>NC_041735.1:55491972-65491972 GCF_004115215.2 Ornithorhynchus anatinus | reverse complement strand
AGCAGGGGGAAATGGGGGGAGAAGAGGGTTTAGCTGTGGAGAGGTGGGGGGGGGGGGTAGAGGGAGCAGAGGGAAAAGGGGAGCTCAGTGTGGGAAGGCCTCTCGGAGGAGGTGAGCTGTAAGTAGGGTTTTGAAGAGGGGAAGAGAATGAGTTTGGCGGAGGTGAGGAGGGAGGGCGTTCCGGGACCGCGGGAGGACGCGGCCCGGGGGTCGACGGCGGGATGGGCGAGACCGAGGGACGGTGAGGAGGTGGGCGGCGGAGGAGCGGAGCGTGCCGGGTGGCAGGAGAAAGAGAGAAGGGAGGAGAGGTAGGAAGGAGTCACCGTTCTAAGCTCTGGAGAAGCTACAAGATGAACAGTTCAGACAGTCTCTGTCCCACATAGGGCTCACCATCTAAGTAGGAGGGAGAAGAGGTATTGATCCCCCATTTTACAGATGAGGAAACGGAGGCACAGAGAGGTTGCTTGGCCAAAGACACGGATCAGGCATGAGGCGGACCCAGGGATAGAACCCAGGTCCCCTGACTCCCGGCCCGCGCTCTTTCTACTGGGCCACATGACTTCCCAAAAACTACAGGAGTTCAGAACATACAAAACTTCAAATGTGCAAAGACAAGGCATTTGCCCCAGTGATTGAATAAGTCAGCACAAGCAGTACGGCTTAATGGCACGAGCACGGGTTTAGGAGCCAGATGACTTGGGTTCTAATCCCAGCTCCGCCACTTGTCTGCTGTGTGACCTTGGGCAAGTCACTTCACAACACACAGAACGCTGAAGAAAGATGGACCCGTCATCACCATTTTCCCATCTAGACTGTAAGCTCGCTGTGGGCAGGGAATGTGACTTTGGTATTGTCGTGCTGTAGTCTCCCAAGCACTGAGTACAGTGCTCTGCACACAGTAAGCGCTCAATGAATAACACCGATTGATTGATTGACTGATTGATCTTCCAAGAGAAACCCTGCTTATTTTTCTACAAAACTGTTCAGAGTCCTCGTTTCCCCTCCCCTTGAGGACCTCCAGAGGTTGCCCATCCACTTCCCCATCAGACAGAAACTCCACACCATTTGCTTTAAAGTCACTTCATTTCTGGCCTAGTGGCTAGAGCACCGGTCTGGGAATCAGAAGGTCATGGGTTCTAATCCCAGATTCACCACTTGTCTGCTGCGTGACCTTAGGCAAGTCACTTCACTTTCTCTGCGCCTCAGTTACCTCATCTGGCAAATGGGAATTGAGATTGGGAGCCCCACATGGGACAAGAACTGTGTCCAACCCGATTTGCTTGTATCCACCCCAGCGCTTAATACGGTGCCTGACACACAGTGAATGCTTAACAAATACCATAATTATTATTATTATTCTCTGGGGCTTCAGTTACCTCATCTGTAAAATGGGGATTAAGGCTCTGAGCCCCAAGTGGGACAGGGAGTGTGTCCAACCTAATTTATTGGTATCCATCCCAGCGCTTAGAACAATGTCTGGCCCATAGTTGAGTGCTTAACAGAAACCACAATTATTATTACTGCTAGTATTATTACTGTTTTAGCCCAACCAACTTTATGTGGGCAGGGGATGTGTCTATTTATTGTTCTACGGTGCTCTCCCAAGTGCTTAGTACAGCGTTCTGCACAAAGTAAGCACTCAGTAACTACAAGTGACCCATTGACTGCCTACTCTTCTGTACTGTGCTCTCCCAAGTGCTTAGTACAGGGCTCTGCACACAGTAAGTGCTCAGCAAATACTATGGAATGATTAATAGCCAGAGTACTGAAGATGGATTATTGACGGATGTTTTGACTGAGCACTTTCTAAATCACAACCCGGTTTCAGATAAAAGAATGGCCCAGTAGACCATATAATAATAATAGTAATAATAATAATAATAATAATAATAATGGTTCCGTTAAGTACTTGCTATGTGCCAAGCACTGTTCTAAACTCTAGCGTAGATACGAGCAGATCAGGTTGTCCCACGTGGGGCTCACGGTCTTCATCCCCATTTTACAGATGAGGTATCTGAGGCCCAGAGAAGTTAAATGACTTGCCCAAGGTCACGCAGCTAAGTGGCGGGGCTGGGATTAGAACTCGCAACCTCTGACTCCCAAGCCCATGCTCTTTCCACTGAGCCACGCTGCTTCTCGTCTTGGTTGAGTGACAGATGCAGGTAAAACTAGAGGGAAAAGCACCATTCCTCCATTCATTCGGTCATATTTATTGAGCTGTGTGAGGAGCACTGTACTAAGCGCTTGGGAGAATACCACAACAAACAGATACGTTCCCTGCCCACAGCGAGCCTCTACGTGGTTTACCCAGACTTTGCAAAGGCCCTGGAAGCAGGGTGGCATAGTGGAGAAAACGTGGAACCGGGTAGGAGGCAGTGGACTTGAGTTCTAATCCCGACTCTGCTACTTTGCCACTAGACTGTGAGCTCGCTTTTGTGATCGGGGAACGTGACTACCAACCCCGTCATACTCTCCCAAGTTCTGTGCCCAGCACTTAGAACAGTGCTTGGCACGTAGTAAGCGCTTCAGAAATACCATCATCATTATTAGTCCGGTGGTCCGAACACAGTAAGCGCTCAATAAATACCACCGACTGAGCGAATGGATGCTTTAACACCTCCGAATCTCCGTTTCTTCATCTGTAAAAGAGAGATTAGATTCCTCTTCTCCCTCTCTCTCAGAATGTGAGCCAAATGTAGGACTGGATCTGATCAGCTTAAGTTGTACCTCTCCCAGAATTTGGCATATAGAAAGCAAATAACATCATCATCGCACGGCCTCATTTGAAGCGTATTACGTTCAACAAATCCACAGAACCATATATAGAAAAGTCTGGCACATTTCATTCACAGAAAAACCAGGCAACCTCCAAATCCAGCCCAGGAGCGGCCCAGAGGATGATATTCAAGTTCTCTGGCTCCCGCTCAAATATCCCAAGGTATTATCACCCTGACATTTTCCTCTGATAAACATTCATTGCACATTAAATCCCGAATGCTATAAAAATGTTCAGTGAGAATAGGCCCTTTTTTGCCAAGAAGCTTGACCTGTAATGAAAAAGTCAATCCTCTTTCCCTTTTTAAAAAAAGCTGAAAAAATATAGCGGCAGTAATGTGCGTGTGTAGCTCAATAAATCTGCCAGGGCTGATTTTTAGTGACATATAATGTCTGGTAATCCAAAGTGTTGTTTTGCCAATGGTTTAATCTGCCCTAGTAGTGAGAATGTTTCCAGTTGCATACCTTCTCTGTTTCACCGAGGATCCTGTTTGAGGACTTTTTTTTTTTTTTCTGTTGTGGGAACGTGGGGTTTGTTACATATCTTTACTGCCTTTTCTGAAGATTTACTATAACCCAGGGGGAGTAAAACAGGATAAGTAGCACCACAAAAACAGCGGGCTTAAAATTCTGGGTTTTCTTTCCTTAAAAAGTAAATTTGAATCAACGAGTCTCTGAGAATACAATTTCTAAAGGTAGAAACCCATCCGATCTGAGGCCTATTATTTACTTTCTTACTTTGTTAAATGGCGTGCTATGCTGTATTAAAAAAGAACCGAAGGAAAGCTAGAAACTAATTCTTATATTTACAGTACTGCTTGTTGTCATCTATTGATTTAAGTATTATTTTGCTTCTCTTCTGCTCAACAGGAAGTATGAGGTCATCTCCAACACTTTTGCTTTGCCGGAGTACTCTTTCTCTTTCCAGCTATACTAGCTGCTTCGTATTTTGAATTATTCATATTTCAGAGGGAAAAGAGTTAGCTAGGTGACTGGAGGAAGAACAGTAAAATACTTGAGCACAAAACCATCTGTACTTAATATGATCCATTCCAAACTCTGAATCTTGATAGCCAAGTCCAGAATTGAGTGCGAGCAAGGCTCTTTCCTTGGTGAGGAGAAGAGTACGTCCAGGTTTCGATAACCCCCCTCCCCCCACCGAACCCCGCCGAGCGGAGACACATAAATCAGAGAGGCGGATATAATTCCATACCCAGCTAATTCTCTTTTCAAATGGGTTCTGTGAGGTAGCCACTTAATTCTTACACTCCCAACCCCCTGGTCCAGAGAGCTGCACGAATCGCCATGTGAAACAGGTTAATCACAGTTACAGAGGAGCAGCTCGGGATAAAATACCGGGACTGGATGACCAATTCAATTCATATCTTCTGGGGAGAAATCCATAATGTCTCAATTCTTAATTATCTGGTCCTTTTTTTGTGTACTTAAAAAAAATGGCCAATAAAATCATCAGCCAAGAAATACACTGTTCATTCCTTTCAGGTTTATTTTAAACCTATTGCACTCTGGCAACAGCTAAATCAATTTTTCATGAATATCTACCCTAGTAGATTGCACCTCAAGCCAGTTCAGATCTCCAGAGAATTTTAAAAAAGAGATTTATCAAGTAACAAGTAACACCTCAGGAAAAGAAACAGGGTTTTTAATTGCTTTGTGCGCTCCATAATTGAAGGCAGGCACCTTCTTCAGGCACTATTGCCAGAAAGCGTGTGACTGTGCTTGGCCTTGGCTAATTAATCCTGTGATACAAACCTTCTGTCTTCAATTTTCACATTTCTGTCTCTTTTTAGAGGTGATAATAAAACTAAAAATTTATGTTGGTTACTGTATGACTAGAACCGCGCCGGCGGAACGCAAATGAAAACCAGACGGATGAGGGGGGACCGGCCCTCAGGATCGGGGAGGCTCGGGGCGGTGTGAGGTCCGGAGACGGGGGAAACCGAGGCGCAGCGGGAAGGAAGGACGGGGTCACTTCGTTCTCGACATCTCGGGTTCGGTCCGGATGGCTCCCGACGCGGGGGTTGTGGTTTCTCTACTGACATAAAACTTGGAAGTTGGAGGGAAACATCCTGAACGGTCCCGGGGTGGGTTGGTTCCCCGGAAAAAGCGGTGGCCGGTCCTTAATGGGAGACCACGACAGGCGGCGTTATAAAAGCCGGACCCCCGAGCACCTGGCAGGGGGTCCGCAGGGGCCTACGGGACCCTCGCAATGGCAGGAATGGGGTGGGGAGGCGAGACCCACCGACTAGCGCCTCCCTCAGTGTTTTTACCGGCCAATACTGGGCCCTTCGTTTCACCGAAATGGCTGACAGTAAAAGGCGCACTGACGCACTACGACCATGAGGCGCGGCTACCTGAAGCCTAAACCTGTTCCTCTGGGGAAGCGTCGTCGATCCCCTTGATTCTATTTATCTTGATCGTGGTGTCTTGTTTTTGTTTTGTTCTGTTTTGCTCTGCTGTCCGTCTCCCCCGATTAGGCTGTGAGCAGGGACTGTCTCTACCTGTTGCCGAATTGTACATTCCAAGCGCTCGGTACAGTGCTCTGCACATAGTAAACGCTCAATAAATACTACTTAATGGATGATGGTTTCCGGGCCAGAAGGATGTGCCATGAGGCCTGGCACTCGAGGCTCCCAAATAGAGGCCGGAGAGGCGGGTAGCCGTGGGAGAGACGTTGTTCTAGTCCAGAGCAGTCAGGCTCCCCATTTTACTTCAACCAGGCGATGGCCTGGACTGCTGCCTCTCCGGGCTACCAGATCTCGATAACCAACGTGGCTTAGTGGAAAGAGCCCGGGCTTGGGAGTCAGAGGTCGTGGGTTTGAATCCCGGCTCCACCACTTGTCAGCTGTGTGACCTTGGGCAAGCCACTTAACTTGTCTGTGCCTCGGTTACCTCATCTGTAAAATGCGGGTTAAGATTGTCAGCCTCAAGTGGGACAAACCGATTACCTTGTATCTACCCCAGCGCTTAGAACAGTGCTTGGAACATAGTAAGTGCTCAACAAATACCATAATGATAATAATAATAATCTCCAGAGGAGCAACCTTCTCACTGTACCTCGATCTCGTCCATCTTGCCGCCGACCCTCGTCCGCATCCTGCTTCTGGTCCGAAATGCTCTTCCTTCTCATATCCGACAGACAGTGAATGACTCCCCCCTCCTTCAAAGCCTTACGGAAGGCCCATCTCCTCCAAGGGGCCTTCCCAGACTAAGTCCTCCTTTCCTCTTCTCCTACTCCCATCTGCGTCACCCTGCATTACTCCCTTTATTCACCACCCCCAGCCTCACAGCACCTCTGTCCATATTTGTAATTTATTTATTTCTATTAATGTCTGTCTCTTCCTCTAGACTCTAAGCTTTTTGCGAGCAGGGAATGTATCTGTTTATTGTTCTATTTTACTCTCCCCAGCACTTAGTACAGTGCTCTGCACACAGTGAGCACTCAATAAACGCGAATGAAAGAAAGAAAGAAAGAAAGAAAGAAAGAAAGAAAGAAAGAAAGAAAGAAAGAAAGAAAGAAAGAGAGAAAGAAAGAAAGAAAGAAAGAAAGAAAAAGCACCACCCTCTAATCATGGCTAATTCTAGTCACCCAACACAGCTCCAGAGAGGTCCTCTTTTCCAGCACTTCCCTGCCCAAACTGGAATGACTTTACTGGTGAATATAGAATTTGCTACATGCCTACAATGTGTAAAACACTTGTCCTAAGTCCCGGGGCTGTTATAAGTTTGGTTGGATTCGTTTCCTGTCCCGCGTGGGGCTCACACTCTTAACGCCCATTTTACAGATGAGGTAACTGGGGCCCAAAGAAGCAAAGTGACTTGCAGACATGTGGTGGAGCCAACCCAGGTCCTTCTGACTCCCAGGCCCATGCTCTATCCACAGAGCAGCATCACACAGTAGATGGAGCATGGGCCTGGGAGTCAGAAGGTCATGGATTCTAATCCTGGCTCCACCCTCATCTACTGCATCACCTTGGGCAAATCACTTCACTTCTCCGGGCCTCAGTTACCTCATCTGTAAAATGGGGATGAAGACTGTGTATCCTTTGCAGGACAGGGACTGTGTCCAACTCGATTTGCTTGTATCCACCCCAGCGCTTAGTACAGAGTCTGGCACAGTAACCACTTAAAAATACCACAACTGTTATTATTAATCTATGCTGCTTCTGCCTGTTTTACAGATGAGAAAACTGAGGCACAGAGAAGCGAAGCGACTTCCCCAAGGTTACAGAAAGGCCACTGGGGAAGCCGGGATTAGATATCCTCAAACTCTGACGCCCAGGCCTGCACTCTTTCCCCTAGGCTTCTTGGC
The DNA here is from genome assembly GCF_004115215.2 of Ornithorhynchus anatinus. Classification (NCBI taxonomy): domain Eukaryota; kingdom Metazoa; phylum Chordata; class Mammalia; order Monotremata; family Ornithorhynchidae; genus Ornithorhynchus; species Ornithorhynchus anatinus. The sequence continues at coordinate 65,484,864 of NC_041735.1, read as the reverse complement.
TAATCTTGGCTAGCAAACCCCTTGCTTAGCATGAGTCCTAAGGTGATTAGCTCACCTACCCTTACCCCTCACGACCAGCCTGAAAATGCAAAGTATGAATAACACATGCTGAAGGAGCTTAGGGAATGTGGAGAATAAAAGTGATTTGCTCCTGCAAACCCCATGCGCTAGATAGAAAACCCAGAAATGGCAGAGTAGCACGCAGAAAGGCCTGTAGTTTCGATCTGTCAGATTTCAAGCCGTGTAAAATCCTTCTACTCTTCGATTTAAAAATATCATTTTCAAAGAGGCAAAAAAAAAAGAGACAATAGCATCAAGACATCAGCACAGCAGGGCAGAGAATAATAATAATAATCGTGGTATTTTTTAAGTACTTACTATGTGCCAGGCACTGTACTAAGTACTGGGATAGATACAAAGTAATCAGGTTGGACCCAGTCCCTGTCCCATATAGGGCTCGCAGCCTTAATCCCTATTTTACAGATGAGGTAACTGAGGCACCGAGAAATGAAGTGATAATAATCATGATATTTGTTAAGCGCTTACTATGTGCCAAGCATTGTACTAAGTGTTGGGGTGGATACAAGCAAATCAGATTGGACACAGTCCTTGTCCCATGTGAGGCTCACAGTTTCAATCTCCATTTTACCGAGGTGGTACCTGAAGCATAGAGAAGTGAAGTGACCTGCCAAGGTCACACAGCAGAAAAGTGGCAGAGACGGAAGTAGAACCCATGACCTTTTGACTCCCAGGTCCGTGCTCTATCTACTGCACCACATTGCTTCTACCCTGCTAGTCAAGAGAATCTATTGACTTGTATCTGTGATATCTGGCATATAGTATTCATTCATTCATTCAATCATCTTTATTAAGCACTTACTGTGTGCAGAGCACTGTAGTGAGTGTTTGGAAAGTAGAATTCAGCGACAAATGGAGACAATCTCTACCCAACAACGGGCACGTATACATCGCTATATGCCTGACATACAGTAAGCGCTTATCGAATACCATTAGGAAAGAAGAAAAAAAAAAAAGAAAGGGAACAGGTATCGAATTCCCATTTTACAGACGAGGAAAGTTGAGGAGATAAGTTAAGGAGAAGTTAAGTGATTTATCCAGTTATACAATAAGCAGGTGACAGAGCCAGGATTATAATTCAAGTTCTCTCACTCCCAGGCCTATGTTCCTTCTATTAGATCACACCTTCCAAGATCCACTAGGGCTTTAGTGGTCAGAATGAGGCCAGAGACAGAATCAGAAGCCCAACAGCTGTCTCGTGCTTACCACACTTTATTTTCGACACCTGGCCACTTCAGACTGGGATTCCAGGGAGAATCATATACCTTTTTAGCCCCTTTTTGCAGATATTTCACCGATTTTTACAAGTTCAGAGTTGCTCTGTGAATGAAAGACCTTTGTTTGAACTTTATTCTCTTAAATTGCTTAAGCGTTTCCATAGAAGTCCCAGTATAGTTCTACCAAATTCTAAAAATATGGGAGCCATCTGGTGGTCCACAACTGCACCTTTAAGCTCCCACAGATGACAGTTAAAAATGCCTGTTGTGCTGACTGCACAGAGTGGCTACATCCGATTAAGAAACGGCACGCTCAAATCCTTTGACTGACATATTTGAAGCAATTGAATTTTTTTTTCCCATTAGGGTAGTTAAAGACTAATTCTTCCTGCAGTGCTGAATTTTAAAAATGCTTCCCTTTCCCCCCATTTACTTTTTTTCCATAGATAGCAGATGAAGTATTCTTTTTGTATATTTATTACACTTTCAGAGAAGTAGTTTGGCTCACGTTATATTTACAAACTGCATAAAGGGTTGTCCGTGTACAACTGTATTCTTAAGGATTATTTTCTATGTATTATATTCACAGAAATCGTTTTTTTATTTTTGTCCTTTTTGTTTTTTATCTCATCTTTTTCGTTCCAAGCAGAACCAAATTCTGGAATTAGATTTGGTGTCTCCTCTAATGTTGATAGTAAGAATAATAGTGATAATTAAGACATTTGTTAAACACTGTGTCAATACCGTTCTAACCATTGGGATGATAATAATGATAACATTTGTTAAGCGCATACTATGTGCCGAGCACTGTTCTAAGCACTGGGTTAGATAGAAGGTAATCAGGTTGTCTCACACGGGGCTCACAGTCTTAATCCCCATTTTACAGATAAGGTAATTGAGGCCCAGAGAAGTCAAGTGACTTATCCAAAGTCACATAGCTGATCAGTGGCGGAGCTGGGATTAGAACCCACGACCTCTGACTCCCAAGCCTGGGCTCTTTCCACTAAGCCACACTGCTTCCTGCTTAGGTGAGTTAATCAGGTCACACACAATCCCTTATCCCACAGAGGACTCAAAGTCTGGGTAGGTGAGAGAACAGGTACTGAAATCCCCTTTTTGTAGTTGAGGAAACCGGCGCAGGAAACCGGTGACTTGACCAAGGTCACATGGCAATTAAGTGACAGAGGAGGGATTAGAACCCAGTTCCTCTGACTCCTGGGCCTGAGATCTTTCCACGAGGCCATGCTATTTCTCAGTGTGGTCTGGTAGAATGATGGTGGTGGATAATGATGCCTGGAGATGGAAGAGAATGAATTAGAGATAAATTTTCAAAGCAGTAAAACTTTGTGTTCTTTCTGGAGACCTGAACTAGGTCAGACGAGAGCCAGTGGGAACTCCAGTTGCTAGAATTCTCTTCTTCTTGTTCCTACTAAACCTTAATGAGCTATTTACCTTCCAATTTTCAAGGGATCTATTGCAAAACCTGAATATTAGCCAAATAAAGTAGCCATGTGTTTTCAACAGAAGACACTGGTGATGTTGAGATTTACTCTCAGGCATGGGTGTGTCTGCAAAGGATGATGAAAACTGATCACTCAATCAGTGGTATTAATTTGGCACTTCAGTGTTTGAGAGAGTACGATATAGTAGAGTTGGTAGACATTCTCCACCCACAGTGAGCTCACAGTCTAGAGTGGGAGACAGTTATTAAAAACAATAAATTATTGATTGATATATATATATATAAGTGCTGTGGGACTGAGGGTGAAGTGACTATGAAATGCCCATAGGGCACAGAATAATAGTACTAACCATGTTAGAGTGTAATGTCAACATAATATTCACAATAATGATATTTTTAAGGTGACTACACTGCTTCAAATGCTACTAAGACATGTCTAAGACTGAGCTCCATATCTTCCCTCCCAAACCCTGTCCTCTCCCCGACTTTCCCATCACTGAGGACGGCGCTATCATCCTTCCCATCTCACAAACCCGCAACCTCGGTGTCCTCCTTGACTTCGCTCTCTCATTCAACCCACACATCCAATCCGTCACCAAAACCTGCAGGTCTCACCTTCGCAACATCGCCAAGATCCGCCCTTTCCTCTCCATCCCAACCGCTACTTTGTTGGTTCAATCTCTCATCCTATCCCGACTAGATTACCTCATCAGCATCCTTTCTGATCTTCCATCCTCCTGTCTCTCCCCGCTTCAGTCTATAGTTCACTCTGCTGCCCGAATGATCTTTCTACAGAAACACTCTGGGCATGTCATCCCCTTCCTCAAAAATCTCCAGTGGTTGCCCATCCACCTCCAAGTGAAGCAAAAACTCCTTATTATTGGCTTCAAAGCTCTCCACCAACTTGCCCCCTCCTACCGCTAAACTTCTGGCCTGTCCTACCATCTGCCCCTGACCCAAGTCCTTCCTCTTAGCCTGGAATACCCTCCCTCCTCACATCCGCCAAACTAGCTCTCTTCCCCCGCTTCAAAGCCCACCTCCCCCAGGAGACCTTCCCAGGCTGACCCCCCCTTTTCCTCTGCTCCCCCCCCCATTGCCCCGAATCCCTCCCTTCACTCTGTCCCTTTCCTCATCCCACAGCACTTGCATATATTTGTACATATTATTCTATTTATTTTATTAATTACATGTATATATCTATAATTCGATTCATTTTGATGCTATCGATGCCTGTCTACTTGTTTTGTTTTACCTGTCTCCTTCAAGACTGTGAGCTCATTGTCGAGTAGGGATTGTCTCTGTTGCCGAATTGTACTTTCCAAGTTCTTAGTACAGTGCTCTGCACACAGTAAGCGCTCAATAAATATGATTGAAGGAATGAATGAATACTAAGCATAGAATAGACAAAACATATACAAATGGGGAATAGTCCATGATCCACAAGGGACTCCCAGTTTAAGAGAGGAGGGAGAAGAGGGATTGAATCCCCATTTGACAGCTGAATAAACTGAGACACGGAGATGTTTTGACTTACCCAAGGTCACAAAGTGGGCAAGGGGCAGAGCCAGGATTGATTAATTAATTAATTAATTATGGCATTTGTTAAGAGCTTACCATGTGCCAAGCACTGTTCTAAGGGCTGGGGTAGGTACGAGGTAATCAGGTTGTCCCAAGTTGGGCTCACAGTCAATCCCCAGTTTTACAGATGAGGTGACTGAGTGACAGAGAAGTTAAGTGGCTTGCCCAAGGTCACACAGCAGACAAGTGGCAGAGCTGGGATTAGAACCCAGGTCCTCTGACGCCCAAGTCTGAGCTCTTTCCACTAAGCCATGCTGCTTCCCATTAGATTAGAATCTCACTCTTCCCATTCCCAGACCTGGACTCTTTCCATCACGCCACACGGTCCTCGGCCACGAAATCCAGAGTCCTTAAACCACAAGGCAGAGACAAAGAGTGTCCCCAAGTTGTGATAATAAAAAGAAGAGTGAATATGGTATTTGTTAAGCACTTACTATGTGCCAAGCACTGTTCTAAGGGCTGGGGTAGATATAAAATAATCAGGTTGGCCACAGCCCCCGTCCTACACGGGGCTCACAGTCTTAATCCCCATTTTACAGACGAGGTGACTGAGGCACGGAAAAGTGAAGCGACTCGCCCAAGGTCACCCAGCACACGTGGGGTAGCGTCAGAATTAGAACCCACATCCTCTGACTTCCCGGTCCGGGCTCAACCACAGACTCCGGGGTCCTTAACCCACAAAGCAGAGACAAAGGCTGCCCCCTGTTTTGATGATATGGGTTTGTTCTTTGAACCCCCATCCTGCCGAAACTCCCATCGGCTGTGGGTCAGGTTGCCGCACTCTTGGTCGGCCCTTGTCCGCTCCCGCCATTCCACAGAAAAGTCACGTTCTCATAGACCCTGCTCCACCAAGATGCACCGGGCCTTTCTTCTCGCTCGCTTTTCCGGCTCACCGTCCCGGCTGCGGTCAGAAGCACCTTGCTTTTGTTGGCCACCTGTCTTGCTTCTGTAGCCAGGAAATTGACCGTTCGTCGTAACTGCCCGTGACCGGAGAATCAACCTAGTGATTAGAAAAGCGTCATGCCCTAGAGGAAAGAACATGGGCCTGGGAGCAAGAGGACGTGGATATTTCTTCCAGCTCCACCACTTGCCCGCTGGGTGATTTGGGACAGTCATTTCACTAGCAGCGTGGCTCATGGGAAAGAGCACGGGCTTTGGACTCAGAGGTCATGGGTTCGAATCCCGGCTGGGCCACTTGTCAGCTGGGTGACTGTGGGCAAGTCACTTCACTTCTCTGTGCCTCAGTTACCTCATCTGTAAAATGGGTTTTAAGACTGTGAGCCCCACGTGGGACAACCTGATTCCCCGGTGTCTACCCCAGCGCTTAGAACAGTGCTCTGCACAGAGTAAGCGCTTAACAAATACCAACATTATGACTATTATTATTATTCTCGGTACCTCAGTTACATCATCTGTAAAATGGGGATTAAATAGGTGTTCTCCCTCTTGCTTAGACTGAGAGTCCCATGTGGGACAGGGACTCTTTCCTATCTGCTAATCTGTTACCTACCCTTGTCTTTAACATAGTAAGCACTTAATAAATACGATTATTTATTATCAATCAATCAATGGCATTTGTTGATCCCTGACTATGCTCAGAGCACCTTACAGAGAGCTTGAGAGAATATGATAGAGCAGAATTGACACTTTCCCAGTCCATAATGAGCATTATGATTATGATTATTATTATTTCCTCTATATCACTCTTTTCCTTTTGGGGTTGTTCTGCCTAAACACTGGGGGGGGGGGGGCTAATCAGGTAATGTCAACTGAAGGAGGGGAGTTTTCAAAAGACAGGATGGACGATGTTTTGTTTAAACAAAAAACCTTAGCACAAGGAGTCCTCACCCAGGAAACCCTTATAAATAATAATTACGGTATTTGTTAAGCGCTTACCATGGGACAAACGTTGTTCTGTGTCACTGACTGCTGGATTGGCTGGCCCACCAGAGGTCTGTTTTCTTTGGAGCCTCTTGTTCTGAACGTTCTTTAGAAGACTACAAAGCAGCAGATCAAATTTCTGCCAGCAAAGTCACAACGAGTTTCTTCTCAATGAGGAAAAACTTCTCCTCGGGCATCTGTCGTGTGTTTGAGAAACAAGGAGTAGGGAAAAGTGTAAAAAAAAAAAAAAAACCTCTCTCCCGCTCTCTCTGTCTCTCTCCGACTCCTTTTGGGGAAAAAATCTGATAGGCAGAGATTCCCATATAAAGGAAACCGGATCTTTGCCAATTGTACCTTCTGCTGCTCCCCAAAACACAATGTTTCTGTTTAAAAACAGTTGTTTTAAACATAAAAACATCCAAACTTGACTGCGGAGTGGTCTAGGGGATAGAGACCGGGCCTGGAAGTCAGACGGACCTGGGTTCTAATTCCGGCTCCGCTACTTGTCTGCTCCGTGACCCTGGGCAGAACATTTCACTTCCCTGGGCCTCAGTTTCCTCATCTGTAAAATGGGAATTGAGATTGCGAGCCCCATGTGGGACAGGACTGAGTCCAACCCGATTTGCTTTTATCTACATCCTACAGTCCATATTGATGTTTGCTCAATTTCTTGGAGGTAATTACAGCATATTATCTGGAGAAGAATCTTCCGTAGCTTTCAAAAAGCTTTATCTCTGAAGATATATTGCCATTCGCATATACCGGTTGCACCTATTCTCCCAGGCTTGGAAGGCTCAGGCAATATTAAGGGTGAATTTTCCTGCCAATTTCAAAGGAGATTTAAAACAAAGTTTACTTGCAAGCTGTAACTCGAGCCGGAGAATTATACTGTGGTTTTATTATTCTTAATAGCACCAAGTCAGTCCACAGATAGTTCAGCCTGCAATTTTCCACTGTTATGAAAATGCAGAATGTTAATCATTGTAATACTTTATAAACTGACCATAAACCAATGTTTATGACCAGTTAATCATTGTATTACTTTACTTTAGGTAATTTAGTGCATTACCATAATGCAGCAATCTACTTAATATAAATTGTAAAGTGAACACAGTAAAAGTTGTATGCCATTAATATATTATGTCTTCTGACCCGAAATTCGAAATTCAAGAACCAAGCTGAAGTTTGGGTCCAGCTCACATGTTTTATAACTTTGGTCTCCTTGATATTCTCTGGCCGGAGAGTCGCGACATTATGAAGGATACAGGACAGACAAATATCTCGCCCTTCTAATTTACTGACCTCCCAGCATCCTGTCTCTCCTCTCTCCAGTTCATTCTTCACTCTGATGCCCAGATCGTTTTTCTTAAAAGAAAATTCCGACCGTTATCTCCCCACTCCTCGAAACCTCCAGCTGTTACCCATCCAGCTGCGTACCAAACTGAAAATCCTTACCATTGGCTTTAAAGCTACTCTGTCAATTTATACTAACGGTTATCCTCATTAGACTGCAAAATGTGTGAGGATAGGCGTCTCTGCCCTGAGTGTCTGATTACCGTGCCGCGATTTAATCGTCACTGCTATTTATTGAGCACCTCTTGGTGGATAAGAGCACGGGCCTGGGAGTCGGAAGGATCTGGGTTCTATTTCCGGCTTTGCCACCTGTCTGCTGCGTGACCTTGGGCAAATCACTTCACTTCCTTGTGCCTCAGTTACCTCATCTGTAAAATGGGGATCAAGCCTGTGAGTCCACGAGGGACATGGACTATGATTGACCTAACTTTTACCTATCTCAGTGCTTAGAATAGCAGTTGGCACATAATAATAATTATGTATTATACAAGTAGTATAATCATCAGCAAAACACCATGGAAAGAGCACAGGCCTGGGATCAGGAGATCTGGGTTCTAATCCCTATTTTGCCATTTGACTACTTGTATGACCTTGGGCAAGCATTTTAATCACACCTCAGTTTCTTCATCTGTATAATGGGGATGAAATACCTGTTCTCCTTCCCACTTAGAGTGTGAGCTCCACGCAGAACAGGAACCGTGCCTGATCTGATTACGTTGTTTCTGCTCCAGTAATTAGTAAAGTCCTTGACCCATAAGAAAGCACTTAATTTCCATAATTATTATTACAACAGAAGGTCATCAATCAGTACTACTGATTGCACTCCATGAACTTCTACTATTCTTGAGCCGAATCAATCGATATCAATTACTAGTGTTTGTTAAGCATTCACTCTGTGCAGAGCACTGTCCTATGCACTAGGGAGAGTATCATAGAGTTACCAGACACAACCACCGCCCACAGTGTTTTCACAACCTACTTAGTTCAGTGCACTGTACTAAGCACTTGGGATAGTCCAGTGGAGTTGTAGACATGTATCTTGCCCACCAGCAGTTCAAAATCTCCGGAACTAACCGCTTGGAATAGTTAAATGGAGTAAGTAAACATGATTCCTGCCCTTAAAGAGTTTAAAATCTAGCTGCAATCAATTAATAGCATTTATTGAGCGCCAACTGTATGCAGGACATTTTACTAAGTGCTTGGGAGTCTCAAAAAAGAAAATGAACTGATCCCTGCCCTCAAGGCGCTTAAATCTAAAATGGTTAAGTAAGCATTCTATTCTATTTGGTTCACGATATTTCGTGGTGTATTTTATTTGTCATAATATAGTCAGGTGCAATGTAAATGGCAAAGATTGGGTGGAAATGTCTGCATTAAGTAGAAGTAAATCTCACGGTGAGATGACGTTGCCGAGTATGCCGAAACATAACCAGATACTGAGGAATAAGATTTAACCCACCTCAGCTCCTAGAGAAAGAAGCATTATTATTTCTTCAACATGGCTGAAGGAGAAATTTTTAAATACTTGGAGAGGATTTGTGAGACAGAGTTTAATCTCACAGATTAAATCTCTAATCTCTCTCTTTATATCCTCCAACTCCCACCTCGACACATCGGCGCCACCCAGGCACTTAAATCCTCTCAAACCTCTGTACCTCCTCTACACATATTCCATGTGCTCTGGTTTTCTTCTCCCTATCTGGAATTTGCTTTGGTGCTTCTCTTCCCTAAAAGATGGTAAACTCCTTGAGATCAGGGATTATGTCTTTGATAATTTTATTGTTCTCTCCCAAGTACTCATTCAGTGCTTGGCTTGAAGTAGACCCTGATTACATTAATATTGATTGAATGGCAGGAAATGTAGCGGAATCTTCAGGAAAATTAAACAAAGGAAAACAGGAATGCAGAAATAGATATGAGCTGGATTTAACTGGATTTTTCTCCCTTTACTTTAAAATCCACCGATCAGGGTTACGCCTGGAGAATTTTCAGCACTCTGCCAGTCTCGACTATGGGAGGGAGAGTCGAGAAGAGGCATTACCCATTCTTTTCCCAGCTTGGTCAGCGGCTAGTGAGTGACAGGCCATCTGCTACAGATCAAAACTTGCCTGTGCTGGGCAGCAGCGGCATGGAGAGAGTCCAGGGTGGAGACTCAAGTTTACTGCACGGAAGGAGGCAGTGGTAAACCGCTTCCCGATTTTAACCAAGAAAACTCTACGGATCCACTATCAGAAAGATTACAGATGGAGGTGGGGCCTTCTGTCGCTATGGTTCGGCCACGACTCGACGGCATAAGGCAACCACAACAACTGTAAAATCAACATTGAAAAAAATGTGACCCTGAAACAAAGCAGTGGCTGTTCTAAACTTCGATTCGCAGTCTTCGATAATGGGATTTAGTATTTGGTGTCTAATCATTCATTCATTCAATAGTATTTATTGAGCGCTTCCTAGGTGCAGAGCACTGTTCTAAGTGCTTGGAATGTACAATTCGGCAACCGATAGAGACCATCCCTGCCTATCGACGGGCTCACAGTCTAATCGGGGGAGACAGATGGACAAAAATAATAGCAATAAATAAAATCAAGGGGATGTACAGCTCATTAACAAAATAAATAGGGTAATAAAAATATACACAAATCCTTGTTTGTACCGTGTAAAATATCCTTATGGCGGTAGCTCATATAAACAAATTGCCAGAATCTTCTCAAGAGGCAGAAAACGAGATCCAGAAAAGAAATCTTTATGCTTCAAGGTGGAACTACTTTCATAAGGATATACCTTTCCTAGACTATAAACTCGTGGTGGGCAGAGAACGGAACTGCATCCTCTACGATATTGAACCCTCGCAAGCACTTACCAATTAGTTGTGGTATTCGTTAAAAGCTTACTCTGTGCCAGGCACTGTACTAATCGCTGGGGTGGATAGAAGTAAATTGGGTTACTTCCCACGTGGGGCTCACAGTCTCAATCCCCAGTTTACAGATGAAGTAACTGAGGCACAGAGGAGTGAAGTGATTTGCCCAATCCCTTGCCCAAAAGACAACCGGCAGGGCAGGGATTAGATCCCATGACCTTCTGACTCTCAGGTGTGTGCTCTATCCACTAAGCCATACTGCTTCTCATGCTTGCTACCAGTGCTCTGCACACAGCTTGCACTCAATAAATATCACTGATTGATTGATAGCCTGCAATTCACACCCTTTATACAACAGATGGAATGAAACAGACACTATAGATCAGATCTTCCCTCCCCACCCCTGAAAGGACAGTATATTTATATAGAAAGAGAGAGAGTAACTTCATGCTACCCTTGACAAATGATTTTAACATTAAACCATCATCAAGGGCATTTCTTGAGCACTGTACTAAAAACTTGGGAGTGTACGGTAGCTAGAAATGCCACCAAGGACAGAAAACCTTAGATGACTAAGTTTTGGTTTTCCTAAATGTCATGTCAAATAAGCTTCAGAAATGAGGCTTTCCTCTGAAATGTCTATCCTCTGAGGTGCCAAGATGAATCAAAATTCACTGAAAAGTAGGGAATTAGTAGATTGTATTGTCTTGCTTCAGCTACTGAGGTGAACTGAATCTAGAAAAGTCTGAATGAGATCTATTAGGGCTCAAAATCATTCCATAAGAGGATATTTCAAGATGTTTCCAGTCTATCTGAAAAAAAAAAAGAAGCAAGGTGGTTCAGTGGAAAGAGCATAGGCTTGGGAATCAGAGGACATGGGTTCTAATCCTGACTCTGCCACTTGACTGCTGTGTGACCTTAGGCAAGTTGCTTAACTTCTCTGTGCCTCAGTTCCCTCATCTGTAAAATGGGGAATAAGACTGTGAGCCCCTCATGGGACAACCTGATTACCATGTATCTACCCCAGCGCTTAGAACAGTGCTTAGCACATAGTAAGGGCTCAACACATACCATAATTTTTATTATTATTATCCCACTGGTAGCATTCCCAAGAAGAGCTTAAGACTAAACCTATCCTCTCAGCCTCCAGCTTTTTTCAATTTCCAAACTGTTGGTGTCCCAAGCCAGTTAGTTTTCTCTCAACTCAGGATTTCCACCAAGGTCCTGACTTAGAGTGTTGGCAGGTAAGAATTAATAAGAATTATCACATGTGTTAAGCACTTATTAGGTGCCAGACACTATGCTAAGTACTGTCCCAGTACTTATTCAGTACAATCAGATCAAATAAAGTCCCTCACAGTCTAAAGGAGTGTGAGAACAGGTATTTAAGCTTCATTTTACAGGGGAGAAAACTAACACAGAGAAGCTTTGACTTGCTCCAGGTCCCACAGCAGACAGGTGGCTGAGCCGGTATTAGAACCTCATTCCTAATTCCCAGTCCTGTATTCTTTTCACTAAGCCACAGTCTTTCTCTAATCACTCCTGAGAGGAGACCCCAATAATAAACACCTCCATTCCATGAGCCACGGTTTAAATATCTGCTAAAATGTTTATGGAAATAAGCATCAGCAATCAGATCGGCTTTGGAAAACTTCTCTGGGTCCTTCTTGGCTCTGATGAAAAACGCTGAAGTTGGAACTCTGAGTTGCAAAGAAGAAATACTGGTCACTTTACGGGACTTGGAGGCAGCATAAAGCTCCGATGAGTTGATGAACGGGACATTAACATTCTCATAATACCCCGCACACACTTACCGAAACAGCAATAGCTCTGCTAAAAAAGAAATCATCGGCCTTCTATGTATACTTCCAGTGAGCTTGGAGTCACTATTGTTGACTGGGACATTTCCCTGAAATTGAGGATCAGGTGAAGGTAATGACTCCGGGCTTGATGTTAGATATCAACTCTTCTCAGCTGGCCATTAATCCCGAAGAAAACATGCATCAGTCTGTTGCTGTGGAACTGATGGTTGCCCAGATATTTCTTTTAAAGCCTTATTGATACAAATATGACCCTGTAGTCAAGGGAGCGGGAATCCCCTCCTTAGGGTCCTCTAATTCATCTTTCCACCTGAAATAAACAGATTTCCCAGGGGAATTTAATTGAGTGAATTTCACATTGGAACGGGACTTAGAAGACTTAGATACCCATTTGGCTGGGGGTCCTGAGGAAGCCACTGAAACTCCGCGTGACTCCCTTCTTGATCTCTCCTCTGTTTCTCATAACCGCATAGAAGCGGCATAGCCTAGTGGCTAGAGCACGGCCCTAGGAGTCAGAAGGATCTGGTTCTATCCCCGGCTCCGCCACTTATCTGCTGTGGAAGCGTGGGCGAGTCAGTTTACTTCTCTGGGTCTCCGTTACCTCATCTTAAAATGGAGATTAAGACTGGGATCCCTGTGTGGGACAGGGACTGCGTCCAACCTGATGATCTTGTATCTACCCCTGTGTTTAGCAGAGTGCCTTGCACAAAGTAGTGCTTAACAAATTCCACAATTATCCGTATTGCTATATTATTACCACATAGGAATAAACTCAGGAGATAGGTCTGCTAATGTGTGTCCATGTTTTGAAATCCCTGGGGAAAATAGGCCTAACCAACTGCGAGTGTTAATAGGAAGATGATGATGGTGCATAGAAGTGAGGCTATTTCAGAGCTCAGACCGCTGGACCGTTGGTTGTAGGAGCAGCTAATAATTGAAATGAGCATAATGCATTTACTCTGAAGGGATAATTGAAGCCCTGCTTTGTCCAGTGAAAACAGCCTGGCTCTAGGAATCAGGATCCCAAACTATGCAAGTTTGGGAAGGCAGCACTGGAGCTGAGGAAAGAGCCCAGACCTGGGTTCAAGACCTGGCTCTGCCACTTGTTCGGCTGAGTGACCTTGGGCAAGTCATTTAACTTACCGGTGCTTTAGTTTCCTCATGGTTAAAATGGAGATTCGTTACTTTTCCTCCCTCCCACTTGGAGGGTCAGCTCCACGAAGGACTGGGGTGGTGCCTGGACTGATTACCTGGGATCTATTCCACTACTTAATACGATGCTTGACATATGATAAATGATTATCAAATGCCACCTTTTAGTAATAATTATAATAATGGTAATAATAGGGATAATACTGTCTGCTGGACCTATGCCATCAGTGGAGAGAGTTTCTGACTGAACAACCACATCGGGCACTCAACAAAGTGGAGAAACCCAGACCCACTTCTCATAAAAAGCTGGCTGATAATGGGGAAAAGGCCACTGTGGCTACCATGGCAACTACCCACTGGGTCCTGGTGTTATAATAAGAGTGTGGTAACTTGAACCATCAGTGAGTCCTGCCCATCAGAAGCCCATTGTGTGCGCTTCTCAATGTGCTAATAATAATAATAATAATAATAATAATAATGTTGGTATTTGTTAAGTGCTTACTATGTGCAGAGGGCTGTTCCAAGCACTGGGGGAGATAGAAGGTAATCAGGTTGTCCCACGTGAGGCTCACAGTCTTAATCCCCATTTTACAGATGAGGTAACTGAGGCACTGAGAAGTTAAGGGACTTGCCCAAGGTCACACAACTGACAAGCGGCGGAGCCGGGATTGGGGCCACACTCTCGCTCTGTTGGCTTGTGGTATTCCATCCCCCAGAGAGAAAATAATAATATTAATAATAATAGCGGTATTCGTTAAGTGCTTACTAAGTGCCAGGCAGTGTACTAAACGCTGGGGCGGGTACAAGCAAATTAGGTTGGACATAGTCCTGTCCCACATAGGGCTCAGAGTCTTAATCCCCATTATCCAGATGAAGTAACTGAGGCCCAGAGAAGTAAAGTGACTTGCCCAGGGTCACCCAGCAGACAACTGGCAGTGCCAGGTTTAGAACCCACGACCTTCTGACTCCTAGAGCCAAGCTGTAGCCACTGGCAGAGAGGAGGTACTCCCAGCCCTTGCCTGTTGCGACTTGCAAAAGAGTCATTTGCTTGGATGACAAATTTATTTGGGTGTCCTAATAATAATTGTGTTATTTGTTCAGAGCTTTCTCTGTGCCAGGCGCTGTACCAAACACGGGGGTGGATACAAGCAAATTAGATTGAACACAGTTCCTAACCTACATGGGGCTCACTATCTCAATCCCCATTTTATAGAAGAAGTCACTGAGGCCCAGAGAAGTGAAGTGACTAACCCAAGGTCCCACAGCAGACAAGGGACAGAGCAAGGATTAGAACGCAGGCCCTCTGACTCCCAGGCTCACGCTATATCCACTACCCCACGCTGCTTCCTATCAATCTACCAATGCTTATCGGAAGGAGTTGAACCAAAACCCAACGTGGCGCTGCCTCCCTCTGCCAGTCATATGACAGAATTTGATACCGGCCTGGCAGCCCCTCCCCGCCACACCCTCACCTGTTCGGCCATGATGGAAGCACGGACAGAGGCCCCACTAGGCCGGGATGTGGGCGCGGTTCTCCCCGGCCCGGGCAGCCGCCGCGGGCTCTGAGGAATTGATTTTTTTTCTCACTTTTTTTTTAATGGAAAAAGAAAAAAACCAAATACAAAACTTCTCATTGCACCATCTACTCCTTCTCCCGCTTCGGGACTGGGGCCGGAGGGCCCGGGGCCTATCAAGGAAGAGCTGTAGGTACTTTCCTCTTTTCACACTCCAGCCGCTGCTTCGGAGCCCGGGCTGACCAGTGCAGAGATGACCCTCTGTCCTCCCGCCCCCACTGGAGTGGCGTCTCTGTCCCTCGGTCGAACGGTGATACCCACTGGGCGTCGTCCTTCAACCACCCAGTTTCCACCCCCTCTCTGTCCCCTCGTCCAGGGGCGTAATAATAATAATAATGACGATGATATTTGATAATCACTTGCTAGGTGTCAAGCACCGTTCTAAGAGTTGGGGCAGATACAAGGTAATCAGGTCGTCCCACGAGGGGCTCACCGTCTTAAACCTCATTTTACAAATGAGGTAACTGAGGCACATAGACGTTAAGTGCCTTGCCCAAGGCCGCTCAGCAGACGGGTGGAGGAGCTGGGATTCGAACCCACATCCTCTGACTCCCAAGCCCGGGCTCTTTCCGCTAAACCACGCCGCTCTTCTCTATCCACGTAGGCATCCCTCTTCGCTCACAGAGTCTTTCCATTTCCTCTCTGTCCGCTGGTCCAGCGATGGTACCCACTCGGCATCCTTCATCACCCTCCCAACTTTCCACCCCGTCTTTGTCCCCTGGGAAGGCAGCAGGAAGACACAGAGAGAGAGACACTTTGTGTTCAGAGGAAATTCCATATGATTGTATCCCTGGTGGAAAGTCAGCTCTAATAATAATAATGTTGGTATTTGTTAAGCGCTTACTATGTG
This sequence comes from Ornithorhynchus anatinus, assembly GCF_004115215.2. Lineage (NCBI taxonomy): Eukaryota > Metazoa > Chordata > Mammalia > Monotremata > Ornithorhynchidae > Ornithorhynchus > Ornithorhynchus anatinus. The sequence continues at coordinate 65,469,042 of NC_041735.1, read as the reverse complement.
CCGAGCACTGTTCTAAGCGCTGGGGTAGACATGCTTCTTAGCATGGGGAGAAGCAGCGTGGCTCACTGGAAAGAGCACGGGCTTTGGAGTCAGAGGTCATGGGTTCAAACCCCGGCTCTGCCACTTGCCAGCTGTGTGACTTTGGGCAAGTCACTTAACTTCTCGGTGCCTCAGTTCCCTCATCTGTAAAATGGGGATTAAGACTTTGAGCCCCACGTGGGACAACCTGATTCCCCTGTGTCTACCCCGGCGCTTAGAACAGTGCTCGGCACATGGTAAGCGCTTAACAAATACCAACATTATTATTATTATTATTACATAGGGGAATCAGGTTGTCCCACGTGGGGCTCACAGTCTTAATCCCCATTTTACAGATGAGGGAAACTAGGCAAACCGTCCCTTCCACCTCTGGAATTTCGCGGAAAGATCCAACTCCCTCATCCCCAGTGCTGCCCACTGGTTGGAAGATCGGGCCATCTAGAAGTGGCACCATGAGATGACTGCTAAGTGACCATCATAAACCACTCCTTTAGCATATCATCTTGAAGGATCTATCGATCGATCAATGGTATTTTTTGATCGCTTGCCATGGGCAGAGGAGGGAAAGTACAATCTAAACAGAGTCGGCGGATACGTTCCCAGCCCACGACAAGCTGACAGTCTGGAGGGAGCTTACAGTCAAGACGATTTGCCTGAATAACGGGTAGCACTGTAGAATATGCCACTCTCTTGAGGAACTCCTGTTGAGTGACCTTGAGCAAGTCATTTAACTTATATCCACATCCTTATACGTGGCTGCTTCCCTTACCTGTAATTCATTCTGAAGTCTGTCTCTCCTGTTAAACTCTAAGCTCCTTGAGGGCAGGGACTGTGACTATCAAGTGTATTGAATTCTCCCACATACTGAGTACCCAGTGCTCACTAAGCACTCAATAAATACCACAGATTGATTGAAAACCCCTTTGGGTCTCGCTTCCCTCAACTGTATAAATGCACCGATTTTTCTCACTCAGGAATGTCGTGAGAATAAAGGGAGGTAACTGACATGAAAGGACTTTGGAAAAGTCAAAGGATTAGCAAAATCCAAGTAGCATCATCACCCATGGGACAGATTTCATCCAAAATTCCAGCTTCTTTTCACTTGAAAAAGTTAAACGCTTAATTACGAGCCACATCACCCTTAATTTATAGGCATCTTTACAAATAGTTGCTTGAACATTTAATAAGAAAGTAATGCATCAAGCGATAAATAATGAATCAGAGGCTTTTCAGATTATTTTACCTCAGTGAATGTTCGACCTACAATAACTCCTGAGCTACCAAAACCGAGATTTAAGATGACTCCCAGATACTTAAATTCCACGGTATAAATTAATAAGTTTGCAGCCAACATGCTAATGCAGGACCATTCATTGTAAGGGCTCTTTCAACAGCTGAGCTGATTAGTCCTAAAGCAAGGCCGAACGATATTAAAATCATGTTGCGGAGCCTCATAAATCTAAATGGCTTCATCTTCCTGGAGAAACGAGGGTTTATTAATCGGCCGGGCCAGATAGTTCCTGAAAGATGGTGAGGAGATTTCCACGTGTATCTGATCGGACCTTAGCATCAGGCAGACGCCTCTTCGAGCAGTGGAGACCGTGGATATAAAGTCATACTGCCCCTTGACTTCTTCCTCCTCCTCCGCTTCATTTAGAGAAGCAGCCTGGCTCTTTGGAAAGAGCACGGACTCTGGAGTCACAGATGATGGGTTCGAATCCCGGCTCTGCCACTTGTCAGCTGTGTGACTTTGGGCAAGTCACTTACCTTTTCTGTGCCTCAGTTCCCTCGTCTGTAAAATGGGGATTAAGACTGTGGGCCCCACGTGGGACAACCTGATTCCCTTGTGTCTACCCCAGCGCTTAGAACAGTGCTCGGCACATAGCGAGCGCTTAACAAATACCAACACTACTGTCGATTAGACTGTAAGCCCGTCGATTAGACCGTAAGCCCGTCAAACGGCAGGGACCGCCTCTATCTGTTGCCGACTTGTTGATTCCAAGCGCTTAGTACAGTGCTCTGCACATAGTAAGCGCTCAATAAATACTATTGGATGAATATCACTATTATTGTTTATGGCTTCTCACCCCACATCTAAAGAGAACAGCAAGACCCAGTGCAAAAAGCAGGGGCCTGGGAGTCAGAGGACCTGGGTTCCAATCCAGCCTCTGCCATATACCTGTAGTGTGTCCTTGGTCAAGTCACAGCGTGGTTTAGTGGAACGAGCCCGGGCTTGGGAGTCAGAGGTCGTGGGTTCCGATCCCTGCTCCGCCACTTGGCACCTGTGTGACTTCGGGCAAGTCACTTCGCTTCTCGGTGTCTCAGTTGCCTCATCTGTAAGATGGGAATTAAGACTCTAAGCCCCACATGAGACAACCTGATAACCTTGTATCTATCCCAGCTCTTAGAACAGTGTTTGGCACATAGTAAGCACTTAGCAAATGCCATCATTATTATTCTCTGTGCTTCAGTTGCATCATCTGTGAAATGGAGACGTTTTCCACTGTGTGACCAGCAGGGAGCAAAGGATGTGACCTTGGCCAGGTGCCCGTCTGTAGCAGGAAAAAGGAGATGAGGCGAAGAGGGAGGGCGGTAGGCTAGGGGAGGCAAACACTGGCTCCACAGGTTTGTTTTTTCTAGCTCCTTAGTCTTAAATCCCATCTGTTTGACAGGAAACGAGTCTCTCTCTTTCTCTCTCTCAGGAAATGAGGGGACTTACGGGGCACAGTCTAATGCAGCCATTTCGTTTCTTGGACGTGGGATCTAGATTTTGCCACACTGCTCTTCTAGATTTCAAAATGGCAGCGAGGGCCAAACCAGAACACCCACCCGACCATTAACCGCCGGAGTCTGAAAGAAGGGGATCTAAAATCCTACCTGAAATAATTCCTGCCTCCTGCTTCAGTTCAAATTATGCTTTCCTGGTCCTACTATAGATGAAAAACAGCACGGCCAGGTGGATGGAGTACGGGCCTGGGAGTCAGAAGGTCATGGGTCTGCCACGTGTCTGCTGTGTGACCTTGTGCAAGTCACTCTACTTCTCTAGGCCTCAGTTCCCTCCTCTGTAAAATGGGGATTAAGACTTTGAGCCCCCCGTGGGACAGGGACTGTGTCCAACCCGATTTGCTTGTATCCAGCCCGGCACTTGGTACAGTACCAGGCACAGAGTAAGTGCTTAATAAATACCATAATTATCATTATTATCTTCAGAAATAAAAGACAGCTCCAGAGGCTTGGGAAAAACAAGTTTGCTCAAGTTCCCCATTGCCTCCATCGCTCCTGGCAACTGCAGTTACCAGGTTCGGAGAGCGTCACGTTCTTGTTTGGGAGGTGGGATTTCTTGCACCCCATCTTTACCCCCCACAGAAACGTCAACTCCCAAACCATAACCATTCCCCAACCCTACCCGCTTCGGTCCGAGGAGAGAACGTTTCCCTAGAAAAGGGCCACCAACACTCTTCCCAGGGAATGACAATGGAAACACATTCTCTTACCAGCCTCTCTGGCTGTCACAGGTTTTTGCATAATGAAAGGGCTAATATAACATAACAAATCCTAAACTGTTTTCACAAGGAGTGGAAAAAAGATGTGTAAAAGTATGCTCCATCTTGCTTCCTTCTGTTCAAAATGTCTCTAAATACAACAAATGGCATTCCTGCTCTGTCTGTCTGTTTCTCAATCTGTTTGGAGAGCAGCCTCCAAGCCGCGGCCAACTATAATATCTGACACTTCCTGACATCGTGAAAGCCTCCATCTGTCTACCGCCACCGAAGCCCCGCGCTTTCCGAAGATGACTTGGCGTGATCTTTAATGAAGCTTCACTTTGCATGCACGGATCGGTTTAGATGGAACGGTGGGGCTCGCTGACAGAAAGAATCTGTGGAAAATCACGTTTGTGCGAGGTTGGGTCTGAAAACAAAAGAAAATAGCTAAGCCCTTTTGCAGGCGGGGGTGAAGGAGTCTGCTTTGGTTTCAATTAGGCTCAGGTTCCCATCCACCTGGAAAGTCGAGGAAGTTTAAGGCAGAGCCGAAAAGCCTCGGAATGAAACAAGTTCAGAGCGGCGCTTTTCAGCCTAACGGAATCGCAGACATTCACTGGGAGCATATTTAAATCTATGAAAAAGGCAACACACATATCAATTCCTAGATATCACATTAGGTTTGTGAAAAGATTTTTAAATACCACTGAACATGGGCTCTATCGTTTTTCCCCAACTTCCCGACGAAGCACAAAACGAAAAGGATTCATTTTGCTCTGGATTTATCCCAGGAAAAGACCACGAGTCTACTCGGTGTAGAATTTATTATGATGAAATTTCTTATTCCATTTCTTTTGCTTATTCTATTTGTAAATATTTTCATTCCTGTCTTCCCTATTAAGGTGTCAACTCCTCGTGGGAAGCAAACATGTCGCTTCTTAGTATGGTACTTCCCGTGTGTTTTTTATAATGCACTGAACCCGGTGGATGTTCAATAAATACTATTACTGTAACTACTATTTATTCCGTGCTTATCATCGGCACTTGGGAAAGTGCAGTACAATGAGTAGAGAAGTCCCTCCCCTCAAGGAGTTTGTAGGGGTGTGACCTCATGGAAGAGCAAGCAGATGAAAGCCATAGGATGTGGGTTCATTCATTCATTCATTCAGTAGCATTTATTGAGCGCTTACTATGTGCTGAGCACTGTACTAGGTGCTTGGAATGTACAATCTGGCAACAGATAGAGACAATCCCTTGTTCTAATCCCAGTTCCACCACTTGCCAGTTGAGTGACCTTGGGCAAATCTAACTTCCCCGTGTTTCAGTTTCCTCATCTTTAAAGTGGAAATTTGATAGCATAGCCTAGTGGCAAGAGCAAGGGCTTGGTAGTCAGGGGACGTGAGTTCTAATCCAGGCTCTGCCACTTGTCTGCTGTGTGACCTTGGGAAGTCACTTCACTTCTCTGGGCCTCAGTTAACTCATCTGTAAATTGGGGATTAAGGCTGTGAACCCCACTTGGGACACAGACTGTGTCCAACCTGATTAGCTTGTACCTAGCCCAGTGCTTAGAACAGTGCCTGGCACATAGTAAGTGCTTAACAAATACTATAATTATTATTATTATACTTGTTCTCCCTTCTCCTTAGGTTGTGAGCCCCACGTGGGACAGACACCATGTCTGACCTGGATACCTTGTACTTAGCCCAGGGCTTAGAACAGTGCCTGGCACATAGTAAACGCTTAACAAATGACACGGTCATCATTATTAGGGTCCTGCAGGGGAAATGTGCACTATAATATTTTACGTAGAGTGGCTCGTTACAATAAATTTGCCTCTCAGTCTGAGCTAACAGGGGCAACGGTCTGGGTTGGGTAAATGGATCCGGTATTTTTCCTGGGGAAGCCTGAGAAAATTATCAGTCCCAGGGCCAGATTTTCCCCTCTCCTGTCTTTAGGCGATAAAGGCCATAATGACCAGAAAAAATAATCAATTATGACAACAATCGTTACAATGATAATGGTATTTGCAAAGTGCTTACTAGGTGCCAAGCTCTGTGCTAAGCACTGGAGGAGATCTGAGATCATCAGACTAGACACAACCCCTGAAGAGATATCGAATCCCCCTTTTAACAGATGAGGATTTCAGATGACTGTGATAATGAGCTTGGACCTTTAAAGGCTGATAATCAGCTTCAAGTCTTCCAGTTTCAGTGACTCTAACCCTGCAGGACAATTAGACTGATTCTCCACGAGTCAAATGGAGCAGAGAGTAGAAGTAATTATCAGGTCATTTGAGGAAAAAGCATCTTCCTAGTAAGGAAAAGAGGCATTTTGGTGTAAATGATCCAGATGAGCTACCTGTCGCACTGTATCGCTCTTTCTCTCCCCCCTTCCTCTCTCTCTCCTGTCTCTCTCTCCTCTCTCTCTTTCTCTCTCTCTCATTTATTCTTTCAATCATATTTATTGAATGCTTACCATGTGCAAAACACTGTACTAAGTGCTCGGGAAGATGATGATGATAGTATTTGTTAAGTGCTTACTATGTGCCAAGCACTGTTCTAAACGCTAGGGAGATACAAGGTAATAATGTCGGTATTTGTTAAGCGCTTACTATGTGCAGAGCACTGTTCTAAGCGCTGGGGGAGATACAGGGGAATCAGGTTGTCCCACGTGAGACTCACAGTTAATTCCCATTTTACAGATGAGGGAAGTGAGGCAGAGAGAAGTTAAGTGACTTGCCCACAGTCACACAGCTGACAAGGGGCAGAGCCGGGATTCAAACCCATGAACTCTGACTCCCAAGCCCGGACTCTTTCCACCGAGCCACGCTGCTTCCCAAGGTAATCAGGTTGTCCCACGTGGGGCTCACAGCCTTAATCCCCATTTACAGATTAGATAACTGAGGCACAGAGAAGTAAAGTGACATGCCCAAAGTCACGCAGCTAAGTGACGGAGCCGGAATTAGAACCCACAACCTGATTCCCAAGCCCATGCTCCCACTTAGCCACGTTGCTTCTCCTTGGGAGAGTACAACACAATAAGCAGACACATTCCCTGCCACAGTGAGCTTATGGACTGGAGGGTCGAGTTTACAACTCTGTAACTCTCTCTCCTGATGGTGGCTTGTCCCACCAAGGAGAACAAAGATCACAATTAGCAATGACTTGCGTGCAAATCTGGCAGATGCGAACCAGTCACGTTATGGCATTCTAATAAAACGGTCCGAATAAAAGTGGCTTGAGAACCTTTAAGGGCCTATGTTGTTTCTCCAAACAGTAACCCAGGACTCAAATGTGTCCAAAGTGTATTACTTTTAAAAACTTGACCAATCACCAGAGTGACCATTGGTCCAGGTTTCAGCTGGAGATGATAATAATAATAATAATGTTGGTATTTGTTAAGCGCTTACTATGTGCAGAGCACTGTTCTAAGCGCTGGGGTAGACACAGGGGAATCAGGTTGTCCCACGTGGGGCTCACAGTCTTAATCCTCATTTTACAGATGAGGTCACTGAGGCACAGAGAGAGGTTAAGTGACTTGCCCACCGTCACACAGCTGACAAGTGGCAGAGCCGGGATTCGAACCCATGACCTCTGACTCCAAAACCCGTGCTCTTTCCACTGAGCCGCGCTGCTTGCCCAGGACAGCTTTATATCCAGGATTTTTTTTTCATTTCCTAGCTTCTCTCCACTACATTCCACAGCTCAGACCTGTCGTTCATGTTCTCTGGGGCCCGGTAGGAGAACGTGACTGGTCGAGGGCCAGTGGAGGGCATTCTAGGCCCTGCAGATTTCTGAGGAGAACTCCTTGTGCCACGCTATCCGTTCATTCAGTCAAATTTAGTGGGTGCTTACGGTGTGCAGAGCACTCGACTAAGCGTTTGGGAGAGTACAACGCAACAGTAAACAGACATATCCCCTGACTACCGCAAGCTTTGTGATAATCATCATGCTACAGCCTGTGATCTACAGAATGTCTGTCAAATAAAGTACACAGCCGTGGCTTCCAGCCACAAAAAGGTGACCGATGTTCTTAATGTCTGGTCTCCCCCTCTAGACTGTAAGCTCACTGTGGGCAGGGAGTGTGTCAGTTGTGTTGTTGTATTGCACTTTCCAAAGCACTTAGTACAGTGCTCTGCCTACAGTAAGCACCCAATAAATGTTGACTGATTCTGTGCCCTACCATAAGAAGAGTGGTGGCATTCCTTAAGCGCTTACCATGTGTAAGGCACTGTACTAAGTACTGAGGCGATTATAAAATAATCCCATCTGACAGTCTCTGCCCCACATGGGACTCATAGTCTAAGTGAGAGGGAGAAGCGGCATCAAATCCTCCATCTTATGGATGAGAAAGCCAAGACACAGAGAAGCAGCATGGCTCAGTGGAAAGGGCACGGGCTTTGGAGTCAGAGGTCATGGGTTCGAATCCCGGCTCGGCCACTTGGCAGCTGTGTGACTTTGGGCAAGTCACTTAACGTCTCGGTGCCTCAGTTACCTCATCTGTAAAATGGGAATTAAGACTGTGAGCCCCACGTGGGACAACCCGATTCCCGTGTGTACCCCAGTGCTCAGAACAGTGCTCGGCACATAGTGAGCGCTTAACAAATACCGACATTATTGATTTGTCCAGGGTCACACAGCAGTTAAGGGCCAGAGCCGGATAAGAACCCAGGTCCTCTGACTCCCAGGCCTCTGCTCTTTCAACTAGGTCCTGCTCCTTCCTCCGGTTTGTAAGGTTCTTGTGGGAAGGGATTGCCTCTTTCACGGTGTACTCTCCCAAGAGCTTAGTGCAGTGTTCTGCACACAGTAAATGCTCAGTATGTACCAGTGACTGATTGCTCCAGCCACCTGACCCCTTAATGGTTTCAGAATACCCAAAAGAAAACCAGGAAATTCAAGCTGTTTATGAGTCCAAATGATAATAATAATAATAATGATAATAAATTATGGGATTTGTTAAGAGCTTACTATATGCCAGGCACTGAACTGAGCGCTGGGGTGGGTACAAGCAAATCATGTTGGGCACTGAGGCTCACAGTCTCAACTCCCATTTTGCATATGAGGGAACTGAGGCCTAGAGAAGAGAAGTGATTTGCCCAAGGTCACAGAAGAGACAAGTGGCCGAGCCAGGATCCGAACCCAAGGCTCTCTGAGTTCTAGGCCCTTGTTCTAGCCACTGAGGCATGCTGCTTCCTCCATGCTCTAAAAAGCACTACAGTAATCACACTCCACAACCAGTAGGGAATAATCCAAATACATCAGGAAAAAGGGAAAAATCCAAGCCACTGGATTGTAAGACCCTCATTATATTTTCAAGTGCTTAGTACTGAGCGTTGCAATCAGCATGCGCTCAAATGCCATTACTACTGAAAGAGTAATAGATTGAAAGTTTGACGAGGACAGGGATCACGGCTACTGATCCTGTTACAGTCTCCCAAGTGCTTAGCACAGAATAAGTGCTTAATAAATATAATATTATAACAATAAAGATAAATCTAATAAATACTAATGGTACTCTCCCAAGCCCTGAACACAGTGCTCTGCACAGAGTAGGTGCTCTAGACTATAAGCTCGTCCTCTGGACTGTAAGGTCATGGTGGGCAGGGAGCGGCACTGTTATTGGGTGTTGTACTTTCCCAAGCGCTTAGTACAGTGCTTACTGCAGTGCTCTGCACACAGTAAGTGCTCGACAAATATGATCGAATGAGTGAATGAGTGCCTAATAGATTCATTCAATTGTATTTATGGAGCACTGACTGTGTACAGAAGACTGTACTAAGTGCTTGGGAAGATAAAATACAACAGAGTTGGCAAACATAATGGCTCATAATGAGCTTAGAGTCTAGACGGGGAGACAGACGTTGTTATAAATAAATTCTGGATAAGTACATAAGTGCTGTGGGGCAGAGGGAGGGGTGAATAGAGGGGACAAACCGAATTGTGGAGGCACTGAAGAAGGGAGTGACAGAAGATGAACTGAGGGTCTAGTTGGGGAAGACCTCTTGCAGAAGATGTGCCTTCAAGAAGGCTTTGAAGCGGGGGAAGGTATTTGTCTGTAGCGTACGGAGAAGGAGGGTGTGCCGGGCCTTGAGCCGGATGTGGGCGAGAGGTCGACGGAGAGATAGAGGACACTGAGGTACAGTGAGTTGGTCGGCATTAGAGGAGTGAAGCGTGTGGGCTGGGTTGGAGTAGGAAAGCAGAGAGGAGGTAAGGTGGGGGGGGTAATGTGATTGAGGGTTTTGAAGCCTATCGTATTCATTCATTCAATCGTATTTACTGAGTGATTACTGTGTGCAGAGCACTGTACTAAGCGCTTGGAAAGTATAATTCAGTGGTAATTTCTTGCTTGATGTGCAAGTAGATTCAATTCAATTCCACAGTATTTATTGAGCACTTACTATGTGCAGAGCACTGTACTAAGCGCTTGGAATGTACAAATCGGCAACAGACAGAGAGTCCCTACCCTTTGACGGGCTTACCGTCTAATCGATAGTAGACGAACAGCCACCTGAGGTTCTTGAGGAGCGGGGAAACGTGGACTGAGCATTTGCACAGAACAATGATCCAGGCGGCAGAGTGAAGTACAGATTGGAGTGGGGAGAGACAGGAGGCAGGGAGATCAGCAAGGAGGCTGATGCAGTCATCAGAGCGGAATAGGATAAGTGTTCGGATTAACAGGGTAGCTGTTCAGATGGAGAGGAAAAGGGCAAATTTTAGCAATGTTGTAAAGGTTGAACTGATAGGATTTAGTGACAGATTACGTGCGTTGAATGAGAGAGGTGAGCCAAGGATAAAGCCCAAGTTTACAGGCTTGTGAGACAGGAAGGATGTTGCTGTTGTCTACAGTGAGAAGAAAGTCAGAGGAAATTAGGATATGGGTGGGAAGAGAGGGAGTTCTGAGGTGTCGGTGGGACATCCAAGTAGAGATGTCCTGAAGGCAGGAGGAAATGTAAGACTGCAGAGAAGGAGGAAGATCAGTGATGGAGATGTAGGTCTGGGAATCATCCGCACAGAGGTGGTATTGAAGCCATGTGAGCAGATGAGTTCTCCAAGAGATTGGGTGTAGGTGGAAAATAGAAGGGGATCCAGAACCGGATTCTGGGAGACACTCACAGTTATGGGGTGAGAGGCAGAGGAGGAGCCTGTGGAAAACACTAAGAATGAGCGGTCAGAGAGATAAGAGAAATGGGAGAGGACGGGGTCAGTGAAGACGAGGTTGGATAATGCTTCTAGGAGAAGGGAGTGGTCAAGAGTGTTGAAGGCAGCTGAGAGGTTGAGGAGGATTAAGATGGAGTAGAGGCCATTTGGATTTGGCAAGAAGGAGATCATTTGTGACCTTTGAGAGGGTGATTTCTGTGGAGTGAAGGGGATGGAGCCAGATCAGAGGGGTTCGAGGAGAGAAGTGGAGAAGAGGAACTGGAAAAAGTGGGTGTAGACAACTCACCCAAGGAGTTTGAACAGGAATGGGAGCAGAGAGATGGGGTGATAACTGGAGGGAGCCATGAGGTCAAGGGAGAGTTTTTAGGATACAGGAGACATGGGTATGTTTAAAAGCAGTGGGGAAGAAGTCACTAGAGAGTGAAGAGTTGAAGATGTCAGTCAGAGAGGGGAGAGGGGAGGGGGCAAATTCTTTAATAACGTGTGACGGGGTGGGGTTGGATGTGCAGGTGGAGGGGGTGGATTTTGAGAGAAGGCAGGAGTTCTCCACCTTGAGGTATACTGGGAAAGATGGGAGAGTCGAAGAAGGAGCAGGAAGAGGGAGGGACTGGAAAGAGGCAGGGGAGATTTTAGACCTCTCATCTGATGGCTTCAATTTTCTCAATAAAGCTGGTACCTAGGTCATTAGAGGCAAGAGATGGGGGAGCCAGGGGAGCAGGGTATTGGAAGAGAGAGTTAAACATTTGAAACAACCAGTGAAGGCAATGGAGATGGGAGTCAGTAAGGATGGATCGATTATTTTGCCGGGCAGAGGAAAGGGAAGAGTTGAAGCACACGAGGATGAACTTGAGGTGGATGAGATCGGCCTGATATCTTGATCACCGTCAACAATGCTCTGTGGCTCATTAATGGGAGAGAAGATAGACAGTGGAGGTGATCCAGGGCTGTGGGTTAGTGATACGAGATCGACAAAGGGATAGGAGAGAGAGTGAGGTGAGTTCAATAGAGACGGTGGTGTTGAGAAAATCAATTTGGTCATCGAGGAAAGGTAGTCAGGGTACGGAGATGAAGGATGACTTGAGAAACCTGGATGGGATCAACAGATCGGAGGTTTCTGCGGAGTCTTGAACCTCTTTGGGGGTTAAAATAAATCACTGTAGTGTATCCTATGACCGAATCCTCTCTCCTGGATCACCAGTCAGCCACTGAGCAAACACGGGGAAGCAATTAAGAAACGCAGCCCAGCCGGGCCGATGGATCAAAACTAGGTGGCCCAAAGCCATTCCCTGTACCCTCTCCAGGTGGATAAAAGCCTGCTTCTGTCCTCCGCGCTCGATTTTGAGATAGATAATTTTGATAAACAAACCTGAAACTACATTTAGTGCGGAATCTGTTTGTTCAGAGAAGTTATATGGGGCATATGACATCTGCCTACCAGTTACTGATTTGGTTGCAGCTGTTGACTTTGACCTGGTAAGGGTTTGAAGCTGGGTCATGTCTAATGCCCATTTGGCCCAGAAGCTCTTGACAACGTGAGCAAAAGAGGAATGGAGCAGCAAGCCAATCTGTGTTACCAAAAGGGTCAGTGGGAAAACCCCGCGTGGGTTCTTGGACTTCCACCTGCCCCAGGTCCAAAAATAACAATGAATCAGAATTATGGTATTTGCTAAGCGCTTACTGTGTGCAAGGCTGAGATGGACATGAACAAATTGGGTTGGACACAGTCCCTGTCCCACGTGGGGCTCACAGTCTCATCCTAATTTGAGAGATGAGGTAACTGAGGCATAGAGAAGTGAAGTGACTTCCTCCAGTTCAATAGATAAGTGGCAGAGGTAGGATTAGAATCCATGACCTTCTGACTCCCAGGCCCGGGCTCTATCCGCTAAGCCATACTGCTTCTCTATCATCTGGAGATGTTCAAGATTGTGCTACCCTCTCTGCCTCTCTGGTCAGACATCAGTGCTGTCCCCTAAATCTGTCTCTACCTCCTCTCCCGAAGGAGTCAGGAGAACCAAGCAGCATCCCCTAGTGAGTCGGCAGGACCTGGGCTTTAATCCCTGCTCCGCCACTTGTCTGCTGTCTGACCTTGGGCAACTCACTTCACTTCTCTGTTCCTCAGTTACCTCAACTGTAAAATGGGGATGAAGACTGGGAGCCCCTTGTGGGAAGGGGCCTGTGCCCAACCTGATTAACTTGTACAGACCCCAGTGCTTAGAACAGTGCTTGACCCATCGTGAGCGCTTAACAAGTACTACTATCCGTATACTATCTTACTATGAGAAACAGTGTGTCCTGTGCTCTTTCCAGGTCAGAGGACCTGGATTCTAATCCCTAATCCTCTACAAACCTGCTGTGTGTTTTGGGGCAAGTCACGAACTTCCTTTACCTCAGTTTCCTCATCTCTAAAATGAGGATTCAAAACCTGTTCTCCCTCCGTGGCTCAGTGGAAAGAGCACGGGCTTTGGAGTCATAGGTCATGGGTTCGAATCCCAGCTCTGCCACTTGTCACCTGTGTGACTGTGGGCAAGTCGCTTAACTTCTCTGGGCCTCAATTACCTCATCTGTAAAATGGGGATTAAAACTGTGAGCCCCACGTGGGACAACCTGATTCCCCTGTGTCTACCCCAGCGCTTAGAACATTTCTCTGCACATAGTAAGCGCTTAATAAATACCAACATTATTATTATTATTATGTGGGACGTGATTATCTTGTATCTACCCCACTACTTAGTACAGTGCTTGGCACATAGTAAGTGCTTAGCAAATCCCACAACCACCATCATTATTATTATTATTATCACTATGAATCTTGACTGTTAAGGCTTAAATGAGAGTCCTATAAGGAGTGTGTTTAATTTGGAAACAGGGATCATCCGTAATAGTATTGATTTAATACTTACCGTTTTAGACTCGATTCCTAACCCTGGGGGGGGCTCAACATTTATAACTGTGTAATATTCATCAACTTGAATTGATTAGTATTATTATTTCAATCAGTGATAAGAACATTTTTTGCCAAATATTGAATCCCATTTTACAGATGAAGAAACTGAGCACCAAAAAAGTCAAATGACTTGCCCAAGATCACACAGCAGGCAAGTGGTGGATTCAGGATTAGGGTTTCTGTTATCTGATTCTCAGTCGGGTGCTCCTTTCACAAGGCCACGCCGCTTCTCGAAATAATCCACAGATCGGACAAAGCACTTCTGAACAATCAAAAGACGACTCATTGCTGGAATGAAAGTACTCTAGAGGCCAGAAAAACGTTAATTAAGTTACATGCTCTTATAAAATTAAGAGTGTCTCCTTGTGTCTGTTTCCTTTCAATATGATAGGTTTTTTTGAGAAACAACGTGGCTTAGTGGAACGTGGACGTGGGAGTCAAAGAACCTGGGTTCTAATCTCAGCTCTGCCACTGCTCTGCTGTGTGACCTTAGGCAAGTCAATTCACTTCGCCGTGCCCCGGTTATCTTATCTGCAAAATGGGGATTCTATATCTCTTCCCCCTCTTACTTTCATTCATTCATTTTTTCATATTTATTGAGCACTTACCATGTGCAAAACACTGTACTGAGCACTCGGGAGAGTACAATATAACAACAGACACATTCCCTGCCCACAATGAGCTCACAGTCTAAAGGGGGAGAACTTAGATGTTGAGCCCCATGTGGGACAGAGACTTCGTCTGACCCGTTTATCTCTCATCTTTCCCCTCGCTTTGAACGGTGCTTGGTACATAGTAAGTACTTAATGAACGCCGCAACTGTGGGAATCGCCATATTAAACATCAGCTAAATATTAGGCTGAATGGGTGGACACTGACTAGGTAATAGCAATCCAAGTATCGAGGAATCGGATGTCTCTACCTGGACGACTGTCTTTTATCGACCTGTCAGTCAGCAGCCCCTCTTGCAGAAGAGGATAGTATCTTCCCTCCGCCGCTTCAAATAACGGCCCTCTCAGAGAACAAGAAGAAGCTTACATATGGCGAAATAGGATTAGCTTCATTAGTACATCCAGCTAAACTATCCATATGTTAATTCCGATATTTATGTTAATTGCTAATTTTCGTGTCTCGCAACAAAGGTGTAAATTGTGGCATCGCCTGACCTGTGTGACCCACATGATATTGGAAATGCATTCTTTCCCCCGTTAAGTTGTGCAACTGTGAATAGAAATTGCCCTGGAGAGCTATTAGAGTACGCATGACTACTCACCTAAATGAATGACAATATTCCCGAGCGCGGAGGAGAGAATAGGGATTTGGATGTGTTCTCCGTGAATGCTGATGGTTACATGACAAATGACACCATAGCCTTAATTAGCGATCCTGTAATTGGGAATCAAACGAGTCAGTGCACTTTACTTGTCACTCCCATGCTCAGCTGAAATGTTCTCTGGGTGCCAAAAAAAAAAAAGTCACCCTTTTAGGTGGCCATCCTCTTCCTCCGTCTGCAGACAGAAGGACCATTTATTGAGTGCCCATTTAATAATAATGTTGGTGTTTGTTAAGCACTTACTACGTGCAGAGCACTGTTCTAAGCACTCGGGTAGATACAGGGTAATCAGGTTGTCCCACGTGAGGCTCACGGTTAATCCCCATTTTACAGATGGGGCAACTGAGACACAGAGAAGTGAAGTGACTCGCCCACGGTCACACAGCTGACAAGTGGCAGAGCCGGGATTCGAACCCATGACCTCTGACTCCCAAGCCCAGGCTCTTTCCACTGAGCCACGCTGCTTCTCTACATTTAATGTAGACTGTCTCCCCTTCTTTATCTCTCCCTCTGGATTGTAAACTCGGTATGGGCAAGGTGGTCAGAGCATGGGCCTGGGAATCAGAAGGACTTGAGTTCTAATTCCGGCTCCGCCACTTATCTGCCTTGTGACCTTGGACAAGTCACTTAAATGATCTGTGCCTAAGTTATCTCATCTATAAAATGGGGATTAAGATTGTGAGCCCCTTGTGGGACAGAGACCTCGTAAGCTTGGATATGCCCCAGATCTTGGAAGAGTGCTTGACGCAGTAAACGCTTTACCGTCATCATCAGGGAATGAGTCCGTTCATTGTTAGACTGTTTTCTTCCAAGCAGTTAGTACACGGTAAGCGCTCAATAAATATGATTGAATAAATGAATGAACGAACGCTGGGTGCTTGCAAAGTACAGATCCGTGTCATGACTTAATAATGTTGGTATTTGTATTTGTTAAGCGCTTACTATGTGCAGTGCACCGTTCTAAGCGCTGGGGTAGACACAGGGGAATCAGGTCGTCCCACGTGGGGCTCACAGTCTTAATCCCCATTTTACAGATGAGGTAACTGAGGCACAGAGAAGTGAAGTGACTTGTCCACAGTCACACAGCTGACAAGTGGCAGAGCTGGGATTCAAACTCATGACCTCTGACTCCAAAGCCCGTGCTCTTTCCACTGAGCCACGCTGTTTCTCTTGTTCCCTGCTGCCAAGGAGGAGCATAGCCTAGTAGAAAGAGCACGGGCCTTCGAGTCAGAGTTTCTGGGTTTTAATCCCAGCTCCGCACTCTGCCTATTATGTGACCTTGGGAGAGTCACTTCACTTCTCTGTGCCTCAGTTTCCTCATCCCTAAAATGAGGATTCAATACCTCTTCTCCTACCTACTTAAATTATCGGCCCCAAGTGGGACCGAGACCGTGTTCCACCTGATTATTTTGTATCTACTCCAGTGTTTAGTACAGTTCTTGACACATAAGCGCTTAACAAATACCACGATTATTATTATTGTCTCCAATCCAGGTCTTCAGGCTCCGAGTCCCCAGTGAAGCCCATACTAGGATTACTCAGGAATTCGAGAACAAAACCAAGGAACGTCGAGCGATTTTGCCGACAACCCAGATGAAAGCGGAATCTCCCATCGGGAACATCTGAGGAATCTGTGTCTTGAAGTCTCGGGACAGAGAAGCTGATGGCTTTTCTTCAGCTTAGAAGCTTGAGGAACGACCCGATGAAACAGTCACAAGAATCAACTCCAGAAATGCAAGCACTTTTACCTACCAGAATTCCTTTTTTTTCTTTATGGAATTCGTTAAGCTCTTATGATATGTCAAATATTGTTCTAAGTGCTGGGGTAGGTTTGAGTTAATTAGGTTAGAAACAGGCCCTGTCCAGCTTGGCCTAAGTAGGAGAAAGAACAGGAAAACTGAGGCCCAGAGAAGCTAAGGTTGAAAAGCAGTGTGGTTAAGTGGATAGAGCACAGGCCTGGGAGCCAGAAGGACCTGGGTTCTCATGCCTGCCCTGCCACTTGTCTGCTGTGTGACCTGGAGCCAGTCACTTCACTTCTCTGGGCCTCAGTCACCTCATCTGAAAGTGAGGAATAAGTCTGCGAGCCCCACGTGGGACCGGGACTGTGTCCAACTTGATTAGCTTGTATCTACCCCGGCGCTTAGATCAGTGCTTGACACATAGCGTATTGCTTAACAAAATACCAACATTATTATTTGGTATAATAATAACATTATTATTATTATTACACTATTAAAGTGACTTGTCCGAGGTCCCACAGCAAGCTATTGGCAGAACTCGGGTTAGAATTCAGGTCCTCTATCTCCCAGGCCTGTGCTCTTTCCGCAAGCCACATTGCTTCTCTTACAGATGAAGAGATGAAGAGAGAAGCAGCATTTTCATTAAATTCATCAGTTCCTATTGGGCAGAGACTGGGTCTAAATTTTACATCACCTTCCTGAGTGCTTAATACACCTTAGTATATAGTAGGCACTCAATAAGTCCTTTTGATTTATGAGAAGGGGAGACAAAGGAGAAGATGAAGACAGAGGAAGTGAGTGATATTTAAGGAGAGGAAAATAAGAGAAAGAACAATAATAATTATGGTATTTGTTAAGCACTTATTATGTGCCAGGCAATGTATGAAACACTGGGGTGGATACAAGCTAATTGGGTCAGAGTCCCTGTCTCATATGGGGCCACAGTCTCAATCCCCATTTTCCAAATTTGGTAACTTAGGCCCAGAGAAGTGAAGTGATTTGCCCGGAGTCACACAGCAGACAAGTGGAGGAGCTGGGATTAAAACCCATGACTTTCTGACTCCTTGGCCTAGGCTCTATCCACTACATCACGCCGCTTCCCCAAAGTCGGAGATCTCGGGGGAACTGGATTGGGTCGGGAAAAGGGACCAACCTTAAATGACCACAATCAGCCAACTTGTAGTAGCCTATTGGATTTAACAAGCGAGGGAGAAGTTAACTGTGGCTTCATGAGCGGGGGTGAAGGTTTGCCCTTGAGAAGACCTTGAAGGCGACAAGCGAGTCACGAGACACATCTTGGCCTGTTCTGAGGCCGAGTTGGACTGCCGACCGCCGATCATATATTTTGCAACCCCGAGATTCCAGATTAGGTGTTGTGGGCATCGGGCCGTGTATTTCCAACTGGAGAGGAATGAGAGAGAAGACCGGACAAACAGCAGCACTAATCTTGCACTTTTGCAAAGCTACTAAGTTCAAAATCAGCTAAAACCTGCTATGAGTACCTACTAAGTGGATAGAATGCATTAAATACGGACTCTGAACACACTATATTTATTTTTCTTTAACTGGAGCGGACGGGGAATAATTTTAGTAACCCCCCACAGTATGCCATCATTATATTAGGCTGCCCGCAAGCAAAATTGCCATCCGACTCCTTTAAACGAGCCCTATTAAATGCTGAATAACAAGGACACGTCGATAGTGTTTGCCCGCGAGGTCAGGACTAATGAGTCAATCGAACTTTGCAGAGATGGGACCGTGGAGCCGGACTTTGTGCAGCGGTGGTTAACATGTTCGTGGTTCAAGTGGCAGGAGGGTGGTGAGCCTGGCATGGATTGAATTCATGGTTTAAAACAGAATCCCTCCTCTCAGACTTTCACTGTTACACCTGGGATATTCAGTTGGACCACTTCAGCCTCAAGAGAAGCAGCGTGGCTTAGAGGAAAGAGTCCGGGCTTGGGAGTCAGAGGTCGTGGGTTCTAATCCTGGATCCCCCACTTATCAGGTGTATGACTGTGGACAAGTTGCTTCTCTGTGCCTCAGTTACCTTATCTGTGAAATGGGGATTAAGACCGTGAGACTCTCGTGGGACAACGTGATTACCTTGTATCTATCCCAGTGTTTATAACAGTGTTTGGCACATAGTAAGTGCTTAACAAATACCATCATCATTATTATTATTAAGGTGGTAGCCCATATATTTATTTATTTATTTTTTTGCGAGGGGTTTTTTTTTTTTTTTTTTGGTATTTGTTAAGTGCTACTATACACCAGGCACTATGCTTAGCGCTGGAGTAGAAACAAGACAGGTTGGAAACAGTCCCTCTCCCACATGGGGCTCCCGGTCTTAATCCCCAATTTACAGCTGAGGTAACTGAGACACAGAGAAATGAAGTGACTCACCCAAGGTTGCACAGCATACAAGGGGTAGAGCCAGAGTTAGAACCCAGGTCCTTCTGACTCCCAGCCCTGAGCTCTTTCCATTAGGCCACACTGCTTCGTTATTTGAGAAGCAGCGTTGCTCAGTAGAAAGAGCCTGGGCTTCGGAGTCAGAGGTCATGGGTTCGACTCCCAGCTCTGCCACTTGTCAGCTGTGGGACTGTGGGCAAGTCACAACTTCTCTGTGCCTCATTTACCTCATCTGTAAAATGGGGATTAACTGTGAGCCTCACGTGGGACAACCTTATTACCCTGTATCTACTCCAGTGCTTAGAACAGTGCTCTGCACATAGTAAGCGCTTAATAAATACCAACATTATTATTATTTGGGACAAGGCAGCCTGTATCTTATTACCCTGTATCTACTCCAGTGCTTAGAACAGTGCTCTGCACATAGTAAGCGCTTAATACCAACATTATTATTATTTGGGACAAGGCAGCAGGGGAGACCCAGCTTCTTAAATCCCTTGAATTTCTCACTTGGTGTCTTTTGGAATAGTTTCCCGATTTTTGCAAAGCTTCATGGGCCCTCCCCACTCCGGGACTACAGTGGTGACAGAAACGTATGTTGTAAATTGAAACCGATGTCGCCAAACTGACAGAACTTTCTTGTATTAACACACTAGGTGACATTCATTGTAGTTCAAAATTTATGAAGTTGAGGACTGCCCATACCAATGAGGTCTTGAAGGAGCAAATCTCTCCTCCTCCACCCAAAAAAAGGCTCAACAGACCCATTTAGTAGTTTTTTGGTAATACCACGACCCTGAAAACTCTAAGGATGAAAATGTTGATGTTGGGAAGTATTTGCTCATTCTTTATGCCATTCTACAAGGTTAAGATGTCCTTTCTCTCTAAATCCTAAACTGGATCAAGCTTCTTGGCCTAAAAATCTCCTTTTGCAAGGGTTTAGTATCTTCCTCCCCATTTGGCCTTCAGAATTCTAACTTTCCTGACCAAGCTGAGAAGGAGTGCGGCCTGGTGGAAAGAGCATGAGTCTGGGAGTCAGAGGATGCAGGTTTTATGATACTTCTATCACTCCACCAAGCTCCGCTGTGTGACCTTAGGCAAGTCACTTATCTTTGCCTCGGTTATTTTATCTGTAAAATGGGGATTAAAGGGAAATGGTCTGTGTCCAACCTGATTTGCTTGTATCTACTCAAGCATTTAGCACAGTGCCTGGCACATATTAAGAGCTCAACAAAGACCATAAAAACAATTCATTATAAGCTCAGCTTGAAGAGAACTCTCCGGGATTGTGATCTCACCTGGCTATTGATTCATGGTAAGTATTGAATGCTTACTGTAGACATTCTGTGGAAAACAGTCTAAGCTCTGGGGAGAGTAGAATACGCTTAGCCAGGATTCATGCCCTCAAGAAGTTTACAATATTAACAGCAAAGGAGCCCCGCCTATCTATCCGAATTCTGTGATGCTTTTGGACATCAAATGGATGAATACATTTGCATTCATTCAATAGAATGTGTTAAACCCCAACTGTATACAGAGCACTGTACTGGGTGACTGGGAGAGAATAATGCAGGTAGTATGAATTCCTTTAAAAAAAATGGTCTTTGTTAAGGGTTTGCTATGTGTCAGGCACTGTACTAAGCAATGGAGTAGATAGAAGCTAATCAGGTTGGACACAGTCCACGTCCCACATGGAGTTCCCAGTCTTAATCCCCATTCTACAGACGAGGCAACTGAGGCACAGAGAAGATAGTGACTTGCCCAAGGTCACACAGCAGGCAAGTAGTGGAGCTGGGATTAGAGTCTTAGAGGTGTTGACTTCTGTATTTCCCTGGACAGGAGGTTCCACAGAGAAGAAACTTTAAATACACGCACACACTTTCTCTCTCTCTGTCTCTCTGTCTCCCCTACACCCTCGCCCACCCCATTACTCCTCTCTCAGTCTCTGGTCCAGGGATAATGGAAGACATTACAGTCCCACGGGGTGGAAATTGTACCAAACAATAGTATTAAGTGCTCTCTGCACACAGTGGTACAGATTGAGTGGTTACTATGTGCCGAGCACTGTATTAAGATCTCGGGAGAGTACGTACAATCTTGAGAGAGTACAACAGAAATGGTAGACAATCTCCCTCCCCAAAACGAGCTTACAGTCTAGAGGGGGAGACAAACACTAATACAAATATTTTATAGATGTTCACAGTCCATCACTAAGAACAAGCCTACAACCCATGTAGCTCTCCAGTTAGCCATTTATGAAATTCAAAATCTATTTAGCATGTAGGGGGAAAAACCACTGTTGAAATGGAAACTAGGATTAATTTAGTGACCAGCATCAAGTAGAGGTCAAAGGGACAGAGCAACAGTAAGCTTAGAGAGAAGAACACCAAAGTCATACCCAAAACCCAGATCTCCCTGGTTTTCTGGACTCATGTAGATCATTTCCACATTTTCTTTTGGGCTACTTATTTCAGCTTATGAAATTAATTTGCCCATGTAGTTTCAAATGACACGGGGGTGGAGGGTATTTACGTAAGTCCTAACCTCCTTTTACTAACCAAACACCCAGGAATTCACAAAACTTTTTTTTTTTAATAAAAATTAAGCAATAGCTTCATCTACGGACTGCTAATTGATCACGCCATGAGTTAGGGCAGCAGAGTCGAGATCAATTATCTCCCAGTGGTGTCCCCAATGAAGGGGCCAATTGCAATTAGGAAGCTCTTAAAAACAGATTCAGTTGGGTTTTTCCATTTTAAATGACTGAGGGCGAAGCCCTACTGTGAGAGCCACAGGTAATTAGCCCTGAAAACGGGTCTGAAAGGAAGAGAGCTATTGGTCAAAGTGGATCAAGGCTCCGCTTCATTCTGCCACCTCTGAGTGCCAATCCATGAAGGGATGAGATATCGCATGAAAAAAAACCACACTAAAAAACAAAAGCAGGAACAGACCTTAACACTACAAAGTGCACTCAGCCCCCAAATCCAGGCATGACTCGATTCTTCCTCTAGATTGTAAGCTTGTTGTGGGTGGAGACTGTGTCTAACTCCATTTTTTAATGGCATTTGCTAAGCGCTGTGTGCCAGGCTCTTGTATTAAATGCTGGAGTAGATGTAAATTAATCAGGTTGGCCCCAGTCCCTGGCCCACATAGAGCTCACAGTCTTAGTCCCCATTTTTAGTGGTATGAATGGCGGAGTCCACCTCAAGTTAGGTCAAGCAAACCTTGCTGAGGAAGCTGGAAGCAGGGTCCTCAGTCTCCATGTTCTCCCTCCTTGCAGACACAGGAGAGCATGCTGAGAAACAGTGTAGTCCGGTAGATTAAGTATAGGCCTAGGAGTAAGAGGATCTGGATTCGAATCCTAACTCCACCACTTGTCTGCTGTATGACCTTGGCCAATTGGTATTTGTTAAGCGCTTACTATGTGCAGAACACTGTTCTAAGCGCTGGGGGAGATACAGAGTAATCAGGTCATCCCACATGAGGCTCACAGTTAATCCCCATTTTACAGATGAGGTAACTGAGGCACAGAGAAGTGAAGTGACTTGCCCACAGTCACACAGCTGACAAGTGGCAGAGCCAGGAGTCGAACCCATGACCTCTGACTCCGAAGCCCAGGCTCTTTCCACTGAGCCAAGCTGCTTCCCTGTCACTTCATTTCTCTGTGCCTGTCACCTCATCTGTAAAAGGGAGATTAATACTGCGAGCCCCATGGAGGACAGGGACTGTGTCCAACCCAATCAATTTTTATCTTCTCCAACGTTTAGTACAGTACCTGGCACAGAGTAAGCACTTAACAAACACTATTTAAAAAAAAAATCGATGGTTCAGGCCTCTTGATGTCACCTAGTCAGAGACTTCATGGTTGGTTTGAAAAGGAGGGGGGCTTGAGGTAAGTGAGAAAGGTGATAGGTTAAACTGAATTTTAGGCTGATGGTGAACAGCTGTAGTGGCTAGTGTTGGTACACAGTAAGCGCTCAATAAATATTATTGATTGACTGATTGATCCCCACAGGACATGTGAGGTTTGTGGATCCCAACAGATTATTTCCCTATAGATCGTTCTTTCTTCAGTGGGGCCAGTCAGGTAAGGAAATGATAGGCTCAGTGGACTCAGAGTCTAAGTGTGAGGGAAAATAAGCATAGAATCCCCATTTTACTCATGAGGTAATAATAATAATGATAATAATAATTGCGGTATTAGTCAAGCGCTATGATATTGACGCCAGACTACTCGTTTTGTTTTGTTGTCTATTTCCCCGGTTTAGACTGTGAGTCCATTGTTGGGCAGGGATTGTCTGTATCTGTTGCTCAACTGTACATTCCAAGCGCTTAGTACAGTGCTCTGCACATAGTAAGCGCTCAATAAATGTGATTGAATGAATGCATGACCTGTACTAGGTGCTGCGGTAGTTAGAAGATAATCAGGTTGGACACCATCTCTGTCCCTCATAGGGCTCACAGTCATAATCTCCATTTTACAAACGAGGTAGCTGAGGCACAGAGAAGTGAAGTGACCTGGCCGAGGTTACACAACAGGCAAGTGGTGGAGTCGGGAGTAGAATCCAAGTCCTCTGATTGCGTGCTTTGTGTTCTAACTACTAGGCCGTGTTGCTTCCCCGGATCTAGACAGGGTCTCATCCCGAGCTGGGACGGGGGCAGAGGTTGGAGTCTATGAATGCCAGGCAGAGCATCCTTGTCTAAGATCTTCAGCCCTTACGTTCTGATCCCAAAGCCCTTCTGTAATCATATTTAACTATAATAATAATAATAATAATAATGTTGGCATTTGTTAAGCGCTTACTATGTGCAGAGCACCGTTCTAAGCACTGGGGTGGATACAGGGTAATCAGGTTGACCCACGTGAGGCTCACAGTCTTCATCCCCATTTTACAGATGAGGTACTGAGGCACAGAGAAGTTAAGTGACTCGCCCACAGTCACACAACTGACAAGTGGCGGAGTGGGGATTTGAACCCATGACCTCTGACTCCCAAGCCCCAGCTCTTTCCACTGAGCCACACTGCTTTCCCAAAGCATTTATCAAGCACTTACTGTGTGCCGAGCACTATACTAAGTGCTCGGGCGAGTATGATAGAACAGAGTTGGTAGATACATTCCCCACCCACAGCAAGCTATTTATCGGGCTCTTACAAGATGCAGAGCACAGTACTAAGCGCTTGGGAGAGAACAATAAACAAAGTTGGTAGACATCATCCCTGCCCTCAGTAGACTTTCGTTCTAGTGGACCAATTTTGCCTCGGCAGCCTGGGCCACGGGTTGGCCAACCAAGAGGTAGTTCAGTGGTCATCCTGATTTCCTACTACAACCCGGCCCTCACACTCCATTCCTCTAATCCCAACCTATTTTCTCTCTCACCTATCCCGCCATGGAGACCTCGCCCTCGTCCTCTCTCAGGCCTGGAATTCACTCCGTCTCCACATCTGAGAGTCCAAAACTTTCCCCACCTTCCCTCTCGACTGTAAGAAGCTCACTGTGAGCAGGGAACGTGTCGATCAACTGTTATATGGTACTCTCCTGAGCACTTAATACAGTGCTCTGCACACAGTACGTACTCAGTAAATACGACTGATTGATTTAAAGTCCTCCTAAAATCACTTCTCCAAAAGGCATTCCCTGACTAAGCCCTCTTGTCCCCTTACCTGTCCTCATCTCTGCATCACCTATGCAGAAGCTGTATATTCAACCCACTCCAATTATTCGTTCATTCAATTGTATTTAATTGAATACAGCTAATTCATTTAAATTTATCTTATAATTTGTAATTTATTTTAATATCTGTCACCCTAACTAGATTGTAAACTCCTTGAGGGCAGGAAGGACATCTACCTCTTCTCCTGTAATGCCAGTGAATGGTGTGGCACCATTTCCTCAGAGAAGAAAAAAATACAGGTTTTTCCTGTGAAGTGGAAATAGGGCACAGGTACATCAATTCGTGACCCCGTGTCTCAATTTCCTCATCTGTAAAATGGGGTCCAACCTGATTATCTTGTATCTACCCCAGTGGTTCGAAGAGTGCTTGGAGCATAGTCAGCACTTAACAAATACCACTGTTGCTGTTATTATTATAGAGCTAAGTAGTATTCTGCCCTCAGATAAGCCAACCAAGCTCACCCCACTTGGGAAACGAACTTTCCTAAAGCCTGATCCAGGCGTAAAATGTAAAATGGGGATTAACTGTGAGCCTCACGTGGGACAACCTTATTACCCTGTATCTACTCCAGTGCTTAGAACAGTGCTCTGCACATAGTAAGCGCTTAATACCAACATTATTATTATTTGGGACAAGGCAGCAGGGGAGACCCAGCTTCTTAAATCCCTTGAATTTCTCACTTGGTGTCTTTTGGAATAGTTTCCCGATTTTTGCAAAGCTTCATGGGCCCTCCCCACTCCGGGACTACAGTGGTGACAGAAACGTATGTTGTAAATTGAAACCGATGTGGGAATTTCAAAGACATCCTGAATACTAGTCAAATCTCTCGAGGGACTAAATATGTGCAGGAGAGGCAAGAGTTAGATCTGCAGAAAAAGAGAAACACCAAGCCTCTGTTCTCATTCTTAGCCATCCCCTCCTTTTTGACAACTGTTCTTTTTTTGACTCTTTTATATTCCTGATGTTCGTCGGGGTTTCAAAATAAGCTCGTTGAAACGGAAAAGTACACGAAGATCAATGAACCCTTTTAAATGGTTTCAAAAAATGTGATAAATCTTCCCTCCAGTTTCTCCTTAGAATAGGCACAATATTTAGCAAAGTAGTTAAAGCAATTTGGGACTTCGGTAAATCTGACTTAAGTTGCTCAAGCTTTAACTGGGGGCGGAATCTCAAAGCATTACAGGCATATGTCTTAACAACTTTAGCGTCTATAATTTGAGTTGTTTCTCTAAACTGATGAGAGTATTCCAAAGCCGAGTTGTTGTTTTTTTCCTCCTGAATAAATTACTGCTAGGCCCATATATAGTTCAACTTGCGGATTCCTGTGGTGAGTTCCTCAGCACGAGAAATTTTCACTACACAGCAGGCCAGTCAGTTTGCGAATTGAAGGGAAACGTGGATTTTCTCTCGGGATTAGCCGACTTTAGCGGCCTGAGATACTTCAACTCTTTGCTGCTCTCAACAGATCCGTCTACCCAGAGTGTCACAACCAAACCGAATGATTAATTACACAACCAATCCCTCACCCCCTTAACACTGCCTCTGCCAAATCGAGAAAGAATGATTTGATAAAACCATACTTTGTGCCTTTTATACATGACTAAATATCGGATTTTAATCTTCAAAAATTTTGAAAACACCATGTTATATTTAAGTGGTGTCTGTGAGAAAAGATTTTTATGTGTTTAAAAAAAAATGGTCACCTGATTTTCTCTCAGTGAGGGAATATAAATATTCTGAGGAAAACTGTTGAAGCTGTTGCTTTCTGTTGATCTCTGTTACTCAGTGTTTTCCATGCCTGGAACAGATGGTCGTCCACCTGACGCTGAATAGTCTAATGCAAGATTCATTGTGTGCTTCACAGGAAATCAAACATCAAACAACATTGCAGAAGGTGAAACTGCACCTCAAAAACCAAGCAGCACCTTTTGAGACAATGAAGTGATGGAAAGAGACAAGAGAGAGACAGACAGACAGACAGAGCCAGAGAAGTAGGAACAGGAGGGAGAGAGACAGGAAGGAGAGAGAGTGAAGGAGAGAGGGAAACAGAGAGGAAGACAGAAGAGAGAAAGACAGGAGGGGTAGAAGAGAAAGAGAGAGGACGGAGAGACAGGTGGGAGGGGGAGAGACAAGAGGGAGGGGGAGAGACAGGAAGGAGAGAGCAAGAGAAAAAGAGAGAACGGAACGTTTCAATCTATTCATTTTTGAATATATAATGTCTCCTTAGGCTATGCTTCTTTTGAAAAACATGACTAACATCTATCAGTGATACTTACTGAGGGCTTACTGTGTGCCAAGCACTGTACTAAGCACTCGGGAAAATACAGTACACTAGAGCTGGGAGGCATGATCCCTTTCAGTCAATCAATTGATGATATTTATTGTGCACTTACTATGTATAGAGCACTATCCTAAGCATTTCAGAGAGGACAATATAGTAATATTAGCAGACAAGTTCCTTGCCCAAAATAAGCTTACAGTCTAGTGGCGGAGACAGACCCTAATCAAAATAAATAATTTATAATATATAATTTAACAATATGTACATAAGTGCTATGGGCCTGGGGGTGGGGATAATATCACATGTCCAAAGGTCACAGATCCGAGCGCATAGATGATGCAGAAAGGAACCGAGAACTGGGGAAAAGAGAGATTAATCCAGGAAGGCCTCTTGGAGGAGATGTGACCTTAATAATGATTTGAAGGTGGAGAAAGTGATGGTCTGGAGTATATGGAGGGGAAGAGATTCTAGGCTCAAGGAAGCACACGAGAAAGGGTTTGGTAGTACAATATAATAATAATATTCATCAAGCATAGTATTCATCAAGCACTTACTGTGTGCCAAACTCTGTGCTAGTTGCTGGGAGATAACCAAGTCCCACATGAGGCTCATGGTGTAAGTCAGAGGAAGAGCAGGTATTGAACACCATTTATTTTGTTTAATGAGATGTACATCACCCTGATTCTATTTATTTGCCATTATTTTTATGAGATGTTCTCCCCCTTGACTCTATTTATTGCTATTGTTCTTGTCTGCCTGTCTCCCCCAATTAGACTGTAGGCCCATCAACGGGCAGGGACTATCTCTATCTGTTGCCGATTTGTACATTCCAAGCGCTTGGTCCAGTGCTCTGCACATAGTAAGCGCTCAATAAATACTATTGAATGAATGAATGAATGAATGAATGAATAGGGGTACAGTCGCAGAAAAGTGAAGTGACTTGCTTGTGCAGATAACTGACACAGCAGAGATTAGAATACAGCACCTTCTGACTCCCAGGCCTGTGGTCTTTCCACTCGGCCAAGCTGCTTCTCCTCTGTCATGGGAGGGAGTTCCAGTCCAGAGAGGACAAGGATGTGCCCAAGGGGGTTGGCAGTGGGATAGACAAGATGGAGGGGCAGTGAGCTGATTGGAATTGGAGGAGCAGAGTATGTGGGCTGGGTTGCAGTAGGAGATCAGTGGTGGAAGGTAGACCCTTCTCAGGATCTCACCTGGAGAATTTCCAGGCCTCTACCAGTCTCGGCTACAGGAGGGAGAGTCAAGCAGAGACCTACCCACTCCATTCCTAGCTTGGCCAGTGGTTCGCGAGTGGAAAGCCATCTGATCCCCCTCAAAATTCCCCCGTGCTGGGCAGCAGCGGCATGAGAGAGAGCCTAGGGTGGAGACTCGGGTTGACTGAGCGGAGGAAGGCAACGGTAAACTACTTCCCGATTTTAACCAAGAAAACTATGGATCCTCTGTCAGAACGATCGCAGGTGAAAGTGGGTCGCTCTGGGAGAGATGTGTCCACGGAATCGCTACGGGTCAGAGACGACAGTGTAAGACAAGACGAGACAGTGTAAGGTAGAAGGGGTGAAAGTGGGAGACGATCGCCAGTGTTTAAGCTGAGGGTAAGGTGTTTGAAGGAGAGGTAGGTGGACAACCACTGGGGGATTTTGAAGAAAGAGGAGAAACGGACTCAGTTTCTTTAGATTAATGATCCAGGATCTTTAGATTAATGATCGAGGAAGCAGAGTGAGGACTGGAATGGACTGGAAAGAGGTGAAACAGGAGGCGGGAAGGCCGATGCACTATTCAAGGTGGGATCCGATAGACGTCTGGACCAGTGTATTAGTACTTTGGATGGAGAAGCAGATTGGCTTAGTGGATAGGGCAAAGACCTGAGAGTCAGAAGCACCTGGGTTCTAATCCCGGCTCCGCCACGTCTGCTGTGTGACCTTGCACAAGTCACTTTACTTCTCTGTGCCTCAGCTACCGTATCTATAAAAAATGGGGATTAAGAGTGTGAGTCCAATGTGGGACAGAGACTATGTCCAACCTGATCAACTTGTATCTACCCCGGAACTTAGAACAATGGTTGGCACATAGTAAGTGCTTAACAAGAAGCAGCGAGGCTCAGTGGAAAGAGCACGGGCTTGGGACTCGGAGGTCATGGGTTCGAAACCCGGCTCTGCCACTTGTCAGCTGTGTGACTGTGGGCAAGTCATTTAACTTCTCTGTGCCTCAGTTACCTCATCTGTAAAATGAGGATGAAGACTGTGAGCCTCACGTGGGACAACCTGATTACCCTATATCTACCCCAGGGCTTAGAACAGTGCTCTGCACATAGTAAGAGCTTAACAAATACCAACATTATTATTATTATTCTTACAGAGGGGAAGGGGTTATATCTAGAGACGTTATGAAGGTTATGTTATATAGAACCAGCAAGATTTGATGACAGACTGAAAAAGCGAGTTAAGTGAGGGAGAAGAGTGAATGAAAGGTTAATGCCAAGGTAATGGGATTTTTTTAGAGTGGGAGGTGCTGATGGTGCTGTCCAACAGTGATGGGAACGTCTGCTGGAGGACAAAATTTGGGAAGATGAGGATCGCTGAAGATCCCCTCACTGTAGAAACATGCTGTTCCCAGTTCCCTGTTTCCAAGTCAGGCAGGAGATTGGGAATTTTCAAGATTTCAACCGTCATGGCCTCCCTCTCTAATGGGGTGCGCTGAGGTGACCCCCCTCACTCACCTTTCTTCACCTTTCCTCTAGTCTTTAAGCTCCTTGTGGGCAGGGAACATGTCTGTTACAATTCTACTGACGTAGCCCATAGAGCATGAGCCTGGGAGTCAGACGGTCACGGTTCTAATTCCAGCTCCGCCGCTTGTCAGCTGTGTGACCTTGGGTGAGTCATTTCATTTCTGTGTGCCTCGTTTACCTCATCTGTACAATGGGATTGAGACAGTGAGTCCCAAATGGGACAGCGCCTTTGACCAACCCGATTTGCTTGTATCCATTCCAGTGCCTGGCACACAGTAAGCGCTTAACAAATACCACAGTTATTGTTGTTATTGTTATTATATTTTGTACTCCCCAAGCGCCTTGTGCAGTGTTCTGCCCACAGTAAGCGCTCAATAAATCCTGTTGACTGCCCGACTGCCGTTTCCCTGAGCTCAGATTTCAATTCTAGCCCCATCCCTGTCCTGACCAGAAACACAGGAATGACTTATACCGCCGCTTAGTCTCACTAACCAATCTATATTCAAAGCCTAAGCATATTAAAGGACACCAGTAGCTTAAAGATTGATTCACAGCTCCTGACCATCTTCCTGGAAACAACTGATTTCACAAAGTAACGAATAAGTCTGGCTTGCTCAGTCACCAGCCTCAACTTTCAAGTGAAAATTCATTTACTTTCCTCCCCGCTTCGATTAAGAATGCATTTATTACCACAGCAAAGCAATTTACACACTGCAACTTTAAAGGGGGCCCAGAGAGGACCAGACTTGTCAAGAAACAATTGGTCATCTGTAACCGGCCAGGATATTTATTCTAGCAAAAGCATTTTTCTTTTTTTTTGGTTCCACGATGACGGTTTTGCTCTGCAGCCATCATACAGGAGGGCTGGGCCGCCCTGTTTCTCTAAACTAAAATGGGTAAAAGAATCATAAAGCAATAAACCATCTGATCAGGTCTTGACACTGGAGAACATATTTCTGTTTTCACCAAGGGAGTTTACTTTCGATTCATTTACAGTGGAAACTGTTTGACTTTTTTGAAAACGGAAGGACATTAACCAGAAATCAAATAATTTAAAAAAAAAATACTACAACTCACGCCAATATTGTCAGAATAACTGACCATCCGGTCGAGAATGGTTAGTTTTTCTACCAGCAGGATGCTTTCATGAATTCGGCACCATAATCCATCCTAATGGTTAAGATTGAGTGGATATGATAATAGTAATAAGAAAAAGAATGGTGATGGGTATTTCTTATTTTTATTTTCCAGTGGTATTTCTTTAAGTGCTTACTATGTGCCAGGCACTCTGCTAAGTGCTGTGGTAGATACAAGTTGATCAGTTTGGACTCAGTCCATGTCCCACGTGGGGCTCACAGCTTTAATCCCCACTTTACAGATGAAGTAACTGAGGCCCAGGGAAGTTAAGCGACTTGCCCAAGGTCACACAGTAGACAAGTGGCAGAACCAGGATTGGAACCCAGTTCTGTGTGCCTCCCGGGCCCGTGGTCTAACCACTAGGCTTCTCTGTCTCTATGTGATGAGAAAGTGCTTACAATGTGCCAAGCACTGGGGTAGATACACTACAATCAGATCAGACGGTCCCTGTTGCACACTGAGTTCACTGTCTGAGGGGAAAGGAGAACAGGTATCGAATCTTCTAGGCAGGGAACACGTCTACTGACTCTTTTGTACTGTACGCTCCCAAGCATTCAGTGCA
Organism: Ornithorhynchus anatinus; assembly: GCF_004115215.2. Taxonomy (NCBI): domain Eukaryota; kingdom Metazoa; phylum Chordata; class Mammalia; order Monotremata; family Ornithorhynchidae; genus Ornithorhynchus; species Ornithorhynchus anatinus. The sequence continues at coordinate 65,437,546 of NC_041735.1, read as the reverse complement.
GTGCCCCGTCCATAGTAAGTGCTCGATAAATACCACTGATGATGATGATAATGAATCCCCGTTTTAGAGATCAATGAATCCGTAATATTTATCGAGCGAGTACTGTGGGTATTTATTGAGCTCTGTTCTAAGTGAATATAAAGATCACTTGAGAAGCGGAGTGGCTTCGTGGAAAGAGCAAGGGCTTGGGAGTCAGAGGTCATGGGTTCTAATCCCGGCTCTGCCACTTGTCAGCCGTGTGCCCTTGGGCAAGTCACTTAACTTCTCTGGGCCTCAGTTACCTCATCTGGAAAATAAGGATGAAGCCTGTGACCCCTTCGTGGGACAAGCTAATTACCTCGTTTCTACCCCAGCGCTTAGAACGGTGCTTGGCACATAGTAAGCGCTTAACAAATACCAACATTATTATTATTATTATTAAAGATGAGAAAACGGAGGCCTTCTTGTTGTGAGCAGGGAACTTGTTGACCAATTCTCTTATATCGTGCTCTCCTGAATGTTTAGTATAGTTCTCTGCATACAAAAAGTGCTCAATAAAAGCCACTGACTGATTGCCCGAGGTGGCACAGCAGGTAAGCGGTAGAGCGGGGATTCGAACCCAGGCCTCCTGACTCTCAGTCCTGCACTGTTTCCACCGAACTATGCTACCTCCTCTAAATTTTTTCCTCAGTATCTCTAAATTTTCTTGTGATAACCTAGAATGGTCCAATCCTCCCCAAATTCACCCAAACGCCTCCTGAACGAGTAACAGATGGGCCCGGGCAATTAAGTTTTGCCTGCCACCTTGTGGATGAATATTTGGTCTCTCCAACCTTCCCCCAAGTTTTTTGGGTAACCCAGTTACAACCAGCAAACCTCACTGAGTTCCTTAGTCTGTGATCCCCTGGAGGGGCGAGGACTATGTCTAATTCCCACCCGTGCAGAGAAGCAGCTTGGCTTTGTGGCAAGAGCACACGCTTGGGGGTCAGAGGACGTGGGTTCCAATTCCGGCTCCGCCACTCATCTGCTGTGTGACCTCGGGCGAGCCGCGTAATTTCTCTGTACCTCAGTTACCACCTCTGGAAAATGGGGGTAAAGACTGTGAGCCCCACGTGGGACAACCTGCTTACCTTGCATCTACCCCAGCGCTTACAACACTGCTTGGTACATAGTAAATGCTTAACAAATACCGTAATTATAATTACAATAATAAAAATAATAATGGTTTTTGTTAAGCCCTTACCATGTGCCAGTCATTGTACTAAGAGCTGGATGGGTACAAGCAAATTGGGTTGGACACAGTCCCTGTCCCGCGGGGGGCTCACAGTCTTAATCCCCTCATCTTTATTTTACATGAGGAAACTGAAGCACCGGGAATGAAGTGACCAAGCAGATATGTGGCGGAGTCGAGATTGAAACCCAGGTCTTTCTGAGACCCAGGTCCATTGGTGACAGATTGGTGACAGGCCCATGAGGAGAGATTGAATAAATAGAAAGAATAACAGAGGCAGCATGGCCTGCTAAAGGAAACTAGATTCTGGTGGTCAAAGGACCTGAGTTTTTATCCCTGATAAGCCACTTTGCCTGCTGTGTACTTTAACTTCTCTTTACCTAAATTTCCTCATCTGTAAAATGGAAATTAAATACCTGCTCTTCCTCCTATTTGGACTAGGAGCCCTACGTGAGACGGGGACTGTGTCCAACCTGATTAGCTTGTACCGACCGCAACAATTAGTACAGATACCGTGCTGGGCACATAATAATAATTAATAATTATAGCATTTGTTAAGTGCTTAACTCTGTGCCCGGCACAGTGCTAAGCGCTGGGGCAGATACAAGCAGGTCGGGTTGGACACCGTCCCTGTCCCACGTGGGGCTCACAGTCTCAATCCCCATTTTATAGATGAGGTAACTGAGGTAACTGAGGCCCAGAGAAGTGAAGTGACTTGCCCAAAGTCACACAGCTGACAAGCGGCGGAGCGGGATTAGAACCCATGACCTCTGACTCCCAAGCCCGGGGCTCTTTCCACTGAGCCGCGCTGCTTCTCACTTATATATATGCTTCTCACATAGTAAGCAGTTAAATACCACAATTATCATTTATTACACAAATGAAATCATAATACAGTCTTCTAGACCGTAGGCCCGGTGTGGGCAGGGATTGCTGTGTGACTGTGGGCAAGTCACTTCATTTCTCTGGGCCTCAGTTCCCTCATCTGTAAAATGGGGATTAAGACTGTGAGCCCCACGTGGGACGACCTGATTCCCCTGTGTCTACCCCAGCGCTTAGAACAGTGCTCGGCACATAGTAAGCGCTTAACAAATACCAACATTATTATTATTATTATTGCTGACCTTTACTTTCCAAGCGCTTAGTACAGTGCTCTGCACACAGTAGGCGCTCAATAAATACGACTGAACGGATGAATGAATCTCCATTTTACAGATGAGGTAACTGAAGCCCAGAGAAGTGAAGTGACTTGCCCAAGGTAACACAGCAGACAAGTGGCAGAGTCAGGATTAGAACCCATAGCCGTCTGACTCCCAGGCCTGTGCTCCATCCACTATGCCATGCTGCTTCTGTATTCTCTCCCAGTGTTTACTACAGTGCTCTGCTCCTAGGAAGTGCCTAAGCAGCAAGATCTAGTGGAGAGACCCCAGGCCTGGGAGTCCGAGGGACCTGGTTTCTGATCCTGGCTCCTCCACTTGTCTGCTGTGTCGCCTTGGCCAAGTCACTTCTCTGGGTCTCAGTTGCCTCATTGTAAAATGGGGTTGAAGACTGTGAGCCCCACTTAAGGCACGGACTGCGTCCAACAAGCTTAGCTCGTATCTACCCCAGGACGTGGAACCGGGAAGGAGACAGTCATTAAAATAGATTACAGAAAGCGTCAGAGGATTTGGGTTCTAATCCCCGCTCTGGCACTTGCCTGCTGTATGACCTTAGGTAAGTCACTTGCTTTCTGTGTGCCTCAGTCTCCTCCTCATTTGTAAAATGGGGATCCAACACCCTTTTTTCCCTCCTACTTAGACAGTGAGCCCCATGTGGGACACGGACAGTGTCTTGTCCCGCTTATCCTGTGTCTGTCCCAGTGCTTGGCACAAAGTGCTTAAGAAATACCACAATGATTAGTATCATTCTAATCTGAACCTGCAGCCCCAAATCAGCACTACTTAAGAGACTTGCTCCCATTACACAAAGGGGGACTAGGATAATAACCCTACACACCTAATTCTTAGCCCTGAGCATCAAGGAAAGAGAAAAAAGGAATCTGTTATGTTTGGTCCGTTGCCAGGGGCAACAAGGGGTCTGTCTCTGTGATCCCAAGTAATACCTGGACGGGGATAGGGAAGATCTGGATTCAAGTCTCTGCTCTGTCAAGCTGCGTCACCTCCGACAAGTCATTTTTTTGTTTTTATGGTATTTCTTAAGCACTTACTAAGTGTCAGGAACCGTACTCAGCCCTGAGGTCGTTATAAGCCAGTCAGGTTGGACACAGCCCCTGTCCCACATGGGGCTCACAGTCTTAATCCCCATTTTGTAGATAGGTAACTGAGGCAGAGAAGAAAAGTGACTTGCCCAAGATCATGCGGCAGACAGGCGGTGGACCCGGAATTAGAATCCGGGTCCTCTGACTCCCAGGTCCGTGTTCTTTCCACTAGGCTGTGCTGCTTCACTTTCCTTTGTTCTGTCTTTTCTTTCCTTATCTGTAAACTGAGAAAAAAAAAATATACTCCTTATTTCTCCCTATCATCCTACGGTTGAGAGGATCAAAGGAAATAACTGGTGTTCAAGTGAACTGGATAAACTCAAGAATCAGGCATTTCTCCTGCATCAGGGCAGGTACTTTCCTGTAAAGCCTTAGGCTATCTGCTAATCATGCTGTGTCAACATTTGTTTCAATGGAGAAGTGGATTGAAAAAAATTCAAAATACAAGGCTTAGGCCACGCGAGGCAAAATGCAAGAAGGCTATAGAACATAAAAAAGCTTGTGTCAGGCTTTATGGGCCTAACCTAGAAGCGGACTGTGGTTTCTTACTTGTTCCTCTGACATATCTCTGGGGTCGTTATCAGCACCTCACAAGTCACCCCGTTGCATTGCTTGAAATCAGATTCTAATAAGCCCTGATTCATAAATATTTGCAAATGGCGTCCTTTGCGGTGATCATGCTGGATCGATAACACCGATTCCACAACATCCAGTCGACTGCTGGGAGGAACATTTCTCTTCGAGCCCCACCGCCAACTCACCATCAATACACAGCTGGGTTGGGCTAACTGTTCCCCTACATTTCATCCACATCACAAGCGAAAACATATGCTATGGCAGAAATGTCTAGAATATTAGGGCTCCCGGACTCTTTTACCACCAGACGCTTTGGATTCTGAGCTTGGTATCATATCATTTCCCCGGATTCTTGACTGTTGCTTTTAATTTGAGTTTGTAGTTGAATCAACAATAATAATAATTAAAGTATTTATTAAGCGCTTACTATGTGCCAGATAGTGTACTAAATGCTGGGGTGGATACAAGCAAATCGGGTTGGACAGTCTCTGTCCTACATGGGAGCCTTAATCCCCATTTTACAGATGAGGTAACTGAGGCACAGGGAAGTCAAGTGACTTGCCCAAAGCCACCCAGAAATCAAATGACAGAGCCGGCATTAGAACCCATGACCTTCTGACTCCCAGGCCCGGGATCTAGCCACTACGCCAAGGAATTATTTCATCCTTCCGACTACACGTCACCAAACCGTTCCCCAGTTTATTCTTAGATCGTGAGCCTCTGGGGGGCCAGAGACCAGGTTAATTTGCACCTGTGTGTTTTTCTCAGTGCTTAGTACGGTGCTTGGCACCCAGTAAAAACTTAATACTCTTTTTTGATGGTATTTATTAAACACTTTACTCTGTGTCAAACACTTTTCTAAGCGCTGGGGTAGAGGTAAGTTAAGTAGGTTGGACATAGCCCCGGTCCCACATGGGACTCACAGTCTACGTAGGAGGGGAAACAGGAGAATTGAGGCACAGAGAAGTGAAGTGACATACCCAAGGTCACACAGAAAGCAATTGGCAGAGTTGGGATGAGAACCTAGGTCATTTGAGTCCCAGGTCCTTCCTCTTTCAACTAGGCCGTGCTGCTTCTCCGATATTATTACTGCTATTGCTGTTCTGAATCCCTCCGATAGTATGTTATGACACTGATTTGTGAGAAGCCAATTGGGTCCGCACTCCATTCCTACCAGATTTAACTTCCCTCTCCCTTTCTCACCCCTTCAGGGCCAAAAGGGAGCCTGCCATCCGATAGTTTTAGGAAGCTCTGGGAAGCGGTGTAGCATTAGTGGAAAGAGCACGGGCCTGTGAGTCAGAGGGCCTGGGCTCCAGTCCCAGCTCCGCCACTTATCTGCTGTGGGACGTCGCTTTACTTCTCTGTGCCTCGGTTTCCTCATCTGGAAAATGGGGATTAAGACTGTGAGCCCCATAGGGGCGTGGACTGTGTCTGACCTGATTGTCTTGTGTCTACCTCAGGATGTAGAACAGTGCCTGACGTATAGCAAGATCTTAACAAATAACACACAAACACACACAATCCCACTACAGACCTGCTTTTATTATAGTGATAATGCCAGTTTGTAATACTAACAAAGGTGTTTAACACTGCTAAAAGGCTTTTTTTTTTTTTATCATAAATCAACTCACCCTCAAAATAGGGTGATGTTAAACCCTCTACACAAAAGAAAACAAACACACGCAAACTGACCGTGCTCATTAATCAATTTCCTGCCCAAAATAGGGAGGGGATTTGATTTCACTCATGCAACTGTGGCTTTCTAGAAGGTAAACCCTGAAGAGTCAGAAAGGGAACCACTAATTCTCTCCTCCTAAATTTCCTTCATTCATTCAATTGTATTGATTCAGCGCTTCCCGTGTGCAAAACACTGTACTAAGCACTTGGGATAGTACAATACAACAAGAGGCAGAAACATTCCCTGCTCACAATGAGCTCACCGTCTTGCTAGTTAAGATCAGTTTACGCCACATGCTTTGTGGTAAGAGCTGAGGAACCTGAGGAAATGTGTCTATTATTATTGTATTGTACTCTCCCAGGTGTTCAGTACAGTGCTCGGCACACAGTAAGCACTCAATAAATTCCACTGAATGAATAAAAGAATGAGACCTATGCTCTACTCCCAGCTCTGCCTTTTTTTATGGGATCTTGGGCAAATCACTTAACCTCTCTATACCCAACACCCATTCAAAAGAATGACACAGTTGATCTATTTTGTCTTCCCTTCAATCAACTCATAAATCAGCATTATTTGCCGAATACTCCTGGTATAGGACGGGACATTTTCAGTCTGGCCTAGGTACAGGATGGGACATTTTTCAGTCTGGCCTACTTCTTTTTAGGAGGCATCGTCCTTCCCGCCTCTGGATTCCACAGCTACGATGCCGAATCCAACTTCTCCCCAGCCTAGAGCGGTGGGAACTCAATGACTCTGGAATAACCGCGGTTGGATGTGGGGTGGGGTGGGGTAGAGAAATGTTGTTCTCAGGCTGATTCAAGTTGAAAAGTACAGATACCCACAAAATGGCCATCCTATGACATCATCACTTTACGTGCGGCCAAAATACGTGACATCATGTGCATTTAATAATGTTGGTATTTGTTAAGCGCTTACTATGTACAGAGCACTGTTCTGAGAGCTGGGGTAAACACAGGGGAATCAGGATGTCCCACGTGGGGCTCACAGTCTTAATCCCCATTTTACAGATGAGGTAACTGAGGCACAGAGAAGTGCCACACAGCTGACAAGTGGCAGAGCTGGGATTCGAACTCATGACCTCTGACTCCAAAGCCTGTGCTCTTTCCACTGAGCCACTCTGCTTCTCTAAGACACATTTCATGGTCCATATCCGGGCCTGGGAGTCAGAGGACCTGAGTTCTAATCCCAGCTCTGCCCAGTTCTTTGCTATGTGACCTTGGGCAAATCACTTCACTTCTCTGTGCCTCACATCTCCTTTTCTCCCTCCTACTTAGACTATGAGCCCCATGTGGGATAGGGACTCTGTCCAACCTGATGAACTCATATCTCCCCCAGTGCTTAGGACAGTATTTGACACAAAGTGAGCGCTTAAGTGATACCATAAAGCAAACACACATGTTGTCCAAAGACCCCCTCCCTTCTCCCCAAAGAAGGGGCAACAAAGAAGACTCACAAAGCTCCAGTCGGGGCAAATCCCAGCAAAAAGAGAAGGCCCACCTCTATTAGTTATATCAACTTTTCTCTTGTCACTCACAACGTTTACTTTCCGAGGCTCCGTGCCAAGCTTCCAACAAAAACATCACGGCACCCGTCGCCCTGAAACCCCGCCGGTAAGATCACAGTTCACAGTTTAAGTCGTGATTGGGAGTTAAATTCTCACTCTCTTCCCAGGACAGAGGGCTGCCTTGCCAACTCCACCTTCCTGAAGGAAGACGAGGAAGAAAAACAGCTAAAAATCAGAACCTAGGGTGTCGCATGATTCAAACAGCAGGTGGCCTGCATTTGCTAATCATTAAAACTCCTTAATCCTCTGCCTGTCTTTTTTAGTCAGTGAAGATTAGGGTAATGGTGCTTCAGAGGACTGTTGGGAATAAACTAAGGAGGCATCAAGAGAAATTGCTGTATTTTACAAATATGAAGAAGCTCGGAATACTACACTCTTATCAATCTCGTGGGTCTAGCTAAAAATGTGGGAATCCTACTGTCTTGGGAGAGGCTTGGTGTGTTTGAATTTACTACAGATGTGTTAACTGTCCCCTGCAAAGAGAAGAGAAGATTGAAGAGTGGAGATAGAGAGGATTGTTCCGTTAATGACGATGACGGTGTCAGCAGAATGAGTTTGAACTCCACATATCCTCTATTGCAAATGAAGACAAACAGTAATGAATTCACCTGAACAGCAAAATGCAGTTTTTTGTTGGTGGTGCTTTTTTCCTTGCAGGCCTTGTGGAGTTGCTGGGCTCTCTTCATGTGAGAAAAATAAATGTTATTCTTTAGTTCTTCTTGTACCCCTCTTCTTATACCTAAAAAAAATAGGAAAGTTTAATCAATCAATCATATTTATTGAGCCCTTACTGTGTACAGAGGACTGCACTAAGCACTTGGGAAAGTACAGCCTAACAGAGATATAATAATAATAATAATAATAATGGTATTTGTTAAGCACTTCCTATGTGCCAAGCACAGTTCCAACTATTGGAGTTGATACCCAATCCCCGTCCCACATGGGGCTCACATTCTTAATCCCCATTTTACAGATGAGGTAACTGAGGCACAGAGAAGTGAAGTGCTTCGCCCAAGGACATAGAGCAGAATAATGGAAGAGCCGGCTTTGGAACCCACATCTTCTGACTCTCATGCCTATGCTCTTGACTCTAGACAGAGTTGGCAGACACGTTTCCTGCCCCCAAGTAGCTTACAGTCTAATGGGGGAGACAGATATTAATATAAATGAGAGAGGCTGAGAGAGGGTAGAATAAAGAGTAGAAAACCAAGTGCAAGGATGATGCAGAAGGGAGAGGGAGTAGAGAAAACGAGGGGTTAGTTGGGGAAGGCCTCTTGGAGGAGATGGGCCTTCGATAAGACTCTGAAGAGAGGGGAGGGTCACTGTCTGTCACATCTGAAGAGGGAGGGTGTTCTGGACCAGAGACAAGATGTGGACGAGGGAATGGCCATGAGATAGAAGACACTGAGGTTCAGTGAGTAGGTTGGAATTGGAGGAACGTAGTGTGTGGGCTGGGTTGGTTAGGAAATCAGGGAATAAGCTAAGAGGGGGCAAGGTGATTTAATGTGTTAAAGCAGATGATGGTAAGGAGTATGTGTTTGATGAGGAGATGGATGGGCAACCACTAGAGGTTCTTGAGGAGTGGGGAAACGTGGCCTGAACATTGTAGAAAAATAATCCTAGTGGAGTATGGACTGGGGTGGGGAAAGACAGGAGGCAGGGAAGTCCCGAGAGAAGCTGATACAGCAATCAAGGTGGGTTACGATAAATGCTTGGATTAACAAGGTAACAAAAACAGTCTCCCCTTTATCTCCTCTGTTCATTTTTGCAATCTGTGGTTGCTGGGGAGAGTACCATTGGCTTTAAAACAGTCAATCACCTTGTCCCCACCTACCTCCCCTCCCTACTCTCCTCCTCCAGCCCAGACGCACACTCTGTTCCTCTAATGTTAACCTTCTCGCTGTTCCTTCATCTCATCTATCTCACCGCTGGCCTCTCTCCCACAATCTGTCTCTTGCCTAGAAAGCCCTCCCTCCTCATATCAGACAGACAATTGCTCTCCCCTCCTTCAAAGCCTTACTGAAGGCACACCTCCTCCTAGAAACCTTCCCTGACTAAGCCCTCCTACCCTCTTCTCCCACCCCCTTCTGCATCGGCCCGACTCCCTCCCTTCATTCATCCCCCCTCCCGGCCCCACGACACTCATGCATGTATCTGTCATTGATTGATTTTTTTTTTATATTAACGTTTGTCTCCCCCTCTAGACAGTGAGCTCGTTGTGGACAGGGAATGTGTCTATTTGTTGCTACACTGTACTCTCCCAAGAGCTTAATACAGTGCTTTGAACACAGTATGCCCTCGATAAATGCGATCGAATGAACAGTCGAATGAATGGGCCTCGCAGTCTAAAAGGGAGGGTGAACTGGCAATTTGTTGCCATTTTACAGATGAGGAAACAGAGGCACAGAACAACAAAGGGACTTGCCCAGGTTCACCCAGGAGGCAATGGCAGAGCTGGGATTAAATAGAATATAATCATATCAGACTCAGACTCATTAGAGTGCATTTCCTTCAGGATACCAGCTCTTGGCCTCGCTCCAAATCAGGCAAAATTATCCTCCCTAAAACCATGCCTGATATCGTCAGGCCAGACGCGGGACCCTAAACTGACACCCTCCTTTCCCTCTATTGCCCACCTTCACCCCTCCGAATGGGAATGCAAATTTCCTCCAAGTCTTGCCTTAGATTTTTCTCATTTTTTTTTTTCTATGCCATTCTTGTTGGCATTGTGTTAGATAACGGAGTTGATTGCTGTTACTCACGAACAAATTTCACAGCTTTTCAAGCAGCGGCTTGCTGCTTCGTTTTCATGACGTGCGCTGTAATGAGATAGATGTTCAAACTTAAAGGATTTTGAAATCAGTTGGATTAAAGATGTTCTTACTTGCTGCCGCTCCGGGTGGAACCGAAGTCCTTCTGGAGGAGGATCCCGTAGAGACCAGCCTGTGGAGACCGGCCCCCGAAAAGGTGGGGGTCATGGCAGCTTCAGCGTCGACGAGCTGCCATTTCGCCGAGGTAACATCACCCCAGTGACTTCCTCACCCATTTTAATCGTCAAAACAATTCAACATCTTGGAACATTATCCAAGTAGAAACGTGGACTGTTTAGCCAAGGAAATTTCAATTTGGTAAGATTGAAATTGTCAGAAGTGCATCTTTCCACCATCGACCCTTGCCAAAATGGGCCCTAAATCCTTGAAGAATAATGCCATTTACTGGAGCAGACCAATAATCCATACAGATCAGTTACCCTCTTGGACACCCAAATGCATGGTATAGAATAGGACGATACACCATTGTACTCTCCCAAGTGCTTAGTGCAGGGCTGTGCATACTGTAAGGGCTCAATAAATATGATCGCTTGTTTAATTGCTTGATTGATTGATTCACCGATTCCTCTAGTAATTAAATGTAAGCCGCCCATCCTCCTGTTAGCTCATAAGCTCTTTGAGGGCAGCTATTGCTTTGGCGGCAGTGATAGTAATAATAGCAATATTTACTGAGTTACCCACTGAATTCAGTACACTGCATCAAGCGTCGGGGAAGCCCTACACAATTAAAGGATATAGTCTAGCAACACCACATTTCAACTCTGGGAGTTTTCCCCAGAAGACTGTTAACTCTGTTGACTAAATGACCCAACCTAGGCTGAAACAGTTTAATTCGAGTGATCCCGTGGAAGTCAGAAATCAAACTAAGACCACGATAAAAAGTAAACTCTTCCAAACTCCTAACCTAAACCTCATTGGAAATCTGACCTTCAGATGTTTTTTTCTTGTGAACAGAACGAAATTACCCGACAGGAGAAGCTAAGAATTCCTCTTAATTCCCATCCTGAAGTGAACAGTCCCGATTTTAAATTCCCCATTCTTGAGTAGAACATCTGATGCAAAACCAAAATACTAAATTATCCTCCTCCTTTAAAAACTGTTTTGATCCCACGATCTTAGGGAAGTGCTGTTTTTCTTTCTAGATTGAATGTAAAACCATTTCTACCACACAGAGAGCTGCTTCCTCATTCATCAGGTGCTGTCTGTCAGTTTCTCAGAAGAGCCATGCTGTGTTAAGTCGTGCTTATTCTATTTAGCGTCTCACGCTGAAGAGAAATGTTTGATCCTTTGCTAACCCAACATTCCAGGTTAAATGGTGGTGAAAAAGGCTGATGAAGTCGCAGATATTTGACTGTTGCTGTGATTGACAGACAACCGGCAGGATGCAAAGTTGGGATTTCTGAACTCCAGAGATCTTTATGCATTTGAGTCATCCGACACTCATGTTTGGATGGTGAATGCAAACACCCACCACCCTCAATCATTCTGCCTCCGATTCACTGCTCACACAACACGCTATCCTTGGCACAGAAAACCCTCCTGTTGGAACTATTTTTTTTTTTTTTTGTATTAGTATTTGTTAAGTGCTTATTATGTGTCAAGCATTGTTCTAGTTGTTGGGGTAGATACAAGTTACATATACAGTCATAAACAGCCATATACAATCCCTTTCCCACAGGGGGTCACAGTCAAGTGGGGGGAGAATAGACGTTGAATCCCCATTTTCAATTTGAGGAAACTGAGGCAAAAAGAATAATAATAATTATCATGGTATTTGTTAAGTGCTTACTGTGTGTCATGAGTTCTAATAACGGATCTGCCACTTGTCTGTTGTGTGACTTTGGGCAAGTCACTTCAATTCTCTGGGCCTCAGATACCTAATCTGTAAAATGGGGATTGAGAACTTTGAACCCCATGAGGGGCGGGGACTGTCTCCAACCTGATTTGTTTGTATCCACCCTAGCATTTAGTACAGTGCCTGGCATACAGTAAGCACTTAATAAATGCAACAATTATTATTATTATTATTACAAGATAACCAGGCTGGACAAAGTATCGACCACAGCACTTCTTTCAGTGCCTGGCAGATAGTAGGTGCTTATCAAATACATTATTATTGTTGTTATTGTTGATTATCATTACTATTATTTCTGTATATATTCACCTTTATTCACCCCACTCTCAACCCCTCAGCACTTATGAACATATCTGTAATTCATTTTAATTTCTGTCTTTCCCGCTAGTCTATAAACTCATTGCGGGCAGGGAACGTATCTGCCTACTCGGCTTTTTTGTACTCTCCCAAATGCTTAATACAGTGTTCCGCCCACAATGGGCACTCAGTCAATATGATTGATTGATTGATTGATTGATTGATATTCGTCAAGTCGGGTCTATTAGTTCCTATTTAAGAAAAAGCAGTTCAAGGCCAGAGATCATGTCTGTTTCTCCTTACGCTTGGAAGGTACAATACAGCTGTACTTGTTATGTGCGAGGCACTGTACTAAGCACTGGGGTGGATACGAGCAAATCGGATTGGACACAGTCCCTGGTCCCACTTGGGGCTCACAGTCTCGATCCCCATTTTATAGATGCGGTAACTGAGGGATAGAAAAATGAAGTGACTTGCCCCAGGTCTCACGGCGGACAAGTGGCAGAGCAGGGATTAGAACCCATGACCTTCTGCCTCTCAGGCCTGTGCTTTATCCACTATGCTATTTTTATCAGTTAATAAATACTGATGATGATGATAATGAGACCGATGCCACGGCAATAATGCAATACACTAAAGCCCGGAGAGTCTCTCTGTTGGACCAGCGGAAAGAGTCCAGATCTGGAAATCGGGAGACCAGGGTTCTACTCCTGGCTCTGAAAGTTAGGAAGTGCCTGAGGAGGTGGGAGGGGTCCTAAGCCATCTGTGGTTCCAGTCTCCGATGGAACGGTATCCGGCAAAGTGGAGGAGCCCAACGGAATCCTGAGAAACGGGAGGTTGACGTGAGCGGTGAGGACAGCAACGGCCACTAAGGCAGCTTCCCGGCACGTTAAGGGGCTTTGACATAAGGTAGCAGAGCTCCCACTGGGTCCTAGGTGGAATGAAAGGACTTTCTGGACACCTGACGACAATCATTCATTCATTCTATCGTATTTATTGAGAGTTTACAGTGTGCAGAGCAATGTATTAAGCCCTTGGAAAGTACTCTACAACAATAGAGAGCGAAAACCCCTGCCCGCAAGAGGCTTACATGCTGTACCTCTGCCCCCCTTCTTGCCAGTGACATTTGGAGCCCCAGAGGGAACGCTTCCTTCTACGTCACCCTGAATTGCTTCCTTCATTCATTCCCCCCTCCCACCCTCACAGCACTTAATGTCATATCTGTAGTTTATTCACTTATATTAATGTCTGCCTCCCGCTCTAGACTGTAAGCTCACTGTGGGCAGGGAATGTGTCTGTTTACTGTTCTATTGTAATCTCCCAAATGCTTAGTACAGTGCTCTGCACACAGTAAGGGCTCAATGAATACATTTGACTGACTGACTGACCGAATGAACACGACGGGCAGGGGAGAAAGCGTGCGACAGGCACCCGTGTAAACCACTAGCACTAGAATCAGTTTCTCTGCTCAGATTTTCAGTCCCGAAGTCGTTAGGTGGAGGCCTGTCCATTCACCTCAACGGGAAGACTCCATCCCACAGAAACCACAGCATCACTAGAGCTTGTCTGGTTGTCACGCTGAACCCCACCCTACCAAGAGAAAGACACCATTCATTGTCATTTTACCAGATCATCTTTTCCACCTAGTAATTATATTCATTCATTCAATCATATTTGTGATATTTGTTCTGGGCTTGTAGGTGCCCAAACATTGTGCTAAGTGCTGGGGTAAATGCAATATAAGCAGATAAAACACAGTCTCTGTCCCATACAGGACCCACAGCCTAGGACAAAGGGACAACAGGTATTTTAGCCCCATTATTACAGAGGAGAAAACTGAGGTAGAGAAAGTTAAGGAAGCTGGCCAAGGTCACACAGCATACAAGTGGCAGAGCCGGGATCAGAACCAGGTCTTTTGTGCTCTGTCCATTAGGCAACACTTCCCTTGAAGTCCCGTCAAAGTGCCCCCTCAGGAGAATTTTCTTGGGTCCATCTCCATGGAAACAAAGTCACCAAGGGTATTTTTATTCTTCAGGGGGATCTTCATGATCCCTTCGAGAAGTCACTGTGTGACTCGCCACCAACGTCCTCGCGACTTGGTGTTAGATGGTGGCATTTGTTAAGTGCTTACTAGGGGCCAAGCCCTGTACTAAGCGCTGGGCTAGGTTCGAGATAATCAGGTCCTACATGGGGCTCACAGACGAAGAAGGAGGGAGAACAGGTATCGAATCCCCATCTTGCAGAGGAGGGAACGGAGAAGTGAAGTGACTCGACCAAGGTCACCCAGCAGGCACGTGACAGAGTCAGGATTAGAACCCAAGTCCTCCGACTCCCAGGCCTGTGTTCTTTCCACTAGGCCACGCTGCTCCTAAAGATCAAGTCTCTGAAAGCAGGGTTTGGGTGTGATATTCCCAGGATTTTCTTTTGATTCCTTGAATTAAACTTACTGACAGGTAGTTTATTTCTTCCCATTTGGGACTGAATCCCCTCTACTCTCTTTGCACTTTTCCCCTTAGATACAGGTTAGGCAATCGCCATCTCCGAGATTAATAATGTCCCTAGATCTTTTTCTACGAAGAGGCCCAGAAGCTCCAAGGCTTGGATGCCTACAAATTAAAATTGATTATGATCCTAATCCTTTATTACATAACAATCATAACATCTGGGCAAGTTTCAGGGTTGAATGCTTATCACCCCGGAACAATATCAGAGACTAGATAAAAGTCCATCAAGGAGTGCCATCTTCAACTTTCTTTAGGTTCGGAGATTTAATACAACTTTAGCTTGTTGGTAATTCCAGATAGGAATCAAGACCATCTCCTAACCCAAGCATCAATGCTCTTCAATATCCAATTTCACAGTTTTCTTAACACATATCTCATGTTATTTATTATAGTCAGTGTCATTCCAACACCTTTGTCTATTCCTGCTACCTTTTAAATGGTTTAGCTGGCAAACCATCAATCATGAATCATGAAACATATTTTAACTTCAAGTAAGATCAGTTTAGAAAGAAAACAGGTCTTGTATGGCCTAATTGGACGCATTACTCACATCAGTAAGTGATAAATGCCTGCTCTGGAGAAGAAAAAGCACTTTTTTTCCCCCTGGAATCTGGAGTATATAATGTAGAAAAATTAAAATCTCCCGGTAACCGGTAGGCACTAAGGTACTGGTAACAAACAGGTTTCTTTGGAGATAAAAGGTCTCCAGTACTTAATTTCAGGTTCAAAATTACAACTGGTTTATGATCTTAACAATAATAATAACAACAATAGTACGGGCGTATGCACAAGACAATCCGATCAGTCCCACAAAGTGCTTCACAGTCTAAGAGGAAAGGAGAACGGGTATTTCATTCCCATTTTACAGGTGAGGAAACTGAGGCAAAGAAAAGTTAAGTGATTTTTCCAAAAATCACATAACAGACACGGGGCAGAACTGAGATTAGAACCCAGATCTCCCGACTCCCAGACCTGTGTCCTTTCCAGTAGGCCAAGCTGCTTCTCAAAATGGCTTGTTTCATCCTTGTTTAGACTTCAGTTAATTAAAGTGGGCCTCAGTCCGGGAGGAGAGAAATATAAGCATGCACACATTTTCATTTTTTTTTTTCCCCAAGGGGTGAAACTAGCATTCGTAGGTGAATTTGGGGCTTGATATAGCCAAACCTTTCAGTGAGTTTTCAATTGTATTTTCTGTTCATCCCACCTCATTTTTTTTTCTTTCCTGGTATTTGAAGATTTCTGATTTCACATTTCTGCATGCTAAAACCACATCTGCTCTGGTCATTTCTAAATAATATTTGCCAGGATGCGTCAATGACCTGTTTTTCAAAGATACTTTCCAACCGATCAACCCATTAAGTAGCACCAAATGGGCATGTTTCTAAAATCTGCACTTAGAAGAGTCTACCTTTCTCTTACACCACTTTAATTCCAGAGAAAATAGAAAGGCTTGTCTATTCCAAGAGGTCAATTGGGCTAACATTAACCAGGTGATGTTCATTTCACTTTCCAGGTAATTCACCTTAAAGCCCGTCCTGTCTCCGAGATGGTTCACACAAGTAATTTAACTTAAGTAAATACCATTTGCCAGTAATGAGAGGGGAAAGCAAACTTTGGGAGTATTTATGAACAGAAACGTCTCTCTCTTGGTACACATGTGCAAACCGATCTGTGTTGTTTGCAGATGAATTAACTATGGCTTGAAAAATCATTAGAGCCATCTGCTTTGATGGGAAGATAGAACCATGGTGATCATTTTATTGCAGTTGAAGAGGCTGGAACCATTTTGCAATTTTTTTTAGCATCATTTACCCTAAATTTGACATGCCATCTAAAAAATGAACAGTATTATCAGTTCTTATTGTGCCTCCTTGTAAATCCATTTACCGAGAGAGCTCTTTGCTTAGGTAACCTCTCAGGGCAGTTGTTTGCAGCTTCTAGCATATGGAAGTGCTTTCTTTTCAACCATTAAAATCTGTGGTTGCCATAACCAAAATGTTTATGATTTTTCCAGTAAGCTACAATCCTTCAAATGAGATTTGATGCAATGAGCATAAAGTATCAATGTTTGGCCAACAGATTCGTTCCGATAATCGACTTTTAAAAAGTCATTTCAGGCCATCAGGCTGGAGTCCATTCAGAATTTATCCAGTGCTTTTTTTAATTTCACTTCAAGAGCTTTCAGAAATCTAATCATTTGAAAAATGGCTCTTTTCAAATGGATGGAAAGGAAGAAAATTTGGCTCGGTGGCTCTGAAAGTTGGATTTTTTCTCGGTTTTGGGGGATGACCGAATCGACGTCATGCTCCCTCCAAGGCTAAGGGCCATGTCTTCTGTGAGATTCAGGTCACACTGAGACAAGAGACTCAGACAAGACACCCCCTTCTAGACTGTGAGCCCGGTGCCGGGCAGGGATTGTCTCTATTTGTTGCTGAATTGTACTTTCCAAGATCTTAGTACAGTGCTCTGCACACAGTAAGTGCTCAATAAATACGATTGAATGAATGAATGAATGAATGAATGAATGAATGAAAACTGGAGTGAGCTGATGCCCTGTGTCTAACTGGAGCCTGGTTCCATCTCCAGCAGGGGCAGCTACCCAGTGATGGGAGAACTGCCCCATTTAACCACATGTACTGAGTGCCTACTGCGTGTAAAGCACTGTACTAAGCGCTAAACTATTTGGTAAGCTAACTAGTAGTCACCTATTAGATTTCCTCATTGTTCTTCTTTTTGCGCCCATTATCTGTAAGCCCGTCAATGGGCAGGGACTGTCTCTATCTGTTGCCGAATTGTACATTTCAAGTGCTTAGTACAGTGCTCTTCACATAGTAAGTGCTCAATAAATACTATTGAATGAATTATCGAATAACATGTGCCTGTCTGTCTTCCTCACTGGATCATAAGGGAATGTGTGACCCGGGGCAAATCATTTTACTTTTCTGGGTCTAAGATACCTCATCTGTAAAATGGGGATTAAGACGGTGAGCCCTATGTGGGACAGGGATGATGTCCAACCCAATTTGCTTGTATTTGCTTAGTACAGTTCCTGGCAAATAGTAAGCACTTAACAAATCCCATAATTGTTTTTTTTTGTTATTGTTGGAACATGTGCCTTCCATCTGTTCTACTCTCGCTGAAGTTCATTACCGTGCTCTGCACTGAGTAGACACACAATAAATACCGTCGAATGATTGATTGCAACCGGGTCTCTGCTCCCCTGGACAACATTTGCCTTGAGGCAGCATCTTGGCTACCTTTTTTCGTTTTTTTTCAATGGTATTTGTTACGTGCCAGACACAGCACCAAGCACCAGGGAAGAGGAGATACAAGATAATTAGGTTGGACACAGTCCCTGTCCCACATGGGAGTCACACTCTTAACCCCCATTTTACAGACAATGTAATCGAATCACTAAGAAGTTAAGTGACTTTCCAAAGGTCACACAGCAGACAAGTGGCAGACCCAGGATTAGAACTTGGGCCCTTTGATTCCCAGGCCCGTATTCTTTCCAATCAACCGGTCAATCATGTGCATTGAGTGTTCACTGTGAGCTGGGCACGTTAGTAAGTATTTGGGAGAGTACAATAAACTAGAGTTGGTACAAACACATTCTCATTCCACAGTTAGCTTACAGGCTAGAGGGAGCTAGGTCATGCTACTTCTAACTTCTCTCCCTCCAGGCAACTTCAAGAAACTCCTGATGTGAAGTTAAGAAATGAAGTATTAGACGTGATTACATCTTCGGGATGATGAACCAGCCAGCCTTTCTATCCATTTGGCAAAGGAGATTCGTGACAAAATCTTACCGAGCAAAACAATGTCTAAATTTGGAGCGTTTTATTAAATTAAAAAGGAACCAAAAAAAAGTCAGTGCAGTCCAAATGATTTTTGTCAATCTTTGGATACACTGAGTATGGGAAGAAAAATGTTATCTCGGTTCTGAGGGTTTAAATATTTCACTTCGGGAAAGGAAGCCTCCACAGTTTGACTCAAAAATCTCTGTTTGATTCAACAATCTTTACTGAGCACCTGCTGTGTGCAGGGAAGCGTACAAAGTTTTTGGACTGGTCTAGAAAAAAAAAAAATACGTCCTTCCTATCTTTGAGAAGCTTACAATCTTTATAATGATGCCGAAGAATTCCAAATTACTGTTGATCCTTAAGGGCAGGTTCAGGTTGTCACTCCGGAATCCTCCTAGTGCTCTGTTTCCTCCTTTCTCCTCAGTCAGTAAGTCAGTCAGTCATACTTACTGAGCGCTTACTGTGGGCAGAGCATTGTACTGAGCACTTGGGAAAGTACAATGGAACAGTAGACAGACACATTCCCTGCCCACAACGAGCTTACAATCTAGAGGAGGAGACATTTACTTATCTGTAAATCAATGACAGTTATGGACATAAGTGCTGTGAAGCTGGGAGGGCGGGAGGAAGAAAGGGAGCAAGTCAGGGCCAAGCAGAAGGAGAAGAAGAAAGGAGGGCTTAGCTGGGAAAGGCCCCTTGGAGGAGATGCGCTTTCATTAAGAATGGGGAGAGAGTAATTGCCCGCTGGATATGAGGAGAGAGGGGGTTCCGGGCCAGAGACAGAATAATAATAATAATAATGTTGGTATTTGTTAAGCGCTTACTATGTGCCGAGCACTGTTCTAAGCGCTGGGGTAGACATAGGGGAATCAGGTTGTCCCACGTGGGGCTCACAGTCTTAATCCCCATTTTACAGATGAGGGAACTGAGGCACGGAGAAGTTAAGTGACTTGCCCACAGTCACACAGCCGACAAGTGGCAGAGCTGGGATTCGAACTCATGAGCCCTGACTCCAAAGCCCGTGCTCTTTCCACTGAGCCACGCTGCTTCTCCATAGAAAATTCCTCCTCTCTCACTAATGCAATAGTAGAGCTTTGGCAAGCAATCCATCAGTGGTACTTATTCAGCACTTACCATCATCGTCATCTTCATCTTCATCTTCATGGTATTTATTGGGTGCTTACTACATGCCTCTCCTAAGAATTGATGCCTTATCATGGCAGGAGAGTCTGTGTAGGCCACACTTAGAACAATGAACTTAGAACAGTGAATACTATTGAATGAATGAATGACTCCACCACACGGGGCTACCCAGAATCGAAAGGTCTAAACTGAAGCGTCAAAGTCGGTTCACCCATTCTGGGCAGAAGATGCAGGGGAAAGAGCCAGAGGCGGACGATCAAGTGATCAGAACGTTAAAGCCAATGATAGAGACTCAAGTTTTTACTACATGGAAGAAGGTAAAGATAAACCATTTCTGTATCTTTACCAAGAAAACTCTATGGCTATTTATACCAGAACGGCTTTACCGAAGAAGATGGGAAATTCTGAAGAGGGTGCGTTTATGGAGTCGCTTGGGTCTGAAATGGCTCGGTGGCATTTGAAGAATTACTTTGCGCAGAGCACTGTGCGAAAGACTTGGGAGAGTACGACAGAGTTGCTAGACACGATCCCTGCCCTCGAGAAGCTTGCTTATCTCCCGTGTGCAGAGAACTGTACTAAGTGCAAGGGAGAGGACAATAGGATAGAGCTGGTAGTTACAGTCCACCTGACCTGGAGGACCTTACAGAGCAGCAGAATTATTTGAACTGTTTCAGATCGGTTGATGGTTTGGAAAATCAACCGATTCGATTAGACTGTAAGTCCGTCATTGGGCAGGGATTGTCTCTATCTGTTGCCGAATTGTACATTCCAAGTGCTTAGCGCAGTGCTCTGCACATAGTAAGCCCTCAGTAAATACTATTGAATGAATGAACATCGCCCCACTTGTTGCGAGGTGTGGTCTATTTGTGGTAATAATGATAATAATAGTAATCGTGGAATTTGTTAAGTGCTTACTGTGTATCAGGCACTGTACTGAGCACTGGGGTGGATCAGGTTGGGCCCAGTCCCTGTCCCACATGGGCCTCTCAGTCTTAATCCCCATTGTACAGATGAGGGAACAGAGGAACAGAGAAGTAAAGTGACCAGTCCAACCCGATTTGCTTGTACCCACCCCAGCTCTTAGTACCTGGCATATATCAAGTACTTTAAAAATATGATAATGATTATAATAATAACAATAAACACCTTTATTCCTAATCTTATCACTCTGTACCTTCTTCTCCTTCTCCTTGTTCCTTTTTCTGCCTCTCCTTTTTCTCCTGTTCTTCCTTCCTCCCTGTCTTTCCTCTCTGTCCCCATTTCTCCCAAGTTTTTCTTTCCGCTTTACCCTTTTCTCTCCCACTTTTCCGTCCATCTCCCCACAGAATGCCCCAACCCTCAATGGCCCACCACATCAAAGCCCCCTCTTCCTTGACCCCCAATATGACATGATGTCAGGACCCCTGCTTTGGCCTAGCAGCTTTCTATAGTGATAATTTTGAACTCTTTTGAAAAGTACAACTCTTTAGAATGGGAGTTGCTTAGAGTTCAGCATCCCGTGAAAAAAGGGGATGCCATCCACAATGACCCAGTCAACCTACGGCCCGATGAGAGAACCAGTGCCAAAGGTCAACATTTTTTCCTGAGGAAACTGCAGCCATCTCGACCTTCCATTCACCACAGTTGCTTTTACCTGTGGAAACGATGCAATCAAGGACAAGAGCAAGGCTGGTGTCCTAAATCCACTCCTACTCTTTCAGCAACCTCACGTCCTCTTGTTGGAAGCTCTCGGAGTTGAATTCTCATCTGTCATTTCAAGCAGGACCCCCTCCCCACCACTATGGATTACCCCCCTTCTCCATCCAATATGGAGGCAACGGCAGAAGAAACCGAGGGGCAGAACGCTTATCAGAGAAACGGCATGGCTCAGTGGAAAGAGCCCGGGCTAGGGAGTCAGAGGTGATGGGTTTGAATCCCTGCTCTGCCACTTGTCAGCTGTGTGACTGTGGCAAGTCACTTCACTTCTCTGGGCCTCAGTTCCCTCATCAGTCAAATGGGGATGAAGACTGTGAGCCTCACCTGGGACAACCTGATGACCCTGTATCTCCCCCAGCGCTTAGAACAGTGCTCTGCACATAGTAAGCGCTTAACAAATACCAAGTTTATTATTATTATTATTATTAATTGACTTCCCCAAGGTCACACAGCTCAGTAAAGTCGGGATTGGGGGTCAAGTTAGGTTTCTTGCCACAGGTGCTCTCCACACTAGATCCGATGAGACAGGGAACCAGTTCTGAAAAGAACACAAAGCTTCAGAGCTCTCCTGAATTCGGAACCAACAAATCCCAGTGGTCCAATTCGCTTCATCCTTGACTAAAAGATCTATGGGCAGTGTGAGAGGGAATCTGGACAGAATGAACCCCTGGGAAATCAAAACCCCGAGAAAAGCGACAAAAGACCGAATGTAGCCTCCTCCCAATCTCCCCTCAAGGTTCACACAACTGTTCCTTCACTCGGCAGAATCTTTTCTGAGCTGTACAGCCTGACTTTCCTACTTCTAAACCCATTTTTCACCTCAAGAGTTTGAAGAAGCTCTGCCAGCACTTTCTCTTGCAGGGACTAACTGTAGACTCTTTTATGCCAATGTCTTTCCTTTGTCTGTCACAGGCTAGCCAGAATTCTTGGCCTTTTGCTGGCCTTGCATACTTAATCCGAATGAACTTTGCTGGAGCTTTTGATAGTGAATTAAGTTTGATTTGTTTTGAAATATTTATTTAATCTATGTTGCAATTAAAATCATTTAAGATTCCTTTTTGGATCAGGAGCGACATTCTTTCTAACCAAACAGTCTTCCCGTCTGGCCACATTCGATGATAGGGTATAACCCCAAATTTTAGATCTGGCGATTTTTATTAAGAGGAAAATCTTGCAGTTCATATTGGCTCTGACAAGAAATGTATTTTAATTATCAGAGTGACACGGGAGTTGCCTTTTTTTTTTGCTTTTTTTCAATGTGTCTCTCCTGAAAGTTTATGAAAACAGAAGTTTGACAAGTGATGTGAAAATTAGGCAGAACAAAAGGAATTTGTTTCATTATTGAAAAATGAGTGGAATTTAAGACATTTCCAGAAGTATTGTTTTCATTTAGTTAAAAATACATTTAATTAGAAATATGTTTTAGTTATCCATCGCTTTAATTTGACAGATAAATTTAAAAATGTATCCTGTCACCAAACTTCAACTTGCATACTTTGCATATAGTCAGAAACCAAATGGCAAAATAATAATAATGTAGAACTAACCTTGTTGCGGGCAGGGAACATGTCTATTGACTGTGTGCATTGTACTCTCCCAATTGCTTAGTACAGTGCTCTGCAAACAGTAGGTGCTCAAGAAATACCATTGATTGACTGATTGATAGAACTAGCCAGGTGCCAATCAATCCATCCATCCATGGTATTTATTGAGTTTTCACTGTGGACAGAGCATCGTACTATGCTCTTGAGAGAGCACAATATAGTTAATAATTGTGATATTTGTTATGTGCTTACTATGTGCCAAACATTGTTCTAAGCGCTGACGTAGAGACAAGGTAATTAGGTTGGACACAGTTGGTAGAAATGATCCATGCCTACAAGGAGATTATGGTTTAGTCGGGGTGACACATATTAAAAATAAATTACAGATAAGGGAAGCAACAGAGTATAGGATGTGGACACAATAAGTCTTGTGAGAATGGATGGTGAGGTGAATATCAAAAGTGTTTCAGGAGTACTAAGTTGTACTAGGCCGTTGGAAGCAGCCTGGTCTGATGGAAAGGTCATGGGCCAGGGAATCAGAATCAGAATTCGGGCCTGGCTCCTGATTCTAGCTGCTCTGCTCGCCTGCTGAGTGACCTTGAACAAGTCACTTCACTCCTCTGTGCCTCATTTATCTCAGCTCATTTATCTCAACTGTAAAATACCAATTCAATACATGTTCTCCCTCATGTTTAGACTGTCAATCCCATGTGGGATGGGGACTGTGTCTGACCTGATTCATTTGTATCTACCCCAGGGCTTAGAACAGAGCTTGACACATAGAAACCACTTAAAAGATACCATATTATTTTTTCTTCAGGCAATGCAGGAGTTATTTTGTGACTTCAGTTTTCTTCTGGTTTTCAGTCTGTGGTAGTCTGTTGTTTCTGATGAGCCCTGTGACAAGGCAGATTGTTTCTGGTTGCCCAAGCCTCCTCCGCATAGAGTAAAAACTCCTGACCACTGACTTCAGGGCTTCTGGCCCTCTTTCTCCATCTCACCTATCAGCTTGTCATCTCACCTCTTTCCTCTCCCCAAATAGATCAGACCACAGCCCACCCAATCTGCAAAAAAAATTATTAGACTCTCACCTCTTGC
Source organism: Ornithorhynchus anatinus (assembly GCF_004115215.2). Lineage (NCBI taxonomy): Eukaryota > Metazoa > Chordata > Mammalia > Monotremata > Ornithorhynchidae > Ornithorhynchus > Ornithorhynchus anatinus. Next base: position 65,413,470 of record NC_041735.1, on the reverse strand, counting down.
ATTTAGCCTTCCCCAATTAATTCCCCGAAGTCCCCATCCTGTCAAACCAGCAGCCGCCTTTAGCAGTCATCAATCGATGGTATTTATTAAGCACTTACTGTGTGCAGACCACTGAACTAAACGCTGAGCACTGTAAGACGTTCCCTGCCCTCTAGACTGTAAGCTTGTCGTGGGCAGGGACTGTGCCTATTTATTGTTAGCTCGTCCTCTCCCAAGAGCTCAGTACAGTGCTCTGCACACAGTGAGCACTCAATAAATACGATTAAATGAATGAATGAATATTTATAGGCCCTCCTCCCCCAGCACTTATGCTCTGTGGCACCGCTAAGATGGCGAATGCCTCAGTGGACTCGGACAGAGAAGAAGGGAGACGTACTTTCCGAAAGTAGTTTTTCCGAAGGCATTCCTAATACACGTCCTGACCCACTTCAGCAACCTCCTGACATTTCCCTTTTAAGTTTTCTCATCATCGTTACGGTGAGTCATCTTTCTTCTGCATGGAGAGTGAGTCTCTAAGCATTTTTATTACTTTATAACAAGATGGAAAACATGCAAGTGTTATGTCATAGGTGCTGGAAGCAATCAACATTTACTAAGGCTTAGCCGCATCAGGAATATAAACATTTATCAGGTTGTGCTTGCACATAAGGTGGGTTGGTGTGAGAGTATGTGCCCCAGAAAGAAGGAAGTTCAACCACAAGTTTAATCCCTAACCGAGGCTTAAGCCATTTTGAACCACAGCTCTGAAAGGGCAAAAGAAAATGCTTACTGGAATGCTAATCCTTTTTTCTTACATCATCCCAGCCCCAATAGCAAATAAGAGACAGTTTATTGCAGCTGCAAGCTCAGGGGCTAAGACAAAGTCTTCCTGCTTGCTCTCCTCCATGAATTCTTTCCTCTGTCTCCAAAGTTGCCCTCTCTCTCCCTCTCTCTGCCCCAGATTAACTCTCAATGGACTCGGAGTCTTAATTCCAATTAAGCCCGGTAAGGCAGAGGGAGCTGCCTGAGAAAAAATTGCTAGATTTTTGGTTGTAGTAGGAACAAGAGTCCGAGGCTAACCAGGAAGAAGTCTGAACTTCTGCCTTGTCTCTGGAAGATTTCTTCACTTTTCCCACTATTTTCTTTTTGAATGGTATTTATTAAGTGCTTACTATGTGCAAGACACTGTACTAAACACGGGAGTTGATACAAGCTAATCGAGTTGGACATGGTCCAGGTCTCAGGTGGGGCTCACGGCTTTAATCCCCATTTTACGGATGAGGTAACTGAGGCCCAGAGAAGTGAAGTGACTTGTCCGAGGTAATACAGCAGACAAGTTCTGGAGCTAGGATTAGAACCCAGATCCTCTGCCCGTCAAAGGACAGGGACTGTCTCTATCTGTTGCCAATTTGTACATTCCAAGCGCTTAGTACAGTGCTCTGCACATAGTAAGTGAATGAATCCTCTGACTCCCAGGCCTTTGTTCTTTCCACTAGGCCGTACCTGTAGGCTGGTGTGAGTATTAAACCTCAGGTGAGCAGAGATATTTATTCATTCATTCATTCATTCATTCATTCATTCAATTGTATTTACTGAGTGCTTACTGCGTGCAGAGCACTGTACTAAGTACTCAGAAAGTACAGTATAGCAATAAAGAGAGGCAAACCCTGCCCACAATGGGCTTACAGTCTAGAGCGGGGGAGACAGACATCAAAACAACAGGCATCAACATAAATAAATAGAAATATATATATATATATATATATATATATATATATATATATATATAGTTACCCTAGAAATAGCAATACCTAAATGGCTAATAAAATAATTATAATAGCACCCATTATGAGCACGGCGGTCACTTGAAGGAAAATAATAAATGTTGACTGACAATAACAAACAGCTAAGTCTGACTGGGAGAGGGAAGCAGATGATCTAGATCTGGAATTTTCTAGATGTTTCTGGAAGGGTCTGATATAAATGCAAGTCCAGAAAGTGACAAATGAAAATTAATGACAAAGACATTAGGAATAATAATTATTATGGCATTTATTAGGCACTTACAGTGGACTTTACTGTGTTGGGGTAGATACAAGGTTATCAGTTCCTACACAATCCCTGTTCCATAATCAGTCAATCATATTTATTGAGAACTTACTGTGTGCAGAGCACTGTACTAAGAATTTGGGAGAGCACAATATCACAGAGTTGGGATATGCATTCCTTGCCCACAAAGAGCTCACGGTTTAGAGGGTTACAAGAGGCTCATCATCCATCTTATCCCCATTTTACAGAGGAGTAAACCAAGTCCCAGAGAGGTTAAAGTTAGACAATAGGGCCTCGGAAAAGCTGGGATTAAACCCAGGATCTCCTTCCAGCCAAGAACATTATCTTACCACTAAGCCATGTTTCTGGCCTTTGGATCCTTCTGTTGTAGGGTCTAGAGAGACTCTTTAAGTCACTGGTGTCTTAGTGCTTCCATTTATAAAAGAGAAATATTAAAAAAATAATAATCTAGCTTTCTGTCTCAGAAAGGAGTTTGGGAAATAAAGAAAAAAAATTGGGAGAAGGACATGAAGGAAATCCTTTGGCATCATTGTAATATCTTAGCCTTCTTTACTTTTCTTCCACTCCCTTCTGGGTCACCCTGATTCGCTCTTTTCATTCATCCCCATACACAGTCCCACAGAACTTTTGCACATAATATTTATTTGTTTATTTATATCAATGTCTCTCTCCCCCCTAAACTCAATGTGGACAAGGAAGATGTCTGTTATATTTCAAGACCATGAACCCATTTTTGGGTATGGATTGTCTCTATCTGTTGCCGAATTGTACTTTCCAAGTGCTTGATACAGTGCTCTGCACAGAGTAAATGCTCAATAAATATGATTGAATGAATGAATGGTGATATGATACTCTCTCAACTGCTTAGTACAGTGCTCTGCAGACAATAAGGGCACAGTGTTCGTTTATTCATTCATTTGATTGTATTTATTGAGAGCTTACTGTGTGCAGAACACTGTACTAAGCACTTGGAAAGTATAATTCAGCAATGAAGAGAGGCAATCCCTGCCCACAACGGGCTCACAGTTTAGAAGCGGGAAGACAGACATCAAAACAAATAAACAGGCATCAATAGCATCAATATGAATAAATAGAATTGTAGATCTAAACATATACACATCAAAACAAGTAACCAGGCATTAATATAAATAAATAGAATTTTACTTATTGTACTTATATTTACAAGTGCTGTGGGGCGGGGAAGGGGAGTAGAGCAAAGAGAGCGAGTCGGGGTGAGGGGGAGGGGAGGAGGAACAGAGGAAAAGCAGGACTTATTCTGGGAAGGCTTCTCGGAGGAGGTGAGCCTTCAGTATACTTTGAAGGGGGACGTGTGGCAGATTTGAGGAGGGAAGGTGTTCCAGGCCAGAGGTAGGAGGTGGGCCAGGGGTCGACGGCGGGACGGGCGAGAAGGAGGCCCAGTGAGGAGGTGAGCGGCACCAGAGGAGCGGAGTCTGTGGACTGGGATGGAGCAGGAGAGAAGGGAGGTGAGGTAGGAGGGGGCCAGGGGATGGACAGCTTTGAAGCCAATAATGAGGAGTTTTCACTTGATAATCAATAAATATGATTGATTGATTGATTGATTGGTCTCCTATCTAGTGGAGAAAGCTTTAGGCTTGTGGACAGGAGCCAGTGGAAAACAACAGTCAGCAAGAACACAAAGAACATTTGGCCTCAGTTCCTGACAAGAAGCAGGAACAGAAATAACACACTTGGGGCTGTTTTGTGGTGGCCATTTTGAATCAGGATCCCCAGCGGAGGGGTGAAAAAAAGAAACAAACAAACCTCTTACTTAACCAGGAATGGAACTTTTGGACATTTGATTATAAAGTGTAGTACCCTGCTATTATTTCTAGACTGTGAGCCCGTTGTTGGGTAGATATTATCTCCATCTGTTGCCGAATTGTACTTTCCAAGCCCTTAGTACAGTGCTCTGCACGCAGTAAGCGATCAATCAATACGATTCAATGAATACTACTACGATTGCTACTATTATTACTAAAACTGTGGCTCAGTGGAAAGAGCCCGGGCTTGGGAGTCAGAGGTCATGGATTCGAATCCCAGCTCCACCACTTGTCAGCTGTGGGACTGTGGGCAAGTCACTTCACTTCTCGCTGCCTCAGTTCCCTCATCTGTAAAATGGGGATTAACTGTGAGCCTCACGTGGGACAACCTGATTACCCTGTATCTACCCCAGCGCTTAGAGTAAGCGCTTAACAAATGCCAACATTATTATTTTTTTTTTACTTATTATTCATCGAAGTTTCACAATAGTCCTTTGTTTTGAAGTAGTTCTTTAGGGAGAAAAATTTTAAATAAAATTACCCAGGGAAGATCAACTTACAAAACCTTCATAAGAGGAACAAATAACCTAAAACCAAACTCCAGAAGTCCAGTCACTGTCTCCGTTCAATCAATCAATCGATCAATCAACAGTCCTGATTTTCAGATTGTGGATCTCCCCAGCGAGGACACGGACTGTGTCTGATTCCCCTCTGTGCATTCTTACCCAAGACTCGCTGTCAAACAGTCAATCGTATTTATTGAACCTTAGTGTGTGCAATCAATCAATCAATGGTATTTATTGAGCACTTACTGTGTGCAGAGCACTGTACTAAGCTCTTGGGGGAGTACAAATACAGAGTTGGTAGACACATCTCCTTGCTATTATTTGTTGATCGGCTACTCCGTGCGAAACTGGACGGTAATCTAAAAAGAAATTACCAAATTTGAAGGTTAATCTATTAAAAAAAGGGGGAACTCAGTTGAGCTTTCCAAGGAATATATCTTCCAAAGAGCTGAAAAGTCACTCTTGAGTAATTTCAGTAGACATGTTTTGATGAAGCTCAAAAGCACATTTATTGTAGGCTGAAGGATTGATGATTTAACAGGAAGATCTTGCTTTGGGGGTATTGAAGTGTGATAGCGTGGACAAAAACAATTAAAATCGCATTGCCCGCCCAGAAAAATCACACAAGAAGGCGCCCTCAAGCATAATCAATACACGATGGTGCAACCGAACGTCATAATGCCTGGGAACAGATTTAAACCTTTGATTGGGTAAAATTTCCAAAGAGGTGCAGTTTTCATCTCGTGGGATGATCCAGTGAGTTGAAGATACATTTTTTCCACAAGTCCCCATCTTTATACTTCATCAATAGTTTTTAAAGAAGGCAGTTTTTGTGTGTTTGCTTGTTCCTTTCGTTTTCTACCACTGTCGCGGACTTGAATTAAGTTTATTTGACTAAAGCCAGAACAAGTGGATAAATTAGGCATCTAAAGTCAAGTAGAATCTAGAGAAGGAACATGGCCTAAAGGAAAGAGGGCAAGACTGAGAGTCAGGAGAACTAGGTTTTAGATCCCAGCTCTGCCACTAGCCTGCTGGGTGACCTTGGATGAGTCATTTAACTTCTCTATTCCTCGGTTTCCTCATTGGGAAACTGTTCTCCCTCCCACTGTGACTGTGAGCTAGAGGTGGAAAATAGACCATTTCCAGTCTACTTATAAATCTGCCCCAGTGCTTAGACCCATAGTTGACACATAATAAGCACTTAAAATACCACTCTAATTTTTATCTGCTATGGTATCGTGATCAAGATCTCTGCTTGAATAAATGAGTTAAGATCACTTAACAACTCTTGCTATTTTACATTATTTGGGACTGTACTTCCCAGCGTTTTAAAAGCATTTATTCTTCCCCCCGAGTTTGCTTGGATTCCCTGTCAGTTCATTAATAATAATAATGCTGGTATTTGTTAAGCGCTTACTATGTACCAAGCACTGTTCTAAGCGCTGGGGTAGATACAAGGTAATCAGGTTGTCCCACTTAGGGCTCACAGTCCATCCCTGTTTTACATGAAGCTCACAGTCTTGATCCCCATTTTACAGATGAGGCAACTGAGGCACAGAGAAGTGAAGTGACTTGCTCAAAGTCACCCAGATGACAAGCGGCGGAGCCGGGATTAGAACCCATGACCTCTGACTCTTAAGGCCGGGCTCTTTCCACTGAGCCACGCTGCTTCACCAGCTCCTTAGACTATAGGCTCCTTGTGGGCAGGGATCATCAATCAATCAGACAATCAATGGTATTTAATGAGTGCTTACTGTGTGGAAAGCATTGTACTAAGCGCTTTGGGTAGTTCAATTCAACAGAGCTGGTAGACTCGGTTCCCTGCCCACAGCAAGCTTTCAGTCTAGAAGGAGAGGAAGAGAGTAATATGAATAAACAATTTATAATATTCATTCATATTTATTAAGTGCTTACAATACTAAGTGTTTGCTGGAGAAGCAGCGTGGCTTAGTGGAAAGAGCCCGGGCTTGATAGTCAGAAGTCACGGGTTCTAATCCCGGCTCCGCCACTTAGCAGTTGTGTGACTTTGGGCAAGTCACTTCACTTCTCTGGCCCTCAGTTACCTCATCTGTAAAATGGGGATTAAGACTGTGAGCCTCAAGGGGGACAACCTGATTACCTTGTATCTACCCCAGCGCTTAGAACAGTGCTCTGCACATAGTAAGCACTTAACAAATACCATAATTATGATTAATATGATTGATTGATCGATTGATCGATTGATGGTGGTGCATGGATTGCAAACCAGTCAACTGTGTGACTGTGGGCAAGTCACTTCACTTCTCTGGACCTCAGTTACCTCATCTGTAAAATGGGGATGAAGACTGTGAGCCTCATGTGGGACAACCTGATTACCCTGAATCTACCCCAGCGTTTAGAACAGTGCTCTGCACATAGTAAGCGCATAACAAATACCATAATTATGATTAGTATGATTGATTGATCGATTGATGGTGGTGCATGGATTGCAAACCAGTCAACTGTGTGACTGTGGGCAAGTCACTTCACTTCTCTGGGCCTCAGTTCCCTCATCTGTAAAATGGGGATGAAGACTGTGAGCCTCACGTGGGACAACCTGATGAGCCTGTACCTACCCCAGCGCTTAGAACAGTGCTCTGCACGTAGTAAGCGCTTAACAAATACTAACATTATTTTGCAATGCATTCTTCAGGGCAGTTGGTAGGTGGCGCTAATGGGTCTAGGTTTGTCCTGCGGAGGATTCATTCATTCAAGGCTACTTATTGAGCGCTTACTGGGTGCAGAGCACTATGCTAAGCACTTGGGAAAGCACCACACAACAATAAACAGTGACAACCTCTGCCCACAACGAGCTCACAGTCTAGAGGATCAGAAGCCAAAACCAGAAAGGAGGACAGGCACCCCAATAGCCTCTCATCCTTATTATTATTATCAGTATTAATAATAATAACGCTGGTATTTGTTAAGCCCTTACTATGTGCAGAGCACTGTTCTAAGCGCTGGGGGAGATACAGGGAATGAGGTTGTCCCACGTGAGGCTCACAGTTTTCACCGCCATTTTACAGATGAGGTAACAGAGGCCCAGAGAAGTGAAGTGACTCACCCACAGTCACCCAGCTGACAAGTGGCAGAGCCGGGATTCGGACCCATGACCTCTGACTGCCAAGCCCGGGCTCTTGCCACTGAGCCACGCTGCTTCTCTAGTATTATCATTACTACATTTGTTAAACGCTTACTAGGCTCCGTCGCTTGTCAGCTGTGTGACTTCGGGCAAGTCACTTAACTTCTCTGTGCCTCAGTTACCTCATCTGTAAGATGAGGATGAAGACTGTGAGCCCCACCTGGGACAACCTGATCACCTTGTATCCCCCCAGCGCTTACAACAGTGCTTTGCACATAGTAGGCGCTTAACAAATATCATTATTATTATTATTACTACGTGTCAAGCACTGTTCTAAGCACCTGGGTAAGTACGAGTTAATCCGGTTGGACGCCATCCCCGACCCACATGGGGCTGGCTCACAGTCTAAGGGCGAAGGAGAACAGACATTGAGTCTGAATCTTATAAATGAGGAAATTGAGTCACAGAGAAGTGAAGCGACTTGCTCAAGGTCACACAGCCGGAAACTGGCAGAGCTAGGATTAGAACCCAGGTCCTCTGACTCCCGGGTCTGCACTCTTTGCCCGAGGCCACGCTGCTCCTTAGACCGTCTACTTGGTATGGGGTTTGACTGTTCAGTGGTGCCTTCTCAAAGCCAGGATGGCCTTTATAATAATGATAGTAATAGTAATATCCCAGCTCTGCCACATGTCAGCTGTGTGACTGTGGGCAAGTCACTCAACTTCTCTGTGCCTCAGTGACCTCATCTGTAAAATGGGGATTAAAACTGTGAGCCCCACGTGGGACAACCTGTGCACCCTGTATCTACCCCAGCGCTTAGAACAGTTAGAGAAGCAGCGTGGCTCACTGGAAAGAGCACGGGCTTTGGAGTCAGAGGTCATGGGTTCGAACCCCAGCTCTGCCACTTGTCAGCTGTGTGACTTTGGGCAAGTCACTTAACTTCTCGGTGCCTCAGTTCCCTCATCTGTAAAATGGGAATTAAGACTGTGAGCCCCACGTGGGACAACCTGATTCCCCTGTGTCTACCCCAGCGCTTAGAACAGTGCTCGGCACATAGTAAGCGCTTAACAAATACCAACATTATTATTATTGCTCTGCACACAGTAAGTGCTTAACAAATACCAACATTATTATTATTATTAATATTTAGAAGTGGCGTGACTTACTGGAAAGAGCATGGGCTTGGGAGTCAGAGGTCGTGGGTTCTAATCCCGGCTCCGCCCCTTGTCAGCTGCGTGGCTTTGGGCAGTCACTTCACTTCTCTGGGCCTCAGTTACCTCATCTGTAAAAGGGGGATTAAGACTTGCGAGCCCCACGTGGGACAACCTCATTCCCTGTATCTCCCCCAGCGCTTAGAACAGTGCTTCGCACATAGTAAGCACTTAAAAAATGCCACCATTAATTAATTCATTGTGAAGAGGGAGGGCGTTCCGGATCAGACGCGGCGGGACGTGGGCCGGAGGTTGGAGGCAAGATAGATGAGATGGAGATTCAGAGAGTACCCACCGTCCTCTTTCCTGCGAGAGGGAGTTGTAGAGTCCTAGCTTCAGGACTATCCTGGTCCATACTTCATGGGAGCTAAAAGAACCTGAAGGTGAAAAACAGAAAACCATGAGTTCTCATTTTCTTTGCTGGCTGCCCGCTCCCCAATCAGACCGGTTACATCTCGGGAGAAAACACAACAGCCTTTATGACTCCAACCCCCGCATTGGCATTGGAAGACTATTTCCTAGCCTTTTGATGTCATTTTGAGGATTTTCCTATCACAGAGCTGAAGCTTTCCTTTCCCCCATTTTCTCCTCCTTCGCCTCATCACGCCCTAGATCATTCTAAGTGATTCTCCCACTCTATGGAATGTTTACTGCCTTGAAATATTTGCAAACCATTATCACGGCCTCCCTTTGGTCTTTGTTTAGCTTGGGGATGCAGACAGAGGTCTTTGGATATTGAATCATAAATCAACCCTCCCAGTCCCTTGATCATTCTGGCAGGAGGACTCTTTGAACTTCTCCGATTTGTCCTCATCACTCTTGACAGGGACCGGCAAGGGGCTATTTCGCTGGGGCTCCTCACTGCCGTTGTCCGTAGATGGATAATTTCCCCCTCACCGCCCCGCCGACTCCTCTACCTCCCCCCTCTCTTTGCAGCTCAGTTTGGGGGTGCTGATATAGGAATCCCGGCCTCCTATTTCCTCTCTGCCTCCGTTACAGGATTCCATTGTTCTCCCTCCTCAGTTATTTCTCGTTTTGAAATTTCTTATTCATTCAAAAGTATTTATTGAGCGCTTACTGTGTGCAGAGCGCTGTGGTAAGCACTTAGGTTTCCAGCCTTGGACTGTGAACCCCATGAGGTAAAGGGACTGCTTACCATTTGACAATCTTGCGTCCCTCTGATCTGGAAGCTCACTGTGAGCAGGGAACATGTCTACCGATTCTGCCATATCGTACTCTCCCAAGCATTTGGTACAATGTTCTGCACAGTAAGGGCTCGGTAATACCACTGATTGATTGATCAGCTATTCCAGCGCTCAGCCCATTGCTTGGCACAATATAATAACATTATGTTATTTGTTTAGGGCTTACTAAGTGCCAAGGAAAGTATTATTTTTAATCATTATATTACATGCATTCCTTCTATAATTAGACGTTCCATTAATGTCTGTCTCCCCTTTTAGACTGTAAGCTCAGGGACAGGGAACATGTCCATCAACTTTTTGTATTATATACTCTCAAGCACTTAATACGGTGCTCTGCACAAAGTAGGCCCTCCTTAAACACGATTGATTTTTATTGATCCTAGCATAATGTTTCTCAGTCTGTGATGAGCAACACCTATAGTGAGAAGCGGCACGGCCTAGTAGAAAGAGCATGAGCCTGTTGAAATCAGGGAATGTGTCTGTTTATTCTTATATTGTACTCTCCCAAGTGCTCAGTACAGTGCATACAGGAAGCGCTCACTAAATACGAATGAGTGAATGGATGAATAAAAGAGTCACGAAACCCGGATTCTAATCCTGATTCTGCCTCGTGTCTGCTGTGTGACCTTGGGCAAGTCACTTTGCTTGTCTGTGCTTCAGTTACCTCATCTGTAAAATGGAGATTAATACTGTGAGCCCCAAATAGCACCTGGACTGTGTCAAACCTGATTATCTTACATCTACTCAACACTGAGTACAGTTCCCTACACATAAGAAATGCTTAACAAAGAGCGTAAAGAAAAACACTCATGAATTTCACACCCACTCTTGGGCCCACAGGATGATGTATTTTCCTCTTTCCTTGTGTTCTATCTGTATTACTTCCTGCTAAGTTTTGATTCTTCCTCCCGCTTTCACTACTTATATATCATTTGAGTCCACTTCGCCCCGCTTACCGACGAAATGGAAAGCGCCTCGTGTCTCCCTTCTGCTGGACTTTCCCAAGAGCTATTTGAAATCATTTTCAATGAACTCACAATATATTGAATCAAATGCTCTGCTAAAATCCAAAGGCATTCCATCGCCTGAATTCCTTTCACCCACTAATCTTGTAATTCCATACAAAAAGCAATCAGATCTCGTTTGGCACCATTTGGTCTACATAAACCCGTGCAACTCAGTGAAGTTCAATGATAAAAAAAGTTCCCCACGCATGTTTTTTCATCATCTACCTACCGGTTTTAGCCAAGAAAGCCCTCATCGTCTGATTTCATCAGTTTCTTGCTGTCTTTATTTCAGAGGCTCCTTGTTCTTACATCGCATGCCACAGTTTGCTGATTTTGCTGAGTCTCAGCAAATCGTATCACATCCTGCTCTGGCAGGGAGTCCGACTCCGTTTCCTGCTCTGTGCAAATTTGGATGACTGACACCTGGAGTTTCTCCTCGTGGGGGAAGAGTTTTGTCTGCCTTCCCAAGACCACAAACGCTCCTCAGACTTTTGTAGGTTGGCACCTCTGAAGTCAGAGCTAGGGGAAGATCGAATCAGATGCTCCAACGGCTCTGCTGATCTCAGAAACGCTAGCTGGAGCCAGACGGTATCATCGGGGTGACAGGCCTGGCACCGACTTCCAAAGGCCGTTCGGCTCCGTCATTTCTCAATCCCACCCGGAGGTCAGAAACAGAGCCTTCATTTCTGCCCACCACTGTTCACTGTATCCCAAATATTTGGGGATCTGGGTCGCAAATGCTGTTGCGCATACATCCCCCTTCTTAATGACCTGATCCAAACTTTCTGGTTAAACCAACTCATCAGCTGCTGAAGACCTAAAATTTTCCTTTAGGTCTCAGGAAAAATAAACAATCTACTCAGTCTAGCCTGTCAGAGGAACCCTGGGAGAAGAAGAGAACACTACTTCCTATTTCGGACTCCTCCAGAGGCTTGCCGAATTCAGACAGAGAATGTTTTCTCTGTGTTTCCTCTCGTGTTACCCAAGGTTTCTTTTTTTCTCAGAAAAGAGTTAATTTCTCGGCTTTAAGTAATTCCATCTATGATAAAGTCATTATATTATGGAAAGCCAAGGCAGTATATTCAAAGAAATTTAAAAAAAACAACAACAGATCAACAAGAAGAACAACCTTTGCCCAGTTTCACTCTGCAGTTTCCCAAAAGAACTTTCCTGAAAAGTCTAAACATCTTTAGAAAGAGCGTAAGATATGATTTACCTCTCAAGATGTCTGGACAGTGCCATGTAGTCCTTCAATTAAGCAGTTATTAGATACACCTTCCAAGGTTGTGCTGGAATGAAAGGAGTGGTGGTGGGGGAAATTGGCAAGATAAATATCCCCCCCCTCCTCTGAAGAGATGATCTGAAACCCACCGAAAATATTACTGCCATCACCACATACCTTCTAGGCTTTTATAAACCATCTACGAACCCATCCTTGCTACTCAGAATCTTCTTTCCCCAGTCTGGGAAGACCTATCAAACCACAACCCTACTAATTAACTGATCAATCAAAATCAATAAATCAATCAATGAAATGTATCGAGCTTTTCCTAAGTACTTGTGGAGGGCCTATTTTTTGGAGAGCACTGTAGTGAACTCTTGGGAGAGGGCAACAGACTCTGGAAGCTTATTGTGGTCAGGGGAGGTGTCTGTTATATCGTTATACTGTTCTCTGCCAAGCACTTAGTACAGAGCTCTTCACACAGTAAGTGCTCAATAAATACGATTGACTGATTGACTCAATAGATACATGATCCTCTTACCTCACCTTGCTCTGCTACTTCTCCATCCCAGCCCGCATGCTTCGCTCCTCTAGTGCTAACCTTCTCACTGGGCCTCCGTCTCTCCTGTCTCACCACCGACCCCTGGCTCGTGTCCCGCCTCTGGCCTGGAACGCTCTCCCTCCTCAAATCTTCCAGATAATGACTCTCCCTCCCCTTCAAAGCCTTATTGAAGGCACATGTCCTCCAAGAGGCCTTCCAAGACTAAGCCCAGCTTTTCCTCATCTCCCACTCCCTTCTGTGTCACCCTGACTTGCTCCCGTTGCTCTTCCCCTCTCCCGGCTCCACAGTCCTAAAGTCCATATCTCTTATTTTATTTATTCCAATTGATGTCTGCCTCCCTCCCATTCTGTAAGCTCGTTATGAGCAGGAAATGTCACTGTTTACTGTGGTATTTTTCTTTCACAAGCACTTAGTAGAACAGTGCCAGCGCTTAGAACAGTGCTTGGCACGTAGTAAGCGCTTTACAAATACCAACATTATTACAGTGTTCAGCACACGATAAGCACTCAATAACTATGATTAAATGAATGAATGATCCCTGAACTAGAGGAGCTGACAATCAAGTAGGGAAGACAAACACTAAAATAAATTCCACCATTTCAATCCTCCTCCATGAGAAACTCCCGACCAATTCCTCACGTTGCTAAACTTGTCATTCCATCGGCCACTCTCAGCCCTTATGTGCATCATAAGCGCTTAGAACAGTGCTCTGCACGCAGTAAATGCTCAATAAATATGATCAAATGAATGACTGAATTTCAGTTTTTACCAGTTAGTCCCTTTTAGGTTACTCTTGTTTCCGGTAGTAACTCCCTTTTCTCTCTCATTCGCATCTTTCATATACTGTGCATTTTTTTCTCTCCCAAAAGACTAAGTTCCTGGAAGGAAGGGATCATTCATTCATTCAATAATGGACATATTCTGAAATAGATCATGCACCCCCAGTTTGGAATTCCTTCTCCTTCTCTCCCTAAATCTCCCAGAACTCAGGTCTTCCTGTCTGCAAATCCCTAAAATCCCACCTCCACCAGGAAAACTTGCCAGATAAATTCACGGGATCCCAGTCATGTCAATCCAACCTCACCCTTAGCACCTATATATTTCATTCCTGTCTTCAACACTTAAGTACCTTCTCCTCTAGCCCGCAAACTCTTTATTGGTAGGGAACATGTCCACTAATTCTACTGTACCATACCCTCCCAAGCACTTAATATAGTGCTCTGCATATGGTAAGCGCTCCTAAAATGTCACTGATCGATTGATTGACTATACACCTTTTTATTGTGGTGATAACGGTACTTACTGAGGGTCCCCTGGGTGCAAAAAAATGCACTAAGCCTTAGGGGAAGAGCTCTATTGATGGTCATATATTCGATTATTCATTCAACTCTGTCACCCTAATACAAGAACAGCACTCCCTGTATATTGTTCATCATCCTCCCGCTCCCACGATCTGGACATAATTCTCTTCCGTCCACCCCATTGGACTGTAATGTTCTTGAGAGCGCGGTACCTTGTGTTTTCCTTCTGCTTCATTCTCCTGAACGCTTAATACAGAGCTTTGCCCCCAGGAAGTGCTCAATAAATACCACTGATGATGATGAATGTGTTTCGTCGAATCAGCACAAGACAGCTTTTGGGTTACAGTCTCAAAGACTTATCAGCAAGGGTATAGAAAATCATGAAAAAAAAATTACTTAATTTTGGAAGTGCTTAGTCTTAGAATCTAAAAATGTGGAAATAAGTTCCAAACAGCCATTATACCCTAATTTTACTTTCATCAGAATCTGTCATTCAACCCAGAATATGCTAGTGATTTGAAAATTTTGCTTCTACAAAGAATTAAATGACTCTAGATTTTAATAATCATAATATATTTGAAGAAAATACAGAAATAACCTAACGTTCTCACCTGTTTTTACTGTTTCTTTCTTTCTTGGGTCATCCAATACAGACCTTCTTAAAGCCCCTCGATTCCTTCATCAGACTAGTAAAACTGGATTCATTGGGTGGTGTCGGAAGCGTTCAGTGTAGGAGGCAAAATCAGCATTTTCCTTTACCTGAAAATAATCTGTTCTTGGTGGACAGTTATTCCAGCGTCATCTCTATTTCCGGAGTCAACCTACGCTGTAGCACTTCCTCCAATGATTTAACAATAAAGAATCTAACAGATGCTGATTTCGCCAATGCATTTCTATAAGACTAAATTATCTCACATTCTTCGTTACAAGATGATTTAAAATTTGTATTTATAACGTGCGGTTCTCAGTAACCTACATAATCCTTTTATAAAAATAAAAAAGGATCTCATAGAAGTTTTGTTTCTTTTGGCATTTCTAATACTTTCTTTTGACTTCAATTTTTCTTTCTCCTGTTGAGCTGGGATTGTTTGATTTTCATAGTCACATGACAGGTCTACACAGCTCAAAGAGGAGAATTTGGAACTCCTTCTCACCCTAAATCTCCCAGAACGCAACTCCTCTTGTCTCCATATCCCTAAAATCCCACCTCCACCAGGGAAACTTTCCGGATAAATTCACAGCATCCCAGTCACGTCAATCCAACCTCACCCTTAGCACCTATTCATTCCTATCTTCAACTCTAAAGTTGATCAGTGAAGATGCTCGATGAGGTTAACTTGGAAACCTTGATCCACTGAATGAACTGGAATGATCCAGGACTAATTTTCAAGTGGCTGGGGTAAGTACCAATTCTCCCCTTCACCTCATGGAGTGTAAACTTCTCTGTAATGAGAAATGGGACGTTTGTCTCTTCGGAAGCAGAGATAACTCTGTTCAAGTCATCATTCAATGTACAAAGAGATCATGCTAGTACTTCCCCGCCTTGAATTATCGGTCAGTGGAAAAGGAGTAACAGCTGGATACAAACAAAATTGAGCTGAAGGACGTGAGGTTTATTCATCCGATTTGTTGGCCGTAATTTTTCCTCTGGGCTTTATGCATTTTGAAAACCCCGATATTTTTTGCAGAGCTCTTGTTGCTGAAATTGCCGGTTTTCTATTTTTTCCTATAGCCCCCTTTCATCCCACACCTTGGTTAGTACCAGAGTTCTTCTTGGTGGGAGGAAAGAAAAAAAACCCTAAATAACAGTAATAATGATAATATTTGTTAGGCACTTACTAACAAGCAAGGCTTGTGCCAAGCACGGTAGTAAATGCTGGAGTAGAGAAAAGATAATCAAGTCCCTCATGGGACTCACAGTCTAAGTAGAAGGGAGAACAGGTATCTCATCCCAATTTTGCAGATGAGGGAAGTGAGTCATAGAGAAGGTCACTGAGTTTTCCAAGGTCACACAGCAGGTAAGTGGCAGAGTCAGGATTAGAAATCTCGGATTTCCAGGGCTGGGCTGTTTCAACTAGGTCATGCTGCTTCCCAGGGAATAAGCACTGGTTAAAAGGCCATTTCCTTCCATTTTTTCTTTTAATGTCATCTTTTTTCTAGAGCATTTGCGTGGATGCTTTCTAAGCTCATTTGCTCTTTCCAGAGATGCCCAACTTTTCATTTTGGCTTAGTGGAAAGAGCCGAAGGCTGAGACTCAAGGGATGGAGTTCTCAGTCACCGCAGGAGAACAGATGCTCTATCCCCATCTAATGGATGAGGAAACTTAGGCCCAGAGAAGTGAAGTGACAAGCCCCACGTCACAAAGCAAAGTGGCAGAGATGGGCCTAGAAACCAATGTCTCTAGACTCCCAAGCTTGTGCTCTTTCCTTTGGAACACACTAACTCTCCAAGGCAGGTAGCGGAGGTACTAGGACAGTACCAGCGCTTAGAACCGTGCGTGGCACATAGTAAGCACTTAACAAATATCATCATTCTTACTAGGCACTTGGGAGAGAACCATACAGTAGGGTTGATAGACGTATTCTCTGCCCCTAAGGAATCCACCTGCCCCAGGATGCTTTGAAGAGGAGACTATGGAAGGGAATGGCTGAATTGTACTTTCCAAGCGCTTAGTACAGTTCTCTGCACACAGTAAGTGCTTAATATATATGCTTGAATGAATGAATGAATGGAAGAGGTTCTTTTACCCTCCCCCAGCACCCCAACACGCACAGCCCCTCTTAATCTCCCCACAGGCAGGACGCTTTCACAATCTTTTCTGTGAAACCAACTTCAAAGTCTCCATTTGGTCTCTTCCCAACGCAACACTCGTTTCCTTAACCTAATCTCTCTTCCCCCTTCTTTCCTTGTGCTCTTTCACAATGAAGTCAGCCTCTCAGAAGGTCAGTCGCTTCTCTTGAGGTTACGTGTGTCCATAACCCCTCCCCTCTCCAAAATCTATGTCGCCTCATTCGAGGCGGTGATTCATCTCTGGCTTACAGCAGGTTGCAGCGAGGAAGCTTGAACTGACACATTCTTTGCAAAAATCTGGGTTTTGTACTTGCAGTCTTCCAAGTATTAAACGATCAAATAACTCCTCGCTGCCCTACAGCTTCCTCCATTAGACCTACTGGAAAGACTCCAGCCCTGATGACTAGATGACTCATTCGAGAAATCCCAGACAAACAGAAAATCTCTCTAACTATAGCCTCGGTGACTGCACCCGCTGTGACAACATCCAGAAAACAGGGCATTTCCTCCCATCCAAACAAGAGGAGACATCTTATGCAGTTGAGAAATCTCCCTTGGAGCCACCCTCATTGACCGAATTTCTCGGCAGACTTGATTTTCTAAATAATCACCTGCCTACCCCAAGATCTCTCCCTCAGCTCTCAATTGCTGCAAGCCGTGACACGGGAATGTTTAAGACAACGGGGATAGCTTTTTTTCCTCCGGTGATGCCGTGCTGACCAGAGGATCCAAGGGATGTAATGATTGTGGAATTTGTTAAGCACTTACTGTGTGCTAAGCACTGTTTTAAGTGTTGGGGTAGATACAAGGTAATAGGTTGGACACAGTCCCTTGTTCCGTATGGGGCTCACGGTCTTAATATGACATTGGGCACCTCCACGTAACGTGTTAATGTAATACCACCAGCTCTCTGAGAATCTTAAATTCAGTCGAGTTACAGTCGGCCAGAAATAAAAACGGAGCTTCAATGCCTGTGCTTTGAACATTTTCCACTAGTAGGGGTTTGCTTTTTTATTTAATTAATGTCATTCGATCGATCTATCACCCAATTGTATTTATTGAGAGTTTACTGCTTGCGAAGTAATGGCCTAGTGGATAGAGCACGGGCCTGGGAGTTAGATGGGCTTAGGTTCTAATCCCAGCTCTGCCACTTGCCCCCTGTGGGACCTTGGGCAAGTCACTTTACTCTTCTGGGCCTCAGTTATCTCATCTAGAGAGTGGGAGGGGCAGGGACTGCATCCAACCTGATTACCCTGTATCTCCCCCTGCACTCAGTACAGTGCCTGGCACATGGGAACCACTGTTACTATAATTCATATTTTGCCGAGCACCATACCAAGTGCTTGGGGAGTACAATTTATGTCTCTGGCCCTCTATGGGCTGCCATTTAAGATCACACACAAATATAAGGAGGTCTGTGAAAATGTGATTCTTCTCAGCAATATTTTCAGGCACTTAAGGACAATGGACAGGGCTTTGTTTCTTAGAATCCCCCAAATTGGGGCTAAAAATTGTGTGGGAGTAGGTCAATTCAAATTTTAGCCAGAGAGCCTGCTATGTTTGCAACTGAAAATGTTTCTATTTTGGCCACATTTTCCAGAGAAAGGAGAGCTTTACTCACTCCACCCTCATCCTTATGTCCATCTCCATAATTATGCACTTATGTCCATCTCCATAATTTATTTATAAATATCTGTCCCCGCCTCTAGACTGCAAGCTCCTCATGGGGAGGGAATGTGTTGACCAACTCTACTGTATTGTTCTCTCCCAAGCACATGCTTCAGTGCTCTGCACATAAAAGGCACTCAGTAAATACCACTGATCAATTTAAGACCATCTCAAAGCACATGAGTGGAGCAACATTTCAAAGAAAATATTCTTCCTAACTTCTACAGTCCTATACAGGTGAGTAGCCGTGGATGACTGAAAATGAGTGAGGTGCTTTATGTGAGCTGGGAGACCGTGTTTGAGACCTAACCCTAGGTTCCTGTGTCTTTAAATGCCTTGAGAATCATCCGGCCATTTTTTTCTTTCCCCTACAAACATCTTTTGTACCAGCACAATTCTTGCGTGGAAACTTCTTCAGTGATTCCTATTGCGTGACATTTGTGCTTTTTTCTATCCTCAATCAAATGCTCTTTTCCTTACAGTGACTTTTTGTTCAGCTTTAATCATTTCTTATTGAGCCTGTCATGGGGCAACGGAGGATTTGTTTGGCTTTACCCGCCCTCCCCCTCCATCGCCCCCCCCGCCCAGGTTCATGGGAAGATTTATCGAGGGGTCGGTTTCGTCTGTGAGGATCTATTCAATTAGAAATCCACAACGCAACAACCTTGCAGAAATCAGCTGCCAGATTTATTAATCTACCTGGAAAAAAAAATAAACAAAAAAGAGGAATAAAAACAGAACTTTAAATAAACCTTAAGGTACATTTTTTTTTTCCTGAAGAGTTAGTTCAATGAAATACTTTTCTTCTTTTGCTGGGAAATTCCTTTTTGGACCGATTGATTGTTCAGTGAGTCACTACCTTATACAGCATAATATATATTTTTTTCTTTAAATATTATATAATTGATGCAGCGCCTTCCTTTGTTCTCCTAACTAACCCCATGCTGAGATTCTCCAGTCAGTGCTCCTCCACAAGCATTTATGACCCAAAATGAATTCTCCGACAGAAGTATCTCCCCGACTGGCTACTTCCAAAATCGCATCCGGATAAACTGAACTTCGAGTTCTATTTCTTATTTGTACTTTAAGTGCCACAGATGTCCACAAGATTACAGTTAACATAGATAGGAAGGTCGGGTCTATTAAGGCGTGTTGACACTTGAAGAGTTTCTCTGTGCACGGGACTTTCACTGAATTCACAGAGGCCCCCTCATTCCTAAGAGCTCAAGGGTCTGAGATGTGTTGGGAAGCGGGTTAAACAAATCACACAGATGTTTATTCTTCTCTTCTGGACCTGGGACCCTTAATCACTGCTCGCTAAGAGGTCGAATCACTGCTCGGGGCTCTCTCTGTCCTTGCCTATGGCCTTCAGTGTTGTCCTTAGAGGAATTTCGGATAGGAATATTTCTTTTGACAATTTGCCACCGAATCTGAATCCATCCACGCCAAAGTACCGCGTGTTAGCATCTAACCGAATCGCTCAGCTCACGCTTGCCTTCCTTTAACTCAGTAAGCATAACTTTCAGAAAGGTGATTATAAATAGTCAAACACAACATTTTTCTCACTTAAAAACAAAACAAAATCTAATGGAAAGAAACCACATCCCGCTTGCATGATTGCCCCTCTGAAGAGAAAGAAAAAATAATAAAAAAAAAAGATTGAAAAAAAAAGGAAAACTTTAAATTGTCTCCCAAACATATCCAATCACATTTACATTGAGTGTCCAAAACAAGTGGATGGAGTGTTATCAGTGCCGGCACTATGACATCATACGGCGACTTCATCGTATTCTCTGACAGTTCGTACGGAAGTCTCCGCCCCACTGAAAGTTACAAAAGTTTCCGTAGAGTTCCCTTAGCAAGCTCAAGCTTTACTATTCATTCGTTGATGCGCATAAAAGCTGCTTATAGCACAGCTCGGGCGAAAGCTATTTTCTAAGCAATAAATGGTTCAAGTCATCTATTTTGTCCTGAAATGCTACCTGTAGTTACAGCATTGCTTATAAATGGTCATAGTAAATTCAGCATCAAAGAGAATATTACAGAAAAGACAGCAGCAGAAGCATTAGCATTATCTAGTATTTATATATGTTATCAACATAACACAGCAGTAAAAGGTTTAAATGCATATCGATGGGTACCGCGTCTAAAAATTACTAAAGTACCTATTTAGTGTATTGGATAATTTTCTCAAGGAGTGCTTGCTGTAGCTAGAACAGCGTAATTAGAGAGGTGACTTAGTACAGTTAATTCCCACTGAGGAAATAACGGATGTCGGTACCCGAGAAAACGGAAGGAAAAGTATCGGTTTTGTCCCTATCGCGATCCCATCTCTGACGCCGGCAGGAGGATCCCGAAGGCCCGCCGCGTGTCGGTATTTCAACGGAACGGACTCTGGAGCAGGTCAAAGACTAGAGGGGCTCGAGTTGAACGACAATCGTGACGTGTCACGGTACAACCTCGGAGGTGGGTTGGAGCTAGAGTTGGGAGTCTGCTCCTCGGTCGGTTTGGGCGGTTACTCTGAGAGAACGGAATGTCTTGTTCTGTGAGAATCCACCGTGAGCCATGTTTAGGGGGGGGGAAAAAAAGCATGCCAATCACCCCCTCCCCCCGCCTCCCCCCCAGAACAGAACAACAACAAAAAAAACCAACTAAACCCACACGGAACCATAAAAACAATCCTTAAAGACCCTTTATTTTCCTCCCAAAGAAAGGTGCAAAATACGTCACTCCTCACAAGGAAATTCTGACTGTGGGCGTTTCTTCAGAATCATGGCCAAAAAGGAGGAATTTCTCTTTAACTATGATCCAAATGGTTATTTACACAATGAGAATTAACTGTACCATGGATACCCAGAGAAAATGTACAATATCTTATGCTGATATGAAACAAAACAGACATGATATAGCTTCATTGTACTTAAAACCTGTTTGTTCCCTTCCCAAGCTTAAGAAAAAAGGAAATCCCCTCCCACCCGCCCCTTTCCTTCCTATTACATAGACAAATGTTTAGATTCCTTCCCTCCCCCTTCAAATAAAGTGCGCTGTCCATGGCAGACCATAGGAATAATGTAACAGGAAGAGCCCCCTTTTGTGTACTTTAAAAAAAAAAACCACAAACAAAAAGAAAACAAATGAAGTGAATTCAGCTTTTCTCCGTATCTTGTGGAAGAGGAAGAGCCCGGGGAGAGGGCTCCTCCTCTCCCCTCCCCGCCCCCTCACTGTCACTGCCGTTGGCGTGTACGCGTTAGCGCGCACGTTAGTACACGTAGCCTTCGTTGTACGGGTTGCAGCAGCCTCCTTCCTGAACGTACGCCATGCTCTCGTCAAAGTGGGACAGGGGCACGGTGTCCTCTTCGTTGATGTGGCGCTCCATGTCCGTCTTCAGCAACGGGCGCTGGTTGTCTGGGAAGGCCATGGAGAAAAGGGCTTCGGGGTCGCACACGAATTTGTAGACGTATCTCTCTCCCGCCACCTGGGGACAAGGGAAGACTGAGCTCATTCATTCGTTTATTCGTTCATTCAGTTGTGGTTACCGAGCACTTACTGTGTGAGGAGCTCTGCGCTAAGCATTTGGGAGATTACCACCGAACAATCGACGGACAGACTCCCTGCCCACGACGAGCTCACGGTCTACAGCGGCGAGAGAGACGTTGATATATAAAAATAAATGACAGACATAAAAGCTGGGAGGCTGCGAGGGGGGCGGGAAGAAAAAAGGGAGCAAGTCAGGGCGACGCAGAAGGGAGTGGGAAAAGAGGAAAGGGGGGTTTAGTCAGGGAAGGCCTCTGAGCTCAACGGAAACCAATCTCTCGCTCTGGCCCGGGGAGAACACGGAAAATGTCGGCAATCAGCACCGTACTGGGCGTTTGGGAGAGGACGACACACTATAACAGACGTATTTCCTGCCTACGACGAGTTTTCAGTCTAGGGGGAAGAGGAAGCACTTCCAGCTGTGAGGAGCGGCTGAGCGGAAATGGAGTCCCCACGCGTGTGAGACGGGAGGGAGAAGAAAACGTATCCTGCGAGCGAGCAGGAAGGAGAAAGGATTTCGGTTTGGGGGAGGGAGGGCAGCCCTTGAAGGTGAAAAAGTGGCGGGGTAGAGGAGAGATCGTTTCTTGGCAAGGAAGGGCGCTTTACAATAAAGTCACTTGTTCGCCACATCTCTGAGGCAGACAATGAAGGAGGCACTGCCAAAACCCAGACACGACGGAGAAGTTGGAGCAAAAATGCAGAGGACAAGCTTTTACCGTATAGAGGCAGGCCAGAGCCAACAGTGGACCCACTTTATTTGGGTGGTGGAGGACACGTGGCTCTTCGATCCATTCTGGCCTAATTCTGGGAGGCTAGTGGTGCTATTAGTAATAGTAGTACCTCACTGTACGTTAATTTCGTCTATCTCACCGCCGACCCCTCGCCCACATCCTGCCTCTGGCCCGAAACACCCTCCCTCCTCAAATCCCACAGACAATGACTCTCCCCGCCTTCAAAGCCTTATTGAAGGCACATCTCCTTCGAGAGGCCTTCTCTGACTGAGCCATTCCTTCCTCTTTCTTCTCCCACTCTCTTCTACGTCGCCCTGACTTGCTGCTCCCTTTATTCGTCCTCCTTCCCAGCCCCACACCACTTACGTACATATCTCTAATTTATTTATTTCTATTAATAACTGTCTCCCTCTCTAGACTGTAAGCTCATTGTGGGCAGGGAATGTGTCTGTTTTTTGTTCCAGTGTACTCTCCCAAGAGGTTAGTATGGTGCTCTGCATACAATAAGCACTCAATAAATATGAGTGAATTAAAGAACGAATAGTAGTAGTAGAAATCAGTCAAGTTATCTAATGATTATTATCAAGTTATCTATTATCTATTGAGAACTTTTTTTCTGCAGAGCTGTGGACAATATAATGGAGCTGGGAGATATGATCCCTGCCCTCAAGGAGCTGAAAGTCTACAGGGGGAGACAGATGAAAAAAAAATATTTATTGAGCTCCGTCAAAGTGCGATGTCACGATTCTTTAGGAGAAGGAATTCTGGTAGGTCATTCCTCAGATCTGACCCTCTATCCTTGATTACTGTTTGATTTGCAAGCATTTCTTTGTCACCTCGGTTAAGAGAATACATTTAACGTGGGTAGGAAATGTTTCTCGTTTCTATGTTGTTCTCGCTCATTCTGCACTGCACGAATCGATCAAGCAATTAATTAGGGTATTTCTTAAGTACTCACTATGTGCTGAACACTGTTCTAAGTGCCGGGGTAGATACGAGGTAATCAGGTTGTCCCATGTGGGGCTCACAGTCTTAATGCCCATTTTTCCAGATGAGGTAACGGAGGCACGGAGGAGTTAAGTGGCTTGCCCAAGGGCATACAGCAGACAAGTGGCGGAGCCGGAATTAGAACCCACGACCTCTGACTCCCAAGCCCGTGCTCTTGCCACTAGGCTATGCTGCTGCTTGGGAGGCGATTCTCTGGGCCCTCTCTCTGACAGCCTTGGGGAGGTAGTGTGTCTGGTGGAAAGAGGACAGGACCGGGAGTCAAGAGACCCAAATTCTAGTTCTGGCTCGGCCACATGTCTGCTGAGTGACCTTGGGCAAGTCACTTCACTTCTCTGTGCCTCCGTTTCCTCATTTAGAAAATGGGCATAAAATACCTGTTCACAATGTCTCTTACACTGTGGGTCCCATACGGCACAGATACTGTGTGTCTAATCCGATGATCTTCTATCTATCCTAGTGCTTAGTGCAGTGCTTGGCACATAGTAAGCCCTTAAAAACACCATTAGTCTTACTGTGAAGAGGGTTCTTAATGATTCCCAACTGTGAACCCATTCCTGGCTTTCCTTATCCCCCCATCAAAGTCAAAGGCTTATTTGAGAAGGTTGCAAAGAAGTTGGATATAAGATGGAAATTGTCCCCCTATAGACTGTAAACTCGTTGTGGCAGGGAATGCGTTTGTTTATTGTTGTACTGTACTCTCCCCGGCGCTTAGTACAGTGCCCTGCACACAGTAAGCGCTCAATATATACGACTGACTGACTTTAGCTGACAAAAATAGCAAAGCGGAATCCAAGTAACAGAAGGAGTTTGCTCTGCAGACTATTTGAAAACATTATAATAACTGTGGTATTTGTAAAACGCTTACTACGTGTCAAGCCCTGTACTAGGCGCTGGGGTAGATACAAGAGAGTCATCGCCCCACAGGGCTCACAGTCAGAGTAGGAAAGGGTACAGATACTGAATCCCCGTTTTACCCATGAAGAAACTAAAGCCCAGAGAAGTTAAGTGACTTTCCTATGATCACAAGGCAAGTAAATGGCAAAGGTGGGATTGGAATTCAGGTCCTGACTCCTAGGCCCGTGCTCTTTCCATTAGGCCTCGCTGCTCCTTCACTGTCAATCGGTTAGCCGGATTTACTGAGCACTTAGTGTTTACAGGGTACTGTACTAAGCACTTGGGAGCGTACAACACGTCATTATAAAAGACACATTCCCTGCCCACCATGAGCTTGTAGTCTAGAGGGAAAAATACCTACAATTTGTCCAAACACGGGAATTTTTCCCTGGAGTTGAATCCAAGTGGCAAACAATAAAGATTCTGTAGAGGAAATGTAGGGATTCACCCTTCGATCCAAATTTTCAAGGATCGTCTCTCGGTTCCCGTATTCATCCCCATTTGCAGGCAAGGCTGTTGTACCTCCCCCCGAATAATAATAATAATGTTGGTATTTGTTAAGTGCTTACTATGTGCAGAGCGCTGTTCTAAGCGCTGGGGTAGACACAGGGGAATCAGGTTGTCCCACGTGGGGCTCACAGTCTCAATCCCCATTTTCCAGATGAGGTAACTGAGGCACAGAGAAGTGAAGTGACTTGCCCACAGTCACAGAGCTGACAAGTGGCAGAGCTGAGATTCGAACTCATGACCTCAGACTCCAAAGCCCGAGCTCTTTCCACTGAGCCACGCTGCTTCTCTAGGCTAAGTTTGCCTCGCTTCAGCGAGGAGCACATCGTTGGGTTTTGTGGCACGACGTAGACAGATTAACCCGCGACCACGCATTGCATTTTAATGCCGCAGTCAAGGCCTTCTCACCTTCTGCATGATTCCCTTCTCATAATAATAGCGGAGCGAACGGCTGAGTTTATCGTAGTTCATAGCTGGCCTGTTTTTCTGAATACCCCAGCGACGTGCCACCTGGATGAAAAAAAAAAAAAATCAGAAACACTGGATTGTTAAACGGAGCTAACAAGCATTCTTTTTCTTCTAAAGTACACAACCGTTGCAGGTTGAAGACATAAGTAAAGAGATAAAGGTCGCCGTGACCTGAATTTCCTGTGTCCCAGTATGCTTTTTAAACCAGGCATGCAATCGTCACCCTGAAACGTTACAATAGACCTCTTTGTCGTTCTGTTTTGGGTACAGAATTAAATGGAAATAAGGGGATGTATTTACAAAGTGAATGAATAGTCCGGGGAATTGCCAGAGTGAGGAAAACTCTTTCTTCACTCGGCTTTGCCGAGGTATCGCCTGCGTTTCTCCCCTTTCATTCTTCCACCCTGTAGTTCAAGGTTCAAGTCAACACAAAATCTCGAGTTGGGTGCAGGAAGCGGAGTGGTTGTGTTTTCAAGCGGGCAATACTGAGCCCATTATGAAAGTAAGACAAGGAACATCCCATTCGGCTCCCGGCTCTGCAGATCAGGGAGCAAAGAGGCACAGTACGTACAATAGGGGAAAACAATTTACAAATTAATGAACTCAACGGCAAACCATTGATGCAGCCTGCAGCAGGATAAGAACCACACAGGGAGTCCACCCTAAATCCAGGAATTAGCTATTCATTAAATGGATGGTAATTGAGGGCTAAAAATAAGAAGGTTATGAAAAAGGTCATAATCTGATTCCACATGAGGAGAAACTGTAACGTGGTAAGGTCCGTTTTGCTGCTTACTGAAAAGTTTTGGAGCTTTTAGGAAAACAAGAGGACTTTAGAAAAAAAAACCCTCTGGAACACTAAAATTCCGTGAAAAGAAAAATGGGGGAAAAAAGTGATTTTCAAACTATTTCTCTTATTTCATTTACATTTTGTGTTTAGTTGGACTGGATCGCCAAAGTTATTCTGTTTACCTCCCCTGATCTCCAAGGACTTTCATGCCGTATAGAGCTTTTCTGCCCAGAAAGAAGGCAATGTTTAGGATCAGGTAATTTCGGTAATTACAAATGAATCTGTTCCTGTCACTGATAATAATGGTAAACAATAATGACGGCAAACAACAACAATAATAATGATATTTGTCATGGGCTTAATCCTTGCCAACTCTGAGATAGATAGGAAATAATAAGATGGGAAATGATCCCTGTCCCATTTAGAGCTCTTACTGTGTGCAGAGCACTGTACTGTATTTTAATAAGTGAAGTGACTTACCCACGACCAGCCAGCAGGCAACTGGCAGAGCCAGGATTAGAACTCAGGCCTGCTGACTCCCTAGCCCACAGAAAATAGACATCATGTGGCCTGGCCCTGAGGACATGTGAAAAAATAGCCGGTCTCAAAAGTCCAATAATAATATTGACGATGGCAATCGATTAGACTGTGAGCCCGTCATTGGGCAGGGATTGTGTCTATCTGTTGCCGAATTGTCCATTCCAAGCGCTTAGTACAGTGCTCTGCACATAGTAAGCGCTCAGTAAATACTATTGAATGAATTGTTAAGCACTTACTCTGTGCCAGGCACTCTACTAAGAGCTAGGGTGGATACAAGCAAATAGAGCTGGACACAGTCCCTGTCCCATGTGGGGTTCACGGTCTGAATCCCTGTTTTAAAGACGAGGTAACTGGCCCAGAGAAGTTAAGTGACTTGCCCAAGGTCATACAGCAGACAAGTAGCAGAGCTGGGATGAAAATCCATGAATTTCTGCTCCTGGGCCCGTGCTCTATCCACTAAGCGAAACTGCTTCTCTAGGCTGCATCACCCTGCCCTGGTCAGTCCAAAAGCCACCACGGTACAAAACAAGTCCTGTCAGGTCTGCAGTGCTGATGTCCCCTCCCCACAGACTCGCACCGCTCCTAAACTCTCCACCACTTGTTTTCTTTTTAATGGTATTTGTGAAGACACACGTGCCAGACGCTGTTCTAAACACCGGAGGAGATACAAGCCATACAAGCTAATCAGGGTGGACACAGTCCACGTCCCACATGGGGCACTGTCTCAATCCCCATTTTACAGATGAGGGGACTGAGATAAAGAGAAGTGTCGTGACTTGCCCAAGGACACACAGCAGACAAGTGGTGGAGTCAGAATTAGAACCCAGGTCCTTTGATTCCCAGACCTGAACTCTTTCCACTACGTTATGCTGTTTCCCAAGACGCTCAGAGATCTCTCTGTGTGACTTTGGCAGGTTGCTTAAATTCTTTGTTCCTAAATTTCTTTGTCTGGAAAAGGGGGATGAAAAACCTTTTCCCCTCCCCTGTTTAAACTGTGAGGCTTGTGTGTGGCCGAACTGACTGTATTACATTTGCCACAGTGCTCGGCACATAGTAAAGCACTCAACAAATCCCATAATCGTTCTAATTAATCAGGATTGTCATTTTCCTGGTCTTGATTTGAGTGGGGGGATCCAAGGCAGCAGGTAGCCAACTGCAAAACAGTCGTCGAGTTATGGCAGGGAAATTCTCCTCACCAAAGCCCAGGAAAAATATCTGGATTGACTCAGTTTGGCTGAAGTGACACCTTGATTTTCAAATCGCTTTCTCATTTCATTTTTGCTTTGTGTTTATTTGGACTGGTTCGCCAAAGCTATTCTTTTTGCCCCCTCTGACCACCAACAAAGACTTTCAAGCTGTCTAGAGCCGCTCTAATGCTTGTAATGCTTAAGATGAGATAACGCTGGTTCCTAGAAGCAGCTTATATTTTGAGGTGCTCCCAGTTTAATAGATATTTGGCATAAATGAAAAGTGGCAAGAAAAGGTCTTGGTTGGGGATAGGTGGCTGAGCTCTTCAGTCTGTCTTGCACTAGCCATTTTCTCCTTGGGATATCTGGTGTCCTAATCATAATAAAAACGTGGAACTGGTTAAGTACTTTCTACGTGGCTGCCAAGGATTGTGCTATGCAATGGAGGAGGTACAAGAGAAGCAGTGTGGCTCAGTGGAAAGAGCCCGGGCTTCGGAGTCAGAGGTCATGGGTTCGAATCCCGGCTCTGCCACTTGTCAGCTGTGTGGCTGTGGGCAAGTCACTTCACTTCTCTGGGCCTTAGTTATCTCATCTGTAAAATGGGGATTAACTGTGAGCCTCACGTGGGACGACCTGATCACCCTGTATCTCCCCCAGAGCTTAGAACAGTGCTCTGCACATAATAAGCGCTTAACAAAAATACCAACATTATTATTACAAGAGAATAAGGTCGGGTATAGTTCCTGTCCTACAGGAGGCTCACAGTCTGAATAAGCTGGGAAAACAGGTATTACATCCCCATTTGTCAGATGCGGAAAGGGAGGCAAAGAAAAGTTGAAGGACTTGCCCCAGGTAACAGAGTGGGCCAACGGCAGGCCGGAATTAGAATTCAGGTGCCTGAATCCCAGGCCCGCTAGGCTGCTTAGGGCCCCAACTCCCATCACGCTACAGCCAATTTTTATTTATTTGTATTTTTACTCTGGTTAACGGTTTTCCTTCTCTCTTCAGCCTCGTTTGACTCCGTGTCTCACACACCAGTTAAAACACAAAATACCCAATGGAACCTAGACACTGTTGCTTAAGCTAAGTTTTCCTCAGAAAATCGTCAGCATCCCCATGAACTAACGAAAGAAGCTATCGTGGCATTTTTTGGTTGGAGAAAGGGGAGCCTACTTTTGCCACTGAGCCTTCTTCTCTGGAAAGGTAACTGCAATTATCAATGTGCCAGTTGTTAAGCACTTACTGTGTGCTAAGTACCGTGTGCTGTGTGCGGGAGAAGATACAGAATGATCCAGTTGGACACAGTCACGCTGACACAGTACCCTCAGTGAGCCCGGGCCTGGGAGTCAGAAGGACTTGGGTTCTAATCCCAGCTCTGCCACGTGTCTGCTGTGTGACCTTGGGAAAGTCACTTCGCTTCTCTGGGCTTCAGTTACCTCACCTGTAACTGTGAGCCCCAAGTGGGATAGAGGCTGTGTCCAACCTGATTAATTTATATCTACCCCAGCGCTAGCTCCCTGAAAGCCAGGGTTGCATCTCCAGTGTCTTCTGTACATTCCCCAAGCATCTAGTACCGTGCTCTGCTCACACTAGGTGCTCAGTAAGTAGTGTGGACACTATTCCTGCTTCAGGGCACTGCAGAGACCACAGTGATTTGAAAACAGGTTTTATGCTTCCCTACAGAGTTACCTCATTACTCACAGAGTGACTAAGAGTGACTTCCACTGGGAAGAGAGACTCGTCTGTGCTTATTCTGAGGTGACAGAGGTTTATTTGGGGCAAGCAATCGCTTATTTGAAAACCATTAAGGCCAGCGGTAAGCGACTTTCTAACGCTGAACTTCACACCAGATATAATTGTGGTTTTTGTTAAGTGCGTAATACAACCACTTAGTGCCAAGAACTGTACTGGGGTAGACTCAAGATCATCTGGTCCCATATGAGGCTCACTGTGTAAGTAGGAGGGAGAACGGGTGCTAAATCCCCACTCTGCTAATGAGGGAACTGAGGCACACGGGAGTGAAGTGACTTGCCCAAGGTCACACAGCAGACAAGTGGCGGAGCTGGGATTAGGATCCAGATCCTCTGACTCCCAGGCCTGTATTCTTCCCGCTATGCCATATTGCCTTTGCCAAGAAAATCAGGCCAAAACTCAACTTATCAAATACACTGAGAACTGATCAAATACTGCAAATGTCTCCCTTCTGCGGAGCAAGATGCTTAGACTTGTAATATCCCCAATCTAAAGAGACAGTGGATCGAAAGAGTGAGACAGTGAGACTGTAGTATAGGTATCCTTTCTCCAGACAAAACTAACTTCCTCCGTCGGACCGCATCGCTCGTTTTCAAAGGCAATACGAAAAGTTCATCACACACAGAACTCTGTCCTAAAAATAATTCTTCTAAGACCGATGGCTGTCATAAGAAATTATTATTTGCTGAGGCAATTCCATTGATTTACATCCTTTGAGTAGCTGCTGTCTTCTCAAGAAATGTTCCATCTTTAATTTTCTTCCAATCATTTCCTCCGTCCTAATGAGACTTGTACCTCCGATTACATCTTCACTTCCAAAGACACATGGGGCTAAAGTTTCTGCCTGCACAGTCCTCTTGGTCTCTGCTTCCTTTCCTGATTGACTGACTGATGGATTGATTTTCTGCTGGCAGCTGTTCTGAGACTACATTTCAGCCAAGATGCTTCCAGTCCTTTTTTTTTTTTTTCTTTAATTGTATTTGTTAAGCTCCTACTATGTGCCAGGCACTGTACTCAGCGCTGGAACAGATATACGCTAATCAGGTTGGACACAGTCCATGTCCCACACGGGGCTCACAATCCTAATCCTCATTTCACAAATGAGGGAACTGAAGGACACAGAAGTGAAGGGACTAGCCCGAAGTCACACAGCTAAGTGGTGGAGCCAGGATCAGAACCCAGGTCATTCATTCACGCAATAGCTATTTATTGAGCGCTTCCTGAGCACAGAGCACACTACCGGCACTTGGGAAAGTCCAAAACAACAATATATCGTGACATTCCCTGCCCGCAATGAGCTCACAAATCTAGACACTCCCAGGCCCCCACTCTACCCACTAGGCCATATTGCATCTCGGCAGTATTCTGTACTGTCCATGTGCACAGTACAGCACAATACACAAAATGGGCATTCGGTAAATATTAATGTCACTGCAAGGTCTTATATGAAAAAGAAATGGAAAACCAGATATTTCAATTTAGCTTACAAAAACCTGAAACAGATTCCTTACCTGTTCTTCTTAGAATTGAATTCTATAGCCTTCCCTTCTGCATGGCAAGGGTGATCGTATTGCATCTTCCCCAGCGCTCAGCCCATACTAAGGGCTGAACAGATAATAATGGTGAATAATTACGGTATTTGTTCTTCTTTTACTATGTGATATGCACAGTACTAAGCCCTGGGGTATATACAAGATAATCAGGTTGGATGCAGCCTCTGTCCCCATCAATCGATCGTATTTATCGAGGGCTTACTGTGTACAATAAGACAAGAGTTGGTAGACATGTTTCCTGCTCACAAGGGCTCACAGTCTAGAGAGAGTCCCACATGAGGCTCATCGTGTAGGTAAGAGGGGATAATGCTACAGATACCACTTTTTTATGGTATTTGTTACACGCTGACTATGTGCCAGGACTGAACTGAGCACCGGGGTTGAGACAAAGCAATTCAGGATGGACACAGTCCACTTCCCACACGGGACTCACAGCCTTCATCCCCGTTTTACAGATGAGATCACTGAGGCCCAGGGAAGTTAAATGACTGGCTCAAAGTCACACAACAGACAACTGGCAGAGTCAGGAATAGAACTCAGGTCCTTTAGACACCCAGGCCCATGCTCTATCCGCTAGGCGATGCTCCTTAAGTCCCAGCTGAGGTCCAGCTCTAATAATAATGTTGGTATTTGTTAAGCGCCTACTATGTGCTAAGCACTAGGGTAGATACAGGGTCATCAGGTGGTCCCACGTGAGGCTCACAGTTAATCCCCATTTTACAGATGAGGTACCTGAGGCACAGAGAAGTTAAGCGACTTGCCCATAGTCACATAGCTGACAAATGGCAGAGCTGGGATTCGAACCCATGACCTATGACTCCCAAGCCCATGCTCTTTCCACTGAGCCACGCTGCTTCTCTACCGGCCATCCATCATCCTACTGGACCAGAAAGCCTTCGGGGTCTACTGGTTGGCGGTGGCCATTTTAAAGGTGGGAAGTGGAGCTTGATTTTTCTCTTTTCTGAAGGCTTGTTGATTCTCTCTCTCTCTCTCTCTCTCCAGACCGTAAGCTCCTTGTGGGTAGGGACTAGGCCCATCAACTCAGTTATATTGTATTCTCTTAAGAGCTTAGGACAGGGCTCTTAACACTGGGCTCAATAAATACCACCGATTAAGCAGTCAACCTAAAAGGCATAATCCATTTTTGCTAGAAGACTTCTTAGTGTTGGAGGAAACGGTCAACAACAACAGAAAAATAATTCACACTTCTCTCTGGAACCGATCATGCTAATTTAGCTGTAAGCTCGTTAAGGCCAGGGAACGCATCTATAGGCGCTTAGACTGTGAGCCCGTCATCGGGCAGGGATTGTCTCATCTGTTGCGGAAGTGTACATTCCAAGCGCTTAGTACAGTGCTCTGCACATAGTAAGCGCTCAATAAATATCTACAAGCTTCATTACACTGCTCTCTCCCAAGTGCTTAAAACAGTGCTAGGCACACGGTAAGCGCTCAGTAAATACGACTGACGGGCCGAATGATTATTTCCCCCATCTCCACAGTCCGTCTCCCCGTGTAGACTGTCAGCTCCTCACGGACAGGGATCGCCTCTACCAAATCAGTTGCGTTATACTTTCTCCGGCACATACTCCAGCGCTCTGCATACAGTAAGCTCCGACGAAGACCGACGATCCATCTGTTGGTTGATCCCGACCCTCTGCCAACCTCAGCGCCAGAACCTGGGCCTTGATTTCCACCTGACCGTCGGCACATCGAACTACGCGGAAGGAGGGCGCCCCAGCCCGTCCGCCCGAAGCCCGCTGGGGCTTGGCTATCGCCACTTCCCCGGCACCCACCTCTTCCGGTTCGATCAGTTTGAACTCCATGCCTCGGCCGGTCCAGGCGATGAAATGGGAATTGGAGGGGTCGTCGAGGAGGGCGACCAGAAACTGCCAGAGTTGGAGCGAGCCTCGTCGCTGATAGGTGGGACCGTCCCGGTACATCCCGGGCTCCTGTTTGATGTCTCCTGGAGAACAGGAAAATCCCAGGGGTTAATTAACAAGGTGGGCAGACTTCTTTTTTTTAATCTATCTATCTATCTATCTATCTATCTATCTATCTATCTATCTATCTATCTATCTATCTATCTATCTATCTATCTAATTGTTTGTTTGTTTGTTTGTTTGTTTGTCTGTTTGTATGATATCTGTAAACCCTTAGAAGCAGCATGCCTCAGTGGAAAGAGCGCGGGCTTGGGAGTCAGAGATCACGGGTTCTCATCCCAGCTCCGCTGCTAGTCAGCTGTGTGACCTTGGGCAAGTCACTTAACTTCTCTGTGCCTCAGTTACCTCATCTGTCAAATGGGGATTAAAACTGTGAGCCCCACGTGGGACAAACTGATCACCTTGTATCCTCCAGCGCTTAGAACAGTGCTTTGCACATAGTAAGCGCTTAACAAATACCACAATTTATTTATTTTATTTTCATTCATTTATTCATTCATTCAATCGTATTTATTAAGCATTTACTTTGTGCAGAGAGCTGCACTCAGCGCTTGGGAAAGAACAATACCAGAATAAACAGGGACAATCGCTGCCCACAACGAGCTCACAGTCTAGAGGGGGAGGGAGAAAGACAATTCAAATGAATAAAATCTCAGATATACACATAAGCGTTGTGGGGCTGGGATGGGGTGCGAAGAGCCAAGAGGGCAAGTCAGGGCGACGCAGAAGGGAGAGGGAGAAGAGGAAAAGTGGGGATTAGTTTAGGAAGGCTTCTTGGAGGAGATGGACCTTGGGCAAGGCTTTAAAGGGGGGAGAGTGACAAACACTGTGCTAAACGCTGGAGGTAGATACAAGTTAATCAGATTGGGCACAGTCCATGTCCTCCATGGGACTTCCGGTCTTACTCCCCATTTACAGGATCAGACGGTTTGGGGACTTGCCCAAGGTCGCACAGCAGAGACAAGTGGCGGAGTCGGGGTCAGAACCCAGGTCCTTCTGTCTCCTGGGCCTGGGCTCTATCCACCGGGTTGCACTGCTCCTCTGTGTTCTCACTTTATTCTTTTTCTCCGTATTACGCCGGAAAGGATAAGAATGTTAGGAATTGAATTGAAGAGTCTAGTTCTGGCCCTGCCAGTGATTAGAGAGCACGTTTGGAAAATGAATTTAATATCTTCACAGCCTCCCATTCATCCTCAGCTGTACAAGAGACTCCATGATATTATTCCCGGATCTCAAAGAACCAAAATAAGAATTGCTCATTTGCACATCACCAAATGCCCGGTGGCTTTCCCAGCCCGTTTCTTTGGGGAAGAAGCTTTTATCGTTAACTTTGGCAATCCTCCCAATACCTCAGGAAGTTCTCCAGGCCAAAAAGGTTAGTAGT
The DNA here is from genome assembly GCF_004115215.2 of Ornithorhynchus anatinus. Classification (NCBI taxonomy): domain Eukaryota; kingdom Metazoa; phylum Chordata; class Mammalia; order Monotremata; family Ornithorhynchidae; genus Ornithorhynchus; species Ornithorhynchus anatinus. Next base: position 65,378,720 of record NC_041735.1, on the reverse strand, counting down.
AATAATAATCGTGGTTTTGTCAAGCCCTTACTTTATGCCAAAAACCATACTAACCACGAGGGTAGATAAGATTTAAGCAGAGCCGAGCCAGCCCCGGCCCCAAAACGGATTCACGATCTAAAGGGGAGGGGGAACTGCTATCTCATCCCCATTTTAATGATGAAGAGACTGAGGCCCAGAAAAATTAGGTGATGGTAATAAGAATAATGATGATGGAGGTTTTTGCAAAGCACTTACTATATAATAATAATAATCACGGTATTTGTTAAGCACTTACGACGTGCCAAGCACTGTTCTAAGCGCTGGGGTAGATACAAGGTAATCAGTTTGTCCCACGTGAAGCTCATAGTCTTATTCCCCAATTTACAGATGAGGTAACTGAGGCACAGAGAAGTTAAGTGACTTGCCCAAGGTCGCACAGCAGACAAGCGGTGGAGCGGGATTAGCACTCACATCCTCTGACTCCCAAGCCCCTGCTCTTTCCACTAAGCCCTTCCCTCCAAGCACCGTACTAAGCTCTGGGGTGGCTATAAACTCATCAGTTTGGACACAATCTCTGCTCCATATGGGGCTCACGGTAGGAGGGAGAACAAGAACTGAATCCCCATTTTTCAGAGGAGGAAACCGAGGCCCAGAGAAGTGACTTGGCCAAGGTCACAGAGCAAGCAAACGGCAGAGCTGAGATCAGAACCCGGGTCTCCCGACTCCCAGTCCTGTAAACATTAAAGGGTGGATTTTGGATGAATTGGGAGGCAAGCGAACCTCCAGGGAAAGGTGGAAGTGTTAAGGGAAGTTGGAAGCATTAAGGATGAGAGATGGTCCTGTTCCTAAACATGAGAGTGGATACCAATAAATATCTCCCACTTGAGAACACATGTTCCTTGTGGGCACAGAGCACATGTCCCTTCTTGGTTTTGTACTTCCCAAAGGCTTAATAGTAAGCTAATTGTGGGAAGGGAATGTATCTACTAAGTCTGTTACAATGTACTCTCCCAAGCGCTTAGTACAGCGCTCTGCAATGGTAAGTGCTCAGTACCACTGATCGATTCATTACGACCAGCAGGTGCTCTTAAATAATTATGGTATGTATTAAGCGCTTGCTCTGTGCCAGGCAGCAAAGCGCTGGTGTAGATATAAGGAAATACAAGCAAATCGGGTTGGACACAGTCCCTGTCCCACTTGGGGCTCACAGTCTCAATCCCCTTTTTACAGATGAGGGAACCGAGGCCCAGAGAATGAAAGTGACTTGCCCAAGGTCACACAGCAGACAAGTGGCGGAGCCGGGATTAGAAACCACGGCCTCCTGACTCCCAGGCCCGTGCTCTATCCACTGCAGCATACTGCGTCTCTTAAATGCTCTTATTATCATTTTTGACTCCAAGACACGGGCTACTTATTCCTCATTCCCCACTCCATGCCGTGAAGAGAAAGGAATTGGTGAGAGGAAAGTTGTTGGTTGGGAAAGAGCGAAGGAAAACATGCAGCACACATCAATTAAAATCCTCTTTTCTCTCCCGGGAAAAACACAAACGAAACAAAAAACCCCCACAAAATAAAAAACAACCAATCAAACAAGAAAACTGGCTAAAACTATCCTGCTGATACGATGGAACTAAAAATGAGGATTATGGTTAAACCCAGGGCATCATGATATTTTCTCAGTCAATACAGAGAACACAGCTCTTAAAATAATTACAGAAAAACATAACCCACTTAAAACCTAGACCAAAATATAAAATTATACCATCAATAGCTGAAAAAAAAAATCATTATGTGGTTTGGCCCCAGCTAGAAAACATACAAGTGTCTCTTTGTACTGATTTTAATGACAGTTTTACTTTTCTGTTATCTTCTTCTAAAATTTACATTTTTTTTTCTTTTTCATAGGGATGGCTGACAATTATGTACAATGCATTCAAAAGTGTCAAGTTTTGGAAGCTCCAGCCTATATTTGCCCAGTTATCTTACTCTACTGGCCACGTGTAATAATAATAATGATGATGGCATTTGTTAAGTGCTTACTATGTGCCAAGCACTGTTCTAAGTGTCAGGCGAAGTTCATATGTGCCCCTACCCTCCACTCCTCATTTTGGCAAATTGGACTTTTCAATCCCAAAGCTCCCACCTAAAAATCTTTTTTCAACGGGTGGAGAAGTCAGAAGGTGAGAGGTGGTCAATATGTGAGATAATAATAATAATAATATTGGCATTTAAGGGCTTATTATGTGCAGCACACTGTTCTAAGTGCTGGGAAATCATTTTAATGAAAGCTCGCTGTGGGCTGGGAACAAGTCTACTATATTTTACTCTCCCAAGATCTTAGCACAGTGCTCTGCACACATTAAGCACTCACTAAATACCACTGATTGTTTGGGAAGAGGATGTGAGGGAGTCGCTTATCCCACTACAAATCTATTCTGGGTTTGGGAAGGAATTTTTTCTTTCACCCATCCCACTCCGAAAACCCCGGTCTAATCAGTGGCCCTTCACAGTCGAAGAAAACACCACTGAATGTGAAAATCGCCTGTGATTTTGTATTTGGCTGAAGAGCCCACGTGTAAGATCCACGGCGTCAGCTACACTGGACATGTAAGAATGTCATCCCGGAGCTGTGATGTAGCTATTTATAACGACTAAATCATAGTTATAAGTAGCGAATGTGTGGAGAGCAGCACGGCTGAGTGGATCGAGCACGGGGCTACGAGTCAGAAGGTCACTGGTCCTAATCCCGGCTCCGCCGCTTGCCTGCTGCGTGACCCTGGGCCCATCACTTCCCTTCTCTATGCCTCATTTACCTCATCTGTAAAACGGGGATAAGAGTGTGAGCTGTGTCCAGCGTGATTAACTTGTACCTACCCCAGTGCTTGGCATGTAGTAACCGCTTGACGAAGATCATAATTATTAATAATACTTATAATTATGGTTATTGTTATTATTCAACTATCTCTCACTTCATTAGGACCGTGGTTACCCAAACATTCTACAGTCACACAGGACCTGCTCGATTACTGTTCGCCAAAAGCGACTACATCTAATTTGACACCCGGGGTCTCGCTAACCCCGGGACCATTTCTCCTCAGGTGGGGTGAAGTGAAAGTCGAGTGGCCTAGTGGAAAAAGCACAGGCCTGGGAGTCAGAGGACCCGGGTTCTAATCCCACCTCCGCCACTCGTCTGCTGGGTGACCTTGGGCGAGTCACTTAGCTGCTCCGTGTCTCCGATTCCTCGTCTGTGAAAACGGGGGATTAAATCCTACTCCCTTCTACCTAGGAAAAGTGGGACAGGGACTGTGTCCAAACCGATAACCTTGCATCTATCCCAGCACTTAGAACGACGCTCGAAACATAATAAGAGCTTAACAAATCCCGTTACTGTTATTGTTATCGTGAGGCAACGAGGGCTGTGAAGGTAAGGCATTTTGTACCATCCCTTTTAAACGATCACAAAGCAATGCCACGTGAGTAGGACGCCTCTCTCCAGAAGAAAAATCAAAAGAACAAAAAAGCTCTATCCAAATGAGTACCCGCATCGTTCTCGTGCTCTGTAATTCACCTTTTCACGGCCACGAGAGAAGAGAGGGTGCATTAGTCACCAACGGATTCAGGGTAGCACGCTTTCTGCTCGGCCTCGTTAATTACAGGATCGGTTTTCAGTACACTTCGAACAACGGGCTCTATGGGATCCTCGGGATAGTGGAAATCTATCTGATGCTCTTCACGCGGGACACTGAGATTGCTGCTCTTCTGTCACTGTACTGGGAATGGTGTCCCACACTAATAATAACAGTGGTATTTGTTTAGCGCTTACTGTGTGTCGGGCATTGTACTAAGCGCTAGGGTAGGTACAAGATAATCGGCTCGGACAGAGTCTCTGTCCCACAAGGGGCTTACAGTGTTAATCCCCATTTTACAGGTGAGGAAACAAGCACGGAGAAGTGAAGTGACTCGCTCAAGGTCACTCAGCAGACAAGTGGCAGAACGGGATTAAAAGCCAGGTCCTCTGATGCCAGGCCCGTGCCCTTTCCACTAGGCCACGCTGCCAATGGCATCACCTTGAAGGAAGAAGTCTAAGGTCAGCTGGGGTTGGGCATGTGCCAGAAATGTTTACTGTTATATCGTACTCTCCCAAGAGCATAGTACAGTGCTGTGCACACAGTAAGCGCTCAATAAACACGACTGAATGAACGAATGAAACCTTGACAGCGGGATCGGCATTATGACCTCTGAAGAGAGGAGCCCTCCCCCGTCCCCCCCATCCCGACGACAAACATACCGTCGAACTTCTCCGGAACGACGCAGGTGTCATCGTAAAACTGTCTCGGGCCTTTCTCGAACATGCAGCCTGCAGGAGGAGAAGGAGAGACGACTAGTCAAGGTGGGGTGGGAAAAGCTCGCGTCCTGAAAGACGACCCGATGTCCTTGGGGGAGGCTGCCGGGGAGGGGATCGAAGGAACAACGCGGGACAGTGTACGGGACGTCTTCTGCCCTCCCGCCACAGTTGGTCGCGGTGGGCTTTATGGAGGGGCTGAAGCCTTCTCTGAAATGGATCCGCTCGACTCTGACACTTTCAAAGGATTCCAGCGGGACTCGAAAGGGCCTCGCTACAGGTTTTTTTTTTTTTAATGGTTTTGTTAAGCACTTACTGTGTGTCAGATGCTGTACTAAGCACTGGGGAAGATATAAGATTATCAAATTGGATATGGTCCCTCTCCCATGTTATTATTATCATTATTATTATTATTATTATTATTAATAATAATAATAAACATTTAAGTGCTTACTATGCGCCGGGCACTGGGATAGATACAAGCTAATCAGGTTGGACACAGTCCATGACTCACGTAGGGCTCACACTCTTTATCCCTGTTTTAAAGACGAGATAACTGAGGGAGAGAGAAGTGACGTGACCTGCCCAAGGTCACCCAGCAGACAAATGGCGAAGCTGGGATTAGAACTCAGGTCCTTCTGAACCACAGGCCCGTGCTCTATCCAGTAAGCCACACTGCTTCTCTGGGGCTCATAATCTTAATGCCCATTTCATGGATGAGGTAACTGAGTCCCAGAGTGATAAAGTGACTTGCCCAAGGTCACAGAGAAGTAGGTGGAGCTGAGATTAGAACCCAGGTCCTCTGACCCCCCGGCCTGTCCTCTTTCCACTAGGCCGTGACGTTTTTAGTGCCGAACTCAGCTTTCCCCTATCTTGCTTCTCTCCTCTCTGTTTATTTTGCTCTGGAACTCTTCCACTGGAGAGATAAGGAGTCTCTCTCTATTGCGCATCTTCGGTTATTATTTCAAAAATACAACTGCATCGATCTTGTTCTATCTTATAAACTCCTTAAGGTCGGGGGTGTGCCTTCCTTCAAACCCCCCTTACAGAGCACCTCATGGGTGCCCAATAAATGCTCGATGAGATCACAACTGTGATCAGGGGAACAATGAAAGAAGTACAGAGGCAGCATGGCCTAATGGGCAGACCACAGGCCTGGGAGTCAGAAGGTCTGGAGAAGCAGGGTGGCTCAGTGGAAAGAGCCGGGGCTTTGGAGTCAGAGGTCATGGGTTCAAATCCCGGCTCTGCCACTTGTCAGCTGAGTGTGGGCGAGTCACTTCACTTCTCCGTGCCTCAGTTCCCTCATCTGTAAAATGGGGATGAAGACTGTGAGCCCCACGTGGGACAACCTGATTCCCCTGTGTCTACCCCAGCGCTTAGAACAGTGCTCTGCACATAGTTAAGCGTTTAACAAATACCAACATTATTAGATCTAACCTGGCTCCTGCCAACTGTCTGTTGTGTGACTTTGGGCAAGTCACTTTACTTCTCTGTACCTCAGTTACCTCCTCTGTAAAATGGGGATTGAGCCTGGAAACTTCATGAGGGACAGGGACTGTGTCCAACCCCATTTGCTTGCATTCACTCCAGTGCTTAGTACAGTGCCTTGCACAAAGTAAGCACTTGGCTAATATCATACATATTATCATTATTAGTAGTAATAATAATAATCTATGAGGAAAAGAGCAGCTTAGAAATGTGTTAGTTCCAGTGCTTAGTACAGTGCCTTGCACATGGTAAGCACTTGACAAATGTCATACATATTATCATTACGTAGTAATAATAATAATAATCTAAGAGGAAAAGTGCAGCTTAGAAATGCGTAACTTCCACGAACCTGCACACCACTCTCACACTAAGGCACAAGTTTATCTCCAGCAGAGCCCCGTAAAGGAATAGTTGCATTTTACCGGGCAGATTTGAATCCGCTTCTCCGATAAGCGGGGATGCATCCAGAGAGATAATTTTCAGGAGCATTCCTGCAATCATACTTATTGAGCACTTACCGTGTGCAGAACACTGTACTAAGCGCTCAATGGCAAGCTCTAGTCTCCCGTTATCCAGCGCTTGGGGGGAGACAAAAGCTCAGGGCATTTTCCAAAGAGGAATTCCATATCCAAATCCAACTGTTTCGTTAGGTTTTAAAACGACAATCGCGGTCTCCCAAACCGATGGTCCTCGTCCTTACCAGCGTTTAATACAGTGTCTGGCACATGGCAAGCACTTAACAGACACCATAATAATTACTATTATTATCCTTATTATCCTTGTCCCTCAGAAAGCGGTAAGACGGGAATATGCCAGGGACAGATGCTCGATCTTGACCCTGGTCCCTGCCCGATAAGATGATTGGTGTTTTTTGAACTCAAAGTGACCACCCCCCCCCCCACCCCGACCTCCTCAGGATCGGTTTTACCCCACCCTCTCTTTAAAGAGTGAACAGGAAGGAGCGATTTTTCCGACACAATGGAATAATCTGCTGGGTGACCTCACCCTGGCATTATCCACGATGTAAAATGGTCTGCGTTGTGCAAAGGGAACAAAGAATGGAAAACTTAACTTCTGTTCGGTTGGGGTGAGCCAGGAAACCTTCTTGCCTGATGTAAAGGGAATGGCAACTAGGCACTTCTGAAAGAGGAGAAGAAAACATGAATCACAGATCTGCCCCAAACTGAACGCTCGCAGGTCATCAACGGCGACGAGGTGCGGAGAGGAGAGTAACGGGACGGGACGTAATTCACGGGGCGGAGAGGCCTGTCAACACATACTTAGCATTTCGGAGATGCACACCGAAGAAGAAGTGTAACGTGATCTTGTCTCGTGGAGGCCCGGGAACTCTGCCTTCCGTCAAAATCAACTTCGTTCGAGGGGAACGCCCGGGGCCCTGGCTCTTGAGTCACATCTTCGTCGTGGTATTTACTGAGCGCTTACTATGTGCAGAGGAGTGTACTGAGCGCTTGGGAGAGTACAATACAACACAGTTGGCCGACACGTCCCCACGACGGGCTATCGGTCTAGGGGACACCTTACACACAATTCATACAAGGGACAAGAGACATCCTTCAATCAGGGGCATTTATTGAGCGCTTATTTGTGCAGAGCAAGGTAAGAAGCGCTCAGGAGAATACGATATAACAGAGTTGGTAGACATGTTCTAGACCAAACGAGCTTTCGGTCTAGAGACGAGTTTACACATGATCACTGGGTGCACAAGGGACAAAAAGCCATCAATCAATCAATCAATCAATCACTGGTATCTATTGAGCACTTATTCTGTGCAGAGCTCGGAACTAAGCACTTGGGAGGGCACAATATAACAGAATTGGTAGGCATGTTCCCCGCCCACGACAAGTTTACAGTCAAGAGGGTAATCTAGGGTCATGATTACCTTTATGGGATACTTCAGTCTTTCACTCAATCGTACTTACTGAGCGCTTACTATGTGCAAAGCAACATGTTAAGTGCTAGGGAGGGTACAACGTAACAATGAATAGACATATTCCCTGCCCACCACAAACTTACAGTCTAGAGGTTTCTTGGTACTTGTCTACTGTGTGACCTTGAGCAAGTCACTTTACTTCTCTATGCCTCAATTCCCTCATCTGTAAAGTGGGGATTGAGACCGTGAGCCCCATCTGGGATGGAGAATGTGTCCAACCTGATCTGCTTGTATCCACCCCAGTGCTTAGCACAGTGCCTGGAACATAGTAAGTGCCTAACAAATACCACAGTTACTATTATCTGCCTGTTCACTTGTTTGGATGTCTGCCTCCCCCACTTCTAGACTATGAGGCTGTTGTGGGCAGGGATTGTCCCTATTTGTTGCTGAATTGTACTTTCCAAGTGCTTAGTACAGTGCTCTGCACACAGTAAGTGCTCAATAAATACGATTGAAGAATGAATGAATGATTATTGGTTCCTTCTGACGTATCCTAGCTAGAGGCTGGAAAGAAATGAAAGGCGCCCACCCGATCTGGAACAGATATCTCCGACCCACCAGACATTTGGGAATGATTACAGTTAGGTGGGACAAAGAGGTCCAAGTCTTACGCGATCTCCGTCAAACCACAGGTGTGCAGTTTCTCCAACTGCTCGAATCGCTCTACCCCTCTGGTTCCCCGCAGCCGCCACTGCGGGAGACTGATCCACCCAGATGAGACGGCCTAGCTGGCCACATCGGAGTTACCAGGGTACGAAAGGCAAGATTTAAGCAAAATCCCGGCTTCGCCTTTGAGGCCAAGTGAACCCCTCGGGATTGGGACAGCCGGGGAAGCATCGACTGTCGTCTGGTTTGTTGATGAATTTGTTGCTGAATTCATTCATTCATTTGTATTTATCGAGTGCTTACTGTGTGCAGAGCACTATACTAAGTACTTGGAAAGTACTTATTCGGCAATGGGTAGAGAAAATCCCTACCCAACAACGGGCTCGCCGTCTAGAATATAATGATATTTGTTAAGCGCTTACCATGTGCCAAGCACTTTTCTAAGCACTGGGGGGAAACAAGGTAATAATAATAATAATAATGTCGGTATTTCTTAAGCACTTACTAAATGCAGGGCACTGTTCTAAGCGCTGGGGTAGATACAGGGTCATCAGGTTGTCCCACACGAGGCTCACAGTCTTAATCCCCATTTTACAGATGAGGTAACTGAGGCACAGAGAAGTTAAATGACTTGCCCACAGTCACACAGCTGACAGGTGGTGGGGCCGGGATTAGAAACCATGACCTCTGACTCCCAAGCCCGGGCTCTTTCCACTGAGCACACTGCTTCTCTGCTAAATACATGATTATGAGATTGGACACAGCCCATGTCCCACATGAGGCTCAAAGATTAATTCTAATAAATGATTCTACTACTTGCTAAGGAAAACCTATCCAACTTGACTGTCTCATTCATATTCCTTCATTCATTCAAATGTATTAAGTGCTTACTGTCTGCAGAGCACTGTACTAAGCACTTGGGAGAGTGCAATTCAACAATAAAGAGTGACATCCCCTGTCCACGACGAGCTCACCGTCTGGGGGGGGGGGGGGGTGAAGGGGAAGGGGAGATAGACATCAATACAAATAAAGAAAATGACAGCTAGGGAAATAAGTGCTGTGGGCCTGGGAGCGGGGGAAAAACAAGGGGAACGAGTCAGGGAGACGCAGAAGGGAGTGGGAGCTGAGGAAAAATGAGGCTTAGTCTGAGAAGGCCTCTTGGAGGAGATGGGCCTTCAAAAAGGCTTTGAAGCGGGGGGAGAGTCATTGTCTGTATCTACTTGGATCTACCCCAGGGCTTAGTACAGTGCCTGGCCCATAGTGAGCACCTAGCAGATACCACATTTATTAATATCTTGAGCTCCAAACACTCTTTTAACACAGCCCATCTGCATTCCACTTTCCACCGACTGGAGCTGAACATTATGTGACCTTGGACAATCATTTAACTCCTCTGTGTCTCAGTTTACCTCTTATGCAAAATGGTGAATTCAATACCTGTTCTCTCTTCCATTTAGGCTGTGAATTCCATGTGGGACCCAGACTATGTCTGGCCTGATTATCTTATATTCTCCCTAGGGCTTAGAACAGTGCCGAGCACATAGTAAGCACTTTACAAATATTATAATTATTATTATTGTCATTATTGATGTTGGTGAAGTTATAAAACTCCAAACAAGACATTTAACCAAATGAAAAAAAAAAGCAGACAGCATAGGTCAAGAATCCTGAAACATCTTACATGGTTGAAAGTCTCTGACACCTCATCTAACACTCACATTTCCTCCTTAAATTTACTGAACTCATTGCAAAACCCTAAAACTTCACTCCTACATTAAGAGGAGAAACAAATAAAAATAAAATATCTGAGACTCTGGATGCCCAAACATACCATGTAGATCTCTACTAAAATCACATTAAAAAGATCAGTTTACAGGCTAAGGTAAAAAGGAAGACCCACAAAGTGGGTAGACACATTTGGGGTTGGGTTTTCGATTCTTCTAGCTGGAATACAAAAGAATGAGGTTCCAGTGCCTCTGTGAAAAGGGGAGAGAAGGGATAGGAGTAGACTGCTCAATGTAGGCAGGGAACGTAACTATTATATTATACTCTTCCAAGTGCTTAGTACAGTAATTGCCCACAGTAAGCGCTCAATAAATACAACTGAATGAACGAGTGAATGAGGGTGAGTAACCGCGCAAGTGCCCAATGAATGACTCCAGTTAAAAAGCAAATAAGTGCAGGTGAGTGAAAAGAGTAAAGTGGTCATCGGGGGGGGGTGGGGGGGGGGGGAGTGGGTTTTGCATCTATTCAGAGTCCTTCCACTTTATTCTCCTCCCCACAGTCTCACAAATCCTAGCGACCTTCTCTCCTTTCTTCCGTGATCGCAACCAGGCTCACTTTAAAATCTGTCAGGAGAATATCGAAACAGACGGACAACAGCCAAAACTACCCGGGAGTCACTGCCGTTTCGGTTTTAGACAATCCTGATCACATAGCTCATGCTCCACTGTCTAAACATCATTATCATTCGGTGGCTTTTAAAGAGGAAGACATAAAGTCCAACCTATCCTTAAAATTGGGTCCTTTTAAGCAATCCACACGGGACAGAAAAAAATATAGTCAAGAAGAGCTTATTCCCTGTAAAGTAACTAAAGTCTTGTTATTCTAAAGTGCTACCAGTTAATTTATGACTATCAGGGTGGGTCAGACTCTAATCAAATTGTAGAAACATTTCCAAAGTGATTATTCAATCAAATGACTAACATGGTTAATTAGGAGCCATAAACATTGCTCTGAAGTTCATCAAAGTAATGACTTGCCCAGAAAAATTACTGCTAATTAAATTGCCTGCTGCTTTCATTTCTACCTTATCTAATAAAAAGGCCAACCAATGAAATTTAGCATTGCCGTTTTAAATCGTACACAATGCTCCGCTAAGGCTCAGAAGTACGTTAGCTGGTTAAGCGATCGACTTCAAAAGCAAACATTTTATATCTGAAATGGCAGACACATTATACATTTTCCTTTGATTAAGGAATGATAACTCATCTCGGCCGCAGTATCGTTTTGAGGGCTGAACTGAAGTCACTGAGTTACTTTGGACTCTCTCTGTGGCCGCTCTAGAAGCAAGGCTCAGTTGGAAGCATCTAGAAACTTTCAAGAAGGGCTACTACTTCTTTGTGGTGGGGAGATGATGTCAAAGCCCTTAACCAAAGCGCTTAGAACAGTGCTCTGCACACGGTAAGCGCTCAATAAATACGAGTGAATGAATGAACCAAAGTAGTAGTTACCTTAACCTAGGCTCTAATGCTGCCATTTTGGCACTTCCCTTAGCCTCCAGTCAGCAGAATGACTGGAAAAATCATTTTACCAATCTTGACTGGGCTGCAGTTTCAATAATTACCTCATTTCTTTGAAACTTCAGTCATTTCCTGGAGATTAATAATAATAATAATAATTATGGAATATTTGTTAAGCTCTTACTATGTGCCAAGCACTGTTCTAAGCACTAGGGTAATGACACGATAATCAGGTCGTCCCACGAGGGCTCACAGTCGTAATCCCCATTTTACAGATGGAGTGACTGAGGCACAGACACTTTCCCAAGGTCACACAGAACCCACGTCCTCTGACTCCCCAGCCCGTGACTAACCCAGGCATTTTTGTCGCGACTCCACGGGCCTACAGATCATTCAATCTATCAATCAATCGTGTTCATTGGGAGCTGAGTGCTGTTCTAAACACTGGGGAGAGGCATTTCCCTGCCCGTGATGATCTTATTATCTAGAGGGGAAGACAGATTAAAATAAATCACAGTTATGGCCACGGAGTGTTGTGGGGTTGAGGATGGGATGAATAACGGGTACAGATCCAAGGCTTTTGCAGAAAGGGAGACAGAGTAGAGGAAACGAGGGCTTAGTCGGGGAAGGCCTCTTGGAGGAAGTGTGCTTTAAATAGGCTTTGAAGGTGGGAAGAACATCCAGGGTGAGAATTTAGTGGCCCCAAATTAAATGGCATCAAGATCAAACTACAGAAGGGCATAAAAAGTAGGTAGGGCAGATCTGATCGACAGGGGTATGCTGAGAGATTTTTTTCATTTGCCCTTTTTTTATTTAGAGCATGAATAGTAAAGATAAAAATAGCAGTTAGGGGATGTGTTAAGCACTTATTATGTGTCAAGCACTGAGCTGTGATGAAAAATATATATTTTCAAGTGTTGGAAATATATGTTTATTTGTCAATCATTCATTCAATCATATTTATTGAGCAGTTACTGTGTGCACAGCACTGTATTAAGTGCTTGGGGGAGTACAACATAACAGACAATCCCTGCGCACAGTGAGTTTATAGTGTAGAAGGGGAGACAGACATTAAAATAAATGAATTACAAATATAATAAATGAGTTACATATACATATATATGTAACTCATATATACACACACAAAAACACACACACATACATATATCTATACACACACATATAAACTACAGATATGTGTGTTGTTGTGTTATTATACTTAGCATTTGTAGTGCCTGGTACCGTTCTCTCTGCTGTCGCTAAAAACAGATCAGACACAGAAAGAGAGACTAGGAATTTCATCCCCATTTTACAGATGAGGAAACTGAGGTACAGAAAGGTTAAATGACTTGCCCAAGGTCACAGAGCAGACAACTGGCAAAGCTGGGATTAGAACTCAGGTCTCCTGACTCCCAGGTCCACGCTTTTTCCACTGGGACAGACTAGTTTCCACCTGTCTTCCCCCGCCCTGCCCCATATCCTTCCCGGACACCTTTCTGAGGGTCTGAAGCTCAGAAGGGGCACACCTCCACGAGCCAAACTTGTTTGAGGGGCCACCCGTCAGGCACCTCGCCCAGTTTAACAACCAAATCGCTAGTCACGGGTCAGAAATCCTAGCCTGAAAGTAAACTCCATCCCTGAATCTCTGAATCTCCCCACCCTGTGGGGTGACCTAAAAAAGGTCCTGTTAAACCCTGGGTAAATTTACGTCCCTCGAGGGACACATGATGGATTTTCTCCCACTGTTGCCGGTGCGCCGACCTAATGGATTCCCTCAGCCCAGCTCTTATCTTCCCTGATCTCCGAGAGCGGGGTAAACACGGGTAACCAAAAAGCTAGAGAGGGATCATTTTTCCCACTGAGCTGGGGATCAAGCACACTGCCATTTCATTACGCAGCAGCAAACCCCTCACGACTTTCAAGAGGGAAGAGAGGAGGACAGAGAACCGGAGTTAAGTGACCCGAGCATATTTACAGTCACGAAATTGGCCCATTTGGGAAGATTCCAGGCCCGGCTCACCGGACCCCGGCTCGAAGAGAGGACAGATGCAGGCTCTCGGCCGTGTGGGTGCCGGGGAAAGAATTTCACTTACTGAATCACAAACTTCACTTGTTCCAAGCATCTGGGTTTTCCTTGGACAATCTCCTGGGTAAATATTGACCACGTCCAACCCAGATTAGTTTAAACTCTCTACCAGGCTCACGGTTTTATGAGCCTGGGATGGTTTTACAAGGCACGCTTAATAAAGCTGTAGCGATAGACTTAGTGAGCAGAGTGCACCCGTGAGGAGTGAGTTTCTTGGGTATTTTAGCACTCTGCCAGGTCTTCCACAAATGAAAAAAAAAAAAAAACAACAAAAAACAAAGAACGGGGTAACGAGATCTGTCCACCAATGCCAGCCGAAATACATTTTTCAAAAAGCCCCTGAGGCTCCAGTCTTGAACTACTCAAGGTTCTCGGAGTAATTATACAGAATTAAACAGAACCAACACAATTAGATATTTCTAAGTGAACTAAATTGCAACAAATATGTTGTGGTCCACCTCCCCTCTCCCTCCCTCTCCTTTGATTTCCTCACCTTCATTTCATCCTCACAATATCGGTCTGTTGTGCACTATCTGCTTCAACATTAATAATCCCTAATAAACATTTTAACTTTGTTACCCCGCGGCGGGACTATTACACAATACAATCATGCCATGTTGTTGACAGAAGTCTCACAAAATAACGTGAAATTGTTAAGGCCAACTCTTGTCTCTCACTTTCCTCCTGAAGGACAAATGCAATGTTTTTCCTACAATCTTTTTTTCATTAAAATTGCATCGCTATTTTGAGGGGTTTTTTTTAAAGCTATAAACAAGAGCTTTCTGAATAGAAAACCCACTCTGGTCTTTTAATAGTTGGAGTTACAGCGGGGTGACTTATCTCCCTTGAAGACACTTTGGAACAGATATGCCCAGAAGCCTGAGTGCTGAAAGTCAGACAGTCATTCCAGAACCGAGACCTGAGTCGGAGGACCCGGGTTCTAATCCCGGCTCCCGCCACTTGCCTACTGTATGTGATGTCGGGCAAGTCACCTCACTGCTCGGTCCCTCAGTTCCAGGCTCAGTTTCACCTTGTCAGCGCTTAGTTTAGTGCCTGGCACATACTAAGCGCTTAACAAATACCATAACTATTGTCTGTCTTGGGGCCGGCCTATCTAGAGAAGCAGCGTGGCTCAGTGGAAAGAGCCCGGGCTTGGGAGTGAGAGGTCATGGGTTCTAATCCCAGCTCCGCCGCTTTCCAGCTGCGTGACTCTGGGCAAGTCACTTCACTTCTCTGTGCCTCAGTTCCCTCATCTGTAATATGGGGATTAAAACTGTGAGCCCCACGTGGGACAACCTGATCACCTTGTATCTCCCCAGCGCCTAGAACAGTGCTTTGCACATAGTAAGCGCTTAACAAATCCCACCATTATTATCTGGAGCTGACGTAAAGATCAGGACAGAACTCCTCGCTGGGAGGATTTTGTCTGGAAAGGATGGGGGAGATGGATCCAAGATCTATTTCTGAGCTGTTTTCCCCACTGTAGCGGAATTTTCCAACAGAGCACACCCCCATTTCTCCACCTAAAAATAATAAACTTCCATAGAGAGAATGATTCCCCTTGTTCTGAAGCGATTTATTCATATTAATGTCTGTCTCTCCCTCTAGACTGTAAGCTCTTTGTGGGCAGGGAATATGCCTGCTGGATCGTTGTATTATCACGCAAGCGCTTACAGCTCTGCAAAGAGTAAGCACTCAATAAATACACTAATTGACCGATTGAATGATTGATAAAAAGTAATTCCCCAACCCTTGTTTGTGTTTATCCGATCATACTTCAGTTGGAAATGCTTTTCACAAGTAAGCTAATGATGTGGATTTTTGTTTTTCCTTTATGACGAGGCACTAAAGATTCAACTTCAATAGCACATAATAATTGCCTGCTAGTTAAAACAGAAGGGTCCCACTCTAAAGTCCGGTTGATAAACATGGACTCAGAGTTGGGAATCAGGAGACCTGGGTTCTAATCCCAGCTTCACCCCTTGCCTGCTGGGTGACCTGGGGCAAATCACTTAACTTCTCCATGCCTCAGTTACCTCATCTGAAAATAGAGATTAAAGTCCATTAAACTACAGTATTACCATTAATTATGGCATAGTGGACAGAGCACGGGCCTGGGAGTCAGAAGGTCATGAGTTCTAATCTCGGCTCCGCCACTTGTCTGCTGTGTGGCCACAGGCAAGTCAATCACTTCTCTGTGCCTCACTTACCACAACTGGAAAGGGGGGATTGAGACTGTGAGCCCCGTGTGGGAGAAGGGACTGTGTTCAACCCGATTTGCTTGTAATAATAATAATGGTACTCGCTAAGCGCTTACTATGTGCCAAGCACTGTTCTAAGCACTTGTGGGAGGACACAAGGTAATCAGGTTGTAACCACTCCAGCGCTTAGTACAGTGTATGGCACATAGTAATGGCTTAATAAGTTCCAAAATTATTATTATTACAATTATGATTAAACTGTGAGGGCCATGTAGGGCAGGGCCTACATCCGTTCGAATTATCCTGCATCAACCCCAGTTCTTACCACTTAAGCACTTTCAAAATATCACATTAGTTTTGTTACTATTAGTAATAGCAATAATAATAACAACAGAAACAGTGTGGCCTAATGGATAGAGCATGGGCCTGGGCATCAGGAGGACCTGGATTCTAATTCCACTCCACCAGCCGTCTGCTGTGTGAGCTTGGGCAAATCACTTCACTTCTCTGGGCCTCAGTTTCCTCATCTGTAAAATGGGGATTAAGATCGTGAGCCCTATGTGGGACAGGGACCGTGTCCAACTTGATTAGCTTTTATCTACCCCAGCACTTACTACAGGGCTTGGCACATAATAAGCGCTTAAGAAATACCACAATTCTTTTTCTTCCTATTATTATCATCACTATTCGACCAAAGTGGAAAGTTCAGCCTCCCAAGCCTCTCCCGCTGTATTAAGCATCACGGTTCGGGCCGGCCACATTTTCTCCCTACTATTTTCATTCCCAGCACTTGGAACATCTCACTTCTAAGCTTGGGTGCAGCTGCATTTCTCTTTTTTTTTTTAACCTAGCACACAACAGCCATGCTTCCCACTTTCTCCCGTCTCTCCATGATCCCACAGCGAAAGGAAAAAAAAAAAAAATGGCCAGGCAGCCCAAATCCCTCCCCCTTCCCAGCCTGTAAAATCCAAGTTTGATAAACAGCATAGGGCTGGAGTGACATATTTGAATGGAATTCAGACCAACCAGTTCCTGTTTATGTTTCTGATTTGAGAATGCGGCCTTCTCATTCACTATACATTAGGAATCCGGCACAAGCCATTAACGGTGTTGGGTTACAGGCCGGAGAGCCAATGAGCATTAATCATTACGGCAAGTCTATCGGCAGAAGCGGCAGCTGGGGGAACATTACACCCTTCGGCTCCGTATAAATGGACATTCCAGGGGCTGTGAGCCCTTCCCCCCGCCCTCCCACCACCCTCCATTTTATGAATGAAACTGCAGGCTGCCCCGAGTCCATTCATAGAAGAGCAGAGCTCACGGGCTGGGCCCCTAGGGATCGATCGGTCTTGGGGGAAGCTGATGGGATCGGTTTAAGACAGCCCACGGCCTTCCGTTACTGATTTAAAATGCAGCCCGTGTCCGTGTGACCCGTGTTAATGTACAGAGAGTAAATCCAGACAGGGCTCTCAACTCTCCAATCAAATCACTAGCCGGTGTCACTTACTGTAACCGGAGACTTGGAAGGCATTTAAGGACTTCTTAGAAAACCCGGAGTCGGGGCCCGCGGTTTTGGCCCTGGGGACTGGGCAAATATCAATCGATCGATCCGGAGTATTTAACGACTGTTTAGTGTGTGGAGAACGCTGTACTAAGCACTTGGGAGGGCACAGTACAATAGAGTTGGCATAGAGGTTCCCTGGAGACAAAGAGCTCACAGTCTAGAGAGGAAAAAACAAACCAAACCATAAAAACAAAGAAATTTCGAATGGTACTTGGGAGTACCTATCCCTGTTAGAGCACTGAAATCTCTGGAGTCACAGCACAGACAAAAACAGATTTTTTTGCAGCTCTGAATGACCCTCACCATCCAATCATTCATTCATTAGGTCGATCGTATTTACGGAGAGCTTACCGTGCACTGTACTAAGCGCTTGGGAGAGTGCAACAGAACAATACACAGGAACATTCCCTGCCCACAGAGAGCTTACAGTCTAGAGGGCGGGGAGACCGACATTAATATAAATAAAAGACATTACAGATCTGTACATCAACGCCACTGAGGTATCTGCTGAGCACTTACTACGTATCAGACATTGCACTAAATGCTGGGGTAGATATACCATAATCCCATCGGATGCCATCTCTCTTTCCCACATGGAGCTTCTGTCTAAATAGCTGGGAGAACAGGTATTTAATCCCCATTCTGCAGATGAGGAAACTGAGCCACGAAAAGCAACGTGGCCTAGTGGATAGAGCACAGGCCTGGAAGTCAGATGGTCCTGGGTTCTGAACCCTACTACACCACTTGTCTGCTGTGTGACCTGGGGCGGGTCACTTTACTTCTCTGTGCCTCAGTTACCTCAACTGCAAAATGGGGATGAAGACAGTGAGCCCAATGAGGGACAGGGACTGCGTCCAACCCTATTACCTTATATAATAATAATAATGTTGGTATTTGTTAAGCGCTTACTATGTGCAGAGCACTGTTCTAAGCGCTGGGGTAGACACAGGGGAATGAGGTTGTCCCACGTGGGGCTCACAGTCTTAATCCCCATTTTACAGATGAGGGAACTGAGGCCCAGAGAAGTGAAGTGACTTGCCCACCGTCACACAGCTGACAAGTGGCAGAGCCGGGATTCGAACTCATGACCTCTGACTCCAAAGCCCGTGCTCTTCCCACTGAGCCATGCTGCACCCCAGTGCTTAGTATAGTGCCTGGCACAGAGCAAATGCTTAAAAAATGCCACAGTTATCATAAAGTGAAGTGGCATGCCCAAAGCCACACAGCAGGGAAGTGGGGGAGCGGTACTACAACCCAGGTCCTCTGACTCCCAAGCCCGGGCTTTCTCTACCAGACTAGGCCGCTACTCCAACAAACAGGCGGACGCTGTTCTCTCCCAGACGAACCCACCGAATTTCAGAGATAGACAGCCCTGCCCATTCCCCAGACACCGGCGGGGTTACGGAAGACGTTCCTTCGAGACGCAGAGACCAAATCGCTCTCCGGTCTCCGCTTCAGCGTGGGAGGCCTCGTCGTCAATCCGCGCCGCTGGGTTTTCCAAGCCAACGCCACAGGGAGCAAACGGCTGCTGAGCCACGGAGTCGGGCCCGAACGGGACGGATGCGTTAAACGGGAACTTCCAGAACCTCATTTCTAGTACGCAGAGCTCTCTTTTGGAGACTGTTAGCCTCAGGTGGAAGAGGGACTGCATGCGGCCTGATTAACTCGTATCGACCCCAGGGCTTAGAACAGTCAACAGAGGTTCAGAACTTCACTAGTCTGTTCCCAAACTAGTGTCTGAATCTTACGCTTACCTATCTGGCCTCTGGCCTGGCTCGCCCTCCCTCCCCATATCCGACAGACGTTACTCTCCCTCCCTTCAAAGTCTTATTGAAAGAGCATCTCCTCCAAGAGGCCTTACTTGACTAAGGCCTCATTTCCCCCCTTCTCCTACTCCCTCTTGTATCACTGTTGCCTTAGATCTATCTGCTCCCTTTATTCATTCCTTCCTCAGTCCCACAGCACTTACATCCATATTCGCCATTCATTCATTTATATTAATGTCTATCTCTCCCTCTAGCCTGTAAGCTCGGTGTGGGCAGGGAACGTTTTTACCAACTCCGTTATCCCATACTCTCCCAAGGGCTTAGTACAGAGCTCTGCACGCCGCAAGCACTCAAAAAAACGATCAACTGATTGACTGAACAGTGCTCGACATGGAGGACTTCAAAATACCATTATTAAAAAAAAAAAATTGTTGGTGACATTAAAGAAAATGGTTCATGCAGTACAAGGGGTCCGAGGGATCGGAAGGAGTTCTTCTGTTGGGGATGACGGATGAGACTAGACTGTAAGATAACACAACCCTGTTTCATTATACTCTCCCAAACGCTTAGTACAATGCTCAGCACATAGCAGCGTGGCTCAGTGGAAAGAGCACGGGCTCGGGAGTCGGAGGTCATGGGTTCAAATTCCGGCTCAGCCACTTGTCAGCTGTGTGACTTTGGGCGAATCACTTAACCTCTCTGTGCCTCAGTTACCCCATCTGTAAAATGGGGATAAAGACTTTGAGCTCCACATGGGACAACCTGATCACTTTGTATCCTCCCCAGCGCTTAGAACAGTGTTTTGCACATAGTAAGCGCTTAACAAATGCCATCATTATTATTATTATTATCATTATCAATTGCCATCAAGTTGTTTCCAATTCACAGAGACTTTTTGGATTCACCCATAGAGCTTTTTTGGTAAAACGTGTTTAAGACGTTTACCATTGCCTTCTTCCGCACAGTACAATCTTAAGTCTCTGCCATTGTCTTTGATCAAGACTTTAATCACTTGATCAACCGCCTATGACTCTTTCCCACGCCGCAGCTGCCCGGCACAGGTGAATCGACAACATCTGACGCTTCGGCTTAGACCTTTACATTCCGGGTATCCCCGACGAGAGAATACCTCTCCACGGCGCAGCTCTAAGCTTCGTCAGCGTTCACAGACTCTCCTGCCACGCTAAGGCGTTGATTCATAGGAGAGCTGCATATAGCAGGTGCTCAATAAAGACGATCGCTTGATTGAGACAGGCACCTCTGTGGTGAAATTGATCACAGGACAGTGACTGTACCTTCCTCATCGCTTCCAGCGGTAGCCTCACACTCTCCCTCTCTTCCGAAGCTCCATCCCTCTTTCCGTCTGGCAGATCGCCGCTCTCCCCACCCCCCAAACCCTTCTGCAAACGCTTCTACTCCACAATGATTGCGAGGAAGTGCTCAATAGATATGATTATAGGAATGATGATGACGGTATTTCTTACGTGCTTACTCTATCAAACACTGTTCTAAGCACTGGGGTAGAGACAAGGTGATCAGGTTGGACGCAGTCCCTGTCCCACGTGGGGCTCACAGTCTTAATCCCCATTTTGTAGTCAATCAAATTTATTGAGAGCTTACTGTGTGGAAGCCCCTCTCAGAGTCAAACCTGGAGAGTTTCCAGGACTCTACCGGTCTTGACTACGGGAGGGAGAATCGAACAGAGGCCCGTCCATTCCACTCCTAGCTTGGCCAGTGGCTGGAGAGTGGCAGGCCGTCGGCTCCAAGTCAAAACTCACCCGTGCTGGGCAGCAGCGGATTGGGAGAGAATCGAGGGCGGAGACTCAAATTCACTGCGTGGAAGGAAGCGATGGTAAACCGCTTCCGGATTTTTACCAAGAAAACTCTACGGATACACTACCAGAACACTGCCGATGGTGGGGGGGAGGGCTCTGGGAGAGATGTGTCTATGGTGTCACTAGGGGTCGGAGACGACTCGACAGCATAAGACAAGACTGTGTGGAAAGCCCTGTAATGAGCGCTTGGGAGAGTACAAAAGAACAAAAACAGACACATTCCCCGTCCACAACAAGCTCACAGTCTAGAGGTGAGGGAATTGAGGCACAGAGAACTGAAGTGACTTGCCTAAGGTGACCCAACAGACGAGTGGTGGAGTCGGAATTAGAACCCAGGTCCTTCTGACTCCCGGGCCCGTGCTCTATCCGCTAGGCCACTCTGCCTCCACCAAGTCGACACTGCACCAACATCAGGGTAGGGACCGATAGATGTGAAATAAAAACCTAGGGAGAATCGACCCATCCATCAATCATACTTAATGAACGCTTACCATGTGCAGAGAGCTATACTAAGGGCTCGGGTGAGTAGGATGTAACAGAAGCGCTCTCGCCATTCGGCTGAGGGCCGAGGTGAGAGAAGAATACGATAGGAAGCGGGGGAAGGGAGTTCCCGGCTGAAACCTGAATGGGGAGGAAGCTGGGGCACCTAGCACTGCCAGGTGGAAAGAGAGAGAAAGAAAATCAAGCGAGTTGGAAAAGACAAGAAAATGGCGTATTACAGAGCGGTGCTGGTGAGGCCGGGGCCGGATCCCTTGGGGGTGAGCAGCCGTTTGACTTTCTTTCTCTAGAGCCGAGGCAGGTCCAGCTCTGTCTCCCTGAGGGGCAGTTGGGCCCAGACCGCCTCCTCCAAATCTGTTTTCTTCACAGCAGCAGCAGCAGTAGCGTGAGGAGATGTGACTGATGCTAGTCCGTGTCCAGACCTGAGGAGCTGAGTGAGGGAGGCCGCATCGGGTCCGGTGTTTTCCGGAATCGCAGGCCTCCTGGGTCTATTGGGTTTGAGGCGAGGGGCTGGTGGCTCTGGGGCCCTTCAGATGCGGCAGATGTGTCCTATGCTGTCTGAGTCACTCCTGACAAAGGCAGTCGACCCAAGGACCCCTTCTTCCCTCCATGACCTCCATCTTCAGTGAGTCTTTCTTCAATGACTCCTTCCCCACTGCTTTCAAATATGTCCATCTACCCCTTATTCGGGAAAAAAAGAAAAAAAAAGCTCCCTTGACCTCCTGACATCCCCCCATTTTCACCCCATCTCCCTCCTACCTGTCCTTCCCCAACTCCTCTACATCCTCTCATCCAGTTCTCTCCTTGTGATCCTCCAATCTGGCTTCTGCACCCTTCACTTCATGGAAACTGCCATCTCTACGGTCACCAGTGACCTCCTCCTTGCCAAATCCAACGGCCTCCACTCCATCCTAATCCCCCCTCCAACTCTCGGCTTCCTCGGACACTGTCGATCACCCCCTGGGCTTTACCGACACCGGCTTCTCCTTCTTCTATCTCTCTGGCCGCTCCTCTCAATCTCTTTCACGGGCTCCTCCCCTGCCTCCCACCCTCTAAATGAGAGTGTTCCTCAAGGTTCAGTTCTGGGTCCCCTTGTATTCTCCAGCTACACTCATTTCTACAGAGAATTTATTCACTCCCACGGCTTCAACTATCATGTCTACACATGTAACCGCACTTAGATTTGCACTCTTTATTCACTCCACCTTCAGCCCTACAACACTTTGACACCATCTCCACCCTTGTACTGTCTCGTACATACTAATTTACACAGACTATTAATTACTCATCCAACTACCCACCTTTCCATTCTTTTTCCTCCTATTTGTAATTGTGTCTGTCTTCCCCCACTAAAGCTTAAGCTCTCTAAGGCAGGGATCATAACTTTTACTTCAGCAGGCCGTCGAATGACAGTGATGAGTATTATAGCATAATTAAGCAATGACCATATGCCAAGCCCCTTTACTAGTTCAGTTTTGGATGCGTCATCCGGCAATGGGATTTTGGTCCTAGATATAGCAAGCCTCAAAATCGATTTGACTCCTCTCCACCTCCCAACATTTCTAATACATTCCAGATGGAGGTGGTTTCCGAAATGCCGACAGGAATAACCGAACCAAGGTGAATATGGGAAATTTTCCAAATCGATCCATGGACAACGTTTCCCGAGCATAAGTTGATAGACACAATCCTCAAGGAGCTTACACTCTACTGTGAGCAGAGCACCGTAAAATAATAATAATAATAAATAACTATGATACTTGTTAAGCGCCAACTATTTGCCAAGCACTGTTCTAAGCACTGGGGTAGATAATGGGGTAGACACTCTTCCCCCATCCCAGCCCCACAGCACTTATGTGCATATCTGTCATTTTATTTATTTGTATTGACGTCTTCCTCCCCGACTATAGACTGTGAGCTCGTTGTGGGCAGGGAATGTCACTGTTTATTGTTGTATTGTACTTTCCCAAGCGCTTAGTACACTGCTCTGCACACAGTAAGAGCTTAATAAATACGACTGAATGAATGAACACAAGTTAAGCAGCATGGACACAGTCCCTGTCCCACATGGGGGCTCCCGTTCTTAATCCCCATTTTACAGATGAGGTAACTGAGGCCCAGTGAAGAGAAGTGACTTGCCCAAGGTCACACAGCAGACATGTGGCATAGCTGGAATTAGAACCCAGGTCCTCCTGACTCCCAGGCCTGTGCTCTATTCATTAAGCCACACTTGGTAGATTACAATGCAGTTTGAAGACTGATCTCAAAGAGCTCACACTAAAAGCAAGAATCCTCTCTCCCACCGGCAAATCTAAAGTCACAGGAACAGCAGAAACAAAAGCAGATTTGAGTTATTTACGATACAGTTGGGATGGACGTGACTGTCAAACTGAAGTCGGCAGGCTCCCTTTGGCCCGGCCTCTCTCCTCTCATTTCTGTCATCTGTTTCATGTAACGTCTATCAACAATTCCCTCCTACCAAAATCAATCTGAAAATGGATTGCCCAAGTTTGGTCTCAAAACGTAATTTCTTTCAGACTGTTGGAATACACACATCCTATATAATGTGACCGAGTAACCAGAACCAGATTTCGCGACGACGTCAACGTACGCAGAGTTGACGATCAGAATTTCAGAGCAAAACGGTTACAGCAAACTTCCATTAAGATGTCCTTAGCTAATTTCAGGTTCCGGATTTGGTAGGGTGGTTTTTTTGTTGTTGTTGTGGTTGATGTTGCTGAGTTTTTTGTTTTTTTTCACGATTTTTGGCCAACTCTGGGTATAATTTTAGAGAGTTATATGTTTCTCTGACTCATTGTCTATAAACATATAAATCACTGCCCTATGCTGCATTTATACAATTCCATGGGAGGGAGAGAAGAAATCATCATTCAGCGAGGAATCATCGCTCCGGTCTCAGCCTATTTCCTCCTTGTCAAACATATACTTTGGGGCGTGTTGTGAGCTCTGAAAAGCAAAGAGAAAGGATTGTGCACCGCCAGTCTACAGGAAGTAAAGGGAAATTTGGAAGAGGGCTCTGTCCAGTGGAATATCTCTTTTAGGTCCAGAACATATCTTACATTTTGAGACTCACCCCAACGCTACCCTACTTATGTCCATATCTCAATTTAAGTTGCTTCCTGTAATTTACTGTGATGTCTGTCTATCCCACTAGGCTGTAAGCTCCTTGAGGGCAGGGATCGAAGCAGCGTGGCGTATTGGATAGAGCACGGGCCAGGGAGACAGAAGGTCATGGGTTCTAATCCTGGCCCTGCCACTTTCCTGCTATGCGGCCTTGGGAAAGTCACTTCTCTGTGCCTCAATTACCTCATCTGTAAAATGGGGATTAAGACTGTGAGCCCTACGGGGGACAGGTACTTCGTCCAATCCGATTTGCTTGCGTCCACCCCAGTGCCCGAGTGCCCTAGTATAGTGGTTCTTTACCAGGTTGCCATGATCTTTTGGCCAAAGATGTCTACAAAGAGACGAAGAAAAGAACCATCAGGGATATTCTGACCAGGCAGGGTAAAGGTTACACGGCAGGTTGTTCAAAACTCAGATTAGAATTTAATCCAAATCCCAAATCCCCTTTCAAAATAATGATGATAATAATAATAGTACTTGTAATATTTAAACGCTTACTATGTGCCTAGCACTGTACACTAAGCACAGGGGCAGATATAAGGTATCTACAAGTCCCTGTCCCACATTAGGCTCATAGTCTTAATCCCCAATTTACAGATGAGGGAACTGAGGCACAGAGAAGTGAAGTGACTTTACCCAAGGTCACACAGCAAACAATCGGAGAAGCTGGAATTTAAACCCAAGTCCTCTGACTGCCAGACCCGTGCTCTTTCTACTCTGCGATGCTGATTGATTATTGATTGACTGATGATCCATGAGCCTGACTCTGCGAAATAATCACCCCCCCCCCCACACACACACATCATTTTTCCAAGTTTTGGGACTGACTGAAAACTCGAAAAGTCTGAATAAAGGATAACGTGAAAACCATAAACGTAGGCCTGACTGGTTTTTGTTACTGGAGAGGGAAGCTGCAATTAACATGCAAGGTTCAGAGGTCAAAAGAGGCCACCTGCCCGTGCTCTGATGTCCCTCCAGTCTGCTCAGAAGATGCAAGTCAAGGGCCCGCCACTCTAACACACTTCACTTGAGCTGAAGGAACCGCCCTCTTTGACCTCCCAAAATAGCTCCGTTTATTGCTCTCACGTGTTGATAATAAACAATTGCTTCTCTAGGAATATAAATAAAGACCTACAATCCCTCTAGTGTTTCAAGATAAACAGGGTTGGACCCCAATAGCAAGAATCTCAGGCAAAAATCCCTCCTTGGCTCCGTCTCTAACTCTTCTTTCTAATCTGTCGCCCTGACCGAGAAAGAGGAGGAACAAAGCTGACCACTAAAATTGATTGATGGTCCTGTGAACTCTTCAAGAGAAGGAGCGTGGGCCTGCGAGTCAGAAGGACCTGGGTTCTAAGGTCGCCTAAGTGACTTGCCCAAGGTCACAAAGCAGACAAGTGGTAGAGCCTGGATTAGAACCCACAACCTCAGACTCTTAAACCCATGCCCTTGCCTCTAGGCCACACAGCTTCCCCAATACGTAACAATAATATGTACGCCCTGTGCGGAACAGGGACCGTGTCCACGCTGATTATACTTTACCGATACAAGTCCTTTGCATAGTGTTTGGCACAGAGTGAGTGCTTAATAAATGCTATGATTCTTGAGTCAAATCAGTGGTTCTTCCAGGCTGGAATCTGGTCTCCAGCAGTGGCAACAAGATGATCAGACTGCAAACTCCACGTGGGGTGGGGTGGCATCTGACCTGTCTTGTAATAATAATTATAATATTGGTATTTAAGCGCTTACTATGTGCAGAGCACTGTTCTAAGCGCTGGGGTAGATACAGGGTAAACAGGTTGTCCCACGTGAGGCTCACAGTCTTAATCCCCATTTTACAGATAAGGTAACTGAGGCACAGAGAAGTTAAGTATCTGCCCCTGGGCTTAGTACAGTGTTTGGCACATAGTAAGTGCTTAAAAATATAATAATTATAGCAATGATAATAAGAATAACCAAAACAACTGCTTACGGTGCCTTCGGTAATCATCCGCTAGTGGGTTTTTTTTTGTTTGTTAAGTGCCTTCTATGTGCCAGTCTCTTCGCTAAGAGCTGGGGCAGATATAAAACTAACCTGGATAGACACAGTCCACGTCCCACGTGGGGCCCACGGCCTTAAATAAAGATGCATCTTCTAAGCACCAGAACTGCTCCCGCTTTAATCTTTAACCTTCCTTCTTATAAACTCACCCTGAACCCATCATTCATGAATTTTGCTAAATCCTTCCTGAAACTACTCCTATTTTCAGCCCAGCCAACTTCCTGTGGTGACGAATTCCAAAGTGTGCGAAGACGTGTTTCCGTTTGCTCGTGTGAAGACCACCACCCCAAGCTTCAGCTGACACCCTTTACTCTTGGAGTGGTGGGATTCGGTGAAAAAAAAAAAATTGCATATGAAGCTGGAGGATCCTTCTCCCTTTCAAATCCGCAGCTCTTCCCATCTTCCAAGCCCTTCTGAAAACACATGTGCTCTTGGAGGTCTTCCCAGTTTATGTCTCCCAAAACTCTCAATCGTCACTTCTGCACCACGTAACCACTTCAATTCTCACACGTTCCAGGGGTCCTTATGCACACACACGTAAACGCTAGCTCACGTACGTGACTTACGTTTTGACTTCTCCCCCCCCCCCGTATATTTAGCGTCTGTCTCCCCCTCTAGATTGTAAACTCTTTGAGGACAGGGATCAAGTCCATTGATTGTACCGCACTCTCGTGAGAGTTTAGGACAGCACTCTGCACAGAGTTGGTGCTAAATAAATACTAATGAGGCACTGATTGATTGGAATTGGTAGACTGACTTAGCACTTCCCACAGTTCCAGGCCTTAATGCAGCACACAATAAGCCCTTAAAAATATAATTATTACTACTAAAACGGATCTTGATCCAGGCCCAGAATTAAAACTCATAATGATTACAAGTGATATGAATTCGGACTAAAACAATACTAATTAATCTTACCTAATCTGGATACAGTTTCATGTTAGTGAATATGAGGTGTTGCTATTATTGTCATTATTATTAGGATCATTTTGATGAATTAATTAGTTAATGTTGGCATTTGCTAGGCGCTTACTATGTGCAGAGCACTGTTCTAAGCACTGGGGTAGATACAGGGTAATCAGGTTGTCCCAAGTGAGGCTCACAGTCTTAATCCCCACTTTACAGATGAGGTAACTGAGGCACAGAGAAGTTACGTGACTTGCCCACAGTCACACAGCTGACAAGTGGTAGAACCGGGATTCAAACCCACGACCTCTGACTCCCAAGCCCGTGCTCTTTCCACTGAGCCACGCTGCATTAAGTGCTTGCTATGTGCCAAGCACTGTACTAAGCGCTGGGTAGATACAAGATATTCAGGTTGGACACAGCCCGTGTCCCATATAGGGCTCACAGTCTTAGTTGAGGGACTAGGATTTAATTCCCGTTTTACAAACGAGGAAAATGAGGCACAGTTAAGTGAAGTGACTTGCCCAAGGTCACATAGCAGGCAGGTGGCAGAAACTGGATTAAAAGCCAGGTTCTCTGACCTCTAGGCCCAGGCTCTTTCCACTAAACCACGCTGCTTACAATTCTAATTAGTCGATCCATCATTTCCATGTAATAATTAATAGCATTTACAGTCAATTCCGTGTTTCACTGGGGAAGAGTCATCCTGTGTTTACAGCAGGAACCCCAGTTTCTATAAGAATAATGACTGTGGTATTTGTTCAGCGCTTACTATACGCCAGGCCCTCTACTAAGTGTTGGGGCGGATACGAGCAAATCGAGGCAGAGTCCCTGTCCCACATGGGGCTCCCAATCTCAATCCCCATTTTACAGATGAGGTGAAGTGACTTGCCCAAGGTCCCACAGCAGACAAGTGGCCGAACCGGGATTAGAACCCACCACCTACCGACTCCCAGGCCCGGGCTCTATCAACTACACCATGCCGCTTCTCTATAAAAAATACCGTGAAGAATCCCGGAACTCCTTTAAAAGATTCTCAACAGGAACGACGGATGGCTTTCCAATTCCCTTTTGAAACGGCCTTACGAAAGCTTATTAGTATTGCTACAAAGACCCATGTAAAATATTTTCCAATATGCTATTTGTTCAACATCAAAAGATGAAAAAGGAAATCAATGATTCAGTGATAAATACATTAGTTTTCCTAAGGGGTTATTTAATGTACTCTCAGCAAGGATGGAAAAATGATTGTTTCTGGGGAACAGATGGCTACAAGACAAAATATCTACAGATCACAGTTGCTGACTGCAATTTATGGAGTGTACAGATGTGTCAACTTAAATGCTGCGATTCTTTGGCCAATAAAATACTTTTTGATATTCACAGTTTAATTTTTCACTACTACAGGCCATCCAGTTTTTACAATGGAACCAAGCAGGAAAAAAAAAAATGTCTCCAATCTACCTAATTATTCACTTCCACCAGAAACCACAACTTTGCTACACGGATGGCAGAGATGTAATGGACTTGCCGGGGTCTCCTGGGGCCTAGAATTAGGCATGATCTGGGCCCCACAGAATCCCGGTTCCAAGTCTCATGGCCGAGAAGATACTTCCCCAAGAGCTTAGTACAGTGCTCTGCACAAAGTAAGCACTTAATAAATATGATTGAATGAATGAATTAATTAATTAATGAGAGAAATGCCAAAGCAAAGGAACTGCTGATGTGAGTCTGGGCTGAACCAGAGGCCAGTGATCTGACCCCAGATCCCTTTCAGGGGTCAGTTGGTCAATCGTATTTACAGAGCGCTTACTGTGTGCAGAGCGCTGTCAATTGTATTTACTGAGCGCTTACTGTGTGCAGAGCGCTGTGAGCGGAGGTCCTTACTGGCGCACACACAAAAAAAAACTCATGGGCGGCAGAAACCACAACTCCCAGAGCCCCTGGGGCCACTGGCCACCCTCTTTCCATGAGCTCTGAACCTCTTAGCGTTTGGATTGGGAAAATCTCCGGGCCGGCACGGCTTCGGGATGCCTGGACGGGTCCAGCTGGGCCCAAGATCGCCAACACTTTCAACACTCGTCGCTGCCAGAGGGAAACAGGAGACGTTTGTTCACCTTGCTTCGACATTAAAGACCCGCTTTTGTACTCTAAAATGATAATTCTGAAAAAAAAAAACCACCCCTGAAATTTAAACTGTTGCTAAAATGCAGAGATGCGTTTTATAAGCCAAATCTTTTTTTATTTCACAAATGCAAAAGTGTTTTCCTTATCTCTCTTTAATTAGGAACATAAATAGCTGTTCTTGCAGAAAATGGAAGGGGCGAACAGAATCTGAACATACAGCCCCATTTCACTTGCGGCACACGAGCAATGGAATCTGATGGAATTTTACCATCCCTCGCCCCAGCCACGCTAAACAAGCACCCTGACACAGTGAAAGACTACGCCCTTGAAGTTTTGCAGTCTCCCTTGCCAGTTTTTCGACTGATTCTTCCATAAAACACATTCGTAAACTCAAATTTTTTTCAAGTATTTAAACCAGAAGGACACCATTTCAAAAGACAGAATTGGAGGGCAAGTTATTTATAGGTCTCACATAGACACACACACATTTAGCTCATTTGAAGGTCAAGCCTAATGAGCTCCTTTTAATATTAATTTTTAAATGAATTATTGAGATACATCGGCTGGGAGGGTTCTGAGAAAATTCTGAGAAGATTTAAAGGAGCCCATTCGTTTAAAACGGAGAACTCAGCACTCTCGGATAGTTCAGCAATAATAAATTCACCCAGTTGAATACAAATTGGAAAATGCATCGATCCGGACGTTTAATAAAACTCAAGTATAAGCCAGAAGCACTGACCCATTCCAGTTTTTTGTTGTCGTCGTTTTTTAGCGGTATTTGTTAAGCGTTTGCTACGTGCCGGGCACTGAACTGAGCGCTGACGTAAATACAGAGTTGTCAGGTTGGACACAGTCCCTGTCCCACAAGGGGCTCGCAGTCTTAATCCCCATTTTACTGATGAGAGAGATGAGGCACAGAGAAGTGAAGTGACATGCCCAAGGTCACGCGGAAGACAAGTGGCAGAGCGGGATTAGAACCTAGGTCCTCATGACTCCCAGACCTGGGCTCTATCCATTAGGCAACACTGCTTCCCTTCAGCAGATCGAGAGTTCAGTGAAGTTGGTATTGAAATAATATTAAGAAAAACAATGGTATTTGTTAAGCACTTACTATGTGCTAAGCACTGAGGTAGAGACACATAGGTAGTTATGACACAGTTCCTGACCCATAGGGGCTCTAAGTAGAGAGGAACGAATTCTCATTTTATAGTTGAGGAAATTGAGTCCCACAACAGACAAGTGCCAGAGCCAGGATTAGAAGTCGATTCTTCGGACTCCCAGCCCCATGCCCTTGCCACAAGACCGCGCTGCTTCTGGAAAAGTGGAAAGTAAGTCTGGAAAATACAAAAGCACCTGCTTCTCCTCAAATTACTTCCAAATGCCTTTACTCCCACTTCACAGGACAACGCCTCCATCCATCCGGCCTAAATTAGTTTTGTTCTCCCTACATCGACGCTTGTGAATTATGGACTGGTGAGAGTTTTTATAACTGTCTCCCATGTTAGACTTTGTGCCCCGGGTGAGGAGGAATTGTGCCTTGAACTTTCATTCCCCTTGAACTTCCATTCCACTTTCTCAGAGAAGAGAGCACTGCGCTCGGCGAATACCCAGTAAACACCACTACTATTGAATCTTCCACCCGTCCCCAACTCAATCCTGAAAAGCAGAGCCAACCCTGAAATCTGCCCCCGAATTCCTTTCTACGAGGTAGCTTCTTCACCTATCTATAGGTGATGATTAGATTACTTTTTGTCCTCTCTCAATACACCCTAGTTTCACACGCTCTGTTCCTCTCGCACCTTGTTTTTTCAATCATCTCTCATGTTCTCATCTCTCTCAGCTGACCCTTTGCCCCCGTCCTCCCATCTGCTTGAAACCCCTGTGCCCTTCACATCTGAGAGGCCACCCCTCTTCCCATTTCCCAAGTCTTAAAAAGAAAAAAGACACGTCCTCCAGGAGGCCTTCCCTGATTAACGTCTCATCACTTCACTCTACCTCTAGACTTCAGCACTTCCACGTCATCTCCGCCTTTGGTTACTCACTCTCCCCACCCCTACAGTGCACTTTTGCACGCTGCTTTCCTCTAACTGTATTCTATTTTAGTGGCTGTCTCCCTCCCGAGATGGCAAGATTCTCGAGCGCAACGATCATATTTACTAGCTCAATTGTTCTCTTCAAGCATCAGGTGTAGTGATCCGCGCAAAGGAAGGGCTCGATCAATACGACAGAGTGACTGATAACTCACAGAAGTCATGACAAAACCGAGTTGACGGTTCTGAAGACAGAAGAAACTTAATCACGGGTCAGAGCCACTTTAAACAGTCGTAAAGTTGGCCACCTTCCTCTGAAGCATTCATCCTCTAGACTCTAAACTCACTGTGGGCACGGAATGTGGCTACCCAATCTGCTATACTGTTCTCTCCCAAGCTCTTAGAACAGTGCTCTGCACACAGTAAGCACTCAGTCAATACGATTGACTGATCAGTTGTCAGTCCAAGAGGAAGAGCAGCTTCAGTGGAGCTACAATCTATTAATCCATCGATGGTACAGAGATTCCTTCAACACAGAGAGGCTTGAAAATTCAGGAGTCACTGAGAAAATGCTACCCTGAAGTGACAAAAAACAAAAAAACCTTCAGGTGAAGAGCCCTTCCACGCTAAGCGGTACAGACTCGAGTGGGTACTTTGGGAAGAAAGCCCTAATTTATCCCTTGGAAAGCCCAGATTGAGCTAAGAATAAAATGGATTTCCACCAGTCTTTAGCATCCTAAATAAAGGATGCCGTGGTGCCAAATCTGTGGTAAAGTTGTTCCATCTGTCTTGTGATATATACACCTGGGGAGATTTCTGAAAGTAATAATTATGGCATTTGTTAAATGCTTACTATGTACTGAGCACTGTTCTAAGCGCTGGGGTAGATACAAGGTAATCAGGTTGTCCCACGTGAGGCTCACAGTTTAATCCCCATTGCACCTAACTGGATGCTACTTGAAAAAAATGGCCCCTCAAACATAGTTTTTTCAGACTACCATTGGAAAAGTGTACTTCATTTAGGTCATCAGGCACAAATGAATGTATTCCTAGAGCAAAGCAAGGACCCCAAACCAAGAGACCACCCTACAAAGAGGCAGAGCACAACTAAGGAGTGGAAATTTTGTTTGACTGGAGAAGAAGCTGACACTGATTGAGGGCTATGGAGAATCGCATCATGATCCAAGGCAAACATCTAGCTCCTCTCACTGGTTTTCTACACTTTAAGGCCTTGTCCAATAGCATTTCTGGAAAATGACAAACCTTCACTTGGTTGGAGCTACCACGCTATCCAGATCGGACCGATTATATTTCCTGAAACACGATCTCGAACAACGTTCTGTTCCCAATTGCTCAGGTATCGACAAACTTGGACAAACCTCCAGAGTTGAGACGAGGGTTCTGGGCCAAATAGACATTCCTAGGTGGACTGGAGAGATTTCGTAAAATGACCAGCACGGAGGATGCCGTAATCGACTCTGTCATTCCTAGAAACTATCCCACTCCGAAAAATGCAATTCTTCACTGGCCAAAAACACCACATTTAACACCTTTGATGCGTATCAATCAAATCCAAACTCGCATTTGTAAGTTCGCTGTGGGCTGGGAAGGTGACTGCCAACCCTGTTGTATTCTCTGAAGGGCTAGGCGCAGTGCTCTACATATGGTAAGGGTTCAATCAATACCATTGATAACGACGACAGACTTGTTCGGAGCTCTCTGAATTAAATGACTATATACTCTAGCCCGAAAGCTTCCTCTCCAGACAGCAAGATCCACGTATTCAGGGAACAAGTCTACCAATTCTACTGTTCCGTACTCTCCCCGGCACAAAGTACAGTGCTCTGCACACAGTAAGAGCTC
This sequence comes from Ornithorhynchus anatinus, assembly GCF_004115215.2. Lineage (NCBI taxonomy): Eukaryota > Metazoa > Chordata > Mammalia > Monotremata > Ornithorhynchidae > Ornithorhynchus > Ornithorhynchus anatinus. The sequence goes on along the minus strand of NC_041735.1, from coordinate 65,345,051 downwards.
CCTTTATTCACCCCTCCACCCCCCAGCTCCACAGCACTTATGTCCATATCCGAAATTTATTTATATCAATGTCTGTCTCCCCTTCGAGACTATAAGCTCGTGGTGGGCAGGGAACGTGTCTGTTTATTGTTATACCGTACTCTCCCAAGCACTTAGTACAGTGCTCTGCACACAGTAAGGGCTCAATAAATACGGCTAACCGAGTGACACTCAGTAAGAATCACGGAGCGATACTGATTTCAACAGGGATGACCACGGGTGATTCCGCCAGTCGACACGTAACGAAGATCGCTTTGCCACCGAGACGCGGCACATTAAAAAGTACACCGACGTCGGCCGAACGATTCGCCGACACCATCTCGCTCAGCCGAGATCACACGGTCACCTACCTGAATCGTACGCAAAATCTCGGGGTTCCTGTTTAATCATCAGCGGAGGGGGGAAGCTTTGGTTGGCAGCGTTGCCGACCACGGTGCTGTGTTCATAGACTGGATCGTGGTACTCCTGCTTGAAACCTTGAGGGGGGAAGGGGATGTTGGGCTCGGACAACTGGCGCTGATACATCGGACGTCCTTCTCTTGCCATGGTGGGCAGAGGCGGAAAGGAATTGCAAGGTTCAGAGAGTTGGCGACGGAATCTAGGACACAAGACGAGAGACGACGGATGAAATGCACACTCCAAGACAAAACTGGAAAATCGGAGCGTCGTTTTTGAAGGCTAAGTTGGATACTTGTTCAAACGGAAGTCAGTCAGTTGTATTTATTGAGCGCTTACTGTGTGCACAGCTCTGTATTATGCGCTTGCGAGAGTAAGATATAACAGTAAACAGACACACTCCCTGACCACAACGAGCTTACAGTCTTGAGCCCCAGAAATGGGTACGTCACGTCCTCTTCCGATGATTCCAAAGGCTCCAAGGATTTGCTAAGATTCTTTAGTTTACTCAACTCGAGAAGTCTAGACTGAGAGCTCATTGTGGGCAGGGAATGTGCCTGCTTATTGCTTTACTGTACCCTCCCAAGTGCTTAGTACAGTCCTTTGAACACTCAAAAAAAAAAGACTGAATGAATGAATGAAAGTCAACAAGTCAAAGTCGTTGTGGCCACACGAGAGTCGAGGTGCAGATGGCTTAAATGTAAACGGTTCACTCTTGGATGGAAAGGAAAGGAAACAAGAGAAGCAGTGTGGCCGAGTGGCAAGACCACGGGCTTGGGAGTCAGAGGACGTGGGTTCTAATGCCGGCTCTGACGCTCGTCTGCTGTGTGACCTTGGGCAAGTCATTTAATGTCTCTGTGCCTCAGTTACCTCATCTGTAAAATGGGGATTAAAAACTGTGAGCCCCATGTGGGACAGTCTGTTTACCTTGTATCTACCCAGCGCTTAGAACAGTGCTTGCCACCTAGTAAGCTAACAAATACCACCATCATTAGTATTATATCAAGACCAGATTAATGCAGGGGCTCAAGATGGAAGCCCAGACCTTGGGGTAACCCCCCCACCGAGCACCCCACAATGTGAGAAGCAGCGTGGCACAGTGGAAAGAGCACGGGCTTTGGAGTCAGGGCTCATGAGTTCGAATCCCAGCTCTGCCACTTGTCGGCTGTGTGACTGTGGGCGAGTCACTTCACTTCTCTGTGCCTCAGTTCCCTCATCTGTAAAATGAGGATTAAGACTGTGAGCCCCACGTGGGACAACCTGATTCCCCTGTGTCTACCCCAGCGCTTAGAACAGTGCTCTGCACATAGTAAGCGCTTAACAAATACCAACATTATTATTATTATTAGCTTCCCCCAGAGGGAGCAAATATTCCCCCTTTATCCACCCCCCGTCCTGCAACCTGGTAGCAGAACCCCATCCCCTCCCGGCAGAAGAGCCCGTTTCCAGAATTCCACGGGATTCCGATTGGCAGATGGAGTGGCCCGTCCTCCGGGAAGGGGGAGGGACACAGGGAGGCGACAGTGGGGAAGGGGAATGGGAAAATAAGGATGCAGGGACCAGTCGGGTGAGGGCGATGCAAAAAGAAAGGAAGAGACACTTGAAAGTCCACATGGAAAAGGGTCACTCAAAGACAACAGCTAAGAGGTACAAGAAATCGAGTCTGGATTTTAAAGAGAAAGGCGTTGGAGGGATTACTAGACTCGAATGTCTTCATCATGACAGACGGTTCAGAGATATTAGATGACACCGTGGTAGGAGCACACATGGATGAACTAAAATGCAAAGAAAAAACCCCAAAAAACAAAAAAAAAACCAGGACTGGGTGACATTCATCCAAGAAGCAGCACGGAGAGGCAGTGTGGTCTATTGGATAGGGCGTGGGACTCACAGTCGGAAGGACCAGGGTTCTAGTCCCAGCTCTGCCACCTGTCTGCCGGGTGACCTTGGACAAGTCACTTCATTTCTCTGTGCCACAGTGACCTCATCTGCAAAATGGGAATCAAGACTGCGAGCCCCATGTGGGACAGCGACTCTGTACAACATGATGACACCGTTTCTACTCCAGTGCTTAGAACAGTGTCTGGCAAATAATAAGAGCTTTACAAATTCCACTATTATTATTTCCTTTATTATTATTATTCTTCATCAGGTTATGTACCCCAGGAGGATAGAAACACTGTGAAGGTTGGATTATCATTATTGTAAAGGTCCATGCAAGGCCCACTAAAGTCATCAGGGAGTGAAAAGCCACCTGCGGAGAAGAGGATTTACTGTAGTCGAGAAAAATCATGAAGGGTGTGGACAGGAGAAATCAAAATGTTATTTATCAAATTCCACAACTGCAGCACTAAGGGGCATCCATTGGACCTTGAAGACATTAAAAACGCTTCCATCTCACAGATCAGAATTTCATGTGACAAGGTGTTTGTCAAGAAATCATCTACTAGACTGAATTTTTTTTTTTTTTTTTTTTGCTCCACACTCAGAGAACTACAAAATGTCACATTTCTCCAAATCGCTTTACTTCCCATAAAACATGGAACTGCATGACCCAGTTCCAAATAGCTGGAAGTGGCTTGGATGAAATACCTATCGCTGCACAAACGGAAACAGACACTGATGAACACTGGGAAACAGCATGGCCTAGGGGAAAAAACCCAGGCCGCGAGGTCAGAGGACCTTGGTTCTAATCCCGCCTCCACCGCTTGTCTCCTGTGTGACCTTGGGCAAGTCACTTCACTTCCCTGTGCCTCAGTACTCATCTGTAAAAGGGGGATTAAGATTGCGAGCCCAATGTGAGATACGGACTCTGTCCAACCCGATTGGCTTGTATTCCCTCTCAGTGCTTAGCACACTGCCCATTCATTCATCCATCCATCCATCCATCCATCCATCCATCCATCCATCCATCCATCCATCCATCCATCCATCCATCCATCCATCCGTATTCACTGAGTGCTTACTATGTGAAGAGCACTGTACTAAGCGCTTGGAATGTACAAATCGGTAACAGACAGAGACAGTCCCTGCCCTTTGACGGGCTTACAGTCTAATCGGGGGAGAGAACATAGCGTTTAACAAATAGCACAATTATTATTATTATTATTATTATTATCATCACTACTATTTTATTAGTTAGCATAGTGGAATGAGAGGCGGATGCAACGTTGACTTCGTCGGGGGTGACGGGTTTGGTAAATTCTGGGTCCTCTGAGGTGGGCAGAAGATGGCGGAAAGTCTGGGTGCCCGCAAGGGGTAGGGAAGGCTAAGAGGGCTGTGAGACAACTGGATCAAACCATCCACGATAATAACTACTTGTTAAGCTCTTACTACGTGCCACACGCTGTACTGAACACCAGGGTGCCTATGAGGCAATCAGGTCGGACACAACCATCTCCGTCTCCCAGAAGAGTACAAACCCACTAATAATAATAATAATAATAATAATAACGTTGGTATTTGTTAAGCGCTCACTATGTGCCGAGCACCGTTCTAAGCGCTGGGGTAGATACAAGGTCATCAGGTTGTCCCACATGAGGCTCACAGTCTTCATCCCCATTTTCCAGATGAGGTCACCGAGGCACCGAGAAGTGAAGTGACTTGCCCAAAGTCACCCAGCTGACAAGTGGCGGAGCCGGGATTAGAACCCCTGACCTCTGACTCCTAAGCCCGGGCTCTCTAGAGAAGCAACGTGGCTCAGTGGAAAGAGCACGGGCTTGGGAGTCAGAGGAAGTCACTTAACTTCTCTGTGCCTCAGTTCTCTCATCTGTAAAATGGGGATTAAGACCGTGAGCCTCACGTGGGACAACCTGATGACCCTGTATCTACCCCAGCGCATACAACAGTGTTCTGCACATAGTAAACGCTTAACAGATACCAACATTTTTTTGTTTTCCACTGAGCCACGCCACTTCACTACAGCTTTTATAGGCTGCCCCCCGGGAACCTTTAATTCCATCACTTTCCATACCCGCAAAAACCTGCCTGGGTTTCACCTAGGAATAACTTCAATCTTCCGACAGGCTTCACAGAGCTAAGGAGAGGAGCGACTAATGATCGTTCTCAAAATGTCCCCAAGGTAGAAAAATGCCAGAACGCTTTACGAAGTACAAGGGCGACGGCAATACACGTTCACCGTTTTTCTAAGCCCGTTTCGGGTCTGCTTCTCCAGACTGCAAGTTCTTTATGGGCAGGGAACGTGTCTACCAACTCCGTTGGATTGTACGGCGCTGGCACACAGTAAGCGTCCAATAAATCTCCAAGATGGATGGATGTGTTAGGACTCTCTGTGAGCGTCACCGGTAACTCCCTGAATACGGAAACCTCTTACAGGAGGGTCGATTTAGAAGTGAGAGAGTTCTAAGAATGCTCCAGCTTGGCTCTCGCCTCCATCTAATAATGTTGGTATTTGTTAAGCGCTTAGTATGTGCGGAGCGCTGTTCTAAGCGCTGGGGGAGATGCGGGGTCATCAGGTCGTCCCGCGTGAGGCTCACAGTTGATCCCCGTTTTACAGATGAGGTAAGTGCGGCACCGAGAAGTGAAGTGACTCGCCCACAGTCACACAGCTGACAGGTGGCAGAGCCGGGAGTCGAACCCATGACGTCTGACCCCGAAGCCCAGGCTCTTTCCACTGAGCCACGCTGCTTCAGCCTTACTGAAGGCCCATCTCCTCCGAGAAGCCTTCCCGCACTAAGACCTCCTCTCCTCCCACCCCCTTCTGTGTCACCCTGACTTGCTCCCTTCAATCATCCGTCCCTCCCAGCCCCAGAGCCCTCATGCGTAAATCTGTAGCACGGCACGGCTGATAGAGCACGGCCCGGGGGATCGGAAGGTCACGGGTTCTAATCCCGGCTCTGCCACTTGTCTGCTGAGTCACTGGGCGAGTCACTGGGGAAGCAGCGTGGCTCGGCGGAAAGAGCCCGGGCTTGGGAGTCAGAGGTTAAGGGTTCGACTCCCGGGCTCTGCCACTTGTCAGTTGTGTGACTGTGGGCGAGTCACTTCACTTCTCTGGGCCTCAGTTCCCTCATCTGTAAAATGGGGTTGAAGACCGTGAGCCTCACGTGGGACAACCTGATGAGCCTGTATCTACCCCAGCGCTTAGAAGAGTGGTCTGCACATAGTAAGCGCTTAACAAATACCGACATTATTTCACTTCTCTGTGCCTCGGTTACCTCATCTGTAAAATGGGGATTAAGATGGTGAACCCTCTGCAGCACAGGGACTGTGTCCAACCCGCTACGCTTGCATCCACCCCGGTGCTTAGCAGAGTGCCCGGCGCAGAGTAAGCACTTAACAAATATTATTTTAATGCATTTATCAATTTAGATTGATGTCTTTCTCCCTCTCTAGACTGTGAGCTCACTGAGGGCAGGGAATAGGTCTATATATTGTTATATTATACTCTCCCAAGTGCTTAGAACATAGTCTTGCACACAGTGCTCGATAAATACGACTGAACGACTCAATGAATCTAGCCTACCGGTAGGTTCTCACCCGCCCCTAACTCTCCCATCCCACCTGCACCCGCGGAAAATCAACTCAGAACCCGGGGGCCGGTGAGACGCCTCCGCAACACGTCACCGCCCTCGTCTCTCCCTCCCTTCCTTATTTCATTAGCCAAAAAAAAAAAAGTGGAAATGACCATCAGGAACCGGGAAGGAGTAAACCAGAGAACTGAGCCTTGAAGTTAAAATAAGAAACTCCTTGACCCGTGGAGCCTCAAAGGATATTAAAAGACTGCAGACTGTAAGCTCGCTGTAGGCAGGGAATGTCACCGTTTATTGTTGTACTGCACTTTCCCAAACGCTTTGTACGGTGCTCTGCACACAGTAAGCACTGGATAAATACAACCGAACTGAATGAATAAATGACTGATGTTAATGAACCCAGTTGAACCAAAAGCCTCATACGGAACTGGGTCGTGTATCTGGACGAGGAAATGCGATTCCTTTATCTACTTTTATTTATTTGTATATCTGTTCAGTTATCTATTTATTTTTGTAGATTAACGTCCGCCTCCCCCTTCTAGACTGTGAGCTCACTGTGGGCAGGAATGCGTCTATTTGTGGTTATATTGCACTCTCCCGATTGTTTAGTACAGTGCTTCGCACGCGGCAAGCGCTCGATAAATATGATTGCGTGAACGACCGAATGAATGGTTCCTTCCACTCCTTTTCGGACCAACTGGACTCTCCAAGCACCAGGAGATCCTGAAAGTTCTTCAAACCGCTCCCTCTGAATCTCTGAACACGGCAGAGGACAGAGGGAGCCAGGAGCAATCCGTCGAGGTTCACTGAATCGTATTTATTGAGCGCTTACGGCGTTCAGGGCACTGTACTGAACGTTTGGGAGAGTACGATACAATAATGAACGGACGCATTCCCCGCCCACAGCGAAGCCGATCACGGACTGAGAGTGGGTGAACCCAGGCTTCCCGAGGCCGGGTGAAACCGGGAGCCAATCGGGCAGGGGTCCGGGAAGAGATGAGGGCCGAGAGGAGGAGGAACAATAAATTACGGTACTTGTTAAACGCTCGCTATGTAATAATGTTGGTATTCGTTAAGCGCTTACTATGTGCCGAGCACTGTTCTAAACGCTAGGGTAGATACAGGGGAATCAGGTTGTCCCACGTGGGGCTCACAGTCTTAATCCCCATTTTACAGATGAGGCAACTGAGGCGCCGAGAAGTTAAGCGACTCGCCCAAAGTCACACAGCTGACAAGTGGCAGAGCCGGGATTCGAACCCATGACCTCTGACTCCAAAGCCCGTGCTCTATCCACTGAGCCGCGCCGCTGCCACGCGCTGTTCTAAGCACTGGGGTGGATAGAGGTGAATCACGTCGGACTCGGTCCCTGCCCCACACGGGGCTCACGGTCTTAATCCCCATTGCACAGATGAGGTAACTGAGGTCCAGAGAAGTGGTTTGCTTAAGGTCACACGGCAGACAGGTGAAGGCGCTGGGATTAGAACCCGGGTCCTTCTGACTCCCAGGCCCGGGTTCTAGCCACCAGGCCACGCGAGCGGTCCATCCCCGAGCCCCACCCCGGGAGGGAGGATGGGAAGAGGCCGGGATCAGAGTGTACCGGAGGACGGGAAGCGGCGTGTTGGCCCAGGAAGCACCGAGCTTTCCCAGAGCCGGGCAAGACGCCCACTCTGGAAAAGAGAACGCGGGGAAGGGATCGCTTCCATCCCGGCTCCCGGGGAAGGTCGGAGCCGTGCAGCGGAGCGATTGGCACTTCTTGGCCGGAGCCCTCCTCACAGACATCCGGCGGCCCCCGAGGTCCGGCTGAGCCCGGACAGCCGGCCCTCGGCTCCCGCCGCGCGGAGGGGAGGGGAGGCGGGGGAGAGACCCCCGCCCCCGGCCTCCCGCCGTCGAGTTCCGGGCTGGCTGCCTCCGCATCTCGGCCTCGGGTCTTCAAGTCCAGAAATCAAAATGGATTTGGCCCCCGAGGGTGTCAGCTGAGGGGAATTCTGAGCTAATGCCTGGCCGGGATCTTCTCTTCCAACAGGGATTCACCTGTTCGGAGAGAGAGAGTGACAGGCACGGCAACCCACGGTATTCCACGGTATCCCGCGGGGTTCCAGAGCATCCCAGGCCGAGGAGCCGGTTTGGGACGACGGAAGGTTTGGAACTGTGGGCTCCAGGGGAGCGGGGGAGTGGGGACCCTGTGGGGGGAGGGGGATTTCTTGCCCACCCCCACTTCGGACCTACACAATGCGTGTCTGTTTAATGGCCCAACCCTGCACTGCAGATCCGCTCCCCTGTATTTACGGAACTGTTTACACAGATGCGCACATACCACTGAGGTCGGCGATGGGAGCGACTCCGGGGAGGGTGACGAGGCAGAGAGGAGGAGGAGTTTGAAAAGAATACCGAAGAGCTTTCACGGTGAAAACTGGGGTGTAAAATTTTGAAAACCTCCCCTCAGGCCCACATTCACGCAAGAGACGCTTCTTAGCCATCTTTCCTCCCGCTCGATCAAAAGCGTTATAATAATAATAGTAATATTGGTATTTGTTAAGCGCTTACTACGTGCAGAGCACTGTTCTAAGCGCTGGGGGAGATACGGGGTCATCAGGTCGTCCCCCGTGAGGCTCGCAGTTAATCCCCATTTTACAGATGAGGTAACTCAGGCACAGAGAAGTGAAGTGACTCGCCCGCAGTCACACGGCTGACAAGTGGCAGAGCCGGGAGTCGAACCCATGACCTCTGACTCCCAAGCCCAGGCTCTTTCCACTGAGCCACGCTGCTTCCCTACAATGTTGGTATTTGTTAAGCGCTTACTATGTGCAGAGCACCGTTCTAAGCACTGGGGGAGATACAGGGTCATCAGGTTGTCCCACGTGAGGCTCACGGTCTTCATCCCCATTTTACAGATGAGGTCACGGAGGCACAGAGAAGTGAAGTGACTTGCCCACGGTCACACAGCTGACAAGTGGCAGAGCTGGGATTCGAACCCGTGACCTCTGACTCCCAAGCCCAGGCTCTTTCCACTGAGCCATGCTGTACTTATCGATTGGAGGTCCTGAACCATGCATCCTGCCTGACTTAATTCCTGTAGATTGGAATTCTGGACAGGAAGGGAATACAGCAATTGAAGTTGCTTTCAATACTGACCCCCTCCACGGGGACAGGGAGATTTGACGAACGCTTCCCGGTCGTGACGGTCCATCGGCTTCTGTTCCGCAAAGCCGCTCCAGAACCGTCGAGCTTGAGTGCGTTCGTGCTTGTGTGCGTTGTGTGCGCGCGCGCGTGTGCTTATAAAAGGAAGGTTTCTCTTTTCAATAGTAATAATTGTGGATTTGATAAACACTTTGTTAAATGCAGGACAGTCAGATGGGTCACAGCCCTGTCCCGCGGGGGCATCTCAAAGGTATTTTATCCCTAATTGACAGATGAGGAAACTGAAGCAGCAAAAAATTCAGTGACTTTCCCGAGGACTGGGAGCAGCTAAATGACAGAATGGTATTAGAATAATAATGACGATAATAAAAAAAACAGGGTATTTGTTAAGCACTTCCTACGTACCAATCACTGTTCTAAGCACTGGTAGAGATACAAGGTTATCAAGTTGGACACGGTCTCTGTCCCGCATAGGGAAGGAAGGAGAATCGAATCCTCATTTTCCCGATGAGGAGACGGAAGCCCAGGGAAGTTGAGTGATTTGCCGAGGTTCCGAGGCAGACGAGTGGCAGATCCAGGAAAAGAACCCAGGTATTCTGAGTCCCAGCCCCGTACTCCCTCTACTAGGCCACGCTGCTTCCCTGGAAGCCGGGTCGGTCTACTCATCTCCAGGGCTGCTCTCCATCCACTAGGTCACCCTGCTCCTTTTCACCTCATGCTTGGACCTCGTTGGGGTCTGTGGGTTGAACTCCAAGCCATAAAGGAATAGCAAATGGAAATAAAATGCCAGTCCTCCTCCTTCTTAGACCGCGAACCCCATGTGGGGCAGGGATTGTGCCCACCCCGAAGCTAACTTCAGTGTCCGGCCCAAAGCGAGCGCTTGATAACTACCACTATTATTATTAATAAGAATGATAAAATTCACCAGTTCGCAATTAACAAAGCTCTGTCACCACCAAGGGGCCCCAGGCGAGTGAACCGGACCCAGAGGTGAGTCGAGAGCAGCCTGACAGCGAGAGAGCCGTCTGAGAGATCCGGTGAAACCTGGTTGAAATCTCCCGAAACTTCCTCATCGGATGGAAGTGTTCGAGTGCAGCCGATCACTGATCATCTAAGACCCGGAAAGGAGAGGATGGTGATAACTTTCGGCTGCGTTTTCAAGCGCGGGGACAAATACGAATTTCCCAAGTAGCGATCCAGAACCAAAGCAGCGTGGCTTAGTGGTTAGGGCGCAGGCCCGGGAGTCGGAAGGAGCTGGGTTCTAATCCCGGCGGCTCCACCAAATCTCTGCTGTGTGGCCTTGGGCAAGTCACTTCCTCTATCTGGGTCTCCGTTACCTCATCCCTAAAATGGGGATTGAGACTGTGGAGCCCCATGTGGGACGGGGACTGTGTCTAAACTGATTAACTTGTATTTCCCCTAGCGATTACAAAAGCGCTTGGCACATAGTAAGCACTTAACAGGAACTATCATTAATACTAATCATCCCATCAAGGGACCGGAAAATGCCCTTAGCCACAAAAATAATTCGGCGAGAGAAAACCCTTCGAGAAAAAGTGGCACCTCCACTCAACGTGCGCTGATGCAACAGAGGAACCGTTTCGCTTTTCCGACCCGGACGTACTGACGGACCGAAAGAGGTCTCCCGGACTTCTTCTCCCAAATCCGGATCGTCACCCGCGCGGCTGCCGAGCCGGGCCCGCGGATGAGAGAGAAGAACAAGGTGCCACCTTCCGCGCAGGTGAGCCTTACCTGTGGTCCATAGGGTAGCTGTTGTCTTGGAGGGGTTGGGACGGAGGCAGGTGCGGAGGAAAGACCCGGTCGGGTTTTGGAGTGTGAGCTGAACTGGGGGATGCATGATTCAGCGGCGAGACTGGGGTGCTGGATGGCGTCGGGGGGTTGGAAGGCCTCATTCCCACTTGTGGCTTCTGGTCATAGGCACTGCCGGCGACAGCAAACAGAAGAGGGGAATCATTCTTCCACGGAGACAACACCGGCGTCTCCATTAAGGGCCCGGGGGGAGACTCACTTCGGATTCAGATCACGTCCACGACGGCACCGTAAGCTCTCGGAGGGCAGGGATCCCGTCTGCAAAGTCTACCGCCCGCTCCCCGGTGCTCAGTACAACGCTCAGGACAGAGTAAGCGTTCAGGAAATGCCATCGATTGATTGACGGGCATTTGGCTCATTTTCCTCTGCCTGTTCTGCTACATCCTTATCCTTCAATTAAATGTTGCCACTGGTGAACCTGCTTTGTGTCCACAGAGCACTATATTGTGCGGGCAAAGCATCGCAAACTAGCGGACAGAGCCCGGACCTGGGAGTCGGAAGGCCGCAGAGTGGCTCAGTGGAAAGAGCCCGGGTGTCGGAGGTCACGAGTTCGAATCCCGGCTCTGCCACTTGTCAGCTGTGTGACTGTGGGCAAGTCACGTCACTTCTCTGGGCCTCAGTGACCTCATCTGTAAAATGGGGATTAACTGTGAGCCTCATGTGGGGCAATATGATTACCCTGTATCTACCCCAGTGCTTAGAACAGTGCTCGGCACATAGTAAGCGCTTAACAAATACCAACATTATCATTATTAATTCCAGCTTTGCCGCTTTTCTTCGGCGTGACCTTGCGCAAGTTACTTCGCTTCTCTGGCCCTCAATTCTCTTATCTGTAAAATGGAAATGAAGACTGTGAGCCCTACGTGGGACAACCTGATTACCTTATATCTACCCCTGTGCTTAGAACAATGCTTGGCACATACTAAGCGCTTAACAAATACCATAATTATTATTATGATGATGACGATGATGATGAAGATATTTCTGAACTAGCAGTAGTTAGTGGGGATGTAAGCACAAAGAATTGATGTTTCCTCCTCAAAGGGAGCTTACACTCTAACAGGGGAAGCAGATATATATATATATATATATATATATATATATATATATGTGTGTGTGTGTATAGGCATATGTATATATACATATATATGTATATGTGTGTATGTGTGTGCATATATATATGCATATATAGGATTCTATTGATCTTGATGGTATTGGTGTCTACTTGTTTTGTTTTGCTGTCTCCCCCTTTTACACTGTGAGCCCGTCGTTGGGCAGGAATGTCTCTATCTGTTGCCAAATTGCACATTTCAAGTGCTTAGTACAGTGCCCTGCAAACACTAAGCGCTCAATAAATCAATAAAGACGACTGAATGTGTGAATGAGTATTTTCCCATTAGAGATTAATTTCCTTGTGGACAGGGAATAGGTTATTGGCTTGCTTCATATTTCCTAGCTTTAGTGCAGTGCATTTCACCCAATGGACACACAGTCAATACTATTATTACTATAATAATAATGTTGGTATTTGTTAAGCGCTTACTACGTGCCGAGCACCGTTCTGAACACTGGGGTAGATATGGGGTAATCAGGTTGCCCCATGTGAGGCTCACAGACTGCTACTGTTGCACCTGCTACTATTATTACTGTTATTTTCACTACTATTAGTAATAATAGTATTTTTTAAGCGCTTACTATGTGCCAAGCACTGTTAATGTTGGTATTTATTTTAATGTTGGTATTTATTAAGCGCTTACTATGTGCCGAGCACTGTTCTAAGCACTGGGCCCTGTTTTAGGATCTGGATAATAATTGTGGCATTGGTTAAGTGCTTGCTACGTGCCAGGCACTGTATTAAATGGCGGATACAAGCAAGCCGGGTTGAACACAGTCCCTGTCTCACATGGGGCTCACAGTCTCATTCATTCATTCATTCATTCATTCATTAGTATTTATTGAGCGCTTACTATGTGCAGAGCACTGTACTAAGCGCTTGGGATGAACAAGTCGGCAACAGATAGAGACAGTCCCTGCCGTTTGACGGGCTTACGGTCTAACTGGGGGAGATGGACGGACAAGAACGATGGCAATAAATAGAGTCGAGGGGAAGAACATCTCGTAAAAACAATGGCGACTAAATAGAATCGAGGCGATGTACAATTCATGAACAAAATAAATAGGGTAATGGAAATATATATAGTTGAGCGGATGAGTACGGTGCTGTGGGGAGGGGAAGGGAGAGGTGGAGGAGCAGAGGGAAAGGGGGAAAAGAGGGTTTAGCTGCGGAGAGGTGAAGGGGGGGGTGGTAGAGGGAGTAGAGGAAGAAGGGAGCTCAGTCTGGGAAGGCCTCTCGGAGGAGGTGAGTTTTAAGTAGGGTTTTGAAGAGGGGAAGAGAATCGGTTTGGGGGAGGTGAGGAGGGAGGGCGTTCTGGGACCGCGGGAGGACGTGGCCCGGGGGTCGACGGTGGGACGGGCGAGACCGAGGGACGGCGAGGAGGTGGGCGGCGGAGGAGCAGAGCGTGCGGGGTGGGCGGTAGAAAGAGAGAAGGGAGGAGAGGTAGGAAGGGGCGAGGTGATGGAGAGCCTCGAAGCCTAGAGTGAGGAGTTTCTGTTTGGAGCGGAGGTCGATAGGCAACCACTGGAGTTGTTTAAGAAGGGGAGTGACAAGCCCAGATCGTTTCTGCGGGAAGATGAGCCGGGCGGCGGAGTGAAGAATAGACCGGAGCGGGGCGAGAGAGGAGGAAGGGAGGTCAGAGGGAAGGCTGACACGGTAGTCTAGCCGGGATATAACGAGAGCTCGTAGCGGTAAGGTAGCTGTTTGGGTGGAGAGGAAAGGGCGGATCTTGGCGATATTGTAGAGGTGAAACCGGCAGGTCTTGGTAACGGAAATCCCCATTTTACCGATGAGGGAACTGAGGCACAGGAAGTAAAGCTACTTGCCCAAGGTTACACGGCAGACAAGGGGCGGAGCCGGGATTAGAACCCAAGATCTTCTGACTCTTGCGCCCAGGCTCTATCCACTGAGCCATACTACTATTATCGCTCCAATTATCTACACCTGCAACAGTTAGTCTAAATAATCAAACATTCGGTTGAATAAACACATACACACAAGTGGTGAAAAGAGGTGTAAACAGATCCCAAAAATAGACAGAAGATGGATTTTAGAAAGCTGATCGCTTGAACATCACGGTCCTCAAAAATCGATCTTGTTGGTTCTCCCCTCTTGAGGAGTTGTCAAAGGTTTTCCGTTTCTATCTCCGTCTTTCCCAAATCCATTAATAATAATGTTGGTATCTGGTAAGCTCTTACTATGCGCCGAGCACTGTTCTAAGCGCTGCAGTAGATACAGGGTCATCGGGTTGTCCCATGGGAGGCTCACAGTCTTAATCCCCATTTTACAGAGGAGGTAACTGAGGCACCGAGAAGTTAAGTGACTTGCCCAAAGTCACAGAGCTGACGGGTGGCGGATCCGGGATTAGAACCCATGACCTCTGACTCCTAAACCCGTGCTCTTTCCACTGAGCTACGCTGCTTTAGTATTTCTCAGGCTGCATCTACTATTTTCCTCTGTAAGCGGTCTGCGGTGAGCCCGGTATGGGCTGGGATCGTCTCTATTGGCGAATAGTTCTTTCCAAACACTTAGTACAGTGCTCTGCACACAGTAAGCGCTCAATAAATACGATTAAATGAACGAATAATACCGGAATTGACGTCCCGGAGCTTAGATCTTGGCTCCGCCTCCAGTTTGCTGTGGCATAGGGGGAAAAGTACTTGGTCCTTGTTTCCTCCTTCTCTTTTAACGGTGACTGTCCCCAAACCATCTCACCCGGAGGGCAGTAAAGATTAACGAGGAACACGATTACGGTGTTAACATTCTTTGTCCCGCTTGGTGGAAAAGTGATATAAACATAAAATAGCATCCTTACGACGCTGTTCTATTCTGCCTCGTCCTCTGCAAAGTCTGAGTCTATACTAGCAGCGTGGCTCAGTGGAAAGAGGCCGGTCTTGGGAGTCAGAGGTCATGGGTTCTAATCCCGACTCCGCCGCTTGCCAGCTGTGTGACTTTGTGTGACTTCTCTGTGCCTCACTCGGTTACCTCATCTGTAAAATGGGGATTACAACTGTGAGTCCCACGAGGGACAACCCGATCACCTTGCATCCCCCCAGCGCTTAGAACAGTGCTTTGCACATAGTTAAGCTCTCAACAAATACCAACATTATTATTATTATTATTATTATATTAAAGAAGGGGTCGCTTCACATGCCAAATAAATGTTCGACTCGGTATTTCTAACTTAAGGAAGGGGTTCACAAAGTTTAGAGATTACAAGTTAATAAATCTGGATTAGGAAAGCAAAAATATGTTCCAGTCATCTCGTCTCTAAGATAGAAATGGATCTTTCCGAACTACACTCTACTGTCTCATTAATTAATTGCCGTGTTGTATCTAGCAGTAAGCTCTGTGATATATGACTTTAAAAAATATCGCCGTAGAAAGCTACCCATTATGTGTTGCATAATAATGCCGTCTTGCTTCAAAACAAAGTGAATAATACTCTACCCTTACAAAGTGCCTTACATTTAATGATCTCCAAGTGCTTTACCAACATTAATTAAGGAAGTCCTGAAAATCAGTTTCTCCCACGAAGCTTTTCAGTTATAGTGCAGGCTCACAAAACACACCCACAAAGACACACGCAAAAAACACCCACCCACACTCTCTTCTCTTTCAAGATAATGTTTTCTCCATATGGCGCTTTCCACTTTTGAATCACACCGCCGATGCACTGATGAAAAATTACGTAGGGAAGAGCTACGTCTTAACAAGTATTAGAGCTTAACGAAGGCATCGGGCCCCGGTGGCCTCCCGAGATTCCTGCGGAAGAACAGGACGGCTGAAAAAGCCTTTCCGACGGTGAAAGGTGGCTGCCGTGGACTGGAGTACGTTTATGCGGCGTGGGAGGGTAGAGAGAGCAGGAACGGTACAGTGGAAAGAGCACAGGCCTAGTCAGAGGACCCGGGTTCTAATCCCACTCTGCCCCTAGCCTGCCGTGTGGTCCCGGGCAGGGGCTTAATTTCTCCGTGCTTCCGTTTCCTCGTCTAGCAAATGGGGATTAACCAGGCAGCTCCTCTTTGCCTCCATTTCCTCATCTGTCAAAGGGGGATTAAATACGTGTCCTTTTCCCTCTCTCTTACACTGAAAACCCTGTATGGGACAGGGGCTGTATCCATCCTGATTATCTCGTAAATACCCCAGTAGAGTGCTCGGCTGTAGTAAGTGCTGAACGAATATCACAACGATCATGATTATTACTATAATTATTAGTAGTGGTATTATTAGTAGGCTTGCACAGCGCTCTCCTCATCACTGGCTTGAAGGCACTCAATCCCCTCGTCCCCTCCTTCCTCCCCCTGCTCCTCTCCTACTGCAACCCGGCCCACACACTTGGCTCCTCTAATGCCAACCTACTACCGCACCTCCATCCCGTCTATCTCGCTGCCGACCTCTCGCCCACATCCCGCCTCTGGCCTGGAATGGCCTCCTTCCTCATATCCAACGGACGATGACTCTCGACCCGTTCAAAGCCTTATCGAAGGCCCATCTCCTCCAAGAGGGCCTTCCCCTGCCTAAACCCTCCTTTCCCCTCCCCATCTCCCTTCTGCATCGCCCTTTCCCCCTTTATTCATTCATTCAGTAGTATTTATTGAGCGCTTACTATGAGCAGAGCACTGTACTAAGCGCTTGGAATGGACAATTCGGCAACAGATGATGTTGGTATTTGTTAAGCGCTTACTATGTGCAGAGCACTGTTCTAAGCGCTAGGGTAGATACAGGGTCATCAGGTTGGCCCCCGTGAGGGTCACAGTTGATTCCCATTTTCAGATGAGGTAACCGAGGCACAGAGAAGTTAATTGACCTGCCCACAGTCACACAGCTGACAAGTGGCAGAGCCGGGATTCGGACCCATGACCTCTGACTCCCAAGTCCGGGTTCTTTCCATCGAGGCACGCCGCTTCTCCCTGCCCAGTGACCGGCTCACGGTCTAAGCGGGGGAGACAGACGGACAAAAACCAGACAACATAATCACGATAAACAGAATCAAGGGGATGTACCTCATTCGCAAAAATAAATGGGGTGATAAACTATATACAAATGAATCAAGCCTTTATTCATCACCCCCCTCCCAGCCCAGTAGCATTTACGTCCACATGTGTCATTTATTTATATTAATGTCTGCCTCCCTCTGTCTAGACGGTAGGCTTGTTGTGGGCAGGGAATGGATCTGTTATACTGTTCCGCTGTACTCGCCCAAGCTCTTAGCACAGTGCTCTACACACAGTAAGCGCTCAACAAATACGACTGACTGACCGGTGAAACTGGCCAGAGGAAAGACTGAAGCCGGGCGGATGGCAGCCATTTTGTCAACTCTTCAGCTCCGTCTCAGCCACTGCTTGAGGTTTTTCAACGGAGACGAGGAGTTTCCTGGCTCCTTGGGTGATCTGAGAGCTTCTGGAAAGTTCCCCCAGGTTCTCACCCGGCCAGATCAGGTCTGATTTTGGCAGGGCGATTGAAGCTACCGCTTCAAGGCTGGAGCCTCGCCATCAAGCCATCAATCAGTGGTGATTATTGAGCGCTTATGGTGCGCAGAGTACCGGGTTAAGCGCTTGAGAGAGTACAGTATAACGGGGTCGGTAGACCCCATCTTGCCCAATTACACCAACGGCCTTAGAGCCGAATGTGGGCAGATTGTAGAGAAGCAGCGTGGCTCAATGGAAAGAACCCGGGCTTAGGGGTCAGAAGTCATGGGTTCTAATCCCGGCTCTGCCGCTTGCCAGCCGTGTGACTTTGGGCAGGTCACTTCACTTCTCGTGCCTCAGTTCCCTCATCTCTAAAACGGGGATTAAAACTGTGAGTCCCTCGTGGGACAATCTGATCACCTCGTATCCCCCCCAGCACTTAGAACAGTGTTTTGCACATAGTAAGTGCTTAAAAAATACCACCATTATTATTATGACAGTAACAATCCAAACCAGGAAGGACATTAAAGAGGCTAAAGAAGACCCACTGATACAAGTTAATGGGATTGACTGGCCGATGGCTTTTCAAAATCGGTCACATTTCAGCCCCTAATGAGAATCTCCTCTCATGAATGTATTGTTACACTGTACTCTCCCAAGTCCTTAGCACAGTGCTTTGCGTATATTAAGCGCTCAGCTGTGTGACTGTGGGCAAGTCACTTCACTTCTCTGGGCCTCAGTGACCTAATCTGTAAAATGGGGGTGAAGACTGTGAGCTTCAAGTGGGACAACCTGATCACCCAGTATCTACCCCAGCGCTTAGAACAGTGCTCTGCACACAGTAAGCGCTTAACAAATACCAACATTATTATACATATGACCAAATGAATGACTGAATGAAAGAAAGTCTTGAAGTGATGGAGAGGAATCATCTTTAACCCACTGAGTCATCAGTATTGAAAACAGGATGCACCTCCCACATAGCCTAGCGGTCCCACGTGTCAGGGACCTGGGTTCTAATCCTGGCTCTACCACTTGCCTGCTATGTGACTTTGGGCACGTCATTTCACTTCTCTGGATCTGTATCCATTTGGCATTCCCTCCACACTCAGTCCAAGAGCACTTATGTACATAACCACAAATTATTTCTATTAATGTCTGTCTCCCCCCTAGACTGTAAGCTCACCGTGGGCAGGGAAGGGGTCTACCAACCCTGTTGTATGCACCCAAGTGCTTAGCACAGTTCTCTGCACACAGTAAGAGCTCAATCAAGACGACTGAATGAATAAATCAATGCCACTGATCGACCGATTGTTTGATTCTCTGGGTCTCACCTTCCTCATCTGTAAAAGGGGGATTAAATATACCTGTTCTCCCTCTCACTTGAGTGTCCAACTTGAGTACCGTATATTCTTTCAATCGCATTTTATGATGCTTATTGTGTGCGAAGCACTGCCCTAAGCGTTAGGGAGAGTACAAAACAACAACAGACGGCCAAATTCCTGCCCACAACGAGCTCACAGTCTAGAGACTGAGAATGAGATCGAGACTGTATCTACCCCAGCCCTCAGTACTAACGTAATAAATACCATAATAATTACGATGACTACTCACAGAGACGGTAGAGCCCTTGGGGAAAAGAAACTAAATACCATCTAGGAAAAGCATCAGGATCAAGACACATGATCGAAACGACTCCTGAAAAATAAGAAGCGCGCTTCTCTTCACCGTTCTATCCTTACTATCGTGAGAAGGAGGCAGACGTCTTCTTAACAGCTAATAGCATCTGCACAGCCTCATAAAACGCTCCTGTGATATTGTAATCATCCTCAAACGTCTGGGACCGGTCCTCGGCGAAACATGCCAGGTACCTGATGTTCAGGTCCAACCTGCCAATCTCAGTGGGTTTCTGCGAGCATTCCCTTTCCAGAGTGGATAATGCATTCTAAAGAGAACTTTCACACTCTGCTCCTGCCAACGAGACCCTCTCTTCAGACCGAAGATACGGAAGGAGAGCAATCAACCCTTTGGATGAAATTAATGCTTTCCAATGATTCTATAAGTGCTTGATCAGACGGTAAACAGTTTCGCGAGGATTCTGCTTAGAGGGGTGATCTCATTTGAGCGTTCTGTGCTCGAGGAAGATCTGCTGGAAATTCATTACCCTGGAACTCTCTTTCCAAATCCACCATTCCACAGCTTCCCCTACATTCCAAGCCCTCCCAAAACCCCTCATCCTCCAATAAGTCTTCCCCTGCTTAATGCTCAGCACCCCAAGCTACACAAACCCACCAACCGTTTCCAGCGCTTATTTTTTTAATGATATTTCTTAAGTCCTTACTGTGTGCCGAGCACCGTACTGAATATTGGCATAGATACAGAGCAATCTAGTGGGACAGTCCCTGTCCCGCGAGCGGCTCACGGTCTTAATCCCCCTTTTACTTAATCCTCCCTGGGGAAGCAGCGTGGCTCAGTGGAAAAGAGCCTGGGCTTCGGAGTCAGAGGTCTTGAGTTCGACTCCCGGCTCTGCCACTTGCCAGCTGTGTGACTGTGGGCGAGTCACTTAACTCCTCTGTGCTTCAGTCACCTCATCTGTAAAATGGGGATTAACTGGGAGCCTCACGTGGGACGACCTGATGACCCTGTGTCTACCCCAGCGCTTAGAACAGTGCTCAGTACATAGTAAGCGCTTAACAAATACCAACATTATTGTTTTACGGATGAGGTAACTGAGGCGTAGAAAAGTGAAGTGACTTGCCCGAGGTGACACAGCAGGCAAGTGGCAGGGCTGGGATTAGAACCCAGGTCCTTCTGACTCCCAGGCCTGTGCTCTATCCACTAGGCCACGCTGCTTCTCACGATCGATTGATCGTTGGTGTTTATTCGGTGCTTAATGCATGCAGAACACTGTACTAAACACTTAGGAGAGTACACTACAACGGAGTTGGTGGATATGTGCCCTGCCCACAATATGCCTGCAGTGGAGAAGATTTATACTTGTATTCATCCCCAACCTAAACACATATTCATTTTGATTCCTCCGGTTGAAGTATGTTTCTATGTCTTGTGGGCAAGGGACGCAGTCCGGGAGTGACGGACGGAAGAGACGGAAGTCCCGGGTTCTAATCCCAGCTCCACCCCGTCCCTGTTGATGACCTTGAGCAAGTCTTTTCCTCTCTGTCTCAGTTCCCTCCTCTGCAAACTGGGGATTCAATACCCCTTCTCCCATGCGGCACCTGATCATCTCGTATCTATCCCGGCACTTAGTACAGTGCTTGGCACGTAGCAAGCACTTACCAAAAAGCACAGCAATTATTAG
The DNA here is from genome assembly GCF_004115215.2 of Ornithorhynchus anatinus. Taxonomy (NCBI): domain Eukaryota; kingdom Metazoa; phylum Chordata; class Mammalia; order Monotremata; family Ornithorhynchidae; genus Ornithorhynchus; species Ornithorhynchus anatinus. The sequence goes on along the minus strand of NC_041735.1, from coordinate 65,324,318 downwards.
TACTTCTGTTGTATTTTCCCCAGCTTCTAGTACAGCGCATGCCCCCAGGGGCTGTTCAATACATGCTATTACCACAGATATACCTCCCTTATCGGGCTTTTTCAATCGAGAGTTCTGACGTTAGTCTAAGGTCTCATCTCATCGATCAGTAGGTGGTATTTACTGAGTGCTTACTGCGTGCAGAGAACTGTACTAAGCGCTTGGGAGAGGACAATTTAAGGAGTGTCGGTAGACATTCTCTCTCTCCTTGAAAGCCTCACTGAAGGCACATCTTCTCCAAGAGGCATTCCCTAATTGAGCCTTCTTTTCCTTTTCTTCAACTCCCTTCTGCATCTCCCTGATTTCACTCATTCAATAGTATTTATTGAGTGCTTACTATGTGCAGAGCACTGTACCAAGTGCTTGGAATGGACAATTCGGCAACAGACAGAGACAAGTAAGGGAGATTTAGCTCCCTTGATTCATCCCCCCTCCCAGTCCCACAGCACTTACGTCCACAGCTGTCATTTCTTTATTTCTCTTAACGTCCGCCTCCCCTCTAGACTGTAAGCTCACTGTGGGCAAGGAATGTATCTGCTATATTGTTCTATTATACTCTCCCAGGTGCTTAGTACAGTGCTCTGCACACAATAATCCCTCAATAAATACAGCTGACTGATGACTAACTGACATCCTGCAAGCTCCTTTATGGGCAGAACGTATCTATTTTACTATGTTATTATTTTACTATTGCCTAGTTTACCCTATTTGACTCTGCCAAGGGCTTAGTTCTTAGTGCTTAGAGAAGGAGCGTGGCTAAGTGGAAAGAGCCCGGGCTTGGGAGTCAGAGGTCGTGGGCTCTAATCCCTCCCCTGTCCCTTATCAGCTGTGTGACCTTGGGCAAGTCACTTAACTTCTCTGTGCCTCTGTGACCTCATCTGTAAAATGGGGATTAAGACTGTGAGCCTCACGTGGGACAACCTGACCACCTTGTTCCACCCCCAGTGCTGAGAACAGTGCTTGGCACATAGTAAGTGCTTAACAGATGCCACCGTTAATTAATTAACTAGTACAATCAATCAAGAAGCAGCGGGGCATAGTTGGATAGAACACAGGGCTGGGAGTCAGAAGGCCGTGGGTTCTAATCCTGCCACCCCCTCACCTGTCTGCAGTGTAACCTTGAGCAAGTCATTTTACTTCTCTGTGCTTCAGTTATCTCATCTGTAAAACGGGGATTGAGACTGTGAGCCCCACGTGGGCAGAGACTGTGTCCAACCTGATTTGCTTGTATCTCCCCCAGTGCCTAGCACGGTCCCTGCCACACAGCACTTAACAAATATCATTACCATTAAACATTACTATTAGCAATCAAGCAATGGTATACTGAGCACCGTCTATGCGCAGAGCACTGTGCTAAGTGCTTAGATACAGTGCCCAGGGAAAGCACTCCCTCAATACTATTGACAGAAATCCCCGCTCTGCCCCTTGCCAGCTGTGTGACTGTGGGCAAGTCACTTCACTTCTCTGGGCCTCAGTTCCCTCATCTGTAAAATGGGGATTAGGACTGTGAGCCCCACGTGGGACAACGTGATCCGCCCCAGCGCTTAGAACAGTGCTTTGCACATAGTAAGCGCTTAACAAATACCACCATTATTATCATCTTCCTGGAACATACCCCCAGCTGCTTTACCTGACATTGTACAGGCACTTTTCTCCATAGCTGAACTTGAACGGCTGTTCTTGGCTGCAGGCGGAGCCAAGTTCCGAGCACGGACTGTGTGGTTCTTTCTTTATTTTCAGTGGGAGACCGTGAAAAGCCACTAGAAAGACAGAAGCAGGTACAGTGAGAATTACACGCAGCATCAATCGATATAGCCAGCTCCTGAACGTATCGACGCACCTACTCGGCCGCTTAGCGCTTACTTGCTAAGCCCTCAGTCAGACGCGTGACCGTATTTCCATTCTCTTCCTCCTCCTGCCTGTAATATTTCTCGTATGCGACTCTCTCGTTATACTGTAAGCTCCCAGAGGGCAGGGATCTTGCCTACTACTACTACTAATAATAATAATGTTGGTATTTGTTAAGCGCTTACTATGTGCCGAGCACTGTTCTAAGCGCTGGGGTAGATACAGGGTAATCAGGTTGTCCCACGTGAGGCTCGCAGTCTTCATCCCCATTTTACAGAGGAGGGAACTGAGGCACAGAGAAGTGAAGTGACTTGCCCACAGTCACACAGCTGACAAGTGGCCGGATTCGAACCCATCACCTCTGACTCCCAAGCCCGGGCTCTTTCCACTGAGCCACGCTGATTAGAGAATCAGTGTGGTCTAAGTGGATAGAGCACGGGCCTGAGGGTCAGAGTGCTATTGTTTTTGTCCGTCCTTCTCCCCCGATTAGACTTTAAGCCCGTCAGTGAGCAGGGACTGTCTCTATCTGTTGCCGATCTGTACATTCCAAGCGCTTAGTCCAGTGCTCTGCACATAGTAAGCGCTCAATTAATACTACTGAATGAATGAAGGTTCTAAATATTATTTAGACTTTGCCGCTTATCTTCTGTGTCACCTTGGGCAAGTCGCTTCACCTCTCTGGGTCTCAGTTACCTCAACCGTAAAATGGGGGATTAAGACTCTGTGACCCTATGTGGGACAGGGATTGCGTCCGACCCGACTGTCTTGTATCGGTGCTTAGCAAAGTGCCAGCACGTACTAAGTGCTGAAGAAATATCACAATTACTATCATTATTATTATCATTAATAATAGTAAGTATTGTCCGATTGATGGGACAGAGAAGGCACTGACAGAACAAATCTGTTCTTAATCCATTTACATGGAGAAAAAAGATCGATCCGTCGCCTAAGCACTTACTTCATGCAGAGTACTGTACTGGATGCCTGGGAGAGTACAACAGAGTAAGTAAACACCACCTCTGCCTTCAAAAGCTTGCAATCTAGCAGGAACTGCCTTCGACAATTAAAGGAATCCTGATGTAATTCATTAGCATTTTATTATTTAACAGAATGAACGTCTGAATCCCATCTCATTAACTAGAATGTAACGGCAGACTCGCGTTTGACTTAGCCGGCTAGCTGCTTAGTGCTTTCCAAGACGGATGGATTTTTACTGAATATGGCAAATATCTATTAGTCGAAATCGGAGGTAATCAGAGCCAATTACACTTTACCTGGAAAATGCCAGTACCCAGAAGTCAAAGAGAGCTCGGCTATCACTTTTAATCGCTGTTAAGGAAGCCGATCATCTCATTCCATCTAGCGTGTGGAGGCATGTGAATATGCTGATAAAAAAGGGGGCATGTAATAATAATACTTTGGGCATTTGTTAAGTGCTCACTATGTGCCGAGCACTGTTCTAACCGCTTGGGTAGATACAGGATAATCAGGTCGTCCCACGTGAGGCTCACAGTCTTCATCCCTTTTTTACAGCTGAGGTAACTGAGCCACAGAGAAGTTAAGTGACTTGCCCAAGGCTGACAAAAACTTGGTTTAGAATAATAATAATGATGGCACTTGTTGAGCGCTTACTATGTGCCGAGCACTGTTAGAAGGCACGGTTTTAGCAGCCCGAGGTAGTGGTGGATAGAGCAAGGGAGGGCCTGGGAGTCCGAAGGTCATGAGTTCGTCTCCCAGCTCCACCACCTGTCCGCTACGTGATCTTGGGCAAGTCACTTCACTTCTCTGTACCTCAGTGACCTCATCTGTAAAATGGGGATTAAGACTGTAAGGCCCATGCGAGATGGGGCCGTCTCCAACCCGATATGCTTGTAACCACCCCAGCGCCTAGTATGGTGCCTGGCACCTAGTAAGCGCTTAACATATTCCACAATTATTATTAAAACACTATCTCCCCCGCTTAGTTAAAAACTCCATGCAATCTATCAGTGTTTTCTAAAAAAATTAATCTTCCCTACAGTGCGGAGAGTATGACCCCCTTTCTCCCAACACCAGTAGCCCGCCAATTTACAAATAAGTGAGGAAACCAGAATTAAACCCAAAACTGCCCAAAGAATCAAGGTCAATCAATCAATCAATGGTATTTATTGAGAGCTTTCAATGTGCAGAGCACTGTACTAGGCGATTGGGAGAGTGACACGTTCCCTGTCCATAACCAGCTAACAGTCTAAAGTGGCAGGTCTAGGGTGTTAGCAAGCTGCTTCTCCAGGACAGAGTCCAGGTTCAAGGTAAAAGTCCTCTCCTGGACCATGAGAAAACTTTTGTCTCTTCCTTCGCTGGTCTCTCACGACATGCACGCAGCTTTACGGCCAACTGTAATTGGCTTGTTTAGCACCATTAGGTTACAGTTACCTCACATCACCTATAATTTTTAAAGTAACAATTTGGCAAAATGTACCCAAGAGCTTCAAAACATAAAATAAACACTCGATATCGGGACGTCGGAGTACATTTACTAGAAGTGATGGATGGTACATCAAATTGCGGTGGCGTGAAATAGGAGAAATCTACGAGAGAGCTGAATGCCTTTTTGCTGAAATTAGGGTTTCTAAGAAAAGCTTCCAGGAGGGTTCATTTGGGAAGAATCCTGTTTCGTGCAGTAGGTTTTCCAAAGACCTACTAGTTGTGAAAGGAGAGTGTAAGACAGAAACAGGAGGGACATGGAGATCGGAATACTCTTCATACACATATTTTTTTTAAAAAATGCATTCATTCATTCATTCATTCAATAGTATTTATTGAGCACTTATAATGTGCAGAGCACTGTACTAAGCGCTTGGAATGTGGAGAAGCACATGCGTATTTAATCTTTCAGGTGATGGCAGAGCTTAGCGTACAATTATGCTGAGTTTTTGTAGTAATAACGGCATTTACTGAGCTCCGTCTGAATGCTCGGCAGATGAAACGGAAGTGGAAGATACACTCCCTGCCCACAAGGAGCTTACAGACTTGTGGTTACCTGAGGGTTGGTCCTCAGACTTGACTAAAAAGACACAGTACACATGGAATAATAGTGTTAATAACAACAATAAAGCATTTACTGAGCACTTAGTAGGTGTTAAGGATTAGGGTAGATACAAGGTTAGGAGATCAGACAGTCTCGATACCCCGGTCTGTCTATGCTATCTTAGAACGGTGCTTGACTCATAGTAAGCACTTAGCAAATATTATCATTATTATTATCTCCATTTTACCGATTAGAAAACCGAAGGCCCAGAGAAATGAAATGTTAGTACACTGCTCTACATACGGTAGGCACCCAATAAATACCATCGATGGAGTGACTGATGGACTGATTCGCCCAAAGCTCCATTCATTCATTCGATCCTATTTATTGAGTGCTTCCTGTGTGCAGAGCATCGTACTAAGCGCTCGGGAAAGTACACTACAACAATAAACAGTAACTTCCCCTGCCCACACCGAGCCTACAGTCTAGAGCCCATTGCTGCGTTCCCCTAGCCAGGAATGGGTCCCGTACACACAAGAATTTAGTACAGTGTTTTGCACACGGTAAGCGCTCAATAAATAGAGTTGAATGAATGCAAAACCTTCCCAGGCACCTGGCAGTATGAATACTTATAATAATAGTGGCATCTGTTAAGGGTTTACTAGGTGCCAGGCACTGTACTAACCGGTGGAGCGGATGCCAGGTAATCAGTCAGACGCAGCTCCCGTGTCTGGAGAAGCAGCGTGGCCTAGTGGGAAGAGCACAGGCCTGGGAGTCAGAGGACCTGGGTTCTAATCCCGGTTCTGCCAATTACTTGCTGCATGACCTCAGGCAAGTCACCTCACTTCTCTGCGCCTCGGTTCTCCTGTTCTCCCTCCTACGTAGACTGTGAGCCCTGTGTCCAACCTATCTTGTATCTTCCCCTGCGCTCAATACAGTGTTTGCCACATAGTACGTGATTAACAGATTCCTTACAACAAAATGACAAACACACAGAGAGGGCTCACAGTCTAAAGAAGAAGGAGAACAGGGATTTAATCTCCATTTTAAGGATGAGGAAACAGAGGCGCCGAAGATAAGTTCCTCATCCAAGATCACGCAGCAAGGAATTGGCAGAGTCGATCTTAGACCCCAAATCTTCTGACTCCCAGGCCCCTGCTCCATCCACTAGGCCACACCGCTTCTCCGGAGTGGCACCCCTGGCCAGCTACGTGCTTGGCCCACTGGTGTCCCGGGAGAAACTCGACGGACAGGGCAGGGAGAGAGCGGGGGTGCTGTCACACGAGCACTAGAATCAATTCCTCCAAGCAGTGTCCTCCAGTGGTTGCCTATCAACCTCCGTACAAAACAAAATCTTCTCACTCTAGGCTTCAAAGCCTTGAAGCTGTCCATCTCCTTGCCCCCTTCTACCTCTCCTCCCTTCTCTCTTTCTACCGCCCACCTCGCACGCTCCGCTCCTCTGCCGCCCATCTCCTCGCCGTCCCTCGGTCTCGCCCAGCCCGCCGTCGACCCCTGGGTCACGTCCTCCCGCGGTCCCGGAACGCTCTCCCTCCTCACCTCCGCCAAACTCATTCTCTTCCCCTCTTCAAAACCCTACTTAAAGCTCACCTCCTCCGAGAGGCCTTCCCAGACTGAGCTCCCCTTTTCCCTCTGCTCCCTCTACCCCCCCTTTACCTCTCCGCAGCTTAACCCTCTTTTCCCCCCCCTTTCCCTCTGCTCCTCCCCCTCTCCCTTCCCCTCCCCTCGGCACTGTACTCGTCCACTCAACTGTATATATTTTCATCACCCTATTTATTTTGTTAATGAGATGTACATCACCTTGATTCTATTTATTTGCGATTATTTTAATGAGATGTTCATCCCCTTGATTCTATTTATTGCCACTGTTCTCGTCTGTCCGTCTCCCCCAATTAGACTGTAAACCCGTCAAAGGGCAGGACTGTCTCTATTACCGATTTGTACATCCCAAGTGCTTAGTACAGTGCTCTGCACACAGTAAGCGCTCAATAAATACTATTGAATGAATGAATGAATGAATGAATGAATGAATGAAAGTGTCCTAAGCACTTGGGAGAGCACGCTATAACGATAAATGGATACGGTCCCTGCCCACAACGAGCTTACGGTTTAGAGGACGAGCTTACGGTCATTAAAGCGAGGGGAGGGCGAAAAAAAAAAACACACACAAAAAACCACACTAGAAGCCCAGGCTGGGACGTGGTTGGGTATTTCATCCTAAGGCCAAGAGCCTGCACCGTCTGCTTCAAGGCAGTTTTCCAGCTCACTGGCACAGGCACGATCGAGAGCGGCCAATTCATTGTCTTCCCTGTGCTTTACCTTCCCACATGGAGTTGGTGCATGTAAAAGGCTGTTAAGTACTAAATTATTCCTTATCAAATCACCATCATCTGGAGTCATGATCAACACTAATTAAATTACTTTCACCGAACAGGGCTCCAGCCTGCTGCTGCTGCTGCTTAAATACATTGTATTTCGCTTACTGTACAGACCTGACTGGGCTCAAGACGAAGCAGTGAGGCAACAGAATTGTTTGATTTTAATTAAAGTATGCCCCCCTCCTTCTTCAAGTTTATCTGCCACGGGGAAGTGAATCAGATCAAGTGGGTTAACTCCTTCATTTCATTTTCCAAAGACCAATGGTTCCAAATGATTTTAGATTAGATCTCTATCTCTGACTTCAGTCGGCGCACATAATGTGCCTATTAAATCACAAGTCATCCGAAGGCAATCTGAAGCAGAATTTCCCTCGCAAAGTTTTACGGTACGTAACTCTTTGACCGTGGAAATTTCAGGGAGTGAAAGGGGATTATGTTGGTCTCCCTGCCCTATTATTAATAACAAATAATAATAATGATGATAATAATATTCTGGTATTTAAGAGTTTACTATCTTGTCAAGCAATTCTAAGTGCTGAGGACACTATGAGGTAACAGGACAGTCACAGTCCCTGTCCCACATTGAGTTCACAATCTAAACTGAAGGGAGAACGCATATTAAGGTCCCTGTTTACAGATGAGGTAACTGAGACAGACAAGTGAAATGATTTGCCCGAGGTCATTCATTCATTCAATAGTATTTACTGAGCGCTTACTATGTGCAGAGCACTGTACTGAGCGCTTGGAATGTACAAATCAGCAACAGACAGAGACAGTCCCTGCCCTTTGATGGGCTTACAGTCTAATCGGGGGAAAATTTTACTTTTTCATTCATTCAATAGTATTTATTGAGCGCTTACTATGTGCAGAGCACTGTACTAAGCGCTTGGAATGAACAAGTCGGCAACAGATACAGTCCCTGCCGTTTGACGGGCTTACAGTCTAATCGGGGGAGACAGACAGACAAAAACAATGGCAATAAACAGAGTCAAGGGGAAGAACATCTCGTAAAAACAATTTTTCAGAGCCAGAAGCCAAAGGTGGGATTAGAACCCCCTACCCTGGGCTCTCTAGCCCAGAGCTCTTCCCTCCTGCCCCACTCGAGCCAGGATTAGAACCCGGGACCTTAGACCCCCATACTGTTAGGTTTCATTTCCCCTTAGGGAGAAAAAATACCATTTCTTCCGTCAATCAAACAATGGTGTTCACTGAACGCTTACTCTGGACAGAGCATCGCTCTAAGTACGTGGAAGAACACCACAGGCAAACACTATTCTTCCACTCAAGAACCTTTAAACTAGCGGAGAAGAATATATTAAAATAAATTACAGGTAGGTGAGGCAACTGAATGACTGTAAGGTTTGCCCCCTTCTCCCTCACCTCACTACTCTCTTACTAAGAGAAGCAGCGTGGCTTAGTTGCTAGAGTCTGGGGCCTGGGAGTCAGAAGGACCTGGGCTCTAATCCCTACCCCACATAATAATAATAATAATGTTGGTATTTGTTAAGCGCTTACTATGTGCAGAGCACTGTTCTAAGAGCTGGGGTAGATACGGGGTAATCAGGTTGTCCCACATGAGGCTCACAGTTAATCCCCATTTTCCAGATGAGGTAACTGAGGCCCAGAGAAGTGAAGTGACTTGCCCACAGTTACACAGCTGACAAATGGCAGAGTCGGGAGTTGAACTCATGACCTCTGACTCCGAAGCCCAGGCTCTTTTCCACTGAGCCACGCTGCTTCCCACATGTCTGCTGAGTGTCCTTGGGAAAGTCACTTCACTTCTCTGGGCCTCAGTTACTTCACCTGTCAAACAGGGATTTTACATGCGTGGGAGCCCCACATGGGACAGAGACTGTGTCCAATCTGCTTAACTTGTATCTACCTCAGTGCTTAGAACAGAGTTTGGCACATAATAGGCACTTAACAAATACCATAATTATTATTAGTGCTATAACCCAGCCTGCAAACTTCACTCCTCTAATGCTAACCTACGCACTCTACCTCTATTTTGTTTATTTCACTGCCAACCTCTCACCCACATCCCGCCTCTGGCCTGGAACGTCCTCCCTCCTCATATCCTACAGGCAACGACTCTCCCCACCTTCAAAGCCGTACTGAAGGCTCATCTCCTCCAAGAGGCCTTCCCTGACTAAGCCCTCTTTTCTTTTCCTTCCACTCCCTCCTGTGTCATCCTGACTTGCTCCCTTTATTCATTCCCCTCCCAGCCCCACAGCAATTATATACATATCTGAAATATCATTTACATTAATAACCGTCTCCTCCTCAAGACTGTAAGCTTGTTGTGGGTAGGGATTGTGTCTATTATATTGCTATACTGTACTGTCCCTTGAGTTTAGTACAGGGCTCTGCGCACAGTAAATGCTCAATAAATATAAGGCTATGTATGTAGGCAAGACCTGTGGTGAGTAGCCAAGTATTTAAGGGGTTAGGACAAAGTGTCACGGTGATTTAGGAGGGAGGGAAAATGGAGTTGGGCGACTGGTTAAGGGAGGCTTCTGGGAGATGAGATTTTAACAGGGTTTTGAAGATGGAGAAGGTGGTGATCTGACAAAGTAAGAAGAAGCTGAGATCTAATTCCGGCTCCTCCACTTGCCTGTTGTGTGACCTTGGGTAAGTCATTTCACTTCCTCTGTGCCTCAGTTCCTTCATCTGTAAAATGGGGATTGAGACTGTGAGCCCCATGTGAGACAGGGACGGTAATCAACAAATGTCATCACCATCATCATATGAAATGGAAGGGACGGAGTGGGCAACTTCATTTTGGGTTGTGGCCTTCATTTTAAACCTCCTTTAAAAATTGGCACTTGCTTCCCTACCTCAAATTGATAATGTTCATATCAGAAAACTTTATTCTCATTGGATGTGGAAATCTACTCAACCCACACAACATGAAAAGGAAGGAGGGCTCCAGTGGCAATTTTGGCAAACACTAACAGTGTCATAAAATGCAAAATTGACGTCAGCACTTATAAAGGACTCTAATGAACTCAAGATTTATCTTCAGAGCTTTTGTTTTGTTTTTTAACTCACTCGAACTGAAGACATTGCAACCATTTCCAAGGCAAGGGGAGGGGAAGGTGAGGGAGGAAAAGAGTCATATTTATGGTTCAAATAGAAAGAAAACAAGGCTGGACTGTGAGGAAGAGGGTGGTGGGAGGGGGCAGCTAGGAGGAGAGGGGTGGGGAGGCAGTACCCTCTTCCAATGAGACTCAATCAATCGTATTTATATTGAGTGCTTACTGTATGCAAAGCACTGTACTAACCACTTGGGAGATCGGAATATAACAATAGACACATCCCCTGCCCACAATGAGCTTACCGTCTAGAGGGGGAGAGAGACATTAATATAAATGAATAAATTACTATGTTCATAAATGCTGCCCCCTCTCAGGATGGCACCTGGAGAGCTTCCAGTCCTCTACCAGTTTTGGCTACAGGAGGGAGAGCCAAGCAGAGGCCTGTCCAGTCCATTCCGAACTTGGCCAGTGGCTAGCGAGTGGAAGGCCATCTGCTCCAACTCAAAAACTCCCCTGTGCTGGGCAGCAGCGGTGTGGGAGAAAGTCAAGGGTGGGGACTCAAGTTTACTGCTTGGAAGGAGGCAACGGTAAACCACTTCTGGATTTTGACCAAGAAAACTCAATGGATCCACTATAGAACGCCTGCAGATGGAGGCGGGGCGTTCCGGAAGAGATGTGTCCATGGAGTCGCTATGGGTCGGAGATGATTCGGCAGCTCAGGACAAAATCAAAAAAGACCTGCGGGGATGTAAATACTGAAAGGAAACTCTTAAACTTCAGAAATTTGCCAGGAAGGGAAATGATTTTAGATTTGAGAGGGGAGGTTACCAATTCAGCTTGCTCACAAGCACTACCCTAGAATGCACGCTGTACATAAAGGAGCAAAGAAAGAAAAGGAAAGAAGCTGACTCAGGGATCTCTGCTCATCATCTGCTATAACTCAACTAGTCAACATCCCGAACGCTTAACGTAAGTGCCTTTCCTCAGCGTTTACTTAGACATCGAAGGCCAAGAGGTTCCTCTTTATTAACCAGTTAACAGTTGGAACCAGTGTGGCTCAGTGGAAAGAGCACAGACTTGGGAGTCAGAGGACCTGAAGTCTAATCCTGCCCCCACCCCCACCTTGTCTGCTGAGAGACCTTGGGCAAGTCACTTAACATCTTGGAAATTTAGACAAATGAATTCCCTCATCTGTCAAATGGGGATTAGACCAGCACTTATGTAAACATGTGTAATTTATTTATTTATATTAATGTCTGTCTCCCCCGCTCTAGAGTGTAAGCTTGTGTGGGCAGGGAATGTGTCTGTTTATTGTCGCATGGACTCTCTCAAGCGCTTAGTACAGTGCTCTACACACAGTAAACACTCAATAAATGTCACCGGATGAACAAATGCATCCTACTCCCTCCTACTCGTGAGCCCCATGTGAGAGAGGGACTGTGTCCAACCAGATTCACTTGAATCTACTCCAGTGCTTTGAGAAGAGCTTGACAAATAGTAAACACTTAGCAAGTACCATAACTGTAATATAATATCACTGAAACCCTGAAAAATGAGGCATTTTATGGAACTTCAAGGTATTGTGTGGGGCTAAAACCGTGTGAATAGGATGGATCATTATGGGCAGGAAATGTAATAATGTTGGTATTTGTTAAGCGCTTACTATGGGCCGAGCACTGTTCTAAGCGCTGGGGTAGACACAGGGGAATCAGGTTGTCCCACGTGGGGCTCACAGTCTTAATCCCCATTTTACAGATGAGAGAACTGAGGCACAGAGAAGTGAAGTGACTTGCCCACAGTCACACAGCTGACAAGTGGCAGAGCTGGGATTCGAACTCATGAGCCCTGACTCCAAAGCCCGTGCTCTTTCCACTGAGCCACGCTGCTTCTTCTGCTCTAATGTGTCTGCTCTATTGTTGCATTATACTCTCCCAAGCGCATAGTACAGTGTTCTGCATATATTAAGAGCTCAAAAAACACATATGACTGACTGAAAGGAGGATTTCTCAACACCAGTCTGCAGGAAATGAAACGGAGAAGCCCAAAAGAATCATCTAGTGTCCATTCACGTGATGAGCAAGGTTTTCCATCTATTTCTCCAGCAAACTTTCCCAACATTTGTGGTTGTGCATAAATGTGTTCAACGTTAGGACCCTGACAAGTAAAGAACCACCACAGAGACACAAATAGTCCCGGTATGTTTGGGCTAAGCCCTCCCAGATGATGGGAAACATTTACTTTCGCCAAATATCCCTTCCATTTCAGGTGATGAATGGATTGGGATGACCTCAATTAATGCTCAGATAAATTTCAGAGGCAGGGGGAGGCTGGCGTGTCAATAACAATGTCACCCACTTTTGAAATCCATCTTCCCATCCGCGTAGAAAAGTAACGGGCCCTTCAGAGCGTCGGAGAATCTCAGAGATTTTTTCCACCCCACCCCCCCATGCATTTCCCATTGCCGTTCGCCCCTCCCCCAACCTCAGCTCCCAGCAGACACATACACACACACACACACACACACATACACACTAAAATCCATTACTAAAGGGTCTAATCTCAGCTATCAGCACAGAGTGCCTTTATGGAACCATTAAACCATTTCTCTTGTTTACAGTGCCTGAAGAAAGATGTGAATTATGCCTGTGACAAACCCGGGAATAACATTTCTAAACTGCTATCAAAATGCAAACTGAAACACATTTAAGGGCAGAGGCCCTGATTTGTACCTTGGCTGTTTTTCTGTCCCTCGGCCGCATCTGGGCAAGCGTTCGCCTCATGTTTCTAGGAAAGGATTTATTTACACTGGACCACGACAGGTAGTGTCTGTTATCCAAAAGATTTTACTCAGGAGTGAACGTGAAAGCTAGAAAATACGGCCTTCCGTTTGGAGACGGGAGAGTACTTGATGTGAAAACCGTTAAACTCCCAACATTTGATTTACATGGAAACCTGTAATGGTTCTGTCATGAAAACACCAAACGTACGGGAGGAATAACACGACAGGCTGGCCTAGAGGAAGGAGCACAGGCTTGGTTAACAGGACGCGTAGTTTCTCAACCCAGCACCTGCCTGCCATGAGACCTCAGGCACACTCACTAACTTCCCTATCCGACCGTTTTCTCATCTGTACGATGTGTAAAATACCTGTTCGTCCTCCCTGTTAGTCTGTGAGCCCTGAGTGGGATAAGGATCGCATCCTTATCCAAGATTGGGTTATCTTGAATCTAACTCAGTGCATACCTCAGGGCTTGGTATGTGTTCACTAACCCAATTACCGATGTTATCTCTTGCCCTAGCGAAAATAAAGTTGAGATTTAGCATGTGGGAATGGAAGATTAGTAATATACATGCATGCTGCTTTGATTTCTCGGACCACTGGAATGACTGAGGAGATCCCAAAAATGTGACAGATGAAGGAAAAACCGGGAAGTCTAAGGAAGGAGATAACATTCTGGATATTTAAAGAGTCCATTGCTGCGGCCGATATACCCACCCTTGAGGTGAGATAAAAACGGGAAACAGCAATGGCCTAGTGGATAGAGCCTGGGCCTGGGAGTCAGAAGGACTTCATTGATGGTGCGTTCATTCATTCAAAAGTATTTATTGAGCGCTTACTATGTGCAGAGCACTGTACTAAGCGCTTGGAATGTACAAATCGGTAACGGATAGAGACAGTCCCTGCCCTTTGACGGGCTTACGGTCTAATCGGGGGAGACGGACAGTCAAGGACAATAGCGATAAACAGAATCCAAGACGCCTTCCCCGACTAAGCTCTCTTCTTCCTCTTCTCCCTCTCCCCTTCTGTGCTGCTTTCACTTGCTTCTTCATTCCTTCTCCCTCCCTTCCCCACAGCACACATGTATATATCTGTAATTTATTTATGTATTTATCTATTTGTTTATACTAATGTCTGTCTCTGTCTGTCTCCCACTCTAGACCGTGGGCTCACTGTGGGAATCTGTTATATTGTACTCTCCGAAGTGTTTAGTACAGTGCTGTGCACACAGTAAGCATTCAGTAAATACGATTGAATGAAAGAATGAATGAATGAAGAGCCTGGGTTCTAATCCCGGCTCTGCCACTTATCTGCTATGTGACCTTGGTCAAGTCACTTCACTTTTCTACGCTTCAGTGACCTCAACTATAAAATGGAGATTATGACCGTGAGCCCAGTGTGGGACATTATGATTTTTATTAACTCCAGGAGTCCCAGCTGGAAAGAGGCAGGAGAATCTATGAAGCAGCTAATAAGGTCTGCACTATCCCAAGCTAATCAGGTTGTCTTGAGCTTCAAACCAGATATTCCTGCTCTCCACTTAAACCAGGCAGAGGGAAAGAGCTTGACGACAAATCGGCTCAATTATTATCACAGTATTTGTTAAGCGCTTTCTATGTGTCAACGCTGTTCTAAGCCCTGGGGCAGGTACAAGGTAATCAGGTTGGACATGGTCCATGACCCACATGGGGCTCACAGTCTCAGTCCCCATTTTTTGGTTGAGGAAACTGAAGCACAAAGAAGTTCAGTGACTGTCCCGAGGTTACAAAGCAAGCAACTGGCAGAGCTGGGGTTAGAATCCAGGTCCTTCGGACTTCCAGGCCCAGGCTCTTTCCACTAGGCCGTGCTACTGTAGGACTTCAGAGTCAACCGGTCTGTAGTTGACAGAGGAGGATGGATGCCCGCTTTCATTTTTACATTTATCGGCCGAACTCCGTAAGATACACTGGGGTGAAAAGAGGAAGGTTTTAACCTGGCCCAGAAGAACAAGATCAAACGGTGCTGAAACCAAATAGTGCACAAATAGCACAAGATTCGAACCCATATCTCCAGACTCCCAGTACTGTGCTCTTTCCAAAGGCTATGCCAATTTTATACAAATTTTATCCCGCAAATGACTTTTTTTTTTTAAATGATCTTTGTTAAGCACACACTATGTGCCAAGCCTAAGTGCTGGGGTAGATACAAAATAATTTTCCCTCAAGGGGATTGCTGCGGATTTTAGCTCTTTCGCCAGCTGTGAGCTTGTCACAGCTTATCTCTCCAGGGTTCAGGGATGACCACAGTTCTGTAATACTTCTAGTTCTGTGACTGCTTCTTTATTTCCCTGCCCAGGGTTGCTACCGTGGGTTAAATTTAAACGATGGGAGATTACGGATTTTAAGAAAGCAAGGAGCACATGCTCATTTGAGATGAGGTGATTGATTTTCACTTCTGGATCAATCAATCAATGGGATGAGTGCTTACTGTGTGCAGAGCACGGTCATAAAAATAATTAGGAGTATTCAGTAAGTGCTTACCAGGTATTAAATGTTGGACGATCAGATCAGAACGCACTTCAGCAGCACAGTCACAGAGGTGGGAGAGAAGGTATTTTTATCCCCATTTTGCAGATGAGGAAAGTCAAGCCCAGAGAGGTTCAGGGACATGACCATGTTCACAAAGCAGGAGAGCGCAAGAGCGGTAGTTACAAGTTCACTCACTCATTCAATCATTTTTATTGAGCGCTTAGTTGTGCAAAGCACTGCGCTAAGCACTTAGTTGGACTTCCTGACTCCGGCTCAGTGGAAAGAGCCTGGGCTTGGCAGTCAGAGCTCATGGATTTGAATCTTGTCAGCTGTGTGACTGTGGGCAAGTCACTTCACTTCTCTGTGCCTCAGTGACCTCATCTGTAAAATGAGTATTAACTGGGAGCCTCACGTGGGACCACCTGATTACCCTGTATCTACCCCAGCGCTTAGAACAGTGCTCTGCACATAGTAACGTTCTGCTCCCTTCCACTGTAATTCTAAATAATAAAATCATTCCCCAGCATTATTTCAGCGTCATCTGGGTTCCACAAATAACCTGTAAGTAAATGAAGTCTGAGAGTAAAAGGAAGTAGGTTAAGGGCCGTGGAATGAAAGATGGCATATCCCAGCCAAGAACCACCAAGGCCGTCAACTCTGTTCACTTAACGAGTTGTAGAGTAAACCACTTCTGTATTTTTACCAAGAAAACTCTCTGGATACACCACCCGAACGATTTCAGATGGAGAGCGGGGCGTTCTGGGAGAGATGGGTCCGTGGTGTCGCTGTGGGTCGGAAAAGACTCGACGGCATAAGACAAGACAGGACAAGAAAGAATGGTATTTGAATGCCACCCAATCGGTGGAATGCACTGTACGAATCGCTTGAGAAGTAAAACAGATGCAGAAGACGAGAAGCAACGTGGCCTAGTGGAGAGAGCCCGGGCCTGGGAGTCAGAAGGACCTGGGTTCTAATCCCAGCTCCTCCACTTATCTGCCGTTTGATCTTTGGTAAGTCACTTTATTTCTCCAGGCCTCAGTTAACTCATCTGTAAAATGTATCTACTCCAATACTTAGAAGAGTGCCTGGCACACAGTAAGCGCTTAAGAAATACCATTTAAAAAAAAAAAAAAAAAAGACAAATCTCCTGCTCAAGAGGAGCTTACATGATAACAGTCACTTGGTAGCTATTCGTTATCAAGCAGGCAGCTGGTAAGAGCCAAATGTCATCTCTGTCCTCTTATTTTAGCCAAATGACCTTTTCTACAGCATATCTCTGGCATGTGAAAGGGACTCACAAGCTTGGTGTCTGAATTCCTAGCTCGCCTACAATTTCTTGTATTTGTTGAAAACGATATCTCCGCTTGCCATTCCCGAGTCTGTTCTCCAGGGTAAAAACGATAGCGACGATAATATAAAGATGGTATTCAAGTATCGCTATGCACCAAACACTGTGCTCCGCACTGGAGTAGATACGGCTTAATCAGACCGGACACAGTATCTGGCCCACGCGGAGCTCACAGTCTAAACAGCGGGGAACCGAGATCCAGAGAAAGTCAGGCATATGCCCAAGGTTTCACACACCAGGCAACTGGTGCTTAGACGGTAAGGCTCACTGAGGGCAGGGATTGGGTCTACTTATTTTACTCTATTCGCCTACGTGCTTAGTACAGTGTTCTGCACAGAGTAAGCAATCAATAAAAGCCAATGACTGGTTGGCAGAGTTAAGATTCGAACCCATACCTCTGGACTCCCAGTACTGTGCTCTTTCCACTAGACTATGCCAATTTTATACAAATTTTATGCCGCAAATGATTTTTTTTTTAATGATCTTTGTTAAGAGCATACTATGTGCCAAGAAGTGTTGGGGTAGATAAAAAATAATCACGTTGGACACAGTCCCCGTCCCACATTAATCCCCATTTTACAGAAGAGGTAACTAAGGCACAGAGAAGTGAAGTGACTTGCTCCAGGTCACACAAGAGACAAGTAGCAGAGCCGGCGTTAGAACCCAGGTCCCTCTGAATCCCAGGTCTGGGCTCTTTCCACTAGGCAACACTGCTCCCCTAGGAGTCCGGTGGGCTAGAAGCCCTTAAAGTTCCCTTGTGGCACTGCGATGTCACCCCACCACAGGCCCCCAAAGAGGACAATCCAGACACCATCGGTCACTTGGAAACTTGTTCAAAAAGACCCCATCGGCCGACAATCGGAGCTGCGAATACACGCTCGATTCCAAAACTAGGCGAGCTTTCCCAAAAGAGAAAGCCCAGCTGGGCCAAAGGAAAAAAACAATCTGAAGCGCTTCCCGTGAATGTCAACCAACGTTAACCTGCTGCCCGAGGGATCCACGGAGGAGAGTAAAAAAGGAAACTTTTGAGCGGTCCTGAAAGTAAACACCTCCCTCAGTCGTCTGTCTTCAGCTGGCTCGGCCACTACGAGGCCCAAGAAGCTCCGTCACTCCGTAACATCCAGCCCATTTTTCTGAGGGCGGATTGCTCATTTGAGAAACGGCACGACCGAGTGGAAAGAGCCCAGGCTGGGCAGTCAGAGGGCCTGGCTTCTAACCCCAGCTCTGTCGATTTCCTGGCACGTGACCTTAGGCAACTCATTTCACTTCTCTGCGCTTCCATTTCTTCCGCTGTAAATGGAGATTATAACAGGTTTTTCCCTCTTACTTGGAGTCCCTGTCTCCAAGTTTCCCTAATCTTATGATGGATGGCACTGGTTGGGAAATGAAGGATTGGATTCTAAGAAACAGCCATGCAGAAGTGTATTGGATTAAAAGTAGACACCTTGAAATCACTCTCTTATTTTCCAACAGAGCAAACTTGCAACCGAAGTTGTTCCATCCAAAAAACATTAGAAGAAGAAATCGATGTGGAGGAAATAGCTAGAGACCCACTCTTGGGGAGAACAGTAAAATCTGCCGTCATACAAATAGGCAGGGAGATTTTTGAAAATCGTGGAGCGATATTTCGGTGAAGTTTGGGGCTTAAAAAAAAGTCTCATCATTTACAAAGACCAAATACCTTTATATTAAAAAAAAATATATATATTGAGACAATTCTGCTGGATCTTTAATCTAAATTCAATCCATAGGATTGGAGAGCTTGTTGTGTGCAGAGCACTGTGCTAAGCACTTGGAAGAAGAGTACAATACAACAAAGTTGGTGGACACATTCCCTGCCCACAAAGAGCTAAAAGACTAGAGGGAGAGAGAGAGACGTCGATATAGATAAATCAGTGAATTACGGATACGGCCGTAAGTTCCGTGGGGCTGAGGGAGGGGGGTGAATATCAAGTGCTTAAAGGGTTCATGGACCTTTCTCGGACACACTGAAGAGGTGTCTTCTATTAATTTTTTTAACGGCTTCTATGGAACTATTGGAAGTGATTTGTAAAGAGGGAAAACTGCAAAAGACTATGTGCAATAGTCCAAAACAGAACATAACTTCAGGACATACGACTCCGGGGCTGCACGGCAACCCTAGACTATTATAAGTAGCAAATCTCTGTAAGGAAGGAAGAACACAGCAGATTATAAATCTTTTTACTTCGACCCAAGTCAAAGCACTTTGTGGCAATACCAAAACATACACCAAATCCTTCTTAATCCTTCTACAATGACAGTATTTAGGATTGCTCACATCATCTGTGTATTCCCTACCAGGAAATGAGTCCTGAAGAGGATTTTATTTTGAATCAGACTCAACCTTAAATCAATAGCAAGGTTACTGAGCCTTTTGATTTTGCATACATTCAATGAGATTATAGGGGACGTTTATACAAATGCTTCATTATTCTTCCACAAGGAAGTATGTCCAACCCCACTTTACTTAACCGAACCCTTATCTGACTGTTTTCAACTTCCAGGACTATATTCCAGTGTCACCTTTCTTCCACGGCCCTGCGTCTCCGCGCTGATATTTAAAATGGGTGCATGTGAAGAAACGTATGTACTTTTTATAGCCCCAACTGACAGACCCAAATGCCACCTCAGCTCTTCCGCGCTACCTAATCCACACCAGTACTCAAGAAACCAACAGCACGGCTCTGGGTGTCAGGGGACCTGGGTTCTAATCCTGAGTCTGCTACCTGTCTGCTATGGGACCTTGGGAAGTCACTTCTCTGTGCCTCAGTTACCTCATCTGTAAAATGGGGATTAAGATTGTGAACCTATTTAAATAGGTTCACAGTAATTCATTCATTCATTCATTCAATAGTGTTTATTGAGCGTTTACTATGTGCAGAACACTGTACTAAGTACTCAGAATATACAATTCGGCAACAGATAGAGACAATCCCTGCCCAATGATGGGCTTACTGTAATTCAATAGTATTTACTGAGTGCTTACTATGTGCAGAGCACTGTACTATGTGCAGAGCACTGTACTAAGCGTTTGGAATGTAATCAAATCAGCAATACAAATTGATTACCTCGTATCTACCTCAGTGCTTAGTACAGTGCCTGACACATAGTAAGCACTTAGACACCGTTTTCAAAAAGTACTCATTTAGCACATATAAATACATCGAGCAATGGTATCTGAGCACTTCAGTGTGCAGAGCACTGTACTAAGCACTTGTGAGATTACAATACTAGAGAATTAGTAGGGATGTTCACTAGCCACGAGGAGCTTACAATACACGTACAAGTATATATAATAAAAATAAATAATAATGATGTTGGTATTTGTTAAGCGCTTACTATGTGCCGAGCACCGTTCTAAGTGCTGGGGTAGATTCAGGGTAATCAGGTCCCATGCGGGGCTCACAGTCTTAATCCCCATTTTCAAGATGAGGTAACTGAGGCACAAAGAAGTTAAGTGACTTGCCCAAAGTCACATAACTGACAAGCGGCAGAGCCGGGATTAGAACCCATGACCTCTGACTCCTAAGCCCGTGCTCTTTCCACTGAGCCACGCTGCTTCTCTAATATATGTGTGTATTGTATATATTTTGTGTATAAATGTATATATGTGTGTGTGTGTATATGTGCATATGTGTATGTGTGTGTTTGTGTATGTATATATGTGTGTGTGTGTGTGTGCATATTTATGCACATACATATATATTTTTTTATATCGGTCTATCTGCAATTCACTAAAGTCTCTCTCCCCAACTAGATGTAAAAATCTCTGGGGACCAGGAATCATGTAAACTAATCCATTTTGTACTCTCCACACAAGCTTAGTATAGTGCTCTGTACCCATTTGGCACTCAATAAAAGTTATTGATTGATTTACCGACCGATAAAAAACCTGCCCCGGGGTACTCTATCCCAGATGGTAAAAGTCCCTCTCAGGACTTTCAGTAATCAGTTATTGCTGAATCTCGCTATTGTTATTGCTATCAGGGGTTGTTCAGTTCTGTTCCTCGACTTTACTGAGAATTCCAAGATGGCAGCGGTCCAGGGACACAGGCACTCAAAAGAAGAAATCTTTCTTCAGATAATGTCCCTTGGGTCAAATAGTAATTGTTGTTTGTTATGGATCAAGCACTGTGCTAAGCGCTGGAGAAGGTCATCAGGTCAGACACAGTCCCTGCTTCACCTACGGCTCACAATCTAAGAGGGAGGGAGAGCAGACGATGAAACCTGGTTTTATGGACTAGGAAACCGAGGCACAAAGTAAAGCGACTGGACCAAAGTCACTAAGTGGGCAAGTGGCAGAGCTGGGATTAGAATCGGGTCCTCTAAAAATCTACTAAGTGCTTACTATGTGCCAAGCACTGTTCCAAGCTCTGAAGTAGGTACAAGTTAATCAGGTGGGACCCAGTCCCAGTCCCTCAAGGGACTCACGCTGTCATCCCATTTAACAGATGAGGTAACTGGGGCCCAGAGAAGTTAAGTGACTTGTCCAAGGTCACACAGCAGGCAAGTGGCAGAGCTGGGATTAGAAATCAGGTCCCTCTGATTCCTAGGGCCAAGTCTGTGCTTTTTCCACTAGGCCACGCTGTTTTCTATTCCTGACGTCGGTGCACCGTCGGGGAAACAATATAGGAGACTCAAATTCAAATCAGAATTTAGCCCTTTTTTTTAGCCTCAGCTGGCGGGAGATTTCATCTTGCCAAGGCCTCCGCCGCGTCCCCAGGTGGAAGGTGACCGCTTCGTCAGCCGACGGGTCTTAAGCCCCGACGGCGCATTCGGAGACCACCGTTAGCCCGTAGGCACAAAAAGACCCTGGAGGCCGAACTTCCTTTGTAAAAGAAAGTTTCCAAGAAAGTGGAAATGGAAAGGAAAATGTGTAAAGATGAAAGAACGGGGAAAACGCCTTCTCTTTCCACAAACAAGAAAGACATGTCGTAGAACACATGGATACCACCTGCGAAAAACCCGAACGATCATAAATACCAGAGGCTGGTTCTCATTCTCTTCCACACCCCTTTGAAGTCAATAGAATCTTTGTGCACGAAGAAAGATACCCAAGGGTGTAGAGGAAGATCAGAATTAAGTCAGCTCCCTTGCCACACAACGGGCCGACGGATTCGTTGCAGATGATGCGCATTTTTTTTTTTGCCTTTTTTTTTGGTGGATGTAGGATTCTCTCCTCACCCTCCCGCTAATTATCTTCTCCTGTTTAGGAACCGTCACCTACGTACCGGCTAAAACTGCTCCCTTTAGGCGTCCAAAACGGACTTGACGGGTAGCGCTGACGGGGAGTACTGTTCTGTGCGGGGATTAGGGTAGAAGAGCGAGCACCCTACGTGAAGGGAGAGGGTTGGGGGCGGGAAGGGCTCGCTATGACTTCCCCAAATGGCCTCGGAAATGATGAACAAAACAGGCACATATGTTCTGGTGGGAACAGACCAAGCTGGTTCAGACATAAGGTTGCCCAGCATGGGGAAGCAGCACGGCCTCGAGGAGAGAGCAGGGGACTGTCACTCACCGGACCCGGGTTCTAATTCCAGCTCCGCCCCGGCCTGTTGTGTAACCTTTGGGTAAAGTCACCTCACCTCTCCGGGCCTTAATTTTCCCAGCTGTGAAAGGGGGATACCCGCTCCTCTTACCTCAAAGGCTGTGAGCCCGGGAGAGACGAGGGCTCTGTCCAGCTGCATCACCTTGCGTCGAACCCAGGCCCGTGGTAAATGGTTAAGGATAATGATGGCATTCGTTAAGCGCTGCCTATGTGCCAAGCACTGTTCTAAGCGCTGGGGTAGATACAAGGTAATCAGGTTGTCCCACGTGGGGCTCACAGTCTTAATCCCCAGTTTACAGATGAGGTAACTGAGGCACAGAGAACTTCAGTGACTTGCCCAAAGTCACACAGCCGACAGGTGGCGGAGCCAGGATTAATAGTAATAGTAATACTGGTATTTGTTAAGCGCTTACTATGTGCTGAGCACTGTTCTAAGCGCTGGGGTAGATACAAGGTAAATCAGGTTGTCCCTCGTGGGGCTCACAGTGTTCATTCCCATTTTACAGGTGAGGTCACTGAGGCGCAGAGAAGTTATGTGACTGTCCCAAAGTCACACAGCTGACAAGTGGCGGAGCTGGGATTAGAACCCATGACCTGATTCCCAAGCCCGGGCTTTTTCCACTAAGCTACGCTGCTTCTCAGTAGCATGCACAGCCACCTGGATGGAAGAAAATGGCTTGACAGCCACACTTGACACAACTGGTTTGGGATGACTGTGTGTATTGCAGTGTCTTCCCAACTAATCAGTCGATCAATCACATTTATCGAGTGCTTTCCATCTTCGGAGCACTGTACTGAGTGCTTGGGAGAAATGCAGCGTGGCCCAATGGATAGAGCACGGGACTGGGAGTCAGAAGGTCATGGGTTCTAATCCCGACTTCACCAATTGTCACTAGCCACTGGCCAAGCTAGGAATGGAATGGGCAGGCCTCTGCTTGACTCTCCCTCCTGTAGTCAGGACTGGTAGGGGACCGGAAACTCTCCAGGTGTGACCCTGAGAGGTGGCTTTATGGATACTGGGGTAAACTGAGGTTGGCACTTTCTGCTATCAGCCAGTAGAATCGTCCATTCAGCTCTATGTCCCCAAAGGGCAGGGACCTTGTCTCTCGGCTTCTGCCAACCTCTCCCGAGCATCCAGTCCAAGGTTCTGGCCATCACCGGTCCCCCGTGCCCTACCACCTTGGCTCCCACAACCAACCCGGGCCCGCAAGGATGGCAACGGATTCAATATTTAAGAATAACAATAGTATTTAAGTTCCTACTATGTGTCAAAGATCCAAGCGAATCAGGTTGGACACAGTGCCTGTCCCGCACGGGGCTCAGTCTTAATCCCTATTTTACAGATGAAGTCACTGAGGCCTAGAGAAGTTAAGTGACTTGTCCAAGGTAACACAGCAGGCGAGTGGCGGTGCTGGAATTAGAACCCAGGTCCTTCTGCCTCTCAGGCCTGTGTTCTATCCACTAAGCTCTGCTGTACTATATTTCACAACATTCAGGCTGGCTTTGGTTGTTACTGTACCGTGGACTGGCCTTGGATTTGCTCCCATCATTTACTCTTCCTTCAACCCCATAGCATTTCTGTCCATATCCGGAATTTTATTTACTTAACGTGTGTCTCCCTCTCCAACGTAAACTCACTGTGGGCAGGCGATGCATCTGTTAGACTGTTGTATCGCACAACAATTCGGTTGTGCTTAATTCAGCGCTCTGCACACAGTAAGCGCTCAATAAATACGACCGACTGATTCTGGACGAGCAAGCCAGTAACGCCGTAAAGCCCATTCTGGTCTGCCACTGGGTCTATTGAATTCCGAGTTTTGTCTTGTGTGTCATTTCTGTCGTTCTCATGTGCTTCTCTCGTGTTCATCCTTCCTTATGTGTCTATCATCAGGCCCTAAATCTTACATTGTGAGCCCGTGGAGGGCTAGGGGCTGTGGCTAATTCTCGCCTGTAGATTCTTCCCAGCAATCAGTCGACGGTATTTGTCGAGTGCTTACTGTATGAGGAGCACTGCACTAAAATGCTTGGGAGAATACTCAGAAGGAGCCATGGATTGATTTTCCACCGGCAGATTTCCAGACTACTGATTATCCACAGCCTCCACCACAAAAACTCTGACTCAAAGAGCGCCACTCGTTTCTCGATGGCAGGGCTCTGTCCTCAGCCACTGATCTCTGGCTTTCCGCTGAGATGCAGCCTTGCCTGAAGCCTTGTTTCACTGTGTTCTTTAAAAAAAAAAAGAAAAAAAAAACTTTCCTCTGCCCTCCTCGCTTCCAATTTCCCAAATTCAGCAGCTGTTTGGGTCTCCTGATGTCACTCCTTCTTGTGAGTCCCATCCAGCATAGCTCTGTTGATAGGCTTGTACGCTTAGAACAGTGCTTGACGCATAGTAAGCACTTAAATACCACCATTATTATTACTATGATTACTGCGAAGTCAAGGAGCAATTAATGAGCGCTCCATGGATCAGAGGGAGAAGTGGGCAGGGCTTGCCCACGTCCGAATGTCCGCACTGCAAAATCCCCAAATTTTTGTAGGTGCTCGATCCCGGCGAGGAGACAGGAAATGAGTCCCATTTGGGCACTACAATCTTTATGGGGGTCTCCGGCTACAATCTGCGACCCCCTCCTCAGAAGGAGCTTAGTCCACTTATGCGCACGCATTAATTGCATCTGGATTTTTTGTGTATTTAAACACGAGGTATCGATCCTCCCTGCGTGTCAAGGGGCAGACGACGGTCTAAAGTCCCTTGCCTGAAGGCGGTCTGAGATAATAATAATAATAATGTTGGTACTTGTTAAGCGCTTACTCTGTGCTGAGCACTGTTCTAATTACTGGGGTAGATACAGGGTAATCAGGTTGTCCCACGTGAGGCTCATAGTTTTAATCCCCATTTTCCAGATGAGGTAAGTGAGGCCCAGAGAAGTGAAGTGACTTGCCCACAGTCACACAGCTGACAAGTGGAAGCGCTGGGATTCAAACCCATGACCTCTGACTCCCAAGCCCGGCGTCTTTCCACTGAGCCACGCTTCTTCTCGTACTTTCCAAGCGCTCAGTACAGCGCTCTTCACAAAGTAAGCCCTCGATAAATGCAACTGAATGAACGGGTGGCGAGGAGAGGGAAAAAGGAACGATGTAGAGAGGGCGATCTTCGAGCCCAGGGAGAGACATTAGCTCGTTCCTTTTTTGAGGAAAATGCACAGCAGTGAAGAGTGCCATCTGGGCCAGGCGGAGCTGGCAACGGGCTGGGGAGGACTCAGAAAGGAGCGCATATGGCAGGTGGCTACCCAAAATTCCCTCTCCGGCCATCCGCCAGGGGAGTTGGGAACACAGGACGGGAGAAGAGCGAGGCCCCGCCCTGGACATCCCCCCATGCCGGACTTCCTCGCTGCCTCTCAGGGAACTGGCAGCAGCTCCCCTCTGGGTCACCGAGGAGACTCTATAATAACAACAATGACGGTATCTGTTAAGCGCTTACTATGTGCCAAGCGCTGTTCTAAACACGGGGGTAGACAGAAGTTAATCAGGTTGTCCCACATGGGGCTCATAGTCCTTAACTCCCATTTTACAGATGGGGTAACTGAGGCACAGAGAAGCTAAGTGGCTTGTCCAGGGTCACAATCCCATCCTGCCTTCCACCAACCCAGCGGGGGGGGGGGGGGGGGGAAGAGAACCGAACCGGCTACGAGGCCTCCTCCTCCAAACTCAGAAAGGCTGGCGGAGAGGCCGCTGCGGCTACGGGGGTGTCCTGAACTCTGGGCCCCGAGGGGCCTGAAATTCAGCTCCTCCAGGCACAGCCCCCCTAACGATTTTTGGTTTTCTTTTCTCCGTCTGTCCTTGTCTTTTTCAGTTTTAGTGTTTTTCTGTTTCGCCGCTCCTCATCTGTCTGTCTCCAGTCCCCTCTCCCCCATTCGGATCGCGAGCCCCGTAACGGCGGTATCTTATTCTCACCTCCGAAAACCTTTCCAAGTCTAGTGGCTTTAATAAATACTATTGGTCCTACTAGTCTTAAGTTCCAAGGGGGACGGATGGCATTCCCTAGAGCGGCAGACAGACAGCACCCACTAAGAATGCGGAATTAAAATCAGCAACGATGACAGGGGTCAAAGGCTATGGCACTAAATAAAGCTCAGCACACCATTAGCACAGACTGCTGACCTATTTATAGATACGTCGGTCCAAGATAAACTCGGCTCTTAATCAAACTTTTAAAAAGGGCTTTCCCCAGCAAAGACAGAATTTCTGAAATGTTAAGCTAGCTCTTCACCACACTCTTCCAGTACAAGCTTAGATAAGGACTTTTTTTTTTTTTTAATACATCTAGGATCGGAGGGTCTTTAAACAAGGATCGAGTCCACCCTCAACCTGTAACAAGCAACAGAATGTGTCCGATGATCTGTCTGCTTCACTGCCTTTTATAAGGCTACGTTTTCATTTATTCATCTCTGGCCATATACTTCTGTGGATGAATCTATAGATATTATGCATGCACATAATTCTATAAATATAGTTATCCATCTTACTGATATATTCATAGGCATAAACAGAGCATTCTGGGAATTCTAACCAGTTTCGTTTACTGTCAGAAAATTTTATCTGGTGCTTAACCGAACTCACGTTTCACACAAAAACTTTTCCAAGATGCCCTCTACATCTGAATTTTTAAAACGTACGTACCTTTCTATGTAAATACACAGAGCGGCAAATATGGAAATTAGTTTAACCGAGTTTGGCTGGTGCCTGGGTTAATTAATACCGATCAAAACTTACAACTTCAGATAATTGTAGCTCGTATTTTTTTTTTTTGGATATGCAGTCATTCCCAACCACAGTTTACATCGTTATCCAAATACTTTTAAGAAGATTTCCCTCTGTCCATAGAACAGTGGAGACGGGAAGTTGACAGAATAATAGCAAAAGAGAAGAATGCTCTAAGTAAAAAAATGAGGCCTCAACAGGACTGAAAATTCAGTATTTTGACAAAAGACAGGTAATGGCTGCAGCAATTACCAGAGGTGGATATGTGGATTACAAGCATTCAAACCTGCTCAAGCCTAAATATAAATGCATCACCTACAGGAATGGGCCTTCACAAGTTGAAAGTTATCCTGACAGCCTGAAGAATTTACCATTTGAAAGCAAACCCTAAACGTTTCCACTTTGATCAATGTGACAGCTTTATCACAGGGAGGGATGACTGAAGTTTATTGATTAGCTGATGACCTTCCCATGCCAGCCAAGCCTTTAATCTGCAATAAAACAGTGAAGGAGGGCAGCGCTGGGAGGAAGGAAAATTGGGTTTGATTAGCCATCCGGGAAGGAACAAGTGCCTGAAAGACCTCTGCCTAGCAAAGCCTACCTAAACCTCAGGAGTGCCGTCCAGTGAGTAGGAGACAAATGGACCATTTCAATCGATAGATCAATGGCATTTATTGAGCGTTTACTGTGTGCAGAACACCGTACCGAGCGCTTGGGAGAGTCTGACACGACAGAGCTGGTAGACGCGTTCCCCGTCTATAACATTCACATCCGCCTCCCCCAGGTTGCGTACTACACAGTCGAGCCACTTCATCACGTAGGGGTTGTCGTCTCCCCTGCGGTGATGAACGGTTTCAGCTAAGAGAAAAAGTTAACTGCAAAATAGGAAGCCCATTTCAAAAGGAAAGGCTCCGCTCCTCTTGATAGGATCACGCTGTTTCTAACGGCGTCCGATCGACCCGATCGTATTGACGGACCGTATTCCCGGCACTGCCGTTTCCTTGAAAGAAGACATTAACGGGAATTTATTGGGCTCCGGGACTGGAGGGCAGCATTCAAGGTTGGGACTGTATCAGCCAATCAATCAATGGTATTTATTGAGTGCTTAATGTGGTGCGGGGCACTGTACTAAACGCTGTCAGATACTATCCCTGCCCTGAAGATGGCCACGGTCTCTAGTATGGGTGGGGAAGGAGGGAGATTTGGTTTTTGAAATGAATCAACAAGCTTTCATTGTCTCATTAAATAACGAACACTATCTGGAGAACTTAGTACAGTGCTCTGCACACAGTAAGCGCCCGATAAATACGATCGAATGTAGTCCCAAGGTCAGACACTTAGTTGGAGAGTTCACCCACGGAATAATTTAAGCACAAGGATAAGGAGCGCAGGATGAGAGGAGAGAAAGAAGGAGAGGGAGAGAGAAGAAAGAATGAGAATGAAGATGAACAGATTTAAGTATACACAGCTTGACATTGACTTCTTAAATAGAGAACGGAATTAAAACTAAGTTTTGAAGAGATTATCATCTCACAAGCAAAGGACCACAGATGGAGGATTTGATAGAGGTGGTAATTGCAAATCAAAGAAAAACACTCTAGCCACAACTACCCAGGAAAGGCTCTGCTGAACTTTGGCCTGGGGGATGTTTTGTTTTGGTTTTTTTTGTTTGTTTTTTTTTGTTCCTCCCTGCTTAGTTTTGTCTCCATGAAGCTAGTGCAGGACTTTAAGATAAGGCAGGTGTAAACCTCGCTCCACCCGTCCACCGACCAACAATCGGAAACCTCCATCAATGAATCTAACAATGAACAAGATCGAATCTACCCAGGCTACTTTTATTTGAATGAAGCTCATTATTTCATTCTTAATTGGGGAAATAAGATTGCCGTAATTAGGAATAATATTGTTTATAATAATGTCTTCCTACCCGAAGTTGTCATAACAAATTAGAATGTTGCGAAACCATTTGAAAATATAGACTGGGTTAGAAACGGTACACAGAATACCAAGAATTACAGCAGAGCCTTAATTTAACTCCCAACTCAAAACTCCAAATGCATAGTCACGCTAATACGCACTCACTTCCCCCAAAGAAAAATCTAGGAAAGGGGGCATGAAAACAACGGCGATAGTCTTCACAGCCTGAATCTCTGAAAATCTTCAAGTAGTTAGATGCAAGGAATCAAGCCATTTGGCCTAATTCTATGCTTTTGGTCTAATTTCTCTTATAATTCATTACATGTGCCTCTGCTCCACCCAACAAGCCATCATGTATAATATGGAACAGAAATTCCTATTTCTTCAACTCCGTCACACAGTTTATCAGGAGTCACAATGGATGGAGGGATGTCACTTTATCATTTGATCTCTTTATTCAAGGACGCCCCTGTATAAATAAGCTCACCCTTTCCTCTCCGACCAAATCACTACCGAACTAATCCACGGATTTATCATACCCACTACCTGACTTACTGCATCAGCCTCCCTGCCTTCTGTCTCTCCCCTCTCCAGTCAATACTGCACTCTGTTGTCCAGATATTTTTTCTAAAAAAATAAATATTCATCCCATTTCCCTCTCCTCAAGAACTGCCCAACGGTTGCCCATCCACCTCCATATTTCAAAGGAACTCTTTACCATCAGCTTTAAGACACTCACTCAGCTCTCTTTCTCCTACCTTACCTCGCTGCTCTCCTACTACAACCCAACCTGCACACTTTTAACGCCAACTTACTCTCTGTATTTCGACGAAATCTGTCTCAGCACCGACCCTTGCCCATGTCCTCCCTCTGGTCTGGAACGCCTTCTGTCAGTCCTCCTCTCCCGGCCCACCACACACCAAGTTCACAGTGTGACCTTGGGAAAGTCACCTAACTTCTCTGTGCCTCAGTTACCTACTCCATTAAAGTCATTCATTCATCCAATAGTATTTATTGTGCGCTTACTATGTGCAGAGCACTATACTAAGCGCTTGGAATGTACAAATCGGCAACAGATAGAGACAGTCCCTGCCCAGTGACGGGCTTACGGTCTAATCGGGACTGGAGTTGAGACTTGTGAGTCTCATGAGGGACGTGGGGCATGGGCTGAGGTACAACCCGATTAGCTTGTATCTACCCCAGCGCTTAGCACAGGGCCTGGTACATAGTAGGTGCTTAACAAATATCACTGGAAATATCATTTAAATTCCATCTTCAAAGTCCTCCTAAAATGATATTTTCTCCAAGAGGCCTTCCCTCACTAAGCCTGAATTTTCTCTGCATCACCTACCCACTCAACTCAGACTGTACCTCTTAAAGCACTGGATACTCACCCCACCCTCAGCCACACAAGCACTTATGTACATATAATAATTACAATGGTTCTTGTTGAGCGCTTACTATGTCCCAAGAACTAATCCATGAGCTGGAGTAGACACAAGCTGATCAGTTTGGACACCATCCCCGTCCCACATGGAGCTCACACTCTTAATCCCCATTTTAGAGATGAGACAACTGAGGAACAGAGAAATCAAGTGACTTGCCCAAGGTCACACAGCAGAAAAGTGGCAGAGCGGAAGCGGAACCGATGATCTTCCGACTCCCAGGCCTGTGCTCTATCCACTCTGTCTCCCCGTCTAGACTGTAAGCTCCTTACGGGCAGGGATCGTGTCTACTAGCAGCTATTGTAAACTACTTTACCAAGCGTTGTGTACAGCGCTCTGCACCCAATAACTGCTCAATAAATACCACCGGGTGACTGACTGATGACGAGTTGCTAGCAGCGTGGCTTAGTGGAAAGAACCAGGGCTTGGGAGTCAGAGGCGTGGGTTCTAATCCCGGCTCCGCCACTTGTCTCCTGTGTGATCTTGGGCAAGTCACTTCCCTTCTCTATGCTTCAGTTCTTTAATGTGTAAAATGGAGATTAAGGCTTGAGTGCCAAGTGGGACAACCTGATTACCTTGTATCTGTCCCTGCACTTAGAACAGTGCTTGGCACATAGTAAACACTTAAATACTATTTTTATTACTATTAATGATAATAATAATAAACTTGGCAGAATTGTTCGTCCACAGAGGAAACCCTGAGCATTTGGCTGGGTGGAGTGCCCGAGGCGAAAGGGCTGGCACGTTCTCATCCCCGGCTCGATTCGGGCCTGGATCCAAACCCCAAGGCATGGGAACGGATCCCAAACAATTGTACCCAGTTCAGCAGGTGGTAAACCAGAAGCCAGGTGGATGCCAGGGACCTGGGTTCTAATCCCAGCTGTGTGACCTTGGTCAAGTCACTTCACTTCTCAGGGAAGCAGCGTGGCTCAGTGGAAAGAGCCTGGACTTGGGAGTCAGAGGTCATGGGTTTGAATCCCGGCTCTGCCACTTGTCAGCTGTGTGACTGTGGGCAAGTCACTTAACTTCTCTGTGCCTCAGTTCCCTCATCTGTAAAAGGAAGATGAAGACCGTGAGCCTCACGTGGGACAACCTGATCACCTTGTATCCTCTCCAGCACTTAGAACAGTGCTTTGAACATAGTAAGCACTTAAAAATACTAACATTATTATTATTATTCTCTGAGCCTTGGTCACCATGTCTGTAAAATGGGGTTTAAGCCTCGGAGCCCCATGTGGGACAGGGACAGTGCCCAACTTGGTTCGCTCGTATCTACCCCAGAACTTAGTACGGTGCCCAGCACATAGTAAGCTCTTAACAAATGCCCTAAGATTTATTATTATTTTCTACCCCAATGCTTAGTATGGTGCCTGGCACATAATAAGTGCTTAACAAATGCCAAAAAAACCCAAAAAACAGATTAACTATTCAGAGCCTCAATTTCCTCATCTGTAAAATGGGTCTCCAATACCTCTTCTTCCTATTACTTAGACCGTGAGACCCATTTGGGACAGGGTCCGTGGCCGACCTGATTATCTTATATCGATCCCAGCGCTCAGTACGGTGTTTGGCATACCGTAAACACTTAACGAAAACCACAGCCATGATTTATCATCACTCATGTCGGATCTCTGCGGTATACAGTCTTGCGGTGAGAGCCTTTTCACACTAAGTAACTAGGGACGACATCCCTGGATAAAATTCAAGGACAGCAGGGAGATCGGCGCTTCAACAAATCTCCCGTAGAACAGAAGTCGGAAGAAGAACCGACACGAGAAATAATCTGAGATTCACACACCGGCAACTCCCGCTTCGACTCGCTACAGTCCCGTGAGGTGATTACAAATGGATATTCTATTCCACTAGATTGCAAGCTCCTCAATCAATGGTATTTACTGAGCACTTACTGTGTGCAGAGCACTGTACTAAGCGAGAGAAAGAACGTTCTATCTACTCATTCTATGATACTCTACCAAACCGTTAGTACAGGGGCCTGATAAATACAGTTGACTGATAATCATCACAACATAAGGAAGAAAACCGAATCGCTCTTCATTTGGGACATGAAACTGAGATATAAAATCTTCTGATATTACAGGAAGAAAATGAACACATGCTTTTCCCTCACTTTACACCCAACATAAGCTTTACTTTAAAGGATAAAGTACAGGTACCTGAGGGCTATCTGAAGAATCTTTCTTAATAGGCTTTTAAAGGAGCATCTAAAAGACATATTTCCTGAATAATTTAAGGTTTTGGCCCCTAATGAAGAGAACTTCCTCGCTAATTCTGGGATTTTATTAAAAAAAAAAAAAAAAGATTCTGAAAGGTCACATAAAAATCATTACCAAAAAGGATTTTTTTCTTATCATTGAGTTTTATCAGGCATTCTGTAAACAGAATTTTGCAGTTATTCCCAATAGCTTGTCAACATCTTAGTTCTTGCATTAATAATGTTTACCCCCTTACTGCTAAATGACAGTAATGTATGGTGAAGAGCAAAATATTAAAATTGAAAATAAAGAATCTCATTTATCTAGTACAGCATACCAACTTTTATTAGGAGCAAATTCAATAACGGAAGAAAACAAAAAGTGTATGGTGAATTTTAAGTAGATGATCTACATTTTAAAAGGAAAGCAAATGGGAAAAGCATAATGATGTAAAAAAAAAAAAAACACACGCTGAAACCAAAATCAAAAGCACAATCATGTCATAAAGGCACCAGATGTCTTAATGTGGCTCAAGTTACAACAACTGACCCCACCAAAGTCACATATGAAAAAACGGCAAAGCTAAGATCGGTCGCTTCCATTGCTCTCGTTGACGCTGATGTTACTAAACTTTGTGCTTTCTTTTCTGAGTGTGCCCGAAACAGGTCAGGAGGGGAGGAAAGCATTACAAACCTCATTCTGCAAATAATTTTCCAGTCGAGCCTGGTCTCCCATTCTTACCAACTGATGAGCCAGGGAGGCCTGGCTCACAGCCTGGCAAACACTGGGACTATGTGAAAATTCACTTTTTTTAACCGTGGAGCAACTTCACCTGAAATACTGCCCTGATCGCTTTCCCTCAGCAACGATTAAGAATCGCACAAGGAGACCAGATGCCTGTTAGAAGCAGGGACTACTGTGTGGCCAAAAAAAAAAAAAAAAAAAAGTTATTATGGTAAGAGCCGAACTAGGTCAATAATAAACGGTACAGCCGCACCTGGGAACCTCCTGCGAGAGAGGAGGCAGCGAGGCCTAGTGGAAAAAGCACAGGCCTGGGAGTCAAGAGTCCCGGCTCTTGCCGCAGTTTTGCTGTGAGACCTTTGACAAGTCACTTAACTTTTCTGTTCCTCACTTGCCTTATGCGTAAAATGTGAGTCCTCTGAGCATCAAGAACTTGGTCTGATCTGATTATCTTGTATCTGTCTCGGGGATTAGAATGGTACTAGAGCACAGAGCAAACACGAAATAATAATAATAATAATAATGTTGGTATTTGTTAAGAGCTTACTATGTGCTGAGCACTGTTCTAAGCGCTGGGGGAGATACAGGGTCATCAAGTTGTCCCACGGGAGGCTCACAGTCTTCATCACTATTTTACAGATGAGGGAACTGAGGCACAGAGAAGTTAAGTGAGTTGTCCAAAGTCACACAGCTGACAAGTGGCGGAGCAGGGATTAGAACCCATGACCTCTGACTCCTAAATCCGTGCTCGTGACTTTTATTACAGGCAGAGAACCCCAACTGTTAGTTTCATTGCTTCTGGGTCAAATTTGCATTTCCACCAAGCCCCTCTTTTCCCCGACGCCCTCTTCCTTCTGTGACATTGAGGTGCTTGTGCCTGTACCCTTAGTACAGCACTTACTACAGTGTCTGGCACATGGTAAGCGCTTAACAAATACCATCATCATCATTATTATTATGATTCCCCTTCGGACACTTAGTAATCACACCTCCCTCTCAGTCCCACGGTACCTAGGCACATCTCCGTAGTTTATTCTTTTCTATTAATGTCTGTCTCCCCTTCTAGACTGTAAGCTCCTTGTGGGCAGGGAATGTGTCTGCCAACTCTGTTCTACTGTACTCTCCCAAGCACTTCATACAGTGCTCTGCACATAATCAATGCTCAATAAATACCACTGATTATTTCTTTATATTAATGTCTGTCTCTCGCTTGAGACTGGAAGCCTGCTGTGGTCAGGGAACAGGTCTACCCACTCTGTTGTACTGTACTTTCTCAAGCCCTTAGTAATAATAATGTTGGTATTTGTTAAGCGCTTACTATGTGCAGAGCACTGTTCTAAGTGCTGGGGTAGACACAGGGGAATCAGGTTGTCCCACGTGGGGCTCACAGTCTTAATCCCCATTTTCCAGATGAGGTCACTGAGGCACAGAGAAGTCAAGTGACTCGCCCACAGTCACACAGCTGACAAGTGGCGGAGCCGGGATTCGAACCCATGACCTCTGACTCCAAAGCCCGGGCTCTTTCCACTGAGCCACGCTGCTTACAGTAGTCTAAAGCCAGTAAGCACTCAATTAATACCATTGTTTGATTGATTCTGTAGGGTTCTGCTACTTAAGCATTAACTCATAGAACGATCCACTTTTCCTTTGTCCTCTTATCTGTGAATCAGTTTAGGGTTTGTCTTCCACACTAGACCACAAGCTCCTGAAGGGAGAGAAGCAGCGTGGCTCAGTTGAAAGAGCCCGGGCTTGGGAGTCAGAGATCACGGGTTCGAATCCCGGGTCGGCCGCTTGCCAGCTGTGTGACTTCGGGCAAGTCACTTCACTTCTCTGTGCCTCAGTTCCCTCATCTGGAAAATAGGGATTAAAACTGTGATCCCCACGTGGGACCACCTGATCACCTTGCATCTGCCCAGGCAGGGCTTGGAACAGTGCTTTGCACATAGTAAGTGCTTAACAAATACCACCATTATTATTATCATGTCTACAAACCCTAATTGCACTCTTCCCAGTGCTTAGTACAGCGGTCTGCAGACGGTAGGCGCTCAATACATTTTACGGATTGATAATTTTAAAAGGGTGGCTATTCAGGATAAGATCTGCCGTCCATTTTCAGGCTCCAGATATGATGAGGAGAAGAAATCCCTCATCGCTTTCCCCCTTCGGGCCACGGGACTGGAATGCTGGATTTTGGTATTACGCTCAAACTAATGACAACCTACTTTAAAGAGGTTCACTATAGATAAGCAACCGGGTTTAGCGGCTAGAGCCCGGCCTGGGAGTCAAAAGGGGCTGGGTTCTAATCCCTGCGCCGCCCTATGTCTGCTGTGTGACCTTGGGCAATTCACTGCACTTCTCTGGGCCTCAGTTACCTCATCTGTAAAATGGGGATAAGAGCGTGAGCCCCATGTGGGACAGGGACTGTGTCCAATCTGATTAATTTGTATCACAACTTAAGTACCTTAACTCATTAGTAAAAACTTATTGTTCGGGAATTTAGACGTTAGTGAAAAGTATGCTCTTTTCTATATTTTTTTTTTTCAATTTTCTAGAATAGTTTTAAGTTCACAGTTCCAAAGAGCTCTGCATATTAATCAGTCGATCAATCGCATTTGTTGAACGCTTACTAGCTGCAGAGTATTATATTACGCCCCAAGACAGTACACCATGACAAGAGTTGGTAGACACAGTCCCTGTCCGCAACAACACAGGTGGTGGAGCAGGGATTAGAACCCATGACCCTCTGACCCCCAGGCCCGCGCTCTAGCCACTAGGCCATACTGCTTCTCTAACAGAAACATGTTAACATCATCTGGTAAAGATCCAGATGGTAAGGAAATGAGGAAGTGGCAGTGAAGAAGACAAGCGGTGTGGCCGAGTAGATAGAGCCCAAACTCGGGAATCAGAAGGACCTGGGTTCTAATCCCAGCTCTGCCACTTGTCTGCTGTTGACCTTGGGCAAATCACTTCACTTCTCTGGGCCTCAGTTACCTCGTCTGTAAAAACGGGGATTAAGACTGTGAGCTCTTTGTGGCAGAGGGACTGCGCTTAGTACAGTGCCTGGCACATAGTAAGTGCTTAATTAATACCAAAGGAAAAAAATAATCATGCTGGGACAGTACAATTGTGCATTTCAGTGCTATGTGCCAAGCATTATAGTAAGCATTGGGACAGACAGAGAATAATCAGATCCGACAGAGTCCCTGTCACACAAGGGACTCATAGTCTGAGAAATTCAGTCATTTAATCCCCATTTAAAGATGGGGAAACTGAGGCACTGATAAATTAAGGGACATCCCCAAGGTCATACAGCAGACAAGTGGTGGAGCTGGCATCAGAACCTAGGTCCCTGATGTTTTCCACTAAGCAACACTGCTTCCCAACTCAGAAATTGACTCCCTCTCCTCCCATTATAGTGGCCAGGAATTTCCTTCATTCAGTCGTACTTACTGAGCGCTTACTGTGTGCAGATACTGTAGTAAGTGCTTAGAAAGTAAAATTCAGCAACAAATAGAGACAGTCCCTACCCAACAATGGGCTTACAGTCCAGAAGAGGGAAGAGAGACATCAAAACAAGTAAATAGGCATCAATAGCATCGACAGAAATAAATAGAATTATAGATATATGCACATAATTAACAAGATATATAGAATAATAAATACGTACATATATACACAAATGCTGTGGGGCGGGGAGGAGGGTAAAGCAGAGGGAGGGAGTTGGGGTGATGGGGAGGAGAGGAAGAGCAGAGGAAAAGAGAGGGTTAGTCTTTCGCACTAAGGTGGAGTGGCAAGACGGGATATATGGAATAGAGTCACGAACCTGACCCAAGACCCATGAAAGAGTTCTCCTGTCCAAGCTTCTCAAAACCCCTTCGAGGAAAGCTTTTATTGTGAGCTTATCTGACAAACAGAGA
Source organism: Ornithorhynchus anatinus (assembly GCF_004115215.2). Lineage (NCBI taxonomy): Eukaryota > Metazoa > Chordata > Mammalia > Monotremata > Ornithorhynchidae > Ornithorhynchus > Ornithorhynchus anatinus. Next base: position 65,286,796 of record NC_041735.1, on the reverse strand, counting down.
AACTAAAGCACATACAGCCAAAGTAACTCGCCTAAAGTCACAACGGTGGGTTACTACGGGAAGATTAGAACTCAGGGCTCTGGAGTACCAGCTTCCCGATTAGCAATGGGAACTGCACTCCTCTGGAGGAGTTAATGGTCACCAAAAAGGTGAGTTAACCACACGGGACTATGACCTTGGCGCAGTGTTTCTACGCACCACAAAAACCCGCACTCCTCCGCGGCAGTTCTGGGAGATGGCACAAGGAGTTTTGACGCAGTGGAGTGCTTAGTGCCTTAAGTGTCCTGATCAATCGCCTAAATCAAAACCGGCCTAATCATCTAAAAATGGAAATTCTTGAAGGACCAGAAATCAGCCTGCCTAAAAAGCTAGCTGTTGTCCCAAATTTTTTTTTTTTTTTTTTAAAAAAGATGACAGAAAGCCTCCTTTTAATCTCCCTCAACCCCTCCTGGGAACAGTGTAAGACATCCATATTTGAATTTCTAGATGGTTGGATTTTAGTTACTTCCTGCTTTATTTATGGTATTTATTAAGTTTTCTCATGCTGCACACTGTGCTAAGCCTAGAAACCACACTGTGAGTCAGTCAGTAGTATTTACTGAGCGCTGTGTGCAGAGCACTGAACTAAGCACTTGGGAGTATAGAATATAACAATGTAACAGACATTCCCTGCCCATAACGAGCTTACAGTCTAGAGAGGGACAGACAGTGATTATAAATCCAAAAAATGACAGATATGAGCATAAGGGTGGTATTTATTAAGCACTTACTATGTGCAAAGCACTGTTCTGAGTGTGAAGGGGATACAAGGTGAACAGGTTGTCCCATGTGGGGCTCACAGTTTATTTTTTTATCCCCCTTTTACAGATGAGGCAACTGAGGCACAGAGAAGTGAAGTGACTTGCCCAAAGTCACACAGCTGGCAAGCGGCGGAGCCAGGATTCGAACCCAAGACCTCCGACTCCCAAGCCCGGGCTCTTTCCACTGAGCCACGCTGCTGTGGGGCTGGAGGGAGGATGTATAAAGGGAGCAAGTCAGGGCGATGCAAAGAGGAGTGGAAGACTGGACAGAGTTCCTTTTCAACACGGGTCCCAGAATTTTCTCAGTCAACTGATGCGCAGAGAGGGTAGTTGTCCTGCCAAATGCCACCCAGCAGACGAAGGGCAGAACTAGGGTTAGAACTCAGCAGTCCAGACTCCCACTGTCATGATCTTACAGACTCAAAACCGTAAGCTCATTATGGGCAGGGCATGTGTCTGTTCATTGTTGTTTGGTAATAATGTTGGTATTTGTTAGGCGCTCACTATGTGCAGAGCACTGTTCTTAGCGCTGGGGGAGATACAGGGTAATCAGGTTGTCCCACGTGAGGCGCACAGTCTTCATCCCCCTTTTACAGATGAGGGAACTGAGGCCCAGAGAAGTGAAGTGACTTGCCCACAGTCACACAGCTGATAAGGGGCAGAGCCGGTACTCTCCCAAGTGTTTAGTACAGTGCTGTGCACACAACAAGCGCTCAAAAAATATGATTGACCGACTCTTTCCATTTAGTCACCCTGCCTTCCACACGCTTCCCATTTAACCGTTTGTCAAACTACCTCAGACCCTCCCAGCAACCGAAAATCAGGTGCTCGACCACACCTACATCGGGCCTATCAATGCTTCCAAGTTAAAAGGAATGAGATTACTCGGGCTTCGGCGCAGATGAGTGTTCTAGGTGCCCTCTAGGTAGCAGATGTACTTTTCACCTGGCTACCAAATGCAGCATAAAATAAAATACTCCACTCTTCTAGAAGCAGCGGGGCCTAATGGACAAAGCATGGAACTGGGAGTCAAAGGACCTGGGTCCGAATTCCAACTCGACCACTCGTCTGCCGTCTCACTTGGGAAAAGTCACTTCAGTTTTGGTGCTTTAGTCTTCTCTACTGTAAAACGGAGATTTAACATCTGTTCTCACTTCTACTACATAGACTGTGAGCCCCATGTGAGGCAGGGACTGCGTCCAACCTGATTATTTTTTTTATCTACACCAGCACTAAGTGGCAAATTTGCTGTGGGAATCAAATAACCACTGAAATTTAGACTTGAGGAAGTTACTACACTCAAAAGCTTCTTCAGGGCAGGGATTATGTCTATCAACTCACTGCATTGCGCTCTCCCAAATTCTGGCTCTGCCACTTATCTGCTGTGTGACCTTGGGCAAGTCGCTTCACTACTCTGGGCCTCAGTTACCTTATCTGTAAAAGGGGTTTGACACTGTGAGTCCCACATGGGACAGGGACTGTGTCCAACCTGATTTGCTTTTATCCACCCCCCCAGTACTTAGTACAGTGCCTGGCCCATAGTAAGCACTTACCAAATGCCATTATTATTATTATTATTGTTAAGTGGTGAGAAGCAGCATGACCTAGTGGCTAGAGCACAGGCCTGGGAGTCAGAAGGACCCAGGTTCTAATCCGGGCTCCTCCACTTGTCTGCTGTGTATCCTTGAGCAAGTCACTTAACTTCTCTCTGCCTAGGCTACTTTTTCTGTAAAAGAGGGATTAAGACTGTGAGCCCCGTGTGGGACATGGGCTGTGTCCACCCCAATTAGCTTGTATCTATCCCAGTGCTTAATACAGTGCCTGAAACACAGTAAACATTTAACAGATGTAATTTTTTTAAAAAGGTGCTTAGCACAGTGCTCTACACACAGTAAGCACTCAATAAATATCATCGATTGAAAGTTGGAAAAGACCCCCAGAGATCACCTTGGCCTTTCCAGGCCTTTCGGATCGACCGTTCCTAAGGCTGAAAAAGTATCCTCCATTGAAAGACCTTCCCATTTTTATTAATAATAATAATAACAATAATGGTATTTGTTAAGCGCTTACTAAATGGCAGGCACTGTAACCCTTTTAGCCCTTCTGTCCCCACTCATCTAACTCCTCTAATCCCCCTTGCTGGGGAGCCCAGTTTCCGTTATTTTCCGTGTGAAAATGGAAACATGCTATTCACCATATCCTGCAAAAAAGTCCTTGAGGATCATTATGAAATCATCCCACAGGGTACTGTTCTCACCCTCAACCACGTCTTCACTTTCCTATACTGTTCTCCTTTTCCACCAGCTCTGTCATTAGATGATCCTTGCCAGAGGAATATATTCACGCACACGAGAATCCCCGACGTGATTTGCGGCTTTAAATCTTAGTGGGGCCAAGTGGCTTAGTGGAAGGAGCAAGCGACTCACAGACTCTAAATTAGGGACCCCAAGTTCTAATTCCAGCTCTGTCACCGGCCTGTTCTGGATCTTGGAGCACGTCATTAACCTCTATGGATCTCAGTTTTCTCAAATGTAAAATGGAGATAAACTGTAGTAGTAACTGTATTTAGTAACTGTCTGCTGTTTGACCTTGGGCAAGTTACTTCCCGTCTCTATGGCTCAGTTCCCTCATCTGTAAAATGGGGATGAAGACTGTGAGCCCAGGTCCTGTGTCCCACCTGATTATCTTGCATATCTACCCCGATTCCTAAGCTTAGTACAGCTCCTGGCACATAATAAGGATTTAACCAATACCATTAAGCAACACTAATTATAATACCGGCTTGCTGCATACAGAGCCCTGTATTAAGGGCTGGGAAAGAAGACACAACCTAAGAATGAATTAGCTGGGGTAACTACTCTCCATGACTCTTAGATTGGGAGCCTCATATGAGGGAGAGATTGGATCTGATCCAATTGTTTTATATGTACCACAGCGCTTAGCAATTAGTGAACACTTTCGTACCATAAAGATTAGCATCATTCAATTAATTCGACAGGTATTAGGAAAACTGACAGTGCGGGAAGAACGCTGGAGCTTTAGACTTCCTGTTGGGTTACACGGTCTCCGTATTTCAAATTATAAAACTGACTAAATGAACAGTAAGGAACTGGATTCTGTAGTTGGAACCCAACAAGATACAAAACAATTTTTGTTTTAATGGAAAAATAATATAGGCAAACTTGAATTAAGACCTCCTAACATCTCTGTCTTCAGTTTCTAGGACTCTGTAATGGACATATTAATACTTCAGATTGGGTCTTTCTGACATGAGTACTGAAGGGATTAATGGGTCTAAGCTTACAAATCAAGACTGGGATGGGATAAATGCCATCATTTTTTTTAAAGCAGGTTTTGATATGGTCTCATTGAAACCCTGAGTTCCAATACTGTGAAATAAATTAGATTGTCCAGTGTTTCCAAAAAGAAGGGAGGAAGGGCAAGAGAGAGAAAAACACAAGAGAAAGAGAAAGGAGGGAAAGAAGAGAAAGAAAGGGAAAACGAAAGGGAGAAAGATAGAAAGTGACGACAGAGAGAAAGAGAGAAAGAAAGATAGAAAGTGACGACAGAGAGAAAGAGAGAAAGAAAGGGAAAACGAAAGGGAGAAAGAAAGATAAAAAGTGGCGACAGAGAGAGAGAAAGAGAAAGAAAGGAAACAGAAGAAAGAAAGAAAGAAAGAAAGAAAGAAAGAAAGAAAGAAAGAAAGAAAGAAAGAAAGAAAGAAAGAAAGAAAGAAAGAAAGAAAGAAAGAAAGAAAGAAAGAGAGAAAGAAGAAAGAGAGAAAAAGAAAGAGAGGGAGCAAAGAAAATGATTTGGATGGGTCAATTATACAAATAAGATATTTGTTCCTGCATATTTTCCAATCCCCTCCTTGGGTCAACAGCTAAATTTGCCTGCCAGATTCACAAAGATTTCTGGCCACAGAAATGAAATGGATAAAGACACAGATGTAAGAGCAATGAGCTACTCCCTCAGCAATGAGAAGCCAAAGCCCAAAGCATCCCTCCTCCTGCCTTCTCCAACTTGCAAACCCCATTTAAAGACGCACTGACCAGACCACCTACCGCCCCGTGCCGGGTGGGTGGGCTGGGTGGGTGGATGTCAAATAAGGCAATGAGGGAAATAGAAAACTTGGGGTCAAGTCACACTCAACCAACGGGATTCGCGAGGGAAGGTCAACTGGATCACAAAAAATGCATATACGGGGACCACCAGGAGTCTTTACATGCCAAATGGCCCTTTTTGGAGGTTTGTTTCAGAGGATTAATCAATCCATCAAGAGCAATCATCAATCGATGGGTGAATAAGTGTCTAGGTTGAGAGAGGTGCCCACAAAACAACTCGTAAAGAAAGTATCAAGTTCTCCATCCTTTATCATCTAAATGTAAAGAGGATCACCTTCTCTTCCAAATGCTTCTGGGTTCTCTCTTCCAGAAACAATGATGGCTCTCTAAAGCTGCACTCTCTCCACTTTCTTTGCTAGGGCCAGTGACCGAAAGGCAAGATGGGCTCAGGGAAGGAAGGAGGGAGAGAAGGGAGGGAGGGAGGCACGCCAGAAGCCATTTTGCAATGAGGCGTCGATAAATCCCCGCTCACATTTTCCAAGGCTCTTAGATGGTGAGCCCCATAGGGGACAGGGAATGTGTCCGACCTGATTAACTTCTATCTACCCCAGCGCTTAGTGCAGAGAGTGGCACATGATAAACGCTTAAGGAATACCACAGTCATCATTATTATTCTGTTGACCTCACAGCCTACAGGTCTCCACCATGTGACTATAGGCTGAAAAGGAACCCGCGTAGTACTTTCACAAATACCAGAAATGGAAACAAACAAATCCAAACAGAGGAGAGAGAAGGGGGAAAAAAAAAGAAGAAAAGAAAGCACAGAGAAGAAAAGAATCATTCTATACTTACAACTTTCAGCGTGATAGTCTGGCACAAACTGCTCATCATTGTCAGGTACCTGAGCTGAAGAAAGAAGAAAAACAAAAGGAAAAAAAAAATTGAGAGAAACGATCAAAGCATAAGAAACCACTAATGTGTTTGGTCAGAAAATACACTGCCGATGAACAGTTAAGTAAAATAAGTACTTGATGCACTAGTCAGAGTGTATCGGGGGAGAGAGAAATTCACAGAGGGGTTAATTTCCAAGTCTTATTTAGAAACTTTTTCAAAACAAATCCAACCAACTGAGACTAGGCCTCTCTTACCGACAGGTGAAACGCGACACTGTTTTCTACGGTCAAGTAGTTGTTGTGCTCCTTTTTCTCTTCCTCTCGAGGATTATTGTGGGGATATTGGGAAATACGCTGACGGTTTGAGAGGAAAATCAGGAAAATTTGAGTAAAAAAAAATTTACAAAAACTGTTTTCAGTTGCATGTGCGTGTGTGTGTGTAAGAAAATGAGCCTGCGTGTGTCATCTTCATAAGCCAATAAGTTGAAAAGCACAGCCTATGGCCATTTGTGGATTTCGCCTGGCTCTGAGCAAAGAGGACGGGTGTGGGTGTATACGGGTGTAGGGGTAACAAAGAGAAAAGGGGAGACATATGATAGCAATGGGACCCGCCCCTCGACAAAGATTGAAGTGAAAGGATTCTGAATGCCCCACAATCCCCTTACTAATAACCAGAATGTTCTTTGATGTCAGAGAGAGGCACAAACTGCGGCAACCACCACTGCCCACCATCCGCAGAGACATGAGCGTTTCGAGCAAATCGGTAACTACATTCCTAGCATATATACACTATATATAGACACCCATATACATATCGTAAGTGTCACATCCATCCATCTGCCTCGAGCAATATATTTGCTCTTGGAAACTTCTGTCAGCGAAACCTCTGCCTTCCATGATGGAACATTTTAACTTAAGTTGGCTCCAAATGTGCTAAGAGTTAAGTTACTCCAAGTGAGGTGGAAGAAATCTTGGTTGAGTTTGAGTCTGTTTGCTGGACCCAGTGGGATGTAATCCCCAGATAGGACCTAACCCTTGACCAGAGTCACAGGACAGAAAAACAAACAAACAAACAAACTGCAAAAGAGGGAAGTGAGGTTTTCTAGTTGGAGAAATTTAACCACGAGCTGTGGGTAACTCAAGGGAAAACTGACTCTGGGATTTACTTTGCCAAGGGTTAAATGACAGTTTAAAACGTATGTGATGCTTCAAAAATTGTGTAACGTAAATCAGAAGGGTGAAGAAAAGATGTAGTGTTTGAACATTTCAGAAAGCTTTCCAGGAAGGGAAGTCTTAAGGGATCTATTGTTTTTTGTTTTTTTTTCCAACACACATGCATAACTCCCATTAACACAAATGGCAGTTTGGTACAAGTACTAAGAGGAAAAAAAAAAAAAAAATCTATCCTTTTTAATAAGCCCCAGCTCCTCCACCCATCACTATCAAAAGCTTCCTTAGTTCAACAGAAGGCACGTTCAACCAAGTGAACTAATTTAGCTCCAAAATGTATGTTTGTTGCCCTAGCTGATGAAGTATGCTGAATCCTCTTTAAGATAAATATAAATGCCTTCTGTTTTGCAAGTAGGGGCAATCCTGTTAGTTGATGAGTTAATGAGAGGCCAGGTTTATCCGATTTTTAAAACGGGGCATTTACACCTCTTTTATATGTTTGCATGAACCCAAATTATCTTTTAAAAATAAAACATTTTTATGACTCTATATTTTACAATGAAGTATCCGGGACATGAAAATCACCAACACAAGGACCTCTCTGTTATTAACTCTAAGAATGGTATAAAAGGCAATTTTAACCTAACACAAGTAAGCGTTTTGTGATTCATTAACCCTCTCTTCTCCCACAGATCCTTGGCCTCTCTCTTAGGGCTAGAATTCAGTCAAACAAGGTTCTCTTTGAAAGGTGTAGCTACTACTGCCGAAATGGCTTCCACGTGCATATAGGTTTTCTCCATCCCTATTCCGCTGGACTAAAGGTTTGCCTGACCCAGATCGCAAACCTTGGCTTCGAGAAAACAAGCACTTCACTACTGTGTGCGCCTTTTACTCCTAATGAATTACGTTTGGGCAACAAATAATTATCAACTCAACACTCCAAATGTATCTAAGGTCTTTCTTCCTGAGCTCACGCACCTCATACCCTTTTTGACATTCAAGCGAAGGCCGATATTTATATTGGTGAGATGTACAGTTTATGATGGTTATATTTTAATTATTAAAAAAACAGTCACCCACAAAACCAAAGAGAATCTCTCACTTCGCGTCAAGAAAGTTTAAGGCTTTATCAAGGGGTAAGCCTTTTTTTTTTTTTTTCTTTACCCTAAAAGGAGTCTAGTCTCTCTGCTTTCCTTCTGGAAGAAAAGCAATACAGAGATCAAATTATCTGCTACAGTTCCAAGCGCTCTGCTCTTAAATACCAAACATTTACAAGAATCTAGTAAAAATACAATATCCCTTTATAGGAATGGTTAAAAATAGCTGGTGACTAATGTACTTAAAAGAATATTTGCGAGTGAATGTGTTGGTATGAACTTCCTAAAAACCAGTCCAAGGAGGAGAGGAAAGGAACAGGGAAAAGTTGCACTGCTGTTTAGTGATCTAATACTATGCAGAAAGTGTCGAAAAACATTTGCGTGGAATGGGAATAGAGAATAGTTTAGGAAAAAGACACAAAATGATGAAGTAAAACCAGGAAATCCCTTGCAAACCAATGGATATGGATAGCGGGTCTTCATCCAGAATAGGTGAAAGGAGAGAAGGGATAACTGTTGGAATAGCCAACTCTTCTCTTAATCTACCGAATGGACGTGGAAGTGTACTTCCAAAATCCAACCGCACCCAGATGCAAACAGAACATCTGACCCCCGACTTCACGAGCGCTGCTAACCCTAAGACAACAAGTACACTCCCAGCGCAGGGGAATCTAACCGGGGTCCCATGGGAGAGCTCTTCCAACCTTAAGGATGATCATTTAATCGGCTTTGGCGCTAGTCAGACGAGCAAGAAGGCAGTTCACTGAAAACCTAACTTGGATCTGGGCAAGGAAAATGTGACAAAGCGTTGCAGTTCATGTATCATCCATTTCCTCTCCTAGTCACAGGCAGTGTAATTCGGCGAGACTGTCATAAACCGCCCTAGAAGCCTTTAGAGAAAGGGGAAACTAAACCAACTCTAGAATTGAAAACTCATGGATAATCGAAGAAAGTCAACATGGTTTCCTTCCCGGGTCTATTATCAAATTTGTTCAAAATAATCACCTCAGATAATGAAAATGTTTCCTCCACACTACTTAATTAAGGGCAGGGGAGGAAGAAGGAGCCTGGATAGGGAAGGCAGAGGGAAAAAGTATCTACCAAAAGACCAATAAAAGGCTTTCAAGAAGATTAAGCATGTGGATTTTATTGGTTATAGCTGGAACAGCCCTATCAGTTCATTCCACATTAATAGACAAGTTGTCATCAAGTCTCACAATCTCTGTCTTGAAATGGCAAGCATCTGCACTCTCAGCTATTTACTCACTTCTGCTTAGATTATTACCCAGTTTTTTTTTTCTCCCCCCACCCTCTACTGCATTATGTTCTAAGGGAAAAGAAGCCTATGAAAATATCAATTCTGATCTTCATTGCTCCTGAAATGATACGAGGGTCCCTTCTGGCTTCGAGACCGCATTAAGACCACCTCCCCGTAAATAAAGTATGGTCAGAGCACACGGACGTTTCCTCTAGATAGATATTAATCTGCAGATAACATTAGACAGCTCTACCTAAAATCAACACTAATATTAAAAGGTGAAGAGCTTGCAATAAAATGTCCTTTTTTTTTTTTGAGGGAGGTTGAAGGGGGAGTCAGCTTGATAGAAATAAACAGCAAGAGAGGGGGAGGAAAAAAAAATCACTATCTACAGCAGATATCCATTACAAAAAGAGTTAATATTTAATTAAAACCAGCTCTCTCCACTGTAACAATGACCTGAAGCCAAACAAGGCAGAAGATGTATGAGTCATTCTTTCTGCCAGTGAATGAGACAGCTGATCTCCTAAGCAATTCCTCAAGACAAGCAGTCAGAACTGGAGTCCTGCCTCCATTCACAAAAACACAGTCCAGCATATGAACCATGTGGCTCAAACCACAATCTTTTCATGTCACACCCATCCAGCGGGCTCCAGCAAAGTAAACTTGAACTCTCAGCATAAACACACTGATTCTGTTCCTCGGTCTCAGAAGCAGAGGGATCCGCTACAGGACACATTTAATAAAGGAAAGTTTAAGCAAAGGAGAGTCTGCAAAGTTTAACCCTTCCTCCCTTGACAACAAAACAACTGAAAACAAACGCGATGCCTCATTTCCCGACTTTCTTTCCCCTATCGTTTGTATAAATTTTCTTTTTTAGTCCTTACTGGACTTTGGAGATTCACTTTTGTTCCACAACCAAAAATCGGAACCCGGTCGCATGGTGTGATTTTTACATTTGGCCTACAAGAATAAGAGTGCCAAAAATCAATTGCGGTACAGTAGTACTTTGGCTAATCCGAAAATAATGCTCGGGGCCATGGAACAAAATAATCAGGAGAGCACTAAGCTTGCTTTAATTCCACATCCGTTTTGAACATTTAGAATGATTCTACCACAGTGGAAGCTTTCATTAATGCATGAGCATAAACACGGTTACCTAGACAAGAGAGGTGCAAATTTCCAATAACATGAACACCCTTAAGACACGATAAAGACAACCTTTCTAGATATCTCCAGTATGAAAACATCAAGCACAAGTAAGTACCGGGTGTCTTGAATCTCAAAACAACCTCCAACTCTCATTTCTGAAGCTGACCTGTTGTGACTTGTCAACTTAGGTGTAGCTTAGACAATCATTTTGTATTAACTCAGCTAAAAAAAAAAAAAAAAAAAAGAAAGGGGGCATGGGCGGGCAGTGGGGGGAATGACACATACTCAACTCTGCACATTTTTTAACATGGTAAGACTTTACATTTTGAACACAGAGTCAATAAGCCTCACTATTGAATGTGATCAATTATAGTTTCTTTTTTCTCTGTAAAAAAACCTCTCTAATTATACTTTTGAAGGAACTCATTACCAACTCTGGTTTTTAAAGGACTGGAGATTTTCCTCTCCAGATCCAACTTTCCCTCATTTTCATCTTAGTGTAGAGGCTAGAAAGCAGCCATTTGGATAATGTCAATGATCATTTGGGAGTCAAATACTCTAAGAGCATCCTAAAATGGAAGCCAAACACTCTACTCAAAGTACAAATATGTCTCTAACATATTTAAGGAAAGTTCCTAGCAAATGAATTTTGAAAAAAGCACCATCTCTTACTCTGCTCTGAGTTGAACATAGCTGGATATCTGAATCTTCGATGTTTGAGGGGGCTTTTTCCTACACCACACAACCTAATGGTCTTACAAATGACTTTTGAAAAACTGTTTCCCATCTCCCACAAACCCAATTCTATGTTCTTTTTGCAATGGCAACTGTGTCATTTGCAAAGCAGATACGCTGGCAGGTTCGACTGTGACTTCTGGTTCACCTGGTGTCTTTCAGGAGCCCAACTTCCTTATTCAGATAGCTCTGGAACACCCTGATGTACAAAATTAGTTACAGCGAGAAGAGGTGTTAGCCAGCACCCTCAGAGTCTCAAACTCAAAGTGACTCTCATTTGGTGTCAGAGATGAAAATACGCAGCGAAAAGGAGTCAGCACGAGGTGTCGGGTTCATTTGAGAAAGCTTGGTGATTCACCCAGGTGGGGGACAGAGGAGATGGTGGTGCTTCCCAGATGAGGGGAAAAAAACAAAACAAAACCCAAAAGCAAAACCTACCGACACTCTTGACACCACTTCTCCAAATTTCTCAATGCCACAGCCCAAATTAATACACCTTTCTCATATTTAATGCTCCCTCAAATATTTAGCACCTCAGGAGATGTTAAATGCTTCTCTTTTACAACAAAATGTGATATACTGATATTCTGGGTATATTTAAAAGCAAACACACGTCGTGAGGTTGTTTCCAGAAATAACCAGTGCACAAGGATTTGAGTTATTTCAGTCCTCGAGGGGAGATTTGTTTTGTTTTCTTCCTCCAAGGATCAACTCTCCAGCTATCTGGGCAAAGGATGACGTCTACAGCCACAGAACCAGGCAAAGCAGCAGGGAGCTCAACCCCATATTTGCGCCAGAATAAAGAGAAGTTGTTATCAGGATGAACTAACAGTGGATTAATATTTGAACCAATTATTTCGAGTCACTGATTAATTGCCATCTGCCATCGGTAATCTAATTTCAAACGTACAGAATCCATAAAAGCATTCTGTGAATTGAAATGGGAAGGTGGAGCCCGAAGAACACAAGGATCAAACACGAACCATATCTGAAAAATATTTCTGCGTGTCTTTCGGAGCGATGAGAAATCTTTCTCATCCCCTCATGTTCCGCTTCAGGCACTAAACACGGTCAACTCAAATTCTGGCGCTAGGGGCTAAATGAGCTCTGCCTTTTGCCAAGTTTAATATTTGGACACTCGGACCTTTCTTAAATTATGCGCCCCAAAGCCTCGTTTTCGGTCTTTTTGCTCGTGGAAAAGGGTAGGTCTATTTCAGAGAATTCTGGAGCCACTGGGGGGTTTTAAAATACTGACTTTCGCTCCTCCCCTCCCCCAGTAAGTAGGACGCAGTTCTTTTCCACCAACTTCTTCGCCCTCCTCCCCTTCCCCGGAGTTGATGTAAAGATTATATTTCATAATCCAGGTTAATTTATAAAACTTACTCATGAACTTTATGATGTCCTCTGGATTTACCTGCTTACCATAAAAACTCCTACAGGAAACACCAAATAAAAACACGTGTCTCCAGCATGGAATGCGGCCTTCATCATCTTGTGCCAGCATTCTTCCTGTGTGATATAATACAATTCACTTCGCCCTCTTGTTTAATAAGCAGATTTTCTGACTCAGTGGAATTCTGGACTTGTTAGGAAACCTGGTCAGTTGTCACTGGTCTTTTGCGAAGGATCAAGATGCTTTAAATTTCACGGTCACTTTCCTCACTTCAGAGGAGCATGAAAAGAAATATGTAAACACTACACCGTCTGCCAACTCGACCACATTCTGGTTTCTGAAGGTCCAGAAGGACATAAATGGATAAACCTAGCAGTGGATAAACAAGGCTAATTCCATGATCTGTTCTTGGCTACGGCTCTCTTGTCAGTGAGATAAGTGATGCTACAGTACGATAACTTCCACATCATTGTACTATAAATATTAGTGTGAATTGAAGAGCAAAATCTTCTATTAGATAGTGCTGGAATTAAGTAGATTGACAGGGAAGTGAAAACCATTCTCATTCTTAAATTTTAAAATTAAAAAAAAAAAAAAATTCAGGAAATCCCAGAGCTTTTCTTATGGCAAAATTTTTGACCCTTTTCAAGTATGTGACAAACATAAACAAAAGTAACCTGAAGGATTTCTGAAACGTTACACCATTCATAGTTTGAAAATAAGAGTAGATAAATGTAATTATCAACGCTGTGCAGAGGTGCACTGAGAAGTCATTGGTTTGTTTTTTATTTTTCAGGCCACACGCAAAATTCTATTATTACCCAAGAAGATGAACTATTTTCACAGGGTTTCTACAGCTAGCCCCTTGGATTTGACCATGGCGGGCCGCTCCATTTGTAACTGAATTTGTGGATATTTTCCAAGTAGACTGAGCTCAAGATCAACCAAGGAAATACTAAGAAAAGATTATTCAAAATTTTCACTCATTTTTTTTTTTCCTGAACAAATACAGACTCCCAAAAAAGGGGGAAAAAAAAGAAACATATACACTTCAACTGATTTGCATATCATGAAAAACTGATTTACATATATTTAAAGATGACAAAGCTTTTGGAAATGCCATATTTCAGGGCAGCAGAGTTGCTCTGTGCCTGCATTAGAATGTGTGAGGACTCATTCTAATTTATAATCCACGGGGGTTAATTTTTTTTTTTTTTAATTTTAAAAGATAGAAAACGATTCAGACCAACTGAATATGAAGGGGTTTTCTGTGACACGACAAAATTGTCCCATAGTTTTGGGTAGCATTTTTGACAAACTTCAACTGGGTCGAACAACTAGAAGGAGGTCAATAACAGAACCTGGATAAAATATTACCCAGAAAGTTACTCCCGCATCCACGAGTTATGCTGTAACAATCAGTAATCTATTGCAATATGACCCATTTTCAGTGACGCGCAAAATAAACCGTTATTAATGCTTAACTAAACCCAATCACCTTTCCATAGGCAGTAAACAAGGACTTTTGGACCACATCTTCGGGGGTTCGCGTTAATACAGATATGCTGCTCAGAGAATTAAAATGTCAACAAAACTCAGAAACTTCCATTACATGCTACCAGCGACTTGACCAATTGCATGCATGGCTATCAAGGGAAAGGGAAACCATTTCTCATCGGAGAAGTTATTCACAACAGTTCAGTTCTTTAAACTGAGCAATCCTCTTCACACTTCCCACCAAAGACTGAACGAACGTCTCTTCAAAAAAATAAGGATCCAAAATACGGCAAAGTAACGAAAGCAAAAAAAACCACAATATTGGGCATTAGAGAAACGTATAACAGCCATACAGGTATTTTGAATTCTTAAATCATCCATAATGACCAGCTGCAAGTTCACCACGAAGCACACCAAAACAGGATAAAAGTCCACTACACATTTTAGAAATAACCTGAGCTTTTTTGCAGACAGAACGCAGAAATTCTGAGATCAGAATAAGATCACAAATATAAAGCAAAAGCCCCCAAACGTGAGGAACGGATTTTGAATTTTCATGAAGTTTTCTTCCAGTCAAATCTCACTCTCCCTACCATAAACAATATCAGCATCTCGGGTTCGAAGCTACGAACTGAGACCGCAGCATGGTCCTTTAAAATCCATACCATTAGATCAAATGCTTTAAGATTCCATTTCATGTAAAGCGTAATCCCGAGAAAAGTAAGAAAACGACAAACGCTATGTCGAGAATCATCCGCCATACACTGCGATAAGGACATGACACAGAGAAAATAAAGAAGTTCCTGCGATTTCCAAAGATTCCCTTTAAAACCCACCTATTTCTTTCCTAAGTCTCTGATACACACCTAGCGTCCTGGGCTGCGAACAAGGAGGAAAGAAGACACTTGCACTCAAATCTTGAAGCATCCCGTCCCGATGAACCCAGAGAAACTAATTTCTGCCATCAGAAAAGTACTCTGCCAGAACACCAAATAATTATCTGTGCTGCTCTAAAGGAAACAGCAAGCCCGGTTCTGGCTCTATGAAGTCTCTCGAGGTACAATAATATAAACCTGATCAATTGCAATTAAAATCTGAACAGAGGCTTAGAACTTGAAGTCTTGCTGCATTAGTTCTTGCCAAAAGCAGATGTGATTGTGAGCTGGAAGCAATTTCTCCTGGTAATTTGTGATGACACTGGGTAGGGCAGCCCCAGCCTCCCCAAAGACAAACTCATCAGCGGTTCTAATGTATGCATGACACATGAGGTGGCTCTTTTAGAGCTCAATTAATTGGGCTGAACATTAAGACAGCAAGTTCAGGTCTTCTTCTCCTTCTTTTTTTTTTTTTTTTTCCCCTTGGACTTGTTTATCTCCCCCCGCCCCCGTTTTTTTCCAAGCATTATTTTTTCCCCTTACCTTCTGCAAGCCATGTCTCTTGTAACTGGCTCAGATCTTGAAAGAGTTCTGGAAAGAAAGGAAAATAGACTTACAGGAATATAAAATAGGCAGGTCTTTCATCTCTTCCAAAGGGAAACGTCTCTGATGAAAACGCTGTTTAGGAATGCTACCTCTGAATTCTTCTTTGGCTACCTGGTATTCTAAAAGTTGAGATTCCCTTAGATCGCTTCATGGGGTAAGTGAAAAAGTCAACGGTCCATCATCAACGGTCGAATAAAAACCTCAATTAGCTAATAAATAAGTTCAGTTATAAAGCCCAAAATATCTGCGCAGAAGGTGACAAGCTTAGCTATCCACGTGAACTTTTACCACCTTCTTAATAATAAGCTTTCTGTCTGACACTGAAGCCGTAAGAGAGAGGAGGAAAGTTTAGGGACATTGCTTAACTCATGGAGAGATGTTGCTTCTTAGATGAACTTTAAAATCTGTACTTTGATTAGCAAGGTATTCGTCTGTGTTGGGGGGGGGGGGAGTTATTTAGACCATTTTCAGGTTTTTAACTGGAGCTGTCGGTGCTATTCTATATAAAGGAGCACTATCGGTATTACTGTCAGATCCTATTTTCAGTGGTTAATTCAGCAGTTTGGAGATTTCGTGAGGGAAGAAAGCTGGGAATAAAAGTTTCCCAGAGAAATAATTTTCTTTCAAAGTTGACTGAAATGGAAGTGGGGGGAAAGTGGGGGGCGGGGAGGGGGGAGGTAAACTCATCGTTTTTCTGGAGGACCTAAGAGATCCAAGAAGAATGCATTCTGACGTGTAATGTGGGCTGTGCATATGGATATTTCTGAAAGTCACAAAACTCAAAATAGCTCAGTTAGTTTGCCAAGAATCTGGGCAAATTGCTTTCCATACCGAGCTCTGAAGGTCTCATAGCTTAACCCAGGTATTTTTTTCTGAACCCAACCGCCAACACCGTTGAATATTCATTCACTTTCTGAGACACAATCCTGAACCCAAGAGACTTTCTGAAGGGTCCGTATCAAGGATCTGCATTTTAAATTCCCACGTAGGCCTTACAACTATAAATGATCACCACCTTCTCTCTAAATAGTTTTCACCGTAAAAGGGCCTCCACGAGATCTTGTTAGCTGAGTTGGTAAACATAAAACTTGGGCGAGGAATCAAATCGGCGTATTATTGGGAAAATGGAAAGGGTTCAAGAAAACGAATCGGATTGTCCTCTCCTGGTTCCTAGCATAAACTACCAAAACAGATCAAAAGTGTCGAAACTGGATCACTCTCCCTTCAAGTGTCTTCTTTAGCCAGCTATTTCAGAGTTCTCACCTCAATGTAGGATATTATGTATATGCCATATGGGCTGCAATAGTTAAAGCACAACAGAATGACTAGAAGAAGGATTCCTCTGGCAGCTCTGCGTTTCCTTCTTTTGTTAGTTTGTGTCAGAACCATAAAATGTAGTTAGAGGCAGAGTGTCCCAATATGTAAATAGCACTCGGAATAATCCTGCTCACAAAACGCTACTCTCCCAAGGCTTAAAAATGGAAGGAAGGCATCCCTCCGTCACCAAAAACAAAAACAAAAAAAAATCACAGCATCAAAAACAACAAAGCCTCACCTTCTGAATCATGAGCCAGGTCTCTGTTCATGAATTTTCTTTTCCTGACATTTGCTGGTCTCTCATTAGAATTTCTCCCACGCTGACTCTATGGAGAGGAAAAATCAAATACTTAAAAAAAAAGATTTAAAAAAAAAAAACCCTCAAAAAATAAAAACTCACACCCAAACTACAAAGCCTACTGGAGTTGCTGCCCCCCCCCCCCCCCAGAGGCAAAGATTTCCACAACAAAGCTTCTAAATCTTCCTTTTTCTGCATTCATTTGACAGTGAAAGCTTATGCTAAGTGTTCAGCAGGCTGGAAGGGTTACATGTGGCCGATCCCCCTCCACCCCGCTATTTATCCTTATGCACGTCCATCTCCCCGGCTACATCTGTAGCTAGGTTTTCTCCATCCAGCCCCAAGCGAACCCTCCTAGTAGCCTGCAAGGCACATTTCTCACTTTTAAAGAGAGGCCCAAAGTCAATAAAAGTAGCTTTCTCCCCCGGGCTATTTTTCGAGCCCGTCCCCCCCCCCCCAAAAAAAAACCCCTATAAACCCAAAGTGTCAACATTTGTCTCAACTTCATTCTTTTCAGTGTGGCAGAGAAACCCAGCCAGAAACTTTGAGAACAGCAGCTGCTGCTGGTCTCCTCCTCCTCTTCTTCCACTCATGGTGTGCATTTTAACCAACCCCCCCCCGCCCCCCCCCGCCAAAAACAAAAAGGTCTTAAAAAGATAAACGATGCCTTATCCAAATCCCTGGAAGGGAAACTCATTTCGAAGCCTGGACATCTAGATGAAGAGTCCCCCTGGAGTGGGTAACAAAGCTGATACTGTATCCGCAACCCCAACTCCTTCTTCTTCCCTCCTCCTCCCTCTTCCTCCTCCCTCTCTTTGCCCCCCACCCCGGGGAAAGAAATGGGGGGGGAATGAAGTTTATAAAACACCAACTTCTCAAGGGATCACTCACATTGGTGACCATGTAAGGCACTTGCTGGTCATAATATCCATCCATCCCAACGCTCTTCTCCCCCCAAAAAAAAAAAAAATTCTCAGCTGAGGGTTTTATTTTCTGTGCATTTAGCTGGAGGTTTCCTGGGACTCCGGACCTCTAGCAACCTAGAGAGGAGAACAAGATGGCTTTTTTAGATTTAAAGCGGAAAAAAAAAAAAAAAGCATGAATGAAGCCCTTGAATTAGCATAGCTAATTACCTTCCAACAGTCCCATTCATAAAAATCACCCCGGCGCGCTCCCACCGCCTCTCTCCTTTCACCTGGATCTCCGGGGAGCCGGGGGAAGCTCGCAATTTCCAAGACTTTTCAACCGGAGCGGAGGGGAAAAAAAAAATCGTATATATTTTTTTTTTTTAAAAAGATAGAAACGAAGCAGAGGATCGGAGGGAGAAGCGATGCGTTTATTGACACTCTCGGAGGGGGTGATTTCAGCCCGGCGGCAGCGCTCGGCCAACGTGTGCAAAACTCGTAATGGCGATCGACAAGACTCGCTCTGCACCTAACGGAGATGTCTTTTCCCTTTTTTTGGGGGGGGGGGGGGGAGGTGGTTGTTGTGGTTGTTTCTTTCTTTCTTTTTGTTTTTCTTTTTTTCCACCCGCCCCCGCGCGACGGGTTCGGGAGATCCGGGGGGGCTGGGGGAGGGAGGGAGGGAGGGAGGGAGGGGAGACCCCCCAAAGCCGAAGTTGTCGGAAAGGACCCACCTGAAGGCAACGCTAGGCGATCGTCCGCGAAAGCTTCCCTCCAAATTGAATAAACACATGAATGATGGGCGCGGCGGTGGCCCCCGGGCCGCGTCCGGCGTCGGCGGGGGAGGCCGGGCTGCGCGCCCGCAGTTCGGGGGGCTGGGCCGGGGCTGGGCCTGGGGGGGAGGGGCGGCCGGGGGGGGGGTCGGGCCGGGCCGGGCCGGGAGGGGGAGGGGGAGGGGGCCGCCGCTCGCCGGGCCGGACCCCCGGCCCCGCTTGCCATTGGCTGGCCGCCTCCTCCTCCTCCTCCTCCTCCGCCGCCGCCGCCGCCGCCGCCTCGGCCGGCTCGCTGCCAATCACCGCCCCCGCCCTCCGCTCGCCCTCCTTCTCCCTCGCTTTCTTCCTCCCTCTTCTCTCCCCCTTTCCCTCCCTCTCTCCTCTCCCCTCTTCCTCTTTCCCTCTCTCTCTCTCTCCTCTCCCCCTTTCTCTTCCTCTTTCTTTCCTTCTCTCCCCCTTTCCCCTCCTCTTTCCCTCTCTCCTCTCCCCCTTTCCCTTCCTCTTTCCCTCCCTCTCTCTTCTCTCCCCTCTTCTCCTTTCTCTCTCCTCTCCCCCTTTCTCTTCCTCTTCCCTTCTCTCTTCTCTCCCCCTTTCCCTTCCTCTTTCCCTCTCCCCTCTCCCCTCTTTTCCTCTTTCCCTCTCTCCTCTCCCCTCTTCCTCTTTCCCTCTCTGCTCTCCCCTCTTCTCTTCCTCTTTCCTCTCCCCCTTTCCCTTCCTCTTTCCCTCCCTCTCTCCTCTCCCCCTTTCCCTCCCTCTCTCCTCTCCCCTCTTTTCTTCCTCTTTGCCTCCCTCTCTCTTCTCTCCCCCTTTCTCTTCCTCTTTCCTTCTCTCTTCTCTCCCCCTTTCCCTTCCTCTTTCCCTCCCTCTTCTCTCCCCCTTTCTCTTCCTCTTTCCCTCCCTCTTCTCTCCCCCTTTCTCTTCCTCTTTCCCTCCCTCTTCTCTCCCCCTTTCTCTTCCTCTTTCCCTCTCTCTCTTCTCTCCCCTTTACTCTTCCTCTTTCCCTCTCTCTCCTCTCCCCATTCTGTCTCCATCCCTCCCTCTTCTCTCCCCCTTTCTCTTCCTCTTTCCCTCTCTCTCTTCTCTCCCCTTTACTCTTCCTCTTTCCCTCTCTCTCTTCTCTCCCCTTTACTCTTCCTCTTTCCCTCTCTCTCCTCTCCCCATTCTGTCTCCATCCCTCCCTCTTCTCTCCCCCTTTCTCGTGCTCTTTCCCTCCCTCTTCTCTCCCGCTTTCTCCCTTCTCTCTCTCTCTTCCTCCTCTCCTCTCTCCCCCTCTCCCTTCCTCCCCTCTCTCCTTCTCTTTCTTCCTCCCTCTCCCCCCTTCCTCCTTCTCTCTCTCCCTTCTCTTTCTCTCCCTCCCTTCTCCCTCTACTTCTCTCTCTCCCTTCTCCCCCTTTTTCTCTCCCATCTCTCCCTCCTCCTCTCTCCCTTCTATTTCTCTTTCTCTCCCTCTTCCTACTTCTCCCTCCCTCCTTCTCCCCCTCCCTTTCTCCTTCCTCTCCCTTCTCTCCCTCCCTTCCTTCTCTCCCTCTTTCTCCCAGGTTATTCCCAGCGCCCGCAGCAGGCCTCCTCTGGTCCTCAGACACCCATTGTGAAGACTCCCTCCGCAAACACCAACACCCCCCTACCCCTTCCTTGGAAGGCTGTGTGCCCCGGGGTGCAGATACCCAGGGGACACTCAGGACCGCCTTGGCGGGGGGGGAGAGCACAGCATCTCTCCTCCTCCTCCCCCCCCCCTTCAGGGACACCCCCCAAAAATATAAAAATCGACCCATTTCCTGCCCCGCTCGGGATTCTCACTCCTCCCTCACCCCCTTTTTTTGGCCTGCCCCCTTTCTGCTCCTTGGTCTCCGGGCTGGGCCTGCACCCCGTTTCCGAGCCCACTCATGGCGAGGCGGGGAAGGGAAAACAGGCCCAAGGGGAGAGAAATAGGGGTGTGTGTGTAAGTGGGGGGGGGCGGGTGATAACTTTGGGTTTCCTTGGAAGACTAAGGATTCCCTTTGGGGGGGGCAGCAGAAGAAAGAAGGCGAGATGGCCCGGGATAACAAAAAAAGAATAAGGCCGGGAGGGGAATGCTAGGGCAGGTTATTCGGGGGGTGGACAGGTCTCCCTTGCCCAATCGCACTTTCCAAGCGCTCAGTACAGTGCTCTGCCCCCAGTGAGCGCTCCATAAATAGGATTGCAGGAAGGACTATCCGGCTGGCTGCCGAGCCAAGCTTTTCCTCCGGAGCTCCAGGGGAGAACCGAGAAACTCTCGGTCGACAAAGAGGCTGGGAGACGGGGGGGGGGGGGGGATCGGAAATCCGAAGACCCTGCACATTTCCTAAGCTTTTGTTATGTATACACGGCGGGGGGGGAGGGGGGCGGCAGCCGCTGGACTTGACGCTTTTCCTTCCTCTCCGGCTTTTCCAGCGGGAGGGGGTGGGATTTGGGAAGAAGGGGGGGGGGGTCGTCTTCCAGGCGGTGGGGGGCAGGGGGCCGGTCCTCGCCATGTGCACCGGCCCTGCCATTCCCCCCCCCCCTTTTCCCTCCTGCAAAGTTTCTCGGCTCAAGTTTGAACACGAAATGCAAAAGACCCAGAAAAGGGAGAGGGCCCGGGCGTCTCTCAAACACCCACAGCCCCCCTGTTTTTTTTTTTTTGGGGGGGGGGGTCCCCAAGAAAAATCCCAGCCCGGGCAGGGGGGATTCCCCAAAACTCTCCCTAAAGGGCCACTGGGGATTCTGCAAAAGGCCCGCTCAGGTGGTGCAAAAGAAGGCAGGCCGTATCCTCCCCCGGTTAAGAGGAATTGATCGCCCCAAGTTGGGGGGCGGGGAGGGAATGGGGGCACCGGCGGGTTTTCCCCCCAGGGCGGCCGCAGCCGTAGGAGCCGGCTTGGTTGCCGGGGCGACGGCGAGGGGGCGGGTCCCGCCCCCGCCGCCCCCGATAGGGCGGGCCGGGCAGCCGACGGGGGCCGGGCGTCGCGCGCCGCGCGCCGATTGGTCCGCTGCGGGCCGGGGGGCGGGGCCTCCGCGCCCCGCCCACCGCTCCATTCACAAAAATGCCATCCGGCCGCGGTCACGTGGCGCCGGGGGGGGGGGGGGGGGCTGGAGGAGGGAAGGAAGTGGGGGAGGAGGGGAAGGAGTCCGCCAACAAAGGGACAAGTTTCTCTAACCGCACAACTCGGACTCTCCCCTCCCCCTGCTCACCAACACACACACACACACACACATGTCCTCCTCCTCCTGTGCAACGTGCAACACACAAACACATCTCCTCCTCCTGTGCGACCTGCAACCCACAAACACACATCTCCTCCTCCTCCTCCTGTGCAACGTGCAACCCACAAACACATCTCCTCCTCCTGTGCGACCTGCAACCCACAAACACACATCTCCTCCTCCTCCTCCTGTGCAACGTGCAACCCCCAAACACACACACACACACATCTCCTCCTCCTCCTGTGCAACGTGCAACACACAAACACACACACACACACATCTCCTCCTGTGCAACGTGCAACACACAAACACACATCTCCTCCTCCTCCTCCTGTGCAACACACAAACGCACATCCCCTCCTCCTCCTGTGCAACGTGCAACCCACAAACACATCTCCTCCTCCTGTGCAACCTGCAACCCACAAACACACATCTCCTCCTCCTCCTGTGCAACGTGCAACCCACAAACACACACACACACACACATCTCCTCCTCCTCCTGTGCAACGTGCAACACACAAACACACACACACACACATCTCCTCCTGGGCAACGTGCAACACACAAACACACACACACACACACCTCCTCCTCCTCCTCCTGTGCAACACCTGGATTGGGAATCCCCAGGCGTGGCCCGGATCTGAAGGAGGGGAGCAGCAAAAAAAAAAAAAAAAAGGGGGGGGGGCAGAATGCAAAAGTCTGCAGGCAGCCTCCCTGGGATTTGGGAAGGAAGAGTGGGAAATCCAAGCAGCTGCAGCAGTTGGAGTTTCTCCTACTTGTTCATGCAATAGATGGTATTTAGGGAGCGCTTACTCTGTGCAGAGCACTGGACTAAGCGCTAGGAATGGACAATTGGGCAATAGATGCAGAATCCCTGCCCAGTGACGGGTTTAATCGGGGGAGAGGGACGGACAGAAACCACATCGTCACGTTGCCTTTCCCTCTTGCTGACATGCTTTTTTTTTGCCTTTTTGTCTCCCGTTGGCTGGGAGGTCTTTCCTCTCCCCCTCCAGAGCTGCAATTAGGCCGTGCGCCACTTAAAGGCGGGTCTATATCAGCCTCAGTTTTATCCCCCCCTTTTTTTCAGCCTTTCCCCAATTTCCTCCCCACTCCACTCTCGGATTCCAAATTTACCACGTTGGAAACGACGTCCCCCCCTTCACCCCCGCTCTGCGTTTTCTTTCTTTGAGATCCTTTCTATCTCCCCGGGGCGCATAGAACAGTGCCCGGCACATAGGAAGCGCTTAACAGATACCGTGATATTATTATATCATATCATAATAATAATGTTGGTATTTGTTAAGCTCCCTATGTGCAGGACACTGTTCTAAGCGCTGGGGGAGATACGGGGGTCATCGGGTTTGTCCCACGTGAGGCTCACGATCTTCATCCCCATTTTACAGATGAGGGAACTGAGGCACAGAGAATAATAACGTTGGTATTTGTTAAGCGCTTACTCTGTGCCGAGCACCGTTCTAAGCGCTGGGGTAGACACAGGGGAATCAGGTCGTCCCACGTGGGGCTCACAGTCTTCATCCCCATTTGACAGATGAGGGAACTGAGGCACAGAGGAAGTGAAGTGACTTGCCCACAGTCACACAGCTGACAAGCGGCGGAGGCGGGATTCGAACCCATGACCTCTGACTCCCAAGCCCGGGCTCTTTCCACTGAGCCACGACCACAATCGTTATCAATTATCCGTCGCTCAGTCTCCCCAATGTTGACTCTGTAGTATCCACTGGAAACGATCTCCTCTCTAAGAACCAGGGGTGGAGCCGAAGTCTGAATAGTTCCCCGATTTGTTTGATTTGGGGGGGTTTTCTTTTCCGTAGCAAGAGTGGAAAACTGTAACGTAACCGTGGCCCGGGCTACAAGTGGCAGGGATGTAAACCTTTCCTTGACTCTTCCGTTTCTAACTTTTTTTCTTGTTTCCTTTCGAAGCTTGATACTCACTGAGAGCCCGGTGTCGGTTTATCTTCTGAGTCGGGAGAAATCCAAGATGCACAGTGGAGGAAGGCTCTGGTGGTGGTGAAGTATTTTTGTTTTCGAGAAAACGTTACCATTGTGGAAAGAGTCCAGAGAGGCCGCTGTTCTGTGCATGCTTAGCAACATCAAGACTTGCACAGAGTTTCCACTACTTTTGAAACTGCATGTAAAAAAAGAGAGAGAGAGAGAGAAAAAAAATCAGTTCAGCAAAACAGTCTTTCGGAATGGATTTTTTTTTTCCTAGTTTGGGAGACTTGCAGAGTCAAAATGGCAGAGTCAAAAGTCTTTGACATGTAGTTATTTGCTTATGTTTCAAAAATCACATTTTTGGGGGGGGGGGGGAGACTAGAAAAACCTGGATGATCTCCAAAATAACAACATGAAGAGCGATTTTGAGTTTTAGATACCTTATGCACGCGGTGTAAATCTCTGATTATTTTACTGCTGTTCACATTAAAGTTCTTGAAAATCGTGTCGGTGATTGCCATAAATCCGTATGCTTTTTGGCGATGAAAGAAAAATTGTAAAAGTTAAAAATTAAAAAGAAACAACTAAAGTGATGTGAAATAAACTTTTTTTTTTTTTTTTTTTTACGACTGGCAGCCACTGAAATAAAATGCCCCTGTTATTTTGGTCAAGATGGAGTCGATCGATCAGTGAACTACTGGTTGTCCTCTTTTAAATTTGGAATGTTATTGACTGAAGGGTAGTCTTAATTATAGTTTGTCTCGGTTCTTAAGGAAGATGACAGAGTATCGATCGAGAAGAGCGACGTGGTCCGGTGATCAGGGCCACGGTCTGGGAATCAGGTAAATCGTGTTGGAGCCCCAGTTCTGATACAGAGACGATTGATCCTAAACAACTCGATCGATCTCTGCCTCAGTGTCCCTGTCGGAAAAATGAGATAAACAACGCTGACATCCCAGTTCAACTGATGTCGCTACTTGAGTAAAAATGTAGAGCAGTGGTAAAACCGTCTGAAAACAGAAATTTCTTAAAAAAAAGATTATTCTCATGATTCTATTTATCGCTATCGTTCTCGTCTGTCCGTCTCCCCCGATTAGACCGTAAGCCCATCAGAGGGCAGGGTCTGTCTCTATCTGTTATCCATTTGTCCATTCCAAGCGCTTAGTACAGTGCTCTGCACATAGTAAGCGCTCAATCAATACTATTGAATGAATGATTCAGGCTGCTTGGGGAACATCATGGAAATTTTAATTTTCATCCTCCAAATGAGAAAGAAAAGGTGAAAAAAGAGTCTTGGGCCCTGGTGGAACTGTGGAGCTTTGGGAGGTGCTCGGGGGAGTGGGTCGTGTCCTTTGAAAACTGGACAGATGGACAGATGTGGCCCTCTTCCTCCTCCTCCTCCTCCTCCTCCTCCTCCTCCTCCTCCTCACCATCGTCGTCATCTGACCCGCCTGAAGAGCCGATGCTTCTTCCTCCCTCCCTCCGTTCCCTGCCCCATCCCAATGTCCGCCTCCCCCTCTAGACTAGAAGCTCCTTGTGGGCAGGGAACTTGTCTACCAACTCTGCCATATTACACTCTCTAATAAGCGCTTAGTACAGCGCTCTGCACGCAGGAAGCACTCAATAAATACCACTGATCGATCGAAGAGGCCGCCAATGTTTCAGAGCAGTATCTAATAATAATAATGCTGGCATTTATTAAGCGCTTACTATGTGCCAGCAGCGTGGCTCAGTGGAAAGAGCACGGGCTTTGAAGTTAGAGATCGTGGGTTCGAATCCCGGCTCCGCCGCTTGTCAGCTGTGTGACTTTGGGCAAGTCACTTCACTTCTCTGGGCCTCAGTTCCCTCATCTGTAAAATGGGGATTAAGACTTTGAGCCCCACGTGGGACAACCTGATCGCCTTTTATCCCCCCCAGCGCTTAGAACAGTGCTTGGCACATAGTAAGCGCTTAACAAATTCCATCAGTATTATTATTATGACTTAACTTCTCGGTGCCTCGGCTACATCTGTAAAATGGGGATTAAGACTGTGAGCCCCACGTGGGACAACCTGATTGCCGTGTCTACCCCAGCGCTTAGAACAGTGCTCGGCACATAGTAAGCGCTTAACAAATACCAACATCATTAGTATTATTATTACTATTAGATACAAGGTAATCAGGTTGTCCCATGTGGGGCTCGGTCTTAATCCCCATTTTGCAGATGAGGGAACTGAGGCACAGGGAAGTGAAGTGACTGGCCCACCCAGCTGACAAGGGGCGGAGCCGGGATTAGAACCCGCGACCTCTGACTCTTTAGCCCGTGCTCTTTCCACTGAGCCACGCTGCTTCTCTAGTAAAGCTAGAGTTGGGAAGGAAGAGGGAGGGTTAGAAGGAGACAGAAGGTTAAAGAGAAAGGCTATTATTATCATCCCTGTGAGGGCCTTAGAGCATTAGACAAATATGAGGGCTATATTAGTTCCCTTCGTTCATAATATGATAGGGGACGTAGACGAGGGGAGATGCGATTCTTGGTTTGATCCATGGAAACCGAGAAGAGTTAGTCACAGATTTAAAGATAGAAAGGAGCACAGAAAAAATTCGAAATTCCAAGGCCAACTATTTTTTTATGGTATTTATTAAGGTTGAGAGCTCACTCTGTGTCAGGCATCGTACTGAGCGCTAGGGTAGGTTTGAGGTAATCGGGTAGGACACGGTCCCCCTTCCCCACAGGGCTCACGATCTCTAAGTTTGTTAGTCCATCGATCGTATTTATTGAGGCTTACTGTGTGCAGAGCACTGCGCTAAAAGTTGGGAGAGTACCATATAGCAGGGTGGGTAGACAGGTTTCCCGCCTCCGGTGAGCTTGGAGTCTAGGGCTCACAATCTCTAAGTTTGTTAGACAATCAATCGCATTTATGGAGTGCTTACTGTGTGCAGAGCACTGTGCTAATAATAATTATGTCGGTATTTGTTAAGCGCTTACTACGTGCAGAGCACCGTTCTAAGCACTGGGGGAGATACAGGGTCATCGGGTAGTCCCACGTGAGGCTCACGGTCTTAATCCCCATTTTACAGAGGAGGTCACTGAGGCCCAGAGAAGTGAAGTGACTCGCCCGCAGTCACACAGCTGACGAGCGGCAGAGCCGGGATTCGAACCCATGACCTCTGACTCCCAAGCCCCGGCTCTTTCCACCGAGCTACGCTCTTCTCAATAATAATAATGTTGGTATCTGTTAAGCGCTTACTCTGTGCAGAGCACTGTTCTAAGCGCGGGGGGAGATACAGGGTCATCAGGTCGTCCCACGGGAGGCTCACAGTCAATCCCCATTTGACGGAGGAGGTCACTGAGGCCCCGAGAAGTGAAGTGACTCGCCCACAGTCACACAGCTGACAAGTGGCAGAGCCGGGATTCGAACCCATGACCTCTGACTCCAAAGCCCCGGCTCTTTCCACTGAGCCATGCTGCTTCTCCAGCTGCTTAGAGCGTGGGGGAGTACCATATTGCAGAGTGGGTAGACAAGTTCCCCGCCTACAGTGAACTCACAGTCTAGGAGGGGAAAGTCACCGAACCCTCAAGGGTTGTGGACGGGAACTCGTCTACCAACTCTGTTGCCTTGTCCTCTCCCGCAGTTCTAGTTCAGCGCACTGCCCACGTAAGTGGCTCAATAAATTCCACTGCTAGATTCGTTCTCATTTTACAGTCGAGGAAACTGAGGCCCGGAGAAGTGAAGAGACTTACCCACGGTCACACAGCAGACAAGTGGAGTAGCTGGGATCGGGACCCAGGTCATCTGGCTCCCAGGCACGTGCTCTTTCCACGAGGCCGCACTGCTTCTCCATCCTCATCTGTAATCGGCTATTATCAAGATGACGAGGAAAGTCCATTTTTAAAAAGCGGGCCTCAACCCGCTAAGGGAAACGGCGGCTCAAGCCGATTCTGAGGATTTAGGTCGACGGTTTCGAACTGAAAACGTCCTGAGACTCTGATCCCAGCTCTGCCGTTAACCTGCCGTCTGACCTTAGACAATCCGCTTGACGTCTCTGTGCCTCAGTCTCCTCTTCAGCGAAATGGGAATTCAGGGCATGTTTTCCCTCTTATTTGGACTGTGAACCTCATATGGGACCCGCCTATGTTGACTCGACCCCGGGACTTAGCGCAGTGCTTGGCACACAGTACACGCGCCACAGAAACGACAGCTACTAGTATTACTATGATCACACTACGCGCTTCACCAAAACGACAGTTACCAGGATTACTATTCTTCTTCTTCTTCTGTTTATCAGCACCCTCAAAGGTTTCCCGTTGGCTTCCCTTGTGCTCCCCTACCCCAACCCAGCCCGCACACCCGGCTCCTCTAACGCCGACCCTCTCACTGTCGCTCCAGCTCGTCTATCTCACCACCGACCCCTGGTCCCCATCCTGCCTCTGGCCTGGAGCCTCCTCCCTCCTCAAATCTCACAGACAATGAGTCTTCCCGTCTTCCAAGCCTTCCCGGAGGCCCATCTCCTCCAAGAGGCCTTCCCTGACTAAGCCCTCCTTTTCCTCTTCTCCCACTCCCTTCTGCTTCGCCCTGACCGAATAATGATGATAATGTCGGTATTTGTGAAACGCTTGCTATGTGCAGAGCAGCGTTCTAAGCGCTGGGGGAGATACAGGGCGATCGGGTCGTCCCACGTGAGGCTCACAGTTAATCCCCATTTGACAGATGAGGGAACTGAGGCACCGAGAAGTGAAGTGACCTGCCCAGAGTCACACAGCTGACAAGTGGCGGAGCCGGGATTCGAACCCATGACCTCTGACTCCCAAGCCCGGGCTCTTTCCACCGATCCGCACTGCTTCTCGGGATCCCTGGCTTCCGGGTCCGTACTCAAAGTAGCTGTAACGGACACCTAACTACCCAAAGTCCTTGCTTCAGCGCCCCAGAAAAGAGCGCTCGATTTCCCCCGATTACTCGGCAGATATTTTAATCCGTGTCTCTCCCTTCAGGGTATATACTCCTTATTGTCGGGGCATGTGTCCCTTCTCTGTTTTGTACCTCCCGGGTGCTTAGTACAGTACATTGCATCCAGTAGAGGTCTCAGAGGACCTGGGTTCGAATCCCGGCTCCGCCTCTTGTCAGCTGTGTGACTGTGGGCGAGTCACTTCACTTCTCTGTGCCTCAGCGACCTCCTCCGTAAAATGGGGATTAAGACGGTGAGCCTCATGTGGGACGACCTGATGACCCTGGATCTCCCCCAGCGCTTAGAACGGTGCTTTGCACGTAGTAAGCGCTTAACAAATACCAACATTATTAATAAAGGATATTACTTAGGCCACTACTGATAAATGCGTTAGTCGTTAAGCGTTTACTACATGGTAAGCACCACACTAAGTGCTGGGATAGACTGTAAGCCCGTCAGCGGGCAGGGATTGTCTCTATCCGCTGCCGAATTGTACATTCCAAGTGCTTAGTACAGTGCTCTGCACCTAGTAAGCGCTCAGTAAATACTACTGAATACGAGATCATCAGGGAGGAATCAGCCCCTGACCCACGCAGGGTTCACAGTCTTAGCAGGATGGAGAACAGTTATTAAATCCCCGTTTTACGGATGAGAAAACTGTGGCAGAGAGAAGTTAAGTGACTTGCCCAGAGGGGGAATTCTATCCCGACTTCTGGACGGAATCTAAAACACAGGCCACCACACGTATATAAATATACATATGAGGTACATGTTAAGCGCTTACCATGTGCCAAGCACTGTTCTGAGCGCTGGGATAGATAGAAATTAATCAGGTTGGACACAGTCCCTGTCCCATTTAGGGC
Organism: Ornithorhynchus anatinus; assembly: GCF_004115215.2. Lineage (NCBI taxonomy): Eukaryota > Metazoa > Chordata > Mammalia > Monotremata > Ornithorhynchidae > Ornithorhynchus > Ornithorhynchus anatinus. Next base: position 65,257,029 of record NC_041735.1, on the reverse strand, counting down.
TCACCGTCTTAATCCCCATTTTCAGATGAGGTCACTGAAGCCCAGAGTCTTGGGCAAGTGACTTGCCCAAGGTCACCCAGCAGACATGTGGCAGAGCGGGATTGGAACCCAGGTCCTTCTGACTCCCGGGCCTGTGTTCTATCCGCTAAGCCATGCTTTTTCTCAGCAAAAACCAGGCAGCTCACCAACGGCCGCGAAGCGCAAATGCGTAAAAACATGAACTCTTCAACATAAAATGTGAGTGTGGGTGGGTGTGTATCCCTCCTCCTTAGATCCTGGGGATCATGGGAAAATTAGAATTCACACGAAGCCGTTTTGCTTCAAGGTGCACTTTTCAAGAAATGCATTTTCTAGTTTAGAGCAAGGATGTCTGAATTGGGTTCTTCCGTGAAAATATGTTATTTCAAAACTATTTCATGAGGGAAATATACGGTTGAAGAATCGGATGGTATTCATACTCCATATCATTCCTTGGAGTTTTTTCAATTTTTTTTTTTTTTTGAAGGTGGTCAATTTTATCAGTTTCTATGGTCTCCCACAGACTATGGGGTTGGGGGATGGCCAGGAACAAATTTGATCTCTTGACGATACAGTGACAGGCAACTTATAACACCAGGGACTCTTCGATGGTTCACTGTGATACTTTAATCTGTAAATCTCCTAGAGGCTAAGCACTCTCCCTGAATCGCTATCCTTTTGCTTTTTTCCCAGGCCTAGTACTAAGTGCCTAGCAAATATAATAATTACAATTATTATTATTACTAGTAGTAATAATAACATTGGGGGGGGGGCGGCTCGGGATAGGGGACAGGGGGACAAGGGGTCTGCTTTTTCTCCAAGTTTTCTCCGCCTCACCTCCACCACTTCACCCTCTTTCCTTAACCAATTCCCATGCAATTCCGGATTGGGAAGCCGCATGGCGTAGGGGAAGCAGCGTGGCTCAGTGGAAAGAGCCCGGGCTTCGGAGTCAGAGGTCATGGGTTCGAATCCCAGCTCTGCCACTCGTCAGCTGGGTGACCGTGGGCAAGTCACTTCACTTCTCTGGGCCTCGGTTCCCTCATCTGTAAAATGGGGATTAACCGTGAGCCTCACCTGGGCCGACCTGATGACCCTGTATCTACCCCAGCGCTTAGAACAGTGCTCTGCACATAGTAAGTGCTTAACAGATACCGACGTTATTACTCCTGGCTTTGCCACCTGTCAGCTGTGTGACCTTGGGCAAGTCACTTCACTTCTCTGCACCTCCATTTCCTCATCTGTAAAATGGGGATTAGAACCGTGAGTCCCATGTGGCACAGGGACTGAGGCCAACCCCATTTGCTGATATCCACCTCAGTGCTCAGTACAGTTCCCGGCCCACAGTTAGCGCTTAACAAATACCGGAATTATCATCCACCTAAACTTGTCGGTCGCCTCTCCCTACCTGCAGATGGCATCGATCAATCCGTGGTCTTCAGTGAGCGCTCGCTCCCCGTCCACAAGTTCCTGACCGTTTACAGAGAGAGAGAGTAAAATAAATCACAGATAGGGGAGATGGTAGAGTATAACCCTGAGCAGAAATTCTGGGGGCCTAGGGGATTTTAAAGGTGACGGAATTCGAGAGGACCAAAAAACTCATTTTGGATAGGGAACGTGGCTTCCAGATTCACTCATTCATTCGAGAGTATTTACTGAGCACTTACTGTGCGCAGATCACTGTCCTAAGCGCTTGGAAAATACAATTCGGCGACAGAGACGATCTCTACCCAACAGCGGGCTCGCAGTCTAGAAGGGGGAGACAGACAGTAAAACAAAACGAGTAGGCAGGCATCAGATCCGTTGTGCTGTACTCTGCCGAGTGCTTAGCGCAGTGCTTTGGGCACAGTAAACACTCAATGAATACCATCGGTTAATTCTTTGACCAACGTTTTCATGCTCAATATATTCTCTCTCCACACTTCACACTTTTTTACGTTCATTCAGTCAGTCAGTCATAGCTGTTGAGCGCTTACTGTGTGCGGAGCACCGTACTAAGGGCTTGGGAGAGGACAACGCAACAATAAACACACACATTACCCGCCCACAGAGAACTGACAGTCTAGAGGGAGGGAGACAGACACGACTATCGATACATTAAATAACAACTAGGGACAAAAGTGCTGTGGATCTGGGAGGGAGGAAGAACAAAGGGAACGAGTCAGGGTGACTCAGAAGGGAGTGGGAGATGAGGAAAGGTGGGGCTTAATCTGGGAAGGCCTCTTGGAGGAGATGGGCCTTCAGTAAGGCTTTGAAGGGAGGGAGAGAGATCGTCTGGTGGATTTGAAGAGGGAGGACGTTTCAGGGCAGAGGCAGGACATGAGCCGGGGTCGGCGGTGAGAGAGGCGAGATGGAGGCCCGGTGAGAAGGTTAGCTCTAGAGGAGAGAAGTGTACGGGCTGAGAAGGAGAGAAGGGAGGCGAGGGAGGAGGGAGGAAGGTGGTGGACTGCTTTAAAGCCAATGGCGAGGAGTTTTTTGTCTGATGCGGAGGTGGATAGGCAACCACTGGAGTCGTCAGAGGAGGAAGGCGACAGGTCCTGAACGTTTCTGTAGAAAAATGATCCGCGAAGCAGAATGAAGTATGGACCGGAGTGGGGAGAGACAGGAGGCAGGCAGGTGAATCCGGGCAGGATAGGATGAGTACTAACATGGTAGCAGTTTGGATGGAGAGGAAAGGGCGGATTTCAGCGATGATGCGAAGGTGGGACCGACAAGGATTTAGCGATGGACTGAATATGTGGAGTCAAGGATAATGCCAAGATTCGGGCTTGTGGGACCAGAAGGATGACCACGCTGTCTACGGAATGGGAACGTCACGGGGAGGACAGGGTTTGGGTGGGATGATGTTTTGGGCATGTTAAGTTTGAAGTGATGGGATCCGAGTAGAGGTCAAGGATGGAGATGGAGAGCTGGGTATCTTCCGCCTAGAGTTGGTAACTGAAGCCACGAAAATGAATGATTTCTCCAAGGCAGGGGATGTAGATGGAGAATAGAAGGGGTCCCAGAACTGAACCTTGAAGGACCCTCACAGTCAGGGAGAGGGAGGCAGAGGATGAGCCCACGAAGGAAACTGAGAATGAAGGGCCAGGGAGATGAGAGGAGAACCAGGAGAGGACGGAGTCAGTGAAGCCAAGGTCGGATAGCGTTACCAGGAGAAGGGGGTGGTCCCCGGTGTCAGAGGCAGCTGAGAGGTCGTAGAGGATTAGAGGCCGTGGGATTTGGCGAGAAGAGATCACTGGTGACCTTTGAGAGGGCGGTTTCTGTGGAGCGAAGGAGAGGGATGTCAGATCGTACAGGGTCAAGGAGAGAATTCCTGGAGAGGAATTTGAGACAGTGGATATAGACGAACTGCTCAAGGAGTTTGGAGAGGAAGGGTAGGAAATGTTGGTATTTGTTAAGCGCTTACTATGTGCCGAGCACTGTTCTAAGCGCTGGGGTAGACGTAGGGGAATCAGGTGGTCCCACGTGGGGCTCACAGTCTTAATTCCCATTTTACAGATGAGGGAACTGAGGCACAGAGAAGTTAAGTGACTTGCCTACAGTCACACAGCCGACAAGGGGCAGAGCTGGGATTCGAACTCATGAGTCCTGACTCCAAAGCCCGTGCTCTTTCCACTGAGCCACGCTGAAAGAGATGAGGCGATAACTGGAGGGAGCTGTGGGGCCAAGGGAGGGTTTTTTTAAGGATAGGGGAGACATGGGCATGTTTGAAAGTAGCGGAGAAGAGTTCATTGGGAAGCGAATGGTCGAAGATGGCTATCAGGGAAGGAGAAGTGGAGGGGGCTAAAGTTTCACTAAAGCGCTTACTCCGTGTCAAACAATAATGACGGAGGCATTTGCTAAGCCCTTACTATGTGCCAGGCACTGTTTTAAGCGCCGGGGTAGATATGAGATAATTGGATTGGACACTGTCCCTGTCCCACATAGGGCTCACAGTTTCAATCCCTATTTGCATGAGGTAACTGAGGACCGGAGAAGTGAAATGACTTGCCCAAGGTCACGCAGCAGACAAGTGGCAGAGCCGGGATTAGAACCCAGGTCCTCCTGACTCCCAGGCCCTGGCTTTTTCCACTAGGACATGCTGCTTCTGGTAGTTGGGCTGGTACTGGGGAATTAACAGCGGCTGAAGTGCCCCCTACCCTACCTGGTAAGTTATCCAAACTCCTTCGGTGGAATTATATGAACTATCCTGAGATGAGGGGTGGATACAAATTCATAGATGGCGTAGAGCACGGCCCTGGGAGTCATCGATATTATGATTATTACCGGCGTACGATCCATAGTAAGCTCTTAAATGTCACAATTATTGAATTATCATGCAGCACTTAGAGTGTCTAGTACATAGTAAGCACTTGACGAATGTCCTGATTATCATTATCAGGTCAAACACAATCCCTATCCCACAGGGGACTCACATTCTAAGTAGGAGGGAGATCAGGGATTGAATTCCCATTTTCCAGATGAGGATACTGAGGCACAGAGCAGTTAATCAATCCATCAATAATGCTTTGTGACCTTGGGTAGGTCACTTAACCTCCCTGTGCCTCAGTTCCCTCCTCTGGAAAATGGGAATTCAATCCTTAAGAATAATAATAATTGTGTGGTTTGTTAAGCGCTTACTATTAAGTTGTCTTGTTTCTGTTTTTGTCCATCTGCTCCCCCGATTAGGCCGTAAGCCCATCGGTGGGCAGCGATTGTCTCCGTTGCCGAATTGCACATTTCGAGCACTTAGTAAAGTGCTCTGCGCATAGTAAGCGCTCAACAAATACTACTGACTGACTGACTGACTGAATGAATGAATGAATGAATGTGTCAAGCACGGTTCTAAGCGCTGGGGCAGGTACAAGCTAATCAGGTTGAATACAGCTCATGTCCCACATGGGGCTCACCGTCTCAATCCCCATTTTACAGATGAGGTAACTGAGGCTCAGAGAAGCGAAGTCACTTGCCCAAGGTCATACCACAGACGGGTGGCAGAGTTGGTATTAGAATCCAGATCGTTCTAACTCCCAGGCCTGTGCTCTATCCTCTTAAGCCTTCATGAGACTGGGATAATCCAATTTGATTATTTCAAATCTACCTCAGGGCTCAGTTCAATGCTTGTTACATAGCAGGCACTTAATAAATGTAATAATAATAATAATATAACAAAGGTTATTCTTCCTAGGCCATGCTGCTTCTCAGTTGAGCCGGTTTTCTGCTAACGCCCAGATTCCATTCCTGATGACTGTCTGGAGTGCATCATTTCCTGGGCAGTAAAACACATGCACATCGCTGGACTGATGCTGTGGGCTTTCATTGCCACAATCATTTCTTCCAACATGGCATCCAGACAGTTGAACCGAATGGAATCCAGACAGACGATGCCTATTAGGGGCCAAGTGACTGGACTTCATGTTTTCATCCATGTGCTCCAAAGCAGAAGCAATCGGTCAATAGCATTTGCAGAGCAATATAATAACAATAAAATAATTGTGCCATCTGTTAAGACCTCACTATGGATCACGCACTGGCAATAATTACAATAATGATGGCATTTGTTAAGCGCTTACTGTGTGCCAGGCACTCTACTAAGCCCTGGGTTTTATATAAGCAAATGGGGTTGGATAAAGTCCCCGTCCCACGTGGGGCTCACAGTCTCGATCCCCTTTTTCCAGATGAGGTAAACGAGGCCCAGAGAGGTGAAATGACTTACCCCAGGTCACACAGCAGACAAGTGGAGGAGTCAGGATTAGAACCCATGTCCTTCTGACTCCCAGGACTGGGTTCTATCCAATTCGCCATCTCTGTCCTGGGGTAGGTACAAGGACTTAGATTACACGAGGCTCACAGGAGGGGGAACAGGTAAGAAATCTCCAATTTGTAGATGTCGAAACTGAGGCATAGAAAAGTGAAGTGACTTGCCCGGGGTAACATGAGTAGAAACCTGGTCCTCTGACTCACAGGCCTGTGCTTTTTCCAGTAAATACTGCTGCTTCAACCGGACCGAACGCTAAGCTAACACTAGCATCTCCGCCCTCAAGGAGCTCATAGCCGGTTTTCTGTGGAAGACTTTTAAGGTATCCTCGGAGTACTTGGCACCACAAGGTTGGCAATGGGGCAATTCCGTGTAGAAACCTAACTGAAACTTCCAGCTGTTGGTCTCAATGTAGAAATGTTATGGCGACTTTTCTTGAAGGAGCTGACAAAAGCTGTCAAATCCTCATGACTGGCTTAATGATCACCAGTATTTTTGCCCATCTACTACCTAAAGTTTTATCCAGGCCGGATAATTTTCTACACACAAACAAGAGGGTGAGTGAACTAACCATTTCCGTGACTCCATTAATAATTTCCACTTGAGGCAAAAGAAGGGGGGGGAGACCGTTTTAGAACAAATGTCCTTGACCTTGTCTCTTATACTGGCATTTCATTTGCTACATCCCTTATTTATGCAAAAAAAAAAAGCCACATAAATCACTTAGGATCAAACCGTTAGGAAATGCCAACCACCAGAAGAGAATCAGTGAAAAATCGATGGCATTTTTGGAGAGTCCACTGACTGAAGAACAGGTGTTGAATCCCCATTTTACAGATGGGGAAACTGAGACATGGAGAAATTCAATAACTGGCCCAAGATCACACATACATGTCAGAGCTGGGATTAGAACCCAGGTCCTCCGAATCCCGGACCCGTGCTCTTTCCATTAGGCCATGCTGCTTCTCCTGGAGTTTATAGAGAAAGGAATCCCCCAGGAGCTTAAAGTTATTTTGACCAAGGGGAAGAGCCAGTAATTTCACCGTGGTGCTTAGACGCGAACAAAAGACAAAAACTTGAGTTCTTATTTAGAGTGTAACTCAATCATATAGATCCAAGGAGTCATTCAGTCTTTGGTGTGCACACACGAAATGCCTCGAGTCAAACTGCTATTTCTAAATTTGTTAAAGAATTCAGGACAAAAGGAATTCTTTTTGAATGTAAAAGGCAATTCGGGAAGATCACAAAGAACTGAAACTGGCATTATATGTGGTCCAAAGAAATCTTGTTCTTGAATATCACAGGACCTGAATTTAACCACCACACGGTGAATCCTGCAGTGACTTAAGGCTGTAACCCCACCATCTTCAAATAGGCTAAGTCACGCTTGAACATCATGAAAAGCAAGACCGGCACTTAAAACGTGCAATTCAGTGAATGCAGAAGAGAGGGAGATCTATCCATAACACCAAAAATCTACTGAAATTCTTCGCAATCTACTCCTCTAACCGGAATCCACCAGATCCTTGAATTATTGAGTGCCTGTCGTGTGCAGACCACCAAGCAGAGCACTTGGGAGAGTACAATAGAGTTATGATTTTAATAATCATAACGCTGGTACTTGTCAAGAACTCACCGTGTGCCAAACACTGTTCTAAGCTCTGGGGTAGATACAAGTTAATCAGGTTGGACACAGTTCCTGTCCCACATGGGGCTCACAGTCTTAATCCCCATTTTACAGATGAGGTAACTGAGGCCCAGAGAAGTAAAGTGACGCGCTCAAGGTCACACAGCAGACAAGTGGCAGGGGCGGGTTTAGAACCCAGGTCTTTCCGACTCCCAGGGCCGAGCTCTATCTACTACATCATGCTGCTCTCTATTAGCAATTACCAAGCCTATTGCATTCTCCCAAGAACTTTAATTCTTGCGTGGATAGAGCACAGGTCTGGTACTTGAAGATTGCCATGTGACTGCTGTGTGACCTTGGGAAAGTCACTTCACTTCTCTGGGCCTCAGTTCCCTCACTGTAAAATGGGGATTAAAAAACGAATAAAATAAATGTTGGTATTTGTCAAGCGCTTACTATGTGCAGAGCACTGTTCTAACCACGTGGTGGTTAAATTCAGGTCCTGCGATATTCAAGAACAAAATTCCCATTTTACAGATGAGGTACCCGAGGCCCAGAGAAGTGAAGTGACTCGCCCCCAGTCACACAGCTGACAAGTGGCAGAGCCTGGATTCGAACCCATGACCTCTGACTCCCAAGCCCGGGCTCTTTCCACTGAGCTTAAGACTGTGAGCCCTGTGTGGGACAGGGACTGTGTCCAACTCGATCAGCTTGGATCTACCCCGGCACTCGGAAGAGTTCCGGGCACACAGTAAGCTCTTAAATACTACAATTCTGATTATTATTTATTGAGCGCTTAGAGTGCCCAGAGCACTTTACTAAGCTCTTGGGAGAGTCCAAAACAACGTAACAGACACATTCTCGGCCCACAGGCAGCTTACAGTCTAGGTGGGAATGCAGATGCTTAGGCGCTTATATACTTGTTAAGCGCTTACTGTCTGCTAACTGTTGGACTAAGCACTGAGGCAGATACAAGCTAATCGGGATTAGACCGTGCGCCCGTCAAAGGGCAGGGACCGTCTCTATCTGTCACTGATTTGTCCATTCCAAGCGCTTAGTACAGTGCTCTGCACATAGTAAGCGCTCAATAAATACCATTGAATGAAGGAATGACTAATCAGGCGGGACGCCGTCCCCGTCCCACACGGGCTCACGGCCCCAGAGGAGGGAGGGGGATTGAATCCTCATTTTACAGATGAAGAAACTGAGGCCCGGAGAAGCAGCGTGGCTTAGTGGACGGAGCCCAGGCCTGGGAGTCAGGAGGTCGTGGGTTCAAAGCCCCGTTCCAACACACATCTGCTGTGTGACCTTGGACAAGTCACTTCCCTTCTCTGGGCTTCAGTGACCTCATCCGTAAAATGGGGATTGAGACTGTGAGCCCCACGTGGGACAGGGACCGCGTCCAACCTGACCACCGCGTATCTACCTCGGCGCTCAGAACCGTGCTTGGCACATCGTAAGCACTCAAGTACCGTAATTATTGTCATTTAGTAAACAACTCACTCGAGGTCGCACAGCAGACAAGGGGCAAACCCGAGACTAGAACCCAAGTCCTGCCACCGCCAGGTCCGCCGGAAGTCCGGCCAGAAGTGTGGATGCCAGCCCTCCGGTGCCGGATCCGGAATAAACTCCAGCTAGAGCCCCATAATCCTTTCTTCACGGCAGAAGAGAATGCTTATCAGTCTACCAGGTGGTCTTTTTGTATTCCTTTCATTTTTCACAGGGATCGTCCAAGCACGTCTTGACTACTGTCGGAACGCGATGTAGGCACCGAGCCGGAGCCCTGCCTCCATTTCAGGGATTGACGAAGGCCCAGGACGGAGATGGCTCCAGAGACGGAGTCTGAGTCGGGGCTGGGCCGACTTCCCGCTACCGCCGACGGTGGGGATGCTCGCCCTTCTACATCGGCGGAGGGGGGACGCGCCGACGAGCCGGAACCACGGCGGATTTTCGGAACCAAGACGGGGAAAGACTCGGGGATAAATCGCCAGAAATAGGATGGGAGTTTCACATCTCATCCCCCTCCCCGCCGGACGGGGGACGGGAAAATGGGCAGCGTTAATCGATCGATGGGATTTAGGGAGCGCTAACTATGGGCGGAGCACTGTACTAAGCCCTTGGGGGACTACTTGGGAGAGAAGCAGCTTGGCTAGAGAAGCAGCTTGGCTTAATTTTATTTAATTTTGGTATCTGTTAAGCGCTTACTATGTGCCAAGCACTGTTCTAAGCACTGGGGGAGATACAGGGTCATCAGGTGGTCCCACGTAGGGCTCACAGTCTTCATCCCCATTTTTCAGACGAGGTAACTGAGGCCCAGAGAAGTGAAGTGACTTGCCCAAAGTCACACTGCTGATCAGTGGCAGAGCCGGGATTAGAACCCACGACCTCTGACTCCCAAGCCCGGGCTCTTTCCACTGAGCCACGCCGCTTCTCTAGTGGAAAGAGCCCGGGCTTGGGAGTCAGAGGTCGTGGGTTCTAATCCCGGCCCCCCCCCGCCCCACTTGTCTTCTGTGTGATTTGGGGCAAGTCACTTCACTTCTCTGTGCCTCAGTTACCTCATCTGTAAAATGGAGATGGAGAGTGGGAGCCCCACACGGAACAGGGACTGTGTCTAACCCGAATGGCTTGTATCCACTCCAGCGCTTAGTACAGTGTCTGGCAGAGGGTAAGCGCTTAACAAATACCACGATTATTATCATCATCCAGCATTCCTGATGGAAGAGTTCAACACTCAGCTCTGAAGTGCTCTGAAGACCAGTTTGAAACGGGTTTCTGCAGTCAGTCAGTCAGTTGGCCAATTTTTTATATTGAGTGCTTACTGTATGCACTCCCCTGTACTAAGTGCTTGGGGGAGTGACCTTGGGCAAATCATTTCTCTGTGCCTCACTGACCTCATCTGTAAAATAATAATGCTAATAACGTTGGTATCTGTTAAGCGCTTACTATGTGCCGAGCACTGTTCTAAGCGCTGGGGGAGACACAGGGGAATCAGGTCGTCCCACGTGGGGCTCACGGTCTTCATCCCCATTTTACAGATGAGGTCGCTGAGGCACCGAGAAGTGAAGTGACTTGCCCAAAGTCACACAGCTGACAAGTGGCCGAGCCAGGATTCGAACCCATGATCTCTGACTCCAAAGCCCGTGCTCTTTCCACTGAGCCACGCTGCTTCTCTATAATAATGATGTTGGTATTTGTTAAGCGCTTACTATGTGCAGAGCACTGTTCTAAGCACTGGAATAGACACGAGGGAATCAGTTTGTCTCACGTGAGGCTCACCGTCTTAATCCCCATCTGACAGATGAGGGAACTGAGGCCCAGAGAAGTGAAGTGACTTGCCCCCAGTCACCCAGCTGACAAGGGGCAGAGGCGGGATTAGAACCCATGACCTCTGACTCCCCAGCCCGGGCTCTTGCCACCGAGCCCCGTTCTAAGCGCTGGGGGAGATACAGGGTCATCAGGCCGTCCCACGCGAGGCTCACAGTTAATTCCCATTTTACAGATGAGGGAACTGAGGCACAGAGAAGTGAAGGGACTCGCCCACAGTCACACAGCTGACAAGTGGCAGAGCCGAGAGTCGAACCCATGACCTCTGACTCCGAAGCCCAGGCTCTATCCACTGAGCCAAGCCGCTTCCCAAATGGGGACAAATATTATTATTATGAGCTAATAATAATAATAATAATGTTGGTATCTGTTAAGCGCTTACTATGTGCAGAGCACTGTTCTGAGCGCTGGGGGAGATACAGGGTCATCAGGTCGTCCCACGTGAGGCTCACAGTTATTCCCCATTATACAGATGAGGGAACTGAGGCCCAGAGAAGTGAAGTGACTCGCCCACAGTCACCCAGCTGACGAGTGGCAGAGCCGGGAGTCGAACTCACGGCCTCCGACTCCGAAGCCCAGGCTCTTTCCCCTGAGCCACGCCGCTTCCCTTGTGGAACATGAACTTCGTCGAAACTGACTGGGTTGTATCTATGCCGGTATTTAGTCCTGTGCTACTGAAAGTTCACCTCCTCCAGGAGGTCTTCCCAGATTGAGCCCCCCCTTCTCCTCTGCTCCTCATCCCCTCCCCATCGCCTCTACTCCCTCCCTTTGCTCTAGCCCCCTCCCCGCCCCACAGCACTTTTGCACATAGGCACGTATTTATTATTCTATTTCTTTTCTTAATGATGCGTATACATCTACAATTCTATCTCTTTATATGGCTGCTATTGATGCCTGTCTACTTGTTCTGTTTTGTTATCCGTCTCCCCCCTTCTAGACTATGAGCCTGTCGTTGGGTAGAGAATGAAAATAAGCACTTAAGAGAGAAGTTCAGTGACTTGCCCCAGGTCACAGAGCAGACAAGCGCTGGAGCTAGATTTAGAACTCAGGTCTTCTCCGACTCCGAGGTCCATGCAGATTCTACTAGGCCCAACTGCCGACAAAAGTAGAATATTCCTGGCCCGTGATAACTCCCCATCTGATGTAATCTGATCTAGGGAAGCAGCGTGGCTCAGTGGAAAGAGCCTGGGATTGGGAGTCAGAGGTCATGAGTTCGACTCCCGGCTCCGCCGCTTGTCAGCTGTGCGACTGTGGGTGAGTCACTTAAATTCTCCGTGCCTCAGTTACCTCATCTGTAAAATGGGGATTAACTGGGAGCCTCACGTGGGACGACCCGATGACCCCGTATCTCCCCGGGCGCTTAGAACGGTGCTCCGCACATAGTAAGCGCTTAACAGATGCCAACGTTAACATTAATTACTGTACGGATTCGCGGCACGATGGACAGTTTTAACCGTGATGGTGTGCCCCTTTAATTCCTAAAAACGTGAAAAATCAGCAAATAGCTTTTTAAGGGTTTCTAAAATTCAGTCACCCTAAAATTAATCAGCACCTGGCATCGGAGACTGGAAAATGTAAACCTTGCTAATGTACTGCATGGCAAATTAGTCTGATTCCGTCTCTTATGTGCTTTTCATTCCCTTGATTTCTCTTTTAAAAACTAAAAGATGAAATAAAATTTCACAAAAAACACCGCACTTTATAGCCACTTACATCATGATATGTTATGTGGGTTGCATAATGGCTCTTTTAAAAGAAAAGCAATGTAGATGATCGCGTGTACTATTCCTGTTCATTTTCGAAATGATAATATGTTGCTCTGTAGTGTAACTGCTCATGAGATGAGATCATTTTCTTTTCCCAGGTCTGTAGGCTGGAAAGAAGAGGCATTCTCAACGAAGGGCTTGACGTTGAAGGTGAATTAGGATTTTAAACCATCCGGGGCTCTTCCCAAGTGCTTAGTAACGATAATGATAATATTAATAATGACGGCTGTGGCATCTGTTGAGTGCTTACCACGCACCGGGTGCTGTACTAAGCGCTAGGGTGGGTAGAAGCCAGTCAGGTTGGACAAAGTCCCTGTCCCTCATGAGGCTCACAGTCTTAATCCCCATTTTACAGATGAGGTAACTGAGGCCCAAAGAAGTGAAGTGGCTCGTTCGAGGTCCCACAGCAGACAAGTGACGGAGCCGGATTAGAACCCAGGTCCTGTCGACTCCCAGCCCCTGCCCTATCCACTAGGCCACGCTACTCTCATCCAGCGCCAAGCGCTCAGTACGGTGCCCTGCACAGAGTAAGCGCTCGATAAATACCACCGACTGATTCCAGGGAAGACCAGGTTGATCAGGAACGGGATGAGCACATTCCAGTTTTCCAGGAGCTCGTTCCTCGCCCTGATGTCAGCTCTTTGACTCTAGTCTCTTCTCCGAGAATGGGAGGAAAATCAAATTATGGGGACTAGACATCCGGGCTCCCGATGGGAAGTGTCTTTGAAAGCCTCTATTGAGCTGGTTCTGTGAGCACTCGGGCTCTGTTGCCGAGTTACAGTTTATCAACAGGTACGTGATGGATCGCCCGGTCATGCTCCCAAGCTGCTTAATGAACGGGCCCGGAGAGAAACGATGCCTGGAATCAGGCTGGGTGATTCAGGGAGAAAGTGTTGCTGTACCTCGGACGACACGGGAGCCAAATTTAGAAAGCGTCCAACAAAGATGGAACCTGAAAGGCAGGGGATGAGGACTTGAAGTGACGTGAAACCCGGATGTTTAAGGGAGGACCTTTAACTTTTCGAGAGCCATCCCTCTCTCAGCCCTTGAGCAGGCAGGCAGTCGGTCAGTCGTATTTATTGAGCGCTTGCTCTGTGCGCAACACTGTACTCAACTCTTGAGAGAGTACGACGGTAAAGCAGACACATTCCCTGCCCACGGTGAGCTCACGATCTACAGGGGACGACAGATATTGATAGAAATAAACTGCAGATATAAGCATAAGTGCTGTGGGGGTGGGAGGGAGGATGAATAAAGGGAGCTAGTCAGGGCGACGCAGAAGGGAGTGGAAGGAAAAAGAGGGCTTAAGCAGGGAAGACCTCTTGGAGGAGATGTGATTTCAATAAGGCTTTTTACAGCACTTACGCTAATGTCCCAGATTGAATATCTGTCTCCCCCTCTAGTCTCTAATTTCTCTGTGGGAAGGGGAAGCGTCTAAATGTCTATCAACTCTTTGTACTGTACTTTCCCAAGTGCTTTATACGGTACCTGGCACAACAGTAAGTGTGCAACAAATACCACAGATTGATTGAGTGACTCAGAAAAGAAGCTAAAGTCAGCGGCTCGGCGTGTTTAAAATTTCACCCTTTTAAAAGATCAGGTGAGACCTAGGTCTAGAGGAATGGATATGGGCCTAAGAGAGGTGGTCCTTAGCCGACCAGACCTCTCTGGCCTTCAGTTTCCTCATCTGTACAGTGGGGAGAAGACTCATTCATTTATCCTTTCAATCGCATTGATTCATTCAATCGTATCTATCGCACTCTTACCGGGTGCAGAGCACTGGACTAAGTACTTGGGAGAGCACGAAACAGCAATGAACGGGCACATTCCCTGCCCACAATGAACTTACAGTCTAGAAGCTCCCTGATCAATTCTCCTCTTAGGCTGTGAGCCCCGTTTGGGAGAGGAACAGATTCGATCTGATTATCGCTTCTCTATCCCTGTGCTTAGGCCCAGAGTAAGCACTTGAGTACTGTTTTATTAAAAAGAAACTCTGGTCCAAATAGTGGGTTCTTTCAGCACAGGAGACATAGAAGAGCATAACATAGCAAGATGGAGAAGCAGCTTGGCCTAGTGGCTAGAGCCTGGACCGGGGAGGCAGAAGGACCTGGGTTCTAATCCCAGCTCAGTCACTTGTTTGCCTTGTGACCTTGGTAAGTCACTTCACTTCTCTGTGTCTCAGTTACTTCACCCGTAAAAGGGGTTGAAGACTGATTAGCTCGTAACTCCCCAGCCATTAATATAGTGCCTGGCACGTAGTAAGCGCTTAACAAATACCATTAAAAAAAAAGAAAGCGGGTACTGAGCTCTTTCTTTTGTTTTAGAGATTCATTTTGCTTTGGTCAGCTCTATCTAAGCTTTAGTTTCCTTCTAACTCCTTGGCACAATGCTAAGAAAAGCCAAGGTAGGATCGTTAGAATCGATCAGGACTTTTTGATCAAAAGGCAGGTTCTTTGAGGTGTCGTCCTTCCACCGAATATGTTCTGAAGTTGCTCGAAGCCACACACTTTATCTTTCCTGAAAGGTCTTCTCTCCTACCTAATTCCATGTGGTTTTTGAAGCCCTCCCAAAATAGCCTCCTAGCTGTACCTCACGCACATCTTTCCTGCGTCCAAAACTTCCACCTGACCGGAACTTTCCACCCTTTCAATCCAAGGGTTTTCCTACCATCAGTCAATCGATCGTGTTTATTGAGCGCTTACTGTGTGCAGAGCACTGTACTACCCCCTGGGAGAGTACTTCATAAGAATAGACAAGTTCCCTGCCCAAGATGAGCTTACAGTATCAGAGCTTACAGGGAGAAAAGCACTAATAATAATAATAGTGTTGGTATTCGTTAAGCGCTTACTATGCGCAGAGCACTGTTGTAAGCACTGGGGGAGATACAGGGTCATCGGGTCGTCCCACGTGAGGCTCACAGTTAATCCCCATTTTACAGATGAGGGAACTGAAGCCCAGAGAAGTGAAGTGACTTGCCCACGGTCACACAGCTGACAAGTGGCGGAGCCGGGATTCAAACCTATGGCCTCTGACTCCCAAGACCGGGCTCTTTCCACTGAGCCGTGCTGCTTCTCTAATTATATTATTTATTATATATTATTATATACATTATATTATATATTATATTCATTATTAATAGAAATAAATTACGGATTTGTACATAAATGTTGATGTTTCATGCATTGCTCTCTGTAAAAGCACACAAAAAAAATACCCCCACTATCAATCAATCACTGTTCTCTCTCCAACTTACACTGTGAGCCCCATGAGGGACGGGGACTGAAATAGGCCTGATTAACCTGTATGTACCCCAGTGCCCAGAACAGTGCTTGACACATATAAGCGCTTAGCAAATACCAATGAGGAAGTGGTATTTATTGAGCACGTACTGTGTGCCGAGCACTGTACTAAGTGCTGGGGATAGGGCTATAGAGTTATCAGTGGTCAAAGGTTTATTGTGAATTGTTGTTATTATTATTATCGCTATTGTATTTATTAAGCACGGGCCTGGGAGTCAGAAGGATCTGGGTTCTGATCCTCGTTCTGCCACATGTCTGTTCTATGGGCTTGGGCAAGTCACTTCACTTCCCTGGGCTTTAGTTAACTCATCCGCAAAACGGGGATTAAGACTGTGAGCCCTCTGTGGGACAGGGACTGTGTCCAACCTGATTAGCTTGTATCAACCCTAGAGCTTTGAACAGTCCTTGAGACATAGTAAGTGCTAAACAGATACTATTATTATTGCTGTTATTATTATTATTAATAAAGGGAGCCATTCCAAGTGCAAGATTGGGCCTTCCCGGGACTGGAGAGAATGGAAGTGTCCTCCAGCTTGTGGGTGTTTTCTAGGAGGAGGGGACCCAGACCCACACCAATCCCAAGATAACTGGCATAATAACCACATCTAATCTAGGGGAGGCCGTGGAAAGGACACATGGGTCTGAGTTCTAGTCTCGGGCTCTGCCGGCTGGGTGACCTTGGGTAAGTCACATCACCACCTCTTGACTCAGTTTCCTCAACTGTAAAAATGAAGATGACACCTTCTCTTCCTCCCTCTTAGACTGTGAGTGCCACGTGGACAGGCTTTGTGTCCGATCTGTCAAACCGAATCTACCCCAGCGCTTAGTGTCGTTCTTGGCAAAAGGTAAGCCCTTAACTAATATTGCCACTCTAGAAACCAACTCCACCGTTTGCCTGCTCTGCGACGTCGGACAAGCCAGTTAACTTGTCGATGCCTCCCGTTTCCTCGTCTGTAAAATAATAATAATGTTGGCATTTGTTAAGTGATTACTATGTGCAGAGCGTTGTTCTTAGCGCTGGGGTAGACACAGGGGAATCAGGTTGTCCCACGTGGGGCTCACAGTCTTAATCCCCATTTTACAGATGAGGTAACTGAGGCACAGAGAGGTTAAGTGACTGGGCATAAAATACCTGTTCTCCTTCCCTCTTAGACTGTGAACCCCATGAAAGGAGGGTCTGATTCCAGCCTGTGCCTCTTGTATTTATAGCAGCCTTTAGCCCTCTTATGTCCATCTCTGTCATTTTTTTTTTTTTACGGTAATGTCTCTCTCACCTTTTAGACTGTAAGCTCACTGTGTCCCTTTATTGTTATACTGTGATAATTATAAGAATTGTGGTATTAATAATAATAATATAATAATTATAATACCTTGTTAAGCACTTACTATGTGTCAAGCATGGTTCCAAGCACTGGAGTGGATACAAGCAAATAGGGTTGGACATAGTCCCTGTCCCATGAAGGGCTCACAGACTCAATCCCCATTTTACAGATGAGGTAATTGAAGCACACGGAAGTGAAGTGACTAGCCCAAGATCACACAGCAGACACGTGGTGGAGCCAGGATTAGAACCGAGGACCTTCTGACCCCCAGGCCAGTGCTCTATCCGTTACACCATACTGTTAAGTGACTTGGCTAAGGTCACTTGGGATGCAAGTGTACGCCACTAGATTGCAAAGTTTTTTGGGGTAGGGACTGTGTCTACCAACTGTATCGTTGTGAATTCTCCCAGGCGCTTAGTACGGTGTTCTGAACACAGTAAATGTTCAATGAATACCTCCGATTGATTGGCCGAGCTGGGATTGGCAGCCCGCTCCCCTCACTTCCAGGCCTGTGTTCTTTCCATTAGGCCACACTCTTCTTGCTATCACTGTAAACCTATCTGCAAAATTTCAAGTTTCATGAATTTAATACCGCTCCGACCTCGTGTGGGTGTTATTTAGTTTTTCTCTGATCTCCCACATGGAAGTTAAAATAATATTTTCCACCTTAACAGCAGATGAACTCTTTGAGAGCATGTAGTTAGCAGAAACATCAGGTTGTCATTCTCCTCTTACCCCATAGTGTGACATACCAGTTGAGGTCCTTTACTATAGTATTAAAAGCACATTCCTAGTTTGTAAATAATTCCCATGAACAAGACCACCGAATACCTCGAAGCAAGTAATCTCAATTTTCCTAAAACCTATAAAAGTGAAGGTTTTAGGATTAAAAATAAATAGGTAGGTTCATACCTCTGATTAAAGCCATCCTCTCACTAATCATACTTTTCTTGCGAGTTCTCTTTGTCTGACATTGTTTACCTGAAATTTTAAATAAATTAGAAAAAAAATGCATGTAATGCTAGGTTCCACATTTTAAAATGGATATTTAAGATACCCTAAAAGGATAAACTTAGAATGCTTTAATGACAATTTTCCAGACAAGGCACAATAATATAAAATTTCATTCCCTTTTTACCCCCCGTCGCTATTCATGAAAACAGCATTTTTCAGCTCAAAAAAACAAAGTTTCACACCAGACTTATTTTGGAACAGTTTGCAAAAATGCAGAATATATTTACCTCATGAAAATCAGCATTTCATTCATGATGTCTGATGCCTTCCAATTGTAAATATTGCCAAGTCTCACAACTCGCTACCTCTCATATCTTGTCCTTGTTCTCCACTTCCTCTGGGCTTTCTTGACGCAATTCATGGCATCTTGACCCTAATTTCTGCTCTGAATCTGGGTGTTGGAATGATGCAGGTTGAGAAAAGAAATTGTCCCAGAGGTTCATCTGGGAGAGAAGAGCCTATAAATCAATTGGCAGTAATTATTGAGGGCTTTTAAAAAATGATATTCAAGTGCTTACTGTGTGCCAGGCATTGTATTAAGTGCTGGGGTAATAACAATAATAATAATAATGATAATAGTTAAGTGCATACTATGTGCCAGGCACTGTACTAAATTCTGGGGTAGATAAAAGCAAATCAAGTTGGACACAGTCCCTGTCCCACAAGGGGCTCGCAGGCTCAAGCCTCATTTTACAGATGAGGAAGCTGAGGTTATAAAATAATCAGGTTGGCACAATCCATGTCCCATACGGGCTCACGATCTTAAGGCCCATTTCACAGTTGAGATAACTGAGGCACAGAAAAGTTACTAAGATGCCCAAGGTCACACGGCAGACACATAGTAGATTCTCCTGCCTCTCAGTCCTTTTCCACTAGGCCATGCACAGAGGCAACTATGGATTTAACTGAATATTTATTTACATCCTCAGAGCGTATATTTTTTTGAGAAAAATCATGAGCGGTTCCTTAAACTGGTTCTGAACAACAGTAATAATGTGGTGGGCTAGACTTGGGACTTCTGGGGGTAACGCCACAGAGATGACCCTGAAATGGGACATGTGCATACAAGTGTCAGATGCATTTGGAATTGATTTAGAAAGACTCATTTCCCTGAAGCCCCTCTCAGGATGGCACCTGGAGAGTTTCCAGTAGTCTACCAGTCTCAGTCAAGCCGAGGCCTACCCATTCCATTTCTAGCTTGGCCAGTGGCTAGCGAGGGGAAGGCCATCGGATACAAGTCAAAATCCACCCGTGCTGGGCAGCAGTGGCACGGGACAGAATCGAGGGTGGAGACTCAAGTTGACTGCACGGAAGGAGGCGATGGTAAACCGCTTCTGGATTTCTAATCCAGAAAACTCTACGGATCCACTACCAGGACGATTGCAGATGGAGGTGGGGCCTTCTGGGAGAGAGGTGCCCGTGGGTCGGAGACGACTCGACAGCATAAGACGGGACATTCCCCTGAAGGGACCAGTCTAATTCTTACCACGAGAAGCAATTTAGACTTTCCGGCCCCCAAAACCTGGAAGTTCACAAGGGCCAGAGCCAGCGTGGTCTAGTACAGAGAACGCGAGACTGGGAAACAGACTTGAGTTCCGATCCCAACTCTGCCACTCTCTTGCTGGGTAATTGGGTGAGAGACACTTTGACTCAGTTTCCTCATCTGTAAAATGGGTATAAAACACATATTCTCCTGCTTCTGGGTATCCATCACAGTGCTTAAGCTCAGTGCTTGGCTCACGGTAACACCGTCATTATTATTACCTATGATGGTAGAGGATGAAAAGAGTGAACAATATAAGGGAAAAGAAGGATACGTTTTCAAGAAAGGAGGAAAGGAGGCATCGAGTGCTTATCAGAAATTACTCCAAAATCTTGAGCCAGTTACTAATCAGTTTGTGGAAGAGGCCAAAGGTTTGACATCAAGTGGGGATATGAGTTTCTTAACGTAGCAATAGGGAGTTTCATTTGGAATAATATGAGGATATTAGAGCAGTAAAAAGTATTAGAGGAGACTTGACCACAGCAAGAATACTTCAAGGGTATGGTCGAAATTCTGTTGTACAGGAAATAAAAAATTCGATAAGATTAATCGTTGGGAGCAGACCAGGAGGTCCTTCCCATATCACAAGCCGGTCACCCCGTGTCATTCATTCATTTATTCACTCGATCATATTTATTGAGCCCTTACTGTGTGCAGAGCGCTGAACTGAGCGCTTGTCTCACAAGTCCCTCACCTTGGTGTCCTCCTCAATTTACCTCTCTCATTCAACCCACATCTTCAATCTGGCATCGGATCCTGTGGGTTTCACCTTCACTACATCGCTAAAACCCACCACCCTGTCCTCTCCATCCCAACTGCCGCCATGTTAACACGATCACTCATCCTATCCCGCCCTGATTGCTGTATCGGCCTCCTCGCTGACTTCCCCGCCTCCCGTCTCTTCCTGCTCCAAATCGGACTTCACTCTGCTTCCTGGATCTTTTTCTGTAAAACCACTCAGTCCACGTTTCCTCACTCCTCGAAAGGTGATGGTCCATCCACCTCTGTATCAAACAGAACCTCTTTACCATTGGCTTGAAAGCAACTTGATCACCAAGACCCCTCCTACCTTACCTTTCTCACCGCACACTTCACTCCTCCGATGCCAACCTCCTCACCGTGCCTCGATCTCGTCTATCTCGCCGCTGATCGCCCGTCCAAGTCCTGCCTCTGTCCTGGAACACCTTCCCTCTCCGTATCTGACAGACACTCACTCTCCCCACTTTTAAATCCTTAATCAAAGCTCATCTCCTCCACAAAGCCTTCCCTGACTCAGCCCTCATTTCTTCTTCTCCCACTCCCTTCTGAGGTCACCTTGCACGTGGATTTGCACCCTTTATTCACCCCCCCCTCAACTCTACAGCACTTATGTCCATGTCTGTCATTTATTTATTGATATTAATGTCTATCTCAACCCTACAGCACTTAGGTCCATATCTGTCATTTATTTATTGATCTTAATGTCTGTCTCCCTCTCCGGACTGTAAGCCCGTTGTGGGCAGGGAACTTCTCTACCAACTCTGTTATCTTGGTCTCTACCATTGGCTTAGAACAGTGCTCTGCACACAGTAAGTACTCAATAAATACGATTGACTGATCGACTGAGGCAAATTTGGATACAGGGACTGCTGCCCTAATGGAGAATGAGTTGAAACTTTGAGAAACTCAAGATGTCCTTTCTTGCAATCAGACCTTTTTTAAAAAAAAAATTATATTAAAGTGCTTACCAAGTGCAAGGCACTGTACAGAGCACTGGGGATGGGAGTCAGAGGTCATGGGTTCGAATCCCGGTCCCACCACTTGTCAGCTGTGTGACCGTGGGCAAGTCACTTCTCTGGGCTTCCGTTCCTTCATCTGGAAAATGGGGATTAACCGTGAGCCTCACGTGGGACGACCTGATGACCCTGTATCTCCCCCAGCGCTTAGAACGGTGCTCTGCACATAGGAAGGGCTTAACAAATACCAACATTATTATTATTGTTACCGGTCTGCTAATTTTGTTCATTCACTCATTCAACCGTATTTATTGAGCACTTATAGAGTGCAGGGCACTGTACTAAGCGCTTGGGAGAGTACGAATACAACAGTAACAGACACATTCCCTGCCCGGAATGAGCCGACTGTCTAGAGGGGTTGCATTGCACTCTCCGAAGCGTTTAACACAGTGTTCTCCACTTAGTAAACGCTGGTTGATTAATAAACACTTTCTGCAGCGTTTCATTTCCAGAGGCAATATATATTCCGCAAGTTATGAAAGAATTGGCCAGCGCTTGGGAGAAACGTGGCAAGATGCAGGGAGACGGAGGAATGACTGAAACTTGAATTGGATATAGATCTGTCTGCTTCCTCCCTCGCCATTAGTTTTTCAATGTGTCCCTGCCCTGAGGTACAGGTCGACTTTTACCAGACTGTCACTTCGCATTGATGGAAGACTCTGAAAGCCAAAACCACCACCACCCGTCCAGGAAATGCAAACTGTGGTCAGTTTCTGCAGCCTATTATGAAATAAAATTGCTTAGTATCCTTTCCGTTACATGAGGCTTCAGTTATCGATCTGGTGTGCACATCATCAGACCAGCAGATACGATAAAACAGTGAATATGGGAGTCCGGCTGCTTTTATTTCCTCCGAAAGAAAGATTTCTTCTTGCGAACGTTTTTTTTTTTTTTTTTTTTTTAACTCTCGCAGGCTCTCGGAGGTCAGCTTCAAGAAGGGTAGTTTTAATATTTATTATCGTGATATCATCAAAGGGTAATAATAACTGCGATATCTGTTCAGTGCTTACTATGCGTCAAGCACTGTACTAAGCACTGGGGTAGATGGAAGATAATCAGGTTCCACAAAGAGCTCGCATTCTAAGTAGGAGGGAGCACAGGTATTGCATTCTTATTTTGCAGATGAGGGAACTGAAGCACAGAGAAGGGAGGTGACTTGCCTGAGGTCACACAGGAGACAAGTGGCAGAGCTGAGATTAGAACCCGGGTCCGCTCACTCCAAGGCCTCTGCTCTTTCCAATAGGCCACGCCGCTGTTAAAAATGGAAAGTCTTCATAATTATGATTTTTCTGGACCATTGATTTACGTGCTAAATCCTTGGGGTAGCCAGGAGACATTCAAATAATAACTCCTTGGGGCAGAGATTGTGGCTACTGACTTTATCGCACTTTCCCAAGTGCTTAGTACCGGTCTCTGCAGACAGTACGCACTCGATGAATACCGCTGATCCACTGACACAGCTCTTGTCCCACACATAATTTACCACTGAGGGGGGGTGAAGAGAAGGTATTTTCTCCCTGATTCACAGATGAGGCCCAGAGAGGTTAGGTGACTTGTCCCAGGTCGCACAGCAGGCTAGGGACAGAGAGGGGATCGGAACGCAGGTCTTCTGGGTGTCAGTCCCAAATCTCTTCACTAAGCCACACTTACCTCCAGAGTACGTCTTACTCGTTTCACTTTTGGCTGATTTCGTTGTTGTCGCTCGTCTTTAATGGCTCTTGGTAAACACTTAATCTGTACCGGGTACCGTACTAAGAGCTGGAGTAAGATACAAGTTAATGAGGTTGGACACTTAACTTCTCTGTGCCTCAGTCATCTCATCTGTAAAATGGGGATTAAGACCGTGAGCCCCACGTGGAACAACCTGATTACCCTTTATCTACCTCAGTGCTCAGACCAGTGCTTGGCATACAGGCAGCACCTAACAAATACCATCATGACGATGATTAGACCGTGCGCCCGTCAAAGGGCGGGGACCGTCTCTGTTGCCGATTTGTCCATTCCAAGCGCTTAGTACAGTGCTCTGTACATAGTAAGCGCTCACTAAATACTATTGAATGAATGAATGATTATTAACTTGGAAACCATAATTGCATCATCCCCCCCAAGCCCCCAAACCCACCACGTCCCCCGTGCCCAGGCCTGGCAGGGCTCTGTGAGGGAATGACAAGGTGATAACCATCCGAAGGTACCAGTGTTCACAAAAGACACAGAGTTGAAGGGTGGGTCACTGGCTGAAAGGAAATGAAAGGAAATGTTTGCTTTTAAGGCAAGTCAATTCACTGTGAGAGGCTCATTCTTTTCAACCACATCCCCTAGCCTGGGAAGGAGGCTCCTCTTTGAGTGGCCGGCGATTTGCAAACATAATCCACTCAGAGATCTTAGCCTCACAGGAGCCTCGGCCCTCCTCGCCCCCAGTCCTGAGACGAGGGGAGCTCTTTCGTTTCTGAAGATCCTCAGAGAAGGTTCCCAAACTCCCGAGTTGTGCATTGGATTTGCTGGCTCCTCGGTGAGAAACGCTTCCTCGCGTCTCCCCTGAATCCCTCCCACTGAAGCGGAAAGCCTCAGCGAGGTTAGGGGACCGACGGCCGGCATTCAACCCTAAGGAAATAAGCGCTCCCCGGCTGGGGAAACCAGGGTGACGTTGAGTGGCCACTTGGCTCGGTAGGAAGGGCACACGACCAGCGTCAATCCACAGGACTGATGCGTAGCCTCAGATAAGTCGCCAGGCTTCTCTGCGCCCCAGTTTCCTCATCTGTAAAATGGAAATTAAATATCTGTTCCCCCTCCCCCTAAAATTGGGAGTCCCATGTGGATCACGGACTATGTCTGATCCGATAATAACGATAATAATAATGACAGTGATAATTGGGGCATCTGTCAAGTGCTTCGGTAGATCTGCGTTCTAGTCCCAGCTGCACCGCTGGCCCGCTGGGTGACCTCGGCGAAGTCACTTAACCCCTCGGCAACTATCTCTTTAAGGGCATCTGCTAAGCGCTTGCGATGCGCCAGGCACTGTGCTAAGGACCGGGGTACGTACAAGATATTCAAGTTCGATTCGGTTCCTGTCCCAGTGGGGCTCACTGTCTTCATCCCCATTTTGCAGATGAGCTCACTGAGGCCCAGAGAAGCAAAGTGACTTGCCCAGGATAACACAGCCGACAATAACAACGATAACGACGATGTCGGTTAAGCGCGTACTGTGTGCCAAGCAGTGTTCCAAGCGCTGGGGTAGATACAAGGTCATCAGGTTGACTCACGTGGGGCTCACGGTCTCAATCCCCACTTTACAGATGAGGTCGCTGAGGCCCAGAGAAGTGAAGTGGCTCGCCCAAGGTCACGCAGCAGACAGGTGGCGGGGCCGGTATGAGAACCCGGGGCCTCTAACTTCCAGGTCCGTACTCTTTCCGCTGGGCCACGGTGTCCGAAAGCCCCTTCAACATAATTCACCAAACGGGGCTTGGAAGGAGCAATTCAAATGAGTCAAACCACTGTTCCTCGGGCGGTAAATCTGGAGAAAAAAATACAGTGCCGTGAGCCTCAGCGAGAGGAGGAATCCGCGAGGGATAAAACGGCTTTCCGAGTATAAAGAACTGAGCTTCCACTCTGCTAAGGTAAGCTGATTTACTACCGGTGGAAGCTATCAATAGAGCATTTACCGAGCATCAGAAATGAGCAAACTACATGTTACCCGACAAAGGAATGACGCACAGGTCACGTCCACTCGTATTAATAAGACGCGCCGAAAGTGGAGCGAGGCCAGTTTTTTCACCGATCTAACTACCGAACGACCGGTTAGAATAAAAGTTAAATGACGCCACTCGCAAGATATCCATTTATTCAAAAGCACTTCTGAAAGCGTATTCAGGATCAAGGGCTCCGCACTAGACAGGTCCCAGAAAATAGATCCTCTTGATGACACGGCAGAGCAAAACGAAGGATCGCTTTCGGAGAATTCAAGTGCCCTAGTACGAGTTCGATTAAGCCCACGCTTACTGTCTAGAGCATTGCCCATACCTGCATTTGGACGCAATCCACACGACCGATGCGTAACCTCAGGTAAGTCGCCAAGCATCTCTGCGCCTCAGTTTCCTCATGTGTAAAATGGGAATTATCCACTATCCGTTCCCCCTCCCCCTAAAATTGGGAGTCCCATGTGGAACGTGGCCTTTGTCTGATCTGATAATAATGACAATAATAATAATGCTAATAATGATAATTGGGGCATATGTTAAAGTGCTTACTGTGTGTCACCTGCACATTGAAAAGTAACTCCTTATCATCAGCTTCAAAGCAGTCAGTCAGCTTTCTCCCTCCTACCTCACCTCCCTAATCTCCTACTCCATCTCAGTCCACGCACTCCTCTCCTCTTGTGCCACTTTACTCACTGTGCTCCGATCTCGTCTATAATAATATTGATGTCGGTATTGTTAAGCGCTCATTATGTGCGGAGCACCGTTCGAAGCGCTGGGGTAGATACAGGGTATTCAGGTTGTCCCACGTGAGGCTCGCAGTCTTCATCCCTATTTTCCAGATGAGGTCACTGAGGCACAGAGAAGTGAAGTGACTCGCCCACAGTCACACAACCGACAAGTGGCGGAGCTGGGATTCGAACCCATGCCCTCTGACTCCCAGGCCCGGGCTCTTTCCACTGAGCCACGCTGCTTCCCTACCTCACCGCCGACCCCTTTCCCACGTCCTCCCCCTAGCCTGAACTTCCTCTCCCTCCATATATGTCAGACCACCACTCTCCTCACCTTCAAAGCAATATTATTTATTTGCTATTGTTTTAATCTTGATTCTATTTATTTGCTATTGTTTTAATGAGATGTTCATCCCCTCGATTCTATTTATGGCTATCGTTCTCGTCTGTCCGTCTCCCCCGATTAGACCGTGAGCCCGTCAAAGGGCAGGGACTGTCTCTATCTGTTATCGATCTGTAATAATAATAATAATAATGATGTTGGTATTTGTCAAGCGCTTACTACGTGCAGAGCTCTGTTCTAAGCGCTGGGGGAGATACGGGGTAATCGGGTTGTCCCGCGTGGGGCTCACAGTTAATCCCCATTTTACAGATGAGGTAACTGAGGCGCAGAGAAGTGAAGTGACTCGCCCAAGGTCACACAGCTGACATGTGGCAGAGTCGGGATCCGAACCCATGACCTCTGACTCCCAAGCCCGGGCTCTTTCCACTGAGCCACAATGCTTCTTCAACATTCCGAGCGCTTAGTACAGTGCTCTGCACATAGTAAGCGCTCAATAAATACAATTGAATGAACGAATGAATATTAAGATCACATCTCCCGTCTCCTCTCCAGACCTTAAACGTATTACGGTCAGGGGATATGTCTGCTAATTCTGTTGTACTGTACTCACCCAAAGGCTTAGTAAACACTCAATAAACACCGCCGACGGATTGCCAAGCACTGTGCTAAGCACTGGGGTAGATACAAGATAATCAGGTACCACGTAGTTCATTCCAAGCGCTTAGTACAGTGCTCCGCACACAGTAAGCGCTCGATAAATACTATTGAATGAATGAATGAATGCTCACAGTACAAAAAGGAGGGGGCAAAGGTATTGAGCCCCCATTTTGCAGGGAAGGGAACTGAAGCACAGATAAGTCAATTGACTGGCCCAAGGTCACGCAGCAGGTGCATGGTGGAGTCGGGATTAAAATCCAGGTCCTCTGACTCCCAGGCCCACGCTCTTTCCACTAGACTACGCTTATCTGATTATCTTATATCTATCCTCACATCTAGCCCGGTCCTAAGAATTCAGTAAGCGCTTACCAACAGCTGCAATTATTATTAATAATATAATTCCCACTCAACAAAGCATATTGTCAACCTTTTTTTTTTTTTTTTTTCCTTTCCATCAGCACACCATCGCTCAGTAACCTTTAAATAGAAATCCATATTGGAGACATCCTGTCGAAGAGGTTCAAAAATGTCTAACCATTAGGTTGAAGGGTGGGTGAGGAGTGAGAACAATCTTAAAAAGGAACAACAATGGCACTTGTGAAGTGCTTACTTTGAGCCAAGCACTGTACTAAGTGCTGGGGTAGATACAAGATCATCAAGATGGAGAAGCAGCGTGGCTCGGTGGAAAGAGCACGGGCTCTGGAGTCAGAGGTCATGGGTTCGAATCCCGGCTCGGCCACTTGGCTGTGTGACTTTGGGCAAGTCACTTGACTTCTCGGTGCCTCAGTTCCCTCATCTGTAAAATGGGGATGAAGACTGTGAGCCCCACGTGGGACAACCTGATGACCCCGTATCTCCCCCAGCGCTTAGAACGGTGCTCCGCACAGAGTAAGCGCTTAACAAATACCAACGTCGTCATCATCAGGTTGGAAACGATCCCTTTCTCACATGGGGCTCAGAGTCTCAGTAAGACCTAATCACCATTTTAGAGCCCAGCCGGATTCGATCCATGCAATTGGATGAATACAGTTGAGGAAACTGAGGCATAGAGAAGTTAATAGCGATTAACCTCTCTGTTAAAAATTAAAATAAAAAAAAATCTGATTAAAAGTTAAGTGATTACCCAAGGTCACACAGCAGACAAGCGGCAGAGCCACGGTTAGAACCCAGTTCCCCCGACTCTGGCCAGAGATCTTTCCCCTAGGCCTAGCTGGTAAACAATTCAATTTTTGGTCCGGCTCACTGACGTCAGATCCGATTGTAGGGTATCTATTAACTTGAATCAATCAATTATATTTATTGATTATTACATGAGGAACAATGTATTAAGCGCTTTGGCGACTACAACACAATAGGGTCGGCCAACGCACTCCCTGTCTACAACGAGCTTACGTCCCTCAGCCCTTCAAGCAGGGCTTGTCACCTAGTAAATACTTAACAAATACCACAGTTATTATGATTAGGAGGATTTTTAGGTACACACACACACACACACGCACCACACACAAACACACACGCACACATATGTGTGTGTATATACGTCCTTTGGAACCAGCAGAAGGGACTCCGTTTCTCTGCGGCCCCTTCGCGTTTCTTTGACGGAAGTGGCCTTCAGACGGACAGAGGCTGGTTGTGGTTGTTACCGCAGCCGCGACGAGGGGGCAGGACGAGATATACACAACATCGCATCTCCTCACATGCCTTGCAAGACCACTGTGACGGTCCTCTCCTTCGACCTCCCCTGCTTCGGAGGATTTGCTCTTCCCTTCCTCCCACCCCCAAGGAAAGTGGGAGGATAGAGGTCAAATTTTGCAAACCGCTGAACGGGGAAATGCCAAAGTGACTCCCTCTTGATCGACAGCCCCTTGAAGGCAGGGATCAGGCCTATCAACTCTACTCATTCCATCGCATTTATTGAGCGCTTACTGTAGAGAGAACACTGTACTAAGCGCTTGGAAAGTAAAGTCAGCCACAAATAGAGACAACCCCTGCCTCCCATGGGCTCACAGTCTAGAAGTGCTTAGCACAGTGTCCTGCAGACAGGAGACAGAAAGGGCTCAGATCTACCAACTCTACTCCACTCCCCGAGGGCTTCGCACACAGCCCCGCCTGCTTGAAGTAGATTTTAAACTCTCTGAGGGCAGGGATCAGGTCTACTGACTTTATGATAACGTCCCAAGTGGCTAAGTACAGCAATCTGCATAGAATAAACACTCAATACGTGTGTGTACTCTCCCTAGCACACTTACTACATTGTTCTGCACGCAGAAAGAGTTCAATGAATACGACTGATCGATTAATTGGTTGAATAAATATCATTACTGATGGCAGAGTTGGTGGCCTACCAACTCTGTTCTACTCTTCCAATTGATAAGTATAGTGTTCTGGATACTGTCAGTGCTCAATAAATACTGTTGAGTCAATCGATCAATCAACCAATCAATCTTATTCTTTCCCATCCCCTCAAACTTAACCTGTCCCAAAACAGAGCTCCTTATCTTCCCCCCGAAACCCTGTCCTGCCCGTGACTTTCCCATCACTGTGGGCGACACTACCCGCTTTCCCGCCTCGCAGACCCGTAACCTTGGCGTTATCCTTGACTCGTCTCCCTCATTCCACCCACATATTCAATCCATCGCTAAATCCCTTCGGGTCCATCTTCGCAACGCCGCCAAAATCTGCCCTATCCTCTCCATCTAAACCGCTACCAAATTAATGCAATCACTCATCCTTATTCACCGACATTATTATTATCCTATACTGCCTGGATGATTGTATCAGACTCCATGCTGACCTCCCAGCCTCCTGTCTCTCCCCACTCCAGTCCATACTTCATTCCGCTGCCTGGATCGTTTTTTCTACAAAAAACATTTAGGACACGTCGCCCCTCTCCTCAAAAAACTCCAGTAGTTGCCCATCCACCTCCACATCAAACAAAAACTTTAAAACATTCCACCGCCTCGCCCCGTCCTACTTCACCTCCCTTTCGCCTTCTATAATCCTTCTCACTGGGCCTCCATCTCACCTGACTCTGTGCCGACCCCTCGCCCACGTCCTGCCTCTGGCTTGGAACACCCTCCCTCCTCTAATCTACTCACAATCTGAGTCGGTGAGAGAGCCGGTAATGGATCCCCATTTTACAGATGAGGTAACTGAGGCACAGAGAAGCTAAATGAACATCCGCCGATGCACGTGCGGTATCCGATCGATTCCGTACCCGTAGTCTCACATTTAGAAATCAGAATGGAATCTCGGTAGGAAGTAAGAGGCCATTTAAATCTCTTCATATGCGGCATGGTTCGGGTGGTATCATAGTTTGAGCGAAATACAGATACGACAGCCTGCAATTTAAGGCCTTTTAACAGTCTGTTAAGGTAACTGCACAAATTTACAAGATGCCACAGTTTTTAGAGGCTTCAGAACTCTAACAATATGTTTATGGTTAAGGGAAAATCAATATTTCAATGGACCACAAGCTCTTAGAGAGACTCTTTTAAAAGTCACTTATCTTGGCCAGAAATAAGAAAGTACACTGAAATTTCTAAAATATGTTGTGAGAATTCAATCCATTACTGGCTTGGCATAGATAATGAAGATGCTAAGCATAAACTCACATCGCCCTGAGCTTATAACGAAGCCACTAAAATCTTGACCAAGAAGTGAAGAAACCCTGTGAAATGTAGAACAGCTGCGAGAATGTTTCTACTGCACAGATATTTCTAAGTGTCCGCCACAAAAAGCCCAGGTAATTCTACACAATGGGAGAACAGTCTAAAATACTGATTATTCTAAAAAAAGGAAAAATATAATTTCAATATTTATTTCCTTCAATATCATTAATTCCCAGGCAAGGTACACCTAAATGCACTGTTCAGAAAGGGAAGAAACAATAGAAGAGAAAAGGTAGAGCTACAATAATCATCCCTTTCTTCGCGGGTTAAATGCGTCTCCTGAGAAATTAATAACTTCTGATTTTCTCTTTCCTTACATTTGTGCTGTATTCATTCATTCAATAGTATTTATTGAGCGCTTACTATGTGCAGAGGACTGTACTAAGCGCTTGGACTGTACAATTCGCCAACGGATAGAGACAATCCCTGCCCAGTGACCGGCTCACAGTCCAATCGGGGGAGTCAAAATTTATGTCCTGGCTGGGAGTAATAGCAGAGTATTAGTGAAACATAAGGCAAAATGCAAACAAAATAGCATCCGCCATCGCTGACTAATGGAGATTTGAAAAATAATTCGCTGTGATGGTCAGTTCAAATGCTTCTAAGGAGAAGAGGTACTTCTAATTATGGCTTGTATCGAGTTCTTATTGCATAACTAATTCCACTTCCTCCAAAAAGCCTTCCCAACCCATTTATTAGTACCTTGATTTTTCTCATCCCTTCAGTCCTCACCGTACTTATGTAATGCATTTCTTCATTCATACACTACTATTATTATTATACACGTCTATCTCCAACCTTGTGTATGTGCATATATTTGCAATTTTCATATCTGTGTCCTCTTGGGATGGAAGCCTCTCGTGAGCCGGGAATACATCTCGTGAGCCTATTGTGTTTCTCAAATGCTTAGGTTTGTTGGATTGCATTCAGCTGATGATCATTTCATGTCTTAATACCACTGATGTGACTTTATTGCTGCTAGTACGTCTGCTAAGCTCTAGGGTAGCTCGCTGTGGCCAAGGAATGTGTCTACCAACTCTGCCATTATTGTACGCTCCCAATGGCTACCTATAGCGCTCTGCACTCAGTAAGTAGCCGAGAGAAACAGTGTGCCCAAGTGGAAAGAACAGGGCCAGAGGAGCCGGGCTCTACTCCTGGTTCTGCCACTTGTCTGCCTCGTGACCTTGGACAAGTCCCGCCACTTCTCTGTTCCTCAGTTCCTTCATCTGAAAAACGGGGATTCGATACCTGTTCTTCCTCCTACTTAGACTGTGAGCCCTGTGTGGGATTTGATTATCTTGTAGCTGCTCCACCATTTAGTAAAGTGTGACGTGGCACATAGTAAGCGCTTAATAAATGCCAATCAGTCAATCTTATTTATTGAGCTCTTACTGTGTGCAGAGCACTGTACCAAGTCCTTAAGGGAGTATGATATAACAGGTATATTCGCTGCCCACAGTGAGTTTCCAGTCTAGAGGAGGAGGCAGACATTAATATAAATAAATTACAGATAAGTACGTAAGTGCTGTGGGGTTGGGAGAGGGGATGAACAGAGGGAGCAAGTCAGGGTGATGCAGAAGGGGAGAAAGGAATGGAAGAAAAGGAAAAGAGGGCTTAGTCAGGGAAGGCCTCTCGGAGGAGAGGAGTCTTCAAAAAGGCTTTGAAGAGAGGGAGTCATTGTCCGTCAGATATGAGGAGGGAGGGTTTCCCGGTCAGAGGCAAGACACGGGTGAGGGGTCAGCGGTGAGATAGATGAGATTGAGGTCCATTGAGTAGGTTGGCATTAGAGGACCCAAGTGTGCAGGCTGGGTTGAAGTAGGAGAGTAGCGAGGAGAGGTAGGAGGAGGGCCACGTTTATTAATAAAGACCATTGATTGATTGACTGATTGATTGGACACGCTATAATCAGAGTGAACACAGTCCCCATAAACTTCACCGGAGGGGTGTTTGTTTATTTTTTAATGGTATTTCTTAAGTGCTTACTACTTGCCTGGCACTAAGCTCAGGAGACAAAAGGGTAGATAAAAGGTAATCAGGTCGGATGCAGTCCCTGTCCCACATGGGACTCGCAGTCTTTCATTCATTCATTCATTCATTCATTCATTCATTCATTCATTCGATCGGATTTATTAAGCGCTCAGTGTGCGCAGAGCACTGTACTGAGAGCTTGAGAGAGAACAATACAACAATAAACAGTGACGTTCCCTGCCCACAACAAGCTCAGAGTCTAGAGGCGGCGAGACGGACATCAGTGCAGATAAATAAAATTACAGATATCTACAGTCTTAATTCCCATTTTACAAATGAGGGGACCGAGAAGTTTAGTGACTTGCTCGAGGTCACACAGGAGACAAGTGGCCGAGCCGGGATTAAGACCCAGATCCTCTGATTCCCGGGCCTGTGTTCTTTCCATTAGGCCGTGCTGCTTTTCCAACTATGAAGGAAAACGAGATATTCCAATAATTCCAAAAGCAGCAACTCATGGAAAAACCCTCACACCCTCATGATTATTGCATCCAGAAATGCAGTAATCGAATCGATAACGATGCCTGACCTCATCTTTCCCGGGGATTGCAATCAGGATCCGAGAGGCAGGAGACAATGCTTGATACATCATGGCAGTTATCGGCTGTCTCAACGAAGCTCGCCTAGACTTAACAAAATATTTTCCTGAAGCCCCCGGGTAGAGGGCGGAAGGATTTGATTTTTGAAAATTCTCAAATTTATTCTTGGAAATGCGAGGAAGCGATCTTCACGACAACCTGTCTGAAAGTGATTGAAATGTGACTGTTAATTGTAGAACCTTGTAGGACTGACTCATAAATAAGCTTCTGGAAAGGAAGTTGTTTTAATCATCTTTCAGTTTTATTTGGGTGTCATTTATGTACCCACACCTGTAAATAGCAGTGCAATTTTGGAAGCTGTCTACAGGAGTTTGTAATGAAAAAAGCCTGAATAGCACAGGAATGAGCAAGCTATTTAAGATGTACTTCAATTAATCAATCAGCGGTATAATAATAATAATAATTATAGTAATGTTGGTATTTGTTAAGCGTTCACTATGTGCCGAGCACTGTTCTAAGCGCTGGGGTAGAAACAGGGTAATCAGGTTGTCCCACGTGAGGTTCACAGTTAATCCCCATTTTACAGATGAGGTCACTGAGGCACAGTGACTTGCCCACAGTCACACAGCTGACAAGTGGCCGAGCCGGGAGTCGAACCC
Source organism: Ornithorhynchus anatinus (assembly GCF_004115215.2). NCBI lineage: Eukaryota > Metazoa > Chordata > Mammalia > Monotremata > Ornithorhynchidae > Ornithorhynchus > Ornithorhynchus anatinus. The sequence goes on along the minus strand of NC_041735.1, from coordinate 65,223,290 downwards.
TTGACCTCTGACTCCGAAGGCCGGGCTCTTTCCACTGAGTGCTTACTATGTGCAGAGCGCTAAGTGCTCGGGGAAGTTCATTAGAACAGAGTTGTTAGACACGCTCCTTGCCCACAAGTGAGAAGAAGCATGGCTTCGTGGATAGAGCACGGGCTTGGGACTCAGAGGTTCATGGGTTCTAATCCTGTCTCCGCCACTTATAATGTTGGTATTTGTTAAGCGCTTACTCTGTGCAGAGCACTGTTCTAAGCGCTGGGATAGACACAGGGAAATCAGGTTGTCCCACGTGGGGCTCACAGTCTTAATCCCCATTTTCCAGATGAGGTCACTGAGGCCCAGAGAAGTGAAGGGACTCGCCCACAGTCACGCAGCTGCCACGTGGCAGAGCCGGGAGTCGAACCCATGACCTCCGACTCCGAAGCCCGGGCTCTTTCCACTGAGCCACGCTGCTTCTCTGCTCTGTGACCTTGGGCAGGTCACTTTAATTCTCTGTACCTCAGCTACCTCACCTGTAAAACGGGGTTTGAGACTGTGAGCCCCACGTGGGACAGGGACTGTGTCCATCCTGCTTGGCTTGTTTCCACCCCAGCGTTTAGTACAGTGCCTGGCACATAGCAAGCACTTAACCAATACCACAGAGAGCTTACGGTCAGGGATAGACAGACGTTTAAATAAATGATGAATACGTACATAACTTTATAATCCTGGAAACTGAACAGGATCTCTTTTATAATTATTTAACTAATCACATGAAAAAATTAAAAAAATAGTCGGCATTTCCTTCACTGACTGACGTACCCCCGAACGGACTTTCTGCAAAGATAGAGGCGTGTTGTTAACCGAACTCGTGGGCAAAAGGCAAGGGAAAAAAAAAAAAGGTCATTTGGGTAGGCGGGTGGGACTTCTACGTGTCTGTCTTTTGGATTTTCAAAACCAGGGGCGCACCTGGAGAGTTTCCAGTACTTTACCAGTCTCAACCATGGGAGGGAGAGTCAAGCCGAGGCCCGTCCGTTCCATTCCTAGCTTGGCCGGTGACTAGCGAGTGACAGGCCATCGGCTACAAGTCCAAACTCACCTGCGCTGGGCAGCGGCGGCGCGGGAGACACTTGAGGGCGGAGACTCACGTTTACTGCGCGGGACGAGGCCAGTGGTAGACCACTTCCGGATTTTTACCAAGAAAACTCAATGGATCCACTTGCCAGAACAACTGCAGAGGGAGGTGGAGGATTCTGGTAGAGATATGTCCATGGTGACGCTTTGGGTCAGAGACGACTCAACAGCATAAGACAAGACTACCTCCGAAAAGCAAGTTAGAAGTTTTATGAAGCACATTCAGTGAACAGTGTTGCGTAGTTAACGAGGTAATCAGAGCAGAAAAACATCCCTGATCACTTGGGGCTCCCAGTCTAAGGGGGGAGAAGATCAAGTAGCGTGGCTCGGCGGAAAGAGCACGGGCTTTGGAGTCAGAGGGCATGGGTACGAATCCCCGCTCTGCCACTTGTCAGCTGTGTGACTGTGGGCAAGTCACTTCGCTTCTCTGCGCCTCAGTTCCCTCATCTGGAAAATGGGGATGAAGACTGTGAGCCCCACTTGGGACAAGCTGGTTCCCCTGTGTCTACCCCAGCGCTTAGAACAGCGCTCTGCACATAGGAAGCGCTTAACAAATATCAACATTATCATTATTATTTTATCCCCATTTTACAGACGAGGAAACTGAGGTGCGGGAAAGTGGACTGACGCGTCCACAGCCACATCACAGGCTAGGGACAGCACCAGGATTAGAACCCAGGTCTCTTGGTTACCACTGCCATGTTCTCCCCAACTTGATTGTAAGCTCCTAGGATCAGGTCTAGCGTCTCGATCATATTCCACTCTCCCAGCCACATAGTATAGTGCTCAGTACGCGACACTTACTCATTTAATACCATTTTTTGATTGATTGATTTCTACTGAACAACTTGATTCTTGTCCCCGAGAAGCATGTGATCCAATGTACCCGGATAAACTACCGACGCAAATACGAGTTACGTTTCTGACGAATTGAAATGGAAGACTGCATCCCTAGAAGCAGCCAGTGATCCCTACGTACAACTGAGAAGCAGTGTGGTCTAGTGGGTAGACCTCAGGCCCGGGAGGCCGAAGGACTGGGTTCCAATCCCGGCTCCACCACTTGACTGCTAAGTGAACTTGGACAAGTCACTTCACTTCTCTGGGCCTCAGTTTCCTCATCTGGAAAATGGGGATTGAGATTGGGAGCCCCATGGGGGGGGGGGGGGCGGGGACTATGTCCATCCCAGTTTGTTTGTGTCCACCCCAGTGCTTAATACAAATACCACCATTATTATAATATAGACAGTTGAAGCGCTTAACAAATACCACCATTATTATAATTATTATAATAATAAAAATAATGTTGGTACTTGTTAAGCGCTTACTATGTGCAGAGCACTGTTCTACGCGCTGGGGTAGACACAGGGGAATCAGGTTGTCCCACAGTCTTAATCCCCATTTTACAGATGAGGTAACTAAGGCACAGAGAAGTGGCGTGACTTGCCCACAGTCCCAGAGCTGACAAGTGGCCGAGCCGGGATTCGAACCCATGACCTCCGACTCCAAAGCCCGTGCTCTTTCCGCTGAGCCACGACCTGCTTTCTTTCGACCTACCGTTCTCTCCGCCCGGAGAAGACGCGGTGTTATTGAACCCTTACCCGTCCACACTTTGGAAGACACACTGAGAGGATGAGAGACTCACAGACGCTTGAAACCCTTCACTTTCCGTTACATTTGAAGTTCGTATTTGATGGCAGATGCCCGTTAGAGCATTTCCATTATTTCAGCCGACGCGGATACCGTCGGCGCACGTGAACGATCAGTCGGGGTCGCCGATCTTCGGTTCGCGGCGACTCTCATCTCTGCAGAGGATCAAATGCCCGACGATCAGATCAAGAGAGGTAAGATGTGCCGAGACGAGATGAGAGGAGGGAGAGAGTTTGTGCTCCTAGATCCTAGATTCTAATGACGCTCAGCTCATTTTCTGTTTCATTGGACCCAGATGGTGCAGTTTCTCAACTTACCTACTGTCTTGGAAAGGCAAGAACAAGATGTTCTAAAGCTTGCCGACTTCAAGCGATGAAAACGTGGCTGTTAATTGCAAAGTTTTATTTCCAGATGTTCGGAGAGCTAAGGGCTTTTCAGACAGCACAAAAGACTTGGCATAGCACCTATCTTTAAAAAGTGAAAGAAGACCAGAGATCGGAAAACTCCTGAAATCTGAAGAAAATAAAGTTTGAGTGGAATAAATAGCGGGATAAAAATCAACCGGGGAGAATATCTTGGGGAACGGGAACATCTGCCCTGATCTCTCTCCCTCTCTGCGGTCCCGCATATCCTCTTGCCTTCAAGACATCTCTACTCAGAGGTCCGCCCACCCCCTCACGCTTAACACGTCCCAAACTGAACTCCTCATCTTCCCAACCAAGCCCTGTCTTCCTCGTGCCTTTCCCCTCCCCGTTGACGGCACCCCCATCCTTCCCGTCTCGCATCCCACAACCTTGACGTTATCCTGGACTCCTCTCTCCCATTCAACCCACCTATTCAGTCCATCGCCAAATCCTGCCGGTCCCACCTCCCCAACATCGCCAAAATGTTGGCGGCGGTGTGACTGTGGGCAAGTCACTTCACTTCTCTGTGCCTCAGTTCCCTCGTCTGTAAAACGGGGCTGAAGACTGGGAGCCCCACGTGGGACAATTTGATTCCCCTGTGTCTACCCCAGCGCTTAGAACGGTGCTCTGCTCACAGTAAGTGCTTATCAAATACCAACATTATTATCATATTCACCGTACTTCGATCTTGTCTATCTCGCTGCCGACCACTGGCCCACGTCCTGCCTCTGGCCTGGGGCACCCTCCCTCCTCGAATCTGACAATGACTCTCCCCCGCCTTTCAAGTTTAATTGAAGGCCCATCTCCTCCGAGAGGCCTTCCCTAAGCCCCCCACCCCGTGTCTCCCTGACTTGCTCCTTTTTTTCTTCCCCCCTTCCATCCCCCCAGCACTCACGTACGTATCTATCATTGATTTATCTGAATTGATGTCCGTCTCCCCCCCTCTAGACTGTCAGCTCATTGTGGGCGGGGAATGTGTCCGTTTATTGTTGCTTTGCACTGTCCCACGTGCTTAGTAGAGTGCTCTGCCCACAGTAAGCACTCAATAAACACATTGGACTGAATGAACGAATGAGCAGTCGCATTCCCTGCCCGCAGTGAGTTTACGGTCTAGAGAGACAGAGATTAACGTGTGCAGCTCACTGTGCCGAACGCTTGGGAGAGTACAACACAACAGAGTTGGTAGACATGTTCCCTGCCCACAGCAAGTGTGTAGTCTAGAAGCAGTGTGACCTAGAGGGAAGAGCATAAATCTGGGAGTCAAAGGATCTGGGTTCAATCATTCATTCATTCAATCAGATCTACTGAGCGCTCACTGCGTGCAGAGCGCTGCACGGAGCGCTCGGAAAGTATAATTCAGCAACAGATAGAGACGATCCCTGCCCACAGGCTCAAAGGTGGGGAGACAGACATCGAGACAAGTAAACAGGCATCGACAGCATCAGTATAAATAAATAGAATTACAGATATATAGATATCATCAATAGAATGAACAGAAGTAAGAATGTGTACATATTTACACACAAGTGCCGTGGGGTGGGGAGGGGGGTAGAGCAAAGGGAGCGACTTCTCTACCTCTCACCCGTTCTGTGTCCTTGGACAAACCACTTCACTTCTCTGTGCCTCGGTTTCCTCATCAGCCAAGTGGAGATTCAATACCTGTTCTCCTTCCTACTTAGACTGTGAGCCCTATGTGGGACCTGATTATCTTGTATGTCCCCCAGCACTTAGTACAGCGCTTGGGACCTGGTAAGCGCTTAACCAATACCACCATTACCGGATGCCCTCGGTGAGCTCAGGATACAAACGATTATAAGAATAATGATAATGATGGTATTCGTTAAGCGCTCACTATGGGTCGAGCACTGTTCTAAGCTCTGGGGTGGATACGGGGTAATAGGGTTGTCCCACGTGAGGCTCACAGTTAATCCCCATTTTACAGATGAGGTCACTGAGGCACAGAGAAGTGAAGTGGCTTGCCCACAGTCACACAGCTGACAAATGGCAGAGGCGGGATTAATTATCTTTGTCTGCCCCTGGTTTTAGCGTAGTACCCGGATCTTAGGTACTAAATGATTACCAAGATAATGAGCGATGATTATCTGTGTCAAAAAGCGCACGCGAACGCTACCGAACGCTCTGCTGCACTTTCCTCACTGGCACCCCTGCATCGAAAGGAAGTCTTTCTGCCGTGAGATGAGTAAGAAATTGAGCCTCCCCTACTACGCTAGCAGACTGAGCTTTTTCTCTCTCTCTCGCTCTCTCTCTGCCGCCCGCCTTCATAGTGAGTGGGATGTGATTGCCAAACCCGACTCCGAAGGAACTGTGGATTTGAACATTAGCCTAAAATAGAGGGGGGGGGAGAAAAAGAAAAATATACATTAAAAAAAGCTCCATTACAGCTGCCTACGGTTCTCTCTACCCTTCAAATGATAAGTATTCACTCCTGGGACTTTTCGATTTTAATTTACTTTTGTTTCTGCAGCTCGGCCTCTCGTTTCCTTTCTCCCTTTTATCCTGGGGAGTAACGACGTGCGTGACTTTCGTCTTAACCTTCGAAGGGGTGGGGCTGTGATGGGTTTTAGAGAAGTCCCACGGTTGTTTAAGCGACATTAGCCGTGCAGGAGGTCAACCTGGAGATGCATCTGGGGGAACCGAGTCACGGAACTTAGAACGGGAAGAGATGTCAATAGGTCGCCCGAACTCGCCCTCCGCCTTCGCCTCGACTGGCTGTGTCGGTTGCTCGTCTCCTTCATTCTTAAAGCCCTCCAAGGTCGGCGGAGCTTTTGGGTTCTCTTTGGCCGTCGCTTCCCGTCTTTAATTACCCCCGACGCGAGAGTCAGAGGGGCGGGAAGGAGCTGGAAGAGAGCCCGACGCGAGGGATCTGATAACCTTGTCATCAGGGGAAGACCAAGTCCCCCAGAGGAGAGGGAGGGCGAACTAGGAGGACACACCGACCGACGGGCAACCAGAAGAGTAAACATTTAAACCAGATACACAGAATCAAGAAGCAGTGTGGCCTAATGGCTAGAGCTCGGGGCTGGGAGTCAGAAGGACTTGCGTTCTAATTCTGGCTCTGCCACTCGTCTGCTGTGGGACCATGGGCGAATAATAACACTAATAATAATGGTTCTCGTTAAGTGCTTACTCTGTTCTAAGCACAGGAGTAGACACGAGGTAATCGGATCGTCCTGAGTGGGGATCGCAGTCTTAATCCCCATTTTACAGATGAGGTAACTGAGGCACGCAACAGTGAAATGACTTGCCCAAAGTCACGTAGCTGACAAGTGGCGGAGGTGGGATTAGGACTCATGACCTCTGCGTGGCAAATCACTGGCAAATCAACTTCACTTTTCTGGGCCTCAGTCACCTCATCTGAAAAATGGGGACAAAGGATGTGAGCCCCATGTGGGACTTGGACTATGTCCAACCTGACTAGCTTGTATAATAATAATGTTGGTATTTGTTAAGCGCTTACTATGTGCCGAGCACTGTTCTAAGCGCTGGGGTAGACTAGGGAATCAGGTTGTCCCACGTGGGGCTCACAGTCTTAATCCCCCTTTTACAGATGAGGGAACTGAGCCACAGAGAAGTGAAGTGACTTGCCCACAGTCACACAGCCGACAAGTGGCAGAGCTGGGATTCGAACTCATGAGCCCTGACTCCAAAGCCCGTGCTCTTTCCACTGAGCCACGCTGCTTCTCCATCTACCCCAGGTACCCCAGGTAGCTTGTATCTACCCCAGTGCTTAGAATAGTGCTTGGCACATAGGAAACACTTGCCAAAATTGTGAAAAAGATAAAAAAAAAAAAGTAAGGAGGCCGTATGGACTGCCTGAGAGAGCAGGGAACTCTGTCCAAACTGCTTAACTTGTAGCTACCCCAACGCTTAGAACAGTGCTTGGCCCAGAGTAAGTGCTTAACAAGTACCATAAATCAATCAATCAATCAATTAATTAATTAATTAGTCCTATCATGTATTTTATCTCAGTGTTTGCAATGTGAGCGCTTAATCCACCCTAGAGTTAATCAACTAAAATCTTTAGAATTGACGGTGACAGTTAAACATGACAATATCGTTGGCCTTGTTCTCATCTGAGTTTTTGCCCAGGTCTTTTATGTTGCATTTGTGTTTTGTCTCATCGCTCCTTTTAGACCGGAAGCTCCTTGTGGGCAGGGAATGATGATAATAGTAATAAGAATGATGGCATCTGTTAAGCGCTTACTTTGTGCAAAGCACTGTTCTAAGCACTAGGGTAGATATAAAGTAATCAGATTATCCCACGTGGGGCTCGCAGTCTTAATGCCCATTTTGCAGATGAGGCAACTGAGGCACAGAGGAGTTAAGTCACTTGCCCAGAGTCACACAGCTGACAAGTGACGGACCTGGGATTAGAACCCATGACCTCTGACTCCCAAGCCCGGGCTCTTTCCGCTGTCACGCTGCTTCTCTTACCAACTCTGGCATATTGCAGTCTCCCAAGTGCTTAGTACAATTCTTGGCCCACGGTAAGCGCTCGTAAATACCATTAATTGAAATACCTCTGGCTGATTATAATAATGTTGGTATTTGTTAATCGCTTACTATGTGCAGAGCACTGTTGTAAGCGCTGGGGTGAATACAGGGTCATCGGGTTGTCCCGCATGAGGCTCACAGTTTTAATCCCCATTTTACAGATGAGGTAACTGAGGCCCAGAGAAGTGAAGTGACTTGCCCACAGTCACACAGCTGCCAAACGACAGAGCCAGGATTTGAACCCATGACCTCGGACTCCCAAGCCCGTGCTCCTTCCTCTGAGCCGTGCTGATGATGCATCTGTCACCGGGCCCATTTCCTCTACTTGTAGTTTTAGACAGTGAGCCCCTTGGGGAACTGGGGCTCTGAATGATTTCCACCTGCGTATTCTTTCCCTGCATTCAGTAGAGCGCTCTGTACAAAATAAGTAACAGATAATAATATTATTAGTAGTATCAGTCATCTTAGTAGTAGAACTCTAGTAGTAAGCACTCAATATGGCGCTCTGCACTATGGTGTAGCGGATACAGCACCAGTCTGGGTGTCAGGAGGTCACGGGTTCTAATCCCAGCTCCGCCACTTGTCTGCTGTGTGACCTTGGGAAAGTCACTTCACTTCTCTGTGTCTCAGTTACCTCATCTGTAAAATGGAGATTGAGACTGTGAGCCCCACGTGGGACGGGGACCGTGTCCGACATGATTTGCTCGTAGCCACCCCAGCTCTTAGTACCTAGTAAGCGCTTAATAAATACCATCATTGTTATTATAGTAAATTAGAAACAACTTGAGGACAGGGATAGTATCTACCAATCTAGTTTACTCTCCCAAGTCCTTGGTAAAGTGCTCCGCAGAAAGTAAGAATTCAAAATTCCACTAATAGTGATTAGTTGAAAAAGACGCGACAGCCCCTTGTCAGCTGTGTGACTGTGGGCAAGTCACTGCACTTCTCGGTGCCTCAGTTCCCTCCTCTGTAAAACGGGGATGAAGACCGTGAGCCCCACGTGGGACAACCTGATTCCCCTGTGTCTACCCCAGCGCTTAGAACAGTGCTCGGCACATAGTAAGCGCTTAACAAATACCAACGTTATTATTATTATTATGTTTCCAGACCACGAGGATCTTAAATATCTTTTGTTGGGGTTGGGGGGGGGAGGCGAACATGGTAGGGGGTTACAAGAGTTGCTGGACGGACAGATGACGGTGTGACTTAGCTCGGAAGGTAGTCACGCTTTCGCCTCGCAACGAATTCCAGGACGACCTTCAAGAAAATTCAAGGAAATCTAGCCTAGCCGGTCTCTGCCGGCCCCTTTCCGAGGAGGCCCTTCTTCAATCCGGAGAAGGAGTTCTCTTGATTCGATCCTTTGAATAACGGTCTGAGTATCTGTTAAGTGTGCTCTGCTCTTTATAGGAAAAGTGCTATCTAAATCTGGCCCCCTGGCAGCATTAATACATGCAGGGTTTATTAAACGTTTGGTTGGCTCTGCCGTATCTCTTTGTCTAAAAATGAATTCGCTAAATAGAAAACGACCTAGTTGATTATGTGAGAAAGCCGTGGGTATTATCCTTACTACCTCATTCTGGAAAATACCGTAAAATGGAGCACTCTTTTTATTCAGGCCAGGACTTTTAATGAAATTAGAAAAGTTGGAGGTATATTAGTCTCGAGTGATCGCTGCATACCCTGGAGCTGTTTATTTTCATCCTCTTTCTCATACTATATACCATTAGCGACCGGTTGCCAACGTGCTACAGAATGACATCATCTCTCTCTCTCGCATAAGGCAGCGATGTATACTTTGCGGTGGCGACGGTTTTGAAAGCGAGCCACGGGAGCCGTGGATTCTTTCTTTGCATTATACAACAAAGGCCACAAGTCGCCCCGATAGCTAAGTCACATTTCAGGACCCTAGATAGAAAATGAGAGATGTGGAACTCGTCGTTCTAAACTGCTGAGATCACCATCATGCATTATGAATTAGAATAAATAAGAAATAAAAGGGGAAAAAGGACTTTTGCTTTCCCTGTTGGAAAGGTCTGCGGTGCATAATCTAGGCATCGACGCGTTTTCATTATTCCACGTCGCCCACTCAAACCAACCCTCCGTCAACGCCGGAACCGTGACCTTGTCTCTGTGAGGTTTTGTAAAGTTTTTCTTTTCCTCTGTGTTTTGAGTCTTTTTCGCATACCAACAGATCCCCTCTGTGGAGCTTATGTCCACAACCCTGTGAACCATTCTTTCTTTCCCTCTGCTGTTTTGGGTTTTTTTAATATCAGTTCATGCTTTCCCACTCCTCTTGAACTTCTTGCAGTTGTCCTAGGCTGTCAGCTTGTTAGTGGAGGGGAATATGTCTGCTAATTCTGATGGAATGTACTCTCTCAAGCACTAAGGACAGTGCTCTGAATGTAATAAGTGCTCAATAAATATCACTGATGGATTGATTGCCCACCCACCTCTGGGTCAAACAGGAACTCCGTACCGTGGGCTTTAAAAGGCTTCAATCACCTTGTCCCTCTCGGCATGATTATTTTTCTCCTCTAACACCAACCTCCCCTCTCAGGGTCACAGCTGGAGAGTTTCCGGTCCTCTACCAGTCTCAACTATGGGAGGGAGAGCCAAGCAGAGGCCCGTCCATTCCATTCCTAGCTCGGGCAGTGGCTAGCGAGTGGATCTGCTACGAGTCAAAATTCCCAAGTGCCGGGCAGCAGCGGCACGGGAGAGAGTTGAGGGTGGAGATTCGAGTTGACTGCACGGAAGGAGAAAATGGTAAACCGCTCCCGGATTTTGGCCAAGAAAACTCTGTGGATCCACTAGCAGACCGACTGCAAATGGAGGTGGGGCCTTCTGGGAGAGATGTGTCTGTGGTGGTCACTGTGGGACGGAGTCGACTCGACCGCATAAGACAACCCAATTCTACCCCCACCGTACCTCGATCTCGTCTATCTGGCCGCCGACCTGTCTCTCGCCCACGTCCTGCCCCCGGTCTGGAACGTCCTCCCTCTTCATTCCCAGAGGATCACCGATCTCCCCACCTCCAAAGGCTTATTAAGGTCATGTCTCCTCCAAGACGACCTCCCTGACTAAGCACTCATTTCCCCCACTTCCTCCTGTACCATCCCTTCAATTAGATTTTCACTCTTTAATAATCATCATTATAATACTTAATGATTAGGGTTTTTGTTAAGTGCTTACTACGTGCCAAGCACTGTTCTAAGCGGTGGGGTAGATACAAGGTAATCAGGTTGTCCTACGTGGGGCTCGCAGTCTTCATCCCCATTTTATAGATGAGGTAACTGAGGCACAGAGAAGTGAAGCGACTTGCCCAAAGTCACACATCTGACAAGTGTGTGACTCCCAAGCCCGTGCTCTTTCCGTTAAGCCTCACTGCTTCTCTGCTGTTGGATAATAAGCGCTTAGTAAAGTGCTCTGCCTGTGGTAAGTGCGCTCATTAAATACCAACGATTGATGGATCGATGGCGATGTCGGATGTAAGGGATGTCAGGTGGCAACGTATTAAATTGGAAATTCTACTTCTAACCTTTTGGGGATCTTGAAAAAAACCCATTCAGCGTGCCGCTTCTGCCATATTGGGTTGTAGTATCCCTTTCAAGACTTCTGAAGCAGTAAGCACTTGGTAGTTAGATCATTTGTCAGATATGCTAGACTGTAAACTCCTTGAGGGCAGGGATCTTGCCAAAAACCTCTACAGTACCCTTGCAAGTTCTTAGTACAGTGTTCTGCACTGTCGATATTAAACATTATCGATTGATCGTTCATAGACCGAATTGGATTCTCCCTGCCTATCTGAACATCATCATCATCATCGCTATTTCCTGAGCATCTACTAGGCATTTGGGAAGATTCGATTCCTACCCTCAAAGGGTTTACAGTATCATGAGAGAGACGACAATATGTCCCAAGCTTTTCCACCAGAGTTGCTCCATAACCATTCTGCCAGTTGTCAAGCCCACAACCCTGACGTGACACCCGACTCCAACTTTTTTCAACTCCCGTATTCAGTCACCAAAACCACTCAGTTCTCTCTCTCCATGGTTTCTAGACTTCCGCCCTTTTCTCTCCATTCAAACATCACCTCTCTGCCTCGACCTCCTTGCCGATTTCCCTGTCTCCACTCTCTCCTATGCCCAGTCTATACTTTGCTCGATCACTCCGATCATTTTTCAAAAACATCATTCGGCACATATTATCTTCCCATGCCTCAGAAACCTTCAGTGGTTCCCCATTAATCCCCGCTTCAAGCTGCAAGTCCTGATCATTTCCTTTAAAGCCCTTAGATCTCTCCTTCCTACTTCTCTACTCTCTTCTCCCACTTCCCCCTAAGTTCTCAGTTTCCGTTTCCCGAAGCTAAGCTACTCGTCTCACCTGCAACACGGCTCTCGTTCCCGCATTCCTCCCCGCCCGGCACTCTCCCCTATTTTCTTTTTCTCGTTTTATGTTGGTTATTAAGCTCTCACTACGTGCCAGGCACTGTACTGAGCACTGGAGTAGAATCAGCCTAATCAGGTTGGACGCAGTCCATGTCCCTCCTAGGCGTACTCCCCATTTTACAGCTAACTGAAACACAGAGAAGCGAAGTGACTTACCCAAGGTCACAGAGCAGAGAGGTGGCGGAGCCAGAACTGGAACCTTTCCGACTCCCGGGCCTGTGCTCCATCCACTAGGTCACACTCTTTCCACTTCGTATCTGACAGATCACAGCTCGCCCCATCTATAAAGCCCTTCTGAAATCACATCTCCCCCGAGAGGCATTTGCTAATTTCTTTCTAATCTCCCCACCTTTTACCCCTTCGCTCCACTGAGCACTTAAATACATCCCCCCAAAACGTTTATCTTACATCCTCTACTACCTCTGCCTATCTGAACTTGATTTTAGTGTGGCCCCAACAAGGTGGGAAGCGTGATGAAAACCCGGATCGTGCGTATCGATTGCAGTCGGGCAGGCACTTAATACAGTGTTCTTTGCGTCCTCTGGACTGGGAGCTCCTTGAGGGCAGGGGATGGTTCTCCCAACTCTGTTATATTGTACTCGCCCAAGTGCTTAGTAGAGTGCTCTGCACACAGTAAGCTCTCAATAAATATGTTTTATTCACATATTTATCTATTTATTCATATTAATGTCCGTCTCCCCTTCTAGACCGTGAGCTCCCGTGGAGAGGAACGTGTTTATTTTTGTAGGGTCCTCTACCAAGCTCTTGGTACAGATCTTGGCACAGAGTGAGCGTTCAATAAATATGATTGAATGAATGGATGAATGAACTGATGGATTGTAGCTATTCAGTAAATATTAGTTGATTCATTGTTTGGAATGATAATAATAATGATAATGATGGTGGTATTTGTTAAGTGCTTCCTATGTGCCAAGCACCGTTCCAAGAACTGGGGTAATGATAATAATATTAATGATGTTGGTATTTGTTAAGCGCTTACTATGTGCAGAGCACTGTTCTAAGTGCTGGGATAGACACAGGGGAATCAGGTTGTCTCACGTGGGGCTCACAGTCTTCATCACCATTTTCCAGATGAGGTAACTGAGGCACAGAGAAGTTAAGTGACTTGCCCACAGTCCCACAGCTGACAAGTGGCAGAGCTGGGATTCGAACTCATGACCCCTGACTCCAAAGCCCATGCTCTTTCCACTGAGCCAAGCGGAGCTGGGATTAGAACCCACGACCTCTGACTCCCAAGGCCGGGGTCTTTCCACTAAGCCAACGGGAAGCCCCACCGTCGAAGCGGTGAAACGAGTACTGCTCTGTGTGGCAGTTAAGCGCTTAGTACGGTGGTTAAGCACTTAGTACAGCGCTCTGCACTCAATAAATGCGACTGAATGAATACGCAGCATGGCCTAGTGGACAGGGCACAGGCCTGCAGTATGACCTTGGACAAGTCACTTCACTCCTCTGGGCCTCAATTACCTTATCTATAAAATGGGGATCGAGACTGTGAGCCCCACGTGGGACGGGGACTGTGGCCCATTCAATGTGTCTGTATCCACCCCAGCACTTAGTACAGTGCCTGGCACATAGTAAGCACTTAAAAATACCATCATTATTAATCAATCAATGGTATTTACAGAGCACTTAATGATAAAAAGATGCTCCATCATCAACAACAAAACCCGTCCACCTTAATCCGTCCCTTCAAAGGAATAAACCTCAGAAATCAAGTTTCAAAATTTCCCCTTTGGAGTTTTATTCTTGGTCTGCTGATTTTCAGAGAAGAAAACGAGAAGGTGCGGTGTGTGGCCATCTGGAGAATACAATCCATTTGGGTTGTGTGAGTTCGCTCGCCGTCTGCAAATAGTTATCATTATTATTATGGTGTTTTTTGTTTTTTTAGTACCCTTCATGCCCATGTCAAACTATCCATAAAGATTTCCAGAAAGCATGTGGAGCCAAGAGCATAGACATCTATTAATAGTTTACTGTGGTAAAGATGAGCTTGTGAGTGGAGCAATCTGGAAGGGTTTTTCCGAAAAGGAGTTGAGTTTACCGACTCCAATTTTACAATTTTATCCTTCTCCTGATGAACTTGCTTTTCCAAATATTCTCCGAGGGCCGCAGAGAACAAGATCACAATGAGCTCATTTGGAAAGAAATAGGCTGGCGATCATCCTGGCTCTAAGTTGTCACTGCAGTGGTAATAGTAATGTTGGTATCTGTTAAGCGCTTACTATGTGCAGAGCACTGTTCTAAGCGCTGGGGGAGATACAGGGTCATCAGGTCGTCCCACGGGAGGCTCACAGTCAATCCCCATTTTACAGATGAGGGAACTGAGGCCCAGAGAAGTGAAGTGACTCGCCCACGGTCACACAGCGGACAAGTGGCAGAGCCGGGAGTGGAACCCATGACCTCTGACCCCGAAGCCCGGGCTCTTTCCACTGAGCCACGCTGCTTCCCAGGTAGCTCTGCCCGTTGAATTTTAAAGAATTCTACCGACAAAGGATGTTGAGTGTGAGAGGGCGGTGTGCTCATGCCATGTTTGCCATGGGAAGCAGTGTGGTCTAGTGGATAGAGCCCTACTGGACAGTGGGAGTCAGAGGACCTGGGCTCTAATCCCGGCTCCACCACCTGCCTGCTGTGTGACTTTGGGCAAGTCGCCTCGCTCCTCTGTGCCTCAGTTACCTCGTCTGTAAAATGGAGATGAAGAGCGTCGGCCTCACCGTGGGACGTAGATCGGGTCCAACCTGTGATTAACTTGCATCTGTCCCTGTGCCTAGTTCAGAGCCTACCACGTAGTAAGAACTGAACAAATACCACGTATTCTTTTTTAAAAAGGCAATTTCCAAGGAAAGAGGCATTTTGAATTGCGGTAACCCCCCTGCACCAAAATAAAGACAAAGGCTAATACCGTGGGAAGAAGTTAAATGAGAAGCAGCATGGTCTCATGAAGAGAACAAGGGCTTTGGAGTCAGGAGACCCGGGTTCGAATTCTGACTCTGCCAGTTGCTTGCTCTGTGACCTTGGGCAAGTCACTACACTTCTCTGTGCCTCAGTTTCCTCAGCTGTAAAATGGGGATTCAATCCCTGTTCTCCCTCCTACTTAGGCTGTGACCCCCATGAGGGATAGGGACCATGTCCTACCTAATTAACCTGTATGTGACCCATAGCGTCTGACATATAGTAAGTACTAACAAATACCATTGAAAAAAATAGTTATCCTTTGCCTAAGGGGAACACAGAAGGGTTTGTAATAAGAATAATAATTATGGTACTTGTTGAGCGCTTACTATGTGTAAAGCACTGTTCTAAGCACCGGGGTAGATACGCGTCAATCAGGTCGGAAACAGTCCATGTCTCACATGGGGCTCAGCCTCTTAATCCCTACTTTTTACAGATGAGGTAGCTGAGGCCCAGAGAAGTGAAGTGACTTGCCCAAGGTAACACAGCAGACATGTGGCAGAGCTGGGATTAGAACCCATGACCTTCTGGCTCCCAGACCCTTGCTCTATCTACTAAGCCACTTGGCTTCTCACAAGTCACAGACTTTGTGAAGCTGCCAACTCTCCTTACCAGCTGTCTTCATTACAATCACCCAAGCGCTAACTTTACACATTGGGAATTTCCCCCCAGAAATGTGCCTCGGGACCAACTCTGAGAAAAGATTTCAACTCATCGGACTGGGGAGGGAGGGCTGAATTGTACCTGTGAGTCGTATTTGTTTCAACGAAGGCGAGCAGCCTTCTAAGTGACATACCTTTCCTTCTTTTTATCCCTCTGTAATCGAAGCTTCGGCCGGGATATCCGTGAAAAGGCTATCTGAGTTTCATCCAGTATGTGTGATGCATTTATTAATCAATCTACCAATAGTATTTAAGTGCCAGCTGTGTGCCGAGGACCGTACTAAGCATTTTTTTGGGAGAGTGCAGTATAATAGAGTCGGCGGACACTTCTCTACCCACGAAGAGCTTACGGTCTAGATATTTAAAGGCTCTAACCACCTCGGGAGATCATTTTTAATCTCAAATATGAAGCGGGCGACAGATATCTCAGACTGAAATCCTCATCGGACATGATTCAACGCCCCTAGAGAAATGTCAGCCCGGGAAAAGTCAGGAGGGTGTCAACACTAGAGTTCTCCCTTCTGGTGTCAGAACCCTAAAGGCAGAAGACTGGGTCAAGGGAATGTGGGAGAGAGTGACAATTTTGAGCTAAAAAGGTGTTTGTGATTCTCCGTCAACTTGTTCCGTTGCCAAGAATCCCGCAGGGCAAGGATGAGATGTTCCTGCCCGTGTCGTTCTCTCAAGCGTCTCCAAGCAGCGCGGCTCAGTGGAAAGTGCCCGGGCTTGGGAGTCAGAGGTCATGGGTTCGAATTCGATCAGGCTGTAAGCCCGCCGATTAGACCGTAAGCCCGTCAAAGGGCAGAGACTGTCTCTATCTGTTGCCGATTTGTGCATTCCAAGCGCTTAGTACAGTGCTCTGCACATAGTGAGCGCTCAATAAGTACTATTGAATGAATCCCAGCTCTTCCACTTGTCAGCTGTGTGACTGTGGGCGAGTCACTTCACTTCTCTGTGCCTCATTTCCGTCATCTGTAAAATGAGGATTAACTGTGAGCCTCACATGGGGCAACCTGATTACCCAGTATCTCCCCCAGCACTTAGAACAGTGCTCTGCACATAGTAAGTGCTTAACAAATACATTATTATTATTATTATTATCCCTTGAAAGCTTTCTTTCTGTAAAAGGTGGATGCTCAAGAAATACTATTGATTGACTGAATGCATCTGGGACTTGGTTGATGGTCACGATTACAGGCGGGTCTGATTCTGAAATGGTGTCTTTGGAGGGTTTTGCTCTGTCATTTCCTAGAGCTGCAGAGGGACTGGAGATGGGGTATGATAATTAATAACAATAATAATTATGGCATTTGTTAAGTGCTCACTATGTCCCAGGCACTGTACTAAGTACTGAGGTGGACACCGGCAAATGGGGTTGGACACAGTCCCTGTCCCAGGTGCGGCTCACGGTCTCAATCCCCATTTCCCAGATGAGGTGACCGAGGCCCCGAGAAGTGAGGTGACTTGCCCAAGGTCACACAGCAGGCAACTGGGGGAGACGGGATTAGAACCCAGGTCCTCTGACTACAAAGCCCCTGCTCTTGCCTCTAGACCATGCACGCATCGCCACCTTTTGTAAAAAGGTTATCAATCAATCAATCAATCAATCAATCAATCAATGGTATTTATTCGGGGCTTACTACGTGCAGAGCACTCTATCAAGCACTTGGGAGAGTACCATAGGACACAATCGGCAGACACGTTCCCCGCTCATAACAAGCTTACAGTCTAGAGGGGGAGACAGCCATGAATATGAATCAATCATTGGTAATATATAATTTAGAGATAGGCACATAAATTCTGGGGCTCAAATATCTCATTTCCCAAGGTCACAGATCCAAGTACTGAGTTATGCCACTAACATAGACCGTAAATTCTTTGGGGGTCAGGATGATATTAATAATAATGCTGGTATTTGTTAAGCGCTTACTATGTGCCGAGCACTGTTCTAAACGCTGAGGTAGATACGGGGTCATCAAGTCGTCCCACGTGAGGCTCACAGTTAATCCCCATTTTACAGATGAGGGAACTGAGGCCCAGAGAAGTGAAGTGACTTGCCCACAGTCACACAGCTGACAAGTGGCAGAGCTGGGATGTCTACTAATTCCCCTTCCCCATCCTCTGCTCTTCCCCCTTCCCCTCCCCTCAGCACTGTGCTTATTTGTATATATTAGTTATTACCCTATTTATTTTGTTAATGAGGTGTATATCTCCATGATTCTATTTATCTTGATGATATTGTCTTGTTTAGTTTTGTTCTGTTTTGCTTTGTTGTCTGTCTCCCCAGTTTAGACTGTAAGCCTGTTATCGGGCAGGGATCATCGCTATCTGTTGCCGAATTGTACATCCCAAGCACTTAGTACAGTGCTCGGCACATAGTAAGCGCTCAATAAATACTACTGAATGAATGGATGAATGAATAATTCTGTGCACTGTACTTTCCCAGGTGTGTAAAATCAGTCAACCAATCAATCATATCTATAGAGCATTCACTATGTGCGGCACACTCTACGAAGCGCTTGGGGGAGTATAATATAAAAATATAACGTTCCCGCCCACAACATTAATACAATGCTCTACATTAATACAGTGCTCTTAACCCAGTAAGTGCTTAATCAATATCACCGACTGATTAACACCATTTCAGAAGGAAAGATAAGTACCGAAAGCTGTACCCGTTGGCTTGCCTTATCATTATTTAATATAATCTATTTTAATGCGAATATACTAAATAAGGGTGTTAATAATAACACACAAGGAAAAGTGTCGTTTATGGAGCCTTATAACTGCAGATTTACTATTTACATTCACACAGGTTGCCTGAAAAGTGATTCCAGTTAGATATGACTACAAGAACTCCTTTATTGAAAATTAGAGGGTAGCAAAAAGGAGATTCCCATTTGGGGCTAATTTAGGGAAACATTAGCTAAACAAATATGTTTGTTTCTTCCGTCTCCCCATTCTAGACTGTGAGCCCGTTGTTGGGTAGGGATTGTCTCTATTTATTGCCAAATTGTACTTTCCAAGCACTTAATAATAATGATAATGATGATAATAATAATAATAATAATAATAATAATGATGATGGCATTTGTTAAGTGCTTACTATGTGCAAAGTTCTGTTCTAAGCGCCGAGCACTGATCTAAGTGCTGAGCACTGTTCTAAGCACTTAATACAGTGCTCTGCACACAGTAAGCGCTCAATAAATGCGATTGAATGAATGAATGAATGGGTGGATGACTGTGGGCTTTCCAACACTAAGAAGCAGAATTCACTTGGAACTCTTCATCATTAATAATAATAATAACATTGGTATTTGTTAAGTGTGTACTATGTGCAGAGCACTGTTCTAAGCGCTGGGGGAGATACAGGGTAATCAGGTTGTCCCATGTGAGGCTCAAAGTCTTCATCCCCATTTTACAGAAGAGGTACCTGAGCCACAGAGAAGTTAGGTGATTTGCCCACGGTCACACAGCTGCCAAGTGGCAGAGCCGGGATTCGAAACCATGACCTCTGAATCCCAAGCCCGGGCTCTTTCCACTGAGCAACAATTTAGTTATTTGGTAAATGAAGGAAAGCATCACAAATGAAACGCAGGAACACACTTTCTATTTTTACACCCCCAGCACCCCCTTTCTCCCCCCTACACTTATTACGGTATTTGTTAAGCACTTACTACGTGATAGATACTACTATGTGACAGATAGAAGTTCATCAGGCGGGACACAGTCCAAATCCCACATGGGGCTCACAGTGTTAATTCCCCTTTTACAGATGAAGTCACTGAGGCACAGATGAGTGAAGTGACTTGCCCAAGGTCACATAACAGACAAGTGATGGAGGTGGGATTAGAAACTAGGTCCTTCTGACTCCTAGGCCTGTGCTCTATCCACTGCTCCTCACTGCTTCTCTATTTCCCAGTGGAAAATCTCATAATTGGTTGAAGTTAGATGAAGCTCTTGCAAATATCGCCTAAATAATTATTATTTTGTATCTACCCCCAGTACCCAGTGCTTAGAATAGTGCTTGGCGCATAGTAAGCACCTAACAGATGCTTTTATTATTATTATTATTATTGTTACTTAGAGCAGTGCTTGGCAAATGCCATTATTATCAATTGGATAATATTGTCCAAAAAATGAATTAGCTTTCACATTTCCCAAACCAAAGCACTTTAAATTCCTTGGATGAGGTAAAACTCTTAGAGGAACAAGACCATTCCTAGAGCTGATCAATCAATCCATCAACGGTATTTATTAGATGCCTACTTTGCGTCGAGCACTGTGCTGAATGCTTGGGAAAGAACGATACAGTAAAGCGGAGAATGTGCCAGGCAAGCCGCCGAAAAGCAGTGTGGCTTAGTGGAAAAAGCACGGGTCTGGGTTTCAGAGGACCTGGGTTCTAATCCCCGGTCTGCTACTCACGTGCTGTGTGACTTTGAGCAAATCGCTTTAATAATGATGTTGGTATTTGTTAAGCGCTTACTATGCGCAGAGCGCTGTTCTAAGCGCTGGGGTAGATACGGGGTCATCGGGTTGTCCCACGTGAGGCTCACAGTCTTAATCCCCATTTTACAGATGAGGCAACTGAGGCACAGAGAAGTTAAGTGACCTGCCTACAGTCACACAGCTGAAAGCGGCAGAGTCGGGTTTAGAACCCATGACCTCTGACTCCCAAGCCCGGGCTCTTTCCACTGAGCCACGTCCCTGTGCTGCCGTTATCTCGGCTGTAAAATGGGGATTAAGACTATGAGCCCTATGTGGGACGGGGACCGTGTCCAACCCGAATACCTGGTGACTAAACCAGCACTAAGTACAGTCCCTGGCCTGTAGTAAGCGCTTAACAAATACCATGTAAAAGAAACCCAAAAAACTACCCGGTCATATTCAGTCGTTCGTCTAATCGTATTTATTAAGTGCTTAAAGTGCACAGAGCGTTGTATTAAGTGCTTGGGAAAGTACAATACAATAATACAGAGAAGCGGCATGGCTCAGTGGAAAGACCCCGGGCTGTGGGGGCAGAGGTCATGGGTTCGGATCCCGGCTCTGCCACTCGTCAGCTGTGTGACTGTGGGCGAGTCACTTCACTTCTCTGGGCCTCAGTTCCCTCATCTGGAAAATGGGGATGAAGACCGTGAGCCCCACGTGGGGCAATCTGAATACCCTGTATCACCCCGTATTACCCCAGCGCTTAGAACAGTGCTCTGCACATAGTAAGCGCTTAACAGATACCGACGTTATTATTATTAATAAAGAGCGGAAAGCCCTGCCCGCACTGAGCTCACGAGGCACCGTCGCCACGTCTTAATTAACTAGCGTGGAATCGCCTCTATGCTGCGGTGATTTGGGCCGGCAAAGGGCTCGGCATGTAAAATCTTCACGGACATGTGTAATAAGCTGCATTCTCCACTTCCTAACTTGTGTCACCCACCACCCCAGTTGGGGAAACAGCTGGCAAGCGGGAGAAAGCCCTATCACTGAGAAGCAACGTGGCCTAATGGATAGAGTGCGGCCCTGGGAGTCAGAAAGACCTGGGTTCCAACGCCACCTGTCTGCTGTGTGACTTTGGGCGAGTCTCTTCCCTTGTCTGGGCCTCAGTTTCCTCATCTGCAAAATGGGGACTCGACCCCTGTCCTCACTCCCACTCAGACTGTGAGCCCCATGTGAGACCCGATTATCTCGTACCTACCCCAGCACGCCGCTTTGTACAGTGCTTGGCACATAGCAAGTGCTAAGAAATACCATAATTATCATTATCATTATCAAAGCGATTGGCACACAGAAAGCACTTAACGATGAGCACGATTACTATTATCGTTGTAACTTCATCACTCTATTTGTATCTTCATCACCCTATTTATTTCGTTAATGAGATAGATGTACATCACCCTGATTCTATTTATTTGCTATTGTTTTAATGAGATGTTCTTCCCCTCGATTCTATTCATTGCCGCTGTTCTCGTCTGTCCGTCTCCCCCGATTAGACCGTAAACCCGTCAAAGGGCAGGGACCGTCTCTATCTGTTACCCATTTGTCCATTCCAAGCGCTTAGTACAGTGCTCTGCACATAGTAAGCACTCAATAAATACTATTGAATGAATGAATGAATGACTTGCTCTCCTTATTCAGTCCCTCTCCCACCCTCACAGTACTTATGTCCAAATCTGTAATTATTTACTTATATTAATGTCTGTCTTCCCTCTAAAGTGTAAGCTCGTTGTGGGCAGGGAATGTGCCTGCGTATTGTGATAGAGCACGAGCCTGGGAATCAGAAGTACCTTGGTTCTGATCCCAGTTCTGCCGCAAAGCTGCTGTGTGATCTCGGGCAAGTTGTTTCACTTCTCGGGCCTCAGTGACCTCATCTGGAAAATGGGGATTAAGACTGTGAGCCTTATGTGGGACAGGAACTGTGTCCAAACCATTAACCTCGTAACTACCCCAGCTTTTAGTACAGTGCCTGGCACACAGTAAGAGCTGAGGAGAATCCGCGTGGCTTATTGGAAAGAGCCCGGGTTTGGGAGTCAGAGGTCGTGGGTTTTAATCCTGCTCCGCCACTTAGCTGTGTGACTTTGGGGAGGCCACTTAACCTCTCTGGGCTTTGGAGTCAGGGCTCATGAGTTCGAATCCCAGCTCCGCCACTTGTCGGCTGTGTGACTGTGGGCGAGTCACTTCACTTCTCTGCGTCTCAGTTCCCTCATCTGTAAAATGGGGATGAAGACTGTGAGCCCCACGTGGGACGACCCGATTCCCCTATGTCTACCCCAGCGCTTAGAACAGTGCTCGGCACATAGTAAGCGCTTAACAAATACCAACATTATTGTTATTATTACAGTGGGCCCCACGTGGGACAACCTCATGACCCTGCATCTACTCCAGCGCTTAGAACAGTGCTTGGCACCTAGTAGACGCTTAACAAACGCCATCATCATCAACCGCCAACAAATGCCACGATTATTATTGTTCTCTCCTAAGAGTTGAATACAGTGCTCTGCACGCAGCAAGCACACAATAAATAAGACTGAAAGACTGAACTGAACGATTGAATCTCTGGGCCTCTGACCTGTTGAAATGCAACCCCGGCAAGCTTCTTTTCTTCCCTGTTCACAACGACCATCCTCATCGACTTGGCAAGTTACTGAATGGAACTGAATAACAGCAATTAAAGAAAGAGGTAAAGGAGGATGGTTAGGGGATTATTTAGCGGGAGAGAGAAACGTCTGGGTACAGGAAGGGCGATTTAATCGCAAAGGAGGGACCCGGCTGTTGAGACTTCTGGAGCAGGTTTTCAGGAGAGGCCTTGATGCCTAAAAATCTTCTTCAGCCTTTTTTTTTTTTTGCCAAATCCTTAGCATTTAAACACGAACCGGTTTACAGTCATTAGCATTTGACTGCCACTCCCTAAATCAAGCTGTTTGAACTGTGATAACATTCCAGCTGAAAGAGGGGGGCTCGGGGAGGAACTGCTGAGGATTTATCACTCCCTTCATTAACATGCAACTGTTCAGCCTGAAATGGAATTTAGGAAATGACTCTGGAGGAAAATGTAGGACAGCGATTCGGTGTAAGGGACAAGCAGCGTGGCCTAGTGGACAGAGCCAGGGCCTGGGGGATCGGAAGGAGCTGGGTTCTGATCCCACTCTACCACGTGTCTGCTGTGTGACCTTGGGCAAGTCACTTCACTTATTTCGGCCTCAGTGACCTCATCTGGAAAATATCCCGGCTCTGCCACTTATAATAATAATGTCGGTACTTGTTAAGCGCTTACGATGTGCAGAGCACTGTTCTAAGCGCTGGGTAGATACAGGGTGATCAGGTTGTCCCACGTGAGGCTCACAGTTAATCCCCATTTTACCGATGAGGGAACTGAGGCCCAGAGAAGTGAAGTGACTTGCCCACACTCACACAGCTGACAAGAGGCAGAGCCGACGTTCGAACTCATGACCTCTGACTCCCAAGCGCGGGCTGTTTCCACTGAGTCACATCACTTGTCAGCTGCGTGACTGTGGGCAAGTCACTTCACTTCTCTGGGCCTCAGTTCCCTCATCTGTAAAATGGGGATTGTGTGAGCCTCACATGGGACAACCTGATTCCCCTGTGTCTACCCCAGCGCTTAGAACAGTGCTCTGCACATAGTAAGCGCTTAACAAATACCAACATTATTATTAAGTGGTATTTATTGAGCACTCACTATGCACAGGACATTCCACTCAGCGCTTGAGAGAATACAGCGTGTCTTAGTGGAAAGAGCGCGGGCTTGGGAGTCAGAGGTCGTGGTTCTAAAAATCCCGGCTCCGCCACTTGCCAGCTGTGTGACTTAGGGCAAGTCACTTCACTTCTCTGGGCCTCCGTTACCTCGTCTGTAAAATGGGGATGAGGACTGTGAACCCCACGTGGGACAACCTGGTGATCTTCAATGAGGTAATCAGGTGTGCTTACAAATACCATCGTCATCATCATTATTATTATTACAGTACAACAGAGTTGTAATAATAGTAATGATGGTATTTGTTAAGCACTTACTATGTGCCAGACACTGTACTGAGCACTGGGGTAGATACAAGTTAATCAGGTTGGACACAGACCCTGTCCCAAATGGGGCTCACAGATAATAATAATAATAATAATGATAATAATGATAATAATAATGATGGTATTTAAGCACTTACTATGTGCCAGACATTGTCCTAAGCACTGGGGTAGATACAGGTTAATCAGGTTGGACACAGTCCCTGTCCCAAATGGGGCTCACAGATAATAATAATAATAATAGTAGTTGTTAAGCGCTTACTAGGTGCAAAGCACTGTTCTAAGCGCTGGGGGATACAAGGTGATCATGTTGTCCCATGTGGGGCTCATAATCAATCCCCATTTTACAGATGAGGTAACAGAGGCCCAGAGAAGTGAAGTGACGTGCTCAAAGAGAATATGGTCTTGAGGGGGACCCAGACATTAAAATGAATGATAGCTACGGACATGAGTACTGTGGGACTGAGGCTGAAAATCCAGTGGTCAGTGGGTACAGATCCAAAGGAGTCTTTGGACTGGGGACATCTAGCAGCCCGAGGGAGGGGAAGCAGCGTGGCTCAGTGGAAAGAGCCTGAGCTTCGGAGTTAGAGGTCATGGGTTCGACTCCCGGCTCTGTCACTTGTCAGCTGCGTGACTGTGGGCAAGTCACTTCACTTCTCTGGGCCTCAGTTCCCTCGTCTGGAAAATGGGGATTAACTGTAAGCCTCACGTGGGACAACCTGATCACCCTGTATCTACCCCAGCGCTTAGAACAGTGCTCTGCACATAGTAAGCGCTTAACAGATACCAACATTATTATTATGTCCAAAACACCACCGGCAGAATCCCAGGTGCCGGGAAAGGTGGAGGTGGAGTTTCGCGCCTTCCTCTGCTCTCATCCTCCCGGCCAGTGGAAAGGACCGGTGGGAAAATTCCAAATAGTGCTCCTGCTACTTCGGGGAGTAAGAATTCCCCTGGGGAGGAGGAGCGGGACAATTCACCCCTTTACAAGCTGAGATTCCAGACTCCCTCAGACACACAGAACTGATCCTCTTCTACCCACTAAGGTGAATCGGAGAGAGTCAATCACACGCATTTTGTGCTGTTGTTAACAACCCCTTAGTGGCGGCAATAAATCTGTGGAGAACAGCAGGTTTAGCGGGGCCAAACTCTGCCTCGCTTTTTATTACCTGCAAAATGGAGATGATAATATCTGCGCCACGGTGTTTCCCAGGGACATTTTGAGAATAAATGATACGATACTTATGAAACACTCTGCGGGAGAAGCGAAGTGCTCCTATTAGGCTGAACTAACGTGGGCATTCTAGGGTGACTAGGAAAGTCCGGGTCTCCGTATGCCGTTCCCAGGAATTTGAGAATGTCAATCAATCCGTCGATAGTATTTTTGGGTGCTATCTGTGTGCAGAGCACTGGACTATATTCTTGGAAGAAGACAACGGAATTAGCAACCACAATCCCTATTCTCAGGGAGTCTATAAGCTAATGGTCAGTACACAGGTGTCCTCAGATTGAGACTATCGAGGCTAAACTGTTTTTGACTAATCCAGTTCCTAGTGGCTGTTCATTCATTCGATCATATTTATTGAGCGCTTACTGTGTGCAGAACACTGGACTAAATGCTTGGGAGAGTAATAATAATAATGATAATAATGTTGGTATTTGTTAAGCGCTTACTATGTGCAAGCACTGTTCTAAGCGCTGGGGGAGATGCAGGGTAATCAGGTTGTCCCACGTGAGGCTCACGGTTAATCCCCATTTTACACATGAGGTAACTGAGGCCCGGAGAAGTGAAGTGACTTGCCCACAGTCACACAGCTGACAAGTGGCAGAGCTGGGATTCGAACCCATGACCTCTGACTCCAAACCCCGGGCTCTTTCCACTGAGACACGCCGCTTCTCTAAATAGACACATTCCCTGCCTACAGTGTGTTTACAGTCTGGAGGCTGTTTCTCACTTGAAATGCTTAGGGGTCCGGGGAAGAGAGTCAGCATGGCCTAGTGGATAGGGGACGGGCCTGGGAGTCAGAAAGACCTGGGTTCTAATTCGGCTCTGCCACGTGTCTGCTCTGTGAGCTTGGGTAAGTCACTTGACTTTTCTGTGCCTCAGTTATCTCATCTGTAAAATGGGGATTAAAAATGTGAGCTCCATGTGGGACAGGGACAGTGTCCAACCTGGTCAACTTGTATCTATCCCAGCACTTAGAACAGTGTTTGGCACATGGAAAGTGCTTAGCAAGTACCATTATTATTATTATTATAATTGCAAGTGGCAATGACGCAATTAGAAGCCAGGTCTTTGCGCTATCCACTGGGCACACTTCTCATTATTGCAAGAAGAAGGTATTGGTTCCTTCAGTTTTATTATATTTTAATCTTAATTCTTTTGAATACATCTCCTCCTTTAAATGACACACGTCCTATCTCCGGACAATTAATTGCAAAGTGTTTATAACCTCTCATCATCATCACCATAAAACATACCTTTCCACTTTCCACCTAGAGATTCATTCGTTCATTCAGTAGTATTTATTGAGCTCTTACTATGTGCAGAGCGCTGTCCTAAGCGCTTGGAATGTACAAATCGGTAACAGGTAGAGACGGTCCCTGCCCTTCGCCGGGCTTACGGTCTAATCGGGGGAGACGGACAGACAAAAACAATAGCAATCATAATTTGAGAAAACTGCCATCTTAAAACCATTTCCACTGGGGTGATCAGCAGCGAAATAAAAATAATTGATACAGTGATGTAAAAGGCGGTTCTCTCTGATTTTTCCAAAGTGTCCGTGTATTCCAGAAGAAAAGTCTAGAGATTCGAGAACAGGATGCTTTTATTTGAGTTTTAAAAAAACACAGACATCAGATGGTCATTTCTAAATTTAGAGTCATTGTCCTCGAAAGTGCCTACTGGCATATGTTAACAGCATGATAATGCGTGATTGGAAGAACTAGTACAAATATGCGCACCTTCGACTTGCTATTTTCCCTACATACATGAACTGTGCAATCCAATTTTCGTACGCCCAAATCTTAGAGGAGTAGCACGGCAGAGTGGACAGAGCACGGACCTGGGAGTCAGAAGGTCACGGGTTCTAATAAATGAAATAAAATGAATGTTGGTATTTGTCAAGCGCTTACTATGTGCAGAGCACTGTTCTAAGCGCTGGGGGAGATACAGGGGAATGAGGTTGTCCCACGTGAGGCTCACAGTCTTCATCCCCATTTTACAGATGAGGGAACTGAGGCACAAGGAAGTGAAGCGACTCGCCCACAGTCACACAGCTGACAAGGGGCAGAGTCGGGATCCCGGCTCGGCCACTTGTCTGCTCTGTGACCTTGGGTGAGGCACTTCACCTCTCTGTTCCTCAGTTCCCTCATCTGTAAAATGGGGATTAAGAGGGTGCGCCCCATGTGGGACAGGAACTGTGTCCAAACCTGATGATCTTGTATCTACCCCAGTGCTTAGAACAGAGCCCGGCTCATAGTAAGCGCTTAACAAATATAATAATTATTATGATTATTACTTAAAACACTGAATAGTTCAGTAACTCTTCTTCTCTCTGTCTAGACTGTAAGCTCCTAGCGGGCAGGGAGAGTGTCGACCAAGAGAAGGAGCATGGCCTCTAGCCCGGGCCTGGGAGTCAGAAGGATCTGGGTTCTAATCTCAGCTTCGCCATTTGTCTGCTGTGGACCTTGGGCAAGTTACTTCACTTTTTTGGGACGCAGTCACTTCATCTGTAAAACAGGGATTAAGACTGTGAATCTGAAGTGGGAAAGGGACTGTGTCCAACCTAATTAGCTTGTATCTACCCCAGTTCTTAGTCCAATGCCTGGTATATAGTAAGAGCTTAGCAAATGCCACAGAACAAAAACAAACAAAAACACACTCTACTGGATTGTACTCTCCCAAGTATTTAGTACGGTGCTCTGAAAACATTAAGCAGTTTATGTCCCCAAAATACAACATATTCAAGACAGTGCCCAGACCAGGCTCATTTGGTTGTTTTATGAGGTCCTAGAGATTGGTATTAATACACCAAAAAATCCTTGGAAAACCAGGTGTGGTATCACTAAGGGGCAAAACCCATTAGCAGATGGCTTTAGAAAGAAAAAAAATTGGTTCATATATCCAAAAGATCATAACCTGGTATGATAAATAACAATGAAATGGATATGTGTGTGTGACTGTTATTAACACTAATCGGAATTCTACAAGCACATCAAAGTGAAACTATATCCTTTAATTCCTATCCATCAAATTTTCTGATCTTATTCTATTCACATTTGTCAATCCCTTTCCGTCCCATGCCCCATTCATTTTTTCTTTTTTTTTCCACGCAAGAGGGTTAAGAGCAATCTGTGAACTGTTCTAGTGGATGGACTAGAGATAAGCGCTGTTTCAGGGAGCACGTTATCATATTTATTCCATGATATATTTAAACCCAAAAGGCAGGATATCACTATAGAAAATGTTTTCAATTTCTGAAAATATTTATTACCTGTAACCATAGTTTCATAAAATCAATGTATACAATATGTAACATCTTGCCAGAAAATTTTCTTTTGTGTGTGGATAAGTGTTTTAGTCTAGGTAACCGTAATAAGGACCATGTCAAAAGACGTCTTCAGTTGATATACAAGAATAAATGATAGTTATTATAATGATACATCACTGGATCTAGAAATGTTGAAGCATTATGACTGTCTACTTTTTAAAACTATGATGTCCATCTTAATATAGGACTCAGTGCTTATGGAACATGGAGAGCACAAGTTTTATACATTATTGTCACCTGCAGTACTGTGTCTATGAATTCGGCATGTTTATAGCAAAAAAGGAACCGGGTTGAATTCCCCAACTGAAGAATGAAAACTGTGATCATTTCACTTGAAATCCTTGCACGGGATCCCGCTCAACCTAGTGACGAGATGTTATCTGGTGTTCAGAGATGAATGAATCAATAGAAAAACGGAACAGATAAATCATTAGCACTTTAATGCAGAGGCGGGGAGGGGGAAGACTAATAAATCATGCAGTTCAAAAAACACTTTTTTTTCTGATGGAGTGCCTGAAAACATAAAACATGTTAGGATGAGATGCAGGTCAATAGGAACCAGCGATATAAAGGCGACTCAGAGGATCACTTCACTTCAGATCTTACGCTTTTAATGCAACGTGGAGTTGGATATCATGTCACTCTGAGATTAGGCCATCCAGGACATGCAGACCATAAACATAGATGCAACAGCCTTTTTCACGAATGTTCTTTTTAGCTCTCTCAGAAAGGACCGGAGGAAAATCAAGGTGGGGGGCTGACTGTTTTGCATCCTGCCTCTGGCCTGGAACGTCCTCTCTCCTCATACCTGACAGGCAATTACTCTCCTCACTTGCAAAGTCAGAGAAGGCCTCTTGGAGGAGATGGGCCTTCAATAAGGCTTTGAAGGTGGGGAGAGTCATTGCCCGTCAGGCCCATCTCCTCCAAGAGGCCTTCTCCCACTTTGCCCTCCTTTCCTCTTCTCCCACTCCCTTTTTGCGTCGCCCCCAGCACTTATGCCCATATCTGTAGTCCATTTATTTATACTAATGTCTGTCTCCCCCTCTAGACTGTAAGTTCACTGTGGGCAGGGAATGTGTCTCTCATATTGTCATATCGTACTCTCCCAAGCGCTTAGTACAGTGCTCGGCACACAATAAACGCTCAATAAATACGATCGACTGACTGACTGATTCGCCCCAATCCTCACGGAGAGTAGAAATCTAGAAACTTCTAGTAGCAATTGCCAAGAGGGATGATGGGTTCTTGCCTTTTCCTTGTCAAATGTACTTTACTGAGGTATTACGGAGGTGTGGACTCAAACATTTATTTTTTTTAAATGGCCAGAAATCACTTTACAGCTGGGTCTGTGCCCTGTGAACCACTGCCAGAGAATGGCGCGTATGTTAATTTCAATTAATGGACGGCTCCCCCTCTCTCCCAGCATTATTTTAGACGCGGCCAAGGTAATCAAAAGAACGGTGCATTTCTGAAGCGAGCCCATTCCAAGAAGCTTGATTAATTATGCATTAACCCATTTCTCTCGAGCCTCACTCACTAAATCTTTGGTGGGAAATTCAGTTGATCAGGCACATAGTTGAAAAAAAATCAGTTCGGTTACCGATGGACTACGGTGTTGAATCGTGAGCTTCTCTGCTGGAAAATTTATGGTTTGCCACCGCTATCAGAATTTACTGCTGAGTTAAATGCTTTCATTTCAGCCTGGAACAAACAGTTCTGCTTGCCAGCTTTTCAAGAAGGATCCTCTTTTTTTCGGGCACAGTACCATGAATTGCTCTATAAGTCCACACCACTGGTGTGACGGTGTGGAAGTAAAATAAGATGAGATTTTTATGGATCTCTTTGAGTCTTATCTCAAACAGACCTTGGCCTGATATGCAGACAGGGAACTTCCCAGCATTATGACCATCACAGTGTAGTGATTAATCGTCATTAACTCATTCATTCATTGTATTTATTGAGTGCTCACTGTGTGCAGAGCACAGTACTAAGCGCTAATCCTACTAAAGTACTCTCCCAAATGCTTAGAACAGTGCTCTGCCCACAGCATGTGCTTCAGTCTCCTCTAGATTGTAAACTCCTTGAGAGCAGGGGTCACGTCGAGAAATTCTACTATGTTCTCCCAAGTGCTTAGTTCGGTGCTCTGCACACAGTAAGAGCTCAATAAATTCTTCTGATTAATTACCAGAATAAATGGAATTGCTCCCCCTGCCCTCCCGAACCCAAATTCCCAAGATATTTTCCTTTTCCTGTTTCAAACAAGTTTCATCTACACATTAGTAAACAGGGTACTTAAAACTGGATGAAAATGCATGCAACCAAAAAAAAAATGCAGTATCACTTTATGTAAACATCTGCTTTCTTCATGCAATGCCTATGAGACCATGACAATAAATTTTCTAGTAGCAGAATTTTCATTAGCTCTGTCACAGACACTGAGAAACCAATTCCACGATTCCGCCTTTGCAGGAGTCCCAGGGAATGGGAGCCGATTTCAAGCCTCAAGGTGCCCAAAACGCTCTTGGCCGGGGAGAGAGAATGGAGGCCGGAGGCTCACTCTTTGCTCTGGTGTCTTGTCCGGGAGATGATGGAGCAGAGAAACCCAGTTTTGGGAGGGGGGCCCATCAAGATGGGAGCTTGGCTCTTGTGTGTAATTTTTATCTAGAGAAAGGGAATGGGAAGGAGGGAGGAAGGAAAGATGGAAGAAGGGAGAAAGAGAGAGAGGGAGAAGGAATGAGAAAGGAAGGAAAGGAGAAGGAGAGAGGATGAGAAAAGAAGAGGGGAAAGGGAAGGAAGGGATAAAGAAGAGAAGGAGGGGGGGAGGAGATAAAGAGAGAGGGAGGAAGGAAGGGAGTGATGGAAAAAGGGAGAGAAGAAGAGATGGGGAAGAGAAAGTGGGAGTAGAGGAGAGAAGGAGAGATGGAGGGAAGAGGGAGAGGGAGGAGGTCAGGGAGAAAGATGGAAGAAGGGAGAAAGAGAGAGGGAGAAGGAGAAAAGAGAGGGAGGAAAGGAGAGGGAGCGAGGATAAGAAAGAGGGAGAGGGGTAAGGGAAGGAGGGGGTAAAGAAGAGAAGGAGGGGGAAAGGAGAGAAGGAGAGAGGGAGGAAGAAAGGGAGGGATGGAGAAAGGGAGAGTAGAAGAGAAAGGGAGAAGGGAAAGTGGGAGTCGAGTGAAGGAGAAATGGAGGGAAGAGGGAAAGGGAGGAAGTTAGGGAGAGAGAACAAGAAAGAAAGTCAGGGAAAGGGGATTGGAGGAGAGTTGGAGAAAGAAGGAGAGAGAGAGAGAGGATGAGGGAAAGAGGAAGGGAGAGAGGATGAGGGAAAGAGGAAGGGAGAGAGGATGAGAGGGAGGCAGGAAGGGAAGGAGGGACAGAAAGAGAGAGTTTAAATCAACAATATACAGGAAGAATTACTGCTGCATGTGCATAAATGATGACCAGTGAAACATTTAATTTTACAGCTCACTCATTCAGGAATCAAATTCAAGCAGATAGGGCTTTCATTCAAAAGTTCTCCCAGGCCTTTGTATCGATTCGATTATAGGTTCCTAGGGGTAGTTTGGGGGATGGGGGTGATATGGCTTCCACCATTCTTTCCCCTGGAATTAGTACTGTATCCACTGCATCCAGATACTGTATCCACTGTATCCAGAGGCTGTCCATAAATCCCGTTATAGTTGCTATTACATGTAATTGCATTTTGTGAAACCAGTTTTTATTTCAGATGTCACATACAGATAGATATTTAAGACTTAAAAAAAACCCTCTAACCTATAACCCTATGAAACGTAGGTATAGTTTCATGACAAAATGCCTAAAATGCATAAAGTTCTATTTGTCGGTAGACATCCAAGGTACAAGGAATTGAACACCTTGAGATATAATATATCGCTCTAGAGCTTCTAACATCTTAGTACCTTTATTCAGGAACTACTGAAATGCACTCACAGCTTACTTTATTTCACAGCAACCTAGACAATTAAAAATAAAATTCAATCCATATTTATTGTGCTTTCTGAATTTCCTCCACCATATATCTATCTTTCTATTCCTTTGGCTCTCCTGTTTGTAATCTGTCTCCTTCATTTAATCGTCAGCTCCTTGTGGACAGGGATGGCACCTTGTAAATCTACAGTGCTCGCCCGAGTGTTTAATGCACTGTTCTGTATCCGGCAGACACTCAATTAAATACCATTATAATGGCATTTATTAGTACACGAGTAGCAGTGTGGCTAGTGGAATGATGACAGGCCTGGTAGTCAGAGGATCTGGGTTCTAATCCCAGCTCCGACACTTGTGTTCTGGGCGACCCTGGCAAATTCACTTAACTTTTCTGTGCTTCAGTTTTCTCATCCGGAAAATGAGGATTAAATCATACTGCTTCCTATTTTGACGGTGACCCCCATGTGGGGCAAGGACTTTGTCCTACCTGATCATTCTGAATCTACCCCAGTGCTTAGTACAGTGCTTGACACATAGTAAGCACTCAACAGGTACCACAAAAAAGTGCATCACCGTAGTTCATTCTCAACATAAACATACACGTTCATATATATATATATATATATATATATATATATATATATATATATATATATACAATCCTTTTCTAAGTTAAATGGTTGCCTGCTGAGTTGTACATCTGTGTGCTGTGAGAAAGCTCTATGTGAATCTCCATTACATAGTACATAAAGAAATTCACTCTAAAGGGAGGGAAAAAAATGTCTCTTGCATTTGGGGACCCCCAGAAGAAGACCGTTATCAAGATATGTTCGGTTTCATGGAAAACTATATTTATCTTGCTAATCAGATTGTTTCTCTCTTTGAACACGAACTGCAGTGCTTAATTTCAAAACAATCATTAAGAGTGAAAGTCATAAGTTAACATGCAGAAAAGGTCAAAAATGATGAACTATCTTTCTAATTTGCTAATTAATTGGTAATAGAATGAAATCAAATATTGAAAAACCTGTTTAAAAGACTCCGAAGGACTGTTTAAAAAGCTACCCACTTTGATTTCTTTGATATAAAACTACGAATCACCTTAAATTAGACAACCTTAAAGGAGATTATGTCTGCAATTTTCTCTAATTCAAGTCTAAATTAGAGAAGACATTTTATGAATATATGCTATGCTCAAAGCTAATTGAAAGCAATTATCAAAGTGGCATTTTGTCTGTGACTTTAAGATACATTGTAAGATAATAAATGATTCTCATTATGTAATAAAAAGGTCACATCTTGCCTTTGGGCTAGTGATGCTAAGAGTTTTTCAAAAGCAATCTGAGACATTTTCTTTAGCGAACAAGAAGCATCGCTTATTAAATATCAGTTGTCACCTGCACAGGACCCGTATCAGAGATGAATATTTCTTTCAAAAAGAAACACCGCCTCATTAAAAACTGCAATGTATATATATATATATATATATATATATATATATATATATATATATATATCTTAAATTGCATCCCTGACATTTTCAAGGTAAAATGAATTTCCCTCCTTTGTCATTCACTAATAGGGATTCAGCAAAGAATGAGTGTCACATAAGGAATCCATTAGAACAACCAGCCCGCCATTTTGAGAGGGAAATTTAATCTCATAAACTACGGATCCAGAATAGGATGGTCCCGGGGCATCTAACTATAAAGATTGATTTAACTACAAGAGTATCGATCAGTCGTATTTATTGAGTGCCTACTGTGTGCAGTGCACTGTACTAAGCGTTTGGGAGAGTCCAATATAACAGAGTTGGTAAACACCTTCCCAACCTCAAGTGCTTAGTCAGTTGTATTTACGGAGTGCTTACTGTGTACAGAGCACTGTAGTAAGTGCTTGGGGTCTGGGAGTCAAAAGGTCATGGGTTCTAATTCCAGCTCCACCACTTGTCTGCTGGGTGGCCATGGGCAAGTCACTTCACTTTTCTGGGCCATAGTTCCCTCATCTGTAAAATAATAATAATGTTGGTATTTGTTAAGCGCTTCCTATGTGCAGAGCACTGTTCTAAGCACTGGGGTAGACACAGGGTAATCAGGTTGTCCCACGTGAGGCTAACACTCTTAATCCTCATTTTACAGATGAGTCAACTGAGGCACAGAGAAGTTAAGTGACTTGCCCACAGTCACACAGAATGAGGATTGAGACTGTGAGCCCCACCTGGGATAGGGACCGGGTACAATCTGATTTGCCAGTACCCATCTCAGCGCTTAGTACGGTGCTGGTACATAGTAAGCACTTAACAAATACCATCATTATTATCATTATCATTATTACTACAATATAACCATAAGCAGACACATTCCCTGCCCACCACGAGCTTACAGTCTAGAGGGGGAAGACCACAATAAATACCTTGCATTGTTTGACTGACTGATGGATTGATTCTCTTGGCTAGGTTTAACAGGGATTCTCATACTGGCTTCTCCACCAGAAGTCCGAACGCCAAATTCTGAAAACCCCAAGTTAGTGCGGGAATGAACTAGAGAATTAGAGAATGAATTGGAGAAGCAGCGTGACTCAGTGGCAAGAGCCCGGGCTTGGGAGTCAGAGGTCATGGGTTCGACTCCCGGTTCTGCCGCTTGTCAGCTGTGTGACTCTGGGCAAGTCACTTCACTTCTCAGTTACCTCATCTGTAAAATGAGGATTAAAACTGTGAGCCCAACGTGGGACAACTTGATCACCTTGAATCCCCCCCCAGCGCTTAGAACAGCGCTTTGCACCTAGTAAGCCTTAACAAATGTCGTCATTATTATTATTATTATTATTAACTGAAAGATCTTTGAGGGCGGGGTTAGCCATCTATTCCTTCTTTCGCTTTTTTCACCACACATAAAGAAGCAGCGTGGCGAAGTTGATAGAGTTCAGGTCTGGGAGTAGGAAGGTCGTGGGTTCTAATCCCGGCTCTGCCACCTGACTGCTGTGTGATTTATGGGCAAGTCGCTTCACTTCTCTGTGCCTCAGTTCCCTCGTCTGTAAAATGGGGATTGAGACCGTGAGCCCCACATGGGACAGGGACCGTGTCCACCTCAATTTGCTCGGATCGACCCCAGCGCTTAGTACTGTGCCTGGCGCAAAGTAAGCGCTTAACGTGAACCATCATTATTATTACATCTCTGCCCACATGAGGCTTACACTAAATAAAGGGGATACCGATATCCAGACACACCCTTTATGTCCACTTCCTTAAATCTACTTTATAGGCGTCTATATATAAATACATGCACATGTTCATTTTATATATAATCACACCCTTCTGATGAAAGAAAAACAATATTCACATCATTGTAATATGGAATCATTCTAATTGTGATTGCTTAAGTGCTTCCAGCTAATGAAAGGGGTAACGGGGCTGAGAGTCAGAGGAGCTGGGTTCGAATCCGGGCTCCAACACTTGTCTGCTGTGTGACCTTGGGCAACTCACTTAACTCCTCTGTGTCTCCGTTCCCTCATCTGTGAAATGGAGATAAAGTCTGTTCCTAGTGCATTGTAAGTGCTTAACGAATGTCATAAGAAAAGGTTTAAGGTGCCTTTAATCCAAACATTCCCTTGATCATCCAGATGAGGAAACTGAAGTCAGTTGACTATCCAATCAATCAGTGGTATTTATTGAGCGACTCTTGCTAAGCACTGTACCAGGTACTTGGGAGACTATAATAGAACCAAGGCACAGATTTCCTGCCTTCGATCGTATAATCAAATGGGGTCTATTACGTAGCTTTTCTGAGCTCGCCTAACACAGGAGAAGCAGCATGGCCTAGTAGAAAGAACAAAAGGCCCGGGAGTCGGAGGAGCTGGATTCTAATCCCCGCACTGCCACTTGCCTGCTGCTTGACCTGAGGCAAGTCATTAACTTCTCTGGGCCTCAGTTCCCTCATCTGCAAAATGGGGTTCAATATCCTTTCTCCCTCCTAGTTGGTTGGTGAACCCCATCTGTGGTCTGATGATCTTGGATGTACCCCCTGCTTCAGTGCTTGGCACATAGCAAGTGATGACGATGATGGTGGTGGTATTTCTTAAGCGTTTACTATACGTCAAGTACTGTTCTAAGCACTGGGGTAGATACAAGCTAATTAAGTTGGACACAGTCCCTGTCCCACATGGGGCTCACAGTCTTAATCCCCATTTTACAGATAAGGTAATTGGAGCCTAGAGAAATGAATCGACTTACCCAAGGTCACACAACAGACAAGTGCCGGAGCCTGGATTGGAACCCAGGTCCTTCTGACTCCCAGGCCTGTGCTCTATCCGCTAGGCCCTGCTGCCTCTCTAAAAATATACATAAATGAAAGCTTTTAGATGGAAACCCAATGTGGAAAAATATTATTACTCTCAATTAGTGAAGAAATCTTAGCGATTTCTGTCTAAATGGAACGGTAGAATACCCTAAAAGTTCTAAGTCTGAGAGGGGTGTTGATAGGGATGAAATAAGTAGGTAGAGGACTGAAAGGAATTCATTTAAGAAAGTTCGCTTTGATTTTGCTTATATTTTCTATGCTTCTGCTGACAACTGCAGAGAAGCAGTACTGCTTAGTGGAAACACCATCATCACCTGAGGAACGAGAAAACCGAGTTAAGGAAGACAGAGACTGAAATGCTAAAATATCACTGTTTCCCGAGTCCCTCTTTTTGTTTCTACCTAATGGGGTAAAATTAATTTGAAGATAGAGAAATAGAAAGAGAAAGAGATCCTCAATCGTATTGATTGAACACTTACTGGGTGCCGAGCACTGTTCTAAGCGCTTGGGAGAGTAATAATAATAATGATGGTATTTGTTAAGCACTTGCTATGTGCCACGCACTGTTCTAAGCACTGGGGGAGATCCGAGGTAATCAGGTTGTCCCACGTGGGG
The DNA here is from genome assembly GCF_004115215.2 of Ornithorhynchus anatinus. Taxonomy (NCBI): domain Eukaryota; kingdom Metazoa; phylum Chordata; class Mammalia; order Monotremata; family Ornithorhynchidae; genus Ornithorhynchus; species Ornithorhynchus anatinus. Next base: position 65,185,612 of record NC_041735.1, on the reverse strand, counting down.
CTCACAGACTTAATCCCCTTACTTAATCATTACCCTATTTATTTTGTTAATGAGATGTACATCACCTTGATTCTATTTATTTGCAAAGTCTTAATGAGATGTTCATCCCCTTGACTCTATTTATCGCTATTGTTTTTGTCTGTCCGTCTCCCCCGATTAGACCGTAAGCCCGTCAAAGGGCAGGGAGTGTCTCTATCTGTTACCGATTTCTACATTCCAAGTGCTTAATACAGTGCTCTGCGCATAATGATAATGATAATATTGGTATTTGTTAAGCGCTTACTATGTGCCGAGCACTGTTCTAAGCGGTGGGGTAGACACAGGAGAATCAGGTTGTCCCACGTGGGGCTCACAGTCTTAATCCCCATTTTACAGATGAGGTAACTGAGGCACCGAGAAGTTAAGTGACTTGCCCAAAGTCACACAGCTGACAAGTGGCCGAGCCGGGATTGAAACCCATGATCTCTGACTCCAAAGCCCGTGCTCTTTCCACTGAGCCACGCTGCTTCTCTAGCCTTTATTGTGTGCCGAGAAGTAAGTGACTTGTCCAAATTCACACAGCTGATAAGTGGCGGAGCCGGGATTAAAATACAATATAACAGAGTTGGCAGACGCGTGTTCCCTCCCCGGACAAGGTTACAAGTCTAGAGGACAAGTCTAGAGGACAAATTCCTGGACTCAGTCAATGATGTTAATTCAACTTACAGTGTGCAGAGCATTGTTTAGGGCACTGAGGAAAGAAGACACAGTCCCCTGCCCTCAGGAGTTAATTATAATCATTGTTGTATTTGTAAAGCACTTACTATGTGCCAAGTCCTGTACTAAGCTCTGGGATAGATACGAGATAATCACGGCCCACGGAAGACTCACAGCCTAAGCAGGAGGGAGAACAGGCATTGAATCTCCATTTCGCGATGCGGGAACTGAGGCACAGAGAAAGCAAGTGACTCGCCCAACGTAACATAGCTGGTGAGTGGAGGATCCAGGATGAGAACCCGGGCGAAGGAGACTCCCTGGTCTCTGCTCTGCCCACTGGACCTTGCTGCTTCTTTGAAGTTTAAGTCTTAAGCTGACGACTCGTCTCCGACCCATAGCGATGCCGTGGGCGCATCTCTCCCAGAAGGCCCCACCTCCACCTGCAATCGTTCTGGGAGTGGATCCATAGAGTTTCCCCGGTCAAAATCCAGAAGTGGTTTACCATCGCCTCCTCCCTCACAGTAAACTCGAGTCTCCGTCCTCGACTCTCTCTCGTGCCGCTGCTGCCCGGCACGGGGGAGTTTTGACGCGTAGCAGGTTGCCTGCCACTCGCTAGCCACTGGCCAGCTAGGAATGGAATGGATATAATCTAGTAGAATTTGAAGTTGGTGGGATTCCTTATACAGAATCTGCCTTTTCGCATTGTATCCTGTGGGATCCGAGAAGGATTTTGAATGTGGATGGGGAGGAGGGATAAGAGATTGGCATGGTATTGACTGACTGACTGATCGTATAATATTGGCTAACCGAGGAGAAAGGTCTAGTACCTAGGGTGCGAGAAAGAAGCTCAGTGGGTTAACAGGGAGCTTTTTCAATAGTTTAGCAGCCTGTAATGGGCTAAAATAAGCCCAATCTGCTTCAAAAACGGAAGCAGAAATGAACTCATTAACTCAATTAGAGAATCCTGCTTAAATATGAATTATACTTTCAGGTTGCTTTCCTCTATTTTCAAATGTCCTCCATCATTTTCACATCTAAATGGAAGAAGCTCTGGACCGGGTATCAGGCAACCTGCATCTCCATAGTCCCTTTAGGACCTTGGGCAAGTCACTTGACCTCTCTGGGCCTCAGTTTACCACCTCATAGGGTATCGAGAACAAATTCAAAAACACATTTGCAAGGGTTTTGCTTTCTTGCCTGGAAATGCATTATAATTACCACATCTTTCTGGTAATCATAGTGTTTCCACACAAAACGGCACAATTATTCTTTGTATCCTGTTTGTTGCCTAAAATTAATAATAATTCTAAACATTTAAGAGAAACCTTTCTTCGCTGATTCAAGTGGATTAATGGTTTATCATTTTTTCTAAGGTGAAACACGCTGTTAGTATGAACGGTTAAAAGTGTTTGAACGACATCGTGCTCTAAGGGTAACTAAGCTTGAATGGTGGAACAAACCTTCATAATTACTATTCATTTAGAGAGAGAGAGATTACATGGCTATAAAATGTCCATTTATTATGGTTAGGTATTTTAAAATCTGTAATCGTAAGGCTTATGCTGAAAATAGCAAATTTCCATTTCGTGCCATTAAGAAAAAAATCTAAAAGCTTGCTAACGAATCAATATTTAACAGGTCAGGAGATGCACAAAGAATGAAAATAATGAAAATATAGTGCCTCCTCACTGCATAGTTCTTGCCAATCTCATATTCCTACTATGCAAAATTGAAAATTATAAATTAGAATGTGATGAACGTTCCAAACTGTGGAATGTTCCCAGAGTATTTAAAGCCGGCTTAACCACATATCCATGTTCTTCACTTAAACTCTTCTAAGAGCCTTTCTGACTTGAAACTCAGTGCACAAGAATAAGACCCCTGTTCAGGACTGGGTTTCCTACCTGTGTGTTAGGTGGTTTGATTTAAACTATAAAAAAAAAAAATTCAGGGCTTTAAAAGAAGCGTTTATTACTGTCAGCCTAGTTCTAACTGCCTTCAGTGAAGGTTACACATGCAAGTAATAACTGTGATATTCGTTGAGTGTTTACTATGTGCCAAGCACTGCACTAAGCACTGGGATGGATGCAAGCAAATCAGGTTGGACACAATCCCTGTCCGATGTGGGGCTCACAGTCTCCATCCCCATTTTACAGATGAGGTAGCTGAGGTGCAGAGAAGTGAAATGACTCGCCCGATGTCACACACAGCAGACAAGTGGCAGAACTGGGATTAGAACCCATAACCTTCTGACTCCCAGGCCCGTGCGCTATCCCGTAGACCATGTCAATAACAGTGGATAAACCAAGACTTTTTGGAACAGAAGACACTCCTCCAGTTGCCTCCTGTGTGACCTTGGGAAAGTCACTTAACTTCCCCGTGCCTCAGTTCCCTCATCCGCAACACGGGGATTCAATACCTGTTCACTCTTCTTCTTAGACTGGGAGTCCCATGTGGGACCTGATCATCTTGATATACCCTAGTGTTTAGTACACTGCTTGGCGCATAGCAAGTGCTTAACAACGAAAACAAAAAACAAAAAAAATTAATAAGAACTGAGGCTAGAACCCAGCTGACCCTCTCAGGGTGGCACCTGGAGAGTTTCCAGGCCTCTACCAGTCTTGACTACGGGAGGGAGAGTCAAGCGGAGGCCCGTCCGTTCCATTCCTAGCTTGGGCAGGGGCTAGCGAGTGGCAGACGATCTTCCACGAGTCAAAACTCCCCCAACCTGGGCAGCAGCGGGGCGGGAGAGACTCGAGGTTAAGAGTCGAGGGTGGAGACTCAGGTTTACTTCACGAAGGAGGCGGCGGTCAATCACTTCCTGATTTTTACCAAGAAAACTCCGGGGATCCACCACCAGAACGACTGCAGATGGAGGTGGGGCCTCCTGGGAGAGATGTGTCCGTGGTGTCGCAATGGGTCGGAGACGACTCGACGGCGTAAGACAGGGACCCAGCTGTCCTGCTTCCCCGAGCAATGAGCTTTCCCTTGGATCAACGTCACATCTTCCCGAGAAAAGCACCTTCCGGTAGACTGGGAAAATGGTTTCCTGAAAACAGATAGGCCTGTTGTGGTTTAAAGGGAGAGGATGGACTGGAGGGAGGGTGTGGGGGAGTGGTTTCCGTTGGAGATACTGGGGCGTTGGAGCACTGGGTTTCAAATCTGCTACAAGGGAGTGAGAGGCTGTCAAACCTGAATAGTGTGGGATGCTACATCTTGGCTCATTCCGTTCCAGTTCCTTATTTATTTATTTCTGGCTCTCCTCAGCACTTGCGTTTACTTTTTTTTTCCAAAGGTAATTGTTAAGCCCCAAGTTCTGTACTGAGCGCCGGTGTGGATACGAGATCAGCGGGTTGGACGCATTCCCTGTGCCACACTGCCTTCAAAGTCTAAGCAGGCAGGAGTAGGAGAAGCAGCGCGGCTCAGTGGAAAGAGCCCGGGCTGGGGAGTCGGAGGTCACGGGTTCTAATCCCGGCTCCGCCACTTGTCAGCTGTGTGACTGTGGGCGAGTCACTTCGCTTCTCTGTGCCTCAGTTACCTCATCTGGAAAATGGGGATGAAGACTGTGAGCCCCACGTGGAACAACCTGATTCCCCTGTGTCTACCCCACCGCTTAGAACGGTGCTCGGCACATAGTAAGCGCTTAACAAATACCAATATTATTATTATTATCCCTCTTTTCCTGATGAGGTAACTGAGTTAAAGAGAAGTGAAGAGACTTGACCAAGGTCATACAGCATTCATTCATTCATTCAATAGTATTTATTGAGCGCTTACTATGTGCAGAGCACTGTACTAAGCGCTTGGGATGAACAAGTCAGCAACAGATAGAGACAGTCCCTGCCGTTTGACGGGCTTACGGTCTGATCGGGGGAGACGGACAGACGAGAACGATGGCACTAAACAGCGTCAAGGGGAAGAACATCTCGTAAAAACCGATGGCGACTAAATAGAATCGAGGTGATGTACAATTCATTAACAAAATAAATAGGGTAACGAAAATATATACAGTTGAGCGGACGAGTATAGTGCCGTGGGGATGGGAAGGGAGAGGTGGAGGAGCAGAGGGAAAAGGGGAAAGTGAGGCTTTAGCTACGGAGAGGTAAAGGGGGGATGGCAGAGGGAGTAGAGGGGGAAGAGGAGCTCGGTCTGGGAAGGCCTCTTGGAGGAGGTGATTTTTAAGTAAGGTTTTGAAGAGGGAAAGAGAATCAGTTTGGCGGAGGTGAGGAGGGAGGGCGTTCCGGGACCGCGAGAGGACGTGACCCAGGGGTCGACGGCGGGACGGGCGAGACCGAGGGACGGCGAGGAGGCGGGCGGCGGAGGAGCGGAGCGTCCGGGGTGGGCGGTAGAAAGAGAGAAGGGAGGAGAGGTAGGAAGGGGCAAGGTGATGGAGAGCCTCGAAGCCTAGAGTGAGGAGTTTTTGTTTGGAGCGGAGGTCGATAGGCAACCACTGGAGTTGTTTAAGAAGGGGAGTGACACGCCCAGATCGTTTCTGCGGGAAGATGAGCCGGGCAGCGGAGTGAAGAATAGACCGGAGCGGGGCGAGAGAGGAGGAAGGGAGGTCAGAGAGAAGGCTGACACAGTAGTCTAGCCGGGATATAACGAGAGCCCGTAATAGTGAGGTAGCCGTTTGGGTGGAGAGGAAAGGGCGGATCTTGGCGATATCGTAGAGGTGAAACCGGCAGGTCTCGGTAACGGATAGGATGTGTGGGGTGAACGAGAGGGACGAGTCAAGGATGACACCGAGATCGCGGGCCTGCGGGACGGGAAGGATGGTCGTGCCATCCACGGTGACGGAGAAGTCTGGGAGCGGACCGGGCTTGGGAGGGAAGATGAGGAGCTCAGTCTCGCTCATGTTGAGTTTTAGGTGGCGGGCCGACATCCAGGTGGAGACGTCCCGGAGGCGGGAGGAGATGCGAGCCTGAAGGGAGGGGGAGAGGACAGGAGCGGAGATGTAGATCTGCGTGTCATCTGCGTAGAGATGGTAGTCGAAGCCGTGAGAGCGGATGAGTTCACCGAGGGAGTGAGTGTAGATGGACAACAGAAGAGGGCCAAGAACTGACCCTTGAGGAACTCCAACAGTTAAAGGATGGGAGGGGGAGGAGGCTCCGGCGTAGGAGACCGAGAATGATCGGCCAGAGAGGTGAGAGGAGAACCGGGAGAGGACAGAGTCCGTGAAGCCGAGGTGAGATAAGGTATGGAGGAGGAGGGGATGGTCGACAGTGTCAAAGGCAGCAGAGAGGTCAGCAGAGAGACAGCAGACAAGTTACAGAGACATGATTAGAATCCAGATCCTCTGGCTCCCAGCCCTGTGCTCTTTCCACTAAGTCATGCCATGCATTTCAGTATCCACGTCAGTCTTCTCTGGGGATGATGAGATGTGCGTCAAGCGCTTACAGTGGGCCAGGCGCTGTACGGAGCGCTGGGTTAGGTACAAGCGAAACAAGTTAGACACAGCACCTGGCCCATATGGGGCTCACGGTCTCAATCCCCATTTTACCGATGAGGTAACTGAGGCCCAGAGACGTGAAATGAGTTGCCCAAGGTCACACAGCAGACAGCGGAGTCTGGATTAAAGCCCGTGACCTTCTGACTCCCAGGCCCGGGCTCTATCCTCTAGGCTGCTTCTCCGCTGTTAGAGTGGCCATAGCTAGAGGGCAGGGAAAACATTATGTGCTTCTGTTCTATCTCCCAAGCATTAAGTACAGTCCATTACACCCACTCAGTAAGTCCAAATAAATACCTTTAATATTACTATTATTTCTACCACTCTTACAACAATATGTTGGACTCTTCATACCTTAGTCACTCACTGAAAGCAATTTAGTTTACAGTCCTCTAGACCGTAAGCTCGTTGTGGGCAGGAAATGTGTCTCTTATTGTTCTAGTATCCTCTCCCAAGCGCTCAGTACAGTGCTCTGCAAACAGTAAATGTTCAGTAAATACAACTGACTGACAGGGAAGTAACTCCATTCCTTTCCAGGAATTCCCAGAAGGAATGCACTGATGGGAAGAGAGATTCGAATCCCAGCTCTGCCACTCGTCAGCTGTGTGACTGAGGGCAAGTCACTTCACTTCTCTGGGCCTCAGTTCCCTCATCTGTAAAATGGGGATTAAGACTGTGAGCCTCACATGGGACGACCTGATGACCCCGTATCTACCCTAGCGCTTAGAACAGTGCTCTGCACATAGTAAGCGCTTAACAAATACCAACATTATTATTATTATTATCATTGACTTAATTCTAAAATGCCGATCTTGCCACCAGACATTGGCTCAATCATATATGTATATATATATATATATACGGTAACACAATCCAAATGAAAGAATCAAGAAGAAACCATGGATCAAAGGAAGTCACTTCACTTCTCTGGGCCTCAGTTGCCTCATCTGTAAAATGGGAATTAAGAGTGTGAGCCCCGAGGGTGATGGGGACTGTGTCCAACCTATTAACTTATATCTACCCTGGTGCTTAGAACAATGCTTGGCATGTATTAAGCCCTTAACAACTACCATAAATATTATTATTATTATTATTATTGTGGGGCAAGTCTTCTCCTGCTATAGTGTGCAATCTTTAAGGGCAGGGATCATACGTACTCTTTCAAGTGCTTATTACAGTGGTGTGCACAGAGTAAGCATTTATGAAGTGCTATTAATTGATTAATCGCTTGACTCTCTAATGTCTGCCTACAATCATTAGTAGGCGACACTCAGTGAAAGATGGTTTGTTAGGTTTGCTTGGGGAGGAGGCCAAGTGAAATTAGTTTTACCTTCAGTTATGTCTCCAACGCAGAACCCAGAACCAGAGGTTGAGTTTAACACATAGGGAGGCAAAAAGGGGAAAGCCAAAGCAGATCCAAGAGCGAACTTAAGTCAGGCAGTCGGTCGTATTTATTGAACGCTTACTGTGTGCGGACCACTGTACTAAGCGCTTGGGAGAGTACGGTATAACAACATAACTGACACATCCCCCGCTCACAACGAGGTTACAGTTTGGGGCGGGGGAGACAGGTTACGGACATTAATATAAATAAATATAATTACTGAATCCCAGATCTAGATGGTAAGCTCCTTAAGGACAGGGAACGTGTCTTATATTATCCTCTCCTAAGTGTTTAGTACAGTGCTTTGAGTCCAGTAACTGCTCAATAAATATGATTGATCGATTGATATATAGGCTGCAATATGCATTATTACGTTAAAATTACAAGGAAACTTCCACAGATGGAAGACGGTGTTCAGTACACAGAACGAGAAGTAGCCTTGCTCAGTGGAAAGAGCACGGGCTTAGGAGTCAGAGGTCATGGGTTCTAATCCCGGCTCCGCCACTTGTCAGCTGCGTGACTTTGGGCAAGTCACTTAACCTCTTGGTAACTCAGTTACCTCATCTGGAAAATGGGGATTAAAAGTGTGAGCCCCAGACGGTACAACCCGATTACCTTTCATCTACTCCAGCGTTTAGAACAGTGCTCAGCACATAGTAAGCACTTAACAAATACCAACATTATTATTATTATTAGAGTGAGTCCCAGCAGGCAGTAAGGGAAAAGAAGTGAGCAGCCTGTCCCTCCTTGTAATTTTAAGATGCCAACCAGTTTGCGGACTGGCTCTCTGTCCCAGACGATTGTGGGAAATATAATTCGCAACTAGCAGGAGCTGCAATAGTCTGTTTCTTACTTCCCCCTCCGTCCCCTACCGTCAGTTATAGCATGAACGGAAACCTGAACATTTCAGCAACCAGGCTCCCGTCAGTTATATCATGAAGAGAAACCCGAACATTTCAGCAACCAGGCTCTGAAAAGACAAGTGGAAATGAGGACGACAGACGGCTTTTCCACTTAACGGAACGTCCCAAGACGGAAAATGGTGGCGATGGGCCTATCCGATAACATGCCGAGGCGGTGGAAAGAGTTACCGTCGGCAGATGAAAAATGTACAAGGACGAGTCAGGCTAAATGGTTACGGTGGTCTTCTCGGATCAAACATTTGCCTTTTCTGGGTTCCGCATTCTGTAGCCTAGTGAAGCAGTGAATTCTTAAGCATCATGGCAGCCTGGCTACCCAAGGTGCAGTGAGCTTTTCTAAATGAAAACTAATGAGCACAAGGATTAATATTTAAGAGTCTTGAAACAAAGGCTGTTCCAGTCTAGGTGAAACTCCTGAAATAATAATGAATTAAAGTTGTAAGTGTGGTAAATCGGAGACTAGGACGTTTCACACGCTAACAAACATAATGTTGAAAGAGTGACTTTTTTCCAGTTTTTTTTAAAAAATAACTTCTTTAAAATATTATGGTGCAAAAGGCAATCAAATCTAATCAGTTTGGCATTAATTAAGCTCTAATAATGTACTCTAGAGCATCTCTCCTAAGTGGTGTGATCTGATTCCCCTTCATAGGTAGATTGGAGAACATTACGGTGTCATCATAATTTTTAAACATACTGAGAAAATGACAGAGCTGCAAAATTAAAATAAATGATTAATGGTATTTTTTTCATGTTTTATACTAATAGGTATCACAGAGCCTTTAAATTAATCGAGCTGTCGAGACCAGGGTTGTTACGGATCCAGCAATGAAACCAAAATGGAAATTATATATTCCACAGACACCTAAAGATGACACTTTGGAATATTTTAAATTTTAATTAGTAGGTGCAATTGTTTTTTTTCTCCCCCTTAACCACTGCAAATTAATTGGAAATTAGTCACAACTGATTCTTTTCTTAACAATTTGAAATTGAAAGATTGGTGCAATACACCTTAGGATTCTTGTTTGAGGAGCAGAAAGCACACATGCAGTAAATTGCATTGTCAATTACAAAAACAACAACTGTTGTGAAATTAGGAAAAATTATGCACAGGTAAACAAAACTAATTAATTCATAATGTAACTGTGAACACAAAAAATAATGCCCAACTAAACACTAAGGTGTCACTCTGACAAAATAAAGGCTGATAAATGCAAATTTATGCAAATCTACATTGCCAAGAATACTCTTTTATACCTGAGTAAAAGGTTGTTACCAGTTTACAGTCTATTTAGGTATTGCTGGATCTCGCCTTTCTAAGAAAGAAACTGTTCACGAAACACCTATCTAGACATAATTTTAAGGCTTGCTGATCTTTCTTCCTACATTTAATGATCTGAGGTATAATTTATGATCTGACGTATGACCTCAGTTCTATAAAAAATTAAAATAAAATTGTGATTCGATGCACTGAAGTAAAATCCCCTCCTTTCCTTAAAAATAATCCTTAACCCCACCTGTTTGCATGGTGAAATGTGACTTCAAGGCAAATTAGATTTAAACTTGTACAGTTTGTGATAAATCCGTTTGAAGTCTCTTTACCTTGGAATAGGTCATCCTGAGAGGGTGTTTTCCCTGCTTTGTTTTGTCCATTTAAATTGAACTGAAAAATCAGTTAATCAATAGTATTCATTAATAATAATAACGATAATGATGATGTTGGTATTTTTTAGCACTTACTATGTGCCGAGCACCGCTCTAAGCGCTGGGGTAGATACAGGGTAATCAGGTTGTCCCACGTGGGGCTCATAGTCTGAATCCCCATTTTCCAGATGAGGTCACTGAGGCACAGAGAAGCAAAGTGACTTGCCTAAAGTCACACAGCTGACGGGTGGCGGAGCCGGGATTAGAACCCATGACCTCGGACTCCTAAGCCTGGGCTCTTTCCACTGAACCACGCTGCTTCTCTTGAACATTTCTCTGGGTCTCAGTTGCCTCAAATGTAAAATGGGAATTAAGACTTTGAACCTCACGTGAGACAGGGACTGTGTCCAACCTGATGAGCTTGTGGCTACCCCAGTGCTTTGAAGAGTGCACTTCACTACCTAACAATCTAACCCCTAACCCCCCTAAAATAACAACAACAAAACACTTACACTGCAGAGCACTATTCTAAGAATTTAGGGTAATAAAGTCAATAGTTTCAGTCCCTGTCTTCAAGGAATTTACATTCTAACAGGTGTGACTACCAAGCAGGTAACTTTAAAAAAAAAAATAGACATAGATTTGTCGTAAAGAGAGACTACTTCTATCATTTTCTGTTTCAAAACACGCTATCTCTTCAACCCACCAAAATCGGTGAATTTAGGGGAAAAAATGATTTTATGATACCTGTAGTGAAAAGTTAATCAATTTAATGCAGGAGTCGTTTAAGATTCATTACAATTAATGGTCTGTTCGGGGATCAGGTGAGACCGAAGATATATTTCATGACACTATCTGAGGCTGGTGGAGCCGTGATGGAAGTTCTCCGTTGGCTAATTACACAAGATGTTTAACATAATGCTGAAATGATGTACCTACCCATCATGCATGCTATACTAAAAATGATGGAAAGATGATAAAGTCACTTATACATTTTCTATATTATCATGTCTAAACCTCAAAAGGACTCTCTCTTTTATGCCCAGAATGAAATGGCATCATTTTCCCTTTTATTCTGAGGTAACTCAGAATTCTCCTCACACAAAATTGGGGAAAAGGGAGAAAGTAGGTGCTAAATAGATGATGTACGTATTGAACGAAAACTACCTTAGTCTTACACGGTCCTTTTACTCCTATAAATCTCTTACTTTAGGGAAGCAGTGTGGCTCAGAGGAAAACACATGGGACTGAGAATCCAAAGTTCTGGGTTCTGATTTTGCTTCTGTGACTAGTCTGCTGGGTGGTCTTGACAAAGTCATTTGACTTCTCTGGGCCTCGGTTTGTTCATCTATAAAGAGGAATTCGATACCCGTTTTTCCTCTTGCTTAGACTGTGAGCTCCATATGGGGCAAGACCTGTAACCGACCTGATTAGCTCGCATTACTCCGTGCTTGGCCTGCAGTAAGCACTTAATAAATACTACTATTATTACCATAATTACCTCCATATTTCTGGGCAATGCAGTTGTAATAGTATTCATTAAGCTCTAACTGTGGGTAGGGCATTGTTCTAAGCTCTTGGAAAGAATTAACAAGTGGGAATTAGACCCAATCCCTTGCCTCGAGGGTGTTTGCTATCTAAAAATAAAAAGGGGACTATCAATAGACACATAGGGAGAGAGGAAACAAAACAGTCAGTCGGCATAGAGACACAAACAGTAGGGTTTGGGAGCTAGAGGAGTAGAATTTTAGGCTCCCTGTGGCTCAGAAGACTCAACCTCAGCCATGGTGACTGCTACATTCAATCAATCGCATTTACTGAGGCTTACTGTGTGCAAAGCACTGTACTAAGGACTTGGGAGCGTACAATGCAACAGTGACTTGGAGTGCAAGGTGGCTAGAATTATTTTTCCTACCTACAGATGCCTTCTCCCAGGAGCTCTGTGCAGTGCTCTGCACACATTAGGTGCTCAGTAAATATTTTTGATCGATAAATTCACAAATGAGTGACAGAACTAGGGCGAGATATCGATTTCTAGAGCCTAAGCTCGTCTTTAAGTCTGTTAGTTCGTTGTGGGCAGGGGATGTGTCTGTTTATTGTTGAACTGTACTTTCCAAGCTCTAAATACAGTGCTCTGCACACAGTAAGCACTCGATAAATGCAACGGAATGAATAATTCAACATCTTCCTTCCTACTTTCCTTTCTTCCTTTTCTCCCAGACTTTGACAACTGGCTCTGTCCCTTTTGTATTTGTTCTTGCTATTTCTGAAGAATTGTCTCCCCAGTTGGACGGCTATCTCCCGAAGGGTGAGAACATGGTTTTGTTAAGTCTTCACTCTCCCAAGCATTTAGAACAAAGAACTAACCATTTGCATGGATCTCACCAATCTACACTGTTGGTCTACTAGTTTTTTTTCTAATTCAATCCCAAATAATTATTTCTTAGCTCTTTGAAAATTATGCATTTTGTTATTAAAAAAAAAAAGGCAAAAGACCCACAAGCAGGCAACAGGGCCCGATACAAACGAACAAACAAAATACCAATATTTTAACTTAATTTCCTCTGATATGATTTCAATAATGTTCTTATAAAGAACACCAAGGAAGGATGCTTCCTAACTCCCTAAGACAACCTAGCTCAACCACCTCACACTCAGTGTTCCAAACTCTTTCTTGTTTTATTCATATTAATGTCTTGATTCATCTTAATACCTGTCTCCCCCTCTAGCTGCAAGCTCATTATGGACAGGGAATATGTCTGTTAATTCAGTTATAAGGTCCTCTCCCAAGCGCTCAGTACGGTGCTTCCACGTAGAAAGTGCTCAATAAATACTCCTGATTGATTGCTTGTTTTCATTCCTGTAGTGAGGTTGCTAAAGGTTAGAGCTCAGCCTGTGAACTCTTGTTCCAGTTTATAATCGGGCAGATTAAAGGTGATTTTGTTTTTTTGATTAATTCCTAATGTCCCCACTCTCAATCCTCCAAATTCCTTTTCAGCCCTTCCTTGCCACCAAATAATTTACATACTCTCAACCCTATAACGCTTACGCAAATAGCTTCCTACTCTATTATTACTTCCTAATTTCTCTTCTAGACTGTGAGCCCATTGTTAGGTAGGGATTGTCTCTATTTGTTGCCCAATTGTACTTTCCAAGCGATTAGTAAAGTGCTCTGCACACAGTAAGCCCTCAATAAATACTATTGAATGAATAAATGAATGAATAATTTGTTTGTATATTTCTCCCCTGCTAGACTGTATGCTCCTTAAGGACAGGGATCATGTCTACTAATTCTATTGCACTCTTACAAGTGATTGATAATAATAATAATCTTGGTGTTTGTTAAGGGCTTACTATATGCAGAGCACTGTTCTAAGCGCTGGGGTAGATACAGGGTAATCAGGTTGTCCCACGTGAGGCTCACAGTTAATCCCCATTTTACCGATGAGGGAACTGAGGCCCAGAGAAGTGAAGTGACTTGCCCACAGTCGCACAGCTGACACGTGGCAGAGCTGGGATTCGAACCCATGACCTCTGACTCCCAATCCCAGGCTCTTTCCACGGTGCCATGCTGCTTCTCACACAGTACGTTGTGATTATTATGATTAATATTATTATATTTGTTGAGTGCTTAGTATGTGTCAAGCTCTGTTCTAAGCACTGGGGTAGACTCTTGTTAATTAGATTAGACAGAGTCCCTGTCCTACTCTGTCAGAGGAGATGGGAGAACAGGTATTGTATCTCCATTTCGTAGCTGAGGAAACTGAGGCACAGAGAATTTAAGTGGCTTGCTGAAGGTGAGACTGCAAGCAATTAGAAGAGCTGGAGTTAGAACTCGGATCCTCTGACTCCCAGGCCCGTGCTCTTTCTACTAGATCGCACGGATTCTTAATAAGTGCTCAGTTATTGACGGATAACAAATATATCGATAATAGATGATGGTGGCGGACTGAATTCGAGAGTACATTTAATGACATATCTTCAGACGCGGATGGCTCTTTCTCCTAGTCCTTTGTCTTTCCGTGAACTCTTCGGGTTGGTAAAATGAGTTTGTTTTGCCTTATTTGTTCAGTTTTCATGCTTGATTAGGTAAGCGAGACCACCTCGTTTCTTGACTTCCATTTTTGCATACACCACCGGCAAATGCGCGACTGCCTTGGGGAAAAAAAAATATCAGCTCTAGAGCAACTCCAGGATGTCAGAGCGAGATGCAACTTAGAATTCGAACAATTCCTCCGGTCCCAGGTGAAAAATACGTCGTCCTTTTGAAGGGATGAACATATCGCTGGTTAATTTATGTTTGTGCCATGAACATCCAGCATCCAATATTCACTTCATTAAAACCTTCAGGGATCCCGGTTTTTATGACTCTAGATACATTCTCTGTCCATCTCCCTGCTGGCATGTACATCATACGCATAAAAGAAAAACGGGATTCCTTGAACGAAACCACGTGAAGGTATTCGCCCCCAATCCTCATCTCCCCAGGGCTTATGGCTGTAGCCTTCTACTCAGTTATTTCTGTGACTTGTAATTTACTTTATTGTCCGCCTCCTCCTCTAGAATGTGTGTTGCTCTGAAGCAGGATTTGGTCCACTTGCTCTACTGTACGCTCCCAATTGTTTAGTACAGTGCTCTAAATAGACTGCAGACAAATGGCAGAGCCGGGATTAGAACCCACGTCCTCTGACTCCCAAGCTTGGGCTCTTTCTGCTAATACACACTGCTTCTCAGAGGATGAGGCTGGGTTCTAATCCCAGTCGTGGCCTTGGCCTGTTACCTGTGTGACCTTGGGTCTGCTATGTAATCTCTCCCCCACCAGACTGCAAACTCCTTGAGCACAGGTAACCTGTTGAACAACTCCAATAGGTAATCTCCCCATTGCTTAGTACACTGCTCTGTGCATACGAAATGCCCAATAAATCGTATTTATTGAGTGCTGTGTGCAGAGGACTGTACTAAGCACTTGGGAGAGTACGACACAATAATAGACACATTCTCTGCCCACAATGCCCTTAAGAGGGAAAACGAGGGATAATAGATCTGTTCCTCTCTGTCATAGCTTGGGAACCTCGTGAAGGAAGGAAGCAGTGTCGCCTAATGGAAAGAGCATGGGCCGGGAGGTCAGAGGATCTGGGTTCTAATCAAGGCTCCACCTCTTCCCTGATATGTAACCTTGGGCGGGTCACGCCACTTCTCTGTGCCTCGATTTTCTCCTCCGTAAAATGGAGATTCGATACACAAATTCCATCGTTACTGTACCTGTTCACCCTCCGTTGTAGAATGTGTACTCGGTGTGGGACAGGGAATGTGTCTGCCCTGATTATCATGCATCTATAATAATAATAATAATAATGTTGGTATTTGTTAAGCGCTTACTATGTGCAGAGCACTGTTCTAAGCACTGGGGTAGACACAGGGGAATCAGGTTGTCCCACGTGGGGCTCACAGTCTTAATCCCTATTTTACAGATGAGGTAACTGAGGCACAGAGAAGTGAAGTGACTTGCCCACAATCACACAGCCGACAAGTGGCAGAGCTGGGATTCAAACTCATGACCTCTGACTCCAAAGCCCGTGCTCTTTCCACTGAGCCACGCTGCTTCTCAGCACTAGGAATGGGAAATCTATCCCAGCACTAGGAATGGTTCCTGTGATTCAAGTGCTTAAGAGATCATCAGTGGTATTTATTGAGCACCTACTATATGCAGAGTGCCGTCCTAAGTGCTTGGGAGAGTACAGTACAAAATACCATGATAAAAACAGTAATAACCGCAGCGAACGTTGAACTGGATGATGCCTTTACTTTGGTCAATCCCGGCCACCGAAAGCACCCGCCGAAGATCTATCATTCATTCAATCCTATTTATTGAGAGCTTACTGTGTGCAGAACACTGTACCAAGTGCTTGGAATGTACAATTTGGCAACGGACAGACACGATCCCCGCCCAACAACGGGCTCACGCTTACCATTCTGTAGCACCGCTTTCAAAGCTTCGCAGAGGAGCGAACACCATACGCAAACATAAGGAGAGCCAAGGGGAAAAAAATAATCACAAGAGAGGCTATACTTGTAGCATGATACCTCCAAACAAAGGGCTGAGTTTATCCATCTGAATAAATATCTTATAATAGATCTCCAGAGAAAATGGCAGGTCCAGTGAAAGAGCCCTTCAAAAAAAAAAAATCTTCCTGTTCATACCAAGGAATTAGTTGTTATTAATTGGAAACAGTCCTGGAAGATTCCAGGAGAGCTACAGTGGGAGCGGGACCGGATGATTTCAGCGTGTGAAAACTTACTGTGCAGGGCGTCTGCATCCACGGCTCGCCGTCGATCTGCATCGGCAGAGACTTGCTGGTCCTGGAAGAGAAGATAGGGGCCGTGAAGCCCGGATCCGCAGCTGGACAGACGACGAGGCAGGACATTCCCGGAAACGGCCAACCGAAGACGGCCCATCTCCGGCCAGGGGCTGGGCCCGGTGGGTGGACTTTTAGGGGCCCCGAACGCGCGTCCCTCTAGACTGTGAGCCCATCGTGGACGGGGAATGATGTAGTGGAGAGAGCTCGGGCCAGAGAGTCAGAAGGTCATGGGTTCTAATCCCAGCTCTGCCATTTATCTGCTATCATGCCCGAGGTTTGCCCGCGGACCACGGCGGGCTCAGTGCTACCTGTGGGGCACGGTGGGTTGGCCATCCCCCACGCAGCTGGCTTTCAGATGCAACCTGGGAGCATTTTAAGATCCTGGCTTTTTAACTTTTTTATGGCTTTCACCATTTCGATCTCTCCCTGTGTGTCTGCAAGCCAGTTCTTCTCTACCTCCCCCCTAATCTTAGACTGGGGAGTCTCCCATGGGCTAGGGGCCCTAGCTGAATCATCAACCTTGGCCTCCTACCCAGCTCTTATTAGGGAGTGTTGCACACACAGTAAGCATTCAGTGAATACTAGTAATGATAAGAGCATTTATGGAGCATCTGCCGAGTGCAATGCATTGTATTCATCCCTGGGGAAGTAATGAACAGGGAACTCACGGGTTTCCTGTCCACAAGGAAGAAGAGGAAGAAGGATGGAAAGATATGGATGAATGGTGGGTGGATGGATGAGAAGATGGGTGGATGGATGTCTGGATGGGTGGATGGATGGATAGAAGGAAAGATGGGTGGATAGATGGATGGAAGGAAAGATGGGTGGGTGGGTGGATGGATGGATGGATGGATGGAAAGATGGGTGGGTGGATGGATGGATGAATGGATAAATATGATTGAATGGATGGATGGGTGGATGGATGGATGGGTGAATGGGTAAATATGATTGAATGGATGGATGGGTGGATGGATGGATGGATGGACGGACGGACGGATGGATGGATGGATGGATGGATGAAGGAATGAAGGAATGAATTGGTGGCTGGATGATTGAGTGAAGTCTTGACAGGTGAAGCAGCTGTGCTTTCTGGATTTTCCTCTTTCAGGAAATTTGGGGAATATATATTATTGGGAACGTGCAGCTGAGCTCTTACCCCTCACAGCCGACCAAAGAATCAGATCAGTTGCCTACTCCAAAATTCAGTCTTTAACCCGACTACTTTCACGAGGGGGGCACTTTGGAAAAAAAATACAAAAGCTGAGCGTCTAATGAAATATTAAAATACCTGAAAAGGGGCAACGGAAACCATGATGTCAAAACAAGACTGTCTGTCTCTCCTGTTTAGACTGTGAGCTCGTCACTGGGCAGGGACTGTCTCTATCTTTTGCCGAATTGTACATTCCAAGTGCTTAGTACAGTGCTCTGCACATAGTAAGAGCTCAATAAATACTATTGAATGAATGAATGAATGAAAGAAAAGCGAAAAGAAAGAAAAAGAAGAAGGGATATCCCATCTTGCACGATAGCTGATCGTCAGCAGGCTGGGTTCTGATGACTCTGAGCAGGCTGGTGGCATCGTTCAGATACTCTGATATCGGGCCTCCTCCCGGAAAACGGGTTTGTCCTGTTTTTTCCAGAAAGCATTCCATCATGGCTTCTTTGGTTTTGATTTCTCCCCCTCCTCCATTCCCTGGTGGTCCCCCCCGCCAACCACTCTCCTGCCTAACTATCAGTAGCCACCCTTAACGGTCAGCTGTTCTCGGGAGGCCATCGGCAAGATGATTCGGGTCCCCACCTGGGGTAAAGGGCTACCGAAAGCTCCGGTACGCAAGGTGGAGACTACCTAATGACAACAGAAGAGCACTGAGCGAGGCGTCGGCCGGCGCTCTTCAGGCCCGTGTAGATCTGCCCCATCTCCATGGCGCCTTCCAGCCCCACCACTTCCATCAGCTGATCGCTCAGGTCTGAAACACAGCAAACACATTTCCCTTTAGGATGAGATGCCCCCACTCGCCGAGGAGCTCGGTCTCGCGAGCACAGAGGGCAGAAGTCTGACGGGAGAGCGGAGACGACGGCGCTTGGGGAAACAGCTGAAATGCGGAATAATGATAATAATGATAAGTAGGGTGATTACTAAGCCCTTATTATGTGCCGAGCACCGTTCTAAGCTCTGGGGTAGATACGAGCTAATCGGGTTGGAAACAGTTCCTGCCCACATGGAGCTCACAGCCTTAATCCCCATTTTATAGATGAGGAAACTGAGGCACAGAGAAGTGAACAGTAATAATAATAACGACGGTTGATATTTGTTAAGCACGTACTATGTGCCAAGCACTGTTCTAAGCACTGGGGGAGATACGAAGTCATCGGGTTGCCCCACGTGGGATTCACAGTTTTAATCTCCGTTTTGCAGATGAGGGAACTGAGGCGCGCTGCGGCTCGTCCAAGGTCACACAGCAGACGGGTGGCGGAAGCGAGATTGGAACCCAGGTCCTCTGACTCCAAGCCCGTGCTCTTGCCACTAGGCCACGCTGCCGGCTTAGTTTCCCGAGAGGGCTCCAGCCGACTGAGAACCCCAAAAGCCCGGCCCCACAGATAGCTCTGTCCCGATGATCCTATGGTGAACCAGGCCGAGGAGAGGCGGTGATGGTTCCCGATCCCCACTACCACTGCATTCTGGACAATGGGCTAAAATCAACCTCATGAAGTGGCGTGACCTAGTGGAAAGAGCACTGGCCTGGGTGTCAGAAGGACCTGGGTTCTCATCTAGGCTCCATCACATACCTCCTGGCAAGTCCCTTCACTTCTCCGTGCCTCGGTTCCCTCACCGGCAGAATGGGAATTCAAGACCCTTGCTCCCCTGGCGTAGCGGATAGAGCACGGGCTTGGGAGTCAGAAGGACCCGGGTTCTCATCTAGGCTCCATCACATACCTCCTGTGTGACCTTGGCAAGTCACTTCACTTCTCCGTGCCTCAGTTCCCTCACCTGCAGAATGGGAATTCAAGACGCTTCCTCCCCTGGCGTAGGGCATAGAGCACGGGCTTGGGAGTCAGGAGGACCCGGGTGCTCTGCCGCTTATGATTTATGATTATGGTATTTGTTAAGTGTTCTGTGCCAGGCACTGTACTAAGTGCTGGGGTGGATACAAGCGAACAGTTTGGACACAGTCCCTGTCCCACGCGGGGCTCATCACAGTCTCAATCCCCATCTTCAGAGGAGGTAATTGAGGCCCAGAGAAGTGAAGTGACCTGCCCAAGATCACAGAGCAGACACGCGGGAGAGCCGGGATAAGGATCCATGACCTTCTGACTCCCAGGCCAGTGCTCTATCTGCTACGCCATGCCACTTCTCTGCTGTGTGACCTTGGGCCAGTCACTTCACTTCTCTGGGCCTCAGTTCTCTCACTTGTAAAATGGGGATTAAGACCGTGAGCCCCATCTGGGACGGGGACTGTGTCCGATCTGAATATCTTGTACCTCTCAGTGCTTAGGACGGTGCTTTTCACGTAGTAAGCACTTAACAAACACCATCATCATCATACTTGGTCTTCCTCCTACGTAGACCGTGAGCCCCAGATGAACCCAAACATCTTGCATTTACCCCAGCACTTAGTTCAGTGGTTGGCACCCGGTAAGCACTTAATTATTATTATTGTTATTAGTGTTATCAAACAGTTTAGCAACAAGAGTTTGTTTGAACAACAAAACGCAGTGAAATCAACGATGAAATATGTTGCCCCGGACCGTTTTTAACTTAATGATTTAAGATGGGCTCATTAGAATTTGCAGGATATCCTTTTGCGGGGTGTCCTAGAAAGCAAGATCATGAGTTTTGTCCAATATAAGAGTCTGAGCTTCAAAGGTGGGGAGGGGGAGCCAAAGCCATGTGAATTTGGGAAATCTACCTGGAATCTTAATTATGAAAACGATAAAGCATATCTTAGTCTCCCTCTGGCTCCTCCCCTTCTTTCTTTCAACTCCTCTGAGGATTTGCTAGGGAAGAGGGAAGACTAGGGTTCCATTTCTGACCAAAGGATCCAAAATAGGTTGGCTCGCTATCCTTTAGAATCCCTAGACGTTTGCCGAAAGAATAATAAATACATGGCAGTAGAAATTATATAAGATACATTTTCCATAAGCCTGGTAATTATTAAGTGCCCAAGTGCCAAGTCCCCTCTCAGGGTTGCACCTAGAGAGTTTCCAGTCCTCTACCAGTCTCAGCTATGGGAGGGAGAATCAAGTAGAGGCCTGGCCATTCTATTCTTAGCGGGGCAGTGGCTAGCGAGTGGAAGACCATCGGCTACAAGTCAAAACTCCCCCATGCAGGGCAGCAGCGGCACGGGAGAGAGTCGAGGGCGGAGACTCGAGTTTACTGCAAGGAAGGCGGCAATGTTAAACCACTTCCAGATTTTGACCAAGAAAACTCTGCGCATCCACGACCAGAACAATCGCAGGTGGAGAGCGGGGCGCTCTGGGAGAGTTAATAATAATAATGTTGGTATTTGTTAAGCGCTTACTATGTGCAGAGCACCGTTCTAAGCACTGGGGTAGATACAGGGTCATCAGGTTGTCCCACGTGAGGCTCACAGTTAATCCTCATTTTACAGAGGAGGTAACTGAGGCACAGAGAAGTTAAGTGACTCGCCCACAGTCACACAGCGGACAAGCGGCCGAGCCTGGAGTCGAACCCATGACCTCTGACTCCGAAGCCCAGGCTCTTTCCACTGAGCCACGCTGCTTCCCGCGGTGTCGCTGTGGGTCGGGAACGACTTGACGGCATAAGACAGGACGAGTGCCAAGCACCGTGCTAAGGCTAGGGTAAATACAAGATAATCAGGTCAGACGCAGTCCCTGTCCCACACATCCTTGCACTCTAAGAGGAAGGATGGCAGGTACCCTTTCCCCATTTTACAGATGAGGAGATTGAGATCAGGCAAGTCAAGCGACTAACCCAATGTCACAGAGCAGTCCAGCGACAGAGCTGTGATTAGAATCTATACCTGCCACGGAATTTTTTTAGACGCCGGTAATCCTTCAGACAGTCAGTCAGTCGGTTTGTCAATCCTATTTAAGGAGAACTCACCAGGTGCAGAGCACTGGACTAAGCGGTTGGAAGAGTACAGTAGAATATTAATAATAATTAATGATTATGGTATTTGTTAAGCACTTACTATGTGAAGAGCACCGTTCTAAGCCCTAGGGTAGACACAGGTTAATCAGACCGGTCCACGTGGGGCTCACATTTTTTTTTAATCCCCATTTTTACAGATGAGGTAACTGAAGCACAGAGAAGTCGAGTAACTTGCCCAAGGTCACACAGCAGACAGGTGGCAGAGCCGGGATTAGAACCCACGACCTCTGACTCCCAAGTTCAGGCTCTTTCCACTAAGCCACGCTGCTTCTCTAGAACGATATAACAGACACATTCCCCGTCCACAGTCTAGAGGGGGAGATGGACATCAGTGGAAATAAAGAAAAAGGACACATTAGTACGTTAGTGCTGGAGGGCTGGGACGGGGGATGAATCAAGGGAGAAAGTCAGGGCTACGTAGAGTGGAGAGGGAGAAGAGGAAAGGAGGGCTTAGCGTGGGGAAGGCCTCTCGGAGGAGATGCGGCTTCAAAAAAGGCTTCAAAATGAGGGAGAGTGATTGTCCGCACTCCAGGACAGGGGCGGGACGTGGGCGAGGGGTCGGCGGCGAGATAGACGAGTATAACTCAACGGGAGGGCGGGGACTAGAGTTTTCACAGATTCACAGATGAAGGTACAGAGACACACTGCTGAATGTCACCAAGGAAGGAGGCAGTTTGGGCTCGTTGAAGGAGTTTGAAATTGCTATGTGATCAGGATTCATTCATTCATTCAATAGTATTTATCGAGCGCTTACTATGTGCAGACCACTGTACTAAGCACTTGGAATGGACAAGTCGGCAACAGATAGAGACGGTCCCTGCCGTTTGACGGGCTTACGGTCCGATCGGGGGATACTCTAATTCTAATCCCCACCGGCCCTCCGTTTGACTGTGGACGAATACTACTACTACTACTATTACTTCTAATAATATTATTTGATATTTAAGTGCCCAATATGTGCCAAGCGCTGGGATGGATTCCAGTTGAGCAGGGTGGAACCCGTCCCTGTCCCACATGGGGCTAAGGAAGGGGAAGAATGGGTACTTAAACCCCATTTTACAGATGAAGAAACTGAAGCACAGAGAAGGTCACACAGCAGGCAAGTGGCAGAGCTGGAATCGGACCCAGGTCTTCTGACTCGGAGGCCTACCCTCTTTCCACTGGGCCACGCCCCTTCTCTCTCACTTACACTCTCTCCGTCTCAGTTTCCTCATGTAGAAAAATGGAGAGACGGCGCTTGTTCGCCCTCCCTCCTAGACCGTGGGCACCGTGAGGGACAGGGACTATGTCTGACCTCTTTACCTATCCCAGTACCTCATGCACCTCACGTTTTAATAAATACCGAAAGAGATCGACAGATTAAACGTTCTCCGACCCTCCTGAGGCCCGGCGCTCCGTCTTCCTCCCTTCCTCCCTCCCTCCTTCTGTACCTCCCCGATCTTTGGTGTCACAGAGTTTCAATATTCCAGGCCTGCTTCCTAAATTACAGCCACCCCCTTGCTGGTGGCCCAAAGATAAACCCGCCGGAAAAAAGGGATACATGTTAAGCCAGGTAACTGCTCAAAGCCTGGGCTAAGGTGACAGAGATGGAGGAGATTGGAGTGTTGAGTCTGAGGATGAACACGAGTGCCAGAAGGAAACATTCCGTCGCCCGCGGCTACAAGAACAGGACTCTCTTTCTCTCTGAGCAATTCCAAGATATTGTTCAAACGGACGCTACCTAATAATCGGAATATATATAAACTTTTAAAGGAATTTATTAAGAACTGACCCATGTGCCACGCACCGTACTGAGTGCTGGGGTAGATACAAGCTAATCACCTGGGACACGGTCCATGTCCCACTTGGGGCCCACAGGTCTTATCCCCATTCTACGGATGAGGTAACTGAGGATCAGAGAAGTGAAGTGTTCACACGGCAGAGAAGTGGCGGAGTCGGGATTAGAACTCAGCTCCTTCTGATTCTCAGTCCCTTGCTCTGTCCACTAAGGCGAGCTGCTTGTTATTTTTCTCTCTTGACTCATGGATTTGCTCTCTTTATTCTCCCCTTCCCTCACCTCCAGAGCACTCACATACAGGAGAAGCAGCGTGGCTTAGTGGAAAGAGCGTGGGCTTCGGAGCCAGAGGTCATGGGTTCGACTCCCGGCTCCTCCACTTCTCAGCTGTGTGACTGTGGGCGAGTCACTTCACTTCTCTGGGCCTCAGTTACCTCTTCTGTAAAATGGGGATTAACTGTGAGCCTCACGTGGGACAACCTGATTACCTTGGATCTACCTCAGCGCTTAGAACAGTGCTCTGCACATCGTAAGCGCTTAACAAATACTAACATTATTATTATTATTACGTATCCGTAATCTATTTCTTTAGATGAATATCTGACTCCCCTCTAGAACGTAAGTTCATTGTGGGCAGGGAACATGTCCACCAACTCTGTTGTATTGGACTCCCAAGCACTTACTGCACAGCTCTGTACACGGTAAGCACTCAATAAATACCACTGATTGATCGATTAATTTATTCCTAGATACCAGGTACTGTGCTGAGTGCTGGGCCAGACAGTAAATAATTAGATCTGAAAGAGTGCTGGAGTATCTCTAATTCTATTTATTTATATTGATGTTACTGACGCCTAGTTACTTGTTTTGATGTCTGTCTCCCCCTTTTTAGACTGTGAGCCCGTTGTGGGCAGGGACTGTCTCTCTCTGTTGCTGAATTGTACTTTCCGAGTGCTTAGTACAGTGTTTTGCACACTCAATAAATATCAATGAATGAATTTGAGGCTCACCAACTAAGAGGGAGGAAGAGCAGATATCTCGTTTTCGAGACTAGTTGGCCTTAGCTCAGTGTTCGGCTCAAAGTAAGAGAGAGCCTCATAAATACTACTATCGTTACTGTTTAGTCACTAGAATTCCCCAATCCCTCTAACAACAAAGCCAAATATTAACTCGTCAGAGTTGCATGAAGATTCCTCCTAGGTATCTTCCACCCCATTTAGACTTACTTCTCGGGAAACTTATCCTGCATTTCGAGTCTAAATTTATGTTGCCAAGAACAGATGGACAAGGAATGGAAACATATTCTTTCAGCTGTAGCCTGCACTTAAAAGTGCCTTGCTTTATAGATTGCTGTTAATATCCATGTTTCTTGGAGATCTGTTAACCAAAAAAACTACATACTGTAGCACTAAAACCACAGATGTGAGCCGCATGAGGAACAAAAAAAGAATGGAAGGCATATTTATGATGTGGGTACTTGGATAAGCCGGATTTTTAATCGAGGTGGAATTTCATACTAATTTTTAAGATCGTCTGAAGGTAGTGGACTATTTTTTGAGAAGGTGAACGACTTCTCTTGGTGGTACTTTAGGTCGGTTCTCCTGGACCACTTAATTAATTCCAGAGAATCACCCCCTAGGATATTGTGACTGACTACGTGTTTTCCTTCTGATCTTCTTTCTTTTCATTTTATCTTTATTTTCTCTTTGCTAAAATGCCAGAAAAAATAATGCTGCAGTTTAGTTGATAAGCCATAGTGAAGGAGGTTCTTTTCAAATTTCAGTTTTAGATTTGAAAAGTTCTAAATTTTCTAAATCTAAATCTTCTCAGATGCTAATGATCCAGCACCGTATTCCCTCCAAATAGGTGATTAGTGATCGAAAGGTGATGGATCAAAATAATTTAAGCCCCTCCTGTGTGCGGAACACTGTACTAAGTGCTTGAAAGAGTACCAGAGACTTAGGTTTTTTTGGTTTTGTTTTTATGGTATTGGTTAAGTGTTTACTATGTGCCGGGCATTGTACTAAGCACTGGAGCAGATACAAGCAAATTAGGCTGGGTACAGTCCATGTCAGTCAATCAATTATATTGATTGAGTTCCTACTGTGTGCAGAGCACTGTACTAAGCACTTGGGAGAGTACAACAGAATTAGCAGACTTGGTCCTTGCCCATAACGCGTTTACGGCCTAGAGGGGGAGACAGACATTAATATGAATGAATAAGTAACTTAGGATACATAACTCAATGATGTGTCCATAAATACCGTGGGGCTGGGGGTGCGGCAAATAGCAAGCGTCCATAGGTCACAGATTGAAATGTTCAAATGATGCAGAAGGGAGAGCGAGCCCGGGGAACGGAAGGCTTAATCGGGAAAGGCCTCCCGGAGGAGATGTGACCTTGGTAATGCTTTGAAGGTGGAGAAAGCGGTGGTCTGGCGTCTACAGAGGGGGAGGGAGTTCCAGGCCAGAGGGAGGACACGGGAAAGGGGTCGGTGATGAGATAGAAGAGATCGGGACCCAGCGAGTAAGCCGACGCGTGAAGAGAGGAGTCTGCCCCGCTGGGCTGGAGTAGGAGAGTAGTGAGGTGAGGAAGGAGAGGGCCAGCCGACTGCGGGCTTTGAAGCCAATGGCGAGGAGTTTCTGTTTGATGTGGAGGTGGGTGGGCAACCACTGGAGTTTCTTGAGGAGGGGAGAAATTTGTCCTGAAGGTTTCGGTAGAAAAAAGACAGGAGCAGCAGAGTGAAGTATGGACTGAAGTGGGGAGAGATGGGAGGCAGGGAGATCAGCAAGGAGGTAGATGAAGTAGTCAAGGCGGGATAGAATAATCGATCAGTGTGGTGGCAGTTTGGATGGAGAGGAAAGGGCTGATTTTAGCCACGTCTTGAAGGTCGAACTGACAACTTGGCAGCGTACGGACTTAGCGATAACCTCCGATTAGTGTGACCTGTTGTATCGCCTGCAAAATCTGTGCAAATAGGCATCAGGCAAAGGGACAATTTCTTCTCAAAGAGCCCCAGATGCATTTCCTAATCTCTTCTAAATGAGGGGAAGTGAATGCATCAAAGAGGCAGTATGGCCCAGTGGAAAGAGCACAGGCCAGGGAGTCAGAAGGACCCAGATTCTAATTTCAGCTCTGCCATTTGTCTGCTGTGGGACCTTGGACAGATCACTGAACTTCTCTGTGCCTCAGTTACCTCATCCATAAAATGGGGATTACGACTCTGAGTCCCACGTGGGACAGGTACTGTTTCCAACCTGACTAGTAATGATGGTATTTGTTAAACACTTACTATGTTCCAGGCACTGTTCTAGGTGCAGGGGTAGAAACGAGCAAATCAGGTTGAACACAGTCCCTGTCTCACACGGGGCTCACGCTCTTAATCCCCATTTTACAGATGAGGGAACCGAGGCACAGAGAAGTTGAGTGACTCGCCCAAGGTCATATAACAGATAAGTGGCGGAGCCGGGATTAGAACCCACGTCCTCTGACTCCCAAACCTTTTTTCCACTAAGCCACACTGCTTTTCTTGAATCTATCTTCCCCAGCACTTAGTTTAATGTCTGGCACATAGAAACTGCTTCGCAAATACTTAAAAAACAAACAAACAAACAAACAAACAAAAAACTTTTCACAATCTAGTTTGGAGCCAGTGAACTCCTTCTCCCCAGTTGTTTCCTCATAGAGGTTGCATTAGTTTCTTCTTAGGGAACTAGAATACCACCCTACTGTAGCTTGGGCAGTGGTTGTCCTAGGATACTGAAGAGTTAATTTATTCATAAATAATATAACATTAAGTGGCAGTCACAGAAAAACCTCCTACTTACAGCTAGAAATAATTCATAATGCCGATGGTATTTATTAAGCGCTTAATACGTGCCAGGCACTGTAGTTCAAAATCCGATTGGACACAATAGGCTGCCAGTCAAAGTGAGGGAGAATCAGTATTTTGTGCCTCAATTTTCTCATCTCTAAAATAATAATAATAATAATAATAATAATAAGGTTGGTATTTGTTAGCACTTACTATGTGCAGAGCACCGTTCTAAGCACTGAGTAGATACAGGGAAATCAGATTGTCCCACGTGAGGCTCACAGTCTTAATCCCCATTTTATAGATGAGGTGACTGAGGCACAGAGAAGTTAAATGACTTGCCCACAGTCACACAGCTGACAAGTGGCAGAGCTGGGATTCAAACCCATGACCTCTGGCTCCCAAGCCCGGGCTCTTTCCACTGAGCCATGCTGGGGATTCAATATCTGGTCTCCCTCCTACATAGAATATGCATCCCATGTGGGGTGGGGACTTTGTCAAATTTGATTTATTGTTTTATTATACTCGCCCAGGGCTTAGTACAGTGCTCTGCACACAGTAAGTGCTCAGTAAATACGATTGAATGAACGAATGAATGAATCTTGACATCTGTTGATTCCCACTACCTGGAATCTATTTAGCGTCTGTGTCCCCGGCTACATCACAAGGTTTTGACTGTGAAAAACTTTACCGACGTCTCCCAGATGCTCAATACAATGTTCTACGCCCAATAAAGATATCCTATGAATCAACCCAGGAGAGTTTGCGACCACCAGTGAAGCTTAGAGCTATGCCAGGGAGAGATATTCTGCTGCCAAGGTTACCCATAATGGAAAGGACTAAGCCAAAGCATCAGACAAAACTGATTCACCTGCTCCGGGCAGCAGGCGGCATGGGAAAGAGTCAAAGGAGGATGATCAAGGGATCAGAAAATGCTGATCAAAGACAACGGCAGAGACTTAAGTTTTCACTGAATGGAAGAAAACATCCCGTATCTTTTTACCAAGAAAACCCTACGGAGGTAAGTCCATAAAGTTGCTACGAATAGGAAACGACTTCACGGGCTTCGAAGACGATGACCCCGATTAAGTGTTCGATAGATATTATCGACCGATTGATCTGATGAGATCTTATGAGATCACGGGTTCCAGCTCAAAACGCATCAACTTAAGACGTACTTTTTTCAAGAAGAGATCGTAACGGCAGTCTGTGGATGGCTCATTTCAAATCTGATAGGGTCCCGAAATGCACATATTATTATACTTTTCATTATAATTATGGATTTAGATGCTAAGTATCTGTTGATACAAGCTAGTCAGGTCAGACGCAGTTCCTGTCCCACGTAGGGCTCACATTCTAAGTAGGTGTTCTCCCAATTACATGTCCAGATCCAAGGGATTTTAAGACTTGATCTGGGGCTTGGGAGGAAGATCGGGAAAAGCAGTTACTGGTCAACCGATCCATCAATCAATGGCATTTATCGAGCGCTTACTGTGTGTAAAGTCTTATGCTAAACATTTGAGAGAGTACAATTTAACAGAGTTGGTAGATACATTCCCTGCAGCGTGGCTTAATGGATAGAGCATGGGTCAGAAGGACCTGGATTCTAACGCCGGCTCCTCCATGTGTCTGCTGTGTGCCCTTGGGCAAGTCACTTCACTTCTCTAGGCCTCGGCGACCTCATCTGTAAAATGGGGATGGAGACCATGAGCCCCACATGGGACAGGGACTGTGTCCAACCTGATTAACTTGTATCTACCCCAGTAAGTGCTTGTATCTACCCACATAGCAAGTACTTAACAAACACCGTAATTATTAACTTTCCACAACGCCAAAAAATCCCCCCGCTAATCTGATCCATCTAGAATAGATTCAACATCCCCCTCAACCTACACTCCAACTCCCCGGGTGCCTTTCCATCTTAGACAGGACATCCTCGAAGGGAGGGTCTCAGTCAATCGTATTGATTGAGCGCTTACTCTGGGAAGAGCACTATCCTACCACTCGGGAGAGGACACTAGAACCGAGTTGGTAGACACGCTCCGTGCCCACAGCGAGCTCCCACTCTAGAGCGGGGGAGACAGACTCCCTAAAAAAATGGTTAACCTAACTAGATGAACATTAACATAAAAAATGGAAATAGCATGGCAGAGTGGATAGAGCCCGGGCCTGGCAGTCAGAAGGTCACGGGTTCTAATCCCGGCTCTGCTACTTGCCCGCTGTGTGGCCTAGAGCAAAAATCGGTCACTTCTCTAGGCCTCAGTTTCCTCAACTGGAAAACGGGGATGAAGACTGTAAGCCCCCTGCGGGACAGGGACTGCGTTCAACCCTATTTG
This sequence comes from Ornithorhynchus anatinus, assembly GCF_004115215.2. NCBI lineage: Eukaryota > Metazoa > Chordata > Mammalia > Monotremata > Ornithorhynchidae > Ornithorhynchus > Ornithorhynchus anatinus. The sequence goes on along the minus strand of NC_041735.1, from coordinate 65,156,104 downwards.
CTTGCATCCAGCCCAGCGTTTAGTTCGGTGCCTGGCACGTAGCAAGTCCTTAACAAATACCTCAATTATTATTATCATTATCATTATGAAATCAGTTATGGCTACGCACGTGAGTGCTGAGGGGCTGAGGGAAGCTACAGGCAGGGCGGGCCAGACCGGCAAGTTGTTTTAAATGGAGCCCCTGGATGCTCGAGTCAGTTTGTTCTGCTTTACAGCTTTGTGGAGGGACTGAAGGGCCTCACTTGTTTTCTGTGTGAATGAACCATTAGAGTGTGTGGGAATGTTTTCACAGCACCATGCCTCTCCTGCCCTCTTGCATAAACCCAGCTTCTTCACGTGTCCCCTTTTATTAGCACCACCCGTAAACAAAGATAGCTCTCACGAATGCGGGGCACTGCCCAGAGGCGTCCGCCCTCTACCGCTCCTAAAGTCACACGGGAGATCGCTAGCCTACTCTGGGAGAGGCACTTTTGGCAGTTAAAACACGCCAATGAAGCAACGAAACCACCCGACGCTCACTCCCCCCGCCACACCTCCACCGGCCCCGATCACGGAACGGAAGACGGGATCGTCTCCCCGGCCCGTTTTCACAACCCGATGCGACTTAGGCGTTTAGACTGTCCCTTCATTTTCAGTATCAGTGAAACATCCCACACAAACGCGCGAAATAGGCGAACGATCGTACACTGAGAACTCATCTTTGGACTTTAAGCGAGACAATTCAACTAAAGGGAAAACAAAGCGATTAGGCACGGTGATGTTCCCTACGCAACTTTCCTCCATAATGGAGCTGTTTGGGCTAGTCACTTTATCTGGGTAATACATAAATAGCAACTTCCTGGAAAGAGATTGAAAGACTCTATTATATTTGGGGTACTGCACTCACTCAGGAGCATTTGCATAAAAACACGACCAGTCAGTGGGAAATCTCCCTCTCCCGGCAGTTTGTTTTCAGAGAGGAGAGGCTACAGGGCCGACTAAATAGACTTAAAACCCAGTAACCATCCTGTTGGAACTTTCCGGTGCCAGTTAAAATATGAGCGATTCTGAAAACTGGTGCTCTGCCAAGGATCCTCAGAAACCTGCTGAGTTCAGTGGTCTTCACAACACGAACGTTAAGGGGCCTGTCCAGAACAGTGTGTGCATTAAACTACAGTTTGGTCATTATTCAGGACGGCGGGAACGTGTTCGGGAATCGAGGCAGCAACGGCTATTGTGTAAGATACCAGAGATTCCCCGGGTGTCACCGTGTTGGTGTGTTTAAAGATGAGCGTTTCCTTGATTAATCAACATCTCCTTCCAGGCTGGGCTTTTGTAGGTTCTGGGTTCGTTCTTTAAGGCTTTCAACTGGGAAGCAACGTGGCCTAGTGGAAAGAGCAGGGATCTGGGAGTCAGAAGACCTGGGTTCTAATCCAGATCCCGCTCCCTGTTCCCTATCTGACCTTAGGCAAATCTCTTACCTTCTCTGGGTCTCAGTTATCTCATCTGTAAAATGAGCTCCGTGTGAGACAAGGATGGTGTCCAACCTGATTAGCTGTACTCACGGCAGTGCTTAGTACAGTGCGTGGCACAGAGTACGCTTTTAACAAATGCCACTTAAAAAAACAAGAAAAAACAAACCAGATGGGGGCAGATAAATCCCAGGTCCTTTTGGGGTGACTGCAAATGTGAGAAACTCCGGATTCACCTGAGTTTTCACATTTTGCATCCGTTCTGGCAATTTCTGGAGCAAGAAGGTAATTTTATTTCACGACCATATGGCTAGGGAAAAGAATGCTATTACTGTCTTGGATTACCAAACTGAATTAATGTTGACATAAGTAGTTTTATTTGGATAGGAGTTTTAAATTGATGCCATTTGTAAATACTTATGAGAAATACAATATCCTTTGTTCTACGTCAGCTATGAAGTTAGCAGCGAAATCTATTCCTCATATGAAATCACTTAGGAGATAAAACTCAAACGTACTACTGGAGATGAGGCTTTCAACATGTAATCATCTCCTGGCTCTTATTAATCACCCGGTGACAACTTCCCCAAGAGCTGGAAAATCCTGAAAAACAGAAAAAAGCCCTTGCAGTTCAACACGTTGTGAGGGATTCAAATGTGTACAAAAGGTCTCTGAAAATTTCTTTGTCCTCTATGTGCTAAAAAGCATGTCATCTCTCTATACAAAAGCGCTGCATTGACATTTAATCTGCCTTTTTCAACAGAGATACTCAGGATGACTAACAATAACGTGAAAAGGAGAAATGGAACATTCAAATTGCCATTACCCTCAACCACTCCCAAGACTGTTAACAGAACTATACTACGAACTTTTCGATTTCCACATTGTGAAGGCCTAAAAATTTCATCTTCCCTTTTAAGGAATCTCTATGGGGGGGGGGCAGGGAGGGGGCAGGGAAGCAGTAAACCCTCTTTTATCGTGCAAGCTTCGTTGACATCATGTATTCCCTTTCTCTCCTCTTTTAAAAAGAGAAGTATTCTTTTAAAAGTTTAAAATACTATTGCATTGATCTCTTCGGTGCCCAGAAAAATGAGTCTTTTAAGCTGTATTCTTTTAAGAGTTATTTATTTAAAAGGGTCTCACTGTATCAGGCTTGTATCCCTTTATCCAGCAGAACAAAAGCAGTTCTGTGAAAGAAGTCTAAACTTGGATAAACCGTAAAAAAAGCAAAGTTCCTCTCTGTTTTTATCAAATTGGATTGCTGCAGCTGTTCCCAGTTTCTGTATTTTAAAAATAGCCTTATTCAGTGCCTCATTGGCTAAAGGCCAGAGTACCATTAGAACACGCAGTACGGAAGACCTCTATTCAGTTACAGATACAGAAATATATTTAAGATCAACGAGGGTCATCTGGAGAAAACACTTGCAGAAAAATGGAATTCTAATGTCCTCGGAACCAGCGCTTCTTTTAACGGATCTGTCCGGTTTCTCCCACCGAAGGTTTTTGTCTGTTTGTTTTTGCTTCTTGGATTACAGGCTACGAGGAAGAACGGAGCTGCGAACGACGTCGATCTCCACTCGGCCCCTCGACTCTTGCTCATTTTCAAATCCCACTTGTAGGGCTCCGACCCTCCTCTCCAGTGGGTCCCCAGAGAACGGTTTTTGCTCGATTACGGTGGGGCAACCTGCCCGGGGGCAAGGCAGGTATTACGGACATCACCCTCCAACTGCCAGCCTAACCCGGTCCGACTGGCCCAGAGAAAATGTACGAGGACGACAGATGTGAAAAGGGGGCTTTTTTTCCCGCCTCCCGGTGTCTATAGGGCAACGCTCGGGTGTCCGGAAACACTAGCTTTATGTTAAAGTAACTTTACGCCCGTGTCGACTTTTTCCAGAAGCCGCCCTGCCCTAGATAAGGCCGAGAATACGTAACACCTCGTGTGAGTGGCAGGGCCCTAACTGCAAAATCGAGTCGGACAACTCGATCCGAAAGAATGCTGGCTGATTTAAGGGAAAGAGCACATCAGTGGTGGGGAATGGGGTCAAGAAGCAGCGTGGCCTAATGGGTAGAGAGCAGGCCCGGGAGTCAGAAGGACCTGGGTTCTAATCCGGGTTCCGCCACTTGTCTGCTGTGTGATCTTGGGCAAGTCACTTCTCTGGGCCTCGCTAACCTCATCTGTAAAACGGGGATTAAGACTGGGAACCCCATATGGGGCATGGACTGTGTCCGGTCTGATTACTTCAGTGCTTATTACAGTACCTGGTACATGGTAAGCACTCCATGAATATCGTTAAAAAAGAAAAAAAGTCCCAGCTCAGCGGTCAGATTACCGTGGGACCCCAGGCAAATCGCTTTAACTCTCTGGGTCTCGATTTCCCTATCTGTGTAATGGGCACAGTAATCCCTCCCTCTCCCAGCTGCACAAGGATAAAACGAGAAGACCGCCATCTAAGGGGTTGGTGAAATGCAAATGCAAGAGAGAAATGAGCAGGAGTTAGAGGGAGCATGCTCTTCAAAAGGAGAATCGAAACCGAAAAGATCTGAGCACCGGGAAGTCTGACTCATGACTATGAAACCTTCCCCAGTTCCTCAACTTTTCTTCCTGCCTTTTTCTCTGCCCGCACAGTTCAAGCTCGACTCTATTTCAGTGGAGGCCTCGACCTAAACCTCTCTATTCCCATCATGCTCCTTTCTCCCACATTTGGCTTGTGACACAAAATGGAGAACATCGGCTCATATAATAATAACAACGATAATAATATTGTACCGGAGTCAACGCAAGATAATCAGATTGAACCTATGGCCTATTGCCTAAGAGTAAGAACAGTTATTAAGTCCCCATTTTACAGAACACATCTACTTAATTATTCAATCGAAGGTATTTATCAAGTGTTTATTGTGTGCAAAGCACTCTACGAGGCACTTGGGTGAGGACAATGCAACAGAGTTGATAGACATCATCCTTGCCCACCAGGAGCCTCCTTCAGTAGCCTCCTGCGAAGATTCATAATTAGATTACAACTCCCCATGTAGTTGTAGAGAAGCAGCGTGGCTCAGTGGAAAGAGCCCGGGCTGGGGCGTCAGAGGTCATGGGTTCGAACCCCGGCTCTGCCACTTGTCAGCTGTGTGACTGTGGGCGAGTCACTTCACTTCTCTGTGCCTCAGTTCCCTCATCTGTAAAATGGGGATTAACTGCGAGCCTCACGTGGGACAACCTGATCACCCTGTATCTACCCCAGCGCTTAGAGCAGTGCTCTGCACATAGTAAGCGCTTAACAAATGCCAACATTATTAGTTCAGGTTCTGATGTCATCGATCAGTCATTAGTATCTATTGAGCACCTACTGCTTACAGAGGAGAGTACTGAGTGCTGGGGACAGTACGACTGGGAAGCAGCATGGCTTAGTGGATGGAACACGGGCCTGGGAGTCAGAAGGACCTGGGTTCTAATTCCTCCTCCGCCACATGTGCGATCTTGAGCAAGTCATTTCACTTCTCTGGTCCTCAGTTACCTCATCTGTAAAATGGGGTTTAAGATCCCCACCCTCAAGGAGTTTGCAATCTAGCGGGGGGGAGACGGACTTGAAATTAAATTCCAGATAGGGGAAGCAGACTAGTATAAAGATAGAGAAAGTTCTGGGGGGTTGGGGCGGGGTTAATATCAAAATACTTCAGGGGGATGGATCCAAGTGGAGAGGCGACCCGGGGGGAAGGGCAAATAGGGTGGGGAAATGAGAGGACAGTCAAAGAAGGCTTGCTGGAGGAGATGGGCTTTTAGTAGGCTTTGAAAATGGGGAGAGCAGTGGACTGTCGCATATGAAGCGGAAGGCGTTCCAGGAAGAAGAGAGGATGTGAACGAGGGGCCCTTGGCCAGTCCGTCAATTACTGAGCGCTTACTGTGTGCGGAGCACCGTACGATGTAACGTCATAACAGACACATTCCCTGCCCACTTTGAGCTTACAGTCTGAGAGAGAGGAAATCGAGGTACATAGAGTAGGTTGATGTCGGAAGATCGAGGAAAACATCTGACTAGAACCGACTTGAAAACAGGAGGATATGGGGCAGGAGTATCCAAACTTTTCCTTTTGAGGCAGGAGATGATGCTTCAAAAGTGGGCCACCTGCTAACTCTGGGCAAAACCAATTCATGGGAAGTAGCATGGCCTCGTGGAAAGAGCGTGAGCCTCAGAGTGGGGAGACCTGGAGTCTAACCCCGGCTCTGTCGCTTTCGTGTTGGGTGACTTGGACAGGTCACTTAACTTCTCTGTGCCTCAGTTATTGCATCTGTAAAACGGAGATTAAGACTGGGAGCCCCAAGTGGGACAGGGAGGGTGTTCGAAATGATTAGCCCAGTAGCCCGGGAGTCAAAGGCAAGTAAACACATAATCAAGTGGATGACAGAGGAAGAACGCTCTAAACTCAGATATCCCTCCCTTCAATCAGTCAGTCAGTGGTATTCATTGTGTGCCAGGCACTGTATTGAACACTAGGGAGAGTAGAATAGAGTAAGAAGACACAAGATAAATTCTGGCCTTCCTCCCATTTCCCGGAGGGCATACTGAAGGAATGGTGACTCTCAACTGAAAATAGCTTGTAAAGATAGGAGACGGCGAAGTATCTTAAAGCTAAAACGAACTTCCCCAAATCCATAGCCCTGGAGGACTATGTCCGGTTATGACCTCTTCTGACTAAAGAGGAAAAAAAAAAAAGTGGCAGGTTCAGAGATTTACATACAGATTAACTAAAGGGTTGGAAAATCAGACTCCTGAGGAATAGTTCAAGGATCAGTCCCCGCAGTCGAGAGGGGATGGATAACTTGTTGATGGTTTTCAAAGCTCAGGAGAGGCCTTACTGACTGTATGTCACCCGACTCTTTCAGTTTCCTTAGGGTCAGGCTAAGAGGAAATGGCTTTAAACCACAGCAGGCAAGATTGAAATTAGGCATAATCATCTTTGAGCGGCGGGTGGTGGCAAACGTATTAGAACACGATTATGATGTTGGGAAATATGAGGACTAGAGAACCCAAGATTTGGCAAGAATGCAACCCATCGATTAATAATATTTATTGAGCTCCTACTGTGGACGGAGAGCATTTTATAAAAGCATTTGAGATAATACAATATAGAAGCAGACCTGGGCATCAGAAGAGCTGAGTTCTAATCCCAGCTCTGCCGCTTGGCTGCTGTGTGACCTCGGACAAGTAACTTTAATTTGCGTATGCTTACATTCAGTTGCCCCCGCTACCTGTCATTTATTTTAATGTCTTTCTCCCTAACTAGAGAGTAAGCTGCTTGAGAGCAGGGATCTTGTCTACTGTCATTCATTCATATTTATTGAGTGCTAACTGCGTGCAGAGCACTGTACTAAGCCCTTGGGAGGCCTAGGAGTCAGGGGACCTGGGTTTTAATGCCGACAACAGCCTGCTATGTCACCTTGGGAAAGTCACTTAACTTTTCTGTGCCTCAGTTTCCACAACTGTAAAATGGGAATTAAATACTTGGAACCAGCAGCCTCATGTGGAACAGGGACTGTGTCCAACATGATTAGCTCATATTTACCCCTTCACTTAGAACAGTGCTTGACACATAGTGGCTTAACAGATACCATTAAAAAAAGAAGCCCAACCTTATTGATTTGCTCTGTGCTAAGTGGGCTCTGAATGATTCCTTGGAGGACAATATGGTTGATCCAGTTTTTCTCATCATATCAGGTTCAAAATGGAAAAGCCAAACCAGATCCATCTACAGAGGCCTCTGGCACCACGAGAATGAATAAAAGATGAACCAATATTAAATAAAAGAAAAATGGGTTGGAGGACTTGGGGATTGGGTTTGTTTTTGTGAAGCCGTTTGAACTCTTCCCAGAACAGACACTAAAAAATGAAAGTAGTGTGCTCTCTTATGTCCCCCAGAATTTCTAAGGCCACTGCAATGCACCTTCTATCTTTCATTCATTAATTCAGTGGCTTACTGTGTGCAGAGCACTGTACTAAGCACTTGGGAAAGTACAATGCAGCAATAAACGGTGACATTTCCTGCCCACACCGAGCTCAACCTCTGGAGTGGAGTATGGTAATAATAATAATAATAATAATAATGTTGGTATTTGTTAAGTGTTTACTATGTGCAGAGCACTGTTCTGAGCGCTCGGATAGATACAGGGTAATCAGCTTGTCCCATGTGAAGCTCACAGTTAATCCCCATTTTACAGATGAGGGAACTGAGGCACAGAGCAGTTACGTGACCTGCCCACTTAAGACCTCAATGTAAATAATCAAATGACAGATATGGATATTTCTAACTCCTTCTCTCCTAGTCTCTACTTGAAACAGGTCTACTAATGATCACTCCTGCCTCAAGACATTCTGCTCTCCATCCTCTTTCAGAGGGATTAGCAGATGGAGGAAATTGGAAAAAATTCCTAGCGGTGGGGAAGGGGAAGGGAAGGACCGAGGGCAGATTGGCTGAGTAAGTTCCTCCTCTAGATTGTAATCTTCTTGAGGGCAGGGTACTCATCTTCCAACTCTGCAGTATTGTCCCAAGGAGCTTAGTGCAGTGCTCTGCACACAGAGAAGCGCTCGATAAATTTCACTGATTGATTGACTGATCGAATGATATGTATACAAGGGTTGTGAGGCTGAGAAAGTGGTAGATATCAAGTGCTTAAAGGTTACGGATCCAAGTGCACAGGGGACACAGAAAGGAGAGGGAGCGGGGGAAACGGAAGGCCTCTTGGAAGACATGTGATTTAGGAAGGATTTGAAGGTGGGAGGGAGTGGTGGACTGTCGGATATGAAGGAGGAGGAAGTTCCAGGCCAGAGGGAGAATGTGGGAATATGGGGTCAATGGTGAGATAAACGAGACTGAGATTCAGTGAGTTGGCTGGCATTAGAGGAGTATAGAGTGTGGGCTGTTTTGAAGTAGGAGATCAGTGAAGTAAGATTCCCCTCTCGGGTTGGTACATGGAGAGTTTCCAGGACTCTACCAGTCTTGACTATGGGAGGGAGAGTCGAGCAGAGACCTACCCATTCCCTTCCTAGCTTGGCCAGTGGCTAGAGAGTGGAAGGCCATCTGCCACAAGTCAAAACTCAGCCGTGCTGGGCAGCAGTGGATTGGGAGAGAATCGAGGGTGGTGACTCAGGTTTACTGCGCGGAAGGAGGCAGTGGTAAATGGCGTCTGCATTTTTACCAAGGAAACTCTTTGGATCCTCTACCAGAACGATTGCAGATGGAGGTGGGGCCATTCTGGGAGAGAGGTACCCATCGCGTCTCTATGGGTAGGAGACGACTCAACGGCATAAGACAAGTAGTTTTCCTTCAGGTCTCCCTTCTCTTTGCAAGACACAAAAGAGGAATCATTCATTGTTTTTCCCGAGTGGGTTGGTGCGTTCCCTGGCTCTCTTCTAGACTCTAGTGAGCTCTTCCTGTAGACTGTACACTCACTGTGGGTAGGGGATGTGTCTACCAACTCTTTTATATTGTCCTCTCCCAATCATTAAGTACAGTGTTCTGCACACAGTAAGCGCTCAATAAATACCGTTGATCGATGGAATCCGAGCACGTATTAGGTCATGTCCTCAAGCTCAAGAACCTCAAGCAACCACTCAGATGGTATCTCCTAAGACGTGGAATTGATGGCTCTCCTGATACACAGCTTCACCCAGATTAAAACTTCATCTATGCAGGATAAACCCCGGCCAAGTTATCCTTAAAGGTCACAGTGACCTTGCCACTGTGATAAGACAAATAACTTTCCATTCCAGTAACATAAAGTTCAGCTGCATCTATCTTCCCAACCAATTCTCCCGTTGGTCTCAGGAAGAGTCAGAGAGTCAAAAACACCATCTAAAACTGGCCTGGAAATCAACCATGATAGGCAGCTTCAGTCTGAGCTGAACAGCAACAATAAAAACAACAAGAAGAATGATATTTATTAATTACAGTACATCCTACGAGCTGGAGTAGTTTCGTAATAAACAGACCAGATGCAGTTCCTTGTCCCAGATATGGCTCGCAACCTAAATAATAATACTGATCAATTAATTGATCACATTCATTGAGTGCAACCTGCGTAAAGAGTACTGTTAAGCTCTTGAGAAAGTACCCTACAACGTAGTTGGTAGACATAATCCCTGCCCACAAGGAGTTTACAGTCTACAGGGGGAGATGGATATTACAGTAGATGAAGGAAAGGGAAAATAGTAGACTGTATATATCTTTATCATCCTATTCATTTTGTTTAATGAGATGTACGTCACCCTGATTCCATTTAGTTGCCATTGTTTTTATGAGATGTTCTTCCCCTTGACTCTATTTATCGCCACTGTTCTCGTCTGCCCGTCTCCCCCGATTAGACCGTAAGCCCGTCGAAGGGCGGGGACTGTCTCTATCTGTTGCCGACTTGTACATTCCAAGCGCTTAGTACAGTGCTCTGCACGTAGTAAGCGCTCAATAGATACTATTGAACGAATGAATGAAAGGACATTTACGTAAGTATGGTGGGGCTGGGAAGGGTATCAAAGTGATTAAGGAGTACCCAATCAAGTTTGTAGGCGAAGCAGAGGGGAGCGGTTGGGGGAATAAAGGGCTTAGTCTGAGAAGCCCTCTTGGAGATGAGATTTTAGGAGGGTTTTGAAGGTGGAGAGAGTGGTGGACTATCAGACATGAAGGGGGAAGGGGCTCCAGGTCGATGATGGGATAGATACGATCAGGGTCCAGAGAGTAGGTTGGCGCTGAGAGGGAGCACGCGGTCTGGGTTGTCGTAGGAGATCCGTGAGATGAGACTAAAGAAGTGGGAAGAAGCCACTGGGAAGTGAGTGGTTGAAAATGGCAGTCAAGGAAGGAAGAAGGGAGGGGGCAAGCACTTTGAGGGGGTGAGAAGGGATGGAATCAAAAGCACAGGTAGAGAGGGTAATCAATCAATCATATTTATCGAGCATTTACTGTGTGCAGAACACCGTACTAAGAATTTGAGAGAGTACAATAAAACAGAGTTGATAGACACAGCCCCTGCCCACAGTGAGTATCATTTTTATGACAGTGTCCCACACTAAGCACTTAGGAAGTATAAAATGAACAGTGACACATTCACTGCCCCAAAGCAGCTCACACTTTACTGAGGGCCACAGACAAAAAAGTATTTATAGAGTAAGCAATGTCAATACCAAAACAGAATTAACGTTTACGCATAACTTCTGAGGATGAGCACTAACAGGTAGGAAGGCCAAATATCCTATCTCCACTTTATAGATGAGGAAACTGAGGCACATTCAATCAATCAGTCAATGATATTTCTGGAAGAGCACAATACAGGCAACATGGCCCAGTGGATAGAGCCCAGGCCTGGGAGTCAGAAGGACCTGGATTCAGAGAAGCAGCGTGGCTCAGTGGAAAGAGCACAGGCATTGGGGTCAGAGGTCATGGGTTCGAATCCCCGCTCTGCCACTTGTCAGCTGTGTGACTGTGGGCAAGTCACTTAACTGCTCTGTGCCTCGGTTCCCTCATCTGTAAAATGGGGATTAAGACTGTGAGCCCCACGTGGGACGACCTGATTCCCCTGTGTCTACCCCAGCGCTTAGAACAGTGCTCGGCACATAGTAAGCCCTAAACAAATACCAAAGTTATTATTATTCCTGGGCCTGCCACCTGTCTGCTGTGTGTCCTTGGGCAAATCACTTCACTTCTCAGTGACTCTGTTACCTCATCTGTAAAATGAGGATTAAGATCACGAGTCTCATGTAGCACAGGGACTGTGTCCAACCTGACAACCTTGTATCTAGCCCAGAGTTTAGAACAGTGCCCGGCACATAGTAAGTGTTTCAAAAATACCATTAAATAAAAGAGTCACATATGAGCCCAGTGGCACAGTTGAGGCTAGAATCTGGATTCTAGTCCCCCGGTGCTACCCATTAGACCACACTGCCTGCGATCCGTGTGAGCTAGAACCCCTTTATCTAGCCCGATTCCCGAGTGGTTCCAATCTCCTCCGGGATCACTGCCGACATCACTCTACAAGCAACATAGTTTTAATCAGGCCTGCACACTCAAATCATTCATTCATTCATTCAGTAGTATTTATTGCACGCTTACTATGTTCAGAGCACTGTACTAAGCTCTTGGAATGGACAATTTGGCAACAGAGACATCCCTGCCCAATGAGGGGCTCACAGTCTAATCGGGGGAGACAGGCGGACAAAAACAAGACACCTTAATAACAATAAATAGAATCAAGGGGATGGACACCTCATTAACAAAATAAATAGGGTAATAAAAATATAGACAAATGAGCGCGCAAGCACAGTGCTGAGGGGAGGGGAAGGGAGAGGGGGAGGAGCAGAGGGAAGGGGGGAAGGGGGCTTACCTGAGGGGAGGTGAAGGGGTGGGTAGAGAGGGAGCAGAGGGAAAAAGGGAAGCTCAGTCTGGGAAGGCCTCCTGGAGGAGGTGAGCTCTCAGTAGGGCTTGGCGGAGGTGAGGAGGGAGGGCATTCCAGGACAGTGGGATGACCAGAGGTGAGTAAGACACCCTCCCAGCGCTTAATACAGTGCTCGGCACACAGTAAGCGCTTCACAAATACTGTAATTATCAATTATTATCATTTAACAAAAGACCTCACAATACTATAGACCCAAAGGTCCTTGTGGCAGGGATTATGTCTAATACTAATGATAATGGTATTTGTAAAGCGCTTGCTATGTGCCAGGCACTGTACAAACCACTGGGCTAAATGCAAGCTAGCCCGCGTTCGTTCAGTCGTATTTGTTAAGCGCTTACTGTGTGCAAAGCACTGTAATCGGTTTCGACACAGTCCCCGTCCCTAGTGGGAGGTGCAGTCTTAATTCCCATTTTACAGACGAGGAAACTGAGGCCCAGAGAAGTGAAGTGACTCGCCCAAGGTCATAGCAGACAAGTGGCGGGGGCCGGAATTAGAACCCGGGCCCCCTGACTGCCGGGGCCAGGCTCTTTCCACGAGGCCCAACTCTGTTGTTTCGTACTTTCCCAAGTGCTTAGTCGAGCTCTCGTGATACTTTCATACATGGGTCCTTGTCGAGAAGGAAATTATCTAAGGTATAAACTGTGTTTTCAAGTTGATTCGATTTTCTGAGCATTTAAAAACTCCTTAGAAGCCATACTAATTCTCCCCAACCCTTATCATAATCCAGTTACTCTGTCCATAACCAGATATTCAAAACAGACGCTTTAAAGAATGCAAAACATTTGCGATGCACTCCAGCTTATTTTATTACAGATGGATGACTTAAATCAATTTGGAATTACTCTGCAACAATACAGTATATAGCTCATGCAGCTCCCTTTGTATGTTAAATACCTTGAAAAAAATCACTACGTGATGTTGCTTTTTTAAGATTTTTTTTTTTTTAAAAAAGGTGAGTCTCAGAGGCAGAAATAATCAGGTTCTTATCCTGTCATTATATGATACTAATCCTACAATCCCATCGTCAGTTATTGGCACTGTTTCCTGATTTTTGAATCCTATTAAGTGATATTCAATTTTTCCAGCTACCGACTCTATGGAAGAGAAACTTACTCCACACGGTTTTCAGCATATGCTGCAAGTTTATTTTAATGCTGAAGAGGCCCATTATGATCAAAGGAGAATTCTGCCCACTTAAACTGTTCCAAGTTATTTTCATACATTCACTCAGGCAATACTGTACGATTTACATGAAAATGAGCCCTCTTTCACAATGAAGTGATTCAGTCCATGTTAAAAAAGGGGTGTAAATATGTGCATGTGAAAAATCAATAGAGGTGTGACTCCTCTGGGCACCAGAACCAGGAGTGAAAAGAACAGCAGCAAAACAGGAATAATAGCATTTGTGTTTTCTGCCTAGATTTTATTCCGCTTCCCGAGTAATAGGGCGCTCGGCAAACATACCGTGAGAAAAATCCCAGGATTTCTGGTATCGAGCACGGTGGTTTTTTTATGGTATTTGTTAAGCGCTTGGTATGTGGCAGGTACCGCACTAAGCACTGGGAAAGACACAAGATAATCGGATGGGACACGGTCCCTGTCCCGTATGAAACTCACGATCTTAATCCTCATTTTGCAGATAAGGTACTGAAGCGCAGAAAAGTTTAAGTGACTTGCCCAGAGTCACACAGCAGACAAGTGGCAGAGCTGGGATTAGAATCCAGGTCCTTCTGACCCCCGGGCCCGTGCTCTATCCACTAGGCCATGCCGCTTTTCTCAGGGCTTCAGCCCATAGCTGAAACGATTCCAGTTTTGACCGGGGAATCCCCAATTAACGGCTCTCATCCTCTGCCTCATCCCTTTTGGAAATCTACAGCATCAAGCGATAGCATTTATCGCGAGTTTACAGAGCACTGAAAAAGGTGAAGTTGCATGGCCTAGTGGAAAGAACATGGGCCTAGGAGAGAGAGGACCTGGGTTCTAATCCCAGCTCTGCCACATACCTGCTGCGTGACCTCGGGCAAATCACTTAACTTCTCTGTGCCTCAGTCACCTCATCCATAAATGGGGATTTAGACTGTAAACCCAATGTGGGACAGGGACTGTGTTCAACCTGATTATGTTCTATCTACCCCAGCGCTTAGTACATTGACCGGCACATAGTTAAAACTTAACAGAGACCATTAAAAAAAAGGAAGGGAGAGAGGGCTTGGGAGAGCAAAGTAGAATTAGTAGACATGATCCCCGCCCTCAAGGAGTTTACAGCCTAGCGGAATGCCATATGCAGGAGGGAGACAATAATGTCTGAAGATGGTGCATAAATTCAACATTAAAGATGAGTCTCACCGTGAGAAGTGACTTTTAGACAAACTTGAGAGAAGAAAGACCAGAAAGGCTTCTAATAATAGGCTCCAAGGACCAACGAGCTTTGTTTCAGTTAAACGGCATTAAAATCAGAATTGGGAGAGATCGTAAGGGGGTTACCTAGTCCATCTCCTTTCCAGTGAGCTCCGTATACCCCGGAACCACCACAGGCAGAAAAAGTCACCAATTAACGGTATTTAGCTCCCTGTGGGCAGGGAACAAGTCTATCAACTCTGCTATATTGTATTCTCAGCAGTGTGTACTCAGTGTACTGTACTCAGAAGTGGCGTGGTTTAGCGGAAAGAGCCCGGGCTTGGGTTCAGATCCTGAATCCGCCGCCTGTCAGTTGTGTGACTTTGGGCAAGTCGCTTAAATTCTCTGTGCCTCAGTTACCTCATCCGTAAAATGTGGACTAAGACTGTGAGCCTCACGGGGGACAACCTGATGGCTTTGTATCTACCCCAGCACTTAGAACAATGATGGGCACATAGTCAGCACTTAACAAATACTATCACTATTATTATTATTATTTTCCCAAGCAGTGAGTACAGTTCTCGCCCCCCAGTAAATCCTCAATAAATACAATGGATTGGTTGATTGATTGATTAAAATGGAGCCCTCACTGTGCGCAGAGTGCTTAAAGAAACTCTGCAGAAACAGTCCACCTTCACTCTCCTGAAGCTTCCACGGGCATGTAAATAGCACAAGGGAGACAGGGAGAAGCGGCATGGACTAGTGGATAGAGCACGGCTCTGAAATCAGGAGGACCTGGGCTCTAATCCCAGCTCTGCTGTTGTGTGACCTTGGGCAACTCACTTCTCTGAGCCTCAGTTACCACATCTGTAAAACAGGGATTCAGATTGTGAACTCCATGTAGGAAAGGAACTGTGTCCAATCTCATTATCTTGTATCTACCCCAGTGCTTAGAACAGGGCTGAACACAGAGTAAGTAAATACAATCATCATTATTATTATCAGCAGCGTGGCTAGGGAAGCAGCGTGGCTCAGTGGAAAGAGCCCGGGCTAGGGAGTCAGAGGTCATGGGTTCGAATCCCGGCTCTGCCACTGGTCAACTGTGTGACTGTGGGCGAGTCACTTAAATTCTCTGTGCCTCAGTTCCCTCATCTGTAAAATGGGGATGAAGACTGTGAGTCTCACGTGGGACGACCTGATTACCTTGTATCTACCCCAGCGCTTAGAACAGTGCTCTGCGCATAGTAAGTGCTTAACAAATACCAACATTCTTATTATTACCAGCTCCTGGGTTAACTACTTTTTAAGCAGTATTGGACATTGCACGTTCTTTCTAAACTGGGAAAATCTGGGAGTGTGCATTCACTTATTTTAATAAGAACCTCAAATAGTCACTTATTTGGGAAAACATGAAAATATGGAAATAATCTGGGTAAAATTATAAAGTAAAGAGCTTTTTTTCCACACCCATTAGGGCTGAGGTTAATTCAGATCTGTGAAAGTTTGGATTTCTGAGCAAATAGTTAGTTTTTGTTTGTAGGACCAATGGGTGTGGAAAACCTGTGGTTCAGATCACTAGCTTTCAGATAATTAACTCGTCATTTTATTCACAATTAAGGAAGTAGAATTTGATTAGTGGTCGTCCTCTGTCAACGATCGTTCCGAATTAAGTGGTGCCCGTGCAGGCGGATGATTTTACAAGTGGACTTTGTGTAATGATGAGAATACGGTGCATGTTTATCCCATTCCTTAGTCCACAAGCCCCAGAATGCTTAATAGAAATCATTTTCATCATCTTATAATCATCTTAATGACTGGTATTTTATTAAGTATTCACTAGGTGCCGAGCACTGTACTAACAACTACGTTCTGGGGGTAGAAACAATGGAAGCAGGTTGGACACAGTCCCCGTCCCACAGTGTGATGGGGAGGGAGAACAGGTGACATTCCCCATTTGACAGATGAGGAAACTGAAGCTCAGAGAAGTTAAGTGACTTGTCAAGGTCACACAGCGGCAAGTGAGGAAAGGCACGTCACCCCCCTCCTCAAAACTCTCCAGTGGTTGCCTATCAATCTTCACGTGAAGCAAAAACGCCTCACTCTTGGCTTCAAAGCTGTCCATCCCCTTGCCCCCTCTTTCCTCACCTCCCTTTTCTCTTTCTAATGCCCACCCCGTACACTCTGCTCCTCTGCCGCCGCTCACCTCCTCACTGGGCCTCGTTCGCGCCCGTCCCGCCGTCGACCCCCGGCCCACGTCCCGCCTCTGGCTTGGAACGCCCTCCCTCCTCACATCTGCCAAACTAGCTCTCTTCCCCCCTTCAGAGCCCTACTGAGATCTCATCTCCTCCAGGAGGCCTTCCCAGACTAGCCCCCCTTTTCCCCTGCTCCTCCTCCCCTCCCCATCATCCTTATTCTCTCCCTCTGCTCTGCCCCCTTCCCTGCCCCTCAGAAATTGTGTATATTTGTAGATATTTATTATTCTATTCATTTTATTAAATATGCATATACATCTATAATCCTATTTATCTATTTTGATGCTATAGATTGATGCCTGTCTACTTGTTTTGTTCTGTCAACTGTCTCCCCCTTCTTTACCGTGAGCCCGTTTTGGGGTAGGGATTTTCCCTATCTGTTGCCGATTTGTCCATTCCAAGTGCTTAGTACAGGGCTCTGCACACAGTAAGTGCTCAATAAATACGATTGAATGAATGAACGAACCCAGGTCCTCTGACTCCCGCGCCTTTGCTCTTCCAATGGGCCATCATCTCTGTGAGGTCAGCTCCCATTTCCGATATTTGGAAACTGAATAGCGCAGTAGCACGGCGTAGTGGTTAGAACACAGGCCCGGGATTCAGAGGTCAGGGGTTCTTACTCCAGCTCTGCCCTTCTCTGCTGTGTGACTTTGGGCACGTCTCTTCTCTGGGCCTCAGTAACCTCATCTGTAAAATGGGAATTTAGACTGTGAACCTCTTGGGGGACAGGGACTGTGTCCAACCTGATTCTCCCCTCCAGACTGTAGGCTCGTTGTGGGCAGGGAATGTGTCTGTGTATTGTCATTTTGTACTCTCCCAAGCACTTAGTACAGTACTCTGCACACAGTAAGCGCTCAATAAGTACGTCGGAATGATTGAATGAGTCCCTGATTACTGCTGGAGCTGGGAAACACAATCCTGATCCACCCACCGCCCTCATCTGCTCTACCCCTTAGCACTACGGTATCGCGGTGGCGAAGCTGAAGGAAAAGTCAAAAGGAGCCCGATTCGGGCCGGGGGGAATCTCATCAGACCTAAACTAGGCCATAAAAGAGATGTACTGGCACCAGGCCCGACAACTAAAAGGTTCAAATTCTGAGTGAACCGTCTCGCTAAAACGACACTTACTCCATTTAAGGGAATGTAAAAAAGTAACCTCCAACCTAACAGACTAACAAAAGTCCTGTAATTGGAGCTCAGGAGGCAGAGGTGAGCCCGCAACGGGATCAGGGTGTGACAGAGAGGAGAGTGAAGTCGGATTCGGGAGCAGGACAGAGCGGCATTCCCAAGATCCTAGAGTGCAGGGATCTTGTCTGCTAACTCTCGGCTCCTGTGTAACCTCGGGCAAATCACTTCACTTCTCTGTGTCTCAGTTACCTCATCTGAAAGAAATAGGGATTGAGACTGTGAACCCCACATGGGACGGGGACTGCGTCCAACTTTATTTGCTTGCATTCACTCCACTGCTTAGTACGGTCCCTGGAACATAGTAAGCCCTTAGATATTCTTCTTCTTCTTCTTATTATTGTTATCATTATCCATACTGTCTGTGCACAGGGGGCACGGAGTAACCATGATCAATCAATCAATCAATCAATCAATCCTAATTTATGAACACTCACTATGTGCAGGATCCTGTATTAAACACTTGGGGAAATGCATTACAACAATATCACAGAGTCGATAGACACATTCCCTGCCCACAAGAAGCTTAGAGTTGAGACGGGAAGACAGAGAGTGATATAAACTATCAATAGCAATCAATCAGTGGTATTTATTGAGCGCTTACTATGTACAGAGCACTGTATTAAACAAATGGACTCATCTCTCCCAAAACAACCCACCTCCATCTGCAGCTGTTCTAGTAGTGTATCCATAGAGTTTTCCTGGTCAAATTCCGGGAGCGGTTTACCCTTGCCTTCTTCCATGCAGTAAACTTAAGCCTCTGCCCTCGTCTCTCTCCCGTGCCGCTGCTGCCCAGCACGGGGGAGTTCTGACTGGTAGCCAGAGGCCTTCCCCTCGCTAGCCACTGGCCGGGCAAGGAATGGACTGGACAGGTCTCTGCTTGACTCTCCCTCACATAGCCGAGACTGGTAGAGGACTGGAAACTCTCCAGTTGCCATCCTCAGAGGGGAATTTTGTATTTGTATTTTTGGAGCAGCAGCGTGGTTCAGTGGAAAGAGCACGGGCATGGGAGCCAGAGGTCATGGGTTCAAATCCCAGCTCTGCCACCTGTCAGCTGTGTGACTGTGGGCAAGTCACTTCACTTCTCTGTGCCTCAGTTACCTCATCTGTAAAATGGGGATGAAGACTGTGAGCCCCAAGTGGGATAACCTAATCACCCTGTATCTACCTCGGTGATTAGAACAGTGCTCTCCACATAGTAAGTGCTTAACAAATCCCAACATATTATCTACCCCAGCAGTTAGTACCTGCTTAGTGCATGGTAGGCACTTAAATACCACGATTGCTCGTATTAAACATAGGATCGGTCCTCTTGCGATGATGGTGACGATACTTGACGGAGAGGCTGTGTAGAGACCACCTCTCCCACTTCCTCAACCCTGAAATGGAGGCAGCCGGGACGAATGAAAAGAGCTCAGGATTAGGAGTCGGAGGATCTGGGTTCTAGTCCCGACTGTGCCACTTGTCTGCTGTGTGACTCTGATGGCGTCACTTAACCTCTCGGGACTCGGTCCCCTGATCTGTAAAATGGAGTTAAACTACCTGCTCTCACCTTGTCTTATATTGGGAGGCCTACAAGGGAGCTGAAATGGGGTCGGATCCCCCTCTAGACCGTAAGCTCCTCGTGGGTAGGGGTTGCAGCAACCAATTCTGTTGTATTAGACTCTCCCAACCACTTAGTACCGGGCTGTGCACGTAGTAGGCGTTCAACAAATACCACTGATTGATCGGACCAGTTGTCTTGCATCATCTGCACAACACCCAATCACATGACAATCACTTATGAAACACTGTTATAATTATTAATAGTATTATTAGTTTTATT
This sequence comes from Ornithorhynchus anatinus, assembly GCF_004115215.2. Lineage (NCBI taxonomy): Eukaryota > Metazoa > Chordata > Mammalia > Monotremata > Ornithorhynchidae > Ornithorhynchus > Ornithorhynchus anatinus. Next base: position 65,136,622 of record NC_041735.1, on the reverse strand, counting down.
GTGAAAAGGAGTGAGCTTCTCTGAGCTATCTGGTGCAGGGCAGAGAAGCATGATCTTACTGGCTATGGAGGTAAGAGTACAGTCTCAGAGACACTGTATATCTCTATCTATCATCTATCTATCTATCTATCTATCTATCTATCTATCTATCTATCTATATCTATCTATCTATCTATCTATCTAAAAGTGCTTGGCACACAGTAAGCGCTTAACAAATACCACTGATATTGATATCAATAATAATGGTATTTGTTAAGCGCTTACCATGTGCCAAGCACTTTTCTAAGCGCTGGAGATATATACTCTTAGTTTCATCAATTTTCTATTTTCTACTTCACAGAAAGAGCAACTGTTTCCTCAATTGAGATGAGGGAAATGCATTTAGGTGCCCGGGTGATGAGCTATGTTTGGTGACATTCTGGGAAACAGTAGAGTAGGCGCTGGCATTTGCGTGTTATTTATTTCTTTTCCTTTCTGCTTCTGCATTTTCCTCTTCCTCATTTTCCAGCCTCTCATTGAGTTCAGGCCTTCACTGAGCCTTTTATATCAGCCTCCTTCTCTCTGATCCTCAATCAGCCCGCTTCTTAGTGGATTTGTTTATCCAATTCCTAAATCGCTTCAATTCCCACCATGAACGACTGCCATAATGGAATGATGCAAACTCAATGGAGAACACTGTTCTCTCACTGCATCCCAAGAGGCGTACCTAAATCCCAGAAGCATTGAGGCAGGATCTGCCTGGGAAGTGACAGCGCTAAGTCCTACCGCTGTATCAAGGATAACATATTCAAAAAACACGGCACAACAGAGGACCATCCAACTTACTGGGCCCCGAAAAATCACCCAGGCTCAGACGTTTATTCCTTTTCACGGGACCGTTTCAACCCAACCTGGTTTTCTAGATTTGAAGTTTAAGCTGCACGGGAATCTCCCGTTGCCACGGATCCGACCGAAGCTAGAAGGCTCTAGGAGAACGCCGAAACCAGATCAACGTCGAAGTTCTGCTCAATTAAGTTCCAGCACCATAATGTACGGTTTGTTTTACGATAATAATGAAAGCAACAATCGATCAGTGGGATTTGTCCACTGCTGATGATATGCAGAGCATTCTACTGACTGCTTGGGAGCGTAAACTGTCATATTTGTTAAGTGTGTGCTGAGTACTGTGCTAAGCGCCGGGGCAGATAAGGTTTAAGCAGATGCCTGTCCCCGTTTCAAATGGAGCTCATAGGCTAAGCTCGTTACGGGCAAGGAACGTGCCCGCTTATTGTTGCACTGTACTCTCCCGAGTGCTTAGTACAGTACTCTTCACACAGTAGGTGCTCAGTAAATATGAGTAAGAGGGTGAACTGTAATTTTATTCATTCATTCATTCAATTGTATTTATTGGGAGCTGACTCTGTTCAGAGCACTGTACTAAGCACTAGGGAGAGTACAATTCAAATATTAAGGTCTGCCTCTCCCCTTCTAGACTGTAAGCTCGTTATCAGCAAGGAATATGTGTATTGTTCTATTGTACTCTCTCAGTGTTTAGGATCGTGTTCTGCACGCAGTAAGCGCTCAATAAATAAAGTGGAATGAATGAATGAATGACCCTGGCTTCTTACGGGACATTTCCACCCGTTTCTCACCAGCGAAACCATATGCTGCCCCAGTTACGTGGAACTTCACTGGCTTGAAATGGAATTTCCAGTCTGAATTCCCCAGCCCAACCTGGCAAGCCTGTGCTCTATACCTTCACCAGACAAAGAATCAAAAACTTTGCTCTGGCAAGATCCGTCCACCAGATTTCCTCCCCTAACTGACGCTAACCGTCTAAGGCACGGAACATTTAACAGATCGTTTTTAAATCCCTTTGTTTTGACACCGTAAATCACCCCGAAGCTAGATTAATATTTTACTTCTGGTTTCCCCGACCCGCTCCCGGTGCCAGCTCCGGCAGCTCGAGGAGGTTACTCGCTCTGTGGATGTGTCTTCGAAAAAGAAATACAAGTGGAGAGCCCGCGTCGAGAAGGATGAAAGAGAGCTGGTTGAAAATGCAGGTGCACTAATAAATGGGTGGTCTTTGGATTACAGTATTTATGTGTGCTATGGCAAAGCTGAACAGAAACCTAAATGTTATACATACAAAGTAGGACAACAAGAACATCTGTGTTGGGGGGATTGAACTGGCATGGCTCTAACACCTCCAGGGCCAGGTGCAAGGGAAATTTCGGTACGGCTTGAGTCATCTCGACTGCGAGCATCTGCCTGCGTCGGATTATCTCCTGTGTTCTAGACCACCACCACCCAATTAGGGTATTTATATGATACATCTGGTGTGGAATGACTGGACAATAAATTGCCATCCATTCATTATTGCTGATAAATGCCTGCCTCTTACACTCAACATAAGGGGGCAAACAGTACTTCTAGTTTTTGGGTTTTTTGTTTTGTTTTGTTTTTGCCAGAGGGCGAGGAGCCAGGATGACTGACATTTGCCAAGTGAACTTTCCTGCCGAAGGAGGAATGTGATCGCTGCGTGTGTGTGTCGTTCATCAGAAATCCTGTTAACTTCCATTTTGTGAACCCTCCAGTGGTATTTCATTCATTCATTCATTCATTCATTCATTCATTCATTCATTCATTCACTCGTATTTCTGAGCGCTTACTGTGCGCAGAACACCGTAGTAACCACTTGGATGCTGCAGAGAATGGAAGTGGGCCCAGGTTAAAATTCTTAGGTCATATTTTCCCTCTGAGTTACCGCGGGAGGTTTGGTACTTTAGGTAGCAAGTAGAGGTGGGAAGTCGAAATTCCTGTCTGTTCTTAACCTCATTGTCGAGATCTTACAAGACGGTGTGAGACTCTCTGATCTGATAATAGTGAGCTATAAATAAAATAAATGGGCAACAACACTGAGGAGACACTCTGATTTAGTGGTACGTGGGGAGGGGAAGGGGTGTGATCACTAAATTAAGATGGTCGGGAGATATTTTGCATTTTCTTTGGTTTCATTTAATAAATAATAATGGTCATTTATTGAATTTAAAAAATTAAAAAATGCACTACTAGGATTAGGATTCTGATGTGGTAGACCAAGATGAAGAGGACCCCTGGTTGATAAGCATTTTGAAGATAGCAAACAAATGTCCTGGTAATCTTCCCGGGCAATCAGTACCAATAATAATAATAATAATAGTGGTATTTGCTAAGTGCTTACTATGTCTAAACACTGTTCTGAATGTTGAAACAGTGCAGTATAGAATTATTCATTCATTCAATAGTATTTATTGAGCGCTTACTATGCGCAGAGCATGGTACTAAGCGCTTGGAATGGACAAATCGGTAACAGATAGAGACGGTCCCTGCCCTTTGACGGGCTTACGGTCTAATCGGGGATTCACTCGGTTGTGGTCAATAAATATCAACACATGTAAATAACAGATATACTGATTTTTACCACAGACTTTTACCACTTGTGTGAATTGATTTCTAAGATATCTAAGTTGTAAAAAGTGAAACGCAGGTAGTTTGTTATTTTGTTGTGTGATGAAATAAAGATCACTGCTTCATTTCGGTACTGAAAATTGAACAAAAAATGAAAAAAGAAAAAAAAAAGCCACCAGACTATGATGTGCTAGTTCTTTTTGAAGAAATACTAAATAGTGATTGTGTTGATATCTCTAAAGCACCTTTGATCATAATTCAATCCTTCCTTACCTATTTTGATCACATGGGGTGTGTTTTTCATATCCCAGCTCTGCCACCTGTCATCTGTGTGACTGTGGGCAAGTCACTTAACTTCTCTGTGCCTCAGTTCCCTCATCTGTAGAATGGGGACAAAGACTGTGAGCCTCACGTAGGACAACCCCATTACCTTGTATCTACCCCAGCGCTTAGAACAGCGCTCTGCACATAGTAAGCGCTTAACAAATACCAACATTACTATTATTTGAAAGGTTTCAATAGCTTAATCTTTAATTTACTACTTGGATTTATGTGTGTTCCTATTGTGCATTTTAACCTTTGTGGACTTCCAAATGGTTTGTGATACGATTGTGATCCTATGCAATTTGGTTGCCAATTTCTTCATGGTCGACTTTTAGGAAAATCATCAAATTTTTTTTAAAATGTGATTTTAAAATGATTGCCAAGATTTGGGATGACAAATCCTGAAGCCCGTCTCCACTCTCAATTTTTGGAATGATTTTAAAATCCAACAGACTATATGAAACCATACCCGGACTAATCTTTCTGTAGTTTAAAAGAACACATCCCAAACTGAAACACGGAGGTGGAATTTTCTATCACTCCATACCAGCAGAATGTAAACAGTAACCAAGATCTTCTCTTCCTTGTCTTCTAGCCTGGCTATCTTAAAATACATCTATTTCACCTTGGTGTAACCTTTAGATTGTTTCTAAATCTGTAATTTTGTTTTTCTTGGGCAAAATCTGAGCTTTATTTGTGAGATGGTATTCACGGCCACACAGCAGCGATATACATATTGGTACACCGTGGCTTTCCGTGACTCTAACAGGACGAAAGATCGTGTGGAATTTAAACAGTATCAGGAAATGCTAGCCGAACAGGGTATTCTAATATTAATGCCATTTAAAATAGAAAATTCCATGAGCATGTCACTAGCTTGTTCGGAGCCGCGGTGGGAGAACAGTAAAGGAGTTTAGAAACTTTCCCCGTGAATAACCGCTTTAGTCCAGTCCAAGTGAGCGATGACATTTTAAGGCATGTTTTCATGGATTAAACGCCAGGCAGACTAGGAATCTTAATCCTGATAACCGTAGAGAAGAGGATCACAACTCCCAAAACTACTGAAGCAACACGGTTGACTGTAGTGTTTTCAGGAGAGGATTGAAAATGGTACCGATCGAAAGGATAGAATTTATGAAGCCAGTCCCTGAGGGGCATCCGTTTCTCCTCAGGTTAACGTCGGTGGTCTCGGCAGCATTCCTAGTCAAGAGGGTAAGCTCTTTGCGGGCAGGTTATGTGTCACCGTTGGCAGTATTGTATTATGGTCAGATGTTGGTCCTCCAAAAGAGCCTGTTGGGTGTCAGGCCGGGAAGACAAGGAGAAAAACTACATTTCCCAGGCTTGAGGGGTAGGTTTGGGTGGAACAAAGTCACCTCCTTTCATGATAAACGGGGGAAGGGTTTCAGCTCAGGGCTCTCTGATACTCCATTGTGATACCGGGTCGATGAATCAATCGTTCATATTTATTTTGCGGTGCAGCACATCGTACTAAGCAGGGTCCACATGGGAAGGCCCCTTTGCCCTTTGATTCAGCTCACGGGAAGGTAGGACAAGACGGAGACATTGGAGGGCCCATTCGAATTTTTCCCGAAATAAATTAGGAACAAGATACCTTCCATATTCAGGATTCAACAGCACGACCAAGCTTACTCATTCTGCTTCCCAGAAACATCTTTGTTTTTTTTCTAATGATATTTGTTAAGCACTTATATGTGCCTGGCAATAGAGTAGGTGTTGGGATAGATACAAGCTATTCCGGTTGGACACAGTCCATGTCCCACATGGAGCTCACACTCTTAATTCCCATTTTACAGATGAGGTCACTGAAGCACAGAGAAGTGAAGTGACTTCCGCAAGGTCACAGGGCAGGCAAGTGGTAGAACTGGGTTTAGAACTCAGGTCCTTCTGACTCCCAGGCCCAGGCTCTATCCACAAGGCCATGCTGTTTCTCTTCTATTTATTGCTATTGTTCTCGTCTGTCCGTCTCCCCCGATTAGATTGCAAGCCCGTCAGAGGGCAGGGACTGTCTCTAACTGTTACTGATTCGTACATTCCGAGCGCTTAGTACAGTGCTCTGCACGTAGTAAGCGCTCAATAAATACCATTGAATGAATGACTAGTTCCCCATGTGACAGCCACCGGCCCTACCTGAGAAGCACTATGACATAGTGGAAAAAGAGAAAGAAAAAAGAAAAAGGTCTGGGAATCGGAGGCCCTGGGTTCTAATGCCAGTTCTGACACTTGCCTGCTTAAGTAACCTTGGGCAAGTCACTTCACTTCTCCGTGCTTCAGCGTCTTCATCCGTGAAAGGGGGATTCGGTAGCTGTTCTCCTTCCTAAAAAGATAGTGAATCCCATGGGGGGCAGGGGTTGGGTTTGAACCGTTGATCTTATATGTACCTCGGCGCTTAGTACAGTGGTTGGCACATAGTAAACATTTATAAATGCCATTATAATTAGTATTACCTTTCAGCAGGAGTGAATGGAGACATCTAACTTCAGGATATGTTCTCAGAATCAAAACCACCTCTCTCATGCACTCATTTGTTCATTCATTCCTGAGTGCAGAACACTGTACTACTAATAATAAATAATGTTGGTATTTGTTAAGCGCTTACTAGGTGCAGAGCGCTGTTCTAAGCGCTGGGGTAGATACAGGGTAATCAGGTTGTCCCGCGTGAGGCTCACAGTCTCAATCCCCATTTTACAGATGAGGTCACTGAGGCACAGGGAAGTGAAGCGACTTGCCCACAGTCACACAGTTGACAAGTGGCAGAGCCGGGATTCAAACTCATGACCTCTGACTCCCAAGCCCGGGCTCTTGCCACTGAGCCACGCTGCTTCTCTACTAAGCTCTTGGGAGAGTACAATACAACAATAAACAGGCACATTCCCTGCCCACATGGAGCTTACAGTCTGGGGGAGTTGGGGGGAGACAGACATCAATACTGATAAATAAATTACAGATATAATAAAATGGGTATTTGTTAAGCGCTTACTATGCGCCGTGCACTGTTCTAAGCGCCGGGGTAGATACAGGGTAATCAGGTGGGGCTCACAGTCTTCATCCCCATTTTACAGACGAGGGAACTGAGGCCCAGAGAAGTTAAGTGACTTGCCCACAGTCACACAGCTGACGAGTGGCAGATCTGGGATTCAAACCCATGACCTCTGACTCCCAATCCCGGGCTCTTTCCCCCGAGCCACGTTACTATGTGCCAAGCACCGTTCTAAACGCTGGGGGGATAGAATGTAATCAGATTGTCACTCGTGGGGCTAACGATCTTAATCCCCATTTTACAGATGAGGTAACTGAGGCCCAGAGAAGTTAAGTGACTTGCCCAAAGTCACACAGCTGACAAGTGGCAGAACGGAGATGAGAACGCATGACCTCTGACTCCCAAGCCCATGCTTCTTCCACTGAGCCACACACTCTCCTTAGTACAGTGTTCTGCACACAGTAAGTGCTCAGTAAATATGATTGATTGCTTCAGAACAAAATGGGTAGGATCCTGTTCATTCATTTAATCGTATTTATTGAGCGCTTACTGTGTGCAGAGCACTGTACTAAGGGTTCGGAACGTACAATTCGGCAACAGATAGAGACGATCCCTGCCCTACGACGGGCTCCCAGTCTAATGTTCATTCAATAGTATTTATTGAGCGCTTACTATGTGCAGAGCACTGTACTAAGCGCTTGCGATGAACAAGTCGGCAACGGATAGAGACGGTCCCTGCCGTTCGACGGGCTCACGGTCTGATCGGGGGAGACGGACGGACGAGAACGACGGCGATGAATAGAGTCGAGGGGAAGAACGTCTCGTAAAAACCGATGGCTACTAAATAGAATCGAGGCGATGTACAATTCATTAACAAAATAAATAGGGTAATGGAAATATATACGGTTGAGCGGACGAGTACGGTGCTGCGGGGATGGGAAGGGAGAGGTGGAGGAGCAGAGGGAAAAGGGGAAAAAGAGGGTTCTCCTCTGGCACCTGAAATTTTCCTTTTCCTTCCCCCAACCATCCCACCACCGACAGGCCCTCTCTTCCTTTCTTCTAGCTTGAAACATCTGAAGGTCAAATTATTGCCAGGCTCCAGAGATCTGGAGATGGAGAGCAGATCCAACCGCATCATAAATAACCTCTCAAAATCCCAACAAGGTATAATAGAAATGAAATAAGTACAAATAAATCCACATTCAATAGCCTCAAGTCCATCAGAAATCATTTCAAATGGTTGGGTTTGGTAGAGAAAAAGGCTATTGCAAACGTATAATCCCCAGCTACTCATCTTTCCTTGTTTCTCAGTTTTAACGCCAGATTCTTTATTATTTTCTGACCTGGTATGAAACACCATCTGGTATATGCCTGTTGAGAAGATTGATGTAAGCAGTGTTTTTTTTTTTTTTTTTTTATGGCTTTCAGATTTGCTTAAAAAGTCATGACAAATGTTACAACAAATCTGCGATGATGTAATATCTGAAATCAAATGATAGCCAAAGTGGGACCTCAGAGGAGTATTTCTTCATCTTTTTCTTTTTCTTTTAAGACTTAAAGTTGGTTGTCCTCCATGGAACATTTCACTGTGAACGCACAGATGAGAAAGCAGCAGTGATTTTAAGGGGGTAAGGGATGAGGACCGAGAGGGAAAATGGGCTTCAAAGAGCTAATCAACCCCAAATCTACCATTTTGGGGTCACCGAACTCTGACTGAAAAAGCAGTTCGTTCAGTAAGTTTTAGTTTTTTGTTATGTTTTCATTTCTCTGGCATTTGTTAAGGGTCTAGAATGTAACAAGCATGCTAGAATAGATACAAGAGAATCAGGTTGGACACATCTTTTATGTCACAAGGGGCTCACAGTTTTAATCCCCATTTTACAGAGAAGGTAAGTGAATCACAGATAAATTAATAATAATGTTGGTATTTGTTAAATGCTTACTTTGTGCGGAGCACTGTTCTAAGCGCTGGGGTAGAAGCAGCGTGGCTCAGTGGAAAGAGCCTGGGCTTTGGAGTCAGAGGTCATGGGTTTGAATCCCGGCTCTGCCACTTGTCAGCTGTGTGACTGTGGGCAAGTCACTTCACTTCTCTGGGCCTTAGTTACCTCATCTGTAAAATGGGGATTAACCGTGAGCCTCACCTGGGACAACCTGATGACCCTGTATCTCCCCCAGCGCTTAGAACAGCGCTCTGCACATAGTAAGCGCTTAACAAATACCGACATTATTATTATTTCAGGGTAATCAGATTGTCCACGTGGGGCTCAGAGTCTTAATCCCTATTTTACAGATGAGATAACTGAGGCCCAGAGAAGTGAAGTGACTTGCCCACAGTCCCACAGCTGACAAGTGGCAGAGCGGGGATTAGAACCCATGACCTCTGACTCCCAAGCCCGGGCTCTTGCCACTGAGCCATGCTACGTCTCTGACCGACTAGACCAAGGTCACACAGCAGACAAGTGGCGGAGCCAGGACTAGAACACAGTTCCTCTCATTCCCAGGCCCACGCGCTTTTATTTGTTTCCAGTGGTATTTGTTAATAATAATGTTGGCATTAAGCGCTTACTACGTGCAGGGCACTGTTCTAAGCGCTGGGGGGAGGTACAGGGTCATCAGGTTGTCCCACGTGAGGCTCACAGTCCCCATTTTACAGATGAGGGAACTGAGGCACAGAGAAGTGAAGTGACTTGCCCCCAGTCACACAGCTGACAAGCGGCAGAGCTGGGATTCGAACCCCTGACCCCCGACTCCCAAGCCCGTGCTCTTTCCACTGAGCCACGCTGCTTCTCTAAGCGCTAAGTGTCAAACGCTGTTCTAAACGCTGGGGTAGGTACATGCTAATTAGGTTAGACACAGTACCGGTCCTGCATGGCCCTTAATTAGGAGGGGGAAGCCATATTGAATCCCCATTTTACAGTAGAGGAACCTGAGACACGGAGAAGTGAAGTGACTTGCCCAAAGTCACCCGGCAAGCAATCGGCAGAACCGGGGTTAGAACCAAAGTTCTCCGACTCCCAGTCCCGTATTCTTTCCACCGGGCTATGCTGCTTACCAGAGATCTTGCTGCTTTCTTTAAGTTTAAACTTAAATTTACAGTTGAAATTTCAACTTCTCTCATTGCGCATTCCCTTTGGAGCAAGATCCCGTAAAGAGTTTCCAAGCCCTCCAATGCTTAGAAACCAGGGGTAGGTACAGTTTTCTTTCTTCAGCTGGTATTATTGATTATTTCCTCAATTTGAAGGAAGTAAAGTGGGAGAAAGGCATGTTATCACTGGAGGAAAAGCAAAGAGGAATCGTGGTGAACAACATCCTCTGTCCTCGAAGGAGAAACCTTCCCTTGTTGTCGCCCCAAAATGAATCAACCAAATAAAAATGAGTGAATTTTTGAAGATGGTGGCTTAATTCCAGGTGGATTATTCTGGGATCTCATATCAGTTTTCCTCTCCATAGAACTTTGGAACCGAAAGGGTTCGCTTTTTTAAATTTTCAGGCGATCGAAGGTGTCCGCCACCAAGTCAACCTCCTGAGGAGGTTAGAGAGAAAGTGAAGATTCCCAAGAAGCAGCAGGGCCTAGTGGATAGAGTCTGACTGGGAGCCAGAGGACCTGGGTTCATATCCTTGCTCAGCCACTTGTCCGCTGTGTGATCTCGGGCAAGTCACTTCATTTCTCTAGGCTTCAGCTACCTCATCTGTAAAATGGGGATTCATAATAATAATATTGGTATTTGTTAAGCACTTACTATGTGCAAAGCACGTTCTAACTAAGCGCTGGGGGATACAAGATGATCAGGTTGTCCCACGGGGGGGGGGCCCACAGTTTTAATCCCCATTTTACAGATGAGGTAACTGAGGCCCAGAGAAGTGAAGTGACTTGCCCAAAGTCACGGCTGTGAGCCCGAGTGGGACGGGAACTACGTCCAAATCGATTAGCTCGTATCTACCCCGGTGCTTTGTACAGCGCCCGGAACATAACAGGTGCTTAACAAGCACCACAACTATCAACACGAACAAACGACGACGACAAAAAACACACCTTGAAAATCTCCCAGCAAATGCTGGCTTTGAAGACCTGTGGTATCATGTCATAAGTTTCCGTGGCTTCCCATTTCCACTGACTGTAGTTTCTTTATATATATATATATATTTTCCCCCCACTGGAGCTGATTGGCTTGCAGACAAAAGTCTGGAAACAGCTGCAGCTGGTATTATTGATTATTTCCTCAATTTGAAGGAAGTAAAGCAGGAGGTTAACAACATTGGCAGACAAAGACTAGGTTGCTGCTTGACATATTCTGGCAAGGCCAGCCTCTGCCCGCCGCAACATGCTCGGAATTAATTCGGAAAATGCAGTCGTGATGATTTTAATGTCGTAGCCTTCCGGAGGATTCTTAGGGGCTTGTCTGTTACGGCGGCGAGTTTCATCTCATTACCCGATTTGAAAAACCCAGGCCCCTAATCCGAAGAGACACGGAATCTAACATGAACGGTCCGAACACAGCTTGGGGGTACTGATAGCACACGTAGAACTTTTTATCACTGCTCCGAGCTCATAATAATTACTGCCACCCGGACACGTCCTGCCCTTCCACAGAAAATGGAAGGGAGCATACGTGCACCTGACAGATGACTTGTTAGAGGCACACGGACAGATTTACAGGACTCCGAGAGGAAGCTAGATTTTCACTGACAAATGGGCGACTTCTGCTGCCCGAGAGCAAATAGGGATAAGGCGCTCAGTAAGGGTCATTTTTTAAGCGCCTACTAAACACGCCACGCATCCCACTAAAGTGGTTCCGAGTCGATCGGGTCAGACGCGGTCCCTTTCCCACACGGGATATACAGTCCGAAGAGGAATCGTTATAATGACCGTGGTATCTGTTAAGCGCTCACTTAGTGCCGGGGCGGATACGGGCGGATCGGGTCGGATAGAGTCGCTGTCCCACGCGGGGCTCACGGCCTCAGTTCCCGTTTTAGGGATGAGGCGACTGAGGTCCGGCGAAGTGAAGTGACTTCCCAAGGCCATACAGCAGACCGGTGGAGGAGCTAGGATTAGAACCCGTGTTCTTCGGGCTCTCGGGCCCATGCTCTATCCATTCATTCAATAGTATTTATTGAGCGCTTACTATGTGCAGAGCACTGTACTGAGCGCTTGGAATGTGCAATTCGGCAACAGATAGAGACAATCCCGGGCCACCGATGGGCTTACGGGACCTGCAACTGAAGAGGGATGTGGATCGACGCTGGGCAGTGCAAGGATCAAGCCATTCATCCATTCAATCGTATTTATCGATCGCTTCCTGCGTGCAGTATAACGGACACATTCCTGTCGGCGAAGAGCTCAAGGTCTGGCTCGCAGCCACTGTACTACAGAACTGGGCGTACTTTAAAAAACTGGATGCGCGGTATGGCTGGCCAGATGCATCTTAGGAGGCCCAAGAGGGACTTGACTGCACTAAACCTCGCTGCTTCTCTCACGGAGAGAGAGCAGGTATTGAACCCCCCTTTTACAGGTGGAAAAACCGAGGCACGGAAACGTTGAATGACTTGCCCGATCGGTCGTATTTACTGAGCACTTACTGCGTGCAGAGCGCTTACTAAGTGCTCGGGAGGGTACAAGGTAACAGAGTTGGTAGATTACAATGAGCCTACGGTCTAGGTCACACAGCAGGCAAGAGCCAGAGTCAGAATCAGAACCCAGATCCTCTGCCTCCGAGCCCTTTGCTCTTTCCGCTGAGCCGTGCCGCTGCGGCTGCTGTTCTCCCTCCCGCTTGGACTGGGAGTCCCGTGTGGGACAGGAGACTTCTTTACCTGGCGGTTGGTCCAGTTCTTGCCACCTGATAGTGGTATTTATTAAGCGCTTACTAGACGCCAAGCACTGTCCTACATGCTGGGGTTAATACAATAATAATAATGATAATTACGGTATTTGTTAAACACTTACTCTGGGCCGAGCACCGTTCTAAGCACTAGGGGTAGATACAAGGTAATCAGGTTGTCCCACGGAGGGCTCGCAGTCTTAATCCCCATTTTACAGATGAGGCACTGAGGCACAGCGGCGTAAAGTGAATTGCCCAGGGTCACACAGCAGACAAGGGGCAGAGCCGGGATTAGAACCCACATCCTGTGACTCCCCAACCCGGGCTCTTTCCACTAAGCTAAGCTGCTTCTCATCAGTACGATACAAACTGCGTGGTGACACGGGCCTGGGAGTCAGAAGTATTTATTGAGCGCTGAGTGCAGACCACTGTACTGAGCGCTTGGAAAGTGCAATCTGGCAACAGATAGAGACATTCCCTATCCAACGACGGGCTCACAGTCTAAAAGGGGGAGACAGACAACAAAATAAAACAAGTAGACAGGCATCAATAGCATCGAGAAGCAGCGTGGCTCAGTGGAAAGAGCACGGGCTTTGGAGTCAGGGCTCATGAGTTCGAATCCCAGCTCCGCCACTTGTCGGCTGTGTGACTGTGGGCGAGTCACTTCACTTCTCTGCGGCTCAGTTCCCTCATCTGTAAAATGGGGCTGAAGACTGTGAGCCCCACGTGGGACGACCCGATTCCCCTATGTCTACCCCAGCGCTTAGAACAGTGCTCGGCACATAGTAAGCGCTTAACAAATACCAACATTATCATTATTATTATTATTATTATCAAAATAGAGAGAGAAGCAGCGTGGTTCAGTGGAAACAGCACGGGTTCGAGAGGCAGAGGTCATGGGTTCTAATCCCAGATCTGCCACTTGTCAGCCTTGTGACCGTGAGCAAGTCACTTCACTTCTCTGGGCCTCAGTTGCCTCATCTGTAAGATGGGGATTTACTGTCAGCCTCACGTGGGACGACCTGATGACCCTGTATCTACCCCAGGGCTTAGAATACTAATACTGGTATTTGTTAAGCGCTTACTATGTGCCGAGCACTGTTCTAAGCGCTGGGGTAGATACAAGGTAAATCAGGTTGTCCCTCGTGGGGCTCACAGTGTTCATTCCCATTTTACAGGTGAGGTCACTGAGGCGCAGAGAAGTTATGTGACTGTCCCAAAGTCACACAGCTGACAAGTGGCGGAGCCGGGATTAGAACCCATGACCTGATTCCCAAGCCCGGGCTTTTTCCACTAAGCTACGCTGCTTCTCAGTAGCATGCACAGCCACCTGGATGGAAGAAAATGGCTTGACAGCCACACTTGACACAACTGGTTTGGGATGACTGTGTGTATTGCAATGTCTTCCCAACTAATCAATGATAATAATAATAATAATGTTGGTATTTGTTAAGCGCTTACTATATGCAGAGCACTGTTCTAAAGCGCTGGGGTAGACACAGGGGAATCAGGTCGTCCCACGTGGGGCTCACAGTCTTCATCCCCATTTGACAGATGAGGGAACTGAGGAAACAGAGAAGTTAAGTGACTCGCCCACAGTCACACAGCCGACAAGTGGCGGAGCTGGGATTCGAACTCATGACCTCTGACTCCAAAGCCCGTGCTCTTTCCACTGAGCCACGCTGCTTCTCCGAATCAGTCGATCAATCACATTTAGAACAGTGCTCTGCACATAGTAAGCGCTTAACAGATACCAACATTATTATTATTATTATAAATAGAATTATAGGACATTCTAATCCCTGCTCGGTCACTGGTCTGCTGCGGGACCTTGGGCAAGTCACTTCACCTCTCTGGGCCTCAGTTACATCGTCTGCAAAATGGGAATGAGACTGAGTCCCCCGTGGGACAGAGACTGTGCCCAACCTGATTTTCTTGTATCCAGCCCAGTGCTCAGCACAGAGTCTGGCACATAGTAAGCGCTTAACAAATACTGTCATTATTATAATGATTGTTATTCTAATCAGATCAGATTATCTCTGTCCCAAAAGGGCTCTCAGTCTAAGGTGGTGGGAAAACTGGTATTTATCAATCAATCGATTAATCATATTTATCGAGCATTTACTGGGTGCAGAGGAACTAAGCACTTAGGAGCTTAGGAACAGGTTGGCTTAGTGGAAAGGGCACAGGCCTGGGAGTCAGAGGACCCGTGTTCTAATCCCGGCTCTGCCACTTGTCTGCTGCGTGACCAGATACAGGGTCATCGGGTCGTCCCGCGTGAGGCTCACCGTTAATCCCCATTTTCCAGATGAGGTCACTGAGGCCCAGAGGAGTGAAGTGACTCGCGCACAGTCACCCGACTGACAAGGGGCCGAGCCGGGATTCGAACCCATGACCTCTGACTCCCAAGCCCGGGCCCTTTCCACTGAGGCACGCTGCTTCACTGTAAAATGGGGAGTTGGTGGTCACGTTCCTTGCTCACAGTAAGCTGAGAGTCTAGAACTCCAGCGGAGTTTGGGGTGACACACTGGTTTGGTGACATCCACGCAGAAGAGGATGAGGGGAGTGCTCGGGGTCCCATTTGGAAGGTGGATCCTTCTTTCACGCCCACCTAAGGGGACGGAAGCCCGAGGCCACACCGACTCACACTGAAAAGCAGCATGGCCTAATGAATGGGCGACGGGCCCGGGAGTCAGAAGGAGCCGGGTTCTAATCCCAACTCCGCCATTCCCCGCTCCGCCACTTGTCTGCTGGGTGATCTGGGGCAAGTCGCTTCACTTCTCTGGGCCTCAGTTTCCATCTGTAAAATGAGGATTAAGAATGAGAGCCCCATCTGGGACACGAACAGTATCACACCCCAGATCTTAGTACAGTGCCTGGTGGCACATAGTAAGTGCTTAACAAATGTGATTAAAAAACAAACCCCCAAAACTCCCAAAACCAAAAAAAAAAAAATAAAAAAAATAGCCCAATTGTTTCTCCCGGAGGCTGGCTACCTGGGTTCATCAGTGTGCCAAACGCTTAATTGGGAAGAGGATGACCCAATTCTTGGCTCCATTATTGACATCTCTGGGCCCGGTTTCTTCCCAACAATTCTCGTTGTCGCTAATCAATCAGTCTATCCATCAGTCAATGGTATTTATTGAGAATTTACTCTGTGCAGAGCACAGAAGTGATTATTTGGGAGGGTTACGCACAGCAGACTTAGCAGACGCGCCACCTGCCCATAACATAGAGGGTATGCGTTTATGGTACTTGTTAAGTACTTACTATGTGCCAGGCACTGTACTAAGCGCCGGGACAGATAGGAGCTAATCAGGTTGGACACAGGGACTGTCCCACCCAGTCTAAATCAGGGGGAGGACCGGATTCACCTCGCAGGGCTCTGTGGATGACTGAGGACCAATTAAAGAAATAGAATGTCCCTGGCCGCGCCCTCTCTGATTCCTTTTCATCTCCAACTCTCTTAGCCCCCATCGGAGGTTGGGGAGTGGGGGGGGGGGGCGGGCGGGGAGCACCCATGTGGAACATTGAAACCGGACTGTTGGAAGAAGAATAATCGCAGAGCAGACCGTAAACCCCAAGAGCTCCAAAAATTGCAACCGACGACGCTAAAACAGCCGGCCAGCCCCACGTAGGCGGATGGCTCGTCCAAACGTGGGCTGGAGTGACGGTGAGTCCGTCTCTGAAGAGTGCCCATCCGAAACCTATCCATCGGTTCGTCAGCGGACTGTCCCGGTTTCCACTGACGCCGCTGTTCGCTGGAAAGACCAACGTTTAGAATTCCGCCATTTTATCCGGAGGGACGACGAGAGTGCAGAATATCTCCTTATCTTATGGCAGTTTGAAGCAATGTATTACTTTTCTGTTTCTGCCCCAACATTTCATAATTATGTCATTTTACAAGAATTGTGTAATTTACTCTAACCACCTAAATTGTCATAATTGCTGGAAAGTGCTGAAAAAGCATACATTAAGAATTTCAAATTCATTTCTGCGCTACATTTAACACTCACTTGAAATTCCTTCTGCATAAAAATGGGTCAACAACAACAAAGAGTGTTTTAGAAAGGTGGGGGTGGGGGGGGTGGGGAACCGCCTCTCTTTCTCGGTGCCAACTTGGTGTTTCCAAGCTGTGACGCTTGCCTTCGAATCCTTCCGACCTTAGACGGTTGCCCAGACTCCCTGCCTTCTGGCCACATGAAATAGCCAATGGCCCAGGGATAAGTAGGGCTTAGGGTCAGTCAGTCGATCAGGCAATCATATTTATTGAACGCTTATTGTGTTTAGAGCACTGTACTACGCACTTGGGAGCGTACAACACACGGACACATTCCCTGCTCTTCCAGTCTCAGCTGCTGACCACCCTCTTCTCCTGGAAACACTATCTAACCTTCTTTTTTCTCTGCTAGTAATAATAATAACGGTGGTATTTGTTAAGCGCTTACTATGTGCCGAGCACTGTTCTAAGCGCTGGGGTAGACGGGGGAATCAGGTTGTCTCACGTGGGGCTCGCAGTCTTAATCCCCATTTTAATAATAATGATAATAATAATGTTGGTATTTGTTAAGCGCTTACTATGCGCCGAGCACTGTTCTAAGCGCTGGGGTAGATACAGGGGGAATCAGGTCGTCTCACGTGGGGCTCACAGTCCTAATCCCCATTTTACAGATGAGGGAACTGAGGCACAGAGAAGCGAAGTGACTCGCCCACAGTCACACAGCTGACAAGGGGCGGGGCCGGGATTCGAACCCATGACGTCTGACTCCAAAGCCCGTGCTCTTTCCACTGAGCCACGATGCTTCTAGAGTGCTGGAGTACGGGCCTGGGAGTCAGAGTTCGTGGCTTCTGCTACCGGCTCTGCCATTTGTCTCTTTTGTGGCCTTGGACAAGTCATTTCACTTCTCTGTGCTTCAGTTACCTATCTGTAAAATGGGGATTAATAATAATAAGGATAATGATCGCATCTGTGAAGCACTCACTGTGTGCAAAACACTCTTCTAAGCGCTGGGGGGCATACAGGGTGATCAGGTTGTCCCACATGGGGCTCAAAGTCTTCACCCCCATTTTACAGATGAGGTAACTGAGGCCCAGAGAAGTTCTTCATCCGCCGACTCCCAAATCTACCTGGCCAGTCTCGACCTCTCTCCTCTGCAACTTGGAATTCCCTGCTAACTATGAGAAGCAGCATGGTCTGGTGGAAAGAGCCCGGGCCTGGGAGTCAGAGGACTTGGGTTCTAATGCCGGCTCCTCCCCTAATCTGCCGTGTGACCTTGGGCCAGTCACTTCACTTCCTCTGTGACTTAGTTCCCTCGGGTGGAAAATGGGGATCCGATACCCGTTCTCCATCCCGCTCACCGTGAGCCCTGTGGGGGTCCTGATCATCTTTTATCTACCCGTTGCTTAGTGCAACGCTGTGTACGTAGTAAGTGCTTACTAAATACCCTAATTATTGAGTCCATCACTAAATGGAGTCGATACAAGAAAACTGATGCTCACTGTCCTGTGGAGCTCACAGGTGGGCGTCCCATTTTCCAGATGAGGCGACTAAGGCAGAAAGTAAATCTCATGCCAGATCACACAGCAGACATGTTTTTGAATTAAAACCCAAGCCCTTCTCAAGCCCAGGCCAGTGCTCTCTCCACCCCACCCGGCCGATTTCTTGGGCAACAGTTAATGGGAGCAGGATTCCAGCTACTTTTGATGGGGGCATCTCCCGAGGAAGCGCTTAGTACAGTGCTCTGCACATAGTGAGCGCTCCATAAATACTATTGAATAAATCTTTCTTTTCCCGTTATATAATAATAACGTTGGTATTTGTTAAGCGCTCACTATGTGCCGAGCACCGTTCTAAGCGCTGGACCCAGGATCGGCTCCGTCCTCTCCGTTCAAACTACCTCCATCCGGTCCAGACGCGTGGCATATCTCGGCTCGACTCCTGCATCGGTGTCCACATTTCGATATTCCTCTTTGCCGCCTGGATCATTTTGACTGAAGTATTTGTTAAGCGCTGACTCTGTTTCAGGAACCGTCCTAAGCACCGGGGTCAATTCGAGATGATCAGGTCAGACACAGTCCCTGTCCTACACGGGACTCGCAGCCTAAGGGGGATGGAGGACAGGGATTTCTTCTCCAATTAATAGATGAAGAAACTTAGGCCCAGAGGAGTTGTGACTTGCCTAAAGGTCACACAGCAATCTGGGGGCGGACCCGGGTATTCAAGAAATTGTACACGCACACGCCATCATCATCACCATCGTGAACAAATAATAATAAGAATAACAACAATAAGGTGTTTGTTAAATGCTTAATTAGGTGCCAGGCACTGTACTAATGCTGGGGTGGATACAAGCTGATCCGGTAGAACACAGTCCCTGGCCTATATGGGGCTCATGGACTCAATCCCCACTTTACAGATGAGGTAACTGAGGCCCAGAGAAGTGAAGGGACTTCCCCAAGGTCCCACAGCGGACAAGTGGTGGAGCCAGGATTAGAACCCATGGCCTCCTGCCCTTTCTGCTGTGCCCTGCGGCTCCACTCCTCAAAAATCTTCAGTGGTAGCCCATTCCTCTCCACATCAGGCAGAAACTAATCACCGCTGGCTTTAGTAATAGTATTTAAGAAGCACTTAATAATAATAATGTTGGTATTTGTCAAGCGCTTACTCTGTGCCGAGCACTGTTCTAAGCGCTGGGGTAGACACAGGGGAATCAGGTCGTCCCACGTGGGGCTCACAGTCTCAATCCCCATTTTACAGATGAGGTCACTGAGGCACAGAGAAGTGAAGTGACTTGCCCACAGTCACGCAGCTGACAAGTGGCAGAGCTGGGATTCGAACTCACTGTGTGCAGAACACTGTACTAAGGGTTGGGGAATAATACAAAGGTGAGAAATAATATGGTCTCTGTCCTCAAAAAATCAATGATGATGATGGCATTTGTTAAGCGCTCACTCTGTGCCGAGCACTTTTCTAAGCACCGGGGTAGATACAAAGTAATCAGGTTGTCCCAGATGGGGCTCACAGTCTTAATCCCCATTTTACAGGTGAGGGAACTGAGGCACAGAGAAGTCAAGTGACACACAGCCGACAAGTGGTGGAGCTGGGATTAGAACGCAGGACCTCTGACTTTCAAGCCCATGCTCTTTCCACTAAGACACACTGCTTCTCCCTTAATAATGTTGGTATTGGTTAAGCGCTGACTATGTGCAGAGCGCTGTTCTAAGCGCTGGGGTAGATCACGAGAAGCGGCGTGGCTCAGTGGAAAGAGCCCGGGCTTGGGAGTCAGAGGACGTGGGTTTGAATCCCAGCTCTGCCACTTGTCAGCTGTGTGACTGTGGGCAAGTCCCTTCACTTCTCTGTGCCTCAGTTCCCTCATCTGTAAAACGGGGATTAAGACTGTGAGCCTCATGTGGGACAACCTGATTCCCCTGTATCTCCCCCAGCGCTTAGAATAGCGCTCTGCACATAGTAAGCGCTTAACAAATACCAACATTATACAGGGTAATCAGGTTGTCCCACGTGAGGCTCACAGTTAATCCCCATTTTACAGATGAGGGAACTGACAGGATCTCTTGGTTGAGACATTCTAACGGGACCCTTTGGAATCAGCTCGGGGGTTTGATGGATCCAGCCTGTCTCCCCTCCCCACCAAATTCATGGTAAAGAAACCAAATGGACATTTACTTTTAGTGCAATCCTGCTTGTACTCATTTTTTTTTTTTTTCTCCATTCCCTAAGGTTCATTTCATAACGTGATTCTGCTGGCTAAAAGCCGACTGATATACGATACGGGTAATCTCAGCTATCAGAAGAATTAGGGGACAGATGAGGGAAAAAAATACCATTATCAAATAGGTGAAATGGGTTCCTCAGGCAGGTACGGATGACTAGATATGGCTGAACCTGTCTTCAACCTCTCTTTTCCTACCTCTGCATTCACCTCCCCTGGAAGGAGCTAATCCCTTCTTGGATACTTAAGGAGGAATTTATTAATGTTTAGCTTCCTGTAGCTAATTTGACCGCTCTATGTCGCTATAAAATTTTATGACAGTAAACATGTGGGATGTGCCTAAGTGGAGGAGGAATGTTTCTGGTTTGAAAATACACACCGATTGTGTGGGTGGCTGAAATGCCCACTCACTTGCGCAGAGCTGGTGGGGTAAGGGAGAGGGAAAGTGAGGAGGGTAAGAGATGATGGATGAACAGACGCGGGCCTGACAATCTGTGCCTGAGACACGGGCTCCGGCGGCAGACGAGAAAACTCGTCTGGAAAGGGAGAGGGAGGAAGCTGAGATCACTGGGAGGTGAGGGGGTTTAGCTCAATCAATTAATGGTATTTATTATATGCAGAACACTATCCTAAGATCTTGGGAGAGATCAAAACAAGAGTGTCTATAGAAACGCTCCCTGCTCACAAGCAGCGTTCAGTCTGGGGGAGAAGCAACCGAACAGCTGACTAGACCCCAGATTAGAGAGAGGTGCTGGGGGAAGAGATATTAATGGGAAATCATAGTGTCCTTGCCAATTCCTTACACATTTTAACCATTCTATACCAGCAGAATACACCGACACAGGCGTACGGACACATTCGGTTCTATCGCCACGAAGGAACCCCTAAATTAATTTCCCATGCATTTGGTATTAAAATCACCGGGGAAATGAATAGGGTGAATCATGATTTTTTCATTATGAAGAAATACCACAGAGTGCATATTTTTGCAGGGTAACCACCTCCTTCTGGGGATGTTATAACCTTATCAGTTGCGGCGTTCTACTGCCTAGGTGTGATTCCGTCTGACAGTTTCAAGTTAAAATGGCCAATAATACCGGAAAATTGTTAAAATTGGTTTGTAATGGTTCATCTCCACTTCTAAAGAGTGAAAAGGTCGCTTTTCTATTGTTTCTCAAATTATTTCATATGATGAACTAAAGACCCTGGAAGCTATTGCCTTTGCCCATTTTTGAGTGAAAAATCCAGAAGCCAGGTAATTCCAAGACAGTGAAGATCTAGGGGCCTTTGCAGTATTAAACATTCACTACAGATCATTTTCTGCAACCCAGTAGATCCTCAATTCTAAATCCATCAATATGATCATTATTACTATTTTTTAAGTTGTATCTGTAAAGCACTTACTATGTGCCGGCTACTCCACTAAGTGCTTTGGTAAATACGAGATAATCAAGTTGGATCCATTCCACGCCCCTCAAAAGGCTCACAGTCTGAATCCCTAGTTTATAAATGAGAAACAGAGCAGAGAAGCCAATTGGCATCCAAGGTCACACAGCAGACGAGTGGTGGAGCCAGGATTAAAACCCAGTTCCTTTGACTCTCATGCCCCTGCTCTTTACAAAAGGCCGTGCTGTTTCTCCACCGACTCATCGATCGACGAAGCAAGGACTGGGATTCCAAAGAGGACTTGACGCCTGCAGTTTGATGAAGAAAGATTTTTTGAGACAAAATACAAGAATCCCATTTCATGCAGTTGATTAGGTCTAAACACAGAACAGTGCTGTTCAGACCAAAGAAGCATATCTCATAATACCTGCTACCTTTCTATTGCAATGAATGGCATGAAACTCACAAGGTTTTCCGCAAATCAAAGCCTTTTCTTCCCAGAGAAATAACTCCGACACATATTTTTTTTTTCTTGCCCCTGACTTCTTGTTTTAGGACTCAGTTCACCTCTCAGTTTCTTCTTTCTGAGACAGTGACCAAACGACATGCCAATCTGTGACAACCTATTTAACAAAATCCTATTTCTGTAGCAGAAATACAGATAATGGCATCGGCTCGGAAGGGCTGCACAGGGAACCGGGGGCAGGATCAGGATGAAAGCAAACTAGTATATCAACTTCATAACACATCGGGGCATTTAAAGTTGAATTGATCAAGATGTACCTATCTCCTCACTCCCCACCAGCCAGCCTGCCTCCTCTTTATCTTTCTTATAAGAGCATGGGCCTCGGAGTCAGAGGGCCTGGGTTCTGATCTCGACTCCACCACTTACTTGCTCCGTGACCTTGGGTTTCACTTCCTCTGTGCCTCACTTACCTCATCTGTAAAACGGGGGTGATGACTGTGAGCCCCATGTGGGACAGGGACATTGCCCATCCTCATTATCTTGCAGGGACTCCAGTGCTTAGAACAGTGACTGAAGCATAGTAAGCACTTAACAGACACCCAAAAAAGAGTATAAAAAAAAGTCCAATCTGCCCATCTTGGCTGTCACTGAGGAGCATGGGGGAATGTCTTGGTTATAGACCTCAAATTTGCTGTCTTCTCTTCTAGGCTGTAACTTTGTTATGGGCAGGGAATGTGTCTGTTTATTGTACTCTCCCAAAGCTTAGTACAGTGCTACGCACACAGTAAGCGCTCAGTAAATACAATTGACTGACTGACTAATAAAGATCCCTTTAAAAGTCTCGGCCCAAGCTTCACAGACCAATGACATTCCATTTCTCTTTTTACAGTGGCATTTTGGAACCCCGAGTGGACTATTAGAGTAAAAAAAAAATCAATTAATCATATTTATTGAGTGCCAACTGTGTGCAGAGCACGTACTAAGCCCTTGGGAGCGATAATAATATAACAGTTGTAGAGACATTCCCTGCCCTCAACGAGTTTACAGCCCAGATGGGGAGACACACATTAAGATCAATAAATACGTTACGGATATGGACCTAAGTGTTGTGAAGGGGTGAATAAAGGGTGTTAATTCAAGCAAAAGGGTGACAAAGAAGGGTGTGGGAGAAGAAGAAAGGAGGGATTGGCTAGGGAGGGTCTCTTGGGAGACTTCAATAAGGCTTTGAAGGTGGGGAGAATGATCAGTCTGTCAAATATGAAGAGGGACGACACTTCAGGCTAGAGGCAGGATGTGGGCTGGTGGTCACACCCACCCCAGCGCTTAGTACAGTGCCTGGCATATAGTAAGTGCTTCCCAAATGCCATTATTAATATTACACTTTTCTCGTCACACTGGGGACCCTTCTCTGATGTCTTTCCTGATTCTGAGCTGCAGAGGAAGGAGGGGCAAGGACCAGAGGAAGGAAATCTAGAACCATGAAAAAATCCCCCCACACCCAGTGAAGCAGGATGGCCTAGTGGAAAGAATACAGGACCAGGAGGCGGGAGACCCGGGTTCTAATTCTGGCTCTGATACTTCTTGGTTGTGAGACCCTAGGCAAGATACCCTTCCTCTACACTGTAAGCTCATTGTGGGCAGGAAATGTGTCTGTTTATTGTTGTATTGTACTCTCCCAAGTGCTTAGTACAATGCTCTGCACACAGTAAATGCTCAATTCATACGATTCAATGCACTTAACTTTTCCGTGCTTCATTTTCCTCATCTGTAAAAGGTGGATTAGAAACCCGTTCTCCTTCCCCTTAGACTGTGCACTCCTTAGGCAACAGAATCTATGTCTGATCTGATTGTTCCTACCACCACGCTCGACACATAGTACCCGCTTACCAAATAGCACAATTACATTATGATGATCGTTTTTACGTCCGGGAAAGTTTAAGCAGTGCAGTGTCCCAAATTCTGTGATAACAAGGACCTCTCCTCTCTCCCATCTCCCCAACCTTTAAGCTATAAGGCTCAGAACCCAATATTCTTTCAAAAAAAGTGCCACGCACTTTCCTTCGTCAAACTCGATCTAGGCTAGTAGAACCTAGGGTGACACGGCCATTCTGAAATTCGTACACCCTAAATTTGAGTCAAACTAACGAGACCTGAAGGTGGGTTCTTTTTCTTCTGTTTGAAAAAGCAGAGGGAGAAAGAGAGAGAGAGAGAGGGCTGAGAGAGACATCTAAAGCAATGATTATATTACAGTGAAGAGGGATTTTGTTTTGTCAGCAACAGAATATCTTCCTCCAGAGATGAAAGCCCACTCCCCGAACCTAACTTTGAAACGGTGTTTGCAGTTCGTTTCCTCTCATTCATTTTGCATTCGTGCTCAGTTTGCATCTGTTTATGTACTTGTCTATTATTCATCCCCTGGATAACTGCTCAGCAGCAGTCAATGCTTCCTTTCATATCTTCCCCACATCTTTTGTTTCCATGTGTTTTGGGACATTTTTTTTTTTCTTTTCATTTTGGCAATAAAACCAAGAAAGGGTACGAGTACATAAAAAGTGCGGTTGTAACATCAGGTTTTTACAGCTTCGGTATTGTTATTGCTGATTTCAAAAAAAAAAAATGTTAAGAAGTGTCTGCAGGAAAATTTTAAAGCTCGTAGGTATGATAAATGAGAGAAGCTACGACGAGGATCAAAACCAGAGTGAGCTTTTGAATCAGCTCGCCGCAACTGGGCGCCTCTGAATCTGAAGAGAGAAATCGATAGTTTCCCCCACCCTATATTTCCCGTCGCCACCTAAGACCTGAAGTCATCACAGCCACCAGATCACTTAAGTCCATTTCTTATGTACCCTATTGCTCTTCCTGGTTTTATAGAATATAAGTATCTGTCTCCCCAGCTATATAGTAAGCTCCTTCAGGTTAGACTGTGAGCCCATGTGGGCCAGGACCCGTGTCCATCTGATTGCATCGTGTATTGATAATTGTGGCATTTAGTAAGAGCTTACTACGTGTTAAGCATTGTACTAAGCCCTGTGGGACATTCAAGGTAATGAGGTCCCACATGGGGCTCACAGTCTAAGTAGAAGGGAGAACTGGTAATAATAATAATAATAATAATAATATTTGTTGAGCGCTTATTATGTGTCAACTACTGTTCTAAGCGCTGGGATAGATCCAAGGTAATCAGATTGTACCACATGGGGTCACAGTCTTAATCCCCATTTTACAGATGAGGTAACTGTGCCAGAGAGAAGTTAAGCGACTCGCTCAAAATCAGCTGACGAGAGGCAGAGCCGGGATTAGAACACACAACCTCTGACTCCCAAGCCCAGGTTCCTTCCACCGGGCCACGCAGGTACTGAGGCACAGAGAGGTTAAGTGACTTGCCCAAGGCTATACAGTAGACAAGTGAAGGAGCAGCAAAGGAAGGATTTTAGAACCCAGATCCTTTGGCTCACGGGCACATACTCTTGGGAAGCAGCGTGGCTCAGTGGAAAAGAGCCTGGTCTTCGGAGTCAGAGGTCATGAGTTCGACTCCCGGCTCTGCCACTTGTCAGCTGGGTGACTGTGGGCAAGTCACTTAACTTCTCTGTGCCTCAGTTACCTCATCTGTAAAATGAGGATTAACTGTGAGCCCCACGTGGGACAACCTGATTCCCCTATGTCTACCCCAGCGCTTAAAACAGTGCTCTGCACATAGTAAGCGCTTAACAAATACCAACATTATTATTATTATTATAGGAAAGACAAAGAGGAGGCAGGCTGGCTGGTGGAGAGTGAGGGGAAGATAGCTGCAAAGTTGGTAAATTCAACTTTAAATGTTCCAATGACCACCAGGCCTAGGCTCTATCCACTAGGCCAAGCCGCTTCTCTCTATCTACCCCAGCGATTAGCACTGTGCTCCACACATCGTAAACGCTTAACAAATACCATGATTATCGTTATTCTTCAGAGTGGGGATCACGTCTATTACTCCTATGGGACCCTCAAACAGTTACTTCAGCGCTCCACCCCTGTAGGTACTCCAGCCTCTGTTATATTCTACCGAGTGCTTAGTACAGTGCTCTGCACAGTGTAACTGCTCAATAAATACCACTGAATGATTAACTAAATGGTACTGAAGCTGAGGACACTGTATTCTGATTTGTATGATTTCCCAAAACTTGTTTGGTTCACTTAATGCCAAGAGCTTAACCAACATATCGAAAAGGTGAATTTTCCTCAGGGGGCATAAAGAGGGTTGGAGGAGCCCTACTGTTTAACTGAAATGCCAGTTGCTTCCTCGGTGATGAGCCAGACAGTCAATCAGTCAGTCAGTCGTGTTTATTGAGCGCTTACTGTGTGCAGAGTGCTTGGGAGAGTACACTCTAACAATAAACAGACACATTCCCTGCCTACGAGGAGTTTACTGTCTAGAGGGGGAGACAGATATCAATGGAAGTAAATAAAATGACAGATATGTGCATAAGCACTGTAGGACTGGGGGTGATGGATAAAGGGAGCAAGTCAGGGTGAAGCAGAAGGGAGTGGGAGAAGAGGAAAGGAGGGCTTAGTCAGGGAAGGCCTCTTGGAGGAGATGGGCCTTCGAAAAGGCTTTGAAGGAGGGAGAGAGTCATTGTCTGTGGGACCGAATGAATGAAAGGGGTACTGAGACAGTGGGCACTGGGTCAGAGGGTGCAGGAGTTGGGGGTGCTTAATACAACCAAGCCCTTATACTTTCCAAGCGCTTAGTACAGTGCTCTGTATACGGTAAGCGCTCAATAAATACAGTCAAATGAATGGAGGACCTGTTGGGCTCTTAGCTAAGTCAATTCAGTTTCCTTCTCTGCCCGAAAAGCTGAGGGACGAAGGTAATGACTTTACCTTTCATTCATTCATTCAATAGTATTTATTGAGCGCTTACTATGTGCAGAGCACTGTACTAAGCGCTTGGGATGAACAAGTCGGCAACAGATAGAGACGGTCCCTGCCGTTTGACGGGCTTACGGTCTAATCGGGGGAGACGGACAGACGAGAACGATGGCAATAAACAGCGTCAAGGGGAAGAACATCTCGTAAAAACCGATGGCAACTAAATAGAATCGAGGCGATGTACAATTCATTAACAAAATAAATAGGGTAACGAAAATATATACAGTTGAGCGGACGAGTACGGTGCCGTCGGGATGGGAAGGGAGAGGTGGAGGAGCAGAGGGAAAAGGGGAAAATGAGGCTTTAGCTGCGGAGAGGTAAAGGGGGGATGGCAGAGGGAGTAGAGGGGGAAGAGGAGCTCGGTCTGGGAAGGCCTCTCGGAGGAGGTGATTTTTAAGTAGGGTTTTGAAGAGGGAAAGAGAATCAGTTTGGCGGAGGTGAGGAGGGAGGGCGTTCCGGGACCGCGGGAGGACGTGACCCGGGGGTCGACGGCGGGATGGGCGAGACCGAGGGACGGTGAGGAGGTGGGCGGCGGAGGAGCGGAGCGTGCGGGGTGGGCGGTAGAAAGAGAGAAGGGAGGAGAGGTAGGAAGGGGCGAGGTGATGGAGAGCCTCGAAGCCTAGAGTGAGGAGGACCTCCATGGTCCTGATTCTGGGGCTGGCAAGGATCCCAGTGTCCTCCTTGAGATGGTGCCCGGAGATAAGATTCAAAGACCTTTCATCAGTTCTGAGCCTTTCGGGGCCTAGTGGTATTCCTGGGAATTGTCTACCATCTCAGTTCTATGGTACTGCTGTAATTTGTGTATTATTATTATAGCATTTATCACTATATGGTAGGCAATGGACTAAGCGATGGGGGCGATACAGGCAAACCGAGGTGGACGCGGTCCCTGTCCCACGGGGGGCTCACAGTCTCAATCCCCATTTGACAGATGGGCTAACTGAGGTACAGAGAATTGAAGTGACTTGCCCAAGCCATAGTAGACAAGCGGTGCAACCGGGATTAGAACCCACGCCCTCGTGACTCCCAGGCCCGTGCTCTATCCACTAACCCATCCAGTGCTCTGTACATAGGAAATGCTCGATAAATACCATAGATTGAATTCCGGCATCCACCGCTCCCAGGAAAAAGTCACCCCTACATTAGATTTCCTCTCTCATGCAGATGTTTTTTGGGGTTTTCTTTTTCTTTCTCATCTTCGCTGCTTACTTTTTAACCTCAATACCTTCCTTGAAAGGAACGGGTTCCAGTCGGTGAAGGGCATTTCAGGTTTGAAGTGCTTTCACACTTTGGCAGAAGTGTTCTATATAAATTGTAATACAAATACGTGAAATAAATGAATAGTGGGGAGGGCCAAGCCCTGCCCCGTTCCTATAAACACAAGTCCCACAGCTTTCAATAGAAGTGAAACATAATTAAGAACACTAGGATTGGGGCCATGGGGGTGTCAGATTTTCCTTATAAAAGGAAACTTGCTTTAATCATTTTGTCCCACAAATTCACCCTTTGGTAAGTAATAGTGTCACCCAATTGAAAGATTTTATTGAGGAATTTTCTTCACTGCATTTTTATGGATTTGTCCCCTGGCTGATTGGGTTTTACTGGGAAGAGGAGGGGAAAAAAAAAAAAAAACAAAACAACAAAAAAAGTAATTTGCCTCATCTCGGCTCTAGGGAAGCTTATAAATGCACAAAAAGAACACTGCTGTGGTCATGAAGAAAGGAAAGGAAGAGAGCATTAGGGATGTACTATGTATAAAGCAGGAGAAAGTATTAAAAACAACAAACCATCTTCCAAACGCACTATAAAATCACTGCACATTAACAACAAAAAGATAAAAGTATGAAGAAAATTTTGTGCAGGAGAGTATTTTACAAGCGGCAACTGTGATATCACCAGTGAATAGGAAAATAGAAACCATTGCTGTGGGTTACTGAACTGCTGTAATTTGTGTGTTCCAACACGGCTAACGCAAAAGGCCACAAGCGTGGCCAAATCTGCATCTTCTGGACTGTATTTATCAGGCAGGATATGCAGGATCCTAAATAGATTTCACATAATTCAGTCAGCCAGCGACCTGCCTGCCAAGCGACATCCATCATTTTCCTTCTCCATACCCAGTCTCCGGCCCTTAGATGTCCCGATCTGATCCGCGGTAGGAAGAGGTGGCTTTGAATTACGGAGTCCTCCAGAGGAAGTGGGCAGTGTGTGCGTGTGAGAGATGGAGAAAGAGAGAGAGGGGGTGTGTGTGTGTGTCTGTGTGTGTGTGTATATGTCTGTGTCTTTGGATAAGTTCCTCTAGACTGTAAGCTTATTGTGGGCAGGGAATGTGTCTCTTTATCCTTGCATTGTACTCTCCCAAATGCCACAGTAAGCGCTCAAGAAATACGATTGAATGAATGAATGATAAATCAGCCCAAGAGAAAGTCATAACCCCACCTAGAAATCTTCAACTATCTTCCCTTTTCACTGTTCTGCCAGGGACATCAGGTCTGACTTTCTGGGAAGTGAGAGGTATTTGGGTCTCCTTTTCAGCTGTGACTGTTGTGACCTACGTCCTAGGTCGCCGAGCAAGGCAGCTTTTATTTTTATTATTTTTTATCCCTCTAGATTCAGAAGGCCGTCCTTCTGAGGAGGAACTAAAACCCATCAAGCTACGAAGCCTGCATCCCTTAAGAATCTAGGTCAACTTTCACCGCATAGGCTCCTCAAAGCAGTATCTTACAGTGGGAGAAATACTTAGAGCAAATACTGATGGTTATCCAGAAGACATAATTCAAACCTTACACACATACACACAGTTTTTAGGTCTCCAGCTTGTCCCGAGGAAAAGTCATAAACTTTAATTGGCGAGGGGAGGATAAGGTTAGAGTTCAACTTTCAGCTATTCCCTGGTAACCTCTCCAGTCAATAATAATAATAAAAACCCCCTGAATATGATGTTATTGCTTTGAAATGTGGTAGAAGGGACCACAAGCCATACATTTGAAAGAAACATCGTATTAAAACCAACGAACCTCCTCCCCTCCCCACAGAATGTCAGAATACTGTGCTGTTCCCAAAAGCTAAAGGGAGAGGAAGACAAAGAAGAGGTTAAGAGAAGGAGAGAGGGAAAGAAAGGGAGCTAAAAGAAAGGAGGAACGAAGGTACAAGTGATAACATTTCAAACATCTTTCTAAACTTCATCTTTCCCTACCTCAGTTAAAATCAGTTTCCAAGTAGTATGCAGGTTGAGAGTTTAGTATAAAAAAAAAAAAAATTGAAGGTGAAAGTAGGAATGAAGGTACAAGTGATAACATTTCAAACATCTTTCTAAAATTCATCTTTCCCTACCTCAGTTAAAATCAGTTTCCAAGTAGTATACAAGTTGAGAGTTTACTATAAGAAAAAAATTGAAGGTGTGAGGTGTTGGAGACCATCCTACTTTCCTAACCTTTCCTAACCCTGCACCCTTGACCCAGGCTAGGAAAAGGATGATTATCACACGATGATCTAAATGGGGGAAGCGACTTCAATACCATGCTTATTAAAACCAGGGACAACTCGGACCATCAAGATTCTATGCCCTTGAGATTGTACTGTCCCCCTTAAGACCCGACCGATAGCATATTTAAGACCGCTGAAACACTGTTTCTTTCCTCAAATACCTACATGTTTACACATGACCCTTCTTTCAGCTCATTATCATAGATGCACCCCTTTTCAAGGAGTCTGTCCATTTAGCTTCAAAACAATAAAGCTGCAGAAGTGGAGATTTGATTGCTAGTTATCGCTTACTTCATTAGCAAACTCCGTTAACATTTTACCTTCTGGCTTTATGGCCTTCTGCATTTTTTTTTTTTTAAATTCTAGGAGACTGGGTAAGCAACTTTTTTGGATGCATAGTTGAGAAACCAGTTATGATTTTCTTTCTATAGTCCAATCGAATGAATGATCCTACCAAAACCTTTGAACCGCATATGGTGATAATAATTATAATAATAATGTTGCATTTGTTAAGTGCTCACTGTGTGCCAAGCACTGTTCTAAGTGCTGGGGTAGATATAAGATAATCAGATTGTCCCATGTAGGGCTCAAGGTGTTCATCCCCATTTTACAGATGAGGTAACTGAGGCACAGAGAAGTGACTTGCCCAAGGTCACACAGCTGACAAGCAGCGGAGTCGGGATTAGAACCCATGACCTCTGATTCCCACGCACGTGCTCTTTCCACTAAGCCGTGCTGCTTCTATAGCGGATGAGATAGGAAAAGTAGTCATTTTTTAAAAATTGCATTTGTTAAGCACTTACTACGTACTAGGCACTGTAGTAAGCACTGTGGCAGATACGAGGTTGGACACATTCCACGTCCCAGATGGGGCTCAAGGTCTTAATCCCCATTTTACAGATGCGACATAGGGAAGTGAAGTTACTTGCTCGAGGTCACACCTCGGTCGAGTGGCAGAGCAGGGACTGGAACTCAGATCCTTCTGACTCGTAAGCCCAAACTCTAACCGTTAGGCCATGCTGCTTCTCATTTTGCAGGAGAGATGACAGTTGTATTCATTCAATAGTATTTATTGAGCGCTTACTATGTGCAGAGCACCGTACTAAGCGCTTAGGGAAGTAGCGGGATCTGGAGGCCTACTGCATGAAGGGATATACAAACTGAACCCAGAACATCCACGTGTGACGGCAAATCAAAGTTAAGCACATATTGAAACTGCTTTCCATTATCTGGGAGAAAAGTGATCTTTCAGCCAGATGTCTACATGTTTAGAGCAGACAGGCCATGAGGTGCATCTCGCCTCAAAAATGAAAACAGTTTCCTTTCCAACCATGTTCCATTTATTAAGATATTGGAAATTACCCTTGTTCAATGATGAAAAAAAGATTTTAATAGCAATCACCCTCCCATGGCTAGTACACATAATGCAATCAGCACAGTTGACACATTTATACTTTTTAGGATGGAAAACCATCCGGGACGGGAGAATCTATTTGGAGAGTTGGCTTCTAACTTCGCCCTTCAGCAAAGAAAAGGGAAGAAAAAGGGAAAGTCTGAGGTAAGGTTGAGATCTTTTCAGAGAAGCGGGGAAAAGGAAGTGCGACTGATGTGGGTAGGGGAGGACAGGGAATGAAGCGCTCTACACCGAGGGTGACGAATCTTTCTGGAGTCAGCTTCGGTGGCTCGGAGCAGGGTCGAAGGAGGAGGAAATGGAACTGAGGTCATCTTCTTCCCCCGAGTCTTGCCCTCCCTCTCATCACTGTGGACAAACTACAAACTGACCTCACCAAGATGAGTCTGGAAATATCCGTGCGCGGATGTGGGGAGGGCCGGGCCAAATACCCAGCCCTGGCCCCAGCTAGTTTTTCATTCATTCATTCAATCCTATCGATTGAATGCTTACTGTGTGCAGACCACTGTGCTAAGCGCTTGGGAAAATACAATACAACAATAAACAGACACGTTTCCCACCCACAACGAGCCAGGAGGGGCAGAGGGAAAGGGGGCTGTGAGGAGCAGCGTCTGGTCAACTGCTATCTGCAGATTGGCTATGGGTTACTGAATTGCTGAAATTTGTGAAGCATGGCCTGGGAGATGGAGGAGCTGGGTTCTAACCTTACTCTGTCATTTGTCTGCTGTGCGACCTTGGCCAAGTCACTGCACTTCTCAATGCCTCAGTTTCCTCATCTGTAAACTGGGGATGCAACGTCTGCTTTCTCTCCTACTTAGCCTGTGACTGTCAGCATGGCTCAGTGGAAAGTGCCTGGGCTTGGGAGTCAGAGGTCATGGGTTCGACTCCAGGCTCTGCCACCTGTCAGCTGTGTGACTGTGGGCGAGTCGCTTCACTTCTCTGGGCCTCAGTTACCTCATCTGTAAAATGGGGATTAACTGGGAGCCTCACGTGGGACGACCTGATTACCCTTTATCTCTCCCAGCGCTTAGAATGGTGCTCTGCACATAGTAAGCACTTAACGAATACCAATATTATTATTATTATTATTTTTGTCCCAACTGATTATCTTGCATCTACCCCAGTGCTTAGTAGGATACCTGGTTCATTCAAATGTATTTCATTCAATTGTATTTATTTAGTGCTATCTGTGCTCAGAGCACTCCGCTAAGTGCTTGGGAGAGTGCGATACAGCAATAAACACACACAAATGAAAGATGATAAGGCCAAATATCCTCTATCCACTAAGCCTCGCTGCTTCTCCATCACACCAGCGGGTTCTGAGCATATGAACCTCATCAGGTTGAAGTAAGCCGTCCCAGTTTAGGGGATCTGTTTCTGGTTCCTGAACTTGAGCCTCTCGCCCCTCCCCAAGATGGTGAGTGAGGGCGAAGTGGCATCCCCTATAGGTTCCGGGATTCATCCCGGGTCAGCGTTGGCGAAGAAAGACCACCGCCCTGCAAAGGGAAGGAGAAAAGCCTCCTGCGAAGCATGCGGGAGGAATGAATCAATTGCTCTCCTGTGAAAGGACCTATCGTGGCCTCAGGGACATGCCCGCTGGCAAACCTCAAAGGACTGATGCCTCCATTCACATGTGGCCTGAAATGGGAGGCTGGGATTGAGTCCCCTGGATGCTTCCCTTGGAGATTTCAAAGACAAAAGAACCCAGGTCTGGGAGGCAGGGTTACTAATAATCTTGGTATTGGTTAAGCGCTTACTATGTGCAGAGCACTGTTCTAAGCGCTGGGGTAGATACAGGGCCCTCAGATTGTCCCACATGAGGCTCCCAGTCTTCATCCCCATTTTACAGATGAGGAAACTGAGGCACAGAGAAGATAAGTGACTTGCCCACAGTCACACAGCTGACAAGTGGCAGAGCTGGGATCTGCTGGGTGATGTCGGGAAAGTTATTTGCTGGGTGATGTCAGGAAAGTTATTTAGTAGTTCTGGGTTTCCCTTTCCTTATCTGTACAGTGGGGCAGTGATGTCCTGCCCCTCTCCTATTTCGTAGGGCAGATGTGTGAGGACAAAATAAGCTAACTGAGGTGGAACTGTTCTTGATAAACTGACACTACTAGCGTAGTCTTTGCCACAAAACCCTCTGTGTATATTGAGCTCCTTGTGGGCAGGGAAAGTGTCCATTTATAGCTGTACTGTACTCTCCGGAGTGCTTAGTACAGTGCTCTGCCCATGATCAGTGCTCAATAAATGTGGCTGAATGAATGTGTCCCTCCCTGTTTTATAAAATGGTACTTAAGTACTTACTATTAAGCCCTTACTGCTAAGCACTGTACTCAGCGCTGGGGTAGATACAAGCAAATCGGGATGGACACAGTCCCTGTCCCACATGGGGCTCACTCATCATCCCCATTTTACGTATGAGGGAACTGAGGTGCAGAGAAGTGAAGTGACTTTTTCCAGATCACACAGCAAACAAGTGGCGGAGCCAGGATTAGTGCCCCGGTCCTTCTTTCTGTCTCTGTCTGGACTGTAAGTTCCTCACGGGCAGGGAAAATGCCTACCCGCCTGGCTGAACTGTATTTGCTCAAGTGCTTAGGGCAGTGTTCTGCATGTCACTCCTCTGCTCAAAATTCTCCAGTGGTTGCCTATCAACATTCGCGTGCAGCAAAAACTCTTCACTCTCGGCTTCCAAGCTGTCCATCCCCTTGCCCCCTCCTACCTCACCTCCCTTCTCTCTTTCTACCGCCCACCTCGCACGCTCCGCTCCTTCGCCGCTCACCTCCTCACAGTCCCTCGTTCTTGCCCGTCCCGCCGTCGACCCCTGGCCCACGTCCTACCTCTGGCCCGGAACGCCCTCTCTCCTCACATCCGCCAAACTAACTCTCTTCCCCGCTTCAGAGCCCTACTGAGAGCTCACCTCCTCTGGGAGGCCTTCCCAGACTGAGCCCCCCTTTTCCTCTGCTCCTCCTCCCCTGCCCATCGTCTCTACCCCCCTTCCCTGCCCCAGAGCACTTGTGTACGTATTTATTACTCTATTTTAGTAAGGATGTGTATATATCTATAATTCTATTGATCTATTTTGATAGTATTGACGTCTCCCTACTTAATAGTAATAATAATGTTGGTATTTGTTAAGCGCTTACTATGTGCAGAGCACTGTTCTGAGCGCTGGGGTAGATACGGGGTCATCAGGTCGTCCCACGTGAGGCTCACAGTTAATCCCCATTTTACAGATGAGGCAACTGAGGCCCAGAGAAGTGAAGTGACTTGCCCACAGTCACCCAGCTGACAAGTGGCAGAGCCGGGAGTTGAACCCTTGACCTCTGACTCTGAAGCCCAGGCTCTTCCCACTGAACCACGCTGCTTCCCAACTTGTTTTGTTTCGTTTTGTTGTCTGTCTCCCCCTTCTAGCCTAGGAGCCCGTTGTTCGGGTAGGGGGATTGTCTCCGTTACCGAATTGTACTTTCCAAGCACTTAGTACAGTGCTCTGCACACAGTAAGCGCACAATAAATCCGATTGAATGAATGTGGTAAATGCTTGTTAAAAACCACTGAGTGACTGATTGATGGGCTTGGGATTGATAAGAGCATTACTACCCTCCGGGAATTTACAATCAAGCAGTGGAGAGAAAAAGTAAAAGGAGATTAAAAGTAGCAGGAAGTAATAAAATTAAAGATATGTACCTAAGTGGTGTGGCTGGGGGAATAGCAGGAGAAGGGAGGGGTTGAAGTGGTAAATAGGGAAGATTAGGGAGTTTACTAATTGTGCCGTCTGCTTGGCTGCTAACTTTCCTTCCATCGACATAGTAATAATGATAATAATAATAATACTGCTGTATTATTCTGCTGTATAGTACTCTACCAAGTGCTCAGCACAGTGCTCTGCACACAGTAGGTGCTCAATAAATACCATTGATTGATAGATTAATTATACTCCTCCAAGCTATTAGTATAATAATGTTGGTATTTGCTAAGCGCTTACTATGTGCAGAGCACTGTTCTAAGCGCTGGGGTAGATACAGGGTCATCAGGTGGTCCCACGTGAGGCTCACGGCTAATCCCCATTTTCCAGATGAGGTCACTGAGGCACAGAGAAGTGAAGTGACTTGCCCACAGTCACACAGCTGACAAGTGGCAGAGTCCTGGAATGCCCTCCCTCCTGACCTCCGCCAAACCAATTCTCTTCCCCTCTTCAAAACCCTACTTAAAACTCACCTCCTCCAAGAGGCCTTCCCACACTGAGCTCCCCTTCTCCCTCTACTCCCTCTCCCGCCCCCCCCTTCACCTCTCCGCAGCTTAACCCTCTTTCCCCCCCATCTCCCTCCGCTCCTCCCCCCTCCCGTCCCATCCCCTCGGCACCGTACCCGTCCGCTCAACCGTATGTATTTTCATCACCCTATTTATTTTGTTCATGAAACGTACATCGCCTCGATTCTATTTAGTCGCCATCGGTTTTTACGAGACGTTCTTCCCCTCGACTCTATTCATCGCCGTCGTTCTCGTCCGTCCGTCTCCCCCGATCAGACCGTGAGCCCGTCGAACGGCAGGGACCGTCTCTATCTGTTGCCGACTTGTTCGTTCCAAGCGCTTAGTCCAGTGCTCTGCACATAGTAAGCGCTCAATAAACACTATTGAATGAATGAATGAATGAACTCATGACCTCTGACTCCAAAGCCCGTGCTCTTTCCACCGAGCCACGCCGCTTCCCTAGTATAGGGCTCTGCACACAGTGAGTGTGCCATAAATGCTGTCGGTTGACGGATGGATTGATGTGCTTGGGAGAGTACAGGGGAATTACAAACCTCAAGTAACTTACATTCAAACAGGGGACACAGAAACTAAAATAGTAGGAAGTAAGTAAACTTAAAGATTTGTACATAAAAGGTAGTGCTTGGGCAGGGCAGTGGGGGTCGACGTGGCCAATGGGGAATATTATACCCTCTCAAGCAATTAGAAGCGGCAGGGTCAGTGGAAGGAGCATGGACTTGGGAGTCAGAGGTCGTGGGTTCTAATTCCGGCTCCTCCACTTGTCAGCTGTGTGACCTCGGGCAAGTCACTTCACTTCTCTGTGTCTCAGTTACCTCATCTGGAAAATGGGGATTGAGACTGTGAGACAACCTGATTACCTTGTATCTACCCCAGTGCTTAAAACAGTGCCCTGCACACGGTAAGAGTTCGATAGATACGAATGAATGAACAGTGCTTGGCATATAGTAAGCGCTAAACAAATACCATCATCATCATCATCAATTAGTACAGAGCTCTGCACACAGTAAGTACTCAATAAATGCTATTGATTAACTGGATCAGATCCCTAAACATCCTGATGATATGCTCTGGGATTCTCTGCTATTGTGCTTTTATTTCAAGAAGCAACATGGCCTAGTGGATAGAGCCTGCTGGGCCTGGGAGTCAGAAGAATCTGGGTAGTAATCCCGACTCCACCACTTGTCTGCTGGGGAATCTCGGGTAACTCACTTCACTTCTCTGGGCCTCAGTTACCACATCTGTAAAATAGGAATTAAGACTGCGAGCCCCATGTGGAATGGGGACTACAGTCAACCAAATATGCTTCTATCCACCCTAGCGCTCAGTACAGTGCCTGGAACATGGTACACACTTAAAAATAGTATTATCATTATTATTTCAATGAAAGGAAAACTGACTTGGACCAAAGAAGTTCAACTTATTTTCACGGTGGTCATGTTTTTTCACCTGAAACAAGTTTTCTGATACCAACTGGGCAGCTCACTGCCCTGATGCAGCCTAGGGAGTCGATTCCACTCCCCTCTACGGGGAATGCAAAGCCCTAAAACTGGAAACAAGTTCACTCACTGTCTCTGCTCCACTAAATGAAAATTCCAGGCAGAAGACAGAGACAGTAATTAAGATTAAAAAGTGGACCGATGCGCAGTAATACATAACATCTGTCAGGATTCTAGTTTCCAAATTGGACTCCAAGGATAACGTAAATGCAATATTAACGGTGTAACACCTGGATGCCATGTATGATGGGTGCTGATGATCCCTGTGCAATTAATTGCATTTATTTAAAATATAATGAATTAGACTTTGGAGAGAGCCAATACGTTTAACCCTTTTATCGCCTTTCCTTTGCCGTCAGCATGAGTCGCTGGCTATCTTTGTGTGGATGAAGAGTTACATCAGTTATAAGGGACCACCTTTATCTATAGCGGGGCCTGGGGATTCATTCAATTGTATTTATTGAGTGTTTACTGTACCCAGAGCAGTGTTCTAAACGCTCGGGAGGGGACAGTGCGACGAAAAACAGACACGGTCCCTGCCCACAACGAGCTTACATTCTACACTGGGCCTTTTGGCCTCACACATTCTTAGGGTCATTTCTCTGTCAGTGTTGTCTTCTTCAAATATGAAGAACAACGATATAAAAGTTATCCTTTAGCTTGTAAGGTCCTCGTGGGCACTAATCTGTCTACCTAATTTGTTGTATTGTCCTTTCCCAAATGCCTGGTACAGTGCTCTGCACATGGTAAGGTTCAATAAATTTCATCGATTGACACACAAACATTTATGTTCATACAAAACATAAAATGTCTTTTTTGCTACAGGTAATGATAATAAAAAATTATGGTATTTGTTTAGCACTTACTATAGGTCAAGCAATGTTCTAATTGTCAAGCTCATCGGGTTGGACAGCATCCCTGTCCCACATTCACTTATTCATTCATTCATTCAACCTTATTTATTGAGCACTTACTTTGGGAAAGTACAATTCAGCAACAAAAAGAGACAATTTTTGCCCTTAATGGACTCACAGTCTCGAAGGGGGGAAACAGACATCCAAACTAGCAAATAGGCATCGATAGCATCAATATAAATAAATAGAATTATAGATATAGACCAACAAAACAAGTAAATAGGCATTAATATAAATAGAATTATAGATATGTACATATATATATATATATATATATATATATATATATATATATATATATATACACACGTATGCTGTGGGGCAGGGAGGAGGTAGAGCAAAGGGAGTGAGTAGAGGCGATGGGGAGGGGAGTGGGAGCTGAGGAAAAGGGGGGCTCAGTCTGGGAAGGCCTCCTGGAGGAGGTGAGCCTTCAGTAGGGCTTTGAAGGGGAGAAGTGTGATTGTTTGGCGGATTTAAGGAGGGAGGGCGTTCCGGGCCAGAGGTAGGACGTGGGCCAGGGGTCGACGGCGGGGCAGGTGAGAACGAGGCCCAGTGAGGAGGTTAGCGGTGGCAGAGGAGCGGAGTGTGTGGGCTGTTGGGGAAGGAGAGAAGGGAGGTGAGGTAGGAGGGGGCAAGGGGTTGGACAGCTTGGAAGCCCAAAACTTTCATTCATTCATTCAGTCAATCATATTTACTGAGCTCTTACTGTGAGCAGAGAACTGTATTAAGCACTTGGGAGAGTACAATACAATAATAAGTAGACATGTTGCCTGGCCACAGCACACTTACAGGCAAGTGGTGGGGAGACAGACATTAATATAAATAAATAAATGACAGATCTGGACATATGTACTGTGGAGCTGAGGGGCGGGGAGGGAGTAGGGGGACAAAGGCAGCAAGTCAGGATGATGCAGAAAGGAGTGGGAGAAGAGGCAGGGGGGGTTTAGAGTCGTAATCCCCATTTTACAGATGAGGCAAATGGGGCCCAGAGAAGTGAAGTGATTTGCCCCAGGTCACACAGTGGACAAGTGGTGGAGCTGGAATTAGAACTCAGGTCCTTCTGATTCCCATGCTCTGTCCACTAGGCCAGGCAACAAATAGATACTGCTTTACAGAAAAAAAAAAAAATGGGGACATATCCAAAATTGGAAGGGATTAAAGACAGAGGGGTTTGAAATAGATCCCCCAATCACTTGCTTGCCATCAACCCCTTATTCACACCCAACCTCCTATCTGGAATTCCAGCCTCCTACCTATCCGAAAGACCACAACTCACCCCATGTTCAAAGCCCTACCCAAATCACCTCTCTTCCAGGAAGTCTTCCCTGACTAACTTCCCATCTCTGTTCAATTTCCTTCCTTAAGACATCATCAACACACTTGACTCCCCGCCATCTCAGAACTTAGGTTACTCACCCAACCTTTTTTTCTGACAGCACTTACGTACATATTTTTATATTTAGTTGCATCCCCTACCTGATCTACATTAACGTCTGTCTCCCCCACCGTATTAAAAGCCCTTTGAGAGCAGGGATCACGTCTCCCACCACTATTGAACTCTCCCCAGTGCTTAGGACAGTGTTCTGCATAAAGTAAGCCCCCAAATAAACTGACTGATTAATGAACATTAAATATCTTCTTATTGTTCTCTCTTGTCTTCCCTCCCCTCTCCCCCCCATTTCCTAATTTAGGCTCATGGCTAATGATAGGGAAGAAGATGTGCTTCTAAATTTTAAGACCACCTTTGACATAAAAGGAACACATTTCAAATCGTTGAACACTAGTTTTCCAAGTTTGCAATTATGCATGCCCTGACTTTGAAACTTTATAGCGGATTAAAAACATGGATTAAAAAATACCAACCTTGAGTTTGCTTAGGGAAAGAAAAAAATCCATCAAAATAAATAATTCATGTTTGGATGGACTGAATTCTAGTCTTTTAGAAGGTGCCAACAGATGGTTTACATTTATAGAAAGCACACTTGCTGACTTCCAAACAGAAATTAAAATTCATAAAGTATATCATTAGTACTTCTTATAAGCACCATTATGTTTATGATCTGAATTTGGATTTTCCCAGGTGAACTGTTTTCAATCATAATTTTACAAAGAAAAAAGTGCAGTAAGTTGTTTTCCAGCAACTATTTTCTTTTGGCAAATTGAAAATTAAACTGTGCTGGTGAGGTACCAGCAGTATAAACCAATGGATGCGGACTGGATTGAGGCTCCTACGAGTGGATCTTTCTCTGTTGCGCCGTGCTCTTCCGAGCACTTAGTACAGTGCTCGGAGACTAGTAAGCGCTCAATAAACACCACCGATGATGCCGAATGGCACGAGAAGTTTTCCGAAGCTGCAGAACTGGATCTGCGCTAAAACTACCAATAAAACGATGGCTCAGGGGCTTCAGTTTCTGATAACGTCACTGGGGCTGGAAACCACTATAATTAAGAATGAGTTTTCCTGCTCATGAAAGGTCAGGAAAGTAACCATTTCTGGTTAATTTTAGCAACTCTCTGGCCTAAGTGTAGCCAACCTAATACTATAGCATTACAGTAGCTTTTCATGTTTCAGTCAGACTTGATACTAACCAAATGTGAACATTTAACTATCGTAAGCTTATGATTAGGCCTTACTTCAAACCTGCCAAAGAGCGCAGTTTAAACTTTCATTAAGAGTGGCTAAGAATCTTGCTCAGATAACCTTATCACTCTGAATGATTCATTTCTTTTCGGTGTAACCTTTAGACATAAATGGACCCTCAGCCGAGGAAGAAAATCATACGTTTGTAGGAATACTGAAAGGGAAGGGAGGGAGAGTTTCCATTCTCAACGCAAGGGGATGATAAAAGATGAAGGGAAAGCGAAGTTTAAGAGCCACCCGACGGAATCTTGGATGGAGATTAAGCAAGTGACACACACCAAAAATACACTATATTCTAACCAACCACCCCTGTCTGGATCCTTGCAGAGGGCTGATTGACTCAGATATTTTACTGCCGGGCTGGACCCAAGGATGGGTAGAAGTCGGCGGAAGGGGCAAGGAGGAGAAGAAGCAGTAGGGAAAATGGGAAACGAGTCGAGCAGTCAGTCGGTCAGTATTGACTGAACACTTACCGTGTGCAGAGCACTGTACTAAGCTCTGGGGAGAGAAGCTGCATGGCATAATGGGTAGAGCACTGACCTGGGAGTCGGAAGGTCATGGGTTCTAATCCCAGCTCTGCCACTTCTCTGCTGTGTGACCTTAGGTGAGTCACTGGACTTCTCTGGGCCTCAGTTACCTCCTCTGGAAAATGCGGATTGAGACTGTGAGCCCCACATAGGACAGGGACTGTGTCCAACCCGATTTGCTTGTATCCACTCAAGAGCTTAATACAGAGTCTGGCACATTGTGAACACTTAATAAATACCAGAACTAGTATTAGTATTATTACTGTCTAATACAGTGCTCTGCATGCAGTAAAGGCAGAACGTATCTACCAACTCAGTTGCAGCGTACTCTCCCAAGCGCTTAGTACAGTTCTCGGTTCATAGAAAGCGCTCAATAAATACCGACGATGATGATGATGATGATGATGATGACGATAATTATGATGTTTCCAATCTTGGCTCTGTCATTTGCATACTGTGTGACCTTGGGAAAGTCACCTAACTCCTCCTGTAGATTATAAGCTTTTTGTGGGCAGGGGACTCTGAAATTTTGCGCTCTCCTAAGCACTTAGTTCAGTGCTCTGCACACAGTAAATGCTCAATAGATACCGTGGATTGAGTGATATTCTGTGCCTCAGTCTCCTCATCTTTAAAATGGAGATTAACTACTCCTTCTCCTTCTCTCCCTTTCAGAGAGTGATTCCCATGTGGGACAGGGACTTGTCTGACCTGATTGTCAGACACAGCTCTACCTGGTGCTTAGTAAGTAAAGTGCTTGGCATAGAACAGGCCCTTATCAAATGCCACAATTATAATAATCATTAGTTTTATTATTATCTCTCAGAAAAATGGGAAACAGTATGGCCTAGCAGAAAGAGCACGGGCCTGGGAGTCAGAGGACCTGGGTCCAAATCCCAGCTCTGCCATCTGCTTGCCGTCTGACTTTAGGCAAGTCATTTAACTTCTCTGTGCCTCAGTTCTCCCTCCTATTTAAACTGTGAGGGACAGGGACTGTGTCCAACCTAATTAACTTGTATCTATCCCAGCTCTTAGAACACTGTTTAGCAGATAGTAAGTGCTTAACAAATATCATTAAAAAAAAAAAAAGTAAATCATTCTTCCTCAGATCGGGGTGCGCTAAGGTGATTTTTGTTTGTTATGGTTTGTATTGTGTTGGCTCAATTGTTCTTTTACAAAGCAAATACCTGTTAGAACCCACCGAACGTCTGAGGAAAGATTTCTGTTTCGAGTTTCTGTACCTTCAGATTGTGTCGAAATAACAGTTATTTTTGCCTGATTGATTCAAAGGCTGATGCTATTCCAGCCAAACGATGCCATCTTGCATTTTTATACTTTTAGCATTTTTAAAGAATGAAATGCTTTTCTATTTTTTAAATGGTTTTCTACCTTGAGTTTCAGCCAAATCTCTTAAAAAAATCCATAGCTCCTAGAACTCAGAAGAAATGATCAAGGCCAAAGAAGATGCATGTGGCTTTTGGGCCTGCAGCTGGGTATTTAAAGAGAGAGGGAATATATTGACAAATTCTTAGAGAAGCATCCATAAATTGCTCTTTGGAAATACTTTTGTTGCTAAAAAGGTTAGGGATGATATCATTCTCACCATTACAGGTAGAGAGGTTCCTGTGAGTTTTGACCTTTCAAGTATTTTTACCGAGATTTTAAATATCAGTTTATTATAGATTTATCTCCCCCCCACCCCCCCGACTCCGCCAAGCCTCAGAATGAAATGACAACATTCACTCTATCAATTCATATTCTCTGAGGAGGCTTATCTGCTGATTCTCCTAAAAACCTTGCTGCCTTTTAAAAGAAATCCCTCAGGTATAACCACCAGTAAAACTAAGTGAATGTTTGTGTTTTCCCTCCTATATCAATTCATCGTTTTAATAAGCGGGGCTACCTTTCCTGAATCGTATCAACCTAAAAGTCATCTCAGCACTTATGTATTTCCTGCTTCCACGCTCAGAACCTGGATACCTACGGACATTTGACTGAACGTTCATGTTCTTGACTCCACTGCCTGTAAATAGTTCTGTCTCTCCCATTAGAATGTCAGCGCTGGGAGGGCAAGTAACCCGTCTTCTGCTACTATTGAATTCACTCATCCGTTCGTTCAATCGCGTCTGTGGATCACTTAATATGTGCAAAGCACTGACCTAAGCCCTTGGGAGAGTACGAAATGAGAATAAACAGACATATTCCCTGCCCACAGTGAGCTTACAGCTGTACTTTTCCAAATGCTTAGTTCAACGCATTGCATTCAGTAGACACTCAATAAATACCCTTCCTACTACGACTATTAATAATTGTGGTATTTGTTCAGCACCGACTATGGGCCAGACACCGTTCTCAGTGCTGGGGTAGATAATAACGTAGACGGAAGCAAATCAGGTTGGATAAAGTCCCTTCCCACCTGGGGCTCACATTCTTATTCCCCATTTTACAGATGAGGTAATTGAGGTCGAGAGAAATGAAGTGACTTGCCCAACGTCACACAGCAAGCATGTGGCAGAGCCAGGTTACCCCCTATGCGTGCTGGGAGTAAAACAAAATCGTACTGCTAGGAAGGTCTGGTCAAGTTCGATAGCTTTTCATCCAAGTTATAATAACAGTAAACATGGTGTTTGTTAAACGTTTACTATGTGCCATGGACTGTACTAAGGGCTAGGATAGCAGCATGGCCTAATGGCTAGAGCATGGAC
This sequence comes from Ornithorhynchus anatinus, assembly GCF_004115215.2. Lineage (NCBI taxonomy): Eukaryota > Metazoa > Chordata > Mammalia > Monotremata > Ornithorhynchidae > Ornithorhynchus > Ornithorhynchus anatinus. The sequence continues at coordinate 65,092,119 of NC_041735.1, read as the reverse complement.
CTGCGAGTCAGAAGGACCTGGGTTCTAATTCCAGCACCAACACTTGTCTGCTGTGTGACCTTGAGCAGGTCATTTTACTTCCCTGGATCTCAATCCCAGACTAAGCCACCCTTTTCCTCTGTTTCGCCCTGCCCTCCCCATCGCCCCGACTCGCTCCCTTTGTTCTACCCCCCTCCCTACCCATAGTACTTGTGCATCTATGTCGTTATTTGTAATTATACTTCTATTTATTTTTATTAATGATGATTCTAGATCTAAAATTCTATTTATTTATAATGAGGCTATTGATGCCTGTTTAGTTGCTTTGATGTCTGTCTCCCCCCTTCTAGACTGTGAGCCCGTTATGGGCAGGGATTGTCTCTTTTTGTTGCTGAACTGTACTTCCCAAGTGCTTAGTGCAGTGCTCTGCACAAAGTAAGTGCTCAAGAAATATGATTGAATGAATGAATGAATCAATACCTCATCGGTAAAATGGCGATCAGGACTGGGAGCACCATGTGGGAAAGCTCCTGACTCCAACCTGATTAGCTTAAAACCACGCTTCAAAGTGAGCGCTTAACAAATGTCATTTTTTTTTTTTTTTGAGGGGAGAGGGGTTCTGCGGGCTAAAGTATATGCAGATCTGTCACTTTCCTGCCACATATGGGGTTTAAAATATAAGTAGAAGGAAGAACAGATATTGAATTCCCATTTTACAAACACGGAAATTGAGGCACAGAGAAGTTAACTTGTCCAAAGTCCCACAGCGGGTAAGGGGCAGAGTTGGGATTAGAACCCAGGTCTTCTGAATCCCTGACCCTTGCTCTTTCCACTTTACCATGCTGCTTCTCTGTCATTTTAAGGGGTGAGAAAAGAGCTTCTTTGATCCTGTGGACTCTCCGGAAAACAAAACCTCCTTTCTCCTGCAAGGATGATATGCTCGGCTGAGCTTAGGCGCGGCCATAAGTTATGCAGCTCTGAAGAGTTTCCTACAACTAGTTGATTCCATCGATCGATGGTATTTATCGAGCACTTCCTCTGAGCCAAGGGAGATTTCACTACAGCGAAGTTGGTCGACATGTTCCCTCACCACAGGGAGTTTACATTCTTGAGGGGGAACTTAATAATAATAATGATGATGATATTTGTTAAGCACTTAGTATTTGCCAAGCACGGTTCTAAGCGCTGGGAGAGATACAAGGTAATCAAGTTGTCCCACGTGGGGCTCACGGTCTTCATCCCCATTTTACAGATGAGGGAACTGAGGCCCAGAGAAGTTCAGTGACTTGCCCAGAGTCACACAGCTGACAAGTGGCGGAGGCGGAATTAGAACCCACGATCTCTGACTCCCAAGCCCGGGCTCTTTCCACTAAGCCACACAGCTTCTCGATGGCTTAATCAATGGCATCTGTTGAGTGGTCACGCTGTACAGAGTGGTGTATTAAATATTGGAAGATTTCAATAGAACAAGTAATAATAATAATGGTGGTATTTGTCAAGCGCTTACTATGTGCCAGGCACTGTTCTAAGTGCTGGCATGGAGAAGAGATACAAGGGTTGGACAGAGTCCCTGGCCCACATGGGGCTCACAGTCTCAATAGACACGAGACCTATCCTGGAGGAGTTTACGTTCTCACTGACCACCTATTTCAGAGAAATTCTATTGGCTGAGTTGCCAAGCCCCACCGCCATTTCCAAATGAACGGGCGAGCTTGTTTCCCAGCCCCGTCTTCGTCGAATCCGAAGGAGCGTTCCTTGTCGGCTTCGAAGGAGACAGCCCGGATTTAATCCCCTCCAGGAAGATCTCAATCGGTGCGTAAGTGAACGCTGCGCTACAACAGGAGTGGTAATCAGCCGGCAAATTAGGGACGGTCATTTCCGTGCCACTTAATTATTGACTCTGCTTAACCCCGGTGACCAAAGACTCGGTGAAGTTGGTGAAAGAACCTAGATTTCCTGTCTTCTAGCCCAACAACGGCTAGAGATCTCTCTGACCTCCGGCCTTTGGATCGTTCCCCTAGCCACCATATTTCTGTGTAGTCCCAACTCATTTCAAAATTCCAATTTCCTGAATAAAAATAAAAAAAAAAAATCCACGAGAGCCAAAACAAGACATCCTTTCACCACGGACAATCAGCTGTTTCTGGGAGAGAAGTGATGTAGGATGGTCCCCAAAGAAAACATGGGCAAAACAAAATGCAACACAACCACACAGACACATAAATACACACAGATGGTCACTGTATGCTGAGAAGGTCAGCATTTTTCACTAAGCTGTACCCAGATGATGGCCTGTGTAATAATACAGAATAAAGGAAATTCCCGCCTCCCCCTTTTTTTTTTTTTCATATTCACAAAATGTAGCAGACGCTATTTAAGCAGTCAATAAATCAAACTTATCTATTGAGCGTTTACTGTGTGCAGAGCACTGTCCTAAGTCCTTGGGAGAGTACATCATAACTGAGTTGGTAGACACAGTCTCCACCGACAACGGACTTACAGCCTCTGGCAGTCATTCGATCAATTGTATTTATCATTATTACAGTATATAATATATAAATCAATATATATATATGCACACTGAATTATTCTATTATACAATATATCAATCAATTTGTATATAAATAACAGTATTTATTATCATGATTGCTAATAATGATAATAATGATAATAATAACGACATTTGCTAAGTGCTCACTTTGTGCCAAGCACTATTCTAAGCACCGGTGTAGATGAAAGGTAATCAGGTCGGGCACAGTGCCCGTCCCACATGTTCCATTTTGCCGATGAGGTCGCTGAGCCCGGAGAAGTGATGTGACTGACACAAGGTCACACAACAGACAAGTGGCCGATCTGGGATTGGGACCCACATCCTCTGACTCCCAAGCCCCTGCTCTTGCCCTTAACAAATGACGGTATCTGTTACACATTGACTATGTGTCAAGCGCCGTTCTAAGTGCCGGGGTAGATAAAAGCTAATCAGGTTGGACACAGTCCCTGTTCCACGTGAGGCTCACCCTCTTTGTCTCCATTTTACAGATAGGTAACTGAGGCACAGAGATGTGAAATGACTTGCCCAAGAGCACGGAGCGGGCAAACGGTGGAGCCGGAATTAGAACCCAGGACCTCCCGACTCCCAGGTCCGTTTCTCTATCCACCAGGCCAGGACGCTTCTCATTGAGTGCTTACTGCATTAGGTATTTGGGAGAACCCAGCTTCTTTGGGAAACGTTCTATCAGGAACCATAGGTGTCCCTCTGAGGGAGTGGTTGGTTCTCAGAGTTATTTTAACCGGATTGCCTTGCTCGGTGGGCCTCCATAATGTCCCGATCGGGGCTGAAAAGATGGTGGCACTTTGTCCTCTTAGCTCTTTGAAGCTTTTCTCCCTCAGTTCCTCAGCATCCCCTGAAATCTCCACTTGCTTTTCACCCCCGCCTTCAACCTCTGTCGAGATCTAATCTTGGATTCCCCATTTCCCCGGGTCCCCGTGCACTCTGCACCGGCTATCATGTCGGTCGCATCAGAATGTGTCCTCAGGTGCCGATTATCCGGGGGCCACCTGGAGCAAGATTTCTGTTGCCAGCAGAGCCTGGAAGACTGGAGGCAACAGGCCACGCTTAGCACTTTATTCCTTTAGAAACCTTCTATTTAGATAGGATCCATTTGGCTCCTCGTATGGATTTGTTTCTGGGCTTCTTTTGCCTCCTCCTGAGAAATATTTTGATTTTCGATTCTGTACCCGTCAACAACACCGCCTTAAGGAAGGGCGGTTGAGAAATGCTGGCTTTTTGGGTCGAGAGAGACGGCTGATGAGAATGGGGTAGGTGAATAATGGGATTATTTCAGCCGGAAGAGTTTTGTGCAGTCCAAATGGTGGTTTGAGGGAAGTTGGAATGGCACTGACGTAAATCTCGCCCTCCTCAGGACCTACACACAAACAGCCATCCTTAGCAGTCATTCAGTCAATCCATCATTTTTATTGAGCACTTACTGTGTTGAAAAAACACTGTACTAAGCGCCAAATCTATCTGTTAGGTGTACACATTCACTCCAGCTAGTATTCTGAGTTTCACGAAATGGAGCTTCAAGTGAAAGAATGTTATTCAAGATATAATTCCCCACAGGCCATTGTATAGATTAAAAAAAAAAAAGAACAAAAAAAAAGACCAAAACAATACCCATAAAAAAGAGATAAAAGGCACAATATAATTGTACAATCAAATAGCAAGGTAAATATGACCGAGAACAAAATATTTTGAATACTAAATTTTAAGTATACATATGTAAATGTCATATTCTCCTCTCGTAATTGCTCCGCTTTAGAACATAATTTGGTAATACCGAAATAGGGTTGGAGTTACTAAGTAGGGTCATCTACGAATTAAGTTTGACAATCAGGTGAGCAGGAAAAAAAAGAGGAAAAGAAAAAAAGGAGGAGGAAAGCAGGGAAGGAAGTGGTAGGTGAGAGGGCATTTAGTATAATGTTTCTTACTTCTATCTCACCCTCAGATGCTGCATACACGACGCACTCAATGAATTATGGTCATTTTCTCGCTCTCTTCTCTTTTTCCTTCCCCGAGGCATGACAGAATCAAAGAAAAAACTACACATACCCAGATACAAAGACTGTCTCTCCTGGGTTACCACATTCTGACCAATTCTCCCCTTCTCACTCTGGGATTCATTCAGTCAATTAACCAATCCCATTCATTGAGCGCTCACTATATGCAGAGCACTGTACTGAGCACTTGGGTGATACGAGATGACATTATAACGGACACATTCGCTGCCCACAGTGAGCTCAAAGTCTAGAGGGGGAGACACATATTAATATAAATGAATAAATTACAAGGTATGTTCATAAGTGGTAGGGGGCTGGGAGGAGGAATAAATAAATAATAATAATTATGATACTTGTGAAGCGCTGGGGTAGGTATAGAGAAGCAGCGTGGCTCAGTGGAAAGAGCACGGGCTTGGAAGTCAGAGGTCATGGGTTCGAATCCCAGCTCTGCCACTTGTCAGCTGTGTGACTGTGGGCGAGTCACTTCACTTCTCTGTGCCTCAGTGACCTCATCCGTAAAATGCGGATTAAGACCGTGAGCCTCACGTAGGACAACCTGATGGGCCTGTGTCTCCCCCAGCGCGTAGAACAGTGCTCTGCACATAGTAAGCGCTTAACAAATATCGACATTATTTTATTATTAATCAGGTGGGACACAGTCTCTATCCCACTTTCAGCTCACATTCTTAATCCCTATTTTAGAGATGAGGTAACTGAGGCTTAGAAAAGTGAAGTGACTTGCCCAGGGTCACACAGCAGACGTGTGTCAGCACCAGGATTAGATCAGGGAGCAGGTCAGAGAGACGCAGAAGGAGTGGAAGAAAAGGAAAATAGGGCTTAGTCAGGGAAGGCCTCGTGGAGGAGGTGCGCTTTCAATAAAGGCTTTGAAGGTAGGGAGAGTTATTGTCTGTCAGATACGGAGAGGGAGGGTGTTCCAGGCCAGAGGCAAGACGTGGGCTAGAGGTCGGTGGCGAGAGAGACGAGATCGAAATACATCGAGTAGATGAGCTTTAAAGGAGAGAGGTGTGCCGGCTGAGTTGTAGCGGGAGAGTAATGAGGTGAAGTAGGAGTGGGCAAGGTGATTGACTGCTTTAAAGCCGATGGTGAGGAGTGGATATGTGATGCGGGATTATCTCTGCCGACAATTATGTGGTAAATAATCTTTTTTTCCTCCTCAAAAAATCACAGCGGAAAGTACAGGCAATAGAGACAGTAGAGGCGATCTCATGAGTTAATGCAGTAGTTGATTTTCAAGGTCTCTTCATTTATTAGCAATTTTTTGCCCCTCAAGGGTCCTATCTCCTACAAGAGGCCTTTCTCCACCCGAGCCCTCATATGCCTTACTCCTTCTTCCTTCTGCTTCACTCTTGCACTTGGCTCTGTAACCCCCGATTAGACTGTAAGCCCGTCGATGGGCAGGGATCGCCTCTATCTGTTGCCGAATTGTACATCCCAAGCACTCAGTATAGTGCTCTGCACACAGTGAGCGCTCAATAAATACTATTGAATGAATGAATGTACCATTCATCCACGCCACCCGTCGTCCCGTGGGATTTACGTATAGATCCCTAATTTATTTTAATGTCTGTCTCCCCCTCCAGACTGTAAGCTCCTTGTGGGCAGGAAACGTTTCTATCAGTTCGGGTATATGAGAAGCAGCGTGGCTTAGTGGAAAGAGCCCGGGCTGGGGAGTCAGAGGTCGTGGGTTCTAATCCCAGCTCCGCCACTTGTCAGCTGTGTGACTGTGGGCAAGTCGCTTCACTTCTCCGTGCCTCCGTTACCTCATCTGTAAAATGGGGATGAAGACCGTGAACCCCACATAGGACAACCAGTTAACCCTGTATCTATCCCAGGGCTTGGAACAGTGCTTGGCTCACAGTAAGCTCTTAACTAATACCACTGAAATAAATGAATATGATTGATTATTGTCAGGGTCTGTGTCTAATTCCTACTTGTATACTCTCGCCCAGCACTTAGTAGAGTATTCTGCACACAAAAAGAACTTAATAAATATTATTACTACAACCATTTACAGACAAATTCACCATTATCTATTGTGACTAGAACATTAATCTCTTTTTGAGTGGGCTTTAATCTCTCTATTCAAGCCAGTCTGCAAAGGGAAGTGCTTCATTGCCAAGGGTGCCAAACCAGAGTGTTATCTCCGAGTGAGAGGGTGCTATGAGAAATATCAGTCTTAGAAGTAATAATAATGAAGTTGGTATTTGTTAAGCGCTTACTATGTGCAGTGCACTGTTCTAAGCACTGGGGTAGATACAGGGTCATCAGGTTGTCCCACGTGAGGCTCACAGTTAATCCCCAATTTACAGATGAGGTAATTGAGGCACAGAGAAGTGAAGTGACTTGCCCACAGTCACACAGCTGCCAAGTGGCAGAGCCGGGAGTCGAACTCATGACCTCTGACTCCGAAGCCCAGGCTCTTTCCACGGATAGCACAACCCAGATAGAGCCCTAAAAGAAGAGTTATCTAATGGACGATCCCTTTATTTCATTTCTTATGCACCACTCATTTATTATTCCATACACAAAGTTGCCCCAGCTACATCATGTTCTTCCTACTGCTCTTGTTTTTTGCAAATGTCTCCCCCATTTTAAAATAATGTGTCCTCCATTAGAATATAGACCCTGTATGTCACCCATCAGGTCTTTCAATCCATAGTACTCACTGAGCGCTTACTGTGTACAGAGCACTGTACTAAGCCCTTAGACTTTCACTTCTGTTGGACTTTTCCTCATCAGGGTTCTGTACACGTTAAGTGTTCAGGGAACGAGAAGCAATGTGGCCCAGTGGATACAACATGGGCCTGGGAGTTAGAAGGACTTGGGTTCCCGACTCGGCCATTTGCCTGCTGTATGACCTTGGGTAAGTCACTTACTTCTCTGTGCCTCAGTTCCCTCATCTGTAAAATGGGGATTAAAACTGCGAACCCTACGTGGGAAGGAAGGGACTGCATCCAGCCTGATTAGCTTGTAGCTACCTCAGGGCTCAGAACAGTGCCAAGAGCATAGTAAAAATAGCATTTAAAAAAGTAAAAAATAAATAAAAAAGCAATACCATCGATTGATTGAATGTTGTTAGCTGATGGACTGATTAAGTATTCAAGGGCTAGAGTTTTGTAAAATCTCCAAAGATCTCTACAAACCCGTGACCACATTTTCCCTAATTTTCACTATTATTTTAACCTACCCAGGAAGGAGTGAAACTAATAGCTTTGGACCAATTCTCTCTCAGCTATTTGTCTCTAAAGAGTTTGAAGTATGTACTTTTTAGCACCAAACCACAATTTAATAACAGAGCCCAGGAGCCTCAAAGTAGACCATTACTAATTTATCAGGTGCTAAAAGCTACTAACCAGAGGATCCTGGGCAGACAGGGGAGGCTTTGAGGGTGAGGAGACTCATTTTAAAGCATTATCATTTTTAAATAATAGCAAAATACACAGAGTGACTCTTGGAGAGAGATACCTATCCAAGGCAGGTGTCCGCCTCTCAATGCCAACAACCGCAAAGCTTTTCATTGGGGTATTAGCTCATATGTGGGAATAATTTCACTGCTCTTGGGGTTATTCTGATGGGTATCTTCTTCCACTCACAAATGTTTACCTTGTCCATCTTGAAGAAAGGGCAAAAGCGAGGTGAGCAGTGCTTCGTCAGAGTGGTTTAGTGGATAGAGCTCGGGCCTGGGAGTCAGAAGCACCCGGGTTCTAATCTCAGCTCTGCCGCTTGTCTGCCGTGTGATTTTGGATGAGTCTTTTCACCTATCTGTGCCTCAGCTACCTTATCTGGGAAATGGGGATTAAAACTGCAAGCCCTATGTGGGACAAGGATGGCATCTGACCCGATTTTCCTGTATTTATCCAAGTGCTTAATATGTGCCTGGCACACACTAATTGCTTAACAAATATTATTGTCGTTATCATTATTTTTATTACTAAATAATAGTAGCCTGACATAGCGCTCATTCCCAAACACTACTAGACTCACTTTTTGTTCTCACAATATCCCTGTGAAGTGGGAAGACAGGTATTTTAATCCTTATTATACAGATGAGGAAGATAATCAAGCAATCAGTAGGATTTATTGAGCACTTACTCTATGCGGAGCCCCAGATTAAGTTTTGGGGAGAGTATAATACAACAGAGTTGGTAGACCTGTTCCCTTAAGGCATAGAGATGTTAGCCAAAGGTCACCCTTGACCGAGGGCTTGCCCAAGGTCATCAAGAAGACTAGCTTTGCCTGGGACTAGGATCCGGTCCCTCCGACTACCAAACCAGTACACGGTCTACTTAATCACGCCAAATACAGGTTGGAGCGGGGAGAGGCTGGAGGCAGGAAGGTCAGTGAGGACGCTGAAGCAGAGGTAATAGTAATAATGTTGGTATTTGTTAAGCGCTTACTAAGTGCACAGCACTGTTCGTAGCGCTGGGGTAGATCCAGGGTAATCAGGTTGTCCCACGTGAGGGTCCCAGTTAATCCTCATTTTACAGATGAGGGAACTGAGGCACAGAGCAGGGAAGTGACTTGCCCACAGTCACACAGCTGACAGGTGGCAGAGCCGAGATTTGAACCCATGACCTCTGACTCCCAAGCCCGGGCTCTTTCCACTGAGCCACGCTGAACTGCTTGGACTGAGCTGCTAGCAATCTGGATCAATCAATCAGTTGTATTTACTGAACGCTTTCTCTGGGGCAGAGCGCTGTACTGGCTTCGGCAGCACATATACTAAAATTGGAACGATACAGAGAAGATTAGCATGGCCCCTGCGCAAGGATGACACGCAAATTCGTGAAGCGTTCCATATTTTATTAGACCGTAAGCCCGTCAAACGGCAGGGACCTTCTCTATCTGTTGCCGACTTGTTCATCCCAAGCGCTCAGTACAGTGCTCTGCACATAGTAAGCGCTCAATAAATACTATTGAATGAATGAATGAATACTAAGGGATCGGGAGAGTATAATATAACAGAGTTGGAAGACGTGCTCAGTGTAAGCTCGTCCTCTAGACTGTTACCTCGCTGTGGGCAGGGAATGTGTTGGTTTATTGTTCTATTGTCTCTCCCAACTGCTCAGTACAGTGTTTTTGCACACATTAAGCGTGCAGTAAATATGATTGGATGTATTAAAGGAGCTTATAGTCTAGAGGATGGGGAGGAATGGGCAGATGACAAAACTGTTGTTCTAAGAAGGGGAGGAGCAGAGGAAAAGCGGGACTTAGTCAGGGAAGGCCTCCTGGAGGAGATGAGCCTCCAGTAGGGCTTTGAAAGGAGGAAGTGTTATTGTTTGGCAGATTCGAGGAGGGACGGTGCTCCAGGCCAGAGGTAGGACGTGGGCCAGGGGTCGAAGGCGAGGCAGGAGAGAATGAGGACTAGTGAGAGGGTCAGAGGCACCAGAGGAGCAGAGTGTGCGGGCAGGGATGGAGAAGGAGAGAAGGAGGTGAGACACGAAGGGGAAAGGTGAAGGACAGCTTTGAAGCCTCTTTGCTTTACCCCCGCCCTCCCAACCGCACTTGTTTATATATGTACATATTTATAATTCTATTTATATGAATGATGTGCATATATCTATAACTCTATCTATATCGATGCCACTGATGCCTGTTGACTTGTTTTGACGCCCGTTTCCCACCTTCTAGACTGTGAGCCCACTGTGGGCAGGGATTGTCTCTACTTGCAGCTGAGTTGTATTTTCCAAGTGCTCTGCACACAGTAAGTACTCGGTACATAATAATAATGGTGGTATTTGTTCAGCGCTCACTATGGGCAAAGCACTGTTCTAAGCACTGGGGGGATACAAGGTGATCAGGTTGTCCCACGTGGGGCTCACAGTCTTAATCCCCATTTTCCAGATGAGGGAACTGAGGCCCAGAGAAGCGAAGTGACTTGCCCACGGTCACACAGCTGACAAGTGGCAGAGCGGGGATTCGAACCCGTGACCTCTGATTCCCAAGCCCGGGCTCTTTCCACTGAGCCAAGCTGCTTCTAAGTACGTACGAGCGAATGAACGAAGGAATGAACCGGCAGGATTTAGCAGGAACTTTAAACATGAGAGTTGAAAGAGAATAAAGCCTGGATTTGGGGACGATGTCAAGTCTGTGGGCCACAGGGACGACGATGCCGTCAGTGACTGAGATCGGAAAGGGGGGAGGACGAGTGGGTTTAGAATGGAAGACGGGTCGTTCCTAGATGCCCAAGCTAGGAATGGAATGGGTAGGCCTCTGCTTGACCCTTCCTCCCGTAATCGGGACTGGTAGACTACTGGAAACTCTTCGGGTCCCTCATCCATTCCACCTCCAGCTTGGGCAGTGGCCAGCGAGTGGCCGGCGGCCTGCCGTAAGTCCAAACTCACCCACGTTGGGCAGCAGCGGCCGGGGAGCGAGTCGAGGACGGAGACTCAAGCTGACTGTGCGGAAGAAGGCAACGATAAACCGCGTCTGCATTTCGCCCGAGAAAACTCTGTGGATCCACTCCCGGAACGACTGCAGGTGGGAGTGCGGCGCTCTGGGAGAGATGAGTCCAAGGGATGGCTATGGGTTGGAGACGATTCGACGGCATAAGCCGAGATAGGGGTTCCAGAGGGACATCGAGATGGGAGCGAGGAGGAAATTTGGGGTTGCGTGTCAGCTGAGAGGTCAGGGCTTAGGAGATAGATTTGTGAGTTATCCGCTTGGAGGCGGTAGCTGAAGCCATAGGAGTAGGTGACTGCCCGAGGGAGTAGGTGTTGAGTGAAAAACGGGGAGGACGCGGCACTGGGACTTGTGGGATTCCTGCCATTTGGATCTAGGAGGTGAAAGAGGAGCTAAAATGGGCACGAAGTATAGGAGGATGTGTGTGTGTGTGTGTGAGAGAGAATGAGAGAGTGAAAGGAAGAGAGAGAGAGAGAGAGAAAGAGAGGGAGAGACAGAGATGGAGAGAGTATGTGTGTGTGTGTGTATGAGTGTTGTGGAAAACGTGTTTCGTGGAAAAGTGTTCCAAATGCGAAAGGAAGGATACGGAGTTTGCCATTTACCTACTTGAGACCTCTTGGAAGGTCGCTGGTACTGCCTAGCTCTGGAACTTTGGGGCTGGGCTCTGTGTCTGGAGGAAAATGGAGGAAGAGGAGGAAGAGGAGGAAGAGGAGGAGGAGGAGGAGGGGGAATGGGAGAAGAGTGCTAATCCTAATCTAGAGTCCGACACTTCTGATAAACAAGAGCTACGGAGCTCCAGACATCTGACTCGTGCAATGTCCGGGGGTAGGTTTGAACAACTCGCTTTGAACAACTCCCAGGTCATGGGCTCTAATCCCGGCTCCGTCACCTGTCATCTGGGTGACTTTGGGCAAGTCACTTCACTTCTCTGGGCCTCAGTTCTCTCATCCGTAAAATGGGGATTAAGACTGTGAGCCCCACCTGATTACCTGGTGTTCGGCCGCCCCCACCCCTCCCCCCACCCCGGCCAAGCACTTAGAACAGTGCGTTGCACATAGTAAGCGCTTAACAAATCCCGTCATTATTATTATTGCTTGGAACTTTTACAGGAGGAGAGAGAGATTCTTTCTGTGTAGCAAAAGATGAGCTAAACAAGCATGACTGCCTGCTACTATTAATTTAATTTGATTATCCACACTCTCTACTACATTTTACACTGTCCTTCCCCATCTACTTAAATTCCTGAGAATTTTGACAGTGTTTCGTAAATGTATACATGCGACAGATTCATCCGATCTTAAGGGTAGAAATTCAGGGCTCTTTGAGGGAAAGCAGAGTTGAAGTATTTCATGGTGATTAATTATGTCTTTTTCATCTCACCTTTACAAAGTTTACATGACTAGTGGCTTGTTTCAAGAATTACAAGAATTAAGAGCTGCCGTAGAAAAATGATACATGAAAACCCATCTTTTTTTATGATTGGTTTCAACTCGCGATGCATTTGGTTTCCAGATTATTGGTGCTTAAACATCTTTGAAGTGACAAAAATCTTCCACAAGAGCTTGGTGACAAAGCCGTTGTGATCTTGACGCGAAACTGCAATTTCAGAAAGAAGTCGTCAAAAATAATGAACTGAAAAAGTTACCTGACTCTGACGAGTGGAAGACTACCTGATTATAAAATGGAGTAAGAAGCAGTGTGGCTTGGTGGGTAGAGCATAGGACTGTGGGTCAAGGGACATGAATTCTCATTCTGACTCTACCGCTTCCCTGATGTGTGACCTTGGGTAAGTCATTTCACTATTCCTCAGTTTCCTCACCCGTGAAATGGGGATTCAATATCTCTTCTCCCTCCTCCTAAGACTTTGGACCCTATATGGGCCAGGGACTCTGTCCGATCTGAAAATCCTAAATCTACTGCAGTGCCTGGCACACGGTAAGGGTTCAATACATTATTATTATTATTATTATTCTTATAAATGCCTTGAAAATCTACATAACTAGCTGTAGTACATATTACACAGTTTGCTTATGCCAAGTGAGGGGGTAAATACAAATTAATCAGATCAGATCCAGTCCCTTTTCCACCCAGGACTCACAATCTTAAATGGAGAGAAAGCCGATAGAATTAGTATATATTGAGCTCTTAGGGGCCTAGTGAAAAGAGCGCAGACCTGGAAGTCAAAGGACGTAGCTTCTAATTCCTGCTCTGCCACTTGTCTGCTGAGTGAACTTACGCAAGTCACTTAACTTTTCTGTACCTCAGTTTCCTCCTCTGTAAAATGGGGATTAAATCCTACACCCTCCTAGTTAGACTGTGGATAGGGAGTGTGTTCAGTCTGATTATCCTGTATCTACTCCAGGGCTTAGAACAGTGCTCGGCACACAGTAGACGCTTAAACAGCTCGACTTAATGGAAAGATCACGGGCTTGGGAGTCGGAGGTTTCAGGTTCTAATCGTGACTCACCGACTTGTCTGCTGCGTGACCTTGGACAAATCATTTAACTTCTCTGTGCCTCCATTACCTCATCTGTATAATGGGGATTAAGACTGTGAGCCCCATGTGGAACAACCTGATTACCTTGTATCTACCTCAGCGCTTAGAACAGTGCCTGGAACATAGTAAGCACATAACAAATACCATAACGATAATAATAATAATAATTACATAGTAAGTTCTGAATAAGTACCATAAAAAAAAAAAAAGGTGACACATTACCCATCAGCAAGGAGCTCACGCACTAATAGAGGAAACAAACCTACAAAATATGTACATCGAGAGTGGTCAAAGTCAATAATTAGATATATAATAATTGCTCTCATACAGCCATGAGTACAGAAGAGTGGCAGAAAAGAGTCGTCTACGTCGGATTCGTTCTTCAGCGGACTTTCTCTTCTGAAGCTTGTTTACAAATGGTTGTCCCCGTGCTTCATGGACGTCGTCAGCTAGGTCGGTTCTAACCACTGTCACCCTCTTAATTATGTCTACTGACATTCCACTCCGCTCTTCAAACAAAATGTCATCCATTACTGAGTACACTCCCTCCGCAGTGCATTAGGGTCTCCGCATGCCACAACAAATTGAGCAAGAGGAGGGAGATCTTTCAGACCGGCTCTCATTTTTCAATTATTTAAAAACCTTCGCCACCAGTTTCTAGTACCCCAAATGCGAGACCAAAAGCACTACGGTCGCCAAGGGAAAGAAGACTTCAAAGGTCATTGGTGGTTCCCTAAGGTCGCTCAGTAGGTTACCTAGAAAGGAGTTTGAAAACGCAGTTAAAGCCCTTTACATTCTCAACTAATAATACTTATGGTATTTGTTAAGCGCTTACTATGTGCCTGGCACTGTACTGAGTGCTGGGGTGGATAGAAGCAATCAAGTTGGACACAGTCCCTGTCCCATGTGGGGGGCTCACGGTCTCGATCCTCATTTTCTAGATTGGGGTAACTGAAGGTCAGAGAAGTAAAGTGACTTGCCTAAGGTCACACAGCAGACAAGTGGCAGAGCTGGGATTAGAACCCATGACCTTCTGACTTCCAGGCCAGTGCTCTATCCGCTATGCCATGCTGCTCCTCTATTGAGTGTTCACTTATTTGCCTGCCTGAAGGAAGAAACTGGACAACACGATACTATTTGTCCTATCTATAATCTATTTCATTAATAATGTATTTCAATAGACTGTGACCGTCTGGTGGGAGTCAGAAGGATGGGGATTCTGATCCCAGCGCTGCCACTTGTCTGCTGAGTGCCCTTGGGCAAGTCACTTAATTCATCTTTGCCTCAGTTACCTCATCTGTAAAATGGGGCGGGGACACAGTTACATGGGAATATGTAGAACGGGGGACTGTGTCCAGTGTGATTTGCTCGTATCCACCCCAGCGCTTACTGCAGTGTCTGACACACAGTTAGCGCTTAACAAACGTCATATCATGGGGAAGCAGCGTGGCTCAGTGGAAAGAGCCCGGGCTTGGGTCAGAGGTCATGGGCTCGAATTCCTCCTCTGCCACTTGTCAGCTGTGTGACTGTGGGCAAGTCACTTCACTTCTCTGGGCTTTAGTTTCCTCATCTGGAAAATGGGGATTCACTGTGAGCCTCACGTGGGACGACCTGATGACCCTGTGTCTACCCCAGCGCTTAGAACAGTGCTCTGCACATAGTAAGCGCTTAACAGATACCAACATAATTATTATTATATCATGATCTAGTGGACAGAGCACGGGCCTGGGATTCGGGAAGACTTGGGTTGGAATCCCATCTCTGCCACTTGTCTGCTTTGTGACCTTGGGCGAATAACTTGAGTTCTCTGTGCTTCAGTTGCCTCAACTGTAAAATGGGGATTAAGACCGTGAGCCCCATGTGGGAACGGTTCTGTGCTCAACCTGATTATCTTTTATCTATCCCAGGCCTTAGCATAGTGTCTGGCACAGAGTAAGCACTTAACATTTACCATAAAAAAACCACTACAACACAGTCGGTTGAAACTCTCCCTGCCCACAAGGAGCTTACATTCTAGAAAGGGAGACGGACATTAAATTGTGGATTTGGACACAAGTGCTGATGATGGTAGGGGAGTTAAAAGAAGAGTCATCATCGTCATTATCATCGTCATCAAATCATCATCAAATCTCCTCGATTCTTTTCCGATCCAGTGACTTTATGGACCTTATCCCTAGGGTTCCCTTGGTAAAAAATACGGAAGTGGTTTACCATCACCTTCTTCTGCACCGTAAAGACTTAAGTCTTAGAGAAGCAGCGTGGCTCAGCGGAAAGAGCACGGGCTTTGGAGTCAGAGGTCGTGGGTTCGAATCCCAGATCGACCAGTTGTCAGCTGTGTGACTGTGGGCGAGTCACTTCACTTCTCTGGGCCTCAGTTACCTCATCTGGAAAATGGGGATTCAGACCGTGAGCCTCTCGTGGGACAACCTGATTCCCCTGTGTCTACCCCAGCGCTTAGAACAGTGCTCGGCACATAGTAAGCGCTTAACAAATACCAACGTTATTATTATCAAGTCTCTGCCGTTGTCTCTGCCCAACGTTTTGATCCCTTGATGGTCCACCTTTGATACTTTCCCATGCTGCCCAGCACAGGTGAATCAACTTTGCCCAGTGCTTTGGCTTAGATCTCTCGTTTATGGGTTAACTCTGGGGAGACGATATCTCTCAATGGCCGAGCTCTATCTAAGCTTCGCTGGCGGATGCAAATCCCCTGCCACGATAAGGTGTTCTAACGAGATGTTCATCCCCTCGATTCTACTTATCGCCATCGTTCTCGTCTGTCCGTCTCCCCCGATTAGACCGTGAGCCCGTCAAAGGGCAGGGACTGTCTCTATCTGGCACAGATTTGTACGTTCCAAGCGCTTAGGACAGGGCTCTGCACGCAGTGAGCGCTCGATTAATACTACTGAATGAAAGAGAAGAGTAGGAGAGTGGAAAAACTTCAATGGCATATCCGATGGCGGCAACAGACAGATTTGGGGGGACCGTGGCCGGTTGTCTGTGGCAAGTCCCATCTCCCTGACACGAAAGCTTCTGAAATACTTCCTCTCTCTCATACTCCCTTTCTCATCCTCTCTCCCCCGTTTATTGCAGTCCAAACCAAACAGGTGAGGAAGCTCTGAGTTTCACATCCGAAGCGGTACAAATCTCTCCATTCTGGGGGCTTACTGTCTGTGGGGAAGCAGTCCGGTGGATCCGAAAACATCTCAGCTAAAACCCGCTCCTGAGCCCACTTTAAACAGCAGATTCTGAGGATGTTCGTGCCGCAACATGGCACGTCTGCTGCTCACCAAGTCCCCACGTCACTTCTAAAGAGAGAAGCGGCGCGGCTCGGTGGAAAGAGCACGGGCTTGGGAGTCAGGGGTCATGGGTTCAAATCTTGGCTCCGCCACTTGTCAGCCGTGTGACTGTGGGCGAGTGGCTTCTCGGTACCTCAGTTACCTCATCTGTCAAATGGGGATTAAGACCGTGAGCCTCACGTGGGACAACCTGATTACCCTGTATCTACCCCAGCGCTTAGAACAGTGCTCTGCACACAGCAAGCACTTAACAATTACCAACTTCATTATTATTACTTAAATGATAAAAGATGCAATCCCCACCCTCAACAAGGTTATAGTCCAGGGGATTGGAATCTGTCTAGAGCACATAGAAGCAGTCGATCAACTTTAATTTTTCCAGGCAAGATCTAGGGGAAATGTTTTGGAACGGAGAGTTGAAATTTTACAATCCAACATGAAACTGGGATAAATGACCTCATTTCCACCAGTTATTTAGTCTGGAAAAAGTCACTTTTTTGATTGCTGAAAAGAAATGCAATTGACATTCATTAAGAAAGGTCAATTTTTAAAATGACTCAAACTAAAGCAAAACCAGCAGATCTTTCAAACTCGCTTCAGCGATACATAAGCTCCGTGAGCTGTGAGATAATAACTCTCCTGACTGGGGGAATTGTGTATTTATAACCTAAACAAGAATATATGTTTACAAAAGAAAAATGCTCTATTTGCACCTTTTTAAAAATGAAACAGACAACAGAGACAGACGGTCTGGGACGGCTGGACTGTTGGATCGGGATGGCTCTTTTTGAGGAGAAGCTTGGGAAAGACGGCAACGTATCAGGAGACTGAAGTCAAAATCAGCTCAGAGCACAGTAGATGCGATGGGTTTCAGAGTGGATGGGATTATTTTATGCGCATCGCTCGGGCTGGTTCTACCTTTGCCTTCCTCCCGCTAGACTGGAAGGTCTTCGTGGGCAAGGGGTAAGACTTCTATCACCGCTGCGCTCTCCCAAGTGCTTAGCGCAGTACTCTGAAAAGAAAAGGTGCTGAGTAAACTCTCTCGATTGATGTTTAGGGCAAATCTCCGCCCTGAACGACACCATCTTTGAAACCACAGAAGTGCTTATGCTGAGCCTGTTCGGTCATGACCCTAATCATCAATGTCAATCAATCAATCAATGGTATTTATTGAGCGCTCGCTATTTGCAGAGCTCTATGCTAAGCCCTCGAGATAGTACAATCCAACAGAACTAGCGGGCACATTCCCTGCCCATGACAATTCATTGTATTTATGGTATTTATTGAGTGCTTACTATGTGCAGAGCACCGTACTAAGCACTTGGGAGGACACAGGCCGGAAGAGTTGGAAGATGTGTTGCCTTGCCACGGTTGTTGACTTATTTATTTATTCAATTATATTACGATCCGTCTCCCTCTCAAATCTGCAAACTCATTAGGGAAGGGAAGGTGTCTATAAACCCCATTAGACTGTGCTCTCCCAAGCGCTTAGAACAGTGCTTTGTTCAGCGCTCAACAAATAGCATGGATTGACTGACCGACTGATAAAATATCTTTGGAGTGGGAAAAGATGTGAAAAATTTGACAAGCAGAATAATTTCTCACCAAGCATCACAGGCTTTTTGTGGCTTTTTTTTTTTTTTTTCTGGCCTTTCCTTTATTCCAACCATTCCCATTTTAATCTCCTTTTTATTGTTCTGAAAAAGCACAGTCCTTTTCAGAGGTGATTCACTGAGTGTTCACTGTGTGCAGACTATTGGTTATTTAATATCAATCAATCAGCTGTATCTATTGTGCACTTAGAGCACCGGACAAGGGCTTGGGAGATGCAGTACGACAGAGTTGGTAGACATCTTTTTTGCCCATGACAAGCTCACAGTCTAGAGGGATTTGGTGATGAACAAAACCATCCTTAACCTGAGCTGAAAATACAGGAAATGTCATCAAGAGGTGACATAGTAGAAACAGTGTGGCTCAGGAGAGAGAGCCCGGGCTTGGGAGTCAGAGGTCACGGGTTCTAATCCCTGCTCTGCCCCTTGTCAGCTGTGTGACCTTGGGCAAGTCGCTTCACTTCTCTGTGCCTCACCTCTTCTGTAAAATGGGGATTAAGACTGTGAGTCCCACGTGGGACAACCTGATGACCTCGTATCTACCCCAGCGCTTAGAACAGTGCTTGGCACATAGTAAGCGCTTAACAAATACCGTCATTATTATTACTTTTATGTGGACAGGATTCTGGGAAGGCACTTTCTTTTGTCTTAATGGTGTTTGTTAGGAGCTGACTGTGTGCGAAACACTGTTCTAAGCCCTGGGGGAGATACAAGTTAATCACGTCAGACACAGCCCCTGTCCCCCATTGGGATTCACAGTGTAAGTAGGAGAGAGAACATGTATTGAATCCCCATTTCACAGATGAGGAAGCTGAGGCACACAGAAGTTAAGTGACTTGCCCAAGGTCACACGGCAGGGAAGAGGAAGCTGTTTCTCTGATGAGCTCTCGAACGCCCTTTTCAAAGTGCCGAATAAAATGCTACCCATCCAGGCACAATCACTACTGATTGACGGTGGCGAAGTTACCAAACTGAATCGGCTCTAAGGGAGCCAGGACCGTCGATTCCCGGGCCCAAGCTCTTTCCACTGGGTCACACGGCTCCTCTCTGCCGGTGGGGTTTCCAGGCAACCGAACTGATCGAGAAACCTCTGGGTATTCTTGCAGTTTAGAAGTAGCCTTGCCTTGTCTTATGCCGTCGAGTCGTTTCCGACCCACAGCGACGCCACGGACGCATCTCTCCTAGAACGCCCCGCCTCCATCTCCAATCGTTCCGGGAGTGGATCCGCAGAGTTTTCTTGCTCAGAATATGGAAGTGGTTGACCACCGCCTTTTCCACGCAGTAAAGTTGAGTCTCCGCCTTCGACTTTCTCCCATTCCCAGCACAGGTGAGTTTTGAGTCGGAGGAGATGGACTTCCACTTACTAGCCACTGGCCAAGCTAGGAATGGAATGGACAGGCCTCTGCTTGACTCTCTCTCCCTTAGTCAAGACCGGTAGATACTGGAAACTCTCCAGTTGTGACCCTGAGAGGGGTTGGAGGGAGTGATTGTATCAGTTGTCCACCTACTAAGTATAATGCCTGTACTAAGCGCTTAAGACAGAACAAAAGTAGCTCAAGATATATTCCCTGCCTACGGGGCACTGAGTGTCTATGAGGGAGACGGATAGCCAAGTATTTACAAGCTTTGTCGCTCACCCGAACCCAGTGCAGAGTCTGAGGTTTGCATTAGTCAGTCAACTACACAACCGGCCTTCTCCTCCCTCCCTCGAGGCCCAGCTCATCCTGCTCCCGGCCCCGCTCTTAGCGTTCTTACGAAAAGGGGCCATCCAACGCCACTTTGGGTTCCAACCGCAGACCGGGCTAGGACCTGAAAAAAGAAGAACCGTGTGTCTTCTCATTTGCTCAGCCTCCTCACTTCCTCTCTGCATCCCCCTCACACACACATACACACACCCTAAAATAACGCCCCAGGGAGAACAAAAAATCTAAATGAGGTAAATCAGGAAGAGGAGAAAAATGATGACAGGAGCAGCCTCGTGAAAACGATCCCATTAAAGAAGCTCTTTTAGAGAGGACAGAATACTACTAATGAGTCTTTCAACCGAGTTCCCTCCTCGTCTCTATATGTCTAAGAGCAAAGCGGATTCGGCCAATTGCTTAGTACAGTGGTCTCTGCACGCGGCATTATTATTGCAATTATCATTATTGTTATTTTATGGTATTTGTCAAGCGCTTACTATGAGCCAGGCACGGGGCTAAGCAGTGGAGTAGACACAACCTAATCAGGTTAGACACAGTCCCTGTCCCGCATGCCGCTCCTGGTCTTAATCCTCATTTTACAGATGAGGAAACAGAGGCACAGAGAAGTTAAGATTCATTACCGTTATTACATTGGTTAAGTATTTACTCTTTGCCACCCACCGTAATGAGATGTACATCACCCTGATTCTATTTATTTGCTATTGTTTTAACGAGATGCTCTTCCCCTCGATTCTATTTGCTGTCGTTGTCCTTGTCCGTCCGTCTCCCCCCGATTAGACCGTGAGCCCGGCAAAGGGCAGGGACTGTCTCTGTTACCGATTTGTCCATGCCAAGCGCTTAGTACGGTGCTCTGCACATAGTAAACGCTCAATAAATACCATCGAATGAATGAACTAGCGTAGATACAATTTAATCAGGTCAGACACAGTCCCTCTCCCACATGGGGTTTACAATCTAAGACTAAGATTTAAAGGGCTCAATAAGTGTACTCAGCGCTTGGGAGAGGACAATATAACAATATAACAAATACATCCCTTGCCCATAATTTATTTATACTAATGTCTGTCTCCCCCTCTAGCCTTTAAGCTCACTACGGGCAGGGAACATTTCTACTAAACTTTCTTCTATTGCATTCTCCCAAGCGCCGAGTACGGTGCTCTGCACACAGTAAGCACTCAAAAAATACCATCGATCGGTTACTTTAGGGCACGGTTTTGCCAGCTGGAGCGATATGCATAGCCTTTATTGGCTAATCGTATCCGGTAGAGGCAAGAATAGTCAGCCCCACAGCACTTATCTACATAGCTGTAAGTCTTCATTTAATCATTCAATATATTCCTATGAATGTCCTTCTCCCCCTCTGGACCTTGAGCTTGTTGGGGGCAGGGAATGCGTCTGTTACTGTTGTATCGTACCTGCCCGAGCTCTTAGTACAGTCCTTTGCACACAGTAGGAGCTTGATAAATACGACTGAATGAACGAATGAGGGAATGGAACAATGTCCTCAAGGTGGCCAGAAAGGCGCCAATGAAAAAATGATTATTTTCGACATAGAGCATAAGTTGGGATGTTGGTCTTTATGTCTAATGTTGTGAGTTTGGATTCAGGAAAGCCTGCAGACTAGTAGGATTGTCTCCTCTTTCCTTTGAGTGCCTTACTTTGAAGTAGTTCTAAAATGGAAGAATGAATTCCCTCCTGGGAATAATGACAATGACAGTTGTGGTGTTTGTGAAGCACTTACTCTATGTCAAGCACTGTACTAAGCAGTGGGGTAGATACAAGATGTTCAGGTCCCATTTGGGGTTCACAGTGTAAATGGGAGGGGAAACAAGTTCTGAAACCCCATTTTGCAGATGCGGGAACCGAGGCACAGAGAAGCAACGTGACATGGCCCAGGTCAAACAGCAGACAGCTAGTGGAGCCAGGATTAGAACTCAGGTCTTCCGTCTTCCAAGCCTGTGGTCTTTCCACTAGGCCACGCCGCTTCTCAGGTAGGAACACCTTAGTTGTCAATGCTGGGAAAAGTCGTGGCAAGGCCATCGGGGATGTCTCAATAACGATAACAGTAATAATAACTATTATGCTACTTGTTAAGCTCTTACGAGGTGCCAAGCACTGTTGTAAGCGCTGGGGTAGATAGATGTTAGTCAGGGTGGCCCCAGGCCCTGTCCCACATGCGGCTTACACTCTTAATCTCTCTTAATCACACTCTCAGAGAAGCAGCGTGACTCAGTGGAAAGAGCACGGGCTTTGGGGTCAGAGGTCATGATTTCGAATCCCAGCTCGGCCACTTGTCAGCTGTGGGACTGTGGGCAAGTCACTTAGCTTCTCTGTGCCTCAGTGACCTCCTCTGTAAAATGGGGAGGAAGACTGTGAGCCCCACGTGGGACATCCTGATTCCCCTGTGTCTACCCCAGTGCTTAGAACAGCGCTCTGCACACAGTAAGCGCTTAACAAATACCAACATTATTATTAATCCTCATTTTACAGATGAGGTCACCAAGGCCCAGAGAAGTGAAGTGACTTGGCCTAGGTCACACAGCAGACACGTGGTGGAGCCGGAATTAGAACCCAGAGCCTTCTGACTCCCAGGGTCGGGCTCTATCCAGGCTGCTTCTCTACCTCGTCCTGGACGTGAAAGTAGTTTTCCTTGGGGTCTGATCGTAGCGGTGAAAACGACAATATCAAACGTTTAGAATGCAAGCTCACTGTGGTCAGGGAACGTCTCTGCCAACTCTGCTGTACTGTACTCTCCCGACCGCTTAGTACAGTGCTCTGCACATGGTAAGCGCTCAGTAAGTACCAGTGACCCAGTAGATATCATCGATTGATTGAAGAAAGGCACAGTGCATCGTTCTTGGTTGTTTCTCCCTATTTTCATTTTGAAATGGTAGGACACGATTCATTCCTCTCGTCTCTTCTCTCTCCTGGTTCCGCACGCACCCTGCTGCTGCGGCCTCCTTCACGAAACGGGGCCGCACCGTGAGCACTGACTCAGAATGCGAAATACGGAGCGGAGCGGTCATTCTTTCGGTATTTTAAGCGGAGTCAAGCTGTGAAAATCAGAGCGGCGAAGCTCTCGGCCTTCGCTCGTTGATCTCTATTTGCTCGTATCCATACCCGGCCCAAGCTACAATTCCCCCCGATGGTTGTTTTTATACAAATTCACCACAGAAAGCCAGATTGTGGCTCAGGGTTTGTGGATCTAGATGGAACAAGAGAAGGATTCATAGACGAGCCTTCATCAACTGCAATTTTAAATGGCTCAGGAGTGAAAAAACGATATGCTGTTGGCCTAATTGTAGTTAAAGGTCACTTATGTCCCAAATTTGGGGACTTCTTCCCTGCCTGTAATTAATTTTTGTGCCCGTCTTCCCCTCTAGACTGTAAGCTGCTGGAAGGCGGGGATCGGGGCTAATTAACTCAATTGTCTTAGACCTCACCGAGCAACTGGTACAGTCCTTTGCAAGGAGTAACTGCTCAACAAATACTACAGATTCCTTTTTCCTTTTTTTTTTTTCTGTATTTAAATGGTATTTGTGAAGTGCTTACTATATACTTGGCTGTGGGGAGAAGGCTCAGCTTGTTTATTTTCCAGAGTTCTCTGACATGCTAATAAAGGAGGCTTCGGTGGCTTGAGGTAGGTGTAGATAAGGAAGCGCGGAGGAAGAAGAGGGCCTGGGGGAGCCCAGTTTTGCCCCTCTAATAATGATAATAGCAATATTACTGCTACAATTATTAATAATGATGGCCTAAGTTAAGCACTTACTATGTATCAAGCACTCTTCTAGGCACTGGGGTAGATGCGAGCTAATCAGGTTGGTCACTGTCTCTGTCCCACAAGGGCCTCGCAGTCTTAATCCCCATTTTACAGACGAGGTAACTGAGGCCCAGAGAAGTGAAGTGACTCACCCAAGGTCACACGGGAGACGGGCGTTGGAGCCGGGATTAGAAGCCAAGTCCTCTGACTCCCAGTTCTGTGCTCTATCCACTGGGCCACGCTGCTTCCCTAGACTGTAGGGTCCTTGTGGGCAAGGAACACATCTACCATCTATCCCAAGCGCTTATGGCTCAGTGGAAAGAGCCCGGGCTTTGGAGTCAGAGGTCATGGGTTCGAATCCCGGCTCTGCCACTTGTCAGCTGGGTGACCGTGGGCGAGTCACTTCACTTCTCCGGGCCTCAGTTCCCTCATCTGGAAAATGGGGATTAAGACTGTGAGCCCCACGTGGGACGACCTGATTCCCCTGTGTCTACCCCGGCGCTTAGAACAGTGTTCTGCACATAGTAAGCGCTTAACAAATACCAACATTATTACTACAGTGTTCTGTACATAGGAAGTGCTCAATAAATGTCACTGGTTGGTTTAGTGATTGAAGGGTGATGTGCCAGTTTGGTGATACACTATAATTGGAATCCCTTTTAGAGGGGAGGTGTTCTCTACACGTCACCATAATAATGCTGGTATTTGTTAAGCGCCTACTATGTGCCGAGCACTGTTCTAAGCGCTGGGGTAGACACAGGGTAATCAGGTCGTCCCACGTGAGGCTCACAGTTAATCCCCATTTTACAGATGAGGTCACTGAGGCCCAGAGAAGTGAAGTGACTGGCCCACGGTCACACAGCCGACAAGCGGCAGAGCCGGGAGTCGAACTCATGACCTCCGACTCCCGAGCCCGGGCTCTTTCCACTGAGCCCCGCTGATCCTGTGATGAAGTGCCCTTCAAGAAGTAATGTCCTACTTTGCTGAGGAGGAATCCTCCAGACTCTAAGCTCTGTTCGGGCAGGGAATGTGTCTGTTTACCGTTGCGGTGTACTCGCCCGAACGCTTAGTACAGTGCTCTGCACACAGTAAATCTGGTTGACTACTAGCTGGAAAAAAAACAAAAAACAAGCATGGCCTAGTGGATAGGGCACAGACTTGGGATTCAGAAGGACCTGGGTTTTAGTCCTTTCTCTACCACTTGTCTGCTGTGTGACCTTGTGCAAGTCACTTCGCTTCTCTGTTCCTCAGTTCCCTCATCAGTAAAATGGGGATTAAGACCGCGAGCCCCACGAGGGACAGGGACTGTTTCCAACCTGACTAGGCTGTGTCTACCCCAGGACTTAGCACAGGGCCTGGCGCTTAGTAAGCAGTCTACAAATACCACCCCCGCCCCCCCACCCAACAAAAAAGCCCCATTCAGATTGTGTATCGTAACACCAGGGGCTGGATCGACTGATTTTCTTGTGGATGAACACGTTAGCACAGCAGTAAAAACCCACAGCTGTCCGTCGATCAATCATATTTATCGAGCCCTTACTGTGTGCAGAACACTGTACTAAGCGCTTGGGAGAGTATAATATAACAATATAATAGAGATGGTAGACACGGTCCCCATCCGCAGCGATGACTCAGTTTCGGGGGTGGGGAGGGGAAAGAATCCACAGGCTTTATGCAGGTACACAATGTGTGACTTGGTGACTGGGCAAGTCACTTCACTTCTCTGTGCCTCAGTTACCTCACCTGTAAAATGGGGATTAAGAATGTGAGCCCCACGTGGGACAACATGATTACCTTATATCTATCCTAGCGCTTAGAACAGTGCTCGGTAAACATTACTACTGCTACTACTAATAATAATGGTACTTGTTAAGCACTAACTTGAAGCAGCGTGGCTCGGTGGAAAGAGCCCGGGCTTCGGAGTCAGAGGTCTTGGGTTCGACTCCCCGCTCTGCCACTTGTCAGCTGTGTGACCGTGGGCGAGTCACTTCACTTCTCTGGGCCTCAGTTCCCTCACCTGTAAAATGCGGATTAACTGTGAGCCTCACGTGGGACGACCCGATGACCCTGTATCTCCCCCAGCGCTTAGAACGGTGCTCTGCACATAGGAAGCGCTTAACAGATACCAACGTTATTGTTATTACTAGGTAAGCTTATGTAGTTAAAATAAAAAACTAAATAAATGGTGGTATTTATTACTATGTTCTAAGTGCTGGGGGAGATACAGGGTAATCAGGATGTCCCACGTGGAGCTCACAGTTTTAATCCCCATTTTACAGATGAGGTAAGCGAGGCACAGAGAAGTTAAGTGACTCGCCCAAAGTCAAGACCTCTGACTCCCAAGCCCGGGCTCTTTCCACTGAGCCATGCTGCTTCTCTGTTACACAGTACTTACCTAGTAAGCGCTTAATAACAATAACGCTGGTATTTGTTAAGCGCTTCCTATGTGCCGAGCACCGTTCTAAGCGCCGGGGTAGATACAAGGTAATCGGGTCGACCCGCATGAGGCTCACAGTCTTAATCCCCATTTTACAGATGAGGGAACTGAGGCACCGAGAAGTGAAGTGACTTGCCCGAAGTCACGCAGCCGACAAGTGACGGAGCCGGGATTAGAACCCATGACCTCTGACTCCCAAGCCCGGGCCCTTTCCACTGAGCCGCGCTGCTTCTCCGTTACATAGTACTTACATAGTAAGCGCTTAACGAATACCAGCATCATTATTATCATCATCATCATCATCATCATTACACAAGGCCAGCTGGATAGTTCCGATCGTGTGTGCATCTCCAGCTTGCATGGGAACCGAGGCGGGAGGGGGAGGTGCTCTAAGTTATTATCTTTTAGAACTCTGCCATCCACACAATTCTCACTCTCATCCTTGGGGAGCAAACCGATCAATGAAATCCATCTCGCTCTTCCTTTTCCACTTCTTCCTTCTTAATCTCCAACCTCAGATTTAGTCGTCGAATCTCCGATGCATTGCTTGTGGCGCATTAGGAGACGGGGCCTGTTTCCGACATTAAAATGAGCTGCTATCTCTTTTAGTCTCTTTAAAAGAGATCGTTTTCTAGGGTACGTAAATAGCGACTTTATTTTGTGTAACTACTTTTAAAAGCATCTGAATAATTTCGGGAAATTCTCCAATTTTCTCTCATACGCTTCTAGTTTATCCCCCAAAGTTCTTTTCTAAATTGATAACTTCTCCCTACATCTTGAAGGCTTCACTTTTGATTTCCTTCCCAGGACTCCCCTCCTAAGAGAATATTCCTCTAAATATCGGGTATCGAGGTCAAGGGAGAATTACGCACATACGCAACCGATACTGATGGTTGCATTTGTTAAGGTACTGATATTTGCCAATCACTGTCCTAAGCACTGTGGAAGATATGAGATAATAAGGTCGGACAAAGTCTCTGCCCAGGGTTCACGGTCCCAAGCGAAACAGGGAAGCAGCGCGGCTCGGTGGAAAGAGCCCGGGCTTCGGAGTCAGAGGTCACGGGTTCGACTCCCGGCTCTGCCACTTGTCAGCTGGGTGACTGGGGGCGAGTCACTTCGCCGCTCTGTGCCTCGGTGCCCTCATCTGTCAAATGGGGATCAACTGTGAGCCTCACGGGGGACGACCCGATGACCCTGTATCTCTCCCAGCGCTTAGAACAGTGCTCTGCACGTAGTAAGCGCTTAACAAATACCAACATTGATTGGGGATCGCGCACTTCGCTTCCGCTGTACTTTCCCAAAGGCTCCGCGCTCGGTAAGTGCTCAGAAAACGTTCCCGACGGATGGATGACAAAGGGGCGACCGGATGAAGAGACCGACTGAATGTGCCGAGGAGATAAGCGAAACCAGTTTCCACCGAACTTTCCTCCACCAAAAATCCATCGCTCTTTCTCCACCCCACTGTCGGCGTCTCACTTCCTTTGCTCTCTCTCAACTCGAGCCATCTCATCTGTCAACCGCAGCGCACTTTGAGGGATTTCATTTTAAATATAGACCGTTGTCGTCAAACTCGGTGATTCACTCTCCGTGGAATTTCATTAGAAATGGGTTTATGAGACTGGGGCAGCATTTGCTTTGTCAGATGAGCCCTTTCGTCTCTGGCTGACGATCGTTTCCTGGATGTTGATCTGCTTGGATACAAGCCTCATTACTTCATTAAGGGGCCACGGTCTGTAGCCGACATATACGGGCTTCAGGGTTCTGGCATCTTTAATTCTGGATGCGCTTAACAGCCGACGGTTTTCGGGTGTCATCACTGTAGTTTCTTGCAACGTTTCAACGTCGACAGACTGATTGATCGCTTCACGGTGATTTGCATATTTTAATCACCAAGCTCGAGGAGTACGAAGAGGAGTAAGGACATAATAATAATAATAATGTTGGTATTTGTTAAGCGCTTACTACGTGCAGAGCACTGTCCTAAGCGCTGGGATAGATACAGGGGAATCAGGTCGTCCCACGTGAGGCTCACAGTTGATCCCCATTTTACAGATGAGGGAACCGAGGCCCAGAGAAGTGAAGTGACTGGCCCACAGTCACACAGCTGACAGGTGGCAAAGCCGGGAGTCGAACCCGTGACCTCTGACTCCGAAGCCCGGGCTTTTTCCACTGAGCCACGCTGCTTCTCCTGTATCTCAGATTGTCAGCCCCCTAAGGGATGGGGACCGGGTATCCCCTCCCAGGGCTTAGTAAGCAGTGTGGCCTCATGGGTAGAACACAGGCCTGGGAGTCAGAAAGACCTGGGTTCTAATCCCGGCTCTGCCACTTGTCTGCTGTGTGACCTCGGGCAAATCGCTTCTCTGTGCCTCAGCTCCCGCAGCTGTAAAATGGGGATTAAGACGGTGAGCCCCATGTGGGAGGGGGACTGTGCCCAACCTGATGATCTTGTATCTACCCCGGTGCTTAGAACAGTGCCTGGATCAAAATAAGCGCTTAACAAATAGCACAATTATTAATATTAGTAATAATAGTAAGAGTAATACGGAGCTCTGCACACAGTAACTGCCTAATCGATACTATCGACACTATTACTATTAGGATGACTTCAGAGGAGCGGCACGGCGTAGTGGATTAAGCACGGGCCTGGGGATCAGAAGGTCATGGGTTCTGATCCGGATCCACCAGCTGCATGCTGTGTGGTCTTGGGCAAGCCGCTTCAGGTCTCCGTGCCTCAGTTACCTCGCCTGTAAGATGGGGATGAAGAATGTGAGCCCCGTGTGGGACAGGGACCGTGTCCAGCTGAGTTTGCTTCTGTCTACTCCAACGGCTGGCACATAGTAGGCGCTTAACAAATACCACAGTTGCTATTATTATTATCAGGAGTACTAGTGACACAGAGCTCTGCACACAGCAGCTGCTTAATCATTACCATTAAAACCGTCACGACTATTTTTACTACAGCTAGGCCATCGGTAGAGAAGGTTTTGGGCCAAAAAAACCCCTTGGGACTTTCCACGAGGTGGACCGGTCCAGTTAGAGGTCCTGAAAAGTAGCCGGAAATTGTGAGCGGCAAAGGCCGGAGCGGTTGTCAAGGCAACAGCCTGCTGTGGGATGGCACTGTAACCCAACACTGCCATTATGCCAAAAGGGGAAATAGTACAGGCCTGGGACTCTAATCCCGGCTCTGCCACTTGCCTGACTTTGGGAGAGTCATTTCCGTTCTCCGTGCCTCAGTTTCCTCATCTGGAAAATGGGGATTAAACAGGATTTCCAGAGAAACAGGAGAGCCTAACAGAAAGAGCACGGGCCTGGGTGACAGAGGACCTGGGTACTGACCCTGGCTCCACTTCATACCGGTTGTTGTCCTTGGGCAAGCCACTTAACCTCTCCAGGCCTCAGTTCTCTCATCTGGAAAATCTGATCATCTTGTGGCTTAGTGGAAAGAGCCCGGGCTTGGGAGTCAGAGGCTGTGGGTTCTAAAAATCCCGGCTCTGCCACTTTTCGGCTGTGTGACTTTGGGCAAGTCACCTAACTTCTCTGTGCCTCAGTTCCCTCATCTGTAAAATGGGGACGAAGACTGCGAGCCCCACGTGGGACAACCTGTTGGCCTTGTATCTACCCCAGCACTTAGAACAGTGCTTGACACAAGGTAAGCGCTTAACAAACACCGTTATTACTATTATTATTACCTCATCTGTAAAATGGGGATCAAGACTGCGAGCCCCATGAAGGACAACCTGATTACCTTGTATCTAAACCGGCATTTAGAACAGCTCTTGGTACATAGTAAACGCATAACAAATACCATTATTATTATCTTGTCTATACTCCAGCACTCAGTACAGTGCTTGGCCCATAGTGAGCGCGTAACAAATAGCACAATTTATACCAGTGTGCTCTGAGTGGCACTGAGTGGCTAAAATAAATTCCACCATGCAGGTTTTGCAGCCTGAAGACCCAGGACTGAGGCTCCTCGATCACTTCTGACAGGACGCTGCATCGTCATCAGCGGCTCCGTCGAATCACGTGAACGTTCGAAGCGGAACTATGATCTCCTAAACGAATAAACGGACTCATATGAAACGTATCAAGCTGAAAACAACTAAAAGGCAACGGCTGAATTTAAAACGGCCCTGGAATCAACGAGAGGCATAGCTAAATGTGAAACATAACGCCCCCACAAATCTAGAACACCTAACTACACTTCCGCCTCAACGTCCGGGTAGTTTTAATTCAAGGGGGTTGGTTTTTCGTTTGTTTTTTTTTGCGTCGTTGAAAGTCTTGCCATGGCCAGCTCAGTCAGGTCAATGTGAATTTTTAGGCTTCAGTACTCTGTGGGTAGTTGCCGAGGCAGACTGATTGGAAGCTAGCTCGGATCCTAAACGTGCACCCTTTCGAACGATCGATCGGCCTGTCGATACTATTTACTCTGTTCGCACTCTACTGATAATTTGGGAGAGCATGATGGAATAATTGAACACGGTCCGTGCCCTCGAGGCTCTTCTGCGTGTCGAGCACTGTACCGATTAAGACCCGGGGCACCACATCGTTTTCTGGATCAGGTTTTCTGACATTTTATTAAAGAGCCGTCGACGGGCCCCTGAAATTTTCACGCTTAGTTTTCCACAGAACATATTTTACCCACGAATTGCTCCCAGAGAACCAAGTCTATTTATCTCCTCTTTCAGAAACGAGTTTGTTATGGTTACTAGCAGTTGCTCTCCTGGCAGCGGTGACTCAATTCTTTTCCGTAAAAGTCAGCTAATTGACTTACCATATTTACAATTCAACAACTTATTGATTTTACCGCTTGCTCTTTTCTTTTCTCTCTTTGGCCATCTTGCAACTCTCTACTCAGAAACATACCTGGTCCCGATCCAGCTAAACACTGCCCTTGCCCAAGTTCAAATTTGGTCAGTGAATCATCGAGGCACTATTGAAACCTGTTATTAGTGTACAAACATCAAAGTGCAGAAGCCCAGGCGGTGGTTGGCTTTTCAAAGGTCAACTGCCTCTTAAATGGAGTCCCGGACTCTGGGTAAACATTTAGTCATTTCTTTAGATTATGACCATTGATGTATGCGCCGTACACTTGATTCGAGTGAACCATTGGGTACGGTTCCTCGTTCAACTGTAGCCTCGGCGAAAATGATTTTTTCATCTTCTGATCAAATTCTCCCTTTATGCTTCTTCATGAATCACTTTAGGAAATGATTATCATGGAATTCAGGGGGAGAGGTGGCTCTTGATCAAGAACCCAGGCACTTTCATCTTTCCTTCCTGATAATTTCCGAACCCAGAACTGTTTTACGATCTCATCACCTTGTGAATATCCCTAATAGGAATGCTCCTTCCCGCTGAAATGAGACTTGACAAGGACTTCAATCAGAACTGGCAAATGGGAAAAGAAGTTGCGGAATATCTTCAAACAATACCAAGCCACCCCTTTTCTTCTGTTTTCGCTCATTGTGCGTGAAAGATAAGGCCTAGGCTTTTTCTCTGCATGTCCAGTGGCAACCTTTCAGAGGAATTAACATTCTGCGAACCAGCTAAGTTGTTAAGGTTTGACATGAGGGGTCATTATATTCAGTTAATAAGACAGCTTATTTGTACCACGTAGTCCTTAACTGATTTTGAGATGCCCTGCCAAAAGGAGTTTTGATTTTCTTTTTGTCAGTCTTCCCACATTTTCATACGAGAATACACGGTGTCCCGACACAATGTCTCAACCTTCCCAACATCAATAAAATCTGCCCTTATTCATCATTGGAGAGGAGCAAATCTAGACTCTCTAAGAGTGTGAGTTCTAGGCATTCTTCCCCTAAGAATACCGATTGGTAGTTTAGAGATTAAAGTTAGGAAAATATATGCTGGGAAGAAAGGATCAGGGCTAACATCTATTTTGTAGTGTAAAGGAGAAAAGGGTAAACATTTTCTGAGGGACAGCAATGGTGAAAATAATAGATGGATATGCTATCTTAAACATTTAGACAGGTTTAAAAGACAAAATGGCTTCTTGGAAGGAAAGTAATGGCAACCCTCCTTTGGGTTGATACTAACCCCAATCCCATATCACTTATGTAAATACCCTTATAAAGTACTATTTCCCCAATTTATTTTAATACCTATCTCCCCCTATAGACTTCAAGCTCCTTGTGGTCAAGGACCTCCTCTACCAATTAATCAATCAATCAAATTTATTGAAAGCTTTACTGTGTGATGAACGCTGCAATAATTCTATTATATTGCTCGTACCCAAGTGCTTAGTAAAGTGCTCGGCCCACGGTCTCTCCCTCTAGACTGTAAGCTCATCGTTGGCAGGGAATGCGTCTGTTTATTGTCAAATGGTATTTGTTAAGCGCTTACTACATGCCGAGCCCTGTTCTAAGTGCTGGGGTAGATACAGGATAATCAGATTGTCCCACATGGGGCTCACATTTTTTTTTTTTTTAAAATCCCCATTTTTGCAGATGAAGTAACTGAGGCACAGAGAAGTTAAGTGACCCGGCCAAGGTCACACAGCAGACAAGTGGAGGAGCCGGGACTAGAACCCACGATCTCCGACCCAGGGCTCAGTACAGTGCTCTGCACATGGTAGGCAGTCAATAAATATGATTGGCTGACTGACTGGTAAGCGCTCAATGTATCTGATTGATTGTCCGACTAATTGGTAGTTGAGATCCCTGACTACGAGGACCTTGAAGTCTACAGGGGGAGATAGGCATTAAAATAAATGATCACCCGATCTGCTGATTCATTTAGGGGATCAGTATTTTGGAAACCTAATCCTGCCCTTGGCTTCATTCAATAATGCTGAAAAGCCAGGATTGGTGACGGAGGGGCAAAAGTTATAATTCTTCAGAAAAGAAGCAGTGTGGCTTAATGGAAAGAGCACGAGCTTGGGGGCCAGAGGTCACGGGTTCTAATCCCGGCTCTGCCCCTTGTCAGCGGTGTGACTTTGGGCAAATCACTTCCCTTCTCTGTGCCTCAGTTACCTCATCTGGAAAATGGAGATTAAGACCGTGAGCCCCACATGGGACAACCTGATAACCCTGCATCTACTCCAGCTCTTAGAACAGTGTTTGGCACATAGTAAACCCTTAACAACTACCGTCATTGATATTACTATCATCGTGAATTAAAACTCCAGAGATGAGATTTCAAAGTCTCGAGATGCCCCCCCAAACCTTCTCGGTCAGTCAGTTAATGGTATTTATTGAGCGTTTAATGTGAGCAGATCACCGTACTAAGCGCTTGGGAGAGTACAATACAACAGTAAAAAGACACGTTCCCCGCCCACAGTGAGTTTACAGTCGCTTGTGACTCTGTCCCCTAGAAATTACCGGGACAGAAACAGCTGGCGGTCGACTTGAAATAAAATCACAGAACTCTTTCAACCCTTCCACCTCTCCCTGGGTAAATGGGAAAGGACCGTAAATGGCGTTGACGGTTATTTCCACATCTATTAGCACTCGGTCAGCTGAGATCGGAGAAGAGTTTTGCAGCATAGGCGGTGCCCATTACCTCTCTCCCTAGCTCCTCTTACAATTTATTTTCACCCCGGCAGGCGATGTCATTAATTTGTTAGGCGGCTCGTACTGTCCGATACAGCCTGCTTTACGGTGGACGCTTACAGACGGCTTGGTGGCTTACTGGTAACGCAAGAAAACTGGGATATAAGAGCAGCGGGTATAAACCGAACAGGTCACGGAGGTTGCTTGGTCTCTGCTGAGGAGAAAAGGAGGCGGTAATAATTATACTAAAGACGGTAGTCGTTAAGCGCTTACCGTGCGCCTAGCACTGTTCTAAGCGCTGTAAGCAAGCAGGTTGTAACTAAGCGTTCCCTTTTATCCAGATTGGGCTGTATTCATGTTTGCTATTCTCAGGGAAATTGACTCACTGGCCCGTAGCACCCCCTCCCCACCCAAAAAAGCAGGTGGGAAAGGGAGAGGAGGAATTGAGAAAGGAAATGTTCTTCACTTTCCCCTTTATTCATTCATTCAATAGTATTTATTGAGCGCTTACTATGCGCAGAGCACTGTACTAAGCGCTTGCAATGTACGAGTCGGTAACAGATAGAGACGGTCCCTGCCCTTTGACGGGCTCACGGTCTAACCGGGGGAGACGGACCGACGAGAACAGTGGCAGTGAATAGAATCAAGGGGATGAATAGCTCATTAAAACAATAGCAAATAAATAGAATCAAGGTGATGTACATCTCATTAACAAAATAAATAAATAGGGTAATAATAATGTTGCTATTTGTTAAGCGCTTACTATGTGCCGAGCACTGTTTTAAGCGCTGGGGTAGACACAGGGGAATCAGGTCGTCCCACGTGGGGCTCACAGTCTTCACCCCCATTTTAAAGACGAGGTAACTGAGGCACCGAGAAGTTAAGCGACTTGCCCAAAGTCACACAGCTGACAAGTGGCCGAGCTGGGATGAGCTGGCAATGAGAGTATATACAGTTGAGCGGACGAATACAGTGCTGCTTTAGACTGTAAGCTCATTGTCAGCAGGTAATGTGTGTTTTATCGCTATCTTGCACCCTACCCAGAACCTAGCATAGTGTTGTGCACACAGTAAGCACTCAATACATACGGTTGAATGAATAAATTAATTCATGAGCAAGCACTTAATAAATACGATTGATTAACTACTCTTCTGAGACAAAATAAAGGGGCAGACCGAATCCGTCACTAGCAGGGCGGCCAGGAGGAGGGGTTTAGGCCTCCAGACTATTGACGTGAATCACATTTATTCCAAGAAGCAACATGAGGTGCTTAGGTGATAACTAGAGGCATTAAAACACACTGGACATCCTTTGCTGGCTTGGAAGCGATTGATCTACGTTTCAGTACACCCGTTGTGTGATGGAATGAAAAAGTGTCATGAAAGCACTCCGAACTGTTCTTTGCGGAATAATGTTGGTATTTGTTAAGCGCTTACTATGGGCAGAGCACTGTTCTAAGCGCTGGGGTAGATACAGGGTCATCGGGTTGTCCCACGTGAGGCGCACAGTCTTCATCCCCATTTTACAGATGAGGGAACTGAAGCACAGAGAAGTTAAGTGACCTGACCATAGTCAAGTGGCAGAGCCGGGATTCGAACCCATGACCTCTGACTCCCAAGCCTGTGCTCTTTCCACTGAGCCACGCTGCTTCGTCTGTGGAAATCCAAACAACTTAGACTGTCACTGCAGGGAATCTCTGACCTCCACACTCGCTCCAGAGCCGGGGGGGGTTTTCCTACCGGGACCCCGTGAATATCAATACAGGACCTCGCCCTAAGGGATATCCTACGGGAAGTGCTCTGGAAAAACCACATTTGCCACGGCTCAGGGAGAAAACCCGTACATGGCTGTTATTTCCAACCCTCTACCAGTCTCGGCTACGGGAGGGAGAGTCGAGGAGTGGCCTACCCGTTCCATTCCTAGCTTGGGTAGCGGTTAGCGAGTGGGAGGCCGTCCGCTACACCTCAGAACTCACCTGCGCTGGGCAGCAGCGACATGGGAGATGATCCGAAGGTGGAGACTCAAGTTGCGCGGAGAGAAATGGGAAACCTCTTCCGTATTTTGACCAAGAAAAGTGTACGGACGCACTACCAGGAAGATTGCGGATGGAGAGCGGGACGTTCGGGGAGAGACTTGTCCATGGAGCCTCTCCGGGTCGGACGCGACGGCATAAGACGAGATGAGATTGAAGCGCTTAGTGTTTGACACATAGTGTGCACTTAACCAACACCGTTATTATTATCATTATTGTTATAACTAGTAGAAATAACAATGCAAGGGGTTTAGATCGTACTGGATTCAGTCTCTGACTGAGTGTAATCCAACCTCTGCCTAAAGACAACGTTGGTTTCATTTCTGTTTGTTTGTAGAGCTTCGAAGTAACAGAATGGCTTCTTGACTCGCAAAGGGAGCTAAATTACTGTATGTACCACAAACAGCATATTCATTCCTCGCTCCAGAAAGGAAACACCTGCTATAGTCTCTTGCTAATTGCCGACTTTTGTGTAAGCATTTGGAGGAAAAGTAATGTTTACAAAGATTACTTATACATGGAAAAAAATCAGAAACAGAAGACAAGTGAATAATTAAAATGTATTGGAAACTCGACTAGAAAACAACAGATCTTTGAGTTTATCAGCTGAAAAGGAAAGGCTTTTATAAACATACTTTGGGGAAACATATTCCAGTAACCATATCCAAAAGGGCAAAAATGCTGAATAATTTAAACTATTTTTAAAAATTCCATCCACAATGGTCTTCCCTTCACTAACCCGATATTTTAGAGAGACAGCGGCTAACACGCCCGTATTTTTTACTTCTATGGCTTGTGCGAATTCCAAGAACTCTCCCCCAAAATGCTGCTGTTTGTGGGTCTTCCTGATTATAGATACATGTGTCAGTTTGTAAATTATTCTAAATCTAACTCTAAATCATCCAGTTTCCACCCTCAACCCCAGAGCACTTCTGTGTATGTCTTTAAATTATATATTACAATTATTGGTTTTCTATTTCCATTAATGTCTCTCCCTCTAGACTGTAAGCTCATTGTGGGTAAAGATCAGGTCTGCCAACTCTGAAGCAGAGTGGCTCAGCAGAAAGAGCACGGGATCGGGAGTCAGAGGTCATGGGTTCAAATCCCGGCCCTGCCACTCGTCAGCTGTGTGACTTTGGGCAAGTCACTTAACTTCTCGGTGCCTCAGTTACCTCATCTGTAAAATAGGGATTAAGCTTGTGAGCCTCATGTGGGACTACCTTGTATACCCCAGCACTTAGAACAGTGCTCTGCACATAGTAAGAGCTTAATAAATACCAACCTTATTATTACTCTCCCAAATGCTTAGTGCAGTAAGTGCTCAATAAATACCACCGATTAATTGATCTGCCCTTTTGTCTCGGTCACTTGATTCTCTGATTGCCCATCGGACTTTCCAAAGGTCCTGAAGACATAATTGATAATAATAATAATAATAATGTTGGTATTTGATAAGCGCTTACTATGTGCCTAGCACTGTTCTAAGCGCTGGGGGAGATCCAGGGTAATGAGGTTGTCCCACGTGAGGCTCACAGTCTTCACCCCCATTTTACAGATGTGGTCACTGAGGCCCATTTATTGAGCGCTCACTACGTGCACAGCACTGTACGAAGCGCTTGAAATGTACAATTGGGCAATAGATAAAAACAATCCCTGCCCAATGATGAGTTTACACTCAATGAATACAACCGACTGACTGACTAAACAGGCTCACAGTATCAGAAGATCGCTCCTTTAGTTCCGCTGTCATGTTCTAGCCGAAACACAGTGACGCACACATTCTTGCCAAAACTGGATGTATCTTTCTTTGACTTCCTATTTCCTTCCTTCCTTTCCTTTCCTTTCCTTTCCTTTCCTTTCCTTTCCTTCCCTTCCCTTCCCTTTCCTTTCCTTTCCTTTCCTTTCCTTTCCTTTCCTTTCCTTTCCTTTCCTTTCCTTTCCTTTCCTTTCCTTTCCTTTCCTTTCCTTTCCTTTCCTTTCCTTTCCTTTCCTTTCCTTTCCTTAGTGCTTATTGTGTGCAGCGTACTGTTCTAAGTGCTTGGGAAGTACATTTCAGGAATAAAGAGAGACAATCCCTGCCCACAGCTGACTTCGTACTACTCTGTTCCTGAAGTTCCCCACTTGTTCTCAACCCAAACATGCGGATTGCAATAATACCTGTTACTTTACTAAAAGCAGTTAAGTTACTTGCTTATTTATCTACTTTCATTTTTTTTTTCCTTGGCTGTGTATGTTTGTGGTCTTCCGCTTTTATCATTTGGGCATCTTTTGTCCTCTTCCTCATCGATGGTAGGTTTCTCAGGGTGGAGATCACGCCTTTCTTTTTAATGTTTGTTCCCAAGCTCCCAGTAGAGGACTGTGCCCAGAAAACTTGTTCGATCAATAGGAGAGCTGCTGATGAGAAGTAAGCGTCCATTTGACTGGCCACGGTGCTTGACTATGTACATGTCTACCAATTCTGAGGCACTGTACTCTCCCAAGCAGTTAGTACAGTGCTCGGTACACAGTAAGCTCTCAGTAAATATCATCGATGATGATGATGGCATTTGTTAAGCACTTACTATGTGCCAAGCACTGTTCTAAGGGCTAGGGTAGATACAAGGTCATCAGGTTGTCCCACATGGGGCTCACGGTCTTAATCCCCCTTCTAGACTGTGAGCCCATTGTTGGGTAGGGATTGTCTCTGTTGCTGAATTGTACTTCCCAAGCGCTTAGTACAGTGCCCCGCACCCAGTAAGCACTCAATAAACACGATTGAATGGAACTGAATTAATCCCCATTTTACAGATGATGTCACTGAGGCCCAGAGAAGTCAAGTGACTTGCCCAAAGTCACGCAGCTAAGTGGTGGAGCTGGGATTAGAACCCATGACCTCTGACTCCCAAGCCCTGGTTCTTTATACTAATTCATTCAATAGTATTTACTGAGCATTTACTATGTGCAGAGCACTGTACTGAGCACTTGGAATGTACAAGCAACAGATAGAGACGATCCCTGTCCGA
The DNA here is from genome assembly GCF_004115215.2 of Ornithorhynchus anatinus. Taxonomy (NCBI): domain Eukaryota; kingdom Metazoa; phylum Chordata; class Mammalia; order Monotremata; family Ornithorhynchidae; genus Ornithorhynchus; species Ornithorhynchus anatinus. The sequence goes on along the minus strand of NC_041735.1, from coordinate 65,053,303 downwards.
TGATGGGCTCACAGTCTAATCAGCCACACCGCTTCTCCCATGATGATGATGATGATGATGATGATGGCGATGATGATATTAAGCACTGGGGTAGAAAGAATACCTTTAGATCAGACACAGCCCATCCCAAATGAGTCTTCCAGTCCCATGGTGTGGGGGGACAGGGATTCAAACCCCATTTAACGTAAGAGAATTTCAGTGACTTCTCCATGATCACCCAGCAGACAAGTGGCAGGGCCAGGATTAGAACCCAGGTCCCTCGACTCAATCAATCATATTGTTTGAGATCTCACTGCGTGCGGAGCACTCAACTAAGCGTTTGGGAGAGTACAAAATAACTCTCTGGCCCGTGCACTACCCACTAGTTCAACTTCTCTAATCCTCTTCTCTCTAATGCCTAATTCCCATCCTTCACAGGTGAAATAATCACAGGCTCCCGGAAATCAGAATAATTGGAAATGGAAAATCCCTCTATGTTCATTATACTTCCATGCCTGAGCAGGTCTTTAACGGGAAGCTACACAGCTGAACGTCAGAGAATCCAGAAGAGAATATATTCAAGTCCTCTGGACATATACGCACTTGCTCTTCTTCCAACACATCTGACTATCGCTCGGGAAATTGCCACCGCTCACAGGCCTACCGACCTGTCGGAGGAAACGAGCATGCAAATCTCCGCGCAGACGAATGAGTGCACGCCGTTAATGTCTTTTTAATCAATCTTTTCGGGATCCCTTGTTTGCCATGTTTACGTTTAGTTCCCGGGAATACAAAGTTCTGCAAATAGTGGCAACCTGTTCTTTCATTTAACCAGAATCAGATTTACTAATCTCGGCATTACTAATCGTTAGCTTTGACACGTTTAAAAAGGATGGAAGCTACTTAATAGACCTGTCTTCCAGGATGAAATGAACAACTGTTAAGGGAAATGGAATTGTTCAAAGATACATTTTCTTTGTGCCGATCTGTGAAATATACCGTAATTACTCTCTTTTAATGAATATCTCTCAGAGAGGAGCAATCTCTCAGCTCTGCAAAAGGTAAAATACAACGATAATTGCCTCTGCTTTGGAAATAAAATGGGAAAATGAGATTGTTATTTTTACACCCTAATATACAATAATTAGAATCCCCGCAAGCTGTTCATCAAGATTTGAACTTCCACGGAGAAGCTTGAGCTCGTAAAATAGCCCTGCTTATCCATTTGGGAGGTTTTCGGGGCTAATTTCAACTGGCTGTCACCTTCCAATTCAATGACATCCAGAGAGAAGTAAACTTGAGAAATGGCCGGTATGAACGGCCGCCGACGGATGCCTTCCAAAATGGTCACCGGACGGCTTCGTTTGAAAAATACGCAATTTATCCCACTTGCAGTCATGGCTCGTTGGCTAATCCTGTGGTATCGCCGCTCAGCCGGGGGTTAAGCAGCAGAAGACCGTGAACCGGAGGGGTGGGAGACAGGGGAGAGAAACGGGCCGAGAAGGGGGATGGAGACACAGGAGGGGAGAGGGAGCTGAGAAAGGGGAGGAGGTGAGGAAGAGGAAGAGAGGAGAGGGGTGAGGAGAAAGAGGAGAGGGATCTGCGGCAAACAGATTGGGTGGGTCGTGGAGACTGATCTTTCTGGGCCACCCCAGCCTGGCCATAGCCCGGTCCACGATCATTGAGAAGCAGCGTGGCTTAGTGGATAGATCATGGGCCCGGCAGTCAGAAGGATCTGGGTTCCGATCCCAAATCTGCCACTTATCTGCTCTGTCGCATCACTTCTCTGTGCCTCAGTTACCTCGGCTGTTAAACGGGGATTAAGATTGTGAGCCCCTTGTGGGCCAGGGACTGTGTCCAACCCGATTTGCTTGACTCCACCCCAAGGCTTAGAAAGGTGCCTGCTACCTAGTAAGCGCTCATTATGGTGATTATTATTATTATTATTATTATCTCAATATCGAGCCTTCGATCTGACACTCAATACATTTCATCAAGGACAAACCTGGGTTTCTCCTGGCTCTGTTATTCTCTGCTCTTCTCCAACTCATCCCTCGGCTTAATAATAATAGTAATAATAATAATGATGGTATTTGTTAAGTGCTTACTATATGCCAAGCACTGTTTGAAGTGTTGCGGTAGATTCAAGGTAATCAGATTGTCCCACGTGGGGCTCAAGGTCTTAATCCCCATTTTTACAGATGAGGTAACTGAGGCACAGAGAAGTTGAGCGATGTACCCACGGTCACACAGCAGACAAGTGGCGGTGACGGGATTACAACCCACGACCTCTGACTCCCAAGCCCTGGCTCTTTCCGCTAAGCCATGTCGCTTCTTAAGCCTTCTTCTAAAAGAGTCTAAGTGCAGGAAAAAAGAATAAGGAGGGAAGACTACTCTTTGGCTACTATGATGTCTCTAGTGCCCAGTTTCTTCATCTGGCTTGTTCAGTCCTCTCCACCTTGTTATTAATAATAATAATAATAACCGTGGTATCTGCTAAATGTTTAGAAGTGTCAAGTACTGCACTAAGCACTCAGATCAGAGACAATCAGATGGGGCACCCTTCCTGTTCCCCTTGGGACTCACAGTCTAAGGAGGAGAGTGAAAAGGTATTGAATCACCACCGTATAGATGAGGAGACTGTAAAATTAAGTGATCCGCCCAAGGTCACGCAGCCGGAGAGTGGGGGGATTTGGTATTAGAACCCATTTAGGAACTGGGGAAGCGACGAAAATTCATTCATTCATTCAATTGTATTCATTGAGCGCTTACTGAGTGCAGAGCATGGTACTAAGCGCTTGGAAAGTACAATTCGGCAACAAATAGAGACGATCCCTACCCAACGATGGGCACGCAGTCTAGAAATTGGGATTAAGGCTGCAAGTCCCATATTTGACATGGACTGCGTCCAACCCGATCACCTTGAATTTACCCCAGCTCTTAGAACGGTGCCCGGCACACAGTGAGTGCTTAATAAATGCCGTAAAAAAGAAGCGAACCAGTAAACGACAACGACGACGACAACCAGAGTACCAAAACAAAACAAAACTGGTCTCCTGACTCGCAGGCTTGTGTTCTTTCCAATTAATCCAGCCAATCAGCAGTTTGGAATCAAGAGGAGCCCCAAGATCTTTAAATGGAACCCTCCAACACACATTTAAGATGATACTGAGAAGGATGTTCCTTTCTACACTCCCTGAGAGCAGAGATCCTCATCTGTTAACTATATGGTAATCGCCCAGATGTTCTACATGGAGGAACTGCTCAGTAAATAGTACTGATTTATTATAGCGTATTTCCTGTATTTCTTCATTAAGAGGGAGTGGGCAACTGAATACCTCATCTTGCCATTCAGACCTTGTCCTCCCCGTTTTTTTCCATCTCTGTAGACAACACCACCATCCTCCCTGTCTCACAAGCCCACGATCTTGACGTTGTCCGCGACTCGCCTCTCTCATTCCACCTACATATTCAATCTGTCACCAGATCCTATTGCTTCTGCCTCGGCGACACTGCTAGAACCCGCCGTTTCCTCTGCATCCAAACTACTGGCATGCTGATCCGGGGATTTATCCTATCCCTCCTTGCCTGCGGCACCTGACTCCTCGCTGACCTCCCGGCCTCCCATCCCTCCCCGCTGCAGTCCATACTTCACTCTGCTGCGTGGATCATCCACCGACAGAAACGTTCGGTCCGTGGCTCCCTGCTCTTCGAGAACGTTCAGTGGCTCCCTATCCACCTCCGTATCAAACAGAAATTCCATACCATTGGCTTTAAAGCACTCAAACGTTTCGCTCCAAGCTGGCTCACCTCACTGATCTCCTACTCCAGCCCAGCCCGCACACTCTGGCTCAGTGGAAAGAGCACGGGCTTTGGAGTCAGATGTCATGGGTTCGAATCCCGGATCGGCCACTTGTCAGCTGTGTGACTGTGGGCAAGTCGCTTCACTTCTCTGAACCTCAGTTACCTCATCTGTGAAATGGGGATTAAGACCGTGAGCCCCTCGTGGGACAACCTGATTCCCCCGTGTCTACCCCAGCGCTTAGAACAGTGCTCTGCACATAGTCAGTGCTGAACAAATACCACCATTGTTATTATTATTACTCCACTCCTCTAGAAGCAGCATGGCTCAGTGGAAAGAGCCTGGGCTTCGGAGTCAGAGGTCATGGGTTTGACTTCCGACTCTGCCACTTGTCAGCTGTGTGACTATGGGCAAGTCACCTAACTTCTCTGTGCCTCGGTGACCTCATCTGTAAAATGGGGATTAACCGTGAGCCTCACGTGGGACAACCTGATTACCCTGTATCTACCCCAGAGCTTAGAACAGTGCTCTGCACATAGTAAGCGCTTAACAAATACCACCATTATTATTATTATTATTATTATTATTATTATTTAGAATCAATTTACTCACCATGCCCCAATCTCATTTATCGACCACTTTTCCATGCCCTCCCCTTAGCCTGGAACTTCCTCCCTTTTATATATACCAGACCACCACTCTCTCCACCTTCAGAGCACAATTAAGGTGCACGAGGCCTTCCCTGATTAAGCCTTCTTTTCCCTGGTTCGCTCTCCCTTCTCTGTCACCTATGAACTTGGATCTGTGACCTTTGGACATTTGATATTAGCCCCACCCCCAGCCCCACAGCTTTAAACTATAAATTATACATTAATTATTCATACAAATGCCTGCCTCCCCCTCTAGGCTGTAAACTCTTTATGGGCAGGGAACACGTTTGCTAATTCTGCTGTACTGTACTCTCCCGAGCGCTTAGAACAGTGCTCTGCACATAGTAAGCGCTCAGTAAATACCACTGAATGATTGATGATATCGTAAAAGCTTTTATTTTTTCTATCAACTGAAGGGTCTATTGAGTGGAATGTCATCTCTATTAGGTGACGGTAGCCACGCAGGATTGAAATATGAACAATCCTCATGTAATTTTTTTGTGAAATAAGCCATTGGTTTTGTACAGTAAATCCATGACAAAATTCAAGTTCCAACTTTTTCAAGACATGAAAATTGAATTTGCATGGCTGGCCAAGGGTTAAATTGCCTTTATTAGAGGGACCCACTGATTTTGAGGGGGAAAAAAAAAAAGAATTCTGCATTTCTAGATCTTTCATCTCTCCCCTCCATGGCCAATTGCCCAAAAGACTAAAACAGGTAAAATGTTTACTCTGGGACTTCAGCAGTGTGTACCAAGTTCCAGCTGATGGGGACTGTTTGTGGTCATGGTATAAAAGCCTGGAAATAGATTTAGAGTGAAAGCACTGAATGACCTCACATTCAACAGCATCAGGGCACTGCTGATATGCAAAGAGATCAACTAAATAAAATGCCTGATGAATGAACGAGAAGCAGCGTGGCTCAGTGGAAAAGAGCACAGGCTTTGGGGTCAGAGATCATGAGTTCGAATCCCGGCTCTGCCACTTGTCAGCTGTGTGACTGTGGGCAAGTCACTTCGCTTCTCTGTGCCTCAGTAACCTCATCTGTAAAATGGGGATTAAGACTGTGAGCCCCACGTGGGACAACCTGATTCCCCTACGTCTACCCCAGCGCTTAGAACAGTGCTCGGCACATAGTAAGCGCTTAACAAATACCAACATTATTATTATTATGTCCCACTTGAGAAAAACTGACATGCAGATTTATACTTTCTCTAAAAAAAAGAAAATCTAGGTAAGCTACAAACTTGACTAGGAATAATTGTATTCCTTCTGAAACGATGCATACGAAGGACATTATCAAATAAAGGACATTGATTTAGATTTAGTGACTGTCTGATCTGCTGGGGACTTTATCCTACTGATGATATTTATTCAGTACTAGTAACACTTAGGTTCAGGGTGGTTACTATTCAGGTCTCTGTTTATCGTAAACACGACTGGCTTTAGCCTCAGACTTGTACCTTTCCTGAAACAAACCAAATCCAAACTCCAAGATCTGGCTCACACAGGAATTAAGGGATTTGAGACTCAGACATCAGAATCATGGTTCCATTCCTGCTGTCCCTGAGACCTTCGGCAAGTCTTTCTTACCGATTCCCCACTGGGACCCGGGAAAGATGCATGCTTAGCTCACAAAGTTCTCATCTTCAGAGCTGCAATGTTCAATCAATCAATCAATGAGACTTACTGAGTGCTCATCGTGTGCAGAGCACTCTGCCAAATGCTTGGGAGAGTTGGTCGACATGGTCTCTATTCACACTGAAAATGACATGGTATTTGTTAGGTTCTCACTATGCGTCAAGCACTGTTCTAAGTGGACATACAAACTAATCATATGGCACCCAGTCTCTGTGCCCGTGGGGCTCCCAGTCTTAATCCCCATTTTCCAGATGAGGTCACTGAGGCGCAGAGAGGTTAAATGTCTTGCCCGATGTCACACGGATCAGCAGGGAAGTTTGGTGGCTTTTCTTGTTGTTATTGCTGTTTTGTTGTTGTTAGTCAGTCATATATATTGAGCCATCTACTGTGTGCAGAGCACTGTACTCAGTACTTGGGAAAGTAGAATACAACAGAGTTGGTAGACAAATTCCCTGTCCATAAAAAAATTTACAGTCCCTGCCTCTCCTTCTGTTTTTTTGGAATGTGACTCTTCTCTGGTAATAATAATAATAATAATATAATAATGTGGTATTATATACTTTATATAATAATATAATTAGAATATGGTACTTGTTGATTAATTCTTTCAATTGTATTTATTGAATTCTTACTGTGTTTACTTACAAGTGCTTAGCACAGTGCTCGGCACACAGTAAGTGCTTAATAAATATGATTGAATGAATGAATAAGCCGACATATTCTCTGCCCACAGGCTTGCAGTCATTCATTCAATAGTATTTATTGAGTGCTTACTATGTGCAGAGCACTGTACTAAGCGTTTGGAATGTACAAATCGGCACTACTATGTGTCAAGCATTGTTCTAAGGATTGGGGTGGATACAAGTCTGTCAGGTTGGACGCAGTTCCACTCCCGCAGGGGCTCATACTCTTAATCCCCGTTTTACTGATGAGGTAACTGAGGCCCAGAGAAGTTGAGTGACTTGCCCAAGGTCACACAGCAGACAGTTGCAGAGCTGAGATTAGAAGCCAGATCCTTCTTACTCCCAGGCCTGTGCTCTATCCACTAAGCCATGCTGCTTCTCTGACCTAGGCCTAGTGAACAGAACAATATCCTTGGATGTTATCCCAGTGTTTTGTTCGGTGTTTTGCACAGATAAGCTCTCCACAGATGAGAAATGGCAAAAATACATAAATAATGGGGAAAGTGCCTCCCTGAAGATGAAAGATATTAAATCTAATGAAAAGTGTCATTCAGCTCTTGGAGGTGACTCACTGACTGAAGGGAAGCATGTATTTGAAAAGATGGTCTGTCAAGATTAATTCTTTAAAATGGAGAACAGGTTGTGTTGAAGTATAGAAATTTGGCATTTTGAGTTACAAGAGTCCACCTTCCCTACCAGGGCTCTCTCAAGCCTTCAAAATTTCATTAAAAATGGCTAAGTAATCTAACTTAATAAAAAAAAAAAAAACCATGATCTCAGAAAAGCATCAGCATATCTTGGAAGCATTTGTCCAATCGACCATTCAGAAACCTGGGCCTATTTAAAAGCCTCCAGCCATCACCTGGATCTTGGTCTTTCTCACAAATAGAATTCCCAATATCAGGCTACTGCTGGTTCCTCGTGAGTCATCGCTCTTGACAGGGGATCAAGATCCGGTCTGGTCTTTATTGGGTTGCCTTACCCTATTGCGTTCCCCTTTCACGCTAAGCTTAAAACGTTGACTGAGAGGTGTGATGAAATGGACATTTGCCTCTTTACAAAACCACCTGCGGTACGATCGATTTTAATGGGCCTAGTTCTCTCTTTTTTTCACTTTTCTCCTTCAGGAAGTCACTCCTAATGAGTGGCAGTTTGGGATTCTCATGCAGAACTAAATTAGTTTCCCTGGTCTTCAACATACTAGGCCAGTGTCCTGTCTGTTTTCTACATGCTGGATGTAATTGATAATAATGGTTATGGCATGTATTAATAATGTTGGTATTTGTTAAGCGCTTACTATGTGCAGAGCACTGTTCTAAGCGCTGGGGTAGATACAGGGGAATCAGGTCATCCCACGTGAGGATCACAGTTAATCCCCATTTTACAGATGAGGTTCCTGAGGCCCAGAGAAGTGAAGTGACTCGCCCACGGTCACCCAGCTGACAAGTGGCAGAGCCGGGAGTCGAACTCATGACCTCTGACTCCGAAGCCCAGGCTCTTTTCCACTGAGCCACGCTGCTTCCCATAGCCACGCTTCTTCCCATAGCCACGCTGCTTCCCATAAACGTTAAACACTTACTCTGTGCTAAACACCGTCCTAATCACTGAGGTCATCAGGTCGATCATGATCCCCATCCCACAGGGGGCTCACAGTCTAAGTAGTGGGGAGAAAAGGCAATAGATCCCTATTTTACAGTTGAGGAAACTGAGGCGAAGCAGTGAAGTGACTTGCCCAGGGTCACACAGCGGTAAGTGGTGGAGCCAGGATTAGAACCCGGGACCTCTAACTGCCAGACCTGTACTCTTTCCACTAGGCTATGCTCTCTCTCTGCTTCTCCCCTTCAGACAACGTGACCATCAGTGACATCCTTGAAGCTACGAACGGATTCCATTCCAGAATCAAGTCCTCTCGATAAGAAAATTCAAGGAGAAACTGAGGAAGCAACACGGGCAGCAGTGGAAAAGACTCCCATCTGATGCTAGCTAGGGCCGTCAGTACCGACTTTTCCTTTTGAGCCTGGAGTCAAAAAGAGGGCAGGGATTTTAGCAGGAATGGGGACCGGGATAGGATAGGCTTCAGGGAACTAACAGAACACAAAGATACCATCATAGGTTTTTTTCAGCCTCTAGACTGTAAGCTCCTTGTGGCCAGGAAATGTGTCTCCTAACTCTGTGTACTGTAATAAAAATAATAACAATAATAATAATACTGGGATTTTTTTTAAGGGCTTACTATGTGATAGGCATCGTTCTAACTGCTGGGGTAGATACAAGAAAATCAGGTTAGACACAGTCCCAGTCCCACATAAGACTCACAGACTCAATTCCCATTTTACAGAGGCGGAAACCGAAGCCCAGAGACGTTAAGTGACTTGCCCAAGGTCACACGGAAGACAACTGGTATAGTCAAGATTAGAATAATAATAATAATAATAATGTTGGTATTTGTTAAACGCTTACTATGTGCCGAGCACTGTTCTAAGCGCTGGGGTAGACACAGGGGAATCAGGTTGTGCCACGTGGGGCTCACAGTCTGCATCCCCATTTTACAGATGAGGTAACTGAGGCACCGAGAAGTGAAGTGACTTGCCCAAAGTCACACAGCTGACAAGTGACCGAGCCGGGATTCAAACCCATGACCTCTGACTCCGAAGCCCGTGCTCTTTCCACTGAGCCACGCTGCTTCTCAGGTCCTCCGATTCCCAACTCGTGCTCCTTCCACCAGGCTACACTGCTTCTCCACTCCTGAGATGCTGTTTCTTCGATCAGAACCGAAGCTTTCATCTTCACTCCGGGACCCAGCTTTGATGAGGCAATGGGAACACACTCTCCTGTCCCTTTTGGCAACCTTCTTTTAACTGGGTTTTGCCCTGAAGTCGAATAAGGTGAGCGGACGAGCTGTAAACGTTCCCCCCCCTTCCCCCCGAGATGGGTCCCAGAGAATCCAGACAGTGTTGAGAGACGTGAAACGGAACTCGGACGGTCGCCTGCCTTTCCTACAAAGAAAACTGGAGTTCTTCCATCTTAATTTCACCCCAGCTTCTTTCCACCTATTCCACGTCATCGTATGTACATCTGAGGAATAGTAGCTCAGGTCCTACCTCTCACTAAATGTTTTGGTCTCACAACTGCACTGGGGGTCTGCAGAGATAAGAACCTGTCTGACCATTAAACTCTCTTGAACCAGTATCTTCTCAGCTGGGTGCAGGGGTGACAGATATAAGCTCTTCTTTATGAGCTGTTTATTTCTCTCCAAGGTCACCTGCAGCTGACCGAGTCGAGTGCAAATCCAGACAGGTCCCAATTTCAAGTAACAACGTCTCTTCCAGTGGCAAGAGACTTTCTACATAGAGAAGCAGCGTGGCTCAGTGGAAAGAGCCCGGGCTTGGGAGTCAGAGGTCATGGGTTCGACTCCCGGCTCTGCCACTTGGCAGCTGTGTGACTGTGGGCGAGTCACTTCACTTCTCTGGGCCTCAGTGACCTCATCTGTAAAATGGGGATTAACTGGGAGCCTCACGTGGGACGACCTGATGACCCTCTATCTCACCCAGGGCTTAGAACAGTGCTCTGCACATAGTAAGCGCTTAACAAATACCAACATTATTATTATTATTAATTATATAGGGCTAGCTGTGGGTGACTACCAGCGATCTGCCCGTCTTATGCCGTCGAGTTGTCTCCGATCCAGTGAGATGTCTTGGACATATCTCTTCCAGAATAATAATTTTGGTATTCATTAAGCGCTTACTAGGTGCCGAGCACTGTTCTAAGTGCTGGGGGAGATACAGGGTCATCAGGTCGTCCCACGTGAGGCTCCCAGTTAATCCCCATTTTACAGATGAGGGAACTGAGGCCCAGAAAAGTGAAGTGACTTGCCCACAGTCACCCAGCTGACAAGTGGCAGAGCCGGGAGTCGAACTCATGACCTCTGACTCCGAAGCCCGGGCTCTTTCCACTGAGCCACGAATGCCCCACCTCCATCTGCAATCATTCTGGTAGTGAAGCCATACAGTTTTCTTGGGGAAAATCCAGAAGTGTTTTACCATCACTTCCGTCTTTGCAGTCAATCTGAGTCTCCACCCTCGACTCTCTCGCGTGCCGCTGCTGCCCAGAACAGGTGAGTTTTGACTCGTAGCCGATGGCCTTCCACTCGGTAGCCACTGGCCAAGCTAGGAATGCAATGGCCAGGCCTCTGCTTGACTCTCCCTCCTATAGTCGAGACTGGTAGAGGACTGGAAACTCTCCAGGTGTGACCCCGAGAGGGGAGTAATCTACTATCAGCATAATTTTCCTAAAAGACGCCTTTTCACTATAATTCCACTGGAATTGCTTCAAACCTATTTATGGCAGGCTAGTGCTTGAGGTGTTCAGAAATGCCACAGCAATGGGAAAAATGAGGATTTTGACTTTGGAAGATATTTTCTGATTGGCACTGCCATTTGGAGACAGACCTTATGTCTGATATGCTTTTCCCAATTCCCTTTAAAGAAATGGTTAAAATAAACTTTGACAAATAAAGCCTCCGTAGAATAATCCCCAGTGTTATCCAAACGATCAAATCTATATATGATTTCTACATAGGCATAATCTTGTTTAGTTGGAAAAGAATAATGGAGAGAATAAAGAAATGAAGGTTAATTTAACCAAATGTATACCGCATTTCAGATTTCTACTGACCTTAATTCTCAATGATCACATATACTTTTCAGGTACCGCAAAGCGTACGAATGGATAGAAATGTGGTTTTGAGTAATTTCAAGCACTGAAAACCTCAGTTGGTAAAATATTGTGGTTTATGAAGTGATAGAGTGAAGAGAAGTTATGCCATTTACCTTGGCTGGCAAACTTCAACTCCTTGGCATCTGTGACGGTTGCTCTTTTGTCAGATCTCTTCTTTTCGGTTCGACGGTGACTGCGCCTCTTCTTGGTCTCTCCCCAGAGATTTGACCCACCGTGCATGCTTGGGATATTCAAAATAGCAATTCCTTCCAGAGAAACGTTGATCAGGTCTATCTGAACTCCATCGCACTGTTCAGTGAAAAGAAGGAGGAAAAGCAAGAGAGAGAAAGACCAGGATTTTAAATTTTGTTTTTCCTATTTTTCCTGTGTTTTGGCCTCCTTCTTTATCGTTAGCCAACTTCTCATGCTCGTATGAGTAAAATGATGATCTCTGTTAGTGATTTCAGATTTGAGCCCTTGGGGTGAGCGTCTTTGTCGTATAAAATCAGATCTCCCTGGACAATCTTTGGCAAATCGCTGGCATTTGTGATTATAAGCCATTGTGGAAATAAACCAGGTAAGGGCCAAGAAAGACACTAAAGATTCAATCAGTGGCAGAGGAAGAATAAAAGGAAGGATGAGAGGGAAATGAGAAAGGTGATCAAGGATGGGGGAAACGAAAGGAATAGATAGGGGCATTTCCAAGCCATGTTGGGGGACGGTAAGGAATAGAAATAAAACAGACTAAGACATCCCTGGTAAACTAAATATTCCTGGTGAAAGAGACACTTTTTTTTCAGAATTGACAGTGATATGGATCAGAGAAGGGACGTGTCTGAAAGTTGGGAAACCTGGAATCGGTGGGAATTCTATCTGCTGGGTAGTAGTCGCTTAACCTGGGCAAGACATTTTAACTTCTCTGTGGCTCATTTCGTCATGGGAAGATGGAGCTAATAATGAAACTTGCTTCTTCTCCATCTTTCACAGGGATGTTGTGAGGAAAAGAATGAGGTCATTGGTCTGAAAATGCCTTGGGAAAAATAAAATGTTCTGGATAGTTAGTTATGGTATTTATTATGGGCTCAGTATGAGTAAAACACTATGGCTAAGCACTATGGCAGGTATCTTTTATGCGATCGCAGTGTTTCATTGCTTCATGTTTCCTTATTTATCTGTTACTGATTCCTTCTCTCTGTTTTTTCTTTGGTTAAGAAGTCTTTGAAACCCAAGTACTGTGTCACCAGTACAAGCGTTCCCAGCGTTTAGTTCAGTGTTCTGCACACTGTAGGCACTTTACGAATATTCTTATTACTTCTATTACTCCAGTTAAGATACAGTCTTTGTTTCCACAACTTCTAGAGTCAAATTATCATTATTATCAGTATTAATAAATCTGTGTCACCAGAGTACCTCCAAATTCTCCCCCGCCCGACAAATGTTTCAGCACTGAGAGGTTCAGTCTAATATTAAAAATATCTGGGGCTGTTGAATAAAAATCCAGCTGATGGATAGCTGTAGAGAAGCAGCATAGCGTAATGATAATAATAATAATGATAATAATGTTAGTGTTTGTTAAGCGCTTACTATGTGCAGAGCACTGTTCTAAGCGCTGGGGTAGATTTACAGGGTAATCAGGTTGTCCCACGTGAGGCTCACAGTCTTCATCCCCATTTTACAGGTGAGGTAACTGAGGCACAGAGAAGTGAAGTGACTTGCCCACAGTTACACAGCTGAAAAGTGGCGGATCTGTGATTCGAACCCAAGACCTCTGACTCCAATGGCTGGACTCTTTCCACTGAGCCATGCTGCTTAGTGGATAGAGCACGGGCCTGGGAGTCAGAACTAATTAATTAATGTTGGTATTTGTTAAGCGCTTACTATGTGCCGAGCACTGTTCTAAGCTCTGCGGAAGATACGGGGTAATCAGGTTGTCCCATGTGAGGCTCACAGTCTTAATCCCCATTTTACAGAAGAGGTAACTGAAGCGTTGAGAAGTCAAGTGACTTGCCCAAAGTCACACAGCTGACAGGTGGCGGAGCTGAGATTAGAACCCATGACCTCTGACTCCAAAGCCCGGGCTCCTTCCACTGAGCCACGCTGCTTCTCTGAAGGTCACGGATTCTAATCCCTGATCCGCCACTTGTCTGCTATGTGGACAAGTCACTCCACTTCTCTGTGCCTCAGTTCCCTCCTTTGTAAAATGGGGATTGAGACTGTGAGCCCCTTATGGGATAGCGGCTGTGTCCAACTCAATTTGCTTGTATCCACCCCAGCGTTTAGTACAGTGCCTGGCACAAAGTAAACGCTTAACAGATATCATCATTATTATTATCATTATTTTTTGACTCACACGTATATATGGCTTTTCAATGTCACGGTTGGAGGGGTTAGCGCATCTTTGGTTTAAATCGATCAGTGGCATTTACTGGGCCCTTACCTTGTGCAGAGCACTATGCTAAAATCTTGGGAGAGCACAGTACAATCGGTAGACGTGATCCTTGCCCTCAAAGAGCGGATAGTAACAGTCTTTAGTAACCCCCGTCGAGAATGGGCTTCGCACAACCTCCCGAGACTGTTCAATCAGTGGACTCTACCTGATGCTTTGGGTTAATTTGCCAATCCTAATCTCCAAAGCGGGCTCGGTATTTTTAACTTTGGACTTGGTAAACTTTTCTTAAGTTGTTACTAATCACTTCATCACTGCTGGGTACAGAGCCCTGGACTATGTGCTTAATAATATCTGAGTGGTACTTTGAAAGAAAATATGAATTAATTAAATGTTCTAGAAGCACCGCTAGATTGGAACCTCTTTGAGGACAGGGATCATATTGATCGATTCTAGTCCACTCTTCCAAGGGTTTATGACACTATTCTGCACCCAATGCTCAATAATTACTATTAATTGTCTACAGAGGGATCTTGCTATTTTAGGATATCACTAGGTTTGAGATTGGCAGCTAAACCATCGGCATCGCATTTTATAGTTTTAAAGGGTATGAGAACCCGAAGTTAAGCAAGGGAGCAATGCAATTTACTTGAATGTCTGAAGAATCTGAGGCCTTTGTTCTTCAAAACCCCACCGACAATTTATCAACCTCCTGGATGGATTTATCTAACCCAAGCCCTCTGACACAGAAGCACCAGCAAAGTGGGTAAATAGAAAGAACAATAGGTGGTTTTATAGTTCTGGGAGTTCAAAGGAAGAGGAAGAATACTAGCACAGTATCATACAATCTGTTAAATCATTTTGCAAAAAGATCTCACTGGTGTTTCCCAGATAACATTATTTCTCATGGCAGGAATGACTTTTGGCCATTGAGAGGACTCTGTCAATGTAATACTTCGGCCCAGGGCTGAACAAGCAAACTAGAGCAGCCAGAAAATGGCCACAAAGAGAAAAGTGGACAATGCAGACGGATATTTTGAAGCGGCTGGGGAACGGGGAAAACAAATCTCAGCAAAAGAGCCAAGTTTCCATCGAGTGTATGAAACAAAGATCTCCACGGTATATTTTTTTTTCTTTCCTCCTGAGCCCGGGCTGATTTCCCCCCATTTTTAAGATATTAAATTAAGTTGATTTATTTTACTAAAAAATTCTGCTCATGTGTATACTCACTTACTGCTATACATTCTAGATAAACAGATATTAATTTCATAATTAAAAGTAATCTTGTGTAAATACCCTGCAGGCCTCAATGAATCAAACACATACTGTGTGTCAAGACTCCCACTGTCTTCAAGTGGAATGTACTGGCTGGATAATTAGATAGTACATATTTTTTAACCTTATTTGCATGCATATTATATCTTTTGCACACTGACAAGCAGCAGTAACAACAAAAGTCAGATTACCACAGGGAATTCCCACAAAGAAGTCTTCATTCCTTATAATTTGCAGCCTAAATTAAAATAATTTGATCTTTGACAAGGATGAAATGTCAAGCAGAAGGGGGTCCTTTCCAAGCTACGGCCTGTGGCTTCTGAAATCTGCCTAATTTATGTCAGTCACTTCTTAATACATATTTAAGTATTACACGAAAAAGATGATAAATATGCAATCTGACACCTTTGGTATTTCCCTGCTGTTAATTTATAAAGGTCTGGCGTCCCCCAAACTGACTGGAATTATTTAAATAACAGAAGAATTGTGAAATAGGATGGTTCAGACGCCTGGCTTCCATTTTCACTCAATATTGAACACAGCAGGTAGTACACTAAGACAATTATTTGACTAGGCCTCAGAATCCCACTGTGATGAGTTACTTTCAGAATCCGTAAAGAAGGATTCTTTTGTTCATCTGCAGAGGAGGAGTTTCCACGGTACATGACCGGTAGGTTTTCACCGCTGTCTAAATGGAGTCAGAGGTGACGGTTAAAAACATCAGTATGCTTATTTTACATATATATGTATATATATATACATGTATATATCAATGTGTGCAATTTCCTTCAGCGGAATCTACCTTCTGAAACTTTGGGGAATGGAGAAAGCGGCCATGCGGGGAGCAGGGGAAATTTCCCAGGGTTCCTCGGGATGAGGAATAGAGATCTCTGAAGAACACCTTGGCCTCTTGGAGACCGGGCAATGAGGTTAAATACGCTGCTGCGTATTAATGGATCGCTTCCATTATTTCTCGACACCAGGCTACGTTCCTCTGTTTGCTTTAGCATTATGCCTATTAGCCTTGAAACTTTTAGGACTATTTCTGATGGAGACCAGGCACCGGGACAGAGCCGTCGAGAGCTTGGAATCGAGAGAGGAGGTGAGGTCTGTGAAATATAAACAAGCATCGGTTCGGCATCAGACATTATTTTCCTTCTCTTTGCAGATTTACGATTTTTTTTTTAAATTAGCTGTGAGGCACAGTATATAAGAGTTTGCCATGCTGACCATTCAGGCCAGCCAACAAATCTTGAATATTATGCGGCTGTCAGAAAATTAGCTTCTTAACATACTAGAGTCTTCAGTGACAGCAAAAAGAGTGAATTGGTATGGTGCCATGTCTGCTTTTTGCCTGCATTTGCACTTCTGAACAATTCATTCTGGTGACAAGTAAAACCAGAAAGAGAGAAGACTGTTTATCTTCTTCTGCATATGTCGTTTAACTAGAGCATACACACAGGTGTTAAAGCTGGACTTTGGAATTTCAGATTCATTGCGTATTTCTGAGGAAATGGAAAAGTCCACAAAGAGATACCTGTGTGAATAAACAAAGCGATTAAGGTAAGAAACAAAACCAAAGTCTTCCTTAGAATGGGCCTTATAGATTATCTGGTCAGTAGGCGGAATTTGTTTTGCAGGGGACATTCCATCAAAACCTGGTCTTATGCTTAAATATACTCTTTATATTTTATTCATGGAATGAAACAAGATGTTAAGTTGGGGTTATTTTAGAGGTCATACCAGATAGGGCAGTCATTTACCCAATAAATCCAAACTAACTAAAAGAAAACACACAACTATATACTAAAATGTAAAAAAAAAAACAAGATAAATCAACAGCCATGACTACTGGGAGGTAGCTTGATCTACTGGAAATATCGTGGGGAAGGGAGTCAGGAGACTTGGATTCTATTCTCAGTTTTGCTCCTGCTCTATTGTGTGAACTTGAGCAAGTCACAAACTATCTGGACCTCAGTGTCCTCATCTGGATAATGAGACAAAAATCTTAGTAATTCCTAGCTCTTAGATTATGACCTCCCTGTGGATCAGAGATCGAGCCTATCCTCAACCTCAGTGTTTAGTACTTAATACGTTCCTAATACCATACTTATTAAATACAGATATCGCCAACATTACAGACTAATGTTTGTGCAATGTGCTCCAATTTTGCCAGTTAGCCTAACTGTTCTGCTATCATGCCGGGATAATATCTCTTCTTCCTCCACATTTTCCATAATAATAATGATAATAAAATTGGTATTTGTTAAGCGCTTACTCTGTGCCAGGCACTGTACTAAGCACCGGACTGGATACAAGCAAATTGGGTTGGTCACAGTCCCTATCCCTACGGGGGACTCACAGTCTCAATGCCCATTTTATAAATTAGGTAGCTGAGGCACAGAGAAGTGAAGTGACTTACCCAAGGTCCCATAACAGACAAGTGGAGGAGTGGGATTAGAACCCAGGTCCTTCAGGCCTGTGCTCTGTCCCTCAGGCCATGCTGCGTCTCATAATGTAGTTTGTGGTCTATTCCTTAAAAATAAGCCATGGTGGGTCTCAAAAACATTTTGGAATTGAATCGCTGGATTGTTTGGTGTTCCACAGTTGTTGGAAAAATGGTGGCTACTGCCAGTAACACAACCGAGAGAAACTAACGATGAAAGGAAGACTGAAACTCAAGTCTAAAATAAACTGGAGGGGAGGGAGAAGAATCAAGGACACAGGCTAGAAAAAAGACAGGAACGAGATGATGGAAGAAGAAAAAGGAGTAGGGAAAAATGCCTCATAGACTGGTTTAATGTTGCTTCTAGAAAGTCACGTGTTCTAGTAGAAGAGAGTGTGGAATTAAGAATCTGATGACCCAGATTCTAATCCATGTCTGCCATAGCTCTGCTGTGTGACTTTGGGCAAATCACTGAAACTCTCTGGACCTCAGTTTTCCTTACCTGTAAATGTGGAGACAGTACGGGTCTCCTTCCCTGTTAGACTGTGAGCCTAATGTGGAACAGAGACTGTATCCCATCTGATTGTCTTTTAACTACCACAACACTTAAGCACAGTCCTAAACATATCCGTCACTGGGCAGGGATTGTCTCTTTCTGTTGCCGAATCGGACATTCCAAGCGCTTAGTACAGAGCTCTGCACATAATAAGCACTCCATGAATACTATTGAATGAATAAACGCTTAAAGAATATGTAGGAAGGCACGTAACAGTCTTTTTCCAAAATTAGTCAGACTTGGAGATTGGGTGAGGGGGAAATGAAGAAATCTTTTCCGTTATCTGGGAAAGGTGGGGCTCATCTTGTGAGTTGTAGCCATGTTTCAAATGGATCTCAAAGAAGACTTCGTGGTTTCATGTTGTTTAGTCTTTGTGTACTCATTCTTTCATTGTTTTTCCATCACTAACTTCCCAACCCCTTTTGTAGATTGTGTGCCTGCTGGGACATTGGGGGACAGAGAGGAAAAGAAAGAAGGGAGGAAAGAAGGGAGGGAGGGAGACATGGGAGGAAGGGAAGGAAGAGGGGAGGAAGGAAGAAAAGAAGGATGGAAGGAAGGAAAGAGGAAAGGGAGGAAGGGAGGGAGAGAGGGATGGAAGGAAGGGAAAAAAAGAAGAAAGGAAGGGAAGGAGGGAGGGAAGGAGGGAGGAAGAGAAGGAGAGACAGAAGAGAGCCACGGCCTGCTGTGGGAAGGAGTGTGTAATGGGTGGGTTTAGAGACATCTGTAGAGTGAAGCACAGGAAAGATCTAGAGATGGGGAGCCGGAGAGAGAGTCCAATCTTGAATAATTGTTAGTTCTTTAAACTCCCTGGCCCTTTCGCTGCTCCATGTTAATCATGCATAAACTCTTGACCCAATCCCATGGCTTCCCGATAGCCAATATTGATTTGATCATTTTGACCACTTTTAATTTAGATTTAGATTTTTTTCCCGGTTTTAGTTCTATCTTGGGGATCCACTCTCTTTCATATCCTTCTTCCCTCCCTCCTCCCATCAAAACAAATCCATTCCTGCCACGACTATCCTCCAAAATGGAATCTACTGCCTCTTTCGCCTCTCTACTCCCTCTCTTCCCTCTCCAAACCACATCCATCTATAAGAATATCCTCCAAAATAGCATTACCATCTTTCACCTCCTTATCCCCACCCTCTTCCCAGCAGAATAACTTAACTTCATGACATAAGTATCCAAAATGGTGTCCACCATCTATTTCCCCCTTCTTCAATTTCCCTGTGCCATCCCCATCAGAATAAACAAATCAATTTCCTTATATTACTGTTCTCCAAAATATTCTCTGCCCCGGGTATCACTTCCTCCCTAAAGCCTAACCTACTTTTTCCATGTCTTGCGATAGTGCCTTTCTTCTGACTAACTCGGATCTTTTTTGAATTTTTCCACTCATTCTCTGGGTAATACAATGATGTCTACAATGTACTCCAAGAAAAGGGAAGGCAATGGGTTGAAAAAGGTTATAAAATCTTGAGACCTGGAAATAAGAAGTTTTCTGGGGCATCTTGTAGCATTTTTCGTCCTCCTTCCAAGTGTCTTTCATTTTACCTTACATTTTTCTTTCCACAGCAGAGAGCCTATACTTCCCCTATTGATTTCTAATGTTAACTTCACCTACTGCCCTCTTACAGCGCATTAATACTTTACTAATCACCCAACAGACTTTGTACCGATAAAGAGGATAAAAATAACATTTCAGAATCCTGGGTCAAAACTGGGTGCCTGGCACCTTATTGAGGATCTCTCTCCCTCTGTACTCTGCGGTTCTCCTATTAACGGCCCAAATCGAGTGTAGGACGGAATTCATTTTCCTTACTTCTATTTCTATGGATTCATGCAGCTTCTTGCAGGTGGCTGAGAAAGTCTCCGAAGTGCCAAACTCAAAATACCAAAATTTGTTCTTCATTCTGAAATCAGAAAACAAAACAAAACAAAACAAAAAAAAAGAAGAAGAAGAAGCGGCTTAGGCAGTATCAGCATCAGAAAAGACTCGAAAACATAAGATAATCTTGCCTTCCATCATAGGTAATGGGGAAGGCTTGAGAATGTGAGACACCCAAGCTGAAATAGATGAGGGCATAATTTTCAGAGCTTAAATGTTGGTGTCAAGTTGTAAGATAGCCCCTAAAGGGAGAACAGAAATGCATTTTGAACTGACAGGTTCAAGTGCACCTTTGACTTTTCTTTCTCTGGAATGATCAATTTTGTATGTCACTTCGCCACTTATTATTCCTCTCTCCTGCCTTAGACCCTTTGATTTCACATTCAACCACCTCTCTGAGAGCTCTTTAACAAAGAAAAGAACTGGATTACCTACTGATGTGGACAGACAAGACTCAAATCACCACTGTTGGTGGGTAGACAGAGCACACCTCTCTGGCTATAGATAGACACAATATTAGGACACATTAACATTATCGTTTTCAGAGACAAGCTGCGTGGATGTTTGAAGCCCATAATTAGATATGAGGTATAAAATAAACCCAGATGAAAAGGTCTAACGAAAACAAAAGACAACTGAGTTGGAGAGGAAGATGTTATTTGCAATCATTTTCCATAATTCCAAGTTAGACTGTATGCTGATCTAAAAATGATGTCATCATCATCATCAGTGATATTTATTGAGAGCTCATAAAAATAATGCTACTTGTTAAGCACTTACTATGTGCCAAACACTATGTCTTCACTGCAATCTGCACCGCTTGCACTCAGAAAGTACACACTATGTACTCCCACTGCTGTTCATACCCACCCTTAGCACCGATGCAAAGACATCTAGTCAACTGTCCATTCAACTCTCTCTATTCCAGTGCTCTACTGCAAATATGTTTCCACCCGTCTCCTGTGTTAGAACACAAACTCCATGTGGGCTTTTCTTGTCTGGAGTTTCCCCAGCATTTAGCTCAGGGTACTGCACCCAGTGGGCATTCAATCAATACTACTCTGACTAGCATGTGAGGTGGGGAAGAGGATGATGCAAGGGGAGAGGAGGAAAAGAAAAAAAAAAGGGGGGTGTCAAGAGGCAGGGGTTGGTAGACTCCTCTCAATTTCATCCTCCAGAACACCTGTTCCTCAGCCTTTTGGGGAAAATTCATCCCATTATGCTATTCAGTTTTGGAAAATTAAATGGAATTTTGTAGAGACAGGCTCGATTCATAGCTGCCTGAAACTGGGTAAGGAAACCATCCTTCAAAAGACACAATTTTTTTTCATTCAAATCTCAAATCGAGCCTTTAGACAATGAAGAGAATACAGAAGTAGATATCTTGTCCTCTGAAGGGAGAGAGAAGTATAGGAATCCCTCCCCTCCACTGCTCCTAAAATTCAGTCTTCAAGCATTGGCAATGTTGACTACTACCCCTGGCCTAGTGGATAGAGCACTGGCCTGAGAGTCCAAAGGACCTGGGCTCTGATCCTGCCTGGGCCACTGGTCAGTCAATCAATCACATTTTTGAGCACTTCCCGTGTGCAGTGCACTGTACTAAGCTCTTGGGAGAATGCAGCACGACAGTAAACATACACATTCCCTGCCCACAATGAACTTACAGCCTGGGAAAGGGGATGGACATTAATAGAAATAAATAAATACCAGATACGTTCCTAAGTGCTGCTGGGCCAGGAAGGGGGATGAATAAAGGGAACAAGTCAGGGTGACGCAGAAGGGAACAGGAGAAGAAGAAAGAGGGTTTAGTCAGGGAAGGCCTCTTGATAAGATATACCTTCAAGAAGGCTTTGAAATAGGGAAGTGTCACTGACTATCAGATATGAGGAGGGAGGGTGTTCCCAGTCAGAGGCAGGGCGTGGACTAGAGGAAAGTGGCGAGCTAGATAAGAATGAGGTACCCCTGAGAAGGTTTAGCATTAGAGGAGTGTTTTTGTTTGTTTGTTGTTTGCTGTGTTCCCTCTGTAAAATAGGGTTTAAGACTGTGAGCCCCACGTGGGACATGGACTCTGTCCAACTTGATTACGATGTATCTAACCCAGCACGTAGAACAGCGTCTGGCACATAGTAAGCTCTTAACAAGCAAATCAGGTTGGACAGAGTCCCCGTCCCGCATGGGGCTCACAGTCTTATTCCCCATGTTACTGATGAGGTAACTGAGGCCCAGAGAAGTAAAGTGATTTGCCCAAGGTCACATAGCAGACAACATTAGAACCCAGATCTTTGGACTCCCAGACCCGAGCTTTTTCCATTAGGACAAACTACTTCTCAGGAGGGGTTATCACAGACATTCTTTCCAACCATCATCTCCACTTCCACGACTGCCAATAGCCCAGCCAGTTCTCAAAGCTATACCGGCTGAGTTCTTGAGCAGCACGGCTTAGCGGAAAGCACATGAGCCTGGGAAACAGAGGGCCTGGGTTCTAATCCACGTTCTGCCACTTGCCTACTGTATGATCCTGTGCATGTCACTTAACATTTCTGTACCTCAGCTTCCTTGCCTGTAAAATAGGGATTCAATACCTGTTCTCACAACCCTTTACACTGTAAGCCCCACGCGGGACAGGGACAGTATTTGAAGTCTAATAATAATGACGGTATTTGTTAAGTGCTTACTATTTGCCGACCACCGTTCTAAGCACTGGGGTAGATACAAGGTCATCAGGTTGTGTCACGTGGGGCTCACAGTCTTAATCCCCATTTTACAGAAGAGGTAACTGAGGCACAGGGAAGTTTAGTGACTTCCCCAAAGTCATATAGCTGACGAGTGGCAGAGCAGGGATTAGAAACCACGACCTCTGACTCCCAAGCCCATGCTCTTTCCTCTAAGCCATGCTGCTTCTCGCCTAATTCTACCGCCCCTGATATTTAGTACAGTGGTTGGCAAATAGTAAGCACTTAAATGCCATTGTTATTCTTATTTTTGTCATGATTATCATTATTGCCGTTATAATTATTATTATTATTTATGCTATATGCTGTGCCCTACCTTCTTTCCCAGCCTCTGAGAATAGTAGAGTCTATAAAGCACTTCTTGGTTATCAAGCATTCATTCATTCAATCTTATTTATTAAGCACTTTCGGTATGCAGAGCACTCTACTAAGCGATTAGGGACAAGCAATAGAGCAATAAACAATGACAATGCTCCAAACAAGATCACAGGAGGAGGAGGAGACAGACATCAGTATATATAAATCATATTACAGATATATTCATAAGGGATTGGGGAAGAGCAAAGGGAGCGAGTCAGGGTGACACAGAAGGGAGTGGGAGATGAGGAAAAGTGGGGCTTAGTCTGGAAAGCCCTCTTGGAGGAGATGGGTCTTCAAATTCATCATTCATCCATTCATTCAGAAGTATTTATTGAGTGCTTACTATGTACAGAGCACTGTACTAAGCGCTTGGAATGGACAAATCGGTAACAGATAGAGACAGTCCCTGCCCTTTGACGGGCTTACGGTCTCATCGGGGGAGACAGACAGACAAGAACAATGGCAGTAAATAGAATCAAGGGGAAGAACATCTTATTAAAACAACAGCAAATAAATAGAATCAAGGTGATGTACATCTCATTAAGAGAATAAATAGGGTGATGAAGATATATACAGTTGAGCGGACGAGTACAGTGCCGAGGGGATGGGACGGGAGGGGGGAGGAGCAGAGGGAAAGGGGGGAGAAGAGGGTTTAGCTGCGGAGAGGTGAGGGGGGGTAGAGGGAGCAGAGGGAAAAGGGGAGCTCAGTCTGGGAAGCCCTCTCGGAGGAGGTGAGCTTTAAGTAGGGTTTTGAAGAGGGGAAGAGAATCAGTTTGGCGGAGGTGAGGAAGGAGGGCGTTCCAGGATCGTGGGAGGACGTGGCCCAGGGGTCGGCGGCGGGATAGGCGAGAACGGGGGAGGGCGAGGAGGTGGGCGGCAGAGAAGCGGAGCGTACGGGGTGGGCAGTAGAAAGAGAGAAGGGAGGAGAGGTAGGAGGGGGCAAGGTGATGGAGAACCTTGAAGCCTAGAGTGAGAAGTTTTTGTTTTGTGCGGAGGTTGATAGGCAACCACTGGAGGTTTGCCACTGAACCACTGGAGGTTCAAATGCCTTAGGCATTGGGTTAAATTCAAGATAATTGTTTCATCCAGGATCACAGTCTAAGAGGAAGGGACAAGGGGTGTCTAATTCCCATTTTACAGAGAAGAAAACTAATATAGAATAGAAGTTAAGTGGTTCGACCAAAGTCACACACTAAGAAAGTGGTGGAGCTGGGATTGGAACCCAGATCTTTTGACTTCCAGGCCTACGATCAGTCCACTGGGGCACGATAATTCTCAAAAAGCAACTAAAAAGCCACCTCCTCCAGGAGGCCCTCACTGCTTAATTCTTTTCTTCTTAAACAGATTAATAATGATGGTATTTGTTAAGCGCTTACTATGTGTCAAGGATGGTTCTAAGCACTGCGGTAGGCACAAACTGATTAGTTTGGATGCAGTCTGTCCCACTTTGGGCTCACAATCTCAATCCCCATTTTGCAGATGAGGTAACTGAGACCCAGAGAAATAAAGTGACTTGCCCAGGGTCACCCAGCAGACAAGCGGCCGGGATTAGTACCTAGGTCCTTCTGCCTCCCGGGCCCTGGCTCTATCCACCAGGCCACGCTGCTTCTCTAGATCGGACCTAGTCCGTGTCCCAGATGGGGGCTCGCAATCTAAAAGGGAAGGAGAAGAGGTGTTTTAATCCTATTTTACAGATGAGGTCATTGAGATACGGAGCCATTAAATGGCACAAGCCTAAGATCATAAAGCAGGCGAAGGATGAAGCTGGGACTTTGGACTCAGTCTCTTGACCTTCCAACTAGGTGACGCTGCCTCTAAACAATTAGACCCCCATATCACACTGTGTTTGATAGGGAATCCTGTGTTTCCTCTTAGTTTCTCTCCACAAACCAACACTCCCCTAAATGACATTATTCTGCCTATGTTCATATATCCTTTTAAATTAAAGTTTCTTCTCATGGACCGAGGTTCCTTGAAGATGAGAGTTACAACTGCTATTTTTATATTTCAAACAGCAATCTATGCCTGACAGAACTTGCACTATTCAGGACAGATAAAAAGATTTTAAACTGAAAAGTCCACTGGACTTGGACAGTGGAAATACAGAAGGCATATATACATCTTCAATTTTTTTGGGGTGCATTGGAAGAGAAGCAGTGTGGCCTTGCGGGAAGATGGGGCTAGGAGTCAGAGGACCTGGGTTCCTATCTCGACTCTGCCTCTTGGGTGACCTAGGACAAACCACTTCACTTCTCTGTGACTCAGTTTCCTCATCCATAAAATGGGAATTGAATGCCTTGTCTTCTTTTCATTTAGCCTGGGAGTCCCATGAGGGACAGGTACTATGTCCAACCTGATTATTGCTTCAACTCGACTACTTAGTATAGTGATAGGCACGTAGTATGTGCTTAACCATTATTATGACTATTATTATATTTGTTAAGCTCATCATATGTGCCAGGCACTGTATGAAGCACTGGGGTAGATACAAGCTAATCAAGTTGGACACAGTCCCTGTCCCACATGAGGCTCACATCCTTAATCCCCATTTTATACATGAGGGAACTGAGGCACAGAGAACTGAAGTGACTTGCCCAGGGTCACACGGCAGACAAGGGGAGAAGGACAAAAAAATAAAATAAAATCTGATTTGATTGAGGAGGATTTTTTTTCCTTCAGGTTTCAGCTCACAATGGATTTGTAAGAAAAGGATAAGCCTTATTCAATGTACAGTGAGTCTACGGATAAGCACCTAGCTATTAAGACAACTCAGGTTGAGCTCTCCTACAATTACTGTATTTTGGTGCATATCTTCATTAAACAGTAGTTCAACTGCTCTAATTGTAAACCTCTCTGTCTCCATTTAACATTCCAAGCATGTGTCTCCCAGGTGCATTCACGTTAAACTGAGGGTGGAAGGCATATTTTACATTTACAAAGCATTTTCTCGTGGACCGTATAATTTCAGTTCTTTCACACATCAGTAAAGGAATGTACAAATATCGAGGACTTTTTTCCAAACACAACCTGGTCTTTATTTTTCAGGGTTATGTTAGTTACCGCACAATAGAAGGGAATTCAATTCCCAAATACGCACTGCAAATGATAAGCGACATTTGTACATCTTAGTGCTTACATGGTGATTTTGATTAGGAAAGTTATTGAGTCGGACCTAAAATGATAAAGAAGTCATAAAGTGTCTGTGTGTATCCCACATAAGGAGAGGCATCTAAAAGATACCCCGCAAAGAAGGTAGCATAATCTCTTCACTTGTTTTCAGCTCCACTCATAACTCATACACATATAATACTAATGTTGGTATTTGTTAAGCTCTTACTATGTGCAGAGCACTGTTCTAAGCGCTGGGGGAGATACAAGGTCATCAGGTTGTCCCAAGTGGGGCTCACAGTCTTCATCCTCATTTTACAGATGAGGGAACTGAGGCCCCGAGAAGTGAAGTGACTTGCCCACGGTCACACAACTGCCAAGTGGCAGAGTTGGGTGGTTGAACCTTAGTTCTAACTCAACATCACTGATTTTCAGATAGCCGCCTTATTATTGAGACAACGGCCAAGTTTTGCTATTAACGGTGCAGGTGATGGGATCCATCTTGGAAGTCAGTCAATCTCATTTATTGAGCACTTACTATGTGCACAGCACTGTACTAAATGTTTGGGAGAGTACAATGTAACAATAGACACATTCCTTGCCCACAGCAAGTTTACAGTCTAGAGGGGGAGACAGACATTCATAGAAATGAACGAAATACAATAATTGATCCAGATATTCCTTTTATATGTCCCTCTCTAACGTGGGCTGGATACTAGCAAATCGGGTTGGACACAGTCCCTGTCCCATCTGGGGCTCACGGTCTCAGTCCCCATTTTACCGATGAGGTAACTGAGATTCAGAACACTGAAGTGACTTGCCTAAGGTCACGCAGCAGACAAGCGGAGGAGCTGGGAAAAGAATTATTCATTCATTTATTCCATCGTATTTATTGAGCGCTTATTGTGTGCAGAGTACCGTACTCAGCTCTTGGAGAGTACAATTTGGCAACAGATCCCTATCCAATCCCTACCCAAAAGTGGGCTCACAGTCTTAAAGTGGGGAGACAGACAACAAAACAATGCAAGTAGAGTACCATCAAAATAGATAAAAAGAATTATAGCTATATCCACATCATTAATAATATAAATGGAATAATAAATATGTACAGGTCCAGGCCCTATCCATTCTGCCATGCTGCTTTTCTTAAGTAATGTGAGAGTGTTTTGGTAATAAAAGCCGCATACGATACCAGGGTATTACTATCTCTGAACCCCTCTCAGGGTCACACCTGGAGAGTTTCCAGTAGTCTATCAGTCTTCGCTTTGGGAGGGAGAGTCAAGCAGAGGCCTGTCCATTCCATTCCTAGCTTGGCCAGTGGCCAACGAGTGGCAAGCCATTTGCTACAAGTCAAAACTCACCCGTGCTGGGCAGCAGCGGCATGGGAGAGAGTCAAAGGTGGAGGCTCAAGTTTACCGCGTGGAAGTTAACCACTTCCGGATTTTTACCAAGAAAACTCTCTGGGTCCACTACCGGAACGATTGCAGATGGAGAGCGGGGCGTTCTGAGAGATGTGTCCTTGATGTCGCTATGGGTCGGAAACGACTCGGCGGCATATGACAAGACTATCTCTGAACTGTAAGCTGGTCGGAGGCAGGGAATGTGTCTGTTTATTGTTATATGGTACTCTTCCAAGCAATTAGTACAGTGCTCCACACACAGTAAATGCTCAATAAATATGATTGAATGAATGAATGATCCAGGGAGTAGTACAATAAACAGCTTTGAGCCCCCCTGTGTGGAAAGCATTATACTAAGCACTGAGAGAATACATTAAATTTGCTAGACCCAATCCCCATTTTCCTCCAGGACAGGTTCTTTAAGAATGTGACCCCCCCCCCTCGTTATAGGGGAAAGGGGTTTACGCGGGGACGACACGCCTCCTTAACTGTGAGGATCCACTGCTAGGCAAAGGACGCTAGGGAGAGTACCATTACGTTCATTATTATATTGCCTTCTCCCAAGCGCTCAGTACAGTGCTCCGTATGAGGTAAGCACCAGTAAGTACAGCTGACAGCTGAAAACACTGTCTCCCCTTCCCCCCCATCCCAGAGAGAGTCGTTCATTCACACCTTTTCAGCTCTGGGATTGAGGACACGATAAAAATGATAGTGACTGTGATCTCTGTTCAGCGTCTATTTTGTACCGAGCATTATGGTAGGTAGAATTCATTCAAGCGTACTTACTGAGCGCTTACCGTATCCAGAGCACTGTACTAAATGCTTGGAAAGTATAATTCGGCAACAGATAAAACAATCCCTACCCGACAAGGGGCTCACAGTCTAGCAATGCAATTGGACGAGACATGGTCCCTGTCCGTCAGAGAGCTCCCTGCCTAAGGGGAAGGGGAAAGATTTAGGCCCCATTTTACAGGTAGGGAAATTGAGGAACAGAGTAGTTAAGTGACTTGCCTCAAGGCCCCACAGCAGGCATGTGGTGAAGTGGGGATTAGAATTCAGATCGCTTATCGCCCTGTGCTCTTTACACTAGGTCTCACTGCTTCTCATTCTTCATTAGGAAAAATTCCCTTCCCAATATATCTGTCAGTCAGTCAGTCAGTCAATCATATTTATTGAGTGCTTACCATCTGCTGAACACTATACTAAGCACTTGGGACAGTACTTTACTTGTTTTGATGTCTCTCTCCCTCCTTTAGGACTGCGAGCCCGTTATGGGCAGGGGTAATCTCTGTTGCTGAACTGTACTTCTCAAGTGCTTAGTACAGTGCTCTGCACACAGCAAGCGCTCAATAAATACGACTGAATGGATGAATGAATGAGAAAGTACAACACACTGGAGTTGGTAGAAACATTCCCTGCCCAAGGAGTGCTCAATCTGGAATGGGTATGATTATAGGTAGCATTTGAATCCACAACCTCAAAGTCCATACCAGAATTCTCAATAGGATGGTAATGTCAAATTCCTCAAATTTAAGCAAATTATATATATATACTATATATATATATATAATAAAATTATACTTGATTGTAATTATAGGCCATCAGATCTATATATATTTATAGATATAAATATATTATAGGCTATCTATAATTAATTTTAAAATAATTGAATTAGCTGAGTTAAAGAAAATAAGATTTCAGAAATTGTCCTATACTTAAACTCTGAATCTCTTTTCATGGCTTTATTTTTTTTTAAAAAATGCCAATTTATACTTCCCTCTGTGGATTGAATGTCATCTCATAGGGAACTGACACTGCTGCAGGGAATTTAATGGGGCCATTTTGTATTCATACCAAAGAGCCCAAACATTTTTCACGTTTCCAACCCGTAGCAGGGATAAATAGATACATCACAAAATGCCATGTAAAAATGCTTGGATCTTCTAGTTTAGATCGAAAAATGTGTAGGTTAAGGCCCAGGGAGATATGGAAATATGCTCCAGAAAACTCTTTCCAGAATTTTAATACTCCATCTTCTTTTTATAAGAGAGGATATGCTCAGGGAAGTTCCATCTTTCATATGAATTGCTTTTTGTCGATATAAAGAAATTTTATTTTTTTCAATAGTATGTGCACAAAATGTGCTTTTCAACAAATTTCACCATATGTAATTTTCAAATACAATTGAAATAGTGATTTAATAGTGTCTACCAACTCTTTTACATCGTACTCTAGCAGATGCTTAGTACAGTGCTCTAGTACAGTGCCCTACATACAGTAAGCACTCAAGAAATACCATTGATTGACTAATAATTCTCTCATACATTCATGGTAAATCTCATGATGTGGGGGTCTCACTCATTTGGAATTTATGATAATCTCGACTGAGGCTTTGTGTACAGTGTGTATACCACTTCTGATGAGATCAGGCAGAGAAAATGGTGGCTGACCGGGAAAGGGTTTAAAATTTTCCCGAATGGCATTTATTGAGTGCTTCCTATGTCCAGAGCATGGTGCTAACTGCTTGGAGGAAACATCAAAACAGTGGCGGAAAGGATGGAGAAAGGAGCTGGGTCAGAGATGCAGAGAGAGTGGAGGTGGTACATGAGAGAGCAAAGTAGAAATAAATAATTGACGAGGGGCAAAAAACCAAAAGTTTTAACTTATTAACTCTGAAATCCCCTAATTGTTTTTGGTGTTTGTATGACAGAGGGACATAGGCTTAGTACAACTCTGCACTGAGTGCTTGGGAGAGTAGAGAAGTTGCATGGCTCAGTGGAAAGAACACAGGCTGGGGAGTCAGAGTCATGGGTTCAAATCCTGATTCTGTTGCTTATCAGCTGTGTGACTTTGGGCAAGTCACTTCACTTCTCTGTGCCTCAGTTACCTCAACTGTAAAATGGGCATTAGGACTATGTGTCCCACATGGGACAACCTGATCACCTTGTATCCTCCCCAGAGCTTAGAACAGTGCTTTGCATATAGTAAGCGCTTAACAAATGCCATCATTATTATTATTATTATTATTACAGTCTGAACACATAGAGTTTACAGTCTAGTCATCCACTTAAGTTACTTTTTTACAATAGTCAATTACAGTAAGACTTTACAATTTCTGTTTAAAAGAGGGCTCGACTTTGAATGAGTGAAAAACTTCAGTTTGTTCCACTACGGTACTTTGGGGCGTGTCTTTCTGTGTTTGTTTGTGTATGTATTGCTGTTGTGTTAAACTTATGTGTGACTGTGGTATCTGTAATGGTCTTTTTATTTTCTCTGACTGTCTCAATGTGCAACCTTAGAGCTGGCAGGTTTTCCTAGACCTTTTTTTTTTCTGGTTTTCCTTGGTTAAAATTAAGTTTACACTACTCTGTTGATTTGAATCAGAAGAGGACCGTAGATTTTGCCACTATGTCAGTTCTTGCTACAAGCTGCAGACTTTAAGTCAACCAAATACAACTCTCCGTTTATGGCGGTGCTTCTGTGACTAAGTCAGGAACTGCAGATTTCTCTGTGCATCAGGGACAGGATTAGAAGTGTAAATATTAAGGTAACAGAGCACGAGCCACGAATGGATCATGACCCCTATTTTGAAGTCAGCTGTTTAATTCGTAAATCTCTAGGTAATGGTCCTGTTTCTGAACCTTTATTCCTAAAATACTGAAATATGGAAGGATTTCCATAACAGACCTTTAGAGAAGCAGGTCGGTATAGTGGATGGAGCACGGAACTGGGAGTAAGAAGGTCAGAGGTTCTAATCCCAGCTCCGCCACTTGTCTGCTGTGTGGCTTTGGGCAAGTCACTTCACTTCTTTGTGCCTCAGTTACCTCAGCTGTAAAATGGGGATTGAGACTGCGAGCCCTACATGGGATAGGGACTGTGTCCATCCTGATCTGCTTGGGTAGAGGATTGATTAAATACAGTGTGCCAGACATAGTAATAGTCAATAAACATGTTTGATGGATTGATTGATTGATTGATGGATCAGAATTGTACATTCCAAGCGCTTAGTTGGTATTTGTTAAGCGCTTACTATGTGCCGAGCACTGTTCTAAGCACTGGGGTAGACACAGGGGAATCAGGTTGTCCCACGTGGGGCTCACAGTTTTAATCCCCATTTTACAGATGAGGGAACTGAGGCACAGAGAAGTTAAGTGACTTGCCCACAGTCACACAGCCGACAAGTGGCAGAGCTGGGATTCGAACTCATGAGCCCTGACTCCAAAGCCCGTGCTCTTTCCACTGCGCCACGCTGCTTCTCACTCTGCGCAGAGTAAGCTCTCAATAAATACTATTGAATGAATGATCAGAAGAAACCATGCATAATTAGCATTGTACTGAGCTCGGAGGCAGATACAAGATAATCAAGTACCACATGGGGCTCACAGCCCAAGTATGAGGGAGAACGTATATTTAAGTCCTATTTTTCAGATGACCTAACAGAGATACAGAGAAGTGACTTATTATATATCATTTATATAATATATATAATAATGATAATAACAATGATGATTAGTATTAATTGATGAACTTCTAAAATAGGATGCCCTCTAAATCATGAAAGTACATTATACGTCACCAAACTCTCATCTACTGATAAAAATGACCGAACATTGAGCTGAGGGTTGGGATAGGTAAAACAATAATCAGTTCAGGGCTTGCAGTCCATGAGGAAGAGAGAACAAGTATTTAATCCCTATTTTGTAAAGGAGGAAACTCAGGCACAGACAAGGTAAGTGAAGAGAAGCAGTGTAACCTACAGCATAGAGCATGGGGTAAGGACCTGGTTTCTAATCTCAGCTCTGCCATTTGCCTGCTGTGTGTGTGACCTTGGGGAAATCACTTCACTTCTCTGGGTCTCAGTTACCTCATCTGTGAAATGGGAATGAAGACTGTGAGCCCCTGGGTCCCAACTGATTAACTTATGTCTACTCCAGCGCTTAGAACGGTTCCAGGAGCATAGTAAAAAAAAATAAAGACTAACCCAAAGTCACACAGCAGGCAATTGGCAGAGCCAAAATTGGAACCCAGGTCTTCTGGTTCCTTGTCCTTTTTTCTTATCCCCAGGTTTCATACACACACTCAGCACAATTTAATACCTGATGGATATTGAGAAGCAGCGTGGCTCAGTGGAAAGAGCCCTGGCTTGGGAGTCAGAGGTCATGAGTTCGAATCCCGGCTCTGCCACTTGTCTGCTGTGTGACTGTGGGCAAGTCACTTCACTTCTCTGTGCCTCAGTTACCTCATCTGTAAAATGGGGATTGACTGTGAGCCTCACATGGGACAACCTGATTACCCTGTATCTACCCCAGCGCTTAGAATGGTGTTCTGCACATAGTAAGCACTTAACAAATACCAACATTATTATTATTATATTTTCAAGGTGGCAAAATTTACATTGCATTCCCCCAATTTCCATTGGTCTCCAGGGTCTCACGTTCAAACACTTGGAGACAGCTGCCTTTTTAAAAATTTTCATTCCAGGTTGTTGGATTCTGTCCCAGCCCAGTAGTGACAATTACTTCAAGGTTCATTAGTAGTGTGAAAGAGTTAATGCTGTACCCAAGCTAAATTCACAACGAGGGGAACTTTGGACATCCTCTTCATTATAAATAATTGGGTAAAGAGGACCTCACGTACATAGGAGAGCTTCATGTACAAGCCAACAGTGGATCACGACTCTCATTCTGAGATCGACAATCTAATCCACAAACCTCTGTGTATGGACTTTGTACCCTCTCCCTTTCTCCACTCATTTCTCCCTCCCCAACCACTCTAAATAGCTGAAATTTGAACACTTAAATTTAAGGCAACAGGAAAGAACTGACACATACGTTCTTTCGCATATTCCCGAATCCCCAGTTTCAGGCCCTTAACACAAGCTTTAAATGCTAAAAGTCAACAAAGACTTTTCCTCTTCTGTTTCACTTCCTCCATTCCGGATTGAGAAAGAGAATACAATTTTGTCCCTTTTTGCTTCTCTGTACATTAAAATTTGTCACAGAAGAAATAGAAAAGATAGCCCCCCCCCTCGGGAGTTCTTGAAGTTTTCTAATATAGTGGCATTCAAAGACACATTAATTATCATGTATGAAAACAGCATGGCTTAGGGATTGATGCTGCTTGAAGTTTATTGGAAATTGCTGATATGTACATCAAGATGAGGCATTATAGTCTAGTGGATCTAGGACTGCTCATCAGTTACTATTTGGATTATACTTTTGCCAGTGATTTGCAACCTTTGGGATGCGGTTTATTCCCTGAAATACAGTGATGAGTTGTTTGTTCTTTTTGTACTCAGTAGGAAAACTATCCGTCATATACACCATCTGCGTCGAGAGGGTCTTCATCTACTAATTGACAGAGGTAAATAGTACTACAGGTAGGATTCATTCAACATGAAAGTAGGCTACATTCCCTGCATATCAGGAAATTCTATGAGAGGCTAGAAATACATATTTTCTTTAAAACCGCAAAGAGTTTCTTTAAGTAACTCAGGTGTCTTTTCACAAACACCTTTTAGACTGTGAGCTCCTTGCAGGCAGGGAGCGTGTACACCAATTCTGTTGTAACGTACTCTCTCGAACGCTTAGAATACTACTCTGTATGCAGTAAGCATTCAAGAACTACGACTGAGTGGTCAACTGATCATTTACCTGATCTTTGGACGAGTTAATAAAAAATTAAAGTTAAATAGTGAAGGAAGTTTGATCTCATAAAAAGGTCAAAAAATAATTGGGCTAATTTCAGTTGATTTACCCAAATTAGTAAAGAAAACATCTCTCTCTTGAACTATGCAATTCGGGAAAACAAGCGATACTTAGTTTTCAATGCCAGCAAATAGAGTAGAAGCCAGGTGGAAACGAAGTATTAAAGACCATTGCCAGCTTCTAACCATCAGTGGTATTTAGTGAACACTTACTGTGTGCAGAACACTGAGCTGGTGCCTGGGAGAGCACAACACAACAGAATTAACACATTCAACAATGGGTCGAATCTTTGGAAGTCACCCTAAAGTAGGAATATTCATTCATTCATTCAATAGTATTTATTGAGCGCTTACTGTGTGCAGAGCACTGTACTAAGCGCTTGGAATGTACAAATCGGTAACAGATAGAGACAGTCCCTGCCCTTTGACGTGCTTACAGTCTAAACGGGGGAGACGGACAGACAAGAACAATAGCAATAAATAGAATCAAGATTACTGATTAGTAATAACGATTGTAGTACTTATTGAAGTCGTACTGGCCAAACAATATGCGAAGCATTAGGGTAGATAAAATACAGTCCCTGTCCCACATGGGACAGCCAATTCATTCATTCTTTCATCCACTCATTCAATCCTATTTATTGAGTGCTTACTGTGTGCAAAGCACTGTATTAAACACTTGGAATAGTATAATGCAACCACAAATAAGCAAAATTTAAGTGGGAGGGAGAACAGATGTTTAATTTCTGTTTTACAGACCAGGTAACAAATGGCTTCAGTAAAGCATAGTTTCTTCTGATCAATCAATTAATCAATCAATCTATCAACCATATTTATGGAGTGTTTGCTATGTCTGGCACACTGTATTTAATCAATTAATCAGTTGCACTTATTGAGTATTTTGTATGTGCAAGGCACTATATTAAGTAGTTGGGGGACTACAAATAAGAATATACAAATTCCCTGCCCGCAACGAGTTTACCGTCTAAGGGAGGGCAGTATCAAATGCTGGGGATGAATGATGCATTTGGAGAAAACTCTCTGAAACCTCTTTATCCTCTCTCTTTTATTCTCCTCTCCTCACTCTCTAATCTTTATTTTTCCTTACTGGCATAGCCCGCCATTATTATTATCATTGTTATTATCATTATGACTATAAATAATAATGATTATCTTGAATTTGTTAAGTGCTTACTATGTGCTAAGCACTCTTCGAAGCACTGGAGTAGATTCCACATGAGATGATGGGAGCCAAGGGGATCTTTACCAATCAAATGCCTCCAATCCAGTGCAATACCACATGTAATCTTCTGATTAGCAAGAGAACACCGAAACACCATTTTTTTTTAAACGACTATATGGTATTTGTTAAGCATTTACTATGTGTGAAGCACTGTTCTAAACCTTGGGATAGAGAAATGTTAATCGGGTCCCGTGCAGTTTCTGTGCCAAATGGGGCTCACGGTCTAAGTAGCAATGAGAACAGGTATCATATCCCCATTTTACTGAGGAGGAAACTAAGACATGGAGGAGGTGAAATGACTTACCCAAGGTCACACAGCAGGGAAATGATAGAGCCAGGATTAGAGAAACAGGTTCTCTGACTCCCAGACCCATTTTTTTCCCATTATCGATTGATTGATTAAAACCTCCCGCAAGGCCTCCATTTAGTTGTCCCCTTGGGCATAAACAAATGGAGATACTTTCCAGTTTCCTAAGAGCATAGGTGGAATTTCCAATCTTTCCTAACTCATCCTCACAGCATCATTCAGTGGCGCTCTCTACTCGACAACCTAGCATTTGCCTTCCCGTTAAATAATGAGGTGAAGACACTGAAGCCGCATAAACCTCTATCGCTCACAGAAGATATTATGGAAATTATACATACAGAGTTACTGCATAAAAGAAGAGTCCCGATTCATATAACAGATCCATGAAACCAAAAATATAGGGAAAAGTAGGTCAGCAGTGTCAACCCCACTTATTGGAAAATTGTCTATTAAAATCAAAGGGTTTGAACAATGAATTAGTCACCTAATGTAAACAAATGCATCTGTGATAAGAATTTGGGACATGGTGAACAAATTTATTTTATTTCTATAATTCTTTAAAAAATGTTTTCAACAGACTGCATTTGACATTTGGTGTATTCCAATTTTTTAAGATTAATTTTTTTCTAAAGCATAGAATGTTTTTGATTTGGAGACTATATTAATGCACTTTAATGGGAAGCAGCACGGTCTAGTAATGGAAAGAGCGTGGGCCTGGAAGAGAGAGATGCCCTGGGTTCTAACTGTGACTCTGCCCCATGTCTGTTAGGTGGCCTTAGGTAAGTCACTTCACTCCTCCTTATCTCTGTTAGGTCATCTGAAAAATAGGACTTAAATATACGTTCTCCCTCATTCTTAGGCTGTGAGCCCCATGAGGGACTTGATTA
Source organism: Ornithorhynchus anatinus (assembly GCF_004115215.2). Taxonomy (NCBI): domain Eukaryota; kingdom Metazoa; phylum Chordata; class Mammalia; order Monotremata; family Ornithorhynchidae; genus Ornithorhynchus; species Ornithorhynchus anatinus. Next base: position 65,016,532 of record NC_041735.1, on the reverse strand, counting down.
TCTTGTATTTACCCCCGAGCTCAGTACAATGCTAGTTATGCAATAGGAATTTAACAAATACCACAGTGATTACTTTTCATTCACCCCAATGCCTCACTTAACTTTATCTCACCCTCTACTCTGCTGCCTCCTTGCCCTTGCTGGTGCTTTTCCTCTAGCTCTAAACTCCTTTCTTCCCCACAGACCAAACTCACACCACATTTAAAAACCAACTAGAATCCCACCAACTCCAACAAGTCTTCACAGATTGATTTCCACCTTTGTATAGTATATAAACTCAACAATCAGAGAACCTGAGTTCTATTCCTGGATCTGCCACCTGCCTGCAGGGTGACATATAAGGAGATGGGATATCTATTCCCCTTTCCCCTCCTCTTAGACTGTGAACCCTGTGTGTGGTTTTCTTGTAAATAGCCCAGTAATAATAATAATAATAATAACGATGATATTTGTTAAGCGTTTACTATGTGTCAAGCAAGGTACTAAGCGATGGGGGGATACAAGGTAATCAGTTTGTCCCACTTGGGGCTCACAGTCATAATCCCCATTTTACAGATAAGATAATTGAGGCACAGAGAAGTTAAATGACTTGCCCATAGCCACACAGCTGACAAGTGGTGGAACCAGGATTAGAAACCATGATCTCTGACTTCCAAGCCTGTGCTCTTTCCACTAAGCCATTCTGCTTCTCTTAGTATTTAATGCAGTGTTTGGTAAATTGTAAGTGTTTAACATATACAACAATTAAAAGCAGCCTGGCCTAGAGGAAAGGACTTGTGTTGTAATCCTGGCTCCACCACTTGCCTGCTGAGTGACCTTGGGCAACTCACTCCACTTCTCTGTTCCTCAATTTCCTCATCTTTAAAATGGGGATTCAATCCATGTTCTCCCTCCTACTTAACCTGTAAACCCTGTATAGGCCAGGGACTGTGCCTGTCATGATTAACTTATATCTCTCCCAGTGCTTAGAACAGTTCTTTCCACACAGTAAGTGTCCAGTTAATATCATTATTATTAACAAATATGCATTAGTTAATACATATCAGTCTATATATGAATTTTCATAACGGATTGTGCATTGAATTAATTTACATTTCATTTGAAACACTGTAAGTCCATCTTTTTGGGCAAGGAATGTGTCTTTTTTTGGAACTTCCCATGTGATTAGTACAGAGTTTTGTGCCAGGCAGGTGTTCAATAAATTCTATTACCAGTAATGGTTAGGCACGGATCGTTCCAACTGCATTTGTTTCTCTGTCTACATACCTCATATTTTCTCCAGTAATGCAAAATGGATGATTCAGTCAACTTTTCTACACATGACTCCTGGAAAAAGTTTCGTTTGGGTTTAATTGCTTCATATCGACACAAATGGGGAGTGTGTATTTCCCATCCCGACAAAATGGTGGTTTTTTTGCTCCATCATCTCCTAACAGAATCACTTACTATTTTCAGCATCAGCCACCTGCAAATGCCCAGGAAAAGCCGACATGTTCGAAGCATGTGCTCATGACTAAAACTCAGAGTGGAAGCCACAAAGAGTCTTTCCGATTGCAGTCCGCAGACCCAATAGAATACTTGACTCTCGTTTCTCATCGTTCATAAATCTATCATCTTGGCAATCCTTAGGCAAAACCATTTCATTGTAGCACATAATATATATTAATAAGATACCGTGACTTTTTTCTAATATTCTACTTTCCTTCCCACTTCAGCTTTAACAATCGTATAATAATCACTGTTCTGCTTTTGAATGAATCATACGTAACGGTAAGGAAATAGCCAAGATAGAAATCCACACCCATTAGAGATTTAATCATAGGAAATGCCAGATTTCTTTCTTTTCTTTCTTTTCTTTCTTTTCTTTCTTTTCTTTCTTTCTTTCTCTCTTTCTCTTTCTCTTTCTCTCTCTCTCTCTCTCTCTTTCTATCTCTCTTTCTCTCTCTCTTTCTTATAGCCATCTGCACTCCTGGTAAATCAAGGTGTGAATAAAGTATAAGCCCAACCCACAGAGGTGTATAAATCCTAAGTACCCAAAGTTGTGAACGAAGAGACCTCAAAATAACACAGCTTATGAAGGGAATGCACCAAGATTATCATACAGAAGGTCACCATCTGTAAATGTGCCACAAGGATGAATATATTTGCTAGGCCTAATACCACTTTATGAGACGGGGATGCAAATCTTAGGCTCTGGGAAAAGTTGACAAATCAATATTAACTCATCGATCTCGATGAACTGAAATGAATTGACTCGGTTTCTCATTTAGGAGGTGATCTGTGGTGGAAAACATATTGCAAGAATAAATGTGACCAGGTCCAAGAAAACATACTTTTAAGCCTCTGATACTCAAACCAGCATTGAGATGTATGCACGTTGAGATTAGAACCCAGGCTCTTATTATTATTAACGATAATGGTAATATAGTATTTGTTAAGTGTTTCCTATGTGACAAGCATTGTTCTAAGCACTGGGGTAAGTACAGTTTAGTCAGGTAGGACAGAGTCCCTGTCCTTGTTGTTCCTTCATTTGGAGAAGCAGCGTGGCTCAGTGGAAAGAGCACGGGCTTTGGAGTCAGGGCTCATGAGTTCGAATCCCAGCTCTGCCACTTGTCGGCTGTGTGACTGTGGGCAAGTCACTTCACTTCTCCGTGCCTCAGTTCCCTCATCTGTAAAATGGGGATTAAGACTGTGAGCCCCACGTGGGACAACCTGATTCCCCTATGTCTACCCCAGCGCTTAGAACAGTGCTCGGCACATAGTAAGCACTTAACAAATACCAACATTATTATTATTATTATTATTATTCATTTATTCAATCGTATTTATTGAGCACTTACTGTGTGCAAAGCACTGTACTCAGCGCTTGAGAGACCGACATAACAACAAACAGACACAATCCCTGCCCACAATGAACTCACAGTCCAGAAGGGGAGACAGAAATTAGTATGAATAAATAAATGAATAAATAGATTAATAAATAAATAAGTTCACAAGATGTAAACTTATGTGCTTGGGGATGTGATATGACTCACAGTCTAAGTAGGAGGGTGAAAAGGTCCTGCATCTCCATTTTTACAGTTGAAAAAACTGTGGCATAGAGAAATGAGGTGACTTGCCCAAGGTCACACAGCAAGCACGTGGCAGAGTCGGGATTAGAACCCAGGTCCTCTGATTCCCAGGCCTGGGCTTTTTTCACTAGGTTCTTGACTCCCAATTTCATGCTTTTTCCATTAGACCACATTGCCTCGCTCATTATCCTGTCTAAACCTCTGTTTCCCAGCTCTAAAGCCGGAATGATGATACCCGTCTTTCCCTCCCTTCCAGAAATGTTATGATGATAAAATGATCCAATATAACTGAAAAGGCTTTAAGGTCTTTAGAAGACCCTACATAAATCCAAGGTGATATTATCACGAGTCGTCAGAAGAATACATTATCAACTCATGTCACAGCGAACATGCCCGATTAATGTGAAAATGGAAGTATTTCAATCAGGGTGGTTTAATAAAAATGTTGAAATTGCCTGCATAGAAATGAGCTGACTTAGAATTCAAAAACAATACTGTATTCATTATCTTCCCGACGAATCCGATCCTGCGAGTTTGTTAATATAACTCGGTAATACCGACATTCTTAAAATAAAATAGCATATGCACACGCATTCAGAAGCCGATATAATCTTGGCTCATATCACAATACTCGAGGTAGAAGACAATCTTTAAAACATTTTCTACATTATAGATGAAGAAACAGTTTAAGTTGTATGCTTTAGAATGCCCCGTAATGTTTAAAAATTGTGTGGAAGATAAGCTGTCACTGGAACAACTTGCCATACAAAGTTCCAGGTACCTTTCAGCATTCGCCATCTAAAAAACCCAAAATGCTCCATTCCTATAAATATCTCGGGAAGTTTGGAAATGGGAACAATTAAACTTCTACCCTATAACACCTCGTAAGTTTCTTACCAGACTTTCAAATGTTTTAGTTCTGTGCTGTGTAATCCAGTAGGCAATCAACAATTACCATTTGACTCACTGGTCAGATTTCATCATCATCTCTGGGACTGATCGAGAGCTCGCTGCGTGCGGAGCACCGTACGGAGTGTTTAGGGAGTTGTCTCGCCCATTCCCACCACCCCAGTGCCTACCGATCTCAAAAGATCCATTTGCATCTATCTAGCCGCCCGCACACCTAGTCCCTTTTTAGAAATGGGTAAATGGTTTGTGAAACTATACGCATCTACGTCCCCTCCGTATCTATTTCATCTTATACTCGCGTCAATACCATTAAGAACCTTCCTCTTCCTCCCGTTTGCACTACTTATGTAATGTGTACCTGTCTTCCCGATTACATAGTCAGCTCTCAGGGGGCAGGACACGCATTTTTGGCTTCTGTTGTAAATGGCAACACCTTTAGGTTTACACTAAAACCGCTGGTTGCCAGACTATAAGCTCGTTGCGGGCTGCACACTTTAGGCACTCAATCAACACGGTTGCCTGACTGACCGACAGATTTCCCAGATGGCAAACTTACTCTGAGGGAATGAGGTTGGGCAGATTACTCTGAAGGGCTGGTTACTTGGATTGGGAAGTGAATGTCTAATAATGATGATGATCGATTGATCATATTTATTGAGCCTTAAAGGAGGCAGAGCCCAGTACTAAGCGCTCGGGAGAGTGCAGAAAAAGCGGACTTGTTAGACAGGTTCCCTGAATTATGGTACTTGCTAAGCTCTTATGTGTCCAGCACTGTATCGAGTGCTGGGGTTGATACAAGATGATCAGGGCGGGTTCCTGCACCAAATGTAGCTCAGAGGGAAGCTGAATAAACAATCAATCAGTAACAATCAATTGCATTTAGTGAGCATTTACTATGAGAAGAGCACTGTATCACTATTATTATTATTCCCTCTAGACTGTGAGCTTGTTGAGGGTAGGGAATGTCACTCTATATTGTTGAACTTTCCCAAGCACTTACTGTGCACTCCGCACAGAGTAAGCGCTTAATAAATACAATTGAATATTAAGTGCTTGGTAGAGTCAAGTATAACAGAGGTGGTAGGCCTGTTCTCTACTCAAAATAAACTTACAGTCCAGAGGGTGAGACGGGCACTGATGTTATAAATGATTCAGGGGTAAGCATATAAGTACTGTGGGGCTGAAGGTGGGTGAATACCAAATGCCCAAAGCGTACAGATTCAAGTGCAAGGATGATGCAGAAGGGAGACGGAGCTGGGAAAAGAAGTCTTGATGGGAGAAGGAATTTCCTCTTGGAGGAAATGTTACCTCATTGAGGGTTTGCAGGTGGGGAGGGTGGTGGTCTGGCATCTGTGGAGGGGGGAGGATGTGGGAAAGGGGTCGGCCATGAGACAGACGAGGGTGGAGCACAGTGAGCGAGCCGGCGGTAGGGGAACCGAGTGTGCGGGCTGGGCTGGAACAGCAGGTCCGCGATGTAAGGAAGGAGAGGGTGAGCTGATCGAGTGCTTTCGTTTCTCAAGGAAAATATTCAGTCCATGTTTCCCCACTCCTCAAGAACTTCCAGTGGTTGCCCATCCACCTCTGCATCAAGCAGAACCTCCTTACCATCGGCTTGAAAGCGTTCAATCAACCCAACCCCCTCGTACGTCACATCGCTGCTCTCCTATTACAGCCCAGCCCACACACTTCACTCCTCTCATGCCAACTTACTCACTGTAACTTAATCTCTTCTATCTCACCACTGACCCACGTCCTGCCTCTACCCTGGAACGCCCTCCCTCTTCATATCCGACAATTTCTCTCCTTAACTTTAAAGTCTTTTGAAGGCTCATCTCCTCCAAGAGGCCTTCCCTGACTAAAACCTCATTTCCTCTTTTCGCACTCCCTTGTGTCACCCTTACACTGAATTTGCTCCCTTTATTCATCTCTCCCTTACCCGCACCGCACTTAGGTACATACCTGCAATTTATTGATTTGTATTTATCTCTAATCCCCCTCTAGACTGCAAGCTTGTCATGGGCAAGAAACGTGTCTACCAAGTGCTTAGTACAGTGCTCTGTACTCAGTAAGTTCTCAACAAATATGATTGATTGATTGATTACTTTAAAACTGATGGTAAGGAGTTTCTGTTTGGTGTGGAGGTGGTTGGGCAACCATATTTTCTTAGAAAAAAAAATAATAATAATAATCATAATGGTATTTGTTAAACACTATGTGCCTGACACTGAAATAATGATAATAACACTTAGGATATTTGTTAATCATTTACTATGTGCCAAGCACCTTTCTAAATGTAGGGTAGTTACAAGGTGATCAGGTTGTCCCACGTGGGCTCACAGTCTTCATCCTCATTTTATAGTTGACGTAACTGAGACCCAGAGAAGTTAAGTGACTTGTTCAAGGTCACACAGCAGACAAGTGGTGGAGCCGGGATTGGAACCCGTATCTCCTGACTCCCAAGCCTATTTTCTTCTCCAAAATGATCCAGGCAGCAATATTAGATAACCATTCAGTGTTACTATCAATCAATCCATAGTATTTAATAAGCAAACAGTGCTCTATGTATGGAGTATCAAGCCAAGCACTTGGAAGATTAGTTGCAGACATAATCTTGATCCTCGAGGACCTTAAAATCTAGTAGGAGAGTCAACCACAATTTCTGGAAGGGAAAGTCTCGTATGGGGAGTGGAAAGAATTTGTAGATCAGAAGTGGAAAGAATTAGTGATGAGGCAGAGTGGAGAATCATTCATTCATTCATCCATTCATTCATTCATTCGTATTTATCAATGATGATAATAATAATAATGATGCTGGTATTTGTTAAGCACTTACTATGTGCAGAGCACTGTTCTAAGCGCTGAGGTAGATACAGGGTAATCAGGTTGTCCCACTTGAGGCTCAGAGTCAATCCCTATTTTACAGATGAGGTCACTGAGGCACAGAAAAGTTAAGTGACTTGCCCACAGTTACACAGCTGACACATGGCATAGCCGGAATTCGAACCCATGACCTCTGACTCCCAAGCCTGGGCTCTTTCTACTGAGCCACGCTGCTTCTCTATTTATTGAGCGCTGACTGTGTGCATACCACCTGGCCTAGAGGATAGAGCACAGGTCTGGAAGTCGGAAGAACCTGGATTCTAATCCCAACTCTGCCAGTTGTAAACCATGTGACCTTGGGCAGATCAGTTCACTTCTCTGTGCCTCAGCTTATCTGTCAAATGGGAATAAAGAGCACGCGTCCCATGGGGGACAGTCCCTGTGTCCAACCTGATAAGCCCGTGTCTACCTCTGTGTTTAGTGAAGTGCCCGCCACAGGGTAAGCGCTTGATAAATACCGGAACAACAACAAAAAAAGAAGCAAAGGAAGGTGGGTGGGGGAAGTGGCTGAAGCCTGTATAACCAGCCTGGTATTCAGAGCTATGACTGGAACAGAATGGTAATTGGAGCTATCGTGAGCTTCAGAGAGGAAAAGATCTTTTCAAATGAATCTTGTTGAAGACATCCAGCCTCAACGTGGCTCTGTCAGGCCATGATAAAAATAACCGTGGTGTTTGTTAACTGCTTACTCTGTGGCAAGCCGCGTTGGGTCCCAATCGAGATAATTAGATCGGAGGAGCGGATTGGAGTACTGGAAAGAACACGGGCCTGGGAGCAAGAGGATCTGAGTTCTAAATCCTGGATCTGCCAGTCGTTAGTTGTGTGACCTTCGGCAAGGCACTTTACTACTCTATCCCTCAGTTACTCTTAAGGGGGATTAAGAGCGTGAGCCCTGTTTGGGACGGAAACTCTGTCCAACCCAATTATCTTGCATCTACCCCAAAATTTAGTACACTCATTAACTCAATCATATTTATTGAGCACTTACAGTGTGCAAAGCACTGCACTAAATAAGCACTTAACAAATACCAGAAAAAATCAATCAGTGATATGTATTGAGTGCTTACTATGTGCAGAGCACTGAATAATCATACATATTATTATTGTATAGATAATTGCATATTATTGTGCATATATGTACATATGTATTATTCTATTTACTAATGATGTGCATATATCTATAATTCTATTTATTTATAGTGATGCTACTGATGCCTGTCTACTTGTTTCGTTTTGCTATCTGTCTCTCCCCTTCTAGACTTCGAGCTGGTTGCTGGGCAGGGGCTGTTTCTATTTGTTGCCGAACTGTACTTTCCAAACGCTCAATAAATACAACCGAATGAATGAATAATAATAACTGTGTTTTGTTAAGAGCTTATTATCTGCCAGGCAGCATACTAAGCACTGGGTGGATACAAGCAAATCGAGTGGGACACAGTCCCCGTCCCACGTGGGGTTCATGGCCTCAACCCCCATTTTACAGATGAGGTAACTGAGGCCCAGAGAATTGAAGTGACTCATCCAAGGTCGTACAACAGACAAGTAGCAGAGCTGGGATCAGAACCCAGGTCCTTCTGACTGCCAGGCGGGTCGCCTATTCACTAGGCCCTTCTGTTTCTGGTACTAAGTGCCTGAGAGAGTACCATAATCCCTATCCTACAGCCTAAATTGGCAGAAACATCTGAGGAAACTTTGGGTCAGAGAAATCAAGTGACTAGCCCAAGGTCCCAACAACAAGCAAGAGGCAGAGTCAGAATTTAGAACCCAGGTCCTCCGACTCCCAGACCCAAGCTCCATCCACTAATAATAATAATAACAATGTTGGTATTTGTTAGGCGCTTACTATGTGCAGAGCACTGTTCTAAGTGCTGGGGTAGAAACGGGGTAATCTACCCCACTAAGCCACGATGCCTCAGGACCTAGTTGGTCAGAAATCTCTCAGGCCCTATCTCCCTACCCTCCAAACACTTGTTTGAAAGAAGGAACTGAAAATATGATGCTTTCCTACACACGTCAAAAAAGAAAAAAATTACAATTTTAAAAATTGGGCTTCTTCAGAAAAGCAAAAACCGGTTCCAAAATAGCCTCGCATCTCAGCACTAATCTCTGAGCTAAATTGGCTGGTTTGGTTTGAGGGGTAGTGACGGCTTTTCTCCGATGACCCAAAAGCCGGAGATTTGGAGTGGGGGAAGAGGAGGTCCATTCTTTGAAACCCCCAAACCCACAGATGTGTTGCCGGTTCCCCAAAATTCCATGCCTTTTTCTGCAGAGCCACGAAGGCTGAGGTCCTTAAAACTCACTGGGCACATGAGTTGGGGGTCTTTGAAGCTTCAGGGGTCCCATGTTGGCCTCAGGAAGAGGAAGTTACTTAATCAGCTCATCACTCCCTGAAACACTGGCATCTGCTTCTCTAGCTTCCAAAGCTGTAAGAAACTGACCCTACATCTAGAGAAACAGCGTGGCTCAGTGGAAAGAACCCGGGCTTGGGAGTCAGAGGTCATGAGTTTGAATCCCGGCTCTGCCCCTTGTCGGCTGTGTGACCGTGGGCGAGTCGCTTCACTTCTCTGTGCCTCAGTGACCTCATCTGTAAAATGGGGATTAACTGTGAGTCTCACGTGGGACAACCCGATTACCCTGTATCTACCCCAGCGCTTAAAACAGTGCTCGGCACACAGTAAGCGCTTAACAAATACCAACACTACATCTTCAGCTCAGAGCTGGTGCAGCGGAGCCCGCTCCATCCACACATCCACCCAGCCGGACATCCATCAGTCCATCACTCAATCAGTGATATCTGTTGAGTGCTTACGGTGTGAAGAGCACTGTACTAAACACTCCCTCTTTCATGAGGGAGAAAGAGCAACTTCACAAAAAAAAAAAACCTAACTATAATTACCTAAAATTAGGATGATAATACAATATATTGTATGCAATTATCTCTCCAGGTTATGATCCTCCAGTTACCACTAACCGGTCAATTTGGCTTTTGTGAACTCACAACCACCCGTGAGAGTTTTGTACTTGTAGACGCACCTTCCTCTATTGAAATCCTAAGTCATATGGACGTCCACCTCTCCTTATCTTTTCTATCTATACAGTCTTCAGTATTTCTTCCCCCCAAAAGATTCTAGGCCTCTTGAGGGCAGGACATGTGTTTACTGATTCCGTCATCCTCTCCCGAGTGCTTCGGTGCTCTGCAACGAATCAGTGACATTTAATTGAGTGTTTACCCTGTGCAGAGGACTGGACTAAGCTTTTGGGAGAGTATTATAGGGTTGGTAAGCACGATTCCTACCCTCAAGGAATTTACAGTCTGGGAGAGGAAATTCATTCAGTAATATGTATTGAGCTCTTACTATGTGCTGAGCGCTATGAGCCGAGGAAATTACAGTCTACGCACAGTAGGAGCTCAATAAATACTACCGATTGATTGTACGGCACACGAAATTGTTTCCAAAACTGTTCACACCAGTCACCTCTGGAGGCACCAGTATTAATAATAATGTTGGTATTTGTTAAGCGCTTACTATGTGCAGAGCACTGTTCTAAGCGCTGGGGTAGACAGAGGGGAATCAGGTTGTTAATGTTAATGTTAATGTTGGTATTTGTTAAGCGCTCACTATGTGCCGAGCACTGTTCTAAGCGCTGGGGTAGACACAGGGGAATCAGGTTGTCCCACGTGGGGCTCACACACTTTTAATCCCCATTTTACAGATGAGGGAACTGAGGCACAGAGAAGTGAAGTGACTCGCCCACAGTCACACAGTTGACAAGTGGCAGAGCTGGGATTCGAACTCATGACCTCTGACTCCAAAGCCCAGGCTCTTTCCACTGAGCCACGCTGCTTCCCTAAGCAGGTTGTCCCTCGCGGGGCTCACAGTCTTAATCCCCATTTTACAGATGAGGTAACTGCGGCACAGAGAAGTTCGGAGTCCCCATTTTAGAGATGAAGAAGAGGCACGGAGTGTTTGTGTGACTTGCCCGAGGTCACACAGCAGGCCACTGGCAGCGCTGGGATAAGAATGCGGGTTTCACCGCCAGCCCTACGATCTACCTAGATTGTCACCTGTCAACGAGGGTCATTGTTTGATTTCCTCTGCTTGAAGATGATCCTCTGAATTTACAGATTTTCAAATACCTTATCAGTTAATCAGGTGTATGAATTGAGCACTTTGGCTATGCTCTACGCTCTGCTCTCCCAAGGGCTTAGTGCAGGGGTCTGCACAGAGTAAGTGCTCAGTAAAGACCACTGATGGATTGGGGGAACAGTGCACGTAGGACACCAGGAAGGGAATGAGTGACCTTTCAAAGCAGACACCTTTCAATCTCTTCAACTCCATGGCGGCATAGAGGCTCTCTTCCCTCACAGGTAATAATAATAATAATAATAATGCTGGCATTTGTTAAGCGCTTACTACGTACAGAGCACTGTTCTAAGAGCTGGGGGAGATACAGGGTCATCAGGTTGTCCCACGTGAGGCTCACAGTCTTCATCCCCATTTTACAGATGAGGGAACTGAGGCACAGAGAAGTTAAATGACTTGCCCACAGTCACACTGCTGACAAGTGGCAAATAACTGTGTCACGGGGCAGCATAGCCTACTGGAAAGAGCAAAGGCCTGCGATTCAGAGCTATTTATTGAGCGCTCACTGTATACAGAGCACTGTACTAAATGCTTGGGAAAGTAAGCTACGTGGACATGGACATGATCTCTGGTAGAAGCGGCTTGGCCTAGCGGAAAGAGCGTGAGCCTGGGATTCAGTCATCCTGGGCTCTAATCCCTGCTCTGCCATCAGCTGGGCAACCGTGGACAAGTCACTTCACTTCTCCGTGCCTCAGTCTGCTCAACTGTGAAATGGGAATTCACTACTCTTCCTTCCTCCTACTTAGAAGGTGATCCCCACGTGGGGCAGGGACTGTGTCCATCGTGATTAACTCCTACCTACTCCATCAGTGGTCTTTACTGAGCACTCACTCTGTGCAGAGCCCTGTACTAAGCCCTTGGGAGAGTACAGTTCAACAGAGACTCTTGACATGATCCTTGCCCACAAGTAGCCTAGTGGCAAGAGCACAAGCTGGAGAATCAGAGGACGTGGGTTCTAATTCCGGCTCCGCCACTTGTCTGCTGTGTGACCTTGAGAAACTCATTTCCCTTCCCTGGGCCTCAGTTACCTCATCTGTAAAATGGGGATTAAGAACCCCATGTGGGACTACCTGATGAACTTATATCTACCCCAGCGCTTGACACCTAGTAAGCTTTGAACAAATGCCATTATTTTTATTATTATGTTATTATTAAGGAGCTTACAATTGAGAAGTGGGAAAGAGACATTAAAAGTTATTACATACAAGGGAGACAGCAGTGCATAATTAATTTCTATTAATTTCTGTCTCCCTTTCTGGACTGTAAGCTCATTGTGGGCAGGGAATATGTCTATATATTGTTAATTGTACTCTCCCACGTGCTTACTACAGTGTTCTGCGCCCGGTAATCGCTCAGTAACTACGGTTGACTGCCTGACTCCGTGACTCCTGACTCCATAAGTGCTGTGGGGCTAGAATTAATAATGCCTGCCTCTCGGATCCCGCAGGGTTTTGAGAATAAAATGAAAGTGCTCTGAAAAAATGAGTGCTCTACACATATAAAATATTACAAAATATGAAAAATAACCCTCATTGTCAAGAATTTCTCCCTGCACCTACCCTCAGTATAATGCTGCAGTTTACATCCTCCTCCTCTTCTTCTTAGCGAACAGCTGATCTCTCCCACCCTCTAGATAATAACTCTTTAACAGGGCTGAAGTGTTTGAACTGATGTCTATTTCTCGATCTGACTGAAGGGCATTGAAAGAGCGATGTGTTGTCAGCCAACCGAAAAGTTTAGCAAGAGACCTCGCTGGGTAATTTTTCATTTTAAATTAAATCATGGGAATAAAACCATTTTAGTTTCCCCTCTCTTTAAGAGCCCACTGCATTATCACAGATATGACATTGAGGGATTGCTAAATTAATGAAACCTTTGTTCCAGCACTCAGCGAGTTTAGGGGTAGATTTAGAGTAGGGAATTTCTGGCTGGCTTTTTCTCTCAGTGCATCGGCCGCCCATTTGGAAATGAAAACAGCGGAAAGCCATGTTGCGGACCGATTCTCTGAGAAGGGGCTTTCTCGCCAAGATGGATGAGAGGAGAGGGGGAAAAAAGAGTCAAAGCAGGAGGTAAATAGAGGCGCGTTGCTCATCTTGAAGATCTACCTTCTAGAGAAGCAGTGTCACTCAGTGGAAAGAACACAGTCTTGGGAGTCAGAGGTCATGGGTTCGAATCCCAGCTCTGCCACTTGTCAGCTGTGTGACTGTGGGCAAGTCACTTCACTTCTCTAAGCCTCAGTTACCTCATCTGAAAATGGGGATTAAGGCTGTGAGCCTCACGTGGGACAACCTGATTACCCTGTATCTACCCCAGTGCTTAGAACAGTGCTCTGCACATAGGAGGCGCTTAACAAATACCAACATTATTATTATTAGTCACAGGGTGTCCAACAAAATGGAAAATTTCAGAGTTTCCTCCTCTTTGAGGAGTCTTGATCTCTCCAGAGGACTTACTGGAGAGCACTTACTACCCTGTTCTGCAAAAAGTAAAGGCTCAATAAATATCGCTGATTGATTGATCGACTGACTGATGGAAGTTCTACGGCTCCCAGCCCTGTGCTCTTTCCTCTAGGCGACTGTGGAAAGAAAATTGTTTTATTCCCACGGGGAAATTGAAAACGAAACCTGGAAAACAGCATGTATTGCTCTCTGGTTATTTTTATTTTTTACTTTAAACTTTTCTCATCTTTGAGGTAGCCCACTGATGGTGGGAAAGGCATGAATATTTGATGGGAATCCTGAAGAGTTTTAATTAATAGATGAGGTCAGCTTGGTTGCAACCCAAAAATTTCTGTCCATCCAATTAGGGGCTCTCCATCGGTGTGGCAGGAAGAGGAAATCTGGAGAAAGGGGTTCAATGTTTCCAATACACTCTACGTTGAATCCTAGCCCCCTTGGATTCATTCATTCATTCAATCATATTTATTGAGGGCTTACGTTGTGCAAAGCACTGTACTAATTCATTCGATGCACCTAGCATTCTTTCCCAGAATCTCATCCATGCGTGCATAGATTTCTGAGCGGAAAAATCCCTACCTTAATAGTAATAATAATGATAATTATGGTACTTGTTAAGTGCTTATTACGTGACAAGAACTGTTACACACAATGAGGTAGATACAAGGTAGGTAGGGCTTACACTGATGGACTGTAAACCCATCAGTGGGCAGGGACTGTCTCTATCTGTTGCCGAATTGTACATTCCAAGCGCTTAGTACAGTGCTCTGCACATAGTAAGCGCTCAATAAATACTATTGAATGAATGAATACAAGCTAATCAGGTTGGAAACTGTCCATGTCCCACATGGGGTTCACAGTCTTAATCCCCATTTTGTAGGGTAAGTAATTGAGGCCCAGAGAAGTTAAGTGACTCTGGGCAAGTCACACAGCAGATATGAGGCGGAGCCAGGATGAGAACCCAGGTCCTTCTGACTCCCAGGCCCGTGCGCTATCCATCCACTGATCCAAGCTGCTCTTTGAGCCATTGACTAATTGCTATTGTGCCTCCGCCCTACTAAGCCCTTGGGAGAGTACGATGCAGCAGAGTTGGTAGAAATATTCCTCGACATAAAAATATCAAGTCATAATAATAATGACAATAATAGTAACAATGATGGTATTTGTTAAGCTCTTACTACGTGACTACTCTAAGCAGTGGGGTAGATACGAGGTAATCAGGTTGTCCCAAGTGGGGCTCACAGTCTTAATCCCTACTTTACAGATGAGGTAACTGAGGAACAGAGAAGTTAAGTGGCTTGCCCCAGGTTACACAGCAGACAAGTGGCAGAGGCAGGATAAGAACTAACATCTTCTGACTCCCAAGCCTAGGCTCGAGTCATCTATTATGGTCTGTGGATCCTGCTTGTATTGCCTTCTCTCAAGCCCTTACTACAGTAATTTGAACCGGTAGCGCTCCCTATCAATGACATTTTATCAAACGGTTAATAGTTCTTGTCAATACCCCTTTCCACAGTTTTCATCTTTCTACTCTTCCCTGGGAAAGTCTTCTGGAAATCCTAAGGAGACTTGGGTTGCGACTCTTGGTGAATCCTAGAATAAAAGTTTATTTCCCAAAAATGATGCACTTATTTGAGATCATCACGCACCCCCGCAAACAAGTCAAACCTTCGACCCACTTACGGAACCAAGGAACTCCTCCTTGGCAAGTGGAAGGGGAGTTATTTGCAAGCCTGCTTTAAAAACTAGGAAAAATGAGGGAAATGAAAATAAAATGGAAATGAGGGAATGCAAAATGAGGGAAATGAGAATAAAATGGAAAAGAGGGAATGTGAAATGAAGACTGTGTAGTCTGCTAGGGAGAAAATAAGATCTATTTTCAGTTCCTTCTCCGACTCCTTTTTCAAAAGAACTGTACTCCATTATGTCTCCCATGGCACTGATCACCAGATTCCTTAATGTCCTAAAACGTTCTATTTGTAAATCAAATTCACTTCCTGGTTTCCATTTCTTCCCTCCTTATTCTGAATTCCAACAGTGTTTGTTTTGAAATCCTCTTTAAAGAACTTTCATTTCTCTTCAATCATAAACCTTAAATCATGTAGAGAAATTTCTTTGTTCAACTTTCTGGTCATTGAACTTTAGGCATAAAGGTTAATACTAAGAAATGTAATGTGGAGTTACTCAAAAAAAACTATACTCTTTTTTTTTAAAAAAAAAAAAAACACCCAATAAATTCTCTAGACTTTATTCTCTGTCCAAGTAAACTTTGATATTTGTGTGGGTGAGAGTGTGGGGGTGGAGATAGAAACTAGGGAAGAAAAGGAGGGAGCATAGCAAGGGAAGGAGGGTACATAGGGATATGGAGAAGAGAAAATTCATTCATTCTGTTGTATTTATTGAGTGCTTACTGTGTGCAGAGCACTGTACCCAGCACTTAGCACTGTACTAAGCACTTAGATTTGGAAAAGGGAGGAAGATGAAGAGGGAATGGGAGGAGGGCAAATAGGGAGGTGGAGGAGGGAGAATAGGAAGGAGGAGGAGGGGGGATAGGAAGGTGGAAGAAGGTAAATAGGAAGCAGAGGAAGGAGAACAGGAAAAGGGAGGGAAAGAACAGAAAATAGGAAGGGGGAGAAGAGAGAAGCAGAAGGAAATCTTGACTGGTGTCAAGTATCCTACCAATTTCATGACTGTAGTTGTCTCTGAGCAATTGCTTCTAATGCAATAATTCTCCTTGCAAATTGGTCTTGAGGGGTCTGGCAACCATTTGTTTTGATAATTGTGAAGTTCAGCTGAAGTCCTGGTGGAAAGCCATCTACTAACAAGCTCTTAGTGGTTAGGATTTCTGTCCTCACTAAAGTACTCCAATCCATGTTACAGGCTTAATTAGGTAAACCTTAGACAGGCAGAAATTGACTTTAATAGATTGAAATCACTCACAGTTCTTTCCCTGAAAGACGTTTTAAACCATATTCCTTTACGACTTCAAAAAGAAGAATTTTTTTCTTAAACCAAAAGCTATCATTTGTACATTTTCAGATTGCATTTTAACTGAAAAGTGAAAGGAAACAGTTTGTGTTATAAAGGACAAGCAAATGAGCTTGGATCGAAACCAAATCAGATGGAGTTTGCACCAAAGACAATGAAATTTTGTACTAACGTAAACCACATAAGCAAACTCGCATCCACATACGAACAGTCCTACCTTTATGTCAAAATATTTTTAGTACTAGTTCGCCTTACTCTCCCGCCGACCTCAGAAACTTATTGAAGGCCCATCTCCTCCAAGAGGTCTTTCCTGACTAAGGCCTCTTTTCCTCTTCTCCCACTCTCTTCTAGGTCACCCTGATTTGTTCCCTTTATTCATTCTCCCTTCCAGCCCCACAGCACTTCTGGACATAGCTGTACTTTACTTATTTGCGTTAATTTCCGTCTCTTCCTCTAGACTTGAAGCTCGGTATGGGCAGGGAATGTGTCTGTTTATTGTTCAATTGTCCTCTCCCAACCACATAATAATAATAATGTTGGTATTTGTTAAGCGCTTACTATGTGCAGAGCACTGTTCTAAGCGCTGGGGGAGATACAGGGGAATCAGGTCGTCCCACGTGAGGCTCACAATCTTAATCCCCATTTTACAGATGAGGTAACTGAGGCACATAGAAGTTAAATGACTTGCCCACAGTCACACGGCTGCCAAGTGGCAGAGTCGGGATTCAAACCCATGACCTCTGACTCCCAAGCCCAGGCTCTTTCCACTGAGCCACACTGCTTCTCATGGTATGTGCTCAGTAAATACGATAGACTGACAGACTGATGGATTTGGTCAATCTGTAAGACAGAAGCAGCGTGGTCTGGAATGAGCACAGGACTGGGAGTCAGGAGATTTGGGTTTTAATTCCAGCTCCACCACTGGCCTACTGCGTGACCTTGGTCAAGTCACTTGAGTTCTCCGTGCCTGAGTTTCTTCGTCTCTAAAATGGAGATTAAACATCTGTTTTCCCTGGCCCATTTTTCTGTGAGCATCATGTGGTACAGGGCCAGTTTCTGATGTGATTCTATTATATCTAAACCCCAGTACTTAGCACAATGTTTAGCACATCATAAGCACTTAACAAATACCCCAATTTTATTATCATTGCTATTAACTGCAAACATCTTTGTGCCTCCTCTTTTTTCATCTGTAAAATGAAGCAGCATAGCCTAGTGGATAGAGCACCGGCCTGGGAGTCAGAAGGACCTGGGTTCCAGCTCTTCGACTTGCCTGCTGTGTGATCTTGGGCAAGTCACTTTGCTTCTCTTCACCTCAGTTCCCTTATCTGTAAAATGGGGATTAAGACTGTGAGCCCCACGTGGGACACGGACTGTGTCCGATCTGATTACCTTGATGTACCTCAGTGCTGAGAAGAGTGTCTGACACAAATACTAAAAATAATAAAAGAAAATGAAGATGAGCTACTTAGATTGTAAATCCTGCCTGAAACAATGACTGCATTCAATCGAATTACTTTGTATCTCCCCGATTAACACTACGCTTTGGTACACAGTAAGCACTTCATAAATACCATCCTTATTATTCTTACTATCAAATCAGTGACAGATTTATTCACCTGCTTCTCTTCTGACACTTTGTTGTATTCAAATTACAAAGCTTGAACGTGGGCACCGAACAACCTCCATACACTATTTAAATAACTAATGTTTCCTGAAAACACTGGAGCTACGGGTTATTAAAACTCTTTGGGTTTGGTGGTGTATGCCTAACAAGCCAGGAAAAAAAAAAATAACCTATGGCCTCCCTCCTATTCAGTGTTCTCACCCAAATTTCCCTAAAACCAATATGAAGGATGCTCCCTTTGCTAATCAATGAATCATGCGCCTAAGGGAACAATTAACAATTCTACCTCGTGTTATTTTCTTGTTCTCACATTAGATATCCTTATTTATAGTTCCTTTAGCAATTCACAGAAGGTAGGGCAGATTATTATCCTACGGTCAATATTTGGGAATTTCCATTATCTATAAATGTGAGTATGGTATACACGCACAGAAAATGCAATTGTCCTCTACGTCCCACGGTTGGGCTGACCAGATTTTTTTGTTGTTGTTGTTGAAAAGTGGGACATTACCACACCATTAATCGGTCAATCAATCATATTTCTTGAACACTTACTGTGTGCAGGACATTGTACTAAGTGGTTGAGCGAGTACAATGCAACAATATGAAACACATTCCCTGCCCACAAGGAGCTTAGAGTCTGGAGGATGAATTTAGATCTAGAAGAGGAGCTTAAAGTCTGAAAGGCAATCTCACCGTCTAGAGGATGAGTTTACAGCCTAGAGGAGGAGTTTGCAGCCTAGAATCAGCCTGAATACTATACTCTTCTCTCCTGGTGATTGTGGGAGTAGAAACGGCCCAGAGAAGTGATTTGTTCAAGGTCCTCCACCAGGTCAGTGGCAACCAACCAGGGATTAAATCAGTAGTATTCACAGAGCACTTACTGTTTGCAGAACCCTGCACTAAGCAGTTGGGCAAGTAATAATAACAATGATGGTATTTGTGAAGCACTATTTGACTGGCACTGTTCTAAGCGAGGGAGTAACAATAATAATAATGATAATGATGGCATTTGTCAAGCTATGTGCCAAGAAACGTTCCAGGCTCTGGGTAGATACAAGATTATCAGGTTGTACCACGTGGGGCTCATAGTCTTAACCTCCATTTTACAGATCAGGTAACTGAGGCACAGAGAAGTTAAGTGACTTGCCCAAAGTCACACAGCAGACAAGTGGTGGAGCTGGGATTAGAATCCACGACCTTTGACTCCCAAGCCCGGGCTCTTTCCACTAAGCCACGCTGCTTCTCTAGATACAAGGTAATCAGGTTGCCCCACGTGGGGCTCATAGTCTTCATCTCCACTTTACAGATGAGGTAACTGAGGCACAGAGAACTTAAGTGACTTGCCCAAAGTCCCACAGCTGACAAGTGGCAGAGCTGCGATTAGACAGTGCAACAGAGTTGGTAGACAAGTTCCCTGCCTACAGTGAGCTTACAGTCTAGTGGAGACAGGCGTTAATATGGTTATACACAGAAGGATCGTGAAGCTGAAGTGGGGGGGATACCAGGTTTTTCTGCTGAATCTGTCTTCCATGCTCTATTCTCTAGGGCCTGCTGCCTTCCCAAATCTAGAAATTGGCTTTCATATAAAAAAAATTACTCTTTTCTATGAACCACAGTTGAATGAGCATTTAACTCTGTTTCAGAGGCCATGCCTGACATTGTGGCCTGATATTGTGGTGCTATCTATTTTGTAACCTACAGTGTTGTGAAATCTCTTTTACATCCTTGTACGCATTAATGTGGGAAGAGAAGCCATATTGCCTCCTCTTGCGGGCACGAAGAGATTAAGTCTGAAGTTATTTCAAGTTCAGCTACCTGCAGATGAAACTCATGAGAATCATTTCAGAAGGACGCCCAAAAGGATCAGTCAATCGTATTTACTGAGCACAGTACTAAGCACTTGGAAGAGTATGATATAACAGATCTGGTCAAATGCCCATAATGAAAAGCAGTGTTTTCTAGTGGTAGAATACTAGGGCTGGGAGTCAAAAGGGCCTGGGTTCTAGTCCCAGCTCCCCTGCTTGACTGCTGTGTGGTCTTGGGTGAGTCACACTACTTCTCTGGGCCTCAATTACTTCATCTGGGATGAAGACTGTGAGCTCCATGTGGGACAGGGACTGTGTCCAACCTGATTAGCATCTATCTACCCCAGATCTTAGAATGGTGCCTGGCACGTAATAAGCTGCTAACAAATTCCATTAAAAAAAACCCCAAAAAACAAAAATGAGTTTACAGCCTAGAGAAGTAGAAAGTAGTCTGGCTTGGCCTCCCTACTTCACCAAAGCTGAATACTGGGAGTCTAATACTGAAAAAAAGGGTCGAATCCTAGCAAGGTAGGTTCATAGCATCTACTTTACTCATTCTAATTATTGGATGAACGGAGTCATCCATTTTGTTAACAGAGGAACGTAGGCAGGATCTTGTTAAAATCTTAACTTCTGTTGACTTATTTACCTAGCTCTTTAAAAAAAAATCCTTCCAAGTTAGGGTGTTCTTGATATATATTTGAACCCCTGAATGTCTAATCAATCCATCGACCAATAGTATTTACTGAGTGCTTACTGTGTGCAGAGCACTGTACACAGTGCTTGGGAGAGTACAATCCCCATTGCCTTGGTCAGCATCTTTATTTTGGCTTGGAGTGGGGCTGATCTATTTTTTTTCTGATTTTCTCTGGGGAAGAAGTGTGACCTTTTCCAGATCCTAGAGAGGTTTAGCAACGGTAAAAAAAAAAAAAAAAAAAAAAAAAACCCTCTGCAAAGTTCAAGGGTCACCTTCACCAGAGCCCCAGAAGTCACTGTGTTCAAATACCAAGTACCACTCCACCTCACTCGAGGCCTCTTGAACTGTTAAATCTGACATGAAAGTAAGTATCGGATTGCTTTAATATTTTGCAGGCAAAAGAGAATTTCTGTGGGCCTATGGATTTTCGAGTCTATTTTCAAGCCTGAACATTTTAAAGTGTAGCAAGTTAAAGTGAGAATTATTTGTGGAACAGCCACCGAGTTTTATATAAATACCTGGAGTTTAGATAAATGCCCATATGTTCTAGAAGTGCTAAAAAGGCTGAAAATATTCATTCAACTGCACTCAGCAATAATCTTGGATGCTTGGTACATTCCCAAGCCATTAATCTAGTTAGTCCTAACTCTTTACCACAAAAATACCAAGCTTCGAAGTGTCCCATTCCGTTAGAAAAAAGTTTACAGCTTTTCTTAATTGCATTCCACGAATACTTAAAACACCATCTCCGTATTCACCTAGAGGCCCACCACACACAAAAACGTATTTTTGTTTGGGAACGGTGGGCTCTTCAGTTGGGGTTTCCCCAATTTTTAACGCCATTTACTGAGTGCTTACTGTGCGATGAGCAATCGCTTTGGAGAGTTCAATGTAAAAGAGTTGGTAGACGAGTTATCTGCCCACATGGAGCTTGCAGTCTAGAGCGGGGATATGTATGTATGTGCTGTGGGGCTGAGGGTCGGGTGAATAAAGGGTACAAATCCAAGTGCGAGGGTGATCCAGAAGGGAGAGAAATTAGGGGAAGTGAAGGCCTAGTTGGGGAAGGTCTCTCGGAGGAGACGTGCTATTAATAAAACTTTGAAGGTGGGGACAGTAATGATCTATCTGATATGAGCGGGGAGGGAGTTCCAGGCCAGAGACAGGGCTTGCTCAAGATTTGGGCGGCGAGACAGATGAGTTTGAAGTACAGTAAGTTGGTATTAAAGAAACAAACTTTACTAAATCCCTTTGAGAGCTTAAATTCTTCAGGCAATCAGTGAGTTTTGAGAGGAGATTGTTTGTCTATGTGGTGGGTTTCATTTCTGTAGATTGAGACCGGCAGAGGAAACTGTTCCTCATGGGGAGATAATTTGAAGTTGGCAACTAAGACCAATAATCAGACCTGTGCATCAACCTAAATTTTGTCTGTAGATCTTACTGCTTTTCTAGTTATGTTTCTCATACTGTGACTCCATACTGCATTTCTAAATTTCTTTCTTATTACTTTATCTCCGTTTTTTTCTTTCCAGCTCCACTACCACTCCACAATACCAGCTGTTGTTTTCTCTGTATTTCACTTGCAGAAGAGAATTTGAATTTCTCAGAGCCTCATATTTATTCTCTCCAAGCCCCTCCACTGAAATTACCAAGACAAAAGGAAAATGAACCCAAAATCAACCGTCTCACACCTCTCGGCCTAAGTCTGTCGGACTTGAAGAGTTCAAACTGATCGTGGCCTCTTGGCCTGACACTTGACTTTTTTTTTTTTTTTTTTCATTTTTAATCAAGTCTAATTCTCTTCCCGCTTAGCACTGTAATTCATCAACGGAGAAAGAACCCCAGGCAAAGGTGATTTGTGCAACGGGGATTGTGTCAGAACCACATGCCACTTGCTAAAATAGTTGCACAGATTTTAGTGAACAGCCTTAGATAAGTGAGAGAGAAAGTGTGAATTGTCAGCCCATAAATTACAGCTGCACTGGGCCTACAATAATTACAGCAGAGCTGCAGTCCACTGTCCCTTGGCAAACCATGCGTTAAAGAGCATTTGCAAGTCCAGTTCACAAACATATTTTGCCTGCCCCGGTAAGGTTGACCCAATCCAAACAATCAAAGATTGAGGGCGGTGGGTGTGGATCGGAGGGGGGAGGGAGGGAGAGAGGGAAGAGAGGAAGAAAGGAGGGGAAAAATATGAGAGGGAAGAGAAATGGAGTAGAGGGAGGGAAGATAAGTTTGAGCACAGGCCGGATTCTTTAAAAGGAAGCCCTGACCACGGATTTTATTTTCCCTGGGCAGATAAAATCATTAATAAGCGAATGTTCAGCAGAATGCAAAGATACAGAGATGTTGAGGAACAGCTTGGTCGAGTGGACAAAGCATGGGCTGGGGAGTCAGAGGACCTGTGTTCTAATCCCACCTCCACCACTTATCTGCAGTAGGACCTTGGAAAAGTCCCTTTACTTTTCTTTGCCTCAGTTCCTCAACTATAAAATGAGGATTCAATATCTGTTCTCCTTCCTGCTCAACTGTGAGCCCCATGTGGGACAGGGACTCTACCCAATCTATTAACTTGTATCTACCCCAGTGCTCGGAACAGTGCTTGACACATAGTAAGCGCTTAACAAATACCATAATTATTATTATTATCACTTACTGTCAGGCACTGTACTGAGTGCTGGGGTGGATACAAGCAGATCGGGTTTGACACCGTCCCTGTCTCACAAGGAGTTCACACTCTTAACCCACCTTTTACAGATGAGCTAACTGAGGCCCAGAGAAGTCAAGTGACTTATCCAAGATCAAACAGCAGACATGTGGCAGAGCTGGGATTAGAACCCAGGTCCTTCTGATTCCCAGGTCTGTGCACTATCCACTAAGCCACGCTCCCTCGCTCTGGACTCCCTTGAGAGTCTGACCTCTGACCTCTTGCTCACAACTTACCCCTTGGCTGGAAGTTTCTCCACTCTCCCATCCGACAGGCCACGGCTTTCCTGGAATCGCATCTCTGGGAAGTCTTCCCTCTTTCTTTTCTACCCAGTTATAATAATAATAATAATAATTTTGGTATTTGTTAAGCTCTTACTATGCGCAGAGCACTGTTCTAAGCGTTGGGGTATACAGGATAATCAGGTTGTCCCACATGAGGCTCATAGTCTTAATCCCCATTTTACAGATGACATAACTGAGGCACAGAGAAGTTAAGTGACTTGCCCACAGTCACATGGCTGACAAGTGGCAGATCCGGGATTCGAACCCATGACCTCTGACTCCCAAGCCCGGGCTATTTCCACTGTTCCACGCTGCTTCCCGTCTATCCCTCCAACTTCTATCTCAGGACTTCTAAGCCAGCTATGCACTTCAATACCCCCTAGCCAGCTTTAAATGATTAATCAAGTAGTAGGTAGAGTAAGCAATCATCAGAAAGCCAATCATATTTATTAAGCCCTTACTGTGTGCAGAGCACTGTACTAAGCCCTTGGGAGAGTACAATACGACAATAAGCAGACACATTCCCTGGCCACAGAGAGCTTACAGCCAAGAGGACTAGCTGTGTTGGCGGTAATGGAATATATGGTGGAGCCACTGGATACAAGACACTGTACTAAATTCTTGGGAAGTACAAAGCAGAGAACTCACAAATCTACTGCCCACATGGAGCTTGTATTCTAATGGGTGGAGACTTTCCCCACGAAAAAAACTGGAGTAATCAAAATAAATAGTCAAATGGAAAACTGACTAACCATACCTACATATATCCCAACATCATTCTTAAGTGCTTTCCTGAAACAGACTGTTTATCTTTATGAAACTTTTTTTTTTTTAATATATGCCTCACATGGACATATTTGGGCTTGAACCCTCATCATTTTAAGGACCTCAGGACTCTTACTATATGTTCCAACTTTCAGTGAGTATGTGAGGGACTGAGAAATGACAGAAAATCACTCCAAATGTGATAAATTACATTTTCAGTCAGCAAATACTGAAATGGCTTATGCTGCTCTGTCCGGCACCCAGCCCAGAATACGCAAGGCACATGTGACTTAAAGACAGTCGGGCGATCACATTTATACTAGTCAGCCGAGACAGAGACCTTTCGGGAGAAAAAAAAACAAACCTAAACAAAAAAACATCTCTCAAAGAGTGAGATTTCGGGGAAAAAACCAAACCTAAACAAAAAAACATCCCGCAAAGAGTGAGATTAGAGCGATGACCATTTTCTCGAAGGTGTCTGACGCCTGTCCACTCAGAAAGAGGCACGTTACCTGCTCCTATCGATTCGCAACAAAGTATTTCTCAATAAGTATTTCCACTTAACATTTACTCTCAGGGAACCTGTGTAGTCGAAGATATTTACGAGTTGCTTTCAGCTTAAAAATAAATCACCTCTAATTCCGCTAAGCAAAATCAATCAAAAACCTGTAAAAAATGGACCGGTTGTTTGGTCTATTCCAGCAGAAAAGTAAACAGTGTTTCAGCTTTTCTCCGCCATTAAGGCCTAAATGGTCCAGAAAGCCAATCGATATCTCCAGTCAGCCTTTTGGCTATTGTTTTGCCAGTAGCTATGGATTTTCTCTGACTTACTGCAACCCTCTGGGACTAACCTATAATCCTCAGAGAGTAATAATAAGTTCGTTATCTGGTTCAGCTCTCTGTTGTACATTTCAATGGACCACATCCATCAACAGTACTTGTTAATGTTAAAAGATGGCAACATCCCATTCAACTCGCTTTAGAGCAGAACAGTCACAGTACAGGGTGGGAGAAATCCGACACGTTCCCCGGGGTCGGAAAATCACCTACCCTGGACCAGTCGGGAAAACTCGAGTGAGTTGGAGAGCGGGGAAAGGCAAAGTAAATTTTAATTTTGAGACCGGGAAGGAAATGTTACCTTTCTTTTAATGGCTTAACTTGTGGGGCCACTTATTTCTCTCATACATCACACGCTCGTGCATTATTCATATTAGTCCGTTGCAAAGATTTCTGGTTAAATACGGTCGGGAAGCTGACAGCTGCCAGAACCAATCAGGATTTTTCATCCTTGACAAGGCCAAAGTGCCCTTACTTTCCCTTCTCTCTGAGTGAAGTGAAAATCTTCATGAGAAGCAGTGTGGCATAATGGAAAGAACACAGGAGCCAGAAGACCAGGGTTCTAATCCTAGTTCTGCCAGGTGCCTGCTGGGTGACCTTGGGCAAGTCACATCACTTCTCTGAGCCTCAGTTCCCTCATCTACAAAACTGTGATTCAATGTCTCTTCTCCCGCCTACTTAGACCGTGAGGACCATGAAGGACCTGCTTACTTTGTATCTATCCCAGTGCTTAGGACGGTGCTTGGCACGAGGTCAGCACTTATGAAATCCCACAGTTATTATTATTGTGTGGTTAACATCCTAATCTTCTTGGCTTTTTCCCTGAGGATGTAGAAACAGGGCTTCTGCCACCAGTGCCCTTGAGATATAGCTGGAAAAGGTTAAATTCCATATGTGCGGGGAATTGTTCCCAGCAGCGTGGCTCAGAGAAGCAGCGTGGCTCAATGGAAAGAGCCCGGGCTTGGGAGTCAGAGGTCATGGGTTCGACTCCCGGCTCTGCCACTTGTCAGCTGTGTGAGTGTGGGCAAGTCACTTAATAATAATAATAATGTTGGTATTTGTTAAGCGCTTACTATGTGCCGAGCACTGATCTAAGCGCTGGGGTAGACACAGGGGAAATAGGTTGTCCCACGTGGGGCTCACAGTCTTAATCCCCATTTTACAGATGAGGTAACTGAGGCACCGAGAAGTTAAGTGACTTGCCCAAAGTCACACAGCTGACAAGTGGCCGAGCCGGGAATCGGACTCACGACCTCTGACTCCAAAGCCCGTGCTCTTTCCCCTGAGCCACGCTGCTTCTCACTTCACTTATCTGTGCCTCAGTTACCTCATCTGTAAAATGGGGATTAACTGTGAGCCTCACGTGGGACAACCTGATTATCCTGTATCTACCCCAGTGCTTAGAACAGTGCTCTGCACATAGTAAGTGCTTAACAAATGCCAACATTATTATTATTATTACGTTCCCAAGTGCTTATCACATGGCACTGCACCGAGGAAACTTGCTCCTTGATGACCATGTCTGCCTAGTACCATGGACATTGTAAGCGCTCAGTAAACACTACTGATTAATGGATTGATGGATGAATATTACTATGACTACCACTTCCTTTTGTCTAACCCTGCCTTGCTCATTTCATTCATTCTCCCTCCCGGCCCCACAGTACATACGTATATATCGGTAATTTATTTATTTATTCATGTATATTAATGTCTTTCTCCCCCTCTAGACTGTGAGCTCACTATAGTCAGGAAATAGTCTGTTTTTGTATTGTACTCTCTCAAGAGGTTAGTACAGTGCTCTGCACACAGTAAGTGCTCAGTAAATGATTGAATGAATAAACTGAGTACTATGACCCCAACAACCTCCACATCTTCTATCTTAGAAATAAGTAGTCTCTTTCTAAGCAGAGAATTTCAAAGTGTACATCCTTTTCTGAAGCATCTTTTTTATTTTCTTGATATGATAAATAGTGGAAAGTGCATCGACTTGGGAGTCGGAGAAACTGGGTCCTAATCCTGGCTCTGCCACTTGCCTGCTGTGTGAGTTTGGGCAAGTCACTTAACTCTTCTATGCCTCAGTTCTCTCATCGGCAAAATGGGCATTCAATACCTGTTCTCCCTCCTATTTTTGTCACTGAGCTCCATGATGATCTTTTATCCAACACCAACTTTTAGTATAAGTGCTTGACACGTAGTGTTTAACAAAAACCTCAATTATTATTAATAGATGACTATTCAGTGTTGTCTCCCTCAGTCTTGGCTTGTTTTATGCTGTTGAGCCTTTGTCCGACCCACAGTGACGCCATGGACACTCCTCTCCCAGAAGGCTCCACCTCCATCTGCAATCGCTCTGGTAGTGGATCCACAGAGCTTTCTTGGTAAAAATCCAGAAGTGGCTTTGCCATCGCCTCCTTCCACCCAGTCAACTTGAGCATCCACCCTCGACTCTCTCCCAATCCACTGCCGCCCAGCACAGGTGAGTTTTGTAGCCGACGGCCTTCCGCCTGCTAGCCACTGGCCAAGCTAGGAATGGAATGGACAGGCCTCTGCTTGACTCTTCCTCTTGGCTCACTGGCAAGAGCCCAGGCTTGGGAGTCAGAAGCCGTGGGTTCTAATCCCACCTCCGCCACGTGTCAGCTGTGTGACTTTGGGCAAGTCGCTTAACTTCTCCGGTCCTCAGTTCCCTCATCTGCCAAATGGGGATTAAGACTGTGAGTCCCATGGGGGACAACCTGATGACCTTGTATCTACCCTGGCACTTAGAACAGTGCTTGGCATATAGTAAGTGCTTAACAAATACCATTATTATTATTATTAGAGAAGCAGCGCTGCTCAGTGGAAAGAGCACGGGTTTGGGAGTCTGAGGTCATGGGTTCTAATCCAGGTCCCGCCACTTGTCAGCTGTGTGACTTTGGGCAAGTAACTTAACTTCTCTGTGCCTCAGTTACCTCAACTGTAAAATGGCGATTGAGACTGTGAGCCCCATGTGGGACAACCTGATTACCTTGTATCTCCCCCAGCGCTTAGAACAGTGCTTGGCACAGAGTAAGCGCTTAAAAATGCCATCATCATCATCATCATCATCATAGTCGAGACTGGTAGAATACTGGAAACTCTCCAGGAGTAGCCCTGAGAGGGGGCTCCTTCAGTTACACTAAGTGGAAAAAGAAAAATGTTTCCCCTTCACAGATCAAGATCTCCAGAACTGCAAATGTTTAATTGTTGCCACCAAGTCACCTCTCGATGGTGTAACCTAGAAATAATAAAAAATAATGATAATGACAATTATTAAATGTTTACTAAGGGTCAAGCACTGTGCTAAACTCTGGGATAGATACAGGGTTGCCTCTTCTGCTTATCTTTCAAGGCCACTCCTGTATTAACCCACACCTTCTTCTGCAGCAAGACCTAATGGAAAAGGCCCTGACATGGGAATCAGGAGATATGGGCTCTAGTCCTGGTTTTGCCCCTTGCCTCCTGGTTGACCTTGGACAGATCACTTAGGACTCGGTTTCCTCATCTGTAATGTGACCATAAAATACCTGTTCTCCCTCCCTCTTAGCCTGAGACCTGTGTGCAGGACAGGTACTGTACTTATTGTTAATAATAATAATAACAATAATGATTCCAACATTAATAGTAATGCTATTTGTTAAGCACTTACTATGTACTAAGCCCCGGGGTGGATACTAGACAAGCAGATCAGACACAGTCCCTGTTCCACATGAGGCTCACAATCTAAGTAGGAGAGAGAACAGGTATTGCATTCCATTTTATAGATGAGGAAACTGAGGAACAGAGAAGTGAAAAGACTTGCCTAAGGTCACCCAGCAGGCACATGGCAGATACGGGATCAGAATCCAGCCCAGACTCTGTCCATTAGACAACACTGCTTCCGGATCCGATCATCTTGTTTTATCCCAGTGCTAGCCCAGTACATGGACATAAACACTTAATAAATAATATCATGATTATTGCCCTGGAGGCCAAGATTTGTTCAGTGGCCGAGACAGAGTATAGCTTAATTACATCATTCAGGCAGAGCCACAGATATCTCCGTGGAACAGCAGATAATAAACATTTTGTTTTTCAGGAGCAGACTTGTGATTTCTGGAGAATAAATTCACACATGTTAGATGAACCTCAATTGAAGAACCACCTTGTATCACCTTAATAGAAAAGATTGCTTTAGTTTGAAAGTTTCCTTTAGGATTTCAGTAAATGTTAAGGAGATAAGATTTGAATATGCTAAGATTGGACAGGATATCGGGTAAATGATAGAAAATAGAGAAAAACGTTGCATAAGAAAATCTGCATTGATTTAGTAAATAGTAATAAATGTACCGGGACTATCTTCCAGAGCTGGAACTTGGCTAATTTGAAAGATTTTTATTATGGGAAGGGAGAATAAAGAGGGCTAATCAATCGATTAATAGCATTTATAGAGCACTGTACTAAGCCCTTGGGAGTGGCTGTACTAAGCCCTGGAGGATCTGACAAACTAATTGGGGAGACACGAGCTAAAATTGATTACAGGTAGGGGATAGCAATCGGGTATAAAGATGTCTACATAAATGCTGTGGGGCTAAGTGCTGTTATCATCGCCACCGACCTCCAGGTCTCGCAAAACTTGGTTTTAACCTCAACTCGTCTCTCCCCTTCATCCTGTCACCAAATCCTCTCTTTTCTTCCTTCACACCGTCGGGAGAATCCACCCCTTCATCATCCAGACTGCTGCTGGTCGGAAGCACTTATCATATCCCACCTCAACTACTGCATCAACCTCTTAAGATCTCCCTTCTTCCAGTCTCCACCCACTCCACTCCATTCTTCACTCATTCTTCATTAATTCCACATCTCCCCAATCCTCATATGGGCCTGGTAGTCAGAAGGACCTGGGTTTCAATCCCAGCTCCACCACCTATCTGGTGTGTGACCTTGGGCCAGCCATTTCACTTGTCTGGCCTCATCTACCTCATCTGTAAAATGGGGATTGAAACTGTGAGCGCCACGTGGGACGGTGACTGTGTCCAACCCAATTTGCTTGTATCCACCTCAGCATTTAGAACAGTGCCTGGCACACAGTAAGCACTTAACAGATGTTATTATTATTATTATTATTATTATTTTTATAAACCTCTGGTGATTGCCCAGTTATCTCTGCATCTAATAAACTCCTTACCATTAATAATGTTGGTATTTGTTAAGTGCTTACTATGTGCAGAGCACTGTTCTAAGCGCTGGGGCAGATGCAGGGTAATTAGTTTGTCCCACGTGAGGCTCACGGATAATCCCCATTTTACAGATGAGGTAACTGAGGCACAGAGAAGTTAAGTGACTTGCCCACCGTCACAGAGCTGACAAGTGGCAGAGCCGGGAGTCAAACCCATGACCTCTGATTCCGAAGCCCACGCTCTTTTCACTGAGCCACGCTGCTTCTCCAACTGTCCCCCTCCTCTCTAATCTTGCTAATCTCCTAACTGCAACCCAGCCTGCAGGCTTTGCCCTTCTAATGCCAGCCCAATCACTGTACCTCGATCCCATCGATCTCGCTACCAACTCGTTGTCCACATCCTACCTCTGGCAAGGAATTCCCTCCTTTTCATGTTGTCCAACAGCCCTCTACTCTCCCCATCTTCAAAGCACTGGTAAAATCTCATCTCCGCCAAGGGGCCTTCTCTGACTCATCCCTTATTTCCTCACACAATCTAAACTCCTTTACGTGTCAACTGTCCACTTGGGTCACCTATCCTCTTAGGTGTGTACCCCTTAAGTACATTGAAAACCCCCCTTAGCCCCCGAGCACTTTTGCACACATCCTCATATTCTGACATTCCCATCGTCTGTAATTTATTTAAATGTCTGCCTCCCCGACTAGACTGTAAGGTCCTTCAGGACAGTGATCGTGTCTACCTGGGTTGTACTAACCCAAACACACTTAGTACAGTGCTCTGCACACAGTAAACGCTCAATAGGTACCATTGATTGACTGATTTATTGGGAGGGGAGGGGTGAGGATAACAATTCATGATACTGATGGCGTTTGTTAAGTGCTTACTATGTGCCAAGCACTGTTCTAAGCCCTGGGGTAGATGCAAAGTGTTCTGGTTGGACACAGTCCCTCTACCGCATGGGGTTCGCGGTCTAATTAGAAGGAAGAGAGTTTAATTCCCATTTTCCTGGTGAGGAAACTAAGGCGCAAAAAAGTTTAGTGCTTTTCCCAGGGCCACTCAGTAGATGAGTGGAGGAGCCGGGATGAAGACTCATTGTCACTCTGCCTCCCAGACCCCTGCTTTTCACAGAAATGTAAAAAGTCACCAGAGATGATCTGTGTACAAACAAGTTGAGCAATTTTTGTAATGGTATTTGCTGAGCACTTGCTATGAGCTGGGCACTGTACTAAGCCCTGGGGTGGATACAAGCTAATCAGGTTGGATGCAATCCCTGTCCCACATGGGACTCACAGTCTTAATCCCCATTTTACAGATGAGAGAAATGAGGCCCAGAGAAGTGAAGTGACTTGCCCAAGGTCACACAGCAGACAAGTGGTGGAGTCGGGATCAGAACCTTCTGACTGCCAGGCCCATGCTCTATCCATCAAGCCACACTGCCTCCTTGAAAACCCACAACTTTGATGACCCAAATGAGATTACACCCATTTTTGCCTAATGTTAGGAAGGCAAATGTGCTAGAACCTGTTTCAGTTCAGTTCCATCTAAAGTGTTAGTTTGCGTATTAGTAGTAGTAATACAATTTATTATTTGTACTCACTGTGTGCAGAACACTGTACTAAGCAGTGGGAGAGATTATACAGGCATTCAATCGTATTTACTGAGAGTTTACTATGTGAGGAGCAATGTGCTCAGTGCTTAGAAAATATAATGCAGCAATAAAGAGAGTCAAACCCTACCCACAACGGGCTTACAGTCTAGAGGGGGACACAGTCCCTGGACCTCGGGGGGTTCACGATTTAAGGTGGCGTCGAGTTTTGCTCTAAGATCGGTTTCTTTTGTGGACCACCTCCCTGGATTTGTAGCTGTTGTGGGGTGATGTGGGGCCTGGAAGATGGAAGTCCAGTGAGGAGGATGGAGTATAATAATAATAATAATAATAATGATGATGATGGTATTCGTTAAGAACTTACTATATGTCAAGGACATTTCTAAGTGATGGAGTAGAGACAAGATAATCAGGTTGGATATGGGCCATGTTCCACATGAGGCTCACGGCCTTCATCCCCATTTTACATTTGAGGTAATCGAGGTCCAGAAAAGTGTAGTGACTTATCCAAGGTCACACAGTAGACAAGGGGTGAAGCCAGAAATAGAATCTAGGTCTTTCTATCAGGCCCAAGCTCTATCCACTAAGCCATGTTGTTTCTGAAGCAGAGAGTGCAGCCTGGGTTTATGGAAACACTTAGGCTTTATTTCCAGTTAGAGCCAAATCAGTCTAGATTGTGTCATATAGTTGTTCACTTTCATCAGTATAGTACCATTTATTTCCCCCTTAAGGAAAGGGAACCCTTTATACTTACATTTTGCTGTTTCCCAGACAAAAGGGAAGATCATCCTAATGTTCTGAGAGGAATAACTGACCAATCACTAAAACCATAAGGAGGATAAAAAATGGACGCCTTTGTTCGTTCACTTATTTCTTTTTTATCTTAAATGCCAAAAATTAACCTTTTCTCATTTAATTCATAGCAACATCCAGAAATCAGTGATGGAAAGAAGATCAATTAGGTCATTTAGCCCATTTCAACAGTTCCAATTTTCCCATTCAGCATATTAACTTTGTCCTACCCAGCTTTAAATAACTGAAGAGATCATTTTGAAATCAAATTCATCTGAACCAAAGCATCATTAAAGACTTTGCTATGATATCCAAACTAAATTGTTCTTCGCTTAATTGTATCTCATCTGTTCTGTGAGCCGGTGGTCTCCCATAAGCAAACTATTTTCTTGGAAAATGCATTTTTGACTCCCCGATTAGACCGTAAGCCCGTCAAGCGGCAGGGACTGTCTCTATCTGTTGCCGACTTGTTCATCCCAAGCGCTTAGTACAGTGCTCTGCACATAGTAAGCGCTCAATAAATACTATTGAATGAATGAATGAATGAATGAATGACTGTATATCATATATGTGTGTGTGCATTATATGTGTGTAGGTAGTGTTTTGTTTTGCTTTTTCCATCTCTGAATTTCCCCCAACTGGACTGAAAAAGGTGAAAAAGATTTCTATGAGACACTATATAACTGATGAGGTTTCTGCAGTTTTACATGAATTCCACCTGCTTGAAACGATCCCTGATTTATGGAGCATCAGTGACTATAACATTGAGCTATGACAGTCTGCATATTTTTGCCCGCCGAAATATTTTATCCCCTCAGGCATTCTAAAATTTTGCTCTTGATTTTTGAATCCTCAATCCCCTGTAAGTGTACTTTTATACTAGAAAACAACTCCTGACTCTTCACTGATTAAATCAAACTTAAGTTCAACTGGGAAAGGGATGTTCGTGAGACAAGAGTTAACTTCACAGATGATGAATATCCTATAAAATAATCCTGAATCCCAAAAGAAAAAAAAAATAGTAGATTAAAGCAGCATGGAGAAAAATCCATAAAGATGACGGAGGGAATCCATCAGAGTTAGCATCTAATCAGATCAACTCTTTCTGTCTAAGGAAAATGGAATGAGAAGGTGCTAGTCATGAACTTCAACCTCTAAGAGAATTATAACAGGAAAAAAGAATTGCACAGGGAAACATTTACTATTCCAGCAAATAGACTGCTAATCAACTCATTATTGATTTTTCATTTTTGTCAAGGTCATTTAGTGTTTTAAAAAATGATCTAACACCAAGCCTGTATAATAGAAAAATGGGATTAATTTGATTTACAGAGAAAAATGTCATTAATTATGGAAGATAGTCAATAAAAAAGCTTATGTTTTGTAAATCTGATGATGAATTCAATTTACAGTAGTATTTGTACTCATCTCCCATATACCTCCTATCCATTCTTCACTATTGTGAATACTAAGCTAAAACACACAAAGAATTTCAGAATTCAGCAACTTGCATTTGAAAAGATAGTCTAAGTGTGAAAAAAACTTCAAGAGTGCTTTGTGTGTTTTCTCTCACTGGTCTACCAGGCATCTGTCTGGGAGCTGCCACTGCAAAATTCACTGACAGGGATAGATAATTTACCAGAGACTTTCAAAAGTAGCGATAAAATAAGAATCCTTACTATCAGTCAATCAGTGGTACTTTTTGAGCACTTACAGTGTGAAGAGGTTTGTACTAAGTGCCTGGGAGAGGACAGAATAGCAGAGTTGGTGGAAAGTTTCTCTGGACACCACAAATTCACAGTCTAGAGTTCTCATAGTTGGATTTTCAGATATCCACCTTCCAATGCAAACGTGGATCTTTCCTCAAATTAAAGTTTAATAATAATAGTAATGATTACGGTATCCGTTAAGCACTTATTATGTGCCAAGCACTGTTCTAAACACTAAGGTAGAAACAAGGTAATCAGGTTGTCCCATATGGGGCTCACAGTCTTAATCCCTATTTCACAGTTTACAATGGGAAATTTCATACTGAAAACATCTCTTCAAATGGACCTTGGAATTCTAAAGGGCTATGAAGGGTAATAATGATAATAATAATAACGGCATTTGTTAAGTACTTACTATGTGCCAAGCACTGTTCTAAGCGCTTGGGTAGATATGAGGTAATCAGGTTGTCCCACATGGGGCTCACAGTCTTAATCCCTATTTTACAGTGAGGTACCTGAAGCACAGAGAAATGAAGTGACTTGCCCAAGGTCACACAGCAGACAAGTACTGGAGCTAGGATTGGAACCCTTGCCCTCTGACTCCCAAACCTGTGCTTTTTTCCACTAAGCCACGCTGTTCTGAAACATGTTAACGCTCCCCTCATTAAATCCAGAATTTCCTCATCAGTAATGCAGACTGATGAAGCATCAAAAGATTATAATCCTGCTAGATTATAAATCCCCTAGGGGGGACAGATCATGTCTTCTACTTCTATTGCTCTCTTCACCCAGCCCTGGGTTTAATAAATTATTGTGATTGGCTGATCGGTAACGATAATCTACTGGGTCGAGATCAGCGCCTTGAGAACTATGATGTTTCAGGAGTTAAAAAATGGAGCATGGGGAGAGATTCGGGGCTGCAGTTAGGAACAGGCCTCAATATCTTGCTTTGGCGGTTTCTTGCACTCAATCACTGGCCATTCCAATTATATATTCTTTCTATTTTTTGATTTTCTGAGGCAGTCGTGTGACACTTCGTCCCTGATGTCCAGGTCAGTCAATCGTATTTATTGAGTACTTTGCGCAGAGCATTGTACTAAGTGCTTGGAAGAGTTCATTATAAGAATGGACTTCCCACATTAGTTTATGGTCTAGAGGGGGAGACAGACATTACTGACATGCAAAATCTAGTAGCACTGACTATTACCCGGGGGAGTGAGGAAGACTAATTCTATGACTTCCAAACCTCTCTTTCTTCGTGCCGAGTCCTCGGTCTCTCACGATCCCGACCCCCACTTCATGAGCCATACGACGTAAGCACTTTCTCACTGTAGAGGTCAACTTCCAAGGCCACATCTTGAAGTCTAGTTCATAGTGTCACAACTATAGTCTACTGCCTAGAAGCAGTGCGACTTAGTGGAAAGAGCACGGGTTTGGGAGTCAGAAGACATGGGTTCTAATCTCGGCTCCGCCACTTGTCAGCTGGGTGACTTTGGACAAGTCATTTAACTTATCTGGGCCTCAGTTATCTCATCTACAAAATGGGAATTAAGAGTGGGAGCCCCATGTGGGACAACCTGATTATCATATACCTTGGAGAAGCAGCGTGGCTCAGTGGAAAGAGCATGGGCTTTGGAGTCAGGGCTCATGAGTTCGAATCCCAGCTCTGCCACTTGTCGGCTGTGTGACTGTGGGCAAGTCACTTAACTTCTCTGTGCCTCAGTTCCCTCTTCTGTAAAATGGGGATTAAGACTGTGAGCCCCACGTGGGACAACCTAATTCCCCTGTGTCTACCCCAGCGCTTAGAACAATGCTCGGCACATAGTAAGCGCTTAACAAATACCAACATTATTATTATATACCTCCCCATTGCTTAGAACAGTAGTTGGCACATAGTAAGCATTTAACAAATACTATCATTATTATTATTATTATCACTACCCTTCACAACCCTTTAGAATTCCAAGGTCATACAATGCCCATTTGAAGAGATGTTTTCAATATGAAATTTCCCACTGCAATCTCTCAATATATCAGCCAAGACTACTTTCCTGGATGGATTGTAATTAAGGTGACTGGAAAAGTTCCCAGAACATGGCATTATTGGTCCAATATAAAAGATCTATAGAGGACACAAAACTTCTTTTTTATTATTATTTTTTTTTCTTTGAAGGGAGACAGTGTGCTGCGGTTCAGTGGCAAATTGTGAAACAATACCGGCCCTTCTAAAATGCCTTAGGGTTAAAAATTGCAAGTTCTATGATTGAGATCTTCGAGTTACCTTATTATTTATTTATTCTCATAGGAATAAAAATCCTATTCTAAGACACCTTTATTTGGGGAAAAAAGCAATTAGTTGCATCAATGATAAGAAAAAATAAACTGGCTGCAGTAAAAGTCACCCAGAAAGCCAAAGGACAGCTTTGTTAAACCACACCGTTTTACAAGAGGTCTTGTAGTCCTTCTAGGCACCTAATGCTTTTGGGCTATTTATCTAAATAATTAAAACATGTTGTTTTCTAAAAATATATGGACTTTTTGGCCTCCCACCAGAAATTGCATTAAATTTGGCTTCATAAATCCTGCTTTCTTGTGTTAAAACTCCATTAATTGTCCTTGATGCGTCAATGATCATTTAACCTAACGGATACCCTAAAAGAACCACCTGGATTTCTATCCCTGAGAATCAGAAATTGGAAAGGATTGATGGTTTGCTGATGTGTGCTCCCGAAAGGGTCCGGTGATCGATTTAGATGATTTCTGTGAAGATTAAGGCAGGTCGCATGGGGAAACAGAATTGAAACATCATTCTGAACAGGTCTCCCCTCCCTTTAAAACCCAAGTAATAAGAATAACTGTGCTATTTGTTAAGTCCTTAGTCTGTGCTAAGCACTGGGGTAAATACAGGATAATCAGGTTGGACACAGAACAGGTATTTAATGCCCATTTTTCAGTGGAAGAAACTGAGGCACAGATTAGTTAAGTGACATCCCCACGACCATACAACAGGTAAGTGGCGGGGTCGGGATTAGATTCCAGATCCTTTAAACACCCAGCGATATGCTCTTTCCACTAGGCCACACTGTTTCTGGTAAACTCCAATAGTTACTCATTCCTCTCCACATGAAGCAGAAACTCCTGTCCATGACAGGTAAAGCCTTTATGGGCTTCTCAGCAAACTCTCTGTTGTATTCATTGAGCGTTTACTGTGTGCGAAGCACTGAACTAAGCGCTTGACTGTCCACTCTCTTCTCTCACTCTATACCAGTTCTTCTCAAGTTAACTTACTCTCTGTACCTGCTGCATTTTAGCATGGGTCTTACCTGCAAGACTTTAAACTCCTTGAGGGCAGGATTCATGTATTCTGCTTCTTTCATATCCTTCTAAATGCTTAAGATGCTGCTCAGAACATAATAGGCTCTGAGGAAATATGGTCATTTGTTCAATAAACAGCACAGTACGGTCTTATTTTTGAGTTGAATTTTCTTGAACCTGTATCTTTGAAAAATAGAGAGATTATACGCTGATAGGTGGCTCTCCATGAGGGAATCCTCTGGCACTGGGACATGGGCATGAATCAGACTTCTGGAGCTACTTAATATGTCACTGCCCACCCCTCGGAAAGGCCGCTCCTTTCAAAGCACAGCCCTGTCAGCACTCCTCCCTCCCTTCGTCAGCCAGAGCTAGAATGTGAGCCCGTTGTTGGGT
Organism: Ornithorhynchus anatinus; assembly: GCF_004115215.2. Classification (NCBI taxonomy): domain Eukaryota; kingdom Metazoa; phylum Chordata; class Mammalia; order Monotremata; family Ornithorhynchidae; genus Ornithorhynchus; species Ornithorhynchus anatinus. Next base: position 64,978,369 of record NC_041735.1, on the reverse strand, counting down.
AGGGATTGGCTCTATTTCCAAATTGCACTTTCCATGGGCTTAGTACAGTACTCTGGGCACAGTAAGCGCTCAATAAATCCTATTGAATGAATGAACGACTGTGAGCTCGATGACGGAAAGAGACGATCTGATCGGATTTCCCTGTATCTACTCCAACGCTTAATACAGTCACTTGACATAGTAAGCCCTTGATGATGAAGAAATACCACCATTATCATTATTATTACTCCGTATCGGGAGAACCCATGCTCTAACCATGGACAAAGCCAAAAAAGGGAACCAAAGCTATAGACTAAGATGGGTCTCACCCAATTTCTATTTGAGCCAAGACGTCCGTGTCTCTGTTGAATGTTTGGTAAAGGAACGAATTAGGCAGGCACGTTCAATGGCTGTCCTGGATATTTATTTCCATGATTGTGGCAGCTTTTCCTTTGGACTGGGATAAAAGGGAGGCTCAAGATCAATGAACTTTTAATGGAAACAGAGTGTGGGATATCTTCCAAATGATGTCTTTTAGAATGGCAAATCCATTGCAACAGAGCAGATTTTGAAAAAAGAAAAAAAAAGACATTTCCTCTTTAGAGAACCAACGAGGAAACAAACAAGGGGCATCTGAATCTGAGGTCTTTGGCCCCACCCGAATGAAAGATCTGTAATGGTTTCCGAACACCAGAATCTTTCCTTTTGATAGGGTGGATCCGGATTAATATGGAAACTACCGTGACTTTTGGCAAGAGAATTGGGAGTGATTTTCAAAGGATTTCTAAAGGAAGAGAGGGCCACAGGCAGAGATAATGGGATATTAAAGCTGCCATTGATACACTGAAACTTGTGAGAGAATCGTCAGAAGTTCCATAAAAAAAGATATACTGAATCATTTTATAAAATTAAACTTCTGGATCTGGGGAGGGAGTGGTAAGCATTTTGAGAACCAACATCATGTGATCTTCTTCCTCTGAAGTGTAGTACAATGAGATGCACTAGGGCGTGGTGGGAGTCAGAGGCCTTGGGTTCTAATCCCGGTTCCACCACTTGGCTGTTGTGTGACCTTGGGCAAGTCACTTAACTTCTCGGTGCCTCAGTTACCTAATCCATAAACTGGGGATTCATTCATTCATTCATTCAATAGTATTTATTGAGCGCTTACTATGTGCAGAGCACTGTATTAAGCGCTTGGAATGTACAATTCGGCAACAGATAGAGACAATCCCTGCTACTGACCGGCTTACGGTCTAATCGGGGGAGACGGACAAAAACAATAGCAATAAATAGAATCAAGGGGATGTACACCTCATTAACAAAATAAATAGGGTAATAAATAATATATACAAATGAACAAATGAGCACAGTGCTGAGGGGAGGGGAAGGGTGGGGGGCAGATTAACACTGTGAGCCCCATGTGGGGTATGAAATGTGTCCAGCCTGATTATCTTGTATCTACCCCAGCTCTTACTAAGGCACATACTAAGGCCTTAACAAATACCATTAAAAAAAAATGATTTGTTCTGAGTTGGCCTTTAAGATATACAGAGAATCCATGAGACAGTTTCTTTCATGCATGGTCTAGTGAGAAGAACAAGTCTCTGGAATTTCTACGAACTCTATACTCTCCCAGGCACACAGTAGAGTGCCCTGCACACAGTATATGATCAATAAATACCATTGACTGATTGATGTTACCACATCTCTGTTTTGGAGCCAACTCGGCCTCAGGCCTGCTGGGTGATGAGTTATTTAGCTCCTCTTCGCTCCAGTTTCTTCATCTGTAAGATGATGAGCCTTAACTATACTAAATCTGCTTCTCCCAAACTACCTCACGGGGCTGTTGTGCAGATAGAACAAAATGCCTGATGTGAAACTGGAGAAGCACTGTGGCCTACTGGAAATACTGGAAAGATGTGCCTGGGAGTCAAAGGACCTGGGTTCTAATCCTGCCTCTGCCACAGGTCTGCTGTGTGACCTTGGGCAAGTCTCTTAACTGGCCTGTGCCTCAGCTCATCTGTCAAATGGGGATCTAAATCCGATGGTCTTATATTCATTCATTCATTCAATTGTATTTATTGAGCGCTTACTGTGCGCAAAGGGGGAGACTACAATACAACACTGAGCAGACACGTTTTTATCTACCCACCACTCAGTGTATTGCCTGGCACAAAGTAAGTCCTTAACAAATGCCAGGAGTAAAGATTACTTTGCAAAAGTAATAGCCATACAAATTTGCATTAAATACTATCACAGCTCTTTATGAAACAGTGAGATTTAACTGAACTCTTTCAATTAGACTAGATTCCTCCAATACTCAGTCCATTTAAAGCTGCCGTTCCTCTGGAAAATTTCAGCAATATTTCACTGAGCCTAAATAAGAACAGCACATTCTTTAGAGTGCTGTCAACACTGTTTTGTTTATCCACTAAAGAGGTAGCAATGGAGAGGGATGAATTGCTCCAGTGTCAGATGGGAATAGTTTGTCATTCCGACTGGCAACAGCTAGTCTCAATTTTTTAAAAAAACTTTTAGTGAATGAATATTTAATAACAATTACCATTTAACATTTTTAAAGTTTAGGGGGAACCAGAACGTTTCCTTTCCCATCCCTGTGTATGCTTTAAGCAAAGTCACCGTTTCCCTTGATTTAAGTTCACACACCTAAAACTGCAAACAAGTCTATATGGACGCATTATATCGGAGATCAATTTTATTGATTGAGAGACGAGCATTTGCGTAACACTCTGAGGCCTTGGGGAACTCTGGAAAATAAAACACTTGCTTTCTGCCACAAGACACAACCAGCTAAGGGAGAAGAGGGTAGATAAAAATTGCTGAATAAGCAATTGTTAAAAGTGTGAGAAAACAGATAGAGACGATAAACACAAACACGAATTGTAAGGCTCTTGTGGGACAGAGACTGGGTATGATTTGTTTATCTTGGATTAATCCCGGCTCTTGGCACAGTATTTTGTACGCGGTAAGTACGTAAAACAACCGGGAACAACAACAATAAGTAAAAAAGGAATACATTTCTGAGACCGGTTTATACGGATATTTGACCGTCATCAGTCGGTAGAATTAAATTATATTTGGTCTGCAAGCTTTGCCCTTTGTTATTCCAGCTCCTCGGGACAAAATGCTTCGCTCTCCCTTTCCCCTCACCCTCTCCTCCCTACCCCCATCTTCCTCTCCGTCTCTCTCTAAGACGTCCTCCTGATTAAACCATGAGGAGGGGGTTCAACCACTCTGAGGTCAAAGGCCACCTCTGTCCCAAGGGGAGTCTCACTCCCCAGATTGCAAAGGGGACAGGGACTCCCCCGTGATTCGAAACCAGGAGAGACACCTCGATCCCAGCAAATGAAAGAGAAGCATGTTCAGATGTTAAGCCATGTGTACTGCTTGGCATTCTTTCAGCTCATTGTAGCTGAAAAATAACTGAGAACCTCTACATCCCATTAACACCGTGTTAATTATTGTCATTGTCTCATCAGTGGTTTGTTTATGACAGCTCTGGGTGACAGGACTACTAGGTTCTTCTGTCATGGCCGTCACCTGACGCGGTTTTTATTGGCATAAGTTCTTTCTTTTCTTTACTCAACGACATCACAGGAATCTGTGCTTCATTAACGTTAAACATAATCGTCTACATTAGGCTAGTTTTTAAATGATTCAGATAATTGATATAATAGCCTCACTCGAGCATTATAGTTAACCAATTCACCCTCAGAGAGTCTGTGAGCCTTCTAACTGCCTCTGCTCAAAAGAACTCTCCTCCACAACAGTCAAATATAAAGTGACAAATGCCATCTCTCTGGGAAAATCTCTCATCTCTGATGGGATTTCTGCATCGCTCGTGAATGACACAAGACATATCTCTATCTCTGTCTTTTTTTTTTCCCTTGAACAACTGAAAAAGACATTCCTTGTGGAAAATATTAAAAAAAAGAAGTCATCGTCAATGTTTTCCTATTTAAAGTTGCATAGCCTACTTGGCTCCGGTCGGATAATAATGATAATGATAACAATAGTATTGACTAATCACTTACAACCTAATGAATACTGTGGAAAGCACTGAGGTAGAAATCCGATAATCAATTTGGAAACAATCAATCAATAAGACTCGTTTGGCACATACTCTGCAGAAAAGCAGCATAGCTCAGTGGAAAGTGCATGGGCCTCGGAGTCAGAGGACCTGGGTTCTAATTCCTGCTCTGTCAATCTTCAGCTCTGTGACCTTAGGCAAGTCACTTAACTTCTCTGTGCCTCAGTTACCTCATCTGTAAAATGGGGATTAGAAGTGTGAGCCCTACTTGGGACAACCTGATTACCCTGCATCTACCCCAGTGCTTAGAACAGTGTTTGGCACATAGTAAGCACTTAACCAATACCATTATTATCATTAGTAGTAGTTACTAGTAATTACTAGTATAATGCTTGATGCACATAGAATGCGCTTAACAAATACCCCTATTATTATTATTATTATTAGAGTACAATCGAGTTAGTACACCCAATCTCTGCCCTCAAAGACTTTACCATCTAGGCTGGGAGACAGACACTAAAATTAATCACCGGTCAGGGAAACAATTGAGTTTCAAAATGTCCACATGAGGGCTACTAGGATGGAAGATGTAGTGAAGACCTTTCTTGGGGTTATTGGACTCAGGTGCATGGGTGATGCAGTTGAGGGATGGAAAGATGACAGATTGGTCAGGGGTGCTTTAAAGCAGTCCATCAGCTTGCCCCTCCTATCTCACCTCGCTGCTCTCCTACTACAAGCCAGCCTGCACACTTGGCTCCTCCAATGCCAACCTACTCACTGTGCCTTCATCCCATCTATCTCGCCATCTCTTGCCCACGTCCTGCCACTGGCCTGGAATGTCCTCCGTCTTCATATCAGACAATAACTCCTCCCCGCACCAGCTCCTTCAAAGTCTTATGGAAGGCACAACTTCTCCAAGAGGTCCTCCCTGACTAAAACCTCCTTTCCTCTTCTCCCACTCCCTTCTGCGTTGCCCTGATTTGCTCCCTCCATTCACCTCTCCCTTAGCCCCACAGCATTAATTTTTTTTTAATGGTATTTGTTAAGCGCTCACTGTGTGTCAGGAACTGTTCTATGCTCTAGAATAGATACCAGCTAATCAGGTTGAACACAGTCCCTGTCCCACTTAGGCCTCACAATCTTAATCCCCATTTTGCAGATGAGGTAACCGAGGCAAAGAGGAGTGAAGTGCCTGGCCCAGGGTCACACAGCAGATAAGTGGCAGAGCTGGGATTATGCCCATATCAGTAATGAATTTATTTATATTAATATCCCTCTTGAATGTAAGCTCATGTTTATAACTCTGTTATATTGTACTCTCCCAAGAGCTTATTGTAGTGCTCTGCACACAGTAAGCACTCGATAAATATAACTGATTGAATCATTTACAGCCCTCTAAAATCTGGATGAAGAGATTCCTGGAACACAACTTAGGTTATACCGGGTACTCAACTTAACATGACATTGTCTCAGGCACCATTTTCTGGAAATCTGTGAATTTTGTTCTGGACATCCTCCAGACGTAATGCTAGATATAATCCTCCGTTTATAAACTCTTTGACGGCAATGATCGTGCCTATTTACCTTATTGCACTCTTCCAAGCCCTTAGAATAGTACTCTGCTCGGCAGAAGGAGCGCGATAAATCCGACGGATAGACCGGTGGACATCCCCCCTGTTCAGAGCCCTTTTTTCCCAGCCAGCTCAACCTGGGAGTCTGAAGGTCATGGATTCTAGTCCTGGCTCTGCCACTTATTTGCTGCATGACCTTTGGCAAGTCGCTTGACTTCCCTGGGCCTCATTTATCTCATCTGTAAAATGGGGATTGAGACTGTGAGCCCCACATGGGACAGGGACTGTCTCCAAACCGACTTACTTGCATCCACCCCGGTGCTCAGTACAGTGTCTGGCATATAGTAAACTCCTAACAAACACCACAAGATGTAGAATTCAGCGGCAGAAGGCACATAAGAACTCTCTGATTCAAATCGGAAGCTGGAAGGGGACAGAGAAGCTGAAAACCAAACAATCTGGCCACCCTAGTGATTCCTGGACTAGGCCCTGACCCTGGAGCCAACAAGAGTTTCCTGTTGTGAGCTGACAGCACTGACTTCTGTTTGCTACGACCTGAAATTAGACCGCATTTCTGTTCTTTTTTTTTTTTATAAAAAAACAAGGAAGAGGCCTATTAAGAGCAATTTAGAAAAATAGGTCTAGTGAGCAGAATGTCTATGTAATTAATTGTTCTCGCTCCGTGTTTTGGAGCCTACTTAATATTGTGTTTTTCATTATTTCATATCTAGTGAAGCTGCCTTAAAACCAGGGTCAATATCCCATTTGTTCAATTTTGCTGGGTATCTCAGAATTCTCTCGAGGAACTGGGTAGGGTGTTTGCACTAACTTACATCTTGAATATTTATGAAGATAAAACACACCCTGGAAAATTGCAAGAATCCTGAAATCAATTAGGCCATATTAGCGGTAATAACATAACCTAGTGTAGCATTTTTCTTCTGAGTAATCCTTGTTCTAGTGGAATTTAATTTGCTCTTTTTGATAAAAAAATCTTTAAGGTAATAATCAAAAAGCAAGCATTCTGAATTTTCCAAGTGCGAAAGAAGACCGGTTGAGAAATTAAACTAACAGCTCAACTTTATGTCCTTTGATATGTTGAAGATGAGGAAGGAAAGGTGAAATGAATACATGGGTTAAGATATTTGGAGGGCAGTGAAAATATAAGCAGTTTCCTGAGGAAATATGCCCTTTCTTTCATTTTTTCCACAAGCACTCTAGTAAGAAGAATTTATCAGGACTGGCCTTCGGTGACCGGACACTATATGAGATTTTTGTTGATGCACTAGGGAGCTGGTTTATCATTCGTTCATTTATTCAAATGTATTTATTGAGCACTAACTGTGTCAGACCACTGTACTAAGCACTTGGAAAAATACAATATAGCAATTCCCTGACCACAATGAGCTTTATCTTAATACACATAAAACACATAATACACATTTTTTCCCTCATTCCGAACACCTGGTTGTAAATTATTATTTTATGTTGGTCCGGAGGAAATAAGTGGAAAATCTTCTTCTTAACCAATGGACTGCTGTCTTTGTTTCTCCCAAGCCAACCTTCTAGCGGTAGCTACCTCTCAACTCTTCCCACCTCCATCCCTTTCCTCACCCTCTTCCAGACCTGGAATTCCATCCCTCACCAGATCAGACAGAGCTTAGCTCTCCTTCCCATCTCCTTCAGCCAGCTATCCCTCATTTGTTTCCCAGCCAAAGTCACATCGTCCCTTCAGTCCCTTCAAGGACATAAATGAACTTGCTTAAATCCTTCTTAGTACTCATGCATATGTGTCCACTAAATATATTTATTGTGACAGTGATGGAAATATCCTTTTTTGCATCTCCAGTTAAAGTGTGAGCTACTTGAGGGTAGGGAAGTTGTCACTTCAAAATTCTGTACTTGTAGTACATCGCCCTGCACCAAGTGGGTACTCAGTACTACAACAAAATACAGTGCTCTGCACACAGTAAGTGCTCAATAATTATGATTGAATGAATGAACAACTACTCTCACTTATTCACCTGTCCCTTCCTTCATTTTCTGAGCACCTACTGTAAGCCTACACTGTAAGAGACTCCTGGGAGAGATCAATAAAAGGCAAAAATGTGACCCCCTAATCTCAAGGAAATGACGTGGCCTAGTACACTGAGCATGGTTCTGAGACCTTGAGGACCTTGTTCTAATTCCAGTTCTGCCACCTGCCTGCTGTGTGACCTTGGACAAGTCACTTAACTTCTCTATGGCTAGGTTTCCTCAACTGCAAAATGGGGATTCAATACCTTTCCTCTCTTTCACTTAGAGGGTGAGTCCTGTGTGGGACAGGGACTGATTAACTTGTATCTACCCCAGTGCTTAGAACAGTGCTTGCTATGTAGTAAATGTTAAACAGATACCATAAAAAAGAGGATTGCAATCTAAGGAATAGCTGACTTGAACCCCAGGTTTAAGCTGCTATTGGCAGGAATAGTATCCTTAATGAACATGGAGTCCCTAAAACTTGGAAGCATCCTCAAACAATAGTTCCCAGAAAGTATCTAGTTGGATAGGGAAGTTTGGTGCAGAATTAGAGAGGACTTCATGGTCACTCGAACAGATCTGATTCACACAAGGTCTAAAAGCTGAAAGGAATTTGAAAGAAACTGTGGGATTGAAATGAGAGAAATGTTAGAAAGAGCATACGGTGAATTATCCCTGTGTTTTGTTTCGGGCAGATTAACCTTTCCATTTAAGAGAAATAGAAAGAAATTAAATAGGTAAATAGAAAAAAAAAAGTTTCTCTTCTTCCCTACCTCCAACTGACTCTTCACCTCCCAAACCTCCACAGTAGTTTACTCAATCCTCAAAAGGTTGTCAGGAGTGTGAAACTGCATTCCACAACTTGAGGCAAGAGTGAAGGGTACTTAACATTTCTGACAAGTTGAGTCACTGGGCATTATTCTTTGTGCAACGTGAACATTAAGACCCTTTCTCTTGTGTGCTTAGTTTCTTTTAACAACTACATCAGATGAAATACTTGGAACATAGGTATTTTTTTTTTTTCAGGACTTGGTGCAGTGATCCCATAATGAGACTCAAGTCCCCGTAGAGAACCTTAAATGAAAAGCTTCATTTCTAGAACTCGACATTATAATCACCGTGTTACACTTAGGGAGGCCTTGTGGGGAATGGATTATTCATTCATTCATCCATTCGATCGTATTTGTTGAGCGCTTTGCCGAACCGTACATTCCAAATGCTTAGTTCAGTGCTCTGCACATAGTTAGCGCTCAATAAATACTATTGAACAAATGAATGCAAAGCACTGTACTAAGCAACGAACAGAAATAGTCTCTGCCCACTACAAGTTTACAGTCTAGACGGGGAGGCAGATGTTAATAGAAATAAATATATAAATTACAGATCTAAACATATGAGGTGTGGAGATGGGAGGGAGGATAATGAAGAGAGAAAGTCAGGGTGACACAGAAGGGAGTGGGATAAAGGAGAGGAGGGTTTAGTCAGGGAAGGCCTCTGGGAAGCAATGTGGGTTCAATAAGGCTTTGAAGTGGGAGAGAGAAATTATCTGTCTGATATGAGGAGGGACTCCTCACAGGGTCGCACCTGGAGAGTTTCCAGTAGTCTCCCAGTTCTACCAGTCTCGATTACGGGAGAGAGAGTCAAGCAAAGACATACCCATTCCATTTCTAGGTCGGGCAGTGGCTAGTGAGTGGCAGGCCATCTGCTATAAGTCAAACCTCACCTATGCTGGGCAACAGCGGTATGGGAGAGCATCGAGTGTGGAGCCTCAGGTTTACTATGCAGAAGGAGGCGATGGTAAACTACTTCCGTATTTTTACCAAGAGAACCCTGTGGATCCACTACTAGAACGATTGCAGACGGAGAACAGGACGTTCTGGGAGAGACGTGTCCATGGCATGGCTATGGGTCAGAGATAACTCAACGGCACAAGACAAGACGAAGAGGAAGGGCGTTCCGGGACGGAGGGAGGAGGTGGGCGAGAGGTTGGTGGTGGGATAGATGAGGTGGAGATACAGTGAGTAGGTTGGCATCAGAGGAGTGAAATGCGTGGGCTGATTTGTAGTACGACTGCAGCGAGGTGAGGTAGGAGGGGACAAAGTGATGGAGGACTTTAAAGCCAGTGATGAAGAGTTTCTGTTTGATTCGGAGTTGGCTGGGAAACAACTGACGTTACAAGGATTGGCTCCCTGACTGCAAGGGGGGGGGGGCGGTGTTTTCTGGTGAATATTGGGTGGATTTGTTTGGATTTGGAAAAGGTTTGGAAAGAATATGAGCCTGGGAGTCAGGGGACCTGAGGTCTAGTCTCAATTCTGCCACTTTCCTGCTGGGTGAACTTGGGCAAATTACTTAATTTTTCTGTGCCTCAGTTTCCTCATTGGTAAAGTGGGGATTCAATACCAATTCTCCCTCTCCTCTAGACAGTGAGTCCTTCAGGGGTCAGGGGCTCTGCTCAACCTGACTGTTTTGGATCTATTTCAATGTTCGGTACAGTGCTTGGCACCACATAGCACTGTTTACTTGTTTTGTTTTGTTGTCTCTTTCCGCGCATCTAGACTGTGAGCCCGTTGTTGGGTAGGGATTGTCTCTACCTGTGGCTGAATTGCACATTCCAAATGCTTAGTACAGTGCTCTGCACAAAGTAAGCGCTCAATAAATATGATTGAATGAAGGAATAAGCACTGGGGAAGCAGCATGATGTAGTCGATAGAGCACGGGCCTGGGATTCTGAAGGTCATGGGTTCTAATCCCAGCTCCACAACCTGTCTGCTATGTGGCTTTGGGAAAGTTACCTCACGTCTCTGTGCCTCAGTTACCTCATCTGTAAAATGGGGATTAAAACTGTGAGCCCCATGTGGGACAGGGACTGTGTCCAATCCGATCGGCTTGTATCCACCCCAGCGCTTAGTACAGCGCCTGGCATATAGTAAACCCTTAACAAATAGCACATTATTATTACTATTACAGATATCACTTAAAAATGCCACAATCATCATTATGTATATCATTACTGATGGGAGCAAGAAGAAATAACTTAAAAGCCAGACTTTTCTTGGTAAAAGACCATCTACCAATAGGACGAAAATACGTTAACAGTCCGACAAAAGGAATTGTTTCTGCTTTTTAAACTTCGTCAATGGGAATATCCTCCTCTTGAACTGAGTCTGCAGGTTTATGGAATTTTTAGGTATTCTGAAAGCCCTTCAACAGGGATCTAGCGGTAATGGAAAATAACACTGATGTACCCTTATTATCTGTATATTGGTGCAAAGAGCTCAGCTGTAATTAGGCACACACAGGCATGCAGCTAAAGATGATATTACCTCTGAGAGGAAAAATCTGCAGGCTGTTACTATTTTCAAGCACAAATATCGGACTCCGAAGTATTTGCCTATTACAGTGTTGATATTAAATGTCTGGCCATGTTTCCATTATGAATCTTTCTTTTAAGGGTTTATAACTGGATCATAAAAATTCACTTCTGGCTTAAATGTGGTATCCAAAAAAGCTATTAACGTCTCTTGGGAAAATAATAAACATATTTATGTAAGAGATGCATTATTGATATTCGGTGTTTATATATTTTTAAATGCACTTGTGACAACTAATCTCCTCTATCAATTTGCTGAATCATAGTGCTTACTTCAGTTCCATTAACCTAAAAAGGAAAATACAATTAAACTCAGGTGCTTTCAATTGTTCCTAAAGACAATGAAGGTAATGTCAACAAGGTATCACTGTATTTTTGTGACTTGCACTGTGGAGTATTTACAAATCAGTCGGGCGATGTGTCTCTCCTCACGTGATAAGCTTCGAATTTCCTTGTAGTGATTTACCTGAAATAGTTTCTCCATGATGAATTTTTCTTATGAATTGCTCAAATGACCACTGTATCCTTCTCTTTAGTTGGATAAACAAATAACAATAATAACAATTATTATTATTATTATTATGGTATCTGTTAGAGAAGCAGCGTGGTTCAGTGGAAAGAGGCCGGGCTTGGGAGCCAGAGGTCATGGGTTCGAATCCCGCCTCTGCCACTTGTCAGCTGTGTGACTGTGGGCAAGTCACTTCACTTCTCTGTGCCTCAGTTCCCTCATCTGTAAAATGGGGATTAACTGTGAGCCTCATGTGGGACAACCTGATTATCCAGTATCTATCCCAGCACTTAGAACGGTGCTCTGCACATAGTAAGCACTTAACAAATGCCAACATTATTATTAAGCGTTTACTACGTGCCAAACACCCTTAGTTATCATCGCATGAATGACTTTTCTACTCTATAACACTCTCTCAAATGCTTGATACACTGCTCTGCACACTGAGAACAATAAATACCATTGATTGATGACTTGTATCTACCCTGGCAATTAGTACAGTGCCAGGCACATAGTGAGTGCTTAACAAATACCGCAGTTATTGATAGTGAGTTACTTCTGCATTCCTTATTGGGAGAGAGTTGAATTCGCACTATTTTTACCCAGATGAGATAACCAAAAATCTATCCTATTTGTTGAATGTCCACTCCATGCAGAGCATTAAACTAAGCATGTGAGAGAACACAGCTTTAAAGATTTCAATCCTTGTTCAGCTTTCAATTCTTCTTCTGTGAACACATGCATTTTTAATAATGTATTAAATGAGTGGTTCTGAGTCCATCATTTGTTAACATTTTTATGTTTGATTTCCCCATTAAAGTGTAAGTTTCACAAAAAGAGAGAAAGCACCCGGTGCCTCCGTGTACTTTAGAATGGGACACGGCATTCGGTGGGTGTCTAAAATCACAAGAGAAGCAATGTGGTCTAGTGGAAAGAGCACAGGCCAGGGTGTCAGAGGACCTGGGTTCTAATCCTGACTCTGGCACTTACATGTTCCGGAAATTCGGACGAGTCATTTAATTTATCCATGCCTCAGTTTCCATATCTGCAAAATGGGGATTTAATATCTGTCCTCCCTACTGCTAAGATTGTAAGCTCTCTCTGGGACAGGGCCTGGATCCGATAAGACCGTTCGGTGTCCATCTCAGTGCTTAATACAGTTCATGATACACAGTAAGTTCACAAATAGCTCAGTTCTTCTTATTCTTATTGTTACAATAAGATGAGTACTCAATAGATACAGCCGAAGGATTGATTCTTAAATATCCAGCAATTAAGACCAGTGTAAGAGGATAAGAACTGAATCTTAAACAAAGGAAAATGTGAGTTCCAGTTATTCAGATTTAACTCATATACCAAAAAAAAAAAAAAATCATTCCACACTTAATGAATCTTCTGACTAATCACATACTGTGCCATCTTATTCAACCCTGAAATCCAAAGGAAAGGAAGACATTCATATCACCCTGAAAACTACCTGCCATAAAGAATAATGCTCTTTACTTTTGGAAACCAGCAATGGAATATTAATTACAGAAAAACTGATATAACAATTTGACATTTAAGAAGTTTAAAACTGCTTCATGTCTCTTATACATAGAGACATCAGCGAATCGCGGTTTAAATATCATCGGCGTCTAATTGGTATATGCAAGCCAGTGGTGCTAGGTATCGTCAGTGTGTGTACTAAAGTTCAATAAATGCTTAATCATTTGACAAAATTTCATTTTGGGGAAAAAAAGAAGTGTGAGGTTTAATAAGTCCGAGGCAGCTTAATGTTTACCTAGATTCTTCCTAGTTAATGGCTGCATGCGTGTGTCTAGGTCACAATAGGAAACACTCGAAAATATTCAAGCCAAGGGATTCTGATTCATCTAAAAATGATTCCAATAAAGGTATATGCACATGTGGTTTATTTCTTAAATATATAACAATTCCTACCTTTGTCTTTGACTTCAGACCGCAAAATTAGACTGAACACTACAACTTATAATCTGAATATTACTTTGAATTTTTTAAAACACTTAAATTACTGTCTTTAAGCAGCATAGTCACAACAGGGGGACCCTCTTCCCCTACCCCACCTTCCCGGGAAAGTGTATGAGAGGTAAAATAAGCTTATCGATAAATGAATCATATTCATTGAGTGCTTACTCTGTGACGAGCACTGTACAAAGTGCTTGGAAGAGTACGATATAAGAATTGATACGTTCTCTGCCCACAACGAGCTCACAGCCTGTTCTGAACGGGTCGGAGCTGTGAGCGAACCACTGCTGAAAAGAAATGAATGATGGTTATCCTGCAAAATACATTTTGAAACCAGCACCAACACAAGAGAATGGTAACAGGTCGTGTCGGATGCCACGGAGGTCTGGATCAATCACTCAGCCGATCAATGGTATTTACTGAGCACTGGCAGAGAACTATCCTAAAAGCTTCGGAGAATATACAATGCAGCAGGATTGCTGTACGCAATCCCTCTTAACAGGGAGATTATAGTTCACAAGGAGATGCAGTCATTAAAGAGAATAAGGAGAGGGGAAAAAGGAGACTCGAAAAATATGTATATAAATGTTGGTATTTGTTAAGCGCTTACTATGTGCAGAGCACTGTTCTAAGCGCCGGGGTAGATACAGGGTGGTAATAATAATGATAATAATGATAATAATAATAATGTTGATACTTGTTAAGTGCTTACTATGTGCCGAGCACTGTTCTAAGCGCTGGGGTAGATACAGAGTGGTAACAATAATAATGATAATAATAATAATGTTGATACCTGTTAAGCGCTTACTATGTGCAGAGCACTGTTCTAAGCGCTGGGGTAGATACAGGGTCATCGGGTTGTCCCACATGAGGCTCACAGTCTTAATCCCCATTTTACAGATGAGGTAAACTGAGGGCCAGAGAAGTGAAGTGACTTTTCCCACGGTCACCCAGCTGACAAGTGGCAGAGGCGGGATTCGAACCCATGACCTCTGACCCCCAGGCCCGTGCTCTTTCCACTGAGCCACGACATAGAGACAGCGGTGTAAAACTGGGGCCAATGCCAGAGAGTTTAAAGGGTACACAGCCGAGTGCCAAGTCCACGCGGAGGAGTCTGGAAGGCCTCCTGGAGGAGACGTGAATGCTTGGATCCATTAGATGATTTGATTTTAGTCGCTTTTACTTGAGGCGACATTATTTATTCATTCATTCATTCTTTCATTTGTATTTACTGAGCCGTATTTACTGAGCAGTTATTGTATGCAGAGCACTGTATTAAGTACTTGGGAGAGTATAATATAATAATTATTATTCAATAGTATTTATTTATTTATAGTATTTATTGAGTGCTTACTATGTGCAGAGCACCGTACTAAGTGCTTGGAATGTACAATTCGGCAACAGATAGAGACAGTCCCTGCCCATTGATGGGTTTACAATCTAATCAAATCTAATTATTATGGTATTTGCTAAGTGTTTACTATGTGTCAGGCACTTTTCTAAGTGCTGGGGTAATCCCAGGGTAATCAGGTTGTCCAAGATGGGGCTCACAGTCTTAATGGTAAGCATCAGCGTGACTCAATGGAAAGAGCACGGGCTTGGGAGTCAGAGGTCGTGGGTTCGGATCCCGGTTCTGCCGCTTGTCAGCTGTGTGACCGTGGGCAATCACTTCACTTCTCTGCGCCTCAGTTACCTCATCTGTAAAATGGGGATGAAGACTGCGAGCCCCACGTGGGACAATCTGATTACCCTGTATCCCCCCCAGCGCTTGGAATAGTGCTCTGCACATAGTAAACGCTTAACAAATACCAACATTATTATATCATTATTAATACCTATTTTACAGATGAGGGAACTGAGGCCCAGAGAAGTGAAGTGACTTGACCAAGATCACACAACAGACAAGTGGCAGAGCTGGGATTAGAACCCATGACCTTCTGTGCTCTATCCACCATACCATGGACACATTCCCCGCCCACAAGGACTCTACGGTCTAGAGAGGGAGACAGACATCGATATAAAAATAAATAAATGACAGATATGTGTATAAGTGCTGTGGGACTGGGTCAGGGGGTCGGTGGTGAATGAAGGGAGTACGTCAGGGAGATGCAGAGGGAGAGGGAGAAGAGGAGACATTTGTTCTAAGAGATCCGAGAATGAAACAGGAAGAAGAAGGCTCTTTTATGGCAGCCTCACTGACCGACGGGAACGCAGGTGTTCAGTCGTAGCCATAAAAAGGGGAGGAAAAAACCAGCAAAAGCCCTTCCACATTTAGATTTAGAAGAGTGAAGACAGGAGAAAATTCTCAGGTAAGAACCATAATAATTGAGCAGCTCCAGAAGAAAATACATCCACCGTCACTCTAGTGCTCATCGTCCATCAGAACGGAACTGAAAAATCAACTAAAAGCAATAATCTGATCGTTGGCAGAAGATGTAAACTTATTGGAATAGATCATGGTTACGGGATCAATGTCTCCTGCTTTGAAAATAAATGTTCCAGCTTTTCCTCAGCATTTATGGAACAGCAGGAGAGAGAAGACAATTATCCTGTGACAGCGTTTGGCAGTATGTCATTGACATTATCTCGTAATCAGACTCACATTAAAGATTCCTGAAAGTACCTATGGTGCCTAATCAGTGTAGCCCATATCAGCATTTACAAAAAAAAAGAGAAATATTTTTAGATCGCTCTATGCAAGGATTATTGTTAACACCTTTAGTCCCCCGTCACCCCCACCTCCCCCCGCCACCCGGCACCCCACTTCAAGGATATGAACTTCCAAAGGATTTTCAAATTCAGAAATTGCCTTTAAGGGAATGGCAGGCGTCTTCATGAACAGTAAGAGTACATCAGTCAGCTAATCAATGGCATTTACTGAGTGCTTGCTATGTATAGAGTACCGTAATAATAATGTTGGTATTTGTTAAGCGCTTACTATTTGCTGAGCACTGTTCTAAGCGCTGGGGGAGATACAGGGTCATCAGGGTGTCCCACGTGAGGCTCACGGTTAATCCTCATTTTACAGATGAGGTAACTGAGGCACAGAGAAGTGAAGTGACTTGCCCACAGTCACACAGCTGACAACTGGCAGAGCCGGGATTCGAACACATGATCTTTGACTCCCAAGCCCGGGCTCTTTCCACTGAGCCACGCTGCTTCTCTTGGACTGCATTTTATAGAATTTGGGCCACACCCCTGTTCTCTGAAAACAGGGTTGATGGGATACGGTGAATGGCCCAGACAAGAGAAGCTGAAAGCTTCTACGAGAGGAAATGAAACACTGGTTTCTAAAAGAATCAATCAATCATATTTATGGAGCACTTTCTGTATGCAGAGCACTCTACGAAGTCCTTGGGAGAGTACTATGTGACAGAATTGATAAACATGTTCCCTAAGTACTCAGTAAGTATGATTGAATGAATAATAATTATAATGATGGTATGTGTTAAGTGCTTACTATGTGCCAAGCACTGTTCAAAAGCTGGGGTAGGTACAAGGTCATCAGGTTGTCCCACGTAGGGCTCACGGTCTTAATCTCCATTTTACAGATGAGATAACAGGCACCAAGAAGTTAAGCGATTTGCCCAAAGTCACTCAGCTGACAAGCGGGAGAGCCGGGATTAGAACCCATGACCTCTGACTCCCAAGCCCAGGCTCTTTCCACCAAGTCACGCTGCTTCTCCAATGAATGAATGAATGAATGAATGAAGAAGCTCACAGTAGATAAAGGGAGACAAACATTAAAATAAATTACGAATATAATAATATTAATTATGTTGGTATTTGTTAAGCACTTACTATGTGCAGAGCACTGTTCTAAGCACTGGGGTAGATACAGGGTAATCAGGTTGTCCCACGTGAGGCTCACAGTCTTCATCCCCATTTTACAGATGAGGGACCTGAGGCATAGAGAAGTGAAACGACTTGCCCACAGTCACACAGCTGACAGGTGGCAGAGCTGGGATTCATTCATTCATTCAATAGTATTTATTGAACGCTTACTATGTGCAGAGCACTGTACTAAGCGCTTGGAATGAACAAGTCGGCAACAGATAGGGACGGTCCCTGCCGTCTGACGGGCTTACGGTCTAATCGGGGGAGACGGACAGACAAGAACCCATGATCTCTGACTCCCAAGCCCACGCCCTTTCCACTGAGGCACGCTCCTTCTCATATGTACAGACGTGCCGTAGGGCTGAGGACGGAGGGAATGAAGGATATTAAATCAAGTGAAAGGGCGATGGACAAGGAAAGGGAAAGGGGGAACTGGGGGCTTAGTCACGGAAGTGATTTTAATAAGGCTTTAAAAGAGGGGACAGTGACCATCTGTCAGATACAAAGGGGGAGGGAGTTCCAGGCCAGGGTCGGGCCATGGGCCGGAGGTCAGTGGCTAGATGCACAAGACTGAGGTAGAAGAAGTGTGGCCTAGTGGAAAGAGCAACAACTTGAGGATCTAAGGACCTGGGTTCCAATCCTGGCTCTGTCACTCGCCTGCCGGGTGACTTTGGGCAAGCCACTTAACTTCTTTGTTCCTCAATGCCCTCATCTGTAAAATGGTCATTCAATCGATCAATCATATTCATTGGGAGCTTCCTGTGTGCACAGACAGACACGCTCGCTGCCCGCAACAAACTTAGTCTCCCTTCCACTTTGGGGTCTAATGATCTTCTGTCGACCCAGGGCTTAGTAGAGTGGCTGGCACATGTTAAATTCTTAAAAAAAATACAGTTATTATTGTTGTTACAAGTTCTCCCTCCTACAGCTCATCGTGGGCAAGGAATTTGTCTGTTTATTGTTCAGTTGTACTCTCCCAAGGGCTTAGTACCGTGTTCTGCGCACAGTAAGTGCTCAGTAAATAGGATTGAATGAACTGTGAGCATAGTGTGGGGCAGGGACTACTTGCAACTTACGCTGCATCTACCCTAGTGCTGGGTACATAGAAAATACCACAGCTATTGATATAATAATAAAAATAAGAATTATGATATTTGTTAAACACTTACTATGTGCTGAGAACTATGTTCTATTTATTCTATTTATTTGCTTCGGTTTTAATGAGATGTGCTTCCCCTTGATTCTATTTATTGCCATTGTTCTCGTCTGTCCGTCTCCCCCGATTAGACTGTGAGCCCGTCAAAGGGCAGGGGCTTTCTCTATCTGTTACCGATTTGTACGTTCCAAGCGCTTAGTCCAGTGCTCTGCACATAGTAAGCGTTCAATAAATACCATTGAATGAATGAATGCTGAGCACTGTTCTAAGCGCCGGGGCAGATAAAAAGTAATCAGATTGTCCCAAGTGGGGCTCATATTTTTTAATCCCCATTTTTACAGATGAGGGAACTGAGGCCCAGAGAAGTTAAGTGACTTGCCCAAGGTCACACAGCAGACAAGTGGCGGAGCCGGGATTAGACCCCATGATCTCTGACTCCCAAGCCCGGCGTCTTTCCACTGAGTCACGCTGCTTCTGATTGTTATTATTATTGTTCCAAGTGGTCAGTACTGTGCCTTGCCATGAAAAGAAGCAGCTTGACTCAGTGGAAAGAGCACGGGTTTGGAAGTCAGAGGTCGTGGGTTCAAATCCCGGCCCCACCCCTTGTCAGCTTGTGTGACTTTGGGCAAGTCACTTAACTTCTCTGTGCCTCAGTTACCTCCTCTGTTAAATGGGGATTGCGACTGTGAGCCCCACATGGGACAACCTGATAACCTTGTATTTATTCCAGCCCTCTGAACAGTGCTTGGCACACAGTAAACACTTAACAGATAACATGATTATTATGAATACTAACAACTGATTGATCGTCCCTGTTTGCTATGACGTCTTAGTCCTCCAATCCATCTATCTATGGTATTTACTGAGCAATTACTATGTGCGGAACTCTAAACTAAGCCCTGGAGAGAGAAGCAGGGTGGCTCAGTGGAAGGATCCTGGGCTTGGGAGTCACAGGTCATGGGTTCAAATCCCGGCTCTGCCACTTGTCAGCTGGGTGACTGAGGGCAAGTCACTTCACTTCTCTGTGCCTCAGTGACCTCATCTGTAAAATGGGGATGAAGACTGTGAGCCTCACGTGGGACAACCTGATGACCCTGTATCTACCCCAGCGCTTAGAACAGTGCTCGCCACATAGTAAGCGCTTAACAAATACCAACATTATTACAGTACAGCAGAGTTTGTATACGTACAGTGGCTTTAACCTATAGTATAAGCGTAATACGGTAAAATCACACATTTACACAGAACAGAGCCGGTACAAAAGATCACGTCCCTTTTCTGATCCCCGTGAGCACATTCGTATGTATTATTTACAAATGTACGTTTTGCAACGTCTTGACATTTGATAGTGGGGAAAGGCTATGCCAGTTACGCTTCAGTGGGAAATGAAAGTACTTGACTAACAAGAGATTAAATGGTTTAATAGTGGGAAAATTATGAAGGGTCGATTCTTCAGCTATTTACATTTTGCCTTTTTATTTGTGTTAATAAAAATAGACCCCAAGTGCTCTTATAGATAAACGATGCTCAGGTTGTTTTTTTTTCCCCTTAGTTTTATCACTTTCATTATGTGATAGCCCAGTACAATGAAACACAATTTTCATCATTTTTCCCTTTTACTATGTCACCGAAACCCAGAAAGAGATCCAGCTGCTAGCAGTCCAAATAAAGAAGGAGTTGTGGAAATGTGAAAAGAAACCAATAACCCAGCTCCAGGAAACACATTTTGAGGTCAGATTTCCAAAAATATTCTAAAATATCAATCAATCAGTGCTTACTAAGCGCAGGGCACTGCACTAAGCACTTGGGAAAGTACGAAACAACAGAGTTGCTAATTGAAAGCCCACTAGGAGCTTACAGTCTCCTGCTGTTACATTGCCCTCTCTTAAAAGTTCTGCGGCTATCTCTTTTTTTTCTGTGGGAAGATTTTCTTCTTAGACAGTGAAACCTGCGAGGAAGTACAAAAAAGGAAAAAAAAAAGAAAAAGAAGCAAGAAATGGAAATGCTTCTTGAAATCCACACACAGGTAATCTGTGTTCAAGTGCAGCACATTAGAAAGAACTTTGAGCAGTTTGGACAACATGGTTTTTTCCCAGTGGATTCCAATGGTAAATCTGGAGCTGCCTTAAGATGGTAAGCAAAGTAAGCAATTACCTCAGTGAGGTAGCACAGTTCTTACAGAAGCAGCATAGCAGAGTGGCTAGAGCGCAGACCGGGGAATCCGAAGGTCATGGGTTCCAATCTCCGCTCCACCACTTGTCTGCTGTGTGACCTCGGGCAAATCACTTCATTTCTCTGGGCCTCAATTCCCTCATCCGTAAAATGGGGACTGAGACCGTGAGTTCCATGTAGGACGAGGACTGTGCCCTACCCGATTTGCTTGTAAAGATCCCGGGGCTTAGTACAGGGCCTAGCACATAATAAGGGCTGAACGATTCCCATAATTATCATTATTATTATTCTTACTACAGAGGTGGATGCCCGCCAACTCTTCACAAATATGGCCGCTGCCCAGCCCCTTTCCAAGATGGTGTCACCATTGTCCTTCACAAGGTGCACACGCGATGAAACACATTGATGCCATATAGAATGAGAAGCTGGTGACACATTTTTCCCTTCCTCAGGGTGAACTGATATCTCACAGTTTTGTTTAACCTGCATCCCCCGCACCTTTGTTCTTCATCGAGAACCTATCTTTCTCTAAAACAAGCCTACTGGATAATTACGCTCTGCACTCTATTGAGTGAAGAGCTCAATAAGTGAAGAGAATAATCGAGTTAAATGTTTTGATATAGTTTGCATTCCTGTTTGCGTTTCGTGGCATTTCATTAAGATTTCCTTTTCATCTTTATCTTGCTATCTTCCTGATGTGCCAAGTCACACCACAAAATTAATTAAGTGAAGATGCTAGCCTACGCTTAAGTACTAAGAGCTGACATTTGTTTCAATTAGTTAAATTGCAATATTACATTTTTATAAATTGGCTTTACAGATCGGAATCCAGAAAAAGTGGCGATCGCGCTGGAACATTTATAATGAACATCATCAGAGTGAAATTACCTGGCTGAATTATTAAGTACCATATCCCTGTTAAAATGTTTCTGTTACATCTACTAATTAAGACAATTAAATGGTCTTTTCCTAATGAAAGTTGGTTCAACTGGCATTTGAGGATTTGCTCTTTTTTTTTTTTTTTTTTTTTTTGCTTATTTCTAGGTTTTAGCAGTAAATAGGTGCCACCTCAGCAGAAGATGAATTTTATGTTTTCATACAGCAAAAAGTTTTCCTGGAGGTTATCAGCTCTTGATTTGATAGTTAGTTTTCTTTCTGAAAAATAGTAAGGGGAATAATTCTGGTTATCAGCTCCAGAATCCTTTTTTGACCCAAGTACACTAAGTGGCCTCATGAGGAAAGATGATTTACACATCACACGTTCCATATTGATCAGTTCTTTTATAATATTCCAAATTCATAAATGCGAAACATCAGCATCTGAATGGTCTTAGAAATCAAGAGACCAAAAAAGTTTTAAAAATTCACAGCTTGATATTGTCGCCCTGCGTATCACAGACTTTAATTGAATTAGCCTGAGACAAGTTCACTCGTAAACACATAATGGTTACTGAATTGTGTGTATGTGAGAGAGAGAGAGAGAGAGAAAGAGAGAGAGAGAGAGAGAGCCTGGTTATTTCATTTCCTTAATAACAATAATGAATAATAATAATTCACTTTAGAATGCAACACTGTATTTCAGTATAATGACAAAGACAGACTTTCTCACCAAGAGCTGTAGACCATCCTGGGTCCCGGATCTCCAGAACTTTGCGAAGGAATTGACCGATAAATACTGTTGATGAAATTTATCAACAGTCATCCCTCCCATTTGGATTGCGAGCCCCATGTTGGACAGGGACTGTGCCCCACATCATTGGCGCGCACCGACCCAAGCACTTAAAACAGTGCTTGACACAGAGTAGCGCATCTCAACTACTATTGAAAAAAATCTACATCCATAGTGGTGGTGATCGGCACAGTGCCATTCACACTCTCTCGGCTCTGCCAGCGATGTCACGGCTGGAGAACCAAGCGCAACAAGTCAATGGGTAGGCGGGGATGCCACACTTTGTGAACAACACACAAAGAGTTTTAAGGTGCAGGATCCACTTACGGCCGAAATGACCGTGATTCACTGCTGATACTGAGGCTGGAGAATCCTGATTCACCAGGCTTGGTAGTCCCCACACATTAACCAGCTATTTTTACAGATTCCTGCATCTGTTATTGTTCTGTTGTCCTCTCCCAAGTGCTTAGGACAGTGTTGTGCAAACAGTAAATGTTCAATAAATGTGAGTGCCTGACCCCCGAACCTGACGACTTAGTGAAGAGCTGATAATAATAATAATCATGGTATATTCATTCATTCAATAGTATTTATTGAGCACCTACTATGTGCAGAGCACTGTACTAAGCGCTTGGAATGTACAATTCGGCAACAGAGAGAGACAGTCCCTGCCCACTGACGGGCTTACAATATATGTCAAGTGTTTACTATGTGCCAGGCACTGTTCTAAGTGCTGGGGTAGATATAAGATAATTGGGTTAGACGCCATCCCTGTCCCACACAGGGCTCACAGTTTTACAGATGAGGGAACTGAGGCACAGAGAAGTGGAGTGACTTTCCCAAGGTCACATAGCAGAGAAGTGGCAGATACCGGGATTAGAACCCATGACCTTCTGACTCCCTGGCCCATGCTCTATCCACTAGGCCATGCTGCTGCATTCCTGAAGGCATAAACCCAGGAGGTAGAAAGGTGACTTGAATTCAAATCTCCCGATTCTCAGGCCTGAGCTCTTCCTTCTAGACCAACAACACAGGGAACAGAGAGCCCCTGACCGCAGCATAAATCATCAGAAAAGTATGCATCTACTCCCTGAATTGATATTTATTTACTTTCATATGGAGGTAATAGGCAATTCCATGGAGAAGGTGGGGAAAAAACCAATCGGCATATTTCTTGAAACAACAGTTCCCGAATGCCAATTTCATTCCACCTAGTTCTCCTAGGACGTTGGAGGTCGCGTTCTTGCGGAACTCCACGTCCAAGAAAACTCATGATGTAGAATCCGCCTCACGTCTACCATCACACATCTGTCCCCGAATGCTTCTACGGTCATCACGTGACAACAGATCCGGGCAGAACCTCCTACTTCAGACTATGAACCCCACGTGGGACAGGAAGTGTGTCTGACCTAAAATTGACTTGTACCTACTCCAGTGCTTAGAACAGTGTTTGACACATAGTAAGCACTTAACAGAGGCCATAAAACAAACACATGAACCAAACAAACCGGCACTGTCATAAAAACCTACCCTAATTCTGGAATCACCTTACCAAAATAGCCACCGATGACCTTGGGTCTGTATTCCGGAAGTGTTTGGAATCTTACCTCATCCCGATCCCAGGAGCACTTGGGAATATAGTACTTGAACTCTGCCTTGTCCCTTCTCCATAATTTATTTTTATGCCTTCTCCCCGACTGGATTTTCATATCTTCAAGGGCAGGGATCGTGTCGACCAACTCTAGTGAATTGTATAGTCTCAGGTGCTTAGTACAGCACTCTGCACCCAATAAGAGCTCAATAAATTCCACTGATTGAAGGAGTTGGGTAAGTCACTTCACTGCTCTGTGCCTCAGTTCCTTCATCTGTAAACTGGGAATTATCACTGTGAGCCCCGTGGGGGATGCAAACTGTGTCCAACCTGATTAACCCCAGTGCTTATTACAGGTTCTGGGACATAGTAAGTAGTTAACAAATACCATAAAAAAAGCTCAAAAGAGCAGACCAAAAAGCAGCCCTTGATCTGATCTGGCTTTATATTGGCATTTCAAGCAGGCTGTAGTTCACTCTGTATTAGGAAACAGGAAATCAAATAATGATATCAATAATAATACTAATTATTGTTGTATAACACTGGGAGCTCACTCTACATCAAGCATTGCAGTAGAAATAATATAAGAAGATCAGACAGTCTCTTCTTCACTGCCTAAGAGGAAAGAAGAGCAGGTTTTTAAACCCCATTTTACAGAAGAGGAAACTCAGGCATAATAATAATAATGTCGGTATTGGTTAAGCGCTTACTATGTGTCGAGCACTGTTCTAAGCGCTGGGGGAGATACAAGGTAATCAGGTTGTCCCACGTGAGGCTCACGGTTAATCCCCATTTTACAGGTGAGGTAACTGCGGCACAGGGAAGTTAAGTGACTTGCCCACAGTCACACAGCTGACAAGTGGCTGAGCCGGGATTCGAACCCATGACCTTTGACTCCCAAGCCCGGGCTCTTTCCACTGAGCCACGCTGCTTCGTGACAGTGGGTAACTGCCAGGCCCAGGCTCTCTCTTCTTCATCTGCCTTCCCATCTCATAGAGAGAAGGTCGGTGGGCAAGGAAAGAAAGTCAGGCAGCTAATACCATCGGAAGAGTTTTGGGGGGAGTGGGGGTCAACATTTTATTTATCCGCTAACTGCAACGTCTTCTGGCTGCATAGCGTAATTAGCTGAGCAATCTAAATGTGTCAGAAAGGATTTGTCATTCGTCTTGTTAGAATCAATTGTCCTCACGCCAGTTTTGAGAAACTTCAGAATGAGAACTTTCTCCTGAGGCAGCATACCTGTTCAGGAGCTCCAGCTCCAAATCTGCATGTGAAAGTACGTTAAACAAATCCCTTAAACTTTCTCATTAGGCAGAATTTACTTTCTAAGTGTGATTGCACATGCCTGCTTTATTTAACTGCTTTATTATTTTGATTGCATACCTCCTAAATATGTTTTCAGCTAAGGTAATTGTGTTAATTTGCATCTTGAAAGGGCAGCTTTGAAAAACTGAGAATTGTCTTCAAGTTAATTTCTGAAGAACAGAATTAAGGTTTGGGGAAAAAAAAAATAATGATTTTCAATAATTAACCTTGAAGGTGTTTTAGAAGTTAACCTCTCACTCACCCTATGACCCCCATAAGGTAACCCCCTCTCCGGGACCCAACTTCTCTCCTGTCCTTGATTACGGTTTTAAGAGTCAGCAGGACTCCTATGTAGTAGAGGAAATGGCTCAGAATTGTGCCCCTGAGATTTCTGGGAAAGGCATTTTACAGAAATAAATGATCACTGAGCTTCAAGAAAATGAAAAATGAAAGGAGGGAATCAAGTAAGGGTATAAAATGGTCTTCCTTTTCTCCTCCTGGTGAAAGAAGTTGAATCGGTTTGTGTATTTTTTCTTTTCCTCAACTTGAGGAACGAAGTTAGCCTTTACCTCCAGAGAGTCCTCTGGCCCTTCTGAAATAAAACGAGCGGGTATCTTTTCCCTGCCCATTCTTTTCGGGTACTACCCGCATTAAGAACAAGTTAGGATCAAATTCTCATATTCCTGGTGCTGGAACAAAGATCCTATGCCAGCAAACTGGCAAGAGTCTAAATTTGAAGTCAGCTGTTCAGTTAACTGTGAGGCTTCGTGATGGTTTCTAGGGATCGGGTTAAACCCGACAGATACCCAAGGATCTATTAATGCAGATGAATTCAGAGCCACAAAATCGCTCTTCCGACTGGTCCCCGGAACGTTTGAGCAGCGGGGATGGGGGAAATGCATCCACCACGGTCGATCCTCGTTATCAAGATTCGCGTCCTCACGGCTCCTCACTGAACCGTGACGGATCCGCGCTAGAAGGTCAAATGAGCCAAGCTCTTCCATTTTTTACCGTTTCCACCAAACACGTGGCGTTGGAAGAAGGGCTGAGGCTTAGCAGGGAAGCCGCCAAATTGTTTTTGCCTCTGGTGTTCTATAAAAAGGAAAAGAAAATACATGCAAGGTCTCTTATTAAGAGGATCCCCTTCCCGTGAGACTTCTGTTCTGTGCTTATTGTGGGCCATTTACTGTCTAAACCCCCTAGAAAGCGAACATAATGATTTGGATAAAACCAGAAAGTACAGTGCGATGAATCTCGCTTCCTGGAGTGACAGAGGTGGGGCCACAGGTGAGATTTCGATGAATTACACTCATAAGTGGCCATGAATTATAGATGACGGCATAGTTCGGTGCATTATTTTATCTCAAATTAGAGCCGGGCCATTGGGCAGTGAGCAGGACTCTAACATGCGTTGGCAGTGGGGGTGGGCTTGGTTCTGACGATCTCTTTTTTGAAGAAACAGATAATTAAGTATCTCTTAATTGTCTTGCTTCTCTGTGCCTTTTTGAAAGGTTAAAACTCGCATGTTTTAAGATCCAGGTAGTAAGAAAAAGATGTGGTAACCTGAATAAACTCTCTAACCTTTACCATTATCCGAGCTATTTTTTAACATTTAAAATCCCATATTAATACGACTCACCCTGAAAATGATTTTTTTTCTTTTAAGTCTGAGCTATTTCCTTGGAAATATGACACTGTTTTGCTCTGGGAGCAAAATGAATATTGCACAGACCGGGAAAAAAAGTGCTTTTAATCAAGAGGTGAGGTGTAACAAAGGAGAGAAGAACCCGCACGTAATAAATTCCTTAAATTGCACATTTACTGATTTTCCTCACATGGGATTCCTCAGTGCTTTCCAAATCTATTCAAGTATTCAAAAGAGTGGAGCCAGAATGCTGTCTCTCTTCTGTAATGAAAGTTTGGTTTTCGTGTCAGGTGACTTTTGATTTTTTCATGAGGGCTTGTGCGGACAAGTTTTCTTAGAAGTGAAACGAAATAATGCATTTCAGCCACAGGAGGCTGATTTTGGAAATACTGTATAACACTTGTTTTTTTTTTTTTCGAGGCACAAATACCAAAGCCAATTAGTTTTCTATCCTTTGCTGTAGGTAATCTCTAATGTGATCCTAACCAATTAGTGATTGAATAGGCAACCTCACTAGTTAACATCTTCACGCCATTGCATTTCCCACCTGGGCATCCTGCTTGACATTGCTTTAAAAATCCATTCATTTCATGGTATTTTCCTCTTAAATTTGAAACACTATTGTTTCTTTATTTCAGGAACCAGAATGTGGACAACTGAGAAGCAGTGCGGGCTTCTAGTAGATAGAGCACGAGCCTGGGGGTCACAGGACCTTGGTTCTAATCCTCGCTCTGAAAATTGTTGATTGTGTGACATTGAGCAAGTAACTTAACTTCTCTGTCCTTCAGTTTTCTCAACTGCAAAATGGGGATTCAAAACCTGTTCTCACGCCTATTTAGATTGTGAGCTCCAAGTGGGACGGGGCCTGTATCTGATCTGATTAAGTCGTATTGTCTATCCTGGCACTTAGACCAGTGCTTGACACATAGAAAGCACTTAAGCCAGGTGTGGGCAGGGATTGTCTCTCTTTGTTACTGAATTGTACTTTCCAAGTGCTTAGTACAGGGTTCTGCACACCCTAAGCGCTCAATAAATACAATGGAATGAATGAATGAACATAATAACAATAATGATGATATTAGTAATAAAGTGACCACAATTTTTTGATCTCAGACATTAAACTAGTAACTGCAACATTACGCCTAGGCTTACGGATGAATACAACTTCAAAAAAATTGAATATAATGTAATGAAAACATGAAACATTTCCTCTCAAAACACGGTAACTAAACCCATTTTACCCAGACTCCTGAGTGATTCTTCCTCTCATCAAATCTCACACGTGACCAAGAACCACATTAGGTCTTCCCTAAGAAAATTATTGGGAAATTGGTCAAAAGACAGATAGGAATCTAGAGGCTATTATAGCCCTAGTTAATAACAAAGATAAATTAAATCCTCCCATGAATAATCGAGGAGGGCGAGCTGACGGCCTTTAGCAAATGACTTCTGGAGAAATTAAAAAAAAAAAGAAAGGGAGGTTGGGGAAATGGGCTAAAACTCCAATTATTTATATTTAAAAAAAATCATTCTTCAGGTCAAACCCAGGGCAAACACAATAAACTTATAACATAGAATATCTAAGAAAAGAGAGAAAGTAGAAACTACATTCTAAGGGGTGACAGAGAGATCACAGGCTAACCCAGCCAGGTTCAGATTCTACTCTTACCCTTAAACGTATCCATTCTTTCAATCGTATGTCCTGACACTTACTGTGTGCAGAACACTGTACTAAGCACTTGGGAGAGTAGAATACAACAATAAACAGACACATTCCCTGCCCAAAATGAACTTAAATGATTATGCTTTCCCACAACCCTATTAAAAGTGGGCATGAGCAGATGTCAATGGGAAACAGAATGGAATCCCAATATGTATATTTTTATATACTCAGTGACTTATTCTGCCAATTCATCCTGAAACTGAACTACTTCCTGATCCATCTCTCCTGCTCACCCAGTAAATCAGTTTAGTCTGCCCGCCTCTCTAATGAGACTGCAAATTTCTTGAGGGCAGGAAAAACGTGTCTTGATTCTGCTGTACCGCCCTAAATAGTTAGCATGGCGCTTTGCACTGAAAGGTGCTCAATCCATCTCATTGATCGATTGATTTGCAGCCCGGCACTACTCCAAGGAGACCCAAAGTATATCGCTTAGTATAGCGGTACCCGGAAAGGAGGCCGTGGGATGTGACAGAGTTTTTGTCGGGCACACAACATGACTCGATCATGTCACGAGCACCGGTTTGCTGGAGGATGTGGATTTCGGGTGATCCTGGGGAGACCCCGGAACCTCCATACCCATCCCGGGGCCTCAGAGGCCCCCATCTCAGGCCGAGGTGAAATCCGGCTTTGGGTCTGAGCCGTGGAATCCGACGACAGGAGCTGGGACAGGGTTGAGACTCACCACTGGAAATAAATACATCCAAGGTAAAGGCCGTCAGTAGGAGACCAGATGACTGGTTGCCCTAAACCCCACTAAATGGAGCAAAAGAGGTTCAATCCTGAAGTGATGTCATGACAACATTGGAATATCATTCAGATCTGGAGTCTGGATGAGCGGGAAGAGCACATGCCTGGTGGCCAAGGTAAAAATAAGAAGGAAACCATCGGAAACAGCATGTCCTGGTGGAAAAAGTACAAGCCTTGGAGCCAGAGGACCTGGGTTCTAATCCTGCCTGCTCCATTTTCCTGCTGTGTGACTTTGGACAAGCCACTTCACTTCACTGGGCTTCAGTTTCCCCAACTGCCAAATGGGGATACAATGTCTGCTCTCCCGCCTAATTAGACTGTGAGCGCCATATGGGACAGGGACTGTGTCCACCCCGATTAACTTGTATCTACTCTAGTGCTTAGAACAGTGCTTGATATGTAGTAAATGCTTATCAAATACTATAAAAAAGTGAAAATAACAATAATTGTGGTATTTTTCAAGCACTTACCACATGCCAAACATGTAGTGGGCAAGTGCTCTGTACAAAGCATTCAGTACAGTGCTTAAGTGCTTAGTACGGTGCCTGGCACATAGTAAGCACTTAAATACTATTATTATTATTAATAAAGATTACTGATTGATTTATTGGATAGAAATAAAATAATAGTGTCAGACACAGTCCCTGTCTCACACGGGGCTCACAGAGGCAGGGTGGTTCAGTGGAAAGAGCATGGGTTTAGGAGTCAGAGGTCATGGGTTCTAATCCTGACTCGCCACCTGCCAGCTGTGTGACTTTGGGCAAGTCACCTCACTTCTCGGTGCCTCATTTACCTCATCTGTAAAATGGGGATTAAGACTGTGAGCCTCACATGAGACAACCTGATTACCCTATATCTACCCCAGCGCTTAGAACAGTGCTAGGCACATAGTAAGCACTTAACAAATACCAACATCATTATTATTATTAGGTATTTTATTCCTAATTTTCAGATAAGGAAACTGAGGCACAAGTGAATCATGCGACAGGGCCAAGGTCAGCCAGCAGGCAAGTCGGAGAGCTGGAATAAGAACAGGTCTCCTCACTCCCAGGCCGACGCTCTGTCCTCTAGGTCACGCACCTAGATTCTAATCCTGGCTCCGTTGTTTGCCTGCTGTGTGATTTTGGACAATTCCTTCCATTTCTTTGTTTTCTAATTTCCTCCTCTGTAATGTGGGGATTTAATATCTGTTCTCCCTCCTACTAAAACTAGGAGCCCCAAGTGGGATGTCAGGGGCTCTGTCTGATCTACTATTCTCATACTGACCCCAGTCAATCGATCAATCAATACTATTTATTGATTGCTACAGAACACTTTATTAAGTGCTTGGGTGAGTACAAAATAACAAAGGTGGTAGATACATTCCTTCCCCACAATGAGCTGACAGTCTAGAGGGGGAAACGGCCATTAATATAGATTAAAAAAAGTCACGGCTATGTACGTACGTTCTGCGGGGTGGATGGAGGGGTGAATAAAGGGAGTAAATTCAAGTGCGAGGATGACACAGAAGGGAGTGGGAACAGAGGAAATGAGGGCTTAGCCAGGGAAGGCCTCTTGGAGCTTGAAACCTAGTTCTTAGTACAGTGTTTGACACATAGTAAGTGCTTCTCGAATGTCACATTTATCCATCTCAGCCACCACCCATTTTCTCCTCTATGCACCTGGAGAAGAGTTTCGTCGGCACCATCTTAATGAACATTTCCAGCACACGTGCTGACGACACCAAAAATGTTTTCTCCAAAAAACACTTCCTCCTCTAAATCCCAGAAAACCAAATTCTGCCCTGACCAAAGCGCACCACTAAGCCACATTCCCTTTGAAGTCATGAAGTGCTCTAGAATCATAGCGTGGCCAGCGGGGAGAACATTATTATCAGCAGCGAGTTCAATGACCACCAGCCTTTTCTGGGTTTTGAGATCGTTATCACTCATCCACTATCCCATTCCAAACTGGACTGGCCTTTTTATAGTGCAGTTATTTGCCCACCCTTAAAGCCACTTAGGACCCCCTTAGCAAAACTGTTTCAAAACCTCGGCAAATCAAGGCTACTGAGTCTTTGATCTACTCTTTTGTAAAGTTTGGCAAAGCCCTCAAGGAGGTTAGTGGTCAGTGTTCTTCCAAAGGAATTCCCCCAGATAATCAGAACAGAGGATTGATCTGTTTGTTTTGTTGAGACAGGGGGTTTAGGCAATGAACTTTGAAAAACTCACCTAATATTGCTACACACGAAAAACTGAAAACCCAAATCTGTTTTATTATGCAAAGCTCGAAGTGTCGTTGTGATTTTTCTTTCACCCAAAATGCTCTTCCTAATTGTATTGGTGCTCTTTGATAGTCTTATTTTTTTTTTTCATCTCCACAGAATCTAGCTGTATGTGAAGTGCTTGCTTTTAACCTTTTCTGATGATGCTTTCCCTTTAAATTAGGCCAGAAGCCAACTATAACACAATAGGTGCCAAATCCACCCACATTATTTGGCGTGACTTTGCTCACGACTCCAAATAAGATTTTAGTAATGATGATGATGATGATGCTAGTAGTAGTAACAGGAATGATAAAAACGATATTTGTTAAGCATTGCCTATGTAGAGGCACTCGGGTAAATTCAATCAGATCACACACAGTCCCTGTCTCAGTTGGGGCTAAGAGTTTAAGATGGGGAGAGAAGAAGTATCTAATCCTGGTCGTGGGTTCTAATTCTGGCTCCGCCGCGTGTCTGCTGTGTGACCTTGGGCAAGTCACTTTACTTCTCTGTGCTTCAGTTCTCTCATCTGTAAAATGGGGATTAAAACTGTGAGTCCCAAGTGGGATAGGGACGGTGTCCAATCCAATTTGTTCGAATCCACTCCAGCCTTTACTACAGTGCCTGGCACATAATAAGGGCTTAACAGGTACCATCATTATTATTATTGGTAATAATAATGCTCATATTCCAGATCTGGAATTGAAGAATAGAGAAATTAAAGTGAATTGCCTAAGATCACATGACAAGTAACGGAAGGAGGTAGGATTGGAACCCAACTCTCCTGACTCCTATTCCTGTGAGATTTCCACTAGACCATACTGCCCAAAAGACACTCGATTGAATGAAACTCCAATGAGGTAGGAAATAAAAGTGGCTCAGAAATAATAATAATAATAATAATAATAATAATAATAATAATAATAATAATATCTAATCAGTGGATTTTTCACTGGAGCAGAGAAGACAGGACTGTGTAGTGCTAGATAAAAGAACCTTCCATATCCTCATCCTCATCCTCCTCATCATCATCATCAGTTGTATTTATTGTCTGCTTTAATATTAATGATGGCATTTGTTTAGTGCTTACTAGGTGCCAAGCACTGTTCTAAGCACTGGCGCTGTTTAAAGTACTGTTCTAAGTGCCTTAATAGTAACAATTATTAATTATGGTATTTGTTAAACACTCACTATATTCCAAGCACCATTTTAAGCACTGGGGGAGATTCAAGGTAATCAGGTTGTCCCACAGGGGGCTCACAGTCTTAATCCCATTTTACAGATGAGGGAACTGAGGCATAGAGCAGTTAAGCAGCTTGCCCAAGGTCACACAGCTAATTAGTGGCAGATCTGGGACTAGAACCAATGACCCCTGACTCCCAAGCCCGGGCTCTTTCCACTATTCAACGTTGTATCCTCCCAAGTGCAGCGTGGCTCAGTGGAAAGACCCTGGGCTTTGGAGTCAGGGGTCATGGGTTCGACTCCCCGGTCTGCCACTTGGCAGCTGTGTGACTGTGGGCAAGTCACTTCACTGCTCTGTGCCTCAGTTACCTCATCTGTAAAATGGGGATTAACTGTGAGCCTCATGTGGGGCAACGTGATTCCCCTGTATCTACCCCAGCACTTAGAGCAGTGCTCTGCACATAGTAAGCGCTTAACAAATACCAACATCATCATCAAGTGCTTAGTAGAGTTCTCTGCACACCGTAAACCCTCAAATACAATTGGCTGACTGACTGACAGGCATATAGTAAGGGCTTAACAAATACCATTATTATTATTATTATTTGTGTTACTACTGCATTATTATTATTATTACTGTATTACCACTGTAGTAGTAATAATAGTAATAATAATGTTTTCTCTTCCACCTGATCTGCCTTTAAATTTCTCTTTCAGTTCTGGTTGGAAACCTGTGACACTTGGGTGGTTCCATGTGGTCTTTGAATAAAAATTCAAAGAACTACTTTGATTGATTTGTATCTTTCTTGATTTGTTGCTTTCATGTCATTCAAAACCCCAGAAGTTCTTAATAGAAAGGAAATATCTCACTAGTGTGAAATCATGCAAATTCTTCCAAACCTTATTAGAGGTTTTTTGTTTTGTTCTTTTCAAAATTACTCCGGACAGCCCCACTTAGATTTTCACGGGTATATTGCAAATGTTAAAAAGAAAAAGGATTCCCCAATAGATATAATAATAATAATAATAATAATAATGATGATGGCATTTGTTAAGCACTTACTATGTGCCAAGCACTGTTCTAAGCGCTGGGGTGCTCACAGTCTTAATCCTCATTTTACAGATGAGGGAACTGAGGCACAGAAAAATGAAGTGAGTTGCCCAAAGTCACACGGCTGACGAGTGGCAGAGCCGGGATTAGAGATAGAGAAGAGATGTCATCCTACCAAATCATCATTATTTAGGGAACAACTTGTCTTATGCCGTCGAGTCATCTCCGACCCACGGAGACTCCATGGACACATCTGTCCCAGAACATCCCGCTCTCCATCTGCCATCATTTGGGAGGTGGATCCACAAATTCTTCTTCGTAAAAATGCAGAAGTGTTTCACCCTCGACTCCTTCCACACGGTAAACCCGAGTCTCCGCCCTCGACTCTCTCCCGTGCTGCTGCTGCCCAGCACGGGTGAGTTTGTAGCAGATGGCCTTCCACTCGCTAGTCACTGCCCAAGCTAGGAAGGGAATGGATAGGCCTCGGCTTCACTCTCCTTCCCGTAGTTGAGACTGGAAGGGGAAAGGAAACTCTCCAGGTGAGACCCGGAGAGGGGCTGAGAATAACTACAGTCTACTGATTTATTTTTTTGGCCATTCTGGGGACACCCATTATCTACTTTATTCATTTTGTGTACCCTTATTCTACCAGTGACAACCTGATGCCCAGAGTCTCTGCAGTGATGACTAAATATATCCATCAAGGTTGAGAAGCAGCACTGCTTAGTGGATAGTGCCCAGGTCTGGGAGTCAGAAGGACCTGTGTGGTCTAAACCCAGCTCCCCCACTGGTCTGTTGTGTGACCCTGGGCCGGTCACTTCACTTCTTGGGGCCTCAGTTCCCTCAACTGTAATATGTGAATAAGACCGTGAGCCCTACGTGGGACAGGTACTGTGTCCAACCCAATTATCTTGTATCTACCCCAGTGCTTAGAACTATGCCTGGCACAGAGTAAATGCTTAAAAAATGCCATAATTATGTATTATTATTATCCCACACACCCAGCTTCTCTAGACTTGCTTTACCAGGAAGAGAATTTGGTGGCTCCTCCCTCTAAAAACCAACCACTTAGGGACTGCGTAGTAAGCAGGCTAAATTAATTTAGCCTGAGCAACCATCCCGTGTTCAAGAAATTGGTTTAAAAAAGTATTTTAACCCTCTGAAAACCTTCCAAAAAGGAACACACCATTAATTCATTATAAGTGACTACCGGAGACGATATGGTCAATTCTATCTGGTCGCAGGTGATCAAAGGAGCCTTCAAGGAACACTTTTTTTCCAGATTAGCTTTTCTGAACTGCATCTCCACTGTTATAACTTCAAAACGGACTTGTTAATTCTTCTCATACCTATTGTACAGGCATTACACGTTCTGAAGTGGCATCTATAAATGCATTTAATTTTGTTTAATCTGAGTAAAATGAGAATGTAATAATTTGCGATATCTCTGACAATATTTCACGCTCTCGCCAGGATCAGAAATTGAGAGTGTTAATTTACACATACACGATAATTTCATGCAACCTATCAAAGATTAAATGGAACGATCAGTAATGACAGTGGAAGAAATTAAATCAGGATATGAATGAGTGCTGTTTTATTCCGTAGGTGTCTCCCAAAACCTAACACTAATGTTTTAACTGATGAGTTAATCGCACATATTCTTTTTCAAATGTTAACCTTTTCAAGAGTTGAGTTTGTTTCTGACTAACCAGCTCTATAGTACAAATGTATTTAAAGAATCCAAGTTGGAAGGAAAAAAAAATTTACAGGTTTTAATTACTTTGAGGTTTATAGGAAAGGGAAAATGTATTTTAACGAGCATCTACACAAGTGGTCTGATTATGTTATTCTAATCTGGAAACCTAATTATCACCTTCTTATAGAGTACAAGGAACAGCTTTAGAAGCAAATTAATGTATCCTATCAGTGGGGCAGTTTGCTGCGTTATTAAATAATCATCATCTTTGCAATAAAATTGTTATAAACTTCATTGTATGAAGGAAAGAAAAATGTTATGACCCCCCATACACACAAACACATACCCCATTACACATCATAATTAACTTCCCACCGTTTTTTTGAATTGTTTATGAAGGTTTCTCTGTGCTAGATCATAAAGAAAAAAAATAGTATTACCCGCTTTAAAACCGTAAGAAAGCAACGTTTCATATCAATTTTTAAATAATAAATACATTTGAGAACACTCTTAGTATGCAAAATGTACTGAAGATAGATGGGAAAATATGCCCTCCTGTTAGATCAACAAATAATAATTCTGTATAAAAATTGAAGCCCGGGAAAAAAAAAAAAAAACTTATCTAATCAGGAGTCTGCATTATTAGGTATTGGTCTAAAAAGAGTGGGAAAACTTCTAATAGGTCAGAATTTAGTAGTGCAGATCACTTCTGTATGGAAAAAGGACATAGTTTAGATCTTGCATGATGTTACTCAAGAAAAAGAACATGACTTTCATTTCTGAGCTGTTTCCATAATAACTCGATTAGAAAATTAAGCGTCCTTTAAGCAAAACATCTCTGAATAAAGGAAGTTGTCTTCGATGGAAAATGAATTCCAGGTTCATTTTCTATTCAGATAGACGGTCTTCTCCTGAAATCTAAAACTCCTGGAATCATAACAATGATAATTAGCTGTGGACGCACTAGGTTTTGCATTAGAAATTGTGATTTTTGACATTTTGACATTTATTTTATCTGTAATGATATAATTAAGGAGGACCATCGACACGGACTTTTAGTTTGACTGAAGAAAAGTCCCTTCCAGATGACAGAATAAAACTGGGATTGTTTTGCAGATGTAATCAAAAGCTTCTTAATTAGTCGGTTTGCTCTAAGTGCACAGATAGCCTTTGACTTCTAGCCGACTGTTCTGATTTTGGCATTTTCTAAACAGACTTCCAAGTCTGGCTGGCATTCGCATCCTACCGAAGGTACGCTCTTCTCAAACAGATGGGAGAAGATATTCTACAAGGCACAGTATTGGGATAAGACCCTTCCATATTATCGGGAAGGAAATGTATCACTGAAATACTTTTCTGTTTTACTTCCAAAATTTAAAAATCACCCTTTGTTGTGCTTGGAAATAGTGTTGCTCTTCAGTGTGTGAGCACCGCTGCCCTCTGCTGGATCGGCTAGAGATTCACTAAAATTCCCAGTCCAGAGCACTTGGGAATCCAAGCCCTCTGTAATAATAATAATAATAATAATAATAATAATAATAATATTTGTTAAGCGCTTGCTATGTGCCAGGCACTGTACTAAGTGCTGGGTTGGAGACATGCAAATTGGGTTGGACACTGTCCCTGTCTCCCACGAGCCTCACGGTCTCCCCATTTTACAGGTGAAGGAACTGAGGCCCAGAGAGGTGAAGTGACTTGCCCAAGGTCACACAGCGGCCAAGGGGCAGAGCCGGGATTAGAAACCACGACCTTCGGACTCCCAGGGCCGTGCTCTATCCACTACGCTGTGCTGCTTCCCCGATACAGCCACCGATCCAATCAGTCAGCTAATGGGTTATATTTATGGAGCCCTTGCTGTGTGCAGAGCACTGTATTAAGCACTTGGGAGAATACAATATAACAGTACGATAGGGTTGATAGACTTGTTCCCTGCCTACAGTGAGCTTACAGTCTGGTGGGGGAGCTCTAGATTGCACAGAAATTTTAGGAAACCATTAGGGTGTTTTATTAAACTCTTTACTAGGCACCAAGCATTATACTAAATGTCGGGACAGATATAATATCTGCAGATTGGATACAGTCCCTGACCCACATGGGGCTCACAGACTAAGGAGCAGAGAGAAGCAGAGAGACAGTGTGGCCTACTGGATGGAACATGGGCTGGCAAGCAGAAGGATCTGGGTTCTAACCCCAGCTCTGCCACTTGTCTGCTGTGTGACCCTGGAAAAGTCACTTCACTTCCCTGGGCCTCAGTTACCTTATTTAGAAAATGGGGATTAAGACTTTGAGCCCCATGTGGGACTAGGACGGTGTCCTAACTGATTAGCTTGTATCTACTCCATGCATAGTGTAGTGCTTAGCACTTAGTGAGTGTTTAATAATAATAATGTTGGTATTTGTTAAGCACTTACTATGTGCCGAGCACTGTTCTAAGCACTGGGGTAGACACAGGGGAATCAGGATGTCCCACGTGGGGCTCACAGTCTTAATCCCCATTTTAATGATGAAGTAACTGAGGCACAGAGAAGTTAAGTGACTTGTCCACAGTCACACAGCTATTACAAAGGAAAAAAAAAAATGGAGAACGGTGGTCCTATTCCTTCTTACTGATGAGAAAAATAAGGTACCGGGAAGTTGAGTGGTTTTCAGCGCTTAGAACAGTGTTTAACACTGAGTTCGTGCTTAACCGCACCATTAAAAACTCGCCTCAGTTCACAGAGCAGGCAAGTGACAAAGCCGGGACTAGAACCTGGTAAGGGTCAATGGGCACGCAGCTCTTCTTCTACCCACTACTAACTCTAAAGCCTAGAAAAATGTATAAAGACGACTTACTCTCACTAAACCATTCATCACACTCCTGTACTGTACAATTTTCAATGGCCCTGAATTTTCAACCTTTCTCTCCACAGGAAAATGAAGTATCAACCTCTGAGGCCCTACACACTACAACACACACTGGTTAATTTGTTCTCCCCAGACTGCTGTCCAGGTGAGTGATACCGATGGGATTTGAAAAGCATTTGCAAGTGGTAAAATAACAAACCAAAGGAATGGAGGCTAAGCCTCTGGCTGTCAGGGATTGTTCTTGGAGCTACCCGGGGGGACCTTCGGCGTCCTGACGGCAGAATCTCCCGAGGAGAAGCACAGGCAAGCCCCCTTCCGGAAACTTCCGACCAGAGGGCCCGAGTGGGAGGATGGACCGTGGTGGTGGGGGTTTGCGTACAACCCCCGCCCCCCTCCGCTCTGCCCTTCTAGACTGAGCTCGTGGTGGGCGGGGAATGTGTCTGTCAAATTATACTCTCCCAAGCGTTCAGTCCAGTGCTCTGCACACAGTAAGCTCTCACTAAATACGACTGACTGACCGATCGACTGACTGATTCTCCCTCATCTCCGCCCACTAGGTTTCAGCTCATTGTGGACAGGGAATGTGTCTGTTTATTGTCATGCTGTAGTAATAATAATAATAATAATAAGAAGAAGAAGAAGAAGTCATTTGTTAAGCGCTTACTAAGTGCTAGGGTAGATACAAGCAAATCGGGTTGGACACAGTCCCTGTCCGTTGGGGGGCTCACAGTCTCAATCCCCATTTCGCAGATGAGGTCACTGAGGCCCGGAGAAGTAAAGTGACTTACCCAAGGCCACACAGCAGACAAGTATACTCTCCCAAGTGCTTAGTATGGTGCTTTGCACATAGTCAGCACTCAATAAATATGAGGAATGAATGAATGGGGCCAGGAATGGGAGTGACCCACCAAACCCCAATGGCCCCGCCCTTCTGGAGGTCCATGGTACACCAACTTGCCGGTCTTCAATATATCGTCTCTACCCTTAATAATAATAATGTTGGTATTTGTTAAGCGCTTACTATGTGCCAAGCACTGTTCTAAGCGCTGGGGTAGACACAGGGGAATCAGGATATCCCACGTGGGGCTCACAATCTTCATCCCCATTTTACAGATGAGGGAACTGAGGCCCAGAGAAGTGAAGTGACTTGCCCACAGTCACACAGCTGACAAATGGCAGAGCTGGGATTCGAACTCATGAGCCCTGACTCCAAAGCCCGTGCTCTTTCCACTGAGCCATGCTACCCTTCATCCACAACCTCATCTCTCATGGGAAAGGGGCAAGACTCACACCTTGGAACTAGTTCTCTAGACTAGAAGCTCGCTGTGGGCAGGGAATGTGTCTGTCATATTGTTATATTGTAAATTATAATCATGAACAATTACGGTACTTGTTAAGCGCTTATTATGTGCCAAGCTGTCCTAAGCGCTGGGGTGAATACAAGCTAATCAGGTTGGACACAGTTTCTGTCCCATATTGGGCTCACACTGTAAAACCCCACTAATTTACAGATGAGGTAACTGAGACACAAAGAAGTTAAGTGATTTCCCCAAGGCCCCAAGTGCTTAGCACAGCGCTCTGAACGCAGTAAGCACTCAATAAATACTACTGACTATGACTGACTGGCTCTCCATATCCTATGCCCCGGGAATATCTCTTCTCCCAGACAAGCCCGCTTTTTATCCGATCTAATATCTCTCCACAGGGCAGAGAATCAAATGACAGGGATAGATTTAATCTATTTCTCCTTAACAAGACGGTGGCTTGGCTCTGTTGTGACCCGCTAATTAATAAAAAAGTACTCTAATGACAAGGATAGAGCCTCAACATCAGCAGTCATCTCTGGCCCGAAAGACTGCTTGATATCACCGTGGGCTGCGGATGTGTCTGTTTAGTGTTGTATTGTCCTCTCCCAAGCATTTAGTACAGTGGTCTGCACACGGTAAGCGCTCCATACATACAAATGAATGAATGAAGGAATTCATATGTTGACCTGGATGATGTAATTTTTAGGCGATATGAGTAAATGAGGGTGAGCATAAACACGTGATGTTTCCAGAGCTAGTCCTGGTCCAGGAATCATTTATTCATTCATTTATTCATTCACTTAATCGTATTTGTTGAGCAATTACTGGGTGCAGAGCACTGTAGTAAGTGCTTGGGAAAGTACAATAATACAGTCAACGGTGATGTCCGTGTCTCCTAATTGTACCGTACTCTTCCGAGCACTTAGTACAGAGTTCCGCACACAGAGAATGTAGGTTCCTTGAGGGACGAGGTCAGATCAACTAAGTCCATCGTACTCGGCCAAGCACTTCGAGTGACCGTCTGCCCCACACCTATATGAGTCCTGCACAGAGTTTGCACCGATAGTGAGGACACTTAGATTGCTCAATTGGTGAAGTGCCATGGCATCCATGCCAATGAGCTTAGGTGTCCAGGTTGTCCAAGAAGTGGGCAATCGTGAGTCGAGGACATGGCAGGGCTCGCCATTTCCGCGTCTGGCAAACCTGCATCCGTGTATAAGAACACGAACTGACCACGGTAGCCTCTGTGCAAAGGGCTCCAGCTGGACTGGGCCTGGGCAGCAGTGTCTCCAAATGGTTAGACACTGAGCCTGTGAGTCAGAAGACCTGGGTTCTAATCTCGGCTCCATCGCTTGTCTGTGTGATCTCGGGCAAGTCATTTCACTTCTCTGTGCCTCAGTTCCCTCATCTATAACATGGGGACAAAGACTGTGAACCCCATGTGGGTCAGGGACTGTATCTTACCTGATTAGACTGTATCAACTCCGGTGCTTAGTATAGTGCCTGGCACATTGTAAGCATTTAACAGATACCCTGATTATTATTGTTATCATTATGATTACTACCCGCTTTGACGGGGAACCTTCACACCAACACAAGGCCAAATTAGGGAGGGGGACTCAGGAAGTCGATTCCATCAGAGCCATGAGGATCGAACTACTGCAATTTCTTGCCTCATGGTGCACAAAGGGACAGATTAGAGAAGCAGCGTGGCTCAGTGGAAAGAGCACGGGCTTTGGAGTCAGGGCTCATGAGTTCGAATCCCAGCTCTGCCACTTGTCGGCTGTGTGACTGTGGGCAAGTCACTTAACTTCTCTTGGCCTCAGTTCCCTCATCTGTAAAATGGGGATTAAGACTGTGAGCCCCACGTGGGACAACCTGATTCCCCTATGTCCACCCCAGCGCTTAGAACAGTGCTCGGCACATAGTAAGCGCTTAACAAATACCAACATTATACAGGTGCTTGCGACTCTCTCTGACTAAATACTAGCTACAAGGAACTCGACTGAGTAGCATATCTGCTCATACTATTTAGATCGCATCCAAAAACATTTGTATCTCTTCTACCATCTGGGAGCCTCCTGTTTGCTCTGGACTTGTCATCCAGAACGAACCCCGTCTTGACTCTCCCCCTGATAGGTTGGTCGGTGAACTTAGTACAGTCAATCAGGGAAGGAGTCCTGGAATTCTGCTATATTGTACTCTCCAAAGAGCTCAATACAGTGTCCGCACATATTAAGGGCTCGATAAATACGACGGACGGATCAATTGCTTTATTGGCATAGTGGATAGAGAACAGGCCTGGGAGTCAGAAAGTTATGGGTTCTAATCGTGTCCCCACCACTTGTCTGCTGTGTGGCCTTGGGTAAGTCACTTAACTTCCCTATGCCTCAGTTACCATCTATAAAATAGGCATTAAGACTGTGAGCCCCAGGTGGGACATGGACTGTGTCCCTCCTGATTAGCTTATATCCACCCCAGCATTTAGGACGGTACCTGGCCCATAATAAGCACTTAACAAATACCAAAATTATTATTATTATTACTGGTATTTATTGAGAGCTTACTTGGTGCTTGGAAAGTACAATAAAATAGAATAGGGTAAGCGATTGAGAACAGGGATCATGTCTATCAACTCTCTGGAGCTCCTCTGGGAACTTATTCCAGCACTCTCCACAGAGTAAGGACCCAATAAATACTCTCAGATAAGAACAATATAGTAATTACCAAACGTAATAAATCCAGGACTAGTCACTGCTTGGTATACAGTAAGCACTAAAGTAAATATCAAGATATTTAGAAAAAAAAATAAGACTAAAATTCTTAGTCTTGTCTCGTCTTATGCTGTCAAGTGGTCTCCGACCCATAGTGACGCCACGGACATATCTGTCCCAGAATGCCACACTTCCATCTGCATTCATTCTGGTAGTGGATCTAGAGAGTTTTCTTGGTAAAAATCCGGAAGTGGTTGACCACTGCCGCCTTCCGCGCAGTAAACTCAAGTCTCCGCCCTCAACTCTCTCCCATGCCGCTGCTGCCCAGTACAGGAGAGTTTTGACATGTAGCCGATGGCCTGCCATTCACTAGCCACTGGCCAAGCTCTGAATGGAATGGACAGGCCTCTGCTTGACTCTCCCTCCCGTAGCTGACACTGATAGATTACTGGAAACTCTCCAGGTGTGGCCCTGAAAGTGGTAAAATCTTAAGTCTACTTCCCCCTTTTGACTGTAAGCTCCTTGTGGGTAGAAATTGTAACTATTATACTGTAGTCTCCCAAATGCTTAGTACAGAGCTCTGGATGTAGTAAGCTCTCAATAAATACCATTGTTCGATTACTGAAGAAGAAATTTAGTAAGAGATACTCTAGTGTCCTGTAACAATGAATACATTCAACGGTATTCTACCCGGACTATGGATGACAGTAATCATGTCCTAGATTCTACCCCAAATTTGACTTCATCTCCCCTTCCAGTTGGCGCTTGGGAGTAAGAATGCAAGCACACAGCTCTCATGACTCAATTAGCACCCTCTCTACTGCTGGGATGAAAATAACAAGGAAAATCTTGACAGTAGTGGTGACACCAGGAATGGTTTATGCCATAGGTGCAGAGGAAAATCAGACTCAGGGGGATTACTCGTTATTACTGTGTCTTGGCGACATCATGCCTCTGACAGGAAGCTGAGAGGAACCAGATGAAGATGGTATTAAGTGTTTTCTCTATGCCACGGGGTTGGTAAAGATGGGCTAATCAGTGAATTATATTTATTGTGTGCTTACTGTGTGCAGAGCACTGTAACAGGTGCTTGGGAGAGAACAATTTAAAAATATAACACTATAAGAGACACATTCCCTGCCCACAGAGAACTTACAATCTAGAGGGGGAGACAGATATTGATATAAGTGAATAAATTACGGCTATGTACGTAAATTGGACACAGTCCCTGTTCCACATGAGGATTACAGTGTAAGAAGGGAAAAGAACAGGTATTGGAACTTCATTTCATAGATTTAAAAACTGAGAACTTAAGTGACGAAGGTCACGAAGAAGATGAGAGGCAGAGCTGGGACTAACACCCAGTTCTCAATCAAGCAGTGGTGCTTATTGAGCACTCGCTGTGTGCAGAGCACTGTACTAAGGGTTTGGGAGTATATGCTACAACAGAGTTGGTAGAAATATTCCCTGATCCCAGTAAATTTGTGGTCTAGAGGGGGAGACAGACATGAATATGAATAAATAAATTACGCATATGTTCATAAGTGCTGTGGGGCTGAGGGAGGGTGAATAAAGGGAGAAAATCAGGGTGACTCACAAGGGAGTGGAAAATGAGGAAATGAGGGCTTAGTCAGAGGAGGCATCTTTGAGGAGATGGGCCTTCAATAAGGCTTTGAAGTTGGGGAGAGTAGTTTTCTGTTAGATATGAAGAGGGAGGGCGTTCCAGGCCAGAGACAGGAAGTGGGCGAGAGGTCAGTGGCAAAATGGACAAGATCGAGGTACTGTGAGAAGATTAGCATTACAGGAGCAAACTGTGCAGGTTGAGTTGTAGTAGGAGAGTAGTCTGGTGAGGAATTCTTTCATTCAACCATATTTCTTTAGCCTTTACTGTGTGCAAAACACTGAACTAAGTGCTTGGGAGAGGACAGTATAACTATAAACAGACACACTCCCTGCCCATAATGAGCTTGCAGAAGAAAGGAAGTTGATTGAGTGCTTTAAAGCTGATGGTAAGTAGTTTCTGTTTGATATGGAAGTGGTCCTTTC
The DNA here is from genome assembly GCF_004115215.2 of Ornithorhynchus anatinus. Classification (NCBI taxonomy): domain Eukaryota; kingdom Metazoa; phylum Chordata; class Mammalia; order Monotremata; family Ornithorhynchidae; genus Ornithorhynchus; species Ornithorhynchus anatinus. Next base: position 64,933,955 of record NC_041735.1, on the reverse strand, counting down.
AGACCCATGATAGCCTCTGTTAGCCTTCATCTTTTTTTTTCTTTTGTTTTTGTTTTTTTTAATCATATTTGTTAAGCATTTATTATGTCTCAGGCACTGTCCTAAGTGGTGGGTTAGATACAACCCAATCGGGTGGAACGCAGACCCTGTCCCACATGGGGCTCACAGTCTTAATCCCAATTTTACAGATGAGGGAACTGAGGCACAGAGAATAAAGTGCCTTGCCTAAGGTCACCCAGCAAGCAAGTGGCAGAGCTGGGATTAGACCTGGGTTCTTCTGACTCACAGGCCTATACCCTAACCATGATGCAATGCTGTTTCTGGTGGCCTATCTAATGCTTATCTTTCAGATTAGGCTCATCAAGGGCCCCTAGTCTTGTTATTATAATTGAGGACCTGAGGCTATAACATTCCACCTTGAACCAACCAATTAGTCCATAAAGATCTTCCATAATTACCATCGGAAAAAAAAAAGAAATACAAGTCATAGTGAGTAACTGTATGCCTGGATTCATAGTGAGTAACTGTATGCCTGGATAGTCCCCAAATTACACTCTCTACTAATCCATTATCATTGTTATTACTATTGTTATCATTATTGCTATTAATATGAGGCTTCAACTAACATTTTCATGCAGATTACTCCCATATCTACCATTCCAGCCCTGATCTCTCTCCCTCTCTGCAGTCTTGTATTTCCTCCTGCCTTCAAGACATGTCTCCTTGGATGTCCTGCCATCACCTCAAACTTAACATGCACAAAACAGAACTCCTTATCTTGCCACACAAACCCTATCCTCCTCTTGACTTTCCCATCACTGTAGACGACTCCACCATTCTTCCTGACTCCCGAGCCCGCAACCTTGGCTTTATCCTTGACTCCTCTCTCACATTAAACCACATATTCAATCTATCATTAAATCCTGTTGGCTCTACCTTCCTGACATAGCTAAAATCATCCCATATCTAACTGTTATCATGTTAATCCGAGCATTTATCCTACCCTGCCTTATTTTCTGCATCAGCTTCCTTGCTGACCTCACTGCTTTCAGTCCGCCCCACTCCAGTCCATACTTCAAGCGGCTGCCGGGATCATTTTTCTACAAAAACATTCAGTGTGTATTTCCCCACTTCTCAAGGACCTCCAGTGGTTGCCCATCCATCTCTGTTTCCGAACAGAAAAACTCCTTACCAACAGCTTTAAAGTCTTCAATCACTTTGCCTCCTCCTTCCTCACCTCGCTATGCTCTCCAACTACAACCCAACCAGCACACTTTGTTCCTCTAATGCCAACCTACTCACTGTGCCTCGATCTCCTCTACCTAATAATAATAATAATAATGTTGGTATTTGTTAAGCGCTTACTATGTGCCGAGCACTGTTCTAAGCGCTGGGGTAGACATAGGGGAATCAGGTTGTCCCACGTGGGGCTCACAGTCTTAATCCCCATTTTACAGATGAGGGAACCGAGGCACAGAGAAGTTAAGTGACTTGCCCACAGTCACACAGCCGACAAGTGGCAGAGCTACCTCACCATCGACCTCTCACCTACATCCTTCCTCAGGCCTGGAACTCCCTCCTTCTTCATATACAACAGACAATTACTTTCCACAACTTCAGAGTCTTATTGAAGGCACATCGCCTGAAAGAATAATAATGTTGGTATTTGTTAAGCGCTTACTATGTGCCAAGCACTGTTCTAAGCGCCGGGGGAGATACTTTCTTCCCTGACTAAGCCCTCAATTTCCTTTTCTTTCACTCCCTTCTGAGTCACCCTGATTTGCTCCTTTATTCATCCCCACTTCCAGCCCCACACCACTTATTTACCTATCCATAATTAATTAATTTATATTAAAGTCTGTCTCCCCCTCTAGACCGTAAGCTGGTTATGAGCAAGGAAAGTGTCCTTGATATGATCGTGTTGCAATCTACCAAGCACTCAGTACAGGGCTCTCCACACAGTAAGCACTCAGTAAATACGGCCAATCGATAAAGTGTTCTTTATTTCTTCACTATGATTTAATAAGTACCACAACTAACCATTTTCGGAAACAATTTATTTTGGCTTGACTCACTCTTCAGGTGGCTATGGAAGACCCTGAATGACAAATAATTCGCAAATTTTGTGTGTTCCCGTCGGAAGTGCTTTATTTTTCCTTTTGCATAAGTCTCATGCAAAATCATGTAAAGAAATAATACCAACATTGGAAACATGAAGCTGTAATCAAGTCAGAAAAAAATGTTTGCATTATTTGCATGAAAATGATACAGAAAAATATAAGCAAGCATCTTTCAAATACAAACTGGAAAGGAAAGGGGTAACACAGCAGAGGGGTAAACTGGAATTATTTTAAATGCTTCTGAAGTGCTTTTGACTACTTTGGGTGAAAGAACTGGTTGCTTTTGGTTGGCTTAAACTGCGATCAATTAGCAATCAATGATATAGAACGAGCTCTTATTGTGCACAGAACACTGTACAAAACACTTGGGAGAGTATGGTACCGTAGAGTTAGCAGACCTGTTCCCTACCCTCATCTACCAAATGGGGATTAAGAGTGTGAGCCCCATGTGGGTCGTGGACCGTGTCCAATCTGATTAGCTTGAATCCACCCCAATGTTTAGTACAGTGCCCGGGATATAAAAAGCACATAACAAATACCATGAAGAAGAGCTTACAGTCATTTAACATTTTAGTAGTATGTGCTTTGAATTCAGGCCACTGAAATGTTGAACAGTGCAAGCCCCTTGAGGCAGGAATCACTGTCTTGTTTTGTACAGTGCACAGTAAGAGCTCATTATATACACAATAAGTACTCAATAAATACCACTGATCGATTCCTGAAGAAGTGATTTAATAAGAGCTACAGTGAATGTATTTCTCAGACCTTTGCAATTCAAACTCTAGTGAAGCTTAGTTGCCTATCCTCTAAACTATAAGCTCATTATGAGCAGGAAACGTGTCTGCTAATTCTTTTGTATCATATTCTCCCAAGCGCTTAATGCAGTGATCTGCACATTGCAAGCACTCAATAAATACCATTGATCGATTGATTGATCAAAAGAAGCCTGATGAGAACTATTTAATCCAAATGGTTTGGTCACTTTGATCAAAAAAGAGAACAGTAACTTTTTATAGCTATTAAATAGCAATGGCTGGGAATAATTAGGGGGGAAAAATCACTTTGTGAAAACTAGTGGTTCTACCATTTGCCTACTGTGTGATCTTGGGAAAGCCATTTAAGTTCTCTGTGCCTCAGTTCTTTCATTTGGGGATAAAATATCTGTTCTTCCTCTTCCTTAGACGGCGACACGGGATATTTGTCGGGTACAGGAACTGTGTCTGAAATGATCAATTAATCAATCCATGGTATTTACTGAGCACTTGCTATGGGCTCCCTCCTCATATATGGCGGACAATGACTCTCTCCCCTCTTCAAAGACTTATCGAAAGCCCATCTCCTCCAAGAGGCCTTCCCTGACTAAGTCCTCCTTTTCTCTTGTCCCACTCCCTTCTGCGTCAGCCTGACTTGCTCCCTTTACTCATCAATCTCTCCCAGCCCCACACCACTTATATCCAAAACTGTCATTTTTTTATGTTAATGTCTGTCTCCCACTCTAGACTGTAAACTCTATGTGGGCAGGAATATATATCCATTTATTTTTATATTGTACTCTTCCAAGCGCTTAGTACAGTGTTCTGCACACAGTAGATGTTCAATAAAAGAGTGAATGAATGAATGAATGAATGTGCAGAGCTCTGTACTAATAGTTTCAGAGATTACAACAGAATTAGCAGTCACATTTGCTGTCCATAATGAGTTAATAGTCTAGAAGTTTGAGAAGTCTGAGTCAATTATTTCTATTATTTCTCAACAATGGAGCAAGAGATGACCTTTTTGTGTGCCCAGTGTGTTTAGAACCACAGATCCCACATTGGTCTACTCACCCCATCAATCAAACGCGGATTTTATGAAGGACAACTATATATTGTTCCTATTCCAGTGTTTAGTACAGTGCTTGACATATAGCAAATCCTTAACAAAGACCACAATTATTATTATTATTATTATTCTGGAAACACAATCCCAACATTCAGAGAAAAGTGCCTGCTGTTATGTATAGCTTGTCCTCTGTTTCAGGATGAAGCTGTAAGTGGTGAGGTTAACATCAGTAATAATAGTGACGACATTTGTTAAGCGCTTATTATTTGCCAAGCACTGTTCTAAGCGCGGGGGTAGATACGAGGTAATCAGGTTGTCCCACGTGGGGCTCACCCTTCTTAATCCGCATTTTACAGATGAAGTAACTGAGGCACGGAGAAGTGAAGTGACCTGCCCAAGGTCACACAGCAGACATGTGGGGGAGCCAGGATTAGAACCCACATCCTCTATGTATATTTATCAAGGCCTAGCATGCCTTACAACCCATCTCCATTTTGTGCAGGGAAAGATGGTCCCTTATTCTACTGTTGCATTTACCAACTCTCATGCCTGTCACCCTTTTAATAAATCAATCATTCAATCATAATCATAGAGCGCTTTCTATGTGCAGAGACCTCTACTAAGCACTTAGGACCAAACCAATCAATTATATTTCTTGAGCACTTACAGTGTGCAAAGCACTGAACTAAACACTGGGGAGAGTACAGTGCAAGGGAGTTGGTGGACGCTTTCCCGCTCCATAAGGAGTTTACTGTCTAGAGGAGGAGCTTATAGTCTAAATCTACAGACGAGAAGCAGCTTGGCTTAGTGGAAAGAGCAGGGGCTTGGGAGTCAGAGGACGTGGGTTCTAATCTCAGCTCTGCCACTTGTCTGCTGGGTGACCTGGGCAAGAAACAGTATTTTTCTGTGCCTCAATTACCTCATCTGCAAAATGGAAATTAAGCCTGTGAGCCCTACGTGGGACAACCTTATTACCTTGCATCTACCCCGGTGCTTAGAACAGTGTTTGGCACACAGTAAGTGCTTAACAAATATGATAATTATTATCATTATTATTAAAGAAGGATGATATGGTCTTCCCAAAGTCAAACGGCCTATCAGTAAGATTTATTGGCTCAACATCATAAGACAAGACTGTTCCAAGCACTTGGAAGAGTACAATAGAGGTAAAATGACACAATCTCCTCTCTCAAGGGGATCACAATCCAGTGGGGGACACAAAAGTGAAATGATTTGCAGTTAGAAGTAAAGAAATAATGGAAAAATGAATAAGTGAACACATGTTTGTAGAGTAGAATATGTTAGCCAACATGTGCATAAAAAGTGTAATGGGTCCTTGTGAGTGCTTCAGAATTGAGGTGCTAGTCTCATTTATTCTTCTCCAGGTAGATGTGTGCACCATGTCTCTGAAGAATAGCGTGGAAATTCGAAATACATAAAATATCATCAGAGCTACTCCTGAAGTTTGCCCAGATGATTTTTTAAAGGTGATATCATTTACATAAGGTGGAAGTATGCATTAAATCAGAATAATTTCCATTTTTCAAATAAGAAAAATGTTTCACTAAACAAATGTCAAGTTAATTGTATTTACAGATGCAAAATCCAGGTCACATTGGCTCAATAGAACCTGCTTTGGGCAGATTCCCTCCTGTGACCATTTTTTCTCTGATCTACTATAGTTTATATATTAACAACCTGGGAACAATATTTCTTTTCATATAAAATTCTTATCATTCACAACCAGGTCAGAAATAACGTCTGCCAAAAAAGAGGATCCTATGGGATATCAATCTCCTGAAGAAAAAGACAATAAGAATCTCTTTTCACATAGATGGCTTGAATTTACCAAATGAGATGATTGGGAATGTTTTCATTTGAGTGTTCGGTACAGGTAACGAAGAGTCTGCTGATTTTGCTGGTTTATACTCTCCCAAGCCCCTAGTACAGTGCTCTGAACATAGCGGTCAATAAATACTACTGCCTGATTGATTTCCCTAAACGTACAGAATAAGCAATCAGAGAAGTAGGGATTTGTCATCTATATAGGGTTTTTAGGGTTTAAATATTAGCCTTCCCTTTCCATCCTTTTTTCAAGTACAGATTTAGATTAAAAGTGGCCCTGAACAGTGTTAAAACACTTAGCACAGTGCTCTGTGCACTGAGACAGAAAGTCTCACCTCGTCAAACATAGAACAGTGCTTGATACCTACTAGCCGCTTAACAAGTACCCTAATTCTAAACAAAAAACTGTGTCAAGAGCTATCAAAATATAAAGAAGTTGGCTTTCTGAATCCTGGTTTATTCCTGAGTCTGTGGTTTCAATACGGAATTCCCTTTCCGTTCCTTCCCACCTTCCCGCCTCTAGACCGGTGAGCCTGTTGTGGGCAGAGATTGTCTCTCTTTAATGTTGTATTGTACTTCCCAAGCGCTTAGTACAGAGCTCTGCACATGGTAAGTGTTCAATAAATACCCTTGAATGAATGAAAGAATGAATCTTTCAACTGTCTCTCTGGTTACTGCCTCTAGAGTGTAAGCGTCTTGTGGACAGAGATCATGTCTACCAACTCTATTGTATTGTACTTACTCAAGTCCTTAATACAGCACTCTGCACACAGTAAGAGCTTAATAAATAACCACTGATTGAATGTCTGACTGGACTCTAGTTCCAACTCTGCCCACAGGCTGCTAGGTGACCTCGTACTAATCTGGCCTCCTCTCTGGAGCTCAGTCTCCACATCTCTAAAATGGGGATAAAATACCTGCCCTCTTTTTCTCTTAGACTGGGAATTTCACAGAGGCCAGAGGAGCGGAGTAGCCTAGTGGAAAGTGTATGGGCGTGGGAATCAGAGGACCTGGGTTCAAATCCCAGATCTGCCAACGGATTATTTTGTGACGTTGGGCAAGTCACCCACCTTCTCAGTTTTTTCAACTTTAAAATGGGGATTAAATCCTATCCCCTCCTACTTAGACTGTGATCCCTATATGGGACGGGGACTGTGTCCAACCTGATAAACTCGTATCAGGGAACTTAGAACAGTGCTTGACACCTGATACCTTGATACCTTGATAGAGAAGCAGCTTGGCTCAGTGGAAAGAGCATGGGCTTTGGAGTCAGAGGTCATGAGTTCAAATCCTGGCTCTGCCACTTGTCAGCTGTGTGACTGTGGGCAAGTCACTTAACTTCTCTGGGCCTCAGTTCCCTCATCTGTAAAATGGGGATTAAGACTGTGAGCCCCACATGGGACAACCTGATTCCCCTGTGTCCACCCCAGCGCTTAGAACAGTGCTCTGCACTTAGTAAGCGCTTAACAAATACCAACATTATTACCTACTAGCTGCTTAACAAGTACCATAATTCAAAACAAAAAACTGTGTCAGATCATATTCACTTGTAGATACCACAGTGCTTGGCAATTAAAAAAACAAAAACAAACCCCCTAAAAAAAATTAATGAATATTTTCATCATTACGTGTCTGGCACAGACAGCCATTGTTCAATATTCTACCCAAAATCAAAATCCAGAAAAGACCTAAGAGCTTAAGAGTGAGCTGACCATTAATAGGAAACAATATGGCTTTTAAAAACTCTGAAAAAAACATCTCATTGGGCCAAAAGAGATCCTCTCGGCAAGCAGACCTGGTTGGATGCACCAGTTTTCGTCCAATACAAGGAGACCTTTCATCCGATATAATTCTAGCTTTTACTACTGAAACAGGACAAGTGGCAACTTTCTGCATCATTACCCATGTCATTGCTGCTTTTTTTTTTTTTTTTCAAATTAGCAGCTTATAAACAAATGCCTAGGTTTGGCGCTTTTATCCTCAACTTCAACGCTGACATTTGCTCAGGGAATACCCCGTAATAAAAGGCTTGGTTTTAATTAATTAAAGAATGTACAGAACATACAATTGGCACTTCAAAATCTATAAAAAAAGAGTTCATGACCCACTCGGTGTAATGAAAGATCCTCTTCAGTACATCCCTTTGCCAGCTTGACACCATTTGAAGAAAATGAGATTTTATTGACCTTGGCCTATAGCTGTACAGCATATGGATAGAGTAGTTACAGAAATCAACAGATTGTGCCTGGAATGAACCGAAGTCGCTCTCTTCAGCTCACGGTGATCCTAGTTATTACACAGTTTGGGGCATCAGTGGCTACCATTTCCTCTCCATCAGTTAGAAACTCCTGACTGGTTTATTGTTGCAATAATATAATAATGGTATTTGCTAAGCTTAACTATTTGGCAGGCACTGTATTAAGGGTTGGGGTGGATACAAGTAGATCAGGTTGAACACAGTCCCTGTCCCACGTGGGGCTCACAGCCTCAATCTCCGTTTTACAGATGTGAGAAAACTGAGACCCAGAGAAGTGAAGTGACTTGCCCAAGGTCACACAGCGGACAAGTGGTGGAGTTGTACTTTCCCAAGTGCTTAATACAGTGCTCTGCACACAGTAAGTGCTCAATAAATATGATTGGATGTATGAGTTAATGACTGTTGTTTTTAAGGTACTCCAATCAATCGATCATATTTTTGAACGCTTAATGTGTGCAGAGTATTGTACTAAGAGCTTGGGCATATACATTATAATAGAATTAGTAGACATATTCCCTGCCCAGAGCAAGCTTAGAGTCTAGAGGGGGATATACATATTAATATAAAGAAATCAGTTAAATAAATATAAAGAAATCAGATATGGACATTAGGGCTGTGAGCTGAGTGGGAGCTGTTTATCCCTGCTCTTTTCCCACTTTATCCCAGCACGGCCACTTTGCTCCTCTAGCATCACTCGGCTTTCTTTATCTTAACGTCATCTAGCTCACCGTCGACCCTTTTCCCCTATCCTTCCTCTGGCCTGGAATTCCTTCCCCCTTCATATCTGGAGGATGGCTACTCTCCCCATCGTCAAAGCCCTACTAAAACCGAGCCTCCTGGAGGATACCTTTCCCGATATCTCCCCATACTATTGTCCCTCTATACTTTGTTTGTTGTTGTATTGAACTCTTCCAAGTGCTTAGTTCAGCATTTTGCATACGGTAAGTGGTCAATAAATACCACTGAATAAATTAATCATAATAATTTGTTAAGCGCTTACTATGTGCCATGCACTGCACTAAGCGCTGGAGTGGTTACAAGCAAATCAGATTGGACACAGTCTCTGTCCCACGTGGGGATTACAGTTTCAATCCCCATTTTCCAGATGAGGAAATTGAGCCCCAGAGAAGTGAAGTGATTTACCCAAGGTCACACAGCAGACAAGTGGCAGAGCTGGGATTAGAACTCATGACCGTCTGACTCCCAGGACCGGGCTTTATCCACTTGGCCAATGAATGACCTAACGCACTCGAGTCCGCGCCCTCTAAACATTGAGGTGCCCACCCAGTAGTCTCCTTCTCACAGCATTCATTCATTCATTCATTCATTCATTCATTCATTCATTCATATTTATTAAGCGCTTACTGTGTGCAGAGCACTGTACTAAGCTTTTGGAATGTATAATTCGGCAACAGATAGACACAATCCCTGCCCAACAATGGGCTCACAGTCTAAAAGGGGGAGACAGGCAGCAAAACAAAACAAGTAGTCAGGAATCAATACCATTAAAATAGATAAATAGAATCGTAGATAGCATTTATATGCATATCTTTATCCTCCAACTCTGATTCTATGCTCCCAAGAGCTCAGTAGAGTGCTCTGCACACAGTTAAGTACTCAATAAGTACCACAGATTTATTGATTTATTTAAACTGTGTTGCTCTTCCTACTTGTAATTCATTTTAATGGCTTCCTCCTGTGTTAGACTGACAGTCCTTAAAGATCAAGGATTTTATCTGATGATTCCATTGTACTCTCCCAACAACTTAGTACACCGCTCTACATGCAGTAAGTGCTTAATAAATGACTGATCATCATTAAATGTATTTCAAGCCTACTACTGAGTAGCTTGTCTCATAGGCTGTTTATTCCACTTGCTAATGTCCTAAAGGTTAAATATTCTCAAAAAAAGAGTGTGATTGGATATGTTGAGAGAAGAAGATCACATTACACTATCTGACATGGATAGGAAGGCTTTTTTTTTCCCTGTTTCTTGATTTTGTCAGCATAAAGGAAGCATAAAATTGTAAGGGCAATTCAGTATATGAAAGCCCGAAGCAGATGTACTTAAAATTGCAAATTTTGCTGAGCAAATAAATTCTTGCATATTTTTAGATTCCACGGAATCTTTTAAAACTATCCTTATTTAGCAGAATAATGTTTTAGACTTCCCAATACTGACTTGTTAAGCATTTAGATTTTCTTCTCACACACTCAGATCCCATAACCCCTAGGGATTGGTTTCTTTTACAGTCTAATCATTTAAGTGTGTGGAGTAGTGAATGTGGCTAGATTATTTACCAGATCCTGAATAAGAAGGCATTAATTGAATTGTGAAATCACTCCATAAATGAATAATATTTATTGACTACCGAATACCTGCAGAACCCTCTATTAGGTGCTTTGGAGTATTAAATAGACTTGGTAGACATAATACCTGCTCTCAAGGTGCTTATATTCTGGTAAAGAAGACAGATACTAAAATATATTTTAGACTGTGAGCCCGTTGTTGGGGAGGGATGGTCTCTGTTGTAGAATTGTACTTTCCAAGCTCTGCACACAGTAAGCGCTCCATAAATACGAGTGAAGGAATGATTGAATGAGATAGGGGTATATAATATATGTACTGTGCATGCTTCAAGGGAGTCATGAACACTTATTTTCGTATGTAGCTCCAAAGCAGCTGCCTCCTGAAGAGAATGCAATTTCAGAAAGCCTTTGAAGGTGAGGAGAGCGTAGTCAAAGAAAACCTGTTTCCTCCAACATACGCTAAATATCCGACAATCAATTGGTCAATCAATCAAGCGTATTGATTGAGAGCTTACTGTGTGCAGAACACTGTACCAAGTGCTTAGAAGAGTTATAGTCATGTATAGATCTATAACTATTAGACCAAGAGACTAATAGGGGATTTCAATTACGGGACTTCAAAGAACAGCTTCTCTTGTCGGCTGAACACATCGCAAGGCTCTGACTGGTTAGTACTCTGGTATATTATTTCTATTAGCAGAAATATGAGCTGGATTTGACAGAGTAGACTTGACACAAATCCAAAGAGAAAGGCAAACATTTCACCGGTAGATCAATCAACCTCTCTGATTCCCTATGGTAACCCAGCCCTCACACTTCAGTCCTCTAACCCCAACCAACCCAATGAACCTCATTCTCACCCTTGTTCCCTGTCCACATCCTGCCTCATGTCCTCCCCATTCCTACCCGACAGACAGACACTCTCCCAACTTGCAAAGCCTAAGTGCCTCTCCCCAGCTAAGGCCTCTACCAACTCTGTAAAACTGTACTCTCTCAGACGCTTAGGACAGTGCTCTGCGTTCAAGAAACACTCAAGAAATAGCACTGATTAATTGATTTCTTCTCCTACATCCCTCTGTGTCACCTTGGCACTTGGATCTGTACCATTTATTCACCCCCATCTTCAGCCCTACAGAATCTATGAACATATCTTTAATTATTTATATTGCTATCTCTGTCCCCCTCTAGACTGTAGGCTCCTAGTGGGCAGGGAACATGTTTACCAACTCTGTTATATTATACTGCGCCAAATCCTTAACACAGTGCTCTGCACACAAATGCTCCATAAAATCAATAATTCATTGATTACGTAGAAGCTCCATTACTACAGGGACCATGATTGTTTTATATAACAATCACTGTCCAGGACTCAGAATTTAGTGAGGCTTAATTCATAAACCTAATCATAGTCCAATAAGAACAGAATGCACTATTATACATAAAATAATAAAATATTGAAATAATATTGAAATATATTCTATGACAAGGGTCCTCCCTCACAATGAAGAAATATTTTTCAATCCAATACTGCTTTCCCAACGAAATACCAGAATCATTATAAATGCATCTATCGAAAGATAAATCCAAACTGACGTAAATTCTCTTCTAGGCCAGAAAACATATGCCTCCTATTAGCAGCTAGCACTTAGATTTGCATTAAGATATTTTTGACAAATACCACCTAAAATTTTTCAAGTAGAAGACTTCTCTTTAAGCACCGGAAAAATCATTACCTCTTCGAGGCCTTCCAATTTCTCAGTCATGAGAAGCGCGGAGAGTAGAACTATATATTTTTGTAATTAATTTCCTTAAGATAATGTTAGAAACATCAGATCCTGTAAAATATGGATGAATTTCAAGGTGCGCCCGGAGCAGATGTTATTAATGGCATGTGATTTATCGTGACCTGAGACGCGATCCGAGAAACCCATTAGTAGCAGACTTTTTTTTATAAATCGTAATTGCCGACTCTTGAGGATATACAGAACGCCTACTGATAAACCGGTTCCACCTTGGGACTCCAGCCTGGGGATGATAGCTCTAGTCTCCTTGGGTTGATGAACTGCTATCACTTTCATCGTTCTCATGATCAAATCCTTCACTGAATAAATAGTACAGGGTGATCACTTTCCATGTGTAGAACACTGTAGTGAACACTTGGGAGAGTACGATAGTGTTGGAAGACATGATCTCTGCCCTCAGAGAGCTTACAGGCTACTGGTGGAGACAGACACAAACGTAATTTACAGAAAGAAGGGAGAAGAAATATGGTTGTAGATATATAGGTGCTTTTTTCTCTTGTATTTGTTAAGTCCTTATTGTGTCCCAGGCACTATACTAAAAGCTGGGGTAGATACCAACTAATCAGGTGGGACACAGTCCCTGTTCCATATGGGGATTTCAGTCTTAATCCCCATTTTACAGTTGAGGTAACTGAGGCACAGAGAAGTTGACTGATTTGTGCAAGGCCACAGAGCAGACATATGGAAGAGTAGGGATTAGAACCCAAGTCCTCTGACTCCTAGGCCAATGCAATTTCCACCAGGCGATACTCCTTCTCGGCTGAGGAGAAAGATTGCCGCATCTTTCCCGTCATACTACGTAGCTAAAAAAATGAAGCTCTCCCATCACTGGACTTGGGACAGAGAACCTTTCCAGGGAACCCTTTATAGTGCTGGTGTCTATTGCAGTGCTACTCACATAAACTAAATATAATTGATTTATTGATTGAAAGTTAATAATCACCTATCAATCACCAGCAGCATGGGAAATAACATGGCTTACTGGATAGAGCATGGATTTGGGACTCAGATGGCCTGTTTTTAATCCTGCTATGTGACTTAGGGCACTTTGCTTTTCTGTGCCTCAGTTTCCTCATCTGTAAAATGGGGATTCATATCCTATTCTCCTTCCCACTTAGATTGAGAGTCCCCTGATTAATAATGTTGGTATTTGTTAAGCACTTACTATGTGCAGAGCACTGTTCTAAGTGCTGGGATGGATACAGGGTCATCAGGTTGTCCCACGTGAGGCTCACACTTAATCCCCATTTTATAGATGAGGTAACTGAGGCACAGAGAAGTTAAGTGACTTGCCCACAGTCACACAGTTGACAAATGGCAGAGCCGGGATTAGAAGCCTGGGATCTTTCCACTGAGCCACGCTGCTTCTCCTCAGTTAGATTGTAAACCCGTCAATGGGCAGGGACTGTCTCTATCTGTTGCCGATTTGTACATTCCAAGCGCTTAGTACAGTGCTCTGCACATAGTAAGTGCTCAATAAATACTACTGAAAGAATGTGGGACCAAGGCCTCAGTCCAACCTGATTAACTTTCATCTACCCTAGCTTTTAGAACAGTGTGTGGCACATAATAAGTGCTTAACAAAATACTATTCTTTATTAATATTACTATGATTATGGTTATCATCTCCTGAACTAAAAAATCAGAGTTAAGGTGGGAATGAGGCCCCATGAAATGTGGTGGATCGACGAGAAACAGCATGGCCTAGTGGCTAGACACCGGGTCTGGAAGTCAGAAGGAGCGAGGCTCTAATCCCAGCTCCACCTCTTGTCCGCTGTGTGACCTTGCAAAGTCACTTGACTTCTCTGTGCCTCTGTTACCTCAGCTGTAAAATGGGGATTAACACTGTGAGCCTCACGTCGGACCTGATTACCTTGTATCTACCCTCCCGCTTAGACCAGTGCCTGGCACATAATAAGCACTTTATAAAAAAATGCTGACAGAACTCTAATAACATAAGAAAGCGTTCTGGGACAAAGCCGATGCAGATTACAATTGTTCTTGCAGTGTATTCAAAGTACACCAAAGTGCCCATTCTCAAAATGCATTAGATCCCTGGCTCCCTCCCCCCCGTACACACTTGTGTATTAAGAGTCTAAATGAAAGAAGCCACTGTCTATGTAGAGTGTGTTTCAAAACTGGTAATAAACATAAGGATCTCCAGCTGCCATCTTCGAACAAGTGTTCTCTAGTGTTTGGTGGCAAAATGTCAGCAAACCAGAGATAACGTTAATTCCTTCCTGGAACACTAATATTAAGAATTATGCTTGAGTTCATATAGAAACGCAGATCATGTTCTACACCGCGGTTGAAACAAGAAACGGACTGTGTATCAGATTCTACATATAGGCAGGTGTATGGAGCATCAAGAAATCCTTCTAATTCACATTTATGAAAAGGAGAGAGCTAGTGATGCACCTGTGGAGGGGGAAGAGCAATGAACTGGCTGTCCTCTGGCATTCTCAAGCCCAGTCAGATATCAGCCTGTTTGGGAGGCCGTCGCGCTGTGTGTGTTATGGGGATCTGGGTTCTAATTCTGGCTCTTCCCTGTGCCTGTTGTGTGGCCTTAGGTAAGTCAGTTCTGGGTGCCTCATCTGTCAAATGGGGATGAAAGTCTTGTTTTCCTTCGTATTTAGACTCCAAACTCCATGTGGGACAGGGACTATTTCCAACCTGATTCTTACATCTATCCCATCTTTAGGACAAGTGCTTGGCACGTAGTAAGCTTAACAAATATTACAATTATCAGGTGTGGGTGTGAGGGGAGGCCGCTTGACGTCATTCACCCAGGTACCAGAATTTCCCCCCTCCACATTTTTCAATAGAAGTTTTGTTTTATCCATGATTCCACGGGTCGGTCAGAACGCTGTACATCACACCTCTTGGTGGGTGGGCTGGCTTCCTACTAGAGGGAAATACAACCCCAGGGCTATCTCCAAACCTACCCCAGGCTTCTTCTCGACAGCCATTTTCTGGATCTTGTTGCCACCAAATCAACTAGATTGGCGGGAAGTATTTCATTCTCACCCACCCCTCATTCCTGGGACGTAACCGTAGCGCCAAATTTAGAAAAACCTCCAGAATCCTGACAGCATGGAGGAAGGATGGAAAACAGAACCTCCAACATCCTGGGACACCAGCTGCCAATCTTGGACACTGCTGACCGTTCAGGAATCCCATACAAGAGAGCTTAGTTGAGAGTTCCCCCAGCCCAATCCAAAGTTATCCACACGCTGAGACCAACTGGAGCAAAAAACATCCCAATGACTACTTTCCTTTGATTGGATTGAACACGAAGTTGGGACAACTACAGTCATTAATCAGCAGTCCCTACCCACTTGGATGGATTCCTTTAATTTTCTTTTCACACTGCCGTGCCGTTCACCTGTTAGCCAGATTTCTGGGACTCATCTCACAAATTAGAAGCAGATATCCAAGATACTATATAAAGACATATAAAGATATCCACACATTCACATTACAACAGCGCCCCTGACACACATACAGTAGAAAAGGGGAAAGAAATGAGTTTTTTCTTCCTTAAATTATGACCAAACACATGATTACATGACAGAGAGACACTGTGGTAGCTGGGGCTACAGCATGAGGGAGGCAGTCCGGGGGAGGTATGGGGAGAAGAGAAGACACTGGACCCGTCAAGTGGCTCTCCCCAAATTCTCCTGCTCAGAAATCTCCCTTGCCCCTTCTCTCTCCTCCCCAAAGTTCTCCCTGGCCATCTCTCCCCCCACTACCAATCAACGCAATAGACTGATCAGAGAAAGTGACTCAAATTTACGCACAACATTTTAAATACCCACATGTCCTGAAAACTACTCTGTGGCATTTACGTCCGTCATGTCTTTACCTGCTGTTGAACTTCTCTGGATGTTTTTCTCTCATGATGTGGAACCTGTGAGCAATTGATGCATCCTAAGAGATATAAAAAAAAAAGTACAACTATTATAACTTTAAAACTCACAGTATTCTTAAAAAAAGTACATATAAATGTTACACTGTTTCACTCGATATGCAAATATATACACTTGCATATTACCATCTTTTTCACGTGATTGTGGTGACCCATTTAGGTGAAGTTTTTACCCTTGAGCACATGAATCTGACATTCCTAGGCATGCTATTTATCTCTTTGGATTCACCTACGATCTCTCGATAGTTTGAAAGAGTAAGACTGTTTAAGGAAAAGTTGAGCAAGCTAAAGGTCCTAGTTAATACGATGAGATTGCACATAGGAGCTTTGACTATGGGTAAGAAGCAGCTGTTGAGAAGAAAATTGGTATTTGGGGCACTAGAAACTTCATGTGTAGCAAATGGCCACATCCAACCATTGTCTGTGATTATTTTCTTCCACTCATTAATCATCTCTCAGCAGAAAATGTCATAAATGCTGGACCCCTCTTCCATTTAGAGAATGAATAGAAACATTGAGATTTTTCTGATATTGAAATATACCTGACTTTGACCACAAGAGCTATTATTCATTGATTCACTTATTCAATCGTAGATATTGAGCGCTTACTGTGTGCAGAGCACTGTACTAAGCACTTAGTACAATTTGGCAATAGATGGAGACAATCCCTACCCAGCAAGGGGGGGCCTGGGACCCCCTAATTGCACCCAATGTAGTTGAAAGGAAATAGAAAGTTTGAGTTCCCAGTTTCTCAAGCGGAGACCCTGATAGTTAACCTGAAACAGCTGGACCATTATCTCCCAATAAGAGAAGAATCTTGAGGGCTCCAGGGGAAAACAAATATATTTACAAATCATCCCCATGGGTCGGGGGTGGGGGTGGGGGAGAAAGATGAGAAAGGGCTACTGTGTTGCTTAATTGTTAATTCTGTTTCATGGTAGAGGAAAAGGGAAAGAAAAACTCAAGACAAAAAGAAGAAAGAAGAAGTTGTGTATCTGACAGAAACTAAAAACACTAATCAAGGACTAACAGTCTAATGAATGAAATGAAAAGGCTAATGTGTTTACTCTTGCATAACAAAATGCAAAGCACGAACCAGCCAGGGAGAGAATGCCCACTGCAGATGGTAAACAGAGAGGCATTTTTCTATGGAAGACTGATTTGATTGAAAATCCCCCCACCTCCCCACACCTCCCGCATGAACATTTTTCAGACCTCAAAAATAGATCAAGCCTCTTGATGAGGTAAAAACAGTTGGACCTACAGATCAAATGAGGTAGGTCAGCATAGAAATCAACATTTCAAAGGAGGAGGAAGCCTTGATTTGATAGCCCAGCATGCTCCAGCTGCTCATCAAGGCTCTAGTTGGAGTCTTAGAGAACTAAACGGGCTGGATGTTTCTAGTGAGAATCAATCCATCGATCAATTTCTGAGTGCTTACGGTGTGCTGAGTGCTTGGAAGACTACAACACAATGGGCAGAAGTGATCCCCGCCCTCGGGGAGCTTACAGTGTACGACGACATGTAGAGCGTGGTACTAGACTGTAGACTGTAAGCTCACCGTGGGCAGGAAACTTCATTTGTTCAATCTTATTACTGGACGCTTATCGGAGGCCAAGCACTGTAGTAAGCACAGGGAACGTGTCTACCAATTCTGTTATACTGTACTCTCCCAGGCGCTTAGTACGGTTCTCTGCACACAGTAAACTCTCAATAAATACCATTGATTGAATAATTGATGGACAGTTTACTAAGCACCTGAGAAGGTACAATACAGCAGAGTTGGTAGACACCGTCCCTGCCCACATTCCCACCAAAATCCCAATATGGACATATCTGTAATATATTTTAACATCTGTCCGTAATGTTGTGGTTCCTCTGTCCTTCTTGATCTCTCCTTCCTTCTTTCCAAGAGTGTCCATGGGGAACTCCCTTGCTTCGGAGCTTCTTCAACCAAGCTGCTCTGAGGAGACTCATCTCACTTCTTCCATTCAGGGCTAGGTGCAGGCCTGTTTGGTCCATGTTTGCTTGGTCTGGATCTTCCCCTACGTCACTTCCCTTAGGGCCATTTCTCCATGTCATAGTCAGAGTCCCTATGGAGGCAGAGTGGTCTGGTGGAAAAAGCACGGAACTGGGAGTCAGGAAGCCTGGGTGACAGTTCTCACTCGGCAACTGATTTGCTCTGCGACCGCGGGAAAGGCACATAACTTCTCCAGACCTCACTTTTTTTTTTTTGTTAAGGGTATTTGCTAAGTGCTTACTATGTGCCAGACACTAAACTAAGCGCTGGGATAGATACAAGATAATCAGGTTGGACACAATCCCTCCGCTACATGGGGCTCACAGTCTTAATTCCCATTTTATAGAGAAGGTAACTGAGTCACAGAGAAGTTAAATGACTTGCCCAAGGTCACACAGCAGACAGGTGATAGAGCCAGGATTGGAACCCAGGACCTCTGACTTCCAGGACTGTGCTCTTTCTATTAAGCTACACTACCTCTCCATCTTTTCCCACCCGAAACATGGAACTGAGATATCTGTTTTCCTTCCCTCCCGTATTTGTGAGCCCAATACACAGAGAAACCATTTAATAAGTACCATTATTACTATTATTTAGATTTTCGAAATGCATTGTGCTAAGGGTCAAAGCTCAAATGCACTCTTAAAATGCTAAGCCGTTGAGCAGTGTTCTAACCAGTAAAATTGTCACACACCATAACCGAGGAAGAGATTTTCAAGATTTTCCCCAGTTTAACAATTTCTGCCCCTTGAATAATTTTTTGTTGTTGTTGTTGGAGTTTATCCCGAAAAAGCCAGAATCATTACATTTTGTCAAGTTTTTCTTGACCTCACCATTGCCTGAAATGGAGTCCAATTGATTTACAATCCATCATCGATTTGCCGCAGTTAAAGTTAATTTAAAGCATATGTGTGATGAACTGCCAGGATCTTTCATTGTCAATAGACCCAGCATGGGTAATTTGGAAGATTTAGGCATTTTTTTAAATCCACCCAACCCTCGACTGAGGAGTTTCCATGTTGTGTCTGTAAAAGGGCTGGGTGGTTTTAAGATAGGTTCTCCTCATCCCCTGTGCATTGTTGTTCTTTCTAGAGAAATATACAGCCATCAACTAAAAACCAAGACTAGGGCATTATTATAATTTTTTTATGGTTTTCATTTACAGTGCCTGGCACTGTACAGGCGCTTGGGGAGTTACAAGATGATCAGGTTGGACATAGCCTGTGTTCCACATGGATTAACAATCTTTATCTTCATTTCACAGGTGAGGTAACTAATGTGCAAGTAAATTAAGTGACTTGCCCAAAGTCACACAGCAGACGAGTGGCAGAACTAGTTTTAGAACCCAGGGCCTCTGACTCCAATGCCTGTGCTCTATCCACTAGGCCCTTCTCCTTGTTAAGGTTAGGTTATCAATCGATCAATCTATCAGTTGTATGTATTGAGCGCTTACTGTTTACTGTTTACAGAGCGCTGTACTTAGCGGTTCATAGGGGAAGCAGCATGGCTCAGTGGAAAGAGCCTGGGCTTCGGAGTCAGAGGTCATGAGTTGGACTCCCGGCTCTGCCACTTGTCAGCTGTGTGACTTGGGCAAGTCACTTCACTTCTCTGAGCCTCAGTTACCTCATCTGTAAAATGGGGATTAACTGTGAGCCTCACGTGGGACAACCTGATTACCTTTTATCTATCCCAGCGCTTAGAACAGTGCTCTGCACATAGTAAGCGCTTAACAAATACCAACATTATTATTATTATTAAAATATAACAGACTGGTCGTCACAAAGAAGCTTTACAGTCCAGAGCGAAAACTGTACACCGAGAATCTCTTTCATATAAAATCCAAAGAGGCAGAAAAACTAGGTGTATATCGGACTAAGCCAGTATCTATACACGCATGGGAAAGTGGAAAGTTGAGGGAATTATCTGGATAACTGAGATTAAAAAAAAAAAAAAGGCTTCTACATTTGAGGAAAGGATGGTAATTCTAGATTTGTAGTCTCCCATGTGTCTCTTTATATTGATTAAACTCGCTCTCAAATCTCCTTCTGTTGATCACTCAGCTCATACATCTCCTCTTCAGTTTGTCTGTGTAAATGCAGCCTAATTGTACCTTGAGTTCTGTGGGCTTCAGGGGGTGGGCTATAGAGTTCTTTGTCAAACCTAGGTTTGCTTTATGGGGCCATTAGTGGAGAAAGCAGATCCTAGCCATTATCACCATCTTCTCCCGAGCAGGATAAGCAAAAAGGAAATGTCAGACATTTACCCATATTCTACCATTACCAGGCCAGAGAAACAATTATTGCATTAAAATCCCCCACAATTAAGATCCTGAAATTGTCGACAGTGTAGAACCTCTAGGAGAGGGAGATAGTTTTTGTTTTTTGTTTTTTAAAAAAAAGATAGGTTCAACTGATCGGATACACTAATCCTGGAAGGTGCACTGTCGTGAGAAAGAACTAAATGAAGCCATTTTTCAAGTAAATGAAGCTTTTTGGAGAAGATTAAACAGACTCACCCACAAACAGTGAATCAGAATTAACTAGGAGATTGAAAAGAACAGAGGGAACAATGGCAGCAGGTGTTCATTTGGAAGAGAATTCAGTCCAAATCCTCGGAGATTGCGTCCTTTTGGCATCTCCCCAGAGAACACGGAGAAAGGAACCGACAGACCCAGAACGAAGTGTTAGCCAGGGGTTCCCTTAAATTAATCAGAAAACTCCGATCCATAAATGCTTTCAGAATCTTCCTTCCCCACTGGACTGTAAGCCTCGTGGGTGCAGGGACCATTTCCACTAACTCTAGTGCTCTCACCCAGTGATTAGCACAGTGCTCCGCACACAGTAGGTGCTCTACAAATGCTAATCATCATTTACAATTCCCTAGAGAGGTGGCATGGCCTAGTGGATGGATCATGGACCCAGGACTCGGAAGGATCTGCGTTTCACTCCTGGCTCTACCACGTGTCTGCTGTTCTTTCATGCAATAGTATTTATTGAGTGCTTACTATGTGCATAGCACTGTACTAAGCACTTGGAATATACAGTGTGACCTTGGCAAGTCATTTAACTTCTTTGTGCCTCAGTTGCCTTATCTGAAAAATGAAGTTTAAGACTGTGAGCCCCACGTGCGACAAGGACTGTGTCCAACCTGAATAGCTTGTACCTGACCCAGTGAATAATAATAATTATAATGATAATAACTGTGGTATTTGTTAAGCGCTTATTATGTTCCAGGGACTGTACTAGGCTCTGGTGTGGATACAAGCAAATCAGCTTGGACACAGTCCCTGTCCCATGTGGACCTCATAGTCCCAATCCCCATTCGACAGATGAGGTATCTGAGGCTACAGAGAAGTGAAGTGACTTGACCGAGGTCACACAGCAGACATACAACAGAACAGGGATTTGAACTCATGACCTTCTAACTCTCAGGCCCGTGCTCTGTCCACTAGGCCATGCTGCTTCTCTGTGTTTAGAACAGTACTCGACACATAGTAAGCACTTAGAAAATGTTTTTATTCTCGTTATTATTATTAGCATTATTATAAACCATCCTCTCAAAAGATCTATACTTCCGAGGGAACATCAGCCCACCTTCTCTCTCCCTTCAGGAGATGGAGTGGCCAGTAAGAGCCTCAAGATTATCTCTGCATAAGAGAAAAGAAATCGGATCGCTTACTATTCAACGAGACATATGTAGCCCCTCCAGAGGGAGAGAGAGATCCAAAGTCCTGGGATTGTCACAAAGGAATGGGGCTCCCATGAGATCATTCATTCAATCGTATTTATTGGGCATTACTATGTGCAGAGCACTGTACTAAGCACTTGGGAGAGCACAAAAACCACAACAGACACTTTCCCTGCCCCTGAGTTTACAGTCTAGAGATTATAACTTCCTTGAAGAGAGAGAAGCAGCGTGGCCTAGTAGAAAAGCAGTGTAGCCTAATGGCAAGAGCACTGGCTTGGGAGTCAGAGAATGTGGGTTCTAATCCTGGCTTTGCCACCGTCTGCTGTGTGACCCTGGGTAAGTCACTTCACTTGTCTGTGCCTCAGTGGCCTCATCTGTAAAATGGGGCTGAAGACTGTAAGCCCCATCTGGTACAACCTTGCATCTACCCCAGCACTTAAAACAGTGCTTGGCACATAGTAAGTGCTTAACAAATATCCTCATTATTATTATTAACTTGCAATTTATAATTCAGTCACTCTAGACTGTAAGCTCATTGTGGGCAGGGAACATGGCAGTTTATGGTTATACTGTACTCTCCCAAGTGCTCAGTACAGTGCTTTGCACACCGTAAGCCCTCAATAAATACAATTCAATGAATAAATGACTGCACGCTCCTGGTGGATAATGGGTGATTCTATCAACTCTGTTGAATTGTATTCTACCAATTGCTTAGTACGGTGCTCTGCAGGTAATTAGTGTAAATGAATACCAATGATTTATTGAACACATGGGCTATGATTACTAACACTACTGAACTAAAAATACTTAGGACAGTGCTCTGCCTCCAGTAGATGTAAAATAAATACTACTTATTCATTAATTAGCTCATACAATTGTGAGAACTAACTGATACTCCTGGAAGGGAAGCAGGTTGGCTTAGTGGATAGAGCCCGGACCTGGGAGTCAGAAGGAACTGGGTTCTAATCCCGGCTCCACTACATGTCTGCTGGGTGATATTGGATGAGTCACTTTACTAATCTGGGCCTCATTTACATCATCTGTAAAAGGGATTAAATCTGTGAACCCCATGTGAGGCACGGACTGTGCCCAAGCTGATTCGTTTCTATCTACCTCACTGCTTAGTACAGTGCCTGACTCATACTACATGCCTGTCTACGTGTTTTGTTTTGCTGTCTGTCTCCCCGTTCTAGACGGCGAGCCCGTTGTTGGGTAGGGATTGTCTCTCTCTCGCCGAATTGTACTTTCCAAGCATTTAGTACAGTCCGCTGCACACAGTAAGCACTCAATAAATACGATGGAATGAATGCTTAATAAATACCATTTAAAAAAAAATCCAAAACCCAGCCAATGGAATATCCTCTCTCCAAGAGTGGGAACAGGACTCAGGGAAGAACTATGGTATGGTTGCCATTCTTTTGGTTATGAACTTTGTTATTATGAAATAATATAGTGTTAATAAAATAAGGAATGGTTATGGCATTTGTTAAGCTCTTCTTATGTGCCAAGTACTGTTCTAAGCACTGGGGGAAATACAAGGTAATCAGGTTGTCCCACGTGGGGCTCACAGTCTTTATCCACATTTTTTAGATGAGATAACTGAGGCACAGAGAAGTGAAGTGACTTACCCGAGGTCACATAACAGATAAGTGGTGGAGGTGGGATAAGAACCCACGTTCTCTTACTCCCAAGCCCCTGCTCTTGCCACTAAGCCATGCAGCGACTATTTTATATTATATAATATTATATATAGTGTTTTATAATAACATCAGTTTTTGTGAAGCATTTTTTATGGGTCAAGCTCTGTTCAAAGCAGCAGGGTAGAAACAAATGAATCAGGTCATAAACGGTCCCTGTCCCACCTGGAGTACACAATCTAAGTAGGAGGAAGAACAGGTATTGAATTGCCATTTCGTTTATGAGAAAACTAAGACACAGATAAATTAAATTACTTCTCAAGCAAGGGAGTGATGGAGTTGAGATAATGATAACGTTGGTATTTGTTAAGCGCTTACTATGTGCCGAGCACTGTTCTAAGCTCCGGGATAGACACAGGGGAATCAGGATGTCCCACGTGGGGCTCACAGCCATAATCCCCATTTTACAGATGAGGTAACTGAGGCACAGAGAAGTTAAGTGACTTGCCCACAGTCCCACAGCTGACAAGTGGCAGAGCTGGGATTCGAACTCATGACCTCTGACTCCAAAGCCCGTGCTCTTTCCACTGAGCCACGCTGCTTCTCTAAGAACCCAAGTCCTCTGACTCCCAGGCCCATGCTCTTTCCATTAGGCAACTTTGCTTCCATCCCTCCAGCTAACATTCCTAACTGTTCCCTCTATATTACCAACTTAGAGGAGCAGAGTGACTCAGTGGAAAGGGCACAGGTTTGTCCAAGACTGAGCTCCTTATCTTCCCTCCCAAACCCTCTCCCTGACTTTCCCGTCACTGTGGACGGCACTAACATCCTTCCTGTCTCACAAGCCCACCACCTCAGCGTCATCCTTGACTCCGCTCTCTCATTCACCTCACACATGCAATATGTCACCAAAATCTGCCGATCTCACCTTCACAACATTGCCAAGATCCACCCTTTCCTCTCCATCCCAACTTGTTGGTGCAATCTCTCATCGTATCCCGACTGGATTACTGCATCAGCTTCCTTTCTGATCTCCCATCCTCCTGTCTCTCCCCCCTTCAGTCTATACTTCACTCTGCTGCCCTGATCATCTTTCTACAGAAAAGCTCTGGGTATATCGTTCCCCTCCTCAAAAATCTCCAGTGGTTGCCTATCAACCTCCGTATCAAACAAAACCTCCTCACTCTTGGCTTCAAAGCTGTCCATCACCTGGCCCCCTCCTTCCTCAACTCCCTTCTCTCCTCCTACATCCCAGCCCCAGCCTGTACACTCTGCTCCTCTGCCGCTAACCTTCTCCATGGACCTCGTTCTCGCCTGTCCTATCGTCGACCCCTGGCCCATATTCTACCTCTGTCCTGGAATAATAATGTCGGTATTTGTTAAGCGCTTACTATGTGCCGAGCACTGTTCAAAACACTGAGTAGATACAGGGTAATCAGGTTGCCCCACGTGAGGCTCACAGTCTTCATCCCCATTTTCCAGATGAGGTAACTGAGCCACAGCGAAGTGAAGTGACTTGCCCACAGTCCCACAGCTGACAAATGGCAGAGCTGGGATTCGAACCCATGACCTCTGGCTCCCAAGCCCGGGCTCTTTCCACTGAGCCACGCTGCTTCTCTGAATGCCCTCCCTCCTCACATCTGCCAAAATAGCTCTCTTCCTACCTTAAAAGCCTTACTGAGAGTCCACCTCCTCCAGGAGGCCTTCCCAGATTGATCCCTCCTCTTCCTCTGCTCCTCCTCCCTTCCCCACTGCCCTAACTCCCTCCCTCTGCTCTGCCCCCTTCCCCGCCCCCCAGCACTTGTGCATATTTGTAAATATTTATTACTCCATTTTATTAATGATGTGCATATATTTATAATTCTATTCATCTATTTTGATGCTATTGATGCTTGTCTATTTGTTTAGTTTGTCTCCCCCTTCTAGACTCTCTGGGTAGGGATTCTCTCTATCTTTTGCTGAATCGTACTTTCCAAGTGCTTAGTACAGTCCTCTGCACACAGGAAGCACTCAATAAATATGAGTGAAAGAATGAATTAATACAAAGACATTACAGATAGGTACACATGTGTTCTTGGGCTGGGAGGGGGCAATGAATAAAGGGAGCAAGTCAGGGAGACCTAGAAGAGGAGTGGGTGGAGAGGAAAATAGGGATTAGTCAGGGAAGGCCCCTTGGAGGAGGTGGGCCTTCGGTCTGGTCTTGAAGGTGGAGAGAATGATTGTCTGTGGGTTATGAAGAGGGAGGACATTCCAGGCCAGAGGCAGGATGTGGCTGAGAGGTCCATGGCAAGATAGAGGAGATTGAGGTACGGTGAGAAGGTGAGCATTAGAGGATCGAAGTGTGCAGGCTGGGTTGTAGCGGGGCATTAGCAATCTCCCCTCTAGCCTGTAAGCTCGTTGAGAGCAGGGAATGTCTCTTCATTATTATACTGTACTCTCCCAAGCGCTTAGTAGGTTGTTCTGCACACAATAAGTGCTCAATAAATACGACTGACTGACTGATCCCTGCCTTAGGACTTTCAAGTGGAAGCGTCTACCTCTCCCAGTGTGCTGCCGACCCACATTTTGAATGACCCATATTTTAAAAGAAATATGTTTTTTCAGGGCTTTCACCCAATTCGTTTCCAGATGTCTTCCTCTCAAGGTTATATAGGGCTTTCTACATGTGTGTTAAAGTCAGCCAGCGCAGGTCAGACCAACATGGTGCCCAATGCCTCTCGATCTACTCTTAGGAAATGGAAAAAAAAAAGTTTTAATTGAACTGGGACAGTTCCCAAAGCGATCTGCCAAGTAGAATAGAAGCTTAAGTTCCTATACCTCTTTAATACCTTATCATTGACTTACCCACGGATATATTCATCTTTTTAATGGCTATTAGCATTACCGGAAGGGAATCTCGTACCAGCCTCCTCATAGGAGTAACCTTATACATTGTGAATAACCTTATTGGAAAGATTAATGCACTTACATTCTGCTCATCTCTAAACTTTCTGTGATTAAAATCTCCATTAAATAATCATTTTTATGCTAGAGAAAAAACATAAATGACTAATGAACAACTACTTTAAACTGGTTGATTTTTTTTTTTCCAAGATGGTTTCTCTAATTAAAATGAACAAAAGTCTAGAGCTGGGTAGTTTAAATGAGGCTAATTCAGGAATACCCAGGTTATCAATGCCCACATAACTTGATAGTAGTTTTGACTATATCAGATAAATTAGTCATGATTAATGGTCTGTAGATATTGCTTATGCTCACAAACCCCATTGCAAAATTCAACCATCAATCAATCAGTCGCATCAATTGAGTGCTTACTATGTGCAGAGAGCATCATCTTCCTTATTCCTGCCTCTGCCTCTAACTCTCCTTTATTCAGTTGTTCCGACACACAGCTTCCAATAAGCATCGTCCAGTGCAGTTTGTAACACACCATTCCCTTCTCTCAAACCTGCACTGACTAACCATTTTTGGCTCATGAGGCACAAGTACTCACCACTGGTTTCAAGGCCATTCACTCTCACGTCCCCAGTGACTCTGCCATCTCCGACCTACTGCACAGATCTTTTTCCTCATGAGTCCTCTTGCCCCTCCAATTCACCAAAAGGCAAATCTTATTCCTTCAAAGCCTGCCTGATAATGACGTTGGTATCTGTTAAGCGCTTAATATGTGCAGAGCACTGTTCTAAGCCCTGCGGTAATACGGGGTAATCAGGTTGTCCCACGGGAGGCTCACAGTTAATCCCTATTTTACAGATGAGGTAACTGAGGCACAGAGAAGTGAAGTGACTTACCCACAGTCACACAGCTGACAAGTGGCAGATCTGGGATTAGAACCCATGACCTCTGACTCTTAAGCCCGGGCTGTTTCCACTGAGCCATGCTGCTTCTCTTGCCTAGAGTGACACCACCTACCGCTGAAGGTATTTATTGAACATTTCCTGTATGCAGAACACTGTACTAAGCACTCGGGAGAGTACAGTAGAACAAAGTTGGTACAAAAGTTCCCTGCCCTTACAACCTCATTCCCCTGTATCTATCCCAATGCTTAGAACAGTGCTCTGCTCTGCACGTAGTAAGCACTTGACAAATACCAACATTTATTAATGAAGTTTCAGGCTAGAGGGGGAGACAGACATGAATATAACTAAATGAATTCTGGTAATGTATAGAAGTCCTGAAGAGCTGAGGGAGGGGTGAATAATGGGAGCAAATCCAAGAGCAGGCTGAGGCAGGAGAGAGTGAGAGAAGATGAAATGAAGGGTTAGTCAGGGAAGGCTTCATGGAGGAGATGCACTTTTAATGAGGTTTTGAAAGAGGGGAGAGGGCTCATCTGTGCTCCGGGAAGCAGCCTGGCTTGGTAGAAAAAAGCGCAAGGCTGCCATTTCCCTTGACTCATCTGTCTCATTCAACCCACATATTCATCCGATCAGTAGATCCTGTCGGTTCAACCTTCACAGCATCACAAAATCCACTCTTTCCTCTCAAAGACGAATCAGCTACCACATTAATCCAAGCACTTATCCTCTCCAGCCGCGATGATTGTATCAGCTTCCTTGCTGACTTTCCTGCCTCCTGTTTCTCCCCACTCAGGTCCATGCTTCACTCTGTTTTCCAGATCATTTTTCTGGAAAACCATTCAGTCCATGTTTCTCCTCTCTTCAAGAACCTCCCGTGGTTGCCTACCCACCTCCGCAACAGACGGAAACTCCTTAGAATCGGTTTTTAAGCCCTCCATCACCTTGCTCCTCTCCTATCACAACCTCGCCCGCACACTTGGCTCCTAAACCTCCAACCAACTCGCTGTATGTCGATCTCGTCTATCTCACCACCGACCTCTCGTCCACGTCCTGCCTCTGGCCTGGGACACCCTTCCTCTCAATATCCGACGGATGATTCCTCTTCCCAAATCCAAAGCCTTATTGAAGGCATATGTCCTCAAAGAGGCCTTTCCTGACTAAGCCTTCGTTTCTTTTTCTCCCACTCCTTTCTGCGTCACCCCGATTTGTTCCTTTGGTCACATCCCCCACCTCAGTCACACAGCATTATGTACATATTCATGATTCATTCATTCGTATGAATGTCTGTCTCCCCTTCTACTTTTGGGCTCGTTGCGGATAGCGAATGTGACTGTTATTTTGTGGTATCGTACTCTGCCAAGAGCTTAGTGCAGTGCTTTGCACCCTTCAGGTACTTACTAAATATGATTGATTGATTGACTGGGAGTCAGGAAAGACAGATTTTAATCCTGTCTCTGCCACTAGTCAGCTGTGTGACTTTGGACAAATCAATTTACCTCTCTTTGCCTGGCACATAAGAGTTTAATACCATAATGGTAAGAATTATTGAAAACAAATTCTTATTATCATTACTCTTTCACCTAATATAAATTTGGCAAATGATGTCCATTTGTGTCCTGGAGAGCAGAGACTCTGTCTTCAACCTCTAATCGAGCACTGAATACAGTGTTCCGCACACAGTAAATGTTCAATAAATACCACTGACTGATTACTGTGTGTTTCTAAATACCTAAATCAATGCATTCTGTAGGGATTTCAATACTCCAAAATCGAATGGCTACTTTGGTCTTCTCTATTATTATTATTATTACATTTGCTAAGCACTAACTATGTGCCGAGCACTGTTCTAAGTACTTGGGAAATATTTTTGGACACGGTCCCTGTCCCAAATGGGGATCACATTCTAAGTAGGAGGTAGGATAATTTAATCCCCATTTTACAGATGAGGTAACTGAGGCATGGAGAGGTTGAGTGACTTGCCCAAGGTCACACTGCAGGCACATGGCAGAGATAGAATTAGAATCCAGGTCATCAGACTTCAAGGCCCATGCTCTTTGCACTAAGCCACGCTGTTTTTCTAATCAAATTCTATATAAACATGAACCGAAAAGAGCTGTTTGATTTAAATTTATTTGTGTGGGGATGGGGCATGAAGGTCACGAGCCTGATAGCCGATGGATTTAAGAGAACAAAATAGCAAGAAAACAGACACATTCCCTGCCCACAACAATTTTGCAGTCTAAAGGTGGGGAGACACACTTGAATATAAATGAATAAATGACAGAGATGTACATAAGTGCTGAGGGGCCTGGCACGGGCGATAAATAAAGGGAGCAAATCAGGGTGATGCAGAAGCGTAGAAGGGAATGGAAGAGAAGGAAGAGAGGATTGATCTTGTCTATCTCGCCGCTGACCCCTCATCCACATCCTGCCTCTGATCTGGAACACCCTCCCTCCTCAGATCAGATAGGCAATTACCCTCTGCCTGCTTCAGAGCTTTATTGAAGACACATCTCCTCCAAGAGGCCTTCCCAGATTAAGTCCCCCCCTTTCCTTTTCTTCCGCTCTTGTGTCACCCTGCCTTGCTCCATTTGTTCATCCCCCTCCCAGCCCCACAGCGCTTATGTACATATCTGTCATTTCTTTATTTCTAGTAATGTCTGTCTCCCACCTCTAGACTGCAAGCTCATTGTGGGCAGGGAAAGTGGCAATTTATTGTTGCATTGTACTCTCCCAAGCCCTTAGTACAGTGCCCTGCACACAGTAAGTGCTCAATAAATGTGATTGAATGAATGAGGCATAAGGTTTGAATAGATTAGATATATTGGGGATTTAAAAGAAAATTTAATTTTCATGTAAACTATCACTAGGACCAAAAGCTGAAATGAAGCACTGAAGATCCCTAATCGTACAGTTCCCTAGCACCAGTTCTTATCTAAGTTCCGCTCCTGGAACTGCTGCGTGATTTTGAGTAAGCCAGTTAAAATCTCCGTAGCTCGGTTTCTTCATCTGTAAAATGTAAAATCTACTGGGATGGGGATTCACTTGAATTTTGGCTCTAACTCAGAGTGTAGCATACCGTAACCCCCTAACAAATTGGTGAAAGAACATTTCAGAATATCATCAATCAGAACGTGAACTATTTTAATCATTCAAATGTAACCATCCCAAAATATGGAGTTGAAATTTTCATTTCCCAGGACAATAATAACCCTGTTACTTTTCCACCTAAAGGGGGAATTTCAACACAATTATCCACTCTGCGGGTTGTTTTGGAGAAACACCACCGCCTCTAGTTATTCCCTTACAAAATGCTCTAAGGTACCTTTGATCTAAATGTTATCCTAGTCAAAACACCACTGAACCTCTGACACCGGATATGCAAAGTATGCAAAACACATGAAGGTGAAAGCTTCTACATTAAAAAAAAAAATGCAAACGCAGGGTATCGATTTGTCAAACACTGCTGTGCCTCAGTAACTTAGTTAAGTAATTTACTGTGCATCGAATGGTATCCCATTATTTTGCTCAAACACCGAAAAGAATAAGTAGGTATTAGGACCGGAAGTGCAATAGTTTGTCCTCCTAAAGAAGACGCATTCGATGAGTTCTTACGATCACTCATGACTTCTGGTCAGTCCAACCCTTTAAGGGAACATTTAAATTGTGGTTGTTATTCATCTGTACTCAATTATGATCAAACGGTTCATCACTGCTCCCTTTGGCTATTAAAGCCTGATACAGGAATGGGAAGCAAATACAGGAAAAGTTGATCTTGCCAGGCTTCAAAGCCATCTATTTGAGGTTCGATATAGATAGTTTATTATTCATATAGTCATCACAGATTGGGATGGTGGAACATACAGGCTCATTTCTTTCTGAAACGCACAATGGAAAAATTCCAACTGCAACGACTTTACAACTTAAAAATCAGAATCTATAAAACCATTCTCAAAAAAAAAAAATCTTGTAAATGGTGAAGAATGCCTCTCGTTCGTGCATTATTCCCCACTAAGTACACCACCGCTGCAAGAAGAAACCTTTTTGTGCTTTAAAAGGGTATGTTTCTCTAGTAAAATATTTATGCTTTTAGAAATTACTAAACTTTATAGATCATCCACGGCAATTTTTCAGTAATCACAAAAATCGCCAATTGCACCTTATAAATTATGGATACGATTTTTTAAAGATTTTTCAGGTGCATAGACATTTGAAAGGACACTGAAATAGAAAAAAGAAAACCCAGTTTACAATTTCAGCTCTTCAAATCCACAAATGATAAATCAAACAAATGCTATGACATTTAAGATAATGAAACTCTTCATTTATGCTGTTATGTTGGAAGAATCTTATTGCGCATGGAAAGAGTCAGAACAGATGTCCAAATTTTGGCATGCCAGTAGAGAGTTAGGGGAGATCTTGATTTATACCCCCCAAGCAGCCAGTGGTGTCTCTTTAAAACTGGTGTGCATTACTTCAAAACATCTATTCAAAATGCATTCTAGGAAACGCAGCTAGACAAAGTGTTCCCAAGACGAAAGGAAAACAATAAAGCTCAGTATAACCCTTTTAGCAATTTGAGCTGTGTATTATTGACATACCGTTCATTGCAATCAGCAAATGATTAATTGCAAATTTGTTGCTAAATTGACCACAGAAAAGACAAGCTTCAGGTTATGGTTTAAGAGGAAAAACTTATGTTAAAAATGATTGGAGACTTTTTGTAGTGAATTAATTCTAATCAATAACTCTTGTTGTTATAATGACTTCCTTAAATAGCAGAGATACCCATTATTGAAGACATTCAAATTAATATTTAACCTAGTGCCTTGCACTTTTTACTTACTGAACTAACATCTCTCCTACCTCACCGTAAACAATCGAACAATTTTTGCATTATCGACTATGGTACACAACCGATTTTTTAGATTTTCATGTAGGTTGTTCTCTGTGCTGTACACGGGGTCAGCAGTTTGATATTGTCATTTAGATTTGTAAAACATGGCAAATTACTGATATGAGGAAAACGATGATGACAGGATCAAGAACTGACTGGAACAGAGAAGTATACAAAATAATTGTTTTCAGTGGAAATAAATTCTAACCTAGATGCAAACGAAAGACTAGATTTACTCTGAAGTAATACATCTTAGGAAGATAATCAAAAATGCATATATATCTCTCTCTATATAGACAGATATGGAGAGATACATTATATATCTATATACACATATATGCCTGCTTGTATATATGTGTGTATATATGTATGTATGTGTGTGTGTGTGTATGTATAGGGTTCTGCAGAGCAGGAATCATGTCTACTGCACGCTCCCAAGTGCTTAATACCGTGCTCTGAACACAAGAAGTGCTCAATAAATACCACTGATTAAATGATGATAATAAACTCTGAACTACCATGTCACAATTCTGAAAAAAAGATGTCACTGCAATTGTTCACTCAGTTCAGGGACTACACACTGTGGTTTTGTTTTGTTGTCTGTCTCCCTCTTTTAGACTGTGAGCCCGTCGTTGGGCAGGTATTGTCTCTGTTGCCAAAGTGTACATTCCAAGTGCTTAGTACAGTGCTCTGCATACAGTAAGTGCTCAATAAATACGATTCAATAAATGAATGAATGGTTGAAATCAACAAAGTAGATCTCGTCTATCTCACCACGGACCCCTTGCCCATGTCCTCCCTCCGGCCTGGAATTCCATCCCCCTTCGTATCCGACAGACCACCGTTCTCCCTATCTCCAATGTCATCCTAAAATCACCCAGTCCTGCCAATGGCTTGCTTTGTGAAATTAGGCAAGTCACAACTGAAATACAAATAAGATCACCAAAAATCTAGGTGTCTTTTGGAAAATGATCAAAATCAAAATAGAAGAAATTGTTTGGCCATTTTATAAAACTATCATTCGTCTATCCTGTGAATACTGCACACATTCTTGTAGTTATATTTTGCATTCTAAACATTGATTATACATATTTCTGCTTATATTATATTATTACATATTTATATATTTTATATAACTATAAAATTTATATTTTACATTATAGATTATATTTAAAGGACTGCCATTTTAGCTTAGTGGAATTAGCACAGGCTTGGGAGTCAGAGGATGCGGCTTTTAATTCCAGCTCCTCCACTTTTCTGCTGTGTGACTTTGGGCAAGTCACTTCACTTCTCTGTGCCCTCAGTTACCTAATCTGGAAAATAGGGATTAATACCGTGAGCTCCACGTGGGACTATCCAGGTGTGTAGGACAATGCTTGGCACATCATAAGTGCTAAACAAATACCATAATTATGAGAAGCAGTGGGGCTTAGTGGAAAGAGCATGGTCTTGGGAGTCAGAGGTCATGGGTTCTAATCCCGGCTCCATCACTTGTCATCTGTGTGACTTTGGGCAAGTCACTTAACTTCTCTGTGCCTCAGTTACCTCATCTGGTAAATGGGGATTAAGACTGTGAGCCCCACGTGGGACAACCTACTTACCGTGTATCTACCCCAGCACTTAGAACAGTTCTTGGAATATAGTAACTTCTTAACAAATACCATCATCATTATTATTAATATTATACGGGAGCTAGAAAACACACTAGGAAGAGGAACCAAGATTACTAGGGAGTTTAATCCGACCCATGAAGTTGGCAGGTGGAAAGAACTACATCTCTTCCAGGAGGAGGGATGAATTCAGCCCCAAAGAACTATTGTTTTTGGTACTGGTTAAGAACTTATTATTTGCCAAGCACTGTGCTCTGCACGAGATTAGTCCAGATGATCAGGTTGGGCCCAGATTCTGTTCCACGTGGATCCCAGGATCTAAAAGGGAGGGCGAACAGGTATTGTACATGCATTTTACAGACAAGAAACCTGAGGCATGGAGAAGTTAAGCATGCAAGTGGCCAAGCCAGCATTAGAACCCAGGTCCTCTGGCTCCCAGGCCCTTGCTCTCTACACTTAGCCTAGGAGTTCCCAGAATCTAAAGGTTGTGGGCAGGGTGAAGAGAGTGCCTCCAAGTTTTTCCACACCAGGGCTAGAAGGGCACTGACATTGAAAATTCAAAACAAACAAAGATAAATCAATTTCCCCACAGCAGGCAAGCAAACACAACTCCTAACACCAGTCCTGGGCCAGCTGTTGTTCATGACATTTCTTAGTTTTTTTTGTCATTTCTTTTTAGTACCAGCAAAGATTATTTTTCCAAACAAATGTAAATGATTTGGGAATGATAGCCACACCACACATAGATACTAGTCTCAAAGGAGGAAAAAATGCTGGGAAACCACCTGCCTTCTTGAAATAGAACCATTAAGGAAGCAACATGGCCTAGTAGCAAGAGCACAGTCTTGGTAATGGAGGTGGGTTCTAATCCCAGCCCTGCCACCTAACTGCTATGTGACCTGCGGTAAGTCACTTCACTTCTCTGTGCCTCAGTTAACTCATCTGTAAAATGGGGATTAAGACTGAGCTCCATGTGGGACAGGGACTGTGTCCAACCTGTTTACCTTGTATCTACCCCAGAGCTTACAGCTGTGCTTTGCACATAGTATGCACTTAGCAAATAACCATAATTATTAGCAATATTATTATTAGCCATTCTATTTTCCAAACTGGAGTAGCAGAGGTGTCCAATTTCCAATCTCTCTGGGGCAATTCCCAGTGCCCTGTGTCGAGAGAAATACTGAAGATTTCTGGTTTAGAACTCTATTCTGACTAGTCCCAGATATAAAAGCAGACTCTTTTTTTTTTTCCCAATGCTACTCGTTAAGTGTTTACTTTGTGCCAAGCACTATACTAAGTGGTGGGCTATATACAAGATAATCAGGTTGACACCATCTCTGTCTCGAATGGACTCAGTCTAAATACGATGGAATAGGGTTTAATCCCCCGTTTACAAATGAGGAAACTGAGGCACCGAGAAGTTAAATGACGAGGTTCAAATGTCCTCTGAGACCATCTTGGTTCTGCTCAGGCAGAGAAATGTCTTGAACCAGTACTAATACTGAAGGAGAGCTAAGTATTCTAATACCAATCTCTTGGAACTTCGATCAATTGGATTCTTCAGTGGGTTTACAAAAATAAAAGCTATTTCCTGAAATATAGGAAGAAGGGTGTTGGGATGCTGGTTCTTTCAGTCAACTAATCAGTGTGCCCTGGTTTTCAAAGTTGAGTTCTCCAGTAATGGCCCAGATTCTCATTCTTTCTTTTTTCCTTTGTTTATTTTTTCTCTTTCTTTTTCCCTTTCTTTCTTTCACTCTCTCTCTCTCTCTCTCTCCCCCTCTGTCTCTCCAAATAAACTTATACACATATATTGAGCATATGCATATATAGCCAAAAATATAAATCCATATGACCAATATAATTGCAAGCCTCATAGATAAACAATTTAATTTATTTTTTGGGGAGGAAAAAAAAAACTTGAAGACTGTGGTAGAGAGTTAAACATGCTTATTCATTTATGAGAAGCAGCACTGCCAAATGGATAGAGCACGGGCCTGGGAGTCAGAGGGACCTGGGTTCTACTCTTGAATCTGCTTTTTGTCTGTTGTGTGACCCTGGGCAAGTTACTTCACTTCCCTTTGCTTCAGCTACCTCATCTGTAAAATGGGGATTAGGATGCTGAGCCCATGTGGGACATGGAATGTGTCCAACCTGATTAGTTTGCATCTACCCCATTGCTTAGTACAGTGCCTGGAACACAGTAAGCGTTTAACAAAATGCCATTTGGGAAAAAAAAAAAAAAGAAACAATTATACATTTGTCAGTTCAGTAATTTAGTGCATGGCTCAATGAAGCATCCAAAAATTAATCAATCTATTAATCGTATTTACTGAGTGTTTACCGGTGTGTACAGCACTTTACTAAGCACCTGGGAGAGTACAGTGTGACAGAGTTATTAATAATAATAATAATTGTGGTATTTGTTAAGCTCTTACTATGTGCCAGGCACTGTACTAAGCACTAGGGTGGATACAAGCAAATCGAGTTGGACAGAGTCCCTCTCCCCAAGTGGGGCTCACACTCTCAATCCCCATTTTACAGATGAGGTAACTGAAGCACAGAGAAGTGAAGTGACTTGCCCAAACTCGCACAGCAAAGTGGCAGAGCCGAGATTAGAACCCATGACCTAGTGACTTCTAGCCCTATGCTCTATCCACTACACCATGCTGTTTCTCTTGGTAGACATATACCCTGCCCACAATGAGCTTACAGCCCAGAAAGTGAAATCATTCAGGTATCAACTAATCCAGAGGACTTATTGAGTTTAATCATATTTATTGAACTGAATTAAGAGCTTGGGAGACAACAATCGGTCAAACAGTGCTAGAGTGAGCGCTTACTGTGTGCAGGTGTGACTCGAACCTGGAATTTCTTACCTAGGCTTGCTGTCAAACCAGTGGAAATAGTAAGATTCTGGGAATCAGGAGACCTGACTTGTAGTCTCCCCTCTACACGAGGGGGAGTGCATTCTGGGGCCGGGGTTTCAGTGGGAAGCCTTCTGACCGAAGAAGTAAGTAGAAATCTCTGCAAGGTGGACAAGGCCCAGCAGGAAACCTGAAAAGTAGGCATCCCTGGGCTGCCGTGAATATCCGATTTGTACATTCCAAGCACTTAGTACAGTGCTCTGCACATAGTAAGCGCTCAGTAAATACTATTGAATGAATGAATATCATGATAACTGCCGGCTGACTTCAGCCATAAACTGGTATAGTAGGAAAAATAACCACACTTTATTTGCATTTCACAATGAATCTTTTCATTGCCTCATTAGGTCTTCACAGCACTCGTGTCCCAGAGGGTGCATGATTCTTAGGGACCAGAGAAAGCAACTGGTTCTGTTCATTCTCCTATCACTCTAATCCGGAACGCACATCTGCGGGGACATTAGGCTCAGGACAGAGGTTTATTAATTCATTCAAGAAGCAGCAGGGCGTAGTGCATAGAGCACGGGCCTGGGGGTCAGAAGGTCATGGGTTCTAATCCCAGATCTGCCACTTGTCTGCTATGTGAACATGGGTAAGTCACATCACTTCTCTGGGCCTCAGTTCCCTCATCTGTAAAATGCCGATTGAGACTGTTAGTCCCATGTGGGAAAGGGACTGTGTCCAACCCGATCAACTTGAATCCACCCCAGCGCTTAGTACAGTGCCTGGCACATAGTTAAGCGCTTAAATACCATTAAAAGAAAATCTTGAGCACTCACTGTGTCCAGAGCACTATACTAAGCTCTTGGGCGACCATTCACCCCCTTTGACAGGGGACCCCCACTCACCTGAAGAAACTGTCTTTTTTTCTTTGAAATATATCTGCTCTTTAAAATACTATTTCAGAAACAATCCAAAGATCAAATTCCGCAAGGCAATTGAGGGGCAATGGGATGCATTTTCCAAAGCCCACTTAATTTGCCTCTTACTAATTTTGAATGCAAACACACCTCTTCTTCCCGCAGCAAATTTGCCACCTCACATATTCTCCTTAACTAATAGCATTTATTATAAATGCTTACCTTGCTTAAATGTCTACAAAAAACCTCATTAAAATATAGGCACGTAAACATAAATGATCCACCTCTGCAATAACTGTGTTAAGGGCAAAGATTCATTAGGAACGCCAACTTCATTAACATACTCTGAACATTTCTGTACAGGCAGAAGGAAGCAAATTCCTTTTGAAGACACGAGAGATTTCAGTGCCCTAGGGTAAATCTATAGTGGTCCAATTATTCACTCTGGCCAAGCTAAGTGTTAACAGACGAGGATTAAGAATAAAGACAGAGACTATGTTTTCGACTCACATTGCAACTCTACACAAATCGAGCACGTAGAGGGCATTCAACGGATACCGCTGATGGAATAACTGTGCTTATGACCTTATACGCACCCTCTTTAGCACAAATGTCCACTCAATTTCGTTAATTTGACTGTGTCAGAAATATCTTTATGCCGGTCTCCCCAGTTAGAGTGTCGCTCCTCATGGACAGGAAATGAATCAGTTCAATTTCCCCAGTTTCCTAAGTACTTAGTACGGCACAGCGGTGTAGCCTAGTGGAAAGAGGACAGGCCTGAGAGCCAGAAGACCTTGCTTTTAATCCCATTTCTGCCATTTCCCCGCTGTGTGATGGGGGTAAGTCACTTAACTTCTCTGTGCCCGTTCCCCCAGATGTAAAGTGGAGATTCAATACCTGTTAACATTTTAAAAATGATTAAATGATGGTATTTGTAAATAAATGATGGTATTAATTAAGCGCTTACTATGTGCAAAGCACTGTTCTAAGTGCTGGGGGATACAAGGTAATCAGGTTGTCCCACGTGGGGCTCACAGTTTTAACCCCCATTTCACAAATGAGGTAACTGAGGCACAGAGAAGTTAAGTGACTTGCCCAAAGTCACACAGCTGGCAAGTGGCGGATCCGGGATTCGAACCCATGAACTCTGACTCCCAAGCCCGCGCTCTTTCCACTGCACCATGCTGCTTCCATAATAATAATAAATAATAATAAATATTATTATTATAATTAATAAAGCACTTACTACCTGCCAGACACTGTTCTAAGCACTGAGGTGGATCCAAGCAAATCAGGTTGGGCACAGTCCCTGTCCCACGTGAGGCTCACGGCTTCAATCTCCATTTTACAGATAAGGTAACTGAGGCCGAGAGGAGTGAAGCGACTTGCCCAAGGTCACGCAGAAGATGCGTGGCAGAGCCGGGATTAGAACCCCCAACTTTTTGACTCCGAGGCCCGTGCTCTATCTACTATGTCATGCTGCTTCTTTTCTCCCTCTTACCTAGAATGTGAGCCCCATGAGGGACCGTGACGGTGTCTGACCTGATTAATTTATATCTACCCCAACACTTAGAAGAATGCTTGAAACATGGTAAGTGCTTAACAAATAAAATAATAATAATAAAATTATTAATTAGTGCACCATGTTAGAGCTCAATAAATTACATTACCACTTGCCACAACTTCTGCTATAAAAGGGAAATACAGGGATTCTGATTCAAAAGGAAAAAAATGAAGACACTCGGGTGAAATGATTTAAGTGTCCCACATATATCGAAATATTCAAGACAGAGACTATCCGTTTAAGCCCAAATTCCAAATGAAGTATAAACTTGAATGGTTTTCTGAATTGAAACAGATGAAAGTTTCCACTGAAGTCACTCAAGACATGTATTCGTTCATGTACAAAAATATTTGTATCGGTTGCATGCAAATTACATTTCAAGTGTCACGTTTTGTCTTTTCTAATCTTCCTCGTTTGAAACAGTAGGAAATTAGAGATGGCACATGGTGTTAGCTTTTATGGTTACATTTGAGCAGACACGCTACAAAAAGTTGTTGGAATTCCTATAAAGACGTAAGTGGTTATTGCGAAAGTTCAAAAACACGCTTCCATGAAATCAGTCTGAGAAAATGAAAATGTATTGTTGTATGTACTAAAACAAACACAACAAAAAAAGATGTTTTCTTAACTGAGAAATTATGATGTGCTGTTATGTTTGGAATCCAAATGCAAATTTTACATGTAGGCTGCATTCACTGAAGATCTGAAAACAGCAGTAATAAACTATATCAAAGTAGAAACAAAACATAACTAGAGTGTATTTGGCATAATAATGATAAGCCCTTTAAATTAAATCTTTATGCAGATTCTATTTTATGCTCAAAACTTGTCATGAGAACCTCTTGTAATTCTGATGTAAAGCAACAAATTGATATGCTATGTGTATTGAGTGGCCCTTTTGGATACCAGCTGGCTTGGCTGTATGCCTTTCTAATGGTAATGAAGTCACACAGCTGCTAGGACAATCAGCTGGAGTTCAGATTATCACTAGCTAAATGGGTATCCATTGACTGGCTTCTTATCAGAACTCATTAAAGTTCAGTATTGACAAACTGGAGAGATGAGGGAGGTTTACAGCAGAGAGGATTCTAAAAATGAATCTGTTAGATGTGTTTTTTTTTTTTTATAGCTTTGTTCTTAATTAGTTCATCTAATGTCATTCATATAATGAGAAACTGTGTGTTAATAAGTTCTACATGTCACAGTGTGGGGGTTTATTTATTTTCACTGGCAAAGGTTTGGAGACACTGGTACTCATAGAAACTAACGTGAAATTTTCCCGTTTAGGAATATCCGTTTCTGGTTTTTTGTTTGGGATATTTGTTAAGCGCTTACTATGTGCCAGGCGCTGTACTAAGCTCTGGGGTGGATATAAGCAAGGAGGGTGGCACACAGTTCCTGTCCCGCGTGGGGCTCCCAGTCTCAATCCCCATTTTACAAGTGAGGGAACTGAGGCCCAGGTAAATTAGGTGGCTTGCCCAAGGTCACAAACCAAGTGGCAGAGCAGGGATTAGAACCCAGGACCTGCTGACTCCCAGGCCCATGCCCTATCCACTAGGTTATGCTATTCGATTGAATGAAATGATAATTGTATTTTCCGAGGGGGCAGAAGTCAGTTCTGGAAATAATGAGTCCAATTCTCCAAGGCCCTATAGAAGAAACCTGGGCACTGTGGGAGGGACAGCAACTCTTTCAGACCACCAGCAAAAAAGTGCTAAACAGTTCCTTCTGCATTAAAGAGCTAACACTCCGCCATAAGAGCCTTGTTAACCCTTGTCAAGGAGGAGGAAGCTGGGAAACTGGGGGACTCTGGCCAATACTCGGCGGAAGCTTGAGGATTATCTTGGCATAGGACAGGAGGGATACCTTGTAGGCTCCTGGTTGGATTCTAGGAGCTTAAAAAGTCTCAGATTTCCTAAAAGTAAAAAGTCCTCCCCTCTCTCATTAGGAGCACCAAACCAACAGTTGGTCATCCACTTAACAATCCTTTGGGGATGCACCTCTAGAATTCAGAAGTCCTTGACCTTCTGAATCAGCAAGCAGACAAGACCATTTTCATTTTTCTACCCATTCTGCCATCTTACATTGAGCTCCAATTTATTCACAGCAGAGGGGACTGTTATTTTTTATTTTTTTCATCCTACCACTCCCGTTCTCCTTCTTGCTTTCTTGGGCATTCATCCATTCTTTCTTCCTCTCCAAACACTCTCTCTTCTTGTCTTGCAAGTGACAAGATTTTTCCCTTTCCTTAAAACTTCTTCACCAGTAACAATCTAAATCATCACCTCTAACTCCTGAAAGCCAACCACCCATCTGAGAATGAACTGCTTCCCAGGATTCTGATCATATCTATAGGTTAGATTTACACGGCACTGTCCTACCCGCGTCCTTCCCTCTTTCTTTTCTGAATCGGCCCAGGTACTGAGCTAGCTTTAGATGGTAAGTGAGCCAGAAAACCGCCTCGGGGTGTATATTATGGAAGGTTGTCAGGGCCAGCCTCAGTTAATTCTTCAAAAACACTCAACCTCAGTTTCAAATGACACCTGGGTGTAGAGGAACTGTGAGAAAGAAATACAATAATAGTGGTGCAAATACAGAGGGGAGGGCAGTGTCCACTTAGAGATCGTAAGTCCTTGTGGGCAATGATTTGCTTGTATCCATTCCAAAGCTTAGTAGAGTGCCAGGTACACAGTGAGCATTTAAGAAATACCACAATTATTATTACAATGCTTTGCACACGGTAATTCCTCAATAAATTTGAATGAATGAATGAATACCACCATCGATTGGTTGGAAAAATAATCTAGTTTGGGGTTTTGAACCGACTCTCTTATGATGTCACCGTGTCATGCTGTAGTCAGACACTACATAGAATGGAGATGTGGTGTGACAAATCTTTCTGCATTTTGAAATGGCCAAATATTTGAAACCACCTCCAGCCAAAAAATCAACAAGCCTTAACTTCCCCAATTGGAAAGCGGCAGAAAAGTGATTCCATGTAGTGAGAAAGTTAATCATGTCTGGTTCTTCTCCCGAACCCCATGTTCCTTAGCTCCTCCCCATTCAGCCTCTCCCCAATACTGGTCCTGTCTTCTCGGACTTTCTACTCTCACCCTTGCTCATCTCTTCCTCCTCTTTACAAAGTCAACGCCCCCCAAAAAAACACAAGATGGAAAAATCCAAATAGTACAGTCTGTTAAAATACTATTGCTTTCAATTATGAATTATCAAGTTTATGTAAATGTCTTTTTCTTTTTGCTCTGTAGCCGGAACTCTCTCTCTTAAAGAAATCCAGCACCTCACTTACTGAGGAAACTGAAGAAATACTAAATACTACTAATAACACTTCTCTGAAACTCAGATAAAAGGTTTTGGCAGCAACCCCTGATTAGAGATGAGCAAAATATCACGCCTCCCACCCGCCAATATATGTAAACCCACCCACGTGGATGATGTCAAACTGATTCAACTAGGCATGCTCAGATGGAGCTTTGACATTCATAAGCAGGGGATGCTTCAGGGAGGCAGACTGACAACACACCCACAGCCAATAACCCCTAAAGGGAAAGAGACAAATAACTTCTTTCTTCTGGCTTGCACTCTTCTAGCCAGCTTTCAAGAGACTCATGAAAATGTTTCCTCCTACGAGCTGCTTTTTTTTCCTCAAAAGTGAATTTGGCCTTGGTGAATGGGATATGATCCAAAGTTAGAGGACTAAGATACGATGTCCATTAGTGCCAATCCAGACACCAGGGACATTCAAAGGTTGAAAGATTCTGGATAATCATTATATAAATCTCAGTCTCGCTGCTATGACGATGGACAAGCACGCTGGTCTTTGAGTTAGGGACGAGGAGAAGCGGAGTGTGGCTTCTTGGAAAGTCGAATGACTTGGATTCTAATCCCTGCTCTGCCACTTGTCTGCTGTGATCTCGAGCAAGTCACTTGACTTTTCTGTACCTCGGTTTCCTCATCCATAAAATGGAAAATAAACCCTACTCCCTCTTATATAGACTGTGAGCCGCATGTGGGACAGAGACCGTAAGCTTGTTGTAGGAAGGGACTATGTCCGTTTATTGTTGTATGGTACTCGTCCAGACACTTAGTACAGTGCTCTGCACATAGTAAGTGCTCAATAATTCTCATCGAATGACTTAAGTCCTACCTGATAAACCTGTGTCTACCCTAGTGCTCAGAACAGTGCTCGACATATAGTAAGCACCTAGTACAGTGTTCAGCACACAGTAAGTGCACAAGAAATACGACTGAAAGTACCAGGATAAAAAAAAAAAAAACCCGCTGCTTTTCTGAGCTCCTTCTTAAGTCTCTGTCATTCGCTAGGTATCTGTGATTGCCCTGTTGAAAAAGTTAAAGGCTCTTCCCATCGAATCCGATAAACTTGGGAGACTCTCCTTTCACAAACAAACGTTAAAGTTCATCTATCTACAAAATGAGGTAGGGTGATCTAAATACCTTGGAATTCTTCAGTGAGGATTCACAGCTTCCCTGATTTTTGTGCTGGCTGTGAATAGCTGCCTCCCTTCTCTTCAGGTGTTCCTAGAAGGCCATATGCTCTACCGATGCAGTGTCCCCAAAAGCAGGTTTTCTTTATAAAAAGCCTCTAACTGTGGAATATCCATCTATATTCAATCCTGCTGGCATAGGTCTGACCAACTTGTGTGCCGAAGCCCCGCCAAGAGACCAGATGGCGCAAGGGGAGAGAGCCAAGAAACTGTGTGCATCAGCTGTGGGGACTGATGGCGTATTTCCCAGACATAAAGGTCCAAACAGT
The DNA here is from genome assembly GCF_004115215.2 of Ornithorhynchus anatinus. NCBI lineage: Eukaryota > Metazoa > Chordata > Mammalia > Monotremata > Ornithorhynchidae > Ornithorhynchus > Ornithorhynchus anatinus. The sequence goes on along the minus strand of NC_041735.1, from coordinate 64,890,084 downwards.
TGTCCGTCCAGAGCTTATAGTACATGCTTATGGTTATAGAGATGTGTCATCAATAATCTAGTGCTAAGACGGATTCATTTTTAAAATTAATTTTTGAAAAGGTACCAGTAGCTGAGGAGGACAGCTGTTGGAATTGGATTTAGACTGAATTCGGTCCGGGTTGTTATTCAAAATCCCCTTTGCCCTTTCCAGCACTGATGCTCCCTGAATCATTCAGACAATTTAGAGCTAAAGTGCGGGGAAATTTGTTCCTTGGCTGTGACCGTTTGGAACTGCAGGATAAATCCAAAACATCGGTAACGAAGTCCACAGTAGACAAAGCTGTTTTCCTTCTAATCGCCGCTCTATCGTGGCCCCCTATCTGGGAGATTGGGGTGCGATAATATCCGCAAGGTGAAATGTGGTGTACTAAGTGCTTGAGGAAAATTCAACAGAGACAGGAAACATGTTCCCTGCCCACAGAGACCTTAGATTCTAACCAGGAAGAAAGACAAAGTTATTTACAAAGATTATATTCAAAATAAATATCCTGACTGTGTATATAGGATCTAACCCAGAGAAACAATGTAGCCTAGTGGAGAGGGTAGGGACCTGAGTCAGAAGAACCTGAGTTCTAATCAATTCAATCATATTTACTGAGCACTTACTGTGTGCGGAGCACTGTACTAAGCACTTGAGAGAGTACAATATAACAATAGATACATTCCCAACTCACAAAGAGCTTACAGTCTAGAGACGAGCTTATCCTACACCACCATCTGTCTGCTGTGAGGACTTGGACAAGTCACTTTACTTCTTTCTGCCTCAGTTCCCTCCACTGTAAAATGGGGATTAAGACTGTGAGCCCCATGTGGGAGAGGGACTTTGTCCAACCCGATTTCCTTGTATCCACCCCAGCACTCAGTACAGTGACTGGCACATAGTCAGCATTTAATAAGTACCATAATTATCACTATCATTATTTTTTATGTGTGTGTGTGTGTTAGGGGGGAATAAAGTGCACTGTGACTATTTTATGTGTGTATGTATATGCACACCAAGACACATCATCACATCTTTACTGCTGCATTCTTCGTTTGGGATCTCAGTGGACAATGAAATAACGCCATCTACATTTTGCCCACGTGAGTAAGATGCCAACGGCCCATGTCATATCATTTGCTTTGTTTTCTACTCCATCTCGCTGTGCTCCAGACTAAAGAAATTCCAACAACATTGGATTCCAGGCACTGAAAAGGAGAGTAGGGAAACACAAAACACCAGAGTTGGGCCAAATTCAGAATTAAAAAGGTTTGAATATTAGCCTCCGACTTGGGAATGAGTTCTTGAGAGATGATGAGAAGTTCTCATTCAGTGAAATAAATGACATTATAAGCAGGTACAGTTAATGACAGCATATTAATGTTTAAAGAACTGGAGTGATTAAGACTGAAACCTATTCTTTACAGTCTATCCTTTACCTATGTCAAGATGGCTCAAATATACCTTCTGCCACTGTGTAAGAATGTCAACTTTTTTTATATTGTATAGAGAACGAGAAGGTATGGAAGCAGTGTGACCTAGTGGAAGGAGTACAGGCCTGGGAGTTAGAGGAGTTATCCTTGACATCTCTCTCTCTCTCATTCAACCTACACATTCAATCTAAAACTAAACCCTGTCTGTTATATTATTTCATACTCTCCAAGCACTTAATACAGTGTTCGCTACACAATAAGCGCTCAATAAATACGATTGATTGATTGAGCTGGGTTCTAATCCCAGCTCCGTCGCTTATTGATTACGTGACCTCGGGCAAGTCGCTTCACGTCTCTGGGCCTCAGTTATCTCATCTGTAAAATGGGAATTAAAACTGTGAGCCCCACCTGGAACAGGGGTTTTGTCATACCTGTTTAACTGTACTGGGGTACCTGATAATGAGCACATGATAAGGGTATAACAAATATCATTAAGGAAAAAAAAAATCTATACAATTCACGGTGATATCCTACACATGGACGTGGATATCATCTAGAAGAACTAATGATAATAATAATAATTGCGGTATTTGTTACAGGTAAGGTAACTGAGGCACAGAGAAATAAAGTAACCTGCTGCAAGTGGCAGAATCAGGATTCGAACCCGGGTCCTCCTGACTCCCAGGCCTGTGCTCTGCCCACTAGGGAATGCTGCTTCTCTAACCAGGAACAACATAGGCACCACATATTTGCTATCTGAAGCTCCCGTAATTACTTTCAAATAGGCAGATTCCACATTTTTCCTGAAGAATGTGCTCAGGAACACCCATCCTGTGAGTTTTGCAACCCGGTATGTCACTTTGCTGGACTTATTTTTGTCCTCTAGACCATAGAGTGACTATGGCCAATGAATGTGTCTGCTAATTATGTTGGATTGTACTCTCCCAAGTGCTCAGAACAGTTCTCTACACAGAGAAAGCACTCGGGAAATACCACTGATTCATGGATTGATTCAAAAAAATTTTCATTTTCATCTCCCCAATTTGAGTGTTATCTCCTTGCATGCAGGAAACACGTTGCTTAGCCTGCTACAGTAGAACTCCAGGAGGGAAATAAAATCTACTGAGCACCTACTACAAATGTTTACTTCACCAATGGCTGGAGCTGCCCGAAAGTTCTAGTGGTTGGCAGAGAAGCAGCATGGCCCAGTGGAGAGAACCCGGGCCCGGGGGTCAAAAGGTCCTGGGTTCTAATCCTACCTCTGTCAATTGCTTGCTGCGTGACCTTGGACAAGTCATTGAACTTATTTGTGCTCAGTTTCCTCAACTGTAAAATGGGGGGGGGCTGTTTCCCCTCCTACTTAGCCTGTGAGCTCCATTAGGGACCCGAACTGTGTCCGACCAACTTGTACCTACCCCTGCGCTTAGAATAATGTTTGACCCATAGTAAGTGCCTAACAAATGCCATTTAAAAATCTGTGTCTTGAAAGCCTAAATATTTTTGCGGTAAATGGTAACTTCAGACTTTTGGTTACCCTGAACAAAGTTTTGGATTGGGCTAAACATTATAAATATTCATTCATTCATTCAATAGTATTTATTGAGCGCTTACTATGTGCAGAGCACTGTACTAAGCGCTTGGGATGAACAAGTCGGCAACAGATAGAGACAGTCCCTGCCGTTTGACGGGCTTACGGTCTAATCGGGGGAGACGGGCAGACGAGAACAATGGCAATAAACAGCGTCAAGGGGAAGAACATCTCGTAAAAACAACGGCAACTAAATAGAATCAAGGCGATGTACAATTCATTAACAAAATAAATAGGGTAACGAAAATATATACAGTTGAGCGGACGAGTACAGTGCTGTGGGGATGGGAAGGGAGAGGTGGAGGAGCAGAGGGAAAAGGGGAAAATGAGGCTTTAGCTGCGGAGAGGTAAAGGGGGGATGGCAGAGGGAGTAGAGGGGGAAGAGGAGCTCAGTCTGGGAACGCCTCTTGGAGGAGGTGATTTTTAAGTAAGGTTTTGAAGAGGGAAAGAGAATCAGTTTGGCGGAGGTGAGGAGGGAGGGCGTTCCAGGACCGCGGGAGGACGTGACCCGGGGGTCGACGGCGGGATGGGCGAGACTGAGGGACGGTGAGGAGGTGGGCGGCGGAGGAGCGGAGCGTGCGGGGTGGGCGGTAGAAAGAGAGAAGGGAGGAGAGGTAGGAAGGGGCAAGGTGATGGAGAGCCTTGAAGCCTAGAGTGAGGAGTTTTTGTTTGGAGCGGAGGTCGATAGGCAACCACTGGAGTTGTTTAAGAAGGGGAGTGACATGCCCCTGAATATGAACAATGCAGAGATAGTCAGTGTGTCAAATCCACATCTCCAACATACACTGAACACGGTACTACTAGTAATAAATAATAACAATAATATGATATTTGTTAAAGGTCTTATATCGGCCAAGCAGCATACTAAATGCTGGAGGAGATTCAAGACAATCAGGTCGAGGAACGGTGCCCGTATCATTTGAGGCTTACAGTCTAAATAGGAAGTATTGATCACTACTGTCTGCAGACCACTGTGCTCACTCAATCGTATTTACTGAGTATTTACTATGTGCAAAGCGCTGTACTAGGTGCCTGAGAATGAATGTGAGTAGAATTCAGTCCATGCACATGAGTATATATTAATCTGCTTTTAGTTTCCCCTAAACCAGTTAAACTGTTAGAAGTAAATATGTAGAAAATTCCTGTAACTTCCCTGTACCATGAGATCATTATTAAAAAAGTTTTTTCACACAATCAGAGATTACTGGCTTTTACCTTAGAGTCTGTGATTAAACGCACAGCTGCAAGAGTGGGATCGCAAGAACAGTGAAGCTGCGTGATTGGATCTTTAGATTGTGAGTCTCATCAGGGAGAGGGATCATGTTTAATTCTCACCTGTGTAGCTTCTCCGAGTGCTTAGTATGGTGTTCCAATCACAGTAAACTCTTAATACCTTCAGTATTACTACTTAACAACATGAAGCCTCCATACGAGGAGGAGTTTGAGGTGCGTAGACTTGTTTATCAGCCTGTATCTCACGATGGACGCCTGGGAAAGTTGAAATGATCATGGCTCAGCTGTTGTAACAGACGGCAAGCTCACTGTGGGCAAGGAATGTGTCTACCAACTCTGTGGTATTGCACTCTCCCAAGAGGTTAGTACAGAGTTCTGTACATAGCAAATGTTCAGTAAATATCACTGAACATGATGATGATGAGATGCAGAATACTGTGGCTACTCAAAATTCTAACTGTAGTAGTCAAAAAAGTTCGTAGGATAATGTGCGGATACACAAAACCAGATTGTAAATTTTCTCCAGCACTAAAAACTTTTTCATGCACTGTGTTTGTGCATCTTCAGTCATGCATTCAACTAGTTATTTTGATTACTCTATTTGCCATTTTAAAATAGCTGTATATTTATATACTTGAATATTTTCACGTCAGTTTCCATCATTAAAGCATAACGTCCTGGAATGTGTCATTTATTTTGCCATAATATCTGTCTTCCCCTTTAGTCTGTAAGCTCCTCGTGGGCAGGGAACATTCCTACCAGCTGTTTTGTATTGTATTCTTACAAGTGCTTACTACAGTGTTCTGCACTCTGTAGCATTCAATAAATACCACTGATGGATTGATTTTGTAATAATAATGTTGGTATTTGTTAAGCGCTTTCTATGTGCAGAGCACTGTTCTAAGCGCCGGGGTGGATACAGGGTAATCAGGTTGTCCCACGTGAGGCTCACGGTTAATCCCCATTTTACAGATGAGGTAACGGAGGCACAGAGAAGTGAAGTGACTTGCCCACGGTCACACAGCTGACAAGCGGCAGAGCCGGGATTCGAACCCATGACCTCTGACTCCAAAGCCCAGGCTCTTGCCACTGAGCCATGCTGCTTCCCCAAAGCACTTTTGTACTTCCAAAGCTTTTGTACTTCCAAAGCTTTTGTACTTTCAAAGGTCTTAGGACAATGCTATGCATCTACTGGGTGCTCAATAAATATAACAGAAAGGATGTGTATATTCACAATTCTACTCAGAACATAAAGCTAACTGAAATCCACCCTTACAGTCCTTCTGTGCCTTGGTAAAAATCTCCCCTGCTGGACCTATTGAATCACATGGATATTTTATGGTGTGTTAAAGGGATTAGGATAAAACCATAAGCCTATTTGTGGAAAAGCTTACAGCTTGGATACAGGTTTCTACAAGCGAAAGCACATGTTGTAATATCTCAATTTTCTTTAGAACGAAACACTATTAAATGGTTTCAGATCTGTAAGGGTCCGATGTCTGAAAATCTGAATAAGCAAATACAGCTTTTAGGGTGACCTACATCTCAGCTGGGTTAGCAGGTCAAAGTAATGCTGTGTCTTTACAGGATTATTTATATTCCAAAAATGAGCAGTCTTATGTAGAGTTTTAAGCCAGGCAATGATCACTGAACCTGAAATCCCTTCCTTTAACAGAAAGTATTTACTGATCACCTCTTGCTTTCAGAATACTTACACATATTGAGAGGCAGAATCTGGAACAATAATAATAATAATAATAATAATAATGTTGGTATTTGTTAAGCACTTACTAAGTGCCAAGCACTGTTCTAAGTGCTGGGGTAGACACAGGGTAATCAGGTTGTCCCACGTGGGGCTCACAGTCTCAATCCCCATTTTACAGATGAGGTAAATGAGGCACCGAGAAGTTAAGTGACTTGCCCAAAGTGACACAGCTGACAAGTGGCCGAGCGGGAATTCGAACCCATGACCTCTGACTCCAAAGCCCGTGCTCTTTCCACTGAGCCACGCTGCTTCTCTGAATCCACCCAACTAGGGAATATTTTGATATCAGAAAGAATAAATTTGACAAGTGAGCTAATAGCAAATGTAGATTTTACCTTCTTATCTCAGTCAGCCAGGCTTAATGTAAAAGCTCTGGAGCTACAGGTCCCAAGCCCTTCCAAATCCAGTGGCAAAAAGGGATCCAATAGATAATAATAATAATAATAAAAATAATGGTGTTTATTAAGTGCTTAGTATGTGCCAAGCACTGTACTAAGTGCTGGGGGGATACAAGGTAATCAGGCCGTCCCATGTGGGGTTCACAGTCCTAATCCCCATTTTACAGATGAAGTAGCTGAGGCACAGAAAAGTTAAGTGACTTGCCCAAAATCACACAGTTGACAAGTGGCAGAGCCGGAATTAGAACCCATGACCCCTGACTCCCAAGCCCATGCTCCTTCTACTGAGCCTGCTGCTTCTTATAGATAAAATGGTTGTTTTCAATCATAGTCAATACAATTTTTTCTCCTGTCGTAAGAAACAGGGGTGTCAAGGAATGTTAAATGTGTGTGTTAAACACAAAGATTGAAGGTACGGTAAGCACCGTATCCCCTTCTATCAAATGGGTGACAGATGGGCCCCTACAACATATAGAAAGGGATTTTAGGGATGGAGGGAGCACCTATACAAACTTTCCTGTGTCTGACTCCTTCCTCCCACCTCCTCCCAGTCTAAAACTTGCTCCCCAGTTAAAATTCACTGGACAGAGTTTCTAATTTCATTATTGGCAGGAAATGTGTCTACCAACTCTGTTGTATTGCAGTAAGACAGTGAGCCCCACGTGGGGCAGGGACCGTGTCCAACCCAATTTGTCTATATCCACCCCAGCATTCGGTACAGTGACTGGGACATAATAAGTGCTTAACAAATAACACAATTATTATTATCGTTACAATTGTCACTCTCCCAATTGTTACAGTGCCCTGTCCATAGTAAGTGACTTGCCCAAGGTATTTCAGCAGACAAGTTGCAAAGCCAAAATTAGAACCCAGGTCCTTCTGACTCCCAGGCCCATTCACTATCCACTAGACCATGCTGTTTCTTTAAGTTGAAGAGGTTGGCGTAATATGAGGAAAGTGTGCAGGCTGGGTTGAATTAAGAAAGCAGTGAGGCAAGTTAAGAGGGAGCAAAGTGATTGAGCGTTTTAAAGCCGATGGTAAGGAGTTTCTGTTGCACGTGGAAGTGGAGGGACAACCACTGGAGGTTCTTGAGGGGTGGAGAAACATGGACTGAATGGTTTTGTAGAAATATGGTCCGGGCATCAGAGTGAAGTATTGGATTGAGGTGCGGAGAGACAGAAGGCAGGGAGGTCAGTAAGGATGAGGATGCAGTAATCCAGCCAGGAGAGCATAAATGCTTGGATTGACATGGTAGCAGTTCAGATGGAGAGAAATGATCAGATTTTAGGGACGTTATGTTGCTCGAAAGAACAGGATTTGGTAACAGATTGCATATGTGGGTTGAATGAGAGATGAGTTAAGGATAATGCCAGGGTTATGGGCTTGTGAGACGGAGGATGGTGACGTTGCCTACAGTGTTGGGAAATTCAGAGGGAGGACAGGGTTTGGGTTGGAAGATAAAGTAGTTCTATTTCGGTCATGTGAAGTTTGAAATGTTGGTGGGACACCCAAGTAGAGATAATAATGATAGTATTAATAATAATAATGAGTGGTATTTGTTAAGCACTTACTATTTGCCAGGCACAGTCCTAAACACAGGTAAATAAAAGTAAATCGGGTTGGACACAGTCCCTGTCCCAGGTGGGGCTCACGGTCTCAATCCCCATTTTACAGACGAGTGAACTGAGGCATAGAGAAGTGAAGTGACATGCCCAAGGTCGCACAGCAGACACCCGGTGGAGCCAGGATTAGAACCCATGATCTTCTGACTCCCAGGCCCATGCTCTATCCACTACAGCATACTGCTTCTCATGATGCCGAAAGCCAGGAGGAAACACGAGACTGCAGAGATGGGGAGAGATCAGGGCTGCCGATGTAGATTTGGGAATCGTCCAAAGAGAGATTGTAGTTGAAACCATGAGCAAATGAGTGGGTGTAGATGGAAAATAGAAGGGAACTAGGAACTGAGCCTTGAGAGGCTCCGAGTGGGAAGCAGAGGAGGAGCCCGCAAAAGAGAGATAGGACGAGAAACAGGAGAGGATAGTGTCAGTGAAGACAAAGTTGGAATACTTTTCCAGGAGAAGGTGGTGGACGACAGTGTCAAAGGGAGTTGAGAGATCAAGAAGATTTAGGATCGAGTAGGGACCTTTGGATTTTGCAAGAAGGAGATCACTAGTGATCACTGGTGATGGAATGAGAAGTATTTAAAATTATAATGCCAAGTTTACAGGTTTGTGAGCCAGGGAAGATGGTGGTCTTGTCTATAGAGATAGGAAAGTTTCAGGAAGGATGAGGTTTGGGTATGAAGAGGAGGAGTTCTGATTTGGATGTTAAATTTGAGGTGTTGGTAGGACATTTATGAAGAAATGTTCTTAAGGCTGGAGGAAATGAAAGACTGCAGAGAAGGTGAGAGGTGGCTAGATAGATTTGGGAATCAACTTACTGAAGCTGTGGGAGTGAATGCATTTTCCAAGTAAGTGGATGTAGATAGAAAAATAGAAGGGGACCCAGAACTGAACCTTGAGGGACTACCACATTTACATGATTTGGGAGGCACCAGGGATGGGGGAGGTAAAGTTATCTGGGGGTAGGGGTCAATTTTTGAGGAAATAAGAATAAAAAAAAAAATCTTTACTCTTTTTCTATTACTAACACAAAGCTCTCATGCATATCTTTTGTCAGTTGTGCCCTATAAATTATATAAACAGATTACAACTCAGCAACCTACGGTACCAGGATTTCTTGAATAATGATCCATACATGAATGTATCAACTTTTCATGATAAGTACGGAACTGAAATAGGGATTTTAATCAATCAATCATATTTATTGATCACTTACTGTGTGTAGAGCATTGTACTAAATACTTGGGAAAGTACAGTGTAAGACAAGCGGTAGACAGTTGGTGGTTCCCTGCCCACAATGAGCTTTCAGTCTAGAGGGGGAGAGAAACATTAACATAAATGAAAAAATTATGGATATGGACATCAATGCTGTGGATCTGGGAGGGGGGATGAATAAAGGGAGCCAGGGTGACACAGAAGGGAGTGGGAGAAGAGGAAAAGAGGGCTTAGTCAGGAAATGCCTCTTGGTGGAGGTGGGCCTGCAATATAGTTTTGAATGGAGAGATGTTGAATGACTTAATTAAGGACATAGGGCAAGCCAAAGGCATCGCTGGGAAGAGAAACCCAGTGTCCGGACTTTCAGTCTCAAAATCTTTCTGCCAAATCAGGCGACCTCTAAGCTCCTGCCATCCACATATTCTATAACGTCAAGTCCGTTGTTGACAGATGATGATGATTTGGACCGTGAAAATTTCCAGGTAAGTGAAAGATGTAACAAACATATTTTTATAATTAACATTTTAGAACAAGCTTAGTGCCTAGGGACATCAAATTACCATATCTACCCTGTCTCCAACTGCAGAGGGATCTCTTGACCTGTCTCAACCTCAAAAACAGGATTGTGATTTCAGTAGGGCTCCATGGCATGATCTATATTCACAGAATGGCATCCATCGGAAGGTGATTATACATTATTTGGGCAAATTCTTCAATTTAATTGAAGACTAAAAATAAAACAATGTAAAGTATTTTAAAATTGAAATCTTCCATGCATTTCAAATCCCCAGAAACACTGCGGGGGGGGATTTAAAGAAAATGGCAAACTCTCATTTTCCCTACTCCCTCTCTCTTCTGCATCCCCTGGGCACTTGGATATATGCCTTTTAGGCACTTGATATTCACACCACCTCCAGCCATCCCAGCACTTATGTCCACATCCATAATTTATTTCATTGTCAGTTTAGCTCTCTTGACTGCAACTCCTTGTGGGCAGTAAACATGTCGTCCAACTCTATTGTACTGGACTTTCCCATGCTCCTAATACACTGCTTTCAATCAGTAGTGTTTATTTTGATGACTTACTGTGTAGAGCACTGTAATGAGAGTTTGGGAAATTACAATGTGTTCAATAAATATCACTGATTGCTTGACTGATTGATTTTGGGGTGGAAAGTAAGACTCTTCTATGCAAAATTGACAACTGTTAGTGATTTTTACATCCACATCTTTTTCTTTTTATCTTACTGGATTATTTCCAAAAAATGGTTTCTAAACATCGTAGAGTAATATGTGTGTCCATCAGCATGCCAATTAACTGCTCTAGATGTCTATGCCTCAAATTGCTTGTATTATAACATGAGGCAGGATGATTCACACATCCTGATTGTCAAAAGATGGCATAGAGTATCTCAACAGGCACTGCTTTTCTTAATTATCTCTAAAGTGTATTCATTGTTATCATTATTAGTACCTTGAGTGACTACAGTTACATGTTGGCTTCAGTAAATGTGTTGGTAGCTTCAGGAAATAGTACTTTTAATGGCTTGGAAGAGTCACTGAACTCAAAAATGACACCCACTAATATTCAGAGAGTAGAATGTCCCACAGACGGGAGCAATTTCATTAAGGTAGATGTACTGGATTTATTTCATTTTTCCCACTTCTGTTGGCCAGTGGAAAGGATGGGATTTGGAAGTCCTTTTAGACATTAGAATCTGTCAATCTATGTCCGCACGCCATTTTTGTTATCATAACCACTGTGAGTTAAGTTGAAATTCAAAGTGAAGGGGCACTTTTGAAAGGAAATCAATTCTGTCTTCCAGGTTCATTACCCCGTCTTCACCAATTAGAAATTGGAATACATTTCCAAAGATTTATATTTTATAATCAGTCAGAAATGCATGGTAATTACATGTGCTGCAAATTTAAACATTGTGCTAAGTTATCAGGATTTAAACTGGAGTCAATCCAAAGATCTATAATGAAATGTTGAATAATATAACTCTAAGCCAGTTTATAAGGAATATAGGAATGCAATATTTTAAAAAAAACACAAAACCCTGAGGAATGCCCATTTGCTAAATGAAAATAAAGATATTTTGATAAAACTTTAGAAAAATGCATCCATTTTACCTTTTCAATGCCATCTATACATGGATCTATCATATTTTAAAACTGCTGATTACAAAACTAGAACCAAAATAGAGCATCTTATTGTTCTTTGCTGTACTCAAAAAAACAGCTAAAAAAAAATGAGTAACGTGGAAATAAATGCACAGACTTCATAGCATCTTTCAGACAGGGAGAAAAAATTATGCAAGTCAGCAAAGATATTTACTAGCCTCAACATTTTCACCATTCTTCCCCTTATCAATGTCATAGCGGAAGCTCATTATGGGCAGGGAACGTGTCTGCTAATTCTGTTGTATTGTACTCTCCCAAGCTCTTAGAACAATGTTCTGCACGAGAGAAAGAGCTCAGTTAATACTACTGATCGATAGAGATTATAGTAATAATAATAATAATAATAATGATGGTATTTGTTAAGTGCTTACTATGTACAAAGCACTGTTCTAAACCCTGGGGGGGGGGATACAAGCTGATCAGGTTGTTCCACGTGGGGCTCACAGTCTTAATCCCCATTTTACAGATGAGGGAACTGAGGCACAGAGAAGTTAAGTGACTTGCCCAAAGTCAGCTGACAAGCGATTAGAAGCCACTTTGAAGAATATTTTGATTTTCTTACAAATTCTTACTTCGTTTTACTGTGGTAGATATTAGTTCTTTACTATTTGCTAGGTCCATTGGTAAATCCTGGAGTAGACACAAGATGATCAGATCAGTCCATCTTCCTGTCCTCCAGTGAGCTCATAATCTAAGTTAAGGAAAGGTGCTATCTTGCCCTATTTTACAAACCAGAAAACTGATACTCACAGAGGTTAAATGGCTTGTCCAGGGTCACACAGCATTTTAGGAGGAGAGCTGGGTTTAGAATCCAGACCTCCCGATTTTCAGTCCCATGCTTTTTCTATTCGACCATTATTACTTCCCTACTGGAAAATACATTCATTCATTCATTCAGTCATATTTATTGAACACTTAACTGTGTGCTTGAGAAGTACAATATAGCAACAAATAGAGACAATCCCTGCCCACGATGGGCTCACAGTCTAGAAGGGTGGAGACAGACATCAAAATAAGTAAACAGGCATCAGTAGCATAATTATGAATAAAAATAATTATAGATATATGCAGATCATTAATAAAAATAGAAGTGTAAGTATGTATATATACACAAGTGTTGTGGTGGGGGGGGGAGAGGGTTAGAGCAAAGGGCTCGAGTTGGGGTGATGGGGAGAGGGGAGGGGAAGCAGAGGAAAAGGGGGGCTTAGTCTGGGAATATCTCCTGGAAGAGGTGAGCTTTCAGTAGGGCTTTGAAGGGGGGAAGTGTGTTAGTTTGGTGGATTTGAAGAGGGATATAGAGATACAGATTTCTGAGTTCATAGACTGGAACATGCCATGAAAATAATAGACACCACACTCTTCCTCCTCCTCTAAGAGAGGCAACTTCTTCTCCCTTTCCATTTTTGTCACCTTTGCACTTGAATTCATAGCTTTTATTTGCCCCTCCTCAGCCCCACAGCACTGATGCATATATTCATAACGCATTTTGATGTCTCAACGTTTCCGCGTCGGAAACTATTGGACAGCATTTAAAGAAGAAGAATAGGGTGTGTAAATTACATTGCAAATGTCTGAGGGATACAGGAGGTTGAGTAGAGGGTTAGCTATGGGGATATAAACTTGGGTTTCCAGTGATATAATCTCTTTCTCCAAGCTCAGAAGAATTTTAGTCTTCAAAGTGGGACTCAGTTTGAATCCCTGATGTAGGAGGAAATGGCATATCCAGTGCAAAAGCCCCTTGCCACCAGGAAGATGGACATGAATTTTGGGCTCTGATCATTCTGGATCTCCTCCATTAGCCAGTGGCATGGTGCTAAGGGTCTTTTTTCATAACATAATGGGATTCACACAAACCTGGTCCTTTCTCTAGAGCTGAAGATGATTATAGCATTTGCAAACTACTTACTATATCTCATCACCTGTTCTAAACTCTGAGGAAGATATGGCAATCAGGTTGAAAACGGTCCCCTGCCCAAAGGGGGCTCACAGTTGAAGTAGGAGGGAAAACAGATATTGAACTGTGCCTACTGCTTAGTACTGTGCCTGGCACATAGTAAGCAATTAACAAATACCATTATTATTATTATTACTACCTGGCTTAAAAAACCCCAAAAAACTGGCCTGTGAGTTTAGTTACTGCATTTTCATCACTCAGGATTTCATTGCTTTGATGAGAACAATCTATGGACTGAAGAAGTCCCACTTCGTCCTATGCTTGATAATTAACAAATCAGAATTCACCACCAGATGGAATCACCATTGTGAATGCTTAATTTATCTAGAACGCATTTCATAGCATCCCTAATTATTATTCATAATCTCTTCTTAGGTATAGTATTCACTCTATATGCTGTCAGATTAAAAAGGCAACTTTTAGAAATATAAACCTGGAGATGGTAGTCAGGTACATCAAATCAAATTTGGCTGGGTATTCGCTTCTTCCAGTGAGATTGAAACAGCTTTCTGTTGCCTTGGATTCTTTCTCAAACAAACCCGACATTATACGGGATTCATTGCTTTTCCACTCATCTTCAACAGAAGCAGGAAAAAGAGGGCCTTGGATGATGCTTCCCTTGCATTATGGATGAAACTTTCTTCAGACAATGATTTTTATATTCATCTTCTCTGCCAGCCAGAAGAGCTTATGTACTTTATAATAATAATAATAATGTCATTTGTTAAGCACTTATTATGTGGCAAGCACTGTTCTAAACATTGAGGTAGATACAAAGTAGTCAGGTTGTCCCCATGTGGGGCTCACAGTCTCAATCCCCATTTTCCAGATGAGGAAACTGAGGCCCAGAGAAGTGAAGAGACTTGACTGAGGTCACCCAGCTGACAAGCGGCAGAGCCGGGATTAGAACCCAAGACCTCTGACTCTCAAGCCTGTGGTCTTTCCACTGAGCCACCCTGCTTCTCTAAGAGAATATCCCATGAATGGATTAATAGCTGCAGTTCCATTCATTCATTCATTCATTCATTCATTCATTCATTCATTCATTCATGAATGGTGTTTGTTTCCTTTGTCAGACTCCTCTAGATTGAGAACTCTTTATGTCCATGGAACATGTCTACCAACTCTATTATACTCTACTCTCCCAAGGACCTAGTAGAGTGCTCTGCATACAGTAAACCTTCTTTAAATATTATGGACTGATTGATTATTGCTGAGCCACCCATTTTCTTTAATACAGAGACGTGGGTTTTCTGTGGAAAATTGGCCTGGTGGGGAGAGCCTGGGATAGGGACTGTGTTCAATCGGATTAGCTCGCATCTACCCCAGCACTTAGAACAGTGCCTGGAACAATAGTAAGCACTTAACAAGTACCATAGAATAAAAATTTGCATTAATCTTACACTTGAAGAAGCCAAGTAGCTGCAGTGCAATTTTATAAATAATGAAATAGCATAGGGACAATAAGACTGCTGATGTGCTTCTGTATCATTTTGGGGTACAAGAGCATACTGTCTGCTGATCTACTTTAGCATTAATCTAAACTCCTATATTGACTTAAAGCACTGAAGATGTTGAAGGAGGTAATGAAAGACAAAGTCAATAGTGTTTAATGCATAAGACTCTACCTAGAACAGTGCTTTGCATAGATTAGGAGCTCAATAATTACTGTTAATTGAACAGCAAAGACATTTTCTTCCCCAACAGTCCCCTCTCCTTTTTACCTACCAGTTTGTATTCTTTGTGAATTGGTAATGTATTTCCAGTGAAAATAATCTTTTTCCACCATGTATCAATCATCATGCATATGGATTTGAACAATGATTGTGCAACATCACAACTTCACGCTGTGAAGCAGCGTGGCTCAGTGGAAAGAGCACGGGCTTTGGAGTCAGGGCTCATGAGTTTGAATCCCAGCTCTGCCACTTGTCGGCTGTGTGACTGTGGGCAAGTCACTTAACTTCTCTGTGCCTCAGTTCCCTCATCTGTAAAATGGGGATTAAGATTGTGAGCCCCACGTGGGACAACCTGATTCCCCTATGTCTACCCCAGCGCTTAGAACAGTGCTCGGCACATAGTAAGCGCTTAACAAATACCAACATTATTATTATTATTATTAACATATAGATTGGCGGAAGCCATGTGGTCTAGGAGAAAGAACACTGGTCTGGGAGTCAGAGGTCCTGAGTTCTAATTCTGACTCCACCACTTGTCTGCTGCAAAGTCTTTGGCAAATCACTCACTTCTGTGTTTCTCAGCTTCCGCATTTGTAAAATGGTGATTAAGACCGTGAGCTCCATGTGGAACAGGAACTGTATCTAACCTGATTATCTTGTATCTACCTCAGATCTTTCTACAGTGCCTGGCATAGAGTAAGCACTTGAAAAATACTACAATCATCATTGGGTTTGGATTATAGAGGGCTAAAAATTTATTTCAGGGATTTTTGTCAAGTTTAGTGGTTTTTCATTTGGATAGATTTTAAACATTTTCAGTATTTATGATTCACGCATAAGCACACACCCTTTTCTGTTTCTAATGAGGACTGAATATAGGCAATAATCAGGCAAGCATATCCCACAAAAAGCCATTATCAAAGGAAGGAAGTACAGCCGGGTGGAAAAACCATGGACTGGGAACCAGGAGCCTCTGAGTTGAATCCCACCTCTGTCCCAGACTGACTGTGTTACCACTTAGCCTCTAAGAGTAGTAGAAATAGTATTTACATCTCTCCCAAAACACCCCACTCTCCATCTGCAATCGTTCTGGTAGTGGATCCACAGAGTTTTCTTGGGAAAAATCTGGCAGTGGCTTACCACTGCCGCCTTCCGCGTTGTAAACGTGAGTCTCCACCCTTGACTCTCTACCCTGCCGCTGCTGCCCGGCATGGGAGAGTTTTGACTTGTAGCAGATTTCCTGCCACTCCTTTGCCACTGGCCAATCTAGGAATGGAATGGACAGGCCTCTGCTTGACTCTCCCTGCCATACTTGAGACTGGTAGAGGACTGGAAACTCTCCAGCTGTGACACTGAGAGGGGAATAAAACACTAAACAAACTCAAAATTAAAATCAGCAAAGTGCTGTGGGTAAAGAAGGAGACTATCAGTCTCCTCAAGGCTCAGAGTCAAAGTATGCTTGAAGTTTCCATCTTGTTATTTGGAAAATAAGCAGGAGATATCTACTCTTTCTTTGAGACTGTGAACTCCAGATAGGACAGGAATTGTGTCCAATTTGCTTATTTTGAAGCAGTGTAGATAAGTGGACAGAGCACGGGTCTGGGAATCAGAGGACCTCAGTTCTATTCCTGGACCCTCCACTTAATAATAACAATAAAAGCAACAGCAATAGTAATATAATAATGGTATTTGTTAAGCACTTATTATCTGCCAAGTACTATACTAAGTTACTCTGGGGTAGAGACAAGATGACCTGGTCCCACTTGGAGCCACAGAACAAGTAAGAGGGCAAAAAGGCATTAAGTCCCCATTTGGAAGATGAGGTAACTGAAGCACAGAGAAGTGAAGTGACTTGCCCAAGGTCACAAGGCAGGCAAGTGGCAGAGCCAGCATTAGAAATCACATCATCTGACTCCCAGGCCCAAAGTCTTTCCTCTAGGCCACTCTGCTTCAATATGATACATACACATTTGCCTGCTGTGTGTCCTTGGGCAAGTCACTTAACTTCTCTATGCCTCTGTTCAATTCAACACCTGGTGGCAGAGTCTTGCTTAGACCGTGAGGCCCAACAGGGCCAGGGACTTTGTCTGATCGCATATTTTTTTATCTACCTCAGTGCTTAATCTAGTCCCAGACCCATAGCAAGTGCTTAAAACTACCACCATCATCAATATTACTCCAGTGTGGGGTTCATTGTTTAGCACCTAATAAGGGCCTGAGAATGGGGAGAAGGGGGACAAAATGGGTGAGCAGCTGTGTCTCTCCCTTTGTCGCATGGAGTGGTAGGAGAGAGAGAGGAGCAATGTGGGGAATACCAATTGGACAGAACGGGGACCCAATGAGGGGAAAAAAAATCTTATAGGAACAGGAAAAAGCAATACCTCCATCGATGGTATTTATTGAGTGCTTACTGTATGCAGAGCACTGTACTGAACTTGAGAGAATACAACAGAGCTGATGGACACTTTCCCAGCACTCAAACAGCACATATGCTGAAGTGACGTGGTGGACAAATGAGAGGACAATGTGGACAGAATGAAGGAGAAATGGGAAATGGCCCAAACCGAGAAAGGTGTCAGGGGAAGAGGTACAACATAAACGCAGGTGGAAAGGAAACAAACACAGAGACCCAGAGACAGAAAGACAGAGATACCATAATGATTTATTATTATTATTAGACAGAGAGACAGAGAATATGTTTAATGCATATCTAATCTGGAGGAACACAGAGAATTTCTGCTAGTTGGAAAGACAGTAGTCAGTGTAGGTTGTTACTAAGAGGACTTATTGGGGATGGCTTTTTTTTTTTTTTTTCTGGAAATTAACAAAAAACATTTTCACCTTTCTAGGATCTAGCTGAAGTAGGGAAACAGATTAGGTGACCCCCGATCCCCCTAAGGTTCTATGACTCCAAGTGTTCAGTAACATCTGTAACGTACTGATCTCATACATCTAATTACGGTTCTCAGCTGGTGTCCCTTTTACATGCTGACGCTAGTCAAAACTTTTGCAAAGCATCAAATTTAGCTTAATGTGCCCTTGATTTCAAGAAAGCAGGTGCACCACAGTGGCAAGTAAGTGGCACTCCATATTTACTGAGTGAGGCTATTCGCAGATCAAGAGAGTTCATTTGATGATCTGGACTGCATGCTCAACCCACTTGATATTAAATCATCAGCATCATAAAAAGCATTATTGAGTGTCTATTTGCATGTGGCACTGTTTCAGCAACTCTATAAAATAAGTCAAATAAACACAGTCCATATCGTCTAGGAGCTGCTGATCTGAAAAGTGGTTCGGCTTCAGAGGATTCGACTCGAACCTCGGCTTTCTGAAAATTTTAGTGATGAATAAAAAATGTCTGATTTCTCCTCCTCCTGACTCCTTCAGGGCTGAAGACTTCTAATCTTTTTAGTCTAGTTTTAAAATGTGCCGCGGTTACTGAAAATAGTGCCGATCATTCATTCATTCAATTCATTCGATGGTGTTTACTGAGTGGTTACGATGTGCAGGGCACTGCGCTAAGCACTTGGAATGTGCAGTTCAGCAACAAATAGAGACAATCCCTGCTCACAATGGGCTCACGGTCTAGAAGGGTTTGCAGCAGACTGCGATGCCGTTTAATATTCAATCGATCGAGCAATCAATAGTCTTTATTGAATGTGAACTGTGTGCAGAGCACCGTTCTGAGCATATGGAAGATTTGAATGGAATTAGTAGATACGATTCATGCCCCCCTGAGGTCACATTCTGCTCTACTCAGAGCCCTATACTAAATGCTCGGGAGAGCATACATTGGGCTTGGATTACAGGGGGTTAAAAATGCTCAAAGAATGCTCAGGCAATATTTAGAGAACATACAATCTACTGTGTACAGAGCAGTGCATTAGACATTTCTGAGCGTGCAAATGAATTAGTAATCATGACATCTGTCCTCAAGGAGTTTACAATCTACTGTGAGCAGAACATTTCATTAAGTGCTTGGGAGAGCAACAGACACTTAGTAGATGCAAAGATCGATCCCTGACGTTGAGAAGCTTACAATCAATCGGGGAGCGGGGAGGAGGTGTGTGGACTCACAAGGACCCCAAGATCTGCCACATTAAATAGAAAACGGCTCTTTGTAAAAAAAAAAATAATAATAATAAAAATTGTTGACACGTATAATGAGCTGCTTCTCCACTTGAATGTTCATTTAATTTTTCCCCACCAAATGCAATTCCTATTTCAGGAGGAGCAAGGGTTTTCACAATTCACCCCTGTAAAATGAGCAGAGTCAAGTCGGGTAAAGTAAGTACCCTGTGGTGAAGTACCATTCTTTTCCCTAAGGTTGTTGGTTTATTCACTGGGCCACTGTATTTCTTTAAGAACAAATGTTAAAGTGCAAGAATAGGGCAAAAATATTTTGTCTACCTTGAGCCGTTAATGAACAAAGAATGGCATTAGCTGCAGCGTTAGCAACCCCAACGATATTAATCCCTCAACTCTTCGTTATCCAGTTTTCAGTTATTCTCATTTCCTCCTTACTCTTCTGACTACTAAATACTCAATGCACTGCTCATTAGTACCTCTGTTCAAGAATGGGCAGAGGAAGGTGGATAAAGCCAGACTCAATAAGACGCTTTTAATGCTTGTTAGCATCTGTGGTAAAGGTTGACATGTAGAATGTGCTGAAATCCCTAAGTCTTTATATTCATTCCAGATTTCACTTGTCATTTCTCTCTCTTCCATTTAATCAATGCTATTTATTAAGTGCTTACTGTGTGCCAAGCACTTTACTAAGCACTTGGGAGAGTCTGGTACAACAGAGTTGGTAGGCAAGTTCCCTGCCCACAATGAGTTCACAGTCTAGAGGGAAAGAGAGACATTAATATAGATAAATAAATAACTGATCCCTTCAGTAGAATAGTGCGAATTACTTCTAATCAGAAGAACAAAGAGTGAATACCATTCCCCCAAACTAAAATGTGGGGGAATGTTCTAGAGCGTGGGGTTCAGCAGGGAACTACAACTATGGAAAACTTATTATAAAAGCAACAATCTTTATTTAGCTCAAAGAGTGGGAAATCAGCAATTCTTGCCATGTAACAGCTCAATGAAAGGAGAATGTGCTAACTACGATCTTCTGCTGGGGTGCCAGGGGCTGGCATGGAAAGTCTCTTGCTAGATGGAAGTGAGATGGACTGTTTTAGACTGAATATTGTCCCCGGAAGGATTTCTAAGGACCGCTGGCAATCGAACTCTGGACCAGCTGCCAAGGAAGAAACCATCTGATAAAATGATCAGGCGAAGGATCCACCTTGGTGACCCTCCCAACTACTCAACCCTGAAGCGTCATCCAAGATACCATGCTCCTTGACCACAGTACGCTCTTCAATATCCATTCAGATTTCAAAAACAAATAAAAAGAAAAGAAATAAGTGCGACGCAAACTTCTCTGATTTCTATTACTAGCTCTCTCTTGCTGCAATGCAATCTGTTTTCCCCTCGAGTCCAATGGGCTGGGTTTCGACACTCTGCAGCCTGGACTGACCTTTTATGACTGAGTCATGCATCTCTAAACACAGGGGATGCGATCACAGCCAGGGTCTTACATATACAGTAATTGCTCCGTAATTACATGGTAATTATTGACCATTTAAGCACATTTAAGAACAGGCTGACTACTGGGCAATTAAAGCATAATTATCTGATTATTTCTGTCTTTTAAACTGCAGCTCTACAAGATATAAAAATTGCGAGTAACATGGTAATTAGTCATCGAACAACATGGTAACTTCAAGTATAATTACCAAGTAATCTGCTTGAAAATGTATTTGTATTGTAGTTGCCATGCATAGTAATTACAGAGTAGCTACATTGTAATATGTATCCCGTGAAAAGTTCTACAGGGGGGAAAAAAATCTATCATTATATCGCACTAATGAAGGAGACTCGGGTTAACAAAAAGATCATTACACCATTCATTAAAGAGTACAAATAGGCACATATATTTGCAACATCTGAATTCATGAGTCTGGGTTAGGATTATTAATAGGCCAGAAGGCAGAAGTGGGTTCAGTATTCAAAATCGCCAAGCTATTTTCTTCTATATTACTCAGAAGAATCCAAGAGTGTGCAATCATCTTATTTCATACACAAGATAAATTGAGTCAGGAAGCTCACAGAGTGTCACAGCCATTACTGGAGTTGGATCAGGTAATAAGCGCTTAACAAATACCAACATTATTATTATTATTATTATAATTATTAGGTATGTCCCATTTTCAAATTGCCCAGTCTCTTTTATCCACTTTACCAAGAGCTTCCTCATTATTCCACTAAGTACGCTAAGATGACGTCTCCAAAAAAGGAATGCAAAAATCTATCAGATGGGTCTAGACTTGGGTGAGTCTAGACTAGGTTTGGACCAAAAGCTGAACCTGAAACTGACTCCATTACTTAGCCATCACCACCGTCGTTTACTTAGCTGCCTGCCATCTAGAGCACCCGCAGTACAATTACAAATTAAATATCCGAGGAAGATGCTGGAAGCTCTAGAAATGGAAACACTTTTTCAAGGGGATAGCATCACATTGCAGGTCTTGATGAAAAATCCGTTTCATCAAGTTAATTCACTGCCGAATCATTCACATTCAAAGAGTGGATGGCAAAGTTTCCTTTTCAGAAATAAATTACCTTTGCTTCAAATACCGGTCATTACAGTTCTACAATGTGGAAAACACTCTGAAGCATTTACAGTATCGTGCATGCAGTATTAGCTGCCACTGATCAGAATCCTCAAAAGTAAAGAGCAGAGTAAGTGCTCAGTAAATACCATTGATTTAAATGTATTTGCTTAACAAATACTGTCTGCAGTGTGCTGTACTAAGTGGTTTGGATGGCAGAACAGAGGTAAAAGGCATGATCCCTTGGCTATAAAGAATGTTCAGTCTAACGGGGAAGAAAGGCAAACACAAAATTACTAAGAATTGGAACGGGGACAAGACCCAGGGAGACAGCTGGGAAAAGCCAGAGGCTGGAAGCATAAATAAATGAATAAATAAGAGAACAAGAAATAGAGTAAGAATCTGAACCACAGCATTAAAGATGTATGATGTCTAATATGGCATCTTTCCTTCTTATCTGCAGTTCTAGGTCTGCATGCTAGATGCAACACTGGCTTTTTGAAATTATGTTTCAATACTGTCTTTTACAATTACTCTGAAATAAGTGGATGGGTCAAGTGAGAAGGGTAGTCATCACTTTCTGTTCTCATTAATCTTTTGACCTGTGCTGCTACCTAGAAAGTGAAAGCTAAAATGGACGGCTATCATTTTGACTAGCATTTAGGCATTCGTGGATCGTTACCCCAATATTATCTCTGATTGAAATCTTATTAAAGGTTTTTACCCGGTATCAAAATGTCGACAGCCTTCACAAGATGGGAGAAGTATTTGATTAGGGTTGGATTTCATAATCTAATAACTTCAAAAATTGGTCTCAGTTGTGTTTCAGAAAAAGTCTCTCATTAGCCCCCTATTGTTATTTATGTCTTTTTCTGCCCCCAGTTGAGAATTACTGTGCATTCTTCTATATAAGATTACAATTGAAATCTAACGAGTAAAGGTCACTTTCTGTAAAGAGCTTGCAATCACTCTGGCAGAGGGGAAGAGGAGTGTTGGTAAAGAAAGCCTGCCCTTTTTCGGGTCTAAAATTACTTATTACAAGCTGGTAAAGTGGCACACTCCACTCCTAACTAAGGGCCTTCAAGACCTTTGCCAACTTCCAAAATAGATTTGGATTTAGGAAGTTATTTTGTAGTCCACTGATCAAATCACTTGCCTCTATCTCCATAGAAATTACAACCATCCAAATCAGTGGGTGTCCAAATACCCACTCACTGCCCCCCCCCCAAAGAAAAAGAAACCCCAAAAACCAAATAAACAAAAACAAAATAGGCAAGGCCAACAGAAGCAGCATGGCCTAGTGGATAGAACACAGGTCTGAGAGTCAGAAGGATCTGTATTTTCACCCTGTCTACACCACTTATCTACTGTATGATCTTGGGCAAGTCACTTCAGTTCTCTGTGCCTCAGTTCTCTCATCTGTAAAAAAGGGGATTAAGACTGTGAGCACTATATGGGACAGGGACTGTGTCCGTAACGATTAGCTCGTATTCATTCAATCAATCGTATTTACTGAGCGCTTATTGCGTGCAGAGCACTGTACTAAGCATTTGGAAAGTACAATTCAGCAACAAATAGGGACAATCCCTACCCAACAATGGGCTCACAGTCTAGAAATCTACTCTAGTGCTTAGAAGAGTGCCTGACAAATAGTAAGGGCTTAACCAATACCATTATTATTATTTTTTTTTTTAAATGTGATATAGATAGTTTATCTTCCCTTTCTTCCCACTCTCCTAGCAGAGTACTGATAAAGAAACTGAGTAAGCTTCTCCTAGAGGGTAAAATGTGTCTTTGTTATATTAATTCTCTCAGACCAGAGTACGCTATATAGTGGTTGCTACTATCGAACACTAATGGATACCTCTTTGACCTGAAAAGGTTAAGGTATCTTTAAATTAATTCCTAATATCCCAAGATGATTCAAAAGCCACACTCACCCTTATGACTTTCTCATATGCATCCTCAGCACTTATGCATATCTGAAGAGTCCTTATATGGGTGTGTAGATTTTATATATATGTAAATTTTCAAGCATTTATTCAGATACTTCATCTTGGCATATTAACTCTACTACATAGCTGATTCTTCTTCCTCCTGCTACCACTGTTTGTAAGTAATTTTGGATGAGTCTCCCCCATTAGAATGTCCCTTGAGGACAGGGAATATTTCTTTTTTAATTCTTTTTTTAACTCTCCAAAACCCTTAGAAATGTTAAGTACAATACACTCCATGATCACGTCCATTAAAATCCTTTGTCAACTACTTGGCCCACAGCACACCTATTTCTCCAACTCTGAAGTCACATTAATCTCCCCCGATTAGACTGCAAGCCCGTCAGAGGGCAGGGACTGTCTCTATTTGTTACCAATTTGTACATTCCAAGTGCTTAGTATAGTGCTCTGCACATTCATTCATTCAATAGTATTTATTGAGCGCTTACTATGTGCAGAGCACTGTACTAAGCGCTTGGGATGAACAAGTCGGCAACAGATAGAGACGGTCCCTGCCGTTTGACGGGCTTACGGTCTAATCGGGGGAGACGGACAGACAAGAACAATGGCACTAAACAGCGTCAAGGGGAAGAACATCTCAATAGTAAGCGCTCAATAAATACTACTGAATGAATGAATGAATAATCCTGGCTCTGCCAATTGCTTGTTGTGAGACCTTGGGTAAGTCATGTAACATATCTGTGCCTCACTTTCCTCAACTCTAAATGAGGATACCAGTTCTCCCTTCTACTTAGACTGTGAGCTGCAGGCTAATTAACTAGGTATCTAATTAACTTGTACTTACCCTAGCTCTTAGAATAGTGTTTGACACATAGTGAGCACTTAACAAATACCATATAAACAAAATTTGAGGGGCTCCTATCTGGACAGTGATGAGAGTCAGTTCTCCATTTCCACAAAGGGTAGGGTGAGAAGAAAAGGTGGATCTAGGTCAGAAAATTGGAAGACTTAAGAATCAAGGGCTATTAAGCACTGGAACAGGTATTGAGAAAGTCTATGCAATTCCTTTCTTTGGAGACAGTGACTTGCAGATAGCCATCTATTTAAAACAATGAAATGAGGATTGCTTGACAATAAAGGGATTCATGAGATAATTACATAGAGGAATTGACCAGATTGATAATGGACTCACTTTCATCCTTGTGATCTTTGGTTTTGATTTATAATAATATCAATCATGGTATTCATAAAGCATTTACCATAAGCCAGGCACTCTAGTAAGTGCTGGGATGGATACAGGCAAATCAGGTTGAACACAGTCCCTGTCCCATATGTAGCTCACAGTCTTAATCCTCATTTTACAGATGAGGTAACTGAGGCACAAAAAAGTTAAGTGACTTGCCCAAGATCACAAGGCAGACAAATGACGGAGTCAAATTAGAACCCAGGTCCTTCTGCATCCCAGGCCCTTGGTCTAAAAATAGCCTATGTTGCTTTTCCAGAACTCATTCGCTCGATTATAGTAATGTTACGCATTTGGAGGCTATAAGTCCTTGGTAGAAATGTAAGTCTAATAGATGATGTTAGATATTTGTCTCTTATTTGTAGGCAAATTGTTCTGAGGCTGATGTCCCAAGATGTTCATTTTTAATAATTACCAATGCCTGGTGGCCAAACCCCCACAGGTGAAGTTACCTGAACCCTAATTTATAGTCAACTGTGGCCAATTCCATGTGAGGTGCTATCATGGGACCAAATGGAGGAGTTGACTCATGATTCCTTCTTTCAAATAAAAGTTGTGGTCAAGGATAGCAACTGTCTCTCTAAATGATCTTGTGTAGGCACAGTCTCTGGGTTCAGGGACAATTTGCGCTTCTCAAATGAGAAAGCAGAGGTGGGTGGTTGGGTGGTGTTATACAACATCAAACTGGCTCAGAAAAATGGCTTTTAATAAGGATGATAAGAGAGACTTAAAAATCTTTCCAAGCCAGGAGCTAGAACATTTCCAAATTCCAACTCTCCATATTATTGACATAAAAATAGGCAACTCTGGAACTTGGGAAAATAATTTCCAGTAGTCTAACAATCTCAATTATGGGAGGGAGAGTCAAGCAGAGGCAAGCAGAGCAGAAGCAGAGGGAAGCAGCGTGGCTCAGTGGAAAGAGCACGGGCTTTGGAGGCAGGGCTCATGAGTTCGAATCCCAGCTCTGCCACTTGTCAGCTGTGTGACTGTGGGCGAGTCACTTAACTTCTCTGTGCCTCAGTTCCCTCATCTGTAAAATTGGGATTAAGACTGTGAGCCCCACGTGGGACAACCTGACTCCCCTGTGTCCACCCCAGCGCTTAGAACAGTGCTCTGCACATAGTAAGCGCTTAACAAACACCAACATTATTACCCATTCCATTCCTAGCTTGGCCAATGACTAGCGAGTGGAAGGCAATATGCTACAAGTCAAAACTCACCTGTGCTGGGCAGCAGTGGCACTGGAGAGAGTCGAGGGTGGAGACCCACGTTTACTGCACTCAAGGAGGCAATGATAAAGGTATTCTTACCAAAACAACTCTATGGATCCTTTATCAGAACAATTGCAGATGGAGGTAGGACATTCTGGGAGAGATGTGTCCATGGTGTCACTATGGGTTGGAGACAGCTGGACAGCATAAGGCAAGAATTCTCTAGTGGAAAAAGGGTGGACCAAGATGTCAGGAGATCTGGGTTCTAATCCCATTCCTCCTGTTTGTCTGATGTGTAATCCTGAGTATATCATAACTTCACTCTGTCTCTGTTTTCTCTGTAAAAATGGGAATAAAATATCAGTTCTCCCTTCCCCTTAAGACTAGGAGCCCCATGTGGACCAGGGACTGTGTCCACTCTGCTTAGAATGTATTTACCCCAGCTCTTAAGTACACTGTTTGGCAAATAATTATGGCTTAACTAATACCACACTTACTCTTTATTATTAGGTCAATTACTTATGCCTTCCCTTAAAAAATGCTTTTCTTCATGAGTGAATAGACCGTACATAATAAGGAACTCTGCAAATAAAAGGAAATAGGGCAAGTCCCAATTTTTCAAATAAATAAATTCACCAAGCTCATTAGTGATATGCCATCTTTACATTTTCCTCCTCACAGTCACCACTACTTGCATTTTTAAATGTTCTTCACTTTTGAAGTATTTGTTATGAATCGTTTGACCTTTTGGAAGCCCCACCATGTCCTGGATTTCTACAATGGAATGAAATAGGTGTGCATGGTAGTTTCAATGGCATTCCTCTTTAGGATGCCTCCATTTTCTTTTATATTTCTTTCTCAAAAAATTAGAATTTGGTTTGAGTGTCTTTTAAAATCATTTTCCCTAAGTTAAATTTTGAAGAGAGAGCCCAGGTATTTTTTTTTTTGTCTTGACTTTTGAAAAAAACATGTTTACTTTGACATTTTAAAATGATATTCCTTGAAGTCTTTGGGTGAACTTATATTGCATTCTACTCTTTGAATTCAATTTCTTTTGTGGATCCAGTATACTTCTAGCAGATGCACTCAGTGTTCATAGGCTCCTGGTGGGCCCAGAGGGAGTCACTTTTTTATTCTGTATGTTCTAAGCACAGACCTGGGAGTCAGAGGACCTGGATTCTAATCCTGATTCTTCCACTTGCCTGCTTTGTGACCTGAGGCAAGTTACTTCACTTCTCTGTGCCTCAGTTGCTTCATCTGTAAAATGGGAATATCAACTGGGAGCCCCTTGTGAGACAGTGACTGTGTCCAAATTGGTTATCTTGTATGTATGCAGTGCTTATACAGTGCCTGGTACATAGAGCTTAACAAATAGCAATAAAAAAATGAAATGAGAAGGAAAACATTACTTTAAAATTCTTCTTCTAGACTGTAAACGTGTGTTAGCATATTAATATGATAGATTAATTGATAGCACAGCACACTGTTCATTAAATTCTAGTACAGTAGTAGCACAATAAATGCTACAACTATTACAACTCAGAGCTCCTGTTCTCTGGTTCAGAATATTGTATATACAAGAAAAGACACTGGAATAGGGCTAACTGAAAATAATGGCAATAATAGTTTTGATAATTTTGGTATTTGTTAAGTGTTTACAATGCATTCAGCTGGGTAGCTATAATACATTCATTCAGTTGTATTTGACGTCTTAATGCAGAACACTGTAATAAGCAATTGGGAAAGTGCAATATAGCAGGAAACAGACACATTCCCTGCCCATCATGAGCTAACAGAGTAGAGGGAGGTTGTATCAAATAATAATGATAATAATAATAACTATGGTATTTGTTAAAATGCTTACTGTGTGCCAGGCACTGTACCTAAAAGCTGGGGTAAAAACTCTCTTAATCACATGGGGCTCACGGTATCAATCCTCATTTTAAAGATGGGGAAATTGAGGCACAGAGAAGAGAAGTGACTTGCCCAGGTAATAACACTAATAATAATAATGTTGGTATTTGTTAAGAACTTACTAAGTGCCGAGCACTGTTCTAAGTGCTGGGGTAGATACAGGGTAATCAGGTCATACAACAGACAAATGGTGGAGCCGGGTTCAGAACCTAGTACCTTTTGACTCACCGGCCTGGGCTCTAGCCACTACAACATGCTGCTCCCCAAGCTGGTAGGACCAATTTGCTGCTCTAAACGGGGGTCACAGTCCAAGAGGGAAGCAGAGCAGTTATTTTATCACCATTTTACAGACGAAGAAACTGAGCACAAAACCATTACATGCCCAGCCCAAGGGTCCTCAGCCGACAAATCTCGGGCCTGGGATTAAAACCCAGGTCCTCTGATTCCCAAGCCCATGCTCTTTCTGCTAAACCACAATTTTCTTCCAGTTCCAATGGATCAGGCCAAGGTGGTGAAAAGGAAAATTTCACTTCATTTGCCCCTCCTTCTCTAGTGTCTGCCAAATCAGACCTGAGCTCAAGTTGAGCAGGTAGCCCATCCTCTGCCCCATGATCCCAGCTAAACCTCGTTTCATGCCGTCTGTGAGTTCTTGTAAGTGACGGGGGATCTCAGGCAATAGGCTAGGCCAAACTCTCAGAGAAGCAGTGTGACCTAATGAATACAGTACAAGCCTGGGAGTCAGAAGGTCATGAGTTCTAATCCCGGCTCTGCCACTTTTCTGCTGTGTGATCTTGGGTGAGTCACTTTACTTCTTTGTGCCTCAGTTCCCTCATCTGTAAAATGGGCATTGAGACTGTGAGTCCCATGAGGGACAGGGATGTGTCCAGACTGATTTGCCTCAGGAGAAGCAGCTTGGTGTAGTGGATAGAGCACGGGACCTGGGAGTCAGAAGGTTATGAGTTCTAATCCCGGCTCTGCCACTTGTCTGCTGTGTGACCTCGGGAAAGTCACTTCACTTCTCTGGGCCTCAGTTACCTCATCTGGAAAATGGGGATTAATAATAATAACAATAATAATAATGTTGGTATTTGTTAAGCGCTCACTATGTGCCAAACACTGTTGTAAGCGCAGGTTGTACCAAGTGAGGCTCACAGTCTTAATCCCCATTTTACAGATGAGGGAACAGAAGCACAGGGAAGCTAAGTGACTTGCCCAAAGTCACACAGCTGACAAGTGGCAGACGTGGGAATCGAACCCATGACCCTTGACTCCCAAGCCTGTGCTCTTTCCACTGAGCCACACTGATTAAGACTGCGAGCCCCACATAGGACAACCTGACTACTCTGTAGCTACCACGACGCTTAGAACAGTGTTTGGCACATAATAAGTGTCTAACAAATACTATTGTTATTAGTGTTAGTATCTGTTCCAGCTTTTGGTAGACTGTCTGGCACATAATAAG
Organism: Ornithorhynchus anatinus; assembly: GCF_004115215.2. Lineage (NCBI taxonomy): Eukaryota > Metazoa > Chordata > Mammalia > Monotremata > Ornithorhynchidae > Ornithorhynchus > Ornithorhynchus anatinus. The sequence continues at coordinate 64,860,536 of NC_041735.1, read as the reverse complement.
CGCTTAACAAATACCATTAAAAAAAGGAAAAAAAAAACTCTTCTCTTTCCTCACCTTGAAACATGAATATTTCAAATGTGCTCTGAGATTACGCATCCCTCTCTGGATGATAGCTACAAGGGTTTCCCAAGAGCACAGACTAGAGAAAGAAGCCTCATGAGTTTAACGAACCATTTTAGACCAGATGTTGAAGCGAAAGACCTTTCGCAGCTCAGTACATCAATCACAAAGATCTGTGTAGAAAAAGTGGTGTTTGGAACAGATCCGCACAAACCCAAGGAACGTCGTCACAGTGAGTTCTAGTAGTTATTAAGTGCTTACGGTATGCCAAGTGATGTCGATCTGCGGTAGATATAAAAATAACACATCTGATAGATTATCTGACCTCCCTCAGGACACAAGATCTCAGTGAGGTAGATAGATAAAAACAACGGTAAATCAGATGCTGCAAGCGGCAAAAAGCAACAATCATTCAATCAATCTATGGCATTTATTGAATGCTGTCTGTGTGCAGAGAAATGGCCCAAGAAAACTACATTAGAACAGGCAAATGGACAGTTTGGGGAAGTAGGAAGGTGATGCTGTGGACTGTCTGAGCCGCTCGATTCTCAAGGCATTAAGGAAAAAAATGAGGTTGTATTCTGACTTCTTCCAACACGGCATCGTGTTATATCCAGACGGTCGTTTGTTGTCGGAGTAGCTTTCCCCAACACAACCCTCATTCTAGATAAAGGATCTGGTGAAAAATATGCTATGGAAGACCTGTGCGTACTAAATACTCCTCTGGTGTCCTAAGGTCAATCAATCAATGGTATTTACTGACCACTTACCATACGCAGGGCAGTATACTAAGCTCTTGAGTGAGTACAAGACGACCGAGTTTTTAGACCCAATCCCTGACTCTGAAGCATATATTTCCTGAGGGACTATATTTCCTGAGGGTATAATGTAATTTAAAAACTTGTCTTCTCCCTTTGAATACGGTTACGATTGTTGTAGAGCTGTAATCACGCAGTAGCAAACAGGGTCTCAAAGTCTATTCATCATCACTGGGATTTACTGAGCACCTACCATGATAATAATAATAATAATAATGTTGGTATTTGTTAAGCGCTTACTATGTGCCGAGCACTGTTCTAAGCGCTGGGGGAGATACAGGGTAATCAGGTTGTCCCACGTGAGGCTCACAGTTAATCCCCATTTTACAGATGAAGGAACTGAGGCACAGAGAAGTGAAGTGACTTGCCCGCAGTCACACAGCTGACAAGTGGCAGAGCCGGGAGTCGAACTCATGACCTCTGACTCCGAAGCCCAGGCTCTTTTCCACTGAGCCATGATTAAACCACAAGGCTGGAGGCTACAAATGGGAAAGGAGCATGGAATAAATATAAATTTCATTTTCTGGCAGTCCAGAGAGAGAATCCACAGTCCCAGACTTCACAAGGAGTTTACAATCTAATGAGGGTTCGCTTTGATAAGCAATCAATCAGTGGTATTTATTGAGCCTTAACTATGTGCAGAACACTGTACTAAGTGCTTGGGAAAGTCCAGTGTAATAGAGTTGAGAATCACAATCCCTGCCTACAAGGGGCTTGCGGTCTACAGGAGGAGTGTACAGTCTACAGGATAGAGGGAATGCAGCATGGTTTAATGGAGAAGGCATACGTCAAGGAGTCAGAGGACAAGAGTTTCAAATCCAGGCTCCGTCATTTGCCTCCTGGTTGACTTAAAGCAAGTCACTTCATTTTTCTGTGGCACAGTTTCCTCATGTATAAAATGAGGATTAAACCTGTTCTCCCTCTATCTTATACTGCAAGCCCCATGTGGGCCAGGGACTATGTCTGATCTCATTATCTTGTAACTACTCCAGTGCTTAGTACAGAGCTCCATGCATAATAAGCACTTAGCAAATGCAGTTAGAATTATGACTATTAGAAGTATTTCTGGGAAACACACATTTGCAAAGCAAGAGAAAGCTATCTTTTAAAAAAAAAAAAAACAAAATAGCAAAACTCTGCTTCTCAACTGCATGAAATCTGACAAGTAAATCCTACATTGTTTTAAACACAGTTACTTCACACCCATTTCTTTACTCATCAACCTTTGTTGAGGCAAATACATATTAGTGGTTTTCATTTTTGAATTACACCAAAATGTGCCTTTACATCTATTGAAAATTGAGGCAGTGGGCTATCTAACTAGATGTATCACATGTACTACAGTTTTCAAAGAGCATTTTTTTTAGAGCTTTGGTATTCTAAAAATAAGACTGAATTATAGACTATTTTTTTACACTCAGCAGTATCCCATAAGTGATCCTGGACCCCCACATGCAAATCAGAACATCAGAAATTCATATAATGTCACCGGGGGCGTGGATTCTTCGGAGTTAGAGGAAAAGGCTGTGAAATCATACTTATTAAGAAAATGGTTTGAATATTAGAACAAAGCCTTTGGACTGGTGATTTATAAAATGGTGGCAGGGATGAAAGTCTAACTGATGAATCGCTTAAGACTATAACACATAGAGTACTTCAGATTGTAGACGAGAACAGAGTAGGGGGTAGACTTGAAGACCTGATAGAGTACATGTCATCCCATTCTAATTTCTATTATTATGTATTCTCAATAGCTCAGGACCATAAATGATTTCAAATAGGGTCTTGACTAATGCAGTATTCACAGTATCAAGTGATTAGACATTTTCTCATACTCTTGCAGCTTTAGGGAAATGCGTGCAGAGTGCTTTTCTAAGCATTTGGGAGAGTACAGCACAGTTGGTAGACACATTCTTTGCCCCAGAGGAGCTTACAGTGGAGACGAAGTGGATCGTATGGACTGTCTGATCCACAGTGTGGATTGACCACCTACTTTATGTGGAGTACTGTATTAAGCGTTTAGCGGTAGAAGACACAGTGTTAATGGCATGTGCAAAACCCCATGGGGCAGGCTGTCTAATAAACTATGAGAGCAGTATTGCTTAGTGGATGGAGCACGGGACTGGAAGCCAGAAGGTTCTAATCCCGGGTCGCAGGTTCTAATCCCGGTTCCGCCACTTGTCTGCTGTGTGACCTCGGGCAAGTGGCTCAGTGGAAAGAGCATGGGCTTTGGAGTCAGAGGTCATGGGTTCGAATCCAGGCTCGGCCACTTGTCAGCTGGATGACTTTGGGCAAGTCACTTAACTTCTCGGTGCCTCAGTTCCCTCATCTGTAAAATGGGGATTAAGACTGTGAGCCCCACATGGGACAACCTGATTCCCCAGTGTCTACCCCAGTGCTTAGAACAGTGCTCGGCACATAGTAAGCGCTTAACAAATACCAATTTTCAATTCTCTGGGCCTCGGTTACCTCATCTGTTAAGTGGGGATTGTGACTGTGAGCCCCACGTGGGACAAGGACTGTTTCCACCCGAATTTGCTTGTATCCACCCCAGCTCTTCGTACAGTGCCTGGCACATAGTAAACACTTAACACGTGTCATTATTAATTATTACTAATAAACTAGAATACAAAGGTCAGATCTACAGGTTGACAGCAGCTTTTCCCCAGATAGACCACAAAGAGCTAACAAGAGATTCTCATGTGGTAAAAATGCTCTTGCCAATGTCCAGGAGAATGTTTTGCATCCTGCAATGTAGTGTTATTTTTTTTCTAGAGAAAAGCCCCTTCAAAAGTAGTTTGGACTCACACTTAGTGTGGGTAATTATCATTATTATTTTTTTGTTGTTTTTAAGTCCTCACATTTACAGATTCTTGGCAGGAGAAATCTCCCAGGACAGGATGTTAAATTCCTTAGCAGTAGTGCTCCCTCATTTAGAGTAACCTCTCTCTGTTTTCTAGTCTCTGTTTTTTTCCACCAGACGTTTTTTTTTTTTTTTTTCCCTCTACTTTCTAGGCTCTCTCCCAAACGTCAATTCTCCCCCACATTCCCTCCCACTTCTATTTCTACTGTCAGATGCTCTTTCTGGCAGATGCTTGGAGACTTCTGCTTTTTTTTTTTTTTTTAATTTTAATATTTCCAAGCCTTCCCACCCTTCCCATGCCAGATCTGTACTCTGATCCTCACCAGTAAGCATCTAAAGGCTACATTTTATTCTCTACTCTTCAGTCTTCCCAGGCTTCTGGATCCTCTCCGTCTCCATAAACAGACCTCTCTGTCTAACACCCTGACTTGCTATTTTCCTCTTTTTTTTTTTTTTTTTTGAATCCTCTCACATTCTAGCTCAGTTGTACCCAAGAATATTCCTCTTTGTCAGAGGTCTTTGGGTCTGCTTCTTCCAGAAACAAGCTCACACCCAAATTCCTCATTCTCATCTTCCACAGTTCTAAGTACATTTTCTCGCTTCTGCCATTCTCCGGTGTCTTTCCCCCCGACCCCCAATCGCAATTTCTGTTGTCCGTCCCAAGGTCCTCGTTGTCTCTCAAAGCTTTGGTGAACCAGTTCAGCTACTGATCCCTGTGCTTGCCTAAGATTTCTACAGCCAATGTGCAAACAGACCCCTTCCATTCATTCAATCCATCAAATTGATTGAGCACTTATTGTGTGCAGACCACTGTACTAAACACTCGGGAGACTACAGTGTGACAATAAACAGACATATTCCTTGCCCAAAATGAACTTACAGTCTAGAGGACCCCTTCCTCTGGAGCCTCCACAACTGTCAACACTGATAGAAATCCTTGACTGTGATTCCTAAGGGAAGAAAGACCTTAACTTCTGATTCTATTTTTTGCCCTTCATAGACACATTTCATGTCATTCATTCACTGAATAGCATTTCTTGAGTTCTTACTGTGTGCAGAACACTGTACTAAGCACTTGGGAGAGTACAACACTAAACAGACACATTCCCTGCCCACAGTGAGTGGAATCTAAATAGTCCCATATGGAACTCATCGGCTGTGACTCTAACCTCAAATTCAGGCTATTTCAAAGTACGGAGTTTTTGAAAGAATTCACTGAGGCACATCATCCCCAGGACCTTGTGTGCATATGCAGATATTCACAGTGATACATAAAGGCAATGATAAATATAAATATATCACACACATATACACACACACACACACACATATATATATCTATATATATCTATATAGAGAGATATAGATATATATAGATATATATAGATATAGATATATGTCATTGACTTTGTAATTAGTAAGAATGGTAAACCAAAGAGGATGAAAATGCATCACAATTATGTTATGATTATGTGAATAAGGTTCTGTGATGAATTGTTAATCATTATTTAGTAAATTACAACTTTCTTGTGGCAAAAAATAATACCTTACCTATATAATGAATAATATTGCACTTGGACTAATATAGTTGTAAGTTAATTATACACTACACAGCTGATTTACTTTCATTTACCTAAGGAGCTGTTCCGATCCTGTTGCAGATTAATTATGTCTTCAGGCATATGCTCTCATTTATCACTGTCGCCCGCAACATTCTAGAGCCTGGTTAGGTTGCTTTGTTGGTGTCATTGTTTTACCTTTGAAAAACAGATTCTATGGCTGGGGTGCTTTTGGCAAGTTGAGCCTTTAGAAGATGTGTGACAGGTAACCGGGTCAAATGAAATTATAGCTGGAACCCAAGAAAAATACGGGTTTATATAGTCTTGGGACAAGGAGGTCCCTGTGGGCATATTTAATCCAATCCCCGTCCTCACACAGTATCACATTAAAGCCATCAAACTCAGAAAAGAATCAAGTCAAGTTCCCTAGGAGAGACTTTATTCGGTGTCTATTCGGTGCATAATGCTTAGACAAATTTGCAAGTGATTAATAATGGGTTTGAGACTGAATTTTTCATTTCTGAACATTGAATCGGTGAAGAGCTCAGAATCAAATAACTGGTTTGCTCCTGCAGATTCTGGATGAACTAAATCGTTATTACCAAAAACAAGTTTTCATGAATTAGGGCTAACGTCTTAAAACTGTCAAGTCAACAATCATACGCTAAGAAATAATTATTCACATATCAGTTTTGAACAGGGAAACAATGATCAAGATTTCTTAAATTATCACCAAAAGGGGAAAAAAAAACCCTCCAAAACACATATCAGCCGCTCACTACTGAAGCATGTTTGATGTATGTGTAATTAAAAACAAGCTGGCAGTAGGAACTTGTTTTAGGTTGTTTAAATAAAGCAAATCACTCTGTAGATCTTTTATATTGGATTAGTGAGAATTCATCGCACTTTCTGAAAGCAAAAATGTCTGATCAATCATTCCATCTATTGATTCCTGCCTCAGATGATTGCTTGACTTTCAAGGCAAAATATGAAAAAAGACTAATTCTAAACAACTTGTATTTGAAAAGTGTTAGCCTCGAAAAAAAGTAGAACTGTCCATAATTAGAATAGACAGTTGCACATTGGCAAAAAAGATAGAGTCACAGAAAAGAATAAGGGTAATTTGATTTCCTCATTTTAATTCAGTTCTCTTGTGTGGGTCTTTGAATTGTGAAAGTAAAACCAAATTATCCATTATTGCATCATCTCTGATGTGTCCAGTATAGATAATCCTGTTTCTTTCCTATATACAGAGGTTTCATTTGGTAAATATGATTTTTTCATGTCTTTTTGCCTTGATACTCCCAATCTTTGGAAAACGTGTAAATTCCTCTCTTGACTAACTAATATTGGGGAAATCAATAAATCAACCAATCAAGGAAAGGTGGTGTAACTGGGTAGTTACTGCATCCGTTTTCTGAAATACTACACTTCTGACCCTAATAAATATGGATTTATTCATTTTGGAAATTGCAGCTGCAGCCAAAAATATTATTGACCGCTGAGATGTGTGTATAATGCTACAGTCTTAACCTTCTTCAAAGACATTTAGTAAAAGCATCTCTCAGATAATATCAGTAATACTTATTGGTCCTTTGTTGAAAAAGCCTTCATCTTGAAGAGATATCCCACTAAACTGTAAAGACCATGAGAGCAGAGATCATATCCACCAACTCTACTGTATTCTATTCTCCCAGTGTTTAATACAGTGGTCTGCACCCAGAGAGTTTTCAGTGAATACCATGGATTGATTTATCTACTGAAAGTCCAATAGTGGGGCATAATGAGTAAAACCCATTCCCTCTTCACATACTTCAGTGAAATGACAGACGAGATCAATCACTCGATTGTATTCGCAGAACTTTGTGCAGCACATTGTACTAAATGCTTGGTAGAATACAATGTAACATATTCAGTAGTCATGTTCCCTGACCACTATGTGCTTACAGTCTAGGAATGGGGTTTTTCCCTTTTTCCCTCTGCTCCCCCTACTCCCCCTTCACCTCTCCGCAGCCAAACCCTCTTCTCCCCCCTTCCCTCTCCTCCTCCCCCTCTCCCATCCCACCCCCTCAGCACTGTACTCATCCGCTCGACTGTATATATCTTTACCACCCTATTTATTTTGTTTATTTTATTTAATGAGATGTACATCACCCTGATTCTATTTAGTTGCCATTGTTTTTAAGAGATGTTCTTCCCCTTGACTCTATTTATTGCCATTGTTCTTGTCTGCCTGTCTCCCCCGGTTAGACTGTAAGCCTGTCAAACGGCAGGGACTGTCTCTATCTGTTGCCGACTTGTTCATTCCAAGCGCTTAGTCCAGTGCTCTGCACATAGTAAGTGCTCAATAAATACTATTGCATGAAGGAATGAATTTACGATCTAGAGTGGAATGAGAGAGATAAGTCGAGGAAAGTGGCATGACAATGGGTTTGTGAGACAGGGAGGATTCTGGTCCTGTCTATAATGATGGAAAAGTCATGGGGAGGATGGAATTAAATTAATTTTGTTTCTAAAAGGTTATTAGGGTTTAAGGTAAAATTATCAATCCATTTAAGGTCCCTTATTGTGTGCAGAGCTCTGTACGAAGCACTTGAAAGAGTACAACGGAGTTGGTAGAAGCATTCCCTGCCCACAGTAAGCTTACAGTCAAGAGGAGGAGATAGACATAAAAAAATAAATTATGGATATGTGCAGATGTGTTGTGGAGCTAAGGATTAGGGGGGATATCAAGGGCTTACAGGGTATAGATCCAACTGCAAGGGTGACAGAAGGGTGAAGGAGTAGGGGAAATGAGGGCTTCTATTGGAGTTATCGTCTCTTGAGCATATTCTACACAATTGACTTATCACAAATAGATGCACACTTGACTCCTGAAAGAACATCCAACTTCACTGGAATAAATAGGTCTATTGAACAACTAGTTGTTCTTGCCATGAGCTCACCTGGCTTACACTTTGAACGTTGACTTTTCATACCGTGGTCCTCCATTTGATCAACGGGAAACCAGAATGCCTCATCTTCACACCATACCGTCCTCCCCTTGACTTTGCCATCATTATAGACAGGACCAAAATCTTTCCTGTCTCACAAGCCCATAGCCATGCCACTTTTCTCGATTCATCACTCTCATTCCATTCTAGATGGTAAACTCCCTTCCTAGACCGTAAACACACTGTGAGCAGGGGACATGTCTACCGACTATGTTACACTGTATTCTACCAAGCATTTAGCACAATGCGCTGCACACAGTAAAAGTTCAGTGAATACAATTGAATGATTGATCTCTTCAGTCGTATTTACTTACTCTGTGCAAAGCAGTATATTAAGTGCTTGGGAGAGACAATATAACAACTAAGAGAAACATTCCTGCCCATAATGAGCTCACAATCTACAGGGGAAGATGGACAGTAATATAAATAAAAAATAGATAAATAAATAACAGATATGTACATTTGTGCTGTGGGGATGGAGAGAAGATGAATGAAGGAGCAAGTAAGAGTGGTGCAGAAGGGAGTGGGAGAAGACGAGAGAATGGCTTGGTCAGAGAAAGCTTCTTGGAGGAGATGCACCTTTAATAAGGCTTTGAATTGGGGGAGAACAATTATCTGTCTGATATGAGGAGGAAGGGCATTCATTCATCCATTCAATAGTATTTATTGAGCGCTTACTATGTGCAGAGCACTGTACTAAGTGCTTGGAATGTACAAATCGGTAACAGATACAGTCCCTGCCCTTTGACAGGCTTACAGTCCAGGCCAGAGGTAGGATGTGGGTAAGAGGTCGGAAGCAAGATAGATGAAATGGAGGTACAGCGGAAAGGTTAGCATTAGGGGGATGAAGTGTGTGGTCTGAGTTGTCGTAGGAGAGTAGCAAGATGAGGTAAGAGGGAGCAAGGTGATTGTTTTCAAGCTAATTGTTCTTGTTTGATGTGGAAGTGGATGGGCAATCATTGGTGTTTCTTGAGGGGTGGAGAAACATGGCCTGAATGTTTTTGAAGACAAATTGTAGAATATTTTAGACTCTGATGCCCTCTGTCCAGACACGTTTATAGTCAAGGAACATAGCAGGTAGCAGTTTTTAACAAACCATTCAGTTCCAGGCTAAACAAATAGGTAATAAACATGATAGATGGACAAAAGATCTGAGTTTAACACAATGTAGGTAAGGGTTCTCTCCCACTTAGAAGTCAGAGGTATCAGTGAGAGACATGGAACACAGTTTCATCACATTGCAAAATCTAGAAATGACTTGAGATTCTGATCATGATCATTTTCTGAATATTTTGTAGGACAGATTAAAAAATATACAAAAAACAAAACAAAACAAAAGCATTGTACTGCAAGATAAGGCTGCTGACTTAAAGGCTCATGTCACTTGAAATTTGTAACGGTGAGAGTTAAAAGTCTTTTTTTTTTTTTTTAAGTGTTGGTGGAAGACGCTGCTCTTAACAACTGCTTTGTGCTGAGGGAGAGTAGAACAAGATCATGTAAATATCTACTGGAAAAAGCTTTGAGATGATAATATATGGTGTCATAAGCAGGAGCAGTGTGGCTTAATGGATAGCGTACAGGTTGGACACAGAAGGATCTCGGTTCTAAACTCGGCTCCACCACGTGTCTGCTGTGTCACCTTGAGCAAGTCACTTAACTTCTCTGTGCCTCAGTTACCTCATCTGTAAAATGGTGATTAAGACTGTGACCCCATGTAGGTCAGGGACGGTGCCCAACTTGATTACCTTGTATCTACCCCAGCACTCAAAACAGTGCTTAGCCCACAGTAAGTGCTTAACAAGTACCAAAATCATTATCATCATAAAAGTACTCCTGTCTAGCTCGTAGACCTCTTCTACCTTCCAATCCTATTTTTCCAGTGAATACAGACGCCAGTTCATCTGCAGTGCTATCCAAATGAGAATGCAGCTCGGCCTTGGCTTTCCTTTTAAAAACAGTATGCTCTGCAACTTAGATTCTGGATACCTTCTACAAAAGCTGGAGGACATTTCTGTAAGCTTCTGAAATCCTGTCCGCCTTCCTTGTTTGCGCTGAGAGTGCTGACTTCTCTGTTGAAAAGGGTCCAAATTGGAACTGACTGGGAAGGCTAACAGCTGCTGCAAAAATCAATACTCCATGTAGTAAAAACAGAATTGGGCTAAGATGGTCTTGCCTGAGCATTATTCTGCTCTGAGAGCTGAATATCTACCGAAGCTTGGAAGACGAATGTAATCTACATTAGCGGAAGTGTTTCCTTGGGTATACGCATAGACATTGCTAATCCCTTGGCCCCAGGAGAGAAGGATGGGGAAATAAATTCAGAGATCTTAATTATGTGTTATTTTGCATAAATTCAACTGCAGAGATGATCACTGTTCTAGTTAGCAAAACGTGTGTTTTGCTTGAATTTTTCACTATTTTAACATTTATAATGGCTGACAGTCTAAGCTACACTATTACAGCTGTTGCAATCTGTCTTAAAGTCAATCCTACTGATAATTTTTGCCATCCAAATTTAAACTGAAAGATAACACAGATGTTTGTAGATTTGGTTTATTACACCCTCGTGCTCTAATTACAGAACTGTAAGGTAGCTAGAAACATATGCACTATGAAGACTTTGATGGCTATAATTAAACGGGGATAAATATTCTTAAAAATGTCTTATGAACTGTTAACATCAGGAAATATACGTGATCTGCATTAAAAAAAGCTAAACATTTGGTTTGGAGATTAAAAGGACAATTACAAAGAAGCAGTGGGTGTTTAGATATTTTACAAATGTACAACTTCTTACTCACTGAAATTACAAATATTAATGTACACTCTTAGCCCTTTGGAGCAGCTATGGGAATTCTCTCAGTTTGAAAGTTAATAATAATGATAGTTAAAACAACAATAATAATGATAATAGTGATAATAATATTGACTAAGCACATCTTATGGGTCAATGACTCTACTAAGCCCTGGAATAGATATTCAATAATTAGTTTGGACACTGTCCCAATGGAGTTCACAGTCTAAATAGGATGAAGAATGGGTATGCTATCCCCATTTTATAGTTGAAGCAACTGAGGCACAGAAAAGTTTACATACTTTTCCAAAGTCACACAGCAGGTAGGTGGCACAGCCAGGATTAGAACACAGGTCTACTGGCTACCAGGTCCAAGTTCTTTCCACTAGGTCACACTGTTTCTCACTGCTTCATCTCCCGATAATCAGAGACATTTTGGAAAAAAACGTTATTTCCAAGCCACTGAGGGGCAAAGAATACCACCATGGTTGCTTTTTCCCAAGCAATTAGAACACTGTTTTTGCTCATAAATACCATTACTAGTATGGTCAATATGAGCAACAATCCTTTTAATGGTTCCTAAAGAATCAGATTTATCATTAAGCTCTTCCCAGAGCACCTAATTTCCTGCCACAGAATTATTTAAAGCAGTGGGAAAATTTGGAAAACCATCACTAAGTGTGCTGCTTTGGGTACCCACCCAGTACTTTCCTAAGTGCTTCCTCTAGAGAAGCAGCATGGCTCAGTGGAAAGAGCATGGGCTTGGGTTCCTAGGTCATGGTTCGAATCCCGGCTCTGCCACTTGTCAGCTGTGTGACTGTGGGCAAGCCACTTAACTTCTCTGTGCCTCAGTTACCTCATCTGTTAAATGGGGATTAAGACTGTGAGCCTCATGTGGGACAACTTGATTACCCCTATCGACCTCAGCACTTAGAACAGTGGTCTGCACATAGTAAGTGTTTAATAAATACCAACATTATTATTATTATTATTAGACTGTAAACTCACTGTGGTCAGGGAATGAGTCTGTTGTATTGTGATTATTGTTTAGTATAGTGCTCTGCAAACAGTAAGCACTCAGTAAATACCATTCATTATTTTCCTAATTCATGAGCAACCTGTATAGGCTGAGACATCAGAGAGCAGCTTTGTGATTCAATCCAGTGATGCCAGAAAAATTCAAATATGGCCCAGAATGGAAATGAAGAATAGATGTGTGGAAATAAAGCTTCAGAATTTCCCAATTTCCTTAGCTGGTCAATTAGCCAAGAAAAGGATCAACTTTAATTGTTTCAAGACTCCTACATGAATCTCCATCCCTTTGCCTAGATTTGTTAATAGCCCTGAGGCTCAGTGGCTTTTCAATATCTCATGGTGTCTGGCTGGTTTCTCCTGGATAAACTGTATCTTGTCTATCTCACCACCAACTCCTGGCCCACATACTGCTTCTGGTCTGGAACGTTCTCCCTTCTCATATCCAGCACTTAAAACAGTGCTTTGCACATAGTAAGCGCTTAACAAATGCCATCGTCATCATCTGACAGACAAATACTCTCCCCCCTCTTCAGAGCCTTACCGTGAATGCCCATCTCCTTCCAGAGGCCTTCCCTGACTAAATCCTCCTTTCTTCTTCTCCTACTCCCTTCTGCATCGCCCTGATTTGCTCTCTTTATTCACTCCCCCTCCCAGCCCCAGAGCACTTATGTCCATATCTGTCATTTATTTATTTCTGTTAATGTCTGTCTCCCCTCTAGGTTGTAAACTCACTGTGGAAAGGTAATTTGTCTGCTTATTGTTATGCTGTACTCTCCCAATTGCTTAGTACAGTGCTCTACACACAGTAAGCGCTCAATACATCCGACTGAATGACTGAAAGAAGCAGTGTAAAAGACAAATTATTCAACCTGAGAATAAGCACAGCCTAGTGGAAAAAGCACAGGCCTGGGACTCAAAGGACTTGGGTCCTAATCCCAGCTGTACCCTGTTGCCTTGCTGTGTGAGCTTCGGGAAGTCCGTTAAATTTTCTGTGCCTCAGTTACCTGATCTGTAAAATGGGATTAAGGCTGTGAGCCCCATGTCTTGTTTCCAACCTGATTAGCTTGTATCTACCCCAGTGTTTAGTACAGTGCCCAGAATATAGTAAGCATTTTACATTATTAAAAAAACAAGAAAAAACAAAAAAAAAACTTGCTCAAACTCCCTGTCTTCAGTCTATACCTTTTCCAGTCCTTACTACACAGTTGGAATCATTTCTCTAAAATATTGTTTGCATACAAACTGCCAATCTTCAGAACCCTCCACAGTGGCTATTATTATTCTATTAATTTTATTAATGATGTGTATATATCTATAATTCCATTTATTTTTATGCTAATGATACCTGTCTACTTGTTTTGCTTTGTTGCCTGTCTTCCCCTTCTAGACTGTGAGCCCGTTTTTGGGTAGGGATTGTCTTTACCTGTTGCCAAATTGTACTTTCCAAGCTTAGTACTGTACACAGTAAACAGTAAGCGCTCAATAAATATGATTGAATGAATGAATGGTTGCCTGCTGCTCAATGCCTCAAGCACACACTCCTGACTCCTGGACTTAAGAAATTCTGTCAGCTCTCCCCTCTTTCTGATCAGATCTCTTCTCCCACAGTAGCCCCATTTATATCCTTCTCTCCTTCTACCCCTCATACTGTGTGTGGTGCATTAATGACTCCTCCACTCCCAGATCCGTGCTCATGCCTTTCTACTTGCTTTAGAATTTCCTCGCTCCTTCAAATCCGCTAGTCATCAGTAGTCCCGCCTTCAAAGCCTTCCTGAAATCCCACCTTCTCCAAGAGGCTGGATTGGAAACTTCTTGAGGGTAAGGGGCAGGTCAAGTGAATCTGTTGAACTCTTCCAATCACCCGGTTCAGTGATCTGCACACTGTAAGCACTCGATCGATTAATGGGATTTTTGGATCATATACTATGTATCGAGCCCTTCATTAAATAGTTGGGAGAGAAAACAATGAGTTGATAGCTCTCTTTTCCTCGTCTCCCATTCCCTACTGTGTCACCCTGACTTGCTTCCTTTACTCACCTCCCTGACCCCAGCCCCAAAACACTTATATTAACAATAATAATAATAGTAATGATGGCATTTGTTAAGTGCTTACTATGTGCCAAGCACTATTCTAAGCACTGTGATAGATACAAGGTAATCAGGTTGTCCCACGTGGGGCTGTCTTAATCCCCACTTTACAGATGAGGTAGCTGAGGCACAGAGAATCTAAATGACTTGCTCAAAGTCACACAGCTGACAAGTGGTGGAGCCAGGATTAGAACCCATGACCTCTGACTCGCAAGCCCGGGCTCTTTCCACTAAGCCACGCTATTTCTCTAACTTATGTAGTCTATGTTGTGAGCTCATTGTGGCAGGGGGTGTGCCTGTTATTGCACTGTACTCTCCCAAATGCTTAGTATAGTGCTTTGCATACAGTAAGAGCTCAATAAATACAACTGAACAAACTAATAACTGTAATTTATGTATTTATATCAATGCCTGTCTCCCCCTATATGCCGTGAGCTCCCTGTGGGAAGGGAATGTGTCTATTTATTGTAATAATGGACTCTCCCCAAAAATGCTCTGTGCTCAATAAAGATGACTGACAGACCACTGAGGCGATCCCTGCCCACAAAGAACTTACACTCTAGAGGGGGAAACAGATATTCATATAAGTTACAGACAGGGTAAACAGATATGTACCAAAATGCTGGGGGCCTGGGGAGGGACTTAAAGATCCAAGAAAAAAGGATCTAGTACGATCTCATCAAATTCTCTATAATACAGAATGCTAGGCCCATTAACTCGCTTAGAAAATGTATTTTCAGTTGTATTCATTGAGCGCTTATTGCATGAAAACCACTGTACTAAGTGCTTGGGAGAGTAGAGTGCAACAACAGGAAGATGAGCTCACAGTCTAGAATACGAAAGTTAGAGAAGCAGCGTGGCTTAGCGGAAAGAGCTCGGGCTTGGGAGTGATGAAGAAGAGAGGGTGAATAGGGAAAATGAAGACGTAGCCAGGGAAGGCTTCTTGGAGGAAATGTGATTTTATTAATGTTTTGAAGGTGGGGAGAGTAGTGGTCTCTCAGATATCAAATGGGAAGGAGTTCCAGCTCACTGTAGGTAGGGAATGTGTTTTCCAATTCTTTTTTTTTATTGTACACGCCCAAGCGCTTACTTCAGTGTTCTGCACAAAGTAAACACTCAATAAATACCACTGATTGACTGATTGAGCAGGACGAAGTGTTGTCGGCAAGACAAATGAGATTGAACTTGTTATGGGCAGGGAACATGTGCTTACTTCAGGGCTCTTCCCACAGTAACACTCAAAGAAGCAGGGCGGCTCAGTGGAAAGAGCACGGGCTTGGGAGTCAGAGGTCGTAGGTTCTAATCCCGGCTCTGCCACTTATCGGCTGTGTGACTTTGGTAAGTCACTTAACTTCTTTGTGCCTCAGTTACCTCATCTGTAAAATGGGGACTAAGTCTGTGAGTCCCACATGGGACAACCTGATTACACTGTATCTATCCCAGTGCTTAGAACAGTGTTTGGCACATAGTAAGTGCTTAACAAATACCATCATTATTATTATTATTATTTATTAGAATTACTATTGGTTGATTGAGCGAGGTGCAGTGAATAGGTATAAACAGTACTACTGACTGAAACATTCCCCAATTGAACTAGACTTCCTGAGTCCACGTCCAATCGCAGGCAAGAGTTGAAGCTGGAAAATCATTTACCCATTGGCCCATCAAGTATAGCTTATTTTCTAAACGAGTTAATTCATTCAATCATATTTATCAAGCGCTTACTGTGTTCAGAGCACTGTACTAAGTGCTTGGAAAGTACAATTCCACAAGAAATAAAGACAATCCCTACCCACAGTGGGCTCGCAGTCTAGAAGAAGGGAGACAGATATCAAAACAAGTAAACAGCCTCAATAGCATCAACATATGTAGAATTATAGATATATCCACATCATTAATAAAATGAATAGAATTATTAATATGTGCATATATACACACAAGTGCTGTGAGGCGGGGAGGGGGGTAAGTGGGGGCAGAGCGAAGGGGAGCTGAGGAAAAGGGGGCTTAGTCTGGGAAGGCTTCCTGGAAGAGGTGAGCTTTCAGTAAGGCTTTGAAGGGAGGAAGTGTGCTATTTTGACAGATGTGAGGAGGGAGGGCATTCCAGGTCAGAGGAAGGATGTGGGCCAGGGGTGGATGGCAGGACAGGCAAGAAAGAGGCCCAGTGAGGAGGTGAGCAGCAGCAGAGGAGCAGAGTGTGCGAGCTGGGATGGAGAAGGGAAAAGGGAATTGATGGAGGAGGGGGCCAGGTGATGGACAGCTTTGAAACTAATAGTGTGGAGTTTTTGCTTGATATGAAGGTTGATAGGCAACCACTGGAGATTTTTGAGGAGGGGGGGTGACCGACGTGCCCAGAACATTTCTATAGATAGATAATCCGGGCAGCCGAGTGAAGTATAGACTGAAGTGGGGAGATACAGGAGGTTGGGAGATAAGAATTAATGGGCCCAAAATTCTGTATTATAGGGAATTTGATGATATTGTTCTAGATCCTTTTTTCTTACCAGACAAAACATTCTTCAGTAACACAATGTCCTGAAATACTTACGCTTTCTAATTGAAATTAAGATCTTGTAAAATATATGTAAGAAATGTGCATTTACTCAAGTGGGTTGGCTTCTTCCTCTTGATTTTTAAAATTCTTCTCTCTAATTAGGATCATTTTAGGATCAATTGTGTTTCAGCCAAGTAAATGGATAAAAAATATTCATATATATCCCAAATAATACTTTCTCAGAGGCTTTGTAAAAATCTAAGGGAAGAATGGATTCAGAATAAGGAACCACTATATAATAGGAGGATCCTATGAGGCCACATGGAGCCTTCCAAGTCTAAGCATGAACTGCTAAGTGGAATTGATTAATGCACTGCAGAGAAATGGGAGGAAAAAGAGAAAAAAAGGAGAGTGAAAGTACAAGACAATTCACTTATAGAAAGAGGTGTCCCACTTTTTTTGAATGCAGTGAACTACAACAGAAAGATTTCAAGTCAAGATTTAGATCCAAGATAAGTAATATTTCACTAACATGAAGCCAATTTCATTACACTGAACAATAAATTCTCAGAATTACAATATATATTAATTGGTACACACTTTTAAGGTTCAACTGATTCATTTCTTTAAATTATTTTACTGAATCTGATTTGCCAAAAGGGTCATGAAATTAGATCAATCAATCAATCAATGGCATATTATTAGATGTTTTCCATCTAAGTCCTCATTTTCTCTTTTCCTACGCCTTCCTATGTCACCCTGACTTGCTCCCTTTACTTGCCCCTCTCCTGCCCAGTCCCACAGCACTTATGTCCATATCTGTAATTTATTTATTTGTATTATTGTATGTCTCTACATCTAGCCCATAAGCTCATTTATAGGCAGGGAATGTATCTACCGACTTTGTTACATAGTACTCTCCCAAGGACGTAGTATAGTGTCAAGTGTCAAATACAATGGATTGATTGATTACTTAGAATTATTCCTTATAAGGAGGGGGAAAAGAAGTGTTTGTTTTTTTTTTTTTTTTTTTTTTTTTACTAATCTCAGCTTCAGTCACCAAGACAAAATTAAAAACTGTGTAAAAAAAAATCTGACAGATGATCATAATAATAATAATAATAATAATGTTGGTATTTGTTAAGCGCTTACTATGTGCCGAGCACTGTTCTCAGCGCTGGGGTAGACATAGGGGAATCAGGTTGTCCCACGTGGGGCTCACAGTCTTCATCCCCATTTTACAGATGAGGGAACTGAGGCACAGAGAAGTTAAGTGACTTGCCCACAGTCACACAGCCAACAAGTGGCAGAGCTGGGATTCGAACTCATGAGCCCTGACTCCAAAGCCCGTGCTCTTTCCACTGAGAATACCATACTGATTCTATTCCAGTAGTCTTACTAATCTCTCAAGTGCCCATCATAAGGATAATGATGGTATTTTTTAAGGGCTTACTTTGTGCCAAACACTGTTCTAAGTTCTGGGGTAGGTACCAGGTCATCAGGGTGTCCTACGTGGGGCTCACAGTCTTCATCCCATTTACCAGATGTGATCACTGAGGCCCAGAAAAGTGAAGTGACTTGCCCAAAGTCATATAGCTGACAAGTGGCGGAGCCGGGATTAGAATCCACGATCTCTGACTCCCAAGCCCAGGCTCTTATCTCTGAGCCACGCTGCTTCTCTAAGCTACTTCACTGCTTTACCCAGCAAGCCAACTCAGAGCTTATCTTTATTATGCATAACAACACACAGTTATTATTCTTTCAAGATTCCTTCCACACATATTCTTATATCCTAATTACCGTTTATAATAGGACCTCCTTTAGCATTTCAGAGTTACATTAAAGAATTTTTAATGTATCCTCCTAAATAAATTGATTATCGTTGGTCGCCAGGGAAGCAAATTCACTAACAGAAGTCCAGGACATACCAGTCAGTTCACCTGAATTCAATAACCAGCCATGGGAATGATAAATGAGGGCAGAAAGTAGCATAGTGAAAAAAAAAATCTTACCACGCCAATGGAGAAGTAATTATTGACAATATTGTAAGGCACTGGATCACCCTTTTCATCTTTATCGTTAGGAATTACTTCAAACTTCCATCTATCCAACAGGATCTCTGTGCTGTTTTCAATGTCTTTGAGAATTTTCATCAGGCTCTCACCTTCATATCCTAGGGTCAAAAATAAACCAAAAACATATTTTTTTAGATCAAGAAAGAATGAAGAAATATTCCCCAAGTCCCTACTGTGATGCTGGGCATCAAGAAGAATTCAATAAATATGGCCCCGATGATGAATGTATGAGTTATTGTTTTTAACTAGGGTATTTTAATCATCAGTGGCATTTACCCAGTGCTCACTGTGTGAAGAACACTGTACTAAGTGCTTGGGAGAGTGCAATACAACAGAGTTGGCAAATTTGTTACCAGCCTACAGAGATCTTACAGTCTAGAGGAGGATACAGACAATTTACTCTTTCAGATGAACTCTAAAGGTCAGAATAGAAACACCACTGAAGGAAGGTCCAAACTAAACTCCTGATGGTTTGGAAAAGGCATGGGGGCAGGAGTCAGGAGGTACGACAGTGCCACCTGGAAGTTGGGTGTCTTTGGTCAAGTTGCTTAATCTTTCTGTGCCTTCTCCATTTCCTCATCTGTAAAATGAGAATTAAGTATCTGTTGTCCCTCCCTGTAGTCTGTGTGCCCTGTGTGTATCTACCCTAGTACTACAGGCAGTGCTTGGCACATGGTAAGCACTTAATAAATACCATCATCATTACAACTTCTTGAATTTGTAGATCACTAATTAAAATTTTTTGATAGGATTTGGATAATCTCACAATATTATTTCTGGAAATTTTAATGTACAAAGGAATGGCATGTAAACTCTTAGCACTCATTTTAGAATATATACCCCCCCACCCATAGTGATTGCATCTTAATGATGAAGATGATGATATGTTGTTTCTGTGTCAATGTGTATACATGTCATAGAAGTCAATAACAATGTGATTAAAAAAAAACAGGCAATACTATCTTTCCCAGAGCAGCACCAAATTAGCCTCATTACAATCATAGTGTATTAAGAAATGTTTCGCCTATGGATTCCTCCTGAACATATGCAATATATGGACAGGAAATGTGTCTGCTTATTGTTATATTGTTTAGCATTTATTACAGTGCTCCTCATACAGTAAGCTCTCAATAAATTCAAGTGAATGAATCAATCTGTAGACATTTGAGGTAATTACACTAAAAACACTACAGGTTTCAAGAGACAATAGCTTTCTTACATTCGAGAATGGGAAGCAGTATGGTCTAATGGATAGAGCACAGGCCTGGAAGTCAGAGAACCTGGGTTCTAATCCCATCTCCACCATGTACCTGCTATGTGACATTGAGCGGGTTACTTAACTGTTTGGTGCTTCAGTTTGCCCATCTGCAAAGTGGGGACTCAATACCCGATTTCCCGCTTACTTTATCTGTGAGCCCCATGTTTACAGGGTCTGTGTCCAACTTAATTATCTTCTCTATACCCCGGTCCTTAAGACCGTGCATGGCACCTAGAAAGCACTTTACAAGTATTATCATTATTATTATTACTACCAGCTCAAAGTTTAATACAGTTTTTGGCCCAAATAAAGGTGCTTTACACAATTATTATTAACGTTTACAAAGAATACGCAACTCATTAAATCCAAGTCAATTTTATAATATGAGTTAATTTTGCTTTGGTGGAGGAAACAAACAAAAAAATCTATGATAATACTAGAAAAATAACTAAGGTCTCCTCACCACCTTTCACCTGCTCCCTGCATGCCATTTGCGTTACTGAAAATGGTTCACTTTTCTAAATTTCATTTTTTTATGGTATTTATTAAGCACTTTCTATGTGAAGAGCAGTAGTACAATACAAAATAATTAGCAGAAATGCTCCCTTTCCATAACAAGCTTACAGTCTAGAGGGGGAGATGTCCATTAATATGAATAATTTATAAAACAGAATTTAAAGATATATATATCTTCCCCTAGGTTGAAAACAATCCTCACAAATTTTCTTAGGTGGTCGGTGGGTAAACAATAGGGCTGAGTCACTTAAATGCCAATACGTTTTTGGAATAGCCTCTTTATTTTCTCCAGGATCTTTCATATCAGTTTTCTGATTTCGACATCACAAATTTCCTGGGAAATATGGAGAGGTATAATTACTGCCATTTTACAGATAAGGAAACTGAGACCCAGAGGTGTTAAATGACCCACCCAAGGTCAATTAGCAGGCTGGAAACAAAGCAAAGGAGATGATCCGGGTTTCCTGACCATCAGTTCCGTGCTTTATTCACTAGGCTGCATATTGTATCACTTTATCCTCCTACTGGGAAGATAGTAGGGAAACAGTGTCATCTAGAGGGTAGAGCCCAGGCCTGGGAGGCCGGAGGACCTGGGTTCTAATCCTGGTACTGCCACATGTCTGCTCTGTGACTGTGGGCAATTCACTTCACTTCTCTATGCCTCAGTTACCTCATCTGGAAAATGGGGATTAAGACTGTGAGCCTCATGTGGGACAGAGACTGCCTCCAAACTGATTAACTTGTATCTACCCCAGCGCTTATAGAGTCATTCCCTCAATCGTATTTATTGAGCGTTTACTGTGTGCAGAGCACTGTACTAAGCATTTGGAATGTACAATTCGGCAACAGATACAGTCCCTGCCCAACAGCGGGCTCAGGCATCAATACCATCAAGATAAATAGAATCATAGATATATGCACATCATTAGTATAGTGTCTAGCACATACAGTGCTCTGCACAAAGTGAGTGCTTAATAAATACGACTGATTGAATGAATAATAAGCACTTCACACCGTAAAAATAATAAAAATATATGAATAGGGTGAACTTTGGCACAGGTTAAACCAATTCTCAGGAAGACTGCAGAGCAGATTAGTGCAGGAAGACTCACGGGAGGAGTTGAATTTGAACATATCAATCAGAGCTTGCTGGTCCAAAATAATTTCAATTGGGAAAATTTCCAATAGAATTTTACAGTCTTTTTTTTTAAAAAAGAATAATAATTGCAAGTCTCAACTAATAGCTCCTAGGTGTATATCGCCTCTCCCAAGACCAAGGTTTTCTCTGAGATTTCTAATCCAGTATTACTCTGGCCTCACAGGCATAAGCTCTTAATTCCTGAAGTACCCGACACAAATACATGTCTTTAGACTATGAAGAGGGCACATGGCAAACTCTACTGCCTTCCACCTCCCTATTTTCATGGGAGGCCTCCCAGCGACACAGCCATGTGTGGTTTTCTCTCTAGGCTGTGGATTTAGTACAGTGATCAGTGCACATTAGACACTCATTAAGTTCTATTGATTGATAGGAGAGAGCATCAGGTTCAATACTGAAGACGTACAGTTGCCAAAAGCCTACGGTTTCCCTATATTTGTTCTCCCACAACCTTCCTTCCTCACACGCTTAGTTCACATGGTATCGAACAGGCGCAGAGCCATCTATCCCTCTGTACTCTCTACATTTTTTGCCTTTATGCTAAAGACAAACTCTTGAAACGTGGGGCTGGGCAAGCAACAGATTCCTCTTCTAACAGCGGAAACTACTGCTTGCGAGTCAGAAAGTTACCTCGAATTCAATCCGTCCACATTTTTGAAGTCTGAAACCACTGACGACATCAAATGGTAAAGAAGTCAAAGGTACAGTGCACCGGTTTCTAAAGATTCAGGGGTTAAGTTGCTAGTTTTGAATAAATTAAAATTGGGAAATTATGGGTTAGGCAAGATCTTTGACTGAAATACCTCATTGATTTTTTTCGGAACTACGGTGGCTTCGTTTTCGCATCCAAAATCTAACTAAGAACATCAGTAGTCTTCAGTGTTATGCATGCCCACCTTAATGTCAACTGCAGTTACTTTGCTAGAGTTCCTAGCAAAGTCAGCTGACAAGATCTGTTTCTAACAGACCGAGTTGTCACCCACCCCAAACTTCTCTGATCTAGGGGTGGTAGAGGAGGAGGAAAATTCATGACTTCCATCTTGCCTCTCATTTCTAGAGGCACTATCTGTATTTCTTTTCTGTAACAGCAGAGTGCATATTAATAATAATAATTGTGGTATTTGTTAACTGCTTATTATGTACCAGGTACTGTACAGAGTGCTGGGTTTGATGCAAGCAAATCAGGTTAGACACAGTCCCTGTCTCACATTCATTCATTCATTTATTCAATCATATTTATTGAGTGCTTACTGTGTGCAGAGCACTACGCTAAGCATTTGAAAGAGTACAAGAGAACAATAAATAGACACAGTCCCTGCCCACAACAAGCTTACTGTCCAGAGATCCACATGGGCTCCAAGTCGTCATCCCCATTTTACAGACAAATGAGGAAAGAAGTTAAATGACTTGTCCAAGGTCCAGAGCAGACAAGTGGCAGAGTTGGATCTCGAACCCAGGATCTTCTAACCCTCAGGCCCGTGCTTTATCCACTAGGCATAACGTTAAAGCACTGAGCTGCTGTTTTGGAAATAGAATGAAGGCAACACAACTGCTTCTAATCCTTCCATCCTCCATCTCCGCAAGTGATTTGCTAACCAATGCTCCAGCAGGAGAGCTACCTGGTTAGACGTTTCCCATCTTAGACTGAAGATACTCAGAAAACCAATGACTCCATATCGAGCTTACATGGCTGCAGAAGAGAACTCCCTCTGGAGTCCGGCAGACACCCTCTGGCTAGTTTTGCGCCGGCTCCCCGCTCTTCCTAGAAATGTGGCACCTTTAGTGACTCACCTTCATCTGCTGAGGGAAATGTTCCCCTGCCTAGAAATTACAGCTGTGTTGGGGCTGGAAGCAGAGTTTATCGTACCACAAGCAATTTAGCTCACATTTAGCCACCTGCCTTTCATTCCCCCGGCTCAGAGCACTTTCCTTCTATTTAATACTGACTTCAGAAATGTCAACATTTTAAATATTTTACATTTCAGAAGAGTAAAGGGTGTTTTTTTTTTTAAATCAACATTTTAAGCATAAACTATATTTGTTGAAAAATATGCTTACAGAGATCCACAACGAATCTACAAATGAAACCCAGAGTGGTGTTGAAGGGTTTTTTTTTTTTTTTCCCCACTTTTGAGTTGATCATTTAGATCTATAGCCTACAGGTGCAATTCATTACATAGAACTTTGATCTATCGGCATGTATTTTAGTCTCAGCCAGATTTACCAGTTGGCCCACTTTGGTTTCCACAGAAAGAAACATTGGACAATGTATTGCAACGTTTTGCATTTACCTCCTCCCCATCTCAGACACCGTGCTAAATCGTTGCCCGTTCCAAGAGGCAGGATAGCCACTGGAGGATGATGGACTAGATTTGCCTTCTCTGTGAAATAAAACAAAAACATAAAATGGCAAAAGTGATGAGAAAAATGCAAGCAGGAATTAATGATCAACTGACGGTAGTTGCATTCCGTTCTCCTAAAGATTAGTGTTTTTAACCAGAAAGAAGGAATTCATCTGCTCCACATTAAGATCAAACATGGGATAAATACATTAAATGTAAATGGAAGGATGTTGGTAGAATTACCAAAAGAACTATTTTTGAATATACAATCAAGCAAACAGGTGATATTTATTGAGCGCTTACTACTTGTGCTTTACTGCACTGCATGGAGCGCTTGGGAGAGTACCATATAACAGAGTTGGTAAACATGCTCCTTACAACCATTCTACTAGCAGTATCCATTAAATGCCCTCTAGGTGTTTATGGGGTAAGGACTGAGGTGGCGATCTCCCTCCAGATTGTAAACTTGTTGTGTGCAGGGAATGTGTCTACCAGCTCTAGTAGAAACAGCGTGGCTTAGTGGAAAGATCCCGGGCTTGGGAGTCCGAGGTCATGGGTTCTAATCCCCGCTCCACCACTTGCCTGCTCTGTGACTTTGGGCAAGTCACTTAACTTCTCTGTGCCTCGGTTCCCTCATCTGTAAAATAGGGATTAAGACTGTGAGGCCCACGTGGGACAACCTGATGACCTTGTATCTACCCCAGCGCTTAACAAATACCACCATTATTATTATTACATTCTCCCGAGTGCTTAGTACAGTGCTCTGCATACTGTAAGTGCTCAACAAATCAGTTAGTCAATCACATTTATTGAGCACTTGCTGTGTGCAAAGCACTGTAGTAAGCACTGGGGAGAGTACAATATAACAATAGACACATTCCCTGCCCACAGTGAGCTTACAGTCTAGATGGGGAGACAGACATTAATATAAATAAATAAGTTATAGATATGTACAAAGGGGCTGGGGGCCGGGGGATAAATAAAGGGAGCAAGTCAGGGTGACGCAGAAGAGAGTGAAAGAAAAGGAAAGGAAGCTTTAGTCAGGAAAGGCTTCTTGGAGGAGATGTGCTTTGAAGAGGGGGAGAATAATTGTCCGTCAGATATGAGGAGGGAGGCTGTTCCAGGTTGATTAACTGATTGAGAGAGAACAATACGGTAGAGCTGGAAGTCAGGATCCCTGCCCTCAAGGAGCTTATAGTCTAGTGGAGGGGTTTGCTCCAAGTCTAGAAATATTGCTTATTGAGCCTCTCATCAGGAACAGCATCTAAACCTCAGTCTGGAGGAGAGTTTGGTCCCTAACCACGCACCTGAGAATCGTTGATAGTGTGAGGGGTTTGCATGACCCTCCCTTTCCCTTCCCATCCCTGCACACTCATCCCTGCCCTTCACCTTCCTGCTGGGAGCAGCGAGTACCACGGGCAAGTAGGCCGACGGGGTTGCAGCATGTAGCTATGTGCAAGAGAGGGTTTTGCCCACATAAGAAGCAGCATGGTGCAGAGGATAGAGCTAGGGCCTGGGAGTCAGGAGGTCATGGGTTCTAATCCCACCTCACCACTTGTCAGCTGGTGACTTTGGACACTTTTCTGTGCCTCAGTTACTTCATTGGTAAAATGGGGATTGAGGTTATGAGCCCCACTTGGGACAGCGCCTGTATCCCCCTTGATTCATTTGTATCCACCCCAGCGCTTAAATACAGTGCCTGGCACATAGTAAACATTCAACAAATACCGTCATTCTGATTATTTTTACATCAGAGGTCTGCAGAGAACCTTGGCGTTAGGCCCTGTGTCTCTTATATTCCGGAGCAATCCATCAGTCGGGGGCTAGAGAGGAAGCATGGCCTAATGGAAACAGTCTGGGCCTTGGAGTCAGAGGACCTGGGTTCTAATTTTGACTCTACCACTTACCTGCTGTGTGACCTTGAGCAAGTCACTTCACTACCTCTGTGCCACAGTTTCTTCATCTGCAAAATGGGGATTCAATGCCTGTCTCCCTGCTACTTGCTATGTGAACCACATGGGGGACCTGATTATCCTGTATCTACCCCAGTGCTCACTACTGTGCTTGGCATAGACTAAGTGCTTACGAAACAAATACTGTGATTATGAACATCAACAATCAATGGTATTTATTGAGCATTTATGAGCAGCGGTCTTTCTTCTGGACCAATATTAGAGCATGCACTAAACAAGCTCCCATTTCAAGTAATTTATGGCATCCTAACCTTCATTTGAGTACATTATTTCCAAACCTGTTTCCTCACAAATGATGTGGAACTGTACCTACAAGTCAGCAGGTTTAGCTCACAGTATACCATTTGGGGCAACATGGAGTATAAAGCATGAGTAAATGGGGAACAATTTATTTTATTATGCTCCCACTTGTTATACCTTCAATTTATGTGTGGAAGAAAGATCTCAGATCGAAGAGCAGGATAAGCCTCCTAGGTCAGTGTATTGCTATGAGATTCAACTTGACGTAACCACCTGCTGTACTCAGACAGCAGTGATTTCTATTCCTGAAGGGCAAGTTTACTCATCTATTAGCATCATCTTAGGGCCTCAATTCCAAAACAAATATGCACTGAATTCCCTTTCTATTCTGTAAAATCACAGCTGAGCTTTTCATTTACATTTTCGTGCCCAGTTTCCACGTGCACAAAATAAGGTTTTTGTTTTTTTTTTAATCCTCAAAACCATCTACAAAAATCCACTGTAGGAAAAACTAACAAGGATGTCTCCTAGCAACCTATGAAGAATTTAGACACTTTGTATTCTAGCTACTCCTTTCTGACTGTAGGTTAGATAGACACATGTTGCAAGGTTGGTCAGAGAATATGTACCTTGAATGTGCAAACCCAAAAATGTTTTTCTCACCCCCGATATACCCATTACTGGAAATTAAAAATATCTAAATACTGTAGTGACTGGTGAGGTTCAAGCTATCTAGGGTGTTGGATGCTTTCTCCTAAAACCTTTCTCAGCTTTTTACAGATTTGTAATGGGCTCAGCTCTTACAACATTTTAACAAAAATGTAACACTGAAATTTTTTTAAAAAAACCCCAACATCAAGTCTAAGGTTAAACAGTTTAGGCTTGGGCATGAGGAATGATTTTGAATAAATTTCAATGTTTTTGGCCTTAGAATATCCATTTCTGATACAGTGCAAGCAAAGGGAACTGGAAGGAGGTACCATTATTTTGGATTAAGCTCAACATTACAATCAGCAGGGATCATTTCTTCTAATTTAAGATTCATCAGCCTTTACTCAAAATGAAAAACTCTAGTTCCTATATTTCATCTTACTTTCAAATACCCTGTTCCCCTTCACTGTAGCCTACATTTAAGTTTGAAAATAAGTGAGTGAGAGAGAGAGAAAGAGAAAGATAGAAAAAAAAAAAGATAAAGGAAGAAATGAATATAGAAAGAGAAAAAGAGGGGAGAGAAATGTTTGACTTTATGATGGAGTAAAAGAGAAATAGTGTGATTTAGTGGAAAGAGCATGAGTCTGGGAATCAGGCGATCTAGGTTCTAATCCTAATTTTGGCACTTGTCTCCTGGGTGAAATAGGGCAAGTCACTTAAATTCTCAGTGCTTCAATTTCTTCATCTGTAAAAGGCGGAATTCAAAACGTTCTCCCCCGACCCTAGGACCATACTCCCCATGAGAGACGGGCTGAATTAGACCTAATTGTATTGTCTCTACACCAGGCATATGTAAGCTCTTAACAAATACCACAGTTTCCATTACTTTTATTACTAGATAACTGAGGCACGTAGACCATCCCGGCATGCTGCTTGAAGAAAAGACAGGTGGTTTTCAAGCATTAGTCGAGAGCCATGAGGATGAAAAGGCAAATAAAAATCATAACCAAGAGCAGCACAAAGCAAAACCATCAGCACAACCAGCCTTTTTGTGTAAGCGGAGTGTTCTGAACTGTCAATCCCACTTTGTTGTTTTTTCAGCCACTCTAATACTGAGGGGAAAAATTACAATCAGTGGCTCCACCTTTGAATACAATGTTCAGTTTTATGCACTGAGATGTCAGGTCTAAAACTACGATTACATCGAAGGATCCTAAGGAGCTACAGTGTAGTTCACTAATCAGATCACATAAGTATTTCACAGGATAAATGTATTTCAATCAATATATAATTCAGAATGTAAGGGTTACCACTTTCACTTCATCTCTGTTTTAAGGGAGACTCTTCATTACCTATGCAGTCCAAAATCCAACCCACTGTTCCATCTCCACCACACGCTAGTACCCTGAAGTCAGGAACGTCCCGGAAAAAATTTAACCTGAAAAATAATCACAATTTCATGTTCATTATTACAAATTAGGGGTTTGTTGTACAACTTTGCAAAATTTTAAATGTTAGATGATCTGACAGATAAAAAAATACATTTTTAATGTAGAGCAATCTTAACTAAAAATAACACTTTAACTTATGTGATGACTAGAAATCTTACACCCAGTAATCATGCCTAATTGATAAGAAGAGGGCTAAAGCCTGCTAAGTCTATTATACTCCCCTAAACATTTCATAAGGACCTCTGCACAACATATGCATTCCCTAAATACTATTGATTGATTGATATCAATGCTGAATTGGTAAAAAGTAGTAATTGTATCCTTTAATGTGGGACGGGAACATATAGGAAACCTCTTCTAAGGTTGACCAGATTAAACCAGGAGGGAACTAAGGGCACAGTTTACACAAGTGTAGTTTGCTATAGATTCCATTCCTTTATGCCTTTTAAATCTGAATCTTTAAAAAAAAGAAGGTACAATCCTCTTCAGACTGTAAGGTCATTGGTGGCAGGGAATGTGGGCTTTATATGGTTTGTGTTGTACTCTCCCAAGTGCTTAGTACAGTGTCCTGCACAGAGTAAACACTCAATTAATATGATTGATTCACTCTGTTGTATTGTACTCCCCCAAGTGCTTAGTGCACCACTCTGCACTCAGTAAGCACTCAATAAATTGATTAACTGATCTTCAATGGCCAATTTAATCTGGGACTCATGCTGCAAGCAACATCTGCAATTTTGACCTGGCTTTGACATTTCTATTGGTGTCCAAGTAGTTCCCACTTAACCAAATCACAACTCACTCAAAAATAAAATGACTGCCACGTAGGCCATTCTAAACCCCGAGTTGCTTTTCCGCTCAAATAGTTTAAGTTTTGCTCCTTGAAGCTACTAATCACCAAAAATAACTTTTCAATCAATCAATCATATTGATTGAATGTTTACTATGGGTGGAACACTGTCCTAAGCATTTGGGAAAGTTCATGCACTATGACTGTTGATAGACATAGACATATTCCGTGTCCACAAGGAGCTTACAGTCTAGAGGGGAAGACAGGAATAATAAATGTATTACGCATATGACAAATTCATCATGGACATAATAAATTACAGAAGTAATAAATTTTGGTGATAATAAATAATGTCAATTACTTTATGTCCCTCTTTAGGTCACCACCTAAGCACTTGGTGTCTCTCATCCTCTCAGAAGTTATATAAAGTAAGTTAGGACGATAAGTACCCTCAAGTTGCCTTCACTATTTCTTTAGACTAATTATAAGGATGAAATATTTTATTTAGAGAATTGCTAAATTCAAATATTATAAGGAAATAGAGTTATGTCTTAAGCCCAGGGGATGCCTTTGAACCGATATCTAGAACGATTGTAGAAGCATGAGATTCCAAAATTCAGTTCCAGGAAAGACTTTATATATCTTTTTACAGTATTTCTCTTTACAATAGTTTATGCCTGAGGCTTTCTGAACACGTTCACCACCCGAATAACACTTTGTGCAAAGAAAAGATAGTGATTTTGTGATGTTGACTACCATTCTTTACAAATACAGTGAAAAACAATGGAGCTAATTTTATCTAAAACCTCAAGATCTTAGCATCAATTTTAAAAGAAAGTTCACAGATAGCTAATGTAGACAAAATTAGAAGAGCTTCCTATGGTGCATAATAATACCGTTTAAAACCACCACAGATAATGTCTAATCTTTGAAAGAATGAAATACAACATAAAGCAGAAGACTTCTAAAATAGGATGATGCTATATGCAATCTGAAAGTTTTTTGTTTTGTTTCTTTTTTTTTTTTTTTTTTGATAAAGACAGTGGTAGCACTCCTTTCATCAAAAGTCCACATTTTTATGGTTCTACAAAAAAGAGTATTCTGGTCTCACACATCCAGTTCCAATCGCATGCTTGAATGTGATATATCTGTTGAGTCATCACAGCTTAAAATAGAAATGAAAATACTTAGTAGTGTTGGTATTTATTGAGTGCCCACTTGGCACATTACTTTGTTACGTGGTTGGGAAGTACAGAATAAACATGTGAAAAATCCCCTATCCATAAAGAACCTACAATCTGATGGGGTGAAAAACTTAAAATATTGCTGCAATTGCTGCCAAAGTAATCAAAATAATCAATCGAACCGTATTGAGTGTGTGCTTGGAAAAATCCAATAAAAGAGAATTAGCGGATACGCTTTTTCTCTGTCCACAGTGGGACTGTTGAATATATAACTCAATCAACATATACTTTTGAATAAAGCCCCCAGTGATTCTCAGACATTAATTTATGGTCTGGAAATGCATTCTTGTGAAAACCTAAATGTTCTTAAATATCATATAATCCTAGTGATTATGGTATTTATTATGATATTTGTTAAGCACTTGCTATGTGCCAAGCACTGTTCTAGGAGCTGGGGTAAATACAAGGTAATCAGGTTGTCCCACTTGGGGCTCACAGTCCCAATCCCCATTTTAAAGATCATGTAACTGAGGCCTAGAGAAGTTAAGTGACTTGCCCAAGGTCACATAGCGGACAAGTGGTGGAGTTGGGATTAGAACCCACGACCTTTAACTCACAAACCTGTGCTCTTGCCAATAGGCCATGCTGCTCCTAATACCTGCTCTATGCCAAGCACTGGGCTGAAGACCAACATAATAATAATGTTGGTATTTGTTAAGTGCTTACTATGTGAAGAGCACTGTTCTAAGTGCTGGGGTAGATACAGGGTCATCAGGTTGTCCCATGTGAGGCTCACAGTTAATCCCCATTTTACAGATGAGGTAACTGAGGCACAGAGAATTAAATGACATGCCCACAGTCACACGGCTGACAAGTGGCAGAGCCTGGATTCGAACTCATGACATCTGACTACCATGCCCATGCTCTATGCTCACCGTAAAAGAGGAAAAAATGCCGGTATCTTAGATTCATTTTACACCTGAAGAAACCGAGGTCCAGAGAGGCTAAGTGACTTGAGCAGACTCACATAGCAGTAGCAGCATAAATGGATTTGGAATATAGTCTACCTTTATTAGCAGGAAGATAACAGGCATGTAGATGCCCCCTAGCTTAAAAAAAATTGCATTTTGACTCTGCTTCTATCTTCTAAGTTTGTAATATGTAACTGCTTTCTGCATTGTGGTTAATCAATAAAATCAATCAATCAATGGTATTTGTTGAGTGCTTACTGTGTTCCAAGCATTGTATTTAGTGCGTGGGTGAGTCCAATAGAACAGACTTTAGTAGACAGGTTTCCTGTTCGCAAGAAGCTTACAGTCTAGAGGTGGAGACAGACATTAAAATAAATTCTGGATAATTTGATGTGTGGCTGAAGGTGGTGTGAAAATCAAGTGCTTAAGGGTAAAAATTCATATTCAAAGCCAAGACAGAGAGGAGAAAGAGATGAAGAAATCGGGGCTTAGTTGGAGAAGGCCTCTTGAAGATGTGATTTTGATAGAGCTCTGAAGGTGTGGAGAGTGGTGGTCTGTTTTTCAATTAATGGTATTCACTGAGCATTCACTACGTGCAGAGAACTGTACTAAGCGCTTGGGAGAGTACAATGCAAGACAGTTGCTAGCCACATCCCCTGCCCACAGTGAGTTTACATTATAAAGGATTGTTGTATATGAAGGAGGAGGGAGGTCAAAGCCAGAGGGAAGATGTGGACAAGGGATAGGCAGTGAGGTAGACAAGACTGAGGTACAGTGAATAGGAGGGTGTTAGTGAAGAATGAAGTGTGTAGGCTGTGCTGTAATAAGAAATCAACGAGATAAGGTGGGAACGGGCAAGGTGATTGAGTGCTTTAAAACCGATGGCAAGGTGTTGCTTTTTGATGCTGATGTGGATGGACAACCACTGGAGGTTCTTTAGAAGTGGGGAAAGTTGGACTGAATGGGTTTGTAGAAAAAGGATCTGACATAAGTACTTGGATCAGCATTAGAGCAGCATAGATAGAGAGGGAAAGATGGTTTTAGCGATGTTTGGAAGGTAGAACTGAAAAGATTTGATGACGGATTGAATATGTTGGGTGAAAGAGAGATGAGTTGAGGATATTGCCAAGGATATGGGATTGTGAGTCAAGGAGGATGGTGGCACTGTCTGCAGTGAGGGCAAGTCACAGGGAGAACAGGGTTTGGGTGTGAAGATGAGGCGTTCTGTTTTGGATGTTAATTTCGAGGTGATGGTGGGATATTTAAGTAGAGATGCCCTGAAGGCAGGAGGAATTGTGAGACCGAAGAGAGAGAGAGAAATCAGGGCTGCAGTTGTAGACGTGGGAATCATCCTCACTGAGAAGGTACTGAAAGCCGTCGGAGTGAATAAGCTCTCCAGGGGAGTGGGTGTAGATGGAGAATAGAAGGGGACTCAGAACTGAACCTTGAGGGACCCCCACAGTTAGGGGGTGGAAGGCAGAAGAGGAGCCTATGAAAGAGACTGAGAATGAGTGGCCAGAGAGATAGGAGGAAAACTAGCAGAAGAAAGTGTCAGTGAAGCCAAGATTGGATAATGTTTCCTTGCGATGGCGGTCGACAGTGTCAAAGGCAGCTGAGAGGTCGAGGAGGATTGGGATGGAGAAGAGGTCACTGGATTTGGCAAGAAGGAGACCACTGGTTATCTTTGAAATGTTAGTTTCCACAGAGCGAAGGGAATGGATGCCAGAATGGAAGGGGTAAAGGAGAATATTGGAGGAGAGGCAGTGGGTGGAAGGGAGATAAGGTGGTCAATCAGTGGTACTTACTGAGTGCTTACTAGATGCAGAGAACTGCTATAAAACACTTGGGAAAGTTTTATACAAGTTCAATTAGCAGATACATTCCTTGCCCATAATGAATTTACAGTCCAGAGGGGGAGGCAATGATAGGAATAAATACGTAATATATTAAAAAAAATAAAGATATGTACATATGTTCTGTGGGGTTGGGGTGGGGAAGATATCAAATGCACAAAGGTAAAGATCCAATTGCATAGTGAGCCAGGGAAAAGAGGGTTTAATCAGGGAAAGCCTCACAAAGAAGATCTGACCTCGATTGGTCGATGTAGGCGGAAAGAGTGGTGGCGTAGACTATTTGGAGCGGGAGGGAGTTTCAGGTTAGGTGGAGGATGTGGGAAAGAGGTCAGCGGCAAGATAGATGGAATTGAAGCACAGTGAGCAACCTGGCACCAGAGGAGCAGAATGTGTGAGCTGGGCTGCAGTAGGATATGGGTGACAAATGGATAATACCACAATTATTGTTAAAAATTATTCTCAGAACCACCCCCATCACTGAACTGAGTTACTTAATGCTATGCTTCCCTGGCAGAATCTTTCTCGGTTTTCTAAATGTGCCCAGGAGCATTATAAATGTTCAGTCAACCATCAAATATAGTGTCAATCTCCTGGTAAGTTACACAAAGCAGGGTCAACCTAGCTGCATCCCTGGGCTATTTTCAAAACTCGCAAAAGGTGCATTTATATTTACAGTCACACCACGTGTCCCTAATCACTCAAAAGTAACTAATGTCTGGGTTTCATTATGAAATCATTGGTTCTTTCTCAACCTAGAAAGTCATAAAACTGTCATAAATGTGACTTGCGAGGTAATGAGAAAAGCTTAAGAATACTACCTGTGCACTGAAATAATGGTTGTTTAACTGTAAACCATTCCTTCACCACACTCATCACTCGATAATAAGTGAATTTGAGTTATTTTCTTTTAATTATTCAGTCCTGATCTCCCCAAATTGTTTTCTCCATTCTTCCCTCTCTCTCTTTGTGTTCTCCCCATAACAGTTATGGTAGCATTAGGTGCTTTTACTGGGAGATAATTTGAGATCATACTGTAGATACGTAACTCATACTCTAGACTGTAAGCTCATTAGAGGAAGGGAATGTATCTGATAATTCTCTTGCACTGGACCCTCCCAAGCATTTAGAACAGTGTTCTGCAGAGAGTAAGCACTAAATAAATAGCACTGATTGACTGATACACTCTTATAGGCAAAGAAGCAAGACCCTGAAGTTGTTAATATCTTGCTCCTACTTCCATGCAGATCAGTACCTAAATAATATTAACATTTCTATACCTTGGTTTCCTCTTCTGTAAAATGGGGATAAAATGCCTATACTCCTTTCCTTACACACTGTGAACTCCCCTGGCCCTGGGACACTGTTCTACCTGATTATACTGCATCTACCACAGCGCTTAGCATATTGTTTGGCACGCAGTAAATTCTCAACAAACACCACAGTTATTATGATCATTGTGAACTGAGTAACTTAATGCTCTTATACCTTGGCAGAATCTTCCTCAGGTTTTCTAAATGTGCCCAGGAGCCTTATAAATCTTCAGTGAAGTATCAAATACACTGTCAATCTCTTGATGAGTTAAAAAAGGGAAATTCCAAGAAAAAGGCTCATGGGAGTTTCTTTGAAAAAGAAGGAGTATGTTGGGATGAGCTGAAGCCTAGGCTAAAGATAGCATTTGCAAAATGATCTTTCCCCTGTCATTTTTCTAGTGTGAAATATTTTCCCCTGGCATACATCTGCTGCTAGAAATGCTCAATGGTGTCTTGGATAATGTAAATCAGGAAAATCTTTCCTTACCTCCCCCTCATCAAAAAACATCAATAGCTATTCTCTGACTCTCATATAAAACACAGTCAATCAATCATTATCATTTACTGAGCACTGACTGTGTGCAAAGCACTACACAAATCTTTTGGGGGAGTACAGTAGAGTTGGTAGACATGATTGCTGCCCACAAGGATCTTACAATCTAGTGGAGCGCTTAACTACAGGTTTCACTGGTTAGATCCCTCTGGTCTAGCTGTCCTTCACTGTGGCATCCCAGCTCATGCCTTTGCCAGGGAAATCCTAAGCGTTAATCTTTCTCAACTTTCCTGATGTGTCACTGCTCTGCAGCATACCCTCCCCCAATTTCCTTTCCCCAATCTTAATCTGTTCTTCCCTTCAAACAATCGAGTCATAGGATTGACGGAGCACTGACTCTGTGCAGAGCACTGTATTAATGGTTGGGAGGGTAAAATAGTGTTAGTGGACATCATCCCCAACCTCAGCAAGCTTACAGTCTAAGAATAAGTTTCAAAGGCCTTGTGAAACTCTCTTTCCAGATGTCACTTGATTTGTCTCCACTTCGTTCCTACCTTTAATCCTCCCTCAACTATCTGGCTGCTTATAGGCACCTTAATATTCTTGATCTATAGATCTATGCATTTTTTGAGCTTTCAATCAATCAATTGCATTTAATGAGTTCTTACTGTGTGCAGAGCACTGTACTAAGTGCTTGGGAGAGTACAGCACACAAATATAACAGACGCATCACCTGCTTACTAAGAGATTACAGTCTAGAGGGTGAGATAGACATTAACATATAGATATATAGATATTGCAGATATAAATTACAGATATTTGCATAAATGCTGTGGGGATGTAGTGGTGAGATGGGTTTAGTTAAGGGAACAAGTCGGGGGAGGCAGAAGGGAGTTGGAAAAGAGGAAATGAAGGTTTAGAGAAGGTCTTTGAGAAGAAATTTGCCTTCAATAATGCTTTGAAGGTGGGGAGTGTAATTATCTGTCAGATATGAAGAGGAAGGGCGTTCCAGGCCAGAGGCAAAACTTGGGTGAGAGGCTGGCAGTGAGATAGGCAAGATAGAGATACAATGAGTAGGTTGGCATGAGAGGAGTGAAGTGTGCATGGTGGGTTGTAGTAGGAGAGTAGGGAAGTGAGGTAGGAGGGGGCAAGGTGATTGAATGTTTTAAAGCTGATGGTGAGGAGTTTCTGCTTGATGGGGAGTTGGATGGGCAACCACTGGAGGTCCTTGAGAAGTGGAGAAACATGGACTGAACTTTTTTTGTAGAAAAATTATCTGGGCAGCAGAGTGAAATAAAGCCTGGAATGAGGAGAGACAGGAGGCAGGGAAGTCAGAAAAAAGGCCGACACAGTAACTAAGGCGAAGATAGGATAAGGGTGCAAATCCTAGGCCAAGAGTGACACAGAAGGCAATGGGATAAGAGGAAATGAAGCTTAGTCAGGGAAGACTTCTTGGAGGAGATATGCTCTTAATAAGGCTTTGAGGGTAAGGACAGTGACCATCTGTCCGATACGAAGGCCAGATGAAAGACATGAGCAAGTTAACAGCACTTGGAATGCCTACAATCCAAGAAAATGTGGATTCTAGTTCCTAAAGTGCTTCTCTTTGGAAACTAGTAAGGATCAGCAAGTTTAATCGTGCAGTACCTTCCAGGAACTAGCAGCAGGAGCATAGGTCTGGGAGTCAGAAGCACCTGATTTCTAATTCCAGCTCTGACATATGTGACCTTGGGCAAGGCACTTCACTTCTCTGTGCCTCAGTTACCACATCTGTAAAATGGGGATAAAGACTGGTCGACAGAGACTCCGTCCAACCTGATGGGCTTGTACCCATCTCGATGTTTAGTACTGTGCCTGGCATGTAGTAAACACATAACCAAGACCATTATTATTATTATTGAAAGAAGTGTGATTTTTCTCAAAATAAAGCACTTGGGCCAGATCCCACCACTGATGTTTCATTAAAATGGCTTATGGTATTTAACAGAACCACAGCTTTTGAGAGAAAAAAAAAATCATGATCAAGTTAAAGGAAACAAATATAAATGAGACTTTCCAATAACATATTTAGTGACATCTGTGCTCCTTCCCATGGTACATGCTTTTTGAGAAGCAGGGACTGCTGGACAATGTCATACGGATCCACTGTCCAGCTGCTATTCATTTGTCTCTCTGTGAGGTGAATAATGACTGAATTTCAGATTTTTCAACATCATTAAATTCACAATAGCGGTTGTTGACAGAAGTAGAAGACTCGCCTATAGAGCTGCTACACCCAAACTGGGAAACTCTTTTCAAGGCTAAAAGCACAGGTGCTAGGCACAAATTACACAATGTATCAGGCTGGCAATTTTCATGTCACTTTGTTAACCGTAGCCGAGTAGAGCTGTATGGTACCTTCTTTACACTTTCAGCTGCAGTGCTTTCAATATTTAAACATAACAGGGTTTTCAGACTCTTACTCTATAGCTGTAAAGACAGCAACGCATTCATACGTCTTCACATCTAAGAGGAATAATTACGGGGACGATTTCTGCTTTGTAAGCGAGGGTAACAAATGGCAGAGAAAGCAGTATCTTTTATTTTCATATGAAAATCATTCTAATGGGTTCAAATCCAAATTCTGAGATTCAGAACTAACTGTTACTGAATTGAAAATCTTGTTGCACAGTGGCTTGATGTTTTCAGAATGGTTTACGGTTCTCTCTCAGTTGTCTCTGACCCAGCTCGATCAATCCGTCAACTGAGTGATAAGAGTATATGGAACACTGTACTACGTGCTTGAGGGAGTACAATACAGTAGTCCATCGTTCAACCGGTCATTTGTATTTATTGTTTCCTGTGCATTATAGTACTATAATAATATGAATGGTTATGGTACTTGTCAAGCACTTCCTATGTGCCAAGCACTGTTTTAAGTGCTAGGGTAGATTCAAGTTAGTCAGGTTAGACACAGTTCCTGTCCCACATAAGGTTCACACTCATTCATTCATTCATTCAATAGTATTTATTGAGCGCTTACTATGTGCAGAGCACTATACTAAGCGCTTGGGATGAACAAGTCGGCAACAGATAGAGACAGTCCCTGCCGTTTGACGGGCTTACGGTCTAATCGGGGGAGACGGACAGACGAGAACGATGGCAATAAACAGCGTCAAGGGGAAGAACATCTCGTAAAAACCGATGGCAACTAAATAGAATCGAGGCGATGTACAATTCATTAACAAAATAAATAGGGTAACGAAAATATATACAGT
Organism: Ornithorhynchus anatinus; assembly: GCF_004115215.2. Taxonomy (NCBI): domain Eukaryota; kingdom Metazoa; phylum Chordata; class Mammalia; order Monotremata; family Ornithorhynchidae; genus Ornithorhynchus; species Ornithorhynchus anatinus. Next base: position 64,822,312 of record NC_041735.1, on the reverse strand, counting down.
TGAGCGGACGAGTATGGTGCCGTGGGGATGGGAAGGGAGAGGTGGAGGAGCAGAGGGAAAAGGGGAAAATGAGGCTTTAGCTGCGGAGAGGTAAAGGGGGGATGGCAGAGGGAGTAGAGGGGGAAGAGGAGCTCAGTCTGGGAACCCGTCTTGGAGGAGGTGATTTTTGAGTAGGGTTTTGAAGAGGGAAAGAGAATCAGTTTGGCGGAGGTGAGGAGGGAGGGCGTTCCGGGACCGCGGGAGGACGTGACCCGGGGGTCGACGGCGGGATAGGCGAGACCGAGGGACGGCGAGGAGGTGGGCGGCAGAGGAGCGGAGCGTGCGGGGTGGCCGGTAGAAAGAGAGAAGGGAGGAGAGGTAGGAAGGGGCAAGGTGATGGAGAGCCTTGAAGCCTAGAGTGAGGAGTTTTTGTTTGGAGCGGAGGTCGACACTCTTAATCCCCATTTTACAGATGATATAACTGAGCCCCAGAGAAGTGAAGTGACTTGCCCAAGGTCACACAGTAGATGTGGTAGAACCGGGATTAGAACCCATGATCTTCCGACTCCCGGGCCCGTACTCTAACTTCTAAGCCAAGCTGCTCCTATCCGCTAAGACATGCTGTACTCTCCTAGGTGCTTAAAAGTGTGCTCTCCATCCAAAATGCCACCATACTGATCCCCGCACTTATCCTATTCCAGCCTTAATCACTACATCAACCTTCTCGCTGACCTCACTGCCTCTTGACTCTCCCCTGTCCAGTCCTTTCTTGACTCTACTGTCCCTACTGTTTTTTCTCAAAAAATGTTCAGTCCATGTCTCCTCACTCCTCAAAAACCTCCAGTGGTTGCCTATCCACTTCCATATTCAACAGAAATTTCTTACCATCACCTTTAAAACATTAGTCAACTTACCTCCTCCTAACTTACCTCAGTGATTTCCTACTTCAATTCAGCCCACCTACTTTGCTCCTCTAAAGCCAACACAATCACTCTCTCGGTCTCGTTTATCTCGCCGACGACCCCTTGTCCACACTGTCCCTGTGGCCTGGAACTCTCTGCCTCTTCATACCGACAAACAGATCACCAGTCTCCCCACCTTCAAAGCCTTACTAAAATCATACTATCCCCTAGAAGTCTTCCCTGACTAAACCCTCATTTCCCATCATCTCTTTCCCTTTGGTGTCACCTAAGCACATGAATCTGTAGCCTTTGAGAATTTTACTGATGGAGATGGCTCTCTCATTCACCCCACATATCCAATCTGTCATCACACCCTGCCGGTCTCATCTTCACAACATCACCAAGATCTGCCCTTTCCTCTCCATCCAAACCGCTACCATGTTAGTACCATCACTCATCCTATCTCGACTGGATTACTGCATCAGCCTCCTTTCTGGCCACCCGATCTCCTGCCTCTCCCCACTTCAGTCCACACTTCACTCCATTGCCTGCATTATCTTTCTACAGAAACGTTCAGGGCATTCATTCATTCATTCTATAGTATTTATTGAGCGCTTACTATGTGCAGAACACTGTTCTAAGCGCTTGGAATGAACAAGTCGGCAACAGATAACAGGGCATGTCACCCCCACCCTCAAAAATCTCCAGTGGTTGCCTATCAACCTCCATATCAAACAAAAACTCCTCACAATTGGCTTTGAGGTTCACCATCACCTTGCTCCTTCTTACCTCACCTCCCTTCTCTCCTTCTACATCCCAGCCCACACCCTCTGTTCCTCTGGTGCTAACCCTCTCACTGTGCCTTGTCTTGCCTGTCCCACTGTCGACCTCTGTCCTGGAATACCCTCCCTCCTCAAATCCTCCAAAGAATCATTCTTCTCCCCTTCAAAGCCCTACTGAAGGCACACCTCCTCTAAGAGGCCTTCCCAGACTAAGCCCTCTCTTCCTCAGCTCCCCCTCCCTTCTGCATCACCTCGACTCGCTCCCTTTTCTCTTCCTCCTCCTCTCCTTGCCCCACGGCACTTATGTATATATGTATACATCTGTAATTCTATTTATTTGTATTGATGCCTTTTTACTTGTTTTGATATCTGTCTCTCCCCTGCCCCCACCCTCTAGACTGTAAGCTCGTTGTGGGCAGGGATTGTCTCTATCGCTGCATTGTACTTTCCAAGTGCTTAGTACAGGCCTCTGCACACAGTAAGCAGTCAATAAATAAGATTGAATGAATAAATGAATTTGATATTCACCCCACCCTCAGCCCCACAGCACATATTTTGGGATCCATAATTTATTTTAATGTCTGTCTCCCTTACTAGGGTATAAGCTTCTTGCAGGCAAGAGATCGTGTTCACCAGCTCTCCCTAAGCACAGTAAGTGCTCAATAAATACCACTGATTGGTTAACTGCTCTGCACAGAGTAAGTACCCTATAAAACACTATTAATTCAAGGTAGACAGGTGTGAGCTGTTGAACGAATGAACCCTGACACTCCATTCATCCAAAACGTGCCTTCTGGGAGGACTGAGGATATTCATAGCAACTGTGGTATTTGTGAAGAGCTTACTTTGAGCCAAGCACTGTACTAAGCACTGGACTAGATACAGATAAGCAGACAGGACAGAGTCCCTGTCCCACATGGGGTTCACAGCATAAGAGGGAGGGAGAACAGATATTTTATCCTCATCTTACAAATGAGCTACCTGAGGTACAGAGAATTTAAATAATAATGGTGGTATTTGTTAAGCGCTTACTATGTGCCGAGCACTGTTCTAAGCGCTGGGGTAGACACAGGGGAATGAGGTTGTCCCACGTGGGGCTCACAGTCTTCATCCCCATTTTACAGATGAGGGAACTGAGGCACCGAGAAGTGAAATGACTTGCCCAAAGTCACACAGCTGACAAGTGGGCGAGCCAGGATTCAAACCCGTGACCTCTGACTCCAAAGCCCGTGCTCTTTCCACTGAGCCACGCTGCTTCTCTAAAACAATGGCAACTGGGGCAGATACAGGGTCATCAGGTTGTCCCACGTGAGGCTCACAGTTAATCCCCATTTGACAGATGAGGTCACTGAGGCACAGAGAAGTGAAGTGACCTGCCCCGGAGTCACACAGCTGACAAGTGGCGGAGCCGGGATTCGAACCCATGCTCTCTGACTCCCAAGCCTGGGCTCTTTCCACTGAGCTACGCCGCTTCATGACTTAGCCAAGATAACACAGCAGGCAAGGAGCAGAGATAGAATTTGAACCCAGATCCTCCGACTCTTAGGAACCACGTCTGTGCCACCGGGCAGCCTGATATTCCATTCTGAGTGATCCAAACTGCAACCTCAGCTAATGCTGAACAGCAGGGAGTCTTTAATTGGATTCAGCCTTTCCTCATTTATGAGCCTGTCAAGGTGACAGGAAAGAACCTCAAGGTGAGGTGAAGAAGAAGCCAACGTCATTAGAGTGGAAGCAGCACTGCCTGAGCTCCTACCTGGCACTGTACACTCTCCTAGGTGTTGGAGAAGTACAGTATAAAGAGGTTACATATCTCTTTCCCTTAAAGCTCTGCACACGGTAAATGCTCAACAAATATGACTGACTGGCTGATTGACCTTGCCCACAGGGAGCTCATTCTGTTCTAATTCCCTAATTTTATTTTCAAGTTCTACCTGTGCAAGTGATACAAAACAAATAATTTTAGAGCCCCCATTTTTTTAAAGCAGAAACGTCTGACAACCGGCTTGAAGACTGTCAGTTCTTTTCCTCCCTTCTTCTCTTCGTTCCTCTCACAGTGCAACTCAAATCGCAAACTTGGCTTCTCTAATTCCAGTTTACTCACTGTGCCTCATTCTTTCTTGTCTCACCCCTGACCTCTTGCTTCTGCCTTCTCGTCTTCCTGGAATGTCACCCCCACTCCATCACCGCTCTCCCCAACTCCAAAGCCATTCTAAAATCCCCATCTCCTCCAGAAACTGTTCTTTGATTAATCTCTCAACTCCCTAACCCATTTCCTCCTCTACTGCCATTTCAGGACTTGCAGAGCATCTAAGCACTTGGGTACTCATCCTCTCCCTCCCTCAAAGCACCGTGGGACCACTGCTTCTCCTACCTTTAATTTATTTTAATGTTTGCCTCTCCCGCTGGACTGTAAGCTCCTTGACAGCAAGGATTGGATCTACTAATTAGAGAAGCAGCATAGCTCAATGGAAAGAGCCTAGGCTTGGGAGTCAGAGGTCAAGGGTTCGATTCCTGGCTCTGCCACTTGGCAGCTGTGTGACTGTGGGCAAGTCATTTAACTTCTCTGTGCCTCAGTTACCTCATCTGTAAAATGGGGATTAAGACTGTGTGCCTCACGTGGGACAACCTGATGACCCTGGATCTCCCCCAGCGCTTAGAACAGTTCTCTGCACATAGTAAGCGCTTAACAAATACCAACAGTTATTAATTGCCGTGCTCTCCTAAGCACTTATTACATTGCTCTGCACGGAGTTAAGCAGTCAATCAATACTATTAAGTGATTTAATGTGGTTCCTTCTTCCTCTGACTACTGTATCAGCCTCCTTGCCGACCTCCCTACCTCCTGTCTCTCCCCACTCCTGTCCATACTTCACTCTGCTGCCCAGGTCAATTTTTCTAAAAAAAAATGTTCACTCCATGGTTCCCCACTCCTCAAGAACCCGCAGAGGTTGTCCATCCACCTCTTTAGCCACTCCTGTTGGCTTTAAAGCATTCAGTAACTTTGCCCCCTCCTACTTCGCCTCGCTACTCTCCTGCTAAAGCCTAGCCTGCACAGTTTGATCATCTAATGCCAACCACTTTCTGTACATCAGTCTCGTCTATCTCGCCACTCGCCCACATTCTGTCTCTGGCCTGGAAGAACCTCCCTTTTCATATCCAACAGATAATTAATCTCCCTACCTTAATGCCTTACTGAAGGCACATCTCCTCCAAGAGGCCTTCCCTGACTAAGTCCTCATTTCCTCTTTTCCCACTCCCTTCTACATCGCCCTGACTTGCTCCCCTCATTCATTCCCCCTCCCATATCTACAGCACATATGTATATATCTGTAATTTTTTTTTCAGATTAATGCCTGTCTCCCCCTCTAGATTGTAAACTCACTGTAGGCAGGAAATTGTCTGTGATATCGTTGTGGTGTACTCTCTCAGGTAGTTAGTATAGTGCTCTGCACAGGTCAGCGCTCACGAAGTATGATTGATTGACTGATTGATTGAAGCATGTCCTAAGTTTTCTTGGGCCAGAAATTATTTTTGAAACCTTGCACATCATTTTTGAGGAGTTTGGCGGTGTGGCCTAGTGGAAAGCAAACTTGTCAGGGAATCAGGAGACCTGGCCTCAAGTCATGCTGGGTGATTTGATAAAAGTAACTCAACCTCTCTGGACCTCAGTTTCCTCATCTATAAAATGAGAATAAAATGTACCATAAACCCATTTGGGATGAATACTGTGTCCAATCCAATCTTATGTTTAACACTGCATTTAGCATATAGTAAGCACTTAACAAATGTCATACTACAAAAATATCTCAACGTCTGGTTTTCTAGTTAACCTTTGAGTCATTCTTTGTGTATTTTTACTTGTCATTTGGAAGAAGAAGAAAAGAAACACCCTGGTAATAGGATATTAGCCATTTTAAAGGATGGTATCTGTTTTTGGTTTCCTTTCAGCAGTTGATACTTAATTCTTTCATACTGGTCTTTATGGCATTGAAATCACATTATTTCTAGGTATATCAGGCAGTTTATTTAATTAAGTGGTATTAAATGAGTTAATGGTAATATTAGCCTTAGACTTACCCTGGCATTGGTCCACTTCCAGAAAGGCTGTACACTTGGCGAGGATTCAAAAGATACTGAAATTTTCTGTAAATTCTGGAAAGGTGGAAAAGTTTAAGAGGAAAAAAAAAACAAAACACATTTTAGTGCACTAACAATTATCTTTTATTTCCAAACAAATAAATGGGAAAAACACCAAAGGGCACTGAAGCTGAAATTATTTCACATTTGATATTTGAATTTATCCAAATTCTAGATCCCTATACATAGAAAAGTCTGGGCTGAAAGTAATCTTTATAAAACACATACTGAAGGAAATCATAAGAGTTTTCAGAGACCTAAGAAAGCCATCATGAAACACATATTTAGAAACAGTGAAATTTGATTTTCTAGAGAGCTGGCTATAAATATATTTTTTCCCTATAAGCATATTTAAGGCTGGGTAGTTTTGAAAATAGATCGAATGTTTTAGACATAGCTTTTACGCAGATTAAATGTTTTCTCTAAATAAATGCTGGCAATGACTCTCTGCCTTACAAACTACTGGCCAAAATAATACCTAGCAAGAGAATGTCTTTCTACTTGCCTATTTGTGTGATTTTCTTTTTCCTGTTTCCTTTTTAATTGGCCTCGTGCTTTTGTCAAGAATATGATATTTCCATTCCTGGAGGTTCTACCCAAATGTTTACTTTTTCAAAAGTAGAGGAATTTCTAAATGATGCATTGATGGCTTATTATATAATCCACTTTTACAGCCCTTTATCTACACCAATGCTTACTACAGTCTTTGGGACATAATAAATGCTTAACAAATGTCATCACTGTTATTCTTATTGATGAGAGTCGGTCAAGCATCATTCAAAATCTCCTCATATTTAATATTCAATGCTTTGTGTGAAGATAGGTTGTTTTTAAGTACAGCCACCAAATGTGAATAGTATCATTATTATTACTAAAATGTGCTTAATAAATGAGCACTTGCAATGTATTATCCAAGAGAAAGCACTGGGGTAATTGTAAGAAAATCAACAAAGACAGTCTTTAGAACAGTACTTGACACAGAGTAAGCCCTTAAATGCCACTGAAAAAAAAAAAAAAAGCTTTTTTCGGGGAGGACACACCCACAGAATGATGTAAATATATTTCACGCAGAAAAAAGTAAATTAAAATTCAACGATCAAATTTGTCAGTGGTAAAATATGCAGGGAAGCAGTACTCAGAAGGGGCAGGCTTAAAGATATCTCCTCTCCAGGGCAACAATCTTTGGTCACAAACTTCTACAACCTTGTGAAAAGTTATACAGGTTTCATTCTCATGTTAGAAGGTAGCCTCATGTTGGACAGTGAATGTGTCCAACCTGATTAGCTAATGTCCACCCCAGCACAGTGCCTAGAACATAGTAAGCATTTAATAAATACCATTTAAAAAAAAAGGAGGAGAAAAGTCTACCTTAAACACCCAGTAATCTCAATCTCAAACTCTCTCCCTGACTTCTCCCCACTCCACATCCCTCTCTTTCCCTTTATCAATCAATCAGTGGTATTTATTTGAGCACCTAATATCCCTTTCTGCTTCTCTTCTTTTCCATCTCTGTCACTTCCTCTTCCTCTCTTCTTTTTCTGCTTCTCTCTCACTTTCACTCTCTCTTCCTGTTTCTCTTTCTCTCTCTGCCCATGCCTGCTTCTCAGGCACATATTCACACTATGATTTCCAGGACAGCTGTAACATTTAGACATCCTATTGCTATGATATTGCTCTTCATACAGTCCACTCTGCAAACAGATAATTTGACAGCAATTTATCCACAAGCATTGTTGGTGGACAGAGAGCTCAATGTTTGTGATTTCCAATTGCCACCTGATAGAGGGCTGTGAGTGATACCGATTCTGAAAGCAGTCAGATATGCCAGATTGTTCTTGTCTGTCTGTCTCCCCCAATTAGACTGTAAGCCTGTCAAAGGGCAGGGACTGTCTCTGTTACCGATTTGTACATTCCAAGCGCTTAGTACAGTGCTCTGCACATAGTAAGCGCTCAATAAATACTATTGAATGAATGAATGAATGTCTATCATATAGAATCTCGGGCATCTTCAATGTTCCGTAGATCTTCATCTTGGTGAAAAACTAGTTGTGACATGAACATCACAGTGTCACACAACGCGATCCATAACAGTAGGTAGTGTGTACGTTTTTAGCTTGACTATGAGTGACAGTAAGTTAGAGATGGAGAGTCACCTAGTGGATAGAGCACGGGGCTGGAAGTCAGAAGGACCTGGATTCTAAGCCCCACTCTGCCTTTCATCTGCTGTGTGATCTTGGGCAAATTATTTCAGTTCTCGGAAGGAAATCACACATACACACACAAAAACAAAACAAAACAAAGAGACTGTAACACACACACACACACACACACATCTTCAATCTAATGAGAGGTTATAACATTCCAGAAAATTCTTGTTTGAACAAGTGCTTGTTAAAGAGTCATGCAGGTGGGTTAGAACTTAAATCCAAAGTTAATTACATACTCTCCCGCTCCCCTTCCTCTTAGTACAATGGTGTCTGCATTTCCCCTTCCTATAATAAAGGTCTCACTGTGGGCGATACTTTACTATGTCTGTTTTTCACTTGCATACTCAAGTAGAAGTACAAATAATGTGTCTAAGTGAAATGAATCCGCTTACATGACCACAGATATGTTTTCCGTAGATGACTGCCTAGTAGGAATGAGCAGCTGTGACCACCAGGCTTGATGGAAGTTAAGAGACAAAAGATTCTGATAGATCCCAGACAGCCAAAAAGTCATCAGAAGCAGTGTGGTTTAGTGGATAGAGCATGGGCCTGGGAGACAAAAGGACCTGGATTCTAACCCCAGTTCCGCCACTTGTCCGCTCTGCTCCCTGGGCAATCGCTTAACTTCTCTGGGCCTCAGTTACCTCAACTGTAAAATGGGGATTAAATGCCTCTTCTCCCTCCTTACACTGTGATAGGGATAAGTTGTATCTACCCCAGTGCTTATAACAGTGTTTGATGGAACAGCAGCAAGGACAGGAGGGGTGGGAAGATGGTTGATTTTCCGGCAATCACAACCTCATCTTCACCAGTGATTCGTGCATGACTTCTCCAGATTTCTTCCATCAGGCATATTTATTGAGCACGAGCACTTACTCTGTGCAGAGCACTGTACTAACCACTTGGGAGAATGCAACACAACAATATAAAGGCACGTTCCCTGCCCACAACATTCTTATTCTTCCCTCCTCTAGTGCTAACCTTCTCACTGTGCCTCCATCTCACCTGTCTCGCCGCCGACCACTGGCCCACGTGCTGCCTCTGGCCTGGAATGTCCTCCCTCCCCCGATACCACAGACAATTATTCTCCCCTTTAAAGGCTTACTGAAGGCCCATCTCCTCCAAGGGACCTTTCCAGACTAAGCCCCACTTTTTCTCATCCCCCAGTCCCTTCTGCATCGCCCTGACTTCCTCCCTTTGCCCTTCCCCCCGCCTTCCCAGCCCCATACCACTTATGCATATATTTGTCCTTTTATTTATTCGTATTGATGTCTGTCTCCTGCACTCTAGACTGTGAGCTTGTTGTGGGCAGGGAATGTCACTGTTTATTGTTGTATCATACTTTCCCAAGTGCTTAGTTCAGTGCTTTGCACACAGTAAATACTTAATAAATACGAGTGAATGAATGAGGTGCTCATGTCTTGGGTATCCCCGTCATTTCATCCACACAAAACAACTTATTCATCAAGGCTATTCATCTAGATACATTCAATTATATTTCATTGAGCACTTACTGAGTGCAGAGCACTGTACTAAGTGCTTGGGAGAGTGCACTATAACAAGCTTACAGCCTGGATGTATAGTTAATGGCAGCAATTCATAGACCAGAGGCTTAAGCGGAATCTGATATATTCCAAACTAACATTCACAAACAGTAGATCAATTGATCATATTTATTCATGCGTTCATTCATTCAGTGGTATTTATTGGGTGCTTACTGTGTGCTGAGCACTGTACTAAGCACTTGGAAAGTACAATACAGCAATAGAGAGTCAATCCCTGCCCACAACGGTCTTACGGCAAAGCACTGTACTAAGCGGTTGGGAGACTATATCCAGGCACTTACAATCCTAGCACAATCAACACCCATCTTTGGAAACACCATGATTCGAACTGAATCAATCAATCAATCATATTTACTGAGCGCTTGCCTGCTATGTGCAGATCACTGTGCTAAGTTCTTGGGAGAGTACAATTCAACAGCATTAGCTGGCACTGAAGGAACCACATTGACCTTTCCAGCTACACACACACCAATACGTCCAGCCATCATCAATGGAATCATCTTCAAGTACAAGAGACAACAATATGTAATACTAATGTTGGTATTTGTTAAGCGCTTACTATGTGCAGAGCACTGTTCTAAGTGCTGGGGTAGATACAGGGTAATCAGGTTGTCCCACGTGAGGCTCACGGTTAATCCCCATTTTACAGATAAGGTAACTGAGGCATAGAGAAGTGAAGTGACTTGCCCACAGTCACACAGCTGAGAAGTGGCAGAGCTGGGATTCGAACCCATAACCTCTGACTCCCAAGCCCACGCTCTTTCCACTGTGCCACGCTGCTTCTCAATAATGTTGGTATTTGTTAAGCGCTTACTACGTGCAGAGCACTGTTCTAAGCGCTGGGGTAGACACAGGGGAATCAAGTTGTCCCACGTGGGGCTCACGGTCTTAATCCCCATTTTACAGATGAGGTAACTGAGGCACAGAGAAGTTAAGTGACTTGCCCACAGTCACACAGCTGACAAGTGGTAGAGCTGGGATTCGAATCCATGACCTCTAACTCCAAAGCCCATGCTCTTTCCACTGAGCCATGCTGCAGATATGAATATACAAGTATAAAATACTTATATGTAGGTATATATATATATATATATATATACCTTACTTATACATATAAGTATTTTAATTAGAAGGAATTTTTGGTATGCAAATGCATATGGAGTGATGTCTTACTTTTATTCTTCTATTCCCTCTAATTTAGAGTGCAAATTATATAGTCTTGTTCTAATCCTTTGTAAAACTTTATTTATTTTTTTATCCCAAGCCACCTGTACTGAATATCTTTTGTGCTTTGTTTCTTGTTAATGCAGTTAAGGTACCCATAAGAGGGAAAACAATTTAAAAATCATAATTTGAGCTATTGCAGTTGTCTTTATCATGCAAATTAATGTCATATCTCTATGAATATTGGGACTATCTTGTTTAATAATGTGGTATCTATATTTCCAAGGGAAAAAACTCTCTCTTCAAAGGCATAGTTATTCCAAACCACCATTTACTAAAAATAACTGGTTTTGTTTGTGGCAATAAGGGCACAGCTTAATGCTGATAAAGAAAGACTAAATTACTGAGGAGAAATTTATTCTTTTTGTTGAGTGCCAGTGGATGGAAAAACTCATTGAATAAGGTGTAAAAATCAGAAAGCCAAGCAAATACAAGAAGTGAAAATGAACTTTTGAGGAATTAGGAGTTAAAACAAGGTTGCATTCACAAAAAGTTCCCTAATCAATTGTTTGAGGAAGTAACTACATAACTTAAATATCGGTGACCATTTTGGTCCCGCCCATGATAGCGGCTCCTTCTTCTCCTCGTGCAGGTGACTTTCCACACAGTCTCTTCCTGCACAGGCAGATATCGTCAAACCTCATCTGCCTCCTGAAATATTCGCGTCCTCATTGTGGGGGAAGAGAGGGACACACAGAGAGTTAAGCAATATGGTGTAGTGGATAGAGCCCGGGCCTGAGAGTCAGAAGGACCTGGATTCTAATTCTGGCTCCATCACCTATCTCCTCTGTGACCTTAGGCAGTCACTTCACTTCTCTGTGGCCTTAGTTCAACTGCAAAATGGTGATTGAGACTAGGTACCCCAGATGGGACTGAGACCAACCCGATTTGATTTTACCATTCAGATGCTTAGTACAATGCCAGGCACATTGTAAATGCTTAACAAATACCACAGTTATTATTATTAGTCAACTCCTCTTGCCTTGGAAACGACTCCTCCTTCCTCTCTCCCCGAACTATGCACCTCAGTGTGCCACGGCAAGGAGTGGGAGGACATTTCTACATTCCTGACTGGGCCCTGTATGGGGCATCTCAGCACTTGCAGTACCTCAGGGATCGGCTCACCCCAAATCTACCATCTCTCCATTTAATAATAATAATGATAATGGTGGGATTTAAGTGCTTACTATGTGTAAAGCACTGTTCTAAGCACTGCGGGGGATACAAGGTGATCATGTTGTCCCTCGTGGGGCTCGCAGTTTTAATTCCCATTTTACAGATGAGGTAACTGCGGCACAGAAAAGTGAAATGACTTGCCCAAAGCCACACAGCTGGCAAGTGGTAGAGTCGGGATGAGAACCCACGACCTTTGACGCCCAAGCCCGGGCTCTTTCCACTGAGCCACGCTGTTATATGTGAATCCACTTGCAACATTACACTCATAGCTAAAATTAGAAACATTCAAGCTGTGTTCAATAACTGTTACAATTACCTGCAATTCTTCCTAACCCAGTGGCAATAGAAAAATTCACTGAATATAATAATAATTTTGGTATTCATTAAGCACTTACTATGTGCCCAACACTGTACCAGGCGCTGGGGTAGATACAAGATAATCAGATTGGCCGCGGTGCCTGTCCCACATAGGGGACCCAGTCTTAATCCCCATTTTACAGATGAGGTAACTGAGACCCACTGAAGTTAAGTGATTTATTCATTCATTCAATCATATTTATTAAGCGCTTACTGTGTGAGGAGCACTATACTAAGCACTTGGGAAAGTGCAATACGACAATAAAGGGTGACAATCCCTGCACACAATGAGCTCACAGTCTAGAGGTGTGGGAAGCAGATAAGTACAAATAAACAGATATTAATATAAATAAAAAATACAGATATATACAAAAGTGCTGTGGGGCAGAGAGAGGGGACAAGAACAAAGGGAGTGAGTCAGGGAGAAGCAGAAGAGAGTGGGAGTTGAGGAAAAGTGGGGCTTAGTTTCAGGAAGGCCTTTTGGAAGAGATGTGCCTTCAATAAGGCTTTGAAGTGGGGTGGGGGGACTGTAATTGTCTGTCAGATTTGAGGAGGGAGGGCATTCCAGGCCAGAGGCAGGATGGATAGGGGTTGATGGTGAGATATCTGAGATCTAGATACAAATCACACAATAATCAGATCCAGTTCCTGTCTCGTGTGGAGGTCACAGTCAATTTTACAGCATCCTAAACCGTTCTTAAGGATGTCACCCTGTAGGTGCACAAAAACACATCCTGAGTGTCACCAAGGAAACACAACCTCCCTTTACCCCTTCCATAGGTTCTCTAATCGAAGTAGGTCTTGGCCTACTTTGAACGGAGTCACCGGGCAACAGGGTCGGCCCTGGCAACGGTGCCCATCAAGGGCCGCATTGCCTGGCAACCTGAAGAAAGCCCTCTTCTGCACACCTAACGACAGGGCCCAACGAAGCCTGCATGCCCCCACACTGGGATGGACCAAGGGCTGCATCGCCTGGCAACGGAATGGGATCATTTTACTGCACATCTTAACGACAAGTCTAACCAGGGCCTGCATTTCTAGGTAGCGTGACTGGAATACTTTGCTTCACACTAGGAAGGGGCCAAGGATCAGCACTGGGAGGCAGCACCGGTGTCAGAGTCCTTAGTGGCCTAGTGGGTATCAGCGTGGCTCAGTGGAAAAGAGCCTGGGCTTCGGAGTCAGAGGTCATGAGTTCGACTCCCGCCTCTGCCACTTGTCAGCTGTGTGACTGTGGGCAAGTCACTTCACTTCTCTGTGCCTCAGTTACCTCATCTGTAAAATGGGGATTAACTGTTAGCCTAATGTGGGACAACCTGATTACCCTGTATCTCCCCCAGTGCTTAGAACGGTGCTCTGCACATAGTAAGCGCTTAACAGATACCAACATTATTAGAGCCCAGGCCTGGAAATCACAAGGGCTTGGGTTCTAATTCCAGCCCCGCCACTTGTACCTGTCTGCTTTATGATCTTTGGCAAGTCACTTCACTTCTCTGGGCCTCAGTTCCCTCTTCCATAAAATGGAGATTAAGACTGTGAGTCCCATGTGGGACAGGGACTGTGTCCAACCTGATTACCTTGTATCTGGCTCAGTACTTAGAACAGTGCTGGGCACATGAGCGTTTAACAACTAAACTTCTCACTCTTGCCTGTCTCGCCTCTGACCCCTAGCCCATGTCCTGTCTCTGGCCTGGTACACCCTCCTTCTTCAAATCCCACAGACAGTGACTCTTCCTCCTTTCAAAGCCTTATTGAAGGCCCATCTCCTCCAAGAGGCTTCCCCAGAACAAGCCCCACTTTTCCTCATCTCCCATTCCCTTCTGCATCACCCTGACTTGCTCCCTGTACTCTTCCTCCCTCCCAGTCCCACACCACTCACGTACATATCTGTCATTTTATTCACATGTACTGATGTTTGTTTCCCCTCTCTAGAGTGTGGGCAGATAATATCACTGTTTATTGTTGTACTGTAGTTTCCCAAGCGATTAGTAGAGTGCTCTGCACACAGTAAGTGCTCGATAAATATGACTGAAAGAATGGATGGGTCTTATGACCCGGGATTTAAAGTTCAGTTGCCTCCAGACCCTCCAAATGGAACTGACGCCATCAAGATGTGCTTTGCATATAAACCCTGCAGAGTTCTGTAACCCTTGGAGGCTACACTCTCTGCAGATTGAGAGCAAGGTCAATATTTAATATCACTATGATGCCTTCTATATCTCCATAAAGGGATGGGGCTGGAGACAGAGAAGAAAACATTTTTATTTTCAGCCTACCCTTTCAGGTTACAGATAAGGCTGTACTGTTTGATGTATCTTCTTGTTCAGCAAATAGGGTCAGCGAGCACTGTATCTCCTTTAAGACTAGCCTTGGGGAAATGATAATGTTGAAACCATGATCAGCCTTTCTGTGTCCATGCAGCGTGGCTCAGTGGAAAGAGCATGGGCTTTGGAGTCAGGGCTCATGAGTTCGAATCCCAGCTCTGCCACTTGTCGGCTGTGTGACTGTGGGCGAGTCACTTAGCTTCTCTGTGCCTCAGTTCCCTCATCTGTAAAATGGGGATTAAGACTGTGAGCCTCACGTGGGACAACCTGATTCCCCTATGTCTACCCCAGCGCTTAGAACAGTGCTCGGCACATAGTAAGCGCTTAACAAATACCAGCATTATTATTATTATTATTATGGGATGAAGCTAGTGATCTGGGGATTATTTTAATAGCAAGATCTTTAACGCCAAATGCAGCTAAGAGGAAATAAAAGTAGAACATTTTCTGGGCCACAGTAAGTTTCATCACCTCCAAATGATGGGAAGGTAAATATTCCAAAACATACGTTTTTAAAAAACATAAATAAAATGATAATTTTGTAATAGAAATGCACAACATTAATAGCTATTCATTTAATAGTATTTATTGAGCGCTTATCATAAGCATTTTATCCTACATTTCCAATGCCTTCAACTGCACCTGAACCAAGGAAAAAAGTAAAAAATGAATCCATACCTTTCTCCTTGTTTCCCTCCACTTTTGGGGTTGACAAATACTAAAAGTGGATGAGTGCCTGGGACGGGAGTGATCTAGAAGAAAAATTGGACATGGTCACATTAGATTATAAACTCCGAAGGCAGCGAAAGTATATTCTGCTTCTATCAATCAATGGTCAACTGGCATTCTTGATCACTTACTCATTCATTCATTCAATCATAATTAATGAGTGCTTATTGTGTATTAAGCACTTGGGAAGTACAATTCAGCAATAAAGAGAGACGATCCCTGTCCACACTGGGCTTACAGTCTAGAAGCAGGGAGAGAGACATCAAAACAAGTAAACAGGCTTCATTATAAATAAATAGAATTATAGATATGGCCATAAATACACAAGTGCTGTGGGGCATAGGGGTAGAGCAGAGGGAGAGAGTCGGGGCGATAGGGATGGGAGGAGGAGCTGAGGAAAAGGGGGCTGAGTCTGGGAAGGTCTCTTGGAGTCTTACTGTGCAGTCAGCACTTACTGTGTGCAGAGTACTATGCTAAGCATTTGGGAGTGTATAATACGGCTATCAATAGATACTGGGCAAGTCACTTAACTTCTCTGTGCCTCAGTTCCCTCATCTGTAAAATGGGGATTAAGAATGTGAGCTACATGTGGGACAACCAGATTACCCTGTATCTATCCCAGCGCTTAGAACAGTGCTCTGCAGATAGTAAGCGCTTGACAAATACCAACATTATTATTATTATTATTATTCCCTGTCCATAGTGAGCTTATAGTCTATTTAAATTTTCCTATATGCTGACTATAGAGCCATGTATTCAGGAGATCCCCAACTGAATGATTGATTTAGAGTTGGTAAATCTTTAAATCTCTTACTTCTAAATGCAGGTACCTATCGATTGTCTAAGTTAATCGTTGATGGAGATAAGATGGATAATTGCAATCCTCCTCTAATTCCTAAACCTTATTTTGGCCATCCATTCATCCGCCTCCTCCCACTAAACCCTTTCCCAATTGAATGAATTATAATTTCACCTCTCCTCTGATGGAGATCCTTTGAGGCAGTGAAATGGCGGATGGGGGAAAAGCGATTAGGGAAGTAATGAGAAGAAGCAAGGTGAATCCGTAAAAAGGAGTCTGAATAACCCATCAATCTGCCCCAGAATAGCAAAGCATTTGCTAGCTAAAGTTTTGAAAATAGGATACGACCAAAAGACTAAGGTACTGTAGTATGTCTACCTCCGCAGCGTGGCCTAACGGATAGAGCATGGGCCTTGGAATCAGAAGGATCCGGGTTCCAATCCCGGTTCCGCCACATGTCTGCTGGATTAACTTCTTTGGGCCTCAGTTATCTCATCTGTACACTGGGGATCAAGAGTGTGAGCCTCATGTGGGACAGGGACAGTGTCCAAACTGATTAACTTATATCTACCCCAGATTAGAACAGCTCTTGGCACATAGTAAGTGCTGAACAAGTACCATAATTGCTCATTATTATTACTCTTATACCCTGAGCACCAAATACTTAGTACAGTAAACTGCACACATTGTGTGCAGTAAGTAACATTGGTTGACTGATTCATTTAGACACAAGTTGGTTACTCTCCCCCAGATGAGCAGCAGAGGCTTGAATTTGAATAATTTCCTTGACTTTATGGTAAGTGTTTGTCTCTCTTCAGTTTAGCCTCCAAGTCTACACAAGAGCTCCGCAGTCCTACCTTGGTTTGGCTTGATGTGACCACACCTAAAAATTCTCTTCTTTTGACATATAATTTGAGACTGTGGTTAAACCAGGAATACTACAACCAGAAATATCAGCATGCCCTAGTGGAAAGAAGCCAGGCCTGGAATTTGGAGGACCTGGTTTCTAATCCCTGCTTTGCCTCTTGCTTGCTGAGTGACCATGGGCAGCGTGGCTCTGTGGAAAGAGCCTGGACTTCGGAGTCGGGGTCATGGGTTCGACTCCCGGCTCTGCCACTTGTCAGCTGTGTGACTCTGGCCAAGTCACTTCACTTCTCTGTGCCTCAGTTACCTCATCTATAAAATGGGGATTAACTGTGAGCCTCAAGTGGGATAACCTGATTACCCTGTATCTACCCCAGCGCTTAGAGCAGTGCTCTGCACATAGTAAGCACTTAACAAATACCAACATTATTATTCACTTCTCTGTGCCTCAGTTTCATTATCTGTAAAATGATAACTGCATCTGATCTGATGATTTTGTATCTGTACGATGCTTGGCACATAGTAGGGACTTCACAGAAACTACAGTTGGAATTATTATCATCCTCTCCAACTCCCACCCCTCATTACAGCCAGTTGATGGGTAATGGGGCAAGAGTCCCCTAGCTTCAGTGTAGTTACAGCCAGAAAATTTCTAAACTACCCCAGCCTGACTGGCCTCTGGAAGTACAGGAACCCTCATCCAGAGTTGTGAGTTTATATATATATAAGAAGCAGCCTGGCTCAGTGGAAAGAGTCTGGGCTTGGGAGTCAGAGGTGGTGGGTTCTACTCCCGGCTCTGCCACTTGTCAGCTGCGTGACTTTGGGCAAGTCACTTAACTTCTCTGTGCCTCAGTTCCCTCATCTGTAAAATGGGGATTAACTGTGAGCCTCACGTGGGACGACCTGATTACCCTGTATCTACCCCAGCGCTTAGAACAGTGCTCAGCACATAGTAAGCGCTTAACAAACACAAACATTATTATTAGTCCCTATAAACCACTCAAACAGGGAAGGAGAAAATACTCCAACACATCACACGGTCAGTGACTACCAACCAACCGATCAATCAGTGGTAGGTATTGAGCACTTACTGCATGCAGGACATAGTACTAAGTACGTGAGAGAGTAAAATACAACAGAAGTGGTTCCCTGCCCAAAAGGGGTTTACAGTGACAGTTTCATTGTCCACAGACTTGACTGTAGTGATTGTATGATTTGGTACTTAATCTGGAGTAATGGTTCCTCTTTGAATAATGATAATTGTGACTTGGGTAAGCACTTATTAAGTGCCTGACACTGTACTAAATGCTGGGATAGAGAGAAGAGAATCAGGCCCCACATGAGGCTCACGGTCCAAGGAGGAGGAAGAACAGGTATAGAATCCCAATTTTGCAGAAGAGGGAACTGAGAGAAGTTAAGTGACAAGGACTTAAAAATTGTCATTAAAAAAAAAGGCCACAGCAGATATCTGATGGACCAGGGTTAGAACCCAGGTCCAATGATGCCAAGGTCTGTATTCTTTCCCCTAGGCCACCTTGCTTCTCGAATTGACATACCCATTGACTGTTATCATCATCATCATCATGAGTGGTATTTATTGAACATTTATGTGCAGAACACTCTATTAAATGGGTAAGTAGAATATCTGAAATTTTATTGTTATTGTTTTGGCTTTTTATCCTATTTGTTAAGTGTTTACTACGTGCCAGGCACTGTCCTAAGCACTGGCGTAGATACAAACTACTCAGGATAGACACAGTCCATTTCTCACATAGAGCTCACAGTCTGAAAGCCCATTTTACAGATGAGGTAACTGAAGTCTAGAGAGTTAAGTGACTTGCCCAAGGTTACACAGCAGACAGGGATTGGAACCCAGGTTCTTCTGACTCCCAAGCCTGTGCTCCAACCACTAGACCATGCTACTTCTCTATTTCTTCCTAGTTCCTAATTCTTCCTAATTCCCCACTTTTCCCCTTTATCTTTCTTCCTAAAAAAAAGTTCCCTTTCTGATTCCCTTTCTTCTGGCCTCTTCTGGAGGTTAGAAGAGAAATAAGGAAGTATGGAAAGGAGCACTTAGATTGGAGAAGCAGTGATGAAAACTCCAGCCCTTCTTAAGAGGCTGCACTGGCTTTTGCTTATTTCCCTCCTCAACACCTAACTCCTTCAAAGCTCTTCACTCTCCTCCACTTGCCCTTTCGTTCCTGCCACCTACTCTCCTCCGACTCTCTGCACAAGTGGATCGGCGGGCCCGAAATACTCGTTCCTTCCTTCTTCTCAACATTAACTTTACTCTTTTTCTTTGAAAACCCCTTATGAAAGCCGTCGACTGTAAAAACATGACTTCATTCACTCTTCCGTTCCCGACAACAGGGCAAGAAGGGTTAGAAAATTATGAAGATGGAAGAGAATACAATTTCCCGTTATGTCTCTCCAACTTGTTTTGTACCGGAGAGCAAACCGATCTAGAGCAGGGCCATTCATTTAGCTTTGATTCAGGTAGAGTGGATGTAGCAAATTTAGATAACTCCGTATTGAAAATCAGAATAGTAGTTTTTGTTGAGCGGTGGGATAGGTACATTTTAATCAGGTCAGACACAGTCCCTGTCCCCCATGGAGTTCCATCCTGAGGAACAGAGAGGACAGGAATATCAATCCCCATTTTACAGATGAGGTAACTGAAGCCCAAAGAAGTTAAATGACTTTCTCCAAGTCACATGACATCAAGTGATGGAGCTGAGATTAGAACCCAGGTCCTCTGACTCCTGGGCCTGTGTCCTTTCCACTAGCCCTTGGTACTTCTCACTCAAATGGGTCATTAGAGAAACATAGAGCATTCAAATTCGTGCAAACCTGACATACGGAATCTGGAGCAATACAACAGCCCTCAATAAATATTATGAGACAAGTCATATCTTCCCTCCCAAACCCTGTCCTCTCCCTGACTTCCCTGTCACTGTGGAGGGCACTACCATCCTTCCCATCTCACAAGCCTGCAACCTTGGTGTCATCCTTGACTCTGCTCTCTCATTCACCCCACAATCCAATCTGTCACCAAAACCTGCCCGTCTCAACTTCACAACATCGCCAAGATCCGCCCTTTCCTCTCCATCCAAAAGGCCATCGTACTGGTACAACCTCTCATGATATTCCGACTGGATGATTTTGTCAGCCTCCTCTCGGATCTCCCATCCTCCTATCTCTCTCTTTACTTCATTCCGTTGCCCCGATTATCTTTCTACAGAAGCGCTCTGGCCATGTTACTCCCCTCCTCAAAAACCTCCAGTGGTTGCCTATCAACCTTTGCATGAAGGAAATACTCCTCACGGTCGGCTTTAAAGCTGTCCATCCCCTTGCCCCTCTTACCTCACCTCCCTTCTCTCCTTCTACAGCCCACACCGTACACTCCGCTCCTCTGCCGCTAATCTTCTCTCGGTGCCTCGTTCTCACCTGTTCCACCGTTGACCACTGGCCCACGTCCTACCGCTGTCCTGGAATGCCCTCCCTCCTCAGATCCGCCAAACTGACTCTCTTCCTCCCTTCAAAGCCCTACTGAGAGCTCACCTCCTCCAGAAGGCCATCCCAGACTGAACCCTCTCTTTCCCTCTGCTCCTCCTCCCCTCCCCATTTCCCCTACTCGCTCCCTCTGCTCTACCTCCTTCCCCTCCCCACAGCACTGGTGTATATTCATATATATTATTACTTTATTTTATTAATGGTGTATATATATAGATTCTATTAATCTAATTTTGATTCTATTAATGCCTGACTACTTCTTTTGTTTTGCTTTCTGTCTCCTCCTTTTAGAACGTGAGCCCGTTGTTGGGTAGGGATTGTCTCTATCTGTTGCCAAATTGTACATTCCAAGCGCTTAGTACAGTGGCCTGCACACAGTAAGCGCTCAATAAATTTGACTGACCGAATGAATGAAAGTACAAGATCATCATGGACAAGAAATGGGTTTTCTGCATATCTTGGACTTCCCAAGTACCTAGTATATTGCATCACACTCTGTGCATGCTTGCTCAACAGATAGATAGCATTACAACCTCTATTATAGGAGGAAAGTTTGCTACGAAAATGTTAAGGTCATGTTTAACCACTCCTCAAAAAACTCCAGTATTTGCCCATCTACCTCTGCATCAAACAAGAACTTCTCACCATTGGCTTTAAAGGAGTCAATCACCTTGCGCGCTCCTACCTCACCGGGCTACTCTCCTACTACAAGCCAGCCTGTACACTTCTCTCCTCTAATGCTAACCTTCTCACTAGGCCTTGATCTCGCCTATCTCGCCGCCGGCCCCTCAGACACATCCTGCCTCTGGCCCGGAATGCTCCCTCCTCAAATCTTACACATAGTTACTGTCCCCCGCTTCAAAACCTTACTGAAGGCACATCTCCAAGAAACCTTCCCTGACTAAGCTCCCCCTTCCTCATCTCTTACTTCCCTCTGCATCACCCTGACTTACTCCTTTTGTTCGTGCCCACTTCCCTCTGCATCACCCTGACTTATTCCTTTTGTTCTTGCCCCCGCCCAGCCCCACAGCACTTATGCACATAACAGTAATTTTTTTCATTTATTTTAACGTCTTTGTCTCCACCTCTCTAGATTGTAAGCTCGTTGTGGGCAGCGAAGGTGTCTGTTTATTGTTGTATTGCACTCTCTCAAGCACTTAATACGATGAGCTGCACACAGTAAGCGCTCACTCACAATGATCGAATAAATGAAATGAATCCAAATGTCTGGTTTTCATTCCTGAAGTTTGCCAGGTTCTGTTTTGGAAAAGGGATTCATGAAAATGTCTTGCTAAAATATCTCCAAGGGTTCAACCCTGGAAAACAACAGTGAGGACAATGCAGTATTTCAGAACTGATGAGGTCAAGCCTGGGCCACATCAATATTGGCAAACAAAACATATGAGGGGGACAAATCTTATCAGACGTTTCTTAACATAAATGCCTTAACCACCGCCAACCTTGTCCTAGCAAACATATTTGAAAATATTTCAGACCTCTTCATCTCTTAATTGTACTTTTTTTAAATTTTCTTTCCCAACCATCGCAGGACAGGCTCACTTGAAAGGTACTGACGTGCAAGAAGAAAGTGAGGATATATTTATCACATTGTATGTGTCACTAAATGAGAGGGTGATGCTAAGGGTGCTGGGAAAATGGAATTCAAAGCAACCCTGTAAAATGACAGAAGTGGTCAGTAGGAAGAAATAGGAGTACACTTTGGGGGGGATCAAAATAAATCACACAGAATGAAGGATAGGGAAAGTTCAACTAATCCGATAGGATGTGGGGAAGTCACAGTCAACCAAGAGTTGAATAAGAAGCATCTCAGAGTTATTCTTAAAAGCCAACATGAATCCAGTATATAATAACGGAAATGCGAGAGGATTATGGTAACAAGCATTGGTTAATACTTTTTTCATGGCATTTGTTAAGTCCTTCTTATGTGCCAGGCACTGGACCAAGCACTGGGGTAGATATTCATTCATTCAATCAGATTTATTGAGCTCTTATTGTGTGCAGAGCACCATACTAAGTGTTTGGGAGAGTATAATACAACAATAAACATACGCATTCCCTGCCCACAACCAGCTTATAGTCTAGATGGCAAGTTGACAGTCTAGATATAAGAGTACCTATGGACTTAATCTCCATTTCACTGATGAGGTAACTGTGGCACAGAAAAGTTAAGTGAACTGTCAAGATCACACAACATGGCTCAGTGGAAAGAGCACGGACTTGGGAGACAGAAGTCATGGGTTCAAATCCCGGCTCTGCCACTTGTCAGCTGTGTGATTGTGGGCAAGTCACTTCACTTCTCTGGGCCTCAGTTCCCTCCTCTGTAAAATGGGGACTAAGACTGTGAGCCTCATGTGGGACGACCTGATTGCCCTGTATCTACCCCAGCGCTTAAAAGAGTGCTCTGCACATAGTAAGCGCTTAACAAATACAAACATTATTATTATATGTGCTGATGCTGGGATTAGAATCCAGGTCCTCCAACTCCCAAGCCCGTGCTCTTTCCACTAGGCAACACTGCTTCTTCTCTGCTCTCCAATAGCCTGGCCTGTCTTGGATCACTGCTCAATTTTGGTGAAAAAACAGAAGGTCCCCAGAAGACCAACCAAAAGAATTAAGGGGATAGAAAATATTCCCTTTGAGATTGGTTAAAGGAATCAAAGTCATTCAGGCCTGGAGAAGAGAAGACATGAGTGTGACAGAAAAGGTCTTCAAATGCAGCAAGAGACTTTCTGAGGGAGCTGTTGGTCACGTGACCACACCCACAAAGATTTAAAAGAAGGAACAGGATTGAGTTGAAGCGGGAGCGAATGCATGGCCCTAAAGAGAAGCACCTTGAGAGTAACTGAACTAGAATTTGGAAAAGGAAAGTCAAGGAGTCACCTTCTCCGGAGGACTTTTAAACCATCTATCCTGGGAAATTTCTTGAGATGCTCTATGGATCTTTGATTCTTCTTTTGTAGGAATTTCAATAAGATGAACATGTGGAAAGGACCCGAGGAATAACCCTCCCCAACATCCAATGGCAAAAGCCCTAATATTGTGAATAATAAATAGCTCCGCTACTCTCTACCATGGTTGCTGAAGCCAATAAACTAAAAAAAAAAATGTCAGATAGATATTCTCTTCTCCTAAAAACAACCCACTAGGTACTGAAATCACTTCAATACAGGCTTCATGTTCAAAACAACTGGAAATAGGAACTTTTCATCCTGAGCTCTAGGCATAGGCATGGCTGAAGCAAAATGTCAGATCTACGAGGCTTTTCTCAACAAAGGTCAGCCAACCTTGCATGAAAGAGGCAAAGATTCCTTCCCTCTGCAACACAGTTTTAAGCCACTCTTGTTTTTCCTCTACATATATTCTCAGATGTGAACGGCTTAAAAACTTTTCTCCTTCTTAATCTATTTTAATCATGTCTGGCTATTTATTGCCATTCCAGTGATGTTTGTTCCTGCGTATTAAGAGTAAACCCGTGGTGCTTTAGCTCTGACAAAGATGGAGTACCTAACTACCTCTATTTGAAGTCCCTTAGGACTGAGGTTAATTAATGAGACTCATCCTAAGGTTATACATGATCTATTACTTCCTCTAATTAGAAATAATAATCCTGATCATTATGCTGGTTAGCTAGAAAGAAATAAGATGAATGTGCCTAACTATGATTAATAGTCTTCTCTAAGAAACGGAGATCTCTACTGTCATGGAGATATCTGCAAACTCTGCTGAGACTCAGTGCTTTTCCAGAATATCTGTACTTTTACGAAATGTACAGATGACTTTCATTTTTCTACAGGGTTTCTTTTTTCCCGAATTACTGGAAAAATATGATCACTTGCGCTTGCGATCAATATTCCCAGGCTCGCAAGATAGAAAGCAACCACCTTCATTTTGGTGAATAGGTGGGGCTGCTCCATCCCCAGCCCCTCAACCAAAGCTCAATGTTTTCTAAATTGCATTTCTCTAAATTATGAGACGATTCCATGCATTTCAGGCCATTCAATTAAGTTATGAATTTATTACTGCATGAGGTCATTTGCTAATTTAAAGTGAACCATCGGGGTGTTACAAGTTTGATGCTATTCCCTACAAAGAATTCATTAGATTTTTCTATTCAACAAAGTCACATCTAGCTGAGAAATTTCAATATGTCTTAAATCACACTCAGAAGGCACATATGCCAAAATATGTAAGATCTTTCCAAAGTTTCTATGGTGCGTAGGCTTCCGTGCCAGTAATAGGTATGTTCCATATGGAGGTGACCTCCTCATGCTGCTTATGTTAACATTTTGTCCAACTTTGTATATTAACAAGAAGCTACCCACAATCAGCACACAACAACAAAAAAAGAGAGGGATGGCATAATAACGCAGGGGAATTAGCATGGAACTGGACTTATTTTCCAATCAAATGTATGTAGGGTCTGTATGCATATTCTAAGTCTCTCCACCCCAGTATATTAAAAACTATACTAAAAGATATCCTTTCATTCATTCGATCATATTTATTAAATGCTTATTCTGTGCAGGGTGCTGTACTAAGCGCTTGGGAAAGTACAATACAACAATGAACAGTGACATTCCCAGCCCACAACGAGCTCACAGTCTGTTGGGAGAGTCAGATATCAATACAAACAAATATATTTGCAGGTATTTACGTAAGTGTTGTGGGCTGGAAGGTGGGAGAAGATCAAAGGGAGCACTTCAGGGCAACTCAGAAGAGAAAGGGAGATGAGGGAAAGTGGGGTTCAGTCTGGGAAGGCTTCTTGGAGGAGATGTGTCTTCAATGTGGCTTTGAAGGGGGGAGAGTAACTATCTGTCAGATTTGAGGGGGTCACCCAGGCCAGAGGTGGGATGTGGGCCAGGGGTCGGCGGCGAGACAGGCGAGATCAGGTTACAGTGATAAGGTTGGCACCAGACGAGCAAAGTGTGTGGGTTGGGTTGTAGAAGGAGAGAAGACAGGTGAGCGCTTACTATGTGCACAGCACTGTTCTAAGCGCTGGGGGAGATACAGGGTAATCAGGTTGTCCCACTTGAGGCTCACAGTTAATCGCCATTTTACAGATGAGGGAACTGAGGCACAGAGAAGTTACGTGACTTGCCCACGGTCACACAGCTGACGAGTGGCAGAGCCGGGATTTGAACCTATGACCTCTGGCTCCCAAGCCGGGCTCTTTCCACTGAGCCACGCTGCTTCCTGTTTCACGCTGCTTTAAAGCCAATGGTGAGGAGTTTTTGTTTGGCAGGGAGGTGGATGAGCAACCACGGGAGATTTTGGAGGAGGGAGTGACGTCTCCTGAATGTTTTTGTAGAAAGATGATCCAGGCAGCGGATTGAAGTCTGGACCGGAGTAGGGAGTGACAGGAGGTTGGGAGGTCAGCAAGGAGCCTGATGCAGTTACCTTGGCACGATAGGATGAGTGATTGTATTCACATGGTAATGGTTTGGATGGAGAGGAAAGGGCAGATATGTGTATATGTGTGCATCTATATGTGGATATGCATGTATTTATAGTTAATGGCATTTGTTAAGTGCTCACTAAGTGTCAGGCACTGTACTAAGCATGTAGGTAGATACCGTTGCTGGGCAGGGATTGTCTCTGTCGCCAAATTATATCTTCCAAGCGCTTAGTACAGTGCTCTGCACACAGTAAGTGCTCAGTAAATACGACTGAGTGAATACAAGATAATCAAGTTAGACACAATCCACATGGGGCTCACATTCTTAATTCCCATTTCACAGAAGAGGTAACTGAGGAACGGAAAAGTAGAAATTCTTGCCCTAGGTCACCCAGTAGACGAGTGACAGAGCTGGGATTAGAACTCGTGGCGCAGTGGAAAGAGCCCGGGCTTTGGAGTCAGAGATCTTAGGTTCGAATTCCGCTCTGCAACTTGTCAGCTGTGTGACTATGGGCAAGTCACTTCATTTCTCTGTGCCTCAGTTATCTCATCTGTAAAAAGGGGATTAAGACTGTGAGCCCCATGTGGGACAACCTGATTCCCCTGTGTCTACCCCAGTGCTTAGAATAGTGCTCTGCACATAGTAAGCGCTTAACAAATACCAACATTATTAACTCGGGTCCTCTGCCTCCCAGGTCCATGCTGTAGCCAATAGTCCACGCTGCTTCAACAATCTATATTTTATCAATTTAAATAAATAAATAAATAAACAAACAAATAAATAAATGAAAAAATAAGTAATAAATCTGAATTTCAAAATATTCCTGTCCAGTGTGTTGCATATTTTCATGAAAATCACATCTAGGTTCAAAAGAATTATTAATGTACTAGAATGGTCCTCAGATATTCACCAATATTCATTCTCCGTAAGTGACTTTTCCCTGAACAAGGACACGATAATTACAGTGTTACAAAATACCTACTTATTGAAAAGCAGCATCGCCTTGTGGAAAGAACACAGGTCTGGGAGTTAGAAGGTCACCGGATCTAATCCCAGCTCTGCCATATGTCTGCTGTGTGACCTTGGTCAAATCCCTTAACTTCTCTGCGCCTCATTTACCTCATCTGAAAAATGGGGTTAAAGCTATGACTCCCCTATGGGACATGGACCAGATGATCTGGTATCCTCCCCAGGGCTTAGTACAGCGCCTGGTTCAAAGTAAGCGCTGAACAAATACTAGGAAAAAAAATATTCACAAAGCATTTAACATCAAATCACTAAAGCTGTCCTACCATTTTAATGGAAAAGTAGAGCACTGAAAGTATGCAAACAACGGCGTTTATTGAGTGCTTACTGTGTGCAGAGCACTGTACTGAACGCTCGTACACATCTCTTTATATAGTTCGCAGATATCCTGGAAGACACCTTGTCTATCAGCTTCTGACGGGGATAGACATGCACGTAAACATGGGTGAGGGCAGGATGCAACCATGTTCTCCTGCTGGTAAATCTGTCATTTATGTCAGTGTGCTGATGTCTGACAAGATAAATCCAGGCAGAATAAATAAGGGGCTTCAAATGCTCAGAAAAGACATACCTGCAGGCCTTGTCCATCTACAGTCACGGAATTTGCTCTTTGCATTTTATTCCGATCGCTTAGTTTATTTGCCTGCTGTGAACCGCTCTTGTCTTTTTTCACAGTTGCTTGTCGTTCCTATCAAGATAAAAACAGATGCTATACAAGCAGGTGGAGGCATGGAAATTAAACAGAGAGAGGGTCACACAAGAGCAATTCTAGTCTAAAGATCTAGGCTCAGATTCCACTTTGATTGGAGATTAAATGAGTGCAGTTGATTTCATTCTAGTTCTTTGGTGAATGTAATAACTGTGAAGTTCATATGCCATTACCTTGGCCCCATTTGTCCAGGAACTGTTCCCACCAAAAAAAAAAAGTATGAAAGAAAATTATATGCCACTTATATTCTTTAGGAATTATATTCTGGGATTCGGGTACAGTGCCAGTTTAAGTACCGGCCAAAAGAGACACTGTAATTCCAACAAGCTGTAGTTTCAAGGGATGATCCTATGTGTTCAAGTTGATAAATTGATATTATTAACTCATTATTAACTAGTCAACTATCGTGTATTAGATCGATTTTGTTGAATGTTTACTGTGCGCAGAGCATTATACTAAACACTTAGGTGAGTACAGTATAACATTTGGTAGATACGTACTCTGCTGACAATGAGCTTATTCTTTGTCATGAAAAATATCATACAACATTTCTGAAAACATAAATGTTAAACAGTTCATGTCATAAGAGCTGATAATTTCCAGGAGAGTGCATTCTACATAAGGCCATTAAGAACCCTAAAATAAGATGCAGATTTTCCTTCTCAGATGATTGAGCATAAATGCTATGCCAGTCTCGTTTGTGACATATAATTTTGATAAGTCTTATGCTAAATGGAAAAGAATATTACCTCAGCCAGTCTATAATTCCTTGACCTTCCCACACCTGCCAGTCTTGGCATACAGAGCCTACCCAGTAAATGCCACAAAAAGGATCGAGAGCAAATGATAACACAGTTCGACCATTTTCAAATCGCTGCCAAGAGTTCCAAAATTTCTTCTAACAATGAAATAACCGGTTCAGTTTGGGTTTCTGAGAAGGCGGTTGGTCGATATCACTGATGGAAAACTACTCCCGCTACATTACCCGGTGCAAACCTGATTCTTGCTTACTTCCAAGCTGTGCTAAGAAGTAGAAAAAAAAAGGCTTCATACCACTGAGAGGTGTTTCGAGATGTCTATTTTCTCTCAAACCAACCTACTCAAGTGTGTCTCATTCTCACTGCTCTCTCCGTCAACCTCTTGTTCACACCCTCCCTCCTCTTTGGAAATCACTCCCCGTCGTATCTGGCAGACCTCTGTTCTCCCCATCTTTTTTTTTTTTTTTTTGGTTTATTTGTTGGTTTGCTTCTTTTTTTAATGGTAATTGGTAAGTGGCTACTAAATTCCAGGCAGGTACTAACCGCTGGGGTAGATACAAGTTAATCAGGTTGGAGACATTCCATGCCCCCTGTGGGGCTCACAATCTTAATCCCCATTTTACAGGTGAGCTAACTGAGGCACAGAGAAGTTAAGTGACTTGCCCAAGAACACACAGTAGACAAGTGGCAGAGTCAGAATTAGAACTAAGGTCTCCTTAGCAGCGTGGCTCAGTGGAAAGAGCATGGACTGGGGAATCGGAGATCATGGGTTCATATCCCAACTCTGCCGCTTGTCAGCAGTGTGACTTTGGGCAAGTCACTTCACTTCTCTGTGCCTCAGTTACCTCATCTGGAAAATGGGGATTAAGACTGTGAGCCCTGCGTGGGACAACCTGATCACCTTGCATGCCCCCCAGAGCTTAGAACAGTGCTTTGCACATAGTAGGTGCTTAACAAACGCCATCATTATTATTCTGAATCGTGGCACGAGCTCTTTCCACTATGCAACACTGCTTCTCGTCAAAGCCCTTCTGAAATCACATAATAATAATAATGATATTTGTTAAGCGCTTACTATGCGCCAAGCACTGTTTCAATCACTGGATCACTTGGGGAAGCAGCATGGCTCAGTGGAAAGAGCCTGGGTTTCAGAGTCAGAGGTCATGAGTTCGACTCCCAGCTCCGCCACTTGTCAGCTGTGTGACTGTGGGCAAGTCACTTCACTTCTCTGTGCCTCAGTTACCTCATCTGTAAAATGGGGATTAACTGTGAGCCTCACATGGGATGACCTGATTACCCTGTATCTCCCCCAGCACTTAGAACAGTGCTCTGCACATAGTAAGCACTTAACAAATACCAACATTATTACAAGGGAATCAGACTGTCCCACGTGGGGCTCACAGTCTTAATCCCCATTTGCCAGATGAGGGAAATGAGGCACAGAGAAGTGAAGTGCTTTGCCCAAGGTCACACAACAAACAGGTGGCAGAGCCGGAATTAAAAGATTAGAACCCACGTCCTCTGACTTCCAAGCCCATGTTCTTTCCACTAAGTCATGCTCCTTCCAGGAGGTTTTTCCTGATTAATCTTTCCTTTCCTCACACTAATTCCATGCCTATTACCCACCACCCACCGACATCAACTCCTTCCCCATCCCCAAATCCAGTAACACTTATATCCTTCCCTTTAAATTCTGTTGCTTCTTCTAACATAATCTATGTGTGCCAGTCTCCCTCCCTAGATGATAAATTCCTTGAAGGAAAGGGCCATACCTTCTAACTTGATTATACTTTCCGAAGTACATAGTTACAATTCTCTGGACAGAGTAAATACATGCTATTAGTTGATTCTGATACTTTTATCCTACCATTTAGCATTTACCTCTAAAAATATTTCAACTCTAGGGGAGCAGAAGAAAGAAAATGACGAACAAATTTGTCTTCCGTAGCATATATTTTCATGGCTCGATTGAACCACACGATAACATTTTGTTTTAGATACAAAGCAGAACCAAATCCTGATGTCAGAAACAGGCCTCAACGAGTGCAGAAGCCTAGCCATCTCCTATCCAGGTACCAATCGATTATATTTATTGAACGTTTCCTGTGTGTAAAGCATTATTCTCAGTGCGTGGGAGAGTAAAATATAACAGAGTTGGTAGACAAGTTCCCTCCATACGAGAAGGGGGGGCAAACATTAATACACATGGAAAAAAGCATGTAGTTATAGCAGGTTATTTATTATATTATTTTTATATTATTTGACATCAGTTGTGATGGAGAAGTTTCTTCGCAAGAGAAACCATCAATAGTATATACTCAGCACTTAAAATATTGCGAAACCCTGTATTAAGTGCCTGGGAGAATATAGCAGAGTTGGTAGACATGTCCCCAGACCACAATGAGCTTACACTAATAATGAAAAGAAAATGCTCACCCATGTCCTCTTCACTTTGTTTTCTGTGTTGTACACAAAAGTTCTATAATTCCACAAGATAAATGGCGCCTTACTAATTAAGGCAAATTGTGGTTCAGCAAGAAAAATTGTTCTGTAAGATAACTGATGTGGGAAATGGTAGTTTTATTCCATATAATTTTTTATGGTATTTGTTTAGTGTACACTAAGTGTCAGGGAGTATGCTAAACACTGGGGTAGATACAAGTGAATCCTTTTGGATACGGTCCCACGTGGGGTTCACAGTCTTAATTCCCATTTTACAGCTGAGGTAACTGAGGCACACAAAAGTTAAGTGACTCGCCTAAATTCACACATCAGAGCAGGGATTAGAACCCATGTCCTTCTGACTCTCAGCCCCGTGCTCTCTCCAGTAGGCCACGCTACTTCTCATTGTGCAAGTGTCAAAAAAATAGCTGCTCTACTAAGAGAAAGAGAGGCAAATTAGAGACCCTAAATTCGTAAGTGGAAGATTGTGCGTATTGATATTCCAGGATTTTTGAATAGCAAGCCCATTTTGTTCAATGCACGCCTACTGTTAAGCACAAAATTCCACCAAAAGCAGAACCACACATACCCAAACAATAGACTGCATTAAATTTTCCAAAGAATGAAAATAATTGGAATGAAAGAGTAAAAAAGACTGGCATTAGGGGTAAATATATATGTATGAAAAATAGAATAAAGAGGGGTCTGATTTTTCAACTTCTCCTCTGACGATGGTTTTTTCTACATCCCGCTGAGTGTCAAAGGTAGAGTATTTGTACATCTCAGAAAACTACTTTCACAAAAAGGATGTTTACCACAATGCCTAAACCTGCTGCTATTGATCACTCGCAGAGAACAAGCTGCAAGTGATGATTACCTCAAGCACAGTTTTTTTTTTTTTCTTTTAACTCAGCATGAGAGACAGACAGCAGCAAAAACACCTCCACTGGCACAAAGAAGAGTGCTTTCTGCCAACAACTTTCATCACTCCGCTCCTCTATCTTGCTGTCGGCTTAGCTCTGCCACTTATGTAACTGGGCACTAAACTCTTGGATCGACTGGAGTCGGGCCCCAAGAATTTCCAGATCTTAGGTGTTTTCACCTCAAGTGGTGCATGTTTTTAAAGAACGTAAGATCTCCACTGGGGCCTGAGGGTCAGCACACTTAGCCGTGGCGACAAACTTCATAAGCGGAGATGATCTCAACATACAAGCCAACGGCAGTACTTCTGAGCTGTTAACCTCAGAGCCGTCAGAACTAACTGTGTCTTTAAATATACCTTCACAGATCCTAACCCCTAAAAGCACCAGAGGCTAGAGCTACCATTTTGTTTTGCTGCAATCATGGGGGAGCAGACAAACCTATGGAGAACTCCTTGCCCTTTCTCTAGCGGTTAATGGCGAAGAAACCAATGGTGAAATATTCACTTTGCATTCCGACCTCTTGCTGTTTCTAGTCTGTGGCCTGGAGAAGCAGGGTGGTCTAGTGGAAAGAACCCGGGTTTAGGAGACAGAGGACCTGGCTTCTAAGCAGCGTGGCTCAGTGGAAAGAGCCTGGGCTTCGGAGTCAGAGGTCATGAGTTCGACTCCCAGCTCTGCCACTTGTCAGCTGTGTGACCGTGGGCAAGTCACTTCATTTCTCTGTGCCTCAGTTACCTCATCTGTAAAATGGGGATTAACTGTGAGCCTCACGTGGGACAACCTGATTACCCTGTATCTACCCCAGCGCTTAGAACAGTGCTCTGCACATAGTAAGTGCTTAACAAATACCAACATTATTATCCCAGCTCTGCTATGTGGCATTGGGCTATTGGCTTCACTTCTATATGCCTCAGTTATTTCATCTGTAGAATGGGAATTCAGTATCTGTCCTCCCTCCTACTGAGACTGTTAACTCCATGTGTGGCCTGATTATCCTGTATAATGATAATGATGACTGTGGTTTTTGTTAAGCGCTTACTATATGCCAGGCATCCTGGCATATTTCATCTGTAGAATGGGGATTCAATATCTGTCCTCCCTCCTACTGAGACTGTGAACTCCATGTGGGGACTGATTATCTTGTCTAGTGATAATAATGATAACTGTGGTATTTGTTAAGTGCTTACTATGTGCCAGGCACCCTACTAAGCGCTGGGGTGGATATAAGCAAATCAGGTTGGACCGCAGTCCCTGTCCCTCATGGGGCTCACCATCTTCATCCCCATTTTCCAGATGAGATAACTGAAGCACAGAGAAGTGAAGCGACTTGCCCAAGGCCACACAGTGGACAAATGGCGGATCCGGGATTAGAACGTGTGGCCTTCTGACTCCCAGGCCCATGCTCTATCCACTAAGCCATGCTATTTCTACCCCAACACTTAGTACAGTCCTTGGCATATAGTAAGCATTTAACAAATACCACAACTACTATTTCCTATCACCTCTGCATAATGTATAGAAAAGCATAGGAAAGCGCGTCACGTGTAGAAAAGCACCCTCTAGATTGTAAGCTCTTCGTGGGCAGGGCAAGTGTCTACCAACTCTGTTGCTTTCTATTCTCCCGAGCACTTAGTACAGTATTATACACACAGGTATCGCTCAATAAATACCACCGATCGAGTGATTGGAAATATGCAGCACGATCCGAACCTACGAATTGACACTGTAGACATAGTTCTGTTCAGTAGTGAGTTCCCAAACGGCGACTTTACCTTGGCAGGGAACTGATCTATGTTAATTATTCCCTTGCCTCCCACGGGGCAAGGGGTTCTGATCTTATGGCTTCGGTTTCTAGTGGAGATGGGTTCCAGAGGCCATAGGCGTGAACCGCCTTCCAGAATCGGCGGTGCCAAGTCTGCTGTCATGGTTACCAACATGCGAGCCATAAATGGGCAATAGTATCATGCCAGGACGAGTCCTACCCTGTAGAGACAGGAAGTAACTCTTGGCGAGCAGTCGTGAGACACGGCAGTGTGAAGACCCACGAAACTGAGATGCGGCTGACATTGGAAGAGTCACCTCAGAGGAATGTCTCTGCTATCCTGAGTACTGACGATAATAATAACAATAATAATTGGCACATTTCTTAAGCACTTTCAATGTTCCAGGCAGTGTACTAAGCTCTGGGGGAGGTACTAGGGAATCATGTTGGATGCAGTCCCTGTCCCACATGGGGCTCTGCTCACAATCTTAATTCCCATTTTACAGAGGAGGTAACTGAGGTCCAGAGAAGCTAAGTGACTTGTCCAAGGTCATTCAGCAGACAGGTGGCAGAGGTAGGATTAGAACCCAGGTCCTTCTGACTCCCAGGGCTGTGCTCTATCCACTAGGCCACGCTGCTTCTCTGCCTTTGAGGTCTTTTTGCTGACCTCCCTGCATCCATCTCGCCCCGTGCCAGGCCCCGCTTCTCTCTGCTGCCTGGATCAATGTTTTCGAAAAAAAGTTGCGTCTGTTTCTCGCTGCTCCTCAAGAGCTTATAATCTTCGCCCTTCCTCAGTTGCATCAAATAGAAACTCCTTACCATTGGCTATAAGGCACACAACCTGCTCTCCTCTCCTACCTGAACACCAACCTACTCACTGTACCTCGAATTCCTCTGTTCGGCTGCCTACCCTTTAACCGTATCCCACCTCTAGTCGGAAACTCCTTCCCCGTTTATATCAGATAGACCACCACTCTCCTTACCTGGAAAGGTCTCCTAAAATCCCATCTTCTCCAAGAGGCCTTCATTGACTACGCCCTCATTTTCCCCACTTGCCCTTTTTTCTGCGTTGTGAGAAGCAGCCTGGCTTAGTCAAAGAAGCAGCCTGGGGTAATGGATAGAGCAAGGGCTGGGGAATCAGATGGTCATGGGTTCTAATCCCCACTCTATTTGCCTACTGTGTGACCTTGGGCAAATCACTTCAATTCTCTGTGCCTCAGTTATCTCATCTGTAAAATGGGGATTGAGAGCATGAGCCCCATGTGGGACAGGGACTGTGTCCCACCCGATTTCCTTGTATCCACCTCAGGGCTTAGTACAATACCTGGCACTTAGTAAGCACTTAACAAATACCACAATTTTTATCATTATTATTGGAAAGAGGATGGGCTTGGGAGTCAGAAGTCATGTTCTAATCCTGACCCTGCTACATGTCTGCTGTGTCACCTTGGGCAAGTCACTTAACTTCTCTGGACCTCAATTACCTCAAGTGTAAAATGGGGTTCAAGACTGCGAGCCGCATGATGGACAAGTACTGTGCCCCACCTGATTACCTTGCATCTGCCCCAGTGCTTAGAACAGTTCTTGGTATATAGTAAACATTTAACAAAGACAGTGATTCTTATCGAGAAGCAGTGTGGCTCAGTGGAAAGAGCACGGGCTTTGGAGTCAGAGGTCATGGGTTCGAATCCCTGCTCAACCACATGTCAGCTCTGTGACTTTGGGCAAGTCACTTAATTTCTCAGTGCCTCAGTTACCTCATCTGTAAAATGGGGATTAAGACTGTGAGCCCCACGTGGGACAACCTGATTCCCCTGGCTCTACCCCAGCGCTTAGAACAGTGCTCGGCAAATAGTAAGCGCTTAATAAATACCAACATTATTATTATTATTATTATTACTCACTTAATAATCATCCCACCCCCAGCACTTATATACATATCCTGCAACCTAACATATTTCTGCCCTTCTAGACTTTCAACTCCTTTTAGGCCGGGTTCAGGTCAATCAACTCTATTTTATTGTACTGTCCAGGGAGCTAATTACAGTGCCCTAGACATAGTGAGCACACAACATGTGCCACTGATCGTTTGCACTGACCCACTGAAATGGCCAAAGAAATATGGTCAAGAATTACGTTCTTGCTGCTTCCTGAGGAAAAGTGGACTTTTTATGTGATCTGATTCTCGATCAGGCAAATCTATTTTATTTTTTTTTTCAAAAAAGTATGTGGTGAGTGTCCTGATAACATTGCTGAGTTCTGAACTCTGGTACTGACTCACAACTGACTCCATGAATTCTGACACCATCTATGCCTACCTGATTGACAGGTTGCATGTCTGGATCTTATAGCCTCATCCCTGATT
Source organism: Ornithorhynchus anatinus (assembly GCF_004115215.2). NCBI lineage: Eukaryota > Metazoa > Chordata > Mammalia > Monotremata > Ornithorhynchidae > Ornithorhynchus > Ornithorhynchus anatinus. The sequence continues at coordinate 64,786,355 of NC_041735.1, read as the reverse complement.
GGTTAGAGGCAGGCATCAATCAGACAGCATCACCACTGTGGCCATTCCACTGTGGCCACTCCGAGTGATCACCATTATTGGCCAAGCGGGGATTATCTCAGAGGGGAAGCCTCCCTTTAATTCAATCTTGAATTGACAGAGGTGGCTCCTGAAGGAATTGGGCCAGCTCCCTCGGGATCCATGAGGTGAATGGAGAGACAGAGTCATCAGCATCTCCAAATAACAACCGTCACTCAGGCCCAGGGAATCAGAAGACACCCAGGAGTATCCAATTTCCCAGCATGTCTCACCACCTCCAAATGCATAAGATTCACTTGCTTGACTATGCTCCTTAGGAAGAAAACACAGAAAGGGCTAATCGGGTTCTGCTAACTACAGTTCTTAAACAATTTTGGCATTAAAACAGTTTACCATTTAGGTTTCCCTTGTTTTAATCGGTGTTAAATAAACAGCAATAGAAGATGTTCAGGAGAGAAGAAATATAAGTTAGGTTGGTTTGAGAGAGTCTCCATGTGATTCTACTGTGCTTCATTCATCAATTTTTGAGTTATGTGCAATAAAATTAGACTATTAGTGCAAATGGAGTCTCAACTTTATGGAATAAATCAAATGCAAAGCAATTCTAACTTTTAAATGATACCATATTCTGTTACTTTGAAATCTATTTTTTTTGAAGAACAAGAGGCTTTCAACTGCGTGGTTTGTGTGAAAAGAATATTATTTGGGTCTTTCCTTATGAGATAGTAACCGAATAGGGTACTGTGACAGAATAAGGTAAAGAAGCTGCCAAATTAATGCTGAAGCAAACCTGACACTTTTATTGAAAATAAATGTCAGGATGAAGCGTAGCCACTTATTTTCCAAACAGAAGACATTTATCCTGTGACTGTGTTCTAGTCCAGTGACTTTGTGTCTAATATATGGGCTAAATGATCGATGTAGATGTAATTATTTGTTCTGATGGACATGGGGACGTTGAAACAGTTACTCAGTGTACCATTATGGAAAAAAAAAAAATATGCTTTGATGGCTTGCAGAATTGAATCGTTTTGTGTTTTTAGGAATTTTGTACACTGAAATAAAGGGCCAGAGGTGCAATTTCTTCTGGAGGCCATTCATTATCATTCAGGGGAAGTTATGGGCAACTAACTGTATGAGCTGATATGTTGGACTGCCCAGAGAGATAATGAAAGAAAGCTGCAGAATAAAACCTAAAGGTTACTGGACCAGTCCAAGAAAAATTTGATAGCCCCTCAAGAAATTGGAGTTGTGAGACCCTTCCATTTTTACAAGTATGGAAAACTATGGGGCTGTGCGCCTCAGGAAATGTAACTCCACAAGAGGGTAGAGTCTGATGAAAAAGATAAGTTAACATTTAAACTGAAAACAGAAAAAAAGAGAGGAAGGTATTTCAGTCATTATTACTCTACAAAAGAAACAATGAATGCACAAAAAATGTCCAATCTCTAATTTCCACTCATTTTCTCTCACACACACAAGGCATGATGGTAATGGTAACTCACCCAGCCCCACAGCACTTATGTCCATATCTGTAACTTATTTACTCATATTAATGAATGCCTCTCCTTCTAGACTGTAAGCTCATTGCGGGGAGGGAATTTGTTTATTATTATTTTGTACTCTCCCAAGTGCTTAGTACTGTGCTCGGCACAAAGTAAGCACTCAATAAATGTAATTGAATCAATGACTGCGTAGTTTGTCCCTGAAGCTCCAGACAAATGACCTCATTTTGTTAGCTAAAGCGTTGTTTGTTGGTAAGGCTTAACTTTTCCCAAGTTTTAATACTTTCCCATTACTTCTTTCTCAACATTTTCCCTCTTTTTCCATTATCCAAAATTCCTAAATCCTCATGTCGTTGAAGCTGTGAGTATTTTCAACTCTGCCTATCTCTGTATTATAATGAACTGGACATATTCACAAAATAATCTGAATTTAAGATCGACAAAGGACCACAGAGTTACAATCTTGCTTTAAAAATATGTCATAAGAGCCACATTCAAAAATTCTGGGTGCTACCATCTGGTGATCTTTTATAATGAGACCAAAACAGGGATTAAGTGCTTACTATGTGTCAAGCATTGTACTAAGCGCTGGTGTCGATACAAGCTAATCGGGTTGAAAACAGCCCTGTCCCACACGGGGCTCATGGTCTTAATCTCCATTTTACAGATGGGGTAACTAAGGCACAGAGAAATGAAGTGACTTTCCCAAGGTCACACAGCAGGCAAGTAGCAAAACTGGGATTAGAACCCAAGTCCTACTGACTCCAAGGCCCGTGCTCACTCCACTGGGTCAAACTTCTTCTCCTGGGCTTCAAGGGACTCCTCTTTTGCCCAGTCTATCCAATCTCAGAGAGGGGAGAGAGTTATGCTAGTTCATTCCCACTCCAAGCCCTACCTGATGCTTTCAGATAAAGGATGCCAGAATCTCATCTGTGACTACCGGAAATCCAATACCCTTCTGGAAATATCACATATTCACCTATTTTTGTGTTTTTCTCTTAAATTCATTGGTTCACTTATATTTACTGAGCACTGACTGTGGACAGAGCACCCTACTAAGCACTTGGAAAAGTACAATATGGTAATAAAGAGTGACAATCTCTGGCCAAAACAAGGTTATAGTCTAGATTGAATATTTTAGAACAGTGTCTGGAACATAGTAAGTGCTTAACAAATATCATTATTATTATTATTATTATCCTGAAATAAGGCAGTAAAATAGTAAACCAAAATGAAGATTTCTATTTATCTGAGAGCAATAATAATAATAATAATAATGTTAGTATTTTTTAAGTGCTTACTATGCGCAGAGCACTGTTCTAAGCACTGGGGGAGAGACAGGGTAATCGTGTTGTTCATTCATTCATTCATTCATTCAATAGTATTTATTGAGCGCTTACTATGTGCAGAGCACTGTACTAAGCGCTTGGGATGAACAAGTCGGCAACAGATAGAGACAGTCCCTGCCGTTTGACGGGCTTACAGTCTAATCGGGGGAGACGGACAGACAAGAACAGTGGCACTAAACAGCGTCAAGGGGAAGAACATCTCGTAAAAACCGATGGCAACTAAATAGAATCGAGGCGATGTACAATTCATTAACAAAATAAATAGGGTAACGAAAATATATACAGTTGAGCGGACGAGTACGGTGCTGTGGGGATGGGAAGGGAGAGGTGGAGGAGCAGAGGGAAAAGGGGAAAATGAGGCTTTAGCTGCGGAGAGGTAAAGGGGGGTGGCAGAGGGAGTAGAGGGGGAAGAGGAGCTCAGTCTGGGAACGCCTCTAGGAGGAGGTGATTTTTGAGTAGGGTTTTGAAGAGGGGAAGAGAATGAGTTTGGCGGAGGTGAGGAGGGAGGGCGTTCCGGGACCGCGGGAGGACGTGACCCAGGGGTCGACGGCGGGATAGGCGAGACCGAGGGACGGTGAGGAGGTGGGCGGCAGAGGAGCGGAGCGTGCGGGGTGGGCGGTAGAAAGAGAGAAGGGAGGAGAGGTAGGAAGGGGCAAGGTGATGGAGAGCCTCGAAGCCTAGAGTGAGGACCCACGTGAGGCTCACAGTTAATCCCCATTTTACAGATGAGGTAACTGAGGCACAGAGAAGTGAAGTGACTCGCCCACAGTCACACAGCTGACAAGTGGCAGAGCTGGGAGTCAAACTCATGACCTCTGACTCCAAAGCCCAGGCTCTTTCCACTGAGCCACGCTGTTTCCCTCACTCTCAATCTTTCATTTATATAGTGGTCTACTTATATATGCCATTTTTTTTTGTAATTTTGAGCATGGAAGCAAAATATGGTATAAAGATTTGAGGGGGATGAAGTAGGAGGCCTCAAAAAACTAATAGGCCAGAAAAATATCAATTGGAATCTTTTCAACCCTGACTGGAAGCTCTCGTATCTTGACAGAGACTTGGGGTGAGTTGGGGGAGATTTCTCCCTTTTTGCTTCCACAGTCCTAGGCCCTGGGATAGAGACGAGACAACCAGGTCAGCCTTGGTCACTGTCCCCCAAGTTTATGGAAGAGAGAGAACAGGTAATAAATACCCATGGAAAATATTCCTCCTAAGATATGACCTGTATTTGATTTAATGGTGGTATTTCTTAAACTCTGACAACATACCAAGCATTATGCTAAGATCTGAGATAGAGACAAGATAGTCAGATAATAATAATAATTGTGAAGCTCTGACTCTGGGCTAAGCACTGTTCTAAGTGCTGGGGTATTAATAATAATGTTGGCATTTGTTAAGTGCTTATTATGTGCCGAGCACTGTTCTAATACAAGATAATTAGGTTGTCCCACATGAGGCTCACAGTCTTAACCCCCATTTGACAGATGAGGGAACTGAGGCACCTAGAAGTTAAGTGACTTGCCCAAAGTCACACAGTTGACAAGTGGTGGAGCCGGGATTAGAACCCATGACCTCTGACTCCTAGGACCGTGCTCTTTCCACTGAGCCACGCTGCTTCTCAATAATAATCATTATGGTATTTGTTAAGTGCTTACTATGTGGCAAGCAATGTTCTAAGCACTGGGGTAGATGATTAGAAGGTAATCAGGTTGTCCCACATGGGGCTCACAGTCTTAATCCCCATTTTGTAGTTGAGATTACTGAGGCACAGAGAAGTGAAGTGACTTTCCCAGTGTCACACAGCAGCCATATGGCAGAGGTGGGATTAGAACCCACTTCTTCTAACTCTCAGGTCTGTGCTCCAGATCAGACACAGTTCCTGATGCACACTGTCTAAGGGAAAGGGAGAACAAATATTTTATCCCCATTTTACAGTTGAAAAAACTGACGTACAGAGAGATTAAACATCTTGTCCAAGGTCATCCAACAGGCAATCTGCTTCCTCTCACAAAGTCCTGCACTCATCTCACAAAGACAAGTTGCGTTTCTCTGTATTGGTTCATAGTTTCTTCACTTTCCCAGAGTTGAAGAATGAGGGAAAGACTGTATTTCCTCATTTCCGGTTTTGCAGTTTAACCCAACAGTTGTCACAGTATTTTAAAAGTTCCTTACACAGGCCTCAGTAACATCTGTTAGGGTCCAGCGAAATTGGACGCAGGTGTTAATGCAATGAGAACGTACTATTTGGCCGCAAAACTGTTTTCTCAAACTCTCAAGATGGCAAATACAAGCAACCTGCAGTATTTTCAAATAGTAAAATCTAATAAGAGCAGAAGGGGTATTCAAGGTTTTGAAGTCCTTTCTTTTTACCTAACAGTTTTACATTTCTAGTCGGGTATTTCTCTATAAAATCAGGCCTGATTTGTGACTATTTAGAAGCAGGTTTTTTGTTGTTGTTGTTGTTTTTGTTTTAAGGTGGAGAGCCACTGATATCTCAGTAATTAGCATCTAAAACCAATCCCTTCTGAGGGAGGTCCTTAATGCTTAGACACTATTGGTATGAATGAAGAACACAAATTGCACAACACGGCCTATGGTTATAGACCTGCGTGTTTCTGCTGAAAGAACAATTACCAGGAGTGTTCAGTGAAAGATAGAGGATCCATGTTAATACCCCAAAACAATATATCAAGCAGCACATTATCTCCTCTCCCCACTCCTTAGAAAATAATAGAGGTATAATAGAATTTATTTTTTCCCAAGATATTCACTGATCTCATGCCAATGCATTTTCTAACCAGGTTAAAGCCTAAATCTGCACTCAGGCTAGGTTAGAATTCAATTGAGTTATTTTTATTATTTTTTTTTATATATACTGGCTGCCAGTCAACCTTATCATGAACTTTCATTATGTGCATGTAATTAATTGGGTTCAGTGAACAATATCAGCATAGAGTTATAGACTCTTTTCCCCGACCATATAATTAGAATATAATTACCCACAGGATATCAGACTGATGCAAAACCTTTCCTCTAAATGTGCCCTCATTAGGAAACAAGTCTCAATGTACATTTATTCAATCAGTGTGAATTAATTAAAATGTTACTGAAATAAAAGAGGGTAGCAATAGAGTGTATCTGACATCTATTAAGAGACTATCGCTGGAGATCCACATGCCCAGTTACGTTTAAACCCCATCAGTTCAACTTAGGAACTTTGCCATCCAATATCGGGCTCATCCAATAAATAGGCCACGAATGAAGTGATGTTCTTCTGAAGGCGCTCTTTCACGTACTATTTTCTCACTTTGTCACTTCAAGAATCGTTCTTAGGTAAGGGGAAATAATTACACTATAAAAACTGTTGACTTTCAGGTTAGGGTTAGCTGTGATATCGGGTGGTTAGGGGAGGCAGAAAGGGCGGGAGGAGAAGGAGAGCAGGAAGATTAATGTCAGTCTCAGCTACCAGATCTAGGGACTCTAAAGAGTAGGAACAGCATGGCCAGGTGGAAAAAGCACGGGCCTGAGAGTCTGAAGATCAGAGTTCTGATCCCAGTGACCTCAGAAAAGTTACTTGACTCACCTCTGCCTTAGTTTCCTCGACAGTAAAATGGAGATTGTAATATCGTTTCTCCTTCCTACTTAGACTGTGAGCCCCATGTGAGATAGGGACTCTGTCCAAACTGAATGAGCCTGTTGTGGGTAGTGATAGTCTCTCTCTCTCTCTCTCTGTTGCTGAATTGTACTTTCCAAGAGCTTAGCACAGTGCTCTGAACACAGCGAGCGCTCAATAAATATGAGTAAATGAATGGATGAACATGTATCTGCTGCAGCATTCAGAACAATCAATCAATCACCAAGAGATGCAGCATGGCCTAGTGGAAACAGCACAGGCCTCGGATATGGAGAATGTGGTTTTTAATCACACCTCCACCACTGGTCTATTGTGTGACCTGGGACAAGCCTCTTAATTTATCGATGCCTCGGTTTCCTCCACTGTAAAATGGGAAGTAAATACAAATTCTCCCTTCAATTTAGATTGTGAACCCCAAGTGGGACAGGGACTGTGCCCAACCTGATTAACTTGTAACTACCCCAGTGCTTAGAACAGGGCTCGATGCACAGTAAGAGCTTAACAAATACCATGATAATAGCAATATTTGCTGAGCATTTACTGTGGGCAGAACACTCAGTTCTTGACACAATAAATGTTTAGCAGATACCATAAAGTAAAAAGGGATGCTAGGCCCAATAATAATACTAGTGTTAATTGTTTAGCACTTACTATGTGACCAGGACAGCACTAAGCGCTGCGATGGATTCAGGGCAATCAGGTGAGACACAGTCTCTATCCCACATGGGGTTTACAGTCATTGGGGCAAGAAGGAAACAATACTATCCCAAGCGTTTCAATGAGAAAACTGAGGCACAGTGAAGTGACTTTCCCAAGATAACACAGGAGACAAATGACAGAGCTGGGATTAAAACCCACTTTTTTTTCCACGGGACCAGGCTGATTCTCTGTAAACAGCCCGGCATATAGCCAAGCAGGACAGCTCCTTGAAAGACGTTTTGCCTCCTCTTTTGCCTCCTTGTGAAGTTCCACTTCCCCCATTAGGCAGTGCTGCAGACTCTTGGCCACATACATACTGTTAGTTTATCATCTCTCCCATTTTAACAAGGATGATAGAATAACATTCCTGTGAGATGAGGACTTTCAAGTCTTTCAAGGAGTTGCCCTGGTCTACTATATGCAGGGTAGCATAGAGAGAAGTAGCATAGCTTAGGGGATAGAGCCCGGGCCTAGGAGTCAGAAGGTCATGATTTCTAATCCCTGTTATGCCACTTGTCTGCTGTGTGACCTTAGGCAAGTCGCTTCACTTCTCTGGACCTCAGTTACCTCATCTCTAAAATGGGGATGGAGACTGTGAGCCCCACATGGGACAGCGACCATGTCCAACTCGATTTGCTTGTATCCACCCCAGTGTCTAGGACAATGCCTGGCACATAGTAAGGGCTTAACAGACACCACAATTGTTATTATTATTATTTTTATTATGATTATGTGCCAGACTCAGGACTAAGCTGTGGCATCGTTAAAAGCTAATCAGTTTGGATACAGTCCCTGTCCCACATGGGGTTCACAGTCATAATCCTCATTTTACAGACAAGGTATAGAGAAGCAGCGTGGCTCAGTGGAAAGAGCCCGGGCTTGGGAGTCAGAGGCCATGTGTTCGAATCCCGGCTCTGCCACTTGTCAGCTGTGTGACTGTGGGCAAGTCGCTTAACTTCTCAGTGCCTCAGTTACCTCACCTGTATAATGGGGATGAAGAATGTGAGGCTCATTTGGGACAACGTGATTCCCCTGTATCTCCCCCAGAGCTTAGAACAGTGCTCTGCACATAGTAAGTGCTTAACAAATACCAACATTATTATTATTAAGCCCAGAGAAGTGAAGTGACTTGCCCAGTGTCACACAGCAGATGTTAGCGAGGAACATGGCAGTTTAGAGGAAGGGGCAGCTGCCCTGGCTCCGATCCCCGGCCAGGCCCAGTGAGGCCAACCGGAGAGTGTCCTCACAGTCACTGTTCTGACTGGAAGCTCACTGTGGGCAGGGATTGTGTCTGGTAATCGTTATATTGTACTCTTCCAAGCGCTTAGTACAGTGCTCTGCGCACAGTAAGTGTTCAATAAGTATGACTGAATGAATGAACGAGTTAGCAAAAAACTAGGTTGGGGACAGTCATAAAAGTTGGGAAGAGGTGCTAAAGAATTATTAAAAGGATGAGAAAGTATCACTGTGCTTGAGTGGTGGTCATCAGGCCCTCCTCACGCATTCATTGAGCCTCTGGGTGAAATTCTATCAATCAATCTATCACATTATTGAGTACTTCCTGCTTTCACAGAACTGTCCAAAGTGTTTGGGAGAGTACATAGAGTTGGTAGAACCATTCTTTGCCCTCACTGAGCTTATTTTATCTTCCAACCCAATATGGACCCCACTCCAAGACAAATCCTGGGTCCAAAGACAACTCAAATCCAATCTACCCCAATGTTTAGCATAGTGCTTGGGCCATAGTAAACACTTAACAAGTACCCCAATTATTAGAAAATTCCTAAACTGTGGTTGTGCTTACAACCTTCATCCACTGAGTCATTTAGGTGAAATTCTATCATAAAGATCTATCTTTGTTCTACGCTTCTGTAGCCTGCATATATATATCTATATCTAGATAGATAGATAGATATAGATATATATGGGGTTATAATGAAAAGTTGCACTGGTGGTCAGAGACTGCTGTCCTAATTAAGACAGAAAGACCTGTTTCTGCTCTCATTCTGTTCTTCAAGGAACTGCTTCAAGAAAAGATGTGGGTTCTGTTTTATCCTGAGGAAGCCCTGGCTAGATCAGTTTCACCAACTGGAAGAAAAGGAAGAAATCTCACTGTGCAATAACTGAATTTTGAAGGAAGAATATGGTTATAGATTCTGAAATAATGTCCATCTATGAACAAACTTCATCTTAACCTATCTCTATTTCTCATCATCACCTTCAGAATAGCTATTTTCTCACTTTTCGTGAGGAGAAACTGCACATTACATTAACCAAACAGGTAATTTGGCTTTTAGATGCCTGTGATTTGGGCTTCCCACTAACAGTCATGCCTTTAAGATAACATTAGTTTTGAAGTAGGTTTAAACCCCAAAGTTAAAGTATTTTTCACACCAAGCCTGAGCAGTCCTGATTACCTCAGATAACTCAGAGCTTTCAGGTACTCTAATTGCCCCATAAAACCTATGTACATATCTCTATTTTCTCTCCCTTCTTCCTACCTGTAAGACAGATATGTGACTGCCTCAGTACATTATAAATTATTTGAAGGCAATGATGAAGTCTACTAATTTTATTTCATTCTACCCAGTACTTACTACAGTGCTCTGCCCACAGTAAGTGTTTAACAGATATTACTGATTGATTTATCTGTTCCTGAATGAAATGGATGTTATGGAAAAAATGTGTCAGTAGCTTTTCTTTTATGTTTTTTCCAGGAATTCTTTCATTTTGAGCACGGTAGTGAAACCCAAGTGTCCATTTAAAGTCTTGTCTTATGCTGTCGAGTCTATCCGACCCATATTGACTCCGTGGACATTTCCATCCCAGAACGCCCCATCTCCATCTGCAATCATTCTGGTAGTATATTTGCTTTTTGGTAAAAACACAGAAGTGGTTTACCACTGCCTTCTTCTGTGCCGTTAACTTGAGTCTCCACCCTTGACTCTCTCCCATACCACTGCTGCCCAGCACAGGGGAGTTTTGATTTGTAGCAAATTGTCTTCTATTTGCTAGCCACTGGCCAAGCTAGAAATGGAACGGGTATGACTCTGCTTGACTCTCCCTCCTGAAGAAAAGACTGGAAATTCTACAGGTGCAATCCTGAGAGAGGTGATTTAAAATAGGTGTATCTTATCTCTGCCTAGAAGGTATCTCAAAAGTTATCATGACATTTAAAAAAAAAAATGAAAGAGACCTGAACCACTGAAAATGTCACAGGTTTCTTAGTCAGCCTGTTTTCCTAAAGTACAATGTGTAAATGTGGGTATGTAAGAACATTCGCTATTTTAAAGGATGCATGACACAAGATTCCATACATTAAGATTCCATACCATATGGCCAAAATAATCTAACAGTTCTTGCAAAACAACTGCAGGATTCAGTCAACAATGAACTCCATCAATCAGTCAATGGTATTTATTGCGTGCTTACTCTGTGCAGACCACTGTATTAAGCACCTGGGAGAGCACAATGCAACTTCTGGCAGACATGATCCTTGCCCACAGTGAGCTTTCAGCCTAGAGGACCTAGCCTTCTAACTCTGTAAAATACACATGGCATACTAAATAAGATACAAACTTGTAACTGAAATTGTTGACATTGATGGAATTCACACATAAAGTTCTTAAATAATATCAGTGTGAAACATCCCAAAATGAATAAATCCAATATGTAGCTTCATCATGGGAAGTAGCGTGGCTCATTGGAAAGAGCCCGGGCTTGGGAGTCAGAGGTCATGGGTTCGAATCCCAGCTCCGTGACTTGTCAGCTGTGTGACTGTGGGCAAGTCATTTAACTTCTCTGGGCCTCAGTTCCCTCATCTGTAAAATGGGAATTAACTGTGAGCCTCACGTGGGACAGCTTGATTACCCTGTATCTACCTCAGCGCTTAGAACAGTGCCCTGCACCTAGTAAGCGCTTAACAAATACCAGCATTATTATATCAGGGAAGCAGTGTGGCCTACTGGAAAGAGTATAGCTTGGGAATCAGTGGACCTGGGTTTTAATCCCAGTTCTGCCAGTAGTGTGCTGTGGGACCTTGAGAAAGTCACTTAACTTCTCTGTACCTCAGTTTCCTCAACTGTAAAATGGGGATTCAATACCTGCTCTCTTTCCTACTTAAACTGAAAGCCCAAGGAGAGGGACAGAGATTGTGTCCGACCTGATTAACTTGTTTCTACCCCAGTGCTTAGGACAGTGCTTGATGCATAATATGTGCTTAATAAATATCATAATAATGAATAAATCAGCCAGGATACATACAACAGTACTAGACAGTTATATAACTCAGTTATTAATATGGAAAGTGTTCTTTTGTGGTTTGGTTGTCCATATACCAATAGAATTGATTAAATCTAAATCTGAGGTGCAGATTCTCTAGCCTTGCCTATGTCAAAACAATACATTCCTACTCTCCAGTGGGTTTGCAAGAATCCCTTGCAGATTATCTTCCAAGTTTGCAAGAAAGCTTGCCATAACTTCCTTCCCGGCTGCAGGTTTCTTCTCATATCCTGTTCTGTAAGGTAGATTGCTTAAACACCATTCTCATCAGTGATATAGTCACTGAATACACTGCAACATATTAACCTACTCTCCTTCCCTCAGAATACTTTACTGAACTTCTAGTCCTAGAGTATTCTCCAAAGCACACTTTTTTTTTCTGCTGAGCCCAGTGGTGAACTTAAGAACGGACTCTCTTCCAAAGTCATTATAAGATGTGATTTTTACAAGCGCAATCTTCACTCTAGCTGGAACTTCTCCTAAGGTCTTTCTTGACAAAGCCAACTGCGACTACAATATTCCTCAGCCAGTCTTGAGAGAAGTGGCTTGAGACTCATTCATCAACATATGACATTCATCAGGAATAATTCCCCAAACAAAGAGAAAATTGGAGAGACTCAAAAAAATAAATAAATACAATCAGCATTGCTGTGGGGAAGGATGTAAGTACAGCATCATTCGCAATGAAGAGAAATTTGACTGTTATTCAGATTAATGGTCCTACTCCATAATGAAAGTGTAACTGGGTAATATCTACCCAGACATTTTTATTCACTGAATGAAAGCCATTTATAAATTATGTTTCCAAATAAAATATGCCAAAAACAGGGTGCTGAACTCTGTTTCCCTGTAAAATAGAATGAAAACAAAACAAAATCCTGCCAGTCTTTGGGCTATTTTTGAAAAGAAAAGAATCAATGGATTGTTTGGGATGCTTTATCTGGGAGCATTACTTTGTTTAGACTGCTTTGGATAGTGTTACATTGACAGTTAGCCTATCCAGGGGTCCCAGAATTAGAAAATGAGCTCCCACCATATGTTCCACACTGGACGATTTTCTTCCACCGTAAGGCATTTTGCAGCACCACCTTTTGGAAAGTAAGGATAAATACAACAGCCCACGGCAGCCAGGCAAGCTCAACATCTAGGAAAAACTACAGAATCCTCCACCCACCTTTCTTTAACTAAAATACCCCATCTGGATTTTAATCCTTCCTAGTAGACTGATGCCCTAGACCCTAGTACTTGCTTCAGATTCACTCAATCAGGGCTTTCCCCAAGTCCTGACTTTTCGGTGGCATCGTGGATAGAGCCCCAACCTGGGAGTCAGAAGGTAATGGGTTAATTATTTAATTTAATGATGGCATTTGTTAAGTACTTACTAGGTGCCGGGCACTGTACTAAATGCTGGGGTGGATACAAGCAAATCGGGTTGGACACAATCTGTGACAACACGTGGGGCTCACGGGCTTCATCCCCATTTTCCGGATGAGGGAACAGAGGCCCAGAGAAGTGAAGTGACTTGCTCAAGGTCACATGGCAGGCACGTGGTGGAGCTGGGATTAGAACCCATGACCTTCTGACTGCCAGATCCATGTTCTATCCACTACACCATGCTACTTCTCTGCTTCTCCTAATCCCAGCTCTGCCACATGTCTGCTGTGTGACATTGGGCAAGTCACTTTCATTCTCTAGGCCTCAGTTCCCTCATCTGTAAAATGGGGATTGAGAGACTGTGAGCCTCCCGGTGGGAGATGGGACTGTGTCCAACCTGATTTGCTTGTATCCACCCCAGCCCTTAGTACAGTGCTTGGCACATAGTAAATGCTTAACAAATAACATTATCATCATCATCATCATCATGGCCGCATGTCTAGCCAGGCATCTAGGAAAAGTTACACAACCCTCCACGCATCTTTCTATAATGAAAATACCCAATCTGGATTAAAATCCTTCCTACTAGTACTAGTTGGTGCCTATTTCAGATTCACGTAGTCAGGGCCTTTCCCAAATCCAGATTTTCCCTACCCATCCTTCCCTCTGCCAGTATTATGCAGTTAGCTGCGTTACCCTTGAGCTCTTTGATACTCACCCCAACCTCACAACACTTATGTGCATATCTTTATATAATAATAATAATAATGTTGGTAGTTTATATTTAACTATTTCCCCTATCAATCATTTATTTTAAGGTGTGATTCCTCCTGTAGAAGCTCCTTGTTATTATTATTGACAGGGATGTCATCTACCAACTCGATCGTATTGTTTTCCCAAGCGCTTATTACAGCGCTCTGAAAGCATTCACTTAAATGCCATTGCTTGACTGATTAACTTGGCTTCAGCTATGGAACATTAAAGGGCTATTTGCCACAAATTAATTATTTTTACATGTAGTAGAATGTCTCTCTGCCATCCCAAGCTGTCCCTCTTATTTTTACACCATAATATTTATTGAAATATTTGATTAATTTTTAAGTCTCCTATGGGCATCATTCAAACAGATTTTCACTTGGGAACATTTAACAGATTTATTAAATATGTATTTTTAAAAATTGTTGCTAGAGTGCAGAAAGGGGAACAGCACCATTTGTCAATGAAGATAGAAAAAGTCTTCACTTTTTCAGACTTTACATCTAGGAGAGGAGAATTAGGGGCCATGGTGAGGATGATGATGATGATAATTATGAAGTTGTCAATAATTCCTACATGCAAAGTGGGATGTTTTAGTCTAGTGGGACTGAAAAACATCTTTACGATACCAGGAAGAAATTGACTAGATGTGCTAGCTGATTGTGGATAGAAACACGTCTACCAACTCTGCCATACTATATTCTCCCAAGCCCTCAGCACAGTGCTCTGCGCACAGAAAGTCCTCAAGGACAAATGATTGATCGGTTCCGTGATGTTCTGAGCTCGGGACATAGTTTAGTATTCAGGAATCCAAAGCTTCACTTTTGTTTTCACCACACACTTTGTGAGCTTGAATAAATCACCAAGTTCAGTAGGCTTAGCGATATGAGAAAATATAAAAACCTAGCAATATTTGCAGGATGAAGAAAGCAATTCTAAATATAATTCATACAGTGAAGTACTGTATGCAGGGTGTCTAACTACTCCCTATTATATTAACTGCCTATTGTTAGTCAATCATATTTTTTGAGGGCTTACGGTCTGCAAAGCACTGTACTTAGCGCTTGGAGGAGTACAATGCAATAATTATCACAGCATTTCCTGCCCACAGCGAGCTTGTAGTCTAGGCATTAATATAAAGACATTATAGGTATGTACATAAGTGCTGTGTGGTCGAGTGGGGCGGGATGAATAAAGGGAGCATGTCAGGATGATGCAGAAGGGAGTGGGAGAAGAGGAAAGGAGGGCTGAGTCAAGGAAGGTCTCTTGAAGGAGATGTGCCCTCAATAAGGTTTGGAAGCAGGGGAGAGTACTGTTGTAGGCTTCCCATTTGTAATGTATATGGTATTTATTATGTGCTTACTAGTTGCCAAGTATTGTGCTAGGCATTCAGGTAGATACAGGATAATCAGATCAGACATAGTCTCTGTCTTATATGGGCCTCTCAGCAGGAGGGAGAACCAGTATTTAATTCCCAAGTTATAGCTGATGAAATTGAGACACAGGTAAATTAAGGGACTTGCCCAAGAGCCCACAGCAAGCAAATGGTGGAGTTAGGATTAGAACCCAGGACTCCTGACTTCTCAGCCTCTGGTTCTCTGTGAGTTTCTCCGGTCTTCCGTCTCCCTTTCCTATCTTCCGTCTCTGTTCCTAAGACCATTAACCCTCCAGTGGCCCAACCCAAATTCCTACACACTGACAACAACCCTATCTCTTTTACCAGTTTGAACTAAAAGAAAATCCAGTCCCTTGACCATGATTTTTTTTTTTTATTTTTATTTCTGGTGGTTAGTTGTTAAGTGATTACTGTGTGCCGGACACTGTACTAAAATCAAAGAGTAGATACAAGCTAATCAGGTGGGACACAGTCCATATCTTACATGGGGCTCACAGTCTTAATGCCCATTTAAAGATGAAGTAACTGAGGCACAGAGGAGTGAAGTGACTTGCCCAAGGTGATATAGCAGAAATGTAGCAGAGACAGAATTAGAACCCAGGTCCTTCTGACTCCCAGGCTCGTGCTCTAGCCACTAGGCCATGCTGCTTCTCTTACCGGATTGATTTAGGAGCTGTCTTCACCAACAGGTGTACCCTCTCTTAAAGCTGCATCCAAGGACTGTCTGGCTTGGTGTTTTTTCTTGCTGTGGGTCTCTTAGATTTGTCGGAAATTTATGTTGAATCTTATAAGTTTTATAATGACTATTTTACTCCCTCCCCTTTGTGTAGGCATAAATTATTTCAAATCCCCTGTGGAACCAAGGCATTTCCTTTTGAAATGATCCTTGCCTCATCCTCAATGTTTTGTCTATCTATCTACAAAGGTACTAGCAATGGATAGATGATATGTATGAATATTAATATCTGACTATCAAGGCTATTTGAAAATGTTACAGCATACACATAGACACACACACACACACACAATAAATAAACAATAAACAAAACAAGGACAATGTCCCAGTACTGAAAATAAATTCCAAAATACCCAGGACCTCTTGCTGTAGAAGTATGTTGCGCCCAAGCCAATAACCACATCCTTCAAGAAGAGACCACACTTAAAAAATAGATTACTGCTAGATTGCTGGTCTGGCCAGGGCAAGACAAAATTAGGTTATTCAAAGTACATACCACCTTGGGGCTAATCTACCTTGCAACCTCCACATTTGACTTTCCCCTTATGAATTATTCATAGATTGGTCACTGCTGGATCCGCTCTCTGATTCTCCTCTCTCTTTAAAGTTGTGTACACGATGAGACTGTCTTATCCTGCGCTAATGAATCGCTCTTTTGTGAATATTAGAGAGAAGTACATCATGTGAAACCTCAGGGCGATCTGCCCACGGAGAAAAAAGAAAATGAAAATAAGGAGGTACCTATCCCGGGATTTGGCTCTAAGAAGTCATTCCTTGCATTCGTCCAGACTCTGCGCCTGAGAAGTTCTTGCAGGTTAGAGTTACAAATCATGGACAAATGAAGACTTCTTTTCCCTATCATTACCCCAAAGACGATTATGAATAGATCGGTAATGGATATTAATTAAATGAATAATGAGTGACATTGATGAAACATTTATTGGATACTGACAATGTGCTCTG
This sequence comes from Ornithorhynchus anatinus, assembly GCF_004115215.2. Lineage (NCBI taxonomy): Eukaryota > Metazoa > Chordata > Mammalia > Monotremata > Ornithorhynchidae > Ornithorhynchus > Ornithorhynchus anatinus. Next base: position 64,769,644 of record NC_041735.1, on the reverse strand, counting down.
TACCTGTTCTCTAAAAAGACAAGGTAATAGACTGAGCCTGGGTGGGAGCAAGATGAATTCCACAAGGATGCTGGGAGAAATGTCAAATGCGTATTTTGAAAAATCAATCAAACATCTGGTCTACACAGCCAAAGGGAAGCAGAGAATGATGTAATTCCATTGGGAGGAAGGGGCAGTCGTAGATCTCTTACACTGGCTAGTTTGGTCAAAATTAATATCCAAATATTTTATTTGGGGGTATTCATTTGGGCTGATTGAGCCAGTCCTAAGTTTGAGTCTATGATATTCTGCAGGTCTGCTCAAAATACGCAAATGTGTATTTGTGTGTGAGACAAGGCAGCATGGGAAATAGGCAGCATGATCTGGTGGAAAGAGCACAGACCTGGGAGTCAGAGGACCTGGGTTCTAATCCCAGCTCCACTACTGTCTGCTGTGTTACCTTGGGCAAGTCACTTAGCTTCTCTGGGCCTCAGTTACCTCAAGTGTGAAATGGGGATTAAATACTTTTTCTCCCTCCTTCTTAGATTGTGACAGGGTCCATGTCTGATCTAAATAACTTGCATCTGTCCCAGCACTTAGAACAGTGTTTGACCTGGAGTAAGCACTTTACAGATATCAAAAAAACCTTTGTTGGGGAAAGTCAGGCATGGTGTGAAGAGAATGGAGTGTGGAATTTGAAAGGAGTTGGGAATCTCTGATGTAGAATAACAGGCTTGCAGTTGCTTTGGGGACCTTATAAGATTCTGGGGTTAATTAGCTTAGAAATGTCCATTTATGATGGAAACCAGAGGAACCCAGAATGCCAGAAAGATCAGAAACCTGTTCCAATGACAATAGCAGAAGTCCTAGTGGTGCTTCTTTCAGTGGATCATCTACATGGATCTAGTCATCCCAGCGATGGAGTCTGGCTATTCCAGAAACTTCCTTGGTATTCGGAGGATCACCGGAACAATAGTTGTCCTTGATTTATGAAACTCCTTCAAGTTTTTCTTTTCCCGAAGTATATTTTTCCATTAGAAAGTGTGAGGAACATGGAATAGAGACAATTATTTTCATGGGATTTGAGCAATTTGCTTTTAACCTTTCTTATGGAACTTATTAAATGCTTACTTTGTGACGGGCACTGTGCTTGGACAGATACACGATAATTAAGTTGGACACAGTGCCTTTCTCACATTGGGCAGAATCGCCATTCTACAGATGAGGAAACTGAGGCAGAGATAAGTTAAGGCCAAACAGCGGGCAAGAGGAGGAGCTGGAATTAGATCCCACATCCTCTAATTCCCAGGCCCAATCTCTTTCCACTAGGCCATGCTGTTTCCCAGTGTACTTCCCCACAGAGATTGGAGAGTGGAGAGAGGATTCAGTAATAAAATGATGCCTTGTTTTGAGTTGCATGACATGGGACTGAATACAAGCCTATCCTATTTTACCTTTAAAAACTACTGATCCGACTGAGCCTGCAACGATAAATTAACATATTCTACATTAGGTATATCAGACAAGTACATATGTATCAGTTCAAAATTCCATACAAAAGATTGGAATTCTGGACTTGACTTTGAGGGCTGACCATTCTGTTTTCCTGCCAAAGAGAAAATTTAACACTGCCATTCACATTGTTAGAGATCTGTCCTGAAATTCTCATTTTGGAGTTTAAAAAGATGACCTGAACAGACTCTAGTAATTTTGCAAATATACAGCAAAACCAAATTAAACTGAAAACAGATCTTTCAGAGCATGATTACGGAACGGTTCATAGGCAGGCATAAATTTGGTAATATCATTAGTGCCTGGGCCTGCCTTCAGAAAACTATTTTTCTAACATTTTCAGGCTATTATAGTTTGATTTTCCCATAATGTTGAAATGTTTTCATATTTATGGCTTTTCAGTTATGAGAACCACATGAATACCCCCTATCTATGGTCACTGAAAAGATCATTCCATTCTACTACAAACATGAGTTTTGATATGTATATTAGTTTTTATTCCCTTCCAGTGTTTACCATATATGCATTTCCATTTATGCATTTTCTTTTTTATCTCCACTGAATGGAGTGGTTGCTTTTGTGGATGGTGAAATTTACCATTTATTCCTATGGAAAAAAATACTCCATAATAATGACGCATAGCTCGCTTCAAGGTAGCGTCTTTATTCTAAGTTGCCCTGGGCATAAAACAGAGACCTCGGTGATGTAGTTATACAATATGCATCCGAAGCAAAAAAAAAAAAAAAAACTACCCATAAGAATAACTTCATTATTCTGGGAAGCTGGATCTATAAAAGACGTAAAATGTAGAAGTGTTCTGCTTATACGATTTCTGGTAAGTACAAGCATGACTTAGTGATAAACCTGAGTCAGCTTCAGGTCTAGCAGACCCTAGTAAAAAGTTCGTTGTCATAGGAAGGAAAATGCAATATACTGTTAAAAAAGAAATGTGTTTCTGCCTGTAAGTAATGAGCCAACTTTGGTCCACACTGTAGCACCGTGATTAATGAAAAGCCATTTTGTGCTAAATTCAGGTACCCTGTTCCAACGACTGTTGATGACACAGAGTTTGAGATGAAGTACGATTAGCAGCAACTCACCAGTACCACTGGACAGATGGTCGTGGGCGGTAAAATATGGTCCTTCAGTGGTCCACAGTCGCATTCAGGTTTTAGATGTGAAGCACATTTATTATGAAGCTTTGGGAGGGGAAACGGAGAAAGAGAGATCAAAGTCTGCAATATTGACATTTTAAACTGACTTATCCTTCCAGAGACACAGGGAAAACAGTTGTAGTAAAAAAAAAAAAAAAAAAAGGAAAAAAAAAAACAACCCTAAAGGAATGACAGGAACAGCGGTAAAGTCTGCCATCAGTGGAATTCACATTGCATTTTGCTTTTAATATCTGACTTGAAAATCCCATTTAGCAATGCTGTTGACTGAGTGTGTGATATTTGTGTCTCATATTTCTCCAATAGAAATAGGCTTTACCATTCCATAAGGCAGAGTGCTAACTTTTAAAAAGCACAAAAATATTTTCAACCTCAGAATTTCTTTTTCTGTCGCAATGATAGCAAATGTATAAAAAACAAAAAACTCACAGGCACGTTTTTGACCCTCCAGCTTTTGCAAAGTCTTTCCAAAGTGCACAGCTCAGTATGTGGCATAATTGATCCTATCATTAGTTTTAACTTTGCAATTCAATATGTAAATGCAACCAGAGATTCATCTCAGTGGGAGCAGGATATAAATATAAGAGGATGATTATGATTATAAAAATACAGCTTTATATTGTGTTGACTATCTCAACATTAAGTTAGTACATAATCATCTGAGGTCTGAGGTATAATCACATATTTATCAGCATGTGATTCCAAACTTTTTTTTTTAACCAGCAGCTGCTTTGGATTTCAATTACTGGGTAATAACTCAATATATTAGATATCTGAATCGGTGGAGGAATCACCCTAGGAGTGACATAGGTGGGGTGGTTGGATGTCATAAGGACCAACACAATATTTAGTTCAAGTGTTTCTCTGAAGCATTTGTGTCCCTGTATTCCTTTACGCCTTTCCAGAATTATTCATTTCAACCCAAGCGAGTCCAAGTCTACGGTATTCCTCTCAGGCTGCAATATTCTGACTTCATCAGGGACACAAATTTCCCAAGACATCTCAACTAATATCAAGCACGATGGCTATTCGATTTCTCAATTTTGACCTAAATGCCACCTCGTATGAGACCTGTCCATAATCATTTATGCTGAAAACTTACCTTTGCAGGCAGTTACTTAGCAACAGAGAATAAAAGTCTAATGAGTGTTGATTTACTCTGGGTATTAGAGCTGTATTGTGAGGGTATTTCACTATCCCTTGTAATCTAAAGCATTTGTCATGCTAATTCCCTGCCTCGGTGGTAAGGCTACTTGTACCATAATTAATGCACAACAGGCCCCTGTTCCATCAAATAAAACTATCTTCACATATTCAGTGATAATTAGCAGCTCTGCTTCTCAGTGGCATGCAAACTTATCTATGAAAAATGACTTAATCTTCTCAAGAGGCACTGCTGATCTTTGACAAGAGGAAAGAGGTGTTGGAGATAAAAAGAAGTGGTGCAAGACACGAATACGGTACCACTAAACAACTCTACGCTGTGATAGGGCAATTGAAATACCGAGCACCCTTGCATTAAAATGAGCCACTTATTTAATATATGCCATTAATATCCCTGCCTCAGTAAAACTTATTCCTGAAGTAAATCACCACCTTGGTTATCCTTGAGAAGCAGCGTGGCTCAGTGGAAAGAGCACGGACTTTGGAGTCAGGGCTCATGAGTTCGAATCCCAGCTCTGCCACTTGTCGGCTGTGTGACTGTGGGCAAGTCACTTAACTTCTCTGTGCCTCAGTTCCCTCATCTGTAAAATGGGGATTAAGACTGTGAGCCCCACGTGGGACAACCTGATTCCCCTATGTCTACCCCAGTGCTTAGAACAGTGCTCGGCACATAGTAAGCGCTTAACAAATACCAACATTATTATTATTATTATTATTATTATTATTATTATTATTATTATCCAGCTGGAGATGATGGTTTTCCAAGAATACCTGAGATTTACAACTAAAGAGTAGAAGGAATGCTTAGTTGTCTCCATGGATCTTCCTTAATATACAAGGGCCCGGGGACTTCAAAACCATTGCTATCATTCCCAACTTTCAGATGAGGGGACAGAAATCTGACTTGAGCCATTCATGAGGCTCTCTCAGATCTCAGTTGCTGGAAGGATTCAAGTCAGAGCTCTGTGAACAGGGACACAGGATAAATAATATAGCTGAGCAAATATCCCAGTCTATGTTAAAACTTGCAGGCTATAAGTCACTTTTCAGGCGATAGGGAATGTGTCTGCTAATTCTGTTGTATTGTACTCAAGCAGCGTGGCTCAGTGGAAAGAGCCTGGGCTATGGAGTCAGAGGTCATGGGTTCGACTCCCGACTCTGCCACTTGTCAGCTGTGTGACTGTGGGCAAGTCACTTAACTTCTCTGTGCCTCAGTTACCTCATCTGTAAAATGGGGATTAACTGTGAGCCTCACGTGGGACAACCTGATTACCCCGTATCTACCCCTGTGCTTAGAACAGTGCTCTGCACATAGTAAGCACTTAACAAATACCAACATTATCATTATTACTCTCCCAGGTGATTAGGACAGTGCTCTGTAAATGGTAAGAGCACAATAAATACCATTGATTGACTGATTGATGGGGAAAAAAAAAATGTATTCTTTTCTGTTAGAACTACACTCTGACAGCACCTATCGAACTCTGGGTATTCTTCAAGATCAATCAATCATATTCATTGAGCATTTACCAAGTGTAGAGCACTGTACTAAGCACTTGGGAGAGTACAATATAACAGAGTTGATAGACATATTCCCTCCCACAAGGAGCTTACAGTCCTGAGTGGGAGATGGACATTGTCCTGTCTTGTCTTATGCCGTCGAGTCGTCTCCGATCCATAGCGACGCCATGGGTGCATCTCTCCCAGAATGCCACGAGATGGACATTATTACGAATAAATTACAGACATGTAAACAAGTGTTATGGAGCTGAGGGTAGGGTGAATAAAGGGTGCAAATCCAATTTCAAGGTATATAGACTATGGGTCTGTCAAGAGTTGATGGCATCTGTGATCAATCAAACAATTTACTGAGCACATATGGTGTGTGCAGAGCATTGTGCTAAACACTTGGGAGAGTAAAGAATAATAGTTAAGGACCCATTCCCCACCATCCTAAAGAGAAGTAAGGGTCACAGTTTAAGTCAAATGATTTTATACCCTTTCCCAAGCTTAAGGACATAATATGAAACTAGGAAGTGAATTTTTGAATGTGTCCTGCTTAACAACATTCCTTCTGATCCAACTCTTTATGTATAATAATAATAATAATAATGTTGGTATTTGTTAAGCGCTTACTATGTGCCAAGCACTGTTCTAAGCGCTGGGGTAGACACAGGGGAATCAGGTTGTCCCATCTACCCCAGTGCTTAGAACAGTGCTCTGGACTTAGGAAGCGCTTAACAAATACCAACATTATTATTATTGAGTGACTTCAAAAGACTTTGAGATATTCACCCAAGATCACTGGAGGTCAATGTTCTATCCCCCAACCGTATATATATATATATATATATATATATATATATATATATATATATATATATTCAAACACACGTGAGCTCATGTGGTTCAGAGACTGCCTAATCCAAACGTGTTTCATCTATCCCAGTGTTTAGAACGATACTTTCCACAGCCTGCAGTACTCAAAAAATGCTATGGTCTAGTGGAAAGAACCCAGGTCTGGGAACCTGAGGACCTGGGTTCTAATCCAAGCTCTGCCACATGCTTGCTGTGTCACTTAGACAAGTCACGGCTTCTCTGTGCTTCAGTTTGCTCATCATAAAATGAGAAATGAACCCCTGGACTCCCTGCTAATTAAAGGTGGTGGAGGGGCTGTGTCTAATCTAATCCTATCACCAGTGCTTGACCCAAAGTAAGGGCTAGTGCTTGGCACAGTGTAAGTGCTTTACAAATCTTCCGTTACCAAGTCTTCCGTTACCAAGACCTGCCAGTTTCACCTCCGTTACCAAGACCTGCCGGTTTCACCTCTACAATATCGCCAAGATCCGCCCTTTCCTCTCCACCCGAACGGCTACCTTACTATTACGGGCTCTCGTTATATCCCGGCTAGACTACCGTGTCAGCCTTCTCTCTGACCTCCCTTCCTCCTCTCTCGCCCCGCTCCGGTCTATTCTTCACTCCGCCGCCCGGCTCATCTTCCCGCAGAAACGATCTGGGCCTGTCACTCCCCTTCTTAAACAATTCCAGTGGTTGCCTATCGACCTCCGCTCCAAACAAAAACTCCTCACTCTAGGCTTCGAGGCTCTCCATCACCTTGCCCCTTCCTACCTCTCCTCCCTTCTCTCTTTCTACCGCCCACCCCGCACGCTCCGCTCCTCTGCCGCCCACCACCTCACCGTCCCTCGGTCTCGCCCATCCCGCCGTCGACCCCCGGGCCGCGTCCTCCCGCGGTCCCGGAACGCCCTCCCTCCTCACCTCCGCCAAACTGATTCTCTTCCCCTCTTCAAAACCCTACTTAAAACTCACCTCCTCCAAGAGGCCTTCCCAGACTGAGCTCCTCTTCTCCCTCTACTCCCTCTGCCACCCCCCTTTACCTCTCCGCAGCTAAACCCTCTTTTCCCCCTTTCCCTCTGCTCCTCCACCTCTCCCTTCCCATCCCCGCAGCACTGTACTCGTCCGCTCGACTGTATATATTTCCGTTACCCTATTTATATTGTTAATGAATTGTACATCGCCTCGATTCTATTTAGTTGCCATCGGTTTTTACGAGATGTTCTTCCCCTTGACGCTGTTTATTGCCATTGTTCTCGTCTGTCCGTCTCCCCCGATTAGACTGTAAGCCCGTCAAACGGCAGGGACTGTCTCTATCTGTTGCCGACTTGTTCATTCCAAGCGCTTAGTACAGTGCTCTGCATATAGTACGCGCTCAATAAATACTATTGAATGAATGAATGAATGAATGAATACAAATACTACTGTTTCGTGTGTGTGCGTGTGTCTTCTCCATCCATCTTGAAGACAGGAGTTATCAGGTGAGGGAGGGGAGAGAGGGAAGGTATTGAACCTCACTGAATAGGTTCTTCCTGTCCTTTCCCTGGTCTGCCATCCTCTGCCTCTGTGCAGGCATCTCTGGTCATTCGTTCAATTGTATTTACTGAGTGCTTACTGTGTGCACAGCACTGCACTAAATGTTTGTTGCAATGGGATTGGGACCTCCTTCCTTACCTCACTTCTACTACAACCCGGCCCACATGCTTCCTCTAATGCCAATGTACTCACTGGACGGCAACCTCATCTATCTCACTGCCGATCCCTCGCCCACGTCCTGCCTCTGGCCCGGAACGCCCTCCCCTCTTCGCATAATGATGTTGGTATTTGTTAAGCATTTACTACGTGCCAAGCACTGTTCTAAGCGCTGGGCTAGATACAAGGTAATCAGCTTGTCCCAGGTAGGGCTCACAGTCTTCATCCCTATTTTACAGATGAGGTAACTGAGGCCCAGAGAAGTTAAGTGACTTGCCCCAGATCAAACACCTGACAAGCGGCGGAGCCGGCATTAGGACAGTCTGACCGTCGATGATTCTCCCTACCTTCAAACCCGTATAGAAGACACATCTCCGTCAAGAGGTCTTCTCTGACAAAGCCCTCATTTCCTCTTCTCCCACTCCCTTCTGCATCACCCTTGTTCTTGGATTTGCACCCTTTATTTACCCCTCCCTCAGCCCCACAGTACTCATGTCCATATTCAAAATTTATTCATTTATATCAATGACTGTCCCCCCCGCTAGACTCTAAGCTTGTTGTGGGCAGGGAATGGGTCTACCAACTCTGTTTTGTTGTACCCTCTTAAACACTTAGTAAAATGCTGAACACAAAAAAAGGGGCTAAATTTCTTATATAGTATACAAGCGTTTAGATAGCTCCTTGTCCCAGATGGAGGTCACAGTCTTCATCCCCATTTTACAGTTGAGGTAAGAGGCACAGAGAAGTGAAGTAACTTGATTAAGGTCACACAGCAGACACAAGGTGGGAATGGGAGTAGAGGATGGTCCCTCCGGATTGTTTTACTCTGAGGAACAGTGGATGCAGTCAAGTTGGAAAAGTAACTTTTTTAGAATAACTAACAAGCGGGCAGAGAATGTTCATGTCCAGAGGGTAAAGGTCCATCTGTCACAGCCAACCAAATCGCCTACAAGTGACAGCATCATTGTCTCCAGATACGAAGGGCAGGTCTAGCAATAATGCCAAAATGACTCACAGTGAAGAAACCGACTGTATCTCTATTTTGAAGCCATGATTAAAAACTGTAGGTAAAAAACGACGACTTGACTTCAGTTCCTGGACTTTGTGAGATCATTGTGCTTTTCAAAGGAGATTAAAGAAACAGATGGTAAGGGAAAACGCTACATGATTGTAACTAAGGCCTTGAAGTGAAGCAGAACCTCTGAAGGCATTCGCTTAAGCTGGAAAGATGACAGTGTTAACCCATTTTGTCTGCCTGCCTCTTCATACTTTCATAGGGCCCAACAACAAATTGTGTTTAAATGAGTGGTTTAGGAGGTGGGAGTTGGGGAACAAGGGGAAACCAAATGCCTCCACTCCATTCCATTCACGAGAAATGAAGTGACAACAGTTCTGAAAATGGAGTCACCTTGTACAGAGGCCAGGGAAGGACGAAGCAACGTGTTCTAGAAGAAGTGTGGGAAAGTGGAAAGAGCACGGGCCTGGGAGTCAGAGGACCAGAGTCCTAATTCTGGTTCTGCCAGTTTTCTGCTGTGTGATCTTGGGCAGGTCGTTACACTTCTCTGGGCCTCAGTTACCTCATCTGTAAATTGGGGATTAAGACTGTGAGTCCCATGTGGGACAGGGACTGTGTCCAATCTGATCATCTACTCTAGTGTGAAGTACTGTGCAAGACACCTGGTAAATGTTGCCAAATATCACAAAAAGTAAAAAGATGGCCCCATGGTGTCTCGGTCTCATCTCTCTCTCCGACGACCACTTGCTCACCCCCTGCCTGCTGTCCGAAGCTTCTGCCACCTAAGCAGCATGGCTTAGTGGGTAGAGCGTGGGCCTAGGAGTCAGAAGGTCATAGGTTCTAATTCCTGCTCCACCTCATGTCTGCTATATAACCTTAGGCGAGTCACTTCACTTCTCTGAGCCTCAGTTACCGCATCTGTAAAATGGAGATTGAGACTGTGAGCCGTACATGGGACAGGTACTGTGTTCAACCCAATTTGCTTGTATCCACCCCAGTGCTTAGCACGGTGCTTGTCACAAAGTAAGCGTTTAACACATATTACGATTATTATTATCATTATTATTTGCATCCTTTAGCTTGCCGCTCTTCTGCTACCTCTACCCACAGGGCCCTTCTGAATCACATCTCCTCCAGGAGGCCTTAAGCAATTAGCCTCTTATCTGCTGACCATACATCGTCCTTGATGGCCACTTTGGTATTTCCATGTCATATCAGCCCTTGGACCCTCACACTCCCCATTAGCACTAATAATTATCAAAATATCAATAATAGCAACAGTAATCGTTAAGTATTATGTGAAGCACTGTTCTAGGGACTGGGGGTAGACACAAGCTAATCAGGTTGGCCACAGTCCCTGTCCCACAAGGGGCGCACAGTCTCAATCTGCAGTTTGCGGATGAAGAAACTGAGGCACAGAGAAATGAAGTGACTTGCCCAAGGTCACACAGCAGCGAAGTGGCAGAGCCAGGACTAGAGTCTGATTCCTAGGTCCGTGCTCTTACCACTTGTCTGATGTGTGACCTTGGGCAAGTCACTTCACTTCATAAGTGAAGGCTTTTCCCACCAAAAACTCCAGGGCCATATATTTGCCACCCTCTCTCAGAGTTAGATAGAGATCAATCATACCCTAGGCTTCCTTTCACTTCCACAACAAAATCACTAAGAAAGAATCCGTGGGTGTTTCTTATTGAGAAGCAATGTTGCCTAGTGGCTGGATCATGGGCCTGGGAGTCAGAAAGACCTGGGTTCTATTCCCAGTTCCACCACTTGCCTGCTGTGTGACCTCGGGCAAGTCACTTCACTGCTCTGTGCCTCGGTTTTCTCACTCTCTCCTTACCTAGACTGCGTGCCCCATGTTGGGGCAGGGTCTGAGTCCCAACTAATAACTTTGTTTCTTCTTCAGCATTTAGAACAGTGCTTGGCACATATTGAGCACTTAACAAATGTGATAATTATTATTACCATTACTAAATATATTCTTTATGGGGGTAAAATTGACATGGATGGCGAGATGATTAAATCCTAGAGTGGATGATAATTAAGATACACTCATTTCTGCCATTTCAGGTTGTCACTGTGCATTTTGGTTAAAACAACATGGCAGAATTAGGAATTTACTGTCTACAGTACTGAAATCCTGGGAGGGAACAATTGTGCATTTGTACATAGCATGAGACAGAGAATAATAATAATAATAAAACCAACTGTGGGAATTGTTAAGTGCTTACTATGTTCCAAGCCCTGAACTAGCCGCCTGGGTAGATATGCTCACTATGGGCAAAACATCTCGTTTCCAACTCCATTTAAGTTTTACTCTCCCCAAGAGCTGTGTACACAGTAAGCTCTCAACAGATTGATTAATACAAGATAATCAGGCACCACATGGGGTTCTTCGTAAAGTAGGAGGGAGAACAGGTAATGAATTCCCATTTGGCATATGAGAGTACTGAGGCACAGAGAAGTGAAGTGATTTGCTTGGGATCACACAGCAAATTAGTGGCGGAGTGGGATTAGAACCCAGGACCTCTGGCTCCCGGACCTGTGCTGTTTCCATTAGGCCCCACTGCTTCTTATGAATTCTTGTAGCATGAATACTACAACCTGAGCTTTCCCTCATGTAGGGTTTTGCAAGAACGCACTCCCTGGGTTATGGGATCGATCGAACGATCGATCAATCAATCACTCAGTGACATTTAGGGAATGCTTACAATGTGCAATGCTTGGGAGAGAACAGTAAAAATACAACAGGGATGGCACACTTTTCCTGTCCACAGTGAGTCTAGAGAGGGAGATGTCCATGAATAGCAGCGTGGCTCAGTGGAAAGAGCATGGGCTTTGGAGTCAGAGGTCATGGGTTCAAATCCCAGCTCTGCCACTTGTCAGCTTTGTGATTGTGGGCAAGCCACTTAACTTCTCTGTGCCTCAGTTACCTCATCTGTAAAATGGGGATTAAGACTGTGAGCCCCACGTGGGACAACCTGATTCCCCTGTGTCTTCCCCAGGGCTTAGAACAGTGCTCTGCACATAGTAAACACTTAACAAATATCAACATTATTATTATTATTATGAATACAAATAAATAATCTATACCATATACTTTAAGGATATGTAAATAAGTGCTGTGGATTTGAAAGTTGGGGGAATAGCAAATGCCCACAGGTCACAGATCCGGGTGAAAGATGACACAGAAGGGAGAGGGAGGTGGGGAAATCAGGAAAGTCCTCTTGGAGGAGATGTGTCCTCAGTAATGCTCTGGAGGTGGGGAGAGTGGTGGTCTGGCATCTATGGAAGATGAGGAAGTTCCAGATTAGGGGGAGGACGTGGGAAAGAGGCCGGCGGCAAGATAGATGAGATTGGGGCCCGGTGAGTAAGCTGCTGCCGGAAGAGCGGAGTGTGCGGGCTGGGCTGGAGTAGGAGATCAGTGAGGTCAGGTAGGAGGGGATGAAACGATTGAGTGCTCTAAAGCTGACCATGAGACATTTCTACTTGATTCAGAACTGGGTGGACAATCATTAGAGGTCAGTGAGGTGTGGGGAGACATGGGGTGAACAGTTTTTAGAAAAACGATCCCTGCAGCCGAGTGAAGTATGGACTGGAGTGGGCAGAGACAAGAGATCAACGAGGAGGCAAATGCAGCAAAGTGGGCTGGGAAAGTGGTTGGATGTACTATTTTGGTTTTTCTTTAATAATGTTGTAAAAGAAGGCCAGGAGAAAATTGCTACAAGGAGATTGTGTTCTTGAAGAACCTCACGTTGTGGAAAAAACAGATTTTAGTAACCATTAACTCATGGGAATTAATGGGTCAAGGGATAGATGATTTAAAGTTCCCACCGTGACTGACATTTATTGAAACAAATTCCAGGATTATTAGGTCCACCACTAGCATAACACTGTACATCCGTGCCACTCATTGCTAATTTACTCTATTAGACGAGGCAAAGTTGTGAAAATACAAGGAACCCTTATGGTGTGGGAAGCACATTCTCTAAGGCTTCCATTATGTCATACCCAAATTGCATGAAAACAATAAAAGCAGGAAAAACATATGCTAAAGCCCAATTTTTTGTGCACGCATATACGCTTAAACACTGAGAAGCAGTGAGAAGCAGCATGGTCTAGCAAAAAGAGCACAGGCCTGGGATTCAGACCATCTGAGTTCTAATCCCTGCTCTGCTGTGTGACCTTGGGCAAATCATTTAATTTTAGTGTGCCTCAGTTCCCACATCTACAAAATGGGGATTCAATATCTGTTCTCCCTCCTAGCTAGACTATGAGCTCCATGTGGAGCACTTAGCATACTTAGTACAGTACTTGGCACATAGTAAGTGCTTAACAAGTTGCAAAATCAGCATTATTAAATATATATAATTAATATTAATATATAATATTCTCTATAATATTATAGAGAAGCAGTGTTGCTAAGTGGCAAGAGCCCAGGCTTGGGAGTCAGAAGACCTGGCTTCTAATCCCGGCTCCGCCTTCTATCTGCTGTGTGACCTTGGGCAAGCCACTTAACTTCTCTGTGCCTCAGTTATCTCATCTGTAAAAAGGGAAATATGACTGTGAGCCCCACGTGGTACAACCTGATTACCTTGTATCTCCCCCACTGCTTAGAGCAGTGCTTGGCACATAGTAAATGCTTAAGGAATACCATAATTATTATGTACCATGCCCACAGCAAAGCGTGGATAAACTATTTAAATTGCTTCAAAGACTCATATTTCTTCTGGACATTTAAAATATAATATATATAATAAATAATATAATATATAAGATACTCTATATCTACCGCAGCACTTAGAACAGTGCTCGGCACATAGTAAGCGCTTAACAAATACCAACATCATTATAATAGCACTGTGATACAACCTCTATTGTTCTTCTGATTCTTCTCCTCCTAATGATATGTGTTAAGCCCTTACTGTGTGTCAAGCACTGTACTAAGCAGCTAGTTAGAGTCAAGATAATCGGGTTGGAAACAGTCCCTGTTCCTCTCTGGGCTCACAGTCTAAGTAAAAGGAGGACCAGTATTGAATCACCATTTTACAGATGAGGAAACAAACTCCAAGAAGTGAAGTGACTTGTCCAAGGTCACACAGCAGGCAGATGGCAAACAGAGGATTAGAATCCAGATCTTCTGACTTGCCGGCCTTGCTCTTTCCCTAGGCCACTCTATTTTGCTTCTTCTCATAAATGCAATTGAATATATTCTTTTTGTGTCCGGAAGATATGAAACTAATATCAAGAAAAGACGTAGCATGTTGTACTAGATTTTGTCAGTGCCCGAGCTCCTCATGGAGAATATTTTAAAGTCTTCTGGAAGCTGCACTCCACATTCTTCAAGTTATGAGACACCAGTGTAGTCTCAGAATTCAACACAGCTTCTGGAATGGCTAAACTACTCTAGAGCAATTCTCAGCCCTAGAGAACTGATTTAATGAGTAAGAGAAAGGAAAAGGAGTATCAAGCATGATTATAACAGGGATCTTAAGAACAGACACTTCCATGACAATATAGTGAGCAAAGGAAGATTGAAATTGGGAGAGGAAAAAATATGTTTTTGACCACATTTTCTGGGGAAAGCGAAGAAGGAAAAAATATCTTCTCCAAACCAGGCTGTCGGCTTCAGGGGAAGCGTATATCTCGTCAGTTTATATAACCTTTTTTCCTAATCTTTTACAAATTCCAAGGAGGTGTCTGAATTCTGACATTTGCAAAAGCTTAAACCCTTCTAATGCATTTGCAACCTTTTAAAACTACTATTAGGAATTCAATATATTAATAAAATGGTGTCATTTTCTGATTCTAAAACGAAATAAGAAATTGACATGGAGATGATGATTTTCAGCTTAAGCCAGTAACGCTTAAAGTAGCTCATCAACCTCAAAACACAGGGTGTCAGCCTAGGCAGAGGCATTTAGCTACAAAATGGGTTGTTTCACTGGCCTCTCTGAACCTAATGTCTGCAAAGAAAAATCCTCATTCAGCCAGGTCAGACAGGAGGGAGGCGAAGAAAGTGGAAGAGAGAGGGGAGACTAAGCAGGGAGAGGAGGAAGACAATGGAAAAGAGAGGAGTGGGTTGGACAGGGAAGCCGGAAGAGGGTAAAAAAAGGGGGAGGAGGAACAGGCAAAGGTGGGAATGAGGGGAAGGGAAAAGACGAGGGAGGGGAGAGAGAATGAGAAACAGAAAGACAATAAGGCAGAGAAAGAAAGGCAGAGCAAAAGAAGGAGACACAAAGGAAGGGAGAAGAGACAGAGAGGGAGAGAAAGGAGAGAGGAAACAACGAGGGAGAGAAGGGAGAGAGACAGGGAGAGAGAAGTGGGGGACGTAGATAACCTCTTCCGATAACTGGCCTGTAACAACATCTACATACACCCATTGCTTAAATAATTACACCTGTTATATGATGTTTTTCCCCTGATGGTGAGGCTTTCCTAAGGAGATTTTCTCTGCTAATTCTTTTTTATAAAAAGACAAATTATTTTTAAAAAAACTTTCAACCAAAAACATTCCAGACTTATTCTGATCTTGCTCATCTCCCCCATGGCAGCCTCAATTACTAAACCAGGGCACCGCTGGTAAGCAACAGGTATATGCACTGGACTAACTGGGGAAAAAGATATATTGGCAAGGGATGTGATGGCCATTTTTATCTCCTTGATGTATTCATTTAAACCTTCTTCAACGCATCTGATGTGGACGTAGGGATGACTGAGTGAGTTTCATAAATGGTTGGAAAATGAAAGATTCAATATCTAAAATGCACGATAAAAATGTAGAGTTTGGACAGCTTGAGAAAGAGAAAAAGTGTGAAAAGCTTAGGAAGAGGTAAGGGATTTTGAATTTTATTTGAAGTTCACCAATAATGCTTGGGAATTTCATAACAATTAATCTTTTATATAAACCTGGACCCAAAAGTAAATCAATCAATCACTTGTATATACTGAGTGCTTACTGTATGCAGAGTTTTGTATTAAGTGCTTGGGAAAGTACAATAGAGTAGATACAACCCCTGCCCACAACAAGCTAAATAAAGCAAACGGGTCAAGACTTTAAAACAACAAAATATCTTAATTTAGTAGTTGGGTAAGGGAAAGAGTACTTAGAGGTTCAAGAGCACTGAGGCTTGAAGCTGAGTATTTTTTGAGTCAAAAACAATATTTAATGTGGCTAGTATGAGATGATTTTGTGTCTCGCGTGAATATCTGTCAGTGTGGTATCTGGGAAATCTCCACCAGACTAATCCAGAAAAAATCTGGAACTACAACCTTTGAGTTCTTAGAGTGGTGGAGTATATAAGAATCTTCTCTAAGTCTTGTCCCCTTTCTCGTCAATGCACACAAACACACACACACACACCCAAAGACACACAGATTTAGACCGTCAGAGATAATGGCCACCTTACTCATAAAGGGTGCATTGCAGAATCAGATTTCTGCTAAACTGAGATGAAAATTGGACAATAGATAGTAACAAATGGATGAATTCCTTCATTGCTATTTCCAGAAAACAGATTCTTTTTTAGAACCTTTGAAAATTGAGCCCAATCCATAGCAATGGAGTCATTTTAGATTCTACATTTGTTTCTTTGGGAAATATTCCTAGACATTTCAATTTAGCCACCTTGCTCTGAGAGTAAAAAAAAAAAAAAATGCATCCTTTTCATAATAGCTTCTTAGGTCATTCAAGTCATAAATCCAGTGGCATATCAAGTCATAGCTTAATAGCCTGAACTGAATAGATTCATCCTTAAAAAATACCATTTCTAATGTTCAGAGAGAAAGTCACTAGATGCTGCTCTTATTGCTCAGGGAAATTCTCTAAATATAAATATATATTTATATTTGGAAGGAGAATGTCAACTGATTGACTTAACTAAGGCATTTCTTTCCATGTTTTCTTCTGCCTCTCTGAAACTAATATCTGCAAAGAAAAATCCTCATTCAAGATGAATGGAATCCAAAAGGAGGGATCCGGAAGGAGAAAGCTGATGAGAGAGTGAGGAAGAAGGGGGGGAAATGGTAAAAATGGGAGAGCGGAAAAGGGTACAAGGTTGAGGGGGTTAGAGGGAAAACACCAAGTCAGACAGTCAACTGTAGTTTTTGAGAACTAACCATGTGCGGAGCACTGTACTAAGCCTTTGGGCGAGTACAATAGATCAATATAACAGACACATTCCCTGCCCTCAATGAGCTTACAGTCTAGAGGAAAAGATGAGATCAGATTCTGATCCGGAAATATAAGGCAGCCAAACTGGACTACCTCCATCTAGACCTGACCCTGAGGGGATCCAGGTAGGGGTCAGAAGTTAAAAGGCAAAGATGTGACAAAGTAGCTAAGAGAGAAGGTTGTGGAAACCGTTCTCCACCTGTCTCATCGATGGTGATTTCCCAAGGGCCTACTCACTGTGATCTGACACCAAACGCAATGAAGTCCCGTCAAGCCTTGGTAACATTTTACAGTTTTGTGACACTTATCGCACTTCGTGGGGCAGTTGCCTTCGACCCAGTAATGGTGCATTACCTAGAACCGAGAAATAGCCGTGATGAGAGTGAGAAGGGGGCGGTGTGCTTTGAACAGTTACCCTCTAAGAGAGAAAACAGATTCCGGCTTACATCAATGTTCTTTTTGGATTTCACATACGTCTTGATACAAGAGGGCGGGGCTCTCGCTACACACCGCTCATGGACCGTGTACTTGCAGACTGAAAGGAAACACAAGGACGAATGTCAGGTTAATACCGATACCGAGGACTTTTTTGGGGCAGTAGGATGGCGTGAAAAAAGAAAAAAAAAAAGAAAACATAGCCTATCTTCTGTTGTCCAGTCAAGCCAATCAGTCACATCAAGAAAAACTCGAAGTAGACTGTTTTTATCCCGGAGTACAAAAGACCAATTAGTACAGGAAATATTATGCATGTGAAAAAACAAGGCTATTCTATCAGGGCCTAGCAGGAAATGCTTAATTAAATCAGAGAGCACTAAATTTTTTCACAATAATTCCCAAATGACAAAAATATTAAAGATAAACTGATGACTGCCAAATGGTTCGGTGTCATTTGCTTGTAGGAAGAAATCTATATTTTACAAACTATAGGCATGAGAGCAGCTGGCAGGCATGGAAATAAAAGCCAATGAGTTTATGCTATTTTGTCTATTGATTTATCCAAACCTTAAATGGTTGATTAGTCCATTTTGAGGGAGCGGTTGCTGTCTTGCCAACGAATCAGCACAAGTTCAGCCTTTACTTGCCAGAATCCACCTCTTGAGAGAGATGCTTCCTTAATAAATGCCACATTTTGTTTCACAAATTTGAAAAAAAAAAAAAGAGAAAAAATCCTCTCAGCCTTGAAACCCAAAACCCAAGCAGGGAAATGAAAGATGGTGAGCCATAATGATAGCTCTCCATGAGTTCGGTTAGAACATTGTCTCCTACCGATTGGTTAGTAAAGAGCACGACTTAGTCAAACGTTCTCACAATAAAACAAATGGCCTAGAATAAAGGACCTTCAGAAAAAAATGAATAGGCTCATTCCATACAGAAGCCAATTTCAATGTCATATCAATCATATCGTTTCAGATTCCATACTAGCAAAGAATACATAAGCCCCTCAGAGCATAACGCCCATGTTTCAGTGGGACAGACACAGTCTTTTAACTATTATTTTTATTAACTATGCATGATAACACAGTGATTATGGTACTATTATAATACAATGTAGTGTAAATAGTAATAATTTTGATATCTAAGTGCATGCTATGTGCCAAGCACTGTACTATGTACTAGGGTAGTTACAATACCAGCAGATTATAGGCTCCTAATCTAAGGAGGAGAATAGATTTCTTCTCCCCAGTTTTACAGATGAGGAAACTGAGGAACAAAAATGTTAAATGTCTTTTCCAAGGTCACACAGGCAGCAAGTGTGGAACGAGACTAGACTCTAGATGTCCAAACTCTCAGTCTTAACCTCCAACGACTTGGTTGTCTACCGTGACTCAAATGTCCCACAACTTCATTAACAGAAAGGGACACTGTATTACTTATATCCTTGAACTATTAGATAATTGAGGATTTTTCTTATCAACTGTTCTGTGGAAATTGGAGATTTATATCCTACAGCAAAACAGGCACAAAACCACAGTGATATGGTTAGTAAAAGATAAAACATTTTCTACAACGTGAGTGTTCTTTTTATTCTTCAACTTGATGTTTTATTAGATTTTCTTTGTACAGGTAACAACACTTGCGAATGAGAAGAAAAATAGAAGGTAATTTCAGTTCCCCGTGAGCAAAAAGGATCATGTGGCACATAAAATTATTCAACAACTAAAATAAGGTCAAAGTGTCTGCCATCTTGGGATATCTAACAAATGTCTGCCATTTGTTTTACTTGTGATATGACACTGGGGAGATAATTCATCAAATACTTTCTAAAAAGCCATCAGGCTGAAGGAATTGGCTTAGAAATAATAGTAGAAGAAATACACGCATGGCAAAATGGGAAAAAAAAAAATTGCTACAAGCAAGCAAGAGAGTAGAAACATGAGCAGTTGGTAGGATTTTTTTTTTTCCCCAGAAGAATGAATAAATAGTAATGACATTTAATAAGTGCTTTTTATGTCCCGAATACTCGGACTGAAGCAGGATATTATCACACACCATCCCTGTCCCAACCAGAAATCATAGGAAGACAGGTTCGTTATCCCCATTTCACAGGTGCATGAAAAAGGGAAGTGACCCACCCGAGGTGGCCCAGCAGGCAAGTGGCAGATTAGACCCCAGTTCTGTGACTCTCAGGATCCTTGTTTCTTCCCAGTGGACTGCAAATCCGAGGTAATAGCCCAGTAAAACACCCCCACATATCTCACTGGAGCCTGAGGGAAGGCTGCATCCCATAAGTGATTTGAAACTGGGCTGGCTTATCAATTCCCCCCAGGCCTGGTGCTGTCGTAATTCTCTTCTTCTGGACTGGGGCAGGATCGGTTGACCGAGTAAGGAACACATCTTGTGCATCTGTTGTAATTTCCAAGTGCTTAGAATCGTGCACTGCACTTCATCAGTTTGCCGTAATAATGATAATAATAGTAATTGTGGTATTTGTTAATACTAATGATGGCATTTGTTAAGTGTTTACTATGTGTAAAGCACTGTTCTAAGCGCTGGAGAGGATACAAAGTGATCAGGTTGTCCCATGTGGGGCTCACAGTCTTAATCCCCATTTTACAGATGAGATCACTGAGGCAAAGAGAAGTAAAGTGACCTGCCCAAAGTCACACAGCTGACAAGCACTGGAGCTGGGATTTGAACCCATGACCTCTGACTCCCAAGCCCATGCTCTTTCTATTGAGCCAAGCTCCTTCTCTGCATAAATTAAGCACTTACCTTGTGCCACTCACAGTACTATAAGAGAATTATAAGAGAAGCAGCGTGGCTCAGTGGAAAGAGCATGGGCTTTGGAGTCAGGGCTCATGAGTTCGAATCCCAGCTCTGCCACTTGTCGGCTGTGTGACTGTGGGCAAGTCACTTAACTTCTCTGTGCCTCAGTTCCCTCATCTGTAAAATGGGGATTAAGACTGCGAGCCCCACGTGGGACAACCTGATTCCCCTATGTCTACCCCAGCGCTTAGAACAGTGCTCGGCACATAGTAAGCGCTTAACAAATACCAACATTATTATTATTATTATTACTAAGCACTGGGTTGGATACAAGCAAATCGGGTTGGACACATTCCCGATCCCACGTGGCGCTTCCCAGTCTCAATCTCCCATTTTACAGATAAGGCCCAGAGAAGTGAAGTGACTTGCCCAGGGTCACACAGTAGACAAGTGGCAGAGCTGGGATTAGAACCCATGACCTTCTAACTCCCAGGACCGTACTCTATCCAAATACCATGCCGTTTCTCTAATAAATACCATCACCAGTCCTCCTTCTCCTAAGGAATTTTTATCTATAAGTATGATTGAAAGAGGAGGCAGTGTCGTCCAGTGGCAAGTGCATGGGTCTGGAAGTCAAGCAGACTCATCAATCTAATCTCTCCGTGCCTTGGGTATATCACCTGGAAAATGGGGATTATAATAATAAAAATAATTATGGTATTTGTTAAGAGCTTACTATGTGCCAGACACTGTACTGAGCGCTGGGATGGATACAAGCAAATCAGGTTGGACACATTCCCTGTCCCACGTAGGGCTCCCAGTCTTAATCCCCATTTTACAGATGAGGTAACTAAGGCCCACAGAAGTGACGTGACTTGCCCAAGATCACACCAAAGACAGATTTAGGAGCCGGGATTATAACCCACGGCCTTCTGACTCCCAGGCCCCAGGCTCCATCCACTCTGCCTCGCTGCTCTATGCAGGATTACATATCTGTCCTCCTTCCCTCTCGACTGTGAGCCTCATGTGGGCCAGGGGCTGTTGAGGATCTGATGATGGGCACTTAGCGGGAGGTGCTGAGACGGTATCAGCCGTGTCGTTATCACGATCACGGCTTAACCGGGATGTGGACCTCTCCCCTTCGTCAATCTCCCTGGTCAATTCCTGTCGGCAGCCGTGGCGGGGAGGTTGGAAAGCGACTTGGGGATACTCACAGGAGCAGCAGAGGCCCTGTTTCCCCACTCCTATGAGCATGTTCAGGCACAGGTTACAGTAGGCCGGCTTGTTAAAGTGCTTCAGTCTCCAAACGTGCTGCCCGTCATCCTTCACGTTCTGCCCGGGACACAGAGGGAACAGATTTCATTTAGCGAAATAAACAGCGCGTTCCGCAACTGCCAGTAAAAATCTGAGCTCGACTGAACCGTTCAAAGGCAATCTGTTCCTTCCCCCACGACTGTCCGCAACAGCCCCACGGAAACTGGAGCAGAAGCCCGCCGTCCTCGAGGGGCACGGCGCTTTCCCCGATCCGGCGGGCTAACGCGGCCTAGAAACACCCGGAACTCCTCTCGCACCTGCTTCCCGAGGATTGTCACGGGGACCTTACTGGATAGGGGATATGGCATATGGCAAGAGACCAAAAACAGGAAAGGAGATGATAAACCTGGCTTTGCAGCTAATTGTGGGACAAAGTTGCACAGCATCATTTTGTGGGATGCAAGCAATAGTGACCGGTCACACTCACCTGGACGGGATGAAGGAGCAAGGAACTAAACGAATCGTGGCAAAGAGTTTCACCAATGACAAGCGACTAAATGAATTTGAGATTAAATAAGAGCTACCAAGTAACTGAACATTAAAATGAATAATTGCAAAGATGGAGAGGGTTAATGCGGTGATAACAATAATATTAATAATTATGGCATTTTTAAGCACTTACTATGCGCCAAGCACTATACTTCACAATGAGCTGGTACAAGCAAATTTGGTTGGACACCGTCCCAGTCCCACGTGGGGCTCATCGTCTCGATCCCCATTAACAGATGAGGTAACTGGCACAGAGAAGTGAAGTGAGGTGCCCAAGGTCATACAGCAGACAAGTGGGGGAGCCAAGATTGGAACCCATGACCTTCCCGACTCCCAGGCTGGTGCTCTATCCACTCCACCATGCTGCTTCAGGTGATATTCCTGATGAGTGGAGAAGGCCTCCGTTTTTTTAGGAGGGACGCGCTCCCCAAAAGAAAAAGGATGGCGTGAAATGAGGGCAGTGGGGATAGAGATGGGCCTTACTTCATGGAGTGGACCTGAGCCCCTTGAAGATTGACCAGTCTTGTACTTTGGCAGGGGACGACGTTTTTAGAGGGCCCGTGTCTACCAACTCTGTTGAATTGTACTCTCCCAAGGACTACGTACAGTGCTCTGAACCCAGTAGTTGCCCAGTAAATACCATTGATTGATTTCATGGTAAGATACTCAGTTGGATGAGAAGCAGCACGGCCTAGTGGAAGGATCACGGCCCTGGAAGTCAGAAGGACCTGGGTTCTAATCCCGGAGCCACCAATTGTCTGCTGTGTGACTTTGGGCAAGTTGCTTCATTTCTCTGGGTTACCTCACTAACTGACATGGGCTGTGTCCAATCCGATTAGCTTGCATCTACCCCAACACTTAGAACAGTATCTGGCACATAGTAAGCTCTTGAAAAATGCCATAAAAATTATGGTCATGCCAGGAATATGTAATGCACAAGCACATACTAAGCCAGTGCAGAGGAAAATGTTGGTATTTGTTAAGTGCTTACTACGTGCAGAGCACTGTTCTAAGCACTGGGGTACATAGAGGGTAATGAGGTTGCCCCACGTGAGACTCACAGTCTTCATCCCCATTTGACAGATGAGGGAACTGAGGCAATGAGAAGTTAAGTGACTTGCCTACAGTCACACAGCTGACAAGTGGCAGAGTGAGAATTCGAACCCATGACATCTGACTCCCAAGCCCGTGCTCTTTCCACTGAGCCACGTCTGTTTATTGTCTGCTTATTGTCAGATTATACTCTCCCTAACATTCGGTACAGTTGTCTGAATGCAGTAAGTACTCAGTAAATATGACTGACCGACTGCCTGGCAGTGTGGAAGGTGAAAACAATAATAGTGATGGTATTTGTTAAGCACTTACTATGTGCCAGGCACTGTACTAAGCACTGGGATGGGTACGAGCCAATCCAGTTGGAAACAGTCTCTGTCCCACATAGGGCTCGCAGTCTCAATCCCCATTTTAGAGATGAGGTAACTGAGGCACAGGGAAGTGAAGTGAATTGCCCAAGGTCATATAGCAGACAAGCGACGGAGTCGGGATCAGAACCCAGGTCCTTCTGATTCCCGGGCCTGGGGTCTAGCCACTAGACCATGCTGCTTCTCTCCATCGCTCCACTGTCTGATTTACGCTCACATGAGGGCGGGGGGACAGACTGGAAGCACAAGGGTGGCACCGGTGCCCTTTGGTACCACGTAAACGCCTGCTTGGGCACTTGCATGGCGGGGTCTGGTTGCTGGAGAAGCATCATGGCCTAGTAGAAAGAGCACAGGCCTGGGAGTCAGAAGGACCTGGGTTCTAATCCTGGCTCCACCACCTATCTTCTGTGTGACCTAGGGCAAGTCACTTCACTTCTCTGTACCTCAGTTCCCGCATCTGTAAAATGGGGATTAAGACGTGAGCCCTTCATGGGACAGGCAGTACCTACACTTAGAACAGTAATCCTCCGTCGGATATCTTAAGAGAGGGCGTTCCAAGCTAGAAGCAGGACGTGGGAGAGAGATCCATGGTGAGATGGATGAGATCGAAGTATAGTGAGAAGGTTGGCATTAGAGGAGGGAAGTCTGCGAGCTGGCTTGAAGTAGGAGAGTAGCAAAGAGACATAGGAAGGGGCAGCTGAGTACCTTTTTTTTCAAAAACTCAGTAACTTGAAAGTAAAAACCACTGTTGAAGCCACTTCAAACATTAAGCACCTTTTCAGGGACATTTTTTATCTGATTATTCACAAGTCCTAAGAAAATGCCAACCAAGTCGGTCACATAAATATTCAGAGTCATAAAGGAGGCAAAGTTGGAGCTAAAATGGACTGAAAATCTAGGAAACCTGGTCTTCTCTCTTCTTTCTGGGCCTACATTTCCCAGAATTGTGAATGACTCGATTTCCCAAAATCCTCTAGGAACTGGAACTTCCCGGGATAAATGGATCTGATCAACAGGGAATCAGTGAATCAAATAAAACTTTTAAAAAATCACGTGCAAGACTCTTTAACTCATATTTCCTTTGACTAGTGGGTTTACATCTGCCATGTGAATGCCTTATAAGTATTTAGACCCACACATTATATGCTGAGGTTGAAGAAAACTTCTTTAGTGTGGAAATTCAGTTAGGCCTCTCTGACTTTTTTTTTTTTTAATTTTCCACATTCAGTTAGCATTTTTGCATCTAAGGTGACCGTGAGTGAATTGGAAATGACTTGGAAGTGAAAAATATTAATTTTTTTTCGTTGTTCCTTCACCATGAGCCATGATCGACATGCCCCTCTAAAATATCAAACGGAAGAGCACCAAATTTAACAGAGATAGACTTAGAGGTTTTACAGTATTTATTATTAGCAAAACAAATAAAACAAACATAGGAGGGAGCATATCTTTTCCAGTGACATTTCTTTTCTTTTAGTCTCATTAATTATACTTCAAAACCTGAATGCCCAACACATGTGAATTCCTTCACCTTGCTGGAAGAGAACGTATGGGATAACTTGGCTGGCATTTCCTTTATCAAAAAACCCAAACAAGACAAGATATGAGTGTTCCCTCCACTAGAATCCTACACGTCCTACAGGCTGCCAGTGAGCTTTTTCATAAATTTGAAATGCTTCACCTGAAAACGAAGCATTCCGTGTAATGTTCCCCTCAGCTTCATATATTGCCCAACATAAGCGATAGAGGATGAATTAAGTGCCTGGCCAAGGACTTTCCAGAAATGCAATTCATCTACCACATTTCAGTGTGTTCATGCCTTGTCTTACTGCCTTTTTCGGAATGTACACCCCCAGATATCTATAATTTAATGTCTGTCTCTGAGAAGCAGCGTGGCTCAATGGAAAGAGCCCAAGCTTTGGAATCAAAGGTCATGGGTTCTAATTCTGGTTCCACCACCTGTCAGCTGTGTGACTTTGGCCAAGTCACTTAACTTCTTGGGGCCTCAGTTCCCTCATCTATAAAATGGGGATTAAGATTGTGAGCCCCATGAGGGACAACCTGATGATCCTGTATCTCCACCAATGCTTAGAACAGTGCTCGGCACATAGCGCTTAACAAATACCAACATCATCATCATCATCATCATCATCATCCCCAAAGGCGTGTAAGCTCCTCAAGGGAAGGAATCAGGTCTACCTGCTCTACTGTGCCCACCCAAGTGTTTAGTACTGTGCTCTCCCCGGAGAAAGGGCTCAATAAATAGAGAAATCAATAGAGAAACAGCATGACCTAGTGGAAAGAGCGCAGGCCTGGCTGGGAGTCAGAGGACCTGGGTTCTAATCCCAGCTCTGCCAATTACTTGCTACGTGATCTTGGGCACATCTCTCACTTCTCTGTGCCTCAGTTTTCCTCCTCTCCCTAATTAGACTGTGAGCCCCATGCAGGACAGGGACTGTGTCCAACCTAATTAATTCGTACCGACCCCAGTGCTTAGAGCAGTCTTTGACACAGAGTAAGAACTTAATAAATACCATAAAAAAAGAAATGATTAATTGGAATATATGATAATCCATCTCAAGGCATCAAGCAAATGGCTAGTAAGTAACACCCACACCTATTACGTCTTCCCGTTGTCCTGAAGACCAGAAGAAATGAGGGTTACTCCTTCTTACTCTTTACTGTTCAAACAACTAATCAGTCATATTTATTGAGCATTCACTTTATGCAGAGCACTGTGCTAAGCCCTTGGGAAAGCACGATTTAACAGTATAACAGACACATTTCCTGCCCACGATGAGGTTACAGTCTAGAGAGGGAGACAGACATGAATATAAATGAATGGGATGGGTATGGACATAAGTGAAGCAGTGTGATTCAGTGGAAAGAGCATGGGCTTGGGAGTCAGAGGTCACTGTTTCTAATCCTGGCTCCACCGCTTGTCAGCTGTGTGACTTTGGGCAAGTCACTTACCTTCTCTGTGCCTCCGCTATCTCATCTGTAAAATGGGGATTAAGACTGTGAGCCCCAAGTGGAACAACCTGATCACCTTGTATCACCCCCAGCACTTGGAACAGTGATTCACACATAGTAAGTGCCTAACAGAAACCATCATTATTTTAAGTGCTATGGGGTGGAGGGGTGAATAAGGGGGCCAATGGAAGTGCAAAAGTGATGCAGAAGGAAGTGGGAAAAGAGAGATAAGGGCTTGATCAGGGAAGGCTTTGAAGGTGGAGAGATTCATTGTCTGTTGTCTGTTGGATATGAAGAAGGGTGACATCTCTGTTTCACAGCCTGGGGGATGGGGATGGCAGGTATCTAATCCCCATTTTACAGATGCATACATTTAGGCATTGAGAAGTTACTTGGTTTGCCCAAGGTCACTCAACAGGTAAGTGGCAAACAGCTTAGGGCAAGCAGCATGGTTTAGTGGATAGGGCACAGGCTTATGAGTCTAAAGGTCATAGGTTCTAACCCTGGCTCTGCCACTTGTCTGCTGTGTGGTCTGGGTAAGTCACTCTCTTCTCTGTGCCTCGGTTACCTGATCTGTAAAATGGGGATTAAGACTGTGAGCCCCAAGTAGGTGAGGGGCTGTAACCCGACTGGGTTATTGCATCAGCCTCCTCTCTCATCTCCAATCCTCCTGTCTCTCCCCACTCCAGTCTGTACTTCATTCCACTGATCGGATTATCTATCTTCAGAAACGCTCTGGGCATGTCACTCCCCTCCTCAAAACCCTCCAATGGTTGCCTATCAACCTTCACAGGAAACAAAAACTCCTCACTATTGGCATCAAAGCTCCCCATCGCCTTGCCCCCTCCTATCTCACCTCTCTTCCTCTCCTCCTTCTACAGACAATCCCCTAAACTTGTCTCTTCTGCCGCGAAACTCCTCACGGCCCCTCGTTGTCACCTGTCCCAACATCGATGCCTGGCCCGCGTCTTACTACTGACCTGGAATATCCTCCCTCCTCACATCAGCCAAATTAACTCTCATCCCTTCTTCAAAGCCCTACTGGGAGCTCACCTCCTCCAAGAGGCTTTCCCAGACTGAACCCTCCCTTTCCTTCTGTCCCTCCTCATTCCCCCTACACCCTCCCTCTGCTCTACCTCCTTCCCATCGCCACAGCAATTGTATATATTTGTATATATTATTTATTACTCTACTTTATTAATGATCTTGATGGCATTGATGCCTGACTTCTTGTTTTCTTTTGTTGTCTGTCTCCCCCTTTGAGACTGTGAGCCCGTTGTTAGGCAGGGATTTTCTCTATTTGTTGACGAATTGTATATTCCAAGTGCTTAGTACAGTGCTCTGCACATAAAAATTGCTCAATAAATATGCCCGAATGAAAGTTTCCAACCTGATTTGTTTGTATCCAACCCAGTGCTTAGTGCAGAGCCCGGCACGTAATAACTCTTAACAAATACCACAATCATTATTAGGATTAAAACCCAGTTCAGGAAGCCAGCTCAGGAATTCCTTCAGATTTTCCCTATCTCCTAGGGTTCTCTACACCAGGGCCCAGCCCTTTCAGATCCGTGCCTCCTGGCTAGTCCTACATCCCAATTCACCTCAAGATCATGAGATGTGAAACAGCCAAATGTTGGTTTCCAGCCCAATATCAACTCCTAGCCATTTCAGCAATGAAAGAACATCCTCCAAACCCCAAAGGTTGTCTCATCTCATGGGTGGAGAGGCTGAAAAGCTGTATGAAAATCATAGTTGACGGTGGTCATAGCGGAAACGTGCAATGCAAAATGGACTAAAATCTAATCGGAGAAATCTAAATCGTAGAACTGTGGGCTTTCAATGAATTTACAAGAGATCCTGTAATTTAAGGGGCAGTAAACATCATCAAATGTCAAATAGAATCTGCCCTTCAATGCCTTAATTGACAGCTGACAATAATTCATTAGACAGCAGAAAAACAAATGCTGCAAACCGAATGGCTAAAACGAAGGTGATCACATTAATCAGAGAAAGAGGAAAAATGATCCATTAAATTTGCTGCAGGAAATAACATTAGCCACTCAGAAAAATAATCTCACTCACAAGAGAGGGCCCTCGGAATCGTGTTGTAGGTTTTCCTTCCCTGGAATCTACATCGGTTTTTCTCCCTGGGATTGCTTATACTGGGCTAAATCCTGGAGTAGATGGAATAGTCTATGTCTTTATCGTTTTTTATCCCAATTTCGTATATGAAGAAACTGAGGCATCGAGAGTGACTTCATAAAATCATGCATGAGGCCGGTTGGCAGATTTGGGATCACACACCAGGGACTCCTCAATCTGACTCCTATGTATTTTCTACAAGGCCACACTCCCTAGAGTACTCATAGAGTACCTACTGTGTGCAGAGCACTGCTTTAACTGCTTGGAAGAGTAGGATAGAAGTAGTAAACATGAACAGTGCTTTATTCAAGTGAACAGGTTTGGAGGATTCTGTTTTAATAGGCTTTAGAAAGGGATTTAGAATAGGTCTTTAGAAAGGGAATATTGGTTTGTGTGGCACAAAGAAGTGAAATAAAAGATGACACTTAGGAGGAGCATGTTCTAGTGGACATAGCCCGGGCCGGGGAGTCAGAAGGAGTTGGGTTCTAATTCTTGCTCCACTGTTTGTCTGCTTTGTGACCTTGGTTCAGCCACTTCACTTCTCAGTGCCACAGTTCCCTCATCTGTAAAATGGAGATTACAGTTGTGAGCCCCATTTGGGACCAGGACTGGGTCCAACTTAATTATCTTATCTCTACCCCAGTGCTTAGTATAGTGCTTGGTACATAGCGAGTGCTTATCAAATACCGTTAAAAAAAAAAAAAAAAAGCCTGTTGAGGGCAGAGAATCTGTCTAACAACTATGTTATAATGTGAAACTAATAATAATGATGATGGTATTTGTTAAGCGCTTCTACCTGTCAAGCACTGTTCTAAGTGCTGGGGTCCATACGAGTTAATCCGGTTGGACAGATGGGGCTCCCAGTCTTCATTCCCAGGACTCAGTCCCCGCCCGACGTGGGGCTCACAGTCTTAATCCCCATTTTATAGATGCGGGAACTGAGTCCCAGCGAAGCGACACGACTTGCCCAAGGTCACGCAGCAAGCAGGCGGCACAGCCGGGATTAGACCCCAGATCCTTCCGACTCCCAGGCCTCTGCTCGGATCACTAGGTCAGGCTGCTTCAAAGGGCTTAGTAGAGTCTTCTGCCCTCAATCAGCAGTCCATATCGATGATTGACTGCAATCCCACTTTTGCTAGAGAAAAAGTAGATTGTTCTTGAGAAGCCCACAAAACTCTTGGATATTTGGAGCTACGGTGCCTTTCTGCCACCCAGTGGCCATGTCAAGGAAAGAAATGGAAAGGTTGAAACTTTAAAGAGCTCTGTCAAGTCATTCCAACAACTCTGAAAAATCCTGGTCCTGCCCCGCTCTCTCCATCCTAAAGCCCATCCCAGTTTTCCCTTCCCTGGCTCGTGAATGTTTTCTTCCCGAAAGATGACTGAGCCGCTCTCAGGTAGTAGGAGGTGAAGGGTTGTGGTTTTCTTTCGTTGGGTTGTTTCGTTCCCTCAGTTTGGGGGAAAAGCTGCTTGTGCAGGGCTTATAGATGTAATAATAATAATAATAATGATAATGTTGGTATTTGTTAAGCGCTTACTATGTACAGAGCACTGTTCTAAGCGCTGGGGTAGATGTGGTGTGGTTGGGTTAAACAGGTCTAGGTGTCAGGGACAGTGGCAGTGAACGAATACAGTCGTGTGAATATTTAGGAATAGTGGTTGCCAGAGGGACCGTGGCCTAGTTAATAACGTTGGTATTTGTTAAGCGCTTACTATGTGCCGAGTACTGTTCTAAGCGCTGGGGTAGACCCAGGGGAATCAGGTTGTCCCACGTGGGGCTCACAGTCTTAATCCCCATTTTACAGATGAGGTAACTGAGGCAAAGAGAAGTTAAGTGACTTGCCCACGGTCGCACAGCTGACAAGTGGCAGAGCCGTGATTCGAACCCATGACCTCTGACTCCAAAGCCCGGGCTCTTTCCACTGAGCCACGCTGCTTCTATGCTTGAAAGAGCACAGGGCTAGGAGTCGGGAGAACTAGCAATCAGTGGTATTTATTGAGTGTTTTCCTTGTGCAGAGAACTGTACGAAGTTCTCGGGAGAGTATGATAAGTCAGAGTTAGTAAACGTGCTCCCTGCTGACAAGGAGCTCCCGGTCCAGAGGGGAAGACAGGCAGTAAAATAAATTATGAATATGTACATAATAATAATGATAACTGTGGTATTCGTTAAGTGATTGCTATTTGCCAGGAACTGTACTATGTAGATGCAAGCAAATTGGGTTGGACACAGTCCCTGTCCCACATGGGGCTCACAGTCTTCATCCCCATTCCACAGACGAAGTAATTGAGGCACAGAGAAGTGAAGCGACATGCCCAATGGAGCATAGCAAACAAGAATCCCGGCTCTGCCACTTGTCAGCTGTGTGACTGTGGGCAAGTCACTTCACTTCTCTGTGCCTCAGTTACCTTATCTGTAAAATGGGGATTAACTGTGAGCCTCACATGGGACAACCTGATTACCCTGTATCTACCCCAGCACTTAGAACAGTGCTCTGCATATAGTAAGCGCTTAACAAATACCAACGTTATTATTATTAAGTGGCAGAGCTGGCATGGATTAGAACCCATGACCTTCTGATTCCCAGGCCCACGCTGTATTCACTCTACTCCATGCTGCTTCCCCCCAACACCCAAGGGTTAAAGTGGGGTTAAAGTTGGGGTGATTATCAAGTGTTCAAAGCATACAAATCAACGTGCATGGATGACACAGAAGGGAGAGTGAGTAGGGAAAATGAGAGCTTAGTCGGAAAAGGGCTCTTGGAAGAGATATGATTTTAATAATTCTGAGAAGCAACGTGGCTCAGAGGAAAGAGCACAGGCTTAGGAGTCAGAGATCATGGGTTCTAATCCCCGCTCTGCCACTTGTCAGCTGCGTGACTTTGGGCGAAGCACTTAACTTCTCTGTGCCTCAGTTACCTCATCTGTAAAATGGGGATTAAGACCGTGAGCCCCACGTGGGACAACCTGATTCCCCTGTGTCTACCCCAGCGCTTAGAACAGTGCTCGGCACATAGTAAGCGCTTAACAAATACCAACATTATTAGATCATGGGTTCTAATCCCCGCTCTGCCACTTGTCAGCTGCGTGACTTTGGGCGAAGCACTTAACTTCTCTGTGCCTCAGTTACCTCATCTGGAAAATGGGGATTAAGTCTGTGACCCCCACGTGGGACAACCTGATTACCTTGTATCTACCCCAGCACTGAGAACAGGGCTTGGCACATAGTAAATACTTAACAAATACTACCATGATTATCTACAGGGATGTGAAAGTCATGGGGAGGACATGTCTGGGTCATGTTCAGGTTGAGGTGTTCGCGGGACATCCCTTTAGAACATCCGAGTCGAGATGTTCTAAAGGCAGGAGGAAATGCAATTCTGCAGGAAACTGAGATGGGTTTTCTACTTACAGCAATGACAATTGTCTGCTGAATGACCTTGACTAAGTCAATTTACTTCCCTGGGTTCTTGTGTATCCATATGTATAATGGAGGAAAAAAATACCTGTTCTCTCTCCTCCTTAAACTATGACCTCTACTTCTCTGGGCCTCAATTTTCTCTTCTTAAAATGGAGATTCAATACTTATTCTCCCCCCTACTTACATTGTAAACTCTATGAGGGCCAGGGTCTGGGTCTGACCTCATCGTCTTGGATACACTTCAGTGTTCAGTACAGTGCTTAGCACAGAGTAAGTGTTTAATTTTAATTATAATTATCATCATAATGATCACTTGGGACAAGAACTGTGTCCAACCTGATTATCCTTATCAACCCTAAGCCTTAGCAGAGCGTTTGGGAGAGATGAGCACTTAATAAACATTGTCATTATGTTTTTCATTATCATTAGCATTTGTTGAGCACCTACTATGTGCAACACACTCAGGAGTAAGCAGTACCAGAAGCAGACTTGATCCCCGCTCCTGAGGATCTTGAAACTACTGGAACACGGAACTCTGTAAGTGATTATATCTGTGATTTTTAAAATGTGGATTCTAAACTTCACTCCTTCCTAAAGGTTATGCTTCTCAATCTTTTGCTCCTGAAGTAAAGAAAGTGGATCTATCTGCTTTCATGCCATCTGATGTCAGGCAAAACCTTTGTTTTAGAAATTCCTAAAATGTCACCATCAGATGTTGTGGAATTTGTTAAATGCTTACTGTGTACCAAGCTTGTACGGAGCAGTGGGGTAGAGCCCGGATAATAAAGCAGGCCACAGTCCCTGACCTGCACGGCACTTTCAATCTAAAGGATTGTCTTTTTACAAAAAGCCAAATCTTTGGATTTCACGTCTGCCCTAATCTAAAAGAACTGTCCTATAGGGAGTCTAAAACTTTGTATTTTCTCCTGATGTTAAAATACTGCTGATGCTTTGACAGTTTTATAGTTTTCAACAAATATCTAAAAATGCATAATACACTGATTATCTTCAGGGAAAATACGTGGAGAAGACAATGTTGGAAATAAACCTCTTTGTAATCCAAGTGTGGATAGTTGAGATGCACAAGCTATGAGGAGGAGTTTGGGACTTTCATAATAAAGGTTCAATCATTTTGTTTACAAGATTAATAGATTAATATCCAGGGTGATTTTAATAATGAGAATAATATAGCACATCACAGTTCTCTCCTTGTTTTGTTTTCTTCATTGCTTATGTGACTTTTCAGTGCTCTGCTCATAGTAAATGCTCTGTAAATACCATTGACTGATTTTTGACTATCATTGGAAGTAGGGTCAGGATCTCAGAGCCAAAGGGTCATTGAATTACAACTTTAACAGTTCTTATGAACGCTAAACTGCTTCTCAGCCAATGGCTAGGCCTTATAGTAAGGTTTAATCAATAAATCATTGATATTTCCTGAACCTCTACTGTATGCAGAGCACTGCGTTAAATCCTGGGAGAGAATAATAATAATAATAATGTTGGTATTTAAGCGCTTACTATGTGCCGAGCACTGTTCTAAGCACTGGGGGAGATACAGGGTCATCAGGTTGTCCCACCTGAGGCTCAAAGTTAATCCCCATTTTCCAGATGAGGTAACTGAGGCACAGAGAAGTGAAGTGACTTGCCCACAGTCACAAGCTTACAAATGGCAGAGCCAGGATTCAAACTCATGACCTCTGACTCCCAAGCCCGTGCCCTTTCCACTGAGCCACGCTGCTTCTCTGAACAGTACAACAGAGTAGGTAGATATAATTCCTGACCTCAAGGACCTTCGATTCTGTGGGAGAGAGATATTTAAATAAATTTAATAGTGCAACGGCAGAGCTTAAGGATGCTTACTTTAGTTCTCCAGACTGTAAACTCATCTCTAGACTGCAAGTTCATTACGGGCAGAGAACGTCAGGTAATTCTGCTGTACTCTCCCAAGTGCTTACTGCAACGCTCTGCACCTAGCATGCGCTCAATACCACTGATTGGCTGATTAAGGACTGAGGAGTTGGGGGTAGGGGGAACATTCACTTCTCTGGGACTCAGGTACCTCATCTGTAAAATGGAAAATTAAGATGGTGAACCCCATGTGGGACAGGGACTGTGTCCAACCCCATTTAGTTGTATCCACCCCAGCCTGACAGTGCGTAACAAATACTATAATAATTATTATTATTATCAAAGTTCTAAGCAGTGCAGATCCAACTGTCATCCAACTAAAGGGAAGGCAAATAGGGTGGGGAATTAAAAGGTTAATCAGGAAATGCTTCATAGAAGAGGTAGGATTACAGCTAGACTCTAAGCTTCAGTCACTGAATACAGGCAATGTATCTACCAGCTCCGTTACACTGTACGCTCCTAAATGCTCAGTATAGTTCTCGGCAGGCAGTAAGTGCTCAAGTAAGTGCTCAACAAATACCATCAATTGATTGGTATGATTTTAGTAATGCTTTGAAGATGGGGAAAGTGGTATTCTTAGAGTATAGGTTCTTTGCATGTTTTAAATTAGTACAGAAAATATAGGAAAGAGAAGAGGGATGGCACTGAAAAGGTTGTCCTTTGGAAAAATGTGGGCTGAATACTAAAACAAAGCAGAAATGAGAGATCTCCAAGACCTGGGTGTTTGAATCTGGTAGAGGGCGAGTACTAAAGTGGCGTGAAATAGAACAGGTCACATCTAAGAAACAAGGTCACAATCCTTCTAGATTGTAAGTTCGTCGTGGGCAGGAAATGTATCTGTTACCTTGTTATATTGTACTCTCCTAAGGGCTTAGTACAGTACTCTGCACACAGTTAGCACTCAATTAATATGAATGACTGAGCGATAGCCCAAATCTTGGAGGCGATTAAACCATATCCCGCCTCTGCCACTTGTCAGCTGTGTGACTGTGGGCAAGTCACTTAACTTCTCGGTGCCTCAGTTACCTCATCCGTAAAATGGGGACTAACTGTGAGCCTCATGTGGGACAACCTGATTACCCTGTATCTACCCCAGGGCTTAGAACAGTGCTCTGCACAAAGGAAGCGCTTAACAAATACCAACATTATTATAGTCACTAGGATGACCTCAGTCTAAATACCTCAGACCATTTTGACTCAACTGTGCAACATTTGGAAATCCCAAGACAAGATACTTACGTTCTCTAAACCCAGGAGAACGAGAAGGGGAATTGTGGTCATTCCTCCCTGGATCCATTCTTCCAGAGAGACGGTGCCATCGTGATCATAGTCAATCTCTTCCATCATTTCATGCAGTATCTGGGAAGAAAAGGCAAGGGAAACAAGCTACAAGTGATTCACAGCAAGGTTGTATCTGCACAGGCACAGCAAAATGGAGTGTTGAAAAAAGAATAAAAATTGTGATATTCATTAAGCACTGACTATATGACAAACACTATACTAAGGACTGGGTAGATACGCAATGATCATTTTAGACACGATCCCTGTCCCACTTGAGGTTCACAGTTTGAGTAGGAGGGAGAATAGATATTCAGTCCCCAATTTACAGCTAAGGGAACTGCAGCCCAGAGAGGTGAAGTGACTTGCCTAGAATCACACAGCAGGTAAGTGATAGAACCAGGATTAGAAGTCGGGGCTTCTGACTACCTATGTTCTCCCCACTAAGCCAGACTGCTTCTCTAACCCAGATCAGGCAATCAAAAAAGCAAAAATAAATGCATAAACAAATGAAGCCAAAACACTGAGCATTAAGGTAATGAGATTAACAGGTTTGCCTAATGAGAAGAGCACGAGCCTGGGAGTCAGAGGTTCTAATCCCAGCTCTGCCACGTACCTGACCTTGGGTAAGTCATTTAACTTCTCTGTGCCTCAGTTTCTGCATCTGGAAAATGGGAACTGAATGCCTGTTTTCTTTTCTGCTCAGACTATGAGTCCCACGTGGGACTTGGTTATATTATATCATCCCCAGGGCTTAACACTCCAGACTATAAACTCATTCCAAGCAGGGAACATGTCTACCAACTCTGTTATACTGTTCATTCAATCATATTTATTGAGCGCTTACTGTGTGCAAAGCACTGTACTAAATGCTTGGAAAGTACAGTTCAGCAACAGGTAGAGACAATCCCTAACCAACAACGGATTCACAGTCTAGAAAGGGGAGATAGACAACAAAATAAAACAAGTAGCTCTGAGTTCAATTCTCTGCACATAGTCAGAACCCAATAAATACGATGGATTGATTGATTAGTATAATGCATACTAATGTATATGATTAGAGAAGCAGTGTGGCTCAGTGGAAAAAAATCAGAGGACATGGGTTCGAATCCCAGCTCTGCCACTTGTCAGCTGTGTGACTATGGGCAAGTCACTTAACTTCTCTGTGCCTCAGTTACCTCATCTGAAATACGGGGATTAACTGTGACCCTCACGTGGGACAACCTGAAGACCCTGTATCTACCCCAGTGCTTAGAACATGCTCTGCACATAGCAAGCGCTTAACAGATATCAACATTATTATTATTCTAATATAGGGCACATAGTAAGCACATAACAAATGCCACTAATTTACACTATTCACTACTTAAGAGTAGTTTACATATCAACAGTCCCAGACTGGCCTCAATCATCTTTTTCAGATGGGAGTGTTTCAGAGAAAGTATTTTGTGTGGTTAACCTCTCTTCCTCCCTCTAATCTGTGTTCCCCTTATTCTCCAGATTAAAGAAGGGGTGAAACCACTCCAGGGGGTTGGAGCAGCTGGGAGATCTATTTTGCTCTCGCTCGCCATATGGTTCTTTAAACTGGGAGGCAAAGAGCAGCGATGGGCGAAGAGAACTCTATTTGTGCCCCCAATCAAATGGTAGTTTGTGTGATCTCTGCCCTCCCATGAGATATAATTAGATATAATCATTCGTTCTATCGTACTTTCTGAGCGCTTACCGACTGTGAGCAGACCTCTGTACTAAGCCCTTGGGAGAGAACAATATAACACTAAACAGACACGTTCCCTGCCCACAACGACTTTATAGCTTACAGTGGGAGGGAGAGGAGAAGCCCATGAAAGAGACTGAGAATGAGCAGTCAGAGAGGTAGGAGAACAAATAAAGGACATTGTCAGTTAAGCCAGGAGAAGGGGGTGGTCGACAGTGTCAAAGGCAGCTGAGAGGTCGAAGGGGACTGCGATGGAGTAGAGGCCGTTGGAGGTGGCATGAAGGAGATCTTTAACGGATAATAATAATAATAATAATAATGTTGGTATTTGTTAAGCGCTTACTCTGTGCAGAGCACTGTTCTAAGTGCTGGGGTAGACACAGGAGAATCAGGTTGTCCCACGTGGGGGTCCCAGTCTTAATCCCCATTTTACAGAGGAGGTAACTGAGGCACAGAGAAGTTAAGTGGCTTGCCCACAGTCACACAGCTGA
Source organism: Ornithorhynchus anatinus (assembly GCF_004115215.2). NCBI lineage: Eukaryota > Metazoa > Chordata > Mammalia > Monotremata > Ornithorhynchidae > Ornithorhynchus > Ornithorhynchus anatinus. Next base: position 64,732,229 of record NC_041735.1, on the reverse strand, counting down.
CAAGTGGCAGAGCCGGGATTCGAACCCATGAGCTCTGACTCCAAAGCCGTGCTTTTTCTACTGAGCCAGGATGGCTGAGGTGAAAAGAAGTTAAGTGACTTGCCCAAGGTCACAGAGCAGACACGTGGGAGTCAGAGGACCTGCCTGGGTTATAATCCTGACCCTGCCACTGTTCTGCTGAGGGACCATGGTCACGTCACTGTAATTAAGGCTCCCTGAGAAAATGCTCATTACCATCCCACACTCTGTTGTCTCTCAACATTGGGAAACATCTCCTTTTGCTTGTCTGGATCGAGTACAAGACACCCTACTGCTTTTTTTTTCCCCTTTTACAAATGCTCCACTTTGTAGGAAACACTTGGTGGGTCTGAAGTGTAAGAGAAGATCGACTTTCCGATCCAAGCAAATTAGAACACCCAACCTTCGTTTTCCGCCTTATCCGAGGGGTTCCTCAAAGTGGTTGTTCGGTCACTCATAACTTTTCTGTTCCTCAGTTACCTCATCTGAAAAATGGAGACTGAGAATGTGAGCCCCATGAGGAACATGGACTGCATCCGGCCTAATTAGCCTCTTTCTACCCCAGTGCTTAGTACAGCACCTGGCACATAGTAAGCACTTGACAAATACCCTAAAAAGAAGAAAAAAACAGTGTAGCCAGTATTAGCACCCAGACCCTTCTGACTCTCAAGTCCCTGCTCTATCCACTAGGCCACACTGCTTTCCTAACCTCCCCTGGAAGCCTGTCCTAGTATTCATTCATTCATTCATTCAATAGTATTTATTGAGCGCTTATTATGTGCAGAGCACTGTACTAAGTGCTTGGAATGTACAAATCGGTAACAGATAGAGACAGTCCCTGCCCTTTGATGGGCTTACAGGCTAATCAGGGGAGATGACAGACAAGAACAATAGCAATAAATAGAATCAAGGGGATGAACATCTCATTAAAAAAATAGCAAATAAATGGACTCAAGGCGATGTACATCTCATTAACAAAATTCTGTCAGATAAGTTCTCCCAACTAAACTCTTTCCTGCTTTGATTCAAGCCAGTATTTTTCTTGCTCAGACATCTGTGATCGAGGAGAAGCTCTTGTTAGTGTTGTCCTCATGGAAAACTCTTTAGGGAACTGTTGACATTTATGAATTTGCTCTTAGTCTACTTACCTCCAGCTTGAAAAATCCACTGAAGAGCATCTGGGTGCTGTTCATTCATTCATTCATTCATTCATGCATATTTATTGCGTACTTACTATGTACAGACCACTGTACTAAGCGCTTGGAATGTACAATTCGGCAACAGATAGAGACAATCCCTGCCCATTGACGGGCATAAATAGAATCAAAGGGATGTACACCTCATTAACAAAATAAATAGGGTAATAAAAATCTATACAAATGAGCACAGCGCTGAGGGGAGGGGAAGGGAGAGGAGGAGCAGAGGGAAGGGGGGGAAAGGGGGCTTAGCTGAGGGGAGGTGAAGGGGGAGCAGAGAAGGAGCAGAGGGAACAGAGGGAAAAGGGGAAGCTAACAGCCAATTTCCACTGTGACACGATGTGATCTCTCCATCTATTGTCAAGTGAGACCCATCTACTTAATCTCTCTTTTCTCTGAGAGATCACCCAGATTCAATTGCCGACCCCTCTAGAATGGGAGGGTTACCGCCCTCATCCTGATTAGAGACACCAAATGTGGCCTAGAGAGGGCAAGGCCGTATAACAAAGCGGGTCAAGTGTGTCCTAGTGGATAGAGCCTGGGCCTCGGAGTCATAAGGATTTGGGTTCTAATCCTATTTCTGCCACATCTCCTGGGGGACCTTGGGAAAGCCACTTGATGTCTCTGTGCCTCTGTTACCTCGTCTGTAAAATGGGGATTAAGACCGTGAGCTCCATGTGGAACAGGGATTGTGTCCAACCTGATGTGCTTGTATTCACCCCAACACTTTGTAGAGTGCCTGGCACTTAACAAACACACCAATTATTATCATTATCATTAAAGCCCAAACAAAATCACTTAGAACAGAGGTCAGTCACCTCTTCGTGTGGAAGAGCTAAACAAAATGAAATTTTTGAGCAGTTTGTGCTTACAGAGCCATTCTTACAATTTAAACTCACAGAAATGCAGCTTTCTTCATTTTGAACCTAATAGTTTTCAATGCCTCGCTCCTCATCACAACTCAATACTCGCACCTCCGGATTATAAACTCCTTGAGGACAAGGATTGTGCCTGTGAGTTAGTGTCCTCTCCCAAGTGCTTAGAACAGTGCAGGGAATGTGGCTATTATATTGTTATTTTGCACTGTCCCAAGCCCTTAGAATAGTTTTCTGTTCAGAATGTGTTCAATAGATACGATCGACTGACTACACAGAGTAAACACTCACTGTATTCTATTGATTTGTTTCCAAGAAGATCTCAAGCCCTCTGGCATATTCCTGTTTAAATGGAGAGAGATAGCTCCTTCAGCAGCTGGTTTTTGAATGCTTACCGGACTGAGCTCAGTGACATCCCATTCTAAGTATTCTGCAACGTGCATCATCTGACTGATGATATTTTCCAGCTCCTAGAGAGAGTCGGAAAAAGGCAAAGATATCTCAGTGCTGCCTTCATACTCTATGATGATCATTTAAACTTAGTTCTGATTAGGTAAAACTGCTTATCTGTTGTCAATTAAGCCACAGATCTGATATGGCCTATAAATTAACCCTAAGTGGAATAACACTATTGTAATCACCCACGAATAGCCACTGAGTTTTTGGTGGAGCACATTAGCTCTAAACTCCACACACCTGATTTTCTATACTCTCCATCCCTGACTAATTGAATGATACTAATTAATACCGCTTTTAAAAAAAATGTCTGTTTGGAATTTTTCATAGAGGATCCTGAAACCGTGAAAGAAGAAAATTACCGAGCTGTCCAAGAAGCCGTTTCCATCCGTGTCGTACAGGCGGAACATAACTACAAGGGAAAAGAGGTTGCACGAGAAGATTAGGGTAGAAAAATGAGAGGGCATGCCACGTTTCAGTCAGAAATGTTCAGATTTCCTTCCAGTTGAAAATCTACATCGAAAATCCTCATTTAGCAAGCACATCGCAACAGGCTCTGTTGTGCCCCATTTATTGTCATTCTTATATGAAGAATAAGAAATATATATTTATCTTTCTTCATGTGCTTATCACCAACCATCTCCCCACCCCTATTCTCAGATTGAGGCCCCTTTGGGGAATGAGGACCATGTCCATACCTCAATTTGTGTATTTCTTTTCCGGGCGCTTAGTACAGGAATCAATCAGTGTCATTTATTGAGTGCCTATGAGTTTCCGGAATAGTGTTTGACGCACAGTAAGCACGTTACAATATTCTTACGAATATCTGTCTCCCCCAGCAGACTGCAAGCTTGTTATGGGCAGGGAACGTGTCATTTAAATCTGTTGTTATTGTCTTCTCCCAAGCTCTTAGCACAGTGCTCTGCACATAGTAAGCTCTGAATAAATGCAGTTGATTAGGAAATACCGTAATACAAATCTGCTAAAAGAGAAAAGGTTTTGATTTACAGTATTTCCGATTTTCCACTAGAGGGAAACCATTCACTATACTTTTGCTTCAGAATATTTAAATTCAACTTTGAGTAACACCGAGTCAGTGTTCCTTGAAAAGTCAGCTATATGCTAGAAAATCTCAAGCTTTCACATAATCTTTTTGTTAGTGGATTTTGTGTATGTGTGTGTGGGGAGGGAATGGTTATAGCTAAGATTGGCCCGGATTTCCCAATCCAATAACGAGCATTTGAATGGCAAGCTCCTCACTTTATGGAAGGAGAGAGGGGCCCTTAGTCCTTCCAAGAGCATTGGTTTGGAGGAGGACATTCTAGTTAGGCCTTTGGTGGTGTTGGGAAATCACTGGTCAAGGTGAGAAGCAATCAGCAGCCTCCTGGTTACCTAGAATACATTGCTTTTGCAAATCACCCAGCTCCTCGCTAGACTGTAAGCTCCTGGTGGGCAGGGATCGTGTTTACTCTGTTGTTGTGTACTCTCTCCCAAGCACTTAGTGCAGTGCTCTGCACACAGTACTTGACAAATATCACTGATTGACCACCGATTGATTGACGGGTCTGCCTGGCAAGGTTCCCACTAGATTTTCCCACGGTGGGTGCGATTGGACAACCGGGAGGGTCGTTTCCTCAGAGGCATATCTGAGTTCCAAGAAAAAAGATCGATTCCCTGGGTAGCGCCCCCCCAGGCTATGGGAAACTCTGCTTGGAAACAAAAGAATCCGAATGCTTAAATTTCCAACTCATTTCCCCAGCTCCTCCATGGAGAAATTCAACAGGGTCCATACACTCTAGCTTGTCCTCAGGTCTTCCCCTCTCCAGCAGAGACAGATAGCACACTATGTCTTTCAACTGGATGACTTCCGGCAACTGTAGATTGGCAGGAGAGGTGTGGGGAGAAGGGATGGTACTTTTATTCATCCGTAGGCCTGGAGATAAAGCACACGGTTTACATATTAGATAGGGAAGCAACATGGCCTAGTGGATAGAGTACGGGCCTGGGATTCAGAAGGTGTTGGGTCCTAATCCGGCTCTGCCTCTTATTTGCAGTGTGACCTTGGGCAGGTCACTTTACTTCTCTGGGCCTCAGTTACTTCATCTGTTAAATGGGGATTGAGATGGTGAGTCCCACAAGGGCCAGGGACTGTGTCCAACTCAATTTCCTTGTATCCACCTCAGTGCTTAATACAGTGCCTGGTACATAGTAAGTACTTAAAAAATATCATCATCATCATCATCATCACATTTATGTTAGTGGATCATTTTGAAAGTCAACCCACTGATCCCATTTTAGCTTAGGCCTGTAGAACCATCTAGCTATTATGGTTTTCTTAAAAGGTTCGGTCTTCCAGGATAATGCATCACTGTACGTCACCTGGAAAATGTGAATTAAAGAGGATTCCTCAAGGAAAAAGGCAATCAGCTCTCTCCCTCCTATTATCACTCTTCTCCCACTACAGACCAGCTCACACACGTTGCTCCTGTAACATCACCCTACTCCTTGCTCTTGTTTCTCTCATTGTTAGACCCCTTTCTCACCCCCTTATTCCTGCCTGGAACTGCTTCCCATTATCTATCTTACAGGTCTCCACTCTTTCTATCTTCAAAGCCCTACTTAAATCGTATCTCCCCCAAAAAGCCTTCTCTGACTCAGCTGTCATCTCCCCATCCTATTTTCCCATCCATACACTAAACCTCAACTCCCATTCATGTCTGTACTATCTCCACCCCCCCAGAAAAGCCCCCATACGTCCCCTCTCTAGACTGTAAACTCATTGTGGAAATGTGTGTTTTTTATTGCTGCACTGCACTCTCCCAAGCACTTAGCACAATGCTTTGAGCACAGTAAATGCTCAGTAAATATGATTGAATGAATCGCTTAGGCTTGGTTGCTTTCCTTATCTGCAACTGTATTTTCATACCTGTCTCCTCCACTACTCATTCATTTGATCATATTTATTGAGTGCTTACTGTGCAGAGCACTGTACTAAGCTCTTGGGAGAGTATGCTGTAACAATAAACAGATACATTCCCTGCCCAAAATGAATTTACAGTCTAGAAGGGTATTAGACTGTAAACTCTCTGAGGGCAGGGATTGTAATGTACTCTTTCAATAATAATAATAGTAATTGTGGCATTTGTTAAGCACCTACTATGGGTCAAGCACTGTTCTAAGAAGACAGTACAGTTTTCTGCACACAGTAAGCATTCAATAAATGCCATTCATTGATTAAACATCTCATGAGTCCCTTCCATCCCCCACATTTGTTATGCTTCCCATCAGACCCAGTTTTCTTTGAAAAGACTTTTCAAACTCACTGAATGTACTTTATACCTCACCCCTTTCTTTCCTTGAAATAACAACTTTGGTCTTAAGTTTCAATTTCTCAGCACCCATCTTTAGACTGTAAGCATGTTATGGGCAGGGAATGTATCTGTTCATTGTAATACTGTACTCTCCCAAATGCTTAGTACAGTGCTCTGAGCACAGTAACTGTTCCCTCCATTTATCGGCCCATCTACCTCCTAACATTCCTCTCCAAACTAGTTGAGAGAGTTGACTACGTCCACTGTCTCAAGTTTCTTTCTTCCACTTCTCTCCTGGACTCCATCCAATCTGGCTTCCATCCTCTTAACTCCATAGAAACAGCCCTCTCAGAGGTCACCAGTGATCTCCTTCTTGCCAAATCCATCGGCCTCCACTCCATCCTAATTCTCCTTGACCTCTCAGCTGCCTTCAACACAGTGGACCCCCCCCTTCGCCTGGAAACGTTATTCAACCTTGGGTTCACTGATTCTCCTCTAATCTCTCTGGCCATTCATTCTCAGTCTCATTTGTGGGCTCCTTCTCTGCATCCCTTCCACAAATGTGGGGGTCCTTCGAGGTTCATTTCTGGGTCCCCTTCTAATCTCCATCTACACTCACTCCCTTGGAGAACTCATTCACTCCTGTGGCTTTAACTAACACCTCTGTGCGGATGATACCCAAATCTCCATCTCCAGCCCTGATCTCTCTCTCTTTCTCTCCAGTCTTGCTTTTCCCTTTTGCCTTCAAGACGTCTCTACTTGGATGTCCTCCTGTCACCTCAAACTTAACATGTCCAAAACAGAGCTCCTTATCTTCCCACCGAAACCCTGTCCTGCCTGTGACTTTCCCATCACTGTGGATGACACTACCATCTTTCCCTTCTCAGAAACCAATAACCTTGGCATTACCCTTGACTCCTCTCTCTCATTCAACCCACATATTCAATCCATCACTAATTCCCATCAGTCCCTCCTTCACAACCATGCTAAAATCTGCCCTTTCCTCGCCATCCAAACCGCTACCAAAATTAATACAATCACTCATCCGATCCTGCCTGGATTACTGTATCAGCCACCCTGCTAATCTCCCAACCTCCTGTTTCTCCAGTCCATACTTCACGTCGCTGCCTGGAACATCATTCTACAACAACGTTCAGGACCTATTACCTTCCTCCTCAAAAATCTCCAACGGTTGCCCATCCAATACTGTAACAAACGAAAAGTCCTAACCAGTGGTTTTAAAGCAGTCCTTGTCACCTTGTCCCCTCTTACCTCTCCTCCCAACTCTCCTGCTACAACCCAGCCAGCACACTTTGTTTCTCTAATGCTAATTCTCACTGTGCTTCGATCTCTCTTATCTCGCCACCGACTCCTCATCCACATCCTGCCTCTGGCCTGGAACACCCTACCTCCTCAACTCCAAGAGACAATGACTCTGGCCCCCCTTCAAGAAGTTATTGAAGGCACATCTTCTCCAGGAGACTTTCCCTGACTAAGCCCCCTCTTCCTTTCCTCCCACTCCTTTCTGCATCGCCTTGACTTACTCCTTACCTCCTGCGCCCAGCCCCACAGTTATGTACATATCTGTCATTTATTCATTTATATCAATTTCTGTTTTCCCCCTCTAGACTGTAAACTCATTGTGAGCAGAGAATGACTCTGTTTATTGTATTTTGCTCTCCCAAGAGCTTAGAATGGTGCTCTGCACAAAATAAGTGCTCAGTAAATATAACTGAATGAATGAATGAGCATCAAGGGTTAAATGAAGTGCTCGGGTAAGTACAATATAATCACGACACACCTTTTCTGACCTCAGAGCTTGTTATCTATATAACCACAGTCATTTCATGGCTATAACCTCCATTTACTGGGATAAAACTTCCCTATTGCAGGTTTTGCCTCACACCCCCAAACAACCACTAATTCTCAAATGATACAAGAGCAAATAATATTCTCACACATTTCTCAGTACAAGAAGTGCAAGGATGTAATTATATTTGAAATTTTATGAATCATTAAGTGTTTTTTTCTTCCAAAAGTCTACTTATTGCCAAATTTTTGGTATTAAATAAATGACAGTCTCAAACCATTTTTCCCTAAACTCTTTCCTAGCCTATCGCACACTTCAAAAAGCAGAGCTCTGCCACTTGTCCCAGCTCTGCCACTTGTCCCAGCTCTGCCACTTGTTCCCAGCTCTGCCACTTGTTCCCAGCTCTGCCACTTGTCAGCTGTGTGACTGTGGGCAAGTCACTTAACTTCTCTGTGCCTCAGTTCCCTCATCTGTAAAATGGGGATGAAGACTGTGAGCCCCACGTGGGACAACCTGATTCCCCTGTGTCTACCCCAGTGCTTAGAACAGTGCTCTGCACATAGTAAGCGCTTAACAAATACCAACATTATTATTATTAGAGTGCCTCAAGCTTGCCCTATCCCGCCCCCGACCCTGGTCCTCATCCTCTCTCGGGCCTAGAACTCCCCACTCCACCTGACAGTCACCAATCTCCCCACCTTCAAAATCTCCCTAAAATGGCATCTCATCCCTAAGCTCTCATTTCCCTCCCACCTACACCCTTGGCTGTTTGTTAAGCACTTTTGTGCCAGACACTTTTCTAGGCACTGGGATTGATACAGGAAATTGGGTTGGAAACTGTGGTGCCCCCCGCCAACAAACTGCCTTGCTAGTGACTGTTTGTGATCCCATGAACAACAAGAAGAAAGAGTCTGGTGAAGGCACTGATGGGCTCTACCTGAGCCAGGTGATTGCTGGCCTGCGGGGCGGAGCATGGAAGGAGGTGGGGCTTTCTGTCCTTGTTCTACTCGGTAACGGGCCTGGACCAATCAATGACTGCCATGTAGAGCCCACCTGCCCCACCTGAGGCACATAAAAGTCAGTTGCTTTGAATCACGAGGGGTCATGCAGATAGGAATTCAGAGAAGCGATACACACAGAGGCAAGCAACTGGAGCAGAAGCAGGCAGAGGAAAAGCAAGAAGGAAGCACTCTCAGAGCAGCACTCGGAAGCAGCAAAAGGCAGTAGCACTTGGCTGCAGAAAGAAGAAGCATTGGCAGAAGAGGCTTCCTTGACCAGCAGACCGGTATTGGACCCTGGAGTGAGTGAGTGAGAGTGTATATGTGTCACTCTCTTGCAAGTTGGTAAAAACTAAGTAAAAAAAAAACCTTCCACAATAACCACGGTGATCAGAGGTGTGTTTTGATTTCTACTAGCTGTCATCGAGGCTCCCCCGGTCCAGGAAGGTCCTGGTTGGTATAAACCAGGGGGACTCGTGACAGAAACAGTCCCTGTCCCACATGAGGCTCCCCATTTGACAGATGAGGCAACTGAGGGACAGAGAAGAGAAGTGACTTCCCCAAGGTCACACAGCAGAAAAGTGGCAGAGCAGGAATTAAAACCCAGGTCCTTCTGATTCCCAGGCCCATGTTCTATATACTTGGCCAGGCTGCTGTGAACCTTGTGCATTTGATATTCATCCCATCCTTAACCCCACAACATTTATCTGCGTGTCTTTAAATCATATTTTTTTAAAATTTATTAATGTTGTCTCCCCCCTCTAGACTTTATGCTCTTTGTGGGCAGGGAACATGTCTGCAGCTCTGTTGTACTGTACTCTCCCAAACATTTAGTATAGTGCTCTACATATTAGTGTTCAATAAATACCACTGATTGAATATTTAATAAGCATGTTGATTATTTGATAAGTACTTATATCCATAGCTTTATACTCTGCCATTTCCTCTATCTGTATTTCATTTTAACATATATCTCCCTTTATAAATTTTAAGGTTGCATCCCCCAACTCTGTCGTATTTACTTTTCCAAATTCTTAGTTCAGAGTTCTGCACACAATAAGCTCTCAATAAATAAAATTGATTAATTGAAAATGAATTGTACGCTTCAGGTTGACACTCTTCATACTAGCATCCAATACCTATTTTTCAATGTATATTTCCACCATTTTAACTGTGAAAAATTCTCTGACATGGCTGAGGCATTATCCAGGAATTCCTGGCCATTGAAACTGTGTGCGCTAACAAAAGCAGGAAGTATTCTGAAACTAAAAAAAACAAAATAGACAAAGTTTGCAAATTATATAGTGACACTGATTAAAATGTGATAATTTTCACAGTAGGATGCTATCATTAAAATCTTCATTCTGATTTCCCTTCCTGCAGATAGAGTTAGCTACAAACCTGCAGGGTTTTCCTTCCCAATTCATTTCTGAAAAATACAAATGAAAACAAATGAAGTCCTTCTGAAAAAAGCAACACCAGGCAAATCATTTCAGGCTCTAAAGAGAATCATGCAAAAAAAAAAAAAAAAAAATTAACAACAGGATATGGATGCATGATTTCCAATTTCCAATCTCTAGAAAAGATAAGGCTGTTGTTTCTATTGGTCTCTGGCCTCTGTGCTACTTCATTTCAGTCTCTGGTATTTATTGAGTGCTTACTGAATGCAGAATACCACACTAAGTGCTTGGAAGTGGACAATACAATCGAAGCGACATGGCATAGTGGATAGACCACGGACCTGGGAGTCAGCCATGGGTTCTAATCCCATTCTGCCACTTATCTGCTGTACAACCTTGGGCAAATCACTTACTTCTGTGTGCCTCACTTACCTCATCTGCAAAACTGTGAGCCCCATATAGGACGGGGGTTTTAACCCGATTTGCCTGTTTCCACCCCAGCATTTAAAACAGTGCCTGGCACATGGTAAGCATTTAATAAATTCCATAATTATTATTATTATTGACTGACATGATCCCTGCCCTCAAGAAGCTTCCAATCTACCTTACTTATCTAGCTTTAGGTCCACAACATATATCACGGAGGGCAAGGTAACTCTAAAGCAGCCACAAAAAAAAAAAAATATTACCTCACAAAACACAGAAAGTATTTTAGATGGTAAGCTCATTGTAGGAAGGGAACAGGTCTACCTAATCTGTTAAATTGTACTTTCCCATGCACCGAGATAAAAATAATAATCATAATGGCATATGTTGAGCACTTTCTATGTGCCAGGAGCTGTATTAACACTGGGATGGATACAAGCAAATCATGTTGGACACAGTCTCTTCTCATGTTGGGTTCACAGTCTCAATCCTCGTTTTACAGATGAAGTAACTAAGGCCCATAGTAGAGAAGTGACTTGCCCAAGGTCACACAGCAGACACGGGGTGGAGTGGGGATTAGAACCCATGACCCTCTGACTCCCAGGCCCATAATCTATTCACTATACAATGCTGATTCTCAGAACTCTGCACCCAGAAAGGAATCAGTTAATATGATTGAATGCTTATTGATTCAACTTGATCTATCAAGAAAAATGAACTAACTTATCTATGCTGAGGAAGAAGAACACAGATGAGTCAGGCAACATCACTGATTCAGTGTTCATGGAATGAATTAGTTATTCTACGAAGCATTAATTGAAAATGTAGCCCATCAATACCAGATTACCTATGTACAGGTAACAGCGTGGCTTATTGAAAAGAGCACAGGCTTGGGAGCCAGAGGACATGATTCTAATCTTGGCTCCATCCCTTTTCTGCTGTGTGACCTTGGGCAAGCTACTTAACTTCTCTGTGACTCAGTTATCTCTTTTGTAAAATGAGGATTAAGAATGTGAGCCCCACATGGGACAACCTGATTACCTTGTATCTATTCCAGTGCTTAGAATAGTGTTTGGCACATAGTAAGTACTAAACAAATGCCATTATAATAATCATAATTATTATTACAGGAATTTGACAATATTATAATGCAAACACTGGCTTAACTATTTCTATCATACTTGGTGAGTTTACCTAACTTTCCTTATACTGACATTTAAATCCAGCAGACCTATGAAGGTCATGAGTTGAGCCTGAGATTGTTACAAAAGATATCAGAATAACAACTCCACAAGCTATAATTAGGTCAGGAACTGTCAGCCTTCTAAGTATTAGTGGAAGAGTGAAAAGAAAAAAAAAAAAAAACTATTTCTTTAAACTAATGAAAAAATGCTTCCAATTCCTTTAAAATCAGTAACAGGATACATGCTACTGAATATGCTTCCATGCTAGAAAAAGGTGGAGCTAAACAAGGTCAAAGTAATGAAATGAATGATATTTTCTGTTATTGATTTGCTCTGGTGTTTGGGTATCTTGGGGATCTTTGACCTTTTTGGTCAATGTCATGGTGAGGCGGTGGTGAGGGTGGGTCAAGAGTGGCTCCAGGTTCTCCACTCCGCCCCTGTTGTTCTTAAGGTTCTGTTACACTTTGGAGTTGTGTTCTTGCAGAATTCCATATTGAGGTACTCACCCTGTGTCCAACACTGCACTCTAAAATAATAATCATAATCATAATAATTATGGTATTTGTTAAGTGCTTACTATGTTCCAGGCACTGGTCTAAGCCCTGTAGTAGATAGACGCAAGTTGGGTTGAGCACAGTCTTAATCCCCTTTTATAGATGAGGTAACTGAGACACAGATAAGTTAAGTGACTTTCCTGAGGTCACACAGCAGATGAGTGGCAGAGCTGGGACTAGAACCCAGGTCTTTCTGACTCCCAAACCTGTGCTCTATCCACTAGGCCACCTAAGGGATGATGACCTCTTCTCTTATTCACTTCCTCTTGGGCTTCAGTATCTCTAGCTCCTTGATTCTGGTTTCACCCCCACCCACACACCTCCCCTCAGCTAAGCCCCCTTTCCTCCCCTTTCCCTCTGCTCCTCCCCCTCTCCTTTTCCCTCCCCTCAGTACTGTGTTCATCTGCTCATTTGTATATATTTTTATTACCCTATTTATTTTGTTAATGAGATTTACATCCCCTTGATTCTATTTATTGCTACTGTTTTTGTCTGTCTCCCCCGATTAGACTGTAAGCCCGTCAATAGGCAGGGATTGTCTCTAGCTGTTGCTGAATTGTACATTCCAAGCGCTTAGTACAGTGCTCTGCACATAATAGGCACTCAATAAATACTATTGAATGAATAATGGCTCATTTTCCCAAACTTTTTTGCGCCCACACCCTATAATAATAATAAATGTATTATTTGTTAAGCACTTACTATGTGCCAAAGACTGTACTAAGTGCTGTGGTAGATCACACATGGGACTCAAAGCCTTAGTAGGAGGGAGAATCCCCATTTTGTACTTGAGAACACTGAGGCACTCAAAAGGTAAGTGACTCGACCAAGATCACACAGCAGACAAGGGGCGGAGGAGGGATTAGAAACCAGGTCCTCTGACTACAAGGTTCATACTCTTTTCACTAGGCAAAACTGCTTCCCTACTAAATTATTGGTGGAAGTAGAAGGGAAGAAAGAATCAGTGCACTTATGATAACGATTTTAATTCTGTGCCCTAATTGGCAAACTGGGCAGGTAGAAGCAGCATGACCTAGTAGATAGAGCTGGGTCTGGGAGTTAGAAGGACCTGGTTTCTAATCCGGGAGATCTGCCGCTTGTCTGCCATGTGACATTGGGCAAATCACTCATAGCGTCAATCCCCATTTTACAGATGAGGTAAGTGAGGCAGTCCCCTCTAGGGTCGCACCTGGAGAGTTTCTAGTACTCCACCAATCTTGGCTATGGGAGGGAGAGTCAAGCAGAGGCCTTGACTCCATTCCATTCCATTCTTAGCTTGGCCAGTGGCTAGCGAGTGGCACGCCATCTGCTACAAGTCAAAACACCCCTGTGCTGGGCAGCAGCCTCATGGCAGAGAGTCGAGGGTGTATACTCTAGTTTTCTGCGTGGAAGGCAGCAGTGGTAAACCACTTCGGGATTTTAACAAGAAAATTCTACGGATCCACTACTGGAACGATTGCAGATGGAGAGCGGGGCGTTCTGGGAGAGATGTGTCCATGTTGTCACTGTGGGTTGGGAACGACTCCATGGCATGACAAGACGCGCAAGGCACAGAGAAGTGAAATGATTTACCCAAGTTCACACAGCAGACAAGTGCAGAGCCTGTTTCATCATTCCAGATGTGTCTGCCTCCAATCCCTTTTGCCTAAATATACTCTTAGACTGTAAGTCCCCTGAGGGACAGCGACCATATCCATTTCCAACCTGTATATTCTCTTTCAGAGCTTAGTGCTGTACCATTATCAGAATGACACAGTACTTGAACCACACAGAGATCACAATCTCCTTTATCTTCATTTGGAGATGAGAAAACAGGTAGAGAGAGGGTAAATAACTTGCCCAGGGTCACAGAAAAAGCCGGTGGCAGAGCTGGGGCAAGATTGTAGGCCATCTGATGTCCACTATCATTCCTTTTTACTAGGCACTCAAAGAGACTGAGCCTGGGAAAATCCTGACCTACACTGGGATACTGTGAGTCCGTTCAGGACAAAGACTTTTCCACACTGAATGTCGGGTATTGACTGCAGTGCTTAATGCAGCATTTGGCACATAAATGGTTCAGAAGATAGGAAAAACGACACAAGTACAAGATAGGGAAAGGAAACCCGGGCCTAGGTGAAAGGAAAATAGACTGAATATGAATCAGCATTCATTCATTCAATAGTATTTATTGAGCACTTTCTATGTGCAGAGCACTGTACTACGCACTTGGAATGAACAAGTCAGCAACAGATAGAGACAGTCCCTGCCGTTTTGACGGGCTTACGGTCTAATCGGGGGAGACAGACAGACAAGAACAATGGCAATAAATAGAGTCGAGGGGAAGAACATCTCGTAAAAACAATGGCAACTAAGTGTTGCCTACAACTCAGCAGTGTAATCCTGCTTTGGCAATAGCTTTGGAAGTTGTCTTTCTAAAGTACACTCTGTTGGTTAGAGCTTATTCACAGTTACGGGTCCAGTTTTAGAGAATGCTGTTTGAAAAGTTTCAAGGGAAACTGAAGAGAGTGCAGGGAAAAATTACTAGGGGAATGTAAAATAGTTCCTATGAGGAAAGGTTACTGTTTGGGCTGGAGAAGTTAACAGTATGTGCAAATGTTATAAGGAGGATCACAGCCAGATGTCTTCCATATCTATTAAAACCTATACATTAATGGCAATACCAACGATTAGAATGATTGTGATATTTGTTAAGCACTTACTCTATGACCACCACAGTTCTAAGCACTGGTGTAGATACGAGATAATCAGGTCAGATACAGTCCCGGCCCTGCGCGGGGCTCACAGTCTACATAGGAAGAAGAACAGGCAATTAACACCCATTTTATAAGTGGAGAAACCAAGGCACAGAGAGGTGAAGCGATGTGCTCTTGGCTAGAGGGATTAGAACCCAGGAAAGGGGTTTGAATTCAAGTAGAAAAGCTCTCAGTTGGACATGAGGTCACCCTTTTCCTTCATGGATGGTTTGGCCATTCTCCTACATGGAAACAGTCTGGATTGGCTGACCTCCTGAGGTCACATGGTGTAGCGGATAGGGCCAGGACCGGGAGTCAGAAGGTCATGGGTTCTAATCCCTGCTCCGCCACTTGTCCGCCGAGTGACCTTGGGCAAGTCATTTCACATCTATGGGCCTCAGCTACCTCATCTGTAAAATGGGGATTGAGTCTGTGAGCCCTATGAGGGGCAGGGACCGTGTCCAGTCTGATTACCTTGTATCCACCCCAGTGCTTAGTATGGTGTCCGCACATAGTAAGTGCTTGATAAATACCATTAAATAAAAGGATTTGGACTTGAATACAATAGAGAAATGAACACAATTGCCCAGAGAAAGAATGGAAAAATAAGACAAACACTGTGACCTTGTGAGTCTCCTAGGGGCAGAGACTTGTCCAAACATATAATCAGGTATTGTCTGCAGTGCTTAACAAAGTGCTTGGCACATAAATGCTTCATAAATGCTAGATTAATGATACCAGCCAATAGGCACGCAATCAGAGTGGCATAGAGGAAAGAGGATAGGCCTGGGAGTCAGAAGACCTGGGTTCTAATCCCAGCTCCGCCACTTGTCTGCTGTGGGACCTTGGGCAAATCACTTCACTTCTCTGAGGCTCAGTTCCCTCTTCTGCAAGATGTGGATTCACCACCTGTTCTTTATCCTACCTTAGACTGTGAGCCCCATGTGGAAGCTGATTTTCTTGAATCTACCCTAGAGCTTAGTGCAGTGACTGGCGCATAGTAAAGTACTCAAATACCGTTATGACTGTTATTAAGTGAAATTAAAACGTCAGCCACTGAGCACAGAATAATCAATGAACAATCAAAAACCCAGTCCCACAGAGTTTGCAATTTCAATATACTGTATTATTTCCTAAAATGCCTATGGAAGCTTCCTAAAGAATGTTTATTTCCCCCAACACAGCCATGGGATCAAAGGAAATCATTAGAAGCCCTGGTAATTATCACAGTGCCTTGAGAGAATATTGTTCCTTTAAGAGAATTATATTTGAAAAAAAAATGTTTTTCCCAAAGACACACAAATATGTCTGTCAAAGGGCCGTATTGAAATAATGAGCCTCTAGAGATGAAAATTCAAAAATGAAGAATAAAAACTCTGAATCTTTCTTAGTCTGAGGAAATCTGTGAAATGTACAATTAAAAAAAAAATGAATAAATCCTACAGGCAAAAGTACCTTTGTCACAGATGAAAAGAATACAGCCTCAAAACCAAAAAAGGAGTCACCTGATGTTGGAACAGGAATGGAATGACAGTTTCATTACAACAAATCTGTTGCATAAAATCAATCAAACTGTTTCATGAATTGCCAGATGGTTCATTTGTTATTAAAAATGAAATGAAAATACTGCTTTGTTCTGGAAGGAAAAAAAAGTGTTTTTTTTTTCTTTATTTTGTTTCTTTATTCCTAAATAAGGTCTCATTTAAATGGTTCACTTCCTCTAAACCATCTTCCAGTTCTACTGCTGCTGATTACCAAGCTATGTTTATGTAAACAGTTATTCACTTTGTAATCAGCCTGCATGCCTTGTCCAATCAGCTCAGCAATGCTTCAAACCACAGACTGTGACATCATAGAGGCTTGTGGAGTGATAATGATAACAACAGAAATTGTGGTATTTGTTAAGCACTCACTATGCACCACATAGGTGCTAAGTGCTGGAGTTGAATAATCAGGCTAGACACAGTCTCTGTCCCGCAGGAGGCTCCTAGTCTACACAATCAATTAATCAATAATATTCACTGATAAAATAAATGGTTTTTATTTATTGTGTCACTGTATTAAGCACTAGCATTAGTACTAGAAGAGTTGATAGTCACTATATTAAGTCTCTATATTATAGAGAAGCAGCGTGGCTCAGTGGAAAGAGCACGGGCTTTGGAGTCAGGGCTCATGAGTTTGAATCCCAGCTCTGCCACTTGTCGGCTGTGTGACTGTGGGCAAGCCACTTAACTTCTCTGTGCCTCAGTTCCCTCATCTGTAAAATGGGGATTAAGACTGTGAGCCCCACGTGGGGCAACCTGATTCCCTTATGTCTACCCCAGCGCTTAGAACAGTGCTTGGCACATAGTAAGTGCTTAACAAATACCAACATTATTATTATTATTATTAAGCACTAGCGTTAGTACTTGAAGAGTTGATAGAAGCTATCCTTGCTCACGAGAACTTGCAGTGCGCAGGGAGAGACATTAAAATAAATTATAGATAGGGGAAATAGAGTATAAAGATATGTATATGAGTACTGGGGTGTGAATCGAAGGGCTTAAGCAGAACATTAGTTATGCCCACTTTACACATGAAGAAACTGGGGCCCAGAGAGATTAAGTGACTTGCCTACAGTCACAGAGCAGGCTAAGACACCCCAACCCATGTTCTTCCCACCAGGCCATTAAGGCCACGTGTGGAACTAGTCTGTAAGCTTCTAGACAGCAGTGGTCATGTCTACCACCTATTTCTTCCTACTCTTCCCGAAGCTTAATACAGTAAGTGCTACCCACAGTAAGTGCTCAATAAATACCACTGATTGACTGAAAGGAGCTTCAAGTGTGGCTAAATAGTAAGAGGAGGAGTAATAGTATTTAAGTGCTTACTATTTGCAGAGCACGTATGAAGAGCTTGGAAATGCACAATACAACAGAGTTGCTAAACATGGACCCTGGTCACCAGGGGCTTACATTCTACAGGCTACACCAAAGAAACCCAAATCATCTTATCCAAATATAAGAATAATATTTGTATTTGTTAAGTGCTTACTATGTGCAGAGCACTGTTCTAAGTGCTGGGGTAGATACAGGGTAATCAGGTTGTCCAACGTGGGGCTCACAGTTAATCCCATTTTACAGATGAAGTAACTGAGGCACAGAGAAGTTAAGTGACTTGCCCACAGTCACATAGCTGACAAGTGGCAGAGCCGGGATTCAAATATAACAGTTTCATGGTGATTCTAAACAATTAAGAAGGTTGGGTTTTGGACCAGATACTCTTTCAGACTAAACATAATGATATAAGAATATCTCACTAGATTTTATGACCGTAGATGGTATGTATGACCACTAGACCATTACTTTGCAAGATCCAAACTGATGATCCAGGCACTTATCATACCCTCCCTTGATTATGGCATCGGTCTTCTTGCTGACCTTCCTACCACCTACCTCTCCCTTCACTAGTTCATGCTTCACTCTACTGCAAGATCTTTTTTTTTCCCAAAAGTATGTTCAGTCTATGTTTCCCCACTCCTCAAGAACCTCTAGTGTTTGCCCATCCACCTCAAATGGAAACTCCTTGCCATCCATTTTAAACACTAAATCACTTTTCTGCCTTTCTACCTTACCTGGCTGATTTTCTACTATCACCCAGCCTGCTCATTTTGCTCCTCCCAAGCCAACTCACTTACTGGGCCTCCATCTTGACTATTTCACCTCCGAGCTCTTGCTCATGTGCCATCTCTGGCCTGAAACTCCCTCCCCTTTCATATTTATCAGACCAAGTCTCTCCTCTCCTTCAAAGCCTTATTACAGTCATGTCTCCTCCAAAAGGCTTCTTCAACTAAGCCCTCATTTTCTCTGTCCCACTTCCTTCTGTGTCAACTATGCACTTGGATCTTGTATCCTATAAGCACTCGATATTCATCGCACCTTCAGCCCCACAGCACTTACATATATATCCAAGATTTATACTAGGTTTGTCTGCCTCTCTAGGCTACTAGCTCTTTGTCGGCACAGAACATGTCTACCAATTCTGTTACGTTGTCATTTCTCCAGTGCTTATTATAGTGCTCTGCACACAGTAAGAGTTCAATAAAGATAGTTCTAAGCCCACCTCTTCTTCCTCTTCTAACCTCCT
Source organism: Ornithorhynchus anatinus (assembly GCF_004115215.2). NCBI lineage: Eukaryota > Metazoa > Chordata > Mammalia > Monotremata > Ornithorhynchidae > Ornithorhynchus > Ornithorhynchus anatinus. The sequence continues at coordinate 64,713,141 of NC_041735.1, read as the reverse complement.
CACTGCATCGTGATCCCAAATCTTCCAACTCCAGTTCCTTCCTCCCATTCTTCCCCCTGCCTGGAACATCCTTGTATTTCAATTCTGCCAGACCCCAAATCTCCTTATCTCCAAGACCCAACTATAACTCCATCTCCTCCAAAAGGCTTATTTTTCATTAATATTTCCCTTCTCAGTTCATACAAATCCAATAACCATCCTTAAAACCCTTGCCAATTCACTCATCTTTAACAATGGCATCTCAACTTATATCGATTTGCAGTTATTTTTCTATTTCTCCTAATTTATATATTCTTTCTCCTGTTCCCACTAGCTGAAAATGATTTGTGCCTTTTCTGACACCCTCATTAGACTGTAACCTTCTTGAAGTCAGTGGACAGGTCTTCTCGTTTCACTGAACTTTCTCAAGCCCTTACTGAGGGTGGAATAAACAGTAGACACATAATAAATTCAATCGATCAAATCACTGAAGTTTTATTTAGGGTCAGATCAATAGTCCTTCGGGTCTGGTGGTCTGTCTCCTCCAGAGGCATCAAGGATGCTTAGAGGAATCACGGAAGAGCTTCCCTCTTTAGCTTCCACCCAACCATCTCATGGAGATCTCCGTGATATCATAGTAGCATCATTTTCAACATGTAGGCTATGAAAAACAACTTGCCCTTCTTACTATTACATGAAACTGAGAATTTGCATTTATCTTCTGCACTGGATCTGTCCGAAGTCACTAGGTTTACTTACCGCCCGACAGAAGGGGTGGTTTACTTCTGACCATAGGACTGGAATGCGGAAACTGGTTACTGAATGACATGAAGAGATGTGAGCTGAAATCTTCTGGGAGCTCAGCTTCCAGAAATGTCTTCATGAACAACTTGAAGCCTTCAAAATCAATGGTCTGCAGGAAGATTTAAAAAATGAAAATAAGATCGATTCCATATTGCATCTTGGGTGGTGTTTGGATTGCTAGCTACGCTACATTCAAGGTTATTGCTGGAAAATTCACTAGCCTTGAAGGACAATCTCTGTGCACTGGCTAGGGCTTCTGTTCTAACAGTACACATCTAACACATCACCTCACAAAGACACCCACTCCACTGTGCATAGAATAAGCTCTCAGTAAATACCCCTGGGTGATGTTCTATCTGTTGATGAATTGTACATTTCAAATGCTTAGTACAGTGCTCTGAACATAATAAGCACTCGATAAATACTATTGACTGACTGAATGAATGTTTTCTGAGCTCTTTCAGTTTTCTGAGGTGGATTTCCAGCCTCGCACATACCAGGTCTCTGACAAGATCTGAAAGACTCCAGTCAGGGCTGAAAAGACCCAAAATGGTGGCTTTCTGTTCTATTAGCCTTCGAAGTCTAACTCTTCCCAGTCCTCACCCCTCGTAATTTGCCACCTACTTCTGTAGCCTGCACTCATAAAGAAAAATTGGCACCTCTGGTTCATACTACTCTGATCAATCACTCAGTGTTATTTATTGAACACTTACTGTGTGCAGAAAGCTGTACTAAGCATTTGGGAGAGTACAGTACAAGAGAGTTGGTAGACCTGTTCCCCGCCCATATAGATCTTACAATCTAGACTGCAAAACAGACATTAATATAAATAAATTACAGATTTACACCTAGTTTCCTGTGGGGCTGAGGGTAGGGTGAATATCAAGTGCTTAAAGGGTATGGATCCCACTGCATAGGTGGTGCAGAAAGGAGAGAAAGTAGAGGAAATGAGGGCTTAAATGGGGAAAGCCTCTTGGAGGAGATCAGATGTCAAATTTTTATCAGTGTTCCTCTTGAGGGTCAGGCATTCTTTTACAGAAACTTTACATCAGGTGCTGAACTGCAGCATCATCATCATCATTAGAGAAGCAGAGTGGCCAAGTGGAAAGAGTCCAGGCCTGGGATTCAGAGGACCCGGGTTCTAGTCCTTGCTCTGCCACTCACCTGCTGTGTGACCTTGGGCAAGATACTTAATTTTTCTGTACATAAGTTTCCTCATGTGTAAAATTGGGATTGAATCCGTCTTTATCCACTCATTTTGACTGTAAGCTCTATGTAGAATGGAAACCATGTCCGACCTGATTACCTGATTATCTAGTCAGTAAACTCATTATGGGCAAGGACGATATCTACTAATTCCTTTGGATTGTATTCTCCCAAATCCTTAGTATATAGTCCTGCACATGATAAGCGTTCAAAAAATGATTGATCTATCCCAGTGCTTAGGACAGTGTTTGGTACATAGTAAGCACTTAATAAATACCACACATCATCATCATCATCATCATCATTATAATGGTATTTGTTAAATGCTTACTATGTGCCAAGCACTGTTCTAAGCACTGGGATAGATACAAGATAATCAGATTGTCCCCCAGGGGGTTCACAGTCTTTCATTTTACAGTTGAGGTAACTGAGGCACAGAGAAGTTAAACGATTTGCCCAAGGTCACACAGCAGACAAGTGGCAGAGCTGGGATGATGTTGATCATCAACATCAACATTTCCTGAGCTCTTAGTGTGGTACGGGGTGAATCCCTAGCAGAACAGCAGGTCAGTGTGCTCAAGGAATTTATACTCCAGTGATTTCTATGCGAGCCACTTGCCTGATGTGTGGCCTTGGGCAAGTCACTTAATTTCTTTGGACCTGAGTTACCTCATCTGTAAAATAGGGGTTAAGACTATGGGCCCCATGTTAGACATGGACTAGGTCCAACCCGATTACCTTGTATCTACCCCAAGGCTTAGTACAGTGCCTGGTATATATTAAGTGCTTAACAAGTACCATGAAAGGAAAGAAAGAAAAGAAAAACCCTACCCCCTCAAAAGGTCAAGGGAAATGATTAGAAATGGAAAGAAAAAAAATATAATTTCAAGAGCAAAACCAAGCCTACATTTCATTTTCAAAACCAAAAACAAATGTCAGTATATGCACAAAACTACAAGGGTGATATGGGGATTGTAAGAAGAGTTACTATTCTATTCCTTTTGGCAATACTAATTCCTCCATGATTTTTCTGTTCACTGCTACAAATCAAACAGGCTTTACATAATGACTTCTCTCAATTTCCTGGAAAGGGACCTCAGAGAGTACAGTTGGGCACCTCTCGGAAACAGCGTGGTCTAGGTCTAGTGGAAAGAGCACGGGCTTGAGAATCAGAAAGACCTGGGTTCTAATCCCACTCTCCCACTTGTCTGCTGTGTAACCTTGAGCAGGTCACTTAACTTCTCTGTACCTGAGTTCCTCACCTTAAAATGAGGATCAAGAGTGCAAGCCTCATGTGGGAAGGAGCTGTGTCCAACTTGATTAGCTTGAATCTACCTCAGTGCCTGGCACATAGTAAGTGCTTAACAAACACCATAAAAAAATCACATGGATTGATGATAACCTCTTTTTGAACCTCTGAGAGGCCCCTCCTTTTGCCCCTCTCCTACGACGACCCAACTCTTGTTTGCACAAATGGGAATTAATCTAGCCTAGACTAGTTCCTCTTGGGATTGCCAATGGGATACCGAGAGCCCATGGGGGTACAGGATGATGATGATGATAATAAAATAATAATTCTTATGTTCCAAGCACTGTACTGAGCACTGGGGTAAATAATTTGGTTGACACAGTTCTGGTCCCTGACAGACCTGATAGTCTAAAAAAGGAGGGAGAACAGATGTTCACTTTCGAGATGAGGAAACTGAGACCCAGAAAAGTTCACTGACTTGTCGGAGATCACACAGCAGGCACGTGGCAGAGCCGGGATGAGAACCCAGGTCCTCTGACTCCCAGGCCTGTGCTCATTCCACTAGGTCACACTGCCTGGGAAACGAGGATTGACATCCTAGTCAAGTTCTCTGAAAGTAACCAAGAGCCTGGGCTAGTGTAGACCAGATTGGATCACACTGGCTAAACCTGGTCCCGAGAGGTTCAAGGAAATATCTTTATTTCTGTCCGGTGTGCTAACTGGCTGTAATCTGTCTTTAGTGGCTTGGAGAGTCTTGGATCTATGAAGATTAATGCTGTGTCCCAAATAAAGGGAAATCATCTCCCCAGGCCCTCCTCTTTGCCCCCTTGACTAGGATTTCCAAATTAGAGCCTTCCTTCCCCCTCACACACACAAACACATACACACACACACACACTCACACACCTCAAAGCCTCCCAGCTCCAAAATCTTCACATTATGGGGCAAACACTGGGATGCATTAGGCACAAGGGAGACTAAATAGGGGGACCGTAATAGGGTATGTGACCCTATGACACTGAGCTCCCTGACCTTTCTTAGTGTCCCAGGCAGGGTGGGAGCGAGGGGGCTGTGGTGAGCACCTAGACACCAGTATAGGTGTCTAGGGAACAGTTGTCTATCACACTCCTCAGCCAATCAGAAGATACATGAACGAAACTGCTCCCATGGCACAAAGGAATAACTTTCCAGTTCTTCAGCCTTAAATGGCAGCCAATAATATTAGTAGTTAATAATAATAATAATGTTGGTATTTGTTAAGTGCTTACTATGTGCAGAGCACTGTTCTAAGCGCTGGGGTAGATATAGGGTAATCAGGTTGTCCCACGTGAGGCTCACAGTTTAATCCCCATTTTACAGATGAGGTCACTGAGGCCCAGAGAAGTGAAGTGACTTGTCCACCGTCACACAGCTGACAAGTGGCAGTGGGATTTGAACTCATGACTCCCAAGCCCAGGCTCTTTCCAGTGAGCCATACTGCTTGTCATAGTTAACATAGAGCATGGGTATGGGAGTCACCAAGTCATGGGTTCTAATCCCATCTCTGCCACTTTTCTGCTGCATGACCTTGGCTGAGTCACTTCACTTCTCTGTAACTCTGTTTCCTTAACTGTAAAATGGGTATTAAGACCGTAAGCCCCATGTGGGACAGGGACTGCGTCCAACCCTATTTGCTTTATCCACCTCAACGTTTAGTATAGTGCCTGGCACACAATAAGTGCTTAACGAATACCATAATTATTATCATTATTATTATTCCTCTATCATTACTATCTACATCATCATTATCTGGCTAACAACTCTGAGATTACTAGCCCCAGCAGCATCCTCCTGGAGATTCTGGCTTGCATGGCCAGAGCATATGAGTAATAAGTACCGCGATTACTTTATTGGAGAGTGGGGAGAGGGCGGGGGACATAGGGAGGAAAGTATAATCTCCACTCTGAAGCTAGTTTCCAGACAATTCTGATCAAATAATTTTGCAATGTTCCCATAAAGGTACTCGCCATTGTTTGGTAATAATTTCAGATTCCCGAAAACAAATTAAAGACAACTGAATGGCACCACTTAGTATATTCTTTCAAAGGAAAAGGCAGGCAGGAAGGGAGACCCTGCCATTGTAAGATTTAAATTTGTGTTAGGAAATTAACTTGTCAGTAAAAATGTTTCCACCGGCTCTGGTGACACAGTCACATTTACTTTTAACATTTAAGCCCTGTGACTCATCTGAAAACAAAATAAAATGCAAGTTTCTTCAGTAAAGAAGGAAAGAGGAAGAATGTGTCAGACTATTTCTTTAGCAGCTGTGAAAAATGAAAGGAAGATGAGAAGGTGCAATGAGCGTACAGCCTCTCTCGACTGTATGCTCGTTGTGGGCAGAAAGTGTCGGTTTATTTTTAAATTGTACTCTCTCAATCGTTTAGTACAGTGCTGTGCATACAGTAAGTGCTCAATAAATGAATTAATGAAATGAAAAGCTTTCCTGCTTGACTTTAACCTGGAACGTTTTCCAGGGGATGGGACTAAAACTGCATCCAATCAATCAATAGTATTTACTGAGAGCTTAATGTGTCCAGAGTGCTGTTCTAACTGCTCTTTTTCACAAACTTATCCTATTCCTTTGTTCTCATACATGCTCAGTAATAATAATAAGAATAACGATAATAATAATGGCATTTGTTAAACCCTTAATTTGTGCAAAGCACCGTTCTAAGCGCTGGCAAGGTGATCAGGTTGTCCCATGTGGGGCTCACAGTCTTGATCCCCATTTTACAGATGAGGTAACTGAGGCCCAGAGAAGTTAAGTGACTTGCCCAAAGTCACACAGCTGACAAGTGGAGGAGTCGGGATTAGAACCCATGACCTCTGACTCCCAAGCGCGGGCTCTTTCCACTGAGTCAAGCTGCTTCTACTCTATCCATTCTTCCATTGGAATATAAACTCCATATAGGCAGAGACTATTTCTTCCACTGAATCAGTCAGTGGTACTTATAGAGTGTTAACTGGGTGCATAGCACTGTACTAAGCATTTGGGAGAGCACAACAGAGTTGCTAGACTCTTTCCCTGCCCAAAGTGAGCATACCATCTAGTGAACTTTTCTAGTTGCTTAGTACAGTGCATTGCACCCATTGGGTGCTCAATACATATGATTACAACTACTAATGCTATCTAATATGATCCTTCCGAGCAGCAGGGACTAGTTCTCTGGACTCTGCTGACATTATTCTTTCTCCATCTCCCTTCCTCAAACTTGGTGACTGGACCCAATTTTTTGACGTTGACCGATGTAGAAGACTCCAAGATATAGTGGATGGAAATGGAGTAGAAAGATTAATTGCTCAAGGACCATTATACCCCATTGCCAGGGACAGATTTTCCCAATTCATAGGTCAGTTGTCTACTTAATATTCATCATCATCATCATCATCATCACGCCATTTGTTAGGCACTTACTTTGTGCCGAGAAGTGCACTAAGTACTGGGGGAGACCCTGTCCCTGTCCTGCGGATTCGCAGTGTAAGAAAGAGAACAGTCAATCATATTTATTGAATACTTACTGCATTCAGAGCACTGTACTAAGCATTTGAGAGCGCTCAATATAACAGCGAACAGACACATTTCCTGTCCACAGCGAGCTTAGAGTTTAGAGGGGGAGACAGACATTAATAGAAATAACTGAATTATAGACATGAATATAAGTGCTGTGGGGATGAGAGGGAGAATGGTTTAATCCCCATTTTACCGACGAGGAAGCTGAGGTACAGAGAAATTACACTAAAGTCACTCAGCAAGCAAGTGGCAGGGTCAGGATTAGAACCCAGGGCCTTTGATTCACGGGCCCATATTCTTCCCATTAGGCCATGGGAGGTTAGCTGGTAGTCTCACACATCCTTAGACTGCAACATCTACCGGGCCTGGAAGTCAGAAGGTCATGGGTTCTAATCCCGTCTCCACCACTTGTCTGCTGTGTGATCTCGGGCCAGTCACTTTATTTCTCTGAGCCTCAGTTACTTCATTTGTAAAATGGGAAGTGAGAGTGGGAGCCCTTTGTGAGACTGGGACTAGGTCCAACCTGATTTACTTGGATCCACCCCAGCACTTACTACAGTGCCTGGAACACAGTAAGTGCTAAACAAATACAAGTAGGATTATTATTATTTCTCAGTAGCCCCAGAACTGTGTATTTCTGTCGTCAAAGAGAGGAGAGAGAGGAGAGGGTGCTGATGTGCCTTATGTCTACCAACTGAACTCTACTCTTCCAATGGCTTAGAACAGTGCTCTGCGTATAGTATGCTCTAAATAAATACCACTGATTGACTGATGAGCTATAAAGTGCAGACCTGAAGAGTGGATTGGGGCTGTCCAGAGAATTAATTGCTCTCACTGATGCCACAGGGAATGGCACCTTTCACAGTGTGGGGAAAAGGGCGCTTTGCATTCTCTCCCCTCTTCCCTCCATCACTGAGGGAGACGGAGTCCCCTCCAGACATGAAGATGGAAATGGCACCCTCTCAGGCACTGAGGGAAAAGGAGCCCCTTCAGATATTAATGGGGATGGTACCCCTGAGGCCATGAGGGAGACGGTATGCTCTGGATATGGAGAGAAATGGCATGGAGTCCCCCAGACTTTGAATGAGATCATCATCATCATCTACGATTTTTATCGACCTTTCACAGTGGACATGACATAGAACAAGAAGCTGGCAAATTCACAAAGATGAAGTGAAATCAATTCCTGCCCTTGAGGAGAACACAATCTAGCAAGGAGAGAGCTAAAAATAGAAGCAGTGAATAGCCGACATGTGTTGGTCACAGAAGAATGGTGATCACTGCTCCTTTGTTTTTCCTTTCCCTTAATTTCGCTTGAATTTTATTGGGCAGAGGTTGGGATCCAGCAAGCCCCTCCAGTGGCCTGGGAAACTATAACAACTACTAGAGGCCTGGGTCCCCCATCCCAGTTATGGGATTTCCTGTCATCAGGGTCAGGGGCGCTTAAGACATGGTTTCTCTCAGAGTCTGAGGGAAATGAGTTCTTGGGGGTGAAAGTGGCACAATTACTCTCCCTGGAATTGGCCATATAGGACTTTGACCTGGCCTACCTAGTCCTTATTTCAATTGAGAAGCAGCATGACCTGAGTGGATAGAGCAGGGGCCTGAGAGTCAGAAGGACCTGAGTTCTAGTCCCAGCTCTGCCACTTGTCTGCTGTATGACCTTAAACAAGTCACTTCACTTCTCTGGGCCTCAGTTACCTCATCTGTAAAGTGGGAATTGAGACTTTGAGCCCCAGGTGGGACATGGGCTGTGCCCAATAATAATAATAACAATGATGGCATTTTTCAAGCACTTACTATGTGCAAAGCACTTCTCCAGAAGTTGGGGGGGTGGATGCAAGGTGATCAGAATTTCCCATGTGGGGCTCACAGTTTTAATCCCCATTTTACAGATGAGGTAACTGAGGCACAGGGAAGTTAAGTGACTTACCCAAAGTCACACAGCTGACAAGCGGCGGACCCGGGATTAGAACCTTGTATCCATCTCAGCATTTAGTACAGTGCCTGGCACAGAGTAAGCACTTAAAAATACCATTAAAAGCAATAATTCCTGGTGGTTTGTGACCGATATGCAGTCAAAGACTCTGATCCTTCTAAGACCAATATATGGCTCATTTATGAAGTTTCTGGTGGAGGGAAGAGGGAGGGAGGGAGAAAATTCCCGAAAATGCCTTTTTTCAGAAACAAACACACACATACACACACACTCACCCCCTCCCCCCCCCCCATTTCCTTCTAGCAAACACCAGCATCTGACTTGCTCTTTTGAGGCAATGAAGCCGCATTTTCATTGTTCCTCCATCCTAAGGAAAAGTACTGGAGTTATTTTGTGGGGCCAGGCTTTCTGAACTCCAGAATGACAAGTTACCCTAACTCCTCCAGCAACCTTGTTGAAACACCAGCCCGAACAAGTCTAATCCGAAGCCAGTTTGATCTGAGAGCAGTGCCTGGCCAAAGCAAAGTGGTAATTGCATCCACACTTCCACTCTGCCCTTTCCCCTGAACAAGGCCTGGCCGTGGATCCACAGGTCTGTGGTGGGTGGAGGACACTTGTATTTATTTTTAGAACTGTCCAACTGCGATCCACTTACTCATTCCTGTTGCTTCGTGTCAGCACGTTTACACTTCCAGCATGGAGTAAAAGAACAAAGCAAAACGAAAAATCTGTGATAGAGAGAAAATGTTCACTGCTCCATAATGGAAAAAAAAAGAAAATAAAAACAAGGATCTTCAGAAAGCTTTTTCAGCCTTCTGGGAGCAGAGATACCAAGGTCAACAGAGAGAAAAGCTCAAGAAAGAGATTGGGGCATAATAATAAGACTATTAAACACCCTCAGATGCCAACACACAGTGAGACTCGATGTATGAGTGGAGCTGAGAGAAACTAGTTTCATAACTGGGTCAGGGAAATGATGTTTTATTCAGAGCGCTCGAGGATACCCTCGCTGTGCGGTAAATACGGTGGCCAACTGAGGGCTTAAGAAAATTAGCTCTTTCAAGAGCTAACGGAGATGTGAGCTCAGCCAGATCCCTTCTAATGGAATCCTTTTTTGGGTTCTAACCCAGCTTTGCCAATCGCCTGCTGGGTGACCTTGGGAAAGTGACTAAACTTCTCCCTGACTCAGTTTCCTCATTGGTAAAATGGGGGCTAAATATCTGCTCTCCCTTCTATTTAGTCCGGGAGCCCCATTTGAGAGAGGGACGGCGTCTGACCTGATCAGTCTTGTCTCTAACCCAACATTTAGAGCAATGCCTGACGCATACGAAGGACTAAACAAATGTAAGAATGATAATTAGTGTTATAATAATTATAGCAATCATAATTATCAATCACTCATATTTTCTGAATGTTTACTATGTGCAGAGCACTGTAATAAGGGATTGGGAGACTACAATATAACAGAGTTAGTAGACTTGTTCCCCATCCAAACGAGGTTCCAGTCTAGAGGGGGAGACAGATAACAATAAAAATAAATTAACTACAGATACATATATAAGTACTGTGGGATTGAGGGAGGGATGATGATTATGGCATTTGTTAAACGCTTACTATGAGCCAGGCACTGTACTAACTGTACTGAACTCATTGTATTAGAGAAGTAGCACTGCTTAGGGGAAAGATCCTGGGCTGGGAGTCAGAGGAAGTGGGTTCTAATCCCAGCTCCTCCACGTGTCTGCTGTGAGACCTAGGGCAAGTCATTTCACCTCTCTCTGCCTCAGTACCCTCATCTGTAAAATGGGGAATAAGACTGTGAGCTCTAAGTGGGACTATCTGATTACCTTGTATTTACCCCATTGCTTAGAACAGTGCTTGGCACATAGTAAGCGCCTAACCAATACCATCATTATCAGTATTATTATCATTATTATTACTATGCACTTGGGTGGATACAAGCAAATCAGGTTGGACACAGTCCCTGTCCTGCGTGATGGGACTCACAGTTTCGATCCCCATTTTACAGATGAGGTAGCTGAGGTCCAGAGAAGTTAAGTGACTTGCCCAAGGTCACACAGCGGAAAAGAGTCAGAGCTGGGATTAGAACCCATGACCTTCGGGCTCCCAGGCCCGTGATCTATCCACAGGGCACTCTGCTTCTCTATAAGGGTGCAAATCCAAGAGGAAGGGCAATGCAGAAGGAAATAGAAATGAGGGCCTAGTCCGGGAAGGCCTCTTAGGTGATGTATCATTAGGAAGGTTTTGAACGTGGGAAGAGTGATTGTAAGATATGAAGGGGGAGGGTTTTCCAGGCCAGAGACTGGACCTGGGGGAAGGGACAGGTATGAGATAGACAACACCGAGGTACACTGAGTAGTGAGGAGTTTGGTGTTAGAGGAGCAAAGTGTGCAGGCTGGCATGTAGGAGGAAATCAGGTTCAAAACATAACTCCCCGAACTTTCCACCCAAACCCTGTCCCTCTCACTTTTCCTACACTGTAGGCAGCACCACCATCCTTCCTGTCTCACAAGCTTGTAACCTTGTGTTTATTCTCAATTCATCTCTCTTACTGAACCCATACGTTCAATCTGTCACCAAATCCTGTCAGTTCAACTTTAACAACATTGGTAAAAGCCACCCTTTCCTCTTCATCCAAACGACTACCAAGTTAATCCAAGTATTTATCATACACAACATTAATTACTTCATCTGCCTCCCTGCTGACCCTCTATGCCTCCTGTCTCTCCCCACCCAAGCCCATACTTCACTCTACTGCCCAGATCTCTTTCCTACAAAAAAGTTCACTGGACATTTCTGCGCTCCTCTAAACCCCCCAGTGGTTGCCCATCCACCACCACATCAAGCAGAGACTCCTCACCACTTTAAAACCTTAAAACACTCAATCACTTTGCTCCCTCCTACTGAACCTTCCTGATTTCCTATTATAAATGAACCGGCAGACTTTGTTCTTCTAATGCCAACCTACTCCCTGCTCCCCTGCTGTTGGACCTTGGACAAGTCACTTAACTTCTCTGTGCCTCAGTTTCCTCATCTGTAAAATGGGGAGTGAGACTGTGAGCCCCACAAGGGACAATATGATTACCTTATATTTACCCCAGTGCTTAGAACAGTGCTTGGCACATAATAAGTGCTTAACAAATACCATTATTATTATTATTAATATTATTAATCCTCCTTTAAGTCCTCCTTTTCTCTTATTCCTTCTGCATCACCCTTGAACTTGAATTTATACCCTTTATTTGTCCCTTCCTCAGCCTCTCAGCACTTATGTACATATCCATAATTTATTCATGTCTATTAATGTCTGTTTCCCCCACTAGACTGCCACTGTCCATTGTGGGCAGAGACTGTGTCTGTCAACTCTGTTTTACCGTACTCTCCCAAGCAGTAGGTACAGTACTCTGCACACAGTAAGCATTCAATAAATATGTCTGATTGATTTGATCACTTTGAAGCTTAATTACTTATCTCATTTCACATGCCAGATACAGCATGCTTAGTAATAAATTCTTATTCATCCGTTTTAAGAATACCTGGATCATATTTCAGACAAAACAGAAAGTAGACAAACTCCTAAAGACAATGCTCATCATCACATGGCATGACTGTACATTTCCAATACTAAGTAGTCCCATGTTATGTATTTGGAAAGGACATACTTACAATGGGAAATCTCCCTGAAGTCATGACTATTATATCAGCTCCTGGCTCACCTCCCTGCCTTCCATCTCTCCCCAGTCCAGTCGTCACTTCACTCTCTGTTGCCCGATTCGTATTTCCAAAACAATGTTCTGCCCACATCTCCCCCCATCTCAGAAACCTCCCATGGAAGCTCATTTCTCTCCGCATCAAGCAGAAACTCTCAACAACTCATTTTAAGTCACTCACTCAGATCTCTCCCTTCTAAATTTCATCACTCAATTATATTTATTGAGCACTTACCACGTGTAGAGCTCTGTTATGAGTGCTTGGATGAGTACAGTACAACAAAATTGGAAGAAATGTTTCCTGCCCATAATAAGCTTACTGTCTAGAAGTTTTATCCACTCTTTTCTCATCACACTCCAGCTCACTCTTCTTATTCCTTTCAAGCTCACCTACTACTCTACCTCATGTTCATTTCTCTCACCGCCACTTTCTTCTCACAGTCCGTCCCACCCTCCAACCTGAAATTCTTCTGTTCTCATATCTGACGGCTCACAAGAAGAAGATCAAAGACTCATCGTTCATTCATTCCACAGTATTTACTGCATGCTTACTGCGTGCAGAGTACTGGATTAGTTGTTAATACATAAAGATATCATTTTGCCCTCTGGGAGTTTATAATTGAATGGGGGAAATGAATGAGTGAACACAGGGGAAAGATAGAGACTATATACAAATGATAGACAAAAGCAATTAAATAAATTGAAGGATAACTTCATGAATATGGAAACAGATCATGGTGAGGCAAAACACGGTCTCTCTCAAGCTTGGAACTCCTTTCCATTTCATATCTGACAGGTCACCACTCTTTCCAGCTTCAAAACCCTCCTAAACTCACATCTCCTCCTAGAGGTTTTCCACAGTTAAGGCCTTATTTCCCCTACTAGCCCCCCCGACTCCACGTTGATAATGAGCTTGGCTATGTACCCCTTAAGCACTTTGATACTCACCCCAGCCCTATAACACTTATGAAATAGTCTTATACCCTTTTTATTTCCCCTATAATATTTGTGGTATTTGCTAAGCCCTTATTATGTGCCTGGCAGTATACTAAGCTTTGGGGTGGTTACAAGCAAATCAGGTTGGACACAGTCCCTGTCCCACTTGGGGCTCACAATCTGAATCCCCATTTAACATATGAGGTAACTGAGGCACTGAGAAGTTAAGTGACTCGCCCAAGGTCACACTGTAGTCAAGAGTCAGAGCTGGGATTAGAATTTCTGACTCCCAGGCCTGGGCCTTATCCACTAGACCTCGCCTATTCCTTGTTTAACATAGGGGAAAAACGAATCCTGTTGTACTATAATTTTCCATATGCTTAGTGCAATGTGCCGAACATAGGTAGGAATTCAGTAAATACCACTGATTGACTGATTGGAGGAGATTCACTAGGGAATTCATCCTGTAGGGGGATGAGGAGGGTTGGTTGGAAAAGGACAACAGGAACTGGAAAACTCAAGGAGAGAGTCTGTTCTAGTCAGGAAGAAAGGTTTTATAAACCTTTTATTTCTTTAATCTCACCTAAAAAAGTACCACCAAGAATACCTTCTTATTAATTCTTCTCCAAGAAGTATAATTATAAAATGGTTACCAATGAATAAAGAAAGATTTGTTCTGTTTTATAACTTCTTCTAATTCCTTCATATCCGTATAATTATCTGCTCACTGAGAATCAACTCTTCCCTCTACTGAATAATGGAAGGCATTAGTGGCTCAAAACTTTCACACTGTGCTTATTTAAGCAGGTTCAAAAACTGAGGTCTATTTTAAAAATGTATGGAAACTGCAAGGAGTGAAAGCAATAGCAGATCTTGAGATCAGCAAAATGCACTATATTGTATCCATAACTCAACTGCCATATTAACTCTCTAGCCAGAGATAAAAGGTGGGATGTCCTTTACCTGGCAGAATGACATCACTTCTTCCTCTCTTCCTCAAAAATTGAAAGATAATGAAGGAAAACATAACAATTTATCACGATTTCCAAAGGAGAGTAAGTTTTGTTTTGTGGGATTCAGGAAATGAAATTTCATGATTGAAATTTCATGGTTGATCAATTAATGTCATTTACTGAGTGCTTACTGTGTGTCAAGCACTGTACTAGGTGCTTGGGAAAGAACAATGGAGTTGGTCTACATGTTCAGTTCCCACAAGAAGCTCAAAGCCTAGGGGAGAAGACAGACATTAAAATATATTATTGATGGGGGAAATGGGAGAGTATAGGGATATGTATTTAAGCCCTGTGGGTTAGGCCGCTTTATGAACACAGTATTTTCTCAGTCAAACGCCTGTGCCAAATTCTGGAAGCTTCTCTGTTTCCCTGTTAAATGTGTCCACATTTTATAGTTATACGATGAGATAGAATTAAACCTGCCTAAGGAAGTCCAGGCTTTGGTTTCAGAGACGAGTGAATGTTTTTACAGGTGGTCTCCCTGGCAGATTTTATCCCAACATAATTAATTAATTTGAGTATGTAGTGTGGTCTGGTGGAATGAGCATGGACCTGGAAGTCAGGAGACCTGGGTTCTAGGCTGGGTTCTGCCACTAGCCTGCTATGTGACCTAAGACAAGTCACTTACAAGAAAAATATATTGGATTTTTCACCTCTGTGAGACTCTTTGGTGAGAGGAGACTATCCTTCCACCCAACCAGGTTTTCTCACTCCTGAGGTTTCCCCTTACTCATCTATCCATCAATAAATCAATGATGATATTTATTGTGTGCTTACTGCATGCAGAGCACTCTACTCTCTATGCTCATTAATGTTGACCTTAAATGTCTCGCGATTTCTAAGTATTTACTTTCCCCTTCAAATATGAATTTTCACATTAAAAAAAAAAGTGTTTTATCCTTTAACTAGACCTGAAATATTCCAGGAGACAAACCATTCATAGAAATAGATATTCTTAGGACACTGTTCACGCACACTTTTTTTTTTTTCACTCACAGCATTTTAAAGAATGATAATTAAAATTCCCGAAATTTGAACACAGTATTATTTTTTTCTCACACCGAGCTATGTGGCCTTCATTATCTGAGTTTTATTACATTGTGCTAATTGTCTGATTATTATACAGGGCACACTGCTTCCTCGTGATTCTGAGAAATTATTATTGTATATTGCACTGCATTTGGAAAATAGAGGTCATGAAAAAGCTGTTTGTAATTCTTACTTGTAAAGTTCAGTGGAGGAAAAATGGTTCTAGTTCAGGAAAAGAAAGCCAAGGACACCCCACCTTCCAAGTGAAACTAACTGCAGTATCAAACAAGTTCAGACAATACGCCTTGGCTTTGTGTACTAGAAGCACAAATCATCCTATTACAGCAAATTCTTACACAGCATAGCTGCAAACACACTAGGGCCCCAGTTACCAGCAAAAGACTCATTGTCTAATTCCTGGAAGACACTTTCGACCAGAAGCCTTAAAAAATCTATAGCCTCAGTGAGGCCGCTCTGCCTTTCTCCTCCCTTTGATGCTTCCCTCTAATTTCTATGTTTGGTTGTTGCAATATTTCAGGAATATTTCAGTGATTACGCTCTGCACTCTTTGGTGGTTATCTGGAAAGAGAATCTCCAGAGTGATTCAGCATAAACTGCCATCACAGTGGTCAGAAGTTCATAGGTAAACTGGGGAAAGGAGAAACAAGAGGTGAAAGGGAGAGGGGAAGAAAGGGAGAGATGAAGGCAGGAAAGAAATGAAGGAGTGAGGAACCGAAGAAGAGATTGAGGGAGGGAAGGAGAAGAGAGAAGAACGAGGAGGGAGAAAGGTAGAGGAAAACATTAGGAGAGGAGAAGGGGGAAGAGGTAAAGAGAGAAGAGAGGAAGAAAGGGAGAAAGAAAGAGAAAAGGGAGAGAAAGGGAGGAAGAAAGAGGAGAGGGAAGGAGGGAGGGGAAGTGGGGGTGGAGAGGGGAGAGGTAAAGAGAGAAGAAGGGGAGGAAGAAAGAAAAGGGAGGGAGAGGAGGGCAGGGGAGGGGAAGGTGGAGATAAGAAAGATACCTAGAGAACAGGAAGAGGAGGGGAAAGAAAGGGGAGAGGGAGAGAGAGGAATGGGAAGTGGAGAGAAGAGAGGTGAGGAGAGGAGAGAGAGGGGAACGAAAAGGGAGATAAAAGGGAAAGAAAGAGGAGGGGGGAGAGGTAAAGAGAAGAGAGGGATAGAGGGGTAGAAGAAAGGAGAGAGGGAGAGACAGAAGGAGAGAGAAAAAGACAGAGGGAGAGAGAAATGAGAGAGGGTGGGAGAGGGGGAAAGAGAGCAAAACTGAGATAGTGTAGGAAAGAACAAAAGGATGAAAAAACAGGTCAACATAGAAACTGGTAGAGCCAGCCCTATTTGTAGATTTCTCTGGCTGGGATACGACCACTCTCAAAACTAATGTAAAGAATATTTATAGGCCATAATGAAGGAAGAGTTGGAATTAGGAATTGCTATTATTCTATGCACTTGGTTTTATTACATAAACAAATATTCTTAAGGGATTGCTTGTGGTTATTGCATTCATTTAATTTATGACTCAAATAGGATTCCAAACCCAAGTCCCTAGAAGTCGATGGCCACAATATTACATATGTCCCTGCTGTTTGCAACCTAATATTTTGACCTAATTCGTGCTATTCCCAATTGGTATTCCAAATTGTTCATCTAAAAAGGGCACTGAGCAAACTGGTTTTTAGCAGTTCTACATTAATTCTACTAGTTCTACTACAGGGGAGCAGCATGAGTTAGTGGATAGAGCAGGGGCATGGGAGTCAGAAGGTCATGGGTTCTAATCCCAGCTCTACCAAATCCCAGCTCTACCACTTGTCTGCTGAGTGGACTTGGGCAAGTCATTTCACTTCTCTGTGACTCTGTTAACTCATCTGTAAAACTGGGATTAAGACTGGGAGCTCCTTGCAAGACAGCGGCTGTGTTCAACTTTATTTGCTTGTAACCACTCCAGCATTTAGTATAATACCTGGCACATAGTAAGCGCCTAAATTATATAATAATAATAGCAATTATTACTAATTGTTTAGAGCCAAAATTGTCTAGGGAAACTCCAAGTAAGTATCAACAGTCACAGAGCCTGAGGATTCCTAACTAGGGTTGAAGATCTGGGCCCCCCAATCTCCCCAGCCCTACCTGTATGTCCCCAGTTGATGAGCTGCATTGTACTCTCCCAAGTGCTTAATACAGTGATTTACACACAGTAAGTGATCAATAAATGTGACTGAGTGAATGAATGAATCTAGTGTCCTTATTCTGTTCTACTCACATACGTCATGAAAGTGTGTCTTAAAGGACCATAAGTAGGGCAGTTAAGAGACGTGACATGGCCTAGTGGCATTGCTAATGTTTTAATGAGATGTTCTTCCCCTTGACTCTATTTATCGCCATTGTTCTCGTCTGCCCGTCTCCCCCGATTAGACCGTAAGCCCCTCAAAGGGCAGGGACTGTCTCTATCTGTTGCCAATTTGTACATTCCAAGCGCTTAGTACAGTGCTCTGCACATAGTAAGTGCTCAATAAATACTACTGAGTGAATGAATAAGCATGGACTTGGGAGTCAGCGATGTGGGTTCCAAACCTGGCTCTGCCACGAGTCCGCTGTGTGATCTTGGGCATGTCACTTCACTTCTCTGCAACTCAGTTTCCTCATTTGTAAAATGGGAATTAATCCTATTCTCTCTCTCCTACTTGGGACAGGAACTGTATCCAACCTGATGAACTTGTAACTACCCCAGGGATCAGAACAGTGCTTGGTGCATAGTAAGTGCTTAGCAAGTACCAGAATTCTTGCTGTTATTATTATTACCTAGACTGTAAGATTCTTGAGAGGAGGGATCAGTTCTATTGTTGTCTGTCTCCCCCTTCTAGACTGTGAGTCCGTTGTTCAGTAGGGATTGTCTCTGTGGCTGAAATGTACTTTCCCAGTGCTTAGTAAAGTGCTTTGCACACAGTAAGCGCTCAATAAATACAATTGAATGACTAAATGAAATCTATTGTACTGTACTCTCCCAAGTTCTTAGTACAATGCCCTGCACACAATAAAAGTTCAATAAATACTATTGGTTGATGGATTAATGGAGCACTGAGCTGTCCAGCACATTCTAAAGAGTGGAAGGAATAATCCTTATTTCCCAGTCTCCTCCCCCATCACTTTCAAAACTCTACTGTTTTCTAATAATAATTATAATAATGATGGTATTTGTTAAGTGCTTACTATATGGCAAGCACTGTTCTAAACACTGGAGTAGATTCAAAGTTCTCAGGTTGTCCGACGTGGGGTTCACAGTCTTAATCCCCATTTTATAGATGAGGTACCTGAGGCATAGAGAAGGTAAGTGACTTGCCCAAAGTCACACAGCTGACAAGTGGTGGAGGCAGAATTAGAACCCACAACCTCTGACTCCCAAGCCCATGTTATTTCCACTAAGCCGTGCTGCTTTCTACTTGATATCCGAGTTAAACTGGGTTTGATGAATTAACATTTTATTTGTTTCCAATTCACTTGAGAACTGCCTAAAGGATTCAGTATAACTGAGTGATTTATAAACTCAGAGTTTGCATTAATATAGAAAATAGTGTTTATTCAAATATATATGTGTGATCACACAAAGCAATTATTAGAAACTTGACTCGAGACTTGCAAATGGCTTGTTTAGATTGGTGTTTGGTGAAGTCATTCAAATAAATTTATCTATGTGAACTTATTTAGCTTTCTAACCAAATAAACTGATTTCTTTTTCAAAGTAATGTGTGGAAGGCACCACAAGGCACAGAAACCATCACCTCCATCTGATAACAAATTGGATTCTGCCTAGAGGGGGTAATTTGTTATTTCTACGGATTGCAGTTAAATATCTTAACAGGTAACAGAGAGCGCAATTGGAGTGTGTTCCCCAAAACTTGTATAACTGCAATCTTTATCATCATCATCATCATCATGAGTGGTATTTATTGAGAGGACTGTACCAAGTGCTTGGGAAAGTACAAGAGAACAGAGTTGGCAGACGTGTTCAAGGAAGTGGTGACTGCCCGGATGGAGAGGAAAAAATGGATGCAGGAGACATTCTATAGGAGAAAACTTAAGGTAAGCATTTAGTACCGGCACAGAGAGTGTGATAGGCTATATTTATCGTTGACTTCTCCCAGACAGAGTTAGGATCAGTTTGACAAACAAAGTGACCTCGTTGAGAGAGCATGGGCTTGGGAGTCGGAAGGACCTGGATTCTAGTTCTTGCTCCGCCACTGTCTACTGTGTGACCTAGGACCTACTGTGTGCCTCTGTTACTTCATCTGTAAAATGGAGATTAAGGATGTGAGCCCCATATGAGACATGGAATGTGTCCAACCTGATTAACTTGTATCTACCTAAGAAATTAATACAGTGGCTAACACTTAGTAAGAACTTAACAAATATCAATAAAAAACAAACAAACAGGAAGGTAAAGTGCCAAATTCAGCATTGATAAGACGGTGAGACCCCCATTTAAGAAGCCTAACTATTGTATTTAACAACCACCTGAAAATAAGATGATAGTTCGATCAAGATTCATTCATTATAAAAATTAAGATTCTCAGGGGAGAATCAAAATTCATTTTTGTTTTCTGTTACAAGGTCTACTAAGAAAAGGTCATTTTGCTCTTTTCCTTTAACAACTGTAACAATAATAGGCTCCAAAATGTGTACAGTGCTCTGATTTTTCCTAAATGCTTTCATATAAATGATTCCCTTCATCTTCACAACATACCCTTGAGATAGGGAGAGGCAGGTAATAACATTTCCGCTTTACACCAAGGTCGAGAGAGATAAAGTGACTTTCCCGAGGTCACACAGCAAGTTAGTGCCAGGGCCGAGTCTTGAAGCCAGGTCGTGTGATGCCCAAATCCATGCCCTTTCCACTAGGCCGCGTTGTCCTCCCAATGATGCCGATTACACTCTTAGCTAAAACGTCCTTCCTGTGTCAGCCATATGCTTAATTCTCGACCTTGGAAACTCGTTGAACAGTTAGCTGGTCATCGCTAGTCTTACGCTAACTTCTGACGTACTTGAAAGTTTTTACGGCAACCCCTTTTCCATCTAGAGGGTCTTCTAGACTTTACTCCTTCATCCTAATCCTCTGAACTGGCTGTTCTGGTCCTCTCTACCTTTGCTCCCCACCCTCTGAACCCCAGCCACACACTTCCCTCCCCTAATACCAAATTATTTGCTGGGCTACAGTTTTGCCTCTCTCTCTCTCTCTCCATCACCCCTTGGTCTCACTCTTCCATCAGCCTGGAACTTCCTCCCCCCGTCACATCTGATGGACCACCACCCTCTCCACCCTCCCAGCCCTACTAAAATTGTAATTTCTCCAGGAAGATTTCCCTGATTAGTCTCTCATCTCCTAATCAATCAATAATATTTACTGGGTGCTTTTTATGTGCAGCACACTGGATTAGACACTTTGGAGACTACAGAATTGGTAGACACAATCCTTGCCCATAAAGAGCCTGCAGAGTACAGGGACAGACAGACATTAAAATAGCTTAGGGATAAGGAAAATAGAAGAGTTTAAAATATTTGCATAAGTATTGTGGAGCTGGGGTATCAAAGTGCTTAAGGTATACAAGGTCAAGTTCATAATCGATGCTAACTTCACTTCTCGAAATCCAACCTATTTACTCTTCCTCGATCTTTCCTATAGTACCGCTGATCCCTTGCCCACATTCTGTCTTTGGCTCAGAACTCCCTCTCCCTTCATATCAGACAGACAATCACTCTTCCCACCTTCAAAGTCTCACTGAAACCACTTCTCTGCCAAGAGGCCTTCCCCAACGAAGCACTCACTTCTCCCGTTCCCTCTCCCTTCTGCTTCACCTTTATACTTGGATTTCTATCCTTTATTCACACCACCTTCATCCCTGCAACACTTCTGTACATGTCCATAATATATTTTAATGCCTGCCTCCCTCTCTAGACTGTAAGCTCCTTGTTAGGAGGGAACACTTCCATCATGTTTGTACTCTCCCAGACATTTAGTGCAGTGCTCTGCATGCAATGAGTGCTTGGTTGATGCAGAGGGGAGAGTGGATAAGAGAATAATCTGGGAAGGCCTAATAGTGATGTGATTTTTTAGGAGGGTTTAGAAGATGGGGAGAGAAGTGGACTGTCGAAAATGAAAGGGGAGGGAGTTCCAGGCCTAAAGGAGAATGTGGACAAGGAGTTGGTGGAGGGATAGGAGAGATAAAAGGATGGAGAGTAGGTTGGTAATAGAAGAGCAAAATGTGTGGGTTGTAAGAGGAGATCAGTGAGGTTAGGAAGGAGGGTAAAAACTGATTGAGTGTCCTAACTCAGATGGTAAGGAGTGACTGTTTGTCGGGGAGGTGGATTGGCAACCATTCGAGATTTTGGAGGAGTGGAAAGGTATGAACTGACCACTTTTTCAGACAAACAATCAGGGCAGCAGAGTGAAGCATGTACCCAAGAAGGGAAAGGTAAGATACATATAGGACAGAGAGAAGACAGGAAATGATGAATGCTTGGATCAGTATGGGAGCAGTTTGGGTGGATCTGAAAGGGTGGATTCCAGAAATGTTGTGAGGGTAGAACTGACAGGATTTTTGACAGATTTAATGTGTGGGTTGAATGAGAGAGAAGAGGTGAGGATAGAGCTAAAGTAATGGGCTTGTGAGACAGCAAGATTAGTGGTACTCTCTTGCAGTGATAGGAAAGTCAGAGGGAGGACAGAATTTGGGTGGGAAGATGAGGAACTCTTCTTTAGGCCTGTTAGGTTTGAGATTTCAGAGGGACTTTCAAGTAGAGATGAGAGACTGGAGGAAATGTACAGTGTTTGACACATAGTAAGTGCTTAAGAAATACCATAATTATTAAATGAGAGACTACAGAGGAGAGGTGTCAGGGCTGGAAAGGTAGACTTGGGACTCAACCACATAGAGATGGTAGCTGAAGGTCTGAGAGCGAATGAATGTGTTCTCCAAGAGCATGAGGTAAATGGAGAACAGAAGGGCATCCAGAATTGAGCCTTAAGGGACTCTCTCAGGTAGAAGATGGGAGGCAGAAGAGCAGCCTATGAGAAGCAGTCAGTGATAGGAGGAGAATCAGGAGAGGAGGGTGTCGGTGAAGCCAAAGTTATATAACATTTCCAGGAGAAGAGGCTGGTCCACAGTGTCAAAGGCAACAGCGAGGTCGAGGATGGTGTAGTGGCCATTGGATTCAGCAACAATTATGGTATTTGTTAAGTACTTACTATGTGCCAGACACTGTATGAAGCTTGGGCTTGGACACAAGCAAATTGGGCTGGACCCGCTCTCTGTCCCATGTGGGGCTCACAGTCTTGATCCCCATTTTACAGATGAGTTAACTGAGGCACAAAGAAGTATAGTGACTTGCCCAAGGTCACACAGCAGAAAAGTGGTGGAGCTGGGATTGGAACCCATGAATTTAAGGAGTTCATTGGTGACCTTAGAGAGGACTGTTTGTAGGGAGTTGAGGAGAGAGTTGGAGGAAAGAAAGGGGGGCCAGCATGTTTTGACAATTCACTTGAAGATTTTGGAGAGTAATGGTAGGAGGGAGATGAGGAAAAACCTGGAGGGTGTCATAGCATAAATAAAGGGGTTTTTCCATCAGATGATTAGATAAACTTGTTGGACAGCTTCACTGCTAAATTGTCAGCTCCTAGAGAGCAAGAATCATTTAATTTATTAAATCTATTAACCCATTAATATCATAAATCTATTAATTTATTATTCTGAATGAGTCTGGGACAATGGTAACTCGCCATTTTCTGAATGCTGACACATGAAACACTGTGGAGGTGCCATACTTAATGCAATATAGCTTATTTTCCAGTCCTAAAAGTAGACCCAAATGATAATGTCATTGCATGGATTGACCAATTCACGCATATACTAAAATCACAGGGCAGAAGAAAACATGGCTTATATCAATAACATACAAAACAGATCCATTCACTCAAATAAAGAAAATGTTCTTACTTGATTAAGAATGTCTTGTTTCTGAAGTGCATGCAAGGAAAAAGAATACACATATTAAGGTAGAGCAATAGTTTTCTTTTACCTCAAATTAGGTCTGAAAGAACTTAAGGTTTAGTTGCATAGAGAGGTTTGAGAGACAGACACTCCATAATGATGTGTGTCATAACATTTTGTTTCCTTTACATTGCAAAAAAAGAGTTCTTATCTGAATTCTGTTCTCTGCGAATGATATGGCAAGTGCACTTGATATTTCCACAAAGCGAGTTAAATTCTAACATTAGGGGAAGAGATTTTGAAGGCTCAAACCAAGACCTGAGGGAGAAAATGCAAAAATGGAGTACTTTAGTAGTGATAGCAGCAGGAATAGTAATAGTAGTAATAATATCTGACAATGACTCTCTCCCCATTCAAAGCCTTATCAATAATGATGGCATTTATTAAGCACTTACTATGTGCAAAGCACTGCTCTAAGTGCTGGGGTAGTATAAGGTAATCAGTGTGTCCCACATCGGGCTCACAGACTTCATCCCCATTTTACAGATGAGGGAACTGAGGTCTAGAGAAGTTAAGTGACTTGCCCCAAGTCACACAACTGACAAGTGGCAGAAGCGGGATTAGAACCCATGACCTCTGACTCCCAAGCCTGGGCTCTTTCCACTGAGCCATGCTGCCTTATTGAAAGCACATCTCCTTCAAGAAGCCTTCCCTGATTAAGGCCCCATTTCCTCTTCTCCCACCCCCCCTGACTTGCTCCCTTTATTCATCCCACCTCCCAGCCCCACTCCACTTCTGTCCAAATTTGTCATTTATTTATTTATGTTAATGTCTGTCTCTCCCTCTAGACTGCAAGCTCACTATTGGAAGGGAGTGTGCCTATTTATTGTTATATTGTACTCTCCCAAAGACTTAGTACTGTGCTCTGCATATAGCAGGCACTCAACAAATATGTCGGAATAAATGAATAGTAGTACTCCTTGTGTAGCAGTAATAATAATAATGTTGATATTTGTTAGAGCTTACTATGTGCCGAGCACTGTTCTAAGCGCTGGGGTAGATACAGGGTAATCAGGTCGTTCCACATGAGGCTCACAGTCTTAATCCCCATTTGACAGATGAGGGAACTGAGGCACCGAGAAGTGAAGTGACTTGCCCAAAGTCACACAGCCGACAGGGGGTGGAGCCGGGATTAGAACCCACGACATCTGACTCCTAAGCCCGGGCTCTTTCCACTGGGCCACGCTGCTTCACAGTAATAGTTTAGTAATAGTAATAGTAGTTGTAAAGTAGTATTTATTTCTTGCTGCTTGCAGAGTATCGTATTAAGTGCTGGGAAAGAACACACAGGTGGAAATTAGGCCTGATCTCTGGCCCTCAGGGGGCTTATGATTAAAAAATAAAAAGGCAACTGAGAGGAAGGGTGACAGACACATAAGGAGAGATGAAACAGAATAGTAAGACAACATAAAGGCAGGGATCACTGCCAGATATAAACACAGCTCCAAAGGATACTGTGGCTAGAGGAGCCGAATTTCGGGCTCCTGGTGATGAAGAGTCCAGTCAAATATGCAGCCGTAGTGACCGCTACTGCAGTTGGAGAATCTCCCTCCAGATCATAAGCTCACTGAGGGAAGGGAACAAGTCTATCGATTCTGTTGCATTTTACTCTCCCAAGCACTTAGTACAGTGCTCTGCACACAGACAGCTCTCCATAAATAATAATGCTTATAATAATACTGATGGTAGTTTTTAAGCACTTACCATGTGCCAAGTGGTGTTCTAAATGCTAGGGTAGACACAAGGTAATTAGGATGTCCCATGAGGGGCTCATAGTCTTAGTCCCCTTTTTACAGATGAGGTAACTGAGGCACAAATAAATTAAGCGGCTTGCCCAAAGTCACACATCTGACAAGTGGCAGAGCTGGGGTTAGCACCCATGACCTCTGACTCCCAAGCCCCTGCTCTTTCCGCTAAGCCACTTTGCTTCTAAATGACACTGAATGATTAAATGACATGGACATGGATTGAATGATATTGAATGACTGAGAATCCACTGGATTTGTCTTCTTGCGATGACAGCTATGCTCCAGTGACGAGGCAGGGGTCCAGCCTCTCCAGACTCAGAGGAATTATCATCTACAACACGGCGAACGGCAGCCGTCCCAGCTGATCCATCCCGGCCAGGGATGCTGATGCTTGTTTGGTGTTGGACGCCAGGCAGCGTGCCCAAAGACAGCAGAATCTGCCCAAGGAGGGAGAATATATACCTGTCTCTCCATACCCCCACCTCTTCTAATTCTCCCTCTGTCTCTCATCTACCTTTTCTTTCCATCCTCTATATCTCCTTCTTTTTCTCCTTCTTTCCCCCTCCTTACCTTCAGCCCCCAAATTCTTGGACAAATTAATCCGTATGGGCTGCTTCGCCTTCTTTTTCTCCCTCATTCCCCCTCCTTATCCTGACATTCAAAATGCTGGGGCAAGTTAGACCGCACGGGCCATCGCTTCAGGGAGGAAGACTGAAGGAGGGAAACTAGTCATTTCATTCATTCAGTCGTATTTATTGAGTGCTTACTGTGTGCAGAGCACTGCACTAAGCACTTGGAAAGTACAATTTGGCAACAAATAGAGACAATCCTTACCTAACAACAGGTACACAGTCTAGAAAGGGGGAGACAGATAATAAAACAAGTAGACAGGCATCAATACCATCCAGACAGTAGTCCCATACCTTACTCCCACCCCCCTTCACCTCACCCCTCACCCCCCAAAGATTGAGCCTTAGGGGCAGAACGGGTCTAGCCCTGGACATATCTACCCCAAGTCATCCCATTCTGTGGGGGACCCTGACTCTAATAGGCTTTTATTAGCATAAAAAGAGAAGCAGCATGGCCAAGTAGATAGAATATGGTCCTGAGAGTCAGAGGATGCAGGTTCTAATCCCCCCTCCACCACTTGTCTGCTGTGTAACCTTAGGCAAGTGACTTCACTTTTCTGTGCCTCAGTTTCCTCATATGTAAAATGGGAATGCAATACTCATTCTTTCTCCTACCTACACCATAAGGTCCCTGTGGGACAGGGATGTTAACTTTATTAACTTGTACCTATTCCAGCCCTTAGAACAGTTCCTGAATCATAGTAAGTTCTTAACAAATACTATCAGTAATAATGTTAAAAATAGTGGTATATGACATTTTTAAGAGAAGCAGCGTGGCTCAGTGGAAAGCGCACGGGCTGGGGACTCAGAGGTCATGGGTTCAAATCCCAGATACGCCGCTTGTCAGCTGTGTGACTTTGGACAAGTCACTTCACTTCTCTGGGCCTCAGTTCCCTCAACTGTAAAATGGGGATGAAGGCTGTGAGCCCCACGTGGGACAACCTGATGACCTTATATCCTCCCAAGCTCTTAGAACAGTGCTTTGCACATAGTAAGTGCTTAACAAATGCCATCGTTATTATTGTTATTATTAATGATTTTTATTGCTTCCCACAGCTCTGACAGTCCACTGGTGCGGTTGTGAATCCCAAAATGCAATAATTCTCATTCCAAGTAGCTCTTCCCAACATAACCCCCCCGACCTCTCAATAATTTTCTAGGGGTGATTCAGTAAGAATTTGCTCCACAGAGATGCGGGAAACTGATTTACAAAAGCTAGGAAATTGAATATGCCAGGGGCAGGCTCTCATTGTGTTGCAGCTGAGTCACGTTTAATAGCCAGCTTGTTCTTCATAAAGCTGACATCAACCCTTTGTAGATCACCCCTGCATTTGGAAGCCACCCCCATAAAAGGCGAATTCAACAATTTCCCGACCACTTCAGCAACAGCAACAAAAAAAAGCCATTAAGGCAAAACCAGAACATATTAGTCTCGCCTCCTTCACATTCAAGCTGTGTTGACTGAATCTAAAATATTAAAAATCACCGAGTTCCATGTTCCATGCTGATGAATGCAGTGTTTAGAGACATAGAGTGGGGATTCTTTTAAGCCCCTAATTATCATTATTTTTATAGATTGCATGGGGAGATATCTGGAGTCCACAGTGAGAAAATTGTCACTTGGCAAGCTATGATTCTGCTCAGGACATAAACAAAAAGGTAAAAGATTCATACCGAAGGAATCTGTTTAGTGAATTTATGCATCACCTGCAGAGTCTCTCTTGCATTGATTATAACCAGTAGATTCAAAACCGTTATGGCTGTGGCCTATCCAAGCAATAGAAACTAACATGATCTCTTTAGTACTCTCTAGAAAGTCTTTCTCGCTAGAAGATGATTAAGAACCTTGGATGAAGTAATGGGCTAACCAGACCTCAGTGGTTAGAGTCAGTTCATGGCTAAGAATTTCTAATGATCTCTCACTGGCTGGTTGCTACAAAAATTCATTTCTACCAGTAGAAGCAATCATTATGTTGTCTATTATACTACCTTCTAACCCAGAAGCCCCTCTACAAATACATTTTGAAGGAGTTTCCATCATAAATTAGAATTGCCATGTAGATCAACAGCTAGGCTACCTTTCAATTTATCAATTGCTCAATATTTTGATAATGTGTTTCATCAGGCAATCTGTGAATTTATTTTAAAGGCATTAAATTATTAAAAGGGCTGACATCACATTTGTTTCTAACAATGAATTTGGTAATTAGTTCAATAAATCTACTCAGCAAAGACTGATAAATCTCCCTGAAATATATAATCTCTGAGAATGAATCCTCAGGGTCCTTCAGATAAGATATTAGCTTTGGCAATGAGGTTACTTTGTAAACAGTATGTTCCTTCTGAATTTATAGCCTGCAGCTATCTTTAGTTTTTTTTTTTTTTTTTGTCTACATGAATAAAATAGAAATCCCATATTTTTTAAAAGGAAAAGTGTTTTCTTTAACTTGATTTTTCAACCCGCTGAAATAAAAATATTTCAGTTAAATTGTCAGCCTCAATTATGTGTAACCTCCCTAAGGACAGGAATTTGGGATTTTCTACATCATTTGTACTCTCCCAAGCGCTTATTACAGTACTTGGACTTTTCTCCCCTTCATATCTGACAGTCCACTACTCTCTGCATCTTCAAAACCCTCCTAAAATCTCCAAGAGGGCTTCTCTCACTAAGCCCTTATTTTCCGTCCCCTCTGTGTCACCTGTGTATCTGTCTATGTAACTAAACAAACACTTTTCCGCTGACTCAAGTCCCACAGTTTTTATGTACATTTCCTTATTCATACATTCATTCATTTGGTCCTATTTATCGAGCCCTTACAGTGTACAGATAACTGTACTAAGCACTCGGGAGAGTACAAATCACCAATAAACAGACACATTGCTTGCCCACAATGAGCTTAGAGTCTATACTGAATGACTTCCTCCTATCTATCTTTTATTCTAACGTGTCTCTCTCTGTAGACTGTAAACTCACTGGGAGCAAAGATCGTGTCTACTAACTCTATTGTACTGTATTTTCCCAAGTGCTTAGTACAGTGCTCAGCACACCATAAGCCCTCAATAAATACAATAAATTGAATGATTGGTTGACTGCTCTGCACACAGTAGCTACTCAATGAATGCTAACTAATTGATTGAATCAATCTGTCAGCCAGATAATCATATTTATTGATATCTTACTGTGTGTGCAGAGCACATTCATTCACTCAATCGTATTTATTGGACGCTTACTGTGTGCAGAGCACTGTACTAAGCGCTTGGAATGTACAATTCAGCAACATTACTAGCACTTTGGGGCGTACAAATGTAACAACAGACATATTCCCTGCCCACTGTGAGCTAACAGTCTACAGGGGGAGATGGACATTCACACAAATAAATAAATAACAGATATGTACCTACTTACTGTGGGGCTGAGAGGGGGGATGAAGAAAGGGGACAAATCAAGGTGATGCAGAAGGGAGTGGAATTTTGAGCAAACAGCTTCCAGGGTTCAATTTGTGAAAGGATTATATCAAACTCAAATCCCTGCACCTTTCTTTATTCTGAGTTTGCCCACATTAGTCAAGATTTGCAGATCTGAGTGAATCCAAACACTCCAAAAAAAAAAAAAAAAAAAAAAAATGGAGTGCTGAATCCACGTACAATGGAGCGGGTGACTCCAGGAAGGGAACTTTTTAGAAAAGGAGAAAATGAGAAAGGAGTTGTGGGAATGAAACTAAGAAAGGATCAGATGAGTAGCCTGAAATCCAGGAAACAAAACTTCGTCTTGAAGGTGGTGCGAACAATTATAGGGCACTGGAAGAAATTACTTCTGCGAGGTGATGATTCCCTATTTGCTCATCACATTGTGAAAATATTAAAGGTAAAATGTCATGGCCCAACATCTCTCAACTAAGAGATGCAATCTACAGCCAAGATAGGAATTCCTCACTGAGGCTCTGGTATTAGTAGGAATGTGAAAAATATTCTAAATAATTAAAATAAGCACTTAAAATTGTGCCGCAAGTCTCTGGGAAAATAATTATATTTCACTACATTTAAAAATATTTTCCTGCTTCATGACTTCTGAATAAACCCTCTAACAAATATGCTCCCAGGTAAATTGGTGAATAATTGGTCTCATATCTGTTAGTGAATATTATTTTCCAAAATAAGATCGTTAAAAATAGGGACCGTGTCCTACCAGGTTATCTTGTATCTATCTCAGTGCTTATTTTTGTTTTATATTTTGGTTTTGTTTTGTTTTTTAAATGGTATCTGGGGTTAAACTCTTACAATGTTCCAGGCCCTGTACTAAGTGCTGGGGTTGATACTAGCTAATCAGGTTGGACACCATCCATGTCCCATACAGGGCTCACAGTATTAATCCCCATTTTCCAGATGAGAAAACTGAGGCCCTGAGAAGTGAAGTGCCTTGCCCAAGGTCACACAGAAGACAAGTGGTGGACCTTGGGTTTAGAACCTTTATCCTTTTGACTCCCAGGCCCGTGCTCTATCCACTAGGCCATGCTGCTTCTCCCCAGGCCATGCTTGGCCCTCAGTAAGTGCTCAATGAAAACCCCGGTTAATTAGCAAACATTCTTTCACCGACCCTTGTCTGTCTGGATAGAACATAATGCATTTTCAGAAGAAACAGCAAGCGCTAGAACACATATTTTCCTTAGAGTGGATTCATCAAGAATACCACCCCCACACTGTAGCAAATTGACTGTTTTTGATTTCATAAATGGATAATATTTTGTGTCTGCTATCAAACAAGTGCCAAAAAATCCCAAACTAAATAAATGTAAGCAAAAAAGGAAAATTACCCCTTCAGGATTGTACTTCGCAAGCACACCATTATTGTGGAATTCTTCAAGAACATCCTTGATTTTCTTAGTGGAATCTAGAAAAAAATGGAAAATATATAGTGCATTTACTCAGATGAAATATAGTTGGACTTCTCCAGTAACGAGAACTTTTTTCAAAGTGATTTTATACATTTACTTGAAGTTCTGCAGGGCATTTAAGTGAGACATGACAGTTGTAGAAGACTCTCAACAGAAACTAACCTCATGATATTTTAAGTCATTTTTTCACTCTCAGTGACTGGCACCTGTATTATTCTTTGTTCCTATGACTCTAGCCTGTGATCACATGATCACAGTATGATTGCAAGTATTTATTAGACACACGCAACACTGACTGTCCTAAACTCCTGGGTTCTAAGCATATTTTAAATGAGGACACACAATCCCTGCTGTCCCTGAAACTCGAGTAGATTCTATGGGTGGAAGATCTTCAAATATATTTTGCACTTTGCATTGTTCCAAGCACCTTGAAAGGCCCCGGAGAAAGGGCCAATCATTTGTTTATTGATATTAATTGACTGATTGATATTAAATGTCTGTCTCCCTCTCTATATTGTAAGTTCCTTGTGGGCAGGGCACATGTCTGAAAGCTCTGTTGTATCATACTCTCCCAAAGCACTTACCCCAGTCCTTTTCACACAATGCTCAAAAAGTGGCATTGATTGACTGATTGAGGTCCCGAACACATGAAGCATTCATTCATTCAATCATTCAATCATTCAATCAATCACATTTACTGAGCACTAACTGGGTGCAGAACACTGTACTAAACACTTGGAAAGTACAATTCAGCAACCAATAGAGACAATCCCTACCCAGTAACAGGCTCACAGTCTAGAGTGGGGGAGAGAAACAACAAAACAAAGCAAGAAAATAAGACACAACGAAGGACACCCATTTTACCAGCATGATACTACCAGGACTGTGAATCCCACACTGGCATTTTCAGCCACATAGGTACTCATAGATGACTTTCTCTGTCATTGGTGTCTTTGTTTCAAAGACAAAAAAAATACATATTTTTCTTTCACAAAACTATCTTTTAATCAACACCAGCATTCCAGGAGAAAAAGAGAATGGAAGCATAATGAAATGTTGGTCAGTTTGTTGGTAGCTCATTAATCAAGGACAAGGTCAGACAAACAAGGAAGTGCAGTATGGCTTGTGGGTTAGGACAAGCCAAATCTCCTCACTTTGGGCTTCAGAGCTGTCCATCACCTTGCACCTTTTTATCTCACCTCCCTTCTCTGCTTCTCCATCCCAGTGCGCACACTTCACTCCTCTGCCTCTCACCTCCTCACGGTACCTCCTTCTAGCCTGTCCCACCGTCGATCCCTGGTCCACGTTCTACCTTTAGCCTGGAATGCCCTCCCTCCTGAAAGCCACCAAACTAGCCCAGTTCCTCCCTTCAAAGCCCTTGAAAGCTCACCTCCTCCAGGAGGCTTTCCCAGACTAAGCCCCTCTTTTACTCTGCTCTCCCTCCCCTCTCCATTGCCCTGACACATTCCCTTTGCTCTACCCGGCCCCACCCCACAGCACTTGTGTATATATGTACATATTTATAATTATAATTCTATTTCTATTAATGATGCGTATATATCTACAATTATTTTTATTTATAATGATGCTACTGATGCCTGTTTACTTGTTTTGATGTCTGCCTCCCTCCTCTAGACTGTGAGCCCATTGCAGTTAGAGATTGTCTCTCTTTATTACTGCATTGTACTCTCCCAAGCGCTTGGTACAGTTCTCTGCACACAGTAAGCGCTCAATAAATGCAAATGAATGAATGAATGACACAGGCATGGAAATAGGACCTTGGTTCTAATCCTGGCTCCACTATATGTCTGCTGTGTGACCTTGGGCCAGTCACTGCACTTCAGTTACCTCATTTGTAAAATGGGGATTAAGACTATGAGCCTCTTGTGGAACAGGAACTCTGTCCAACCAGATTAGCCTGTACCTACTCCCGGGTTTAGTACAATGCCTGCCATATAGTAAACACGTAACAAATACCATAATAATAACTGTAATCAATCAACTCTATAATAAAATCAACAAATGTTTCTTTGTTATGCTGTAATGCAAGAGTTTGCCTTCACCTGCTTCTCTTGTTTCTCGATCTACGGCATTTGGATGCCATTCCTTCTGAAATTTAGCTAAGTACTTCACCCTTTTGCTCACATGTGAAATGGTCACAGCAGTCAAACACCATCATATTCTCTCAAAAGCAGTAGTCTGCAATCTTTTTGCGCAGTAAACCAAACAAAATGAAATCTTCAAGAAACTGTTGTGCAAATCTTCAAGAACTGTTGTGCTACTATTTGAATACACAAAACCACAGCCTAATTCATTGTGAATCTAATGGCTTTAAATGTCTAGGCAGCCTCCCTTCCTTGTCTCAAGAACCATGTTCAGTTCCAAGAAGGCCCAAACATGATAGTTTTCAGAACCCTATTCTAATGCAAGGAAAATATGTCACCTCAGTGTACCCCATAACAGAGCTGGAATGAAGAAAATCGTCTTTGAGATCCCAGATTTACGTGTTAAAAAAATAACATATCATCTTTATCTCAGTATTTGTTTTCAGCCTGCAATAGCATATTTTGGAAAAAACTCACTTTTGCTTGAATGTCTTCTAGCTCTCAGATAGAAACCTAAGATTTAAGAGGCCTTCCCAAACTAAGCACTTTAGTTCCCCTTTCCACCCTGCCCTCTGTTTTACCTATGCATTTGTTGGTCTATAACTTACACACTTGGATATTCCCCTCAGCCCCATGACACTTGTGTAAATAATCTTTTCTCCCTCCTACACTTCCTTCCAAATGCCTAGAACGAGTCATCTACACTCACTGCCTTGTATTCCTCAACTCCAAGTCTTTCCTGGACCCCCTACAATCTGTCTTCTGTACCCTCGACTCCACGGAAGCTCCCTTCTCAAAGGTCACCAGTGAACTCCTTCTTGTCAAATTCAGTGGCTCCTACTCTATCCTAATCCTCCTCAACCTCTCAGCTGCCTTCGACACTGTCGACCATCCCCTTCTCCTCAACACTTTATGCAACCTTGGCTTAACGGACTCTGTCGTCTCCTGGTTCTCCTCTTCTCTCTCTGGCCGTTCATTCTCAGTCTCCTTTGCGGGCTCCTCCTCCCCCTCCCTCAAGGGTCAGTTCTTGGTCCCCCTCTGTTCTCCATCTATACTCACTCCCTTGGTGAACTCATTCACTCCCACGGCTTCAACGACCATCTCTACTCAAATGACACCCAACTCTCCATCTCCTCCCCTGTTCTCTCTCCCTCCCTCCAGGCTCGTACCTCCTCCTGCCTTCAGGACATCTCCACCTGGATGTCCGCCCGCTTCCTAAAACTCAACATGTCTAAGACTGAGCCCATTATCTTCCCTCCCAAACCCTGTCTTCTCCCTGACTTTCCCGTCACTGTGGACGGCACGACCATCCTTCCCATCTCAGGCCCTTGACGGTCATCCTTGACTCTGCTCTCTTATTCATCCCACACATCCAATCCATCACCAAAATCTCCAGGTCTCACTTTCACAAAAAGGTGCCAAGATCCACGCTTTCCTCTCCATCCAAACCACCACCTTGTTGGTACCTCCCTTCTCTCCTTCTACAGTCCAGTCTGAACACTCTGCTCCTCTGGTTCCACCAACCTTCTCACTGGGCCTCATTCTCTCCCGTCCCGGCACCGACCCCTGGCCCACATGGAATGCCCTCCCTCCTCACACCCACCGAACTAGCTCTCTTCTCCTCTTCAAAGCCCTACTGAGAGTGCATCTCCTCCAGGAGGCCTTCCCAGACTGAGGCCCCTTTTCCTCTGCTCCTCCTCCCCTCCCCATTGCCCCGACTCCCTCCCTCTGCTCTACCCTCCTCGCTGCCCCACAGCACTTGTGTATATAAGTACATATGTATTATTCTATTCATTTTATTAATGATGTGGATATATCTACTATAGTTGATGCCACTGATGCCTGTCTACTTGTTTTGTTTTGTTGTCTGTATCCCCCCTTCTAGACTGGGAACTCATGGTTGAGTAAGGATTGTCTCAATCTGTTGCTGAATTGTACTCTCCAAGCGCTTAGTACAGTGCTCTGCACACAGTAAGCACTCAATGGATACGATTGAATGAATGGATATGTGTCCTATCCCTATTCTATTTTAATACTTATCTTTCCCTGTAGATTGTAAGCTTGTTGTGGGCAGGGATGGTGTCTACCAACTCTGTTGTATTGTACTCTCCCAACCGCTTGGTAGATTGTTCTGAACACATTAAGTGCTCAGGAATGATGATGATGGTATTTGTTAAGTGCTTACTATGTGTCAGGCACTGTACTAAGCGCTGGGATGGATACATGTCAATCTTGTTGGACACAGTCCCTGTCCTAAGTGGGACTCAGAGTCTCAATCCCCATTTTACAGATGATGCAAATGAGGCCCAGATAAGTGAAGTGAGTTGTCCAAGATCACACAGCAGGCACATGGCGGAGCTGGGATTAGAACTCCCAACCTCCTGACTCCCAGACCTATGCTCTATCCACTAGGTCATGCTGCTTCTCCCCCAAAACCATTATAATTGGAAACCTTTACCAGGTCTCTGAGATGTTCTGATCTGTGACCAAGACTCCGTGGATTCTTCCCAGCAGCCATTTCCCAATACAGCACAGCAGAGCTGTAGACACATTCCCTTAATAAATACTGTAACCACCACTCCTTCCACCCATGTGAAAATTCTGCCATTCTGATTTCCAGATGATACAAATGGTGTGACATGTAGGAAGCTTGAATTATTCAGACTATCCTCTCATCTCTACTCATCTTATCCCCCGCATTCTGGATAATTGAGTTTTTACTGTTCTTAGATCCCTAGTAACCATGACAACCGATCTGCTGCACTTGAATCGGGAGGAGTTCTCCGCACATTCTCCCGATACCCCTGTGTATTTGGCTGGTACCCTATAATCCCTGCCTCTGGGCACTTTCAGAAAATGTGCTCCTCAGTCTCAGTTGTGTGGCTGGATAGTTACTCTTCTGGTTCTAGAAGGACAGAAATCATGTCTATCTCTTGAGTCTGGGGCTCTGAAAGCATCTTCTCTCTCAGCTTCTGTCTGTAAAGCTTCTAGAACTTTCAGAGTTGTGCTTATTTTTGCGAATGGCCTGGACTGTGTTCGTGATGGTATTTTATTTGGGAGACTGAAAGGTAACAGGGATATGAGAAAGTGTGACTCGGGGGGTAAATAGAGTGGGTTTTCCACAATGTTACATTTCCTGCTCCTGGCTAGGGTAGATTACAGGCAAGAGGACATAGATTAATAAGAAACAGAATCCATGCCATTAGCCAAGAAATCATTTCACAGTGGGGAAAATAAGATCGGTAAAATGTATTTCAGGAGAGTTTGCAAGAGAGGAAAACGGAGTCCAATTAAAAAAAAATAAGGTCATCTGAAAGCAAAGGTTTTTTACTCTCAAGAATTTCTCTCAACACTCTTGCCTCCTAGTTTTATTGTTTCTCAGAAGAGAGCAGGCAGACAAGAGGGTGGCAGACCCTCTGGGCTGGAGTCACTTGAAGCCAATGGTGAACAATTATTTTTCTCTGCAAAATGCAATGACTTATATATCGGTCTTTAACCTGCCAGGAACCTGAAAAACTGCTCCTCTAATCACAACATACTATTTCTCTTGTTAAGTTTTTCACTTTGGCAAGTCTTTTAGAGAAGCAGTGTGGTTTATTGGAAAGAGCATGGGCTTGGGAGTCAGAGTACATGGGTTCTAATCCCAGATCTACCACTTGTCTGCTGTGTGACCTTAGGCAAGGCACTTAACTTCTCTGCGCTTCAAATACTTCATCAGTTGGGACAACCTGAATTACCTGGTATTTACCCCAGGGCTTAGAATAGTGCTTGGCATATATTATGTGCTTAAATACGATCATTATTATTACGTTGTTTTCATCAAGTTGTTTTTCCCTCATCCATTCATTTGTATATTTATTGAGCACTCGCTATGTGCAGAGCTCTCTACTAAGCACTTGGGAGAATATGATACAATAGTCACATTTCCTGCCCATAACAGGCTTACAGTCTAGCTTAGGGGAGACAGACGTCAGTACAAATAAATAAAATTTCTGCCCACTTCCGAGTGCAGGTCTCTGAAAAGAGAGATGGGCAAATCCAAACAAGTGATGTCACAAATACCATCGTTATTATTATTGTTCATTCATTCATACAATTGCATTTATTGAATGCTTACTGTGTGCAGAACACTGCATGAAGCACTTAGGAGAGTACAATGGGAAGCAGCATGGCTTGGTGGAGAGAACATTGGCCTGAGAGTCAGAAGGTCATGGGTTCTAATCCCGGCTCCGCCACTCGTCTGCT
The DNA here is from genome assembly GCF_004115215.2 of Ornithorhynchus anatinus. Lineage (NCBI taxonomy): Eukaryota > Metazoa > Chordata > Mammalia > Monotremata > Ornithorhynchidae > Ornithorhynchus > Ornithorhynchus anatinus. The sequence goes on along the minus strand of NC_041735.1, from coordinate 64,676,039 downwards.
ATGTGACCTGGGGCGATTCACTTTACTTCTTTGCGCCTCAGTTCCCTCATCTGTAAAATGGTGATTGAGTCTGTGAGCCCCATGTGGTACAGGGATTGCGTCCAACCCTATTTGCTTGTATCCACCCCAGTGCTTAGTACAGTGCCTGGCACATAGTAAGTGCTTAACAAATACCATTATTATTATTAATGCAATACAACAATAAGCAGGCACATTCCCTGCCCACAATGAGCTTACAGTCTAGAGTAAGACAGTTAAAATGACTAAAACTAAAAACCCTTGAAGACTGCAGAAATCAAAATTAATCTCAGGAAAATAAACAATAATAATTGAAAAGACTACCCTGCATGTAAAATCCTACTGTGGAAAGTCGTGATTTCCTTAGGATTAAGGTTTCTGGTTCATTTTGGATGAATCTTATAAAATTTGATTAGACTGATATTATTTTCAATTATTTTATCATCTTGGTTTTCAGGTAGGTGGCAAATAAAAGGACACGAGGTTTGAGAGGTCCCAATTAGACCAATGGATATAGAAAAAACAGATTGGCTGTGTTCCTATTTCCCACAAGATGCACAACTGCAGGCACCAGGTAAATAGAAAACAATTAAGCAAATAAGCTGGGAAAAGACTTTGCCTAAGCCCATCTCTGAGTTCCATCCCAAATATATTATTTGCATTGGCAGCCATGTCATTGGAACATGATTTCCACAGCAAATACCACTCTCGCACATTACTGCCATCCTTCTGATTTAATGGTTGAGTTTTGACTTCACTAATGGGGCCTGAACCGTATCATAACCATTATGAGGACAAACTGTGCATACTACACCTCCCCTCTTAACTTTCTGACCATAAAGGGAAAAATGTCTGCCATCTAACCCGGGGCAATTTACTTGGATTCATTGTGCCTCAGTTTGCTCCTCTGTAAAATGGATATTCAAAATTGGCTTCCCCTCACTGCTTAGACCGTGAACTCCACTTGAGACAGAGACTGCATTTGATCTCATGGTCCTGAATTTATGCCAGAGCTTAGCACAGAGTAAGCATGTAAATACCCCAGTTATCAGTGCAGCATTTTCAAGAGCCCAACCCAAAATCCCAAACCACAAAAAGCACTGGGGGACTTCACAAATTAAAGTCTAGATAATCAATTTCATGAATATGTTTGTTGTGTATGGATATCTTTTCAATGCCAGGAAGGTGGAACTAAAACACTCAACAGTGACCAAAAGGGAAATGTCTTGTTTGTGGAATGGGCAGGAGCAGAAAATGTAAATGGGATCGGCATACATGGTCAGGTAATAATAAGGAATAATAACAACGATAATAACAATAACAGTAGTGGTATTTGTTAAGTGCTTACTATTCAGTCATTCAATCATAATTACTGAGCACTGTACCAAGGGCTTGGGAGAGGACAATACAACGGTAAACAGATCCATTCCCTGATCATAACAAGCTGACAGTCTAGACCTAGGGAGACAGACATTGATAAAAATAAGTAAATTATAGACATGTACCTAAGTGCTGTGGGACTGGGGGAAGAAAAAAGGGAGCAAGACAGGGTGACCCAGAAGGGAGTGGAAGAAGAGGAAAGGTGGTGCATAGTCAGGGAAGGGCTCCTGAAGGAGATGTGCCTTCAGTAAGGTTTTGAAGGGGGTGGGCGGGGCAGTTATCATCTGTCGGATTTGAGGGAGGGGGTTCCAGGTCAGAGGCAGGAGGTGGGAGAGAGGTCGGCCGTGAGATAGGTGAGATGGAGGCCCAGTGAGAAGGATAGCACTAGAGGTGTGACGTCTGTGGGCTGGCTTGCAGAAAGAGAGAGGTGAGGTGAGGTAGGAGGGGGCAAAGTTGTGGACCGCTTTAAAGTCAATGGTGAGGAGTTTTTATTTGATGCGGAGGTGGATGGGCAAACACTAGAGTTTTTTGAGGAGTAGGGTAACATGTCTTGAATTTTTCTGTAGAAAAATAATCCAGGCAGCAGAGTCAAATATGGACTGGAGTAGGGAGACACAGGAGGCAGGGAGGTCAGCAAGAAGGCTGATGCAGTAATCCAAGTGGGATAGGATGAGTGATTTTATTAACATGTATTACTATGTACTAAGCACCCTACTAAGTGCTGGGGTGGATACAAGCAAATCAGGTGGAACCAGTCCCTGGCCCAGAAGGGGCTCACATTATTAATCCCCATTTTACAGATGAGGTAACTGAGGCACGGAGAAGTGATGTGACTTGCCCAAGGTCACACAGTAGACAAGCCAGGATTAGAGCACAGTTTCTTCTGACTCCCAAACCCACACTCTATCCACTAGGCCATGATCCTTCTCCTTGGAAACCCGATGCTTCCTCGGAATGCTTCTCAAATTGGGGCTTAGCATAAGTGGACTTTGAGGATGTGGCATTTTTTTTTTCTATGGGACCAGGAAAAAAAATCCCATCTTTATTCCTAAAATGTCTGACATTTCCCAACCTGGAGCAGAGATCCAGTGAGATCTCCAAGTAGGGATGGTGTTGGGTAAATGGGGGGCTTGAGCAGATCACTTCTGACGGGAGTCTGGGGAGAGGGGCAAAGAAAGGAATGGAACCACTATATTGTAAGCTCTGTGAGGGCAGGGATCATGTCTATCCACTCTACTGTACTGCCCCAAACACTTAATGCAGTGCTCTCTGTACAGGTTAAGTAGTCAATAAATACCATCAGCTGAACATTGTACTCTCCCAAGTGCTTAGTTCAGTGTTTGCTCACTCTTCAAGAAAATCCAGTGGTTGTCCCTCCACCTCCACATCAGACAAAAACTCTTCACCATTGGCTTCAAAGCAGTCAATCACCTTGCCTCCTCCTACCTCCCCTTAGAGAAGCAGCATGGCCTAGTGGCAAGAGCCGGGACATGGGAGCCAGAGGATGTGCGTCCTAATCCCCGGTCTGCCACTTGTCTGCTGTGTGACCTTGGCCAATTCACTTAACCTCTCTGTGCCTCAGTTACCTCATCTGTAAAATGGGGATTAAGAACCGTGAGGTCCATGTGGGACAACCCGATTACGTTGCATTTACCCCAGTGCTTAGAACAGTGCTTGCCACACTTACTATGTGTGTCATGTGTGTAATAATCATTATTATTATTAGCCTTCTCACTGTACCTCGATCATGTCTATCTTGTCGCTGACCCCTCGTCCACATCCTGCCTCTGATCAGGATTACCCTCCCTCTTCCAATCTGACAATTATCCTCCCTCACTTCAAACCTTTTTGAAGGCACATCTCCTCCAAAAGGTCTTCCCTATGTCCTCCTTTCCTCTTCCACTCCATCCTGCATCACTTTGCCTTGCTCCCTTTATTCATCCAACTCCCATCCCCACAGCACTTATAAAGATACCTGTAATTTATCCATTTATATTAATGTCTGTCTCCCCCTTTAAGTTGTAAACTGGTTGTGGATAGGGAATATATCTGTGATACTTTTATACTGTATGTTCCCAAGTACTTAGCACAGTGCTCTGTACACAGTAAGTGCTAATAAATCCAACTGAATGACTAGCACTTAATAATAATAATGATTATGGTATTTAAGCGCTTACTTGCTTTGTGTCCTCTAGAACTCTGTCATATGAGACTCTCCCAAGTGTTTAGTACAGTGCTCTGTACACAGGAAGCACTCAATAAATACAATTGTCAAGCACTGGGATAGATACAAGTGAATCAGGTCGGACACAGGTCCCTATCCCACATGGGGTTCACTAAGTAGGAGGGTGAAGAGCTTTCCTTATTTTGCGGCTGAGGAAACTGAAACAGAGAAGTTAAGTGACTCACACAAGGTCACACATCAAGTAAATCCACATCCTCTGAATCCTAGGCCCCTGCTCTTTCCACTAGACCACGATATTTCTAGTTAATTCATTCAGTTGTATTTATTGAGTGCTAACTGTGTGCAGAGCACTGTTCTAAGCGCTTGTAGTTGTTCTAGATAGAAAAATTTGCTCACTTTCCCAAAATTTGCTCACTTCCTAAAGGTGCATTCAAGAAGGGTGTTTTAACCTTCTGACTTGTACCCAGAATTTTGCTAGGCCTGTCATTTTATGTTTTAAAGTATAAGATTAGGGAATAATCAATCAGTCAGTCTTCTTGTTCTGTGGAGTGTGGGTGGGAGAGTTATACAGTAATAGGAGACACAATTCCTGCTCTCAAAGAGCTTGGAGTTTAGTGGGAGAGACAGATCCACAATAATTTACAAATAGAAGAGAAAGAAAAAAAACATTCTCCTCTCATGGATAAGGCCTCTGCTGGGTGATTTTTCCTTTTGTTTGCTTGTTTGTTTGCTAATGGTACTTGTTAACCTCTATGTGTCATACATTGTTCTAAATCCTGGGGTAGGTACAAGTCAGTTAGGTTTCACACAGTCCCTGTCCCACATGAAGGCTGAAGTCTGAAGTAGGAGGGAGAACAGGTATTAAATTCCCATTTTACAGTTGAGGAAACCGAGTGACTTGTCTAAGGTCACACATCAAGCAAACTGGCAGAGTAATTGGTGGAGCTGGGGTTAGAACCCCGATCCTCTGATTCCCAGACCAGTGCTCTTTGCACTAATAATAATAATGTTGGTATTTGTTAAGCGCTTACTATGTGCAGAGCACTGTTCTAAGCGCTGGGGTAGACATAGGGGAATCAGGTTGTCCCACATGGGGCTCACAGTCTTAATCCCCATTTTACAGATGAGGTAACTGAGGCCCAGAGAAGTTAAGTGACTTGCCCACAGTCACACAGCTGACAAGGAGCAGAGCTGGGATTCGAACTCATGATCTCTGACTCCAAAGCCCGTGCTCTTTCCACTGAGCCACGCTGCTTCTCTAGGCTATGCTGCTTTAACAGCATATTTTGGCTAATTCCATCTGCCTCCCTTCTTCCCTCTCCATGTACTATGACTTTAAAACAGCCCTGAAAGTAAGCAAGAACTGGAAAATAGGTGAGATATGAGCTGGTAACATTATTTTCACTTGAATACCAATGGCTGAATGTGATTTCCGGGGCACAGAAATTCCTGCAAATGAAAGTATAAATTGCATTGCCCAATATGGAACTGCAGTACAGAATTTCAGTGTGAGACGGAAGACTCCATTGATATTACCTTTGGAAAAATAATTAGTTAATCAAAGAAGGCCTGCTGGAGGAGGTATGCTTTCAGAGGGCTTTAAAGATGAGGAAAGCAGTGTATTAACGGATGGGAAAGGAAAGGGAGATCCAGGCTAAAGGGAAGATTTGAGCAAGAGGAGGGTAGCTAGAGAGATGCAAACAAGCCATGAGTAAGTTGGCTTAATTAATTCATCCAATCGTATTTACTGAGTGCTTATTGTGTGCAGAGCACTGTACTAAGTGCTTGGGAGAGTACAATATAACGAGAAAGAGACACATTCCCTTCCCACAATGAGCTCAAGTTTAAGTTTTAAGAATTAAGGGTTTAAGAATTAGGAAAGGTGTGAGCAGGAGCATCATGGAACCAAAGAAAAGATTAGGAGTTGGGAGAGAGATGATTGAGTGCCTGAAGGTTATGAGTTTCTGTTTGAATGGGAGATGGAAGGGCAGCCATTAGAATTTAATAAGAAAGGGGGAGGTGTGTGCAGAATGACATTTTAGAAATCTACCCCAGTCAGCAGAATGAACTCTGGACTGGTAAAGTTCAGGATGGGAGATAAGGAGATCCAGTGAGATGGTCGATGCAGTAGCCAGGACAGGCTCTGACAAGTGATTGATTGATTGATGAAAGTGCCTGGATGAGCGTGGTGGCCATTTGGATGGAGAGGAAAGGGCAGATCCTGAAAATGTTATGAATTCCTGCAGTGAAAATACATGACATAGCATCACTCGATCTTTTTTCTTGTTTTTTACTAGTATTTGCTAGGCACTTATTATGTGCCAGGCACTATACTAATTGCTGGGGTAGATATAAGCTCAGTAGGTTGGAAACAGTTCCTATCCCATATGGGACTCACAGTCTTAATCCCTATTTTACAGATGAGGGAACTGAAGCACAGAGAATTGAAATGTCTTGCTCAAGGTCATGCAGCAGAAACGTGGTGAAGGCAGGGTTAGAACCCAGCTCATTCTGCCTTCCAATCCCGTATTTTATCCACTAGGAGACACTACTTCTTGCTACCTTTTTTTTATTCTACCTCATATATTTAGACACATAAATAACAGCAATCACCTCAAAACATGAAGGACAAAATATTTCAAATACATCTGAGTCTTCCTTACCACATTAATACATTTGAAAGCTATCTCCCCTATAGATATTCCATAAAGGGGAAAACGAGTCACTTATCTACTGATAAAAAAAGAGAAATGGCAAAGAAGAAGAAACTGGGGAACCCTCAATTGCTGTAATGTAATTTAAAGCGAGACAAAAGACCGAATGTCCAGAAGATGTATTTGATTGACTCACAGCATCTTAACTTGATTTCTACTGGCCATAAGTTGGGAAATGGAAAGTCGGAAAATGAGGATTGGAAACAGGTGGCTTTTGAGAAGACACAGCTATTGCTCCTCTCAAGTGGCGTCTGGAACCACTCCACCCATCGAAACAGAGAAGTGTGGTTTAAACATCGTTAGGAATACAAATTGCTCTTCCAGACTTGGGCAATGGGTTTGCACAGTTGAATAATTATGAATCATCGGAGAGCTTTTTTCTTGTAAATGTTCTATTCCTCATTTCCTATAAACTAAATTACTGAGGGATATATTTAGAAAATGTTTCATTACATTTTAAATGTCCTCTCTATCGAAGGGTAACAAAGCTCAAAAGTAAGCCGAAAGAATCCACAACCAACTGTGCTTCCACACATAAATCAAAAACAGAATAAATGAAACAGTCGGTAAAGACCATAAACCATATAAAAATAGTGCAAACAGCCGCGGGCCGGAGCCAATTCATTTAATCGTATATTCTACGACCTAGACCATCTCGCATCCCAGTATTCAGATTGAAACATTCATATTTGTTCTGCAATTAAATACTGGCAAAAGACCAACGAGTTCAGGGACACCTTTCAATGTTTACATGGGATTATGATACAAAAAGAACTGATTCTGGGTGAGGGTAAAACCAGAAACGTTTAACCTCTTTTTGCGATACTTCTTGAAACAGTGCCTGGGTTTGTTCGCAAAAACTGTGCAGATGGAAAGAACCTAATTCAGTTCAAGATACTACACTTATCATCTTTCTGAAGACTAGAATTCAGCAGAAAAGATTGATAAATGCACAGGAAAGAAGCTTAATAAAGGATGCATGACCAAGTCAAATGACTTCTGTTTTAAGAGGAAGGTGATTTAGATAATCTGATACACACTGTGCTACTGTGTTAATGGAGTACTGTTATGCTGATTTAAAATCTCAGTGCTGTGAGCTCCATGTGGGACCAGGCATATGTTACACCTAATTTGCCCGTAGCCACCCCAGCGCTAAAGTTCAGTGACTGACACATAATAAGCGCTTAAGTAGCGTGGCCTAGTATAGAGATCCCAGGCCTGGGAGTCGGGAAGACCTGGGTTTTAATCCCGGATCCTCCACTTGTCTACTGTGTGACCTTGGGCAAGTCCCTTAAATTCCCTGTGCCTCAGTTACCTCATCTGTAAAATGTGGATTTAGAGTGTAAGCTCCAGATGGGAAAGGGGCAGTGTGCAACCTGATTAACTTGTATCTACCCCAGTGTTTAGAACAGTGCCTGGCACATAGTAAGTGCTTAACAAATACCCTCATTAAATACCACAATTATTATTATTAACATTACAGGCAGTCAGTATGACCTGGGGGAGTTCAGAGATCAGGGTTCCCCTCCCAAATTGGCCATTGACCTGCTGGGTGATCTTCAATAAGCTTCTTAACCTCTCTGGGCCTAATTTTCCTCAACTGTGAAACGGGAAGAAGATATCTGTTCTCCAAGGCTCTTAGTTTGTGAACCCATTATGAGTTATCCTGCATCTAACACAGTGACTGCCATATAGTAAGCGCTTACTACCTAATTGCTGCAGAGTTTTGTATTTTATGTATCTATAAAATCTGGCCAATATTATTGTTGGTTTTTGGGTTTGTTTTGTTCTGGTACTCGGTGATATCATCCCAATTAATGTGCTGTGTTTCATATGCACTTGGAACCCTTCGGTAAAATGTTCTTAATTGCGACCCAGAAAGCCTAATTACATCTTAAAGAGCATATCTGCAGCTCAGTCATTGGAAAAACAAACCACTGTCAAGATGTTTTGAAACTCAAAAGGGATTTCCAAGTAACACTGGCTGCTGAGCAGTGCATTTTTAGTCTACCCTTGTGTTTAGGTAGGTGCTAAAGACTGTAAACTCGTTGTTGGCAGGAAACATTCTACCAACTCTGTTGTATTGTTCTGATAACGAATAAGATTCTGACATGATAACTAGTCATACAACCCTTGAACTCCTCAAGAACCTCCAGTGGTTGCCCACCCTCCTCCGCATCAAAGAGAAACTCCTTCTCATCAGTTCTAATGGGCTCAAAAAGCTTGTCCCCTCCTACCTTTCCTTGTTGATTTCCTATTACAACCCAGCCCACACACTTCACTCCCCTAATGCCAACCTACTCGCTGTACCTCGAACTCATCTATCTCGCTGCCGACCCCTCGCCCACATCCTGCCTCTGGCCTGAAACGCCCTCTCTCTTCATATCCAACAGACGTTCCCTCTCCCCACATTCAAAGTTTCATTAAAATCACATCTTCCAAGAGGACTTCCCCGACTAAGCTCTCATTTCCTCTTCTCCCACTCTCTTTCGCATCAGTCTTGCATTTAGATTTGCATCCTTTACTCAACCCTTCTAAATGTATCCATAATTTAGTCATTCATATAAATGTCTTCCTCCTCTAAACTCTAAGTTTGTTGTGAGCATGGAGTGTGTTTGTCAACTCTGTTATATTGTACTCTCCCAAGCGCTTAGAACAGTGCTCTGCACACAGTAAGCCTCAATAAAGAGCATTGACTAAGAGCTACAAGATACCCCACTCAGTCGAAATTCAGGATGAAGCAGACAACAGACCAGTACGCAATGAAGAATCAGCTTTAGGTGAACACTGCCTTCAAGGAGGATTATTTTTAATGCTTATTGGTGAGAGTCTGAAATAAGCCAAGCAAATTGGGCCATTTCCTTATCATTTCTGCTTTCTATGTCCATTCATCGATTTTTCTGCCTCCATTGTAGGAAGGTTTACTGGTGTAATCCATATCTGCATCAACGACAACCTCCTACCATCAACTTTAAAGCACTCAATCACTTTGCCTGCACCTACCTCATTTTGTTACCCTTTAACCCAGCCCACAAACTTTGCTCGTTTAATGTCAACTTACTTACTGTACCTCAGTCTCAGCTATCTCACCACCAACCCCTCGCCCACATCCTACATGTGGTCTGGACCTCTCTCCCTTTTCATATCCAGCAAACAATTGCTCTCCACCACTTCAGAGCCTTACAGAAGGCACAGCTCTTCCAAGAGCCCTTCCCTGACTAAGCCCTTATTTCCTCTTTTCCTGCTCCCTTCACCATCCCGAGTTGCTCCCTTTATTCACCACTGCCTTCCAGCCCCACAGCAATTATGAACATATCCAGATTTTATTTGTATTAATCTTTATCTCTCCCTCCAGACTGTCAGCTCATTATGGGTGGGGAATGCAAGTATTTTATTGTTGTATTGTACTCTCCCAAGTGCTTAGTACAGTGCCCTGCAAACAGTAAATGCTCAATAAATGATTGGTTGATTTTCATCATAAGACTAGAGAAAGGACCAACCCACATTGTTATATCCTTAGAGCAGGGGTCAGCGACCTTTTGGGGCAGAAGAGCCAAATAAAATGAAACCTCTGAGCAGCCTATGCATGAAAAGCCCATCATACACATCTAACACACGTTAACCTACCTTCCTTCAAGGTAAATAGAACACTTTCAGATGTCTCACTCCTCCAACCTACAGGACAGAGTTTTGTTTGCTTTTCAGTTTTAGTTTTTATGATATTTGTTACAGTGTCAGACTTTCTATCTGAAAATAATAATTGTGGGATATGTTTAACACTTACAGTATGCCAGGCGCTGTATTTAGCACTGTGATAGATGCAAGCTAATTAGGTTGGAGATAATCCCTATCCCTCATGGGGCTCACAGTTTTAATCCCCATTTAACAGATGAGTTAACCGATCAGGGAAGTTAAGTTACTTGTCCAAGGTCACACAGCAGACCAGTGGTGGAGCCGGGATCGGAACACAGACCCTTCTGACTCTTAGGTCTATACTTTATCCACTAGGCAACACTGCTTCTGCATGCCTTGGCCTCCTCAACTTGGCTCAAGAATCAAATTTGCTCCTATGAGGAACCATATATAGTTCTTGAGTCTTAGGTATATAAGAAGTTTTTTCTAATGTCCAAATGCCAGGAGATAAAGGCAGTGCACAGAGGAAGAATAATAAGCCCTAGGAAATAGTTATAAATACACAGAGGAGATTAAACTGCATTCAGAAGGCATTCATTTATCTGAATTGCCTGTAGGAGGAAGTATGTATGCCAAATTAAAAATGCATTTGCTTCAAGCCCTGGTTGGATTATTGAATCAGGTTCCTTACTGGTCTCTCTAACTCCAACCTTTCCCCTCTTCAGCCACTCAGTCAATCAACTGTATTTATTAAGCACTTACTGGGTAGCAGAACACTGAATTAAGCAGAGCACTGTATTAAGCGCTCGGGAGAGTACAATATAACAAGGTTGGGAGACATGTTCCCTGCCCAGAGCAAGCCAGATTGTCCTTCTAAAACGTCATTCATCGTCAGTGGTGTTTATTGAGTGCTTACTGTGTCTAGAGGTTCATGACACATAATTTTCCTCCTTGAAAGTCTCCACTGGCTTCTCATTTACCTTCACATCAAATAGAAATATTTATTTTGTCAATTGGTAACTTTATTCAGCACTTAGTCTGTCCAGAGCATGATACTACATCCTCGGGAGATTACAAAGAATTCCCTGTCTTCAAAAAACTTGAAATCTAGTGAGAGAGGCAAACACTATAAATGACAGTAGAAGAATGATGATCAATAAAGCAAAAATGTATGTTCACATGTGATGATAATAATAATAATAATAATAATAATAATAATAATAATAATGTTGGTATTTGTTAAATGCTATGTGCCAGGCACTGTACTAAGCAGTGGGGTGAACACAAGCAAATCAGGTTGGACACACTCCTTGTTCCACGTGGGGCTCACAGTCTTCATCCCCACTTTACAGATGAGGTAACTGTGGCCCTGAGAAGTGAAGTGACTTGCCCAAGGTCATACAGCAGACAAGTGGAGGAGCTGATAATAGAACCCAGATCCCTCTGACTTCCAGACCAGTGATTTATGCACTAGGCCATGCTGGGGAGTCAAGACCCAAGCACTAAGGAGAGATCGTGGGGCTGAAGTGGCAGTTGAGGTAGAAATAGAGTGAGGAGGTGAGAACTTATTGGGTGGAGGCCTCCTGGAGGAATCTGATTTCAGAGGAACCTTGAGGATGGCAACCGCGGTGCCCTGCTCCAAGCAAATTGGGAGGGCGGTCTGGGTATGCCCTGGAATAAAAGCTGCTCCTACACGCTATGAGACCCGTGGCCTGCACCAAGGAAAGCACTGTGGTAAACATCGTCTATCCCTCTAGCCAGCGAGGGTCCCTGCTCTTGGCATGATCTATTCCCATCAGACCAGGGATAAAAACTTCTCCCACACACTCTCAGACCGATGCATCTAACCCTAACCCCAATTAGAGCACCCTTGAGAAACATGGGACTCTAATTCCCAACTGTGTATTCTCTCCCAGTGCTTAGTGCAGAGTTCTACACACTGTATACACTTCTATACTATTTCTTCTACTACTATTTCAAAAAATCCAGGAAGCATTCCCTGAGTAATCCCCAATTTCAATGATTAAACACCGCTGATTAATCTTTTTCCCCACTTTATTCACCGTCCTCTCTGCTGATGCATCTGGATCTGTACCCCTTGAACATTTTGGTACTAAATCCCATCCGAGTGAAAGACACTGTGGCCTGTGAGAAGCAGTGTTCCCTAGTAGAAAGAGCGTGGGCCTGGGGGTCAGAGGGGCTGGGTTCTAATCTCAGCTCCATCACTTGTCTGCTGTGTGAACTTGGGCAAGACACTCCTCTGTACCTCCATTTGCTCATCTATAAAATAGGGATTAGATACCTGTCCTCCCTCCCTCTTAAAACTGTGAGACTCGTGTGGTACAGAGATAGTGTCTGGTATGACCGCCAAGTACCTACCCCATAGATTAGCACAGAGCACCCTTATTATCAGCACAAAACAAACACCACTATAAGTGACAGATGAAACTCACTTGGGTAATGCAAATGTCAGTAGATGCATAACAGTGGCATGTTTAAATCTAACATCACTCTGGACTATAAGCTCTTCTAGACTGTAAACCTGTTGTGGGCAGATGGGAATGTGTCTTCCAACTGTTCTACTGTACTCTCCCAAGTGCTCAGTACAGTGCTCTGCACAAGTAAGCGCTCGGTAAATACAATCAATTGACTTAATAATCCCTTTCATTATAGCATTTTAAGAACTTGCTCTTTCTCATTAAACCCACATATTCAATCCATCACTAAATCCCATCAGTTCGCTCATCACGGCATCATTAAAATCCATCCTTTCTTTTCCATCGAAAGTACCACATTAATTCAATCACTTTTCCAATCCTGCGTTGATTACGTATCAGCCTCGTTGCTGACCTCTCTGGTTCCTGTCTCCCTCTGAACTCCAGTCCATACTTCAATCAGATGCCCAGATCATTTTTCTACAAGAACGCTCAGGATGCGTTCCCCCACTCTTCAAGAAACTCTAGTGGTTGCCCATTCACCTGTACATAAAATAGAAACTCCTCACCATTGGTTTTAAAGCAGTCCATCACCTCGCCCCCTCCAACCTCACCTCGCTACTCATCTACTACAACCCAGCCCACACACTTTGCTCCTCTAATGCCAACCTTTCCACTGTGCCTCAGTCTCGACTATCTCACTGACAACCCCTTGCCCACGTTCTGCCTCTGACCTGGAATAATAGTGATGGCATTTAAGTGCTTACTACGTGCCAAACACTGTTCTAAGCCCTGGGGAGGATACAAGGTTGTCCCACGTGGGGTTCACAGTCTTAATCCCCATTTTACAGATGAGGCGACTGAGGCACCGAGAAGTCAAGTGACTTGCCCAAAGTCACATAGCTGACAGGCTGTGGAACGGGATTAGAACTCATGACCTCTGATTCCTAAGCCCGTGCCCTTTCCACTGAGCCACGAATACCCTCCCCCCTCATATTGTACAGACAATTACTCTCTCTCCTTCAAAGCCTTCTCGAAGGCACATTCTCCTTCAAGAGGCCTTCCCCGACTAAGCCCTCCTTTCTTCTTCTCCCTCTCCCTTCTGCATCGCCCTGACTTTCCCCCTTTATTCATCCCCCCCTCCTAACCCCACAGCACTTATGTACATATCTGTAATTTATTTCTATTAATGTCTGTCTCTCCCCCTATACTCTAAACTCGTTGTGGCCAGGGAATGTGACTATTATATGATGTTTAGTGTTTAATACAGTGCTCTGCACACAGTAAGCACTCAATAAATATGATTAACTTGCTGCAGGCTCAGATTTCAGCCTAGAAAACCTCAGAGGTGCACCACAAAGGCTCCAAACTACCACAATTTTTCTTCTAGTTAACTGACCATGAAAAGAGTTCCTTTCATTAATTTTTAGATCCAGTGAGCCCAACGAAATGAGTCCATCTGTTACAGATAGAGTCAGTGATGCTCCAAGGGAGGCCCGTTGGCTCTTTCAGCACAATCTGGCCAGATCAGGTCACGCTTCAGTCATTGACCCACTTGGACATTCCGTGAAAGTGGCCATTTGTTTCCTTCCACCCTGGCTCCCAAAGTCCAACTCCTCCACAGAGAGGGACTGGTTTGCCCAGGAAACAGTGTGGCCTAGTAGGTAAAGGTTGGGCCTGGGAGTCAGAAGGACCTTGCCACTGGTCTGCCCTTTGATCTTGGGTGAGTTACTTCACTTCCCTCAGTTCCCTCATCTGTAAAATGAGGTTTAAGACTGTGAGCCCCATGAAGGACATGGAGCATGTCCACCCTGATTAGCTTGTATCTACCCCACAGCTTAATATGGTGTCTGGCACAAAATAAGCAATTAACAAATACCATAAAATGAAAAGGAATGCCATGGGTTCCAAGGAGAACAAAACTAACCCTTCTCTAAAAGCTCCAAGCAATTTTGGTGAAGCCCTTCAGAAAAAGAGCAAGCATAATGAATTTCGAATGAACAAAATCATACCCACGCTAAGTCACTTGATTTTTTTTTATGAGATTTTTTCTTCTTTTCAGCAGGCATTGTTTACTAGGATATTCAGCTTCTATCCATTGAACATTTTAATGATAGTTTTCCCAGCCCAATCACTTTAATGAAAGGCTTTCTCACCTGTCAAACACAATACAGATACTGTACATTGTATGCCTTAAGCACAGAGCTCTCAGCGGCATTGTACTGCTGTTTCTATCGATTTAATAGAAAACACAAAGGATGAAGAATTTCATTTAATCTTGATCCTATGTGGATTGTGAAGCCCATTAAATACAACTGATCCACTTAAAAGCCAGGGGAAAGAAGGGGGAGAGAAGGGGACAAAATCACTCTCTTAGCCATTGGGAAAGATTCAAAGATAGCTGAAAATTCATTAAGCCAACACAAATATTAGGAAACTGTGGTTTTCCTCCCTTACCCACCTCTTGCCTAAACCTACAGGAAGTTTCTTTAAGAAGTTCTGGATGATGGTATTCATTCATTCATATTGAGTCAGTCATATTTATTGAGTGCTGACTGTTTGCAGAGCACTGGACTGAGCACTTGGGAGAGTACAGAGAAATCTCACATTCTAGTGGAGGTCAGAGATAATTGATAGCTAGTTCCTTCATTGAGATAAATGGTCTTAATAAAGATTTCCATCCTCAATAAGCTGATGCCCTCAACAAGCTCAAAGAATTCAATATTGTTGCAAAGATGAATGAGATCAAGGTGATGAAAATAGCCAGAATATTGCTATGAAATATGTGATATGATATGGGAGTACTGTATCAGTTGACAAATGATTATAAACAAGTGTTACATTTTCATTATTGAAGACGAGAGTTCCTTGCTTGGAAAGGAGAGCAGTTGCAGGGACAGAAGTTTTTCCTGATGCTCCATCGAGACTCAGCCCTGTAACCAACAACACCTCTATGAGGGACTCTGTGATATTTGTCAAGCAATTATTCTGTGTTTTGCACTATATTAAGGTTCTGGCGACGGATACAAGAAAATCAGATGGGACAGAGTCTCTGATCCACACAGGATTCACAGTCTGAAAGGGAGGGAGAGCTGGTACTTTATCCCCATTTCAGAGGTGAGAAAACTGAGATCCTGGCTCTGCCCACTTTCTGCACAAGTCACTTCATTTCTCTGGGCCTCAATTCCCGCATCTGTAAAAGGGGGACTGAGACTATGAGCCCCATGTGGAACGGGGACTGTGTCCAAACCATTTGGCTTGTTTCCACCCCAGCCCTTAGCACAGTGTCTGGCACATAGAAAGTGCTTAACAAATACCACAATTATAATTATTATTCTTATTATTAGGTGCAGTAACATTAAGTGACTGTCCCAAGGTCACGCAAGAGGAAAGCGGTAGAGGGATTAGGACCCAAGTTCCCTGACTCCCAGGTCTATGCTCTATCTAGAGAAGCAGCGTGGCTCAGTGGAAAGAGCCCGGGCTTGGGAGTCAGAGGTCATGGGTTCTAATCCTGGCTCCACTGCTTGCCAGCTGTGTGACTTTGGGCAAGTCACTTAACTTCTCTGTCCCTCAGTTACCTCATCTGTAAAATGGGGATTAAAACTGTGAGCCCCACGTGGGACGACTTGATTACTTTGTCTCCCCCCAGCGATTAGAACAGTGCTTTGCACATAGTAAGCGCTTAACAAATGCCACCGTTATTATTACTGGGCCATGTACCTTCTATCTCTTTGTAATGAATCTGCACAGCAGTGTTCTAGAGGTCCTAAATTCACAGTCAACATCCTACAGTGAAGAAATGGTATGGCAAAGATTGGATTGCATCCAATTCGATCCAATTCCATCATCATCATCATCATCATGGATTCCATCATGGCCGGCAATCTGCAGCTCAATCAATTAATTAATGACCCAGTTTGCCAAGCACTTGGATGAGATGTGGATTCATTTGGTTTTATACTGGACAATCCGGTTTTCTGTTTCCCCTGTCCCGTTTGGATATGGCACTTCGGGGGTTCATAGGCAGGAACTGCACGTTGGGAGTCCGGACTCTGTCGGCTCAGCTTCTGCCACCAATTTCCACGGCTTGAAAGCGGTGCCCGTGGAAGACGAGTACAGTGGTCCCTATGTTTCGTGCAGGACATAGGGAACTCACCCTTGTGCGTACCTCAGTATCAGATCACTGACCATTCTAAAGAAGGGAGGTCAACACGGGGAGAGAGGGGAGCTTATGACCGGTCAAAGGCAGAAAGCAAGTCAGTGTCAGACGATGGTAAACTAGAGAAATGGCCTGGCCCAGGGGAAAGGACAAGGGACTGAGAGGAGACCTTAGTTTTAAACCCACTTCTGCCAGTTATTTATTGTGTGATCTTGGCCATCAGTAAAATGAAGATTAAAGATCTGCTTTCATCTTCTCCTTAGACTGTGAGCCCCCTGTGGAACTATGTCTGCATTGTGTCTACCTTGGTGCTTAGCACAGTTTTTGTTACATAGTAAGCTCTTAACGAATATCGCACTATTTTTTAATAGTATTTGTTAAGCGCTTACTAAGTGTCAGACACTGTACTAAGTGCTGGGATAGATACAAGCTAATCGGGTTGGACACAGTCCATGTCCCACTTGAGGTTCACAGAATGAATCCCCATTTTACAGATGAGATCACTGAGGCACAGAGAATTGAATGACCTGCCCAGGGTCACACAGAAGACAAGTGGCAGGGCAGGAATTAGAACTCAGGTCTTTCTTCCTCCCAGGCCTGTGCTCTATCCACTAGACCATGCTGCTTCCCATTAAATAGATTAGCCTTTAAATGGCAAGTTTTCCTAGGGCAGAGAACATAAGGGTACACGCGCAAGGCAGTTTCTACTTAGATAAGAAGGAAATAGATTGCAGTCAGCTTTATAAACCCCATGACAAGATTCATTGCCTTTATGAAAAATTCATGAGTTTGATATAACCCGACAAGAATGGAAGAGCCATAAAAGCAATGTCACGGATGCATGATGCCATTATTCATCGTCACTTAGTGACTTGATTGAAAAATAAAGCCCATTAACAGCTTTTTAACGGCATCTCTGAACATATTCATTTATATATATATAACAAACTCCGGGTAAGAGTCCTTAAACGAGCATCCAAAACAGAAGAGCTTAAAAACCTCCACAATGACCCAATTCCTCTCATTTCTTTCCTTGTTTTCCTGATTCTCTCAGTTGTAAATGGTTATTAAGCACCCTCCATTACAATCGACAAGAATCTGAGAGCTGGAGGATATGGCTTAGCGGACATCAACTAATGGTGTATGAAGCCTAATGATGAAGGATAATACTTTCAGACCCCCTCCCCCGGGTCTGTCTCCTCTCAGCTTTTACTGAATCCTCCATCACCTCAAGCTTAACACGTCCAAAACAGAACTCCTTATCTTCCCACACAAACCCTGTCCTCCCCATCACTTTTCCATCACTGTAGATGGCACCACCATCCTTCCTGTCTCACATGCCCAAATATCTGGCATTATCCTTGACTCCTGTCTCTCATTCAAGCCACATATTCAATCCATCACTAAATCCTGTCGGGTCCACATTCACAACATTGTTAAAATCTGCCCTTTCCTCTCCATCCAAACTGTTACCACGTTAATGCAATCAATCATCTCACCCCGCTTGGATCATTGCAGGATTGGCACCTTTTTATCTGGGTCCCTCATAGACTGTAAGTTTCTCGTGTACAGGAAACACGTCTAACAATTCCGTCGTACTGTACTCTCCCAGTGCCCTGCATACCATAACCACTCAATAAATGCCATTGATCGATTAATTGAAAAGCACGGTTATAGCTGTCAGGAAGGTACTGCCTTCGCTTGTTTCAAATTATATTTACCATAGATGGTATTGTTTTCCTAAATAATAATAATACTTATTTGCCTTGTGCTTTTATATATGCAAAGTTATTTCAATCAATCAATCCTTGCCCTTAAGCATCTAACTTAAAGTCTAATGGGGAATACAGACCCTAAAATAAATTACAGATAGAAGAAGGAGCAGCATATGGACAGTTATGTTGTACAGCCAGGGCTGGGGTGACATGGAGTAGGAAATACATCCTATCCCGCCTGGATTACTGCGTCAGCCTCTTTGCAAACCTCCCAGCCTCCTGTCTCTCCCCACTCCGGTCCATACTGCCACTCTGTTGCCCGGATCATTTTTCTACAAAAACGCTCAGGACGTGTTTCTCCACTCCTCAAGAAATTCCAGTGTTTGTCCATCCACCTCCTTATCAAGCAGCAATGCCTTATTACTGGCTTGAAAGTAGGCAATCACCTTGCCTCTTCTTACCTCACTTGACCGCTTTCCTGCTACACCTCAGCATGCACATTTCTCTCCTCAAACGCCAGCCTACTCACTGGGCCTCATTTTCATCTATCTTGCCGCTTACCCCTCGTCCACATTCTACCTCTGGCCAGGAATGCTCTCCCTCTTCACGTGTGACAGGCCACTACTCTCCCCACCTTTAAAGTCTTATTAAAATCACATCTCTTGGAGGAGACCTTCCCCAAATAAGCCCTTATTTCCCCTACTTCCACTCCCTTCTATGTCACCCTGGTTGGATTTGTATCTTTTATTCACCCTACCCTCAGTTCCACAGAATTTCTGTACATTCATTCAATAGTATTTATTGAGCGTTTACTATGTGCAGACCACTGTACTAAGCGCTTGGAATGTTTAATTCGGCAATAGATCGAGACAATCCCTGCCCATTGACAGGCTTACAGTCTAATCGGGGGAGACACAAAAACAATAGCAATAAATAGAATTAAGGGGTTGTACATCTCATTAACAAAATAAATAGGGTAATAAAAATATATACAAATGAGCGGATGAGGACAGTGCTGAGGGGAGGGGAAGGGAGAAGGGGAAGAGCGGAGGGAAACGGGGAGGGGGGAAGGGGATATCTGTGCATATCGGTGTCCATTCTAGACTGTAAGCTGCTTGTGGACAGGAAACATGTCTAACAACTTTTTTGTATGGTACTCTTCCTGTGCCCTGCACACCATTACCACTCACTAAATACAACTGATCGATTAATCGAAAAACATGGTTATAGCTGTCAGGAAGCTACTGCCTACTCTTGATTCAAATTATATTTACCATAGATGGGATTCTTTTCCTAAATAATGATAATACTTATTTGCCTTGCACTTTTATATATGCAAATCCCTTTCAAAGATATTTATTTACTGAGCACATAATCCCTGCAGAGCACTGTACTAAGCACTTGAGAGAGTACAAAAAAAAAATGAGTTGACACGGTCACTGCCCTGGAGGACCTAATGAGCTAGTGGTGGAGACAGGCAAAAAAATAAGTTACAGTAACAGGTGCAGAGAGCTCTAGATCATAAGCTCGTGGCGGGTAGGGAATGTGTCTGCACATTGTTATATTGTACTCTCCCAAGTGCTTACTACAGTGCTCTGCATACAGTAAGCGCTCAATAAATACGATTGACTGAAATCCTAGGATGACCCGACCACCACTAGAATTTGGGAAGTCCATTTACCTCCCACTTGTGATCCATTGGTTACAATCTGCCCTTTGTATACGCTTAGCCTCCCCAACTTAGATTTGTTTTCATCGTATATGTTCATCACTTATTATGTGCCAGGCAGTGTACTAAGTGATAGGGTAGATTCAAGCTAATCAGGTTGAGCACAGTCAGTGTCCCGCATGGGACTCATGGTCTTATAGTCCCCATTTTACAGATGAGGTCACGAGGCACAGAGAAGTGAAGTGATTGGCCTATGGTCACATAGCAGAAAAGTGTCATAACTGGAATTAGAACCCAAGTCCTCCGACTCCCAGGCCTGTGCTCATCCACTAGATTGCGCTGCTTCTCCAAATCGTTAAAAATCTTCTCCCTTCCCCGGAGAAAAAACAGGGTTGGCCTATGGTAACTGGGCTTTCCCCCTCTCTTCCTTTCCTCTTCTCCCACTCCCTTCGGTAGCACCTGAACTTGCTCCCCTGATTCTTCCCCTTTCCTAGCCCCACAGCACTTATGGATGTATCTGTAATTTTATTTATTTATATTAAGGTCCATATCATCCTCTAGATCCTTAGTCTAGAGGATGACTAAGCTCACTGTAGACAGGTAATGTGTCTGTTATGTTGATTTACTGTACTCTCCCAAGTGCTTAGTACAGTGCTGTGCACACAGTATGCACTGAATAAATATGACTGACTGACTCTCCCCAAGGAACAAAGAGGTTAGTTTTTAGAATGTGAGCCCCATGAGAGACAGGAACTGCATTCAGTTCTCACCTGTGTATTTTCTCCCAACTTATAGTACAAGGCTTTGTGCACAGTAATTACCTAATAATATAGTACCACTATTTACCCATATGTCATTAGATCAATTCAAGCCTCCCAGCCCCCCCTCTCCCCACCGCTCTTCAAACTATCCTCTTCATTCCAGCTCCACAGTATCGATGTCAAGCACTTGATATAGTGCTCAAATGCTTAGTAGAGTACTCAAGAGCTTAGTACAGTGCTTTGCACACAGTAGGTGCTCAAAAAGTATGGTAGAATAAATAAATCAATGAGATTTATTGAGTACTTACTGTAGACTGAGACCTTTACTAGGTACTTGGGAGAGAACAACGCACAACATTTCTCCAGCTCCACTTTTCAGCAACCTTGAACTGTTTCCAATGTAAAATTCGAACTCCCCAATATGTTTTCAAAATAAATGGTTATAGAATCAACCAGTGGTATTTATCATGCACTTTCTCATGCACTTTCTCATTTGCTGAATGTGGGGAAGTACAACACAGCAGAGTTGGTAGACATGATCCCAGGCCACAAGGAGTTTAAAGTAGCCAGGTATTACAGTAATAGGTCTCTAATTATTGTCATTCTTTCTCTACAGCTCCCAGGTCCCCAGGAGATGATTTTTTTTTTTTTTTCTGGAAATTTATCTTACCACGCATCCCTTGTTCCTATCACTTCTCGAGTCCTCTCACTTGCTTCATTTCTTTTCTCAGTTCCCACAAGGGCACTATTCTTAGTATATAAATGCATTCTGAAATCATTAAGATTTCAACAATTGAAATACTGCGTGGGGTCTATTAGGTTCAATTTATCCCTGTGTGAGTCCTTTACACAGCAATAACAACCACCCTCCTCCCCATATACCCTTCACTTCCAAAATTCAATGACCAGGCTCTATACCCTCCAAGATTCTATTGTGCCCGTGTTTCCGTCCTTCCTATTAAACATGGTTAAGGATTTGTCCTCTTCTCTGAAACATAAAATAAAGCTGGCAGGTCAGTTAATCCATGTATTTATTGAGTGCTCACTATGTATAGAGCCCTGAGTTAAGCATTGTGGAGAGGAAAATACCAGTTTGTTAGATACAATCCTTGACCTTAAGCTTCTTAGTCTAGAGGGGAAGACAGACCCTAAAATAAATTACAGATAGAGAAGGCAGCAGTATATAAGGATATGGACAGTTGTGCTGTGCAGCCAGGGGTGGGGTGACGTAGAGTAGTAGATACAGCATTCATTCATTCAATAGTATTTATTGAGCGCTTACTATGTGCAGAGCACTGTACTAAGCGCTTGGGATGAACAAGTCGGCAACAGATAGAGACAGTCCCTGTCGTTTGACGGGCTTACAGTCTAATCGGGGGAGATGGACAGACAAGAACAATGGCAATAAACAGCGTCAAGGGGAAGAACATCTCGGAAAAACCGATGGCAACTAAATAGAATCAAGGCGATGTACAATTCATTAACAAAATAAATAGGGTAACAAAAATATATACAGTTGAGCGGACGAGTACAGTGCTGTGGGGATGGGAAGGGAGAGGTGGAGGAGCAGAGGGAAAAGGGGAAAATGAGGCTTTAGCTGCGGAGAGGTAAAGGGGGGATGGCAGAGGGAGTAGAGGGGGAAGAGGAGCTCAGTCTGGGAACGCCTCTTGGAGGAGGTGATTTTTAAGTAAGGTTTTGAAGAGGGAAAGAGAATCAGTTTGGCGGAGGTGAGGAGGGAGGGCATTCCAGGACCGCGGGAGGACGTGACCCAGGGGTCGACGGCGGGATAGGCGAGACCGAGGGACGGTGAGGAGGTGGGTGGCAGAGGAGCGGAGCGTGCATAGAAAGAGAGAAGGGAGGAGAGGTAGGAAGGGGCAAGGTGATGGAGAGCCTTGAAGCCTAGAGTGAGGAGTTTTTGTTTGGAGCGGAGGTCGATAGGCAACCACTGGAGGTGTTTAAGAAGGGGAGTGACATGCTCAGATCGTTTCTGCAGGAAGATGAGCCGGGCAGCGGAGTGAAGAATAGACCGGAGCGGGGCGAGAGAGGAGGAAGGGAGGTCAGAGAGAAGGCTGACACAGTAGTCTAGCCGGGATATAACGAGAGCCCGTAATAGTAAGGTAGCCGTTTGGGTGGATACAGCACAGGCCTGGGAGTCAGAGGTCATGGATTCTAATTCTGACTCTGCCACCTGTCTGCTGTGTAACCTTGGGAAAGTCACTTTACTTCCTTGTTTCAGTTATCTCATCTGTAAGATGAAGATTGTGATTGTGAGCCCCACTAGGGACAGGGACTGTGTCCAATCCAATTTACTTATATCCACCCCAGAGCTTAGTACAGTGCCTGGGACATAGTAAGCATTTAACAAATACCATTTTTTATTATCATTATTTCATTCATTTATTCATTCAATAGTGTTTACTGAGCGCTATGTGCAGAGCACTGTACTAAGCGCTTGGAATGTACAAATCGGTAACAGATAGAGACAGTCCCTGCCCTTTGACGGCTTACAGTCTAATTGGGAGAGACTGACAGACAAGAACAATAGCAATAAATAGATAAATAGCAATAAATAGCAATAAATATTAATAAGTGTACATCCCCAACTGAATAGGTGAAGCAGACAGGAGGGAGATTGTTGTTGTTGTCTTAACGTTGTCAAGTCACATCCGATCCACAGCAACGCCATGGACACATCTCTCCCAGAACATCCCACCTCCATTTGGAATCTTTCTAGTAGTGCAGCCATAGAGTTTTCTTGGTAAAAATACGGAAGCGGTTTACCATTGTCTCCTTCGGTTTAGTAAAGCTGAGTCTCTGCCCTCTACTCTCTCCCATACTGCTGCTGCCCAGCACAGGTGAGTTTTTACTTGTAGCCGATGGCCTTCCACTTGTTAGTCACTGGCCAAGCTAGGAATGGAATGGACGAGCCTCTGCTTGACTCTCCCTCCCAAAATTGAGAGCTAGAGGACAGGAAACTCTCCAGGTGAGACCCTGAGAGGTGAGGAGGGAGATTAGGATAGGGAAATGAGAGGTCTATCAAGGAAGGTTTCTTGGAGAAAATAGGATTTTAGTAGGACTTTAGGGAGAGTGGTGGTCTGTCACCACCCAAAATAATTCCTTGCCTCAATTTTTTACCCCTTCTCAAGGTACCTTCCCACTCACTCACTTTTGCCAAAACACTTCCTGCTACACCCATCTAAACAGTCATCTCCTCCAGGAAGCCCTTCCTAATTCATCTTCCACCTTTCCCAGCATACTGTCCTAACAGCCACATGTACCTGAATGTATTTGACAGTTTATTTGGTATGGATACATGTGTGCTTGCCTGAGTACCAGTGATTAATTGGATGCATTATTGGCATTCATCCTCTCACTCTTATGTGTCTTTTCAGTCAGTCAATCGTATTTATTGAGTGTTTGCAATGTGGAGAGCATTGTACTAAGTACTTGGGAGAGTACAATACAACAATAAACAGACACAGTCCCTGTCCACAGTGAGCTTACAGCCTAAAGGGGAAGACGGATAATAATATTAAGGAGTAAATGAAAGATATGGACACAGATAATGTGGGGCTGGAAGCGAGGGATGAATAAAGGGAGTACATCAGGGGGAGGCAGAAGGGAGTTGAAAAAAAGGAAAAAAGAGGGAAAGAGAGCCTCTGGGAGGAGATGTGCCTTCAATAAGACTCTGAAGGAGGGAGAGTAATTGTTGGAAATGAGGAGGAAGGGCATTCCAGGCCAGAGGCAGGACTTGGTCGAGAGTACTGCGACAACATAGACGAGATCCTTTTCTTCTCCCAGCCTCCAGTCCCTGCTCTTTTCAAATGTATCCCTTATTTCCCTCCTTCAGTTCAGCTTTTTAAATTATTTCTCCAGTACCCAACAGCTCCGATTCATCCCCTACTTATACCCACTGCTTGTGGTCCCAGAATTAGTGCCAATTAGGGAATGTGTCTGTTTATTGTTATACTGTCCTCTCCCAAGCGCTTAGACCGGTGCTCTGCACACAGTAAGTGCTCAATAAATATGATTGAATGAGTGAAGGATGGATGGTAGTGTTGTAAACTTGGAACTGATGTGTTGTAAAGCTGAAACAGGATGCAAATTTAGAAATGCTATTAAGTGCCATTTACCATAACTAAAAGTGTTTTAGATTGAGAAATACCTGTAAGTAATTTGTTTTTCACTTGTGGAATTATGAGAAGAACCAGTTAGTAATTATAATAGACAGTTATTTCCACTAGACTGCAAGGTCCTTGCAGGAGGGGATCTTTACCAACTCTGTCCTAGTATACTCTCCTAAGCACTTAGTTCAATGTTCTGTAAAGTGCACACTCAAGGTATATAGATCTATTAATTTATATTGATGCTATTGATGCCTGTCTACTTGTTTTGCTTTGTTTTCTTGTCTGCCTCCCCCCTTCTAGACTGTGAGCCCCTTGTTGGGTAGGGATTGCCTCTATTTGTTCCCAAATTGTACTTTCCAAGTGTTTACTACAGTGCTCTGCACACACTAAGTGCTCAATGAATATGACTGACTGAATGAATGAAAAGCCTCTTGACACACTGCAACACCATTGATTGATTGACATATCACAACTGCTCTGGATTATCCAATTTCTCTGAATCCACAGCATTTATATACCTGTCTGTAATTTATTTATATTAAAGCCCATCTCGCCCCCTAGACTGGAAGCCTATTGTGGGCCAGGAATATGTCTGTTTATTGTTATATTGTATTCTCCCAAGTGCTTAGTAAAGTGCTCTGCACAAAGTAAGTGCTCAATAAATGTGATTGACTGACTGAACCCTTCTCTCCACTTTATTTCCCTCACCACTTATTCCTTTTAAAGCTAACATCATTTCAAAATTATCATCAAACTCCTTCATTGAGCTAATGGATCTAATAAAGAAGAATCAAAGCGTTATTTTGAAATAAAGTTTGATTTGTCCCAGTAAAAAATATCAATAAAAGTAATACTGGTATTATTACAATGTGTCATGCACTGTACTAAGCACTGGAGTAGATATGAGATAGTAACATTGGCTATGAGAAGCAGCACTGACTAGCTGATAGAGCATGGGCTGGGAGTCAGAGGGACCTGGGTTCCAAATTCAGCTCTGCCACTTGTCTGCTGTGTGACCTTGGGCAAGTTGCTTTACTTCTCTGTGTCTGTTACCTCATCTGTAAAATGGGGATTAAGACTGTGATCCCACATGGGACAGGGACTGTGTCCAACATGATTAGGTTTTATCTACCCCAGTGTTTAATACAATACTTGGCACATAGCAAGCACAGAACAAATACCAATTTAAAAAAAAACAAAAAAAAAACAACAAACCAAAAAACCCAGTCCCAGCCCTACATGGGACTCACAGTCTAATTGGGAATGCTTAGAACAGTGCTTGGCACATAGTAAATGCTTAATTAATACTATCATTATTATTATGAGAAGCTGCATGTCTTAGTGGAAAGAGCACAGGCTTGGGAGGCAGAGGTCGGGGTTCTAATCACATCTCTGCCACTTATCAGCTCTGTGACTTTGAGCAAGTCACTTAACTTCTCTGTGCTTCAGTTACCTCATCAGTAAAATGGGTATTAAGACTATGAGCTCCTCGTGGGGCAAACTGATTACTTTGTATCCTCCCTAGCTTTTAGAACAGTGCTTGGCACATAGTAGGCACTTAACAGATGCTATCATTATGATTATGATTATTATTAGATGTATTCCCCCTGCTATTTTCCACATGAGGAAACTGAGGTACAGGAAGTTAAGTGACTTGCCCAAGATCATACAACAGTCAAGTGATGGGCAAGTGAGCTTGTCTTCTAATGCCTACATCTGTGGTCCTTCCACTAGATCACACTGCTTCCTGGTCATGATGCTTCCAAAATCCCTTTAAGGATGAGAATTCATTTAAATTCATTTAAACTCCCAGATCACGGCAACATAGCAAGCAAGAGTGAATCCCTTACTCTTCCTCAAAGAAAGGGAGAGTTGGCCACTCAAAATTTAAATATTCTGGGGCAAGACTACCATATTTTGAAAATAATTAGGCAAGGATAAAAGTAAAATGTGATTTTATACTATTTTATGGGCCTGGTATAGTGAGCTTTATTAAGATGTTTGGTTTTTTATAAGTATTTTTCCTTCTGCTAGTATCACAGTTTCCCTCTGGCCCTGTCACCCCCCCCCCACTATTTTTTCTTTTTGTTTCCAAAATTAAAAGCAATTCAGAACTGATAGCTGAGAAGCAAAGGCCATCATTAGCTGGAGGAGGGGCTGCTCGTCTACAGGGAATCTGTTGGTGTACTGGAGGAGCTGGAAAAGACACAAAGTGGGAGATGATTTGCATCTTTCCCACCTCTCCCATTCTCACCCGCCTTTCTTCTTTCCTCCCAAACCCCCACCTTTTCTCACTTTCCCTCTCTGAAAAGACGAGCTCATACTATCAAAAAATCAAGGCCGAAATACTCGTGAGAACAAAGTTTTTAAATAGAATGAAGAAACATTTCTGCATTGGTGGTTTGCCAAACTCAAAATGCGAACCACATGTTTCATCTGATTGTCGAAATCGTGGTTTTTTGTTTTGTTTTTTTTTTTTTCCATTTTCATCAAAACCTTTAATGTTGTTTCCACCTAGGGCATAGAAGTGTGATAGTGAAAAAAGCAAAATAACTATCTCTGACCCAGTAGTCTACACTGAACATATACTTGCACTCTTATTAAATAACCAGAGGTATGTATTGAGAACTAATTTTCTGCAGAGCACTGTACTAAGAGCTTGAGAGATTACAATACATCTAGCAAACACGATCCCCACCTGCCCTATAAGGACCACTTGGTCCTATAAGAAAGGCAACACATATGTCAGATGGTCAATCGTATTTATTCCAGAACACTGTACTAAGCGCTAAGAAGCGTACGCTGTAACGATTTAACAGATATGTTCCCTGCTCACAAGACCATGGGGACAAAGAGTAAAATTAAGCACGGAACAGAAGACCACCCTCTTTCTTTCCGGCATAATGGATACTTTTCCGGTTTGAGGCCTTGTCATCTCCTAACTACTTCATCAGCCCCCTCACTTGTCTCCCAGCTCCCAGACACCTCTTCTTTCACTCCATACTACACTCTCCTTTCCAGATCATCTACCACAACTTAATTCAGGACCCATGTCTTCTCTCCAATAGTAATTATAATTACACTACTTGCTCGTAGAACACTGCTCGACACATACTAAGCACTCAACAAATACCATCATTATTATATGTCAAGCACTATTCTAAGTGCTGGCGTAGATGCAAATTAATCAGCAGGAACTCACTGTAACTTGGTACTATTGCATTCTCCTTAGGGCTTAGTACAGTGTTTTGCACACAGTAAGCACTCAATAAATACGATTGTATGAATGAAAGGTTGGACACCATCCCTGTCCAACATGGGGCTCACTAAGTAGGAGGGAGAACAGGTATTGAATCCCCATTTTACAGATGGGGTCACTGAGGTACAGATAAGTAAAATGACTCACCCAAGTTCTCACAGCCGAAAAGTGGCAGAGCAGGGAATAGAATCCTGATCCTCTGACTCCCAGGCCCATACTCTTTCTCCTAGGCCACCCTGCTTCCAATGGCTATCCATTTCCCTTTATTTTTGAGAAATTTTTGAGCCCTGGTTTCAAGGCTCCCTCTCCAAAATCTTGCATATTGGCCTCTTTACCTGCTACTTTCCTCACACTCTTTGCTTCCTCCTAAAGTCGTGAGAATGGGATCAGGAGTGAGGCACGGATTTTAAGGGTGGGTAAGGATTGGGTGGGGACTAATTGGCTTTAAAGAACTAATTACCTCAGAGAGTTGAGGAAACCCAAACTCTTTTTGGAGACCTGAGATGAACGAGTCTGGGAATCCAACTCAAAAAAACTGCGGTATTTGTTGAGCACTTCGTGCAGAGCCCTATGGCAAACACTTGGGTGAGCACTATAAAATAGGTCGACAAGACCCCGGCTCTTAAGAAGCTTCTGATATAATGGGTAAAATCAATTACAGATAAGAGAAGCAGTATGGCCTAGCGGAAGGAGAACGAGCCTGGAGTCAGAGGACCTGTGTTCTAATTCCAACTGTGTCATTTGTCTGCTTTGTGACCTTGAACGAGTCACTTCTCTGTGCCTCAATTTCCTCATCTGTAAAGTGGGATTCATTCCTTCATTCAGTGGTATTTCTTGAGTGCCTACTGTGTACTGAGCACTGTATTAAGCACTTGGGAGAGTACGATATAAAAATAGACACATTCCCTGCCCACAACGAGCTGTCGGTATCCAGCCTCCAAGACCGGAGCCCTTTCCAATAGGATATGTTGCCTCTCAGGTAACCCTGCTTCTCGACAGAACCAGGCATTAGAACCCAAGTTTCCTGGCTCCCAGATCTGCTCTAATCACAAAGGTCATGGAATCACCTTTATCACCCCAGTGAAGTGTTCACCTAAGCCCTTCTTGGTACTGAATGTATACACCTTAGTAGTCTCGGTTCAGCTATGAAGGTCGGGCTGGGCTAAACCTATTGAGAAATCAATGAGATTTTCCAATTTTTTAAAAATCAAGTATTCTGTCATTCAGAATCGGACACACAGATGCCATATTCATATAAAAACTGACATCAACATTTCATATATGAAGCAGAGTGGTGCAGTGGAAAGAGCACGGGCTTTGGAGTCAGGGCTCATGAGTTCGAATCCCAGCTCTGCCACTTGTCTGCTGTGTGACTGTGGGCAAGTCACTTAACTTCTCTGTGCCTCAGTTCCTCATCTGTAAAATGGGGATTAAGACTGTGAGCCCCACGTGGGACAACCTGATTCCCCTGTGTTTACCCCAGCGCTTAGAACAGTGCTCTGCACATAGTAAGCGCTTAACAAATACCAACATTATTATTATTATTATTATATCTTGCTCCAGTGCCATCTACCTGGGTGAGTAGGATAGGTCAGAAGATTTTAAAACTCTTTCGACCATCGCTGTGATGATTTTAGAAAAGAATTCAATTGTTGGACACCAAATTGTAGAGAAAGAAAATGAAATGCCAATCTCTGGGCACAAGTGGGTGTTGGATGATTCATATTGAAATACCATTTATATTTCACACCGTGAATGCTGTGTTTTCTATGAGAATGACATTTGGGAGAAAAAAAACCCAAAACTTCTGAAACTAGGTTGTAAGCGAGACTAAGTTTCCCTGTGGGCAGAGAACGTGCCTGCCAACCTTGCTATATTGAACTCCCCCAAGAGCTTTATACCCAGTAAGCGCTTAATAAAAATGATTGATTTAAACCCTTGGCTAGACCCATGGATTCATAACAATGATAATAATAATAATTATAATAATGATGTTGGTATTTGTTAAGCGCTTACTATGTGCAGAGCACTGTTCTAAGCACTGGGGTAGATACAGGGTAATCATTCAATCATTCATTCAATAGTATTTATTGAGATCTTACTATGTGCAGAGCACTGTACTAAGTGCTTGGAATGAACAAGTCGGCAACAGATAGAGACAGTCCCTGCCGTTTGACGGGCTTACGGTCTAATCGGGGGAGACGGACAGACAAGAACAATGGCAATAAAAGGTTGTCCCACGTGAGGCTCACAGTTAATCCCCATTTGACAGATGAGGGAACTGAGGCACAGAGAAGTGAAGTGACTTGCCCAAGTCACACAGCTAAGTGGCAGAGCCGGGAGTCGAACTCATGACCTCTGATTCCGAAGCCCAGGCTCTTTCCACTGAGCCACTGAGCCACTAGTGATAATGACACTAGTAATAATTGTGGAAATTGTTAAGCACTCATCATTGTACCCTACATTGTGCTTAAGTACTGGAATAGTCATAGGATAATCTGACTTAGAGAAGTAGTGAAAATGGAAGCTCACTGTAGACAAGGAATGTCTAACAACTCTGTTTTGCTGTACTCTCCCGAGTGATGGTATAGCGCTCTGCAGATAGTAAGTGCTCAAGAAATACCATTGATTGATTGACCGATTGAGTACTTTCTATGGACAGTATAGGTAGGGATTCCCAGTTATAGGCAGCATGGCCTAGTGGATAGAGCACGGGCCTGGGGCTCAGAAGAACCTGGGTTCTAGCCCCGGCTCTGCCACTTTTCTGCTGTGGGACCCTGGGCAATTCACTTCATTTCTCTGCACCTCAGTTATCTCATCTCTCTATCAACTCTGTTATATTGGACTCTCCCAAGCACTCAGTACAGTGTTCTGCACCCGGGAAGCGCTCAGTATATATGATTGATTGAGAAGCAGTGTGACTTAGTAGAAAGAGCATGGGGTTGGGAGTCAGAGGTCGTGGGTTCTAATCCCAGCTCCACCACTTATCAGATGTCTGATTTGGAATTTAGACTGTGAGCCCCACGTGGGAAAATCTTGTATCTCCTCCAGTGCTTAGAACAGTGCTTGGCACATAGTAAGTGCTTAACAAATACCATTGTTATTATTGTTACTGCGATCGAGACTGCAAGCCCCATGTGGGACACAGACTGTCCAAGCAGGTTATCTTGTAACTACTCTAGTACTTGGACAGTGTTGGACAAATAGTAAGTGCTTATGAAATTCCATTTAAAAAAAAAAAAAAAAGAAAAAAAATTCATGTTTCCTCGTTCGCAGATTGGTGCTCTTTCTTCTGGACCACGAGCTGACATGGACTTTTCCTTTGTCATTATGCAAGGTGGGAAATGGAGATCAAGTGGAATTGATTTGGAAATAGCCTTCTGTTATTTATTCATCCATCCAAACAGCAGATTCTCAGTTTTGAAGTTAACTCCAGACCTTGGTGTTAGAATCCTGAAACCTTGAGCTCAGAAGAGGAAGTGTGTCTATCAGCTCTGTCATACGGTACTCTCCCAAGAGTTTAGTGCAGTGTTCTGCACACACTAAGCACTCCATGAGTATTATTGATGGATTGATTGAAGGGTATGCTTAAAGGGGGCTATTGGTCTGTGTAAAAGAAAACTGGGATTGCTGGGAAGGGGGGTTGCAGTCAGGAAAGGGATGAAAACAGTGGAGACGTGACCTGTCAGGAAGTTGGAAATAGGTGGAGGAGAGGGAGGGGACTTCCCCCTAGAATGTTAGTTCTTTGTGGACATGGAACATGTCCATTTATTGTTGTGTTGTACTCTCCCGAGTGCTTAGTACAGTGGTCTGCACACAGTAAGCGCTCAACGAATATGACTGAATTAAAGAGGAGACTCTCAGACTCCAGAGTGTTGGCTGCAGCTACAGTGCCTGTAACTGAAGTGGAGAGGAAATCAAGAGCTCCGCGTGTCCGTCTGTGAGATATCTGTCTGAAAGTGCTAGACTGCAAACTCCTTGAGTCAGGGATTGAATCATTTAATTCTACTGTATTTTCCCACACACCTAATACAGTACTCTGTACTCAGCACTCTGTAAACTGCTTGAGA
Source organism: Ornithorhynchus anatinus (assembly GCF_004115215.2). Taxonomy (NCBI): domain Eukaryota; kingdom Metazoa; phylum Chordata; class Mammalia; order Monotremata; family Ornithorhynchidae; genus Ornithorhynchus; species Ornithorhynchus anatinus. The sequence continues at coordinate 64,643,914 of NC_041735.1, read as the reverse complement.
TCAGGGTTCATATCTACTACATGTATTATTCTTTCCCACATGCTTAGTAGCATGCTCTGTTAGCTCCTTGAGGCCAGGGTTTCTATCTACTAGCTGTGTTGTACTCTCCCATGTACATAGTAGAGTGCTCTGCCCATGACAGACTGTAAGCTCCTTGAGGGCAGAGTTTGTGTCTACTAATTCATTCATTCATTCATATTTATGGAACACTTACTGAGTGCAGAACACTGTACTAAGCTCTTGGAACGTAGTCTCCCAAACGCTTAATACAGTGCTCTTCAGAGTAAGTGCTCAATAAATAAGATCGAATAATGCCATTAATAAAAAAAAAATCCAGAAATATAAATGTTTCTATTCATGAAAATTCACACACTGAATCAACAAAATACCTACGACAGGGACAGTTAAGAAAAAGTGTATTGCCTCCATTCAGGATCTTAGTCTCATAAAAGCAAAAAGAACATTTGATTACCCCTGCTGGTATTTATTGCATTTTCTGAAGCTAGGGAGAGTGCTATAGGTCAAACTGATTGCACTGTGGAAACCTACATTGAGTCAGCAGGATCTTATATTCACACATTCGGGAAAAAACAACTTTGCTGGAAACATCTTCCAGCACGGCACTGAATTAACTTCATTAATCCTCATGTGATACCTAAGGAAAAGAACACATGACTACTGGCATGCCATGACATCCAATTCTGTCATAGTATGTGGTTTTTGGTTTTTTTTTTTAATGGTATCTGTTAAGGGTTTACTATGTGCCAGGCACTGCAGTACGCAGTAAGGAAGATACAGGCAAATAAGGTTGGACATAATCTTGTCCCACATGGGGCTCATAGTCTTGATGATAACAATAATAATTGTATTTGTTAATTACTTGTGATGTGGCAGTCACAGTACTATGTTCTAGGTAGATATAAGATGATAAGTTCGGACACAGTCCCTGTTCCACATGGGGCTCACATTTTAACTCCCAATTTACAGACAAGATAACCGAGGCATAGAGAAGTTAAATGACTTCCCCAAGTTAAAACAGACGATGAGTGGCAGAGCAGGAATTAGAACCCAAGTCCTCTGACTCCCTGGTCCCTGCTCTTTGCACTAGGCCACGCCACTTCTCATGTTTTCAATACAGGATTTATTACGTAGCACCACAGAACAGTTAGGGAATATCCTTCCCACAACACAAGTGGGTGTAAAGTAGATGTGAAGAGGAAAGTGGGAGTCTGGACATCCAAGCGTGAGGCTGCCTTGTGACTGACCTTGGGCAAATCATTTCACTTCTCTGTGCCTCGGTTACCTCAGCTGAAAAATCGAGATTAAGACTATGAGCCAAAATTGGAAACGGGACTGTGTCCAACCCGGTTAATTTGCATCTACTCCTTTGCTTAGCACGGTGCCTGGAGCCTAGTAAACATTTAAATACGATTACACAAAAAATACACTTTTGAAAGTGGGGAAAGTAACTGTCTGTTGGCTATGAGGAGGGAGGACGCTCCAAGGATGTGTGTGAGAGGTCGGCGGTGAGATAGACGAGACTGAGGTACAGTGAGTAGGTTGGCACTAGAAGAGGGAAGCATGTGGAAACGGGACTGTGTCCAACCCGGTTAATTTGCATCTACTCCTTTGCTTAGCACGGTGCCTGGAGCCTAGTAAACATTTAAATACGATTAGACAAAAAATACACTTTTGAAAGTGGGGAAAGTAACTGTCTGTTGGCTATGAGGAGGGAGGACGCTCCAAAGATGTGTGTGAGAGGTCGGCGGTGAGATAGACGAGACTGAGGTACAGTGAGTAGGTTGGCACTAGAAGAGGGAAGCATGTGGGCTGGGTTGGAGTAGGAGAGGACAGAGGTGAGGTAGTAGGGGTCAAGGGGATTGAGTGATTTAAAGTCAAAGGTGAGGAGTTTCTGTTTGATGTGGAGGTAGATGGGCAACCACTGGAGGCTCCTGAGGAATGGAGAAACATGGACTAGAATATTTTCGTAGACAAATGATCTTCTCTCCTGAAGAGAAATAGATACGATGCCAAATGAATGGATTCTATTTCTCCATTTCTGCTATCTTTCTGTTCATAAGATTCATCCGCTGAACGTCTTTATCAAGGTTGTCCATGTAGTCATACAGTTTGGATTATGGTATCGTTTGGTAGACTTTCCAAATATCTAAATTCACACTGTCCCTGAAAAAGGACTAGAATTCAGTAACGTACTCCAGTACTAAAACTTAAATTGTTTAGCTGTATTTGAATATTTAACTATAACTGAACATACATAATTAAATCAATCATATTTATTGAGCTCACAAAAATAGCAAGAACCCCTATATTTGAAAATAACAAAATCACCTTCTTGCCATCCTGTAATTGATTCCCTCCTAGAGATTTCTTTTAGTTCACAAACCTAAATGAAAACCCTATCCGGACTTCATTGGAGCAGTCCCTGTTCCACAAAGGGCTCATCGTCTTAATCTCAGTTTTTCAGCTGAGGTAACCGAGGCACAGAGAAGTGAAGTGATCTGCCCAAGGTCAGTCACATGGAAGCCTCACAATTTGATGTTCATGCTCCAGCTTTCTTCTTCACCTCTACTTTGCACCCATTCAGGCTGTGAAATGGATGTTTCTTAATTGTTCCATTGTGTTATGTAATAAATCCTGTAACGGGGAAGGGGCGTGACCTAGTGCAGAGAGCATGGGGCCTGGGAGATTCATTGCATGTCTCACCATTTTGCTGTTGAGCATATCAACTAGTGAAGGGCCCATTTCTGACATGCCCTTTACATCTCACCCTGGGGATATAAGCTTCCTCAGCATAAGCCCCGCCACCCAACCCAAAGCCAGCCACTCTGCCTCCCCAGAAAACGGCACCAGCTCCCCTAAAGCTATCGAGGAGACTCCATCCCGTCCTGCCTTCCATCTTACAAGATGCAAAACAAAACTACCCTCACAGCATGAGCCCTGGGAAAATGGGTGGCTGCCACAGGAGCTTCTGTGGCTATGGGGTGCCCTGGAATCTGAGCCACGAGGACACTGGATTTCTCCTCCTCCAGCCAGCCCCCTACTGATTTTTTTGGTTTTCTTTTCTCCATTTGTCCTCGTCTTGAGTTCTGATTTAGCGTTTTATTGTTTCATCACTCCCGACGTGTCTGTCTCAAGTCTCTTCCCCCCGCTTAGATTCTTAGGTTGTGAGCCCCTTGAGGACCCCAACATGTCTAATCCTACCCTGCACAATATTTTCTAGGGCTTAGCACAGTGCTCTGCACACAGTCAACACTCAATAGTGTTATTATAACTAAAATCAGACATTTTTTTTTTTCATTCCTGTCTGGGATTATTCTCTTATTTGATCTTTATAGAGTGTTGGCCAAAGAGCTCAAATCACCAAGAAGAAATTCTACAAAGCCCAGATAATGCTGAATGGTAATAATGGATGTTATTCCTGCAACTTGATATCCAGATACACGAGTCAATCGATAGTATTTTTTTAGGACCTACTGTGGGCGGACCTCTGTATTAAACACCTGGGAGAGACCAGAGAGTTAGTAAAAATGGACCCCGCCCTCAAAGGGCATGAAGTCATGTGCAGAACACTGTACTAAGTGCTTGGGAAAGAAGAACAAAATTAGTAGGCATGATCCGTGCCCTCATGGAATGGACAGTCTAGCAGGAACCATATCAACTCATAAACCAACACTTGTCTGGCAGAGAACGCTTCCTGGTTTACAGTAATGATTACCTTTTCTTTCAGTGGAAAGAAAACACATAAAAATGAACAGCTAAAATTAAATTGTCTACAGGTTACACTCTTCTGATAAGGCCTGTAATCAATCAGCGCTGTCCTGGAACACCCTCCCTCCTCACATCCGCCAAACTAACTCTCTTCCTCTCTTCAAAGCCCTATTGAGAGCTCACCTCCTCCAGGAGGCCTTCCCAGACTGAGGCCCCCTTTCCATCTGATCCCCCTTCCCGCCCCCCACCTTCTGCTTCTCCCCCTTCCCTCTTCCCCTCCCCTCAACACTGTGCTCATTTGTATATATTATAGATTACCCTATTTATTTTGTTAATGAGGTGTACATCCCCTTGATTCTATATATGTTGATAATGTTGTCTTGTTTTTGTTTTGTTCTGTTTTGCTTTGCTGTCTGTCTCCCCCAGTGAGACTGTGAGCCCATCACTGGGTAGGGATTGTCTCTATCTGTTGCCAAATTGTACATTCTAAGTGCTTAGTACAGTGCTCTGCACATAGTAAACACTCAATAAATACTATTGAATAAATGATTGAATGACATTTTCCACCAATGGACCAATACAAGAAGAATCTCCCTATATAACAACAACAAAAATGGTACTTGTTAAGCACTTACTATATGCCAAGCACTGTTCTAAGCACTGGGGAAGATACAGGTTGGACACTGCCCCTGTACCACATGGGGCTCACAGACTAAATCCCCATTTTGCCGATGAGGTAACTGAGGCCAGAGAAGTTAAGTGACTTGCCCAAGATCACACAGCAGGCATGTGGCAGAGCAGGGATTAGAACCCAGGTCCTTCTGACTCTCAGCCGGTGCTCTAATCACTAAGCCCTGCTGCTTCTCCACATCAGAACTGGACATTCTATCAGATGGTCTTAAGGAGATGATGCGCAAAAGTTACTTCAGTTGAAACCTTTTAAGTTATTCGTGTACTTACACTCGGCATACTTTTGAAGCTGAGAAAACTCAGAGGGACTGAGATTTACCCACTTCTCCTGATTCGTCATTTTGAGGCTTCTGTCTTCTGTCACATATCAGTGGACGGAGCTCTTAGTGACAGACCAAGGAACTGTGCTGTTTGTCAGAATTCTGCAGTTCAAGGATTCCCCAAAATCCAATAGGCATCAGCATTTAATATGGGATATCCGTTCAACAGTCGGTATGATAGCTCTGCAGGGGGAAGCTTGTGGCTTCAACTTCAGAGGAAAGGTCTGAAAGAGGACAAATAGAAAGATTTGTACTGTTACTCAAAGACCACCGACATTGCTAATTGACAGATAACTGTTGAAACTATGTTACGTATGTGTCTATGTTCAATTTAGGATTAGATGAATAATCTGTGGAAGAAAAATGAAAGGAGGTGGGCTAGCATAAAGTACCTTTTTTCTGAGAAGGATGGGAAAGATCATACATTGCTAAAATGTGTCCTTTCCTCTCCATCCAAGCTGCTACAGTCTTGATCTGAGCACTTATCCTATCCTGTCTTGATTATGGCATCAGCCTCCTTGCTGACCTCCCTGCCTCCTGTATCTCCACACTCCAATCCGTACATCACTCTGCTGCCCGGATCGCTTCTTTAAAAAATGTTCCATCCATGTTTCCCTACTTTTCCTGAGATGTGATGTGGCCTAATGGAAAGAGCACAAGCTGGAAGTCAGAGGACCTGAGTGCTCTGCCACTTGACTGCTCTTTGGCCTTGAGCAAGTCACTTTACTTCTCTAGGCCACAGTTACCTTATGCATAAAATGGAGATTAAATCCTCCCCAATAAGCCCTCATTTCTTCTTTTTTTTAAGGGTATTTGTTAAGCTCTATGTGCCAGGCACTGTACTAAGCCTTGGGTTTGATAAAAGTTTGTCAGGTGGATCAGAGCCCCTGTCCCTCATGGGGCTTGCAGTCTTAGTCCCCATTTAACAGATGAGGGAAGTGGGGCACAGAGAAGATAAATTAATAATAATAATAACAATAATAATAATAATAATAATAATGTTGGTATTTGTTAAGCGCTTACTATGTGTAGAGCACTGTTCTAAGCGCTGGGGTAGACACAGGGGAATCAGGTTGTCCCACGTGGGGCTCACAGTCTTAATCCCCATTTTACAAATGAGGTAACCGAGGCCCAGAGAAGTTAAGTGACTTGCCCACAGTCGCACAGCTGACAAATGGCAGAGCTGGGATTCAAACTCATGACCTATGACTCCAAAGCCCATGCTCTTTCCACTGAGCCACGCTGCTTCTGACCAAATTACTTGCCCAAGGTTGCACTGCAGACAAGTGGAAGAGCCTGGATTAGAACCCAAGTCATTCTGACTCAGTCACCTTACCCCCTCCTGCCTTACCTCACTGATTTCCTACTACAACCCAGAAAGTTCATGTTTGTCTCTTTAATGCAAACCTACTCACTACTTTGATCTTCATCTCTCCACCGACCCCCAACCCACAACCTGCCTCTGGCCTGGAAATCCCTTCCCTTCGTATCCAACGGACCATCACACTCCCCACTTTCAAAGCCTTATTAAAATCACATCTCTTCCAAGTGGCCTTACCTGACTAAGCCCTCATTTTCTCTACTCCCTCTCTCTTCTGTGTCACCCTCACCCTTGGATTTTACCCTTTATTCACCCCACCTTCAGCCTACAGCACTTAGGTACATATCCATGATTCATTTATTTGCAGCTGGTCTTGCCCTCTAGAAGGTAAACTCTTTGTGGGCAGGGAATGTGGTACCAACTCTGTTAGAGTACACACTCCCAAGCCCTTAGTGCAGTGATCTGTCCATAATAAGTGCTCATTAAATCTGACCAATTGATTACATGGAAAATGAAATACCAGGCAGTCCTCAGACTTACGACTTAATTGCTTCCTGAGAACTGTAAGTGAAAAAGTTGCATGTCAGAACTAATTTTCTCCTAGAAACAATGCTTTCCTTGGCAATTGGTTCCTTAGCCTAGGCTGGAAAGTCTATTTTAACCTAAATTACCCAGAATCAGGCACTCAAAACCTAACAAATGATAAAGCTGCATTAATACTGTTTTATTGTCAAAGAGATTCTTTTCTACATTATTTATTAAGCACTTGATATGTTCTAGGCACTGTACTAAGCACTGGGGTAGATATAAACTAATCAGAGTGGACACAGACCCTGCCCAAATAGGGTTCACAATCTTGATCTTCATTTTACAGATGAGGTAAGTGAGCCACAGGGAAGTTAAGTCACTACCCTGGAGCTAGTGCCATAAAGGAGGATAGTGTTTCAAAATAAAAACTGATATGTCATAATGCTGAAACAAGGCAGGAAGTTGTTCATGTAAGTAATAATAATAATAATATTGGTATTTGTTAAGCACTTACTATGTGCCAAGCACTATTCTAAGTGCTGGGGTAGATACAAGATAACCATTTTCTCCCATGTAGGGCTCACAGTCTTCATCACCATTTTGCAGATGAGGTAACTGAGGCACAGAGAAGTTAAGTGACTTGCCCAAGGTCACACAGCTGACAAGCGGCAGAGCTGGGATTAGAACCCATGACCTCTGACTCCCAAGCCCGGGCTCTTTCCACTGAGACACACTGCTTGACTTGTAACTTCATTTGTCTTAAATTCAAGCCCATGTGTACATCAAAAATCCAACTCAAATCATTCCATTGTGGATACATATTCATATTGGTATTTAACAAACCGATTATATTTTAAATCATATTTCTCAATATATTCACACTCTTTTGGTCTTCTTTTGGATCTTAGGAACAGATCCTTACATTATTTTCTATGGGATCCTAGGTTGCATTTGGCATTATTCATTATTCTTTCACATAATACTTTTATTTCACAAAATCACTTAAAACTCTTTACAGGGGTAGACTTCTAAATAGCAACAATAGTAATAATGACATAGAAGTCTGCAAATGTTCACTTAAATTTTCATTAGCTTGACAAATTTTGAAATGTATTCTTTAATCCACCTGAAAAAAAAGCACGTGTTTTATTTTTTCATGTATGATTCATTTCTGTTTCAAACATTCCCAGAAGAAAAATCGAAAGGAAGCACCACCAAGAATAACACCTTTTATGTGGTATTTTCTCTGGTACATATCTAATTTTCCAAAACAGCAAGTGCATTTCAACTCAAGTATGCAACATTCAGCATGTATGAAATGGGGCTCCTCATCAGGAAACATTCGCTTTCCCATACCAGTGTATGTATGTTGTGTATATATATGCATATATTTATGTTCCCAACCAATATATGTTGTATAGGAAACACATGTTAAGCAATCAGTAATGTTTACTGAGCACCTACTGTGTGGTGTACACTGTGTTAGACACTTGGGAGAGTTCACTAGTCTTACTAAACATGATCCCTGCCCTCGAAGAGCTTACGCTCTAGCAGAAAAGGTGGACACTAATATCATTTACCCATAGTAGGAGGTAGGAAAAGGGGATAGAGAAGGGGATTTGTGTCCTAATTTGGAAATCACTTCTCAGCATAAATAACTTTTAAAAGATTATTTATAGCACTGTTTAAAACTAAGAATGACCTACCAACACAAATTTTCTATTTCTATCACAAGTTCAGGACTGGGTTTTCTCAACCGACAGTAACCCAATTTACATTCAAATGAGGAGAATTTATAAAGTCATGGCAACATGCTAGGTTTTGAATTAACTTATTCTTGAGGTCTGAGGACTGGCTTGATTCCAAAATGAAAATGTTTGGGAAGAGATTCAGTCCATGTCCTTCGGAGACTTTCCAACAATTCAGACCATGTTTTCTTGCAATTCTGCCAGCACAATCTATCACTTTTTGAGAGGACAGGAAGTCGAAGAAAATCCAGGCTTTTTTCTTTTTTTTCTTTTATTCATAATAAGACAGCTGGGTAGGCAAAGAGGTCAAATGAGCAAGGAAATGAGAAGAAAAACTCCAGAGAAATAACAGCCATAGTAGTTCCAAAAATTAATTCTTGTGTTAGACAAGTAGCAGGGCCGGATTAGAACTCAGGTCCTTCTGACTCCCAGGCCCATGTTCTGTCCACTAGGCCATGACCTCTTCTCGTCTTAATGTTGCTCCCCTGTCCAGTTTTTGCCTGGCAGTGGGGAGAGTACTAAAACAGGTAGTGGAAACCCCTGGAAATCAGGAAGCTTGTCTTTTGGTTCGAAAGTACTCTCCCAAGAATTTACCACAGTGCTCTGTATACAGAAGTGCTCAATAAATACAATTGATTGATTAATTGGAAATGACAATCATCTCCCAAGATGGCTTTCCTTTTCCCCAGAAAAGGCCAAATCTCTGTTCTGATTCCCAAGCCAGAGAACAAGCAAGCCCTAAAGGAGGTGGTGAAGCAGTGTGAAGAGTTGGGGACTGGAAGATATGGTCCTCTCAGCCACTGGCCTGCTTTGTCACCTTAGAGAGGTCATTTAGCTTCTCTGAGCCTCAGTTTCTTAATCTGAAAAAAATGGGAATTAAATACCTGTTCTCCCTCCCCTTTAGAATGTGAGTCTCATATGGGACAGGGACTGCGTCTGATCCGATTGCATTTTAGTTACGCCAGTGTTTAGCACAGGCTAGCCACTTAGGGATCATTTTGGAAATGGCAGTTATCACCACCAAGTGACAAAACTCACTGCAATTTAGTCATCAATAAACTACATGCCTGAAGTGGTTATGTTTCTGGATAAATGCTTGATTTGAGGCTTCCTGGGACATTTAGGCAACTTCTGCTGAACTGGGTCAGAACATATGGATTTGGCCTGTTGTGAAACCAACCTTTGGAGGTTGTTGAATTTGTTCACAGCCCTCGCTGGCCCTCTCCTCTTTCCCTGGTGACTAGAGTCAGGACAATATTTTGTCCAGGGTGAAGTGGGAAGGCCAGAGAGGATTGTGGATAAATTAAAATCCATTCACACCCAAAAGATACTAATCAAATGGTATTTTTTAAGCACTTACTCTGTGCTGAACACTGTTCTAAGTGCTCAAGAGAGTACAGTTTGACAAAGTCCTTAGACAAGGTCCTTGCCCTCAGGGAGTTAACAGTTAGAAATCCTGATGACAATATGTTCTACTTTTTTTTTTTTTTTTTTTTGGTATTTAAGTACTCACTATGTGTCAAACACTATTCTAAGCACTGGGGTAGATACCAGTGAATTAGGTTGGACACAGTCCCTGTGTTCTGGCCTAGGAATAGGCCAGAACCAAATGAATTGTTTTGATGACCTCAGGAAAGGAAAATTCATAAATCTGAAAATATAAGGAAATCTTTGTGTAACAAAGCTAGGGCTAAAAAACTGTTAGGCATCTAAAGCAATAGTGACTGAACTCTGGGGTAAAATAAGTAATAAATCCCTCACATTTGGGATATTAAAAAAAAAAAACTGACAAAATTTGCCCTGCAATCTCATTTATCTTTAAGGCAAATGATTGTCTTATGTAATTTTCCAGTAAGTTGATTTTAATTACTTTGAGAAGTTTTTAATTAAGATTGATTCAAATTGTTAAATTGAATAATTAGCCTTGGCTGAACTGAGTGGACAATTTCCAAACTTGCCTGAGATCTGGGGGCTGTTCTCTCAGTTTCAGCCAAGAATGTACCATTTTGCCTCGACTCTGCTGCTGCTGAAACAATCCAGAAGGACGGAGTGAGAGCAATACAAACTTGCATTCTTAAGAAAGAACTGGCTCCATTATTTCCCCTATTGTTTAAATAGTGGTGGCTCTACACAGATCTCCTTATTTCTCTATAGGTAGGCTATAATAGTGTTCCAATAATAATTATAACAATAATTGTGGTATTTGTTAAGCGCTTACTTTGTACCAGGCACTGTACGAAGCACTGGGGTGAAGACAAGCAAATTGGGCTGGACACAGTCCCTGTCCCATGTGGGGCTCACAGTCTCAACCCCCATTTCACAGATGAGGTAACAGGCACAGAGAAGTGAATTAGCTTGCCCAAAGTCACACAGCAGACAAGTGGTGGAGCCGGGTTTAGAAACCAGGGCCTTCTGACTCCCAGGCCTGTGCTCTTATCCACTAAACCGGACAGCCCACTGGGCCTGGTGTCTAATCCTGGCTCTGCCATTTATCTGCTGTGTGGCTTTGGGAAAGTTTATTCTCTTCTCTGTTCCTGTTACCTCAACTGTAAAATGGAGATTGAGACTGGGCCTAGGGGCTGTAATGTTGGGAAACAGCCTGGCCTAGTGAAAAGAGCATGGGCCTGGGAGTCAGAAGACCAGAGTTCTAACCCCAGTTCCACCAATTACCTGTGATGTGACCTTGGGCAAGTCACTTCACTACTCTTTGCCTCAGTTCACTCCTCTGCAAAATGGGAATTCAGTGCCTCTGCTCCCTCTAATTTAGACTGTGAGCCCCATGTGGGATAGTAAGTGCTCAATAAATACTATTGAATGAATGTGGGACCTGATTATCGTGTATTTACCTCAGTGCTTATTAAAGTGCTTGGTACATAGTATACACTTAATACATATTATCATTATTATTTATTATCAGTGAACTAATTCCCAGGTTCAATTATCCCAGGTCTCTCTGAAAAGACCTGGGGGTTTCCAATAAGAGGTGAAAAAATACAGATTAGTGGATTCTGACTATTAACCATTTGAAGTCCACCCCCTCTAATCCTTCTTCCCCACTAAAATCCCTGCACTTATGAGGAAAAAATGTGTGGCACTTCCATCTCCCAATTTTGCAGGGAAAAATCCTGGATTTTTATAACTGTTCCTGTTGCTGCTGCTACTAAAACTGCCAAAACCACAAGAAATTGGTTGTGGAATTGGGACTATCCTAAATAAACTCCACATTCTACTTTTCAATGCCCCGCTCCCATTCCCCTTCCCCTTACCTTTTTGAACTTTCTCTGTCCAGGTTAGAGTTAGAACTGATGCAATGTTCCCAGAGCATTCTGGCATTTATAGTTTAGTCACCCAAAATTATTTTAACCCTGCAGTTCTCACTCTCAGAGCCTTCAACTTGTAACCCTCTAACTCTGCTCTCTATGGTCAGCTTATATATTGTCTCTGGCTACACACAAAAAAATGCCTCACTGCGGGTTTATGCCAAAAAAACTACCCTCTAAATTGTTAACAGAGCCTAGTGAAAAGCTAGCAGGACTTGGAATCAGGAGACCTAAGTTATAATCTTCACAATGCACCTTGTCTGCAGTATAACCTTGGGCAAGTCGGTTTCCTCACTTATAAACTATGGGTTAAACATTCGATGTCCCTCCTGTTTATTCTGTGATAAGAGATGTGAGATAGGAACGGTGTCCAACCTCATTATCTTGTATCTACCCCAGGGCTTCCTATAGTGCTTGGCATATAATAAACATTTAACAAATACCACAATTATCATTATTACATAAGTGCTAGAAGTGGCTGTTAGGTTGATATAATTATCATCCTTATCATTATTATAATCAGGGCATTCATTATGCACCTACTATCTCTTGAGAGTTGCAGCAGAGGGAAGGTTATGAGATTAGATTTAGTCCCCGTCTCAAATGGAACTCACAATTTATTTTATGCCCATTTTGCAGGTGATGAAATTGAGGCTTTGAGAGGTCATGGGATTTTTTTCCAAGATTACAGCATAAGCCAGTTGTGAAGTCAGGACAGAAAACGAGGCATTCTGACTCTCAGGGCCTTGTTCCTTCTGCCTGGACTCTCTTTATGGCCTAATAGAGAGAGAACAGATTTAAGAGTCAGAAGGATGTTGGTTCATATTCTGACTCTGCCACTTGACTGCTGTGAGACCTTGGACAACTCACTTAACTTGTTAGGACCTCAGTTTCCTCACCTGCAAAATGGGGAGCTCCATGTAGGGCAGGGAATATGTCCAACCAGATCAGCTTGTATCTACTCCACCTCTTAGAACAGTGCCTGGAACAAAGCAAGCACTTTACAAACACCAAAAAAAAAAAAAAAAATCCTCTATAGATCAGCCCAATTTCCCTGCCCCCTCTAGATTGCAAACTCTTGGGCAGGGAATGAGTCAGGTTAAATTGTTATATTGTACTCTCTCAAGGGCTTAATACGGTGTTCTGCACAGAGTAAGTGCTCGGTAAATATGATTGATTTTAACCCTACAGCACTGTGCACACAGTAGGTGCTCAATAAATGCTGTGAATAATGATGATTTAAATTTGCTAAGTAATTCCCTTCCATCCCATTTACAGTTTTAATCTAGAAAATGCCTATTAATTCCAGTTCCTACACATCCTCCTTAGACTTTCCAATGACTTCAAAAATATAGTAATGTCAATTACACTCTCTCTTTTCTATTAATTAAACAATAATGATCAAGGTCCAAGGCAATTTCTGTGTATTAATGAATAGCTGGGAGGTACTGGTGCTCTTTCAACAATCGATCCATATGGTGCTTCCTGCACCAAAGTGATTATTGTGTTTGAAAAAAAGGAGACGCCGCTTATAAGGAAATGATAAGTACCAAGATACCCAAGCAGCTTCTGTTCTAGATTATGGTCACGTGCATCGAGAAAATGACCAGCAAGAGAACACATATGAGAAATGGAACTGGAAACGGAATGTGAAATCCTCTTCTGCATTCTCTGCGAGACAAATACCACTTTAGAGATCTGCTTAAAGTAGAAATAGCAACCAGGTTCCATATTCCCCAAGAGATGCTACTTATACTTGTTCCTGAAATCTCTCTGCCCTCTTCTTTCCAATGCCCCAATTTCAATGTACATTAAAAAACTCTGGACTCAATCCATCATATTTATTGAGCACTATGTGCAGAGCATTCTGCTAAGCACTGGGAGAATATAACAGAGTTGGAGGACACATTCCCTCCTTGCAATGACCTTACAGTCTAGCAGGGAATAATATGCAGAAGTAGGTGAATGAGGCATTAGAACCTTTTGATTTCCTTTTAACCTGTGACTGTGTGAGTTAGATTGATTTGGGAAGGTCAAGTGGGAGGTGTGGGGGAGGGCTGGGAGGCAGAGCAGAAAAGGAAGAAATCAAAGGAGAAGGGCAAAAACATGTGTGTGGGTCTTCTCCATCACTTATATTCCAGACAGATGTATATCTGTCAGAGTATTCCACTAGGATGTGTTATGGGAGAAATAGGCCTGTGATAAGTGCATTCTCAGAAATTAGGTTCTGTTGGACAAAAGACAATGGGGGTTGTTGAAAGAGAGCTAAACTAAATAGAAAATATCACTGGAATGCATTATCCCCATGGCTCTCCACTGCTCTTGACATCCACTGCACCTCACTTCCACTGTGAGACTGACACACCCAATGGGCTACTATTGGGTTGCAAGAGTGAATAATAAGAATGGCAGAATTTGTTAGGATACATTCAATATAAGCAGAGAAGACACAATTTCTGTCTCACCTGAGGAGCTCTTTTCCTCATTTTACAAATGAGAAAACTGAGACACAGAGAAGTGATGTGTCCAATGTCATGGGGCAGGCAAGTGGCTGCCTGTGCTCATTCCACTGAGCCCCCTGATTGTCTAAGTCAGAGTAAGAACCACAGTCCCACTCTCAAGGAGTATAAAATCTACCTCACGTAAGAGGGCCTCAGTGTATGAACACACCGTAAGCTCTTCAGATGACCTTTTTTTCTTAGTTGGACTTGCCTACATGAGGTACTTTACTTCATTCCCTCCTCAAGTCATGCTTGACTCCTCCCATCTCTACCTAGAAGAATGAAATGAGAGCAAACAAAAGTATGTCTATTGTCAAGAATATGCCCAATTCACCCAGAAATACACATTCTTGGGCAAAAACCTAACTCAGTGGTTTTTTTAGGCATCTCAGAATATTTTAAAACATCTAGAGTATGGCAGATGGAATAAGGGAACATTCCTCCCTTGAGTGTATTAGGTTGATGAAATAGCCATTTAAATTTTTAATAACTAAAGAACCGCAATCCTCAGCCCAAGTGTGTGTGTTAATAATTGATAAGGAACAGATCCAAGGATGTTATGGATATGTGACATATTACTTGAAGAATCTAGTGTTCCCTATCCAGTTTCTCACAGTCTGAGGTATATATGTATTTTCATTTTTCCTCAGCCACTATGGAAATGTAAGATCTATGTTCCTGCACTAGAACTTCAGCATTTCATTTCTAGGTTCAAAATGAATCTTTATGAAAATAAAAGATGTGTTCACATTTGTGAAATTTTAAGTGGGTTCTATTTTTTCTAAGGGCACTGGAAATATTCGAATAGCTTCTTATACTGTTTTTACTTATAATGGACTATTATATATACACACCTTACTAATATTTTCCTTTTTAAAAAAAAAACAACAACATAGTAACAGGTGGGTTAGGGAACACTTAATTATCGAACACTGTGTTCTAGTCTTCACTGATTTATTCATTCAATAGTATTTATTGAGCACTTACTATGTGCAGAGCACTGTACTAAGTGCTTGGAATGTACAATTCGGCAACAGATAGAGACAATCCCTGCCCAGTAGAAATGACTTAGAATTATATCCCCACACCTTGTGTTTTGCGAAAAAGATGCAAACCTGAATCCTCACTATCCTTTTCTCTCGTAAAAATCAGTGGTCTAAATGAACATTTACTGTGTGCAGATCATTCTACTAAGAGCTTGGGGGAGTACAATACAATAGAGTTGGTAGACATGTTCCTTGTCCACACTGAGTTTACAAGTCTTTCACACTCAAGCTATCACTGGTCCACACTAAGGAGAGGTTGGAGAGAGAGGTGCTGTCGTGCCCTTCCATCAACCCGTCAACTAATGGTGAATACTGAGCATGTACTGTGAACTAAGCCATTGGAAGACTACAACACAATAGAGTTGGTAGAAATGATCCCATCCTCAAACAGCTTATGATCTAATGAAGGAGAGAAAAGACTATGCAATAAATGCTGAATAAGTGAATGAAAATTCATGATTTCTTTAAACTGAGCTTCACTGACTTGTTTCTCAGAGTTCATCATCCTGGATTACTGTTTGGAAAATCTCTAGTTTTTAAATAGAAATCACAATAGTGTGACAACGTGATTTATCTTCCAATTTGGAAATAATCTCTCTCCTCCTCTCTCTTCCTTCCAAGAATGAAACACATGGTAGACCTCAATCTTGTCAAAATATGACTGCATTGCTTAGATCCAAAGCTTCCAGAGCATAATCCTTGGGCACTCCTGAAATGGATGATTCAGAGTCCTGGAACCTCTGAAATTGGAATTTCACTGTCCCATTCCCTGAGCTTGGCAGTTATTAGTCCTGGCATTGGGAGTCTGGTTGGTAAATTATGAAAATAAAAATAAAAAGAGAAGCAAGAAGATGAGGTGGAAAGAGTATGGGCCTGTGAGTCAGAGGCCCTGGGTTCTAATTCCAGCACTATCAATTGATAGCTGTGTGACCTCGGGCAAGTCACAACTTCTCTTTGCCTCAGTTTCCTCAACCGTAAAATGGGCGATTCGCCTTCCCATTTAAGACTCTGAGCCCCATGTGGGACAGAGACTGTCTGACCTAATTAACTTAAACCTACCCTCAGTGCTGAGTACAGTGTTTGAAACATAGTAAGTGCTAACAAGTACCAAACAAAGCGTATACTTTATATTTGTAAATATCTCACCAAAACAGGAGAGAGGTTACTTGCCTAGAGTAGAAGTTCACAAATATTCAGCTCAGGAAAGAATTATTTATACACACAGTGGAGAACAGAGTGTCATCTCTGCATGGGTGAATATGGTTTGCCATCAAAAGTACCATCTTTGCAAATGAAAGACAACTATATACGTGAGCGTCTATAACACAAGCTAGTAGACTTTTTTCAAATGTACTTGGTATCCCTGAATATACCACGGTATTCCTGAGAACTAGGGAACGTATCAGGTGTTTACTCAGTGCTGTGTGATGGGGTAGACACATGGTGTTCAGACAGGACACAGTCCATGGCCTGTCAGAACTCACAGTCACTATAATACAAGTTAATCAGATCAGACTCAGATGGTAGACATGATCCCGACCCTCAACATGATTTTAATTAGTTGTTCAAAGGGCACATAGCCCAGGGTCTCTTCTTTTTTTGCTGTCGAGTCATCTCCGACCCACAGCGAAGACCTGGACTCATCTCTCCCAGAAGGCCCCACCTCCATCTGCAATCGTTCTGGTAGAGTATCCATAGACTTAGTGATTAAAATCCAAAAGTGGTTTACTATTGCCTCCTTACGTTCAGGTTACTTCAATCTCTGCTCTCAACTCTCTTCCATGCCCCTGCTGCCCAGCATGGGTGAGGTTTGATTTGTAGGTCATGGGATTTAATCCCAGCTCAGGCACTTGTCTGCTATGTGACCTTGGGTGAGTCACTTCACTTCTTCATGTCTCAGGTACCTCATCTGTAAAATGGTGATTGAGACTGTGAGCCCCATGTGGGGCAGAGACTGTGTTGCTTGTAACCACTCCAGTGCTTAGTAAAGTGCCTGGCACATAGTAAGGGTTAACAAATACAACTGTTACTATTACTATTATTACTATAATATCCAATAGTCCACTTCTTTCTCCACTTTTAAAACCCTCCTAAAATTGCATCTCTTCCAAGAGACCTTTCCAGACTCAGACCTCATTTCTCTCACTCGATCTCTCTTCTGGGTAATTTATGCATTTGGATCTGTATTCTTAAGCACTTGATATCCAGCCCAAACTCAGCCCCCAAAATTTATGTACGTATCCTTATACTCTGACATTTAGCCTTCCATATTTATTTTAATGTCTGTCTCCTCCTCGGAAAGCTCCTTAATATAATAACTTACTATGTGCCAGGCACTGTACTAAATGCTGGGGGGAATGCAAACAAATCAGGTTGAACATAATCCCTGTTTTACATTGGTCTCCCAATCTTAATCCCCATTTTACAGATGAGGTAACTGAGGCACAGAGAAGTGAAGTGACTTTCCTAGGTCACACAGCAGACAAGTGGCAGAGCTGGGAGTAGAACCCATGACCTTCTGACTCCCTGGCCCACATTCTATCCATTATGCCATGATGCTTTTGGAGGGCAAGGATCAATTTCTACCAACTTAATTGCACCATACTCTCAAGTCCGTAGTAAATGTTCCACACACGGTAAGTGCTCAATAAATGTCATCAATGAATTGACCAGGAAACCGCAGAGCTGGGGGTGGAGTCAGAAAACTCAGTACCTCCCCTAACCAAGCCCACCTCCTTACCCCCCTCACCTCTCCCACCACCCAAAATAACCTCGGCCATGGAACAATTTTTATTTTGGAATTGCTGCTCCAGGACTTTTAAGAGAATTCTGTTCTGGCCTTTTTCGCATTTACTCTCAGAGAAACGGTGCTGTCCTCAATTCCCTGACAGTATTCTACCCTTAATTGTATAGTAAACACATTTATAAGTGCTTACTCCAGTACCCTGCTCCCAGAAAGTGCTCAATAAATATCACTAACTGATTGATTGAGAATTGAGTGTAACAGGGTTAAATGTTTGCTAACCAGTGAATTCTATCCTAGTCGATAGAGAATGGGAATAAATAACAAGGCCTTATTCTCCCTTGGTAGTCCCTGTGTGAAAGGATAGGAGCTGTATCTAGGACTTTGCTTTGCATTCTGCAAGTTGCCTTTTTCACTTCAACATCTGAGATTTGGGCACTTTTTGTCAAGAATGAAAACAAAGCAAAATCTTCCAGAAATGCAATCACCTTGGGGTATTTCATATTTGGTGTTCTTGTTTAAAGATCATGAGAGGAACTACATAACTGGTTATCAGGGGAGAGAATGAGAATAGTATCTCAAAATGCTCCCAAATATCTGAGGCAACACATGGATTAGGTTATTATCTTGTACTCTCTGTTTGCTTTAAAAGGTAGATTCAAGTGAGTGTTTTTCAAATTTGTAATAATTTACTGTTAAATTACATTTTAATCACATCCGATCAATTCATCTAGTCATACTGTGGAAAAAATTGGTCAAGTGAACAAAGCAAACACAAGAATCACAACCATAACAACAGTTTCCATAAACAGCCCAAATAACAAACCTTGTGGAAAACATAACTAAAAAGAATATACACCTTGAACTTTGACTAGACAGTTATGCTGGCTTACTTTAAATCCTTTTTGGATTTTATAACATATTTTTGTGGAATTGAGATGACTACATCAAATCATTTCAAGTTCTCTTTCTTAACTTTTGGACAATGATTAACTGTTCAGATGGCCAGTTTCATAATATACATATTATATACTGTACAAGCATAATACAGTGAGAGAAAGAGAGAGAGAGAATTCACAGAATATGAATCCAATGAGTACTTGATTAGTTTACTCCATTCCAGCCATGGAGTTCCATAGGGTGTGAAATGATCTATTTTTTTTAAAAAAAGTATCCAATGCACAAATTTGGGAGGAACTCTTTGACCGTGCCCACCATTTTATCAAGAGTCATCAAATAATTGCCGTAAGTCTGAGAGACATCCACTTTGTTATGGGAAGGTGGTGGTGGGTGAATTCTTTTATTAATGATGTGTATGAATCTATAATTCTATATATCTCTTTTGATGCTACTGATGCCTGTCTACTTGTTTTGTCTTGTAGTCCGTCTTCCCCTTCTAGATTGTCAGCCCACTGTTGGGTAGGGATTGCCTCTATCTGTTACCAAATTGTAGTTTCCAAGTGCTCAGTACGGTGCTCTTCACATAGTAAGTGCTCAGTAAATACATTTAAATAAATGTGTTCATATATAAGCTCAAAAACAGCAAATAAAAAAAAGTACAAAACCAAACAAAAACTTCTGGCCATATCTTTGGAAGTAGAAATTCTAGCCCAAAGAGGCAAAGCAATAGGAGAATGTAACTTAACTTCCAATCATTGAATCAATTGACTTAATTGAGCACTCACACTGTGCCAAGCACTTTACTAATAGCTTGGAAGAGTACAATAGAGTTAAGAGGTACAATACCTGACCTCTAGGATCTTACAGTCTACCGTGAACATACTAAATCCTTGAGAGAGTAAAGCAGTTAGTAGATGTAATCCTTGCTTTTTAGGAGTTGACAGTTTCCGGGGTGCAGAGCACAGAACTAAGTGCATGCAATCAGCTCGCCCCATCCTGACTCTGCCACTTGTCAGCTGTGTGACTGTGGGCAAGTCACTTAACTTCTCTGTGCCTCAGTGACCTCATCTGTAAAATGGGGATGAAGACTGTGAGCCTCACGTGAGACAACCTGATTACCCTATATCTACCCCACTGCTTAGAACAGTGCTCTGCACATAGTAAGCACTTAACATACCAACATTATTATTATTATCCTACCTCACTTCACTCATCTCTTACTTCAGCCCAGCCTGCACACTCCACTCCTCTAGCGCCAGCTTGCTCACTATACTCCAGTCTCTTCTATCTGGCTGCCGACCCCTTCCCCGGGTCCTCCCCCTAGCCTGGAACTCCCTCCCTCTCCATAAAATAATAATAATGATATTTGTTCAGTGCTTACTATGTGCCAAGCACTGTTCTAAGGAATGGGGAAGATGGAAGGTTATCGGGTTGTCCCAGGTGGGGCTCACAGTCTTCATACCCATTTTACAGTTGGGGTAACTGAGGCACAGAGAGGTTAAGAGATTTACCCAAAATCACACAGCTGACAAGCTGAACCAGGATCAGAATCCATGACCGCTGACTCCCAAGCCCGTGCTCTTTCCACAAAGCCACTCTGCTTCTCTCTATTTGTTTTTGTCTGTCTGTCTCCCCCGATTAGACTGTAAGTCCATCAAAGGGCAGGGACTGTCTCTATCCGTTACCGATTTGTACATCCCAAGCGCTTAGTACAGTGCTCTGCACATAGTAAGCGTTCCATAAATACTACTGAATGAATGAATGTATGTCAGACCATCCCTCTCTCCACCTTCAAAGCATTATTAAAGTCGCATCTCCAAGAGGTCTTCCCCAAATAAGCCCCCTTTTTCCCAGCTCGCTCTCCCTTCTGCATCGTCTGTGCACTCTTATCTGTGATCTTTGGACATTTGATATTCACTCCAACACCACAGCACTTAAGCACGTTTATTTAAATTATATCTTCTAAAATACTTATTCATATTTAATGTCTATCTCCCCTTCTAGACTGCGAGTTCCTTCTGGTAAGAGACTGTGTCACTAATTCTTTTGTACCGTACTCTCCCGGGAGCTTAATACAGGGCTCCGCACATAGTAACTGCTCAATAAATACAATCGATTGAGAGTACAATAGAGTTAAAAGACACAATCCCTTTCTTCAAAGATCTTAGGAATCTACTGTGTGCAGAGCACTGGGCTGAGCGTGTGGAAACATACAACAAAGTAAGAAGACATGGTCCCTACCCTCAAGGAGCTTATATTCTAGGAAGAGAGTGATCCCCCACACCCTTGGGCTCTAGAGCAGTGACCGGTAATCAGTGAACCAGGAGGAAGCCTGAGCTGACTGGGGAGTCTCAGGACATTTTCCATTTGCCCTGATCTCACCTTATGCTAGCTGGTGTTCAATCACTGACATTCAGCATGGAAAGCAACACGATTTAGTAGAAAGAGCAGCGACCTGGAATTCAGAGGACCTGGATTCTAATCTCAGTTCAGCCACTTGCCTGCTGTGTGACCTTGGACGAGTCACTTAACTACTCTATGCCTCCATTTCCTCATCTGGAAAATGGGGATTCAATACCAATTTTCCCTTTCTCAAGACTGTAGACCTTATGCTATTCGGGGACTCTGTCCAACTTGATGATCTTGTATCTACCCCTGTGCTTAGAGCAGTGCTTGGCACGGAGTAAACACTCAACAGATACCATAATTATCATTGTATGGTATTGCCAAGGAGCAGAGAATAGAATGCATTATGCTCTTTGGGTTTACTGAGCGCTGAGTGTGTGCAGAGTACTGTACTAACTGCTTGGGAGAGTGCAACAATATAACAAACATATTCCATACCCACAGTGAGCTTACAGTGTTGAGGGGAAGACGGACATTAAATATAAATAAATTAGGGATATGAACATAAGTGCTATGGGGCTGTGAGGGGGCAATGAATGAAAGGAGCCAGTCAAGTAAATGCAGAAGGGAGAGAAAGAGGAAAGGAGAGAACAAACGGAGGACGTCAGGGAAGACATCTTGGAGGAGTTGTGCCTTCAGTAAGGCATGGAAGTGGCGGGGAGAGTGATTATCTGTCAGATTTGAAGAGGGAGGGCATTCCAGGCCAGAGACAGGACATTGGCAGAGAGATAGACGAGCTCGAGGTACAGTGAGGTTAATGTTTAGAGGAGAAGAGGGTGCAGGCTGGGTTGTCATCTACTACTAATATTAGAGTGTACTGGACCCAATTAGATCTTCAACCTTGAGTTCAGGCAGGACCCTAAGTGAGGTAAGGCTATATCTGGGGGCTACAATTTCCTTTTTTATGACCATGACTTGTCTGGGCCCTTCTGGATTCCAAGGAAAGAATCTCATTTAACTTGTCCCAATTCATCCTCACTACTTTACCATGAGGCAAGGAGGCACTGGCATGACCCTGATTTTACAGATCGGAAAATAGCGACCCAAAGGAGCTAATGACTTGTCCAAGATCACACAATTGGTCTAGGGTTTATGTACTTTGACTTGTGCGGCTGAGCTTAGGGCATTCCTGTACTAGTTTTAGTGAATGAATTTTTTCTAGTTAGTTCATCTATCTAGAATGACTACTGGGTGAAAGTTTATGAAGACTACTCAAGGAAAAATTGCCTATAAATTTACTTTACTCACTCTCCGCCATGGTCTTGGGAAATAGGATGGGACCAGAAGTCAGAAGACCTGGGCTCTTATCCTGGTTCTGCCACATGCTTGCTGTGCGACCTTGTCCAAGTCACTTAAATTTGGTGCCTCAGTTTCATCTTCTACACAGTGAGGATTCCATTTCTATTTTCCCTTCTTCCCTACTCTGTGAGCCCCGTCTGGGACAAGGACCACATCTGATCTGATTATATTGTGTCTAGCACGGCACTTAACGCAGTGTTTGGCAAACATAGAGCACTTAATAAATATTAACAACTTAGTTTAATATATTCTCCTTTTATATATATTTTCCTTCTCTTTTTCTCTCTCTCAAATGTCCCCAGATTACTTTCAGGAAACCACATTTAATTCTTTATGCTGCCAATCTCAACAAGGGCAGAAAACTGGCAAAATCAAGTACAAACCAAATGATACTTGACCACCTTTGTGGCCTAACTTAGGTTTCCAAAACTCCTAGAAAAATAAATAGCTAAAATTCAAGAATGGAAAATTCAAATATCGATGTTTCCAGAAGTCAACACTCTGTCAAATCGTGCCAATTCTCCACTCCTCTTGGGGATCCACTGAGGAGGAGAGGAGAGAGAGGCAGGAAGAAGGTCGAATGGCTGGGAAACAAGCTGGGAGCTGAGACGGGAGGGAGGAATTTGAGCGAGGAATGAATTAGGGGACATTCCTCAAACTGCAATACTGATTCTCTTATCAACATCTGGACAGTCGGTAACGGAGGAGATGGAGACTGAAGTGGCGTTACTTTGCCATCAGATCTTTATCTCTTGACACCTGGCATCATTGTTTTCATTTCTCCTCAGGTCTGAAAGAGACATCATCATTCTGTTTCCAAGCCTTTTCAAACTGAGGTCACTGTTAAGCCTGCCAAAGTGATACTTATATGCGCCAGCTGTGTTTGGTGGCAGATCATTTGGAAGCCAAATGGACAGAATTTATTACAAAAACTCCCATTTGCTCCTGACCCAGTTCCAATCTCATCTGCCTCACAGCACTGAAACGTTCTATTGTTCCTTGCCAATGTGCTGAGCCATCCACATTTAATGTTTTAGAGGATTGAATCCCGAGAAATTCATGTTTTCAGTATCTAGAAGAAATAACCTATCCTCCTGAGTATTAAAATAATTTCTAGAAATACCTCTGATGAATTAGAAGAATTCAATGGAGCAGTAAACCCACGTATGCTTTTTAAAATGATTAAAATTAGCTTACTTCTGGGAAAGCCCCTTTAAGGTGCTTTCATTCAATTAGCATTCATCATATTAGTACATTTTTATCAAATTAATCTTTATTTTAAAGATCATTTATCTAGCTACTTATTAACCCTTTGGTGATTCTGGCCTATTTCCCATAGACAGCCTCAAGTGTATACTCTATATATCCTAACTACACATTACACTAAGGAAGTTTAATTAGAATATATTTTCCAGACTGTTAAACTGCTTTTGTTATTTTACTTTCCAGAGGAATAAGAGCGAGTACTCTTTTCCAGTAATATTTTAAAAATATTCTGATGTTGTTGTTTTTTCCTAAGTTAAGCACTTTGAGTAAGATATATTTAAATTGCTTCCTTTAATTTTGTCTAGCTCTATCTTTAAATATCTTCCTCAACATATCAAAATTCATCTTTTTGGAGGGGAAACTAGATAATTCTAAATATATTTTCTAGAAAGAGTAGCATTTATTCAAAATTTTGTTTATAAGCTAAAAAAAAAAGTGGAAAATCTGCAATTCTCATGTGGTTTTTTTTTTTTTTTTTCTCACTGGTTTTAATGGAGCTTGAAATTAACTTGGCTTCTTGTTGACTTATTTGGTAATCAACATCATGAACAATAGCAGGAGAGTTTGAAGAATATCATTTTTAAGTGAACACTTGAGCCTGACTCTGGATGGTGGATCAGAGTCAGTCAGCCAGCCGTTTCTTCCAAAGAGGGAAGGAGGACACGTTTTGAATGTCTGTTTTACAGATGAGGAAACTGAGCCACAGAGAAGTTAAGTAGCCTTTCCAGCGTAACACAGTCTAGTGACGGAGCTGGGACTGGAACCTAGGTCTCACTCACAGGCCTGGGTTCTTCCCAGAAACCTAAGTTGCTAGCCCCTCTTCATTTAAAGGTTTTTGCTCATCTTTATGTCTTGACTACTCTTGGACATCAGACTCCAGTTCTGCCTCTTTGCTTCGCAAGGTCTGCTTCGGAACCTCAAAGGAATGGAGCCATATTTGTCTGAAAAAGCAACTCTTCATTGAAAAACAAAAAGCCAAAGCCAGAAGTTTTTAATTGAGGTAAAATTGGAAGTTTCTGCTGTAGCAACCTACATTATTTTTCAGTTCTACAAATCGGGGTATACGTAATTAGGTCTTTTCATTGCACTTTGATTTAGGAGGGGCATCGAATTTGAGGTATGTTTGTTCATGGCTTCTGACTGGCAGGAAGGCTCTTTGATTGATGGTTGTTGCCTGCAGGGTTGGAGGCTTTGAGGATCCATGGCTCCAACCTCGCCAGACAATCTGGACTGTCATTAGCATTCCTAGGAGGACAGGAAGGAGGGAGAACAGGACTGGAAACTCACAGAAATGTTCTAATCAAGAGTTTTATATTAGATTTAAAACTACAAAGTGAAATATTATGAGTCACAGTGCTTTGAAGTGTATTTTGAATGAGGATGAACAATTTAAGGCATCTTTTCTAGTCCCCCCGACCCGTAGGGGATAACAGTAACGGCAACAATAATAAATGTTCCTCGTTTACTATGTGCCAAGCACTGTACTGAATGATGGGGGGTAAAAAATTGAGAAGCAGCTTAGCTTGGTGGAGAGAGCATTGACCTGGGAGTCATTAGGACCTCGGTTCTAATCCTGGCTCTGCCACTTGTCTGCTGTGTGACCTTGGGAAGTCACTTCAGTTCTCTCTGACTCAGCTATCTCATCTGTAAAAATAAGGTTGGTATTTGTTAAGCGCTTACTATGTGCAGAGCACTGTTCTAAGTGCTGGGGTAGATACAAGGTAATCAGGTTGTCCCACGTTAGGCTCACAGTTAATCCCCATTTTACAGATGAGGTAATGGAGGCACAGAGAAGTTAAGTGACTTGCGCACAGTCACACAGTTGACAAGTGGCGGAGCCGGGATTCGAACCCATCATCTCTGACTCCCAAGCCCAGGCTCTTTCCACTGAGCCACGCTGCTTCTTGGGGATAAAAGTGTGATTAACTTGTATCTACCCCGGTGCTTATTATGCACTTAACAAGTACCATAATTATTATTATTATTTTTTCATAGTAAGTGCTCAATAAATACTATTGAATGAATCAGTCATGTTGATATCTCCCCAGCGATCAAGTGACTGACTTCAGTGGTTGACTTGTTCATTAGGAGGAAAGATCTCACCTCCCCCTCTAGAATATAAGCTTCTTGTGGGCAGGGAATGTGTCTGCCAACCCTGAGGTGCTCTAGTCTCCCAACTACTTGATACAATGCTCTGCACATAGTAAGTGCTCAATAAATACTACCGATCGATGGATTTCATTTTCCAGGAATAGTGTTGGGTTGTGATGAGCCATCTACACTCCTTTATCTTAAGCATAACCAACAGCATAACCTGGGGGAGGCCCAGAGAGGTTAGGGGTGAAGTCTGTGGGTGTGGAAAAGGATATTTTTATACCATCTCTAGCAGGCAGCACCCCGTTAAGCAGCGTGACTCAGTGGAAAGAGCCCAGGCTTGGGAGTCAGAGATCATGGGTTTGAATCCCAGCTCTGCCACTTGTCAGCGGTGTGACTGTGGGCAAGTCACTTAACTTCTCTAGACCTCAGTTCCGTCATCTGTAAAATGGGGATGAAGACTGTGAGCCTCACGTGGGACAACCTGATTACCCTGTATCTCCCCCATCGCTTAGAGCAGTGCTCTGCACATAGTAAGTGCTTAACAAATACCAACATTATTATTGTACGTTTCAATCAGCCAGTGGTATTTATTGAGTGTTTGCTGTGTGCAGAGAACTGTTCTAAGTCCTTGGGAGAGTATATAACTTTTTTATAGTATTAAGAGTTCATTATGTGCTAGTCACTATACTAAACTCTGGGGCAGATACAAACTGCTCACATTGAACACAGTCTCTGGCCCACATGGGGCTCACAGTCTTAATCCCTGTTTTACTGGTGACTTAACTGAGGCACGGGGAAATTAAGTGATTTGCCCAAGGTCACAGAGCCCACTGGATTAGAACCCCGGTTCTTCTAACTCCCAAGCCTGTGTTTTCTCCACTAGGCCACCCTAGTTCTCGTGGAAGAACTAGTAGATGCTTGCTCCGTCCTCAAGGAATTTACAGATCAGATTCTTAGACTGATGCTGTGAGTAGCACTTAATTCTGCCACACAGGTCTATGGGGTGATTCTGTTAGCCTAGGCGAGTTTAGTTTCATAAACTCCTTCAGCATTGTCTGTTCCAAAAAGTTTCCTCTTATTTCTTTGGAAACTAGGTTCAACTCTTCTTTTGAAATCAGTAATAATGAACTGATTCTTTTCCCAGTGACCTGAATCTGTAACTGGCATTCGCTCAGCATCTAATTTACAATCAGAGAGTGATTTGAGCACTGAGAGAGAATCTAGAAATCGTTGTCTTTCTTTGAGTAGCTCAGAAATGGCTTTACTCACCACGGTCCGAATCCCCAGAAGATGCTGAGGAGTTCAGAAGGGCAATTCCATTTGCTAACAGAATCTGAGGAAAGAAGATTAGTAGTTCTTCCTATTTGTAAATTATTTCATATCTGGTTTCCCTGCAAAATTCTAAGATCCTTGTGCTTACCCACAAGGATAAGCAGTATGTCTTCTTTGAATGAACTCACCCAAGCACCTAGTCTGGTGGTCTGCACAGAATAGGCACTCAATAAATAGTCTTAATTTGATATGTACTTGAGCATATTTGAGAGCTCATCTCCTCCAAGAGGCTTTCCCAGACTGAACTTCCCCTTTTCCCTCTGGTCCCCCTTCACCTCTCCTCAGCTAAGTCCCCTTCCCCCCCTTTCCCTCTGCTCCTCCCCATCACCCTCCCCTCAGCACTGTGCTCATTTGTATATATTTTTATTACCCTATTCATTTTGGTAATGGGTTGCACATTCCCTTGATTCTATTTAACATGATTATGTTGTCTTGTTTTTTGTCCGTCTCCCCCCATTAGACTGTAAGCCCGTCAAAGGGCAGGGATTGTCTCTATCTGTTGCCGAATTGTACATTCCAAGTGCTTAGTACAGTGCTCTGCACATAGTAAGTGCTCAATAAATGTTATTGAATGAATGAATATATGCAAATGACCATGCATATATTTATATAACTTGTAATTTATTTTAATGTCTGTCTACCCTACCAGTTTGTAAGGTCCTTGATTGGAATCCCCTCAAGACCGTAAACTCGTTGTGGGCAGGGAACACACCTATCAACTCTGTTGCATGTGTAGTTTTCCGATTGCTTAATCCTCTCCCAGGATGGCATCTGGAGAGTTTCCAGTCTCAGCTATGGGTGGGAGAGGCAAGTAGAGACATACCCATTCCATTTCCAGCTTGGCCAGTGGCTAGCGAAAGGGAGGTAATCTGCCACAAGTCAAAAATTAAAACTCCCTTGTGCTGGGCGGCAGCAGCGTAGGAGAGTCAAGGGTGGAGACTCAAGTTTACTTCGTGGAAGAGGACAATGGTAAACCACTTCTGTATTTTGACCAAGAAAACTCTATGGATATATTACCAGAATGATTGTAGATGGAGATGGGGCGCTCAGGGAGAGATGGGTCCAATGAGTAGCTATGGGTCAGAAATGACTCGACAACATAAGACAAGACGATCGCTTAGTAAAGTGCTCTGCCCATAGGAAGCACTCAGTAAATACCATTGATTGATACACTGTGACTACTTACTGTACCAAGAATTTGGCTCAATGTTCTGCATAAAGTAAGCCTTCAATAAATGCCACCAAATGTTGAAAATTAGTATTTATCACTTAACGATCTGAGCTGAAACTTTAGTTGATTCTTACAGAGAGGCTCTGACCCGTAACATAAGACAAATTTGACTCACAGACAAAACGTATCACTCAAACTGTCATCTGACATGCCCTTCTATTCCATTACACTCATCTGTGGTTTGAAATCTCCCATTCATGCCCTGACTCGACCTGACCCGTCTCGATGGTTCAGTGTAATGAAAACGGAGGGTAGGAAAGCAGGGGAATTAATACGTGAAATTTTCCTAGTAACATTTCAGATTAATTTCACTCTGCCTGAATTAGATGGTCACACAAGTCGATATGTCATCGGGTTAATACAGATTTGCTTTTTCCAGTTTTTTCTGATATAACTAACTCATGACTACTATCTCTACTTGGAAAGTCTAGTGGCTCTTAAAACTGGTCTTTCCAATTTATTATTTTTTTTCTATGGTATTTAAGAGCTTACTCTGTGTCAAGCACTGTTCCTCAGCTGGAGTAGATAGAAGTTAATCAGGTGGGACACAGTCCACTTCTCACATGGGGCTCACAGTCAATATTCACTCATTCATTCAATCGTATTTATTGAGCGCTTACCGTGTGCAGAGCACTGTACTATGAGCTTGGAAAGTACAATTCGGGAACAGATAGAGACAATCCCTACCCAACAAAGGGCTCACAATAAGAGGGAGAATAGGTACTTAACCCCCATTTTACAATTGAGAAAACTGAGGCACAGGAAAATTAAATGACTTTCCTAAGGTCACGCAGACGACAAGTGGCGGAGCCAGAATGAGAACGAGGTTATCTGGCTCCCAGGCCTTTGCTCTTTCCATTAGATTACACTGCTTCCTGCTTACTATGATCTGAGTAAGATTAGGCAAGAAGATAAACAGGTAGTTTCAAAGTTCTCGGCATTTTAATGGTATTTGTTAAAATGCTTGCTTTGTGCCAGGCACTGTATTAAGCACTCGGGTCGATACAAGCAAATCACTTTGGACACAGTCCCTGACCCAGCTGCAGCTCACAGTCTTAATCCCCATTTTACACATGAGGTTAACTGAGTCACAGAGAAAGAAGTTAAGTGATTTAGCCCAAGGTCACACAGCAGGCAAAGGTGGAGCAGGGATTAGAGAAGCAGCGTGGCTCAGTGGAAAGAGCACGGGCTTCGGAGTCAGAGGTCATGAGGTTGACTCCCGGCTCTGCCACTTGTCAGCTGTGTGACTGTGGGCGAGTCACTTCACTTCTCTGGGCCTCAGTTCCCTCATGTGTAAAATGGGGATTAAGACTGTGAGCCTCACGTGGGACAACCTGATTTCCCTGTATCTACCCAAGCGCTTAGAACAGTGCTCTGCACACAGTAAGTGCTTAACAAATACCAACATTATTATTATTATTATTATTATTAAAATCTAAGTCCTTCTGACTCCCAACTCCGTGCACTTTCCACTAGGCCATGCCACTCCTGCTGCTTTATAATGCAAACAACACATGGATAAGGATGCAAAATATGCTAATCTGAATAATACATCTATATTTTGGTCTAGTTAGGAGGCGTCAGGATAAAGTGACAAATAAATTAAACTGCAAACACTCAAAGTGATATTATCAGTTGCCCAATTTAACCTTTTTTCCCCGGGGATGCGCTTCACAGTGAATAGATTTATGTAGCTACAAAGAATGTCATGTTCTGAAAGATCAGTGTTTCAGGGGAAGATGCTGAAGAATTAATAAGCAGCAATGTATGGACCAAAACACCTGTCAAGAGTGCTTGGATCAGCATACTAAGGGTGGAAAGGAAAGAGAGGATTTAAGCAATATTTCTGAAGGTAGAACAGGATTTGATTTCCAGTTGGTCTGTCTCCTGTCGAGCACACTGGACTCAGTGGAAAGAGTGTGGGCCTGGGAGCCAGAGGTCTTGGGTTCGAATCCCGGCTTTGCCACTTGTCAGCTGTGTGACTGTGGGCAAGTCACTTCACTTCTCTGGGCCTCAGTTCCCTCATCTGTAAAATGGGATTAACACTGTGAGCCTCATTTGGAGCAACCTGATTAACCTGTATCTACCCCAGCACTTAGAACAATGCTCCGCACATAGTAAGTGCTTAACAAAAACCAACATTATTATTATTATTATTATTATCTGAGATGCATCTTCATTAATGGTAGTTTTTAAGTGCTTACCATGTGCAGAGCACTGATAAACAGCTTGGGCTAGTGGGAAGAACTCAGGTCTGGGAATCAGGGTACTTGGGTTCTAATCCCAGCTCAGCCACTCATCTGCTGGGCAACTTTGGGCAAATCCCTTAACTTTTCAGTGTCTCAGTTTCCTCATCTGTAAAATGGGGCTCAAACACCTGTTCTCGCTCCCCCTTAGGCTGTGAATCCCAGTTGGGACAGGGACTGTATCCAAACGGATTATCTTGCATCTACCCCAGGGTTTAGTAAAGTGCTTGGCACAGTGTAAAAGTTTAACAACGTGTAACAAACATTTGACAAGCAGCACGGGCTAGTGGATAGAGCACGAGCCTGGGAGTCAGAGTACCTGGGCTACAGTCCCAGCTCCACCACTTGTCTGCTGTGTGACTTTGGGAAAGTCACTTCACCTCTCTGGGCCTCGGTTCCCTCATCTGTAAAACGATAATATGAACTACGGTACTTCTTAAGTTCTTGCTATGTGTTAAGCACTGTTTTAAGGACTGAGGTAGATACAAATTAATCAGGTTGGCCACAGTTCCTGTCCCATATGGGGCTCACACTCTTAATCCCCACTTTACAGATGAGGTAAATAAGGTCTAGCAAAGTGACTTGCCCAAAATCTCCCAGGTCCACCACATTTCTGCTGTGATTAGAACCCACTACCCACTAAACCATGATGGGTCTCTTAAAAAAATGGGGATTAAGACTGGGAGTCCTTGTAGGACATGGACTGTGTAAAACCTGATTACCTCAACTCTGTCCCAGAGCTTAGGCCACTGCCCGGCATATAATAAGTGTTTAACAAATACCATAAAAAAAAATTATTCCACTTATGACTAAGGTCCAGTTTTTAAATTTTATCCCCTGAACCTCCCTGCACTGTGGTAGGGTTCATTCATGCAGACCCGAGAGGGGAGTGCAGTAGTTCTGGGCAGCTGCAAGAATCAGGGGGATCAAGCAAGGCTGGCCACAGAGCCGCAAAATGGCGCGTGGGGTGGTCCTGCCAGCCTCACGGGCATCTCCATGGCAGGAATTTTCCAGGTCCATCAATTTGCCACACCACACTGGGATACAAAATCCCCAGGGTCGACTGATTCATTCATTCAATAGTATTTATTGAGCGCTTACTATGTGCAGAGCACTGTACTAAGCGCTTGGGATGAACAAGTCGGCAACAGATAGAGACAGTCCCTGCCGTTTGACGGGCTTACAGTCTAATCGGGGGAGACGGACAGACAAGAACAATGGCACTAAACAGCGTCAAGGGGAAGAACATCTCGTAAAAACCGATGGCAAATAAATAGAATCGAGGCGATGTACAATTCATTAACAAAATAAATAGGGTAACGAAAATATATACAGTTGAGCGGACGAGTACAGTGCCGTGGGGATGGGAAGGGAGAGGTGGAGGAGCAGAGGGAAAAGGGGAAAATGAGGCTTTAGCTGCGGAGAGGTAAAGGGGGGATGGCAGAGGGAGTAGAGGGGGAAGAGGAGCTCAGTCTGGGAATGCCTCTAGGAGGAGGTGATTTTTAAGTAAGGTTTTGAAGAGGGAAAGAGAATCAGTTTGGCGGAGGTGAGGAGGGAGGGCGTTCCAGGACCGCGGGAGGACGTGACCCAGGGGTCGACGGCGCGATAGGCGAGACCGAGGGACGGCGAGGAGGTGAGCGGCAGAGGAGCGGAGCGTGCGGGGTGGGCGGTAGAAAGAGAGAAGGGAGGAGAGGTAGGAAGGGGCAAGGTGATGGAGAGCCTCGAAGCCTAGAGTGAGGAGTTTTTGTTTGGAGCGGAGGTCGATAGGCAACCACTGGAGTTGTTTAAGAAGGGGAGTGACAGGCCCAGATCGTTTCTGCGGGAAGATGAGCCGGGCAGCGGAGTGAAGAATAGACCGGAGCGGGGCGAGAGAGGAGGAAGGGAGGTCAGAGAGAAGGCCGACACAGTAGTCTAGCCGGGATATAACGAGAGCCCGTAATAGTAAGGTAGCCGTTTGGGTGGAGAGGAAAGGGCGGATCTTGGCGATATTGTAGAGGTGAAACCGGCAGGTCTCGGTAACGGATAGGATGCGTGGGGTGAACGAGAGGGACGAGTCAAGGATGACACCGAGATCGCGGGCCTGCGGGACGGGAAGGATGGTCGTGCCATCCACGGTGATGGAGAAGTCTGGGAGCGGACCGGGCTTGGGAGGGAAGATGAGGAGCTCAGTCTCGCTCATGTTGAGTTTTAGGTGGCGGGCCGACATCCAGGTGGAGACGTCCCGGAGGCGGGAGGAGATGCGAGCCTGAAGGGAGGGGGGGAGGACAGGGGCGGAGATGTAGATCTGCGTGTCATCTGCGTAGAGATGGTAGTCAAGGCCGTGAGAGCGGATGAGTTTACCGAGGGAGTGAGTGTAAATGGAGAACAGAAGAGGGCCAAGAACTGACCCTTGAGGAACTCCAACGGTTAAAGGATGGGAGGGGGAGGAGGCTCCAGCGTAGGAGACCGAGAATGATCGGCCAGAGAGGTAAGAGGAGAACCGGGAGAGGACAGAGTCCGTGAAGCCAAGGTGAGATAAGGTATGGAGGAGGAGGGGATGGTCGACAGTGTCAAAGGCAGCAGAGAGGTCAAGGAGGATCAGAATGGAGTAGGAGCCATTGGATTTGGCAAGAAGGAGGTCATGGGTGACCTTAGAGAGAGCAGTCTCAGTAGAGTGGAGGGGACGGAAGCCAGATCGGAGGGGGTCTAGGAGAGAATGGGAGTTAAGGAATTCTAGGCATCGATTGTAGACGACTCGTTCTAAGATTTTGGAAAGGAAGGGTAGTAGGGAGATAGGACGATAACTGGAGGGGGAAGTGGGGTCAAGAGCAGGTTTTTTTAGGATGGGGGAGACGTGGGCATGTTTGAAGGCAGAGGGGAAGGAGCCCTTGGAGATTGAGTGGTTAAAAATAGAAGTTAAGGACTGATGTCACTTCTGCACTTAGTACAGAGCTTTGCACGCAGTAAGCATTCAATACGTATGATTGAACGATTGGATTTCTGCTAGACTTTAAGCTCTTTGAGGACAAGGATCATGTCAACTGAACTCTATTGTATTCATCCAAATACTTAGTGTAGTGCTCTGCAGCGAGGAAGTGCTCAGTAAATACTAGTGATAGATTCCCATTAAGTATTTTCTCCTATTGTTGACAAGCTTCCATCCCAGAAAAGGTCCCGTCAACCCTCGCTAGTCCCATGATGAATCAATTGATGCAACTGACTGAGCACTTACTGGGTGCAGAGCATTGTACTAAACACTTGTGAGAGTGTAATTCAGTTAGTAAACATGATCTCTGCCTTCAAGGATCACACAGTCTACGGTGTACAGAGCACTGTACTAAACATTTGAAGTAAAATAGAGATAGAAGAGACCTTACCCTCAAGGAACTTATAATCTGCTGTGTGCAGAGGACTGTAATAAATGTTTGGGAGAATTCGATAGAGTGAATCCCTGACCTTAAAGAGCATGAAGAATACAGTATACAGAGTACTGATCTAAGCAGCCAGGACAGCACAAAAAAATTAGACATGATCTTGCCCTCAGGGAGCTTATAATAATAACAATAATATTTTTTATCGCTTAGTATGTGCCAAGCACTATCCTAAGTACTGGGTTGGATACAAGCAAATTAAGTTGGACACAGTCCCTATAGCACATGGGGCTCACAGTCTGAATCTCCAATTTATAGTTGTGGTAACTGAAGCACAGAGAAGTGACCTGCCCAAGGTCACACAGCAGACAAGTGGCAGCGCCAGAATAAGAAATAATGTCCTTCTGACTTCCAGGTCTGGGCTCTATCCATTAAGGAGTGCTGTTTCTCTAAGGACTTCACAATCTGCTCATCACGCTCCCTAGGAGTGACTGGAATCTGTGTTTATGTGCTCTATTAAATTAATAATAATAATGATATTTGTTAATAATAATGATGGTGTTTGTTAAACGCTTACTACACAGCAAGCACTCTTCTAAGGACTCACTGAGGTAGATACAGGTTGTCCCACGGGGGGCTCTTAGTCTTAATTGCCATTTTACAGATGAGGTCACCGAGGCACAGAGAAACAAAGTGGCTTGCTCAAAGTCACACAGCTGACGAGCGGTGGAGGTGGGACTCAAACCCACGACCTCTGGCTCTCAAGTCTAAAGGGCTCTAAGCCACGCTGCTTAAGCGTGTACTAAGTGCTTGGAATGTACAATTCAGGAACAGATAGAGACAACCCCTGCCCCCAAACGGGCTCACTGTACTAAGCTCTGAGATGGATACAAGCAGATGGGGTTGGACACAGTCCGTGTCCCACGTGGGGCTCACAGTCTCAATCCCCATTTCATAAATGAAGTGCCACAGAAGTCGTTTTTATTGAGTGCTTACTATGTGCAGAGCACCGTACTAAGTAGTTGGGAGAGTACAACACAACAGAATTAGCAGACATGTTCCCTTCCCATAATGTGCTATCCAAGACAGGGAGTCAAAGCAGTTTGGCTTGGGGAAGGCGGGAGCTGCTTCTTTTTACCATGTGCCCTGGTCAAATGGGAGAATCTGATAGATAGGCTAGCAGTCAAAACGACTCTTTGTTCCCAACATGCTGCCCTTAGGAAAAAAGTTCTGAATATAAATTTCCCATTCAACGTACCATCTGCATTTCCTGTGAATAAATGATGAAACATTTCTTCCCTTATAATGTCATTAATCTTTTATTTATAATTCATTGTGGATCCTGTTGTAGAAGCACATTCAATGAGCTTCCTCCCCAGGAATAACATTTCCAGTTTTATGTGATTTGATATTTATGACCTCCCACTCACACCAATTTCAACCCTTTATACATGCAACTGCAGTCACCCAAGGGGTCTGGCTACAATTCCAAAGGAATTTGAAATTAAAGATAAATAGGTAAAGAAGTAGGTAAAGTGCTCTTGCCTGGAAGGCATGTAAAACGGAGAGTGTTTTTAGCATTCGAGCGCATCCTCTAGACTGTAATTTTATTGTGGGCGGGGAGCACAAGTGCCTACTCTGTTGTAGTGCACTCTCCCAAACGTTTAGGGCAGTGCTATGCACACAGTAAGCTCTCAATAAATACCACTGATGATGGTGATGATGATTCAAGTGGGTTATAAGGCTCGACATTCTACTAAGCACTTGAGAGAGTAAAATACGGCAAGTAGGTAGACGCTTTCCCCGACAGTAAGGAGTCTAAAGGGCTCCCTTTGCAACTGAAAAGTTATTCCAACCTCTCTTCGGTGCTCACTTTTTAGATCCTCCAACTAGGAAAGATCATTCCGAGGTATCGTGTTATTTAGGAACTACTCAAGATGATGAGGGAGTTCTGCAGCATCCTCTATTTGGGTTTTTCACATGCACCAAGTCCCCTAGAAAATTGTTTATCTTCTCTTATTCCTAATCTGTGAGGATGAAGCCGATGTGCAGCGACTCGGTCTTGTGGAAAGAGCACGGCCTAGTGAGTCGAGGACCTGGGTTCTAATCCTGCTCTGCTGCTTACCTGTTGTGTGACCTTGGGTACATAGCTTAACTTCTCTTTGCCTCATGTCCCCTTCTGTAAAATGGTGATTCAATACTTATTCTTCCTTCTAGAAGCAGCGTGGCTCAGTGGAAAGAGCACGGGTTTGGGAGTCATAGGTCATAGGTTCGAATCCCAGCTCTGCCACTGGGCAGCTGTGTGACTGTGGGCAAGTCACTTAACTTCTCTGTGCCTCAGTTACCTCATCTGTAAAATGGGGATTAACTGTGAGCCTCACGTGGGACAACCTGATTACCCTGTATCTACCCCAGCTCTTAGAACAGTGCTCTGCACATAGTAAGCGCTTAACAAATACCAACATCATTATTATCATTGTTCTACTTAGACTGAGACTGTAACTCTGTTCGATCTGATTATCTTGTACCTATCTCAGTGCTTGGTGCGGACTTCGGCACACAGTGAGTGCTTAACAATTACTATTACTGTCATTATTATTATTGCCATTCTTATGACCCAAGACTCTGCTTGGATGTCTGAATCCATCAATGAACATAAACCCCCAAATATGGAGTTTGGCTACATCTCTGGTTCCATTAATATGGGTAGTTTGAAAACAACTGATCCTTCAGTCTGAAACACAAAGTCTCAGAATAATATCAATAACTGTTGTATTTGGTAAGAATTTACGCTGTCCCAGGCACTGAATGAAACTCCGGGATAAATGTTGGTATTTGTTAAGCGCTTCCTATGTGCAGAGCACCGTTCTAAGCGCTGGGGTAGACACAAGGGAATCAGGTTGTCCCACGTGGGGCTCACAGTCTTAATCCCCATTTTACAGATGAGGTAACTGAGGCAAAGAGAAGTTAAGTGACTTGCCCACAGTCACATAGCTGACAAGTGGTGGAGCCGGGATTCAAACTCATGACCTCTGACGCCAAAGCCCGTGCTCTTTCCACTGAGCCACGCTGCTTCTCTAGGATAAATATGAGCTAATCAAGTTGGAAAAGATCCCTGTCCCACATAGAGTTCACAGTCTTAATCCTCATTTTACAGATGAGGTAACTGAGGCCCAGAGAAGTGACTTACCCAAGGTGACGCAGCAGACAAATGTAAGAGCAGGGATTAGGACCTAGGTCCTTCTGACTCCCAGACCCTCGCTCTATCCACATTAGTCCTTGCCGCTTCAGAAGAGATCCAACTTTTACAAAGTCATATAGGAAATAAATAGGAAAACATATAAATGAAATAACCAGAGAACACCCTTGAAGCTTGCCTCTTGGCGAGTGCTTATCAATTAAGATGTGTAGGAGAGATCAGGTGTCTCCAGAAAAGTGTCATCCACAATTTCTTAATGTGCAATTTCTTAAAGGCTTTCCCGAGGCCAAAAAAAAAAAAAAAATCAATGACATCAAGGAAGATTTTACAGAAATAAAGGACTTTCAGGTGCACATTCCCTTTATCTGGAAGGACAGAGAAATCACACATCCAGATTCACCTCTGATAATGGACAGAGAAAAGAAAGGAAAAATCAATGTTATTGATTGCTCAAGATTACCATCTCTGCTCAGGCATAAGGATCCAGTATCACCACATCATAATCTAATTCTAAATGTGCCCTAAACGTTATCCTCAAGTAAGAGCAAATACACTTTGCAAGTTACAAGATGCCATGCTCTCTCTCAAACTGTTAACAGGATGATGACGCTTACTAAGCAACTACTATATGCCAAGCATTTTGCTAAGCACTAGGCATCACATCAGAAAATTATCCCTACCACTTTGATCATTCAGTAGTAAGAGAAGCAGCATGGCTCAGTGGAAAGAGCCTGGGCTTGGGAATCAGAGGTCATGGGTTCGAATGCCGGCTCTGCCACCTGTCAGCTGTGTGACTGTGGGCAAGTCACAACTTCTCTGTGCCTCAGTTACCTCATCTGTAAAATAGGGATGAAGACTGTGAGCCTCACGTGAGACAGCCTGATTACCCTGTATCTATCCCAGCACTTAGAACAGTGTTCTGCACCTAGTAAGAGCTTAACAAATGCCAACATTATTATTATTATTATTACCGAGTGCTTATGATGTGCACATCTCCTTTTAGAAGCCTTCCTTAAGCCCTCAGTTTCCCTTTTCCCACTCCCTTCTGTGTCGCTGTAATTTGCTCCCTTTATTCACTCCTCCCTCAGCCCCAAAGCACTATTTACATATCAGTAATTCATTTATCAATCAGTGGCATTCTAGCACTTGGGAGAGTACAATACAGCAGATTTGGCAGACATGTTTCCTGCCCATAAAAAAAAACTAATTTATATTAGGGAAGCAGCATGGACAGTGGAGCACGGACCTGGGAGTCAGAAGGACCTGGATTCTAATCCTAACTCTGCTACTCCTCTGCTGTGTGACCTTGGCCAAGTCACTTCACTGGGCCTCAGTGACTTCAACTGCAAAATTGGGCTTAAGATTGTGAACCCCATGTGCGATAGGGACCATGTCTAACCTGATTATCTAGTATCTACCCCAGTGCTTAGAACAGTTCTTGAACCAGAGTAAACATTTAAGAAATATCCTAATATCATATCATTGTCTGTCTCCCCCTCTAGACTGTAAGCTCAGTGTGGACAGGGAACGTGTCTACCAACTCTGCTGTTTTGTACTCTCCCAAGCACTTAGTACAGTATTTTGCACAGAGTAGATCCTCAAATACCATGATTCCAGAGAATTGTAGGAAACACTTGGGAGAGAACAAGGCAGCAGAATACAATACATCTGAATAAATGTGATGGGTTGGACTCATGAATGTACTTCATTGCTTATGTCATATATAACACCACTCTATAGTGTTGCATTGTAGGGCTCGCAGGATGATTCTCTGCCAAACAGTGTGTTTCTATCATTGGTTATTTAAGAGCCAGGAATGGAAAATTTATAACACATGGTCTTTTAAAGCTTCCAACTGAATTTTGTCTTATTCCTGATAAATTTTCTATGTCTTCACTTATGGCCTTAACTATAAATGTCCTAAGCCCTTTACTTCTTTATCAACATATCAGTCTCCCTTAAAATACCATTACTATATTAAATACTACCATCATAAAATCCATTTAGTGTACGACCAAACTTTTCTTTCTCTCAGTGACAAAGGTCCCCTGACTTCCATTATCTAGCTAGAATAAATTCACACGGATTCTTGATGAATTTCACTTTCTTCAGAAGCAAGGCAACTGGGGATATTGGTTCATCAGTCAAGGTAATGTTTCTCATCACAACAATGACAAGTAAAAATCACCCTGTTTAATGTGGTCTCATACAGAGACCAAGGAAGGGCTATAAAACCGATTAGACACATGGAAAATCTGCTTTGAGAATCTCAGCAACCTTCAGCGAAGCTCCGTGTTGTGGAACAAATATTAAAGCTTTGCATGCAGTCCATGGATTGGAAGCTAGACCTCATTTTAATGGAGAGTGACTGTCGCTCTCACTGCAGATGGCAATGTAATATATTCAACTCTTCTTTCTAGCTGTTTGGACAACAAAAGCGTCATCCTGTCAGATTCGTCTCCTGCAGTGATTCCATTCTGTGTAAATATTTGGACATTTGAACACATTCTCTCCATAGTTCTAAAGGCTTTGGGGGCATCTGAGATTAGCTAAAACTTCCTTTTTGAGGGACTGGAAATTCTCCCAGGATTTTAATTCAATTTTCTGGCACCATGTCTACTTACCACTCTCCCACTTCGATCAACCAATAATGTTTATCGACTGACTACTTTGTGCAGAGAACTGCATTGAGTACTTGAGAAAACGAGTAGGCATGATCCTCAAGGAGCTTACAATGTCACAAGGAATCGGCTTAGTACGGTGCGTGGCACAAAGTAAGTGCTTAACATGTTCCATGTAGTAATGATGGCGTTTGTTAAGTGCTCTGCATTTGCCTTTGTTAAGGATTTGTAGTACAAGTACAGATG
This sequence comes from Ornithorhynchus anatinus, assembly GCF_004115215.2. Taxonomy (NCBI): domain Eukaryota; kingdom Metazoa; phylum Chordata; class Mammalia; order Monotremata; family Ornithorhynchidae; genus Ornithorhynchus; species Ornithorhynchus anatinus. The sequence goes on along the minus strand of NC_041735.1, from coordinate 64,603,775 downwards.
AAGTAACTGAGGCCCTGAGAAGTGAAATAATGATAATAATCATAATTATGGTATTTGTTAAGTGCTTACTGTGTGCCAAGCACTGTTCTGAGTGCTGGAATAGATACAGGTAATCAGGTGGTCCCACGATGGGCTCGCAGCCTTAATCCCCATTTTACAGATGAAGTAACTGAGTCCCAGAGAAGTAATAATGTTGGTATTTGTTAAGCGCTTACTATGTGCCGAGCACTGTTCTAAGCGCTGGGGTAGACACAAGGGAATCAGGTTGTCCCACGTGGGGCTCACAGTCTTAATCCCCATTTTACAGATGAGGTAACGGAGGCACAGAGAAGTTAAGTGACTTGCCCAAAGTCACACAGCTGACAAATGGCCGAGCCAGGATTTGAACCCATGATCTCTGACTCCAAAGTCTGTGCTCTTTCCACTGAGAAGTGAAATGACTTGCCCAGGGTCGCACGGCAGACAGGTGGCAGAGCCGGGATTAGAATCCATGACCTTCCACCTCTCGGGCCCGTTCACTATACACCACACCATGCTACATTTCAGATAACTTTCGGGTGCTTGTGTGTGTCTGAACTGGGCGATCTGAGTTGGCTCCAAGCAATTCTTGAATAATGGGTAATGTCAGTCAATTATCTTTATTGAGCATTTACTGAGTCCAGAGCACTAAACTAAGCATGAACGAGTACAAGACAATAATAAACAGATACATTCCCTGCCTGAAATGAGCTGACAGCCTAAAAGAGGTTTTAGCCTGGTTTAACCCAAAATTATTTCCTCCTCTAATACGTCTCTTCCTCTCCTCAGTAGTAAAAATAGTATTTACTAAGCACCTCTTGCCAACAGTACTCTTTACTACATACCTTAATGTTGTAGAGTGCTTTTATTTACAAAGTGCTCTCACAAAAATCAAGCACTTTACTGTGCTCTGCACACAGTAAGCACTCAATAAATACTGATGATTATTATTATTATTCACATTTTACAGGTGAGGACACTGAGGTTCACAGAGGTTAAGTTACTTGACTAAAGTGACACAGAGGAAAGGTGGTGGAGCCAGGAGTAGAACCCAGGTAAATCACTTAACCTCTATATATTCCAGTTTCCTCATCTGTGAAATGAGGATAAAAGAATCTGCTCTCCCTCCCTCCCTCTTGGGCTGAAAGCCTTGTGGATCAGGGACACAGGGTAGTTTGTATCTACCCCACTGATTAGCAGAGTGCTTGTCACATAGTCAATCATATTTATTGAGTGCTTACTGCGTGCAGAACATGGTACCAAGAGCTTAGGAGAGTACAATATAACAATAAATAGAGACATTCCCTGCCCACAAAGAGTTTACAGCCTAGAGGGGAGACGGACATTAATATAAATAAATGAATTATGGTTATGTATATTAAGTGCCAAGGAGGGGAGATGAATGAAGGGAGCAAGTCAGGGCGAAACAGAAGCGAGTGGGAGAAGAGGAAAGGAGGGCACAGTCAGGGAAGGCCTCTTGGACAAGACATAGCTTCTCTTTGATTGTTTTTCTCAATCAGCAGAACGGAGACAGCCACTCCTATTTGTGACAGATGGAATCCCAAAGTCCATTCATCTGAGTTAGGCAGCAGCGATATGGGAAAGAGTCAAATTTGGATGATCAAGTGACCCAAAAGTAGATCAAAGACAGCAGCAGAGACTCAGGTTTTCACGGCACCGAAGGCAATGGTAAATAACTTCCATAAGAGACTAGGAAACTGAGTCCCAGAAAAGTTAAGTGAGTTGCCCAGGGTTTTCAGTAGGCAAGTGACAGCTTAGAACCCAGGCCTACTGATTTCCAGGCCTGTGCTCTATCTGCTAGGTCACACTGCTTCTTGTCATTTCACTTCTCTTGTGCCTCACTTACCTCATCTGTAAAATGGGATTGATCCAGTGAGCCCCAAGTGGGACAGCGACTGTGTCCAACCCGATTTGCAGGTATCCACCCCAGTGCTTAGTACAGAGAATGGCCCACTGTAAGTGCTTAACTATCACCTTGGTTATTATCCACTGCTGGCTGCCGATACCTGTTGTAGTGTCATATGACAAACGAATCCACCATAATTTAGTGTGAGCGAGGGAGAGATGGAAGGATGAGGTCAAAAGATGGTGGAGAGAGATAGCACTGTATTCTCCCTTGTGCTCTGCACAAAATAAGCCCTCAGTAAATACCACTGATTGACTGTACAGGTAAGAAAATGAACTCAGAGAGAATGGCTCGTCATATATTTTCTAGACATTGAGGCATCCTAGGTTGATTTCCCCCCTTTAATTTTAGGAGCTGTTTCTCCCAGTCTACTGGAAAGATTTACAGTGATGACACTCGACTTTCAAGACACGAAGATAAACACCGCTCTTTACGGAGTTGCTTTCCTTTCCTTTGAGCAAGTCTCCATCGATCACGAAGCTGCTGAGATGCACTTTCAAAAGAGTCAAGCCAAAAAGTTTGCAAAAGTTACGAGCCAGAACTTCGGAAAAATAGCTGGAGTCAGCTTGGCACCAGATGATCATATTTTCTGGAGGTGAAAGAAGGATGAGGGTGTGGGTTAATGGACCAAGAATAGGGAGGGAAGAGCATATCATCTGTGTCACTAATGCACTTGACTGCTCACCCCCTAAGCACTTCAGTCAATAGTATTTACTGAGCGCTTACTGAGTGCAGAGCTCTGTACTAAGTGCTTGGGAGAGTATGATATAGCAATAAAACGGTTACATTCCCTGACCACAGTGAGCTTACAGCCTAGAAGGGGAGACAAGCATTAATATAAATGAAAAAAAATTACAGATATGGACATGAGAACTGAGGGGCCGGGGCAGGGGTGAATAAAGGAAGCAAGTAAAGATGACATAAAAGGGAGTGGGAGAAGATGAAAGGAGGCTTATTCAAGGAAGGCCTCTTGGAGGAGATGTATCTTCTTTAAGGTTTTGAAGTGGGGGAAGAATCACTGTCTGTTGGATATGAGGAGGGAGGAGGTTCCTGGTCCCACCAACTCTTTTCTAGGGGTAGGGAAAGAAGAGATAGAATAGATGCCCCAGATTAGGCAGCTTCCGCTAAGAAGCAGCGTGGTTTAGTGGAAAGAACAAGGGCTTGGGAGTCAGAAGACACTGGTTCTAATCCCAGCTTTGCCACTTGTCTGTTGTGTGACCTTGGGCAAACCACTTAACTTCTCTGGGCCTCAGTTACCTCATCTATAAAATGGGGATTAAGACTATGAACCTCATGTGGGACAACCTGATTACCTCATATCTATCCTGGTGCTTAGAACGGTGCTTGGCACATAGGAAGCACCTAATAAATACCATCATTATTAAATCTGGGACTTCTGAGGCACTTGATTTGTCATTGTAGAGCCAATACAAAATCAAAGACCATTTCAAGGCCCAGGTCCAGTTACTGCTACAGTCTTCTAGACTTCAAGCTCCTCCTGGGTTGGGAGCATAATTACTAATTTAAGTGATTAGTAAAGAGCTCTGCACCCAGCAAGTGCTCAATAAATGCCACTTCAAGTCACAGTCCAACACCTACTTCTGAAGGAATCCTGCTTAAACGATGGACAAAATTGCAATGATTTTGGTAGCCACGAGAAAAAGCATGATCCCAGGACCTCAAATTAATCAGGACTGGCCTAGAGGAAATCCAGCAGAGGGCTGACAAATTGACATGGGTAAATTCTTCATAATGTATTTTTTCATTAGAATGTGTATGTGAAAAACAGTGTTGCTTAGTGGATAGAGCACAAACCTGGGAGTTAGAAGGACTTGAGTTCTAATCCCAGCTCTGTCAATTGTTTGCTGTGATACCTGGAACAACTCACTTCATTTCTCTGTGCCTCAGTAACCTCACCCTATAAGTGGGGACTAAAACTGTGAGTCCCATGTGGAACGTGGACTGTATCCAACTTGATTTTTTTGCATCCACCCCAGGGCTTGGTACAATGCCTGGCACATAGTAAGCACTTAAATACCACAATTATGATTTTTTATTAATAATAAATAGAGTCAAGGGGAAGAACATCTCGTAAAAACAATGGCAACTAAATAGAATCAGGGTGATGTACATCTCATTAAACAAAATAAATAGGGTGATTAAGATATATACAGTCAAGCGGACGAGTACAGTGCTGAGGGGGTGGGATGGGAGAGGGGGAGGAGGAGAGGGAAAGCGGGGAGAAGAGGGTTTAGCTGCAGAGAGGTGAAGGGGGGGTAGAGGAAGCAGAGGGAAAAAGGGGGGAGCTCAGTCTGGGCAGGCCTCTTGGAGGAGGTGAGTTTTAAGTAGGGATTTGAAGAGGGGAAGAAAATCAGATTGTGTGAGGTGAGGAGCGAGGGCATTCCAGGACCGCGGGAGGATGTGGCCCAGGGGTCGACGGTGGGATAGGCAAGACCGAGGGACAGTGAGGAGGTGACAAGAGACATGTCACCTGCCCCCTAGGATCTTACACTCTAGATTAGCTTTTATCTACCCCAAGTGCTTAGGACAGTGGTTGACATCTAGTAGGCATTTAAAAATCGTGAGAAATTAAAATTAAACACACCTTTAACCTTCCAAGCGTTCTTCACAGGGGTGAAGGGAGACTCAATTCAACACATGAAACTGAAGGCACCTACCTACAGCATGTGAGCTCAAGAGTTCATTTCCCTAGGATGTTCTACATATAAATATCAAGAACAGAGAGGTCACTTCCCCCCACCCCAGCTTTGAAGGTGTGGCTGGGAGTGTAAATTCCTTGTGAGCATATTACATATGTTAGATCTTCAGTACAACCTGAGATCTTAGCACAGTGAATTGTGGAAGCAGTGTGGCTCAGTGGAAGCATCATGAGAAGAGAACGAGTTAGAGCATTGATGGCCCTCAAAGATGTCAGCTGCCCCTTTGCCGATCGTGGAAGTAGCAGACATGCATCCGTTATGTATGTCAGCTTTCATCCATTATGTGTGAGAAGTTGCATGGTCTGGTGGATAGACCACGGAACTAGGAGTCAGAAGGATCTGGTACGGGCTTTGGAGTCAGGGCTCATGAGTTCCAATCCCAGCTCTGCCACTTGTCGGCTGTGTGACTGTGGGCGAGTCACTTAACTTCTCTGTGCCTCAGTTCCCTCATCTGTAAAATGGGGATGAAGACTGTGAGCCCCACGTGGGACAACCTGATTCCCCTATGTCTACCCCAGTGCTTAGAACAGTGCTCGGCACATAGTAAGCGCTTAACAAAATGCCAACATTAATAATGTTACCTATTACCTAACATTACCTATTAGATACTCAGTAAAAGCTATCACTACCAATTATAATGATCATGGTATGAGTTAAGTACTTACTCTGTGCCAAGCACTGCTCTAGTTGCTAGAGAAGCAGTGTGGCTTAGTGGAAAGAACCTGGACTTATGAGTCAGAGGTCATGGGTTCTAATCCTGGTTCCGCCACTTAGCCGCTTGGCTTTGGGCAAGTCGCTTAACTTCCCTGTGCCTCAGTTTCCTCATCTGTAAAATGGGGATTAAAACTGTGAGCCTCATGTGGGGCAACATGATTACCCTGTGTCTACCCCACTGCTAAGAACAGTGCTTGGCACATAGGAAGCGCTTAACAAATATCATTATTATTATACTATTATTAGGGTAGATATACTATCAATCAATTAATGGTATTTATATGCAAAGTACTGTACTAAGCGTATGGAAGAGTACAAACAACAAAATTAGCAGATATGTTCCTGGCCATACTGAGCTGACAGTTAGATCAGACACAGTCTCTTTCCCAAGTAGAAAGAACCGCTGAACAGGCAGACTGACCTTCAGTAACACACTGGCAAGGAATGTGTCCACCAACTCTGTTATATTGTACTTTCCCAAGTGCTTTGTACAGTGCTCAGCACATGGTAAGCGCTCAATATTGACCGAAGCAGCTCCTGCTCACATCATCCTGGGGTTTCGATCCTGACCTGTCTTGTACCACCCTGTAAAGGGAAAGACAGAAACAGAGGAGCGAGAAGCAGTATGGCCTAATGGATAGAATCTGGGCCTGAAAGTCAGAGGGTCCTGGGTTCTAATCTCAGCTCTGCCATTTGTCTATTGTGTAACCTTGGGCAAATCAATTCACATATCTGTGATTTGGTTACCTCATGTGTAAAGTGGGGATTAAGAATGGGAGCCACATGTGGGACCTGAACTATGTCCCACCCAATTAGCTTGTACCTACACCAGCAGTTAGAACACTGCTTGGCACATTGTAGGTGCTTAACAAATACTTTGAAAAAAAAAAAAAAACCAAAAACAAAAACAAGAGCATTGTGCTTTCTCCACAAAATGAAAAATATGGAGAAGGTTGAATTGGCAGCTGAGGCTGACTCAGATATTGCAATAGCAGTTCTGTCTACAAATTGATAGTATTTATTGAATGTTTGCGTGCAGAGCACTGTACTAAACATTTGGAAGAATATGACAGTTGGGAGACATGAACCCTGCCCTTAAAGACCTTACCATCAATCTGAGACCTGGGAAGCCTGAAATTCTACTCCTTTATCTACAGCACCGCACTCTTTTTGTGTGTTTACTGTGCATTATTTGCCCTTGTTGTATGTTATTTTAGTTTTTAATCTTTCCTTATGTGTCTATCACCAAACTTCCCTCCTCTCTCTTCCAAGTGCTTAATACAGTGCTCTACACACAGCAAGTATTCAATGAATATGATCAACTGACTGATTTTCCTTCGATTGTGAGCCCCTCGAAGCCCAAAGTCTAATCACAAAGAAACCTGGAATATTTTCACCTTAGCATTTCTCCACAGAAAGGATGGGGAAAGCCCAAGCAAAACGCTAACTACATTTCGCTATTGTATCTTTAAGAAAGAGAAAAATTCAGTGGCAGGATTTGGCTATTAGTCAATTTTATTGAATTTGTTAGTTTTGTGGTCAAACCCTGAAAATCCTCCAAATCCACAGGGAATTTCATGAGGCTTCTCCCTCTGGTCTAGAATGCCCTCCCTCTTCATGAATGACAGACAGCTACTCTCCCCACTTTCCAAGCCTTATTCAAGGCACATCTCCTGAAAGAGGTCTTCCCTGACTAAGGCCTCTAATGCCACTGTACTTCGCTCTTCGCACTGTACTTATCTCACCTCCTACCACTCGCTCTTCTCCTGCCTCTGGCCTGGAAATGCCCTCCCCCCTCAAATCTGACAGACAATTACTCTCTCCCTCTTCTAAACCTTCTGAAAGCACATCTCCACCAAAAGGCCTTCCCTGACTAAGCTTTCATTTCGTTTTCTCCCACTCCCTTCTGCATCACTCTGATTTTCTCATTTTATTCCTCAGCCCGACAGAACTTATGTCCATAGCTGTATTATATTTACTTATATCAGCATCTATCCCCTCCTTTAGACTAAGCTTGTTGAGGGCAGGAAATGTGTTTTATGTTGTACTCGCTCAAACACTTAGTACAGTGCCCCTGCACATAGTAAGCGCTCAATAAATATGACTGAGGCTTAACTGAACATAAAAATCCAAAATAAGACAGTATCTTTCTACCTCCAGTCACAATCAACCAACATACTCAGCATTACATAAATCCAGTCAAAACTACCATGCATTCATGCATGCATTAATTGAGCACTTCCTATGTACAGGCTACTACTAGGTCTCCCTATATTTCAGACCCCAGAAAAAGATGGTTTCAAAATTCTCCAATGAACTGATGTATTAGAGACTCACTAGAAAACCAACATGGACCTGTGGAAAGACCTTGGACTTGGGAGCCGGAGGATCCCAGCTCCACCACTCGTCTGCTGTGTGACCTTAGGCAAGTCAATTAACTTGTCTCTGCCTCAGTTCCCTCATCTGCAAAATGAAGATTCAATACCTGCTCTCCCTCCTACTTAGACTGTGAGCCCCATGTAGCAGCGTAGCTCAGCGGAAAGAGCCCGGGTTTGGGAATCAAAGGTCATAGGTTCAAATCCCAGCTCTGCCACTTGTCAGCTGTCTGCCTGTGGGCAAGTCACTTCACTTCTCTGGGCCTCAGTTCCCTCATCTGTAAAATGGGGATGAAGACTGCGAGCCTCACGTGGGACAACCTGATTACCCTGTATCTACCCCAGCGCTTAGAACAGTCCTCCACCCATAGTAAGCACTTAACAAATACCGACATTATTATTATGTGGGATAGAGACAGAATCCAACCTGGTTAACCTATATCTACCTCAGCATTTAGTACAGTGCTAGTCCCACAGTAAGTGCATAACAAATGCCACAGCTCTGAGCATCGTCATTTGGATTGCTCCTCAGTTACTGCCAACGGACTCAGCAATTCTCAAGAAATGAAAGTACCACACTTGGGTAATGGCAGTGGGTGAATTGCTTGAGGCGTCTTAACCAAATCTTCATGACTTAAAGCAGTGACTGTATTTCCTTGAAGGATAATTTAATACCCTCCCTCTCCCCTGTGATTTGGTCCCTGGGAGAAAAGGAGACAGACCACACCTAGAGTCATCGCAATGGGTGGCTGGTACTGCATTTTTCCTTCTTTGTTTTATAGCTAGACATAGGTGAAACAGCAAGACTCAAACCAGTTTTGTCCCAAGAGAGTCAATGAGTTGGCCTTTTCTTCAATACTGAGGGAAAAGTGAATTGCCTCAGCTTAGCCAATTGGCAAGGTGGTCTTGCATGGCACCAAAACACTATTATGTAACGATAAAACAGCCAACCCGGTAATCGGTACTCTTATTAAGAACACCAAGACGGTAAAAGTGACTCATGCCTTTCCTTTATGCTAGTAATTTGGAACCCAGAACAGGGAATATATAAGCTGTTTATTCAGAGCCTGAAGTTCTCAACCCAGTAATGTGACAGGCCCAGAAGTTACTAAGTAACATTGAATCATCCTTAAAAATTGCCACAGCTACTGATGGGAGCTGCCTCGTTATGTAATTTAAAGGTAAAAGATAGCACCAAGTGGGAAAGACAGTTATTTCCACAGAATAAAGTGCTTTCTTCATGAGCGAAGCAGCATGGTCTTGTGGGAAGAGGACAGAATCGGGAGTCAGGAGATCTGGGTTCTAATTCTGGTTCTGTCACGTTGCGTGCTGGGAGGCCTTGGCCATGTTACTTAACTTCTTTGTGCTTCAGTTTTCTCATGTGTACAGTGAAAATTATATCTGTTCTACCCCCTGACTTTGCATACCGTCTGTGAATGTTCTGATTTTTAATAACCCAGAGTTTAGCACATTGTTTGGCCTAGAGTAAGTACTTAACATATAACGCAATTAATAATATCATTATTCACTGATCAATCCATCAGTGGTAGTTACTGAGAGTTTACTGTGTGCAGAGTGCTGTACTAAGCACTTGGGAAAGCACAATACAACAGAGTTGGTAGACACATCCCTGCTCACAATGTGCTTACAATCTAGAGGGAGAGACAGATATAGTAATTATAATAATTTTGGTATTTGTTAAGCACTTCCTGTGCGCCGGGCACTGTACTAAGTACGAGGGTGGATACAAGCAAATCAGGTTGGACACGGTCCCTGTCTCACATGGGGCTCACGGTCTTAATCCCCATTTTACAGATAACTGAGGCACAGAGGAGTTGTGACTTGCCCCGTGTCACACAGCAGACAAGTGGCAGAGCTGGGATTAGAGTCCAGGTCCTTCTGACTCCCAGGCCTCTGCTCTATTCACTAGACTACACTGCTTCTTGTGACATATCGGATGGAGCCCGGGCTTGGGTTATGCACATCAGTCCTGTAGGGCTGAGGGTACGGGTGAATTCCAAATGCCCGAAAGATGCAGATCCAAGCGTAAACTGGGTAACGCGGAGTTCTTATTTTTCAGCACTTACCACCATGCCTGGCACATTGTAAGTACTTATATACGGTAATTATCATTATTATTATTATTGTTACAAGGTGTCCATTTCTCACCCAGCTTGGAAAACCACTCCTAGCACGTTTGGCATGATGGGAAGTCAAAAGAGGAAAAGGAGGTGATTAAATGAGGATAAACAACATAAAATAGAAGGGAAAGACTTGAAAACGTCTCTATCGGCACCTCTTCTCCAGAACTGCTCTCCGGAAACATGAAAGATCAGGCTCGAGGGTAGAAAAAAACACCAGTGGAAGAGTGCCTTGTCTTATTCATTCATTCGGTAGTATTTATTGAGTGCTTACTATGTGCAGAGCACTGTACTAAGTGCTTGGAATATACAAATCGATAACAGAGACAATCCCTGCCCATTGACGGGCTTACAGTCTAATCGGGGGAGACAGACAAAATAATAGCAATAAATAGAATCAAGGGGATGTACATCTCATTAAAACAATAGCAATCAATAGAATCAAGGTCTTATGTTGGAAGACCTTCTTCCCTAGTGAAAGTAATTGATGAATTTCCTGGAGAGTAAATTTTTATAGCTGCAGGGGGATTATGGATATGGGGGCCACTGACTAACCTTATTCCTTCGCAATTTCAGTAGAAATAATGAAAACCCATCTTACAGATGAGGAAGTTGGGACACAGAGAAGCCAAGGTTTCACAAATAGACTGGTGGCAAAGTGGGAATTAGAACTCAAGTCCTCTGATTCTAAGACCCCTAATCATTCCACTAGCCCATGTTGTTATAGTGTGGGTGTTTCTCTTTCCATACACAAAGGGCACAAAAGTCTCACCCACAAAAGTGCCCAGTTGAGATTTGGAAAAAATCTGGCAAAGATTCTTGTTCTCGGGGAACTTGTCTATCCATGCTGTTGTATCTTACTCTCCCAGCTGCTTAGTACGGTCCTCTGCACACAGTAGGCACTCAATAAATACCGCTGATGGACCGATTCTCTTGTTGTGCCCTTAAAGAACCTTTAGGGTGGCTTTGATGGCTGAAGCCCAAGATGGGACATTATTCTCTCCGCTGAAAAACTGGTCTCAGAACAACAGGTTGCTAAATGCTATACTTAATTCAGCCTTTCATTCTGGTTAAGAGTTTGACAAATAGAGCGAGAAAACAAAATTGCTTGGTAATATCCCATTCTCCTTGTATGGTCTGGCTGCATCTGGCGCTAACAACGGCAAAGCCATCAACACAACAGGGAACACTGGGTCTGTGTTTGGAGGTGGGAGGAGAATATGCCTATTTATTGTTGTATTTGTCCTCTCCCAAGTGCTTAGTACAGGGCTCTGCACGCAGTAAGCACGTAATAAATATGATTGAATGCATGAATGAAAGGTGGAGTCAGGTGCTCCTGTTTCAGCCAGTCGTACTTATTCAGCCCTTATGGTGTGCAGACTCTTCTAAGCGCTTGGGAGAGTAGAATATAAGAATGAAACTGACATTCCCTGCTCACAACTAGCTTGAAATCTAGAGGGAAGGACAGACTCCGATATAAAGAAATTACACTCGGCCTTTCCAATCTCCCTCACCCGAAGTGGTGGGATCGACAACCCCGTCAGTTTCCTGGAAGAAGGTGATTCCCAAGGCCGGAAGAGATCTGGAATGGGGCCGAACTACGGAGCAGTATAAGAAAAAGTCCCAGAATGAGCATGTGGGGTTGGAAAGCGTTTAGTACAATGTTTAGCTTACAGTAAGCACTCAACAAATATGATGAAATGAATAAGAGAGGGGAAGGTGGAGACAACCAGCTCCTGGAGAGAAGGGTTTGGGTCAACGAGATCTTTTGCACTGTGTTCTCCCAGCCACTGCGGGCAGGGCTCTGTTCACAATAAGTGCTCAATCTATGGTGTTCATTCTTTTTTTTAAAATGTTACTTAAGTGCTTACTATGTGCCAGGCACTGTACAAATCTCTGGGGTAGATATGAGCTAATCTGGCTGGACACAGTCTCTGTCCCCCATGGGACTCAGAGACCCCATTATTACAAGTGAAGTAAACCGAGGCACAGAGAATAACAATTACAATAAAAATAATGGTATTTATTAAGCACTTACTACATGCCAGGCACTGAATTAAGCGCTGGGGTAGATACAAGCAAACCGGATTGGACACAGTCCCCATTTACAAAGGAGGGAACTGAGGGCCAGAGAAGTTGTGTGACTTGCCCAAGGTCACACAGGGAGCAAGTGAGGGAGTTGGGATCAGAACCCAGGTCCTTCTGACTCCCAGGCCTGTGCTCCCTGCACTAGGTCATGCTGCTTATTTATTGAGCGCTTACCGTGAGCAGAGCATGGCACTAAATTCTTGGGAGAGCACAATACAACAGAATGAGTAGACAGGTTCCCTGCCCACAAAAAGCTTAATTAATCGACTGATGGCTTGGGGGAGAGGTGGGACCCAGTACCCCGGTTTTTGCTGCCCATTAACACTGTGGTTTCCCCAAGCAGCAGGCCCACACCTTTCGTTTCAGTCCCCGGCTGTGGATTACCTGCCTGAAGTCTGTTTTTCAGCACGCTCTCACCATCCACCATAGAACCAGAAACATGTTCCCTTCAAGGACAGACGAGTGGGTTTTATTCTCTTACTTTCTAGACAACTTTCGTGCCCCCACATATATCCCTACGTGCATGCACGTATGCAAACGTACACATATACGCAAGATCTTTTTGGGCAGGGAATGTACCGACCACCTCTGTTCTATTGCAGTCTCCCAAACACTTGGTACACAGATCTGCACACAGTACGCACTCAGCAAATACCATTGATTGACTGAATGTGCGAGGCTTAGTGGAGAGTGGCAGGACCTGGAGTCACAGAGACCTGGGTTCTAATCCTGCCTCTGTCACTTGTCTGTTGTATGACCTTGGGTAAGTCACTTCACTTCTCTGTGCCTCAGTTACCTCATCTGTAAAATGGGGAGTAAGAGCGAGAGCTCCATATGGGACGGGGACACTGTCCAACCTGATTATCCCAGTGGTTAGGACAATGCGTGGCACACGGTAGGTGCTTAACAAGTACCATATTAAATATTATTAATATCTAACAGCACTTAGAACAGTGCCTAGAACATACTAAGAGCTTAACAAATGTCATTAAAAATACATATCCTTCTCTCACATAGAGGGAAAACTATCTGGGGAGAGGAAGGATTGTTTTCTACCGCTTTGACATCATAATAATAATAACTGGGGTATTTTTTGTGTGTCTACCTGTTTTTGTACATAGGGAGCAAGTAGCCAATTAAACATCAGCGACTGAAGTACCGGCTAAGCTCTACGTGCTAAGCACGGTGCTTAATACTAGGAAAGCAGCAAGGCGCAGTGGATAGAGCACAGGCCTGGGAGAAGGACCTGGGTTCGAATCCCCGTTCCTCCGTCTGCTGTGTGACCTTAAGCAAGTCACTTCACCTCTCTGGGCCTCAGTTACCTCATGTGTAAAGTGGGCATGAAGACTGAGCTCACATGGGGCAGGGACTGTGACCAACCTTTTTAATTTGTTTCAACCTCAGCACCTAGAACAGTGCTTGACACATAGTAACCACTTAAATACCATCATCTAAAGTTTAAACAGATTGGTCGTACTTCCTTGCCTATAAGGGGCTCATGGTCTGAGGAGAAGGGAGAAGAAGTATTTAATTGCCATTTTAAAGATGAGGAAACTGAGGGGAACAGGTATTTAATCTCCATTTTAAAGATGAGGAAACTGAGGCCCAGAGAAGTTGTGATCTGCCCTAGGTCACCCAATAGGCAAGTGGCTGAGCTGGGACTAGAAGCCAGGTTTTCTGACTCCCAGTCACTTGCTCTTTTCACTAGCCAACACATTTCCGTATCATCTGTGTGATCACTGAAGCGGTAATAACTCTGTGTTTCCTACATACTTTAAAAATGATGATAACCAGACCAATTTAAAGAGTGTATAACAGTTCCTTGTAAATATCATGTTTCACTAAACCCTGGCAGAGCTGGGTAGGGAAATGGCTCAGGAGAATCGACAAGAGAAAATGAATAGTTAGCCCCGAGTAGGATGTGCATCTTATTTACGAGTAGACTATCCATTAAGAAACCCAATTAAAGAGCGAGGTTCAGTGATTCACTCAATAACAAACCTCAAGAAGGAAAGCTGGGGCGAATAAAATAAAGCAGGACCTGACCGTGCAAGTTGAGGATTATCCATACTAGAGGGGTGCCAAAACAGGAGAAAGGGGATCCTGCCCACCCATCTCACAGAGCATGGCATAACCCCCACGCCCCTTTCCTTTCCCCCCCCCCTCCATTCTCCTTTTTCTGAGAACACCGCTGAAGAGAAAATGACCGGAAGCACCAAAGAGTAAGGGATACATTTTCTCTCTCTCTCTCTCTCTCTCTCTCTCTCTCTCTCTCTCTCTCTCTCTCTCTCTACATATCACGCCTCTCAGGGTGGCACCTGGGGAGTTTCCAGTCCTCTACCATCTGGAATACGGGAGGGAGAATCAAGCAGAGGCCCGACCATTCCATTCCTAGTGTGGGCAATGGCGGCATGGGAGAAAGTCGAGGGCAGAGACTCAAGTTGACTGCACTGAATTAGGAAATGGTAAATCACTTCCAGATTTTGACCAAGAAAACTGTATGGATCCAGTACCAGAACGATGGCAGATGGAATTGGGGCATTCTGGGAGAGATATGCCCATGGTGTCGCTACGGGTCGGAGACAACTCGACAGGATAAGACGAATATATGCAAAAACACACACACACCCCTACAGTGTATCAACATGGGAGGAAGTAATACATCTAGGGGTCTCCCACAACTTTGTGGGACTTCCTACACTATAAGATATAGGCGTTCCTCCCAGTGAGGGAGACACCCATCCTTGATTCAGTTTGTTTGCTTTTTTTAATAGTATTTGTTCAGAGCTTACTATGTTCCAGTATTGAACTAAACACTGGAACAGAAACTAGTTCATCGGATCGGGCACAGTGCCCGTCCCACGTGGGACTCACAGTATTAATTGCCATTTTACAGATGAGGTAAATGAAACACACAAAGAAGTATCTTGCCCAAGGTCGCACAAGTGGTGGGGCAGGGATTAGAACCCAGGTCCTTTGACTTCCAGGCCCAATCTCTAACCATTAAGCCACACTGCTTGTTGCTTTGGACAGCTCATCAGAAGACGAGGCCAACTCGAGAAGCAGCGTGGCCTAATGGAAAGAGCACAGATCTGGGAATCAGGGAACCTGGGTTCTATTTCCGGCTATGGCTCTTGGCTGCCGGGTGACCTTGGGCAATTCCCTCAATTTCTCTGTTGTCTCAGTTTCTGTGCTTTAGCCACTACACCATGAGACTCGTCCTGTAGACAGTAAACAGTGTGGGCAGGGAACGGGTCTACCGACTCTATTGCACTGTACCCTCCCAAACATTTAGTTCAGTGCTCTGCACACAGTAAGCACTCAATAAATACGACCGATGATGAGGGTTCAGATCCCAAGCTCCCAGGCCAAGTCACAGAATAAATACCCAGGAGATGTCAATTGATTTTATATACTGAGCATT
Source organism: Ornithorhynchus anatinus (assembly GCF_004115215.2). Taxonomy (NCBI): domain Eukaryota; kingdom Metazoa; phylum Chordata; class Mammalia; order Monotremata; family Ornithorhynchidae; genus Ornithorhynchus; species Ornithorhynchus anatinus. The sequence goes on along the minus strand of NC_041735.1, from coordinate 64,588,368 downwards.
TATTGAGAGCAGAGCACTGTAATAATAATAATGATGGTATTTATTCAGCACTTACTATGAGCTGAGTACTGTTCTAAGTGCTGGGGTAGATACACGATTATTAGGTTGTACCACTTTGGGCTCGCAGTCAATTCCTACTTCACAGATGAGGTAACGGAAGCACAGAGAATAATAATAACGACAATGATGTTGGCATTTGTTAAGCACTTACTAAGTGCAGAGCACTGTTCTAAATGCTGGGGTAGATACAGGGTAACAGGTTGTCCCACGTGAGGCTCACAGTCTTAATCCCCATTTTACAGATAAGGGAACTGAGGTACAGAGAAGCTAAGTGACTTGCCCATAGTCACAGTCAAGTGGCAGAGTCTGGATTCGAACCCGTGACCTCCGACTCCAAGCTTGCGCTCGTTCCACTGAGCCACCCTGCTTCTCAGTGAAGAAGTGAAGTAGCTTGCCCAAAGTCACAAAGATGACAAGTGTTGGAACGGGGATTAGAACACACATCCTCTGACTCCCAATTCCGTGCTCTTTCCCCGAAGCCACGCTGCGTCTCTATCATTATGGTATTTGTTAAGTGCTTACTATGTGCTGAGCATTGTTCTAAGCCCTGGAGTAGTAATAATAATAATATTTGTTAAGGGCTTTCTATGTGCCCAAAAGCGCTAGTGAAGATACAAGCTAATCAGGTGGTCTCACCTGAGGCTCACAGTCTTAATCTCCCTTTTACAGATGAGGTAACAGGCACAGAGAAGTTAAGAGGCTTGTCCAAGGTCACAACGCAGACAGGTGGTGGAGCCGGGATTAGAACCCACGTCCTCTGACTCCCAAGCCCGTGCTTTCCACTGAGTCTCTCTGACTGGCAGTGAGCTTACAATCTAGAGGGGGAGACTGACATTAATAAACACATTACGGATATGGGCACAAGTGCCGGGTGGCTGAAGGAGGGGCAAATAACGTGTTCGAATCCGAGCGCAAGGGCGACGCAGAAAGGGAGTGGGAGAATACCGTTAATGAGGATTTCAAATGGCACGGATGATGTCTGAGAAAACCCTGAGGGCTGAGCACATGCTCCTCTGCAATGACAAATCATCATTTTCCTCCCAACGGGTCTTACCTTCTCTTGGCGGGGCTCTCTCGGAGACAGTGACAATGCATCTTCAATGGTACGTCACCTTAAGCATGCAGCGGGGGCCACCTCTTGTTACAATCCAACTCCCGAGAGAGTGGCTTTAAAGTAGCTCTGAGAAGCTTCACGTCCCCGCCTGCTTATTCCTACCTTTTCCCCTGAAACTGCCCACCCAAACCCAGAGGTACACAGTTCAGAGCTTCAAGAAGAGAAGCAGCGTGGCTCAGTGGAAAGACCGTGGGCTTTGGAGTCAGGGCTCATGAGTTCGAATCCCAGCTCTGCCACTTGTCGGCTGTGTGACTGTGGGCGAGTCACTTAACTTCTCTGTGCCTCAGTTCCCTCATCTGTAAAATGGGGATGAAGACTGTGAGCCCCACGTGGGACAACCTGATTCCCCTATGTCTACCCCAGCGCTTAGAACGGTGCTCGGCACATAGTAAGCGCTTAACAAAGCAGCGTGGCTCAGTGGAAGGAGCACGGGCTTTGGAGTCAGAGGTCATGGGTTCGAATCCCCGCTCCGCCACTTGTCAGCTGTGTGACTTTGGGCAAGTCACTTAACTTCTCGGTGCCTCGGTTACCTCATCTGTAAAATGGGGGTTAAGATTGTGAGCCCCACGTGGGACGACCTGATTCCCCTGTGTCTACCCCAGCGCTTAGAACAGTGCTCGGCACATAGTAAGCGCTTAACAAATACCAACATTATTATTATTATTATTAACAAAACCTCCCCCCTCTCAGGACAATGTGCTGTTCCTGCAGGTCTCCTCGCAGCTGTTGTCTTACACTTTTTTTTTCCTGCCGGCGTAGTTTCTCCAAGCAAGGCACCTGCATCGTGAAAAATACGTAGCCCGGGTTGTACGTTCATTACCGAACAATGGACAGCCCCTATATACTCCAGCCCTGCCCGTCCCCCACTTCCCCATAAAAAAAAAAAAAATTCCTGCCCCACTCTCAGCTGAAGCCATTTTACTTAGCCCACAGCTAATTCCTAACTCTGAATCAATTAGAGGTGTTCATAGACAAGCAGGATGGCCTAATGGATAGATCACAGGTCTGGGAGTCAGAAGGTCACGGGTTTTAATCCCAGCTCTACCACTCGTCTGTTGTGTGACCTTGGGCAAGCCAACTCACTTTCTCTGGGCCTCAGAGACCTCATCTGTAAAATGGTGCTTTGAGCTCCATGTGGGACGGGGACTGTGTCCAACCCGATTAACCTGCACCTACCCCAGTGCCTGGCACCAAGTAAGCACTTAAATACCACAATTATTATTAGAGTGCTTACTGTGTGCAGAGAACTGTACAAAATGCTTGGGAGAATACAGTATATAGAGTTGGAAGACTTGGTCTCCTAACCACAAGCAGTTTACAGTCTAGGCTACAGTTTCCTAAAATAGTTCCCTGGTTCTCAGTTCTGTGCTCCGCATACAGTGAGTGCTTAATAAATGAGATTACGACCACTACTTAAAATCTGATGTTTTGAGATAAGTGAGTTGTTTTCTAGAGCTCTCCTGGAGACAGGTACTAGGAACTCCCAAAACAATCTCCCTAACGTCTTCATTGAGAGACTATAGGCTAGAGGAAAAAAGGGGGTGAAATGCTTGCACCCGATGTTAAATATGTTGCAGAAAAAAACATCCTCCTCCTATGTTTCCCGGTCTCTCTACCCCAAGGATGTTTCAGAATTACCATTCACAGGTCAGTGGTCTGCCCACGGTAAGCCCTCAATAACAACTAATGATTATTTCACACACTTCACCTGCAGATCTCATGGAAAGGCAGGTGGCAAATGAATCAACCTCATTATTGCCAGGTTTAGACCTGTTGAAATTCTGCTCTGGTTTTACGAAGAGGGTTGCATTTTTCAACAGCTGTTTTATGAAAATACCGTGATTTCCCTTCTCCCCACGTTTTTAACCTGGGCTGCACCTCACAAAACAGCGTGTGGGTAGCTCTTTTACCGCAACTTCAAAACCCTTTGTTTTTTTAAGTGGTGAGAGAAAACTGTACTCATTCTCCCCAGAAGAAAAGCGTCATTTTCAATTTAAAATATTTTTGGGCCATTTTAAAAGGTAGGAGCACTTCACGGAGGGTTTTTTTTTATTATTATTATTTTCCTTTAGTTGAAAGGCAAGTTCTTTTCATCCCCTCAATTCTCCTCCTTGAAATGCCTTTGCCCCTTTGTATTCTCCCAACGTTTCCCTGGGAGTCTTCATTTGTCCCCTGCCGACCCACATAACCAACTCCTTCGGTCCAGACATCAGCAATCTGAGCAAGTTGTCGGAGGCTGGTTTTCCAAGCGATTTAGTTTAAGGATTCTATTTTCCATCAGCTATAGCAAAGCTCCTGGGTTTCTGGCATACAATAATCTGACTGAAAATTACTTCAAGGAGAGTTTGTGTTGGGAAAGTGTGTGGTGAAGGGGAAGAGAGGGATTGGGGGGGAAAAGGGGGGGAACAAGTTCTAGCTTTCAGAACCTAAAGGTATTTTCTCTGCTGCTCACCTTCAAGAGGTCTCTTAAAAGTTCATCCTCCCCAGTGAATTCATTCATCCAGTCGTATTTAATCGAGCGTTTAGTGTGTGCAGAGCACTGTACTGAGCACTTGGAATGTACAATTCGGGAACAGATATGCAAGAGAGGCTTCCTTGCATCCTCCCCGGTGAGTCCCTGATCTCTTCAACCGAGCAGAGAGAATCCAAACAGGACCCCTCACCTCCAAATGGGATTTAAATTAAAAGCAACTTGGCTCAGGAGGATCCCGAACCCCTGTGAGTCTAAACCAACCCTCCCTCCCCTAGAGAAGCAGCGTGGCTCAGTGGAAAGAGCAAGGCTTTGGCAGAGGTCGTGGGTTCGAATCCCACCCTGCCACTTATCGGCTGCGTGACTTTGGGCAGGTCACTAAAGTTCTCTGTGCCTCCGTTACCTCATCTGGAAAATGGGGATGAAGACTGTGAGCCTCACGTGGGACAACCTCATTACCCTGTATCTACCCCAGCGCTTAGAACGGTCCTCGGCACAGAGTAAGCGGTTAACAAATGCCAACGTTATTATCATTATCGGCCGTGTGACTTTGGGCAAGTCATTTCGCTTCTCTTGGTCTCGCTTACCTCATCTGGAAAATGGGGATTCAAACGGTGAGCCCCACGTGGGACAGCCTGATTACCCTGTATCTACCTAGCGCTTAGAACAGTGCTCGGCACATAGTAAGTGCTTAAAAATACCAAAATCATTATTATCACTTTGGGAGAGTCGGGGCAACGGGCTCCCTTCGCTGCCCACGATCCATCCATCAGGGGTATTTACTTAGCTCTGAGGCTGTGCAGAACACTGTACCAAGCGCTCGACTTGACTACACTAGGGTGAGCGGACGATGGAGAGGGGGATCCAGCAGGGGAGCCAGGTACCGAAATAAATTAGGGGTAGCAGAAGCAGCGGGGTTTCAAGATGCAAACCCTGGCCCAACGACCCAGGCCGAGCCCGGCATTGCCCACCGGCCCCTGGACCGGCCCATCAGCGGGTAGAGCCCGGGCCCGGGAGTCAGAAGGTCCTGGGTTCTAATCCCGGTTCCTCCACGCGTCTGCTGGGTGACCCTGGACGAGTCGCTTCACTTCTCCGGGCCTCCATTCCCTCCTCTGTCAAACGGGGAGGGAGACGGGGAGCCCCGCGTGGGACCGGGCACCGGGTCCGCCACCGCGGCGCTTAGCATAGTGCACGGCGCATAGTAAGCGCTTAACAGATACCGTTATCATCATCATCACCATCCACCGAAGGGTCTGCGAAGCAAAGACGGAAGGCAGGACGGCCCGGGCGCTCCTAAGTTTCTCCCAGCCCCCCGGACTCCTGGGTCCCCCGGGCCTTACCGCGGCGTGATGCGGGAGCGGAGAGCAACCGCAGCCCCGGAGGGAGGTTGGGCCACCCCCGAATCGGTCCCTTTCCCCGGTCCGACCGAGCCGGGCCAGGTCGGCTGCGAGCCCCTCGGCCTCCCCTCCTTCCCCCCGCAGCCGGGCCCCGCACACCTGCCCTCCTTCCTCCAGCCTCCCCGCAGCCGGTCCTCGCACCCCCGTCCTCCTCCAGCCCCGCGGCCGGTCGCCGCACACCTGCCCTCCTTTCTCCATCCTCCCCGCAACCTGCCCTCCTCCATCCTCCCCCCCCCTCCAGCCCCGCAGCCGGTCCTCGCACCCCCGTCCTCCTCCATCCTCACTGCCTCCAGTCCCGCAGCCGGTCCTCGGACCCCCGTCCTCCTCCTCCATCCATCCATCCATCCATCCATCCTCCCTCCCTCCAGCCCCGCAGCCGGTCCCCGCACACCCTCCCTCTTGCCTCCATCCTCCCCGCAGCCGGTCCTCGGACTCCCGTCCTCCTCCTCCATCCATCCATCCTCCCTCCCTCCCTCCAGCCCCGCAGCCGGTCCCCGCACACCCTCCCTCTTGCCTCCATCCTCCCCGCAGCCGGTCCTCGCACCCCCGTCCTCCTCCTCCATCCATCCATCCTCCCTCCCTCCAGCCCCGCAGCCGGTCCTCGCACCTCCGTTCTCCTCCATCCTCCCTCCCTTCAGCCCGCAGCTTGTCCCCCGCGACCCGCCCTCCTCCCTCCCTCCCTCGGCCGTCCGTCCGTCCCCCCGCCAGGCCCGGATGATCACCTGCGGACACGGCGGCCCCCGGAGATACCTGCCGGCCAGCTCCCGCCCAGGTCCGGCCCGCTCCTCGTCTGGAGCATCAAGCCTCTGGCTGGGGGTCGCTGGCTGGCTGTATTTGTGTGTGTGTAGGGTGGGTGTGTGTGGGTGTGTGTGTGTGCACGTGGGTCCCTGACTCTCCTCTCTCCCTGTGTGGTGTGTGTGTGAGCGTGGAGGGGAGGACCAGGGGCTGCTGCCCGGCCCTGCCCATCTCCTCCTCCCCTTCTCACTCTTTAATTTGTGAAGCGCTTACTATGTGCCGAGGACTGTTCCAAGCGCTGGGGTGGACACAGGGGAACCAGGTCGTCCCACGTGGGGCTCACAGTCTTCATCCCCATTTTCCACATGAGGGAACTGAGGCACCGAGAAGTGAAGTGACTCGCCCACAGTCACCCAGCTGACCAGTGGCAGAGGCGGGATGCGAACCCATGACCTCTGACTCCCAAGCCCGGGCTCTTTCCACTGAGCCACGCTGTTCTTTGCCAGCCCCCCCCTCGGACTCCAAGCTCCCAGGTCAAGGGGAGCCCGGCCACCGCCCCCGATCCGCTGCCCCTCCGCTGGACGGGCACAGGAGGCAGCAGGAACAGCGGGGCAATCTGCTGAGGGTAGAGCCCTCAACTAAGCATCTGGGAGAGGACGGTGGGGACAGAATCGGTAGACGCCTTTCGATGCTGTTCCTTGAGCGCTTATGACGGGCCAGGCTCTGTACTATGCGTGGCTCAGTGGCAAGAGCCCGGGCTTGGGAGTCAGAGGTCATGGGTTCGAATCCCAGCTCGGCCACTTGCCAGCTGCGTGACTGTGGGCGAGGCACTTCACTTTTAACTTCTCTGTGCCTCAGTGACCTCATCTGTAAAATGGGGATTGAGATTGTGAGCCCCAGGTGGGGCAACCTGATTCCCTTGTGTCTACCCCAGCGCTCAGAACGGTGCTCTGCACCTAGTAAGCGCTTAACGAATACCAACGTTATTATTCTCTGGGCCTCAGTTAACTCATCTGGAAAATGCGGATTAAGAGTGTGCGCCTCGCGTGGGGCGAGGCGATTACCCTGTATCTACCCCGGCGCTTAACAAACACCGACATTATCGTCATTACTATGTGCTGGGGTAGACGAGATAATCAGGTTGGAGATGTCCCTGTCCCACGTGGGGCTCACGGTCTTAATCCCCATTTTCCAGACGAGGTGGCCGAGGCACAGGGAAGTGAAGGGACAAACCTAAAATCTCACCACAGGCAAGTGGCAGAGCTGGGATTCGAACCCAGGTTCTTCTCGTGCACCGTCCGCTGGATCGTGCCGTGTCTCACCTTCCCTGCCCACGGCAAACGGACAGTCTCTCATCTTCACCCTCCTTCCCCTGAACCCCCCGATCGATCACATCTTTCTAGATCGGTCGGTGGGGGCAAGACACTCTACAGAGTGTTTGCGAGATCCCCGCCCACAAGAAGGTTATAGCCTAGATGGGTAATTACATGATACGGTATATTACGGATGGGAGAAATGGAGCGCTCCTCTCCCACTCCTTCCCCCGTCGCATCGACTCTTTCCCCACATAATCCTCGTCTCCATCCCTCCTCTTCCTCCACTCCAGCTCTCCTCCTCCTTCCCCCTCCCCCCCTCCTCACACTTCCATTCTAACAGCCCCATCGTTTTTATCCCACCTACACCGTCGTCTTCCTCCAACCCACCCCCCCTTCCCCCTAACTTACCTCCCTCCTCCCTCTCCATGTCTTTCTCTCTCCCAGATCACCTTCCCCCGCCCCACCTGCTCCACCCCCACTTCCAGTAGCAGCCAAACCCATTTTCCAGACAAGCGACCGGGAAATCGGAGCATTACGATGGGCCACTTTTCTCAGCCGGGGACATGTGGGAGGGGGAAGAGGGAGTTTGGTGGACAGGTAGGAGGGACCTACTGGGATAGAGGTGGGGGGTAGAATGAAGTGTTAGGAAAGGAATGTGAAGGCAGGCAGTGGTGGGGAGGGGGTGTGTGTGTGTTAAGCCTTAGAACTGTTGGCCCATAGTAGACTGCGAGCCCGTTGGGCAGAGATTGTCTCTATTTGTTGCCAAATTGTACTTTCCACGAGCTTAGTTCAATGCCCTGCACCCAGCAAGCACTGGATAAAAATACAATGGATTGAATGAATGAAAAGAGGACCAGATCGAGAAACCCAAACTGCTTGCTGGGCCTCAACCCTCACAGAGCAGGTACTTGCGAACCTCACCACTTGGGTTGCTTTGCCAGCTGCGATCAACCGTCCGTTCCTGCCACGAACACAACCCTCTCCTCCCCCTGCTGCACACTCACCTGTTCACGGTCCCTCACTCTGTGCTTTCCTCGGTTTCCAATCACCAAGTTTCCTCTCTACATTCCCAATTAAAGGCTGACCGGATGTGTTTCTCGAAGTGGAATCTTGCAACCGATTTTTCTCCGACCTGACTAGTTTCTCCGGTCACCCGTATCCCAAGAGACAGATTCCAGATGAGGCACCCTACTACGATCCAATTCGCGTCCTCAACTTCTACTGCGAATCCCTTGCCCAGATGGAGCCAAGGGTCTGAAACTATCTCTGCCTTTATATCAGATAAATCTTCGTTGTCTCCCCCTTCAAAACGCTCCTGAACTCACATCTACCCTAAGCCCTCATTTCCCCCTCTGTGCACATCGGTACACAGCTGTGAAATCCATAAGTACTTTGATACTCGCCATAGCCCCGCAGCACTTTGTAAATAATCTATAGCTCCTCCTTGGCAGAAATTGCATCTGATCTGCCGTATTCCCAACTGTCTATGAAATAATAATAGTATTCAGTATAGTGGTCTGGAAAAAGGTAGTGCTCAATAAATACCGCAGATTGGTTGAGTTCTAGAACTGTCACCTTGTGGTGATAAACTTGTCTATCTCCTAGTGGATAGAGCATGGGTCTGGAAGTCAGAAAGACCTGGGTTCTAACCTCAGCTCTGCCATTTGTCTTCTTGAGCAAGTCAGTTCACTTCTCTGTGCCTCAGTTAGCTCAGTTATAAAATGGGGATTAAGACCATCAGTCCCACATGGGATATGGGCTGTGCCCAACCTGATTAGCTTGTATCAACCTCAGGGCTTAGTACAGTGCCTAGACTAAATACCATTTTAAAAAAAAATTAAAATACTATTAAATATCATTAAAAAATAAGATAGAAGATGATACAGGTTTTTATAGATTCAGAGTCCTGATTGACAATCACGCACAAAGCGAGCAGTACTCACACTAACGCAGCTGAGAAGCTCTGCATAGCTTGTCCTACCTAAGCATTTGCTCTCCTGGGCCCTTTTCTTTGTGTTTCCTGTAAACTGAACAACTACCTTGAGTTAGCCATAAGGCCATCTCCCTGTGTTGCCTGGTAAAATAAAGCAACCGATAATTGACAGAGATACTGTGATCCAGGGAACAACATCATATAAAAGATAAAGAAAGTCACCTTAGGGAAATCACAGAGATGTTCTCAATCATTTTGCCATTTTAGTTTCCATTTGAAGATGGAGCAAGAGCATTTCTCAGTAGGTAAGTGGGGAAGTAGGAGTTGAGTGGGTCCTTTTTTTTTTTTTTTTTAGAAATTGTTGATCTGATTTGCAAAAACAGGTTTATCTGCCTGAATTTTGAGGTAGAGACCCAAACTGTGGAAGCAAATTGAACTCATTTTGAATGGCAATTGTTAAGCGCTCACTCTGTGCCAGGCACTATGCTATGCTCTGCGGTAGATATGAGGTAATCAGGATGGACACGGTCCATGTCCGATGTGGGGCTCACAGTCTTTTATCCCCATTTTATAGATGAGGTAACTGAGCCACAGAGAAGCGATGTGACTTGCCCGGGGTCAAACAGCAGACACATGGCAGAGACAGGATTAGAACCCATTTCCTCCTGACTCCCAGGCCCATGCTCTACCCACTAGACCATGCTGCTTCTCTGTTTTTGAAGCTTGAAGTGTCAATTTCTTATTTGGGTTGGAAGTTCATAATTCATTATGCAGAACGTAGGATTGAGATGGTGTCCGATCTGATTACCTACCCCTGCCCTTAGTCCACTACTTGGCAGATAATAAACGCTCAACAAATACCATCATATTCACACTGGCCAAAGGTTTCCTATGGATCATCGTATGAAATGGAAGAAGCCTCAGTGAATGCCCAAGAGAACGTTTGTTCTATTGCATGAGGATTTGCTTTCTCAAAACAGTATCTGATCTGGAAAGCTCTGTATTGTAAAATAAATAAATAAAAATCCAGTCGTTAGACTAACAAGTTTTAAAATGCTATTTTGAAAGGGGGGCCAGAGAACTTCCTCCAAGTATCTAAATCATTAAATCACAATCACTCTTCCAATAATGGAATGTGGTAAGCACTGACCTATTGCCAGGCACTGTCCTAAGCACCTGGGTGGATACAAACAAATCCGGTTGGAAACATTCCCCGTCCCACATGGGGCTCACAGTCTTAATCCCCATTTTACAGATAAGGTCACTGAGGCGCAGGAAAGTGAAGTGACTTGCCCAAGGTCACCCAGCAGACATGCGGCAGACCCGGGATTAGAACCCAGGTCCTTCTGACTCGCAGGCCCGTGCTCAATTCACTAAACCATGCTGATTCCTAGCAAGCCACCCAGAGAGCCTTGTTTCTGTTTTTTATCAACACGCTGAGCATTGATTCTCAGAATATGTTGCCTTTAAAATACAGCAACTCTAAGCTCTCTGTGTGAAACATTTGGCTTTCTTTGGCATCATTGTGTCATTTTTAGGGACTGGGTCAGGCACAGTGCATTTACTACATTTTAATGTAATAAATTTGAACAAGCACACTCTTAAATGTAGGCATATCATTATTATTCTGACTTTTATCGCGCAACGGGATAGATAAAACGTTACAAGGCCTGACAGTTCCCATACCACATGGGGCCATCTATTTTACTCCCATTTTACAGATGAGGAAGCTAAGATGCTTAGTGACACCCTCAGGGTTCCTGAATAGACCAGTAGTGGAGCTGGGATTAGAACTTGGATCTCCTGACTTTCTGTCCCAGGTTCTTTTCAGTGGCCGACACCTTGAAAGGGAAGATGTCTTTTAACTCGTTTACGAATTGCTTAGGGAAGTACTTTGTACACTCATTCGATCATATTTATTGAGCACTTACTGTGTGCAAAGCACTGTAAAAAGTGCTTGGGAGAGTACACTATAGCAATAAACAGATACATTCCCTGCTCACAACAAGCTTACAGGAGGGCTTCAATAAATCTGCCGATTCTGTTGTATTGTTCTCTCCCAAGCGCTTAGTACACTTCTCTGCACACAGTAAGCACTGAATAATTACCATTATTGGTTGACTGAATAAATACCATTGCTTGATTGATTGATTCAATTCTTAGAGCTCTCGATATTGCATCACACATATAGCATACGTATATCGGAAGACTGTTATTAGCTGGCAAGTGTTTTTCGATATATTTTCTTGAAAAGACAGATACGAAATGTTGCTGGATGTTTACTTAATGAAATTAGTTATATAGACTATTAATAGTTTCCAGTGGGCAAAGCACTGTGAAAATCATTTATCCCCATTTCACAGAAGTGACGGAGAGTTAAGCGTTCAGTTAATGGTATTTATTGATCATCGACGGTGTGCAAAACATTTGTGTTAAGAGTTTAAGGGAGTAGAATACAGCAGAGTTGATAGACACATTCAGTAAGCGCTTAGCTGTGTGACTTTGGGCAAGTCACTCAACTTCTCGGTGCCTCAGTGACCGCACCTATAAAATGGGCATTAAAACTGTGAGCCCCACGTGGGACAACCTGCTCACCTTGTATCCTCCCCAGCACTTAGAACAGTGCTTTGCACATAGTAAGCACTTAACAAATGCCATTATTATTATTAACTAATACCACTATTATTATTATTACCGACAAGGAGCTTACGGTCTAGAAGTTAACTGGCTTGTGTAAAATCGATATTTTACTCTGTGGCCAGTGGGAGTGCCGGGATTAATAATAATAATGTTGGTATTTGTTAAGCACTTACTATGTGCAGAGCACTGTTCTGAGCGCTGGGGTAGATACAGGCTAGTCAGGTTGTCCCACGTGAGGCTCACAGTTAATCCCCATTTTACAGGGGAGGTAACTGAGGCACAGAGAGCTTAAGTGACTTGCCCACAGTCACCCAGCTGACAAGTGGCAGAGAGGGGATTTGAACCCATGACCTCTGACTCCCAAGCCCGGGCTCTTTCTACTGAGCCACGCTGCTTCTCTTAGAACCCAGGTCTCTTGACTTCTAGTTTCAGGCAGGCAAGCCACATGCCTCCTTCCGGTATTTCACAGATTGAAGGTAAGAGTCTGCTCTCACTACCTCTTAGATTGTAAAACCCTTGTGGGAAAAGGCATGTCTTTTATCTGCCCCATTGCTGACTATAGTGCTTGACACATTGTAAGCGCTTAATAAATGCCATAATAAATGCCGAATAAATACCATTATCATTTACTTCACAGAGATAAAATGGGAAATATGTGTGTGGGATTTAGCCATGTGGTTACTTCGGGGAATTCGAGAAGACATTTGAAATAAGTGTTTCATGCCAAACTTGCCTTTTAAGTTCAGAAACAAAAACCATCGATTTCCAACTGGCAACAATGAATTTAAAAAGCAATGCTTGAACGGCTAGACCAAATAATCAATTATAAACTTCAGCGTGAAGTGCATAGTCCATAAAATTCACAGCGTGGAGTAGTGAAAAGAGCATGGAAGTGTGTTTCTGGAGACCTTGGGCTTAGTCTCACATCCTCAAGGCTCCTGCTTTGTATGTAACTTTGGGCAAGTCACTCTTTGGTCTCAGTTTCCTCTTTGGTAAAATGGAGATAAAATATCTACTCTCCCTCCTTTTGAAATATTAATTCCCAAGGGGGACAGGGGTTAGGTGTGATCTAGTTATCTTGCATCTATCCCAGTATTCAGCCCTTATTATTTTCATTATCATTATTAATATTGTTTATCTTGGATTTTCTTAAACCTTTCCTCAAAGAATGCTTTGATTTCTCACTTTCTTTTTGAGTCATACCCAGGAGGGAAATCCCTAAAGTATGAGGGTCGTGGACTGTTAATTCAGTTTGTTCTATGACTTTATGAATCATCCTTTACCCTATGATGTTTTTTCCAGCTCTCCTTTTAGAAGCACAGGGTGACGGTCTTACAGCATAAATTTCACTTACAATGACACTTGAAAGGAATGAATTCTCTTTCTTTTCTCCTTCATAATCTGCTTCCTTTCCGGCCACGCCTCCTCCCCTCATCCACCGTTCTCCTTCTTCAGTCTACTCTGTTCTCCACTCTGTTCTCCGAAGGCAGGAGCGCTGTGATCAGAAGGCATCCTGGATGAATGTGAACGCTGTACTGAGAGATTGCATTGAGAGAAGCGATATTCATTGTTCTAAAGAGCTTTTATGATAAAATTATTGCAGAGATGGAGACTGCCCAGTAGCAATACTTTGGAAAACTCAAGGTTTCTCCATCTGGGGAAAACAATCCACAGAGAACCTAGGCTTGTAAATTTATAGCATGCCGCATACTTCGTCTTTAAACTGACAAATTACTGTGTGTCTTTTTTTGAAAGCAGTCTATCCTTTCCTCAAATGGCACGGCCTAAATTCAGAGATGATATGTGCCCTGGATGATCAAACTAAAAATGACTTTTGAGGCCCAAAGTGCCCACCAATTATTAACTCGCAAAATTGCAATGTTCAGTGGGAGTTTTCTACAAGTAAAATTATAAGCAGAATTCAGATCCTAAAAGTAACCCACTTGGAAAACTGCGTGTCAATCCTAAAAGTAACCCACTTGGAAAATGGCATGTCACGATAGCAGACAGAGCATACTAAAGTGAGAGTACCTTGGGTACATGAAGAAATGCTCATTTACAATTTTTCTTTCATAAACGTACAGTTCTATTCACCTAAAATCGGCAAGTTAATTTGGCCAGTGTTTGTAATGATAGGTATTCTATTTCCAAAACTTTGGAGTTTGCCTTAAAACAGGTCTTGTCTTGCCACGCTGCTTCTCAAGGGCTTACCAAAGGTCACAATCATTATTATTATTATTGATGGCTGAAATGTGAATGCAAAATCCATTAATAACAAGGACTAATTTAGTGCAAGATGGGCTAACAAAATAGACACTTCATTAATAATTCTCTAACCTAATTAGGGCAGAATGCTCTACTTAAAATGATAATCATTTGTTTCATTCTTGCAACACAACTCTGAGAATTTCCACTGTTTTATGCAACTTCATTATCATGATCAAACTCCACATTCTGCTCTTTCTAGACACAAGTTTTCGTAGTGGCCTTACTTCATTTTTGAATGTTTCCAAACTGTGAATTATTTTTATGGAATGTTTTATTATTTTGATAACTTCCTTTTGTTTACATCTTTAAAATAAAAAAGGTTTCCAACTTTATTTCCCAATCTAATGATTTTTTTCAGTCAGCAGTAGCAGATACCTCAGGAAGCCTCTAATATAGTGCAGATGGAGGAGGATGAACCCACAGAAAAGTGCTAAAGAAGCAGTGTGGCTCAGTGGAAAGGGCCCGAGCTTGGGAGTCAGAGGTCATGGGTTCGAATGGCGGCTCTGCCGCTTGTCAGCTGTGTGACTGTGGGCAAGTCACTTAACTTCTCTGTGCCTCAGTTACCTCATCTGGAAAATGGGGATTAAGACTTTGAGCCTCACTTGGGACAACCTGATTACCCTGTATCTACCCAGCGCTCTGCACATAGTAAGAGCTTAACAAATACCAACATTATTCTGCTGATGATGGCATTTGTTAAGCGTTTACTATGTGCCAAGCCCTATTCTAAGCGCTGGGGTAGTTCCAAGATAATCAGGTTGTCCCTCGTGGGGCTCACAGTCTTAATCCCCATTTCAAAGATGAGGTAACTGAGGCACAGAGAAGTGAAGTGACTTGCCCAAAGTCACACAGCTGACAGGTGGCAGAGCTGGGATTAGAACCTACGACCTCTGACTCCCAAGCCCGTGTTCTTTCCATTAAGCCAGGCTGCTCCTCTACTGTTGCTGCTGCTACCAACTCTGTCATATGATATTTTCCAGAGTGCTTAGTAAAGCGCTCTGGACACAATGTGTTCAATAAATAGGTTTGATTAATTGATTGCTATTATTACTATTACCGATAATGCTATCACTAATAATACTACTGCCAACAAGGGGGCAGGTTGTAAGACTACCAAGGACCTGGAAAGAAGGAGCAGTTGTGCAAGATAAAAAAACATCATTTTGAGTGCTCCGGACCTGGAGATCTACAGGAGTTCTTTTCTCTTGCCATCTGCCTTGGTTTCTGTGGAGACAAGACTCCAAAACTCTGTGAGAATGTCTGTGAGAGCAGGAAAAGGGGAATTAGGATGGAAGGATGGAAAGAGGGGCAATAATTGAGGCAAACGTTTCTATTGAAACCCCAAAATTATAGGGGAGAATTTCTAAAAAAAAAAAGCCAAAATGTCAGAAATGTGATGCAGATATTTCAGAACCTCTACCTGAGGTCAAGAGGAGAAGGAGGTAATAATACCAGTAATAAATGTGGTATTTGACTGTAAGCCCGTCAGTGAGCAGGGACTGTCTCTATCTGTTGCCGATTTGTACCTTCCAAGCGCTCAGTACAGTGTTCTGCACATAGTAAGCGCTCAGTAAATACTATTGAATGAATGAATGAATTTACATTGTGCCAAGTACTATATTAAGTGTGAAGTTGAATGCAAGCAAATGAGGTTGGACCCAGCCTCTTTCCCACGTGGGGCTCACAGTCACAATTCCCATTTTACAGATGAGGTCACTGAGGCACAGAGAAGTTAGGTGACTTGCCCAAGGTCACACAGCAGACACGCGGTGGAGCCGTGATTAGAATCCATGACCTTCTGACTCGCACACCGGTGCTCTACCCATTATGCCACGCTACTTTAGTACAGTGCTTGGCACATAGTAAGTGCTTAATGAATTCTACAGTTAATAATGTGCCAAGCACTGTACTAAAACACTGGGGTAGATGCAATACAGTCAAATCACACTCGGTCCCTGTCCCACATGGGGCTCACGGTTTAAGTGGAGGTAGAAGAGTTATTTAATCCCCATTTTTACAGATGAGGAAACTGAGGCACTGAGAAGTTAAGCAACACACCCAAGGTACCCGAGTTGTTGAAGAGCCAAGGCGGTATTTTCTGTTACACGTGAATCCCTTCTGGAATGTGTAAATTCTATGCAAAAGAGTTAATCCACATCTGGATTCCTTAAGTAGTCTTTTCATGTTTGAAGTATGCACCTTGTAACATACAGTTCATATTCTCGTTTAATATTTAATGCTTACCAACAGCACATCAAGCATTTTAGACATTTGGACAGAATTGGGAACTTATTGTTAAAAAGGGGGAAAAAAAAAACCCAACCAAGTTTGTAGTAGGACAGGCTGCTGACAGTTTCATGCTGGGAAATCACCTGGGCACTCAGGCAAAGGTAGCAGCAGCAGCTTTGATAAAGGCAGTTCACTTGTCTGCTGTGTGACCTTAGGCAAGTCACTTAACTTCTCTGTGCCTCAGTTTCCTCATCTGAAAGATGGAAATTCAAAACCTGTTCTCCCCCCTATTTGGACTGTGACCCTCCCATGTGGGGCATGATTATCTTGTATCTCTCCCAGTTCTTGGCACGTAATAAGTGCCTAACAAATATTAGCATTATTATTATTACCAGCATTAGCAGCTGAGTCTCTGACCTCCTCCCACTCCTGTTGTTCTGCCCCACCTGCCTGGCTCAGGGAGCCTATCTCTGTGTGACTCTGGAAGGAATAGAACAAACATTATGCTATTTAATAACCATTTACTAAGTGTTGAACACTGTACTAAGCAGTGGGGTAGATGCAAGAAATCAGGTAGTCAATTTCCATCCAAATGAGGACAGAATGTTCTACTTAATAGTTTCAATTCTCAAAAGCAGCGGGACCTAAAGGCAGGAGCACAGAAAAGAAAGGCAGAGATCATGGAACTGGGAGTCAGAAGATAATAATAATAATACTGTTGATATTTGTTAAGCGCTTACTATTTGCAGAGCACTGTTCTAAGCGCTGGGGTAGATACAGGGTCATCAGGTCGTCCCACGTGAGGCTCACAGTTAATTCCCATTTTACAGATGAGGTAACCGAGGCACAGAGAAGTGAAGTGACTCGCCCACGGTCACACAGCTGACAAGTGGCAGAGCCAGGAGTGAAACTCATGACCTCTGACTACAAAGCCCAGGCTCTTTTCACTGAGCCACGCTGCTTCCCTTCGGATCGGATTCTAATCCCAGCTCTGCCAATTGCCGGCTGCGTAACCTTGGAAAATTCACTTAACTTCACTGGGCCTCAGTTCCCTCATCTGCAAAATGGGAATTCAATACCCTTTTTCTTCCTACTTAACCTATGAACCCCATGGGGGACCTGATTATCTTGTATCTACCCCAGCACTACATACAGCGTTTGAAGCAGCATGGCCTAGTGGATATAACACAGGTTTAGGAGTCAAAAGGACCTGGATTCAAATTCTGCCTCCGCCACTTGCCTCCTTCGTGACCTTGGATGAATCCCTTAACTTCTCTATGCCTTGGTTGCCTTATTCGTAAAATGAGGATTAAGACTGTGAGCCCCATGTGGGAAAAGGATTATATCCGACTTGTTTAGCTTGCTTCTACCCCAGCACTAAGAATAATGCCTGTAACATAATAAGTACTTAACAAGTACCACAGAAAACTATTTAACAATCACTATCATTATCATGCTACTGATGCCTGTTTACTCGTTTCGTTTTGTCTTGTTGTCTGTTTCCCTCCTTCTAGACTGTGAGCCCGCTGTTGGGTAGGGATTGTCTCTTATTCTGTGCCAAATTGTTCTCTCCAAGATCTTAATACAGTGCTCTGCACACAGTAAGCACTCAATAAATACAACTGAATGAATAGCATTGTTATTATTTGCATTAACTGCTGAACCTCTTACCTCCACCAGTCCCTGCTGCTCTGCATTACACTTAAGTAATTTCTCTGGGTCTCACCTGTAAAATGGGGCTTAAATATCCCTTCTCCCTCTCCTTTAGAGTGGAAACCCTGTGTGAGAAAGGGATTGGGTCTGATCGAATTGTACTGTATCTATCTACTGTACCTAGAGAAGCAGCGTGGCTCAGTGGAAAGAGCACGGGCATGGGAGTCAGGGGTGATGGGTTCGATTTCCGCCTCTGGCACTTGTCAGCTGAGTGACTGTGGACAAGTCACTTCACTTCTCTGTGCTTCAGTTCCCTCATCTGTAAAATGGGGATGAAGACTGTGAGCCTCATGTGGGACAATCTGATTACTCTGTATCTACCACAGTGCTTAGAACATTGCTCTGCACATAGTAAGCGCTTAACAAATACCAACATTATTATTATTATTACCCCAGTGCTTAGTATATCAATATGTGGTTAGCAATGTCACTATTATTACTACTTATCATCATCATCATAAAACACAATTTGTGTTCCACATAAGGTTTACAACCTAAGAGGAATGAAGAGCAAGTGTCCCATCCCCTTTCAATATATGCAAAAATGGAGGCACAGAAAGGTCAAAGGACTTAGTCACACAGATGTCAAGTGTCGGAGCTGGGATTAGAACCCAGGTCTTCTCTCAGCTCCATGCTCTCTGCCTCTCTTTCTGTTCTTCCTGTCTCTCTTATTTTCATTGAATCATATTTTTGAGCACTTCCTGTGTGCAGGCCACTGTACTAAGTGCTAAGTGCTAAGTACAATACAACAGTAGACATATTCCCTGCCCACAATGAGCTTACAGTCTAGAGGACTGTGAGCCCCATATAGGCCCTGATTATCTTTTCCAGGGCTTAGAACAGTGCTTAGCACACAGTAAAAGCTTGACATATTACCACAATTATTATCACCATCATCGATATTATTTCTGCAGAAGATCCATCTACTGGAAACTAAGATACCTAGAGAGGAGGTATTCCAAATTAGAAAAAGAAATCAGGCGCCGAAAGGAGTCAGAAGTTAAAAATAAAAGACCAAGAGCTGAACTTCAGATTTTCAAATATATCTTGGATATGATCTCATTCCTCAGGGCTCTGCTATGTTTGGAACAATGCTGTTCAGGTAAACAAGTTGTCGAAGCCACCTCTGGTGCTTTCTCCGCCTACTCACTCCGAAGCGGACTAATTCCACCGCGGGGAAAGCACTCCAGAGTCAGTGATTTCTGGTCTATGACTCCTGCTTAGGTATTTTACATAAGCCCTCTTGCAGAGGAATGTTAAATGCCTGGGAAATTAATTGCAAACACCTACTGAAAGGTTTCCCTTTTAAGCCCCCTGAACCTGTTTAATAATACCCTAATACACCCACACCGCTAGTCTTCTGATGCTGTTCTCTATGCCTTTGGCCACAGCCCTCTCAATGTTCATTTTCCCACGTATTCTCAACATTTTGGGTTCTAAGAGACACCTACTGAGAAAGAAGTATTATTACCTCTCCATTCACCTTAAACTAAGCAGCATCAACAACTTGCCCAAACCCATCTTAACAAGTGCTCATATTTCACTCTTCTCCACCAATCGGTCGCATTTAATGAACACTTACTGTGTGCAGAGCATCTAAGTATTAACTTGTACCTACCCCAGGGCTTAGAACAGTGCTTGGCACATAGTGAGCGCTTAACATAGAGAAGCAGCGTGGCTCAGTGGAAAGAGCCCGGGCTTAGGAGTCAGAGGTCGTGGGTTCTAATCCAGGCTCTGCCCCCTGTCAGCTGTGTGACTTTGGGCAAGTCACTTGACTTCTCTGTGCCTCAGTTCCCTCATCTGTAAAATGGGGATGAAGACTGTGAGCCCCACGTGGGACAACCCGATTCCCCTATGTCTACCCCAGCGCTTAGAACAGTGCTCGGCACATAATAAGCGCTTAACAAATACCAACATTATCATTATTAAGTCACTTGACTACTCGGTGCTTCAGTTACCTCATCTGTAAAATGGGGATTAAGACTGTGAGCCCCAAGTGGGACAAGCTGTATCTACCCCAACGTTTAGAACAGTGCTCGGCACATAGTAAGAGCTTAAAAAATACCAACATTATTATTATTAACAAGTACCATCATTATTATTACTGCTTGGGAGAGTACAATATAACAATATAATAGACATTTCCCCCACATTCCCTTCCCACAACAGTCTTTTCCTCAGCCAACTGGGGTCTTCGGTAGGAGATGACCTAGGAGGCTTTGACTCGGAGACTTCAGGATGAAGAGAATCTGCTCAAACAAATTTATTATAGGTTTTTACAATGGGACTCACACTCCATCAACCAATCAGTCAGTGATTTTTATTGAGCACCTAGAGAATACAAGAACTGTACTAGACCCTTGGAAGAGCACAGCACTGAACAGATATATGTTCCCTGAACAACACAGTCTTAATCTCACAAACTCCCCTACCAGTTGTGTTTGTTTTGTTTTTTTTTTATTTTGCTGTGGCCAGTATGAGAAGCAGCGTGGCTCAATGGAAAGAGCACGGGCTTTGGAGTCAGAGGTCATGGGTTCGAATCCATGCTCTGCCACTTAGTTGTGTGACTGTGGGCGAGTCACTTAACTTCTCTGTGCCTCAGTTACCTCATCTGCAAAATGGGGATTAAGACTGTGAGCCCCACGTGGGACAACCTGATTCCCCTGTGGCTACCCCAGCGCTTAAAACAGTGCTTTGCACATAGTAAGGGCTTAACAAATACCAACATTATTATTATTATTATTGTTATTTTTTAAACGCTTACTATGTGCTGGGTAGGTATAAGCTAATCAGGTTGGACCTGAACCGTGTCCCGCATGGGCTGCCGGTCTCAGTCCCCATTTTACAGATTAGGTTATTGAGGCACAGAGGAGTGAAATAACTTGTCTAAAGTCACACAGCAGACAAGTCACAGAGCCAGAATTAGAACCCAGGTCTTTCTGACTCCCAGGCCTAGGTTATAACCACTAGGCGACACTGCTTCTCTGTGCTCCTTCTGGGGCCCAGATTGCAGCACGTTACAAGTGCAAGTAAATAATAATAATAATAATATTGGTATTTGTTAAGCGCTTACTATGTGCCGAGCACTGTTCTAAGCACTGGGGTAGATACAGGGTAATCAGGATGTCCCACGTGAGGCTCACACTTAATCCCCATTTTACAGATGAGGTAACTGAGGCACAGAGAAGTGAAGTGACTTGCCCACAGTCACACAGCTGACAAGTGGTAAAGGTTTGTAAATGCAGGCGTCATTTTTGGCTTCGACTCTGGGTTCTGTGTGGTTAGCCAGCTATTTAACTGAGAATTCTACTGATCACGTCCATCTTCCACAACGCCCTAGTCTCCCCTTTAGACTGCAAGTTCCTGGTGGACAGGGAATGTGTCTATCAACTCTGTTGTATTGTGCTCTCCCAAGTGCTTAGTACAATTCTGCAAATAATAGATGCTCGATGAACACCAGCGATTGATTCTTTGTTCAGAAATCCGCTTCACTAACCCTAGCAGGCATGTTCCTACTTGCAGAACTGGGACTAGAATTCACGTATCCTGAGTCCCAAACCCACCGTCTTTCCGCAGGACTACGTCTTGCTGTTAGTCCAGTGGAAACACCAATTTTATCAGCCTCTTCATCCAAAGCAGACCCCAGGAGAGAAAATCCTAGAAGACGCTTGAAAGGATATCAGAAAATTACCTGAATTCTTTCAAGCATGAACCGAGTGAGGAAGCTAACATCCAAACAAGGGTCGAATGGGCAATATAAAAACTGAATCTTATTCCCCACTGATTGATTTTAGGATATTGACTGTTTTTCGCATCCTCATATTCCTTTGCCTGTCACAGTTCGCTGGTGTTACAGGGTATGCTTAACAACTGCAAACTGAGAATTATTTGTATCGATCGGTCCCCTTGCATCCACTGACTAGCTATAAAAACACATTTTTCGTGGCTTTTAAATTTGTAGGAATAGTGAGGGGATTGAAGGCATTTGTCCCAAGGCTCCATACATGTCAAGAGTGACATAAATTATACCTAGAAAGCCAGTCTCAGGACCAGTTCGCCCTTCCCAGCCTGATCACATAGAACATATTTCTCTGTAATCATAGAAGAAAAACAGCTTATTAGTCTAAATTTTTCAATAAACAACCATCAGTGGATGACGATCTCTCCTATGTTCTTTTGAGTGAATCATTTGACCTAATTATGGAATCGATTATGCCCTGATCCAGTTTCGTTACCAGGTGGTGTGGACAAATCCATATTCCATTTGAGAAGCAACGAGATCTAGTAGATAGAGCACGGGCCTGGGAGTCAGAAGGACCTAGGTTCTAATCCCAACTTCACTATTTGTCTTCTGGGTGGCCTTGGGAAAGTCACTTCACTTCTCTGTGCCTCAGTTACCTCATCTGTAAAATGGAGATTAAGGTTGTGAGCCCCATGGAGACATGGACTCTGTCCAACTTGAATAACTTGCTTCTACTGGAGTCCTTTGTAAAGTGCCCTGAACATAATAAGTGCTTAATAAATACCATTTTAAAAATGCAGTATAGTGTAGCAACCTGCTTGACAATCAGCAGTTAGGTAACATGATTTAGTGGAAAGAACACAGGACCAAGACGTAGGAAGCCCAAGGTTTAGTTTTTGCTTTCCAACTTTCCTCCTGGGTCACCTTGGGCAAATGATGTAACTTCTCTGTTCGGCAATTATCTCCTCTGTAAAATGGAGATACGATGCCTGTTCTCCCTCCATCGTAGACTGTGAGCCACATGTGAGTTAGGGACTGTGTCCAATGTGGTTATCTTGTATCAACCCCAGGGCTTGGCACACAGTAAATATGGAATCAATTTAATCATTATTATGGTCACTGACTAAATATATTAAGGAGAATTCTATTAAAACAGCTTTTCTCTGTTTTCAGATTCCTTATGTTTCAGGTTAACATTTACTCAGAAACCTATCTTCTTAGGAAAATTGCTTAGATGAAGAAAAATTTTACTCATTATGAAATCCGGAGTACATTTTAGAAGAATAATGTATGCAAAATGATTTACAGCATGAGAAAGGTTAGGATAAAAAATAAAACAACATTTCCTAGGGGT
Organism: Ornithorhynchus anatinus; assembly: GCF_004115215.2. Lineage (NCBI taxonomy): Eukaryota > Metazoa > Chordata > Mammalia > Monotremata > Ornithorhynchidae > Ornithorhynchus > Ornithorhynchus anatinus. Next base: position 64,565,397 of record NC_041735.1, on the reverse strand, counting down.
CTGTAATAAGAGAGTTTATTTCTTACATTTCACATTGCTCTGCTTTCAATTTATTCATCGGAAAAGAAATATCCTGCACTCGCAGGGAAATACGAGGTTGAATAAAATCAGTGATTAAATTTGCAGGATTTAAAATATTGCTCATTTTGATTATGTCTTTCATTTTTGAAAGATGAGTCCAAATGCCCAGTTGGACACTTTGCCCCGATAAATAAGGTAACATTTGGAAAGACACAGAAATGCCTGTTTTGGGGGAGGCAAGAAGATATTTTTCCCCTCTGAATATTTTACAAAGTAATGCACTCTGCTTAAGCCTGTTAGCAATGTCAGGTGGAAAAAAAAAAGTTTTCATTCACGCTCATCTCTTGCTGCTCAGATGGAGATTGAAGTTAATTTTTAAAGACAACAGCAGAGTTCTGTCTTATCAAAATCAGAGATGACAGGTAATTCTAATGTTGACCTCTCCTTAGGATACTATGCGGGGCTCTAGAGATAAAAAGCAGAGGAAAGGTATTTACATTGTGCTGTTTTCTGATGTGTGGTGAATGAAAGTAACCTCTGATACGTGATGCCATTTTGTGATCACTGAATAGCTTGTATTTCAGTGTCTACCTAGATATACAACAGGGAACAACCTCAACTGGATTTTTCTCAATCTGTTGGAGTTTTGGTACCTACAGAGTATTAATCAATTAAATACATTTATTCAGCACTTCCTATGTCCAGAGGACCGTACTTAGGTGTTGGGGGAGTATAGTGAGTAGTTACACAATCCCTGCCCTTAAGGACGCAGCGTGACTCAGTGGAAAGAGCCTGGGCTTCGGAGTCGGAGATCATGGGTTCGACTCCCGGCTCTACCACTTGTCAGCTGTGTGACTGTGGGCAAGTCTCTTAACTTCTCTGTGCCTCAGTTACTTCATCTGTAAAATGGGGATTAACTGTGACCCTCACATGGGACAACCTGATTACCCGTTATATATCCCAGCGCTTAGAACAGTGCTCTGCACATAGTAAGCGCTTAATAAATACCAACATTATTATTAGTAGTAATTTCGATGGGGAGACTTACTTTAAAATCATTTACAGATTAGAAGAAGAATAGGTCACTATGAAACTGAGTTGGTGATTAAATAGTAGGGAAAATATCAGAATATCAATTCAAATGCTTGTTTTAATTGTCACAAAGTCAAACGCTTTTATCTGTTAATATTTAGCAAAGTTATAGGGGGTCAGGTTTTAAGTGAACAGTGCTAAAATATTTCAAGGAAAATTACTGCTACCTTCCTGAATACATGTAAGACAAAAATGTACAAGCTTTGGGTGGAGCTTTTTTGTAGCATTTATATGATGAGGTACACTTCAGTCAATCAACAGTTTTCATTGAGCACCTACTGTATATGGAGCACTACACTAGAAAATTGTAATATTTGTTAACCACTTACTGTGTATCAGATACTGGACTAAATTTTTGGGAAAAAGACAAGTTAATCAGGTCCCACTTGGGGATTTAAAGATTGTGTCTAGATGGTGTCACATTCTCCACTGTGTATTCTTTCCCAACGCTTAGTATAATGCCTGGCACATAAGAAGCTCTAGTAAGCTTATTTCTAGACTGTAAGCTCGTCGTGGCTACGGAATGTAACTGTTAATTGTTGCATTGTACTTTCGCCAAGCGCTTAGTACAGTAACAATAATAATAATAATGATGTTGGTATTTGTTAAACACTTACTATGTGCAGAGCACTGTTCTAAGCGCTGGGGTAGATACAAGGTAATCAGTTTGTCCCACGTGAGCCCCCCCAGTTAATCCCCATTTTACAGATGAGGTAACTGAGGCACAGGGAAGTGAAGCGACTTGCCCACAGTCACACAGCTGACAAGTGGCAGAGCCGGGAGTCGAACTCATGACCTCTGACTCCGAAGCCCAGGGTCTTTACACTGAGCCATGGTGTACTCTGCACACAATAAGCACTCAATATATACGATTGAAAGAATAGTAAGCACTTAACAAATACAATTATTATGTGCTTGTGACTTGGGAGAGTACAAAAGAATTAGAAGACAAGATTCCTATAATAATAATGATGACAATGATAATAATTTTGGTATTTGTTAAGTGTGTACTATGAACCAGAGCTGTACTAAGTGCTGGAGTGGATACAAGGTGGACACAGCCCCTGTCCCACGTGCAGTTTGCCGCCTTAATCCCTGTTTGACAGATGAGGTACCTGAAGTATAGAGAAGTGGAGTGACTTGCCCAAGGTCACCGAGCAGACAGGTGGCAGAGCTTGGATTAGAACCCATGATCTTCTGACTCCCAGGTCTATGTTCTATGCACTACGCCATGCTCCTTCCCTTTCTCAAGGACCTTACACTTTAGCATGGAAAACAGAGGCCAATAATTTATATTTTTAAGGTGAAGTTATAGAAGAGACCAGCGGGAAGCAGCATGGCCTTGTGGATAGAGCATGGACCTGGGAGTCAGAAGACCTGGGCTTGAATCCTAACTCCACCTCTTGTCTGCTTTATGACTTTGGGCAAATCACTTCACTTCTCTGGGCCTCAGTTACCTCATCTGTAAAATGGGGATTAGGACTTTGAGAACTACTTGGGTCATGGACTTTGCTCAACCTGATAAGGTTGGATCTACCCCCAGCGCTTATTACAGTGCCTGGCACTGGTGGAGTGGTGGAGCTGGGATTAGAACTCCATCCTGAGCTCTAGCCATTAAGCCATGCTGTTTCATCTGGTATTTGGTGTTTAACTATTATATTTATATATCTGTAAATATTTTGACACCTGGAAAAGCAACCTGAATTCAAGCAATTAACAATCAATTGTATTTATTGAGCTCTCACTGAGTGCCGAACACCAAACCTTAGTAAGCACTTGCGGGAGAACAAAATAACAGAGTCGGTAGACACATTCCCTGCCTAAGAATAATCATTAAAACTATGATTTATTTTAAATATAGTCATTATGTAGTGATGTTTTTTTTTCCTAATTTGTGGTTACTGATATGATGAAGTCTTAACAGATTTATTGATTTTTTTTTTTCTTACCTCTTAAAAGTTGGAGCAGTACTGGATAAGAAAGCCTTGAAGTGCCTGCATCATTCTGACATCAGCTGATGAATCATGGGGAAGATAAATAGTCTTCTTTGTCTGCACTAATGAGACTGAAATAGTTTTTCAAGTTAAAGTAGTTTCAGCTACATTATTGATCTCTATATACAGGACGTGTCATGATGGTAATTTAAGGAGAATCACCAACACGACAGATAGGAGATTCTAGGGAAAATGTGGATCGGTTAAGTGTGTCAAGATGAGATTTTTTTTTTTTTTAATTAATGAGAAAAACAGCTCTTCTTCTGTCAGAACTGTGACCTGGGGAATGTACTACACAATTCAGTTTCATCAAGAGCCAGCCACCTTGGTTTAACAAAAGAGATGATTTATTACATTGGGAAATAGTAGTTTCCAAATAAGATCACATGAGTAAATCATGTAACACTGGAACAGTGCTACTGTAAACATAAGCCACTGTAATTCTATTGAAAAGCTTTTACATTTGTTTCTATTGATCTCTTTGCAGTGGCTACGTAAAAGCAAAAAGAGCCACAGTGATAATTTAAAACATGATCTGCAGGATATAGTGATGTTGCTTGCTGGTGCAGGGAAGTGATAATATCCACAGCTGAACTAGTGCTAATAGTGGGAGTAGAAAAAATCGTGTTGGTGGAAGAAGGAGTAGGAGTGGTATTTATTGAGCAGCTACTGAGTGGCATGCACTAAATACTTTGAAAATACACCCATAAAATATTGTCTGGCCACTTGGGCCTGGGAGTCAGCGGTCATAGGTTCTAATCCCGGCTCTCCCACCTATCCGTTGTGTGACCTTGAGCAAATCACTTCTCTTCTCTGTGCCTCAGTTTTCTCATCTGCAAAATGGGGATTCAAAACCTGTGCTCCCTCCTACTTAGAATATGAGCCCCATGTTGGACCTGATTATCTTGTATCTCCCCCAGTGATGATGTTGGTATTTAAGCGCTTACTATGTGCAGAGCACTGTTCTAAGCACTGGGGTAGATACAGGGTAATCAGGTTGTCCCACGTGAGGCTCACAGCTAATCCCCATTTTACAGATGAGGTAACTGAGGCACGAGAAGTGAAGTGACTCGCCCACAGTCACACAGCTGACAAGTGGCAGAGCCGGGAGTCGAACCCATGACCTCTGACTCGCAAGCCCAGGCTCTTTCCACTGAGCCCCGCTGCTTCTCTAAGTAGCACTAACCAGTGCTCACTACAATGATTAGCACATACTAAGCGATTAACAAATACTACAATTATTATTATTAGGATCAGTCCATCAATAGTCTGTTTTGGTTTTGGAGTTTTATGACTGTGCTGATAGAAATGTGAAAGAGATGCATCGTTCTAGCTCTACCTCTGGCTCCCCATCTAGCCTGAGAATGGATACTTTCCCATTTGGAACAAAGAGCACAGATCACTTGGAAGAGCACACAGATTTCCTTCACCTTCTCCCTGTATTTTTCCCCACCAGAAACTCATCCAGATCTCCCTCATCTGCCTCCTTTTTCATTTTCCCAAGAATAACTTAGTTTGATTCTGCACCCACCAAAAATATGTTCGATTGATTGATTGGCATTTGGTAAACAGGGGAGTAAACCAGAAAAACGTTTGTGATCCCATGAGATTTTCAAAGGAACAAAGAGTGTAGAACTATCATCAGTAATCACCTACATTTCAAGATGTTTTCACTGGTTTCTGCCTGAGCTACTTTTATCTGAAAGAGCAGTTTGGGGGATTATTATATATGATAAAGAGAGCTATCCCTGTTGGAAGACAAACTGCCAAAATGCAGATCTCAGCCTTAATAAGAGCCATAATCAGTATTACCTGTGCCTACTTAAAGATGAAAAAACATACCACATAAATCTGAAATAATTTGGCACTTTTACTAGTTTGCCATCCCACAGGGCTAAATAATGGCTATTAATAATAATAAAAATGGTATTTGTTAAGCACTGAATATGTGCCAAGCACCGTTCTAAGTGCTGGGATATATACAAGGAAATCAGTTTGTCCCACGTGGGGCTCACAGTCTTTATCCCCATTTTACAGATGAAGTAATTGAGGCACAGAGAGGTTAAGTAGCTTACCCAAGGTCCCTAAGCAGACACGTGGCAGATCTGGGATTAGAACCCACGTCCTATGACTCCAAGCCCTTACTCTTTCCACTAAGCCATGCTGCTTCTGTTATTGTTTGCAGAGCACAGTACTCAGCATCTGGGAGAGTACAATAGATATGATCCTTCTCCACAAGGCAATTACTATCCACTGGCCTAATTTTACACCGAAGGACTGCACGTACATGCTGAGGGTCAGGAACACCGTCTAATCCCCCTCTGTGTACTCTCTCTCACTGCTTCAGCCCGGTGCTCTGCATCCAGTAAGTGGCTAAAAAAAAAAAAAAAAAAAAAACCCTACTACTGCTATTACATGCTCTTTATTCACAACTCATCATCGCATATGTTTTATGTGATTTCTGACTCTGGATTCAGGGTCTAACAGAATTTCCCCTCTGCCCCATTTACAGCCCATGGTAGAAAGGATCAGCATGGCCTAGGGGAAAGTGCATGGACCTGGGAGACAGAAGGCATGGGTTCTAATTCTGCTTCTGCCACTTTTCTCCTCTATGACCTTGGACAAGTCACTTCTCTTCTCTATGCTTCACTTTCTTCATCTGTAAAATGGGAATAAAATCCTACTCCCTCCTACTTAGACTGTGAGCACAGTGCCGCTGATAATCTTGTATCTACCCCAATGCTCAGAACAGTGCGACATGCTGAGGTCATTATGACATGCATAATTCATTCATTCATTCAATAGTATTTATTGAGCGCTTACTATGTGCAGAGCACTGTACTAAGCGCTTGGAATGTACAAATTGGTAACAGATAGAGACAGTCCCTGCCCTTTGATGATCTTACAGTCTAATCAGGGGAGACAGACAGACAAGAACAATATAATCTGTTGTGTAACCTTGGACACACTGGAAAACTGGGAATAAGATTCCTGCTTGTCTTCCCTCTTATATTTTGGGCCTCATGTTGAACAAGAAGTGTTCCAATTTTCTTCTCCAGCACTTAGCACAGTGCTTGGCACAGAGTAAGGGCTTAGTACCAGGATTATTATTATTAGTTAAATATTTCCTTGGTATCCACTGCTGTTCTAAGGGTGGGATAGGTACAATTTAATTTGGCTGAGCACATTCCCTGCCCCACATGGGACTCACACTCTTAATAGGAGAGAGAATAGGCTAATTGAATCCCCATTTTACAGATGAGAAAACTGAGGCACAGAGAAGTTAAGTAACTTGCCCAAGGTCACAAAGTAGGCAACTGGCAGAGTCAGAATTAGAACCCCGGTCCTCTGAATCCCGGGCCCATGCCCTTCCCTCTGGGCCACACTGTTTCAGTGTCATCTGTATGAGTTTTTAACAAGATACTGGGTTTTCTTTCATACCCAATGCATCATAAAAGAGAAGGGCAAAATGACAATTTTCCAGTGGTAGAAGGAAGGTCTTATTTTCCATCTGAAACCATAGTTCCCAAATTCACATTTCATAAATGATGAATCTGCTTAAGAACATACCTGTAAGTGTTGAAGAGAACCATCCTCACTTAGTATGCTCCTTGAGAATGCAACCCTACCTAGAAGAGAAATCTTGTCGGCCTCCTAGCACCAGGGTCGTAGCTTCAGTGATATAATAATGTCAGTATTTGTCAAGCACTTACTACCTTTGCCACCAAGTCTTTGGAGTTCTCGCCTATCCCGCCATCGACCCCCAGGCCACATCCTCCCACGGTACCGGAACGCCCTCCCTCCTCACCTCCGCCAAACTAATTTTCTTCCTCTCTTCAAAACCCTACTTAGAGCTCACCTCCTCCAAGAGGCCTGACCAGACTGAGCTTCCTCCCTCTGCTGCCCCTCTACTCCCCTTCACCTCCCCTCAAGCTAAGCCCCCTTCCCCCCACCTTTCCATTTGCTCCTCCCCCTCTCCTTTCCCCTCCCTCAGCAGTGTGCTCGTCCTCTCATTTGTATATATTTTTTATTATCGTATTTATTTTATTAATGAGATGTGCATCCCCTTGATTCTATTTATTGCTATTGTTTTTGTCTGTCTCCCCCGATTAGACTGTAAGCCCATCAATGGGCAGGGATTGTCTCTATCTGTTGCCGATTTGTACATTCCAAGCGCTTAGTACAGTGCTCTGCACATAGTAAGCGCTCAATAAATACTAAAGAATGAATGAATGAATGAATGTGCAGAACACTGTTCTAAGCGCTGAGGTAGATAGAGGGTAATCAGATTGTCCCATGTGAGGCTCACAGTCTTCATCCCCATTTTACAGATGAGGGAACTGAAGCACAGAGAAGTGAAGTGACTTGCTCACAGTCACACAGCTGACAAGTGGCAGAGTCAGGATTAGAACCCCTGACCTCTGACTCCCAAGCCCGGGCTCTTTCCACTGAGCACGCTGCTTCCCTGATATGGGTGAGAGATGCGAATGATCACATAACCAATCTTCAAGTTCCATGAAACTACGTGTGCTTATGTTACACCATCAGACCTGGGCCCCGAGTTCTTATTCTGACTTGCTGACTTGCCTTTTGTGAGCCCTGGGTAAATCATTTAACTGTTCTGTGCCTCAGTTTCCACATCTGTTAAATGGGGCTTCAATACCCGTTCTCCCTCTTACTTAGATTGTAAGCCCCATGTTGGGTCGGGACCATATCTGATCTGTGTATTCTGTATCTACCTTCTTAAGGGGCTGGGTACGTAGTAAGTGTTTATCAACAACCACAGTTATTATTATTATAACCGGATCTATGTTAAGACCCAAACGACAAGGAAGAGACTAGACTTTGATTTGGCTCTAAAACCAGAGAAGGGACTAGATAATGAGAGCCAGCAGAGAGATGTGCCTCCGAGGTGAAAATCTGGAAATTAATTAGCTGGTGTGCCACTTTATTGTTGGGGGAGTTAGAAAAATGCTGACCACAACGGGACCAAATTCTCATTTTTATGGACTTCACTAAACTCTTTCCTAAAGCTAGATGGATTTTCAGTGATAATTGCTCTCTGCCTCGGGCTACATAGGCAGCTTGTAGTCTTTTTTAATTGTCTCTTCCTAAGCCAGGTCGACATCAATTTGCCCAAAGGATACAGTGTTAGGTGGCAATATCTTGTTGAAATTCAGATACCTTATACCTACCTCTTTCCTTGCACCACTAATTTGAGTAATTAGCCTAAGTTGTCTAAACTCCTCTCTGTTTCTGGTACTGATATGTACAACTTTTAGTCATATTCACTTCATCATATTATGGTAGTTCCTCTCTATTAAGATGAAATCACGTTTTAAGGAGACAGTGAAATAAAGCCACAGATAAGAATGGATTTCAGCTAAAAACTGGGAGTCATTTGCTGAGGACAAATAATAATAATGATGGTATTTGTTAAGTGAAGTATTTGTCAAATGCCAAGCACTGTTCTAAGCACTGGGGTAAATACAAAGTAATCAGGTTGTCCCATGTGGGGCTCACACTCTTCATCCCCATTTAACAGATGAGGTAACTGAGGCACAGAGAAGTTTATATGATCTGTTCAAAGACATACAGCTGACTAGTGGAGGAGGAGGGATTAGAACCCACAACCTCTGACTCCAAAGCTCGGGCTCTATCCACTAAGCCACGGTGCTTCTCCGTATGGTGCAGGGTGGTGCACTGCTATCAAGAAACGAGTGTCCTTTTTTGAGCAAAAGATTCCTAAGAAACAATTACTATTATTATTATTAGAAAACAGAGCCAGGCACTGTAAATGTTAAGCATAAAACAACACAACAAGGGCCACTTTTCTGTGTGTGTAATTTGGCTGGAACTATGGCTCTAGCACTTAGGTACTGAGAAGTGAATTTCACAATCAGCAATGTCCAAACACACGATAGTGCATATAGACACGCACACATGAACAATGATTTTGGTGTGTGCCATCCAGGTTAATCTATATGGAATTTCTTCAGGCAGTGTTTCACCCCAATTTCATCAGTCACTTTACAGATAGCTCTCCATTCATTCATTCCGTAGTATTTTTTGAGCGCTTACTATGTGCAGAGCACTGTACTGAGTGCTTGGGATGTACAATCAGGCAACAGGTAGAGACAATCCCTGCCCAGTGACGGGCTCACAGTCTAATCGGGGGAGACAGACAGCAGAGCAAAACAGAACAAAACAAAAACAAGACAACATTATGACGGTCAATAGAATCAAGGGGATGTACACCTCATTAACAAAATTAATAGAGTAATTAATATATACAAATGACCACAATGCTAAGGGGAAGGGAAGGGGGAGGATCAGAGAGTGGAGTGGGGGGGGGGGAGGGGGAGCAGGGGGAAAGGGGGCTCAGCTGAGGGGAGGGAAAAAGGGGAGGGGAAAGAGCAGAGGGTGGAGGGGGATGCAGAGGGAAAAGGGTGGGGTGCTAAAATACTCTATTCAGCAATGATGTCTGGCAATGTATTAGTAGTAAAAGTAATAGTATTTGAATTACCACAAAGTGAAATGAACTATACTACTGGTTAATTAATATTAAGTTCTTTGGAAGTATAAAACAAGTTCTAATCCCAGCTCCACCTTTTCTCTGTTGTATGACCTTGGGTAGGTCACTTCACTTCTCTGTGCCTCAGTTACCTCATCTGTAAATCAGGGATTAAGACTGTAAACTCTATGGGATGAGGGATAACAACCGTGCCAACCCAATTATCTTCTATCTACCTCATTTAGTATAGTGTCTGGCACATGGCACGCGCTTAGAACTATTTAAAAAAAAAATGTTACTCAATCATTGCCCATTATAAGCATACATTCAACTGGGGAATGAAGATATAAAAATATTTTTGTGAGAAGCAATCAGAAAAAAATGAAAATACAACAGAATAAGCATATACATAAGTGCTGGAAAAGAGTATTCATTCAGTCAGTCAGTCGTATTTACTGATCACTTACTGTGTGCAAAACACTGTACTAAGAACTTGAGAGTAGAAGTAGACACCTAAGTGCTAGGGATAGCTGATATATGAACACGACTGGGCAGGCTGGAAATTAATAGGGAAGACATGTTTGAGGAGGATCGAAAAGGGACTGGGGAGGCTGGAAATTATCAGGGAAGACATGTTTGAGGAGGTTCCAGAAGAAGCGTGACCTAGTAGAAAGAGCACAGATCCAAGTGTACTAATGCCACGATTCTAATTGTGTCTCTGCCACTTGCCTGCTGTGTGATCTTGGGCAAGTCTCCCAACTTTTGTGTATCTCAGCGTCGTCATCTGTAAAATGGGGATGAAATCCCTGCTCTCCCTTCCGCTTAGCCTGCGAGCTCCATGTGGGAGAGAAAGTATGTCTGATCTGCCTAGACTCAGTGCTTGGTGCACAAGTGCTTAACAAATGCCAGAGTCATCATTATTACTATTATTAATAGTAGTAGTATGTAGGCTTTCATAAGAGATTTGATTTGGGGCAGGGTTCTGAGGGAGTACAATGCAATAGAGTTGATAGGCATGACCTCAAATAGCCTTTTGTAATTTTGCACAATTCCAGGAAGACAAGGTAGGATGATTGCATCAGATTGTAAGTTCCTCAAGGGCAAGGACTGTGTCTTTGACTTGTACTGTGCATCCCCTAGCCTCTAGTATGTACTCTGTACCCAGTAGAGGCTTAAAAGAAGTGAATGATGAAGAAGATCTTCATATTGTCTACTGTCCTGCACCTTTGAGTTAAGGAGATATAGTGCAGTCTCATATTACAGTTATCTCACCACTCCTGCCTGGAATAGACTCCCACTTATCATCTAGCAGACAACCACTCTCTCCACCTTCAAATCAGTCATAGCCCCTCCAAAAAGCCTTCCCTGACTTCCTTGATATCTCCCTTCAGCCCTCTTTGCACCAACTATGCTCATGGCTGTGTACCCCTTAAGCATTTGATGATCACCCCATCCTCAGCCACATCACACTTATGTACATATCAATATACTATGTCATTTCCCTTATTTCTAATTTATTTTAAAATCTGTCATTCCCTCCAGACTTTAAGTTCCTTGTGGGCAAGGATCAAGACTACCAACATTACTTTCATCATCATTATCATTATTATTTTTATATTGTATTTGTTAAGCGCTTACTATGTTCCCTACTGTTCCAAGTGCTGGGAAAGATAGAAGTTAATCAGATCTTTCACAGTTCTTGTCCCACATGGGGCTTACAGTCTAAGTAAGTGGGAGAACAGGTATTTAATCCCCATTTTACAGGTGAGGATACTGATTCCCAGAGAAGTGAAGGAACTTACCCAAGGTCTCCCAGCAGGCAACCGGCCGAAGCGGGAATTGGAACCCAGGTGGTAATCTACTCTCCCAAGCATTAGTACAGTGCTCTGCAGACAGAAGCATTCATTGAATACCATTGATTGCTTGATTGATCGATATTGCTGGTGGGAAAAAAAAAAAAAGGAAAGAGCCTTTTCCAAGGGGAAGCTGCTGGTTTCCAAGGATTACAAAAATATGGCAGTATTTGCTCTTATAAATAAAATATTTTTTTAAAAAAAAAACATAACCATCAGGGCAGCCTTCCCAACAGTTTCTATAAAGTACGGAGCCAGCAAAATGAAACTTTAGAACCAAAGCCAAGAATTGCCAGTGTCTCCTCTATTATGGGACTGGGCCATCTAACGGACTCCTCAACCCTTCTCCCTCCTCCTCCCTACCTCAGTCATTTCCCGCCACCATCCATACCCCTATCGTGTACCTGCTGGGAGAAGCAGCATGGTGTAGAGAAGCAGCCTGGTGTAGTGGATAGAGCACAGGATTGAAAGTCAGAAGGTCATGGGTTCTAATATGACAACCCCACTTGTCTGCAGTGTGACCATGGGTAAGTCACTTCACTTATCTGGGCCTCGGTACCTCACTTTTCTGGGCCTCATCTATAAAATGAGGATTGAGGCTCTGAACCCTATGTGGGATAGGGACTGATTTGCTTGTATCCAATCCATTGCTTAGTACAGTGACTGGCACATAGTAAGCATTTAATAAAACACCATAATTATTATTGTAAACCTGGGAAATGTTTCTCCCATCACTACTCACTCCCTCCTTCTTTCTCTCTCTCGCTTTCTCTCACACAGTCTAATTCTCTCCTCCTGCCAAGTCCATGTTTCTGCTAGTTGTCTAGGCGGAGGAAGTGGCTAATCAGGATAAACAGACAGGAGGAGAACCTGGTGGGGCCCGAGCCCAGGGGAGTCTAGGTATCGGTCTGTCCAAACAGCTCTGCAGCCTACAGGAAATGTTCCAGGAGCTACTGGCCGGCTATTTTAGGATAACAGTTTATTTTAAAAGTATTTGCAATCATCTGGAAAGATAACTCTTTCTCCTGTCTCATTCATAAGCTGGCAAAACACTTCAATAGCAAGATGTATGATTTATGTCATCCGATCCTGACCCTGGGATAATAAAACCATCCCTCCATTGGAACGCAATGATTCTTCCAGAATCTTCTCCTCTAATTCTCAATCTGAGGGAGGTAAGCAGCCACATCAGACAGGGAACTTAAATGACTAGGCCCAGGATCCGAGTTAGATTGGGCACGGTGAAATCCAACCCCATATTTTTTCACCAACTACAAGACTATTCTTCCTGTTCAAATCCTAGCTATTTAGCCAGGCTTAAGCCAATTCTGAGTCTCACTATCTCCAGGGGCGTGAAAGATAGTTCTGCATTTAACTTTTTGTCCTGAAAATATATTTAAAAAATTAGTTTAATCATATTCATTGAGTATTTTTTTTATTCACAGAGCACTGTCCTAAGCTCTTGAAGAGTACAATATAGCAATATAAAAGACACATCACCTTCCCACAGTGAATTTACTGTCTAGAGGGGAAGATGGACAGTTATATCAATAAATCAATTATGGATATGCATATAAGTGCTGAGTCTGGGAGGAGGGATGAATAAAGGGAACAGGTCAGGGTGACGCAGAAGTGGAGAAAAGGAAAAGAGGGCTTAGTCAGGGAAGGCCTCTTGGAGGAGAGGAGCCTTTAATGAGACTTTGAAGGTGGGGAGTTTAATTGTCTGTCAGATATGGAGAGGGAGGGCATTGAAGGCCAGAGGAAGAGCATGAGCGATAGGTCGGCGGCGAGATAGATGAGATCGAGATCTAGTGAGAAGGTTAGCATTAAAGGAGTGAAGTGTGTAGGCTAGGTTGTAGTAGGAGAGAAGAGATGAAAAGGAGGAGGGGGCAAGGTGATTGAGTGCCCTTTATCCCATTTGCTCTTAAATCTGAATGATTCCTCCTCCCAAGGGTATTGAATTTTCCAGATTGCTTAATCCTTAATCAGAATATGGGCATTTCCTAAACATCATTAGTCATCGGCAATATTTCTTCATCTTCATAATTCCAGAAGGTTGTTTCCGGGAGCAAGATCGAATATGGTAAACTTCCCAACCCTAATCCTCTGTGGTGTGAATCTACCACATCCTGTCTCAGTGTTCAAGTGACTTTATTGGGGAGGTATGGCCTCCAGAGGGAGGAGGGAGGAGGAAGATGAAGAGAAAGAGGAGGGGGAGAATTAGGGCTGGGGTGAGGGGGAGACTCCCTTCTTCAGTTTCAACCATCAGCACAACTGTGCATCTGCAAAAAAAGTCATTGTAGAAGGCAATCGGGTATTAGTTTTAGCTGCAATAGGAAATAGTAATAGCAGTGAAGCTATTTATTGAGAGCACAGTGGGTAAAATACACTCTACTAAATTCCCGATTCCCCCCTCAGGATAGCAGCTGGAGAGTTTCCAGTACTCTACCAGTCTCGGCTATGGGTTGGAGAATTTTTACCAAGAAAACTCTATGGATACACTACCAGAACGATTGCAGAGGGAAGAGGGGTGTTCTGGGAGAGATGTATCTATGACATCGCTATGGGTTGGACACGACTCGACAGCATAAGACAACAACAAATGCCTGGTATAATACAAGTTTAACAAAAACTTAAAACACATTCACTGCTCACAAGGAGCAAGGGTCAAACATTAGTGATGGCATTCATTTATTTTGCAGCGACTCAGTGGGATTGTATGTACTGCTTGGGAAAGCATAAAACAAGCATGAGACCCAATCCTTGACCACAAGGAGCTTATACTCAAACATCCTTCCAGTCTACTCCTCATAAATTACATACAAAGTCAAAAGAAGGGAACAAACTCCCTAACATCATTAATTGCAAGAGAGTTCAGGACTGAGTGTTCATCATTAAAATGAAACCCCACAAACTGCAGACCCTGTTCTCGGAACACTCTGTGGAAATGACATATTTTCGACTGATTAAGAAGAAAAGTCTTAGTTCTGTGTCTGGAAACCAAAATATCAGTCACTGCTTCTTCAAGCAAGGGCAGGAATCTATAAAGAAAAATGATTAAAAATGAAACGTAAGCAAGAGACATTTACTGAGATGAGACAGAAGAAGATAACAACCTTGCCTGCTAAAGAAAGTTTTCGCGATGATTCATTTGGAAATCTTTTATGGATATTTGGTGACAGGTTATAAAATTACAAAATGGAAGAAGAGGTGCACAAAATGAAAAAGATAATTAAGCCATCCCGTGGGAGTCATTAAAAAGCTAAATCAGAATATATTAAAGCTGAGATAACATTCCCCACTTTGAGAATTTTTATTTAGGGCTTCATTAGTGCTATATCTTCTATTTGCCCATCTTAAGATCAATATATGTCCTAATTCACTGGATATGAATGCTTAATATTTGACACCTGGGCTTGTTAATCTTTACATTTTTTACTAAAGAAACCCTCCTAAAACAACCACAACGCTCAATTGTTCTCACATGAAGCATGACAGAGACTTATATCATCAACGTTGTTTTTACATGTAAGAAAATGTTAATTAGATACTCGTCATGACTATGTTGTCTTCATTTCATAGAGAAGATTAAACAGACTTCAAATTGAAGGGAAAAGCAGATTTATATGATAAATTGATGTCTTTGGAGAAGTAGCTTTTCTGCATAGGTTGTAAGGTCCTGGAAGGCAGGGATTATGTTTATCAACTCTATGGTTTTATACTCTCCCAAGAGCTCAGTACAGTGTTCGGCACAAAGGAAGCACTCAGTAAATACCATTGATGGATGGATGATAGTATTCTTTGCTTTGCACTTAGGCCACCCTCTATTCTTCTAGAGAAACCAATAATACACAAAAAGAAGATTATAATATACATAGACTGGTGGTCAGTCAATTTGGACATGCTTTTTACACCACTGGTGAAAATGAAGGAACCTTCAATCTCCTTTTAGTGGAGTATTTTAAATTCTTGTTTTCTACTGGGTGTAATTCATGACAATAATAAGAATAATAATTACAGTTTTTCTTAAGCACCTACTCTGTGGCCAGCACTGTCCTAAGTGCTCCAGGAGATACAATAGAAACAGGTCCCTCATGGGGCTCACAGTCTAGGTAGGAGGTAGAAGAGGTGTTGAATCCCCATTTTGCAGTTGAGGGAAAGAAGAGGAAGGGAAATGACTTGCCCAAGGTCACACAGCAGACAAGTGGCTGAGCAGGTTTAGAACCACGTTTCTGTGACTCCCGGGCCTGGGCTCTTTCCACTAGGTCACATTGCTTCCCAGCAGATGTTGCTTTATAAGTCATGGCTATATAAGCTTGGGTACCTCAGTAGGTCGTGTGTTCTAATCCTGGCTCTGCCACTGGTCTGCTGTGTGATCTTGGACAAATCACTTCACTTCTCTGGGCCTCAGTTACCTCATCTGTGTCACAAGCCCCCCAGGTTTGTACCAACAAGGACCTTCCTGAATGGGGGCGGGGGGGGAGTCTCGGCAACACATATGAGAAGTCAAACCACACTTCGGATCACCAAGGTTGATGAGGAAAGTTTTTTACTTAGTTTTACCAGCGTGCAAGGGTGTGACACATACACACACTCATTCACTCCACTCCACCAGGGGACCAATACCAGTCTGTGATCAAAGGAGTCCTTTCTGCCAATGCTTCTTCTGTCTGCTTCCCAGTGCTGCTGCCTTCTGTTGCTTTCTAGTGCTGCTCTCGGCTTACTTCCTTCTCCTCAAACTTCTGCCCCTTTGCATGCAACATCTAGGTGCCCCTGGGTACATACCCCTTGTGTGGCTCAAAGAAACTGCCTTTTTTCTGCCTCAGGCAGAGCAGCTGGGCTCTACATAGCAGTCATTGATTGGCCCAGGCCCGGTACTGGGTACAACAGGGAGATGAAGCCCCCCCTCCCTCCCTGCTCCTCCCCCACAGACCAGCAATCACCTGTCTCAGGTAGAGCCCATCTCTAGTCTCCTCCTTGTTGTTGTTCGCGGCACCACAAACAGTCACTAACAAGGCATCTTGTTATGAGCTCACTACAGCCTTTAAAATGGGGATTTGAGACTGTGAGTTCCAGGTGGGACAGGAACTGTGTCCTGCCCAATCTGCTTGTATCCACTCCAGCGCCTAGTGCAGTGTCTGGCACATAGTGCTTAACAAAATACCGCAATTATTATTATTGTAACGATTCACGTTTCCACCATGGGGCTTGTTGATTTGGGGAAAGCAAGCCTGGACTGCTTCCTGAGTGTATAATAATTGTGGTGTTTGTTCAGCACTTTCTTTTTTTAATGGTATTTGTAATGGCTTTTTATGTGCCAAGCACTGTACTAAGTGTTAGGGTAGATACAAGCCAAGTCCTGTTGGACACATTCCCTGTCCCACATGGGGCTCACAGTCTTAATCACCATTTTATAGATGAGGGAAGTGAGGAAGTTCCAGTGTCACATAGCGTACAAATGATAGAGCCGGGATTAATAACTCAGTTTCTCTGACTCCCAGGCCTGTGCTCTATCTCTTACGCCGTGCTGCTTCCCTCTTACTATGTGCCAAGCACTGTACTACGTGCTGGGATAGATTCAGGATAGTCAAGTCCCACATGGGACTAAGGAAGAGGGAGAACAGATATTGAAACTCTGTGCCTCAGTTATCTCATCTGTAAAATGAGGATGAAGACTGTGAGCCCCACGTGGGACCACCTGATTCCCTTGTGTCTACCCCAGCGCTTAGAACACTGTTCTGCACATAGCGCTTAACAAATACCAACACTATTATTTTGCAGACGAGGGAACTGAGGCACAGGGAAGCAGCATTGCCTAGTGGATAAAGTGCAGGCCAGGGAGTCAGAAGGACCTAAATTCTAATCTTGGTTCTGCTACTTGTCTGCTGTGTGACCTTGAGCAAGTCACTTCTCTGTGCCTCAGTTACCTCATCAGTAAAATGGGGATTTATTATTATTATTCATTCATTCAATAGTATTTATTGAGTGCTTACTATGTGCAGAGCACTGTACTAAGCGCTTGGAATGAACAAGTCGGCAACAGATAGAGACAGTCCCTGCCCTTTGACGGGTTTACGGTCTAATCGGGGGAGATGGACAGACAGGAACGATGGCAATAAATAGAGTCAAGGGGAAGAACATCTCGTAAAAACCGATGGCGACTAAATAGAATCGAGGCGATGTACATTTCATTAACAAAATAAATAGGGTAATGAAAATATATTCAGTTGAGCGGACGAGTACAGTGCCGAGGGGATGGGAAGGGAGAGGGGGAGGAGCAGAGGGAAATGGGGGGAAAAGAGGGTTAAGCTGTGGAGAGGTGAAGGGGGGTGGTAGAGGGAGTAGAGGGAGAAGAGGAGCTCAGTCTGGGAAGGCCTCTCGGAGGTGAGTTTTAAGTAGGGTTTTGAAGAGGGGAAGAGAATCAGTTTGGCGGAGGTGAGGAGGGAGGGCGTTCCAGGACCGCAGGAGGACGTGGCCTGGGGGTCGACGGCGGGATGGGCAAGACCGAGGGACGGCGAGGAGGTGGACGGCGGAGGAGCGGAGCATGCGGGGTGGGCGGTAGAAAGAGAGAAGGGAGGAGAGGTAGGAAGGGGCAAGGTGATGGAGAGCCTCGAAGCCTAGAGTGAGGAGTTTTTGTTTGGAGCGGAGGTCGATAGGCAACCACTGGAGTTGTTTAAGAAGGGGAGTGACAGGCCCAGATCGTTTCTGCAGGAAGATGAGCCGGGCGGCGGAGAGAAGAATAGACCGGAGCAGGGCGAGAGAGGAGGAAGAGAGGTCAGAGAGAAGGCTGACACAGTAGTCTAGCCGGGATATAACGAGAGCCCGTAGCAGTAAGGTAGCCATTCGGGTGGAGAGGAAAGGGCGGATCTTGGCGATATCGGAAAGGTGAAACCGACAGGTCTTGGTAACGGATAGGATGCGTGGGGTGAACGAGAGAGAAGAGTCAAGGTTGACACCGAGATCGCGGGCCCGAGAGACGGGAAGGACGGTCGTGCCATCCACGGTGATAGGGAAGTCTGGGAGAGGACCGGGTTCGGGAGGGAAGATGAGGAGCTCAGTCTTGCTCATGTTGAGTTTTAGGTGGCGGGCCGACATCCAGGTGGAGACGTCCCGGAGGCGGGAGGAGATGCGAGCCTGAAGGGAGGGGGAGAGGACAGGGGCGGAGATGTAGATCTGCGTGAAGGCCACACAGAAGACAAGGGGCAGAGGCAGGATTAGAACCCATGACCTTCTGACTCCCGGGCCCGTGTTCCATCCATTACTCTATGCTGCTTCAGCGTGGGCCAGGAACACGCTGAGCACTCAAGATATACCATTAACAATAGAAAAAAAAGAAGTTAAATTAGAGTCATCTAAACCACAACCTTACTGTGGACAGCAAATATATCAACTCTGCTATATTGCACTCTCCCTAGCGCTTAGTATAGTTCTCTCAACATAGTAAGCTCTCATTAAGAACGATCGATTTAGTGACTTGCCCAGGGTCATACATCAGGTAAGTGATAGGGCCAAGATTAAAATCCAGATCCTCTGACTCCCAGGTTCAAGATCTTTCCATTAGGCCACGATGCTTCTCAAGACATTTCTATCCTAATCTCATTTAACATGACTTTGCTCTGATGTAGGAGGGGTAGTCCAATTTGATTACTATCTATTATTCATCTGCATTATTTTCCGATGTGTCGAGAGGACCGGGGAAAATAAATTAAAAAAAATGCAGAACACTGGATAATTCTTATTTTTCCTCAACTTAAATCATGTCATTAAAATGGAAGTCAGGAACTTCGAAGACTAATCATTTCAGCAGTGGTGAACAAAAGTCTGCATTTCATACCATGAAAGATGAAATATTGAAAAGGCCAAGTTTTCCAGTTAGTCAATACCAAAAGCATTTATTTTCTTTCTGTCACCCAAGTCAGCTCTGCCCTCCAAAGAGAATTGCACCCAAGAAATCTTCAAGGACGGAGAATTTCAGAGGAGAATAGACTCATATGTAAATTTGGTTCTAATGGTTAGTTCCAATTTACCTAAAAGCAAATCAATCAATCAGTGGTAATTATTGAGCATTTACTGTGTGCAGAGCGCTGTACTAAGTGGTGGGAGAGTACGGCTTAGTGGACAGAGTACAGGCCTGGGCGTCAGGAGGTCATGAGTTCTAATCCTGACCCCGCCACTTGTCTGCTGTGTGACCTCGGGCAAGTCACTTTACTTCCCTGGGCTTCAGTTGCCTCATCTTTAAAACGGTGATTGAGACTTTGAGGCCCCACATGGGACAGGGCATGTGTTCAACCTGATTATCTTGTATCTATCCCAGTGTTTAGTATCGTGCCTGGCACATAGTAAGTGCTTAACGAATATCATAATAAAAATAATAGTAATCATACAATACAACAGTGTCGATAAACATGTTCCATGGTGATGAGGAGCTCGCAGTTTAGAAGTGGGGACCGACAGGATAATGAATTATAACTATGTACATAAGGGCTCTGAAGGCAAGATAAATGTCACGTGCTTAAAGGATACGGATCCAGTGCATAAGTGATGTGAAAGGGAGAGAGAATAGGTGAAATGAAGGCTTAGTCGCAGAAGGAGTCTTGAAGGAGATGGGATTTTAATAAGGTTTTGAAGGTTGGAGAGAGTGTTGGTCTGTTATATATGAAGGGGTTGGGAGTTCCAGGCCAGAAGGAGGAGGTGGGCAAAGAGTCAAAATAACAAACAGCTTCATTTTTAGTCCTGTTTCTTTTTTAAATATTCCCGATACTATACACACACACACACCCAACACACACATCATTGTATACATAGTATACTTGAAAAACAAATACTGTAGTGTCACCTTTAGAATGCACCCAGTTTAAAAGAAAATGTCACCGATTTTCCAAATCAAATAACAGCCAATGGGACAGAATATTGGATCATGTTCTATTTATAGAAATCTAACCTTTTTATCCCTAGAGAAAAGCAACTAGAGAGGCAGTATGGTGTCATAGATACAAGTCCTAAATTATAGTAATTTTGTGCTTTTATTGTATTTTGCTAATCATGGAGAATCAGCAAAACACTTTAAGTGAGTCATCTGTAGTGCGAGCAATGTATCCACATCAGTGTAAAAGAGATTAGAGCAATTGGTCACTACCTAAAAAGAAAAAAAAAAAAAACAACCTTCTCACTCTTTCTTACCATCTGTAATTTCTTTCACCTACCCTCTTATCAGTGGTTTCAAAAACAGAAATCATTTCTGAGGAGAGCACTAAACAGTTAAATATGAAATTCACAGTTGTTTTTTTAATGCTGCCAAAATTTTCCACTCCTATCATTTAATAACCCAAATAGAAATATTCTTGAAAATCAAATACTTTACTTAATTTAGGGAGTTCTAAGGGAAAATGTTTATTTAACAATGTTTATTGCAAGCAATATGGGTTCATTTGGGTAATACACAAAATATGTTTCTTTTCTAATTAAACACGGATTTAATTAGATTCAAATGATCTATTTTGTACCTCAATAGTTAGTTCTGATACATACCAGCAGCTTATTCATTCATTCAATTATATTTATGCAGCGCTTAATGTGCACAGAGCACTGTACTAAGCGCTTAGAAAGTAATATACAAGTCTGATAGAGATTTAATACTACACACAAGTACCATTAGCCACATGACTATTCTTTGATTTCTAGCTACAGAAATAGAGGTGTTTTTGCTTGGTGAAGACAAGGATTAAAATTAGCAGATTTTTTACAAGACAGAAATGCAAAGCATAGCATATATTGCATCACCAGTGATTCTTTTAACTAGACTCTTAATTGTAACCTCATTATGGACTGGAACTGTGTCTATTTATTTTGTTTTATTGTGCTCTCCCAAGAGATTAGTGGACTCCATTTTTTTTGGGGGGGGAGGGGTCTTGAAATATAATTTCAAGGGAAATCTGTAAAATTCAGACAAAAGCATAATTGGCATAAACATTAGAAAGAGCAAATGACATGCATGACCAAAAAGCAAACTAAATTATTGCAAACTAATTTATTGGCTATGGTTATATCAGGTGTCCTAGTGTATTGAGAATTCTCAATGGTAAAAGAGCAGGCTTTGAATTAAACAGACAGATGGCAGTAAAGTAAAACTTCACTTCATTGAGGAAAGTGTCAAATGTTTTTGGTGACCAAACAATTAAACAGTGTGACCTAGTGGAAAGAGAAGGAGCTTGGGAGTCAGAAGACCTGAGTTCTATTCCCGGCTCTGCCAACTGCTTGTTGTGTGATCTTCGGCAAGTCAAGACTGTAAACTCGTTCTCTAGACTGCAAACTCACTCTGGGCAGGGAATGTATCTGTTTATTGTTGCACTGTATTCTCCCAAGTGCTTAGTACAGTGTTCTGCACACCGTAAGTGTTCAATAAATACAATTGAATGACCATAACCTTTCGGTGTCTCATATTTCTCAACTGTAAAATGGGAATAAAATACCTGTTCTCCCTCCTACTTTGATTGTGAGCATCATGTGGGACAGGGACTGTGGCTGACCTAATTGTCTTGTACTTAATCCAGCGCTTAGAACAGTGTTTGACACATAAGAACAGCTTAATAAATCCTATAAAAAAGCCACTGTGCAGAGATCTTTTGAAAATGAAATGTGTTGGTGATCTCTGATGTGGCATAGAAATGCTAATGTTCAATGCTAAAACTCAACATGTCAAACCTAACCATTTTATGTTCATTTTCAATGAGGCTAATAAGCATTGTCAAAAGAATTACCTTATTTTGGGTTTTTTAAAAAATCCCTCTGTCAATTTATATCGCCATCCTTTTTTTTTTTTGAAGAAAATGTTCTTGAGGGTAATATCTATATGTATGTACAAGTGAGGGTGAAATGATCATTATATGACCAACACATCTTGTCTCATTGTTTTCAATGAAGGATAGATCCTTGCAGTTTTGTTTGGATTTGATGTTTTTTGTGCCAAACACTGAACTAAGCACTGGGGTAGATAAAAGCTAAACAGGTTGGATGCAATTCATGTCCCACATGGGACTCACAGTCTTAATCCCCATTTAACAGATCAGGGGACTGAGGCTCAGAGAAATTATTATTTATTATTAGTAGTATTATATTCATTAAATCCTTATAAGCACTTGGGTAGATATGAGATATTCAGATTGGACACAGTCCCTGTCCTGCATGGGGTTCAAATCTAAGTGTTAATGGGTTTTTTCTTGTCGAGGGTCTGTCTCTATTTTTTGGTCTGTTTCTTGGTATCCAGATGATGATGAAGGTTCAGCTCAAGAGAAGCCATAAAGCCTAATGGAAAGAGCAAAGGTATGGGCATCGGACGTTTCAGGTTCTAATCCCGGCTCTGCTAAGTGTTGGCTTGGCACCTTTGAGCAAGTCACTTATTGTCTCTGTGTCTCAGTTACCTCATCTGAAAATGGGGATGAAATCCCTGTGTTCCCCCTCTTATTTCGAAGGTAAGCCCCTTGTGGCACAGGGACTGTGTCCAAACTGATTAACTTGTATCTACCTCAGCACTTAGAGCAGGGATTGGCACAGAGTAAATGTTAACGAATACCGTCATTATTAAGGAGGGAAATCTCTTCCTCATTCGCTACATGCCTGGTTGGCCCATCGTTAGTCATGTTCCGCTACTGGATGCTAAGCGAGGCCCATAGGGGACAGTGAGGAGACTGGCATCTAGAAGCTAGAGCCTGGACCTGGAATCAAAACGACCTGGTTTCTAATTCCATCTCTGCCACTTATCTACTTTGTGTGACCATGGGCAAGTCACTTCACTTCCCTGTGCCTCAGTTACCTCATCTGTAAACTGGGGATTAAGACTGTGTGCCCTATGCAGGAAAGGCACTGTGTCCTACCTGATTAACTTGTATCTATCCCAGTGCTTAGTTCAGTGCTTGGCATATAATAAGCACTTAAATACCACAGTTATTGTCTTCATCATCATCATCATTATCATAACAATGGTATTTGTTAAGGGCTCACTATGTGTCAAGCACTGGATTAAGTGCTGGGGTAGATACAAGCGCTTAGTACAGTGCTCTGCACATAGTAAGCGCTCAATAAATACTATTGAAAAATACAAACTAACCAGGTCTTAAATCAGTCTTAATCAGGCTTAATCCCCATTTTACAGATGAGGTAAATGAGGCACAGATAAATGAAGTGACATGCCCATGGTGAATGAGCCAGAATTAGAACCCAGGTCTTATTGACACCCAGATCCTTGCTCTATCCACTAGGCCACGCTGTACATTCAGGTCTCCTAGCCACCTAGACTGGTGTGCTTGGCATTTGGTATAGAACTTGTTACCTGGTTGCTGTGACCCTCTGTGAATCAATCAGCAGTCTTTATTGAGCACTTACACTGTGCAGAGCAATGTGCTAAACACACAAGAACATATAACAGAGAGTTGACAGACACAATCCCCACCCTACCTTTCAGCCACGTTGCCTTTATCATTTTTTTTTCAAATCTTTGTTGGTCCTACATCAGCATTTCCCTGCCCGACACTCCAAAGAAATCACCAGCAATAGCATCGACAAAGAGATGAATGCAACAGATATGCTCCTTCTCAGCTTGAACACAGAGGTTCTTTCACTCTCTCTCTGAAGAAAACAATCTCCTGATTTTTCACTCATGTGAAAATTCATGGCTTTTCTTCTGCCAGAGCTTTTCTAGAAAGTAGTAATTTTCTCCCGTTTTTCAAAACGGTGATAAAATTTGTGAGTCATTTTTTGACGTGGGGATGATTCACAAATTTGAATCTTACCCCCGCCAGCTGATCTGTTCTTCACGGTCTTCACGGTGTGATCAGGAGTAACGTCAGCCTGCCGTCGACTTCAGCTCTTACCTCTGGGGAGCCTGGACTCTTTCTCACAAAGAATGTTACTAAGGATGACATATAGTTGGAGGAGCACCCAAACCTACAAATCTAAAAAAAACAGGAGCACTACTTAGGATCAGAGCTTCTCTGTAGACTGTAAACACCTTTTTTTCCTATGGCCTTCATTAAGCATTTACTATGTGCCAGGCACTGTTTTAAGTGCTATGGTAGATAGAAGGTGATCAGGTTGGTTGTACACAGTCCCATTCCCACATGGGGCTCACAGTCTTAATCCCCATTTTACAGATGAGGTGATTGAGGCACAGATAATTTGTGACTTGCTCCAGGTCACACAGCAAACAAGTGGCAGAGTATGGATGATGTTTACCAACTCAGGCTTTCCCAAGCACTAAGAACAGTGCTCTGTATGCAGTAAGTGCTCAATAAATATGATTAATTGATTAATTTTCACTAAGATTTTCCCTTATGACATAATCAACCGATGAATCAATCAATCACTGATATTTGTTGAGCACTTATTGTGTGCAGAGTACTTTAAAACTACTTGAGAGAGTACAGTCCGAAAGAGTTGGTAGACATGATCCTTGTTTTCGACAAGTTTAAAGTCTATCAGAAAGTTAAGTGGCGGAAGAAAAGTCTCATCGATGTGATATAAACTATTTTTACACTATAATCCACCAGACCAGGTCTCACTTCACTTCAGTGACTTCCTAAAATATTCCCTTCTCCAGGCAGTAATAATAATTACGGTATTTGTGAAGCGCTTACTACGTGCCAGGCATTGTACTGAGCACCGGGGTGGGTACGAGCAAATCAAGTTGGACCCAGTCCCTGTCCCATACAGGACTCACAGTCTCAATCCCAACTTTACAGATGAGATAACTGAGGCCCAGAGAAATGAAGTGACTTGCCCAAGGTCACACAGCAGGCGTGTGGCGGAGTCAGGATTAGAACTCATAACTTTCTGACTCCCAGGTCCTTACTCCATCCACTACACCATGCAGTATTCCCTGAATAAGCCTCACTTCCCTTTGTCATATCAGACCGTCAGTCATTCTTAGCCCTAGTGTCCATCTCTGTTTGCTTATTCCATTTGGCTTATTTTGGGTTTTAGTCAGTTGCATCTATAGTTTTACCCTCCATTTTATTATATGAGTACATTTTAGGTCTGCCTGTCTCTCCACAATATTTTAAGTTCAAGGGCAGGGACAGTATCTCTTCATTCCACTGTATGATCAAGTAGGCACAGAGGGTCAGTGAGAGTAGAAGAATTTCCTAGCTGTCATACTATTAATACTGGTATGAAAAAGCTTACTATATGCCAAATACTGAGCACTGGAGCACCTAGTATCAAGTAGGCACAGAGGGTCAGTGAGAGTGGAAGAATTTCCTAGCTGTCATAATATTAGTTCTGGTATTAAAAAGCAAAAGCTTACTATATGCCAAATACTGAGCACTGGAGCACCTAGTATCAAGTAGGCACAGAGGGTCAGTGAGAGTGGAAGAATTTCCTAGCTGTAATACTATTAGTTCTGGTATTAAAAATCTTACTATATGCCAAATACTGAGCACTGGAGCACCTAGTATCAAGTAGGCACAGAGGGTCAGTGATAGTGGAAGAATTTACTAGCTGTAATAATATTAATACTGGTATTAAAAAGCTTACTATATGGCAAATACTGAGCACTACTCCACTTGTTCGAATACCAGCTCTGCCACTTGTCAGCTGTGTGACTGTGGGCAAGTCACTTCACTTCTCTGGTCCTCAGTTACCTCATCTGTAAAATGAGGATGAAGACTGTGAGCCTCACTTGGGACAACCTGATTACCCTGTATCTACCCCAGCGCCTAAAACAGTGCTCTGCACATAGTAAGCGCTTAACAAATACCAACGTTATTATTATTATTACTTGTCTAAGTGGTAGCCTTGGGGTTAGAACCTGGGTCTTCTGACCCCTAGGTCTGTGCTCTTTCCACTAGACCACCCTGCAATTCTGCAGATAGAATTTTAGGTATTTTAATAAAACAAAAGCCCAGAATGAGATGAGTTCTGACAACTTCCAAGTGCTTTCTGAAATATTCATCACTGTACTTGAAAGTCTCAAAAATGAATTTTACCTCCAAAGTGAAGCTGAAGGTGTTAATGTCAGAGGGACTAGAGGAGTTATCCCAAACCAGCAGTTTTACAAAAAAATATCAAGTTGGTTGTTTATAGAGAAGGCATGATAGCTGTCAGTCTGATGGCAGCATGATAGGTGATGAAGAATTATGATACTCGACTCCCAAAGGTTTATGTCAGTTCAACTAGACCAAATTTGAGGATGAGGGATGTGGAATCTCATCAGGTGAATCTTCCTGTTTAGCTACAAGGCAGAATGTTATGAACCAACTGCTCATTAATAATGGATAAAGCAACAGTCTCAACATTATTTTCAAATTCAGTGCATAGCACAGACAAAGAAATAGGTAACAGAAAGAAATAAATTGATTAAAGAGCTAAATATTTAAAGTAGTGGAAGTTTTGCCGTGAATAAGTTAACTTGGATCCTACAGATTGTCTGTCTTGGGTCATTTACAATTAGGCTTCTTTTCTGAGAGAAGCAGTGTGGCCTAGTGGAAACAGCATGGGTCTGAGAGTCAGAAGGACCTGGGTTCTACGAACAAATTAGGTTAGACACAGTCCATGTCCCACATGGGGCTCACGGTCTTCATCCCCATTTCATTGATGATGTAACAGAGGCCCAGAGAAGTGAAGTGACTTGCCCAAGGTCACACACAAGAGGCAAGTGGTGGATCCGAGGTTAGAACACAGGTCCTTCTGACTCTCAGGCCCGTGCTCTAACCACTAGACATGAGGCTTCTTCTGAATCCGATTATGTTGTTAGTGCTGTTGTTCATTAAATTGTTATTGCTGTCATTTACTTCTCATCCATCTATTTCCCTACTCTACATGTTATGCTGGTAAGCAGGACATTTATCCACTCTACCCGTATCTGATCTTTCTGCTTAACGCTGCCATCAGAATGACTTAATGTTTAATCTCATTTCCTTTGGCCTCCTTTACAGTTGCATCTCCTTGTGCTGTATTAAAACTGACGAAGCACTAATTTTTCAGAATAGGGATATTTTCATCATGTCTTTGAAATCATTTGTCATGAAGCAAACATTTAAACTTATTTTTAATCAATTTTCAGAGCGCCGCTGGGATTTTATTGGCTTAGTCTATTGTGGGCCTAAGGTACATTAAAATAATTTCAACTTGAAATAAAACTTCCACATGCAGATGCTTGTCTGTGCTTTTATTTTCCCCATAAAAGAGAAAAAGTATTTTTTTCAATGGAAGAACTCCTCATTCTAATGCAGTTAATAGATATGTTTCTCAATTGATATCTGCTCTGTGCGTTGTATCTTACTCCCAATTTATAAATGAAGAAACAGAGCCAAGGAGAGGTTAAGTGACTTGCCCAAGGGCAACAGCAGGCCAGTGGTGGAGAAGGGGATATAACCCAAGTAGGTTCCATGATGCATCGGCATATTTTGTGTGACACGTTAATCGGGTGAAATCCTTCAAGATGCTCCGCCAGACAAGCAGTTTATATTGGTTACTGATTGACTGTCTTCAGAGTTCAAATTACAAGGTCACCAAACCTTAATAATAATAATAATAATAATAATAATAATAATTGTGGTATTGGTTAAACACTTCCTATAAGCCAGGCACTATACTAACGGCTGGGGTGGATACAAGCAAATCAGGTTGGACAAAGTCCCTGTCCCACATGGGGCTCACAGTCTTAATCCTCATTTTACAGATGAGGCCCAGAGAAGTAAAGTGATTTGTCCAAGGTCACACAGCAGCCATATGGTGGAGCAGGGATTCGAACCCAGGACCTTCTCACACCCAGGCTATACACATGGTTTGTGGGGGCAGCAAGCAGACCAGGGGCCAAACTCATTGATATGAGGCCTCTTTCCCAGATCGGATCCCCAGGTTCTACTCCTGGCTCTGCCACTTGTCTGTTGTGTGCCTTTGGACTAGTCACTTAACTTCTCTGGGCCTCAGTTACCTCATCTGTAAAATGGGGATTAAGACTGTGAGCCCCATGTGGGACAGGGACTATGTCCTATCTGATTACCTTGTATCTATCCCAGTGCTTAGAACAGAGGTTGCACATAGTAAGCTCTTAACAAATATGATTATAATAATAATAATAAGCTGAGCCCCTCGGCATGGGTGGGCCTGGACTGTTGGCCAGAGCTGCCCCGGTTGGAAACAGGGAGCAGGATGACAAAGCAAAGCCACAACCTCCCCTGATAGAAAGGGGGAGCGGGATGACAAACCCAAACCCCGACTGGCCTGGCTCCTTGGGAAGCAGAACTTCAGGGGGTTGTGAGGAGGGGGCCGAGAGGCCTCCGTGGGAGCAGGGGAAGGCGGACTCTCCCAGGTGGTCACCAAGAAATTCCAGCATGACCACTACTGTCATGGCCCCGTGACAATCCCACATCCTGACCGCCACAGACAGAGAAGAGGCCGAGAAAAAAACCAAACGACTCTGCTCCTAGACTAGGAGCTCACTGTGGGCAGGGGACCGTTCTACCAACTCGATTATATTGTAAGCTCCTAAATGTTTACTACAGTGCTCTGCATACAGTAAGTGCTCAAGGAACACCATTGATTACCCAGGCTCCTCAGGCAGGATCGTGCTTACTGGAGATGGGGGATGAGGAGGACCTTCCCCTCAGATTTCCAGCCTCAGGGACTCCATTCCTCTGCCTTCCTTCTCACCTACTCTGTCCACCCCAGACTGTTTACTCCTATTTTTCTGGTCTCTTCATTCTCAAGCCCCCTGGACCCTTCACTCTGTACACCCCAGAGACTATTCAACTGATCACCCCAGGGCTCACTTAGTCACTGACTTTTTCACACTCAAGGCCAATTCAACCATCTCCTCTGGGTATCACCCAATTGGGTTGTTATTGCTGTCATTTATTAAATCGTTATTGCTGTCCTTTACCTCACTGACCCCACCGTGACCCTTCAATCCCCCTGGCTCCTGTCTGTCCATCCCGCTTCTCTTCTCCCACCTCACCTCTCCCTCCCCTTCCACCATCTAACTCCTCCCCTCCTCTTGCACCACCCACATCCCTCCTCCCCACCCCATTCCTGTAATCCCTAGGTCCCAGCATCATTGTGCTTAATACAGTGCTTGGCACAGAGCAAGTGCTCAATAAACGCTACTGACCGACCACAAGCTGGTCCAGAATATGGATCATCTGGTCTTTAAAAAGGGTTTTGACCCTTTCTTCTGGCCCCAATAGAATGTGACTTTGAACAGGGAGAGTAAAATGTAAATGATGTTTAAACAATGCAAACACTGTTGAAACCATCTGAACAATTTCACGGAAACATTGGGAAAATGAAGAAAATCCTGTGCTTTGGTTTCTCAGCATTCCAGAAAACACACTTCTATAATACCATTCATAATCGAAACATCCCCTCGCAGTAGATGGTTTCAGTATGTTAAAGAAATATAAAGTCATAGGCTGGACTTCATCCCCTCCCCAAAAGACTTACAAATCCCTTTAATCCATTTTGTCTGCCTAAATTATGTATTTTCAAATAAACCCTGATACTTTTTATCCACTCTACGTGTTACCCATTCCCTAGCAATGAGGCAATTATTTGAGATGAGCCAATTTAGTGATATATCTGATGGTAGCTATTTGATCAGTCTTTTAAATTTCACTTTTATTTTTAGACCAAAATCTGAGCAGGATGGTTTTAGTGGTGGGAAGGCATATTCTTTACAAGAATAACTGAAGTTCATTCGAATCTAGTGGATAATACCAGGTACAAATAGATTTTCATTTATAAAATACAAAGTTATACTCCAGATTACATCCACTGCACATAGTAGCCATTATTATGGGGTTTATTAAGCCTTTACTAAGAGCTAGATGCTGGGGAAGGATAAGAAAATGGATACAGAGTGTGCTTACTATAGGCAAAGCATTGAACTAAGCGTTTGGGAGCATACAATATAACAGAACTGATAGGATCCCCTTCCCTGCCCACAAGGAATTTACAATCTAGAAGTAGTGTCTCCTGGTGGAAAGAACACAGACCTGGGAGTCAGAGGATCTGGGTTCCAATTCTAGCTCTGTCACCTATCGCTTTGTGTCCTTGGGCAAGTAACAACTTCTCTGTGACTCAGGTATCCCAATTGTAAAATGGGGATTTGATCCTACTCCCTTCTACTTAGATGGTGAGCCCCGAGTGGGACAGGGACTGTGTCCAATCTGATTAATTTATATCTATCCCAGTGCTTGGCACATTGTAAGCATTTAATAAGAACCGTTATTAGTAATATTACTATTGAAGGACCAATCGTTTCACCACTAAAATTCATTACTTCTTAAATGAAAATACATATAATGTGAGATTACATTTAATAGTAGAAGGAAAATACTCCGAATACCTTCCCTGGCAAAGAGACTAACTCTTTGAAACTAATACTTTAAAGTTCATATTTTGTTAGTCTAATTAATGCCAGGGAAGATGTTTGATTCAAAAATTAATTAGAGCAGCAAGAAACCATAAGATAATCCTGGATCAGTCAAAAACCACCAACATGCTGTAACTAGAATAAATACTGATTTTTTTTAGGAACAAAAAATAAATGTTAGGGCAGTAAGGAGAAGAAGCCTTCCTATAGCCTTCAGAAGATGAACTTGGAGGCCAATCGCCATTGATGGCTATTGTTTGATGTTTCTGGAGGGTCAAAATATTTACATTCTCTTCACTTAATCTTTTTATTCATGTTCAGGCTTCCCAAAACACTCTGTGTTGTTTTTTTTTTCTTCTTGGTAAATACTAAGCTAACAGCAGAATAAACAAAACCAGCTTGTGTTTTTCCCTCCCTAGTTTAGTCATAAAAACTAAATATAGCATGGTTGTTGGTTGTGCTTAATGAATCAACAGCCACTGGGCTGCAAAATAATCACCCAAACTGGCATCTTAAGAGTCGAGGGAGAAGGAAAGGGCCAGGTGATGGGTTCTGACTGTGGGGGGCTACGAGGGGCAGAGCTTGTGCCCCCTGGGATCCAGAGTCAACCTGCTTCCGATAACGGTGGTATTAAGCACTTACTATGTGCTAAAGGCTGTACTAAGTGATAGGGTAGATATAAGATAATCAGGTCCCACATGGGGGCTCACAGTCTAAGTAGGATGGGGGGTAACTGGTAATCTAGTGGATAATGGCCTATTGAATAGATCTAAGGCCTGGGAGTCAGAGGACTTGGCTTCTAATTCCAGGCCCGCCACAGGTCTGTTGTGTGACCAGGGGTCAGTTGCTTAACTTCTTCATGTCTCAGTTACCTCTTCTGTAAAATGAGGAATAAGACTGTGAGCCCTATATGGGACAAGGACTGTATCCAGCCATATTAGCTTGTATCTACCCCAGCTCATAGTACAGTGCTTGACACATGGAAAGCACTTAACTAATACCATTAAAGAAAAAAAAAAGATAGGGCTGGCGGTTGTGACACCTGAATATGGTGTCTAACAGCTGTAGTGTATTGTACTGTTTCAACTGCTTATTTGAATGTGTTTTACTCAGAAAGTTCCTTGAGGGCAGGTATCATATCTACCAACTCTGTTACACTGTACTCTCTCATGAATTCATTCCCTCAGTTCATTCACTCAGTCATATTTATTGAGCGCTTACAGTACGCCGAGCACTGTTCTAAGCACTTGAGAGAGTATAGGATGATAATCAATACAGTCCCTGCCCACAACCAGTTTACAGTCTGGGTGAGGAGAGAGACATTAGTATGAACAAATAATTTACTTTCAAGCATTTAGTAGAGCATTCTGCACATGGTAAGTGTTCAAAAAATACCAGTGATCAATTTATACTGGGAATTCATCTGGGGACTGGAGAGGAGTCAAGGACCTGCAGCTTTCAGTCACCTTTAACTAGTGCTAACAGACTTTTTCTCTACCCACTCTACCAGGAACCAGGAATAGCACCGGGAAGTGTTGGGTCAAATCCCAATAAATATCATTGTTTGACTAATTTCAGACCCTATATGGGGATGAGAAGGGAAAGGGCATGAGGAATATCAGTCGAGCCCGGAGCTCTGAGTTCTGTTCTGGACGCTGTTGGAGAAATTCACACTTTGAGGAATAGCAAGGACAATCTTGATATTTGTAAAGCACTTATGATGTTGGGAAGCACTTGGGAAGCAGCGTGGCTCAGTGGAAAGAGCTCGGGCTTTGGAGTCAGAGGTCATGGGTTCGAATCCCTGCTCGGCCACATGTCAGCTGTGTGACTTTGGGCAAGTCACTTAACTTCTCGGTGCCTCAGTTACCTCATCTGTAAAATGGGGATTAAGACTGTGAGCCCCACGTGGGACAACCTGATTCCCCTGTGTCTACCCCAGCTCTTAGAACAGTGCTCGGCACATAGTAAGCGCTTAACAAATACCAACATTATTATTATTATTATGTGCTAAGTGCATAAGTGGGTAATTAGATTAGGCACAGCCCTTGTACTATATGAGAGAATGCTCCAGTGGGGGGCTGGGACTCAGAAGGCCCTGGATTCTGACCTTGACTCCATGATTTATCTGCTGTGTGCCCTTGGGCAAGTCCACTTAACCTCTCTCTGCCTCAGTTACCTCATCTGTAAAATGGGGATTAGGACTGTGAGCCCTGCATGGAACAAGGACTGTATCTCACCTGATTAGCTCGTATCTAGCCCAATGCTTAGAACAGTGCCTGGCACATAATAAGAACTCAATAAATACCATTTTTAAAAATGAGGCTTACAGTCTAAGGGGGAGGTAAAACAGCTTTTTAATCCCCATTTTCCAGATGAGGAAATTGAGACACTAAGAGATTAACTGAGTCTCCCAAAATCACCCAGCAGGTAAGAGGTGAAACCAGGATAAGAACCAGGTCTCCTGACTACTGGGACTGTGGTATTTTCCAGTAGGCCAAGATGATTTCTCAAAACCATAATTCGACCTCCTCTCCCCACGCAGAGCACTGTGCTCTCTGTGTTGCTAAAGGGAGCAGGAGATTAGCTTGAAACAGGACCCAACTCTGGCTGTGCACTGTCTCAGAGGTAAAGGAGTGTCCAGTTTGGATGGACTCCGGCCTGTCTCATTCACAACAAAGTCCTCAGGAGCATTTTTCTGATGGGCCAACTCCTTCTGGGCAGGAATTTGTGTCTGTTTATTGTTGTATTGTACTCTCCCAAGCGCTTAGTACAGTGTTTTGCACACAGTAAGCAGTGGTTAAATGCGATTGACTGACAGGTGGTCTAGGGACACCCTGTGTTTTACCCTTACTCCAAGCCTCACTGAAGCCTTTGATCATAATAAAATGTACATTGCCTTAATTCTATTTATTTGCTATTGTTTTAAATGAGATGTTCATCCCGTAGATTCTATTTATTGCTATTGTTCTTGTCTGTCCGTCTCCCCCAGTTAGACTGTAAGCCCGTCAAAGAGCAGGGACTGTCTCTATCTGTTACCAATTTGTACATTCCAAGCGCTTAGTACAGTGCTCTGCACATAGTAAGCACTCAATAAATACTATTGAATGAATACTACCTCACTGCCACCTGAGACATAATAATTGTGGTAATTATAGTATTTGATAAGCACTATGTGCCAAGGACTATACTAAGCATTGGGGATGCATCCAAGATAATCTGGTTGGACACAGGCTAGGCAAGAGGGGGAACTGGTGTTTAATCCCCATTTTACACATGAGAAGACTGAGGCCCGGAGCAGTGAAATGACCTGCCCAGAACACACACACACACACACAGGCTAGCTTGGGCAGTGGAAGGCCATCTGCTACAAGTCCAAATTCACGTGGGCTGGGCAGCAGCGGCATGGGAGACACTAGTGGGTGGAGGCTCAGGTTTACTGTGCAGAAGGAGGAAATGGCTAACCACTTCTGGATTTTTACCAAGAAAACAATACAGATCTACTCTGTGGTTTGCAGATGGAGTTGGGGCGTTCTGGGAGAGATGTGTCCGTGGCGTCGCTATGGGTTGGAAACGACTTGACGGCATAAGACAAGAATGAGTGCATATGAATCTCCTGGCTTCCTATTAATAAGCTCTTCCAAATCATCTGAATCTCTCACTTAGGCTTTCCAAAATAGGACTGACAAAGAGGCCTGCAAGCTAGGACTTTCCTCTCTATATACTCAAGCATCAGAGGGCTTGAAGTGGAAAAAATCAGCTACTTCACAAGTGAGTGATTTCATTAGCGTGAAAGTTTTATGTGAACCGTTCACTGATGCCATGAACTACACACTTTCCTCTGTGGATTGGGCTAACAGGAAGTCAGACATAAGTTTCAGGTACAGTCAAGACGAGGGGTGAAAAGTGTGACACCACATCAAACAACCACTGACCAACAAAATTGGCCGAACTATTGGAAAGGAGAAATTGTTGTGCCCGTAGTTAAAGAAGGAGGAACATATAGAACTCTAGTAGTCAGCTAAGAACTACCAGGTCACAGCACTGTCTATTGGCATTTATAAAGCACTTGTTTTGTCTTATGCTGTCCAGTCATCTCTAACCCATAGCATCTCCATGGACTCATCTCTCCCAGAACGCCCCACCTCCATCTGCAATTGTTCAAAATTGAGTAGGGTGATGTAGAGGAAATAAAAAATAAAAGGTATGATGGCTTAAACAGTTGTCTTGGGAAACATAAAGCGCGAAAAAAATGTTCTGCTTAGAAGGAAAGAAAAAGAATGTCACCAAATATTTTACCTCTTTATAAGTGCAAAAATCTTCATCTAATGTCAAGAAAAATGGAATTGTGATCGTCTCAATTGAGTAGAGGTAGAAAAATTCAAGGTGTTGGCTATTTTGGATTTGAGTTATTTTTTTTAAATGTCCCTTGGGAAAACACTGATGTGGTGGGTGGGAGCACTAGAGGAAAGAAAAAGACACAGGCAGAAAGAGAAAGTGTGAACAAGCCATTCTTGGTGTTTGAAGGTTTTGCTGAGAAAGGTGGGTTTCCCATATGCAAATGAAGCTTCAGGACTCACGGCTACGCAGAACACTATGTGAGTTCAAATATTGCCCTTTGCTGTACTCCCTGGTGACTGTGAACTTATTTTGGGTAGGGATCAGACCTGTGGACTCTCTCAAGCATTCAGTACAGTGTCCTGCACACAGTAACAATTAATGAATCAACCTATCACTCACAATTGTTGAGTGTTCACTACGTGCAGAACTCTGATCTCTTATGCTTTAGGAAATTAATGTTTAATGTTGGTATTTGTTAAGCGCTTACTATGTGCAGAGCACTGTTCTAAGCGCTGGGGTAGACATAAGAGAATCAGGTTGTCCCACGTGGGGCTCACAGTCTTAATCCCCATTTTACAGATGAGGGAACTGAGGCACAGAGAAGTTAAGTGACTTGCCCACAGTCACACAGCCGACAAGTGGCAGAGCTGGGATTCGAACTCATGAGCCCTGACTCCAAAGCCCGTGCTCTTTCCACTGAGCCACGCTGCTTCTCAGCCACGCTGCTTCTCTGGAAAGGCTGCATTGATAGCCCCAGGTGGTTTTTGGTTCCACCTCGTGTTCTTCTCTATCAGTCAATTAATCAAACAATGATATTCATTGAGTCCTCACCGTGTACAGAGTGCAATACTAAGCACTTAGGAAAGTACAGTACAACAGTTGGAAGATGTGATCCTTGTCCACAAGGAATTTATAATCTAGAGGAAGAGACATTTAAAAAATCAATCAATAATTCATATGTATTGAACACTTCCTAAATTAGAGAGAGAGATAATTCAAGAGTACAAGGATGTGTACAGTAATGCTGTGGGGCTAAGAGCGGGATGAAAACCGCTTATACAGTACAAATCCAAATATATAGTTCACAGAAGGAAGAGGGAATAGTGGAGAGGAAGGTTTAATTGGGGAAGGCCTCTTGCAGCAGATGTGATTTTAATAAGGTTGTGAAGGTGGGGAGAGTGATGGTCTGTTGGATGTGAAGGGGGAGGGAGTTCCAGGCCTGAGGGAGGAGGTGGGTGAGGCGTCGGGGGTGAGAAAGAGTAGGCTGGGGTTAGATGAGATGCGTGGCTCAGTGGAAAGTCAGAGGTCATGGGTTCTATTGTCGGTTCTGCCACCTGTCAGCTGTGTGGCTTTGGGAAAGTCACTTAACTTCTCTGTGCCTCAGTTACCTCATCTGTAAAATGGAGATTAAGACTCTGAGCCCCACGTGGGACAACCTGATCACCTTGTATCCCCCCTCCCACCAGTGCTTAGAACAGTCTTCACACGTAGTATGCGCGTAACAAATGCCAACATTATTATTATTATCATCATTATTACTTATTAAGTGATTAATATATGCCAGGTGCTGTACTAACTACTCCACTCTCTTCCAGTCCATATTTCACTCCCCTATGCAGGTTGATTTTCTACAAAAACGTTCAGGAATATCACTGCTCCTCAAAAACTCCAATGGTTACCCATCCATCTCTGCATCAAACAGAAATTCCTTACCATCGGCTTTAAAGCTCTCCACCACCTTGCCCCCTCCAACCTCACTTCTCTCCTTCTACAACCCAGCCCGCACACTTTGCTCCTCTAGTGCTTCAAAGCCTTATTGAAGGCCTATGTCCTCCAAGATGCCTTACCAGACTAAGTCCTACTTTTCCTCATCTCCCACTCTCTTCTGTGTTGCCCTGACTTATTTCCTCTACTCTTCGTCCCTCCCAGGACCACAGCACCTATGTACATATCTAAATTTTCTTTATTTGTACTTATGTCTGTCTCCATGCCATAGACTGTAAGCTCACTGTAGGCAGGAAATGTCACTGCTTATTGTTGTATTGCACTTTCCCAAGTGCTTAGTACAGTGGTCTGCACATAGTAAGTGTTCAATAAATACATTTGAATGAATGAATTACTAAGCACTGAGGTGGATATAAGCAAATCTAGTTGAACACAGTTTCTGTCTCATGGGCTCCGAGTCTTAATCTCCATTTTACAAATGAGGTAACTGAGAAATTAAGTGACTTGCCCAAAGTCCCTAAGCGGACAAGTGGCAGATCGGGGATTAGAACTCAGGTCCTTCTGACTCCCAGACCTATGCTCTACCCACTAGGCTGCCCTGCTTTTACCTCTGTTATCTCCCAGGACAAGGCAGCTCTGTCATGTGAGCTGAGGTTTTGCTTTACTGGGTCTGCAAAATATTTATTTTCCTTACCCGTTTTATGTTGCTTTTTGTTCTTTAGCTTACAAACCCCACGTGCTTCTATTTTCTGCTGTCTTCTACTTTAGACAGCTGCCCTATGCGGCTGAGATGAGGTCTGGGAAATGTTGCTCCAGGGCTGCCCCGTTGCTCACGTATCAGAACCTTAGTTACCCTATTTATTTTGTTAATGAATTGTACATCGCCTTGATTCTATTTAGTTGCCATTGTTTTTATGAGATGTTCTTCCCCTTGACTCTATTTACTGCCATTGTTCTCGTCTGTCCGTCTCCCCCGATTAGACCGTAAGCCCGTCAAACGGCAGGGACTGTCTCTATCTGTTGCCGTCTTGTTCATCCCAAGCGCTTAGTACAGTGCTCTGCACATAGTAAGTGCTCAATAAATACTATTGAATGAATGAATGAATTAGTGGTTGGGATTCTTCCTTGATGCTGATGATGGAGGTAAGTTGATAATAGCAGTGATTAATTCCGATAGTCTTTAAATGCTTCCTATGTACCATGCATTGTGCTACGTGCTAACGTACAATCAAGTCAGACACATTTCCTGTCTGAGGATCCATGACCTTCTGACTCCCAGGCCCATGCTCTATCCTCTAGGCCGTGGTGCTCCTCCTGTAGATAATACTACAGTTCTTAGGTGCTGTAATTGATTCATTGCTTGCTTTTGCCAATAGTAGCTTTTGATCTAAAAATAATTATCATGCAACCAGTGATGATAGCTAAGTTTGGCCTAGATGTTGTCATCCATGATAATAATAATAATGGCATGTGTTAAGTGCTTATTATGTGCCAAACACTGTTCTAAGCGCTGGGGTAGATACAAGGTAATTAAGTTGTCCCATGTGGGGCTCACAGTTTTAATTCCCCTTTTCCAGATGAGGGAATTGAGGCCCAGAGAAGTGAAGTGACTTGCCCACAGTCACACAGCTGACAAGTGGTAGAGCAGGGATTCAAACTCATGATCTCTGACTCCCAAGCCCAGGCTCTTTCCACTGAGCCACGCTGCTTCCATGGGATCTCTAGGTTGTAATCTCCTTAAAGGTAGGGCTCACAGCTACTAAATCTACTTTGCGAGGCCTGTAGCACAGTACTCCATGCTCGGTAGGTGTTCAATAAATGCCAATCATTGATTGATCCCAAAGAGACATCAAACTGTTCGCTGCATAACTAGAGCTGGTCAGGAAGAATGATGTTGGTGCTGAAAGAAGAAAAAAAAAAAAAAAAACGTTTTGCAGCCATCTGAAAAGTTAGGGAGAAATCATACACACACCCACAAAAAAAAACCAAAAAACAAAACCTACTCCCCTTGTGTCTGGCTGAATTTGCATGTGAAAGGAAATAGTAATTCAAGCCTTCAAAATGAAATAAAAGGTAAGGTTTTTTGAAGAGAAAAGAACTTGTATTAGTCCCTCTTAAAAAAATATATGCATGCAGTGCTGTATTTATGACCCTATTTGATTCACTGAATAGAATAGCATTCACTTTCAAGAGCATATAGAAATGAGTAATCTGGATACCTGAATTCTGAGGTCTTGAAATTGAATAGCTTAAATTGCAAAGGAGTCCTTAATATTCTTCAGATTCTGATAGTGGACATCAAATACAGCTAATGTTCTGTTAGAGTTGAGAGCCTTTCGCTGGTGTCCTCTTTCTCCCCAAACCCAATGCCGATTAGCCATTAAAACCCAGTTCCATTTTTCACAAGTTGAATTCTAAGTTGTTTACCCCGAGAAAAATCTCTCACGTCTCTCGAAGAGCTAGTCATAAAATCGAGACTGGAAGTTTCCCCATTTGGGTAATGGTGATTAATAGAAGTATTCTTCGTGCCAGTTCTCCCACCTGTCAAAATTATATCCAGGCACATGCAAATGTTGACTAAAACCCAAAAGAAAATGTCGGTGGAAAAAAAAAAAACAAACTACTAAACTGGACTCCAAATTTCCAAGGAATTTATGTTAATCACCTCAAGGAGCTGAAATAAGCAGAAGGTGTACTGGGGGAAACGTTTTTGAGGATCTACTGTTCCATAATCCGTGGCTCAGTGGAAAGAGCACGGGCTTTGGAGTCAGAGGTCATGAGTTCGAATCCCAGCTCGGCCACTTGTCAGCTGTGTGACTGTGGGCAAGTCGCTTAACTTCTCTGGGCCTCAGTTACCTCATCTGTAAAATGGGGATTAAGACTGTGAGCCCCATGTGGGACAACCTGATTCCCCTATGTCTACCCCAGCGCTTAGAACAGTGCTCGGCACATAGTAAGCGCTTAACAAATACCAACATTATTATTATTATTATTAATCATCAATGATATTTATTGGGTGGTAACTGTGTGCAGAAGACTATAATAAGTGCTTGGGGGAGGTAGAGGATAATAAAGTCGGTAGATATGTTCCCTTTCCACAAGGAGTTCATAGAATTTAAGACTCTTCTTGTCCTTTTTGAATTACTTGGAATGAGTTTATTTTTCAGACATTCCATTTTTGAGGGATGAAATTTATTCATTCATCCATTCATTCATCCATTCATTCAATAGTATTTATTGAGTGCTTACTATGTGCAGAGCACTGTAGTAGCATTTGGAATGTACAAATCGGTAACAGATAGACACAGTCCCTGCCCTTTGATGGGCTTACAGTCTAATCGGGGAAGATGGACAGACGAGAACAATAGCAATAAATAACAAAAATGATAATGATTATGAGGATGGTATTTGTTAAGCACTTATTATGTGCCAAGCACTGTAGTGAGCACTGGGGTAGATACACATTAAGCAGGGAATGTCTGTTTATTGTTGCACTGTACTCTCCCAAGCATTTAGTACAGTGCTCTACACACAGTGAGTACTCAATAAATGTGATTAAGTGGATGAATGAATGAATGAATGAATGAAGGTCTCATGTGGGGCTCACAGTCTAAATAGGAGGGAGAACAGATATTGAATCTCCACTTTGCAGATGAGGGAACTGAGGCATGAAGAACTTAAGTGATTTGCCTGAGATCACTCAGCAGACAATGGCAGAGTCAGGATTAGAACCCAGGTCCTCTGACTCCCAGGCCCCTGTCCTTTCCACCAGGGCACACTGCTTCTCTAAAATCACGGATTTATGGTTTTAAGGGACAAT
Source organism: Ornithorhynchus anatinus (assembly GCF_004115215.2). Taxonomy (NCBI): domain Eukaryota; kingdom Metazoa; phylum Chordata; class Mammalia; order Monotremata; family Ornithorhynchidae; genus Ornithorhynchus; species Ornithorhynchus anatinus. The sequence continues at coordinate 64,524,674 of NC_041735.1, read as the reverse complement.
ATTCAATGCACATTTCTTGGCAGAGTTTCTCTGAAACTTTTCCTTATCTCCCACACTCGCTATCATAAATTCTAGAAATGAGTTCAGTTGGGAAGATGTACATTCCAATCAAGATGAAATTAGTAGTCAGGAAGGCAGTATTCCTTGGTTTTATTTTCTTGCTATGTATCAGACACTGCTCTAAACCCTGGGATAGATACATGATAATTAGGTTGGACACAGCCTGTGTCCCACATGGGGCTCACAGTCTTAATCCCCATTTTACAGATGAGGGAATTGAGGTTAGGAGAAGCAAAGTGACTTGCCCAAGGTCACACAACAGACAAATGGCAGAACTGGAATTGAACCCAAGTTCTCTGGTTCCCAGGCTGTGCTCTTTCTACTGCATATCTGTATGATTCCCTGAAATATTCTTGTTCTAACTCCTGCTCCCACAATTTGTGAATCATTTTTCCCAGTCTCCCTCAGACTCTAAGGTCCTTTGGGACAGGGAATCTGCACCTCATTCATATTGTGGTCTCCCATGTACTTAGCACTCTGGCACTTAATACATATCTTTGATTATTTTAGTTGGAATTCTGAAACTAGCTGATAACTTTTTTTGCCAATTTCTAAGTTCCTTGGAATGTTCTGTCATTCTTGTAGGACTTTTTCTTACCTTCAATACTGCCCCCACACCCCCTTTCACCTCATACAGATTATGATTATTGTAAATACAATTCTGTTTTTTATTCTCTTCATTTCCTCCTACACATTTAAATGGCAACTGTGTTAGCTTTTGTGCTGCTGTAACCCTTTTGTACTACCCAGCGGTAAATGTTGCCTTAAAACCTTCCTTTTTCAACACTTCCCTTTCTGAACACTTTGCAAATAAAAAGTAAAATTATATCCTTCCCAACTGCTGCTTCAGCGCCACCTGAGAACTTGTGTTCACAATTTCCTGTATGTATCTTAAATACTGCATTAGTTGTTTCTGAAATTTAATTTAGGGTTTGTCTCTATCACTAGATTGTGAACACCTAAATAAAGTGCTTTCCTACAACCTCTCACTCATCTGGAACTCCTTCTCCCTTCGTATCTGACAGTCTACCACTCTCCCCGCATTCAAAGCCCTCCTAAAATCACTTCTTCTCCAAGGTGACATCCAGTAATTTGCCCTTATTTCCCCTATCTCCCCTCCCCTCTGAGTCACCTGTCCACTTGGCTGTGTGCCCCTTAAACATTTTGATTCTCACCCCAGCCCCACAGTACTTACATAAATATTTTTATACTCTACTACTTCCCTAACTGTGATTCATCTGAATGTCTGCCTCTGGCAGTAGACTGTAAGCTTCTTGTGGACAGGGGCTGCATCTATCAACTTTGATGTATCGTGCATCGCCAAGTGCTTAATAGAGTGTTCTGTACACAGTAAGTGCTCAATAATCCATCAATCAGTGGTATTTATTTATTAAGCACTTAACATGTACAGAACACTGTACTAAACACTTAGGGAAAGTACAATGCAGCTGAGTTGATAGTAAGGAGTAGGAACGCAAATACCAGTTATTGATTGTTGGATAAGATTTCCGTCAGGCAAATGAAAGCTCCTGCTGGAAAAGTAGGCTAAGCCAGCATTCAAGGAATTCCTCTACAGAATTTCCATATTGGCCACGATTAAATTAAACCCAGAAACACTGCTGGGAAAGGTGCCATTTGTCTACAGTTCCCTTCCATATTCACTGCTACATATTTCTAGCAGTAAATGTCAAAACTGTGACACTCCACTCTATAAAACTTAGTGAGGGGGCAAAAATGAATTTCCAGCCATCTAAGAATGAATTGGAAAATGCCTGCACTTTCTGATGATAAGATTTTTTTTAATCCCTGAGATAGTTGCAATTATGAATTTCTTGTCTTTAATACATAAAAACATACCTTTGAAAAATGACAGAAAAAAAATGATTTAAGTAAGAAGAAGGCATTTGTCTGCACTGTTTCTTTAGAGCAATGGCCTTGGTCCATGTTCAAAGGCAGAATTTTAGGATAAGAACTGAGAAACTCAAATACTGCTTTGAGTTAGAATGATGAAAATTTTCATACAAAGTGTGAGACCTAGCTATAGTCATTCATTCATTCATTCAATCATGTTTATTAAGCACTTACTGTGTGCAGAGCACTGTATTAAGGGGTTGGAAAAGTACAACAAAAAACAGTGACAATCCCTGCCCACAATGAGTTTACAGTCTAGTGGGCAGGGGAGTGGGGGAGGGGTGACAGATACCGATACAAATAAACAAGTAAAAATAAATAAATAGAATGAACACCACTGTAAAATGCTACATATTATCCAAGGGCATAATCTTATTCATTTTGATGAATAGAAACTGAATTGTAGGCACTGGACCAAAAACAATACTTAGTTACATTGCAACAGGAAAGCATTGTTCCCAGATTGTAAAATTAAACTACTTGCATATTTTATTTTAATACAAAAACCTTAACTTTAATGAAACATTATTACCTTTTTTTCTTTGCTGGACTAAATGCTCCATTTAATTTCTGCTTCAGCACACCAACTCATTAAGATATTGCTTCCTATAAAACAGAGGTCCTCCTTTGAATTTTTTTTTTTTTTTTGCAGAAATTACAGATGACCTGTCCTTTGACTAGGTAGCCAAGAGTGACTCGTCCTTGTCAAAACGTTGTCATAGTGACCATGACATCAAGAAACCTCAGGACAATCATTAAAGTGATTTATCTGAAGAGACATCAGTGATGTTTCTGAAGTGCATTTTAACATTCATGGCTTATTAGAACATACGGCTTCATTTATTACAGATAAATAAGCTCTGACCTGGGGAGCTTAGGCTCTCAAGGATAAGAATAAAAAAACACATAAGAGCTGAATGGATTATGTAGATTATGCTGGTCCTAGCCAAGAGAGCATTTTGGAGCACGCTTAGCAGTCTGCTGAAATGGTTGTCCAGACAAGAAGCCCAATATTGTCAAATAAAAAAGACTCTTCAACCATTAGAGTGGTTTGATTGACCTTGTTAGATGCTTCTGAATCCTTGAAGAGGGGAGCCAGTGGGTCAGTTTTAAAGTCTGAATGTTTCTTTTTTTTTTCTGCCCAGACCCACACATTGACTTTCTCCTATTTAAATGCTCTCAATGACTCTGGGAAGACGAGTTTCATAACTGGTGAGGTTTCTATATTTGGATTTAAATAGTTGGAATACCAAATTCCAAAGTGATTGTGAGCAACAGGAAAGGAAAATGATGAAGTATCATGCTCTAAAAAGTGTGACATGTTTATATTAACTGGTTCGGGGGAGCTCCCAGTTGTCTTTGTGGAACATATTGACACTTTAAGGCAACATAGCTTATAATTTTACAGGCATTCAGGTGTTCTGCTGTAAATTTTAAGTCCAAACTTACTATTCAATTCATTCATGAATAAAATTTATTTTGGCTTCATACTTCCCTGTTTTCCTGAGACGGCCAAAGAGTAATATTTCATTAAGCTTTCCAGGACAAATGGGGTTTAGGAGGAAGCTCAAATCGATGTCACATAGTTACCCTGGGCAACATCTCAAGAAGCACCAACACTATGCAAATGTTCTGAGATTATCCCGACCCAGTGGCTGCTAAGTGAAAGTTAAATATTTATTTTATATTTTATTTAGGAAGTGGTTTCCTTCCAAAATAACAACCCATTTTAAAAACAGTGGAAATGCAAGGGGCTTGTGACATTTAAATGAAAATAGTTTCACGTAGGGAAAACGTCAACCACCTTGAAATCACCTCTGTTCCTGCAAAATGTCCTTATTGGAGAGGTAAAGAGCAGTGGCTTCCCAAGACATTAATAACTGACCAATTGCTAACAAGGTGATAAAGTGGAGAAATGAACTCTGTCACCAGACTCCCATGTAAGTAACTGATGTAGAATTTACACAAATTATTCTCTTGTAGGATTGTCAGATTTAATGAGGACCTACCTTCCAGTTCTATCTAGCTGGAAGAACAGACAATAAATCCTGGCAGACAAGAAGCAGAATGGCTTAGTGGCTAGAACACGGGCCTGGGAGTCAGAATGTCATGGGTTCTAATCCCAGCTCCGCCACTTGCCTGCTGTGTGACTTTGGGCAACTAACTTCACTTGTCTGTGCCAGTTACCTCATCTGTAAAATGGGGATTGAGACTGTGAGTCCTACTTGGGACAGGGACTGTGACAAACTCAATTTGCAGATATCCACCCCAGAGTTTAGTACAATGTCTGGTACAGAGTAAGGGCTTAACAAATACTGGCAATTATTATTATGTGATTAAAACGCATGTACACGCATACACACACAAGGGCACACACTTTAGATAAAAGTGCATATGGGAAGTGGAGAGGCAGAGATGGGAGAGAGAGTGGAGAGTGGGGAGTGGGGAAGAAAGTAGGAGTAACCTCCTCCCCCACCCTCCTTACCCAAGTCGTGATGAACTGGTCCTCCGTACCTTTCCCCTGCCGCAGATAGTAATCGGGTAGATAGAAGCTAATCAGGTTGCACACAGTCCATGTCCCACATGGGGCCCACAGTCTTGATTCCCATTTTACAGATGAGGCAACTGAGGCACAGAGAATTTAAGTGACTAACCCGAGATCACCCAGCAGACAAGTGGTGGAAAGAGGATTAGAATCCACGTCCTTATGGTTTCCAGGCCCGTGCTCTATTCACTACGACACATTGCTACGCTTTCCCCTGCTGCAGAGAGTAAGCTCTCAACAGATACCACTGACTGATTGGTTGATTGAGGAAAGCAGCAGACCCTAGTGGAAAAAGTACAGGACTGTGTGTCAGAGGACCTGGGTTCTAATCCTTCTCTGCCCCTTGCCTCCCATGTGACCTTGGACAAGTCACTTCCCTTTTCTGTGCATCAGTTACCTCACCTGGAAAATGGGGAATAAATCCTCCACCCTCCAATTTAGGCTATGATTCCCAAATGGGACAGGGCCTGTGTCCAACCTGATTATCTTGTATCCTTCCATATGCTTAGTACAGTGCTGGACATATAAGTGTTTAACACATACTATTTTTAAAAAGAGGGAGAGCTAGGGGAGAGAAAGAGGGAGTGGGGGAAGAAAGGGGACTGAGAGAGAAAGCGAGGAGGGAAGTTGGGAGAAAGAGGAGGGTAAGGTGGGGAGACAGAGAAGAAGACACAGAGGAGAGAGAACATGAAGGAGAGAGAGAGAAAGAGGAAGGGACTGTGAAGTCATTGTGGGCAGGACGTGTCTACCAACAATCTTGTTTCTTACTCTTGTAAGTACTTAGCACAGTGTTCTTCACACAGTAGATGGTCAGTAATTGTCATTGATGATGATGGTGATGATGGTGGAGAGAGGGAAAAGACGGAGAGAGGGGGAAAAGGGGCAGGAGTTGGTGGGGGGGAGGTGGAGGGATATCTTTTGGTTCAGAGATGTTCTGCTGATAGATCATGTCCATTGGGGTGTCACTGCCCTCTAGACTGTAAGCTCACTGTGGGCAGGGAAAATGTCTATCGTTATATGGTACTTTCCCAAGAGCTTAGTTCAGTGTTCTGAACACCGTAAGCACTCAATAAATATGATTGAATGAATGAAAGAATGAAGTGCTGAGAATGTAATTTGAATGTCAGTGAAAATGCAGTCATATATCTTTTCTTCTCCATTGCTTCTTCAAGTGGCAAAATGCTCACATGGAGAAAGGTGTGGCAGACTGCGAGAAACTACTAGAGGAGCAGCATGGCATAGTGGATAGAGCCCAGGCCTAGGAGTCAGCAGGTTGGGGGTTCTAATACCAGCTCCATTACTTGTCTGCTCTATGACCTTGGGCAAGTCGTTTGACTTCTTTGTGCCTCAGGTCCCTCATCTCTAAAATAGGGATTGAGACTTTGAGCCCCACATGGGACAAGGGCTGTGTCCCACCTGAATTTTATCTACCCCTCTACCCCAACACTTAGTACAGTACCTGGCACAAAGTAAACACTTAATAAATACCATAATTATTATTATTACTAGGTAGCATAACAGACTGGTGGGCTTTTATTTTGCTGGTTTTACTCTAGCTCGGTAGACTTAACATTGAATTAGCCTAATTAAGCCCCTGAATGTTATTTTTTTAGCCTGTGTTTCCTCCCTCTAGTTCAGATGACATGAAGGTGGTTATCAGAAGACCTGAATGATGACCAGCTGAATATAAGAAGTGGTTTCTCACCTTATTTGTCCTTGGAAAAATTTACAAGTTTCAGAGTGAAAGCTGAGCCGAAATCTCAGCAACTGAGTTAACATTGCAGGATCAGGCCTCCCCCAGGATATTTTGTTCTGGCAGACGTTTTCCATGTTTACAAGCATATGTTAGCTTTTTTTTTTGAAAACCAAAGAGCCTAGCTTGGACTTTTGGTCTTTTGAAATGCATGGGGGAAGGTGTGAGCCCCATGTGGGACATGGAGTGGGTCCAACCTAATAAGCTAGAATCTACCCCAGCTCTTCGTACAGTACCTGGCACATAGTAAGCACTTTACAAATACCAATAAAAATGGTATTTATTGAACACTTGCTCTATGTAGAGCTAAGCACTTTGGAGAGTAAAATACTGCAACAGGGTTGGTAGACACGTTCTCGGTCAACATTGAGCTTACAGCTGAGAAGAAATGTGGCTTAGTTGATACAGCACGGGCCTGGAAACCATAAGGACCTGGATTCTAATCCTGTTTACACCACTTGTCTGCTGGGTGATCTTGAGTAAGTCACTTCAGTTGCCTCATCTGTAAAGTGGGAATTAAGACCATGTGCCGCATGTGGTACACAGACAGTGTCCAGCCTGATTAACGTGTTTCTACCCCAGTTCTTAGAAGAGTGCCTGGCACATGGTAAGCACTTAACAATACCAAATTTTTAAAAAGACATTTATTCCAGCATGGTTTAGTGGAAAGAACATAGCCCTGGGAGTCAGAGGACCTAAATTCTAATCCAAGGTCTGCCATAAACCTCCTGTGTGGTACTGGGCAAGTCACCTTGCTTCCCCGTGCCTCAGTCCCCTCATCTCCAGAATGGGGATTCATTACCTATTCTCCTTGCTATTTAGACTGTGAGCCCCATGTGGAACCTGATTCTCTTGTATCTACCTCAGCACGTACTATGTGTTGGGCACATAATAATAATGATGGCATTTGTTAAGTGCTTACTATGTGCCAAGCACTGTTCTAAGCGCTGGGGTGGGTGGATACAAGGTGATCAGGTTGTCCCATGTGGGGCTCACAGTCTTAATCCCCATTTTACAGATAAGGTCACTGAGGCCCAGAGAAGTTAAGTGACTTGCCCAAAGTCACACAGCTGACATGCAGCAGAGCCTGGATTAGAACGCATGACCTCTGACTCACAAGCCCGGGTTCTTTCCACTGAGCCAGTGCTTAACAAATACTACAATTATTGTAGCATAGTCTAATGGATAGAACATGAGCCTGAGAGCCAGGAGGACCTGGGTTCTAATTCTGACTCCCTCACCTGTCTGCTGTGTGACCTTGGGCAAGCCACTTTACTTTTCTGTGCCTCAGTTACCTCATCCATAAAATGGGGATTAAGACTGTGAGTCCCATGTGGGACTGGGACTCTGTCCAACCCGATTCACTTATATCCACCCCAGCGCTTAGTACAGCGCCTGGCACATAGTAAGTGCTTATCCAATACCACAATTATTATTATTACAAATTTGGAGACTGGAGTCCAGAGAAAGCAAATGACTTGCTTAAAATGACAGAGCATACAAGTGGCACATCTGGGATTAGAACCCAGATCTCCTGACTCCCAAGCCTGAGCTCTTTCTTCTGCTTCTCCTAGAGACACAATGCCCCTGCCACTCAAAGAGAGAATTCATGGGGTGCCCAGGTGGGTGGGACCTCTGTAGATCACCTACAATGTACTTTCCTCTTTACTTTCAGGCTTCAGGAAAGGCTCAGAGTCAGGAGAGGAAATAGAATTGACAGTCATCTTTAGCTGTGGCCTAAGCAAGAAATAGAGGGTCTTAAAGTTGACAGTTTAGAGTGATGTTGCAGTAAACGGCCAGAGGTTGCAATCTGGAAGTAAGAAGCTTTCCAACTTCTCAACCCTGGGGTAGAAAGTCTACAGGGTGTGATAAAGCTATAGACTGGGTGTTTGAAAAAAACTGGCATAAGATTTTTGCAGCAAGAGAACTGGAGTCATTTGCAGTGACTGGGACTGGCTCTGTTCCCGCTCTTGTCAAATTCCAGGCTCTGTTTTCCAAGTATCCTGTCTGGTTAAAAACAAATGAGAGAAAAAATATTCTGTATTCACCTGGGTAATCAAGCCTAGGGTATGAAAGGTTGAGACCTGGGAATGGTGTTGAGCCCAAAGCCTCTCTAATCCCCCCCTTTAGTCACGCCTCTTAAATTATCCCTTAACCCAGTCTCCAGGTCTGTCTCCCCACTCCAAATATGCCCTTACCTCAGATTCTCACACATCCTGTCCTATTCTTCATGTTACTTTGGAGTTAGCCTTTCTGGAAGGGACCCCATTCTTGACTATACTGAAGTTGAGCGATTGGCAGACAGGAAGAAGAGGGTTGCCTCAGGAAGGTAGAGAGGAGGTGAGGCAACATTGGGCAAGACCTTCATTACTCAGAGTTCTTTCCATGTTTACAAGCATATGTTAGCTTCTTTTTTGAAAACCAAAGAGCCTAGCTTGGACTTTTGGTCTTTTGAAATGCATGGGGGAAGGTGTGAGCCCCATGTGGGACATTGAGTGGGTCCAACCTAATAACGTGTGCTAATTTGTGATTTCCCTAGGAAGGGGACCATAAACACACTCTTTGTCAGGGTGGAAAACGAGAAGGTAGACTTGTAGCTCCTTGAGGGCAGGGATCAAGTCCTCTAAATCTATTGTGCTCTCCCAATTCCTAGTAAGAACCAGGGTGGTCTAGCAGAAAAAAAAAAAAAACACAGACCTGCGAGTCAGCGGATCTGAGTTCCAATTTCATATCTATCACTTGAGTGAGTTACTTAACTTCTCTGTGCCTTCGTTCCCTTCTCTATAAAATGGGGATTCACACCTGTTCTCCCCCCGAAACTGCAAGCCCCATGTGAGGCAGGGACTGTATCCAACGAGATTATAATAATAATAATAATGTTGGTATTTGTTAAGCGCTTACTATGTGCCGAGCACTGTTCTAAGCGCTGGGGTAGACATAGGGGAATCAGGTTGTCCCACGTGGGGCTCACAGTCTTAATCCCCATTTTACAGATGAGGGAACTGAGGCACAGAGAAGTTAAGTGACTTGCCCACAGTCACACAGCCGACAAGTGGCAGAGCTGGGATTCGAACTCATGAGCCCTGACTCCAAAGCCCATGCTCTTTCCACTGAGCCACACTGCTTCTATCTACCCCAGCTCTTAGTATGGGGTTTAACAAAATACTATCATTATTATCACTATTATAATTGTTTACTCTGAACTCTGTATAAATACAATTGATTGACTGATCTCTCAGTCTAATTGGCAAAAATAGCCTTACATGTCCTGATGTCTAAGAAGCGAGAGAGAAAAAAAAAAGGTTAAACATCCTTCCATTCAATTGTATTTATCGAGTGCTTCATTCTCTTATTAGCAGTTCAGTATTGCCAATTTTGTCCACTATGACAAGAAGGCTGGGCTTGAAAACAATTAATCCATTTCTGACAACAATTAACATAGGCAATTTCCCCTAGGACAATTGGGAAAGAAGGTAGCTCCGAGACTGTGGGAAACATTTTAGTTAATATAAGACAACAGCAAGTTTTACAGGAATTTTCCTTCAGTTTTGTATGAACACAAAACTCCAATTAAAAAGCAAAGGCTGCCCTGCAAACCCTTTAAAATCTCCCTTGTGAGATTTCTTTCTGAAACTCAGGGAGAACTAATGAATTTCAAAAATTATTATATTTATTGTGCCCCTTCTGGCAAAGCGAGTCATAACAAAGATTGAATAAGCCAGACCTCCAGATACTATATTTCACCTACTTTTTTAGACTAAAAACCAGTTAATGTCGGAAATAGGATAAGATGGTGAAATTGTGAACTGAGAGTTCATAAAGATTATTTGCGTGAAAATTGATAGCCAGGGTCCAAGAGGCTCATACACTTTTCAAATGAGCACTGCCCATTTCTTCTGATGACTCAGATAGACCTTTTGCCCCTCACCATCCTTCTATTCTTAAAAAAAGAAACCAATGGATAAAAATCACAATTTGTTTCCAGGGTTTGCTGTGGATGTTTAAACCTGTTAGGAAGAAAAGAGAGGAAAGGTTTTGTTTCCAGTTCACCAAACAACTGTTTGCCCCCTCAGAATTTCACGCATCCCTGGTACCTCTAAACCCCAGTTTGAGGAACCTTTACCTAGCCTAATCTTGGGAACCCCAGAGATGTATTTGAAGTAGAAGAGTATCTGGAAAGGATGGAACTGCCTTCCCTCCCCAGTTCAATAAGTCTATAGCTATCCTGGTCTCCAAATCTGCCCTAAATTTCAAAGAAGAGAAAGAAGCAAAAGAAACAAAATTACAGAATTGTACATAGGTTCTATGCGGCTGAGGGAAGGGTGAATAAAGGGTACAAACCCAAGTGCAAGAGCAAGACAGGAGCGAGTGGGAGAAGAGGAAATGAGGACTTAGAAGACCTTTTGGAGGAGATGTGCTTTTAAAAAGATTAATAGTATTTTCTTCTTTTCCCCTTTAGGCATTATTTCAAAGAGAAATTGGAAAGGTCAGATGTCCATGTTAGAAGAGAAAAAGCATCATTTTAACTTCCTTACTTTAAACTTTAACTGTTCTATTACACTAATTCTCACTTGGACCTGGAAATGAAGTAGGGCCTTTGTGAAATGCCAACTTTCCTAAATTAAACTTCTTCTCATTCTCCATTTTCCCAGTTGTCATTTGAACAGTAATCCAGTCTTTGATTCTGACCACCCTCATAAAAAAAATCAACCAGTGATATTTAATGAGCACCTACTGAATGCTAGGCATTGAATTAGTCCTGTGGGAAATTGCCTACCAACTTTGTTATACCGTTATATTTTACTCACCCAAACACTAAGTACAGTGCTCAATAAATACAATTGATTGATTGATCATTAGTAGCAAACAGGCTCCTCTCTATGACATATCTTTCCTCCTCTTCTCAGCTCTTTGGCCTTTCATCCTGCACAGTCTTATTCTAGAAAATTTTATCCTCTTCCTATTTTGCTTCCACTTGTACCTCCAGCTTTTCTTTTCTCTGGCTTCTCCATTCCTGCCTGCCTATGAAGCAAATTGAGGACTAGTCTGTCTCTCTTACCACTATAAAAAACAAATCAATTTTAGAGAACACAGAAAATTCAGATTCAGTGAAATTTTCACGGTCCAAGGTCGGTCTGTGTTTTGTCCCTCAAAGACCACTTTAGTGTCTCTCCTTCATCTGCAAGGGGCTGAAAACTATTTTAGATCCATTTCAGCTATTTTTTGTTTTTTTGTTTTTTTTATGGTATTTGTTGAGTTCTTACTATGTGCCAGTCACTGTATTGAGCACAGGCACATGTACAAACTAATCAGGTTGGACACAGTCCACGTCCCATATGGGGCTCACAGTCTAAATCTCCATTTTATTCATTCGTTCAATTTTATTTATTGAGTGCTTACTGAGTGCAGAGTAGTGTAATAAATGCTTGGGAAAGTACAATACAACAGTAGACAGACGCGTTCCCTGCTCACAGCGACCTTACCGTCAAACCTCATTTTATAGATGAGGTATTTGAGGCACAGATAAGTGACTTGCCCAAGGTCAGAAAACAGACTCATGGCAGAAACAGGATTAGAACCCAGGTCCTTTTGACTACCAGGCACGGGGGGTCTATCCAATAGGCCACACTGCTTCTCACTAGGCCATGCTGCTTCTCAGTTCCATCCCTCATAGTTCTGATGAACTGTAACACACAGATGCCTATCTCATTTACAGGGTGACTGCACTGTTTTCTCTGAATCTCAGGGGCCTGGTATAATTCCAGCAGATATTGCAATTTCTTTACTGTAATGCTCATTGTGGGCCGGGAGCCTGTCTACCAATTCTGTTGTATGGTACTCTCCCAAGCACTCAGAACAGTACTCTACAAACATTAAGCACCCAATAACTACCTCTAATTGATTAATTAAAAAATAGGACACAAACTATGATGAATCCTGAATTTTCCTCTCCGGTGATGACCCTGCATTTGAATGTCAAGAAAAAAAGATCATGACAATTGGAAGTTTTAATACATTTATAGCAGATGGAGAGAATAATGAAATAGTTGGCATTATTTCTCTCTTGGGATCTATAATCAATAATAAAGGAAGTAGTAATCAAGCAATATGTCGAAGATAAATGTTAGGAAGATTTGCTATGAAGAGCCTGGAAAAAAATAATGACACAGGCTGATATAACAATTGTCACAAGAATACAATAGAATAGTCAATTCTATGGTGTTTCCAATGACAATTTATCAATCAGAATACTGAACAGTGAAAAAACAGGAGAGAAATAACATCGATTCTGTTGAAACGTGGTGTTGGAGAAGACTTCTATGAATGTCGTGGACTGCCCAAAAAATGAACAAATGTGTTCGGAGAAAATTAACCCAGTGTGGTCTTTGGAAGGCCAAATGACTCCACATAGATTATCATATTTTGGACATATCATCAGGAGGACTAATTCTTTGGAGAAGACACTAATGCATGCAAAAGTCCAGGGATAACATGGAAGAGGCAGACCAGCAGCTAGATGGATAGAAACCATAACAACAACAATGGAAGAACCATTAACAAGGTTACGGATTATGGCAGAAGATAGGATGTTCTGGAGAAATATATCCATAGAATCGCTATAAATCAGAAATGACAACAGCATTTGCTAACAATAATAATAAATTTATCATCTTAAGCTTAACCCAGTTACTCCTGCAAAAATTACAAATAGTTTCAATGTGCTGCCAGGGGTGGCTGTATTTACTTATCAGGTCTATTAATATTCCTGCTGGTTAATTAGGATTGTTTATCTGTAATGTCACTTTCACCAAGATAGATTAATGTGCTGGACACTACAACATTTAAGACTGACAGCATCTCATCATACATAATATAATTATTATTATTATGACCTTGTCCAGAAAATAAATTGTCTGTTCAGATTAACTTGTCAGCTGTGTGACTGTGGACAAGTCACTTCACTTCTCTGTGCCTCAGTTCCCTCATCTGTAAAATGGGGATGAAGACTGTGAGCCTCATGTGGGACAACCTCATTCCCCTGTATCTACCCCAGCGCTTAGAACAGTGCCCCGCAGGTAGTAAGCGCTTAGCAAATACCAACATTATTATTAACTTGATACCAAACTCCCATTTTGAACAATATCTCTTCCACCTTAAGCATTTGGGAAATTCCATCCTATAGAATTCATAAATGGGATGCTTTCCATTCTGAATGGCAAAAGGCAACCTTCTATACACCACATTTCTCCAATCATAATTAGGTGTAATCTAATAATTAGGTATAATCACTCTAATGGCCCTCAGATGGAATTGATATTGAATTGACCTAGATTATTTCAGATTTTAAATTTGAGGGTCATGGTTGGCTGGTATGATAATCTGGAGTTTAGTGGCCCTACTGTTCATATTCATTGTTCTTTCTTTCTGATGTTTATTTAGAAAATGACATCTCCTCTAGGAGGTCCCCCCCAGATTAATTCCTCACCTCTCCCCCTTATATTCTTCCAAAGCCACTTTCAGCACTTCTTCACTACTTGGTGACTCAGACAACTCAGGATCTCTCAATCCAAGATTTCTAAGATGTTCTTTGCTAAAGCTGAGGGGTTTGTATAAAGTCTTGCTGATTGACAAGAGGGTACACAGTATTTACCAGCTGGTTTAATTTAGTTTAGGCTATGGATTTTATTTACATTTTTAAAAGTGGTTAGAAAACTGAGTCCGTATTCTGAAAAATCTCTTGTGGAATAGAACAAAAAAAAAATGTTCTATTAAATTTTGCTTTCAAAACTATAGTTGCTTTTCAAATTTTCCTCCAGATTATGGTGATTTTCTTCACAAAAATTAGATAGAGACCATGAATTGAGTATTCAGTAAAAATTGTGTAGGGCGTCATTTAATAGATCAATGCATTTTACATTCAGATAGGCTGTCACCAGTTCCAGTTATGTAATGCACATATCACTTACCAGAATGAAGACTGGCCTGTGAAACTCCAGTATAAGTACAACATTTAAAGATAAAACTTGTGGTTATGACACAAAAGGGCATGATAGTAATAATAATAACAGCAATGTTTATTTAATGCTTTCCTATGTGCCAGGAGAATGTTCAAGATAAAGAGATCAGACCCACACCCTGTTCCACATAGGGTTTACAGTGTAAGAGGGAGGGACAACAAGCGTTTTATCCCCATTTTACAGATGAGGAAACTGAGACCCAGGGAAGTGAAGTGATTTGCCAAAGGCCTCACAGCAGGCTAAAACCAGAGTGGGACTTAGAATCTAGATCTACTCTTTCCCAGTGCATTCTCTTTTCACTAGACCATCTTGCCTTAGGGTTATTTTGAGATTCATTCACTCATTTACATGTACTGTGCACCTACTGTGTGAGAACAGGAAAGTACCAAAAAAGGAAAAAAGGAAAAAAAAAAAGGGCATGATTCATTTATTCCTTCAATCAGTTGTATTTACTGAGTGCTTACTGTGTGCAGAGCACTGTACTAAGCACGTGGGAATAAATAGTAACATTCCCTGCCCACAGTGAGCTCAGAGTCTAGAGGCAGGGTAACAGACACCAATACAGATAAATAAAATGACAGATTTGTACATAAGTGCTGTAGGAATGGGAGGAGCTTAGAGCAGAGGGAGCAAGTCGGGGCGAGGCAGAGGGATTGAAAGATAACTAAAAGTGGGGCTTAGTCTGGAAAGGCCTCTTGGAAGAGGTGTTCCTTCAAATAAGGCTTTGAAGGGGGGAGAGTAAATATCTGTAGCATTTGAGGAGGGAGGGCGTTGCAGCACAGAGGCAGGTTGTGAGCTAGAAGTTGGCGAGACAGGCAAGATGAAGGCACCGTGAAACTGAGAAAGTTAACACTAGAGGAGCAAAGTGATTTCCTGCTCTCAAGGAGCTTACAATCTTATGGAAATAGAACCACCACATGGTAGCATAAGAATTTCTTCTTCAATTGAATAAGCTGTCATATATAGAGGAGCAACATGTGTAATAATAGTAATAATGATTGCAGTATCTGCTAAGTGCTTACTAAGTTAATGTTGGTATTTGTTGGTATTTGTTAAGCGCTTACTATGTGCAGAGCACTGTTCTAAGCGCTGGGGTAGACACAGGGGAATCAGGTTGTCCCACGTGGGGCTCACAGTCTTAATCCCCATTTTACAGATGAGGTAACCGAGGCACAGAGAAGTTAACTGACTTGCCCACAGTCACACAGCTGAAAAGTGGCAGAGCTGGGATTCGAACCCATGACCTATGACTCCAAAGCCCTTTCTCTTTCCACTGAGCCACGCTGCTTCTCTAGGCATTGTACTAAGCCACTGGGGTGGACACCAGTAAATCGGGTTGGACACAGTCCCTGTCCCTCGTGAGGCTCACAGTTTTAATCCCCATTTTACAGTTGAGGTAACTAAGGCCCAGCAAAGTGAAGTGACTTGTACAAGGTCACACAGCAGACCAGTGGCAGAGCCAGGATGAGAATCCATGACCTCCGGACTCCCGGGCCGGGCTCTATCCACTACACCATGCTGCTCCTGGAGAAAGCAGGGGCTTAAGAGTCAGGTAGTCATGGGTTCTCATCCTAGGTCCACCACCTGTCTCCTATACCACTGGGAAGGTCACTTCACTTCTCTGGGCCTCAATTACCTCATCTGAAAAATGGGGATTGAGGCTGTGAGGCCCATGTGGGACAGAGAAGTTGTCCAACCCGATTTGCTAGTCTCCATGCTAGAGCTTAGTGCTCTGCCTAGCACATAGTAAGCACTTAACAAATTTCATTATTATCATTATTTTATGGAAATAGAACCAACACATAATAGAATAGGAATTTATTTTTTAATTGAGTAGACTCTCATATATAGAGGAGAGGCATGGCATAGTAGATAGGGCATGGGCCTGGGGTTCTAATACTGGTTTTGCCACTTGTCTACTGTGCAACCCTGGGCAAGTAACTTCACTTCTCTGGCCCTCAGTTACCATATCTGTAAAATGGGGATTGAGCCTATGAGACCCACATGGGAAAGGGACTGTGTCCCACGTGATTGGCTTGTATCCACTCCAATGCTTAGTATAATGCCTGGCACATAGTAAACATTTAACAAATACCACCATCATTTATGAGATTTCACCTACTAATTGTGGTATTTAAGTAGTTCTTTTGTATTGTACTCTCCCAAGGGCTTAGTACAGTCATCTGCACATAGTAAGCCCTCAAATGAATACCACTGATTGATCTGTCCCAAGCACCGTACTAAACTCCGTTCTGCAGATAGTAAGCACTCAATAAATATGACTGATTGATTGATTGAAAACAAGTCAGCAGCCCAGGGTTGGCTCCTAATAAATGTACACAAGAGGCAATATACATTTAAAAAATACACCAAATGTTGACTCCTCTTCAAATTTTTTATTATTTGTTTTGCACATTTTCAAACAAAAGCAAGTCCAGCTTGACTATGGTAAGCCCAATCTTAAAGTTTCATTTTTGATCCATTCTTTGTTCCAGATTCATTTGTTTGCTAATTACAGAGCTCCACAGAAGCTGTTCTTTATGAGGGACTGTGAGGTGGAAGCAAGTGGTTTTGGAACACTGTGTGGAGTTTATGTCTGAGTCATAAACAGAGCAAAATTAGAAATAAACTGTGAAACTGCCAGGCCAAAAACAAACACCAAAAAAAAAAAAAAAATGGGACAGTCTGAAAGGGCCAAGAGCATCATTTCTTGTTTTCATTCAGTGTCCAGTTGATACTAGATTAAAATATAAGGCCTCAGAAATGACTGAACCTAGTGAGAGTTTTAGATCAAACTTCTATTTATGATTGCTGGATTGGAAAAATACATATATATTTTACTCTGTTCACGGCAAGCAGTGGGGAAAAGATTTCACATTATCATTTGCAATTTTTATTGTTCTAGACCTAGAGTTCCTTTAATTTATCTTGCTAATTTCCCTCACTGCTGCAGAAGGTCAGAATGACTAAGCTGGTTAATATTGTGATTTTTTTGAAAAAAATGATATCATTCTTTCAGAGATGATTAGTATGGATTTGATGTGTGATCACTGTCCACAGGGTGATATTTATTACCTGCCTTATTCTCATCACTGGACTTTCTAAATCAATCAATGGCATTTATTGAGTACTTATTATGAGCAGAACACTGTACGAAGCACTTGGGAGAGTCCAGCACAACAGAGTGTAATATTCTCTGCCCACATGAATCCAAAGGGTTCAAAGAACAACTTGAATGCTTAGGTTTAGGGACACTTTTCTCATCATTGCTCTCCAATGCTACTAGGCAGTGTTGCCTACTGGAAAGATCCCGGGTCTGGGATGCAGAGGACCTGGGTTCTAATTCCACTCTGCCATGTACCTGCTGTGTGATCCCGGGCAAGCCACTGAACTTCTCTGAGCCTCAGTTCCCTCGTCTATAAAATGGGGATTCAATACTTGTTTTCCCTCCATTTAGATTGTGAGCATCACGTGGGACCTCATTTTCTTGTATCTATCCCAGTGTTTAGTACAGTGTCTGGCAAAGAGTAAGCACTTTCCACATAGCACAGGTATTATCATTCTTATTTTCCCCCCTTTCCTTCCCTTTTTTTCCCTTTCACTAGAGGCTGGACACCAATGGGAGTAGAATATCTCTCCGTTGGTGCCTTATTTCATCATACCTAGTCAAAAATACCTTTGAAGTAATCAATACCATCAGTGGGACTCAATCAATCAATAATTCACATGTATTGAGCACATACTCTAGTTTCCTAGAAATACAGAGCCCCACAAACATGCCATTTTACCAGGCAAATCTGATGCTTCTAGGAAAGTGACATTGGAGAATGAACATGTAATCGCGTGTATATGACTATCAATAACAACGACAACAAAAATAATACCCTGAATTTGTATACTGATTTATTTTAACTTTGTCCAGAGCCCTTTCACATGCCATAACTAGAAAAACAGTATAGCCAAGTGGAAAGAACAAAGGATTGAGAGACAGGGGACATGGATTCTAAACCCGGCTCTGCCATTTGCCTGCTGTGTGACCATGGGGAAATCACTTAACTTACCGGAGCCTCATTTTCCTTCTCTGTAAAAAAGGGGATGAAATACCTGTTCTCCCTCCCCTTTAAAATTTGAGCTGTATTTGGGATAGCCATTCTATCTATCCCGGGGTTTATTACTAGAACCAACTTCCATATGCGAGTCACACATCACATTAACACTCATAAATCTGCAGATGCATAATGTAGCCTTTAAGATGGAGACAGAAGAGTTCTTCAAAATTTGAGGTGGAGAAAATAGGAGCTACTCAACAGAGAAGCAGCGTGGTGCGGTGGAAAGAGCCCGGGCTTGGGAGTAAGAGGTCATGGGTTTGAATCACAGCTCTGCCACTTATCAGCTGTGTGACTGTGGGAAAGTCATTTAAATTCTCTTTGCTTCAGTTACCTCATCTGTAAAATGGGGATTAACTGTGAGTCTCACGTGGGACAACCGGATTACCCTGTATCTACCCCAGCGCTTAGAACAGTGCTCTGCACATAGTAAGCGCTTAACAAATACCATTATCATCATCATAGAAAGCACCATAAATCAGTCCATCGATCAACACATTTATTGAGTGTTTATAGTGTGCAGGGCACTGTAGTAACTGCTGGGGAATGTACAACACTAAAGAGTTAGTAAGAATAATAATGATAATTGGGGTAGTTGTTAAGCGCTTACTCTGTGCCAGACACAGTACTAGACATTGAGGTGAAAACAAGTAAATTGGGTTGGACACTGTCCCTGTCCCATATGGGGCTCACAGTCTCAATCCCCGTTTTACAGATGAGGGAACTGAGGCCCAGAGAACTGAAGTGACTTGCCTCAGGTCACACAGCAGACAAGTGGCAGAGCCTGGGTTAGAATCCATGACGTTCTGACTCCCAGACCCATCCATTATGCAATGCTGCTCTTCTTGTAGATGTGTTCTCTGAAATTTAGGAATTTACTATGTAGGAATCATCTGAAAAGCAGGGTGAGGCAGTTGAGACAGGGCTATTGGGTGTTCCTTAACGGCCGGAGCGGAGCACAGCACGAACACAATGTTGTTGTCCCTCAGTAGGAAAAGGTTTCATTAGGAAAACCCAAGGAAAGGAATGGCTTTTGCAGAGGAGCAGGACAGAGCTGCGACGGGATCGTTTTCCCTGCTCCCTCTGGTGGTATTTTGCCGGCCATAGCTGTGGCATGAATGAGCTGTGGCATGAATGGATACCCTGATGCTCCTGACACTCCCTCTATGCCTACCTCCAAAAGCTCTGCCCCCTAATTCATTCATTCAATCGTATTTATTAAGCACTTACTGTGTGCAGAGCACTGTACTAAGTGCTTGGAATGTACATTTTGGCAGCAGAGACAATCCCTGCCCAACAACGGGCTCACGGTCTAGAAAGGGGAGACAGAAAGCAAAACAAAACAAGTTGACAGTTGCATCAATACCATCAAAATAGATATACAGAATCATAGACGTATACACATCATTAATATAATAGAGCAATAAATAATATATACAAATATACACAAGTGCTGTGGGGAGGAAAGGAGGTAGAAGAGAAGGAGGGAGTAGGGGCAATAGGGAGATGAGGAGGGGCAGAGGGAAAGGGGGGCTCAGTCTGGGAAGGCCTCTGGAGGACGTGAGCTCTCAGTAGGGCTTTGTAGAGGGGAAGAGAGTTAGCTTCACGGATGTGAGGAAGGAGGGCATTCCAGGTCAGCAGGAGGACGTGGGCCAGGGGTCGACGGCGGGATAGCTGAGAACGGGGGACGGTGAGGAGGTGGGCAGCAGAGGAGTGGAGAGTGCAGGGTGGGCAGTAGAAAGAGAGAAGGGAGGTGACGTAGGAGGGTGCAGGGTGATGGAGAACTTTGACGCCAAAAGTGAGGAGTTCTTGTTTCATCTGAAGGTTGATAGGTAACCACTGGAAGTTTTTGAGGAGGGGTGAGACATGGCCAATAATAACTGTGGTATCTGTTAAGCCTTTACTATGTGCCAAGCACTGTACTAAGCGCTGGGGTGGATACAAGCAAATCCCCCTTCTAGATGCTGAGTTCGTTGTGATTAGAGATTGTCTCTATCTGTGACTGAATTGTATTACCCAACTGCTTAGTACAATGCTCTGCACATAGTAAGTGCTTAATAAATGCAACTGAAAGAATGAAAGAATGAATCGGGCTGAACATAGTCCCTATCCTACGAGGAGCTCACAGTTTCAATCCCCATTTTATAGATGAGGTAGCTGAGGCCCAGAGAAATGAAGTGACTTGCCCAAGGTCACAAAGCAGACAAGTGGCAGAACCTGTAGAAAGTCACCTGCACATTACACTGCTCTGTCAAGGGCAGTATAGCTTTGCTTTCCCTCAGCCAATCAATTAATCATATTCATTGAGTACTTATTACTTGCAGAACACTGTACTAAGCACTTGGGAAAGTACAATGTAGCAGAGACAAGTCCTTCTGACTCCCAGGCCCTCACTCTATCCATTAGAACATGCTGCTACTCTGAGAAGCAGCGTGGCTTAGTGGAAAGAACACGGGAGTCAGAAGTCATCTTTTCTAATCCTGACCCTGCCACTTGTCAGCTGTGTGACTCTGGGCCAGTCACTTCACTTCTCTGTGCCTCAGTGACCTCATCTGTAAAATGGGGATTAAGACTGTGAGCCCCACCTGGGACAACCTGAGAACCTTGTATTTCCCCCAGCACTTAGAACACTGCTCGGCACATAGTAAGTGCTTAACAAATACCATTATTATTTTTACTCTGCTATATGGTTTTCTTTCAAGTGTTGAATACAGCACTCTGCCCACAGTAACCTCTTAATAAATATTTAAAGATTGATTGATTCTTCGGTGCAGATTCACAGTCTTTAAGCCTCCGCATCAAGGCTAATTCATGGTTCTTGATGGGACATTTCTTCTCTGACCTTATTTGCAGTGGATACCTGGCTACGGGGATTCAGGGCCTGTTCTTCCTCCTCTGTAGACTGTGAACCCCATGCGAGAAGCAGCATGGTGCACCGGATAGAGCACAAGCCGGGGAGACAGAAGGTCATGAGTTACAATCCCAGGTCTGCCACTTGTCTGCTGTGTGACCTTGGGAAAATCACTTCTCTGAGACTCAGTTACCTCATCTGTAAAATGGGGATGGAGACTGTGAGCCCCACATGGTACAGGGACCGTGTCCCACCCAATTTACTTGTTTCCGCCCCAGTGTTTAGTGCCATACCTGGCACATAGTTAGCACTTAACAAATGCCATAATCATTATTATGTGGGACCTGTTTAACTTGAATCTACCCCAGTGCTGAGAACAGATTCTGACCCACATTAATTATTTAAAGTACTTAAAGACCAAAAAGAATCTATTTCAACTATTTCAAAATGTCATAATATTTTCCAGAGTAAAACAACAGCTACCTCTGCTTCAATGTACTTTGTGATCATTTGCCATTTTTGAAGGAGCGGAGGAAAAATCTAGCAATGTAACATAAAAGCGATGTCACAAGGCCATCCATTTTCCAGGTGTTCCATGTATCCTGTGGCCATGGTCAGAGGAAGAATCCCTCATCAAGAACAATGACTGGAGCTTAGCCTTCAGGTTTTAAAACTCTGAATCTGTGCAGAGGAATCAATCAATCATATTTATTAAGTGGTTCCTGTGTGTAGAGCACAGTACTCAGTACTTGAAAGAGTACAACAGAACAGAGAAGCAGTATGGCTTAGTGGATAGAGCACTGGCCGAGGAGTCAAGAGGACCTGGGTTCTAATCCCAATTCCAACACTTGTCTGCTGTGTGACCCTTCGGCATATCACTTAACTTCTCTGTGTCTCAGTTACCTCATCTGTAAAATGGGGATTAACACTGTAAACCTCATATGGGACAGGAACTGTGTCCAACCCTATTTGCGTGAATCCACCCCAGTGCTTAGTACAGTGCCTGACGCATAGTAAGTAATTAAAAAAAAATCCTACGGTCATTATTTACAGAGTTGATAGACACATTCCCTGCCCACAGTGAGCTTAGTGTATAGATGGGGGGACAGATGTCAATATAAATAAATTACTGATATCCTGTACTGTGTCAGCCAAGTACTGTGAGGCTGAAGGAGGGGTGAAAAAAGGATGTGAATCCAATTGCAAAGAGAGTGCAGAAGGGAGTGGGAGAAGAGGAAATGAGGGTCTAGTTGGGAAAGGCCTGTTGGAGGAGATGTGACTTCAATAAGGTTATGAAGGTGGAAGAACCTTTATAACACTGGAATTGATAAGGAGAATTAGAGAGGCTCAGGGCCCTTGTCCCACATATGTCTCAGTGTAAGAGAGAAGGACAGCAGGTATTTTGCCCCTATTTTACAGATTAATCAATCAATCAATCAGTGGTATTTGAGTGCTTACTATATACAGGACACTTGGGAGAATACAACAGAGTTGGTTGTCACATGCTCCTTAGGAGTTTATAATCTACAAGGGAAGACAGACATTAAAATTGATTATAGATAATTCCTTAAATTCTGAGGTGTTGAGGGTGGGATCAGTATCAGTTGCCTAAAAGTTAGAGGTCCAAGTACAGATGAGGAAACTTAATGATTTGCCCAAGGTCACCCAGCAAGCCAATAGCAGTAGTGAGGTTTAGAACTGCATCTTTGGTCTCCTAGTTTCTTCCTCTTTCCACTAGGCCATGCAATTAAACAGACAGGAAAGTGGCATGACATCATTTTTTTCCCGATAACTAACAGTGCTACCCGGGATCCAGGGGGGAATCCCCTCTATACCAGCAGCCCTTAATGGGCAAAAATGAGAAGGCAAAAGGAAATATGAAAAATCCATTTTTCTTTCAAAATCAATTTTTCTCTTTTACAGTCCACACTCACAGTATTCATTTTGGCTCGAAAAGTGTCTTCATGAAGCATATGTAGGTGTCTGCTGAGAAGAAAATCATTCAAGAGAAAGAGAGCTCCATTGGTGGCAAAAGTCATTCTGCCCAGTTTTTTCTAAGTTTTGCCTGATCAGGAAGTGCCATCTGCTAACATAAATACAATTCATTGGTTATATTTCAATCAGGGGTATTTACAGAGTGCTCACTGTGGGCAGAGTACTGTTTTATAGATGGTATTTATTGAGCGCTTTCGACGTGCAGAACACTGTACTAAGGACCCGAGAGAGAACAGTGCAACAACACTGGTAGACATATTCTCTGTCCACAACAAGCTTACTGTCTAGAGGGGGAGATGAACGGTAATATAAATGAATTGATTATGGATATTTACATAAGTGCCATGTGGCCGAGACAGGGGTAAATAAAGGGTGAAAAGAGCAAGTACGGGGTGACGCAGAAAGGAATCGGAGAAGAGAAGATGAGAGCTTAGGGAAGGCCTCTCAGAGGAGATGGGCTTTTAATAAGACTTTGAAGGTGGGGATAATGATCATCTGTACTTAAGTACATAGATACGTCCAGAAGTGCTGTGGCGTGGAGGGAGGGGAGAATAGCATAAACCCAAAGGTCACAAGTCCAAATATATAGATGACACAGAAGGGAGAGGGAGCTGAGGAAAACGGTGCGTTAATCGGGGAAGGTCGCTTAGAAGAGATGTGAGTTTAATGAGGCTTTAAAAGTAGGGAGAGTGGTGGAGGAGGACACTCCAGGTCAGTGGGAGGATGTAGAAAAGGGTTCGGCAGTGAGACAGATGCGATGAGCGCACAGTGAGGAAACTGGAACTAGAAGAATGATGTGGTCAGGCTTGGCAGTAGTATATCAGTGAGGTAAGGAAGGAGAGGGCAAAGCTTATTGAATCTCTTAAAACCAAAGATAAGGAGTTTCTCATTAATATAGAGTCGGTTGGGTGACCATTGGTGCATCTTGAGGAGTTGGGGAGACCTGATCTGAATTTTTTTTTGTTTTTTTGAAAAATATCCATGCAGCAGTCTGAAGTATGGACTGTGGAGGGGAGAGACAGGAGGCAGGGAGGCCAGCGAGGAGGCCGATACTGGCTTAGTGGAAAGAGCACAGGCTTGGGAGTCGGAGGACGTGGGTTCTAATTCTGACTCCGCCTCTTGTCTGCTGTGTGACCTTGGACAAGTAACTTAACTTCTCTGGGCCTCAGTTACCTCATCTGTTAAATGGGAATTAAGACGATGAGCTCCATGTGGGACAATCTGATTAGCTTTTTTCTACACCAGCACTTAGAAAAGTGCTTGGCACATAGCAAGTGTTTAACATATACCATAATAATACTCATTATTATCTACACCAGTCCCAATATCATGTGTCCCCCGGGGGGGGGGATCACTGCTACAGAGAGGTTCCACTCTGCAGAACACGAAAGTACACAAAGCTCAAGAGAGAAATGGAACTTATGCTTCAATATATTTTCAATAGATGACATAATTTTCTTACAGTTAGAAGTGATTCAGCTCGGTCCGATGGTAAGAAAATCAGATGGAGAGTCAGGAGACCCAGATTCTAATCCATTAATCGATGCATTTCTTGAGTCTTTACTGTGTGCTGACCACTGTTTCTGAGCGATGAGAAAAGTCCAACTCAACAGGGTTGGTAGAAGGGATCCCTGTCCACTAGGAGTTTATAGTCTACAGGTGGACAGACATTAATATAGATTAGGAATAGGGGAAATAGTAGAGTAGATGGACCCACCACTAACCTGCTTCATGACCTTGGACAAGTCACTGAAGCACTCTGGGCCTCAATTTTCTTATCTGTAAAATGGGGAAGAGATATCTGCCTCTCCCTATTTCTGAGATGGCAAACCTCGTGTGGGACAAGGACTATGGCCAATCTGATTATCATGACTATCCAACTGTTTAACATTTGGGACATAGTAAAAGCTTATGAGATATCATAATTAAGTGTCTATTTTCATGCTGCAATACACAGTAGGAGCCAGAACACAAGTGTGGCTCTGAAAACACCATCCTGAGATGAGTCAGAAAGAGAGAATTGTGGTCCAGGTGATTTTGACAGTTCTATTATTGCTTTGGACTCACGCCCAGGAATTATGGTGTAACTGAAACACACACATTGGATGCGATGTTTCTCTTGAAACCCGAACCCCTCTCACACCAGCAACCAATAGCGGGTGAGATTTGACCTCACAGACTCTATAGCGAGCATATTTTCGACGATCAAAATATCGCATCCTGTACAAGTAACTCCATGTTCCGAATTGTACTTGTTTCACTTGACTCTGTTATTCCCCCTCCCTGTCTAGGAGACGAGGAGATTTTGTATATATCAAATGGGAGTTCGGGCCTGTGCGCAAGGAAAGAGTTTGAGATGTTTTTTCTGACCTCTCCCTTACTTGGAAGGGTCAGACGTCGATGCTCCGATATCTCAGAGGGCATTCGGACTCCAGCCGACAAGCAAACACTTGCTTCATGGATCCACCTCCATGGGGGCAGATTAAACTCCCCAAAAAGAGTCCATAGATGGATCCTATTCAAGAGGAGAAGACTCGAGTGAGCCCTCCTCTGTAGACTGCCGAGGACCTGGCCCAGTGATTAGCCAATCTGAAGTTTTGTAATTGATTCGACAAGTGAATTTGGTTTTATTCCGCATCACCATGTCCAGAAGACACTCTCAAATCCATGAGAACCGTTCAAGCCAGTAGGCAGGGTGACCTAGTGGAAAGAGCAGAAGTCTAGGCACCAAGAGACACGGGTTCTAGTCCAGGCTCTGGCACTGACTTGCTGTGTGACCCTGGGCAAAACACTTGTCCTCTCTGTGCTGCAAAACAGGGATAAATAGGATAGATGCTTTCTCTATCTCTTCAACCTTGGCACATAGTAAGGGCTTTATAAATACCATAATAATTCAAGTCCTGCTTTTGCATTTAGAAGAGTAAATGGGGTTTGTGAATAAAGAGCTGTTAGGTCTGTCATTTGCTACCAGCATGAAAAGGTAATCTCAGAAGTACATAGACAACCTCCAAAAAGGCAATAAAAAGCATATGTGCAGAATGCAGGCCGTGTAGCTCCAGATGCTCATGTGTAACCAACACACACAGCCCGATTTTCTGGGCTTCTGGGCCCAATTCCTTGTACCATTTCTGGTATTTGTCACTGGATGGCTCGTGGAAGGAACAGCACACTTCTCTACATGTCCCAGTCTTTAGGAAAACCTAGTTGACAGTAGCAGCCACCACGGGCCACTTCCCTACTGAATTGAGAAGCAGAGTGGCCTAATGGATAGAGCTCAAGCCTGGGAGTCAGAAGGGCCTGGGTTCTAATCCCAACTCCTCCACTTGTCTGTTGCATGGCCTTGGGAAAGTCACTTCATGTCCCTGGGCCTCAATTTACTCTTCTGTAAAATGGGGGTAAAGAGTATGAGCACCATGTGGAACAGGATTTGGTACAACTTGGTTATAATCTATGTACCCCAGAATTTAGTTCCATCCCTAGCACCTAGTAAGCACTTAAATAGCATAATTATCATTTATTATTGGTAATTCCCAGTCAGGATCTTGGCTAGGAAAGGCAGCTGCTGTTTTGAACCAGGTCTGAGGGAGCCAGAAAGTTACTAAGTCTCTTTTTCATCTTCCCTGGCTTAACCCCTCGGGGTTGTCTTCTGCCTCCTATTTAGACGGTGGACCCCATGCCTGACAGAAACTGTCTGCCCTAATTAATTTGTAATTACCCCAGCGCTTAGAAGAGCGTTTGACAGATAGTAAATGCTTAACAAATACCATAAAAAAAAAGATGAGTCGTCCTGATGGGGGGATGAAAGCTCACTATGCAGCTCAGACTATAAGCTTGCTGGGGCAGAAAATGTGTCTGTTCATTGTTTCATTGTGTCTGTTACTCTTCCTAGCACTTAGTACAGTGTTCAGCACACTGTAAATGCTCAATAAATACAATTGAATGAATCTGGCCACTGCAGAGCTACAAACCTTCCAAGCTTAGTTCTCAGATGCTTTCATCCATTCGATCATATTTATTGAGCAATTACTATGTGCAGAGTACTGTACTAATCACTTGGGAAAGTACGACACAACAATAAAGTAACACTCCCTGCCCACAACAAACTTACAGTCTTCTTTCTGTTGCCCTTGGAGCTGCTAATATCTTCATCTGCAGGTTGGATCTTCTCTGCTTTCATGCCACCCTTGTTCTGGCTATTTTTCCCAAACCCTCTACTCGGTTTATCCCTGACTTGCTTTAGGCTGGACCTTTCTTTCAACCCTAGTTTACACACTATTGGATTAATCAGTCGTATTTGGTGAGTGTTTATTGTGAGCAGCGCACGGTACTAAACACTTGGGAGAATTCCATATAACAGAGTTGCTAGGCCTGTTCCCTGCTAACAATGAGCATATTATCATTATTCATAATAGTAATAACAATGAATGGCTGTGGTACATGCCAAGCACTGAGATCAATACAAAGTATTAAGGTCAGACTCAATCGCTATTTCACATGGAGCTTGTAGTCTAAGGTGGGAGGAGAACAGGTATTTAATCTCCATTTTACAGATGAGAAAATATAGGCCCAGAGACTTGAAATTGCTTGGCAAGGGTCACACAGTGGGCAAGTGGCAGAGCTAGGATTACTTTATGTTTTATCGATAACTACGTGTTTTTTTTTTTTCCCCCATCCTCCAATTCTGTGACCAAATGCCCAAGTAGAACTGTAGTGTCATCTTTTCCTGAGATTCAGGTTGCTTCAATGAGAATTCAAGCTCTTATTTCGCTCAATCCCTCAATCATCATGACTCCATCTCAGTCTTGAAGGTTTCTACAGTATGAAAAAGACAAGAGTTCCTGTCCACTTAGTTTTGTTTGATTTTAACAACTGGTCAAGTAGCTTATTCCAAGGGGCCCTGGAGGATGTAAGAATGATCCCGTGCACAACCCTTTCCATGTCACTATGAGAGCGCAAGGGGAAGCCCAGGAGAGCAAGAGAGGAAGCCAAGGGGATGGAGAGGGAAAGCAGAAGGGAGGTCTAGTGGAAATGTCACGGGCCTGGAAGTCAGAAGACTTGGGCTCTAATCCCGGCTTTGCCATTTGCCTGCTTGTGTGATCTTGAGCAGGTCACTTAACTTCCCTATGTCCAAGCTTCCTCACTGTAAAATGAGGATTCACTACTTGTTCTCTCGTCTACTTAGAATGTGAGCTCCACGTGCGACAGAACCTGTGTCTGACCTGATTTTATTGTACCTATCCCAGTGCTTGACATAGACATGGGAAGGGGGTAGAGCAGAGGGAGGGAGTAGGGGCAATGGGGGGCAGAGGGAAAGGGAGGGAGGATTCTGGGAAGGCCTCCTGGAGGAGGTGAGCTCTCTGGCACAGCTGGGGAAATAACCATCACCCTTTCTATGAAAAGGAAACCACTGATAATGATGGAGGAGAGACGGACAGACTTGAAGCCACTCTAAACTTTTTAAAAGCACACCCAAAGATGGAAAAAAATAAATTCCAGCACCTACAGTTCAATAATTGACATGCTGTATTACTTTGGACAAGTAATTTATCCTCTCTCTACCTGTTTCCTCATCTACAATCAATTGTATTAAAGGAACACTTACTGTATGCATAGAACTGTAGTAAGAGCTTGAGAGGGTGGCTCAGTGGAAAGACTCCAGGCTTGGGAGTAAGAGGTCATGGGTTCGAATCCCAGTTCTGTCGCTTGCCAGCTGTGTGACGATGGGCAAGTCACAACTTCTCTGTGCCTCAGTTATCTCATCTGTAAAATGGGGATTAACTGTGAGCCTCACATGGGACAACTTGATTACCCTATACCTACCCCAGCGCTTAGAACAGTGCTCTGCACATAGTAAGTGCTTAAAAAATACCAACATTATTATTATTATAATACAATATAGTTAGACACAATCCTTGCCCTCAAGAAGGTTTCAATCTGGGGGATAATCATATCTTTTCTTCCCTACATCTTAGGCTGTAATCTCCCTGTGGGACAGGGTCCGGACTGAATCTGTTTATCTTATACCTACACCCCATGCTTAGTAGGATGCCTTGGCACATAGTAATAGCTTAATAATTATCCTCTAAACTGTGAGCTCCTTGTGGGCAGGGAATGTATCTACTGACTTGGTTGTACTATAAGACTAATAAAAGCAATAGTAATCAGGGTACTTTAGTGCTTAGTATGTCTAAGTAATGGGGTAGGTACAAGATAATTAGTTTGGACACAGTCACTATCCCACAGGGGGCTCACAGTCTAAGCAGGAGGGAGAGCACTTGTGCTCTCCCAAGGACTTAATACAGTGCTCTGCATGTAGTAGTTGCTCAATCAGTAGCACTGATGGATTCACTGAGTGGAGAAAAAATAGAGAAAAGAAGGGAAACATTAGGAAGAGCAAAATGCAAGGAGTCAATTGTGTCTATCACAAAATGCATTCTTTTCATGCCCAGGTTTTCTGCTTGTTCTATGATGATGATGATAACTGTGGTATTAAGCACCTATCATGCGATAAGCACAGTACTAAGCTCTGGAGTGGATATCAAACACAACCCCTGCCCCACATGAGGCTCCACAGTTTAAAAAGGAGAGAGAACAAAGATTGAAGTTTCCAAATGGTCTCCTGGTTATTTCACAAGTAGCAATCAGTTGAACTTGGCAAGAGAGGCCCAGGGTTATAGGGTGAAAATTAAGATAAAAAACAATAGTAAGAAACACCACCTTAAAATAAAGTCTCATTAACTCCTTTGCTCGGGCTTTTGGCTTTGGGCTTCATGACTTCAATCTTTCATTGTGTTTATGGCCTCTTTTACTGCCTTTTAAAAATCAGCTTGTATGAAATCAAACTATGACTGGTGTACAGGCTATCAGCTTGACTGGATAGCAATATAAAATCATTCATTTGAAATGTGTCTAATTTTTATTGGGGAAGAGGCAATATTATTACATGGCATTGCTTCTGAACTCTGCTCAGTTTGTGTTGTCCAAGCTATCATTTTTTGATTCCTCTTGGGCATCAAGGCACCAGGTTTTCTGTTGAAGGTGAAATGTGTCCCACTCCCTGACAGAGACCTCTGTTCTCTCCACCCGTTACACATTTCCAAAGTGACGCCCCAGTTGGTCTCTGTAACTAACCTACCTTTTCTTGACAGATAAATCTATTCCCTGAACATGAACCTCTCCACTGAATTCATTTCCATCATTCCCCTGTCCCTCCAGTCATCTTGTACCAATAAATGGCAACGCTGGATCATCTCCACAGTACACTCCCTCGACTTCTGTGTACAGTCTGCTGAGTCCTCCTGGTGTAAATCCCTTCCAGCTTACCTCTTCTATCTCAACTTCATGCTCACCTGTTCTAATTCTGCTGTTTCCCCCATTCGACAATAATACTTCTCAATCTTTATTTTGACTCTTATGTTCATTTACTGCAGCAGCTGTTTCATACTTCTAATTCCCTCCTCAAACCCCCATGCCCTCTCCCCCTCCATCTTATGGCTCTACTGACCTGGCCCTGTACTTTATTGATAAAATTGAAACCATTAGGCATGATGTCCCTCAAATCTCCCCTGCTCTTCTCCACTTTCACCCCCTTCCTGCCCCTCTGGCCTACTCTCCCATCCTACCCAGCAACATCTCAAAGAGAGAATCTTCCCACCTCTTCTCAAATTCTACCCCCTTCACTGGGCCTCTGACCCAATTCTTTCACAACTGCCACTTCCCTACTTACTTTTCTCATTGCCATCTTCAGCCTTATTTTCCAATAGCTCCTTCCCCACTGCTTTCAAATATGCCCATGAATTCACTATCCTAGAAGAAAAAAAAACAACAACAAAAAACCTTCCTTTACCCCACAGCTCCCTCCAGTTTTCATTACCATTCCTCTCCAAACTTCTTGAGTAGTTTATCTATATCCACTGCCTCCAGTTTCCCTTCTCCAGCTCTCTCTTTGATCTCATGCAATCTGAGTCAGCCCCTTCACTCTGCAGAAATGACCCTCTCTATGGTCAGTCACCTATAGCCTCCTTTCATTCATTATTTCAATTAATTTGAGTGCTTACTGTGTGCAAAGAACTGTACTATGAGCTTGGGAGAGTATACATAACAACAGAGAGACACATTCCCTGGCCACAACGAGCTCAGACTCTAGAGGGGGAGACGGACATTAACGTAAATAAATGAATAAATTATAGATATATGCATAAGTGCTGTGGAGATGGGAGGGAGGATGAATGTAAGGGAACAAGTCTGGGTGATTCATTCATTCAATCACATTTATTGAGCACTTACTATGTGCAGAGCACTGTACTAAGCACTTGGAATGTACAATTTGGCAACAGATAGAGACAATCCCTGCCCAGTGACGGGCTCACAGTCTTTCAGAAGGGAGTGGGACCCTCCACTCTACCGAGACTGCTCTCTCTAAGGTCACCCATGACCTCCTTCTTGCCAAATCCAATGGCTCCTACTCCATTCTGATCGTCCTTGACCTCTCTGCTGCCTTTGACACTGTCGACCATCCCCTCCTCCTCCATACCTTATCTCACCTTGGCTTCACGGACTCTGTCCTCTCCTGGTTCTCCTCTTACCTCTCTGGCCGATCATTCTCGGTCTCCTACGCTGGAGCCTCCTCCCCCTCCCATCCTTTAACTGTTGGAGTTCCTCAAGGGTCAGTTCTCGGCCCTCTTCTGTTCTCCATTTACACTCACTCCCTCGGTGAACTCATCCGCTCTCACGGCCTTGACTACCATCTCTACGCAGATGACACGCAGATCTACATCTCCGCCCCTGTCCTCTCCCCCTCCCTTCGGGCTCGCATCTCCTCCCGCCTCCGGGACGTCTCCACCTGGATGTCGGCCCGCCACCTAAAACTCAACATGAGCGAGACTGAGCTCCTCATCTTCCCTCCCAAGCCCGGTCCGCTCCCAGACTTCTCCGTCACCGTGGATGGCACGACCATCCTTCCCGTCCCGCAGGCCCGCAATCTCGGTGTCATCCTTGACTCGTCCCTCTCGTTCACCCCACACATCCTATCCGTTACCGAGACCTGCCGGTTTCACCTCTACAATATCGCCAAGATCCGCCCTTTCCTCTCCACCCAAACGGCTACCTTACTATTACGGGCTCTCGTTATATCCCGGCTAGACTACTGTGTCAGCCTTCTCTCTGACCTCCCTTCCTCCTCTCTCGCCCCGCTCCGGTCTATTCTTCACTCCGCTGCCCGGCTCATCTTCCCGCAGAAACGATCTGGGCATGTCACTCCCCTTCTTAAACAACTCCAGTGGTTGCCTATCGACCTCCGCTCCAAACAAAAACTCCTCACTCTAGGCTTCGAGGCTCTCCATCACCTTGCCCCTTCCTACCTCTCCTCCCTTCTCTCTTTCTACCACCCACCCCGCACGCTCTGCTCCTCCGCCGCCCACCTCCTCGCCATCCCTCGGTCTCGCCTATCCCGCCGTCGACCCCTGGGTCACGTCCTCCCGCGGTCCTGGAACGCCCTCCCTCCTCACCTCCGCCAAACTGATTCTCTTTCCCTCTTCAAAACCTTACTTAAAAATCACCTCCTCCAAGAGGCCTTCCCAGACTGAGCTCCTCTTCCCCCTCTACTCCCTCTGCCATCCCCCCTTTACCTCTCCGCAGCTAAAGCCTCATTTTCCCCTTTTCCCTCTGCTCCTCCACCTCTCCCTTCTCATCCCCACAGCACTGTACCCGTCCGCTCAACTGTATATATTTTCGTTACCCTATTTATTTTGTTAATGAATTGTACATCGCCTTGATTCTATTTAGTTGCCATTGTTTTTACGAGATGTTCTTCCCCTTGACGCTGTTTAGTGCCATTGTTCTTGTCTGTCCGTCTCCCACGATTAGACTGTAAGCCCGTCAAACGGCAGGGACTGTCTCTATCTGTTGCCGACTTGTTCATCCCAAGCACTTAGTACAGTGCTCTGCACATAGTAAGCGCTCAATAAATACTATTGAATGAAAGAGAGGATGGTTTAGTTAGGGAAGCCTTCTTGGAAGAAATGTGCTTTCAGTAAGACTTTGAAGTTGGGGAGAATGTCAGAGTATCCATCTGAAATGAGGGGGGTCGGCGATCCAGGCCAGAGTTAGGATGTGGGAGAGAGGTCAGCAGCGAGACAGATGAGATCGAGAACCAGTGAGAAGGTTAGCATTAGAGGAATTAAATGTTTTAGCTGGGCTGTAGTAGGAGATTGGCTCTTCCACCATAAAATATTGACAGCGATATTCCTTCCTAATTACCTTGCAAGGTTATTGCAGATTAAAGAGGAAAACATCATCACACACTTTTCATACAAAACCAGTTGTTAGTCCATATAATGAGATTCCCTGGTACCTTTTATAGATGTCTGTGAGTTTAAAGGTGTCAGGTTGTCAGGTTGGGAAGCAGCGTGGCTCAGTGGAAAGAGCATGGGCTTTGGAGTCAGAGGTCATGGGTTCGAATCCCAGCTCGGCCACTTGTCAGCTGTGTGACTTTGGGCAAGTCACTTAACTTCTCGGGGCCTCAGTTACCTCATCTGTAAAATGGGGATTAAGACTGTGAGCCCCACGTGGGACAACCTGATTCCCCCTGTGTCTACCCCAGCGCTTAGAACAGTGCTCAGCACATAGTAAGCGCTTAACAAATACCAACATTATTATTAACTTCTCTGTGCCTCAGTTCCCTCATCTGTAAAATGGGGATTAAGACTGTGAGCCTCGTGTGGGACAATCTGATTACCCTGTGCCTACCCCAGCGCTTAGAACAGTGCTCTGCACATAGTAAGCATTTAACAAATACCAACATTATTAGGTTGTAGTTGTGAAAGTTGCCAGCTAAAATATATATAACATCAAAGATCCACAAAAGTGACACTTTTTTTTTTGTCTCAGCTTCCTAAGTAAAAGTGGTATATGTTGGTAATTTTTTGGTGTCAGAATGAAAATTTTCTTCCAGTATTCCAGAATGAAGGAACATTTAGTAGTATTTAGTAATAGCATTTACACTAGTGCCTGATATGTGGAAAATACTGTACTAAGCACTAGAAAAAAAAAATTAAAAGGTTTAAGCTCCTTGTGGACAGAAAATGTGTTACTTTATTAGTTTGTACTTGCCAAATGTCTAGTACATGCATTACACCAAGTAGGTGCTCAGTAAATATGACTATTACAATTGAGAATTAGAACTTTCCCATTTTACAAGTGGGAAAACCTAAGCACTAAGAAAGCACAAATTCAATCAGCCTGCAATTTAAAAAAAAAATGGGAATAAAGTGTAGGTTTCCCAATACCTAGACCAGCCAGAACTCATCCATTTTTAGAATAAACTTTAAAGAGAACACAAATTAATAAAATGTCCCTAGGAAGTTGAAGAATAATTTTGAGGGAGAATATTCTTGTTCTTCAGTAAAATGAATTTTCAAGTGCACCCTCTTGATGGTGGTAATCATAATGATAATAATGGCATTTGTTAAGTGCTTATTATGTGCCAAGCACTCTACTAAGAGCTGGGGTAGATAAAAAATAATCATGTCTCACATGGGACTCACATTCTAAGAAGGATGAGGCACGTGTTGAATCTCCATTTTTGGAAATGAGGAAACTGAGGCACAGAGCAGTCAAATGGTAACAGGTAAGTGATGGAATCAGGATTAGAACCCAGGTCCCCTGACTCCCAGTCCCTTGCTCTTTCTACTAGGCTAATATGGTATCCACGATGATTGATGTTGATGATTGATCAGATTACCTTGATCTTTATCTTTCCAATATTATCCTGTAGGAAAAATGGAACGAGACAGAGTATTAGAAATATTTACTGGAAACTATCGTAAACAAGGAACCACTGACATCACTGAATGGAAAACATCATTCTTCCCAGTTGTAGCTAGAATCTCGTGGAGAATTAATGACTTCCTAAACTCATATCATTTTATGGAGCTCACTGGAAATCTTAATATTTAATATTCCAAAGAAC
This sequence comes from Ornithorhynchus anatinus, assembly GCF_004115215.2. Taxonomy (NCBI): domain Eukaryota; kingdom Metazoa; phylum Chordata; class Mammalia; order Monotremata; family Ornithorhynchidae; genus Ornithorhynchus; species Ornithorhynchus anatinus. Next base: position 64,489,467 of record NC_041735.1, on the reverse strand, counting down.
AAAACAGTGTTTGTCCATGAGCTAGAGTTCACACCTAATGGTCCGTATAATTTGGATGTGTCCTTTGAAGTAATCTGGTAGCTATTATTGACAGATTGAGAGAGAGAGAGAGAGAGAGAGAGAGAGAGAGAGAGAGAGAGAGAGAGAGTGAGATCAGACTGATTTCACAAGGAGATGATTTCAGAACTAACTTGGTGAATTCACTGTTTTCTGAAATTCTTGAATCCCCACTGAACTAGGTATTACATTTCCTGGCATCCAAAAATAAATGCTCTGATCTCTAAAAAACACATCATTATGCTCAGCGATTAATATATTTTTCACTGAAAGGGGCTGATATATGGTAATAAAAAAACTACATCCATTTCACTGAGCCTCACCATTTAAGTACTGGTTTTGTCACTGGAAAATCTGGTAAGATTAAACTAGTTTACTACAGTGCGACAGCCACACCGAATGATCTGCACTGTGCATTGAGAGAAGTACTCCCCCAGATATCTAGATCTGAATCTAGATCTTTCCTCTAGAGGGTGAGCTCACTATGGGCAGGATTGTCTCTATTGCTGTATCATACTTTCCCAAGCGCTTAGTACAGTGTTCTGCACACATCAAATGCTCAATAAATACGGTTAAATGAATGAAGATAGCTATGTATTCAAAGACACTGCTATGGCTCAGTTGGCTGCTGAAAAATTAAGTGTAGGAAACCAAAGCTGTTGTGCAAACCAAAAGACCGTTGCCAATTGCACTCTCATGGGTAGGTTTTACAGCACCCGGAGGTGCTTAAAGCTCACCTCCTCCAAGAGGCCTTCCCAGACTGAGCTCCCCCCTTTTTCCCTCTGCTCCCTCTACCCGCCCTTCACCTCTCCGCAGCTAAACCCTCTTCTCCCCGCTTTCCCTCTCCTCCTTATAATAATAATAATAATGTTGGTATTTGTTAAGCGCTTACTATGTGCCTAGCACTGTTCTAAGCACTGGGGTAGACACAGGGGAATCAGGTTGTCCCACGTGGGGCTCACAGTCTTAATCCCCATTTTACAGATGAGGCAACTGAGGCACCGAGAAGTTAAGTGACTTGCCCAAAGTCACACAGCTGACAAGTGGCCGAGCCGGGATTTGAACCCATGACCTCTGACTCCAAAGCCCGTGCTCTTTCCACTGAGCCACGCTCCTTCCCCTCTCCCGTCCCACCCCCTCAGCACTGTACTCGTCTGCTCAACTGTATATATCTTCATCATCCTATTTCTTTTGTTTATTTTGTTTAATGAGATGTACATCACCTTGATTCTATTTAGTTGCCATTGTTTTTATGAGATGTTCTTCCCCTTGACTCTATTTATTGCCATTGTTCTTGTCTGCCTGTCTCCCCCGATTAGACTGTAAGCCCATCAAAGGGCAGGGTCTGTCTCTACCTTTTGCAGACTTATAGATTCCAAGCGCTTAGTGCAGTGCTCTGCACAAAGTCAGTGCTCAATAAATACTATTGAATGAATGTTTTGACATTTGCCACCCTGCCTCAAATCATTAAGAAGCATCTACTCTGAAAAAGCTGTTCCTTTCTTGAATGGTAGTCTCCACAGTGTGTTCCCCTCTACTGTCATTCTAACACTAGTAATAATTGTGATAATTTGTTAAGCACTTACTGTGTGTTTAAGCACTGCACTAAGTGATCATCAGGTCCCACATGGAGCTCACAGTTCAAGTGGGAGGTGGAACAGGTAGGGAATCCCCATTTTGCAGATGAGGGAATTGAGCCACAGAGAAGTTGAATGACACGCCAAAGGTCACAGAGAAGCCAGGATTTAGAATCCTGGTCAACTGGCTCCTAGGCCCATTCTTCTTCTATATTGCAACTTCCTGGTGGGCAGAGGTTGTATTTGCTGATTCTATTGTATTGGACTCTCCCAAGTGCTTAGTATACTGCTTTTTACCCAGCGCACAACCAATACCATTAATTAGTTAATGAGGACATCAAAATGTTGTTGAACACTGAAGACTCAACCCTACCCACTAACGATGTAATAGTTATGTAGATAGCTTTACAGTCTATTGTTTCTCTTGTCTGAATTGTCAATCAGTCAATGGTATTTACTGAGCACTCACTGTCTGTGAACAGAGTGCCACAGTAAGCATTTGGGAGAGTACAGTACAACAGAATTGGTAGACAGAACCCTTGCCCTAAAAGAGATTTACAATCTAGTAGAAGAGTTTCCATTCTAGTGGCAGATGCTAATTTTGTTGTCCTCCCTCCTTGTAGAATGTAAGCTCTTTGGAGGTAGAAATTGTCTCCTAATTCTATTGTATTCTCCCAAGTGTTTAGTAGAGTTTCTAGACACTGAACTAAACTTCACAGGGGTCTACTTAAACTGTGAGCTCCATGTGGGACAGGAATTGTGTCCAATCCGATTAACGTCTACTTCAGAATTTAGAACCGTACTTATAAGACACATAGTGAAGGCGTAGCAAACATCAGAGCAGCTATTATCACACACAAAAACAGCTCAAGCAATACTGTAAATTTCAGAGTGTCACGGGAGTCAGAAGGACCTGGCTTCTAATCCCTGCTCTGCAGCTTGTCTGTTGTGTGACCTTGGGTGAGTCCCTTAACTTTCATTCATTAGTATTTATTGAGCGCTTACTATGTGCAGAACACTGTACTAAGTGCTTGGAATGTACAAATCGTAACAGAGACAGTCCCTGCCCTTTGATGGGCTTACAGTCCAATTGGGGGAGACGGACCGACAAGAATAGCAATAAATACAATCAAGGGGATGAACATCTCATTAAAACAATAGCAAATGAATGGAATCAAGGCAATGTACATTTCATTAACAAAATGAATAGGGTAATGAAAATATATATATATATACATACATTTGAGTGGACGAGTACAGTGCTGAGGGGATGGGAAGGGAGAGGGGAAGGAGCAGAGGGAAATGGGGAAAAGTAGCATGGGGATTAGGACTATGAGCCCCGTGTAAGACAGGGACTGTGCCCAACCTGATTAGCTCGTAACAACTCCAGTACAGTGCCTGGCACATAGCAGGCACTTATCAGATACCATAGAATGAAACAAAATAAAAAACCTGACTCAACCATTAACTGGGAAGCAGGATCATTTGAGGTTCTGTTTTTCTTATCCTGCAAATGTTTTCCCTGACCTCCTTGTGCTCAGTTTGCCACTTTGCACTCATCCTATGAGTATCCTGTTTCTCCCAGAAGCATCTCAGTGTTCCCTAGAAAAAAAAAGCTCCCCTGCATCTCTCACTTTGATGCAGGAGAGATGACCATCTTGTAGCCAACTTTAGTGAGCCTTCTCTCTTTTCCCAAAGGACTTGACATTCAGCTCATTCTGCCTGTCTTGCCACATTCTTCAGAGGAGAAGGCTCAGAGGGCTCTCAGTCTAAAATGAAGGGAGAAGAGGAATTTAACCCTTATTTTCCAGGTGAGGAAAGCAAGAATGTAAGCTCAGAAATGAGACTGTAAGCTCCTTGAAGGCAGGAATGGCAACTACCAAATCGGTTGTACTCTCCCAGACACTTAGGACAGTGTTCTCTCTGCACAGTAAGCATTCAATTGATTGAGTGAGGCACAGAGAGGTTAAGTGATTTGCCCAAGGTCCCACAACAGGCCAGTGACATAGACGGGGCTAGAATCTGTGTGTCAAAACTTCTAGGCCCATTGCTCTAACCACTAAGCCAAACTGTCTGGTTATTATGGACTAGATGCCATTAGGAAAGGGTCATGCACTGGGGTGAGGGGGTAGGAGATAGCTACCATTTCCAAGGATTTATTCAGTGCCCCTTTTATAAAGTGAAAGCTCTATTTCAGCATAATGGCTGCTTTGGGGAAGAGAAGCCATGGATGAAAGGCTATTTGGTGGTAGCAAAGAGAAGGAGGCTAAGATATGTAGCACAAGACAGCAAAAATAATTTATTGTCCTTCAAGGAAAGATCGATATTTCCACTGTGCCTGTTATATTTCTAAGAATAATGATGACCGTGGGCAAGGTACTGCTTCTGGATGAGATTGCATCGAGACCGTTCCTCCGTGAAAGTGGAAACTCCACAAGGAGTGTTTTCTTTCTTGTTGCAATAGCCTGCGTCTGATTTTATTACTGCCAGCATGAGATGGTAATTAAAATGTGCTGAGCGGCAGACTGTGGTGTGCCTAAAGATAATTCAGGGTAAGTAGATTGTGCAACCAAGGCGGTGTAAAACAAGGCTTCAGATGAAACAAGAGAGAGAAAAAACAACGTCTTTAGGACTGCTAGTCAATAAAAATGAAGTTCTGCTTGAACAGCTGATATTGCTTTAAAATTACCAGCAGTGGAGGATTCAGAGATGGGGAATGCTGGTTTAGATAATAAGGATGGTATTTGTTAAGTGCTTAGACTATTAGAGTGCCTTGTTAACCAGAACTTCCCTGTGTTAGAGCAATAATTTACGTTTTCCTCTTATCACAATGCAATGATCTTTCTCACTGTATCACTATTTTTTGTTTTGTTTTGTTTTCAGAAATAGAACATAGAGATATATCAGTGCTGGAGCTATATATTCTGGTTTCCTTATCCTGTGGAAATAACTATTTTCTCTGGCTAGACTTATTAAGCAGATCTCAGATGTGGCACTAAATAAATTCCTTCTCTAAGTAACTTGGTAAATCATTTCAGTCATTAGCATTTGGAACAGTCTTTATTCACACAGGCAGAGAACAGCCTAGCAGGAATTTCAGATATATAGAGCATAGAAAGCCAAGGATAAACATTTTTTTAAAAAATACGAACATAAATCTTGTTTCTGAAGTTGTTGTGACTGAATTACTAGGGCATTTGTTTCAACTCCATGTGGGTAGGGCACATGTCTACCAACACGGTTATATTGGACTCTCCTACGTGTTTAGTACAGTGCTCTGCAAACAGTAAATGTTCAATAAATACCATCAAATCATTTCAAACCTGGGAGGGGAATGCTGTAAATTATTTTCAAAATATAGAAGCGATTCCTTTGCACTGATTACACTTTTCTGAATTCTTAGAATAGTGATCTGCTACAGTAAGCACTTAGTAAATACCACCAACTTATTATTTGGACCTAAATGCTCACAACTGTCATTCTCAGTGGGAAGGTCCAGCAATTTTACTCTCCAGAACTGTTTACCACATCTGTAAAATGGGTGGCTATATTTTAGAAACGTCAAAGAAACAGTCAGGATAAAGGGCATAATACTTGTGCTGCATTTTGAGCTACACAAAATAATCCGTTTAAAGAGAAGTTCTGAAAGTAATAGTGCTCTGAATATTACTTTATTATATTCTGGTTAACTACTATGTAAAAAAAACACAAACAGAAATTTAGGGCTTCTGATCTGGACAATGAGGATTTGAGGATAATTGATTTATTTTGTCAAAGATAAATGAAGAAGTAGCAGTTCTTGATATTTCCATCTGTTCCAAATTAGGTCACAAAACACATCTTTGATTATTCTGTTTAGAGTACCTCCTGGCTGGTTTGATTAATATTCCAAGATAGGGAAGATGGAAGATGAAAAAGGGGCAGAAAAGATAGAAGTGTTAATTTCCTTGATCCCGTAGAGGCAGTTTCGCCAAGTGGTCCTCTGCAAAGTTATGTTTCAGCTCTCAGCTCTACGAGGAGTGGCCTCATCTGGCAAAAAGAATCATAATTTGGTTTCTAATTGTTAGTTTTTCGGGGTTTCGATGTGTGAATGGGGTATTACTGCTAACAGTTTGAGCTTCCTTTTGGGGTGCAGTTGTGTCTCTGTGGACTTGTTGGGATCTGAATGTCTCTTAGACCCCTGGCCGAGGAAGCCCTTCTGTGTCGCCCTTGTGTTTGGATTTTCGGCCTTTATTCACCCTCTCTTTGCCCCGTAGCCCTTATGTACCCTCCCTCTGCTCTTCCCTCTTCCCCTCCCCACAGCACTTGTGCATATGTGTATATATCATTTATTACTCCATTTTGTTAATGATGTGTATATATCTATGATTCTATTTATCTTGATGATATTGATGCCTGACTACTTGTTTTGTTTTGTTGTCTGTCTCCCCCGTTTAGAGTGTGAGCCCATGGTTGGGCAGGGATTGCCTCTATTTGTTGCTGAACTGTACGTTCCTTGGGCTTAGTGCAGTGCTCTGCACATAATAAGCGCTCAATAAATACATTTGAATGAATGAATAATTGTAAGATTCATTTATATTAATATTGGTCTCCCCTTCTAGTCTGCAAGCTCGTTGTGAGCCGGGAATGTAGCTAACAATACTGGCTGTATTGGACTCTCCCAAGCGCTTAGTATAGTGCTCTGCATAGGTAACTGAGGCACAGAGAAGTTAAGTGACTTGCCCAAGGTCACAAAGCAGACAGAGGGCAGAGCCTGGATTAGAACCCAGGTCCTTCTGAATCCGAGGCCCATGCTCTATCCACTAGCCCACACTGCTCCTCATCGTGGAATAGACTGCTTCTTTGCAGTGCTTAGTACAGTGCCTGGCACATAGTAAGCACTTAACAGATATCATTATCATTATTAATGTTCACATTATTAAGTATAGTTCCCATTTTATGCTCCTTCCAAGCTAACTCTTTAACAGTGCCTCATCCTCCCCTTTTCTGCACACAGTAAGCACTCGATAAATATGATCTAATGAATGAATGAATGAGCCACCATCGCTCACCTCCTGCACGAGAACTCTCTTGCTCAGCTGCACCAACTGCACCCCTCCCCAACCTCACACTAAAATCCCACTGTATCCAAGAGACATTCGCAGACCTCCTTCCTAGTTATGTTATCACATTAGCCATCCGCATCACTCAAGGATGAAAAATGGTTTATTTAATTAATTAAATTGCTTGTTTTTGTTTATATCATTTTTATCTATATTTATTTTTATCTCCTCCTTCTTTCAATTGTATTTATTGAGTGCTTACTGTGTGCAGAGCACTGTCCCACATAGGGCTCACAGTCTTAATCCCCATTTTACAGATGAGCTAGCTGAGGTACAGAGAGGTTTAGTGACTTGCCCAAGGTCACACTGCAGAGAAGTGGCAGAGTCAGGATTAGAACCCAGATCCTCTAATTCCTGGCCCTGTTCTATTCCCACTAGTCCACGCTGCTTCTCCATTTGACTTCATCCTCTCCTGACAGTAAGAAAGCAGTGGTATATTATCAAAGAATAATTAAACTGGGACCCCATTTACCAATTATTCATTCATTCATTCATTCAATAGTATTTATTGAGCGCTTACTATGTGCAGAGCACTGTACTAAGCGCTTGGGATGAACAAGTCGGCAACAGATAGAGACAGTCCCTGCCGTTTGACGGGCTTACAGTCTAATCGGGGGAGACGGACAGACAAGAACAATGGCACTAAACAGCGTCAAGGGGAAGAACATCTCGTAAAAACAATGGCAACTAAATAGAATCAAGGCGATGTACAATTCATTAACAAAATAAATAGGGTAACGAAAATATATACAGTTGAGCGGACGGGTACAGTGCTGTGGGGATGGGAAGGGAGAGGTGGAGGAGCAGAGGGAAAAGGGGAAAATGAGGCTTTAGCTGCGGAGAGGTAAAGGGGGGATGGCAGAGGGAGTAGAGGGGGAAGAGGAGCTCAGTCTGGGAAGGCCTCTTGGAGGAGGTGATTTTTAAGTAAGGTTTTGAAGAGGGAAAGAGAATCAGTTTGGCGGAGGTGAGGAGGGAGGGCGTTCCAGGACCGCGGGAGGACGTGACCCAGGGGTCGACGGCGGGATAGGCGAGACCGAGGGACGGCGAGGAGGTGGGCGGCAGAGGAGCGGAGCGTGCGGGGTGGGCGGTAGAAAGAGAGAAGGGAGGAGAGGTAGGAAGGGGCAAGGTGATGGAGAGCCTTGAAGCCTAGAGTGAGGAGTTTTTGTTTGGAGCGGAGGTCGATAGGCAACCACTGGAGTTGTTTAAGAAGGGGAGTGACATGCCCAGATCGTTTCTGCAGGAAGATGAGCCGGGCAGCGGAGTGAAGAATAGACCGGAGCGGGGCGAGAGAGGAGGAAGGGAGGTCAGAGAGAAGGCTGACACAGTAGTCTAGCCGGGATATAACGAGAGCCCGTAATAGTAAGGTAGCCGTTTGGGTGGAGAGGAAAGGGCGGATCTTGGCGATATTGTAGAGGTGAAACCGGCAGGTCTTGGTAACGGATAGGATGCGTGGGGTGAACGAGAGGGACGAGTCAAGGATGACACCGAGATTGCGGGCCTGCGGGACGGGAAGGATGGTCGTGCCATCCACGGTGATGGAGAAGTCTGGGAGCGGACCGGGCTTGGGAGGGAAGATGAGGAGCTCAGTCTTGCTCATGTTGAGTTTTAGGTGGCGGGCAGACATCCAGGTGGAGACGTCCCGGAGGCAGGAGGAGATGCGAGCCTGAAGGGAGGGGGAGAGGACAGGGGCGGAGATGTAGATCTGCGTGTCATCTGCGTAGAGATGGTAGTCAAATTACAGCAGTTAATCGGTGTCGACTTGGTGTTAAACACTGTGCTGAGAGCTGGGGGTGATGCAATGTAACTATGGGGGACACAGTAAGTGGCAAACCTGAGATTAGATCCTAGCTCCTCTGATTCCATGCTTTTTCCACTAGGCCAAGCTGCTTCCTGGATTCTCCTTCATATTTGAAGACTCGAGGGATAATGAGACAGATAAATTCTTGATAAATTACTTATGGTCAGAGTAATTATCTTGGCTTCAAGTGCCATGTATAGATTCTAAACTAGACATGCAATAAAAATAATAATAGCGGTAGTTAGACACTTACAATGTGCCAAGCACTGTGCTTATTGTTTGAGTAAACACAATACCATCAGATCAAACTCCGGTCTCACAAAGGGCTAAGAGTCTAATGGAGAGGGGAATCAGGTACTTAATCCCTGGTTTACAGATGGGGAAACTGAGACACAGAGAAATTATGTGACTGGCTCGAGGTCGCTCAACCTCAGGTAACAGGTAACAGAGCAAGATCTCGAAGCCGCTCTCTTGGCTACCAGTTCTGTTCTCTTTTCACAGGGCCATAGGACAATTATCTATAAAAGAGCTCTAGGTCAGACGGTAGACATCAGCTCTTCAAAGCATTCTGTTAGGCCAGAGGAAATATTCACTGATATTACTGGACTGGGAAAGAGGAATTCCATTCTTTATTTTGTTTGATCTTTGGATCAGAGGTAGTTGCTTTCTTTTTCAGTAAAATGACTGAAGTTTTGAGATCTTTACAGACTCTTCAGGTTTTACAAGATGTGTTCCCTGTTTTAGCTGGACAGAGTATGCTGTAGAGTATCAGGAAATGAGAGATTAAACATGTCCATTACAGTGGACTGAAGACAGGACAGTGAGCAATAACTATAACATTATTTGTTAAGTGCTTACTATGTGCCAGGCACTGTACTAAGCACCGGAGTGGATACAAGCAAATTGAGTAGGACACAGTCTCTGTCTCACATGGGGCTCATGTCTCAATCCTTATTTTACAGATGAGGGTACTGTGGCACAGACAAGTGAAGTGACTGACCCAAGGTCACACAGCAGACAAGTGGTAGAGCCCAGATTAGAACCCATGACCTGTGGATGCCCAGGCCCGTTTTCGATCCACTACTCCATGCTGCTAGGTGATCAACAATACAGAATACACATTTTTTTCCTCTCAAATGTTCATTCACAATGTCTCAAAATAGGTATTTTTGGGAAAACAGCAAAAGCACAGCATAGTTCAATTAATTCTAGACTAAGAAAATATAGAATTAAAAGGTCAGAATGATTTCTCAATGCATCTGTAGGTTCTTATATATCTAGTGATATACTGATTTCAGTTTTCAAGATTTACCAAGGTAAGAAGGTAGAAAAAATTTCACATCTGCCTGTAGAGTATCTGAGGTATTTTCTTGGGATCCAGGGAGTGCGCTAGTCTAAAATTGTGTACCTTTCTAAATAATGTCTTATGACATGATGTAACTTGATTTGACATGACACAGAAGCAATCTGTCATCAGAGAGAATTTTGAAAAGAAACATTCTTGTTCACTGTATGAGAGTGAAAATGAAACCTTTTTCAAATCTGGAAAATTTGGCCTACTATGACTTGCTTCGGAAATTGAGGACTACACTTGAGTAGGTATTGTATATCCATTAGCAACATTCTTGTCAACATACCAATTACTGGCCTTTTAGTTTTTGAGATGTGATACTTCTAGGGAAAACTCACATTCATGGTCTAACTTTCCAGGTGCTCATATTGAGGATTTTCTAACCTCACGGTTCTTTAAGTGTACTAGAAGTTGTCCTCTAAATATGACAAAATCCACTTTTACTTATCGTGAGTGTGTAACTGGAATTCTGGGAGTGTATCTTGGGCTTTCTGATGGAGAACATGGAAATGTCAATAGAATCAAATATCAAGAACCCCCAAAATCCATCCTGAAGGATGCAGCCTCAATTTTGGACGGGGCACGGACACTAATGTACGCAACAAGAGTTTGGAGGGAGTGCAAAATTGGCTCCAGGGCTCCTGAGAATTGATGCATTAAACCACGCTTCATTTTTGTCGTGAGCTGTAGCACCAGCTAATGCAATAGCTAGCTATCCCACCAAGAGATTTAGTTATTTGTCAACATAAGTGAATCTTGTAGGGCTCTGAAACATTAGCACCCCCGTGGAACTTAGCTATCTTATATCTACCCCAGTGTTTAGTACAGTATTTGGTATGTAGTAAACACTTAACAAATACCATAATTATATTATTATTATTATTATTATTATTATTAGCTTGAGCTGGCCTAGATAGGAAAGGCTTCCTGGGACACTGAGAAATGTGGGTCTAGGGATCCAGTCAATTGACAACTGCACCCCTGATGGGTAATACTACTAATAATGTTGGTATTGGGAAGCACATACTCTGTGCCAAACACTCAACTAAGCACTGGGGTAGAGACAAGATAAACAGGTCAGACACAGTCCCCATCCCGCAACATAAGTAGGAAATGGAGGAACTTGCCCAAGGTCACATAACAGGCAAGTGGCAGAGTCAGGATTAGAACCCAGGTCCCCTGCCTCCCAAGCCTGTGTCCTTTCCAGTAGGCTTCACTGGCATGTCTTTGCCTCTGGTGCTTTTTCTGTCTCTGGCTGGATGGTAAAGCTATATTGTCGCCTAGTGGAAAACTTACGGGACGTGGAGTCCTAATTAGGCCTCTGTTCTAATTCTGGCTCTGCTACTGCCTTTAGGAAAGTCACTGAATCTTTCCGGGCCTCACTTTCCTCATCTGTAAAATGGGGACTGAATATCTGTCATCCCTCCCCAATGAGAGACAGGTTCTGCACCTAACTGTACTGTATTTGCACCCTTCTCTCAGCACAGTTCTTAGCATATAGTAAGTGACTAACAAATACTTCCGAGGAGTTAGTAGAGTGCTCTGCACACAATAAGTGTTCGTTAAATACCACTGATCGATAAATGGTAAATTTAGTTTCAAATCTAGAAGGTTTAGTGTAGATGACCCCGTTTGATTTGAGGTGTATTCCCTACATCGGGTGGTGGTGTTAATCTGAAACATGGTTTTGTGAGTTTGGGTTATTTGGGAGCTTCAGGGGATGGGCCCTTCAACCCTCACTGATACGTAATGACGTTTCTGCCTCTGCGTGTCTGAGAGAACTTGCCTATTGCTGACTCCTCGAGTCAATCGCAAACTAGGTTCCCATGGGAGAATCATGCCATACACTGATTAGAAAACCATGCAGTCTAGGAAAGGACCCAGTGACTAGATTTTATGCCTAGGTTCTGTGGGTCTTCTAAGATCATCAAATGAATCCTTAAATGTTTTATGAAAGAGCAAATGGCTGATTTGTAGTTGATGTTATGGGTGACAACCTCCCAACACCTTCTGGTCCTCTGTTTCTTTTGGTCTGAGGACCCACTCCCACCATCATCTCTCCCTAGAGCCCCTGTGTCAGCCCAACCACCAGGTTCATGCCATTTAAGGGAGCAGAGGTTTTATTACAAGGATGTCCTTTGAAGGGAGCCTTGCAACCTGACTCAGAACAAGAGAGAAGAAATGTGGCCTAGTGGATAGAGCATGGGCCTGGAAATCAGGAGGACATGGGTTCTAATCCTGGCTCTGCCAATTCTTTCTTTCTTTTTTATTTTAATAGTATTTGTTAAGCACTCACTATGTGCCAGGCAGTAATCGCTGGGACAGATACAAGATAATCATGTCGGACACACTCCATACCCCATAGAGGACTCGCAATCTTAATCCCCATTTTATGGATGAGGTAACTGAAGCACGGGGAAGTCAAGCGACTTGCCTAAGGTCACACAGCAGATGTGTCAGAGCCCACTTTTCAAGGGTCGGCAAGTGTTCTAAAAGTTATCCACCAAACAGGATTCCATTTTTATGTATTGTAAGTGCATAATAGGAATTCTGGGAGTGTATCTTTGCCTTTCTGATGGAGAAAATGGAAATGACATTACCATCAAATATCTACACTGGTACGAGGCGGGAACCAGAGGACCTGGCCTCTAATCCCAACTCTTCCACTTGCCTGTCATATGATCTAGGGCAAGTCACTTAATTTCTCTGTGCCTCTGTTCCCTCTTCTTTATATTGTGGGATCCAATACCTTTTCTCTCTCCTAAAAGTGTACCCTAAAGTGTTCCCTTCCTTACTCTAAAAGTGTAAGGCCCCATATGGAACAAGGACTGTGTCTGATCTGAGTATAATGTGTCTACCCCAGTGCTTGGCACATAGTAAGTGCTTAACAAATACCATAACAATTATCATTTATTAAGTACAGGAATATTGAGGACTAGAAGTGTGAAAGGCCAGGCAGAGGCCGGGTGAGGTGTGGTAATTCTAGCTCCTACTATATCCGTAGCCCAATTGCCTTCTGCTAAGGTGCGTGGCAGATGACTGTGATTCTGCAGAATGACATTGCTTTTGGAACTTTGAGACTCTTTTTTATATCCACCACAGGAACTCTATGATTCTTATTATTTTCTATGCAAGAACCACAGAAGCCTTTCCCAATGGAAAACTTTGAGCTCGGTTATTGCTCCTTTGAAAGAAAGTTGTGCATTGCATCCATCATATTTATCGAGCCCTTAATGTGCACAGAGAACTGTACTAAGCACTTAGTACAATAAATACAATGAATATTCCTATTTATGATATCTGCTAAGAGTAGACTATGCGTCAGGCACTGCTCTAAGCACTGGGACACAGTTCATGTCCCACAGGGGTCAAAGTCTTCATTTCCAGCCTACGTGGAAATGAGCACAGGCAACCAATCCAGGTTTCACAGATGAAGGGAACTGAGGGACAGAGAAGGTGATGGCTTGGCCAAGGTCACACAGTAGACATGTGGAGGAACCTGAACTAGAACCCAGGACCTTCTGACACCCAGGCCCGTGCTCTAACCACTAAGCAATGCTGCATCTCCTTGGAAGACATAATCCTGCCCCCAATGAGCATATAGTTTTATAGCATTAGCTAGAACACACTGAGAATTCTTCCAACTAAAGTAGGTTGAAAGAGTATTCAAATTATCTCTATCATCTACTTTGTGGATTTGGGAAATAATCATTTTTTTTTTAAAGATACTAAAGTGCTCACTGAGTGCCAGGAACTTAACTAAGCAACAGGGTGGCTACAAACTAATCAAGTAAAATACAGTCATTGTTCCCCATGGGGCTCACTGTCTTAACAGTGTGGCTCACTGGAAAGAGCCTGGGCTTGGAAGTCCGAGGTCATGGGTTCTAATCCCCGCGCTGCCGCTTGCCAGCTGTGTGACTTTGGGCAAGTCACTCAACTTCTCTGTGCCTCAGATACCTCATCTGTAAAATGGGAATTAAAACGGTGAGCCCCACGTGGGATAATCTGATCACCCTGTATCCCTCCAGCACTTAGAACAGTGCTTTAACAATAATAATGGTGGTATGTGTTAAGCGCTTACTCTGTACAAAACACTGTTCTAAGCGCTGGAGGATACAAGGTGATCAGGTTGTCCCACGTGGGGCTCACAGTCTTCATCCCCATTTTCTAGATGAGGGAATTGAGGCCCAGAGAAGTTAAGTGACTTGCCCAAAGTCACACAGCTGACAAGTGGCAGAGCCTGGATTCGAACCCATGACCTCTGACTCCCAAGCCCAAGCTCTTTCCATTGAGCCACGCTGCTTTGCACATAGTAAGCGCTTAACAAATACCACCATTATTATTATTACTAACCCCCATTTCACCCCTGAGACAACTGAGGAGCAGAGAAGTTAAGTGGAAACGAGCTGACAGTCAAAAGCAGGAAAAAGACGTTAATATCAATTAATCGTGGATGTGTATATAAAGGCTGTGGTTTGAGGAAGGGGTGCAAATCCAAGTCCAAGGGCGAGGCACAAGGGAGCAGGAGAAGAGGAAATGAGGGCCTAATCAGGGAAGGCCTCTTGGAGGAGATGGGCCTTCAATAAGGCTTTGAAGGTAGGGAGAGTGATCGTCCGACGGTGATGAAGAGGGAGGGTGTCAGTGGCAACATAGACAAGACGGAGGTACAGTATTTAGTAGATTGGCATGAGAGGAGCGAAGTGTGCAGGCTGGGTTGGAGTAGAAAAGAAACTAGTCAATCCCTTTCCCTCCTGGAAATTATCCTAAGAGGGAGGAAGAACAAGTATTCAATCCTCAATTTTACAGATGAAAAACTGAGGACCAGAGAAGTTAAGCGACTTAATTTATCACACAGTAGGTAAGTAGCACAGCTGGGATTAGAACTCAGGTCTCCTGGCTCCCAATACTTCGCTCTTTCACTAGACTGTGATGCTCCTCATAAATTAAGAAACTTGTGACAAGCTTTACGAGAGAATTTCTATCTTTTAAAATGAACGTATTTCACGCTCTCATGGATAAAGTTTCTTCTTAACTTTTAATTTCATGCAGCCTCTTAATGAACTGGATTTATTATTATCCCCGAGATGTGTGAGCATATATATAGCTCATCTAATGAACAAAGTGTTCAGAACCATCATTCATTTACATTTTAAATCAGGTGCATGAATTGAGTCACTTTGAGAGGAAACTGAAGACAGTCAGCCAAATTTCCTTTTCAAATTTGTTGTTCATTCTAAACATAGTAGAGAAAGACTCTCGTTTCAAAAAGCAGAAACTACATTTTTCAGAGGAACAAATCCATGATGCAAGGGATTTCGCAGCTGGAGACAAAAAAACTAGTTCATAGGGTGTTGTAGGACATACGGAAAAAGTGAACGAGGGATAGGAAACTATGAACCACAATCAATCCTTACCTCAAAAATCAATCAGTCCTACTGAGTGCTTAACGTGTGCAGAGCCCTGCCTTAAGTACCATATAATAGAATTGGTGGACATATTCCCTACCCATGAAATGTTTGGCAACTGCCCATCTCCCCCTTCATCAATCAGTCAGTGATATTTATTGACTGAAGCCTTGAAAGTCATGAAACCACCGCACATTACCCACCCAGTCTTCTCATGTGACTTCATAATTCTAAGGTCCATGATTCTATAAACCAAAAGTGGATTGGAAGCATTCTCATCTTCAATTTTATCTCACGGATGCCAGATTTGATTCCCTGTTTAGTTACGATGTTTGCTCTAGTA
Source organism: Ornithorhynchus anatinus (assembly GCF_004115215.2). Classification (NCBI taxonomy): domain Eukaryota; kingdom Metazoa; phylum Chordata; class Mammalia; order Monotremata; family Ornithorhynchidae; genus Ornithorhynchus; species Ornithorhynchus anatinus. The sequence continues at coordinate 64,473,834 of NC_041735.1, read as the reverse complement.
GTTGCTTTTTGTTCTAAAAAAAGAACAAGTTTTGGAAGCCACCGAGGGAAAAAAAGATTGCTCTGAAAAGATACCCACGTCCCTAGGGATGGAGCAGAATTGCCATTTGCATTTTGTGAAAACTGACTTTAATTGCCAGGAAGAATTGAATTGTAGTCAAAGAAACAACTTATCGTAATGAAGGACAGAGAAGGACCTCAACAACCCTGCCAATTCTTTTGTTGACTAACTGAAGTTAGCAACGGAGGGCACACCGCCAATGAAAATAATTAATTTCAAGTCACTGGCCTCTGGAAAAACACCTGCTTCTGAAAAGTAGGGCATTCCCGGCCTGGAACTGGGGTGGGAGACACCCTGTTCTAGTCTCCCACGCAACTAGCCCTACATCAGGGAGATGCAAATCAGGACTAATGGTTTGGTTCATCAGCTCTCTCTTTCCTACCTAACCTCACTAACCTCCATTAACAATCCAGACACACACTGGGTGCCAATAATACCAACCTGTTCTCGGTACCCCATTTTGTCTTTCTTGATGCTGACCCCTTGATCGTGTCTTCCTTCTGGTCTAGAACTCCCACTTCATATCTTGATGACCACCACTCTCCCGGCTTCGAAGTCCTCCAAACATCACATCTCCCCCATGAGGCCTTCCTTTTCTAACCCTTCATTCCCTCATCCATTCTCTCTCCTTCTGCGTTGCCTATCTTCTTCGGTCTGTACCACTTGAGCACTTTGATTCTCTTCTCAAACCCCTTAATTCAATATTTTGATTCTTGCCTCACCCCAGCCCCAACACTCTCATCTACATGTCCTTATCCTCTACCATTTTCCCTATCTGTAACTTATTTTAATATCTATCTCCCCCACTAGAGTGTAAGCCTCTTGGGGGGAGGAGCCATATTTAGCAAATGTATTTCACTGAACGCTCCCAGGCACTTAGTACAGTATGTGCTCCATAAATGCTATTGAGGGATTGATTGGGTTGCCAATCACAGGGACTTCTGTTGGAGGGTATATGTGTGTCAGAAGGGTTGGGGTGGTCTCTTTCTCTTAATTATTATGAATAATTATAATTATCACTATAGGATAAGCCCTGGGGTAGATACAGTCAGATCGGATACAGTCCGTGTCTCACATGGTCTAAGAGGAGATCAGGTATCTCATCCCTATTTCACAGACGAGGAAACCGAGGCACGGCGGAGCTAAGAGATTGACCCTAAATTATAAAGCAGGCAATGGATGAAGCTGGGATTTGCTGCTAGGTCTCCTACTCCAAATTCAGTGCTCTTCCCACTAGAGCATCCTGCTATTCATTCATCCATTCACTCAATAGTATTTATTGAGCACTTACTATGTGCAGAGCACTGTACTAAGCGCTTGGAATGGACAGTTTGGCAACAGGTAAAGACAATCCCTGCCCATCGATGGGCTTACAGTCTAATCAATTGAGAAGCAGCGTGGCTCACTGGAAAGAGCACGGGCTTTGGAGTCAGAGGTCATGGGTTCGAACCCCGGCTCTGCCACTTGCCAGCTGTGTGACTTTGGGCAAGTCACTTAACTTCTCGGTGCCTCAGTTCCCTCATCTGTAAAATGGGGATTAAGACTGTGAGCCCCACGTGGGACAACCTGATTCCCCTATGTCTACCCCAGCGCTTAGAACAGTGCTCAGCACATAGTAAGCGCTTAACAAATACCAACATTATTATTATTATTAATCAGGGGAGACAGACGGACAAAAACAAGACAACTTAATCACAATAAATAGAATCAAGGGGATGTACACCTCATTAACAAAATAAATAGGGTAATAAATAATAGATACAAATGAACACAGTGCTGAGGAGAGAGGAAGGGAGAGGGAGAGGAGCAGAGGGAAAGGGGGCTTAGCTGAGAGGAGGTGAAGGGGGAGCAGAGAGGAAGCCAGAGGCAGCAGAGGGAAAAGGGGAAGCTCAGTCTGGGAAGGCCTCTTGGAGGAGGTGAGTTCTCAGTAGCTCCCGGTCTAAGGAGGAAATAGTCCCTTACGTGCAATTCATTCATTCGTATTTATTGAGCGCTTACTGTGTGCAGAGCACTGGGCTAAGCACTCTGGAGAGGACGATGTAACAGTAAACTCTGTCTCCTTTCACTGTCACCTTGCACTGCTTAATTTCTCTATTTTTTTCTGTCTTTCCTGGCTTCCTTCCTGTGGGATTGGATCAATAAATCCCACCCCCAAGAAATCCCATGCCATGGACCCACTTTGCATTTGACAACATCTGGGGATTTAAATATCATAAATATGGAGAAATCATTCATGATTTCTTTATCCATTCATGATTATGCAACAGAACCCCCACACACACTCACACACCGGATTTGACATCCATTATTCATATATTGTCTTTATGAACATCTTTAATGAGACACCTTCATGAATATTCCTGAATTGTTCATCCTGAAGCTTAATCGTTTCAGGCAGGTGACTTGAATATAGCAGAAGCCAAAGGAGAAGAAATATTTGGTTTAAAATTTGAGTGCATTTTTATTAGGAAGATGTTGGCAAACATCATCCAGTGTAAGTAATATATATGCAGACTCATTCTGGATTCTAATCTTGGTTCTGACAGTAGAGGTTGCCTTCTGGTACTCTGGTGAGTGGCCAACACCAAGGTTTCTGATTGAAGAACACCTAGAAGGCCCTAAGAGGTGGAGAGGCTCACGAGGAACCGTGAAAAATAGGCTAATAGGAGAGGTAAGGACCAGAGTCCCTCTAAATTCATTCAATTGTACTTATTGAGCTCTTACTGTGTGCAGAGCACTGTAATAAGCACTTGGAAAGTAAAATTCAGCAAAAAATAGAGACAGTTAGGGATGATCCCTGCCCACAACAGGCTCACAGTCTACAATCTAATCTTATGGCCACCGACCTCTCATCCACAACCTGCCTCTGGCCTGGAATGCCCTCCCTCCTCATATCAGAGAGACAATTACTCTCCCCCACTTCAAAGCTGTATTGAAGGCCCATCTTCTCCAAGAGGCCTTCCCTAAGCCTTCCTTTCCTCTTCTACTTTCTTCTGCCTCATCCTGACTGCTCCCTTTAATTCATCGTCCCCCTGCCCCCCAACCCCAAAGCACTTATGTCCATATCTGTCATTTGTTTATGTTAATCTCTGTCTCCCGCTCTAGACTGTAAGCTCATTGTGGGTAGCAAATACATCTTCTTGTTGTATTGTACTATCCCACGGGCATAGGTCTTAAGCTGTACCTGGAACATAGTAAGTGCTTAACATATACCATGATTATTATTGTAAGCACTCAACATATACGATTTATTGATCGATTGACTTCCAAGGTAATAATAATAATAATAATGTTGGTATTTGTTAAGCGCTTACTATGTGCAGAGCACTGTTCTAAGCGCTGGGGTAGACACAGGGGAATCAGGTTGTCCCACATGGGGCTCACAGTCTTAATCCCCATTTTACAGATGAGGTAACTGAGGCCCAGAGAAGTTAAGTGACTTGCCCACAGTCACACAGCTGACAAGTGGCAGAGCTGGGATTCGAACTCATGACCTCTGACTCCAAAGCCCGTGCTCTTTCCACTGAGCCACGCTGTAGTTGTGGCACTTAGGAGCATCCTTGGGACCGTGCTGTGGTCTCTTTGGCTGGTAAATATATTCTGCACATAGTAAACTTCTGCATCCCTTTCTCCTTTACTCGTTGCACTCCATCCTCCAGGGTTATCATGACTGGCTTTATCCAGGCTCTGCACACAGTAAGTGCTCAATAAATGTCACTCATCAAATGATTAGAAACCAGAGAGTGTGAGTAACACCGTGCACATCTTTAGCCTTTTAATTAATTTAATTGATCTGAAATTTCAAGCACGAGGTTTGTGCGTGATTCTCGACAGGACACATTTCAATCCTCCAATGCAACTATATTCACAGTACCTACATTTCATCTATTTCACTGCTGACCCCTTTCTCACATCCTCCTTCTGGCCTGGAGCTCCCTTCCTATTTATATTTGACAGGCCACCACTCTCCCCTCCTTCAAAGCCCTCCTAAAATCCTACCTCCTCCAGGAGGCTTGCCCGATTTAAGCCATTTTTTAAATTCCTCTACTCCTTTGCCCTTTAGTTAATGAATTAATGGTGGCATTTGTTAAGCGCTATGTGTCAAGCATTGTTCTAGGCACTGGGGTAGATACACGGTAATTAGCTTGCCCCATGTGGGGCTCACAATCTTAATCCCCATTTTACAGATGAGGTAACTGAGGCACAGAGAAGTGAAGTGACTTGCCCAAAATCACACAGCTGACAAGTGGCCGAGCCGGGATTAGAACCCACCACCTCTGACTCCTAAGCCCGTGCTCTTTCCACTAAGCCACTCTCCTTCTCATCTGAGTTACCTCTGCACTACGCTCTTTAAACACTTGATATTCAATCCACCCTCATTACTATAACCCTTAGGCACACTTTTGGAATTCATTCATTTATCTTATCTTAATTCATCTTTTCCTCTAGCCCGGCAGCTCCTTGCGGGCAGGGAATGTGTTCACCAGCTCTTTACACTGTACTGACTATGGTGCTGTACATGCAGTAAACACTCAATAAATACATGGATCGAATGACTGATCATTACCTAAGCATGCGGGAATGGCTAAAAAAACACCACACACTGCTAGTCATCCATTTCCACAGAATGTGCCGGAAATACTAACCTGGCCGTGTTGCTGAAAATACCACAGTCAGTCAATCATATTTCTATAACGGTGGGAATTAGACACAGACCCTGACCCTGTGAATATAGGTGAGTGAGTGTGTGTGTGTGTGTGTGTGTGTGTGTGTGTTGGGGGGTGCACTAGAGATTGCCACAATCATCTGTTTATTGATCTGTGGCTCTTCCCAAGCCTCTTCTGTTTGCCATCTGCTAATTAGGGCTGCTTTCTGCAGTTGAATCAGTGGCAATGACTGAGTGCTTACTTTGTGCAAAGCACTTGGGAAAGTACAATACAATTAATCTGGTAGACATGATTCCTTTCTGCAGGGAGTTCACAACCATCTCCTAATAAACTGCTGCAAAAATGTCGTCATCCTATCTCCTCCTAATTAATTCATCAGTTATTTATTGAGCACTTACTCTGAGGTGAGCACTGTACTATGTGCTTGGGAGCATACAAATCTAGGTTGTAATGGGTGTGGTCTAGATACTGGTAAGTGGTAGAGTTCAAGGATAATGTTTTTTCCAGATCTTCCTTTGCTTATGATCTTGAATAACAGTGGCGGAGCCAGCTTTCGAAGCCGTGGAGAAGCTCTTTGCTCTTTTAAGACTGCATAGAAACTGACACCTGTTTCCTTATCCATAAAATGGACATGAGATAGGCTGTGAATTTTGTGGTGGATAAGAACCGTGTCCAATTTTCCTGTATCTACCCCATAACTTACCACATATAAGTGTTTAATAGATGTCATGACTATGCTTTATTTTCCTTAATAATTTTCTTATTTTTCTTAACAGATTTAATTCTATTGTTAATGGCTACTGGCCCCATAAAACTTGCAATTTCAGTAAGCTATTCCAAGACTCTAGAATTTCATTTGGAAGCAGTGTCCATATGTGCCTACTTGGAATGTCATAAAATTCAGTTATAATCTCCCAATTTCCTAATTTTGCTTTGTAAAAATCCAGGTAATTCAATTTTGAGATGATATATGCATAGACACGTATGTGATATTTTCTCCCAACATGGTACCTGAGGCACCTGTAGTGTTTCCTCTTTTCTTTTGTATAAACCATGCCTAGTAATTGCCTTAATTTTTTATTACATTTTAATAGATTTATCTTCAAACAAACATGTTTCTAGATAGAGTTGGTTTTGGAGGCATGTAAGTAATTAAACTTGCCAGAAAACTATGTTATCTCATTAGTGTCTGACTTATATAGTTGCAGTTCCCAAGTGCTATTCCCCGTGGAGGGATTTTACAAGAATTTTACACTCCAGAGGAAATATTAGCAACACAGAGACCAAAACAACTCGATCCAACAATAGCAGTTTTAAAGCGGTTATTAATTAATGTAGAGTTAATTCAAAGAACTCTCGTCATCCCTGCTGCAGAGATGGAAGTAAGAAGTAGGGGGTTGGACACAAATGGGGTGGCTCTAAGAGGGTCTGGAAGTGTGGGAAGAAACAGAGGAGGGATGGTTTTAGTCCTCTAGTCTCGTATCCGGTTTCTCTAGTTATTGTTCTGGAATATTCTAGAAACCTCATTACATAGCTAGTGTTCCCCAGCCTTTCTAGTGTATTGTTAAAGATCTTTCCTGTATTGTTTCAGAAAAAAAACAATAATAATAATAATGTTGGTATTTTTTAAGCACTTAACTATGTGCAGAGCACTGTTCTAAGTGCAGGGGTAGATAAAGGGTAATCAGGTTGTCCCACATGATGCTCACAGCCTTAATCCCCATTTTACAGATGAGGTAACTGAGGCACAGAGAAGTTAAGTGGCTTGCCCAAGGTCATACAGCTGACAAGTGGGGGAGTAGAATTCGAACCCATGACCTCTGACTCCCAAACCCGTGCTCTTTCCACTGCTCCTTCGTTGTAAAATGCAAATTTAATCCCTCACTGAAATAAACTGGAATGCTGAAGAGATCATTTCAGATCATGTTTGCAAACTTCTTTGGTTTGGGCTTGGAAATTGATGAACATGTTAGAGGAATATTTGGGGAAATGTTATCTTCATAAATCAAATTTCAGACTAATTAAAATAAAGTTGATTAGCCATTCACCATTTGCAAAAAAAATGAGTTTACGATTTTTCTTTCCGAACTAATGGTAGAGAAATTCAGATTTTTCAAGGATTTTGAAAAGACCCAACTTTCCTGGCAAATTATCGCTCAGAAGGAAGCCGTACCCTTTGATTGAAAGGAGCCATTAGATGCTTTCAGAAAAAACAAATAAAGAAGCCAATCAATAATCCCCGTGTTCTAGAAAGTAAAGTCATTGTGAGCAGGGCAATTGTCTGCCAACTCTGTTGTGTGGAGGTCTCCCAAGTGCTTAGCACAGTGCTCTGCCCACTGTCAGTGCTCAGTAAAAGTGATTGATTGCTAGAAATAAACTGAATGAATGGTGATATCAGGTGAACAAAAGGGAGTCAGATTTCAGTAGTATTACTGATTTTCCCCACACTGTAGATAGTCCTATCATCCCTCCTGTCTCACAAGCCCATAACCTTGGACTTATCCTTGATTCATCTCTCTCATTCATCTCACATATTCAGTCTTCCACTAAATCCCATCAGTTCCATCTTCACAACATTGTTAAAATTTGCCCTTTCCTCTCTATCCAAACTATCACATCAATCCAAGCAGTTATCCTATCCCTCCTTGATTTATTGTATCAGCTTCCTTGGAGATCTCCCGGCCTCCTGTCTCTCCTCACTCTAGTCCATACTTCACTCTGCTGCCCAGATCATTTTTCTATAAAAACAGGCTGTCCACGTTTCCCTGATCCTCAAGGAACTCCAGTGGTTGCCCATCTACCTCTACATTAAACAGAAACTCTCTACCACTGGTTTTACAGCACTCAATCACCTTTCCCCCTCCTACCTCACCTCCTTTTCTCCTACTATAACCCAGTCCATATGCTTCGCTCCTCCAGTGCCAACTTCACCGTACCTCGATCTCATCTTTCTCGCTGCCAACCTCTCACCCACACCTGCTTCTGGCCTGGAAAGCCCTCCCTCCTCATATCTGCCAGACAATTACTATACCCACCTTCAAAGCCTTGTTGAAGGCCCATCTCCTCCAAGAGGCCTTCCCTGACTAAGCCCTCATTTCCTCTTCTCCCACTCCCTTCTCTGTCACCCTGATTTTCTCCTTTTATTCACCCCTCCCTCAGCCTCATGACACTAAAGTACATATCCATAATTCATTTATTTACACTAATGTATGTTTTCCTCTCTATCCTGTAAACCTATGGGCAGGAAATCTGTCTACCAAGTCTATATTGTACTTTCCCATGTGCTTAGTACAGTGTTCTGCACACAGTAATCACTCAATAAATATGATTGATTGATTCCTGATAGATGAAAAAATTTAGCTGAAGACCAGATTTAAACTAAATATAAAACCTGTAAATTGAACTGAAAAGGTACACAGACAAACCAGACCACAGATTAAGCAATAAATACAAAGAAATAGTGAAACCCTCTCTCAAACAAAGGGAAGGGGTGTGGCCTAGTGTAAAGAGCACAATCTGGGGGTCAGAGGACCTTGATTCTAATCGTGACTCTACCACTTTCCTGCTGGGGGACCTTGGTTAAGTGACTTAACTTCCCTGTACCTCAGTTTCCTCACCTGTAAAATGGGGATTCAGCACCTGTTCTCCGTCTTCCTTAGACTGTGGATCCCACCTGGGGCAGAGACTGAGTCTGATCTGATTATCTTGTGTCGACCCCAGTGCTTAGTACAATAAATGCTTAGTACAGTGCTCTGTACACAGTAAGTGCTCAATAAATATGATTGAATGAGTACGTGAAGACTTTACAAGTGCCATTATCATCACTATGATGATGATTATGATCACTGTCTTTACTGATCATAAAAATCAGAGAACTGTAGGGAGATTGCTGCAGCAGATAGAATCCCCTAGCAGGCAGGAACTGGGGAGCTGGGCTGCTCTGTTTAAGCAAAGCCTTGGCCTGGTTCAGTGTTCAGGTGGAAAACAGAGACAGGCCCTGTTTTGGCCAAATCCACTCATTCAGAAACATCTTGCCATATGTACAAACAGTGCGGAAGGGTTTGCTGATCGCACGTCAGTCTTTTCTGTCATGTTCGCAAACATCTTCGAAAACTATCATCTTTGAAAAGCAGAGAATGCTATACTTCAAGGCTCGAAAAGAAAATTTAAGCCAAATTATTTCAGGTAAAAAGATACAAGTAGAGAGGATTTCCTTTAAGAAAAATTCCTAGGGTCCATGGTGGATTTGCCTCAAGAAGACAGCCCAACCGTGCCTCAATTTCCTCATCTGTACAATGAGGATATTAATATAGGGCTGGATAACAGTTATAGTGTAAAGATAAAGTAAGGTAACTGAGGTGAAAGTGCTTCCTCCTGGAAAAAAAAAAAAAATCCAGCCCCAGGACTGGTTTTATTTGTTATATTTCCAATCCAAAGATAGGGAATGGTGACGCACATCATGAAGTGGGTAACAAACCCAGAAGAAACAAAGGGCCATGTGCTTCTATTCTTTGATCAGAGATGAAAAGTCATTTCGACATTAGCGCAAATCGGCAGCAAGGCTGCCTCTGCAAAGAAGCACAATATCTATTGCTCAGCCTGAAGCAGTGTCTGTCCTGTTTAAAACTAAATTTCCAATGGTTTGCTGTCACCTTCATTGCATTAAGACTGAAGTAACCTAAACATTGTGTGTTTGGAGTCACCCTGTGGCGCCAAAACTCTTAAGGTTGTATTGCATTTTAAGGGTTGTCTGTTCAGGGTTGACGCTCTGCGCTGGGAGGTTTTAATGATAGCTGACTCATCAGCAAGCCACCTGAATTGAAGCTGGCAGGTGGAGACTCAGAAGAGAAAAGAAATTGGAGGTTGAAGAAAAGAGATTTAGGGCAGTCTGAGAGGCAGAGACATGGAAACTCGAACGTGAGTGTATTTATTCCTCTCTGGTGATCAGTCGGAGCAGTTCTGCAGAAAATTGAAGTGAGATATCAGGCTCTTCTCTCTATCAAGGGTGAAGCAGCATGGCCTAATGGAAAAAGCACAGGCCTGGGAGACAGGGAACCCTGGTTCTAATCCTGCCAATTGCTTGCTTTGTGACCTTGGGCAAGTCACTTAACTTCCTGTTCTCCCTCCTACTTAGATTGTGAGTCCCATGTGGGTCAGGGAATGTGTTCAAACTAGTTAACTGTAGCTCCCTCAGCGCTTAGAAAAGTGTTTGCCACATAGTAAATGCTTAACAACTACTTTGAAAAAGTGCAGACTGTTAGAAAGTGGTTCATCTCTCAATTGTCAACTCTCTTAATTGTGGTATTTAAGGGTTTGCTATGTGCCAAGCACTATGTGCTGGAGTAGATAGAAGCCAATCAGATCAAACACAGTCCATGTCCCATGTGGAGCTCACAGTCTAGAGGAGAGGGACAACAGGTATTCAATCCTCATTTTATGCATAAGAAAACTGAAGTATAGAGAAGCTGTAACTTGGCCAAAGTCACAAGTGGCAGGCCAGAACTTGAACCAGGGTTCTCTGACTCCCAAACCTGTGCTCTACTAGGCCATGATGCTTCTTTTTCCCCTCTATCCATTGTTCTGTCCTTCTTTAAGTGGAATTTCTCTGTTTCTATTATTCTTCTCTGCTTTCAATTTTCCCTTTTCCATTCCCTGTACATCAGTTGGTCAATCATACCAAGCACTTGGAAGAGTAGAGTAGAATGAGAAGGCATGATCCTGGTCCTCAAAGAGTTTACAGTGAAACTGTGTCTGAGTTCTGACTGTTAGAGTAAACTGAAGGAAAAATGGGGTTCTCTTTGGCCCCTGGCCCAGTAGCGTGTCTCAGTGGAAAAAGCCCAGGCTTGGGAGTCAGAGGTCATAGGTTCGAATCCCGGCTCTGCCACTTGTCAGCTGTGTGACCGTGGGCAAGTCATTTAACTTCTCTGTGCCTCAGTTAGCTCATCTATAAAATGGGGATTAACTGTGAGCCTCACGTGGGGGAACCTGATTACCCTGTATCTACCCCAGTGCTTAGAACAGTGTTCTGCACATAGAAAGCACTTAACAAATACCAACATTATTATTATTATTACTTTGGTAGATTATTTTCACTGAATACTGCAGGATAGCAAGTGTGGTATAGTGGTTGAGGAGTGGATTTTAGGCCTATTATATTTGGAGTCTAACAGACAACCTAAACTTTATTGGATAAATATATTCATTACATCTCTATGGAGTTCTACTTTATGTTGGCAGGGACTGTGTCTGTTTATTGTTGTACTCTACTTTCCCAAGCACCTAGCACAGTGATCTGTACTTGGATGTCCTCCTGTCACCTCAAACTTTATGTGTTCAAAACAGAGCTCCTTATCTTCCCGCAGAAACCCTGTCCTCCCCATGATTTTCCCATCACTGTAGACAGCATCACCGTCCTTCCTGTCTCCCAAGCCCATAGCCTTGGCGTTATCCTTGACTCCTCTCATTCAATCGACATATTCAATCTGCCACTAAATCTTGCCAGTCCCACATTTACAGCATCGCTAAAATCTTCCCTTTTCTCTCTATCCAAACTATCACATTAATACAATCGCTCATCATATCCTGCCTGGATTACTGCATCAGCCTACTTTCTGACCCCCCAGTTTCCTGCCTCTCCTAGATCCAGTTCATACTTTGCTATGCTGCCTGGATTATTTTTCTACAGAAACGTTAAGGACATATCACCCCAGCCCTCAAAAAATTCCAGTGGTTGCCCCTCCACTTCCACATCAAACAAAAACTCCTTACCATTGGTTTTAAAGCGCTCCAACACCTCGGCCCCTCCTACCTCATCACACTTCTCTCCTTCTACAACCCAGCCCACACACTTCGCTCCTCTAGTGCTAACCTTCTCGCTATGCCTCTATCTTGCCTATCTGGCCACAGACCGACCCCTAGCCCACGTCCTACCTCCTGCCTGGAACACCCTCCCTCCTCCAATCTTCCAATGACTCTCCCCCACTTCAAAGCCTTATCGAAGGCCCAACTCCTCTAAGAGGCCTTTCCAGACTTAGCCCCACTGTTCCTCATCTCCTACTCCCTTCTGCATCAACCTGACTTGTTCCCTTTGCTCTTCCTCCCTCCCAGCTCTGCACACAGTAAGCACTCAATAAATACGATTGAATGAATGAATTGATTGATTCCAACCTGACTCTACTGGAAAATTCCTTCTTCACTGCCAGCAGCGTAGCACCATGGACAGAACCGGCAGTATTCCGATGCTTTGAAAAATCACTGTAGTCCTTTGGAAAAAAGTAATGATATTGTAAATAATAACAATCATAAGGGCATTAATTATGAGCAGCCTATGGGTCGAGCGCTATTCCAAGCACCGGGGCAGACACAAGATATTCGGGTTGGGCACAGCCCCTGTCCCACATGGGGCTCACAATTTCAATCCCCATTTTACAGATGAGGTAACTGAGGCACAGAGAAGTGAAGTGACTTGACCAAGGTCACCCAGCAGATATGTGGCGGACCTGGGATTAGAACTGGACTGGTAGACATGGTCCCTGCCCTCAAGGAACATTCAGTCTACTGGAAAAAAAGTACCTGACTGTATCTTGAGGGCCCTGGCAAAAGAGATTCAATCTCAGTAATGCTGCCTCTCATATAGACATTCCCACTGTGAGGAGTTATGGGCAGGGAGCACGTCTGCTAACTGTGTGCTATTGTACTCATCCAAGCACTTAGCACAGTGTTGTGAACATATTAAGCGCTTCATCAATATCACTGATCGATTGAGCAGTGTAACCGGGAAACAGGATGGTACCTCGAATACTACAAATACAAACATCCAGGTGTTGTTTAAAGTTTCTGAAAGTTAGTACGATTTTTCATAGGAAATGATCGTATCCTTTTATAGTCATAAATCCACATCTGTTATTTAGAGATTTCACATTTCTTTCAAGTGCTGTATATTGGATTCATTCTAAAGAATCTACTAAAACTAAGTTTCAAAGTATTTTAACATTAAATCAGACTAGATTAAGCGATGAACTCATGTCTTAAACTGTTCCCGATTTATTTATTTGGTGTAAATGATTTATGTGGGTGTAATCAGTTACAACAGTAAAATTTAAAAAAAAATCCCCCATTCCAGGAAACTTGGCAAGGCATCACTAGGTGAGAGGATTTGGGATAAAAATAATAATAATAATGTTGGTATTTGTTAAGTGCTTACTATGTTCTGAGCACTGTTCTAAGTGCTGGGGTAGACACAGGGGAATCAGGTTGTCCCACATGAGGCTCACAGTCTTAATCCCCATTTTACAGATGAGGTCACTGAGGCACAGAGAAGTTAAGTCACTTGCCCAAAGTCACACAGCAGATAAGTGGCGGAGCCAGAATTAGAACCCATTACCCTTTAACTGCTAAGCCTGTGCTCTTTCCACTGAACCACACTGCTTCTCTAATGATCGTATGTTAGAATGGAAAACTTTCTCTTAGGCATGATGCCTCCAAATTTGGAATATTCATTCACAGTGAGAAGGTACCGAGTTCAGACCAGTAGAATATAAGCTTCTAGTTGGCAGCATCACATCTACAAACACTATTGTAGTGTACTCTCCCAAGTGCTTAGTACAGTGCTCTGAACAAAGTAAGTACTCAAGAAATACCTTTGATTTTTCAACAGTCACCACTAGGATCTGGTGTTATATGGTACTGAGCCTGGCAGAGACTTCCTCAGTCTTTGTCTTCCCAGCTCAAGGTCCTCTTCCTACCATGAGGGTCCCCATTTATGAGTAACAGAGGGCAGGGCCCGCCATCTCCTGGAAAACATTAACTATTAACTCTTTGTATTTGTTGGCTAATCACGTAGCTCTAGGCAAGCAGGGACTCTTTCAGCAGACTTCTACGCAAACGGTCTTATTTGCAGTAAGAGCATTTTCAGTTTCAGGTGGATGAAAATCCAGCCTGGGACTACTATGGTCTTTAAGCATCAGTCAGTAAGTACGGTATGTACTATTGCAAAGTGAGCATTAGTCACTTCAAAGCCCTACTGAGAGCTCACCTCCTCCAAGAGTCCTCCCAGACTGAGCTTCCCCTTTTCTCTCTGATCCCTCTGCTCCCTCTCTGCTCCCCTTTCACCTCCCCTCAGCTAAGACCCCTTTCCCCCCTTTCCTTCTGCTCCTCCCCCTTTCCCTTCCCCTCCCCTCACCATTGTGCTCATTTATATGTATTTTTATTACCCTATTTATTTTGTTAATGAGGTGTACATCCCCTTGATTCCATTTATCGTGATTAAGTTGTCTTGTTTTTGTCCATCTGTCTCCCCCGATTAGACTATAAGTCCATCAATGGGCAGGGATTGTCTCTATCTGTTGCCAAATTGTACAGTCCCAGCACTTAGTACAGTGCTCTGCACATAGTAAGTGCTCAATAAATACTATTGAATGAATGAATGAACGAATGAGTCCAGGTATTTTATTATCTGAGAGGGGACCAAATCTTGCTTGAAATTTCCCTGGGCCTGCTGTGTGGCCTTAGGTAAGTCACTTAACCTCTCAGGGCCTCAGTTTCCTCAGTTGTTTAATGGGGATAATAATCCCATCATCTCCCTATATCACAAAGTAAAAATGAAACAACTATTCAAAAACTATTGTTATCAACATTATTATTATTAATAGTATCGTTGTTTAATTCCACATGAGTCTTTTCCAGAATCCCTAAAACATGAGAAAAATCTCATAATCCAGCTATTGTTAAAATCTTTTTCTATTCAATACTTGCATGAAAGGCCTGTTTCATATTCTAAATAACTAAGAGGAAGTTGGGAGCTCATCTTCAAGAACTCCAAGTGTCTTACAATCAGCCTGATTCCCCAGGTTCCCCAAAGCTCCTAGTGGCTCTCTTTAGGAAACCCAGTTGTGAATTTCTCTCGTGGGGGCAGAGACGGGAAGCAGAAGGGGCAATCGCCTCAGAAAGCAATGTCAGAGGGGGTGGTGGTGGTGTACCTCCTTGTGGAGGTGTATGATGGAGCAAAAGAATCTATGACATAAATGCCGGATACTTAGGATTTGACCTGGTGAGAGCCCAGTGGCCTCTAGGCTCTGAATGCATTCTGAGCCTTGATCAAGTGATTCATGCCCCACGCCTGGGCTGGTACACAATCATTTCTCTCCACAAGGTCTGTCGTTATATTGTCTGCCTCTCTGGGTAAATATATTCCATATGCGCGGACAGAGTGGGGTGGTGGGAAACTTGCCAGGGAAAGGTTGTAACCTCCTTCAGGGCTGTAAAAACGAGGACCGGTTAACTCTTTCAGACAATAGAATTATATTTTCAAAATGTCACACGTCAGACCAAAGTTGGCTCTGCTTTTTCGGTGTGTGGTATGCTTATTTTCCTCTGAGAGAGTCTGGGGCTGGGGGCCACAGGGGTGGCCATTAACCTGTTTGTCAGTGGGAAACTATCACCTGTGAGGAAAAAAAAAATGACTTCTGGCACTGCTGATTAGCTTAGCTAAGCGTTGTCGAAGTGGTATGGGGAGATGTACTTACCCACAAGCCAAGTGGTACTAAACCCCGCTCTTCATGAAAAAGAAATCCAGATCCAGGGAGAGTGAAACGCGTGAATAAAGATTCATGACTTGCCCTTAAGTACTCAGCCTCAACAACAATGATGGAGTGTTTAGCAGTAAACAGCACCTGTCTGGCTGTGGAATAGAGTGTGCGTAATCTGAATAGAAAGTTTATGTTCTCAAAGACAAACAAAGGCTGATGGGAAATGAAGCACCTCATAAAAGAAACATTTTTGATTGGCTAATGCCGCCTCTCCCTTAGTAAACTGATGTAAGGTGCCCGATGTGCGGGTGATCAATAGTGTTTTCAATCTTTTGAAAGTGCATTTATTTTGGGAGAAGTTGCCTGCTCTTTAACAGTAGTGACTATAGGATTTGTTAAGCCTCTTCTATGTGCCAAGCAATATACTAAGCATTGGGTTAGATATAGTCAAATCACATCAGACACCTGGGGCTCACAGAGAGCGGTGGAGTGAGGATAGACATTTTATCCCCATTTTACAAATGAAGAAACTGAGGCCCAGAGGGGTTACATTATTCACCCAAGGTCACGCACTAGGCAGAGGTAGAATTGGAACTCGAACCCACATCTATTGACTCTTAGTTGTGTGTTCTTGGCTCTAAGCTAGGCTGCTCACTGGTAGTGTTGAGGATAGGTCTCTTCTGAATCAACTCATACATAAGGTGTTCAGTTGGTCATTCTATCTTGATTCTATTTATTGCTATTGTTCTTGTCTGTCCGTCTCCCCCGATTAGTCTGTAAGCTCGTCAAAGGGCAGGGACTGTCTCTATCTGTTACCCATTTGTACATTCCAAACGCTTAGTACAGTGCTCTGCACATAGTAAGCGCTCAATAAATACTATTGAATGAATGAATGAATGAGGCAAAGCTTTGGTGGAGTCAAGAACACAAAGAATAGAATGAGTCTGTTTCGCTTGACAGACCCTAATTCTTCTCACTACCAACTGTGCTCAGCCCAGCGTGTCTCCTCACCTAGAAAAATGAGCGCAAAGCATAATTTGAGACTTCGAGGGCTGCCATCAATGTGTTGTTACTGAAACTAAATGAAGTGAAAATTGAGTCCACGGTATGATTTAAAATCTGATAGGTACTAATGGGAATTTATGCAAAAAGCCCACCTTCACCCATGTCATCCTCTAGATTTATCTCCACCAACAGTTTTTTGTAGTATGAAGCTGAGATGGTAATAATTCATGGGAAGAAAATAAATAAAAAAGAATTCTGCCTGAACTCAAGAAACTCTCTAGATGCATCAGTCATGCTGAATGGTTCATGATGGTGGTTTATATAAAAAGCCAGTATTGTAGATTGACTGGATGAGATTGAGAACTCTTTTTTTTTGTGGCATTTAAGCATCTACTATGTGCCAGGGACTGTATTAAGCACTACAGTAGATACAAGCTAATCTGGTTGAACACAGTCTATGTCGCGCCTCGGGCTTACAGTCTTAATAGCTATTTTATGGCAAATTCATATAATTTGATCCCGTGTCTCGGGCTAAATTTTCACTTTTCATTTTCCTTTTGACCTGGTTATAATAAACTGTTGAATGTGGATTTCAGAATTGAGCATGAAATGTTTCAGTATTGTGATCACTCTTAAAATTTCCTTATTAGCAATAAAAGAAGAGTAACCAAATGATTCATCTTTCTTTTTATATGAGGCGCTTCAGGGTCTGTGGAAACATTAACCCTGACCCCACCTCTGAATTATATGGAAAATACCACCATCCCACATAGGGGAGGCCAGAAGAAAGGACAGAGAGGTGAAGCAAGACTATGTAATGTGGTCAAACCTCTTCCTAAAACTGATCTCTGAGTCCCTTCTTCTCAAGTAGTCAGCTTCCTCTTGCATAGATTTAAACCATTGAGCTGACATCTATTTTTCAATCATTTTGAATTTCTTAAAATCATAGCATATTAAATAGAACAGTCTCTAGAGTAAATAACTTTCCCAAACTCTCAAAGTCTGGTGGGTTGCATCTCTGTTCAGAAGAATTATTCTCTAAAGTGTGGGTTGGGTGAATTCAAGTGAGGCAATGAATGATTATTAATAATAATATTATGGTACTCAAGGCTTCCTAGGTGTCAGATGACTGTGGTAAATAAAGGTAATCATATCCCTGTCAGACACAGGACTTACTTCATAAGATTTGGGGTATCTTATTCTCATTTTACAGATTGAGGAAGCAGGCTCAGAGAGGTTAAGTGAATTCTCCAGGGTCACACAGCAGGCTAGTGGCCGAGCTGGAGTTCAAACCCAATCTCCTGACTTTGGCTCACAAGGTTGTTCTCTAAGTCAGATGAATCTTTAGAGTAGGTCATTCAGTCAGTGGTATTTAGACTATCTGAATGGAAGAGTACAGTGGAATAAGTAGAGAAGATTCCTGCCTCAGGGAGTTTACAATCTATCAATTTAAACAAATAAAAGGCTTTGATGAAGAACCCACTGCTCAGTGGGTGTCTGTATCCACAGAGGACTGGAGAAGAGGCTATGTGGTTTAAATGAAAACAGGAAGAAGCAGCACAGTACAGTGTCGGGCCCATAGTAAGTGCTTAACAAATATCATAAAATAAAAGAATAGTTTGGGTTCCAATTTAGGAAACTTTAAACTACAAGGGTCAAATGGTAATAAATCCTGCCTTTAGCTTGTGGAGGAACAATAATAATAATTATGATTATGGCATGTGTCAGGCACTTATTATGTGCCAAACCCTGTTCTAAGCACTGACGTAGATACAAGATAATCAGGTCTGACACAGTCCCTGTCCCTCCAGTAATAATAATAATTGTGGTATGTATTAAGCACTTACTACGTACCAGAGACTGTACTAGGCGCTGGGTGAATACAAGCAAAATGGGTTGGACGTAACCCACGTCCCACACAGGGCTCACATGCATAATCCCCATTTTACAAACAAGAGAACTGAGGCGCGGAGAAGGGAAACTACTCGCCGAAGGTCACACAGCAGACAAGCAGCAGGGATTAGAACTCAGGTCCTCTGACTCTCAGGCTCATGCTGCTCATAGGTCACATGCTTCTCATTGACAAACACCATTTAAAAGGATGATTCTTCAAGTGCCTGCTTTTGTTTTGTAACTGGGTTCATAGATTTCCAGCAGCAAAGCAACACAGCTCTCCTGAGTGAGCTATGTGAGAAACAAACCTAACACCAAGTCCAGACAGTTCCCATCTGGTGAGCTGAACTGGCAGGTTATAATCAATCATTGGTATTTATTGAGCGCTTTCAGTGTGCAGAGTATTGTACTAAGTGCTGGGGTGAGTATAGTAAAGCAGAGTTGGTAGACATCAATGCTGCAGTCAAGGAGCTTACAGTTTACAGGGGGAGACAGGCAATAAAATAAACTGTAGTTAGGGGAAAAGGAGCAGAATATAAGGGTATGAGTGTATAAGGATATAGGTATAGAATAAATGTGCTCTGGGGTTGGGGTGAGTATCAAAGTGCTTAAGAGGAACCCAGCCAAATATTCAGTGGACACAGAGGGAAAGGTACATAGGGGACGAAAGGAAGGAAATGCAGTTGACTTAAGCAGAACAGGACTACTAATCTGATAGCTCCTTGAGGTATCTACATAACACCTTATTTTTCCTTTGAATTTCAGTAAGATTAAATGTTTAATTTGGTTGGGGTTTGAATTTATGATCTTGTGAAACAGCTTTCCAGTGATTCTAAGTATTAATTGCAAGTGAACCCAAAGTGCTTCATCATGATATTGATTTAAGGATCCTGGGTCTTCATTAGACTCTAAATTATTTAGACTGTTGAACACTTTCTTCACATTCGGAAGACTACACTTTTATGATGACAAGTGATTTCAAACTATAAAAGTTAATTTTAGCTGTACGTGACGCCAGCTGGCCTAGACCACTTGCCTCGGAACTGAAGGGATGAAAATGAATTTTGCAAAAATGATTTCATGCATGGTCAGATTTGGATTCTTTTATTTTTTGGCAGGCTCTAACTTTGGACCTTTGATCATTAAAGTTTGGGAATCTGGTTAGCTACAAACAGAACTGCCCATATATCTCCTGGGGCTAGGGACATAAGGACAGAGATCAGAAGAGTAACACTCCCTCACAAGCACAGACACGCATACACACTTTCACACCCTTAAGCAAAAGCAGTAATCAATCACTTAGATTTACAGAGCACTTATTCTGTACAGAAGACTTGGGAGAGTGCAATAAAGTAGACATGAACCATGACCTTAAGGAGTTTCCGATCTAGGGGGAAATTAGGAGTAAAAAAGAGAAATGATAGCATCGTTGACCACAGAGGCTAGGACTGTAATGGTGGTCTAAGCCACTTCTGCAGGTTCAACCCCAACTGAGGCTTCCAGTCACAGCAGTCAAAATGGTTGTTTTTTGTCACAATGTTGGTGGTGATAGCCATAATTTTGGAGGGTTTTTTTGCTTTTTAACGGTACTTAAGTGCTTACTATGTGCCAGATACCGAGGGAGATACCAGATAATCAGGTTGAACACAATCCATGTCCCCTACGGGGTTTATGGTATCAATCCCCATTTTACAAATGAGGTAACTGAGGCCCAGAGAAATGAAATAACTTGCCTAAGGTAACACAGCAGACATGTGGCCGAGTTGGGATTAAAATCCAGGTCCTTCTGACTCCCACACTTGCCCTCTATCCACTAGGCCGCACTGCTTCTCTTAGTTTTGGGGTTTATTTTTAATGTTGTATCCTAAGTGCTTACTATGTCTCAGGCAGTGTTCTAAGCCACTGGAGTAGATACAAACTAATCAGTTTGGACACAGTCCATTTCTGCTATGGGGCTCACAGTCTAAATCGCCATTTTACAGATGAGGTAACTGAGGAGCCGAGAAATGAAGTGACTTGCCCAAAGTCACACAGCAGACAAGTGGCAGAGCTGGGATTAGAACCCAGATCCCTCTGACTCCTAGGGCTGAACTCTATCCACTAGGCACGCTGTTTCTTAGTTCTTCCCGCTTCTTAGTTCTATCCTGCTGCTATTTCAGATCTTCTAGGTGATCTCCTGGTAGGTATGAGCATAACGGGGAACTTCGTAGCAGCGACCACATCAGCAAATGAAGTTTCTGTTCATCCCTTTGGCTGTAGCAACTCTATTTCGTATTGTCATCCTCAGAATTCTTGTCCCCACCAGTAGAGCCCTGAAAGGAATGGAGGAATTGGGAGGACCTCCTTATGGTGACCCACAATTGCATGCATCTAGATAATCAATGCACTTTACTGAGCGCTTATTCTGTGCAAAGCACTGTCCTAAGCAAGAATGATCATTCTTGGCTGAATCCCACTTTTCTTGCCAGTTGGACGTACATTCCCCTGGCTCCTCGATGACATGTTCCAGAAAGAGATTCCCTGTGATCTCACCGCCCAGAACACTGAAATAGGCCTGTCAGGCTCCACGTGCCCTTCTCATCATTTCTGCCCTTGTAGGAAAGCTGTCTGCCACCATAAGGAAATGAAATGAGTCATTTCAGTTATAATTTAGGGAAAAAAAGTGTAATCGAGGAAAAATAATGGGTCTGCAATGGCCGATTTGATTATTTCACTGTGTAATTCTCCAACTCCCCATTTTATTTCAAGAATGACGACACAGCTATGGTGGGTTTAATGAAACGCATATACGAGTGAAA
This sequence comes from Ornithorhynchus anatinus, assembly GCF_004115215.2. Taxonomy (NCBI): domain Eukaryota; kingdom Metazoa; phylum Chordata; class Mammalia; order Monotremata; family Ornithorhynchidae; genus Ornithorhynchus; species Ornithorhynchus anatinus. Next base: position 64,452,885 of record NC_041735.1, on the reverse strand, counting down.
CAAATACAGTAATATTAAGGTTGTAGGCCTTTGCACCTTATCTCACTGAAAATTATTTTGAGTACTGGAGTTGCACCGTTTTATCTACAACACTGAAGGAGCAATTTTTAAGGAGTTTTAGCTGAAAAGTTTATTGCATGTTATTGTTAGACTGAAGGTTAATCTATTTTTCTAATATATCCTTCCTCAATGGGCTCTCGGCAGAGAAAAAGTGCATTAAATATGCATTTAATCTATGCAGGGCTTCAATGCTCAAAATATGTCAACACATATCATCTTCCCACAAACAAATCAATGTCCACTGAACCATTTTACATATTTCATTTAGATGAGAATCTGTCGTATTCAATTCTTTCCTCGCGTGTTCCACACTGACAGATCTGGCATTGTTTTTTAATTTATTGGGGTAATATGAAGTTCATCATCCCTTGTGACCAGAAGAAAACTACAGAATCTTTAGGAATATGGGAGGAAGCATGGCCTAGGGGAAAGGACATGGGACTGGGAGGTCAGGACACCTCGGTTCTGATTCTAGCTTTGCCCCTGGTCTGCAGTACGCCTTGGGAAATCCTGTGACCACAATGTGCTTCCGTCTGTCAGTCAATCATATTTATTGAGTGTCGAGCACTGTACTAAGCGGTTGGGAGAATATAATACAAAAAAATAACAGAGTTTTCTTTCTTTAACATTCGCTGATCTCCCTACTCTAGTCTGTGGACACAATATGGGTCAGGGATTTCTCTGATCTAATTTTCTTGTATCTAACACCGACTCTTTTGTAATATACTCTCCCAAGAACTGAGTACTGTGCTCCGCACACAGTAAGCACTGAATAAACACCGTAGACTTATCTAAGCCCAACATGTAACACAGATGACTCTAATGTATTTTAATGTCTGTCTCTCTCTCTCTGTAGTCTGTAAGCTCCTTTTGTGCAGGGATCATGTCTACCGACCTTATTATTCTGTACTCTCCCAAGCACTTCATACAGTGCTCTTCACAGTAAGTGATCAATAAATACCTTTGATTGATTGGGAAATTAAAAATCCTTAGTCCTCTGAAAATGTAAGTGTAAATCCAAAGATTCTAACACTTTCATAAAGTGATTTAAGCATCGGCTGCAAATGATTGAAAATGATTTATAAATCATTTTTATTCATCTTCCCCTTTATATTGTATACTCCTAGTTATTGTGCTTTCTCAAGTCTTTAGTTCAGTGTTTATCACCCAGGAAGCATTCAGTAGTTTTTTTTTGTTTTGTTTTTTTTTTAATAGTTAACCACTTACTATGTGCCAAGACTGTAGTAAACATAGGGTAAATACAAAAGAATCAGGTTGGACACAGTCCCTGTCCCTCATGGGGCTCAGAGTTTAAGAGAGCAGGGAAACGGGTATTCAATTCCCATTTTACAGGTGAGGGAACTGAGGTACAGAGAAGAGCTCAAAGACTTGCCCAAATTCATATAGGAGGTAAGTGATGAAACGGCAATTAGGACTGAAGTCTTGACTTCCTGTCCCGTGCTCTTTTCACTAGGTCATGCTGCTTCTCATGTAACTAGGGTTCCGGCCCTTAACGAGCGTACAATCTAACGAGGAAAACCGTAAAGCAATGTGCAGAGGGCAGAAAGAAAGAGAAGTCCCATTGGTTGCACTGGTTACGATACACGCTGTACTAAAAATAACTGATGAGGGAGAAACAACACCTTCCCCAGATTCCATATAACCAGCACTGAATAGAATGGAAACTTGGCAATTATTTAATGGCTGTGTTTAATCGAGAAAGCCAAACCAGAACTCTTCAGTCCAAGAAAATCTTTTTTGTGGCCGAATGAGCCAGATAGACCTAAATACTGACGCAATTCATTAGGCAGTTGCTCAACTCTCTACTGGATTCACATTGTGTTTTCAATATGCTTAGCATGACCCCTCCCAACCTCCCTCCATATATATATATATATATACACATACACAAACACACACAGGATCTGTTGAAATACATAAGTAAACAGCTTAAGTTCCCTATCTGGACATTGTTCTTTCTTTTTCCACAATCCCATTTAGTATATCGGATTTATCTCTGCTCTTCGCCTTTGGGCAGCACTGAAGTGTATTTTTAATGACATCTTGTATTTCTTTTTCCTTGGCCAGTCATATTTTTCATCTATTTATTATGAAGACATACTTTTTTCTTGTGGTCCGGCTATTATTACTCATAAATCATGACTCACTTTGACATCTGTCTTGAGTAAATGGTTGTTGACTTTATTCAGAAGTCAACACTAAGAAGCCGATCGGGCTGCAGTGTGGATAAAAAATCCGGACTCTCATCCGCTTACAGTTAGATCTTGGGTTTCAAAGGGGTGAACAGTGCATTTTGTTGATATAGGCTTCTTGCAAATCTATCAAACCTATCAAATGCATATGTAGTGAGAAGACAGAGTTCTCTGTTACACCACCCACATGGCAAATTGCTGAACCTCAGGTTAATATCGGTTCAACGTGACATATTTTCTCTATAGAGAAATGCATAATTCCAGATTTTTAGAACATTCAGAATAGCTGTGCTCCATCCTTTAGAGAAGTAGCGTGGCTCAGTGGAAAGAGCACAGGCTTGGGAGTCAGCGGTCATGGGTTCGAATCCTGGCTCTGCCACTTGTCAGCTCTGTGACTGTGGGCAAGTCACTTAACTTCTCTATGCCTCAGTTACCTCATCTCTAAAATGGGGATTAAGACTGTGAGCCTCACATGGGACAACCTGATTACCCTGTATCTACCTCAGCGCTTAGAACAGTGCTCTGTCCATAGTAAGCGCTTAAGAAATACCAACATTATTATTATGATTATGATTATTATTATTACCAACATTATCCTCACTCTAGGCTTCAAGGCTCTACATCACCTTGCCCCTTCCTACCTCTCCTCCCTTCTCTCTTTCTACCACCCACCCCATACGCTCCGCTCCTCTGCCGCCCACCTCCTCACTGTCCCTCAGTCTCACCTATCCCGCCGTCGACCCCTGGGCCACGTCCTCCCACGGTCCCAGAACGCCCTCCCTCCTCACCTCTGCCAAACTGATTCTCTTCCCCTCTTCAAAACCCTACTTAAAACTCACCTCCTCCGAGAGGCCTTCCCAGACTGAGCTCCTCTTCTCCCTCTACTCCCTCTGCCACCCCCTCTTTACCTCTCCGCAGCTAAACCCTATTTTTCCCCTTTTCCCTCTGCTCCTCCACCTCTCCCTTCCCATCCCCATAGCACTGTGCTCGTCCGCTCAACTGTATATTTTCCATTACCCTATTTATTTTGTTAATGAATTGTACATCGCCTTGATTCTATTTAGTTGCCATTGTTTTTACGAGATGTTCTTCCCCTTGACTCTATTTATTGCCATTGTTCTTGTCTGTCCATCTCCCCCGATTAGACTGTAAGCCCGTCAAACGGCAGGGACTGTCTCTATCTGTTGACAACTTGTTCATCCCAAGTGCTTAGTACAGTGCTCTGCGCATAGTAAGCACTCAATAAATACTATTGAATGAATGAATGAATATTATTATTAAAGAATACTCATATTATTAACAATCTCCCCCTCTGGACAGTAAGTTTGTTGTGGGCAGGGAATGTGTCTGTTCATTGTTATATAGTATTCTCCCAAACGCTTACTACAGAGTTCTGCACACAGTAAGCAATCAAATACATGTGGCTGTTATAAGAACTCTTTTCTATGCCACTTAGGTAAAATTTGGCTTTTTTATTGTTAATGAAAATCAATTTTGAGTTTAGCATTGTCTTTCTCGGTGATTCTTGTTGAGTGCCTAAAGTGTGTAAAACACCGTTCTTCTCCTCTAGACTGTAAGCTCCTTGTGGGCAAGGAACATGCCTACCAACTCTTATATTGTATTCTCTCAAGGACTCGGTACAGTGCTCTGCACACAGTAAACACTCAATAAATATGATTGATTCCTAATCATAGAAGCATAAGGATTTATTAAGTGCTCACTAGGTGCAATGCAATGTACTAAGTGGAGAGAAGCACAGATCAAGGAAGTAACACATTCCCTGCCTACAAAAAGCTTACACTCTAATGGAGGAGACAAACTATTGAAAAAAAGAGCGAGCCAAATAAATGATTGACTGGGTAATTGAAGAGGTGGATAAGTGCTGAGGAGGAGTATAAATAAATGCACAAGTAGCAGAGATGGTTTGGGTGGCTGGCAATCTTTTTTTATGGTTTAGTTAAGTGCTTATTACACATTGAGCATTGTTGTAAACACTGGGTAGATGCAGGGTAATCAGGCTGAATAGAATCCCTGCCCCAGCGTTTAGGACCTCTAGTCTGAGTAGGAGGGAGAACAGGTATTGAATCCCCATTTTTCAGTTGAGGAACCTGAGGCACAGAGCAGTTAAGTGACTTGCCCAAGGTCACACAGCAGACAAGTGGTGGAATCAGGATTAGAAACCAGGTCTTCTAACTCCTAGGCCTATGTGTTATCCACTAAGCCATGCTGCTTCTCCGGCTTCAAATTTATGGAGGTCTTGCAGCATAAGTTGGGATACTTGGAGAAGCAGCGTGGCTTAGTGGAAAGAGCACTGGCTTCAGAGTTAGAGGTCGTGGGTTCTAATCCTGGCTCTGCCACTTGTCAGCTGTGTGACTTTGGACAAGTCACTTGACATCTCTGTGCCTCAGTTCCCTCATCTGTAAAATGGGGATTAAGACTGTGAGCCCCACCTGGGACAACCTGATGACCTTGTATCTATCCCAGCACATAGAACAGTGCTTACCACATAGTAAGCGCTTAACAAATGCCATCATTATTATTATACTCAAACTACATGTAAAGGGAAATACTGAAAGGAGCAGGAGGATAGGATAGGACAGTCAGTTCCAGATAGTAGCCCAACTATGAATGAAACATGAAGAGATTGTGATTAGGACATTAGAAATCACAAGGACTATTGTAAGAATAAGCATGGCCAGTGGAAAGACCTGGGTTCTAATTCCAGCTCCACCACTTGTCTGCTGTGTGACCTCAGGCAATTAGCTTAACTTCTCTATGTCTCAGTTCTCTTATCTGCAAAATTGGCATCAAGACCTGTTATCCCTACTACTAAGACTCTCCACCCCGTGTGGGATTTGATTACCCTGTATCTGCCCCAGTGCTTAATACAGAGTTGACACGTTTAAGTGCTTAACAAATAACTCAATTATTTAGGGCGGTTACCAGCATAATGGAGACAATACAAGTCTAACAAGAATAGATAACCTCTTTATTTCCAGGAAAGCAATTGATTATGGCATTATTGAGGTTCCCTCCAAACCTGTCATGCTGCCTGACCTGAGACCTTTTGGCTAAAACTGAGCAGATCCCTGATTGGAAGACACCCCAAAGTATGAAGGCCCCCCAACTCCCAGTAGTCCTGAATATCCAGAATGATGTCAGAATCAAGGAAGCACGCCTTCAGGTTGGGACCAGGGAGGGGTAAATAATGTTTGAGGGGGTAAAAGAGGGATCCAGAGGTAGTAATCTGAGCTATGCAGGTTTGAAACCCTGGTCAAGTTTGAGATGATCAGTATAAAGTTGAATCAGTCAACCGCATTGTTGTAGAACTCGACGTGTTGTCTCATTGGTATATTATTGATAGGAAGTAGGGGTTAGCAACGGAGATGACTGTTGGATTCATATGATGTGAAATACTGAGAATTAATCAAGGAAGTCATGGAGGAGGCAGCCTTTCAGGAGGGCTACGACTATGGGAAGGGTTGTGGTCTGATGGATTTTGTTGGGGAGGGAAATCCCTTGGAGAAGCAGCATGGTCGAAAGGATAGAGCACAGACCTGGGAGTCAGAAGGACCTGGGTTCTGATTCTGGCTCCACCACTTGTCTGCTGTGTGACCTTGGGCAAGTCACTTAGCTTCTCTGTGTCTCAGTTCCTTCATCTGTAAAATGGGGAATAAGACTTTGAGCCCCATGTGGGGACACAGACCATGTCCAACCGGAGTAATTTGTGTCTAGTTCAGTGCCAGGTACGTAGTAAGCGTTTAACAAATGCCATAAAAGGCAGGGAGGGCAGCATGAGAGGGTGGCAACCAGAACGAGGTTCAGTCAGTCAATCTATAAGTCACTGGTATTTATTGAGCACTTATCATGTGATGCCTCAGTTACCTCATCTGTGAAATTGGTAGTGAGACTGTGAGCCCCATGTGGGACAGGGACTGTGTCCAACCTCATTTGCTTGTATTCACCCTAACGCTCAGTACAGTGTCAGGCACATAGTAAATGCTCAACAAATACCACAATAATTATTATTATCATTATTTTTATGTGAGAGAACTGAAGAGAGCAGGGTTGGGGAATAATGGAAATGGAATGCTTCCTCATGGGGATATAAGCATTTTATGAGCAGGGAACACTTTCCTGCTTTGTATTGTATTTTCCCAGGCACTAAGTTGGCCAGCCAGTAAATATTATTAACAAGTAGCCACTTGGGAATTGGGATTAGAACCCAGGTCCTTCTGACTGTGAGGCCTGTGCACTGACTGGACCCCGATGCTTACCACTGATGATTAGTATTACCAAAAGAGCTTTCTCCACTAAATCAGGAAGGTTAATAGATGGATACACGCAAACATAAAAATGCAAAACTCTCCACAATTAAGGGAAATAATAAATTAATTACCACAAAGCAATAAATAATTAGAGTTTACTCACTTACAGGTACATTATGTCTTCTATTTGAAGTCACAAGTGAAGCAGTCTGTTGCCATACATATTCATTGCCATGGAAATAAGAGTAATGTGAAAAAGTCAATCAGATTTGAATTAATTTCCTCCTCCATTCCCTTTATTTCTTTCATCAAATAAGTTTAATTTCCTCCTACCTACTGAACCCAACTCTGACCTATTTTTTCTCTCCTTTTCCTTTCTCTTCCTTTTCTAGGCAGTCTTTTCATTTTAGCTCTACACATCTTTCATGGGCAATAGAGGCTCAAATTTATTTTCAGACCCTCTAAAATAGTGCAAGCAAAGCATTATTTTCTATTTCATTCAGCAAGATTTCATTCAATGAAAAATAGCCTTTTTTTCTTAACAAGTTATTTTCTGTTTTTTTTTTTTTTTTTTATTCCAGCTGCAACCCTCAGAAAAAGGTCACAGATTTCTTCAAAAGCTCTCACACCTCCAGGAGTTGCTGACAAATGTCTGTATTTCATAGTCTCCCAAGCATTTAGTCCAGCATCCTGCATGTCTTAAATCCTAAATAAACAGGATTAATGGATTAATCAAAATAGCTTCTGAAACAGGCTGGCATCCTTGAGAACATTAACAAGAATTCCAGTTTGGATCTGTTACGGCTCTAGCACTCACTCTGCTGGAGAAACCAAAATGCAGCTCGCAGACTTCGGGCCTGTTTTCTGTGCTCACTGAAGTTTAGCAGCTAACGTGCCTTCATTAATCCCTTCAATATGGATTCACAAAGAGACTTGGGAATTCAGTTGTCAGAGCCTGAAATCCTCTGACCTCATATAAGTCAGTAATTTATTTTCAACCACTGAGGAAGTAGCAAAAGCTAAGCTCGTTGCGAACAGGGAATATGTCCACCGACTCTGATTCTATCAGTCAGTGGTGTTTATTGAGCGCGTACTAGGTGCAGAGCCCAGATCTAAGCACTTGGGAGAATATAAAATACAGATATTTATCAACAACCTGTGGAGATGTGATGGCTGTTTACTTGTTTTGATGTCTGTCTCCTCACTTCTTGACTGTGAGCCCTTTGTGGGCAGGGTTCATTCATTCAATAGTATTTATTGAGCGCTTACTATGTGCAGAGCACTGTACTAAGCACTTGGAATGTACAAATTGGCAACAGATAGAGACAGTCCCTGCCCTTTGACGGGCTTACAGTCAAATTGGGGGAGACGGACAGACAAGAACAATAGCGAAAAATAAAATCAAGGGGAAGAACATCTCATTAAAACAAGAGCAAATAAATAGAATCAGGGTGATGTACATCTCATTAACAAAATAAATAGGGTAATGAAGATTGTTGAGCTACAGTTGAGCAGACTTGTACAGTGCTGAGGGGATGGGAAGGGAGAAGGGGAGGAGCAGAGGGAAAGAGGGGAGAAGAGGGTTTAGCTGCGGAGAGGCGAAGAGGTGAGGGTGCGGTAGAGGGAGCAGAGGGAAAAGGGGTTGTCTCTGTTTGTGGCTGAATTGTACTTTCCAAGGGCTTAGTACAGTGCTCTGCACACAGTAAGCGCTCAACAAATAAGACTGAATGAATTAATTAATGAATGAGAACTTTTGAAGAAATGCATGACCTTTTTTCGGAGGGTTGCAACTGGAATAAGAAATCAGAAAATAAGGGGTTTTTTTGGTACTCTCCCATAAGTACAGTTCCCTGTCCACCGTAAACACTCAACAAATACCACTGATTGATTGCCTAGTGGAAAGAGCATGGGATTGGGAGTCAGAGGACCTGGGTTCAAATTCCAGGTGCACCACTTTTCTGCTGTGTGACCTTGGGCAAGTCACCTACCTTCTCTCTTGTACTATACTTTCCCAAACTCTTGGTTCAGTGCTCTGCACACAGTAAGCACTCAGTAAATACCACTGACTGATAGTCACCACTCTTCCACATTCTGGCTGAAGACACAAGTGTCATATAGTGGACTGAAAGACATCATAGTAAAGGGATTTGAATCCTTCCTCTATCACGTACATAAGCGAATCAATCGGTATTTGAGTTTACTGTGTGCAGAACACTGAACTAAACCCTTGGGAGAATAGACAATATCAGAGTCGGTAGACATCATTCCTGCCCACAAGGAGGTTTCAGTGTAGAGGAAACTCACTTCCACTTGGTGAAGCCACATCTTTAATATCTTTAGAAGAATATGTGTGTTATATTGTACTCTCCCAAGTGCTTAGTACAATGGTCTGCAGACAATAAGTGCTCAATAAATATAATTGACTGAGTCCTCAGGCCCTTACTGATTTCTAGCTGTGAAATGAGTTGGCCTAGTCCGGGGAGTCGCTCTGGGTCGGGAAACGACTCCTTGGCCTAAGACAAAAAAGCAGGAGACCAGTTCTTCCCCTGGCTCTCTCCCTGGCCTGCTGTGTGCCCTTGGGTAAGGAACAGAGAAGAAGCTTGGCTTAGTGGATAAGAGCACAGGCCTGGGAGTCGTAAGGACCTGGGTTCTAATTCAGGATCTGCCATATGTCTGCTGTGTGACCTTGGGTAAGTCATTTCACTTCTCTGGACCTCAGTTCCCTCATTAGTAAAATGGAGATTAAGAGGGTTAGCTCCATGTGGGACGGGCACTGTGTCCAGCTGATTAAGTTGGATTTACCCCAGCACTTAGATCAGTGCTTGGCACATATTAAGTGTTTAGAAAGTATCATAATAATTATCATCATCACTTTACTTCTGTATGCTGAAGTTCCCCCGTCTGTGAAATGGGACTGTATTACCTGTTCTCCCTCCCTTTTTGACTGTGAGCTCCATGGGGGAACTGACTACCTTGAATCTGTCCCAGCCTTTAGTACAGTGCTTTGCACATAGTAAATTCTTAATAAATGTCATCATTATGATGACTATTAATTGTCTGCAATCAAATAGAAAGTCAGGAAATTGAAAAACCAAGCAGATATGCTTTGTCCTAGTATAGCTGACATGGCCTAATGGTAAGAACACAGGCTTCGGGTCAGAAGTCTTGGGTTCTAATCCCCAATCCTTGGCCTTGGCCTTGGCCAAGTCACTTAACTTCTCTGTGTTTCGGTACCCTCATCTGCAAAATGGGGATTAAAACCAAGAGCCCCGTGTGGGACATGAACTTGATTACTTCATATCAACCCAAGCACTTTGAACAGTGCACATAGTAAACGCTTATCAAATGCCATAATCATATTATACAATTGTTCCTGTAGAAAAAGGGAAGAAAAACCCTGTCGGAAAGGAAAACTGTCAAGGATGGATCAAAAAAGGATGTTCCAGGGCCCATAGCACCAGAGGGATGAGTGGAGAGGCACCACTGTCTTGCGGGATTGCCAAGAGACAGGAGAGAGAGGATGGAAGAGAGTAACACTACAACTCTGCTTAGTTCAGGGGTCATTAGACACAAGCAACCGGATTTAAGCCTGTGAGTCAAAGAATCTGGGTTCTAACCCTGGGTCTGACAGTTACCTGCTATTCAACAAGTCACTTAAATTCCCTGTACTTCCATTTTTTTTCAGCTGTAAAATGGGGATTCAATACCTGTTCTCCCTCCTCCTTAGACTGTGAGTTCCACTTAGGACAAGCCTCAGGATCCGATTATCTTGTAGCTCATTGTAGGCAGGGAATATGTCTACCAATTGTGTTGTATTGTATTCCCTCAGGCTCGGACAGTGTTCAGCACAAAGTAAACACTCAGTGAATACCATGGATTCATTGATCTATCCCAGCATTTAGTACAGTGCTTGCCACAAATTAGGCTCTTTTAACAAATACCACAATTATCATGATTTCATTTTGAAAGACTCTTGTCATCAGAGCTTGAGTTCTTTCAAATAATAATAATGGTGGTATTTGTTAAGCACTTACTATGTGCCAAGCACTGTTCTAAGTGCTGGGGTAGATACAAGGTATTCAGGTTGTCCCACGTAGGGCTCACAGTCTTCATCTCCATTTTACAGATGAGATCATTGAGGCACGGAAAAATTAAGTGACTTACCCAAGGTCACACAGCTGACAAGCAGCAGAGCCGGGATTAGAATCCATGACCTCTGACTCCCAAACTCGGGCTCTTTCCACTAAGCCACGCTGCTTCTCATATCTAGCCTGATCTCATCATGGCTCAGGACCTTAGTACTATGCTAATTTTTTGACGGCACAAGCAAATAGTTTCAGCTTATTAGCAAGTCTTAAACTGTTACTAATGTTATGAAATGCTACCAAATCATTTTCCTTATGTTCACCCCGGGATTGCTACTAAAATGTTAGTAAAATTCTACTGAATTCTACAAAGTTCTGCTATAATTACTATGCAATCTTCATCATTTGTGACCCAATAAAATTGCCCTCAATAAAGGCAGATTGGATGATCCAGTTTCCTCTTCACCTCTGACTGAAAGCCTCCAAAGTAGCCCGAAATATTTTTATCCAGTGATAATTGCAAATGAAAATTATGTTTTAATTGCATTTCTTCATAATTATCTTTAAGATGGTTTCTATACACTGAACATGATTCTATACTCACATCCTGCAGATTACATATCTGAAGAGATAATGAAAGGTTTGAAAGGTTTGCATTTGTCATAATGAGGCTTGGACATGTAGTAATATCGAATGTCGGTAAGTTACTGCCACCTGAAGAATCACTCTGTCCCTAAAGGAACCACTTCAAAAGTACTTTGCCAAAGAGTAAATAGCTAGCTTGAACAAAACCCAGTCGTTATTTTTTAATTTTTTTGCTTTGTTTTGACATAGAATTAGATTACTAGAAAACTATTAAAAATTAGACAATTTTCTTAACTATTCCAGATTTCCCAAATTGTTCACAGCATCTTCGAAGGCTGGCTCAACTTGTATTTTGAACAAAATGTTTTTCACTGTATATTTTATAGCAGAACATTTATTTTACCTTTTTCTTTGTCACATTTAGAGGATCAGAGAGTAACTAGGAGAGCAAAACATAAGAGTTTGAAAGGGAGAAAAAAATTGGAGCTCTACCATCTGCAATATAAAAGTAAGCAATGGGCACATGCATTATTGAGTAAGGTGTGTTGATCTTCTGGCTTGGGCAAAGTAGAGAAGGACATGTGTTTTCTGGAACTGAGAGTACCATTTTTCAGGAATGATGTTACCGACATACTTCTGCAGTCAGTTCTATTGATTGAGCACTTACTGTGTGCAGAGCATGGTACTAAGTGCTCGGTAGAGTACGATGTAACAACGAAGATACATACCCTGCTCACAGTGAGTTTACGTTATTGGCTTTCAATAAAAAGCAGGCTACCCGGACACCTGTTTGTAGGGAACAGTAGGGACACCAATACCAGATTCACCTCTAGAAAACTGGATATATAGCATAGCCAGATACAGTCGTTGGAATGGGGTGAGTTTGGGGTTCCTCATCTTGATTGTGAGCACGCTGTGGGGAGAGAATGCGTTTGTTGTACTCTCCCAATTATATTGTACTCTCCCAAGCACTTAGTACAGTGCTTTGCACACAGTAAGTGCTCAATGAATACCATTATCAATAATAATAATAATAGTACTGCTTACCTCTCTGCTCTCCTACTCCAACCCAGCCCACACTTTACTCCTCTAATGCCAACCTATGTGCTATTCCTCTATTTTGATTATCTCACCGTTGACTGCTCGCCCACATTCTGCTGCTGTCCTGGAATGACCTTCCTCCTCATCTCTGACAATTACTGTGCCCACTTTCAATGCCTTATTGAGCTCACATCTCCTCCAAGAAGCCTTTAACTAAGTCCTCATTTGCTGTTCTCCTATTCTCTTCTGCATTACCTTTGGATTTCTCCCATTCCCGTCCCCACCTCCCTACCCGCCTCAGTCACTGTTAGGCACTGTTCTAAGAGTTAGTGTAGATACCAGATAATCGGGTTGGAAGCAGTCCACATCCCACATGGGGGTCGGTCTTACAGCTTTAATCCCCATTCTGTAAATCTGTAGATTAGGTCACTGAGGCACAAAGAAATGAAGTGACTTGCCCAAGTTCACACAGCAGGCAAATGGCAGAGCCAGGTCTAGAATTCAGGTCTTCTGATCCCCAGGCCACTGCTCCTTCCACTAGACCATGCTTCTTCTCTGTTTTCCTCCTGTAATTCTCTCCCTATCTTTCAAAATTTAATGTAATGTTGGTCTCCCCCTTCAGTTTGTAAATTCCTTGTGGACAACAAACCCGACTACAAACTCTGTTGCAATGTACTCTCCAGAGTATTTAGTACTGTGCTCCCGAACACAATAAGTGCTCAAGAAATATCATTGATTGAATGATTCTTTTTTTTTTCTACTACAAAATTGATATACTAAAAGATCAAGTGGTGATCCAACCATCTAGATGGCTTTGGAGACCAAACTATGTCAACCTCACTGAATTTCATCCTCTAGAGGTTCAGCCTTACAGCTGAATAATGATGATGATGGTGTTTAAGTGCTTACCATGTGCCAAGCACTGTTCTAAGCACTAGGGTAGATGCAAGGTAATCAGGTTCTCCCATGTAGGGCTCACAGTCTCAATCCCCATTTTACAGATGAGGTAACTGAGGCCCAGGGAAGTGAAATGACTTGCCCAAGGTCACACAGCAAAAGAGTGGTGGGGAGTAGAACCCACGATCTTCTTACTCCGAGACCTGTGCTCTGTCCACTAATCCATGCTGCTTCTCTAATGCAATGATAAAGTCTGCAGTTTAGGAGGAAAAGGATTGAAAGTTCATAACGTGCTGAATCTTTTTTTCTATCTCCTGGGGGCTGTTTTCATGTCTAGCTACTACCTCTTCAGGGATTTTTTAATCATCTCTAAAGGTTTAATTATAACTGTCAGGGCTAATGCCATGTTACTTTTCAATAAGTGTGACAGAAAGCCCGTGTTCAACCCAATGATGAAAAAGAGGTTCCTTACCTTACCTGCTGCTATTCTTAGTTTCATCCACAAAACAATAACGTTTTTAAATTTACTAGACTGTAAGCTCCTTGAGGTGAGGGATCAATGTCTCTCAAGAAATCTCTGGTACTTATTAAGCATTTTTTTATGGCATTTGTTAACCACTTACCATGTTCCAGGCATTGAGGTAAATACAAAGTAATCAGGATGGACAGTGTCCCTGTCCCACAAAAGGTCTCACGGTCTTAATCCCGATTTTACAGATGAGGTCACTGAGGCCCAGAGAAGTGAAGTGACTTGCCCAAGGTCACATAGCAGACAAATGGTGGAGCAGAGATTAGAACTCAGGTCATCAGACTCTCAGGCCCATGCTTTTTCTGCGAGGTCATGATGCTTCTCACACAGCTACTTTGTGAAGAACACTGTCCTAAGTGCTTGGGAGAATATAATATGAGTTAGTAGGCATGAATGCTGCCTCAAGGGTACCTTGTAGGGCCCAGGAATCAGAGGGACCTGAGCGTAAACTCGCTGTGAGCAGGGAATGTGTCTATTTATTAATAATGTTGGTATTTGTTAAGCGCTTACTATGTGCAGAGCACTGTTCTAAGTGCTGAGGGAGATACAGGGTCATCAAATTGTCCTACGTGAGGCTCACAGTTAGTTCCCATTTTACAGATGAGGTAAATGAGGCACAGAGAAGTTAGGTGACTTGCCCACAGTCACACAGCTGCCAAGTGGCAGAGCCGGGAGTCGAACCCATGACCTCTGACTCCGAAGCCCAGGCTCTTTCCACTTATTGTTATATTATACTCTCCCAAGCACTTAGTACAGTGCTCTGCTCATGGTAAATTGCTCAATAGATACAGTTGTATGTACTGAAGTTCTAATCCTGGCTCTGCCATCATCTGCTGTGTGACCTTGGGCAAGTCATTTAACTTCCCTGTACCTCAGTTACCTCATTTGTAAAATGGGGATTACGACTGGGAGTCCTAAGTGGGACCTGATCAACTAGTATCATCTACCCCATTGCTTAGTACAGTGCCTGGCACATAATATAAGCACTTAAATACCAGTTTACAGCTCACAGAGAAAATAATTGCACTCGACATGGGGCTCTAGCCCACAACCCTGAGATGAACAATTCTATTATACTTTGAAATGCTATTGTTTTATTGTTTAATTGCTCTAGCTATATGGCAATTTCTTGTATTTCTTCTTGCCTATTTAGGAGTAGTTATGCTATTAAGCACTTAAGCGGGGAACACTGTTCTGAGCACTGCGAAGAATACACAGATGGGAATGAGATACAGTCCCTACCTCTTGGGAGCTCCTAATTTAATAATAAAGAGGGGGGAGAGTAGGTAGGTGACCAACGCGTAGTGAATGCTGAAGCACAGACTCAAATCAGTAGGGTAGCGGGGGGGGCTACAGGAGCAGAATTTCAGGCTCCTCCCAGCTCAGAGTCCACCATCAGAACCGCGGCCACAGAGACCACCACAGCAGCCGCCAACACAGTCTTCTTCAGGTATGGAGAAGCCGTGTGGCTTAGTGGATGGAGCACCAGCCTGGGAGTCAGAAGGTTGTGGGTTCTAATCCCAGCTCCACCACATCAGCTGTGGGACCTTGGATAAATCATCTCGCAGCGTGGCTCACTGGAAAGAGCTCGGACTTGGGGATCAGAGGTCACGGGTTCTAAGCCCAGCTCCACCGCTTGTCAGCCGTGTGACTTTGGGCAAGTCACTTCACTTCTCTGCCTCAATTCCCTCATCTGTCAAATGGGGAATAAAACTGTGAGCCCCACGTGGGAAAACCTGATCAACATGTATCCTTCCCAGTGCTTAGAACAGTGCTTTGCACTTAGTAAGTAACTGCTTAACGAATACCATCATTATTATCTCACTTCTCTGGGCCTCAGTTACCTTATCTGTAAAATGGGGATTCAGACTGTGAGCCCTATGTGGGACAGGGATTGTTTCCCCCCTGACTAACTTGTATCTACCCCAATGCTTAGAAGTGTGCTTGGCACAAAGTACTTGTCTACATGTACCAAAATTATTGTTGTTATTATTATTTAGTGCAGGAAGCACCAGGCTGTGGCTGGTTTTCCTCATACTGTGGAATGGTGGTGGGGCACATAGGGATGACACAGAAGACAGCCTTGCGGGATTCTAGAGAGGCAGGAGAGCAATCTTGCTCCTTTATTCATCTTCCCTCTGATCCCCACAGCAAATACATATTTATCTATATCTGTAATTTAGCTATATTAACAAATGTCATTCATTCATTCAATCATTTATTGAGTGCTTACTATGTGCAGAGCACTGTACTAAGCGCTTGGGGCACAGTCTCCCCTTCTAGACTGTGAGCTCATTGTGAGCAGGGATATGTCTTGCATATTTTACCCTCCCAAGCTCTTTGTAAAATGCTTTGCACACCGGAAGCAATCAAATACGATTCAAGTGAAGGCCCTGGGAACCACGATATAGGGAGTAGGGTTGGGGTGGGTGGAGGAGGAGTCCAATATTCGGTTGAAGAGAAATGGCCAGCAGATGCCCGACTGTGGCTTAAAGTCATGCAACTGGCAATGCATGGGATGTGCCAGGAGCCAATAAAAGGAGGAGATGGAGGAATTAGTTTACAGTCATCTGGTGGAGAGATAAACTCTTTCTCTCGAAATTAAAGATATTTCCCAGCTGAGGATCAGCTAACTGTTCAAGGTCATCAAATGGTTCTCAAGTCACTGCCCTTTAAATGCTCAGAAGTGAAACACCACATGCATGCATATACATACATATATACACATACACACACAACTCTCCCTGCCCCCACTCCCCCCGCCCCCGGTGAGCAGTTTCAAGAAGAAATTGAAAAGTTTATGAGGAAGAACAAGATGGAATAACCAATTCTCATTCTTGGCACATAAAGCGATGTTTTTGCCAAATGTTATTCTAGGGCAAGGGCCTCTTAGGAAAGGATCCTAATTTTAGTCATATGTGACTAGCCATTCTTTAACAGTGTTGGTATTTCATCTCCCGCTCCAGTGAAGAAGATACAGCCTCTGGGGAAGTATTTCTAGTTTTATTGAGATGTTCAACCGTTGTCTTTCAAAGACTGATCAGGTCTGTGTAACAAATCCATCTGGGCCCTACTGCCGGAGAAGGATAAATTAGCTTTGTCTTGCAGTTTTTGTTTCTGCTGATGGGTACCCGGTCTTCGCTTCAGTACTCAAGGGGGCAAATTCCTTTCATCATTTTCCAAATGGCTTTCTCTCTGCTCGTTTTGGAATACTATTGTGTCAGGTTTGTATATTTCTTGGTTATAGCATGCAATTATTTTAGGACCTTGGAACTATCTGTCCAAGTCGAATTTCAAAACCACTGATTGAGTTGTTTAAAACTATCCGGGTAGAATTATTTCAAATTGGCTGCTCTCGGCTTTCTGTACAAATCCTTGAAACTACCTGTTTTCAATTTGACTGCTATGTGCATCAATAGTCTTTTTTTTTTTCTTTTACAAGTTTCTGACATCTACAAGGGAAGAGTCAGAAGCAGGCTACTTTGGAAGATTAAATTAACACTAGCCTCTGGACTTCTGAAACTGTGATTTACAATTAGGTTATAGGAAGCTTTTTACGTAATCCAAATCGTTACTACAAAACTTCAGGGGACAATGAGTGTCCATTTTGTAGATTATTCCTTCTCCTAACATCTCATCCATCTCCTTCTAGCTGATGGCCATATTTCCCAGAGGGTTCTGGACTGCTCTTTTGAGGGTGTCACATCGTTAAAGATGCAGAACATTCACTGTTTATAACTATTTCACGTTCAAATTTCCCAAAAGATATTTGCAAATGCACAGACAATATTTCTGAACAAATAAGGTGTTCTTCTAAGTCATGAACTTGAAACAAAACTACACTGATTGCTTTCGGCTTTCTTAATTCAATCGTGACACATTTTGTTAACTTTTGAGGAAAACGCTGCACACAGTAAACACTCAATAAATATGATTGAATGAAGTAATATATTTGTTCATCAGAACTGAATAATAATTATGGGTTTGTGCAATCATTGTTATTTACTGAGCACTTATTATGTGTAAAGTACTCTAAATTCTTGAGAGAGTACAAGAGAATTAGTAGATATCTTCCCTGGCTCTGATGAATTTACAGTCTAGTGTTTACAATGTGCCAAGCACTGTGCTAATTGCTAGGGCAGATGCAAGATAATCAGATCAGACACAGTGCCTGTCCTATAGGTGATTCATTCAGCACACAGTCTTAAGCTATAGAATGATTATCATCGATTAATCAGTAATATTTTCAGGGCACTTACTGGGTGCAGAGCACTGTGCTAAGTACCTGGGAGAGTACAGTAGAATCCAACAGCATTGATCCATACGTTCCCTGCCCAGAAGGAGTTTACAGTCAAGAGCTCAAACTAGAACCAGACTACTGGGGAGACCAGTTTGGGTGGGGGAGTCCAGGGGAGGGGAGAGCGAGCTCCCAGATTTCTCCATCTAAAAGACTTCTCTGAGGGTTTGGATTCAGAATGTGGGATGAGTAAATCACATTTAATGAGAATTTACTTTGTGCAGATCACTTTACTAGGTAGTTGGAAGAGTACAGTATAGCAATATAACAGATATATTCCTTCCACAATGAGTTTACAATCTAGAGGGACCAGGGAAGAAGAGTGAGTGGAGAAGGTGAGGGAAGGGGGTGGCAGGAAATGGATCACCCAAGGGAGGACTGAATCAGAAGTGTGATATCCCTTCAGAAGAATGAACCAGAGGGCAGCCTTCTGGCCAAAATAAAATTGCCCTCCCTCAGAAATGCCAACTTTTCAATGTGAGTTTAAGGGAGAAGTTTTCAGGGAAGTGGGGATCAGGCCTCAAGCAATGACTAGGCCAGCCAACTGCCATTTGGAGACTTTTCCGCCCTTTCTGGACACTCTCAGATCTTGCCAGGGCCCTGGATTGAGCATATGTAGGCACTCGGGTCAGAGTACATTAGTAAGAGTTATTGATGCAGACCCTGCCCTTGAGGGGCTTACCATCACTCAGTCAATCAATACCATTTTATAGCTATGTAGGACACATTGGTGTCATCCTTGACTCGTCTCTCTCGTTCACCCCACACATCCTATCCGTTACCAAGACCTGCCGGTTTCACCTTTACAATATGGCCAAGATCCGTCCTTTCCTCTCCACCCAAACGGCTACCTTACTGCTACGGGCTCTCGTTAAATCCCGGCTAGACTACTGTGTCGGCCTTCTCTCTGATCTCCCTTCCTCATCTCTCTCCCTGCTCCGGTCTATTCTTCACTCCGCTGCCCTGCTCATCTTCCTGCAGAAACGATCTGGGCATGTCACTCCCCTTCTAAAACACCTCCAGTGGTTGCCTATCAACCTCCGCTCCAAACAAAAACTCCTCACTCTAGGCTTCGAGGCTCTCCATCACCTTGCCCCTTCCTACCTCTCCTCCCTTCTCTCTTTCTACCACCCACCCCGCACGCTCTGCTCCTCTGCCACCCACCTCCTCACCGTCCCTCGGTCTCGCCTATCCCACCGTCGAGCCCCGGGCCACGTCCTCCCGCGGTCCTGGAATGCCCTCCCTCCTCACCTCCGCCAAACTGATTCTCTTCCCCTCTTCAAAACCATACTTAAAACTCACCTCCTCCGAGAGGCCTTCCCAGACTGAGCTCCCCTTCTCCCTCCACTCCCTCTACCACCCCCCCTTCACCTCTCCACAGCTTAACCCTCTTTTCCCCCCATTTCCCTCTGCTCCTCCCCCTCTCCCTTGCCATCCCCTCAGCACTGTACTCGTCTGCTCAACTGTATATATTTTCATTACCCTGTTTATTTTGTTAATTTTGTTAATGAAATGTACATCGCCTTGATTTCTATTTAGTTACCATTGTTTTTACGAGATATTCTTCCCCTTGACTCTATTTTTTGCCATTGTTCTTATCTGTCCGTCTCCCCCGATTAGACCGTAAGCCCGTCAAACGGCAGGGACTGTCTCTATCTGTTGCCGACTTGTTCATTCCAAGTGCTTAGTACAGTGCTCTGCACACAGTAAGCACTCAATAAATACTATTGAATGAACATTGGTGTGTGTAATTGTAGTGTCTGAATTGGTAGTAATGTGTGTCATGTGATTAGTAAACTAGTTTAATATGGGCAAAAATTGAAATCTATGCAGATTTCAATTACTGAGCTACTGAAGGGGCCACTTAGACTGGATAAGGTCATAAAATGTTCATATTTAACCATGGCTGTCTTCCACCTCCCCTTTGTAAGAGTCACTAGTGAACAGCCAACTTGGCCGGTTCAGTTTACCCCCTTTCCCAACTCTCTGAGTTGCCAACAAACTCTGAAATGTCAGTGGGCAACAGAGAAATGAGGTAAGGAATGGTCATGGCTCATTTGAAATATGAAAGATGTCCTTGAATATTTTCAGCCTGTGACTGAATCCTACAAATTTTTTCTTCCACAAAACATCCCAGATCCTCCCCTTCCATTCCATGCAAATGGCCACTCCCCAATCCAACCACTTGTCATATATTCAGTGGACTATTCTAGCCGCCTGCTCACCAATCTTCCCTTTTTCTTTTTCAGTCTCTCATTTAAAGTTCGTACTTCTCTCCGCCATTGGGATCATTTTTAAAAAAAGTTACTTGGCATGTCTTTCCGTGCCTCATAAAACTCCAATCTTATTCTTCGCAGCATGACACAGTGGATACAGCATGGGCATGGAAGTCATATGGTCATGAATTCTAATCCTGGCTCCACCACTTGTCTGCTGTGTGTCTTGGACAAGTCACTTCATTTCTCTGTGCCTCAGTTACATCACCTGCAAAGTGGGAATTGAGACTGTCAGACCCACAAGGGATAAGGACTGCATCCAACCTGATTGTTTCCACTCCAGCATTTAGTACAGCTTCTGGCACATTGAAAGCCCTTAAATACCACAATTAATGTCAGTCGCCTCTTTAAGTAGAAACTCCTAACCACTGGCTTTAAGAAACTCCATCAGCTGTCTCCTTCTTTCCTTACCCCAACCTCCCAGCTCAGCTGGGACTCTCTGATCCCTCTGAACTAGTTTCTCAGTGGGCCTCATTCTTCCCTCTCCCACCTCTGATCCCTTACTCATGCAATACTCCCCTATACCCTCCTTCACTTCACACTTGCCAAACCACAATCCTCACCATTTTCAAAGCCCTCCTAAAACTCCACTTGCTTTAGGAGGCTTTCCTCAATCAAGGTTTCTTTTCCCCAGGTCATTTCCTCCTAACTACTATCTCAGCAATTATGTTCATTTGTTTTTACTGCTATTTGCTCAAACCCATGAGCCAGGCACTGAACCAAATGCTGAAGTAGTTAAGTGACTTGCCCAAGAACACACAGCAGGCAAGTGGCAGACCTGGTTTTAGAATCCAGGTCCTCTGACTCTCAGATCTGTGATCTTTCCGGTAGGCCCCACTGCTTCTCAATTTCATTTTACTCTGCCATATAACCTCATATTTAGTCCCTGACATTCGATGGTATTTGAGCTCTTAGTGTGTTCAAAGCACTGTACTAAGTACTTAGAAGAGTACAGTAAAGAAGCTAAACACTAGATACGATCTCTGAATTCAAGAATCTTTCCATTTCTTCTTTCATCTGGAAATTATTCTGTGGCTGGGCCTCTTGTTAGGTTGTAAATTCCTTGAGGTCAGGAACTAATTTTTACCCCTAGATTGCAAACTCCCCTGTTAGATTTTTAAAACCACTGAGGACACAATTTGCATGTACATATGCTGTCATACTCTCTCAAGGCCTTAGTACTGGACTTGCATAGAGCAGACACTAAATAAATAATATTGATCAAGTGATCAAGAATCTCTATTATCCTCTCTCAGGAACTTACTCCTCTCAACGTACAATAACTGCTCAATGTCACTGATGGATTGAGAATCAGAACAATTGTATGAGTCCACCTAGAGCAAAAACCCAGATTGCAAGTGAATATAGAGCATTACACGCATGGTTGCTTCTACTTTATATAGTCTGAATATTCTGACACGGGAATCATGGAATTCAATGAATAATGGAACAATTTCAAGTACTTGCGAGCAGGGTTGAATTTGCAGAGGAAAGAAAATTAGGTGTGACTGGAACTTGACCCTGAAATAATTTTGGGTGGCGGGACACATATAAAGTGGTAATTGGTGAGTAACTCTGACCTGGCTCGGGACCGCTCCTTTGCCTGGCTGCTGTCCCGGAGCCCGGCTCTGCTAGTTTATCCCAGGGATTTAGTGAACTCTTTGTGGGTGGGCATTATGTCACATTTGGCCCATTCTGGTTCTAACTCGGCCGTCGGCGAGAAGATTGTTCCTTCTCAGGCACTCAGATGTCCTCCGGACTGGGTGAATGCTTCTCAAGAATGATGATGCTCTTTTCCTTACTTTTCATTGCTTTGTTTATCTTTGAGTGTTTTCCCCTATTTTTGGCAAGATAGATTCTCCTGACTCTGAGTCAATCTAATCATATCAACCTGTTTTTATAATAGTATTTGCTGAGTGCTAACTATGTGCCAGGCACTGTACTTAGTGCTGGTGAGGAAACAAGCTGATCAGGTTGGACACAATCCATGTCCCACCTGGGGCTCACAGTCTTCATCCCGTGTTACGGATGGAGGTAACTGAGGCACCGAGAAGTGAAATTAATTGTCCAAGTTCACATAGCAATTAGTGGAGCTGGGATTAGAACCCAGGTCCTTATGACGTCCAGGCCTGTGCTCTATCCATTAGGCCACACTGCTTCTCTAAATCAACAGTATTTATTGAAGGCCAGCATAGATTTCGAGAAAGCACATTGTACTGGGAATCAGGAGACCTGGATTCCTTTCCCATTTCCAACATTCACATGCTCTGTGACCTCAGACAAGTCACTTAGCTTCTCTGTGCCTTTTCGAGAAAAATTGAGACAAAATACCTATTCTCTCTCCTTGGCCCGTGAGACTATTTCCAACCTGGTTATCCTGAACCTTCCCCAGTCCTTGGGATGGTGCTTGTCACATAGTAGGGGCTTAACAAATACTACCATTCTTACTGAGGATGAGAATGTACTAATTCCCCTCAGTTGTGTCTAACATGGTACGGGACTTAAAAGTTACCCTATTGCATTTTCTTGGACAAAGTATCTGCTGTGTGACCTTGGACAAGTCACTTAACTTCTCTGTGCCTTAGACACCTCATCTGTAAAATGGGGATGAAGATTGTGAGCCCCATATGGGACATGGACTTTATCCAACCTGATGAGCTTGTAACTACCCAGTGCTTAGTACAGTGCCTGGCACCTAGTAAGCACTTAAGTACCATTAAATTAAATTTCCACCATCAGCAGCATCACCTTCAAACCTAAAGACAACTTTCTTAGTACTAATACTATTATTAGTCAGTCAGTCAGTTGAATTTATTGAGCACTTACAGTGTGCAGAGCACTGTGCTAAGCAATGGGGAAGTACAATAACCGTATAACAGACATTCCCTGACCACGAGTTTACAGTCTGGCTTAGTACTTCTACTATGATAATGGCAGCTTTTGTGGCAATATGATAAACGTTGGCCAGCTAGAACTAGTCCTCTGTCCCAGATGGGGCTCACTGGCAAAGGGGGAGTGAAAAAAGGAATTTAATTTCTATGTATACACGTGGGCAAGTGGAGGCCCAGAGAAGAAAGTGACTTTCCTTAGGGTACACAGAAGCAGCATGGCTCAGTGGAAAGAGCACGAGCTTTGGAGTCAGAGGTCATGGGTTCGAACCCCGGCTCGGCCATTTGTCAGCTGTGTTACCTTGGGCAAGTCACTTAACTTCTCGGTGCCTCAGTTACCTCATCTGTAAAATGAGGATTAAGACTGTGAGCCCCATGTAGGACAACCTCATTCCCCTGTGCCTACCCCAGTGCTTAGAACAGTGCTTGGCACATAGTAAGCACTTAACAAATACCAACATTATTAAGTGGCCAAACTGGGCTTAGAACCTGCGTCTCCAAGACTCCTAATCTTGTGTTCCTTCCACTAGGCCATACATCTTTTCAGCAGAACAAAGCAGCTCAAAACTTTGATAGTCCTCAGGCCCCAAGTTTAGCTTCCTGCACTTAGTTACTCCTGAAACATCTCCTGGGACGGAAGTGCCTTTATAAGGCAATCCACGGCATGCTGCAGGAAGGGGAAAGATGTTTTGATCATAATAATACTCATGGTATTTGTTAAGCACTTACTAAGCGCTGGGGTGGAGACAAGCAAATCGGGTTGGACACAGTCTCTGTCCCATGTGGGGCTCACAGTCTCAATTCCCATTTTACAGATGAGGTAACTGAGGCACAGAGAAATAAAGCAACTTGCCCAAGGCCACACAGTAGACAAGTGGTAGTGCCAGAATTAGAAGTCATAACCTTCTGACTCCCAGGTCTGTGCCATACCCACTACGCCATGCTGGATCATCCCAATATTTCAGCATAATCTGACTCCCTGTTTACTAACTCTATTGTGCTCTCCCAAGTGCTTGCTTAATACAGAGTTCTGCACCTATTAAGCACTCAAATACCACTGAATGATTGATCCTTGATCATATCCAGATAATTGAAGCAATGGGCACATAGGGTTTGGATTATCCAGGGAATTCAAACTTGGGGGCACAGCTATTGATGTGATTTATGAACTGATATGACTGGGGTCTTTAGACTTATTCTTCACTTCAAACCAATTTCCCAGTTTTAGTCTGAGGGGAAATGTGGAGAAAACTCCTGCAGGCTTGCTCCCCAGGGTATACTGAGTGGGTTTCTGAATCTTTTCAAGTTAATGAAAAGAAAAAGGCTATAGCAAGAAAGAAATGCTAATGAAATGGCAGGAAACCTGGTCTCTTCCTTTTGAGGGTTGGATGATTAATTATCTACTTGTGAAGTGACAAGGAAAAAAATGTAATAGAGAATCCCCAGAAATTACTCTTATTCAAGGCAATGCATTGGGGATATTTTCGAGATCTACTCCTCTGGGGAATTTAATGAGAGTTTATTCCATTCATGAAAGTTCTTCCTTTTTTTTTTTATGGTCTCTCCCATTTTATGGATGAAGTCACCCAACTTTTTTGAATCACTAAAGCTTTCTTTTCTTGTTTTGTTTGATAAACCATGTAGATTTAGGCTATTTCAAGCCAATTCTCTTCTTTTCCATTCACTTTTTATCCCTTGTCTATTGCATTGCTGTCTCTGCACTATTGCTAGATGGCTGTGAGACACAGACTTTGTACCAATGGAAATTCAAATGCAAGTCTTCCAAATAGGGAGGCCTCCAACTCATTTCAAAGATGCCGACTGTGTGGCTTTTTTCAAAGACATCCTTTAGCTGGACATAAGAAGGAGTCCCAGAACTGAACTGCCTGGGGCACTTAATAATAATGATGATGATAATTTTGTTATTTAAGCACTCATTATGTTCCAGACACTGTACAAGCACTGGGGTGGATATAAGCTAATTGGGTTGGACTCTTTCCCTGAACTACATGGGGCTCATAGTCTTAATCCCCATTTTACAGATGAGGCAACTGAGGCACAGAGCAGTTATGTACTTGGCCAAGGTCACACAGTAGACAAGTGGCAAAGCTGGGATTGGAACCCAGGTCCTTTGGGCTTCAAGGGCCATGCTCTATCCACTAGGGCCTCCTGCTTCTTGGTCGAGGGGGAGCAGTGGAGAGCAGATGGATAAATGTCCTGCTACAAAATGGAGCCTATGATGTTACTAAGTGTACCCACAGGGTGTTGTGACATGTAGAGCATGAGAGGTTGCCATTTTGACCTTATCCCTTGGCACCCAACTAACGGAAGCCAGTTTTGCCTGAAGGTGATAGCCATTCTGGCCCTCACCTCTTCCAAACATCTGATGCTGCCCGAAACATAGCCCTATCTAATCACGGTATTTAGACATTTTTTTATGTGCCAAGAACTCTACTAAGCACTGGGGGTAGAGAGAATTATCAGCTTTAATAAAGTCTCTGCCCCACATGGGATTCGCAGTTTAGATAGGCAGGAGTAGGATTTTATCCCCATTTTATTAATGAGGAAATCGATGCACAGAGAAGCTAGGTGACTTGCCAAAGGTCACAGCAGACAAGTGGCAGAACCTAGATTAGAACCCAGGCCCTCTACCCAGGCCCAAGCTATTTCCAAAAGGACACACTGCTTCTCACATCTAGGGAGGGGAAAACCAGATGTCCAGGTTCAGGAAGCCAGCCAGGATGTGATAAGGTAATAAAACAATCCTCCTTTAATTTCTGCACCCAATCCAATTTCCACGACAGTTTCTCTGTTATGCTAAAGCCCCTGGTACCAACAACCCAGTCAATTCCTTACAAACACGTTTGTCTCCCCAATCGGGTATGCATCCTTTTGCAATTACGGTTTGTCAGATCAAACCAGCTTCATTAAGCAAGGAAAACTCAAACTTTGATATATAAATAAGCCACTTTAATCACAAAACTGTTAAAAATTTAGCAGCATTAAGGTGTGAAATATTCTGTAAGATCATTATGGGCAGATAATGTGTCTGCTACTTCTGCTGCACTGTACACTGTACTGGAAGCAGCATGGCTCGGTGGAAAGAGCCTGAGCTTCGGGAATCAGAGGTCATGGGTTCGACTCCCGGCTCTGCCACTTGTCAGCTGTGTGACTGTGGGCAAGTCACTTCACTTCTCTGTGCCTCAGTTACCTCATCTGTAAAATGGGAATTAACTGTGAGCCTCACGTGGGACAACCTGATGACCCTGTGTCTACCCCAGCGCTTAGAACAGTGCTCTGCATGTAGTAAGCGCTTAAATACCAACATTAATATTACTCTTCCAAGGACTTAGTACAGTGCTCTACACACAGTAAGCACTCAAATACAATTGCTTGATTATGCAATTTCTTCTTATTATTTTATTACCACTCACAGAATTACTCTGAGAATACAGAGGTTGTGAAATGAACTGCTTAAGTCTTTCGGATAGTAAAATTTTTAAACAGGAAATGATGCATCATTTTTTTTTTTTTACTCCCCCCCAACAGAAAGTAAGTGTGATTTGGGGGTCAACGCTATCAGTAGATGATTTCCTTTTCTCTCTTGTCACTTGGGCCCATTAAAATGTAATTAGAGGAAGAGGATACTATGTTTTGCCCCTGAGGCCAAAAATACTTGGCCCGTCTTTATTTCAAGGTTGAAAGGCATCGTGGTTGGAGATTTCTGTGGTCCAGCTACCTCCCTGACTGCTTTCACCCTGACTGCCTTTGCCCCTGACTCATTGAAGGCATGTACTAGTCACAGGGTATACTTTAAATAAAGTGGGATAAATATAAATGGCTTTTCCAAAGTGATAGCCCCTTGAAAATATCATCTCTCCCAAGTATTTCAAAGCCTAAACGATTTACCACCTGGGGCCAAGATGAACTGAATATCCCCTGGGGTATAGCATTGCACATCTATTCTGTTGCACTGTGGGTGTTTTCCCCCCATTCCTTGGAAGCATCTGCTCTAGGCCACTTCCCGAGGCAGGATATTGTGCTTCAGGTTTGTTCTGCTAGGACAATAACTTCAGCAAAGTCCAAAAAACATTAATTTAGAGATACTGTTTGTACCCTTAACTCAATAGAGCTTTGTTATCACCTGTCAGATAAATCAAAGGCACGTAGTATGACTCGAGTGTATTTTTGAATTTCAGTGATTCAATCACGTCTATTTATTCCCAAATGTCTAGTTCAAGCAAGGGACTTGAGAAAGGACCTAGTGTTGTACAAATGGGCTTGGGTGACTCTGACATGTGTAATACAAATAGGAAATCACAATACTACAATTATCCTCTCCACCATAGCTTACTTTTCATTTAATTTCTATGCCTTAGACATATTGTATTTTGTACTTCATGGGGCACTTTAATTAAACCCATGCTTCCTAGGTTTTTGCTTAAGGGAAGGATTTCCAGTTTGGTTCTTTTTTTTCCCCCGAAAGACTCCTCTAACAGTGGACTGTTTCATGAACTCTAGATGCGATAGACATATTTCCTTTTCATAGCCTCTCTGGGCAGGCTTCCAAGTTAGCCCAGTTGAGTCAGTCCCCAGGTTTGGGGCTCTAATAGCTTCTATCAGTCACTGAATGCATCAGGAAATGTCCCGGATTAAGAGAGCGAGAGGAAGATAAAGTCTTCCCAGTCAGTATGTGAGCAGTTGACAAGCACACTGCAGAAAGGTAGAGTTAGCCCGCTGTGGTCAGGGACTGTCTCTCTCTGTTGCTGTATTGTACTTTCTAAGTGCTTAGTACAGTGCTCTGCACACAGTAAGCACTCATAAATGCAATTAAATGAATGAATACCCAGATTCTAACCTGAGGAAGTGAGAGGAGGGAATCCAGAGATGACGGCCTCCCTGTGAATCTTCTTTCTCTACCCCACCACCCAGAATTAGATGGCTGGTCATGACCAGTCATTTAGAGCAAGTGTGCTTTCAAATCCTCCAGACAGACCTGGTTGAAATCTGGCAAGGGGATTTCAAGGAAAGAAAGGAAAAAATCAAGTACCGGATCGAGGAAGCTAAGATACAAAGCAAAGGATCTCGTTCTAATCTCAGCTCTGCCACTTGTCGTCTGTGTGACCTTGGGCATGTAACTTCCTTTCTCTATATCTCAGCTACCTCATCTGCAAAATGAAGATTAAGACTGTGAGACCCATGTGGGACAGGGATTGTGTCCAACTGGATTAGATTGCATCTACCCTACTGCTTGGTCCATAGTAAGTACTTAAAAACCACTATTATTGTTATTATTATTACTACTATTCTTTTCAATAGAAACACAGGAGAAATGGAGAAGTTGGGACATCTCTGTATACAGGTGCTCGGAACAGAGAAAGCACTTAACAAATCCTATTATTGCTAATATAGCACTCTGTGGTATTGGAAGAAATAGGTGTATGCTTGTATGTTAAGGTTCAGTAACAGAGAATTCTGCAAGAAAACCTCATGTTCTAGAACTATGTATATATGGATTTTTGGGTTCCTAAGCCGATTTTGCCCATATGTGTATTACCGGTTAGGATTCAGAAGAGTCATCTTTAAAATGATTTTTAAAATGTTTTAGGCCTGAAAGCCTATGTGTATTATTCTGCACACAAAACAAGATATTTTGGTTCAGCCAATTCTATTTCAATAGCGAATTCAAAAAGAGCAGGGAGTCTTCCCTAAATAGGGATAACAAAGTATGTATTACATAGTACCTGGGTACAATTTCATTACAGATTGAATCCAAATGGTCTTTGTGTTGAACAATGAAAAGTGGTAGTCAACTTGTCTCCAGCCTTTCTCCTCTTCAGTCTAGTCTCTACTCAACTGCTAAGAGTTCCAAACCTTTCGGAGTAAGAATCTCCTAAAGCGCTCTGTCATTTCACCGCGGCCTCTAGTTCCTTAGCTCTTCACAAGAATTCCTTTCTCAACGTACATCACATTTTATTCTCTTTTCTCTGATTCATTTATCACCACCTTCTCCTTACAACACTCTTTTCTTTCAAATCTGCTGACTTTATCTATGAAATCCACCTATACACCCAACTCCTACAGAAATACTCAGTAAGGAACATTGATTGAGGCATTCCTAATTCTAAAAATAAATGAAAAAAGTTGGTATTTGTTAGCGCTTACTATGTGCAGAGCACTGTTCTAAGCGCTGGGGTAAACACAGGGGAATCAGGTTGTCCCACGTGGGGCTCACAGTCTTCATCCCCATTTTACAGATGAGGGAACTGAGGCACAGAGAAGTTAAGTGACTTGCCCACAGTCACACAGCTGACAAGTGGCAGAGCTGGGATTCGAACTCATGAGCCCTGACTCCAAAGCCTGTGCTCTTTCCACTGCGCCACGCTGCTTCTACCATTTGTGATATTGAAATGACTCTTATAATAATACTTATGTTATTTATTAAGTGTTTACTATATTCTAGGCACTGTGGTGGATACAAGCAAGTCGGGTTGGATACGGTCCCTGTCCCACAGTCTCGATCCCCAGATCCACAGTCTAGATCCCAGATGATGTAACAGAGAAATGAAGTGACTTGACCAAGGTCACACATCATACAAGTGACAGAGACTGGATTATAACCCATGACCTTCTGACTCCTAGGTCTGTGCTCTATCCACTACGCCATGCTGCTTCTTCACATATCGATGCTGTATTCTCCTTTCATTTACACGTTTGCTAATTATGTTGTATCATTGTCCAACCTGATTACTTTCTATCTATCCCAGGGCTGAGTACAGTGCCTGGAACAGAGTAAGCACTTAAAATCACCATTTTTATTATACACCAGGTAATTGGGTTGGGCATAGTCCTTGTCCCACCTAGGGCTCCCAGGCTTAATACCAATTTTATAGAAGAGGGAACTGAGGCATAGAAAATCTAAATTACTTACCCAAGGTCACACAGCAGAAAAGTGGAAGAGCTGAGATTAGAACCCATGACCATCTGATACCAGGCCCATGCTCCATCCACTTGGCCATGCTACTTCTCTATAGAGAATGTGTCAGTTATACTGACCTCTCCCAAGTGTTTAGGACAGTGCTCTGCATATAGTAAGTGCTCAATAAATACGATTGCCTGGAGAATCATCTGGTCTATTATTTAAGCATTATTCACCCACATACTCAGATTTCTATTCTCCTTTTATTCCTGACGCTTACTACTACAAGTAATGATGATTGTGGTATTTATTAAGTGCTTACTATGTGCCAAGCACTGGGGAGGATCCAAGATAATCAGAACAGAGTTTTTGTAATAATGCAACTAACACCGAACAGTTTAGTTCACCCTAAACTATTGAAACACACAATAACTCAGACATATCATGCATAATTAGTTCCCGCTGAGCTACCAAGGCCAAATCCAGTGTACGCATGTCATCTCAAATACTGGAGAGAATTGGAAAACAGAGAAACTCAGAATAATAATATTCAGCTAACCTCATTCTGCTGAGAAACAATAAAATTCCAAGGATCTGAGAGGAATAAATTACAATCAACGTATGAACAAAACCTAACTTGAAGTCTGCATAAACAGTTAGCCCTGTCTGGGAGAAACATTAAGACCACGAGCCAGAGAGACACTGAATATATTCCAAGCAGCATATAGTCCAATCCTGAGCTGTGAGTTGTCACCTTTTCAGAGCAGACTTGGTGAAGTTGCTGTTAATTTTATGAAGATTCCAAGAATTCTGCAAAGGATAAAACCATTAGTAATGAAGAGTGCCAAGGATAACTTTTGTTCTAATTTCTAATGTTTAAGAGGAAAAGCCTAGAGCTGTATTTATTAAAAATCATTACAGTTATTGGAGTTTTGCCTAGATGGGTCTACTTAACCTCGCATGGAAGAATGTGATATAATGGATGGCACTGATGAACTCTGAATAATCCAATGACTCTGAACTATCGAGATGGAGCATGTCCTAGTGCATAGAGCCCAGGCCTGGGAGTCAGAAGGACCTGCATTCTAATCCAAGCTCTGCCACTTGTCTCTCTGTGACTTGGGCTAGTAGACTTCACTTCTCTCTGCCTCAGTTACCTCATCTGTAAAGTGGGGATTATGACCGTGACCATAGGGACCGTGACCAACCTGATTAGCTTGTACCTACCCCAGCACTTCAGTGCTTGACACATAGTAGGCACTTAACAAACAGCATTGTTTTTATTATTATTGAATCCTTTTACACAGTGAGACCATCTGAGAAAAATTTTGTCTTCAGTTGAATCCTATCAAGTCCCTACTTGGGCATGAAAATTGGCTGGCATCAATTTTAAGTAACTCAAGCATACTGTGCTGGTGGAGCTATTGGACACTTTCTGAACCCCTGGATCTCCTGGTGATCCCGTTTTGAGGCACCCCCGTAATCAACACATGGCAGTAAAAGGAGGAGCCATGATAAAAGCCTGCCAAGGAGGAGCCACAGAGGTAGAAAGAGCACCATGAAGGGAAAATGTCACTAATACCAAAGTTTGACATGTGTCCAATGTGACTCACGGTGCCAAAAAGGCACCTGGGAAGTTAAGGTCAAGCTGGTCCTTCAAAACTTGTATATATTCAGAAACAAATATTAACTTTAGTTGCAATACGCAACTGAATGTTTTGTTCAGACAGCATTAAAAGGGTGTGTGTTGGGACCGTGGGGAAAGGGAGTGGTATTCCTTTGTAAATGATGAGGCCAGAGGAATCCATCAGACAAATTATACACTGCAGAACTTCAGCTAGACCTTGATTTTTGTCTGGCTGCTTTAATATTCCTTTGTGTGGTTCCCAGTCTAACTGGGTCAATCACATTCTGAATATTTAAGGTGTATCTGGGCCTTCTGGTATCACTCCACGTAATGCTTAAGACATGGTTCTAATAATGCAAGAAGCTATTGTGAAATACAACGCCTCAAGTTGAGACGCATGCATAGATCAGCTAGGATTCATCAACATTTTCAAAATGAGATTCCGTCGCATGACCAGTTACTCCAAAAGGCATTTGTATGGATGTGATTTTGTGGGAGGTGATGGGAGAGAGGAGGGGTTACTTTTTACTAGGGCACACTGCAGAAGGTGCTGTCCCATTCTCACCTTTGCACATTTTGCTAGAACTTTTTACAGTGTTTTGCACATAGTTGGTGCTCAATGTTTTCATTAAATAGTAACATTCCATGCAATGGATATAAATTATCTCCTTCACCCACCTTATTATATAATGGACAAGAGTCATTTTGAAGTGGAAAACAAGTGAGACTTGATAATATATGAATGCTACTATTAATAACACATACCACAATTATTAAGCACTCACTATGTGCCAGCCACCATACTAAGCACTGGGGTAGATACAAGCAAACCGGGTTGGACCCAATCTCTGTCCCATGTGGGGCTCACAGTCTCAATCCCCATTTTACAGATGAGGGAACTGAGGCATCGAGAAGTGAAGTGACATGCTCAAGGTCACACAGCAGACAAGTCAGGGCACACAGTTAATGTCTTCCTTCATCTAATCACTTTCTCAATCTTCTTTTCCATGCATCGCCCTTTTTCTTCCTCATTTTATACCATCTTTTCCTCTCTCTCCCTTCCATTTTCTTTTCCTCTCTCCCTCCTTACTTTGCTTTTCATCCCCAAGAGTCCAAAATCCCTTCACAATTACCAAGGACTAAAATGAATCAAAAAGTATTCTATGAAAATCTACAGAGTTGCCTGGGTTAAAATGCCATATCAGTATCTACTCTGAAAATCCTTTGAAGTTACACAACAAAAGCGATTGGCTTTGCATGACAGGAAACTCAAAATTAGGTACTTAAGAATGAAAGAGGTTTATGGCATATGTATTGGAAGGGTAACCAAGACTTCCATTGTGTGCCATATAGAAAACGTGCCAAGTTAACACTTCCTCCATTTCTCAAAAGTTGGATGTTCACATTTTCAAGTATTGTAAGATTTTTATTATTCTGTTTGCCTGAAGGATTCGATTAGTAATAAATGGAGGTGGTTGATTGTTTTTGAGTGAGGGGGAAAAAGGGAATAGAAAAACTTCAGATGAAGTTTTAATAGGTTTACAATGCAGCATTAATGCTAAGCCCATAACTGATCAAAATGAAAAATGCAATAGAACTTTAGTGTTGGCATAAGTGATTAATAACTTCACCATTTGCTAATTTTTTTTTTCAACTGAGGGTAAGTATTCATCAGAGAACGGGCCTAGATAAAATGTGCATTGTTAACCCCTTTCTAGGTAGAGGTATCTTCTTACAGTGAAGGATGGTAGGTATTGTGCTTCCTTGTCTGTTATTCCAAGATATATTAATTTTTACTTGAAAAGATTCTTTACCCCCACATCACCTGAATAGCCCAATCATTCCTGAAGGCCTTTTAACCATGAATATCCCTAGAGAAAAGGATGTAGCTGACAAACATCCTGCAGCTGCATTCATTCATACTAATAATGCTATTTATTAATTAAGCACTTACC
The DNA here is from genome assembly GCF_004115215.2 of Ornithorhynchus anatinus. Classification (NCBI taxonomy): domain Eukaryota; kingdom Metazoa; phylum Chordata; class Mammalia; order Monotremata; family Ornithorhynchidae; genus Ornithorhynchus; species Ornithorhynchus anatinus. The sequence continues at coordinate 64,419,245 of NC_041735.1, read as the reverse complement.
AGGGCGCAGGCACTGAACTTAACACTGGGGTAGATACCAGCAAGCCAAGCTGGACACAGTCCCTGCCCCACATGGAGCTCATAGTCTCAATCCCCACTTTATAGATGAGGTAACCGAGGCCCAGAGAAGTGAAGTGACTTCTTCAAGATCACACAGCAGTCAGGATTAGAACGCATGACCTCTGAGTCTCAGGCCTGCGCTAGAACCACTATGCCATGCATTCATTTAATCATATTTATTAAGCACTTTCTGTGTGTAAAGTACTGTACTAAGTGTTTGGAAGCGTACAATTCAACAGACTTTCCTGCATGAAGTCACAGTTGAACACTTACTGTGCACAGAGGACTGTACTAAGCACTTGGGAGAGTACATTATAACAATAAGCACACACATTCCCTGCCCACAATGAGCTTCTAGTCTAGAGAAGCAGCGGGGCTCAGTGGAAAGAGCCTGAGCTTGGGAGTCGGAGGTCATGGGTTCTAATCCCAGCTCTGCCACTTGTCAGCTGTGTGACCTTGGGCAAGTCACTTCACTTCTCTATGCCCCAGTTCCCTCATCTGTAAAATAGGGATGAAGACTGTGAACCCTACATGGGACAATCTGATTACCTTGTATTTACCCCAGGGCTTAGAACAGTGCTTGACACATAGTAAGCACTTAACAAATACCACCATTTATTTTATTTTTTTTAGAGCAGAGTGTTCAGGATCAAGTCTTCTAGGGGAAATGGAAACCATCCTGCAATGAAGCTCTATCAAATTCAATAAATCAATCAACCATATTTATTGAACACTTACCGTGGGCAGAACATCTGATTCCACACAGAGTCCTTCCTAGTGGAGAACAGGGAGAATGGGAATCTTTTCAGTTTCAAAGCTCTCTCCACTATGCTCCAGTGGATGGAATTATCCAGCACCTCTTCCCTTCTGCATCCCAAGATGCACCCTGAGATTGTAGGTGGGCATGGATGCACCTGGATCCCATCTGGGAGAATGGAGACCCATGTGGCTATAGTATCGTAAACGTGACCCAGGGGTCCGGTTCTACCACTTCTTATGTGGCCCACTTGGGAGTCAAGCTAAAAATGCAAACCGCTGAAATGGTTCAATAGTGTATATTGGCTCATCTGGAGCAGAAGACCTGATATTATTAGTAAAGTATAGAGGGACACTTAAAAGCAGCTGAAATGGTCTATCTGGTCACTGGGGAAGCATTAAGCTTTATCTCCCCTAACCAAGATTTAGAGATTTCCCTTTTTTTTTTCTCACTGTTACTGGTTTGACTGTACTGCCTCGGTATTTCACCATCATCCAAAACTTCAAGGCCCTGAACAGTTCTCTTATGGTTTCAGTGAGTTAATACAGTTCCTTAAGCCTCTTACCAACTGTCAGAGAGTAACTTAAGTAGACACTGGGGAAAATCAAGTCCATTTTCTCTTCTAGTTTTCTCTCTCACAATGTAGCCACAAAAACTAGAAGGAAAATTTGTCAAGTGTGGCTGACCAGAGTTGGTGAAAAATATTTAACTGGACTTCTTAAGTGACTACTTGGTAGTGTCCAGCATGAAAGAAGGCACTGAAAGACCATACTCAGTGGACTTAATGAAGTAAATTATTCATTCATTCTATTGTATTTATTGAGCACTTTCTATGTGCAGAGCACTGTACTAAGCACTTGGAAGAGTACAATATAGCAATAGTGATTTGGAGGGAAAGATATCTTCTAACAATTATGGTATTCATTAATCACTTACTATGTGGCAAATCTAATGCAAAGTGCCAGTGTAAATCTAAGACGGATTTAGAATGGAAAGATTAAAAGGCAGGCTAAGCAGGTGTTTTCTACCATTCATTCAATAGTATTTAATGATTGATTAGTCTGTGCAGAACACTGTACTAAGCACTTGGAATGTAATAATAATAATGTTGGTATTTGTTGAGCACTTACTATGTGCAGAGCACTGTTCTAAGCGCTGGGTTAAAAAGAGGGTAATGAGGCTGTCCCATGTGAGGCTCGCAGATAATCCCCATTTTACAGATGAGGTAACTGAGGCCCAGAGAAGTTAAGTGACTTGTCCACAGTCACACAGCTGACAAGTGACAGAGCCGGAATTCAAACCCGTGACCTCTGACTCCCAATCCCAGGCTCTTTCCACTGAGCCACGCTGCTTCTCCAATAGTAGTAGTCCTTATCTCAGTGCCATACGCAAGAGGTAGCATGGCCTAGTGGCCTAAGAGTCAAAAGGATCTTGGTTCTAATCCTGGCCCTTGTCTGCTTTGTGACCATGGGCAAAATAATAATAATAATAATTATGTGCCAGACACTGTAATAAGCACTGGGGTAGATAAAAGCATATCGGGTTGAACACAGCCCCTGTCCCACATGGGGCTCATCTTCTCAATCCCCATTTTGCAGATGAGGTAACTGAGGCACAGAGAAGTGAAGTGACTTGCCCAACATCACACAGCAGACAAGTGGTGGAACGGGGTTTAGAACCTGTGCCCTTCTGAATTCCAGGCCCGGGCTCTATCCGCTGCACCCTAAGACCGTGAGCCCCATGTGGAACATGACTGTGTTCAACCTGAGTAGCTTGTATCTACCCCTATGCTTAGTACAGTTCACGGCATGTAGTAAATGTTTAATAAATATCATTAAAAAAAAAAGAATGGTTTCTCATTTACATTCTTATATATTTTCATTGTTCAGTACAGAGTATTGCACAGTAGAGAAGCTTGATTAAAATCATTATTATTTTGATCATATTTGTTAAAATCCTTACTAAATGTTAAGCGTAATTTTAAGTGCTGGGTAAATAAAAGTTAATCAAGTTGGACCCGGTCCCTGTCCCACATGGGACTCACAGTCTAAATAGGAGGGAAAACCAGTATTGAATCCCCTTTTTACAGATACGGAAACTGAGGTACGGAAAAGTTAAGTGACTTTCCCCAGGTCACATGGCAGGGAAGGGGAGGTTCAATGAATTGCTGAATAGATCCTATGCTTCTAGCACCAGAGAGAAAAAGCCCCAGTTACCACCTTATGATGTTTGCCTTTCAGACTGTAAGTTCATTGTGGGCAGGGAATGGGTCTGTTTATAGTTACCCTGAACTCTCCCAAGTGCTTAGTACAGTGCTCTGCACACAGTAAGCACTCAGTAAATACGATTGAATGAATGAAATAATTTGCAGTGTTTGGAAAATTTCAAACTCAAGCCACAGGGTACTTTCCCCTCCAGGGACAAACAGTAGGAAAACACCTGATTGGTTTTAGCATTTTCCTGGCTCTCAGTGAAGCGACCGGAAAAAAGTTGATTCCCTGTGTATTCTCAGCCACATCAATGTCAGTTAATGTAGGAAAACAAAAATGAAGACCGCCAAAAGATGAAGGTCAAGTGGAGAACCCACTGGTGACCGTTGGGTATACTAAAATCCAATCCTTCTTCAAATTGGGATCAGGAAGAGGCCTTCCAACCCTCACACCTGAAGGACAATGAAAACAGTTTCTGATGCAGAATTCCCAAGCGGAGAAAGGATGTTAGGGCTTCGCCACTAAAGGTTATAATCAAAGGCCGAGTTGACAGCTGCACTTTATGTGTTATTTCAAGGTGTATTTGATTTCCCTTAAGAACACTAAACAATATGAACTACAGTGGCAGTAAGGTTTTTCAATAGTGACTATAAAAGTAGATGAAACTTAAAATTGGATTCTTTGACGGGGGGGATTAAAAAAAATAATAACTTTGGCTTTTATTATCCCTTCCTACAAAATGGATCAACCGGGCTTCTATAAGTGCAGTTTAAACCAAAGTTAAGTAGGAAAGGGGTTGTCCTGAAACAGCTTATGTTTACTTATGGGGGCTTATTGGCATAGGGGAAAGGGCTTTATATGAAACGAACTCCGATATTCAGAAGGAATGGAGTCTGTCTTTCCCAAAGTGGGCCACTCACAGGTGGTCCCTTAATGAGGACAATGGGGCTGACTCAGAATTAGGTGACTCTCTGCCGCACCACCCCTAAAAAATTCAACTAGGGAAAGAACAGTGAGGAGATTTTATTCAGGTGTTGTTCTGTTGTTATTTCTTAATTAATTTACAGATTAAACCTTTTCAAGAAGCACTGTTTGAAAGTTAAATATGTTTGCAAGTTATAGGACTCTGTTGGGTAAAATGTATTCATTGTTATGTAAATTCAAGCAAACAATTAAAATAAACAATACACTAACGACCATTCGGACCCAAAGTCAGCAAGTTTTATATATTCTCAACTCAATCAAAATGCTTCATTTGCAAGCATTTTAAAAAAGCTGATTAATTATTCCAAATTTTATGTCTCCAGTTCCCATTAGAGCTTACCACTCCCCATTCAGAAGCAGCACGGCATAGTGGATGGTACAGGCTTGGGAGTCGGGAAGGTTATGGGTTCTAATTCTGACTCTGCCATTTGCCTGCTGCAGGACCGTGGGCGAGTCACTTCACTTCTCTGGGCCTCAGTTACCTCATCTGTAAAATGGAGATTGAGACTGTGAGTCCCACATGGGGCAGGGACTGTGCCCAACCCTATTTGCTTGTATCCACCGCAGTGCTTAGCACAATGTCTGGCACACAGTAAGCGCTTAACAAATAATATTATTATTACTGAGTATGGCGAATCCCAGTTTAGATAAGGCAGTTGTTACTTTTTGGAAAGAATATCCGCAGATAATCCTGCATTCTCCAAGTCAAGATCGAAGGCATGTCTTCCAACTCTGTTAGATTTGCACTCTCCCAGACTCTAGACTAGTGTTTTGCACACAGTACCTGCTCAAGTAGCATGACCTAGTGGATAGAGCATGCACCTGAGATTCAGAAGAACCTGGGTCCTAATCCCAGCTCCACCACTTGCCTGCTGTGTGATTTGGGGCAAAAAAATTGAACTTCTCTGTACCTCAGCTACATTATCTGCAAAATGTGGATTTAGATTCTGAGCCCCGTGTGGGACATGGTTTAATTTGTGTCTATCCCGGAGCTTAATACAATGTGTGGCACCTAGTAAGAGCTTAACAAATGTTACTGAAAAAATAAAATAAAGTAAAAAATACATACCATTGATAGATTGGTAGACCTTGGGTCTTTATCACAGAAGTGAGACGGCAGAAGTGGTGGATTTAACAGTCATATAATCAATCAGTGGTACTTATTCTTTCGTTGCTTTTTTTTTAATACTCTAGTGGTATTTGTTAAATGCTTATTATACGCCAGGCACTGTTCAAAAGTCAGCGGTAGATGCAATATAAGAAGGTTGGACGCAGTCCCTGTCCCAAATAGGACCACAGTCTTAATCCCCACTTTACATATGAGGATTCTCACTACAGAGAAGTGGGTGACTTGTCCAAGGTCACACACCAAACAGATGGTGGAGCCGGAATTGGAACCCAGATCCTGTGGCTCCCTTGCCCTTACATTTTCCACTGGGCCACACAGCTTCTCACGAGGCCATGCTGCTTCTCACTAAGCCACAGTACTTCTCAAATATTCATTGAGAGGTTCCTGTTTGCAGAGCCCTGTAGTAAACATTTGGAAGAGACAGTAAAGTAATAATGATTACAGTATTTGTTAAGCGCTTACTATGTCCCTGGCACTGTTCTAAGCGCTGGGGTGGATACAAGCAAATTGTGTTGGACACAGTCCCTCTCCTACATCGGACTCACAGTCTCAATCCCTGTTTCACAGATGAGGTAACTGAGGCCCAGAGAAGACAAGTAAGAATAATTAGAAGAAGAAGAAGAATATTTGTTAAACACTTATTATGTGCCAAGCACTGTTCTAAGCACTGGGGTAGATATAAGGTAATCAGGTTGTTCCACATGGGGTTTACAGTCTTAATCCCCATTTTACAGATGAGATAACTGAGGCACAGAGAAGTGAATTGACTTGGCCAAGGTCACGTAGCAGACAAGTGGCAGACACAGGATTAGAACCCATGACCTTCTTCCTCTCAGGCCCATGCTCTATCAGTGCCATGCTGAAAGTAGATAGAGAAGCAGCATGGCTCAGTGGAAAGAGCCCGGGCTTGGGAGTCAGAAGTCATGGGTTCGAATCCCAGCTCTGCCACTTGTCAGCTGTGTGACTGTGGGCAAGTCACTTCACTTCTCTGGGCCTCAGTTACCTCATCTGTAAAATGGGGATTAACTGTGAGCCTCATGCGGGACAACCTGATGACCCTGCATCTACTCCAGTGCTTAGAAGAGTGCTCTGCACATAGTAAGCACTTAACAAATACCAACATTATTATATAACCGTTCCCCTAAGGAGTTTACCCTCTATGCTGCCTTCAAACGAATGAAAGGCTTTGATGCGGAGCCCATTGTCTATATCCACAGAGGACTGGAGAAGAGGATATGGGATTTAAATAAAAGCAGGAGAGGCAGTGTTTCCTAGTGCAAAGACTGTGGGACTGAGAGTCAGAAGATCTTGGTTCTAGCCCTGGTTTCACAACTTGCATGCTGTGTGACCTTGAGCAAGTGATTTATCTTCTCTATGCTTCAGTTTCCTCGACTGTAAAGTGAGGATAAAGTACCTCTTCTCCACCTCTCTTAAACTGTGAGCCTCATTTGGGACAGGGAATGTGCCTGATCTAATGATATTATATCTGCTCTCGCTCTTAGCTGAATAAATATCAGTAGTAGTAAGTAGTAGGAGTAGTCATGGAATTTTTTGAACACTACCGTATGCAGAGCCTTCTATTAAATTGTAGGGAAAAATCCCCAAGTAAAGATTAAACAGGACTCCCGGCCCTCAAAGGGAAAGAGTAAGGGGGTGAGAGAAGAAAGAGGAGTGACCGACCCATTGTTATCGTTGTTGTCTTATGATGTCAAGTTGTGTCTGACCCAAAGCTACGCCAAAGACACAATAATAATAATGTTGGTATTTTTTTAAGCGCTTACTATGTGCAGAGCACTGTTCTAAGCGCTGGGGGAGATACAGGGTCATCAGGTCGTCTCACGTGAGGCTCACAGTTAATCCCCATTTTACAGATCCACTTCCTTCTGCAATCGTTCTGGTAGCGGATCCAGAGAGTTTTCTTGGTCAAAATCCAGACGTGATTTACCACTGCTTTCTTCCGCACAGTAAACGAGTCTCTGCCCTGGACTCTCTATCATGCCTCTGACAGACCCATAGGAAGAATCAAACACAATCAAACACAAAACAGAATAAAACACAAAAGCAACATAAAAGCTCCTTGTGGGCATGGAACTCATCTACCAATTCTATTGCATTCTACACTGCCAGAGTAAGTGCTCAATAAATATGATTGACTGACTGATTACTCTCCCATATGCTCTCTATAATGCTCGGCAAATAGTAAGTGTCCAATAAATGCCATTGATGATGATTAAAGATAAAAGCAGTAATATAAATAATGATCAAAGTACATATTTATATAATTATGTCATCATTACATAATAGCAATCTAAAAATGATAGGATGAGATTTTGGTAGGGAATCAAGGGGAATATCCACATATGATCAATTATTCAATAGTATTTATTAATTGCTTACTGTGGGCAGAGCACTGTATTTTCGTCCTTTATTCATCCCCCCTCCCAGCCCCACAGCATATATATATATACAAATACCAGCATTATTATTATTCATGTAAATAATAATAATTTACATGAATAATAATAATAATGCTGGTATTTGTTAAGTGCTTACAATGTACAGATCACTGTTCTAAGCACTGGGGTAGATACAGGGTTATCAGGTTGTCCCACGGGAGGCTCACAGTTAATCTCCATTCTACAGATGAGGTAACTGAGTCCCAGAGAAGTGAAGTGACTTGCCCACAGTCACACAGCTGACAAATGGCAGAGCCAGGATTCGAACCCACGAGTTCCAACTCCCAAGCCCGGGCTCTTTCCACTGAGCCACGCTGTGTCTGCCTCTCCTCTATATTGTGGGCAGGGAATGTATCTGTTATATTGTTATATTGTACTCTTCCAAGTGGTTAGTATAGTGCCCTGAATGCAGTAAGTGCTTAATAAATATGACTTGCTTTCTGAATATCTACTAAGCTCTTGGGAAAGTATGATACAATAGAGTTGTAGACACCATCCCTATCCATAAGAGCATGACAAAACACAAGAATAGATGTTAAAGGGTTGTTCTGAGCATCTTGGGAGGATGGTTGGCTGAAGCAGCGTGGCTAAGTGGAAAGAGCAGGGACTTGGCAGTGAGAGGTCATGGGTTCTAATCCTGACTCCGCTACTTGTCAGTTGTGTGACCTTGGGCAAGTCACTTCACTTCTCTGTGCCTCAGTTACCTCATCTATAAAATGTGGATTAAGACGGTGAGCCCCATATGGGACAACTTGATTACCTTGTATCTATCCCAGTGCTGAGAAAAGTGTTTGGCCCATAGTAAGTGCTTAACAAATAGCATTATTATCATTATTATTATTCACACTGTCCTGACTGGAGACTGAGGAATGGATCCCATGATCTTCCCAAATGTTGTCTGAGCTGTGATCTCCTCCTGCTCTACCAAGGGTGTGCCAATCTGTGGACTATTATCCTCTGTGCCCTGATATCATAATTACTTTCACATATTTCCTTCCTTGTCTTGTCTTATGCTGACGTGTCATCTCCGACGCATAGCGATGCCATGGACACATCTCTCCCAGAAAGCCCCAACTCCATCTGCAATCGTTCTGGTAGTGGATCCATAGAGTTCTCTTGGTAAAAATCAGGAAGTGTTTACCATCATCTCCTTCCAAGCAGTCAACTTGAGTCTTTGCCCTCAACTCTCTCCTGTGATGCTGCTGCCCAGCCCAGGTGAGTTCTAACTTGTAGCAGATAGTCTTCCACTCCCTAGCCACTGCTCAAGCTAGGAATGGAATGGGTAGGCCTCTGCTTGACTCTCCCTGTTGTAGACAAGACGGGTAATCTACTGGAAACTCTCCAGATGTAACCCTGAGAGGGGACATTCCATTTAACCTTCTAAAAGACCTCACCTCCTACAAGTGGCATCCTATAGTTTGACGTCTCATAGACGAGAAACTGGAAAGAATTGAGATCGTGGAGTGGGGATTTTGATTTCTAATGCTGCCTCCTCCAGGGACTCACTGTTTGGAGAATGTGACTGAAACAGAGATTTAACATCAACTCTGGAAAAGGAGGGTGAAACACCACCATGTGGTGGGTTTTATAGCACATTAGTCATTGAGGAATACTTGACAAACATAAAGATGCTTTGTCAATGTTTATTAATTTATTACTATTCAGGGATCGATAGTATTCCTAAGACATGGAAGAAAGAACTGGTGTTGGAATGAGAAAGGCAAGCAGACAAAAATAGAAAAATAATAATGAAAAGATGGCAAGAAAGAATGCAAAGGATAGTCAAGAATAGATGAATAAGGCAAACTTCAGTGAGCAGAGAAGAGCAGGAGCGCTGAAGTGGTTGATGGGTAACGTGAATACTCTGTAAAACTTTAAGCTCTCTGTGGGTAAGGAGAGTGTCCACCACCTCTACTGTATTGTACCTACCCAAGTACTTAGTACCATGCTCTGCACATAGTAAACACACAATAAATGTCATTGATTGATCGATTGAAAGTATCGGCCTTTAAGAGATACCCTGAAGGAGGGCAGGAGCTCGGCTATTCGATGCTGCTGAGGGTATTTGTTTCAGGTGAGATTGAGTGGCCACTGGGAGGTTTGTTGGGGTGGATAAAAGACCATACACTGAGCTGCAGAAGAAGGACACAGATAGATAAGGAAGAGTGTGTAACCTCTTGGAAAAAGCACAGGATTAGAAGTCAGGGGGTCTGGGTGTAAATTCCAGATCTCCACTAGCTTCAAAGTATGAACTTGGACAAGTCCCTTAGTCTATCTGGGCCTCAGTTTCCTCATTTGTAAAATAGGAATAAAATGGATTGAAGAGTCCCGTATGGGCTTGAGATGATGTCCCGTCTCATTTTTTTATAGCACTTGTTTAGCACTTACTCTTTGCCAAGTCCTGTGGAAGATAAAAGATAATCAGGTTGGACACAGTCCTTGTCCCACAAGGGGCTTAGAGTCTCGTAAACTTTTATTATTTTTGAAAGTAATAAATGTCATAATTATTGACTAGCTAACTGCCTGTTGTCACATAAGTTTTCATGACTAGTGATAACTACAGAGGTTTCATATTTTCAGGAAGTGCCAAGTATGTGTGATAAATGGTCTGGTATTCATGGGCTTGGGAGAGTCAGGGGTGAGGGGAGGGCAGCTGGAGAGGGCCAATGAAAAGAGTGAGCAAAGAGGAATCAGAAAAGGGTGAGAGAGTGTTGCGGGACAGCAAAAGGGCAAAACAAACAAGAGCAGAGAAAGGGAAAAGAAAGTAGAAATAGGTCAACAAAAGAAGAGACAGAATGTACCGAAAAGTAAAAGGAGAGAGAGAGAGAGGTGGACAAGGACAGAGGAAGAGAAAAATATCCAGTATCTTTCTCACCAGGACTCATATTTCTCCTTATTATGAATAATACGAATAGCTTGTACAAGGAACCAAAATTCACATTCTTAATCCAGATCAGATCAAGCTATTAAAGGCCATATTAGGCTAATGAAAACCAGTAACGATTAAACCATGGGATAACCTGTTATGACCCTGGAAGAGGGGTAGGCAGGAACATAGATAAGATGAAGGTTGCCTAGTCAATAGTCACCCGCAGATACTTGGGTGGTTAAAGGGTGCATTCCGAGGAAGCCACCATCAGGACCAGCTGAATTGAGTTTTGGAATAGTAATAATAACAATTATTATTATTGTATTCGTTAAGTGCTTACTGTGTGCCAGGCTTTGAACCAAACACCATTGTAGATACAAGCTAATTGGATCGGACACAGTCCTTGTCCCACATACACCTCATCGACTTAATCGCCATTTTCCTGATGTGGTAACTAAGGTACAGAACAGCGACTTGTCCAAGGTCATACACCAGACAAGTGGCGGAGCTGGGCCAGGTCCTTCAGTCTCCCAGGCCCATGCTCTATCCACCAGGCCACAGTGCTTCGCAGCACCTCCGTTCCTTGAAGGTCCTGCTGGCAGTGAGGAGAAATAACAATTAGCTCATGCCGTTTCCCAATCCAGTCCTACGCCACTCAGTCTCTGTATCTCTGCCAGTCTAGGAACTTACACCCAGGGCTTTAACTGAACCTGACTCCTCTATTCTACCACCTCGACTTCCATGGTGAGCACTCCTTTTCACTGGGGACCCAGAGCCAGAGTAAGGGATGACTCACTCTGCTCACCCCTTTCCCTCTGCTCCTCCCCCCTCCCGTCCCATCCCCTCAGCACTGTACTTGTCCGCTCAACTGTATATATCTTCATCACCCTATTTATTCTGTTAATGAGATGTTCATCACCCTGATTCTATTTATTTGCTATTGTTTTAATGAGATGTTCTTCCCCTTGATTCTATTTACTGCCATTGTTCTTGTCTATCTGCCTCCCCCGATTAGACTGTAAGCCCGTCAAAGGGCAGGGACTGTCTCTATCTGTTACCGATTTGTATTCCAAGTGCTTAGTATAGTGGTCTGCATATAGTAAGCGCTCAATAAATACTAATGAATGAATGAATGAATGAATGCCATTTTGAAGAGGTTGTCCTTCCCATTGGATGCCCGGGTCTTTAGCCAGGGTGTATTTCTTGAAGGAAGGTTATCTCATTAGGCTGTCATAGCTGGTGAAGGGGAGGAGAGAGTGAGGATTTACGGAACTCAGCATAGAGCCTGGTTGATTTTCCAGATGGCTCAGAAATGGCCAGATTTGAGGAGCAGTCCCCACTAAACACTCAACCACACACTGCCCCCTACGTGCTTTATGGAGTGAACGTTCCCTGTGTTCCTGCCAAAGTTAGAGAAAACAACCAGTAACAGCATCTCCCCAAACCCAGACAAACTCCAATTTCCTCACAGATGGGTTCTATTTCAATCGGTGAGCTTTTCACTCTTTCACATGTTACGAGCCCAACCTGGAGTCAGAACAGAATCCAGAGAGACTGATTAAAGTTCTCTTTGAAAATTTGAATTCAAAACAGCTTCCATTTTTTTTTTCTGTCTTTCACCTCACGTTGTAAAATTGTCAGTTTGAATTATAAGCTGCTGAATTTTCTCATCAAAAATACAGGTGTTTTAAAAGGGATTTGTAGTTGTGTTTTCAATAACAGCCACTGACTTGGCAAAATTGCCCCATACTTAGTCTCAACTTAAATGTAATTTTTTTATCCAGAAATAGAATAATAGAGTAGCCTCCACTAGAATTGCTTTCATTGATGTGGCAAGCTATTTCAAATTTGTTCTGTTTTTTGTTTTTATTTGGATTGGGGTAAACTGAAAAAAATAATTGTGGTCTTTAGGAAATATTCTTCAAAGTTCCAATAGATGTCAGTATCAAAATAGGAAATAGAGTCCGTTGAAGAAAACAGCGAGGCAACAAGAAAGATGCTGTTTTCTTACCCTCAAAAAGATCAATTCCTATTGTAAAAACAGTTTGACAAACAAAAGGGAGGTGATGAAACATGCAAAATGTTCTGTTTTAGAGGAAAATCTGCAAGGGATGGAAGAAGCAGCTCTAAGTATATGTGGAGGATGGAGTGCAGAGAAGAACTTCTAGTCCTAACAAACCTCTTTTTCCCATTATTAAACCCTGGCACGCTCTCCTCACCTTTTCCGTAGTCTCCTAACCCAGGTCTGTAAGACATTGCAGTTCCAAAGAAGCAGCATCCTGAAAAAAAGGTTTTTGTTTCTTGTGGAATTTTAATGAGGTGAGCTACAGCTTAAACTCGCTGAAATCATCTGACTAGTTCTCATCACCTACTGCACTTCCCCACAGAACTCTGTTTCTAAGGATCAATGGAAATGAAAGAAAAAAAAAAATCTGTAGCAGAAGAGTAGTTGTAGCTATCATTTACTTAGCAAAGCACGTGGAAGTACAAAGCATAGAAGGGTCACAGAGAAAGTCTGTCCAAAAGATGTGTACACTCTTATGTGATGTGAAAATATTTTCAGATAGAGGAATTGGATATATAATTGGTAATATTTATACGAAAGTGCTCAGGATGAGTTTAAATAAGTTCATAAATGCTCAAGATTGCTGGTGGGTTTCTAGAACTTGGGATGGTAGAGTCTAACCAAGGAAGGCTTGTTGGAGGAGGTGGGATTTGAGGATGGCACTGAATGTAGGGAGCACCGTCCTCTGTCTGAATTGAGGAAGGTAGGAATTCTGAGCTGGGGAATGACACTGCAAGTGGAAAAAAGAAGGAGTACTTATTTCAACACAGGTTCTGCTAATGGTTTGTCAGTAATAAGCCACAGGTATTTATTAAGTAAGACGTTTGGTCTAGTGGATAGACCATGAACCTGGGAATCAGAAGGAACTGCATTCCAATCCTGGATACACCATTTGTCTGCTGGATGACCTTGGCAAGTCACTTCTCTTCTCATTTAGACAGTGAGCCCATCGTTTAGACTGTGAGCCTGCCATTGGGCAGGGATTGTCTCTATCTGATGCTGAATTGTACATTCCAAGCACTTAGTAGAGTGTTCTGCACATAGTAAGTGTTCAATAAATACTATTGAATGATTGAATGAATGAATGAATGAATGAATGAATGAATGTGCCTCAGATTCCTTATCTGTAAAATGGGGATTGAGACTATGAGCCTCATATGGGAAAGGGACTGCATCCAAGCTAATCAGCTTGTATCTATCCCAGTGCTGAGTACAGTGCTTGGCACGTAGTAAGCACTTTACAAACGTCGTAAAAAAATAGAGTGATCCATTTCCAACCGAGAGAGTGTATAATCTAAAGTCAGAAAATATAAAATAGGGGAAAACTGGACAGGGTCTGCCTTCTCTACTAAACTGTAAGTCGATGGGGTCTTCTAACTTTAATTACTCTCCCAAGTGCTTAGTACAGCACTCTGCACACTGTAAGTTGCTCAGCAAATAAATCAGTGATAGATAACAATATAGAGATGGCAGGATGGTCAAACAGCCTTGAGTCCATGTCTGTTGCTTGGAACTAGCCCACATTTATCGTGTTTCTCCCCATTTCTTGAGTACTGGAATTCTGACCACAAATGTTCTAATTTAGATTTTTGCTTTAGAAAGGGATGAATTCAGAAATAACTAACCTACATGGACTCTGTGCACATCTTACCTTCCAACTTGGATGGATTCATTACCCTGAGGTCAGGCCAGTGGACTTCTTCCATGTTTTGTCCGCCACCCTCCCCAATTGGGTCAGACTCCCTGAGGGCAGTGGCTGATATAGACTGTGAAGGAGAAATGACAAAAGGGGGCTGGACTCCTATTACTTAAAGGATTAGATTTCCCACTGGCTAGGACACAATTTTTTCCAGGATCCAAACTACATGTTTGGATTGAGATTCAGAAAGTTGCTGGGTGCCGTATTCATGGGGGAGCAGGGAGACCACTTCATGGTAGAACTGTAGAAACCAATCAAAACCTGAGGGAAGTGTTAGCCACCTCAGAATTCTCAGCCGTATGATAACCTTATCCCTTCTTTAATCGATTAATCGACAGTACTCATTGTGAAACTACTGTGTGTGTGGAGCACTGTATATGAGGCTAAATGAGTACAGCAGGGTTAATAGGTGTAACCCTTGCCTTCAAGGAGTTTACATTCTAATGAAGAACATAGATGCTGAAACAAATTAAAGAGATGAGGAATCATTAGAGTATGGGAGTATCTCTCTCTCTATATATAGATATATATCTATATGTCTATATATCTATCTAGATGAATATAGATCTGTAGATAGATATAGAGATATAGATATATATATAGATTAATTGATCATAACCAACACCCTGTAGAATATAGATAATAATGATGATACCTGTTAAGTGCTTACTATGGGTCATGTACTGTAGTAAGCCCTAGGGTGAATGAAAGCAAATTGGGTTGGAGAGCGCCTCTGTCCCACGTGGGGCTCACAGTCTCAATTCCCATTTTACAGATGAGGTAACTGAGGCAGAGAAGTGAAATGACTTGCCCAAGATCACACAGCAGACATGTCATGGAGCCAGGATTAGAACCTATTACCTTCTACCCCCAGGCCCATGTTCTATCCACTATGTATATAGATAGATAGATATAGATAGATAGATATAGATATCTATAGATATACATATAGGCTAATAATAATAATGATAATGTTGGTATTTGTTAAGCACTTACTATGTGCCAAACAGTGTTCTAAACACTGGAGTAGATACAAGGTAATCAGGATGTCCCACATAGGGCTCAAAGTCTTCATCCCCATTACACAGATGAGGTAATTGAGGCACAGAGAAGTTAGGTGACTTGCCAAGGTCACCCAGCTGACAAGCGGTGGAGCTGGGATTAGAACCCATGACCTCTGACTCCCAAGCCTGGGCTCTTTCCATTGAGCCACGCTGCTTTTCACAGGCTATAGGGTGTTTGTTATGATCAATTGATACATCAGTGGTATTTATTGAATGCTTACTGTGTGCCAGCACTGTGCCAAGCACTTGGGAAAGTACAATACAACAAAGTTTGTACATGAGATCTTCCCACAAGGAGCTTACAGTCTAAAGGGGAAATAGGCAATAAAATAGATTAGGAATAAAAAGAAATAGTAGAGTATGCACATTTGAGTGCTCTGGTGGCATGAGAGTGCTGAGGTGGGCATTGGGGGAAATGTGATAACTTTGGGGGAAAAGCGGATAACTAGACATTAGAGAATGACCATTTTGTAGATTCCCCAACCTTTCCAGGGCTTAGAACAGTGCCCATTGCTTACAATAGTGCTTGGCACATAGTAAATGCTTAAGAAATACCACTGTTACTATTCCCATGGGCTACTTCCTGTATGAATATGGACTAGATTTCAAATACTACGTGACAAGTACCTCAATAATAATTATTATTATTTCAGACAATCACTGAGCACTCACTGTGTGCAGAGCACTGTTCTAAGGACTCAAAGCCATGCTTTGAATGCTCAGAGAAGGCCCCCAAACACAGTGGAATCCCACTCCATCTTTCCAGAGCCTCCCCACCAATTCTGATCAAACACTCCTATATACCTCCATCTCAGGCCATCCTGCGGGCTCCAGGATATGTCTTCACAAGACTCACCATCTGTGGCTCAGGACTTTCCTGACATCTTTGTATCTGTAGATCTACCATAGTGCACTTAAACAGTTTCACCTACTAGCTCAAATCTCACACCTCAGTTAGACAGTGCTAAAGAAATGGGGGCCTGGTTATCTGTCCCATCGCAACTAAATGCTCGGGCAGACTCTTAGGCAGGGATATGTTTGGGCCTATCCCTAAGACAAATACCTGGATTTTAATTAATTTCCTCTTCAAGAGAGGGAGAAGCCCAATTTGATTTATCTTTTCAGTTTCTCTGAGTCCATATGCCAACCCGAGTTAATTAGGCATTAGCTGACATTCAGCACAGGGCAACAAACTGTTTAAATATCATGAGTGTGACTGACTGCCGTGCAACTGGAGGAAACAGATTTCTATTTTCTTTTTTTAAAATTAATTTGGCTCCATCTCCTAGGGGAAGATGACTGTGCTGTTGCATTTTGACCAATAACCTTGTTTTCACCTCACTCAGAGGCTCTCCTCCAAGATCAATTCCCAAATTGAAGGGAGTGTGCCCGGTTGGGTTAATGTTTCTTTGACGCTGATGGTAATCAAAGTGGCATTCCTCTTAAAAGGAGAAAAATGCTAGAGGAGAAATAACGGAGCCAGACACTCTGTCACTGTGTGGTGGAAAGCTCTTAGTTTCTGACAAGGAGCAGGCTCACACAACCCAGGGGATGCGGGTACATTTGATTCCTTTAATTCCTCCAGCCCTTTGGCAGGAAATTTTCTTTCAGGGAAGGTTAAACAGTCGTGGAATGAAACCTCAGGTCATAGAGTTTCCAATAGACATCTTTCCCTTCAGTGGTCTCCGCGATGCAGGAATAAGGGCCAGCATTTTCAAGCTCTCTGCTAGAGAAGCTGCATGGCCTAGTGGGTACTTGTCTGCTGTGTGACCTTGGGAAAGTCACTTCACTTTTCTGTGCCTGTTACTTCCTCTGTAAAATGGGGATTCGGGACTGTGAGTCCTACATGGAAAATGGACTGTGCCCATCTTGATTATCCCTCTAGAGTGTAATCTCATTGTGGTCAGAGAATATGTCAACAACCTCTGCAATATTGTATTCTCCCAATACAGTTTAGTACACTGTGCTGCAAACAGTAAGCACTCAAAAAATATGATTGACAGACCGCAAACTCCTTGAAGGCAGTGAATATATTTTTTTTTCTCATTCTACTGCACACTTCTCAGTATACTCTGCTTAGAAGGGGCTCCGTAATTTATATTAATGAATGAAGAGGCAATATCACCCCTATCATCTGATGCTCTTCCAGCCAGTGAAGTTCTCCATTAACTTTTATTCAACTGATGCACTGCTTTCTTGAGAAGCAGCATGGCCTAATGGAAAGAGCATAGGCCTGGGAGTCAGAATGCCTGGGTTCTGATCCTGGCTCTGTCACTTGCCTGCTTTGTGACCTTGGGTAAGTCACTTAACTTCTATGTCTCCATTTTTGTTCTGGTTGTTTCTTTGCTTTTCATTGGAATTTCTTAAGTGCTTATCATTTGCCAATCACTGTATTAAGCACTGGGATAGATAGAAGCAAATTGGGTTGGACACAGTCCATGCCCCTCATGGGTCTCACAGTCTTAATCCCCACTTCATAGATGAGGTAACTGAGCCACAGAGAAGTTAAATGGCTTGCCTAAGGTTACACAACAGATAAGTGATGGAGCCAGGATTAGAACCCAGGTCCTTTTTATATCCACTAGGTCATACTACGTAGTTTCCTCATCTGTAAAATGAGGATAAAATGCCCTTTCTGCCTCCCTCTTAGATTGTGAGTGATGGGTGGGACAGGGATTATATCTGATCTAGTGTTTAGCACAGTGTGCTGGACAGAAACTAAGCACTAATCAAATGCTACAGTAATTATTATTTCTTGAAATATCATCTGGAAGAATTGTTCAGTCATGTTCCCTCTTTATTAATTGTAGCATTAAGTGCTTACTATGTTCCAAGGACTGTGAGAAGCAGTGGGTGTGTAGAAGACAATTAGGATGGGCTCATAGACTATATACAGGGAGAATGGGTTTTGAATCCCCATTCTTCAGTTGAGGAAATTTAGGAACAGAAAAATTAAGTGACTTACCCTACATCCTACAGAATGTGAGAGAATGGTGGGGGGAAAATAGGTGGAGGGAAAGACAGTTGTTTAGTTGTCTTCTGAATTTGTGTCTTCTTTGACAGCTGGTGTCCTAGCTATATTTATCCTGCTCAATCAACCTATTTTTTTTGAGTGCTTATTCTGTGCAGAGCACTGTATGAGTACGTATAACAGAGGTGGTAGATACATTCCCTGTCCACACGAATTTGCAGTCCAGAGAGGGAGACAGACATTAATATACACAAATAAAGCATACAGATTTGTATATGTGTTGTGAGGCTGAGGGAGGGGTGAATTAAGGGCTCAAATCTAAGAGTGAGGATGAATAGGGATTAAGAATGTAAAGATTAAGACTGGAAAATGGGGATTAAGACTGTGAACACCACGTGACACATGGACTGTGTTCAAACTGATTATCTAGTACCTACCCCAGGACTTAGAAGTGCCATGCACACAGTAAGCACTTAAAGTGAGCGAGCATTTATCCTGATAGCAGAGTTGTCTGGGAATCATGAGATCGGGGATTGAGACTCAGTTCCGCTGTACAGAAGCAAGATCGATGGCTCCCGAAGGAGGCTGCATCTTCAGCATGTCTCCGTTAGGGAATGAATGGATCCAGGAGGAAATGGAGACCCAAGCCTTGTGGTCAGAGAGCTAAAGGGCCTCAGGGATGAGACGCAGCTTCTTCATGCGACCTGTCAAGGCTCCTTTGTAACCACAGTCAGTGACTGGTACTAACTGTCAGTGACTGTCAGTAAATATTATATTCTTATATTGTACTCTCCCAAGTGCTTAGTACAGAACTCTGCATACAGTAAGCGCTCAAAAAAAAAGGATTGACTGACTGACTGACTGACACTGGCAAAGACCAATCTGATGACTTTGCTCAAGTCCCCAGAGAGAAGAAGCTACAGACAAGAACATTTCTCTTTGTTTTGAATAAAGGTCCATAGGAGGGATTGCTTAGGCTTTGATCTATAGCTATACAGGGAGCTCAGAGCTTTGAGAAAAGTTTGATTTTTAAATGTGAGTTAAACCACGTTGACCTGCAATTTAATTGCCACTCGAAACCCAGTATAGAATTGAAGGAATAAAGGAAAGCGAATCAGGGAATTTTTTGTGTGTATGTGTGTGCTGCCTGATATTCCAGATGATCAGCACAGCCACTGCCACGTGGGAGTTTTTCCACTGCACATTCAGCAGCGTTTGCTTTGACCTCACTCACGCTTCGCTTCTCTTTTTTGCAGGGCCTTTGACTGAAGCGATCATCCACGCACGGACTCGACAGGCATGTCCAAAACCTCCTCTTGGCCCATAGCACCGGAGACATTCCCCTTTAAAGGCAAAGTGGCTTCTCCTGCTGGTCATTATTTCGCTTCTACGTAGCTGTTGGTTTTTGGCCACTTTGGAACCAGGTCCTTCATGTGTTCCAGGGAGCGGATGGCTGCTGGAGGCCCACAAGACCATTGCAAGCATTTTTGGTCAGTTTTGATTGAATGCAGATTTGTACGATCGTTTTTGCTGGATTGAAGTCACCTTTCAAATATTCTCTCGGTAGTAGCCCATTATTTTCTAAGAGTACAACTTCAATTTCCAGCTCACCTTCCATTTCGAGGCATTTGACAAACAGCATCCAGATTTCCCTTTGGTGTCCCCGGAATTCATTTCTGGAGCAGGATGTCGTGCCTGAGGTTCCCACGGCCCTCTGATTTAGGACGGAGAAGAAAGCGCGGGCGGCCAGGGAAGAGAGAAACCCCCAAATGATGCTCTTCCCTCTTTCCGTTTGCAGCCAAAGAAATGTCATTACCTTTTCAATTTCGGCTTTGTGTCAGGGGTCCTGTTCAAGAAATTACTCATTTGGGGCTGTTCTTAGCAAATCCTCCTGAGTTGGAGCAGGGGATGGAGGCGGACAGAGGTAAACTTGAGGTGAGGCAACTTTGTTGGGTGCCTCATCCCTACCCCCGCCTCTCCACACTCGAGTCCCCTTCAACTCTGCCCCACCCCCACGGTGCGGCTCTCCAGCTTCGCCCCTGGTGGTCCCGCTGCTGCACACACTGTGCAGATGTTTCTCCCACACAATGGAAACATTCCCTGAAGTCTCCGTGCACTTCCAGACGTGCTTAGTAGGGGAAGAGGAGACATGAGAGGGCAAGATTGCAAATTTCAGATGGTCTGAAGCTGCCCTTTCCCTGATTTGTAAGTGTTCAAATGGAGGGAGAGGAAATATGGTCAGGTTCAGACTTCATGGCTTCAGACACAGAGACCCAGGGAGAATTTCTACGGTCAATTTCTGCAAAATAGCTGATGTGTCCTTGGCAGAAAGCATGGACAGCAGCTTTCACGGGGTTTGACTGTTGACATGCTATCAGAGGGCAGTTGGGGTTTTGTATCAATGGCTCTGTGTGGAGAGGAAGGGATATGAGCATGTGTGACTGATGGGGGGGTGAGAGAGAGAGAGAAAGATTTTGGCTAGGATTTTATCCAGGAGTCACCGAAGACTCCTCTTTTTCAGTTATTTGTTAATGTTTGGTGGACCAGCATGGCCTAGTAGCAGGAGCGAAGGACTGGATGTCAGGAAACCCACGTTCCAATCCCGGTTAGGCCACTTGCCTGCTGTGTGACCTTGGCCAAGTCACTTAAATTTTTGGAGCAACAGTTTCCTCATCTGGAATTGGAATAAGCTTCCAACTCTCTGTCTTCTTTGACTGTCAGCTCTCTCTCCTTAGACTGTGAGCCCCCGGTATGATGTGAACTGTGTCCAATTTGAAAGAGCAATGGTTTAGGAGTCAGAGGTCATGGGTTCTAAGCCCGGCTCCACCACTTGTCAGCTGTGTGACTTGGGGCAAGTCGCTTCACTTCTCTGTGCCATAGTTACCTCATCTGTAAAATAGGGATTAAGACTGTGAGTGTCACGTGGGACAACCTGATTACCTTGTATCTACCCCAGCGCTTAGAACAGTGCTTGACACATAGTAAGCGCTTAACAAATACCATTATTATTATTATATTTACCCCAATGTTTAGCACAGTGCTTGGCTCATAGTAATCACTTTCCATATAACATAGTTTTGATTATGATTGTTATTATGTTTTTATGGTTATTATTAACAGGGGCACTATTCTGATTAGACTGTAAGCCTGTCAATGGACAGGGATTTTCTCTATTACTGAATTGTACATTCCAAGCGCTTAGTACAGTGCTCTGCACATAGTAAGCACGGAATAAATACTATTGAATGAATATTCTGTTCAGCCTTAGTAATTTACATGACCTACCGGACTGTATGTTTACTGCGGGCAGGGAACAGAGCTATCAACTCTGTTATACTGTGCTGTACCAAACACTCAGTACAGTGCTCTGCACATGCAGTAAGTGCTCAACAAATCTGATTGCTGGATCGATGGATTGATTGATGACCACAGCAGGTAACCTCCCAGACTCTACTCCCCAAATTCTCAATGTGTAGAGAAGACTGTAAAAAAAAAAAAAAAAACTGCAAAAAATGGGCATTAAGACTGTGAACACGATATGGGATACGGACTGTGTCCAACCTGATTAGCTTGTATCCACCCCAGTGCTTAGTAGAGTGCCTGGCACATAATAAACACTCAACAAATACCATTAAAAAAAGGCTGTTAGGCAAATACCAGATTATGGGAACATTCTCACACGTAATACCAATATAAACCATTAAGATGAAGGGTTTTCTCGATGGCAGGCCATTAGCCAAGGGGAACTAGTCCCCCTCAGTGCTGATGCTTGCCTTTGCCTCTGAGGGTTTGGAAAGTTTTCTACCTTCAATGACCTGTGGAAACCTGACCTCAGCGGCTCAGACCATTCCTAAACCTTCTGGAGAATCTCGGCCTTGGGGGTGATCTCGAGTCTCCGATGCCCTCGGCCTAAGCAGAATTTGAACCAGCGGCTTAAATGTTACGGTCCCGTATCCTATTTCTTATCGGCCACATCCAACGCTTCCCACCTTCCCCCTGCCAAATTCTCTGGGCTGCTACGTGAGGGTGGCAGCCACAGGAGTAAATCACAAACCACTCAGGATGCCAAGAGCATTCCAAAGTTGACCTTTACCACACAGGGATTACAATATAGCAAAGCGAATGACGGCATTCGCGGGGTTTTGGGTATTGTTTAAAGTCGGCGGTTACCTTTGTGGAAAGTGATCTTTGCACAGACCCTGGAATGATGTTGTTTACTACTTCTGCTTGATCGTACTATTGGGAGAACTTGAAACTCTTCCTGCGCCTTGTAGCAGGCCATTTCCTCCTACCCCCCACCCCCTCAATAGCTTTCCATGCCCACGAGTGTAGGATGACCTGAATTTCCTGTGAGTTTTAAGTCCACCTCCTCAAGTATCCCTGGGGCTGGATATGGAGCAAGTGGTTTTAAAATGTAAAGGAAATTTTCATCAAACGCTGCAGCCCATTTTCCAATGGAAACTCTAGGCCAGAAAGACACGTCGATCTGGAAGCATGCTCACCTGAACTGACCTGGAAGCCAGAAAAGGTTTATGGCTCGGCTTCGTAAAAAGCCCCCTCGAAACAACTCAAGGGCCAGGATGCAGTGTGGCTTAGCGGAAAAGGCAGTGGTCTGAGAATTAAGAGATCTGGGTTCTAATCTCATCTTGACCACTTATGGGCTGCATGACCTCGAGCCAGTCACTTAACCTCTCTGCTCTTCATCTATAAAATGGGGAGAAAATACCCATTCTCCCTCCCTCTTTAGATGGAGATGGTCTGTGTCTGATCTGATTATTCCGTATTTGTACCAGCATTTAGCATAGGGCTTGGCACAGAGTAAGCACTCAATGAATAGCATCCTTATTAAGGAAATCAAGGGATAAGAGGAAGAGGGAGGAAAATGACAGAAACAAAGAGAAACTCTGAATGCGGAATAAGAATCAAACCCTTGTAAATTATGTTGCACTGTTAATTGACTAGGGGAAACACATGTTTTCCATTTGATCTTTGCCTCCCCCTCCTCCTCCTCTTAAATACCTCTAAAGAACTTTCACAGTTTGTTTCTTGAAAACACCTACTCACTCTCAACCTCATGACATTAGAGGATGCACATCACCCTTTCCCTCTCTTCTTACTCAAGAAGGGCCGCATTTGACATTGTGAGAACTCCAGCCTGATCTAAATCCTGAAGTTAAGCCAACTGATCTTTATATCCGCTAACTCCTGCAAACCGAAGAGTCAAAACAACAAAGAAATATGTTATTTTATTTTTCAGGCTGATTTTTTTTTTCTTAATTCTTTAAGTGAGCCAAATTGTTGTCAGGGAAATAAATTAGATGATCAATCTCTGGCTTGGCTTAAACGGTCGAATCATATATTTCTCTCCTGGCAAGGTTCCCACTGCCACCCACCTAATAAATGATGCTCTTTACTGTGTGGTTTTTGTCAGAATCCATGAAGATATTGGTTCACTTTTGTATCTCCCTTCCCGTCACAGCAGGCCCAGTAGGACTACACAAAGAGTCTGTCAGTCAGGGAGCCAATATTTCCTGAGAATTTATCTCATTATTTCTAATTCTACTATATTGGTTGCAAAGCACACAGTAAATGGTCAATAAATGCCTTTGCTTGATTGTTTGATTGATCAAATACTGTTGCACATGAGTGGCTTTGTGGATAGAGCACAGGTCTGGAAGGCAGAAGGACCTAGGTTCTAAATCCAACTCTGCCACTTGTCTGCTATGTGACTTTAGGCACACTTAACATCTCTGTGCCTTGGGTACCTCAATGGTAAAATGAGGATTAAGACAGTGAATTCCATGTGGGAAAGGGACTCTGTCCAACCTGACTATCTTGTAACTACTCTGGGGCTTAGTACAATGTCTGGAACATAGTTAGCCCTTAACAAATAACCTTAATGTTTAAAAGGACTTTTTAAGCCTATGTTTTAAACAAAGTTCCTTAAACCAATTTCCTTGAATACCATAAGGAATGGGACAGGGGCCATTTTGTACAGTGCTCTGCACACAGTAAGCACTCAATAAATACCACCGATGGGTTGATTGTTGGAAAAGACTTCAGGCCAAAAGAGCAGAACCAGGCCCAGTTGCCCCATACATATCTGGAACCATCAGTGAAGGTAGATAATAATAATGTTGGTATTTGTTAAGCGCTTACTATGTGCAGAGCACTGTTCTAAGCACTGGGGGAGATACAGGGTCATCAGGTTGTCCCACGTGAGGCTCACAGTTAATCCCCATTTTACAGATGAGATAACTGAGGCACAGAGAAGTGAAGTGACTTGCCCACGGTCACACAGCTGACGAGTGGCAGAGCTGGGATTCGAACCCATGACCTCTGACTCCAAATCCCAGGCTCTTTCCACTGAGCCACGCTGCTTCAGTACCAGAACCAGGTTGAAATTTAGAGGAGGAGTAAGGCACACTAAATATACAAGAATGAAACTGTGAACAAAGGATATACTCTGACGGTAATATCCAGGGAGTGGACGTTCATGAAGAAAAGAAAAGGAGAGGAAAAAGTTAAAAGTACAGCGGGAACCTGACCCCAGAATATGAATCAAGGATAACATGTCGATTATAATTCTGGATTTTTTCCACCACTTCTATTATTTTCCATAAGCAGGAGAGAGAGTGAGCCCATAAATCCAGAGCCAATCTTTCCTTCCTTTTTTTTACTGAGTTTGGAAGCATAAAAAATGTTGTTCCAAAAATTACTTTTGCCTTTTCCTCCTCATTTCATTTGCATGTTGTGGCCAATATTTCTGGAATAACTTCCTCTCTGGGAATCGGCAAGGCCTAAGCTTGAAAAACCATCTTGAGCCGGTGAGAAGCGGATGGCTGAATAGTGCTGTGCAGGATATGTTAAAGTCGGGCTCCATTTATCATCTGGGTCCCCATTGCTCCCACTGAGAAAGTTGGGTGTGTTGGGCAGTCAGACTATCATTTAGTAGTGAGGAAGCACAGTGGTCGAGGCCCTCCATTTGTCTTCCTTTTTCTCTGACCTTTACCCCCCAAGTTCTTTCAGGCCTAAATCTGCTTGACCACTCTGGATGTACCCGATGACTTGGTTTACTCGAATAGACCCTAGTTTGATTGATTCAAATAAGTTGATTATTTGAGTAGCCAGTCTCGATCTGAGACAAATACAATATGACATACCCTAAACATGATGAAATGACCACCCCACCACCCCCAGGACTCATCAAGACCCCTGGTCCTGCTTATCAGTATCAGATCACCTAGAACAAAGCAGGTCCTAGCTGAATGGAAAATGCCCTAGGGACTTAATGCTTTCTATCCTTAAGAAGCAGCATGGCACAGTGGAAAGAGCACGGGCTTTGGAGTCATGGCTCATGAGTTCGAATCCCAGCTCTGCCACTTGGACGCTGTGTGACTGTGGGCAAGTCACTTAACTTCTCGGTGCCTCAGTTCCCTCATCTGTAAAATGGGGATTAAGACTGTGAGCCCCACGTGGGACAACCTGATTCCCCTGTGTCTACCCCAGCGCTTAGAACAGTGCTCTGCACATAGTAAGCGCTTAACAAATACCAACAAAATACCAACAAACAAAATATCCTTAAGTATTTCCCCGATATTTTCTTATTCTGATCATTATGAATGCTGTACCAGTTGTATATAAAGAAACTCTGCATAGCTTGAAGTTGAGTTGGCCTTGAATAGCAGGGAAACCACCTTTCCCTACTAGTGCTGGAAGAAGAGTTCGTAGTAATAAATTTGTCTCTGATATACCCTTTTAAAACACAGTGTAGAGTCCATGAAGTTTTTCTTCCACAGTAACAAGCGTAGAGAGCCGGCGTGGCCTAGTGAAAAGAGTAAAGGTCTGGAAGTCAGGAAACCTGGGTTCTATTCCCAGCTCTTCTTTTTTTTTTTTTTTTCTTTTTTGGTATTTGTTAAGGTTTACTATGTGCCAGGCACTGTTCTAAGCATGAGGGTAGATTCAAGATAATCAGGTTGGACACAGTCCATGTCCAACAGGAGGCTCACAGTCTAATCCCCCTTTTATCCCCCTTTTATAGATGAGATTACTGAGGCACAGAGAAGTGAGGTGATTTGCCCAAGGTCACAAAGCAGACAAGTGTCAGAGTCGGGACTAGAATCCTGGTTCTTCTGACTCCCAGGTATCTGTTCTATCCACTAGGCCTCGCTGCTTCTCCGTATTTGCTTCTATGTGACCTTGGGCAAGGATGAAATATCCGTTGTCCCTTCTCCTAAGACTGTGAGCTCTATATGAAAGAGAAGATGTAACCGAACCTGGGACATTGTATCTACTCCAGTGCTTAGCAAAATAGACACTGAACAAATGCCACAATTACTGGTTCTCTTCCAAAAGGCCCTCTACAGGAGTTTGTGTTTTTCCATCTTGCCTCCCCAGGAAGCTGGGGGAATATTTGGCTGTCAAGGAGCACTTTTCATCATCAGTTCCATAAAACCATCCCTGAAATATCCTTCCAGTTCATCTTTATCACAACTGTGCAAATAGGCTGAGCTAGTGGCAGACTTAATAATCTTTTCCACCACCTCCTTTATTTTCCAAAGTTTTGAGGACATCAAAGCAGTTCTCTCCAAGGGCAGCCCAGAGGCTATGGAGTTTGGAAAAGTTTCTGAGCTTCTAGAATCTGCCCTGCTCCTCAGGAGCAGTGAGCTGACAAAGTCAGCTCAGCCAGTCTGCGGTATCAGAGAGGGACTGAGGTGGAGACATCTCCCACCTGCCCTAATGACTTTCCTCCTCCAAAGGTCACCGGAGTTGACTCTCCTTAGTTGACTCTCCTGCCACCTCCAGGAGAGTTGCCCCTTCTCTATTCTCCCTTCACAGGACAGGGCCCTGACCATAGATAAAAAATCACCTAAAACTCAACTTCTTATCTTCCCACCCAAATCCTGCCCTTCCTTCGACATTCCCATTACTGTAGAAGGCACCACCATCTTTCCTGTCTCACAAGCCCACACTCTTGGTGTTATCCTTGACTCCTCTCTCTCACTGAACCCACATATTCAATCCATCATTAAATCCTGTGTAACCTTCATGACATCACTAAAATTTGCACTTTCCTTAATATAAACTGCTACCCTGTTAATCAGTTGCTTACTGTGTCTTTACTTTCATTCATTCATTCATTCATTCAATAGTTTTTATTGAGCGCTTACTATGTGCAGAGCACTGTACTAAGCGCTTGGAATGAACAAGTCGGCCACAGATAGAGACAGTCCCTGCCGTTTGATGGGCTTACAGTCTAATCGGGGGAGACGGACAGACAAGAACAATGGCAAAAAATAGAGTCAAGGGGAAGAACATCTCATAAAAACAATGGCAACTAAATAGAATCAAGGCAATGTACATTTCATTAACAAAATAAATAGGGTAATGGAAATATATACAGTTGAGCGGACAAATACAGTGCTGAGGGGATGGGAAGGGAGAGGGGGAGGAGCAGAGGGAAAGGGGGAAGAGGGTTGATTACTGTATCAGTCTTCTTGCTGACCTACCTGCCTCGTGTCTCTCCCCACTCCAGTCCATATGTCACTCTGCTGCTCAGATCATTTTTCTACAAAAAAACATACAGACGATCTTACCCCACCTCTCAAGAACCTCCAGTGGTTGCCAATCCACCTTCACTTCAAATAGAAACTCTTCACCTATGTCTTTAAAGCAGTAAATCACCTTGCCCCTCCTACCTCACCTCACTACTCTCCTAATAATAGTAATAATAATATTGATATTTGCTAAGTGCTTACTATGTGCAGAGCACTATTCTAAGTGCTGGAGTAGATACAGGGTAATCAGGTTGTCCCATGTGGAGCTCATAGTCTTCATCCCCATTTTACAGATGAGATAACTCAGGCACAGAGAAGTTAAGTGACTTGCCCATAGTCACACAGCTGACAAATGGCAGAGCAGAGATTCGAACCCATGACCTCTGACTCCCAAGCCCGGGCTCTTTCCACTGAGCCATGCTGCTCCTACTACAACCCAACCCGCACACTTCACTCCTCTAATCCTAACCTTCTCACTGTACCTCTATCTCATCTCACTGCCAACCTCTCACCTACACCCCTCCGCTAGCTGGAACACTCTCCCTCCTCATATCCGATAATTACTTTCCCCCCTTTAAAGCCTTATTGAAGGCACAACTCCTGCAGGAGGCCTTCTCTGCCTAAGCCCTCCTTTCCTCTTCTCTCACTTCCTTCTGTGTCACCCTGACTTGCTCCCTTTATTCATTCCCCCATCCCAGCCCCATAACAATTATGTCCAGATCCGTAATTTATTTATTTATATTAATGTTTACCTCCCCCTCTAGATTGTAAGCTTGTTGTGGGCAGGGGATGTGTCTGTTTATTAATGTATCTTACTCTCCCAAGTGTCTGGTACAATGCTCTGCATACAGTAAGCACTCAATAAATATGATTGATTGCAAAGGTGAAGTGTCCTTAGAATTTTCACCCACAAACCTGATCTCTATTCAAGGTCTCAATTTCTAACTTCATACTACCTCTTTTATATAATGTGAGCCCCATGTGGAATGGGGACTGTGTCCACCTGACAATCCCGTAGTGCTTGGCACATAGTAAACACTTAAATACATTGGCACCTCTCTAAGATAAAAAGTTTACAGAGTCTCTCATTTCCCCTAATATTTGATCCTTTGGACCCACAGTTCAAGCCCTTCCAGTCCTTAGTGAGCATCAATAAGTCGACCAATGGTATCTATTGAGCTCTTACTGTGTGTAGAGCTCTGTACTAAACCCCTGGAGGGTGCTATACAACAGAGTTGATAGACACAGTCCCTGCCCACAATGAGCTTACAGTCTAGAGGGGGAGGCAGATGTTAATATAAATGATTAATTTGCATTTACAGATAATCCCAACAAATCTTCCAAGTTCAATTCATCATTTTTAGAACTACTATCTGTCATTGCTGATCCAACAGAAACTGGATTGGAAAAATCAGTAGTGCTGAAGTTCAGATTTCTCATCCCAGAAAAATTGCAGTCTGATTCTTTGAACATTGCCTGCTAGGACTTTTTTTGACTCCATGAATGATCAGTCTTTGAAAAGCCAAGTTTGGATTACCTGTCTTTCTCCAGGATCAAGACTATCTCCAGAAGACTTTTTGTACTTATTGACATAACTGTGTCACAGGCCTGGGAGTCAGAGGACCAGTCAATAAATCAATGAAATTTATTGAGCCCTTACTACATGCAAATCACTGTATTAAGCAGTTGGGACAGAATGATACGACAGAATTTACAGGACCAGGGTCCTAATCCCAGCTCTACATTTGTCTGCCTTGGGACCTTGGTTGATTTCACTTTTCTGGGCCTCGGTTTCCTCATATGTAAAATAGGGTTTCAATATCTATTCTCCATTCCCCCCCTACACAATGATCCCCATGTGGGATAGGGACTGGATCAGATCTGATCATCTTATCTCTACCCCAGTAGTTAGTAAGGGCTTGGCACATAGAGCTTAATGAAAACCACAATTAATAATAATAATAATAATGTTGGTATTTGTTAAGCACTTACTCTGTGCCGAGCACTGTTCTAAGCACTGGGGTAGACACAGGGGAATCAGGATGTCCCACGTGGGGCTCACAGTCTTAATCCCCATTTTACAAATGAGGTAACTGAGGCACAGAGAAGTTAAGTGACTTGTCCACAGTCACACAGCTGATACTGAAATATTCTACTGCCACCACATTCTATTTGACCATCTCACTTGCTCAATCATATTTACTGAGAACTTATTGTGTGTACAGCACTGTACTAAGCACTTGGGAGAGTACAATATAACAGAGTTGGTAGACAATTTGCCTGCTGACATCCAAATGATATGCCGTCTGCCTCAATTTCTTTCCCTCCTTTCCCGTCTATCATTGATTCGGGTCAAACTAAGGGTGCAAAGCTCTCCGATTATTTCTACAGCTGTGAGAACTGGACTCACAAATGCTATATGTAACTCTGAGCAGTGTCATGACCATCATATCTCAGTTCAACTCAGCATCAAATGGCTACACAGCCTCCCAAAGAACAAAGTCCCTCTAGACCTTAAGCTCCCTGAGGGCAGAGATCACATCTACCAAATCTACTGTGCTCTACTCTACCAAAGGATTAGAACGCTCTAAGCAATCAAGTCAGTCTCTTTTTAAAGCACCACTTACCTCACCGTAGCTGCTCTCTATGGGAAGTGGGAGGAGGATGGATTTCCCAAGAGCTGCTAAGTGGTGAGTTGAAATTGGCAACTCAGAAACAATCAGGAAGAGATCGTATTTAAGGCCACAGGAAAGCAATATTGCTGAAAACTGGGAGGCAATCAGCAGGCTGCCCCGTTATCCAGAAAGGAGCCACTTTTTTCAAGCAGGCCCTTCAAATACAAACAGCACATGGTAGGGGATAGCACACGGTTTCTACATGGTATGGTTAGGACTGTGGGTTCTTTTCAGACACACCCCCACTCGGGATAAATTTCACCATGTCATCTTCTTCAAGCAATAAGGGCAACCGTTTCCTCAAATAATGACACTGAAATGGGAACTTAAAGATGATCCTTCAAAATATACTTTCCATGGCATAACAAATTCTTTTTCTTATTATTGTAGGTATTAACATTTTAATTTCCTTTTCTGTTTGTGTTTTGATGGAGGAGAAACCGTCTGAAAGTACTTCAAGGTGGAGGGAATGATCTACAGTGTCAGACACAATTTGTTCCTTTCTCCACCATGAAAAAGTAACTTCCCTCTGCTGGGAAAACTTGATAATAAATGTGGAGATTATGACTCCACATGGACAAATGTATTATTACCTAAACATTTCACATCCTTTTCTCCATATGAAGACTTCACAATTCATTGGGTTTAATTAATCTTCTACTTAGCACGCTAATCATTTGTGATGCCACTGAGATTGAACTATATAGGTAGAGAACAGCACCATTTTCATTTCATTTTCATCATTAACTGCAGCATATGATGATCATTTCTTGCCATGTTTTGTGGCCTCCATGGTTTAGGGGCTATGCTTTGAATTTCTTAAATTCTACACTGTGGCCGAAGACGTAATGAGAAACAATAAGAAGAATAGGAAAGAGATAAGAACTCAGTGGTTCTGTGCACTCCTTTCCTATGGATGCTTTCTCTTTTTCTCACAGTAGATATTAAATGCTTGCAATGTACCAGGCACTGTACTAAGCCCTGGGGTAGATATGAGGTAATTGGGTTGGAAATAGTCTCTGTCCCAAATGGGGCTCACAGTCTTTTCAAAGGCAGGATTTTGAGGAGGATTTAATCCCTTCTTTACAGATGCAGAAATTGAACAATTAAGTGACTTGCCCAAGGTCACACAGCAGATAAGTAACAGAACCCAGCATTAGAATCTAGGACCTCTGATTCCCAGGCCCATATTCTTCTCCAGGGATAGGAGACCTGTGTCCTGTGCCAGTTAGATGGAAAAAAACCCCACTCCCTTTGCTCCCTATTTTTCTGGTAGAGTTTCAAGTCACGGAAATGCATTGGTATGTCTTGAAGATTATTGGATCCAGCTGCAAGCTGGTCTTAGACCATGCACAGCACAAATTAATTGACGAGACCGACGTCAAACAGCTCCATTCATGTTTGATGGCATTCTTTTATTATTATTATGGCATTTATTAAACACTCCTATGTGTTAAACGCTGGAGTAGATTCAACATAATCAAGTCAGATTCAATCCTTGTTCCACCTGGCTCCCAACCTAAAAGGGAGTGAGAAAAAGTATCTTATTTTACAGAGGAGAAAGGTGACGCCCAGAGTGGTTGAGGTTGAGTGACGTGGCCAAGATCACACAGCAGAACAGCAGCGGGGCTGAGGTTGGAGGTGGTTGTCTCCCAACTCCCAGACCTGTGCTCTTCCCCCAGGGTCATGCTACCTCTCAGTTTCCGCAAGCACTCATCTCCGGACATTCCTGCAATGTCAAATATGCTACTGAATGATCAGCTACTAAGATCCTTTTGTATTCAGACTTTTCTGGCAGCACCTACTGTCAGTCAGTCCATTGTACTCATTGAGCGCTTACTATGTGCAGAGCACTGTACCAAAGGCTTGGGAGAGTACAGTATAACAATGAACAGACACATTCCCTGCTGACAATAAGCTTACACATACGCATCCATCCAAGACATTTGGTCTTTAGAGAGAAACAGAAGAATGTGTTAAACGTTACAATTATAATTTAATTACTTATTTTACGCTTTCACCCCCATCGGCTTGCTTGCTACAAAGTCACTACACCATTACTTTTGAAAGGCTTTAAAAGACTGTTAAGATTCCATGGATGCAAAAGCCCTGCCATAAGAATATGGGAAAACAATTATAGCAAACTTTGATTTTCATGGAAAAAAAAATAATGTGAAAAACACATTCTGGCGGATAACCATTTTAGTGCGTCTTTCAAAACCCTTCATTAAAAACACTCTCAAATCGTTTGCTCAAAAAGGCGGCAGAGTTTCCCACAGAAGCACTTGATTTCACCACACCCTCAGCCCCTCAGCACTTACGGACGTACCCAAAATTTATTTTAATGTCTTTCTCACGTCTAGACTGCACATGTCTATTTCTCCCTCTTCACAGTAAACTCCATGTGGTCAGGAATCTTGTCTACCGATACTGTTTTATTGTACTTTCCCGAGCACTTAGTACTCTCTGCTCGGCACATAGTAAAAGCTCTAGCAATACCATTGATTTATTGATTGGTTGAGATACATTAGCATCCTGAATATCAACAGCTGATCACACCAAATTTTCTTGATCCAAGGGAATTGCCTCATAGGTGACTCTAAGAGCTCCGTCTGAACTCCAGAACAGTCCTCGCTCCCCAGAAAGACACACAGATAGAAAATACAATCTGAAAAGGAAACACATATGGAAAAAAAATTAGTTATGAACTGCATTCAGTATTTTAGTACTCATGTTTCACTGGCATGAAAATATTTTCTAAAAGGTAAACAGATTTAACCATTTGAGACAAATTAGGCAAATAATGATAATAGTTGTATTTGTTAGGCACTTATTATGTTCCAGGCACTGTACTAAGCACAGGAGTGAATACAAGCAAATCAAAATGGACACATCCCTGTCCCACGTGGGGTTCGCAGACTCAGTTCTGTTTACAGTTGACATAACTGAGGCACAGAGAAGTGAAGTGACTTGTCCAAGATCACATAGCAGACAATAATAATAATAATGTTGGTATTTGTTTAGTGCTTACTATGTGCAGAGCACTGTTCTAAGCACTGGGGTAGATACAGGGTAATCAGGTTGTCCCATGTGAGGCTCACAGTTAATCCCCATTTTACAGATGAGGGAACTGAGGCACAGAGAAGTGAAGTGACTTGCCCACAGTCACACAGCTAACAAGTGGCAGAAAGGAGATTAGAACCCATGACCTCTGACTCTCAGGCCCGTGCTCTGGTAGTTCTGGATCTGAATCTACTGGTTTCTACATTGATATTATTTAACCACCGTCATATCTGTGGGTGTTAGTGGGAATGAACAATAGGAGTGGAGAGGTATTGTGGCCTGGGGGGTGAGCATGGTTTGTGGGATCAGGAGACCTGGGTTTGAGTCCCAGCTAACGGTAAGCCTGTCAAAGGGCAGGGACTGTCTCTTTCCTTTACCGATTTGTACATTCCAAGGGTTTAGTACAGTGCTCTGCACATAGTAAGCGCTCAATAAATACTATTGAATGAATGAATGAATGAATGAATGAATGAATGAATGAATGAATGAGCATCACTTGCCTGCTGTAAGACCTTGGGCCAGTCAATCACTTCATCTCTTTGAACCTCAGTTTTGGCATCTGTAAGATACAGATAAAATACCTGCTTTCGCTCCCTCTTAGACTATAAGCCCTGTGTGGGATATCCCACAAGGGGATGGTGACTGTGTTTGATCTGAGGGTAGAGTGCTTACCCCAGCTCTTAGCACAGTGTTTGGAACATGGTAAGCCCTAAATAAATAGTATCAATATTATAGGTCCTGACTGAAATTATCAGGGTCATTTAGACTTTCAGCTTGTTTCACAATACTAGGAGAAGGATTTTTCATTTTAGTTAACAGACTGAGAAATCTCTGGAAAGGGAGGGAGAAAAAAGCCATTTTTTTAAAAAAAAAAGATTCCTCTTGAAACAGACATCATAACTCGCCTGATGTTCAAAGCCCTCTGCAGGCAAAATCAATCGATCAATGGTATTTATTGAGTGCTTATCATGTTTAGAGCATTGTACTGGGCACTTGGGAGAGTCTAATTTAAGAGAATTGGTAAATACGTCCCCGCGATCTTGGCTACCTCTCAGACCCTGAGCTGCTCTGCAAGAAAATCCCTGGGCCACAACCAATATTGCTTCAATGTGCTTCCTCCCCATGTGTGCTCTGCTGATTCTTCCAGGAATAATCATCTTCTTCCTGGGAAGGACTGGAAGAGGCAGCAGGCACGGCACAGGCTTGGGATTCAGAGGTGGTAAATTCTAATCCCGGTTCTGCCACTTGTCTGCTGTGTGACCTTTGGCAAGACACTTAACTTCTCTGGGCCTCTGTTCCTTCATCCATAAAATGGGGATTAAGACTGTAAACCCCACGTGGGGCAACCCGCTTACCTCATATTCATTCATTCAATCATATTTACTGAGCATTTACTATGTGAAGAACACTGTACTGAGCATTTGGAAAATACAATTCAGCAACAAAGAGAGACAGTCCCTACCCAACAACAGGATCACAGTACAGAAGGGGTACAGAAGTACAGTACAGTAGACAGGCATCAGTGACATCAAAATAAATAAAATTATAGATATATATATATATATATACATCATCAATAAAATAAATAGAATAATAAATATGTACATAAATACACAAGTACTGTAAGGTGGGGAGGGGGTAGAGCAGAAGGAGAGAGGCAGGGGGATGAGGAGGGGAGGAGGAGCAGAGAGAAAAGGGGGGTTCAGTCTGGGAAGGCCTCCTGGAGAAGGTGAGCTTTCAGTATGGCTTTGAAGGGGGGAAATGTGCTAGCTTGACAGATGTGAGGAGGGAGGGCATTCCAGGCCAGAAGTAAGACGTGAGCCAGGGGTCGACGGTTGGACAGGCGAGAATGAGGCCCGGTGAGAAGGTTAGAGGCAGAGGAGCAGAGTGTGCGGACTGGGCTGTAGGAGGCGAGAAGGGAGGTGAGGTAGGAGCAGGAAAGGGGATGGACAGCTTTGAAACTAATAGTGAGGAGTTTTTGCTTCATATGAAGGTTGATAGGAAACAACTGGAGATTTTTTGGGGGGAGGGGGGATCACATGCCCAGACCATTTCTCCAGAGCTTAGAACAGTGCTTGGCACATAGTAAGTGCTTAACAAATATCCAAATTATCTTTGTCGAGCTGTGCCTTCTCTGCCACTCTTGTCCCTCTTTGCCTTAGCCTCTTCCCAGTCCCCTCTTACAAACACAAGCTTCAAGGGTGTCCATCACCTTTCCCCCTCCTACTTCTCCTCCCTTCTCTCTTTCTACTGCCCACACCACACGTTCCGGTCCTCTGCTGCTCACCTCCTCACCAACCCCTGTTCACGCCTATCCCACCGTCGACCCCTGGCCCATGTCTTCCCGCTGTCCTGGAATGCCCTCCCTCCTCACCTCTGACAAACTAACTCTCTTCCCCTCTTCAAAGCCCTACTGAGAGCTCACTGCCTCCAAGAGGCCTTCCCAGACTGAGCTTCCCCTTTTCCCTCTGCTCCTTCTGCTGCCTCTCTACCCCCCCTTCACCTCCCCTCAGCTAAGCCCCTTTCTCCCCCTTTCCCTCTGCTCCTCCCCATCCCTTCCCCTCCCCTCAGCACTGTGCTCATCTGCTCCTCTGTATATATTTTTATTACCCTATTTATTCTGTTAATGAGATGTACATCCCCTTGATTCTATTTATCGTTATTGTTTTTGTCTGTCTGTCTCCCCCAATTAGACTGTAAGCCCGTCAGTGGGGCAGGGATTGTCTCTATCTGTTGCTGAATTGTACATTCCAACACTTAGTACAGTGCTCTGCACATAGTAAGCTCTCAATAAATACTATTGAATGAATGGATGAATGAACACATATCCCAACCTTTAGCAGCACTTGAGATCCAGAGTCCAACAATTTAGTTGTGAATGTGTGGCAGGGAAAGGATTGGGCAACAAAGCTATTCCTTTCATCTCATTTCCAGCAAATCAGAAAAGGAAATACGCAGAGACTGCACCCAGTCAGATATCTGTATCTGCCCTAATGCACAGTGGAATTATTGGCCCTTAGGGAGCCCTTATCATTATTATCATAAAATGTTATTGAGCCATTTCCGATTCATAGAGACACCATGGATGTACTTCCTCCAGAACGTCTTGTCCTCTGCCATAATTTGCAACCTTTCTAACAGTTTTTCTGTTGTCATTGTTATGGTCTCTATCCACCAAGCTGCCAGTCTGCCTCTTCCACGTTCTCCCTGGACTTTTCCCAGAATTGGTGTCTTCTCCAGAGAATCAGTCTACCTGATTAAGTGTCCAAAATATGCTATTCTCAGCCTAGTGATTTGGCCTTCCAAAGACCACTTTGGTTAATTTGCTCCCAAATCCATCTGTTTGATTTGGGGGCAGCCCATGGTATCCACAAAAGCCTTCTCCAACACCACATTTCAAAAGAATCGATGTTCTTTCTATCCTGTTTTTTCACCGTCCAGCTTTTGGATCCGTACACTGTCACTGGAAACACCATAGAGTTGACAATTTGTATTTATGATGGGGAACGCTTCCATAACTAAATTATTATTTAGACATTTTGATAGCCCACTCCCAGTCTGATGCATATATGTGTATATGTTTAACTGTATATTCTGCTGCTTCCAGTGCTGTGCACACAGTAAGCACTCAGTAAATATAATTAAATGAATTTGCAATTTAATGTCCATCTCCCTCATTAGATTGTAAGCTCCTCAAGGGTGCGGAACGTGTCCACCAACACTATTTTACTGTACTCTCCCAAATGCCTAGTTCTCTGCACCCATTAAGCACTCAATAAACATGATTGATTATTGAGTGATTGACTGATTGATTGATTGAAACTGCCTTGTAACAACGTTTTAGGAAACAGTGGCCCAGTGGGAAGAAAAATTATAGGAGACCAATTGGGATGCACGTTTCAGTGAACAACACTTCTGAACTGAAAGAGGTTCAGCACCTACTAAATTTACCCTTGCTTATTTAGCTTCATAATCTAGCAAATGAACGAATCCATATGTTAGCCCTGGCAAATTCCCCAACTCTACTCGTAAAATGCTCACCCTGAGAAGCAGCATAGCCTAGTAAATAGGGTATAGCACTGGGAGTCAGAACTTCGTTCTAATTCTGGCTCTGTCACCTGTCTGCTGTGTGGCCTTGGGCAAGTTACTTAACTTCTCTGTACCTCAGTTACCTCACCTGTGAAATGGAGCTTCAGATTGGGAGCCAAATGTGGGATAGGGACAGTGTCCAACCTGATGACTCTGCTGTATAGACCCCAGCGGCTAGTACAGTGCCTGCTGAAAACTCGTGAGCAGGGAATGTGTCAGTTTATTGTTATATTGTACTCTTCTAATCTCTTAGTACAATGCTAGGCACGCAGTAAGCTCTCAATAAATATGATTAATTGATTGGCACGCAGTGAGTGTTAATAGATATCATTAAGAAAAGTTTAATAATAATAATAATAGTGATATTTGTTAAGCAGATACTAGGTGCTTAACACACATCATTAAAAAAGTTTAATACTACTACTACGAGTAATAATAATAATAGTGGAATTTGTTAGGCACTTATTATGTACCACGACAGTACTGAGCATTGGACACAGTCCCTGTCCCACCTTGGGCTTACAGTCTTAATCCCCATTTCACAGATGAGATAACTGAGGCCCAGAGAAGTGAAGTGACTTGCCTAAGGTCACTCAGCAGACAAGTGGCAGAGCTGGGATTAGAACCCAGGTTCTTCTGATTCCCAGGCCTATGCTCTAGTACTTCATCTTTCAGAGTTAGAAGGAAAATGGCTTTGATTTTAGCTCAGAAACCTAGGTTTCCTTTTCCTTTCGGAGGCTGTGCCTGTAATTCCAGAATGATGGAGAAGATAAAGGGTTCTCCTAACATTCTTGTCTAGATATTTCTGGCTTTTTGGAGGGATCCCAGAGAACTGGTTGGATGGCAGAAAATAGCTGAATCTTTTGACTGCATCAATTTTGCTACAATCACTCCGGCAATCTGTGGCAATCACTTCTTTGACCAAATATGAAAACTGAAATAAAATATGTCATTTTCAGGAAGCCAATGTTTCCAGCCAGCCCTCCCAACAAAATAGTAGTTTTCTTCTCTCCTCCAATTTTCTCCTTGACCCTTTCCAATCTGGCTTCCATCCCTTTAACTCCACAGGAACCTTTCTCTCAAAGATCACTAATGATCTCTATTCCAGCCTAATCCTCCTCGACATCTCAGGTGACTTTGACACTCTTAACCACCCCCTTCTCCTGGGAACATGATCCAATATCAACTTCACTGAGACTATCCTCTCCTGGTTCTCGTCCTATCTCTCTGGCAGCTCATTCTCAGTCTCTTTCATGAGCTCCTCCTCTGCCTCTTGCCCCCTAACTGTGGGGGTCCCTCAAGGTTCAGTTCTGGGTCATTTTCTAGTATCCATCTACACTCACTCCCTTAGAGAACTCATTCACTCACACCAGTTCAACTACCACTTCCATGTGGATTCTTTGCAAATCTACATCTCCAGCCCTGATCGTTCCCTTTCTGTATTCTCACATTTCCTCCTACCTGCAAAACATCTCTACTTGAATGTCCTGCCATCACCTGAAAGCTAACATGTCCAAAATAGAACTTCTTATCTTCCCTCTCAAACCCTGTCCTCTCCATGATATTCCTATCACTGTATACAGCTTCCCAATTTGTCCTGTCTCACAAGCTTTGGTGTTATCCTTGACTGCTTGCTTTCTTTCAACCCTCATATTTAATCTATCACTAAATCCTGTCAGTTAAACCTTCAAAACATCACTAAAATCCACCTTTTCCTCTCCTACCAAACTGTTACTAAGTTAATCCAAGTATTTATCCTGTCCCACCTTGATTACTCTATCAGCCTTCTTGCTGACCTCCCAACCTCCTGTCACTCCCCATTCCAGTCCATATTTCACTCTGCTGACTGGATCATTTTTCTACAAAAACATGCAGTCCATGTTTCCCCACTCCTCAAGACCCTCCAGTGGTTGCCCATCCACCTCCATATCAACAGAAACTCCTCACCATTGGCTTTTAAATCACTTTGCCCACTCCTACCTCACCTTGCTGCTCTCCTGCTACAATCCAAACCACACACTTCTCTCCTCTGGTGGTAACATACTCAGTGTACCTCAATCTCATCTATCTCACCACTGACCTCTTCAAAGTATCCTGCTTTTGGCCCGGAATGCCCTCCCTCTTCATATTTGACAGATAATTACTCTCCCAACATTTAAAGTCTTTTTGAAGGCACATCTCCAAGAGGACTTCCCTGACTAAGCACTTATTTCCTTTTCTCCCACTCCCTTCTGCATCTCCCTTATTTAGTCCCATTATTCACTCCCCACCCACAGCCTCATAGAACATTTGTACATCTTTGTCATTTGTTTATTTATATCAATTTCTGTCTCCTCTCTAGACTGTAAGCTCATTGTGGGCAGGGAGTGTGCCTGTTATAATGTTACTGTATAGTTTCCCAAACAGTACAGTGCTCTGTACACAGTAAGTGCTCAATAAATACAACTGATTGATTGAATTTAAATGTTAATAACCATTTTATTGTCTCCCTGGAGGTCATTCATCTATTCATTCAAAATATACTAAACTATAAAATTTTAAACACCACTCATTTTTCTGGTATGCATTCCTTCCCAGGATATATTTTCAGAATCAACGTGCCCATCCTAAGTATAATCAAATTTCCCCTAACCCAGAGTCTTTTTTTCTCTATGGATTACCAACAAGTAATCAATAGTATTCACTGAGGTACTAACTGTGTGCAGAGCACAGTACTACGGGGTTTGAAATTAGGACCAAATTTAAATACCTCACAGTTTCCTTACATTTACGGGATAGTGTAGCGTGGGATGGATGCATAAAATTCTCTTCTTTTTCTGGCAGCCCTCTTGACCTCTGGGCTGGAGATTTGCTGTTCTTGGGAGAATATTTTCCCGGTCTACCCTGGGACACCCTCCACAATCCAGATGGACATTAATTTTAGTGGTCTAGGGCTTCCCGATCATACCACAGCTTTTATGGAAGGACAAGGATTTTTTTTTTTCATTCTTAGATCATTTCGATGGAAGCCCCAGAGTGTGTCTGAAAAAGCATCTGAGTCATAGCTTCTAAATCATCCCTCTTCTCAAGCCTTACTTTACCACTTAAAGCAAAATTCATGTGAGGATTTCTGTTTTCACAGCACTTGAGGGTATAAAAGAAGGGAGAAAAAAAGATTGTTTAAAGAGATGTTTAAGTTATATACAGCCGATCTCTAAAAGTGTTTTAGGCTGTCCAGTAAAGAAACGGACTTTATAGGAGGCGGTGAAGCGGAGGGGATGTTGAAAATGTCTAAGTAATTGCTCATAGCCAAGACTAACTATTGTTTGGCCTCTACCACCCTGAAGTAGTTTATTTCATTTCTTAAATACTGGTGCGGGGAAGAGCCACCAAAATTCAACATTTCTTCTTTCATGCCAGTTAGCAGTTACACTCTAATTATACAGAGGTATGACATCACAGCAAGATGGCAATTAAGAATTATTAGGTATTAATCACTGGGGTAGATACAAGGTAATCTGGGTGGACTCAGTTCCTGTCCTACACTGGACTTACAGTTGATAATTTAAGTGGAAAGAGAACTAGCTTGCGAATCAGAGAACCTGGGTTCTAAACTTGGCTCCACCACTTGTTTGCTCTATGATCTTGGACAAGTGAGTTAACTTCTCAGTAGCTCAGTCCCCTCATCTGCAAAATGAGGATCCAATACCTATTCTCCCTCCTACTTAGAATGTGAGCCCCATGTGGAACCTGATTATTTTGTATTTACCTCAGCAGTTAGTACAATGTTTGGCACAAAGTAAATGCTTAACAATTACCACAATCATTATTATTACCAATAGGAGGAGGAGGGAGGATTTAAATTCCATTTTACAGATGAGGAAACTGAGGCACAGAGAAGTTCAGTGACTTGCCTAAGGTCACAAGAGTTGGTGAGTGGTTCAGGTGGGACTAGAGCCCAGGTCTCCCAACTCCCAAATCCATGTTCTTTCCACTAGGCCAATCAATCAATCAGAGACATTTATTGAGGGAAGTCTCACTCTGTGCAGAGCACTGTAATAAGCGCTTGGTAGAGCTCTTCCAGCAGAGTTGGTAGAAATGTTCCTTGTCTACCAAACGCTTACAGTCTAGAGGGAGCTATGCTGTTTCCCATCCCTTCTAGGCCCTTAGTTCAGAGGGTTCATGTTGTGGGTAGGAAATGGGTCTTTCAACTCTGTTATATTATCATATTGTACTCAACCAACCACTCTCAACCAACCACTTAGTACAGTGCCCTGCACAAAGTAAGCATTCAGTAAATACAGTTGACTGACTGATTGGTTGGTTCAAAGAAGTTATTGGAGAGGAGAAAATCATCATATCACCAACCAAATGAGAGCAAAATAGCTTTTCCAGCTTTGCCCTGGAGAATGAAGACAGGAAGTTAAGTGACTTGCCCAAATTCACACAGCAGATCATTGGAGGAGGAGGGATTAGAACCCAGTTATTTTGTCTCACATTCCCATACTCAAGAACAGAGGTGTGCAATTTGCTTTTTCTGGACTGCTAAAAAAAATTAAAATCTGGAGGAGTGCGGAAGACCCCAGACAAAGTAGTCTCAGACAGTGGGCCACAGGGTGGGAGAAGGAAGGGAGTTTTAAGCTATGTAACCACAGCTTCTTCCATCCACTGTGGCTACTATCTGGTTATGAGCCGGCCGCAGATGCAGTTTGCCACCGGACTCTGTGGGAGTCACTGTGGGGGTAAACTGGATACACCTCTGGAGTGGAACACTCCTTCTGTCAATCGCTCATATTTGTTGAGTACTTACTGTGAGCAGAGCGCTATACAAAGCACTTGGGAGAGTACAATAGAATGGAGTTTATAGACCCATTCCCTGCTCTCAGTGGAGCTTTCCTGACAGCTAATCCTGGGGAGACTGAACAGCCCAAATCAGAACTCTCACAACACGTGTCTACTGGAAATACAAACCTACCTAAAGCTTCAGGAAAATACATGGAGACAGTTGGTTTGAATCAGCTACTGGGCATTCAAGACCATCTGGTGCCAAGAGCATAAACCACAATTAGCATAACACAAAAATAGATACACTCATTTATAAAAGATTGTGGCTTTTACCTCCCTGACTTTGGGTCTCAGGAAAGTGTTTATCCTTTTTAGCAAAATATGAAAATCATTTTTGCATTTTCCCTCTATCACTCATACCCACTTACGCACTCATGCACACTCTCACTGCATCAGCCTCCTTGTTGACCTCCCTGTCACCTATCTTTCCCAACTTCATTCATACTTCACTCTGCTGTCCAGATAACCTTTCTAAAAAAAATTCAGTCACTATTTATCAAGAATCTCCAGTGGTTGTCCATCACCCTCTGCAGAAACTCCTTAGCATCACCTTTAAGGACTCAATCATCTTGCCCTGTCCTACCTTATTTCACTGATTTCCTATTACAATTCATTCCTCTAAGACCAAGCTCCACACCGTGTTTTAATTTCATCTATCTCACCTCCAGCATCTCACCCACATCCTGCCTCTGGACTGGAACTCTCTGCCCCTCCATAGTAGCCAGACCACCACTCTCCCCACCTTCAAAGCCTTACTGAAATCACATTTCTTCCAAGAGGCTTCCTCAACTAAGCTCTTATTTCCCCTACTCCTTCTCCCCACTGCATTATCTTTGAACTTGGATTTGTGCCCTTTAAGCACATGATATTCACCCCATCCTCAACACCATAGAGTTTATAAACATATCCATAATTTATTTTAATTTCAGTCTTCCCCTCTAGACTGTTGACAAGACCATGTCTACCAATTCTATTGTACTGTACCCTCCCAAGCACTTAGCATATTGCTCTGCACAGAGTAAGTGCTCAATAAATACCTCTGATTGGTTGATATCAGTCAATACTAATTTCAAGTATTAAATGGCAGAACCTTTGATGGGCGTTTATAAATAGAGCCTCATCTGTAAAATGGGGATTGAGACTGTGAGCCCCATGTGGGACAACCTTTCATTCTGATCACCTTGTATCGCCCCAGCGCTTAGAACAGTGCTCTGCACATATTAGGTGCTTAACAAATACCAACATTATTATTAAATAGAGGAAAGAAAGTTAATAGCTTATAAAATGACTTTAGCTTTCCCTCCCAGCAGCTTTATTACCATCCTTTTAATATAAAGGATAATTCTCTGTTCAATTTCTCATTTTCCCGGCTATTTTCTGTACAGCAACATGCAGAAGGATAAAGTTGTATATGTTCAATTCATTCTTAAAATATGTTTTTCCCAGATCGATTTCCATTTGGAATTTGGCAACAGGAAGTAAAACAACTTCTCACTGTTTCCATCATCCGTGCGAGTGGCAAAAAAAAAAAAGAAAAATTTGGGTAGAAAACCATTGTTTATGAAATTTGTGATTTTCATCAGGATATTTGCCAAAGATTAAACTTTTTCATC
The DNA here is from genome assembly GCF_004115215.2 of Ornithorhynchus anatinus. Classification (NCBI taxonomy): domain Eukaryota; kingdom Metazoa; phylum Chordata; class Mammalia; order Monotremata; family Ornithorhynchidae; genus Ornithorhynchus; species Ornithorhynchus anatinus. The sequence continues at coordinate 64,375,161 of NC_041735.1, read as the reverse complement.
CCATTTTTTTCTGATTTCCATATATTTTCCTCAAAAAAAAAAAAAAAATAGGTTTTCAAATAAGAAGTGAAGGGAAATCAAGGCTTCAGCCTTCTGGGGATTACAGTTAGGTGATAAGATTGAATTGCAACTCGACTTGCCAAATGCTTAAAAGATCAGATGCCCCAAAGGGGAAGAAGAAGTGCGTCAGAGGAGAGTTTTGGCCACTGGGTATTGAAACGATACCTCCGGAAATACGGCAATCTCGAGAGAGGTTGTTTTCACTCATTTCACCCGGAATACTCCCATGGGATAGATCCTCCACAACTTTTGCCATTACTATAAATGTGGAGGAAAAGGAAAACAGGGGTAGAAGAAAGTTGAGAATCTGTGGGTTTATTTGGATATCTGAAAGCTAGAATCAAAGCACAGCCCAAATGGAACAAGAAGACATCAAAAAGCATCACCCAGTTTGCCCTCTGGGCCTTGTTAGGAATTGAAAAGAGGGATGGGCGAACACTTCAGCAAAAGTTAAAACAGAACTAACCTGGACCTTTGCTCCAAAGACCTTTGATTGAACCAGTCCTGGATTGTGAAATGTTTCAGTGGAAAGCGAGGGAGAGAGAGCTGGAAGGAGAGAGAACAGGCAGCCGCTCTTTCCTGTTTCTCTGCATCAAGGTACCAGCTATACTAAGGATGGATTTTAATTCAGTTTTCCTGCTAATTCAAATGCAGCTCTCAACTCCAAAATAGTTTTCTTCACATTCCTGGTCCATTTTTGAGATCAAAGAAATTTGGCAAACTCAGTGATAGGCTGGTAAGGTCCTGTTGACCAGAATCCCTTAACTCTACTGGGAGACATAGCTCCAACTGCGCAAAATAAAGCTTGCCATTTAAATTCCAGATCCTGAGCTGTCTGCCATTAAGAACTGTCTCTGAGTTGAATCGCCTTTCACATTGTTTATTTCACTCTAATTTAATGAAACAAGAAGTCATCTGTTGAGTTTCCTTTCATTTTTGCTGCAGGTCTTTAAGGATCTTCTGCCTAAATTATGTGTTTTTCATTAAGGAATTTCAGCCTCTGTAAGATAACCTTACCTCACCACGACATTGACAGTCTACTTTCAGCTTTCCTCAAGCAGGAAAAGTATTCCTCTGATCTGGCTTTGCAGTCAATGAAGCCCTTAGTCCTTCCCTGAGGGATATCAACTTTCCGCATTCAGCATTTGAAAACCTCACGTCGGGAAAGTATGTGAATTATTTCTGCAGGTTCTGTTTAATATTCCTAGCCTGTCTGTGTGTGTTCAAAGTTGCCTTCCTCTATTTTACTATCTAGAATAAATTCCTCAATTTTACTATCTAGTAGCGACAGACCTAGTAATTCAATTTTCTTTCCAGAATAATAATAATTGAGGTATTTGTTAAACACTTACTATATGTCAAACACTATAGTAAGTGCTGGGATAGGTACAAAATAATCAGGTTCCCCATTGGGCTCACAGTCTGAGTTGGGGCGGGGGGAACAGGTATTGAATCCCCATTTTGCAGATGCAGTAACTGAGGCACAGAGAAGCAACCTGTCCAAGGTCTCCCAACAGACAAGTGGTGGACCCGGGATCAGAATCCAGGCCCTCTGACTTGAGGCCAGTGCTCTTTCCACTAGGCCACGCTGCTTCCCTCCGGAACTTTCATTCCTCAATTCATTATCTGAGCCTTCCGTCCGGACCCTCCATCTCGAGAAGACTTCGGCCTTGGAAGGGCTCCTCGGTATTGTTTTCACTTTTGTGTCAAAGGGACGCTTGGCACGACCGCACAATTGGGAAACTGTCCATGGTGTGCTAATGGAAGGTCAGAAGCCCACATGTGGGCCTGCAGTTTGGGGAATTGCTCTCAGTGTTCTGCCAGCCGCCAGGCCGCCGGAATGGTTCCTCTCATAAGTTTTCAGCCATAAACTGCATCCTATTTGGTCAGCGATGCCAAAACCCGGCCCAAGGGTATGCAGAGACTTGGCTGAAGGGAAAGAATGAGGGCTTCCCATGGAAGCCACAGCTGTTTTCCTGTGAGAGAGAGAGCACAGATGCCTGCGCTTTTTTCCCCGACTTTCCGTTTTTGACTACCTGTTCTGGCGGCGGTTCCGACGAAGGGGGAGGCAAACGGCAGGCACCCAGCTGTTTCAAATAAGCCTTGGCAACCCCAATTCTGATTGCATAAACACGACAAACATCCAAAAAGCTTTTTTTTTTTCCCTTTTCTTTTTTCTGACTTTCACACTATTAAAAAAGGCATGAGTCCACACTGGCACTCCGCTTCTCCACTTCTCCTCTTCTTGCGGAGTAATGAAATGATAAGACTAAAGTCCTTAATTATGAAAGCAGAGATTAATCTTGGGAAAATAATACCCTCTTCTGCTGGCAAAGATCAACAGGCAGAGTAGGGCTGGGCGGAGTGGATACATCTTCTCCAAGTTTCAGGGATGAGAATCATTTTCTTTGTGGAACTCCAAAGACGAAACGTGCGTTTCATTTGTCCCTTCTTTCTTTGCTTGTTTGTTTCTACACCGTCCAGGCCAACGCAATCAGCTTACATGTTATTCAGAAGCACCCCAACTGGGCACGGTCTTCTTTGCTTTCAAATAGCTTTCAGCGATGTATTTTCATCTCAGAATATTGGAAAAATGCAAAGGAACCGCTTTGCCGATTAATGGAGGCTCAACCAAGACCCTACTGTTTAGATTCCAATCTGCCTTGCAAACAGGAGGAGGTGGATCTGTTGAAAACATCTGATTTACTATTTCATCTGTCAGTTTGTAAACTGAGAGAGGTTTTCCTGGCCGAAAATCCGTCTGTTGTACGAGGCCAATATTGGAAAAGGGCAGGGTTTGAATCACCCACTCCACTCCCTAATGTGGTTTTATTAAAAACTCGCGTAGCTGGCATGGCCGCATACCAGCCCGTCATGGAGTGTTTAGTCTGAGCTTTAATGAGTAATGTGTCCGGAAAGGCTTTTTGTTCCTTTGTGAATCAAAAGGAAGCCCTTCCGCAGTTTCAGTGTAGAATCAACCTTTTGCCTGCTTTTATTTTTTCCCGTGAAGAAGGGGATTACCACCGATGCCACATACCTTCCCAAACTCTCATATTCTTTTCTGCCTGGCTTTCAGATGCCAATGCCTGTCGTCTAGATTCTGGTTTCATTTTACCTAATGTTCTTAAGGAGGGTAGGGAATAGGAAGGGGGTGGAGGGGAGGGAAGGAAAGGGGAGAGGTGTCCCTTGAGCAGCAGTAGGGAGTTGGGAAATTTGGAGGGAGTTGGGAAATTTGGGAAAATGATCCCTGCAAATTTCTCTTTCTCTGTCCTTCCAGATGTAGCAAGGGGAAAATACATAGCCCACTTAGAGATACATTTGGAGACAATGTGAAATGTAAAGGGAAGGGCAGATTTTGAGGGATTTTAAAAACTGTGTTTGTTCTTTCAAACATCATTAGCCTCCTGGTGAGGTTCTGTGGACTGGGTATTAACAGTGGCATATCCTAGTTGAGAGTGTGGTTGAGTCTCCGTACAGAGGCTCGATATCTGCCATCCATATGTTGCCTGGCCTTCAGAAGGCCCTTATTTCCTACACATTGTGGGAATGTGGTGGGGTGATCCATTTTAAAAATCAACCCCTCCCTGCCACCAATCCCTGACTTCTAGTAAGAGCTTGAAACTACAGGGGTTTGGGGAAATGAAAACGAAGCAGATCACCTGCAGAGACTCTGTGCTGCTCCTTCCACCAGCTGAGAAGCGGAATGAGTTTGCAGTTTGAGGTCTTGAAATGAAGTCTCAGCCTCTTCCTTTGCCTTATATCCAAGATGCGGTGTTGTGGGTAGCACATGGAAAATCAACAGGGTGCCTGGGAGCTCGTTTTCTAAGCCTTTCAAACTCTCCCCATCTCTCAGATTCTCTGTGTTTATATTCATATACATTCCCTCAAGTGCTTAATACAGTGCTCTGCACATAGTACCACTCAATAAATACCAATGCCTGCTTCATTGATTGATTCTCAGACTCTTCACTGTTGTCATTTCTTTTTTCATCCTTATAGCTACTTGTCTCCCATGAAGAATAAAAACCACGTGAGGGTGAATAGCAAATCTAAATCAACCTTATATTGTGACACATGAGGAATAAGGATTTTGTCCAATCTGATTATCTCACATTTTGTAGTTATCCCTATGCTTAACATGGTGCCTGGCACTTTGTATATGTTTAATAAATATCATTATTATCACTAACCAATATTAATTAATAAGTATTGAGTCCCTATTCTGAAGAGAGGGGTATACTAAGTTCTTAGAAGAGTAAAATAGAGGTGAAGGAAATTATTCCTGCCCTTGAGAATTTTACAATTCAACAGGTGACACAAACACAAAATTAAGTACAGATGGGATTAAAATGAGAATGGAAGTTGGATAAGTGAATAAATAAGTGCCTAAATAGTGAAAGTAAATCAATTCATACACAAATGCCTTAGGATATTTTGAACATTTGTAAATGCTGAGGTCTGGGAAGAAAAGCTGTCTAGGAAAGCCTCTTGGAAGGGTTGGGAATTTTATACACTTGAGTACATAACCCTTAAGCACTTGGTTACTCACCCCCCCCTCCACTTCCCCACAGACATGAGGTACATATCCTTATTCTCTGTTGCTTATTCACAATTTATTGTGTTTTCTGTCTCCCCTGCTATACTGGAAGTACCTTCAGGGCAGGGATCATATCTATCAACTCTACTGTACTCTCCCATTGGAGATTTTGGATGATTGGAAAGACAAGCGATGAAGAAGGTTTTAGAACACTTTCTGCTTCTTTCAGATATCCTCCAAGTGCCTAATACAGGGCTCTACACAGTGTAAGTGCTTAATTCATATCGTTCAAAATGAGGGAAAATCCTAATCCAAAAGGCTCAGGTAATGCTGATGACGCTTGCATTATGTCTCCCAGAAAATCTGCACAAGCAGAGAGCTGGGCCAAGATATTGGAGTTTTTTGGTTTTCTCTACATCCTCCAAATGAAAATCCTAAATGAAAGCAGTGGGACAATACACTAGTAATAATAAGAAAGCAAAAGTCTTCATACTTCGATGTCATCAGCTCTAGTCTTCTAGGTATTCCCAACCAGCCCTTGAATAATCATTACACCAATTACAAGAGTGCAGAATTCCATTTAGGAAGGATTTCAGGTTTGGAAATACAATACACCCAATTGACATTATCATTTTGGGAAGGACTGAAACACTCAAAGGAGTACATGAGAACTTAAACACTGTAGTGAAAATTGTTGGCAGGTTTAATAGGCACCCAATTCTCCTAGAACTTGGGTGGTGCATTATGGCGGAATTGAGTCAAGGCCACAAATGCTTTCAAGTGTAAATCACATTTGGCTCTTTAAAAACCAAGTGAATCTAATTTAGCTAGTGTGACGTTCCGTTCCTAAGCCAACAATTCATTCGTTCATCCATTCAGTCGCATTTAGTAAGTGCTTACTGTGTGCAGAACACTGTACCAAGTGCTTGGGAAAGTACAGCACAGCAATAAAGAGTGACAATCCTTGCCCACAGTGAGCTCAGGGTCTAGAGGGACAAACTTCATAAAAACCATTAGTCAGTCAGTTAATCATAATTAGTGAGCACTAACTGTGTGCAGACCATTGAATATAGTGCTTGTAAGAGAACTATCCAACAATAAACAGATATAACCTTGTATCTATTCCAGGCTTTTATATAGTTAGCAATTAGTAAATACCATAATTGGACTGCTTATCACTGGTTAGTCCAAGGAGATTTATAGAGTAGCTGTTGGAAGAGCATAAGTAGAGTGCCTGAACCAGAAATCAGGCTTGGACCCAAAGTACCATTCAGATCATGGGAATATTATGTCTACATCCTGTCTTTGTCCGGGAACGCCCTCCTTCCTCATGTCAAGAACAGTGCTTGGCACATAGTAAGCACTTAACACATACCATAATAAATAATTATTATATACTATGGACAATTGCTCTCCCCACCTTCAAACCCTTATTGAAGGCACATCTCCTCCAAAAGGCCTTCCCTGACTAAGCCCCCATGTCCTTTTCTCCCATTCCCTTCTGTGTCACCCTGATTTGTTTGCTTTATTCACCCCCACTCCCTCAGGCCCACAGTACCTATGTACATATAATATATATTAATGTCTGTCTCTCCCTCTAGATGGTAAGCTTGCTGTGGCCAGGGAATGTATCTGTAATATTATTAGATTGTACTCTCAATAATTTAATATAGTTCTCTGTACACAGCAAGCACTCAATAAATATGCTTGATTAATTGATACTAATGGCTATCTCCTGACTGCAAGCCCATTATGGTATGGGCAGGGAATGTGTCTACTAATTCTGTTATACTGTACTCTCCCAAACTCTCAGAACAGAGCTCTGCACGTAGTAAGTGCTCAATTAATACCTTTGACACTAATAGCTTACATTGGAAAAGTTAAGGGAAATAAAGATTTCTGAAGTAAAAATAAACACTGGTTTATTTAACTTAATTTGATATGATTTATCTGCACCATGGGTTGCAGATATGAAACCAGATGAGCTTTTTAAGTGTTTTGGATTAAAAAAAATAATTGAAGGAAAACACTTCACTTTTAGCTTCTCCTTTTAGTTCCTTTACTCCTCCTTGTCCTTCTTAATTCTCCCCCTGCCCTCCCTTCATTCTCTGCATTAGCTGACAAGGAAAATGTGTGGGAGTTCTGTAATATGAAAATTTTCTGGAAAAGTCATGAACAATGATTGCTGAATTAAAGAGAATAATGGAGTTTTAGAGCAAACATTATAAACCTGTGGGGGGAGGGGCTTTTGCAGTGAAGATGCATTTATCATTATTTTGTCAAAAACTCAATTTCATAGTTTCTTGATGGAAGTCATGAAGAACTTTGAAGTCTTATGACCAGAAGAAATGGTAATGAGTATTGGGCATGAAAACAAACTATAGCCTCACTAGTTTTTGGCTAACAGATTGTTAAAAAAAAAAAAAAAAAGCCCATATTACCTGACTGGAAACCTTTCATCTGAGAACAACAATATCATGAGAGTCTGTGTAGAATTTTGAATAGGTAATTGAATAAATCTAATTTTAATACTATATAATAGTATAGAAGGTGTATGTAAGGAAGCCCAAATTTGTAGGCTTACAATCCATATAGTTCTTTAGATTCTAAATCCTCTTCTAGTTGGTAAACTCCTTGTGGACAGTGTGTGTCTGCCGACTCTACTGTCTTTTCCCAAGTGCTTAGTATATTATTCTGCACACAGTAAGTGCTCGCTAAATATTGATTGATTGTTCTATAACAGTCCAACCCAGTTCAAACTGGGTGACTACCATGTTTTGTTCATCAATATGTTTTTAAGAGATAAAGGATACATTGCATTTTTGTAATAAGATTAATAATGCTTTGTTTTTTATACAGGACTTTTATTTTTCCATATTTCCTTGGAATCAGTTAGGCCATTTTAGCCTCACAATAGTCCTTCAAAGTAGGGAGAGGCAAATCTAATTGTTATTTCCATTTTTCCCAAGAACAAAATGAGATCCAAAGGAAACAAGTGAGTTGCCCAAGGTCGTGGAACAAACGGAGGTCCTCACAGGAACTAAAAGCTAAGTCTCCTAATTTCTAGTCCTGCACTGTTTCTACTAAACCACATAGCTCTAGATGGCGTGTTAGTTCTAGATGACATGTTTCCCAATTAAGAATAATTCACCTCTGACATTACACAGATAATTTAGGAGGAATTCCAAGAGATTCCCTGGTTCATCCACTTAATTTCAGGCCTCTTAAGCCTAGCAGGAGAGATGTTTGCTCTTAAGCTTCTCCGAGAATGCTGTCTCCACACCCTCTCTTGAGGTTGCAACTGTTGAGTCACCTTGCTGTCCAAGAAGTTTTGCTGTGTCCAACAAAATTGTTCATTCTTTAATTGGAGCCAATTCCCTTTTGCTTGATCCTCAATTTGCACACTGCTCAGCATCCAACCTATTAATTTTTTTTGGTCCAGTGGACAGAGCATGGCTCTGGAAATCAAAAGACCTGAGTTCTCCTCTCAGCTCTGCCTGCAGTGGGCTAATGTGGCCTAAGACTATATGTGAACTTTGCAATGTGCTACCCCTTGCCCTCCTAGTCATCCACTGCATTCCATGTTCCCAGAAGGCATGAATGCCTGGTTGGCACAAGAGAGTGGGAATGTCTCTGTGCAAGTCACGAGCACTATAATAAATTCTTCTGCAGAGATTTTTCAGTTCTGAAATCTCAGGCTCTTCTATCAGTTCAGAAGAGAGACTCTGGCCATACTTAAAGAATTTTAAGTCACTTCTCATCCCGGTCTTCTTGAGGCTAAACAATCCCATTTCCTTTAATCTTTTCTCATTGTCTTGTACTTTCTCAATCCTTGAACATTCTTGTCACTTTTCTCGGTTCCTTTCCGAATTACCTTAAAATCTCTAGAATTCCAATAAAGGTGAGATTTACAGTGGAAGAATTATTTTCTAAGCCTTGCGGATCAAATCTGTGTTGCTATCTTTAAAACTATGTTGATATTTCAATCGAGGCACTGCCCTGCTGATTCACAGTCAACTCCCAGTCCACTATGACCTCCAGATCTTTATCTGCTGTTTTGGGAAATAGTGAGTCTTTACTTATTCTATGGTTCTGTTTAATTTTGTCTCTACTTAATTTCACTTTGTCTCTAATGGACCGTATTTTCAATTTGTCTAAGCTACTTTGGTTGCACCTGGAGAGTTTCCAGTACTCTACCAGTTTCAACAATGGGAAGGTCAAACAGAGGCCTATACATTCCATTCCTAGCTTGGGCAGTGGCTAGCGAGTGGAAGTCCATCTGCTACAAAATCACCCGTGCTGGGCAGCAGTGGCATGGGAGAGAGTTGAGGGCAGAGACTCAAGTTTAATGCATGGAAGGAAGCAATGGTAAACCACTTCCAGATTTTGACCAAGAAAATTCTACGGATACACTACCAGAATAATTGCAGAAGGAGGCGGGGCATTTTAGGAGAGGTGTGTCTATGGAGTCAGAGACAACTCAACAGCATAGTACAAGACAAGACTTTCGATTCTATTCTTATATTTCAAAATGATTATATTCTCTCCCAATTGTAAACTCAATACAATCGAATAATTTATTAATTGATAGCTGCCAATCCTGGCATCAGACATTTGAGTTCCATAAGGTGGAACAAAATCTTCTGCCTCTTCCCATTTCAAACGATGTCATTATGTTACATCTCATGCAAGTGCAACGTGATACCCCCAAACCCGCAGCACTTATGTGCATATCTTTAAATTATATATTATGAATTATGTATTTAATGACATCAATCACTGCCTCCCCCTCTAGACTGTAAGCTCGTTTTGTACAGGAAATATGCCCACTAATTCTGTTGTATTGCACTCTACAAAGTGCTTAGTACAGTGCTTTGCACATAGTAAACACTCAGTAAGTACCATTGATTGATGTCATGATGCCATTTGCAAGATTCTGTAGAAGTTTGTTCCAAGATTTTTTCTTTTTTTTTTTTTGCAGCCTCACATTCACCCTCTAATCTTTTGCCCCAGGCAGGTCAACCCCAATACCCAAACTGTCACCCGACTATCCGATCACTTCTCTCCATCTTTGTGAGGGGCCACAAAAACACCATCTTTCAAGGGGACCACATGTCTTCCATCTTTGTGAGGGACCCCATCATCCCCTCCAGGGCACAGGTCCTTGTATTAATCCCATTTACCATCAGCAAGTGGACCTGATCTCTATCTGACATTACACCTGAAAATTGGGGTATTTTTCTCTAGAGTCCTTCATTTGTATTAGCAATAAATTATTGATCGAAACCACTTCCAGGCCTGATTCCTGTGGAACAGTTCTTACAATGTGCCCCTAGTTTGAGGAATCAACAGTTGACATGACTATTTTTATTAAAGGTTTTGGACTTTCTCAGATACTAATATCCGGCACCCTTCTCAGGATTGCTCCTGGAGAGTTTCCAGTACTCTATCAGTCTCGACTATGGGAGGGAGAGTCAAGCAGAGGCCTGTCCATTCCATTCCTAGCTTGGCCAATGGCTAGCAAATGGAAGGCCATCTGCTGCAAGTCAAATCTCCCCTGTGCTGGGCAGCAGCAACATGGGAGAGAGTCAAGCCTGGAGGCTCGAGTTTACTGTGCAGAAGGAGGCAATGGTAAACCACTTCCAGAGTTTGACCAAGAAAACTCTATGGATACACTCCCAGAATGATAGCCGATGGAGTCGGGGTGTCCTGGGAGAGATGTGCCCATGGAGTTGCAATTTGTCAGAGTTGACTGCATAAAATATTACGAAATATTGGGCATCCTAGAAATAACCTGCAATTTCCCAGAAGGAATGGGTTCATCTGCTTCTCCTAAAATCTCCACATTGATTAATCTTCCCCAACCCTAGTCTACCGGTCCAAGAGGGGTCATCGGGATTCCTTCAGACTGACCTGTTGTTAGAGAGGAATAGAAATAAGGGGATCATTTCAGTCAGTGGCAGCTTTTTTTATTCTACAGTCTCCAAAATGGCCCTTTTCCTTCTGACCCGGACATTTTCCTGATGGGATGTCTAACCATTCTGCTTACTGACTGTGCCCACCCTATTCAGTAAGTGTATAAGACTGTAATGACATGCACATATCTAAAGGCAATCCCCCAATCAAACTTATTTAGAATTGGTCTAGATAATGTTCTTCAATAGTGTGGTTAAAGATCACTCTATTAAACTAATTCCTACTTAGAATCATAATTTATCACCCGGAAATAAGTTTATAGCATCTGTTGGTGGCTCTATTGATAGCAACAAGGCAACTGAGATTTGAAATAGTTCAGCAACAGCCCAAGCAGCAGCTCCAGAACTGTATGGAAATTAATCCCACAACATGGAACATGTTAACTTGAGGGTTTCAGGAATTTGGAACCTTAAGTGCATAGGATGTGGGTTTAATTGAAACACACTATTAGGAACATCAGGTCCTCTCAGGAGATTTTTTGAAGGTGCATGCAAATATATAATTGAGCACTGACATATTACATCATGGCGATACATTTTAAACAACCCGTATCTACTCTGGAAGATTTATTCCTGTGAAACACCATTGGTTTCCAAAGAATCCTGCCTGGGCTTTAAAAGCAAGGAAGCTGAACAAATGAACAGTGTGAGGAAGTAAGCCAGTCAGCCCTCAGAGGGGCCTTGGAGGGAAAGACTCACACACACAAAAGACTTTTCTGGAAAAAATGTATCTCCGTTTTCAACATAAATCAGGGTCAACACATAATACCCTTCGTTTTTAGGTGGGTTTTTTTGGGTTTGTTTTATTTTTTTTTTTTTTGGTGCCTTCAAAAGCTGGGAAACAATCTTAGAGAAACTGGCGCCTTCAGGAAGTTTCCAGGCCAAAAGGCAATCAGAAAGAGGAATTTCAGGGCTTTGCGATCACCCCTTCTCTCTTTTCAAGGCCATGAAGAGTTTACCTCTCTTCCTGGAGAAATGTGTAATGGGACATCAAAACTTGTATTTTCTGGGCTGGTGCTACTTTTTGTGTAGGCTTTTTAGGTTTATTGCCAAGGGAAGCAATTAGAGCTGAAGTAGGATTCCAGAAGACTGTAAGAAGCCCCAGGTAAGTTTTGCAGTACAGTGAACTGACAAGTCAGATTTTTAGGCTGAGGAATGGTGTGGCGAGCAGTTACTGAACAGACCCAGACATTAAGGGGTATAAAAAACCTGTGCCACTTTGTGGCTGGATTACAGTTGCTCTGCCACTGACCTGCTGTGTGACCTTGGACAAGTCACATGATATAGCAGCCTCATGGAAAGAGCACAGGCCTGGAAGTCAGAAGATCTGGGTTCTAATCCTGTCTGTGCCAACTGGTTGCTGTCTGACTTGGGGCAAGTTACTTAACTTTCTGTGCCTCAGTTTCCTAAACTGTAAAATGGAGATTCCATTTGGTTATTCTCCCTCCTACTTAGATTGTGAGTCCCATGTGGGACAGGGACTGTGTCCAACCCGACGAGCTTGTATCTACCCCAGTTTTAGAACAGTGCTTGACACATAGTAAGCACTTAACAAATATAACACTGATACTACTACTAATAATAATGATAAGAATCCAGCTGGACTTCAGTTTTGCAGTCTTTAAAATGGGGAGAAAGTACACTGTGAACCCGAGGGGACTGTATCCGATCTGATAACTTTGTGTTAGCCTTGGGAGCATGTTAAGAGCTCAATAAATGTCATAATGACTTGTCATTGGTAATAATAATTAATACTATCAGCTGTTGTATTATTTATTACTGTTACTCTCCCCCATAGCCCTCCCAAACTACTCTACTTTTGCTCCAAAGTGTGTGGCCACTAGGGGAAAGGAAGTGTTTGAGGACAGGTGTGAACACCCCCTGGGGAGGGATGGGAAGACAGCTGTAAGAACTCCTGGACGTGGGGAAAACATGAACCAGAAATGCCCCTTTCTGCATGATCTCTCCTGAATGGTATTTAACGAGCACTTACAGTATGCAGAGCACTGTATTAAGACCTTGAAAAAATACATCCAAGGAGGTAGACACAGTCCTGCTCATAAGGAGCTTCCAATCTACTGGGGGAGGCAGACATTAAAATAGATTAAGGGAATGTGTCTGTTTATTGTTATATTGCATTCTCCCAAGTGCTTAATATACTGTGAGCTCTCAATAAATTCAATTGAATTGATAAATGCATTAAGGATAGGGAAATAGAATAACAGGAGAAAACAGAATATTTTTTTCTGTGCTGAATTGTAACTAAAAAGACTGATTTCTGAACTTCCCAGACTAAGCTCCTTTTTCCTCAGCTCCCCCTCCTTTCTGTGTCACCTCTGTTTGCTCCCTTTGCTCTTCTCTCTCTCTCTCCCCCGTCACACACATCACATATGTATGTATGTATATAACTATAATTCTACTTATTTATATTGATGCCTGTTTACTTGTTTTGATGTGTCTCCTCCTCTCTGGACTGTAACCACGTTGTAGGCAGGAATTGTCTCTGTTGCTGAATTGTACTTTCCAAGTGCTTAGTATAGAGCTCTGCACATAGTAAATGCTCCATAAATATGTTTGAATGAATGAAGTCTTGGGGCCTAGAGGGAAGAGGACAGTACCCAGATTTGACACCTGGGTCTAATCGTGGTTCTGCCCACTTGCCTTCTGTGTGTCCTCTGCCAGGTCACTTCACTGCCCTGCACCTCTGTTTTGTCATCTGTTAAATGGGGATTATATCCCTGCTCTCCCTCCCTCTTAGGCCAGGATCCCTAGGTGGGGAAGGTACAGTGTCTGATCTTATCGTATTTCATCTTCTGCCCCACTTGAAACAGTCCTTGACACCCGATAAGCAGCCCAGTTATTATCCTGCTAGACTGTAAACTCCCTGAAGGCAGGGAAGAAGTCTAATTTACTGTACTCTCTCCAGCGCTTTGTACACCTCCGCACATGGTAAGCACTCAATAAATAACAATGATATCCTGATTGATTAACAGAGAGCAAATTCCCCAATCAGTGCAGGCGAATGTTGTCTTAGGGTGGGAAATGGGAAACTAAACATCTTTCTCAACCTGTTGCTAGCTTTGTCCCAGACACATTCAGCCAGAAGAGGGTATTGTGCATGAGGGAGCTAAGAAGCTTCTCACACCATGAGAAAGCATATTTCCCTGTCCCATTAGTTCATGAAACCCCAAAATAAAAAGTCCTTGAATCAGAAGTCTCAGGAAGTTTGCTTTAATAGGATTCAAGTCCTGGCTGAGTGTGGGCCTCTAAATTTGGATTTTGGATCAATCGATAAATCATAGGTGTTTATTGAGTGTTTACTGTGTGCAGAGCACTGTACTAAGCACTGGAACAGCTACAAAAAACACTTTGGGGGAATGATGTTACAAAAGATGAACAAATGAAGAAATTAAGAAATGAAAGTAGTATGGCACAATTATCCGGAAGCCTTGATCAAGGAGAAATGAATTCAAATCTATTGTTAAAGACAGGGTAGCAGATGAATAGAATCTGCAAAGTGTTTCATGATTATTAAACTTTATGAAATGTGCAATGTTTGATATGTTTCAACAGATGAAGCATTTCATTTTTTGCCACATTTAATGCACAATTTCCAGCAGCAAGCAACAGACCCCCACTAACTGGAGGAAATGTGATCGACGCTCTCTGAAATAACGGAAAATGACTCTCCAGAATGAAACATTTGGTTATAATGATGTTCCCTGTATCATCTTAGGTGTCTTGGAATAATGAGAACCAGATACCTGGAAATCATACAACGTGAAGCAGAGAGGAGAGACAAGACCATATCAGAAATCCCAGGGTTCGCCAAAGTTTTTCCAGATTAAAAGGCTTTCGCTGGAGATGGGAGAATTGGGTAATCATTTTGATGAATAGGAAAAGAGTCTTCAGCGCTCTGTTAGCTGATGATTTGAGAGTATCAACAAGCTGACACTTGGCTTCTGCATAGCCAGGACTCTCTGTTCCAAAAAAGAGTTGGAGGGAAATTTCCAAGTGTCTTGAGTCTCTTCCAGGCTAGTGGGGACCGAGGTACATCTGCCTGTCACATGAGCCAGGAGATGCGGCCATTTTAATCATCTGTCAAAAATCTGGAATTTAGTCGGTAACTTAATGCTGGCAGTTGCCCAGATGACTTTTGTGAAAGATTATTCATAGCCTTCAGCAAAATGAAAAAGAAAGGCATAAAATGTCTGTGGGTGTGCGTGTGTCTGTGTGTTTATATATACCTTCTCCTTTCATTTTGTTCATGGCAACCTATGTAAAGATAGAGGAAATCTCATCTCCCACAGATAATAGGTGGAAAGGGGAGAAAAGAGCAAGACACTACCAGAAGAAGACTCTGACCAAATCAGTATTGCTTCTCCTTGAGGAGACAGCAATATCTTTCCAGCCTACTGGGAACCCCGAAGATAGAAAAATAGTGCTGGAACTCCCATTATTACTCTATTTTCAAGGCAGAAGGATTCCACGGCCCCTGATTTTAAAGCTATTGTGAAACTGAATGGCAAACACATGGCAGGCATGAAATTCTACTGAAGCACGTCTCTCCCTCAGAGTAAAATGTCATTTCTCTTTTACAACATCCCTACGCTGAGGTGCCTGAGAAACATTTTCCTATGCAAATTGCTTAATATACTCTGAATCGATGGAAAAGCCAGAATTGTGTAGAGCTATGCGGCCATCATCTTCCCTTATTTATAGTCTTGTGTGTTTTTTTATTTCTTATTTATAGTCTTGTGTGTTTTTTCTTTTTCAGTAAGTGGTGTTTCAGAATCCTGAATATTATGTGTTTAAACCCAAGCAAAGCCTAAAGGGGTCAACATGAGGATCAGTTAACCGAGAATTTTGGAATATCTGATGGGTGACTATCAGTCCTTTGGTTCTTACAATTTTCCTGCCTGGGTAGTTCGATTGTTAGTTTAGATTGAGAGCCCCATGCAGAACAGGAACCATGTCTCATCTCCATCTCTGAATTCTCTCCAAGCTGTTAGTTCAGTGTTTGGCACACACTAAGCACTTAATAAATACTACTACTACATAAACTGAACTCTTCATTTTCCTCAATTATAGTACAATTTTGATTTCCTATTTCCTCCATCTCTCTCAATTCTTTACAAATGTAGGAACTAGAAAATTCTGAGACTTGCACTTTGGGCCTAGTTATGATTTTAGATAGGGAATCAAGAATTCAGTGCTGGATCAGACAGAACGGTGATGGAAAGCACAGTCATGTCTGTTCTATCAATCAATCAATGGTATTACTATGTGCAGAACACTGTACTAAGCACTTGGGAGAGAACAATACAACAGAGTTAGCAGATGCTTTCACTGCCCACATAGAGTAAGCTCTTTGTAGACAGGAAATGTGTTTGTTTCTTGTTATATTGTACTCTCCCAAGCTCTTAGGACAGTGCTCTGCACACAGTAGGTGCTCAATAAATACAATATAATGAATGAAGAAGTTTACTGTGGTTTAGGCCTTTTAAACTAGACAATTTGGACAAAATAGAACAGAGGAATTAAGGAATGTTCTTTACACAACATGAATCTGTTCTCATAGTAAGCGCTTAACAAATATCAACATTATTATTATGTGATCTGAGTCACACAGTTGTGCAGGAAGTCTGCCAATCAATCATTGGTATTTAGTGAGCTCTTGCCGTGTGTGTGCACTACAGTAGGCTAAGTTCTCAGGGGCATATGCAACAAAAGAGTTGATAGAGATGAGCCTTGTCCCCGGTGAGCTTACAGACTAGACAATAGCAAGAAATAGATGTAATGTCTGTCTTCCCCACTGGTCTGTAAGTTCCTTGGGGTCAGGGAACACGTCTACCAAAACTATTGTGTCATACTCTCCCAGTTACTTAGTCCAGTGCTCTGCACTTAGTAAACGCTCGATAAATATGATCAAATGAAATAACTTTCCCAAGATCATATAGCTGGCCAAAGACACCTGGGTCTCTTCTGCTATCCTGCCTTACTATATGAAGGCTCTCTAGATTTGGGTAGGCAAATAAAATGCAGGAGATGGGGTAAGTGATATTTTCAGTCACCAATGCAGTTAGAGAAGCAGCCTGGTTTAGTGGAAAGAGCACAATCTTGGAAGTCAGAGGTTGTGGATTCTAATCCCGGCTCCTTCAATTATCAGCCGTGTGACTTTGTGTAAATCACTTAACTTCTCCATGCCTCAATTACCTCATCTGTAAAATGGGGAATAAAACTGTGAACCCCATGTGGGACAATCTGATTATCCTGTATCTACCCCAGTGCTTAGAATAGTGCTTGGCCCATAGTAAGCAATTAACAAATACCATTATTATTATTAGTATTTGGAAATTTGGGTATCATAAAAGCCCACCTCAGGTCTCTGGTCAGGCCACATTTAAAGGTACTTATGGCTTGAGTGGACTGAAGGGCTTTCTAGCTAGAAGCCTGCTGGGCAACCAGTCCACTTGTGACAGAGATCCACACAGAATGTATTGTCTGCAAAGAGGAAATGTGGATGCCGAATGTAACTTGTATGGTCTACACTCAAGGTCAAGGATTGAGGTAATACAAGGTTTGGCTTTGCCGTTTTCGGGGAGAGTGAGGAATCTGACTGCATTTCACACTTATTGGGGTTGACATCTCTATCTAGCTCCATCTCAGAATGTCAGACTAGAATGTGGAATCACTGAGAGCACTGTAAGCCTCTAAGACAAAAGCTGTGTGTTTGGAGCTCTTCACAACTCCTTGGAGAGCTTTGAAGGTACCAGGGAATGAGAAAAAAGCGAGTATGAATTTTCAAGATAGAGGAAGTCACACAATATTTAAGAAAAAAAAAAGATATGATTGATAGAATTTTGGAATGTCTTTCAGAATGTTTGAGAACAGAATGTGTTATGGCTGATACCTAAACTGTCCGTTCCTAAGCTTCCTGTTCCTGGCTCTATTTTATTTTTCTTGAGGTACAAATGTAGAGGAATGAGAAAAGAGAAAAGAAGAAAGGTATATTTGGTGGGACATTTACCCCCTCTCCCATTAGAACCCACATTCCTTGTGGGTAGAAAATGTTTCTCAAGATATCTGTTTTTCTCTCCTACCTGTGTAGGGCAGACAGAGTACAAAAAATCTACTACTAGACTATGTCTAAGGTTCACCTTAAGGAACTGTCTTGGTTGAATGAACCTAGAATGCACAAACACAAGAAAATGTTCATTAAACATTAACATTTGCCATGAAGAAAGGGTTGCAGAAGAACAAAAACTTTGTCTGGGCAAAATAAATGGAAAGACAAAGACTTTTGAGGAGTTAGCCTGTTCTCCCTCATACTTAAACTGTGAGTATTATGTGGGATAGATACTGTGTCTGGTTTGATTAATTTGTATCTTCCCCAGTGCTTTGAACTGCTTGTCTCATAATAAATGCAATTAAGAATCTCCTCGATTTTATTTATCTTGATGATGTTGTCTTGTTTTTGTTTTGCTCTGCTTTGTTTTGCTGTCCAACTCGCCCGTTTAGACTGTGAGCCTGTCATTGGGCAGGGATGGTCTCCATCTGTTGCTGAAATGTACATTCCAAGCGCTTAGTACAGTGCTCTGCACATAGTAAGCGCTTAGTAAATACTATTGAATGAATAAAGTGCTTAACAAATGATACCACTGCTACTACTGATGATGCTGATAATAATAATGATGATACTAATAATAATAATAATGATGAGAAGCAACATGGACTAATGGATAGAGGATGGTTCGGGAGTCAAAAAGACCCAAGTTCTAATTCCACCTCTGGCACTTTTCCTCTGTGTGACCTTGGGCAAGTCATCTGACTTCTCTGGCCCTCAGTTTCTTCATCTGTAAAATAGGGATTAACCATTTTAATCCATTTGAACCCCATGTGGGTCATGGACTTTGTCCAACCTCATTAGTTTGCAATCGCCCCAGTGCTTAGAACAGTGCCTGACACATAATAAGCGCTTAACAAATAGCATCATTATTATTAATAGTAATAATAATCTGTGCTTTACTGCCATCTCAAAGAACTCTCCAGCTCTGGGAAACAGAAACTCAGAAGAAAGAATCGGAAGAAATCAGGTAGTCCGGAATTGTGATTGACAGGAAAACTGTAGCTAAATGTTACATGCCCCAGGACAGAGATTTTGTCTATTTATCTTGCTCTCCCAAATGCTAGGTGGACGGTTCTGCACAAGGGCTCAATTAATCCCATTGATTGATGGATTAATTGACAGACAATTTTCTCTCCCATCTACACAGCTCTCATCTGGACTTTGCAATGAAGAAATAGATGCAGGCCTTTCATCAGTATCACTGAAGAACTTATATTAAGCCTTCAGGAACTTTGTGAGCGATTCAAAGACAGACCCATGTGTCCTAAATGATCAGAGACTAGTCTAACACTACTTCAGCACCAGGCAGTAAATCTTAACAAAATTTGACATCAAAATGATGCAAACTTACTGGAAAGAAATTGTATGTAATAGTTACAATAATAATGAAAAAAGATAATAATTGTAATAATAGTGTTGGTATTTGTTAAGTGCTTACTATGTGCCGAGCACTGTTCTAAGCGCTGGGGTAGATACAAGGTAATCAGGTTGTCCCACATGAGCCTCACAGTCTTAATCCCCATTTTCCAGATGAGGTAACTGAGGCACAGAGAAGTTAAGTGACTTGCCCCAAGTCACACAGCTGACAGGTGGCGGAGTTGGGATTTAAACCCATGGCCTCTGGCTCCCAAGCCCGGGCTCTTTCCATTGAGCCATGCTGCTTCTCTAGTATTTGCTATGTGCCAGGCACTATACTAAGCGCTGGGGTGGATACAAGCGAATCAGGATGGACAAAGTCCCTGTCCCACATGGGGTTCACAGTGTTAATCCCCATTTTACAGATGAGGTCACTGAGCAACAGAGAAGTTAAATGACTTGCCCAAGGTCACACAGCAGACAAGTGGAGGAGCTGGGATTAGAACCCATGTTCTTCAGACTCCCAGCCCCATGGTCTATTCACTAAGTCATGTTGATAAAGAAATAAACAAAAAATAACCCACAATGAGCCCAGTATGTAGATTCACAAATCGTTGTCTCATTTTTGAAGGAGACGGAATTAATACCGTGCTGCCACCATACTCTAATTGTTTACTAAAAAAATGAGCCAGATTTTTTGATTTGTTTGTTTTTCAATTTCCTTGGCTAGCACTGCATCACGGAAAACTGCAGCCTAGGTAACGGCAATCTGCGATAGCATTTATTTCCCTGTAATGATTGACTTTATACTGGAAAGGGAGGTAGCAGTGGCCAGCTTTATGTAATCAATCCAAGACGCCAGAACAGCGATTGGCATGGCCAACATTAGAATTCACAACTTTGGATTTTCCAGTCCATTGCCTAGCTTACTGAGCCATGGATTTTTCCTAAATCATTGGAATCATAAGAGACTCCAGCCTGCCGAGAGGTGGTATCTATCAATCAATCAATCAATTGGAGGCATTTATAGAACATTTACTGTGTGCAGAGCACCATATAACCACTTGAGAGACTACAATTCAGTAGTGTGGCAGACATGAACACTGCCCTCAAGTAGCTTGCCTTGAAGGAAATGGTTGTCCTGGTACAGCGCAAAATTTATATCTTGAGTTCATTCAGAATACTTCTGAGTGAAATCTCTTTGGAGGTTGGCCAATCCCTAATATCACCCTACATCCCAATAGATCATACAGTTGATGCGTCCATCCTAATTGCCAAGACAAGGGGAAAAAAAGAGCCAGGGACTGAAATTTGGTTAGACTGTAAACCCGTCAAAGGGCAGGGACTGCCTCTATCTGTTACCGATTTGTACATTCCAAGCGCTTAGTACAGTGTTCTGCACATAGTAAGTGCTCAATAAATACTACTGAATGAATGAATGAAATTCATGCTAAACCGCATCATTCCTTGCCTGTGGAAGACCATCCAAGTGGAAAGCCGAAGGGATGGAGGAACACACAAACCTTTGGACTAAAAAAATGTACAAAGTGAATCCTCATTCTATTCAATGGCTCACCTGCAGACCCCTTAAAAGCCAGGCCTCTGCAGCTAGAGCAAGAGGAGGATGGTAGGGAGGTTATCTAGACCATTGGGCAGAAATCCAGCTGGCTGGCTCAGTTCTTCCTTTCATTTAGCCCCTCAGACCTGTCTTTTTTTGTACCAAACTCCCCTTGATTGAATCCTCATTCTATTCAATGGCTCACCTGCAGACCCCTTAAAAGCCAGGCCTCTGCAGCTAGAGCAAGAGGAGGATGGTAGGGAGGTTATCTAGACCATTGGGCAGAAATCCAGCTGGCTGGCTCAGTTCTTCCTTTCATTTAGCCCCTCAGACCTGTCTTTTTTTGTACCAAACTCCCCTTGATTATTTTGGAAATCATTAGTATTTCTTTCCATAGTTCGCTTTACAGGAAATTAAAGTTTCTCCTTTCCTGACAGGCAGCAGCAGGTATACGAGAGGTTTGCGCCTTGCTCGATTATAATTGTAGCGACACGCTGGCATCATGACTGAGATTTGAATCCGAATCATGTGAGTTCCCTGGCTGGATCCAGTTGGACTGCAGAGTTTTCACTCGGCACATTTTAAAACAGAAATCTGAATTGGGAAAGTTTTTTTATTTTATTCTATTTTTTAATTTTATTTGTTGAGTGCTTACCGTGTGCCAGGCACTGTTTTAAGTTCCAGTGTCGATACAAAATAATCACTCCCCTGCCCCACATGGTACTCACAGTTGTAATCCCCATTTTACAGATGAGGGAACAGAGGCCCAGAGAAGTGAAGTGACTTGCCCAAGGTCACATAGGAGACAAGTAGTGGGTTTGCAATTTGAACCCAGGTCTGTCTGACTTCTGAGCCTGTGCTTGTTGAGATGGATGACACTCCAACCCTATGGCTGCATTTCTTTGAGGGATTTGTCAAATAGCAGGATTGCTGTCCTTAAAGGTGAAGTTACCCAATAATAATTCATTCAATTCATTCAGTAGTGTTTATTGAGAGCTTACTATGTGCAGAGCACTGTACTAAGCGCTTGGAATGTAGAAATCGGTAACAGATAGAGACAGTCCCTGCCCTTCGATGGGCTTACAGTCTAATCGGGGGAGACAGACAGACAAAAACAATAGCAATAAACAGACTCAAGGGGATGAACATTTCATTAAAACTATAGCAATAAATAGAATCAAGGGAATGTACATCTCATTAACAAAATAAATAGGGTAATGAAAATAAATACAGTTGAGTGGACTAGCACAGTGCTGAGGGGAGGGGAAGGGAGAGATAATTATGGTAATTGTTAAGTGCTTGTTATGTGCCAGGCACCGTACTAAGTGCTAAGTTGGATACAAGCAAATCGGGTTGGATACAGTCCCGTGTCCAACGTGGGGCTCACAGTCTCAATCCCCATTTTACAGATGCGGTAACAGAGGCACAGCAAAGTTAAGTGACTTGCCCAAGGCCATACAGCAGACACGAGGCAGAGCCAAGATTAGAACCCATGACCTCCTGCATCCCAGGCCCGTTCACTATCTACTACGCCACACTGCTTCATGGAATCCAAAGGGCCCAGGACCAAGTAATTGGTGGAAATAGAAAGGAAGCTCTGGATGAGAAACCCAGATAGAAAGGAAGGTTCAGAAATCTGTCCATCAACACAGTGAATTTCTCTGTGCTACCAGGCGATGCATGAGGAGCTCGACCTCTTTCCTGGCCCAATATGTGAAAATGAGCCTCACTCCCTCAGAGGTATGAAAGCCCAACTTCATCCCTGCCAACTTCTCATGGATTTCCTCCTCTCTCTCCCCTACCCTGGACTGGTATTTTTGCCTTCCTGGATTCCCTCCCACCCCCTTCCGCCCATCCTCAATTTCAACGGAAATATTTTAAGTTTGATTTATTTTTCAACATTTCCAACACTGTTGATCCATGAGGAGACCCTCCCTTCTGGCTGGTGCTCTCCTCCCCCACCCCCCGAACGTCCCCTCCTCCCTGCCTCTTGGGGGGCTTGTGACTG
Source organism: Ornithorhynchus anatinus (assembly GCF_004115215.2). Taxonomy (NCBI): domain Eukaryota; kingdom Metazoa; phylum Chordata; class Mammalia; order Monotremata; family Ornithorhynchidae; genus Ornithorhynchus; species Ornithorhynchus anatinus. Next base: position 64,352,538 of record NC_041735.1, on the reverse strand, counting down.
CCACCTTATAATGCTGCAGAACCCGATGGTCACAGCCAGTGGTGATGGGGTTGGTGGAGGAAGAAGTGGGTGTTAGGAAGAGGTGGAGTGGATCTGATTTGGCTTACCTCTCCCTCTACCCCCTCTGTGCCAGATCTTCTCCCCTCCCTTAGTACAGTGCTAAGTGCTTAGTACAGTGCTTTGCAAACATTAACCACTCAATAAATACGTTTGCATGCTTTTTCTCCTCCAACGTTGCAACTGTGAACCCTACATGGAACGGTGACTGTGTCCAACTCAATTGCCTGTATTCTTCCCAGCACTTAGAACAGTGCCTGGGACATAGTAAGTGCTTAACAAATATTATTATTATTATCATTATTATTACTCCGCCCTCCCCATTCCCTCTAGCCCTGGGAGATTGCTTCTTTACACTGTAAACTCATTCTCAGGGCTGTAAGCTCATCATCATTGGGCAGGGATTGTCTCTATCTGTTGCCAAATTGCACATTCCAAGCGCTTAGTACAGTGGTCTGCACATAGTAAGCCTTTAATAAATACTACTGAATGAATGAATTGTGGGCAGGAAACTCATTCAATCGTATTTACTGAGTGCTTACTATGTGCAGAGCATTGTGTTGTACTTGCCCATGCACTTAATACAGTGCTCTGCACACAGTAAGTGCTCAAGAAATACGGTTGATCGATTGAATGACACCAGGGCGAAGAAAGGGTTGGCTCAGCAGGGATGCTAGCAATAATGATGGTATTTGTTAAGCATTTGCTATTTGCTGATGCGCTGTTCTAAGTGCTGGGGTAGATCTAAGATAATCAGGTTGGACAAAGTGCCTTTCCCATATAGAGCTCACAGTCTTAATCCCCATTTTACAGATGAGGTAACTGAAGCCCAGAGAAGTCAAGTGGCTTACCCAAGAACACACAGCCGACAAGAGGCAGAACCCAAATTAGAACCCAGGTCCTTCTGACTCTGGCAACAGAATGATGGCATCTCTGATGAAACGTAATTGCTTTGGTGTTTTGAAAGAGTATTATTATGACTCTTACTAATAATAATTATAACAATAAAAATGGCTTTTACTTATCACTCTTGGGTGCTAAGCACATAAAATAGAAGAGAATAGAAATAGAATTGGGGCAGAAAATTTGGGAGGACCAGGAAGAGAGATAGGATTTGGGAGTGTTGGAAGAAGGGATGGGAAAGCCAAAGGATGAGAAGAGTGAAGGCTGGTTGAGGAAAGGAGGGAGCAGGGAGGGGTTGGGGATGCTTGCCCTCTGATTTTGCCAAAGTGCTAATCGGTTCAACACAAAGTTATTTCCGCCAGATTGACCTTGAACTCATCGGAATGACTAAGGAAAGAAGGTTTAGACATGTGAATACAGGAAGAAGCCAGAGAAGCAAAAAGCATGCCCAGCAAATTTGAAGATCAGACTGTGAATCCACTGCAAAATTTGAATCTGACACCAAACAAAGAAACATTCTCACATTTGTGTTTATTTGTCCTTGTATGTGTTTTCCTGGATTACGATTAATAATGATTATGGTACTTGTTAAGTGTTTACTATGTGTCAAGCATTGGGGCAGATACAAATTAATCAGGTTGGACACAGTCCCTATCCCACATGTGGCGCACAGTTTTAATACCCATTTTACAGATGAGGAAACTGAGGTGCAGAGAAGTTAAGTGACTTGTCCAAGGTCACACAGTACTAATGTGGCAGAGCTGGAGTTAGAAGCAGTGGTCTTCTGGGCATAAGCATAATGGACTCACCCAAGTGCCCAATCTGTGAGCCTGTTGATTCAAAGTCAGGATAAGCTAATCATTGATCTGCAGGGGAATTTAAGGGACAACTTTTAAATGGGAGCACTCCAAGGATATTTATGTTCTGAGCCAATCAAAATTGCATAAATTACTGAATCCAATTGCCAGAAAAAGGGGTTAAATTTAATGCAGCTAGACAGCTGGACAGCTGCTTTCATGATTTAAATAAAAACAAGCTGAAGCCCTTTGCTGTCAGCTTAGTGATATATGACTTGTAATGGGATGTCTCCAACCTTTTCCTTCCATATGGTCTCCTGCATGTTAGATAATGCGCCTTGCCTTCAGTGAACCAACCGAGCATCTTTCCAACATCTGGGTCCCATTCCTGCTCTACTAGCTCCGCCGTTGCCTCCCACAAACACACATGATTCATAAGACAACATCCCTTCACTTCAGGATCAAATTAGGACATTTCATTGATCATTTTATCAGGGCTCCACACTGGAGATCTGCAGCTTGAATGCCATTTTTTCCAGGAAGAGCACGATAGAGTCGCTCCTACTGTCAGGGAGTTGATAACTTTAAGATTATAGATAAGACTTTAATAACTGAACTTGGAAAAAAAAAAATAGAAGGCTCTCTCCCACGAGGACTGCCTTTCCATGATTTTCATCTAGTTGCTGTCTGCCTCAATATCAGAAGCTATTTTTTTTTTTCTTAAATCTCCTAAAAAGTTGGTTCCTGGCAGGAAACATTATCAATCCTCCCACTCCGTTGAACTTTCACCTTTTTCGGGTGCTAATAGAAACCAAGACATCTTGTTGTGGGAGCTAAAATGAAGAATGTCAGAACTCATCATCTGTGAGGAAAACGGAAGGGAATACTATGTGGTATCTCTAGACTGTAAACTCGTTGTGGGTGGGGAATGTGTCTGTTTATTGTTATATTATACTCTCCCAAGGGCTCAGTACAGTGCTTTACACAGGGTAAGTGCTCAATAAATATGACAATGAATGGATGAGGGTCCACCAGCATTATGTGAACTGTCATAATGTTTGCATATTGAAACCCTGAGGACTATTTATCGGTTACAACATCCACGTTCTATGACTCGGTTATATGATTGTGAGGATAAAAAATTGAGCCTAGTCACTGTAATAATAATGATAATAGTAATTGTGGTATTTGCTAAGCACTTATTATGTTCCAGGCATTGTTCTCAGGGCTGGAGTAGATACAAGATAATCACTCCATGTGCCACGTGGGGCTCACGGTCTTAATCCTCATTTTACAGATGAGGAAACTGAGGGCCAGAGAAGTGAAGGGACTTACCCAAGGTCACACAGCAGACAAATGGCAGAGCCAGGACCAGAACCCAGGTCCTTCTGACTCCCTGACCAGGGCTCTTTCCACTAGACCACGCTGCTTCTCTAATGGACAGCAGCATGCCCTAGTGGAAAAAGCCCGGGTCTGGAAGTTAGAGGACCTAAATTCTAATTCTGCTCCATCACTTGCCTGCCTTGTGACTTGCCATGGGCAAGTCACTTAAACTTCTGTGTTCCTCAGTTACCTTCTTTGTAAAATAGAGCTTAAATCCTCTTCCCTCCAACTTAGTGCCCATATGCAATTGATTGATCGGTGGTATTTATTGAGTGCTTTTGTGTGCAGAGCACTACGCCAAGCCCTTGGAGAAGTACAATACAAGAGAGTTGGTAGACACGATCCTGGCCCCCAAGAAGCTTAATATCTACAGGGATCAAATTGCTATGAGATTATTTACATATTCCCATTCAACAATTTCATCCTGCTATATCTGTGTTGTTATATCCTTTTTTTTAAGATGTTTGTTAAGCGCTTGCTCTGGGCCAAGCACTGTACTAAGCGCTGGGGTAGATACAAGATAATCAGGTTGGACATAGTCCATGTCCCAATGAGCCTCACAGCATTAATCCTTATTTTTTACAGATGAGAGAACTGAGGCTCAGAGAAGTGAAGTGACTTCCCCAAGGTCATGTGGCAGATGAGTGGCTGAGCAAGAATTAGAACACAGGTCCTTTTGACTCCTGCACTCTATCTACTAGGCTATGCTGTTCTTCCACCTGATCCTTCTATTTGTAAATCATTTTTATGTATATGTTTCCTCTAGGGAAGCAGCATGGCTCAGTGGAAAGAGCCCGGGCTTGGGAGTCAAAGGTCATGGGTTCTAATCCCAGCTCCGCCGCTTGCCAGCTGTGTGGCTCTGGGCAAGTCACTTAACTTCACTGTGCCTCAGTTACCTCATCTGTAAAATGGGGATTAAAACTGTGAGCCCCATGTGGGACAACCTGATCACCTCGTATCCCCCAGCACTTAGAACAGTGCTTTGCACATAGTAAGCACTTAACAAATACTAACATTATTATTATTATTAGCTTTTAAACTCTCGAATGGCAGGTATTATTTGTCTTGCTTCTCTTGTATTCAACCAGGAGCTTAGTATTTTAATGGGATTTGTTAAGCACCTACTATGTGCCAGATACCTTACTAAGCACCAGAGTAGACACAAACTAATTAGTTTGGACAAAGTCCATGTCCCATATGGAGCTCACAGTCTTCATCCCCATTTTACAGATGAGGTAACTGAGGCCCAGAGAAGTTAAGTGACTTGTCCAAAATCATATAGCAGACAAGGGGAGGAGCTGGGATTAGATCACACAACTTCTGACTCCCAAGCCTGTGCTCTTTCCACTAAGCCACACTGCTTCTCTATTAATATTTAGTTTTTGCAATATTATTATTTACAATAGTCCAGGAAATTTCTGAGGAGCAGCCAAAGTATTATATTGCAGAATTTGGGTGGAAGAAATGTAGCATAACCACTATTAATAACTCCTCACTCCCTGAATTGTTTTACAGGTTGTAACTTCACTTTGTTTCATTTTTTCATTATGGTTAAGTGGTTTCCAAGTCACTTCATATAATAAATTCTACCCCATGAATTGGGGTGAATATCCATGAAATCACAGAATCATGGGGATGAGAAGGCCTCTGGAATCATCCATTTTCATTCTCCCGCCGTCTCCCCTTAACATGGTATAGTGGATAGAGCACGGGTCTGGGAGTCAGAAGGTCATAAATTTAATTTGTTCTCTGTCCCTTGTCTGTTGTGTGGCCCTGGGCAGGTCACCTCACTTCTCTGTGCCTCAGTTACCTCATCTGTAAAATAATGATTGAGACTTTGAGTCCCACTTGAGACAGGAAATGTGTCCAACTTGATTTGCTCGTATCCATCCCAGCCCTTAGTACAGTGCCTGGCACATAGTAAGTGCTTAACAAAAACCCACAATCATCATTATTACCTCTTGCACTAACCAAATAAATACATTAGGAATCCTTTCCTCACAGACCTTAAATGTTTTCAAGACCCTCGTATGGTTTGTTAAATCCTCCTATTCCATGGAACTTCCACTCAGAAGGCCAAGAAGATGTGTGGAATGCCAAAATTCATAGAGACACGTTCTGTGGAAAACTGTCACTGTCGACTGGAAAAATCCAACACTAGTGCCTTCCTGGTCTGTCATTTCATCTCTCCAAGATTCAGCTTGCTTTTTAACAACAGAATCACTGTATTTTTAAATGTAAATCCTTCATGGTCATATTTATTAAGCATTATCTATATGACACTCCTGTACAAAACTCAAAGTTAGACACAATGGGGGATCGATATCTGTTCTCCCTTCAACTTAGCCAGAGAGCCCCAGATAGGACAGGGACTGTATTCTACTTAATTAACCTGCACTTACCCCAGCACTAAGAACAGAGTTTGTCACATAGTAGGGACTTAGAAATTATCATAACAAAACCCCCAAATCCCCAAGATAATCTCATCAGACATAATCCCTGTCCCACACAGAGATCACAATCTAAGGTAAGGAAACCTGATATCTTATTCCCATTTTGCAGATGAGGAAACCAGTGATAGATCTGAAATTTGAACTCCTGACTCCCAGGTCTCAGGTTCTTTCCATTAGGCTATGCTGCCTTTCCAAAGATAGAAATAAAGTTGACCATTCAGCTTCTACCAAAGTATTTAGGCAAAGTTAAGAGAAAATCAGATGCTGAAAACTGATCTCACACTCGGAGAAAAGCAGATGTCTCCTGCAGTAGTTGGATGGGAATAGGCTGAATTTCCCTCAAAGAGACACACTGGGATCCAGTTGGGGTTTTTCCAACTTCAGACTTGTGCTGGATTCAAGGAAAACCATTATCCCGCTAATCCTCTAGGCATCTTACCATTGTCAGAAACGGCAAGCTAGCCTGGATGGTCCTTGGGTCTGATCCATTTCCTTTGTTCCTTGGTTCTTAAATGGAGAATAAAGGTGGGAGTAAAAGAAGATTGCTTCCTTTCTCATTCACTACTCCCGAGGAGCTCCAGATGAGAGAATTAGACTCAACATAAGTCAGTGCCTAAATATTTCCACTGTTCATTTCTATTCTTTGCAAACCCATTGACTCTGTCCAGCATGATTAAGGGATGACTTAACAGCAAGCTATAGAGGCATTTTTTAGCACACACTATTGAGAAGATTTAGAACAAATAGCCTTCAATTTAGCAGGTTAATTTGCTCATCTGATCTAGGGTTCAACCTCCTCCCCATTACAGAAGAGAATCTTGCTATAATTCACTGTAAATGGTGCTCCTTTTCAGACAGTAACTCCTCTAAGACAACTGATGATTACATATTCCGGCAATGGCTGACCCGGGTTGCTGGTTTTGGGAAAATAACTTCCAGTAGCTGAAAGAGATTAACATTGCAACACTGAATATATTGGATTTGGTTATTCAAGAGAGTCTTTTTTTGATGATGAATCAATTAGCCTAAGCTGGTGTTGACATCTGCTTTTACTTTAAAAGACAAATTTTAATTGACATCTTTGATGAATTTGTTTTCCATTTTATGCTGTGGATTATGATTAATGTTAGCAATAACAGATTACTTATTAATTATTATTGATGGATTGTTATTATTAATGATCTCAAGGAGGTCATTTTTTTCTTCTGTAAAATTTGTATGCAGGAAAGAAACAATAGAGAGTGGGTGGCAACTTATGGATGTGAAGGAGGATTGGCAAACTCATCATCAAAGGCCTATATTTGTTCAGTGAATGTGCCAAACTATATCATGCGACCTCCCTCCCAGTTTCCAAACAAAGGAAAACCTCTTCGACGCCCTCGTGCTCTAAACAACACTATCTCATTGACTACATCAGAGAACTCTAGAGGGATCTAGAGAGTGTAGAGAATCTAAAGCCTGCACTTGGGAGAGTGCATATAACAATATGTGTATATATCAATAATCTTACTTATCCATTTTGATGTTATCGATGCCTAACTACTTGTTTTGTTTTATTGTCTGTCTTCCCCATCTAGACTGTGAGCCTGTTGTTGTGTAGGGATTGTCTCTGTCTGTTACCAAATTGTACTTTCCAAGTGTTTAGTACAGTACTCTGCACACAGTAAGCGCTCAAATAAATACATACTATTGAATGAATGAATATGAGACACATTCCCTCTACCCACAATGAGCTTACAGTTTAGAGGGGGAGAGGGACACCAATATAAATAAATAACTTACAGACCTGTACATAAATTACAGATATGCACAGAAATCACACTGAGTACAATGTTCTTCACACAGTAAGTGTTCAATAAATGCCATTGATTGATCAACTGGCCATGTGCCATAATCACCCTATTTCACTGAGGAGGAGTCTCCGTACTTCCTTAAAGAGTCTAATATACAGCATCTGGAAACTGAAGATATCTGAAAGGAGTTCAACAGCAATATTACAACAGTCTTATTGGAAGAGGAACCTCCAACCACTGTCTCCAATAAACAACTACTAAGCAGCCCAGGCCTGGGAGTCATGGATTCTAAACCTGGTTCTGCTGCATCTCTGCTCTGGGGCCTTGGGCAAGTCACCTCATTTCTCTGTGCCTTGGTTTCCTCATCTATAAAATGGGCATTAAGACCATGAGCCCCCAGAGAGACAGGAGCTGCATCCAATCTGATTTGCTTGTATTCACCCCAGCGCTTAACACAGTGCCTGGCACATAGTAAGAACTTAACAAATACCACAATTATTATTATTATATGACTCAGTGATAAAAAAATGACTTGCAGCAAAACAACGACTGCAGCAATATCACCTTATAGCACCTCAGGCAGGACTCAATTAGAAGTGAGATTTGTAGCAACTTGTATTATCATGTTCAAATCAAACTAATAAACATATGTGAGAGTTATTGGGATGCCATAACAGAAAAAAGCCCCAAACAATTCAGACAGCCCCAAACCCAAGAACCTCTACCCATCGTTAAAGAGGTTATGATCCATAGACATGATAACACAGCACTTTTAAGGAGTTCAGATGGCTCCAGACTCATGAGGAGTGTGTGACTGTTTTTTGAGCCATGATAGTTGAGGAGAATGCAACCTGAAATGCTGTCTTATCCTTATTCAATACCAGGATCATAAGAGGAAAGAGCAATCCAATAAAGAAAACAACAAACTCCAAAAGATCTGAGGAGGGATTTTTGTTTGGTCTGTTGTTGTTTTTTTCCTATTTAAGCAACTATATTCCACTTTCAACCTCAGGCTGTGCATCAATCCACCTGCTTAATATCCTCTTTTTATGATATTTGTTAAGCGTTAACTATTTAAACTGCTTCAAATGCTGAGGTAGGTAGAAGACCATCAGGTTGGGTACAGTACCTGTCCCACATGGGGTTCACAGCCTGCAACATAAGTCTGATGATGATAATGACATGACAGGGAATGGTTTTGCCAACTCTGTTGTGTTGTACTCTTCTAAGCAGTTAGTAAAGAGCTCTGTGCATATAAGTGCTCGATCGATATCAATGACTGATGGATTGATGTCAATGTGGTAATAAAGACAACCTTGTGAGACATCTCTGAACATGCCGGTGCAGGTGTGTCTGGAGGGGATGTGTTTGGGGGAGAGATGGAAGAGGTTTAACAGAGTCAGGGTGTGTGTGTGTACGTTTCGTTGGATGAATGGCTGTCATAGAGGTGCCAGCAGCAGTTCTCAGTGAAGAAATGGAGGAGTGGTATAGCCAGGTAGATAGACCACATGCCTGGAAGTTAGAAGCACCTGGGTTCTAGTCCTGGCTACACCACTTGTCTGCTATGCGACTTTGGGCAAGACACTTCATTTCTCTGTGCCTCAGTTACTTCATCTATAAAATGGGGATTGGGAGCCCCATGTGGGACATGGACTGTGTCCAACCTGATTAACGTGTGTCTACCCTACCCCTATGCTTAGAACAGTGTCTGTGCATAGCAAGCGCTTAACAAAAACCCTAAAAAAAAAAAAAAATGCTGATCCAGTCATTGGCTTATGAAGGCTCTATGATAGTAATGATGATAATAATAAAAATAATAGCAGTAATAACAATATTTGTGGTATTTGTTAAGTGTCTACTATGTGCAAAACACGGTATTAAGCACTTGAGTAATTACAAGATAACTAGGTTGGACAAAGTCCCTTGTCCAGATGGGGGTCATAGTTTAAGGGGCGGGAGAACAGGTAAGGCCTGTCTTTTAATTTCCTAATCTACAAAATGGGGACAAAATACTTATTCTTCCTTCCCACTAGATCATGAGCTCCTAACAAGGTTGCATCCAATTTGGTTGTATTGGACCTACTGTGCTTAGCACAGTTCTTGGTATGTAGTAAAATATTTTTTTTTCCATATATGAAGTTAAGGTGACTTAACAAAAAAAAAAGAAATGCATTAAATTTAGAAGGAGGGGACTAGAAGAGTTTCATCAGCTGTGGTGCTTTCTTCAATTAGTTGACAAACACATTCTTATTACTTTTAAAAGAGACAACCTCGTGTCTTTGTTTTACCGGGTTGGTCTATATGTGCTTGTTCTGGGCAGCTTGAGGGAAGGTCCTGCAATAGAGAAAGTCTGGCTGAAATGGGCAGTCTCTCTTGCATTAGCCCCTCCATGCTCTGGTTAACTGCAAATGCTGTCACTTTGACATGTAAGCCACCGCTTTGCCTGTCCTCAGCTTCTATCCCAAGGAATTCTTGTCTTGGTTTATTCTGTCAAGCCACCCCTGACCCATAGCGACGCCACAGACGCATCTCTCCCAGAACGTCCCACCTCCATCTGCATTCATTCTGGTAGTGGATCCATAGAGTTTTTTTGCTAAAAATCCGGAATTAGTTTACCATCGCCGCCTTCCGCACAGTAAATTTCAGTCTCTACCTTTGACTCTCTCCTATACTGTTGCTGCCCAGCCCAGGTGATTTATGACTTGTAGCAGATTGCCACTGGCCAAGCTAGAAATGGAATGGGTAGGCCTTTTCTTGACTCTCTCCAGGAGGGAGAGTCTCCAGGCATGAACCTGAGAGAGCAAAGAATTCTAAGTCTTGCTTTAAGGGGCATCGCAGAATTTTTAGGGGTCCATGAGACATATTTTTTCTCTCTAATCCTCACCACACTGAGATAAAACTGACCTTTCTTTCTCTCCATGCTCTGTCAGTTCAGAAGCTTAGGATAGTTTCTCCCAAACTAAAGAAGACTTTAAATCTATAGTCTCAACTGTATATCTGGTGCAGATAACATCCCTGCACACTGAAGGGATAAATTATGCTGAACTTCAAGCTGCAATTCAACACCTCACCCCATTCTGTTGCCCAGATTTTTTTTTAGCTGATCAAAATTTGATGTTCAGTTCTCTGTTAAACCAAATGGAAATCCAGAACACTAAGCAGAAAGCCAAGGAAGACAGCCAATTATTTTGTCACATTTCTAAGTCATTTGACAGTGGTCTTCATATCATCTGCACTTCATCTAAAGGAAACTATTTCCCAATTAAAAAAAAAAAAAATCAATCTCATGTCACTGGCCTTTCACTAACTAGGAATCTCCCTTTCACTTCAGATGTGTAATTGGTTACGTCATACAATATCTCATCCATTTCTAAAATCTCATTATGCTGTGGCATGAGGTCATAAGACAGGGATGTTGGAAAATTTTAGCTGGTTTAAACCTTTTTTCCAAATTACTGCCTTCCCACCCCATTCAGCCAACTTGTTACCATTACCACTTTCTCTACCTCAAAAAACCTTTTCCACATGGCTGTACTGATGACTGATTTCCTGCTGCTCTTCACTGGATCATGCCTATCCACTCTTGCATTGTACTGAGCACAGTAAAGACTCAATAACAACACTTGATTTTTTGATCGATTGATTGTTATTGGACTACTTTACTTGCTCCTCAAAAGAGCCGCTAAAACTTCAGTTTAACATACCCTGAACTCAATCTCCAAGTCACCCTGCCCCCCTGCAATGACATTAATTGGCTGGAATAGCATGTTTTGTGTCCATTTACCAGTTAGGTCATTCACTATTATAGCTATGTTATATCATTTGCACAGCATTAGACTGGACAATCCTGTTTTCAATCAATCAGTGGTATTCATATGGTGTAGAACATTGTGTTAAATACTAGGAAGAGAACAATAGAGTAAGTAGAAATGATCCCCACCCTTAAGGAGTTTACAATCTAGCAGGGGAAGCAGATACTAAAGTAAATTACAGGTATCAGAAACAACAGATGTGAAAATATGAATGTAATTGCTAGGGGCATAAGTGGTAAGGTGAGCAACTAGGTGTGTAGAGGTTTTGAAGTAGAGTGAATGAGTGAAGAAGCAGGAAGGGAAAAAAGAATGGGGAGACGTGAGAGAGATTAGTCAGGAAAGGCTTCCTGGAGGAGATGTGACTGCCACTTGCCTCTGTGTGACCTTGGGTAAGTCACTTCATTTCTCTGAGCCTCAGTTACATCAACTGTAAAATGGGGATTGAGACCGTGAGCCCCAGGGCTGTATCTAACCCAATTTGCTTGTATCCACTCTAGTACTTTGTACGGTGCCTGGTACATAGTAAGTATTTAACAAAGATCATTATTATTATTATTATTTTAGTAGGACTTTGAAGATCAGGAGATATGTGGTCTGTCAGAAGTAGTGTGGTTTAGTGGAAAGAGCACGGGCTTGGGAGTAAGAGGTCATGAGTTCTAATTCCAGCCCCACCACTTGCCAGCTGGGTGACCTTGGGCAAGTTGCTTAACTTCTCTGTGCCTCAATTACCTCAACTGTAAAATGGGGATTAAGACTGTGAGCCCCAGATGAGACAACCTGATTACCTTGTATCTACTCTAGAGCTTAGAACGGTGCTGGGCACACAGTAAGCTCTTAACAAATACCATCATTATTATTATTACTATTATTAGTGCAGAGACAGACAATACCAGACATCTTTATATCTTATAATTTTATAAGTAAGCCCTGAGGGTCCTTCTGCTTCAGTTGCTGCCCCTAAAATCTCTGGCTCAGAAATGATGCTTCTGTTCACCAGGGACCTGGTAGGATAAAGCAAGTGGGAGTGTCAGGAGGGCCTCAGGAAAACATTCTAGGCTTGGAGACTTTAGAGAGACTTCTACTAAACAGTCCGTAAGATGACATTATGTTACCCTGAATGACCAGCATAGCCCAGCATAACACATATGATGTCACATGTGTCAGTGTGTCCCATGTCCATATAGGACAAGTGGTGTGGCTCAGTGGAAAGAGCACATGTTTGGAAGTCAGAAGTCATGGGTCCTAATCCCGGCCCTGCCACTTGTCAGCTGTGTGACTTGGGGAAATTAGCTTAACTTCTGTGCCTCAGTGACCTCATCTGTAAAATGGGGATTAAAACTGTGAGCCCCACGCGGGATAACCTGATTATCTGGTATGTCCCCCAGTGCTTAGAACAGTACTTGGCACATAGTAAAAGCTTAACAAACTCCATCGTTATTATTATAATCATAAGAGTTGCCACTAGCTTCTCTTTATGTGCCCCTAATGAACATAGTGCACAGCCTGGATATTTGCAAAAGGGAGATCACAGTGGATTGTTTTTAATAGATTTTTGTAACTCCTATATGAAACTTTCCTCAGGAAAAATTATTATGAGCTGATAGAAGTTGAACCAAGTAGCTTATGCAGATAGCTGGGGTGCCATGATCCAGGCCAGTAGACATCAGGCCAATGGAGATTTCATTCTGACAAGCCAAGGAAGGCTGTGTAAAGATGTGTTCCTAGCCCTTCAACACTTTTATGGGAGAAAGTGTATTGGGAGTTCCAGAGAATTGTTTTGATTATATATGAGTTATACCATGTAAAGCAAACCAGAATCCTCCACCTCTGAGAACGTAGACATTAAGGAAGCTGAAAGACATGTCATATTTTTCTAGCACATTATAATTCACCCCAGAGAGAGCCAGAATTCCTTATAACCTAATAGCTGGCCCTACACAGACTGTCTGATAATGCCAGTAATAAAACTAAAAGGGGAACCAGAGTGGACAAGTGGATAGAGCATGGGCCTTGGAGTCAGAAGGGCCTGGGTTCTAATTCTGCCTCCACTGCTTGTCTATGTGACCTTGGGCAAGTTCCTTTACCACCAAACCAGACACATTCCCTCCCAATTCTCTGGGCCTCAGTTACCATATCTGTAAAATGGGGATTAAGACTTTGAGCCCAAAGTGGGAAGTTGATGGTGTCCAACCTGATTAGTTTGAACCTACTCCATTCATCCATTCGTTCATTTATTCAGTCAAATTTATTAGGTGCTTACTATGTGCAAAGCACTGTGGTAAGTGGTTGGGAGAGTACAATGTAATAATAAACAGACACATTCCCTGCCCATAATGAGCTTAGCATTTACTACAGTGCCTGGCACTGTAAGCACTTAAGAAATACTATAAATTACAACAACATAACAGAAAGGAATGTAGCAATTTGATATTTATGTGACCTGCCTCAGTCAAAAACACTTCTGGGAATGTCAGAAAAATCTACATCCTTGAGACAGAACAATTTACCTGCTGTCATGTTTGTGAGGTTATTCATTAGAGATGACCTATAATGAAATGGAGCTCTACACACAATAACGTTTTACTACAGCTTTTCCATAAAGGAAGTAGAAGGAGGAGTATCTTTTCTTTTTAGGTTAATCAATCGGGTATATTTATTAAGCAATCACTGCCTGCAGAGCTCTTGGGAGACTACTGTGCAATAAAGATGGTAGACACAATTGCTACGCTCAAGGTTCTTGTCTAGTGGAAAGAATATGGGACTGAGAGTCAGAGGATCTAGGTTCTAATCCCAGATGCACCACTGTGCTCTGAGACCTTGGGCAAGTCACCTAACATTTCTGTGCCTCAGGTACCACATCTGCAAAATGGGATTTATTACCTGTTTTCCCTCTTATTCAGATTGTGAATCCCATGTGGGACCTGGTTATCTTGTATCTACTCCAGCAGTTAGTACAGTGCTTGGCACATAGTAAGTGCTTTAACAAATAACCACAATTATTATCATTATGATCATCATTATTATTATTATCTAGGGGAGGATTTACAATCTAGTGGCATGAATGTATTTGAATGCCTACTGTGAGAGATACCCTCCACTTTTGCTCATAGGGATGTAAACATACTGCGTATTCTCCTTTGTTCTTGAAATGGACACTACAGGGGATAAAATCAATCCATGGGAATGGGTGTCGTGTGGCAGAAAAGCCAAATCTTCCTGCCAAACAGTGGTCTCTTGACATTGTTTTTTCTTCTATTGTCTGTTCACTGGCCTCTAGACGTTCTTTTTTCTGCCCTTGTTCACTGAATAACAAATTTATCTTGTTTACCGGCAAGGTGGGGAGAATGAAACAGTTTTGTCCAAGTTTCATATTTAGTTGCTGATCTGTCAAATGATCATAATCAAGTGTTCACATGATAACACTCAACTGTCACATGATCACAAGGAAATGCGCATGGAACCACTTGACTCCTGTGAGAAAAGTCTCTTACATCCTTTTAGGATTCTCCTGTGCTAGAACTATAATTTTGATGTTTTTCTGCTGTGCTAGATTGAGTTTGAAATAATTCAAGCACTTGGTTTGCCTATTTACAAATGGGCTGAACTCACAGTTTGGCAGAGAAATGTTCGTGAACTCATCGTATCGGCACACAATAATCAACTCTGCCCATTTGCCACCTGTTAGTTGACAGCAATGTTCCTACCAAAGATGTTGGAGAGATGCAGCATAGCCTTGTGGAAAGAGCATGGTCCTGGAGTCAGAGGACCTGGGTTCTAATTCCAGCTATGAGAATTGCCTGCTGTGTGACCTTGGGCAAGTCACTAAACTTGCCAGTGCTTCAATTTCCTCATCTATGAAATGGGGGTTCAAGACCAGTTCTTCCTCCTATTTAGTGTATGAGCTCCATGTGGGAAAGAGACTGCATCCAAACTGATTATCACGTATCTACTCCAGTGCTTATTACAGTGCTTGGCATATAATAAGCACTTCACAAATGCCACAGTTACTGAAAAGGAAACTCACTTTGCCCTCCTTCTCTCCATGGACTACTCACTCACATCCCCCAGGAGACTGACCAGATTCCCAAAAGGCATTTTCATCAAATGACAGACAAAACCTGTAAAATGATGACAATCTTGACAAAAACCAACATGCAATAGTTTACTAAAATGAATTGTTCATCAAACATTTTTCAAGTGGAGTTTTGCGGTGCTGTCTTCTATATGGCTGCTGTCTTGGTGAATAACTGAATACTCTGCTCATTTCCTATTCATCTTATTTGAAGCAGCGTGGCTCAGTGGAAAGAGCATGGGCTTTGGAGTCAGGGCTCATGAGTTCGAATCCCAGCTCTGCCACTTGTCGGCTGTGTGACTGTGGGCAAGTCACTTAACTTCTCTGTGCCTCAGTTCCCTCATCTGTAAAATGGGGATTAAGACTGTGAGCCCCACGAGGGACAACCTGATTCCCCTATGTCTACCCCAGCGCTTAGAACAGTGTTCGGCACATAGTAAGCGCTTAACAAATACCAACATTATTATTATTATTATTATTTAAAGGTACAGAAGCATCTGAAACAGCAAATTGACTGGACCACTGGAGGTAAATTTCTCAACTTATTATACAGTCCTCTGTCTTAGAAGAAATGAGGTGAACTAGAATAAATGAGCTTATGTGAGTTTCTTTAACTGTGAGCCCCACGTGGGACAGGGACTATGTCCAATCCACTAAGCTTGTACTTACCTCAGTACTTTAATGAGGCTATTTGTTAAATTCTTACTATGTGCCAGGCACTGTACTAAGCAGTGGGGTGATTACAAAGTAAATCGGGTTAGACAAAGTCCCTGTCCCACGTGAGGCTCACAGTCTTGATCCCCCTTTTACAGATAAAGTCAGTAAGGCACAGAGAAGTTAAGCGACTTGCCCCAGATCTCACAGCAGACAAGTGGTGGAGCTGGAATTAAAACCCATGAGTTCTGACATCCAGGCCCATGCTCTATCCACTACACCAAATACCAAAATCATTATTATTAGAGAAAGGAATTGATCCTGGATGCATCATTTGGGAAAGTTTTAAGGTTCTTTCTTTTTTTTAAGTTAGTAAGAACACCTCACCACTACTGGAAATCTTACTCTGAAAGTGGGCCCTTTCTGAATCTGTATATGGCTCTCAGAAACCCTATTACATTAGAAGGATTGACATACCCAATATATGGGTTCCTTTTATAGTAAATAAGGAGTACAGGAAACTTCTTCCTGGCTCTGAAACTACAACAGCAATAGAGAAAGAAAATATAAGGAGTGAATAAAAGTGTTTCCAATAGGGCCCAACATGTCAGGTATTATAGGAACAAAATGCTTAGTAGATTTCTGACTACCAGAGGTTTGGCTGGACTCCCAGCCTCAGAAATTGGAGAGCACTGTGGTGCAGTTTGCCAGACCTTGTGGAAGCTTTAGAAATGTGAAACAAAAGGCCGTGTGTAAAAAAGAACAATCATTTATTTATTTATTATAAATCTCCATCAGCACTGCTTGGGAGCATTTCCATTTCCCAAATGACTATCGCTCTAAAGGCGCCACAATTTTATTGGGTAGGAAAAAAAAATGGAGAAAATGAAGCTGTTGATCCCCATGTAGCTTGATCAGTTAGATCTCTCAGTGGCCGAGTCTCCCCAGGGCAGGCCTGACTTTTTGAGTGACCGAAGAGGTCGAAGACTCTCTGTGCGCAAGATATGAACGGGGAAAAACAACTTTAATAGACATTACCCCATGCAGGTAAAGTCACCATTTTGGATAGCTTTAACCCTTAATCTGCTTTTCAAACTCAATGGGAGAGATGGTGTATTTCATGGTTGTAGTGTACCTGCCCCAGTCATTAAGCTCTTAAGGAAATCTGTAACAAATAGCACAATTATTGTTACTGAATATCATTGATATAACCACACCAGGCACCCTGGCCAACCCAATTCAATCGGGAAGTTCTTCTTTCAGTCAATCAATCAATAAGCAGTTAGTATAGTGCTCTGCACACGGTAAGCGCTCAATAAATATGATTGAACGAATATTTATTGAGCTCTTAGTGTGTGTCCCGAGCCCAATATATGACAATATAGTGGACACATCTCCACCCACAATAAGCTTTCAGTCTAGAAGGGGAGACAGACAAAAATAAAAATAAATAAAATTACAGATATGTATATAAGTGCTTTGGGGTTGGGAGAGGGGATGAATAAAGGGAGCAAGTCAGGAAGATGAGGAAAGGAATGGGAGAAAAGAAAATGAGGGCTTAGGGAAGGTTTCTTGGAGGAGATGTGCCTTCACTAAAGTTTTGAAGGTGGGGAGAGTCATTGTCCATTGGACATGAAGAAGGTGGGCATTCCAAGCCAGATGTTGTCCTGCCACAGGTTTTCTGGCTGTAATTTGTGCTCACTTTGGTCTAATGGGAAGGAAAAGTCATCCAATACCTCCCTATAAAAATTTTGAAGATGGTCATTACATTATGCCACCAACCCTCTCTTTTTTAGGTGTTCAACAACTAAAATTCCTCATAGAACCCATTTTCCAACACTTTAACTAATTCTCACCAAATCCTCACACAACTGTATTCTTTTCATCTTTAACATATATATTCTCTGTTCAAGTAATTACAAATGTTTAATTGATAAAGAATTAGTATTCCCAGTTTTTAATACTTTTGGGCTCTTTAGAAGAGTTCTGGAGAAGCAACATGGACTAATGGAAAGAGAACAGGCTTCGGAGTCAGAGTTGTCAATCAATCATTTTTACTGAACTCTTACTATGTGCAGAGTACTGTTCTAAGTGCTTGGGAGAGTACAATACAATGTACACATTCCCTGCCCACAACAAGCTTACAGTCTAGAGGGGGAGATAGACATTAATATAAATTGACAAAATTACAGATATGTACATAATTGTTGTGGGGTGGGGAGGGGGGATAAGGAAAGGAAGCAAGTCAAGGTGAAGCACAAGGAAATGGGAGAAGAGGAAATGAGGGTTTAGTCAGGGAAGGCCTCTTGGAGGAGTTGGGGCTTCGATAAGGTTTTACAGTTGGGGAGAGTCATAGTTCTTGTCGCACTCCACCACTAGTCTGTTGTGTGAACTGGGAAAGCCACTTAAGTTACCTCATCTGTAAAGCGGGGATTAAGACTGTGAGCCCCATATCAATCTATCAGTGGTATTTATTGTGTACCTATTATGTGCAGAATATGACACTAATTGCTTGTGAGAGCACAATATAATAGAATGAGAGAACATGCTCGCTGCCTATATCGAGCTTACAATCTTGAGAATGAGACATGGACTGAATCCAACCTTTTTTTTTTTTAATCTACCCCAAAGGTTAGAACAGTGCCTGGCATATAGTAAGCACTTAACAAATAGCATTTTAAAAAAGGAGTTCTGAATAGGTCCTTAGTGGCATTATTCTTTGTCTCCTTTCATATTATAAATGACCCCATAAAGCTGATTTGGGGAGGGGTCTAAAATTCCTGAAAGGGAAGTGAAAGGAGGTTAGACACGCAAGTTTGTCTGAGTTTCATTAATGGGTGATTAGGGCATTGTTTGACTAATGATGTGGAAAGAAAGGCTCACTTGCTTTTTTTATTTCTCTCAGAGTAAATCACACCCAAGATGGAGCCCCACTTGGCTTTGGAATCAAGAACAAAACATGCAAAAGAGATGGGGTAAAAAAATCCAGCTCGCTTATTCCTTCCTAGGTGCAGGCTGATCCGTAGCATACGAAGCTGTAGAAGATTTTTCGAGAAATTAGGAAAGATTTTCCTCAAGGAAAAAAACTCCATGAAACCCAGTAAGCTCTCAATAAATACCACTGATTGATTGAATAATTCATCTGAAAACTTTGGAAAGACCCTAAGGAAAATGGACGTGATGACAGAAGGGCAGGCATCATGACTAATTGAACTGCTCATAAATGCTAAATGTATATTACATTAGTGAGCATTTCTAATCAAAAAGGATTGGGATTCGCTAAATATGCAATCTTACCAAGTATATTTAAACACATGCTGAAAAATATATTAACAAGAGAGTGGGTTTCTTTAGAGATTTTCATGATAATGACTGTGGTTTTTGCTAAATGTTTATTATGTGCTAGGCACTGTCCTAAGCAATGGAGGAGGTATAATTGGAGATTGGACTGCAGATTGGAGGGAGTCCCTGTCCCACAGAGGGCTCGCAGTCAGAGGAAACCAGTTAAAATTCCCAGAAATGGTGTATTTACCTTGTGGTCAAGGGCAAAGAAAAGCTTTTTTGTGGATGAGATAGATAAACTCAAAATTGTGAAAACATTGCTCAGTGTGGATCAAAACTCCAATTATTTCCCTAGTAAGACATGGGTTAATTAATTGCCTATGTCATTAGGCCAAGGAGGTTTTAAAGATTAATTTTTTTCTAAATAAAGCCACTGTGAACATCTTCTTCTCTGCAACGTATATCACAATCAGTGGTATTTACTGAGTGCTTACTGTGTGGAGAACACTGTACTATATACTCTGAGGATCACAGTAAATTCTACAAAATCAGGTCTGGTAAGAAAGAAGTCCATTAGATCCATGCTGCTTTGGTTAAATAAAACATTCATAATCCATTCAAGTGTGGAGAGGAAGGCAATATTACCTCATTTGATGAATGGAAGTAACTATTTCTCTCTACTAGCTGGCACTGCACAGAGCAAAACCTTTGAAGGAAATTAGCAAATCTTGAAGGTGCGGATGACATTCTGTAATATTCCTTGTCCAAAAACTGCCACAGGTTACGACACTGAACTCAAAAGCCAAACAGCAGCAGGCACTCAAGGCACAAATGCACATTTTCCAGAGAACAATCTCGAAATAGACTGATAGTTCTGGGCACTGTCGGCTAAAGGGACCCCAAGCAGAGTGTGAGAAACACAATATTCCCAGTTGTTTTTTTTTTTCACTCACTACAAATGTGGTTTAGTAGTATGAGTGCTTCACTGGAGACAACAGGGCTAGACCTGTCCTTGAAAGTGAAATGGAAAAATGTCAGGGAAAATTACTGGGGGAAAACTTTCACAGTTTCTTCAGCCACTAGTGAATCTACTATGTCTTTTCCACAGTCATGCCTGATGACTCACTGTTGGTTCACATCTGCAGTGAAAATAAAGGTTTTCATAATGGCATCTTCAGTGACAAGAACTAAATATGCCTGCAAATTGAAGGAAGTTACTAAAATATTTTAAATTTCAGATACGGTGCCAATCGAAATTAAATAAATTGCTGTTTAAAGCCTTAAATGCAAAACAAAACTTTTAAAGAATACCTTTGGTTGCTTCTGATGATTATTTGTTTTCCATTTATATCATTAAACCTTTCAAATCAAAGTAAGGAAACCTTATCTCAGCACTAGATATCTGCTTTTAGTGACCTTCTTCCTCTCAGTGTTGAATACAACTTATTCGAAAAAGTACATATTAGGCACAGATTCATGTGGTTTTATTGGGTAAACTAAGACACAGATAACAATGTAGATTTTATTTTTCACTTGGACCAGATAGAATGAGTAGTGTTGTGATTATGAAGTATGAATGTCAGTTAAATCAACTAGGCTGAAGTTGAATTAACTTCTATTTACTTTCATAACTGACTAGTAATAACAAAAAAGAGTAGGATAAGTACAAGGAAAGAAAACTTATTGCCCAATATCATTCACTGATGGAGATTTTCAGTGTGTTGTACTGAAAATCCATAGTACATATGACTGAGGTAAATATAAACACACAGCTCATCTTATCACAACTGTAACCTTGTTTTGGGCTTGAAATATATCTATCTACCAAATCTGTTGCGTTGTACTCTCCCAAGAGCTCAGACTAGTGTTCCGCACACAATAAATGCCCAATAAATGCCACTGATTGATCACAGGTAGGAAGAAAGGAAGAGAAAACTGATGTTAAGAGATTTATCTTCCAGAGGAGTGGTGAGCCCCTGAAAGTGCTCTGGGCCTTATACCATCTCTCAAAGGGAATATTACTGTGCAGGTATTAATAATGTACTTCCACATGCAGAAAAATAATGAAGAGGATTTTCAAATGTATGTTTTGCAAATGAAAAATGGGTGTCCAGGGTCTAAATTGCATTTCTCACGTCAGCTGTTTGGATTTTTGAAGTGCACAGTACGGAAGTTAAGATCAATCTTTGGCCCAAGTAATACAAGAGAACTAGTAAAATGAATGATGTTGGGGGGCGGGGGGTGCACACAAATGCAAGCATGTCTTGGTTAGGTCAAGACGGACGACAGCAGCAAGAGGGAGAAGGAGTGATGAACATCTGGGGTGGTTTCCTCAGAACAAGCAGGAAAAGGTCAGGTCCCACCCATGGAGAAGAAGTGACCCCCTAAAAAATGTAAGTGATCTCGCTTGACCTGTGATGTGAGCATGGGCGTGACCTCGGCTGTTTTAACTGCAATGTGTGTTTCTTGTTAGAAGAACCGAGAGATCTGGGCGGTGCCAGAAAGGAATGTGGAGAATATGGATGGTGCTGAAAGCCAGTAAAATGCAGTGTAGCTTGTGGAAGTCAATACAGGTCATGAAAAGACAGAAAATAAAGGGGCTTGGTAGGCAGAAGAAGTTAGTTGGAGGATGAGGAAGCTGGAAATAGAGGCTTTCTTTTACATTGTTCATTTTAGGAACAGGTTTACTATCTGCTCTTTTTTCCCATTCTGAGGTAATTTTCTTTTAAAAGAATAGAGAGATCGTTCAAAATAATAGATGGGAGAAAATATGTTTTTCGTTTCCTCTTTGAACATGGCAGTTCTCAGGGGTCAATTCTACTTCGGTCCAAGTTACAGAGACTCTAATCTAAACACATTCAATACAGTCTAATGCCTTGAATATTTTGGACTTTTACTAATGGTGAATATGAATCACCAGCACTCTTCACTACTCTTCCCATCATGAACAAAATGTTTTCAGTTAAGATATGGGTGGCTGGGATTCCAATTTGTGTTTCAATCCATACATATCCCCATCTTGAAATAGCTGGGCTCCTCTTCAAGAGTCTGAATAAACACACGACTTACTCCAATCTCTCCTCCCCCCATACCCAACCCCAGTATGCTCCTTCTTTTATTTTTTTCAGTCTTTGCCACTCCCTGATCTTTCTAGCCCATCTCTGTCCTTTCCTTTAACTCTATGATGTTATTCTGAAGGAAGAGCCCCAATTCCTTAACATAGCATAATGGATAGAGTACAGGCCTGGGAGTCAGAAGGTCATGGGCCTTAATTCTGGTTCTGCCACTTGTCTGCTGTGTGATCCTGGGCAAGTCACTTCACTTCTCTGTGCCTCAGGTACCTCATCTCTAAAATGGGGCTTGAGACTGTAAACCCCGTGTGGGACAGGGACTGTGTCCAACTTGATTTCCTGTATCCATCCCAGGGCTTAGTATAATGCCTGCTACTCAAAATAAGACCTTAAAAATATCATCATTATTACTATCAATTATTATTCAACCAGCACCTGTGAAGAGTAGCTGAGGAGAAGAGCAGGAAAAGATATGTCCAAAACCCCCTACATAAAAGCTTTTGCTTACTGAATGGCTTCCCAGTACACATCCCACAGTTTGAAGCTTTGGAACCTTTTGACTTTTGTATCTGCTGCTTTTTGTGGTTGCTATTTCAAGTTGGTTGTCTCATTACAGGAACAATGTGTGTTAAATTAAAAACAAACAAACACGTACATCTAGTCTTGGCAGAGCACATAATGTAGTTCTTTCCAGTTAGGCTTACCCATACATTTGATCAATCAATCAATTAATCAATAACGTCTACTGAACAACAACTGAGTCTTAAGCACTGAATTATGCAATAGCCCCAATCTGAAGCTGCAAACCCTGACTCCGTTAGAAAGTACACATGATACTTAGTCCACGTTTTGACTGCAAGTTGTCACTTTCTACAGTTCTTCAAAATACATTTTATCTAGCAGTGCGGTGGTATTTATTAAGTGCTTACTATATGCAGAGCACTCTACTAAGTGCTGGGAAAGAATACACAGGTGGAAATTAGACCCAGTCTCTGTCCCTTGTGAAATTCAACAATCTATTCACTATTGGTCGTGAGTCAAGAGCTCTGTTTTATCAAGTACCAGATTGAACCTTTCCAGGGTCATGCTTTTTAATAGGCCATTGAAACAGAGAAAACAGAGACTTTTATTTTTCAGGATGTTGACTGCATGAGTTAGGATGAAACAATTAATCAAGTTGTTTGAACAGGATGGGAAAGTGCTGTATTCCCCAAATATTCACATGCAAGGTACTGTTTCTCCTTCTGAGCACAAAGGCCTAATGTTCATGAGAAATTTAACTCTGGCCAGGATTTAAACTAAGTCCCGAAAAGCAGACCGGATTGCTGTTTTCCTTCGGATCCTCCCCACCCTGTATTAAAGAGGGCTCCAGTCTAAAGCAGAATAAACTGGATTGCCAACCATTTGTTTTATAAAAATAAAGACAACAGTGTTAAATGAGTGATGCTTGCCTTTAATCCCTCTACATTGGACAAGCGGCCTAAAGCAAAGTTTGGCTCACATCTTTCCACTCCTCAAAAACCTCCACTGCAGCGTGGTTCAGTGGAAAGAGCTCGGGCTTGGGAGTCAGAGGTCATGGGTTCTAATTCAGGATCTGCTGCTTGCCAGCTGTGTGACTCTGGGCAAGTCATTCAACTTCTCTGTGCCTCAGTTACCTCATCTGTAAAATGGGGATTAAAACTGTGAGTCCCACGTGGGACAGCCTGATCACCTTGTATCCCCCCAGTGCTTAGAACAGTGCTCTGCATATAGTAAGTGCTTAACAAGTACCACCATTATTATTATCACTCATTTCTACTCTAGTCTACACACCAAGCTGCAGCAACAATCAATCAATCAATGGTATCACATAATAATAATTATGGGACTTGCTAAACACCTACTCTGTGCTGAGCATTCTTCTAAGCACTGGGGTAGATGCAAGTTCAGCAGTTTGGACACAGCCCCTGTCCCACATGGGGCTCACATTTTTAATCCCCAGTTTACAGATGAGGGAATTTAGGCCCAGAGAAGTAAAGTGACTCGCTCAAGGTCTCACGGCAGATGTGACGGAACTGGGATTAGAATCCTGACCTTCTGACTCTCGGGTCCATGCTCTATCCACTAAGCCATGCTGCTTCATTGAGTGTCTATTGTGTGCAGAGCACTTTACTAAGTCCTTGGGAGTGGACAATATGACAGAACTGGTAGACACATTCCCTGCCCCACAAGGAGCTTACAGGGTAGAGGAGGAGATTTCAGTGTAGAAGAGGCCTGGATTGTCTTCTGGAACTATTGCTGGGTCATATCTCTTGACTTTGTACTCTGTAAATGTTTCCTTATCTTGGGTTATTTTCCTGTTTTTATTTTTCTCTGCCTGTCACTGGCCCCTTGTTCCCACTTTTATACTGAGAGCAAGGGACTGTGTGTAATTCTCAACCAGGCACTCTTTTCTGACATCTAATGCATTCCTTTGTAAACAGTCTACCCCTAATAACTAGTATTGCTCCCACCATTCCACATGTCTAACATCTAACAGCTCACCATCATCTCCTTTGTAAGCTCTGCGAGGTTAAGGAACAATTTTAGATTTTCTTACATTTTACAGTTATTTGTATTTTGCAGTTAGATTTTGGGAGTGGGAGTTCCTCTTTATGTATTATCTCCTTGCATTTTAGGTTGTGAACTATAGGAGGGCATGGATTTTGTCTGCTAATTTTCATTGTACAGGAAGTGAAATGGGACTGGGAATCAGAAGGACGTAGGTTCTAATCCTGCCTCTGCCATGTAGCTGCACTTTGACCATGGGCAAGTCACTTCACTTCTCTATGCCTCAGTTACCTCATCGGTAAAATGGGGATTAAGACTGTGAGCCCCATGTGGAATAGGGACTGTATCCTACTTGATTCACTCA
Source organism: Ornithorhynchus anatinus (assembly GCF_004115215.2). Classification (NCBI taxonomy): domain Eukaryota; kingdom Metazoa; phylum Chordata; class Mammalia; order Monotremata; family Ornithorhynchidae; genus Ornithorhynchus; species Ornithorhynchus anatinus. Next base: position 64,327,368 of record NC_041735.1, on the reverse strand, counting down.
TATTTGCCATAGCACTTAGGACAGACCAGGCACATAGTAAGGATTTAAGCACTTAACAAATGTTATATGTATATATAGTATATATACACACACACTATATTGTATGGTATATAGTATATAGTATGCATGGCTCAGTGGAAAGAGCTTGGGCTTGGGAGTCAGAGGTCATGAGTTTGACTTCCGGCTCTGTCACTTGTCAGCTGTGTGACTGTGGGCAAGTCACTTAACTTCTCTATGCCTCAGTTACCTCATCTGTAAAATGGGGATTAACTGTGAGCCTCACGTGGGACAACCTGATTACCCTGTATCTAACCCAGCGCTTAGAACAGTGCTCTGCACATAGTAAGCACTTAACAAATACCAACATTATTATTATCAGACCACTGTCCTAATTGCTTGGAAAGTACAATTCAGCAACAGAGACAATCCCTACCGAACAATGGGCTCACAGTCTAGAATATATCTATATCTATCTATTCTATGATTATATAATATATACTAGAATAAGTATAAATATATGTGCCTGGAAAAACATCACCTCCATGCACACAACACTTTCTTCCTATGCAAAATTTATTTTTTACCAGTGTGTAAAGCATACTATTCCAGAAATAAGATGTTGTAGGAAGAAAGATCACCTATTCTTCTACTGTGTTACATACAAATTGTGTAATGGAAATACGTGTTGTAGCCAAATTGGATTCACTTCTCCCTGGGGCCTAGTATGTCTTGGTGCACCTCAGTGTACTGTGGGCTACGTTTTAGCTGCTGCTGATGTTGATAAACACAAGGGCAGGCAAAGAAGGTGAGTTTCAATTTGGGTGCATTTGCTGTTTGAAAGGAGATGTGAAAAAGTTCTAGCAAGGTAGAGTTAAGAAACTGTATATAGACTCTGCTTATCCTCAATTAATCACATATTCACTGAGCACTCATTCTGGATACTGAGCACTTTGGTGACTATGAAGAGTAAGAGGATTCATTCCCTACTCTTAAGGGTTGTACCTGATAGTAATTATAATGATAATGGTGATAATAATACTTGTTTTAGTTAAGTGCTTACTATGTACCAGACACTGTATTAAGTGCTGGGGTAGATATAAGCAAATTATGTTGGACATAGTCCCTGTCCCACATGGGGCTCACAGTCTCAATCCCCATTTTACAGATGAGGTAACTGAGGCACAGAAAAGTGAAGTGACTTGCCCAAGGTCACACAGCAGACAAGTGGCAGAGTCAGGATTAGAACCTATGCCTTCTGACTCCCACACCCAGGCTTTATCACTATGCCTTGCTATCTGTTCACCAACGCCACCAAATAACTGAGACGATTCTTTGTCGGTGTAGTTAAACCACTGTCTGGAAGATTGCTCTTTTATTTGAAGTAAATGGACCACGATGTGTTGACTTACTTTTACTTTTGTAACAGAAAGATGAGTCTCCCCTTATCTAAATTAGACCTGGTTCTCAGCTGAAGCAACCAAGCTCATTTTAAGATTTATCACTTTAAGAAAAGTACACTGCAATGGTAAAACATTCCAGCATTAGCACTAAGATGGCATCACATGGCTAATTTGACTAATTACCACAGTACCATAACCCTGAGAAAAATTAACTGTGGATTTTAGTCATTCAAAATCCATAAGGGTCTTTTTGTTTAGGGAAGATTTCTGTTGAATGAAGGGAGACAACATGACTTAAGTGTTTCCCTGGAAGACAGAAAGGCAGTCACCCTGGATTCTCTCCCAAATGGCACCACTCCCTAGCAGAAACCTTACGTGAGTCATAAAGTATCCCAAGTTCCCTTAAATCTGTTTCTCTAAAGTGGAAGTGGATAAAAGTCTGCAAAGTCCTCAGAGATAATCAGAGGAAGAACATACGAATCTCAAGTGGCTCCTGACATATATTTGACAAAGCAGCCATCCTCAACAATTTGTCTTTAGGAGGGAGGGGTGTGAATGTAAGCTGCACTTCTCAGAATAGAAAAATGAGGTAAAGGAGTACAACCTCTTCTTGTTCTTTTTAAAAATCTTTTCAACTCCAACCCTTTCCTTCAAATCCCCTGAAGTAAGAAAGTGTTATTTTGGACAGGGAAAGATTAGTTCAGTGTCTACCAAGCTCATATCAGTTATGACTGGGAGAAATATCTCTTTACAAGTCTCTTCCAACAAATTAATTTCCATCTCCCATATTGCATCAGCCCAGCAACTGCCTGTAACTCTTAGGGTTTTTTTATTTTATTTATTTATTTTTTACACTTCCTCAGTACTTGTGAACTTGTTTACTTGGATTACCCTACTTGAAAATAATTTTTATGTCTGTAAACACATTGGGAGAAGGGAGCTTATCTTTTGCTTCTTTTGGTCTTTGTTAAACTCTTAGTTATATCCAAACAATCAATTCATCAATTATATTTATTAAGTGCTACTGTGCACAGAACCCTGTACTAAGCACTTGCGAGGGTACAGTATAATAGATTTGGTAGACATGTTCCCTACCTACAGTGAGCTCACAATCTAGAGGGGAGCTTACACTACAGTGATTAATATACCTTGGTTATATCCAGTAAATTGAATAAGTACATCTTACCTAGCCCTAGTGCTTAGTTTAGTGCTCAGTACCCAGCAGGCATTCAACCAGTACCATGGATTGGCATTATAAGTGCTTAACAGAGACTACAATGATGGTTATGATTAGATATTGTTGCTCTTCATTGTGTGTATTAATGTCTGCCTCTGACTGTAAGTTCAAACTGACCTGGAAGCATGTTAACCAACTCTGTTACACTGTCATTTTCTAAAAATTTATGATTGATTGATTGATCTCTTAGTTACATCTACTACAGTGCATATTAAGCATTAGAAGCAGAGTTGCTTAGTGGAAAGAGCACGGGCTTGGGAGTCAGAGTTTGTGGTTTCTAATCCCCACTCTGCCACTTCTCAACTGTGTGACTTTGGGCAAGTCACTTGACTTCTTTGTGCCTCAGTGACCTCATCTGTACAATGGGGATTAAGACTGTGAGCCCCACGTGGGACATCTTGATAACCTTGTATCTACCCCAGTGCTTAGAACAGTGTTTGGCACATAGTAAGCGCTTAACAAATGCCATCATATGTATTTATTTATTTTATTATTTAAGCATCATGACTACTACTATCTTTACTCAAGACTTTTCCTTCACAAGCCTCCCCAACTCTCCCAAGACCTCCACCCACGTAAGCTCCTTTACTGAATGCCTTTGGAATGTAATCAGAACTCTGGACATGCAGTTGCAACCATTTCTGATGGAAAGCTCAGACATTTCGGCACATTCACATTGTGCTGCAGTGACAAAAGGAAGGGTTTTGTGTTTCAGTGGTTAAGAGGGAATCAGGTTTTAGTTGTTTGAACCTAGAGTAACTTCATTCATGGATCAAAAAGGACCTCTCGAGACTTCTAAAGTCTTTATTATTTTAGAGCTGCAAGGAATAACTTTGGAGAGATTTAGATAATAGAAAACATATTCTTCTGCGATCGATCCACTTTGGGCAATTTTCCATCTGGGTTCCAGGCTCTCACACTTGAGCGCTATCTAACGCTTCGCCTGGCTTCAAGGCCGAATGGACTTAGAACACAACTGGACTTTTGCAAGTGTTACAGAGCGCTAAGCCAACTACTCCATTGTAATGCAGTGTCGTTTAGTGCAAAGACCATGGACCTGGGAATCAGAGGACCTGGATTCTAATCCCGGCTTTGCCACTCGTCTGCCATGTGACCTTAGGCAAGTCACTTCACTACTCCATGCCTCAGTTAACTCATCTGTAAAATGTGGATTAAGACCGTGAGCCCCACAAGGGACATGGACTGTGTCTGACCTATCTTGTCTCTCCCACAGCCCGCAGTAGAGTATCTGGCACATAGTAAGTGCCTAACAAATACCATTTAGATAAAACTAAAAATTAAGTTTTACAATAATTTTAAGAGCTATGAGTGCTCTTAAAAGGTTGCCTTTTCTCTTTTAGAAGTAGTAAAATGCAGATGTTCACCCGTAATTCAGATCTGACATATTTTGAGGAGGATGGTCTAGCGAAACACACAGTTTCCAAGAGAGCTCATAAAAAGCAGTCCTGTGGTAAAGTAGATTCTTCACTTCTGGTATGCGTTATAAAAGGGTGATAAATGTGAAGGTATAAATGGGCACAGTGCTAATCAACATATTCCTAGGAAAATGATAGTCTATGAATGGATATATTACAGTTGGCATTTGCATGAAGAACCCAAGAAATGAGAAGATACAAATGCAAAACTATTAGCAAAACTCTGCTGGGTAAAAGAAAAATGTCCTGGACCAGTGTTAAAGGAAGGTGAGAGGTGTGGGGAAAACTGGCTAGTGGCAGTGGGGAGGGGAGGGGGAGCATGGCCCATCCCCAACCTTCTATCCCACCCCCAGCTCCACTCCACAGCCACACCTCTTCAATTTTATTCTGCCTGAACTCTGGGCTGTCTGCTGCCTACTGGAATTGCGGTTAGAATTTTCTTTTTCCTTTTTGCACTGGAATTATCCAGACAATTAAGACTGAGACTCTATTTTGCAGATGCAGTGATTCAGTGACAAGAAGAGTAAAGCTCTTCTTACAAGCCTCGTGTAGTCTAAAATCTGAAAGTTCTGTTTAAATGATCATATTTCCATTAACTGCTACCATATTTGGCACCTAGTCATTTAATGACTTTTATATCTACTGTAACATTTTTGTACAATCTCATCTCATTTTCTCCACCACTCCCAATCATCTTCTTCCCCTTTTCCTACCCCCTGAGGGATCCTGAGGTGACACTAGCAGATTGTGTCTCCAGAAACATTCCCTCCGTTGACTTCAGGCTGTTCCCATTTGCTGGTGTCAAAACTTTTGTTGGCCATGGAAAATTCAAGATGGATTTTTCCCCAGATAACATTCTTCCATAATGCATTTCTTCTAGTGGAAAGAGCATGGGCCTGGGATTGAGGAGACCTGGGTTTTAATTCCAGTCCTTTTGATAATAATAATAATGGTGGTATATATTAAGCAGTTCCTGTGTGCCAACTACCGTAATAAGAGATGGGTAGATACTAGATAATCAGATTGTTTGTAGTTCCTGCCCCTTCTTGAGTTTGGAGTATATTTAGGAAGGAGAACAGATATGGAATTTCCATTTCACAGATGAGGAAACTAAGGCACAGAGCTGTTAAGTGACTTGCCCAAGATCACACAGCAGACAGGTGGAAGAGAAGGGATTAGAACCAGGTCCTCTTTAGACTACAACACATTGCTTTCCTCTTTTTTTGCTGTGTGACCTTGGGAAAGTCACTTGATCTTTCTGTGTCTCAGTTCTTTCATCTGTAAAATGAGAATTTAATACCCGATCTCCTTCCTATTTAGACTGTGAGCCCAATGTGGGACAGAGATGTAAGCCCTTTGAGGGACAGAGGCTGTGCCCAACCTAATTATCTTATTTCTACCCCAGCACTTTGTTCAGTATTTGCCCCATAGTAAACACTAAAAATATACCACAATCAATATTAATATTATGTACCCCCAGCCTTCAAAACAGGTTTCATTTACTTCTTCACCTTGCTTTAAAATTGGAGCTTGGCAGAGGTGACTCTGAAGTTTAAAATGCAGTTCAAGGACCCATTATCATTAAGGCAGGGCACTCAAACTGGCTCTCAGAGAGCACTGAAAGTCCACTGTCTGCAAGAAACTACCTAGAAAAACCAAGGCTTAGAGGAAGGTGAGTGGATCTGAGTTGGGATGAGAAGAAAAACTTGCTTTTTCCCTTTTTCTAAAGCCACCGAGTTGAAGGAGAGAGGATAGGAAGTATCCCCGTTTTGTTGAAGTCTTCTCCCCATCCCTTGGGCAATGCTACTGTGGGGTCACTGAACAACAAGGGATGATGGAACAGTAAGGGACATTTTTCTGTTCCCATGTTGCAGGAAGGAACATCAGTTCTACAACACTAATGAGTCAGATGTTTAAACTGTCACCATCCGTGGCATCCACCTTGTAAGCCACAAGGCAGCTTCATATGAAGGTGATTAGAGAAGCAACATGATCTAATGGAAAAATAATAATAATAAAAATAATGGTATTTGTTAAGCACTTACAATATACCAAGCACTGTTCTAAGTGCTGTGGTATATACAAGGCAATCAGGTTGTCCCATGTGTGGAGCTAACAGTCTTAAACTCAACATGAGCAAGACTGAGCTCCTCATCTTCCCTCCCAAACCCGGTCCTCTCCCAGACTTCTCTATCACCGTCGATGGCACGACCATCCTTCCCGTCTCTCGGGCCCACGATCTCGGTGTCATCCTTGACTCGTCTCTCTCGTTCACCCCACACGTCCTAACCGTTACCAAGACCTGCCGGTTTCACCTCTACAATATCGCCAAGATCCGCCCTTTCCTCTCCACCCGAACGGCTACCTTACTGTTACGGGCTCTCGTTATATCCCGGCTAGACTACTGTGTCAGCCTTCTCTCTGATCTCCCTTCCTCCTCTCTCTCCCCGCTCCAGTCTATTCTTCACTCTGCTGCCCGGATCATCTTCCCGCAGAAACGATTTGGGCATGTCACTCCCCTTCCTAAACAACTCCAGTGGTTGCCTATCGACCTCCACTCCAAACAAAAACTCCTTACTCTAGGCTTCGAGGCTCTCCATCACCTTGCCCCTTCCTACCTCTCCTCCCTTCTCTCTTTCCACCGCCCACCCCGCACGCTCCGCTCCTCTGCCGCCCACCTCCTCACCGTCCCTCAGTCTCGCCTATCCCGCCGTCGACCCCTGGGCCACATCCTCCCACGGTCCTGGAACGCCCTCCCTCCTCACCTCCGCCAAACTGATTCCCTTCCCCTCTTCAAAACCCTACTTAAAACTCACCTCCTCCAAGAGGCCTTCCCAGACTGAGCTCCTCTTCTCCCTCTACTCCCTCTGCCACCCCCCCTTTACCTCTCCGCAGCTAAACCCTCTTTTTCCCCTTTTCCCTCTGCTCCCCACCTCTCCCTTCCCATCCCCACGGCACTGTACTCGTCCGCTCAACTGTATATATTTCCGTTACCCTATTTATTTTGTTAATGAATTGTACATCGCCTTGATTCTATTTAGTTGCCATTGTTTTTACGAGATGTTCTTCCCCTTGACTCTATTTATTGCCATTGTTCTTGTCCGTCCATCTCGCCCGATTAGACCGTAAGCCCGTCAAACGGCAGGGACTGTCTCTATCTGTTGCCGACTTGTTCATCCCAAGCGCTTAGTACAGTGCTCTGCACATAGTAAGCACTCAATAAATACTATTGAATGAATTTTACAGATGAGGTAACTGAGGCCCAGAGAAGTTGAGTGTCTTGTCCAAAGTCACGCAGCTGACATGTGGCAGAATGGGGATTAGAACCCATGACTTCTGATTCCCAAGCCTGTGCTCTTTCCCCCAAGTCATGCTGCTCCTCGGGGCCCAGGTTTAGGAGTCTGAAGATCTGTATTTTAATTCTGCCTCCCCACCTTGTCCACTGCATGATATTCGGCAAATCATGAAATTTCTCACTGCCTCAGTTCCCTCATCTGCAAAGTGGGGATCTAATACCTCATATACTTCCTACTTGGACTGTGAGTCCCACGTGGGACCTGATTACTTTATATCTACCCCAGAGCTTAGTACAATTCTTGGCACATAGTAACCACTTAAATTTCACAATGGTTATTATTGTCCTGGTCGTCTGATAACTGTAGAATATGTGGTTAGTATATGTAGAATTTATATTGTATCTCCATGAATCAACACCATATTGTGCAGGAGAGTTTGCATAGGGCAGTGAAGCTGAGAACGGTGCCACTGAGAGATACGCTCGCATCAGGGTTACCCACGATGGAAAGGTCCAAGCCGAAGTATCAGACAAATTCGACTGACCTTTGCTGGGCAGCAGCGGTGGGGGAAAGATTCTAAAGCGGGTGAACGAAATATTCATCAAGGTCAAACAGCAGAGACAAGTTTTTACTGCACGGAAGAAGGAAATGGTAAAACACGTCTGTATTTTTAAAAGAGAAAACTCTATGGATACATCCTTAAAGCCGCTATGAATCGGAAAGGACTCGGTGGTGTTTGATGATGATGATGTCTCTCCACCATATGTAAAGTATACAGTGCAATGGCATAAATCATGTATTTCAGTGAAATAAGTCATCACTCATCAGTTGTATGTCACAGTAACCTCATCTCCACACACTGGGTATGCCAGCCTTTCCAGGAGTAGCAGCTGCTGGAATGAGCACGTAACTGTGTGGCTGAGTTACTTGGCTCGCTTTTTAGATCAAGTTTGGTTTTAATTTAAAGAATAATTTGATTCAGTGATGCTATTTAAACAAATGTAAAAACCACTCACGATAGGTCACATGCACTAAGTGATCAAAGTTGTGGTAACTTACGTTCTTCCTTTGTTAACAAAAATGGGGCTACTGTGCCCAGTTCTCCACTGCCAAAATTTCCTTTCTGTTCATCCCACTGACACTTTGGGAGAAACATCATTATAAATCACTCGGGGAGGCTAATGCCATTGCAGCATTGAATGCATAATGTAAGCATGGTGCAGTGGCTAAAGCATGGGCCTGGGAATCAGAAGGTCATGGTTCTAATTCTGGCTCCACAACTCTTCTGCTCTGTGACCTTGGGCAAGTCACTTAACTGCTCTGGGCCTCAGTTACCTCATCTGTAAAAAATGCGGATTAGGAGTGTGAGCCCAGTGTGGGACAGGGACTGTGTCCAACTTGATTAAGTTGTATCTACCCCAGTGCTTAGAACAGTGCTGGGCACAGATTAAGCATTTAACAAGTACCATAACTATGATTAAGAAGAAACACCCTAAGAAGTCCCCTGGTGATAGTCAGGCTCCCTCCAAGTGCCTAACATCACCAGGGAGTGTTTGCAATACTGAGAGAATCAGGCTCAATAGCATGTATTCTATTCCAGTGCTTAGTACAGCGCTTTGCACATGGTAATAAATAAATGCTATTATTACTTTATTGTTAATTATTATTACTACTTTTACTACTACTGTGTCTGTTACTAAATGTTTCCATTCCATTTTCAATTTAACTTTTTGAAGTGATCTTCACTTTTTTAAGGTGAAGATCACCATTAAATATATTGCGTCAGCAGCACTTCTCCAATCCAAATGACTTTGCTGATCACTGGCAAACACATTCTCCTTCAAGGTGATCGTTTCAGCCATCACTTCAGGATTCGCCTGAGAAGAGCAACCAGCAACTTTGTTCAGTAGAAAAGGAACTCTGTCAGAAAAAAATGTCTCCAGACAATGAAATGCTTTCTTTGCTTCATGCTATTTCACTGTCGGGATTGTACAATTTTTTGTTGTTCAGTAATTATGCAAACTCTGTAATTATGGAAAAGAATATGGTGGGATAGTTATAGGAAATGAGCAAGTTAGTTATTTCTGTAGTGGAGATGGGAATCAATCAATCAAAAGGATTTATTGAGCATATTCTCTGTACAGAGAACTGTACTTATTGCTTGGGAGTGAACAATACAGTAGAGTTGGTAGCTGCTATGCCTGTCCTCAAGGAGTTTACAGTCTAGCGAGGAAGAAGAAGAAAAAGGGCCAAGAGGAGCTTATGATAAATGGTTGTCCACTGATTGAAGCCCTTTAAAATGCTATCTGTCACATTCCTCTGAATGAGTGAGGAAAGGGGAAGATGATATGCTTTCTTCTGATATCCTGCCATCTCTAAATCCCATCCTTATTCATCCCTACTGCTTAGAGGCCTGCTGCTTAATTTCTACTCTCCCCAGGTTACAGTTCCCAAACTGTCACCTCGACATTCTGCAGCTCCTGAATATTTGTACCCTCACAACTTCCTGCAGGACTTATGATGCTCAACTTTAAGGTATGCCATCAATTTCTCCCTTCTGCTTCTCCTTGCCCATTTCAGCGCCACACCTGAAGAGTTTCCAGTAGGCTCCCAGTCTCAGCTATGGGAGGAAGAGTCAAGCAGAGGCCTGTCCATTCCATTTCTAGCTTGGGGAGTGGCTAGCGAGTGGCAGGCCATCTGCTACAAGTCAAAACTCATCCGTGCTGGGCAACAGGGGTGTGGGAGAGAGTCGAGGGTGGAGACCTTACTGTGCGGAAGGAGGCAATGGTAAACCAGTTCTGGATTTTTACCAAGAAAACTCTGTGGGTCCACTACCACAACGATTGCAGATGGAGAGCAGAGCGTTCTGGGAGAGATGTGTCTGTGGTGTCGCTATGGGTCAGAAACGACTCGACAGCATAAGACAAGACTTCTCCTTATTCACCTCCCACTACACCTGAACCCAAACACTATACTCCTTTACTCATTCCCACCTCACTGTACCTCACACTCCTCTTGCTTTCTATTAATGCTTTTTGTCCATGTCCTCCTTCCTGCCTGGAACTCCCTCCCCCTTCACATCTGATAGACCACCACTCGCCCCATCTTCAAAGCCCTAGTAATATCATCTTTCTTCCTGGAAACTTTTCTGAACTGATTACTGATCTCCCCATCCTATCTTCTCACTCTAGTTCATCAATCTGAGGATTTATAGCCTGGTGTCGTGGATAGAGCAATGACCTGGGAGTCAGAATGTCAAGAGTTCTAGTCCCAGCTCTGCCACTTGCCTGCCATATGACTCTGCCACTTGCCTGCCATATGACCTTAGACAAGTCACTTCAGTTCTCTGTGCCTCAGTTGTCTCATTTGTAAAATGGGGAATAAGACTGTGAGCTCTGTGTGGGACAGGGACTGTATCCAACCTGATTTGCTTGTATCCACCTCAATGCTTAGGGCAATATCTGGCATATAATAAGTGCTTAACAAATACCTTAATTATTATTATTATTATTATCCCACATAACATTTATTAATGCACCTTTAAAATCTATTGCTTCCCCTAGTTGTAGTTTATTTTAATGTTTGTTTTTCCTGATAATAATAATGATAATAATGTTGGCATTTGTTAAGCGCTTACTATGTGCCAAGCACTGTTCTAAGGGCTGGGGTAGATACAAGGTAATCAGGTTGTCCCATGTGGAGCTAACGGTCTTAATCCCCATTTTACAGGTGAGGCAACTATATTGCCCAGAGAAGTTGAGTGACTTGCCCAAAGTCACACTGCTGATCAGTGACAGCCAGAATTAGAACCCACGACCCCTGACTCCCAAGCCCGGGAACTCTTTCCACTATGCAACACTGTTTCTTTAAAAGATAGTTTTGAAGTTCCAGGGATCATGTGTACTTATTCTGTTGTAATCAATCAATCATATTCATTGAGCACTTGCTGTGTGCAGAGCACAGAACTTGGAGCACTTGGGACTGTCCAATGTAACAGAATTGATAGACACATTCCTAATCCTCAAGGAACCTATGGTCTAGAAACAATCATGAAATGATCAAACATATTTTGATCTTCCAAAAGAACTTCTATTAATAGCATAGCCCAGTGTCATATTTCAAGTAATTATGATGAATATATAACCTCTTTCTTCTGAAGAGTTTAAAGCAGGTTTAAGAGTCTAAAGCAAGCTTAACCATAAGCGGTATTGGAAACATGTTAATTTAGAAAGAAGGAAAATGAAATCTTCTCAGCTATGGGTGGGTATATTTTGGAAGACATGATTCACTTAATACTAAATTAAAATGACAAATTAACCCCTCTTTTTCTTAATTGTATTTGTGAAGCACTTACCATGTGCAGGCCTTGTACTAAGCACTGGGGCAGGTATAAGATAATTAGGTGGGACACAGCCCTTTTCTCACATGGGGCTCACAGTCTTAATCCCCATTTTATAGGTGAGGTAACTGAGGCACAGAGAGGTTAAAGGACTCATCCCAAGTCACTCAGAAGACAAGAAGCAGAGATGGAATTAGAATTCAGGTCTACTTTTCTCCTCATTCAGTGATGTTCAAGAAATCCTCAACCCTTCTTCTGAAGCTCTTCCATTAACTATGTCAATACTATCAAAACAAAGCATGCAATAGGGAAACATCCTCAATGTCATGGATTCAGCAGTAGATCAACAATAGAACCAAAATTCTGAAACTAGTGTTATGTCAGCAAACCTACAGGAAAAGTTCAGCTCTCATCATGAACTTTCTGAGTAATTTGGAAGTCTGTGAAGCAAAACTTTCTGAATCAAAAATGGTTGCTATGCATAATAGCTCTAATTTTTAATTAATTTTCCTAGAAGGGATTATCTAGAGACTGTAAGATCACTGTGGGCAGGAAAAGTGTCTACCAACTCTGTTGTATTGTACTCTCTCAAGCAGTCATCACAGTGCTCTGCACACAATAAGCACTCAATAAATACCATTGATTGATTATCAGTAAAGGGCAATTGTTATAGCCAATATAATTTCAGCGCTAAACTGAAAAACTAACTGTTTACAAATTAACATTTTTTTCCTTTATAAATGGAAGATATAAATATTTATCATGCTGCTCTTATCTGCTTTACAAGAGTGCCATTGTCCTAGGCACATTTAATAAATCTTACCTGAAGACAATAAATTTGTAGCTACCTCACTTGTGAAGCTCCGATATTTTTAGGGACACTAGGGTAATTTGGTAGTTCATGAAACTAATTTTCTAGATTAACAAGTGGTTGATCCTCATAGGATTTATCTAAGTATTCATTAATTTCCAGGGAGTGATGCCTTAGTAAAGTATATCTTGTTAACCACATACGCTCTCAGGGGTAAACTATAAATGCAAGATCTATAAATGAACATTTGTTCTCTGACTAGATTAAAGGGAAAATAATCTTTATGCTGCCCTTGTCTGTTTAAGAAAGTGAAATTCTCCCAAAGATATTTAGAAACTTTCACTTGAGGACAAAATCTCATTCTCTTCTAAGCAAGAATTAGGATTTAGTTCAACTTTCTTCTGAGCTCCATTCCAGTTGTTTCATCAGCTATATTTTGAACCTGATCTTCTGGTTCCTCATCTTTCATGGGTTCTATTCCCAGCATTTTCACTTGTCTGCTGTGTGGCTTTGGGCAAGCCATTTCATTTCTCTGTGCCTCAGTTACCTCATCTGTAAAATGGGTATGAAGCTTGTGAGCCCTATGCAGAACAGGGACTGTGTCCAACCTGATTCCCTTCCATCCATCCCAGAGCATAGTACAGTGCCTGGCACATAGTAAGTGTTTAGCAAATACCATAGATATTATTACTATTATCATTATTACTATTATCTACTCTTTGGAAGTCTGATAGATTAGTTGCTCCAAATGCTATATTGGACTACTATTATTCAGAGAATTTTTCTTTAGGGATTAAGTATCATTTAAATTATTCAGGGAAATAATTGTCACTCCTCCCTTTAACCCCCAAATCTCAGTGGTTTCCAATTCACTTAGATCTTAAATATTTATTGAACTACACCTTTTAATCTGAAATGGCTTCTGACAAGAGGTTTAAAGATACTCTGTATCTAATGTAGCATGGGATGGAGGAAATAACTACATAGAAAATGATTCTCTTGAATAATACCTGAGACACTGTAAATGCTTCTTTAATCAACTTTACCCTAACCGTTGACAGATATATAGATATACAGATGGGCCCATATGCTTGCATTTAGTGTTCAGGCATAAAAGTGAATGTAAACTATAATAAATCACACTAGAGTCAGCCAACTTTATTTATTAAATTGGGAGCAAGGTTTCACATATATGTCTAAAGGCCACTAAAGTTATTGTGTGCGATAACACTATGTAATAGGGACCTTTGCTAACTTACTCTTAGGTGGCGCACCATTTATGATCATTTTAAACAACCGTTAAATCCTCCCGTAGCCCTGATTGGAGTAAATACAGTGTTGTTGAATACGTGGAAGAGTAAAGTACATTTCCACGATCCAGGGTCTAAAGTGATTTGATGAGTCTCTAAGGCAAGAAGGACCTGGTCTGCCATATCTGTAGTATATTACTCTCCCATATGCTTCATACAGTGCCCTGCACATAGTAAGTGCTCAATAAATGCCATTGATTATTCTAGGTGTAAAGTTATTCTACCATTTGGCTAAATAAAATGGTGGTATTCAGAGGGACTGGATTATTTTTATTCAAAGAGTGCCTGAGTCATTAGAATCTTTATATTCAAATGGAGCCCCCAAATCAATCGATCAATTTATCAATAGTATTTAATGAATGCTTACTGAGTGCTGATCACTGTTCTTAGCACTGGGGAGAGTATAATATAATGATATCATACATTGCCTGCCCACAACAGGCTTACATCTAGAGGGAGAGACATTTATTAATATGAATGAATGAATGACAGATTTGGACATAAGTGCTGTGGGGCTGGGAGGGGATGATTAATAAAGGGAACAGGTCAGGGTGACACAGAAGGGAGAGGGAGAAGAGGAAAGGGGGAGATTAGTCTGGGAAAGTCTCTTGGAGGAGGTGTGCTTTAAATAAGCCTTTGAAGCAGGGGAGAGAAATTGTCTGTCAGATATGAAGAGGGAGGGCATTCCGGGCCAGAAGCGGAATGTGAACGAGAAGTCAGCAGCGAGATAGATACGATCAAAGTACGGTGAATAAGTTAGCAACAGATGAGAGAAATCGGCAGGCTGAGTTGTGGTAGGAGAGTAGAGAGGTGAGGTAGGAGGAGGGAAAATTCAAAGCCAAAAGTAAGGAGTTTTTGTTTGATGTTGAGGTGGATGGGCAACAGTGGAGGTTCTTGAGGACATGGACTGAACATTTTTGTAGAAAAATGAAATGGGCAGCAGAGTGAAGTGTGGACTGGAGTGGGGAGAGACAGGAGACAGAGAGGTCAGCAAGGAGGCTGATACAGTAATCAAGGTGGGATAGGATAAATGCTCAGATTAATGTGGTAGCATTGTGAATGGAGAAGACAGGACAGATTTTAGCACCGTTGTGAAGGTTGAACTGACACCGAACTGCCATCTGAAATGACTGACAGGGCTTTAAATTGACTTACCAGAACCTGAAGATCTGAAACAAATGATCAAATTGGACCAACAGGTCTTTAAGATAGGGATCATGTCTCCCAATTTTAAGGTACTGTACTCTCCCACACACTCAGTATAGCATTCTCCACGGAGTGAACCCTCAATAAATACCATTGATTGCTCGACATCTGGGGGACGTTTCTGATAGTGTGTTTTAGTGGAAAGGATATGTGCTTGGGAGTCAGAGGTCATGGGTTCTAATCCCAGCTCTTTCAATAGTATTTATTGAGCGCTTACCATGTGCAGAGCACTGTACTAAGCGCTTGGGATGAACAAGTCGGCAACAGATAGAGACAGTCCCTGCCGTTTGACGGGCTTACAGTCTAATCGGGGGAGACTATGTGACCTTGAGCAAGTCACTTAACTTCTCTGTGACTCAGTTCCCTCATCCGTAAAATGGGGATCAACACTTTCAGCCCCATGAGGGACAACCCGATTAACTTATATCTGCCCTAGTGTTTAGAACAGTGCTTGGCACATAGTAAGTGCTTAACAAATTCCATTATCATTATTATTATCATTATTAAAATAATGCATTAACACTGAAGACAATCAAACAATGGGAGTCTGGGTTATTCTTGCTTTGCAAAATAGCATCAAGTGCAACCCCAGTTTAGGCAAGGACCTCCCAATCAGAATGAATGTATATTAGATAAGGCCTCTGACATGATGATGAAAACTACCCCTCATAATCAGGGAAGTGTTCATACTCCAGGAAATTGAGACCCTTGTGGATAGAACACTGGCCTATGAGTTAGAAGGACCTGGGTTCTAATCCCAGCTCCACTACTTGTCTGCCATGTGACTTTAATTTCTCCGTGCCTCAGTTATCTCAACTGTAAAATGGGGGTTAAGACTGTGAGCCCCATGCGGGACAGGGACTGTGTTCAATTTGCTTATCTTGCATCTGCCCAAGCCCATAGGGTTTAACAAATACCACCATTATCATTATTATTATTATTATTATTATTATTATCTAATCTCCCTAAAACAGATGTTTCTATCCCCAAGACCGGACACTCTCCTCTTAGGGGGGAAGCTTGTGACTCTTGTTTCTACTGCATTTCCTAAGCACTTAGTACAGTGCATTACAACCCATGGGACCTCAATAAATACCATTATTATAATTTGTCAATAGAAATAGTACAATGGCAACTCTAAATCTTGGCCTAAAACTGTAAGTGACTTGGCCCAGCCAGATCTCAAAAAACCGAAATCCAGGGCAATTGAAAACCCAAAACAAAAATCTAGGTCTTCCTGAACTCAGGTTTTCTTGGCTAAATTGGGTTTTCCATCCATCTTATTGCTGGTTCATGCACATGAACCCACTGATGGTTCTGCCAACTTCTTCAGGAAGGAATTATTCTACTGTACTCTCCCAAGTGCATAGTACAGTGCTCTGCGCATAGTAAGTGCTCAATAAATATGATTAACTGACTGACTAGTAATAGCGGAGGCAGCAGCAGGAAATATTGAGCGCCTTATGGTAGAGTGCACCGTACTAGGTGCCTAGGAAATACAGAATAATCAATTCACACCTTCCCTGCCTACAATTATTTCCTAGTGGATTATTCTCTATTAGTCAGTACACTGAAGAATCAACCTCTCAGTTGAATTTATTAAGGGCTTACTGAGTGCAGAGCATGATACTAAGCACTTGGGAGAAAACAATTCAATAGAGAAGATAGACATGATCCCTGCCCTCAAGGAGAAGCATTGTGACCTAGTGCATAACAGTGTTCCCTAGTGGCTAGAACACGGGCCAGGGTGTCAGGAGGACCTGAGTTCTAATCCCAGCTCTGCTATTTGTCTCCTGTAATAATAATGTTGGTATTTGTTAAGCGCTTACTATGTGCAGAGCACTGTTCTAAGTGCTGGGGTAGATACAGGGTCATCAGGTTGTCCCACGTGAGGCTCACAGTTAATCCCCATTTTAGAGATGAGGTAACTGAGGCACAGAGAAGTTAAGTGACTTGCCCACAGTCACACAGCTGACAAATGGCAGAGCCTGGATTAGAACACATGACCTCTGACTCCAAAGCCCGGGCTCTTTCCACTGAGCCACTTGCTGTGTGACCTTGGGCCTGTCACTAAATTCTCTGTCAGCACTTAGGAGAGTACAATACAACAAAAGGCGGTTTACTCATCCCTCACTATTAAAGATGCACTTTGCCGTTTCCATAGCCGTGGGTGATTGTGCAAGACGATTCTCGAAATGACATACGCCAATCTCAGCTTCAGCAGTGTCAACTTCCAACCAAAGTACAACTCTGCTCTAGGCTCTTACTTGTGTAGTCAGGGAACAAGTCTATCAACTTTCTGATATTGTCTCTCCCGAGTGCTTAGTACAGTGCTCTGCATACAGTAAGTGCTCAAGAAGTACGATCTGTTGATTACCTGACTGATCGTTTGTGAACACTTGCCTTACACACCATGCTGATATCCAAGAACAACATCCAGAAGAAGCTGTATTTATGCTCTGTTTTGTGTTTTTCCCTTTGTGGTGACCAGCCAGAGCCTTTGATGTCACTGGCCACTTCAGAAACAGCGCCCAAATCAGGATTTGGCAAGCAAGACAGAAAACAAAATTTTTTTCAACCTGTAAATCTAAGCACCTTATAAAGGGGAAGAAAGTGCCCATTTGACAACCTGTCACCCATTATTTATAGAATGCCAACAGGAAGCATGGTACTCTATCTGGGACATGAATCAGACAGAGAATGCTGGCACAATTTACCTCACTTCAATATCAGAATCCCTTGAGGTTGCCCACCTTTTCTAAGAGAGAGAGAGGCTCCATCTCTGCCACTTAAACAATAAAAGAAAATGCCTGTGTCTGAACTTCATCCCATTTTTCTTTTATATCACAAGTTGCTAAAGAGAAAGAACGTGTAAGTTTAGGTGATAAAACAGAGCTAATTCACAAGAGGAGGCAGTATACAAGGAAGGTGATTAAAAATAGTAGGAAAGCAGCATGGCTCAGTGGAAAGAGCCTGGGCTTCGGGGTCAGAGGTCATAGGTTCGAATCCTAGCTCTGCCACTTGTCAGCTGTGCGACTGTGGGCAAGTCACTTAACTTCTCTGGGCCTCAGTTACCTCATCTGTAAAATGGGAACTAATTGTGAGCCTCACGTGGGACAACAGGATTATCCTGTATCTACCCCTGTGCTTAGAACAGTGCTCTGCACATAGTAAGTGCTTAACAAATACCAACATTATTAAAAATAGTAATAATGATAATAATATTTCCTAAGAATTCACTATGTACCACGTATTGTGCTAAGGATTGGGGTAAATAAAAGATGATCAAGTTGGAACCAATCTTTGTCCCACACGGGACACAGTCTAAGATGATTTACAATGTCCCTGTAAGGGTCTCAGATATTTCTGAACCTATTCTAAATCCATTAAAAAAAAAATAATGCAACATATCCATTTTAAAAGAAAGTTGCTCAGGGATTTAGTTTCCTAATGGATTATGATAAATAATAGTGAAGTTAAAAATGCAATTATCCTAAGAGTCTTGACAGATACATCTAATAATTCATGTTGCAGTTTAATGATTGCACAGAAAATGACTGTAATAAAACAATAATGTTAAAGAGTTGCAAGTCCCTGGTTAGGGTTTGTTGGGGTTTTTTTTCTATGCTTGTTTGCAGAGTTTTTAACATCATAGTCTTCACTGGGAACAGAACCAAGTAAACCATAATGATGATTCAGTGCTGTTCTTCATATCAGTGTGCTCAACTACTTATGGATTTAAATATCTATCCCCTGAGCACTTAATAATAATGATGATTGTGGTTTTTAAGTGTTTACTAAGCGGTAGTCTGGGGACAAGCCAGTCAGACTGGGCACAGTCATTTGAAAGTCACCCCTCTTCTATCTCTACAGCATTTACCCCTATGCTCTGCTGCTTGCCCAATTTAAAATTTATTTTAACGTCTGTCTTCCCCATTAGTTGTAATGTCCTGAAGGACAGAGATTGTGTCTACCAACTGAATCATGCTCTCCCAAGAGCTCAGTACAGTGCTCTGCACACAGTAGATGGTAAGCTCCTTGAGGGTAGGGATCATGGCTACCAATTCTATTCTACTCCCCACAGTGCTAAGTATAGTCTTCTTCACCTAGTAAATGCCCAATAAAATTGATCACAAAAAAAAAAAAATGGAATAATACAATTACCATTAAAGAAACAGAAAAAAACACTGAGAGCAGTCTGGGAAATGATGTTAGCATGTTGCGAGCAGTTATTTTTAAACATTTTCATGAATACAGTTTTGTTCCCACTGTGACTAGAGCCACAGTCTATTTTCATTTATTCTTAAAAAACATGAATCTATCTCAGTTCATCCAAGTCTTTGGTAATATGTTTTGGGGAATTTTTAAAAGCAACCTCATTAAAGGTGACTTGTCACAACATTACTAAAGAATGTCAAATATTAAAGAAAATAATAATATTCATTCTTTCTGATGCTTTTTTTTTTGATATGAGGAGAAGAGTTTTAGAACATAATCCTGGAACAGCTATTTCAATACCTCCTCCTCTTTAAATATGCAGAGACCAGTAACCATAAAATTGGGAGTAAGATGAATATGAACAAAAGATGAATATTCTATTTCCTCTCCGAGTTCTGTTTTGATAAAGAACCACATATTCAGTGCTAGGAAACTTCTAAAAATACTACTGGGGCATTTATATCTAAAAGAAATACTAGTGAATCAGTGAATACAAAAAGGTTTTTGACTTCTATTGAAGAAGCGGGAAGAAAAGAATCATTTGACCTTTCTGACTGGAGACCCTCTTTAACACAAGTTCAGTGAGATTCCAAGAAACAGGTGAAGATTTATTTATCCCTCGTTACCAATAAACTGACTCCTTTTTCTCTTCCTTAACCGCTCTTGGGGGTTTACCTCTCTAAAACTAAGCATTCTCCTAAGAGCTGAGGTAGCAAAATTTTGGTTCTTAGATTTAGTAAAGAGATTTTTACCCCCTGAGTTTTCTCTTGTGGGAATATATGAAAGAGAACAAAGGATAAGCTAGATATAATAATTCCAAGTCTTTTGTTTCTTTTTAATTGGGATGACCAAAAAGGCTTAAAAAGCAATTTTGGGGTTTATGTTTTTGGTCTTCAAAATGGCAACCACACAACTCCTTCAGCAAGTGAATCATTTCCAGTCTGTTTGCATGAGTTTTATTTAAAATGACAATTTACTTCCATTCTGCCAAAATTACTGAATGGATTTATTTAGACACCTAATGAACCATAACTATGAAATCGGCATGAGTGTATTACATTGTGGAAGTCCTTGGGGTCTAGATTTTAATTTAAACTTTCCTGCAGCTGAAAGGGCATTAATTCTAACAATTTATCCTGACTCCTTTCTTTGTCAGAACAAAATGTTTTATGAGAGAGATTGGGAAGATGCATTTCTAAGTTACTCAGCACTCTCTAATGCCATTTAAAAATGTAAATGAAACATCTGTCTCTCCCTCTAGAATGTAAGCTAATCACTTACTTGCTTATCACATATCTTAAAGGTTTAGTACGCGTGAAGCGCTGTTCTAAGCAATGAGGTGGATGCATGTCAATCAGAAAGGGTGCATCCCTGCTCCACATGGGGCTCATAGTCTAAGTAATAGGGAGAACAGGTATTTAATCCCCATTTTACAGATGAAGAAAATGAGGCTCAGAGAAGTAAAATGACTTGTTCAAGGTCACACAGCAGGCTAGTGGGGGATGCAGGATTAGACACCAGTTCCTCTGACTTCTGAGCCTGTGCTCTTTCCACTAGGAAACACTGCTCCTTGTGGACAAGAATCTTGTATGCCTACTCTTTTATATTGTACTCTTTCAAGTGCTTAGAACAGTGCTCTACACAGAGTAAGTACTAAATAAATGCATTCATTCATTCAATTGTATTTATTGAGCACCTACTGTGTGCAGAGGAATATACTAAGCACTTGGGGAAATACAAAACAACAAAAAACAGTGACATTCCCGGCCCACAACTGGCTCACAGTCTAGAGTGGGGCTGACAGAAATCTATACAAATAAATAAAATTACAGATTATATATATAAGTGCTGTGGGGAATACATAAGTGAACTAATTGACTGACTGATTAAATCTGTCATTTGTTATTCAATACTTCTTGGGTGTCTAGTACAGTGAACACTGCTGCTGCTGCTATGACTATCAATCAGCCAATCAATGGTATTTACTGAGCACTTACTATGTTCCAAGCACTGTTCTAAATCCTTGGGAGAGTACAGTACTGTGCTTTGCACACAGTAAGCGCTCAACAAATTCGATTGAATGAATGCAAAACAATTAGGAGACATGTTCACTTGCCCATAATGAGCTTACAATCTAGAAGGGGATGCAGCCATTAATATAAATAAGTAATGTAGAGTAAATGATTCAAAGATACATACATAAGTGCCATGGGGTTGGGAGGGGGGTGAATATCAAATGTCCTATGGTCACTAGTCCACGTGTATTAGACAATGCAGGAGAGAGAGTGAACCAGGGAAAAGATGGCTTAATCAGGGAAGGCCTCATGGAGGAGATGTGACCTTAATCGTGCTTTGAAGGTGGAGAGAGTGGTGTTCTGCCCTACATGGTTGGGTCAGGAGTTCCAGGTTATGGGGAGTTCAGGGAAAGGGGATCAGCGGTGAGATAAACAAGATTAGGGCAAAATGAGTAAGCTGGTACCAGAGGAGAGGAGTGTAAGGGCTAGGCTGTAGTAGCTTGGTGAGGTGACCTGACAGATGGCTTTAAAGCCAATGGTAAGAAGTTTCTGTTTGATGTGGAGATGGATGGTCATCCATTGGAGATTCTTGAGGAGTAGGGAGAAATGGACTGATTTTTTTTGTTGTTGATAGTATTACTAATAATAATGATGGTATTTGCTAAACGCTTATTATGTGCCAAGGACTGTTCTAAGCGCTGGAGTAGATAAAAGGTAATAGGGTTGTCCCACATGGGGCTGACAGACTTAATCCCCATTTTAGAGATGAGATAACTAAGGCACAGGGAAGTTAAATGATTTGCCCAAAGTCACACAGCTGATAATAATGATAATGAGAATAAAGTTGGTATTTGTTAAGCACTTACTATGTCCAGAGCACTGTTCTAAGCACAGGGGTAGATACAGGGTAATCCGGTTGTCCCACGTGAGGCTCACAGTTAGTTCCCATTTTACAGATGAGGTAACTGAGGCCCAGAGAAGTTAAGTGACTTGCCCACAGTCACACAGCTGACAAGTGGCAGAGCTAGGATTCGAACCTATGACCTATGACTCCAAAGCCCAGGCTCTTTCCACTGAGCCACGCTGATAAATGGCGGAGGCAGGATTAGAACCCATGACCTCTGACTCCCAAGCCCATGCTCTTGCCACTAGGCCATGCTGCTTCTCCTCCTACTACTACTACCATTACTCTCGTGTGTCCACACAAGCACTTACACCATTGCTCTGCACAAGTTGGTGCTCAGGAAGTACTTTTGAAAACTGGATTTGGTAAAGTAACAAAGTTATGTTTTATTTCTATTGACTATTTTCGTCTTCCCATCCCACTAAAATCCCAATTCCTATCAACTCAACAACCATTGCAATCTTTTTGTATGCATTCATACTCATTTCCAACATTTGCACATATGCATTATATGGCACCATCAGTATTTTTAAAATTCCAGAACTCCCTCCCCAAGGCAGTAGGAAAGCTCATAAACGAGATGGATAAAAGTGATAGCCCAAACTTAAAAATGGGAAAACTGAACCACGATCTATTTATCATAATATCCCATACTTCTGTGGATAGCACTACTGACACACTTGAATGAGCTCACCACTATTCATTTCAGAGCCCCATCTTACACTCTGAAATGAAAAAGCTGCTCAGCAGGTGTTAAAATTCAATAACAATTCACTTTCAAAGCCAGGATGCGAATTACACACTTTAATCCTTTAGAGAAAACAAAAACGCTTTTCTGTGAAATGGACAATGTTCTCGCAATGGACTTGACAGCAAATAAAGTTAATGAACCAGCCAAAATGTCTGCGGTCAAAAATATCAAAGCCTCTGATAAAGAGAATCTATACTTCTGTATGGAGAATCACAAAGCTGTAACTGATATATGAAAAAAAAAATCTGGAGGTTGTTGTGTAGAACAAAAATCTTGAAATTTGGAGCACATTCAATTATCTCTCTTTGAACTGTACTATACATTTATCATGATCTACGGAAGAGTCTTTTGTTAATTTCCACTCTCTAGAAGTAGCTACTCTAAAGTATAAGTAAGCACAATCCCAAGGTTCAGGGACATATTGTGGTGGCTAAAATAATCAGTTGCCCTAAACGAGACTAAGAGAAATGCCTAGTTAGTAGTCAATATTGAAAGAGTGTGAAATTTCATCTATATGGAGATAGAAAATTTACCATAAAAGCATCTTATCGAGTCTGACGAATAGTTGTAAACATATGTCTATTTAAATGTCCTTGAAATCACCTTTCCCAAATATGAACTAAAATTATACTTTATCCTCAGATGCCCTTCTAGCCAGCAATTGGCAAACATACAAGTGCCCAACTGACTTCTACCCACCAATGACGAGGAGGATTTAAATCAGCATCGTCAAAAATAACCCAAGGGAAAATGAAATGCGGAGAGGAAAAAATGAACCTCTGTCATTTCCAGAACTGCTGGACTGTCTGCTTGCCTTTGCCACCTCTTTGCCACTGCAGCAAGCCTCCTGTGCGGTAGGAATTGGGTCTGATCTGATTATCTCTATCTATCCCAGAATTTAGTACACAGTAAGCACTTAACAAATATCCCAGTTATCTTAAAATGCTGGCAGAAGGTGGGGTGGAGGCTAAAGGTAAGAGAGTAAAGAGAAAGTAAAAGTTGGAGAAGAACCAAAAATCTCAAAATTGTTCAAAAATAGCCATCCTGAGAAATTTCACTCCAAAATTATGTTGAAGGTTTAATATATTTCCAAATAGAAAAAAAATGCATTTTTCCCATTAGCGACCGAGTCAGTGTCCGCATTTCCTCCTCAATCTGCCACATTTAACTGCATTTTGTGACAGTTTGTTTTCCTTTACTGAATTCCTAAATTTGGATGGACACCCTTTCCCATTTTTATTATCATTTCATTATATCCATTCTTCCTTTATGATATCATGGTGAATTAGGACTATGTGACTAGAAATGGCAGTCTTTGCAAACTTCAATCCCTGCTTTCCCCTGGGACCCAAGGTTATTACTACATCATAATATCTGTTAGTTAAAACCATGGGCTTCACCCAACTTCAAAGAAGAGATATTAAAGGCTCGTTTTCCACTACAAGGCAGGTGTATTTTTATTAGATCGCTCTTTCAAAATTACTATGACTTCATTTGTGGATATCCCGCCAACAACCATTATTGAAAGCTGGACTATAATTGCTAAGTTACATGCAATGTCTGAATCACTAAACCAGTGCTACTCGCAACCCTCTAACAACTGACTGGAACCAAGTGTTACATCATTAAAGCTGAATTACAACACACCCATGGCGTGTTTTCCATGTGTGCTATTTTAAACAATAGGAGAGCAAAACCTGGCTATAAATCCACAGAGCCCCAATTTGTTCAAATTCACCAACAATAAGAGCTGTCTGACAGACACTGTTGGCTCTATTCTAGTCAGAAATGTCACGCACCAAAATTAAATGTCTGTTTGGCTTTCACTGGAGATGGAAGTGCTAGCTTTAAGTTATAAATTTAAACAACCTGTCACAAAGGGGGACTCCACATTTATAAAGCTTGGGAACTCATATTCGGCGATAATTGTGGAGGGAAAGACAAATAAACTAATGGAGAGTGTTCCGTTTCTTAATTGATTTTGTATAGAATAAATCAGTAGAAGTGATGATGACCTGACTTTCATTTGGTTCGGTCTGGGTTTCTTTTCACTGGTAGAGATGGATTTGATAGCCATACTCTCAGCTGCTGTTTCTGATTAATTGTTGTGGGGGAAGTACAATGGAAGGGAAGGCATCCTTCTCGACTGTACTACGCTGCAGGACAGATAAGGACTCAGGAAACACCACCAATGAAGCTTTCTCCAACTTCTGTTCCATTCATTCCAACACTGATGGGTACCATCCAAGTGGAAATATTTTTGCTGCCATACTGGAATGTGAAAACCATTCTAATTACTGTGAGCAAATCCTGAAGCCTTTTTTTTTTATTCAGCTTCAGTGATTTTACAGTGCCCAGATTCCACCGGAAAATATTTGGTCACTCATTTGCTTGGACAGAAATCCATCCCCTGGAATAGAAATCACAGTAAGCTTGCCAGCACCCTTGTGCAGACAAGTCCTGCAAATATTCCTAGGAATGAGCACTACCTTTCAAATATTCGGTGCATTGCAGTGCCCAAAGAAAGCTCATTCTAACACGCGTAAGTAAATATTATTTTAGCTCTCACCTACCCAACTTAGGTTGTACAGTAGCAATTCCTTGCCGTCCACACATTACCTGTCTGCAGGTTTGATTCCAGTAGCCAATCACAATATTCAGCCTTCTCCCCGGCGGCTTAACGGTACTTTTAATTTTACCTAAAATAGATCACTTCATTGAAGGTAAGAGTTTCCAAAATAATTTTTACTAATCCACAGGGAAACCACGATAGCTCTTTGAATAGGTCCACATCATAGGAAAATACTCTATAATAAATGTTTGACCTAATCCAAAACGTCTCCTGGAGCTGAGCTGCTCTATAAGCAGCTAATAATTTTTCAACTACTTGGTAATATGCTACTCTGGCTGGAATCTCACGTATTATGCCATCTCATTTATTTAAATTTTTGCAGTCTGTACAGAAGTGTCATGCCGCTTGTATTTATTTATGAAAATTCCCTCTAACCGTATATTCTGAATGACTGCAGTCCATCGCTTCCAACATATGTGATACACATCACATGTTGAAGCAGCAAAAGGAATCCACCCCTCCCTAACTGGAAAAAAATAAAAGTACATATGGTGCTCTCACCACAAATGTATGTCCACCCAGTTCTTTCCTTTATTTAAGGCAGCTTTGTGCCAACCGAATCAGGGCAGAGATACTATTTTAGGGTTTATTTGTTTTCTTTAAATTTGGCTCTACCTGCCTTTTCAAGAGCTATACTTACCCCCCCCACACACATAAAATTGATTGGACCAATCTGGAAAAATAGCTGTTGTTAAGGCTGTGGGCATTCAGAGAATTCAGTAGGCTTGGTGGTTATTTTTCATCTTTGATCCCAACAGGATTCTGCTGGTCTACATTCAAGCACTGCCCTTTGGTCCAAATTGCTTTACGGAGAATGTCGGTTACACACTTCCCGATAGGCAGTGAAGGATATTTTTATCTGGTATTAAAATCACTTGATGAAATTAGTCACAATTTTTCCTACATTCAGGTTCTAGGAAATGGGTCATTTCATATGAAATGAAAATGATATTTCTCTCAAGGGGTTGTGATTTCTCTACCTTACCCAATAAATATGGAGTACAGTACCAATGCAACCAATTTCTGTTCCTTTTATTCATTTTAGGCCACTTTGCATTTCTAATACAGTGAAACTTCACTAATTTGGACTAGAGAATTAGGAAAGTCTGTGTAAAAATCTGAATCAAGAGTGTTTAAAATGTGGTTTATTAGAATATTCTAGCGGTAAAGGGGTGTGGGTCTCTGTGTTTCCGAGTTTCACTTTCAGATGCTTCTACTAAGTCAGTATCTTTCTTTGACTTGGCTCTTTCAATCCACCTGTAGGGTAACTGGGTTTACAAATAATTTGATGTCTTTCAATTCTCTCTCTGTTCTCCTGTTGAAGAAGAAACAGGTTCTTCTTTACTCAGAGGATAGGTCAATTCAGCTAACTTTTATTCCAAAACTGGCCTTCTTTCAGCACCAGTAGGAGACTGAAAGGGATTAAGTACAGTGTCTAAGTTATCCCCAATTCTTGATTAATTAACCAAATTGATGAGGTTTAAAGTTAATAATATTCAGAATCGCTTTCTCCCATCATCATCAGAACAAGGATTTATAACTACATGGGTTATAATCCCAAATCTGCCACATGTCTGCTGTGTGACTGTGGGCAAGTGACTTCACTTCTCTGGGCCTCCGTTACCTCATCTGTTAAATGGGGAATAAGACTGTGAACCATATGTGGTACAGGGACTGTGTCCAACCCGCTTTGTGAGTATCCACCCCAGTGCTTAGTTCAATGCCTGGCACATAGTAAATGCTTAAAAAATAACATAATTACTAAGTGCTTAGTACAGTGCTCTACACATAGTAAGTGCTCAATAAATACAATTGAATGAATAAGAACTTGGGAGAGTAGAACATAACAGAGTTGGTGTCCTTCCAGGGGGCATGACCATTCCTGGGTTTTAACCAAAGCCACTGATTAATGGAGAATTTTGAATAGTTTACGTATCCCATATCAAACGTCTCTTCGCCCTTTTGAGTAAAGGGTAAAGAGACGTTTGATATAGGATACAGTAAACTATCCATACAAAATGGAAAGCTATGGATAACCTCGCTGAGTTTTAAAGGAGTTCATTTTTCTTCATGTGATGAAGTTGGATTGTATAAACCATTTTTTTATATCTAGAC
Source organism: Ornithorhynchus anatinus (assembly GCF_004115215.2). Lineage (NCBI taxonomy): Eukaryota > Metazoa > Chordata > Mammalia > Monotremata > Ornithorhynchidae > Ornithorhynchus > Ornithorhynchus anatinus. The sequence goes on along the minus strand of NC_041735.1, from coordinate 64,299,698 downwards.
TGTATATCTATAGGGTCATTAGGAGTAAAAAAATTCCCAAATCCAAAGAGTGCTTGGCACATAGTAACCGTTTTAAAACTACCATAATTATGATTATTATTGAGCAATTACTGTGTGCAGAACACTATACTAAGTGCTTGGGAAAGTATAAATCAGCAATAAAGACAATTCCTGTCCATAAGGAACTCACAGTCTAGAGAGACTGTTTCAGGGGGCTCACAGTCTTAATCCTCATTTTACAAATGAGGTACCTTGGTGTGGAGAAGTGAAGTGATTTGACCAAGCTCATAGGGCTGACAAGTGGCAGATTTGGGATTCAAATCTAAGTCCTCTGACTTCCAGGCCTGTGCTCTTCCCATTGGTCAGCACAGCTTTGAAGTAGGAGACTGAGCAAGTGCTGAATCCCTATTTTACATATGAGGTAACTGAGGCCTAAAGAAGTTAAGTGACTTGCCCAAAGTCACAAGCAGACAAATGGTGGAGCCAGGATTAGAACCCAGGGCCTCTGTGTGCTTTCCAATAGGCAGCACTGCCTCTTTAGTAAATCCTATTGATTGGAGATTGATGAGTGAAATAACCCAGGTATCTGTGGAGATCCCAATATGATCGATCCTCCCTGCCATTTTTCTTGCTACTTCTGCCTGCATCAAATGGGTATTGGGAAGGCAGGGAGACTGGAGGGTCCCCAAGTGTGTGGAGTGGATTTTCGAGGATCTAACAGGCCAGAGGTAAGGTGAAGCATCTCCTCCGAGCCCCACATTCTAGCAGAAGTGCTCACCCCAAGATTCTAAACTTAAAAAAGAGTTTGTATGTTTGAACTAAATTCCTCTCACTTCATTAATTTGAATTTTTCTTAGTGTTTGCAAATATCAGGGATGGCATGAAAGGCAAACAAATGGGTTTTAGAGCAAATTAATCTAAAGTAATCTTTGGAAGGCCAAATGATTCGACTTAGATTAACATCCTTTGGAGACATAATCAGGAGGACTAATAATATGAAGAAGACATTAATGCTAAGAAATGTCCAGGGAAAACATGGAAGAGGCAGACGAGCAGGTAGTTGTATAGAGGCTATACAACAATAACCGAAGAACCGTTAAAAAGATTGTGGATGATGGCAGAAGACAGATCATTCTGGAGAAAGTATATCCATGGAATCGCTATGAATCGGAAACAACTCGACGGCACTTAATAATCATAATAATCTTAGTGTTTAGGAGTCACAGTACTAATAGCAGGACTCACCAAGCACCTTTCCTCCAAAGAACTAATAAACAAAAAACAAAGAACAAATAAACAATGAATATCTGATCATGCAGGACATGAACATCTCTATTTGGATTTAGCAGCGTGGTCTGGAGTCACTGATTTGTCCTGTATTCTATTCTATCAATAAAAAGTATTTATTGAGTGTTAACTGTGTACAGAGTACTATAGGCCTAGGAGAGTATAATACAATCCCAGTTCCTCCACTTGCTGGGGATATGACCTTGAGCAAGTCAATTAACTTTGCTGTGCCTCAGTTTCCTCATCTCAACTGGGGATTCAATAGCTCTTCCCCCTTCCTAGACTGTGAGCCTCGTGTAGGACAGGAATTGTATTAAATCTCCGTATAGTCTCTACACCAGTATTTAGTATAGTACGTGGTCCATAGTAAGCACTTAACAAGTACCTCAATTACAACAACAATAATAATAATACTTCTATTGTTAACATCAATATTATTATATTCTTATATCACTGCTCTTCTACTACCACCCAGCCTATATAGAATCTCCAAATTCCAGCATGGAGTACCTCTAAGACAAAAACGAACAAAAATTAACCTTTAAAACTACTGGGACCCAAGACCCGGCCACTCACGGAGCTGGTGAACAAGTATATCAGCTGACTGGAAGAAAGGATAGAGCCTCTCCGATATCACCAACGTCTTTCTTCAGGGGATGACTGAATCCCTCAAGCTGCGTGGCATAATGGATAGAGCATGGGGCTTGGAGACAGAAGGACCTGGACTCTAATCCCAGCTCTACTGACTGTTTGCTGTGTGACCCTGGACAAATCAGTTCCCTTTTCTGTGCCTCAGTTTCCTCAGCTGTGAAATGGGATACCTGTTCACCCTCCTACTTAGACTGTGAGCCCTATGCAGGACATGAACTGTATCCAACCTACTTAAATTGTACCTACCCCAGTGCTTAGAACAGTATTTGACATATGATAAGTATTTACCACATACCGTAAAAAACTCTTATTAACACTCCAAGATTTCCACATCACAAAGTACTTGATATCTCTCCCTTGTACCCTCCTTGTAAACCTTCTGGACATGCTTTTAGACCCTGTTGCTTCCCCCCGAGTCCTGGGAGTTACAGGACCTAGTTCTAATCAAGAGTCACTTGAATCGTGTCCTCTGGACATTTGGTATCCATCCCACCCTCAACCGCACAAAACCTATGTACCCATCTTTAAATTAAATATTAGAAATTATTTATTTCTATCAATGTCTGTCTCTCCCTTTAGACTGTAAGCTGGTTACTTGCAGAGAACTTGATTGCCAACTCTGTTGGACTGTACTTCTTCGAGTATTTACGTCATTGCTCTGCATATAGGAGGCACTCGATAAATACCCTTGATAATCACGACTCTGCCAACTGCCTGCTGTGTGACCTTGGGCAGATCATTTGACTTCTCTGGAATTAAATGGTAACTAAATACTCGTTCTCTCTCCTACATAGACATGACCTCTATGTGGAATAGGGACTGGATCTGAACAGATTATATTGTATATGCCTCAGTTCTTGGCACATAGTAAAAAGCACCACAATTATTCTATTATTTTTAGTGTCTGTTTCCCCACTAAGAACGTGTCCCCACCACGAAGGACAGAAATTCACTTCTTCATATTCAGAGATACTTAAATACTGAGTCTGGGCTGAATTTGAGAAATGTCGATACTTTATTTTTGTGAGCTGTCATACTTGATCACACTTGATGGCAGCAGGAGCCCATTTTGAGGTTCGTCGTTCTCCAGGTCGGGATATTCTCACAGAGAATACAGATCATGCTCACGAACTGTGCTGCGTAGTGGCAGAACCTATGCATTTTAATCAGTATCATTTTGACAGTGAGGACTATCAGAAGAAAAAAACTTTCAAATTTGGTTATACATACCTGCCATTTATGAAGTAGGTTTCCGGATGGGAAAAACCTTTTGCAGATCAGAGTGAAATGTCTTAAAAAATATGACTAAAAATTCTAAGTTTTTCAATTTCACAGAATGATTCAAAAGGTTATCGTATGCTATTTCCTTTGCAATTGGCTTTTCTAATGCCCTCAGAAAGCTACACACCTCATTCATAGTTAAAAAAAAAAACCCCAAAACAATTAGGAAAGTCATTAGGAAAATTCCCCTTTAGGTGGTGAGCTCTTTCTGGGCAGGGATAATGTCTACCAACTCCACTCTATTGTACTCTCCCAAGCGATTAGTACAGTACTCCATACATAATAACTGTTCAAGAAATACCAGTAATAGGAATGATGATGAAAATCCTAAGTACTGTTTTATCAACTGATTTTAACCTTCTTTTCCTACTCTTTAAAATGGGAATAATATACAATCTTTCGCAAGATGATTATCCCAAGAGTTATTACCCTCATACGTATGTAATAAGAATGAAAATTGTTCCAAAGAGACTGTCCTTTCTCAAGCCAAACTTCTAAACTGCCAGTGAAATATGGAGGTCAAATTTGACGCTCGTATCATGGAGATTTGTTATCTGAATGCCAAACGCTACTCTTGGTTTCAGCAATGAGCAATGATATTCGTTCAGTCATATTTAAAGAGCGCTTAATGTGTGCAGAGCACTGTGCTAAGTGCTCAGAAAATAAGGTACAGCAATAGAGAGAGACAATCCCTGCCCACAACGGCCTCACATGTATCTTCCCTCCTGTGCGATTCTTGGTCATTGTTAAAGGGCGAACAGTAAGATTAAATTAGCTCTTTGAAAAATTTTTGCTAGAGATTACAACAGAACACGATATAAACTGAAACCATTAAAAACCACATACCATTTTTGGCCAGCTAGGCATCAAAATTAAACAGCAGCCAGATGAAGAGAGTCAGCTGGTGAGAGACTCTTTGGAGAGCTCAGAATATTCGATTTTGGGGTTATTTTTTGCCTTTTGATGCTTTTTATTAACTTTTCAAACTTGATGCTAATGGTTCCTGAAAGATGGAGATACAATAGATGGCAAGGAGAAAACCTGGATCCACTAAAATTTCATTTTTGACTCAATCCTATCTCAAACCATTATACCATGGATTTGAGCTGCTGCATTAAATTTCAGATCCCGGAGAGGAATCTTGGTTTTGGAATTCATTAGTTGAAAAAGTTGTGGAAAATTAGCGAAAAACATAGACATCGTATAGTCTACAATCACTGCAATATGTTATATAAGGTAGCATAAGGCTGCCCAGAATATTTTCAGCTTCTATTGAATGATGGGCATTTAGCATTATGGATATATTTAAGCCATTTAGGCATAGATCATGATGATGCTCTCACAACTATGACTAATAATAATTATGGCTCTCGTTAAATGCTTACTATGTGCCAAACACTGTTCTAAGGGCTGAGGTTGATACCAAGTTAATCAGGTTGGACACAGTCCCTGCCCCACAATGGGCTCACACTCTTAATCCCCACTTTTTACAGTTGAGGGCACTGAGGCATAGAGGAGTTATGTGACTTGCCCAAGGTCACACAGCAGACATGTGGCATAGTCAGGCTTAGAACCCATGACCTTCTGACTCCCAAACCCGGGCTCTATCTACTATGCCGCATTGCTTCAAATCTATGAATTTATAAGAAATAAAGATATGAGAAATATGTCAAAAAGGTATGAGAAAAATAAAGATAGAGAAGCAGCGTGGCTCAGTGGAAAGAGCACGGGCTTTGGCGTCAGAGGTCATGGGTTCCAATCCCAGCTCAGCCACTTGTCAGCTGTGTGAATTTGGGCAAGTCACTTCACTTCTTGGTGCCTCAGTTACCTCATCTGTAAAATGGGGATTAACTGTGAGCCTCATGTGGGACAACCTGATTACCCTGTATCTACCCCAGCGCTTAGAACAGTGCTCTGCACATAGTAAGTGCTTAACAAATACCAACATTATTAATATTATTATTAAAGAGCACAGGTTTGAGGGTCAAGAAATGTGGGTTCTAATCCCTGCTCACCACTTGTCTGCTGTGTGACCTTGGCTAAGTGGCAGAGCCAGGAGTCAAACTTATGACCTATGACTCCGAAGCCCAGGCTCTTTCCACTGAGCCACGCTGCTGCTTTGAGTTTCCCTGAAACCTTCAGCAATTTAACAGCCATTCAAATATTCCAGCCCAGTGATATTGGTTCTCTGAAAAGTTGGCAGTGTTCCACAGGGAGGGCAGAACCATACCCACACAGAAAATATCACTTCAATAAAACAATGTTCTAATCCCTCCCTCCTTCCCAAAGCTTTGTTCTCATGACCACAGTGAGCTTTCTTGAAATGCCAATTTCTTTGATGAGATTGGCCTCTCTCTCCACCAACACAAGCTGAGCTTTTTAGGGACCCGTGGCTCCTAGCCACGGTTTTGTCCTTCCCATCGAAACCGTTTTAGATTCAAGGAATTAGTAATCAAGGCAGAGTGCTTTGGTCTGGTTCCATAAGCGGAGGGCCTTTACCACCCCAAGCAGAGTCCGGCACTTTCGGAATTGTATAAGCCAGCCAGTTGTTTGGGTCCAGATGTCGTGGTGCATTTCGCCCAACTCCGCAAAACACAAATCCTCCCAATAAAATCAGTTTTAGGAAAAGCGGGAGAGTTGTTCCTGAAACTGTGGCTTGTGCGACCACTGAGTCTTCAGTTTGTAAATCAGCCCCGGAAGGAGACACCCATCTTGCAAATGTTGGCTAAAATCAGGCCTGCAGCTGAAAGGTGGGGCAAGGCGGGGCAGATGTTAGATGTTGAATTTGGTCCAAGGATTTATAGTAGTAGGCAGATGTGTAGCAAATTCAGGTTATAATTGAAGCCAAAAAATGCTATCCATTTTGCAACAAAGGCTGTAATTTTCCAACCAGAAACAGACCTTTCCAACTGCCTGTGTACATACTGCATATTAGCTCTGAATCAGCAATGTAAACAAAGTAACGAAAGCATCAATGGACTCTACGGTAAGATAAACTAAACTTCTCTGTCAGAACAGATGCGGTATGTCAAACTCCGTTGGGAGGTGGCATTATTTTGTCTATAGCTCAAGTGCTGTATTTAGTAAATAATGAGGTTTTGTATATTCATCGCTTCATAACACCTATTTCCAATGTTTAAACATACAAAGAGTTCATGGGTTTTGAACACAGGATGCAGTCATAAAACCAGACATTTGTTGATCTTCTCTTATGAGGCAGTTTTTACTCAGCGTTGACTTATAACAATTAAAATTTTTCCCTCTTTCTCATCGAGCCTAAATGCAACCATAAATTTAGCACTCATTCTCATTCTATTTCATGATCCCTAAAAGTCATAGCTAACAAAGCTAAAGAACAGGCAAGAGGAACATGAAATGGGAATGAAACACAAGGACTTTTATTAACTCCAACAGCTTGGTTCTGGCCTTCTTGCTGCCCATTTTTTTTTTTTTAAGAGTTATCTGCAGGTTAGGCTTCCACATCCAGTAGGCCAGATGTCCAATAATGGCTTTGAAAATTATGGTTATTCCAGGTGCCGGTTAGAGATAAAAAAAATAAAAACGAAAAGAAAATCAGGGGACTTGAATCTCACTGCATCTGAAATTTCACCAGATCCCTTTTTATTGGTAAATAAAAGAGAACTGAGGCAAAAGGTGGGGAGAAATCATTTCAGATGATGCCAAAATTCATATGCCTTTATAGGCCTGAATTCTCTCCTTTCTATCTCAGCAGAAAGTAGCCTGCAGGTGTCTTTCTATGGCGGGGCCAGTCTGGGGAGGAAATGAGATGGAATGCTTCAGTGTATCCCGGAATTTCTGGTCCCTGGAGAGAAACAGTTCCTTTCTCTCATTACCTTTGTTATACTAACCACATCCAGGCCAAGGAGCACTTAATGGCTCTTCATCATCATCCTCACCCTCATCTCTGTCGTCAAAACCATTTATCCAATACTTACTGTATTTGGAGCTAAGAAAAACATAATGTTAGTAAAACATGGATCCCTCAAGGATCTTACAGTTTAATGGTGTAGGCAAGTAGCCTGAGAAGCAGCGTGGTCTAGTGGAAAGAGCACGGGCTTGGGAGTCTGAGGACCTGGGTTTTAATCTCAGTTCCTTCTCTTGTTTTCTGTGTGAGTTGTGTCAAGTCACTTCACTTCTTGGGGCCTCAGTTACCTCACCTGAAAAATAGGGATTATGACTGTGATCCCTAGGTGGGACAGGGACTGTATCCAACCTGATATATCTACCCCAGTACTTAGTACAGTGCCTGGCACATGGTAGGCAATTAACAAATACCGTAAAAAAGTAGACACATATGGCTAAATCTGTAATAGTTTTTCTCATCTAGCAGTTTGTTCTATAAATGTCTCCTAGGGATCCTGGTTGCTTCTCACGGTACCTCTATCTTGTCTATCTAGCCACCAACCTCTCACCTACATCCTGCCCTTGGCTTGACACTTCCATCCTCATCATATCTGACAGACATTTACACCTCCTCCAAGAGGTCTTCCATGACTAAACCCTCTTTTCCTTTTTGCAACTCCCTTCTGCATCTCCCTGACTTGCTCCCTTTATTCATGGCCCTCCCAGCCTTAAAGCACTTATGTACTTTATATTTATATGACATTTATATGAATGTCTGTTTCCCCCTCTAGGCTGCAAGCTCACTGTGGGCAGAGGATGTTTCTGTTATACTGTGATTTTGTAATCTCCCAAACACTTAATACAGTGCTCTGCAGACAGTAAATGTTCAAGAAATATGATTAACTGAGTGACTGACTAGAAAACCTTGCTGGATTCTGAATTCCCACAAGCGCCATTTCCCAGTTTTCTACCCCAGTTTCTCCAATTTTCGGGATCATGATGAATTCGGGATTTGTCCAGCCCTCCAGGGCCTTTCGGTTGGGTGATGACTTTCAAGGCCAGACTGGAGCTCCACTGTCTTCAAATTTGCAGCCCATAAAATGACTAAGTCACTCTAGTCATCCAGTCAGTTATTAATATTTACTGAGCACTTACCATGTGTAGAGCCCTTTACTAAGTGCTCAGGAGAGTGCAATATAACTATAAACAGACACATTTGTGGCCCACAACAAGCTTACAGTCTAGCAACATTCATCAGTGGTGTAGCAGTGTGGAGAAGCAGCGTGGCTTAGTGGAAAGAGCAGAGGCTTCGGAGTCTGAGATCATGGGTTTTAATCCCGCCACCGCCACTTTTCAGCTGTGTGACTTTGAGTAAGACACTTACCTTCTCTTTGCCTCAGTAACCTCATCTGTAAAATGGAGATTAAGACTGTGAGCCCCATGTGGGGCAACCTGATTACCTTGTATCTACCCCAGCATTTAGAACAATGCTTGGCACATAGTAAGCGCCTAACAAATACCATCATCTTCATCATCAGTGTGGGGCACAAAGGAGTCCAGGGAAGAATTCCAGAAAATAATAAGAATTATGGTACTTGTTAAGTGCTTACTAACTGTTCTAGGAGCTCGGGTGGATACAAGTTAATCAGGTTGGACACAGTCCCTATCCCACGTGAGGCTCACAGTCTTAATCCCATTTTACAGATGTGGTAACTGAGTCCCAGAAAAGTGAAGTGACTTGCCCTAGGTCACAAAGCAAATGTGGCAAATCTGGGATTAGAACCCAGGTCCTTCTGACTCCCAGGCCCATGCTCTATCCACTAAGTCACGTTGCCTCTACATACCAAGCTATATAATTGAGAGGGTGGGGAATTTCAGTCAGATACACTGCATTAGAAAAGTGGCTAGTGACACCAAGAGGGATAAATAAAAAATGGCACCATACACTATAGGTCATTGGTGTTATTTTTGCATTCATTCTTTCAGCCATACCAGTAAAAACCTCATGCTAGTAAAATCCTCCGCACGCACAAACACACACACGCACACTCACACACACATACACAAAAACACACCCCATACACAGACAAATATATGTATGTGTTCATGCTCAGTTCTTCCGGAACATATGTTCACATTATGAACTTTAGCTAGAGTACAACAACTGAATCAGTTATTGTTCTTCCAATAATGTGAGCCTGTCTGCCTAGAATGTGGTGTGGTGTCAGAAGAAGCAGTTGCTGACAATTGCATATGTGCATGGGATTGGACACAGTGAGTCTCACAATGGTAACTTTTGTTGTTGTTCTGCAAAACACAAACTCTGAATCAAATCTGAACAGAGATATAAGTATATATATATATATATATATATATTTCAATTAAAAAAAAAATTCTGAATTCCTTCCCAGAACTGAGACTCTTGCATTATTAATCAGAATGAACCTCACACAATCAGAGAGGTGCTAACATTTGGGCAAACAAGGGGGAGGGATTGTGGGAATTATAGTCTCCATAGGTAGAATTAAGATGAGCCTCTGGGATCAGGTAGCTAGCGGAGGAAAGAATCCTATAATTCTGAAAGTAAAAAACAACTGTTGATAAGAACTCTATACTATAAGCTCATTTTGCACAGGGAATGTGTCTGTTTACTGTTGTACTGTACTCACCCAAGAGCTTAGTACAGTTCTCTGCACACAGTAAGAGGGCAATTAATATGATAGAATGAACTGAATGAATGAATTCTGAAAGAAGCTTTTCATGCTTTGTTTGAAATAGGATTTCATGGAGAAGCAGCGCGGCTCAGTGGAAAGAGCACGGGCTTTGGAGTCAGAGGTCATGGGTTCGAATCCTGGCTCTGCCACTTGTCAGCTGTGTGACTGTGGGCAAGTCACTTAACTTCTCTGTGCCTCAGTTACCTCGTCTGTAAAATGGGGATGAAGACTGTGAGCCCCACGTGGGACAACCTGATTCCCCTGTGTCTACCCCAGCGCTTAGAACAGTGCTCTGCACATAGTAAGCGCTTAACAAATACCAACATTATTATATCACCTTAGGGTGTAAAGATCTATAGGGGACTTTAGTATGTATTTTGATACTTCTTGAAAATATGCATTAACAACAATATTCTTTGGGGAATCAAACTTAATCTCTTGGTGGTCCCCCCACAACCTTACACGAAATCAGTTTCAAAGAAAATCAGATTTTACTTTCAAAGAGACAAGGACATTTATATCTTGTTTCCATCTCTTATCTTTTTGGAAGTTTCGTATTCTGTAAGTATGGGGATTCTAGTGAAATAAAATGGAAATCAATTTTTGCTCATAATACAAACAGAAAATTTTTAGCATCTCCTGTGCTTATAGAACCAAACCCATTTTACCGCCCTAAATTTCCAGAGCCTCCAAGAAACCCTCCAAGCCACCCCAGTTCTAGTGTGTTTCCTTCCTATCTTCAGCACTCATGTACACACTTTAAAATTGTATTTATATATTTGTCTGACCTCACCTTGACTATTTGTTTAGTTGTTTTGGTAAGATGTGTTTGTGATAGTGATAACTGTGGTATTTGCCAAGTACTTAGTATGTGCCAAGACCTGTACTAAGTGCTCGGGGCAATAAATCAATCAATCATGTTTCTTGAGAGCTTACTGTGTGCACAGCACCATACTAAGAGCTTGGGAGAGTTCAAGAGAACAAGAGTTGGAAGATACATTTAATGTTGTTCACAACGAGCTTATAGTCTAAAGGGGGAGACAGACATTAATAAAAATAAATAAATTACAGATATGTACATAAGTGCTATGGAGCTGAGGGTGGGTGAATAAAGGATGCAAATCCAAATTCAAGGGTGATATAAATTGTAGTGGGAAAATAGGGTCCAGTTGATATAATAATGTTGGTATTTGTTAAGCGCTTACTATGTGCAGAGCACTGTTCTAAGCGCTGGGGTAGACACAAGGGAATCAGATTGTCCCACGTGGGGTTCACAGTCTTAATCCCCATTTTACAGATGATATAACTGCGGCACAGAGAAGTTAAATGACTTGCCCACAGTCACACAGCTGACAAGTGGTGGAGCCGGAATTCGAACCCATGACCCCTGACTCTAAAGCCCATGCTCTTTCCACTGAGCCATGCTGCTTCTCTGATATAAGATAATCAGGTCCAACACGGTCCCATGTTGAGCTCACACGGTTTATTCAATCTATCCATCAGTGGTATTTATTGTGCATTTAATGTGTGCAGAACTTAGTACAGTACAAGCATTTAGTACAGCGCTAAACACTTAGTATAGTGTTCTCCACACAGTAAGCACTCAATAAATACGATTGAATGAACAAACACTATTAGGAGTTTGGGAGAGGAATCAATGATATTTACTCAACGCTTACCATGTATAGAAAACTGTACTAAGTGCTTAGGAGAGTACAACACAATAGAGTTGGTAGATACGTTCCCTGTAGACAAAGAGCTAAAACAGACGTTACTATGAATAAATGACTTATGGGTAGGTACAAAAGTGCTGATCACTTTTCTATTCTTGGTCTTCCTTCTCCCTTCATTCTCTGTAAATAATGATTTATCAATCTTCCCGTTAAAATTGAAAGCCACTTGAGGGCAGGGATTGTGGGTCTGGATACCGATGCACTCTCCTAAACAATTAGTAGACTGCCTAGAACCGAGTAGATACTCACTAAATAATAATAATAATAATGGTATTTATTAAGCACTTACTCTGTGCCAAGCACTGTTCTAAGCACTGGGATAGATACAGGTGACCAGGTTGTCCTATGTGGGGCTCAGAGTCTTCAAATACCAATGACTGACTTAGTCCCATACCTGAACTGTTTTAGCCTTTGCAATTACAATGGCTATTAGTGGTACTCAAGATTCTCAGATCATTTCTTTGTTTATTTCCCCCTCCAACTCCTCTCCGTGCCAAACAGTCCCAATCAAGGAGCAGAGCAGCTGAAAATAAGACAGACCAATCTAAACCCTGAAGAATTTTCAATCTAATAATTATAATTATGGGTTTTGTAAAGCGCTTACTATGCGCCAAGCTCTGTATTTGCAGTGTGGTCTTTCCCACCTGGGACACTGTATTACATTTCCCTCCTTCATGAAATGGAGGTGACAAAAATGGCTATCCATTTTCTTTGCCACTGGTATTTACTAAGCAGTTCCTATGTGCTAAGCGCTGGGGTAGATATGAGCTAATCAGGTTGGACACAGTCCATGTCCCACGTGGGGCTTACAGCTTTAATCCTCATTTTCCAGAAAAGGTAACCGAGGCTCAGAGAAGTGACTTTTCCGAGGTCACCCAGAAAACACAGGAAGATGGAAATAAATATGTCTCAAAGGGAGCAGGAAGGACATGCTTATATCATACATCATACAGTCATGAAAAGGTGGGAAAAAAAAAAGATTAAGATGCATTTTCCCTAACTTCCATTACTTCTCCATGGATGCAGGTCACTACAGCCAGACTCAAGAACAGTGAAGGGGAAAGGACTCTACACTTATTCCATCTGATGTCCCATGGTAGTTGAGAATTTAGCCACATATGGCAGTAAGGGCCCCTGTCAAAATCATTTAAAAACACAAAACTGAATAAATGGTATCACATTCAATAGCATCTCACAATTCAAAACTTGATTATCTGCATTATCTTTCTTGCCTGAGAAGATATTCTGTGATCCTCGTAATTTTTCAGATCATGAATTCTCATTTCCATTAACTCTATCTCCCTGACTGGCCAGATAATTCACTGAGGCAAGCACTTCTCCTTCAACCAAACCTATGGTGTCAATCAATCTATCAATCAGTGCTATTTACTGAGTGCTTATTATGTGCAGAGCACTGTACTAAGTACTTGGGAGAGCACAATGAAACAGAATTAGCAGACACATTCCCTGCCCATAATGAGCTTATAGTCTAGAGGGAGCACGATCGCCGCTTCCAATTTATTACAACCACACGACGCAGTCTTGCAACATGTAATTGAAAAGATCCCAATATTAAACCACTGGCTTACTCCTTGTGGATGAAATAAATATATAATCCAATTTATAGCTCATTTTCAATGATACGTTCGATGGTCTCCAACTTTTCTTGATCCTTTTTTTTTTCTTTCATTTTACAATCGTAAATAAACTCTGGAAAAATTCCTTCTCGGGTTTTACCACCTGAAACTGCAGCTGTTGGCTGACACTATCAAAAGCCTCACAATTCCACACTCACGTGCAAATCTCATCAAGCGCAGACATTTCTAATTGATTCCAGAAGTTTTGTTTTTTTCTTTAGTTAAGATCAGGGGGCAAAAGAAGAATAATGAGCAGCTTTGCTAGGAGAATTGGGGGGAAGTTGTTGAGCTGGGGGGAGGGGAGAGCTTAAACGTTCCCGCTCGGCTGCGCAGCCAGAAATAGGGAGCAATTTTACGCTCAATTGGCTCAAGCATCTGCAACTATACATCCTCCCCTCTTAGTGGATGGTGGAGCAGTGAAGTCAGCCCACTGGTGAAGTCAAGGTCAGTCAACTCCCTGTCACACCTTAGTGAAACCCAATTAAAGGCACTGCTTGGTCTCGCTGAGGCTTTGTCTAATAAGCACAATTTCCTCCAAGGGCTCGTTGTCCAACAGTTGTGTCCACCGAGTGCTTTCCGCCCATCGTGCCCATCTTTCGGAAGCCAAGATACCAGTTGAAAATAAAGAACGTGGCTTGGGTTGGTTTAATTCCACGCTTGCTGACAAGGCTTTTTGTCACGAGGCTGTGTTTGCTTTCGTTTTTGGAATCTATTTCAAACACACCAGGCTATCTTGTTAGCGCATGGAGAGTGTACCGATGCTGAGGTCATAAATCATAGCTCAGAATATGGCACGCTTAACCAAGAGGAAACCCAGTGTGCGACGTAGTGCTCTTTCAAATGTGGGACAGATGATTATAACGAGGGACGGAGTAAAGTTCTGCCCAGTAGAAAACTGAGGTTGATGTGGAAATAATTTCTTAGGAGTAAATGATGTTTACTTTGAGCTGATGCTCATAATTCACCATACTGACGTTGGAAGCTTACACTAACAAATAAGTCAGGTAACAGCAAGGCAGTGAAAAATGGAAGGACATAGAAGCCAACAGGATGGAAATGAACCATGCTGCCGGGGGCGGGGGAGATGATTTTTTTTTAAATCTATTTTTACCCAAGCAGTGAAATTAATAGCGATAGGGGAAACTCATTTTGTCAATTTTAGAACCCACTCAAAATTCCTGGCTTTGCCAATTTGAAATGAGTCCCGCTTGATGGCTGTTTGAACTCATTTAGCTTTGGCAAAGGGAAACTTCCTGTTTTCCCCACAAATAGGCTTAAAAGAACATATTAAAAAGACTCAAAAGGTTTCTTGGACATAAAATAGATCTTTAAAAACCAATATTTTGATGATTTGAGTGTAAATGAATTAAAGACATGTGGATTAAATGTTTCTCTTAATGGGCATCCAACAGAAATGCCAAGTCGCTAGGCAAGACCGATCTTCTTGAACCCAAACATTTGTCTAATTGTTTCAAGACCTGTCGTGAACCCCAGATTCATCTGAGGCTTCCTAATACAGAGGCTACTGAAAGGAAGGAAACCAGGTGAAATGACCTCATCATCCAAGCAAATTAACAGAGCAACTTCATCCCCAGTAAATTGTTAGCACGTTGTGGTAAGAAGTGGGTTTACCAACTGTGTTGTATTGTACTTTACCAAGCACTTAGTAATAGTAATAATAATAATTTTGGTATGTGTAAAACATTTACTAAGTGCTAAGCACTGTTCTAAGCACTGGGGTAGATACAAGGTAATCAGGTTGTCCCCCTCAGGCTCACAGTCTTAATCCCCATTTTACAGATGAGGTAACTGAGGCAGAGAGAATTTTAGTGACTTGTCCAAGGTCACACAGCTGACAGATGGCAGAGCGGGGATTAGAACCCATGACCTCTGACTCCCAAGCCACGTTGCTTTTCTACAATGCTGTACACACTAAGAGCTCACTAAATATAATTGAATGAGTGGTTGCAGTTGCTATGCGGTAGGACCTAATAGCATTCACCTTATCCCATATTCAAACTTTTATTGAAAACCTCCCGGTTCAAAAACACCCGGCGGCCACCATTCTATTCTCCTTATCCTCAAGAAGGACAACAATTTTATAATGAGATTCATTCAATAGTATTTATTGAGCACTTACTATGTGCAGAGCACTGTACTAAGCGCTTGGAATGTAGAAATCGGCAACAGATAGAGTCCCTGCCCATTAAGAAGGCATTATCAAACCACCTTGCAGCTAACCTCTCTCTCACCCCATATCCTGTCTCTGGTCTGGAATGACCACTCTCTTCATACAATAATTTTGATATTAGTTAAGTACATACTATGTGCCAGGTACTGTACTAAGTGCTGGTGTGGATATAAGAAAATGGGGTTAGACCCAGTCCCTCTCCTACTTGGGGCTCACTGTCTCAATCCCCATTTTACAGATGAGGTAATCGAGACACAGAGACGTTAAGTGACTTGCCTAAGTTAACTCAGGAGACATGTGACGGAGCCAGGGCTAGAACCCATGACCTTCTGATCCGAGGCCCGTGCTCTATCCACTAGGCAACTCTGCTTCTATCCAACTTTCTCCCCCTTCAAAGTCTTATTGAAGGCCCATCTCCTCCAAGATGTCTTCCCTGCCTAAGCCCTCTTTTCCTTTTCTTCCACTCCCTTCTGCATCTCCCTGACTTGCTCCTTTAAATCATCGCCCTTCCCAGCACCTTATGTCTATATCTGTAATTTTATTCATTTATATAAATGTATGTCTCCTCCTCCAGACTCTATGCTTGTTGTGGGCAGGGAATGACTGTTGAATTGTACTCTCCCAAATGCTTAGTATAGTGTTCTGCACACAGTATGTATGATTATATATACAGTCTACATATGACTGACAGACTGACTGATAAAAAATTTGCTCATTTAAAAAAAGTTCCTTTAAAAGAAATTTAGGTTAAAAAAGCCACAGAGTGACAGAGCCACGTGTAATTAGTCAATCGACTTGCTACTAAGGAGCCCTTTTCTTCATACTCCACATTGTACTTCCTGAAGAAACACTACAGGCACTGAGGTAGAAATAAATAGAATTAATAGAAAGCTTTAGTATTTCAAAACATACACACTAACTACTTCTTATGGGGCATATGTCTACTCCAGGCTCTAATAAAACATCACATGGCATAGTGGTGAAACAAACAAAATGTGGTTATGGGAGTAAAGCTGGGGCAGCTGATAATGATGATTATCGAGTCATTTCTGTTTCATAGCAACTTTATGGAATTTCACCTTCAGAGGTTTCTTGGTAAAAGAATACAGAAGTTCTTTACCATTGCTTTCTTCTTTGCAGTAAAATCTCACGTCTCTGCCGTTGCTTTCGATCAACATTTTGATCGCTCGATCATCCGCCTTTGACTCTTTCCCATGCCACTGCTGCTCAGCACAAAAGAATCAACCTTATTCATTCAATCGTATTTACTGAGCACCTACTGCGTGCAGAGCACTGAACTAAGCACCTAGCATTGTACTAGCTGATCTTCGGCTTGGGTCTTTCCATTACGGGTAACCCTGATGTGAGAATACATCTCAGTGGCATAGCTCTAAGCTTCACTGGCATATAATAATGTTGGTATTTGTTAAGCAACTATGTGCAGAGCACTTTTCTAAGCCCTGGGGTAGATACAGGGTAATCAGGTTGTCCCACATGAGGCTCACAAGTCTTAATCCCTATTTTACAGATGAGGGAACTGAGGCCCAGAGAAGTGAAGTGACTTGCCCACAGTCACACAGCTGACAAGTGGCAGAGCCAGGATTCGAACCCATGATCTCTGGCTCCCAAGTCCATGCTCTTTCCACTGAGCCACGCTGCATATGCAAACTCTCCTGCCATGATAAGGTGTTGATTCATAGATGGCAGCTGACATAAAGCAAAATGATGAAGAGTAATGTCGAGGGAAAGACCTGTGGAGTTGAAGAAAGAGTGAGCAGATAAGGCAGAGAGTGCGAGTGGATATTTTCCTTCAAACCCCTAAAGTTCAGGGTCTGCTGATCTTGGTGTCTCTCTAATTCTTACTTCAAAATATAGGTCATTTTGTCGTGCAGTGGGATAAAATAGAAGGCAGAGCGGAGGCTGACAGAGACTGACAGCATGGAGTGTGTAGAGTTCTACTGTAAACAGCCACATTCAGTGGTGAGGAGGGGGAGTAAAGGGGAGGTGGTGACAAGCTGATCCTTAGTGTAGTTTGTGTGTATAATGTTGGTATTTGTTAAGCGCTTACTATGTGCAGAGCACTGTTCTAAACCCTGGGGTAGATACAGTATAATCAGGTTGTCCCACATGAGGCTCACAAGTCTTAATCCCTGTTTTACAGATGAGGGAACTGAGGCCCAGAGAAGTGAAGTGACTTGCCCACAGTCACACAGCTGACAAGTGGCAGAGCCGGGAGTCGAACCCATGACCTCTGACTCCGAAGCCCGGGCTCTTTCCACTGAGCCATGCTGCTTCCCCTGTAGTGTGTAGTGAATGTGTAGTGTGATCAGCTGTCCCTGTCAAAACCCACTGTCCCTGTCAAAGCCTGATAACTTTAGGGAATCTTTCCCAAACAGTTACTAATCAGTGGAATTTATGTGGCACTTTTGGAAGTGCAGTGTACTATAATAATCCCTAGGACATGGAAGGCACAAATTCAAATCCTGCTTCAGCCGCTTGCCAGCTGTGTGACTTTGGGCAAATCAGTTAACTTCTCTGTTCCTCAGTTACCTTATCTGTAAAATGGGGATGAAGACTGTGAGCACCACATGAGATAACCTGATCACCTTGTATCCTCCCCAGTGTGTAGAACAGTGCTTTGCACATAGTAAGCGCTTAACAAATGCCATTATTATTATTATTATAGGAATGTTTTATCTAAACACCGACTTTTACCAAAAAAAAAACCCAACAACCCCAAAACCACGCCAAGGTCTAAAGCATGAATTCCAGTAGCCTAGAATTTGGGGATGACGTTTGCAAGTTTGCAGGGATCAAACTCATTTCTATACTGTCCACATCTACCTTGGATTGGAGACAACCATATGCTTGAAGTTTCCCTTTGTCAACCAGACCTCTGAAAGGAATTGTCATCAACAGAACTGATGATTTTCTTTCTCTCACTTTATCAACTAAAACAACATCACACACTCTGGCCCTGATCCTACCTTTAAATATTTGAGATCTATAAAGAAAGACATTTATTTATGCATCCAGCCCTGTAAACTGACTCCACCTGAAACAGACACAATGGGCTCACTAGAAGGTAACTACCTTGAGGGCGCAGACCATATAATAACAATAATAATCATGGTATTTGTTAAGCAATTACTATGTGCTAAACACTGTTCTAAGCACCGGGGCAGATACAAGGTTAACAGGTTGTCCCACGTGAGGCTCCCGGTCTTTAATCCCCAATTTCCAGATGAGATAACTGAGACACAGAGAAGTTAAGTGACTTGCCCAAAATCACACAGCTGACAAGTGGCGGCGCTGGGATTAGAACCCATGACCTCTGCCTCCCAAGTCCGTGCTCTTTCCATTAGGCCACGCTGCTTCTCACTCTATTTCTATTCTCCCAAGGACATAATAAAGTGCTCTGCACCCACTCCTGATTGAGTGGCAGTGCTTGGAGGAGCAGTGTGTTTCTTGCTCTTTAACACAAAGTCAGTCAGTTTAAACTGAGTGTTTACTGTGTGCAGAGAACTGTGCTAAGGACTTGGAAGAGAGCA
Organism: Ornithorhynchus anatinus; assembly: GCF_004115215.2. Classification (NCBI taxonomy): domain Eukaryota; kingdom Metazoa; phylum Chordata; class Mammalia; order Monotremata; family Ornithorhynchidae; genus Ornithorhynchus; species Ornithorhynchus anatinus. Next base: position 64,280,789 of record NC_041735.1, on the reverse strand, counting down.
TTTATTGAGCTCTTACTTTGTTCAGAGAACTGAAGTAAGCACTTGGAAGACAGAAATTTAACAATATAACGGATACATTCCCTGCCCACAATGAGCTTGCAGTCTAGAGAAGCAGCGTGGCTCAAAGCAAAGAGCCCAGGCTTGGGAGTCAGAGATCATGGATTCGAATCACGGCTCTGCCACTCGTCAGCTGTGTGACTGTGGGCAAGTCACTTCACTTCTCTTTGCCTCAGTGACCTCATCTGTAAAATGGGGATGAAGACTGTGAGCCCCACGTGGGACAATCTGATTACTCTGTATCTCCCCCAGCACTTAGAACAGTGCTCGGCACATATTCAATAGTATTTATTGAGCGCTTACTATGTGCAGAGCACTGTACTAAGCGCTTGGGATGAACAAGTCGGCAACAGATAGAGACAGTCCCTGCCGTTTGACGGGCTTACAGTCTAATCGGGGGAGACGGACAGACAAGAACAATGGCACTAAACAGCGTCAAGGGGAAGAACATCTCATAAAACAGTGGCAACTAAATAGAATCAAGGCGATGTACAATTCATTAACAAAATAAATAGGGTAACGAAAATATATACAGTTGAGCGGACGGGTACAGTGCTGTGGGGATGGGAAGGGAGAGGTGGAGGAGCAGAGGGAAAAGGGGAAAATGAGGCTTTAGCTGCGGAGAGGTAAAGGGGGGATGGCAGAGGGAGTAGAGGGGGAAGAGGAGCTCAGTCTGGGAAGGCCTCTTGGAGGAGGTGATTTTTAAGTAAGGTTTTGAAGAGGGAAAGAGAATCAGTTTGGCGGAGGTGAGGAGGGAGGGCGTTCCAGGACCGCGGGAGGACGTGACCCAGGGGTCGACGGCGGGATAGGTGAGACCGAGGGACGGCGAGGAGGTGGGCGGCAGAGGAGCGGAGCGTGCGGGGTGGGCGGTAGAAAGAGAGAAGGGAGGAGAGGTAGGAAGGGGCAAGGTGATGGAGAGCCTCGAAGCCTAGAGTGAGGAGTTTTTGTTTGGAGCGGAGGTCGATAGGCAACCACTGGAGTTGTTTAAGAAGGGGAGTGACATGCCCAGATCGTTTCTGCGGGAAGATGAGCCGGGGGCGGAGTGAAGAATAGACCGGAGCGGGGCGAGAGAGGAGGAAGGGAGGTCAGAGAGAAGGCTGACACGGTAGTCTAGCCGGGATATAACGAGAGCCCATAATAGTAAGGTAGCCGTTTGGGTGGAGAGGAAAGGGCGGATCTTGGCGATATTGTAGAGGTGAAACCGGCAGGTCTTGGTAACGGATAGGATGTGTGGGGTGAACGAGAGGGACGAGTCAAGGATGACACCGAGATTGCGGGCCTGCGGGACGGGAAGGATGGTCGTGCCATCGACGGTGATGGAGAAGTCTGGGAGCGGACCGGGCTTGGGAGGGAAGATGAGGAACTCAGTCTTGCTCATGTTGAGTTTTAGGTGGCGGGCCGACATCCAGGTGGAGACGTCCCGGAGGCAGGAGGAGATGCGAGCCTGAAGGGAGGGGGAGAGGACAGGGGCGGAGATGTAGATCTGCGTGTCATCTGCGTAGAGATGGTAGTCAAAGCCGTGAGAGCGGATGAGTTCACCGAGGGAGTGAGTGTAAATGGAGAACAGAAGAGGGCCGAGAACTGACCCTTGAGGAACTCCAACAGTTAAAGGATGGGAGGGGGAGGAGGCTCCAGCGTAGGAGACCGAGAATGATCGGCCAGAGAGGTAAGAGGAGAACCAGGAGAGGACAGAGTCCGTGAAGCCAAGGTGAGATAAGGTATGGAGGAGGAGGGGATGGTCGACAGTGTCAAAGGCAGCAGAGAGGTCAAGGAGGATCAGAATGGAGTAGGAGCCATTGGATTTGGCAAGAAGGAGGTCATGGGTGACCTTAGAGAGAGCAGTCTCGGTAGAGTGGAGGGGACGGAAGCCAGATTGGAGGGGGTCTAGGAGAGAATGGGAGTTAAGGAATTCTAGGCATCGATTGTAGACGACTCGTTCTAAGATTTTGGAAAGGAAGGGTAGTAGGGAGATAGGACGATAACTGGAGGGGGAAGTGGGGTCAAGAGCGGGTTTTTTTAGGATGGGGGAGACGTGGGCGTGTTTGAAGGCAGAGGGGAAGGAGCCCTTGGAGATTGAGTGGTTAAAAATAGAAGTTAAGGAAGGGAGGAGGGCAGGGGCGATGGTTTTAAGAAGGTGAGAGGGAATGGGGTCCGTGGCGCAGGTGGAGGGGGTGGCACTTGCGAGGAGGGAGGAGATCCCCTCTGAGGATACTGCAGGGAAGGATGGGAAAGTAGGGGAGGGGGTTGTTGGGGGGGAGGGGAGAGGCGGAGGGGTGACTTTGGGGAGCTCAGACCTGATCGTGTTGATTTTCGTGAGGAAATAGGTGGCCAGATCATTAGGGGTGAGAGATGGGGGAGGGGGAGGAACAGGGGGCCTAAGGAGAGAGTTAAAGGTCCGGAACAATCGGCGGGGGTGACGGGCATGGGTGTCGATGAGGGAGGAGAAGAAGCTTTGCCTGGCGGAGGAGAGGGCAGAGTTAAGGCAGGAAAGGATAAATTTGAAGTGTGTGAGGTCGGCTTGGTGCTTGGACTTTCGCCAGCGGCGCTCAGCAGCTCGAGCATAGGAGCGTAGGAGGCGGACGGAGGAGGTGATCCAGGGCTGTGGGTTAGTGGCGCGAGAGCGGCGGAGGGAAAGGGGGGCGAGAGAGTCGAGATGAGTAGAGAGGGTGGAGTTGAGAGCGGAGACCTGATCGTCGAGAGTGGGAAGAGAGGACAGGGCGGCAAGGTGAGGCGAGATGCTATTGGAAAGACGGATGGGATCGAGAGAGCGGAGGTCTCTGTGGGGCAGTAGCGAAGATCTGCAGGGGGAGGGAGTGTGAGAGATGAGGCAGGTGAGAAGGTTATGGTCCGAGAGAGGGATTTCAGAGTTGGTGAGTGAGGAGATAGTGCAGCGGTAGGAGATGACGAGATCGAGGGTGTGACCGAGTCGGTGAGTGGGCGCGGTATGGTGGAGGAGGAGGTCGGCAGAGTCGAGGAGGGATAGCAGGCGGGCGGCAGAGGAGTCGTCGGGTACATCCGTATGGATGTTGAAGTCTCCAAGGATCAGAGTGGGCAGAGAGAAGGAGAGAAGGAAGGTGAGAAAGGGGTCAAGGTGGTTGAAGAAGTCGGAGGTGGGACCGGGAGGGCGGTAGATGACGGCGACAAGTAACTGGAGTGGGTGGTAGAGGCGACACATAGTAAGCACTTAACAAATACCAACATTATTATTATTATTATTAGAGTGGGAGGCTGTCATTAATATAAATAAATAAATTACAGAAAGGAACATAAGTGCTGTGGGGCTGGTAGGGAGGATAATTAAAGGGAATAAATCAGGGAGAGGAAGAAGAGCAGAAGCAAAGGTAAAGAGGGCTTAGTCAGGGAAAGCCTCTTGGAGGAGAAGTGCCTTGAATAAGACTTTGAAGGAGAGGAGAGTCATTGTCTAATATGAAGAGGGAGGGTGTTGCAGGCCAGAGGGAGGATGTGGGAGAGGGGTCAGCGGTGAGATAGACGAGATTGAGGTACAGTGAGAAGGTCGGCATGAGAAGAGAGAACTGTGCGGGCTGGGCTGGTAGAAGGAGAGTAGGGAGGAGAGGTAGGAGGGGACAACGTGATGATCGATTGTAATGCTTTTTGGATACCAAATTTCAAAGCACACCAGAAGGAGACACTTATTTAGTAGTCATTATAAAATTGTGCAACTTGTCTCTGATAAGATTATCCGTAATACTGCATTTATTCTCACAGCAGCCCTCCTTTCATAGATAATAATAAGAGAAGCAGCAGGGACCAATGGAGAGAGCATGTACCTAGGAGTGAGAAAACCTGCCTTCTAATCCTAGCTCCATCAATTTTCTGTGTGTAACCTTGAGCAAGCCCTTCTCTGGGCTTTAGTCACCGCATCTGCAAAATGGGGATTAAGACTGTAAACCTCATATGAGATAGGGACTGTGTCCAACCTGATTAACTTGTATAATAATAATAATAATGTTGGTATTTGTTAAGTGCTTACTATGTGCAGAGCACTGTTCTAAGCTCTGGGGTAGATACAGGGTAATCAGGTTGTCCCACGTGAGGCTCACAGTTAATCCCCATTTTACAGATGAGGTAGCCGAGGCACAGAGAAGTTAAGTGACTTGCCCACAGTCACAGAGCTGACAAGTGGCAGAGCTGGGAGTCGAACCTATGACTCCGAAGCCCAGGCTCTTTCCACTGAGCCACGCTGCTTCCCCAGCATTTAGAACAATGCCTGACACATAGTAAGTGTTTAACAGATAACATTAAAACAAACAAGCAACAACAACAATAAAACCAAGAGCACAAACCTGGGAGTCAGAGGACTCGGGTTCTAATCCCAGCTCTGCCACTTGCCTGCTGGGTGACCTTGGGCACATCACTTAGCTTCTTCATGCCTCAGTTTCCTCATCTATAAAACGGGAAGTAAATGCCTGTTCTCCCATCTATTTAAGTGGGCTCAGTTCTTGCAGCATTAGTTATTGTTAAGGATAAAAAAAAAATGTTTTGATAAAATCTAGAAAAACCTTTGAGGAACAGCCATTGTGTCTGACGTGAATAACTATTGTCTACCCCAGAACTTGGAGCAATCCCTGACACATAGTAAATGCTTAGGAATTATGATTATTATGATTATGATTATTATGATTATGATTATTAATAAAGTAAATTGAAGCCCAGAACGGGCAGTGATTTGCCAGAATGCAGACAAATTCAGTGGGAGAAATAGGATTGAAGGAAAAGGTTTCCACATTCATATCCTGCCCTTTCCCTACAAACCTACAGCACTTCCCTAACAAGACAAATTCCATTCCCCTGCCCTGGAAATGGCATGCAATTATACTATTTAGGTTAATGGCCAAAGAAGTTGTAATTATTCCATTGTGCTTTCTATTGTCTAAACCACAGGTCTTTGCCTGGCAAAAGTTAAACTAACATCCTGTATTGATGTCTTAAACAGAAAAGAAATTATGTCAAGGGCATGGACTTTCTTTGTCACCCTCATAACTTACTAAAACAAAAACTAATTTTGCTCAAAGCCATGGTCTTCAAGGAAACCAAATGCCCTGCTCCTGATTGGGCTGGGGTGACCAGAGATGTCGCTGACTAGTCATAAAAGGAATAATAATCTAATATTAATGATGGTATTTAGGAAATGCTTCCTATGTGCTAAAGCACTAGGGTAGCTACGGGATAACAAGACCAAATATAATCTCCATCTCAACAGAAGGGAGAACAGCTATTTTGTTCCCATTTTACATATGAGGGAACTGAGGCACAGAAAATTAAGTGACTGGTGCAAGGTCACAGAGCAGGCGGAGGGTGATACTGGTACAACCAGACCAGTGCTCTTTTCATTAGGCTTGTTACTTATGGAGGTCCATCAGAACATTCCCTCTGACTGTAAGGTTGTTGCAGGCAAGGAATATGTCTACCAACTCTGTTATAATATACTCTCACAAGCTCTTGGAATAGTGTTCTGCACACGGGAAGCACTTGATAAATGCAATTGATTGACTATTGAGTTGATGTTCACAGCAACATGCCTTAGGGAATGTTTCTGTTTACTGTTGTACTATACTCTCCCATTATTATGATGATAATAATAATTATGGCATTTGTTAAGTACTTATTATGTGTTAGGCCCTGTACTAAAGTGCTGGGGTGGATACAAGCAAATCAGGTTGGACACAGTCCCTGTCCCACCTGAGACTCACAGTCTATTTGGGAATCACAGTCTTAATACCCATTTTACAGATGATTCATTCAATAGTATTGCAGATGAGGCAACAAGGCACAGAGAAGTGAAGTAATAATGATAACTGTGATATTTGTTAAGCACTTAATATGTTCCAGGCTCCGTACTAAGCACAGGGGCCATGCTAATCTTCTCTGTACTGTTCCAATTTTCGTATATGTGCTGCCAAAGTGAGCACAATATTTTTATGACTTTCCCTCTTAGGGTTGTACCTGGAAAATTTCCAGTCCTCTATCAGTCTCAACTATGGAAAGGAGAGTTAAGCAGAGGCATAACCATTCCATTCTTAGCTTGGGCAGTGGCTAGTGAGTGAAAGGCAATTTGCTATAAGGCAAAACTCCCCATAGCTGCGCAGCAGCGGCATGGGAGAAAGTAGAGGGTAGAGGCTCGAGCTTATTGTGCAGAAGGAGACAATGGTAAACTTTCTATGTGCCAACCACTGTTTTAAGAGCTGGGGTCGATAGAAGGTAAACAGGTTGGACTGTGTCCTACACGGGACTCACAGTCTTAATCCCCATTGTACAGATGAGGCACAGGAAAGTTGAGTGACTTGCACAAGATCACACAGCGGACAGGTGGTGGTGGCAGGACTAGAACCCAGGTCCTTCTGACTCTCAGGCCTTTTCTCCATCCATCAGGCCACGATGCTTCTCAATGTCCTTGGCATTTTATTTACATCTAACATTAAAATATGGATTCTACTTGGCCATTTCACATATTATATTCACAAATCTCCTTCCTCCACTAAATTAACATCCACGTTCTGGACTAGCAAATATAGAGCTACTTACCTCTGACCCTTTCTCCCTCCTTCTGGTGTAAAGGCTCAGCAGGCCTGATAGTTTGAAAGTTATCCACACACATACATATTGACAAAAACAAAACCCTAAATGAGTAACAGACGCACAGGTGCACCTTGGGAAGAATAGATTACGTGTGAGCAAGTGAAAAGAAGGAATGTGTGCATATAGGTGAGAGGAATGAGTGAGTGCAAGAATGAGAGAATTAGTGTGTCTGTCACATTTACCGTGAATGAGAACGTGTGAGCCAGAGAAAGCGGGTATGTTTGCAAGCAGTCAAACTGCTGGGACTCGCATGAGAACAGAAGTGGAAGAAGTTGGGATATGCATTTCACTTCCTTTTTCGATGAACATGGACGTGTGCAGCAGTAGATCACGGACAAAAGCGGGAGAGTTGACGGAATGGTCCCAATTAGAAACAACGCCCCACCTTTCCCCAGTATCCTAGAGAATTTTGGAAAATGGACTAAAAGTCTTCACATTTAGGTCACAGGTTCAAGTTCACAATCTTTGGGAAGTGACCAAAAAATTACAACCATCTGAGAGACATCTGTAGCGTTCACCATCTTTTGTGGCTTTCTGGCACCTCTCTAGCCATGGCATAATGGCTAGAACATGGGCTTGAGAGTCAGAGGGTCATGCGTTCTGATACCACTTCACCACTTCTCTACTGTGAGGCCTTGGGCAAGTCACTTAACTTCCCTGTGCTTCTCTTACCTCATCTGTAAAATGGGATTAAGATTGTAAGCCCCATGTTGGACATGGACTGTGTACAATCTGATTCGCTTGTATCCATCCTCACACTTAGTACAGTGCCTGGCATATAGTAAACACTTAACAAATACTATTATCATTATTATTATTGTTATTATTATATCAATTATCTGGAGAAGGAGTGGGACCTGTAGGAAGGTATTGAAGACGCAAAATCCCCAGAGCAGTGTTCTTAACTGAGATGCAGAAGCCATTTCCTGACTGTAGCACCCACTGTCTCTCTGCCCAGGTCCATGAGCTACAGCTTCACTTTCTCCCAAAAAACCTGGGTGCAAACTGGGATTGGTTTTGCCTGTCATTACTCAGGGAATTCATTCATTCACTCATTCATTCATTCAAGCATATTTACTGAGCACTTACTGTGTGCAAAGTTCTGTACTAAGCCCTTGGGGGAGTTGTTATTAAGTGCGGTCGAGTCATTTCCAATTAATGGAGACTCCATGGATATACTTTCTCCAGAACATCCAGACCTCTGTCGTAATACGCAACCTTTCTAATGGTTCTTCCATTACTGTTGTTCTGGTCTCTAGATGCTGATCTGCCTCTTAATAATGTTGGTATTTGTTAAGCACTTACTATGTGCCAAGCACTGTTTAAGCGCTGGGGTAGATACAGGGTAATCAGATTGTCCCACGTGAGGCTCACAGTTAATCCCCATTTTACAGATGAGGGAACTGAGGCACAGAGAAGTCAAGTGACTTGCCCACAGTCACACAGCTGACAAGTGGCAGAGCAGGGATTCGAACTCATGACCTCTGACTCCCAAACCTGTGCTCTTTCCACTGAGCCACGCTTCTTCTCTACGTTTTATCCGCGACTTTTCCTAGCATTAGTGTCTTCTCCAGAGAATTAGTCCTCCTGATTATGTGACCAAAATATGCTAATCTAAATCCAGCCAGTTGGCCTCCCAAGGGGCTACTTTAGTTTAATTTGCTCTGAAATCTGTTGGTCTTTCGGGCAGTCCGTGGTATTCACATATGCCTCCTCCAACACCACAGTTCCAAAGAATCGGGACTACAGTGCAACAATAAACAGACGCATTCCCTGCCCATGACAAATTTACAGCCTAGAGGACTGTAACACACAGCAGAGGACATGTCCTCAGTGACCAGACTGTTAAACTTAATCCCTGAACTGGAAGACCCTCAGAAGGCTGGTGCAGCCTCCTACCCACAAACCCAACCCAGGGGAACTAACCGCTAATTTTTAGATCTAAAGTCACCTCAGACTTCTAGATCTAATTGAACGCTAAGGCTTGCAGAAATGCAACCTGAACAAACAAGTCTCCCCAGGTTGATCTCGGTATCACAAACATGGAGCCTGTCTGTTCCCCTTTGGGCTGATCTGTCCTACACAGACATTCAGGCCACGCCAGATGAGTCTCAAAGTCCAGGACAGAAATGGTGCTGGAGAACAGCAATCTGAACCTCTCTGAGCCAACGAGTCACTTCACATTTGAGCCCAGAATCACCACAGCTGAATTTCTGAGTGCCCATCAATCCCTTAGTGGCATTTACTGAGTGCTTACTAAGTGAAGAGCACTGTACTAAGCATTTGGGAGAGTATGATACAACAGAGTTAATTAATTACGGTATTTGTTAACTACTTACTATGTGCCAAGCGCTGTTCTAAGCACTGGGGTAGATACAAGGTGATCACGTTGCACACGGTCCCTGTCCCGCATGGGGCTCACAGTCTTAATCCTCCTTTTCCAGATGACGGAACTGAGGCCCAGAGAAGTGAAGTGACTTGCCCAAGGCTACACAGCAGACAGGTTTAGACTTGTGAGCCCGTTATTGGACAGGGATTGCCTCTATCTGTTGCCAAATTGTCCATTCCAAGCGCTTAGTACAGTGCTCTGCATATAGTAAGTACTCAGTAAATACTATTGAATGTATGAAAGTGGAGGAGTCAGAATTAGAACTCATGACCTTCTGACTCCCAGACCTGTGCTCTATTCACTACACCATGCTGCTTTTGGAGTTGGTAAACCATAGACATTAATATAAATGAATAAATGATAGTCATAATAATTATGGTATTTGTTAAGTCCTTACTGTTTGTGAAGCACTGCTTGGAAATCTGGGGCGGATACAAGATAATGAAGATGGATACAGTCCCTGTACCATATGGGGTTCACAGTCTATGTATGATGGAGTATGATTTATTCCCCATTTCACAGATGAGGAAACTGAGGCACAGAGAAGTGAGGTGACTTGTCCACAGTCACAAAGCAGATCAGTATTGGAGATGGGATTAGAACCCATGTCCTCTGACTCTCAGGCTTGTGCTCCTTCCAAAAGGCCATGCTGTTTATGTAAATATATAAGTCCCGTGGGATTGAAGATGAGGTGGAAGTCCAGTGCTCAAAGGGTACGGATCCAAGTGCGTAGAAGACGCAGAAGGGAGAGTGAGTTGGGGAAAGGAGGGCTTAGTTGAAGAAGATGCTATTCCGTGATTCCATTGATCCTTCACCTGGGCTTAAGGTACACCTAACAAAGCCTGATGCTGAGGATCGAAAAAAAACCAAAACAGGCAACTTCCTGATTAAATTTCTGATGGTCTGGATTACTTCAAGCTATTATCTTAATTGGCGGTATTTATTGAGCACTTACTGTGTGCCGAGCACTGTACTAAGCACTTAAGAGCACACTCCCCCTCCCAAGTCCTACTGAAAGCTCACCTCCTCCGGGAGGCCTTCCCAGAGTGAGCCCCCCTTTTCCTTGCTCCTCTTCCCCTCCCCATAGCCCCAACTCCCTCCCTCTGCTCTCCCCCTCTCCCCAGAACACTTGTGTCTATCCGTACATATTTATTATTCTATTTCTTATATTGATGATAATATAATATATTATATATATAATAATATATATATATTATATAATAATATAAATGATTAGAATTTTATATATATATATATATATATATATATATATATATATATATATATAATTCTAATCATTTATATTGATGCTCTTGATGTCTATTTAATTGCTTTGATGCCTGTCCGCTCCCCTTCTAGACTGTGAGCTCATAGTTGGGTAGAGATTATTTCTATTTGTTGCTGAATTGTACTTTCCAAGTGCTCAGTACAGTGCTCTGCACACAGTAAGCGCTCAATAAATTTAATGGAATGAATGAATGAGAGTACAAACACTTTTAGACTGTCAGCTCGTTATGGGCAGGGAATGTGTCAGTTTATTGTTATAGTGTACTCTCCCAAGGGCTTAGCACAGTCTTCTGTACTCAGAGACACTCAATAAATACTAGATTATATTTATTGCTATTGTTCTTGTCTGTCCATCTCCCCCGATTAGACTGTAAGCCCATCAAAGGGCAGGGACTGTCTCTATCTGTTGCCGATTTGTACATTCCAAGTGCTTAGTACAGTGCTCTGCACACAGTAAGCACTCAATAAATGCTATTGAATGAATGAATAAATACGATCAACTGAATGAATGCAATACAACAGCGTTAGCAGATACGTTCTCTGCCCATGACGAGCTGACAGACTCGAAGGGAGTCCTGGCCCCCAGAGGGAGAGAGGGAGAGGCTGACAGGATCGTGGCTTCATCAGGCCTTGCTGTCAGCTCCCGGGGTGGGAAGGTGGATGCTGGAGGCATCAGAATGCAGCTGTGGAGGTGGGATGGAGAGGGGCAGTTTCTACTCCCATGAGCAGAGAATCCCTTGATGAGTGACCCATCCCACAGAAGATCAGAAGGCCACTCATATCTTCAACAGAAAAACTTAAGTGTTTACTTAGAAAAGAAAATGGACAGGCTCTAGAGTGTTCTTGCAATATAATCCGTTCTGGCCAGCCAGTACTAATTGAATCTGAATAGAGCATATGCACCCATGAAGGAGAAGACATGTTGGAGACAAAGAAAAGAGTGAGCAGGTTTGAGAGAAACAAAAGAGAAAAAAAAAAGTAATTTTATAAGCCCCGAAACAATTACACTTAATTTTTTCAATCAAAATATATTTTAGACTCCTATAAAGAACATATGAATCTGTATTCTAGGACTTGAAATACTAGGAGAAAATACTGGATATAGAGCAAAAGCCCTTAATGTAACCAGAATTTCCCAAGCAGTGTATCAATCAATCAATCAATAGTATTTACTGAGCATTTACTTGTGCAGAGCACTGTGCTAAGTTCTTGGGAGAATACAATATCACAGAGGTGGTAGTCATGGTCCCTGTCTACAGTATCGTTGCAAAGTTGTTAGGTTCCATTTAGGAAAATATTGCTGTTGAGTTCAATTTCTGAATGCATTTACAGGAATTTAAGATCTGGTAACTGCAGATGCTCGGGTAAAATAATGGCTTAAAACCCTCAGCTTAGGCAAGACATTAAAACCATCAGGGAAGCATATTCTAATGACTCAAGTTATACCTGTGTTGCAACACACAGCCAGTTGCAGTTCAATAAATATCAGTCAGTAAATTAAAGTAATTAAAGTAAATTAAAGTAAATTGAGCACTTACTGTTTGCAGAGCATTATATTAAGCCCTCCTGACGCAGACACAATCCCTGCCTTCTAGGGGTTGACAACTAATGTCTCTATTCTCCCAAACCATCATCTTTTATAGGAAAAAATATGGTTATTATGCTGATAAAGATAATAATCGTGGCATTTGTTAAGCACTTTTTACTTGCCGGGCACTGTATTAAATGTGTGGATACAAGCAAATCGGGTTGGACACAATTCCTGTCCCGGGGCTCACATTCTTAATAGTCCTCTTCCTCCTCCTCCTTCTCCTCCTGCTTACTACTACTACTAATAATGGTTTTTGTTTTTTCGTTAAGTGCTTACAATGTACTAAGCTCTGTGGTAGATGAAAGCAAATCAGGCTGGATGCAGTCCCCGTTTCACATGGGGCTCAGAGTCTCAATCTCCACTTTCCAGATGAGGTAAAGGAGGCCCAGAGAAGTGAAGTGTCTTGTCTAAGTTCACAAAGCAGACATGTTGCAGAGCAGGGTCTAGAATCCAGGTCCTTCTGACTCCCAGACCTGTGCTCTAATTAATTGATTAATGTTGGTATTTGTTAAGCACTTACTATGTGCTGAGCACTGTTCTAAGCGCTGGGGTAGATACAGGGTAATCAGGTTGTCCCACATGGGGCTCACAGTCTTCATCTCATTTTACAGATGAGGTAACTGAGTCACAGAGAAGTGAAGTGACTTGCCCACAGTCACATAGCTGATAGGTGGCAGAGCCGGGATTAGAACCCATGACCTCTGACTCCTAAACCCGGGCTCTTTCCACTGAGCCATACTGCTTCTCTATCCACTACACTATGCTGCTTTCTCCCTTTTCACCCTGACTTCTTTTAAAATGAGGAGCTTAGTTACCATTTTCATTTCCTTCCTTTTTCGCATTGTGCTAGTCCAGACAATGTGGAAATTTGGGGCTCTGGCTGGCAATCGCTAATTTAAGTAATTGCTTTTCTGAGATCTGCATTTTGAATATTGAAATGATTTCTTGGCACTTTTATGTTGACACTGGGATGGGCCCTGCTTCAGGTGAGGACTTAGTAAATTTAAAAAAAAAAAAAAATCAGAAATTGCATAGAACATGGAATGAAATAGTGAAAGACGGAGGGTGAATCAATCCAAAGATTAACTACCCTTTGATATTCTGTTATCTATCTATTTATTTATCTTAATGTCTGCCTCCCCACCCCCACCCAGACTGTAAGCTTATTGTGGGCAGGGAATTTGTCTGTTATTGTTGTGTTGTGTTGTACTCTCCCAAGTGCTTAGTACAGTGCTCTGCACACAGTAAGCACTCAGTAAATATGCCTGAATGAATAAATGAATGAATGAATATCCACAATTCCTACCGACAAGCATTGCCTGTGACCCTAAAGAACATGGCTTCATATAGCGTTCACTCTAGGTCATTCAAATCTACACATTGAGAATGGCAAAATGTTTCAATGCTACAACCCTCAAAGTTAAACAAAAACATCCTTCAACCCCAAAGCAACTGCTGTACTCTGGTATATGCTGATTAAAAGACCAAAATAAACTTGGATTTTAAAAGAAGGATGTGACACCAATCCAATGAGAAAGAGTTGAAAATCTGTCTTAGAGGATGACTTTTTTTTTATACCTCAGATTTTTCAGTATTGTTTCCTCTTCAGGAGAAAATTCACAATAGGCTCATACATTACTTTTTTTTTCCACTGTATCATATTAACCTTATGCAGGAAATTGGCAACACTTCCAGAAACATAGCCCCTAACAAACTCTTGATCTTTAGGTCATTTGTCACACTTTCCTGCTTGTTATTAGAAAAATATGCATCACTGTATCCTGCCCTTATTCTCCTAGAAGTTTTAGAAGGTAGTTGTGTATTGCCTGTGTACACAATCCAGAAAAGTACGTGGATTAGTGGAAAGGGCCCAAGCTTGGGAGTCGGAGGTTGTGGGTTCTAATCCCAGCTCTGCCACCCATCAGCTGTGTGACTTTGGGCAAGTCACTTAACTTCTCTGGGCCTCGGTTTCCTCATCTGTATCTACCCGAGTGCTTAGAACAGTGCTTGGCACATAATCAGCACTTAACAAATATCACTATTATCATCAAAAGCAATAACCACCATCATCATCATCATCATCATCATCATCTGATTTCCATCCAGAGACTACTATCCCACTGTTTCAGAAAATCAGAAGCATGGAAGCACAACACTCAAATTATGCATAAACAATCAGAATCTAAAAATGTGACACTAAAGTGTGCACTCAGCCCTGTACATTTTGCAATGTGCAGTCTTAAATCTTTCTCTGACCCAAGGAAATCCATGTGAATGGTCTAAACTATTGCTATGTTACGTAAAGCCGACCAATACTACCAATACTATTCTGCTTGCTTGCTTGTCTGAAGCTAAAAACATGCCTTAGAAATACAGTTTAACACAGGATTTAGGGAAACACATCAGGCAAAGAGGAGGGAGTTTAGCACTGCACAGTGGCTAGGGCAGGCAGGATGGTCAGGATAACAGGATCATAATCGGCGACTGGAACTTTTGTTGGTCAATTTTCACTACATGCATAGAAAGGGAAGGCAGGAAAATCTTCAGGATTTGCATTTGGGGGGAAGGTTATCTAATTCCATTTATATTAGTAACTTTAAAATCCACCCAAACTCAGTGGAGAATATTCAGAAGAAACACAAAATGTAATCCATCCCCTCAGGGAGAATGCAATCACAACTTTTCCAAGAAATCTTCCCTGACTAGCTCCTTATTTTCCCATCCTATTCACCCTCTCTTCTGTCCTGCCTTGGGTCTGTACCCCTTAATTCTGGGGCATTTAGATAATCACCCCTCTTTCAACCCCTCAACATTTACGTACATATCCTTATACTCTTCCATTTCCTCTAAGTGTGCTTCATTTAAATTTCTCCTTCCCCCTTTAGATCGATAAGCAATTTGAGGACAGGCATGGCTTCTACTCACGTCATTGCACTGCAATAGTAATAGTAATAATATTAATGGCATTTGTTAAGTGCTTACTATGTGCTAAGTATTGTACTACTGTACAGCGCTGAGGTGGATACAAGCAAACCGGGTTGGACACAGTCCCTGTCCTTCATGGGGCTCCTAGGTTCAGTCCCTCTTTTACAGATCAGGTGACTGAAGCACAGAGAATTGAAGTGACTTGTCCAAGGTCACACAGCAGACCTGTGGCAGAGCCGGAATCGGAACCCAGGACCTTGTGACTCCAGGTCCGTACGCTAGCCACCAACTCATGCTATTTCACTACTCTCTACTCTCCCAAGCAATTGGTACAGTGCTCTGCACTGTGAATACAATTAATTAATTGATTAATAAACATGATTGATTGAGGGACTGCATACAATAAGTGCTCACCTCCTGCTTCATATCTGACAATCATTTTTCCCACCTTCAAAGCCTTATTAAAATCATATCTCCTCCAGGAGGCCTTCTTCAACTAAATCCTCATTTCCCCTACTCCCTCTCCCTTCTTCATCGCTGTTTCATTTGATTGTATACACTTTCTTCATCCTAATCTCAGGCACACAGCACTTAGGTTCACACCAGTAATTTATTTTCATGTCTTTCTCCCACTCTAGACTGAAAGACAGTCTAGATACAAGTTAATTAGGTTGGACACAGTCCCTGTTTTACATGGGGGTCCCAGTATAAATTTGAGGGAGAACTGGAGAATTAGGGCACAGAGAAGCTGTGACTTGTCCACGGTCACACAGCAAGCAATTGGCAGAGCCAGGATTAGAACCCAGCTCCTCTGACTCCCAGACCCATGATCTTTCCATTATTCCCTACTTCTACACTGATTATACCATATTCTTCCTTCATGGACCATGGACTATTTTAAGCGGGAACAAAACAAAATTACCCTGGAATGGGAGATAGATTTTTGTTGATAAAACTTGGAACAGCCTTTAAAATTCAACTATTATTTTTCTTTGTAACTTTTATTTTTCTTTCCCAGAATTCTCGCCTTGGTGACTCATCATATGCCCTGTAGGCAAGGAGAATGGATCAGGGAAATAATAGTTGACAGGTCAAGTAAATCCATGTCCCTGCCTTCTCTAGGCAACCCTAAAAGCCTTTGAAATGACCTTTTGTCTACTTCTTCAGAAAACAAAAAAGGATAAATGGGTTGAACTATATCCCCTGTCCGGTATTTTTATTTGAAACACCTCCATAAGGCCAAGCAATTTTTGCAGCTGGTCCTTTGAATGATTTCCTCAACTCCTTTCCATTCAAGAAGGCCAGCAATTTCACACAAATTTTATGTGGATGATTCGATAGGATTACAAGTTTTACAGACTATGTAATCCAAGAACATTCTGGTGGAAATGTAGACATCCAACTCAGCCTTAGCCCCACCCACCACAACCATAATTTGAATTAAAAAAACAACAACTTCATAATAAAGTAAGTATAACACTTGGTCTGATTTGATGATCTTATATCTACACCAATACATAGAAAACATTGCTTAATGTATGCTAGTAAAGTTAAACAATCATAATAGCAATAACAATAACAGCTTGTCATTCACAAGGATGACTGGAAAACTCAAAGAACAAATCAGTTTAGAAGAGTCATTTTTTTCATAAAGAGATTTTTATTCACGATCTATAAGGTGAGAAAGTTTGGGGACCATCAAAATCCTAATAAATTGGGATGAGTTCCCATCAATCAGTCAATCAATCATGTTTATTGAGAATTTACAGTATACAGAGCACTAAACTAAGTACTTGAGAGAATATATCAGTGTTGGTAGACATGTCACCTGCCCACAAGGAGCTTACAGTCTAGAGAGGGAGATGGACATTAAAATAAATTACGGGTATATACATTAGCCGGGACTCTGGAGATAGGGTGACTATCAAGTGTTAAGAAGCAACAAATCCAAAGGTAAGGGTGATGCAGAAGAAAGAAGAATTAGGAATAAGGGGCAGGGGAAATGAAGGTCATTCACTTGTATCTGAAACTTTTCGATCTCTGGCAAAATTTGAAGAATACCAGAATCCCTACAGGGTGTCGACTAACGCTTTTTTGCATTCTATGTAAAACCAAACCGAAAGAAATAGGCTTCAGTTAGAGCAGAAGAATTTTCTGTTTCTGTGGAACAGGAGGAAGGATTTTATGTCGATGGACAAAGAAAGAAAAGTATTGGAAGAGTTGCCAACAGCGTCTGTTGAGTCTCCAAACTGTGGTTCTTAAAGGAAAAAATCTCCAACCATCTGTGGATGGTTCAATCATTCAATTGCCTGGAGGCAGGAAACTCAGTTGGCCCTGTTTGAGATCCCTTCCAACTCCATTAGTTTATGAGTCTATGAAAGTTCAGGATGCATATTTGGGAAAATATGTAAAGAAATAAGAAGGGAACTGCCTGCTCAATTACGCTAGGAGAAAGGGTTATAGCATTTGATAGCTCGGTTCCAGTATTTACTATAGTAAATGCATCATCCTTATTGAGCTCATGCCAGTTTGCTAAGGGAAGCGTGTCAGGCTGGCAATATTTTAACAGGCAAAAATACCAGGGTAACTAGGAGTACACTCTGCCAATGGAATTAGAGCACTGAAACACTCTCATATCAAATGTGAAAGATTAAACCCTCCTTTCTTCTTCTCCCACTTCCTTCTGAGTTGCTCTGACTTGCTCCCTTTATTCAGCCCCTCTCCGGCTCCCCCACCTCCATCCCCACAACATTTATTCATGTTTCTGTAATTTATTTATGTTAATGCCCCTCTCCCCCTCTAGACTGTAAGCGCATTGTGGACAGGGAGCATGTCTGTGATATTCTTATATTGTACTCTCCCGAGCAATTAGTACAATGCACAGTAAGTGCTCAATAATATGACTGACTGGCTGAAGGTAGGTGAGCTCATGGGAATTGGAAATTTCAGATGTAGGAAGGTCTTGTCTTCCCTCTTTTAGCTAAGATAGATTAATGGGTTTAGAGTTCTACTACATCACAAGCTATAGGCACTATTTGTTCACTGAAATATCAATTTAGTTTAATACATAATTAACCATGTTATGGTGTCATAAAGCAACCTGAAAATACATGCTCAGGAAGATAATTGCTTAAATACAAACATCTTACCTCAAGAGCAGCAGTCAAGGCAGGAAAAAAGGGTTTCAGAAAACCAAATCTATACAGCATGAGAAATATTGAGCAGCGAGCAGTTTCCATGATAGCAGCTCTGGGTCTGAAATGACAAGATAGTTAAAATATTTTAATCTAAATATCCACTTCTCATTACAATAGTCACTATATTGACCTAGTGTATACTTCATTGTACTGCAATGTGTATATTATTATTATTAGTCATTGTTATTATTATCATACATGTTAAGCTTCTACTATGTGCAAAGCACTGTACTAAGCACTGGGAAAGATATAGGATAATCAGGAGGGACATAATGCCTGCCCCATATGGGGCTCACAATCTAACTAGCAGATTGTAAAATTTAATCCCTCTTTTACCACTGAGGAAACTGAGGCACAGATAATGGGAGTGATTTGCCCAAGGTCACAAAAAAGACATGTTTCAGAGTAAGGATTAGAATCTAGAAACTCTGACTGCAAGGTCTGTGGTCTTTCAACTAGGTCACACTGCTTCCCTAATACACAGGCAACAATTTCTATATTTGTGCACATTGTTACTTTACACTAAAATATAAAAACACTCACACATTGAAGCGGGTATGCAGATATTTCACAGCAGAGCAAACAGATGTGGAAATATGGAATGGGAAAAAAAATATATACAAACAAGTATGGTGGCCCACAAATGTTCTCTTTTAACATAGTTCCAGCATAAAGTGGATAGCTGATACGAGGACTAGATTTAGATTGAGTGTGTTCACATAGTCATATTGACTGAAGAGCACCAACGGAAGTAAAGGCATGAAACCTATTTTGGGGGCCTTTCCTCTCTGGGACTTAAATTTCCCAGAATTACCTGTTAATTGGAACCTTCTGGAAGGAGGTAGATTGGATCAATAGGAACTGAGGGAGAGCTCAGCCACTCAGTAAGATAGGCTGAAATGAGAGAATTTTGGGGAAGAGGGGCCTGCCAGAGCTCTTCTTCCTTTACTCATCTGGTGTTTGAGTTTAGATGAATGGTAAGTACTTGAACTTGGAGCCATATCAGGCTTCAGAAAGTTTGTTTAATTACTAGATTGTTATTAATTGAATTGGGCCATGTGTGCTCTCTCTTAATTAAAAAAATCTCTGTCTCTATAATTTATGCTGGTGAAGTGGAAATGCCTGGAATGAAGTATTCATTGGTCATGATAGATCTGGCTTCACACAACATCCCCTTGGCTAAACTGTTATCCAGTGAAGTGAGACATGAAAATAAGATGTCCAACACAACCTCTGAAATTATTTGGAGGAGAAGGAAATGAGAGATGGAAAATGAGGTACTTGGATACAGTTCTTGTAAGATTGTCAGAGGGGAATGGAATAAGAAAGATGAATGTAAAATTCCACAGCTTTGAGGGTGGAAAAATCTGAGTGGAGATGTATTTTTTTTTTAACTTTAGTATATAAAATAGGTAAAAGGAGAAAAAAACAGGAAGGTGTGTAATTGTGCTGACACTGCTTTGACATTTTGAAGGCTCAGATCAAAACATTAACGGTAGAGTGTTAGACAAAACATTTAAATATGTAGCAAGGATAACATTGTCAATTCTCCTCTATCCATTGGTAGGTAGTTTAAAGCCTGGTTGGTGGCAAGATCTGCCTTTAACAGTATGAGGATGGATTGTGTTGTGGTGAAGAAAGTGACCTTGGTTTTATGATTTAAATGTTTGGCCTGTCCTTCAGTGTCAAGCACAAAAGTGATTAGTGGATAGTGTATTTCTTCTGGGTAATTAGTCATGGAAAACAGAGATCTGACCTAGTGTTACTGATGAATGTAATATACTTTCCACCACCCGTGGCTCATCGGTGACTCTTCTCAGCATCCTTGGTAGCGTTACCCTTTTTATTTCTTATTTTGGTGCATTTCTTGGCTAAGAATGTATCTTGAAAAAAGCAGCATTTGTCATGAGATCATAAGCTACATAACCCAAGACTAGAAAGAAGCTACTAAAATTTGAAAACACCTTGTCTTTGTGCTTAATCTCTGCTTTTGGTAAATGACAGTGAGGCTTGAAAGCACACCTGTTTTAGACCCATAACATCTAAAGAGCAGGAATCATATCTAAGGATCTTGGCAGTGTGGCCTAATGGAAAGAGTGCAGGGTTGGGAATCAGGGGGCCTGGGTTCTAATCCCAGCTCTATTACTTGTCTGCTGTGTGACCTAGGGCAAGTCACTGAACCTCTCAATACCTCAGTTCACTAATCTCAAAAATGGGGCTTCAATACCAATTCTTCCTCCTATATAGATGGTGAACCACGTGGAATCTGATCATCTTGCATCTATCTCAGTGCATAATACAGTGCTTGGCACATAGAAAAAAATTAACAAATACCATTATTATTACTATCATTACATGCCTACAGGATTTTTGACAAGAATTGTCATGATGGGGCTAATTATTAAATGGAACTTTAAGTGACCTAACTATATAAATCCTATCAATTCCTCCTCTATTATTATTGGATTATTCCAAGTCTTCAAGAGAATAAAACTCTATTACTGTTCCAATTTTCTCACCATAAACCCATTCATTAATTAGGATTTTTAAATTATTTTCAATATGGCAGATTGTAGAACCCAGAGTAACTGTGAAGCAATGGGTTTTGAGGGTCTTCAGAGAACTGTCTTTGAATACCACCAATTATCATCAATATAGCACATATTGAAAAATGTCAGCAGCGTGGCTCAGTGGAAAGAGCCCGGGCTTGGGAGTCAGAGGTCATGGGTTTGAATCCCAGCTCTGCCACTTAGCTGTGTGACTGTGGGCAAGTCACTTAACTTCTCTGTGCCTCAGTGACCTCATCTGTAAAATGGGGATTAAATGTGAGCCTCATGTGGGACAACCTGATTACCCTGTGTCTACCCCAGCTCTTAGAACAGTGCTCTGCACTCAGTAAGCACTTAACTAATACCAACTTTTTAAAATAAAAATATTTCATATATTAACATTAAAGTTGCAATTAAAGTACTTGAATGCAAAGTAGTGAGCTTAACAGGTGAACAGGTGAAATACAAAGCATTTTTGAAGGAATTTTTTAAAAAATATGTACTATAATTTTTGAAACCATGATTTCAAAACACTAGAAAATATTTTCACGTAACCCAAATGAATCTACTGATTAGTTCTCCTTAAAATCTAGTCTATTTCTGTCAATTCTGTTCCTACATCAAATGTGACATTTCTTTATGGGATGATAATTATCTAAAAATTTTTCAGGAAGTTCGCTTTCAAGGCTTTGTGTGTTTTGGCAAGTTGTTATTTTAAAAGAGTTGGATTTAAATGCCTACGTGTGAACAACCACCTCGAAGAGAATGATTGCAGCTTGGTCCCCAGGGTTAGGTTAACACACCCACCACAATCTCAAGTAATGACTCAGTGAAATATTGTACTTAAATCCCCAAAGATACTGGAGGCCCCATAAACATGCTCAAATGAAACAAGCATCCATTTAATCCATTTAATGTTGCCGAGGGCAACATGCAGCAATTAACACTGATCGGTATCAATGAAAGGGTTCTGAATCTTGAAGGAAGGAGATTTTGAAAATCACATCTCCAAGACCCCATCTCCCTGGAGATTGTATGAGCCTTATAAGATGGGATCATACCTATAAAATATAATATACTATCCCAAGAACTGAGTATAGATATGCTAATTCTTTTCTAATTTTCCCAGGCTATCTACTCATGGTTTTTGAGTGCTCACTATATGTTGAACACTGTTCTAAGCACTGGGGTACACAGAAGTCAGAAACAATCCCTGACCTACATGGGGCTTACAGTCTCAGTAGAAGGGAGGACAGGGATTGAATCCCCAAGGCAAGTGGCAGAGCGGAATTACAACCCAGTTTTCTTGCCCTTCAAGACATGTTCTCTACATCACCTTGCTTCTGGTCCAACAATAGTAGGTGGATGAGAAGAAATTAACTGCGTATCATTCATGTATTGTGAATGAGCCTTCCAACAAGAAACACCTGGTTTTCTTCCCAAGTTTTATTTCTAGCCTCCTAACACCTGATTTACCATTTTGGAAGGCCCTTCTGACTTCGAGACATCATTCTGCTGGCTGTTTGGAACATTTAAGCTCCATATGACAAAAACTGAACTTATTTTCCCCCCTAAGTCTTTTCTTCTTAACTTTTTGCAATTCTTCCTGGCTCAGAAGATCACACGATTAGTTTTGTCTTTGACTCCTCTCTGATATTTACCTCCTGCATTCAGTTGGGATTTCAATCCTGCAACCTGTTCCCTAATATTACTTCACACATCCTTTCGGCAGCAATACTGGTACTCCCAACTCAAACTTCTGTCCTCTGCAGGTTATCCAACATTCTGCATATATCATCTCTTTCAAAGACTATTTTCAGCAGAAAAGGGATACATGAGCAAGAATGGAGCAACACCCCTTTACCTGTCCTGTTTTCTCCTCCCCTTCCCCTGACTCAAGAGAATTGGTTGAAAAGGAGCTGATCCAGATAGAACTTCACCAGCTTCATCCGAGGGAGACCACCTGTCCTGGGGCCAAAGATGCGTTAGCGTGATCCCCTCACCATGATGTAATGGATAAAGCACGGGCCTGCAAGCCAGAAGGTCATGGATTCTAATCCTGGCTCTGCCATTTGTCTGCTGTATGACCTTGAGCAAGTTACTTCACTTCACTGTGCCTCAGTTACCTCATCTGTAAAATGGGAATTGAGACAGTGAGCCCCACATGGTAACGCAACTGCGTCTGACCTGATTTGCTTGTAATAATAATGATGGAATTTAAGTGCCTACTATGTGCTAAGCACCATCTAAGTGTTGGGGTAGATTCAAGGTAATCAGGTTGACCTACGTGGGGCTCACAGTTTTAATCCCCATTTTACAAGTGAGGTAACTGAGGCACAGAGAAGTTAAGTGGCTTGCCCAAGGTCACAAGCATAAAACTGATGGAGCCGGGATTAGAATCCATGTCTTCTGACTCCCAAGTCCGAACTTTTTCCACTAAGCCATGCTGCTTCTCTTATATCCCTTCAGCACTTAGTACAGTGCCCAGCACATAGTAAGTGCTCAAAAAATAAAATATTATTATTATTATTATAAAAAACTGGAGAAGGAGAGGATTCCTCTCCAAGTGCTAATTCATTCATTCAATCTTATTTATTGAGCGCTTACTGTGTGCAGAGCACTGTACTAAGTGCTTGGAAAGTACAATTAGGCAACAGATAGAGAAAATCCCTACCCAACAATGGGCTCACAGTCTAGTCAAAGTGGACAAATGACTGAAAAGTCTTCAAATGCAGGTTGTATAAGGATGGCATACATCACATGGAGCACCCTCAAAATTCAATAGCCCTGGGCCCCCATTAGGGTTAACATGGCCCTGGCTAGGGGACTCTGAGCAGCAGTCAGTGGTGGCAGGGTCAGTCGAGTTATATAAAAAAGCATTTTTAAATGGTATTGGTTAAGCATTGTATTAAGGGCTTGGGTTAATACAGGCTAATCAAGTTAGAAACGATTCCTGTCCCACATGGGTCTCACAGTCTCAATTCCCATTTTACAGATGAGCGAACTGAGGGACAGAGAAGTAAAGTGACTTGCCTAAGGTCACACAGCAAACAAGTAGAGGAGCAGGGTTGAGAAGCCAGGTCCTTCTAAATCCCAGGACTATGCTCTAGCCACTAGGCCATTCTGCCCCCTTTTTCCTTCCTCCTCCTCCCTAACTTAGGGGCTTCCTTCCCCTGCTGTGTGACATTTCACTCCATCCATTACCTGAGGCTCTGGAACTCAGGGTCAGTGAAGCCTTTAAAACTTCCCCTCACTAATGTCTTCAGAGCCTCAGTGCTTGCCCTCCTACTGTGACTTAACATTTATTGAGCACCTACTGTGTGTTTTTCATCTCCCCCATTAGCAGAAGTGAAGAAACTTTATTCCCTTGTGAGCCCACAAGAAAAAAAAAAAAAAAGTCTTCAGAGCATTCTTTTACAGCCTTACAAATAGTCACTTGGTCAGAAAAATGGATGATTTATGCCCGGAGAAGCAAATGATGACTTTATTATCTACTAATAGAACTGCACTATTAAAAGAAAATGTGGACTGGTAAATTTTATGTACTCTACTTATTTGCAAACTGCATTTGAACCAGGATTATGATCCATTTACACATTTTGAAAATAAGGTGATAGAAACTTCATTATTCCAGAATGAAAATCTGAACCATGTTTTTCTAGGTGGGATAAATAGTTCTAAATTTTCATATTTAAATGCATTTTCCACTGGCTCATCACTATAGCTTTTTCTTTCCTCTAATGTACTTTGGACCACTCACATTCTTAAAAAAAAAATAAATAAAAATAAGGTGAACTTCCTTCTACCATTCTGAGATACTTTTTGGCATTTAAAAAAAAAAAAAAAAACCCAAAAACTTGTTTTAGTGTCACTTATGTACCTATCCACTCACAACCACTAATAGCATTTCTGTGTAAGTAAACTACACACTCTGTTTATGCACTTATTCATCCATATGTCTAGCATTCTATTCCTCATCTTTATTCAAACATATTTATCAAGTGCTTACTGTGTACAAAGCACCCTACTAAGTACTTCACTTAGTTTAAGTTCTTTGTGGGAAAGGAATGTGTCTATTGCTATATTATACTCTCCCAAGTGTTTAGTTACAGTATTCTGCAAACAGTAAGCACTCAGTATATTGTTAGTCAGATTGACTCACTGACTGACCTGAAATTCTTTTTGTGTCTGTCTCCACTGATAAATTTTAAACTCTTTGAGTATATAGTTCATGTCTTCCAACTCTACTGTATTCACACAAGTCTACAGTTTCTTTATAGAATAAATTCTCCATAAATACTACTGTTTTTTTTTTTAAGAAAGGTTAGACTCTGAGCGCCTTGAGAGACAAGGACTTTGTCTAACCTAATTAACTTGTATCTACCCTAGTGCTTAGAACAGTGCTTTGATACACAGTATGTGCTTAACTAATACTGTAAAAATAAAAACATATTTAGATACACCAAATCCTTAGCAGATTACATCTTAAGAAAATGTAGCTATTTGAAGCTGTGGTTGATGATTTGCTGTAAGAATAATTATGATCTTTAGAGAGAGAAAAACTGAAGGTCTTGCCTTTTTTCGATAAGGAATCCAATGGAAGTTATCGTCAGGATGATGTAGCAAATCCTCAGGAGAAGAGTTATCTGTGTTAATGTCTGTAAAACAAACACAAAAATCAATTTGAAGTCACTGTTTTCAGGAATACTGGCCTTTAAATTTGCCATGGAGAAGCCTGAAGTCTCATTCAATTTCATAATCACTGTCCACAAATTTGGCTCCCCTATTGCTGCCGATCCCTTCCCCACATGCTATTTCTGACCTAGAATTCTTCCTCCCTTCATTTTTATGACAAAGCACCACACCTCCTGCCATTCAAAGCTTTGTTAAAATTGTATCTACTCTGAGAGGCCGTCTTGTCTAAGCCCCCATTTCCCCTACTCCCATTTCCTTCGACATTACTATGCACTTGTTTCTGTACCCTTATCGCTCTTGATATTCACCCCTTCCCTAGTCCCACAACACTCATGTACAACTCCATAATTTACTATGTCTGTCTCACAGTTTTAATCTCTGTTTTACAGATGAGGTAAGTGAGACACAGAGAATCTTAAGTGACTTGCATAATACCACCCAACAATAAAGTTGCTGAGCTGGAATGAGAACACAGGTTCTCAGATGATCGGGCCTGTGGTCTTTCCACGAGGCCATGCTGCTCCTCATAAGCAATCCCTCTTCATTCCGTTCACTTCCAATTTGCTCCATGCTTAGATAAGTCTTCGATTTAAAGTATCTTTGTCCTAAAATGCAGCCACAGAACTATCGCAAATTAACCTTTGGTCTTCCTCATGGGAGGCAGATGCGGAAAGGATAGGAAGGTTGTGTTGCTTTTTTCAAAAAAGAATCACTGTATTTTTTGTTTTCTTTTCCCTTCCACAGAGTACCTTATAAACCTTAAAAGGGATGGCTCAGAACCACAGTTTCAACTTATCAGCCAGGCTCATTATTCATTCATTCATTCAATAGTATTTATTGAGCACTTACTGTGTGCAGAGCACTGTATTAAACGCTTGGAATGTACAGTTCGGCAACAGAGACAATCCCTGCCCAATGACGGGCTCATAGACTAATCGGGGGAGATGGACAAAAACAAGACAACATAATCATGACAAATAGAATGAAGGGGATGTGCACATCATTAACAAAATGAATAGGGTAATAAAAATATATACAAATGAGCACAGTGCTGAGGGGAGGGGAAGGGAGAGGTAGAGGAGCAGAGGGAAAGGGGGCTTAGCTGATGGGAGGTGAAGGGGGGAAGGTGGAGGGAGCAGAGGGAAAAGGGGAAGCTCAGTCTGGGAAGGCCTCTTGGAGGAAGTGAGCTCTAAATTATTCAACTTTGCTTTACTGAAATGGCAGAAAAATCAAGAATTCAGATGTCTATCCTTCCATTATATATTAGAAGCCTTACAAAATATCATCTCCTGATTTCATGATTCTTAAAGTCTCTGCCAAGAAAAACAGATGGACCTCTTTTTCATCCCTGTCCATAAAGTGCTTCCTGGGTCATAGAATGCAGAGGTAGCAAGGGGGTTAGGGCATTGCAAAGTAGCCGTGAAGTATTTTGAACACGCAGAACTCCTTAACTAAGCATATTGAGCATCTATTGTGGGCAGAGCACTATGATAAGACATTTGTCACTAGAGAATCAGTGTGGCTTAGTGTAAAAAGCCCGGGCTTGGGAGTTGGTGGCTGTGGGTTCTAATCCCGGCTCCACAACTTGTCAGCTCTGTGACTTTGGGCAAGTCACTTAACTTCGCTGGGCCTCAGTTACCTCATCAGGAAAATGGGGATTAAGACTCTTAGCCCCACATGGGAAAATGTGATTAGCTTGTATTTACTCCAGCACTTAGAACATTGCTTGGTACCTAGTAAGCGCTTAACAAATGCCATCACTATTATTATTATGATCACCAAAATGACCACACACTGTAGCGACATTGTGCCGTGGTCAGAACACAAATAGGTGATGGCCTTGGTAACCACAATTTTTCATAACTTGGTCATATTTACTGAGTGCATACTACTACTAATAAAAATTAGTATGGTATTTCTTAAGCACTCATATGTGCCAGGCACCGTTCTATGTTCTGGGGTGGACTCAAACAAATCGGGTTGGACACAGTCCCTGTCCCACGTGGGGCTCACAATCTCAAACCCCATTTTACAGATGAGGAAACTGAGGCCCAGAGAAATGAAGTGACTTGCCTAAGGCCACACAGCAGACAAGGGGTGGACCGGGTTTAGAAGTTATGACCTTCTGGCTCCCAGGCCCGTCCTGCTGCTCTCATTATGTGCAGAGCACTGTATTAAGCACTTGGGAGCGTAAAATGCAACAGAATAAGCAGACTTGTTCCCTTTCTATAACAAGCTTACTGAGCCAATCCTCTTCTCAGAATGTCCTTGGTATTCCCTCAGTCAGAAACCTGCCCCAGTCACGACACTGACCCAACAGACATACCCTTATTTTCAGCAGTGGGACTAGAACCTAGGTCTCCTGATTCCTGTAATTGGATTCTTACCATGGACCAGACATCAGGGCTAGAAAGATTCATTCATTCATTCGATCGTATTTTTTGAGCTCTTCCTGTGTACATAGCACTGTACTAAGTGCTTGGGAGAATACAAAATAACAGTAAACAGATGCATTTCCTGCCCACAGTGAGCTTACATTCTAGTGGCTGAGACAGATAAATTAGAGATATGAATAAATATTATCACATTCTATGTAAGAGAAATTTAGAAATAATTCCATGTACTAATTGCATTCCATTCCTTTCATAACAATAATAATAATAATAATGGTATTTGTTAAGCACTTACTATGTGCAGAGCACTGTTCTAAGCGCTGGGGTAGATACAGAGTAATCAGGTTGTCCCACGTGAGGCTCACAGTTAATCCCCATTTTACAGATGAAGTAACTGAGGCACAGAGAAGTGAAGTGACTTGCCCACAGTCACGCAGCTGACAAGTGGCAGAGCCGGGATGGGATCTGGGAGATGGACACAACGGCCCTAGAACAATGAAGGAAATCAGGACTTCTCTGGATTTTCCCTCACACACACAAAAAAACTTTTTATGTCCTTATGACACCATTAGGATACATTTTATAACCTATACAACACAAAAAAAAAAAAATCTGTGGCTTCCAGGTCAGCAGAGAACCTCTATTATTTCTGAGTGAGCACACTGTGGGCAGACAATGTGTCTGTTATTTTGTCGTGTGGTACTCTCCCAATCGCTTAGTACAGTGCCCTGCACATAGTAAGTGCTCAGTAAATACAATTGATTGAATAACCTTATATTCAATCCAGGTTTTATTAGGGTGTCTTGGATGTATTCAGTAGTTAAAGAAAGCCAAGGTCTACAACTAAGCAGAAGGGAAAGCTAGGAGCAGGGGAAGTGTTGATAGCCATCTGGATCATTCCCACCAGAAGAAATTTTTTCCTCAGCTGTTGTTTTTCCCTTAAATTGTCATAATTATTGTCCACATATTCCTCTTTGTTTTGTCAGTAAATGAACTTAGTGACATTTTCCACGGAGTATCACAGGAGCAAGGATGTTCTGGCCTAGCAAGCTCGTTGTGGGCAAGAAATGTGTCTGTTTATTGTTATACTGTACTCTCCCAAGAGCTTAGTATGGTGCTCTGCACACAGTGAATACTCAGTAGACATGATTGAATGAATCTAAAGAAGAGCCATATTTCATATTACACTGCTTTCCCTTTTCAGTTAAATGCACTTGGAAACCCTTTGCTTGATTTCTCTCACGTTTCTTCTGAACTTTTTCACCTCACCTGTGCTGTTTACGGAGTGATTCAGTCAATCAGTAGTATTTGAGTGCTTACTGTGTGCAGAATACTGTACTAAACACATGAGAAAGTACAACAGAGTTTCCTATCCACCACGAGTTTCCAGTCTGATTTTTAACAAAGTACACATTTGAAAGATGCCAGAAGATCATTTTCAGGATACCATCATTCTTCTGAGTTATTGATGTGCTTGTTTTTTCCTGGAAATCAGTGCACAGTCATAAAATAAATCCTCATCTTAATTTACATTCCCTTAGATGCTTTGCATCAGTAGTCAAAAAACATTTTTCAGACATATATGGAAAGATAAAACCACAGAAAGGGGGCCTAGTATACCCTGCATTAGTGTGCGTGACAGGGTTTTTTTTGTGTGGGTTGGTGTGCCTTGTGTGTGTGTGTGTGTGTGTGATTTTAGTTACATGATCTGTCAGTTTAGTTCTAACACTAACCTATGCCAATTTCTGCTTTGGGCAAGAACACTCGTACATATAAAAAAGGCACAATTGAAATATGGTGATATGGAAACTGTAGCGGTTAAATAGTGCATAAGTAGGGTTTTGCGATAGATGGGGATCAAGTGAAGCAGAGGGGACTAGTGGAAAGATCACTGGCCTGGGACTCGGAGGATTTAGATTCTAATCTATGAGAAGCAGCGTGGCTCAGTGGAAAGAGAACGGGCTTTGGAGTCATAGGTCATGGGTTCGAATCCCAGCTCTGCCACTTGTCAGCTGTGTGACTGTGGGCAAGTCACTTAACTTCTCTGTGCCTCAGTTACCTCATCTGTAAAATGGGGATTAAGACTGTGAGCCCCACGTGGGACAACCTGATTCCCCTGTGTCTACCCCAGCGCTTAGAACAGTGCTCTGCACATAGTAAGCGCTTAACAAATACCAACACTATTAATCCTAGAACTGCCATCTGCCTGCTGTTTGACCCTGGGCAAGTCCCTTAACGTCTCTGGGCCTCAGTTAAATCATCTGTAAATTGGGTATTAATACTGTGAGCCTCACTGGGACATGGGCAGTGTCCCACCTTATTAGTATATACCTTTCCCAGCCTTTAGTAGAGTGTTTGGCATATAGTATGCACTTAACAAATGCCATTAAAAAAAAGAATGCAACTTCTGAGGATTTCAAAATGGTCAAAGTGGATTCCATGTTTATCCAAAATGTCATCTCTGTCTTGGTAACTGAAAAAAGGCATTAAAGTAATCTGCATTAAGGCTTCTCTGCAGTAGCTCCACCACAGTGCTTTGTAACAATAAGAACCTTTTTGAAAAATACTCAATGCTGTACTGTGTGCCTTAATTATTTAACAAGTTCCCTTTACAGTGCTAACTCTGTGAGGCATTCTAGGGTGGGCCTTATTTTTATTTCAAACATGTACTCACAATACTACCCCATGAAGGGAACCCTGTCAGCCCAGCCTTCAATTTCCCAAGCACTCGTTGTACCAAGATCAACAGAAAAGTCAGTGGGTTATATCACTAAACTAAACACTATATACTGAAATGTATGCATAGAGAGTTGCAGCAAGAGAGGAATGTCCCTTTTACACCTTTGTGTTAGAGTTTGCATCCTTTTTGTAGACTCCAAAAGTTATATATACGGAACGCACGCCCATATAAAATAAATGAGTATTTATGTACCACAGTATATATATAAACAGAAAAGGCTGCAGGACCACAGCGGGAATCCCAATTACAAGTCAGCCACAACATTTCCAATGTGGTTATTGGCTGCAGTCAAACAGGAAAAAAATATTGCTGTTGGATTTTAATGCCTTTGTATGGTTTTTAAATGCCCCAGAATCTAAAAAGACACCGTGGAATTTTACAAAGAGACCACACTTTTTCACAGTCATTTAGTGACTCTAGTGTGTTTTGACTGAGGGGAAAATATCTTTGAAGAAGGAGAAAATGCATCTTTGAAAGTGATTTTTGTTGGGCACAAGTTTTCCACTCTACCTTCACATTTCAAAAGGATTTCACCCTTCCCTATTTCTTTGTCAGGGTAGTTTCCTGCTTCGGGACAGGCTTTTTTATGGTGGAGACTGACAAAATCATAATAATGATAATGCTTGTTCAGCACTTACCATGTACCAAGCACTGTTCTAAGTTCTGGAATAGGTAGGAGTTAATCAACACAATCAACCAAATATGATTTGTGGTCCACACTCCTTGACTACAAAGCACCCACAAGATGCTCTGTCAATCAGAGGCCAACTTTCTGGGTCCCGTTTAGAAAAGAATCAAGCCGGGATTGGCACTAACATCCTGAATTTCCATTTCAGCTTGTATGTGTTTTATTTGAAGGGCTTTCATTTAGACCATCTGGGTGAACTTAATAAAGCGTTAATATGGGCAACCTTTGCCAGAACCCTCTGATTCCAGAGATCTGTTGAATTTTCCATGCTTTGAAAATCAGGACCATTTGTCTTTGGCCTGGATCTCTTTGCAACGATCGAACTGCTAATGCAGGCCCATTTCTAGCCTGCGAGCTCATTGTTGGGTAGGGATTTTGTCTCTTTGTTTTTGAATTGTACTTCCCGAGCACTTAGTATGGTGCTCTGCACACAGTAATCACTCAGCAAATACAATTGAATGAATTTTGACAGGCTATCTTGAGAGCACAAATTAGCCTAAAGCTCTTGGTCAATAGGACAATCAAAGTAGGACCACTAGATTATTATAAATCCTCAGGCCAAAGGTAGAATGACTATAACCATTTGAGGCAGCCAGTGTCTAATATTAATGATGATGATGATAATAATAGATATTTGTTCAGCAGGCACCATATGCCAAGCTCTGTTCCAAGTATTCGGGTGGATACCGGTTTATGAGGCTGGACACAGTCCTCATCCCACATGGGGTTCACAGTCTAAGTAGGAAGGAGAAAAGGTATCGAACCACATTTTACAGTTGAGAACAAGGAGGCAAGGAGAAGTTGTGTCTCCGAGGTCACATAGCAGATAAGTTCCAGAGCAGGAATTAGAACTCAGAATTTGTGCGCCCCAGGCCCATGTTCTTTCTATTAGGCCAGGGCTTATGAGGAGCAAGCCTCTTTGAGATGCCACTTACCTAAAAAGAATGGGGCTAAAGATCTCTTCTCATTAAGCCATACTCTTGGGAGTTAAGATCTTCTCTACCAAGCATTGAAGAAGGCTGGTAAATCTGGTATTTCTGGTGGCCAATATGCACCTGCTGCCATTACAATTATCTTAATCAGATTACTCTCTTAACAGTATATTGAAAATACTGAAAATAATTGTTCTAACAGGACTCTATATATAAGGAGAACATCTAACCTGTGAAATGTCCAAATACTCATATATAATAATGATGGCATTTATCAAGACTTACTATTTATTGAGAACTTACTATTCATTAAGCACTTATTAAGGGAAGCAATGTTGCCTAGTAGGAAGAGTTTAGGTCTGCAAGCTACAAGGATGCGGGTTTTAATCCCAATTCTGTCACAGCAATAAAGATAGACAATCTCTGCCCACCACGACCTCAAAGTCTGGGGGAGGGGGCAGAGACATCAGTAAAAGTAAACAGACATCAGTATGAATAAATAAAATGATGGATATATACAAAAGTGCTGGGGTAGGGGAGGGGAGAGAAAAGAGAGCAAGTCAGGGTGACGCAGAAGGGAGTGGGAGCTGAGAAAAAGTCGGGATTAGTCCGGGAGCACGTGCTCTGTGGAGGTCACTGGGCTAAGCAGTAGTGGAGGGATGGGGTGGGGGACCGGGCAGTGTGAGAATGGATATAATAGTGCTTTGGAAAAATGAAAGTGCTCTACAGATTACAAGTATTATTCAGCTAAACAGTGTTGCTTTTACCAAATCCTCCCAAATTTAGTTGGTTTTATACTGTATGCTTGGTCAGAAACCTCCCTCTAGACTTTAAACTCGTGGTGAGCAGGGAATGTGTCTATTATTCATATTGTACTTTCCCAAGCACTTAGTACAGGGCTCTGCACACAGTAAGCACTCAATAAATATGATTGAATAAATGAATGAAAGTTGTGGTAGTTACTGTTCCAGGAAAGCATCGAGGTCTACGATGTACAGGCTGTAATCATACAAAACCCCATGCTAAAAAAAAAATTGATGTTGTTGAACACTGGCTATGCACACAACCATTTCTTCCAACACTGAATTGTATTGTGTTTATTGTTATGGCTCTCATTCATTATAATTAATCATTATCACAGTTACTAAGCACTTACTAGGTCCTCAGTCCTAGGCTAGGTATACAGGATTAAGAGCTTGTTTTGTTTGTTTTATGGACTTAAGTACTCAGTGTGCTAAGTACTACTAAATGCTGGGGTAGATACAATATAATTTAGGGTGGACACAGTCCTTATCCTATGTTGGGCTCACACAGTCTGTCAGAGGAAGGAGGATTAACTCCCTATT
This sequence comes from Ornithorhynchus anatinus, assembly GCF_004115215.2. Classification (NCBI taxonomy): domain Eukaryota; kingdom Metazoa; phylum Chordata; class Mammalia; order Monotremata; family Ornithorhynchidae; genus Ornithorhynchus; species Ornithorhynchus anatinus. The sequence goes on along the minus strand of NC_041735.1, from coordinate 64,247,403 downwards.
TTACAGAAGAGGAACAGAGAGGTTAAGTGACTTGCCCGTATTTTTGTTGTCAGAAGAACATTCTCTAACAGCATCTAGAAGCAGCTTTGTCTCACGGAAAGAGCACGGGCCTGGGAGTCAGAGTACCTAGGTTCTAATCTCGACTCCACCACTTACTTGCTGTGTGAGCTCGGCATGTCACAGCTTGAATTCCCTCATCTGAAAAATGGGTATTAAATATTTGTTCTTCCCCCCATGAGCTTCAAGGGGGACCTGATAATCTTGTATCTATCCCAGTGTTTAGTAAAGTGCTTGGCACAGAGTCATTCCTGAACAAATACAAGTATCATTGTTGATTATTAACCAAAATGTTACTGGCCCCATCTGCACCAGTGTTCTGAGGAATCCCTTCTTGCCATGTTTGCTGTTCCAGATTTTAGTCCTGCGGAACAACTTTCTGAAGCAACCCTAGTCCCAGGACTCAAGGTCTGGGTGCTAGAATTTGGGCTTCTGGGAACTGATTGGCAGCTCATTCTCCCTTCTGTGAGCATCCATAATAACTATTCGGATCCTTAATGAGAAAACATTTTGGTGTGTATGATACAGATGAAGAAGCTGGTAAAGTGAGAGATGAGCATGATCACTGGATTTGCTCAGATTGACGTTTTACAAGTGGGCCAGCGGGATCCTTCAAAATATCAGATGGCAAAAGTTGGAAGCGGCCCTAGTGGCTGGGAAAAATATGTGGCAAATTAGCCGTGTCCATGAAAACTTCCAAAAATGTTTATATAGAGATGTTCATTAAATGGAGGTAGAATCATAGAGTTAGAGAACTAAGGTTGACCTTGAAAGGTCATTCCAACCGGATCCTGGCTTCCAGGAAAGATGAATGACTTAAGTTGTCTAGAATTTGTGTTTTTTTTTATTCTTTTTTTTTTTTTAAATATCTCCCAGAACAGAGTTGTACTTCAGCCTCTTTTTCCACCAGAAATTCTTTCTAAGGCCATTTGAGCTTTATCCTACAGCAATATAAACCCACTTCCTCTTTTGTGGTTCTGTGTGCATTTTGAGAGCAACTGGTTAGCGTCATCCACATAAAAATCATTCAAATATCTGACAGCTATAAAGTGACCTCCTTAGCCTTCCTTCAGGAAAAAAAAGTAGAACCTTTGTCCCATCTCCTTAATCATTTTTGTTGCTCCTCTCACGATCTCTGCGATTTCTCCAACCCCTTCGTAAAATATGATAACTAATGGAATATACTCCAGTAACAGTTACAGTTGAAGGAACAAGAAATTAAAGTCACATGTAAATTGGAAAATTTTCCCTAGGTCACATGCAGCTTTCTATTCCTTGTTCCCAGCTGTTAACACTCAGATTATTATTATTATTATTATTTCATTATTATTGCATTTAAGCACTTACTCTGTGTCAAGCCCTCTTCTAAGCATTGGAGTAGACATAAATTAATCAGATTGAAGCAGTCCCTGTCCCACATGGGATTCACGGTCTCAGTAAGAGGGAGATCAGGTATTGAAACCCCATTTTACAGTTAAGGAAACTGAAGCACAGAAACGTGAAGGAACCTGCCTAAGGTCACATAGACAAGTGGCAGAACCAGGATTAGAACGCAGGTCCTTTGGAACCCAGGCCTGTGTCTTGTCCACCTGTCCCCACGTTTCAACATAATTTTTTCCTCTTAAATAGTGATTATTTTTTTACTGTACTCTACCAAGTGTTTAGTAGAGTGCTATACTGACAGTAAGCACTTAGTAAATATGATTAATTGATTATTTTTCCTTTATTTTCAAGTTTTATTATTTTCTTATCATTTGAGGAACCTCTACTAGATCCAGAGAGCTTTCCTTCTTCCCTCCCATCTCCCACACCGGATGAAGAGAGGACCTAGTTGGAGATGAAATTTCTGGATTCATATGTTGTCCACCTGAGAATTGTGAAATTTGCGCTTTGTAGACAGAGGCCAGATAGTCTGGCCAGAGGCCAACTGGCTCCTCGCCTTAGGCAGAGCACAATTTAGGGAGGTCTGAGAAGGGAAAGGCCCTCTGTTTCTGTAAACCAACATTCACAAATGATGGGAGCTGTAATCTCAAATCATTCCCACTTTTGAATCCTCCAAGATTTACTGGTTCAGCTAACCCCTGTATTCCAAGAATTTTTTTTTAACGTCTTTGTTAAGCGCTAACTATGTGACAGGCACTCTGTTAAGAGCTGGGGTAGAAAAGATTGGACACGGTCCATTTCCCACATGGGCCTCACAATGTTAATCCCCATTTTACAGACGAGGTCACTGTGGCACAGAACAGTTAAGTGACTTTCCCAAGGTCATAGAATAGACAAGTTATTGATTTGGGAGTAGAAACCAGGTCCTTCTAACTCTCAGGCTCATGCTTTATCCAACTAGGCCATTCTGCTTCTCTAAACATGAATGGAATATACAACCTAGAAGGAATATGTTCTTCATAATTGTCTTCTAAATCATCAGATTCATTCTGAAGTTTTTCCTAATTTCAAAACGTATAGCAAGCCTGACCAATGAAGGGCAATTCAAGTAAGAAGAGTACAAGTAATATTTTTTTAAAAATTCTAAAATATATTTTGTTACTATTTTGATAAGGGCCACTGATTCTTTGTAGCACATTCATAATAAAAGGGATATCACTTTTCTAAATACAGTGAAATAGACCTTCCACCACAAGTGCTTAGTATAGTTCTCCTCATAGAAGAATCACTCAATCACTGACTTGATTAATTCACACTCAAGCCTGTTCCAAGAGTATTACTCACGGCTTTTCCAGAAAAAGTCTCCTCATAGAATCCTAGCATGATGACAAAATGTATAATCGTGTAAAGCTGGAGAGAGCCTGATGCCGCGGCAGAGAACGGAACTTCTTTTCCGGTGACCTGCAATCAGAGGTAACCCTTCTGAAATATATTTGTCTTTCTCCTCTTTCCTTTCATTTCTTTTTTTTTTTTTTTTTGAGTGGTATTATTAGGTGCTTACTATATGTCAGGCACTCTTCTAAGCACTGGGGGAGATACCAAGTGAACAGGTTGGACACAGTCCATGTCCCACATGGGACTCCCAGTTTCATTCCCCATTTACAGATGAGGTAACAGAGACACAGAGGAGTGAAGTGACTTGCCCAGGGTAATGCAGCAGAGAGGTGGCAGAGCTGGGATTAGAACCCAGGACTTTATGGCTCCCAGGTCCATGATCAATCCATTATGGTATGCTGCTCCTCCTCTGTTAGATTGTAGCCCCCTTCGAGGCAGGGATCACATGGGGGGAAGCAGCGTGGCTCAATGGAAAGAGCCTGGCCTTCGGAGTCAGAGGTCATGGGTTCGACTCCCAGCTCTGCCACTTGTCAGCTGTATGACTGTGGGCAAGTCACTTAACTTCTCTGTGCCTCAGTTACCTCATCTGTAAAATGGGGATTAACCGTGAGCCTCACGTGGGACAAGCTGATGACCCTGTATCTACCCAGCGCTTAGAACAGTGCTCTGCACATAGGAAGCGCTTAACAAATACCAACATTATTATTATTCTTATGTATTAGAGAAGCAGCATGGCATACTGGGTAGAGTTTGGGCCTGGGAGTCAGAAGGTCATAGGTTTTAATCCCAGCTCTGCCACTTGTCTCCTGTGTGATGGTGGGTAAGTCACTTCACTTCTCTGGGCCTCAGTTACCTCAACTGTAAAGTGGTGATTAAGACTGTCAGCCCCATGTGGGACAAGGACTATGTCCAACCCAATTTGCTACTGTCCATCCCAGGACTTACTGCAGTGCCTGGCATATAGTTAACCACTTAACAAATACCACAATTATTATTATGTCCTAATTCTAGGCAATTTTTGCAAGTGCTTAATACAGTACTCTGCACAAAATAGATGCTATTGATGATAAGAATAGCTGTAGTTTTTTTTTTACTATGTACCAAGAATTGTACTAAGCACTGGGGTAGATACGAGATAATCAGGTCCCACATTAGAGGCTAAGTAAGATGGAGAACAAGTGAGGGAACAAGTGAGAACAAGCAAATGAGGGAACTGAGGCACAGAGAAGAAAATGATATGCCCAAGGTCACACAGAAGGCAAATGACAGAGGCAGGATTGGAACTTAGGTCCTCTGACTCCCTGGATCTTTCCACTGGGCCATGCTCTTTCCACTTAATGGATACTTTTGTGGTTCTGAACCTCTTAAGCACTTGATATTGACCGTACCTTCAGTCCCACGGAACCTATAACAATAATAGTAATGGTATTTGTTAAGCACTTATTATGTGCCAGGCACTGTACTAAGCACTGGGGTGGCTACAAGCTAATCGGGTTGAAAAAAGTCCCTGTCCCACAGAGGGCTCACAGTCATAATGCCCATTTTACAGATGAGGTAACTGAGGCACAAAGAAGTCAAATGACTTGCCCAAGACCACGCAGCAGACAAGTGGTGGAGTCTGAATTAGCACCCATGACCTTCCGACTCCAAGGCCCATGCTGAATCCACTATGCCATTATGTCAGTCGCTCACTTACTATATGCAGAGAACTGTACCAAACACTTGGAAGAGTAAAATATAACACTAAATAGGCACATTTTTCTCCTCACAATGAGCTTACACTCTAGAGGAGGAGACAGACTTTGATATGAATAAATAAACTATAGATATGTACCTAAGTGCTGTAAGGCTAGTGGGGGATGAAAACGCGGAGCAAGTCAGAGAGATGTAGAAAGGAGTGGGAGAAGATGAAAAGAGGCTTTAGTCACGGAAGGCCTCTTGGAGGAGATATAACTTCAATAAGGCTTTGAAGGCCAGGGAAGGTAATTGTGTGGTATGAGGAGGAAAGAGGGTGTTTCAGGATACGGGTGAGAAGGCGGTGGCAGTATAGATGAAATCGAGGTACAGTGAGAAAGTTAACATTAACAGAGTGTAGTATGTGGGATGGGTTATTATAGGAAAGCAGTGAGATGAGGTAAAAGGGGGAAAGATGATTAACTGCTTTAAAACCAATGATGAGGAGTTTCTGTTTGATATGGAGGTTGATGGGCAACCACTGGAGTTACTTGAGGAGTGGAGAGACATGGACTTTAATGTTCTATGTTTCTATAAATATGTATCTATAATGTTTTATAGAAAAATGTTATGTTTTTAGAATGTTGTTATATTATGTTTCCATAATGTTTTTATAGAAAAATGATCCAGACAACAGAGTCAAGTATGTTCTGGAGTGGGGAAAGACAGGAGGCTAGGAGGTCAGCAAGAAGACTAATGTAGTAATCAAGGCAGGATAGGATAAATGATTAGATTAACATCGTAGTTTGGTTGTACTTACGTTCAGATTTATGTACCTATCCTCCCCTCTGTCAATTCCTCTTTCTGTAATTTGTTTCAATGTCTGTCTCCCTTTCCATTCATTCATTCAAACGTATTTATTGAGCACTTACTGTGTACAGAACACTGGACTAAGATCTCTAGTCTGTGAGCTCCCTATAGGCAGGGATCATGTCAAACCAACCCTACTGAATTATGCTCTTCCAAGCACTTGGTTCAATGCTCTGCACATACTAAGTGCTGAATAAATACCTTTGATTCATATAGAAAAAGATCAAGGGTTAATTTCCAACTGTCAATTTCCCTCTTTATAACGTCCTAAAAGGTGGATTATGAACAAATCCTCGGAAAAACTGGATCAAAAATAGATGCTTCAGCTTTCATCATTTCTGGCCCAAGTCAACTTGAGATTTTTGAGGCTTAATGAGATCATTTCAGCAAAGCCTTCGGGTGTTTGGAGAGATTGAAAAAAATGTGAAAAGCTATTGGTCAATTAAGTAACAATTTAAAAGGGAAAAATCCTTAAGCTTGTCTTCCCATCTCCTCTTACCTCTACCTCTTCCACCAAGGCCCGGCGCTGCTAATTTTCTAATTTACGATGGTTCCTGTAAAATTTAATGTCGCTCCTGCAGAGTTGTTAGAGCCAAGTAAATAATGAGAAATGAAAACCCTCCCATAAATCCCATTTACCTCTGGGATTTCCTCAGGAAGGCCAAGCCTCGGCTTCCCAGGGCCCCATCCTGGCCCTTTGAATAGGACGGAGAACTTGTCGGTGAATCCAGGTGTGATCCAGAACGTAGTCCATATGTCCACCAAGTGATGAAACTGTGGAGAGTCAGAAAGAAGGTCTCCCTATTGTTTTCCTCAAGAAAATTCTCCATACAAAAGGTGGCACTTGGATTCTATTTTATCATTAGATTGGAATCTGGACAAAAGGTATCCTTCCTCTTTTTTCTTGACCCTGTTCGTAGCGGGGCCGAATAAGACCCATATTTAATTGCTGTCCATTTGAAACTGGGCATGAGGATTGGTAATGGTCCTAAAAAAATGTTTAAAAGAAAGGCAGAGACATTCTTCAATCCATCAATTGTACTTATTGAGCACTAGCTCTGTGAGACCCACTGCTCTGAGCTCTTAGGAGAGTATAGTATAATTCCAGCTCTGCCACTTGCCGGTTGTGTGACCTTGGGCAAGTTATTTAACATCTCTGTGTCGGTTTCCTCATCAGAGCATGGGCCTGGGAGCCAGAGGACTTGGGTTCTAAACAAAGCTCTGTGACTTGCTTGCTGTGTTTCATTGAGTAATTCATTGACTTCTCTGAGCCTCAGTGTCCTCGTCTGTAAAATGGAGATTAAATATTTGTTCACCCTTCCACTTAGACTGTGATCCCCATATGGGATAGGAATTGTGTCTGACCTGATGATCATTTATTTACCCCAGCTCTTGGTACAATGCTGGGCACATTGTAAGCCCTTACCAAATATCAGTACATTCCAAGCACTTAGTACAGTGTTCTGCATATAGTAAGCACTCAATAAGTACTATTGAATGAATGAATGAATCAGTATTGATAATAATAATAGCAATAATAATAATAATAATATTGCCATTATTTCCTGTAAAATGGGGAGCCATTGTCCCTCACCCTAAGACTGGGAGATACATAATAATAATAATAATGATGGTATTTGTTAAGCGCTATGTATCAAGCACTGTTCTAAGGGCTTGGGGGGAACAAGGTCATCAGGTTGTCCTGCGTGGGGCTCGCAATCTTAATACCCATTTTACAGATGAGAGAATTGAGGCACAGAGAAGTTATGATTTGCCCAAAGTCACACAGCTGACAAGTGGCAGAGCTGGGATTAATAATAATAATAATAATAATAATGTTGCTATTTGTTAAGCGCTTACTATGTGCAGAGCACTGTTCTAAGTGCTGGGGTAGACACAAGAGAATCAGGTTGTCCCACATGAGGCTCACAGTCTTAATCCCCATTTTACAGATGAGGTAACTGAGGTACAGAGAAGTGAAGTGACTTGCCCAAAGTCACACAGCTGACAAGTGGCAGAGCTGGGATTAGAACCCATAACCTTTGACTCCCAAGCCCGTGTGGAACAGGGACTGGGTCTGATCAGAATGCCCTACCTTGCACAGAGTAAGCACTTGTAGATCAATAAATCATATTTGAATGCTTACTGTGTGCAGGGCTCTGTAGCAAATGCTGGGGAGTGTATAATTCAGTGACATAATGGACTTTGGTAGACAATGACTGCCCACAATAAGCTTATAGTTTAGAGGGCAATGATCACAATTGTTGCTCTTATTATTGGGAACATAGAAGGAGCTTATATGCAGATATCTTCTGGGAGAGCTCATTCAATCATATTTATTCAGTGCTTACTGTGTGCAGAGCGCTCTACTAGGTGTTTAGGAAAGTACGATTCAACAATAAACAGACACATTCCCTGCCCAAATGAGCTTACACACAACCCGCAAGGGAGTAGAGCTGAAGTCCTTTAGGGACCTCAGATATGTTTGGAAAATGCCTTCACGGGTGATGGAATCTTGACCAGTCATCTCAAAAATTGGTCCTGCCTCTAGCCCTGTCCTCAAATTACCTCAGGGCCCATGAGGGCTTCATCCCATTTCAGAAATCGCGATTCCCTCCCCAAAGAGTAGCGCTCAGAGTTCACTCTAGATCGGTCAGTCGATCAATGACATTTATTGAGAGCACTGTATTAAGTGTTTGGGAGAGTACAGTATAACAGTATAACAGAGTTAGTAGACACCTTCCCTGTCCACAATTTGCTTACAATCCAGAGGAGCTAGTCCAGTGTTCTACACATCATAGGCACTTTCATTCCAGAAGGATTAAACTTGCAGTGAAATTGTAAAGCTCTAGTTTGTTTAAATGTCCATCTCCCCTGCTAAATTGTCAGCTCCTTGTGGCCAGGGATCGTGTCCATTTTCTCTATTGTACTCTCCCAAATGCTTACTTCAGTGATCTGCATAGAGTAGGCACTCAATAAGTACCATTAATTCATTGATACTGCTGACAGAGACTCCCCCAACCAACCCCAATCTTGTTTTCTTTTTTTCTAATGAAAATTAAGCTTTTGTTTCAGGGTAATGTTGTGAGCTACAAGGAAGTGTGCGGACTGGCACAAACTCTACAGTTTGGTGTAATGTTTTCCTACCTTTCTGTATTGTACTGGTCTCTGAGCTACATATTCGATGAGATTAGACAACTGTACCTGCACTTTGAATGGCTCGAATGTATTTATGGGATGTGTTAGGCCATAGAGAACTTTTTCCTTTTCAGCCTCAAATGTTCCTGAAGAAAAAGGGAAAGAGTCAAAGTAAAGAACTGACTAATTAGAGTGACATTGCTCTACCAACGGCTATTAATTTCACTTACCAAAAATTCTATCCCAGATAATAAGAGTGCCACCATAGTTTTTGTCAATGCAATAGCGATTTCTTCCTGAAACACAAAAAAAATTACATACATTTAAAAGTGTTAAAGGTCTCAAGAATGAAAGTGTGTTTTTTTTTAATTGTCTAATCAAGTCTCAGGTTTAAGTGTTCCCGGGGATGTTTTTAACTGCCAACTAAAGAAATACTGCTATTTGAAACATTAATTTTAACCAGTTATATATTTTTTAATTTTTTTTTTTCCTAGGGGAAGAGTATTGATTTACTTATGCATTTGGATCTGTGACCTTTGAACATTTGACATTCTCCCCAACCCTGCAGCACTAAATTGCATGTCTTTAGATTATATATAATAAATTATTCGTATTAACCTTTGTTTCTACCTCTAAACTGTAAGCTCATTATGGGCAGGGAATGTGTCTACTAATTCTGCCGTACTCTCCCAAGTACCTAGTACAGTGGTCTGCATATAGTAAGCTCACAATAAATGCCATTGATTGATTAATGGATTGATCTGGTTTAGATTTTTATATTTGATGTCATGGAAAAGAGTGAGCCCTTGTTATGGTGATTAAAACCTAGGGCATGATGGAAGGCAGAGGGCTGTTTGAGAGATAGCTCTTAGGTTTGCCAATGTACTCACATAGCATCTGGAAGGCTTTCTGAGCTTTGATCTCCTCGGCTGTAAAATGGCCAGAAAAGACCACTTCTAACTAATTCCCATTTTGGAATTCGAAGAAGGGGTCTAGAATCCATTGGAACAATAGGGAAGTTGGGCCCAAAGGATTGCTGAAAGATGGCAGTGAAATTAAAGCAAGAAGACCATAAAATATACCTGCTGTTAATAGAAGGAATTCAGTGAATACATTACAAATGAGGCTAGGGCCCTTCTTAAAACTAGCATTCGAGAAGCAATGTGGCATAGTGGAAAAAGCACGGGACCATGAGTCAGAGAACCTGAGTTCTAATCCTGACTCTGTCATGTGCTGACTGTGAGACCTTGGACTAATCACGTAACTTCTCTGTGCCTCTGTTTTCTCAACTGTAAAATGGGGATTCAGTACTTGTTCTCCTTCCTATTTAAACTGCGAGCCCCATGTGGGACAGGGACAGTGTCCGACCAGATAAGTTAGAATCTACCCCAGTGCTTAGAACAGTGCTTAACACAGAGTAAGTGCTTAACAAATACCATTATTATATATGGTATATATATATATATATATATATATATATATATATATATATACCTTATGTGAATGGAATGTAGCGAGTTTATAGGAAAGAGCCAGGGAGACTAAAAAGGAAATTCCATGAAAGTTTAAAGTTTTACTTGCCATGATGAACTCGGTGGTGACTGGGTGTATTCAGAATCAATTCCAAAGGTCCTAGATGGTCAATTAACTGCAGATAAATAAATAAAAAAGTGTCTTAGGAAGGAATTTTTCACAAAAAAATACACATTTAAGTATGACTTTTTGTGGGGCTTCAAATCTGGATTTATATAAGAAATATCTTCCACTGTACATAAGAATGGAATCCACCTAGCAGGAATCTGCATTTTCATTAGGTAGAAAAAGAATTATTAGTGCCCATTTAACAGCTATAATGTTCATATATCATTTCACAGAGATTGTTCATTATATCTACATCAATTGGATCTGTCTAGTCTGAGATAGTAATAACTCTAATCATAATGTGTCACTTGTCAAATTTTGCCATGGAGTAGTTTATTTCTTGTGACTAATTTAGGAAAGTTTTCATTCTTGTTTCTCTCTATATTCACCCTTGTTCACACCCTACCTCCTGCCAGTAACTCCCTCCCAATTCGTATTTGGCAGACCACTGCTCTCTGTCTTCCCAATCAATCAATTGATCATATTTCTTGATTTATTTACAATATGCATTAAGGGCTTGGTAAATATCAGGCACTATACAGAACTCTGGGAGTAGATACAAGATAATGATGTTGGACACAGTCTCTGTCCCATATGGAGCTTACAGTTTTAATTAACTACCTAATTTTAGTTAAGTAGATTGTTAGAGATGAGGTAACTGAGGCACAGAGAAGCGAAGTGACTGGCCCACAGTCACAGAGCAGACAAGTGGTGGAGCTGGGATTAAAACCTAGGTCTTGCTGACTCCCAGGCTGATATCTGATCAATAGTCATCCTGCTTCTCTGATTACTGTGTGCAGAGCACTGCACTAAGCTCTCTGTACAATATAACATATATGTGGTGGACATGTTTCCTGCCCCCATTGAGCTTACATTTGGGAGGGGAAAATAGACATTAACGTACATAAATTGTGAAAATGTACATAAGTGCTGTGGGGCAGAGGGATGAATAAGGGGACCAAATCCAAGTGTGTGGATGATAGAAGAAAGTGGGAAAAAACAAAATGAGGGTTTAGTTGGGGAAGGCCTCTTGGAGGAGATGGGCTTTCAGAAAGGCTTTGTAGGTGGGGAGAGTAATCATTTGTTGCTTTTGAAGTGGGAGGGTGTTCCAGGCCAGAATCAAGACACAGTCAAGGGGTAAGAAGCGAGATAGAGAAAAGCAAGTTACAGCGGCATTAGGGAAGTGAAATATGCATGGTGGGTTGTAGTAGTAAATCAGGAAGGTAAGGTAGGAAGGAGGCAGGGTTAGCGAGTGCTTTATAAAGCCTATGATAAGGATGCGGAGATGGATGGGGTAACACTGAAGGTTTTTGAAGAGTGGGGAAACTGGGAGTGAAGGTTTTGTGAAAAAACAAATGATCTGGGCAGGAGAGTGGGGGAAAAAAAAAATTAAGGGTTTTTTAGAGTGCTTACTATTTTCCAGGCACTGTACTAAGTGCTGGGGTAGATGCAAGCAAATTGAGTTGGGCACAGTCCCTTTCCCACATTGTGCTCGCAGTCGCACCTCATTTTATAGGTGAGGTTATTGAGGCCAAGAGAAGTGAAGTGACTGGCACAAGGTCACACAGCAGACCAGTGGCAGAGTCGAGATTAGAAACCATTGCATTTTGACTCCAGGCCCGGGCTCTATCCACTAAACCATGCTGTGAAGTAAGGACTGAAATGGGGAGAGACGGGAGGAAGGGAGGACAGCAAGGAGACTGGTACAGTAATCAAGGCAGGACAGGGTAAGTGTTTTGATTAATGTGACAGCAGTTTTGATGGAGAGGAAAAAGTGGATTTTAGCGATGTAGTGAAGGTGGAACCAACAGGATTTGGTGGGAGAATGAATATGTAGTTTGAATGAGAGAGATTTTTTTGAAGATAACACCGAGGTTATGGACCTGTGAGGCAGGCAAGATGGTGGTGTTGTCTACTTTGATGGGGAAAGTAATGGGAAGGACAGGGTTTAGGTGGGAATGTGAGGAGTTCTGTTTTGTACTTGTTAAATTTGAGGTGTTGATGGGACATCCAAGTAGAGATGTCCTTAAAGTAGGAAGAATTCTGCAGGGAAGAAGATCAGGGCTGGAGATGTAGACCTGGGAATCTAGTAGCTGAAGGCAGGGGAGTGAATAAGTTCTCTAAGGGTTTTGGCATAGATTGAGAATACAAGGGAACCCAGAACTGAGTGTTGAGGGACCCAAACTCTTCCGAAATCATATCTCCTCCTGGAGGCCTTTCTTGATTAAATTGTCTTCTCCCCCACCCTAATACTCAGGCTCAACTACCTCCTCAGCTTCTTGGGTCACCTAAACAATTCAGTGTCCTTTTTCAGAGCTCTCTGTTGCTTTCCCCTACCTGTAATACATTGTGGTATCTGTGACTCGCACTAGATTGGAAACCCTTTGGTGACAGAGATGGTATCTACTAAAATCTATTATACTCTCCCAAGTACTAAATACAGTGTACTCCACAAAATAAATATTCAATAAATGCCACAGTTTTAAAGGGCACTAAGTCACTCTTTCTGAGCCCCAGCCTTTTAGTAGGTCATTGCTTTAGTGAATTAAATAGTACAATCGATTGGCAAATATTATCAGTTCTTTTCTGCCAGGCCCATTTCAGGTGGGTCACTATGTCAGGGAGTTCCATGAGAGGGATTGGGAGTGTCTAGACTGTAAGCTCATTATGGGCAGGGAATGTACCTACCGACTGTGTTACGATGTACTCTCCTAAGCCCTTAGTACAGTGATCTGCACCCAGTAAGTGTTCAATAAATATGATTGATTGATTATCTGATTCACAAGTGTCACTTTGAGTTAAAAGAGTTCTGGGAGGGGCTCTGATTTTTGTCCACAAGAGAGGGAGGGCCCGGAGTCCCACTGGAGAAAAGTTGTAGACCTTATTGCTAAAGTGCACGCAACACAACAAAATGTGGTCATGTAGAACACTGGACGCGCACTTCGCGGAGTGTAACAATATCATAAGGATGGCAAGGGGACAACCGGATGATGGTCAGCCTATAACCCTCATGCTGTCTCCCCCCTGGCTTTATCCAGCCAATTATATGTGAAAGACACTTACTAAAACCTCAAGCTCTTTTTTCAATATAAACATCAATCTGGCATTTATTGAGCAGTTACTGTCAGCGCAGTGCAGAGTACTGTCCTAAGTGATTGGGAAAAGGAAAATACAGTAGAGTTGTCCTTTTTACAAGGAGCTTAAAGTCAAGAGGAGGCGACAGATATTAAATTACATTACCCCTATAGGAAATGGGAGAATATCAGTCTTCTCGCTGACCTCCCTGTCTCTTGTCTCTCCCCACTCCAGTCCAATATTCATTCTGCTGCTTGGATCATTTTTCCAAAAATTTCAGTCCATATTTCCCATTCCTGAAGAACCTCCAGCAGTTGCTCAGATTCTTTGGCTTCAAAAGGAAACTCCTTACCATCAGTTTTAAAGACTTGATCTGGTCTCCCTCTCCTACTTTACCTCACTAGTTTCCTGCTACAACCCAGTCCTCACATTTTGTTCGTCTATCCCTAGTCTAATTACTGTACCTTGATCTTACCTTTCTTGTGTTTTTTTCTGTTGTTGTTGTTATGGTATTTAAGTGCTTACTCTATGCCAGGCACCGTACTAAGCACTGGGGTAGTTATGAGATCGTCAGATTGGACACAGACCATATCCCACATGGGTCTAGCCATCTTAAACCCCATTTTACAGTTGAGGTAACTGAGGCATGGAGCAAGTTAAGTGACTTTCCCAAGGTTACATAGCAGAGAAGTGGCAGATCCGGGATTAGAACCCAGGTCCTTATGTCTCTCAGACCCATGCTCTTTCCACTAAGCCCCATTGCTTCTATCTTGCCAATGAGTCCTTGTCCATGTCTTCTCTCTGGCCTGTAACTCTCTCCTCCTTCATATTCAACAGATCACCACTTGCCCCACCTTCAAAATCACACATCCTTCCTTTCCTCAGCCCCCATTTCCACTTACCACCTAAATCTACTGCCCTGCCTAAACATTTGGATTTTCACCCTTTACCTACTCCACCCTCTGCCCCATGGCACTTAAGTACATATCTGTGGTTTATTTTAATATCTGCTTCCCCCTCTAGGCTCAGGAAACATGTTGACAAACTCAGTATTATTGCACTCTTCCAAGCCCTAGGCATAGTGTTCTGCCCACAAGGAGAGTTCAATAAATACCATCAACTGACCGATTATAAGGCTGCATACATAAGTACTGTGGACTGGGTGAATATAAGTGCTTAAGCGGTTCAGATAAAATTCTGGGCCTACTTCAGGATCATAAACAAGAGGACGTGGTGATCATCCTATATTTTGAGATGTGAGCTAAGGAAAAATGTTGTGTATCTAAGTCACAACCTGAGGCAGATAGCCGACATCTATTGGTTCATTCAATTGTATTTATTGAGCATTTCACTGTGGGTGGAACACTGTACTAAGCACTTGGAAGAGTACAGTACAACAATAAACAGACATATTCTCTGCCCACAATGACATTACAGTCTCAAGTGGAGGGATAATATAAATGACAGATATGTACATAATTGCTGAGGGGAAGAATATCTATCTCAGGAGTTGGAAGATAAACACTTGTGGAGGAGGAGGGGTAGGCAGTAATAATATGAAAGGATTCTTTATAGCCTCTGGACTCGTTGGAAATGTAAAATCTTAAGCTGCAGACCTTGGTGTACAGGCAGAGATCCAGATGGGAAAGGAGAGAATCATTTCATCCTTGTTTGTCTGTCCAGGCCCAACATGTGTTATAAAAACAAACAACAAAAGGGGGAAAACAATCCCACTCATCAACACCAGAAGTCTGCGGTCCAGATGCAATTGTGACGTTAAGACTGGGGTCTGGGGGGGGAGGGAGGGGGAGGAGGAAGCAGGTTGTTTACAGGCCCAGTTAGACCCAGGCAGCAACACTGGGTTCACATTCATTGTCTTAACGATGTTCCTTTTAATAATGATAATTAATAATTAGTAATTTTTAACGTTCTCATCTCTTTTAACTCCACAAATTAAATAGGTAGCAAGCTGTCATCAGTGTCAGTGGTGTGAATGGAAAGAATCCTGTCTGTATTTAGACAATAGCCAACCTGAGATCCCCCCGACCCCCACCTCCAACCTCCTATCTCTCCCAGCTCCAGTCCGTACTTCATTCTGCGCCAGGGTCATTCTTCTATAAAATGTTCAGTCTGTTTCCCCACTCCTCCAGAATCTGCAGTGGTTGCCCATCCACCTCCGCATCAAAGAGAAACTTCTTACTATCAGCTTTAAAACAATCAATCACTTTGCCACCTCCTAACTCACCTCCTCGATTTCCTACTACAATCCAAGCTGCACACTTTGCAACTTTATTGGAAACTTTCTCACTGGACCTAGATCTTGTCTATCTCACTGCCGACATTCTGCTTCTGGCCTGGGGTCCCCTCCCTTTTCATATCTGACAGACGATTGCACTCCCCATCTTCAAAGCCTTATCGAATGCACAATTCCTCCAAGATGCTTTCCCCAACTAGGCCTACATAACCCCTTCTCCCACTCTCTTCTGTGTTTTGTTTTGCACTTGAATTTGTACACTTTTCCCCCAGCTCCAAAAAGCACATGGACATGTCTGGAATTTGTTCGCATTAATGTACGTCTCCTCCTCTAGACTTTAAGCTTGTTCTGGTCAGGGAACATGGCTTCAAACTCTGCAATATTGTATGCTCCCAAGTGCTTACTACAGTACTCTGCATACATTAAGCACTAAATAAATGTGATTGATCATGTCCAATTATAAGCAGCTTCTCAGCAGAAGCATGAAGATTATGTGAGATGTGAGCATTCGATTATTTTAACTGGAGGAAAATCAATCAGTCAATGCTATTGATCGAGCACTTCCTCTCTACAGAGCTCTGTACTAAGCGGCTAGGGGAATACAACAAAGCAGACATGATCCCAGGTCTCCCAGAACCTACAGTCATTTGCTCATTCATTCATTCATTCATTCAATCAATCATGTTTATTGAGCACTTACTGAGTGTGAATCACTGTACTAAGCACTTGAAAGAGTACTACATAGTGGGAGAAGTTTAATCTACTCTCTCACTTGGAAATATGATTTCTTCACTCTTCAAAACTCATAGCATGGAACCCCTTTATCATTAATATTTACATTGTTCCTGGGAAAATAAGTCCAGGCCCTGTGAATATCTGGGTATTTGGAATGAATCAGTTGAATCCTCAATTAACAATACATTGCTTGCTTGTTTCTTGAGCAGTAATTCCTTGATCACATAGTACGGAGGGTCTCCCCACCTTCCCCCCCAGGGCTTAGAGCAAGGAAAAGTAAATAAGCCTTCTTGGATTTGCAAATAGTAATTATTTCTCCATGGTTTGAGTCTTCCATCAATAATGACTTTGATTTGAAATTTGAAGGATACAAATTTGAACAATAGAATACAGAGACAAGAATCTGTAGCTGCCTGTAAATATGGTCTCTTTAGCCCCCTAGCTGGATCTTGCTGGGAATATGATGGTTGCGTCCATATGGGTGGAAATTTAACCCTACTAATATGACTTTGGAATGGCTCCCAACATGCCCCTTTAGGAAGATAAGGCAATTGTCACTAAGAAAGCTCCATATTGGGAAGCTGTCCTTGAGAGAGCATGAGGCTGGCTTCGATGGCTTCTGAAGAATCATCAAGTAAAATGAGTTTTGGGGTGGTCCCAGTATGCTTCATTGCATGCTCCATCTTGGATTTGTGCGATCGGAACCAGTGCCACTGTGTTCTCTGCTCTGCAGTCCTGAAGGGGGCTTGTCGGGTGCAGGTTTAAGAACTGATTCTACCGCCAAGATTGTAGCCACTACATCATTTCAGCTACATCTGTTTCCATGATGCTTTGGGAGGGGGTAAAGAAAGCTGTGTTTCTGTTGGCCTTGGAGGCCCAGAACACTGAGTGTAAACTCAGCCTCTGGAGATTGGCCAGAAAGGAAAAGGGTGGGCGGTGGGGGGAGTTTTAACCCCTCCAAGCCTAAGGCAGTCTGCCCAACACACGGATTTGAGAGACCAGTCCTTATGTTTGTAAAGTGTTTTCTGATAAAAATGCCCTAGGAATGGTTTTGGGTCATGGATACAGTTTCACAGAAGCTCTTTCCAGGAGAAGATGGCTAAGAATCGTATTTCCTAGTTACCTTTTTCGTCTCCACACATAAAATGGCTTTCAATAAAGCGTAGTGAATCCAATTCTGTGTCTATGTCAGAGCAAACCAGAACACCAGTGGGAACATATGGTACATGGTGACAACTGAGTTGGCACAAACAATGCAGATTCAAGCTGGGAAGGAGTGAGGAAAGGGAGGACATCCAAAACTGCTTGTTTATGGCCAGTGGTTTATATAGAGTTCTGATTTAGAGGTATCATTTCAGCTCTTCAGAACTGCTTTGGTGTTTCTACTGTTATCCTCAAGACAACTTTCAGGCCTAATCGTTCAGTGGTATCGATGGATCATAAAGTACTTGGAAAAGCACAACAGAAGTGTGACATTTGTCCTCTGTCTTCCAGCTCTGTCTTTACAGTCTCATGGGAGCAAAAGTATACATGTAGTTCTCTTAATTTTATTTCTTTATCTACCGTTATAGATTGTAAATTTTTTGTGGGCAGGAATCAAGTTTACCACCTCTATTGCACTCTCACGGGTGCTTAGTACAGCACTCGGCAAACCATAATCACACAAGAAATTTTGGAAGAAAACGCTATTGATGATAAAACACGAACGCTCCATGAAGGAGGGCCTCAAAAGGTTTTTCGATGCTGGGCAGAAATAACTTGCATTGCCTTAAATTCCCTCGAGACTGAATGCTAGTTCTAGGCAAGGAATGTGACTACCAACTTCATTGTGTTTTCTCTCCAAGCGCTTAGTACAGTGCTCAGTACACAGAAAAGCACTCTAGAAATACCATGTGTAAGTAAAGAAGCAGCATGACTAAGTGGATAGAGCACGGGCCTAACATTCAGAAGGACCTGGATTCTAATCCCGGCTCTGCCACATCTCTGCTGTGTGACCCTGGGCAAGTCACTTCACTTCTCTGTGCTTCAGTTACCTCATCTGGAAAATAGGGATTAAGACAGTGAGCCCCATGTGGGACAACCTGATTACCTTGTATCTACCCCAGTGCTTAGAAGAGTGCCTGGCACATAGTAAGCACTTAACAAATATCATCATCATTATTATTATATTCTTATATTATATTGGGTTGGACTCACTCTCTGTCTCACATAGGGCTCACTGTCTTAATCCCCATTTTACAGATGAGGTAATTGAGGCCCAAGCTAGTGATGTGACTTGCCCAAGGCCATGCAGCAGAAATGTGGCAAAGCCGGAATTAGAATCCAGGTCCTTTGACTGCTAAGCCCCTGCTCTATGTCCACTTAGTCATGCTGCTTCTCCATGAAGATGCCTCCACCATTTCTATCTTTAAAAAGAATAGCTAGGATAGAGACTGTGGAAAACTATGAAGATTCCTCCCCTCTGAGCACCACTGGTACTACCCCAATTAATGAATCCTATTACCAGCCAAATGTTCCCAGAATGGCCATGTGGCTTTATACTCCCTACCTTCTGCATCACACTTGCACTTGGATTTGTACCCTTTATTCACTCCATCCTCAGTCTCCCAAAACTCTTGTTTCTAGCCACAATTTATTTTAATATCTGCCTCCCCCTCTAGATTGTAAGTTCCTGGTGGGCAGGGAATGTGTCTACCAGCTCCATTAGGTTGTATTCTTCCCAAGAAATTAATAGTGTTCTGCACACAGTAAGCCCTCAATAAATATCATTCCTCAATTTATTGATTAATTGGTTGAGTAGCCTCCTGTCCTTTTCACTTCAACATGGAGAAAAATAGTGACTTTACTTAAGATTACATTTACTTGACATTGCATGGTCACTCCCTACTGCCAGCACTGCCTACCTCTAGAAACCTTAAAGATTTCTCCCTGAAACAAGTTAGGGTTACTTGTAATCACATCTGTAATTTCGACCTCCCATACATTTAAAAGCCCTACTGAGAGCTCACCTCCTCCAAGAGGCCTTCCCAGATTGAGCTTCCCCTTTTCCTTCTGCACCCTCTGCTCCCTCTCTGCTCTCCCTCTGCTCCCTCCCCCTTCCCCCCTTCACCTCCCTTCAGCTAAGCCCCCTTTCCCTCTGCTCCTCCCCCTCTCTCTTCCCCTCCCTCAGCACTGAGCTCATTTGTATATATTTTTATTACCCTATTTATTTTTTTAATGAGGTGTACATCCCCTTGATTCTATTTATTGTAATTATGTTGTCTTGTTTTTGTCCGTCTGTCTTCTCCCATTAGACTGAGAGCCCGTCATTGGGAAGGGATTGTCTCTGTTGCCGAATTGTGCATTCCAAGCTCTTAGTACAGTGCTCTGCACATAGTAAGCGCTCAATAAATACTATTGAATGAATGAATGAATGAATAAAAGATCCCTAAAGAATCTGAGGAATTCCAGATGTCATTTTTCAAAATTAGCTTTATTTCTTTTGAACAGCATTTCTCATCCTTTTGCTGCTTTTCCCATTACTATTGAGGATGAACATTGCAAATTTAGTGTCACTTAAAGAAAACTTCACCACAGAGTTATGAGTACGCTCCCATTTGAGTGTCTATTCTATTATCCTGCAGGAGTTGATTCTCTGAAGCTGCAGGGCTAGTGCAAAGAACAGGAAGTTGGGGGCCCAGGATTATAATTCTGACACCTCCCATTCACTGTTGTGTGACATTGGGCAAGTCACTCACTGTCCCTCGACCTCCTTTATCTCTACACTGAGCCCATGCCCATGTCCTGCCTCTGGCCCGGAATGTCCTCTCTCCTCAAATCCACCAGACAGTGACTCTCCCCCTCCCCCTTTGAAGCTTAATTCAAAGCACATAATCTTCCAAGAGGCCTTCCCTGATTAAGCTTTTCATTCCCCCACTCCTTCTCCCTTCTTCCTGATCCTTGCACTTGGATTTTCTCCTGTTATTCACCCCCTCTCAGCCCCACAGTACTTATATGCATATCCATAATTTATTTATTTATTTATATCAAAGTCTCTGTCCCCCTCTAGAGTGTATGTTCATTGTGGACAGGGAACATGTCTATCAACTCTGTAATAGAGTGTTTTTTTTTTTTCCGAAGCATTTAGTACAGGGCTCTGCACACAGTAACCACTCAATAAATTTGATTGAATAATTTGTCAGTCAATGGTATTTATTGAGTGCTTACTGTTTGCAGAGCACTGTACTAAACACCTACGAGCGTACAATATGACAGAGTTGCAAAAGACAATCCCTAATAATAATAATAATAATGTTGGTATTTGTTAAGCACTTACTATGTGCAGAGCACTGTTCTAAGCGCTGGGGTAAACACAGGGGAATCAGGTTGACCCACGTGGGGCTCACAGTCTTAATCCCCATTTTACAGATGAGGAAACTGAGGCACAGAGAAGTTAAGTGACTTGCCCACAGTCACACAGCTGACAAGTGGCAGAGCTGGGATTCGAACTCATGAGCCCTGACTCCAAAGCCCGTGCTCTTTCCACTGCACCACGCTGCTTCTCTGACCACAAGGAGCTCAGTGAGGATAAAATTTTTGTTGAATCTGATTTTCTTGTATTTATCTGGGTGCTTAGCACAATGCATTAACAAATATTACAATTGTCATTATTGCCAGAGTTGGTAAAGTGCTATTTAGGGTATTGGCATGGAAATTCGATTATACTTTTCCAATGATCACTTTGGATTTGGAAGGAGAACTAGGTAAGCATAACAGTAGCCTTCAGTCTTTTCTTCTAATGTGACTTCTGATGTCACGTTAATTTTTAAGGATGTTAGCTGTATTATTGCACAGAGATTGCCCTGGGCATTAAAAACTTACTATGTCTCAGAAAAAGTCCAACCAAAGTAAAGAAAGAATCTTATGAGCTAGAAATACCAGAGATTAGCCAAACACCAATTAATTTCTGCTTGGAAACAGATCATTTCTGCTTGGAAACAGAGAAACAGCATGGCTCATTGGAAAGAGTCCGGGCTTGGGAGTCAGAGGTCATGGGTTCGAATCCTGCTCTGCCCCTTGTCAGCTGTGTGACTGTGGGCAAGTCACTTCACTTCTCTGTACCTCAGTTCCCTCATCTGTAAAATGGGGATGAAGACTGTGAGCCTCACGTGGGACAACCTCATTCCCCTGTATCTACCCCAGTGCTTAGAACAGTGCTCTGCACGTAGTAAGCACTTGACAAATACCAACATTATTATTATTATTATTATAATCTCGCTAGATCTCGTAAGGTAATTTGTTTAATTTAGTGATAAATGCTAGTATTTGAGATCCACTGGATGCTATACCCTGAACTGAGCACTTGGTAAAATTCAACAATCACTCAATTGATGGTATTTATTAAGAGATTACTAGTTCCCTGTGCACCGACACCATGTATTCAATCGTACTCTCCCAAGCACTTACTACAATGTTCTGTACACATTAAGCACTCAACAAATACCATAGCTTGATATGTACATGAAGCCCCTCGGCATCTATGATAAAGGAAGTCAACCCAGTCCTTTCCCTCAACATAACAAAGAGACATCTTTCCTGACCACCAGGAGCTTACATTCTTACTTCACAGATTTCCAATCTCCTTGGCTTCCTAGGATAGGTATTGTTGTAGAAGATCGTGATGTTCAGAGAAGCTCTTCATGATGAGACATTGGTTAACGCTTAGAAACATAGTATTTGTGAAAAGGTGATTCTTTTACAGTAAAGATATTCAGACCTGAGCAGAAGTAAACCTTCTACTCCCTCATATAAGCCCTCCTCTTGTGGTCACAGGGTTTGTCAGCACTAGAGGAAAACTTTATTGCCTGATACCTGCGCCACTTCAGTATAATTCTTGTTTAAATAATCAGAAAAAACAGCAACACGAATTCTAAGGGAAACTCTACATCGTGAGTAACAACTCCTTCTGTCATCACCACAAAACGAATCTTTATTTTAGCTGTGTCTTGACATGAACGCTAAAAAGGAAGGAAGTATGAGTGAAAATGGCCTGCTCGTACTAAGACCATTTGTAAATAGAGCTTTTCACTCGCACCTCAAGCCTGGAGCAGCTTCACGGAGCGGATCGAAGATTCCTAATGAAACCCATTGTCATTATAAGTCAATAGAACACAATAGGTTCAGTCAGAGTTTTGAAATAGCAGCTCCTAAAAAGCACCCACCGGCTGCCTTTTGGTGACCAAAATCAGTACGAAGACTTAGTGTGTGGATGAATTTTATATTTTCGACCATCTGGTGAGGAAATATAAAAATGAAAACTTAATTGCCTTCCCCACTAGAGCCACTCTGTTAATTCAAGACAACACACTCAAGTATTTATACAGATGGCCCCCGTGGCCATATTCCCCATTTGAATTCTCTACAGGGAAGCCAGGGAAAGCAGAACTTCTCGGATATGTGCTTGCCTGCCTAGTTTCACACTTTGAAATCATCGGCAAATGCTGATTTATTCCCCGCCAAATGTTTTCCTATCTGATTAGGCAGTTTTCTACTCCAGTAAGCATGTAATATGGAAGTAGCCAAACTTCTACACTGAGGAGTGAAAAGACAATATTTATAGTTTGGAAATAAAACAATCTGGAGGCATCAGACTGGTTGGGATCATAAAGAGTTTGGTAGGGGGGCAAATTTTGACTCAATCTGTACTATAGGAGGAAGGCGGGAAAGTGCGGTTTTAATGGACAGGGAGGCCGAGGTATGTTTATACAATAAACAAAGGATTTTAAGAACTGTGTTTATAATAAATTATCCCAAAGGCAGATTCTTGTCAATTGTGGTTGTACTAGTCTTCCACCAGAAGAGCTGGGATCCAGTTGAAATAGAAGGAAATATATTTCAGCCTGCATTTTCAATAACAGTTTTGACTTCTCTCTAGAAAATTAATGTTCCTTTTTTGGGGCGGGTGGGGGGAGGGTAGGCATGGGGGACGTTGGTATTTAAGCACTTACTAAATGCCAGGCTCTGTTCTAAGCTCTGGGCTAGACACAAGGTAATCAGGTTGGACACAGTCCATGTCCCAAATGGGGCTCACAGTCTTAATCCCCACGTTACAAATGGGGTAACTGAGGCACAGAGAAGTTAAATGACTTGCCCAAAGTCACACAGCAGACAAGTGGCAGAGCTAGGATTAGAAGCAGGTCCTCCTGACTCCCAAGCCAGTGCTCTATCCACTAGGCCATGCTACCTCTCTGTAACTGACAGCAGTTTATGGAGGTTCCTTAAAGAGACCTGGGGAGTCAGAGAATCTGGATTTAGTCCTGGCTCAACAACCTGTCTGCTGTATGATCTTGGGCAAGTCACTTGTCTTCTCTATTCCTCAGTTATCTCATCTGTAAAGTGGTGACTAAGACTCTGAGCCCCATGTGGGACACGGACTGTGTCCAACCTGATTATCTTGTATCTACCTGACTGCTTAGTACAGAGCCTGGAACATATTAAGCATTTAACAAATAATATCAAAAAAATTGCATGGTTTATTTACTTGCGAAGTCTGGAAGAATACGGTGTTGTTAAACTGGTAGTCCAGGTAAAGAGATGGAAAAAGAGTAACCCATATTGTCATATTACTTGAGCACTTACTTTGTGCAGAGGTCTCTATTTAGCACTTGGGAGAGAAAATACAAGATAACAAAATAGCAGACACATTCCCTGCCCCCAGTGAGCTTGCAGTCTAGAGGAACATAAAGTTTCTATCTACTTTCTAACTATAATAGAGCTCAAATCCCTGCTAAATGACACCAAGGCTATTTCTCCTAATGAGTGGGGGTAAAATAGAATATATGTGGAAATGGCACAGGGCAGTCTCAAATGGGGCTAAGGTTAGCCCTGCTGTCTTTTTGATATCTTTTCCTAGGTGAGAGAGGCTATTTTTTCTATGTGCCTGTCCACTCCTCACTTAGATTGTGAACTCTGGTGGGAATTCCTGATCTGTAAATGCCTCTTTCCTTTGAGAAAGATATATATGTGATGATCACTCAATCGGTATTATTTATTGTGCACCTTCAGGCATTGAGTCAATCATATTCATTAAGCACTTTCTGGGTACAGAGCACTGTACTATGTGCTTGAGAGAGTAGAGTATAAAATATAACAGACACATTCCCTGCCCACGACAAGCTTACAGTTTAGAGGGGGAGATAGACATTAGTATAAATAAATGACACCTATAATGTGCAGAACACTGTCTTCGGTACTTGGGAGAGTACTATAGACCTGACAACATAATCCCTGCCTTCAAGGAGCTTGCCATTTGACATGGCAGGAAGTCATCATATTAAAATAGGTTAGAGGAAGAAGAAAATTTAGGATATTTCAAAAAGAGAGTGACTTGACAATAGGGCAAGATGCTATTCATTCGATCATATTTATTAAGGGCTTACTGTGTTCAGAGCACTGTACTAAGCACTTGGGAAAGTACAAAAATAGTGACATTCCTTGCCCACAATGAGCTCACAGTCTAGAGGGAGGAAGATAGACATCGATACAAATAAATATAATTACAGATATATATGTAAGTTCTGTGGAGTTGAGGGGCACGGTGGAGGGGGAGAGAAAAGGGAGCAAGTCAGGATGACACAGAAGGGTGTGGGAGATGTGGAAAATTGGGGCTTAGTCTGGGAAGGCCTCTTGGAGGAGATAGGAGGGAGACAAATTGTCCGTCGGATTTGAGAGGGGAGGATGTTCCGGGCCAGAGGCAGGACATTGGCTAGGGGTCGGAGTCGGAATCAGGGTCGGGGTCAGATGCAATGGAGTAAAGTGGTTGTGAATACACAATCCCATAGTGGGTGCAGAAGTTTTTGGGGAGTAGTTAGGGGGTTGGAAACTGGGGAAAAGATAAATTGGTCAGAGAAGGAGATATGATTTCTGAAGGGCTTTGGAAATGGGGAGGGCTATAGTCTGGTGGATTTAGTGGTGACGAGATGGGTACGTTTCTTATTTTCATGTCGTTTTGGGGTAATTCCAAAAAGACTTCCAAGCATTAAATGCATTTGAAGGCCATTTTGAATGTTATGCCTTTTGCTGTTAATTACTTTAATCAAAATCTCCTGGCTTAAAGCATTAAATACCTTCTCAGTTTCTCCTGAAAAATGCTAAAAGAAAAAAAAAAAAAAAAGACTGGGAGACCTAGAAATAGCTTGATGTGTTCTCAGATGAATTAACTAAGCAAATAAAATGTGTTAGTCAGTAACCAGGCAGAAAACTTGTCACTGCACCACTACTAATGTTAACTGGAATTAGTTCAGTTGATACCTTCCAAATGCCATTTGACATCTCATAAACTAACAGCTAAACCAACAGAAATGGATTTCTGTATTCCATAGGTATCTATCAGGTTATAAACAGGGCTAACTTATTGCTGCTAATAAATGCATAACGGAAGGATATCATTTCATGTGAACTAAAAGCCTTCTGAATCACCTGTGAAAATAAAAGTGAAATAGGGCACTTTTGTCAGGCTGCAGTGTATCTAGAAAAAATATTTCAAGCCTACTGGGGGTGGGTGACACTTTTTTGGGGGGGTTTTGTTTTTTTTTTTTTAGATCTCTTGCAAAAAATGGTTTTGTTTTTGCCTAAAGCACAAATAGCTCAAATGCATAAATAATTCCAGTTGGTGATTGGTGGCTCATTCATCTTTTGAAATGCAATCTTTCATGGCTCCCAGTGAGTCTGATGAGAGGAAAATAAACTTTTAGAAGGAAGCATTAACTCTTTCAGACCAGAAGCTTTCATTGATATGTTCCAATAAAAATAATTGTGGTATTCGAGAACTTACTACGTGGTAGATACAAGATAATTAGGTCAGATAGTCCCTGTCCCATGCAGAACTCATATCTAAGGGTGAGATAGAACAGATAAGTAATCCCTATTTTACAGATGAGGTAATTGAGGCCCGGAGAATGTCAGCGATTTGCCCAAGGTCACACAGCAGGTAAATCCTGGAGCCAGGATTAAAATCCAGAACCACTGACTCCCAGGCTCATACTCTTTCCACTAACCCATGTTGTTTCCTAGTGCAGTTGGTGAAGAAATAGAATCTACCTTTATTTCCAGCTAACATTCCAGTGAAAATTGTGTATAGTTTCAATAACATCTAAATTAATTAATTAATGTTGGTATTTGTTAAGCGCTTACTATGTGCAGAGCACTGTTCTAAGCGCTGGGGTAGACACAGGGGAATCAGGTTGTCCCACGTGGGGCTCACAGTATTAATCCCCATTTTACAGATGAGGGAACTGAGGCACCGAGAAGTTAAGTGACTTGCCCACAGTCACACAGCTGACAAGTGGCAGAGCTGGGATTCGAACTCATGAGCCCTGACTCCAAAGCCCATGCTCTTTCCACTGCGCCACGCTGCTTCTTCAAAGAGTGAATGGATGTTTGTAGAGAAATCCTATTCCAACTTCTGGACTATAAACTCTTCTTTCAGACTCTAAACTCCTTTTCTGGGCCTTTGGGGTAGGGAATGTGTCTACAAACTCTTCTAAACCAGGGGAAGCAGCGTGGCTCAGTGGAAAGAGCCTGGGCTTCAGAGTCAGAGGTCATGGGTTCAACTCCCAGCTCCGCCTCTTGTCAGCTGTGTGACTCTGGTCAAGGCACTTAACTTCTCTGTGCCTCAGTTCCCTCATCTGTAAAATGGGGATTAACTGTGAGCCTCACGTGGGACAACCTGATTACCCTGTATCTACCCCAGCACTTAGAACAGTGCTCTGCACATAGTAAGCGCTTAACAAATACCAAAATTATTATTATTATTATACACTCTCCCAAGTGCTAAGTACAATGATCTGCACATAATAAATGATCAATAAATAGGATTCATTGATTTTCTCTTTTCTTATTCCGTCAAGTCGTCTCTGACCTACAGTGAAGCCATGGACGCATCTCTCCCAAGATGCCCCGCTCTCTATTTGCAATCGTTCTGATAGTGGATCCATAGAGTTTTCTTGGTAAAAATACAGAAGTAGTTTACCACTGCCTCTTTCCACGCAGTCACCTGGAGTCTCTGCCCTCAACGCTCTCCCAAGCCGCTGCTGCCCAGCGTGGGTGAGTTTTGACTTGTAACAGATTGCCTTTCACTCGCTAGCCACTGCCCAAGGTGGGAATGGAATAGATATGCCTCTGCTTGACGCTCCCTCCCATAGTCAAGACTGATAGAGTACTGGAAACTTTCCAGGTGTGACGCTGAGAGAGGTGATTGATTTGGGGATAGCTTTAATTTTTTAACTAGTTGAGGTAACTTTAAATCAAAATTACATGTTCTCTTTCTTTATCAGCAATCACAGCAACATACCTGTCATTAAAAGTCACCTATTCAATAGGCTGCTACCAAGCAGTCATCACAATATTAGGTAGGGGCTGTATGGATGGAATCGTAATGGGAAAAAAAAATGTGCAAGGGAAAGATGCAGTTCATTTGCAATCTTGAACTCCCATATGTCCCAGAAATACATCTGAAGAAAATTATATGAATCTTCATCACTCTAACATCAGTGAGGTTTCTTACATAAAAAAAGAATGATTTTAGGTTATGGTAATGATATACTGTGATTTTGTAATTTAGAGGGCTTCAACTATAACAATTATATAAAAAAGTCAGAGATTTCCTGAAGGTAAAACACAAATCTGTCTTGCAAGGCCAGGAAAAATCTATATGGGCCAAATTGCAGCTCTTTCAACAATTGTCATACCATCATACTTCACTGAACAGCTATGTGTGAGCTAAATATTTCAGCTTCCAATAAAATAAACTCATTTAACCTTCCTGAAAGAATGTAGGAATGAAATGAAAGTTTCATGAAAAGATTAGGGTCACAGTCCTGGACTTCATTTATAAAGAAAGTTTACAATAATGTAATTGGCTAGGTTGAGTTGATTAGGCTCATAGAATATAATTTCTCCAAAAAAGCCATCCTGTATTTGAAATCAACCTCATTCATCTCCATTAGTAAATGTAAATTAGCAAATTTGCTAATTGACAATTGGGAATTTAAGGGGGGGAAGGCTGATTCCGAAGTACAAAATCTATTGTTACTGTCAACAGTTAAATAGTCATTTCAGCTGTTTCTGCTTCTTCACTATTTTATTCCATTGTTTGATTCACTTTTTAAAATCTGGTATCCCACCTAGAACCTCTTGCTCACTCTTTTCCAACAACTTGAGACTCCCTCTCTCCCCACATCTGACAGACCACTGTCAAATCCTTACTTAAATCCCACCTCCTCCATTAATTGCCACTATCCTGAGCCATAAGAGCACAGGTTTGAGAGTCAGAGGAAATGGGTTCTAATCCCTGCTCCACCACCTGTCTGCTTTGTGACCTTGGATAAGTCACTTCACTTCTCTGTGACTCAGTTATCTCATCTGTAAAATGGGGATTAAAAACTTGAGCCCTACTTGGGACAACCTGATTACCGGATATCTACCTCAGTGCTTAGAACAGTGCTTGGCACAATAATAAGTGCTTAACAAATACCATAATTATTATTATTTCTGCCCTTCAGTCATCTCTGGTGCTTATGACCTTTTTTTTACATCCTCCTTAGCACTAATACATGTATGTCCATCCAGTATATTTATTTTGACCATTCTAGTTTGTATTTTCTTTTCTATTCTACCATGCAAGTAGTAATTCCTCAAAATATACTACTGATTATGTTTGTCTCCCATGTTAGAGTGTACACTCCTTGTGGACAGGGAACCGTCACTCTTAGTCAGCACTGCCCAAGCATCTAATACAGTGCACCACCCAAAATGGGCACTCAATAACTGCTATTAGTACTATATCATTAACCCTCACCTAACTCATCACTCTTTTGGAAGACAAGGTACCCAAAATATAATAATAATTACAAGAATGGATTGAAGCTTCTGGAAGATTTCAAGAATCTTCTACTCTCAATCTTCAAAGAATATTACAGTGGACTGAAAACAGGTGCTATATGAAACCTAAAGTTAATAGTATTATTTATTTCTCCCCTCTTCTAGGCTGTGAGCCCGAAGTTGGGTAGGGATTATCTCTATTTGTTGCTGAATTGTACTTTCCAAGTGCTTAGTACAGTGCTCTGCACACAGTAAGCACTCAATAAATATTACTGAATGAATAAATTTATGAAATTGTTAGAAAATTAAACTCATGATATCAATATGAACTAAATGCATCATGATTATCTGTTTTGTTTGTTCATCACCTTTATAGTTTCCAAAAGTATCATCTTCTAAACTGATGAAAACCTACAATCAATCATGAATTACTTTTATCTGTAACTTGTGTATGCAAAAACCTCAGTCAAATATACACTCTACTCAGTGTTATTAGAGAGCTCCAGATGTTTTCTCCAAGTCTTAGCACTTTGTTTCTTGGATTTATTATCTACTCCTCTTTTCATCATACCTAAGGCTTCCAAAAATTCCTCGAGGGCAGGAATTCATTCATTCAATCGTATTTATTGAGCGCTTACCGTGTGAAGAGCTCTGTTTGGTCTCTACTACTTCCCTAAGTGCTTAGGAGAGTGCTCTGCACATGATAGGCCCTCACTAAATACTATAGATTGATGCTTTCCTATCTGCCGGCCAACTGGTTGTTTCTTGAAGTAGCATTCCAGAATTGATCATTTCAACCTAATAAAACCCAATTATAATAGAAAAGGGAATTCAGCGGAAGGTCACTGGGAGGAAAGACTCAGAGCTTATTGACATGACTTGAAATCAATCAATAGTATTATTGAGTGCTTACTGTGTGCAGATCACTGTGCTAAGCGTGTGACAGAGTACAGCACAACAGAGTTTGGTAGACATTTTCCCCTCCACAAGGTCCTAATTACCAATTAACATGTATTCATGATTTTGTTGGGTGGATTTTGTTATTTTGTTGGGAGGATTTTGTTATTTTGTTGGGAGGATGCTAAAGGGGTTATCAGGGAAAGGTTAAGGTGACAGTGAGTCCAAAATGTAGCACCCAGGGAGATCCTGTAGAATATATTAGAAGCGGAGCCAGAGGAATGGGGTTATTTACAGCTGGAGACAGCATAAAAACCCAGATGAAATCTCTGGTTGCAATTACAGAGCAGCTGATGAGAGCCGCGTGTTCAAAATCAAGGGCAGTTGGGTACTCTCTCTCTCTCTCTCTACTGTGCTAGCTGAAGGTATCTTTTTTCTGAATGGGAATCTTAGGGGGTGACCTGGAGAAATGGGTGCTTCACAGGAACCTGGGATAGGGAAGTGCAGATAATCACTGCCCAAGAAGACACTATCAGGAAAAGAAGGGTCTGAGAGCAGGAGCTGAAATCCTCAGTGAAAAGATAGTCTGTAGATTAATCTGTGCCACACCTCCACAGTCCCGATAGTGTGAATGTTGTACATACTGCGCTAAACTGTTCCACAGAATTCTTGATCTCACAGAAAAAAAGGCATTTAAATAGAATTTCATTCCAGAAAGCCACAAACACACTGCATTTTTTTTTTCCCCCAGTGCCCCAGCTGGGACACCGATCCCATAATTTAACAACAGTGACATTTCAAATCCTAGCCACTCTGAAAAGGGAAGAGAGTAAAGACAGAGAATTGCATTTCTAATCTAGTATTCTGCAGCATGCTGGCAATCCTTAGTGATTAGTATACACCACTAATGATATTTCAATCTTTACAGGGGACTGGAATATATATCTCCAAATGGCTTTAGGAAGTGAGAGGTTTGAGGGTAATGTTTCAATTTGAAAAAAATAATTTCTTCTAAACCGTTGATTTCACATAGAGCATTTAAGAAAAATAATTGACAGATCTGCATATATGCAACATTACTATAAGGTTATACAGAGTCTATTATAGCAAGCATTTAGATTTTGCAAAGCAAAATGCTAGGGACAAAACTTTTCAACTGTATTTATACATGATTTTTCTAAGCTATCGCTCTGGGGCTTGAGGTTTCTCATTGAAATTTCTATCTCTAAATTCAACCTGACTTCACCATTGTTCCTCTAGTGATGCTTAATAAACTGCAATATGGGAAAATATTGTCTTAGCTATTGCATTAAAATGTTTTGATACTTTATAGTTCAAAAAAGGGGTTTGATTTAATTGGCACCAACTGACCTCATTGCTTCTTATAAACTTAGCAATATATATTCAGCAAAAAGAATAAAAATGAACAGATGTTTCCCCTTAAAGAAGTCAGACAAAGATTTTTCTTACACAATAAATCAGCTGCTAGTGGATTTCCAGGGCATTGCTTTACGGTAACTGTGTAGGTAAGGTTTACACCCGATTTACCTCTGTGTGGATCCAAAACTGGTACAGGAGGTTGAACTGGAGATGAACAGCAAATACCGAAGGAGGGATGAAACAAGCCAGAGGGCAGTAGAAAATCTGCCATGAAGCGACCCGCACGTGTATGGAAGAGAGAGAAAATGAAATTTAAAACAAGGTCTTAACTACCTATCCACCCATGCCTCAGATATTTGTGCATGTGTTTCAGTAGATCAGGAACGGTAAATAAACCTTAGACACTTGGTTCCAGTATTTGAATGTGCATCATGCCTTTGCCAGAGAGTAAAGATGTTAAAGATGTGAGCTACAACTCAGTTAGCTGATGTGCTTCTGGGGCTTGCAGGAGCTGAAATATTGTGTTCCCCCTGCTGTCTCCTTAAGAACGCCTCCCTGCTGTGTAGAATTGGTTCTTTAAATATGGGCAGTCCAACTAATAGGTGAGATTATTATGCTTTTCCCATTTTTCATAACCAAAGCGTGCAAGTACCACGGTCTACCTGGACAAGGAACACTCTTAACGTTTCCAAGAGAATGTAACCTGAGATAAGAAGGGGAAGGAATCTATTTTCAAACTTAGATTTACTACCTGGATATAGCCAAAGAGGGGCCCACCCTATCCATTAAACCCCCTGAAAAGAGGTGTTTCAGAAAGCTCCACAGAGTGATGCTGCCAGCAAAGCAAGTTTTGCAGGTCTGAAGTCCCAAAAGGCCGGAAATGCTTCTGCCTTGGAAAAACAACTTAGCTTTCAACCACAGAGCTGGTTCGAGTCAGCTAATAAACACAATCTGCTGTTTTCCTCTAATTACTTTGATCCTCAGAACCCCTTGCATGTTGGAGGGAAGCATTTTATTAAATGAAAAACCGAACAACCAAGTAAGAAGGGGGAAAGAAATCTGACTTTCATTTTCCACATCTTGTGGAATACTGTACGGCAGTCTGTACAGTACAGAGGTCAGAACCTCTGTACATTATGCAAAAATTTCTCTATGAGTCAATTCCTTACCGTGGCAGGAGAGTTTGCATACATTAATGAAGCTTAGAGTTATGCCATTGAGAGATACTCTCTAATCGGGGTTACCCATAATGGAAAGGTCTAAGTCGAAGCATCAAAGTTGATTCACCTGTGCTTCCCAGCAGGGGCATTGGAAAAAGTCAAAGGTGGATGATCAGGTGATCAAAATGTTGATCAAAGACAACAGCAGGGACTTAATATTAATATTAGTGGAATTTGTCAAGCACTTACTATGTGCCAGGTACTGTACTAAGCACTGGATTAATACAAGCAAATTGCTTGGACATAGTCCCTCTCTCACCTGGGGCTTGGAGTCTTAATCCCCATTTTATTCATTCATTCTTTCAATCATATAATAATGATGATATTTGTTAAGCACCTACTAGGTATCAGGCACTGTACTAAGCACTTGAGAGAGTTCAATACGGTATTGAACGGATACATTCGCTGCCCATTTTACCCATGAGGAAACTGAGCCACAGAGATATTAAGTGACTTGCCCAAGGTCATACTCCAGTCAAGTGGCAGAGCTGGGATTAGAAATCAGGTCCTCAGTCTCCTAGGCCCATGCTCTTTCCAACCTGATTTGCTTGTATCCACCCCAGCGCTTAGTACAATACCTGGAACATAGAAAGCGCTTAACAAATACCACAATTATAATAATAATAATGTTGTTATTTGTTAAGCACTTACTATGTGCTGAGCACTGTTCTAAGTGCTGGGGTAGATACAGGGTAATGAGGTTGTCCCACGTAGGACTCACAGTCTTCATCCCCATTTTCCAGATGAGGTAACTGAGGTACAGAGAAGTTAAGTGCCTTGCCCAGAGTCACACAGCTGACAAGAGGCGGAGCCAGGATTAGAACCCATGACCTCTGACTCCTAGGCCCGTGCTCTTTCCACTGAGCCATGCTGCTTCTCCAATTATTATTATGTAGGACAGGGACTAGGTCTGACCTGATTAACTTGTATATGCTCCAGATTTTAGAAGAGTGCTTGACATATAATAGGTGTTTAACAAATCCATCAAAAGTCTGAAATTGATTCAGTGTGAAGGAATATATACTCTCTCAGGATCTCAGCTGGAGACCTTTCAGTAGCCTCCCAGCCATGGCTATGGGAGGGAGAGTCAAGGAGAGGCCAGCCCATTCCATTCCTAGCTAGGCCAGTGGCTAGTGAGTGGAAGGCCATCTGCTACAAGTCAAAAGTCCCCTGTGCTGGGCAGCAGTGGCACGGGAGAGACTCGAGGGCAGAGACGCAAGTTAACTGTGCCGAAGCTGGAAATGGTAAATTGCTTCCATATTTTACCAAGAAAATTCTATGGATATACTACTATTATTACTACTAATAATAATGGTATTTGTTAAGCACTTACTATGTGCCAAGCACTGTTCTAAGTGCTGATAATGATACTATTTGTTAAGTGCTTATTACATGCGAAGCACTGTTCTAAGCGCTGGGGGGATACAAGGTGAGCAGGTTGTCCCGTGTGGAGCTTCCAGTCTTAATCTCCATTTTACAGACGAGGTAACCGAGGCACCAAGAATAATAATGTTGGTATTTGTTAAGCGCTTACTATGTGCAGAGCACTGTTCTAAGCACTGGGGTAGACACAGGGGAATCAGGTTGTCCCACATGTGGCTCACAATCTTAATCCCCATTTACAGATGAGGTAACTGAGGCACAGAGAAGTGAAGTGACTTGCCCACAGTCACATAGCTGACAAGTGGCAGAGCTGGGATACGAACCCACGACCTCTGACTCCAAAGCCCGTGCTCTTTCCACTGAGCCATGCTGCTTCTCTGAAGTGAAGTGAAGTGATTTGCCCAAAGTCACACAGCTGTCAAATGGTGGAGCCAGAATTAGAACCCACGACTTTACTACCAGATTGATTGCAGATGGAGAGCAGGGCATGCTGGGAGACATGTGTCCATGGAGTCACTTTGGGTCGGAAACAACTCGATGGCATAACCTCTTCCTGATTTCCCTATCACTGTGGATGGCACGACTATCCTTCCCGTTTCTCAAGCCCGCAACCTCGGTGTCATCCTTGACTCGGCTCTCTCGTTCACCCCACACATCCAATCTGTCACCAAAACCTGCCAGTCTCACCTTTATAATATCGCCAAGATCCACCCTTTCCTTTCCACCCAAATGGCTATCTTACTGTTACAGACTCCCGTAATATCCTAGCTGGATTATTGTGTCAGCCTGCTCTCCGATCTCCCTTCCTCCTCTCTCTCCCCGCTCCAGTCTATTCTCCACTCCACCGCCCGGCTCATCTTCCCACAGAAACACTCTGGGCCTGTCACTCCCCTTCTTAAACACCTCCAGTGGTTGCCTATCGACCTCCGCACAAAACAAAAATTTCTCACTCTAGGCTTAGAAGCTCTCCATCACCTTGCCCCCTCCTACCTCTCCTCCCTTCTCTCTTTCCACTGTCCATCCCACACGCTCCGTTCCTCTGCCGCCCACCTCCTCACCGTCCTCCATTCTCGCCTTTTCCGCCGTCGACCCCTGGGCCATCTCCTCCCGCCATCCTGGAACGCCCTCCCTCCTCACCTCCACCAAACTAATTTTCTTCCCCTCTTTAAAACCCTACTGAGAGCTCACCTCTTCCAAGAGGCCTTCTCAGACTGAGCTTCCCCTTTTCCCTCTGCTAAGCCCTCTTTTCCCCCCTTTCCCTCTGCTCCTCTTCCTCTCCCTTCCTCTCCCCTCAGCACTGTGCTCATTCTCTCAATTGTATATATTTTCATTACCCTATTTATTTTGTTAATGATATGTTCATCCCCTTGACTCTATTTATAGCTATTGTTTTTGTCTGTCTCCCCCGATTAGACTGTAAGCCCGTCAATGGGCAGGGACTGCCTCTCTCTGTTGCCGATTTGTACTTTCCAAGAGCTTATAGTACAGTGCTCTGCACATAGTAAGCGCTCAATAAATACTATTGAATAAGACAAGACACAGAGGAACGTATTGCAGATGAATGGTTCAGAAATACCCCCACACATTACTAACTACCATTTTCTTGTTATGTCCACCTCTAGCAGGAGGTTTTAAACTCTTGTCACTCACTGCCTTATTATCATGTTCAATATTGAAGTTGGAAAATCCCCAAGTTCTGAGTGGTACGGGGCAGTGGGAACGAGACAGAAGCCACTGCCATCACAGCATTCGTTCATTCATTCGTTCAATTGTATTTATTGAGCGCTTACTGTGTGCAGAGCACTGTACTAAGCACTTGGAAAGTACAATTGGGCAACAAGTAGAGACAATCCCTACCCCACAGTGGGCTCACAGTCTAGAAGGGGGAAGACAGAAGACAAAAGGAAACAAAGCAAATAGACAGGCATCAATAGCATCCGTGTAAATAAATAGAATTATAGATATATATACACATCATTAATAAAATAAATAGAATAATAAATATGTACATATTTACACAAGTGCTTGACTGGTGCAATGCTCATGAGTCTCTACTTTTCTTCCTGCCCTGAATGTATATACGCCAACTTACTAATAATAGTGATTGTGGTATTTTTTAAGTGCTTACTATGTACCAGTTACTCTACTAAGCTCTGTTGTGATACAAGCAAATTGGGTTGGACACAGTCCCTGTCTCACGTGGGGGACACAATCCCTGACTCACGTGGGGCTAACAGTTTCAATCCCCCTATTACAGATGAGGTAATTAAGGCCAAGAAAAGTGAACTGACTTGCCTAAGGTCACATCGTAGACAAAGGATGGTGCCGGGATCAGAAACTAGGTCCTTCTGACTCCCAGGCCCAAGGTCTATCCACTACACCGTGCTGCTTCTCGTGTTATTCCAAAATAGACTGTTATTGTATTCCCTAATTCTTCCATAGGGCTCTATCCGAGGAATATAAAGGAAACACGTTTTCCAGAAAAACTGGGTGTTCTGGCAGAAATGACTGGCTTGTGCAGCATGGTCTAGTGGAAAGAGCCTAGGCCTGGGGGTCAGAGGTCCTGCTTTTTATATGCCAGCTTTGCCAGCTGTGTGACTTTGGGCAAGTCACTTATCTTCTCTGTGCCACAGTTACACCATCTGCAGAATGGGGATAAAATATCCATTCTTCCTCCAACTTAGACAGGGAGTCCCATGGGGGTTTGAAAGTGTGTCCATCCTGGTTACCTTGTGTCTACCCTAGTCTTTATTACAGTGCTTGACACACTGGCAGAGATTAACAAATGCCAATATTATTGTTGCTATTGAGTTATTTTATTATTAATCTCCTTCCAACTGCCCTAAATTTGGAGGAAACTAAGGAAGAAGGGACAGTTTTTAGGAGCTGGGCTCTTCACTAAGGTCATGGCTGATCTAGAGTCAGAATCCATGTCACCAACCTGTCAATCAAAAGGTAGCACACTGCCATTCATATAGAGGCAAAGCAGAGCAGCATCTCCTAGTGGATAGAGCATGAGCCCGGGAGTCTGAAGGACCTGAGGTCTAATCTTACCTCTGCCGCTCACTGATTTGCTGGGCGACCTTAGGTAAGTCCCTTAACTTCTCTGGGCCTCTGCTATCTCATCCGCAAAATGGGGATTAGGACTGGGAGCCCTATGTGGGACAGGGACTGTGTCCAACCTGATTAGCTTGATCTACCCCAGCACTTAGGATAGTGCCTGGCACATAGTAAGCTCTTAGCGAATACCATAAGAAAAAAATAAATGTCTACGCTTCGCCTTCTAATACGATTTATATAAGGATGACTACTTCTCCAAGTTGAAACACAAGCTATTACTTGCCTATGCCATGTTTGACTCAGTGGAAAGAGCCCGGGCTTGGGAGTCATAGGTCATGGGTTTGAATCCCTTCTCTGCCCCTTGTCAGCTTTGCGACTGTGGGGAAGTCACTTAACTTCTCTGTGCCTCGGTTACCTCATCTGTAAAATGGGGATTAAGACTGTGAGCCTCACGTGGGTCAACCTGATTACCTGTAAATCCACCCCAGCGTTTAGAACAGTGCTTTGCACATAGTAAGCGCTTAAGAAATGCCAATATTATTATTATGTTTAAAAATCAAATCTATACATGCCCACCTAGCATGTAAGATCCTTCTGGACAGGGAACATGGCACTCCTTAATTCTGTATTTCCCAAATGCCTACTATACTACCCCAACCAAGTGGGTGCTTAATAAATATGACAACTACTAATCACTCAGTGCCTCTAGACATAATCATGGTAGGAACAATAAACATAACGTTAATAAGACAATGACACAGTCCTATATTGGAGAAAGACTCCTCTCTTGCTTCTGGGCCTCATTAAGACACTCGGATATAGATGTCTCCTCCTTGTAAATTACTGAAATGAAAATCAGAAGGTCATTTTTTTTACCCCTGGGCCAAACCCCACGGTGGTTATTAAAGTCACAGAACAATGCTACTTGCATGTTCCATGCCAACATGTGGGCTCAGAAACCATCTAATCAAGACTTGAAAAGATTGGAAACATAAATACAGAACTGTGGCATGCTAGGCTCCTGATTTGTTTAATATACAGTCCATCGTTTTGCCTCTTTCCAGTCGTTTTTAATGGAGAATGACTCTAGAGAGTCAGTCTCACAGTCTCTTAGTGGAAATCTTCCTTATGGTGCAACCATCTTGCAATAATACCCTCCCCATGTAGCGCGGAATTAGGGTTGCACATACCCTAATCAAAACGAACTCCATCATTGTTCTTCTTTGCATATTTCTCTCTGCCCTGCCCCATATTTCCCTCTTCACAACCCCTAAATGGTGTGGTATTTGTCAAGGTCTCTGTATGTGCCTAACACTGTACTAAGTGCTGGGGTACATACACGATAAGTCCCACTTGGGTCTCCCAGTCTAACTAGGATGGAACGGGTATTGAATTTCCATTTTGCGGATGGGGGACAGAGACACAGAGAAATTAAGTGGCAAGCCCGAGGTCACACAGCAGGCAATTGGCAGAGCTGGGATTAGAACCCAGGTCCTCTGACTCCCAGGCGTGTGCTCTTCCCATTAAGCCACTAAGCCTCTAAGCCATACTACTTCTCAGTAGTACTAGTTTACTGGTTTATTTTATTTTACTTTTTAAAGATGAAAGTCTTGCAGAGGTGGACTTGAAGTCTCAAGAGAAGAAGGAAGAACGCAGGAATTTTTGTTGTTGCTGTTTGTTTTTCTTATGTTATTTGTTAAGCGCTTACTTTGTGCCAGGCACTGTACCTGGCACTGGGACAGATACAGACTAATCAGGTTGGACACAGTCCCTGTCCCACATGTAGCTCACAGTCTTAATCTCCATTTTACAGATGAGGTAAGAGGCACAAGCAGTTAAGAAATATGATTTGAGAACTCTGAGCATGCTCAGAGGGAGCACAACCATTCAAACCTTTTTTTTTTTTTTTTTTCTACAGTCACCAGAAGATGATGATGAATCCAGTTTTCGTCAATAAATCTGAATATCTTTCTGGCTTGGCTGTTCTCCCTGTGACTGTAACTCATGCATTCCAAACTCATAGAGTATTGACCTTGCTTTGAAGCAAATTGTGTGTTTACCCTCATTTATTGATAGTCCCAGGGTTTGGAAACTTCTTTTCATGGGAAACAAATGGATAACCTGTATGTTTTTTTAATTATTATTATTACTATTTGCTAATGTTTTTAAATTCAATTTAAATATTTGAGTATTTTACAAATTGGATTGGCTCAGTGGAAATGTCAAATGGAACACTTAATCCCGATGTGGATGACTTTAGGCCATTCTTGGCTATGGAATAACTATTGACTAGTCATTGGCTATTCACAGGAACCCTGGGGCTGCTAGGAACCCTTGAGAGGTGGAGACTTGCCAAGGGTCACACAAGGGCCAGTGGTAGAGACAGAATTAGAACTTGAGTTTTCCGATTCTCAGTCTGAGGATCTTTCCACTAGGTCACGCTGCCTCCTACCCAAGCTTCTGATCATCTAGGTAGACACTACAACTACTCTTCCTCCCCCTTATCTTCCTCCCACTTTTCTGGACTGGAAGCTGACAGCCTGAATTGATCCTTTTTCTGGTTACCGTCATACCACAAAGCATTTAGTCAGTCAGTCAATCATATCTTTAAGCCCCTACTGAATACCAAGCACTGTACTAAGTGCTTGGGAGAGTACAATATAACAATATAACCCCTAAGGAGTGCTGAGTGTCCCTGAAGTTGACTTAGTGTCTGGGCTTTAGCATCATCAGAACAATGTACTGCACACAGTGGACACTTAATAAATGTCAGTACTTCCATGACCTAATGGATAGAGCACTGGTCTGGGAGGCAGTAGGACCTAAGTTCTGATCCAGGCTCCATCACTTGTCTGGTCTGTGACTTTGGGGAAGTCACTTCACTTCACTGTGCCTCAGTTCCTTCTTCTGTAAAATGGGGAATAAGACTGTGAGCTCTATTGTGGGACAGGGACCGTATCCAACCTGTACATCTTGAAATTACTCCATGGCTTAGAACAGTGTGTGGCACATAATGAATGCTTAACAAATACCACAATAATTATTATTATCATTATTATGTCTGCTGCTGACTTGGCTTTCGGGCAAAGAGATGACAGCTACTCTGGAAGCTGTGAAGAAATTGTCCATGTGGCCTTTAGCTATGAATATCCCTTGCCACTAAATTTTCAGGCTAGCCATACGGGACATAAAGGCGGGAAGATATAGGAGGTTCTTTGGGGCTATTCCCCCAATCACCTGGCTATTTCTTTGCTGGATAGAAGAGGAAAATCAACTGAATTAGTACATTTCTCAGTCCCAACCTTCTCTATTTATTTTTTCATATTCCAAATTCACCGTAAAACCAAAAGCAGCCCAGTGATGACAAATGAGCCATAAATTCTCAAGATAGCAGAGATGCCTTTTGGTGAGGGTGATTTAGCCAGAGACTTAAACTGAACATGTGCTGCCAGATCGACCACTGCGTCTTTTGTGGTTCAAACTCTTATGGAACTGTGGTTTTATAAAAGTATGTTTTTAATGAATATCAGATCTATCTGTGAACATTTCAGATGTACCAGGAAATATGAATTGGGCCAAAATATGAGCCTCTATTGTCTTTGCTATTAGGCGCTTACTTTGTGTCAAGTACCATACAAAGGGAAGGGATGGATACAAAATAAATAATTAAGACCCCCGTACTGTAACGTGATGATAATAATGATTAAGGAGGTACAAAGTAATCAGGTTAGACACAGTCCACTCTTAAATGTAGAAATACCCAGTGCCTTATCTGCCTTATACAGATGAGAAAAAAAAAAGAGGTCCAGAGGGTAAAATAACTTGCCCAAGGTCATGCCATAGGCAAGTGGCAGAGTTACAAGAGATTAACAATTGTCTAATCTGATTATCTTAATAATGTTGGTATTTGTTAAGCACTTACTATGAGCAGAGCACTGTTCTAAGCGCTGGAGGAGACACGGGGGAATCAGGTTGTGCCACATGGGGTTCACAGTCTTAATCCCCATTTTACAGATGGGGTAACTGAGGCCCAGAGAAGTTAAGTGACGTGCCCACAGTCACACAGCTGACAAGTGGCAGAGCTGGGATTCGAACTCATGACCTTTGACTCTTATCTTGTACCCCAGCATGTAGCACAAGCTTAGTCATAAAAAGTGCTTAACAAATACCCTCCTTAATCATTATTATCATCACATTATGGTGCAGGGATGTTAATTATTTATTGTGTTTCACTGGTTTAAGTGCACTGACCAGAGTGCTTGGAAAAGTATGACACATTTTTCTGCCCACAAGTTTCTTACCCTTTAATAAGGTAGACAGACTTAAAAATAATGACAAATGGAGTTATCACAATAATTGAGTGAACATTTGAATCAACATATATGTGGAAGGTCCCCACTAGGAAGTATAATAATAATAATAATGTTGGTATTTATTAATCGCTTACTATGTGCAGAGCACTGTTCTAAGCGCTGGGGTAGATACAGAGTCATCAGGTTTTTGTCCTACGTGAGGCTCACAGTTAATCCCCATTTTACAGATGAGGTAACTGAGGCAAAGAGAAGTTAAGTGACTTGCCCACAGTCACACAGCTGACAAGTGGCAGAGCGGAGAGTCGAATCCATGACCTCTGACTCCGAAGCCCAGACTCTTTCCACTGAGCCACACTGCTTCCCCTTTATATTCCTTTCTACGTATTTGTAGGTGACTCTCTGTGCTCTTTCTAGAGGCGGTTGTGTGGATTAGCTGGTATTCAGGCAACCAGATCATCGACAGCCCCATCAATAGCATTTATGGTGCACCTACTATTCATGTAGAGCACTGAACTAAGCCGAGAAACAGTACGGTCTGGGGGCAAGACCACAGGTTTGGAAGTCAGAGGATGTGGGTTCTAATCCCAGATCTGCCACTTGTCCGCTATGTGACTTTGGGCAAGTCTCTTCCCTCTCTGTGCCTCAGTTATTTCACCTGTCAAATGGGGATTGAGACTGGGTGAGCCCTGTGTGGGACCAGAACGGTGTCCAATACAATGACCTTACATCTACTCCAGCACCTAGAACAGTGCCTGGCACATAGCAAATCCTTAGTAAATACAACTATTATTGTTATTACAAAACCAACAGACCTGCAATCTCCCTATCTTCAAAACCTCACTGAAATCATATCTCCTCCAGGAAGCCTGCATTCCCCCATTTTATATTCCCTGCCGCCTGCCACTCTTATGCACTAAGTCTCGTCCCCTAAGCTCTTAGGTTCTTCTCCTGCCCCACAGCACTTCAGTGTGAACCATCATCCTTGATTGCTTCTTTACCTGTAATTTATTTTAATGTCTCCCTCTCCCATTAGAATGCAAATTCCTTGAGGTCACAAATCATGTCTGCCAACTGCATTGTGCTTTCCCAAGCATTAAGTACAGTGTCCTGCTCAATATGTTTGCTAAACAAATTGATTAATTAACCTGCAGTTTTCTGGCACAAGGGAAAGATGCATTCACTCATTCAAACATATTTATTGAGTGTTTACTGTGTGCAGAGCACTGTGTCAAGTGGTTGGGAGAGTACAATATAACAATAAACAGACACCTTCCCTGCCCACAGTGAGTTTATTCATCCATGCAATCATTTTTATTGAGCATTTACTGTGTGCAGAGCACTGTACTAAGCACTTGGAAGGAACAATTCAGCAACAAATAGAAACAATTCCTGCCCACGAAGGGCTCACTGTCTAGAAGGGTAGAGACAGGCATCAAAACAAGTAAACAGAAATCAATAGCATCAATATAAATAAATAGAATTATAGATATTTGTGCATCATTAATAGAAATAAATAGAATTATAAATATGTACATATGCACAAGTGCTGTTGGAGGGAGAAGGGTAGAGAGAAGGGCAATGGGGAGGGAAAGGGGGGTAGAGAAAAAGGGGGACTTAGTCTGGGAAGGCTTCTTGGAAGAGGTGAACATTCAGTAAGTCTTCTAGAGTGGGTAACAGACATTAATATAAATAGATAAATTACAGATTTGTGGAAAGATCCAGCTCAGACCATCTCCATTAATGTTTTTAATCCCCTCTGTAGCTTTTTTTTTTTTTTTAGAGCAAACCAAATGTTTCAGTCTTTAAAAATTAATGTGTTGTAAGATCACATCTCATCAGCTTACTAGAACTTACCCAGGAGGTGTATATCTGGATGACAGATTGCCTCAGGGCAGTGGATAAGTTATAGTCTTCCGAACTGTGATGCGTTTGGTGTCCTGCCCACATTATATTAACCTCTGCAAAACACATAATTTGAAATGATCCATGAAAAGGAGAACAAAGCAGCCTCCATTCCCTCATCTGTGCTCTCCTCTGAGGGAGGAGAAAACATCTGAAATGTCTTTGCAGAATCAAATCAATATGATAATAATTAGAATAAGGCCAATAAAATATGTAGAGTCAATGGGGCTCATTAAACTCCCTTTCATCCCATAGAAATGACATCCCAAATTTGCACTTTGCTAATATCTTACAATATGATAACTTATATAAAAACTTCCCGGGGTTGTCAGCCGTCCATTGAGCAGTGATAATTTTTCAGGGAGTAATGGCATCTTTTTCATTTGAAAATGTTTTTGAGAGATTAGGGTTAGATTTAAAGAAGAACTCTGAGAAAGGAATTTTAGTTAAATAAGTGGATCAGGTTCCCAAGGTCTAGGCTAGGGCCTTTCAATGAGTCAATGGTATTTATTGAGTGCTTACTGTGTGCAAAGCACCATATTAAGCATTTGGGAGAGCAAAATACAGCTGGTTGGTAGACATGTTCATTCATTCAATAGTATTTATTGAGCACTTACTATGTGCAGAGCACTGTACTAAGCGCTTGGAATGTACAAAGCGGTAACAGAGAGAGTCCCTGACCTTTGATGGGCCTACAGTCTAATCGACGGGCTTACAGTCTAATCGACATGTTCCCTATTCACATGGTCTAGAAGGGGAGACAGACATTAATAAATATAAATAATTTCTAGATAATGTGCATGAATGCTGTGGGGGCTGAAGTTGGGATGAATACCAAATGCCCAAACAGCCCAGATCCAAGTGCACACATGATGGAGAAACGAGAGGGAACCGGGGCAAAGAGGGCTTAATCTGGGAAGGCCTCTTGGGAGATGTCATCTTAATAAACTTTCGAAGGTGGGGACAGTGGTGGTCTGGAGTATAAGGA
Source organism: Ornithorhynchus anatinus (assembly GCF_004115215.2). Classification (NCBI taxonomy): domain Eukaryota; kingdom Metazoa; phylum Chordata; class Mammalia; order Monotremata; family Ornithorhynchidae; genus Ornithorhynchus; species Ornithorhynchus anatinus. The sequence goes on along the minus strand of NC_041735.1, from coordinate 64,203,180 downwards.
GGGGAAGAGAGTTCAAAGCCAGAGTGAAGACATGATAAAGGGGTCAGCGCCGAGGTATAGCAGAACGGGGCACGGTGCGTGAGCTATAGGAGCGATGGACATGGGCTAGGTTGTGGGACGAGATAAATAAGGTAAGGTAGGAGAGGGAAAGCTGAGTGCCTTAAAGCCAACTGAAAGGAGTTTCTGTTTGATGTGGAGGTGGATGGGTTTTAAGAATAATAGAGAACCATATTTCCCCATCCGTCTCGAGATAGTCAACGGATCCTGGCGATGGCATCTTCTGACTGCTATTCTAGGATTCTAAATTTTCTGTTGCTCCTACCTTTCCCACTGTTTGGAAGTAGTAAAAATAGCAGGAGTAGTCTTAGTGGTAACAATTTTCACAAAAATCCTACAGAGTTCATTGCACTGCTTGGGAATGGCAATAATGTTAATGGTAACAATAATAATGATAATAATAGAATATTTATGTAACTCATGAAGTGTTTACTATTTGCTAAGCACTGTACTAAGCACTAAGGTAGAGGTAAGATAATCATTTTACACACAGTCCCTGTCCCACATGGGGCTCACAATCTAGGAGGGAGAGGGCAGTCGAGGAGGGTGTGATTTTCAATAACAGGTGTTTGGATTTTGAGTGTGTCTGGGCGTCATAACAAGTAGACCTCTAATTGTAATAAACTGAAATAGAGGACCCCCAGTAATCCTCTAGACAGTAAACTCATTGTGGGCACGGATTGTGGGGGGGGCCATGTGCCTATTATATCGTTATATTGTTCTCCCCCAAGCGCGTAGTACAGTGTTCTGCGCACAGTAGCCCAGTAGAGAAGCAGCGTGGCTCAGTGGAAAGAGCACGGGCTTTGGAGTCAGAGGACATGGGTTTGAATCCCGGATCTGCCACTTGTCAGCTGTGTGACTGTGGGAAAGTCACTTAACTTCTCTGTGCTTCAGTTACCTCATCTGTAAAATGGGGTTTAAGACTGTGAGCCCCACATGGGACAACTTGATTCCCCTGTGTCTACCCCAGCGCTTAGAACAGTGCTCTGCACACAGTAAGCGTTTAACAAACAAATGCCAACATTATTACATCCTCCTCCAGAAGATGGTCCGCTCCCCAGACCCTCCAGAGACTCTATCGGTCCTGTCTGATGGAGCAGCCGCTCTGATCTCCGGAGGGCCGAGAATACTGAGGGGAATGTTCTGGGTAGGACAGAGCAGCGCGGGTTTGCGCTCACCCCACCCAATCGAGCGGAGAAGCCAGGCGTCCGTATCCTCGATGGACGGTCGGCTTTCCGACATCAGCCCCTCCCGGGTATGGAACACGACTATGGGATCAGCTTGGGTCCCTTCCTCCGGGGCTACACAGGAAGTCCCTCATATCTCAAGTTTCATGGCTTCCATTTCCTATCAGTAGAGTTGAATCTCTCTGACTTAGGCAGAAAAGACTCAGGTTCTAGGCGTGAGTTTGTTATAGGCCTGTGCGGCTTGGTAAGGTGGATAGAGTACAAGCCTGGGAGTCAGAAATAACAAACACCATAATGGTTATTACAGATAGTCGTGGATACCTGGAGGAAATAAATCATGATGCTTGTCTCAACCTATATCATCCTATTTAGTATTTCTAATTTCCCTGGAGTCAGATAATAATAATTAATAATTCTGGTATTTGTTAGGCACTTACTATGTGACAGTCACTGTACTAAGTGCTGGGGTGAATACTAGCGTATCGGGCTGGACAAGGACTCTGTCCCACGTGGGGCTCACTGTCTCAATCTTCACTTTACAGATCAGATAACTGAGGCCCAGGGAAGTGAAGTGACTTGCCCAAGGTCACACAGCAGCGAAGTGGTGAAGCTAGGATTAGAACCCGTGACCCTGTGACTCCCAGGCCCTTGCTCTATCCACTAGGCAATGCTGCTTTTGTGAAATAGCACAGCGATCAGAGATACAGCTTTAGAAAGGTTCCCTCTAGGTTTCATAGGTCAGCAATTTTTAAAAGCTCAAACGCGGGGGGGAAGCAGAAACTGGCTCTGCCACTTGTCTGCTCTGTGACCTTGGGAAAGTCATTTTATTTCCCTGGGCCTCAGTTACCTCATATGTAACATGGGGATTAATACTGTGAGTGCCATGTGGGACAGGTATTATATACAACCCAAATATCTACCCCAGCACTTAAAACAGTGCTTGGCACATAGTAAGTGCTTAACGAATACGATTATTATTATTATTACAGAGACATAATCACTGTCATCTAGCCAGCACAGAATGACACCAAGTGGCTCAGGCACAGCTGCCTAAACCTTATCAGTCTCCTAGCTATTTCCCAACCTTGGGCCTCTCCCCTCTCCAATCCATCTTCCTGAATTACCATTCGACACTCACCTCTCCATGCCTCAACACTTCCCACCAGCTCCCAGTGTCCTTCCAAGTCAAGCAAAAACTCATCACAGTTGACTTCAAGGCTTTCCGACAAATGGCCCCATCTTACCCATCTGTTCTGTTTGCCCACCACTCCCTCTCTCACCTCTTTGTTTCTACTAAAATAACCTTCTAAACTCTCTTGCTCTTGACTCTCTTGATTCTATTTCCTCACTCAGGCTGTTCCTCAGGCTTGCAATTCCCTGCTCCAAATTAGATCACAGCCCCCATTCCTCCCCATATTCAAAGAGTCCCCTGAAAGCCCATCTCATCCCAAATCCCTTACCCAGATGATTCCCTGCCTTAATAATAATAATAATAATGTTGGTATTTGTTAAGCACTTACTATGTGCAGAGCACTGTTCTAAGCACTGGGGTAGATACAGGGTAATCAGGTTGTCCCACGTGAGGCTCACAGTTAATCCCCATTTTACAGATGAAGTAACTGAGGTACAGAGAAGTTAAGTGACTTGCCCACAGTCACACAGCTGACAAGTGGCAGAGCCAGGAGTCGAACTCATGACCTCTGACTCCGAAGCCCAGGCTCTTTCCACTGAGCTGCTCTGCCTTGTAAGTCACATAAACCAATCAGCCATCCCTATCACTTGAGGTTTATGGTGATGATTATGATGATGATGATGGTATTTGTTGAGCCCCTCCTATGTGTCAAGCACTTTTCTAAGTGCTGGAGTAGATACAGTTCATCAGGTTGGACAATCCCTGTTCCACGTCAGGCTCGCCGTCTCAATCCCCATTTTACAGTTGAGAGACCTGAGAGAACTGAGAACTGAGAAAAGTGAAGTGACTTATCCAAGGTCACACAGCAGACAGGCAGCATAGCTGGAATTAGAACCTAGGTCCTTCTGAGTCCCAGGGCCATGCTCTATCCATTAGGCCATGCTGCTTCTCCCTACTTAAACTCACCCAGAGAACTTACACTAATACCTAATAACAGTATTTAAGTACTTATTTTGTGCCAAGCACTGTACTAATTGCAGAGGATAAAAGCCAGTGAGGTCAGCATCTATTCAACTTCATATTCACTTATTTAATTTGTTAACTCTCTTTGTCAATTCTCTTTACATCTGTTCCTCCATGAGAGTGGAAACTCCACGTGGACAGGGAAAATCTCAGTTTCTTGTACATCCCAAGCACTTATTGCAATATACTGGACCCAGTGGGTCTTCAATAAGTACAGTTATTACTATTACTACAACTATTACTCCTAGAGTCTGCAAGGAAGCTAATGGATGGATCATCTTTGAGATAGACAGATGCCTTTGTTCCACTGACATTGCGTGTCCTGGCGATCTGTTACACATTTCTGTAACTAACCGCCCATGGTTTTAGCATGCATTCCAGGACTCCGGGTGGTCCTTTGGCCACGGGTTCCTGGAAGCAGAAGATCTCCACTCCATCTCCCGGAGGAGCTTATCGAGCGAAGCCGAAAGGCCACAATTGGCCTAGTAATGAAATGGCCGGCGGCAGCGAAGAGAGACTTAATTGCAACGGAATGAGTAGGTGGGTGGTTTAATATCGCCTCACGAGCTATCTGATTCTGCATGCCACAGAGTGGAAGGTCACATATGTTTCAAGAGGGGTGAACTTTTACATAAGGTCTCAGCTGGTCCACCCCCCGAATTGTCTTATCATATCTTATGCTGTCGGGTCGTCTCCGACCCCTAGCGACTCCGGGGACACATCTCTCCCCGAATCCTCTATTTCAATCTGCAATCCTTCTGGTAGTATATCTGCAGAGTTTTTGGTGTACAAATACAGACTTGGTTTGTTATTACCTTCTTCTTTATAGTAAACTTGAGTCTCTGCTCTCAATTCTCTCCCATGCCGCTGCGTCCCAGGTCAGGTGAGTTTTGACGTGTAGCAGATTGCCTTCCATTCACTAGCCACTGCCCAAGCTAGGAATGGAATGGGTAGGCCTCTATTTGACTCTCCCTCCCGTAGCCGAGACTGGTAGAGTACTGGAAACTCTCCAGATGTGATCCTGAGAGGCGGAGCCCTCGAATACTGGTTGGCTGATAGCCAGAAGGAAAGAAACTGTTGTAGGGCGGATGGAAGGCGATCCACCAACATGGCCTGTGGTTGTCTATTTCCACTCTTTGAAATCACCGCACATTGAAACCACATGTCCTGGTTGGGGCAGAGTGAAGAGTGGCATAAATCGCTATGGTATAGGATAAAGCCACAGGAAATCATTTGGCACAACTCCCGAGGCCAAGGAGATCAGGACTTGAGGGAAAGCAGAGCGGATACAAGTCCAGATATTAAAATGGGGACAGATGAAGAGAGTCAATCGTGTTCTTCAACCTGATTCCCTCTTTCCAAGTCCACAACTCTGACCTTTGAAAGGGCTTGTTCATTCATTCAATCACATTTACTGACCATTTACTGTGTGCAGAGCACTGTACTAAGTGTTTGTTGTGGGCAGGGAATGCATCTACCAACTCTGGGATACTGTACTCTCCCAAGTGATTAGTAGAGTTCTCAGCACTCAATATGTGTTCAATAAATACAATTGAATGATTGAAAGGATGGTAATCAACTGGTGACATCAAAAAGATGCTTTTCCTAACCTTCCCTGGCTTTCAATTTTACTATTCCATTAGCAAAGGGAGGCAAATCAGGAGTGTCATTGTGGTGTAATCTTTGCTGATTTGATTTGTCCAGCTTAATGAGGGCACTAAGAGATGATTTCTTCAACTGAGATCCAGGCAGAGAATATCAATTTGTATTTGGCCCACTGCCTCAAGCCCTAGACAGGAGCTAGATGAGTCAACAAAGAATCCCAAAAGGTGGAGGTTAAAGACCTGTCTCTTTCGTTGTTTTAAAAGCATTTACTCTTCCTATCACAAACTGTGTGTAACACAAGCCTTTGTCCAATGAAGTACAGCTGTACAAACAGCGGAGGGTAACAAGATCTTCCTTTACCTCTGTCATTTTTCAGTATTGTGAAAAGTTCAAGCGGGGATCTATGATGGTTTTTACAGTCTACATCATTTTAGTTAAGGTCCAGTGACTTTCACACACACACACACACACACACACACACACACACACAGAAAAAGTCAAGAAAAAGCATTATATTGGTCCATGGTCACCTAGGAATTTATTTTTGTAATAAAATGAGGAAAAGCTGATTAGTTGTGAGCCAAAATATTCCCCTCCTTAATAAGTAAATGAGTCCGTATGAAAATTTACCTTAGCATAAAATAAAGAAAAAGAATTAGAAGCAGCAGCAGTAAGAAATGATTTCTTATGACTGAGTCTGTATGAGTAAAACTAATTTTGATTCTTTAGAAAGACCTCAAATTAAAACACTTAACAATGAAGACAGTCTTATTTCCACTGATGAGAAGGAGATTTTTGACAAATTTTGCTGTCAGAATTTTTCCAAATGATCTAAAAGCTGTTTGAGCTCATACTGTCTTGGAGTTTGGCCATGTGAATGCTGGCAGGTGCTTTGAACTCAGTAATCAGTTTCCAGCTCTAGCCCAGGAAAGCTAGGGATTTTCATTATTAATAGCGTTCATTAAGCGCTTACAACGTGTTGAGTATTGTCCTAAGCACTGGAGTAGATATGAGACAATCTGATCAGATGCTGATCTTGTCCCAAATGGGGTTTCCAGTTGAAGAGAGAACAGGTATTTTATGTCCATTTTACAAATGAAGATATTGAGATACAGAGGCTAAGTGACTTGTCCAAGGTCATCAGGAGGCAGATGGTGGAGATATGACTGAACCCAAGTCTCATAAATCTCAGAAGCAGGGTGACCTTGAGGAACATGCCTGGACAAGTGACTTAACTTTTCGGCACCCCAGCTTTCCCATTTGCAAAATGGGGATTCAATACCACTTTTCCCTACTACTGCTAATCCCAGGCCCGTGGATAGAGCAGGGGCCCGCAAGTCAGAAGGATCTGGGTTCTAATTCTGACTTTGCCACTAGTCTGCTGTGTGATTTTGAGCCAGTCACTTAACTTCTCCATGTCTCAGTTATCTCATCTGTAAAATGGGGAATAAGACTATAAGCCCCATGTGAGACAGGGATTGTATCCAACTTGATTAGCTTGTATCTCCCCCAGAGCTTAGAAGAGTGTTTGACACATAGTAAGCACTTAACAAATTACATCATCAAATACCACAATCAACATCATTCTTCTTCTTACTGTTGTTGTTAATATTATTATTTCAATATTGATATTGCTCATTCTATTAGGGTGAATCTTAAGACTCCCCTATGCAGCAAGAGATTTCAGGGATAGATCTGGGACCCAAAAACAGCTCAAGTGCTACAGGTTAATCATGTGGCTCATGGTGGACTAGATCTAGTGCAATGAATTCTGCTCCAAAAATGCCTAGCTGTCTGCAAGGCACTTTCAGTCGATCAACACGTGATAATGATGATGGTATATCAATCTGTGATAATGATAATGGTATTTGTTGAGTTCTTAATATGTGCGGGGGATACAGAAGCAAACCAGGTTGGATGCAGTCCCTTCCGCACATGGGACTCACAGTTTTTATTCCCATTTTACAGGTGAGATGACTGAGGCACAGAGAAGTTAATAATAATAATAAGAATGTTGGTATTTGATAAGCGCTTACTATGTGCCGAGCACTGCTCTAAGCACTGGGGTAGATACAGGGTAATTTGCTTGTCCCACGTGAGGCTCACAGTCTTAATCCCCATTTTACAGATGAGGTCACTGAGGCACAGAGAAGTTAAGTGACTTACCCAAAGTCATTCAGTAGACAAGTGGCGGAGCCAGAATTAAAACCCATGACCTCTGACTCCTAAGCCTGTATTCTTTCCATTGAGCCACACTTCTTCTTTCTCCAGATCACATTGCAGACAGGTGACAGATCAATATTAGAACCCAGGACCTCCAAGTCCCAGGCCTATACTCTTTTCTCTAGTCCATGCTGCATTGTTATTGTGTGCCAAGCACTCTATTTAGCACTGGAAGTGATGCAATTTAAGCAGATCAGACATAGTACCTGTCCCACACAGGGGTCACTGTGCCATGCTCTAAGTGCTGGACAGATATAATCCTGTACCTAAATTTGCTTACTATCAAGTGGGGGAAGTAAAACACTAAATTATTTGCAGAGAGGAAGGATCAAAAAGTATTTTATGAGGTAGTGCTAAAATATTAGGATGTGTAAACTAGGGATAGAAGGGCTGTAGTTCACTGTGAGTACATAAGTGCATAATTATTAATAAAAAGAATAATTGTGGTTTTTGTTAAGCAAAACACTTATCTACAAGATTATCTATAAGATAATCAGGTCGGACATAGTCTCTCTCTCACAGGGAGAATAGGTTTGGAATCCCCACTTCAAAGATGAGAGAACAGAGGCTCAGAGAAATTAAATGAGTTGTCCAAGTCACAAAGCAGGCAGGGGTAGAGACAGGATCAGAACCCAGGATCTCTGACTCCCAGGCTCATGCCCTTCCCACTGGATCATGCTACTTGTCCAATTGGCATGGTTATTCTGAAGTCGTGATGGCCTTCCAATTCCACATTAAACAGAAACGCTTCACCATCGGCTTGAAAATGCTCAGACACCTCGCCCCCTCCTACCTCAGCTCACTACTATCCCAGCCCACATCCTTCACTCCTCTAATGTCAACCTACTCACTGTACCTCCATCTTGTCTTTCTCACCAATGACTTCTCACCCACATCCTTCCTCTGGCCCGGAACGCCCTTCCTCTTCACATCTGACAGATGATCGCACTCCCCACTTCTAATTCTTACTGAAGGCACATTTCCTCCAAGAGACCTCCCCTGACTAAACCCTCTTTTCCTTTTCTTCAACTCCCTTCCACGTCGCCCTGATTTGCTCCCTTTATCCATCCCTGCTCCCAGCCCCACAACACTTATGTACATATCTGTAACTTATTTATTTATATTAAAGTCTTTCTGCCCCTCTAGACTGTAAACTCACCATGGGCAGGGAATATGTCTGTTGTATCTTTAGACTGTACTCTCCCAAGAGTTTAGTACAGTGCGCTGCACCCAGTAAGCGCTCAGTAAATGTGATTGACTGAATGACTATGGGAGTGGGAGGAGAGGATGATATATGTTGTGAAAAAGATAAATTAACCCCTAGTGATGCTCATTACAAGTGGGACAAACGTCCTAGAGATATTTAAATTACAAATGGATTTTTTATTGGGAAAATCCCCTCACTCTATAATCTTGTGGACTCCACCAATAAAAAAAGATGTATGAGAACATAAGTGAGACTTGCAATAGCAGTGAAAATGTTTCAACTTTTAGGCAATGGTGCATTAAATGTTGACATAAAATACTATCATAATCTTCTACATGGAACAACATTATCACTAATAACAAGCATGCTTTTTAAAAGCAAAATTGAATCTCCCATTGTATGTACTGCTGTCAGTATCAGTGAAGAATTTGTGTCTAAAAGATTAGGTTTAAAATAATAACCAGCAAAAATTTAAGGTCTTTTACCTTTCATCTGGATTTAAAAATAATGTTTTTCTTTACTTTCAAATGTCAAAGGAATAGTTTTCTTTTAATTCAGTCTGGACCAGAAATAGGATTCATACCTCTCCAAATGATTGCCTCTTAAGAAAAAGGAATTGACTCATCATTATGGTATTTGATAACTTTTAATGTCTGAATTGTGTAAAATTGTGGCAAACTCAGAGGATTGTCTCTTTCTAATTTTCTTTTCCCTGAATTATCTACGTTTCCCATCCTACACAACTGGAAGATAATTCTCTAGTAATACCGAAAACATCTGCTCTCCTCACAGGGTCAGGTGTGAGTTGGACTGTGTCCAACCTGATTTTCCTGTATCCAACCCAGCACTTAGTACAGTGCCCAGCATAGAATAAGCACTTAACAAATATCACAATTATTATTAACATTAGTAGTATGTCTGAGACCCTGTTCTTCTCTAACCGTTACATGTCTTTGAAGCAGCATGGCCTAGTGGCAAGAGCATGGGTTTGGGAGTCAGAGGCCTTGGCTTCTAATCCCTTCTCTGCCTCTTGTCAGGTGTATGACTTTGGGCAAGTCACTTAACTTTTCTGCACCTCAGTTCCCTCATCTGTAAAATGGGGATTAAGACTATGAGCCCCTTGTGGGACAATCTGATTACCTTGGATGTACCCAAGTGCTTAGTACAGTGCTGGGCATATAATAAGCGCTTAACAAATACCATTATTATTATTACCGCCTGTCCTACATACTTTAAATTAAGTTCACGAAAGACACTCTTCCTGAGAAGCAGATATTCTGATCTTGAATTTTCAAAACAGAGGGTGAAAGCGATGCTTAGGTTAGCTCTTCATTCTATGTCAATTAAGGTATTAGCGCCTATGTATTATTGTCTTATGGTATTAGTGCTTAGAATAGTGCTTGGCACATAGTAAGTGCTTAACAAATACCATCACTATTAAAATATTACACCTGGTTATAGCTTCAGTTTTATCTAGATACCCAGTGATTTCACCATTCTCTATAATAATTTGTAGTTACTTTTCTTATCAAATAAGAAGTGATAACTAAAGTATAACAGAAAAAAAAATGTGTTCAGAAGTGAAAAAAGTACAAGAAGTCCTTGCAGACTTGATGCGAGGCATAGAAAAGCTGGAGGGATGCCACAAAAATGTACAATAATCCCAACACCTATTAAGCATTTACTATTTCTAAATACTGTGGTAAGAGCTAGGGCAGGTATACCCTTTTTCCACTCAGGGCTCACAGTTCAAGTGAGAAAAGAGAGTGCATGTTACTTATACCAGTGGCACAAATGACAAAACTGAGTCCTAGAGCAGGTAAGTGACTTGCCCAAGATCACACAGAAGGTCAGTGGTGGGATTTGTACCCAGGTTTCCTACTCCCAGAAGCAGAGTGGCTTAGTGGAAAGGACACAGGCCTGGGAATCAGAATGACCAGGGTTCTAATCCCGGCTCTGCCACAAGTCTACTGTGTGACTTTGGGCAAGTTGCATAAATTCTCTGGGCCTCAGGTACTTAAACTGTAAAATGGGGATTAAGACTGTGAGCCCCATGTAGGACAGGGACTGTGTCCAACCTGATTAACTTGTACCTGCTAATGCTTAGAACGGAGCTTGACACACAGTAAGTGCTTAAGAAGTACCACATACTTTCCAATGGACCACACCTCTAGACATTCTAACTGGATTCTCAGATATGTAGAGTATGTGTGGGAGTCTATTAAATCTTACTAACAGGGTGATTTTTGGAGGGTGCACAAGGTTAAGATTTCATCATGGAGCTCAGCAAAGCCTTGAGCATAACTCTAAACACTTAATAACAATGGACGGTTGATCAAGGATCCTACTTCTCTAGGATTTCCCAGTATGGGGAGGGAATTCCGGGATTACACGCCTCTCACTTAAAGTCCTGGAATATCCAGAATTGAAGTCCAAGGAGAAGTATTTCTAGGGATACACTTGGTGTTTCTAGATTCTTGAAACATATAAACCCTAAAAATAATTTGTATATGTAAGATTTAAAGCCTAATCCATCTGGTCAGTGGTATTTATAAGCATTTACCAGAGTCAGAGGTCTGTATTGAGCATTTGGATGATTGCAGCATTCCCTGCCCTTAAGGAATTTACATTAATTATTATGGAACTTGTTAAGCGCTCACTATGTGTCAATCACTGTTCTAAGCACTGGGGTAGACACCAGTTAAGCAGGTTGGACACAATCCCTTTCCCACAAAGGGCTCACACTCTTAACACCCATTTTACAGATGAGGTAACTGAGGCCCAGAGAAGTGAAGTGGCTTGCCCAAGGTCACACAGCAGACACGTTGGGCAAACACCATGTCATGTGCCCCAGTGTTCTTCTCTAGAGCCAATTTCTGTTTATTTTGGAACTGGGGAGTGGAGAGAATGGTCAGGGGAAGAGCAGGCTCACGGAATTAAAATCATCTAATAAAAACAATAATAACTGTGGTCATTGTTAAGCACTTACTATGTGCTAAGCTCCATACTAAGTGCTGGAGTAGATGCAAGATAATCAGGTTACATAAAGTCCCAGTCCTACATAGGACTCAGTCTAGGTGGGGGGGAGAGCAAGTAGTTAATCCCCACTTAAAGAGAGGACACTAAGGAACAGGTAAACTGAGAGCTCATTGTGGGCAGTGATTGTCACTGTTTATTTCTGTACGTATTTTCCCAAGCAGTTAGGACAGTGCTTTGCCCACAGTAAGGGCTTAATAAATATGCTTGAATGAATGAATAAGTTACTTGCCCAAGATCCCCCAACAGAAAACTGAGAGAGCTGGATTTGGAACCCTGAAGAACCTCATGGAAGTGAGAGGATGATGAAAATCCCTGGAGGGAAAACCTATTCCCCAGGATATTAGCGGGATGAGGAGGAGTCAGATTGGTACCAACATGGAACCCGTTGGGTATGGGACCCCCACCTCCCCACCTCTGGCAAGTAGGATCCTACTTCAAAATTAAGGTTTTCCAAGTGGACATGTTGTTGTTGTCTTATGCCGTCAAGTTGTGTCGACCCATAGCGACGCCACAGACGCATCGCTTCCAGAAGGCCCCACCTCCATCTGCAATCATTGTGAGAGTGGATCCATAGAGTTTTCTTGGTAAAAATATGGAAGCTGTTTACCATTGTCTCTTTCCGTGCAGTAAACCTGAATCTCCACCCTTGACTCCCATGCCGCTGATGCCCAGCGTGGGTGCGTTTTGACTTGTAGCAGAATACTTTCCACTCTCTAGCCACTGCCCAAGCTAGGAATGGAATGGTCAGGCCTCTGCTTGACTCTCCCTCCCGTAGTTGAGACTGGTAGAGGACTGGAATCTCTGCAGGTGCGACTCTGAGAGGTGAAATGGACATATACTTTGGCAAAGTTATCCATGGGAGTGAGTGACAATATCCGCGTTACGTCTTCCCTCAAAACTAAAGCTAGCTGAGGCCCTTGACTGAGGTGGGCAGTAAATTTCTCCTCCAGACTGTAAGCTCTTGTTGGGTAGGGAACCCGTCTACCAACTCTGTAGTATTCTACTTTCCTAAGTGCTCAGCACAGTGCTCTGCTGAAAATAAGCAGTCAATCAGTATCACTGACTGTCTGATTGAAGTATGTTCATTCTTCATACTTTCTCCTCACTGTCTATTTGGAGTGCTTCTGCCATCCTGCCAGGAGATGGAGTTGGAGAGATTACTCTGGTCCTTGTATACCAAAGGGGATTTAGGTATAGATATATTTATAAATATATATATAAATTCATATATATATTTGAATTTAATGGTATTTGTTAAGTACTTACTATGTGCCAGGCACTGTTCTAAATGCTGGGGTAGAGGGAAGGTAATCAAGTTGGACAGCTCCCCTAACACACAGACTGAATAGAGCTCTCAAATTATACCCCAAATTACTAGGTAACATCCCCCATGCTGAAAAAAATCTAGAGGCACCTTGAAAAGAGAGCACAGTGGGCAAAAATACCCAGTTCCTTCACTTCCTCCAGTTGCACCAAGAAGGTAGCAAGCGTGGCTAACGGTATTAGTGGTACTTAAGAATTTACTTTGTGCCTAGGACTTTGATAACCACTGAGCTAGGTAAAAATGTGATCAGATCAGACAGAGTCCTTCTTGGGGCATACCACCTAAGAGAGAGGGGGAATTGGTATTTTATCCTATTTTATAGATGAGGAAACTGAGACACAGAGAAGTTGTAACTTGTCCAAGATTTCACAGCAGGTAAGTGTTAGAACCAGGATTAGAATCCTGGTCTCCTGATCCTACGCTCTTTCCCCTAGGGCATGCTGCTTTCTAGATTTGGTTTCCAAAATGCTAGTATTAGGAGATTCATGGACACAAGACCTTTCAGTTTTTCCCCTTAGGCACACATAACTAATAAGCAGACCAAAGAAATGAATAGAGCTGAACCACATAAACTAAAATTAGTAACAGACCAAGTTTTTGAAATGCAACCTAATTGGGCCATTCTATCTCTGATAGATAATGATAGTTAGAGCCTCATTTATCTTCCCTGCATTCTGCTTAAGAAATTAGGTCCTCCTTACCGTTCACCCAGTTCCAGAATTTCCTCCATAGATATAGCACAGGCCTATAGGTCTGAGTTCTAATCCTGGGCCTGCTACTTGCCTGCTAGGTGACCTTGGGAAAGTCATTAAGCTTCTCTGTGACTCAATCTCCTCACCTATAAAATGGGGACTCAATACTTGTTCACCTTCCTAGTTAGACTGTGAATCCCATCTAGGACAGAGACTATGATCATCTCTAATTCTTTCATATTTAATGAACATTTACTACGTACAAACACTGTACCAGCTGCTTGGGAAAGAAAAATATAACAATAAGCAGAAACATTCATTGACAAAACGAACCTGATTTTCTTGCATCTACCCCAGTGGTCTGTATGAACTTAAAAATACTATTTCATTATTATTATTATCATTATTATTATCATTATTACTGTTATATATTCATTCATTCATTCAATTGTATTTATCAAGTGCTTACTGTGTTAAGAGCACTGACCTAAGTGGTTGGAAAGTACAATTTGGCAACAGAGACAATCCTTAACCAACAGGAGGCTGGGGGGGGACAGACAACAAAACAAAACAAGCAGGGAGGCATCAATAGCATCACTATAAATAAATAGAAGCATAGATATATGCACATCATGAATAAAATAAATAGAATAATAAATATGTACATATATACAAGAGGGCTGTGGAGCTGGGAGGGGGGTAGAGCAGAGGAAGGGAGTCAAGCAGTGATCTCGCAGTCAAGCAGTGATTAGAGCAGTGACGCAGGGGCAGTCAGCCCTCTGTCTTGGTGCCCTTTTTGTTTTAAAACACTAAAATGAAAAATCAGAGGAAAAAAAGGTTTCAAGCAACTAGTCGCCTGGGATGACTCTCTCTTCTGCCTTTACCTTCACACCAACTATAAAAACCATTCCCTGAATCTATGCAATTTGTATATCCAAGCAACTTAATCTTGTGATCTGCAGATTCCTTTCCTCTTTATAGCATATGAGCTTCTACTAGAAACTGGAAAATGGTATATGAAATTTCCAGGGCTTAGTTGACTATTAATATATTTTTCCTCCTATTATTTATCATCAACAGTACCATCTGAATAATTTTTGCCTGCTTTGTACAAGCAGCCTGGCTCAGTGCAAAGAGCCTGGGCTTGGGAGTCAGAGGTCGTCTTGAGAGTCAGAGGTCGTGGGTTCTAGTCCTGGCTCTGCCACTTGCCAACTGTGTGACCTTGGGCAAGTCACTTAACTTCTCTGTGCCTCAGTTCCCTCATCTGTAAAATGGGGATTAAAACTGTGAGCCCCACGTGGGACAATGTGATCACCCTGTATCCCCCAGCGCTTAGATCAGTGCTTTGCACATAGTAAGTGCTTAACAAATACCCCCATTTTTTACAATCGCAATGAGACTAGCACAATATTTATGCTCAAAGAAAGCCCAGATGTGTCCCGGAGGGATTGACTAGCATTTTGAGAAGCTTTAAGACTAGAATTCACTTTGTTTTGGAGTGAAGCAATAAGTACTTGACACACTGAATTTGAGACTAAGTGCCCTCTGTAAATGAAAGAAATGCAACCAAAAAAATGGATAAAGTGAGGTAAGAAATGGACTGTAATAATAATAATAATAACAATAATAATTGTGGTATTTGTTAAGCAGTTGCTATGTGCCAAGCACTCTAATAAGCGCTGGGTGTGGGAATACAAGCAAATCAGGTTAAACACAGTCCCTGTCCCACATCAGGCTCACAGATTCAATCCTCATTTTATAGATGACATAACTGAGGCACAGAGAAGTGAAGTGACTTACCCAAGGTCACGAGGCAGATAAGTGGCAGAGCTGGGATTAGAATCCAGGTCCTTCTAACTTCCAGACCCGTGCTCTAGCCATTGCACCATTCTGCTTCTAATAATAATAATTGAGGTATTTATTAAATGCTTACTAAGTGTCAGGCTAGTATTGGGTACTAGTATTGGGTTGGATACAAGCAAATCAGGTTGGATGCAGTCCCTGTCCCATGTGGGGCTCACAGTCTCCATCCCCATTTAACAGATCAGGTAACGGAAGCACAGAAAAGTGAATCAACCTAACTGATGTGATGACTCCTTTGAGCATGGCTATGCTGGCTGGCTGGTCTGTCGTTGGTAATGTGGTGAGGATGGGTTGGATAGCGATGTGATGATGTGATGGATGTCATTACTATCAAAATTAGACTATGAGAAGTGAAGGATTTATTTCCCATAACATCATCAACTTGAATATAGTTTTCTGTCCTCTGCATGCAAGAAACTTTGAAACATAGGCAGAAGGAGCTAAAGAACTGTAAAGTACAGTTCATTCTTAATCATTACGTCTATTTCTTTAACATGCTTTTACTACTTTCCAGTTAAGGTGTGCTCCAGATAATTGAATCAGAATGTGGCACATTAGGGGTCTTGATTTGTTAGACACCACCCTGATAAAAGGCCTCCTCCAAGAAGCTTCCCTGACTAAACCCTCCTTTCCTCTTCTCCCACTCCCCTCTGCATCACCCCTACCTGATCCCTTTACTGATTCCCCCTCCCAGCCCCACAGCACTTATGTACAGATCTTTAATTTATTTATTCATATGAATGTCTGTCTCCCCCTCCCACTCTACTGTAAGCTCGCTGTGTGCAGGGAATGTGTCTGTTCATTGTTATATTATAGTTTCCCTAGTGCTTAATACAGTGTTCTGCACACAGAAAGTACTCAAAAATACGACTTTCTGAATGACTGACTGTTATAAATTGAATGACTTACAGTCTGACCTAATTGTCTTTTATCTACCCTGTGCTTAGTCCAACCCATAATTAATATTATCACTTTTCAGGACTCATTCATTCAATCGTATTGAGTGCTTACTGTGTCCAGAGCACTGTACTAAGATCTTGGAAAGTACAATTCAGGATGGAAAGGAGTATGAGATTCACCAAGATAGATGATAGACCACTGATATTTAACCTTTTCATTGATAAATTCCCACTTTCAGAGATACAATACAGGGTTTTTTTGGAAGCTCTATATGAGTCCTTGTGGACAGGGAATGTGTCTCTTAGTTTTGTCATACTTTTCCAAGAACATAGAGTGTTTCAGTAGATGGCATATCTTATGCATCTATGAAATTTCCTCAGAACTTTAATAACTTTCAGTGTGTTTGAAATTCATAAGGACTTGAAGAGTGCAGATAAGAGATACACAGAGCAGAAGTATGTATGCTCATGGAATTGGCACTGACTGGATCATAGACCTCCTTTATCCCAGCGCTGAGTGTACATGGAGGAAAAAGAATGTACTTTTGCTCTATTATGCTTGGAATAATTACTTCGATAATTGAGCTCTAAAAATTACAAAAGCCAATGGCAAATAGCCTGGTGCAAGTATGAAATGTGCAGCTGCAGAAAGAGAAGCAAGGAGAACAGCCTGGACCTGATGGAAAGAAATATACAGAAAGTGCTTTGAAAACTGGGAGTTAGAAAGTGATTTCAACCTATCTCTGTCCTCATCTTAATGAACTATTTATCTCTTGCATGGATGAAAATTTCCCTCATTGATGGAAAAATAATGACAGGGAGTTTAGGTATTTGTTCAGTAAATTCCTTGAGGGCAAGGATGCAGCTATTTACTTTGTAATAATGATAATAATGGTATTTGTTAGGTGCTTACTTTGTGCCAAGATTATATGCTCTCCAACACTTTGTAAAACATCCTGCATGTAGAAACCCCTTAATGAATTGTTTGATTGGGGGAAAAAAAAAAAACACTTTCCAGTGGTCTTAATCATCTGGACTCTTCCTGTGAATTTCTGCACTTTTCTCCTTCACCGCCATTTATCTCAATATGCCTCAGGATGATTGTCTTCATTTTCAAGACCAAAGATACCACTCATGAGAGGGTGTTTCATTCACTTGAATAGATTACTGGCCATCCTCTAATACCTGTGCTCTGGAAAATTACTGAAGTGCACATAAAATGTCCTAATGTCTGATCGTCAATAGCTCCGGTCTGCTACATTTTGGGGAAGGAGGTAAGTTGGACTCCAGTGAGACTGGGGCAATGGAAGTAGCAGTACATGTATTTATTGAGCATCTAGTTTAGTGCTCTGTATTAAGTGACTGGGAAGCGCAATCCAAATCAATCAATCAGCTGATAGTATTTATTGAGTGCATAGTATTTGCAAAACACTATACTAAATGCTTGGGAGAGTATACTTCAGCAGAGTTAGCAGACATGTTTCCTGTCCCCAATAAATCTGAAGCACAAGGACATGATTCCTGCCTACAGGGTGAAAGGACCCCTAAACTGAGCAGTATTAATGAGAATAAATTCTCCTTGCCCAGCTGGGATTCCTTTGGATCATCAGTAGCTATGGCAAAGGAAAACTTTTGATGGAATGGCAAGGTTAAACAATGCAGAGGAAATGGGCTTTCCCCTCCCTACCACCCCCCAGGGGTCTGGCCAATTTTTTTCTGATGACAGAGGAGAGAACTCAAGGAATTTCATTTCTGATCCAGAGCAACCATCCACACAGCCCAGAATTCCATCTCTGATAGCAGCAACAGGATATATGGAAGAATAACCATATGACGTTGTCCTTCTTTAAAAAAAAATGGGATTTGTTAAGCACTTACTTTGTGCCAAGCACTGTACTAAGCAATGAGATAGAACATAATCATGCTGGACACAGTCCCTGTCCCACGGGGGGCTCAAGTCTTAATCCTCATTTTACAGATGAGATTACTGAGGCACAGAGAAGTGCTGTGATTTGCCCAAAGTCACTCAGCAGACATGGGGCAGAGCTAGGATTAGAACCCAGGTCCTCTGACTCCTAGGACCGTACTCTTTCCACTAGCTAACACTGATTCTCTTTGCCAGTGATATTAATCCCTGTGAGTTGGACCTCACTAATAACCACAGCTTTTCTTTCCGCATCCCTTTATATTCCATTATGGACCACTTAAACATAATTAATCCAAAACTCTGTTGCTCTTCTGATGGGTTTGGCTTACACGATATCCTACAGCAACAAGTACTAGATGCTGTGCTTTCACCACTATCTGAAGAAGTGCACCCTTCTGTTTGTTTTAAACCTTAACACCTTCAAGCTTCAACAGGTGTCCTATTGCGGTAGGAATTGATGATCGACAATTTGTGTAGGCCTTTTTCCCATTGTGATTTTAACTTCAATCCCATCTCCTCTCTCCCTCCAGCTTTCCTGAAGGAGGAATCCTCATCTTTTCATTCTCTCCTCAAATGGATGTTCTTCATTCTCCTGATCATCTTCGTTGCCTTCCTCTGTTCCTTTCTACAATCATTCGTTCATTCGACCGTATTTATTGAGCGCTTACTGTGTGCAGAGCACCATACTAAGAGCTTGTAAAATACAATTCAACAATTTAGCAGTGAGTACAATTCTGCATCCACCAACTGCAGAACCAGACTGAGTTCTCCTGGAAGGAGCACATTCCTGGGCGGAAGGAGACTCAGATCTGGTCCCAGCTTCAAAGCTGTCCTGCTGGTTGACCTTCAACAAAGTCACTTAACCGTTACAAACTTTTACTTCCCTCATCCGTGAAAAGGGAATAAGATACCTCCTCTCCCTTCAAGATTATGAACCTCATGTTGAACAGAGTCTGTGTCCGATCCGATCACTCACTCATTCATTCATTCAATAGTATTTATTGAGCGTTTACTATGTGCAGAGCACTGTACTAAGCGCTTGGAATGAACAAGTCGGCAACAGATAGAGACTGTACCTGCCGTTTGACGGGCTTACAGTTCAATCGTATTTATTGCACACTTACTGGGTGCAGAGCGCTGTACTAAGCGCTTGGAAAGTACAATTCAGCAATAAAGATATAATTCCTGCCCACGCCAGGTTTACAGTCTAGTATCTGTTTTTACCACCCTGACTGACACCTAGAAAACATTTTAAAAATACTGTGTTTACTATTAGTACTTTGGTTTGCATTCAATGCAGAGGAATGCCTTTCTTTGTTTTCTTTTCCCTCCTAACGACAATAGGCCACCAGTTCATTCAGCATGGCTCAGTGGAAAGAGCACGCGTTTAGGGGTCAGAGGTCATGGGTTCAAATCCCAGCTCTGCCACCTGTCAGCTGTGTGACTGTGGGCAAGTCACTTAACTTCTCTGTACCTCAGTTACCTCATCTGTAAAAAGAGGATTAAGTCTGTGAGCCTCATGTGGGACAACCTGATTACCCTGTATCTACCCCTGAGCTTAGAACAGTGCTCTGCATATAGTAAATGCTTAACAACCACCAACATCATTATTATTATTATTATTATTCATTCCTTTGTTTGTATTTACTGAATGCTTACTGCATGCAGAGTACTTTTCTAAGTACTTGAGAGAGTACAACACAACAATAAACAGACACATTCCCTGCCCACAACGAGCTTACAGTCTAGAAGGGGAGAATGACATTAACATAAATAAATGAATTATGCATATATATAAATAAGTTATATACATATACATATATATGAATACATATATTTATGCATTTCATATATATTAATAAATAAATGAACAGCACACACACATTATATATATATATATATATATATATATATATATATGAATACATATAAATGCATTTCATATATATATAAATTACAGTTACCAACTTCATGCCTAACCTGTTACTAGATCAGTTATTTTCATCCATATACCAATATAATTCAAGCTGTGAACTTGAATACTCTGTACAGAGCACTGTACTAAACATTTGGGAGAGTACAGTGGAGTTAGTAAACACAATCCCTGACCCCCCAAATATCTTATAATCTTGAGACAGATCTAAAATTCATTAAAGGTAGGGGACAGTAACAGAATTTAAGGAGACATATGTAAGTGCTCTGAGGAGACTGAGGCAGTGATCACCTAAGAACTTGGGGCATAAGTCAACAGATTCCTCAGTAGTTGTGGGGTAGGATTTAAGGATGTTTTCACTTCTTAAAAAGCCCCTTCCCCAAATTCTGCTCTTTTCAAAATAGGAGTCAGAGAGCATGGCAATGTGCTTATTCCTGTAAAACAGGGATAGGGCTGGAAAGAGTTGAGAGCGTAATGATGCCTCTGGTCATAAATACTGAAAAAACTCACCCAAATACACAGAGCGAGTCTTAGGTGAAGCATATCGCAGCATTTGTTGCTACCTTTTTTGAGAGGAGAGGAAACTTCTAGATCTCACTAAAATCGCTTAATGGTGTTGCTCCACACTGTGATAGCAGTATCCAGTCTGGCAGCTGCAAATGCCAAAGCAGAAGAGTTGTGGGCCAGATAGCCAGTCCAAGGCTACATGTACAAAAACTCCATTTGCTCTGATGTCTCAATAATTCTGTCATATTTTCACCGGATTAAAAAAGCGAAAAAAAGTTTCTTTGTACTTCTTAAAATTTACCCAGGAGCCACAAGTGCAGTTCTGGTGGTTGTTTCGCAAAGCTGCATCTTCTTTTCCGCAGTGATGTCGCTCTTGAGGCCACAAACCATGCGAAAGAAATTAACTGTGACCAAATTAGAATTTCTTTCCACAGCCAGCTGATAGGCAGATGGAAAACATGGGAAACACCCGGCCGCTTGCTGAGACCAGATTAGACGACTTTTAAAAAACTAAACCCTGAATAATCCAAAACTCGTATATATATACCTCTTAAAGTTATTTTTTTTTGTCTGTTTCATTTTGAAGCCACATAAAGGCAGCATGTGCGACTGGAGAACGGATCCCTCCTAAAGGATCTTAAAAGGAAGCTCCTAGAAGGATTTTTTTCTTCATATATACCCAAGGATAATTCCCCTTTTGTTCTTTCTTGGAGTTCTTATTTTCATGTATTCTGGGCTGTCTCTCGGAAAGATTGATGTCTGGTGTCACTGCTAGGAAGTGCAAACTGTTCAGGTTCATTGCAATCTATGTCCTCGTCCTCTTGCTCGGCAGGATACCACATACTTTGGCAACTGCTATTCAGAGGGGAAGTGCTTTAATGGCAAGGGTGGATGCCAGTGAAACCTTTTCCCACAATGTTCAAAACTCTGAGTGTACTTAGGCTGAAGGAACATAAAGTGAGGGGTTTGTGAGGGGCCAAATGGCCACTGGTTAGAAGTCACCACTATTGGACCAAACTCTGACAACCAGGAATACTGGTTGCCCCCTAAATTGGCCTGCATTTTGGAGTCAGCCATTTTTCATGCCAAAGAATCTGTAGGGTCAAAATTCACCCCCAGCATTATGAAAGTCAACCACTATCAAAAGGAGTCTTTCAGAAGCAGCATGGCCTGGGAGTCAGAAGGACCTGGGTTCTAATCCTAGCTCGGCCACAAGTCTGCCGTGTGACCTTGGCCAAGTCACTTAAGTTCTCCGAGCCTCAGTTACCTCATCTGTAAAATGGGGATTAAGGCTTTGATCCCAGTGTGGAACAGGGACTAGGTCCAACCTGATTACCTTGTGTCTACCCCAGTGCTTAGTACAGTGCCTGGTATGTAGTGAGTGCTTGACAAATACCATTATTATTATTATTACTGTTATTATTAATTGATCAGGAAGCAGCATAGCCTAGTGGAAAGATTACAGGCCTGGGTTCTAATCCCATCTTTACCACTTGCCTATTGTGTGACCTTGGGCAAATCATTTACTTCTCAATTTCCTCAGCTGTAAAATAGGGATTAAATCCGAATCCCTCTTACTTGTGAACCCCCAAATGGGACAGGGACTATTGCCAAACTGAATAATTTGCTGCATGGCCTAGTGAAAAGTAGTTTGGCCACTGGAAAGAGCCTAGGCTTGGGAGTAAGAGGAGCGGGGTTCTAATTCCGGCTATGTCACTTATTTGATGTTCAACCTTGGGTAAATCATTTAACTTTTTTGTACCTCATTTCCCTCATCTGCCGACTGGGGAATCCAGTACCTGTTCTCCCACAGACTGAGAGCACTTTATAGGATCTGATTATCTTGTATCAGGTCACACAACAGGTAAGTAGAGGAGTTGGGCGAACCCAGGTCCTCTGACCGATAGGCTCATGCTCTTTTCACTGGACCATGCTGCTTCTGCATTCTGCTCTCTCAAGAGCTTAGTACAATGTTCCAGACCTAATAAGTTTTTCATAAATGCTATTGATAAACTGTAATAAGAGCAGGGGCTGCTTAAGCGACAGAATGACGCATACTCTCTTTACCCCTTGAAATCAACAACTATTGTTCCTTTTCACGGAACAAAGATATGAATCAACAAAGCCACACTTTTCCGTTCCTTTGTTCTTTTGCTTCATAAAATCTCTGTGACTCAAGGGCCACAACCAATATTTCTCCCAAGACAGATGCCCTGTGCCTAATTTCAAACCAGCTCTAAATCTAACAGCATTTGGACGTCCTTTTTTGAGTTTAACACTTTAAAGCACTGAACGTCACCTCCAGGGGAGCACCCCAACTTCTGAGACGGGCTGGACAGATCGACAACAACAGGAATTTAACCTCTTGAACTCAACTGTCACAGTCACTCTCTTAATCAAATTTACTGCAGGAATACTAATTCACCCTCAAAGTATTTATGCCAGCATCCTGCAAGCCTTCCCTAACATTTCTTTTTAAGATGTAAAATGCTCGACAGACACCATCCTTCACACAAAACCATGTGTGTTCCAGCGACGTTAATTGCACAAATGCTGAGGATCGTCTCCCATCGCCAACATACACAGAGTCGGATTCAATCTGTGATTCATAAAGCCGCTAGCTTCTGCGTCTTCCAGGCGATAAACCGTCATTCCGGCTGTCATCGTTAGCACACTGAGTCGCTCTCCTCCCTCATAGACTCACCGCATTGGCTAATGATGTCTCCTTAATTGGCGTTTGGCTCCTCATTTAATGGGACTGAGAAATGACCCACCAGCATAAGTCCCAAATCTCTTTTTTTCCCCCAGGGGAAAAAAAAAGAATACACAAGTATGGCATTTCTAATTCTGTTACATTGTACTCTCCCATATACTTAGCACAGTGCTCTGTAGACAGTAAGCACTCAACAAAGAAGCAGCATGGCCTAGTGGAAAGAACACTGGGTCTCTGAATTGATTGCTGTGTGACCTTGAGCAAGTCACTTAACTTTTCCCTAATTATGTTATTTGTTAAGCACTTATTATGTGCCAAGCACCGTTCTAAGTGCTGGAGTAGATACAAGGTAATCAGGCTGTCCCAAGTGGGGCTCACAGTCTTAATCCCCATTTTACAGATGAGGTAATTGAGGCACAGAGAAGTTAAGTGACCTTTCCAAAGTCACACAGCTGATAAGTGGCCGAGCTAGGATTAGAACCCAGGGCCTCTGACTCCCAAGCCCGGGCTCTTTCCACTAAGCCACGCTACTTCTCATAAAAGCAGACTAGGGATACCAGTTCTCCCTCCTACTTAGCCTGTGAGCCCGATAAGTGTTAAGGACAGTGTCTAATCTAGTTAATTTGTAGCTACTCCAGTACTTAGAAGAATGTTTGACACATAGTAAGCTCATAACAAATGCCAAAAATAAAAAATAAAAAAAATGATTGATTACTATGACAGCGACTTAGTAGAAAATCTCAGGAATAATGTTTTCTAGAGAAGGACAGGGAGGGTAATTCAAAGCTAATCCAAAAGAGGGAAAACTTTATCTTTTGGAATGAAAAACAGTGCTTTGCAATAGACACACTGAGGTCAAGATAAGTTGTCACTACCATTACAAAATAAATCAATAACAAAGCTAGAAATAAAATTCAGAGTCATTCCACCCAACTCTCTCCCTCCAGGAGTGCAATCAATTAATCAACCAATGTTTTTTATTGTACTCTTACTCTGTGCAAAGCACCGTACTAAGCTATTGGAAGAGTACAGCACAATAGAGTTGGTAGACGCATCCCCTGCCCACCAGGAGCTTAGAGTCGAGAAGGGAAGTAGTCTGCCCTGCTTCTTCTGGCTTTGAAGGAGAAGGATGAAAAACTGGAAGGTGAACCCAAAATAACTGAAACCTCACCCTGCACTCTCACTAGGAGAGTGAGCAAATGGTCTCCAGAGAGTGGGGCTTGAAGTAGATTTTTGTGATAGAAGCAGAACTCAAAATAAATAAATCCATTCACTCTTCACAATCTCTGAGTCCCATTTGGTTGGAACTCTGCATTAAGGAAATGAGGTTCTGTGATGTAAAAGTAGATACCGATATGAGAGAGGAGGTCTTTAATTGACTGGAAAATGTGATTCTAGACTGTAAGCTCCTTACGGGCAGGGAATGTGTCTACCAACTGTCATATTGTATTCTCCCAGGTACCTAGGACAGTGCTCTGCACATAGTGAGCACTCAAAAATTGTGATTGATGATGATGATGACTTTAACAAACGGTTGATATGGTTAGGTTTCTTTGCTGTGTTCCCAAAGTCATTTTCAAGAGTTCGATTGGCATGTATCTTTTCAGTGAAGAATTTTGTCCTGTCTCTGTGTTATGAATTCTACTCGTCTCAGGCCATTCTCACAAGCTTTCAAATATACAGTGATATCTGTGGCACATGGTCCTCCAGTGAGTTGAAACTTTTAAAAATCCTCCACTTGAGTTTGTTTGGGTTTTTTTTCCCCCCAAGTAATGAAAAAAAAAATCCCATTTCCCTTGTATTCAGAATAGTATTCTGGGTGATGAAAGAGACCCACAAACACTTGCTAAATTAATGTTAACTGAGGTTATAGGTGATCCCCTTGATTGCAAGAATCCAAACCTGCAATGGGATTACATTTCCATGCTAATAATATCACCAGCATTCGAGTCAGTCTGTGGGAGTGCTGAAAGGGGAAAAGGCTTGCAAAACCTTGCAGAACCAGGGCCTTGAAGAATTGAACATTGGCCTAAAGAGCGGCTATTCCAGTGAGGAGAGCACAGAACTGGGAATCAGGAAATCCAGATTTTATCCCAGGAACACCACTTGCCTGCTGTGTGACCTTAGGGCATGACCTTTAAACTCCCTGTGCCTTCGTTTTTTCATCTGTTCTCCCTCTAATCAATCAAACAGTGGTATTGATTGAGTGTGTAACTTGTGCAAAGCATTGTACTAATGCTTAGGAGAGTACGATGCGGTTGGTAGTTAAAGAAGCAGTGTGGCCTATTCAACTGGATTTAATGAGTGCTTACTACAGGCAGATCACTGTACTGAGCACTTGGGAGAGTACAGTATAATAATAGAACAGATACACTCCCTGCCCTCAATTAGCTTGCACACTATAGGGGGAAGCAGACATCAATATAAATAAATTATGAATACATACGTAAGTGCTGTCGGGCTGGGAAGGAGGAATGAATAAAGGGAGCAAGTTAGGATGACACAGAAGGGTATGAAAGAAAAGTAAAAGAGGGCTTAGTCAGGGAAGGCCTCTCGGAGGATATGTGCCTAATGGAAAGAACATGATCTTGGAATCACAAGGTCTGAGTTTTAATCCTAGCTCTGCCACTTGCCTGCCATTTGACCTTGGGCAAGTCATGTTCTTAATGTGTCTGTAAGTCAATTTCCTCATCTGTAATCATGAGGAGTCCCCCTCTCAGGGTGGCACCTGGACTGTTTCCAGTAATCTACCAGTCTCAGCTATGGGAGGGAGAGTCAAGCAGAGGCCTGTCCATTCCATTCCTAGATTGGCCAGTGGCTAGTGAGTAGAAGACAATCTGCTACAAGTCAAAACTCACCCATGCTGGGCAACAGCAGCATGGGAGAGAGTCAAGGGTGGAGACTTGACTTTACTACGTGGAAGGAGGTAAGGGTAAACCACTTCCACATTTTTACCAAGAAAACTCTAGGGATCCACTGTCAGAACGATTGCAGATGGACAGTGGGGCGTTCTGGGAGAGATGTGTCCATGGTGTCGCTATGGGTTGGAAATGACTCGACGGCATAAGACAAGACAGTTACGGAAATTACATACCTATCTCGCTCCCTGTTAGAGCGTGAGCCCCATGTTGAGTGGGTATTGTGTCCGTCTGATTATCTCATATCTACTTCAGGGTTTAGTATAGCACTTGGTGCATAATCAGCATTTAAAAAGTGCCACAAATACATTTCTTGTCATTATCATTAGATACTACTCTTGCCCTTAAGAGTTTGGCGTCTCAACTGTGAGTCCCATGTGGGTCAAGGGCTGTGTCTGAGATAATGGCAATGTTTCTACCCTAGTACTTAACAGAGTGTTTGGCCCAGCCAACTTTTAACAAGTACAAGAGCTATTGTTATTATAGTTATTGATATTATTACTATCATCATTCAGAAAATAGAGATCATATGCTTCAATTTGGGTAGCATTTGCGGAGTTTTTTATCTTAATCCATTGGGATGAACATCTGCCCCCCTCATCTCCTCTCAACCGTTTGCGATCCTGCTTGCATCTTCAGTATTGAAAAAATGGGGTTAGTGCGACTCTGCCGGGATTGGTTAGAAAAGACGGGGGTATAGACAGCTTGTATAAATCATAAGACTCTCTGGAGCGATCAGCATTGGCTGAGTAGAAAGCAATCCTTCATTCACAAATGTAAATGCGACTTCCTCTCTGCAGTTCAATCCTAACCCAATACATCTGCGTAAGCGCACCGTGTCTCCTTCGGTAAATCGTGCCAGATATAACTCCAGCCCTGAGTTGACATCCTGTGCCTCTTTCCACAGCCAACGGTCTCCTCCTTCCGCTGTTCCGGGGAAGTGCAAGAACAAATATTTGCAAAGAAGTTTGTACCGTAGCAAACATCAAGGTGAACACACATGTTCTTGTGAACATCGAACGTAACACTGCAGAGTGGAGTCGGTTTGGGCTGAAAGGAGGACAGGGGAGGTCTTTTTCTGCAAAGGCAAGGCAGACTTTTTGGAAACTCTACTGCGAGCATTCATGAGATCCAAGAGCTGTGTGGCTATGTGGCTTTCATCATAAAGGCCTGGCCTAGGCTGGAATTTTATTGGAGGAAATCGAAGCTGGAGTTTCCCCATGAGAACTCCGCTTTGTAAGCAGTTTATCTTAGAATACGCTACAGTCTTTCAGTTTACACTAAGGTGGAGAAATTGGGCAATAGAGGAATCCATTTGCTTTTCTTGTTTTTCCCCGTTACATAGGACAATGCTCCAGGGACCTTATTAAATATGCAGGCTTCTTATTCCAGGGATAAATGCCCAGGGTAACCACCCCTCTTCCCTGCAATTGAACACCTTATGTACTTGTGCACTTATATATATATATATATCCGTAATTTATTTATATTAAGATCTGTCCCGCTCAGTCGACTGTAAGCCCATCGTGGGCAGGGAATGTGTCTATGTATTGTTGAATTGTACTCTCTCAAGATCTTAGTACATTGTTCTGCACACAGTAAGTGCTCAATATACAGGATTGAATGAATTAATTCCCTTCCATTCCTTATTTCAGTTCTCAGTGTGGGGACACTGTGGAGTTTATGGCTAATCCCACTGCCATTACCATGAGGCTAACTGCTAATTGTGGTATTAAGCTGCTAATTGTGATATTAAGCAGTCACTATGTGCCAAACACTAAATTAAGCACTGGAGAAGGTAACCAGATAATTAGATCAGACTCGGTCCCTGTTCTTTGTGGGGCTTACAAACTAAGGGGAGAGAGAAGTATTTAATTCCCATTTTAGAAATGAAGAAACTGAGGCCCAGGGAAGTTAAATGACTTACCCAAATTCTCACAGCGTGCAAGTGGCAGAGCTGAGATCTATTCCATCACCACTGAATTATTAACCTCTCTGAATAGTCAGACTATGGCGTGTAGAAATGATTTCCCTCTCAGAATCCCTAAGTGTAGACCGATTCTATGAATTCCATTTTACCGAGTTTCACGGAGCAGGAGCTCACACATAAAGCCCTCACATTTAAGAGACTTGATGCATATGACATCAGCAGGCATGCAGCATGATTCATTCATTCTATCAAATTTATTGAACACACTGTGTGAAAAGAACTGTACTAAGCACTTGGAAGAATACAGTACAATGACATCATTTGCAGCATCATATCCAAAATGATATGGACTGAGAGAGAGTTTATCTTGAGGCCTGCCCTCCAGGTTGCGCCAATGTCTTGGTCTTCCTCTCCCTTTCCCAATTCCAAGCCACAAAACTTGGCATTGGGAAGCAGAATGGTGTAGTGGATAGATCCCGGGCCTGGGAGTCAGAAGGTCATGGGTTCTAATCCCGTCTCTACCACTTGTCTGTTTTTGGCTTTGGGCAAGTCACATAACTTCTCTGAGCCTCAGTTACCTCATCTGTAAAATGAGGATTTAGATTTTGAGCCCCATTTGGACAGAGACTGTGTCCAACCCAATGTGCTTGTCTCCATTCCAGCACTTAGTATGATGCCTGGCACATAATAAGTGCATAATAATATTAATTATCATTATTATTGAAGAAGGGAGATTCAGTAAATGAAATATACTAGCAAAAGAGCATTCAATACTAGTTCCTTACCAAACACAGGACAGAGGAACTGAAGCAATGTGGCCAAACAGAAAGAGCACGGGCCTGAGAGTCAGACTTGGGTTCTAATCTCAGCTCTGCCAATTGCTTGGTGTGTCATCTTGGGCAAGGAATTTATCTGTGCTTCAGGTCTCCTGTTTTTCTTCCTACTTAGACTGTGAACCCTATGTGGGACAGGGGCAGTGTTCAATCGAACTTGTTTCTACCCCAGTGCTTAGAACAGTTTTTGACACATAGTAAGTGCTTAACAATTAGATGGAACAACTTTTTAAAAAGAAAAAAAACGAAAACTACCGGGTCCGATACAAGAAAGAATGACTGGTTACTCCAAAAAGAGGGCATTGAGTCTTGAAAATAGGTTCCCCCCAGGTCCTCAACTAGATACTTGGAGCTGGATTGAGGTGGCTTCCTTTGCCCAATGTGGGTAAAAGTAGATTCTCCCTCCTCCTCTCCCGCCCACCTCAGAAATACGAGGAAGTGAAATGCAGTGAGCTAATTTTGCTATTTCCATCCCCAGTCTGGTAACCCTTGAACTGTCTGCCAAGTGCACTCTGTTCTTCCTTGAAACTGAGATTTCAGCCCGTAGGGCTTGGATTGCATAGGGGACGTGATGAATAAAGGGTGGCTAGCAGGCAAGGAAACTCTCAAAGTAGTGGAAACTTGTTTGCAATCACTAGGGACACCAACAGGGAAGAGTGACTACATTTGTTCAGACTTCCCTCATTTCCTGCTCTCTCTCTAGGGAGGTGGACATTAAGGATCCTGGGATTGAGGGGGTTTGGGGTGGGTTTTCTTTTTTTTTGTGTGTGTGTGTATGTGTGTGGCTTTTTTTTTCCTTTCAAAATATTGTCTGTTTTAGCTTTTGAGGGATGGGTGAAGGTTAGAATGGTTTTTTATTTGAAACAAACAATCCCTTCAATCCCCTTTTCAACCACGACACCCTGGGGATGGGTTTTAAGATTTCTGTTCTTAATATTTGTAAATGATTTGGACAAGGTTATGAAAACTAATAGCTCCAGGTCTGCTCCTGATCCCAAATTTTGAATTGGAAGAAGAGACAATGGAATCATAGATAGCCCAGGATTTGGCCAACATGATAGGAAGAGAGATTGCAAATGGATTCATACCCTTTTTAAGCCCTTAATGATAATAATATGAAGAAGAACTGTGGTATTTGTTAAGTGCTTACCATGTGCCAGGCACTGTACTAAGCATGGGGGTGGATATGAGCAAATCATGTTTGACACAGACCCTGTCCCACTTGGGGCTCACAGTATTAATCCCCCTTTTACAGATGAGGTAACTGAGGCACAGAGAAGTGAAGTGACTTGCCCAAGGTCACACAGAAGACAAGTGGCAGAGCCAGGATTAAAACCCACGACCTTCTGACTCCTAGACCTCTGCTCTATCCACTATGCCGTGCAGCTTGACATTGACATTCGTCGATATTCACCCCACTATCAAACCCACGGCACTTAGGGACGTAACCATCATTTACTTATTTATATTAATGTGTGTCCCCTCCTTAATACTGTAAGCTCCTTGTGGGTAGGAAATTTTTATACAAAGTCTGTTGTAGTGTCCTCCCCCAAGTGCTCGGTAAAATGCCCTATACACAAGTACCCAACAAATAGCACTAATTGATTGATTCGTGCAATTCATGTCAGTGGAAAGATCATGGATCTGGGAGTCAGAGGACCGCTCTTCTAATCCCGGCTCTGCCCCTGGTCTGCTGTGTGACCCGGGGCAAGTCATTTACCTTCTCTGTGTCTCAGTTATCTCATCTGTAAAATGAAGATTAGCTGTGAGCCCCCTGTTGGACATGGAGCATGTTCAAGCTGTTTAAATTATATTTACTCCAGTGGTTAGTGTGATGTCTGGCACATTACAGTAGGCTTTTGACAAATACCATTAAAAGAATTGTTGACACATAATAGATGCCTAACAAATACAACAATAATATTAATAATGACATTGATAATGGTATTAAAGGGGGGAGGAACTATGGGCTGCACAATTAGGCGTGAAACCATTATCCCAATTCACAACAATTAAAAACAAAAGCAAATTAAACACAGACCATCAGCACCAAACAAAATAAATTACTTTGTTGTTACGCATTGGCATTGTAACTTATTTAAATTTGGTTACTTCCTCAGTAGCAACAATTGTAATGGGCACCATGAATTCTGGCAAACTTTTTGGAAGGAGGAAGACCAGAGAAACCTTCTTCAAAGATGAAAGAAAGTAAAAATGCAGCCAGGGCCTAATCTTGCTGAAAGGTGATGATGTGACTGAATGTTGTTCATAATGTCAAGTGTTGTAGCTATTGAATAATTTAGAAACCCGAGACCCATCGGAGGAATGAAATGCAAAGGAAGTGATGGAAAAGATAAAATGTACAGAATAAATAAATGGGAAGAAAGAGTAATGTAAAACATGCTTTCAAGATATACTCTTTAAAAGTATTGAGCCCTTACACTGTGCAGAGCACTGTGTTATGAGGTTGGGAAAGTACCACAGACCTACAAAATATGATCCCTGCCTTCAAGAAGCTTGCCGTATACCTGGGAAGACAAGTACTAAAGTAAATGGCAGATAGGAGGAAGAAAGCAAAGGGAGTATGTATATAAATTAGTGTGAATAAATGAAAGGATCTGTGAAATATGTACGTTTAGTGCTATGGGAGATTGAGCATACTGAAATATTAATCATTGTAGATTATTTTTCCTCTGGTAAAAGACATTATAATCAGTTGAATTTGGTTAAACTGCAAATTCTGAATTTTAATCTATGTGTTTGAAAAGGAATGAAGTATATGTAGGTTCCTGGTTCAGGCTAAAGCCCTGGGCTTAGCTAATGCGGAGAGAGCTGAATGAGAGTCATAAAGATTGCATTATGAACTCTCCCTCATCTCCATCACCTACCTCTCCCGCTAAATGATGTGTGCTTATCTCCACTCACCCACGTGTTGAAACAAACACCACATAAAGGCAATATGCCATTATTCTTTCCGCTAGAGACCAAGCTTCACCTTTGCCACCTTCGGATGAGACGATCCAAGAGTACTTTCCTTTGAGGGTCACCCAGAAAGACCACCAGAAACTTGAGCTAGTGCAGACTCAGACATGCAAGGAGTAAATGCAGTCATGGGAGACATCTGATCCCTCTGCTTGAAGTTGTTGAATCTGTGTGAGTCAAGGTCTTCGCTTAAATTCATCAAATCCAGCGAGCTCCAGATTGGGACTCTCCCATGTGGGAGCACGCTCCTCTTGACAGTTCTTTGGGAGACTTGAGGCAAAGCATTCTCAGCCTCTGATTCACAAAGCCGGAATTCATGTCCCTTGCCAATACAGCAACACTGGAGCCTTCTGAATTTCAGAGTGTTGCTTTTGCACGGCTCGGAGCTGCACGTGCTTTGGCTTGAGGGAGCAGGGCAGAGAGCCCCACTCATCTCCAGATCCTGGGGATCAGACGCCGTGGCTTTCCTTGGCAGGATGGTGGAAGGCCCAGATCTGTAAATATTCCACGTGGAATGGGACGTTTTCCTTTACCTATTACGTTCATCCTCGTGCTACTTAGGATCCACCAGACCAGTAGGAATGGGCTCCTGGTGCCAGCCAAAAGCTGTTACAACCTAGGCAATTGCTAATTTTCCTAAAAAATTAAAACATGTCGTCCCCACTCCCTGCCAGCAAAAATAATAATAATAAGGGTATTTGTTAAGCGTTTACTATGTGCTGAGCACTGTTCTAAGTTCTGGGGTAGATAAGAGGTAATCAGGTTGTCCCACGTGGGGCTCACAGTCTTCATCCCCATTTTATAGATGAGGTAACTGAGGCACAGAGAAGTTAAGGGACTATCCAAAGACACACAGCTGTTAAATGGCAGAGCCGGAATTAGATCAGGATCTCTGACTGCCAAGCCTGGGCTCTTCCCACTAAGCCACACTGCTTCTCTAATTGTGTGTTTAGCTGAGCCCCAGGGCACATTATCATGAGAAGTTCAACGAGGATGTTCAGAAGTTGGGGGGGGGTTGCTAGTGGGGAGGGGGAAGGGGCCAGCGGAGAATCCTTGGAAAAACTTGGCAGGTGTAGAGCAATTTATGCAGGTCAAGAGATTTCTTTAGCCTATTTGGCAGGCTGACAGGGGACAGTGCTCTTTTATTTTCTGACTTTAAATACAGAAGATCAAGGCTCTTATTTTAGCTCTGTATCAAATACTGCAACGATGCTGCTTGGAGCTTTAACTGAAGATTAGAAGATTGCTTAGCTGAAAAATTATGCTGCTCTTGTAACAGAAAGTCACCCTGACTTGCTTCCTTTATTCACTCCTTCATGGTGCTTATGTACATATAATTTATATATTTATAGTGATGTCTGTCTCCCCCTCTAGACTGTAAGTTCCTTGTGGGCAGAGAATGGGTCTGTTATATTGTAGCGCTCTGCAAACAGTAAACTCCCAATAAATACGATTGATGATTAAATTTTTGAAATGGCTGCCTTAGTATGAGATGCATCTAGAGCTAGTGTTACTGGGCTGTGCCAAGTCTAATAGTAATAATATTCTTGTTGAAAATAATAGTATTTCTTAAACACTTACTATGGCCCAGGTACTGTGTTAAATTCAGAGAGTTGATACAAAGACACCACATTGGACACAGTCCCTGTTCTTCCTAATTAATCAATCAGTACTATTTATTAAGGGCATACCGTATGCAGAGCATTGTGCTAAGCACTGGGGAGTTTTTTATGGTAATTGTTAAGTGCTATGTGTCAAGGCTTGATTCAGGTTCTGGGTAAATAACAGGTTAATCAGACCGGATAAGGTTCCTGTTCTGTATGGGCCTGAATCTGAGTTGAGGATGATGTCAAGATTTTGGGTTTAAAAGGTAGACCTGATGCCTATATAAAAGGAGAGGAGAACTGTTATCTTATCCGCATTTTGCAGATGAGGAAGCTGAGGGACAGAGACTAGAAGTACCTTGCCCAAGATTGCAAAGGTCCTTCTAGACTTCCCAGCTGCTTTTAACACTGTAATAATAATAATAATATTGATAATTATGGTATTTGTTAAGCGCTTACTATGTGCCAAGTACTGTTCTAAGTGCTGGGGTAGATACAAAGTGATCAGGGAGTCCCACGGGGCTCACAGTCTTCACGTCCATTTTACAGATGTGGTAACTGAGGCACAAGCAGTTAAATCACTTGCCCAAGGTCACAAAGCAGACATGTGATGGAATCGGGATTAGAACTCACCTCCTCTGATTCCCAAGCCCCTGCTCTTTCCACTAAGTTATGCTGAAACTTTATTCAACACTGACTTCATTGACACTATGGCCTAGCTTGGGGCTGGGAGTCAGAAGGACTTGGGTTTTAATACCGACTCCACCATTTCTCTCTTCTGTGACCTTGGGTGCATCACTTAACTAATCTCTGCCTCAGTTACATCATCTGTAAAATGGGGTTTAAGACAATAAGCCCCATGGGGGACAGGGACTATGTACAACCTTATTTGCCTCTACCCACCCCAGCGCATAGTACGGGGCTTGGTTCATAGTAAGCTCTTAACAAATACCATACATTATCATTATTATTATTACTCCTATCTCTCTGACCACTTTTCCTGAGTCTCTTTTCAGCCTCCCACCCTCTGACAGTAGGGTCGTTGAAGGCTCACTTCTAAATTCCCTTCTACTCTCCATCTACACTCATTCCCTTGGGTTCCAATCATTCCCATGGCTTCAACTAGCATCTCTAGGCGGATCATTCCCAAATCTACCTCTCCTCTCCTTCTCTGCAATCTCACATTTCCTCCTGACTTCAGTATATCTCTACCCGGATATCGTGTCGACACTAGAAACTTAACATGTCCAAAACTGAATTCCTTTATCTTCCCACCTAATACCTGTCCTCTCCTTGTCTTTACCATCCCTGTAATCAATACTACTATCCTCCCGATCTCACAAGCCCAGCACCTTGGCATTTTCCTCGACTCGTCTCTCTAATTCAACCCACATATTCAACCTGTCACTAAATCCTGTCAGTTCTCTCTTCACAACATTGCTAAAATCTTTCTTTTCCTCTCCATCCAAACTGCAACCATGCTGATTCAAGCACGTATCCTATCCCGCCTTGACTACTGCATCTGCCTCTTCACTGACCTCCCTATCTCTTGTCTCTCCCCACTCCAGTTCATATTTCATTCTCATTCCTGGATCATTTTTCAATTGATCAATCAATCTATCGTAAATATTGAGCATTTCCTATTTGCAGAGCATTTTACTAAGAGCTTAGGAGAGTACAGTACAACGGAATTAGCAGACATGTTCCCGGCCCATAACAAACTTACAGTCTAGAGGAGCTTGCAGTCCTAGAGCAGCTTACAGTCTCCCCACTCCTCAAGAATCTCAAGTGGTTGCCCATCTACCTCCATCTCAAACAAGAAACTGCTTACGACTGGCTTTAAAGCACTCAATCTTCTCGCCCCCTCCTAGCTTACCTCCCCGATCTCCTACTACAACCATAACCCAGCCCCTACTTTGTTCTACTAGCATCCATTTACTCACTGTTGAACTGATCTCATTTATCTCATCACTGACCGCTTTTCCACACTCTCCCCTCTAGCCTTGAGCAGAGCAGACCAGAGCACCACGTAACAATCTAACAGACGCATTCCCCGCCCACAGAGAGCTGTTGGTCTGGAGAGGGGAGACAGGTTTTAATATTAATAAATAAATTACAGCTATGTACTTAAGTGCGGTGGAGGAGGGGATGGGAGATGAATAAAGGCAACAAGTCAGTGTGACGCAGAAAGGAGTTGAAGAAAAGGAAAAGGGGGCTTAGTCAGCGAAGGCTTCCTTGAGGAGATGGGCCTTCAGTAAGGCTTTGAAGGTGGGGAGAGTAAATACCTGTAGGAGATGAGGAAGAAGGGTTGTCCAGGCCAGAAGCAGGACATGGGTCAGGTCAGACAGGACAGATCAGCTGTGAGATAGATGAGATTGAGGTATATTCATTCATTCATTCATTCAGTCAGTCAGTCAGTCAGTCATATTTATTGAGCACTTACTGTGTGCAGAGCAATGTACTAAGCTCTTGGAATGTACAATTTGCCAATAGATAGAGACAATCCCTGCCCAACAGTGGTTTCACAGTCTAAAAGGGGTGAGACAGAGAAGCAAAACAAGTAGGAATCAATACCATCAAGACAGTGAGTATAGTGAGAAGCCTTTCATTCTCCCCTTTCTCATACATCGTAGGGGTCATTCAATCTTCCATTCCTGTCTCCACAGTGCCTTAGACAACTTGGGGATTTTCTCCCTGATTTCACAAAGGACCCTCTGGGTACCCCCCCAAAAAAGTCTCGGTCTTCAAGTTGTC
Organism: Ornithorhynchus anatinus; assembly: GCF_004115215.2. Classification (NCBI taxonomy): domain Eukaryota; kingdom Metazoa; phylum Chordata; class Mammalia; order Monotremata; family Ornithorhynchidae; genus Ornithorhynchus; species Ornithorhynchus anatinus. The sequence continues at coordinate 64,166,828 of NC_041735.1, read as the reverse complement.
TGTTTTGATTTACCATCTCCCGAAAGCCACCCTCTTTCAAAAGAGGAGGTTGCATGGTTTAATGAAAAGTCCGCAGGACCAGAGTCCGGAGTCTTAGATTCAAGTCCCCGTTCCACCTCTGACCTGCCTTGTGACCTTGTGAAAGTCAGTTAGCCTTTCTGGGCCTCATTTTTCTCCTCTGCAAAATGGGGATGGTAGATTGTGACGCCAGTGTGGAACAGATACTGCGTCTGACCTCATAACCTGGAAGCAACTCCAGGATTTAGGACATAATAATGCTTAATTAATGCCATAAGATTAATTTGCTAGTCCGTCTTGAGGCGATCCACTCTATGGACAGAAAAGCACATTCTTGGCCGTTTATGTAGTTTCAAAATAAAGGTCTCTCAAATGTCCTATACCACCGTAAATCAGCATTATTAAAATTATTGCAAAATTGCTACCAAAGGCAATTTCTTCATCTAGTGTAGACCAGAGAACACATGAGCACAAGAAGAAATCAATCAGATCCCCCACACATGGGGACGAAAGAGCATAATAATACTTTTATTTCTACCACACATTGTTTCCAGTGAGCTTTCCAAGCAGCTCATTAATTCTCTTCTGTGAGGGTAAACAGCAGGTATCATTTTCCTAGTCTTTCGGTTGGAGTCACGAAAGCACCAAGATAAGGTCACACGGAGAAGGGGAGGGAGGAATGGAGGGAATTTGGTAGGAAAGAACTTGCAAAGTTCCACCACACCACCCCAGTTCTGACTATTGCTTAATTGTTTACATATGACTGGGAGAGGGACAGTGACCTACTTAATTAACTCCTATCTACCCCAACACTTTCCCCTCTCGGCATCACACTTGTAGAGTTTCCAGTACTCTATCAGTCTCGGTATGGGAGGGAGAGTCAAACAGAGGCCTGTCCATTCCGCTCCTAGCTTGGGAAGTTGCTAGTGAGTGGAAGACAATCTGCTACAAGTCAAAACTCACCCGTGCTGGGCAGCAGCGGCATGGGAGAGAGTCGAGGGCGGAGACTCGAGTTTACTGCGTGGAAGGAGGCAATGGTAAACCACTTCCCGCATTTTTACCAAGAAAACTCAAGCATACACTATAGGAAAGATTGCAGATGGAGAGCGGAGTGTTCTGGGAGAGAAGTGTCCATGGTGTCACTATGGGTCGGAAACGACTCGACGGCATAGGGCAAGATAAGACCCCAACACTTTAGACCATTCACCGTCCTCGATGGTCTTCACTGAGTGACTCTGAATGTCTAATTGTCTACTAAGTGCTTGGGAAAATGCACGCTGATCCTCGAGAAGCTACTGAATCAATGAGAAGCAGGGAGGTCTAGTGGGAGTCAGAGGATGAGGATTCTAATCTCGGTTATGCCAATTTCTTACTGTATGACCTTGGGCAAGACACTTAGCTCTGTTTCTTTTACCTCACCTGTAAAATGAGTATTAACTCCTACTCCCTCCTTCTTAGACTGCGAACCCCATGTGGGACAAGGACTGTGTCCAACCCAATTAACTTGTATCTACACCAGAGTTATAACATTGCTTGGCACATAGTAAAGACTTAGCAAGTACCAATTTTTAATTTTTTTATGCACAATCCTTCACCCTTTATCCATCTTGTCCTCTTTCATTCTTCATCAGCCTTCCCCAATTAAGCCCCCCGTTCCTCTCCGTTCTATGTTGTCTATGGACTTGTATCAGTATTTTTGATATTTTCCCCACCCCCAACCCCACTTAAGTACATATCTTTAAATTATATATTAAAAATTATTTATTCATTCATATCAATGTCCATTTTCCCCTTCAGACGGTAAACTGAGAAGGGCAGGGAAGGGCAATACTGCTGTACTGTACTCTCCCAAGCTCTGCTCATGGTAAGCACTCAGTAAATACCCTTGATTGTTTGGCCGATTCATGAACACATTCTGAGCTAACTGCACTTAATGCTGGCTAAAATGGTTTCTCACTGAATCTGCCCAGCCAAGTTCCCAGTTTCCACACAGATGTTGTCAAGTCTTTGGGTCATTCATTCATTCAAACAAATTTATTGAGTGCTTACTGTGTGCAGGGCACTTTACCTAAGCACTTGAGGTCTTTGCTGTTAAGCAGGGAGAGGCCTATGTTGTACCATCCATGACCCCCCTGCCCCTCCACTTTGTCTGGTTTTACACATAGTTTGTAATTGCCTTCACCACCTGATTGCATTTGGCAGTGGGAACTTATTCTGTCACTTCGGACAATGACCATTTTGAACTTTAGTTGCAGTATACAGCGAGATCATTGGGGTAAACAAGACTCTTGTTTAAGGTGATATCATGGAGAAGGTTTTTTTCTGTGACCATCAGAGTCTGAGTCAGGGTGACTCTCTTAAGACATCTCCAAGTCCTCAGAAGGCATTCTTTTTGAGGTGTATTGGGTCTGGAAGCCACTTGCCAGCTGTGTGACTTTGGGCAAATCATTCAGCTTCTCTGTGCCTCAGTTTCTTCATCTCAAAATTGGAATTAAATATCTGTTCTCCCTGCAATTTGGACTGTAAGCCAGATGTGAGCCCCTTTGACATTGTACCTGATTCATCTCTCTCATTCCAGCCACATATTCAATCCACCACCGAATCCTGCCAGGTTTACCTTCACAGTATCTCTAAAATCCTCCCCTAACTCTCTACTCAAACTGTTATTGCACAGATCCAAGCACTGATCACTTCTTAAGGGAAGCAGCGTGACTCAGTGGAAAGAGCACAGGCTTGGGGGTCAGAGGTCATGGGTTCAAATCCCCGCTCAGCCGCTTGTCAGCGGTGTAACTTTGGGCAAGTCACTTAACTTCTCTGTGGCTCAATTACCTCATCTATACAATGGAGATTGAGACTGTGACCCCCACGTGGGACAACCTGATCACTCTGTATCCTCCCCAGCTCTTAGAACAATGTTTTGTATTTAGTAGACGCTTAACAAATGCCATTATTATTATTTTTCTCACCTTGACTACTGCATCATCAGCCTCCTCATTGCCTCCTATCTCTACCATCTCCAAGCAATACTTCGCTGTGCTGCATGGATTATTTTTCTTAAAATGAACTCAGTCCAGATCTCCCCATTCCTCCAAAGAATGCCCATCCGACTCCACATCAAACAGAAAATCCTTATCATGAGCTTTAAGGCAATCAGTCAGCTCTCCCCCTACTACCTTACCTCACTGATCCAACAACCCAAACCGCACACTTTGCTCTTCTAGCAGCAACTTTCTCAGTGCATTATGACTTCATTTTTCTTTTTTCCAACCCCTTGCTCCTGTCTGCTCTCTGGCTTGGATCTAAGTCCCGCTTCATAGCTGAGACCACTGCTCTCCCCACCTTCAAAGCCCTATTCAAATCATACCTCCTCCAAAAGGTTTTCCCTGACTAAGCTCTCATTTCCCTTTCTTAACCCTCCCTTCTCTGTCACCTATGTGCTTGGGTCTGTTCCCCTTTAGCACTTGGATATTCACTCCTCTTCCATCCCCACAACACTTATGTGCAGGTCCAACTATAATTCATCTTAGTGGTTATCTCCCTCTCTGGCCCTTATGTACCTTGTGGGCAGAGATCATCTAGGCAGGGATCATCTACACCTTCTCTGCACACAGTAAGCACTCAATAAAACCACTGATGGATGTAGGATAGGGGCTGCGGTGACATTATCTTGTATGTACTCCAGCCCCTACTACAGTGGTTTCCGCATAGTAAGTTCTTAATAAATATCTCAGTGATTAACAAATACCAACAGTACTTGATTATAGCACATGCCACAGTGTGAGTGCTTGCAAACATTGCAAAACTAATCGTCATTACGTCCATCTGGTCTATTGGTTTGACTCTACCTCCAGCGGCCCTTCTTCCCTATTGGAAATGTTCCATTTGTCCATTTAAAAATAAATGACCCTTCTAGCTCTTATAGAAAGAAAATGAGAGCCCAGATTTTTTTTTTAATCTAGTTTACCACCTGGGAGGCCAGAGGCCAAAGAGGGTGATGTGACTCACCCAACCTATCTGTGTCTCAGCAGGTATTATAACCCTGGTGTTGCCCCGACTAGCAGACTCTTAGACTCTACTCTGAGTGGCATGGTCTCGTTCTCCATCCATTTTGTACTGGTTTCACTTTATGTTCCCAGGCCTGATGAAAACAACCTTGGATTTTGGCGGTCTAATTTTCCTAGTTTTTCCTAAGCTGTCACACATTACAATAGTGTGATTGAAGGAGAGCTCTCCAGCTAGAGGGTCTTAGTATTTCCATTTCAGACTCTGCTTATTGGTTTATCATTCCCTCTGAGGACTTTTATCACCACCAAAAGTAGGTTTATGAGGTAAAAGAACAACAAAAGCTATTTACAAGGATTTCCTTAAAAAAGAACTAATGGCTCTCTGATTTAAAACACATTCAAGGTGGTAAGAACTTAAATAACCAGTTAAAGATGCTTTTTTTTTTTTTTTTTGGTTGGAGGGGGTGGCCCCACAATTTTAACTTGAAAAATAAGCCAGGAAATCAGTATCATGTAAAAGAGGAAATTGCTTTGCTAACAGTATGGTGATTATATGAAAAATTGAGTGGCACAGACTTTTCAACAGTATGTCTTTATGCTCTCTCCACTGAGAGACTGTGAAATGAACTGAGATTAGGAATTCCATGCTGAAGAGTGTCCTAGATATGTATGCATGGAACTGCATTATGTCAGTTTATAAGCCGTTCCAAGAGAGGCTTTTACCTTTTTTGATCTTGAAACACAGAACTCTCCAAAAATATATTCAGATGCCATTAACATTGACTTTTGGCCATTTGGAGAAAGAAGTAGAGAAAATCAGAAATCTAGCCTTCGGGCTTCCTTGTCCATTGAGATATCACTTCATCTATAAGTGTAATATAAATTGATTCATTTGTTTCACTGAGAATCAATCAAACATTTGTTTTTATAGAGCATTTACAATGAGGAGTACTTTAACTGGGCAAAAATTTCCACTTTGCACTCTTAGGAAAGTGAAAAAAAAAAATCTAGGAAATTGTCAGGAAAGCAGTAGTATGTAAATCTGTTTAGGGTGAACCAGACCAGGCACCTCCATCTATGCAGTAGTTTTCTTTTAAATGAGGAGTATTTTTTTAAAAATTTCCCATTCAAAAAGAAATCCCCAAAATTGGTACATGGTTTTAGAAAGTTCCCTTGAACAAAAATACATTTAGGAAAATATTAATTGGCTGACTCTGGTATCTATCATTAATAATAATTCAAATGGCAAGTAGGAGCCAGGGTAGAAAATATGAATCCTCACCTAGAAAAAGTCCCCTTTTAGATGTTAAATGTGGTTCACTTGAAAATGTCACTGTGGTGAGAATTTTAAACAAGTGAAACAGCTGTAAAGAGTTTCTTCCCAGTCACTATTCGGGATTAATGGATGCAAGTCACCTAACTTCTAATGTGCTTTTGATGGAACCCTCCAGAAGCATATGAGATTTTAATGATATGGCCACATTTCTCCAGTGGGAAGAAGGATAACTGTTCAGTGGAGGTCTGTCATTTCCCGTTAGGTTGTAAAGTGTGGAGGCAGGGGAGGGATAGAAAGGGGTGGGGGGTGAGAAACACTGGGGAGGTGGTGGGGAGACCGAGAGAAATAGACTGAGGAGGGAGACATACAGGGGCAGAGAGACTGAGCCTGGAGAGAGAGAAAGAAGAGGGTGAGGAGAAAGACTGGATGGGGTGAGAGACTGGAGCCAGGGGAGAAAATGAAGTGGGAGAAAGAAAGACCAAGATTGGGGAGAAAGAAAGACTGAGACAAAGACTGCAAAGGGGAAGAGAAACTAAAGGAGGAGAGAAACTAAGAGGGGAAGAAAGGGATGAAGAGAGACAGGAGGAAAAGAGAGAATGGAGTAGCGAGCCTAGGGAGAGAAGACAGAGAAAGAGACCAAGAGAGAGAGGGAGAGAAGGAAGAGAGGAGAATATTTGAGGTGGGGAGAGGGGGAGAAGTACTCGGGGAGGGGGGAAAGAGGGACAGAGAGAGACTGAGGAAGGTGGGAGAGAAATCGAAGAGGGAGAGATCAAAAGGGGGAGAAGGTGACAGAGAGGATGACATGGGGAGACAGAGAGGGAAGGAAAGTTAAGGAGAGAGGGAAAGACATGGAGCAAGGGGGGAAAGACAGAGCAGAGGAAAAGACAAGGTGGGAAATGGAACAGGGGAGAGAAGGATGGAGGGGGGGAAAGATGGAGAGAGACCATGGAAGACAGAAAGAGAAAGAGACAGAGAGGGAAAGATGGAGAAGGTGAGGAAAGAAGGGGAGAGAAATGGATATGGGGAAAGGGAGAAATAGAGGAAAGGAGATGGAGGAGAGAGGAAAAAGTAGGTGGGGTTGCAGCAAGAGGGGTAAGAATGAGGGAGAGAGAGGGAAAGGGAGAGAGCAGCAAAGAAGAGACAGAGAGCGAGGGTCACAAATTGGGAACAGACTGTTAGATCTGTTGAGGTCAAAGGGGAACTTGCTTTTGTGTAGATAGGTAGTAGGGTGACTGTAAAGGTCAAGGATGAGCCTAATCTTCACACACAAGCACAAACACGTTACAAGTTTAAGAGAGAGTCATTTTATGTAAAACAAGTCCTTTAAAGTTCAATAGGAAGCAGGACATCTCACAGTTGAGTTACTTATGTCTATTTATTTGGCCCACAATTGATAAAGTCAAATCAATATAGGATTTGGCAAGTCTCCCCTACACTTCACAAAATATCTATTTTGATTTTCTATTTTTATTTCTATTTTTGAAAATCTATCTGATTTTCTATTTACTTGGAAAATGACTCCAGCAGGGACAATAGTTTGGGACAAATATTCAGGAATTCCACCATCATTAAAGTCTCTTGCATTGTTCTGAATCTTCCCCTCCTCCTCCCCGGGTATTTTTAAGCACACTGAGGCATACCTACAGAGGTACATTTCAAAACGGAGAATATTCTGATGTATTCAACCACAGCAGACTTGAGCAACAAAAGAGAAACCCACAACTGTGAAAGTGATGGGATTCATCTGGTAGGTTGAAAATTGTAGTTGACACTCTGGACTTCATTTTATGTGAATTAAGGCTGGAGTGTCAACCCAGGTTTTCATACTAACAACTGAGTTTCCTTGCTCTTGGACCTTTAACATTACATAAATGTCAACTTTTGTTGCTCAATAAGTTCCACATGTCCGCATAAAACCGTGGTAACAATGGTAAATTCAATAGCATTTACATGTATAATAGAACACATTTCATTTGCCGCCTGAATAATGCATCTGTGGGAAGGAACCAAATGGGAATGACCCTGAGGATAATTGACTTCAGTGTTTTTTAGCTGTGATTTCTTTAATATGAAACTTTAAGAGCATCACTCGCTCGTTTCACCTCAGTTTTAATGCACTACTACATATTGGAAAGAGTTTTTGAGAATCACTGGCCTGGAAACCTTCTAATTTGACTGAAAAATTTATACGGGGTCTATTTAGAAATAGTAGTCCTAATACTACTGGAGTAGTCACAGTAGTAGAAGAAATATTATTTTTGAAATGCTTATTTTGTGCTGGGGTAGAAGACAGACTTTTTTTTAGTGGTATTTCTTAGGTACTAGTAATGTGCCAGGCACTGAATTAAGTCCTGGGGTAGATACAACATAATCAAGTTGGACACAGTCCCTGTCCCATGTGGGGCTCACAGTTTCAATCTCTATCTTACAGATGAGGTAACTTAGGCACAGAGAAGTGAAGTGACTTGCCCAACATCATGCAGCAAACACATGGCAGAGCTGGGATTAGACCCAGATTCTCTGACCCCCAGGCCCGTAATCTTTCTCCTAGGCAACACTTCTTCTCAGTTGGGAATTAACCAAGGTCCCTGTCCCTTGGGGAGTTCACAGTGTTACTCACAGACAGGAACTGTGTCCTATCTGATGCTGTTAATATGTATCCTGGTGCTTAGCCCAGTGCTTATTATTAAACCCAGGTCATCAAAAGTATAATTAGATCCAAAGCTTCCCAAATTTCTCAAACTCTCAAGATCTCATGCTGCTGCTGTTTAAATCTCCCTCGTGTGCTGGAAGACTGAACTTTGTGACCCCACAATGGAAAATTTGCCATCTCCTTCAAGAGACCTTCTTCGATTAAGCCCTTTTTTTCCCAATTCTCTCTCCCTTCTGTGTCACCTATGCACTTAGCTCTAGACCCCTAAAACATTTGATATTCATCCTACGCTTAGCTCCATAGCACTAGTTACATATCCAAAATGTATTTTTATATTACTATCTGCCTCCCCTTCTAGACTCTTAAGTTCACTGTGGGCAGGGAATGTGTCTACCTATTTGCTGCATCGTGCTCTCCCAAGAGCTTAGTAGGGAGTTCTGAACACAGTTAGTGCTCAAGAAGTACCATTAATTTATTGCTTGATGTGGAATATATCCATCAGTGATAATTTGTTTTTGAGTCACAGATCTCTTATGACCCTCTTCCAACATCAAAGTAAGTGTCTAGCAAATGCCACTAGTAGTGTTAAATTCTAACTATGGAAATCAATAACTATATAAGTGTCGATTAAAGAAGCACATGGGTCAATCAATGTATTACTAGTACAGTGCTCTGCCCACAGTAAGCGCTCAATAAATACAATTGACTGCATGTTATCTCGATAAACACTAGATATCATATTACGCTGTTACTTACATTCCCAAGCACAATTCCTGCCACTACTGTACACAGAGAATTTGTCTATGCCAATTGATAAATCTCAAAAGAAAAAAGAAGCCCTGAACAATAAGAATGTTGATTAAATAAAACTAAATGCATCAAAACGCAGCCAGAATGGTATCTCTCTTTTTCAGCTGCAAACAACTTTTATTTTTTCTCTCTCCCAAGCAAATATAATCACTTAGGAGTATAATTTTAATAATCAATCATTCACATTTATGGAGCCCTTACTGTGTGCAGAGCACTGTGCTAATAATAAGATGGTCTATCCAACTGGTCCTTTTTTTTGACACTTCTATTGCTTCAAATTTCTATAGCTTCAAAATTTCACAATGCTAGAGATATTTGTTCAACATCTACCATGTGTTAAGTACTGGGATAAAGACAGGATTCCCTCTCAGGGTTGAAACTGGAGAGTTTCCAGTAGTCTAATATTCTCAGCAATGGGAGGGAGAGTCAAGCAGAGGCCTGTCCATTCTATTCCTAGCTTGGGCAGTGGCTAACAAGTGGCAGGCCTTCTGCTAAAAGTCAAAACTCTCCAATGCTGGGCAGCAGCAGCATGGGAGAGAGTTGAGGGTGGAAACTCGAGTTTCCAGGGCGGAAGGTGGCAACGGTAAACCACTTCTGTATTTTTACCAAGAAAACTCTATGGATCTACTACCGGAACGATTACAGATGGAGCGGGGCTTTCTGGGAGAGATGTGTCTGTGGTGTCGCTGTGGGTCGGAAACGATTCGAAGGCATGAGACAAGAAAGACAGGATAATCAGATCAAACAGCTTCTGTCCCACACAGCGATCATTCTCTAAAGGGGAGGGAGAACAGGTATCTTCTCCCCATCGTACAGAGTAGGCATGTCAAAATTAAGTGACCTGTCCAAGGTCACACAGCAGGCAAGTGGCAGCACTGGAATTAGAACCCAGATCTCCTGATTCCCAGTCCTGTGCCCTATCTGAAACTTGAATTGATTTGGCTCTTACAGGCAAAAATAAAACTGATTATCTTTAAGCTAATGCACCATTTAAGCATGGAAAACAAAGACAGTTATAAGTAGCATTCCTTTTCTTGGGAAAATGATGTAAGTAAATTAAACTACATCTTGGATCTATCAATAATGTCTTTTTTTTTTTAATCATTACGAAGAAAAATAGCCATTTTCATCTGGACTTCTCTCTCCCATTTCATTTCTTGGGATCTACTTTGATCTCTACTTTTTTAATAGTATTCGTGAAGGTTTATTTTATGTCAAGCATTGTTCTACGCTCTGGGGCAGGTATAGGTTTATCAGGTTTGACACAGTCCCTGTCCCAAATAGTGCTCACAGTCTAGCAGAGAGAGGAAGATTTAATCCCCATTTTACAGATGACAGCACTGAGGCACATAGAAGTGAACTGATTTTCCCAGGGCCACCCAACAGACAAGCAGCAGAGCCGGGACTAGAATACAGATCCTTCAGACTCCCAGGCCCGTGCTCTATCCATTAGGCCACACTGCTTCTCATATCATAGACTTGATGCTCAACCACTTACCTGCTGTGTGACCTTGAACAAGTCACTTTACTTCTCTGTGCCTCAGTGCTGTCATCTGCAAAATGAGAATTCAATACCTGCTCCCAACCTTTTTAGAATATGAGCCCTGTGTGGGACCTGATTATCTTATTACCCCAGCATTCAATACAGTGCTTGGCATATAGTAAGCATTTAACAAATACCACGTGCTTTTTTCTCTTTTTTTCCATTTTTTTTGACAAGCTTTATTTAATTTTATATGGTATGAGGGAAGCTATGGAGTCTTTTATTCTTTTAGGATCAGGAACAGAATCCCCTGGTGGTCCAGAGAAGTCTGGAGAAATCTGTATTCCTCCTCTGTAGATTTACGCAGAGGGGAGGGGCAGATGGAGACAGACTTCTTAACACAGATGTCATCATCATCATCATCATCATCATCATCATCATCAGAAAGACACGCTTTCCCAAGGCATTCAGGACAATGTGGGGAGAGGATGAGAAAGAAACAGCTGCCTCCCATTGGAGATGGGATTTGATTTTGTGTGACCCCGACACCTCCCGCTTTTTGCCTACACTTAGAATGTTGTAAGTTTGTGGGTGCATCCAAAGCCGTCCATGCTGACTGCTACTTGAGGCATGTCTGCTTCAAGCAGTGATTCAGGAAGGAGGGGAGAGAGATATCCCTCCTCTCCACTGTTCTGGAGAAACAGCATGGCGTAGTGGAATGAGCACAGGCCTGGGAGTCAGAAGAAGCCGAGTTCAAATTCTGCCTCTGCCACATGTCTGTTATGTGACCTTGGTTAAGTCAATTCACTTCTCTGAGCCTCAGTTACCTCATCTGTAAAATGGGGATTAAGAGTGTGAGCCCCATAGGGAACAGGGACTGTATCCAACTTGATTAACTTGTACCTACCCCAGTGCTTAGAACAGGGCTTGTCACACAGTAAGGACTTTCACAAGTACAATGATTATTATTATTATTATCGGACATAATGCTTCTCCGTCGGGATGAATAAACCAGAAAATCAAGATCAGTTCATGGAAAGAGCCCGGGTTTGGGAGTCAGAGGAGGTGGGTGGTAATCCCGGCTCCGCCACTTGTCGGCTGTGTGACTTTGGGCAAGTCACTTAACTTCTCTGAGCCTCAGTTACCTCATCTTTAAAATGGGGATTAGACTGTGAGCCCCATGTGGGACAACCTGATGACCTTGTATCTACACCAGTGTTTGGAACAGTGCTTGGTACATAGTAAGTGCTAATAAATACCATAATTATTATTAATGTTATTATTACGTGAGTATAATAATGAAACAATAGTAGCAGTAACAGCACGGCCCAGTGTAATAATAATAATAATGGTGGTATTTGTTAAGCGCTTACTATGTGCCGAGCACTGTTCTGAGCGCTTGGGTAGACATAGGGGAATCAGGTTGTCCCACGTGGGGCTCACAGTCTTAATCCCCATTTTACAGATGAGGGAACTGAGGCGCAGAGAAGTGAAGTGACTTGCCCACAGTCACACAGCCGACAAGTGGCAGAGCTGGGATTCGAACTCATGAGCCCTGACTCCAAAGCCCGTGCTCTTTCCACTGAGCCACGCTGCTTCTCCAGTGTAGTGTACATAGCCATAATTTATTTATTTATATTAATGTCTGCGTCCCCCTCTGGATTTTAAATCCACTGTGGGCAAAAATGGTGTCGCTTATATTGTTTTACTGTAATCTCCAAAACGATTAGCAGATTGCTCTGCACAGTGCAAGTGCTCAGTAAATATGATTGACTGACTGGGAGTCAGACGATCTGGGTACTAGTCCTAGTTCTGCCACCTGCCTGCTGTGTGACCTGGGGCAAGTCATTTAACTTCTCTGTGCTTCCATTTCCTCATCTGTAAAACGAGGATGAATCATCCGTTCTCCTCCCTCTTAGTGAGTCCCATGTGAGACAGGGACTGCATCTGATCTTATTGAATTGTATCTACATCACCGATCAGCACAGAGGTTGGCAGATAGTAGGCACTTGACAAATACCAGTCCCTCCCCACCCAAAAAAGAAGTAGCCCATCAGTTTCAGCTGGGTTATAGCCAGGCATCTGACAATGCACTTTTCAAATCTACTAATAAAGGAGAAGCAGTGTGGCCTAGTAGAGAGAATAAGGGGCCTGGGTGCCAGAAGGACTTGGGTTCTAATACCTGCTCCCCCACCTATTTACTGTGTGACCTTGGGCAAGTCACTAAACTTCTCTGTGCTTCAGTTTCCTCAATTGTAAAATGGGGATTAAATTCTTGTTCTCCCTCCTGCTTAGAATTTGAGCCATATGTGGAACAAGGACTTTGTCTGAACTAACTAACCATTCACTCATTCATTCATTCAATAGTATTTATTGAGCACTTACTATGTGCAGAGCACTGCACTAAGCGCTTGGAATGTACAATTTGGCAACAGATAGAGACAATCCCCGCCCAATGATGGGCTCACAGTCTAAACTAGTGCTTGGGACATAGTAAGCGCTTAACATGATTGAGAAGCAGTGTGGCTCAGTGGAAAGAGCCCAGACTTGGGAGCCAGAGGTCAGGGTTCCAATTCCAGCTCTGCCACTTGACAGCTGTGTGACTGTGGACAAGTCACTTCACTTCTCTGTGCCTCAGTTCCCTCATCTGAAAAATGGGGATGAAAACTGTGAGCCCCATGTGGGACAATCTGATCACCCTGAATCTACCCCAGTGCTTAGAACAGTGTAGTAAGTGCACATAGTAAGCACTTAACAAACAAATACCAAATTATTATCCTTATAATTATTATTATTACCTACCCCGGCTCTTAGAGCAGTGTTTGACACACTTTTTGACACACAGTGTAGTTAAGTGCACATAGAAAGCACTTAACAAACAAATACCAAATTATTATCCTTATAATTATTATTATTACCTACCCCGGCTCTTAGAGCAGCGTTTGACACACTTTTTGTCAAATGGTTTTTGACAAATGGCATAGCAATTAAGTGCATAAATGTTTGTTTATTTACTCTGATACAATTCCTTAACAATAATGATATTAATTTGCCTAATCCTCTCCAGTGAGTTTACCGATTATTTTTGGTAATAATTAAAAAAACAATGTTCCCTATTCATATGGCAGTCTACAATAAAAGTGATAAATTCTGGGATAGTCATCGTCAGCATCAATGGAATTGATTGAGCACTGACTTTGTGTATCACACTGTTCTAAGTTTCAGGGAGACATTCAGAAGAAGCCTACGACTTAATCCCTGCACTTCTTGGGGATAATGAGAAAGTGAAGGGTAGGTGAATCAAATATTCAGTAGCAACGAAGTGTGACAATAACGTCATCAGAGCACGATAGATGGGGTTTTCTTTTTTTTTCCCCATTTTAAGAGATCGTAGTGGATATCGGTGAAAACAGGGCATCACTATTCCCAGGCGAGAGTTCCACCCCAGGTCTTTACAGCCCAGTTCCCTGACGGCTCTCTGCATAGTTTTAGACCCTGTAATGTGACTTGTGAGAGACTGGAATATGAGTACCAAAGTTCTACACCCAACCTTTTCTGAGTTTAATCCGTCCTGTGTGATTGTAGGAATGAGATCATTGGTCAAATCCCACTTTCTTCCCTAATTATCGATAAATAATGTTGTGATTGTAATTTCTAAACCACACTTGGCAAGACCTATAGGGGACTCTGGAATCTGCTGGTGGTTTGGTAGCTTTAACTCTAAATGTAGATTAGCCCATAATAAAGCAGCATTGTTTCTGAGACAATGTTAACTTTGTGATTAATGAGGTGATGGCGGAGAAACATATGACTCTTTCCAAACGCAATCCAGTGCTTTTTCTCGACTCCAGTCTCAGCCAAAACTGTCAGGATTAATGACAAGATGACCAGATAATGTTTCACCTGTAACTAGGATCTTGACTGGGATTTGAAAGTTTCCAAGATTTCCAGAGGCTCAGCTCTTAAGTGAAGCCAAGTCTTTTTTTTTTTTTTTTTTCCTTCAGAAAGCTCAAAAACAAATGGGTCGGGAAGTCTCCAAAGTGAAAATCAGGGATTCAGTTCTGCCGTCTTGGAAACACAGCCTGATTGCCGGACCCGATCCAATGCCCAGAATGCTGTGAGCATCATAAAAAAACATAAAGAAATAAATAAATTCCGGAACATGAAGAGTCCTAACTGAGAAGCAGCATGGCTTAGTGGTTAGAGCATGGGCCTGGGACGCAGAGGGACCTGCGTTTTAATCCCAGCTCCACCAAATGTCTGCTGCTGCTGTGTAACCTTGGACAAGTCACTTCACTTCTCTGTTAACTCATCTGTAAAATGGGAATAAGAGAGTGTGAGCCCGTGGGACAGGGACCGTGTCTGACCTGAATAACTTTTATTTACCCCAGCCATTAGAAAGGTGCTTGACACATAGTAAAAGGTTACTAAGTACCATAATCATCATTATAAGGCTGACCATGGGGTGACAAATCTACTCATGAGATTGGTTCGAGCAGACTCTATGAAGAGTTTATGAAAGCTTAGCTGAATTTGGACCACTCTATAGCCATTTCTAGCTACGAAGAGGGTGGGGATTGGATCTAAATGATAGTTCTGAAAATCCCCAAGAGTTGATTGGGTGACAGCCCCTTCAGAAGTTGTATGGCTCAGTGGAAAGAGCACAGGCTAGGGAGTCAGAGGTCCTGGGTTCTAATCCTGACCTCACCACTTGTTAGCTGTGTGACTTTAGACAATTTACTTCACTTCTCTGTGTCTCAGTTACCTCATCTGTGAACTGGGGATCAAGACTATGAGCCCCATGTGGGACACCCTGATTACCTTGTATCCCTCCTAGAGCTTAGAGAAGTACTTGGCACATAGTAAGTGCTCAACAAATGCCACTATTAGTATTATTATTACTATTATTATTAAGAAGGATTTGTACACTCTGGTTGGTGGAGATGTCTGTTCACAAGCCCACCTCTAATGATAAGTGGGCACACACTCCTACTACTCGATTTTATCTGTGTACTTTCTGGTGACTTTGTTCTAGAGCCCTGCTCTAAATCAAACATAACTCCCAAGATTTTACTAAAAAATTCAGTCAAATATGTTGCATTTTTTCCTACTAGCATTATCCTTGGATAGCAATCCTGGCGTTGAGCTTTGATAAGACATCCTGGCAGGAAATAGTCTTATATTTTCCACCTCCAAATCCAAGCAACTGCAGGAAATGACCAATGACTAGAAGTGAGGCCAATGACTCTCAGCGTATAATGCTTAAATACCCTACAATTATCTGGAAAGCTGCAATCATGTCAGCTTTCATCATAAGCCTCTAAGTACAACAACTAAAATACGCCTTGAATCTATTGGAAAGAAAGAAGTGTTTCTTATTTGACAAATTTCTCCAATCTAAAAACAAGAGTTTAGGTGTGTGAAGCTTCTTTCTGTCACTGATTAAAAATTAAGCACCAGGCAAATTGCTTTTGTTCATCCAGTAAGTCATTTTCCGTTTCAAAACAGAGGCTATTAATGGTGATGAATATGAATTTATCGACGCATTACTTGGGAGGAATGAAAAAAAGTCAGCATTATTTAGGTAGAGCTGGCAAAATGATCTGTGTTTTCTTCGATAGCCTCTTGCTGTGCATGAAGTGTGTCCACTGTGGATTCTCTTTCCTGGATTTCCCCTCTCCCTTTGGCGTCGACCATGCAGTGGCTGTGAATCTCTTAAGCCCTTCTATAATCACCCCAGCCCCACAGAACTTATGCAAATATTTTTATACTCTATCATTCCCCTTATCTGTAAATTATTATGATTTTTTCCCTCCTATCATAGACTGTTAGCTCATTGTGGGTAGTGTTCACATCTACCATTTCTGTTGTATTGTACCCCATGTGGGACAGGGACTTTGTCCAGAGTGATTAGCTTGAATTTACCCCCAGAATTTAGGTCAGAGCCTGGTATATAATTAGTTCTTTGCAATGTACATTAAAAAAAAAATTGTACTCTTCCAAGGGCTTAGTAGAGTGCACCACACAGAGTAATTGCTCAATGAATACCATTGATGATTGATTGATTCAGTTTGGTCATACATGCCTAGGCATGTTGTGCATTCATTTGATGGGAAATTTATCGTTTCATCCATGTTCAAGTTTTTGTCTCTTGCTACTGGAAAGCAACATGGCTCAGTGGAAAGAGCCCGGGTTTGGGAGTCAGAAGTCATGGGTTCGAATGCCGCTCCACCACTTGTCAGCTGTGTGACTGTGGGCAAGTCACTTAACTTCTCCATGCCTCAGTTACCTCATCTGTAAAATGGGGATTAAGACTGTGAGCCTCAAGTGGGACAATCTGATTAGCCTTTATCTACCCCAGCACTTAGAACAGTGGCCTCCACATAGCAAGTGCTTAACAAATACCAACATTGTCATTATTATTAATTCTGCCACCTTTGGAATACTGGAAAAGGGAGTCGGTCATTCGTATTTATTGTCTACTATGTGCAGAGCACTGTACTAACTGCTTGAGAGAGTACGATATAACAATGTACAGACACAATCCTTTATGCTACCAGCTCTCCCTCCCAGGTCAAATCACTTGGCCTTCAAAGTGTATGGATGGTGTCTGAACATTAGGATTTTGACTTTGTTTTTCCTTTCAATAACATTTTAATAATAATAATGGTACTTGTTAATTGCTTACTATGTGACAGTCAGTCTAGTAAGCGCCCATGTAGATATGGATAACTGGCTCAGACACAGTCTCTGTCCCGCATTGTCTTTGTTCCCATTTTATAGATGAGGTAACTGAGGCACAGAGAAGTTAAGTTGTAAGCCCGTCAAACGGCAGGGACTGTCTCTATCTGTTGCCGACTTGTTCATCCCAAGCGCTTAGTACAGTGCTCTGCACATAGTAAGCGCTCAATAAATACTATTGAATGAATGAATGAATAAATGACCTGCCCAAGGTCACACAACAGACAAGTGTCAGATCCAGAATTAGAACCCAGCTCCTCAGGCTCCCAGACCTGTACTCTTTCCACTAGGTCATGCAATGGATGAATAACAGTGTTTGACAACGCCAATTGTTATAACCGAACCATTTGTTCAGAGTGGTATTTTCATCTCATTAAGAGATGAACAGGGGAGTAACTCTGACCTTTTGAGTTCTATACAGGACAGTACAAAGAAGTATAATTGATCAAATCTTACTATTATAGTGCCAGATTACATTAATCAACCAATCATTCATTCAACAATATTTATTGAGCACTTACTATGTGCAGAGCACTGGACTATGTGCTTGGAAAGTTACAATACAGCAATAAAGTGAGATAATCCCTGCCCGCGGTGGGCTCACAGTCTGGGGGGGGTGTATTTATTCAATAGTGTTTATCAAGCATTTTGTGCCAGGCTCTGGACTGGTACTAGTACTTGGAAGCATACGATGGAGGAAGTACATATGATAACTGCCCTCAGCTGGGGAGGTGACTCTAATCTATAGAGTAGAAGGATATTTACATAAGTGGTGTGGGAGTGAAGTGAGCATCAAAGAGCTTATTGGGTGCCGACTTCAGAACACGGGTGATGCAGTAGGGAGGGAAATAGGGTGGGAAAATGAGAGATGAGCCAGGAAAGGTTGCCTAGAGAAGATTCGATTTAAGGTTGGTCTTTGATGATAGGAAGAGTTGTAACCTGTCAGATGTGAAGCAGGATTGCTTAATGGATGGGGCACAGGCCCTGGAGTCAGAAGGAGCTGGGTCTAATCCCGAATCCACCATATGTCTGCAGTGTGACCTTGGACAAGCCACTTATCTTCTGTGTGCCTCAGTTATCTCATCTGCAAAATACGGATAAGAATGTGAGCCCCATGTGGGACAGGGACTGTGCCCAACCTCATTGACTCGTACCTACACCAGCACTTAGAACAACAGTGCTTTTGCACATTGTAAGAATTTAACAAGTACCATAATTATTATAATTATAAGAGGGACGGCATCGATGGCACGGCCCTCCTTCCTGTCTCACATAACTTGGTATAATCCTTTATTCTCTGTCTCATTAACCCACATATTCAATCCATCACTACATCCTGTCAATTCGACTTTCACAGCATCGCAAAAATCCGCCCTTTCCTCTCAATCCAAACTGCTACTATGTTAATCCAAGTATTTATCTTATCCTGCCTTGATTATTGTATCAGTCTCCTTGCTGACCTCCAGCCTCCTGTCTCTTTCCACTCCAGTCTATACTTTGCTCTGTTGCCCAGATTATTTTTTCTACAAAAAACATACAGACCACGTTTCCCCAGTCCTCAACTACCTTCATTGGAGGAGCAGCATGGTTTAGTGGAAAGATCCTGGGCTTGGGAGCCAGAAGTCATGGGTTCTAATTCCAACTCTGCCACTTGTCAGCTGTGTGACTTGGGTCAAGTCCCTTAACTTCTCTGTGCCTCAGTTACTTCATTTGTAAAATGGGGATGAAAACTATGAGCTCCACATGGGACAACCTGATTAGCTTGTATCTTTCCCCATGTGTAGAACAGTGCTTGGCACATAGTAAGTGCTTAACAGATACCATAACTATCATTATTATTATTATTATTATTATCATCCACCTCTGCATCAAACCGGAAGTCCCTACCACTGGCTTTAAAGGAGAGCAGCATGGCTTAATGGAAAGAGCATGGGCTTGGGAGTCCGAGGTTGTGGGTTCTAATCCCAGCTCCTCCACTTCCCAGCTTTGGACAAGTCACTTCACTTCTCTTGGCCTCAGTGACCTCATCTGTAAAATGGGGATTAAGACTGTGAGCCGCATGTGAGACAACCTTATTACCTTGTATCTACCCCAGTGCTCAGAACAGCGCTTGACAACATAGTAAGCGCTTAACATATGCGATCATTATTATTACCTCACCTCACTACTCTCCTACTACAACCCAGCCTGCACACTTCACTCCTCGAATGCCAACCTTCTCACCGCAACTCAATTTCATCCTTCTCAGCACCAACCTCACACCCAAATCCTGCCTCTGGCCTGGAATGCCCTCCATCTTCATATCCAACAGATATTCTCCCCAACTTCAAAGCCTTATTGAAGGCATATCTCCTCCAAGAGGCCTCACCTGACTAAGCTCTCTTTTCCTCTCCTCCCACTTCCTTCTGTGCTGCCTTGATTTGTTCATCCCCCACCTAGCCCCACAACACTTATGTATATATCTGTAATTTCATGCATTTACATTAATGTCTGTCTCCCCCACTAGACTGTAAGCTCATTACTTGCAGGGAATAGGTCAGTTATATTTTTATATTGTTCTCCAAGCATTTAGTACAGTGGTCTGCACACAGTAAACACTCAATAAATATGATTGACTGGTCGACCGACTGAATGAAATAGAAAAACTGAAAGTTGTATAAATTTAATATAAGTTCTTTCCACAACTGTGGAGTCAGTTTATGAACCTATTTTCTTTCTCCAAAGGTTAGAATGGGTATATCAACTTGATAAAAAAGGACTTAAAAATTGAATAGATTTTCTTTGGCATCCATATTTCTTTTTTCACACATTTGGATGGGTTGTTTTGTTATTTTTTTAACTAGACTAAAACTATGTATATTATCCATCCTCAACTAACTATTTTGGGCTCATTTACCTTTTAATTGTGCCTAACTCTACACAGACATTCCATAGAAATCTTGATTTTTTTCCTCTATTCTTTTTTTTTTTTTTTTTTTACTTTGGTTCTGTTTAGTTTTAGAGAGATCTGCTGGTTTTAGTCTCTGGGTCAAAACCTCATGATCGTTGATCCTCTTGTTACATTCTGTTTTTACAAAGATTTGCTTTGTTTTCTTTTTTATTCATTTTGACTGCCTTGATTCCATGTCTCACTATTTTGGCATTCAAGTCCCTCTTTTGAAATCTTGGGTTCAAAGTAAAGAACCACAACTGGAGACTACAATGCTTTTGTTAACATGGCCTGTAACACCAAAGAAAAAGTTAAACTTGTTTTATATAAGTGGAACTCCTCAATTAAAACACTTGAGATCATAGAACAGCATAGCAATG
Organism: Ornithorhynchus anatinus; assembly: GCF_004115215.2. NCBI lineage: Eukaryota > Metazoa > Chordata > Mammalia > Monotremata > Ornithorhynchidae > Ornithorhynchus > Ornithorhynchus anatinus. The sequence goes on along the minus strand of NC_041735.1, from coordinate 64,146,534 downwards.
TTAGGATGTACTGAAAGAAAACTCAGTATGGACTTGTCCTAAATGATAGAGTAAAATACTACATTTAATTCCATACCAACTCGATAAGTATATTTTGCTCTTATTAGATTGCTAAATGAATGCAATTATTTTTATGTTACATTGCCTTCGAAAAAAAGAGAAAAATGTGGAAATCCATCTTTTGGGGCAATTTTAGTAGTCCGTTTCTCATAACACAAAGAAGCACTGAAATCAAGCGAGAATTCCAAAGACTATCGTTAGTATCATCACTTAATGTTTAATAATTCTTGTCTTATGCCGTCGAGTTGTCTCCGACCCATCTCTCCCAGAATGCCCCAACTCCACCTGTGATCGTTCTAGTGGTTGATCCACAGAGTTTTCTTGGTAAAAATCCAAAAGTGGTTTATCTTTGCCTCCTTCCACCCAGTGAACATGAGTCTCTGCCCTCGAATCTCTCCCATACCGCTGCTGCCCAGAACACGGGAGTTTGTAAGCAGATTGCCTTCCACTAGCAAGCCACTGCCTATGTGCTTTGCACTGTCTGTAAAACTATTGAAAAAGAAGGGAATCCTCCTCAGAGAAAAATTAGAGATTATTAATTAACAACTAATGTTTAATAATAGTTGTTAACAATTAGTAATCTCCATTTATCTCTACAGAGGATTCCCTTCTTTTTCAGCAGTTTCACAGAAAGTGAAACATACATGTGCACACAACACAAAGGCACCTTCCCTCTCTCTCACAATCACATATATATATATTCCTCCACATATACATAACATTCCCCACCAAAACCCCATGTGCCCATACATACCGATTCCATCTTCACCAGAGCCAAAAGTACGTATGCATGCATGCTTTTCGATGTTTACACTAAATAGCCAAAACTACTGATAGGCTAACTACATTCCACCAGAAAATGTTCTGTGAATAATTATCCTTAAGTTGAAGCTAACAGAGCCTTCTCCTTTCCCTCTGTTTGCCTGCCTTTTGGCCATACTCTCTTCGTTAATTCCTCAGTGACAAGAGAAAAGGAAATAGAGGGGAAGCTCCTTATATGAAGGAAACATTTCTACCAACTCTATTGTATTATACTCTCCCGAGCCCTTAGTACCATGTTCTGTACCCAGTAAATGCTCAGTAAGTAGCACTGATTGATTGTGTGATCTTATTATGGGCAGGGAATATGTCTGCTAATTCTGTTGTATTGTACTTTCCCAAGCATAGGGTTTCTAAGGCTATGTACAGAAGGTTATGTAGAGAAGCAGCGTGGCTCAGTGGAAAGAGCACGGACTTAGGAGTCAGAGGTCACGGGTTCTAATCCCTGCTCCGCCACTTGTCAGCTGTGTGACTTTGGGCAAGTTACTTAACTTCTCTGTGACTCAGTTCCCTCATCTGTAAAATGGGGATGAAGACTGTGAGCCTCTCGTGGGACAACCTGATTACCCTGTATCTCCCCCAGCGCTTAGAACAGTGCTCAGCACATAGTAAGTGCTTAACAAATGCCAAAATTATTAAGTAACAAGAGGGACTTTATTTGTTCATTAGTAAAAATAAAACTATGAGAAAGCCTAGTGAAGAGAGCATGGGCCTGGAAGTCAGTAGGACCTGGGTTGTAACCCCGGCTCCTCCATTTGTCTGTTGTGTGACCTTGAGCAAGTCACTTTACTTCTCTGTGCCTCAGTTACCTCATCTGTAAAATTGAGATAAAGACTGTGGGCGCCACTTGGGACATGGACTGTGTCCAACCTGATTAGCTTGTATCCACGCCAGTGCTTAATACAGTGTCTGGTACATAGTAAGTGCTTAACAAATGCCATTAAAAAAAGATATGGACATGAAACTACTGGCTAAAATAATTTGAGGTTATAATTAATTCATGCCAATCATATTCCCCTCTTGGTATGGACAATTTAGAGTTGACTAGTAATTGTCTAGACTGTAAGTTTATTGTAAGCTCTTTAGGGGCAGGGAATATGTCCGTTTATTGGTGTACTGTACTCTCCCAAGTACTTAGTACAGTGCTCTGCACAAAGTAAGCACTCAATAAATACTATTGAATGAATATGGGCGGGGAGCATATCTGCTGATTCTGTTGTGCTGTCCCATGTGCTTAATTCAGTGTTCTGAAAATAGTGGGCATTCAATAAATTCCACTGATTTATATAATAATAATGATGATAATTATAACAGTAGTAGGTAGGTGCTTACTAACTACCAAATACTGTATCAAGTGCTGGAGTAATAATAAAAATAATTGTGATGTTCAGAGTTTACTTTGTGCCAAGCACTTTACTAAGCACTGGGGTAGACACAAGTTAATCAGGTCCCCCATTGTTCTCACAATTTAAGTATTAGGGAAAACAGGATTTGAATCCCCATTTTGCAGATGAGGTAACTGAAGCCCAGAGAAGTTAAGTGACTTGTCTGAGGTCACACAGCAGGTGTGTGGAGGGGCGGGGAATAGGGCACTGGTCCTCTTAATCCCAGGCCCATGCTTTTTCCACTAGGACACACTGCTTCTCTAGATTCAAGGTAACCAGTTTGGGCAGAGCCCTTGCCCACTCTACAAGCCAAAACTTCTAAAAATGTAGGAGAGCGTCCTCTTATTCTCCACCACTGTTCAGCTCCAACCAAAGTTATCAAGGGCCTCCCTCCTCCTCTGATACTAGTTGTCTTATAGATAAGATGAAAATACACTTCTGACTTCTCTGATTAATGAAAGATCCCATCGATTTCTCAGCTGATGATGCTGCTGTCACAATCAGTAGCGGTAGTGATTTAGGTGAACAACTGTCACTTCTGCCATATTTGGGATGTTTTCAAAAAACTATAATAATAATAATAACAATGATGGCATTTATTAAGCATTTACTATGTTCCAAGCACTGTTCTCAGCTCTAGGGTAGATACAAGGAAATCAGGTTGTCCCACGTGGGGCTCACAGTCTTAATCCCCGTTTTACAGATGAGGTCACTGAGGCACAGAGAAGTTAAGTGACGCCCAAAGTCACACAGCTGATAAGTGGCAGAGCTGGGATTAGAACCCATGAACTCTGACTCCTAAGCCCGAGCTCTTTCCGCTAAGCCACGCTGTTTCTATCATGTGTCCTTCACCCTGGCTGCAACCCCACAGCATGATTTAGTGGATAGAACGTGGATAGAACATGGGAGTTAGACGGAACTGGGTTCTAATCTCAGCTCAGCCATATGCCTGCTGTGTGACCTTGGGCAACTCATTTCACTTCTCTGGGCCTCAGTGACCTCATCAGGAAAATGGGGCTTAACAGCGTAAGCCCCATGTCAGACGGAGACTGTGTCTGACCTGATTGACTTTTATCTACTCCAGTGCTTAGAACAGTGCTTGGCACATACTAAATGCTTAACTAGTGTCATTATTATTATTATTATTATTATTTCACCTGTGACCCCAAGAGAAACATGATTAGAAGGGACAGGAGAGTATAAATGGTGCTGCACTGAACTAAAATTGATTCCTTCATGTAGGTTCCGGATTCTGAATTCTCAGTGACTTAAAGAGCTTCCTCCCAGTGTTCACACTGAGAGACGCCATCATCATTAAGCTTTGCGCACAGGAAGCGCTCAATAAATGCGATTGTATGAATGAATCATCCCCATCCTATGGAAACCACATTCTGCTTAGTATTTTTGAGTCTGAAAAGAAAACCCAATTACAAGAGCTGTAATAGCATTTGAGGGAAGTTTTGTATTTTCCTATCTATTCCAGTGTGCCCAACAGACAAACACACAAACGCACACCCAAAGAACATTTCCTCATTTTCCTTCTTTCTGGCTGTTCATATATATCCAACCAAGCACCAGAGTAGACAGAGTGTGGCTTAACCTTACCTGATTAATGTAAATGAAGGAGAATTTTTTGGCAAAGGATATTGGAAAGATGCTGTTTTCTATCAGTGACAAAAGAAGCAGTGTATGACCCTTAAACTTTAAGATGAAAAATTAGCCTTTGTTTTTTATGTAATGCTGGGGAATGGCTGAATTTTTGCATGCAATTAGTGGCTAAATTACTAACAAAATGCAGATATTTCTTTGCTACTCAAGGGGCCATAGAAGGGGAGCAGTTCGGGTTTCAAATCTGGTGCCTCTCGTGACTTCAAGAAATCACACCGATAGCTCAGTGGGGCAAAATGTATTTCAGAGTGTTTATCATCCTCCTTACCAAAGTTTGGAAAATAAAGCAAGAGCCCAGAATTAAAAGTACAACTATGATGTCACATTTTAAAATAAAAGTTTATTTATAAAAAATGTATAGCATGAATGTATAACTATTTTTTCCCATAATAATTGTGGAGTATTTATTAAGTGTTGACTATGTGCCAAACACTGCTCTAAGAGCGGGTGTAGGTGCATGTTAATTTGGTCGGATACAATCCCTTTCCCACATGGGGCTCAAAGTCTAAAGGAGAACTGGTATTTAATCCCCATTTTACAGCTGAGCAAACTGAGGTACAGAGAAGTGAGGTGACTTGCTCAAGGCCAAACAGCAGACAAGTGGCAGAACCAGGATTAGAACCCATATCCTCTTACTTTAAGACCCGTACTCTTTCCGCTAACCCACGCTGGATTGCATCCATCATGCAGATGATAGCCCAGACTGACATTTCCAATTAATTATACTTCAACAGGCTGATTTTCTTTCCATTCTCCATCCCTCTTTATTTATCTTTGAAGGAATACAATCTAAGAAGCTTCATTTTTTTCTGGGTCAACTAAAAGTCTCTGGATTTTTAGAGAGCCAAGTTAAATCATTAATACTCCATAAATAAAAGTTTTCAGAGCGATAGCTTACACTCGCCATCTCCCCAGAAGTTTCGTGTTAGTTTGCAATACTTTGCAGTATGCACTGCTTTTCTAAATATACTTTTGAAAATGTCAAAATGTATTTCCAACTGCTGTCGCTGCAACACTGAGCCCAGGAAGGGCTGAGCCTCTGCCAGTACTCGGAGAAATGCCATTCTTCTGAAGAAACGTTAACCCGAGATTTCTCCTGCTTACCTCTGGTGGCACGTCTAAGCCCTCAATAAGGCGATAGTGGCCCCGTACGAAAGAGCAGGGACCTGTTTTTCTCTCTATTCCTGCACTGGAGGTGACCGCTTTTGCCGTTTCCGAGCCCTCTGGCTTCTTCCCGCACAGCGAGGCCTAGTGGAAGTCAGAGGACGTGGGTTCTAGTTTCGGCTCTGCCACGTGTCAGCTGTGTGATCTTGGGCAAATCACTTCGCTTCTCTCGACCTCGGTTACCTCATCTGTCAAATGGGGATTAAGACCAGGACCCCCAAATGGGGCAAGGACCGTGTCCGATCTGATTACCTAGTATCTACCCCAAAGCTTAGTACGGTGATTCTAAGAGACTGTAAATGCCTTCCGGGCAGGGAATGTGTCTGTTTATGGTTGTATTGTATTCTCCCAAATGCTCAGTACAGAGCTTTGGGCACCATAAATGCTCAATAAATTCAAGAGCTCAATAAATAAATACAAATACAATAAATACAAATAAATTATAAGCGCTGAGGTAGATAATAATAATAAGGTTGGTATTTGTTAAGTGCTTACTCTGTGCAGAGCACTGTTCTAAGTGCTGGGGTAGATACAGGGTAATCAGCTTGTCCCACGTGAGTCTCATAGTCAATCCCCATTTTACAGATGAGGTAACTGAGGCACAGAGAAGACTGTAAGCCTCATGTGGGACAACCTGATTACCCTTTTTCTACCCCAGTGCTTAGAACAGTGGTCTGCATATAGTAAGCGCCTAAACAAATACCAACATTATTATTATATTATTATGATGCAAATGAAGAAACTGAAACACAGAAAAGTGAAGTGACTTGCCTAAGGCAGTTCCCATAGTAAACAAGAGGTGGAGTCAGGATTAGAACCCAGATCCTCTGACTCCCAGGCCTGTGTTGTTTCCATTTGGCCATGGCAGCTAACCAGATTCAGAATGGGGAGGGAGCAGGTGGCAAATACACTCCCCGTCTAGAACAGAAGCTCCCTGTGGGCAGGAAATGTGTCTATTTATTGTTCTGTTGTACTCTCCCAAGTTCTTAGTACAGTATTCTGCATGCAGTAAGGGCTCAATAAATACGATTGATTGACTGACTGACTGACTGACTGACTGACAGTAGTCCAGATTTCAGCTAGTCTGTCCCTTACAAGTGTTTATTCCCGGAGTTTTAGGAGAGCCAGAACACTAATGTTACACCAGCCACTTAGAAGACCGAATGACATTTCCCGGACATGCCCCTAGAGTCACACGAACTGGGAAGATTCATCCTATGGGATCTCTGAGCATCCCACCACTACCATTTCAGGATTAATAATGATAAATGTCATATTTGTTAAGAGCTTATGATGAGCAAACAAAATACTAAGGTGCTGGGACAGATATAAGTTATCAGATCAAATACAATCCCTGTTCCACATGAGGCTCACAGTTTAAGAGGGAGGGAGAACAAGTATTTAACTCCAATTTTACAGATCCTTGGGGGGATGGAGGGAAGGGTGTATGTGTGTGTGCGTATGTGAGACTATCATTCCAAATGTCCTTTTCCCCTGACTCTTAGCCTGTTTCACCTATAGGAAAAGGTGATGATGATGATGATGGTATTTGTTAAGTGCTTACTAGATGGCAAGCACTGTTCTAAGCACTGGGGTAGAGACCAGGAAATCAGATTGTCTCACATGGGGCTCACATTCTTAATCCCCATTTTACAGATGAGGCAACTGAGGCACAGAGAAGTTAAGTGACTGGCCCGAAGTCACATGGCTGATAAGTGGCGGAGCTGGGATCAGAACCCACAACCTCTGATTCCCAATCCTGGGCTCTTTCCACTAAGCTAGGCTGCTTCTCTTAAAAGGACTCAAAACATGACTTGATTATGGACTAGAAATTTTTAGAAGAAAGCCAAATAACCTTTGGATTCAAGTCTCCACCTTTCTGCTGTCCTCATCCACTCCATTCCTTTTTACACTCTTTCCAACCACTCCAACCAGGCTGGGTTCCTCCATCTATACTGGGCTTTTGCCTCTTCCATCAACCAACTCATTGTTCATGTCCTTCCCACTGCAAACAATTTCTGCTTTCTTCAGGTCCTCCACACTTTGTTCACCTCTTCCTGCATCATCTTTCTGAAAACCAACCTCCTCCAAGAAAATTTGCCCAACTAAGCTACAAGAAGTAGTGTTGCCTAGTGGATAGAGCAAGGGCCTGAGAGTCAGAAGGACCTGGGTTTTAATCCTGACTTTGCCACTTGTCTGCTGTGTGACCTCAGGCAAGTCACTTCACTTCTCTGTATCTCAGTGACCTCCTCGTAAAATGGAGATTAAGACCGTGAGCCTCATGTGGATCAGGGATTGTGTCCTATCTGACAAGCATCTATTCATTCATTTATTCATTCATTCATTCAATAGTATTTATTGAGCGCTTACTATGTGCAGAGCACTGTACTAAGCGCTTGGGATGAACAAGTCGGCAACAGATAGAGACAGTCCCTGCCGTTTGACGGGCTTACAGTCTAATCGGGGGAGATGGACAGACAAGAACATCTACCTCCCCCAGTGCTTAGTACAGTGCCTGGTACATATTAAGCACTTAACAAATATCATTAAAAGAGAAAATAAAAACCAATCTCCACCTCCCTTGGTCATGGGCAATCACCAGTCTGCATTAGCACTTATAATTAGATCAACCTATTAATTCTGTGTATTCATGTAGCTCCTTTTTGAGGCTCTGTTTTTGTACTTGTGCTTTTCTTCTTTTCCACTCTATTTGATGACTGTGTCTCACTGCCTCCTCCAGTAGGTATTAAGCCCCTGAGAACAATTGCTGGGTCCATTTTATTCGATGAATAGTAATTCTGGTATTTGTTAAGCACTTACTATGTGCTAGGCACTGTTCTAAGCACTGGGGTGGATACAAGCAAATCAGATTGGACCCAATCTCTGTCCCACGTGAGGCTCACAGTCTCAATCTCCATTTTGCAGATGAGGTTACTGAGGCACAGAAAAATTAAGTGACTTGCCCAAGGTCACACAGAAGATAATGAACGTTTCCAGGAGCCTAGAACACTCAATGAATGCCAATGTCTGCCTGAAGATAATAGGTTTTTCACACATCCTATATCTAGGAGATTAGCCCGCATTTCTTTGCTTTCTGAATCGGTCCATGAGGAAGAGAGAAGAGGTGAGAGACTAGGTAAAGAACAAGTGGAGCCAGGTCCTAGAGTCTAAAAACTGAAATCTGGCAATGTGATTTCTCCTCTGCAACAAAGTCCCACTTATGCCTGTGGCTGTTATGGAGGAGAGAAGTGGTCAAAAAGGAGAGAGTTGCTTCTGCACTCCACAGCATTGGAAAATAGAGTAGAAAGATGATAGCCAGGATGATCTCTTTATCCCCTGGATCAGAAAGGAAACCCCTCAGTTCCTTCCATTCCAGGATTAGGAGCAAAGGGCGGGCTAAATGTAGCAGTGCCTCAGTCCAGAACGGGCATTCCTGGAAAGTGGGGCAAGTCTCTGGGTGTCCTTTCTGACCCAGGAGTTGGGGACTCCTGACCCCTGGTCTGGCCTCGGAAAGAGGACCCAGATATGTCCCCAGGTTTGCAGGGTGGATCTGACCTTCCCGTTACTGCTCCACTCACCACCCCTCCCCCTCACATCCCCTGTGCCTGCCACTCCCAGCTGAAATGTCCCAATATTTGTTAGCTTTTGGACAAGAAAAGCTGGGAAATCCCCATTGTCAAGCCTCTCCCAGAGGAATCCAAATATAGAGTCACCCTACGGCTTCTTATCCCCCATATCCCATAGTAATAACAATTGTGGTATTTGTTAAGCACTTAATATGTGCCAGGCACGGTTCTAAGCACTGAGGCGGATACAAGCAAATCGGATCGAACACAGTCCTTGTCCCATGTAGGGTTCACGGTTTTAGTCCCCATTTTACAGGTGAGGTAACTGAGGGAGAGAGAAGTGAAGTCATTTGCCCAAGGTCATTAATTCTGTCAATGAAGTGTATTTATTGAGCACTGTTCTCAGCACTTGGGCCAGTACACTATAACAATAAACAGACACAGTCCCCACTCACAGTGAGTTTACGGACTAGAGGGGGAGAGGAGGAGAAGATAAGTGATGGAGCCAGGACTAGAACCCAGTTCCTATTGACTCTCAGGCCTGCGATTCAACTACTAGGCCTTGCTGCTTCCACAGAAGTTTCCTTAGATCTGAAACAAGCATGGCTGTCATTAGCTCTGAACTGCTTTGGGCTGTAATCCCCTGCAAGCGTCATTTACCACTGGAGGAATCTGGCCAACTATTAAAACACGATTACTGTCATAGAAACATATTGAGGAATTAGAAAGGCTGAGATGTCTGTTTAAAAGCATTTTTTCCTAAACTGAGCAAGAAGCAGTCGTCCCTCTAGGTTGGCCCAGTCCTTGAGGGCTATCAACCCGATTATATTGTACTGTCCCAAGTACTTAATCAGGGAGTACAGTGCTCTGCCCACAGAAAGAACTTAGTAAATACCAATGTTTGATTGTCTAGCTGGACGGCCATCACTATAACCCCTGTGCAGGGTATTCATAAAGTTCTTGTGCAACTCTAATAACTTTTGACATGCTTGTGATTTAAGAAAGCTGTAAATACTACTTAAATCATCATTCATAAAGCTGTGGCATCACTGCAATAATTTGTAAGCCGTACAGGATGTAACTATAATTTTTATCCCGAATATTTTTCTTTTAGATATTACAATGACAGCTTAGAAACTGTTTGATCATCGATCGGTGATATTTATCGAGTGCTCACTGTGCGGAGAGCGCTGTTCTAAGTGCTTGGGAGAGTATAACAGGGCAGAGCTGTTGACACATTTCCTGCTCACTTGGCAGGAATCCTGCCTACCATATTTATGCATCCAAATAAACAGATACATTCCCTGCCCACAACTAGCTTACAGTCTACAGGGGGAGAGCAGATAACTGGTGGAGCCAAGACTAGAGCCCAGATCCTTCTTATTTACAGGACCATGCTCTGTCCACCAGGACTCTCTGCTTCCACAAAAGTTTCCTTAGATCTAAACAAGCGTGATGGTCATTACTCTGAACTGCCACGGGCTGTAGTCCCCTGTAAGAGTCAGGCACTCAAAAATCACCAGTAATTGATAAATTAGAGAAAAGTTTAATTGTGTGCAATTGTACAACACATCCACCTTGACTATCGGCTCTCTTCACAAACGTACTCTCTCTGGTGCTCCCAAGCCAACTTTCTAACTGTTCCATATTCCTTATAGTCTCATCTCTGTTGACTCACATTTTCCTTTGACTCACTCACACTATTCCCCTAGTTTGGAACTCCCTTTTTCCCTAAATCCAACCAATCTCAGATTTCCTCATACTCAAAGCCCACCTCCTCCAGCATGCCTTCCTTGATTGCTTCCCAGCATCCCCAGTCCTATAAACTCATCTTTCATCTCTTGCACTTAATAATAACAATTATGATATTTGTTAAGTGCTTTTACACTCACTCCCTTGGTGAACTCATTCGCTCTCACGGCTTTGACTGTCATCTCTCCGCAGATGACACGCAGATCTACATCTCTGCCCCTGTCCTCTCCTCCTCCCTTCAGGCTCGCATCTCCTCCCGCCTCCAGGACGTCTCCACCTGGATGTCGGCCCGCAACCTAAAACTCAACATGAGCAAGACTGAGCTCCTCATCTTCCCTCCCAAGCCCGGTCCTCTCCCAGACTTCCCTATCACCTTGAGGCAGAGTATAATTAGAATTTGCATCCTTTAATTCAGTCCTGGGCTCTTTCCACTTAGCCATACTGTTTCAGTAGTTAACTCATCTTAAATCAGTAGTGTCATGATAAAAATTAATCTATATTACATTAAAACGGTAGGAATTGTGCTCTAAAGAGTCATTTAAAATGTCTTATCATCAGATTGGCTATAGTTCCTCTTCCTACATGGGACAGTCACAGACCAAGAGCAGGTATTCAATCCCCATTTTACAGATGAAGAAACTGAGGCACTGATAAGTTACAAAGCTTGCCCAAGGTCATACAACAAGCAAGTTGCAGAGCCAGATCTCCTGACCCTCAGGCCTGTTTTCTTTCCCCTAGGCAATATTGCTTCTTTCTCTTTTTCTTCAACTTTTTTCTCCTCCCTTGTCTCTTCTCCCCTCTCTTCTATGGCCTTTCTCTTCCTTCTTCTCCCCTTCCTCCTCCTCCTCCTCCTCCCCCTCCTCATCTCTTTCCCTATCTCAAAAGAAAGAGATGAAAGTTCATGGGGGGTGCATCTGGTTAAAAGTCAAAGGGATCCCAGCAAATGCAGTTGCCTGCCCACCACAGATCAAATTTTTCACTTACTTTTAATTGTTCTTTAAGGGGAGTGATGACTACAATATCAAATATTTTATAAATCCAAAAAAGACCACACATTTTACTAGATTAATGTAATCCCACACGGCAATTTGGTGCTGGAAGATCCTCTTAATTCAAGGTGCCCACAGTTTCACCTCTTCATTCATTCTTGGTGACATCAATCTGGTTTGACAATCGAGTGCCCTTTCAAGTTTATCAGGCGAATAATTGCTTCTCACATCAGGGGCCCTCTTCAGTAACCTAGCCCCCTAAATCAATTGTCTCCTGTTGTTTCTCGGTATAAGAGACAGCACCATGGATGGTGGCTGGATCTCCGTGGGAGGTGGGAGGTGCAAGCCATTTGTGGAAAACATTTGCCATTTCCTTGCAGTTCCCAGAGGTGTAAATCCTGGAACCCCATTAGAAGGTTTTAACTGGCAAGTACTCCAGGGTGGGACTGGGAGGCAGAAGACCTAAATTTTCATCCCAGCTCTGACAATGAAGTGCTGTGAAACCCTCGGGCATCACTTCATCTCTCTGGGCCTCAGTTTCCTCATCTGCAAAATGAGGATCAAACACCTGCTCTCCCTCGCTCTTAGATTGTGAGTCAAATGAGGGACGGGGATTGGGTCAGATCTGATGATTTTGTAGCTAGTTCATGCCGGAGTAATACTGGAATTATTATTCCTATTTTATCTAACAGTGATACACATAGACAGGGGTGATTGCAAAGGCAAAAGAAGAAAAAAAAACCTATAGATTACTAATAAAAATATTTAAAGGTACAGGGAAATGAAATCAAATGTTGCAATCAGGGTAGGGAAATCCATCTGAACATCAATCAAAAAATAGCAATTTTTGAACAACTACTCTGTGTTAAGAACTGCACTAAGAACTTAGTAATACACAGTAGTTTGTTGACATGATCCCTGCCCTCAAGCTATGTGGAAAAATGTCTAGCAACTCTGTCCTATTGTATGGAAGCTAGAAGTGGCTAGCACACGGGCTTGGGAGTCGGAAGGTCACGGGTTCTAATGCCAGCCCTGCCACTTGTCTGCTGTGTGACCTTGGACAAGTCACTTCACTTCCCTGTGCCACAGTCCCCTCATCTGTAAAATGGGGATCGAGACTGTGAGCCCCACGTGGGACAGAAACTGTGTCCAATGGGATTTGCTTGCATCCATCCCAGCATGTACTACAGTGCCTGGCGCATAGAAAGTGCTTAACAAAGAGCATTATTATTATTATTACTCTCCCAGGTGCTCAGTACAGAGTTTCATTCCCAGTTTATAAATTTAGGAGCTGTTCCCATTATCTCTGTAATTCAAGCTCAGAGGTAACTTTGACTGAATTTTCTGGGGATGCCTGTAAAAAGTTGGCCCACTGAGAACCCCAATCCTAGCAGTTTGTGTATTACTGGAAAGAACACAGGGCAGGAAGATGCAGGTTCGAGTCCCAGTTTTGGAGTTTCTTTGATGGTATTTGTGAAGTGCTTACTATATGCGAGGCACTATATTAAATACTGGAATAGATACAAGCTAATCAAGTTGCACACAGTAGATATCCCAAATGGTACTCACACTCTTTATATCCATTTGACTGATGAGGTCACTGGGGCACAGAGAAGTGAAGTGACTTGCCCAAGGTCACACAGCAGTCAAGCTTTGGAGTCACCACTGGTGTACAGTGGGACCTGGGCAAATCACTTAACCTCTCTGGAACTCATTTTCCTCCTCTGTGAAATAAGAATAAAATAGTCTGTGAGCCACCTGAGGGAAACTACTGTGTCTAATACCTTAATCTAGCATCTACTTTAGCTCACAATCAGTGCTTAAAAAATGTCACTGACAATGATTAGAAATAGATACTTAAGTACTTTTTTTTTTTTGCATGTATCCAGTAATTCTCTGCATCCTTCAGTAAAAGAACAATAAAAGAATGTTTCCTCGGACTCATTCCATTTTTAGCAAGCCCATACCTCCCGGTGATGCCATTGACAAGGTAGAGACCATCCATCAGTACGCATAAAAATATGCATCATGGAAAACTGAGTTGTTTCAAAGAGAGAAAAATTAAGTCCACAGATTGCACTTAACTTTATTCAGACCCTTAAAACTCATGACCTTTTCAGTTCTTTCTAGAATTCTGTTCAGTAAAAGGGTGAACAGATAACTCAAAAAGCTTTAAACTGGCAGAAAAATCTTCATTACTATCTCCCCCACTCGCTCTCAACCAAATTGTAGATCAGACTGTGAAATGATCACAGCAATAAATGGAAACAGTTAATAAACTTTACAAAAGCCAGCGGCGCCCAGCACATGCAAGCAATATGTCCAATAACTGTTGATTTTCTGTCTGCTGACTGACTTCAGATCTTGTCACCAGAATCCACAATGCAGTGCAAAAAAAACCTATGCAGAATTTGGTAGGCTGGGTTGGCCAATCCAAGCAGCCATCTCATCCTAAGACACCAGGAAGGTCCCTTGCTGTCATCACCGATGGCGATGCTGTTCTCACTCTCGTGCCAGCCAAAACGTCTGTTTTTTATATTAAAGGCCGGAGTTTCAGATCAGCTCTGATCTAGAGCAATTATTTTGATTTAATCAAGACTGCGGTCCTTTTTGTTTCAATGACTCGGGCTGAAACTCTCACGATTTGATAAAAAAAAGATGCTCGGACCAGGTTTCTCCTAAATCTGTTTCGACTCCATTCGTCATTTTTCTACTCCATTTCACTCCATCTGCCTCATGCTTGACAGTGTACATCCAGAAAACCAGATTTGCAGAGTAACCTGATACACTGTTATGTCATGGGAATGAATGAACTAATTAAGAGGCCAGGCACAGCTCTGTGTCATTCCATAATAAAGATTAAACCTAATCTTTTCACGCTCTGGAGCCGGTGTGAATATTTGGAGAGGAGAGTTTAGGGGGGCAATTTCTGGGATCCGTTGACTGTGCTTACATAGACTTGGTCAGAGTGGAATTGGTTAAAGACCCCTGGGCCAGTGATGGACTAGGACCATGGTTGTCTGGTCCACTGTCAAGAAAGCATCATGAGAAGAGAACGAGTTAGAGCATTGATGGCCCTCAAAGATGTCAGCTGCCCCTTTGCCAATCGTGGAAGTAGCAGACATGCATCCGTTATGTATGTCAGCTTTCATCCATTATGTGTGAGAAGTTGCATGGTCTGGTGGATAGACCACGGAACTAGGAGTCAGAAGGATCTGGTACGGGCTTTGGAGTCAGGGCTCATGAGTTCGAATCCCAGCTCTGCCACTTGTCGGCTGTGTGACTGTGGGCAAGTCACTTAACTTTTCTGTGTCTCAGTTCCCTCATCTGTAAAATGGGGATTAAGACTGTGAGCCCCACGTGGGACAACCTGATTCCCCTGTGTCTACCCCAGCGCTTAGAACAGTGCTCTGCACATAGTAAGTGCTTAACAAATACCAACATAATAATACTGGCTCAGTTATGTGTCTGCTGTGTGACCTTGAGCAAGTAAATTCACTTCTCTGTGACTCAGTTGCCTTATCTGTAAAATGGAGATTAAGACTGTGTGCTCCATGTCGGACAGGGACTGTGTCTAAACTGATTTGCTTGTATCCACCTCAGTGCTTAGAACAGTGCTGGGAACACAGTAAGTGCTTAACAAATACTATTATTATTATTATTCCACAAAATATCATGGGAAAACTAGTTACTTCTTTCCCCATCCCTTCTTCCTCTTTTCACCTTTTCCAGTTCTGGGGAACTCTCTCTCCCTTCTGGTCCAGATTTGAAAATATAAGTGTTCCTAGAATTTTTTGGGAGGGGCGTATATGAGTTATTCAAAGAGTATGCATTTGATGGTCCTTTCCTAGTCCCAGGTAATATAAATGATATATGATATATATTATAAATCTATTTCTGTGATTGAATTGTGGTTTCCTCTGGAAAGGATACCTAAATAGCAGCAAAGAAACCACTGTGTAAATATTATTCACTAATCTTCCCTGCCACTGGGGTTGCTGGTTAGAATGTCTTTGTATCTGAGTGGGTGAAAATTGAATTGAAAAACAGATTGAAACAGTGGGTGGAATGAGAGAGATGAGTCAAGGACAATGTCAAAGTTATGGGCTAGTGGGGTAGGGAGGATAATGATGTTGTCTGTAGTGATGGAAAAGACAGTGGGAAGACGGGTTTGGATGAGAAGATAAGGAGTTCGGTTTGGGACATGTTTAATTCGAGGTGTCATGGGGATGTTCAAGTAGATGTAGATTTGTATGTAGATATTCCATTAGTGGAAAACAGTTTTACAGTCCACCTTTCCCAAGATTATTAATAATCCCGAGTCTCTAGCCAGGAAGCCTTATGGGAGAACATGCCTTCTTTAGAAAAAGGAAAAAAAAACCCAACAAATATAAATAACACTGAAGAAATGTGATAGCTGACAAGATACAGTACTGAAATGTATTTATAGGATTGTAAATTTGAGTCCAGGGATCCTAAAATAGTACACACTTCATTCTCATAATGATTTTACTGAGAGCAAACAAATCCGATGGAGTGTTTACAACTTCAAAAGAAACATGAAGTCTTTCTGATAATATTTCTAGAAAATCCCATCTGCTCTTTTCACACATACTCTCTGCCTTTTTTCTGTTACCATGGAACTACGGCTGCCTGGATGGCAGGGACAATACAACTCCAAAGTTTGTGTTTAATTTAAATCTTCACTTCCATTTGCCTCACTTTCCTGGATCACCTTGAAGTTGATTTTGTTTACTCAAGTATAGTCTTTCATGGAAAATACACGGAGTTTACTTTTATTTTGGAAAATATATAGAAACTTCAGCAAAATTAGAATGAAAATTGTCTTTTTATCCTTTCTTCAGCAACCTGGAAAAAGCTGATAACATAATCTGTGTTTAAATGTCTTTTACAACAGGATTATTTGCAAGGCTGGTTTGAGTTTAACTGAGGAATATTTAGGAAACACCAGCTGAAAACCGACTGAGCCATGTAAGAAAAATATGTAAATTTCTCCATAAATTCACCTGCTTTTTCAAGTTAAGAAAAAAGCATTTTCAGAATCTCTGAAGGAGAATAAATAGCAGTACAAGTTGGTGTCAGGTAACACCAGCTTTCCAAAGGAAAAAAAAAAAAAATACATGGATTCCTTTTATCAGATGGCCCTTATATTTTTAAAGATTCAATGGCTTGCCACCCAAGTACTAAAATTTAATGAAGAACTACGACTGAGACAACAGATGCCTGTCATCTTTGCCACAGAGTGATTGATTCGAAAGATCCTCACCAAATATTTATCTCAGATTGGCCAAACGACGATAAAATTTAGTCTCTCTCATAAGTAGATATAACCCAGATGTTGCAAACACAAAACTAAAGCAACTCGATGCAAACTTCAATAATGCTTATTCTGAGGAACAGATCTGGTCTGGATCTACATAGAGTACCTATTATATTCTAAGGGAAAGAAAAAAAAAATGGAAAAGCCGAGGGTGTTCTCTCTTATGAGAAACGACTGAATGATTTTGGAAAAAAAAATAACTCCTGCAACTTTAAGATTTAAAAAATGAAGACAAGGATGAAGAATCTAAAATTAAAGCTGTTATTAGAAGAAGTTGAAAGCAAGCAGTGAACTGAAGCTGTGCCTCGCTAGCTTGGCTATTGTTGTATTATTGCAAAGTCCCACAGGCAACCCTCACATGTACAGTACAGAAAATTCACATCCTGGCTCTTTTGATTCTTTTGTCCACCCTCCAACCTGCATGGCCAGAAACGTCCAGTCAGGAAAGATTTATGAAGCCCGCACTCACAGGGTCAGGCCTGTTTTATCACCAGAGGCCTTCTTCGTAAAAATAATAACATCCATCCACAGCTCCGTTGGACAGACTCTCTTGGCACTAACATCTTGTGTTTATCTTAACGACCAGTGCACGCTAAAATCCGCCCCCCTCCCCGGCTCCGGTTGGGACCTCCATCAATCCTGCTAAGCACGGTAGCCCAGGTTTCTGCTATCTGTCGACCTCGTGTCAGCTGAGCTAAAGGATAAGCCATAGGATGTCTCTGGACCAACCAAAAGTCAAATGGTGCACCCGGATGAGTAGATACCTGAAAATCATGCAGCTGAGAGCAGAGAAAATTCATAGAGAACCCAAGTCATTGCAGCAATTGGGTTCTACTACACGCTAGAAAGCCATTCATTTTCAGAGGCTTTGCCCGGGTTTTGCAATTGCATTCTTGGTCGATAACACCACCAATCAAGCCTTCTTTAGCGCTTAGGATAGTGTTTGGCATATAGCAAGCGCTTAACGAATACCATAATTATTATTATTGGAATAGGTGTGTGTTTTTCTCAGATTTCATTTAAAACCATTTCAATTCCTTTCTTGTTTTCTGTATTTTGGGGTTTTTTTTTAACTTCCCATGGAACACACTTTCTTCACAGACCCATATTTCAAGTGCAAGTATCGCAGGGAAAATATATATATATATATATATAAATTTGGGAATAATATGAAAATTGAACGAAAAACACAAATATGGCTGTCATTAGCTCCTGAGGATGATACTTGTATTAGTATTTATTAAGTACATACTAGGTGCAAGCACTCTGCTAACTCCTGAGGCACATACAAGTTAATTAGACCAGACAGTTTCCCACTCCCACCCTGGGATTACTATCTGAGAAGGAGGAGAGCCGATGAAAAACACAGAGGAGCAGGGAGGTTAAGAAAAGTGCCCAAGTTCACCCAGCAGGCAAGTGAAGTAATCAGGATTAGAACGTGGTTCCCTAATAATAATAATTATGGCACTTGCTAAGTGCTTTCTATGTTTCAAGAACTGTTCTAAGCGCTGGGGTAGATACAGGGTAATCAAATTGTCCCACATAAAGCTCACAGTCTTAATCCCCATTTTACAGATGAGGCAACTGAGGCACAGAGAAGTTAAGTGAAGCAGCGTGGCTCAATGGAAAGAGCCCGGGCTTGGGAGTCAGAGGTCATGGGTTCTAATCCCGGCTCTGCCACTTGTCAGCTGTGTGACCTTGGGTAAGTCACTTCACTTCTCTGTGCCTCAGTTCCCTCATCTGTAAAATGGGGATGAAGACTGTGAGCCTTGCGTGGGACAAGCTGATTACCATGTATCTCCCCCAGCACTTAAAACAGTGCTCGGCACATAGTAAGCACTTAACAAATACCAACATTATTATTATTATTAAGTGACTTGTCCAAAAGTCACACAGCTGACAACTGGCAAAGCTGGGATTCAAACCCATGACCTATGACTCCCAAGCCTGTGTTCTTTCCCTTGAGCCACGCTGCTTCTCAAGCGGGATCGATTATCCCTGTCCTACATTGGGCTCACACTCTTAATCTCCATTTTACAGATGAGGCAACTGAGGCACAGTGAAGTGAAGTTACTTGCCCAAGGTCACCCAACACACATATGGCAGAGTCGGAATTAGAACTCCGGCCCTCTGACTACCAGTCCGGTGCTCTATCCGCTCTGCCATGTGTCCCAATCCTATGCTCTTTCCACTGGATCACATTACTTCCTTTGTTAAGATGCATAAAATCTCCCCCAAGGAATCCTTCCTTAACTGGAGTCAGAAATTGCTCTAATTCCTTGAATGCCAGGGCTTGGCTCCACTCGTGCTGCTCACAGAGAAAAACTAGGTAATATTGGTTTATCATCCATCAATTGATCAATCAATCGATGGAATTTATTTAGTGCTTACTGTGGGTAGAGCAATGTACTAAACTCTTGAGAAAGTACAAAAATATGGCCCCACCTCCATTCTTACCCCAGTTACCTCTTGACTCTTTCTCCTCCCTTCCCCTCCCCCAACTACCCAAAGGGAACATCTGTTCGCCTCCCGATTAGAGGATTTTTTTTTTTTTTAACTTCAGCTCTCAGCCACATTATGTTTCTCGACTCATGCTCTTCAGTTCAGGAAGCCCGGTCGGATTGCAACTCCAAAAGAAACCCACTTTTATTTCATTTTGATTTCATAAAGTTGCTCTCTCAAGTGAGGATTCCTAAGAAACTTAGTCTCTGTGCTGGGATGAGAGCGTTTTTTTTCATAGGTATTTGGCCAAGGGTTCTTGAGAGTTAATACACCCACTCTTCTTCCTTTAAGTGTCTTGGGATTTTTAACATCCGCAACATAGACAGGAACTTGGTTTTATGCCTCAACAACAGAATGGATCTCTTTCACATAGTAATCTGGACTGCAATTACCAATAAAAAAGTAATATTTTCTATTATAAATGGAACAATCTGCAAGGAACCATTTAGTAAGGCACTCTTCTAAAAAAAAAAAAAAAAAGGACATACGGAATTTAAATCAAGTGAGAAGGGACATCAATACGAGAAAATAAAAGTGTTACCCGCACTAGGTATAGAATGCCTTAAAAAATTAATGTTACATTTTCCTGCTATTTAATTTGTGCTTAGAGATCCCATATATTCAATCCATGCATTCAGTCATATTTATTGAACACTTACTGTGTGCAGAACACTGCACTAAGTGCTTGGAAAGTACAATTTGACAACAGATAGAGACAATCTCTACCCAACAACGGGTTCACAGTTTGGAAGGGGGAGACAGACAATAAAAATAAAAACAAATAGACAGGCATACATTTATATGAATAGTTTTAGAGAGAATGTTTCAAAGTTATTAATAATTAAGAACACACATTTTAGCTGCCATTTTTAACAGCTAGCCTGCAATGACAGCTCAAAATTTTGCCCTTACCAGGATACTGGGGCCAGGATCAGAGTGATCAGCAAAGAAACCATTTTGGGATTCATACTTATGGAATGCTGCACACTGGCCTAGTGATCACCTTGAAAATCTGTTCAAGACCACGTTAACAAAGGTAGAGAGAGAACCAAGCCAAGGTTATTGCTGCTGCTCTTCTCATATTGACATCTTCCTGTCTGCAACTCCCTTCTCTCACTAATCTGCCAGACCTTAATTCTCCCCATCCTTAAAACCTTCCTAAAATCTTTTCTCCTCCAGAAGACCTTCTTTAGTTTATTCTACTAGAGGAAAAATAAATAAACTGAGCATTCCCTGGTCCCAGCAAGAAGTTGCCTGACAATGCAGGGATTGTGGCTCAGTGGAAAGAGCACAGGCTGGGGAGTCGGAGATCATGGGTTCTAATCCCAGCTCCACCGCCTGTCAGCTGTGTGACTTTGGGCAAGTCACTTAACTGCTCTGTGCCTCAGTTACCTCATCTGTAAAATGGGTATTAAGACTGTGAGCCCTGAGTGGGACAACCTGATCACCTTGTATCCTCCCCAGTGCTTAGAACCGTGCTTTGCACATTGGAAGCATTTAACATATGCCATCATTATTATTAAAAATCTATCAAAGGTACTGATTAAAAACTTACTGTGCTCAGAACACTGTACTAAACATTCCTCAAGAATCTTCCCCGGTTGCCCATCCACCTCTGCATCTAATGGAAATGCCTTATCCTTGTTTTTAAAACACGCAATCACCTTGTCCCATATCCGATGTGGGGCTTACAGTCAAAATAGTATTTATTAATACTTTTGGTATATATTGAGATATAAAATCCCTGCCTTCAATAGGCTGACAATCAAATACAATTTAATTCCACAACATCAACACCATACAGACCTAAAGCCCACAGTTACTGGAAAAGTCAGCCTTTTGTCCACTGATATTCATAGCTTTTGACATTTAAAACCAGCTGAGTTTAGTTCCCATGGCTAGGATACTTATGGCTACGATACTTAAGTTAATCATGCCCATGTTACAATGAAGGTAATTGCTTCATTTTTTACATTAACACACTCTAAATATGGGTAATGGCCAAAATCAAAATGTGTAATTGTAGTATAAATACACCGAATGAGGTCGTGGCACATTTATGTTCATTACTATCAATTAGCGAAAGTGTATATATAGCGGATTCCATTTGAAATAACCTCTCAGAACTCAGCATGAGCTATCTAGCCATGCCATGAGACGACTGCAGAATTGTTCCGGACAAAGTTGTCTTCTTGTCCCTTTTATTTATTCCAGTTGATAGGATTGTGTAAAACCCGAACAAATTTGAACGTAAGGAAAACACAAAAATGGCTTCAGATTCAGGTTGGAAAGACCAAGTATTAACTCACAAGTTCATTCCTTGAGTTCAAGGGCTTTATATTAAATAAGGCTGGAAAGAATCCTAATGCTACCTGACATTATGGCAGGCTAAAGTAGGACGTAGCCAATTTAACGTTGCCTTTATACTCCAGTCAGAGTCTGACTACAAAAGCAGCGGTGGAAAATAGGACCCGGTGCTTTAGAATATGCAGATCTCACAATGTCAAGTCACCATATCTGGAAGAACAAAGTCAGGATTAAGTCTGCCATTCAGGCACATTTGGGAATATAGTAATAATAATGGTAATAATAATAATATTTAAGTCATTACTATGTGCCTGGCCAAGGACTGGAGTAGGTATCAGAAAATCAGGTCCCACATGGGGCTTACATTAGAAGTAGAAGGGAGAACAGGTATTGAATACCCATTTTGCAGCTAAGAAAACTGAGGCACAGAGAAATGAAGCAACTTGGCCAAGTACACCCAGCAGGTGAATGACAGAGACAGGATTAGAACCCACGTTAATAATAATGTTGGTATTTGTTAAGCGCTTAATACGTGCAGAGCACTGCCCTAAGCACTGGGGTAGATACAGGGTCATCAGGTTGTCCCATGTGAGGCTCACAGTTAATCCCCATTTTACAGATGAGGTAACTGAGGCACAGAGAAGTGAAGTGACTTGCCCACAGTCACACAGCTGACAAGTGGCAGAGCCGGGAGTTGAACTCATGACCTCTGACTCCAAAACCCAGGCTCTTTCCACTGAGTCACACTGCTTCCCCTGACTTGTTCTCTGACTAGTGGACCCGGGATATTTTCACTCGTTCACACTCAGCTGGCAAAGAGGAGATTAAAACACCATGAGTGTTTCTGGAAATTGTACAACTAACCAACCAACCAACCAACCAACCAACCAACCAATCAATTAACAATATTTACTGAGCGCATACTGGGTTTACAGCAATGTATTCAGTGCTTAAGAGGGACACTATTCTTACTCTCAAGCTCCTTGTGTGCAGAAATCATATCTGTTTTATTGCACTTTCTCAATCCTTTAGTACATACAGTGTTCTGCACACAGTAAGCACTCGATAATCACCATTCATTAATTGGAGCAGACACTTCAATTACAAATAGGAGAAAGTAATTGAGTTGATAAAATATGTTCATAAATGATCTGCTGTGTGAGCAGTGTGTATTTGAGTGCTGCAGGAGGAATGAAGGGGCAGTTTTTTATGATATTTTAAGTGCTTACTATGCACTAAGCACCACAATAAGTGCAGGGCTATATACATATTAATCAGACTGGACACAATCCATCTTCCACAGAATGCTCGCAGAACTTAATCCCATTTTCCAGATGAGGTAATTGGGGCACAGAAAATTGAGGTGACTTGTCCAAGTTCACACAAGTTGAGGGGATATAAGGTGGAGAGATCAGAGATTATCAGGAAAGGCACAAAATGGATACTAATCATTACAATGAGCAGAAAACAAATCTATTACTGGACTGCCTCTTCCCGAAGCACCTTCTTGAAAAGGAAAGCCAAAGCATATAGCATTCCCTAGAAGGGACACGTGGAAATCTGGAATTTTGAGGTTTTCCCAGTCAACCTAGGAAGTTTGGTCTGACTTCCTGTTAATGTCCAGTCACTATTTACATAGGATTTCACATGAGATGATCAATGAGGTAAAAATGTTTTCAATAATATTGCATAATACGAGAAGCAGCGTGGCTTAGTGTAAAGAGCATGGGCTTGGGAGTCGGAGGTCGTGGGTTCTAATTCCGACTCTATCACTGAGCAGCTGTGTGACTTTGGACAAGTCACTCACTTCTCTGTGCCTCAGTAATGTCATCTGTAAAATCGGGATCAAAACTGTGAGCCCCCAGTAGGACAACCTGATTACCTTGTATCTATCCCAGCATCGATTAGACTGTAAACCCGTCAAACAGCAGGGATTGTCTCTATTTGTTGCCGACTTGTTCATTCCAAGCCCTTAGTACAGTGCTCTGCACATAGTAAGCGCTCAATAAATACTATTGAATGAATTTAGAACAGTGCTTGGCACGTAATATTACTGAGAAGCAGCATGGCTTAGTGGAAAGAGCACGGGCTTGGAAGTCAGAGGTCATGGGTTCTAATCCCTGCTCTGCCACTTGTGAGCTGTGTGACGTTGGGCAAGCAGCTTAACTTCTCTGTGCCTTAGTTACCTCATCAGTAAAATGTGGATGAGGACTGTGAACCCCATGTGAGACAACCTGATTACTTTGTATCTACCCCAGTGCTTAAAACAATGCTTGGCATAGGAAAGCACTTAAGTACCGTCATTGGTAATAATAGTTTCTCAGAATATAGTGTTGGAAAGTACACCTTAGCAGTATCAGATTCTCTTGTGAATTGCTAACGTTGTGTGATCCATCACATTAAATTTGAAGTCCGGGCTGAGTTTGGGTAGGAAGCAGATAGGAGAACTCTAAAAGAACTTTTATTTTTCCCCCTCTACCTTTTCAGGTTTGGCAGTGCCCAACTGGATTTGATATTTTGCCAACCTCTCTCCTCCCTTCAATTTTTAAGTCCATGCTTAGTCCGTAGAAAATTGAATCCATATGGTTCCGATTCACTACTTCTTAAGTAATCAGAATTGTGTTTTCTTATAATTATTTGATGGTCAAGAAGCCTTACAAACTTGTTTGTAAGTCTTCTCCTTGAAATGAAAGTGTGAACTTTTCTAACCTTAAAGGACCAACTCAGGAAGAAGTGATTTTGATTAAAAATTCCTGACTCCAGAGACAGTAAGGTTTTATTTAAGAATATATATATATATGAATATGGATGTAGGAGAATAATCACTACAATGCAAGTATTTGTGCTGTATATAGATTATTCTAGTGGTGTTTCACCTGAAAACCTAACAGTACTTGTGATTTTCCTTGCTGTTAAATTATTTATTAAGTAACGGAGGTATCACTGAATGCTGACACTGAATGCAAGTCATCAGAGGTGTCACGTGCCCACGTTTTTAATGGAATGGTCAGCTCTAAAAGAACTCAGGCTGTGGGCAAATATTATTGGAAACCCAGTGGACTATTCTGACTCTCAGTTCTCACTGCCGCTAACAAAATGTCACTGGAAATGGGAGAAAAATCAAGGATAAGATAAACTTTTTGCTCAGGTGAAAACATCTTCAATCTGAAATATTGTTTTTTAAACTTTTTGCACGACTCTAATGTTGACCATGAATAAAGGAACTATTATTTGAGAGGTGAAGTTTACCCAAAAGAATATAAAAAGCATTATTATTGAGTCAGCTAATGAATTAATCAGTGGTATTTTTTGAGCTCTTATTGTGTGCAGAGCCTATACTCAGGACTTGGGAAATACAGCAGAGTTGGTAGACATGATCCCGCATCACAAGGAGTTTACAGTTTTATGGTGTACCCAACTGATTTCAGTATTTTTATACTCCTTTTGTCTATGGTAAATATCCCCCCCTTCTGAAATCCGACCTCCTTCAGAAGAGTTTGCCTGATAAGTAATTTTTCTCCCTAAATCATACCAGCTCCAGGTACCTTCTAAGTGTTATCTTTCCTAACTCTTCTAATGCACTGAAAATTCACAGGGTAATGCTTCTGTACATGTAGACTTCCTTACTTTAATATGTTAGAACTTACCTCGTCACATATCCAGTTTTTCATTATTTTTCTACTTCTGGCTGTAATTTTTTTTTGTTTCTGTCTCCCCTTCTAGATAAGGGGATGGATCAAATCTTTGAAATCTACCCTACACTTCCATGTGCTTGCTACATTTTTTTATATGTACTAGGAACTTAACAAATACTATTGATTGATTGATTCATTCATTCATTCATTCATTTATATCCAAGAAGATGTATTCTAAGCAAGATATCTGTCAATCATTATTATTAATAATATCCAATCATTATATAGTGTATAAAAATATAAATATATCAATATATTTATATAAATTGTATAAATATAATACATTATAATATAATAAATGATAATAGTTTCAGCCTCTAGACTGTAAGCACATTGTAGTTGGGGAACATATCTACTAATTCTTGTAATAATAATGATGATAATAATTATGGTATTTGTTAAGCAACAGTGCTTGGCACATAGTAAGCTCTTAACAAAGACCATCATTATTATTATTATTACCAAGTACCAGACTCTGTACTAAGTGCTGGAGTAGATACAAGCAAATCAGGTTGGACGCAGTTCCTGTCCCATGTGGGGCTCACGGTCTCAAACCCCGTTTTCCATATGAGGTCACTGAGGCACAGAGAAGTGAAGTGGTGGTTCTGGTGTTGTATCCAGAGAGTTTTCTTGGTAAAAATCCAGAAGTGGCTTTCCACTGCTGCCTTCTGCTCAGTAAACTCGAGTCTCCACCCATGACTCTCTCCTCTCCTACCCAGCGCAGGGGAGTTTTGACTTGTAGCAGAATGCTTTCCACTCGCTAGCCACTGCCCAAGCTAGAAATGGAATGGAAAGGCCTCCGCTTGACTCTCCCTCTCATAGTCAAGACTGGTAAACTACTGGAATCTCTCCCGGTGTGGAGTTGTAGTTTTCATTAAGTGCTTTTTATACATCAAGCTCTGTTTTAAGCTCCGGAGTACATACAAGGTAATTGGGTCAGATGTAGTCACTTTCCCACATGGGGCTCATAGTCTAAGTACTTGGGAGAACAAGTACTGAAACCTACTTTGCAGATGCAGAAACTGAGGCACAAAGAAGTAAAGTGACTTGCCCAAGGTTCCATAGCAGACAAGTGGCAGAGTCAGGTCCTCTGACTCCCAGGTCCATCCTCTTTCCACTAGGCCATGCTGCTTCGCTACTCATTACCCAGAAGCTTCCCCAAACCACTTCTAGACTATTCATTCATTCATTCAACAGTATTCATTGAGCGCTTACTATGTGCAGAGCACTGTACTAAGCTCTTGGAATGTACAAATCGGTAACAGATAGAGGCAGTCCCTGCCGTTTGACGGGCTTAAAGTCTAATCGGGGGAGATGGACAGACAAGAACAATAGCAATAAATAGAATCAAGGGGATGAACATCTCATTAAAACAATAGCAAATGATTAGAATCAAGGCAAATAAATAGAATCAAGAATGAATGAATTTCATTCACTCGAATTTATTGAGTGCTTACTGTGTGAGGAGCACTGTACTAAGAGCTTGGAAAGTACAATTTGGCAACAGATAGAGACAATCCCTATCCAACAATGGTCTCACAGTCTAGAAGCTTAAGATAGACAACAAGACAAGTAAACAGGCATCAATACCATCAAAATGGATAAATAGAATTGTAGAAATTTACACATCATTCATAAAATAAATAGAATAATAAATATGTACAAATATGCACAAGTGCTGTGGGGCAGGGAAGGGGGTAGAGCAGAGGGAGGGAGTAGGGGCGATGGGGAGGGGAGGAAGAGGGGGGATTCAGTCTGGGAAGGCCTCCCGGAGGAGGTGAGCTCTCAGTAGGGCTTTGAAGGGGGGAAGAGGGCTAGTTTGGCAGATGTCGGGGGGAGGCATTCCAGGCCAGAAGCAGGACGTGGGGCAGGGGTCGACATTGGAACAGGCAAGAAGGCGGACCAGTGAGGAAGGAGGTTAGCGGTGGCAGAGGAGCGGAGTGTGCGGGCTGGGATGGAGAAGGAGAGAAGTGAGGTGAGGTAGGAGGGGGCAAGGGCAAAGGAGAGCTTTGAAGCCAATAGTGAGGAGTTTTTGCTTGATACGGAGGTTGATAGGCAACCACTGGAGATTTTTGAGGAGGTGGGTGACGTGCCCAGAACATTTCTGTAGAACGATAATCCATGTAGCAGAGTGAAGTATAGACAGGAGGTTGGGAGATCAGAAAGGATTTTAGTTCAATCTTTTATTTTAGTTCATTTTAGTTCAATAAACCTGATTTTAGTTCAATCTCAGTGACCTCCTTCGTTGGACTACATTCAGAAGTTCATCCCCTGGTGATTACTTATTTATTAATCTTAGAAACTTCACCCTGAAAAAATTCTGGGGATGGGGAAGTAGAGCTATGCTCCAGAGTTCTTCATTCCAACCCAACATTTTATTTATCACTTGCAGCTTCCCATTGACAGCTCATCATAGGGAATTTGGTCCAAATCTCTCCGTTCAAAATGATGCAATACTCCAGTTTGGCACAAGAGCATTGAAATGATTTGTAGAGAGGATTCAATCTTCACTTTAGAAAATCAACACCCATACCCATACATTCGCATCAAAAATGTTGTTGAAAAGATGTATTTTGAAATCTTCCACTGATTCTCAATACTAATTGAAAATGAAACCAGTAGAACCCCTTAGAGAATAGTTTTAGAAACCATGCACTTAAAATGAAGATGGGTCCTATAAAACAATGTGTTTCCCACAAAAGAAAATGGCAAGAGTGGTTTTTTTCAGTGCATTTTTATCTCCAAACTTATTGGTTGCAAGGGCAAATTGATGAATGTTTTTTGAAACTTCAGTCTGCTTATTTTTACTGCTTTAGCCAGTTGTATACAGAGAAAAAGCAAAGAATGAATTTTCCATACTTATGTTTCTGCAGTTTGTTAAAGATGAAAAATAGTTTCATTTTGTATAGTTGGAACTGAGAAGGTTAGAAGGTTACAAATCATGTTTGTATAAGGTATTACAGCATCTCTCTAGTCAATTGGAAAATTAAACTTACTGATGCACTGACTAAATCAAAACAATGTGCATTTTTTTTTCCCTAGAAAATCTCCAGCACAAACAGTAATTTGGCTTCTTATTCCTTCATTTAGAAAATACATTTTGATTTACCACAAGTGTCTGATTTAATCAGAGGTATGAAAATGTAAAGAGTGTCTGGTTCTTGTTTCGCTGTGTTTCGAAATATAAATGAGAAGGAGTGAGAAATGTATTTTCTGAAAAAGTCTATTGTATATTTGCACAGCAGTGTTTATGAATTTCTAAGTATTTTGAAGCGCTATCTGAAATGCAATGGGTTTGCTTCTTTACAGCTACATGTTTAAAAAGAAACAGTTAAGATCAAAGTCATATCACCCATGAAGTGATCAAAATGGGAAGAAAACCATTGTTTTCAGGGGCAAAGAAGGAACAGGCTTTACAGTTCAAATAAAAATCCTTAGTTTGGGGGTGAAATCTCAAAAAGAAGAAGTGTTGGTTTGCTAAGATCCTCAGATCATTCCAAAGACCACCTCCCACAGTTGCCATTTTGCTGCAGTTCCCCTCACTCACACATCTTTTGTTTGAGTGGGAGGATAGCAAGCTACATTGAAAGAAAAAAGAAAGAGTGTGAGAGAAAAAGAAAGCGTGAAAGAGAAAAAACAGAGAGTGAGAGTGAGAGTACATGCATGATGAGAAGTTGAATTGTATTCCAGCCACCTCCTGTCAAATCAGTCAATCAATCAGTGGTATTTATTGAGTGCTTACTATGTGCAGAGCACTGTATTCAACGCTTGGGAAAGTACGATACATTGAAGTAGACATGTTCTCTGCCCAGCAGCAGTTTTCAGTCTACAGGATGAGGGAGACGTTGAAACAGATTAGGAATAGAAGAAATAGTAGAACAGACATGGTCCTTGCCCTTAAAGAGCCTGGGGTGTAGTAGGCTGGGGGACAGAAATCAAAACAAATTATTTCAATGATCATGGTATTTGTTAAATGCTTACTATAACAATATTAAATATGCTATTAGTTAATTCCTTTCTGTGTTCCAAAAGCTGCACTAAGCACTGGGGAACGAGCAACGAGATATTTAAATTGGAAAGAGTATCTGCTCCACATGGGGTTTACAGTCTAATGGGGAGGGAGAACAGGTACTTAATCCTCATTTACAGAGTTAAAATGAGGCTCAGTGAAGTTGTGAATTTTCCCTAGGCGACACAGCAGGCAAATGAGAGTGATCTGGGATTAGAATAGACTTTCTGGACTCCCACCCCATGTCATGTTCTAGAGGGGAAGATAGACATCCATACAAATGAATGCTTTACTGTTAGGCAGAGGGAGGGTTGAAAAACAAATCCCCAAATGGTACAGATCTAAGAATATAGATGATGCAGAAGGGAGAGGGAGCTGGGAAAAAGAGGGCTTAATCCAGGAAGGCCTCTTGGAGAAAATGTGACCTTAATAATGCTTTGAAGGTGGACAGAGTGTTGGTCTTGTGAATATGGAGGAGGAGGGAATTCCAGGCCAGAGGGACGATGTGGAAAAGGGGTTGGTGACAAGATAGATGAAAACGGGGCACAGAGAGGAAAATGGTGCTAGAGGAGTGGAGTGTGTGAGCGGACCTGTAGTAGGACGTCAGTGAGTTAAGGTAGGAGGTGGGTAAGCTGATTGAGCACTTCAAAGCTGATGGTAAGGAGTTACTGTTTGTTGCAGAGATGGATTGACAGTCGCTGGATGCTCTTGAGGAGTGGGGAACCGTGGACCAAATTTTTGTGTTTATTTCGTGTTTTCGAAAAATAATCCACGTAGCAAAGCAAAGTATGGATTGGAGCGGGGAGAGACAGGAGGCAGAGAGGTCAGCAAGGAGGCGGATGCAGTAGTCAAGGTGAGATAGGAGAACTGCTTGGATCAGCAAGCATAGTTCTATTTGATTTGGCCACCTCTTGTTGTCTTTGTTCAGAATAAGCTAACTCTCCCTCACTTTTATCATCTTTCCCCTATTCCCTAGTTAAGTTGTGTGGCTTGCAATTCAATGAGTCATAATGGAGTTGCAGCACTAGACCTGAGCACTGTGTAGCTGTTTGCATTTCCTGCAAACATAGAGAGGCTGTCCTGGAGAGGAAATGCTTGGTATGGAAGTCAAGAGCAGACCACTCAATCAATACTAGCTGTCTTAACTGGAAAAAGCCTTCAACCACAGCAGGCCTTTATCCTGGTATGGTGGATAGACCACGGGTCTCCGAGTCAGAAGGTAGTGGGTTCTAATCCCGACTCTGCCAATTTTCTGCTGTGTGGCCTTGGGTAAGTCACTTCAGTTCTCAATGCCTCTCCTCATCTGTAAAATGGGCATTAGGACTGTGCGCCCCACAAGGAACAGGGACTGTGTCTAACCTGATTTGCTTGTAACCAGCCCAGCACTTAGTACAGTACCTGGCACATAGTAAGCAGTTAACAAATACCATAATTAGTAGTAATTATTATTATTATTTGCTGGTTTCCACCCTAGCACTTAATATAGTGCTTGACACACAGTAAACGCTTAACAAATACCACAGTTATGATTATAATTATTATTATCCTCTGAGTAATTGGACAGCATAATCAGCTGATCAGAGATTCATATAGTTACACAGATAACTCTTCTTGCACTTAGATCTGTACCCTTTAAGCTCCTGATATTTATCCAACAGCCCCAGGGCACTTATGTACACATCTGTAATTGATTTATTTATATTAATACCTGTCTCCTACTCTAGACTGTAAGTTGTTTGCAGACAGATTACGTTTTACCATTCTGTTCTACCCTCCTGGATAGCGTAGTATGGGAGAAGCAGCGTGGCTCAATGGGAAGAGGCCGGGCTTAGGAGTCAGAGGTCATGGGTTCTAGTCCCAGCTCTGCCACTAGTCAGCTTTGTGACTTTGGGCAAGTTACTTAACGTCTCTGTGCTTCAGTTACCTCATCTGTAAAATGGGGATTAAGACTGTGAGCCCCACATGGGACACCCTGATCACCTCATATTGCTCCCAGTGCTTAGAACAGTACTTGGCTCATAGTAAGTGTTTAACAAATACCATCATCATCATATTAAATACTCTAGACTATAAGCTTGTCCCTCTAGACTTTAAGCTCGTTATGGGCAGGGGAATGTATCTGTCATATTGTCATATCGTACTCTCCAGCTCTGCACACAGTAAACACTCTCTAAATATGATTGACTGACTCAACAAATCCCACTGATTGATTGATTTTTTGATTCCTCCTTTCTGTCTTTCAAACCCTGCACCAGCACTCAGCCTGCAGAAAACTCTGCAGATTTGACCAGAAGAACTCTCTAATAATATATAATAAAGGTTATAGTAATAATTGAAATATTTTTCAGAGTTCATTATGTGCCAAGCCTGTGCTAAACCTTGGGGTTGATACAGCACAACTATCTTCTCTACAAGTTTCCAAAGAACATGCTTTAAAAGTGATTGTTACTTCACACCTATCTCTTCTCAATGTATGGCCCAAACCACATCCGCATAAAGACACATCAATGGCACCTTCTTTAGATTTGTATTCTGATCCTATAATCTAATTTACTTGATGGAACCATTCTTAGCCTAAGGTAAGGAACTGTCGACTCTTATTTAACTGAGCTAAATCAACTCATTTCATGGAGTTCAACATCAGCAGAGAACATCATAAAAGCATTTTTCTTTCCTGAAATAGGTTTCTTTAAGAAAAATCCAGTCAGATGCATTAATATAGAATAATGCCTGGCTGTGAGCTTACAAAGGAAGGATTCTGAGGAAATGAAATTGATCAGCAGTGAACATTGGCAGGATGAAGGGTTGGAAAACACTCAGAACTAAGCTTGGCTAGTTAAGGCAAAAATATCTTTGGGATCTTAAATCAACAACCATACCAGGAATGTCATTCTTGGTTTATTGGGCAGCCAGTATAAGTAATGGATAACGGGAAGCTAGGGGAGTAGAGAGGATCCTGAAAAACGATGTGAGAAGCTTGGTTTTGAGTAGCCTGCTGGGGGTAGATAGGGTAAACTGTAAATCTGTCAAGGTGGGATTATCTGTGAGTGAAAAGGGTCGAGGAATATCGCCATCGTCATCATCATCCCAATCGTCATAGAAACTGGTAGAGCGCCTTCTGTGGGTGGGTATCTGGGGACCTTATAGAAGTGTAAAACAAGATCACTGCCCTCAACAAAAATAAATCAAAATGAGCTGCGGAAGAGGCAAAGTAGTTGCAGAAGTAATTTCCCCCTTTGGGGTGGTCACACACAGCATAAACTAGCTCATAATCTAATATCGTTTTTTTTTTTTTTAATTTAGCAATGATAAAACATCAGAGAGATGAAAACAGATGCAGCAGTCATTGAAACAAAATGGCAGTCTCAATCATGGCAAAGCACTTTGAGCAAGGGCATCACCTGCTCCTTTTATATTCAAGACTCCCATTTTTTAGTGGTATTTGTTAAGCACTTTTTAATTGCAGTTGCTAAGTACTCACTAAGTGCCAGGCACTGTTCCAAGCCCTGGGATGCATACAGGCTAATCGGGTTGGACACAGTCCCTATCCCATCTGGGGCTCAGCGTCTTACTTACAGTGACTTACCCAAGGTCACACAGCGAACAAGTGGCAAACTTGGTATTGGAACTCAGGCCCTTCTGACTTCTGGGTCTGTGCTCTATCTGTTAGGCGACACTGCTTCTCTATTTCCCCTTTCAGGCTCTTAGAGTCATTCCCACTTATGCAGTTCAGCATTCCCCCAGTTTCTCCCTTTCTCTCTCCCTCTGTCCCAACATCCAACCAAGCACATCTCTCCAATATTCAAAACCCTCTTGAAATCCCTCCCTCCTCCTCCAAGAAGCCTTCCCTAACTGAACTCCCTCAAGCAGAAAGCACATAAACCCATCAGGCAGTTCTTTCACATATTCATTTCCATTTTTAGCACTTACACAGTTTGCTACTATTTTCACGAGTTAGTGCTTTCTGGGCTGGGAGGAAGGGTAGAGCACGGGGCTGCTAGTCAGAAGGACCTGGGTTCTAATCCTCACTCTGCCACATGTCTGCTGTGTGACTTTGGGCAAGTCACTTAACTTCTCTCGGCCTCAGTTACCTCATCTGTAAAATGAGGATTAAGACTGTGAGCTCTATGGGGGACAGGGACTGTGTCCAGTCCAATTGGTTTGTATCTACCCCAGGGCTTAGAACAGTGACTGGCACATAGTAAGCGCTTAACAGATACTCCAGTTATTACTAACACAAGATAATCAGGTCATACATAGTTCCTGTCCCACATAGGGCTCTCACAACCTAAGAATAGAGACCATCTTTGAATTTACAACCCAATTTATTCCTGAAAACTGTGCTGTGAGCTGAAACGTTTGCACACTAGAACCAATTTTCTCATTGGAACCATGCTGGAAATAAGAGACTAATTCCTAAAGCAAGGTGGAATACATTGTTTTCACCCAAATTACCCAGAAATGTGTCCTCGGCCAATTTTAGATTACGCAGCTACATAGAGAGTTATATTAATGCACTTCTACTGAGAGATTTTCCTGGTAAGGGAACTACCTTTCCTTCATTTAAAGTTATTAGAGAATGGGTCTGGGAGTCAGAGGGACCTGGGTTTGAATCCTAACTATGCCACTTGTCTGCTGTGTGCCCTTAAGCAAGTCATTACACCTCCCTGTCCCTCAGTTACCTCATCTGTAATGTGGGGATTAAAGTTGTGAGCCCCTTCTGGGACAGGGACTGTGTCCAACCTGTTTATTTTATATCTACCCCAGCACCTAGAACAGTGCTTCACACAGAGCAAGTGTTTAACAAATATCATTTAAAAAAAAATGGCTGGGTTGAGCCTCCCCCGTGAGTCTCCCTAGCAATCAGGTACCCCAACACCCAACATCCAACATGCCCATTTTCCCACAGATTCCTTAACATCCCACTAGTCTGTAAACAAGAAGAAGGCAGGGAGCACTTCTCCTATCTCTGTTGTATTATACTCTCTTCCAAGCATTTAGCACAGACTCTGTGCATAGTAACTGCTCAATAAACACTGTTGATTGATTAATCGATTGATTGGCCAACCTCAATTCCCCATCTCCCCTTACCCATGGTGCTGATGCTATAAGAGAAAGCAAGGAGTATAAAGTCTAACTGAAGTGTAGTAAAACTGAAACAGTGTAAATAATAAGCGTGTATTATATGCCAAACACTTCATTAAGTGCAGGGGAAGATATAATCAAACAGATACAAATTCTTTCTCACACAGGGCTCCCACGGAGTGTTTGTGTAGAAATGACATTTAATTTCTATTTTACATATGAGAAAACTGAAGCTCAGAGAAGTTAAGTGACTTGCCCAAGGTCACACAGAAGGCAAGTGACCGAGCTAGGATTGGAACCCAGGTCTTCTGACTCCGAGGCCTGTGCTTTTTAGAAACACGGCAAGTGTCATTCATCTTTACGCTAATTGTCTTAAGTCGTCAGCTGCCTGAAAACTCATTATCAAACCCTGGGACTGGAACTCATCAAAGTTCACCCCTTGGAATGGAGGCAAGAAAAGCCTCAGAGGAGTCTGAGAAGAACAGCAGGTGCTGCTGTCTGAATACCGAGTTATGCTACTACACAAGTGGAGAGAAAAGAGGTCAGTCAAATTGAAAATG
The DNA here is from genome assembly GCF_004115215.2 of Ornithorhynchus anatinus. NCBI lineage: Eukaryota > Metazoa > Chordata > Mammalia > Monotremata > Ornithorhynchidae > Ornithorhynchus > Ornithorhynchus anatinus. The sequence continues at coordinate 64,111,632 of NC_041735.1, read as the reverse complement.
ATTAATCGAGAAAAAGTGATTGAGTAAAAAAGGCAGATAGAGTTTCCAGAGTCAGTAATGGATGTACTTTTCCTCAGACCAGCTGGGCTAACATTATGATGACCCCAATCTGGAGAGCCCCTAAGAATCAATCAATCAATGGTATTTGTTTTCATTTATTCATTTTTGTAATGGTATTCATTAAGTGCTCACTATGTCCCAGGCACTGTACAATGCACTGGGTAAGATAATAATAGCAATAATAAATAATAATTATGGCATTTGTTCAGCACTTACTATGTGGTAGGCAATGTACTAAGTTGCAGGATAGATACAGGCAAATCAAGTTGGATACAGTCCCCGTCCCATGTAGGGCTCCCGGTCTCAATCCCCATTTTACAGATGAGGGAACTGAGGCCCAGAGAGTAAAGTGACTTCCCAAGGTCACACAGCAGACAAGTGGCAGAATTGGGATTAGAACCCTTAACCTTCTGACTCCCCAGACCATGCCCTATCCACTAAGCCATGCTAAATACAAGTTAATTAGGTTGGATACAGTCCCTGTCTCAACATGTCAACATGTCCAAGACAGAATTCCTTATCTACCCCCCAAACCTCTCCCTAACATTGCTGTCACTGTGGATGGCACAATCATCCTTTCCGTCACACAAGCCCGCAACCTTGGTGTCATCCTCGACTCCGTTCTCTCATTCAGCCCACATACCCAATCCGTCCCCAAAGCCTGCCGGTCTCCCCTTCACAACCTCGCCAAGATCGGCCCTTTCCTCTCCATCCAAACTGCTCCCGTGCTGGTACAATCACTCAACATATCCCGACTGGATTATTGCATCGGCCTCCTTTCTGACCTCCCCACCTCTTGTCACTCCCCATCTCAGTCCACACTTCACTCTGCTCCCTGGATTATCTTTTCTACAGAAAGGTTCTGGGCATGTCACCCCAATCTTCAAAAATCTCCAATGGTTTCCTATCAACCTCCGGATCAAGCAACACCTCCTCACTATTTGCTTCAAATAGTGCTTCATGAGAAGCAGCGTGGCTCAGTGGAAGGAGCACGGGTTTGGGAGTCAGAGGTCGTGGTTTCTAATAGGGACTTTGCCACTTATCAGCTGTGTGACTTTGGGCAAGTCACCTAACTTCTCTGTGCCTCAGTTACCCCATCTGTAAAATGGGGATTAAGACTGTAAGCCCCATCTGGGACAACCTAATTACCTTGTATCTACCCTGCGCTTAGAACAGCTACCTCACCTCCCTTCTCTCCTTCTATATGCCAGCCCGCACACTCCGCTTCTCTGGTGCCCCTAAACTTCTCACTGTGCCTCGTTCTAGCCTTGTTCCACCTTCGACCCCTGGCCCACGTCCTACCTCTGACGTGGAATCCCCTCCCTCCTCACACCACCAAACAATCACTGTTCCCCTCTTCAAAGCCCTATTGAAGGCTCACCTCCTCCAAGAGGCCTTCCCAGACTAACCCCCCATTTCCTCAGCTCCCCCTCTCCTCTACGTTGTCTCAACTCCTTCCCTTTGCCCTAGCCCCTTCTCCCCACCCCACAGCACTTATGTATATATGTATGTATCTATAATTCTACTTATTAATATTCATGTCTGTTTACTTGTTTCGTTGTCTGTCTTCCCCTTTCTAGACTGTAAACACGGTGTGGGCAGGGATTGTCTGTCTTTATTGCTGTACTCTTCATTCTACTTTCCAAGAGCTTAGTACAGTGCTCTGAACACAGTAAGCACTCAATAAATATGACTGAATGAATGAATTAATCTACCCCAGCACTTAGAACTGTGCTTGACATACACTAAGCACTTTACAAATACCAACATTATAACGATGATCATAATTATTATTCTCCCAAGTGCTTAGTAGAGTGTTCTTCATATGGTAAGCTCTCAATAAATACCATTGACTGACTGATTGATTGTGAAGGCCTAATCATGGTAATAATGGTGGAAATGTGGTCCTAGTTTGTCAACTTTATATTTTGAGATGGAGGGTGGGTCAGAAGAACATCAGAATTAAAGGGGACGATGTGGACAGGGAGAGTACAAGCTTCAAATAGCTAGCAGGCCACAGGGCCCCTGTTCTGTTTCAGTCAATCAGAACTTTTTAGACTTGATTGTAAACTCTCAAGTCTTGTCAGAAACCTGCAGTGAGTGAAGCTAGAAGACCGGCTCAAAATTCAGGGCAGGATTAGGCCCAAAGGTCATGGGGTTGGTACCTATAAATGTAGGCCTCTTAATCCACTGAATTTTCATTACTTGACAATTCAGCTGCATATTTCAAGTTTGTCTTCCCTTGCATGGTGGGTGTGAATACATTCATATAGGCTTTTAAAACAATTGCAATAGACTGTGAGATTCAATCGATTCATTTGATTCTGCACCCTTTGGAATCAAAGCTTCTGGAAGTCAATACCCCCAATATATATATAAAATCTGCTCATTATAAATAGCAACCAATTTTTCAGGAGGAAAATAATCAGTTGGTCCTACTAATATCTCACTAACAGAATGAAGCTCAACCCTTTCTTCTCCTCTCTCCTCCCCTCCCTGCTATGCTGTGAGAAAGCCCCTACCTTGAAATGAAAATTTGGCAACTAGGACCACATTATCATACCATATTATCATTTTAGCAACATTTTTGAGACATAACATAATCTAATGGAAAAAGCCTAGGCCTGGAAATCAGAGTACCTGGGCTCTAATCCCTGCTGTGCCACTTGCTTACCGTGTGATCTTGAGCAAGTCACACAACTTCTCAGTGCTTCTTTTCCCTCATCTGTTTATCTTATATCTACCCCAGTACATTACATATTATTATTATTAGCTCCTTGACCGCAAACTGAATCACTGAAGCAATTGTGCTTTCTTTGACCTAAGCAGCTGCTCAGTAAATACTATCATATCAATCAAGCAATGTTATTTATTGAGCCCTTGCCATGTTCAGAGCACTGTACTAAGTTCTTGGGAGAGTATAAGACAGTGGATTAGGTAATCACAATATCTGCCTTCAAGGAGTTTACTGGACACTAGTGGAGAGACCTTTGCTGATTTCCGAAAGGCATTCAAAAGGTACTGATTGATTGGAGGGCTAAACAGTGTGATTTCCATGGCTAGGTTAGGTGAAGATCTGTGCTTGCTGGATCGGGACCATTTTACAAAACTAAATGACCAGCTTGTTCATCGGAACATGATTTTTATGTTAAAACCTCATTAATACTAGCAATCATAATATGTTGATATTTAATTTAATGTCCTGTCACCATTAATACTTATAATTGTTCTTAATATTCATGTGGACATGTGAGTAATGTACTATACATATAATGTACTTGCATTATATATGTAATATTAATCATATTTAGTACGTACATCATACGTACGTAGTCCATCAGTCAATCAATGGTATTTGTTGAGCACTTGCTGTGGGCAGAGCACAGAACTAAGCGCTTGGGAGAGTACGATATAACAGAGTACCCTGCCCACAACCATCTCCAAAGTATTGTGTGGGATCACAGAATGTGAGGGGAAATAAGTAAACAAGCCACTGTATTTTCATTGGATTTTTCCAGCGCTACGATGGATCCCCTGTAAGGAGAGGAAAAGAGAAGGCATTACAAGCTATAATATAGCAGTTACAATTATGGTGTTATTTATGCATTGACCATGTTCCAAGTGCTATACGTAGGTGTGACGGTAGGTACGAGATAACCAGATCAGACACAGTCTCTGTTGCAAACTCTAAGTGGTAGGGGGAATCTATCTTATCCCCATTTTCCGGATGAGGAAGCTGAAGCACAGAGGGATTTAGTGACTGGTGGCAGATCAGTGGCAGAATGAGGCTTAGAATGGCGGTGTCCTGACTCCCAGACCCATGCTCTTTTCACTAGGCCACACCACCTCTCCTTTGGAGGGGCAGCTCCCATTGAGAGTGATTCAGTGCTCAGGCGTCAGACTCTTGGGGTTTTCTGTTAGACGCTGAAGTACTGCGCAGCGGGGAAAGATTTTAAGCTGCTATCCTGAATCTAAACCTCAGAACCTCAAAACTCACACTAAAACGTTACGACTCTCTGGAAGCAGACCTCTAAGTGTCCAATTATTTTAAGTGCCTTCACTGTTCATTGTTCCACTCCGATCAGAGTGGATTTACTTGGCAGTGTCGTGCTTCTGTCATCCACTTCCTGAGGAATTACACCGCATTTCACCATTAGTCACTGCAGCCCGAGAATTAAGTGTTTCCGTAAGTTCGAAATAGATAACAGCACTTTCTAACAACTGCATTCTTAGATACAAGTTTATTACCTACACAGGGAAAATTGTTCTGGCAAGAAACTCTTTTCCTTTTCTAGTATTAAATGAGGTGAAGACAAAACATCCTGTCCAGTGTCCCGAAGGAAAGAGCCCAATAAGCCATAAGAGATATGATCATTTTCTAATGGAGCAGGGCGGGCGTCACTAATTGTGCAATGATCAGCACAGTGTCCTTCACATTTTTCAACTGTGACTACAAGAACTACCAGGAGGATCAGTGGCCTCCTACTGCTCTCCTTTAATGCTTTTCTGGGACCTTTCGTCCCTGACCAACAGCCCCCAGTGAAGGATGCCAATTCCAGTGTAAAAATGATTAACAATGGCCCCGGTTGGAATTCCCTGGTAGAAATATGCCTGGATCTCCCATATTCCCTCTCATGGCTTTCCCTGTGATTCAAGTGAGGCAGGCGCCCTTGTTGACAGGACCTTAGGTATTATTTTTTCAAAACACCAAGAGACTGTGATGAATGGGCTTCTTTCAGGGTTCTCAGAAGGAAAAGGATGACTAAGAGGTCTGGGAAGAATTGTAGTGCCACGGAAAGCAAGGGTGTTTCTGAACAACTTTTCTTGGCAGCCCAGAGTTCTACACATAACATAGGACTGTTATTGCTATGTTGTACTCTCCCAAGTGCTTAATACAGTGCTCTGTACACAGTAAGTAATCAATAAATATGATTAACTGATTGGATCATAAAATCAGGAAAACGTCAGGGGCAAAAAGGTTTCAACTTTCTGTAAATAAATGATCGACCATTACCTCGTGACAAAGCAGATATTAATTTTTGGTTCTACCTTGAAATCTCCTCACACCGGGTGCAGGGTTTGCCGAACCCTAGGGTGGGGTAAAAGATGATAATGCGTGTGATATTTGTTAAGTGCTTACTATGTGCTTGGCACTGTATTAAATGCTGGGGTAGATACGAGCTGATTGGGTTGGACGCAGTCCCTGTCCCATGTGGGGCTCACAGTCTCAATCCCCATTTTACAGATGAGGTAACTGGGGCACAGAGAAGTGAAGTGACTTTTCCAAGGTCACACAGTAGACAAGTGGCAGGGCGGAGATTAGAACCTTGGTCCTCCTGACACCCAGACCTGTGCTCTTATCCATTTGGCCATGCTGTTTCTCTAAACGTTAAATATGTTCTCTGTAGTGAGCCCACAACAAGCTGCCTTGTTAGAGACTGTCTGTTATTCCCCTGAACAACATCAAGGAACAGACTTTGCGAAGCCACTGATGGACTCTACCTGAAACAGGTGATTGTGGCCTGCGGGGGTGGAGCAGGGAGGGAGGCAGGGTTTTCCCTCCCTGTTCTACCCTGTAATGGTCCTGGACCAATCAATGACTGCTACTTAGAGCCCATCTGCCAAGCCTAAGGTAGATAAAAAGGGGCACCTGGAGACATTTTTGAATCAAGAGTATGTAGAGTAAAAGTATCTGTGGTAGGAGATCAGTACTTGGAAGAAGAAAGAAGAAACATTGGCAGAAAGGGATCTTTTGACCACAGACTGGTACTGGAGCCTGAGTGGAGTGAGTGTGTATGTGTCACTCCCTTGCGTGTTGGTAAAACTAAGTAAAAGTCTTTCCACGGTAACCTTGGTGAGCAGAGGTGTGGTTTGAACTCTACTACCTGTCACTGAGGCTCCCCCACATCGATCCAGGAGGGTCCTAGTTGGTATAAACCGGTGGGGGGCTTGTAACACTATTAAGTTTGGAGGACTTGGCCCAGAGGAGTAAATGCAAACAACTTCTTTATGAACTGTTATTCACTGTAAGGTAATCCCTGTATTAATGTACCTTTAAAAAAATAAATGAAGACTTCAATTTTCTTTCCCTGTCAATTCTGGGGAAATGCTACATTATGAAATGAGAGTCTGTGACCTTGGAATTTTTATTTTCCTATTTTATAAGTGAGCTCTTCAAGTGATGTTTTAGTAGCTTCTTGGAAGAATGAAAGAGTCCTTTGTGTAACTTTTTCTCTTTTAGCTAACCCTCACCTTCTAGTAATTTGCAGCAATATTTTTCTTAGTTAAATTATTAATTGTACAGATGAGAGAGGAAATATACAATACTAAAGGAGCCTTGGTATTAAAGTTGTCAGGAAGGAAAGCTAAACGAGAAGTATTGGCAGATGAGCTGGATAATGACTCTTTAAAAGGTTTTTAAAGGTTTAATAGTTTTTGTGCGATCTGCAATACAGAACTGAGTGTCTACCTACAAATTTGGCACATTTCTAATTTAGTTAGGCAGCCAAATAATTCAGTTGAGAAATGGTGAGTCATAAAAAAAAGTAGGTAGTCTGATCTGCAGAGATTGGGCTTTAAGGCTGAATTGAGACAGACTTATCACAGTCTGAATTGTGATAGACTACAGATTCTCTATGGGATTGAGAATTCATTACGTTTGGTCGTTGAAGTGGCATACAATAATTCGTCCTTAATTATCCATTAATATCTGATTTTACACAATGTGGTGTGATTGTAGTTCTGAACCTTAATTTGTGGCTTACTCCTCTAACAAGTTTTCCCCAAATGGCTGTTTATTCATATGGCACAAACTAGAAGTATTTTACCAAAGGTATCTCATCAAGCCTCACAATGCCATTTCCTCCCCCCACCAGTTGTGCAAGGTTGCCAAGATATTTGACTGAGTTGAGTAAATGGAGGACTAGGGAGGAGGAAGGAGAGAGAAGTCACAGAGAGGATAAGTAAATCACTGAAATTCACACAGACAATCTATAGCAGAGTGGGTTTTTGGACTCGATAAATAGACCTTGTTGATAACAATTACCAGTTACTGAGAGGAGGGATTGATCAAACAATATATATCTATAGTTGTCCATTGTTTTCGAAGATACTGCTGAAAGTGAAGTTCGCACAGCACAGTCCCAATCAGTAGTATGTATTGATACACTTTCTGTATGCAAATCTCTGTACTGATCAATCAGTCAATCAGTAATAGTTTTGAATGCTTACTCTGTGCAGAGTATAGTAATAAGCATGTGGGAGAGTTGAAAACCACAGACTTGGTAGGCAAATTCTCTGCCCACATTGTGCTTACAGTCTAGAGGGGGAGACAGATATGAATATATAGAATGCAAATACCACGGGACTGAAAGTGGGGAGAATAGGAAATGTACAAAGGGAACAGATCCTTAGAGAAGCAGCAAGACTCAGTGGAAAGAACACGGGCTTGGGACTCAGAGGTCATGAGTTTGAATCCCAGCTCTGCCACTGGGCAGCTGTGTGACTGTGGGCAAGTCACTTAACTTCTCTGTGCCTCAGTTACCTCATCTGTAAAAATGGGGATTAACTGTGAGCCTCACGTGGGACAACCTGATTACCCTGTATCTACCCCAGCGCTTAGAACAGTGCTCGGCACATAGTAAGCGCTTAACAAATACCAACATTATTAATACAATGGAATTGGAGCTTACAATTGCTAATTAGTACTTAAATGGGAGAGACTAATTTAATAGTCATATTGAGCCCTTACAGTATGCAGAGCACTATCTTAAGCACTTGTTGTATGGTGTAGTGGATAGAGCATGGGACTGGGCCTGGGACTCAGAAGGTCATGGGTTCTAATCTCGGCTCCACTGCTTGGTTGCTGTGTGACCTTAGGTAAGTCACTTCACTTCTCTGTGCCTCAGTTACCTCATTTGTAAAATGGGGATTGAGACTGTGAGCCCCACAGGGGACAGGGACTGTGTCCAACGTGATCTGCTTGTATCCATTCCAGCACTTAGTACAGTACTGGCACATAATTAAGCACTTAACATATCATTATCATTATTATCATTATTAAATACAGCAGAGTTGGCAGACACATTCCCTGCCTATGATGAGCTCATAGTCTAAAGTGGGAGATAGACATTCATATAGATGTAAGTCAATTATGGATGTGTATATAATAAGAGTTTGGGGGTGAATAAAGGGTGTAAATTTGAATGCAAGAGGGACGTAGAAGGGAGTAAGAGAAGAGGACATGAGGTCTTAGTGGGGGATGACCTCTTGGAGGAGAAGTGCCAGACCCAAGGCAGACGGCATGGTTTAGTGGAAAGACCCCGGGCTTGGGAGTCAGAGGTAGTGGGGTCTAATCCTGGTTCCACCACTTATCAGCTGTGTAACTTTGGGCAAGTCACTTAACCTCTCTGTGCCTCAGTTACCTCATCTGTAAAATGGGGATTAAGACTGACCCTCATGTGGGACAACCTTACTACCTTGAATCTATCCCAGCATTTAGAACAGTGCTTGGCACATAGTAAGCATCATCATTATTATTATTATCATTACTCTCTGCAGCTGATTGCGCCCAAGATATCTGCAGTCAAGAAGCCATGCAAATTATTTTAAACCTCATCGCTGAATCAGCCTGCCACTAAGAACAGACAATACCTTTAAATAAAATGAGGTGATGTATTAATCTATACAAGGGAAGTCATACATATAACCAGAAGTTCATATTGGTAGTCCAGAGCTAAGTACTGTGATGAAATTGAGAAGCAACATGGCCTGAGAAATAATGTGGCTTAATGGATAAACCTGGGCATAAAAGTCAGAAGAACCTGGGTTCTAATTCCAACTCTGCCACTTGTTTTCTGTGTGACCCTGGGCAAGTCACTTCTCTTCTCTGTTCCTCAGTTACCTTATCTGTAAATGGGGATTAAATCTATGAGCACAATGTGGGACAGGGACTGTGTCCTACCTGATTAGCTTTTATTCATTCATTCAATAGTATTTATTGAGCGCTTACTATGTGCAGAGCACTGTACTAAGCGCTTCGAATGAACAGGTCGGCAACAGATAGAGACAGTCCCTGCCGTTTGACGGGCTTACAGTCTAATCGGGGGAGACGGACAGACAAAAACAATGGCGATAAATAGAGTCGAGGGGAAGAACATCTTGTAAAAACAATGGCGACTAAATAGAATCAAGGCGATGTACATTTCATTAACAAAATAAATAGGGTAATGAAAATATACACAGTTGAGCGGACGAGTACGGTGCTGAGGGGATGGGAAGGGAGAGGGGGAGGAGCAGAGGGAAATGGGGGGAAAAGAGGGTTAAGCTGCGGAGAGGTGAAGGGGGGTGGTAGAGGGAGAAGGGGAGCTCAGTCTGGGAAAGCCTCTTGGAGGAGGTGAGTTTTAAGTATTGTTTTGAAGAGGAGAAGAGAATTAGTTTGGAGGACATGAGGAGGGAGGGCGTTTCAGGACCGCGGGAGGACGTGACCCGGGGGTCGACGGCGGGATAGGCGAGACCGAGGGACGGTGAGGAGGTGGGCGGCAGAGGAGCGGAGCGTGCCGGGTGGGCGGTAGAAAGAGAGAAGGGAGGAGAGGTAGGCAGGGGCAAGGTGACGGAGAGCCTTGAAGCCTAGAGTGAGGAGTTTTTGTTTGGAGCGGAGGTCGATAGGCAACCACTGGAGTTGTTTAAGAAGGGGAGTGACATGCCCAGATCGTTTCTGCGGGAAGATGAGCAGGGCGGCGGAGTGAAGAATAGACCGGAGCGGGGCGAGAGAGGAGGAAGGGAGGTCAGAGAGAAGGCTGACACAGTAGTCTAGCCGGGATATAACGAGAGCCCGTAACAGTAAGGTAGCCATTTGGGTGGAGAGGAAAGGGCGGATCTTGGCAATATCGTAGAGGTGAAACCGGCAGGTCTTGGTAACGGATAGGATGTGTGGGGTGAACGAGAGAGAAGAGTCAAGGATGACACCGAGATTGCGGGCCCGAGAGACGGGAAAGATGGTCGTGCCATCCACTGTGATAGAGAAGTCTGGGAGAGGACCGGGTTTGGGAGGGAAGATGAGGAGCTCAGTCTCGCTCATGTTGAGTTTTAGGTGGCGGGCCGACATCCAGGTGGAGACGTCCCGGAGGCGGGAGGAGATGCGAGCCTGAAGGGAGAGGAAGAGGACAGGGGCGGAGATGTAGATCTGCGTGTCATCCGCGTAGAGATGGTAGTCGAAGCCGTGAGAGTGGATGAGTTCACCGAGGGAGTGAGTGTAAATGGAGAACAGAAGAGGGCCGAGAACTGACCCTTGAGGAACTCCAACAGTTAAAGGATGGGAGGGGGAGGAGGCGCCAGCGAAGGAGACCGAGAATGACCGGCCAGAGAGGTAAGAGGAGAACCGGGAGAGGACGGAGTCCGTGAAGCCAAGGTGAGATAAGGTATGGAGGAGGAGGGGATGGTCAACAGTGTCACAGGCAGCAGAGAGGTCAAGGAGGATCAGAATGGAGCGGGAGCCATTGGATTTGGCAAGAAGCTGGTCATGGGTGACCTTAGAGAGAGCAGTCTCAGTAGAGTGTAGGGGATGGAAGCCAGATTGGAGGGGGTCTAGGAGAGAATGGGAGTTAAGGAATTCTAAGCGGCGATTGTAGACGACTCGTTCTAGGATTTTGGAAAGGAAGGGTAGTAGGGAGATAGGGCGATAACTGGAGGAGGAAGTGGGGTCAAGAGCGGGTTTCTAACCCAGTTCTTAGGAGAGTGCCTGGTACGGAGTAAGTACTTGACAAATATCCCCGCAAAAAAAAATGTTACCCAGGCAGCCTCCTGAACGACAACACAGCAATAATAAGGAAGTAGAAAACCAAATTAAGAAGCCCAGGGCATCTTTTGAGAGACTATTAAATAGTATGGCAGTAAGATCAAAGTGTAAAAAGCTGTAGTCTTCTAATCTTCTGTATGACTGTGAGACTTGGACCCCATACAAGCATCATATCTGGTTCCTTCAGCTGTTCCCTGCAGTGTCATTTAGGGGCCATACTTAATAGCAAATGGCAAAACAAGATCACAAATGATGAAATTCAGAAATGCAGTCTCATAGTATTTAAGTTGTGCTCACTTGAACATAGCTATGCTGAGAGAGATGTGTGAGGACAACAAACGTCAGCAGGATACCCAAAGTGCTGCTGGATAGAAACCTGAAATTGGAATATCAAAGCCCAGGAGAGCAGAGAAAATATTCTAAGGACATGATGAAACAAAACCTCAGACAATGCCACTTCACAGCTGAAAACTGGGAGTCAATTGCTGAGGATGGATCAGCATGGTTCCCTGCTATCAAGAAAGGAGTGGTTCATGAGGAACTAGAAACAAGGAGGAAAAAGAGAAAAAAGTGATTGGCACTGCGAACTTTAAAATAGCAGTACAAGTAGCGATAGCCTTTTTATTCATTGATTCCATCATATTTTCTGAGCATTTACTGTGTGCAGAGCACTGTACTAAGTACTTGGGAAGTACAGTACAACAGAGATGGACAATCCCTGCCCACAACGGACTCATGGTCGAGCACAGTGGCTGGGACTGTGATTTTCTTTTCAGCCACATATGCACTCAAAGATAAATATCACCATCAGTGGTGTCATCTTCGAATTAAAGGACAACTAGGTATATGAGGAAAATTGCAGGGAAATCTCAACAACTATCCCAAGTTCCCAACCTTTACCAGGCTGAATCCCATGTAGACATTACTTTCAGAACAATGCAGTGTTTTAGAGTAAAATATGATTTGGGTCCAGTGGCAGAATATGGAGAAATCAGTGCCATTAAGTGCCTGAGAACTGATTATAATGATATACCGTTCCTGTTCCACAAGCTTGTTTCAAGTGAGATCAGAGGATCCGACATTGTATCAGGTGTGCTTTCATTTTGTACAGGGAATCAACTGCAACACTGTCACTATCCCTTATTTGAAACTGAACTTTAAACTGTTGTAAATTGGCTCTGAGAACTATGTTATAGAACTTTAGAGAATTAGGAGAGGAAATGCCAGACACCACAAACTGCTTTGATTTTACAACCTTCTTGAATTTCACCCAGTGGGAACGAGTCCAAGTACTATTTCAATAGCTTTCAAACCACCTGCTTTCTAAAGTCTTATTTACCATTGGCACGATGGTTGTCACAATTTCTAACAATACAAAAGCTTTCCAGAGCTTCATATAACTCCTTGAATGAAGAATCAGTCAATCAGTGGTAACAGGAGTATCTATACCAAACCAGATGCTAATACTATCTGATCCTTTTTATTAATCTTCCCCTGCCAGATTTTTAATAACCCAGAGTTTTAAACTGCTAAAGATTTTTAAATTGCTAACCTACCAAACATAGGAATCATTCTAAAGCTGTAGCTCCAGTCATTGTGGGATTTATCTGTGTCCCGGGATATAATAAATGCTAAGTAGGACAATGTAGACTGGGACAAGCATCATGATCTATTTCCTCCATGTATCTATGACTATCATTAGTTTTTATTCACTGGATCATTCTGCCCCACGTAACAGATTATGGATTCATAACAATAGGACTCTCCACTATCCTGTCATATAATAGTATTGAACTGCATCTCTGACTCTCCTCAAAATATTGGGCATCCGTTCGGCCTCAAGAAGTGTCTTTTAGATATGAATGAGGGGATATGGCAAGATCCCCAAATTATAGGTATCTCCTTGTTGGATTTATGTTTTACCTAGAGAATTGATAATTAAAGAAACTCAGTCAAGAGACCCAGATTTGGCCCCAATTGTGCCAGCTACTTGCTCTCTGCTCCTCCTCCTTTCCCTTCCCCTCCCCTCAGCTGAGCCCCCTTTCCCTCTGCTCCCCTGACCCTCTCCTCCTCCCCTTCCCTCATCCCTTCCCCTCAGCACTGTGCTCATTTGTATATATTATTTATTATCATATTTATTTTGTTAATGAGGTGTACATCCCCTTGATTCTATTTATTTTGATTGTGTTTTCTTGTTTTTGTTTTGTTCTATTTTGCTCTGCTGTCTCCCCTGATTAGACTGTGAGCCCATCACTGGGCAGGGACTGTCTCTATCTGTTGCTGAATTGTACATTCCAAGCTCTTAATACAGTGCTCTGCACAAAATAATCACTCAATAAATACTATTGAATGAATGTGTGGTCTTGGGCAAGGCACTTGACGTTTCTGGCCCTTGGGCTCCTTATATGTAAAATAGAGATCTGATACATCCTTCCTCTATTGCCTAGACTGTGAGCCCTCTATGGCACAGGGATTGTATCCAATCTGATTATTCTCCAAGCTGAATATCCTCCACATACTCCAGTGTCTAGCTTGGAGCTTTTGCACAGAGTGCTTTGGAATTCAGTGAATTCCAAGATTACAGTAATGAAGTTAGTAAATGTGGATAGGTGTGATTCTTTTTAGATCAACAGTAATGGGTTCTGACACACCTTTTCCAAGGAAGAATAAAACATACCAATAATACACACCCATAACAGACAATAATGTGGAGTTCCCAGCACAAGCTCAAGAATTGGTTGCTTCAACTTCTTCAGCTCTTGTTTCTCACTGAATTCTAGATCGGGGGTTACACTAAGTGCCAACATTCCTTTGGTTCACCCCTAAGAAATAATCTCAGACAATATTTCTCAAGTTGTTTTATGTCCAAATATGTTCATTTATTCCCAGTATTTTCTCAGTGAGTAATGTTACAATTGGCTCTTGGGACCCTGAAATTTTTGAAAAAGTGTAGCAATTCATCAGGAAAAGCTGAAAAATAGTACTGTAGGTAAGAAATGGTTACAGTGCTGGCATATATGTGCTTAAGGACTTACTCTGTGTCAAGCGCTGGGGCAAAAACAAGGTAATCAGGTTGTCCCACTCAGGGCTCACTGTCTTAATCCCCATTTTACAAATGAGGTAACTGAAGCCCAGAGAAGTTGTGACTTGTCCAAAGTCACACAGCTGACAAGTGGCAGAACCCGCTGTAGAACTCACCACCTCTGACTCCCAAGCCTGTGCTCTTTCCAATAAACCACACTGCTTCTCTATTCTTGTTATTATCATCATTATTATTATTATTATTATTATTATTTCAGCCTTTCATATGGAGGTTACTAACTCTAAGAAGGTAAACTAATTGGCCAAAGGCTTCTGGGGCAGGAAGACATTCTCTTCATTACATATTAGACATCACATTTCCAGAATACAAAACTTTATAAGTATCCTTATTATCTGTCATAGAGCAAAGAGCATGGAACGAGGTATCAGAAGACTAGGGCTCTCGTGGCTCAGTAGAAAGAGTCCAGGCTTGGGAGTCAGAGGTCATGGGTTCAAATCCCACTCTGCGACTCGTCAGCTGTGTGACTGTGGGCAAGTCACTTCACTTCTCTGTGCCTCAGTTCCCTCATCTGTAAAATGGGGATTAACTGTGAGCCTCACGTGGGACAACCTGATCACCCTGTATCTCCCCCAGCACTTAGAACAGTGTTCTGCACAGAGTAAGCACTTAACAAATACCAACATTATTATTATTAATCCTAACTTTGCCATTTGCTTTTTGTGTAATGTTGAGTAAGTGACTTAATTTCCTTGTGCCTCAGTTTTCTCACCTGTACAATAGGGAGCAAATACGTGCTCTCTTTCCTTACTTTGTAGGATCTAATTAATCTACTGCAGTATTTAGCTCAATGCTTAGATTCCAGCAAAATCTCCATTATAACACTTATGTGTCTTTTTAGACTATCTTGCTTCTCCCTATGTGCGTTTTTTTTTTAAATGTCTGTCTCCTCCAGTAGATTTTAAGCTCTAACATCTTTATCTTATAACATACTCTCCAAAATGCTTAGTAAAGTGCTCAGCACAAAGGACTTATTCAATTCTATTGTTTGACCAATTGTTTAGCACATAGTAAGCATTTTAAATATCATTATCAAAGCCCTCTTGGTATTTAAGAAAATAAGGAGCCCATTCATATTTCATACGATTGATCTAGAAGCAGTAAACTCCTTGTGGACAGAGGACAGTTTTACCAAATTTTACACTGTGCACCCCAAAGTGCTTAGTACAATGTTCTGCATACATTTATTTAGTGATAGGAATCAAAACCTTTGATGTTCCCTCTACAAAGACAAGAAGATACATCCTAGACTGTGAGCCAGTTGTTGGGTAGAGATTGTCTCAGTTGTCAAATTATACTTTCCAAGCACTTAGTTCAGTGCTCTGCACAAAGTAAGCATTCAATAAATATGATTGAATGAATGAACAGATAAATTTATTTGTGCACACACACAAAGAAGCTGGTTGGCATTTGGACTTGGAGAGTGTTTATATGCTGTATAGCTCTTAGACGAATCCTATTTATCTCTTCCAGTTGACTTTCCTTATCTTTTATCAGTATAAGCATATTGTCAAATTTGAGGAATCTTTGATGGCACATAATGTATAACCCTCTGCACAGAGTAAGCACTCAATAAATACTACTGATTGATAAACTGCCCTTTGAACTTCTGGAGGCTATATGGGTGACCAGCCGGAAGTTTCAAAATCAATCAACCGATCAACCAGTGGTATTTATTGAGCTGAATATATAGCAACTGAATGAACAGAATATTCCACTGAAATAGAAATGTTAATTATTAGCCCG
This sequence comes from Ornithorhynchus anatinus, assembly GCF_004115215.2. Taxonomy (NCBI): domain Eukaryota; kingdom Metazoa; phylum Chordata; class Mammalia; order Monotremata; family Ornithorhynchidae; genus Ornithorhynchus; species Ornithorhynchus anatinus. The sequence goes on along the minus strand of NC_041735.1, from coordinate 64,095,931 downwards.
TGTGCGGTTTTTTTTTAATTCACTCAATCGTATTTATTGAGCACGTACTGTGTGCAGAGCACTATACTACATGTTTGGAATGTACAATTCAGCAACAGATAGAGACAATCCCTGCCCAACAATGGGCTCACAGTCTGAAAAACTGATACAGTCAAAGAATTTTAATTTTAATACAAAGAATTAGAAATTTGGGATCAGATGGGCGGGGTGACAAGATTAAAAAGATTCTCAACTCTAAACCAGTACAATGAAAATGTAAGCTCTCTCAATCTTCATTATAATTTAATAATCCTGGAGATAAGAACTCAAGAATACATTTGCACAGAAACAAAATGCACAGGTTTAGGAAACTGAGGTCATTTACGGCCTTCACGAATGCTGGTTACCATGTGAGATGACCTTTTCCGGAAGACTCATCAGCTTTCTGCACCAATGGAAAGAAGGGAGGAAGAAAAACAATTCAGTTGGAGACTTGAATTTGGGCTTTGGAGGATGCAATGCCTTTCAGAGAACTCCTTGATTCCCCCAGTGCCTGCTCCAGAGCTCTGTATTCTCTCTTGGACTTCCTCCACCCACTGCTTCCTGCCACCACCTGTCCAATAGTCACTGGAGATAATGAAACCCTAAGGAAATAGTGCCTGACTCAGTAAGTCCCTGCTCAGTAGGAAGAGGAAATAATGTGGCTCTTTACAAGGAATCCTTTTCCATCCATTTATTCTCCAGAGAGATTGGGCAAAGGCCCTGGAGGGGAGAATGCTGTCTTGCTTTGCTTTATAAGGACATGCCTCTTGGATAGAGCTGGGGCCAGTGTTCCTAGCCAGCCCATTGTGTTCTCTCTAGTTAACACCCCCGCCCCCTTTCTTTTTCTGTCTTTCTCGGTGTCTTTCTCTTTCTCTCAGTCTCTCACTTTTTCTCTCCATCTGTTTTCTCTCTCCACATCTTTCTTTTTCCACCTCCTTTTCTCTCTCTCCATCTCCTTTTCTCTCCCATTCCCTCTGTGTCTCTTTCTCTCTGTTTTTTTTATTTCGCCCTACTCGCTTTCTCTCTATCTCTCTCTCTTTCTCCTTCTCCCCCTTCGGTCTCTTTCTCTATTTCTCTTTGTGAATTTATCTCTAGCAGTCTCCCCCCCCCCCCACCTCTTTCTCTCTTTTTCTCTCTCCTTCCCTCCCTCCCTCCTTTCCCCTCTCCCTCCTCTCCATGTGGTTTGGGATAACAGGCAATCCACAAAGCTCCTTCCTTCTCCTAAACTCAGCTGCGTGTTGGCACCCAGCCAAATAAATGTCAACTCCAAGTCCCTGCGCCCCTCTAAAATTCCCCGGGTTAGGCTGTGCCTTCGTGTCATTCCCATGAATTGATGTTTTTGCTTCCAAGAGGCAGCAAGGTTTGGAAGTCATGTTGAGCATAGAGTGTGGCATTTCATGCAGCTTAGTACTGTGCTCTGCACAGAGAAAACACTCAATACATACCACTGATGTGATTAGTTTTAATTCCTTGAATAAATAGTATGTCTATAAAAACTCCAATTTCTTTGTACCATGTCTTATCTGGAAATGAAGGAAACACTGACTTAGAACTGAAAAGGTCCAGTTCTCTATCATGTACCATCCAGCTGTTATTTCAAGTTTGGGAGGCAAAGCCTGCCAGAGGAGGTGACTCTTACTAGATGTGGCTCAGGAGTCCAAGCAGTTAAAGGTTAGAGAAGGTTTTCCTTCCAGACTTCTGCATTAATAGCAAGAAGCAAGCTTAGTTCTCCTAAGCGGACTGTGAGAAAATACAGATCAGTTCAAAAGAAATAGAGAGAAAAGAACTATTTCAGGTGCAGGTGGGTGAGAGGGAAAAATGTTAGTGTGTATTCTGTGTGAAAAATAAATGAGGTGGAGCATGGGAATAGGATACTGAAGAGAAGGCACACCAGTTCTGTAAACTGGCTCCCTGGTGGATTAAAAACTGTATGCACTGGGTGTTGAATTTTTCTTACAGAGCTGGTATTACTTTCTACGATCTTTCTGGAGTATTCAGTCACTGGGAATAACACACAAAGTTGAAAGTGGAATGATACTTCTGCAAGATGAAATTTTAAAAACAAGAGATAAAGGGTTTGTGTGTTTCCTTATTTACAACTTCCTCTCCAAAGACACAGGTATTACTTTCCTGTCTTCCAGAGTGAAACCATAGACATCTGGCTTGCATACATCTGGATACTTACCCTAACTCATCATTTCCTCCTGCAAGTCCAAAAACTGTCAGTTATTTCAGCTGAGATTCAGCCCAGGGGAGAACAGAAAAAGTTACATCCTCCTTTGGTCCAGGTTTTATGTGTCCTTTACCTCTTTTTTTTTCCCCCACCCCTTGGGATATCAGCAAGTATAAAAAAAAAAATAAGCAGTCTGAATTCCTCTGGCTATTTTTTTTATCTACTAACTGCTTTAAATTCTGTGAATATTTATAGAGACCATCGTGAATGAAATCTCCACTCCCTAGCTAATAAGAGGAATCAAGCTCTATTTTAGTAACAACCTGAGTGCAAAATGACCTGTTCGAAAATGACACAGAACCCAAGAGAAAAAATATGTGCATTCTTTTAAACTAAGGATCTTACAGTAATATTAACTCTACCACTGATGTGTCAGTGTCATTTAAATTATGAGAGGCTTCAGTCAGCCCATAGCCTTGATATATGATCCCCTGAAGCACCTGAAGATCTAGGCTGCTCTACTAGGAATCAAAACTGACCTAGTCCAAAAGAGCAAATTTTAAATGAAAAGAATGGAAATCACAGAGTTGTTTTAGGGGAAGAGGGTCAGCATGTGATTTGTGGAAAGCATACCCTATTGGAACTTATCCATTTCTATGATCTCTCCCATAGTCTTTTTCTTTGAGGAAGGTAGAAATAATAATAATAATTACCATTATTATTATACTTGTTAAGCACTTTCCATGTGCCAAGCACTGGTCTAAGGCAGTGGGATAGATACAAGTTAATCAGATTGGACACAATCCTTGTCCCACATTGGGTTCACACTCCTAATCCCCATATTACAGATGAGATAACTGAGGCCCAGAGAAGTCAAGTGACCTGCCCAAGGTCACACAGCAGACAGGTGGTGGAGTCGCATTGGAACCTAGGTACTTCTGACTCCCAGGCCCGTGTTCTATTCTCTAAGCCACACTGCTTCACTAAATGTTGGTCTTGATTCATAGTAATAATGGTCTTCACTGGGCATCCACTGGGGACACTGCTCTATACTGAGTACTTGAGATAGAATAACAGAAGGATATGACTTGTTCCTTGCCCACCAGGGAGATAGATACAACAATATTTAATAATAATGTTGGTATTTGTTAAGCGCTTACTATGTGCAGAGCACTGTTCTAAGCACTGGGATAGATACAGGGTAATCAGGTTGTCCCACGTGAGGCTCACAGTTAATCCCCATTTTACAGATGCGGTAACTGAGGCACAGAGAAGTTAAGTGACTTGCCCACAGTCACACAGCTGACAAGTGGCATAGTTGGGATTAGAACCCATGACCTCTGCCTCCGAAGCTCGGGCTCTTTCCACTGAGCCACGCTGCTATTTATTGCCATTGTTCTTGTCTGCCTGTCTCCCCCGATTAGACTGTAAGCCCGTCAAAGGGCAGGGACTGTCTCTGTTGCCAATTTGTACATTACAAGCGCTTAGTACAATGCTCTGCACATAGTAAGCACTCAATTAATACTATTGAATGAATGAATGAATATTTACAAGTAGAGTTGGCCAAACTAACTGTTTTGTGAGAGATGGCAGGAATTCGAGTGTTAATAACAGCCCAACGGGTTCAGTGCTTTCAACACCCTATTCTGTAAATGTGGTTTCCATGAGTACCGTCAGTCTAATTCTCTTCCCCTCTTCAAACCCCTACTTAAAGCTCACCTCCTCCAAGAGGCCTTCCAAGACTGAGCTCCCCCCTTTTTTCCTCTGCTCTCTCTACCCCCCCTTCACCTCTCCGCAGCTAAACCCTCTTCTCCCCCTTTCCCTCTCCTCCTCCCCCATCCTGTCCCACCCCCTCAGCACTGTACTCATCCGCTCAACTGTATATATCTTTATCATCCTATTTATTTTGTTTATTTTGTTTAATGAGATGTGCATCACCCTGATTCCATTTATTTGCCATTGTTTTTATGAGATGTTCTTCCCCTTGACTCTATTTATTGCCACTGTTCTTGTCTGCCTGTCTCCCCTGATTAGACTGTAAACCCGTCAAAGGGCAGAGACTGTCTCCATCTGTTGCCGATTTGTACATTCCAAGAGCGCTTAGTACAGTGTTCTGCACATAGTGCCCAATAAATACTATTGAATGAATGAGTTGCAAATGAACAGGTCAACTCAGGTGTATTAGTTTGTTTAATGCACTAGTTTTCAGGGATTAAGCAAACCATTAAAAAAAAAAAAAGTCCCTCTTCATATGAGAAGGGATTTTTTTTCACCTTTATATAATTAAAGATTCTGACCTGAAAGAGGGCATCCATGATTTGTCCAACATTCCTCTGTTTCTCCAAAATTTAAAAGTTGTACCATTATGGTTTAGGTAAAGAGGAGTTAACTGGCTTTACTCCCCTGTCACAGCTTTTGCTGAAACCTGGGCTTAACAATTGCTCAGTATTTAGTGAAACCTCCCTTTTCTCTCTAAATTGCTGAGTATGGCTAGATATAGCAAAGCCTTTTTCTCAACTTCTTGGTTTTTTTGTTCTTTTCTGTGCCTCTGAGACTGTTCTAAGTCCAATCATCAGTGTTCTATCTTTCATCCTATTACCTTTGGTTTCCACTGCGATGATTTTTCATCCCCCTTCTAAATGTTTCTCTTATTACACTCATCTCTTGCTCCCTCATGGTAGTCTCAATCAGAAATAGTGTATAGTAGATGATATTCTACACTCCATTTAAATTGAAATCAACTTTACTTCCCTCGGTGAACTCATCCGCTCTCACGGCTTTGACTACCATCTCTACGCAGATGACACGCAGATCTACATCTCCGCCCCTGTCCTCTCCCCCTCCCTTCGGGCTCGCATCTCCTCCTGCCTCCGGGACGTCTCCACCTGGATGTCGGCCCGCCACCTAAAACTCAACATGAGCAAGACTGAGCTCCTCATCTTCCCTCCCAAGCCCGGTCCGCTCCCAGACTTCTCCATCACCGTCGATGGCACGACCATCCTTCCCGTCCCGCAGGCCCGCGATCTCAGTGTCATCCTTGACACGTCCCTCTCGTTCACCCCACACATCCTATCCGTTACCAAGACCTGCCGGTTTCACCTCTACAATATCGCCAAGATCCGCCCTTTCCTCTCCACCCAAACGGCTACCTTACTATTACGGGCCCTCGTTATATCCCGGCTAGACTACTGTGTCAGCCTTCTCTCTGACCTCCCTTCCTCCTCTCTCGCCCCGCTCCGGTATATTCTTCACTCCGCTGCCCGGCTCATCTTCCCGCAGAAACGATCTGGGCATGTCACTCCCCTTCTTAAACAACTCCAGTGGTTGCCTATCGACCTCCGCTCCAAACAAAAACTCCTCACTCTAGGCTTCGAGGCTCTCCATCACCTTGCCCCTTCCTACCTCTCCTCCCTTCTCTCTTTCTACCGCCCACCCCGCACGCTCCGCTCCTCTGCCGCCCACCTCCTTGCCGTCCCTCGGTCTCGCCTATCCCGCCGTCGACCCCTGGGTCACGTCCTCCCGCGGTCCTGGAACGCCCTCCCTCCTCACCTCCGCCAAACTGATTCTCTTTCCCTCTTCAAAACCTTACTTAAAAATCACCTCCTCCAAGAGGCCTTCCCAGACTGAGCTCCTCTTCCCCCTCTACTCCCTCTGCCATCCCCCCTTTACCTCTCCGCAGCTAAAGCCTCATTTTCCCCTTTTCCCTCTGCTCCTCCACCTCTCCCTTCCCATCCCCACAGCACTGTACCCGTCGCTCAACTGTATATATTTTCGTTACCCTATTTATTTTGTTAATGAATTGTACATCGCCTTGATTCTATTTAGTTGCCATTGTTTTTATGAGATGTTCTTCCCCTTGACGCTGTTTAGTGCCATTGTTCTCGTCTGTCCGTCTCCCCCGATTAGACCGTAAGCCCATCAAACGGCAGGGACTGTCTCTATCTGTTGCCGACTTGTTCATCCCAAGCGCTTAGTACAGTGCTCTGCACATAGTAAGCGCTCAATAAATACTATTGAATGAATGAATGAATCTTGGTCTTGCTTCCATTTTTCTGACTGCCTCATAAAATTGCTAGGGTCTCTTCTCCTCTTGCAACTCCAGAAAATACAAAAATAAGATTCAGGAATAGCGTCCCTCTTGCTTTCAGGCTTTCCTCCAAGAAATACTCTACACTAATTGGCCAATGCTTAAATTCTAGGCAAGAATCACACCCGGGATATGCTCCTGGAATAACCAAGCAAAAGCAATGGGAACACCTTACGGTTCATTCATTCAATCGTATTTATTGAGCACTTATTGTGTGCAGAGCACTGTACTACGTGCTTGGAAAGTACAATTCAGCAGTAGATAGAGACAATCCCTACCCAACAACGGGCTCAGTCTACAGTTGCTCGTGCTTCTAACAAAAAGGCCTATAAAACACCTGTGAGATGGCCAATGGTAGAACACCAAAGATTAAGAGACTGCCATCTTGTTACCTCTTGCCCATGTCCTCCTTCCTACCTGGAACTCCCTCCCCCTTCACCTGTGGCTCACCATCCTCTCATCCATCTAAAAAAAGCCCTTCTAAAATCACATTACCTCCAAGTCACCTTCCCTGATTAAATCTCACTTCCACATCCCCTACTACCAATTTTGAGCTTCCATAAATCAATCAATTAATGATATTCATTGAGTACTTATGAATGCAGGACACTATAGTTAGTGCTGCTGCAGATACATGATAATCAGGTCTATCCCACTATCAAGAAGGAGGACACTATCAGACAGAGGGCTTGCCTTCTTCATTCAGTAGATTCATGGAATGTTTACAGTGTGCAAAACATTATATTAGATGCTTGGGAAAAGTGCATGGATGAGAATTTGATATGGTTCCTGGTCCTCAAGGGGCTCTGGATCTAAGGAAAGGAGGGAGAGTGTGGGTGAATGACACAAGGGGGAAGAAATCATAATTTGACTTCAAAGAAGCTAGATATTCCCATACAAAATTCAACATTACAGATGGAATTGCTTTCATTTTCAACCAAGAGGAAAGTCCACCCACAATTAACTGTAGGGTCTAGTGGAAAGAACATATGTTTGGGAGTCAGAGATGTGGGTTCTAAACCCAGCTCTGCCACTTGTCTGCTGTTTGACCCTGGAAAATCGTTTCAGTTCTCTGTGCTTCAGTTTCCTTATTTAATGAGGCTTCAGTATTTATTCACTCTCCAAACTCCTTAGACAAGGAGCCTGTTAAGGGAAATGGACTGTGTTTGACCTGAGTATCTTGTGTCTAACCCAGTGTTTGGCACATAGGTCCCAGAATAAATGTAATGATAATAATAAAATAATTTTCATTATCATTATTAAGTGCTTGGGAGAGTACAGAGTTTTTTGTTGTTAGTTTTTGGGTTTTTTTATAAATAATCTTTGTTTAAAATAGGAAATATATATGAGAATTATGGACAGTTGCAGGTTACGTAAATGAGGAAACAACCACTTGCTGTGTCTGTCCTATCCCAATGACCAAAAGTGTAATATGCACAAACTAACCACCACTGTTCAACTTAAACAGCAAGTTAGTACTGGCACAAGGGCAGAGATCACTGGGATATTATTCTGTCTCAGCAAGTTCTTCCTGAATTCAGCTGCAGAACTAGGTAAAGATCTGCTGACTAGGAATTCTCCTAATGTTACTTGTTGGAAAATTGGGGGATTTTATATAATGCATTTGGACCCAAAGCGTAGGCAGAGAATGCCTTTGGGTTTGCTGGTGTACTAATAGTAACCCGGAGACTATGCTGTAGCACGGAAATCTGGTGAGTACGAGGCAGCAGCCAGACCAGCCTGGAGTGGAATATTCAGGAGGGAGGTTGCAGTCCACAGGCGGAACTTTGGGAAGTCCAGGATACCCAGAGGCAATCTGAAAAACAGGCACCAAAACCCAGCTCTCTGTGTTCACCCGGCGAAAGAGAGGACTGGTTGTTAATCCATCAATCAGTCACATCCTCACACACAGATGATCACTGTCAAATATACCTTCAAAAATTCATTCAGTCATATTTTCTGAGCATTTACTGTATGCAGAACACTGTACTAAGCCCTTGGACAGTATAAGATAGAGACAAGCCCTACCCAACAACGGGCTCACAGTCTAACAGGGGGAGACAGACAATTAAACAAAACAAGTAGACGGAAATGAAAGGTTGCTGTGTGTTTGGGCATGTGTGTGTGTGTGTGTGTGTGTGTGTGTATTCTTGTAATTCATTCATTCAGTGGCATTTATTGAGAGCTTACTGTGTGCAAAGCACTGTACTAAGTGCTTCAGAGAATACAATGTAACAATAAACACACATTCCCTGCCCACAACAAGATTACAGTCTTGGGCATTCACCACCCACTTGCTGCACTTAAGTAATCATAATGATTACAGTGTTCGTTAAACACTTATGTGTGAATCACTCTGCAAAACACTGGGTCAGACACCATTAATGATGCTACTACTAATAGTGGTATCTGTTAAGCACTTACTATGTGTCAAACACTGTTCTAAACGCTGGAGTAGATACAAGCTAATCAGGTTGGGCACAGTCCCTTTCCCCCATGGGGATCACAGTCTTAATCCCTATTTTATAGATGAGGCAACTGGGGCATGGAGAAGTGAAGTGACTTGCCCAAGGGATTAGAATCCAGGTCCTGACTCCCAGGCACAGTCTATCCATCAGGCAACACTTCTCTGATTCCAATCAGATGAGGCAGAGTTTCTGGAAAGACCCCAGGCTTGGGAGTCAGAGGTCATGGGTTCTAATTCCCGCTCTGCCACTTATCAACTGTGTGACTTTGGACAAGTCACTGAACTTCTCTATGCCTCAATTACCTCATCTGTAAAATGGGGATTAAGACTGTGAGCCCCACCTGGGACAACCTGGTTACCTTTTATCAACCCCAGTGCTTAGAATAGTGTTTTGCACCTAGTAAGTGCTTAACAAATACCATAATTATTATTATTCTTCCCCATATAGGGGGGAGATATATATATATATTCCCAATTACATATATTCTCCCCCTATTGCTTCCTCCTATCTGTAATTATTTTAGTGTCTGTTTCCCCACCTATTGCGGTGAAAATGAAGTGCTTAAAGGTTTAGATCCACTGGAGTTTTCACTGCCCTCCTCCAGCTGGTGTTACAAAGTCCAGCCAATGAAAACAATCTCCCACATGGCTATGATCTCTCTTGCCATCTTGAATTCCTTCCAACTTTCCTTTGCCTTTTTGCTTTTTTATCAATTTTAAGCTATCGGTTCATTCATTCAAGTCTCTCATCTCTGAGATTCACTGCTTTTGTTTCAGTGTCCAACACTTAGAACAGTGTTTGACCCCTAGTGAAGGCCAAAGAAATACAATAATAATAATAATAATAATCTCTTAGCTCACCCCGTTGACTCGCCATTTTTTCTATCCAGAATAGCCAACCCTGACTGTGATATTTATTGACAACATTTACCTGTCTGCCATGTTCCAGTTGGTATTTTTGGCTCAGACCAGTTTACCTCACCACCATCCTTGATTTGTTCTAATTCCTCTCGCAGATACACGTTTTTTTTTTTTTTCCTGCAAATCTCCTTAAAGAAAATCTCTCATCAGTGATGAAATGTGATATGCATGAAAATCAGATACTTCCTGGATTTAACTACCACCTGTACATCTGGGATTTTTTTATTATCATTATTTTTTACTGGTCCGTATTGTTGAACACAGATCATAAGCATGTGAGCTGATCTACCAGATTTTAATTAGTTCCCTAATACTACTACAGTAAATAATAGAATCCAAGTCACTTCTCTCTTTCTAGACTGTGAGCCTGTTTCTAGACTGTGAGCCCATTGTTGGGTAGGGATTGTCTCCATTTGTTGCCAAATTGTACTTTCCAAGAGCTTAGTAAAATGTCCTGAACACAGTAAGCCCTCAATAAATATGATTGATTGAATGAATGAATTCTCTGTGAAGATGATAAATAGTTCCTTCTCACTTTGGAGAATTACACATTAGTACAATATTTTGCACACAGTAAGTGTTCAATAAATACGATTGATTGAATGAATGAATGGAGAAAATCAATAGACATTGTTTTGACTTTTCTGGGACATGTACCAATTTTATTTTTTTTAGGAGAAATCTCTAAAAATAATAGTCCTTCAAGTGGCCACAGAATAGATAAAATGGTATTACTACTTAGACTCAGAGAAGGTAGGAAAAATCTGGTTTAGTAATGTATTGTCAAGACATGTCTTCTGGTTTCTGTGAGATAAATTGTCCTTTCCATACTCAGAAAACATTTTTGGCAGCCTTAAGTGCATTTAATTAAGGTGATATAGTAGCATCAGAAATAAGAGGATACAGCCAGATACCAAAACACTCAGCTGACCACATATTCTGAATATTGAAGTATTTAGAATTCAACCCATGTAAAGAATCTAAAAGACAATGAGGGGATGTATTGAGTTCCACGCAATCAATGTTTAAAATTACTTCCTGGTGGTAAATTCAAAGTTTTAGGAAAAATCAGGCACTTTTCCACGCTGCATGCATTGCACATGGGTAACAATGGTTCAGAGTAGAGGAGTTGGGTTGAAATCAGTTGTAAATTCAGAACCAAATTCTACCATTTTGCGGTTCCATTCATGGGTTCCTCAGGACTCGAGGCTTATGATTTGATTTGAATTTTCTGATAGCTTTATCAGATATATTAGGACTACATTCTTATTTTAAAATTAACAGGCAATACGCAGGGAATAAAACATTGGAAAAATAGTTGGAGACACTCAACAAACCCCTCTAAGAACATCTATTCCAAATAATAATTATCTGTTGTACTTGGCAAAAATTGGACATGACCCATGGAATCAATTAATCCAGGATGAATTCAGCACCAACTATGTGCACACTCTATTCTTTGCACTTGGAGAGGATGTTAGAAATAGAAGATAGGGTGCCCACCCTCAAGGAGTTTATAGTCTAATGGGGGAACTTTCTCCTAAGTTGAACAAATTATTAGAAAGAGGAAATGGTGTGGGATGGGGAAATGAAGCAAATAAAAAATGTAGCAGTCATGTCTTGGCCTATAAATTCAGGTCTACTAGGCAAAGCAGATGTGGATGAGATTTTGCCAGAGAGAATCCAAGCAGCCATTGTTAGGAAACTTCAAAGGGGTGACTGCAAACAAGGCACAAACAAATGTTATAAGAATAGACCAGAACCTTAAGCAGTGCAACAGAACACTGAATGCAGGGAAAGAGAAACAAACACTAGACAAAGCGAAGGGTACTGACCAGAGTTGGTTCAGCTCAGGCATCCCTATAGGTCTGGCTCCAGAGAAACAATGTATCCCACTGGAAAGATCCCAGAACTGGGAGTGAGAAGACATGGGTTCTAATCTCAGCACCTCCACTTGCCTACTGTATAGACTTGGGCAAATCACTTAACATCTCTGTTTTATGGATAAGGTAACTGAGGCACAGAGAAAATTTACCTGCTCTCTATCTGTTTTAGATGGTGAACCTAATGGGAGATGGGAAATGTGCCTGATCTTGTTTTTACCCCACTGCTCGGCACACAGTAATCACTCCACAAATATTAAGTACCGAATCTACTGAGCACATTTGATTTCAATGCATTGAACTGAGGGCATGGAGAGTCCAAAAACAGGCAAGACACAGCCTCTCCACAGGTGCCGCTTACAGTTCATTCATTCATTCAATAGTATTCAGTGAGCGCTTACTATGTGCAGAGCACTGTACTAAGCGCTTGGAATGTACAAATCAGTAACAGATAGAGACAGTCCCTGCCCTGTGACGGGCTTTCAGTCTAATCGGGGGAGACGGACAGACAAAAACAATGGCAATAAATAGAATCAAGGGGATGAACCTCTCATTAAAACAGTAACAAATAGAATCAAGGTGATGTACATCTCATTAACAAAATAAATAGGGTAATGAAAATATATACAGTGTAATGGAAAGACAGATAATATAGAAATATCAAATATGTGTATGTATAGATACATACATGTGCATGTGTGTGTATACAGAGAAGCAGCATGGTCTATTGGAAAGAGCATGGGCCTGGGAGTCAGCTAACCTTGTTCTAATTCTCTCGCCGATTGTTTACTTCTCAGAGAACTTGGGCAGATCACTGAGAAGCAGCATGGCTTAGTGGAAAGAGCAAGGCTTGTGAGTCAAAGATGTGAGTTCTAATCCCACCTCCACCACTTGTCTGCTGTGTGACCTTGGGCAAGTCACTTAGCTTCTCTGGGCTTCAATTACCTCATCTGTAAAATGGGTATTAAAAGTGTGAGCCCCACGTGGGGCAACCTGATTATCCTGTATCTACCCCAGCACTTAGAACAGTGCTTGGCACATAGTAAATGCTTAACAAATACCATAATTATTATTATTAACTTCTCTGTGCCTCAGTTTTTTTCAATTCTAAAATGGGAATTAAATACCTGTTCTCCCTGCTACTTAGACTGTGAGCCTCATGGGGGGCATGGACAGTGTCCAACCTGATTGACAGTGACATTGACAATTGACAATGACATTGATGGTGTCCAACCCCAGCGCTTATTACAGTGCTCGGCATATAATTCACTGAGGTCAAGAAATGTGTCTACCTACTCTGTCATACTGTACTCTCCTAAACACGAGTACAGTTATCTGCACAGTAAGCACTCAATAAAAATGATTGTTTAACAAATGCCACTGGGGGAAAAAAAGAATGAGGTCACTGCTAAAATACTTTAGGTACGTCACTTCCCAGCTAGATTGTAAACTTCTTAAAGGCAGGGATCCTGTCCACTAATTCTATTGTTCTCTCCCAAGGACCTAGTACATAGTAGGTGTTCATGAATGATTGATTGATAAGAGTTGATAAGAATCTGAGCAAATCAAGAAGAAAGATTGGAGGCAGCTGAATGCCTATGAAGAGAAGGTGATCAAGAAGGAACAGGATAAAAAGCTAGGGTCCAGGAGGTTTATGAGTGTAAAGAAATATCCACGAATCTTTCCTGGATCTCAGATCGTCTTGGGAAAGGGACATTTGCAGGTAGTGTGCCAAATGATTGCTGGTCCTCATTTTGATCACTGACCTCCTAACTTCAGAAAAACAAAACAAAAAAAAAACTGTAATTTGTTTATTCAAAAGACAAAGACTTAAAAACAGCTAACTTCCTCTATATAGAAGCAGTTAATCCAGTACTTGTAGCAGGCATTCTGTTGAAAACCTGTGAGAATGGTACAGGATGTTTGCATGCGAGGAGTTATTACAGTACTTGTGAAAATAACTGTATTATCCCAACTATGGAAATCACTGTTTATCACTAGGTAAAGCAAAGGTATTTGGATAAAATTCCCTCCACATTTCCGTGTTTTGGATTTTCATCCTATTGTGCAAAGGATTTTCTTCAACATGCTCGTATAAAGATTTTCCTGTACTTTAAGAAAAGCATCATCTGTTTTGGCCAGTTCTTAAAAACAGAGAAAACTTCAAGTGAAGCCATTTGTTTACTTAAATGAAGTCATCTGTTTACTTAAAAAGATAAATGCCTTGGATTTATAGCAATGAAATTCCCTGACCAAGGCAAAAAAAAAAAAAAGTACCTGGATAGAATTATTTAGAATTATAAGCACATATCATTGACAAAAATGGTAAACACTCATACAATTCCCAAAGTCTTTGGAGTTCACCCAGCTCTAACATATTTTGCTATCATACTGTAGGCAGTCACCATAGCTCATTAACTCGGAGAAATTTTGATGAGCTAATAAGATTCTTGTTTAAAAATATACTCAACTGTCTTCTCTTGGTGAATAGAAGAAGGAAAGAGAAACTTATCATGTAGTTGAACGGCAAAAGAGAGCAACCCCGGATCTCTCAGATCTTTTTCTTTTGCGTGCTTTTATATAAACGATGTCTGTCTTTCTCCTCTGGCTCTTCCCCTGCCTTTCTGTGGGTATTTTTCTTGTTCCCCCAGGGGATGGGGGAGAAAAGACAGATGTGTGGAATCTAAGACTGGAGGGTATGCCAAGTGATGGGATTTCCTTGATCCTTCTTACAGCTTAAACCCCTGTAGCTTAAAGTGAAGAGATTCCATCCACTATTTATCTAAAAATGAAATGGCTATTCCAAAATTCCCAGTTGTGAAGCAAATTGCAGTCAGGCTGCAAGATCCCTGGCTCTCTGCTTAAAACTAACTATTGCCTGTGGGCCAGGTGAGGCTAGCAAAGCTGCCTGCTACTTACTAACCTCTCTTGACATTGTACCTGAGTGTTTAGTACAGCGATCACATAATCGCACGCAGTAAGCGATCAATAGATACCACCGAATGTAATGCCAAACAGCGTGGGAAGGTCTCTTTCATTTAGTGAGACCCTGATGTTAAGTTCCGTGAGGGGAATTCAGGAAAACAGGCCTTGTGTTTTCAAGCCCAGAAGCTCAAACTGGACTAGATATTCAGGGGTTTTAGTTTGCTCCCGCTTTTTGGTGGGTGCAGAGGTGACATGTACCTTTGCGTAGCTTGTGAGGGGGAATAGAGTCATGAGCCTTTTCATTATTCTTTTTTAAACTAGAGAGCAGGGTTAAGGCAACATTTACAGTTGTTTTTAAAAAGTAGGTCATCAAACTGGACTAAAGTGCTAAGCAAATAAATAGCATTTCGTGCAGCTGGAAGGTGCTAATCAGGGTCAGAGCAAGGCTCTGTGAGGTCCGTTTCATTTACCTCACATCCCCCCCCCCCCCCCCCCGAGCCCACGGAAGCCGAAATATCCTACTGCACTTCCTCATCCTTCAGGGCACAGGGCAGGCATGGAGCCAGGTGTCACCCTACCGACCTGAGCCCTGCTACCAGGATGACCAGTGATGGCCCTTGTGGATGCTGAAACACATATGACATCATGCCTTTAACACTGGCACACCACAAGGCCTAGTGGCTAGAAAACGGGCTTGGGAGTCAGAGGACCTGGATTCTAATCCAGGCTCTTCCATTTATCCACCGTGTGACCGTGGGCAAATCACTTAACTTTCAAGTGCCACAGTTCCCTCTTCTCCAAAATGGGGATCCAATACCAGTTCTCCCTGCTAGTTAGATTGTAGGGCCAACGTGGGACGGGCACTGTGTCTAATCTGATTATCTTGTATCTATCCTAGTGCTTGGTACAGTGCTTGGCACATAGCATTTAAATACTATTATTATAAATCAGTGGTATTTATTGAATGCTTACTTTGTTCAGATCCCTGCACTAAGCACTTTGGAATTACAAAACAGTTGGTAGACATAGTCCCTGTCATCAAGGTCCTTCAGTCTAGAGAGGAAGACAGAAATTAAAATAAATTAAAGATAGGGGAAATCACAAAGAATGAGGATGTAACTAGAATTATTAGTAATAATAACATTAATAAAAAAATGCAGTGTGTCGAATTCTGCTCTACCACATTACAACACTGTATCTAATGGTGAAGCAGCATTACCAAGAAGATAGAACACAGCCCTGGGAGTCAAAAGGACCTGGGTTCCGATCCTGGATCCACCACTTGTCAGCTGAGTGACCTTGGGCAAGTCACTTCACTTCTCTGTGCCTCAGTTCCCTCAGCTATAAAATGGGGATTAAAACTCTAAACCCCGTGTGGGACAGGGACTGTGTCCAACCTAATTAGATTGTTTCTACCCAGTGCTTAGCAGAGTGCCTGGCACTTGGTAAGTGCTTAACGACTACCGTCAATATTTATGTATACAACCTGATCCTCTAGACTGTAAACTCATTATGGGCAGGGAATGTGTCTGCCAATTCTCTTGTATTGTACTCCCCCAAGAGATTAGAACAGTAGTCTGAACATAGTAAGTGCTTAATAAATACCACCAATTGATTGATAGATGACATGATAGAAGATTTAAGCAGCAATCCTTCCAGAACACAGGTCTGTTCTGGACATTAACTGATCAATGAGCTGGAAAGTGGGTTTGGTGGTAGAAGAAACAGCTGCTTCCCTTCCCAGCCTCTTTTCTGCATGTTGGTGAAGGTCTGCGTCGCTATCCTTCCCAGCCAATGTTCTGCACCCAACAGACCTTCATGTTGCTTTGTGCTTTTGCAACTTTACAGTGTTTAATGCAGAAAAATAACAATGGGCAACAAGGATGGAAAGTGTCCTATGAAAACTTGATTTAAAAGTGTGGTCTGGTGGACAGCGCATCCCTGAATGTCAGGAGAACTGGGTTCTAATCCTGGCTTTGCCGCTTCTTGTCTGCTGTGTCCTTAGGAAGTCATTCAACTTCTCTATCCTCATCTGTAAAATGGAGAATTAAAACCTGTTTCCCCTCCTCTTAGATTGAGTCCTATATGGGACAGGGACAACATTCAACCTCAATCTTGTATCTACTCCAGTGCTTAACTTTATGTTTGCACATAATAAGCACTTAACAAATTTCACAATTCTATTATTATCATTATTATTTTAAGACCACAAAATTTGTATTGAAAAATTGCAGTCACGTGGATAGCTTCAAATCATCTACCTCAACAGAACGGATCAAAATCGGTGGTTATGAAAACATGATTTTCCCATAGCACAGTAATTTTCAAAATTCATTCCCTTGGTAATTGAATTCCTTGTATTTGAAATTCAGTCAACAGAACTTATTGAGCCCCTAATATATACAGAACACATACTCAGCTTTAGATTATCCTTGAGGAGTTTACATTCTCAGTGTGTAACTGAATGAACATTAATTCAGAGAGCAAAATTGCAGGATTATATGAAGGTAGAAATTAGGTGTGTTTAGCTTCCAAAATTCAGTCCTCTGAATAATTTTATGCAGATAGAAGACGGCTAACAAATGTTCAGTCCAGAGCACAGGCAAGCTTTTCAACCAACCTTTTTCTCTTGGACTGGTTGACATTCTCCAAGAGATCTCATTTTTGAAGCAGCAGCTTTGGGGCCCCTAAACCGTTTCCAAGTTGCTTGTCTACTGTTTTGGTGATTCAAATTGCCACTGACAGTTGGAAAAAAATTAAGCAATGCTTGCAAGTTGAGAGAGCAACATAGAGGGTGTGCATTTCACATGTCTGACATTCTTGTCCTTCTGTTATTCACAATGCCTGAGCCATAGCTTTTTCCATTCCCATAGGTGTTTGAAGAGGATCTTTTGGTTTTCAGTAAAATAATGCCCAATAATTACAACTGTGCTAAGCACTGGGACAAACCAATTAGTCAATGGTATTTGAAGCAGCCTGGTGGGGTGGATAGAGCACAGGCATGAGAGTCTGAAGATTACGGGTTCTAACCCCAGCTCCACTACTTGTCTGCTGTGTGGACTTGGGCGAATCACTTCACTTCTCTGGGCCTCAGTTACTTCATCTGTAAAATGGGGATTGGGACCATAAACCCCATGTGGGACAGGGACTTGTCCAACCCCATTTGCTTGTATCCATCGCAGTGCTGAGTACAGTGCCTGACACAGTGTAAGTGCTTAACAAATGCCGCAGTTGTTATTATTTACTGAGCACTTTTGTGCAGAGCACTGTACTAAGCACTTGGGAAAGGACCCTGAATTAGAGTTGGTAGACGTGATTCCCCATATAAAGGGTAATCGGTCCCTCAAAGGCCAAGGAGGGAGGGGAGAGAGGAGGCATTGAATCTCCATTTTACAGATGAAGTGACTGAGGCCTAGTGAAGCCAAGTGACTTGCCTGAGGTAAAGGTAGGAAAGTGACAGAGTTAAAATTAGAAACTGAATCCTTCTGTCTCCCATCTTAAGCTCTTTCCACTGGAAGCATTCATTCATTCAGTTGTATTTATTGCGTGCTTACTGTGTGCAGAATACTGAACTTAGTGCTTGGGAGAATACAACAATAACCAGATACATTCACATTCCTTGCCCACAGGGAGCTTACAGTCTAAAGGAGAATAGCTTAGAGGAATGTACCTGGGTCTTGAATCAGAGAACTTGGGCTGTGCCTCTTGCCTGCAGTGGAAACTTGGGCAGGCCACTTCACTTTTCTGTGCCTCAGTTTTCACAATTGTAAAATATGGATAAAATATCTGTCCTCCCTCCTGCTTAGAGTATGAGCCCCATGTGGGGCAGGGAGTGTGCCCAACCTGATTAACTTGTATATATCCCAGCACTTAAAACAGTACTGGACATACAGTAAGTGCTTAAGAAACATAATTATTATTATGATCATTATCATTAGACCATGCTGCTTCTCTGGGGTTGACTGAAAGAAAAGGCTAATGTGGGAATCTGTCCATATTGTGAATACAAAAAGCTGCATCACCTGGCATGTGTTTTAGCTTCTGTCTCTTTTCCTCTCCATCCTTGCAGAGGTTCTGTAGGAAAGAGCAGCTCCACTGTTGACTTCAGTACGTCACACCGGTCTTTCTGAGGCAACTGACGCCCTGTTTCAAGCTGGGAGGTATCATTGTCTGAAGCTTTGGTTTACTGTATCCTTATTCTATCCCCCTTTTTTGCTTTCTCTTTTTCGCTTTCTGTCATCCATTCTCCTTCCGTGTGAAAGCATAAGACATGATTGCTAACAGAGCCCACATCTGTAGGATAGCGTGTGATAGGGAGGGATGAAGAGGTGAAGATAATGGGTGGGTGGGTGGCTCTTGGGAACTTGGAAAGAGCACGGGCTTGGGAATCAGAGGATGTGGTTTTCTAATCCCGGCTCTGCCACTTGTCTGCTATGTGACCTTGGGCAAGCCACTTCACTTGTCTGTGCTTCAGTTACCTCATCTAGAAAATGGGGATTAAGACTGCGAACCCAGTGTGGAACAACCTGATTACCTTGTATCTGTACCAGATCTTAAAATAGTGTTTGGCACATAGTAAATCCTTAACAAATACCATCATACTTATTATTATCATCATTTATTTATATTAATGTATGAATCACCTTCTAGACTGTAAGCTCGCTGTGGGCAAGTAATGTGTCTACCAACTCTGTTGTATTTACTCCCCTAAACACTTAGTACAGTGCTCTGCGTACAGTATGAACTCAATAAATATGATTGAGGAGATATTTGGAATGAAATTGGTTTTGGCATGTTTGGTTCCATTTTCCAACTGAATTTACTGGGTATTTAATCCTTTAAATGTCTTTTTTTTTTTTTTTCTGCTTAGTGTCTTATTGAACATTCTGAATCTTTTTGAGAGGGTTCTTATCAACCTCTCTCTGAATAAACTCCAACCACAGGACTACTGTTACTTAGTAAGTGCAGAGTAATGACAACAGTATGACAATAAGAAACGGGTGGATATGTCAATGAAATTTTCTTTGCTTTAAAAACAGGCATTAACAGGGCACAGAAATGATTAAATGTGAATAGTGCACGTGATTCATCATAACTCTTGTTTCTGGCAGCCACCCAAAACAAACATAAGTTACCGATCAATAGAGCCTATCCCCAACAGAAGGAAAGAGATTTGCATTTGTTTAAGCAGGAATGTGAATTGAGTTGAATATAAATTCTTCTTCATTTCCCTCTGTGCCTTTTTAAGTGCTGGAGTTGTCTTGATTCATCTTTTCCAATCCCTCTTAGTTAAATTTGAATTTATTTAAATTCTCCTCTCTCTAAAAGTCAGGGGAAAACAAGGACCTTGAGAGTTTCGGGAGGCTTCTATCGGACTTGGCTTGCTTTAAGTCTCAGACACAAACAGCCCATAGCCTGGATATTCTGATTTTTATCATGAGCATGAAGTAAGAGTATAAATCTGATTGTCAGGAACAAATGGCTAAAAAGTTGCCTTTTTAAAACCTTCCAGGGCAGAAACAATCCTTTTAGTCCCAGGAAAAAACATTCCTATTTGACCGCATTCTCTGCCTCACACCGCTTTGATGATGTAATTTACGAAGGAATTAAATGGGCCATAAATCTCTTGGAAACCGATTTGTGAACTTCCTTGACCAGTCCTTTGGCCTTGCTGGAAGCATAATCTCACAGACCTGTAAGATATTCTCTCTCCATGGGGACGTTTTCAGTCCGTGTCTCTCTACAGAGAGATAGTGCATAGGCCTAAAGTGAACAGATAGATTTAAAACAGGTTATATCCAGCAGGGTTGCGGCCTGTCTGGGCTTAGTTAAATGCTAACTAAGAGGGTGGGAGAAGCCCCATTCCATTGAATATTTTACAGAGATGATCTATTACTGTCAAAACCATTCAAATCCCAGTGATGAGATAATGAGAACTTACACACTGCCACTCTCCTGCGTAAATTTTCTCTTTTTGGCTCAGCAGAATGGGCACTTCCTAAAAGCACTGTGTCACTTTTTCGTTATCTCTCTTGTCTTTCCCAACACCAGAAGAGGCGGATGTGAGGGAATGGAAGAGCCGCAGAATACATCTTCTCCTCCTCTGGACTGTAAGCTTCTTGAGGGCAGGGAGCATGTCTATCTCTATTATATTGTACTCTCCCAAGCACTTAGCACAGTGCTCTGTAAACAGTAAGCACTCAATAAATACGATTGTTGGATTGATCTCTGGTGGGACGAACCCACTCCTCTTCAGATGGAGTAACGGGGAGGTCCCTTATCCAATGAGTAGACTCGGCCCACATCCTCAGTTGGGGACATTTTAGAGGTCAGATTGGGAGTAACTCAGAGAGTGGGGGTGAGGAAGCATTTTAGGAGCAGAGACATCACTTCCGCCCCTCTGCTTTAGTTGGTGGCCAGACAAGTAGCCACATTCCCCACTCTTCAAAAATCTCTAGTGATTCCTCATCTATTTACGTCATGTAATCATGTAAGAGAGTCTCATTCCGCTAGGATACAGTGTGCCCAAGTGCGCAGAGCTGTGATACTTAAAAAAAAAAAAAAAATATTAGTTAAAATGGCAAATTGGTATAGAGTACAAGGTATTCAATAGGAGGGAGAATGTCTTAGTGAAAAGACCATGGGTCCGCGTATCAGGAGACTGAGTCTAAGTCCTCGTTCCACGCTCGCTTGTTGTGTGAGATGTGGACAAGGCTCTTAATGTGCCTCTCTTTCCTCATCTTTGAGTCCCATAGAGGATAAGGGCAGTGTCTGACATGATTATAATGATAATAATTATCAAGGTATCTGTTAAGTGCTTACTACGTGCCGGGAACTGTACTAAGCACTGGAGTAGATACAAAGTAATCAGGTTGGACACAGTCCCTGTCCCACTTGGAGCTCACAGTCTTAATCCCCAATTTACAGAAGAGGTAAGACAAGAAAGTTAAGTGACTTGTCGAAGATCACACAGCTGACAAGCAGGGAGCCAGGATTGGAATCCACGTCCTTCTGACTCCCAGGCCCATGCTCTATCCACCAGACCACACTGTTTCCCTATTATTATATACCTTCCACAAACTTAGTACACTTCTTGGCACAGTCAGCAGTTAAAAATATTATTATGACTATCATCATCATTATAAAATTAGGATTAATACCTATTCTCCCTCCCCTTTAGACTGTAAGCCCCATGTGGAGACAGAGATAGTGTCTGAACTGATTATCTTGTATCTATTACAGGGCTCATCGCAGGGCTTAGCTTCCCCTTAAGCACTCTGCTACTCAACCCAACCCCAAAACATTTATCTCAATATTCTTATACTCTACCATTCCCCGTAGCCGTAATCAACATTAGACTGTAAACTCTCTGTGGACAGGCATCACATCTACCAACTCTGTGGCATTATACTTTCCTAAGCACTTTCCACAATGCTCTGCACACAGTAAGCACTCAATAAATCCAATAATTGACTGACACCTAGTAAGCACTTAAAATGACACCATCAGCGTGATTAACGGTGGTGCGGGTAAGGAAAGAACCCATTGGAAAATCCCTTTATTTGTGCCAGATTAACCTACTGTTCATGGAATCTAGAAGGGTAGGCAAGTGCCTCAGACAGTAAAGAACCAAAGAGCAGAAACTGCAACAGACTGGTGATTTGTAGGGGATTACAACCTACTCTCCCAAGTAATCCCACAGCGTGAAGTGCTTAGTACAGTGCTCTACACATAGTAAGAGCTCAATAGTGCTTAATAAATACCACTGATGAATGCAAAAATGACCCATTTTTAGGACTGCAAAGAATTGAGCTTACTGCTCCTCTCCTGAGCAACTGATTTATGACCAGGTAAGTGAATTATGCAATGGGGAGAACCAGCTTGGTCATTTATAATTCACCAACCCTACACTTGACCACATTACATCCGTTAAAAGCTTAGACATGCGAACATCCTCCCAAGTAGTGCCACGTATAAATTGTCACCTCTGAGGTCCTATTTCCTACCGCAAGGGCAATCAGTGACCCATTTCTAACTTATAGCAACTCGTTAGAGAGTTATTCTGTCTTGGAGGTCTTTACACTGGTTTTTCACTAAAATGACATTTGTTGACTTAGTAATAATGATTCTCTAGACTGTAAGCTTGTTGTGGGCAGGGGCATGTTTGCCAACTCAGTTGTATTTACTCTTCCGAGCACTTAGTACAGTGTTCTGCACATAGGATGTGCTCAATAAATACCATTAATTGATTGGTTGAATTGTGGTTAATGCAAAAGCTAGAACTAAGCACTTGGGGAAATTCACCAAAAAGAAGAGTGACATTCCCCACCCATCGAGGATTTTCTATCCAATGAGGGGATTAGGAAAACATCATTTCCCCCCAAAATGATAGGTTTAATGAGGCTTCCTCGGCCTTTTGGCTAAGATCAAGTGTAATATCAAGTGCAGTAGTAGAGAAGTAGTGTGGCTCAGTGGAAAGAGCCCCGGCTTGGGAGCCAGAGGTCATGGGTTCGAATCCCAGATCTGCCACTTGTCAGCTGTGTGACTGTGGGCAAATCACTTAACTTCTCTGTGCCTCAGTTTCCTCATCTGTAAAATGGGAATTAACTGTGAGCCTCACATGGGACAACCTGATTACCCTGTATTCCCCCAGCGCTTAGAACAGTGCTCTGCACATAGTAAGCGCTTAACAAATACCAACATTATTATTATTATTATTCCTCTGTAGAAACACTGAGACATCAATTCTTCCCATGTTCAAAACCCTTCTAAAATCGCATCTTCATGAAGTGGACTTCCCTGGCTTAACTCTCATCTGCCCACCAGATTTTGCTCTCTACTACTTTTTTTATTCGTATTTGTTAAGTGTTTATTATGTGCCAGGCACTGTGCTAAGTGTTGGGGTAGATAAAAGTCAATCAGGCTAGACATAGTCTAATGTCCACATGGGGTTGACAGTTTTAGACCCCATTTTGCAGATGAGGTAACTGAGGCACAGAAAAGTGATTTGCGCAAGGTCACACAACAGACGAGTGGCAGAGTGGAATTAGAACCCAGGTCCTTCTGACTCCCAGGCCTGAGCTCTATCCACTAGGCCAAGCTGCTTCCTTATTTCACCTATGCACGTGAGTCCTCAACCTGAAAGAACTTAGATACACTCTACTTCCTCATCATTCATTCATTCAATCATATTTATTTAGCACTTATGTGCTGAGCACTGTAGCAAGCACTTAGGAAAGTTAAGAGAAGCAGCATAGCCTAGCAGCAAGAGCACAAACCTGGGAATCAAAAGTCATGGGTTCTAATCCCAGCTCTGCCATTTGTCTGCTGTGTGACCTTGGGCAAGCCATTTAACTTCTCTGTGCCTCAGTTACCTCATCTGTAAAAACGGGGATTAAGACTGTGAGCCCCATGTAGGACAATCTGATTACCTTGTATCTACCGCAGATATTTAGTACAATGCTTGGCACATAGTAAGCGCTTAACAATTACCATAATGATAATTATTATTATGATTACACTCTAAGCATTCAGATATATATTATTAAACTCTGTTACTTCTTCTTCCTTGTTCATTATTTTACTTTCTTGCTTCTCCACTAGACTGTGAGTTCATTCAATTATATTTATTGTGAGTTTACTGTGTGCAGAGTACTGTACTAAACAGTTGGAAGAATACAACATAACAATGAACAGAAACATTCCCTGCCCACAGCCAGCTTATATTCTAGACGGGGAGTGTCTACTAATTCTATCATACAATTCCAGCACTCCACACAGTGGTCCACCTAGAAAAAATGCTTAGTAAATACTACTATTGATTCTAACCTGACCAGACTGTGAGCCTGTTGCGGCAGGGATTGTCTCTATTTGTTGCTGAATTCATTCATTCATTCATTCATTCATTCAATAGTATTTATTGAGCGCTTACTATGTGCAAAGCACTGTACTAAGCGCTTGGGATGAACAAGTCGGCAACAGATAGAGACAGTCCCTGCCGTTTGACGGGCTTACAGTCTAATCGGGGGAGACGGACAGACGAGAACAATGGCACTAAACAGCGTCAAGGGGAAGAACATCTCGTAAAAACCGATGGCAACTAAATAGAATCGAGGCGATGTACAATTCATTAACAAAATAAATAGGGTAACGAAAATATATACAGTTGAGCGGACGGGTACAGTGCTGTGGGGATGGGAAGGGAGAGGTGGAGGAGCAGAGGGAAAAGGGGAAAATGAGGCTTTAGCTGCGGAGAGGTAAAGGGGGGATGGCAGAGGGAGTAGAGGGGGAAGAGGAGCTCAGTCTGGGAAGGCCTCTTGGAGGAGGTGATTTTTAAGTAAGGTTTTGAAGAGGGAAAGAGAATCAGTTTGGCGGAGGTGAGGAGGGAGGGCGTTCCAGGACCGTGGGAGGACGTGACCCAGGGGTCGACGGCGGGATAGGCGAGACCGAGGGACGGTGAGGAGGTGGGCGGCGGAGGAGCAGAGCGTGCGGGTGGGCGGTAGAAAGAGAGAAGGGAGGAGAGGTAGGAAGGGGCAAGGTGATGGAGAGCCTCGAAGCCTAGAGTGAGGAGTTTTTGTTTGGAGCGGAGGTCGATAGGCAACCACTGGAGTTGTTTAAGAAGGGGCGTGACATGCCCAGATCGTTTCTGCAGGAAGATGAGCCGGGCAGCAGAGTGAAGAATAGACCGGAGCGGGGCGAGAGAGGAGGAAGGGATGTCAGAGAGAAGGCTGACACGGTAGTGTAGCCGGGATATAACGAGAGCCCGTAACAGTAAGGTAGCCGTCTGGGTGGAGAGGAAAGGGCGGATCTTGGCGATATCGTAGAGGTGAAACCGGCAGGTCTCGGTAACGGATAGGACGTGTGGGGTGAATGAGAGAGACGAGTCAAGGATGACACCGAGACTGCGGGCCTGAGAGACGGAAAGGATGGTCGTGCCATCGACGGTGATAGAGAAGTCTGGGAGAGGACCGGGTTTGGGAGGGAAGATTGTACTTCCCAATTGTACTTCCCAAGCATTTAGTACAGTGCTCTGCACACAGTAAGCGCTCAATAAATGAACTGAATGAATGAACAATGAATCCATATTCTAAAAGTGGTGATTGCAACCAAATTAAAGTTGGAAATTCTAGCAGATCGATTAATGTGAATATTCAAACTTGATATCCCTAAGTCATTTTGTTCTAAATCAATCAATCAATGACATTTATGGAGAGTTTACTGTGTGCAGAGCTCTGTACTAAGCACTCAGGAGTTGATAGGCATGTTCCCTTCAAATAAGGAGCTTCCAGTCTAGAAGGTGAGACAGGTAGGCCTGAGGATGAGGTGAATATCAAGTTTTAAAGGGTACAGAAGAGAATAAAAAGCAGCATGGCCTTGAGAATAGAGCACGGGCCTGGGAATTAGAAGGACCTAGGTTCTAATCACTGCTCTGCCACTTGTCTGCTGTGTGACCTTGGGCAAGTCACTTCACTTCTCTGTGGCTCAATTACCGCATCTGCAAAAGGGTAATTGAGACTGTGAACCCCATGTGGGACGTGGACTGTGTGCAAACTGATTAGCTGGTATCTACCCCAGCACTTAGTATTGTACTTGGCACATAGTAAGTGCTTAACAAATATCAAAAAAAAAAAAATCCAAGTGTGTAGGAAATGCAGAAGGGAGAAAAGGGAGGTCAGGGCTGGAGAAGCCAGTGAAAGCTTCTTAGAGGAGATGTGATTTTAATAAGGCTTAGAAGGTCCTTGAAATATCAAGCCAGGTTCCAAAAATGATTGCCCAAACCAATAGCAACAGTGCGATATCCACCATCTTCTCAGTGACAGGGAAAATTGAAATACTCTGGAGCTCAATGGCCATCTCAGGTGCCCAGCAGGGTAACCTCACACGATCCCTCCTAGCATCCTGTTTCCACTGGCAGAAATAGAATTCTGGGCTGGATGGACCAATGATTTGACTCAGGAATTCATTCATTCAGTTATGTTTATGGAGTGCTTACTGTGCGCAGAGCACTGTACATGCACGTGGGAAAGTAAAATACAACAATAAGCAGACACATTCCCTCCCCACAGCGAGCTTCCAGTCTAGAGGGGGAGACGGACAGTAATAGCAATAAGTAAATTACAGTTAGGTATATAAGTGCTGTAGGGCTGGAAGGGAGAAGCCCAAAGAGAGCAAGTCAGGGAGAGACAGAAGGGAGTGGGAGAATCTTATGTTCCTTGGTTCACACAAGGAATGGGTGGTAGGGAGAGACATAGAGCCCAGGTACCTTGTAGGGTTTTTGAAGAGAAATTCATTCTAAAGAACCCTGGGGTCTATTTCTCATCCCTACCTGCTAATTCCAGGATGCCTATCTAATCATTTGGCAAAATAAGAAAAGGTCCCAGGCATGGAAGTAGAAAATCTTAAAAGAAACCAGAGTCTACAACCAATTTGATATTGGAGACCTTTTAGACCACACAAAGTGCCTCCAAAGGTCTCTGAAAGTATATAAAAATGTTCTTAATGGTGTTTTCTTAAATATGTAACAAGATATTTTAATGCAAAATCTCACTGGTTTCTTCTGCACTGTTCCAATTAACGCTAGAAGTAAATATAGTATTTTAAAATGAAAGTATATCCTTTATATTTTTTCCCTATTTAAGAGTTTAATAAAAACTGCATAATAGGGGGTGGTTTTTTTCATTTAAATAATATTCATCTACTAATTGAGAGGAAAAGTAGGGAGAGGTCAAATTGCTAGCTCATTTCAAAATATCTGTAAATAGACAATGAATTGATCTCTTAAACAGCTACCAGTTACATTTTAAAATGCAAATACCTTTATGGATTCTTGAAACTGATACCTTCAGAGGGCTGATTTATTCTCTACTGAATTGCTTTCCATTATGACTGAAAGAGTCTTTGAAGTAATAATTAGGCTATGGGGCTCTAAGGTGGCCAGTGTTTTTCCAGAAGATTTGGACTAGTTTGATTTTTTTGTTATTGTTTTTTTAATAAATGTTCCACCACCTTGGAACTTGCTTCCCCAAGTAATCGGATAGACCACAATTTTTCCCACCTTCAAAATCTCCCTGAATTCCCTCCTCCTCCTCCTCCGACAAGCCTCCCTCAATTAACTCCCCAAACCACCTCAACCTATCAGCAACCTCTGGCAGCTTTCTATTTATATAGTTATATCCTCAGAACTTATGCATTAATAATAATAATAATGGTATTTGTTATGCGCTTACTGTGTGCAAAGCACTGTTCTAAGTACTGAGCCCTGTTATGAATGTAATCATGGTTGATTATACAGTCAGTGTATTTAATCTGATTACTTCATTTGTAAATATTTTTTCTGCCTGTCTCCCTGGACAGAGAGAAAGTTCCTTATGATCAGAGAATTTATCCCCTGTTTGGTTGTAATTTCCTAAAGGGTTATTATATTCATTCATTCAATAATATTTATTAAGTGCTTACTATGTTCAGAGCACTGTACTAAACGCTTGGAATGTGCAATTTGGCAATAGATAGAAACAATCCCTGCCCAGTGTCCGGCTCACAGTCTAAAGTGACCTAGCAGCGTGGTCTATTTGATAGAGGATAGATACCATTGAATGAATGAATGATTTGCTTGTGTCTCCCCAGTGCTTAGTACAGTGCCTGGCACATAGTAAGTGCTTAACAAAAACCTCAATTTTTATTATTATTATTGTTAAGTGCTTAACAATTGCCATAATTCTTTTTATCTATTTTGATGGTAGTGATGCCTGTCTACTTGTTTTGTTTTGTTGTCTGTCTCCCCCTTCTAGACTGTGAGCCCGTTGTTGGGTAGGGATTATCTCTATCTGTTGCTGAATTGTACTTTCCGAGTGCTCTGCACACAATAAGCACTCAGTAAATATGATTGAATGAATGAATACTTATTATTATTATTCTGATTAGACTGTTGGAGTGTTTGGATTGAATTTCTCAAATGTATTTTAATGGAGCCCAGGGCAATCACCATCACAAAAGTCAGGCTGCCATTGTCTGCAGTGTGACTTTGGCCAAGTCACTTAACTTCTCTGGGCCTCAGTTACCTCATCTGTAAAATCCAGGAATTTAGACTGTGAGCCCCATGTGGTACAGGGACTGTGTCCAACCTGATTAGCTTGTATCTATTGCGGTGCTGAGAACATTCCTTGACACATAGTAAGCACTTAACAGATACCTTTATTATTATTACTATTAATAATAACATTGGCCATGTTTTGTTCTAAACTAATTAACTGCCACTTAGAAAGAGTGAAGGGAGGGAAGAGTCGTGTTCTAAGAAGCGTCTACGGGACCTGTCCCCTTGTCTTCCTGCACAAAGGCAGCCGTGAGAGAAAAGTGAACTTTTTCAACAGATCATTCACTGAAAATACAATGAGGATGGAGGGGGTTTTCTAACTGCCAGTTGATGAAAATCTAAAGAAAGCATCCTACCGGAGAAAAAATAAGGTGGCCTTTAACGTTGACCATCTTGTAGCATAAGGACTATCGCTTCTGGAGGTCATTCAGTCATAAGTCCTCCCACACACACAGCTGAACTCAGTTATTCATTCTGACCTCAATCCCCCACCCCCGTGGCTCTCCCCGCCTATTTTTCTTAGTATTATTCCAGGTCTCTTCCTCTTCCTTCCTCCCCACCCACTCAGCTCAGCCACCCACTGAAATGCCGAGTTCCTCTCCCCGGCATTGTTTCAAGACTGAATCTCTTCCTCCCTCCCAGTCTCTGCAGCCTGGTACTTGCAGGCAGCCATCCCTACCATCGGCTTCTACTGTCATACAGCTCTAAAACTAATTTTTTTAAAGTGTGGTTTTTCTTCAGTCATATTTATTGAGCACTTACTCTGTGCAGAATACTGTACTAAGCGCTTGGGAAAGTGGAATATAACATAGACACATTCCCGGCCCACAACGAGCTTACGGTCTAGATGACGAGTTTACGATATTTATGTTTGACACATTTGCCGTGTTCCAATCATAGAGAAGCAGTGTGGCCTAATGGATAGAGCAAGGGCCTGGGAGTCAGAGGACCAGGGTTCAAATTATGGCTCCACCACTTGTCTGTTCTGTGAACTTGGACAATGCATTTAACTTCTCTGTGCCTCAGTTACCTCATTTGTAAAATGGGGATTAAGACTGTGAGCTCTATGTGGGACATGGATGGGTCCAACCTGATCACCTTGCATCTACCCCAGCGCTTGTTACAGTGTCTGGCACATAGTAAGCACTTACCAAATGCTGCAATTATCGTAATTATTATTATTGCTATTATTATTACTAAGCATGGGGAAGTTACACATCCCACATGGGGCTTGCAGAATAAGTAGGAGGGAAAACAGGTATTGAATCCCCATTTTAAAGATGAGGGAACTGGGGTGCAGAGAAGGTAAGTTACTTGCCCAAGGTCACACTCCAAACAAGTGGCAGAGCTGAGCTGAGGTCCTCTGACTCCCAGGCCCCCGCTCTTTCCTCGAGGCCATGCCACTTCTCTTCACTGCTTCTCCAAGATCATATTCCCCATTCCCCTCACTCTCCATTCCACATCCACCCCTTACCTGATCCTCAAGATCTTCAGAGGTAGTTTTCCTCTTCTTCACGTCCCGTGACCGAGCCTGCTTCAGTCAAAATCAGGGTCTGGGCCTTAGGTAAGTATTTTTGCAATACTATGGTAACACTAATGTGCATCAATACACTCCATACTGAGCCAATTACATTTTCATTTGGAATGTGAAAATGATGCCCAGACACTGAATAAAGTGAACAAATCCCTGGAATTAATCCATCGTCCTTACACAGCCCGGCTGCTACAGTGCACTTTGGAGTTCACATTTGCTCCCTCTTGATTGTGGCATATCATATTTCTTGCAACACTATATCTCATGTATGCCGGGAGAGTATTCCTTGAAATAAAGCATGGAATGGGACTTTATGCTTACGATGATATTGTATCCAGTGTTGTCCAAACCTTTAGGCTCTGGGGAGAAAAAAGCCGCTGAAAATATCTTGTCCTTATACTTGTTAATTTAGCTAATTTAAGGTCACACCTCCTCCAGGAGGCCTTCCCTGATTGATCCCTCTCTTCCCTGGTTCCCTCTCCCTTCTGTGTCATCTATGCATTTGGATCTGTGACCTTTGGGCACTTGATATATTCCCCACCCTCAACTCCACGGGATTTATGTACTCTATATTATAAATCACTTATTTAAATGAATGTCGGTCTCCCTCTCTAGACTGAAAGTTCGTTGTGTTCGGGGAAAGTGGTTACCAATTCTCTCGTACCGGACTGCATTTAGTACAGCGATCTGTGCATAGTAAGCACTCAGTCAATACCATTGACTGATTAGTCAAAGAATAAGATTCCAAATCATCTCCCAGAGAATGCAATGGAATCCACCAGTGTCAACCTTCACAAAATTCCAAACGATCCGATCCACAAATCATAAGTTGCAAGACCTACCGTGAGCCATGCGATGAAACCAATAGTATCCAAAGTCAACGCCCAGGAAAGTCAGATACCACGTCCATGGAGAATCCCAGGGAAGACCAAAGAGTCGGAAGTTCTCCCAGATATAAATATAACTGGATATCTCAAAGCTCCTGAAAAAGAGACTGAAAGAGCAACAGGAGTCCTTTCTCAGACATTTTATAGATTCCATTAGATCAGTAATACTTTTGTATTATCCTGGTCACATTCATTCTAAAACCACTGTTCTCCCTGTTTCTTGGGGTAAGAGCGACCGGTCTTTTTTTTTTTTTTTTTTTTTTTTTTTTTTTACAGTTTTCAACATATTCAAATTTGTCCTTGTTACAATAATCCAAAATAGTATGCATCACTGCACAAATTAAAGGGATTTTGGAAGACATGCTTATTAGTGGAAAATGGATCTTGAGGCCCATATTTTCCTGGGGCAAATATCAATCATTCATGCTGGTAGAGATTACTAGCTCCGTTTGTAGAGCTTCATCTCCATTTTAATAATAATAATAATGGTACTTGTTAAGTGCTTACTATGTGCCAAGCACTGTTCTAAGCCCCGGGGTAGATCCGAGGTAAGCAGGTTGTCCCACATGAGGATCACAGTCTTAATCCCCATTTTACAGATGAGGTAACTGAGGCACCGAGAAGTGAAATGACTTACCCAAGGTGTTTAAGTGCTTACTATGTGTCAGGCACTGTACTAAGCACTAGGGTGAATACAAGCAAATTGGGTTGGACGCCGTCCCTGTCCCAAGTGGCAGAAGCTATATTATTAATAATAATAATGATAATGATTAGGGTGTTAAGTGCTTACTATGTGTCAAGCACTGTACTAAGCGCTGGGGTGAATACAAGCAAATAGGGTTGGACACCGTCTCTGTCTCACGTGTGGCTCACAGTCTCAGTCCTCATTTTACAGACGAGGTAATTGAGGCACAGAGAAGTGAAGTGACTTGCCTAGATCACAAAGACACGTGGTGGAGCCGGAATTAGAAACCATGATCTTTTGATTCCCAGGCCCGCGCTCTATCCACTATGTCATGACCCAGGACTCCTAAATCCCAGGTCACTAGGGTTCTAATACCCCCTCTACCATTTGTCTTCTGCGTGACCTTCCAGAAGTCACTGTTGCGTGAGTCCCATGTTGGGTATGGACTGTATCCAACCTGATCAGGCAATGTCTCTGTTTTATTGTTATATTGCACTCTGCCAAGCATTTAGTGCAGTGCTCTGGGCACACAGAGTGCTCAATAAATATAATTGAATGAACTAAGGCTTAGTATAGTGCCTGACAAATAGTAAGTGCTTAACAAGTTTTACCATCCACGAGCATGATCATTTTAGGAGCTTGATCAGAGAAGCAGCATGGTGTGGTGGATAGTGGATGGGCCTGGGAGTTAGAAGGTCATGGGTTCTAATCCTGCTTCACCACTTTGCTGTATGACCTTGAGCAAGTCACTTTACTTCCCTGTGCCTCAATTACGTCATCTGTAAAGTGGAGATTGAGACTCTGAACCCCATGAGGGACAGGGACCATGTCCAACCCACTTTGCTTGTATCTGCCCCAACACTTTGTCTAGTGGCTGACACATAGTAAGCATTTAACAAATACTATAAGTGTTATTATTTGAAGTCAACGTTCCATTAGGAGAGGTAGGAAGAGTTCCTTAAGTATAGTATTTTTCCTTTCCTAAAGAGTTTTGGGAATACTACCTATTGGAGAGAGAATCTCTCTGAATGTTTATGTTCAATGGGATTGCAAAATATTTTAAAAGAACTCAAAAGAACATGAGTGCCAGAAAGTCATTACTAGGTCTCAGTCATGAGACCCATCGAGGACAGTATTATCTCCATAAGAAGTTTGGTGGAATCTTTGATCGCTTGCTCTCCTTAACAGCAATCCCAATGGTTAGGGATGGTCCATTTAATAATTCCAACTTTTACTCACTATATCTCTTATTTTACCTCTGAGAATCAATCAATCATTCAATCTGTCAGTAAAGTTTTTCGAGCACTTACTGTGGGAGGAGTTCCTATCCCACAGTGTAAGGGGGAAAGAGAACAGCTATTTTTGTACCTATTTTACAGGTGAGGAAAATTAGGCACAGAGCAGTTAAGTGACTTGCCCAGAGACACACAGCAGGCAAATGGCAGACCCAAGATCAGGACCCAGGTCTTCTGACTCTCAGTCACATCCTCTTACCGGTTCAATTTTCCCCAACCCCCCTGGAACCTGCTGATATTTTCACCCTGCTCAACTTCCTACAGTAACAAATTCCATATGCTTTCACCCTCTCGGTGAAGAAATATTTTCCTTTGCTGGCTTTGAACCGACCATTTTGAAGCCACAGCGAGTGTTCCCTACGCTTGTTCTGAGATTTGATGAACAGCAGCAATTCTGTGTTTGCCCTGTCTGCACCTTCTATGGATTTGTAGATTTCAATCATGTCTCCTCTCATCCTTCATTATTCATAGGTGCTTTTATCTCTTCTCATCTTAGCAAGAACATTTTATGAATGAAAAATAATCAGGGAACTTTCCATGATAGATGTAGCAAAGGCTCAATTTGGTTTTTAACTTAAACTTGGAGGTTTTCTCCAGTGACATCCCTTGGTTGAAGGTGCTTCTTTTTTTTTTTTAAAAAAAAAAGCTCTATCTTCCCTGTATTTTGTAGCCTTAAAAATCAAGTATCATAATTTTCTAGGCAGATGATTTGGAATCTTATTCTGTAGACTAATCAATCAGTATTATTTATTGAGGGCTTACCGTTCCTGGGAGAGTACAACACAACAGAATTGGCAGTTGCTTTTCCCGCCCACAACTTGCTTGCAGTCTAGATGGGGAATTATATTTACTGAGCTCCTATATTTGCAGATTACTGTCCTAAATACTTCAGAGAACGTAAAAGGTAGCACACCGTATTTCTATAGCTCGTCAATCGATAGATCTTGGGGGGAATGTAACATTTTCCTGACATACCTTACCCTGAATTCTACCCATAGTGAATGATTGTGTTTTTTTGGATGGAGTAGACACAGTCCAGTCAACCTTTGGCAATTAGCTGATGAGGTCTTTGAGTCTTAGTGTTTTTCCATGATATAAAGACATGTTCATGAACGTGCTCTAACATTTAAGACAAACACATCCATTTTTATTGTAAACATTCCTGAGTCAAAGACTCTTCATTTGCAGTGGGCTTGAAATATAAGTTTATGACACAAGCTTTCTGTTGAATATTAGAACTACTAGTCACTCCTCAAAGTCAGTAAATGTTAATCAGAAGTAGACACTGAGTGTTTACTTTATCCAGAACACTGGACTAGGGATTTGGGAAAGTACACCATACTGATGGTAGAAAGTATCCCTGACCTCAAGGAGTGAAGGAGGAAGTCCTTTTCATTCATTCAGAGGGATTTATTGAGTGTCTCCTGTGTGCAAAGCATGAGAATAAGTGCCGGGGGAAAGGAAAATGAAAGTCAAATTAGGTACAGTCCCTGGTTCTCATAGAGCTCACTTTTAGGGACTATTGTTTTAGATTGAGTATTGAAAAATAATGATAATAATCATCATCATCGTGATAATGATAAAATAACAAACACCATTAATGACATGCAGTGTGCTAAGCATTGGGGCAGCCATATGATAATCAGATGGGACACAGTTCCTGTCCTATGGAGAGCTCTTAATCTAAGAGGGAGAGAAAGCAGGTATCATCCCATTTCACAGATGAGACAACTGAGGCACAGCGAGCTTACACAGTAGGCTAAAGGGACTAACAAAACTGAAACTGGAACCTAAGTTTCCTGAATGCTCTTTCTATTAGACCATACTGTCTTCCATGGTTTTTACCTGTTGGTTTAAAGGGAAGTTTTCTCTATTCAATGGGCACTAAACATTTTCCCTGAGTTCAGCTCCAAGATCCCCCTCTGAGTACCCACTCAGTGTCTCAAAGGGCAACTCGGCCCATATGGCCAATTCGACAACAAACAGTCTTCCCTCCTCTTGCTTCACCCCCTGCCCTGGCCACCATCTCGCTCCTGCCCTTCTAAAACTAGCCTTGGCAGTGTTGGAGTGGGCGGGGCACTGTGCCCTGGGAGCATGTGGAAAAGGTGTACTTTATAATAATATAAAAATGATAATAATATTTGTTAAGCACTTACTATGTGCCAGGCACTCTACTAAGCACTGGGGTGGATACAAGCAAATTGAGTTGGACACAGTCCCTGCCTCATGGGGACTCACGGTCTCAAACT
Organism: Ornithorhynchus anatinus; assembly: GCF_004115215.2. Lineage (NCBI taxonomy): Eukaryota > Metazoa > Chordata > Mammalia > Monotremata > Ornithorhynchidae > Ornithorhynchus > Ornithorhynchus anatinus. Next base: position 64,060,715 of record NC_041735.1, on the reverse strand, counting down.
ACATTTTACAGATTAGGAAACTGAGGCTGAGAGAAGCGAAGTGACTTGCCCAAGATCACACAGCAGACAAGTGGCAGAGCTGGGATTAAAACCCGTGACCTTCTGACTCGCAGGCCTGTGCTCTATTCTCTATGCCAAGTTCCTTCTCACTTGACCTGGAGTCTTTTATTTCCACTGTCCAGGGTCACCCAAGTTTTCAAACCTGGCCATCTTGACTTTAACTTCCCTTGTCTCAGTCTCCATTTCTTCATCTGTACACTGGGGATAAAATACCTGTTCTCCCTGAGTTCCCTGTGGAACAGGGACTATGTCTGCTCTCATTATCCTGTTAATACCCCAGTGCTTAACACCATGTTTAGCACATAGTAAACATTTAAGAAATATCATTATTAGTATAGTATAGCTTGTGGTATTCATTCATTCAATCATATTTATTGAGTGTTTACTGTGTGTGGAGCACTGTACTAAGCACTTGGGAGAGTACAATACAACAATAAATAGACATATTCCCTGCACACAACATTTGCTCGTGTCCTTACGAGTAAATTGTAATCTTCCAAAGTTCTACAGCATCCTAAGGAGTAGGGATGGTGAGTTTACTGCAAAATCTTACATACCCATCCTCCCCCATCTATGCCTTCATAGTGTTATCCAGAAATCAGGGGCTTTCATGCTGAGAAAAGCACATGTTATGGCCTTGCCTTTTAAATGATTGCATACCCTAAGCCTTAATCTTGTTGGCCTACATTTTGTAATCTTTCAAGCATTATATGCTTTGAGTTGAAAGAATTATGACACTGATGAACCAAATCCTAACATCTACGAGAACAAAGAAAATTGTCATTCTACTCTTCTTCCCAATCAATATAGACATTTCTATATAGCCATCTTCTCTAGAGGACCAACTACTTTCTGGAACCCTCCTGATTCTCAAATGTGTCCATCAGCTCCAAGAGATTCCACTGCAGATGGGGAAAAAAGGGGGGGGAGGTTGACAGGATGCTTGCCTGACTTTATCCTTGCCTTTAGATCCCCAAGGAAAATAAAACAAACAAAAAGACCTCAGTTTCCCTGACCAGATTTGCTAGTAAGCCACTGAAGTGGAATTTAGCTCTGAAGTGTGAGGCACTCACAGGAAAATTTAGCTGAATGTCCAGAGGGACATTTCCCCCCCCCCTTCTTTCTTTCTTGGGTTCCTGAGTTTCTGCTGAAAAACTTTAACACGAGAGTTACCCCTCCATTTCCAGTACAGCCCGGGGCAAAAGTGCAGCCATCCAAAAATGGTGAGCAAATAACGCAAGGTGTTTCCAATAATCGGCAGTCGCTCGTGAGGCTATTATGTGGTAACCAATTTATTAAAAGCTCCATCCGCTCAGAAATGCTGCCCTTCTGAGGGAAAAGGTCAAAACATTCACTGCCAGAGATGTTCTGAAAATAGCCTTTTCAGAAGAAAAGAGGTACCATCCAAATCAGGAAAAAAATTGGAAAGTAAGTTCAGTAAGAGAAAGATGGAAAGAAAGGAGGAGAGGAAAGAGAGAGAAGGCGGGGTGGGAATGGAGGGAGAGAGAGAGAGAGTGGGAAATAAAGAGGGAGGGAGAGACGTGAGTGAGAGAGAGAGGACAGGCAGAGTGGGGGATAGGGAAAGGGGGAAGGAGAGAAGAAACAAGGAGGTGGGTGGGGGGAAGAAGGAGAAGGAAAGAGTGGGAGAGGAAGAAAGAGAGTGCTCCTGAAAAATTTCCCTTTGCAAAACAAAGTGAACCCGCCTGCACTTGAAATCCCCTTTTATTTCCTGTACAGGTGCCAGGTTTTGAGTAGACACCCAATTTATTAGCCTGTCAACTGACTTATTAGGGTTGACACAAATCGAGCTGAAATATGCCTGACATACTACAGTCAAGGCTTTTTTCACACTTTAGCACAAAGCCAAACTTCCCTCAAGGTGGAGGGAGAGCGGGAGGAGCTGTGGGAGTTCTATTCCCTGCTTTCTATCAGCGAGATGAATATGATCCTCTCCCATTTTTAACATGCAAAACCAGCCATGAAATACCCACGACTAAAAACAATTCAACAAAATGATACAGCTGGGAAATGATTATCAAGCTCTGGAAAGCCCTTGATTGCAGGAAATAGCACCTACATTTTCCAAAATGTTCCCTCCAGACACTGAATATTAAACCAAGGCTCCTTCCTTTCTTTTCCTTTGCCTTCTTAAAATGACTTTAGTCTCTGGAATTTTAACTCAAGCTTTCTAAACCCTCACCTTGAGACAAAAAATGTACAAAAAAAAAAAACTAATTTAAAATTACCTGGAGGCCTAACTTCTCCTGAGGTGATGGTCTAGTGTAATAATAATGGTGGTGATGATATATGTTTTGTGCTTCCAGTGTTGCCAAGCACTGTGCTAAGTGCTGGAGTGGATACAAGATTATCAGAAACAATGCCTGCCCCACTCGGGACATCCTGGCTAAGGGGGAGTGAGAACAAGCATCTTATCTCCAGTGAGAAAACTAAGGCACAGATATATTAAGTGACTTGATCAGGGTGTCACCTTTCAAACAAGTGGTGGAACTGAGACTAGAAGGTGGGTCTTCTGACTCCCAGGCCATTGCTCTTTCCAAAAGGCCTTGCTGCTTCTCTGGAAAGGGTTAAGAGAAGTAGTCTGGTCCAGTGGTTAGAGTATGGGCCTGGAAGTCTGAAGGACCTGAGTTCTAATTCCATCTCTGCCACTTGTCTGCTCTGTGACTTTGGAAAAGTAATTTTAGTTCTCTGGGCCTCAGTTCCCTCATCTGTAAAATGGGAATTAAAACTGTGAGCCCCATGGAGGACAGGGACTGTGGCCAACCTGATTCATTTGTATCTACCTCAGTATGTAGATTGTCACAATCATTATTAATAATAATAATGATAATGATAAAAATAATGATTCAATTCCTATATTCTAGTTTCCATTCAGTCACTAACTGGTGACTGTGGGATTTAGGTAAACAGTAAAGAAGCAGTGTGGCCTATTGGAAAAAGCATGGGTAAGCTCACTGAAAAGACAGATTTCATAATAATAGTAATAATGATGGCATTTGTTATACGCTTATTATGTGCCAAGCACTGTTCTAATCACTAGGGGAGGAGGATACAAGGTAATCAGGTTGTCCCACATGGGGCTCACAGTCTTAATCCCCATTTTACAGATGAGGTAACAGGCACAGAGAAGTTAAGTGACTTGCCCAAATTCACACAGCTGACAGGCGACGGAACCGGGATTAGAACTCATGACCTCTGACTCCCAAGCCCGGGTTCTTTCCACTGAGCTATGCTCATTCTCTGATTTAGGATTGGTCTTTCCCAGGCACCTATTGAAGTGCCCTGCACCAAGTAGGTGTTCAGTACATATGACTCCCACTGGTCTTTCGGATCACACCATTCATGTCCAAAGACATTCCCTGGTTGTGGTGATTTTTGCCTCAAAGTATCATCATCAGCAACATCAACAAAAAGAATAACAGAAACATCCATGCACACATCAAATAATTGACCAGTGGTATTTATTGAGTGTTCACTATGTGCAGAGCAATGCACAATACAAGCAGCGTGGCTCAGTGGAAAAGCCACAGATTTGTGAGTCAGCAGTCATGGGTTCTAATCCCCTTTCTGCCCCTTGTCAGCTGTGTGACTTTGGGCAAGTCACTTAACTTCTCCGTGCCTCACTTCCTCATCTGTAAAATGGGGATTAAGACTGTGAGCTCCTCATGGGAAACCTGATTACCTTGTATTTCCCCCACCCTCCATGCTTAGAACAGTGCTTGGCACATAGTAAGAGCTTCACAAATGCCATTCTTACTATTAGTTCTGGGGAGGGTATGCAAGTCAGTCATTTGTTTTTATAAAAGGATTACTGTGTGCAGAGCTTGGGTGCTTGGGAGAGTACAGTAGAACAATAAACAAGAACATTCCCTGTCTACAGTGAGATTACAGTTTAGAAGGGGAGACAGACATTAATATAAATGAATAAATTAGATATATGTACATAAGTGCTGGGGGGCTGGGAAGGGGATTGAATAAAAGGAGCAAGTCACAGTAATAATGTTGGTATTTGTTAAGCGCTTACTATGTGTAGAGCACTGTTCTAAGTGCTGGGGTAGATACAGAGTCATCAGGTTGTCCCACGTGAGGTTCACGGTCTTCATCCCCCTTTTACAGATGAGGTAACTGAGGCACAGAGAAGTAAAGTGACTGGCCCACGGTCACACAGCTGACAGTGGCAGAGCTGGGATTCAAACCCATGACCTTTGACTCCCAAGCCCAAATTCTTTCCAATGACACAGAAGGGAAAGGGAGAAGAGGAAAGGAGTGCTTAATATTTGTGGACTCTGGGTTTGGTTTCCTAAACCTAGAAAATCATTCTCAGGACTTTGACTGTGAGCCCCAAGTGGGACAGGGACTGTCTGTGTAGATTATCATGCATTTTAGTACAGTGCTTGGCACATAGTTAACATTTAATAGATACCACTATTATTATTGGTATTAGAACTAAAGTGTCTTGTGCCTTATCACATACTGCTGTCTTTGGGCCTGTAGTTCATCCTTCCAATTGAAGAGGAGGGTTCTTTTTACGCACCCACATCGTTCTCTCCCCTGACACTAGGAATTTGACCTGTCAGTGAATCTGCAGTTCCGCTGATGGTTTGGTAGGGTGCTTGATTGCTGCTCCAGATGTTTTTTTTTAAAAAAAAGTTCTACTCCTCTCTGCCCCACCACACCCCAGGTTTAGAGATATGATAAATGGCATCTCTCAATAGGTATGTGAACAAAACAGGGAAAGTATATCTATTGGAGGTTTTATGTAGAAAACCTTGGAAAAGGAGAATCTTCCGGTAAGGATTTATCAGCATTTTGATGTCCTTTAAAAATCCCATTCATTCATGTAGCCGCAACTCCTGCAGATCAAGTACCTCTATCTCCCTCTCCCCTTTTCACTCCCTTCCCTGAAAATATGTATTCAGTGATTTTCTAAAAGAGCACACCCGGTCCGTAATGTGGAAAACTGAATAATGAAGACCGAAAGAATCATCTTCATTTTTAATGATCTTCCTCACTCGGAAAATAAGAATGTCGCGAGTGGAATTATATTCAGTTTCAGAAGTAGGCTGCTTTGAATCATAAAGAGAGAAATATTTGCTTCTCCACAACCTCTACATGCTGACCTTGCAAATCCAGCTGCCCATCTGTAAAATTGCTGCCACTTTGCTCCATCTAGTGGAATACCACTTTTTCCTCAATATTTAGTATATGCAGAATACTATATCCCTCAGAGACTGTGATTCTGTTTGCCTGGGTCCTTTTGCAATGAAACGTCATTATGCCCACGCGGGTCAGACCGATCGATACGACTTATACCGGAGAGCAATGAGAAAAAATAACATTGTATCAAAATAACATGACAGGTTGGGGAAATTATTTCTAATTGTTCAGAGAAACGATATTAAATATAATTAAATTCACAACTCTAATTTGATTAAGAACCCTGGAACTTTTTCTGCTTTTGTTTTAAACTCCCAACGGCAGACTGGTCTAATAGCTTCCGTGCTTGACTTTCCTTAATTATTAACACTGACAAGAGGATATTCACAGACTCAGAGAGTAAGCCCTAAAAGGAAACGACAAATGCTTTTTTAAACAGGGACACAAATGGGCCTTTAGTCCTAAGATAATGTAGCCTTTCTAGTAGAACTTTGCAATCCCTCTACTTTTAACAAGTCTTAAGTTTGATATTAGAAAGAAAGAACTATATCCCCTTTAAGTAAATAAGCATATATGTCACTTCCACCAACTCATTTATAGATTAAAAGTGCCAAAGTTGCCATTGCTATCTAAGCTAAACACATATTATGGATATCCAATTTAAATATTGTTAGGAAGGGGCAAATCATTTTAAAGGATCTCGTTTCCTCCTTTTAAAACCAACCAAAAAAAAATCCTGATAAACCGGAATGCTGTGTGGAAACAGAAAATTAGGAATGGAAAATTTTGCCAGAGACCAGAATGACCTAGCTGAAATGACTTATAGGCATATGTTGGGTATGCACATTGTAAAAGTGGCAGATATATGCATCTAGAAACATATGCTTCATCCCTATAAAGTAGCCCTGCATGGTCCCCAAATACATTACATTCATAATCTGCTATTTCCACGGAGTAAATTAAAGAATCCTGCAGATTCTGAAAGAAGTTAACATCTGGAATAACATTTCCCTGGGAATAATGCATTTTGTTCAAAAAAATGCTCCAAAAAAACAAAAATAAACTGGAATCCAAAATTCTAGGTCCAGGTTAGAAATTCAGCTCTCAACACCCCCTAACCAACTGGCAATTATTTTTACTCATGAGCATTTAAGTCAGTAGCAGGATTTCACAAGCCATGTTTCATGCTTTTTTATTAGGATTAGATTCAATAAAAAGTCAATGAAATTTCCCATTTCTTCCTCACCTCACTAGTTTTAGCTTGGGTGTGGGGTTATATTGAATTTGGCTCCTTTACCATATATATGCAGAGGAAATGTTATAATGTAAAAGTCTCTGCTTAGAGTATGCTAGTCTAATTTCAGTAAACAAAAATTATTTGGATATACATCGCAAATTATAAGCTGCCCATCCTAGACGTCCAGCAGGATTAAACAAGTGCGTTCATGCCCAGAATCTGGCCCTAAGTGCAGCTGGACTTTTATTACACATCCTTGCCTGTAAGACAGACCTGTAAACAAGATATGATCTAGTCTATGATTAGACTGTTCCTTTACATTCCGCTCTTCAAGATACAGCGTATATCATCTGTAACAATACCAAAGAGGTGGGCTGCTAATCTTTACGATCCTTTGAATTTTATGTAACAATGAAATTGGGAAGAGCTAATAAACGTTGTTTTTCCGCAAGGTCTGCAGGCACCATTTCCATGACATAGGCTGGGAAGTGGAAAAATATGTTTGTGGTCTCCACAGCTTCTCTTCTCACAGACTGAAACGGCTCCTTTCAGTGATGCTCCCGAAGCCCATTTTCTAACAAAAGGATGAAGAGGCCGACACTCACCATACTCCTTCCAGCCACAGACTTTCTAAGGAAGTGGCAAACCTCTCCAGCTAGTTGAGAAAACGAAAATTAGTCCCTAGGAGAGGATACAATCAATGGCGTGTTAATCTAACCCTCAGCTGTTAATGATTTGCACTGCGATTTCCCCTGATGCTGTGGGTTAGGCTGAAACATTGTTTTAGCTGTTTCTGTCAAATTCCCCTTCTCTCTTCATGCTAAGTAGGGACTGAGAGGGAGATCTAATCCTTCTACCTTATTCCGTCATGCTTATCAAATGAACTAAATGATACATTTGTATCCTCTCTTTTCACATCCTCTACTAAACAAATTCCTTTTCGCAATGAAAAACTGCAATTCAGGAATTGGATCGATTTGCTCTACAGGATTTTCCCAAGTATTTAAGACAATGCTCTGTGTTTAAGAGGTACTCGATAAAAATTTGATTTATTGATTGAATTAGACTGAAATGATCAGGTTATTTTAGTGCCAGATAATCGGCAACGGAGAAGCATCGTGGGCTGGTGGAAAGAGCACAGGCCTGGGAGTCAGAGAGGAGCTGGGTTCTAATTTGAGTTCTGCCATTTGTCTGCTGCATGACCTTGGGAAAGTCACTGCACTTTGCCATGTCTCAGTTACCTCATCTGTAAAAAAGGGGATTAGATCTACTCCCTCCTACTTAGACTTTGACCCTCACGTGGGACAGGGACTGTGTCCAACCTGATTAACTTGTATCTGCTCTGGTGCTTAGAACGGTGCTTGGCACAAAGCAAACACTTAACAAGTACCATAATTATATTCTCTTAACAAGGACTGACATTTTATAACATGCTAAAGGTATTCAAGCCTAACCTGAAAAAGGATAATAGGCCTTTTTTTTAATTCTATAGAAGAGCAACTCTAGAGAAAGGAAGATAGTGCAGTGTTTAGTTATGCCACTTTTTGCTTTCAGAACTCAAGCATGGTGAAACCTTTGTGAATTCAAAAGAGTTCTGGGTAATGGCCAACAATTGAGCACCCACATGCACACAGAACAACCTACTTATTTTTGGAAAGAGACCTATGTGAATTGAATACTAGTGAATATCATCCCAAATTTCTCACCCAATAAGCAGAATGGGCAAGCATTCTCTGACCTGGAATGCACATCCCCTCCATAAACGCCATTCTACCACCATTCCCAACTTCCAAACGTTATTGAGGTCATATCTCCTCTAAGAGACCTTCACCAGTTTATCCCTCTTTTCCCTGACTCCTTCTTCCTTCTGCCTTGTCTCTGTGCCTCAGTTACCTCATCTGTAAAATGGGGATTAAGACTGAGAGCCTCACGTGGGACAACCTGATTACCCTGTATCTACCCCAGTGCTTAGAACAGTGCTCTGCACATAGTAAGTGCTTAACAAATACCAACATTATTATTATTATTATTATTATTATGAACTTGGATCTGCACCCTCTGAGCATTTGGTATTCTCCCCATCCTCAGCCCCACAGCACTTAAATCTGCATCCGTAAATTATTTATCGATATCAGTGTCTGTTTTCCTCTCTAGAATGTAAGCTCGTTGTGGGTTAGGAATGTGTTTACCACCTACAGTAGACAGATCTCTGTTGTACACTCCCAAGCATCTAGTGCAGTACTCGGCGCATAGTAACCACTCAATAAATACCATTGATTGATTAATTGATTGCAATGAAGTCCAACATTCCCCATCCCTATTCCCCATTCCACCAAATTTATACTGTTTTTAGACAAAGTCAAATTTGGGACTAAGCCTAAGGAAAAAAAATGTGATGGGTTAAACACCCAGCTTCGCCCAGTGGTCTGATTCAGTTCAAAAGAGAAGGTGAAACACATTTAAATCTCCAGGGTTTCTCTGAGACAACACCATGATTTTGAGCATTCATCAATGGCTAAAATTGATCTCATTTCTATATACCTAACTAATTTCATGAGATCAGCAGGAGGAATACACCTAGAGCTTTTGAAATAATGAAATGGACTTAGGGCCTAGGGAATTTTTAATATTATTTCTACGACTCTTTGAAAGCAAAATGAGGAGGGAAAAAAGACACATTTAAGCCATTTGGAAGCCAACTGCAAATAATTAGAGAATTTTCAAAGCTCTGCCTTCAAAAACAGAAAGAAGACAATATGGGCACCTCATGTAAATTAACCTTAAGTGAAAACTCTTAATTACAAAGAAACTCTTTGTGGCCCGAATTCTTCTTAACTGTGTCCACGGAGATAGAAACCACACTGTGGCATTGACGAGGCCTCATTATATTTGCATCGGTGTGTGGAGTTTTCCCTTTTTGCCGCCATTTGTTTCTATTATACCAAGAAAACAAAAACACAAGCCCCCTTGCCCTACTGGGTGGGACACAGCAATGGTTCTCAGGAAACGAGCGTGTGGAAGAACAACAACAACAACGATGAAAAAGGCTCTCACAATTTCAAAGAACTAAGCAAGGGAGAAATAAAGCTGACTCAAAGGCTCCCTGGGGCGGGAAGAATGATTGAGAAGCTGGAGTGAGGACATTCAGAGGGGACACTAACGCAAACACCTGGACCTCCAGGGAAACTATTCCTGGAATGTTTCTTCACCCCATCTTCCTGGTGTAGACCTGTTGCTTAAGATGCGCCTTTCGCACCGACAATGCCGTCCAGACTCTCCTCTTTCCTACACTTCCTCTCCTCTCACACTCGTTCAGTAACGAGCAGTAATTGTGATGCGGCGAGTTTGGTATTGACCGAGTCACCATTTTTACTTTAAATCTATGTGATATTGTTACATAGAGATAGAAAGATGTAAATGTATCTTATTTCTACTGTAGTTATAGCTCTATATCTAGAACTCTGTCCATTTTTCTACCCTTCATATTTTCAGATCCAAATTTTCGTAACTGGAGAAGCAGCGTGGTCTAATGGGTAGAGCACAGGCCTCGGGGTCAGAAGGATCTGGGTTCTAATTCTGGCTCCACCATTTGTCTTCTGCATAAACTTGGGCCAGTCACTTAGCTTCTCTGTGGCTCATTTATCTCATCAGTAAAATGGGGATTAAGACTGTGATTCCACTGTGGGACATGGACACTGTGCAACCTGATTATTTGTAATAATAATAAGTGTGGTATTTGTTAAGTACTTACTATGTACCAGGCATTGTACTAAGCACCGAGGTAGACACGAGAAAATCAGGTTGGACATAGATCCTGTCCCTGGTAGGGGCTCACAGTTTCAATCCCCATTTTACAGATGAGGTAACTAAGGCACAGAAAAGTAAAGTGACTTGTCCAAGGTGACACAGCAAACAAGTGGCAGAGCTCTTATTACAGTCCCTGGAACATAGTAATGCTTAACAAATATCATTTAAGGGGAAAAAAAAAGAAATTCCCCTAATTACTTACTCATCCCTCATGCCACAGAGCATACATACATATCTTTGAACTTGGTTGCTTCCCCTTACCTGTAATCTGCTTCTGTAAAATCAAGCACATCAATCCATGACCCTTGGATGTTGGATGTTCTCCCCACCCCCAACCCCACAATGCTTATGTATATATCTTTAAATTGTATATAATAAATTATTTATTTATATTAATGTCTATCTCCCCTTTGTACTGGAAACTCATTAAGAGAAGGGAACATGTACGCTAATTATGTTGTATTGTACTCTCCCAGTATCGTACTCTCCCAGTCGCTCAGTAAAGTGCTCTGCACATAGTAAGTGTTCAATAAATACGAGTGATTGATTGATTGATGTCTACCAATTCTGTTGTACTGTATTCTCCCAAGGCTGCAGCCTCCCCCTCTGGACTGTATGCTTGTTGTGAGCAGGGAACGAGTCTACCAATTCTGTCGGACTGTACTCTCCCAAGCATTTAGTACAGTCCTCTGCTGCACAGTAAGTGCTCAGTGAATATCAATGACTGACTGATTATAATGAAAGGGAACATTCTCCCATCCAGTAGTTTAAGCCCGGTGTGGGTACGGATTGTCTCTCTAAATTGCCGAATTGTGCTTTCCAAGCTTTTAGTAAGGGCTCTGCACACAGTAAGTGCTCAATAAATACAATCAAATGAATAGTTGCAATCTTGAATCAAGATCATCAAGCCTATATCGATTCTAGACAGTACCAAATCAATGCCATTAGTAAACTTTGAGACCAGGCCTAAAAAAAAAAAAAAAAAATAGCTGATGGGTAAAGCTAAGTTTCTGCCCTGAGTTGATGCAGTTCAAAAGAGAAGGTACAGTGTTCTGCACACAGTAAATGTTCAATAAATAAACCAATGATTCAAATAGTAATAATTATTCTACTGTTCTACATACTGACACCGAAATCTCCATCTCCTCCCCTGTTCTCTCCTCCTCCCTTCAGGCTCGTATCTCCTCCTGCCTTCAGGACGTCTCCACCTGGATGTCCACCCGCCACCTCTCAAAATGTCCAAGACTGAGCTCCTTATCTTTCCTCCCAAACGCTGTCCTCTCCCTGTCTTTCCCATCACTGAGGATGACCCTACTACCTTTCCCATCTCACAAGCCCGTAACCTTGGTATCATCCTTGACTCCACTCTCCAATTCACCCCACACATCCAAATCTGTCACCAAAACCTGCCAGTCTCAGCTACACAACCTCGCCAAGATCCACCCTTTCCTTTCCATCCAAACCGCTACCTTGCTGGTCCATTCTCTCATCATTTCCCATCTGGATGACTGCATCAGCCTCCTTTCTGATCTCTTGCCCTCCTGTCTCACCCTTTAGTCTATACTTCACTCTGCTGCCTGATTATCTTTCCAAAGAAATGCTCTGGGCATGTCACTCCCCTCCTCAAAAACCTCCAGTGGTTGCCTATCAACCTTCGCAGGAAACAAAAACTCATCATTCTTGGCTTCAAAGCTGTCCATCCCCTTGCCCCCTCCTACCTCACCTCCCTTCTCTCTTCCTACTGCCCACCCCGTACACTCCGCTCCTCTGCCACTCACCTTCTCATAGTCCCCCGTTCGTGCCTGTCCCACCATAGAATCCTGGCCCATTTCCTACCTCTGGCCTGGAATGCCCTCCCTTCTCACATCTGACAAACTAGCTCTCTTCCCCTCTTCAAAGCCCTACTGAGAGCTCACCTCCTCCAGGAGGTCTTCCCAGACTGAGCCCCTCTTTTTTCTCTGCTCTTCCTCCCCTCTCCATTCCCTCACCTCCCTCCCTCTGGTCTACCCCCTCCCCAGCCCACAGCACTTGTGTATATTTGTACATATTTATTATTCTATTTTATTAATGATGTGTATATATCAATAATTCTATTTATCTATTTTGATGGAATTGATGCCTGTCTACTTGTTTTGTTTTGTCTGTCTCCCCCTTCTAGACTGTGAGCCCGTTGTTGGATAGGGATTGTCTCTATCTGTTGCCAAATTGCACTTTCCAAGCACTTAGTACAGTGCTCAGCACACAGTAAGTGCTCAATAAATACAATTGAATGAATGAATGAATGTTCTAAGTGCTGGGGTAGACACAAGTTAATCAGGTTGTCCACAGTCACTGTCTCACATGGGGCTCCCAGTCTCAATCCCCATTTTACAGATGAAGTAACTGAAGTCCAGAAAAGTGAAGTAATTAGCCCAAGGTCACATAGACAAGTGGCAGAGCCAGGATTAGAACCCATGTCCTTCTGTCTCCCAGGCTCATGTTCTATCCGCTATGCCATGCTCAGAGATCATGTCTACCAACTCTATCACTTAATACAGTGCTCTGCACAGAGTAACCACTTAAAAATACTATCGAATGATTATTTCATCATCTGTCTCCCTTGCAAAATTGTCAGCATTGCTGGGGCAGGAATTGGGTCGCCTAACCGTCATACCCTTCTAAATGATTTGCACAATTCTCTACACAATGTGCTCAATTAATACTATGGATCGACTGATTGATCAGAGATGACTTTGCTAATGGTTAGATTCCTCCATTCATGTGACTGAGCTACCATATAAATTCAGTAGCACTATCATGATTCATTAAATTAATTCAATCATATTTATTGAGCTCTTACTGTGCGCAAAACACTATGCTACACACTTGGAAAGTACAATTCAACTATGAATAGAGACAATCCCTGCCCACAGCGGGTTCACAGTCTACATGCGGCTTATCAGTCTCAGGGCAAGGTTCACCTGCCTTGATGGTAGACTTCTTCATTACTCTGTAACGAGAATTGCTTCTGAATATGAGTGTATGGTTGAGGGTAGGAGTAACCTTTGGAATATAGAAATGAAAGAAAAGGGCATGGATTGTGTCCAATCTGCCTATGCCATTTCTACCCCAGTGCTTACTACAGTGCTTGACCTAATGGAAAGCATTTATATCGTACTCTCCCAAGCAATGCTCTGCATACAGTGAGTGCTCAGTAAATATGACCGAAGGATTAACCATTACCACCATGAATTGCTTTTACCCTAGTAGTGTGAAATTAGTTATTATGAGGTTTCGTTTTCCCACTTGCATCGTTCCACCGACGTTTCATCGTTGTTTCAGATAATTCTGAAACAAGTCCATAATCAGCGAACTCAGCGTCTCCAGAACGTTTGTTATTGTGGTCCAACTCATTTGAAAATTCCAGATCATCTTCCCAACTGAATTCTTCTAACACGGATTAATTTTCTCAAAGATAATATGGACATAACTGAGACGTTCTAATGTTGAAAGCACCTGTCTAAAATTGGCCTTTTATTCTTGTTTTGTCACATTGAATTCATGAATGTATCGTGGCTTACCTTGGAAGTCGTGACAGGACACCTGCTGAGAGAGAAGTTAAAGCGTCATCGACCCGACTTGCCGGCTTCCCCTGGTGAATCCAACTGACAAGAAACTCAAGCAGCAGCAAGGAAATGAAAAATGGAGTGGCCTAGAACGGAAATTCCAAGGAAGAAATGCTATCAGGTGCAGTTGGTATACAATACGGATGAAATTCTTCCCACATTTCCTGATTAAGTCATTTACCAAATGCCCACAGTTGAATTCCTTTGCAAAAGTAAAAACGGAAGCAAAACAAAAAAATAAGAGAGTGCCTCAAAAATGAAGATGAGGAACTCGAGGGCACTGATAAATTGCTCCTAGGTAACCCTGTGAGTAGCGTTGCCATTCTGAACAGTCAATAAATTTTGGAAAGCCCATGTCAGCATGTGTATAGAAATCTGACAATTAATTTGAAGGTGAAAAAATCAAGGTTCCTAAATCAAGAAATGTCAGGGGAGTGGCAGGAAGGAGGCAGAACTATTCCCTTCTATGTCACCCTCACACTTGAATATGCAGTCTTTATTCACTCCTCCCTCAATCCTACAGCATTTATGTACATACCAGTAATTTATTCATAATAATAATAATGATGATGATGATGATGATAGTATTTGTTAAGCTGTAACTATGTTTCAGGCACATAGTTCTAAGTGCTGAGGTAGATATAAGCTAATCAGGTTGGATACATTTGCTTTCCCTCTTGGGGTTCACAGCCTTAATCCCCATCTCACAGATAAGGTAGCAGAGAAGTGAAGTGACTGGCCCAAGGTCACACAGCAGACAAATGACAGTGTCAGAATTAAAACCCAGAGCCTTCTGACTCCCTAGCCCATGCTCTGCTCCTTTAAACCATGCTGCTTCCCATTTATTTATATTCTTATCTCCATCCCCCTCTAGATTGTAAGTTTGTTGGGAGCATATACAGTGCTTAACAACTCTGTTATATTGTACTCTCCCAACCTCTTAAACAATGTTCTGCACAACAGTAAGCATTTGATAAACTCAATTGATTGACTATGGCAAATATTAAATGGCTAAAACTGAATAAATCATTCCCCAGAAACAAACATTGAGACAAAAAAATTGAAAAATGATAATACATAACCAATACCTAAGGGAGATATCTTTTATTTGGGAATTTCTCTATATCTGTGGACTTTTAATTTCCAGATTATTGACTCCTTTTTAATGATTCAAAATTAAACTTGGAAAAAGTAATAATTTTGGATGCATCTTTACCTGAAAGTTCTTAAGTCAGGTATTCTTAATGTGAGTTGGGTCAATTAATTCTTAATTTGATAAATGAACACTTTCCAGGTTTTCCTCTAGACTATAAGCTTGTTGTGGCCAGGTGATATGTCTGTTTCTAGTTGTATTGCCCTTTCCCAAGTGCTCAGTACAGTGCTCTGCACACAATAAGCACTCAGTAAATACATTTGAGTGAATGAATGAATGAATGACCTACTCTTGGATCATGGGGTACTGTGTAGATCTCATGTATATTCAGAAGAACTTGCACCTAGATGTAAATGTGATTATTTTTTCTCTCGTTCTCTACATGAGAAGTCTACTGTTAAATTCCTTAAAATGAGGTAAGAAGTAGGTTTGGGTTTGCTAAGTATCCAAACATTTGGACACTAATCTTTGAAGCCTTCCAAATTCCATCAGAAAGTCTTGTTCCAATTTGGTTTTGCTTGTCAAAGTCACTAAAAGCAGCAATAACCACTTTGTGTGGGGGTGGAATTTCATGAGCTCGGTGTTTAATGTACTTTCTGATTCCCGGCTACATCAGAAGAGAAGTGAAAAATGCCATTTCTCCAAGAAGGGTTGGTTTGAGTTGAAATGAGAAAAGGGGGTAACTACGCTTATTGGTTGCTAACCTATGTGCTCATAGTGAAATTGTTCTGTCCAAATTTTCTTGGACAGTCGGGTTAGAGATATTGAGGTAAATTTGTTTTGAACAGCTTTTCAGAGATAGCGATGGAAATAATATTGAGGTTTATTGAGCGCTACTGAGTAATTGACATTCAGGAAATACAAAAAAATCAACTGCTGCCTCACGGTTTAAGACAAATCACAATCTGGACTGACAAGGAATGAAAGAAAAATGATTTTAGAGTACGGTGAGAATTTCTGTCAAGGTCCCAGGCTTTCCATTTGTAAAAGGTACACCCTTTAGGATTAAGGGAAAAAAGGATTAAGGGAAAAAAAGGATTAAGGAAAAAAAAAACTGCTTGAGAAGCAGTGTGGCCTAATAGAATACGTGAAAGTTTCCTTAGAGGCAGGAAAAAAGATTCTTATTCCATCTTCCCCACTACCCTGCTGTGAGATGCTGGGCAAACTGCTTAACTTCTTTGGGTCTCAGTTTCCTCATCTGCAAAGTGGGGATTCAATGCCTCTCCCCCTGCCCTCCTTAGACTGTAAACCCCAGGTGGAACAGGGACCGTTTCCAGCTCCATTACCTTGTATCTATCACAGCGCTTAGTACAGTGCTTGGAAGAGAGTAAGAGTTTAACAAATACCCCAATTAATATTATTATCTTATTGTTAGCATCCACAGAACTATCCCTTCTTCCCAGAGACCTCACCTTCTTTACGTAATCGGGAACTTCTTCTATGCTTTGGAACGAAGTTTCATTGGGCTTCATGACATAAAACATCATACGGATTCCCTGGGAGAACGAGATAACCTCCTGGTCTCCCATGCTCGCTGTCGGGTAAATAGCAGGAGGAAATTTGAAGAAATATACCCGGTTGGGAACAAAGGACTAAGCCAAGAGGGTCCGGTATGTGACAGAACGCAGCCCAGCAAGTCAAATGGCAGAGCAGAAGAAATTGATGGGGAGGGAGAGAGCAGAGATCACTCTGTGCCCTTTGGACCTTTCACAAGGTACAAATGGCAAACAAAAATAACCTCGCTTCATCTCTCCGCCCTCCCACTGAGATAGATAACAAAGTTTCCCATCCCTGGAGCTGCCCTTCGCTGAAAAGAGAAATAGAAATTTGATATACCCCTGAAGGGAAAAAAAAAGTGATAACAAAGGTAAAAGTTCACTGGAAAAAGTGGGTGGAAGCCAAGGTTTCTGCTCACATGAGGAAAACCCATTTTGCTTTCCTCCTCATCTCCTGCTTCTCTTTCAGTCAGGAAGGCTCACCTCAGTCCTAGAACACTTGATCTAATAAGGTGGCTTCTGTCACATAGGAATGCTCCTTAGGTAGATCAATTTTTATTAAGTAATCTTACCTGGGCTTAACTTGATGTGCAGTGTTGCAACTCAGTGAGCTAATACCTCCATGATCTCTGGATCACGATTGTCTACGTGGTTCTGGTGGCCCAGTGTAATTTCAGGCCTCTACTCATTTGCTGTTTAGAACCTACAGCTGGGCTTCTTTGACAAAATGACTGACAATATTTTAACAATTCACCTTGAAGGTGTCTTCATTCTACAGAAACCCTGTAGACTATATGGTCTGGATAACGTCTTGTGTAATTAGTAAGCATTAGGGGCATATTAAGCAGTAGATCCCTCCCACTTGGCATCTGAGACAACTGCAGCAATTTGAACACTCCTCAGGTCCTGGGGACAGTCACGTTATCGATGACGTACCGCAGAACACCCCGTTTCTCCCCGTGACTTAAACTGCGAGCCCCAAGTGGGGCAGGAAGTGGGTCCAAGCTGACTGATCTGTAGCTACGCCAGCTACTTCATGCAAAGTAAACATTTAACAAATATAATAATAGTAATAATAATATAAAGAGGGTGAGAGAGCAGTGTCCTTTGAGTTTCCAAGATAACCCACTAGATTGTAAACTTCTTGTGGGGAGGGATCATGTCTACCAATCCTATTGTCTAGTAGAGAAGCAGCATGAACGAGTGGATAGAGCCGGTCCCTAGGAGTCAAAAGGGCTTGAGTTCTAATGCCGCCTCCACCACTTGCCTACTGTGTGACTTTGGGCAAGTCACTTCACTCTCTGTGCCTCAGTTACCTCATCTGTCGAATGGGGATTAAGATTTTGATCCCCATGAGGGAAAGGGACTGTGTCCAAACGGATTTGCCTGTATAGATCCCAGTGCTTAGTACAGTGCCTGACACATAGTAAGTGCCTAACAAATACTACCATTATGATTATTATTACTCTCCCAAATGGTGAGTACAGTGCTGTGCACACAAGAAGAGGTCAGTAAATGTCACTGATTGCAAGTTGTCACTACTAACAATGAGATTTCAGCTGAGCGTGCAAGTGTGACTGATAGGACCGATCAATCAATTGATCGATATTTATTGAGCACTTACTTCGTAACCATCAAAGTGCTGTTACAGTTGCTTGTCTGAACGCCTGGCACATTGTTCCATTCTCTTCAACTTCTCCACCCTTTGGTGCTCCAAGTCATCCTTTTTCTAACGACTGCAACATCAGATCTGTATTGTCCTGTTTTTTCCCACAGTTGTGCCACATATTTAGTGGTTTGGCTTTATCGTATTTTGAAAAAAATTTTCTACCCTTCTTAGTTATGATTTCTCTGCTGGCAGATAGTATATCTCTTCCACACCATCCACCCAAATCCCAAACTAAGCAACCTTGGGATAAACACTAAGCCTGTCTTGACAAGGATCTAGAAAGGGTTTTCTTGGATCCAGCAAGGAAGAGTATACACTCCATGACACTCACGCACATCGATGAAATCTCATTGCTAAACAATGTCATCTTCCATGATGAAGAACAGATATTTGTGTGTGCTCTGAGCTACTCCAAAGAATCATGCTAAATGAATCCAAATTAAATGATTTTGACATCAATTTCCCTTTGGCACATAATATTTGAAAGATGAACTATTTTTAGATTGGTGACCCGACCCTTTATTATAAATTCCACTAATTAAAAGTAGAATGGTTTTCCCCTCATTAAAAATGTAATTTTCATGAGTAAAAGAAATATACTTTCATCTTTTACCCAGAATAAAACATATCTGAGAATAATGTAAATAAATAGAATTATAGAGACCTCTATCAATAGTGGACCTTAGATTCTGTCCTAATACTACAATTTATTGACTGCCCACTGTGCTGATGCACCGTACTGAGTCACATTCATTCTAAGCTTTGCTTTCTTCTTCAAAATGTTCCCACTATTCTTCCTCAGGCTGTTAGAAGAATGGATGTGATTGAATATCATCTTCTGGAGATTGCCTATTAAGTAATCAATCAATCAATGGAATTCATTATTATGAATAATAATATCATTATATCATTAATTATATAATTAATAATAATTGCAGTATTTGTTAAGTGCTTATTTTGTGCCAAGCTCTGTTCTAAGTACTAGGGTAGATACAAGGTAATCAGGTTGTCTCCTGAGGGGCTCACAGTGTTAATCCCCATTGTTCATTCATTCGGTAGTATTTATTGAGCACTTACTATGTGCAGAGCACTGTACTAAGCGCTTGGAGTGTACAAATCGATAACAGATAGAGACAGTCCCTGCCCTTCGGCGGGCTTACAGTCTAATCAGGGGAGATGGACAGACAAGAACAATAGCAATAAATAGAATCAAGGGGATGAACATCTGATTAACAAAATTGTTTACAGATGAGGGAACTGAGGCCCAGAGAAGTTAAGTAGTTTGCCCCAGGTCACCCAGAAGACAAGTGACAGAGGCACTTAGCACTTACTGTGTGCACAGGTCTGTAGTAAACATTTCAGAGAATACAACACATTTAACTCCTCGCCAGGATATAGAGTCTGCCATGATATCTCCTAATTTTTGACTGGAGTATAGTCCACATCCAGAAGATCAGGTTCTTCCCTTAGCTAGCAATGCTATAGCAAGAGCAAGAGAACATCAATGTTTCGGTTTAGGTGAGTTGAAAATACCCTTTCATTATTATTATTATTATCATCATCACTATTATTATTATTATTATTATTATTATTTATTAAGTGCTTAGGATGTGTCAATCACTGATCTAAGTGTTGGGGTAGATACAAGTTGATCAGGCTGGCACAGCTGACATGGGGCTGACAGTAGAGTAGATATTTAATCTCCATTTTCCCAGTTGAAGAAACTGAGGCACAGAAAAATGAAGTAACTTGCCCAAGGTCACATAGTGGGGATTAGAACCTGGTCCTCTGACTCCCAGGTCCATGCTCTTTCCACTAGGCCAAAAAGCTTCTATTCAAAGGCTATTCTGTTTCTTCTTCCATAAGGGACTCCTACTCATCCCAAATTTAAACAATGAATTTCTGGACAGTCCGGTTTGGATATCCAAGCAGATCCTGTGGGTCAAGGAAATCCAAGGGATTTTGTTTGTTTGTTTTTTTTTTTTAAATTTTATGGTAATTGTTATGCTTTTGCTATTTGCCAGGCACTGAATGAGGCACTGGGGTAGATGGATGCTAATCCATTTGTAAACAGTCCCTGTCTCACATGGGACTCACAGTCTTTATCCCTATTTTAGAGATGAGGTAACTGAAACCCAGAGAAGTTAAGTGACTTGTCCAAGGTCACACAACAGGTAAGTGGTGAAGCTGGGATGAGAACCCAGGTCCTTCTGACTCCCACGCCCATGCTCCCACTAGGCCTCGCTGCTTAAATGTTAAGTTGAAAGTTTGATAGTTGTGCAGTCACTGTGAGTTTTCAGTCACTCACTGAATAGAAAATTCAATCCAGTACTGGGCTGGAGTTCATTTATTTTAATTATCCTTGAATAGTAAGGAGGTCTAAAATAATAGAGCGTGAACAGACAGAAAAATTGGATTCCTCCACATTGTTATTTCAACTATTCCACCTACACTACAAGAACCAGCCCTATTTCTGTTAATAAGGTGTTACACGATGTTTATGATTCGTCTGGTGACTCGAAGTAGCTCAGACTATCATAGGTGCCAATCTAAAGTTCCCTCTTGGCCAACACCTGGGGGCTTAACGGTGGTTCTCTATTTTTGCACCAAATGTGGCACTGGCACCTTGTTCTTGGTACGAGGTAGTCACAGCCAAGCCGCGATGCTTGGTAGAGCTTCAAAGCCACTGCCAAGTCAAAGATTAATTTCATCTCATTCCTCGGCACACAACTGCAGGCCACACAATTAAATGCAGGCAACGGGATTTCTCCAGGTTTCCAGGAACGCTAAATGTGGTAGGTGTTATAAGCCCTACCCCAAATTTCTGCAGCCTATAGTCTCACGCAAATTGCAGGGACTCCCTTCTGCCAGGAATAATTGTCGTAATAATTGTGGTATTTGTTGAGCACTTACGGTGTGCCAACCGCTGTACTTAGCCCTGGGATCGAGTCAAGATAATCAGGTCAGACGCAATCTTTGTCTCCCACAGGATTCACAGGCCGGGAGGGAGAACAGGCTTTTAAATCTCCTTTTACAGGGGAGGAAACTGAGGTTCAGAGAAGTTAAGTGACTTGCCCAGGAAAAACTGGAAGTGTTTTGACTGAATCAGTGCTCACAGACATCATGTTATTGTTTTTTTTGGAAAAATGTCTTTCTAAAGTCAGTGAGAATCATTCAGTCAATCTTTGGTCTATCCCGAGTGCCCCTTTTGTGCACAACAGTGAAGTAAGCAATCAGGAAAATCTGCCACTTCCTCTCTACCCAAACGACCACTAGGCACTTGTCATATCCTAACTTGATTATTGCACCAGGCTCCTCATTGGCTTCCTTGCCTCCAATCCATACTTCTCTCTTCTCCCTGGATCATTTTCTGTAAAAAAAAAAAAAAAAAAAAAAAAAAAAATTCTACATGTCTTAGTAATGCTCAAACTTCCAATGGTTGTCCACCCTCTCCACAGCAAAAACACATAACCATTGTCTTAGATCATCCTTAGAGGTGCAAAGTGTTCATACACCACTAGAATGTGAGCTTCTTGTAGGCAGGGGGTGTGATGTATTGTTTTGGTTTGGTTTGGTTGTCTTATATTATCTGTTAAGCATTTACTATGTGCCAGGCACTGTCCTAAGCATGGGAGTAGATAGAAGCTAATCAGATTGGACACAATCCTTGTCCCACCCGGGGCTGACAGTCTTAACCCCCATTTTACAGTTGAGGTAACTGAAGCATAGAGAAGTTAAATGACTTGCCCAAGGACACATAGACAAGTGGCAGAGCCAGGACTAGAACCCAGGTCCTTCTGACTCCCCGGCCCGTGTTCTATCCACTAGGTCACACTGTTTTACTTCTGTATTACTTCTCAAGAACTTAGCAAAGTTCCTACTACTCAATTGGTGCTTAGGAAATACCACTGAATGAAAAATGGTTTGGGTCTTTGTAAGATTCCTTCCTTTTCTGTGATGAGATTGGAGCAAACTGTACTCTTTTATGATACTGTGATATGAGGGCAGGTAGCTTTTGTGGTGATGAGTAAAAGTTATTGCTATAATAAAAATTAACATTAAGCGCTCTTTAAAAAATATGGTATTTTTTAAGCACTTACTATCTGCCAGTCACAGTTCTAAGCTCTGGGATACTTACAAGGTAGTCGGATTGGACGAGGTCCATTTTCCACATGGGGATTACAATATTAGTTCCCATTTTATAAATGCGGGAACTGAGGCACAGAGAAGTGAAGTGCCTTACCCAAGGTCACCCAGCATACTAGTGGCGGAGCTGGGATTAGAATCCAGGTCCTTCTGACTCCCAGGCCTGTGTTTTATTCGCTAAACCACACTGCTTCTCAAAGCACTCATTGCATACCAGATGAAAACACAATAGTTACAAGATATAAGATTGGTACAAGTTTATCCGGTAAATCAGTTAGTAGTATTTACTAAGTGGTTATTGTGTGCATATCATTGCATTAGCAGTAGGGAGAGTACAGTCGATTTAGTAAACACAAGGAGTTGATAATCTAGCAGAAAAGATCAACACTAAAATAAATTCCAGATAAAAGGAAGAAGGTAAAAGGACTATGTACTTATATTAGTAATTAAGGTTTGCAAGATATCAGTAAATCAGTCAATATCAATCGAACACTTAATAATGATGATATATTTGTAAAGACCTTACTTTGTGCAAAACACTGTTCTAAGCATTGGGGGGGTTACAAGGTGATCAGGTTGTCCCACATGGGGCTCACAGTCTTAATCTCCATTTTACAGATGAGGTAACTGAGGCCGAGGGAAGTGAAGTGACTTGCTCAAAGTCACACAGCTGACAGTGGCGGAGTCTGGATTAGAACCCATGACCTCTGACTCCCAAGCCCGGACTCTTTCCATTGAGCAACGCAAGAGGCCTTCCCAGACTAAGCCCCACTTTTCCTCACGTCCCACTCCCTTCTGTGTTATCCTGACTCTCTCCCTTTGCCCTTCCCCCCCCCTCGCAGCCCCACAACACTTATGTATGTATCTGTAATTCATTTATTTATATGAAAGTCTGTCTCCCCCTCTACACTGTAAGTTCTTTGTGGGCAGGGAATGTGTCCATTTACTGTTATAACTGTACTCCCCCAAGCACTTAATACAGTGCTCTGCACAGAGTAAGCACACAATAAATACATTTGAATGAATAATTACTAAGCACTGGGGAGAGAACAATATAACAGAGACAGTCATTCAATGGTATTTATTGAGCACTTACTGTGGGCAGAACACTTTGCTGAGAGTTTGGGAAAGTCCAATACAACAATGTAACAGACACATTCCCTGTCCACAACAAGCTCACCAACTAGAAATTTGGTTAAGATATCACATGCAGGAAGGCTACTGTAGAAGATGTTGTGGCTACATGTAAGCCTTGGACTCTGAACCACGAGCCGACAGCTCCCTGGAGGAGATGTGATTTCAAAAGAACTTTGAAAATGAGGAAAGCAGAGGATGTGAAGAAGAATGTGAAGAAGACGGGAATGAGAGAACCAGCAGTGGGAGAAATTAGAAAAAGGCACAGTGAATGGATTGACTTCAAAGGAACAAAGCATATGAACTGGGTTGTACTGGGAGAAAAGAATGAGGAAGAAGGCAAGAGAAACCTGATTGAGAACCTTATAGCAAAGAAAACAGTATGGCCTAATTGAAAGTGCACGGGCCTTGGAGTCGGAGGACCTGGGTTCTAAAATCCCTGATCTGCTACTTGCCGGCTGTGTGACCTTGAGCAAGTCATGGTTAAATGGGGATTCAGTACTTGTTGGACTGTTAATCTGATTAGGGATAGGGACTGTGTCCAACCTGATTGTCATGTACCCACCCAGTGCTTAGTAGAGAAGCAGCGTGGCTCAGTGGAAAGAGCACAGGCTTTGGAGTCAGAGGTCATGGGTTTGAATCCCTGCTCCACCACTTGTCAGCTATGTGACTGTGGGCAGGTCACTTAACTTCTCTGTGCCTCAGTTACCTCATCTGTAAAATGGGGATTAAGACTGTGAGCCCCACGTGGGACAACCTGATTCCCTTGTGTCTACCCCAGAATTTAGAACAGTGCTCTGCACTTAGTGAGCGCTTAACAAATACCAACATTATTATTACAGTGCTTGAGACATAGAAAGCACTTCACAAATTCTAATCCCAAATTCTTAAACTTAAATTCTTAAAATTCCTAATTCTTAAAACTTCACAAATTCTAATCTAAGTCTCATTCTAATCCCAGCTCTGCCACTTGTCAGCTGGGTGACTTTGGGCAGTCACTCCACTTCTCTGTGCCTCAATGCCCTCATCTGTAAAATGGAGATTAAGACTGTGAGCCCCACGTGGGACAACCTGATCACCTTGTATCCCCACCCTGCACTTAGAACAGTGCTTTGCACATAGTAAGCGCTTAACAAATAGCATCATCATCAACAAATGCCACCATTATTATTATGGAGTTTCTACTTGATGCACAGAGGAATAAGTAATCACTGAAGGTTTTTAAGGAGTAGAAGACAATGAGCAGAATGTGATTTTAGAAAGATAATCTTTTAGATTTTAGAAAGATAATCTTAGAGCAGAATGAAGTATGAAAAGACGCTGGGGTCAGGGAGAATGGTGAATAATAATGACAATAATTGTGGTATTTGTTAAGCGCTTTCTATGTGCCAGGCACCATACTTAGCCCTGTGGTAAAGACAAGCAAATCAAGTTGGACACAGTCCCTGTCCCACATGGAGCTCACAGCCTTCTTCCCCATTTTACAGATGAGGTAACTAAGACACAGAGAAGTGAAGTGATTTGCCCACGTTCACACAACAGACAAGAGGCAGAGCAGGGAGCAGAACCCAGGTCCTTCTGACTCCCAGTGAAGAGGCTATTATAGTAGTCTAGTAGGGAAATGATAACAAGGGTATTGATCCTTTGGTTGAGAGGAAAAAGCATGCGTGGAAAGTGTTACGGGTGGAAAAATCAATAAGATTTAGGGACAGAATAAATGACAGTTGAAGAAGAGAGCGGAATCAAGGTTAATTCATTCAATAGTATGTATTGAGCGCTTACTATGTGCAGAGCACTGTACTAAGCACTTGGAATGTACAAATGGCAAGGTTATTCTGTTACGATATATTATATTAAACCATTCATTTATGAATGTTTATTTAAAGAACACTTAGTCACACTGGAAGCACAGGGAGATATTTCTCTCATCTCGCCCACATTTATTGGTACTAGGATTTTGATATGTGCAATATATGGAGATTTACATTGATGTGATCGTAGGCTATGCTGTATTGGTGTATAATTGATACTGGTGTATTGATTTGGCTATAAACAAATAATCAAAACAATGCATAATTATCTGACTAGGAATTACTCATATTAATTAATGAATGAGGTCACTTTTATAATGACTTTAAGGACTTCTACCTAAAGTATGAGTAGGAATTAATTTTCCACAGGTAAGTCATTCCACTGTGGAGCTAGTTCTGATATAAAAATAAAATGTAAGTTATATTTATTCTAAACCTCTAACCTAAATCTCAAAATACGGTCTAGCTTTTTTATCCAGTCATTCACAAATATTGAATTAGAGGTTGCAGTTGATACAGAAAAATAGAAAGCAATAAACCTCTCTGTGAAGCCAGATAGACTAGAGCATAGCACACACGGAGCACAGGAATCACTCACCATTTTTGCCAGGTGAAATCCTGTTTTTGAGTCATTTGGAAGGAAGCAATGAGATATTTGAGAATATTCGGACAACAGTTACGTTTTGATGGCTGCTGCTCAAATATTGGGTTTTCTCCAAACCAGAAGGGCCAGCAAAATCAGTGACCCTGGTTTACTTACTGATCATCAAGTCAAAGTCAGAGCAGATTCAAAGACCTGTTTCATTGTCCTACACTTTCCCTAGAGGTTGGGGATGATTTCACTGAGGTCAAATGAGACCGGTCACTGGTCAGGATTGGTGTCATTCAGGGAAAGCAGTAAAGAATGTCGATTTTATCATTTGTTATCTTTCTGTGGAGAAGAGAAGCAGGTAATATGGAGTGGGGTTGGGGCTGGGTGAGCTGGCCAGATTTTGGAAATATATGCCAAGCGATTTTAACATCTTCATTCTTTCCTATTTGGAAAGGCAACTTCAGCTGTTAGGAGTCGCCTGGGCCAAAGATGATGTCAATTAGAATATAATAACGAGCTTCTTGTGTTTACAGAAAATTTGCCTCGCACATTCCCAGAGACCTAAATTTTACCTTGCAAAATAAGAGCACTTTGAAGTTGCAAGATTATCTTAGAGAATTATCTTAGAGAATTATCAGTCACTCAAAATGATTTTCAAATTTATCAATCATCAATCATGGCTAGGAAAATTCTCTGAGGTAGGTCATTATTGTGCACTAGTTAAAGGAAGATATTCCAAGGAGGCCTACAGAGTTTGAATGAGGAGACTCATTTTAGTGGCAATAGAATCCAGGTGTGCTGGAAAACTGCCCTTCGATCTGGAAAGTTGGAAGACATTTAAAAAAATGGAATAAGAAAAATGGGAAAGTACTGGGGTCTCTCGTGATTTTAAACAAACATCCCTGATTCTCTTTTGCCTGTTCAGGCTTCGCTGTGAGCTATCCATTTTAAAACACTGGAGACTAGAGCAGTCCAGCTTTGGCTCTGATGTTTTTATTGGTCCACACACAGGTTCCACTGGGTCTCAGGAGCCCAAAGTTATCAATCAATCGGTGGTATTTATTGAGCACTTTCTGGGCAGAATGCTCTTACTAAGTGCTTGGGAGAGCACAGCAGAGTAAGTAGACACATCACCTGCTCTCATGGAGCTTACCAGTAGCAGATACATCTGATAAACCACATCTGAGTAAGCGAGACGACTTCTTCCATATGAAAATGCCGTAGAAGTCGCGTGGCTCAGTGGAAAGAGGCCGGGCTTGAGAATCAGAGGTTGTGGGTTCTAATCTGAGCTCTGCCACTTGTCAGCTTTGTGACTTTGAGCAAGTTACTTCACTTCTCAGTCTCTCAGTTACCTCATCTGTAAAATGGGGATTAAGACTGTGAGCACCACTTGGGACAACCTGATTACCTTGTATCTCCCCTGGCACTTAGGACAGAGAAGCAGCGTGGCTCAGTGGAAAGAGCATGGGCTTTGGAGTCAGAGGTCATGAGTTCGAATCCCAGCTCTACCACTTGTCAGCTGTGTGACTGTGGGCAAGTCACTTAACTTCTCTGGGCCTCAGTTACCTCATCTGTAAAATGGGGATTAAGATTGTGAGCCCCATGTGGGACAACCTGATTCCCCCGTGTCTCCCCCAGCGCTTAGAACAGTGCTCTGCACATAGTAAGCGCTTAACAAATACCAACATTATTATTATTATTATGCTTGGTACATAGTAAAAGCTTAACAAATACCATCATTTTCATTATTATTAGTAGTAGTGGTAACAGTAGTAATATTGGTAGAGGTAATAATAATGTCATAATAGTGGAAATAGTTGTCATGGAAATATTAGGGATGGTAATAGTAGTGGGAAAAGTAGTTATATTGCTGATATTAATGGGGTTAGTAGAAGTAATAATAGTGATAATGATAGCTTTATTAGTGGTTGAGATATTTATTGAGCACCTCATTTAGCACAATAGATTTTACTAAGTGCTTGGAAAAGTATGATGGACAAATCTCTTCCCCTGACCAAAAAGAACTTACTACCTATTCGTACAGTTGTGTACGTATAAATATCTACACACACACACATGTGTCTTTCCAGTCTCAAGAAGTTGTAGGCATAATCACCTAAGACACTGTGTCATTTTGCCTGTAGTTAATTGTCTATATTGCTCACACAAGATTTTCCAGCTAAAGGCAATCAGCGTTATGGGCTCTGCTTTGGAAATCAAGGCGGTGGTCTTCGAAGATTTTATTAACATGTACTCGGCTCTACTGTTTTTTCTCAAACTGTATACTTTAAGATGAAAGCACTCAACCTTTGATTTACTGCAGATGATAATGGGACAGATGGCCTTTACAACTTACTATCCCTAGGTTTTCTTAGAAGAAGCCAGTTCCCTCTTTGCTAGCCAGACGGGTCTCACTACGATCTTTACAGGAAAATTGTCTAGAAAACAAATGTTCTTGATAAGCCAGGAATTGACTCATTATGGCTGCCTTCACTCTGTGTCCTGTGAACTCGGAAAATACACTCTGATGTCTTTGCCACCTGTTGTAGAATATCTGAAAATAGCTGTGCGCTGAAAGTTTGAAGCCATTTAGATGGCCCCATCCATAATGCTATTGAACTGTTCTAACTGCCTATGTGACAGTTAAAAAAGATAAAAACGGGTTGTTTGTTTTCCACTTTGAGGAAAAGGGAGGTTCTTTCCATACTGAAATATTTTCAGCCGCTCATCTAGCCCAAACAGAAATTGTGTGTGCCTGAAATGCTATTCTGTATTGAATCCTTTGCATAAAACTACCTCCCCCGCTCCCCAGCTGCTTATTGCAGGGTTCTGCACACAGTAAGCACTCAAATAAATATGATTGACTGACATTAAAATAAATTATAGGTAGCAGGAAGTGAAGAGTATATTGTTTAGTACTTAAGTACCTATTAGTACATAAGTGTAACAGCAGGCTGTGAATACCCCTGTGCTAGGTGTCATGGAAGCACTGAAATGGTAGCTGGGAAGGATAGAGGTTTGGGGAGATGAAAGGAAGGAAGGCTTCCCCGAGGAGATCTGGTTTCTTCCAACAGACCGATATTATAGATCTAAATCTGAACCGAAAAATATTGCATTCCTTCTCTCCTCTAACCACAACAGACAGGTTTTGTTGATATTACAAAGCTAATGTAAACAAACGAGGAGCAACATTTTCTAGGGGAAAGAATCCCACCCTGGGAGTCAGAGGACCTGTGTTCTAATCATAGCTCCAACCTTTGTCTGCTCAGTGTTTCTTGGACAAGTCACTGAACATCTCTGTGCCTCAGTTACATCATGTGTAAAATAGGGATTAAAATGGTGAGTTCCATGTGGAACAGGAATTGTGTCCAACCTGATTTTTTTGTATCTACTTCAGCACTTTCTACAATGCCTGGCACATAGTAAGCATCTAGCAAATATCATCAAAATAACCTAACAAAATTCATGAAAATAAAATTAACAGGTTGAGTGGGAAAAAATTGGGATTTGAGGGTTTTTTTTTTCTATTAATGACAATATTTTTATATCATTATAAGAAATAAATCAAGATCAAGACCCCAGGATGTATACTTCTTGTGGGCAGGGATTGTGTCTACATATTCTATTGTATTGTAATCTCTCAAATGCCCTTAAGGAAGGAGTTTATGATCTAGAGGGGGATTCAGGATGTAAAATAAATTATAGGTAGGGGGAATCAATCAATCAATCAATCCATTAATAATAGTTATCCAGCATCTACTGTGTGTTCAGCACTGTACTAATCACTTTCAAGAGTACAACAAAACAATATGAAAGACGCATTCCCCACCCACAAAGAGCTTACAGTCTTCAGGAAAACAGAGAGTACATTATTAGTACTTAAGTAGCTGTTAGTATGTATGCAACTGGTTATAACGAGAGACTGGAAGGATGGATATTTAAATAAATAAGTATTTAAATAGTAGAGTCCGTAAAGTGATAGTGTTATTGTTATATGACTTCAGCACTTGCTGGTTCCAGAAATACTATTTGAACCTGGAAGATGAGCACGGTTTTAATGGACCCTCTCTCTCACCTTTTACTGTGGATCACCATTCAGCATTCAAAACCAGAAATTCCCCTTCTGTGAGCAGTGTGTGGGCAGGGATTGTCTCTTTTTATTGCTGAATTGTACTTCCCAAGCACTTAGTACAATACTCTGCACACAGTAAGCACTCTGTAAATATGAATGGATGAATGGATGGATGAATGAATGAATGAATGAAAACCAGGTCGATAACATATTCTTTTTTTTCATGGTATCTGTTAAGCACATTCTGTGTGTCAAACACTGTTCTAAGCACTGGGGTAGATCCAAGTTAATTAAGTTGGACACAGTTCTTGCCCCGCATGTGGCTCAAAGACTAAAGAGAAGGGGAAACAGAAGCACAGAGAAATAAAGTGACTTGTCCAAAATCACATAGTACGTAATTGGCAGAGCTGAGATTAGAAATCTTGTCTTCTGACTCCCAGGCCAGCTTCTTCTGCTAGGCCAAGCTGCTTCCCTCTGTTGGGTGAATTCATGTGAAAGAGCAGGAAGTGAAGGAGTAGATCTGGCCAGTGCGGGAGAAGAACCCTTAGCAACATAAGACCCGAGGGGCCATCAGAAGGAGAAAGGGAATGAATGAGTTTGTTGGTTGTGATCCCTAGTAAGAAGAAAGCCACATACCCATCCGTAAAATGCGAGGAAATGAAATCGAAAGATGAAATAATGTCAACTACTAAACAAAAAGTGATCTGCACACAGTAAGAGGTCAATAAATATGATTGAAGGAATGAATGAATAAATGAATGAACCAGAGTGGGGGAAAGGTGTTACATTTTGTTTGTTGAAATAATAATAATAATAATAATAATGATAATAATAATAATAATTGGGGTATTGGTTAGGTATTTACTATGCTCCCGGTACTATACTAAATGCTGAGATAGATGCCAGCAAATTGGTTTGGACACAGACCCTCTCCCACATGGGGCTCACAGTCTTCATCCCCATTTTACAGATAAGTGAGGCACAGAGAAGTGAAGTGACTTGCCCAAGGTCACTGAGCAGACAAGTGGCATAAAGGGGATTTGAACCCAGGTTCTTGCGACTCTCAGGCCCTCCCTCTACCCACTAATAGTAATGTTGGTATTTGTTAAGCGCTTACTATGTGCAGAGCACTGTTCTTAGTGCTGGGGGAGATACAGGGTAATCAGGTTGTCCCACGTGAGGCTCACAGTTAATCCACATTTTACAGATGAGGTAAATGAGGCACAGAGAAGTGAAGTGACTTGCTCACAGTTAATGACTCTGAGCTCCCCTGAGCCTGCAGAGGTTTTAGGGGCTGAAGCTCAGGGTCTCAGGCAGGGCACAACCCCTAGTCCCAGGAGCTGCCACTGTAATGCCCATCATCACTGGATCAAATACCACGTGCCTGTACCCTTACCCTTTCACTGCGATTTTGTCCCGACATAACTCCTGGCCGTGGAGTCCCCTGCAGCCTACAGGAGTTTTCTGGGAATGTGGTGGTGACTGTCATCTCACTCCCCTTGTTGTGTTAGTATTATTTCTAATAATAATAATAATAATTGTGGTATTTTTTAAGCACTTACTATGTGCTAGGCCCCCTCTGCAAGTCATGCCTGGGAGTTTCCAGGACTCTTTCAGTCTTGACTGCGGGAAGGAGAGTCAAAGAGAGGCTAGGCCAAGTTACTTCTCTAAGGTAAGAGTAAGAGTAAGAGTGAAGGCCTGGGGGATTGTATTGGTGGAACCAGACCTGATGGGTTGGCTTGTAATTAGTCAAATCATTCTTTACGCTGTTGGGGCCAAATTCTATACTTAAAGTCAATTTTATATGAACCTATTTGAATCCATGTTGACACTGGAACTTAAATTCACTCTCTTCTCCGAGCTTCCAGTTACAAGCCATATGGTGCTCTATGCATTCATGCTGCTATTTGGGTTTTGGCACCTTGACTCATTTAACCCTGGCAAAGTTTATATTGTTACATAGCTGTATATGAATCTGAAGGTTACTTTTCTTGCGTGTGGTTATTTCAAGTGGAAATAGCCTTAGTTGTTCCAAAGGAGAATTCATTTTGTTCCACGTGGCGGCTGAAAGAAGTAGTTGGACTGTATTTTTTTATTCTTGAAAAGGACTGTATCATATTATGTAAACAAGAACTTCCTACTGACTCTCCACCAGCGTTCTGGTCTACCTCAGTGAGTTGTCATGTAGTCTTCAAATTTTAGGGTAATTAAACGTGTCACAGATCTGTAAAGCCCCATCACAGCTAATTGTGAAGTCTGGATTTCAGTAACAAGCAGCAGTAAGCATCACTCTTCAGAAATTGGCTCTTTTTTTTTCAGACGCGACACTGGCGAGACAGTTTAAAAAGCAAACCAGGTGGCACAATCATAACTATTTAATCAAAAGCAAACTGGTAGGTGGTAAAAGGTTTGAATTTCCTGTTCAGTCTTGAAACCGGGAAGAGAGAAGTCAAGAGAAAGGAACTGACGATTGCCATCTTTTTTTAATGGAGATTCCATCTTCATCAAAACATGCAGTGTCAGACATCAGAGACTTTAAAATAAGTGCAGAAAGGAAAATTATAAAGCTCTGAGACCATCTCTTCAAGTAGTATTTACTGAGGGCTTACTTTTTTTTAATGGTATCTGATAAGTGCTTACTATGTGCCAGGCACTCTGATAAGCGCAGGGGTGGATACAAGCTAATAAGGTTGGACACAGCCCATGTCCCACATGGGGCACAACAGTCTCAATCCCCATTTTAAAGATGAGGTAGGTGAAGAACAAAGATGTTAAGTGAAACACCCAGGATCACACAGTAGACTTGTGGCAGAGCTGGGATTAGAACCCAGGTCCTTCTGACTCGTAGACCCGTGCTCTATCCACTAGGTCACACTGCTTCTTGATTTACCTTGCACAGAGCGCTCTATTAAACACTTTGAAGTTATAGTCTAAAGGGGAAGACAATCACTGAAAGAAATATGGATAAATACAGATAAAGTTCTTGATCAGCTCACTCTCTCCTACCTCACCTCACTGATTTCCTACAGTCCAGCATGCACACTTAGCTCCTCTAGTTCCATCTTGTTCAGCGTTCCTCCATCTCATCTATCTTGCTGCCGATCCCTTTCCCGCAACCTCGATTGGATCTGGAAAACTTTCCTCCTCCATTTACAGAAGGGAAGCAGAGTGGCTTAGTGGAAAGAACAGGAGCTTGGGAGTCAGAGGTCTTGGGTTGGAATCCCGGCTCTGCCACTTGTCAGCTGTGTGACAGTGGGCAAGTCACTTAACCTCTCACTGCCTCAGTTACCTCATTTGTAAAATGGGGATTAAGACTGTGAGCCTCACGTGGGACAACCTGATTCCCCTGTATCTACCCCAGTGCTTAGAACAGTGCTCTGCACATAGTAAGTGCTTAAAAAATACCAACATTATTATTATTATTACTATTATTGTCTGTTATGTGGCCTTGGGCAAGTCACTTTACCTCTCTGTGCTTCAGTTACCTCATCTGTAAAATGGGGATGAAGACTGTGAGTCCCATGAGGGACAACCTGACTACCCCCTGTATCTACACCAGTACTTAGCATGCAGTAAGCACTTAACAAATGTCATTATTATTATCATAATTATTATTAATAGACCACCACTCTTCCCACCCTCAAGCCTTATTAAAATCACTTCTCATCAAAGAGGGCTTCCCCAATTTTAATCCCTCATTTCCCCTACTTCCGCACTTTCCTGCACCTCCTATGCATTTTAATCACCTGATATTCACTTCACCCTCAGCCCCATATCACTTAGGTAACATATCCATAATATGTTTATTTTTATTAACTTCTGTCTCCCCTTCTAGACTGTAAACTCGACATGAGCAGGGAGCATGCCTACAAACTCTGTTGTACCATATTCTCCCAAGCACTTAGTACAGAGTGGTCTGCATACAGTAAATTCAGTAAACACCGTTGGTTGACAGGAGAAATGTCAGGGCCTAAGGATACGTATATAAGTGCTGTGGGGCTGAGAGTATGGTTAATAGTAAGTGCTTAAAGGGCAGAGATCCCAGTTCATAAATGACAAAATAGAGAGAGTTGAGGAAATTAGGCCTTAGTCGGGAAAGCCTCTTGGAAGCGATGTGATTTTAGGATCGCTTGGAAGGTGAGCAAAGTGGTAGCATATCTTACATGAAGGAGTAGAAGGAACCAGGCCAGAGGAAGGACATCAACAAGGGGTTGGAGGTGAGAAAGACGAGATCGAGGTTCTATGGGTAGGTGGGCATTATTAAAGGTGATTCCTTGGTAATTACCACATATACCCAAACTAGCCTACAATAGATATCGTCTTCCATGTCATATAGTTAAATTTCTAGAGAGGCAAGAAGGCACAAGAGAAAACACCGTCAGCCATTACAAATCTTTTATATAACAACACAACAAAGCACCTTTTTGTGTGTCCAATATGGCCGGGCCCATGGATTCTGCATTCTCCTTTTCAGTCACAAACACACTCACAGATGAACTTCACCATCAGTGGTGTCTTCTTCTAACACAAAAGACAAAGAGAGAAAAAGAGCAAGAGAGAGTTCAAATGATAATTACTTTTTTAATGGTTTTTGTTAAACGCTTACCGTGTGCTAGGCACTGTACTAAGCACTGAGTAGTTACAAGCTAAACAGGTTGGACACAATCCATGTCATATGTGCGGTTCACAGTCTTAATCCCCATTTTACAGATGAGGGAATTGAGGCACAGAAAAGTTGTGACTTGCCTAAGGTGAAAAACCAGACGTGTGGTAGAGCCTGGATTATAAACCTGTTCCTCTGACTCCCGGCCCTGTGGTCTTCCCACTAATAATAATAATGATGATACTTGTTAAGTGCTTACTATGTGCCAAGCACCGTTCAAAGTGCTGGGGTAGAGGGTAGACACAACTTGATCAGGGTGGACACAATCCCTGTCCCACATAGGGCTCACAATCCTAATCCCCATTTTAGAGATGAGGTAGCTGGGGCCCAGAGAAAAGTGATTTGCCCAGGGTCACACAGTATTCATTCATTCAATTGTATTTATTGAGCACTTACTGTGTGCAGAGCACTGTACTAAGCACTAGACAGCAGACAGGTGTTGGAGCCGGAATTAGAACCCATGACCTTCAGACTCCTAAACCCATGCTCTATCCACTAAGCCATGCTGCTTTACTAGGCCTTGCTGATTTTCCTTCTCTGGGGCATCTACTCTCCTAAATATTTGGAAGATAATAATGAATAATCCATCAATCATACCCATTGAGCACCTACTGTGTGAAGATCCAACATGTTCAAAACTGAGCTACCATGTCCAAAACTGAGCTCCTTATTTTCCCTCCCAAACCCTGTCCCCTTCCTGTCTTCCCTATCACTGTGGATGGTACGACCATCCTTCCCATCTCTCAAGCCCGCAACCTCGGTGTCATCCTTGACTCGGCTCTCTCGTTCACCCCACACGTCCGATCTGTCACCGAGACCTGCCGGTCTCACCTTTATCATATTGCCAAGATCCACCCTTTCCTCTCCACCCAAACGGCTATCTTACTGGTACGGGCTCTCATAATATCCCGGCTGGATTATCGTGTCAGCCTTCTCTCTGATCACCCTGCCTCCCGTCTCTCCCCGCTCCAGTCTACTCTTCATTCCGCTGCCCAGCTCATCTTCCTGTAGAAACATGTCACACCCCTTCTTAAAAACCTCCAGTGGTTGCCTATTGACCTCCGCACGAAACAAAAAATTTTCACTCTAGGCTACAAGGTTCTCCATCACCTTGCCCTATTCCTATCTCTCCTCCCTTCTCTCTATCCACCGCCCACCCTGCACGCTCCGCTCCTCTGCCGCCCATCACCTCACCGTCCCCTGTTCTCCCCTATCCCGCCGTCGACCCCTGGGCCACATCCTCCCGCGGTCCTGGAATGCCCTCCCTCCTCACCTCCCCCAAACTAACTCTCTTCCCCTCTTCAAAGCCCTACTGAGAGCTCACCTCCTCCAAGAGGCCTTCCCAGACTGAGCTCCCCCTTTCCCTCTGCTCCCTCTGATGCCTCTCTACCCCACCTTCACTTCCCCTGAGCTAAGCCCCCTTTCCTCCCCTTTCCCTCTGCTCCTCCTCCCTCCCTTCCCCTCCCTTCAGCACTGTGCTCAGCTGCTCATTTGTATATATTTTTATTATTCTATTTATTTTGTTAATGAGATGTACATCTCCTTGATTCTATTTATTGCTATTGTTTTTGTCTGTCTCCCCCGATTAGACTGTAAGCCCGTCAATGGGCAGAGATTGTCTCTATCTGTTGCCGAATTGTACCTTCCAAGCACTTTGTACAGTGCTCTGCACATAGTAAGCGCTCAATAAATACTACTGAATGAATGAATGAAAGATCACTATATTGAGTGCTTGGGAGAACACAATGCAACAGAATTAGCAGACACATTCCCTGCAATAATGATTGTAGAGCACTTATTATGTTTCAAGCAATGTACTAAGCCCGGGGATGGATACAAAATTACCAAATCCATGCTCTTTCCACTATTCCAGGCTGCTTCTGCAAGAGGTAGAAGATAGAGTGACTGTCCACAAAAAGCTTTCAGTATACGCTGTGTTGTAAATGGGTGTTGTAATATAATTTTCATATTATAATACATATACATGCAATACATATAATACATATATTACAATATCGTACTATCATGAATGAATGAATTTGAAAGAATCATTACTTTCTGACAAAAAAATTTTATTATTTTAATATTGTCATTATTTCCTGATTATGTTCCTTATATAATGGGCTTGTATGTTGTATGTTCCCTTCCTACAATTTTGCTTTTATATATATATATATATGTATATATATACCACCCATCTGCATCTCACAATTAAATTCTATTCTCCTTCAGGTCATACCATTCATTCATTCATTCATTCATTCACTGGTATTTATTGAGCGCTTACTATGTGCAGAGCACTGTACTAAGTGCTTGGAATGTATAAATCAGCAACGAATAGAGACAGTCCTTGCCCTCTGACAGGCTTATAGTCTCATTTTACAGTCTAATACCATCCAAATGCCACTTCACTTCTGTGACCCAAGTACTTATATCCTCTGTACCACACATAACCTATTACTTAAACTCTACCTCCTCCTTTTTCTTCTTCATTCTAGCTATAAATTATTTAGATGTCTTTCTGCCCCTCTATATTGAAGTGGGAAATCACACCTATTAATTCTCTCATGCTCTCTAAAATGGTCAATATAGTACGACGGTAGTGCTCAATAAATACTGTGGATTGATGCAGCACCATCCCTTTTATTTAAGATTGGACTGCAGAACGTATTTTCTCCCTGGTTTTCTCTCCCTGGCAAAAACAGGTTTCCAGCCCTGCCCTATTACTTTCCCAAACATTTCCCTCCCACACTTAGTTCCAAACATTAGTTCCACTGAAATTTGGAGCAGTGAAAACAAATTCTCCTTCACAACATCAATCCAAAATAACATTAGTTCCACACAGCATTTGTTCTGTATGTAATATCTTCTGAAAGTGTGGATATCTCACTCCGTTGCCATTTTAATGCTTTGCCATTCACACATCGGCCTATAGGAGATTTTCACAGACTGCATTCCTCATTTGGTGTTGGCCGGTGGTTACGTTCTTCCCGGGAGGGCAGGTATGTCCATGATTCTAATTTATCCCCTTTTTGGTACCCTGATTATGAGTCTTCTGAAGACTTCCTGCGTCCTGCATTTTCTTCGACTGTTTAAGAACCTGATCAAGGGCTCGACACACATTTTGAATTCACTGAACACTGTTTGCTCGGTCAACTCTAACTCCAATGTATATTCAGTAAGGCTGAAGACCAAAGGGCAATGATGACATGTTAACTGGTGCCACGTACAATTTTAACTGGCGCTTTGCCGTACTGCTGAGTCACAGATGTTTTATGGTATGTTATGATTGTTGATGTTAGACTGTAAGGGCTGAAATTGATGTTAACTTTGCTTTGAACTACAAAAAGCGCCAAGTGAAAAACATGAGGCAACTACTTGACTGAATGATGCATCTTCATCCACTAGGATACTAAAATTCTCATGATGCTCCCTTTGGGATAGAGCTACCTGGGCTGAGAAAGCAAGGAACATCACTGTATTTTCTAAAACCAAATTTGTTTAGAGTTCCTCAACTCCATGCAGAAGTGTTGCATATCCTATGGACTCCTGAAAAAGTGTCTAAATGTCTCCAAGGTGGTTGATCCTGCTTATTGAACACTAATATTAGAGGATGCTGAAGCTATGACCAAATTAAAAGGGTCTGTAATAGGTGAGAGGCAGCATGGCTAGTGGACTGGGAGTCAGAAGGACCTGGTACTAATCCCAGCTCCACTTTGTCTGCTGTGAGACCTGGGGCAAGTCACACAACTTCTCTGGGACTCAGTCATCTCATCTGTAAAATGGGGATTACAAATATGAGCCCTGTGTGGAACAGGAGTTGTGTCTAACCTCAATTGCTTGTTTCCCCCCAGAGTTTAATACAGTGCCTGGCACATTGAAAGTACTTAACAAATACCACCATCATTATTATTATTACTGTATTCCATTCAATCCATAATATTCACTGAGTGTTTATGGTGTGCAGAAAACTGTACTAAGTGCTTGGGAGAGTATAATACAACCAAGTTGACAGACACATTTCCTGCCCACAGTGAGCTGTCCACTGACACATTCCCTGCCCACAGTCTAGAATCTACATTCTATTGATCATTTACATATATTCTCTTGGGATTGATTTAGAATTTTTTTCCCATCTTGGAATTCAAAAACACTGTCTTTATTCTGAGTTATTCTAGTTTAAGCAAGTAGCCTTTAGATTATATATAAGTTTTTTCAGTCCCTGAGTAATCATCTCATGCCTAACCAATAATGATGTCACTTCCTCCCAGAGCAGGAAATCAATATTCTCTCTCTTGAGATGAGACTTAAATAATAATAATGATAATAATAACATTTATTAACACTTACTATATGATTAGCACGGTTGTAAGCATTAGGATATATACAAGTTAATCAGGTTGAGCACAGTCCCTATCCTACATGTGACTCACAGTCTCATTAGGAAGGAGAGCAGGTATTTAATCCCCATTTGAATAACCCCATCCCACTCGAACAACTAGATACACACAAAAAACAACCCTAAGAATTTGATTCCTTCCACTTTTACTTCTAGCTCCTAAAAACATTACTAAGCAAATATAATTGGACCTCCTGAAGTTAAAGGAATTAAAACCCATATGATGCTTGCTTTGGGAAACCTATGTACAGGGTTTATTTTACAACCTCGATTTAACGTAAAACTTTATGAAAAAAGCCACCCCCCACCAAAAGAAAGAAAAACCTTTTTATTTTGAGGCATCTTGGACAGAAGGTGATATACTGCCATGCTCTATAAATTGTACTTTTGTCCTCTAGATGCTCTGCTCCCTGAACACAATGTAGTTATTTCAGTCAATTCCAAGCCTATACAAAGCTTGACACCTGACTTCACTTTAACAGCACCTGCCCAGACCATAATTAGCGGTCCACTTTTCAAGAAAGGACTTCCATATACCACAGATGGCATTTTTCATACCAGACAGGCAACGCTCTATGTTGGAAACCAGCCAAACTGTCTGCAAAAACTGTGAGAAATTCAAGACAGACATCTGAGTGGAAGGAAACTTTTACTTTTTTTTCCCAACCATATATGAACATCTGTTAAAACCTGTTCTAGGCTTTATCCTAGCACCAAATCCGCTAGTTTGATAAAATACCAACTAATTAAATTCCAGGTGCCTCCAGAAAATTTTCTTCTTTGTTGCGAAATATGTACTAACCCACCTTCCCCCACAAACAAAAAAGGAAAAATCCAAATTTGAGTTAATTTACTATTATTTGCAAAATATTTTTCCCCCTTGGGATAGTATGGAAGAATATTAAGTTGCAAATCATTATTTCTAAAAAGAGATTTGTAGTTCTTTAGTGGCTGAACCTTTGCACATCAAATATAGCCCACGCAATCCACGACTACTGTTGATTTTCTAGAACATAATGTCACTAATATAGCTGCCAGTCATGGAAGAGTGGTGATGGATTCAGAAAGATCTTTTCCAGGTTGTAAATTTATTTTCAATCACACCATTTATGCCCAGGTAATTAAAAGACTAGGCAAGCATTCTTCTTTTACATGCCCATGTTCAAAGTTAGGTAAGATTCAATCCTATCACGTGGTGCTCATACTAAAAAAAAAAAAAATGCCTTTTACTCTTCGATAAAATATCTGTTTCTAATGTAATAAAAGCTAATTTTCAGAGGGTCTTCTCTAAGGTATTCACCTTCTGCAGTTTACTGTTTGGTGTTTTCTCAGCTGCATGTGTGTGATCAGCTTTCAAAGCAAACACCCTTGGTGAATTGTAATCAATGAGAAAATGCCAAGGCAACTTTCAATCTCTAATAGATTTTTCCATAGTCTGCTAATATTGATTATTTTGTGTGTACAACCTTCAAGATACTGACTACAGTTAATTTATGGTACTATACTGTCGCAGATGAAAGGAATCAACTCAATGCTACCTTTAGATTGTAAACTTATTATGGGCAGGGAATGTGTCTCCTAATTCTACTGTAATGCACTCTCCCAAGCATTTAGTAAGCGCTCTGTGCATAGTAAGTGCTCAATTAAAACCACTGATTGATTGTCTGCTTGACTGATTTAGACTGGGTTTAGGCTTGGTGCTAGCTCAGAAAACTATTCAATCACCACGGTGCTACTATAATTTTGCAAAATGTTTAACATTGATTTGAAGGGAAAAGTGCCTTGCCCAAGACCAATTTAAAATGACCATCGGCTCCAAAGAAAACTTAACTTTGATTCCACTTTTTCTATCCCAGCTTATAAAACAGTATATTTTTTAATCATTTTTTATTACCACTTTAATAGTAGTAGGAACCAGAGACCCCTCCCAACCCCATCCTGAAATTCAAAGCCCCCAGAATCCACAACTTGTACCTAGTCAAACCCAAATTAAAGGAGTAGTGACTATACCTCACCTCTTCTCTAAATAAAATGTCCAGCATGTGAACCTGTGAAACTTGCCATTAAGGTTGTGAATGACCCATTTCTGACTTGCCGAACTTGTAACTTTTTAAAAGTCTATTATTGTGCTTTAATGTGTTTTCTTCTGATTCATAAACTATTTTATGACCCCTTCAGAATACTTCTCTTTGCAATAAAGCCAGAAATAAGCAGTCTCTGTATTAATAAGAACAAATTATTTGTATTTTCCAGGATTTTCTATCCAAAATCTAGGCAATAGTCATTTGGGAAAGGTTATAAAACCTGTCAAATGAGATCAAATCAGGGCCCGGTGACAACTGCAATTAAGACTGCTTACTTGATATTGACATTCTCCTCATCTTCCAACTTCCACAAACTTTCCTTCTAATGACCCCTCTGTACTCATCACCTCTAAAGCGAAACCCTTTTTGAACTTTCTAGCATCACTCACTTTTCCCAGTAATATCTTAAACCTCCCTTTTTAGCAATCCATTAGAAACCTCTGCTCAATCATGCACATATCCAACCTTTCTTTTACCTAAGAATAATTTCTGACTCTCCAACTTTTCATGGTAATGAATTCCATATGCTTACCACCCATGGTTTGAAGAAGTGCTTCCTTTTGAACCTACCACCTTTAGCTCCATGGCTGCCTTCTCATCCTGTTGTCGTGGGATTTGATGAGCTACAGTTTCATCTTCCACGAACCCACTCTGGTCATTGTTTTGTAAACTTCATCGGTGTTCCCTCTGAGCTTTGACCATCCCCGACTGAGGCATATGTCTATAGGCTTTCCCAAATGTCACCCAGAAATGGTCATTTGAATTTCACCTAGGCATTTATGGGCATTTCATTCAAGGGAAATGAAAAGTCAACTCTTTGTAACAAGTTCTTGCCGCTTGCTGGACTGCAAATTTCACTGAGAAGCAGCCTAGCTAGAGCACGGGCCTGGGAGTCAGGAGGGTAAGAGTACTAATCCCAGCTCTGCCATTTGACTGTTGGGTGACATTGGGCAAATTGCTGTACTTCTATGTGCCTCAGTTTCCTCCTCTGTATAATGGGAATTAAGGCCAGCTGTGGGTCAAGCCATGTGTCCAACCTGATTAATTTATATCTACCCCAACACTTAGCATAGTGCCTGACACGTAGTGAGAGCCAAACAAATACCATAAAACAAAAGTTGAATAAATCAACACTGCATAGCTGTTGGCTTCCAGGCATCTGGCTAGTTGGAAATCCCAGCAATGGACCTCCTGGAATCTGAATGGTGCAGTCTGATTTCACTGCTCCTTTGGCAGTGGACAAATGTGAGATCGCGAAAACCAAATGATAAATTTGGCTCGGACTATTTGGCAGCAAAATCAGAATCCCACACCCACCACCGTTCAGAGCAAGTTGGCCGAAGAACGTAGTGGTTTGGGCCTGGGGCGAATCTGACATGACTATCTTCTGGGAACCCCAGACCTTTTTAAGAAAACTGAAGAAAGATGACACTAGTATCTGAAATACACAGTTCATGGAATTGGTTGGCTCTGACTATTGCCTTGTGATTCACTGAAGCAAACTCTGAGAAAGTAACACTCTCTTTAAACCATTATCACAGGCTTAAAACTCAGCTTCCCAAGCAAAGAGCTGGTTTGGTCACATTACTGGAGAAATCAATTCTGAAAGTATCTATCACGAACAGTGCTTAATGTTTCCAGAGAAGAATATCAACCAAGTAAATAGACAAAATTGTGAATCCAAAGAAAATTTTACTATAACAAAAAGCAAGTGCCAGACAGGATATTAAACTATGGCTAAAACCTTGGCTCTAGGGATAAAGGGAAATTCATTTAATGTCTACAGAGCATTAATCACATAAGAATACATTTTCAAAATTAACATGAACCATTCCAAAAAAATGTATAGAATGGCATCCTGTGCTGGATATCAAGGTTACTTAAACATATATGAAATTACAGTGCATATTTAACTGGTTATGGAATATTTAGAAAGTTCCTAAATCTTGTAGTTGATCCTAAATAAGTACCCTATTTGCAAAAGCTTAAATAGATGTTTACCCAAGAGACATAAAGGAGACAAAAGCCAGGAAATTCAAAGTGAAAACTGAAGCTGAAATGTCATGATTAACTCATACAATTGTATCAAGAATTCAAGGACAAGACAAGGACAGAGTTGTTGGGTTTGTGTTTGCGACTTCCTGTTGTTCAAAGAAGTCAAGAAAGTCTTCAGTTCGCAATCTG
This sequence comes from Ornithorhynchus anatinus, assembly GCF_004115215.2. Taxonomy (NCBI): domain Eukaryota; kingdom Metazoa; phylum Chordata; class Mammalia; order Monotremata; family Ornithorhynchidae; genus Ornithorhynchus; species Ornithorhynchus anatinus. The sequence goes on along the minus strand of NC_041735.1, from coordinate 64,017,428 downwards.
CCGTGGAAGCTGAACCAGTCAAAAATTTGATAGACTGCCCTTGTTCCTGAAAACTATTTTTGTTTTCCTCTGTGTTCCCTAGTCCAATGAAAAATGCAAATATGAGAACTCTGGCAGAATTGAGCATGATTTTGTTCTTCCCCTCGACCCTCTGGACGGTAAACCCCTCGTGGACGGGGAATTTATCAGCTTAATCTGTTGTATTGTAGTCTCTCAAGTGGTTAATACAATGCTCTGTACATAGTAAGGGCTCAATAAATACTGATTGATATTGATTGATTGATTGGGTCCCTGACTCAGAATCATTCCATCATTGAGTGGCTGATGTGCGCAGAACACTGCACTAAGCTCTTGGAAGGGTATCACTGTAGACAGCACCATCATCCTTCCTGTCTCAAAAGCCCATAACCTTGGTGTTATCCTTGACTCCTCACTCTCATTCCACCCACATATTGTATCAATCACTAAATTCTGTCTGTTCAACCTTCTCCACATCGCTGATATCTTCCCTTTTCTCTCCATCCAAACTGCCACCTTGTTAATCCAAGCATTTATCCTATCCTACCTTGATTACTGTAAAGGCCTTCTTGCTGACTTCCCTGTTTTCTGTCTCTCTCTGCTCCATTCAAAACTTTACTCTGCTGCCCTGATCACTTTTCTGCAAAAATGTTCAGTCTATGTTTCCCTACTCCTCAAGCACCTCCAGTGGTTGCCCATCCACATCTGCATCAGAGAGAAACTCTTTACCATTGGCTTTAAAGCAATCAATCACCTTGCCACCTCTAACCTCACCTTGTTGCTCTCCTCTTACAAACCAGCCCCTGCACGTCACACCGCTGATGCCAACCTATTCACTCTACCTCAATCTCTAGACGTCTCGCCCAAGTCCTCTGGCCTGAAATGCCCTCCTTTTTCATATCCAACAGACAGTTACTCTCTCCAACTTCAGAGTCTTACTGAAGGCACATCTCCTCCAAGAGGCCTTGCCTGACTAAGCCATCATTTCTTCTTTTCCCGCTTCCACCGGCATCGCCCTTACACTTTGATTTGCTCCTTTTATTCACCCTTCCATCAGCTTCACAGCAGTTGTGTACATATCTGTAATTCATTTATTTATATCAATGTTTGTCTCCCTCTCTAGACTGAATGTTCATTAGGGGCAGGGAACATATCTACGGGCTCAGTGGAAAGAACCTGGGCTTGGGAGTCAGGTCATGGGTTCTAATCCCTTCTCTGCCGCTTTTCATCTGTGTGACCTTGGGCAAGTCATTTAACTTCTCTGGGCCTCAGTTACCTCATCTGTACAATGGGGATGAAGGAATCTCTTCTAAAAAGAGATTTGTAATTCTTTAGTGGTTGAACCTTTGAACCACAAACATAGCCATGAAAGCCACGACTACCGTTGATTTTCTAGAACATAATGTCACTAATAACATAGCTGCCAGTCATGGAAGAGTGGTGATAGATTCAGAAAGATCTTTTCCAGGTTGTAAATTTGTAAATTTGTAAAGCACCAGAGTTAGTGCTTGGCACATAATAAGCACTTAATAAATACCAATAATAAATAAATTATAATTACTCTCCCAAGAATTTAGTACAGTGTTCTGCACACAGTAAGCTCTCAATAAATATGACTAATTACATTAGTATACAATAGAGTCTTTGAGAACTTGGAGTGTGAAAATTTTGTTGAATCCTTACTACCGATGTTTAAGAGCTACCTAAAAAAGGAGAAATGAACAAAATAGATTTGAATATTGAGGAGCATTGCATCCTACTGGAAAGAGCAGAAGCTCTGGAGTCAGAGATTCTGGACTCTAATCCTGGCTATGCTGGTTGCCTGCTGTATGAGCTTGTGCAAGTCACGTAACAGCTCCGTGCCTCAGTTTCCTCATCTGTAAAATAGGGATCCATTGTCTGTTGTCAGGCCTAAGCTGTATAGGGGACAGAGACTATGTTTGACCTGACTAACTTTTATCTACCCCAGCACTTAGAAGAGTCCTTGACCCAAAGAAATTGCTTAAAAAATTCAGTAATAATAAGGGCAAAAATATCTGCAATCAGGCAAAGGAGTATCAAGGAGCTGCTGGCCATAGCTTTGGTTCTATTTTGGCCCTAGATTGATGTTGTCAAACAATCAATGATATTCACTTAGGGCTTACTGTATGCAGAATGTTGTACTACGCAGAGCACTTCTAGGTGATGGGTGATTCCTTGCTTCATAATCATGGTTCCAGATTTAAAGGGTGCCTTTCTTGCTTCACCATAGCACTTTATTTGTGAGGAAAACTTCCCTAAACTGGATCAATCAATCATATTTACTACGTGCTTATTTTGTCTAGAGCCCTGTACTAGGTGTTAGGGAGAGTACGGAACAACAGAGCCCATAGATATGTTCCCTGTCCATGAGGAGCTTAGAGCCTAGAGATTCCCTCTGCTGAAGGGAAGAGAAGAAAGTGAAGCCATCTTAATTTAGTTACCAGACATCCACAAATTCATAGGCAAACCAATGTTGTAATGCCTATACAAGGGGCATTAAGATGTGTGAATATGAATGAGGAAATAACTCTTGAACTTGGATCCTAAGTGTGAACTAAACATTTGGAGTTGTTGGATGAAGGCAAATTTTTCCAAGGACTTATTTTCTTTTTTTCTTTTTTTCTTTTTTAACTCAGCCTTGTTTGCTGGCCAGAACTGAAAGCATAAATGCTGAAATACTGTGTGTGAGAGAGCTGCTCTTAGACATTTCTGGCACAGCTGGACTCAGGAAATATGAAAATCTGACAAGAAATCTTTTCTTACAAGATTTCCAGAACCAATCTTGCAGACTCCAAATGTTTAAAAAATTTGGAGCAATACCCTAACTCTTAGAAAGCCAAACTAAACCTCAAATGCTTGAGGCTTGTTCAACGGTAGCTCTGAAATACGCCTTCTTGTGTACTGATTATTAGTCACATGAGGGAAAATAACAAAAGAGAAAAATAGGGAAACCATCACTTCTCTCCCCCAAATGCCCAAGAAAAGTCAACAGTAAAACGGTGCTTGATCAGAATCAGAGCTAAGTATTTTAGGAAAGGTTGAAATTACCCATAAGGATCCCATTTGTAAGATAAATTGCTTTTTCTATTCACACTAGGCTCTTATAAATAAAAACATTTCAAATAAGACAGAATTTTTTGAATCTTAACTTGGAATAAGCTATCTATAATGGGCTCAGTGTTTCCCAGTATGAAATGGGTAATTGTGAAACCACACAATCAGCTTGGCCTACTGGAAAGAGCGAGAGCCTGGGAGTCAGAGGTCCTGGGTTCCAATCACAGCTCCTTTACTTGTCTGCTGCGTGAAATTAGACGTCACTTCACTTCTCTGTGCCTCACTTTTCTCATCTGTAAAATGTGGATTAACTCTGTCAAGCCTCACAGAAAAGTGCCTGTGACATAGTAAGCACTTAATACCACAATTATTTATTATTATTATCATTAATGACAAAGGCCCGAGAATGCTAACTTCAAGCATCTCTGGTATAAGCAAACTGAAATGTCAGGTCCAGATATCTTCCCAGTGAAACTTTTATCTGCTTATTAACCTAGAATGTCACTCTTAATTTTGAGTGCAACATTGATCGTGAGTTTGAACTCGTCCATCTCCTCCATCAAGACTCTTGTGATGGAAAGGACTTAGTTAACCTTCCCCATTACAATTTTAAAACCAAAAATTACACATCTGGTGCCTGCCTTTTCACCTAAATCTGTCTGATTTTGCTGGATGATGATTTCTTTCCCAGAACCAGCCAGTGGATCACTCAGATCCAAACACTTCAACTTTGTTAAGAGATGTGCCATAACCGATTGCCAATCCTGCCACACTAAAGTTTTTGTAATCGAAAGAGCACCCTCAGATAAAATATGAGGGAAGCGACTTGGCCTCCTGGAAATCAATCAATCAATCAATCAGTGGTATTTATCAATCACTTACTATGTGCAGAGCACTACACTAAGCACTTGGGAGAGTGTAGGATTAGGAGTCAGGAAACTTGGGATACAATCCCGGCTCCTCCACTTGCCTCTAGCGTGTTCTTGGAGAAGTTAACTTGACTTCTCTGTGCTTCAGTTTCATCTTCTGTAAAATGGGGTTGAGATATTTGTTCTTCCTCCCCCTTAGTCTATGTCTGATCTGAATATCTTGAATCTACCCACGCACGGTGATTATCACAGAGTTAGTGCCCAGCAAATATTAGCATAATCATTATTATTATTATCATTATTATTATTATTATCTCCCTTCTAGATTGTAAGCTCTTCTTTGTGGGCGGGGAATGTCCCTGTTTATTGTTGTATTGTACTCTCTCAAGCGCTTAGTACAGTGTTCTGCACACAGCGCTCAATAAATACAATTGAATGAATGAAGGAAGAAATCCCATTCTTAGGTGAACATGAACAAATATTCTCAACCCCAAACAAAAATAGAAAGTAGGAAGGAATCCACTAGGGCCATGTTTGGAATAAGTCAAAATTGCAGAGCAGATTTTGTATTTTCTAAAAGCAGCTGAGAAAAATCACCCTACCAGTGGTCTCAACCTGTTTACAGAAAACAATACTTCCCTGATAAGAAGTGAGTCAGAGAAGGAGGAGTTACTCAGACTGTGAGTCCCACGTGGTCCAGGGATTGTGTCCAAATTGATCTAGGGAAGAAATGTGGCCTAGTGAAAAATGCAAGGGCCCGGGAATCACAAAATTATCTGCTGTGTGATTTTAGGCAAGTCACTTCACTTCTCTGTGCCTCAGATGCCTCATCTGTAAAGCAGGGATTAAGACTGTGAGCCCCATGTGGGACATGGATTGTGTCCAACCTGAGTATCTGGTATCTACCCCAGCACTTAATAAAGTACTTGGCACATAGCAAGCACTTAACAAATGTGACAATTATCTACTCTGTTGCTTTGGACCGTGCTTGGCACGTAGTAAGCATCTAACAAAAGCTCCAGATTTAGTGTCGCTATTATTACTTATCCTCTATTCCCAGAGAATGGCATTACAGGAGACAGGAGGGCATAAAAGGGGTAGACCAAAGGAGAAGAATTCATGTATTTTGGGATGTCAGCCTAGGGAACCAACACTCCAGTCTGCTATTCAGATTTTTCTTGAGGCAAATTGTGGACTAAATTCTAATCTCACCACCTAAATTCTAATCTCACCACCTAAATTCTTATCTCACCACTGACTTCTCACCCACATCCGGTCTCTTGCCTGGAACTCCTTCCTTCTTCACGTCTGACGGATGATCGCGCTGCCCATTTTCAAAGCATCATTATAAATACATCTTTTCCAAGAAGTCTTCCCGGCCAAGCCCTCATTTCCTTTTTTCCCCACTCCCTTCTGGGTCACCTGTACACTCGGGTTCATATCCTTTATTCACCCCTCCATCAGCCCCACAGCGTTTACATACAAATCCATAATTCATTTATTTATATTAGTGTCTATCTCCCCCCTCTAGACTGAAAGCTCGTTGTGGGTAGGGAACATGTTTACCAGCTCTGTTATATTGCACTCTCTCAAGCACTTAGTACAGTGCTCTGCACATGGTAAGTGCTCAGTAAATAAGATCGATTGCCTCTGGAAACACATAAATTTTAAAATCAATCTGTGATATTCATTGAGCACTTACTGGGGGCAGAGCACTCTACTAAACACTGGGATGAGAACAATCTATCAATGCTATTCATTGAGTGCTTCTTCTGTACAGAGCACTGTACTAAGCGTTTGAGTGAGTACAATATAACAGAATTGGTAGACGTGTTCCCTGCCCACAAAGAGCTTATGCTCTAGAGGGTGCTGAGAGAATGAATTCTATAGGAGAGGAGAGAGGAAAGCAGATGCCATTCATTTCATTTAAAAGACCTTTCATGCAGTGCTAAGATGCCCAACTTTACATTATTATTACAAATAATAGCTATTATCATTAATAATAATGGCATGCCTTAAGGACTTACTACGTGACAGACACAATACTAAGCTCTGGGGTAGATAGAAGATAGTCGGGTAGGACACAGTCAGTCCCTGTCCCATAGGGGGCTCACAGAATTAATCTCTATTTTACAGATGAGGTCACTGAGGCACAGAGAAGTGAAGTGCCTTTCTAAGGACACAGAGCAGTCAAATGGTGGAGGAGGGATTAGGACCAAGGTCCCCTGACTCCCAGGACCGTGTTCTATACACTAGATCACGCTTTTTCTCTAAGGTATCAGGATATCCGTACCCAGCCCCAGCTCTACACCTGGTGAAAAGATCAGCAGCCTCCTTCTCTCTACCTCCTTGACAGCAGGGAGGGTAAAGGAATGGGCCCAAATGTTCATTCGCCTTCCACTCCGAGAGCTTGGTCTCACTCCTAAGAGTCCCTGCTACAGAGAAGCAGCGTGGCCCAGTGGATAGACCACAGGCCTGGGAATCAGAAGGACCTGGGTTCTAATCCCAGCTCTGCCACTTGCCTGCTGAGTGACCTTAGGCAAGTCACTTCACTACTCTCTGTCTCAGCTCCCTTGTCTGTAAAATAGGATTAAGACTGTGAGCCCTATGTGGGACAGGGACTCTGTCCAAGCTGATTTTCTTGTACCTACCCGACCACTTAGAACAGTGCCTGACACATAGTAAGTGATTAACAAATACCATTAAAAAAAGACAACAATGAGAAGCCGTATGGCTTAGTAGAAAGAGCACATGCTTGGGAGTCAGAGGTCAGGGGTTCTAATCCCAGCTCTGTCACTTGTCTGCTATGTGACCTTGGGCAAGTCTCTTAACTGATCTGTGACTCAGTTACCTCATCCGTAAAATGGGGATTAAGACTGAGGCGCACGTGGGACAACCTGATTACCTTATATCTACCCCAGCTCTTAGAACAGTACGTGGCATACAGTAAGCACTTAACAAATATCATCATTATTAAATGCCAGAATTATTATTATTACAATTACAGCTATTCAATCAATCATAATAATAACTGTGGTATTTGTTAGGCACTTACTATGTGCCAGGAACTGCCATGTCCCCCTTCTAGACTGTGACTAGACTAGACTGTGAGCCCATTGTTGGGTAAGGATTGCCTCTATTTGTTGCCGAATTGTACTTTCCAAGCTTTTATTCATTCATTCAATCAGATTTATTGAGCGCTTACTCTATGCAGAGCACTGTACTCACCTAGGAAATTACAATTCGGCAACAGATAGAGACAATCCCTACCCAACAACAGGCTCACAGTCTAGAAGGGGGAGACAGACAGCAAAACAAGAATTTAGTTCACACAGTAAACGTTCACTGAATAAGATTGAATGATATATGATTGAATGAATACAGTCCCTGTCCTACATGGGGCTCGTTGTCTAAGTAGGAGGGGTAATAGCATTGATTAAGTACCTACTGAGTGCAGAGCACTGAACTACACATTGGGAGAGAATATGTTTTGGGTGTTTTTTTTTAAATCAATCACTTGTATTTATTGAGACCTTACTAGGTGAAGAACACTGCATTAAGCACTTGGAAGAGCACAATATAGCAAATGGTATTTTTTTTTAAGGGCTTACTACCTGTCAATCACTGCCTGGGTCAACACAGACCCTGTCCCACTTGGGATTCATAATCTAGTTAGGAGGAGGAGTAACAGTATGTATTAAGTACTTACTGAGTTCAGAGCACTGAACTACACACTGGGTAGTTTGTGCTTTTTTCAATGGTATTTGTTAAACACTTACTATGTGCCAGACAATTTATTAAGCACTGAAGTAGATACAAGTTAATCAGATTGGACCCAATCCATGTCACATAAGGGACTCTCAGTCTTATTCCCCGTTTTACAGATAAGGTAACTGAGGTGCAGAGAAATTCAGTGACTTGCTCAAGGTCAAACACCAGATAAGGGACGGAGCCAGGGTTAGAACCCAGGTCCTCTGATTCTCATTCCCCTGCTCTAGCCACTGAGGCATGCTGCTTCTTATATTGGGTACACATTATGTGCAGATCACTGAACTAAGTGCTAGTCAGAGCACAGTAAAAATTAGTATACGTGTTCAGATAGTTTTACAGCTTAGCAACTGCTCACTTGAGTCCAGGCTTCCTCTCAGCAGGATGGTGCTCAATCCATCCCCGACAGCTTTCCACTTTTGTTAGTAAGTATCCCTCTGTCTAGTCAAGATGTGCTTCCTAAAGTCTAAGTGAAACTCCCGATGCTGCAGGTTCCAATTCAAACATATTCCAATTGCTTCAGGGTCTCCCATCGGGATCTATTTTTCAAACTTTAATCATTTATCTGACTCTCTTCTCGGATCGGCAGAGGAGTCAGCAGATCTGAAGCCCGGTTTGTTTTCTTAGAGTGCTGGACTTGTGACCTTTTAGAATCCCTTGGTAAGGAAAACTTTGGGGTGGTAGTCACTGCATGCTAGACCCTCACACACCCATTCCTTCTGATAGCGCAGCCCGTCAAAGGGCAGGGACTGTCTCTATTTGTTACCTATTTGTACATTCCAAGCGCTTAGTACAGTGCTCTGCACATAGTAAGCCCTCAATAAATATGAATGGACACGTGGTTAGAAGGAACTTCCTTTATTCAGACTCAGCCATGATGCCACACTTCTTGATCTTGCAGGGCTGGAAATTCCTCCTTTAGGGCGTGGCCTGAACTTGTTCGCATCCGTTTTACTCTGTCGTAGCTTCCGTTTCTCCACCTCATCAAGGGTGTTTGGGGGCTGTAAACTCTTTTTTTTTCCAGTGATCATCCCAGTCTTGTAAGTGTACCGAGGAGATTCAGTGAGTTTATTCTAGTCAGTCAGTCAGTTGTATTTATTGAGAGCTTACTGTGTGCAAAGCACTGTACTAAGCACTTGAGAGAGTACAATGGTACGGTAAACAGACCGCATTCTCTGTCCATAAGGAGCTCCATCATTCAAGTCATGGTTGAAAATTTTACATAATGTCAGAGCCCAAATTTGCCCCTATTTGATATTCACTGCCAACCTGACCTGCTAATTGGACGTAACCTAATTGTAATGCTTATGTAAACCTTATTATCCTACTTTCCTGACATGCGAATTCTAAGATGATGACTCAAAATCTCTTCCAAAGCCAAGTCATAGTGCAGATATTTATTTCTCTCTAATATACCATGATTAGGATTAGTTTATATGACATGTTATCCTTAAAGAAAATGGAATTTTTACCCAATATTTTGGGAATTGCAAATTCATTTTTGTAATTGGTATTTTGGGGGGGGTATACAAATTGAGATAAGACCTTTAATTAATTCTCTGATTATTTTACTGCCATTTAATGATTACTCTACCCCCAAAGTTGATGTACGGAATACTTCAATCTCATTCGTGTCAGGTTATCCCCCGGGGAAGCAGCATGGCTCAGTGGAAAGAGCCTGGGCTTCGGAGTCAGAGGTCATGGATTCGACTCCCGGCTCTGCCACTTGTCAGCTGTATGACTGTGGGCAAGTCACTTAACTTCTCTGTGCCTCATTTACCTCATCTGTAAAATGGGGATTAACTGTGAGCCACATGTGGGACAACCTGATTACCCTGTATCTACCCCAGCGCTTAGAACAGTGTTCTGCACATAGTAAGCGCTTAACAAATACCAACATTATTATTAAATTCTTATTTTGCTGGTGGTATTCTGCCAAACAGGATACAGAGCTATATGCTATACAATATATTGAGTACCTACTGTGTGCAGAGCAGTGTACTGGGATCTGGGGCAAATAAAACAGAGTTACCACTCGCAAGTCCCTGACCTCTAGATTTTCATGATCAAAAGCTTCCTAGAATTCAGAACCTCATTGCACAGCTCACCTTATCCTCATTCAGATTATCACGTTTTCTCAGACTGAATGGTTGCTTCCTAGTAATTTTATGTCCTCAGTGGCTGTTTCAAATAATTTGCCTTAGTCACTGTTACTTCCAATAGTTATTGATGGTTTCGCACTAGACAAGGTACACATAGTTTAGATTTTGTCTCTCATCTCGGAGAGATAGTGCAATGTGTTTTCATTATTCTTGGCCAAAAACCACGGCAGAAAGTTTCCCATATTGATGAAGATAAAAGGTGTGAGCAGGGAACGTCTTTCAACTCTGTTACACTGTACTCTCCCAAGAACATAATATAGTGCTCTGCACAAAGTAAGTACTCAATCAATATATTTGATTGACTGCTTGATGGTAATTTTAACTACAAATTCCTTGAAGGCAGGAATTATATCTTGTCATTTTATTGCCCTCTTCCCAAACTTTTAGTCCAAAGCTCTGCACACATAGAGTGCTCAGTAGGTACTTCTGATCGATTGATTGATCGATTGAAGATTTATCTAAGATAGAAAGCTGCCAAATTTGAAAGAGACCTCATCACTGACAAAAGCCAGATGGACTGTTACGTGGCTCTAGATTTAATAAAGGCATTTTAGCATTTCCTCTGAAATCACAGAAGTGAGACTAGAGATATTTACAAAGGATCATTTATTTAACATTTTTACAAGGTACAATCATGTTTTGTGTAAATGTTTTGGTGTTCTGTATGTACACACAACAAATGGAATAATAATATCTTTGCTGAACTTACACCCGAGACCATTCAGAATCTCCTTCATAGTTCCGGTTTCTATAACACCAGGAGCTCTCTTGGATTTGCAACTTGCTTCTAGGAAAACACTTCCTCTTGCTGATGCCTTGGTTTACCAACATCCACAACCATGACACTGTAGCAATATTTATTCTTTTTTTCTAATCAATCCAGAGATGGGCATCACAAAAAGTCCTTCTGCAAGCTCACTGACTGTCCTATGATCCTAAAAAATTTTTTTTGGCAGCTATAAAATAAGAAAAATGAAGAGCTAGGGAAGGTTTATAACACCCTATTAGCAGCAGTCGATAGTAAATGCAACATAAGATTTGTTTTGTCTGTGGTACGAGGACATGTCCTGTCAGACTACTGGATTGTTCTCTATTCGAACAGAAATTAGCCTGTGCCGAATATCTCTGGGACAACAAAACAAACAATAAAAACACAAGAAGCCGATTGTCATCATGTAAGTCTATTGCCGTCAGCTAATATGAATGCATTGCTAAAAATTAGTGAAAACAGGAAAATGCCATAAGGTAAATATATACAGAGTTAAAATACATTTCTTATCCACTAACCAGTGATTTCTGGCCCTGCGGTTGTTCAGGATGAAAAGTCTCAGGTTTTGCTCCTGATAGCAATTAAAATTTTCAGTGCAAGCGAAAGCAAACAATTACCTGCCCACTGTCATAAACATGACCCCAAAAACTGGAATGTTCAAAGCGAGTCCATCTTCTGTACGGGGACTCCGTAGGCACTTGTAAGAAGTGGCACTTGTTTTGTAAACCCTCTGAAAATCAAGGAAAACGACGCCGAGGAACCAGAAGGGGAACCATGACCCTAACAAGTGGAGGCCAGAGTCATCTCTCTTGGATCACGGGGCTCATCGGGAAGGTTTCTTTCCTGAGAACGGAGCCGGGGATGGGGGAGGTGGGAAGGGAGGCCTGTCTTTGTGTGTATCATAAGTGTGCATGCTCCGAGCTGTGATCGCTGTCGTGGCTGTCTTCGTTGGCTAGCGAGTCCCCTGTGTGCTGGAGGCTGGTGGCTCCGATCCCGGAGAGCTCGGAGGGGAGCAGAGTGCCTTTTTTCACGTTGACCAGTTCTTTTTCCCGGGCGGCTGCCCCCTGCTGCCCTCCCTTCACTCTCTTCCATTTCATCCGCCGGTTCTGAAACCAAACTTTGACCTGAAAGAAACGAAGCAAGAGCCAGAGAGGTGGGAAAGACGTGAATAGCAACTACGGTCTCGTCCATCAGGTGCAAAGATGTGACTAAAGAATGGAAAGCAAGTTTAGATGATAATAATACTATGTGTTAAGCTCTATGTGCCAGGCACTGTAATAGGCTCTGAGGTGGATCCAAGCAAATCGGGCTGGACCCAGTCCCTGACCCATGTGGGGCTCACAGTGTCGATCCCCATTTTATGGATGAGGTAACTGAGGCACAGAGAAGTGAAGTAACTTGGCCAAGGTCTCATACGGTTGTACTGAATAAATAGCACTGAGTAAATAGCACTGACTGATTAAATGAGCAAACAGGGCTCCAACTGCCCCCTTCAAAACCTTATTGAAGGCACATCTCCTCTAAGAGGCCTTCCTTGACCAAGCCCTCCTTTCCTCTTCTCCCATTCCCTTCTGCATTGCTCTGACTTGCTCCCTTTATTCATTCCCCCCTCTGATCCCCAGCACTTAGATACATGTCTGTAATTTATTTATTTACATTAATGTCTGTCCCCCACCCCTCCCCACCCCCCCAGACTGTAAGCTCATTGTGGGCAGGGGATGTGTCTCATTATTGTTGTATTGTACTCTACCAAGTGCTTAGTACAGTACTTTGCACACAGTCAGCACTCAGTAAATGCGATTGAATGAATGAATGCTCACCGGTTTACTACACTACATGAGAAGGAGAAAGGGAATTGTAAATAGAAAGGACTGAATCGGGTGTAGAATCTCCCAAGGTTTGACAGGTAACCTGTGGCGTTGGAAGGAATTCTGCCGTATGCTCCTTCTTGGTGGTGAACATATCCGTGCTTATGTTACAGCTCTCCAAGCTCTTGGAGCATTGAACCCAGTGAGTTCTCAATAAATATCATTATTACTACTTACCCCTTCATATCTGACAGGCCACCCCTCTCCCCACCTTCAAAGCCCTACGAAAATCACATCTTCTCCAAGAGGCCTTCCCTGATTGACGCTCTCATCTCCCCTATTTGAGCTCCTAACTGTGTTACATATGCATTTGGATCTGAGTTACTCTGGTCTCGTCTTATGTCGTTTCCGACCCATAGCTACACCATGGACACATCTTTCCCAGAATACCCTGTTCTTCATCTGCAATCATTCTGGTAGTGGATCCAGAGTTTCCTTGGTAAAAATATGGAAATGGTTTACCATTGCCGCCTTCCGCACGGTAAACTTTAGTCTCCACCCTTGACTCTTTCCCTTGTCACTGCTGCCCAGAGTAGGTGAGTTTTGACTTAGAGCAGATTGCCTGCCACTTGCTAGCCACTGCCCAAGCTAGGAATGGAAATGCCTCTGCTTGACTCTCCCTCCCATAGTCGAGACTGATAGAGAACTGGAAACTCTCCAGGTGCGACCCTGAGAGGGGAACCCAAGGGCATACAGCAGATAGATGGTGGAGCCAGAATTAAAATTCAGATCCTCTCATTCCCAGGGTCTTTTCACTAGGCACACTGCTTCTCTCTCTAGCTCACAAACTCCCACTCTTCAGAGACCAGATTGCTCAGAAATCCAGACAACTAGTGTGAGTGGCTCGGAAAGGAGGGTTCCCTAACTCCACAAAGAAATACGTGGCTCAGTGGAAAGAGCACGGGCTTTGGAGTCAGGACTCATGAGTTCGAATCCCAGCTCTGCCACTTGTCGGCTGTGTGACTATGGGCAAGTCACTTAACTTCTCCGTGCCTCAGTTCCCTCATCTGTAAAATGGGGATTAAGACTGTGAGCCCCACGTGGGACAACCTGATTCCCCTATGTCTACCCCAGCGCTTAGAACAGTGCTCGGCACATAGTAAGCGCTTAACAAATACCAACATTATTATTATTATTATTAAATAAGTAAAGGGAACAAAATAATAACCAGGTAAAGTTAAAGGTGCACGTGGTTTGTTTGCCATGAGCTTTGAAATGGATATTTTTTCCTGGCACTTTAGAAGTCAGTCAAATGCTAAAATCATTCACTGAATCAGCCACCTTTAGTTCTTCTATTAAAATGTACATATACTGAAAATGCAGCTGCAAATCTATGGAGAGATGCTATTGACTACACCAGCTACTGGATTAAAAATCTTTTCTAGAGTCCAATTCACTGAAAGTTTAGGTCCTTCACATTCCAAATTATTTTGTGTAAAGCACTCTTCATTGGATCTATTTGGAAGTAAAAAGTTTCAGGCCAGGAGGAATCCTATGATACCCATGAGGTGATATTAGAAACAATTTGCCAAAATTAATTTAAATTCATGAGACTTTATTGCCCCTCTAGTTGTGGTCCATGGCCACTCAGAACTCCTCCATTACCTCTGAAATGTACAGTTTAAGGTCAGAGGTCATTGTGCTGCACTTGACTTGTCATCCTCAATTCCTCTATATCCTCAGCTAGGATCCCATAATTAAATAAATTAAGTGGAAAGACTCTCAGGAAGCTAGGATTTATAATGTCCTTTATTGGCACTAAAAGGAATATAATGTTTGCTTTTAGAAAAACTGCATTTTATTTGATGTTTTTCAATATTGTTCCCCTCATTTTTCAATATTCATTCGTATTTTCTGAGAGCTTACTGTGTACAGAAGTCTTGAAAGAGTGCATTATGGTAGACTACAATATACAAGTCCTAGAGTAATAGTAATAATAATTATTATTATTAAGGTATTTGTTAAGCTATTACTATGTGCCAGGCACTGTATTAAGCTCTGGGGTAGATCCAAGCAAATCAGGTTGGATACAATCCCTGTACCACGTGGGGCTCACAGTCTCAATCCCCATTTTACAGGTGAGGGAACTGAGGCACAGAGAAGTGAAATGACTTGCCCAAGGTCACCCAGCAGACTGGGATTAGAATCCATGAGAAGGAGTATGGCTTAGTAGAAAGAGTACCTGATTGGGAGTCAGAGGTCGTGGGTTTGATTCCCGGCTCTGCCACTTGTCAGCTGTGTGACCTTGGGCAAGCCACTTCACTTCTCTGCTCTTCAGTTATCTCATCTATAAAATGGGGACTAAGACTGTGAGCCCTATGTGGGTCAACCTGATAACCTTGTATCTGCCCCAGTGCTTAGAAGAGTGCTTGGCACGTAGTAAATGCTTAACAAATGGCATCATTATTATTAATCACAGAATCAACAAGAGACCCAGAGATGAGGGGCAGGGATTAGCATCGGTAATTAGAACCTTTTTTGTATTATCTTTGTGTTATGTTATTTTTGTGTATTTTGGGTATCTCTGCATCCCACTTGTGGGCTGAGAAGGAGAGGAGGTTGGGGCGGTGCGGATTTATTTTATTTTTCTAGGGGAAGCAGCATGGCTTAGTGGCAAGAGCCCGGGCTTGGGACCCAGAGATCATGGGTTCTAATTCCGCTCTGCCACTTGTCTGCTGTGTGACTTTGATAAGTCACTTCACTTCTTTGTGCCTCAGTCACTGGGTTGGGGATGAAGACCGTGAGCCCCATGGGGGTCAACCTGATTACCTTGTATTGCCTCCAGAGCTTAGAACAGTTTTTGGCACTTAGTAAGCACTTAACAAATACTGCTATTATTTATTGTTATTTATTTATTATTTATGATCTTCTCACTCCCAGGCCCGTGCTCTAGCCACTATGCTATACAATATAATATAATGGTAAACGCAAACCCTGACAAGGAAGCATTAATTCATTCAATCGTATTTATTGAGCACTTACTGTGCACAGAGTACTCTACTAAGCACTTGGAATGTACAATTTGGCAACAGAGACAATTGCTGCCCAACAACAGGCTCACAGTCTAAAAGGGGGAGACAGACAGCAAAACCAAACAAGTAGAAAGGCAACCACTGTCCCTGTTGAGGCAGAATATAGTATAATCATATTCTGGATTCATCTTTCCCTAGAACTGCTTTAGTTCCTAAGAATCAAGTCAAATCAATCAGTCAGTGATCTTTATTGAGCACTGTGTATAAAACACTCTATTAAGTGTTTGGGAGACTTAACAACAGAGAAAAAAGAGAAATAATATTTTCATTTCACTTCTTATAGATGAAGGATCCTGATACAAAACCCATTACTCTTTGTAAAATTAGATTTACTTAGGTTCTCACTTTCCTCTTACTCCAGCCTACCTGGGGCACATAAAATGTTCTAATTTAGCAAAGTTAATCTCTGGTTTTTGACACTTGGAAATGTCTAATAAATTCCTGTTGTCATATATTTGGTGATTCTGCTGAATGTAGAAAAGGGTGACATTTGAAGGAGTAAGGATAAATTGGGTACCAGGGCTGTCTTATGTGGTAGATTACAGTGTCAACATATCCAACACAAGGAGATTACCGTCTCCTTTTCTATCCACAAGGAGCTCACAGACTACTCTGAGGCCAAAAGGGAGATTAAGTGATATTTCTTTTTTTTGCACAGTCTGAGAGTGTATTTTGTGTTGGATATGTCTGAATCAGTCAAACACTGAATCAATAGCATTTATTGAAAGTGCTACTGTGTACAGAGTACACTATAATAAATGCAAGGGAGAGTACAGTTGATATGATCTGCCCTCAAGGAACTTCAAATCCAGCAAGGGAGCTGACATTAAAATAACTGACAGTAGGAAGAAGTAAAAGGGGATATGTAGATGAGTTAATTGTTGAATAATAGGATGTGTAAGTTATATACAGAACTGCTGTGGATGGTTGTGCACACAGAAGTGTGCAGTTGGAGCAAAAAGGAAGGAACATGGCCTATTGGAAAGAGCACGGGCCTGGGAGTCTGAAGCCCTGAGTTCTAATCCTAGTTCCACCACTTGTCTGCTGTGTGCTCTTGGAAATGTCCCTTACCTGTGTTTCAGTTACCATATTTGTAAAATGGTAATTAAGACTGTGAATCCCATGTGGTTTATGAACTTTGTCCAACCCGATTGTCTTATCTCTAGCCCAGAGCTTAGTATAGTGCCTGGCACTTATAGTGTTACAGTAAGCATTTAACAAATGCTCTTAAAAAATGCTGAGGTTGTAGCTAGGGAGGCTAGTTACTAGACAGTAGATTGTAGACTATAAACTCATTGTGTGCAGGGAATGTGTCTCATATTATTATATCATATTCTCCCAAATGCTTAGTACAGTGCTCTGCACACAATAAGTGCTCAATAAATATGATTGACTGAATGACTGACTGACTGAGGCTACAATTTAGGATGAACAACAAATGGTTAAACAGCTGCTTGGGATTGTAACTTTTTTTGCAGTTGAATTTCCTAAAACACATTATTTTCAGGCAGGCATTAATCCATTCCTTACTTCTCTTGCCTGCAAATTTTAGTAATAGGAAGCCAATCCCATGTTCATATCTGCTACTTTCTCATCATAACTGTCAGTAAACTTGGATCAATAAGCGATCGGCTTTTGAAGTCCCTCTCCCTTGGGCTGTCGGTTTATGAACTCAGTTTCTACATAGAGTTTGAATGTCTTTGGGATTCCTCAGGAAGTCACTCGATAGTTGCTTTCCATGCCAAGAGGATTATTTTCCTTCTGTGCTTAGCTGTGGGTGAAGCCCAAGATATACATTTATCTTTTTTGCTTAATCATGGAGCCTGCTGGAACATCCATTTTCGTGTTTATTCCAAAGTCCAGTTGTGATAAGTCTTTTTCTAATGAGGTTTATGTCTCTTTCTTCCATTAGGTCGCAAGCTCTTTGTGGGTAGAGGCTATGGTGCTGTTTTGTTATTCCTAAGCGCTCAGTACAGTGCTCAGAACTTGGTACTTAGGACAGTGCATCCAGTAGATTCTAAATAAATATTTCTATTACTACTATTACTTCTTCTATTACTATTCCTACTTCTGTACTCTCACTGTTACTATTATTGCTATTACACACTCCTACTTATTACTACAGATTGTAAGTATGTCATCAATATTATTATAATAGTATTTGTAAAGCGCTCACTATGTGCCGACCACTGTTCTAAGAGCTGGGGTAGATACAAGGTGATCAGGTGCCTCCCGTGGGGCTCCCAGTTTTAATCCCCGTTTTACGGGTGAGGGAACTGAGACCCAGAGAAGTGAAGCGACTTGTCCAAAGTCACACAGCAGACAAGCGGCAGAGCCGGGATTAAAACCCAAGCCCTGGGACTCCTAAACCCGGGATCTTTCCACTAAGACCTGTTGTGGACAGGGAACATATCTACCAAATTTGTTATATTGTACTCTCCCAAGGGCTTAGTAGAGTGTTCTGCACACAGTAAGCACTCAATCAATATGATTGGTGGATTGATTAATTGATTGATACTATTATCATTACTACTATTACATAGTAAGCACTCAATAAATACTATAGAATGAATGAATGAATTTCTTCTACTAATTATATTATTGAGCTGGGAATGCGTCTGTTTATTGTTATATTGTCCTCACCCACTCATTTCATCCAGTGCCCTGCACACAGTAAGCACTCCATAAGATTGAATGAATAAATTACTGCTATCTACTCTTGCTATTATGAAGCAGTGTGGTTTAGTGGAAAGAGCCCGGGCTTGTGAGTCAGAGGATGTGGGTTCTAATCCTGGCTCTGCCACTGGTCTGCTGCGCGACCTTGGACAAACCACTTAACTTCTCTGTGCCTTAGTTACCTCATCTGTAAAATGAGGATTAAGACTGTGAGTCCCACGTGGGACAACCTGATTACCCTGTGACTACCCCAGCGCTTAGAAGAGTGATGAGCACATAGCAAGTGCTTAACAAATACCTTCATTATTATTATCATTATTATTATCATTATTACTACTATGAAAATTTCCAAAGAAGCAGGAAGAAAATGATCCAGAGTACCATTTGAATACTCTGTGTCTTGTCTGGGTAAAATACTGGCAGATACTCCACATGAAAAATCAAGAACATTGGATGACCTTAACTGGGTTGCAAATAAAGCCTTTTATTTCCAGACTATTGCCCCTTCATTCCTTCCCCTCATCAGTACTTCCTTCTAAGATAATCCAGAAGCAGCCTAAATGTTTAACATTTGAAATATGGATGTCAATAATAAACTTATAGAAATAACCTGGAAGCTGGGATCTGTCCTCCACACAAGTCAAGCAAAGGATGAAAACACCGTTTATGTAAAAAGAAATATTTTTCCTCAGTACACACCCAGAAATGGACAAAGATGTTGAAATGATTGATCTCTGGCTGTTCCTGTGGCTTCTAGGTCATAAATACATTGTGAGACCCCCCCCCCCCCCGACCCCATTTCTCTTAATGAAATAGGATCCGATGAGGTGGAGTTTTCCGTTTATGTTGGCAAGGGCGACAACTCATTCAATCTGTTTATTCCGGTAACCTTAGCTAGCTTGGAAATCTTTGACATCGCTCCTTCGATTAACTCGGGAAGAAAGGTCTTGGAAGGTGGAAACATCTCCCACTCTTTCTATATTTGGCAGGAACAACCTTATAAAAATGTCTATTTCACCACGCCTACTATCCCCCAATGCAGCTGCTTCCTCCGCTCATCCCACGGCGAGATATTAAATGTTTGGACGGAGGCTTCTCCAAGTTCATCTGGATGGCCGAAAAAGCAAAGAATCGGTATCGAGGGACAAGTGGGCCTTTAGCCTGACCGGCTCAATGGAATATCTGAAATGGACTGGTCAGCTGAAAATTACTTGCTCTTGGTCAAATAGGGATTGGAAAAGGTAGAAATAATTTTATAGGATGTGGAAACGGAAATCGCACACACCTATATTTTATGGTTCCAAAGGATGACACGATATTAAGAATCTTAAAGAGTTTCAACGAGGTATTTGGTCTCTGCTTTTCTTCGACATGAAATGATTTTCTTTAACGCTCAGTGTCGTGACCGCAAATTATTCCCCAAGTCACAGCGGGTTTTCAGAGGGGGCTCAATGGGGAATGAATGTTCCTTCCTGACCTTTCAGGACACTGAAATGCGTAACCCTCAAAAAATCTGAATTGGGCATCTCTTGAGAATTTTTATGAATAGAATCACTTCTTACTTGGAAAATGCTTGGATGACCCAAGGAGTTTAATCCATCCTTAGAGGAGCAAAACTGTAGTGGGACTAGATGGTGGGATTGGGACTTTCAAATCTGCCCAGAGATAGAACAGAGTGTCTAGTGAAGTTGTGCTACCCACAAAACAAACATTCTTCCCTGCGCAACCTTGACCCCAAAACTCAAACAATCAATCATATTTATAGAGCGCTTATTATGTACAGAGCCCTATATTAAGTGGTCCAGAGAGTACAATATAAGAGGGTTGGTTGACGCGTTCCCTGCCATTTCCCAACCAGTCCATCAACGGATTGCATTTTTTCAGTGCTTACTATGTGTGGGGTACTTCACCAAGGACTGTGGCCTCGTGGAAAGAGCGCAGGCCTGGGAGTCAGAGGACCTGTGTTCTAATCCTGGCTCTACTACTTGCCTGCTGTGTGACCTTGGGCAAGTCCCTTACATTTTTGTGCCTCAATTTTCTCAACTGTAAAATAACTGTTGTCCCTCCCACTTAGATCGTGAGCCCCATGTGGGACAGGGACTTCTGTCTAATCTGATTAATTTATATCTACCCCAGAGCTGAGTACAGTGCTTGGCACATAATAAGCACTTGATTCTATTATCCCCTTGATTCTATTATCCCCTTGATTCTATTTATTGCTATTGTTCTTGTCTGCCCGTCTCCCCCATTAGACTGTAAGCCCATCAAAGGGCAGGGACTGTCTCTATCTGTTATCGATTTGTACATTCCAAGCGCTTAGTACAGTGCTCTGCACATAGTAAGCGCTCAATAAATACTATTGAATGAATGAATGGATTTAAAAGTCCTGTTATTATTATTATGATGACTAAACTTGGGAGAATACAATAGAAGAGGTAGACAACATCCCAGCCTCAGGGACTTTACAGTTTACTGAGCACTTAATCATTATTGTAGTTGTTAAGCGCTTACTATGTGCCAGGCACTGTTCTAAGCATTAGGGTAGATACCTGGTAATTGGGTTGGACAGAGTCCCTGTCCCATATAGGGTTCACAGTGCCGAGCACTTTTCGGTTATCAGTAATTTATTTTAATGTCCACTGCTCCAGGAGACTGAGTTCTTATGAACAGGGAATGTGTCTACCAACTTTGTGGGTTGGACACTCCCAACTGATGGAACAGTGCTCTGCTCATGGCAAGTAGCCAGTTTATACCACTGATTGATTAATTACTCCAGGTGACATTTGATCCTCTTTTAATTATATTGTATTCTCCCAAGCCCCTCTTAGGGTCACACCTGGAGAGTTTCCAGTCCCGTACCAGTTACGACTGCAGGAGGGAGAGTCAAGCGGAGGGAGAGTCAAGCGGAGGCCTGTCCATTCCTTTCCTAACTTGGCCAGTGGCTAGTGAGTGGAAGGCCTTCTGCAACAAGTCAAAACTCACCTGGGCCGTGCAGCAGCGGCACGGGAGAGAGTCGAGGGCAGAGACTCATTTACTGCATGCAAGGCGGCTACAGTAAACCACTTCTGGAGTTTGACCAAGAAAACTCTATGGATCCACTACCAGAACGATTGCAGATGGAAGTGGGGCGTCTGGGAGAGATATGTCCATGACGTCGCTATGGGTCGGGCATGGTTCGACAGCGTAAGACAAAAACAACTACCCCGAGCATTTAGTACAATGCTCTGCACACAAAGTAAGTGCTCATTAAATACGATTGAATGAATGAATGAATAAAGTTTGGTGGCTCTCTGTGTTTCAAGAGGAAACGTGTTTTCCTGCTGTCTGGAAAATCTTTGCTGTTTGGGAAGATGTTCAGGAGACATTCTTTCCCAACGTCTTCACAAACAGACATTTATGTCTCCCAGAATGGCTCCCACACTGATTGGCCTTGTTTTCAACGTGGAACCTGGATTTCCAAAGTTCCTTCTTCCGAGTCCCTGGATTTCCATTACCTCTAGGTCCATTTCATCCTTCCTGACTAAAAGCCATTAAATTGCAAGCCAGCAGTGAACAGCAGGGGAATTATTTTTTCTGGTGTGCTTTTGGCCTTGTCTTTGGAGGCCTTGTTTTCGCTCTTAAATGTCTTTTTTTCCTAACGTTGTAAAAACGATTTACGGGATGAAATGGCTCCTAAATGAAAAGATGAAGTAGCAGTGTGAGATGACGGACCGATACGGCAAAAAGAGTGCAAAGAAGGAGAATCGGCGGCTGTAATTGTCATATTAAGCGCTTACTATTTGTCAAGCTCTGTTCTGAGCATTGGGAAGATTACAGGATGATCCAGTTGGACACAGTCCCCATCAAAGGATCACAGTAGGAGGGAGAACTGGTATTGAATTCCCATTTTCCAGATGAGGTCACTGAGGCACATAGAAGTTAATTGACTTGCCCAAAGTTATAGACAGAGCGGGGATTAGAACCCAATTCTTCTGAATCCCGGGCTCTTTCCACTCTACCACACTGCTCCTGTGAGACAGCTAAATCATACATATGTGTTTAACCAAGCAAAAGCCACCTCTCCACTTAGAAGGGAAGCTTCCATAGCCCCAAGGACCCAAAAGCTTCTCCCGGACTTGGGAGTCAGAGGTCATGGGTTCGAATCCAGGTTCCACCACTTGTCAGTTCTGTGACTTTGGGCAAGTCACTTAACTTCTCTGTGCCTCAGTGACCTCATCTGTAAAATGAGAAGCAGCATGGCTCAGTGGAAAGAGCACGGGCTTGGGAGTCAGAGGTCATGTGTTCGAATGCCGGCTCTGCCACTTGTCAGCTGTGTGACTGTGGGCAAGTCACTTCACTTCTCTGTGCCTCAGTTACCTCATCTGGAAAATGGGGATTAACTGTGAGCCTCATGTGAGACAACCTGATTGCCCTGTATCTACCCCAGCACTTAGAACAGTGCTCTGCACATAGTAAGCGCTTAACAAATATCAACATTATTACTATTATTAAAATGGGTATTAAGCCCCGCCTGGGACAACCTGATCACCTTATATCCCCCCCAGCGCCTAGAACAGTGCTTTACACATAGTAAGTACTTAACAAATGCCATCATCATCATTATTATTATGTGCCAGTCACATCAAGGGCTGCTTTTCCCTTAACAAGGATCCCAGCAATTCACCCTGGCCTCTCACAGATGTATAGCTGAAAGAGGCAGTTAGTCAAGCGGTAGAATTAATCGAGCACCTATTGTGTGCAGAGCACTGTACTAAGCACTTGGAAGAGTCTAACATAGTCAAGTGGACACAATCCCTGCCCTCAAGGAATTTATCATCTAGAGGGGGAAACTGTCATGAACATGGCTAGTGGAAAGAGTAGGGGCAGAGGAGGCAGAAGACCTGAACTGTAATCTTGGCTCTGTCAATTGCCTGCTGCATGACCTTGGACAAGTCACTTCACTTCTCTGTCTCTCAGTTTCCTTATCTCTAAAAATGGATTTAAATACTTATTCTCATGTGGGACAGGGACAGACTTTCACTTGACTTTGTTATACTTACACCAGTGTTTAATATAGCATTTGCCACATACTACACCTTTTAACCAGAGTCTTAAAAAAAAAATGATGACATTTGTGAAGCACATGCTATGTGTCAAGCACTGTGCTAAGCACTGGGTGGATACAAGCTACTTAGGTCAGACACAGTCCCTGTCCCACATGGTACTCACAGTTTTCATCCCCATTTTCGAGATGAGGTAACTGATGACCAGAGAAGTGAAGTGACCTGCCCAAGGACACACAGCACACAAGTGGAATAACTAAGATTCTCTCTCCTGCAGTGGAAGACTTACCCATGCTCCTTCTCCATTATCATTATTATGTTCAAACAGAGGAAGCAACTGAGTATTTAGAGTAGATGCATATATTCTGGTCAAGGTAAGGATGCATACCTAAGTGCTAAGGGGGTGAGGACTCAGATGCATAAGTGGTGTATTAGAGAGGGAAAATAAGGTGGGAGATGAGAGGTTGGTCAGGAAAATTTCCTGGAGGAGATACGATTTTAATAGTGCTTTCATGAGGAGGAGAGAGCCAATCTGGCAGATGTGAAAGGCCAGGGAGTTCCAGGTGGGAGGGAAGACTGTGAACAAGAGGTTGATTGTAAGAAAGACGAGAGCAAGAACGTTCATAATTTTCCCAGAGAGTTTCGTGTCCCTGAGCTCGCTCTCCTGTCATCATTTACTTATCAAATCTATGGCCAAAGATGTTAAATAAAGTATTGGGCACTGCCAATCAAGCTCTTAGCATTCCAATTGGCATTTGAATTACAGAGAAAGGGTTTTGCTGGATAAGAAGATTTTATTTACAGTCAGGCAGGAGGGAAGTGGGGTGAACCATCTAATTCCACAATTTAAACACGATTCTCCTAGGAAGTTTAAAAGAATATTATCAAACCAGGTAGCTTCTCTCCTTCTCCCATCCTGCCCATGAAGCAGGTGAAACTCTGGCTCATGACTGATACAGGGCAAAAGCTGCCGGACACCAAGAGACCTCCCAAGTGCTTAGTACAGTGCACTGCACACAGTAAGCACTCAATAAAAACGATTGTTTGATTGACTGAATGAATGAATGAACCTCCAATTTTTCCCTGATCTTTGGTTTGGCATTTCTGAGGGTCACAGGAATTCAGAGCACCCCCTATCTTGCACACCAAATGATAGAACTGTGGTATTTGTTAAGCACCAGTAAATTCTTTGTGTTGAGCATTGAGTTGAGCACTGGGCTAGATGTATAATAATTGATAATATTGAATAATTATAATTACAATAATTGTGGGTTATGTACCAAGCACTGTACTAAGCTCTAGGGTAGATGCAAGATCATCAGGTCCCCTGTGGGACTGACAGTCTAAGAAGGAAGGAGAGTAAGTACTAAATTCTGACAGTCTAAGAAGGAAGGAGAGTAACTACTAAATTCCTATTTTGCAGATGAGGCAACTGAGGCCCAGAGAAGTGAAGTGATATGCCTAAAGTCACACAGCAGAGAAGTGGAGGAGTTGAATTAGAACTCAGGCCCTTTGACTCCCAGGCCTCTGTTCCTTCCACTAGGCCACGACGCTTCTTTGCAAAGTAATCAGATTGTCCACAGTTCCTGTATGGCAAAGGTTTAGAATCCAAGAGGTAGAGGGGTAGGTATTATTCCATCATCCCTACTTTAGAAATGAGAAAACTAAGGCACAGAGATTTGACCATGGTCACACAGCAGGGAAGTGACAGAGATGGGATTAGAATGCTGGTGTCCAGTCCCCGAGACCCATGCTCTTTCGCCCAGAACAGGCTGCCTTCTACTTCATCCATGTATGCCACATCAACCCACTCCAGGAGTATATAAAGGCTCAGCAAGCAATGTGCCATCTTTGATTCTACTCGCAGACTGTCAGAGTGGTGGTGGGGATAGTGATACCCACCCTTCCAGTGTAAGAACACCTAAACCCAAATTATATCTGATCTGATTTACATTATATTTATCTCTGTACTGAGTACAGTGCTTGACAACATAGTTAATGCTTAGAAAATACCACAGGGATCATGACCACAACCTACAGGAACAGTATCAGCCTTTTTTTTTTTTTTTCTGATCCGGGTTCACCACACTCACTGAAATTTAGTTAAAGAATAGATGAGAAATAAACAGGCACTCGACCTTACATATACTTAAGGTAGCTAAAATATGAATCTGGGAAGAGAAGATTCCAGCCTCCTGAGCACTTGGGAGGTCTCTTGGTGTCTGGCTTCTTTTTCAGTGTGTCAGGAACCTCCAGGTTCCTAATGCCAGCCTCCTATAAGGCATAGAAAGGTTGCCCTGCTTCTATTGAATTCTTCCAATCATCTACCAATCCATCAATGAATGGTATTTATTGAGTGCTTACTGTTTGCAGAGCACTACACTAATTACTTGGGTGAATTCAATGCAACAGAGTTGGTGGAATCATTTCCCACCCTCTACAAGCTTACAGTCTGGAGGGGGAGTCAGGCATTAATAAGCTCATTGCGGGCAGGGAATGTGTCTGTTTATTGTTATATTGTGCTTTCCCAAGAGCTTAGTGCAATGTTTTGCACAGAGAAAGTGCTCAGTAATTACAGTCGTAAGAATGAATAGCAATAAACAAATTACTGGTATGTACGTAAATGCTGTGGGCCAGAAGGCAGGGTGAAAATCGAATGCCCAAATGGTAGTAATCCAAGAACAAAGATGCCGAGGATGGGAGAGGGAGAACAAATTTAGTATAGCACCTCTTCCTTCTCCTCCTCATCATCCTCTTGGAGTGCAGAGCCCTGCTCTGAGTGCTTGGGAGAGCCTTTGACAATTCTGGTAAACGAATGCAGCTGGCGGCAGAGGAAGTGACAATCTCGCTTTAAGAATGTTAAGCAGGACTGCATGACTCAAACACGCATTGGGTTTCCTCCCCCTAAAAATAAAAAAATATTAAAGTCTCCAAAGGGGATACTTCCCATTTCCAGTTCAGTGATTATTGAACCAGATTCGTCCAATGTTTAGAAACCCACGTCCTGGCAGAGAAAGCTGGATATTTGAGAATAAGGTAATTCTGGTACCTTCTCGTTCATCCCAACTCCAAAAAGGAACATGAGAAATGGTGCCCCCATGGCATAAAACAGCTACGGCAGCTAATACTTCTCTCCTGCAGTGGGAGACTTACCCAGCCAAAAAAAAGAAACCAAAAGGGAAATCACTTGGAGGGAAAAAGATTTTGTCCAGGCTGACTTGGAAGTGCTGGAGACAACTAGTTCAACCTGTGTCATTGACCGAGGCCCCAGGTCGACCATTTCGCTAGGAAAGCATGACTGTGCTTGGCCTAACTCATGAAAGAGAGACCTGCCTTCTCCAATCTCTAATGATCCTAACAGTTTTTATTCATTATTTATTAAGAATAATGAAATATTAATAATATTTATCAGTAATAATAATAATAAATGATGGTATTTGTTAAGTGCTTACTATGTGCCAGTCACTGCTGTAAGCGCTGGGGTAGATACAAGGTAATCAGGTTGTCCCACGGGGACTCACAGTCTCAATCCCCATTTTACAGATGAGGTAACTGAGGCACAGAGAAGTTAAGTGACCTGTCCAAAGTCACACAGCTGACCGGGGCAAGGCCGTGATTAGAACCTATGACTTCCAAGCCCGTGCTCTTTCCACTAAGCCACGCTGCCTCTCTATTTATTCTCGGTTTATTGTCTACTTATTACTATCCTTCATACCCAACAGACAGTCACTCTCTCCACCTTCAAAGAATTAGAAAAATTATAGCTCCAAGAGGCCTTCCTTGACTAAGCCTTAGTTTCCTCTTCTCCCAATCCCTTCTGTGTTACCCTTGACCTTGAATTGGCACCCTTTATTCAACCCATCATCATACACACAGCACTTGGGAACATATCCATAATTCATTTATTTATATTAGTATCTGTCTCCCCCTCTAGATTCTAAGCTCCTTGTGGGCAGGGGTCGTGTCTACAAACCTGATTCTACTGTACTCACCCAAGAACTCAGTATAACGCTCTGATCTCAATAAGGGCTCAGTAAATATCACTGATCAATTGATACTACAGATCAAGGACTGAACTCATCATTAGGGGAGATGCGAGATAACCTGACAAAATGCAATCCTTTTCTTCCACTCCATTCTGCATCACCTTGAATCACTCCCTTTATTCATTCCCCCTTTTCAGCCCCACATCACTTATGTTCAATCTGTGACTTATTTATATTAATGTCCATCTCCCCCTCTAAACTGTAAGCTTATTGTGTTGAGGAAGAAGGTGTGTATGCTTGTTATATTGTTACATTGTGCTCTCCCAAGCACTTAGTACAGTTTTCTGTACACATTAGGCACTCAATAAATACATATGATTTATTGATTGATAATTAGTGGACATGTTCCCTGCCCATTATGAGCTTCATGCTGCAGCTATTGATTGCCGAGCACTTTACTAGGTATTGGGAACATATTTGAAAGTATAGACCCTAAACTCACTTTGGGCAAGGAACGAGTCTACCAACTCTGTTTTATCGTGTTTTGTACAGTGCTTTGCATACAGTAAGCACTTAATAAATACTATTGAATGAATGTAGTCTCCCCAGTGCTTAGTAATGTGCTCTGCATACAATAAGCACTCAAGCAACACCAATGATTGATTGATCAAAGTCCTTATCTCTGCCCTCAAGGATTTAGTAAAAATGATAATAATGACAATTATGGTATTTGTTAAGCCCTTACCACAGGCCAGGCACTGTATTGAGCACTGGGGTAGATACAAATAAATTGGATTGGACACAGTCCCTGGCCCACATGGGGCTCAAAGTCTTAATCCCCATTTTACAGATGAGATCACTGAGGCACAGGGAAGTGAAGTGACTTGCCCAAGCTCACACCGGAGAAAAGTGGCAGAGCTGGGATTATGAATCATGGCTTTCTGACTTCCAGTCCCATCCTCTATCCACTACAAGGATTTCAAAGTCTGTTGCCCTTACACACATTTTATCATGCAAAGGACAAGTTTTTAGACACCTGTCCTTTTTAATCTACTATTGTATGATTTCCTTTAAGTACTGGGTGCGTAATACAGTGCCTGACGCAAAGTAAGTGCTTAACAAATACCATCACTGATATTATTATCATCTAGCAATTACTACAGTGCCTGGCACATAGTAAGGCTTAAAAAATACCATTATTAGTACTATTACTACGAGTATGGAAAAATACAAGTGATCCATTTCCTACCCACAGGGAGGCTACACTCTTACTACGGAGGAAGACACAAACATATTTCCTACAAACATACAAACATATCACAGAACTTATATATATATCTGTATTTATATATATATATATATACATATCTGTAATTTTATATTGTTTGCATTGATGTCTGTCTCCCCTCCTCTAGACTCTGAGCTCATTGGAGGCAGCAATTGACAACATTTAAAAATAATAATAATAATGATGTTGGTATTTATTAAGCGCTTTCTATGTGCAGAGCACTGTTCTAAGCACTGGGGTAATCAGGTTGTCCTATGTGAGGGTCACAGTCTTAATCCGCATTTTACAGTTGAGGTAACTGAGGCACAGAGAAGTTAAGTGACTGGTCCAAAGTCACACAGCTGACAAGTGGCAGACTCAGGATTCAAACCTATGACCTCTGACTCCCAAGCCCAGGTCTTTCCAATAAACCACGCTGTTTACTGTTGTAATGGACTTTCCCACGTATTTAGTACAGTGCTCTGCACACAGTAAGTGCTTAATAAACACAATTCAATTATTGAATTAATATTAATAGAGCTATCGGTGTGAATCATTCAGGAATAAGTTGTTCTAAAATGATATAGACAGAAAGCAGTTGCGGATTTTAGTATCGTTCTATGAAGGCTGTAGACTGTGGACTAAGCTCATTGTAGACAGGTAATGTGTCTGTTATATTGTTATATCGCACTCTCCCAAGCCCTTAATACTGTGCTCTGCATACAGTAAATTGTCAGTAAATATGATTGAATGATTGATTGATTATTTGAGAGTCTAAAGACATGCTTGGGCAGTGACCAAATATTGGGACAGCACTTTAATATTATGGTTATATAACAGGTTTGTGGTGGATATTGAATACAGTACAGTTAGAAGATACACACACACAAGGCGCCTGATGATCTAAAACATACCTATTTTAAAACATCTTGGGTGGGAGGAATCTGCGTAATTGGTAGAATAAAAGCATGAAAGGAGGAAAAGGAGAGGAAGGGAATCTTGGAATGCCATTTTAGGGCTTCAGAAACAGCCCCAGAGAAAAGCCTGGATCATCTGCACATGTGTGTGTGTGGAAACTGTTCTTTTAATGAAGATCAGATTTTCTAAAAATAGTTTAACCAGAGTGGATGAGTGTTTACTAATGTCTCATGCATAGTATTTCACAGACCAAGGCTGTCTCTCAACACGGAGATAGAATCCAAGAAGGCCTGGATACAGCGTTATGAAACATTCACTTCTTGAATGGGTTTTTAATAATGAGAAAATCCTTATTGAAAGTAATAGTAATGATATTTGTTAAGCACTTATTATGTGTCTAACTCTCTTCTAATCACTGGGGTAGATACAACCTAATCAGGTTGGACACAGTCCTGTTCCAGTTGGGGCTCACAGTCTTAATCCCCATTTTCCAGTTGAGGTGACTGTGGCACAGAGAAGTGAAGTGACTTGCCCAAGGTCACATAACAGAAAAGTAGTGGAGCCAGAATTAGAACCCAGGTCCTTCTGACTCCCAAGCCTGGTCTCTCTCTTCTAGGTCACACTGCTTCTCGCACTACCTCCCAACTCCAGACACCCTAAACCTCACACACATAAATACATACACCCCAACTCTAATCCCCACCACACATACCCAAAATCGTAACCCCCTACCCACCCAAACCAGAACACTAACTCCCTTCACACACCCTAAACATAAACTTAATCTCCCAAATACACATATTAAAAGTAACCCTAACTTTAACCCTAAGTGAAATCCTCCCCTACCCCTACCCTTCTATATATACACCAGAAAAATACCTGTTAACTTCCCAAGGAAAAAATAAATACATCTACGCCTCAGACCCCATAGAATCCTACCCACTTTAACCCTGGATCACATACTATCCAAGGATCAATTGGCGGGAAAAAATTTAGACAAAACTATAAGTGGATAGATAGGTGAATGTTCACTAATTACTCGATTTATTTCGTTCTTCAGGATAAAGTTAATGTTAGCATAATACTGTATGTACATATCAAATATGCAATATTTGAATATGAAGAGATAGGTAGAAGATAATTTCAACTTTAAAAAGTTACTTAATCTTTTTGGGGTTTAAATGTTCACTTCTTATGATCGTGCATTTCTCCATTATCAAATTTTTTTAAAAAACCATTGAAACTTTGAAATCGAATGCAACCGAGGTACAAAAATTTCGAAGATAATCCTGAAGTTTTCATATTTCCAGGAGAAGACTCACTTAGACCCCGAAGAATATACAAACCTAAAATGAGCCCTTTTGTCTGCTAACCCAAACAGCAGTTCTCAGGAACAGAGGAAGGAAAGGGGGACCTGGTGTGGGAGAGGGAGTTTGGAGATTGGAAGTTGTTCCCGGGGGTTTGAAGGGTGGAGAATGTCTGGGAACGGCTGCCAGCTCTGGCTTCTCCTGTTTCACAAGGTCCCCTGGGAGCTTACTGAATGTCTCTGGAACTTAGAGTCCCAACAACACAGGGAGTAAAAGGACAGGTTAGCTCACCAGCCCACTGTTCTCACACTTATGGCAAGGGATATGCCTACAACTCTGTCATATTGGACTTTCCCAAGTGTTTAGTACAGGGTTCTGCACACAGTAAAGTGCCCATGAATATGATTGATTGATTAATTAACTGTGGGAAGTTTCTTTAGGGTTGATCCTGTTGTCAAACACAGGGTCCAAGAGTCTCCATCCAGCCTTCCTTACCTTACCTTAATTATCTTTCCTTACCTTACCTTCCCCCTCTCAGGGTCTAACTTGGAGAGTTTCCAGTACTCTACCAGACTCAACTACAGGAGGAAGAGCCAAAGAGAGGCCTACCCATTCCATTCCTAGCTTGGGCAGTGAGTAATAATAATAATAATAATAATGTTGGTATTTGTTAAGCGCTTACTATGTGCCGAGCACTGTTCTAAGAGCTGGGGTAGACATAGGGGAATCAGGTTGTCCCACGTGGGGCTCACAGTCTTAATCCCCATTTTACAGATGAGGGAACTGAGGCACAGAGAAGTTAAGTGACTTGCCCACAGTCACACAGCCGACAAGTGGCAGAGCTGGGATTTGAACTCATGAGCCCTGACTCCAAAGCCCATGCTCTTTCCACTGAGCCACGCTGCTTCTCCGAGTAGCGAGTAGCGAGTGGAAGGCAATCTGTTACAAGTCAAAACTCACCCATGCTAGGCAGTGCCAGCCTGGGAGAGAGTCGAGGGTGGAGACTCGGGTTTACTGCATCGAAGGTGACAGTGGTAAACCACTTCTGGGTTTTTAACAAGAAAACTCTCTGGATCCACTACCAGATGATTAAAGATGGAGAGCAAGGCGTTCTGGGAGAGATGTGTCCGTGGTGTCACTATGGGTCGGAAATGACTTGACGGCATGAGACAAGACAAGACCTTACCTTCAGAGAGAAAATAAGCAATCCCTACCAAATGCCTATGCCACACCTGCTTTCTCCTCATGCAAGCTCCGACTTTTCTTCTGAACTAGAGACTATTACTAATAATGATACGCAGAGTGCCTCCATTTATCAATCAACTAAGTAATGGTATTTATTGAGCATTTACTGTGTGCAGAGCACTGTATTAAGCATTTGGAAAAGTCCACCCTCTGCTCCTCCCCCTTCCCCCTTCACCTCCCGGCAGCACTGTGCTCATTTGTATATACTATCTATTACCCTATTTATTTTACTAATGAGGTGTACATCCCCTTGATTCTTTTTATCATGCTAACATCTTGTTTTTGTTTCATTCTGTTTTGCTCTGCCGTCTGTCTCTCCCGATTAGACTGTGAGTCCGTCATTGGGCAGGGATTGTCTCTATCTGTTGCTGAATTGTAATAATAATATTGGTATTTGTTAAGCGCATACATTCCAAACGCTTAGTATAGTGCTCTGCACATAGTAAGCGCTCAATAAATACTATTGAATGAATGAATGAATGCAATGCAATGTGTTGGTAGACACAATCCTTGCTCTCAAGGAGCTTATTATGAAGTATTTCTGAAAAAGATTAGAGAGGATTAGAGAAGCCATGTGGCCTGGTGGATAAAGAACAAGTCTGGGAGACAGAAGAACCTGGTTTCTAATGCTGGTTCCACCATTTGTCTTCTGCATGACCTTTGTCAAGTCAATTAACTTTGCTGTGCCTCATTTACCTCATCTGTAAAATGGGTATTAAGATGGTGAGCCCCATGTGGGAAAAGGACTCTGTTAGTTTGTAGTTAGTTAGTTTGTTAGTTAGTATTAGTTTGTATCTTCTGCAGTGCTTAGTACGATGCCTGGTGAGTAGTACAGTGTTTAACAGCTATCATTTAAAAAAAAAAGCCTACTGGTTTAATATAGCTTTGGAGGAGATATAGATTTGGAATCAGTGACCACACAGGTTTTTTTTCTAGCAACATAAAATGGCTTCTCTTTGCTTAATCTAAGAAAAATAGAGAAGATTGTGATGTGATTCCCATCACCAAAAGTACCTGTCGTTCAGTAAGATCCAGGTTCACTGCAATCTCGTATCTTCTCAGCCTTGTCAGGTAGTTGTGATGGGCAAATTCAGCTTCAAGCTCTTTGATTTGCTCCTTGGTGAAAGCTGTTCTTTCCTTCCTGGGTTTACTACTGACTTCTGATTTATAATTTCCTTCCTGGGAGTCTGAAAGCAAGAGAAGGTACAATTAGGTGATAATTTGAATTACCTAGATAGCAAAATCAAAAAAAACCAGGATACCCATGCTGTTAGTTTTTATCGGGTGATATCAGAATATATTCACAAACCCAAGCCACATTTGTGCACCCAAATCAACCTACTGATAAAATCTACTACATGGAAATTGAGCCCAATCGCAACACAAGAGAAAAGTTTAATATGTGTTTGTACACTTCCCCTTATTTTTCCCTTTAAATGTAAATTCCTCTCGGGCAGCAGCTATTGATTTCTATATTTTTGGCCCAGTAAAAATAATATGAATACAAACCCATTGATTCAGACATTAAAGTCATTTTGAAGAGTGATTGGGTGTCTTACACCCCAAAATTCAGAGGTCTCTCCTTTAAAATGTGCACATTAAATAAGAAAAATTATAGACTCAATTCTGTAAGAGTCCTTACATGAAGCTCCTGGCATTGTGCTAATCATAATCATGCTTTGAGATAGAAAGATAAGAGAAGGTTCAGTATCTGAAAGGGTTTTTCCACTAGAGAAAGAAGGTGTAGAAATGAACAAGACCAAACACTCTGCTCCTCAAAGTTAATAAAGCTGTCATGGACAGTGTGAGCTCCTTACAAGCAGGTGCAGAAAGAGCAATTAAAAACAGATATTAGAATGGACCAGGGTTTTCCCAAGCTTTCTCCAGATACTTGGATCTGTACCCTCTAGGCACTTAATATTCACCACACCACTCATGTGCTCTGCCACTTGTCTACTCTGTGGCCTTGGGCAAGTCACTTTAATTCTCTAACCCACAATTACCTCATCTGTAAAATGATGATTAAAACTTTGATTATTATTAATAATAATAATAATAATGGTGGTATTTGCTAAGCACTTACTATGTGCAATGCACTGTTCTAAGTGCTGGGGGGATACAAGGTGATCAGGTGGTCCCACATGGGGCTCACAGTTTTAATCCCCATTTTACAGATGAGGTAACTGAGGCACAGAGAAGTTAAGTGACTTGCCCAAAAATCACACAGCGGGCAAGCGGCAGAGCCAGGATTTGAACCCATGACCTCTGACTCCCAAGCTCGGGCTCTTTACACTGAGCCATGCTGCTTCTCTAAGATTAAGACTCTGAGCCTCAAGCGGAACAGGGATTGTGTCCAAGCCGATTTGCTTGTATCCACCCCAGCATTCAGTACAGTGCTTGTCACATAATAAGCACTTAACAAATGCCACAGTTATTATTATTATTACATATCCATGACTAATTTATTTAATGTCTGCCTCCGACTGTTAGCTCGTTGTAGGCAGGGAACAAGTCTACCATATGTGTTGTATTTTATTCTCCCAAGCTCTTAGTTTAGTGCTCTGCCGGTAGCAAGCATTCAATACATATTATTGACTGAGTGATTGACTGATTGAAAGGTCCTGGAGCCTCAGTCTTCCGACAATGTCCACGAGGTCCTAAATTAATCAATCGACCGTGTTTATTGAGAACTTACTGTGTGCAGGGTACGATACTAAGCTCTTGGGAGAGTGCAGCATAACAATATAGCAGATACATTCCCTGCCCACAAAGAGTTTATAGTCTAGAAGGGAGCTTAGAGTCTAGAGTCTACAGTCTAGTCAATCAAGCCATCAACAGTATTTGTTGAGCTCTGCAGAGCACTGTGTTAAACCCTAGAGAGAGAACAACAGAGCTGGATATGATCCCCATCTATCAGGAGCTCAAGGATGAGCAGACTGTTAAGCTCTCTAGCTTTTCCTTCCCAGAAAGAGGGGAGATTCACCATGGCCTGGTGGATAGAGCATGGACGTGGAAATCAGAAGGAGCTGGGTTCTGATCCTGGCTCCGCCGCTTGTCTGCTGTGTGACCTTGGATAAGTCACTTCACTTCTCTGGGCCTCAGTTACCTCTTCTGTAAAATGGGGAAAAAAGACTGTGTGCCTCACGTGGGAAAGGAATTTGTCCAATATGATTAGCTTGTATCTACCCCAGTGCTTAGAAGAGTGTTTGGAACATAGTAAGTGCTCAACTCTACTCCCCTACCTATTTTTGCAATCCATTGGCTCTCAAAAAAGCAGCCCTGAACAGGAAGGGAATTCTTTGGGTTCCAGCCAGTGCAAAATGGCCAATGCAGTGCATCTGGTCAGACCTAGGTTTCAGTAATAATAATAGTAGTAATAATTGTATGATAATAATAATGGTATTTGTTAAGCACTTAATATGTGCTAAGCACGGTTCTAAACACTGGGGTACATATAAGGTAATGAGGTTGGCCACAATCCCTGTCCCACATGGGACTCACAGTTTTAATCCCCATTTTCCAGATGAGGTAACTGAGCCACAGAGAAGTTAAAGTGACTTTCCCCAGTTCACACAAAAAAGTGGCAGAGAGGGGATTAGAACCCACATCCTCCGACTCCTAAGCCCGTGATCTTGCCACTAAGTCATGATAACTGTGGTATTTGTAAATTGCTTTCTAGATATCAGGGTAGTTTCTCAGCGGTGGGGTAGTAGGAGTGACTCATTGCTTCTGCTGCAGATGAAACCTGGGTGGACCGATCATTAGAATGGTTCTTCCTCTGAGTCTTCCCCCATCCAGCTCTCAGGAAAGCAACCCCAAACAGGAAGGGGATCATTTGGGTTCCAGCCAATCGTTCCTCCACCCGAGTTTGGCTGCAGGAAGCTCGGAAGAACCTTTTTTCCTTCCCTCTCCTTCAGCTTCCCGGCCGAATGCATCCCTTTGACAATCCCCCATGTGCTTCCGCCCTACCCCCACCCTTCCCACTCCTCCCCGTGCAGCACTCAGATTAGAGATAGAACTGCTTTTTAATAGGAAAATAGAAGTAAACTGACGGAATAAATAGCCTCAATCCAAAACGCCTTTCCCTTTCCTCTAACCCGCTTCCTGTTCTCCAACCCAGATTCCTTTCTACCTCCCTGAAAATATGCCTGTCCAATTTCTCTAATCCATAGCCTCAGGGGAACCTCGGGATTCAGGTTCATCCCCTCAAGGGCCTTCCCTTAGGATTTTCAGTTGACAGGCAAAATTCCTGCCACATCTATCAATCGATGAATGATCTTTATTGAGCATTTACTGTATACAGAGCACTGTACTAAGCAGTTGGAAGCGGAAAATACAAGAAATCTTTCAGACAATGATCCCTGCCTGAGATCTTGCTGGCAATTAGAATTTAAGGTGTAGAGAAACAGTCTTTATCTTAAAGGGCCAGACTATTTCACTGGAATCCACATCTCTTGAAACGTCCGATACTGTGCACAACATGGCTCTTGGGACACGGCCTTCCTAATCTCTTGTTAGTGTTCAGCCTTTGGTCACTTGATATTCGCACCACCCGCAACCCTCCAGCTCTTATGTGCATATCTTTAAATTATATACTAGAAATTATTTATTCATATTAATGTCTTTTTCCCCCTCTAGACTGCAAGCTAGTTATGGGCAGGTAACACGTCTGCTGATTCTGTTGTGTTATACTCTCCCAAGCATTTAGTACAGTGCTCTGCACATGGTAAGCGCTCAATAAATACGATTGAATGAATGAATGGATTCAGCCAGGATGAGGGGAGACTTAGTGAAGAAAACACACAAGCTATTGTTCCACCGTGGTCCCAACTGCAGCAAAAATACTGGACAAGATAACTATTACATAAACAATTCCATCACTACTACCAAAACCGAGGTCTGGCCAAACGTACTGCATTGCACATCAATCCATGATTTTTCTTTTCAAATCACCATACTAAGCTCCTAGGGAGTACAGCAGGAACAAATAGAGACTCCCTACCCACAGGGTGTTTACATTCTAAAGGGACTAGACATATAAAAGTATTTACAAATAGTGGGAGCGGGAGAAAGAACAAAGATAAAATAGGCAGCATTTATTCAGTTCTACTGGGGAGAATTCAGAGACGTGGGCCTTTTTGTCTAGATTCCATTCTTGTGTTTACACAACAGTTTGGAGGATGACCCTGGCTTGTGTCTGAAGAGTACCAATATTTTCATGTGTACCCCACTTTAGGTAGCTGCCCAATAGCAACCCTAGCAGCAAAGCCTGTATATTTTTATCATCACGATCTTATTTGAATGATTCATCGTTTACATATTTCTTTATGTAAGCATGAATGAACAGAACCAAGGACGAAGAAAGCTCATTCGTTGGTGTTTATTTTTGCTTCTTTGAGCCACATCTCCTTTAACTCCTTTGTGATATTCCAAAATGTTAGGTAAATACTGATAAAAGGCACATGTTAAAGCTGAAAAGCCAAAGGCCCGGACCCCTAATACCACACACACCCTAAGTAACTAGGTTTACACAACAATAAGATTGAACTTCTAAAGACTGGATTTCCACCTATGCCTCTCTGGGGTTCAAGTTTAGATTCCACCATCACTTGCCTGAATTTCCTAGGCGCAAGCTTAAACGGCCCCCAAAGTAGGACCCAGTAAATAAAGTGATTTTGGCTTTCTCCTCTGATTTTAATAGAATTATAGGTGGGTGGTCAGATTGTACTTATTCTGAAAGAGAGTGAGTCTCCTCTTCACTGCATAATGTATATCTTTAAAAGGACTGTTTGTGGTCCATACAGACACTGTGACAACTCCTCATATCCTCTGCTGCTTGATTTTGCTCTTTTTCTTTGTTTTCTTTTCAGGTTTTAATTCACAAAGCTCTTCCTTTTTTCTCCCATTAAAAACAAGTTCCTCAAAGTAGTGTCTTTTCATTTTTTTGTGACTTGTAACTTCTATAAACTTTGGTTGTTTTAATTTCCAGAGCCATAAATCTTGGGATTTTTTTTTTTTTGGAATGTTTCTTTTTAAAGGTCTTTAAAGGATGAAGACTGGGTGATCCCAACTCGCTCTGACCTTAAGGTCTGCGTTCATATCACCTGACAGGCTTTCTTTGGTGGAAAATGGGTGGGAGACTTGGAAGAAGCTTTTGGCTGCTTTCACATCAGCTTCCATCTGTTTCCCAGCTGTTTCAACTGAGGAAAAATCCCTCCGTTTTCTTCCACTACCCATAACCTATGCCAAATGGTAGGTGTTGAGGGGGGAATCTGGAATCTGCTCCTCTTTCTTCTCCACTACCACAAACAAAATATCACCATCTGGTATAGTATATTACAATATAAAAGCGGCAGTTACTGTTTTCATTCCCAGATGCCTTTCTGCACGTGTGTGTGTGTGTGTATGTGTGTATGCCTGGGTACATGCTCACACACATACACGCACACACACACACACACACATACACACAAACACACACTCTTTTAAGGAACTCTTGACTTATGTGTTCAGGTACAATGTTAATGGAAGAAGTCTGCAACACTTCCGTAGAGGATACAAATTGCCCTCTCAGGATCATTTCTGTCTAGCTTTCAGAACTTCTCCACATGTGACTTTTAGTTTCACCTATCTCGGGGAGGGGGGAGAAGAACAAGAGAAAATAATGTTTTATTAGAGACAAATACCGCGGAAGCCTTAGTCTGTTCGCTAGAGGCTCAGTGTACTTTG
Source organism: Ornithorhynchus anatinus (assembly GCF_004115215.2). Taxonomy (NCBI): domain Eukaryota; kingdom Metazoa; phylum Chordata; class Mammalia; order Monotremata; family Ornithorhynchidae; genus Ornithorhynchus; species Ornithorhynchus anatinus. The sequence goes on along the minus strand of NC_041735.1, from coordinate 63,978,697 downwards.
GAGCAGGAGTATTACTAAACTATGACCGACTCTGTTGTGGGTGACCCTAGGGTGAATAAATTAACTCGTTGAAATGAAGAGTAGAATTTACCTATGTCTGCACAACATCAGAGTACAAAGGGACATCTATATCTATAAAAAGCTGACCAAAATATGTCCGTGTTTTATATTCTGAAGAAAGGATGAATGTAAAACCTCAACAATTTTATTTTCCTAGGAGACTTCCTTATGTCTGCTTTTTCCTGGCTACTCAGAAAGACAGATAATCTGTCATTCACATTCTGGATTCTATATGAAGTATACTCCAGCCACTATCAACCTTCTGGGAATGCAGGGCTTTCGTGAGGGAAGTAGGAAGCAGAAATGAGGTTAAAGAGGTGGAAATAGCCTCTCAGCAGAAGGATTTGAGATACATCCTGTTGCGTCTTCTGGTAATTAAACTTACTCCAGTTTTTTTTTTTTTTTCATGTACATCACATTTGATAAGAAACCAGAATCTACTTCTTAAATCCTTCTTATATTTTACATGCTATTTTACAATGTGTATTTCTGATAGGCTGCACTGGTATGAGTAAAATATTTGTTCAAGCTTTCCAACTAACATACAAAGATTTTAAAGCCTTCAAAATGAGTAGAAGTTTCTATTTCATAAACCCTGAGCCAGGGAATATGAATCTCAAACACCAACTGAGTTAGGGGAATTTGAAAGTCTAAGCTCCTTAGAGTGAGATGTTTTGTTAACTTGTAAAAATGTTTTTGTCTCTTCCAACTATCACCCACCCTGGAATTCTTGCTCTGAGGGTTTGGCTAGAAGAAAACTGTTAATAAAATCACATGTGAGCTTTTCTCACAAATTAATGCAGGAGATACAATCATTTCCAAGTCCATTTTGGGGTAGCAAAAGAGAAGAATTGTTAAAATATTCCTTAATTGTACATAATTTGTACCTAGTGACTTTTGCGATCCTGATTTTTCCATTTGTATTTGTGATTGATATGATAGTTAACTAAAACACATAGAACTTCTGTTTTCTCCAGCAAAAAAATAGAGATATTGATTATGACAGTTTTAAATAGTGGCAAGTGATGGTTCCTGAAGGCAAGCCAGTTCTCTTCCCTAAGAAGCCCTCACCTGCATCATCAAAAGTTCCATACACGGAAGAATGCTTGACAGTGAGGAGGAATCAGGAATTATTCAATTTGTTCAATTCAATCCTATTTACTGAGCACTCACTATGTGCAAAGCACAGTACTAAGCCCTTGGGAGAGTACACTATAACAACAAACAGACAAATTCCCTGCCCACAATGAGCTTACAGTCTAGAGGAGCAGACAGACATGATTATTAATGAATAAATAGATAAATAAATTAACTCAAGATGTGTTTATTAAATGGATAGATTGAGTAGAGCACTAAATTCGGCACTAGGAAAATTTTGATGGAGGGAGTCTTCCATCAGAAATGATGGATGAGCTTTGGTTCTGAGATTTCAAGATCGAGAATGAGCATGGAGAAATAAATTATTCATTCATTAAATCGCTTTTACTGAGCGCTTACTGTGTTCAGAATTCAGTACTAAGCACCTGGAAAGTACAATTAAGCAATTACGGGAAATAATCCCTGCCCACTATGGGTTTACAGTCTGGGGGTGGGGGGGACACATCAAAACAAGTAAACATCTCAAACAGTAAACAATAATAAATAGAATTATATTCTATTATATATTAGAATGAATAGAATTATATTCTATTATAAATTAGAATCAATAGAATTATATGTATATATGTGCTGTGGGGTTGGGGGAAGAGCAAAGGGAGTGAGTCGAGGTGACATGGAAGGGAAGGGTAGCTGAGGAAAAGGGGGCTTAGTCTGGGAAGGCCTCTTTGAGCAGGTGCACCTTCAGTAGGGCTTTAAAGGGGGGACATGCGATTGTTTGGAAGATTTGAGGAGGGAGGGCGTTTCAGACCAGAGTTTGGACGTGGGCCACGGGTCAACAGTGGGGCAGGCGAGATCGAGGCACAGTGAAAAGGTTAGTGGCACCAGAGGAACGGAGTGTGTGGTCTGGGCACTAGAAGGAGAGAAGGGAGGTGAGCTAAGAAGGAGCAAGGTGATGAAGAGCTTTGAAGCCAATAGTGAGGAGTTTTTGTTTGATAAGGAAGTTGATAGGCAACCACTGGAGATTTATGAGGAGAGAGGTGACATGCCCAGAACGTTTCTTTAGAAAGATAATCTGGGCAGCAGAGTGAAGTATGGACTGAAGTGGAGAGAGACGGGAGGTTGGGAGGTCAGAAAGGAGGCTGATGCCATAATCCAGTTGAGATAGGATTGTATTAAAGTGGTAGAGGTTTGGATGGAGAGGAAAGGGCAGATCTTGGCAATGTTGTGAAAGTGAGAATGGAGGGATTTGGTGATGGATTGGGTATGTGGGATAAATGAGAGAGCGGAGTCAAGGATGACACCAAGGTTGCAGACTTATGAGACAGGAAGGATGGTTGTGCCATTGACAGTGATGGGAATATCAGGGAGAGGACAGGGTTTGGGAGGGAAGATAAGGAGCTCAGCCTTAGATATGTTGAGTTTTAGGTGGCGTAGGACATCCAAGTAGAGATGTCCTGAAGGCAGGAGGAGAGGCAAGCCTGGAGGAAGGGAGAGAGAACAGGTGAGAAGATGTAGATTTGGGTCTCATCTGCTCCCAATCTGCGACTGAGGTCTCCAAGGGAGTGAGTGTAGATGGAGAACAGAAGGGGACCGAGAACTGAACTTTGAAGGATCCCTACAGTTGGGGGATGGCAGGGGGAGGAGGAGCCTGTGAAGGAGACTGAGAATGATTGTCCAGAGAGATAAGAGGAAAACTAGGAGAGGACAGAGTCAGTTATGCCAAGGTTGGATAACGTGTCAGTGGCTTGCCCAGCACCACTAGCATTGAGCTGAGGCACAAAGTGCGAGAGATGATTAGGCAGACAAGGGTCCAGCACAATGTGTAGAGCATATGCAGTCTTCGCTCACATTCTCCAGTTACAAGCAGCTAGAGGATTTGAACCCAGGTCTTTCCTCTAGTTCACTTATTGAGCACTTACTGGGTGCAGAGCACTGTACTGAGCACTTGGGAAAGTACAATTTAACAATAAACAGATACTTTCCTTCCCCAGAGCGAGTTTACCATCTAGAGGAGGAGCTGGGATAGAAATTATATACAGAACACTCCTTCAAGAAGTTTGCAACCAGAAGGGATAAAGCATGGAGAGGACTGGGGTGGGATAATTGGGGGAAATGAGAACAAAATGATTAGAAACTGATATCTGGGTCTTGGTGAGTGTTTACTTTGTGCCAAGCACCACACTGAGTTCTGAGAAAGCTACGAGTTTATCAGGCCAGATACAATCCCTGTCCCACATGGGGTTCACAGTATAAATAGGAAGGAGAATAGGTATTTAATCCCTATTTTATAAGTGAAGAAAACTGAGGCACAGAGAAGTTAAGCTACTTGCCCAAAGTCACACTGCAGACAAGTGACAGAGCTGAGGTTAGAACCCAGGTCCTCTAGGGAGCCTTAAATAGCCTGTGCAATTTCCCACTAACCTTAGTGCCCTGATTATTGTAATAGTCCCTTATTGAACTAATTAGGAAAAATGATACATATCAATACTATTTTGTAGATAAGCCCATTGGATTTGAGAGGTTAAATCAGTGTGCCCAACCTGATTATCTTGTAGCTACCGGATGCTTAGTACAGTGTTTGGCAGACAGCAAGTAATAATGATAATAATAATACTAATAATGTTAAGCACTTACTATGTACCAAGCACTGTTCTAAGCACTGGGTTAGATAAAAGGTAATCAGGCCAGGCACAGTCCCTGTCCCACATGGGGTTCACAGCCTTAATCCCCATTTTCCTGATGAGGTTACTGAGGCACAGAGAGGTGAAGTGACTTGCTCAAGGTCACTCAGCAGACAAGCCGGAATTAGAACCGAAGTCCTTCTGACTCCTTGGCTCATACTCTATCGACTAGGCCACATTGCTTCATTATTATTATTATTATTAATAACCAAGACTAGAACTAACATTATTATTATCTTGTCCCTGGGTTATCGATTACATCTGATTTATATTTTGTTCTCCTGATATACTAAGAGAGACCTGGGACATGATAAATACCGTATCACTCACTCAGACCTACTAAACATCTTCTAGATCCAAATAATTTTGTCAGGAGTGAGGTTGGATATTTTGTAGTTTCAGGCCAGGTCAGATCCAATTTCACTGCCAAGACATATGGAAAATGAGGTTGGCAGGGCCTGGATGACATCTGGGCCTAGCTCTGCCTTTCCAAGGAACAGTGTGACTGGGCCCAAAGTCCTCAGATTAAAAGTTGCCCAAGGAAGACTTAACACACCCAAATACCTAATCCTGGTTCCCCAACCCTTAGGGCAAAAGCTCTGCCCAAACGTTGTTCCAAGACATTCGTCCACAGGTTGAACAGAGTCCCTGTCCCATATGGGGCTCAAAGTCCCAGTCCCCATTTTGGAGATGACATAGATGAGGCATAGAGAAGTGAAGTGATTTGCCCTAGATCACACAGTAAACAGGTGACGAAGCTGGTGAAGGAAAGTCATTCACCCAACGACACGACTCTATGGGGCGATATTGGCCCTCTGTTACGTATAGTAATAATAATAGTAATAATGGTACATTTAAGCACTTACTAGGTGCCAAACACTGTTCTAAGCACCAGAGTAAGCACAAGGTAATCAGATAATCAGATCAGACACCGTCTCTGACGTACATCAGGTTCTCAGTCTTCATCAGGAGGGAGAACGGGTATTTTATCTCCACTTTAAATGTGAGGGAACTGAGGCCCAGAAAGGTGAAATGACCTGCTCTCAGTCACACAGCAGGTAAGCAGTAAGGACAGGTCAAGAACCTAGATCTCCTGACTCTCAATCGCGTGCTCTTTCTACCAGCATGACAGAATTCTCATCACTCTTTCCACTCAGCCATGACAGAATTTTTGTCACACAGTGCTGTGATACTGCTTTGGCAGGTGTGTGAACAGCTGTAATGGAGTCTGGGTGTTGATTGGAGAAGGTGAGGTCCTAACCAACTCAATTCACTTGCATCGACACAGCCTCATGAATAGCTTTTTCATTTATTTTATTTTGTGTTCAATCTTCATTCCACCATTATACTTTGGTTTTCTGCCAAAAAGCTCTTGCCAGATATATGATTTTACAATGCTATTTCTGAAATATGTAAGATTCCAGGTCTCAGGGAGAAGCCTGGTTACAAGAGTTGAAGTTGATGATGAAGTGGAATGAGGTAATCATCCTAATTCTGTAATTAAGAAAGCATAGTACTTAGTTTCAGTCTGAAAAACAAAGAAGTCCATTAGTCTATTCCTCACTCCTAAGTACCTCCCTTTAGTAGAATTGTCCAATTGCCTGTTAGACTAGGAATAAACTACAAGATTATTCCCCAAGACTAAATAACTCCTTTTTGGGGAATGAAATTGACTTTTGTGACTCTTCTAATGTTGTAGCTTCTACTTGTGGAAAACAATAAAATCAAGGAAATTAAGAGTCATAAAAACATTGGACACAGAACTGAATCAAAGTCTTTGTCTGAAATACAGAACTTTATAAAATCCAGCTACAGCATTTTACAGTTCAAATATTGACATGAAAAGTAGCAAGTTTTATTTTCCCTTCAGAAATTGATGATACTCCAATTGAATCTCTCTTTGTTGATTCTGGCTAGGCTAAGAATGAAGTTGACAGCTTCATTTTGATTTTCCAGTTAAACTTTTGAAGTAATTCTTTACAAGGCCCAGAGGATTCCTGGTTGCAGTTTTGGTTTCCTCAGACAGTTTTGTTGGGAAATCTGACAAAACTTACCAAAGTCTGGCAAACCCAAATAACCCGGCTGCAATTCGATTATTTTTATAAGAACCCCGACAGCTTGCTGGGCAGATTCAGATAAACATGAATCATAGAGTGATGCTTGCTAGATGAAAGATCATTCAAAATAGTTAGCTTGGATCAAAGCCTTTTTTAAAAAGAAGTTTTATGTATACTCTAATCTCCGTTTAGGGAAAGGTTTGAGTAAAGGATTTAGACTGAACACACCGTTTGCAAGTTTTCTTTTTTTTTTACATTGGATATTGTCTGCATTTTCCTTTTCGTGATTAATCTCGAATTTGCAATCCAGCTGGTTTAGACCTATCTATCTTCCTGGATCTCTAAATTTACCAGTCAGTTAAAAAGAGAAGAAAAGAAAAAAAAAAAAAACAGTTATTTCAGGGAAAATATTCTCTGTGCATTAAAAATGTAAAGTAATTCAGCTGTTTTTCATTCCTCAGATCAGAATCTCTTGGTCAAATTCAATTGAATGGAAAGTCATGAGTTCATTCAGTCACACACTGCTGTACGGAATACAACTTCAAACATGGTCAGAGGATTAGAGCCTCAGAGGCAGAGTCTTTCAATCAACCTCCATAGTATTTTGGGGTCCATACAAGTACTTGCCTGCTTTATGATCTTGAGCAACTCACTTAAATTGTCTGTGCCTCAGTTTGTTCATCTCTGCACCCCATGAGAGACAGGGACTGTGTCCAACCTAATTAACTAGAATCTACCCCAGTATTAATACAGTATTTGGCACTTAGCAAAACCTTAACAAAAAACACAGTTCTTGAGATAAAAGTAAAATCATATAAGCAGAGGTGAGCTGATTGAGTGCTTTAAAGCCAGTGGTAAGTAGTTTCAGTTCAGTGCAGAGGTGGATGGGCAACAAATTTTTTTTGAGCTGGGGGGAGTGGATAGGTGTGAACTGCACTTAGAAAAGTGCTTGGTACATAGTAAGCACTTAAATACCATTATAAAAACTTTTTTTTTCTTAGAAAAATGATCCGGCCAGAAGACTGAAGTATGGACTGAAGGGGGAGAGATGGGAGGCTGGGAGGTCAATAAGAAGGTTGATGCAGGAGTCAAGGTGAGATAAAGTAAGTGCTTGGTTCAACATGGTAGTAGTTTGGATAGAGGAGGATTTTAGTGTCACTGTGAAGTTTGAACTGACAGGATTTGGTGACAGATTGAATATATGATGGGAGTGAGATAATGAATCGAGGATCATTCCAAGGTTACAGTCTCACCAGAAAGGATAGTGATGTTGCCTACAGCGATTTTATGAACTAAATTATTCAAGAGTTTACAGCTTTGGGGTGGTATCCTAGATAATAGAGCATCAGCCTGGGAGACAGAAAGATTTGGGTTCTAGTCCCTGCTCTGCTACTTGCCTGCTGTGAGACCTTGGGCAAATCATATCACTTCTCTGTGCCCCAGTTACCTCATCCATAAAGTGAGGATTGAGATTGTGAGCCAAAAGTGGGACAGGGACTGTGTCCAATATGATTACCTTCTATCTAACCCATTGCCTGGCACAGAATAAATATATAATGTTGGTATTTGTTAAGCGCTTACTATGTGCAGAGCACTGTTCTAAGCACTGGAGGGAGATACAGGGTCATCAGGTTGTCCCACGTGAGGTTCACAGTTAATCCCCATTTTACAGATGAGGTAACTGAGGCCCAGAGAAGTTAAGTGACTTGCCCACAGTCACACAGCTGACAAGTGGCAGAGCTGGGAGTCGAACCCATGACCTCTGACTTCGAAGCCCAGCTCTTTCCACTGAGCCACGTATATAACAAGTACCATTCAAAAAATAATTTATCTTAAAGAGTTGAATAATTTTTAAATGAATGTTTTCTAAACATCATAGGATAAAAAAAGGCTAACACTTAATTGGCTCTATTAAGATAATAAGTCAAAAGAGTATCATAAGAAGGGACATCTAATCCTGTGCTCCAAGCAACAGAATATCTTCCTCTTGTAAATACACCCTTATTTATTGAGCAAGAGGAGTTCTGATCTGTGCTAATGCTGCATCTGGTCTAGCAAGTGAGAGGACACAGCCAGGGGAGAGCTGTGTCTCATTCATTAGGTGATTCAGGAATGGATTTATTTGCCTCCAGTTCCGAAAAAAACAAAACAAAATTGGAAGCCTTGGGAGAAAACCATTCCGCATTGCTTAGGCAGCATTTAACAATATCATTCTGCTCAGGAAAGAACTCTAATCATTTCAGATGTGAAAACATATAAACCGGCTTTGATAGCATTACCCATTGGCTTCCTGTCACTGCATGGCTATTTTCACAATGTATTTTTGAGTAGATAATCTCTGGTGAGTTGATGTCCTGAAGTCTATTTGTTCTGTTTTATACTCCTCTTGGTCTGGGAAGTTGTCTGCTTTAGATTATAGGTTTAGAGAAGCCAGGGATTGTGCATGTCCTCAACTCATTTTATACATGGCACATTTCAATAAGGCCTGCTTTTGATGGTATTTCAGATAATATTCAAATGATGTGATCCAAAACCAAATGGTGAATCCAAAGTGTAAAATAAACTAAAGGGAGGGAATTTGGAAGCACATTTCTTTTTTTCCTTCACTCTTTTTGATTAAAATGGAATGCAAACCACATGACCTTAAGCAACCAGTAAAGTGTCTGGAACCAGAAGACACTGAATCAATGATGTTGATATGATTCATTCAATAGTATTTACTGAGTGCTTACTATGTGCAGAGCACTGTACTAAGCGCTTGAGCACTGTACTAAGAGCTTGATAATATTGTTGGTGAAGATGATGATCATCACAACTCTGGAGCTACACTTGAAAATCCTAGTGATTGTATAGTCAGTCAAAAGCCCATCTTAAATAGCCCAAATCTTGCCTAGTCTATATAATCATCGAGTCTCCCTCTTACCATTCCTTTCCAAACTCCTTGGGTGAGTTGTCCATACCAACTGTCTCAAATTCCACTCCTCCAATTATCTTCTTGACCCCCTCCAGCCGGCTTCCCAGCCCCTGCCCTCCACAGAAACTACCCTCCCAAAGGTCACCAATCATCTCATTTCCAACTCCAGAGAAGCAGCGTGGCGCAGTGGAAAGAGCATGGGCTTTGGAGTCAGGGCTCATGAGTTCGAATCCCAGCTCTGCCACCTGTCAGCTGTGTGACTGTGGGCAAGTCACTTAACTTCTCTGTGCCTCAGTTCCCTCATCTGTAAAATGGGGATTAAGACTGTGAGCCCCACGTGGGACAACCTGCTTCCCCTGTGTCTACCCCAGCGCTTAGAACAGTGCTCGGCACATAGTAAGCGCTTAACAAATACCAACATTATTAACTCCAAACAACTTCACTCCAACCTAGTCTTCCTCAACCTCGCAGCTGCTTTCCACACACCCTTCTCCTGGAAACATTATCCAACCTTGGCTTCACTGACATGGTCCTCTTCTGGTTCTCCTAACTCTCCGACCATCCAGTCTCCATCTCTTTTGCAGGTTCCTCCTCTGTAAACCCGATGTGGGGAGGGATTGTCTCCTTTTATTGCTGAATTTTACTTTCCAAGCACTTACTACAGTGCTCTGCACACAGTAAGCGCTCAATAAATGTCATTGAATGAATTAATGCCTCTCACCTCCTAAGTGCGGAGGACCCTCAAGGTTCTGTTTTGGTCCCTTACTATTCTCCATCTCCACCCACTCCCTTGGAGAACTAATTCGCTCCCAAGGCTTCAACTACCACCTCTGTGTGGATGATTCCCAAATCTCCATCTCCAGCCCTGATCTCTCCCCCTCTCTCCAGTCTCACATTTCCTCCTGCCTTCAAGACATCTCTACTTGGATATCCTGCCATCACATCAAATTTAACTTGTCCAATACATAACCCCTTATCTTTCCACCCAAACCCTGCCTTTCTTCTGACTTTCACATCACGGTAGACAGCATCACCAGTTCTCCTGTCCCACAAGTCCATAACCTTGGCATTATCCTTGATTCCTCTCATTCATTCAACCCACATACCCAATCTATCATTAAATCCCGTTGGTTCAACCTTCAAACATTGCTAAAATCTATCCTGTGCCCACCATCTAACCTGCTACCACATTAATCCAAACACTTTTCCTATCTTGCTTTGATTACTCTATCAGCCTCCTTGCCGATCTCACTGCCCCTCTCTCTCTCCACTCCAGTCCATACTTCACTCTGCTGCCCAGATCATTTTTCTACGAAACATTCTGTGCATGTTTCCCCACTGCTCAAGAACCTCTAGGGGTTGTCCATCCACCTCTTCATCAAACAGAAACTCCTTACCTTCAACTTTAAAGTACTCAATCCCTTGACCCCTCTTTACTCACCTCACTGCTCTCTTACTACAACCCAGCCCAGGCACTTCATTCCTCCAAAGCCAAACAACTCACTGTAACTCAATCTTGGCTATCTCACTGCCAACCTCTCTTCCATGTCCTCCTTCTGTCTCATATCAGCCAGAAAATATTTTAGCTTATTAAAGATGACCATCCAACATGTAAACATTAGTCTTAAACATTTCAAAACTGCTACCTTCCAAACTAAATTTTTAAAAAAATAGAGAAGTTTGAATGTAATTAATAACTGTAGTATTTGTAAAGGTCTTACTACGGTGCCAAGCACTGGGAAGATACAAGATACTCAGGTTCAACAGGGTTCCACATAGAGTTCACAGACTAAAGGGGAGAAAGAACAACTATTTAATCCCCATTTTACATATGGTAAATTTAGGCATAAAGAAGTAAAGCGACTTGCCCAAGGTCCCCCAGCAAGCAAGGATTAGGACTCAAATCCTCTGAAACCCAGGCCTGTGATCTTTCTACTACTGCTTCTCTAATTAAATATTTTATCATTTACTCTTTGCTTTCAACCTTGGTAGTTTATCTAAATGATTGTGAGTTGTGGCATGGTGACCAAATGGCACTATCAAGTAATAGTTTCTCTACCACAAGGCAGTCAATTATGCATATATAAATATCCCAACCAAGCTTTCTAACATCAGCCTCCTCAGAGGTTCATAAGTGTTCACTAAGTGCACATGCAAGTGGTCTTGAGTTGATTAAAAAGGTTCTTCAAGTGGTTTTTAACTTCAGGAATCTAAAAATGCTGGGCCAGGCATTTGGTTCTTGCAGACTCTCCAGGGTGGCTATTTAATTGCAAATCCAGTACCTCAATCTAAACCCCAAATAACTAAGTTGTCCTCAAGCCAAAGAGCTCAGTAGAAAATGTTTGAAACAATTGCACAGCTATATTTTATTTCACGCAAAGCATTCCATCATTCCTCAAAAAGACAAAAACATAATGAACAAACTATTTTATTGTGTATTCATTAACACTTTTGAGGAACTTGGCTGAAGCCACAGGAAACAGGATACCATTTAATTTTCAAATATAAATTTCTCCAACATGCAGATGCTGGAAAAGAACCATCCGTTCATCCCACCAGAGGATTTATTTTTGCTGGATTGAGAAAAAATTACAGTGTATTTGCTGTACAGGAGGAAATCTTGAATTAAAGTCTAGTTTCTCTATCAACCAAATTGTGGTCTATTGTCAGAATCTTTATGAAGATGTATTTATAATGTTGTTTTTACAAATCATAGGGTCTCTGTTTTGACCAGATCACAGATGCTAATAATAATAATAATGATAATGTTGATAATTGTTAAGCGCTTGCTATGTGCAGCGCACTGTTCTAAGCGCTGGAGTAGATACAGGGTAAACAGATTGTCCCACGTGAGGCTCACAGTCTTAATCCCCATTTTACAGATGAGGTAACTGAGGCCCAGAGAAGTGAAGTGACTTGCCCACTGTCACACAACTGACAAGTGGCAGAGCCGGAATTCAAACCCATGACCTCTGACTCCCAAGGCCAGACTCTTTCCACTGAGCCACACTGCTTCACACAGATCCCACTTCACTCTCTGTAAAGCACGTGTTAGTCATTTACCATGCTGATTTTATTTATTTTTGTTGAGCTATCAATCGTAATGTTATTATCAGAATAAAATGAGAGTGATATATGGCTTTGGTTGGTCATGGAATACCATAGATTTTAGCATCTGGTTTATTTTTCCATTTTACAACTTTTGTTACCGCTTAGAGCATGTAAGACAAGCTTAGGACACCAAGTTGAGCTCAAACATCCTTTGGTGGGTAGCCAAATACTATCTGTTTTTTGTTTTTAAAACAGAGATAAGCTACTCTTCCGTGCATAGTTTTCTTTTACAGCAATGTATCGGAAGATAGCTAGGAAAAAAATATGAGGCAAGTCTTTTGCTGTATATAATTAAGTAGAATTACTTTTCTTTGGGGAAGACAAAAATCAACAGTTTATTCATTGAAAAACCATTTCACCTCTTCTGTGTCACATATTATCCAATTAGGTTTCCTGAAAAATTCATGTCATGTATTCTCGACATAGTCTATTTAAGGACTGCCAGTTTTCTGACACTTTTAATGAACAATTTAGAAACCACTGAATTTGCCAAGTGACAAGTGCCAGCTCTTGGATCCAACTACTCTTGGTTCTACCTTACTAATGGTTATCCAAAGTGCCAGCTACATTAAACAAGATCCCAAAGGATTTTTTGAAGAATTTGAAGTCGACAGATCCTAATCTGCAAAATGTGAACACTTGGCCTATGTCTAAATGACACTGGACAAATGTTTTGACAACGAAGGGACTGGAGCTTTTGGGTGAGAATACTAGTTTCTTAACAGAGGGTCTTGATCCACTCCTTAAAATGTATCGTCAGATTAAAGAAAGTTTCCAGTCAGGGTGTCTTACTATTATTAGTAGTAGTAGTAGTATCACTATTATTTATTTTTATTGCATTATCATAATTAATATATCATTATCATTATATCTGTTTAAACACAGATGGGCTCACAGTCTAAACAGGAGGGAGAACAGCCATTGAAACCCCATTTCAAATGAGGAAACTGAGGCACTGAGAAGTTGTGACAAAATAGAAGCACAGAGAAGTTCGGTGACTTGTCCAAAGTCTCATAGCAGACAATGATCCAGCTGGGATTAGAACCCAGGTCCTCTGATTCCCAGGTCTGTTCTCTATCCACTACACCACAGCTACTCCAAGAGGCCACAGCGTTAGAAAGATTATCGTGTTATGTGATTGCCTGTGGATGGTTCCTGTACAAATGATAACTAACTGGGCTAGAAGACAAAAGGTCTTCACTCCTCAAGGAGGTCTCTGCCCTCAACACCTGCCCTAAACTTAGGGTGAAAAAACAAACAAAATGTTAATCCTCTCACTTAGGTTAGCACCACACCACACTTTCACGCTCAGACACCTTAACACCCTGCCACGGATCCATTACTCTGGTTATCACATCTCATAAGTGATCGTAAGGGTAAACAAGTTTGGGGCCAATAATATAATATAATGGGAAACACTTGTCTCATATGTACCTTAAATGGGCAAATATACATTTTCAAGCACTTAAAAAAAGATGCCTTAAGGAAATAAGCATCTTAATCTAATTTAGAATATTAAAGCAAGGACATGTTTATTAATGGTGGTGTGAGCCTTAATAATCTGGTAGTAGTGTTTTGCCATGCTGGTTTAGTGATTACAGAACTATGGACATCTAGCCCATCTAGAAGAACTAGAAGTCTAATCCACACTGCAGTGAATCCTTCATTTTACCCTCTATTTTACTGCAGAGATTTCCCAAAGAACTAACGAAAGTATTTGTATAGAAAGTCAGCCAATTCCTGAAGGAGGTGGAAAATCTACCATACTAAATCATGTATTATGGTATTTCTTAAGCACTTACTATGTGCCAAGCACTGTTCTAAGGGTAAGAAGGGCAAGGTAAGCAGGTTGTCCCACGTCGGGATCACAGTCTTAATCTCCATTTTACATATGAGGTAAGTGAGGCACAGAGAGGTTAAATCATTTGCCCAAGGTCAAGCAGCAGACAAGTGGAGGGGGCGGTATGAGAATCCACGTCCTCTGACTCCCGAGCGTGTGCTCTTTCCACTAAGCCATGATGCTTCTAGAAATTCATAATTTATTTTAATGCCCATCTTCCCCTGTAGACTGTGAGCTCCTGGTGGGCAGGGAACATGTCTACCAACTCTGTTGTACTCTCCCAGTCAATTAATCATTCAATTGATCACATTTATTGAGTACTTACTGAGTGCAAGGCACTGTACTGAGTACTTGGGAGAGTACAAAGAACAATATTACAGGCACGTTCCCTGCCTTCAAGAAGTTTACAGTTTAGAGAGGGAACCAGACATTAATATAAATAAATAAATTACAGATATGTACATAAGTGCTGTGGGGCTGGGGAGAGGGGGATGAATAAAGGAAGCAAGTCAGAGGGATGCAGAAGGGAGTGGGAAAAGAAGAAATGAGAGGTTAATCAGGGAAGGCCTCTTAGAGTACGTATCTATCTGATATGAAAAAGGAGGATGTTCCAGATCAGAGGCAAGACATGGGTGAGAGCTTGGAGGAGAGATAGTTGAGATTGAGGTACAGTGAGAAGGTCGGCATTGGAGGAGCAAAGTGTGCAAGCTGGGTTGTAGTCGGAGAGTAGAAAGGTGAATTAGGAGGGGGAAAGGTGATGGACTGCTTCAAAGATGATGGTAAGGAGTTTCTGTTTGATGAGGAAGTGGATGGGCAACCACTGGAAGTTCTTGAGGAGTGGGGAAACATGGATGGGAAAGTTTCTGTTGAAAATTGATCCGGGCAGCAGAGTGAATTATGGACTGGAGTGGGGAGAAACAGGAGGCAGGGAGATCAGCAAGGAAGCTGATACGATAAGCAAGGCGGGATAGGGTAGATGTTCGGACTAATGTAGTAGCAGTTTGGATGGAGAGGAAAGGATGGATTTTAGCAACGTTGTGAAGGTTGAATCGACAGGATTTAGTGATAGATTGAATATGTGGGTTGAATGAGAGAGAAGGCTCAAGGATAATGCCAAAATTATAGGCTTGTGAGACAGGAAGGATGGTGGTGCTGGGTACAGTCATGGGAAAGTCTTGGGGAGGACAGGAGTTCTGTTTCAGGCAGGTTAAGTTTGAGGTGATGGCGGAACATCCAAGTAGAGATAATCTTGAAGGCAGGAGGAAATGCAAGACTGTATAGAGGGAGTGAGATCAGGGCTGCAGATGTAGCCTTGGGAATCCTCTGCACCCAGATGGTAGTTGTAGCCGTGGGAGCTAATGAGTTTTCCAAGGGAATGAGTGTACTTGGAGAATAGAAGGGGACCCAGAACTGAACCTGGAGGGACCCCCACAGTTAGGGGATGGGAGGCAGTGGAGGAGGCTGCCAAAGAGACTGAGAGTGAGCAGCCAGACAGATAGGAGGAGAAGCAGGAGAGGACAGTATCAGTGAAGCCAAGTTTGAATAATATTTCCAGGAGAAGGAGGTGGTAGACAGTGTTGAAGGCAGCTGAGAGGTTGAGGAGGATTAGGATGGAGTAGATTTTTCAAGCACTTCGTACACAGTAAGCACTCAATAAAGGCCACTGATTGCTGGCTTAAATGATAGTAGTAGTAACTATGTATTGTATGCTATGTATTGTATGCTATGTATTGTACTAGACATTTGAAAAATGCAGAATAATGAATAACAAACAATTAAGTGACATGTTTCTGCCTTCATTAAGCTTATTCTCCAATGGGGAAAATGAACATAAACATATTTACAATGAGAGTGTTTAAAATAAATCAATTGAGGGAACATACACGATGATGATTGCGCTATTTGTTAAGTGCTTACTATGTCCAGGCACTGTACTAAGCGCTGGGGTGTGGGGAGTACAAGAAAATCAGGTTGGACACAGTCTCTGTCCCATAACGGGGGGTGGGTGGAGAATTACAGTCTTCATCCCCACTGTACAGGTGAGATAACTGAGGCACTAATAATGACGACATTTGTTAAGCGCTTACTATGTGTCAAGCACTGTTCTAAGCATTGGATGGGTACAAGCTAATTAGAGTGGACAATGTCCCTGCCCCACATGGGGCAGTCGTCATCCCCATTTTACAGATGAGGTAACTGAGGCACAGAGAAGTGAAGTGCTTTGCTCAAGGACACACAGCAGACAAGTGACAGAGTTGAGGTTAGAACCCAGGCCCCTCTGACTCTCAGGCCCATGGTCTATCCACTACTCTATGCTGCTTCTCATACAAAAGTACTAAAGGGCCGTGTAAATAACTTCATTAGTCGATCTACACCTTTTACATGGGTCTCTCTCTTCCTGTTTTCAAAACTTGGATTCAATAGAAAAGCTGGAAAAGCGATTAGACTCCCATGAAAAATGTGTGATTCTCACTTCTGAAAAGCCATCTCCCTTCCCCTTTCTTGGAGTAAGTGCTTCCTTTTAAAAGTAACAATCAGAAGCGGTTTTTTTTTTTTCTGTTTTTCTTAGCATGAGTCTCAATTTAGAAACAGTTCAGTCATTATAACTCTTCATTGAAAACTCCAAATTGTCTGAATTTATGTCGGTAATTGATAGCTGGGAGCTGAAAAAAGCAAATTAAACAGACATGCTGACTTTTCTCTAGGGGAGATGGAAAAATGTAATACATGAATTAATAACTACTGATCTTTGTTAAAACTCTTCTTTCCCAATTAATACATTCTGCTGTTTTATGTGTGTAAAGACTGATTGTCTTTTATCTGAATCAACATGGTGAAAAAAATGAAACCTCAAATATGTGATCTATTGGAAATTATAGTCTGAAAATATTTTCAAAAGAAATAATATCCAAAAAATAGTCCTTCTACTATAATTTAAATGAAAAAGCCCTTACAATTGAGTGTCCCTTTTAGACTAAACTGAATTCTGCAGATTTGTTCTGTTGGAGTAACATGCTGAGAACTATTTTGTGTGTGTGTTTTTTATTTTTACTCTGCAGTTCTCACCCATCAGATTTGTTTGCATGCATATACTAAATTATTTACTCTGATGTCTCTTTCTGTCCCCACTGTATATAGACCCAGAGCCACTCACACTCTAAACAGTTTCAGGGGTGAAGAAGAGAAGCTGTGTTCCTGCTTAGTCTGAGAGACCTCATCAAAGCACAGTTAAATCCCATGATAATTTCCAATTCAGCATCGTTTGATTCACTCTCCCTAGTGGTTTGCATTTTAAATGCTTAGCCCTGTGGAGATGGAGATCTCCAATTGTTCTTGCTTATAAAATACCACATTTTATTTTTAATTAAAATCTCACTTGAATTTAAGAGGGTTGTTTGGACTCAGAACTTTTTCAATCATAACAGGAATACGAAATACATGAAAATAATAATTATTCATAAGACTTAGTAAAACTCTAATGATTGGAAGGCAAACATAATGCAGTCCCAGGCCAACACTTTAAAAATCAAACAATGGGTTGCAATGTTTTAAATCCTACAAATTTATAAAATAATGTGATCACATAAGCATTTTGGCTTGTCACAGTTACGTCATAGAGTATTATCGGTGTGTGTGTGAGTGTTGTGAATTCACACACTTTCCACCCTGAAATTGTAACATGTTTCAGGACATCTGGCTAGAGATACACATTCTAAAAAAAAAAAAAAATCCCATATGCAAGCTTAAAGCAAAGAATAAAAATCGGCATGTTGGGCTAATGCCTACTTTGAAGGTCCAATTTCCTTGCCTTCTCATCTTTCCCTACTATTTCCTTAGCTTCTTATACATGAAAGCACTAATTTCTCAGGCATCACGATCCAGACCCCGCGTGGAAAAAGGGGAAGCCCAATTCCATGGAGTGTGAAACCGAAGCGGCTGAGAACAGCCATTACACGTGCTATACTAAACTTAGACTTGGAGCTCTGGGAGAGCCTGTTTTATAGGCTTCAGCCCCAGGAAAAATTGGGAAATGTTATTGTGCTCCATGCAGGCTGAGGGTAGTAAAAGCAAAACAACTTGGATTTATAGAACACCTTTAATGAAATGGTTAAGTCAAAAAGATACAGCAGAAAGATTTACTTCTCAAGAGAACTAAACTTTCCAGGTTTTGACTGGGGCTTTAAAAAAGCATTACAGAAAATCATAATTTCTCATATCACATAGCCGTTAAAGAATATTTGTCCTAGAATCTTGGGCTATGGGAAGCAGCATGGTATAATGGTTAGAGCACGGGCCTGGGAGTCAGAAGATCTTTGGTTCCAGTCTTGGCTTTGCCACTTGTCTGCTGTGTGACCTCAGGTAAGTCACTTCACTTCTCTCTCTCTCAGCTCCCTATCTGTAAAATGAGGAGTGAGACTGTGAACCCCACGTGGGCAGGGTCTATGCTCAACCTGATTTGCTTGTATCCACCCCAGCGCTTAGTACAGTGACTGGCACATAGTAAGCGCTTAAAAAAACCATTATTATTATTATTATCATTTACTACACTCCATCCTGCCATAACGTGCTGGCACTATGTATTTTGGTTAGAACTTTGTTAGAGAATTAAAGAACTTTGCCCAACAATATGAACCTGTTTGGGTTTGGTGTGCTACTCTGTACTAAGTGCTTGTACAGAGCCAAGATGGTCCCATATTAGATCAACATTATCAGATGGGTCAGAGGCTTGTTGACTATAAGGGAGGGAGAAGAGGTAGTTAATCCCCACTTTATAGATGAGGAAACAGAGACATAGAGAAGTTAAATGACTTGCCTGTAGTTATACAGTGGATACATGGCAGAGTCGGCATTACAGCCTAAGTCCTCTGATGGCGAAGCTTGTCC
Source organism: Ornithorhynchus anatinus (assembly GCF_004115215.2). Classification (NCBI taxonomy): domain Eukaryota; kingdom Metazoa; phylum Chordata; class Mammalia; order Monotremata; family Ornithorhynchidae; genus Ornithorhynchus; species Ornithorhynchus anatinus. The sequence continues at coordinate 63,960,052 of NC_041735.1, read as the reverse complement.
TCTTTCCATTAGGCCACACTGTTGCCCTAATGAACAATAGCATTTTCTACTCAATGCATGGTGAGCAAAAACTCTCCTCTGATAGAGAGAATATTTCATGGGAAATATTTCAGTTGCATACTGGTCTTTCAGCTCTACCTACTCACATTAAGATCTCACTGTCGATAACATCATCCTTAACTACAGATAGCATACACATGCGCATGGTTCCATATTGATGAAAAATAAGCCTGCTTTTTCATCCTTCTGCAGTTGTGGGGCAAGTGTGGCCTAGTGGAAAAAGCAGAGTGCTGAAAGTTAGGAGTTGGGGATTCTTGTCCCAGCTCCACCACTTCCCTGCTGCGTGACCTGGAGAGATTCACTTAACTTCTTGCTGTTTCAGTTTCCTTATCTGTAAAATGGGTATTACACCTCTTCTCACTCCCTCTCTTTTAGTTGGCAAACCTCTGATCAATCTAATTATTTTGATCTGATGTCTGATGCATGATTATCTTGGCTTTATCCCAGTACTTAGTACAGTGCTTAGCATAGTGCTTCATAAGTACCGCCCACCTCCTCGCCATCCCTCGGTCTCGCCTATCCCGCCGTCGACCCCTGGGTCACGTCCTCCCGCGGTCCTGGAACGCCCTCCCTCTTCACCTCCGCCAAACTGATTCTCTTTCCCTCTTCAAAACCTTACTTAAAAATCACCTCCTCCAAGAGGCCTTCCCAGACTGAGCTCCTCTTCCCCCTCTACTCCCTCTGCCATCCCCCCTTTACCTCTCCGCAGCTAAAGCCTCATTTTCCCCTTCTCCCTCTGCTCCTCCACCTCTCCCTTCCCATCCCCACAGCACTGTACCCGTCCGCTCAACTGTATATATTTTTGTTACCCTATTTATTTTGTTAATGAATTGTACATCGCCTTGATTCTATTTAGTTGCCATCGGTTTTTACGAGATGTTCTTCCCCTTGACGCTGTTTAGTGCCATTGTTCTTGTCTGTCCGTCTCCCCCGATTAGACTGTAAGCCCATCAAACGGCAGGGACTGTCTCTATCTGTTGCCGACTTGTTCATCCCAAGCGCTTAGTACAGTGCTCTGCACATAGTAAGCGCTCAATAAATACTATTGAATGAATGAATAAGTATCATCATTATTTATTCCCGATTTCTCTACAGCAGCACAATTGAACACTGAAAAGAGAAAACTCTAAATACAACCTCAAAGACCCAAACAGAAGTCCATTTAAGGATAAACCTTCTAAATCCCTGTTTTCGACTTGGTTCTCAGTGCATGGAAAAGGGATAAAAGTCTATGGAAAATGCTAATAGGGTGAAATCGGATCAGCCGAAAGCTATTTCTGAGCTGTACAAACAGTTTTCCGCGGGCATGTCTTCCGATTGGCCACGCTGTCTGCCTGATTGACACTAAAGCAGTCTCCGGTTCCTCCCTTCCATTTTTAGGAAAGGGTTCATGTGGTTCCTGAGGTGAGAGTAATGGTGTGTAGTTTACAAATGTCCTCTCCCACCCCCTGCCTCCCCTCATGGTGTTTCTTTTGTAATCATTATGGAATTTATTAAGTGTTTACTATGTGCCAAATCACTTTGCTAAACTCTAGGTATATAGAGAAAAGCAGCGTGACTCAGTGGAAAAAGCACGGGTTTAGGAGTCAGAGGTCACGGGTTCTAATCCTGGCTCTGCCACCTGTCAGCTGTGTGACTCAGGGCAAGTCACTTAACTTCTCGTGGCCTCAGTTACCTCATCTGTAAAATGAGGATTAGGACTGTGAGCCTCACATGGGACAACCTGATTACCCTGTTCTACCCCAGCGCTTAGATCAGTGCTCGGCACATAGTAAGCACTTAACAAACACCAACATTATCATTATTATAAAGTGATCAGAAGGGGAGAGTCCAAGTTCCACATGGGGTTGACAGTCTACCAAGAGATTGTTTTGTCCTTTCCAGAAATGGGCAAAAATAGATATCCAGGAATAAAAACGTTTATAATAAAATTATTCCCCTAGGTAGACACAACAAAGAAGATTCTCCCCATCCTTGGTCAAAAATGGCCAAATTTCAATTTCTGGGAATTCAAAAAGCTGTGGTAGCTGAACCCAAAGTGACGAGGAAGAAGATACTTTCTTATACAGCACCATCTGAACGGTAAACACAGCAGCGTGGCCCAGTGGAAAAGAGCCTGGGCTTCGGAGTCAGAGGTCATGAGTTGAACTCCCGGCTCTGCCACTTGTCAGCTGTGTGACTGTGGGCAAGTCACTTAACTTCTCTGTGCCTCAGTTACCTCATCTGTAAAATGGGGATCAACTGTGAGCCTCACGTGGGACAACCTGATTACCCTGTATCTACCCCAGCGCTTAGAACAGTGCTCTGCACATAGTAAGCGCTTAACAAATACCAACATTATTATTCAATTAGACTGTAAGCCTGTCGATTAGACTGTAAGCCCATCAAAGGGCAGGGACCTTTTCTATCTGTTGCCGATTTGTACATTCCAAGTGCATAGTACAGTGCTCTGCACATAGTAAGCGCTCAATAAATGCTATTGAATGAATGAATGCTTACTCAATACATTCCCAAATCTAATCCTGGAGATTCTCTTCACTCTTTCACCATATTAAGTGGGAATACAATTACGTAGAGAATTAAGCTGGTTACCCAATTTTCTCTATATTTGCTTTAAGACGAACATGACGTCATGTTTGTTTGTGAAGACCGTGAGAAGCAGTGTGGCCTAATGGAAAGAACACGGTCCAGGGATGCATAGGATCTGGATTCTAAGCCCACCTCTGCCACTTGCCTGGTGTGAGATTTTAGACAAATCATTTAACTTTGTGCCTCGCTTATCTCATTTGTAAAATGGGTATTAAGACTATGAGCCCATGGGAAGTGGACTGTTTCCAACTTGATTATCTTGTATCTAACCAGCACTTAGTACAAATACCTGACACACCGTAAGTGCTTAACAAATACCATTAAAAAAAATTAAGATTAGCTTCTCTTATCTGGGACCCAACTGGTTCCTCCAGTCTTCCAAATAGAATGATAAACATGTCATAAAACAAATTTCTACTTCAGCATGAAATATTACTTCTAAAGCAACTAATGGAGAAATAAAACCCCATTGGTGATGCTGGAATGATCTATTTTCTCTGTAAAAAGGTGCTGTGATTTCCAACTTCTAAGTTTGAACCTAACTGTGGGACTTGAGGGTGTGAGGGAAAGGAGGTTTAAGATTCTTCAGCAATGCTGGAAGTGGAAGTGATGGTATCCATTAAGTACACACTGAGAACCAGACATCATATAGCCTGTTGTATGTCAAGACTGTGCCCTAACTCCAACAGCTGTTGAAGGGGAAGTGAAGAATCAGAACAAGCAATTTTTAAAACCACCCTCCGTACGTCACTCAATCAACCGTATTTACTGGGCACTCACTGTGTGCAGAAAACTGTACGGAGAGTTGGGGAGAGTTGGTTGATTCAGTCCCTGCCCACAACAAGCTCACAGACTAGAGACTCTATATCTTGCCTATATGTTTGCCCTTTTACTGTTGACATTTGCTATTTACTGAACACCTGCTTTGTGCTTGTCATCTCCCTCACTGATAAAAATACCATTTCAGTGTTTGGTTCCGTGGGTTTCAACTTGAAAAAAGATCTGGTTTTAATGCTGTTGAGTAGATATGCTGTACTTTCACATTGCACCAAGTAGGTGTTCAAGATTACCATTAAACAAGATGTGAAATCACATTAAACATTAACTGCCACTTGAATGTGTTCTACAGCTCAGCCCGTGGAAAGAGCACAGGGCAGGGAGTCAGAGGATCTGGATTCAAAACCCAGCTCTGCCATTTACCTGCCATGTGACCTTGGGCAAGCCACTTAACTTCTCTGTGTGTCAGTTACCTCATCTGTAAAATGGGGATGGAGACTATGAACCCCATGTAGTACAGGGACTGTGTATAAATCAATTGTTTTATCTCTACCCCAGCACTTAGTACCGTACTTGTAACCACTTAAATACTCCACAAAGGCCATTAGAAAATTGTTCTTTTAAAGTTACCACTTCATTCATAAACTTATTTGTGATTAAAGAATTACTGCATTCAGTTAGGATTCATTCATCCTTTCAATTGTTTTTATTGAGCACTTACTGTGTGCAAGCCACTGTATTAAGTACTTGGGAGCGTATAAGGGAATCTTGGAAATCTTGATATCTGTTCCCAGTTTCCATTAGTGTAGTACTGATGGAAATCTGGTTTATAAGGAAGAGAGAGATCTAGTATTCAGATCCACATATTCAAATGCCTGCATAATAATAATAATGGTATTTGTTAAGCGCTTACTATGTGCAGAGCACTGTTCCAAGTGCTGGGTAAGATACAGGGTAATCAGGTTGTCCCACGTGGGGCTCACAGTCTTCATCCCCATTTTACAGATGAGGGAACTAAGGCACAGAGAAGTTAAGTGACTTGCCCACAGTCACACAGCTGACAAGTGGCAGAGGTGGCATTCGAACCCATTACCTCTGACTCCCAACCCCGTGCACTTTCCCCTGAGCCACACTGCATATTCGGTAAAAATGGCACAGGGTTTCAGGGCAAGCAGAACTTAACTGAAAGTTTGTATTGGCACGGTTCTCTCAACTCAAGACTTAGAACCATAAATAGAAACCAACTTTGGAAGACAACAATTGCTTAGGTATAATACTGCAAAAGTGCATCTGGGTGGATGGATGGTTGACTCATTTTTGTTCTTTGAAAGATGGCATTTTAAGGACTGTCTCTATCTCAATATTGTCATTCAATGCAAGGAAGTCAAGAGATTTACATTCTATGTAAGAGTTTGTTAGTTAATTCATCCCATGCCTTAATTGGTCCAACTATAAAATGGGAATGGAAATACCCACCACTTAGTGACCTCGTTTGTGGTTAACATCCGATGAGCTTTTCAAAGTCTGGTTCGATACGTTATGATCACCAATAACCCATTTAATTGGAAAGACAACAACTACATGGTAGGTACTCAATAAATGTCAATATTCCGTGCAGAAGAGCAAACTAGAGAAAAGTCATTTCAGACTTCCCCAGGTCCAGTGAGGGTTGGAGTAAGGCCCTAGATCATTTTGCTTTCTGATAATTAACCAATCAATCAATGGTATTTATTGAGTGCTTACTATATGAGAGAACTCTACTAAACATTTAGGAGAGTAAAGTGCAACAGAATTATCAGATACATTCCCTGCCAATAACAAGTTTACAGTCGGGGGTTGAGGGGAGGAGATAGACATTAATATGAATAAATAAGTCATTTAGAATTTATAGATATGTACAAAAGTGCTGTGGGGCTGGAGGTGGGGTGAATATCAAATGTTCTAAGGTCACAGATCCATGTAGGTAGATGACACAGAAGGAGAGTAAGGCCGGGAATAGAGGGCTTAATTGAAGAAGGCCTTTTGGAGATGTGAGTTTAACAATTCTTTGAAGGTGGAGAGAGTGGTGTTCTGGCATATATGGAAGCGTGAGGAAGTTCCAGGTTAGGGGGAGAATGTGGGAAAGGAATTTGTGGTGAGATAGTTGAGATTGGAGCACAGTGAGTAAAACTGGAGCTAGAGGAACAGAGTGTGCAGGTTGGACTGTAGTAGGAGATTAATAATAATAATAGTAATAATAATGGTATTTGTTAAATGCTTACTATGTGCCGAGCTCTGTCCTAAGCACTGGGGTAGATACAAAGTAATCAGGTTGTCCCATGAGGGGCTCACAGTCTTAATACCCATTTTACAGATGAGGTAACTAAGGCACGGAGAAGTCAAGTGCCTTACCCAAAGTCACACAGCTGATCAGTGGTGGGGCCAGGATTAGAACCCATGACCTCTGACTCCCAAGCCCATGCTCTTGCTACTAAGCCAAGCTGCTTCTCTCAAGTGTGAGAGAAGATTAATGAGGTGAGGTAGGAGGGGAAGAGCTGACTGAGTGCCTTAAAGTGCTATTACTGCAATTCCACTATTAGTATGGTTCTGCCGATCATCGAAAGGGATCCTGAACCTTTCCCCCAATTCTTACACCTCAGCCTTGACTGCTAAAGCCCTAGGACTTTCAAACCATGCCGTCAGCTGAAATCGGCTCAAACATTACTCCTCTGCCTCTCTCCATCATCTCTCCTCTCCTCCAACACCCCTCCTCCCATCCCCACAACACACGGATTCTCAACTTTTTGCATTGAGTTTCAAATGTCAGTCAGCCCCATCGTAAAACAGATGGCTGCTCTTTTTTGACTGTGACCATTAGTTGTTAGCGAGGCCCCTTGACATCATCGGGTAGGTAAGAGAATACTATTGGAAGCAGATACTTCAAGTGATTGATGATGAAACATAACCAGCTGTTGCTGATTAAAACTCAAAACGCTCTCTAAGAATAACGCTTTGGTCTCTGTACAGAGTCCAGGCTCGATGCTGACATCCCGATGCTACTCTTTTGAACTCAAACCAAGTCAGCCAGAGGGACTCCTTTAAGAAAGCGGGCAAAGGCACAGAAATTTATGAAAGGGATTATAGTGGACATAAATTCCTCCTCTGTGTCCTTTGTGGAAAACCTAGACCAACTTGATTTTGAAGTTCTCGAAGTCATCAGCCCAAGGAGGGTTGGTTATGAACAGACAATTTTTGCCTCGAGGAGGCAAGCCTGAAATGGCTTCTTCCTCCTACCCTAGACAGTAGAAAGTTGATTAGTCTCCAACAGTGTTGCATTCTAGCAGAAAACAGGGACTCGATTGCCGTAAATAGATCAATGCCATGCATTGTGATCAAGAAATGAATGGCTCTGAAATAAAGTTGGCTTCACCGGGATGAGGAGATAAAAAATGAATGCAACAACAGGTTTGGGAGCAGACAACAAACTCGACAGCCCAAGAAAAGCTTTTGTATGGGCCCAATGTCATTGGAACTGTGGATCTTGCATTGGCCTGTTCATTGGACTTTTCAGCCACCCATGTTTCTAAGAGTTAATTTATCTAGCTGTGGGGTCTTTATATATAATGATGGTACGTATATACATATGTATTTATATATGTAATAATAATAATCACTATGGTATTTGTTAAGTATTTAATATGTGCCCAGCACTGTTCCAAGTGCTGGGGTAGATACATGCTAAACAGGTTGGACACATTCTCTGTCCCACATGGGACTCACAGACTTAATCCCCATTATACAGATGAGGTATCTGAGACACAGAGAAGTGAAGTAAGTTGCCCAGTGTCACCCAGCAGACATGTGTAGAGCTGGGATTAGAATCCACGTCCTCTTACTTCCAGTTGCATGCTCTTTCCACTAGGCCATGTAATAGTAATATTAGTGTATTAATAATCATATTATATATAAGAAATGCACGTGTGGATAACTATTTTAATCACCCTTTTCTCTTGCTGTTTATGCTCAGCTACAGGTTTTCCAAGCCGATCCTTAGGAGACTTCAGTCTGGAACGACATAGAGTGCTAAAGTTCCCTGAGTAGAAAAACACCAGAGAAGGAGAGACCTAAATTTTAGAGGGAAAAAATAGAAAGACTAGAGGCCACAAATGCAACAAAATTTAAATTGATAATAGCAATAGTGAAAAATATTTGTTACTGTGTGTCAAACACTGTTCTAAGAGCTAGGGAAGATACAAGATAAATTAAATCAGGCACAGTTCCTGTCCTACACAGGATTCACAATCTAAATAGGAAAGAGAACAGGTATTGAATCCCTGTTTTACAGATGAGGCAACTGAGGCACAGAGAAGTGAAGTGACTTGCCTGAGATCACACAGCAGGCATGTGGGGGAGCTGAGATTAGAACCCAGGCCCTCTGACTTCTAAATCCATGATTTATGCACTGTCTATATATAGATATAGATATATCTATAGATATATATACATGGATATATCTATAGATATATATAGAGAGAGAGAGATATGTAAAATCCTGAATATGAATATACATATACATGAATATATATATATATATATATATACATATATATGATCCTGAATATAAATTTTCATATTCAGAATCACATATTCATACTCTATAGTCATATATTCTGTATTCCTATATTCAATATAGATATTGAATATAAAGCTTGTCTGAAAATGTCAGTCCATCAATCGATCATATTCATTGAGTGCTTATTGTGTGCAGGACATTGTACTAAGTGCTTGAGCAAGTACAACTTCCTCTTTAGATGTGAGGATTTGTATGCATTCATCCATAAAGGCTTCCTAAGTAACCGTTTTTTGGAGAGAAAGTTGTATTTCTTTGAACATGTGAAAAAAGAACCTTGTAAGCTAAAAAGAGGGTTCAACTGAGGCATAGAAATTCAAAATATTGAATATTATAATCATATTTTCCTATGTTCTTTAAGATAGGTTCTTTCTATTGTCTTTATTTTTTGAGAGTTTTCCTTGAATTGTATGTTTCACATGTTTATGGAAGTATGTAAAAACATATCCATTTGTGGATGTAAACATAACTTTTAGATTGGTCCTGTCTGTAGGTTTAATAGATTTATTTTACAATACTTTCCACAGAGTTATATGGTGTCATATATGGAAAGTATTTTGGAACATTTCCTTTTATAGATGTAAACGCAAGTCAAAGTAATTAGTTCATCCAAGCTGATCTTACACTCTTTATGAGGTGGGATGTTAGCCAAGAAAATGGTTCTCCATTCTTGAAAATAATAGTTCCAGATCAAGAACTGGGAGAGCAGAGACCTCGAAAATCCCATGTACTCTGAATTGATAGAAGCTGCTGAGAAACAGAATTGCCTAGTGGCTAGACCCCTGACCTAGGAATCAGAAGGATCTGGGTTCTAATCACAGCTCTGCTACGTGTTTCTGTGTGACCTTGGGCAAGTCACTTCAGTTCCCTAATCCTCAATTTCCTCTTCTGTAAAATGAGGATTAAGATTGTGAGTCCTATGTGGGACAGGGACTGTGTTCTATATGACTAGCCAGCACTTAGTAAAGAGCCTGGCACATAGTAAATGCTTAACAAATACCATTAAAAAAAATACAAGATATAGAGCTTGAGGAAAGTGGAAAGATTGCCTTAATATTTTAGGCTAGGATATCAAGTTAACAGGCAATTGTTAAAAGCAGCTACGGAGAGCTTTGGTTATTCCACAGTGAACAGATATCTTGTGGAGGATAAAAGAGAGGGATTTCAACAAATCCCATTTTTCTTAAAATATGGATTTCTATGTAAACTCAGTAGAAAAGTGTTTATGGCTCTGTTGACCTCGCAAGATAAATGTCATTGCATTTTCCTCTACACAGTCGTATATTTATTTCTTCAGGTTTTCCACACTCAAAGATGAATTAAACTAACAAAGTTAAAATGTTTGTATTTTCTAGATGTAAATGACAATTTTTCAATTTGAATATGGGGGAATCCAAGGAATAGGGAGTTGATGGGGACTGGAGGGTGGGCTTCAAAGAACTAACAGACAAGAAGCCAGCATTTTAGGTCTTTGCAGGACTGACTGGGAACTTTCCGGCCTTTTCAAAGAACCAGTATGGATGAGGCCGGGGGAGTTTGTGGGGACCATTACTTCCCTACAATGGGAGCAATCGCCCCAACAGATTTGGCATCAGTCAACTGATTGATCAGTCGACATATTAATTCCTAAAAAAAAAAAAAAAAAAAAAAAAAAAACCGGTTAAAAGCTATCCTTAAAAAATACCTTCCCTTGACCCCACAGCTCCATCCGACTATTGGCTTATCTCCTCCTACCATTTCTCTCCAAACCCCTTGAGCGTGTTGTCTACACTGAGTGTCTCCATTTCCTCTCCTCCAATTCTATCACTGACCCCCTCTTCACCCCTATCCCTTGTCACCCTCTTCATTCCAAAGAAACTGCCCTCTCAAAGATCACCAGTGATCTCCTTCTTGACAAATACAACTGCCTCTATTCCAACCAAAACCTCCGTGACATCTCAACTGCCTTCGACACTACTGACCACCCACTTCTGGAAACACCCAAGCTTGGCTTCACTGACTCTGTTCTCTCTTGATTCTCCTCATATCTCTCTGGCTACTCATTCTCAGTCTCTTTTCTGGGCTCCTCCTCTGTCTCCCACCTTCAACTGTGGGAGTTCCCCAGTTTCAGTTCTGAGTTCCCTTCTATTCTTCATTTACACTCTCCCTTGTAGAACCTATTCACTCCTATGTCTTCGATTGTCATCTATATGCAGAGGATTCCCAAATCTATATCTCTGTCCTTGTTCTCTCTCCTTCTCTGTGGACTCATATTTGCTCCTGCCTTCAGGACATCTCTACTTGGATGTCCCCCTGACACCTCAATCAGTAAATCAATCAGTTGCATTAATTGAGTGCTTACTGTGTGCAAAGCATTGAACTAAGGAGAGTATAATTTTGTGACTAAGTTTTCAAGTCATTTTTGTAGAACAAAATTTCATTTCACTCATTTTTCTTATAATTATTTCTGAAATTATTTTCTTTGAGTATTTTTGAATTTTTGAGAAGCAGGGCTTCCTAGTGGGTAGAGTAGGGGCCTGGGAGTCAGAAATCCCTGGGTTCTATTGTCGGCTCTGCCACTTGTCTGTTTTGTGACCGTGAGCAAGTAACAACTTCTCTGTGCCTCAGTTACCTTATCTGCAAAATGAGGACTCAATACCTGTTTTCCCTCCTGCTTGGACTGTGAGCCCTGTATGGGATCTGATTATCTCATGTCTACCTCAGCACTTAAAACAGGCTTGGAACATATTAAGCTCATAACAATTATTATTATATTATTGTTGTTATTGTTAATAATACTTTTTTATGGTAGTGATGCCTATCTACTTGTTTTGTTTTGTTGTCTGTCTCCCCCTTCTAGACTGTGAGTCCGTTGTTGGGTAGAGATTGACTCTGTTGCCGAATTGTACTTTCTAAGTACAATGTCTACCAGCTCTCTTGTGGTGAATTCTTCCAAGTGTTCAGTACACTGCTCTGCACAGAGTAAGCACTCAATATATACAATTGAATGAATGAATGATCAATAAATAATAATAATAATTATCCTAGGAGTATCCAGAAAATTTGGAGAGGGGCAGGTCAGTGAATCTTTTGGGGCATGGATGGGATCAACTGAGGGAGCTTGGGAGCAGTAAATAGAACCTCCATGGCTTCTCTCCATGGTTAAGTACTTTTTCCAGCTTGGCAGAGTGGTCATAGCAGAGACTCAATCATCAATCAATCAGTGAACATTTAGTGCTTAGTATGTGCAGAGCACTGTACTAAGTGCTTGAGAGAGTCCAGTACAACAGAATTAGCAGACATGTGCTGCCCATAACGAGCCTACAATCTAGAAGAATCTAGTCCTTCTGGATTTTTTCTACCTTCCACTAGGCTGCTTCTTTCCAAGTCATCCCTTCCCCCTCTAGACTGTGAGCTCCTTCTGCACAGGGGATAAGTCTACCAGGTCTCTTGTGGTGAATTCTCCCGAGTGTTTAGTACAGTGCTGAGCACACAGCGTGTGCTTAATAAATACAGTTGAGTTGATGGATTGAGTGATTGTTTCTGTTCCAAACACCCTTCGCCAACTCTGGCATCTGGGTCCCTGCAGTTCCCACCAACCACGACCCCTCAACTCCTCATTTCACAGAGCCCTGAGACAAGTCAAATAATAGAATAATGGAAACCCCTTGACCTTTTAGAATATTTCACCACTGACAAATCTGAAAACAGACTCTTCCACCAGGGCCTAATAAGATTCACAAAGTGGTAATTTTTTCTTCACTTTAAGAGTATTTTGTTTTGCTTTTTAATGAGAGATACTATTATTTGAAGGGAAAAAAATCAAGATTTTATGAGAAAATCTAAAATTACAATAAAACTTCACCCGTGACTAAATCATCTAATTATTCTTGCCCACAGATGTACTTTAAATTTTCTCCTTTCCTGCACTGGTCCATATTAAAGGTTCAGAAAATACCCTAGCTATCTCTAGATACATGCTCTACTATACATGAACAATGTGTTAATTATTTAAATTTTAAATTAGTACATGAATGGCCTATAAGTATAAATAGAATAATATCATCCCAATAAGCATAATGTCATAGAACATCTAAATGGTGAAATAAATAATGCTCTAGAAAATCCAAAGACATCATAATTCTAACTCCAAGGAGCCATTGTATCAGAGATTAACATTTCTTCCTAAATGTAAATTTTCCATGAAAAAGATCAAATTTTCAGGAGCGGAGATGAAACGAAAATTCTGAAACCTTTTACTTTTAATTTCCATGTATTTATTTTTCAGGAAAGAGAACAAGTTTATTCTTCTTGTGCTCTATTTTATGATCTGTGGTTTGTATATGCAATGCAAATTGAACATCCGCTAGGTGCTATGTATCAAAGAGAACGTGTTATTTAAGCAAGAATGCACATTTAAAACAAGAAGCCTCCAAACCTGAAAATAAATGGAAGGGGGTGTTTCTTTTCACGATAAAGTGAATGATTTGAAAGAAGCCCGATTAAGTCTAGATAGTTACACAGATGACTCTCCAAAAATCCAAATATTCTCCAAGCAGTCTTAACAGAGAGTTGGTATGCATGAGTCAATTTGAATGAAATAAGATCCGTCTCCCAGACATGTGCCCAAAGACCTCATCTGTTTTTAGCACTAGCAAAATCAATTTTCTCTAATATGTTTTACCACATTTTCCTCTTTCTTCTTTTGACCTTTCCTATTACCTTATGATTCCAATACGTAGCATGAAACTGTAGACACATTTATAGTAAGTATTATTTGGGGGGCTATTCATTGAATGTGGCTCAAATTTTGATGTGGAAGGATGCCCCCGGAGAGTTTCTGGAAGTATGAATTGGCCCCAGACCATCAGACTGAGTAGATGAGCGAAACTGGTAGTGAGGGAAAGCAGATATGATTTTCCAAATCTTTGTTCAAGAAGGATGAGATTGAACTTCAATTTTTGGAAAGTGTAAACGTTTAGTGTGTGTTGACCCAAAATGACAAGAGGGAATCCATGTGCTCGTAAAACACTGCATCCAAAGAGTAGACATGTAGGAAATAGATTCCCAATTTCACCTCCATTTCTATTTAAATTTTCATCATAACTTGTGGAGATGAAAATATATAGAGCAGTTCCTGGTTCAGTCACATGGAACTGGATGTTGACAACAGAGTAGCCAAACTCTCCACTGGAAAGACATTGATACAATATTTATATTCTCTCCCCCTCTAGACTGCAAGCATGTTGTGAGCAGGGAATGTGTCTGTTTATTGTTATTGTTTATTGTTATATCTGCTCTTCCAAGCACCTAGTAAAGTGCTTTGCATTCAGATAGTGGTCAATAACTTCAACATGGGGCTCACAGTCCAAGAGGAAGAACTGATACTTTAACTCCTATTTACAGATGAGAAAAGTGAGGCACAGAGAAGTCAATTGATTTGCCCCACATCACACAACAGGCAAGTGTCAGAGCCAGGATTAGAATATAAGTCTTCTGACTCCGAGGTCCACATTCTTTTCACTAAACTATGCACCTTCTCAATACTACTCTGGAAATCTAGTAGCAGAACTTTACTGAAAAATTCACCCCAGTAGCTCTGAAAGCAGCAGGTCCATCTGCCTACTAGAAGGAATTTCACTTCTCCAACCCCAAGTCCTGTTCCCTACCCCCATAGCTCCATGGGGATTTCAGAGCAGACTCAGTAGACCTTGCTGTTTGGCCATAGGGAATGGGTTTGAACCCCAAACACCCTTAACCAGCTGCTCTCTCTTAGAGTGGCCACTGAGGTCACTTAGAAGACACACACAAGGATATAAACATACGGGGAAAACGAGCCTCTTGCATGATCTCAACTCTCTTGGTTAGCAGTATTTCAGACTAGTTGCAACAAAAACTACTAGTCAGTAACCCTGAGTAGGTGGCAGTTTGCATCTGGACTCTTCAGAAGCATGTGATTTCTGCCATAAGGCTTGCTCTGGGCAGATTTAGCTATTGAGTGACAAGTTAGCAAAAAGAATGAATTTGGTCAGAAACTGAATACTCTAACTTCTTGTGCCTGAGGTCTTATTGTATTGCCAACTAAATATTTTATTGTAAAGAATGCCAAAATAAAATAGAATTAGAAACCCACTAGAAGCATATAATATTGCCCGGGGCACAAGATTATTTGAAACAGCCAATGGGGAGGGGATGTGTGGTTAGAATCGATCAATCAGTTGAAGCACTTATCCACAGTATCTGCACCACTGGCTGGACCTGTGGGAAGAGATCAAAGTAGGTCGGTGGACAGTCCCTGCTACTATCCTCTGTCTGGGTAGCCATTGACCAGAGACCACTTTGGGGTCAGGCTGCCTCAAAAGATAACATTCCCCAAACCACTTAATGCTGCGTATTTTGCTTCCAAGTGGTACTTGGATCTTCGTTCCTACTTAGCTTTAGGAAGAATAAAAAGCACAAGTGCAACTACTGAAGATTTTTTAAATGTCAACTGACAAAGAATCACAGTCTTAGAACTGGAAGAAATGCTCTCATTGGATCGTCTATGCCCCATCTACATAAATATATTCAGATTATATGCAAATATGCTTTGGCGTCTCCAATCCTTTATACTCTTGACTGTGGCCATTGGTAGGGAGTAGTAACTGTGGTATTTGTTAAGTGCTTACTATATGCCAAGCACTATTCTAAGAGCTACAGTAGACCCGATACTCTCAAATCCAGGCGCAGTCCTTGTCCCGCAGTCTAAAGTGAAGGGAGGCCAGGCACTGAATCCCCATTTAACTGATGATAAAAATGAGGCACAGATAAGTGACTCAATTAAAGTCACATGGCAGGCAAGTAAAGGGAGGACTAGGACACAGAACTCCTGACTCACTATCTAGGGCTCTTTCCACTAGGCCATGTTATATTATCAGATTAGATTTGAATTACAAATTTTTTTTATCATTTTATAATTATCATTACTTGAGTTTCTTTTCCCTCTTCTCTATTTGTACTCATTACTTGACCAGTTTCCTGTGACAAATGAATATGAAGTATGCAACAGTGTCAGTCAGTTAGGTGGGAAGAGTAGTTGACATTTTTTTAATGGAATTTTGAGCCCTATGTGGGGCAGACATTGTGTCCAATCTAATTATTTGGTATCTACCAGCCCTTAGAACAGTGCTTGGTACATTAGTAAATAATGATCTTATTTTCCCAGGCATCTTTACTTATGGTTCTATCCACTGTAACTCACTCTGGCCTAGCTGTTTGGCTCCATTGTTCCTACACATTCTCCTCACTTGACCCATCTAGCAAAGCCTTCTTGTCTCATTACTGGCAAAGTAATCACATTCCTGGCCTGTTCACTTCTGATCCCAAACTGTTGTTTGACTGATCATTTGAAATCCCAAGATCCTGATTTACCAGTTGATGTAAAAAGACATGGGTGATGCTTAAAGACATTATTTAGCAAGTCGGGCTTGATTCTCTTTTGGTCCTGGTGTCCCAGACACAGAGAAGCTAGATACTGCAACTCCTCAGGAGCATTTCAGTTTGCTCTGTAAATTAACAAATTTAATAATGCTTTAGAACTCAGAAAGCTTTCCATGCTCCTTGTTCCTAAACTGGAACAGCATCCCAAGTAAACATGGAAACAATTTCCCACAAAACTCCCCTCACCAAGCCCAAACCAAGGAGAAAACTGGTAACTCCACTTGTCAGTTCAAAAGAGGATGAGATAGAATTTGAGAAAGAAGATCTGAGATAATTCACCATAAGAGACATATCAGTTGACTACACACACTGCTCTAGGGAATTGGAAATGTGGGCGGAATCCAGATATTTGAACTACATTGAGTTTAAAATATAATAAGGGCATGAGGAATGAAAAAAAAAAAGGAGCAAACTTTACAGTTTCCAGGCAGTTAGTGTCTTCAAGGCTGAGTAATACATTAATTTCCCTGGAGGAATAAAGCAGAATCTTAATTTCCACAGTGCTGTAAGCCAAGACTCAGTAATTTGGGATTAGAGCCAGGAGGCAAGCCCCTACCCTTTCAAAAATGTCTATGTCATCTCCACTACACCCATTTCTTTTAAATCATTTATATGTGTTTATTGTTGAGATTTATAAAAATGTACCCATCACAGAGTACCCCCAGAATGCATTTTACCTCTGATACTAAATTTATTGCTTTTCCAAAATTAGATAATGACGATGGGTGAGAAATATGACTTCCACCAGATTCCCCGGATCCACGTCTTAGGGTATTTCCAGTCTGGGACTTTTTTAATTCTAAGGCAATCCACCTGCCATCTCTAACTTTACACATTTCTTTCTACCCACTTGCAGCTTATTTAATTGTAAATTATTCATTATGTATTACGGTTATGCGTGTCTCTCTCCTGGGGGAGTGTAAAGTTCCTTGTCAGCATTTTTTTAACTTTTCCAAGCATTTAGTACAGTCCTCCCACTACCGACCATTGCTGAAGCTTCTACCCGACACAGTATTTTTCTTTAGTAAGTCCAGACCTAAATGAGCTACCCTAAAAAAATCTTAAACTGAGGATTTCGGGCAACTACTTCTTTGAAATAGGTTCTTCATATTCAAAGATGTCGTCGCAGTTTACCTCAGGTAGTGACTGTTGCTGATCAGACTGATGCGGGACTGATGATCACTGGGTCTTGCAATCCTCACAAAACTTCTGCTCAAAAAGAATCCATCATCTGTTGATCTATGCACTGTCCTTCTCTCTCACCACCAGACTGGGATGCCCTTTACCTCACCTTTTAAGCTTTCCCTTTCCCCACTCTGCTCTAGGTTTAGCCCAAAGACTTAAAGACTTAAACTCAAGTTCTCCCTCAGAGAACTGAGGGAGAACCAGCACTCTTTCTGGCTGTGGATCAATCCAGTCCACATTGTACTCAAAGAGATTGGTTGCTCCATTGGGCTTTTCGGTCACACGTTCACCCTTGTGTGAATTTCACAAGCCATGGCATCTTCTTTGATTACAAAAGATAAGCCTGTTGTGGTCAGGGACTGTGTCTCTTATATTGTTGTGTTGTACTCTCCCAAGTCCTTAGTACACTGTTCTACTCACAGTTAGCACTCGATAAAGATGACTGATTGATAGATTGATGTATGTGTGTTCACCGCCCCACTTCTCCCCCCCACACAGAGATCCTCGATCCTAAAAGGTCATTACAGAGGTAATGACAGTGTGGTCTGTTGGAAAGACCATGATTCTATTGGGTGACCTTGGACACATGACTTAAACTCCCTGAGCCTCAATTTCCTCATCTGTAAAATGAGGACAAGAGCTTCTCCCCCTATTTCCTAGATTGTGAGCCCTGTGTGGGACAGGGACTTTGTCTAATCTGATTACCTATCCCAGTGCTTAACATAAAGTACTCAATCTGTGTCATAATAAAGGCATAACTCTAGTTCATCTGTCTTGCAAAAGATTAAAACCTTAATATCAACTCTAAGAAGGCAAACTTACAATTCTCCTTGAAACACAGAATGGTTTGAAAATTTTGCTTTTTACTTCAGAAAAGGAATGAGTGAAATTACCAAATTTAGGGTCAACTGGTTGGTTTGAAACTTAAAATTATTATTACTATTATCATTATAATAATAAAAATTAGTGGTGGTAGTAGTAATGGTGGTGTTATTATTATGGTACTTGTTAAGTGATTACTAAGCACCAAAGTAGAATGAAAATAATCAGGTCAGACACAGTCTCTGATCCACATGAGGCTCATAGTTTGAGAGGTAGAAGATGCATTTCTCCCCCATTTTACAGAGGAAGAAACCGAGGCACAGAGAAGTTAAGTGACTTGCCCAAAGTCACAGACCAGGCACGTGGCAGAGCCAGGATCAGAGCACAGGTCGCTTGTCTCCAGACCTATGCTCTTTCCACTTGGCCACACCACTTCAGGACACTTTTTAGCTGGAAAAATGAGTCCCAGCTGTCTCCACTGGAGCTAACGGACCAACGGCCCCTACAGCTCCTCTCTTCCATCCATTTTCAAACTCCCCACGTTCCTCAGAACATGGCTTTCCTTGAGCAGTTTCCAACATCCCTCCCCCTCCCCACAACCTTCACTTTTCTTGCTGGGCGTTCTCAACTTTCACTGAATTCAATGACTAGAGGTTTGTTTGAAT
Organism: Ornithorhynchus anatinus; assembly: GCF_004115215.2. Taxonomy (NCBI): domain Eukaryota; kingdom Metazoa; phylum Chordata; class Mammalia; order Monotremata; family Ornithorhynchidae; genus Ornithorhynchus; species Ornithorhynchus anatinus. The sequence goes on along the minus strand of NC_041735.1, from coordinate 63,941,887 downwards.
TCCTGCTCTGCGTTTTCCAACAGGTGTGAGATCACGAAGGCTCCTTCAGTTGCAGCTCATTTCCACTTCCTAACTACTTTATCTCGGTGGATGAAGCAAAAGTGACTTTTGTGCTTCCTGGCAGTCTGCTGCTTCAAAGACCATAATAGTGATTTGTTTATTTCTGAATGAAAGGAGTCCACTCAGCGACGACAGATTTATTGGTTAAGGAGACATCACAAAAAGTTTTTCATGCCGTATAGGCCGATCTCTAACCACACTCTGGGATCTCCAAGTATAAGGCAAACGTGCATTTCAGCAATCCAAACCCTTTTTTTTTTTCCACGCCTATCTAATCCGAACATTTATATGGCTCCCTTCACACGAGTTTCCAGAATGCCCTAAAGAAAAGCCATAAAATCCAAAGCTACTGAAAAGCAGACTCCAACCCAATGTCTTCCACCTATATTTGACATCCAAGGACTCGGACCATTGAATATCTTCCGGTCAGGAATGTTTACAGGTCATTGAAGGAAAACAAAAGGTGTCAAATCTCTAGTGATTAATTCTGAGAAATCAAGGAAGGTTTGGGGTTTGGAGAGAGGCCTCACAATGTGGTATATTCATCATTGGCTTCCAGTGCTTGGAACCAGACACTGAAGATTTTGACCCAGGAGTAATAAAATAAGGAGAAACCTGTCCCTTTACTACCCTACATATGGCAGGAAGCAAGACTGGGAAGAATTGCAGTGTGACAAAGCAGACCAAGCTTAGCCTGGGGAGAAGTCAATTGGAGAGATTTTAATATGACAAATGGGTTGCATTCACCCAACACCAAGGCCTGATGAAAAAGAATTGTAAAGTCATAAGGAAAATGAGTCCCCGAGACCCCCAAATAGGGAGCAGAGATCAGCTATTCTGAATTCAGGGAGTGCTGCAATGTGAGTGACAAAGTCAATTCTGCTGGCAGAATGTGAATAGGAAATAGCATTTTCCTCATGCAAATCGGAAAAGGGGCGGACGGAGATCGGAATCTCGAACAACCCTAGGCCTTTGACCCCTGAAAGCACGCTACCACGGAATGGCTAGTTTTCTCTGGGAGGAAAGAATGTGCAGGAAGACAGAGGCTGAGGGCCAATCTGTGGGGAATTCCATCAATCCATCCGATCTGGATTCAATTTTGGGAAATTGCTGGCTACCTGAGGCTCTCTGTCAGCTGAACAAATTGACCACTTGGAAAAAATGGTCATATTTGTTAGAGGAGGAAAATAGATCTGTCTGCCCCCTCAGTCCAATCTCTTCTCTGATTTGAATGGCCGTGGAATTATGAATGGCTCTTCGCTTTGGGTTCTCCCCTCTCAGTTTCTACACTCATACAGAGCTCCCCACCCCCCTGCCTCCGTCCCAGCACTCCAAACTCTCTATCCCTAACCAAATCTGCCAGACTTCAACCCTCTCTATTTTCAAAGCCCTGCTAGAATCCCACTCCTTCAGGAAATTGCCCAGTTAATTCACAACCTCCTAGCTGTGTCATCACTCTCTGTACCTCAGTTTCTTCATCTGTAAAATGGGGATTCAGTATCTACTTTCCTTCTTACTTAGACTGTGAGTCCCATGTGGGAAAGGGACTGTGTTCAGCTTACCTTGTATCTATCCCAGTGCACATAGGAAGCACTTAACAAATTTGACAATCATTATAATAATTAACATAATCATTTTTATTACTGTTAATAATAATAAATGTGTTCTAATGGAGAAATGAAATGGAATCACAGTAGTAATGATATTCATTGATAAGATGTGTTTATCTACAGGTAAATTCCCCTATTGAAAATAACCAAGATAGCACCTTTCACTCAAGGGTGGCATCTGATTTCCATTTAACCCCTTGTCTTTTCATTGTACAGTTTTTCTTCTGATCAAACAAAGGCTCAGAGGGTAGATTAGTGAGAGACCAAAGACAAATAAGGAAGCAAGTGAGTTCCAGCTTTCTGAACATAAACATTTAGTGTAATTTCACACCACTCATCTTAGGCCAGAATCTCTATCCCACCTGAAAGTTTCTCATGCAAATAGTCAGAAAACACAGTCAAGCAGTAGGATGATTTTGAATATTTTTTTTGAAAAGATCACTGCAGTCTTCTTTGATTTACTGTATTTTTTTGTGTTTTCTTTTATCATATCCTTGTACTGAACATTTCTGAAAGCCACAGTACTTTCTGATGGCAAGTTGTTTCTATATTAATCAAGTCTAAAAAGAAGAAGGAATCTGCAAGTGAAGGAGATTAGGGGTAGGAAATTTATATTAAGGGTACTGCCTACATTAGAAAGGTCTTCCCAGACAAAGCCCTTTATTTCCCACCCACTGGGTCAACTGTGAATTTAACTGTTAGCCCCTTAAGTACTCTGTTACTCACTCTAGCACTTATGTAAATAGTCTTACGCTCTACTATTTCCCCTATACTTTATCTATTTTAATGTCTCTCTCCCTCTGTAGACTGCTCTTTGCGAGCAGGATTGTATCTACCAATTCTGTTGTGTTATTTTTTTCCCAAGTGTCCTAAGTGTCTAGTACTGTGCCCTACACATGGTAAGCAATTGATACATACCATAGATGGATTGATTGACTGATGGATTGATTGATATATGATAAACTGCAGAAGAAACACCATGGTACCCATGGCCAGTCAGCATTTTCATCAACATTAATATCATCATCATCACAAATTATTTCATTTTGCAAAGCCCTGTACTTGGGGGCAGGGCAAAATATGCTATGTTCATCTTAATTCTATCCTTGGGGCAAGAAGAGCTCACAGTTGACCAGAGGCGTAAGTATTTTGACAAGTGTCAGTGGGTAAGACAATTCCAAATTTCAAGATAACGAGTCAAAATCTGGCAATTTTGGTTGTTCAGTTCACTGCTGCTTAGGCGGTGTCAAGTGGGATAAGAGGAATCAAGTTTGGTTTAGTGACTCCCCACTGCTCCTTATATAAGCCTCCCTGATCACCTCTGACAGAATTTTGTTATAATTTTAAATAACTGTGGTACTTGTTAAGTGCTTATTTCGTAGCAGGCATTTTAATAGTCCAGGGATGGATACAAGCAAATAGGGTTAGACACAGTACCTGTCCCACATGAGGCTCACAGTCTCAATCCCCATTTTACAAATGAGGGAACTGAGTCCCAGAGAAGTGAAGTGACTTGCCCAAGGTCACACAGCAGACAGGTGACTGAGCCAGGAGTAGAACCCATAATCTTCTGACTTTCAGACCCGGAATCTATCCACTACACCAGGAATTAACAGAGCATCCAGTCCACTTTCTGTGCTTGTGGTGGCAGTGGGAGGAACATCTGTCTCCTACTAATGGCAACTAATACCTAGTTATAATAATAATGAATGCCATTATTCGCTCTCCAGGAAAAGCAGGCAGACCAGGTTTACACATTTCTTGCTAGTATCAAATACTTCATGGCCAACGTCAGCTATGTAACTGAGATCCACTGGGAAAATGAGTTCACATCTTGAAAAAATGGTTGAACCGATCCTGAAGTTTTGTAGGACCAAAATCTCAGTGTGATCCAATGGAAAGGGCTCACATCCCGGAGTGAGATCAGAATTCTAGTTCCCAGTTTTGTCACTGGACTACTGGATGACCAAGGACGAGTCATTTAACCTTGCTGTACCTTTCTTTTCTCAGTGTTAATTTTCGTCTACAGAGAAGTGGAATACTTTAACCACAGAACTGGTATACTCTGTGGGTGACCTGCCTTGGAATTCTGGGATGGTAACTACAGCTCCTGGAATTCCACAGGACAGCCAGAGGCTCTCATTATTAACTATTCCATGTCGTTAATGACCTCTATGGACTGTATTCAGTTTTCATACATTTCCCCTGGAAAAACTAGCTTTGTTTTTGGCATTGTCCCCATCCTTTCCCAGAAAAATGTTCTCCTCCCTATCCTCCAGGGCCCTGGAAAATCCTCCCTCATTGACCTTAACATATTTCTGTGTGCTTTGGTTGTTGCTTTCGTGCCTTCTGAAATTCATCTTATTTCCATTTTCTGTCAGAACTGGGTGTCTTCTTCTGGATTTGTATATCTTATTGAGGTTAAGTTTCTTACTATTCTTCCAGCTTTCTCTGCCACCACCTTATGTCCAGTAAATCTTTTGTGGTGTTTATTTCCTCAGCTCCCTGAAAAAAATTCTGATTGTTTTTCAACTTGGGATGCTGTTTTTGTTTATTTTTTTACCATTTTTGTTTCAAATATGTTGTGTTGAGCAAAGTTATTTTACCAAGATTCATTTTGTACTCTATGAAAATCACTTAGAAGCTTAACTGATTATTTGATTATAAAACTGTCCTCCTCCCAACTAACCTAATCCATTAGTCTATCTTGTTGGTGTGACCTTGAGAAGGGAAAATATCCTATGCTTATATTAATCACTCGATCACTGTGTGGCATTTATTGAGTATTTACTGTGTGCAGAGACCTGTACTAGGAAGTTGTCCATCCACCTCCATATCAAACAAAAACTCCTCACCATTGGCTTTAAAGCAATCAATCACTTTGCCCCCTCCTCCCTCTCCTCACTGCTCTTCTACTACAACCCAGTCCACACACTTCACTCCTTTAATGCAGACCTACTCAATGTACCTCAGTCTCTCCTATCCCACCGCCATCTGCTTGCCCACATCCTGCCTCTGTCCAGAAATGCCCTCCCTTCTCATATCAGACAGAAAATTGCTGTCCCCCACTTCAAAGGCTTATTGAAGGCACATCTCCTCCAAGAAGCCTTCCCTGACTCAGCCCTCCTCTTCTCCTCCTCCTTTCTGTATTGCCCTGACTTGCTCCCTTCATGCATCCTCCCTCCCAGCCCCACAGCCCTCATGTATATATCTGTAATTTATTTATTTAGATTAATGTCTATGTCCCTTATAGACTGTGAGCTCGTGGTGGGCAGGGAATGTGTCTGTTTGCTGTTGTATTGTATTCTCCCAAAGGCTTAGCACAGTGTTATGCAGACAGAAAGAGCTCAATAAATATGAAAGAAAGAAAGAAAGAAAGAAAGAAAGAAAGAAAGAAAGAAAGAAAGAAAGAAAGAAAGAAAGAAAGAAAGAAAGAAAGAAAGAAAGAAAGAACTGTTTGAAAATGTACAATAGAGCAACTGGATATGATCCCTGCCCTCACAGTCTAGTTGGGGAGAAAGACATTAAAATAAATTACAATTAATAAATTGAATGTAAATATATGTATATAGATGCTGAGGATGTGGGGCTAGTATGCTACTTTGGGAGGGATAATTGGGGGGAAGATGAGAGAGTAGTCAGGGAAGATTTCTGAAGAAGGTATAATTTTAGTAAGGCTTAGGAGGTGGGGAGACTAATGGTCTATTGGCTATGAAGGTAGAGAGTGCTGGCCAGGAGGGAGGATGTGAACTAAAGGTTGACGGCAAGAGAGAGAAAAGCAGGCCACAGTGGGTACATTGGAATTAGAGGAGTGAAGTGTGTGGGAGAGAAGCAAGGATATGTAAGGGGGTTAAAGTTGAATGATGGTCTTAAAGCTTTGAGTGTCTTATAAACTAGAGACAGAAACAAAGATCTGGGTTGTTCCCTGTCTGTCACTTAAACATGTAAAGGATCATAGCACTCTATGAGACACTCTAAGAGAAGGGAAGAGAAATAATAATAATAATAGTATTAGTTAAGCACTTATTATGTGCCAGGCACTATACTGGTTTGGACACAAGAAAGGATTCAAGGCTAAAGGACTCCAGGTTAAAAGGAAGAGAGAAGATATGCACCAAATAAAATTTTAAACCGGTGACTTATTGGTGGCATTCCACATCATCTCAAGGAGTCTAGGGAGATACAGCACAGAGAAGTTACAGGAGGGTTTGGAGTGACCACCGTCACGTTCCTATAGTCTCATCCATGACCTGATAGAGTTGATTCCTGTGAAAGTGGGCTTCATGGACATTCCATAACTGAGGCAGTGTTCATTCGTCACAGTGTTCTGTTTTCTGCAGTGATCCCAGAATTCTTGGAGAAATAGTGTTCTGGCTGCCCTCATTGACATCCACGGAAATAAATTATCAAGCAGAGGATGATAGAGGGCCTCTCAAGCCCTTTAATCAAAGGCTTCTGTTTTCCTGGAGAAACCAGTGGAAACGAGCACGTGGTTCAAAAATGGAATAAAATCCTGTTGGGAGGAGCTGATTGTTGCCATTGAGAGGAGATTGGAGAGGAAGAAGTTGGAGGGAGGGAACACATTAGGGGAAATTATTACTCCCAAGGGATTATTAAAGCCCTGAATCAGGTCTCCAGCAGATGGATGGAAAGGAGAGGCTAGATGGGAGCAATGTGTAGAGGAAGAAACAGAGTGACAGGATATGGATGTCAAAGGAAAAGCAAAAGTCACTTGGAATTTTTTGAGTCTGTGAAACTGGCACGATGGTATCAGGAAGTTGCTAGGGAAATTGGAGAGAGAAAGAATTTGGAAGGAGACGGTGAGAAATGGGATACGAAGGATCAGTCGATCAATCAGTCAGTGATACTTATTGAGCACTTCCTATGTGCAGAGCATTGTTCCAAGTGTTTGGGAGAGGACAATACAGTAGAGTTGGTAGACACATTCCCCACGTAAAGGGACTCAAGGTTCATTACGGAAATCACTCTGCAGCCAGACGGTCTCTTCCAAAAAATATACCTAGATAGAGGAAGAGGATCCTGTATGGTGACCAGTCCAGAAAAAAATCAAGTCTCTCTTCCACAATGAAACTTTGATGGCATCTCTGTGGGGAACACAGATGACACCAGGAGGGCTTATAGAGTGGGATCCATTTTCCATCTGCTCTCAAGGAGAAAGGAATGATCAGTTCTTCTAAAACTTGTGTTTTCACCCCCCAATTTAAATGACATGTAATGACCCGAATTAAGGGAACAATCTTCCCACATTGTATGTCTGTCTAGATACAGCGTTAACATAATAGTAGGCTCTTAATCGATACTACTGATTGATTGACTGAGATTGTGGGACAAAGAGTTTACACCTGTGTATGGCGTATAATATGGGCACTACGGTATGAGATTTATTTGATTCAGATTCTTCAAAAATATTTCCCCTATGCTCTAAAACACCTGGGTGTACCAGATAAACACCTCTGGCTAAGAGAAAAAAAGCTTTATTCATTGACTGGTAGAAGCTAATTATCTTCTTAGTCAAAAGTCAGGTTTAATCATTGTAAAAATACCCAAAATGAGTATAGCAATAATATGGTAGTATCTCAAATTCCTTTTCACCAAGTCATAAAATAAGTAAGAATCAAAATCATAAATAAAAACCCAGAACTACAACTCTAATTAGGAATTATAATTCCTAGAGCTATTGATCAATATAAGGAAAAAAGGCTGCTGGTTACAATTGTCTCTGAATTCTTAGGAATAAAAAAACAAAATTGTGCACCATATAAAAAGGCTCAATACCCTAGTTTGAGTAGAAAACCTAAATTACTTACAAGCTGTGTTCCTATATAGATAAGCATCCACTGAAGCGTTCAACTGAGAGCAGTATATTCCACTGTTAGATGGCCTCTCAGTGCTCTAATGAAGTGAGTCAGTGGTCTTTAGCGTAGTTAATGGATGACTCTTATAAATCTCTATTCTAAAAATGCCCATGCACTTTATCATACAGGTTTTATAACTGGTGTTTTGTCATTTAAAGAAAAATCAATTATTCCTTTCTGACAAGGTCAAAAAGGAAAGATAAAAAGTGATGTTAAGAAGCTATATCTATGAGACAAGAACTAAGGTTGCTACAGTCTATTTGCCCTCTCCACTGGAATTAGACAGGATGGTCCAATTCAATCACACTTCCATAACTAATCCTTGGCTACCCAGCTCTCTGCCCACACCGCAAGCATTTACGGAGTCAAAACGAAGGAACTGAAGGTGACACTCAGTAGTTATCTAGTTGTTAACTTATCACACTGACTCGTAATAATAATAATAATAACTGTGGTATCTGTTAAGCTTAGATTGTGAGCCCTCAAGGAACCGACACCCATGTTTAATTCCCACCACTGTATTTCCTCCCAATGTTTAGTACAGAGCTTTGCACAGAGTAAGAGCTTATGCTTAGTACAGTACTCTGCAAACAGTATGTGCTCAATAAATATGATTAAATGAATAAATAAATACAATTATAACTATTACCTCAACTACTGAGCACCCACTGGATGTATAACACGATTACACTAGATTAAGATCTGGGGAAGTACAGGAGAAGCAAAAGACATGTTTCTTGCCTCAAAGAATTCAAAGTTTCCCTTTAGTAGATTTTTTTTTTTTTTTGGCAGGAATTAAAATTCAGAATAGTTGCTTTAAAAAAGTTAACAAATCAACATCCGAAGAGCAACCGTCTAGACCAAGAAGCTAATAAGAGTCAGAGTGAGTTTGGGACTCCCTCTGTCCCACAGCCATCAAAAAGCTCATTGTTCAGAATTCCAGTCCCTTGTCTTGGGAACTAACACTAATCAGGCACTTACACCACCTCAGTCTTAGCTTCTACTTTCCAAGCACTTAGTACAGTGCTCTGCACACAGTAAGTGCTCAATCGATATGATTGAATGAATGAATAAGGCTCGGACATACACGTTTCAGAAATCTCTTTTAGAAAGTAATGCTCCACCCCTAGAGGTGAAACAATTGAACTCTGGTAAAATTCTGACTTTTCCCCATCAGGGTTATAGTTAGGCAGTTGTTGTTTTTCTGACAATCTGGAGGTAAAGGGATTACTCTAATGTGACTTTACAGATGAAAACTGCAGATACTCATGTCCAAGAAAAGCAGCCTGGCCTAGTCAATAGAGTATAGACTGGGAATCAGAGGATGAGGATTCTAATTCCAACTCTGCCACTTGTCTGTTGTGTAACCTTGGGCAAACCACTTAACTTTGCTGTGCCTCAGTTTCCTCAACTGTAAAATGGGGATTAAATCCTACTCCCTCCTAATCCGACTGTGAGCCCCATGTGAGCCCCATGTGTCTTCCCTAACAATCTACTTTCTACCCCAAAATTTAGTATACGGGCCTGGGAGTCGGAAGGTTGTGGATTCCAATCCTCGCTCTGCCACTTGTCTGCTGTGTGATCTTGGGCAAGCCACTTCAATTCTCTGTGCCTCAGTTACCTCATCTGTGAAATGGGGATTAAGACTATGAGACCCATGAGGGACAGGGAATGTGTCTAACCCAATTTGCTTGTATTCACTCCAGTGTTTAATGCAGTGCCTTGCACATAGTAAACACTTAAATACTATAGTTATTATTATAATTATTATTACAATGCTTGGCACCTAGTCAGTGCTCAACAAGTTCCAGAAATATGTAAGTTCCATGTGGGCAGGGAATGAGTCACTGCTTTGCGTCATACTTTCTCATGTCCTTAGTATAGCTCACTGTACCCAATGGGTGCTCAATAAATAGTATTATCACTACTCTGAGACCTATTCAAGTCCCATCTTACTGCTCTTTTGTCTCCTCTTCAGTTTAAAAATCTAGACTGAAGAGTGGTCTTCAAATCTTCAGAGGGTGCCATCAGGTTTTGAGAGAAAAGATGGAAAATAGTTTCATTTAGTTCCATGAGCTGGAAGGGAAGTAGTCCCAGCTTCAGAAGAGAGCTAGCTGATGACTCTTAAAAGGAATTAACCTTCTTGAAACCGGCGAGACCAGCCAATTTTAGGTCAAAGTCATACTTACTGAAAGAGTTTGGGGTTTCAGGATACAATGCCATGAACTTGGTATCTTTAACTATCACTTCAGAACAAATGTCCTTTGTAGAAAAATTCCCAGTGGCCATGTACGCAGTAATAATCAAAGCGAAGCAACGAAAATAATCTGGGTATGCTGCGTTTCACTCTAGTCTAAATTTTGGACACACAAATACATCTGCATACAGACTGCACCACAGAAGGGCATTTGCAGCCAATTGCTTATGCTTGAGTGAAGAAATCCCTTGAAAGTTGCCAGTTAATTGGAGAACATGTGAGGAAAACATAAGGGGTTGTCACCTTTTTCTGCCGATTTCCTTCGAAAATGTGTGTAGGAGATGAACATGAGTAGCAATCTGTCTCTAAAGAGAATACAGAGCAAAGGTTGCTGCCAAGTCTAAAGGGAGGAGGGCTGGACTGATAAAATCCCCTGCACTGTTCATGTGAAACCTCAGGAAGGGTACAATCTGCTATTAAAGGTGGCCAGAAAGCCTGTCCATCTAGGTTCAGATCCTGGCTATGAGGAAGCTCCGTAACACACATCCCACTGTTAACTCATCCACATGAAACAGCCAAATTCCTGAATTCACAGTTGCCACTCAGAAATCCACAGACAAATGACGACTCCACTTTGCATGATTTGAACCAATAAGAAAATAGGTACTGAACTCCCCTTCCTTGTAAAACAAGTGAACATCTTCCCCTATGCCAATCATGGAGAACCCTACTGCTTTGAAAAGAATATCCTGAATCTTTAGCCTGGTGAAAGTCCATCTGATTTTTACTCTCCTGCTGAGTAAATAGTGATCTGAGTGAAAATGTTGCCGGTTAAATTCTTGATAGTAGCAAAGAAGATAATAAGGAATTCTAGAATTTGGGAAATTATAATTGCAAGCATTTAGAAATCAGGCTTATTTAGTTACATTTGAGGTAAATGATCTGAACTTTATCCCAAAGAATTCAACTCTATCAAGAAAATAGTTTTGGGTTTGTTTTTTTTTAGAAACCTCCTAGTGATTATCTAACTAAAATCAGATGATTCATAAGTTTGCCTTCATTCACTCAGTCGTATTTATTGAGTGCTTATTGTGTACAGAGCACTGTACCAAGCGCTTGGAAAGTTGAATTTGGCAGCAGATAGAGATAATCCCTACCCAACAAGGGGCTCACAGTCTGTTTACCCTTCATTCAAAGTAAGTCTCTACTCATTTACTATTGACGTGTAAATGAGTTTGTTTTCATGTTGTAAGGAGGTTTGTGGGGTTTTTTTAACTTTATTTAAAGTGAGAAACTTTGGAAAAGAATTTATTTTAGAGAATTCACACCCAAAGGGGTATCTCTGACATCTGATTAACAACAAATCAGGCCATCAATAGTATTTATTGGCTGCTTACTCAGTGCAAAGCAATGTAGTAAGAGCTTGAAAGTAAAGAAATGAAAATGCAATGCTACTGACCTGTTGAATGCACTACACCACAGCACTTGCAAATAATTATCACTCTCGAAAAAGAGATGTTAATTTGGGTGTTATTCTGGGGAAAGCTTTAAGGCTCTATTTTCGAAGAGAAAAATTTTACCCTCATTAAAGTCTGTTGATGTGAAATCCCTCTAAGATGAAACCCCTTTTATGGTTCCGTTGATGAGTCCTGATTCCATTTTGACCCCGCTGTTTATCATTAGCAGGGACACTTGTCTACCCACTCTACTGCATTGTGCTCTCCCAAGTGCTTAGTACAGTGTTCTGCACACAATAAGCTCTCAATAAATAAGATGGATTGATTGATTATCTTTAGAGCAGTGAAGACATATTCCCTCAAACTATATGAATCTGTAGACATGTGAAAGAAATTCAAAACAACAAGCCAGCCACAGGAGGTTTGGCAGGAAAACCTTTGGAACCCTTAGTAAATGAGGTCCAGTGAACACATTTTCAACCTCATTTTCTTGCCATTATTTTTAAACACTGTATTTGATTTGGGGGTGTATTTTTTTAAAATAAATGTCTCATTAAGAATGACCATTTATTGTAATACCTTATATGGAAGACTCATTGCTGAAATTTTCCTCTCAAATCCCAGGAGTAGTTCAAAAATGTCCTGCAATTCCTTACTCGACTTTTCTACCTTTTAAATATATCCGCAGACTTGATCTAATCCTCTTTTCTTTTAAAAAGCTCATCCCCAGTGAAAGTTTCAAAGGATACATCATCTAGTACTAACTGTGGTCTTTAATCTCTGCAACATACACCAGTTGAATTTGCATTTTGGAATATGAAATAATAATAAGTTAAAACCTTATTGTCTTCTGTAGGGGAGCCTAAAACATTTAGGAAGCTTTCATTCTGGAGAAGAAGATACACTTATTACAGCAAACCTTAAGCCTTTAACTGATGTTAGAAACATAGAAAATACAGCACATGCAATAAGCTAGCATTTTGCCTCCTGAATTTTCTTACAAAAATAAATATGATAGCTGTTCTGTAGAAATTTTGCATAATAATGATTAGACCATCAATATGACATGAGTAAAAATAGGGTACCCCTATCGCAATATTTTGATAATTAACTTTGGATTTGGTCATTCATCCCTGTGATGTACTGGTAATTTTTGTTAATTACAAAAATGTATAAATACAGAATAATCACAGGATGACTCCCAATTAAGTAGCAGTATTGATGGATACTGTTATTTGTGGAGAAATGTGAATTAAAATGTATCGTTGTGTTAACAATACTCTGTGGTTGGGTCTAAACTAGGCAAAATGTATGAAAAGAAAAGCCTTTGGATTTAAGTGCCAGATAATTGGAATCAAAATAAAGTTTTGAGACCTCAATTATTTGAAGTAATACCCTAGTTAGTCAGAGGCAAATAAAAATCACTTCCAGCAAGCAATTCCCAAATCCTGAGGCTAAAGCCAATGAGAGTCCACGGGGGAAAAGGGGTCTTCCCACTTAGCAAACTACTTGGTGTAAAGGAGGTGATGAATTAATACTGTGATTATTATTAATTCCCGCAAGTAGAACCAGCTGAGATGGAAGATCAACTTCAATGTTTTGAAAAAGACAAATTATCCTTTAAGGACACTAATCAATCTGTCAGTCAATCAATGGCATTTATTAATGTTTACTGTTGGCAGAGCATTGAACTAAATACTTAGGAGAGGACCAAACTAACAACAGAGTTGGTAGACATGTCACCTTCCCACTAAGACCCTGAGTTGATTAAATTTGCAAAATCTTTATCCCAAACATTATTTCAAAAATAGGCAAAAGGTTCTGTTCTAGTAGTCTAGGTTGAGAATGCATAAACACTGGTATAGAGACACACTTGGAATTTATCCTGAAATGTCAACTACCCTTTTAGTAGTGTTTTCCTGATTTTACTTAATCATTAGCCAATATGCTGTCATGCTCTCTCTCTCTCTCTCTATATATATATATATAATACAAATTATGTGTATATATCAAAAAGTAACATATAATACTTTTAAGCATTAGGAAACACAAATAATTGCTAGTGGTAATTTCAGTATTATGGATTCCAAAAATGTTTTAAAAGCTTTGCTTCTAAAGTTTAAAAGAATGACTAAGTTGTTTCAGAATGAAAAATAATGGAAAGTATTGATCAGTTTCAATTGCGCTGAAATTTGAATAACTACTCCCTAAAATAGGTATTTCAAATACTTATTGCATATTTGTAAATCATAGTATTTTTTCAAAGTCCAAGAAATTTTGCAAAATAGAAACCAAAATGATTTCTTCAAGTCTTTCCAATATGAGTTTCATTGCCCACCAATTTCTATGGTTTTTAAAAATAATACCTTATCCTTTTCCTCCTCCATTTTGAGGTTGTGTATTTAACTCTTTTTGTACTGTTGTACAATCTGAGATTTTAGCATTAAATATTCAAGCGATTCTTAGAAAACACTTGGGCGTTACATAACCTCAAACTAGAAAACACCCAGGCCATTCCTACCTTCAAAGATAATTGCATAAGTATAATTTTCATAAATAAATGTAAGGAATATATTCTAACCCACATGAAACCAATAGGAAAAGAATGGACCATTCATTCAATAGTATTTATTGAACGCTTACTATGTGCAGAGCACTGTACTAAGCACTTGGAATGTACAAATCGGTAACAGATAGAGACAGTCCCTGCCCTTTGACAGGCTTACCAGGCAATAGGCCTTCTAAAATTATTTTAGTTTCCTGACTGTTTTAAATTAAATACACTGAATTTATTTTTTAGTGTCTGTCTAGCATTGGAAGCATTTTTCTCTATTTGAGTCACATCATGATATGATTCCCCTTCCAAACCAAAAGGTAACCTTTCCTACTATGTAGTTGTAGCTAACAGCAAACCATGTTTTTTATCACTGGCTTTAAAACCTTACAGACCAATCTTGCCATTGTCTCTGTTTTTCATAGTGTTCAATGGGAAATTATATGAAAAGTAGAAATGATATTAGAAATAATTCCATGAGTGGAACAGACTAACTTTCTGTTAACCAAATTCTGGAAACTGAATTACCGATATTTGACTGTATAGAGTTTACAGTTGGGTTTGAACTGTCCACCTTACTGCAGCATTTAAATGAGTCAATGCAGAAAACGGCTAGAGCAGGAGAAAGGAGAGTATGAAATTGGGGCAAATCTGGTCACTGACTCTCTTTTTCCCTTTGTTCTGCACAGCGCTAGCAGCGGAGAGTTTCAAATAATGAACTCAAATGAAATGATCAACGTGAATTAAAGTGTGAGTTGACGTGCCTTAAAGGTGGAGGATAGTACATACTCTTTAGGAATGTTATGCTACTGTTCTTCAGATGAACTGACTAGAATGGACTATGGTGCACCACTGCAATAGATCACGAAGGATTTTCTGAAGTGAATGCTGGAAATGACACCATGATGACATCCTCACTCCTCACTGGGCAGACAAATATTCGAGTGACACCCAACAGCAATATCAGGTCAGATTGGATGTTCACTTAACTGTGATTTTATGGAGACAGTGGCAAATTCACCCCAAAAATAAATGGGCACCTCAAGTAAAACAATGGCACCTCCAACTAAGACCAGGGAATTTGGGAGGAGGTACAACCCCCATGGGAGATCTTTATAGAAAATAATAAAAAAAAAGAAGAAATAATCATATCCTGAAATAATAAGCTCGAGCTTGTACCAACGTGATGTATCTGGATATAGTCAGTGGTACTGGAAAAACAAATATTAATAACTTTGGGGAGAGTTAACTGGCAATTCTTAAACTAGCCCGAGAAATTACGTTGGGCAGGAGCCCATAAAATATTAGATCAGAAAATCTTTTCCATGAAAGAGGGAAACGGGCAGAGAAATGTATTAATTTGCTTTATGGCAAAATGGGGAGTTCCTTTTCATTTCCCGCTGATGTGGTGAGATGCTTTTTACTTCGAAGCCCTTTACAAGAAAAACAGTTTTCAAATACTGTTTCTTTCAATTTGCGATTTCATCCATCGGGTTTCCTCGCTGGAAGGCTAGTTACTTTGTGTCCTCTTTTACGAGAACAAATGAAATTGATGTAGCATCATCCAATTTTGGCAGTCACATCTGTCAGTTCAAAAGAGCATCCGACCGTTATGTTTTTACTTTTTGTAGTTTTTCATCTTCAAATTAAATAACTCTTATGGTAGGACTTCCTGAAGTTAGACGGCTCTTCCTTAAGGTTCTCCTAACAATCTCTTCACAGTGGATTTTGTAACTGGTTGTCTAGGCTAAATCTTGCATGAGCTTTAAAGCGGATAAAGACAACGTTTCTGCTTTGAGAATAATCCATAACTCCCCCAAGTGAAGAAACTCATGTGCCGAATTGAAAAATGAATATTGAATCTCAGCCCAACAACAAAACTATTTCCCAACCTTTTTCTTAAGTCATGGCACGAAGCATAGCTTCCCAGTGATTGATCATTCGAATGATAGGATCTTTAACTTTTCAGATATCTGCCTGAATAAAGTACATCCCTCTACTGGACCCATTTTCAGTTTTAAAGTTGCAGAGTAGATGTAAAATAAGTGCATTTTCTGTGAAGTCCTACAGGATACAGCATCCGCGCCCGCAAAGTACCCTTTAAGTGGCACCCTATCGAGTTGAATTTTAACCTGAAAGAACTGAAGATTAGTCCTTTAATTTTGTGTTCATCTCAAGATGAATCCACTGATGGGTGTATTCCCTTGTCGAGGATTGGCATTTTTCTGCGGAGGAATGAGCCTAACTAGCTCTCCTTACGCACAGATATTTCATTTGGTTGCAACGGTTTCTGGTATCTAGATAACGTCTGGGCAAAAAGTCGATTCAGATTGATGAATAAAGTTCAGTTCCTCTTAACTGAAGTGTGCAGCTTATTCCTATTACTGAATAGCTTGGAGGGCAATCAAAAATAATTGAAGCCAAGCAATTCACACTATTTATAGACATTTTTCAGAATCACCTGCTCTGCACTGATTATTTTAAGTACAGCTGTAAAGTTTTGATTTTTAAGGGTTTCTTTGAAGACAGAGCAGATGTTGGGATTGCTAATGATGTTGGGACTAAAGTGGGTTGGAAGTTGCAAAAATATTTAAAACACATTGAATAACTGCAGGATTTTGCCTCTAAACTTGCTTATTTTCAAATTTTACTAATACAATGCTAATGGAAACATGTAGTCCATAAAGATCTCCTTCCAGGCCTTTGCTAGAAAATTTCGTCTGGACTCGTCGTGTCCGATTTCAGTATTTCGAGTTTTAGTGCTACATCACATTTGTTTGAAGATGCCCGTCTCTGCAACTTCTCAGTATTTGTTTCTTTAACGTTGAAAAATATTCCCTACGTCCAAGAGTTATATATGACTAGTCAATAGATTTTTTTTTTTTCACTGAACTATCTGGTGTGGGATACTGTGCTTTTATTCTGCCACAAAGAATCTGTATACTTTTAACTTTCAACTTGAATTCATATATGAATGGGTAAACCTTGAGTAAGTACATGATAAATAGCATCTGTACCTGAACTGAAAACTGAATATCACGCTACACGATACAATACGCCCCGCCTGTAAAATGATTTCATAACTACGATTATTCAGATTTCATTCTCAAAAATGCAGAAAATACTTTGAAATTGAGAATAAACCACAACTGGGATGATTTGCTATTTTTTACCTGAACGATTTCGTGACTTAGGCCAAGGGGCCATTTAATAGCAGTGGAATGAAATAGTTTCTAGAAGAAATCACGGGTCACATAGATCAGAGGTAAAATCATGAGGAAAATAAATGCACCGCATCATAACATTGAAGTGACTGTGATTTTTTTTTAAAGTTCTACAACTCCATAAATATGCCAAGTTGAATATAGTTCTTAATGAGCCTATTTGACCAGGAACTCACTATTGTGAAGCTATTTCCTTTCAGCTATTTGAGGGATCTTTCTGAATTATTCCATCAAAGTAAAAGATCAGGCAAATCCCCAGTGATCTTATCCTTAGTGATGACTAATTGGTATTTCCCACTTATGCTCTAATTCACTAATACTGGATGCTGCAGATGACACCCATTTTTCTCTACTTCTACAATCATCCTGTCCCTAACTGAAGCAGATAGTCAGATCCCTGATTGATTTTACTTTGATAGGTGGAAAACTCAAGCTAAGGAAAAATGCATGGTAAATTAGGCCATCTTGTCCCTGTAAATAAAGTAATGGACCCCCTTGCCTCTCTCTCCTATTTTCATTGAATTTCTTACTCATTAATAGAGCCTTCCCAAATCGGCATTTTGCTAGTTTTTTTTCGGTTTTGTTTTGTTCTGTTCTCTTTCGTTTTTACAGAAAATAAGTTTGTCTTAAAAAGTTGGAGTGAATTTGCCTAGCTCAGGAAATAAACTATTCATCACCCCACAAAAAGTTTTCATTTTAAAAAGTGATGAACAATAATAGCTTCTGATAATTGCAAAAGTGTACTGCCTGATCTAAAAGGAAGTCTGTCGCCAAATCTTATATCGATATTCAGTGAGCACATTGAGGCGAGGGTAGGTATGTTTCTTCAAAATCATAGTAAAGAAGTGTTTTCTGAGGTTTACTCCCAAAAAATTCTGCACGAATATCTCCACGATCACGGGGCTGCTCACTCCCCGCTTAGGAGAATTGTGACCGGCTTGGTCAATTCAAGCCATAAACAATACTCTTGGATAACCAGTATTTTTCCTAAATAAGAATAATAAAAAAAAACTCTACCTGATTAGAGGGCCATTTTAGACTATATTTGGGTGTTCTGATAGCATGATTGATTCCCCCAACCGATTTGCGCTTTAACTCTGCTTTATCTCATCAAAAGGCGCTTCTAGGAAAAAAAAGCAAACTATAAAACAATGATTTTTTTAAAAAAAATTTAAAGTATGGAATGTCTGTTCTGGTGGGTTCCCGGTGAGCAAAAGACACGCCACAACCTTGAAGATGGCTAGCGATCATCATTTCTCCGACCGAAAACCTACAAACACTAATATAGCCAACAGCATGCAATTCTGAGTTTCAAGAAACGTATCTTTCGGAGCCCCACTCATTCTTTTTTCCTTTCTTTCTGTAGATCTGTTACAACTTTTTCAGAAGTTTAAAAAAAAAAATCCGGGTCAATAAAATCCAGAAAATGAAATTGTGCTTTCATTCTGGGATGGGGGTGTTCTCAAGGAAGAGGGAAGGTTTCTTGCTGAGCAGATAACTCAGCACATTAAAACTAGAAAAACTTGTTTGGAAAGCTGGGCTGAGAGGCAGGCTCTCCACCGGGAGCTTCCAAGAGTTCCCTGGAAATCCTCTAACTTTCTCCGGCCCCAACAGCATCTCAGCTGGTCGACCGGCTCTTCGGCTCCCTTCTGAGCGCCTTACCTCCCTGATCAGCGCTTCGCGCAACTGGCCACATTCGTTATCCGCGCCTGATTTCCGAAATACCACCGTTTGCAACGAGTCCCGGGCTTGCTTTGGATATTGCACTATAATCCAGATGATCAAATCGAATGGGCGACGCATCAAGGACCGTCTGTGATTAAGGACCATCTTTCCGCATCACCTGGCTGGATTCCCCTGCTTCCCCCCCCCCCCCCCCCCCCCACCTGAAGCCCCCTCTGAAACCCGACTTTGCACAATGGGATAAAAACTTCGCAGTTTGTCATGGGCATGGGGGAATCCCCCCCGCCCCCACCAAAAAAGGGAATTCTAGTTCCAGGGCAGAGTGGATTATGTAAGGAGCACTCCAATCAGAATATTTATTAGTTTTTAATTGTTTTTCTCATCTTCCCTGCCAAGTGTCCTGGCCGGGACTCGAAGTTATTGGGAGGCCCTGAAGTTAGCAACGGGAGGATGGGGGAAAGGGGAACGGGGTTTCTCAAGAAGCAGCCCCAAAAGTTGCCCCCCGGGGAGGATGGGCAGGGATGGATGACTTGGTGGGGGGGGGGGGGGGGGGGTTCTCAGTCAGTTACTAGTTTCCTCCGACCCGTGGGAAACTCAGTGGGGATGGGGCGTTTGGGAGGGGCGGAGGGTCGCGTTGGCATTTGTTTTTGCGAGCCGTTGTGCGACGCGTTGTGCCATCCACAGCCAGGAAAACTGCACCCGGGGAAGGGGACGAGGGGTGGGGAGGGGGAGAGAGGGAGTGTAGGGGGTGGGGTGGGAGGGGAGTAAGGAGAAAAGGGGGACAAGGCGGGGGGAGAATCCGTTATCCCTGGTCTTTCCCGGGATCCCCGTGCCCTGATCCCCCCTCTTCAAGGATCTGGGGCCTCACCCCCGGCAACCCTGGGGCGACCCCCTTCACCCCGACATCCTTAGGGCAAGCCCCTCACCCCCGGCATCCCTGGGGCGACCCCCTTCACCCCGACATCCTTAGGGCAACCCCCTCACCCCCGGCAACACTGGGGCGACCCCCTTCACCCCGACATCCTTAGGGCAAGCCCCTCACCCCCGGCATCCCTGGGGCGACCCCCTTCACCCCGACATCCTTAGGGCAAGCCCCTCACCCCCGGCATCCCTGGGGCGACCCCCTTCACCCCGACATCCTTAGGGCAACCCCCTCACCCCCGGCATCCTGGGGCGACCCCCTTCACCCCGACATCCTTAGGGCAAGCCCCTCACCCCCGGCATCCCTAGGGCAGCATCCTCATCCCTGACCTCCCTAGGGCACCATCCTCCCCCCTGGCATCCCTGGGACGACCTCCTCCCCCCTGGCATCCCTGGGGCCACCCCCTCGCCCCCGGCCTCCCTGGGCCCACACTCTCCCTGGAACCTAGGCCGAGTCCTTCCCCGCCCCCCACCCCACCCCCATCCCCCTCTGAGCGCTCAGAACATCACCTGGCACATCGTAAGCGCCGACCAGAGACCGTACCGCGGATAGCCGTTCTCCTCCTTCTCCTCCACGCATTCTCCCGGTCCCCGGGAGGTCCGGCCGCCCCCCTCACCCCCCACCCCCCCCCATTCCCGCTCCCCCCTTTACCACCCCGTCCCCCGGCTCCTCCCCACCCTTACCCGAGCTGTCGCTCTTCCTCTTCCCCGTCCTCTTCTCCGTCTCCCCCGGCGACAGGGCCTGCCTGCCGTAGTCCCCCGGGGCGCAGGAGGCGGCCGTGGGGGTGGCGGTGCCCAGCCCGGCGGGATTCGCACACAGGCCCGGGGGCCCGCTGCCCAGGTCCGGCGGCGGCCCGGAGTCCGGCTGCAGGCAGAGGCTGCCGTGGCCGCGGGCGGCGGCGGGGGGCGAGGCCATGGGGGGCAGGTGCCAGCCGGGGGGGTGGTGAGGGTGGTGAGGGTGGTGAGGGTGGTGAGGGTGGTGAGGGGGAGGGGGCGGAGGGGGAGGAGGCTGCGGGGGAGGAGGCTGCGGGGGAGGAGGCTGCGGGGGGTGGTGATGGTGGTGGTGGTGATGGTGGTGGTGATGCCCCCGGGGGTGCTGGCTGCCAAAGATGCCCTCGTCCGGAGGGTAGCCCGCGATGATGCAGGAGGCGGAGGGCGAGGAGGAGGAGGAGGAGGAGGACGGGGCCGGCGACGAGAGGTCGGGGTAGCCCAGGGCCTCCGACCGGCCGTGCAGGGCCAGCGCCGGCTGCGAGAAGGCGTGCAAGCCCTGCGCCGCCCCGTGCGCGCTGCGCAGGCAGCCGAACAGGGGGTGCTCCATGGCCGCGGGGACGGGGCCCCTCCGACCGACGCCCGGAGGCCCGCCTGGAGGCAGGGGGGACGGGACGACGAGACGGGGCCGGGGGGCCGGGGGGCCGGGGGGCCGGGGGGGCCGGAGGGGCCGGGGGGCCGGAGGGGCCGGCCGACCGCAAAGAGTCGTGCGTGGGATCCCCTGCCCCTGCCCCTGCCCCTCTCCCTGTCCCTGGGCCCGCTGGCCGGTCCTAGACCCCTGCCCCCGCCCCTGCTCCTGCTCCCGCCCCCGCCCTGGGCCTGCTGGCCGGTCCTGCCCCTGTCCCTACCCTGCCCCTGCCCCTGCTCCTGCCCCTGCTCCTGCTCCTGCCCCTGCCCCTGCCCTGGGCCCGCTGGCCAGTCCTGCCCCTGCCCCTGCCCCTGCCCTGGGCCCGCTGGCCAGTCCTGCCCCTGCCCCTGCCCTGGGCCCGCTGGCCAGTCCTGCCCCTGCCCCTGCCCCTGCCCCTGCCCCTGCCCCTGCCCCTGCTCCTGTCAGTGCCCCTGCCCCTGCCCTGCCCCTACCCCCGCTCTTGTCTCTGCCCCTGTCCCTGCCCCTGGGCCTGCCCCCGCCGCCCCTGGTCCTGCCCCTTGGGCCTGCCCCTGGGCCCGGGCCCGCTGTCCGGTCCCGGCGGCCGGTCCTGGGCGGAGGAGAAGCTTGCCGGCCGGGGGTCCGGAGCCGTCCGGCCGGGGGAAGGGGCTCCCGGAGAAAGGCTGCTTGGGGGAAGCGTCTGGGGGAGGCTATAAATAGGGTGTAACGTGAGCCGGGGGCTGGCTTAGCCACACGGCGCTGACCACAGGCCACCACCTCCTTCCCCAAAACGCCGCAAGGCCCGGGACACTCTCCCCGGCTCCCCCACCCCCCTCAAATCCAACTGGCCCCCACTCCCTCTCCAGCCCCACACCCCCAGATCCCCTCCTTCCACCCCCCCACCCCCCCACCCCATCCTTATCTCCCCCTTTTCTCTCCCGACGGGGCATCTTTCCTCCTCCTCCTCCTCCCCATAATAATAATAAGGATGATGGGTGTTGAGCGCTCACTAGGTGCCAAGCACCGTTCTAAGCGCCGGCATAGAGGCAAGGCCATCGGGTCGTCTCCCCTCCTTGGGGGCTCACGGGCTTCATCCCCCTTTCCCAGATGAGGCCACTGAGGCCCGCCGGAGTGAAGTCGCCCGGCCGACAAGTGGAGGACTTGGAATTGGAACCCACCCCCTCTGACTCCCAAGTCAGTGCTCTTTCATTCTCTCATTCGGTCGTTGAGGGCTTAGTGGGTGCAGAGCACTGGACTAAGCGCTTGGAAAGTAGTAATAACAAGAATGATGATGGCATCCGTTAAGCGCTTACTATGTGCCAAGCGCCTTTCTAAGCGCTGGGGAGGAGACGAGGTGATCAGGTTGTCCCACGAATTCAGCAACAAATGATAATGTTGGTATTTGTGAAGCGCTTACTATGTGCCGAGCACTGTTCTAAGCGCTGGGGTAGACACAGGGGAATCAGGTCGTCCCACGTGGGGCTCACGGTCTTAATCCCCATTTTACAGATGAGGGAACTGAGGCACAGAGCAGTTAAGTGACTTGCCCACAGTCACACAGCTGACAAGTGGCAGAGCTGGGATTCGAGACAATCCCTACCCAGCGACGGGCTCTTCCCACTGAGCCACGCTGCTTCTCATCTCCCCAGGCCCATCTCCCACCCTCTCCCGGGATAACTTTCCCAAAGGTTTGGGAATCTCGCATGAACTGGGAGCGTCCGGGACAGGTAGACAACTTCCTCCGGAGGGGGAGGAGACAGAAGCCTCCCTGACAGGCCCCTCTGCAGGGAGATTCTGGGAGAGGAAAACTGAGAAGAGAAGGCCGGTCAACCTCTTGCCCCTCCCTACGCTCCTGGTCATCAGTTCCTTCAATAGTACTTGTTGAGCGCTTACTCTGTGCAGAGCACTGTACCAAGCGCTTAGAATGTGCAGTCGGGCAACAGATAGAGACAATCCCTGCCCGATAACGGGCTCACAGTCTGAATTGTGAAGCAGCGTGGCTCAACGGCAAGACCCCGGGTTTAGGAGTCAGGGGGTCATGGGTTCTAATCCCTCCTCCGGCACCTCTCAGCTGGGGGGGCCAGTCACTTCGCTTCTCGGGGCCTCAGTGACCTCATCTGTAAAATGGGGATGAAGGCTGTGAGCGCCACTTGGGACAACCTGATCACCTTGTACCCCTCCCCCCAGCGCTTAGAACAGTGTTATGCCCCTAGTAAGCGCTTAACAGATACCAACATTATTATTATTACTAGTGTATCTGCCTGGGGGAGGGGGAAATCGAGGCAGGGGGACCCCTCCAACCCCCACCCAACATCTAGCGCTTAAGGCAGTGGTTGGCACCCGCTGTGGGTAGGGGGAAGCATCGTGGCTCAGAGGCAAGAGGCCGGGTTTGGGAATCCGAGGTCGTGGATTCTAATCCCGGCTCCTCCACTCGTCTGCGGTGTGACTTTGAGCAAGTCACTTAATTTCTCTGTACCTCAGTTACCTCATCAGGAAAATGGGGATTAAGACTGTGAGACCCTCCCGTGGGACAATCTGATTACCCTGTATTTACCCCAGCGCTTACAACAGTGCTTGGCACAGAGTAAGGGCTTAACAAATACCACAATTATTCTTATTATTATCATCTCTCTTTATTGGTCTATGGTACTTTCCCAACGCTTAGCGCGGCGCTCCGCGCACAGTGAGCGCTCAATAAATACCACTGAAGGAACGAATGGGCACACAGTAAGCGTTTAAAAAATGCCATCGTTTTGTCTTTTCTTTTTTTTCTCCCAAGCTCGTTCATGGGAGAAGGGGAGCCGGATGGGGGGCTGCAAGAGTTATTCTCAGACGGAAACTTATTCTTCCCTCTTGGGAGGAGAGGACTGAGGGAGGAGGGAAGAAGGGAGGGGAGGAATGGAGGTTTGGGAAGGGAGAGAGGGGGGAGGAGGAAGAGGAGGAGGAGGAGATCCCTGGAGTTCCCCACGCGCTGTCATCCTCACCTGCTCTCCCAGGTGTATTCTCCCACACCGGCCTTGCTACAAACGTCCCTTTGTCCTCCCCGGTTTCCTTTGGCCATTTGTCTGCAAATGGGAAGAGTTTTCCTGCGTCTAGGATGGATCAGAAAGAATCTCGTCTCCGTTAGAGCGGAGGGTTCAAACTACCCACAGATTTACTGTCTTCCCGTCATAAATCCCTCTCCCCTTTCGCCCTCCACCCCCACTTAAAATAAAAAAAAAAAATGTATATCCAGCTCGCTCAGTTTCTAACGGATCCTGGATAATTGTGCAGGCAACGTGCTGAGAAATTCCACCCTTCCAAAGTCCACCGGGCTTGGGAATTATTGGGAGTTCATCCTCGCTCAGAGACACAACAGATGTGCAGCCTCGGAGACCGGTTTGGAAACCGTAAGCGGGGTTTCTAAATCAGGTCGCCGATCATTCCCTGGTAGCATCATCCTAAACGTTGGGCACAGGGGGGAGGGGGAGGGGGATCCCTAACGAACGGAGTGATCTTCATGGACGGGCCAGGCTCCTTGCAGCGATTCCCGCACCCTCAGGACCAGCTCTCCCATCACCTTGTCCTTCTGCGCTCCTAAAACCTGGGGGTCTTTGCTTCCCAACCACTTTGTTGGGCTATTTTCATTCAGTAGCATTTATTGAGCGCTTACTATGTGCAGAACACTCGTCTCAGGTGTCCGGGGAGATGATGAACTCGTCTTTGAAGTGCTCAAAGGAATTAATGGGGACAATGAAAAGGGACAATCATCTGGTTTGAATTAGGGACAAGTATTGATCAACCATTAAGCGGGATCCGAAACCCAGAATTCCTTTTTTATCCCCCCCTACGATCCCTCCCCCCACTTCCATCTTCCTTCCCGACCCCCTCACCTCCTCCCTCCCACGCCCCTTCCCCCCCCCCCCCCCTTTTTCTTCTTTTCTTTCAAGTGCGGGCCCAGTTTGGTGGCATCTGATTACAATAAACCTTTCGGGCCGCGTGAAGGATCAAATCAGGGCTTTTAGGTGGGGGAAAAATCAGGAATTCTGCAGATTTGTCAAAGCTGCTTTCTTCAACGGAAATTGAGCCCTATTTTGAGGGAAATTAGTTTTGCAGACTTAGTTAAAAAAAAAAAAACCAAAACCTTAAAACTTTTGTTCCCTAACCGCTTTACTTTTGTCCTCAGTCTCTCTTTCTCTGAGCTGGATCATGCTGCAGTCTTTGGACGGTAAGACTCGCCTTTCCCCCCTTATTTCTGGGATCTAATATTGTCGTAAACGCGGAAAAAATAGAGTCTCTGAAACAAGGCTGCGTTTCTGAGACGGGTTCTAGTGAGACAGCAGAGAGAATTGGACAAGGCTCACAAATTCGAAAGGATTTTTCTCACCACCCCCCTCCCCTTCCATTCAACCCCAAAAAAAAAAAAAAAAAGAGGAAATCTAGTGTTACAATATTGATGGAATATTTTTTGACTTTTCATTGTGTTTATGGTTTCAATATGTGCTCTGTTATTAAAAGGCAAAGTAACACTAAACACGACTCTTTGGGGGAGATCAAGTATACTGCGGGGGTCTTTGTGAAAACGGGAAGATCTTCACTCTGAGAAATACGGTCGTCACCCCCTCCCCTCCAAAAAACAAATTAGGAGCGGAAAGGCGGGCTTAACACGCAAGTGTCTCTCTTTTTCTCTAAGTTTATTGGAAAAGAAGCAAGAGGTCCTGGCGTGAAGCCGTATGGGCAAGCAGATTAGGAATCAAAGCATTCTTCCTGGCCTTTTAATTTGTCTGATGATAGGAAAGGGTGAGTGAGGGACCGAGAAATGAATGGATTTGAACTGAACCAAAGGTTCTTTAGGTCCCAAGTAAACACGATTCAGGCAGGATCTTTTCATCTCCAGGAGCTGCGAGCACTTCTTAACCTGTCCCCTGCTCCCCTGGCTCAGATGATATCAACGTCTCCTGCTGAATTTTCTAACCAACCTGTCTCCGTCAATCAGTCCCTGGAAATGTGGAGGAGTATCTCGAAGGAGGAAAAAAAAAAAAAAAAATAAGAGAAAAGCAGAGGGAGAGACTCACTTGAAGCAGACAATTTCCCAAGCACGGGTGTGTGTGTGGTGAGGGGAAGGAAGGGCAAACGTTTGGCAAACGAATAAATAGTAATATTCCTGATCAACCCCATCTGACGACGAGCTTTCTCCTTCAAGATGCAGGGCATCTCACCAGTTCAAATGAGGAGAAAAAAAAAAAAAAAAAAGAAAAGAAAAGGCAAGTTTAAATTTCCAACAGAAAGCCAAGATTGAAGAAATTGCAATTCTGGAACAAAATGCAGAGTTATTCAAAGGAGTGAGCAATGGGTTAATAATAGCTCAGTTTTAAAATAACAGTCCCTAAGACTTAAAAAAAAAAGAGTTTTTGTTTTTTTTTGGATTCATACAAATCTATGACTTCTTGAGGAGCTTTCCCTTTTCTCCATGCCTTTTGTTTCTGAGGAAGTTTGTTTTGTGTCTAATACACCATTTTCAGGGGCCAGCATGCATTTCCATTAGAAAGTAAAACGCAAGTGTAATTAATATTAAAAATGATTTTTTTGAAAGCGTATTTTATGACTACACCCAAATGGTTAACAACTGTGGTAACTAAAGAATTGTTTTTCCTAGTCACCTAGATGTATTCCTACTGAATGTAGGCTTTTTTTTTTTTTTCTCTTGTTCAGAAATGAATCAACCTCCTGGTTCTAGCAGTGATTTTGTTCCCCCCAGATGATATGAAAATGTTCATGGCCATTGATAGATTGTCAAGCATTAATTATAAGTATATTTAAGCAGTAATGCTTGTCTTAAATTCACAGTGGATCCTCACCAAATAATTAGTTCGGAGTCTGCCAAGACTTTGCTCAAGGTAGCTTCTGTCAAGTTGCACATCACAGAATATTGGGGATAGGCAAGTAGAATACAGATCCTAAGCCTGTTTAATTTTTTTTTTAAAATGTAATTTTAAACACCACTGTTGTGCTCTTTTAAATGGCTTAAATGCCTGCATCTCCCGTTCTTTTATTTTTAGTTGTATTTTATTATCATTTGGAAGAGATGACCATTCCATAAAATTAAGCCCTAAAAGAGATTTGTGTATGTGAATAACTCCTCTCATAGCATTAGTTGACTCTATCAGGCAACCCCTCTTTTTCATACTCCAGAAACTCCCCTGTTTAACTGTGTTTTTAATGTACCACCATTATCTCAAAAGTTACTGATTTCAGGGCCATCTAACCCAGGACACCAAAATCAAATGAGACGTAAGACGTTTAAGTAGCATGCAGTGAGTAGTTTTGTTGTTCTTTAGTGTGGATTTTAATAGAGGCTCTATTTGTGATTTATTTGTAATTAGAGTTTCTCTCCTAAATTATATTTCTTTTTTTTTTTCCCTTCTGGGAACATATCCAGGTTAGCCATTTAATTTAGTTAACCAAAAACTATTGTTGACATATGTAAATTAAATCTGTGGATTTCATATCTGAAAATTTGCAAGGATAAAAATATTCTTTCCATCCTAACTCTCAGAGGAATAGTATTTATTTCCTTGCTTTGCTTCTTCTCAAATGAAAAAAAAAAATGAAAATAGCCACAGACATAGTAACTCTCCCAATGGTCTAAGCATAATTTATGATGCACTGTATTTTCCATTCCCCTTAGAAACTGTTGCACATACCAGGACGTTTACATGACCATTTGTGTTAGATAAAAGGAAAATATACCAAACGTTTTGGGTTGTTTTAATGTTATCATATATCCTGAATGGGGAAACAAATGTATGCCTGTGCATACCTATGAATTATATGGATTAGAACATATAGGTTAAAGTATTGTCTATGGAGAATGTACATACATCTTGATTTGTTTTAAATTCATAATTACATGGAAAACAATTCCGGCCGTGTATATGAATTGAATATCATGCAAAATGGGCATGGATAACACAAAACCGTCTTAGTGGAGATGTATTTTGCAAATACAAATTCTGAAAAAAATTAAAGAGGGGAAATTTTGTCTTTCCAAGGTATATAACTACTGAGCATTTGATTTAATCACAACTTATTACCTTCCATTCCCCAATTCCTCAATGAAATATATCAAAGTGGAGCTTCAATTTGAAACTGTAATGAAAAAAATAATTGATGGTTGGAGTCCTCTTATTGGGAAATAATGTTAGGAAATATTGTTATGAGGTATGATCCCAGCGTGTTAAAAACAGTTTTTTTCCCGAATTAAAACAAAATGGAAAAGACCTCACTATACAAGGCCCCACACCTGTAGTTGGAAGTGTTAATAATTTCTTTGGTGTTTAAATTATAGTAGACTTTGAATCCACGTAAAATACTCAAAACCGTAAAGTTGGCTTTTCTTTCTTTTTTTTTTTTTTTTTCCCACCTGCAATCAAGTCCGGATGGCTGGGCAAGGCTGCCGCACACAGGATGCAATTTTATTTTGTGATTTATAAACTATTCTGCAGCTTACTGTTTTCTATTGATTCCTGGTACTACTTCCACGGGAAAATGCTGAAATTAAAACCCCTATTAAAGTATCTTTTTTTGGCCTTTATACTTCTACCCAACCCTGCTCAGTTTCAGACCCTAAACTGGAGACTCCCAGAGCAGGGTTCTAACTCCGCCTATGCAATATTCTCTGTTTAAAATAGCTTTATGTGAAGCATTACCTATTTTAACAGCCTCTTAACAAAAGCAGTTTGTCTATCTCTACTCCAAAAAATGAAAGATTCCCTTCAGCTTCTCGTGGCTTGAAAAGCACTACAGAACCTGCTGCTCTACTTGAAATGTCCATGAGAAATATATAAGATTCATAAACCTTGCCCAAAATTTGGGCTATTTTGCATTCAGCCTCTGGAATTCTAGGTAAGGCCATTGTCGTCTAATTTGCTTTTTCTAACGTACAGAGTCTTAAATTACTGAAAGAACTAAGTAATAACATTTTGGCAGTGGAATAGGTTATTCATTTTCTTTGTCCCTAGATTTTTAAACTCTATCAATTGGTAACATATTTTATTCCTAAAGAGACTTTTATTATGAGTCTATATTCTTGATCTAAGTCACTGAAGAGCCTATGGTGGGTGGTGGGGGGAGGGGGATTTTTTCCAATGCATTTGAAAAACACACTGCATTTTTATTTGATTCAGACCAACTGAAGGTCTGCCGTTAGTGTGGCCTTGAATAGTACTAATTTTTTTTGTTTGTTTGGTTTACAGGAGTGTCAGAGAACTTGTGTATTTGCTATTGAACCAAATTGAAAGTCAAGGCCAAACACCTTCCCTATTATAACCAGGTCAGGAATGGATTCAAGATTGATTTAGATTTGGTTGGCAGAGAATTTGTTCCAGCGATGGTTGAAGTTATGACCAAAAATCCCTGGCATTATACAGGATAGCAACAGATTTGAGACCTTCCTCCCTGAGTAAACTGCCTCCTTTCTGTGCTTCATTTTGAGCTTCAGATAAAAGGTGAAAAAATTAAAAAAAAAAAAAAAGGAATGGGGTGGAGATAGAGAGCAAATAGACACAGGCAGAACGAGAGTGGACTTGAAATGAAGTGCAAACAAATCCAGGATTTTCTCCATTTAAAAATCTTACAAGTTCTTGAGCATTATTATAATCTCCAGTTTTAATGAGATGAACAAAAAACTGGTTAAAATGTTTGGCATATAAATATTTTGCATTTCCTACTTGCCATATACCTCTAACGGGGTCACAGCGTATACTTTTTGACTGCTTACGGTGTCGCATCTAAACCCGATGCAGTCAGAGAATGGGTCTACCAACTCTGTTATATTGTACTCTCTCAAGCTCTTACTCCAATGCTCTGCACACCGTAAGCACTCAGTCAATCCAATTGATTGGCTGAGTTAAAGAAAATGAGTCATAAACACATAACATACATCCCTTGCATGTTTTCAGAAAACAGGGCATAAATTGGAGTGTGGGCAAGCTTCGATGTGGCCCATCTGTGAACTAACCTGCAAGTCGGAAATGCGAGCCTAATTACAGTAAATTGTTTTCAAAAAATTATGTTATTTTTAGATGATGTTGTATATTAGTAAGAGAGAGAGAGAGGGAGGGAGAGACCTTGCTTCACCCAAGAACAAATGCTGGAATGTTTTTGTCCACGAACCTTGGGAATGAGGAAGGCCAACATTCTACGTCAGAAGTTCTGCAGAGACGTATTGCCAAGATAGTCGAGATTCTCTTAAGTACCCGGCACACAAGGATTGCTTCTACCAAGCAGTCCTTCCATTCCACACCACTAGACACCATCTTCAGTTTACATCAAGTCCCAAAATAGTAACTGATAACAGTCATCCAAATATTTGGCTGTTGAAAGCATATAATGACATGTTTCCCTCACATTTCATTTTTAAGGTACTCGATTTATATTGAATGTATGCACACTTATATACATGCACACATATAGTCTTCGTTACTCTTAGTGGACTCCACTGACCACTGGGTGTGGATAGGGCTGAAAGGATGACAGTAACAGTCTCTTCCATGTTGGGATCCCGTGTTAAGTTTGTGGTTTTCTGGGTCACAGTCATTAGATGGTCTCAAAGGCTTCATTTGGACTCCTGAAACCAAATTGGGGATTTTTCTATTTCTAGTTCGTGTTATCCCATCCATACTTTAAGCACGAACAAAGGTGGTACTGTTGGAAACAACAAGACTGAAGGAGATGCTAGGCCTGTGACTCTGAAGATTTTGTTGCCTCCTTTTTCACGTTCACCTAAAACCATTCTTGTTTGCCAAGTCGGCCCTTCTCAACAGCAGCAGGGTTGATAACTCAACTTCTTAGACTGTAAGCTCATCCACTAGACCGAAAGCTTGTTGTGGGGAGGAATTGGGTCCATTTATTGTTATAGCATATGCTCCCAAGTGCTTAGTACAGAGCTCTGCACACAGTAAGCGCTCAATAAATACGATTGAATGAACCTCTTCGGTTACAGTCTTAACAGTAGCCTTTGCTCAACTAGAGCATGTCTCATTCTCACTTGCCACTTCTGGGCCTCTTTGATGGTTTTAGACAGCAGAGGAATATGGTGAATCGACACTGGACGAGTTGAAGAGGGACACATGGCTGGGATTTTTACCCCCAAAACCCAGCCACTTGGTCAAGCTTTTCTCTGGCTCCCCATCACCCTGCTCCCTCTGCTCCTTGACCTCTCCCCTAAACAAGCAGGAAGTTCAGTGGCTAATCAGCTCTGATATGTTGAAATGATGGCATTTCATTTGTAATTTAGCAGGGACCCGAATGACCAGGTAACAGCCTATTTCCACAGAGTCTGGAAACTGCACAGAACAGGCGGAAGCCATGGTGGAGAGTCAAGATGTTGGTGTTTTGAGGGGTGGAAATCACTCTTGTCTATGTCTTCTGGCTTTTGTTAAGCTCAGTAACTTGGAAAAGGAAGGGGGTGTGGGGGAGAGGGGGCTTCAGGGGGCTGTATTTCCCCCTCCCTAAATCCCATCCAGGCAATAGAAGATGGGTCTTTTACAAGTAGGCACAGTCCCTACTGGATACTCACCTGTGAACACATTACATCTATGTTTGGGAATTTACACTGGATTCCCAAGTGTGTCTGGGGCAAAATTCCAGGTATTGTCTTGCATAAATCAAGCTCTTTATTGTAGTTTAGGTCATGTTAAATAATAAAATGATTCTTTCCCCATGTACCATTGGAAAAGTTGAAATCAGTGGCAGTTGTAAGGCGCTTAAACTACAGAATACAGCCTGAAATTAAGAGTTGATGGATTAGGTTTTAAGTTTTGTTTGTTTTTTTCCTTACTGTGGGTACTGTAAATGGAAAAGATTAGGAAACTTGAGTTTTAATCTTAAATCCAATTGACAGCATCAATTTGGGGGAATGACTTAGTCTCCATGAACCTTTGTTTCCATATCTGTAAAATAATCCCATTCTTTCCCTACTTTATAAGGATGTGGTGAAAACAAAATGAGATTCTAAAAGATGTGAGTGCTTTGGAAATAAAATGCTCTATGAATTCAATATGCCGTGAGCATTTTTTTCCACATTAGAGATAAGATATTACACTTTGATCATTTAAAGCCAATCCATAAAACGTGTCTTTTTGTCCATGCTCCGTAAAAAGTAGAACATGGAAAAATTAAATTAAATTAGTCAATTTGTGCAATCTCATACAGAGCCAACAAGTACTTTTCTTCCTTAACTCTTACAGAAAAGCATTCATTTAAAAAGTAACAGCTTGGATCTTGTCGATTGTTCTTTTGAAAAGCTTATTTAGGGAAATGTGATTTCATTTTTGGACAAACGAAGGAGGCTGTTAGATGGGAATAACTATTCCATAATTGATTTAATACTGAGTACAGTGTTCTACACACAGTAAAAGCTGATCAGTGGATTGATGGGATTCTGAATGGAGCTGATGAAGGCAAACTATGAGTGGGCAGTATGGCAGAAGAGCATATCGCTCAGGGGCCTTTTAAAAAAATTCAAGTTACTGGCAATGTGTTGAGTTTTAAGCTTAGTTAGAGCTTTGAGCTTTTAAATGCACTTTACAAAATAGGGCTATAGGTTCTCCCAAGAAGGTTATCCTCCTCCTCCTCCTTCTCTTCCTCGTCTGTATTTATTGAGTACCTACAGTGTGCAAAACATTGCTAACGGAGCTTAAGAAACACATAGAAGTATAAAACACTATCCCTGCCCTTGAGAAATTTACTATTTAGAGAGACAAATAGTAATGATAATAGTAAGTATGATAATAATGGTATTACTGAAGTGCTTACTATGTGTCAGACACTGTATGAAGCCCTGGGGTGGGATACAGGCAAATAGGATTGGACCCAGTCCCTGTCCCACCTCCGGCTCACAGTCTCGATCCCCTTTTTATCGATGAGGTAACTGAGGCACAGAGAAGTGAAGTGACTTACCCAAGTTCACACAGTAGACAAGTGGTGGAACCAGGATTAGATTTCAATAACCAAGTATCGGGATAAATATAACTAGACAGTGAGCCCCACGTGGGACATGGAGAATGTCCAACCTGATTACCTTGCATCTACCCCAGGGTTTAGAACAGTTTAGAGCACAGTTAGCACTTAACAAATACCATTATTTTATTATTTCTTTTTTTTTTTTCCTGCAAAATTCCAAGCCTCAGTACACAGTCTCAGAACTCAGTGCAGGCATCAGGAAAACCTAGCTGATTTACCGTTCAATCATTTGAAAAGCAGCGGAGCCAAATTTCCAGAAACTACTTCCCTAAACTCCTGTATCCCCAACAAGATATGCATTTTCTTGGCAAATGGGCTCTTTTGGTATACTAGACCTTCGAAGTCCTGAGCTGGAATAAAGCTAAAAGCAGAAGGGTCTCACAGCAACGTGAATGTCCTATCTAACTCTAAATTCAATATCAGGCAGTAAATCAACAAAGATTAATTGTGCACCCACAGGTGGCTGGAGTATTTGTTAAAAGAAAAACATAATCGCCATTCTTAAGGAGATCAGCCAAAGAAGGGAGGCAGAACACTTGCACATAGCATGAGTAAAGAGAACAAATAAATATGATCATTTTTTATTAGATAATCATTGTGATTAAAGAAAGAATGGAGCTGTGGGGATGATTAGCTGGAAAATGTTCCCCCGGAGTTGAAAGATGAGAGAGAGATGAGGCGTAGGGCCCAGGAGAAGCAAGATACCAATATAATAATATATTTGATAAAGAGCTTATTATGTGTGAAGCACTGGGGAGTAGATAGAAAATAATCAGATCTTACATTGTCTCTGTTCTACTGCAAGCTCACTGTGGGCAAGGAACTTGTCTGTCTTCTCTGTTATATTGAACTCTCCCAAACGTTTAGTACAGTACTCTGCACACACTAAGCACTCAATAATTATGGTGGATCAGTGGATTGATACAAGGGACTCACAGCTTATGTGGGGGCCAGAATGAATAAATATTTAACCCCCCTTTTACAGTTGAGGAAATTGAAGCTCAGGAAAGTTAAGTCGCTTGCTCAAGGTCTCACAGCAGGCAAGAGGCAGAGTTGGGATTAGAACACAAGTCTCCTGACTTTCCAGTCTTTTGTTCTTACCTCCGGGCCCCGCTACTTTTCTTGGGTCCGTGTTTAAGGGAAAGCTTGAGAAAAAGGTACAGTGGGGTGGAGGGAAGTACTCAGTAGGAGAGACTGCAAACTGTCAAGGTTTTTAGAATGGAGAAAGGAGAAAGGACCCAGGAAGGCAGACAGGTTGAAACAATGTGACATAATGGAGAGAGTAAGGGTCTGGAAGTCAGATGACCTAGCTCCTAATCCTGCCTCCAACACTTGCCTACTGTGTGACCTTGTGAAAGTCACTTAACTTCTCTGTAATAATAATAACAATTATGGTATTTGTTAAGCGCCTACTATGTGCCGAGCACTGTTCTAAACTCTGGGGTAGATTCAAGGTAATCAGGTGGGGATCACAGTCTTAATCCCCATTTTACAGATGAGATAACTGAGGCACAGAGAAGTCGAGTAACTTGCCCAAGGTCACACAGCTGACAAGTGGCGGAGCCGGCATTATAACCCATGACCTCTGACTCCCAAGCCCATGCTCTTTCTAGGAAGTCACGCTGCTTCTCACTCTGTACCTCAGTTACCTCACCTATAAAAATGGAGATAAGATATTTAGACTTCTCCTACTTCGACTATGAGCCCCATGTGTCTGTGTCTGTGTCGGGGACTGTGTCTAACCTGATCATCTATCTACCTCAATGCTTAGTCGTGTGTCTGTCACATTCATTCATTCGTTCGTTCAATCGTATTAATTACTGTGTGCGGAGCACTGTACGAAGTGCTTGGAAATTACAATTCAGTGACTAATAGAGACGATCCCTGCCCAACAATGGGCTCAAAGTCGAGAAGCAGGGGGACAGACAATAAAACAAAACAAGTAGATAAGCAAATAGCAACAATACTAAAACATAGAGTTACAGATTTATACACATCATTAATAAAATAAATAAAATAATAAATATGCACATATACACACAAATGCTGAGCGGCGGGAAGGGGGATAGAGCAGAAGGAGGGAGTCACAGTGATGGGAAAGGGAGGAGGAGCGGAGGAAAAGAGGGGCTTAGTCTGGGAAGGCCTCCTGGAGAAGGTGAACTCTCAGTAGGGTTTTAAAGGGGGGGAAGTGTGCTAGTTTGGCGGATGTGAGGAGGAAGGGTGTTCCAGGCCAGAGGTAGGGTGTGTACCAGGGATCAGCGGAGGGACAGGCGAGAACGAGGTCCAGTGAGGAGGTTAATGGCAGCAGAGGAGCAGAGTGTGCAGGCTGGGCTGGAGAAGGAGAGAAGGGAGGTGAGGTAGAAGGGGGCAAGGTGATGGACAGCTTTGAAGCCAATAGTGAGGAGTTCTTGCTTGATAATACCCACTGTAATTGATTTTATCCTGATGAGCAGGAAGTCAATGGGGATCAACAAGCAGTGATTTGGGGCCCAATCAGTTGAATGGTGTTATTTATTAGGTATGTACTGTGTGCAGAGCACTGTAAGAAAACTTGAGAAAGTTAAGTACAACGGAGTTAGTAGACAACATGTCTATTGGAAGAACCATGGGCCTGGGAGTCAAAAGACTTGAATTCTATTCCTAGCTCCACCCCTGGAATTCTATGCGACCAGGGAAAAGTCATTTGCATCCCTAAACCTCAGTTTCCTCATCTGTAAAATGGGGGTAAGATACCTCCTCCTTCTACCTCTCCAGCTGTGAATCCTGTGTGATATAGGAACGGCATCTAATATGATTATTTTGGAGTTACTCTAATGCTTAATAAAATGCTTGTCACATACTAAGAGTTTAATAATTACTGTCATTATTACTATACTATCCCGCATGTCCGAAGACTTGAAGAAATGATAGGATCATACGGTTTGCCATATCTGTGTTGTTTTCTAGGGAGAAGCTATTGTCTTTATATTTCAAAGATAGTTGGTCTTAGTAATGTGGGCAAGTCACTTACCTTCTCTGTGCCTCAGTTACCTCATCTGTAAAATGGGGATTAACTGTGAGCCCCACATGGGACGACCTGATTACCCTGTATCTACCCCAGAGTTTAGAACAGTGCTCTGCACATAGTAAGCGCTTAACAAATACCAACATTATTATTATTAATGATAACAATAATGGTATTTGTTAAGTGCTTACTATGTTCCAGGCACTGTACTAAGTGCCGGGGTGGGGAATACAAGCAAATCTGGTTGGACACAGTCCCCATCCCACACAGGACCACAGTCTTAATCCCCATTTTACAGATGAGGTAATCGAGGCACAGAAAAGTGAAGAGAGTGGCCTAAGGTCACACAGCGGATGAGCGGGCAGAGCCAGAATTAGAACCCATGACCTTCTGACTCCCAGGCCGCTGCTCTATCTACTAGGCCATGATGCCCACCTCCCTCACTAGCCCACTAGATCCTGCCACTGCTTAATCATACCACCCACCCTGAGTGATCTAATCCCGGCTCCACCTGTCAGCTGTGTGACCTTGGGCAAGTCACTTCACTTCTCGGTGCCTCGGTGACCTCATCTGTAAAATGGGAATGAAGACTGTGAACCTCACGTGGGACAACCTGATTACTCTGTATCTACCTCAGCACTTAGAACAGTGCTCGGCACATAGTAAGTGCTTAACAAATACCAAAATTATCATTATTGTTATTATGTCCACTCAGCTGCCAGCATTTTGGAGTGTGTGAAGCGGCTAGGCCTAGCGGAAGGAGCATGGGCCTGGAAATTAGGGGATCTGGGTATACAGACCGTGAGTCCCTTGTAGGAGAGGGACTGTGTCTCACTTGTTCAGTTTCTATCTATCTCAGTGCTTAGTACAGTCCTGGGTACATATTAAGCCCTTAACAAATGCTTCATTTACGATTCTTGATGCTGCCATCCTCCTAGTCACTTCTATTTCTGCTGAGATGACATTGAATAATTGACTTTTGGGGTCCTAGGGCTCTGACCAGACTGTAAGCATACTGTGGGCAGGGGTTGTGTCTGTTGTTTTACCGTACTCTCCCAAGCACTTAGCAAAGTGCTGTGGAAGCAGTCTTGTCTTGCCTTATGCTGTCAGATCACCTCCAATCCCTAGCAACATCATGGATACATTTCTCCAAGAAGGCCCCACATCCATTTGCAATGGTTCTGGTAGTGGATCCAGAGAGTTTTCTTGGTAAAAATCCAGAAGTGGTTTACTGCTGCCTTCTTCCACACAGTAAACCTGAATCCCCCCCCGCCCCCTGCCCCCGACCCTCTCTAATGCCGCTGCTGCCCAGCACAAGGCAGTCTTGACTTGAAGCAGATTGCCTTCCTTTTGCCAGCCACTGGTTAAGCTAGGAATGGAATGGGTAAGACTCCGCTTGACGCTGCCTCCCTTAGTCGAGGCTGGTAGATTACTGGAAACTCTCCAGGTGTGTCCCTGAAAGGGTTCTGGACACAGTACTCGTTCAATAAATACGATTTAATGCAGTGGCAGACTGGCAAGGAGGTGCAAGCGTATAGGAACAAGGCTCTTACTAGTATCTCAGCCCGGTCCTCTTCTTTTCTCTCTTTTCACCCTCGACTTTTCTCTCTTGCCCAGTCCGGGTGTCCATTCTGTTGATACCTCAGGTAGAGAGTTCCTACTTTAAGCGAAGCAATCGATCAATGGTATTTATTGAGTGCTTACTGGAAGAGTAATAATAATGATAATAATAATAATTGTATTTGTTATGCGCTTACTATGTGCCAAGCACTGTTCTAAGATGTGGCAGAGTTGGGAGTCAGGATCCCTGATCTCAAGTAGCTGAAAATCTAGTGGGGGAGACAGACATTCAATTAAAATGCAGATAGGGGAAGCAGCAAAGAAAAAGGATATGGACAGAAGAGTTGTTGGGATGGGATGCGGTGAGCATCAAAATGCTTAAGGGGTAAACACCCAAGTGCAGAGGTGGAGTAGAAGAGAGGGTGAATAGGTTGGGGAATACATGGGCAGGGAGCATCTCTACCAACTCTCTTATATTGTACTCTCCCAAGCACTTAGTACGGTGCTCTGTACTTTCTCATCTTGTGTTATGCCATCGAATCATTTCCTGATCCACAGAGACATCACAGTCACCTCTCTCCCAGAACGCCCCACTTCCATCTGCAAACGTTCTGGTAGTGGATCCAGAGAGTTTTCTTGGTAAAAATACCGAAGTGGTTTACCACTGTCTTCTCCTGCTCAGTAAACCTAAGTCTCCACCCTCAACTCTCTCCTGTGCCGCTGCTGTAAGCCCGGGACTGTAAGCCCGTCAAACGGCAGGGACTGTCTCTATCTGTTGCCGACTTGTTCATTCCAAGCGCTTAGTACAGTGCTCTGCACATAGTAAGCGCTGAATAAATACTACTGAATGAATGCTGCCCAGCACAGATGAGTTTTGACTTGTAGCAGCTGGCCTACCACTCATTAGCTACTGCCCAAGCTAGGAATGGAATGGACAGGCCTCGGCTTGACTCTCCCTCCCATAGCCAAGACTGGTAGAGTCCTGGAAACTCTCCAGGTGCGATCCTGAGAGGGGGTCTGTACTAAGTACAGTCAATAAATACTATTGACTGATTGATCGATGGCTTGGAAAATGAGAGATGAGTCAGGGAAAGGAGGATTTTGAAAATAAAGAGCTTAGTAGTCTGTTGAATAAGAAAGGGGGAGAAGTACATGAATGATCTAGTAATGTTTTGACAACTTAATACAGACATCAC
This sequence comes from Ornithorhynchus anatinus, assembly GCF_004115215.2. Lineage (NCBI taxonomy): Eukaryota > Metazoa > Chordata > Mammalia > Monotremata > Ornithorhynchidae > Ornithorhynchus > Ornithorhynchus anatinus. The sequence continues at coordinate 63,903,188 of NC_041735.1, read as the reverse complement.
TGGAGAACTAGAGCACTTTAAGTTTATATATGCCTCAATCAATCAATCAATGGTATTTAATGAGCTCTTATTATGTGTAGAGCACTGTACTAAGTGCTTGGGAGAGTACAGTACAACAGAGATGACAGACACATTCCCTAACCACAACCCTCACTGTGGACAAGGAACGTTGTCTGTTTATTGTTAAACTATACTCCCCAAGTGCTTAGAACAATGTTTTGCACACAGTAAGCACTCAGTAAATATGAATGAATTAATGGATGAATTATTGAATGTATATTATAATAATAACTGTGGTATTTGTTAAGCACTTACTATGTGCCAGGCACTGTACTAGGCACTGGGGTGTGTATAAATAAATCAGGTTGGATGTAGTCCCTGACCCATGTGGGGCTCACTGTTTGAATCCCCATTTTACAGATGAGGTAACTGAGGTCCAGAGAGGTGAAGTGACTTGGCCAAGGTCACACAGCAAACGAGTGGTGGAGCCGGAATTAGAAATCATGACCTTCTGACTCCCAGGCCCAGGCCCTATCCACTACGCCATGCTGCTCTCCCTGTGACTGTGAGCCCCATGTGGGATGGGAACTGTGTCCGACATGATGACCTTGATTCTATTTATTGTCATTGTTCTTGTCTGTCTCCTCCGATTAGACTGTAAGCCCGTCAAATAGTAAGTGCTCAATAAATACTATTGAATGAATGAAATGTGTTCACACCTCAGTGCTGAGCCCAAGATTAAGCACAGAATAAGCCCTTAATGAATACCATCATCATCATGTCACAAGAGGAAAGAACTCCTCTTTCCCGAAGGATGTTTCTGAAATACACTATACTACATGGGAAGAACAGAGAGGCAGAACGCAAAATGAACTGGAAAGGCAATTCCCTGATAATGCGGAACATTCTAACCGCAGTTTAATCTAAAACATCCTTTGAACCCTTAGCTTATCTTCACCACGATTCTGAAAGACTTGTTTTAAAAGATTACAGATAGGAGGAAGAGGAGGAGAGGCCCAAGTTGCCAAAGAGTGTAATAATACATGCTGGACAGAGAAAAAATACAACATAATTTGACATTTTTATCTGCTAAGTGTAGATAGTTTCCTCCCCTTTTAGTGTTTGTTTTATATCTTGTCTTCTTTTATTCATCCACACTACTTTCATTATGTTTGACACGTTGCAGCTGTGGTAACAGGATTCTTTTTAAAATGTACCTTGACTCAATGATGAGAATATTTGGCTCTAAAAATAGGTTATATATCTCACTTTTAATATGTCAAGTCTGGCTTGGGTCCAGAGGTGAGGGAAATAAATTTACACCATTATCATTTGCTTCTGACCAAACATTTCTGAAGTACATCTCAAAAACGGGAAAACGCTACTTGGGATCTCTCTTCCTGGTCGACGTCAGTGAAGCTTAAAACGATGATTTCATATGAAACCTCAGGAAATACATTAAAGTTATGGATGATCAGCTCAGTTGTTTTATGGAAGGAATAAGATCTCTTAGCCAGTAACGTAGTAACAATCCAGTCTATCCCTAAGTAAAGTGCATTGATCCACACACTGACGTGTTACATACCGCCTCCATCCGCTTCATTAGCTTTTATCCAAGGAACTGAAGGAAATTTGCCCTTTCCTAATACCTTCCGTTAAATCAAAATTATTTTTCCAGATCTTACTGGTGGTTCTTGATCATGCTATCTGGCTCTCTATTTCCTGTTTGTGGTATATTCCCACTGGCATCGTGTGAATTTCTTCACACATCCTGGGAAAAGGAAAATCAGAAGAGAGGTCTGCTATACAGATGGACTTAGTTAGATGGAACATGCATCTAACCCTTTTCCCATAACTCCTGTTTGTGTTTTTTTTAACAGATGGAAATGGTTTTATTAACCAATTATCATACTAGCACAATCAATTAATCAGTTATTTATTGAGCGCTTATTTTACACTGAACACTGTACTAAGCATTTAACAGATTTGGTATAGTCACGGTCCCTGGCCACAAGGAGCTCAGTGAAAACTGTGTCTTTGCCATTCTTGTGGCTTTCTTTTCCGTTTGGTTTTTCAGAAAAAAATATTGATATACACTCAGTACTCTTTTTTGTATTCCTGATGAATCTTTCCTCAAAACATTGGACTCCACATCTATTCTGGCTTCGGAAACCTCAGAGAGGCATTTGCAAACAGCTCATTTGTATTCTCTCTTTGTGAAGGGGGGAAATTCCAGGACCTGGAAGTTTGGAAGTGCGGTTATATTTTAAATTATTGTCCTTTTCCACTGCCTGATATGGGCTTTCCCAGAAAACTCCTTGGCTTTTCCATAGCCCTGGAGCATTTTTTCTTCTAGGCTTAAGTCATTGTTCAGCATCTTTCATGCACCTGACTGTGTTAGCTCTGGGAATTGACTGAGATCCCTCCTCTTTGGCTCCTAAATAATTTTAACAGATGCTGTCACTGGGGCCACTTTGTGATCATTACGTAGGGGGAGCAAACCTCACAACTACAAAGCTGGAGAGTGGATTCTATTTTTGCCAAAAGGGTTAGCATAGCACAGTGGATAGAGCACAGACCTGGAAGTCAGAAAGTCATGGGATCCAATCCTAGCTCCACTTATCTGCTGTGTGGCCTTGGTCAAGTCACTTGACTTCTCTCTGTCTCAGTTACCTCATCTGTAAAATGGGGGATTGAGACTTTGAATCCCACGTGGGACAGGGACTGTGTTCAACCTGATTTGCTGGTATCCACCCCAGAGCTTAGTATAGTGCCTGACACATGGTAAGTGCTTAACCAATACCACAATTATTATTATTATTATTATTAAATTATTAAAATATAATATATTATATTATTATATGTATGCCAGACCAGGCATACATGAGATAGGGTAATATATTCATTCATTCATTCATTCAATAGTATTTACTGAGCGCTTAATATGTGCAGAGCACTGTACTAAGCACTTGGAATGGACAATTGGGTAACAGATAGAGACAATCCCTGCCCACTGACGGGCTTACAGTCTATTGCTCCTGCTGGAGTTCATTCCACTTCCAACCAAGGGCAAATGCAGAATCATAGAAAAGGGAGGTCTTTACACTGACATCACTCAGTCAAAAGCAGTTAATCATCTTGCCCCCTCCTTTATTACCTCACTGATTTCCTTCTACAACTCAGCCTGCCCACTTCACGCCTCTAATGCCAACCTTTCACTATACGTTGATCTCGTCTATCTCACCACCAATCCCTCTCCTACGTCTTGTCTCTGACCTGGAACTCCTTTCCACATCATATCTGAAAGATCTCCCACTCCTTCCTTCGAAGCTTTGTTAAAATCACATCTCCTCATGATTAAGTCTTTGTTTTCCCTATTCCCTCTCCCTTCTGTATCACCTTCGCATTGGATCTGTACCTTTTATTCACTCCACCCTCTGCCCCACAACACTTACGCATATATCTATCATTTATTTTTATGTATTTATCTGTTGCCGACTTGTATATTCCAAGTGCTTAGTACAGTGCTCTGCACATAGTAAGCGATCAATAAATACTATTGAATGAATGTATTTCATCCCCTCTCAACTGTGAGCTCCTTGTGGGCAGAAAACTAACTCTCCCAACCACTTTAGTTCAGGGGTCTGCTGGCAGTAAGCGCTCAGTAATCAATATGCTTGGTTGATTGAGTACTTGGAGAAGATCGTTGATTGTGTTTATTGATCTTTTCAGCTACACCATACGCACAGACAAAACTTTCCCCCATCAGAAGGATCATCTTTGAAAGGAACCATGATAAAAGCTTCCTATTAATCTTCCATCATGATCTGATGTCCTCTATATATAGATTGTAAAATCCCTGAGGTTCAAGGATCATATTTATCAACCCTATTGATTAGTACTCCTCGAATGCTTACTATTGTGCTCCGCTCAGAGTAAGCACTCAGTAAATTTTATTGATCGATTGATTAGATTTAATTTCATTTTCCTTTTTTTTTTTACAATGAACCACAATTGGGAAAAGCATCCATGTATGCATATACAAATTGAATGCTAATAATAAATTGGTTCTATGAAGACCATTATCCATATGAGGTCATTATGTAAATCCTCAAGCTTTTGAAGGAAATATTAAAATCTAAAGTTATCCAAAATTATGCCCCTGGTTGTCTTTTTATTTTTTTTTAAAGGAGGGAATATTGTGTAATAATGTTCTTAAAAGTGCAATTTTCCATTTTATAAAAATACTGCAAAGAGAAAAAAATCACATATTGGATGAACAATTTTCTGGTTTGGGTCATTTCTAAAACAAAACATTCAAGACAAAGGAAAGGTAAATATAGTGTTTCAGTAAAAATCATTAAATTAAGGAAAAATGTTTTCTTTCCACTGTAAAATAAATTTTTTCACGATGTTCACTTGACTGTTGAAGTCTTTAGCGTGGCACTCTACTATTTGAATCTCAACAATTTATATACACTTCGAAATGTTATATGAACTGCTAATATGCAGTAGAAAGTTTGAGTAAGTTTTACAAAACAGTTTTGCAGACTAACACAGTTCACAGAGCTAAAAGTGAACACATTTTAAAACTGTTGAGCAGAACAATTTAGCCACTTCCACATTCTGCTCGTTGCACATGAAGTAAAATGCTTTTTAAAAGTCTCTGCAGTACATAATTGTGGGGAAAAAATATTGAAAGCTTTTATCTTTGAATTCAGGAAATATAATTTAGCACCTCCATACATCTAGGGAATTATCCACAAAATTTACGTTAAAATAACGTTGAGGACATGAACAGAAAGAAAAAAAAAAGGATATTATTAATCCATACATAAAGTCAATATTATATTGATAAGGTATAAAAAAAAGTAAATATATTCAAGAATACTTTGCCTATATAAGTAAAATGCTAATTGCAGAATCATTAAATGGTAGTCAAAATGTACACTTGGGAAAGATATCATTAACATGATTAATTTGGGCAGGGATTGTCTTTATGTGAAACATAAGTTGATACTTGATTTATTTGGTTATTTGGAATGCATTCAATGTGAAAATATTTTCTTTTTCCTCCACTGATTCTTTTGAAATTTCCCAATGTTTCACAAGCATCTGATTCAGTTTACATTGAAACGTCTTAAAATATGATATAGATTATCCTCACTTTTAATATAATCAGATCAGAAGTGAAAAAAGGTTCATTTAATATGGATAATGACATAAAATAGGTGTACTGTTCACATTTCTTTCTAAAAAAATCAAAATAAATACTTGTACAATACTGCTGAAACTTTACCACATGAGAATGAATTTCTTAGTTTTCAATATTGAAAAATATATTTTCTAAAGAAATATTTATTATCACATTCACCCAATGAAATTAAAATATGCATGTAATTTAGCATATGAATCTAACTGAATCTATATACCTAAATTTTGCTGTTTGCTCACATTTAATCTAATTTAATAATAATTTTAGAATTGTAAGAGTCATCTATGAGCCAAAATTCAAAGCATCTGTTTTTTTTTAAATAGCCACAAGAAAAAAAAGCAAAACACAAAAAAAACAGAAAAGAAGGAATTTTAAAAAGTAAATATTTAACAATACTTTAAAGGAAAAAAAAAACCTGTTCCTAATTCAGTATTTCTTGGAAATTGCATCATTAGGTCTGCAGAGCAAAAACAGTTGAAATACCATAGATATTATGATAGAATATAATTCTCCACTTTAATGAAGAGTAAAAATACTGCCTTTTCTTAAATGTGGTAATTGTCTTCAATATTTTACAAAAAAAAGAAAATTGCTTTATTCTCTTAAAGGAACAGTGCACAACCAATATATGGTCTTCATGTTTATGCAAACAAATGTAGTGTGACGCTATGTGTTACCTTGATCTTATTATTATTTGAAGATTTATACATGTCAAGTGACCTGTAGAATAAAAAAAAAAATTACAACTCCCACACTGGTGCACCATCAAGGGGAAGCAGGTGCTGGTTAATAGCAGGAGAAAATTAAAAGCGGCCTGACCATGGCAGGGGCCGTTTGAAAAGCTTTATGCTAGCCAGAAGTTTAATTTTTAAAGTAGTTTTACAATCCTCTCAAGCTGTCAGTTGGAAAAAAGAATTATATTGAATGAATACCAAGTCAGTAGATGATAACTTATTTTGGTAGTTTTTAACAAAGTTTTAAAAATGCAATCGGTGCCGGTAAAGAGGAAGCTTAAAAGTTATTTCCTTTTCATGCCTATCAGGTAATTCTAACTACTTTTGTCATCATTTCATCCAGCTGTGGAAGTATGCAAAACAGTATTTTCTCAAACATGGTGCTTTGTGGATTTGTGAATTTTATGACTTTTACAGCAAAGTGATCTTGTAAAAGAAAAATTGGGTGGATTCCTAAATTATAAGCAGGTAGTGCTGATAAAGTGGGCTTTCAGGTACAGGAAAGCTACCCAAAAGTCCTGAATTTCATCATTTTCCAAACTACAAGCAACTTAATACTTTGGTGATTTTACAAGGACTGTCAGAATTGCCGGAAATGAATGCATATTCTAAAATCCTTCAAAAGTTGGCCTGATCACCCCAACTAATTCCCCCAAGGGGAAGGTAGATTTGGTGTTCCATTGCTGGCTCTGGTGGAGAGAAGAGAGGACAGTACTGTCGACAGTTTTGACTTTAGCCAATATGGCGGTGGTTCCTTACCCTAAAATATCCCAAATGTACAAGAAAAGACCAACAAAATATAGCACGTGCAACAGAGATCAGCACTGTACATTTAAATAAAAGCAGATGCACCTTCATAATTTCGATTTCACCCATTTAGGAGAACAGCACACCAATTCTTCCGGGTCTGTGAGTTGTAACTCCCTTTTTTTTTCTGCGTGCTGTAGCCAACGCTCCATTTTTCATGGACGGATCATGCAGCCTGCGGCTTCCTCAGACTCTTTGATTTTTTTTTTTCCTTTCCCTTTCCCTCTCTGAGCCATTTCACTGCTTGTTAGCACCTCGCCCAGATGGTGGGCAGAGTCAGGGAGGGGAAGTGTAACTCGAAACAGCCAATTTTGTCCCTTGTTAGCAGCTCTGAGAGAGAAGATGAAATTAATGGCTAAAATGAAAGTTTGGGATTATCTGGGCATTGCTACTCCCTGATCCTAAGGGTTGGCCATTCTCTGCATTTCTCTACTTACAGGTTTTTCAAAATCTTCAAATATGAATAAATTTAATGATGTATCCAATTATTATGAAACATTTCACATCACTGAGAGCCTCATTCTGGTCACTGATTCAAGAGAGAATGGGCAATTTAAGGATATTGATCAATCACTCAATCAATCATATTAATTAAGCGCTTATTATAGTCAGAGGGCTGTAATAGATGCTTCGGAGAGAAGTTCCTGGGTTCTAATCCCAGCTCTGCCACTACCTGCTGAGTGACCTTTGGCAAGTTGTTAACTTTTCTGTTACCTCATCTGTAAAGGGGGGATTAAAACTGTGAGCCCAGTGTGGGACATGACCTGTGCCCAACCTGATTATCTTGTATCTATCTCATCACTTAGTACAGTGACTGTAACATAGTATGTGCTTAACAAATATCATAAAAAAGTAGGTAAGCACTATCCCTGTCCACAAAGACTTTACAGACTAGGAGGGGTAGGACAGACATTCAAATAAACTTCCTATAATAATTGTGGTATTTGTTAGGCATTTACTATGTGCCAAACACTGGACTAAGGACAGGGGTAGATTCAAGGTCATCAGATCGCACATGGGCCTCTCAGTCTAAGTAAGAGGGAAGACAGGTATCGAATCCCCATTTTTCAGATGAGGGACTTGAGGCACAGAAAAGTAAAGTGACCTGATCAAGGTCACATAGCAGACAAGTGGCAGAGCTGGAATTTGGCTTCCAGGTATTTTGACTCTCAGGTTCATGGTCTCTCTATTAGGCCACACTGTATTCACTCACACTTTTACTCTTGTGAATGATTTATGCTAATATGGGCTATGTTCAGAGGCAGGGGATGGGGAAGAGGGACTTTTGGGCTGGCTACTTGACTGATTTTATACTGGACAGTCTAGTTGTTTACTGATTTATCTATTTTTTGATAACAATAATAATACACATGGTATTTTTTAAGTGCCTAGGCATTGTACTAAGCACTGGAATAGATACAAGATAACCGGTTCAGTCATGGTCCCTGTCCCACATAGGGCTCACAGTCTTAACCCCCATTTTATAGCTGAGGAGCCTGGGGCACAGAGAAGTGAAGTGACTTGCTCAAGGTCACACCGCAGACAAGTGAAGGAATCCGGATTAAAACCCCGATCTTTCTGACTCCAAGGCCAATGGTCTATCTTCTAAGCCAAGCTGATGCCTTTATGACAGGTATTTTTTTTATTTTCAGCAATCACCTTCCCTCTGTCCCGCATGTTCACAGAGGCTTGGAAAGGAAACAAATTTAGGCAGAGGCAAATTTGAAAAGAAATCAAAAACATCCCAAAGAGAATCCATGACTCACATAAAACCAACTGTTTTCAGTCTAAACAATATCTTCAGCATTTCTTTGGAGGGCTAGTTAGTCACGTGATGGAAAGTTTTGAAACTAATTCAATACTAAAATCAAAAAGAAAGTGTTTTGTTTCTGTGTATTGCTTCTAGGGTGTAACATTAAACTACTACTTTTATGTACGTATCGTTGAAAGTTATATACATGACAGTAAAAAGTACAGGGGAGATATATACCTTAAATGCTAGCTCTTTAATTCTTACAACTTATATATCAATCACGGTTTGGACTCAAGGCGGTTCTGTTAAAAAGATTCCAGCTCTAGAGACTATTGCATGAGGCCTTCATGCACCATTTAAATGTGAAAAATGTACACTTGACTTAGAAAAAATACGTCGTGAAGTGTATTTAAGAATAATTGTATGCTTTTCTGATGCATTAAATGTCGTCTCTTTAGAAGGGAAGAAATGCTTTTTCCACTATACATTCAGAGGGTGGAAGTCATAAGTGTCGTGGGTGTGTGGGTGTATGTGTTGGAGAAATCCAAAGGAAAAAAAAGTAACTTTCAGTCCTTTGCTACCGATGATTTTTTGTCTCTGTTTAACCCAAACAGGAAGTTGTACAGAGAGGTGAAAGACTGTTATTATGAAATACAGGAACAAACAATTTCGGTGATGATGTATTGGATCATGGGGAGAAGACTGATTTCTCAAAGGTGTGCAAAAAAATGGTGATGGTCAAAGTTTTATCGAAAATGGTGTCAGACATACGTTCCTGCCGTGGCCATTTATCAGATAAAAAGAACTGATCATTTTATTCCTGTTGCTGGTCTTTATAGAGTTTGTACTCCTCCCTTTTTCCCTCTGTCTTTTTTCAACTCCTTTTCCTCTTTCTCTTTCTCTGTCTCATTTTCTCTTTTCTTCTCACCGTGTGTATTTCCTACTAATCTTTTCTCTTCAGACATTGTCGTTTTTAGCTGGGTGAAGGATGTACACCTTGATTTCTGCAGAAGAAATCTCTGGTGAAGTCATAACCTATCTGCTTAAGTAATATCCAAAAGGTAACTGCATCCTTTCCATCCAGCAATAATTCACAGCAAACAGAATCCATGGCAGAGTCAAATAGAATATTCTAACACTCTTTGGGGAGCTATAGCATTATGATAGCAATTTAATGCAATGAACTAATATTATGAGATTTTACATTCGGAGAAACTAAAGTGTAAAAATACATAAATGTGTATTCAGTTTTTTTCTGTACTCTGATGGGCTAAGGATTTACCAAACTCTTCATTCTTAAGCCCATTTTATAGTCTGTTAAAGTCAGACTGCTAATTGGGAAGCAAAATGATTTCTACTCATTTTGTTGTCATTATCAAAACTGTGTACAAATAAAATTCTAACAAAGAAACAGATTATTCTAAAAGAAATGAATGGACAGATGTTACTAGTTAAGAAATAAACCACTAATATGGTAGAAAGCATATTTCTAACCTGCACTCCAGAGTCTGTTTTCTCTGTGGGTGGGGACATGCTATTCCATCAGTCAATCAACAATATCTTTTGAGTACCTACTGTATTCAAAGAACTGTATTAAACAATGATAATAATAATAATAATAATAATAATAATATTTGTTAAGCTCCTAATACTTGTCAAGCTCTGTTATAAGCGGTGGGATAGATACAAGCTCATTAGGTTGGACATGGTTCTTGTCCCACATGGGGCTCACATTCTTAATCCTTAATTTACAGATGAGGTATATGAGGCACAGAGAAGTGAAGTGACTTGCCCAAGGTCACACAGCAGACAAGTGGCCAAGCGGAATTAGAACCCAGGTCTTTCTAACTCCCAGACCTGTGTTATATCCACTAGGCCATGCTGAGAATGCACTAGAATTAGTTGATATGATCCTTGTCCTTGAGTGTCCTCTGCTCTAGTGGGTGATGCAGAGAGTAAAATGATTTAGGTAGGAGAAATAATAATGATGATTAATGATTATAGTATATGTTCAGTGCGTACTATGTGCCAGACACTGTACTAAATGCTGGGATGGATACAAGCCAATCAGGTTGGACACAGTCCCTTTCCCACATAGGGCTCACAGTCTCAATCCCCATTTTCAGAAGAGGAAACTGAGGCACAGAGCTGTCAAGTGACTTGCCCAAGGTCACACAGCAGACAAGTGGAGAAGCCGGGATTAGAACCCAGGTCCTTCTTACTCCCAAGCCTGTGTTCTATCCACTACGCATTGCTGTGTCTGATACTTTCAATAGATATTTGTGGTCATTCCATATCTGAGAGACCTAGCAAATATTCTCTTACTCTAAGGTATGACATGGTCCAAAATCTTCTTGAAATGAGAACCACAAACCAAGAATAGATTTGTAATTTGAAGGTATTGAATTGTGTACTTTCTGAGTTTTAGTGCAGGACCGTGATAGCTGTGCAGTGCACGGTATAATGAACCTGTTCAGGATGTTATATTGCTATGTAGTTTGCAATGTTTTGCAGTGTTTCTGTTATCCTTGGCAGCCCTCAGATGTCTGAAATTTTATTAAACAATCTGGAACAGTGGCCAGGGTCTCTGAAAAAAAAAAACTCACGGGAAATTAAAACAAAACATAAAGGGTTCAACTCTAATTAGCACTGGGATACATAATTTGTGCTGGGCTAAAGTTTGCATGGGAAAGCTAATGACACTGATAACTCAAGAATATTTATTGAGCAGGTATTGTGTGCAGAGCACTCTACTAAGAGCTTGGAAGAGTGCAGTCCAACAGAGTTGGCAGACCAGTTCCCTGTCCACCAGAAGCTTGAAGTCATTAATATTGGGGATTAAGAGTGTGAGCCTTATGTGGGCTAAGAACTGTGTCCAACCTAACTTGTATCTATCCCAGTGCTTAGAACAGTGCTTGGCACATAATAAGTGCTTAACAGGTACCATAATTGTTATTATGAATATAAATCTATGTTACAAACATGTCCATAGGTGCTGTGGGGCTGAGGTGAAAATGAACTGCTTAATAATAGTAATGTTGGTATATGTTAAGAGCCTACTATGTGCAGAGCACTGTTCTAAGCGCTGGGGGAGATACAGGGTAATCAGGTTGTCCCATATGAGGCACACATTCTTAATCCCCATTTAACAGATGAAGTAACTGAGGCCCAGAGAAGTGAAGTCACTTGCCCACAGTCACACAGCTGACAAGTGGCAGAGCTGGGATTTGAACCCATGACCTCTGGCTTAAAGGGTAGAGGTTCAAAAGCAAGACACTGCAGAAGGAGAGGTGATCAGGGAAAAGAGGGGTTAATCTGGAAAGAGTGATCAGTGTAGAAGATGTGAGCTTAATAAAACTTTGAAGGTGAGAAGAGTGGTGGTCTAGCACATAAAGAGGGAGACGCAGTTTCAGGCCAGCGGAAGAACGGGGGAAAGGAGCTGGGAGCAAGATGAGAAGCAACATAATCTAGTGAAAAGAACAAGGACCTGGGAGCCAGAAGGATCTGGGTTGTAATTTTGTTCCAATCCTCGTCTCCTATGTGACCATGGCAAGTCACTTCATTTCTCTGAGCCTCAGTTATCTCATCTGCAAAATGGGAATTAAGACGCTGAGCCCCATCTGGGACATGGACTGTGTTCAATCTGATTAGTTTGTATGTACCCCAGCACAGTGCCTTACACAAATACCATGAAAAATAGATCGAGGCACAGTGAGCACACTGGTGCTAGAGGAGAAAAGTGTGTGGGCTGGGTTGTAGTAGGAGATCAGTGAGGGGGCAAGCTCGTCAATTACTTAAAAGCCAATGGTATGGAGTTTCTGTTTGATGCGGAGATGGATGGGCAGCCCCTGGGGGGTTCTTCAGGTGTGGGTAGGGTGTACATATTTTCAGAAAAAATGATCCAGGCAGCAGAGTGAAGTATGGACTGGAGTGGGGAGAGACAGGAGGCAGGGAGGATAGTGAATATGCAAGTACAGTAGTCAAGGCGGTATAGGATGAGTGCTTAGATCAACATAATAGCAGTTTGTTTGGAGAGGAAAGATAAGATTTTTAGTGAAGTTATGAAGGAAGAACCGACAGGATTTTATGACAAATTGAATATGTGGGTTGTAGGACTAAGTTGAGGATAACACCAAGGTTACGGGCTTGTGAGACAGGGAGGATAGTGGTGCTGTCTATAGTGATAGGAAAGTTAGGGGGAGGACAGGGTTTGGGTGGGAAGATAGGGAGTCCTGTTTGGGACATGTTTACTTGGAGGTAATGATGGAACATCCAAGTAGAGATGTTTGGAAGGCAGGAGAAAATGCCAGGCTGCAGAGAAGGAGAGAGGACAGAGCTGGAGTGGTAGATTTGGGAAAGATGGCAGTTGAAGCCATGGGAGTGAATATGTTTTTCGTAGAAATGGATATAGATGAGACTAGAGGGGAACCAGACTGAGGCTTGAGTCACCCCCACTGTCATAGGGTTGGGCGGCAGAGGAGAAGCCTGAGAAGGACACTGAGAAGGAGCAGTCAGAGAGCCGGGAGGAGAACCAAGAGATTTCCTTCTCTGCATTCACTTCCAATCATGGCAAGGGATGAAGCCACAGTGCGGAAAGAACCCTATCTTTTTCTAGACTCTAGACTGTAAACTCGCCCTCTAAGCTCGTTATGGGCAGGGAACCTGTCTGCTAACTCTGTTGTATTGTACTCAGCATGGGGTAGTGGATAGAACACGGGCCTGGGAGTTAGAAGGTCGAGGGTTCTAATCCCGCCTCCATTTTACAGATGAGGGAACTGAAACACAGAGAAGTGAAGTGACTTGCCCAAAGTCACACAGCTGACAAGGGGCAGAGCTGGAATTAGAACCTATGACCTCTGACTCCCAAGCCTTTGCTCTTTCCACTAAACCACGCTGCTTCCCCATTGCTTAGAACAGTGCCTGTCCCACATAAAGTGCTTAACAAATACTATAATTATTATTATTACTCTTCCAAGTGCTTAGTACCGTGCTCTGCACATAGTAAACGCTCAATAAATGCCACTGATTGATTTATCTTGACCATCCAGCTTACTTTTAACATTATGGTAGTTCATCACTCCACTGCTTAATAGTTTAAACTGGCAGTAGATCTGTTGTTAGTCCAGTGGAAAGAGCCCAGACTTGGGTTCTACTATCCGTTCTGCCTGCTGAGGCTTATGCCATGGTAGTTTCCATACGGCCCTAGATATTTAGTGCTTAGAACAGTGCCCAGCGCTTAGAATAGTTCTTGGCACATAGTAAAAACTTAACAAATACCATTATTATTATTATTATTATGTTCTGTAATCTGAGCTCCTCTGGGAGTAGAACTGGCAGGGACGAGAGTGTGAGTGGTGCTGCGGAAACTACTACAGCAATAATGAATCTCTCCCTCCCGCCGCCCGAGTTCTCGGGCCTGAAGCACTTGCCTGCTCTGTGACCTTGGGCCAGTCACTGAAATTATCTGTACCTCGGTTATCGGGATTAACTCTCCGATCCCTGGGTGGGGCGTGGATTGGGTCCAACCTGATTACCTCGTATTCATTCATTCATTCAATAGTATTTATTGAGCGTTTACTATGTGCAGAGCACTGGACTAAGCGCTTGGAATGTACAAATCGGCAACAGAGACAGTCCCTGCCCACTGACAGGTTTACAGTCTAATCGGGGGAGACAGACAGACAAAAACAATAGCAATAAATAGAATCAAGGGGATGTACATCTCATTAAAACAATAGTAATAAATAGAATCAAGGTGATGGGCATCTCATTAACAAAATAAATAGGGTAATAAAAATATATACAAATGAGTGGACGAGCATAGTGCTGAGGGGAGGGGAAGGGAGAGGGGGAGGAGTAGAGGGAAAGGGAGGGAAAAGGGGGCTTAGCTGAGGGGAGGTGAAGGGGGGGTGATAGAGAGGCATATCGTATCTCACACCTCATATCTACCCCAGCACTTAGAACAGTGCCTGGCACATAGTAAGCACTTAATAAATACCATTAAAAAAAGTCTCAGGTCTAAGGTTCATCCGTCACTGTTGGTGGCAGATTCCATTACTGAAAGAACACTTTTTTAAAGGTATTTGTCAATCAATCAATCACATTTAATGAGAGCTTACTGCGTGTAAAGCATCGTTCTAGGTTCTTGGGAGAATACAATAAAGCAATACTTTTGTGGTGCTTAGTAAGGTGCTCTGCACACAGAAGCGCTCAATAAATACAATTGATTGCATGAATGAATGAGTGAACAGAGTTGGTAGACACACATTATAAGACACTGTACATAGCACTGGGGTAGATACAAGCTGATCTATGTCCCACATGGGGCTCACAGTCTTAATCCCCCATTGCTACTGGTCTGCTGTGAGACCTTGGGCAAGTCACTTCACTTCTCAGGAACTTCATCTGTAAAATGGAGATTGAGACTGTGAGTTCCAGTGGGAGAGGGGCTGTGTCCAACCTAATTTGGTAGTATCCACACCAGCTCAGATAAGGGAACTAAGGTGCAGAGAAGCTGAGTGACTTGTCCAAAGTAGCACACAGACAAATGGTGGAGACCGAATTAGAATCCAGATCCTTCTAACTCCCAGACCTGGGCTCTAGCCAATAGGCCATGTTGCTTCTCTTCATTGATCCCTTTAGTTCAAGCAGCACAGCTTAGTGGATAGACCACTGGTTTGGGAGACAGAAGGACCCGGGTTCTAATCCCGGATCTATCAGTTGTCTGCTGTGTGACCTTGGGCAAGTCACTGCATTCACTTTTCTGGGCCTTGGTTACCTTATCTGTAAAAGGGGGATGAAGACTGTGAGCCCCATCTGAGGCAGGAACATTGTCCAACCTAATTAGCTTGTGTCCACCCAGTGCTTAGAACAGTGCTTGACACATAGTAATTGCTACTTACTAGTAAGTGCTAGTAAGTATACCTACAATAAATTATGATTACAATAACTGTGATATTTGTTAAGCACTTACTATGTGCCAAGACATCTATGTCCCCAACCACCCTGACCTTGAGCAGGACTCTGAGAAAGTAAAGCAAGTCTACGCTCGCCTCAGAATACCTACAATATATGATGATAACAATAATTGTGATATTTGTTAAGCAGTTATTTGTTAAGTACTGGGATAAATACAGCATAAGCATATCTGACACAGTCCCTGTCTTACACAGAGCTCTAAGTCTATGGAGTAGTAAAGACTGCCATCTTATTCTCATTTTTATAGATGAGGAAACTGAAGCTCAGGACATCAAATGTTTTGACCAAGGTCACATTGCAAGCAAATGGCAGGGTAGTTACTTCCTTTCCATTTTATAAATGAGGATATTTAGGCATCAGGAAGTTAAGTGACTTACTCAAGGTCACGCAGCAGACAAGTGGTAGAAACGGGATTAGAACCCAGGTTGTCTGACTCCCAGTCCTGTACTCCTTCCAGCAGGCCACTCTGATTTGCGGGCCACCTGAGTTTTTCCCTCTATCAGTTCTCTGTACCCAGAGTTGTCACTGAGGAGTACGTGTGGGGAGAGGCCTGAAGGGAAAATAAAGGAAAGCCTATAAATCTGAGGCACAGTGAAAAGAAAACAAACCTGAAGCTCAAAGCGCTAAGCCTGAAATTTACATTTTTGAGGGGTTTGAGTCTATTTCTCTAGTGTAGGAAAAGTTGACAGGAATCATTTCATTTATTTTTGTGATTCCTTAAACAACATAGAATGGTTTTAATATGCAGAGTTTGATACATAAAGTATATTCAAATACATCTTTGCTGAGATGATTATATAGGCAAGAGAGTGGGAATGGTGTAGAGAAGCAGCATGGTGTAGTGGATAGAGCACGGGCCTGGGAGTCAGAAACTCAAGAGTTCTAATCCCGGCTCTGCCACTTGTCTGCTGTGTGACCTCGGATAAGTCACTTCACTTTTTCTGTGCCTCATTTCCCTCATCTCTTAAATAGGGGTTGAGGCTGTAAGCTCCACAAGGGACAGGGACAGTGTCCAGCCTGAGTGCTTGTATCCACCCTTGCTCTTAGTACAGTGTCTGGCACATAGTAAGCACTTAACAAAAACCAGTTATGATGATGATGATGATATCAACACTACCTTCCTGCTAAAGCTTTTTCAAGGGCCTCAGATTTATTTTAGGAATTTCCCTGAACGATATCTGTGATACTGGTTAAGCACTTACTGTGTCCCAGTCACTGTACTAAGTGCTGAGTAGATTCAATATGATGAGGTCTGATGCAGTTCCTAACCTACAGAGGGCTTGGAGTCTTATGGGGAGGGAAAATAGGTATTTGATCATCACTTTACAGATGAGGAAACAGGCACAGAATAGTAGCAGTAATCATATTTCTTAAGCACTTTCTCTGTGCAGAAGCAACGGTATTTACTGAGCACTTAATAGATGCAGAGCTGTACTAACTAATCTCGGAAAAAGAGAGTTAGACACAGTCTCTGGTCTTTCTTATATAGGGTTGAGTAGGGTTTTTTAATCTGATTTATTAAGCACTTACTATGTGTCAGGCACTGTACTAAATGCTTGGGAGAGTACAATACAACAGACTTGGTAGACACAATACCAAGTCTATTGATTTGTACTCTCCCAAATGCTTAGTAAGCGCTCAATAAATACGACTGAATGAAATGTCAAGGTATAAGTGTTGTGGGGCTGAAGGATGGGTGAATATCAAGTGCTCGAAGTATATGTAGAGCATAGGTGACACAGAGTAGAGAGGAACTAGGGAGTATGAGGGCTTAGTCATGGAAAGACTCTTGGAAGAGATGTGATTTTAGGATGGTTTTGAAAGTAGTCCTGCATGACACACAAGTTTTAATAATGTAGAATCAGCTCACAGCCATTAAAGAAGATATTTCAACTTGCCGTGATCTGATAGCAACCATTAAAGGAGATTGCCATTGAAATAGTTTTTACCAAATATACACTTTGTTTTCATAGTTAGAACTTTGATCATAATATGTAACACAGAACCCAATTCCTTGATTTGTACTGAGAAAAATGATTAGGAAAAAATATGAATTTCTGATTTCTAACAAGGGATAAGGTGAACGGTTGCTAACCGCTTCACTCAAAGCTCCCCATCTTCTGACTCCACTTTGATTTCAGGTAGATGGATATTTCAGTACCCAATTCTGACCCTCCAAAATGACTGGGATATTTTTTCCAAATCTTAGTAACCAGGATGAAATTGCTATTTTATTTACATCTTATTAAGGATGTACTTTGTGATAATATTTCTCTCAACCTGGATATTTAAAGAGGAAGCCGATCCATAAGACTGATTTGCTTAATGACTTATATGTAGGAGACCATACTGGTGATTCTCCTTAGTAAAATGAGTTAGATTTTGAAAGTCATCCATTTCCTATTAAGGAATTTGGTAATGGCTAGAGAAAACTGGAGTGGATCTGTTCTGTAGAATAGGCCCTTAATAATGTCTTTAATTTCCAGATAGCAATAGCTCTTCAGAGAAGATTTATTTGATACGGTTCTACTATCACCACATTCACTGAGAGAGACTTTTAAGATGACAGCTCTGTGCAATATACCAAAAAGTGACTTAATCGTCCGGTTGTGGAAATTCCCTATTTTTCCAGCGGTTAGATATTTTGAACTCATGTTGACCAAGCCAAAAAGATGGTTTGACTTAACCACTAAAGGAAGCGAACCTGAAAGATATATTTGCTTATTTTGTTCCTATCAGAGAACTTTCTGTGATTTATTTACTTCCTCAGATACTTCAGTCAACCCTTCTCTCATCTTTTAAAATACGTACGAGTATCCCAGGGAAGGGAACGAGAGAGACTGCGGCCTTTTTTATAAGGGGGGGATGGGGAAACCTCCATTCCTACATCACATGACTTTCAGCACTGCATGTCTTTCTAAGATTGAAATGCCCCAGAGTGGAATCGTTTCACTGTAAAAGAAAACAGTTTGAGCTACGGACAAGGAAGGCATTGTTTTCTGCGAAGACTCTCGTCTCCAGATCTGAATTATCCACCCCCAGTGTCCAAAAAAAAAAGAAAGTCTTTCTAACAAACAAAAGAAACGGAGAGAAATCAGAGGCCATGCTGATTTTGCTACAGAGCAAAACTGTCAGGAACATCAAATGAGTTGACTTGGGTAGCTAGGAAAGAAACCTTCTCCTCCTTAAAAAGGTTTCAGAGAATGATCGGGGAGTGTTTGCTTCTTACCGTCTTGAGATGTTTTATATAAGGTCAGTAAAGAGTAGCTTTGGAAGCTCTCTTTCCATTTGATGCAGAAGGGGAAGACCGTTTGAAAGTGCAACAAGGAAATGCTACATGATAGCACCATCTACCAGCCACAATTCATACTGCAATGGAAACTGTGGCCTTTTGAAGTCCCTTTTGACCTTGAGTAACTACATTGTGCTTCCCGTATTGCCCTCTTCAGTTCACCAATTAGTATTTGTATTTACATCCCAATCTAGTTTTCTGTAACATCGATAGGTTTCATTAAGAATGAAAGAGTGACATTTATGAATGCACTTACTATCCCATTATTGCATTAGCTCCCTATTAACTGATGGCATTTCATGATCTCATCTCCGAATCGTCCTTCTAACACCCTTCCGAAATACACAGTTTAATTCTCCCTAACAGATGCAGCGGGGGCTAGTGGATTAGAGCTCGGCCCTGAAGTCAGAAGGAGCTGCGTTCTAATCCTGGCTCCGCCACTTCTCTGCTGTGAGACCTTGGGTGAATCGCTTAACTTTTCGGTGCCACATCTGTAAAATGGGGATTAAGACTGTGAATCCCAGATGGAACATGGACTGGGTCACACCTGATTACAGTGTATCTAGTGCAGTGCCTGGCACATAGTAGGCACTTAACAAATACCATAAAAAATGACAGTTGTATAGTCATTTCTCTTGATCACCCTCCCTTATTCACAGCAGACTCAATCAATCACTGGTATTTATTGAGCACTGTGTGTGCAAAGTACTGTGTTAATCACTTGAGAAGGTACAATACAGTATAATTGGTAGACAGGATCCCAGCCCACAGGGAGCATATGGGACTTCATGGATTGTTCCTAACCGTGACAGCGTCTGTCACAATGAAAACCTTAATTCCCACTTCCTCTAGGTGTCTTGCCATGAAATTTGCACTGTTGCACAAAGTTTGTGTTTTCTTCCTGCCCGCTTTAAAGTTTCCCTTAGGAATAAAGTTGCACAAAGTTTTCTATTTTTTTCTTACTTTTTCTTTTTTTTATGGGATTTGTTAAGCTCTTACTACATGCCAGGCCCTGCACTAAGTACTAGGGTAGGTACAAGCTTATTAGGGTAGGACATAATTCTTGTCCCCCATGGGTTCACATTTTTAACCCACATTACACAGATGAGGGAACTGAGGCACAGAGAAGTGAAGTGACTTGCCCGAGGTCACAGAGCAGACAAGCAGTGGAGTTAGGATGAGAACTCAGGGCCTTCTGACTCCCAGGCCTGCCCTCACCTCCACCAAAGTAACTCTCTTCACCTCTTCAAAACCCTACTGAGAGCTCACCTCCTCCAAGAGGCCTTCCCAGACTGAGCTTCCCCTTTTCCCTCTGCTCCCTCTGCTGCCTCTCTTCACCTCCCCTCAGATAAGCCCCTTTTTCCCCCCCTTTCCCTCTGCTCCTCCCCCTCTTCCTTCCCCTCCCCTCAGCACTGTATAGATTTTTATTACCCTATTTATTTTGTTAATGTACATCCCCTTGATTCTATTTATTGCTAATTTTTTTGTTTGTCTGTCTCCCCTGATTAGACTGTGAGCCCATCAATGGGCAGCGACTGTCTCTACCTTTTGCCAAATTGTGCATTCCAAGTACTTAGTACAGTGCTCTGCACATAGTAAGCGCTCAATAAGTACTATTGAATGAATGAATGAAAGGCCTGCTGCTGTCTAGTGCTTGCAGTCAGGGGCAATTTCATGGAGAGGTGTGAATTTCCTACCACTGAAGTTAATAGAGATTATGCTGCAACCTTCAGTGCCAGGAATAGTAACCCTTAGGGGATCTTCAGTTTCTACACTGCAGCTTCTGCTGTTTCTGCAGCTGTTAGTCAGTCTCTAAGACCGGACTTTTGAGTTAGAGCTAGAGGGAAGGGCGATATTAATCAGTATTCCTTACTGAGCTCCCACTGTGTGCAGAGCACTGTGCCAAGCTTTCTGGAGAGTATAATAGAGTAGAAGGCATGATCCCCGTCAACCTTTCATCGTGGCAACTGCATTTTGAGCTCTGTGTTAAAGGGAAGCTATATCAGGCCAATCACTCATTCATTCATTGTTATTTATTGAGTGCTTACTGTGCTCGGAGCACTGTACTAGACAATTGGGAGAGTACGATACCACAATCAACAGACACGTTCCCTGCCCAAAACAAGCTTACAGTCTAGAAGGGGGAAGACAGATGTTAATAAAAATAAATAAATTTCATATATGTACGTAAGGGCTGTGGGACTGGGAGGGGGGAAGAGCAAAGGGAGCAAGTCAGGGGAATGCAGAAGGGAATGGGAGATGAGGAAAGCTGGAGCTTAGACTGGGAAGACCTCTTGGAGGAGATGTGCCTTGAATAGGTTTTGAAGGAAGGGAGAATAATAATAATAATGGCATTTGATAGTTGCTTACTATGTGCCAAGCACTGTTCTAAGCAAATGCAAGATAACCAGGTTGGATATGGTCCCCGTCCCACATGGGGCTCACAGTCTCAATCCCCATTTTACAGAAGAGGTAAATAAGGCACAGAGAAGTTAAGTGACTTTCCCAAGGTCACCTAACAGACAAGTGACGGAGCTGGGATTAGAACCCACATCCTCTGATTCCCAAACTCATGTTCTTGCCACTAGTCCATGCTGCTTCTCTAATCAGTCAATCAATCAACCAAAGTAGGCAGTCAAGTAATCAGATAAGCAAGCAAGCAAGCATGTTTATTAAGCCCTAGCTGTGTGCAGAGCACTGTACTAAGCGCTTGGGAGAGAACAATGTAATAGAGTTAATATACACGTTCCCTGTCCGGGAGGAGCCTCCTGAAGGGTTGGGTGGCTTCAAACTTGACAGAACTTCAGGGCCCAAATTCCACCTTCCAAAACCAACAATCTCTTGGCTCTATAACTGCCTTTTTCTGACAGTAGCTTAGAAAGAATTTTAGCGTTTTGAGAAAAATGATCGGTCGGGGCCAAACACTTCTCCCTATTGTAAAGGCCGGCCAACCTGAAGGAAGAGCCAGAATGAAAGGCAAGGGCATCTGGGAGCCCAGGGAATAACTGAGGACATTTTACTTCAGAGATTCACCTGAGGATCTGAGATTCTGGACTCAGAAGCATTGAATTTAAGGACTCTCCATACATCAGTTGTTAAACTCAGACCACCAAGGAGGTGTTTCCTTCCTCTGGTCTCCTAGGAGGCTTTCTCAGTCTTTGGTTTACAAATAACCTGCTTTATGGATTTCCCGTTATAGGAATGAAAAGTGTGCTTCATGAGATAACGTTCCATTGGTGGGAGAGACCGATATGACTTTTCCATAGACGTCGAGAAGCCACAAACTCTAAAAATATTGTTCTTAGGGAAAAAGTATGTTAGATTTGCATTGTTCAGATCTCTTCATCACAAAAACCTCTTGTCTTTTGAAAAGGAAGCATTTTATGCCAAACTGGGTCACAAAATCTGGGTCACTAATGAAGACAATTCTGAATTTGACTTTAAGGTGAAAATCTCTAGGTTTTCAAACTCACTCAAAATATTACCTAAATGTAATCTGACCCATTTTGAGTAGCTCTACTTAAACTGGTGTTATGTTTTCAGTAGTAAAGACTGATAACTTGATAGTTCCCAGGGGTTTGATACTTACAGTTTAAGTACAGAGTTGACATTACACGCTATTTTTCTGAAAATCCCCAGGGTTATATTACAGATGAGATAAGTAAAGATGTATAGAGTGGTCCAGGAAGACAAGGGATATCTTCAAACATGCAGTAACAATAGCCTCCATCCTGCAGGCTTATTTATTCTAAAATTAATATAATCTTGTTACTGAAAGTTGGGGATATTGAAAACTTGGCTGGAAATTTCTACTTAGTTTCTTCATGATTAGAAGTCTCATTATTCTGTTTTGTTTTGTTTTTTCAATATTGCATTTGGAAGGGAATAAAACTTATAAAACTTGCTTGGTTTGGAATGCCTGTTTCTATTTTTTGGTTTGTTTTCAGATGAGGTTTATTTAAGAGTTTCATTTATTAAGACACTTGGGTTCATTAGGTTTTATCTGGTGGTGGTGGTGGCAATAGTGTTTATTGAGCTCTCACTAGGTGCAACACACTTTATTAAACACTTGGGAAAGACCAACAGAAGCGTGAGCTGCAGCCCCTGCCGACAAGGAGTTTTCACTCTACAGGGCGAGACAGACAGAATACAACTATTTACAGATAGAGTAATTTAGCATCTAGCCTAATATTCTAGGGGAAACATCAATATTTTGATATAGATGCTATCTCAAGTTAAAGGACTTAGTTCGGGAAGAATTTCTGCAGATTTTCTTAGGTAAATAAAACAATAGCATTTATGGAGTATTGACTGTGGGCAAAACACTGTACTCTGGCTCTTGGGAGGCTACAACAGAAGCAGGAGTTATGTTCTGATCCTCTAAAGACCTTGCAATCTATGTTCTGTACTTGTCCTGTTTGATGATCCAGACCACTTTAATGATGTAAATCATTAGTGTCTTTTGTGGAAACTGCTTCTCTCACAGAGTGTATTAACGGCTTCCAAAAGGGTATAACTCACTCTAATCTTACTGTGTGGGGACAAAGGAAGAAGTATGAAAACAAGAATATGGATTCTCACCATCATCACGATGGCTGTTATCAAATAACATTTATTTGATAAGTCAATCAATCACTCAGTGGTATTCATTGAATGCGTATTATGTGCAGAGCTGTGACCCCAGTTGGGAAATGTAATGCCATAGAGTTGGTAGGCATGATCCCTCCCCACAAGGAGCTTTCAGGCCAGAGGGTACTGCATGTTTAGGTGGTATACAAAGTATACAAGGTCACACAATCACAGTTTCTGTCTAATAGTATTTTATTTTATAAACAAGTCAACTCATTGATCAAACACTGCTAAAATCATCCCATTCTTTGTCATCCAAACTGCTACCCTGTTAATCCAATCACTTATTCTCTCCCGACTTGATTACTGTATCGGCCTCCTTGCTCACCTCCCAGCATACCCTTTCTCCCTGTTCCAGTCCATATTTCACGCTGCTGCCTGGATCATTTTTCTACAGACACATTCAGACCATATTTCCCCTCTCCTCAAGAACCTCCAGTGATTGCCCATCCACCTCTGCATCAGACAGAAGCAGCATGGCTGAGTGGAAAGAACCCAGGCTTGGGAGTCAGAGGTTGTGGGTTTTATTCCCAGTGCCACCACCCGTCTGCACTGTGGCCTTGGGCAAGTCACTTAACTTCTTTGTGGCTCAGTTCCCTCATCTGTAAAATGGGGATTAAGACTGTGAGCCCCACGTTGGACAACCTGGTTACCTTGTATATACCCCGGCGCTTATAACAGTGCTTGGCACATAGTAAGTGTTTAATCAATACCATAATTATAATTATTATTATTATAACAGAAACTCCTCACCCTAGGCTTTAAAGCACTCAATCACCCTACCCACTCCTGCCTCACCTCAATCTTCTCTTACTCCAACTCTGCCCACACACTTTGCTCCTCTAATGACAATATTCCCACTGTGTCTCACTCTCATCTATCTCACTTCCAAGCTCTCGCATACATCCTGTTTCTGTCCTAGAACACCCTCCCTCTTCATATCCAACAGAAAATTACTCTCCCCGCTTCAAAGCCTTATTAAAAGCACATCTCCTTCCCTGATTAAGCCTTCTTTTCCACTGTGCTACAGTGACTTGCTCCCTTTATTCACCCCCTCATCCAGCCCCACAGTACTTTCGTACATATCTGTAATTTATTTATTTATGCTAATATCAGTCTTCTCCCTCTAGACTGTAATCTTGTTTTTGGCAGGGAATGTGTGTGTTATATTGTAACTCTCCCAAACGCTTAGTATAGTGCTCTGCATGCCGTAAGAGCTCAGCGAATATGACTGTTTGACTGACAACTGAGATTCACGATTGAACAATGAGATTTTTTCTGACAAAAGATGGGTTTGAAATATATTTGCTGGCTATTTTTTTTTTTCCGAAGATGCGAGAATTAGTCACCAAGTGATATCTATTAAGTAGATGGTACTGTAAGAAATTCTATAGAAATCAAAATATTGGCTTGAAATATAGCCTAGTATACTAGTATGCCCCAGATTAGGACAGAAAGAACCACTGACAAATTAAGGAGGTCTTGATTATCTTTCAATCCTTTCTTTATGCAGCGAAGGTTCAGCCTGTTATTTCTCACTTGCTGATTTTCCACCCCTGAGAGGAATCATGACCTTTGGAAGATAAGAGGTGGTGGTCGAGGAAAAAGATAGTGCACCACCATCATTTTGAACCAGGTTATCACCTTCATCATCATCATCCTCATTGGTATTTATTGAGTACTTACTATGTACTTAATATTACATAGTAATATGTACTGTGTGCTATGTGAAGCACTGAACTAAACACTTGAGAGAATACAACAGAGTGGGCAGACATATTCCCTACTCACAACGAGCTTACAATCTATAGCAGGAGTTGGACATAAATATAAATAATTTATTGTTTTTAAATATATGTAGAAAGATATCTATCTTTCTATCTTCTATCTATCTATCTATCTATCTATCTATCTATCTATCTATCTATCTATATCTCTATCTATTATCTATCTATCTATATCTATCTATATTATATATATATATATATATATATATATATATATATATATATATATGCTGTGGGGTAGAGGGTGGGGTGACTATCAAATAACCAAAGGTCACAGATCCAAGTGGATCTGTAATGGATGAACCAGAAGGGAGAGGGAGAGGTTGCCAGTGAAAAGAGGACCTAATCGAGAAAGGCCTCCTGGAGATGTGACCTTAATAAGTTTTTGAAAGTGGGGAGAGTAGTGGTCAGGTATATATGGAGGGGGAAGGACATCCAGGCCAGATTGGGTATAAGGGAAAGGGATCATGGAGAGAGAGATGAGACTGAGAAACAATAAGCAAGCTGGTGCTAGAGGAGTGAAGTAACCGGGCTGAGCTGAAGTTGGAGATCAATGAGGTGAGGTAGTTGGGGGAGAACTGTCGGAGAGATTTAAAGCCGATGCTAAGGCATTTTTGTTAGATGGAGATTTACCCAGTTTCTTCTCCTATTTTTATAGGATGTAGCTATATTGACTCCCGATCTTTCCTGAGACATTTCCCGAATCTCACTGGCTGGCCCAGCCACCGGAGAAAGTCAGAAGAACCAACTAACATCCTGGTCTTAGATGCCACAGCTATGAAAGAAACAATACATACTGAGTGGCAAGCAGAGAGTAGAACACAGTCGCAACAGCAAAAACAAAGAAGAGATGTCTGATGGTGCTAGCTGTCTGAGGGATTCCTGCTGTCTGAAGACCCGGGACTGTATTTTGTATAAGCTCTGAGAAAAATACCAGCCACCAGGAATGAGAAATAATATGGCCTAATGGATGGAGCACGGGCCTGGGAGTCAGAAGGATGTGGGTTCTAATCCTGGCTCTGCCACTTGTCAGCTGTTTGACCTTGGACAAGTCACTTCACTTCTCTCTGCCTCAGTTGCCTCATCTGTAAAATGGAAATTAAGACCGTCAGCCACATGTGGGACAGGGACTGTGTCTAACCTGATTACCTTGTATCTGTCCCAGTGCTTAGTACAGTGCCCGGAAAATATCATAAAAAAACGGTGACACTTCCTCTGTTTGACTGCCTGGTTCTCCCCTTCCTATTGCTGCTGCTCAGCTCTGTGGCCTGGGGAGGTATGTGCATATCTATTAATACTAGTAATATTCATAATACTAGCACTATTACTAATAATAATTGTGGTATTTGTTAAGCGCTTACTATGTATGTATCAAGAACTTTTCTATATACTGGGGTAGGTCCAAGTTAATAATGTCAGACACAGTTCCAGCCCTACATGGGGTTCACAGTCTAAGTATTCATTCACTCAGTCATATTTATTGAGCACTTACCGTGTGCAGAGAACTGCCCTAAGCTCTTGGGAGAGTACAGTATAACAATAAACAGACACATTCCCTGCCCATAACAAGCTTACAGTCTAGGATAAGGATCGAATCCCCATTTTACAGATGAGGAAACCGAGACACAGAGGAAGTGAAGTGACTTACCCAAGGTCACACAGCAGGCAAGTGTCAGAGCCGGTCCTAGAATCCATGTCTTCCGACTCCCAGGCCTGTGCTCTTTCCACTAGGCCCCATTGCCCTTCTATCTGTGTGTCTATAGGACTGTCTGTGCAAGCCTGAGTGTGTAACTGTCCTTTCAGTATGTGGTGAATCCCTCCCTCCTTGTCTCTCTCTGCTTCTCTCTTTCTTTCTGTCTCTGTTTCTGACATTCTGTCTGTCTCCAGCTCTCCCTTCTTCACTTGTCTTTTCCCTTCCCTCTGAGTCCCCTATGTTCAGACCCCTGAAAGCTAACATCAGACCCCATGAGAGAGATAGTGAAGATTAAGTGAAAACAAAGATCATCATCCCTTCAAATGATCTACATCAGTGGCTGGCAATTTCTCATTTTCCAGAATGCTCTAGAATGGCCTAATCTTGTAAAATCTGGTCTCTCTCTTTACTGA
This sequence comes from Ornithorhynchus anatinus, assembly GCF_004115215.2. Lineage (NCBI taxonomy): Eukaryota > Metazoa > Chordata > Mammalia > Monotremata > Ornithorhynchidae > Ornithorhynchus > Ornithorhynchus anatinus. The sequence continues at coordinate 63,875,887 of NC_041735.1, read as the reverse complement.
ATGTTCAAGCTAATTAAAAATAAAAATAACAACAATGAAAAAAGAGTTGTGCGAGCATACAGTTGAGACACCAAAGGAATTATTGCACGCTTGCCAGAAATCAAAGGTGTTGTACATTACTTCATCCTGTCTTGCAGAGGCAACATGTCTGCATTCTGGCCAGGGAAGCGTATCCCCCCGTACTGTGTTATTTGTCTCGAGATGTCTTTTTCACACTCCTTTTGCGGGAGAGAAACACAGGGATTGAGCCTGAAGAGATCCAGGGAACTCTAGGAAAATCTGTTTTATGTTTGTGATGTCCCTAACCTCTCTCCATGCCCGTCTCTCTGCTCTGGCTCTTTTCAGATTCAGTCACTTGTGTAAAATTCCTCTCTGCTGTCTCCCTTTCTAGCCCCCGAGAGAGGAATAAAACTAGCTGATGAGCTGAGTTTGACCAGTAGTCCCGGTCCAGCACCCTTTCCTTGCAAGAAGGAAGTGGTGATTTCTCCTCCTCAACTGTACCTTTTGCAAAAGAACAAAACACCCTTTACAGTCCGGCTGTAGGATTCTTCTCCCGTTGCTTTCGTTATTTGCCGGTCTGCTGGTCTAGTGGAAAAAAAAAAGCACATAGCTCTGGGAATCAGGAGACCCGGATTCTACTTCTGATTCTGTCTGTTCGAAGGATATAGGCAGCTCTGGAAGTTTCCGACTGAAGAACCATTCAAGTCTTTCCCTGAAGTGAATAGGCCCAGGAGGAATCCTGAAAATAGGTGGCTGGTGTGGGTGGCCAAGTGAAACTGCATTCTGAGATTTGGCTCAACATGAGCAGTAGGGCCATAGTCGCTTTGGCCTAAAGCGACTATGGCCCTAAGATGGTTCTGCGGGGAAAAAACCTGTGCAAGGACTTCAGTCGTTCAATGGTATTTACTGAGTGCTTACTGTGTGTTGAGCACTAAGTGCTTGGGAGAGAACAGTATAACAGAGTTGAAGAAGTAGTGTTTCCTAGTGGAAAGAGAATGGGCCTAGGAATTAGAGGATCTGGGTCATAATCCCAGCTCCATCACTTGCTTGGCATGTGACCTTGGGCAAATCACTTCACTTGCCTGTATCTCAGTTTCCTCATCTGTAAAATGGGGATTCAGTGTCTGCCCTCTCTCATTCTTTGAAGGCCAGCCCTATATGGGATGGGGACTGTGTTCAAAATGATTAATGATAATAATAATAATAATTGTAATATTTGTTAAGTGCTTACTGTGTGCCAGGCACTGTGCTGAGTACTGAGGTGGAGACAAGAAAAGCAGGTTGGACTCAGCCCCTGTCTCATGTGGAGCTCACAGTCTCAATCCCCATTTTACAGATGAGGTAACTAAAATGGAGAGAAGTGAAATGAATTTGCCCAAAATTACACAGCAGACCAGTGGTGGAGCCATGATTAGAACCCATGACCTCCTAGGCCTGGGCTGTATCCATTATGTCATGATTGTATCTAAGCCAGTGTCTGGTTTAAAGTAAGCATTTAACAAATACCACAGTTAGCATTATTATTATTATTATTGTTAGAGGTGGTAGACAAAAATCCCTGGCATCAAGAAGTTTACAGACCAGTTGGGGAAAGACATTAATAGAAATCGCAGATAGGCGAAGCAGCAGAGTAGGGAGTATAAGCCATGTGCTATACCTCTGCCAGCCCACTTTCTTGTACTTTGTGCCCAGCAGGACCAGTGTTGATAAGGATAAGAGAGATAGTGAATGACAATACCCAAACCACTGGCTCAGTGGAAAGAGCACGGGCTCTGGAGTCAGAGGTCATGGGATCGAATCCCGGCTCGGCCACTTGTCAGCTGTGTGACTTTGGGCAAGTCACTTAACTTCTCGGTGCCTCAGTTACCTCATCTGTAAAATGGGGATTAAGACTGTGAGCCCCACGTGGGACAACCTGATTCCCCTGTGTCTACCCCAGCGCTTAGAACAGTGCTCGGCACATAGTAAGTGCTTAACAAACACCAGCATTATTAGCACTGTCATCAATTTCTTCCCAAATTTCTCCCTCCCGAGCGCTCTTTGAACAAAGGCTCACCCATCATTTATAACACCTACAGAGCAGTGTGGTCCAGTGGAAAGAGCATGGGCCTAGGAGTCAGAGGACCTGTGTTCTAATCTTAGCTCCACCATTTGTCTGTTCTGTGACATTGGACAAGTCATTTGATTTCTCTGTGCCTCAGTTGCCTCCTTAATGAAATGGGAATTAAATATCTGTTCTCCCTCCTCTTGGACATGGACTGTGTCCAACCTAATTAATTTGTATCTATCCCAGGGCTTAGTATAATACTTGGCTTGTGACAAACCTTTAACGTGGCGTGGCTCAGTGGAAAGAGCCTGGGCTTCGGAGTCAGAGGTCATGGGTTCGACTCCCGGCTCTGCCATTTGTCAGCTATGTAACTATGGACAAGTCACTTAACTTCTCTGTGCCTCAGTTACCTCATCTGTAAAATGGGGATTAACTGTGAGCCTCACGTGGGACAACCTGATTACCCTGTATCTACCCCAGTGCTTAGAACAGTGCTCTGCACATAGTAAGTGCTTAACAAATACCAACATTATTTAACAAATGTCATTTTAATATCATTTCATTGATCAAGTGTTGATGATCAGCATTATCAGTCAATCAATGTTATCTACTGAGTATTTACTGTGTTCCTGGAACTGAACTAAGTACTTAGGAATTTACAGTACAAAAGAGTAGGTACACATGATCCCTGCCCACAAATCTTTTGATGATCCATCAAAAGCAGCATGGAATGAGAAGCAGTAGGGCAGAATGGATAGAGTATGGGCCTGGGAGTCAGAAGGTCATGGGTTCTAATCCCAGCTTCTTCACTTGTCTGTTGTGTGACCTTGGGTAAGTCACTTTACATCTCTATGCCTCAGTTACCTCATATGTAAAAATGGGGATTGAGACTGTGAACCTCACGTGGGGCAGGGACTGTGTCCAACCCAATTTGCATGTATTCACCCCAGCATTTAATACAGTGCCTGGCACATAATAAGCATTCAAGAAATATCATTATTATTATTATTCAAGTGCTCAACCAGAAAACAATTAGTGTCCTGGTACCTTTTGATTGCTGAGTAGTTGATTTCATGGGATTTAAACTTTAGCAGCTGACAAAGCAAATTTACTAATCTGCAAAACCACTCTATTTTGGCTTGGCATTTAAGAACTTGTTTATAATAATAATAAAAATTACGGTATTTGTTAAGCACTCACTATGTGCCAGGCACTCTACTAAGCACTGGGGCAGATAAAAGCAAATTATGTTGGACACAGTCCTTTGTACTACTTGAGGCTCAGAGTCTAAAGAAGAGGGAGAATAGATATTCAACCCTTATTTTACAGATGAGCAAACTGAGGCTCAGAGCATTTAAGTGACTTGCTGAAGGTCACACAGCAGCCAAGTGGCAGAGCCAACATTAGAACCCAGGTCTTCTGACTCCCAGGTTCTTTCAGTTAATCCATACTGCTTAACATGTTAATCCCCAGCAGAGTTGGCTTTAGAGAGAGGAGAGATGCAGGAGTTGGCTGGGGTTGCCAGCTTGAAGAGGACTGCTGTGCCCCAGATTTCACCCTTTTTCAAATCCACATTCAGTCCAACCAGACCGAGAACCTTTCAAAAACACATGCTGTGCATGTCTCATTTTTGTGGCGTAGTGAAAAGAGTATAAGATTAAGAATCAAAAGACCTAATCCTGGCTCTGCCACTTGACTGCTTTGTGTCCTTGGGCAGTACGCTAACTTCCCTGTGCCTCAATTTCCTCATTGGTAAAATGGGAGTTACCTTCCTGTTTTCCCTCTCTCTGAGACAGTGATCCCTGTGTGGGCCTGAGATTGGGTCTGATTTATTTCTATTGTATCTATAGTGCTTGGTACTTAGTAAGCACTTAACCAATTCCATTACTCTGATTACTATCATTAATAATAATAAAACTATAAAAATGATTGATTTCACAAAATGGATTTTGTGGGGAGGAGTGTGTGGAGGGTGTTATTTCATGTTTCTTTGGGTTTCCCAGGAAGACGTTCCCTTCATCACCATAATTCTTCCTCTCTCCTAGTCTTTCCATAATCTTCTTTATTCTTCTGGTTCTTCCTTCCTCCTCCCACTTCAGTAGTTTCTGAGAAGTATAGAGACTACGTCTAAGGAACAAAAATGTTAGTCCATAATTTTTAAAAAAAGTTGAAAGGTTATTTTACCTTTCATTCCCCACTTCTTGAGCTACAAACAATAACAAATCAAACAGTAGCACAGTGGCCATTTACTATCCAATGGCTTTGTTAAACAGACTCATTCTCTTAACTACAGGAATTATTTAATTCAATTTAATGTATAACTGAAAAGGAATTTAAACCATGAGGTTAAAGGACTTTAATCTTAGAAATTAGCCCCTCGTTTTTAAAATACGCCAGACTTCTTTTGTCGCTTATTCAAATTTAAGACCCAAGACACAGACTTTCAGTCACACCTGTAGCTAAAAACCACGATAACCAATTGTTAGGGAATTATTTTCTCTCTGTTAGCTCTTTCTAACTCTTGAATGAAAATTGAAATAAATCAAAAATCAAATCAGAGTCCCAGAGAGTCCAGTGTAAGCAGTCTGAAGGTCCTTTAAATTTGAAAACCCCTCTCAGAATTGGAGAAGCTGGGAGCACTGGGAACCAATAGAAGTCAATTTATCTAGGACTCTTGTCCCATCTCTAAGCTGGTGGAGGCTATTTTAAGATTCAAGGTGAAGGGTGAGGGTTGCCCTTTGATTTCCTGTCTAAATCCCAACAGACAACTTTAACCTATCTTTATCTACTCTGGTGTTCCTTGGCCAACGTCATGTAGATATAAAAAAAAAATCCAGATTTCCTGGAGGTAATCTATTCTAATGATGTTTCTATGTTTTTTTTAGGAATATTCAGTAATATCCTATTCACAGTCTATTTGAGAGCAAGATGATTAGGTCTTCAACCTTATCCATCTTGGAACTAACAAGATGGTGTCATCTCAGGGATATACAGAAGAGGAAATTGCAATGAACTTTTACCTCACTGATCACTAAGTTCAGTGGTTCTCTGGCTAAAACATATCCCCTTCCCAGTCTCAACTTTACCAAATATGTCTTTCCTGTTGAAAATCTCAGCAATGTCTCCCTGACATTCCTAGTAATGCTATTGGAGCAATCACTTTTTTTTTTTTTTTTTTTTACTTTTGTCTATTATTGGAAATTACTATCATTCTTAACCGGGGTATAATTGTCTATATATTCAATTGTATCTACTGACAGCTTACTGTGTGCAAAGCACTGTACTAAGCATTTGGGAGAGTACAATATAAAAACAAACATATTCCTGCCCACAAAGAACTCACAGACTAAAGGCCTACAAACACCCCCGCCCCCACTATGAGTGCAGGGATTGCTCCAGTATCTTCCTTTGTATCTTCCCCATAAATCTAAAGCAGTGTTCTGTACAATATAGATTTTAAAAATCAATCAATAGCATTGACTACTTACTATTACGGATCCCTGTACTGAGTGTGCTTGGGATAAGACAGTAGAGTTAGTAGCCATGATCCCTGCCTTCAAGGAACTTAATAAATGCCATATTTACTATTGATACAAATTTGTGTGTTTATTCCAACAATTAATAAATTGTATTTATTGAACACTTACTATGTGCAGAGCACTGTTCTGAGTGCTTGGGAGAGTACAATCTAACAGAGTTGGTAGGCACATCTAAACCAAGACTCTTACTGTGAGTAAATATTTTCCTGGTTTTCTAAACCCAATCTAAATGGATTGGAAACTCCTGGAGGGATCATGTCTAATCATTCTATTATATACTCTCATGCCTTAGTGGATAGAGCTCAGGTCTGGGAGTTCGAAAGGCCCTGGGTTCTAATCCTGGTCCACCACTTGTCTGCTGGGTGACCTTGGGCAAGTCACTTCACTTCTCTGGGCCTAAATTACCTCATCTGTAAAATGGGGATTAAGACTGTGAGTCCTATGTGGGACAGGGACTGAGTCCAACCTGCTTAGCTTGTATCTACCCCAGAGTTTAGAACAGTGCTTGACACCTAGTAAGTGCTTAAAAAAATACCATGATTTTCATTATTAAGTGTTTAGTGGTCTGTATATTGTAGGAACTCAAATGTTTTTGTTTTTAACAGAGATGGAATTGATTTCCAATGGGTCTGGTGTCTGAAAGGTAAATTATTAATGGAATTGGTTCACCCTGGTGGGGGATCTTAACAGAAACATTATCTAACTTGAAGTTCTATCTTTCAGGGTGGGGTTCAGGCTTCTCATCATCTGCATAAAACATCTGCCAGACCACCTAGCTCACAGCCAGAAAACAGCTGTTGGAATTTCTCTTCAAAAGCCACCCAAAAAATGGATAATTATAATGAAAAGATACTTTGTGTTTCAATAAAGGCTCAAGAGTATTTCTAACCAATTCAAAGGAGACTCTACAAGTAATTCTCATTCTCCTTTTACAGATGGAGAGTAACAGAATGGAGAGGCTTGGTTCAAAGTCATTCAGTGAGTGATTTGTAGATTTGAAGTTAAAATCTAGGTCACCGAGTCATCCAGTTCAGTGTTAATTCTTAGTCTTCTTTTTACATGTTCTTTTTAGGGAAAATAAATAAAACGTTTCTTTCTGAGAGAGCAGTAAAAAAACACTTGGTCTACTGCATAGAGCACCGGCCTGATAGTCAAAAGGACCTGGGTTCTAATTTTGGCTTCACCAATTGTAAACTTGGGCAGGTCACTCAACTTCTCTGTGCCTCAGTTACCTCATCTGTACCTCATCTGTAAAATGGTAATTTAGACTGAGCCCTATATGGGACTGGGACTGTATCCAACCTGATTAACTTGGATCTATCCCTAAATTTAATACAGTGCCTGGCACATAGTATGCTTTTAACAAATACCATTAAAAAGAGATGTACACTGAATTAAAAGAGTTTAATACAATGCATGCAATATTGTTCTAGGATCACCCTTTGTATTTCAGGATGGGGACTGTGATTTTTTTGTGTCTAACCCAGCACTTAGTACAGTGCTCGGCATATAGATGTCCTGAGTGTCAATTAGAATAAGGTTTCATTAGACATATAACACAGATGTTTTTTTCTCATGACTGTTTAAATCATTTAAATATATATTTAATTTTTATTTGCAGATGTAAGGTAATGTTGTTAGTAGTAACACTAGTTTTTAAAAATCTGTGCACAGAAGGTACATCTCCTCCAAGAAGCCTTCCCTGACTAAGCCCTCCTTTCCTCTTCTCCCACTCCTTTCTGCACCGCTTACTTGTTCCTTCATTCTACCTTCCTCCCATCCCCACAGTGCATATGTATACATCTTTATATATCTGTAATTCATTTATCTATCTCTTTATTTATTTATATTAATGTCTGTCTCCTTCTCTAGACTGAGCTCACTGTGGGCAGGAAAGTGTCTGTTTGGTGTTATATTGCACTCTTCCAAGTGCTTAGTAAAATGCTTTGCACACAGTAAGTGCTCAATAAATATGATTGAATGAATGAATGAATGAATTGGTCTTTGTCTATTAGCACATTTTTTTTGGTGGAAACAGTTAATCTAAAATGGCACCTTATTGGCAAAACAGTTGCTTTTCATAATATCACAGCTTTTTCCAAGTTTACAATACAATCATTGTAGCTTGCAATTGGGGATGATTTATTTGACTATGTCTGGCTTTGTCACAAAGGCGGCATGCCAAATAACTCCAGTTTATCTGGTGTTCCTTTGTCCAAAATTATGATCTACCATTAGAATGCTACTCAGAGGGCTGAGAACCTTGGTATTATAAATCAAATCTTATAAACACTTAAAATCATTTAAAATTCATTTTCCTGAGAACCAAAAAAACCCCAATTATTTGCCCTCAAAATGGTTTTGTAATAAAACATTTCTTCATATTTTTTTACCGGACTTCTGGTTTATCATTAGATATTTTATTTTTAACATTAGAAAGATACAGCTTAAAGTGATTCTTCCTTTCTGGAAAAAAGAGGATGATTCACTTATGGATGAGAGTTTCTTAATAGCAAATTTGGACTGTCCCAACACTATTTAGCGAGAGTTGGTCTTTTTACCCGTTTTCACACACAAAATGAGAGGATTTTTTTTTCAAATTGAGAACACATTGTTATAACTGGTCAGATTTAATTAAATTTATTAAACATTTATTAAACACTGGAGTAGATAGAAAACCAAACCTGACAGTTCCTGTTCCATATTGAATTCACAATTTAAGTGGTAGGAGGAGCAGACACCTTACCTTACCTCCATTTTACTGATGAGGAAATTGAGGCCCAGAGAAGTTGGGATTTGCCCCAGATCACATAGAAAGTCAGAGGAAGGACTGGGGCTAGAACTCAGGCTTCTTGACTCTCACTCCCATATTTTCTCCCTTAGATTCTACTGTTTGAGAGCCTTCATGCAGTTGAATGAAAAGACTGAAAATTGCAGCTGAATCTTCTTGCCTCCAAAGGCTATTTGTAAATACTGGGCATGTGCTCCTTTGACAGCAGATTTCCAGAGGTCTGAGACCCCTATAGCACATGTCTCTCCCGTCCTCCACGTGAAGCTACAGTTTCACCTTTACTAGCTATAGAGCACTGTTGCCTAATGGAGAAAGCATTGCCCTGGAAGTGAGGGGACCTGGATTCTAATTTGGTCTCTGCCACTTGTTTGCAGTGTGACCTTAGGTAAATCACCTAACTTCTCTGTGCCTCAACTGGAAAATAGAGATTTAATGCCTGTTTTTCCTACTAGTTAGACTGTGAGCCCCAAGTGGGATAGGGAATCTGATTAACCTGATTAACCTGTATCTACCCCAGCACTTAGAATAATGCTTGACACATAGCACTTAATACATACCATAATTATCATACTGTGAGATGCAAATGTGTGAGTGTTCCATACTTTTCCTCCAGACCATACTGCTCTCCATCTTTATTGAGAACCTACTATGTGCAGAGCACTGTATTATGTGCTTGGGAGAGTACAATAAAACAGAGTTGGTAGACATGTTCTCTAGAGGAGGAAACATACATTAAATTACAGATCTGTGCATCAGGGCTGTGGGGCTAAGGATGGGCTGAATAAAGTCAATCAATCAATTGTATCTATCGATAGTTTACTGTGTGCAGATCAGTGTATTAAGGGCTTGGGAGAGTACAGTATAACAGAATTAGTATGCAAATTCCCTGCCCACAGTGAGCTTACAGCTTAGAGGGGGAGAAAATATTAATATAAATAAATTATGGTTATGTGCATAAGTGGAACTCCCTCCCATTCCATACAAACCAGACCACCACTCTCCCCACCTTCAAAGCATTATTAATATCACATTTCCAAGAGGTCTTCCCCGATTAAGTCCTCTTTTCCCCACTCCTTCTCTCTTCTGTGTCATCTGTGCACTTTCATTCATTCATTCATTCAATTGTATTTATTGAGCACTTACTGCATGCAGAGCATTATACTAAACACTTGGAAAATACAATTCAGCAGCAAATAGTGAAAATCCCTCCCCAACAACAGGCTCACAGTCTAGAAGGAGGGAGACAGGCATCAAAACAATTAAACCGGCATCAATAGCATCAACATAAAGAGCACACATCATTGATACAATGAATAGAATAATAAATATATATACACTTGGATCTGCGACCTTTGGACACTTGATATTTGCCCCAACCCACAGTGCTTACGTAGATTTCTTCAAATTGTATATTATAAATTACTCATTCATATGAATGTATTTCTCTCCTTCTAGACTGTAAACTCATTATAGGTGGGGACATGTCTGCTAATTCTATTGTGTTGTGCTCTCCCAAGTGCTTAGTACAGTGATCTGCACATAGTAGGTGCTCAGTAAATACCATTGACTGATAAGTGTTGTGGGACTAAGGGAGGGATGAATAAAGTTTAGAAATCTGAGGACAGTGCAGAAGGCAGTTGGAGAAGAAGAAATGAGTGCTTTGCTGGGGATGGACTTTTGAAGGAGATGTGCATTTTACAGGGCCTTGAATTTGGGGAGAGTGGTGGTCAGTAAGATTTGAAGGAGAGAGCAATCCATACCAGAAGCAGAATGGGGATGAGGGGATGGCAGTGATATAGATGAGATCAAGGTCCAGTGAGTAGGTTGGCATTTGAGGAGCGAAGTGTGTGTGCTGGATTGTAGTCGATTAGACTGTAAGCCTGTCAAATGGCAGGGACTGTCTCTATCTGTTGCTGACTTGTTCATCCCAAGCGCTTAGTACAGTGTTCTGCACATAGTAAGCGCTCAATAAATACTATTGAATAGTGGAAAATCAGCCAGGCAACAAAGAAAGGGAAAAGGTTATTAAAAGCCAAGGATAAGACATTTCTGTTTAATGCAGAGGGGATGGGCAACCACTGGAGGTTCTTGAGGAGTGGAGAAACACAGACCGAATGGCTTTTTAAAGAATGACCTGGGCAGCAGAGTGAAGTATGGACTAGAGTGGGGAGAAACTAATGCTTCTACTAGGTGGCTGTTCCTTAGCCACAGATGGAAGCTCATGATGGTTATTTTCCTTAGGGTTAATTAAATGATCAAAATTTAGGGCCCCAAATTCTTTAACTCTGAGTTCTGCAACAATGCTGTCATCTTGCAGTCCATCTCAATTCTCCTGATGAGCTGTCTAGACAGAATCGCTACTCTGGAGAATAGTGCTTTCATTTCATCCACTGGGGATTTGCAGGGGGATCAGCAGCTAATTGAGCTATCAGCCACCTCAGGAAAGCTGGGCTGGAAAACCATGCAGCTCCATTTAACCAGTTTAATGAGTTCTGGATTGAAACTCGAGATATTTATGAATTGTGTCTAGAGTTTGAATCTCTTCTGCCAAACCTACAGAGGCCAAGAATGCTAAAAAAAATAACAAAACTGTACAAGGCACATTTAGAACTGTTTGTTTACTTTCTCAGGTACTGGAACATTTCTTGTTTTGAACATGAGAACCACAGAGGCTTAGACGACTCACTGGTATCCAACTTGAATGTTTTCTCCAATGGTGTAGAAATTCTAAAAAAACAGAGGACTTCACTACCCAGCACTTCAATAAATCTTTTCTTTCCACAGCTTATCCCCAGAGCAATCGGTCTGAAAAATGAAAAGAGTGAAGTTAAGAATGTGCTCAGTGGACCAATGGAATATAATTGTTCCCCACATCATTTCCAAAATTGTCACCCAGCTATTACAAGTTCTTCTTGCTCCTCATTTTCTCATTTATCCAGATCTTCTTACCCTCTTCCCCCCAAATCTTCTCTTTCTACATTCCCAAGCCCTGATATCCCCCTCTGATTATAGCTACCTTCCTCTTGCAAGGATCAGTAAACCTGTCCTCTACCCGACTGCCACCTCTTCTCCACCTGCCCCTGTCACCGAATCTTCTTCCTCTTATTTCTCTAAGGTGTTTCTCCTTTCCATTTTTACTTTCACATAACCTAACACATGCCCTCTTTCCTGTCAGCTGTTCCTGGGGAAATCAAAATGGCAGTCCAGATTTCAGGGGTCCAGGGTGTTCCTGATTCTTTTTCATGATCCTCAGTACTTCAACTGAGGGTCAGAAACAGGACTTAGGAATCTTTTTTGTTGTTTAGTTTTGGGGTTTTTTTTTGTTTTTTTTTTTTTAATGGCATTTGCTAAGCACTTACTATGTGCCAGGAGCTATACTAAGCACTGGGGCAAATACAAGATAATCAGGTTGAACACATTCCATGTCACACATGGGGCTCACAATTTTAAATCACATTTTACAGATGAGGAAACTGAGCCTCAAATAATTTAAGTGACTTACCCAAGGTCATACAGCAGACAGATGTCACAGCCAGGATTAGAATCAATCAATCCATGGTATTTATTGAGCACTTACTATATGCAGCATCCCTATACTAAGAGATTGGGAGAGTACAATGCAATTGAGTTAGCAGATACATTCCCAGCCCACAGTGAACTTAGAGTCTAGAGGGTATCTACCCCATTGCTTAGGACAGTGCTTGGCAGATAGTAAGTGCTAAACAGATACCCAAATTATTAGTATTAGGAGAATATGTCTGCCTCCCACCCAACACAAGAGCTATAATATTATTATGGTATTTGTTAGCACTTACTATGTGCCAAGCTCTGTACTAAGCATTGCGGTAAATGCAAGTTAATCAGGTTAGATGCAGTCCCGCTCCCCCATGGGGCTCACACACTTCATCCCCATTTTACAGCTGAGGAAACTGAGGTCCAGAGAAGGTAAGTGATTGGCTGAAGGTCACCCAGCAGAGAATCCAAGGTCGCATAGTAAGGTCCTCTGAGTCACAGGACTGTGGTCTTACTACTAGGCCATACTGCCTCCCTACTTTCCTGCAATCTGTGTTTAGGGTGAGATTTAGGAATTCAGGGAAGATAGAAATTTCCTCACCCCCATCTCTCTTCCTGTCTTGTCCCATGCACTGGGACTCTTCCCAGAATTTGAAGCAAGACTTTGGCATTATCAGGACTGCGGGAGAAAAGCAACACATTTTTCACTGGGAGTGGGGGTTAAAAGGGAAATCAAACTCTTTCATGAGATCAGGCACAGAATGCTCTCCCCCAGGCTAATAGCTAACTCTATGAGATTCTGCTAAAATGACATATGGATTATTCTCATTATTAGATAATAAGCAATTTGAGACCAGAAATTGGGTATGTTCCCCAATTTTTTTTTCCATGGTATTTATTAAGCACTTACTATGTTCCAGGCATTGTACTTATTGCTGGGGAAGATAGAACTTAGGTTGGTCATAGTCCATGTCCCACATGGGGCTCACAAATGAGATAACTGAGGCACAGAGAAGTTAAGTGACTTGCCCTGGGTCACACAGCAGACAAGTGGAGGAACCAAGGTTAGAACCCAAGTCCTTCTGATTTCCAGGTCCGGGCTCTATCCACTAGCCACGCTGCTTCTCGTTAACTTATGAAGCATTGGTGATTATGGTATTTGTTAAGCCTGTTGTAAGCTCTGGGGTAGATGCAAGATAAGCAGGTCAGGCATAGTCCCTGTCCCTCTCAGGACTCACAGTCTAAGTGGAAAAATAGATATTTAGTCCCCAGTTTAAAACTGAGGAAACCGAAGAACAGAGAAGTGAAGTAACTTCCCAAGGTCACATATCAGGTAAGTGTTGGAGCTGGGATTAAAACCCAGGTCTCCTTACTCCCAGACCTATACTTTTCCACTAGCCCACACTGCCTAACTCTTTAAGTCCTTTTGGCTCTACTAGTATCTCAACAAGTATGTACTAGAACCTGTAGGCTTTCAATATCAACAGATGGCATTGACCCTGAGATAAACTTTTCTTGAAGACTGCATCCACTGCTTTCTCATAAATTCATTATAAATGCAGTATCTCCTACTATTAATCTTTAACAGTAGAGAAGCAGTCTGGTTTAATAGGTAGAGAACAGACCTGGGAGCCCGAAAGACCTGGGTTCTAATCCTGACTCTGCCACTTGTCTTCTGTGTGACCTTGGTCTAGTCAGTTCAATTCTGTGTACTTCAGTTAGCCAATCTGTAAAATGAGGGTTAAGACAGTGGGGCATAGACTGTGTCCACTGCAATTAGCTTTTGTCTACCCCAGTGTTTAGTAGAGTGTCTGGCACATAGTAAATACTTTATGAATATTATTCAAACAAAAAAGAATGATAAACCCCACTTGTATCAGTCTGGATCAAAATAGAGAACAAGGATGATGGTGATGATGGCTCTACTTGTTAAGCACTCACTATGGGCCAAGCATTGTATTAAATCTGGAGCAGATACAACAGTCGGTCAGTCACAAACAGCCCCTTTCCCACATAAGGCTCATGGTTTAAATGTGAAGGGGAACAGATATTGAATTGTCATTGTACAGATGAGGAAAATAAGGAACAGGAAGTGATTTTCCTTCCCAAGCTTACACAGCAGGGAAGAACCAGAGGTGAGATTCATTCACTCCTTCATTCAATCAATCATATTTAGTGAGCGCTTACTGTGTGCAGAGAACTGTACTAAGCGCTTGGGAAGTACAATTCAGCAATAAAGAGAGACAATCCCTGCCCACACCGGATTTACGGTCTAGAGGAGGGGAAGGCAGACATTAAAACAAGTAAACAGGCATCAATACAAATAAAAAGACTAGAGATTAGAACCCAAGTCTTCTGACTCCAAGGCCACGGCTCTTCCCAATAGCCCACAGCATATTTAGAAGAAATAATAGTTGGTTTAAAATAGAACTTGGTTAAAGCAGTTCACACCACTCAACTCAGGAAAGCTCCCCAGAAACTTTGGATCCCTCAGGAGATTACCCGAGTCTAAGCAAAACACCCCTACTTCAGAAGAGAATTTCAAGAGTGTGATGAACTTAAAGTGTGCATAGTTTACCACTTAGTATATTGTTCAGTACACAGTAAACACTTAACGAATACCGTTACTACTACATGGTTAATCATTTTAAGATTTGGAATTATTTTATTCTGTTGAGGTAATTAGCCATGAGTTTGGCTAAAGTACATTTTTCATGTCAAGCTGACAGTGGCTTCAAAGAAGAGAGAGGGTGTGTCCCCAAGGGGCCAGAAAAGAAGGCCAAGCTGATGCAGGAAGAGGCAAAATAGCCACGTTTCATGCACAATCACGCTATTGAAAAGTCTCAGCAGCAGGAAGATATCTTTGTTTTATCTATCCATATAAGTACGCACACACACGTATTTTGCTGTATCAATGATATGTATATATTATAGTTTAATATATATATTAAATATATATATATCAGTGATACAGCAAAAGTAAATCTCTTAAATAAGACCAGCTGCGTTTCTGATGCCGAGTGCCTACCTACTTTTGTTTAGCAATGTCAGTGCAAAATGCAGCTAAACCACACTCTTGAATCATGGACAGGCAATAGAATTTGGGATTGTTTTAGACTAGGGAAGTGGTGGACTGAGGTTGTCTTCAACCACTTTTATGTTCCTTCTGACACATCCCCCTCCACGCCCCCCTCTCATTCATTCATTCATTCATTCAATAGTATTTATTGAGCCCTTACTATGTGCAGAGCACTGTACTAAGCGCTTGGGATGAACAAGTCGGCAACAGATAGAGACAGTCCCTGCCGTTTGACGGGCTTACAGTCTAATCGGGGGAGACGGACAGACGAGAACAATGGCAATAAACAGCGTCAAGGGGAAGAACATCTCGTAAAAACAATGGCAACTAAATAGAATCGAGGCCATGTACAATTCATTAACAAAATAAATAGGGTAACGAAAATATATACAGTTGAGCGGACGAGTACAGTGCTGTGGGGATGGGAAGGGAGAGGTGGAGGAGCAGAGGGAAAAGGGGAAAATGAGGCTTTAGCTGCGGAGAGGTAAAGGGGGGATGGCAGAGGGAGTAGAGGGGGAAGAGGAGCTCAGTCTGGGAACGCCTCTTGGAGGAGGTGATTTTTAAGTAGGGTTTTGAAGAGGGAAAGAGAATCAGTTTGGTGGAGGTGAGGAGGGAGGGCGTTCCGGGACCGCGGGAGGACTTGACCCGGGGGTCGACGGCGGGATGGGCGATACTGAGGGACGGTGAGGAGGTGGGCGGCAGAGGAGCGGAGCGTGCGGGGTAGGCGGTAGAAAGAGAGAAGGGAGGAGAGGTAGGAAGGGGCGAGGTGATGGAGAGCCTTGAAGCCTAGAGTGAGGAATTTCTGTTTGGAGCGGAGGTCGATAGGCAACCACTGGAGTTGTTTAAGAAGGGGAGTGACATGTCCAGATCGTTTCTGCAGGAAGATGAGCCGGGCAGCGGAGTGAAGAATAGACCGGAGTGGGGCGAGAGAGGAGGAAGGGAGGTCAGAGAGAAGGCTGACACAGTAGTCTAGCTGGGATATAACGAGAGCCCGTAATAGTAAGGTAGCCGTTTGGGTGGAGAGGAAAGGGCGGATCTTGGCGATATCGTAGAGGTGAAACCGGCAGGTCTCGGTAACGGATAGGATGTGTGGGGTGAACGAGAGGGACGAGTCAAGGATGACACCGAGATCGCGGGCCCAAGAGACGGGAAGGATGGTCGTGCCATCCACGGTGATAGAGAAGTCTGGGAGAGGACCGGGTTTGGGAGGGAAGATGAGGAGCTCAGTCTTGCTCATGTTGAGTTTTAGGTGGCGGGCCAACATCCAGGTGGAGACGTCCTGGAGGCAGGAGGAGATGCGAGCCAACCGCCCCCGTCCCGTCCCACCCGCCATTTCCCCATCCTAGGTCAGAGGGAGGACATGACTCCACTCAGTAGTCAGAAAATGGGATCCAGTGATTCCCCGCCTCTCTAGTAACATATTTTCTGAGTTTTGAAGGTGAAAATAGCCCCTTCAATCAATCAAGGAGTGGGATTTAGTAGCACTTACTCTGTTCAGAACATTCATTCGTTCTGTCAGTCGTATTTATTGAGCGCTTACTGTGTGCAGAGCACTGTATTAAGCGCTTGGGAAAAGACAATACAACAATAAAAAGACACATTTCCTGCCCACAACAAACTTACAGCCTAGAGGACAGTACTAAGTGCTTGGGAAAATACAGTACAACAGAGTTGGTATACATGTTCCCTGGCCACAGTGAGCTTACATTTTATAAATCAAAAGCTCAAGGCTAGGAGGTTGGGGAGATATCCATTTTATGATTCTTGAGGAGAATCCAGGGGTTTCTCTGGACTCTACCAAAGGTCTGAAAACAGGAAGTCAACTCATAAGTATTGACAATTGATGTAGCTCACGGTCATTCTGGAATGACTGAGGTTCACTGCTATGAAAGTGAGAGAGTCGATACGGGCTGATGGAAAGAGCAAGAGACTGGGTTTTAGAATATATAGGATCTAATCCCAGCTCCTTCACTGGCCTGTTTTGTAAGCAGCCAATCAATGAATCATATTTATTAAGTGCTTACTGTGTGCAGAGCACTGTACTAAGCACTTGGGAGAGTACACCTAGTACTGAGGCCACAGAGAGCAGTGTGGCTCAGTGGTTGGAGCACAGCCTTGGGAGTCAGAGGTCATGGGTTCTGATCCTGGCTCCGGCACTTATCAGCTGTGTGACTTTGGGCGAGTCACTTCACTTCTCTGTGCCTCAGCTACCTCATTTGTAAAATGGGGATGAAGACTGTGAGCCCCACGTGGGACAACCTGATTACCTTGTATCTCCCCCGGTTCTTAGAAAAGTGCTTGGCACATAATAAGCGCTTAACAAATGCCATCTTTATTATTATCTCCTCCAAGAGGCCTTCCCTGATTGAGCCATCTTTTCTCCAGCTCACTCTCCCTTCTGCATCATCTATGCACTTGGAGATGTGACCTTTGGGCATTTGATATTAGTCCCACCTTCAACCTCACAGCACTTACATATGCATTGTATCTATTATAAATTATTCATTGATATTAATATTTGTGTGTGTCTCTCTCTAGACCATAAGTTCATTATGGGGCGGGAATGTGTCTGCTAACTCCACTATAGTGTACTCTCCCAAGTGCTTAGTACAGTGTTCTGTACATAGTAAGCTCTCAATAAATGCCACCCCTGACCAAAAGGAGCTTACAGTTTTCAGACAAATTACTGCATTTCTTTGAGTCTCAGTTTCTTCATCTGTGAAGTGGAAATAAATGTTCTTTTCCTTCCTCTTAGGTTGTGATCCTGTAATGGGGCAGGAACTGTTTACTCTGTCCATGACACATAGTAAGCATTTAATAAAAAATCATCATTATTATTATGAAAGGAAAAGGAAGAAGGAAATTAAAATGTATCAAATTCACTATTGGAATTGTTTAGAACACTGATCAGTAATATATATATATATATATATATATATATATATATATATATATACAATTTTTTTTAACCATCCATCCTCTCAGGATCATACCTGGAATTTCCAGTACTCTATCAATCCAGCTATAAGGAGAGAGAGTCAAGCAGAGGTCTATCCATTCCATTCCTAGCTTGGGCAGTGGCTAGCGAGAGGAAGGCAATCTGCTACAAGTCAAAACTCACCTGTGCTGGACAGCAGCGGCATGGGAGCAAATCAAGGGTGAAGATTCATGTTTACTGAGAGGAAGGAGGCAACAGTAAACCACTTCCATATTTTTACAAAGAAAACTCTCTGGATCCACTACCAGAACATTTGCAGATGGAGAGTGGAGCATTCAGGGAGAGATGTGTCCATGGAGTCTCTATGAGTCAGAGACAACTTGACAGCATTAAAAAAAAAAATCCATTCAACTTTTTGAAGCATTACATTTCATTTTTAAGGATTTGTCATCTTAATAAAACTGGAGCATAGCATTTTCAGTTCAGTTAACGTCAACAGAAGCAGTTAAAATGAATGCATTTCCTAAATCTTAATGATTCAAACTCTTGTAAATTTATTTCAGGCATAAAAAAAAAGGGAGACACATAGACATAGTAGAATAGCTTCCTCTCAAGGCATTGAATGCCTGATAATGAACTCAGGTGTAGCATTTCACCACATACCTCCTGCTTCACAGCAAGGACTCTGAGAAGCGAGAGAGTCAAGGGAAAAGAGTAGTTTTAGAATGAATGAGAGCTGGAAAGTAAGGAAATGCTCAGCTTTCACGGTGTAAATGAGTCAGCATTAAGCTCGAGTAATGGACCGGAGGGCTCTGAAGAGATTTTGGAATTCTGCTTACGTGGAAAGATCGTTTCATTCTCCTCAAGAATAATTTGACCTTTCAAGGGCAAGTGAAAGATGTTCTCCAAGAATCCTCAAGGGCTCTTCATCCCACATCCCCCAACGAGACTTCCATGAAGAAATCCCAACACACAGCAACATATTGCCATTTATAGCACATATCAATCAATATTTATGGAGCATTTAATGTGGGCGGACACGGTGTTAAGCACTTGGAAGACTACACTAGATTTAGTAGACCCTCAAGGCACTATAAGCTCATAGTAGACGTGGAATGTCATTGTTTATTATTGCATTCTACTCTCCCAAGTGCTTAGAACAATGCTCCGCACACAGTAAGCACTCAATAAATACGATTGAATGAATTCTATGCATTTATCCCTACTCTAACTCGCCCCTTGTCTGTATACGTTAGAATCCAAGAAGCCTTTCCCTCTTCGGATTTGGAACCAAATTACTGTTTACCACGGAACTGGAGTTAGGTGGCCAACCACCCGCATTTCAAAGTCACTCAAATCAGGTGGGGCATTAAAATCAATCGATTGATTATATTTATTGAACACTTTACTCTGTGCAGAGCACTGTAATAAGCACTGGGGAGACTACAAAATCATAGAGCTGATAGATGCATTCCCTGCTCACAATGAGTTTACAGTCTCTAGGTGAAGACAGATATTAATATAAATAAATAAATTAAAACACCCATCAGGTGCCAATGGATAGTGTGATGATGATGATGATGATGGCATTTGTTAAGCACTTACTATGTGCCAAGCATTGTCCTAAGTGCTGGGGTAGACTCAAGGTAATCAGGTTGTCCCATGGGGACTTACAGTCTTAATCCCCATTTTACAGATGAGGTAACTGAGGCACAGAGAAGTGAAGTGACTTGACCAAGGTCACACAGCAGATATGTGGCGGAGCGGCGATTAGAACCCATGACCTTCTGACTCCTAGGCCCGTGCTCTATCCACTAAGCTATGAGTGGTGTTCTCTCATGTCTGCCAAGCACCTTTGCTATGTACAGGCTGAGCGCCCTGCTTGGAGAAAGCTGAGAAACAGGGCTTAACTAAAATCACCCCAAGATTATGCTCCTAATCAAACTAATCCACATTAAAGCTCATTTTAACCCTGAATGTAGCTTGGTGAGGAAGAAACACATTACCACATGGAGGACATTCTGGCTGGACCCCAGAGGCAGGAGACAGGAATGCAGGAGTTCCCAGCCACTTACAATCGGAAAAACTTGGCTGTCTAAACCCGCCAATAGAACTTAGAAGCAGCGTGGTCTAGTGGATAGAGCATGGGCCTAGGAGTCAGGAGAAGCTGCGTTCTAATCCCGGTTCCTCTACGTGCCTGCTGAGTGACGTTGGACAGGTCACTTATCTTCTCTGTGCCTCAGGTACCTCATCTGCTAAATGGGGATAAGATTGTGAGCCCCGTGTGGGACAGGGACTGTGTTCAGCCTGATTAACTTCTATCGAATACAGTGCTTAGTACAGTGGTTGCCACATAGTAAGCGCTTAACAAGTTCCATAATTATTATTATTACCTCCAACCCCCAAAGGGGTGTGTCTTCTCATCCCAGTGCCCGGAAAGACAGTCCCCTCCTACCCAACCAGAATATTCCTATATTTCTGTACACTTTAGGATGGAGAGGATCTGACCTGAGGTAACTTGTGACATGGCAACCAGACTGGTGAAGGACATATTCAATTATTTATTGTGATTGCTATCATTTGAAATATTTTTGTCCCCCTTTTCTTTTGTAGGCTAGTCAGGCAAGCGGGTAGCTTAGAAGCAGGATAATAATGATAATGATGATAATAGTAGTATTTGATAAGCACTACCTATGTGCTAAGTACTGTTCTAAGCACTGGGGTACTTACCATGCAATCAAATGAAGGCAGTCTCTGTCCCATCTGGGCCTCACTGTCTTGTTCCTAGGGAATGTGTCATTTCTTTCTGTTGTGCTTTAACAAATGCCATAATAATAATAATAATAATAATAATAATAAATTATGGTACTTCCTTAGCAATTACTATGCGCCAAGCACTGTTCTAAGATAATAACTGTGGTATTTGTTAGGCGCTTACTATTTCCCAGGCACTATAGTAAACGCTGAGATAGATACAGAATAATCAGCATGGACACAGCCCCTGCCCCAATCTTAATCTCCTCTTTACATATGCAGTGTGGTTCAGTGGAAAGAGCCTGGGCTGGGGTCAGAGGTTCAAATTCCGGCTCTGCTACTTGTCAGTTGTGTGACTTTGGGCAAGTCAAACTTCTCTGTGCCTCTGTTACCTCATCTGTAAAATAGGGATTAAGACTGTGAGCCTCACATGGGACAACCTGATTACCCTGTATGTTGATAACTCCAGTGCTTAGAACAGTGCTCTGCACATAGTAAGTGCTTAACAAATACCAATATTATTATTATTATTATAGGCAGTAATTGTGGCACAGAGAAGTGAAGTGACTTTCCCAAGGTCACACAGCAGACAGGTGGCAGAGTGGGAATAGAAACCAGGTCTTGTTTGACTCCCAGGTCTGTGCTCTATCCACTAGGCCATGCTGCCATGACTGTTGCTACTTTGAGAGGGCCAGAGTGATTTAGTGGAAAGATCATGGGCCTGGGATTCAGAGGATTTGGGTCCCAATCCTAGCTTCCCCACTTGTCTGCTGAGTGACCTTGGCAAGTCACTACTCTGGCCCTCAGTTTTCTCATCTGCAAAATGGGGATTCAATACCTGCTCTGCCTTCTACTTAGACTGTGAGTCCCATGTAGGAACTGATGATCTTGCATCAACCCCAGTGCTTAGTACAGTGCTTGACACATAGTAAGAGCTGAACGAATATCGCAATTAACCATTTTTAACCAATATCACTAAAGAAAAAAGTCACGAAGCTCACCTTTCTGAGACTCGAGATCCTAAACTGATGGACGGAGCCTGACGTTTAAATCAGCCGGTGGCGGGATTATGCTGCTCTCCTCCCCACCCCGACACTGGTCGGGAACACCTGCTCTCGCTTTCTGCCACTCGACCCCATCCCTCCACGCCCTCTTCCCAGAATTCCCGCTTCTCCATTTCGATCTGCATCTCTAGGCCGTATTATGTTTTTGGTTTGCGACTCTTCGGTTCATGAGCCTTGGCCAATGCTGATCTAATCTGTTGAAAGTTTAAAGTGAAATATCTGAAAAAAAATAAGTTCCAGATTGTAGTAAATGTTCTAAGATTTTTATAGGAAAAAAATTTAGGCAATAAACCCTATAGGATATGAAAGTGTATCTCATTGGATGTGCATGTTGGTACAAAAGAGGACTCCTCTTGTTGCGTTTCTGGGAGACATTATTCACATGTTCCAAATCTGGTAATAATAGATTCATGGGAGTGTCAGTGTGGCTACTTCACTATTTGAACTTTTGAATTCTTGGGTAGCATTTTTAAGAGACTTGTATTAAGAATAGATATTTGGCACCAATTCTACAGTGACTAATCCCTTTCTCGCTGGAGGAATAAGAGGGAATGCTGAGAAAAATGGGTGTTTGAAACTGCCTTTTGATTCATTCCTTGTGATGGTAATTGTTGCTTTGAGTAAAGCATGTTCCAGTGCAGAATGTTTTTGTTGCTTTTACCTGAGAAATGAACAGAACACTGATGAAATCACTACTCAATCAATCAGTGGTATCTGCACCATTACCATGTGCAGAGCCCTGTACAAAACACTTGGAAAAGTACAGTACCTTGTGCAGAGCACTGTACTAAGCACTTGGGAAAGTACAGTACAACAATAAACAGTGACATTCCCTGATATATAGATAGATAGATAGATAGATAAAAATTAAAATATACTTTTGTCATTCATACTTTAAGATTATTGTGAAGTCACTTTGTAATAATAATGATGGTATTTGTTAAGTGCTTACTATGTGCCAAGCACTGTTCTTATGAGTGCATACTTATGAGTGTGTGTGTCTATGTTTGTGCATTTGAAAAGACTAATTAGGGATCCACAGTCTCAGGGACACTGTACATACAGAAAGTTGTCCCATGCTATATCTGTAGTACAGATGCAGTGAACATTTTTTTTCATTGTAAACATTCATGTATGGAATCAAGTTTTAGAGAGGTAAAGAAAGAAGAAAACCATTTCATGTAAATGGAAGCAGACAATGGATGCAGCCACTTTGTTAAATGTGTTTTGGGGGCAAATATTTTCTCATGGAAACAGCGGACTTGCCCTAATGGGGGTGGGTTAAACCAAGATAACTCTATTAGCAGTAGAAGGTCCAAACTGCTATGCTGACTGAGCAACAAAATCTACAATAGGGAAGCCTCGCATCAAAGGTATAAAAGCAGTGTGGTCTAATGGAAAGAGCATAGAGATTTCTGGCTCTGCTATGGCCTGCTGAATGACCGTGGGCAGATCACTTGACTTCTCCATGCCTCAGTTTCCTCCTCTGTACAATATGGTTCCCTCACCTCATAGATTGTGAGCCCTAATTGGGAGAGAGATTGTGTCTGATTAGAGTGCATGGTATCTACCCCAGTGCTTAGCACATAGTGAGTGCTTATCAAATACCACTATCATCATCATTATTATTATCCTGCTTCTGAGGCATCTTCAGGAACTCTGACATCACTTCTTCTTTTCTCACTCCCTTCTGGGTCACCCTGATTAGCTCCCTTTATTCACCCCTCCTTCAGCCCCACAGCCTTAGGTACAGATCCATAATTTATCTAATGTATATAATTTATAATAATGATAATAATAATAATAATAATGATGGTGTTTGTTAAGTGCTTACTATGTGCCAAGCACTGTTCTAAGCATTGGGGTAGATACAAGGTAATCTGGTTGTCCCACACGGGGCTCACAGTCCTAATCCTCATTTTAGAGATGAGGTAACTGAGGCCCAGAGAAGTGACTTGCCCTAGGTTACACAGCAGACATGTGGCAGAATCAGGATTAGAACCCATGACCTTCAGACTCCCAGACCCATTTTCTATCGACTCTCTTGTTCTCTCAGCAACGTCATGTATTAACCCAAACATTTTCTTGCCTTATCACTTCCAGTTATGACAAAAACTACTCGTTATCAAGGTTGAAAAAGAGACTGTCATGTTGATGCCATTTAAGGAATAGAATCGTGAATTTTCTTGAATCTTTTTCAGTCGGCTCGTAATACCTCATTCAATTGTGGACAATATGAAAGAAATAGATTTAAAAGTTGTTTAAGAATAAAGTTTAAGACAAGAATGGGCAAGTCACTTAACATCTCTGTACCTCAGTTACCTCATCGGTAAAATGAAGCAAGTGTGGCTCAGTGGAAAGAGCACGGGTTTGGGAGTCAGAGGTCATGGGTTCGAATCCTACTGCTACCACTTGTCAGCTGTGTGACTGTGGGCAAGTCACTTAACTTCTCTATGCCTCAGTAACCTCATCTGTTAAATGGGGATTAAGACTGTGAGCCCCACGTGGGACGACCTGATGATCCTGTATCTACCCCAGCTCTTAGAACAGTGCTCTGCACATAGTAAGTGCTTAACAAAACCAACATTAAAATGGGGATTAACTGTGAGCCTCACATGGGACAACTTGATTACCCTGTCTCTACCCCGCATTTAGAACAGTGCTCTGCACATAGTAAGCGCTTAACAAATACCAACATTATTAATAAAGTATCTCACTGAACCAAGATACCAAAGGAAGCATGTGCTGTAAATACCTGTAATACAAAAGACTGATTTAAAAATTGTTTGCTCCTTGAGAAGATAATTATGATGGTATTTGTTGAGAGCTAACTATGTGTCACCCTTTCAGGGTGGCACCTAATAATGTTGGTATTTGTTAAGTGCTTACTATGTGCAGAGCACTGTTCTAAGCGCTGGGGTAAACACAGGGGAATCAGGTTGTCCCACGTGGGGCTCACAGTCTTCATCCCCATTTTACAGATGAGGGAACTGAGGCACAGAGAAGTTAAGTGACTTGCCCACAGTCACACAGCTGACAAGTGGCAGAGCCGGGATTCGAACTCATGAGCCCTGACTCCAAAGCCCGTGCTCTTTCCACTGTGCCATGCTGCTTCTCACCTAGAGAGTTCCCAGTACTTCACCAGTAACGACTACAAAGCAGAGGCCTACCCATTCCATTCCTAGCTTGGCCGGTGGGTAGCGAGAGGCAGCAATCTGCTACAGGTCAAAACTCCCCCATGCTGGGCAGCAGCGGCATGGGAGAAAATCAAGGGCAAAGACTCACGTTTACTGCGTGGAAGGAGGCCATGGTAAAGCACTTCTGGATTTTGACCAAGAAAACACTAGGGATCCGCTACCAAAACAATTGCCGATGGAAGTGGGGCGTTCTGGGAGAGAGGTGTCTATGACATCGCTAGGGGCCGGACACGACTCGGCAGCTTAAGACAGCAACAACAACTATGTGCCAGGCACTGTTCGAAGCGTTCAGTCACTAGCAGTGTGGATCAGTGGAAAGATCCCGGACTTGGAGTGAGAGGCCCTGGATATTTCTCACGGCTCTGTCCCTTGCCTGCTGTGTGACTCTGAGTGGATCACTTAATTTTTCTGTGCCTCATTTCCACATCCGTAAAATGGGGATTTGATACCTGTTCTCCCTCCTACTTAGATGTGAGGTCCATGTGGTACAGGGACTATTTCTTCCTTGATTATATTTTATCTACCCCAGTACTTTTTATAGGGCTTTGCACACAAAAAGTGTGAAGAAAATATTATTATTACAGATTACTATTATATTATCACAGACATTTTTACCTTGGTATTTTTTTCACTCACAGTCATCAGTTGAACTTTTATCCACATCTACTTTTATACTCAACTCTTCAGTACATCTCTAATTCGTGCGGAGCATTAGACTTGGTGCCTGGGAGAGTTATGATAACATATTAAATCATTTAGAGAGTACCCCATCCACCTTGCCTTTCGCCTTCTCTCTGTAAAGAATTTTGAGCCTTTCTTGCCTGAGCTTACAGTCATATGTTCCTTGAGGATAAGCAGCATGGCTTAGTGGAAAGAACACGGTCTTGGGAGTTAGAACTCATGGGTTCTAATCCCTCTCCTGCCACTTATTAGCTGTGTGACTTTGGACAAGTCACTTAACTTCTCTTTGCCTCAGTTACCTCATCTGTAAAATGGGGATGAAGACTGTGAGCCCCACGTGGGACAACCTCATATCTACCCCAGCACTTAGAATAATGCTTGGCACATAGTAAGCACTTAACAAATGTTATCATTATTACTATCATTATTATTATTATATTCCCATTGTACTTTCTAGTAACTTTATTTTACACACAGTGGAGGCTCAATAAATACCACTGATATATCAGTCAATCTTTGCACCTGAGAAGCCATTTCTTAGCATGCACATGCAAAGACCATCCTTCACACATGTTGTCATATGTGGCATTTTCCATCTGTTAATTGGAATCTCAATCTTCCCATCACTTCCTTCAAAAGACATTCCATTTCCAAATGTTGGACACTAGGTTGGTCAGCTGCTGACGCCTCTGCTATGCTGCTGCTTCTGAGGTTTGATTTTACTAAATTTAAAAGGTTTCTCCCATCTTACTTGTTATCCCTCCCATACTGATGTTTGTGAAAATTGCAGTTTAGTCTTGGGAGATAGTGTGGTCTATTTGAAAGAGTACATGACTGGGAGTCAGAAAACTTAATTCTAGTCCAGGCTCCTCTGCTGAGCTATTCTGTGACCCTAAGTACGTCACTTAACCTCTCTGTGCTTCAGTTTTCTCATTTATAAAATACAGATAAAATGCCTGTTCTCCCTCCTTCTTAGATTATGAATGAGCCCTAAGGGGGACTGGGACCATGTCAGCAGTTTGGCTTAGTGGAAAGAGCCCAGGCTTGGAAATCAGAGGTCGTAGATTCTAATCCCGGCTCTGCCACGTGTCAGCTGTGTGACTTTGGGCAAGTCACTTCACTTCTCTGTGCCTCAGTTACAAGTGTTACAATGGGGATTAAGACTGTGAGCCCCACATGGGACAACCTGACTACCTTGTATCTACTCCAGTGCTTAGAACAGTACTTGGCACATAGTAAGAGCTTAACAAATGCTAGCATCATCATCGTCATCAACACCATGTCAATCTGATTATTCTGTATCTACCCCTGCATTTGATAAATTGTTATTAATGATATTATCTTGTATCCATTCCAATGTTTTGCACATTTCTTGAATCACAGTAAGCGCTTAATAAATACTATTTAAAAAATGGAAAATGAAGGGTGTCTTCTTAACATGAAAGGAGTAAAAGAACTGACACGGTAGAATTGTAGAACAATAGGGTTTCAAAGCGCATAATTGAGGGTAGCTGGAACTTTTGAAAGTTTAGTTAGGTGGGGTTCCCTTCAGAAGGGCTTCTTGGGGTGGATCTTGCAGAAATTTTAAGGAGCTGTTATGTGAAAGGTGAAGGGCGAGCATGTTAGGCATTGCAGAATTATGACTGACGTAATAATAATAACAATGGTCCTTGTTAAGTGCTTACTATGTGCTAAGCACTGTACTAATTCCTGGGGTAAATACTAGATAATCAGAATGGATACAGTTCCTGCTCCACATGAGGCTTATTTGTATCGATGCCTGTTTCCTCCCAGCCTAGATCATAATCTCGTTGTGGGCAGGGAATGTGACTGTTTACTGTTGCATTGTACTCACCCAAGTGCTTAGTGAGGAGCTCTGCACACAGTAAATACAGAATAAATATGATTGAATGAGTGAACAGGAAATAGGGCTTAATCTCCATTTTACAGATGAGGAAACTGAGGCACAGAGAAGTGAAGTGATTTGCCCAAGCGAGTGGAGGAGTCAGGATTAAAACCCAGGTCCTATGACTCCTGGCCTCTGCTCCTTCCACTAGGTCACACTACTTCCTTAATGAACAATTGCTTTTATTACTATTTCTTGACTGTGGGCTATATAAGGCTCTGTGACAGATGGAAAGCAGACAGAACACTGATAGGTGAACAGAGAGACAGAACAGAACAGAAAGAATGGAAAGAACAGGTGAACAGAGTGACAGCTGTCAAATAACGGTGGCATTGTTTCCCAGAAGCACCCTAACACACTTGTAACCAAAGCACTGATTTTTGAGTCATCTGTAACTTTCTTTTTCTACCAACATGAGCTGTTTTTCCCACCCTTTTCGGCCAAAATTTTGGCCTTTTCCTGAATAGGATATTTTTCCATGTGCAGCACACAATGCCATCGATCAATGTCATCCCATGCTTAAGTTTTTATTCATCTTACCAACACCCATTTTATTTGGAAATAAATCAGAGAATCATGGCAACTAAAAATGGAAAAAGATATGACATGGCAGCTGGGACACTCCCATCACGGGATGGCTACTCACCATCCACTCCATGCATTTTCCAAGGTCCCAAGATCTCTTACACTCCCTACGCTGTCTCTGAATGAATCAACTCTGACTTCTATCGAATCAACAGGGTGAACGACACTAATCCCAGCAATGTCTGTCCACCAACATCTGTCCACCATCAGTCCCAAGAAGCGAGGCAGGACAGTAGGTGAAGCCAAGAGAAGCCCGAGGGAACTCAATAAAAGTCTTTCCTTCTCTCGCCAACCCAACAGGCATCCATAGCAATTCAGCCTTTCTACCCACCTAGCTTTAGAATGTACGGACATATCTGTGAATTTTAACTGGGCATCAATTACTTCTTCTGACTTTACATATCTCATCCTGGCAAAATCAGCCTGCAACCTATATGATTCCTTTTCTTCTTCCTCCCCGTGCCCTCTATTTGAAAGTAATTTCCATGTCCATTCATTCATTCAATCGTATTTATTGAGCACTTACTGTGTGCAGAGCACTGTATTAAGCACTTAGAAAAGTACAATTTGGCAACAGATAGAGACAATCCCTAACCAACATTGGGCTCACAATCTAGAAGGGGGAGACAGACAACAAAACAAAACAAGTAGGCATCAATAACATAAAAATAGATGAATAGAATTATAGATATATACACATCATTAATAAAATAAATAGAATAATAAATACGTACAAATCTACACAAGGGCTGTGGGGCAGGGAAACGGGTAGGGCAGAGGGAGAGAGTCAGGGCGATGGGGAGGGGAGGAGGAGCAGAGGACAAGGGGGGCTCAGTCTGGGAAGGCCTCCTGGAGGAAGTGAGCTCTCAGAAGGGCTTTGAAGGGGGGAAGAAAGCTAGTTTGGCGGCTGTGAGGAGGGAGGGCATTCCAGGCCAGAGGTAGGACGTGGGCCAGGGGTCGACGGCGGGACAGGTGAGGACGAGTCCCAGTGAGGAGGTTAGCGATAGCAGAGGAGCAGAGTGTGTGGGCTGGGCTGGAGAAGGAGAGAAGGGAGGTGAGGTAGGAGGGGGCAAGGAGATGGACAGTTTTGAAGCCAATAGTGAGGAGTTTTTGCTTGATGTCCTCCTTGATTGTCCACCTCCTCTGATTAGATTATAAACTCTGTGTGGACAGAAAATTTGTTTTGTATCTGTTGTACTCCCTTCAGTACTATTTGTTGAGCTCAATAAATGCCATCACTCTAATATCATTACTGCTACTACTCTTACAAGGTTCCTAAAGATAGATACTGTGGGATTTTTCATTGTTGTTTTCATGGTATTTGTTAAGCATTTATTGTGTGCCAGGCACTGGACTAAGCCCTGGGGTAGATTCAAGCTAATCAGGTTGGACACAGTCCCTGTCCCACCCAGGGCTCATAGTCTTACTCCCCATTTTACAAATGAGGTAACTGAGGCATAGAGAAATTAAGTGATTTACCAAAGATCACAGAACAAATGGCAGAGCCCAATATCCTTTTGACTTCCAGGCCCGTACTTTATCCACTAGGCCATACTGCTTTGATTGGCAGGTGATCGAGGGAATCCTTTGATTAGTTAGGGTACTTATTAAGCACTTACTCTGTGCCAAGCACTGTGTTGAGCACTGCGCTAGAGATAATATAATTAACTTAGACATGGTCCTGTCCCACCCTGGGCTTTCAGTCAAACTAAGAAGCATGGAGAACCCCATTCTACAGTGTTTCAGTTAATCAATCAGTGGTATTTATTGAGCATTAATCATGTGCAGAACACAATATTGAGTGCTTGGGAGAATACAATATGAGTTGGTAGACAAGATCCCTCCCCTCAAGAAGCTTACCATATAATGGGGGAGGGAAAGAAGGCATTAAAATAAATTACAGTTAGGAGAAATGGCCCAGTTTAAGGTTATGTACATGAGTACTATGAGATTGGTCGTGAGGTGAGTTTTAAAATGCTTAAATTTGAAGCAACTTGCCTTAGTGGCAAGAGCACGATCTTGGGAGTCAGAAGTCATGGGTTCTAATCCCTGCTCTGGCCCTTGTCAGCTGTGTGACTTTGAGCAAGTCACTTAACTTCTCTATGCCTCAGTGATCTGAGCTGTAAAATGGGGGTTAAGATTGTGAGCCCCACGTGGGACAACCAGATTACCTTGTATCTGCCTCAGAGTTTAGAACAGTGGTTGACACATCATAAATGTTTAACGATTATTATTAAGGTGTTCAGACTCAAGTGCCTAGGTGACACTGAAGGGAGGGAGAATAGGGTGAAGGAAATGAGGTACATAGGGGAAGGCCTCTTGGAAGATTTCAGTATGATCTTCCCAAACTTCATTCTCTGTTTTGTTTTTCTCTTAAAATAACAGAGTGGAGAAAGGTAAAGCAAATTTGAGGCTCTGCACTATGTACACTTCATTTCATTTATTAATTCTAATAGAATTATTTGAAATTCAAAAAAAAAATATTGGTGCATACTTTGTTTTAAGAACCTTGACAATGCAATTTAAAATCATAATGAATAGCAAGTATTTATTCGCATCGACTATTCCCTTGTTTAGGAAGGCAATAAATGGAATTTTGGTTAAAATGTGGTTGGCATTGATGACTTCCAAAATTGAAGGAATTTTTATTTTTTTTTGCCTAAAGAAGAAAACAGGTTAATAAATACTACTAAGGTTGAGTTTTATTGGCCTTTTTTGTCATTCAACTCCAGAGGGAATTACAGCGAGAAACAGTCGCCCTTGTTAACCTGTGAACATTTTTCACTCAGTTAGGTCATTGACTCTGGCTCTGAGGTTCAATTTCCCTTTCATTCATTAAGCACATTGGGAAACGGAGTTCCTAACCCTTTCCAGTCTAAATGTGGAACAATCAGATACCAAGGTACTGGGACCTCTAGGTTTCGCTGTGATCTCTCAGTGACGCAAGTTTTTAACAATTGAAGGATATTAACTCAAAAAGTTGTTTTCTAATTGGAGGAGCTCAGGGGATTTCAAATAAATGAACTCGTATCAACTGGAAGCTGGTCCATATGTCTTTCCAATTATTTTTGGTCAAATCAGGGGATAGGGCACTGCTAATCTCAGAAAGCAGATTCCAGAAGCTCTGATCGGAAATATTTGAGGCCAGAGGCAGCTCCGTGAAACAGAAGGGAAGATCCATAGAGAAAGAAAAAAAAAGGTGCACAAAACTGTTTGGGTAGTTCCAGGATGTTGTCCCACAAATCAATTTACTCGATGGCATAACACGTCCCAAACAACGTCTATTCTATTTTTAAAGGAACGGGACCATTGTTATTAACCCATTAAATTATGTTTAGCGTCTCTGATTATTATTTCCGCTTCTGTGAAGGGCTTTTATTGTTTATCTCCCCCGATCTTCTCTTTGATGCAAATGTCTTGATTATGACCGTGGACTCATTTCTCATCTGACAGGATGTGAAGATGATAGAAACTAGGCATAAAACGGCTTTGGTCTCTCCTTCCCTCCACACCTCTTATCAGAATCCCTGACACTTTTAAGAGGAAGGATAATGAATCCTTGAAACTGCCAAATATCAGTGAGTGTTAATAGAATGTTACTGCTATTGTCATGAGTGAAGAGCAGGTCTAGGATTAAAAAGGCAAAAGAGCCATGGGAGCCCTTTACCCTATAATCCTACTGAAAAAGTCGTTGAGCGGTGATGATCGGAGGTGGAGTGTGCAGAAGCAGTAGGGAAATCCTCCTAAAATGTGATCCAATCCTCCATTAATTAAGCTTCAGTTGCTGCATCATCTAAAACGGCAATTACCCTAATAGGGGAAAGGCTGTGGGAGTTTTCTCAACTGCAAATGGATCTACAAATCAAGCAGCATGGCCTAATGGAAAGAACACCATCCCGGGAGTCAGAGGACCTGCGTTCTAATCCCCACTCTCCCTGGAGTGTGACCCTGGGCAAGTTATTTAACTTCTTTGTGCCTCAGTTTCCTCCTGTCATAGTGGATGCAACACAGGCCTGGGAGTGAGAAGGTCATGAGTGCTAATCCCATCTCTTCCAAAGTCTGCTTTGTGACCTTGGGCAAGTCACTTTACTTCTCTGGGCCTCAGTTACCTCATCTGGAAAATGGGGATTGAGATGGTGAGTCTCACTTGGGACAGGGACTGTGTCTAACCCAATTTGCTTGTATCCACCCCAGTACTTATTACAGTGCCTGCCATATAATAAGCATTTAACAAATACCATGATTGATTAATTAATTAATCAAAATGGGGATTAAGACATGTGGGACAGGGACTGTGTCCAACCCAATTATCTTGTATCTACCCCAGGGCACCTAGCACAGTGCCTATTACACTGTACCACTATTATTATTCTTTTTATTACTATTAATAATAATGATAATAATCAATCAATGGTATTGAGTGCTCACTGTAGGTAGAGCACTTCCCTAAGTGTTTGAGAGCCTGGGCCTGTGAGTCAGAAGGTGATAGGTTCTCATCCTGGCTCCACCACGTTTCTGCTGTGTGACTTTGGGTAAATTATTATTATTCTCTGTGCCTCAGTTACCTTATCTGAAAATAAGGATTGAGACTGTGGGAAAGGGATGGGGTCCAACCCAATTTACTTATATCCACCCAGGGTTTAGTACAGTGCCTGGCAAATAGTAAGTGCTTAACAAATACCATAATTATTAATTATTATTAATTTTTATTATTGATAATAATAATGATCAATCAGTGGTGCTTATGGAACACTCACTTTATGGAGAGCACTGCCGTTAAGTGCCTGACTTAGCGGAAAGAGCCCAGGTTTGGGAGTCAGAGGTCGAGAGTTCTAATCCCAGCTCTATCACTTGTCAGCTGTGTGACTTTGTGCAGGTCACTTCACTTCTCTGGGCCTCGATTACCTCATCTGTAAAATGAGGACTAAGACTGGGAGCCCCACGTGGGACAACCTGATAACCTTGTATCTATCCCAGCGCTTAGAACAGTGCTTGGCACATAGTGAGGGCTTAACAAATACCATCATCATTATTATTATTATAATGCAGTAGGGCCGGTAAGCATGATCTCCTTCCACAAAAGTTCTGATAGGAGGGAGTTCAAATTGTCTCCCCTTCCTCCTTGAGAATTGCAAAGCCCTAGAATGAATCTGGAAGCCATGTTGTCTCTTTTCTCTCCTGAATAGAAATTTTCAGATTTGGCAGAGAGCTGGGATCACTTCCGGGACTTCGGCATCTAAGGTGGTAATCAATCAGTCAATCAGTGATATTTGTCGAGAGCTTGCTGGGTGCAGAGCACTGTACTGAGTGCTTGGGAGAGTCCAATACAACGACATTAGCAGACAAGTTCCTTGAGCAAAACAATGGATCAACTAGAATCTCCTTGAAACAATTACATTTCAGCCAGTCAGCATTTATCGGGTATGCAGTGGGGTAGGAGGGAGTTCCAAAAAAATGTCTTCAAGAGTCTCACAGATGCTGACTTCAGAAGCTTGCAGGGAAAACTCAGACAAAGGGAATAAAATGTCTAGTGAGGGGATGGATCTGTCAATCAGTAGTACTTCTGCACATTTCCTCTTTGCAGAACACTGGACGAGGCACTTTGGATAGTATAAATATATTTTCTCTAGGAGGTGACAGTTTACTGTGTGAAGAACACTATAGTAGGTACTTTGTAGAGTGCAGTAGTTAGCAATGATAATAATCATTATGGTACTGATTAAGCACCTACTACGTGCCAGCCACTGTACTAAGCGCTGGGGTGGATACGAGCAAATCGGGTGAGACACAGTCCCTGTCCCAAGTGGGGCTCACTGTCTCGATCCCCGTTTTACAGATGAGGGAACTGAGGCACAGAGAAGTGAAGCGACTTGCCCAAAGTCACACAGCGGACAAGCTGGGGGGAGCTGGGAACAGAACCCATAAACCATGATCTTCTGACCCCCAGGCCCTTGCTCTCTTCACTACACCATGCTACATCTCTAGACGCATTCCCTTCCCTCAAGGCATTTGCAATAAAGCGGGATGGGTATTTAATGAGTCTTAGGACAGAGGCTGGAAAATAACCTGGAGAGAACTAACAACTGAAAATTAATATCTGGGAGTCGATCCTCAAAGGACTTCCATGTATTTTCTAATGTCCTCCTAGCACTGCACAGCACCATTTACCAAACAACCCCTTCCCCTAGATGTTAAATCATTCTTCAGCTCACAGATCACCCACTCGACAAACCATCTGGACCCTTCATGTGTCACTTGCCAAAATCCTCCCCCTACATAAACATGTCCTGACCCACCTCCAAGTCAGTCTTTCCTCCCACACTCCCCTGCTCCAGGCCCTTATTTCCAGCTGTCAAATCCACCTCCTCCTCCCCTGAGAAAAAAGTTCTGAACAAACCTCTCCCTGCTGCCAATCACTCCCTAAAGTGAAAATGACCTTAACTCAATTCTCTCTCCCCACTGCCAGGGACTCCCGCCCACTCTCATCTGAAAAACCAAACGAGGCTTCTGTGAAATGACCCTTTTCCCATTTGACCAACTTCTCCCATCACCCAAAAAGCCCAAGGTCCGAGTTCTAGGCCAGAGAGATCGGCCTTTGGCCTCTCTTCCACTGTCAACCAACTTTGTACGCACATCCAAAACAAATGTGGGCGTATGCGTGCAGACACACACACACACATCCTGCTCCACCAAAATCTCATGCTTTTGTTCAATTTCAGTTCACTCCAGTCCATGTACCTTCAGTTATTCAGAAGTATTGTGGCCTGGTGGCAAGAGCTCAGTTGCCTCATCTGTAAAATAGAGACTAAATCCTACTTTCTCATGTGGGACAAGGGCTGTATCTGGTCTGGTTATCTTTTATCTATTGCAGAACTTAGTACGATACTTGACGCACTGTGAGTGCCTAACATTTCATCATTAATATTGCTCTTATTATTATTTTTATTTTTATCATTTTCCATTGATGTGGTACTGAGAAGTGTTATAAAATATAAATGACTTGGAAGGTCTCTTCATATTTGCTCTATTAATTTAGAGAAATATAAAAAGAACTGAGTTTGGGATGACAAGGTGGCAGCTGTGGAGAGCTGGGCAAAAGAAAATAAACTCAAATTAAAGAGAACAATAGATAGGTATGGAATATCTGAATCCAAATGTGAATTCTAACTCCTCCATGTCGTATGGAGGAGTAGTCTCCACGTAATCTCTTCTTTGACTAAAAAATAGGTGTTTATTTTTAATAGTAGACCTGTTGAGGGGGCAGTAATTTAGTTAATATCTTCCCAATCAATTAATGCAAGGTAATTAAAATATTAATCTATCATAAGAAACACAAATTTCTCTTTTAGTCTGTTTTGGGGTATAGAAATCATGTGTCATCAGCAGTCTTTGGGAATTGGACTTGGTATTTTGTGATTAACTGTTCTAATCTAAGTTTCATGCAGTCTTTGGATGGAGAGGCCCTTCTGCAGAGGCACAAAAGAAGTCAGGAAGGTTAATGATGCCTTGTTGTTGTTATGCTGTAGTGTCTGACCCATAACGACTCCCTGGACACAACTCTCCCAGAACACCCCATCTCCATATGCAATCATTCTGGTAGTGGATCCAAAGAGTTTTCTTGGTAAAAATATGGAAGTGGTTTACCATTGCCTCCTTCCGCTCAGCAAACTCGAGACTCCTCCCTCGACTTTCTCCCATGCCGCTGCTGCCCAGCACAAGGGAGTTTCGACCTGTAGCAGATGGCCTTCCACTCGCTAGCCACTGACCAAGCTAGAAATGGGATGGTCAGGCCTCTGCTTGACTCTCCCTGTCGCAGTCGAGACTGGTAGAGGACTGGAAACTCTCCAGATGCGACCCTGAGAGGTAAATGATGCCTTAGCATGATGCAAAGACCATGCAGTGGATAAAGCACAGGTGTAGGAGTCAGAAGGATCTGTGTTCTAAAAGCTGCTCTGCCACTTGTCTGCTGTGTGACCTAGGGCAAGTCACTTCACTTCTCTGTGTCTCAGTTACCTCATTTGTAAAATGGGGATTAAGATGGTGAGCTCTTTGTAGGACAGGGACTGTGTACAACCTGATTATCTACCCCAGCCCTTAGGAGCCATGGGGATTAAGACTGTGAGTCCTGTGTGGGACAGAGACTGTGTCCAACCCGATTATCTTGTACCTACCCCAGCACTTAGAACAGTACCTAGCAATAGAAAGCACTTAACAAATACCATTACTAATTAATTAATTAAATTACAGATATGCACATAAGTGCTGCGGGACTGGGAGGTGGGGGAGATGAACAAGGGGAACAAGTCAGAGTGACACAGAAGGGAGTGGGACAAGAGGAAAGGAGGGTTTAGGGAAGGGAGAGTTCCAGGCAGGGAACGTAGGTGTGGCTGAAAGGATTAATACACGTCAGTGAGAATCTATTTCACTTCTCGAGCCTGACTATATTGATGTACTTGACATCAGCTAGACCTCTTAAGGTTTTTGGGACTGCCTCTTGAAATCTCGGCCTTTCGGGAGCCTCTCCTCAGAGAGATTCACACCGCTCCTGATGGCTGCTCGTTGTTTCGCAGTGGGATGCACTTCACTCTCTGTTTGCCTACGTCCCTTTTCTGCCCCCTCTAGAGTTGCCACTGGGGAATCCTGCTGCCGTGTTGGGATGAGCTGCATCATGACCTTGGGCGAGTCACTTAACTTCTCGGTGCCTCAGCTGCCTCATCTATAAAATGGGGATTAAGCCTGTGACCCCCATGTGGGATAGATGGCTTTCATCCAACCCTGTGTTTAGTACAGTGCCTGGTACATAGTAAGTGCTTAACAATTACCATTAAAAAAGAAGGCCAATCTAGGTACCATAATAAGTTAATTGTTGTTGGCGAAATCGCTGACTTTTTTGAGTAATAATTGTGACGTTTGTTAAGTATGTACTATGTGTCAAGCACTGTGCTAAGTCCTGAGGTAGATGTAGCACAGTCAATTGCACATGACAGTCACAGTCCAAGGAGAGAGAACCAATCTAGAAGGTCATGAGGAAAATGAAACACAGACGTGACTTGCAAAAAATCACATAGCAGACAAGTGCTGGAGCCAATTAGAACCTATGTCTCCTGATTACCGGTCTTACCATCAGCATACACGGCTTCTATATTCTATGTGGGCATGTCACTTAACTTCTCTGTGCCTCAGTTACCTCATCTGTAAAATGGGGATTAACTGTGAGCCTCACGTGGGACAACCTGATTACCCTTTATCTACCCCAGTGCTTAGAACAGTGCTCGGTACATAGTAAGTGCTTAACAAATACCAACATTATTATTATTATTAGATTCACTTTAGACCCAGTTCAGACTTAGACACTCGTTGTGGGCAGGGAATTTGTCTGTTTATTGTTTTATTGTACTATCCCAATACAGTGCTCTGCACACAGTAAGGACCCAATAAATACTACCGAATGAATGAAATTGAATCCATCCCCATTAAATCTACCAAACCCAGCTCCTCCCCAGTCTCAAGACCCCCGTGAAATCCTACTTCCCCAGAGACGCCTCTCTTGATCAATTTTTCTTCTCCCCAAGTCGGGTGCTCCTTACTTCTACTTCTACAACTAATGATAATAAGAATAATATACTTGTGCTAGTTGATAAGCTCTCACTGTCTTTCTATGGTATTTGTTAAGTGCTTACTATGTGTCGAATACTCTTCAAAGTCCTCGGTTAGATATAAATTAATTGGGCAATCCCTGTCCCGCATGAGCCTCGCAGTCTAAGTAGGATGAAGAACAGGAGAACTGAGGCACAGAGCAGTTAAGTGACTTGCCCGAGGTCACACCACAAGACGTAGGCAGACGTAGGCAGACGTAGACGTAGGCAGACGTAGGCAGAGCCGGAATGAGAACTCAGTTTCCCTGACTCCCAGGACCAAACTCTTTCCATTAGATCATGCTGTCAAGCACTGGGGTAAGTGCTAAGGTAGTTGAAGCACGATGAGGTCAGAACCAGTCCTTGTCTCACAGGGAGCTCAGAGTCTTAGGTGGAGGGAGAACACATATTTCATTCCCATTTCACAGATGCAGAAACTGAGGCACAGAGAAGTGCAGTGACTTGCCCGAGGTCACACCCTCATGCACTCACATCTGCTCCTGGAAGTTCTGTACACATTGATTTATATATTCTAGTGTTTTAGCACTGTCATACACACATACATCTTTCCATTTTCCTTTACCTCCTATCTGAAGTTATCTGAATTAAACACCACTGGTTTATTAATTGGTTGGTTGAGCCCTTATGTGTATTCTATTACATTTGGTTCTAACACCACACTTAAACCAGGGTTTTGGCTCATAGACAACATTTAATAAATACAATTACTGCTGTCTTGGAGGTGCTCAATTTCAAATTTCCCCTTCAAAAAAACTCACATATATATGGCATTGCTCTTCCTCTTACTTTAGAGAAGCAGCATGACCTAATGGATAGAACATGGGCCTGGGATTCAAAAGAACCTGAGTTCTAATCCCGGCTCTGTCAATTTTCTGCTGTGTGACCTTGGGCAAGTCACTTAACTTCTCTCTGCCTAAATTACCTCATCCGCCAAAAAGGGGTTAAGAACGTGAGCCCCATGTGGGACATGGGCTGTGACCACCCACATTAGCTTGTATTCACTTCTTTGCTTAATACAGAGCTGGCACATAATAAATGATTTAAAAGTATCATTATTATCATTATTATTTTTACTATTGAGAATGGTGTCCTCTGAGGAACTCCAATCTTTCCATAGTCAGGGTGCTGCTGGGATGTGATTTTTCTGTTTTTTAGTTTCTGCTTTCCTATAGCAGCTGGCCTTTGGAAGCCCCCTCCGTCTCTCCCTCCTTCCAAACCTAAACTTTTTGCAAATCTAAATTAAAATGGGACCTTTCCATCTCTGTTTCCTGCATTTTTTTGTTCCCTGTCCAATATATTTTTTCCATCTGTCTTTCATGTTAATATATAAAAAACTCATTGTGCCTCAGTGCACATATTAAAAGAAGTGAAAGAAGATTAAAAATGTAGACTGGAGAGTTGGACAAAAATGAAGGTCTCGAACACCATCAATACATTATCTACATTAGAAGATTAGAAAGGGAAAGACCAATGCTTGTGGAAGGAGTGTTTGATCTAGTGAAGACTGTGGAATTCATTAAGGATTCACTATGTACCAAACGCTGTGCTAAGCAAATGATCAGATCGGACCAAGTCCATGTCCCACATGGGGCTCACGGTCCAAGAGAGAATGGCATGGCATAGTGGAAAGAGTATGGACCTGGGAATCTGGAGATATGGATTCTAATCCTGGCTCTGCCACTTGTCTGCTATGTAATCATAGCCAAGGCAATCAACTACTCTGTGGCTCTGTTTTCTCATCTATAAAATGTGGATTAAAGATAGGTTCTCACTGTGAGCCCCATGTGGGTTAGGACTATATCTGATTTGATTGTATTTTATCTACCCCAGTATTTAATGGAGGTAC
Source organism: Ornithorhynchus anatinus (assembly GCF_004115215.2). Classification (NCBI taxonomy): domain Eukaryota; kingdom Metazoa; phylum Chordata; class Mammalia; order Monotremata; family Ornithorhynchidae; genus Ornithorhynchus; species Ornithorhynchus anatinus. The sequence goes on along the minus strand of NC_041735.1, from coordinate 63,836,291 downwards.
TTGATAAGTCATGAGTACTTAACAAATATCTCTACTATTACTATTATTATTAAGAAGAAGAAGCGGGAGGGAGGGAAGGATACTATTTTATCCCCATTTTCCAGATTGGGAAATTGGAACACAGAGAAGTTAAGTCAGTTGCCAAAGGTCACACAGCCGGTCATCGGCCCAACTGGACCTGGGATCTGTTTCTCTGAACTCAGATCCAGTCCCTAGCTCTTTCAATAGGCTACACAATCTCAGTGCCTCCCTCTCCACCTCCGCAAACTCCCCTTCCCTGATGGTCCACTTGGAGAATGTGAAGAACGGGAAGCATCATTTAATAAGTCAGAGATTTCCAATGAACTGAAAAACAGCAGAGCAAGAGAGCATTTGAAAGCTTTCAGCTGAACCTCTGAACCCGAAGAGGAGGATTCTCTGAGGACTGACTGGAGGGGAACGGGTCCACCGGAGCATTATTCCTGCCCTGGGAGTCCTGCCAACGGAAGTGAGCAGCACCCAGATCCAACGCCAGATTCTGGGGCCTAGCTCAATTGAACTTCCACTCCGGACAGGAGGTATCTGACTCAATCCTTAACCTCCCCCTCCCCTCTTCCACCCCCGACCTCCACGTTTGGGGACTGTAGAGGAGGAAAAATAAGGGACTTGGTTGGAGCTGACACGTGTGAAGCTGTTGAACTGCCGAGAGGAAATTCTGAAAGAGGAAACTTCACACTACTATTACCTGATGAACCTTAACACTTTCTGGAATGTTTAGAATTGTTTCTAAAAGTCCATGCCAGGGGGCTAAAGAGAGAGGCCCAGATAGGCTGTCAGATCAGATTATCTGAAATAAGAGGCCATAAAGTTAGGGCAAGCTGAATGAATGGGTGCACTTGAATTTATATCCTTTATTTACCCCACCCTCAGCCTACAACACTGGCGTATGTATCCATAATTGTGTTTATTGTCTGTCTCTCAGTCTAGACTGTAAACTCATTATGGGCAGGAAAAATTTCAACCAACTCTGTTATATGTGTACTCTACCAAGTGTTTTGTACAGTGCTCAGAATAAGGTAAACACTTAATAAATACAGTCAACTGACTGTTTGAGTGGTCAGAGGGACATCTGTTGTAGTTGTGAAGTGTTTTTCACAGAACAGTCAAACAAGTAACTGAAGGTGCACTGGATTGTCCTTAGAAAAAACAAGCGACTGAGCCATCAGAAGACATCCAAGGCTTCCAACACCCGCTCTTCAAGGATGGTATTCCTGATACATTCCGGAAACCCTGAGAGGCTAGATTGATTCCCATTTGACTGACATTCCTAGGGAATTCACCATTCATTTTCCCCCAGTGTGTCACATGCCCAGATTTGGAGTGAAGTAGGGTGGATTTTGCTCGATAATAGAAAAACAGTGTGGCCTAGTGGAAAGAGCACGAGACTGGGTGTCAGAGGACGTGGTTTCTGATCCCAGCTCCATCACTTGACTACTTTGTGATCTTGAGCAAGTCGCTTAAGATCTCTGTGCCTCAGTTCCCTCATCTGTAAACTGGGGATTAAAACTGTGAGCCCTATGTGGGACAAGGACTCTGTGATTACCTTGTGTCTAGCCCAGCTATAAGTACAGTGCCTGAAACATAGTAAGCCCTTAACAAATACCATAGGAAAAAAGAAAAAGACTCCCCCAGGAAAGAGTGGTTCACTCTCTGTTAATCTAACAATGTATTTATTGAACACAGAGCACTCTACTAAGTGTTTGGGACAGTGCAATACAACAGCGAGCAGCAGAGCGGCCTAGCCGATAGAGCACAACCCTGGAAGTCAGAAGGACCTGGGTTCTAATCCCCATTCTGCCACTTGTCTGCTGTGTGACCTGGGGGAAGTCACTCTTCACTGTGCCTCGATTGCTTCACCTGTAAGATGAGGATTAAGACTGTGAGCCCATTGTGGGAAATGGACCGCATCCACCAAGCTGATCAGCTTGGATCTACTTCAGCACTTAGTCCAGGGCCTGGCACCTAGTAAGCACTTAATAAATGCCATTAAAAAAATCAGCAACCAAAAAACGGAGTTGGTAGACAAGTTCCCTGCCCGCAGTGAGTTTACAGTCTAGAGGATTATGCCACCCATCTTGGCTGGTGAGCAGAAATCCATCAGTCCACTTGGACTCCATAGGATGGGCCTGTTGTGGGACTGGGGAGTCGGGGGGTACCACCGCCATACGTAACAGAACAGCAGATATCATTGTTTTTCCACGGCTGTGGTATGGCCTGCTGAGAATGCCGACTGCCATAATGAAAAAAAGGAAGACAAGTTCATTGTGACTTATCTCCGTTCGGTCTTTGTTAGACCATATCATGTCAGCAGTTCATCTGGGCTCCAGATGAGGAGGTCTCACATTACGGACTATAGCTCATTCATCTTGGGGACTACATAAGGACAGGCATTATTATCCCATTTTGCCAATTTTGAAACAAGAAAATAGAGGCCCAGAAGAGACAAAGATTTCACACACCAGTTGCATAGCTTGGCACGGAGATCCAGTCCCTCAAGCCATCAGCATTTTCAGTTGAGGGAGGGTCTATGGGTCATGAGATAAAAATAAATCTCAGAGGGATTCAAAAATAATTAGACACAAATTTATTATCTTTTCACTTGCAATGTGTTTCTGGGCTGCAAGCTACCCATTAAGGCGAACCTCGAAAGTATTATCTTTAATGTGGGTATTTCCCTTCTCCTTCACTCTCCCATCCCTCCCGGCTATTAACTTTCCAAAAAGCGTTGTCAGGTATTTGGCTGGAATTCAAGAACAACCTGACTTATGGAAAGACACGAATTCAAGCCTAAAGTAGCATTTAAAGGGAAGCACATTATGAAGCAGATGAAGGAAGTCTGTGGTAGTGAAGGAGCAACGCATAGAATCCACGGACCCCTGCCCTAGTCATGGCCAAGCACCAAACTTTCTCTGCAAAAATGCAAAGCATCGAGGCCAACATCGGCGATACAATTCCTCTCGAAGATGAATATCATGGATTCAGGAGACTATCCCAGGCTGTCAGTTTCCCACGACCCCCTCATTTTAGGGTCTTCACCTGCCAGCCGGCCAATTAGAAAATGACGTAAAAACCCATCGGCTCCCAAGCTGCCAAAGGGAAACGATTGGGATGAAAATGGAAAATAGCAGTGATCCATATCGTCGGCCCACCGCAGCTTGGCCCAATTCTTCCAGCCTTTGCTCCAGGGAGACCCAGACTGGACCACCCACACACACACACATACACACACATTCACCCTTTACATCTCAAAGCAAAACGTTAATGGGAAAAATAAGATGGAGTTTCCAAAAGAGAAGGAGTGGACAGGGCAGAGAATAAGGGCCCCTGAGGGTAAATCTGGGTATGTGAGTGGACCGCCAGTCTTTGAGACTAACTGACCGCCATTCACAGACACCTTCGTTCCCACATGTGTTGGGTAGGAGAGGAAACTTCTCTTCAACTGTGGTCTATGCTCGCATTTATTTTCCACACTTCCAAGTTTTTATAGAACACTTTCCTTCCAAAAAGATCAAAATAGTTTCAAGAAAGCCTCTCATTAATCCTCAGAGCCTCCATGAGAGGTGTGGGTGGCTGTTCTCATTTGGAAGAAGGGGAAATTGAGAAGGAATCTGTTTCTCTTCTCTTTTTCTGCTTCCTCCCAACCCACCAGTCCACCCAAGTTTTCTTTCTAACTGTATCTCCTTCTGCACTCCACCTTTGGCAATTCCTTGTGCACAACTTGACTCCTGCAGGGAGTTCCTTAACTGGTCCTTAGATCCTCACCAGTGTGGCTCGTGGAAAGAGCCCAGGCCTGAGAGTCAGAAGACCTGAGTTCTAATCTCTGTTCTGCCTTTTGCCTGCTGTATTACTTTGGGCAGGTCATTTAATTTATCTGTGACTCAGTTTCCTCATCTGTAAAATGGGGATTTGATAACTTTTCTCCCACCCCCTTAGACTGTGAGTTCCATTTAAGACAGGGACTGTGTCTGACCCTGCTATCTTGTGTAGATGCCAGCACTTAGAAGAGTGTTTGGCACAATCATTATTTTTATGATACTTTCTGGCCCCACCTTCCGACTGCACCTAAAAAAACCACCTCTTTCAGGAGGCTTAATTCCTTCCCTATGCCCATGACCATATTATTCACCAGTAGTAGTAAGGAATCTATTTTATTTGTCTACCTTAATCTTGATCACTTTGGTTTATGTTTTTACTCTTGTTCACATATGTTCTGCCTTTATGTCTGCCTCTCCCATTTGATTGTAAATGACAGTGGTGTTATATATTTACCTAGAGCCAAGTTTCATGCCAAGCACTGGAGTGGGTATGAGGTAATCAGATCATATACAATCCCTACCCCATATGTGGCTCACAGTCTAAAAGGGCAAGCAAGGATTTTAGCCCAGTTTTACTGTTGAGTTAACTGAGATACAGAGAAGTTATGACTTCCCAAGTTGTCTCTATGCTTTGCTCCCTCTCTAACAATCAGTGATATTTATTGAGCACTTACTGCATGCAGTTCACTATACAAACAGCTTGAGAAAGTACCGTAAATTGAACTGGTAGACATGATCTCTGCCCACAAGGAATTGACAGTCTAGTTCCTCTCCTCCTTTCTCCAAGGTCCCTCTCCCAATCCTCCTTTCCCTTTACCCAATCTCCTTCTCCCTCTCCTTCTTTCCACTTACCCTCTTCCCAATTTTTCTCTCCCTCTCTCTTCCTCTCCATATCCCTTCCCTTCTGTTATCTCTCTTTTTTCTCCCCCAGTTATCTCTCCCTCTCCCTTTCTTCCCTCTCCCTTTCTCCCTGCCCCTTTCTCCCTTTTTTCCTTCTCTCCCCACTTTTCCTTCCACTCCTCACCTCCTCCTCTTTTTCTATCTCCCTCTCTCTCCCTCTCTTTTTCCTACCCTTCCTTCTGCTTCTTCCTCACTCTCTTTCTCTCTCCTTTCTTTCAGTCTTTCACTCTTCCTCTCCTTTCCTCTTCTACCCGGTCTCCAGACTTTCCAGATTCAGACCGGAGCATGCACTTTCACAACTGTTTCTAACCAAGAGAGTATGGTGACAGGTCTCCCCTTAGCAGATTTTCTTGTCAAATAACCCAAAAGGTGGGAAGCAAAAAGCTGGATTCCTGCCATTTAAATGTTCAAATCCAGTGATTTGGGCAAGAAAATCCAGGTCTGTGCTTAAGAAACCATCACCCACACCTCTATATGTCAGATTGTTCATCCCTGTAAGAGTTATCCTGTAAGAGACACAGATTTGACACAACACTTTACAAAAGGAAATGCAAAATCTCCTCCATCTTCATCCTAATGTAGATTCACATTTGGGCTCTGCCATTAGCAGTCTAAATTAGCTTCTCTAGACATGGTATCATCATCACCATCATTATCATCATCATAACTGTGGTATTATTAAGTGCTTTCTATGTGGTAAGCACTGTGCTAAACTCTGGGATAGATACAGGATAATCTATCCTCATGCATGGGGCTCACAGATTAAGCAGGAGGGAGAACAGGTATTGAATCTCCATTTTGCAGATCAGGGAGCTGAGGTACAAAGAAATTAAATGACTCGCTCAAGATCACACAGCAGGTAAGTGGTGCAGACGGAACTGGAACCTAGAGCCTCTGACTCCCAAGTCCATACTCTTTCCATTAGGCCCTGAGCTGCTATAACCATTTTGTAAAAAGGTATTGATTTATTCCCTAGTAACAGAGGAAATTGCTCGAGTGAGAAATCCAAGATCATTTTTAACTGCACAGCTCTGATCAATAGATAATTGATCTGGGGCTCAATCTGTTTTGTAGGCCCACTTTGTAAACTCATTCTCCCCAGAGTTCAGAATGTAAATCTGCGCAGAATATAAAACTCATCAAGCACATGGAGATATGTCCCAAGATGCCTGTCACTAGCGACTTAAGATAGATTAAAAACCTCAAGCCTCTCCCTTATTCATGGCCTAGTGGGTTGAGCACGGGACTGGGAGTCAGAAGAACCTGGATTCTAATCTTGGCTCTGTCACTTGTCTGATGTGTGATCTTGGGCAAATCACTTCACTTCTCTGGGCCTTAGTTTCCTCATCCGTAGAATGGGGATTTGATCTTACACCAGCCTATTTAGACAGTGAGCACCATGTGGAACAATGACTGTTTCCAATCTGATTAATTTGGATCCACCCCAGCATTTAGAACAGTGCCGAACTCATGTTTAGCACTTGACCAATACAACTATCTTCATCATCATCATTATCATCATCAACACTGCACAGATCTCTCAGAAATATCCAAGTGGGAATTAGACATGGTCCCTGGCTCATGCATATTGTGTGCAGAGCACTGTTTCAGAAGGGATTTGCAATCTAAGAATGTAAGGGTGAACTCATTCTTTCATTCAATCATGGTTATCAAGTGCATATTGTGTGCAGAGCACTGTACTAAGTGCTTGGAAGAGTACAATATAACAATAAACATCTTCCCTACCCACAATGGGAAGACATCACCTCCTGAGAAAACAAAGGTTCAAATGTTAACCATAGTGTCTTATTGCTCAGAATCCATTCCTTCAACATTAATTTCTTTCTAGCATAAATACACTGGAAAAAAAAATACATTTGTCATCCTGCAACCCTCGATTTGATTCTTTCCCTTTGCTCTGATTACCCTCATAATTTGTCTCTGTTTATTTTATAGACCTCCCAAACCACCTCTTTTAGAGATTGTTTATACTTTTCTAAAGTCTTCTACTTATTACTTTTACTAATCTGTACCTCTCCACTTAACTAGATTAGTCTCTGTTGTCCTTGCTTTTGTTTAGATTTAACCAGGAGAACTTCCAAATGAACTTCCTCAATATAACATTGCTTTTTTTCTGTGGTAACTCTTGATGCATTATCATGTTCTGATCAGAATCTTTTGGAGGGCTGATCATATATCCTCAGTTGACTTTTGGAACTTCCTCAGGGCTCCTCATTATATATTTCAAATTGAACTTTAATTAAATTCATGGGTTAGAAACATCTTTTAGCCCAAGATTTATTATGCTTGGTTCTTTATTTATGTAAAAAGGTTCAGAATATCTTCTGCATCAAAAAAAAAAGGCAACCTGACAAAAAGAAAGTATATACCTCTATGAAGATATCCATCATTTTCTTGTATGAACTATACTATTCCTAACAAAATTTGGCATAATAAGGCCACCATAGGGGTATAACCAAGTGCTTTTTTAATATAATTATTTCTTACTCTATTTTTATTTTTAAAACACAGTCACATTATTTTTACATTATTGCAAATTTTCCATATTTCCACTTATGCAGATACCGTAATCATTGATGCCTGTCTATTTGTTTTGTTTTGTTGTCTGTCTTCCCCCCTCTAGACTGTGAGCCCATTGTTGGGTAAGGATTGTCTCTACCTCTTGCTAAATTGTACTTTCCAAGAGCTTAGTACAGTGCTCTGCACACAGTAAGCACTTAATACAATGCTCTGCACACAATAAATATGATTGAATGAGTCAGTGAATTAGACCACTATATCTTATTTAATTATAACCAATAGTATGTAAGAATTAGCCCATTATTCAGCTCATTCATTCATTCATTCAGTCAGTCAGTCATATATATTGAGCACTTACTGTGTGCAGAGCACTGTACTAAGCACGTGGAAAGTACAATTCAGCACCAAATAGAGACCATCCCTACCCAACAATGGGCTCACAGTCTAGCAGAGGTGGGGAGACAGACAACAAAACAAACCAAAACGAGTAGACAGGCAGCTCTCTTCAAGCCCTCTGTTTCTCCTCTTTCTTATTTATTTCCGTACTAAAGAGGCAGTGGGGTTTAATGAAAATATCATGGGGCTGAGTTCTAATTCTAAACTTGTCAGTGACCTGCTGTGGGGCCCTATGAAAGTTAATGTGTTATTGGCTATTTAATCCCCATCTTTCAGGATAAAGACCACAGCCCAGGGAGTAAGGAGGTAGAGATGTTAATTCTAGCTCTTACAATGACCTGTTGAGTGACCTTGGGCAAGTCACTTAACTTATCTGTGCCACAGTCATCTCTCCCCTTTACATAGTGAGCCCCATGTGGAATAGGGACTGTGTCTGAGCTGATTTTATAATATAGTAATAATAAATGTGGTATTTGTTAACTTCTTACTATGTGCCAGACACTGTACTAAACACTGGAGTAGATACAATCAAATTGGATTGGACACAGTCCCTGTCCCACGTGGGGCTCACAGTTTCAATCCCCATTTTACAGATGAGGTAACTGAGGGACAAAAAAGTAAAATAACTTGTCCAAGTAGAGGAGCAGGGATTAGGACCCTTGACTTTCCAATACCCAGACCTGTGCTCTATCCACTGCACCGTGCATCTATTACAACACTCAGAGTAATGTTTGGCTTTATACATATCACCTACATTTTCTGGGCCTCAGTTTCCTCAAATGTGAAATAGAGATAATAACACTTAGCTTCCTTTATCTTATAGGACCAGTGTGAGCATAAAATGGAATCATTGATATAAAGGTGCTATGGAAAAAATTATTATATGAAAAACATTTTATTGTTCTTATTATTATATAAATGTTTATCATTTCACTCCCCCTTAACATATTTACCGGAACTCTCTGCTAGAGCCAGAGAGAGAGAGGGACTGAACCTCATAAACATCAAGTTGGCTGTTATTTTTTTAAAATAGTATTTTGGTGTTTTCATTTTGTCTTTAATGGTATTTGTAAAGTACCTGCTATTTGCCAAGCATTGTATTAAGCACTGGGATAGATACAAGTTAAGCAGTTTAGACCTAGGTCCTGTCCCAGATGTAGTAACTGAGGCACAGAGAAGTTAAGTGACTTGCTCTGGGACACACAGAAGACAAGTAACAAAGCTGGAATTAGATCCCAGATCCAGTGACACCCAAGTCTGTATTTATGGTGTATCAAACACTGTTCTCCTTGCTGGAGTAGATACAAAGTAATCAGGCCAGACACAGTCCCTGTCACACATGGGGCTTACAATCTAAGTAATTTATTTAACTCAGTGCTACTTAGTTATTCTAATAAAATGATTTGGGGAATTGGTTGAAGTGACTTTAGACAGATTTCATTATCCATTCTTTCCTTGGTCAAAATTGACTTGTGAAATCAAGATAAATCGTCACCAAATCCTCTAGTTGGTGTTAGATATCTTTCTCACATTAGCATGTTAATTTTGCTCAGATCATTGAAGGCACACAAAAAAGAATATCAGTAGAAAAGGAAAGTGAGTCAGATTCCTCCCTTTCCCATTCTCCAGCAAAATGAGACGCAATATGGACTAGCAGAAAGAGCAGGGACCAGGGAGTCCGAAGGACCTGGGCTCTAATTCTGCTCCGCCACTTCTCTACTGGGTGACCTTGGGCAAATCACTAACTTCTCTGTGCCTCAATTACCTCACCTGTACAGTGAGGATTAAGACTGTGAGCCCCAAGTAATAATAATAATAATAATAATGTTGGTATTTGTTAAGCGCTTACTATGTGCCGAGCACTGTTCTAAGCGCTGGGGTAGACATAGGGGAATAAGGTTGTCCCACGTGGGGCTCACAGTCTTAATCCCCATTTTACAGATGAGGGAACTGAGGCACAGAGAAGTTAAGTGATTGCCCACAGTCACACAGCCAACAAGTGGTAGAGCTGGGATTCGAACTCATGAGTCCTGACTCCAAAGCCCATGCTCTTTCCACTGAGCCACGCTGCTTCTCCAAGTAGTCCAACCTGATTTTCTTATATCTACCACAGCTCTTAGTACAGTTCCTGGCAATAGTAAACACTTTATTAATATCATTTTAAAAAATCAGAGAAGGGAGAAACCAGGAAAGAAGAAATAGATGGTGTTAAATCCTTCTCAGTATGAGCCACATTACCTAGGATTCCCTGTCACTTTCAATTTTCAATTCCTGAATTTCTGAATCCTTCTGACAATTCTCATTTTATTCCAGTCATCTGACCCATGAATTCTAGTTGTTCCCATTAATGTTCCTATTTTTACTATTATTGATTTATTTTCGAGATCATTATCATTGTTGTTATCATGTGGTATTTGCATTATTATGTGCATTTGTTACTGTGGGCCGAACACTATGCTGCATTGAGACCACATCTGACTTAAAGCTTGGTTTTGCTGAGCAGCAAATCACATATAGTTACATCATGTATGCATTCCATCTCTCTCTGTTTCATTACAAGCCAGGAGAAATCTGGATTCAAAGTGGAGTAAAGACACTGTAAATCACCTTGTACAATTTCCTTGGATTTTTCAGTGTAGAGACACAGCATCTGGTTGTCCTTGTGATGTGAAACAGTCTCTAGTAACCTGAATCAGGTAGCATGTGTCCTAAAATAACTATTTTGTGCATTCTCAGCTGTAGAAACTGGATTGTGGTATATGATATTGGGCTCATCAATATCATTAGAGAATCAAAGTGATTTCCCTGAAAAAGAAGATTAGAATAAAGAAGGAAGATAGAATGATGAACAGTGTCTACTAGTTTATTTCCAATCCACTTGCCAGTTGAGTGATGGAATGTTAATCACCTCTGTACTTTTTCAGGCAGCATACAGATTCTGGAGTAATCTTTAAGTGAGCTTGCAGAGAGCCAACAAGTTCACCCTTGCAAATGTTGTAGCATCCATCTGAATTTCACTATTTCCCAAAGCAAGTTGACCTAAGGATCTATATTTGGTGTGAATCTTCAATTCCCAGAGGTAGAAAGCAGCTTCTCTGCTGCGGCTAACAGTGGGCCCTTACAGGATGCATTTTTCTTTCGAATTTAAATAGCACCAACAGTGAATTGATATTATCTAAGATATACGGAGATGAATACGGATGTTCAAAGTGCAACTACCGTAATTCTCCCAGTGGACTTACACCTTGACTGCTTCCTTCCATATTAACCAACCATATTCCTCACTGAGGACTCAGAGTCACAAACCTGGGTTCCTGACACCCCAGAATCAAACTCGACTTCACATCTGCGGTTCTTGGTGATCAACTTCCTTTCTTCGGATGGTGTGAGGTTCCTTCGTCAGGACATATGAGTTTTATATGCCTCTTTCTGGCTTTAATCGAGATTGTTTATTCTGTTCGAGGTGAGGGACTTGAACTCTCAACAAGGAACACAATAAATTTTCTTATTCAAACTGGGTAGCAAGAGGTGGTCCGTCATCATTTTCCTTTTGTTGTCCTGAGAAAGCAAGCAAATGACACTCCTTGGGAGCAGTCCCCGCTCCCGTCTCAAATTCCCCCACCAAGTCATTAAACATTCTCTGGATTTTGTCAACAGCCTGGTAAGCATCCAAAGTAAGACCCAAAATAAAGATGGTTTATTTAACATTCCTCTTCTACAACTGCTGATTAGGATAAATAGTTTGGATAAAACGACTGTTGGGTCCAAAAATCACAAAGAAGAACACAATCTGTTATTGGTGAAGTTTAGATTTGGTTGAAAATGAATTAAACAGCAAGTGGGGTTTTTTTGGGTTCTCCCTCACCCCCCAACTTTGATATTTTCTCTATCTCCAGCCCATCATGTTAGCGCCAGGTCAGAAGTAAACATGTCCATCCAATGAACCACTGGGAGGATTCCAAGGAAATGCAGTGGATGTTTAGGGGAAAATTTCAAGCACAAGTCACAGTTTGGAAATACTCCACATCAGAACTCCATTTTAAGCAATGGGAAATGCTAAGTCAAGATGCCAGATTCCAAGTTATCTTGGCTGACTGGCTCATTGAATCATTGAGCAATAAAGACCTTCAAGGAATCTGTGCTTCTAGCTTCCTGCTTCCAGGCTGGGGAGGTCTGAATCTTTCAGCGTCGATTGCCGCTTGTTCACCTTTAAAAGTTCCTCAACAGTACTAGGAATCCCAGAATTTAGTGAATGCTTGTTAAGTACTCCAGACCTGAAGCTTGTTGCGGAGAGGGAACGTGTCTACCAACTCTATTATATTGTACTCTCCCAAGAGCTGAGTACAGTGCTCTGCATTCATTTATTCAATTCAGTGGTATTTATTGAGCGCTTCCTGTGTGCAGAGCACTGTACTCAGTGCTTGGAAAGTACAGTTCAGCAACAGATAGAAACAATCCCTATCCAACAATGGCTCACAGGCTAGAAGGCACACAGTAAGTGCTCAATAAATATGATTAATTGACTGATAAATGCATGTCACTGTACTATGTGTGTGGAAAATTCAAGAAATATCTACTAATTGTGGTATTTGTTAGGTGCTGATTACATGCCATCACTGTAGGTAGAAGATAAGCAGTTTGGATAGGACACAGTTCCTGGCCAACACGGAACTCACAATATGAATACGAGAGAAAACAGGCACTGAACCCCCAGATAAAACACATTCCCTACCCACAATGAACTGACACTCTAATGGTAAGAGACATAGCTCTAATTTCCCTTTTCCAGTACTACCCTTCTTCCACTCCTCAGCCTCATGATTTGCAATTTAGTTTTTGAAAAATGATCCAAGTGCACAAACAGTTGAAGAGTTAGGATGCAGATTCCCCACCTGAAATAGTCATTTTCCAGAGGGGACAGTCTGCTAAAGATCTTAACAACGAGAAGATGGGAAAAATGTGTTGACATTCCAGAACACGAATGTGTAGGTGTGAGGGTACGTGAAGATGCATGAACGTAGAACTATCCAGTTCCTTTTGGAGAGACATTTTGTTTCTGCATTAGCCAATGGGTCTTGCTTGAAAAGTGATCCTTCTGTTTCTTGATGCACAGAAACCCCTGGGAATAGCACGGAGGAAGTCAGTTCACTGTGGAAATCCCAGCTCACTCTGGGATAAGGAGCAACAATAATATTTTCTTAGCACCGTGTATAGCATCTTTCCTCTGGGAGTTTCTCATAATTTCCCATACATTGCCTGGTGTTTATGGGGAGCCATTCTAGTTTACAAATGGAGAAGTGACAGATGGAGAAACTGAGTTTACTGATCCCCAAAACGGGTGTGGATCTGGGAATGTGGCTGGAACTGGCTTGAATACAAATGAAATGCTAAATTAGATTTAGGGATTTCTTTTTGGACCAAGGCACTAGGGAAATGCTATCTTTGTTGATTTGTTTTTTCCTTTCATGACAGGCAAGGAACTGACAAACCTAGAAAGTCTCAGAGCTTCTGTATTGAACTTCTAGGTTTTAATCCATTGAACTCTACCATGTTGTTTTCTTCAATTTTTTTTTTAATAAGTAGCTGGGAATAAGGCCGAATAAAGAGAGCTGAAATGTCTGAGAATTTCAACCATGTTAAAATCTTCCTCAGGAATTGCTGTTTGAGAAGAATGAAGGAACTGATATCCAAATGATCCTCTAAATCTCACTTGGGAAAAGGGAAAATTCTTGTCTAAATAAAGGCTGAATAAATTACAAAAGTACACTGAGGGTAGTATAATGGACTTGTTCAGTTTCTGGGCAGCCTATAATAAAAACAAATTGTGAACCAATGCTGGGGAAACAGGTATATCCACATTCTCCCACATCTTCTCCCTTATACTTAGTGGTTTCTTTTTTTTTCTTTTTTAATGATGATATTTATTAAGCATCGTCTCTGTACAAAGCTCTGCACTAAAGCATTGAGAAAAAAACAAGATAATCAAATCATGTACGGTCTCTGTCCCATAAGGAGCTCACAATCTAAAAGGAATGAAGACTGGCTACCTAATCCCCATTGTGCAGATGAGAAAACTTAGGCACAAAGGAGTCAAATTATTTGCCCAATGTCAGGCAGAAAGCAATTTGTGGAGCTGGGGCTGGAATTGGGTCTCCTGACTCTCTATCCTGTGTTTCTGCCACTAGGCAATACTACTTAACTCATCCCTGGCTGCCTCCCTCTTTCTTATATCTTCTGCCTCTGTCAACTTTTGAAAGCCTTTACTACAGATATCTGTCTTTCTGTTTGTACTTCCAATCTCTGTCTTTTTAAGTCTCTTACCTCCTTCTCTCTTGGCTATCTTTTGCCTTAGTCTCTCTGTTGCTTTCTCTCTAAATCTGTATCTTTGTGTATTATAGCTCTCACTCTTTTCTTCTGTTCCATCTTGCTTTGTCTCTATCTTTCTTACCCTTTCTCTGCTTATATTACTCTGTTGTTTTCCATGAGTCTTCTTTTCTATCTTTATCTCATTCTATTTTTTTAATGCCTTGTTTTTTTGTGTCCAACTCGCTGATTCTATGATTTTTTTTGTGCTAATTGATTTATTCTCTCTCTCTCTTTCTCTCTCTCTCTCTCTCTCTCTCTCCCCAACCATCTCCTCTCTGTCTCTTAGTTTCTTGCCCTGTTTCACCTGTTCTCGTCTTGTTCTCCAACACACCCCCTGGCTTTGTCTCTTGTGTGTCAGTGGAGAGATACAGCAGCAGGGCTAGACAGGCAGGTCACTTCTCTATCTCTATGGCTTCTGTGCATTTTGGGAATAGGACTATCTCCTCCACAGCATCAGACATAATAACGATGTCACATGGTGAAATCACAACTTTTGTGTCCTTGAGTCTCCTTCCACTATATGCTCCTTTCTGACAGGAAATTTGTCTACTAACTGTATTGTATTCTCCTGAAGCATTGCTCTGCACACAGTAGGTTATCAATTGAGAGAAAATAAATAGAATATTGTTAATTCAATCAATAGAGTACTATTGATTAACTCCTTTCTTTACTCGAGGAAAATCTAACAGGGTGGGAGATCTGAAAGTCACCTGTTGTTCCACCTTGAACTATCCTCAATGTTCAACTTCCACATCACCCTTTTCTTCCTTCACAGGCAGGATTTCTTAGCATATAGAACTCGAGGCTGAGATGCAGTGAGAGAAAGAGAGAGAAAAAGTCAATGTGCAAAGATAGCACATTTACTGGGAAATGAAACCTGGTGTCAGGTAAGAGCAACCAATGGTTGAAACAGAAAAAAAATAATTGCATCATCCCGAGATCTGCTCACCCTATAGTAGCAAAAATGGAAATATTTGAGGAAAACAGTTCAATAAGCACCAGCCATTCCACTTGTCCATTTTCTCATGCAAAATATGTCTATATGAGCAGTTAATCCAGGAAAATTTGTTTCTAAAGGATGTACTGAGGACATTTAAATGACAAGTTTTCCAAGTAAAACTGAGCATTTTTTAAGCAATTCTGAGGTCTAGAATAGGAACTTTTGGAGGAGAGAGTGGGCAGAGGCATTATGTTTTGCTTATTTTATTCTATTCTTAGCCATTTTAGTAGATGGTGGATGTCTGTGGTGTGGGTAAATGGGGCAACCATGGAAGACATGGAGGAAACAGAGCAAAGACTGATGCCACCCAGAAGGAGGGGAACAAAGAAGCTTCTGGAGAGACTTGACCTGGGGTATCTTGGGGGGAAAGTGACAGGGAGGCCTGATACAGACCGAAGTAAAGAGAGCTCAGGGGTCTGAGGGGATATCTTTCTCTTCATTGTGTCTTCTCCTGGCCTCTATGCTTCTCCGACCCCATCCTCAAACAGGGCTGTGGTAGCTTGGATGGAGCAGGGCAAAAGAGACAGCTGGGAGAGACAATCTAGATTAGTTTGGGGGAATAGAAATAAGTATAATAATAGTACTAATACTATGTGTTACACTGTGCCAACCACTGGAGTAGATACAAGATAATCAGTTTGGACACAGTCCCTTGTCCCTTACAGGGCTCACATTCTATGTAGGAGGGAAAGCAAGTACTTTATTCTCACTTTACAGATGACACAGCTGAAGTATAGACAGGTTAAGTGACTCACCCAAAGTCACACAGTCAACAAGTGGCAGGGCTGGGATTAGAACCCAGATCCTCTGTCTCCCAAGCTTGTGCTCCTTCAACTAGGCTTCTGAAGTGGTGGGGTATTAGACTCTTCCCTTATCTCCTGTCTGTGTTCCCCTAAAACTCTCTCCCTACTCGAAGGAGACTGCTCTCCTTCTTTCTCACCCCCTGCTCACCCTCTGCCTCCCAAGTCCTACTGCCACTATTCCCTAAACTTCTCTTGACCAGCTTTGTCACCAGACCACTGCAGAACACATGGGGGCTGAGTAACTCCTGACAAATAGGCAGGAGTTTCTGATAAAGAGCCAATGTCTGTGTTGCATTAATTCAGTAGATCAAGGAATCCATCATAACATAAAGTAGAGAAAAAACAAAGCAACGACATATGGCTTGCAATTCTTCCTCAAATTTCTAAAATAACAATGAACCCCTTAACATTATTAAACATTGAAAAAGTGGCAATCTCTATCCACCAACAGTTTATGATGCCAGAGAATTCCTTCTTATTCCCCTTGTACAAATAGAGTCTGTATCTACCTGTCTCTCTCATTTAGATTGTATGTTTCTTGTCTTTTTTGTCTTTTTTTATTGCTCGCTATAAAGTGCAGAGTTCAGTACTCTGTACAATAAGTACTGATTAATTGGATGAGGATAAGAATGATAATGATGATGATGATGATGCAGCAAAGTATGAGGACCAAAAAAATTGGTTTCACTTTCATAGATAAAACCTCCATCTTCACCATGAAACTGTTATCTGTGCTTCTAACTTTCTCCAGAAATGTGAAGCAGAATGAAAAGGATACAGATGTCCCAGAAGAGAATTGGGAATCAGTGTGGTATTAGAAAAAACACAAGTTTGGGTGTAAGAGGTCCAGGTCTCTATTTTGGCTCTGTCTTTTGTCTGTGGTATGACCTTAAAAGAATCACTTAAGTTTTCTTTGCCTCAGTTCCCTCATCTGTAAAATAGAGATTCAAACCTTGTTCTTCCTCCTGCTTAGATTCTGAGCTCAAAGAGGGACAGGGAACGTGTCCAACCTGATCATCTTGTATCTACCCCAGTGCTTATCACAGTCCTTGGCACATAATGAGAGTTAACAAATATTATCATTATTATTATTATCATTACTATTATGCTCCCAAGGAAGTGTCCTGATTCATTCATTCATTCAGTCATATTTATTGAGTGCTTACTGTGTGCAGAGCACTGTACTAAGCACTTGGGAAGTACAATTCAGCAACAGATAGAGACAATCCCTACCCGACAGTGGGCTCACAGTCTACAAGGGTGAGACAGACAACAAAACAAAACAAGGAGACAGACATCACTACCATCAGAATAGATAAATAGAACCATAGATAAATGCACATAATTAAATCAATAGAGCAATAAATATGTACAAATATATACAAATGCTGTGGGGAGGGGGAGGGGGTAGAGCAGAGGGAGGGAGTAGGGGTGATGGGGAAGGTAGGAGGAGCAGAGGGAAAGGGAGGGCTCAGTCTGGGAAGGAGGCCTGGAGGAGGTGAGCTCTCCTGATGATAATAACTATAGGCCATTCACAGATCGCCTTACAAAATCACCCCGCATTTGGATCTAGGCAAAGTTTAGGTCTTGATATATAGATAATGGTACCTGTAAATGGAGTTGCTTGAACTAAGCTCCCATCAGTGAATGTGACTGTGGTAAAACGAGGTTGAATTGTTCTTGTACTAACAGGGTATATCTATTATTTCTTGGCTGGATTCAAGTTACCAATTTTAAGAGGACCAGTAAAGCATTGTTCTGTTGAAAATGTCATGTGTCTCTAGACATGGATTTCCATTTGACTGTTCCCTCCACTTTGGGAAAGAGCCCACTAAAAGCGGTTATGGCTAACCGAGAATTGAACCCTTCTGGGTTTCAAAGGTAACTGCTGCTCAAGCATCTTATTATAATTTTAGAGCTAAACTCCTCCAAAGTATTAAAAATGGCTAAATTAAGGAAACACAAAGTTAAATCTCCAATGTTTTCCTTTCAGACTATTGGACACAATGGACAAACCATGAAGAGTTTTTTTTTTTTAAAAAAAAAAGGAAATCTGAATGGATCCCGGCTGTTTTGGTTCCAGATTTATTTTCAACCTAGAAAGTAGGGGGAGTGGTGCTATTGGTTTATTTCAGTATGCAGCCATACCTGCTTATAGCACTCTTCGTTTAGCACTCTTTTGCCATAGCAGTTTTGAATTTTCAAGCTGGAATTGCTTTAAGAGCTCACTCAATTCAGCATAATGCTAGAAATTTCTGTGGCTTAAAGATTTGCTTTACTCTCTTCCTCCACCTTTGAAGTATTTTCTCTGCCCTGAATATGGTGATTAAAGCCTATATTGGTTTAGTAGTATGTAATAGCAATTCTCTTTAGCATAGGGAATAACATGTTTAGCCTGTTAGTGCACAGCACCTTTTTGCTGACTAGGGTATGAAAGACAGTACTTTGCAAAATAACTATTTACATATGTATTAATAGTCTAATTCAAAAACTTTAATTGTTGGTACCTCCCTCTACAATATTTGCTCATCTGACTACATTGTGTTTATAAATATATATTCATTTTTTTTAGCCAAATTATTTTAGATCTTGGAAATGAGTTAATGCATTTTATGCTATTCTTTATGGGAAAGTATTTTCATTGACCTAATTTAAGTGGGTTAACTAGTGCATTGCAGACCTTTACGTAGAGAGGGCAGCCCTCCCTTGCCTGACTTATACTGGTCCGACTTCACACATTTGACCACCCCGAGGCAGGAAAATGTTTTTCAGCCCTTCACATTCCATCTGACACTTTTTGAATGCACACAGAGTAACATGATAACATTTTACACGAGTCCATCCACACCCCCAATCCTAAGAATCAGAGGATTCATTGAGAGCTTACTCTGTGCAGACAAGTGTATTAACAGCTTGGGGAATACAAAAGTTAGTAAACACGATACCGGCATTCAAGGAGTTTACATTCAATCAATCAATGAACATCAACTCTGCACTTGTCTGTGGAAATTACAGATAGGAAAAATAGTAGACTATAAAGATATTTGCATAAGTGCTGAGGGGATAGGATGAGTACTAAAATGTTTAGGTAGTGTACTTGTATTAAACACTTTAATATTCTTCCTATCCCCTCAGCACTTATGCAGATGTATTCATTGTCTGCTATTTTCGCTATCTGTAATTTATTTTAATATCTGCCTCCCCATGCAGATGGTAAACTCCCTAACATAATAATAATGCTTACTATGTACCAGACATTGTACTAAGCACTGGGGTGCATAGAAGCTAATCAGATTGGGCACCGTCCCTGTCCCCTGTGGGGCTCACAGTCTCAATCCCCATATTACAGATGAGGTAACTGAGGCTCAGAGAAGAGCCTGCCAGACTTGTGGTCTGTCCACTATGCCACTGTGATTAAGAATCACGTCTACCAATTATTTTGTATCACATTTTCCCCAACTTCTTAGTACTGTGCTCTGTTCATAGTAAGGCTTACCAAAGCCCACTGATTGATTAATTGATTGATCGATGTCCCCTAAGGTAATTCAGCCTAGAAATTACCTTAGTTTCAATTACCCAGTTCCTGTCAGTCCCAAAGGCCATTTCATTTGAAATATCATAATAATTAAAGTCAAAGTATTTTGGATGGAAGAATGAATTGTCTGCTTAATATGTAGAAATAGTTTCGAGGAAATGCCTTACCTCTTTCCAGTTTCTAGGAGGTCATTCATAAATTACTGCTTCAGTGCATTGTATCATATTGGTGGACCTGAAAGAGTTAAGGCAGCTCCAAGCAATCCCTGACTCACTCCTCCAGAGTATCTTAAGCCCTGAAAGAGTCCGGCTAAGTGTGTCATACAAAAGTTTGAAAGTGGTGTGGGATGTTAAGTATTGTACCATATGTGCCACATTACTTAACTAAGGCACTCGAATGGAGGATTTAAAGTTTCTTAACTTGTTTTTTTTAACCTTTCCTTTTCTTCTCCTTTTCATAGAGCTCAAAGTCCTGCTACCTAAACAAAGAAAGAACCTGGAAAATATGTGACACTAATTATTTGTGGATGGAGATTTTGGAGATATTAATTCGTCTCAGAATACATATTTCAGAAGGTGCAGTAGAGGTTAATTCAATCATGGAGTATGGAGAACGACTTAAAAGAATAATGAATAGGAGTTAGGGATCTTTCTAAAGAGATAGCTTTGTCATTTCACACCCATACATGCTCCTAATTCTTTATGATGATGTCTATTATGCGCTTAACAGGATCCAAGCACTCAGGTATGAGATAATCAAGGTAATTACAGGGGAGATAATCCCTGCACCACTTAGAGCTGACACTGTAATTCTTCTCAGGAATAACATCATTAGCAGTCAAATAACAGCGTAAAGGTTTGTTCAAAAGCTTGTATATATGTATATTTAGGTATTCCGCTTCTGTAATTATTGATTATATCATTCGTTATTGTTATCATTATCATCACTACCAATATGCACTCATTCCTCCTATACCATGGGGGTTACATTCTTTCAGTCAGTCCGTCATATTTATTGAGTGCTTACTCTGTGCAGAGCATTGTACTTAGCGCTTGGAGTAGTGGATTGTACCAATAAAGAGACATATTCCTTGCTCACAAAGAGTTTACAATCTAGAGCGGGAGACAGGCATTAACAGAAATAAATATATAAATTACCTCTGATTAAGTATTATTACGTGATGTCTAATCCCAGCTCCACCACTTATCAGCTGTGTGACTTTGGACAAGTCACTTCACTTCTCTGTGCCTCAGTTACCTCATCTGTAAAATGGAGATTAAGACTGGGAGCCCCAAGTGGGACAACCTGATTACCTTGTATCTACCCCAGCTCTTAGAACAGTGCTTGGCACATAGTAAGCCCTTACCAAATACCATCATTATTATTTTTACTTCTCGTAATCAAAGCCACACACATCTGCCATTCAATGGTATTTACTGAATGCTTGCTCTCTGGGTTTTCAGCACTCAGGAGAGTACAATAGAGCTAGTAGACAAAATCCCTGCCCTTGACGGGTTTAAATACAGTGGGAAAGATAGACAGGTGGGCAGAAGCAACAGAGTTTAGATATATGTGTATAATTAATCGGTGGTATTTTTTTGTGTTGTGTATCTACTGTGTGCAGATCACTGCACCAAATGCTTGGAAGAGTATAATAGAAGACGACACAATCCCTGCTCACAAGGAGATAGAAGCAGCATGGCTTAGTGGAAAGAGCCCGGGGTTGGAAGCCAGAGGTCTTGAAACTTCAGCTGTGTGACTTTGGGCAAGTCACTTAACTTCTCTGTGCCTCAGCTACCTCATCTGTAAAATGGGGATGAAGTCTGTGAGCCCCACCTGGGACAACCTGATAACCTTGTATCTGTCCCAGTGCTTAGAACAGTGCTTGGCACATAGTAAACACTTACCAAATACCACCATTATTAGATCGTTCATCCGTTCTCTCGATCCCTAGAAGCGATCTATCCAAAACCCTTCAAGAAGACATTCATTCTGGAAGAACTGACCTTATTTGATTTGAGTAACTACACCAGCAAACCATTTCCACCCTGAGCTGTCTCGGCTGCAGGGCACTTCAAAGACACCACTGTCCTTTCAACACCCAGGTGAAGAAAAACCGTTCATTTACTGAGGGGGGAAATAGACGCTGTAGTGGTGTTGAAAGCCCACATTAAAGAATAAAGTGTGAGAGTCCGTTCTGGAGTTCGACCTGTCACATTCTTCTATCCATTTTACCCCAAAGAAGGCACACGGGTAGACTATGAACAAGGACATCATTGTTCTGTAAGGGGAGATCTGGAGCCAAAATTCACTGCCCTTCACTAGCGAGAGTATCCCTTTCTCCTTGTCACTCTGTCTTGAGAATCTGAAAATTTACAGTTGCACTGAGGAAAAGGGGGAGAGAAAACGGGCTTTGGCTAAAGATGTCCAGATGAAATAGATGAATAACTGAGCGGGAATAATCTGGCCATCTCGGTTTTGAAGGCTGCTATCTCTCTCATTAGTTGGACTTTAAATAAAGTCTTGGAATTCTATTTAGACTCTGGCGGTGGTGCTGGTGCAGGATTGGGCCTCGTTCTCTTTCTCTGAAATCTTAAACAAAATCAGTTACAGCTCTTTCACACCGACTCGCGCTCTTTGGCGTAGCCCCCATTATTTCCATGCAAAGAATTTGGCCCTATGGTGCATTACAAAGAATCCAAAGGACTAACCTTTTAGTGTTGGAAACAGCTAATGTTCTTGCCAGGAAGCTAAAGCTGGAGTATCCCCTTTATCATAGCCAAATTTATGACATGGATCAAAAACTATAAAAAGCTGTGTTGCATCCTGCCATTAAGGAGAATTAATATTTTCAGTGGTATGTTAACCAAAGTTTTTCCAGTGTCTCTCGTTAAAAGCAGATTGTTGACTTTTCATCATGGTGTGCCAAACATTTTCATTGAAACCCTAACAAGACTTTCATCTTACAACCATTATTTCTTAATGGACTTGGATAGGAGCAGGGCGAGGCAGAGCATTTCCTCCGCAACTTCGCCTCAGCGGCCCATCATTAGCCGGCTGGCCTTGCCGAACCATTACCCACGTCGACATTTAAAGTACTTCCAGGGTGCCTTTTTTTCCTGAACGTACTCCGCATTTTATCTATTATGCTCCGGCAAAATGGAGACCATTTCCCGCTCTCAAGACTCTTTGTTATGATCCTCTTTCATTCAGCTGCGCAGTAAAAGTCATAATAAATGAGATCATTCACAATTTTTTTTTTCTTTTATGGAGTGTATTTTGTGGAACTTTCCCCCAAGTCGGGAAATCAATCTGTCTTTTTCAACCACAAAGCCCAAACAATTTGACAGTAATATAGTACCTCGACATCAGTCACTTGAGATCTCCTAATTGTTCTCTTCTTTCAGTCTTCCCGTGGCCCAATCTGAAACGTTGGAGAGATTTACTGGAGTGGAAGCCACGGGGTGACAAGTAAATAATTATCCGGCAACCTTTTGGGGTTTTAAGATTCTTCCAATGTGCTTTCAGTTTTTCCTGCTCGCAATCCTATAAGAACGGACCAGCCAGCTAGTAGGTTAGCGAGTTGATGCTGACACTGTGTAATTTGCTTTAAAGATTGCTCATTAATCCATCTCTTTCCTATTATGTCGGTTTTAAAGATTCTTTGACAATTACATACACAGATGGAGTCTTGGAGCCTTTCAACTTTCTATGGTATTTTGACTCAGCCCTTTGGCAGTCAGTTTATTCTAAGTAAGAACCCTCAAGTGTGATATTGCCAGTTCTAAGAAGCTCTGTAATATTTATATGTCTTCATTCAGACTCCATATCAAACGTAGCCCAGGCTTCGTGCCTTCATTAAGAAAACCTGGCACCTAGACATTGCCAGATGGTCCTCTTTTTAGGTCTAAATTTAAGTAGCGTTGTATATTTATTTTTCCACTGTTCAGTCTTCCCTCAACTTTCCTTACTGTGAAATCCTGTCTGCTAAGGACAGGTCGACTTTAATCACCTCTGATTTAACCAGTGCCTTATCTCCCTTCTCTTTTCTTCTTATGTGATGTGTTTATAATGCTCTGGTGATTCAGGTGGGGCTGAGAAAAGATAACTGAAAGCAACTGAGAGAAATAAGAAATGTTGAGAAGAAGTGAGATCAGAAGGAAATAGCATGGGCCTGGGAGGCAAAAGACCTGTGTTCTAAACCTGACTCTGCCACTTGCCCGGTTTGTGACCTTGGACAAGTCAATTAACTTCTCTGTGCCTCAGAAACCTCATCTGCAAAATGGGGATTGACTGCCCATTTTCCTTCCTACTTAGACTCTGAGCCCCTTTGGGACAGCATCTTTGTCCCATCTGATTATCTTATATTTACCCTAGTGTTTATTACAGAGTTTGGCACAAAAAATCAGTGTGGTCTTGTAGATAGACCCTGGACCTGAAAGTGAGAAGGATCTGGGTTCTAATCCCAGGTCCACCACTTCTTTGCTATGTGACCTTGGGCATGTCACTTCACTTCTCTTTGTCTCCATTACCTCATCTGGAAAATGGGAATTAAAACTGTGAGCCTTAAGTGGGACAATTGAACTCTATCCAACGTGATTAATTTATATCTACCTCGGTGCTTAGTACAGTTCCTGGCACATAGTAAGTGCTTAACAAATGTCATTTAAAAATAGTAAATTCTTAAAAGTTATCATTATTATTACTATTATTATCCAATTGAACAGTGAGGTAGGAAGTGGGCTTGGAATGAGATACAAAATGTCATGCCAGCAGATGATGGATAATGTTTGCCATCTAATAAATCTCTGGTTATAGGTTGGAAATTTGGGTACCAGTTAATCAAATGGCAAGAGAATACTACTTTTCCACCTGTCTCATTCTTAAATCCAATTCTTCTTGGGCCCCTTTTCTTTAAATTGTTGACTATTATTCCAGCCTATAACTGTTTAGTGTGTAACCTTCTTGACAGTGAAGATCACATCTTTAATTCAGTTGTCCTCACCCATGAACCTAGCACAGTGCTCCTCCACTCATGGATGCATATTATCACACTATTAGGGTCATTGGCTCACAATTCTAGAGAAGCATAGTGGCCTAGTGAAAAGAACATGGTCCTGGGAGTCAGAGGACCTGGGTTCTAATTCTATTCCAGCACTTATCTGCTGTCTGACCTTGGGCAAGTCACTTAACTTCTCTATGACTCAGTTACCTCATCTGTAATATGGAGATTAAGACTGTAAGACCCATATGGGACATGGACGGTGTCCAATCTGATTACCTCATATCCAATCCAGGGCTTAATACAGTGCCTGGCATGTAGTAAGTGCTTAGCAGATACCATTAAAAAATCTTAGGCACATGATACAGAATAAACTATCTATAAGGGCTACCATTCATCTGGTAGCATTTCTATAAGACAACCTTTCCATTAATTTACTGAAAATATTGTATTTCTTAAAAAACCCTTTTCTGTATGTGCCCAATGATTTCCACACATATCCTATAAGACGAATTTATAAGGCTAGAATTACTGGCCTATAAATTGAGAATTTATGCAAACTTTTAGACTTGAGCCAATCCTACCAAATTCATTTCATTTTATGCTCCTTCTAAGAGGAGGCTCTCCTATGTAAACTGAATCTCTTAACTCTACCAAATCCAATATAAACACCCTCTTTATAAGACACACCTCACTGTAATGTGCTGTGTGGAGCTCTCAACCAAAAATATAAATGGAGACCTCTGTTAAGGGAGTTAACTCCTTCATACAAAATCCCCAAACAATTTCTCCTGCAGATGGCAAAACTATCTTTATTTGACCCACTCAAAGAATAAAGGCTCAGGGAGACAGCATAATCCAAGTGATGCCTCAGATCACACCTGGAAAAGAAAATGCAAATCCTGGAAAGAGTCTTCAGTGTGTGAAAACTCTTTTAATCCTTTCAGAATTCAAACCTGCTTTCGTTTACTTTAGCTTGTTACATAACCTAAGTGGCCCATTATAATTCAATCCAAATGGAGAGTGGGGAGAGACCTTCTGCAAGCCTGTGGAAATGAGTCAGGACATTAAAGAGAAGCTGGCAAAGTTATAAATCTTTGTTTTAATCGGGAGCGAAAAGGTTAATCCACATTTTCACTGAAAAACAGGCTGGCCGAAATTTTTCCAGAGATGTGGGGATTTCTCTCTCTCTCTCTCTCTCCCTCTCTCTCTCTCTCTCTCTCTCTTTTCCTCAGTAGGGGTTTGGAAAGGAGGTTTGGAAGGGAAGGAGGGCTTCAGTTCCAGGATCCCTGCGTTCCCACGAGCATCATTAACGAAGGGGGACGGGTTTCCTGCTGAGGCAGCCATCTGCAACATTCTGCGAACAGCAGGATACGAAGGCCTGGTGAAGGAGAGCAAACCCAGGGTGATGATTCTTTCTGCATTCAAAGAAACAATGGAGGATTTTTCCGCTTTTTTGAGTAGGGGAGGCGAGAGGGAAGTGAGGGAGGGTGGTGGGGATTCCTTAGATGGAATTCCTTATCATAGGCTCAGCGATGGAGCCATAGTAGCATTGTCGAGGCTGAAGAGATTGGCACCAATATACCCTGGGCAACCCCTTCTGGATGTGCTGAGCATGCTGGGAAGGTCATCATCCCAAGCCACCATCATACAACAGGGAATTTACTGGAATCAGAGGTGTGGATCTGAGCTTCCCTTCAGCGTTGCTTTCTAGACTTGGGTCGAGTAGAGCTTTTTTTTTTTTCTTGCAAAAGGGTGTTGTTCCCTCCTAATTTTATTAAGGTTATTTTTATGCCTAGAATTTGAGGCTCACACGTCTGTTATTTCCGCTGGTGCTCAGCTTTCGCGATTGCTGCCTATGAAAAGTTGTAAAGAGTGACAGTGGAAAAAATAACAGGCCCCTTAACTTCCAACATCTGGAGAAAACAATTTTAAGGGAACAGTAACAAATAGGTACGGTAGTCTAGAAAGCTCCAAACATCCACATTCATCTCAAAGACCGAACAATTGATACTTTCCGGGAGAATTTTTTTTATGTGGATGCAGCCTAAAGAGCCTAATAAAAATAGTAAGAAAGAAAAATCTTATTTAAGAAAATGCAGTTTGCAGTCTTGCCATAGGTCAGCCTAATGACTAATGTTAAATCCCCAAAGCACACAGGTACCGAGGTTCTTTCCCAGAGAATGACCTTAAAAATATATATTCCCTCTCAGAAAAGGCTCAAAAAACTTCCTGTTATTTAGTTTTCAATAAAGTCTTACCATTACATAGAATTCCCTTGGCTGCTGCCTAGAAACGAAACAAACTCTACTGTATCATATGGAACTTCAAAACTACATTAAGCACTCCAGCAGAGTGATAAATATCAGGATGAACAATGCAGTAGTAGTTTTATTGAGTGAAAAAGGTATGAAATGTAAAAGCTTTTAACATCAAGACTCGACCGATCAAAGGACTCTATTTTCCTGAAAGTTTATTTTTTTTTCTTTAAATAGAAAGGGCATTTCCACCACAGGATTATCTAAAAGAAAACCCCACACTTAGGACAACCTAAAATTTTCCATTTGACTTTATTGAACAATTTTATTTTTTACAGCACACATTCCTAAACACTCCCATTTGTAATCCAAGTTCCTGTTTGTGACCCTGAAATTCCAGTTTTATGATGTCAGTATCTGCTGGTTTTCTAGGGCATTGTATCAGAAAATGGAAACAAGATGAATTGAATATATTTTCCTTTATGGGCGCTCATTTGGAAAGGCAAAAATCTACCCGAACTCAGTGTAAGAGATATTTGATGTGTATTTTAACAGAAACAGATTAAGGCAATGATACCTCCTCATTGAGAGTAAAAGAACTCACATTCATCATCATCAACATTATTAAACACTTTCTAGCATGACTAAATTGGAAATTCCTCGAGGACGGGAATTATGTTGACTAACTCTGTTGTACTCTCCCAAGTGCATTGTACCGTGTTCTGCACACATTAGATATTCAATAAATGCGAATGATTGATTGATTGATTGATTAATTACAAAACCTAACTAGACCCTTGGGAATGATAACAAGAAAATGACATAGTCACTTCTTTTGAGGAGTTTACAATTGAATGGGAAATAAACCATAGATAAAGAAATAGTATGAGGGTTATGAGTAATCAAAAATCAAGCAAGCAATTATGTGACTAGCCTGTTCTCTAAGACTAAGTTGAAAAGTATTGCCAAAGATACTGGCGTCCACCACCAGAACCCTCAAGAAAGGCTTATTAAGTCACGGGACTGGAAACCATCTTGAAAAAGCATTTCTTCTTATTCATTCAATCATATTTACTGAGCGCTTACTGTATGCAGAGCACTCTACTAAGCACTTGGGAGAGTACAGTACAACAATAA
The DNA here is from genome assembly GCF_004115215.2 of Ornithorhynchus anatinus. NCBI lineage: Eukaryota > Metazoa > Chordata > Mammalia > Monotremata > Ornithorhynchidae > Ornithorhynchus > Ornithorhynchus anatinus. The sequence continues at coordinate 63,808,499 of NC_041735.1, read as the reverse complement.
ACAGACACATTCCCTGCCCACATAGAGCTTACAGTCTAAAAGAGGGGAGAAAGACATTAGTCTAAATAAAGTACCCAAGTGCTTTGGGTCTGAGAATGGGGAAGAACAGGAGCGATGCAGAAGGGAATGGGAGAAGAGGAGAGGGGAGCATATTCTAGGAAGTCCTTTTGGAGGAGATGGGCCTTCAATAAGGCTTTGATGGGGGGAGAGCAATTGCCTTTCAGATTTGAAGAAGGAGGGTGTTCCAGGCCAGAGGCAGGTTGTGGGCAAGGGATTGACGGTGAGAAAGGAGAGATGGAGACACAGTGAGAAGGTTAGCATTTGAGGAGCAAAATGTGCAGGCTGAGTTGTAGTAAGAGAGTAGTGAGGTGAGGTAGGAGAGGGCAAAATAATAGAACGCTTTAGAGTAGGTGAGGAGTTTTTGCTTGATGCAGAAATGGATGAGCAACCACAGGAGTTTTTTGAGGAGTGGGAAGACATGTCCTGAATGTTTTTGTAGAAAAGTAATCTGGGCAGCAGAATGAAGTCTGGACTGGATACTATTGGTAATAGTATTTATGGAGTGCCTCCAGAGACCAGTACACCCTGAACTTAACATTTGACAAAGTACCATGATCCCTGCCTACAAGGAGTTTGCTCTCTAGTGAGGGAGACAGACAAAAGAATATTGAATTCTACTTCCTCTACTTGTATGTCTTGCCTGCATCTCAAATTTAAAATGTCCAAAACAGAACTCCTTATCTTCTCACCCAAACCCTGTTCTTTACCTCACCTTTCTGTCACTGTAGACATCACCACAATCCTTCCTGTATTATAAGCCCATAACCTTGGTGTTATCCTCCACTCATCTCTGTCATTCAATGTACATAATCAGTCACTAAATCTGGCACACTCAATCTGTGTTCAACCTTCACACATCACTAAAATCTGTCTTTTCCTTCCACCCACACTACTACCATGTTAATAATAGCTCTGGTCCTACACCATCTCAATTACTGTATCTGTCTCCTTATTGACCTCCCTGCATCCTGTCTCTCCCTACTCCAGTCCACACTTCACTCTGCTGTCCCAATCATTTTTCAACATATACATTCAGTCCATGGTTTCCCACTCCTCAGAACCCTCCAGTGGTTGCCCATCCACCTCTGCATCAAAGAGAAACTCCTTACCCTTAGGCTTTTAAGGACTTAATCCCCTTGCTCCATCCTACCTCATCTCACTACTCTCTTACTCCAAACTAACCCACACATTTGGCTCCTCTAATGCCAACCGTCTCACTGTACCTCAATCTCATCTGTCTCACCACCGAACTCTAGCCCGCATCCTGCCCCTGGCCTGGAACACCCTCCCCCTTCAGCGTGGCTCAGTGGAAAGAGCCTGGGCTTGGGAGTCAGAGGTCGTGGGTTCTAATCCCTGCTCTGCCACTTAGTTGTGTGACTCTGGGCAAGTCACTTAACTTCTCTGTGTCTCAGTTACTCCATCTGTAAAATGGGGATGAAGACTGTGAGCCCCACAGGGGACAACCTAATGATCTTGTATCTACCCAGCACTTAGAACAGTGCTTGGCACATAGTAAGCGCTTAACAAATACCAACATTGTTATTATCATTATTATATCTGACAGATGATGACTCCATCTTCAAAACCTTACTGAAGGCACATCTCTCCAAGAGGCCTTCCCTGACTAAGCCCTCCTTTCCTCTTCTCCCAATCCCTTCTGTGTCACCCTTGCACCAGGTTTGCACCCTTTATTCACTCCTCTCTCAACCCCCAGCAATTACATACATATCCATAATTTATTCAAAGTATTGTCTGCCTCCCCCGCTGTATTGTGAGCTTGTTGTGGGCAGGGAATGTGTCTATCAATTCTGTTATATTATACTCTTCCTAGCACTTAGTACAGTGCTCTGCACACAGTAAGCATTCAATAAAAATGATCGATTGAGTGACTGTGAGCCCTATGTGGGACAGGACATATGGACAATTGTCTCATATCTACATCAGCATTTAGTAAAGTGCACGGCACCAAATAAAGACAGACTTCCTAAAGTCTGCAGCTCCAGGATACAAGTATTAGAAGATATAAAACCGTCTCTTGATAGTGGTAGGAGAACATCGGGAAATATTAAGTTTCAGAGGCTGGGTTTGATTGGAGACTTTTATCAGTAACACTGGGTCAGTCTGTTGACAGCATTTCAGTAAAATGTTGAAACTAATCTGCCAGAGAAATGGGAGATATCCTGCCAAAATTGTCTTTGGGGCCTACTAATAAGAAGAGAGACAGTCTATCAGGGTAGCTCCAGGAGGGCCTATGACATCTCTGGAGATTTTTATAGCTCTTTGGTCTTCCACTTGAAGAAAAGAGTTTTTTGGATCTAATTGGTCCCAATCGTCTGTAGCCCTTTAGCCTGTCTCACCTGCAACTCCTGAGTCTGAAGTGATCTCAGCCTTTCGCCATTATTGTCGGATTTGTGAGATCGAGTATTACAAGGAGAAGAACTGGGAATGTTGACTTCTGTGGGCAAAGGAATGGTAATAATGATGATGGTAATAATGATAATAGCAATTATAATGATTATAATAATGATGGACTGTAAGCTCATCGTGGGCAGGATCTCATCTATCTCGCCTCCGATCTCTCTCCCATGTCATACTTCTGTCCTGAAACGCCCTCCCTCTTCATGTTCAACAAACAATTACTCTCCCCACCTTCAAAGCTTTATTGAAGGCACGTCTCCTCTGAGAAGACTTCCCTGACTAAGCTCTCATTTGCTCTTTTTTCCACTCCCTTCTGTATCACCCTGATTTGCTCCTTTTATTCATCCCTCCCTCAGCCCCACAGCACTTATGTACATATCTGCAATTTATTCATTTATATCAATGTCTGTATCTCCCTCGAGACTGTGAGTTAGCTGCGGGCAGAGAATGTGTCTACCTACTCTGTTGTATTGTACTCTCCCCAGTGGTTAGTACAGTGGAATGTACACAGTAAATGCTCTGTAAATAAGATCGATTGATTGATTACTGTACTTTCCTTAGTGTTTAATACTGGGCTCTGCATACAGTAAGTGCTCAGCAAATGTTATCATTTGATTTTAATAATAATAATAATAATAATAACAATAATGATACTATTGATATTTTTTAAAGTGCTTACTATCTACCCAAGACTGTGCTAAGCACTGGGATAAATACAATACAACTGGATCAAACACAGTCCTATCCTAAATGGGGTTCAGAGGGAACAGAGAACAGGAATTTAATCCTCATTTTACAAATGGGGAAATTGAGTCTCAGAGAGGTAAAGTGACTTATCCAAGGTCATTCAATAAACAAGTGGCAGAGCTGGAATCAGAATTCTGGTCTCCTGAGTCACAGTCCTAGGCCCTTTCAACTCATATGTGCTGCTTTTGTGGCCCTTGTGAGTAACTCCTGTTCCCACCATTTTCACTCTTCTTCTGATGGTTTGTGTCTCTCACAAGGCTCCCAGGTCGGTTAATTTGGTCCTCGTGTCCTAGGTTCACATTTGCTATCCACAACGAACTCACAGTCCAGAGGGGGAGACAGACATTAATATAAATTTACCAATTATGAATATGTACATAAGTGTTCTGGGGCTGAGGAAGGAATGAATAAAGGGAGCAAATCAAGTCTAAGATGGAGTAGAGATTCTTTGATCCAATCCCCAGGATGCCATAGGACTGACTATCTCCTTCCTTCAATTTGTTGGGAGGCATTTCTTCGGTGTATGATGGTGTATGAGTGAGAAAGGACAGATGATGAATAGTATGAACAAACTTTTGATCTCTGAATTCAGTGCCCAGCCTACCAAATGCCCCGTTCATCTTTTGGACCTGCCACCGTATTATCTTATTGTCAAAGCCTATTAGTGGATCTGTCCATGTCTCCCCGCTCCTCAAGAACCTCTATTGGTTGCCTGTCCACTTATGCATCAAGCAGAAGCTCCTAATCTTCAACTTTAAGGCACATGGTCTGCTTGCTCCCTCTTATTTTATTTCACATATCTTCTACTACAAACCAACCCACACACTCCACCCCTTTAATTCCAACCTATGCTCTGTACCTCATCCTCATCCAGTCCTCCACCAGTCTCTTGCCCACATCCTCCCTTGGACTTGAAACTCCCACTCCCTTCACATTGGACAGTCCACTGTTCTCCTCACCTTCAAAATATCCCTAAAATCACATCTCCAAGAGGTCTCGCCTCATTCCCCATATCTGCTCTCCCCCCTGCATTGACTATTCATTTTGATATACATTTGCTATGCATTTTATGCATTTTGTTCTGTTTTGTTTTCTTGTCTGTCTCCCCTGTTTAGACTGTGAGCTTATTATTGGGCAGGGATTGCCTCTATCTGTTGCCAAATTGTATATTCCAAATGCTTAGTACACTGCTCTGCACATAGTAAGCACTCAATAAATATGAATGAATGAATGAATGAATGAATACTCCCCCCAGACAAACCAATATCCTTATACTCTACTACTTCCCCTATCTGTAACTTATTTTAATGTCTACTCACCCTCTACGCTATAAGCTCCTTGGGGGCAGGGTTGAGTTCTACCAATGCTATTCTGTTGTACTTTTCCAAGTGCTTAATGAGTGAATAGAATCGGTAGATCAATCAATCATATTTATTAATATTAATAATAATGATGGTATTTGTTGAGTGTGTTCTATGGGCAAAGCACTGTTCTAAGCTCTAGGAGTGCTTACTGTTATTAAGTACTTATTGAGTTTCTGTCGGTCTCTTTGTTTTGCTTTCTTGTCTGTCTCCCCCTTCTAGACTGTGAGCCCACTGTTGGGTAGGGGTTGTGTCTATCTGTTGCCAAATTGTACTTTCCAAAAACTAAGTACAGAGCTCTGCACACAGTAAGCACTCAATAAATACATTTGAATGAATGAATGATATGAGTGCTTACTATATGCATAGCACTGTACTAAGTGCTTAGGAGTGTACAGAACTATAGAGTTGGTAGATCCAAACCCTGCCCACAACAAACTTACAGTCTAGAGGGAGAGGCAGACTTCAAATAAATGATGGATATGTACAGAAATGCTGTGTGGCTGGGGGTAGGGTGAATATCAAGGGCTTAAAGGGTACAAATCCAAGTGCGAGGGCAACACTGAAGAGAGCAAAATGACGGTTTAGTAGGACAAGGTCTCTTGGAGGAGACATGGTTATAATAAGGCTTGGAAGACGGTTAGAGTTGTCTTCTGTCAGATTTAAAGGAGGAAGGCTTTTCAGGACAGAGACAGGATGTGGGTTAGGGGTCAGAGGAACAGTGAGTGGGCTGGCGTTAGGGGAGTGAAGTGAGCATGCTGGGTTTGTAGAAGGAAATCAACAAAATAAGATAGATGAGAGGTAAAGTGATTGAGTGCTTTAAAGTTAATGGTAAGTAGTTTCCGTTTGATGCAGAGGTGGATGGGCAACGACTGGAGTTCTTGAGGAACAGGGAAATGTCAACTGAATGTATCTTTTTGAAAAATGATCCGGGCAGCACAGTGAAATGTGGAGTGGACTGGGGAGAGATAGGAGGTAGAAAGTTCAGCCAGAAGGTTGATGCAGCAATCAAGGCAGGATAGGAGAAATGATTGTATCAATATAGCAGCCATTTGGATGAAGAGGAAAGCAAAGATTTTAGCACTATTGTAAAGGGAAAACTGACAAGATTTGGTGACAGATGGAATGTGTGGATTGAATGAGAGAGATGAGTCAAGGACGATGTCAAGGTTACAGGCTTGTGAGGCAGGCAGGATGTGGTGCTATCTACAGTGACGAGAAAGTCAAGGGGAGGACAGGGTTTCAATGGGAAATGAGGAGCTCTGTTTTGGATATTTTAAGTTTGGGGTTTCTGCAGGACATCCAAATAAAGATGTCCTGAAGGTAGGAGGAAATACAAGACTGCAGAAAAGGAGAGAGATTAGTGTTGAAGATGTAGACTTGGGAATCATCATCATATGGATGGTAGTTGAAGCCATAGGAGCCCTTTAGTTCTCCAAGGGAGTGGGTGTAGATGGAGAACAGAATGGGGCCCAGAACTGGGTCTTAGAAGATTCCCACAATCAGGGGGTTGGAAGCCAGAGGTGGAGTTCGTGAAAGAAACTGAGAAATAGTGGCCAGGGAGGTAGGAGAAGGAAAGAACAGTGTCGTGAAGCCAACATTAGATTATATTTCCAAGAGAAAGGAGTGTTGAAGACAGCTGAGAGATTGAGGAGATTTAGGATGGAGTAGCGACCGTTAGATTCATCCAGAAAGATATCATTGTTGACCATTTTTAGAGCAGTTTCCTTGGAGTGTAGGTAGAAGAGCCTAGATAAGGGTGGGTCAAGGAGACAGAGGAGTGGAAGTTTAGGCAACACATGTAGAAAATTTGCTCAAAGAGTCTAGAGAGGAATGATAGAAGTGAGGTGAGTCAGTAATTGGTGGTATAACTGACTGCTTAATACTGTGCTCTGCACATAGTAAGCACTCAGTAAATAATACTGATGAAATGTATGTCAGTAATATTCTGCCTGAATATCAGTCTCAAGGAATGATTGACAACCCACAGAAGCTTAGTATGCTCTGCACATAGTAAATGCAAAATGACTGCCATTGACTGATTATGAAGAAAGACACAAAAGTGTGCACCTATGTGGTGTTTAATGAACCATTTAGCCAATTAGAAAAGGCCACTCACTCAAGTAATTTGTTTGCTCTCTTGCTCCACTGCATTATCCAGAAGGGAGAGGAAAGAACTGGAAAAAAACACCATTCATTCATTCAGTCATATTTACTGAGCACTTACTTACTGTGTGCAGAGTACTGTACTAAGCATTTGGTAGAGGCTAGAACAACAATGAACAAATAATTTCCCTGTCCACAATGAGTCAAACACTGCAATGTGTCTGGATAAACTTGCAGTGTGTAAGTACAACATAAATTTTATCAGGACAACCTGATTGAAGAAGACAGTTCAGGAAAGAAGTTTCCTTAAATAAATATGTTACAAAGAAGTCATTTTTCATTCTATGGTAACTCTAAAATAGTAGAAACTTTTTTTCCTTTAATTTAGGACAATATTTTCTCCTCGTAAGAAGTTTGTGGATGCATTCCAGGTTTCCAATATTAAAAACTAATTGCTGAAATAACGTAGCTGCTGTAATCTATTGGTAGAAATTGAAATGTCATATCTTTGTTTTATTAATTTTACATTTTAAAAGGTTCCGGGGGGAAGGTTTGACTTTTTCCGCCTCAAAAAGACCTTTTCATAACCTCCCTTTATGTCTGTAACTCTACCTATGAGGTCATTCCCATATGGCAAAGACACTATTAAGTGTCTTCCATTATAAGAGTCTTGCAATTTATACTGTTCTGGGAAGAAAGTTCTTCAATGACAATTGCCTTTGCTTTTATAATGGTTAACTGATATAAGCAGAATCAAAACGTTATGGATATGAAGCTGCATAAAAGGCATGAGATTAAAAGAAAGGAAGCTAATTAGCATGGAAAAATTGAGATGAGATTATTATTAATCATCAGTAAATTATTTAAAGAAAAAACTTTGAAAGGAAGCACTTAATACTAATGAGGGTATTTCTTAAGTGCTTACTATGTGTCAAGCACTGTTCTAAGTGCTGGGGTAGATACAAGCTAATCATGTTGGACACAGTCCCCATACCACATGGAGCTCACAGTCTTAATCCCCATTTTACAGATGAAGTAACTGAGGCACAGAAAAGTGAAGTGACTTGCTCAAGGTCAAATAGACAAGTGGAGGAAGTGGGATTAGAACCCAGGTCGTTTTGACTCACAGGCCCTGGCTCTATCCCCTAGGCCACACTGCTTCTTTTAATAATTGAAAGGTGAATCTGGTTTCTTCTTCTTCAAATGTCTTCACGTTGTTCCCTATCCACAACGACTTCATGGACACACTCTCTCCAGAATGTCCCAGCTTCTGCCATAAAGTTGTTCTGGTATCCATATCCATAGAGTTTCTTTGGTAAAGATATGAAAGTTGTTTACCATTGCCTTCTCCCATGCAGTAAAAACTCAAGTCTCTGCTGTTGTCTTTAGTGAATATTTTGCTCACTTGATCAAGCTCCTTTTACTCTTTCCCAAGCCACTGCTGCCCAGCACAGGTGAATTGACTTTGTCTGATCTTTTGGCTTAGACCTTTCCATCCTGGATAGCCCTGTAGGGCACAGCTCTAAGCTTCATCAGCATACACGGACTCTCCAGCCATGACGAGTCATTGATTCATAGGAGAGGAATCTGGTTTATCAAAGGCAATTAAAGGTTGCTAATTAGATTGCTATGGATGGGTAAGCCAGAATTATTTCTAAAATTCTTATTTCTGGAATCATATTTTTAATGGTTGTTGTTGTTGCTTTATGCTGTCAAGTTGTGTCTGACCCATAGCAAAGTCCTTGACATATTTCTCCCAGAATGCCCCACCTCCATCTGCAATCGTTCTGGTAGTGGATCAATAGAGTTTTCTTGGCAAAAATCCAGAACCGGTTTACCATTGCCTCCTTCCGCACGGTAAACCTGAATCTCCGCCCTCGACTCACTCCTGTGCCGCTGCTGTCCAGCACAGGTGAGCTGTGACCTGTAGCAGATCGTCCTCCACTCTCTAGCCACTGCCCAAACTAGGGGTGGAATGGATATTAATTCATTCAGTAGAATTTATTGAGTGCTTACTATGTGCAGAGCACTGTACTAAGCGCTTGGAATATACAATTCGGCAACAGAGATAATCCCTGCCCAGTGATGGGCTCACAGTCTAATTGGGGGAGACAGACGGCAGAGCAAAACAGAACAAAACAGAAGCAAGACAACATTATCACGATAAATAGAATCAAGGGGTTGCACACCTCATTAACAAAATCAATAGGGTAATAAATAATATATACAAATGAGCCCACTCCTGAGGGAAGGGGAAGCGGGGAGGGGGAGGAGCAGAGGGTGAGGTGGGGAGGGGAGGGAAGGGGGAGCAGAGGGAAAGGGGCTTCAGCTGAGGGGAGGTGAAGGGGGAAAGGGGAGGAGCAGAGGGTAGAGGGGGAGGAGAGGGAAAAGGGGAAGCTCAATCTGGGAAGGCCTCTTGGAGGAGGTGTGCTTTCAGTAGGGATATGCTTCTGCCGTAGTTGAGACGGGTAGAGTATTGGAAACTCTCCAGGTGAGAGCCTGAGAGGTCATTTTTAATGGACTCTCAGGGAAAATGATTCAATAGTTTGGTGCCTTCACAGGTCATCTATAGCTATGAGATATTAACTAAGTCTGCGTGGGATTTATCAGGTAGCCAATATGGCAGTCTAACAAGCAGTAATGTAGTCATGATAGTAGTAATAGTCATGGTAGAAGGGGTCATACTAGTGGAAGCAACATTTATTGTCACCTGCATAGTGCCACACACTGTGCTAGATGCTTAGAAACTGAAGAAGAATAAAGTGATGCATTCTCTACCACAAAGAGCTAACACACTGATGGAGGAGACAAACAGCAATCAATCTGTCAATCAGTGATATTTACTGAGCACTTACTGTGCTCAGAGCACTGCACTAATAATAATGATGGCATTTGTTAAGCACTTACTATGTGTCAAGCACTATTTATTCAATAGTATTTATTGAATGCTTACTATGTGCAGAGCACTGTACTAAGCGCTTGGGATGTACAATTCGGCAACAGATAGAGACAATCCCTGTCCAATAACGGGCTCACCGTTCTAAGTGCTGGGGTAGATACGGGGTAATCAGGTTGTCCCCTGTGGGCCTGACAGTTTAATCTCCATTTACAGATGAGGTAACTGAGATACGGAGAAGTTAAGTGACTTGCCAAAGTCACACAGCAGTCAAGTGGCAGAGCCGGGATTAGAACTCACATATTATGCCCTTGAGAGAGTACAATACAACTGAATTGGTAGACACATTCCTTGCCCACAAGTAGTTTATTTTCTAGAAGGGGGAGACAGGCTTTAAAATAAATTACGGTTACCTATATAAGTTCTGTGGGATAGAAGGCAAGGTGAATATTAAGAGCTTAAAGGTACACAGATCCAAGTGCATAGGTAATGCAGAAGGGAGAAGGAGTAGGAAAGTGAGGGCTTAGTTGGAGAAGGCTGCTTGAAGGCAATATAATTTTAATAAGGCTTTGAAGGAGGCAAAAGTGGTGGTCTAAAATGATATCAGAATATTTATAGCTAGAGAGGTCAAAAATCAGTAAAGCATACATACGTGAGTGGTAAAAAGGATGTGAATACATTCGTAAGTGTTGCTGAGGAGATGATTTGGTTCAAAGTGCCAGGAAACTAATCAGGGGAAGCTTGTGGGACAAGGTTAAGAGAGACCTGACTCTGAGGAGAGCTGTGTTCTATCTGAAATGGAGAGAAAGGAAGAACAGGAGAATGGCAAGAATGAGGGAGCAGAAGCAGGAGAATCAAAAGAGAGGAGGAGCCAAGTCAGAGAGATGGAGAACAGTGGGAGAAGAGAATAGATAGGTTCACTAGGGCCAGATTGGAAAGACCCTGGAAGCTGATTGTGAAGAATTTTTGCTCGATGCAGAGACACTCAGGAAACCAGTGGAGGGTGTGGAGGAGAGGAGATATATAAGCCAAGCGATCCTTCGGATCAGTTATATCTGTAATTTATTGATTTGTATTAATGAATGTCTCACCCTTTAGACGGTAAGTTCATTGTGGGCGGGAATGTGTCTGTTCATTATTATATTGTACTCTCCCAAGAGCTTAGTACAGTGCTCTGCACAGAGTAACACTCGATTAATACGATTGCCTGACTGACTGATTTCAAGAAAATGACCCAAGCAGCAGTGTGTAGGAGAGATTGGAGAGAAGGAAGTCTGGAAGGTGGAAGACCAGTAAGGAGTATAGTTGAGGCAAGACCAGATCTTGTTCCTGTGTGGAAACGGCTTTTCTGGAGAAGAAGGGGAGGATCCAAGAATTGAAGGGCAGGAGAAGTTGAAAGAGTTTAGGAGCAGCCTGAGGCTGATAGTTCAGATAGCAAAAATCAAGGTTGACATCAAGGCAGCGGGCTTCTGGGAAAAGGAGAAATGAGGTGTTATCAACTGCAAATCTGACCCATTCCATGGCTAACAGTGGAGGAATTTGCTCGTCACACTTTTTTGTCTCCAAAATTTGAGTTCATTGAACAAAATTGGAGCCATGCCTGTCCAAGAAAGTCAAAGCAAATTTTGTTTCACAATCAGGAAAGCCAATGATCAAAACTAATCCGATTCCCCGTTCATTTAGGTAATTGACTTCCTCAGCATATACATATGAAATATAACATTTTTGTGGCCAAGGAGGGATGCCAAGTAAAGGGTGTTAGAGCGAGGTAAGAAAAAGGAAGTCCTAAGTGTGACCCTGGAAATTGCTGAAAGAATTGGTTTGAATCCTCTGGGACAAAGTCATTCTTCAGAAACCATACTGTTGACTGGAAAAGTCATCTGGAATTTAGGAATGAAGAAGAACCAGCAAAAGACTAAGAAAATGTAAATGAGAAGAAATAAAAGCGTGGCCAGAACATTTCTGCTTAGAAGGTCAATTATGAGAGGAAGCGTGGACTACTGGAAACCTACGACTGGAAGTCAGGAGACCTGCTTACTAGCCTCAGTTCCACCACTTAATAATAATAATGATAATAATATGTATGGTATTTGTTAAGCATTTACTGTGTACCATGCACTGTTCTGAGCACTGGGGTAGATACAACTTAATCAAGACGAACCCAGTCCTTGTCCCACATGGGGCTCACACTTTTATCCTTATTTAAGAGACGAGGTAACGAAGGCATAGAGAAGTTTAATGGCTTGCCCAAGGTCAAACAGCAGACACGTGGTGGAGCCAGAATTAGAACCCAGGTCCTTCTGACTCCACTTGCTTGCTGGGTGACCTTGGACAAGTCACTTAACCTCTCTCAGCTGCAGTTTCTTCAACTACGGAATGGGGATAAGAAAGTGGATATCCCTACCTTTAGATTTGGAGCTCACTTCAGGCAAAGGACTGTGTCCAATCTGATTAGCTTGTATCTATCCCAGAGCTTGGCAGAGCAGGTGCTGAATAAATAGTATAATGATTAGTAGCATCATTATAAACACATAACCTTGATGTCTGGTTCTTGGAAAGCCAAGTGTAGGAGTTCCTGGAATTAGCAATGTCCTACACAATTTTAACACTGTGAAGAATAACAGAGCTGAAGTGGAGGGCCTAGTGGATGGAGCACTGGCCTGGGAGTCAGAAGGATCTGTGCTCTAATCCCCGATCTGCCTCTTGTCTGCCTCATAGCCTTGGATAAGTCACTTCAGTTTTCTGTGCCTCAGTTACCTCATCTGTAAAATGGAGATTGAGACTGTGAGCCCCATTGTGGGACAGGGACTGTGAGCAATCTGATTTGTTCATATTTACTCCAGCGCTTAGTAACAGTGCACACAGCACATAATAAGCACTTTACAAATACCATTTTTTAAAAAGGGGCAGACTTCTCAGGTATTCACTTTTCTCTTTTTCCTTCTCAAAATAGGGAAGACAATCCTTCAGTCCACCAGAAATAGGCCCATATGCCCCTGACCTTGTCTTGAATTCAGGAAGAATGTTATCATGGGATTCAAGCAAAGAAGCTCAGAAAAATAAGAAGGAAAGATACAATGGATTTTGCCAAAATGAGGACACTGGTATTCTTAGCAAGTGGAGTCTCAAGGGATTGATGAGAATGGAAATCAGATTAAAGAAGGCCAAGGAAGGAGTTGGTGGAGAGGAAATGGAGGCAGTGGGTGGAAAAATATGTTTGAAGACTCTACCATGAATGGGACAAAAAGATGTAAGGTAGGAAGTTCACCAAGACCATGAAATGATGAGTCTTTTTCTGCTGTTCTAAATAGAAGCCCTAATTTCAGTGAACAATAACTAATTCTTTTCTTCAGTAAATTACAGTTAAAAGTGTTTCCAGTTGACAGTCATTCATTTTTTTTTCTAATTTCATATTTTTTAATGAGTTTATTTGTGGACGATTATTCAAAAGCGGGACAATGCAACAGTTGAATTTTACCTAGGCAATTTCTTCGTCAACCTTTCTGATGCTAAAGGAATGCAATAGAAAGTGACTTTCTGACCATCTTCATTGAATGCATTCATTATTCAGTTAGGAAGGAAGTTGATTCATGGCTGTCATTAATTCCCACATCTAATGTCCTAGGCATTTCCTCAAAGATACACACCTCCTGCCTAACACAAATCTCCAGTTTTGTTTTGTTTTTTATGCTTATAATTGTTCTATTTGTACTATTTGCCTGAAGAAAATTTCAATTTTTTCTTTGTCATCAGGTGGCTTCATCAATTCTTCTATGAGATAAAGTGATCATATAGCTGAAATGAGTTTTGTCTTGGTTTTAAAATTTAATCTGGACTTAAATATATTTCAGAGGCTACTGTAACACTATCAAATGATGGAGGGAAGGGGAAATACCTTATTTCCAAAAAAAAAAAAAATTGGCATCTAAATGCTGAAGGGCAAAGGACCCAGCCTATTGAAGAATGAATTCCTGAATCTTCATTTGAGTTTGAAGAGTTTTAAAATGTTGGTATTGACTAGTGCACAAATTAGAGAACCTGCGGGAAAATCTGAAAATATCAGGAAAAAACAATTTGCTAAAGTACTTCTTTTTTGGATCACTCGTTGGGTCAAATGGAGGAGAATCTTTGACAAGCAGTCTTAGAAAAAGCCTAAGAAGCCAGTTTGCTAAAAACCAAGAGTGAAGAAAATGATGTAGATCATAGAGGCAGACTTAGATTGGGGTTGGAAGGAATTCCCTCTTTCCTGGATATATTCACCAGACCACCATTCTCCTCACATTCAAAGCCTTATTAAGGTTACACCTCCTCCAAGAGGCCTTCTTGGATTAAGCCTTCTTTTCCCCAACTGCCTCTCTCTTCTATGTCACCTATGCACTTGGATCTTTACCCATTAAGCACCTATATGTATAGATCTATAATTTCTATGTTTATTTTAATATGTGACTCTCCCTCTAAATTGTAAACTCCCTGTGGGCAGGGAAAATTGCTTCTGCTCAGACAATACCATTGATCAATTGATTGATCGATGACCTGGAAATCGTGTCTTTTGGTTTTGACAAATTTTGGTGAATAACGTCCAATCAATCAAAAAAAAAAAAGGTATTTCTTGAATGTTTATTGTGTCTAGATATCCTGTTAGCGGCTATCCTTTGTTCCAAGGAGATTGCAATCTAGTGGGAAAGACAGATGCTAAAGTAAGTTACAGATGGCTAAAAGAAGGGAAAAGGGACATGTATAGGAGTTAGCACTTAGCACAAGTTACATAAGATTTAGAGGTAAATTCCAACTGGCTACTGAGTTCATATATAAATTTGCTTGTCCCTTCCTGTTCACCCACTGGGGCATAAGTGAATATGCCTGGATTTTGCTGTTAAGGAAACATTCCAGGGAATGGTTGCAAGGTCTTTATAGCTCCTGAAGTTCAGAAGGAAGCAGCAGAGATCACTCTACCTTTACATATTCCTTATGGTGTCCACCACCATTTCTCTGACTGGGTCACACTGCAGTCATCCTGTGGTTGTTTAACAGCAAACAGATCTGGAAGAAAAACGTTCCTCCAAACTTGAGAGATTTCAAGTGGCTGGAAACCAAAAGAGATGAGCTTAACTGTCCGTTTTATATCAGGAGACAGGCTCTTAGCCTGTGGAAGAAAGGAAGCTTGAGTTCTCACAGATAACCAGTCAGGAGGTTTTCTCAATGGCCATTTCTCTTGCCAGAAGAGCCAAAAAACTGCCAGACCTCCCATACACACACCCACCCACCCACCTCAACCCCCATTCCCTTTTCTGTCTGCTATTTCACCAAAATAAGACAGTAGAGAGAAGATTGCTTTTTGCTGCCTTTTCCCATAAGATCTTTCCACTCTTTTCTAATCACTCGGGACAATACTCTTCATTTTGCACATGCCAAAATTACCTTAGAAGGATGTAGATTCTACTCTACATTAGAAAAGTTCCAAAATACTTTGTAGGCAGGATCATGGAAATTAAAGATGAAAAGAAACTATTGGATCATCTAGTTCATCAATTTACCATGAAAAAGTATTTTTTCCCTCCCTTTCTCCCTTTCTTTACCAGAGGGATAATTTCCCAATCCGGATGCCTATTTTTTTTTTTTTTTTCTTTTTCAAAATCTGTAAGGCCTTAAGTCAGGTTAGCCAGGTTCAAGACCACTGCAGTGAGGGGAATAAGGCCTGCATTCAATAATTTCATAGACAGAAAAAAGTGCCTTCTCCCAGAGGTGTTATCATATTACAACAACTTTTGGATGGAAAGAGGTGACACCTCATCAGAGCCGCTACGTGAGACTGTTTGAGGGTTCCCCCAGCTCTCTAGATTTGACATTTCTTTCTCAGGATGCAGCATTCGGTTGCTGGATTTCCAGCACGGTTGGTGCCTATTGGGACTTCAGCTTTTTTTCATTTGTTTGACTTGGTTTCCTCTGTTTGGAGATTGCTGTTCAAGGATTCTTTCCAGGGCCTTTCCGCTGGATGGGAGGTCATCCACAGGACAGGAGGGAGAGAAGCCCAAGGTGCCAACTTGGGGTGAGCAATATTCTTGAGGGAGGAAGGAAGCGAGGGGCCCCACTGAACAGCAAAGAGCCACGTAACTGTTGGCTACCCATTGGACTCAGCACCTTCATACCAAGCTGGACTTTCTTTCCTAAACTGTCCTTGCTGGGCAAAACAGCAGCTTTCATTGATCATTTTAATCATTATTTAATTTAGAAATTTCCCCAGTGAGAAATGTTTGAAAGCATCATGATGAGCCCACTCTAAAATCATAACATGCTAGAGTTTTGTCCAAGTCTGCATTCACTTCAGAGCTCATTGGCTGCTCTGAAATGGCCAAGTTGACAAAATCAATCACATTTATTGAGTGCTTACCATGTGTAGAGCACTGTACTAAGCGCTTAGAAGAGTACAGTGTAACCATTGGTAGACATGTTCCGAATCCTGCCATCTCACCTTCACATCGCCAAGATCTGCCCTTTTCTCTCCATTCTAGACTGTTAGCCTGTTTGGGGGCAGGGATTGTCTCTATTTGTTGTTGAATTGTTCTTTCCAAGTGCTCAGGACAGTGCTCTGCACAGAGTAAGCGCTCAATAAATACGATTAAATGAATCCAAATGGTTATCCACATTAGTACAGTCACTCATCCTGTCCCGACTGGATTACTGCATCAACCTCCTTTCTGATTTCCCAACCTCCTGCCTCTCCCCACTTCAGTCTATACTTCACTCCACTGCCTGGATTATCTTTCTACAGAAACATTCAGGGCATGTCACCCCTCTCCTCATAAATCTCCAGTGGTTACCTATCAACCTCTATAATAAACAAAAACTCTTCACTATTGGCTTCAAAACTCTCCATCACCTTGCCCCTTCTTACCTCACCTCCCTTCTCTCCTCCTACATCCCAGGCCACACACTCTGCTCCTCTGGTGCTAACCTTCTCACTGTGCCTCGATCTCTCCTGTCCCACCTTCGACCTCTGGCCCGTATCCTACCACTGGCCTGGAACACCCTCCCTCCTCAAATCTTCCAATCACTCTTCCCCCCTTCAAAGCTCTACTGAAGACTCACCTCCTCCAAGAGGCCTTCCCAGACTAAACCCCCCTTTTCCTCAGCTCCCTCTCCCTTCTACTTCACCTCGAATCTCTACCTTTGCCCTTCCCCCATCTCCCTGCCCCACAGCACTTATTTATACATGTACATATCTCTAATTCTATTTATTTATATTGATGCCTGTTTACTTGTTTTGATGCCTGTTTTCCCTCTTCTAGACTGTAAGCCTCATGTGGACAGGGATTGCCTCTGTTTATTGCTGAATTGTACTTTCCAAGCACTTAGTACAATGCTCTGCACACAGTAAGCCCTCAATAAATATGATTGAATGAGTGAATGAGGGGGTGACTGACATTAATGTGAACAAATAAATAGCAAATAGGTATATAAGTGTTGTGGAACTCAGGGAGGCATGTTTTAAAATCAATCAATCAATCATATTTATTGAGCAGCAACTGCATGCAGAGCACAGTGTGATAGAGAATGCAATAGAGTCAGAAGACATCATCCTTATCCTCCAGGAGCTGATATTCTAGACAAAAATCAGGATGATATGTATCTGTTTCCCTGGCAATGGAAACCAAAAACAATACTCTGTTGGTCATGGGGTTGAAGCTAGGCCCTGATGGCGTGATACTGGCAGATTCTTTAAGATAAGCTTCCTTGAGATATAAAAGATGAAAGACAACTTGAAGACGAAGAAAATTTATGCCCTGACCTGGAAACTTCTGTGCATAAATGTCAGCATTGCAAACAATCCAAACATAGAACAAAACGTATGAAATCAATCAATCAATGAATAAATCAATCAATCATATTTCTTGTGTGCTTACTGTGTACAGAGCAATGTACTTAAGCTCTTGGGAGACTACAGTATAGCAGAGTTGGTAGAGACGATCCTTGCCCACAATGAACCTACAGCCTAAAGAGGGAGACAGACACATAAATAAATAAATTATGGATATGAACTTAAGTACCCCTCTCCAGGGTCGCACTGGAGAGTTTCCAGTCCTCTACCAGTCTCGGCTATGGGAGGGAGAGTGAAGCAGAAGCCTACCCATTCCATTTCTAGCTTGGCCTATGGCTAGCAAGTGGCAGGCAATCTGCTACAAGTCAAAACTCCCCTGTGCTGGGCAACAGTGGCACAGGCGAGAGTTGAGGGCGGACACTTGAGTTTACTGCATGGAAGGAGGAAATGGTAAACCACTTCAGTAATTTTACCAAGAAAACTCTATGGATCCACTACCAGAACAATTGCAGATGGAGAGCTGGGGAGATGTGTCTGGGGAGATCTACATCTCCGCCCCGTCCTCTCCCCCTCCCTTCAGGCTCGCATCTCCTCCTGCCTCCAGGAAGTCTCCACCTGGATGTCGGCCCGCCACCTAAAACTCAACATGAGCGAGACTGAGCTCCTCATCTTCCCTCCCAAACCCGGTCCTCTCCCAGACTTCTCTATCACCGTGGATGGCACGACCATCCTTCCCGTCTCTTGGGCCCGCGATCTCGGTGTCATCCTTGACTCGTCTCTCTCGTTCACCCCACACATCCTATCCGTTACCGAGACCTGCCGGTTTCACCTCTACAATATCGCCAAGATCCGCCCTTTCCTCTCCACCCAAACGGCTACCTTACTGTTATGGGCTCTCGTTATATCCCGGCTAGACTACTGTGTCGGCCTTCTCTCTGACCTCCCTTCCTCCTCTCTCGCCCCGCTCCGGTCTATTCTTCACTCCGCTGCCCGGCTCATCTTCCTGCAGAAACGATCTGGGCATGTCACTCCCCTTCTTAAACAACTCCAGTGGTTGCCTATCGACCTCCGCTCCAAACAAAAACTCCTCACTCTAGGCTTCGAGGCTCTCCATCACCTTGCCCCTTCCTACCTCTCCTCCCTTCTCTCTTTCTACCACCCACCCTGCACGCTCCGCTCCTCCGCCGCCCACCTCCTCACCATCCCTCGGCCTCGCCTATCCCGCCGTCGACCCCTGGGTCGCGTCCTCCCGTGGTCCTGGAACGCCCTCCCTCCTCACCTCCGCCAAACTGATTCTCTTTCCCTCTTCACAACCCTACTTAAAAATCACCTCCTCCAAGAGGCGTTCCCAGACTGAGCTCCTCTTCTCCCTCTACTCCCTCTGCCATCCCCCCTTTACCTCTCCGCAGCTTAACCCTCTTTTTCCCCTTTTCCCTCTGCTCCTCCACCTCTCCCTTCCCATCCCCACAGCACTGTACTCGTCCGCTCAACTGTATATATTTTCGTTACCCTATTTATTTTGTTAATGAATTGTACATCGCCTCGATTCTATTTAGTTGCCATTGTTTTTTCGAGATGTTCTTCCCCTTGACTCTATTTATTGCCATTGTTCTTGTCTGTCCATCTCCCCCGATTAGACTGTAAGCCCGTCAAACGGCAGGGACTGTCTCTATCTGTTGCCGACTTGTTCATCCCAAGCGCTTAGTACAGTGCTCTGCACATAGTAAGCGCTCAATAAATACTATTGAATGAATGAATGAACCCTCCCAAGTACTTAGCTCAGTGTTCTGCACATAAAAAGTACTCAATAAAGATGATTGATTGATTGACTTAGAAAAGTAAATCCATATCCTGCGTTGCTTAGTATCATCGTTTTATTTCTTTGGGGGGGACTGTTGAGCAGAATGATTTTACTCATTTGTTTAGCTATACATCCTCAAACTGTGTTTCTCCCCTTACCTATAATTTAAAATATCTGTCTCCCTGGCTAGAATGTTAGCTCTTACAGGCAGAGATCTGGTTGACCAACTGTATTGCACATTCCAAAGTGCTTAGTACAGTGCTCTGCAAAAAGTCAGCACTCAATAAATGCCATTGATAGATTAATTTAATTGGTTCATTTGAGGACTTCTTTTTTACTTTCAGATTTGCATTCATTCATCCCAGTGTGTGCAATAATTGTAATAACTGTGGAATTTGTTAAGCACTTGTTCTGTGCCAAGCCCCGTAAAGAGAGCTGGCGTAGGTACAAGATACTCAAGTCAGACACAATACCTGTCCCACATAGTACTTCCACTTTAAGGACGAGGGAGAAATTAATGCCCATTGTTCAGATAAAGAAACTGAGGCAGAGTGCAGCGAAATGACTTTCCCCAGGTCACACAGCATACAACTGGCAGAGCCAGGATTAGAATCCAGGTCCTCTGACATCCAGGGTCTGTGCTTTTTCCACAAGACCACACTACTTCCCAGAGGACTGGCTTAGGGAGTTGAGAGCTAACAATAAAATTTAAAGAAAAAGTAAACCTGCCGTGAGTGGACAGGAGTCCCCTTGAATCAGCCTCCCCCATATCACAATCATGCATTCATGTATCTTTACACCTACTGGGAGATAATGGATGGATTCTTTCTAGTCTGTTTTCTTCCAGCAGATATTTTATGGAAAGTCCCCTTGGGGATTCGGAGAATCTAGAGGCCAGAAGTCCATTTCCCTTCTAACAGGAAGAGGAACTCCACTAGGGGGTGGGAAATATCTTAGCTTTCATTGTAGTTTGCCCACAAAGTTAGTAGTGGGAAGAGATATGGCCTCTTCTGATTTTTTCCAGAACGCCCCAGTAATAAGTCATCCCATGCTTTCTCTTGGGATCTTCTGCAGCATAACCCCGGCTGGATTTCCTTTCCAAATATTTTCCCCTGTGGTCTTTTATAATCTGTGTTATATAAAAATCATTTAATCGTTTTATGAGGCAAACTGACAATCGTTCTCCATGTGTGGTGGCTTCTCCCTGAGAGAAGCATAGAGGAATCTCACTAACTAACTTTATTGTCTAGGACTTTAGGAGATCCCAGCATTGTTCCACACAATGTGAAAGGCAGGAATCACTGTGAAAGGGACAGAGTTTTCTTATCCTGAAAAAAGTCAAAGGGCAGGTTGCATGTATCTAGGAAATGCTCCTCACAGATGCTTGGCTTAAAAGCTCCACAGAGTGTTGGGGAAATGCTATGAGCCTAATATAATTCCCAAGTTTGGGGGGAGTGAACGTCACACACAAATTCTTCCCTTTCCTTCCTACCAAGGTCAAAGCAGAAAAGCATGGAATTTTTATTCTCTTCACAATTCAGGAATTCTTCTCTGCGAGATGCACTTTCTTTATCCAGGTATTAGCTAATTTCCTGGAGGGAGCCCCTTCCTTGTGCCTGAGGAAAACAATTCTAGGTATATTTTTCGAAGCAAGATGAGGAAAAACCAAAAACTACTGTTTTACACCTACCTGGGGATTTAGCTGACAGAGATCAACAATCAATCAATCACTTAGTCACTGGTATTTTTGAGTGTCTATTGAGTACAAGGCACTACACTAAGCATTAGGAAGAGTTCAGTTATTAAAAAAAAAAAAACAACACATTCCCTGACATAAGGGGGAAGACAGAGCAAAATTATTTATGGACAGTAAGAGGAAGAGGCTGGAAAGAAGGTTTGTGGAAGAGTAAATCAATCAACAAATCAATCCGTTATATCTATTTAGAGCTAACTATGTGCAGGATACTCTACTAAATACTTGCGGGAGTACAAAATAACTGAGTTAGTAGACACATTCCCTGCCCACAACAAGGAATGTAAATGGATTGGTTGTGAATTCATAAATGCTGAGGTGGGAGTTGAGAGAATACAGACTGGGGAGAAGGAAAAAATGAAGTTGGTAGGAATGTACACATTATGTTCAGTGAAGAAACAGCAAAATAACTACCAATCACATTTATTTATTTCTTTATTGTATTTAATGTTGGTATTTGTTAAGCGCTTACTATGTGCCAAGCACTGTTCTAAGCGCTGGGGTAGACATAGGGGAATCAGGTTGTCCCACGTGGGGCTCACAGTCTTAATCCCCATTTTACAGATGAGGGAACTGAGGCACAGAGAAGTTAAGTGACTTGCCCACAGTCACACAGCCGACAAGTGGCAGAGCTGGGATTCGAACTTATGAGCCCTGACTCCAAAGTCCGTGCTCTTTCCACTGAGCCACGCTGTATTTGCTTAGCAGTCGCCATGCACCAGGTGCTGTTTGAAGTGCTGAGGTAGATACAGGGTTATCAGGTTGGACACAGTCCATATAATAATATTGTTGCTATTTATTAAGCGCTTACTATGTGCCAAGCACTGTTCTAAGCGCTGGGTTAGGTACAGGGTAATCAGGTTGTCCCACGTGAGGCTCACAGTCTTCATCCCCATTTTACAGATGAGGGAACTGAGGCCTAGAGAAGTGAAGTGACTTGCCCATAGTCAGCTGACAGGCGGCAGAGCCGAATTTCGAACCCATGACCTCTGACTCCCAAGCCCAGGCTCTTTCCACTGAGCCACGCTGCTTCTCTATCTCACATGGGGTTCACATGGGGTTCCATATCTCACATGGGGTTCACGGTCTTAATCTCCATTTTGCAGAGAGGTAACAGGCATAGAGAAGTTAAGTGACATGCCTAAGGTCACACAGTAGACATCCTGCCTTCAAGGGAGCTTAGTGTTTAATGGGATAAGGCACAAAAAAGCACCAAATCACTACCCCCCCATATATATATATATATATATATATATATATATATATATATAGTAGTGATTTGGGTAGATTTGGAGTAGTGATTTGGCGCTTTTATATTATATAAAATACATACATATGTATATATATATATATGTATTTGGGTCTCATCCCATTAGACAATAAGTCCCTTGAATGCAGGATGGCAAGAACAGTGTTTTCAATCAATCAGCTATGTTTATTGAGTGCTTACTGAATGCAGAACCCTATACTAAGCACTTGGGAGACTACAGTATAACAGAGTTAGTAGACGTTCTCGACCCACAAGGAGCTCACAGTCTAGAGTTTAACCTTCTTTAGTTGCTCCCTTAGTGATGAGTATAATAATAATTGTATTTTTTAAGCTCTTACTACGTGTCAAGCAGTGAACTAAACACTGAGGTTACAGCCAAGTACAGCCTAATCATGTTGGACACAGTCCAGATCCCATACGGGTCTCTTAGTCTTAATCCCCATTTTGCAGATGATGGAAATAAGGCAAGGAGAAATCAAGTGACTTGCCCAAGTTCAACATTCGGGGAAGGTGACAGTGTGGTGACTTTCATTTTGTCAACAAAAAATAGCATTCTCATTTTGGCCCACACTGGCATCCCTAGGTGAAGCGCGGTAAACCCATCCTTGTAACACCCTCTCCCCACCCACTCATCATCCTCTGTGCCGTGGTTTCTTTATCTGCAAAATGGGAATTAAATACCCTAACTTCCACACCACTAGAGACTCTGAGCCCTACGTGAGAAAGGGATCATATCCTATCTGATCATACCGTATACACCCTGGGATTGGGCATATAGTAAGTGCTTAACAAATATCATGATTATCATTGTTATTATTAGCAAACAGGCATTTCTTGCAGTACATTTGAAAACAGGAGCAGACCTCAGCAGTCTTGAGGGAATGTCACCACACCTGTCTATGTTAGAAAAAGTTTTTTTAGCTTCCTAGAAGCCTCCACCTAGAGAAGAAACTGAGAGTGAATCAGCCCTTGTAGGAAGGAGGGCATTGACTGCAGTTATATCCCGAGTACCTAGGGTGAAAGGAGTCTTGCTGTCAACCCCTCCAGAATTAATGAACCCTAGATGCTTACACAACAAGCTCTGGGCTTCAGAGTCCCAGCCCCCCAGACAGGAAGTGGAGCAATTTCCAGGAGAGATGGAGTGCCCTTCTGGGGGAAGACGAAAAGCAGAGCAGGTGAGCCGGTAATGGATCAGAAGAAAGATGCGAGGAGATAAAAGATCTCCAGCTCACAAAAGGCCTTTGTCTCAGCTGTTGGAGATTCAGCATAAGGATTTGGCTTCCAGATTGTGCTTTAGAAATGAATTTCAGCTTCGTTTAAATCATATAGGCGCTTCAGACTCAGACAAATAATATTAATTGTGGTATTTGTTAAGTGCTTACTAAATGTGAAGCACTGTATTAAGCCCTGGGGTAAATACATGATATAAGATATAAATGCCTGATTGGATTGCACTGTTCCTACCTAGTGATTATTACTGTCATTACTGCTATTATTGTTAATGTATTTAAGTCCTTACTATGTGTCAAGCATGGTTAGCACAGGGTTTTGGCATTTAATAAGCACTTGACAAGCACTATGATTATTCTTTGTATTTCTTTAAAAACATCTATATCCTGGTGGACTACCCACCCCATTTATCAATCATAGCAATAGTGATATTTTAACCAATGTGATATGAATAAATCCCAGTCACCCTCTGAGAAGCGATATTCATGTGTTTTCTATTGCAATGCTTAATTCTCTCATGACTCATCTCAGGAAACCTGATGGAGAGTAATAATTCAGTCATTCACATTTCACATCCAGGAGTGATTTGAAGAATTTCATGGGGAAGAGCAAAATTGCCAATTATTAAAGATGTCATTTGTGTGGAGAAGGCACAAATATTGGAACGCCTGAAGGTGAAATTGAGGAATATCTCAGCACTCTTCAGAGAACTGATACCATGAGATATATTTTGGCCGCTTGGAAGGCAGCATGGTGGTGCTGTGATAAGTCAATCAATTAATAGTATTTACTGAGTGCTTACTATGTGCTTAGGAGAGTGCAGTGCAATAGAATTGGACCACAAGATCCCTGTTTTCAAAGGGCTTGTAATCTAGTGAAAATAGTCGTGACCTTGAGGTGAAACCACAGCAGAATTATTTGTCTTCTCCTATTGGCAATGACTGAATCTGCTGTATCACTAAAGTTCTCTCCTTCATCCACAAACCTGGTGCAAAGTAGATGAAACCAAATAATAGTTTGATTTTATTTGTCCCAATTTTTCTAGCTTCTAAATATGGACCCAGTTCTACTAAAACATGAGAGTTAAGTTCTTGCAGAACACTAAATTAAGGGAACCTTGAACTCTAGCCCTCTCCCCATGCCTAAAATGGCATACAGGAGCACAAAACTTTCTTCCGACCACAGTGCAACAGCGCATCCAAAGATTTGCATTAGTATTAATAGTATTTATTAAACACTTACTATGTGAGGAGCACTGGGAAAGAATGCAGAGATGGGAATTTAGTTAGAGTTCCTGTCCCACAGGGATCTCACAGTCTAAGAAAACCGAAAGATCCATTCTAGAAGATTCATTCTAGATTCACATTATCTGAAGCACCTTCCCTAATTCTGCTCTCTCTCTCTCTATCCAAAACACATAATTACAATGTTCACTCTCTGGAAGTACTGCGTTTTAAAATCAAATATCTCCAAGAATCCAAAACACACTTTAGTTTGTTTTAGAAATACAATTTTAAATTACAGCAGTGAATGCATTTATACAACTTTTACAGACAATTTTCCATTTCTTAACAGGATGGGTCCTTAATGTAACATACCATTTTTCAAGGAAGGCTTAACTTCAAGATCCTGAAAATGACCTATTTTATAAACAAGCAATTGAAACATCTCTTGAGTGTTGAGAGGGAATCAACACCCCTCTGCACTGGTGTATTTCAGGTCAACCTCTCAGTATCCGGCATCGAAACATTTGACAATGCTACAGGCCAAAAAGCCTATTTTGACCCACGCCATTCTTTCACACTGTATACAATGTACAAACAGGCAGTTTTCAGCTCCCACTACATCTTTCCTTCATTCATTTAATCAAATTTATTAAGCACTAATTATATGCAAAGCACTGTACTGAGCACTTGGGAGAATACAACAATAAACAGCCATTCCCTGCCCACAACAAGCTTATTTCCTTCAGTGAGAGAGACAGACATTGATATAAATGCATAAATTAGAGAGATGCAAAAGTGTTGTGGATCTGGGAGGGAGGAAAAACAAAGGGACCAAGTCAGGGTGATGCAGAAGGGAGTGGGAGAAGAGGAAATGGGGAGGCCTCCTGTAGGAGATGTGCCTTCAGTAACTTTTGAAGGAGAGGAGAGTACTTGTTTACAGAATTTGAGGAGGGAGGACATTCCAGGCCAGAAGCAGGATATGAGCTAGGAGTCAGTGGCAAGATAAGTGAGATGGAGGCATAGTGAGAAGGTTAGCACTTGAGGAGTGAAGTGTGCAGACTGGGTTGTAGAAGGAGTAATGAGGTGAGATAGGAAGAAGCAAGGTAGTAGAGTGATTTAAAACTAATGGTGAGGAGTTTTTGTTTAATGTGGAGGTGAATGGGCAACCCCTGGAGTTTTCTGAGGACCAGGGTGACAAGTCCAGAATGCTTTTGCAGAAAATATGATCCGGGCAGCAGAGTGAAGTATGGTCTGGAGTGGGAAGAGACAAGGGGCTGAGCAGTCAGCAAGAGAGCTGATGTAATATTCCAGACAGGATGGGATTACTGATTTTATTAATGTGATAGCAATTTGAATGGAAAAGAAAGAGTGATTTTAGCAATTTTTTGAAGGTGGGACGGGCAGGATTTAGTGATAGATTGATTATGTGGGTTAAATGAAAGATAGGAGTCAAAGAAAACTCCAAGAGTATGGGCTCGTGAGACAGAAAGGATTGTGATGCCATCTACAGTGAAGGGAAAATCAGGGGGAGGACAGGGTTTGGGTGGGAAGATAAGTAGCTCTGTTTCCGACATGTTAAGCTTGAGGTGACGGGAGGACACCCAAGTAGAGATGTGTTGAAGGCAAGAGAAAATGCAAGACTGCAGTGAGAGAGATCGAGATCAGGGCTGGAGATGTAGATTTGGGTATCATTTGAATAGAGATGATAGTTGAAGCCAAGGGAGTAAATGAGTTCTACAAGGGAGTGGTTGTAAATGGAGAATAGAAGGAGACCCAAAACTGAATCTTGAGGGACGCCCCCACGGTTAGGGAATGGGAAGCAGAAGAGGAACCTGCAAAGGAGACTGAGAATGAATGGACAGAGAGATAAGAGGAGAATCAGAAGAGGACTGAGTCAGTGAAGCCAAGGTTGGATAACGTTTCCAGAAGAAAGTGGTGGTCCTCTGTGTTGAAGGCAGCCGAGAGGTCGAGGAGGATTAGGATGGAGTAGACGCCATTGGATTTGACAAGCAGGAGATCCTTGAGAGGGCAGTTTTTGTGGAGTTAAGGAGATGGAAACCAGATTGGAAGGGATCAAGGAGAGAACTGGGGAGGAATTTGAGACAGCAGATGTAGACAACTCACTCAAGAAGTTTGGAGAGGAATAGTAGGAGGGAGATGGGGTGGTAACTGGGGGGAGCCTGCCTTACCAATACTGGTGCACATCAGATGGATTCCCTTAAAAAAAAAAGTACTCATGGAAATGTCAGAAAGATGGAAATAAACACATTTGTAAGAATCAATCTGGGGCTTCTACCTTCCTGAAAAAAACCCTAGCACTTTGGTCAGGGAGTCAGATTCAAGCCCCCAAGTGGCACTCGTGAGTTGTTTGTGAATGGATATCCCTGCTTCAGGGTGAATTAGTTAACTTCTCAGCCTATGCTATCGTGCAATTGACACTTCTTGGCAGAATTCTCAATGCCCTGAAGGCTGTGATGTGTGCCAGCCAGCAATATATGAATCATTACTTTTAACTCTGTGTTTCTCTGATTTTCACCTGATCTCCATACACATGTCTAGGATGCACATTCCTTAAAGGCAGGGATCATGTCTACTAACTCTTTTGCACTTGCACAAGGACTTAATACAGTGCTCGGCACACTGTAAGTTCTCATCAAATAAGACTGATTGATTGATTTGCCCAAAGCAACCGGATTTTTAAAAAGTCATTGCATTCTTCAACACCAATTGAAAAATTGACATGGTCCATGATTGCCTTCATTTTTATGTCAGTTGACACAAGCAGATCTTCCCATTTTTTTGTCATTATGCACATTTTGTTTGACATAATTAATCCTTGAATAAGTTACGAATTAAGCAGCACCTACTCAACTGAGATGGGAACTTACGTTTATAATGGTTTCTTTCATAAAGTTAGACCAAATCTACACTGAATTTTTTGTTTTTTTTGCCCATGGAAATACTCCTAGTGATGAAAGCTACACTTAGTGTGGAATATGTGCTTCATATTTTAAGTGTTTTTTGAAAAATAATAACCCTGCCAGTATCTTTAAGATGATGAAGTTTAATAGACTCTAGAGTCTGTCTAGATCTAGGTGACTGAATCCAAATTTCACTTGCAATCAAAACTGCAAGTAGAATAAATCCAAACCTGTGAAAGTCAAGGTTTGGAGGGGAAAACATGTATGACATTGAGAGGAGCCTGAGCTGATAGGTCTTAATGAGAATTTGAGACTACTGGCTCTGTGGAAGGAAACTAGGTGCAAAACAGGATTCCACTCGAAAACTTACACAGACATTATGGTGTTTTCAATCGCTGCCAAGAAAAGCACAGTCAGCATTGCCCGAGCTGACCGAGGCATGAATAATGAAAGCTCTAGACGTTTTGCTGTTTTCTGAAAGATGAAGAATGAGAGAAGAAGAAT
Source organism: Ornithorhynchus anatinus (assembly GCF_004115215.2). Taxonomy (NCBI): domain Eukaryota; kingdom Metazoa; phylum Chordata; class Mammalia; order Monotremata; family Ornithorhynchidae; genus Ornithorhynchus; species Ornithorhynchus anatinus. The sequence goes on along the minus strand of NC_041735.1, from coordinate 63,780,390 downwards.
GTTTCTGTTTAGAACTGACTTTTCCCAAAGGCCCGGTTGGTGATGGAGCTGCAGTTAATGGGTTAGGTATTTGTATCTTGGCACAGATAGACTTGGAGGGGATGGGGAGGGGAAAGTCACTCTTGAATAATGGGGAAGAGGTAACATCTTTCAGACTGGGCAGTGGGCTTTATTTACGCAACTCCATGAACATTTCAGTTAATGCAGATGCTAAATTACTCCTCCAAGAACCAATAAAACCTCTTTTTCACTGCACCCATCTGAGAAGACTGCTTAAAGAACAATTAAATTCTATTGTATTCTCCCAAGCTCTTAGTTTGGGACTCTGTTCATAAGTACATGTTTCTTTTAATGCTACTGATGTACATATAAACATATATGGGGTATCCCATCCCCACTTCTCACCATTTTCTCACTGATATAAGGATGATGATGATAATAATAATAATAATGATATTATAATAGTGGTCGTGTGCGCAATACAACGCTAAGCATTGGGGAACATACAAGATCATCAGATCCTACCGTGAGTTCACATTCTGTGTAGGAGAAAGCACAGGTGTTGAATCCCCATTTCTGACAGATGAGGGATCTGAGATGCAGATAATTTAAGTCACTCACCCAAGGTCACGAAGCAGGTAAATGGAGAAATACAAATTAGAACCCAGATCCTCTGGCTCCCAGGCCCCAGGCTCTTTCCACTAGACCATGCTAGTTATGAACCCTGGTTGTTATGACTGCCTTCATATTATTTTAAATGCAGTTGCTATCAATTTTATCCAGGAATATTTCAGCCGCCTGAACAGAAGTACAGATTGAGGGTGGAGACTCTAAAGGTACTGATAGGAGATGAAGGACATGGTTGAGGGGAAGTTGGGGGGAAGGGAGAAATGATTCCTTCACATGAATTGCAGCCCAGCTCTTTGAACCTTGAATAAACAAGTGCTGGCAATGAATCACAAATATCAAACAGGGAGGAGAGAGGCTACAGGCAAGGAGATCACATTCATGAGTGATTCATAAAGCCCTATCCGGTTGTCAAGCTGGAATATGACAAGAATATCCCAAGTAAAGCAGCATGGTCTAGTGGAAAGAACATGGACCTCAGAGTCAGAAGACCTGGGTTCTTTCTCATCTTGACTTTACTCTTTACCTGCTTATGATCCTGGGCAAATCATTTAACTTTTCTGGCCTCAGATGATTGACTGATGAGCCCAAACTAAACAGATTTCTTAGACTGAAAGCTCCACATAGGACAGGGACTGTGTATCTTTGTATCTTAGTATCATGTATCTACCCCAGTGCTTAGTAAGTGCTTGGCCCATAGCAAATGCCTAAGAAATACCACAGTTATTATTATTCTCTCCAAGTCTTCAAAAGTATTCCTTGAGTGCCTGCTTTGTTCCAAGCACTGTCTAAAGCACATCAGTGATGGTACTTGTTAAGCACTTATTTTGTGCCAAGCACTGTTCTAAGCACTGGGGTAGATACAAGGTAATCAGGTTGTCACCACGTGGGGCTCACAACCTTAGTCCCCATTTTACATATAAGGAAACTGAGGCACAGAGAAATTCAGTGACTTGCCCAAAGTCACACAGCTAACAAGTGGCAGAGCTGGGATTTGAACCCACAATCTCTGATTCCCAAGCCCAGGGTTTTTTCCACTAAGCCACGCTGGAATGTGTCTGTTTATTGCAATATTATACTCTCCCAAGCACTTAGTACAGTGTTCTGCTCATAGTAAGTGCTCAATACAATTTGACTGATTGATGGACTGACTGCCTATGATGAGCTTACAGTCTAGCTAAAAGTAAACAGTAGGTGAATAAGGGATCAACTAAAGCACTTGATCCTTATTACAAAAAAAAAAAAAAAGGAAAATGTTAAAAAATAGGTTAAAAATTTTGAGAAGTGCTGACAGAATTGCATCCATGAATGAGGAAGCTACGTTTGATCTCTGATCTTTCTCTCCTAGGTCACCAAGTTTTAGTCAGGTGGACTCAAAGGTGGATTTGATTGAGCATGGGAAGTCAGGTCACCTTCTGGTTTCAAAGGGAGAGAGAGGGCAATCTGTTTCTGACATTCAGACCAATGAATCAGTGGATCATCAATCAAAATATTTGCAAAGACACCCTGAAAGTACTTTCACGTGTATCCCCTGAAAGTATCTAGCACATTTACAAAGCTCTTATAGAGGATACCCAATGAAAATCAATCTTTAGCACCACGGACATGTTGAATTCAAAATAATAAGCAAACGAGATTTAGGCCAACAAAAGTGCTTTTTGGAAAACAAAAAAGTTAATTAAATTGGTGAATGTGCAGGAATGCAATATTTACAAAGAGAAGGGCTCTTTGTTTCATTAATGTTTCAAAGTAAACCCTTGGAAGAGCAAAGAGAGTGCTAGGACCAAGCAAAATGGAAAAAAAAAGCAAAAATAACAACAAAAAACTTTTGCAGGACACCAGAGAACTGCAGTATACTTCTGATAACACCTCAGACTCTCCAACAGGATTCCAAAAGATTAATTTATCTAGGAATTTACCAAGGAGCAAGCAAAAAAAGTCTGATGATTATTTTTTTCTTTAAAAGATAATAATGGATCGTTTTCCAAAATTCTGATCAATGAGGCACAATTCTCAAACTCAGGATATTTGGAATTCTGCAAAGTTACTCTTACAGAAATGGCAAGTATTTTCACAATACAAGACAAGAAAAGAGTAGCCAGCTTTGAGCATTGAGGAGTTCTATTTAAAAGGTGGGGCAGGCACTGAATGCCAAGTACTGGTGACTTACTGAAAAATACTGTGAGAAATCATCATTGTAACTTTGGAAACACTGCAGAGGTCTATCTGCCTGCTTCCCATTTTGAAGTGAATTCAATCAGGCTGGGCAACTGGGTGGAAGAACAGTGAGATTTGGTTCCTCTCAAGAATAAGGAAGTTTATAAATGCCTTTCTCATAATAGTAGTAATAGATCAGTAGTGCTTATTGGGCATCGATCTAGTGTGGTGCACTGTACCAGATATTTGGGAAATACAGAATAAAGGGGTATATTTAATGGGAGAAATAAATAACAGAAAATACTAAATACCTGGGTATATACACACACATGTACACCCACACACAATTTTTAATCTATCTGTATATAGTATATGATATGAATTTTATATATATATATATGTATATATATATATATATATACAAATATATGATGAGAGGTATAAATGAATTCACAAGTACAAACGTTGGTTGAGGGGAATCAATCAATCAATCAATCCATGGTATTTAGAGAAAGTAGCATGACCTAGTGGAAAGAGCAAGGGCCTGGGAGTCAGAAGACATGGGTTTCTAATCCCAGCTCTTCCATATATCTGCTGCGTGACCTTGGACAAGTCACTTAACTTCTCTGTGTCTCAGTTACCTCATCTGCAAAATGAGGATCAAGACTCTGAACCCTATGTGGAACAGGGACTGTGTCCAACCTCATTACCTTGTATCTAGCCCAGTGCTTATAACAGTGCTTGGTACACAATAAGCACTCAACAAATACCACAGTTATTATTATTATTAAACACTTAATGTGTGCAGAGCACTGTACTAAGTGCTTGGAAAAGTGCAATATAACAATAAAAGTTGGTAGACATATTTCCTTCCCACAGTCCAAAGGGGGAGACAGAAATTAAAAGAAATTATAGATATTTTCGTAAGTGCTGTGGGGCTGAGGGTGAAGTGAATATGAAGTGCTTCAAGGGTAAAGATTCCAATGCAGAGACAAAAACGAGCCTGAGAGAGGAGATGGAAACAGGAGAGTTGAGAAAGTGATTTTCTTTCACCTTCCTTTCTACTCCTTCATCCCCTTCTTCAATTGTTCCTTCAGTTCTGCTTTTCCTCCTCCTCTTCCTGATCTTCTTCCTGCTCCTCCTTTTCTCCTACATGTTTGACACTGTCTAGGCTTGGGAGAAAATGAAGTGATTAAGGGAACTGAAACAAGATAGAGATGGAGAGGCTAATTTGTAAGAGATGTTGCAAGCTGAAACAATATTTTCTTTTGAGTTACTATTACTTTAGTGACTTTGTTTTAATTCTGTTTGTAAGATCCCTATATTTTCAGTTGAGCACTGGGAGAAGTTTCTGGCATGAGAACTCTTTGTTTTTGACTACAAAAATCAAGTGAAGTCAGATTTGGTGCAAGTCAGAGAAAATTACTGAGTAAACACAAGAAAAACAAAGTTACTGGAAAAATTGTAATTGTATTTTCAGCACCCTTTTTCACTTCCTTGGCTTTTTTGGTGAAAATTCACTGTTAATACTGTTTCTCAGTAGCCACACCAGCATTTAGAAAACAAGTTCAAAGAGGATTAATTCCTTTAGCACATTATTGTAATAATGCCACAAAAGACCTCAGTTTACCAAAGAAGGATTTGAACTGTAAACATGGCACAAGACCCAGCTGTAACCCATTTCCATAGGAAAAAAGAAATCCACATACTGGATTGTTTAGAAAGAGACGTAATATAGTGGTGATTTTTTTTTCTTCTGATTTAGCTTGAAAAACTGTGCTTGAAGTCCCATAAAGCTTGGTATGCTTTGGGAAAAGCACTCCCAGTTTAATTTGGGCCAGGCCTCCTTACACTTCGAAAAAAAATAAAATTGTTTTAACTATTCAAAGGTCTTCTATTTAGTGGCATATTCTGAGCTTATTCACCAGTCATGATGTATTTTATGGTAAACTCCAGGAGAAAGTAGAATTTCTCCCGACAGGAGGGCTGTGAATACACAAGTTCAGGCCTGGAGAGGGTTTGTCTTACGGGCCCCCATGTGACCTGCCTGGAAGGACTCACTGGCAGTTCCACCCTTCACCTTTCCTCTCCTTTGCCTCAGCATCGACCCACAACATAACTTCCCTCTTCCGGGATTTGGAGTATAGAGAATGTGTTTGAGCCCAAGCTTTCTGCTTAGGCCTCGCAGTGCTGGGAGAAAGCAGATTTCTTTTTATGTTCATGTGTGCCTGTGTGTTTTTGTGTGTACTTTTGTGGACATGTATCCCCATGAGTCTACTTGACTCAGGGCATGAGTAGCTGCCTGATGATGTCAATCAATCCATCAGTGGTATTTATTGAACACCTAAAGTAGGCAAAAGTACAGTACTAAGTAGTTGAGAGTGCTTACTTGGCCGGTATTCAGCGAACTAAGCATTCAGGAAAGTCCAGTGCAATAGACTTGGTGGATATGATTTCTCCCCACAAAGGGCTTGCAATCTAAAGGGGAGATAGCCCGCTTACAGACTTCAGGGGTACATAGGCATAAAACCAAGATTGTCAAGGATCTTCTAGAAACAAGTCCTTTTGTCTCGGTTAAAATTCTCACTGAGCTCATGCTGACAACTAAGAGGTGGCTCCTGGGAGAGAGCAGAACAGCATGGTGGAATCAGGAGTTGACATGCAGACACCTGCTTATGAGGGGACATGATGAGCTGAGGGCTCGGATAATGCTTCAAACAATCAATGAATCGTACGTACTGAGCCCTTACTGTGTGCTGGGCACTGTACTAAGCATTTGGGAGAGTACGAAACAACAATATAACAGACACATTCTCTGCCACAGCAAGCTGACAGCTTAGAGGGGGAGGCAGTCATTGATATAAATAAATGTTACAGAAATGTGCATAAGTGCTGTAGGGGTGGTTGAGTGGTGAATAAAGGAAGTAAATCTGGATGATGCAGAAGATAGTGGGAAAAGACACAATGGGGGCTTAGTCACAGAAGGCCTCTTGGAGGAGATTTGCCTTCAATAAGGCTTTTAAGGGTGGTAGAGCCATTATTTATCAGATATGAAAAGGAAGAGCATTCCAGGCCAGTAGCAGGACTTGGGACAGAGGTCGGCAGCAAGATAGATGAGATCAAGATACAGTAATAGTAATTATGGCATTTGTTAAGCGCTTGCTATGTGCAGAGTACTATTCTAAGCACTGGAGTAGATAAAGGGTAATCAGATTGTCCCACATTGGGCTCACACATTTTTAATCCCCATCTCTACAGATGAGGTAACTGAGTAAGTTGGCATTAGAGGAGTGAAGTGTGTGGACTGGGTTGTAATAATAATGTTGGTATTTGTTAAGCGCTTACTATGTGCAGAGCACTGTTCTAAGCACTGGCGTAGACACAGGGTAATCAGGTTGTCCCACGTGAGGCTCACAGTTAATCCCCATTTTACAGATGAGGTAACAGGCACAGAGAAGTTAAGTGACTTGCCCACAGTCACACAGCTGTAATAGGAGAGTAGCGAGGTGAGGTAGAAGGGACGAGGTGCTTGAATGTTTTAAAGTCTATGGTAAGGAGTTTCTGTTTGATGCAGAAGTGGATGGGCAACCACTGGAGGTTCTTTAGGAGTGGGAAACAATGCCTGAACATTTTTGTAGAAAAATGATCGGGGAAACAGAGTGAAGTATGGAGTGGAGTGGGGAGAGACAAGAGGCAGGGAGGTCAGCAAGGTGGCTGACCTTGAGGCAGGATAAGATAAGTGCAGTTTATATGGAGAGGAGAGGATGGAGTTTATCCATGTTATGAAGGTTGAACCAACAGGCTTTAATGATGAATTGAATATGTAGTTTGAAAGAGTGAGAGGAGTCAAGGATAACACCAAGATTAAGGGCTTGTGAGACTGGAAGGATAGTGGTGCTGTCTACAATGTTGGGAAAGTCAGGTGGAAGACATGATTTAGGCTGCAAGATAAGGAATTGTTTTTGATACGTTAAGTTTGAGGTGATGACAGGATTTCCAAGTAGAGATGTCTTGAAGGCAGAAAGAATTGCAAGACTGCAGAAAGGGAGAGAGATCAGAGCTGGAGATGTCGATTTGGGAATCATCCACATACAGGTGGTAGTTGAAGCCATGAGACTGAATGAGTTCTCTAAGGGAATGGGTGTACATGGAGCTTAGAAGGCAACCCAGACCTGAACCTTGAGGGACACTCACATTAAGAGAGAGGGAGGTAGAGAAGAAATCTGCAAAAGAGCCTGAGAATGAGCGCCCAGAGAGATTTAAGGAGAACCAGAAGAGAACAGTAGTATCAATTATCAGTCGTACCTATTGAGCGCTTATTGTGTGCAGAGCACTGTACTTAGCACTCAGGAGAGTACAGTACAGGAGAATTTCTAGAAATGTTCCCTGCCCACAATGAGTTTATGGTTTAGAGGGGGATAATGGCTTTAGTGTAAGTGAATAAATTATGGATATGAACGCAAGTGCTGTGGGCCTGAGGGAAGGGTGAATAAAGGGTGAAAATCATAGTGCCAAGGAGACTTGGAAGGGAATGGGAGCTCAGGCTCAGGCTCAGTCCCACGTTCTCCAAGTGGATTGGCAGGAGGAGGAAGGCTCAGGCCTCTCTCTCCGGCCTGCAGTTGGAGGCAGGCTGGTCCTCTCCTCCCTCCAGCCATGGCGGGCGTGCATGTTCACAGGGTATCGAGCTGGTAGAGCGGGAGCAGCCCAGACGTGCTTGCCAGGGCTCGCCTGCCGCTCCGGCCAGTCCACGGGGCCCGCTGCACCCGACACACCAGAGGGGTGGCCAACCGGCTCTGCCACTTGTCAGCTGTGTCACTGTGGGCAAGTCACTCAACTTCTCTGTGCCTCAGTTACCTCATCTGTAAAATGGGGATTATCTGTGAGCCTCACGTGGGACCAACTGATTACCCTGTATCTGCCCCAGTGCTTAGAACAGTGCTCTGCACATAGTAAGCGCTTAACAAATACCAACATTATTAGCCTCCGGGCCCTGCGGAAGTGAGGGTGGCTGGAGGGCAGTCTGACTGCTACCGGACTCATTGCGGCCCAGGGCTGCCATCCTGCAGGATGACCCCATTTGAGCCAATTGGGACTTTTCTACAATTTGGGTGTATCTCTCCATTTACCTGTATGATTGCTCCCTCTTATTCAGGTATATATCTCTACCTTTTGCGCTTAGTACAATGCTCTGCATACAGTAAGCACTCAATAAATACGATTGAATGATTTAATGGAGCTGTATGGTCGCTCTTTCCTATTTAAGTGTACATCTCCATTTACCTGTATGATTGCTCCTTTCTATTTTGCTCACTGGATCCTTTTCTGCCTCTCATCCACTTACTGTGAATTTTTCTTCAAGGCTCTGTTCTAATCCCCTACTCTTCTCTCTACAGTCACTCCTTCAGGAATCTAATTTACTCACAATGGCTTCAGGTACCATCATTATGGCATGGCCTTAAGGACCTGGGAATCCAAGGACCTGAGATCTAAATCCAGCTTCACCTGTGACCTGCTGTATGATCCTAGGCAAGTCACTGGCATGCTTTTGATAATTCAGTCAATCAATACTACTCATTGAGCTCTTTCCTTCCAGAGCATTATAACTAAACTCTGGATTCCTGCCTCCTCTTCAGAAGCTTTCAGTCTAGTCAGGGAGGCAGACACTAAAAAACTACAGGTGAGAGGATATAAAAAGGCAAGAGGCTAGGGTGAGTACCCATGGGCTTAGTTGCTGATGATTTTGGAAAAGTTAATGATTCCAAAGTAGAATCAATTATACCTTTTCACTTTGTTCTGCTCAAATCGCAAATACATTTGGGAAGCGTTCTCATTTTAAATTGTTTGACCTGCATCATTTGCATGAATCTAACAATATGACAAAAGAGTTTGGTGAGGCAAATATTACTGTATTTACTCTGACAAAGAGACCAATTGACTCTCCAGACCGCTAGCGAATAGAAAATAATACTATAGGGGGAACCTCAACAGGCCCTACGTTCCCAACAAGATGTGGAGGGTCTAACCCCAGAAACAAAACATTTAGTTTGGCTTTCTTGCAGTTCTCCTTTTGGAGACTGCATAGTGGACAGCAGAGAGAAAGCTGGGTCCTGTTAACTTTCCAGAGAGCTACTGACTCAGACACCACAGAACATTTTGTTCATCGTGGTGCTGGGAAATGTGTTCTTGGCTCACAGTGGCAATTGCAAAAAAAGAGAAAAAGAGATTAAGTCCATCAATTAAGCATTGGGAAGTTACTTTAAAACAATGAACTGCTTTCATCTAACTGGTAATTATTTTTAAATTCTTGAAAAAGATATTTTTCCAGTTTCCAATGAAAATTATATCAATTTATAAATCCTTTAAATGAGAACACTTTGTTTTTCATTATGGGGCTCACATAGGCATGCTATTTAATTTCAATTATGCTAAGAGAGGTACATTTGCCATATTTCATTTTATTGGATTTTAATTAGAGGTGTTAGGAATAATTGTATGTCAAATAAAATGTGTATGATACTCTCTGCTTCTCTTAACTCATAACTCTTAACTTAACCCATAGAGACACCATAGACACTTCTCTCCCAGAATGCTCCGATCTCCTTCTTCAATCATTCTGGGAGTGGATCCATAGAGTTTTCTTGATAAAAATCTGAAAGTAGTTTACATTGCCTCTTTCTGTGCAGTAAACTTGAGTCTCCGCCCTCGATTCTCTCCCATGACACTGCTGCCCAGCACGGGTGAGTTTTGACTTGTTCAAGATTGCCTGCCACTCGTTAGCCATTGGCCAAGCTAGGAATGGAATGGGTAAGCCTCCGCTTGACTTTCCCTCCTGTAGCCAAGACTGGTAGAATACTGGAAACTCTCCAGGTGTGACTCTGAAAGGGGCATCCAAAATCACAGCAGGACAATAGGAAATTCCACTGTTAATCCAGGAGCAAGGATATAGGGAAGGAGAGCGGCTTTTAATGAGGGTACATTTGAATCTCAATAATTGATAGTCAAAGGAGATGAGAAGACATGAGACCCATAGAAAGTCTGAAACATTTAAATTTCCACCATCACTGTAAACTTCCAAATAATCTTTTGTCAGCACTCTGATATCTAGAGGCATATGGAGATGCAAGGTGATCAAAATACAGGCCTGTCTATAGGGTTAATGATGCTATATAAACTTTGAGCTCATTGTGGGCAGGGGATGTGTCTACCAACTCTGTTGCATTATACTCTCCCAAGCTCTTAGTACAGTGCTTTTCACACAGCAAGTTCTCAGTCAATTCCAACGATAGATTGATTGACCTATACATTTTGCCTTCCTGATGATTCTCCCCTTATGAGAAGCAGCATGGCTTAGTGGTAAGAGCTTGGGCTTGGGAGTCAGAGGTTGTGGGTTCTAATCCTGGCTCCGCTACTTGTCAGCTGTGTGACTTTGGACAAGTCACTTCACTTCTCAGTGCCTCAGTTACCTCATCTGTAAAATGGGAATTAAGACTGTGAGCCCCACTTAGAACAAACTGATTACCTTGCAATTACCCCAGCGCTTAGAACAGTGTTTGGTGCATAATAAACACCATCATTATCATTATTATTATTATTATAGGTCTGTTGCTAGTCCCTCTTCTCCCTTTTTATTTTCTGATTCTTGCCGTATTATTATAGGTCTGTTGCTAGTCCCTCTTGTCCCTTTATATTTTCTGATTCTTGCCCCATAAGAGTCTAATTCCCACATATGTATTGTATCTGAGTGCTTAGTACAATGTTCTGCTTTCAGTAAGTGTTCAATAAATACTATTACTATTGCTACTAATTATTTTGCAGGTTAGTTGACAACTCACATTGGAATCTTAATCTAAAATCACACTCTGGTGATTTATAAATCTAATATATTTTATGATGTTGTAGGCGGTTTAATAGCAGAGCAATTTAGAGATTTTGCAGCCAAAAATCCAAAACACAACTGTTATTAATGTTTGGAACAGCAGAGAGTGGGCTAGGGCCCTTTTCCTTGTAAATCTCATAGCAGCTCTTAATGTGACTAAATTTAACTCTGAATAATTAATAGTCAGAGGAGATGAGAAAATATGAAATCCACAGAAAGTCTAAAAAAAATCTCAATTTCAACCTTCACTATAGATGTCCAAATAATCTTTTGTCAATGCTCTGAAATCAATCGATCAGATTTACTGACCACTTATTCTGCGTAGAACACAGTGCTTGGCTTGGCTAAGTGCTTGGCTTAGACCATAAACTCATTGTGGGCATGGAATGTGACTGCTATATTGGTTGATGCACACTCCCAAGTGTTTAGTACAGTGCACTGCACTCAGTAACTGCTCAATAAAACCGACCGATTGATTGGGAGAATACAATTTAACAAGAGTTGGTAGACATATTTCCTTCCCACAAGGAGTTTACAGTCTAGAGGTTCCAAAGTTACAAAACCTCATTATTGGTATTTCACCTGTTTTCAACCTTCCACTTCAGCTGAGGTGTTAATGAGCTGTGAAATGACTGGAAGCCAGAAGTTCAGGGGAGGAGGAGGAAAAGAAAATAGCTGCTTCTGAATAATAATGAATTCTTATTATTTAACTTAGAAATCCTTCCCAAGGTGGCAGCATAATAATGATAATAATAATAATAATGTTGGTTTTTCTTAAACGATTACTATGTGCCGAGCACTGTTCTAAGTGCTGGGGTAGATACAGGGTAATCACATTGTCCCACGTGAGGCTCACAGTCTTAATCCCCATTTTACAAATGGAGTAACTGAGGCACCGAAAAATTAAGTGACTTGCCCAAAGTCACACAGCTGACAGGTGGTGGATCCAGGATTAGAACCCATGACCTCTGACTCCTAAATCCGTGCTCTTTCCACTGAGACATGCTGCTTTGCAGTGAAATAGAAGTTTGCCATTAACCAGTGGACATATCCTATCTCAAGGATTCCATGGCCAGGGTAGGCCATTGAAAAAAATCAGATTCCGAGATCCACCTGATGTCACACAAGCCATGCCAAAATGAAGCATGACATGTTGATGTCATATGGATACCATTTTCATTCATGCATTCATTCACTCAGTCATATATAATGAGCACTTACTGTGTGCAGAGCACTGAAATAAGCATTTGGGAGAGTACAATATAACAATAAACAAGAGCTAACAATCTAGAGGGGGAGACAGACATTAATATAAATAAATAAATGACAGATATGTACTTGTGTTATGGGGCTGGGTGGGGGTGGATGAATAAAGGGAGCAATTCAGGGCAACCCAGAAGGGAGAGAGAGAAGAGGAAAGGAGGGCTTAGCCAGGGAAGGCATCTTGGAGGAAATGCACCTTCAATAAGGCTTTGAAGAGAGAGAGAGTAATTGTCAGATTTGAGGAGGGAGGGTATTCTAGGCCAGAGGTAGGACATAGGTGAGAGGTCAACGGTGAGTCAACGTGAGAGGTCAACGTGATCGAGGTTTGCATTAGAGGAATGAAGTGTGCAGACTGGGTTGTTGTGGGAGAGTTGTAAAGTGAGGTTGGAGGGACAAAGTAACTGAGTGGTTTAAAGTCAACAGTGAGGAGTTTTTGTTTGATACCAAGGTGGATGTACAATCATTGGAGTTTCCTGAGTTTTGGGGAAACACGGCCTGAATGTTTTTGTAGAAAAATGAGCTGGGCAGCACAGTGAAATATGAATTGGAGTGAGGAGAGACAGGAGATGGAGAGGTCAGCAAGAAGGCTAATACAGTAATTAAGGCAGAATAAGATAAGCAATTGGATTCATTTAGTAGCAGTCTGGATAGAGTGGAAAGGATGGATTTTAGTGTTGTTATGGAGATGGAATCAAAGGATTTAGTGTTGGACGTCCACATGGCTCAGCCAGAGTCCGCCTGACACTAGAGTGTTTGGGCGGGATGGGGACACCCTGATCCCCCACAAATCACTCCAGAACTATTGCACTTCCCACTCACGTCTGTGTGAATACAGATTCTGCTTCCGGGTTGAAACATTGAGATCTTGAAACCAAGAGATCTTGGTGCCAAAAGGAAGGAGAGCGGATACAAAAGCTTCTAGCACAATATCAGTCCCAGGTAGGGAATAAGCCAGCTAAAAACCCAATCGCAAGGGCTGATACAGGACCAATAGTGGCCCACCCTACCGGTTTAAAGCTGTGACCATTGATGTTCAACAAACCGCTAACTCTTGGCAGCTGAATCTGAAAAATCACAAAACTGCTTTAAATTCAATTTGATTTTTCGCACAATTTAGTTGTGTTTGGGGAAATATTAAAATATAGTGGTCTTTTTTAAACGCAACTGTGTGTGAAAAACTGTGGAAAGCACTGGAGTGAATATAGTAGAAGAAGAACAGAATGGGAAGAGGAAGTGGTGTGGCCTAGCTGAAGGAACACCAGACTGAGAGTCAGAAGGCCCGAGTTCTAATCTCAGGTCTGCCTCTTGCCTGTTGTGTGACCTTGGACAGGTGGCTAAACTTTTCTGTCCCTCAGTTTCCTCATATTTAAAATGAGGATTCAATACCTCCCCTTTAGACTATGAACCTCATGTGGGACAGGGACTGTGTCTTATCTAATTATCTTGTATCTACCTCAGCACCTAGCTCAGTTCTTAGCACATAATAATTATGGTAATTATGAAGCCCTTGCTATATACCAAGTATCCTATTCATCGCTGGCACATAGTAAGCCCTCAATGAATACTAAACACAAATTGCTTGCAATCCAAATAGGTTTGTTTTTTTTTTTAAAAAAAAAGTAATGGTACTTGTTACATGCTTACCATGTGCCAGGTACTGTACTATGCATTGGGATCAATACAAGATAATCCAGGTGGACACAGTGACATTGATCCTTTCAGGCACAAAGGTGGAATTTTGAAAATCATGTCATGCTCCATTGACTGGGATCCCCAAAAGGTCTAATTCCTAAAATATTCTGGCTGATTGTGAAGGGAGGAGTCTCGAAGTAGCAGTTAAGGTATTTATCACTGAATGCAAGAGCACTATACTCATTCATTCAATTGTATTTATTGAGTTCTTACTGTGTGCAACACACTTGTACTAAGTGCTTAGGCTCTCCATTACCTTGCCCCTTCTTATCTCGCCTCCCTTCTCTCCTTCTTCATCCCAGCCTACACACTCCTCTCCTCTGGTGACGCTAACCTTCTCACTGTGTTTTCATCTCGCCTGTCCCGCTGTCGATCCCTGGCATACATCCTACCTCTGGCCTGGAACACCTTCCCTCCTCCAATCCACCAATGACTCTTCCCACCTTCAAAGCCCAACCAAAGGCTCACCTCCTCCAAGAGGCCTTTCCAGACTAAGCCCCCCTTTTCCTCCCCTCCCCCTCCCTTCTTTGTCACTCACTCCCTTTGCTCTTCCCCCCTGCCCAACAGCACGTATGCATATATGTATATATCTATAATTCTATGTATTTATATTGATGCCTGTTCACTTGTTTTTATGTCTGTCTCCCCCCTTCTAGAGTGTAAGCACCATGTGGACAGGGTTTGTCTCTATTGCAGAATTTTACTTTTCCAAGTGCTTGATACAGTACTCTGCACCTAGTAAGCACTCAATAAATATGATTGAGTGAATGAAGAGCATAAAGATAGGATTTAGACTCAGAACCTGTACCTCGAGGGGCTTATAACCCCACTTCTTCTACTTGCCTGCTGTGTGGCCTTGGACAAGTCATTTAATTGTGCTGTGCCTCAGTAAAATGGACAATCAATATCTGTTCTCCCTCCTCCTTAAATCAGAGACCCATGTGGGACAGGGACTGTGTCCAACTTAATTATCTGTGTCTTTCTGAGAGCTGGGTACACTGCTTGGCACATAGTAAGCAGCTAATCAATGCCTCTGATTGATTGATTATCATTATTACCATTTTTAGGATACTTTTGAAGTGCTCACTATATGCCAAGCACAGTACTAAGTGCTGGGGTCGATACAAGATACTCAGATTAGACATAGTTTCCATACCACTTGGGGATCACAGTCTAAACAGGAAGGTGTAGTATTTAATCCCCATTTTACAGATGAAGAAACTGAGGCACCAAAAACTGAAGGGAATTCCCCAAAGTCACTCAGCAGACAGATGGGTGAGCGAGAGTTAGAATCCACATCCTCTGACTCCCAGGCCCATGCTCTTTCCACTAGGCCGCACTGCTTCCCGTAGATATTATTGCAGATATTATTATTAAGTTCTGTAATGCTATTCTGCACCTTTTATCCCAGGTCAGAAAGGTGCTAGAAGAAAATATCTTCCTTTATCCTGTATTAAGAAATCGGAATTAGCTTGGAGTAACTGCTTTCTCAGTGAGTTCGAGAAGGTGACAGGGAGAGAAAAGGAGTGTCTAGTTGAAGCAGTAAGCTGTTTGTGGGCAGGGAATGTGTCTGTTTATTGTTGTATTGTGTTCCCCCAAGTGCTTAGTACAGTGGTCCAGACACAAGAAGCACTCAATAAATACAATTGATTGACTGACCGACTGACTGATTGACAATAACCCAAGCCAGTTGTCAGGGTGTTTCGCCAGGCCCTTCACCACAGTTTCACTTTTACTGTCCATCCAAACTAGTGCATTGCTGATCCAAGCACTTATCCATTCTATCCTGCCTTGACTATTGCATCAGCAACCTTGCTGACCTTCCTCCCTCCTGTCTCTCCCCCTTCCGGTCCATACAGCCCAGATCATTTTTCTAAAAAAGTTTCCGACCACGTTTCCCACTTCTCAAGAACCTCTAGCGCATGCTCCCATCCACCTTGGCATCAAACAGAAACGTCTTTATATTGGCTGTAAAACACTCAATCCCCTTTCCCCCTTCCTAATTTACCAATCAACCAATCTTATTTATTGAGCGTTTACCTTGTGCAGAGCACTGTACTAAGCCCTTGGATGAGTATACTATAGCAGAGTTAGTAGATCTTTTCCCTGTCTACTCGAGCTTATCTCCCTGATTTCCTAATATAACCTGCCCCATTCACTCTGCTCCTCTGATGCCAACTTACTTACTGTACTTCAGTCTCAACCATCTTATCACTGATCCCTCACCCATGTCCTGCCTCTTGCCTGGAACTCCTCCCACTTCTCACCTTAAAAGCCTCATTAAAATCACATTTCCTCCAAGAAGTCTTTCCCTACTTACTCGTATTTCCCCTTACGAATTACAAATTCAGTTGGATTCATACCCTTTAAGCCCTTGATATTCACTCCACCCTCAGCCCCAGACCACTTAAGTACAAATCTGTAATTTATTTTAAGATCTTGTTACCCCTCTGAACTGGAAGGTCCTTGTTTTCAAGAAATGTGTCTACCAATTCATAAATTGTATTCTCCTAAGTGCTTATTAAAGTAGTCTAGACAAAGTAAGCATTAAATAAATATGACTAATTTATTGATTGATTCGGGGGGATGGGCAAAGCGAACAGCACCTCCATCAAAGCAGTATCAACTGTGAATCAAGACTGAAAAGCCACTTAAGTTCACCGTGGAGCCCTGACTTTTAAGAACTGATCCAAGACAAAGTTTACTATCAACAAGCAATACGTTATTTATGCTTTTGATGATATTCTGCCTGAAGACCACATCAACTTCTTCACTGACCTCACTGTCACTTGCCTTTCCTTACTCCAGTCTTTACTTCACTCTGCTGCCTAGATTATTTTTTCTCAAAAAAGGGTCAATTCATGTCTCTCCACTCCTCAAAACCCTCAAATTGTTGCCCATCCACCTCTGCATTAATCAGAAACTTCTCACTATTAGCTTTAAATCACTCAATCACCTTGCCCTCTCCTTTCTTACCTCACTGATTTCTTACTACAATCCATTTTGCACACTTTGGCCCTTCAACATCAACCTAATCACTGTACCCTGATCTCGTCCGTCTCGCCACTGACCTTGTGCCCACCTCGTCCCGCTGGCCTGGAACTCCCATCCCCCTCCATATTCAGCAAACCACCATTCTCCACCTTCAAAGCCTTATTAAAATCACATCTCCACTAAGAGACCTTCCCCAACTAAGCCCTCCTTTGTCCTCTCTCTCACTTCTGCATTAGATATGTACTTGTATCTTTTAGACCAAGACCAAGACCCTTAATTAATAATAATAACAATAATAATTATTGTAACATCCCTTTTCTCTTCTCGACGGTAAGTTCCTGTGGGCTTATAGTGTATTTTCTTTCAAGTTCTTAGTACAGTGTTCTGCACATAGTCAGGGCTTTATAACTGACTATAAAAAATTGATAGATCAATTTATAATAGCTTATTCTTAAGTTATCAAACAATGACTTCATGTAACTTAGTAAACTTGTAAAATTCCATACGATACATTTCTTCCATTAAGGAAAGCTCCCAAATGGAATTTACAAAATAATTGTCCCAAAGAGTGCTCTTGGGCAGCTTCTTGAGATACCTTAAGTAGAAAATATAGTCACTAGGAATAAAACTCTATTGTGTGTCTGTGCTAATGTATGGGCTTAAATAAGCTAAAGTAATAAACTCACAATTTTTGGTTAATGCAATGGAATCCAAACCAGAATGAAAAAAAAAAAATTCTAGCAGTCAATTCTTCAATGTGAATACACTAAAATACACCATTCAGCACATTCTAGGGAATAAAATAATGGATGTAGCATGCTACTTCGAACCATGTACATTGTGCAAACAATGTTGGATCGTGTTTGCCATTCCCCTTGTGTTCTGCTCCTCTAAAATGCCTAATGGATTTCTATGGAGGAACTCAAGTTGCTGAGAGAATTGGGCTCAACCACAGCAGATGATGTAGAGAGTGTGAAAGTCCTTTTCTAACTCCTCTTCAAGGCAGCGATGTGAATATCAATATATATTGTTGCAAAAGCTCAAAGTGCTGTTTGTTTAGTTTTGGAGGGAGGCTTTCCAAGAATGCTTCAGGAAAGAATGAGCGTGTGATGGTGACAACAGACCTCACACAGCATCTGGCCCGGAGAGGTTCCACTCCGTATTACAAGGCAGCCACTCCTGCAAAAACTGAGGGCTCAATAAGGGAGCGAAAGCCATTGGAAAACCCAGCAGCTTTTCCTAAGTGAGAAGGTCTCCTCGGGGAAACGTGAACCAGTCAGCCACTCCTATTTACTGAGCGCTTACTTTCTGCAGAGCGCTGTACTAAGTGCTTGGGAGAGTAGAACGACAGACATATTCCTTGATACAGCGCGCTTTCAGTCGAGAGGGGGAGTTGGGAGTTAATATAAATAAATAAATTACAGATATATACGTGAAGACTGTGGTGCTGGGAGAGGGGGTGAGTAAAGACAGCATGTTTAGGGTAACACAGAAGGGAGTGGGAGAAGAAGAAAGGAAGGCTTAGTCAGGGAAGACCACTTCGGGGAGATGTGCCTTCAATAAGGCTTTGAAGGAGGGAAGAGTAATTGTCTGGCAGATATGAAAAGAGAGAGTCTTCCAGGCCAGAGGCCGGACGTGGGCGAGAGGTCGGCAGCGAGAGAGACAAGATCGAGGTACATCGAGAAGGTTGGCATTAAAGGATAAAGTGTGCAGGCTGGGTTGTAGTATGAGAGTAATGAGTAGAGGTAGGAGGGAGCAAGGTAATTGAGTGCTTTAAAGCCAATGGTGAGGAAAACTAAATATCTCCTCCACCCATATGGGAAATGAATGAGATCTGGGGAACAAAAGGTTTTGGACGGAAACCAAATAAACTGTCCACTCCCTCTTGTCTTCTCTAGGGCAGGGAAGAAGTCTTTTAACTTGGTGGTTTGGACGAAAGGACCTTAAAGGAGGAGGACATTCCTAGGGAATGATGAATCTGCAAACCTCCCCATCTCTCCATTTGAACCCATGTTCCTGGTATTCTCTTTCACTTAACTCCTCCAGTTGGCCTGTGGGAAAATGAAATTAATCCCTCCACCCGCCGCCCCCCGCCCCACCAAAAAACAAGCACTAACCATAATCACATGGGGGGGAAAAAAAGCAAAACACAATTCTTTCTGATTCATAAGCTGTTCCACAGTTAATGTGTGTAAAAACGAACCTCTTAACTGTAGCATATAAAATTCTGTTTATTATCATACTACATGGGCCTTCAGGATCCAAAAATGTTTTGGGGAGAGAAACATTTTTTTGAAAATGTTGCTTTGGTTGTAGGTAAGTTAACAGTAAGATAGAAGAAAAACAGTCATTCCAGAGCTAATCAATTACTCATCGATATCATTTATTGAACATTTATCTGGTGAATAACCCTGTGGTAGGTGTTTGGGAGAGTGACTGCCAACAAAGTTTAGGACTGATGCAGGCACAGATATCTGGATGTATATCAGATCATTTAAAATAACAACACTAAAGGTAAATGAACTACAGCCAGATCATTTAAGCTTTCAGATAAAAACAAAATATCGATCAATCAATCAGTGTATTTACTGGGTGCTTTTTGTGCACAGAGCACTTTAATAACATATTTTTTCACCATGTCCACCGTGATTTTTTGATATTACTTTAGTGAGGCTGTGATAGCATATGTGTGACCATCTAGATATATATGGTAAAGAGACAACCTTTGTTCAGTTGGCATCTTTACTGTAGCTAATCTCTTCGGTTTGGCCTGCATGCAAGTGTTTACAAGCATCCTTTTCGGTAGATTCATTAGGAGCAGTAAGGTCTCAATGATGTACTCCCTGCTTTGTTTCAGAAACCCCAAAATTTTAAAAAATATATTAATGGGTCAGAGAAGCTGCCTGGCCTAGTGGAAAGAGCATAGGTTCTGGAGTTAAAAGATCTGAGTTCTAATTCCTGGTCTGTCACTTGTCAGCTGTGTGACCTTAGCCAAGTCACTTCATTTCTCTGTGCCTCAGTTACCTCAACTGTAAAATGGATATTAAAACTGTGAGCCCCGCATGGGACAACCTGATTACCCTGTATCTACCCCAGAGCTTAGAATAGTGCTTGGAACATAGTAAGTGCTTCACAAATACCATCATTATTATTAACTTCTCAATTGCTTCAGTGACCTCATCTGTAAAATGCGGATTATGAATGTGAGCCCCATGTAGGACATCGACTGTGTCCAATTTGATTAGCTTGAACCGACCCAAGCTCTTAAGCTTCACTTAACTTCCTCTGTGCCTCGGTTACCTCATCTGTCAAATGGGGATGAAGACTGTGAGCCCTACGTGGGACAACCTGATTACCTTGTATCTACCCCAGTGCTTAGAACAGTGCTGGGCCCATAGTGAGCGCTTAACAAATACCATCATTATTATTATTGTTATTATTATTGTACCTACCCCAGTATTTAGTACAGTACTAAACTGAGGTACAATTTGGAAGTTGACATTAGAGGAGTGGAGTGGACAGAGATGGAGTGTAGGAAATCAGTATGGTATAGAGGGAAGGGGTGAGCCGATTGGCTGCTTTAAACTGATGTAAAGGAATTTCTGTTTTATACGGAGGCAAATGGGCAACCACTGGAGGTTCCTGAGGAGTGGGGAAACACGGACTGCACTTTTTGTAGCAAAATGATATTTTCATAGCTTCTCTAATGCTTCTGAAGTGAGTTTACGTGCATAGTGAATGAACATTTCTCTATATAATGTGAACTCTCTAAACTATGCATATCCATTCTGATATTCTGAGAAGCAGCATGGCATAGTGATAGACCATGGGTCTGGGAGTCAGAAGGTCATGGGTTCTAATCCTAGCTCTGCCACTTTTTTTGCTGTGTGACCTGAAACAAGTCATTTTACTTCTCTGGGCCTCAGTTCCCTCATCTGTAAAATGGGGATTAAGACTGTGAGCCCCATGCGGGACAGGGACTGGGTCCAACACAATTTGTTTGTATCCACCCCAGTGCTTACTACAGTGCTTGGCACATGGTAAGCACTTAACAAATACCACAATTATCATTATTATTTTCATATATGCAGTTAATTGATTCAATGTCCGCACCAGTTTTATATTCAAATATCCATTCATTTACATATGACGTTGTTTTCAACTAGCCAGAAATAAGATGTGCCGTTCCACAATTCTGTAAGTGTAGAAGAATTCAAGGCAAAATAAGAGTCTTCTCTGAATTATTGAGGTTAACACCTGGGATCACTTGGCTATCTGGTCTCCCTCTAATAGGTCCAGCAGATTTTATGAGAGGGTCCTACTAGATCCTCACCATAATCCTAGGACTAACTCTTTGTACTGCAATCACGGTGCTCCAGTGGAGCTCAAAGAACTTTTTCTTCTTCAATGTTTTTCACGATTCATTCATTCAATCACATTTATTGTGCGCTTACTGTGTGCAGAGCACTGTACCAAGTGCTAGGAAGAGTACACAGACACACAATGAGTCTAGAGGATGGGCTTACTTGCCATAGTCAAGTAGAGAATGTGATGGCTAGAGTTACTAGATAATAATGCACGGAGAATAAAGGCATTAGCTCAGTCATAATGCTAATGCTAATTCTTCCCAGTGGTGGAATTGGGAAGAACACAAGTGTTTTGCCTTCCAATCACCCAGATAAGCCTTGTTATTCAAATTTGACACACCTGTAGAAATGTCTCTAGCCAGGCACAGGGAAGGGGCATATTCTTTTCCTACCTGGGACCCAAAGCCACCTTTGAACACAGTGGTGGAGTACTGTGGGTGAGGAGGGGAGAAGAAGAAGGTTAGGGGAACAAAAGAAGATGGAAAGGCAGAAAGGAAGAGTGACTAAAGTTGGATACCCTTCTTGCAATTCTTCTTCATTATATGGACCTCACTCCGATGCAAATTTCTACCAGTGGGCATGAATCAACCAGCTAGGAAGAACAGAAAGGGAGTGGTAAGAGTTTGTTTTTTGTTTCATATAGTTTTTGTTTTTTTTTTTTTTTGTCCTTTCATGATAGCACTAGGTTTCACTGCTTCTCAGTACTCAATCCAGGTCAGGTAAACTAAAGTCTATGTGTGCTCTATAGTAAGGCTTGCAGCTTGAATCTGTATGCAACCAGAACTCTTAACTGTAAAGAACTGGAATATCCTAGTGAAAGTTTAATAGCGGGCAGTGTGGGTTTTATAGTCTAAGAAGCTTGTTGGGTCAGCAAAATCTGAAACTCACTTAATAGCCCTTTTAGGATTTTGCAGGCTTTAAAATGGCTTATCAACTGTGTTACCTTTAGGATAAATGTAGTAATTAAAAAAGGCATTCAATTTCTTCTTGGTGTCTAATTTAGTTTTCAGGTGAAAGCCGGACAATTTTGTTCACCTCCCTTGTCTTTGCTTATGTGTCTTTTATTCTCTCATGTAACCTATACATTCTTCTGTCATTATTTAGGCAAAGTTGTTCAGGTAAAATTGCCCATTTCCCTTCAATGTGATAACTAAGTTTTAATTTTTAGCCTTTGTATCCAACTCTCTATTCAAGGGAAGGGATCTAATCTCTTCTCACAGTAAGCTCTAAATGGATACCACTGTGATAAGAAGCAATCATGCAAATTGGAATGCCCACTTTTCTATCTTGAAAAGTAGTTTTGTTAGGCTGAATGGATATCAATCAATAGCATCCATTGAGTGTCTACTGGGTGTAGAGAATTAGGCAACATAACCTAAAGAATAAAGTACAGGATTGGGAGTCAGAGGACTTGAGTTCTCTCCCTGGTTCCACCACCTGCCTGCTGGGTGACCTTGGGCAAGTTATTTAACTTCTCTATGCCTCAGTTTCCTCAACTGCAAAATGATTCTGTTCTCCCTCCTACTTATACTGAAAACCCCATGTGGGGAAGGGACTGTATCTGACTTGATTGATTTATATTTACCCCAGGGCTTAGGACAGTGCTTGTGGCCCAGTTGGCATAAAAAAATACCAAGTCCTTGAGGGAGCATAGTAGAATTAGTAGATACTTCCCTGCCCTAGAGGATCTTACAATCAAATGGGTAAAATGTCCCACCATTCTCTACCTGGTTGAGAAATCAAAGGCCTGTAAAAAAAAAAAAAAAATGAACGCAAATATGGGACTTCTCTTGCCATTATCAAATACAAATTTGGCTTGACTTTTAGTAATAAAAATATTAAAAATAATTATGGTATTTAAGTGCTTACTATGTGCCAGGCACTGTACTAAGTGTTGGGGTGGTTACAAGCAAATTGGATTGGACACAGTCCCTGTCCCATGTGGGGGTCACAGACTTGATTCTCCAGTTTACAGATGAGATAACCAAAGCACAGAGAAGTTAAGTGACCTAACCAAGGTCATGCAGCAGACAAGTGATGGAGCTGGGATTAGAACCCGTGATTTCTGACTTCCGGATCCATGCTCTATCCACTATGCCATGCTGCTTTCCAAATTAACTTTAGAAACAACCCACATTGTTGAGAGAAACAAAGGGGCTTCGTGTATTTTTAAGTTACCTCAATGCAATATAAGAAAAAGATTGTATCCTGTCTTTTTTGTTCCTCTTGTGTTTTGTTTTTTTTTTCCACCAGATGGAATTTTACAAAAACCAGACCTGCAGAAGAAGCAGGCATCTTTTTTTTTCCTGTGTTTATTGAAAACATTTTCCTCGTTAAATTGTTCAGATAGTCATCAAACATGGAGCCTGTAACACATGATTATTTTTATTATTTATGTAGTGCCAACCATGTACACAGATCTTTACTGTGGATAGAGATCTAAAATTAAGTCCTTGTCAGAATTTACAAGCCAGAGGACTACAAAATGGTAGGCATAAATGATTGGTTCTGTCTACGACTGCAGTTAACTTATAATCCGGATTCTATCAGTCTGAAAATATCTCTGCACTACACTGATCATATCTTTCCCCAATTTCAAAGTCATTCTGAATTCACACATCCTCAAGGAAGCCTTTCGTGATTAATTTTCAATGCTGCACTTATTTCCTCCAACTCCTACAGCAGCCCTTTTGCACCATGTCTCCATTTCCTTTGAGAATTTCCATGTCCCCTATGCACGGAGGGGGGCTCCCTCTGGGAGTATATATGTGCATATTTTAAAATTCTGTTCCTTCTCCCTACCTGTAATTAATTTTAAAGTCTGTCTTCCCTGCTAGATTGTAGACTCTTTGAAGGCATGCCACCTAATTCTATAAATACTGCTGCATGGCCTAGTCGATAGAGCATGGGCCCAGGAGGCAGAAGGTCATGTGTTCTAATCCCGACTCTGCCACCTGTCTGCTGTCTCTTTTTTTTTTTCTTGTTTCTATTGCATTCTCCCAAGTTCTTAGTTCAGGGCTTCGCACATAGCCTTCTACATACATTCAGTATAATAAATGCTATTGATTTACTAACTACTTCTAAGGTTTAATGGGTTGCAACAACATTAAGTCTCTTGTAAGTCTTACTGAGTCTCAATTTCAGGTGAAAATTATGTGATGATCAAAACTGAACATGTCATAAACACAGTGCTTTGATCATAATGTTTAACTGGGATTTCAAAAGGAAACTGAGTTGCTGCAAACATCAAATACTAATCTATACATCTGAAACAGAGTTCAAAAAAAAAAAAAAAAACTGGCAAAAAATCCTTGTTCCTAAATACAAAATTGACACACCAAAAATGGAAATACTTTCAAATGACTTGTGTATATTCCTTTTCTGCACAGTAATGGACAGATATGTATGAAGTGAATGATTCTCATAAGGAAAGATCAGATCTTAAAGAGCTACGCTTAATTTTTAGGATGTATACTGGTACTCTCATCTCCCCTAACAGGACACAATACTGTAATTTATCCCGGGGCACCAAACTACTGTTAAATTTCAGTGAAAAATCTCTGGCTCTGGTCCTTGGCAAAAGTAAAGTGTCCCTTTACATTTTGGTACCTAGTGGAGGGGGAAAATATTAAAACTCAAAATCACATAGTTAATGGCTGTAAAAAAAATATTTACTGATTTCTGCTGTACTGACACACAGCTCTATGTTACGAGCAGAATGATGTAACTATCGTTTGAAGCGTAGGTTGGATTTTTATTTTGAGACACTCAAAATTGAACTTTTGGTAAAAGATGTCACAAGCATTTCTGTTGCTAAAGATATTTCAGTTCTTTCTAGTGGCTCTCTTAATTCACAGAGGAAATGTTCAAAAAAAAAAATCTTCTCATAGTAAGACATTCATTTAACTTGGGCTACCGTCTCCTCACAGTCTCTATAAAAAGTTTATGTACAACAGATCATAAAGAGCGCAACTGAATACAAAGACTTGCAGAACAGAACTGAGGTACTCTTTTGTGCTCTGCATACACTCCTGGCCTACAATATTTGTAGAAAAAGCACAATAAACCTCTTCAGACATCTGTTTTCTGACCATATCCATAGGCATGAAATACTTTAGAAAACTTTCATGTGATCTGCCCTTTTAGAAAAGTAAGAATAATGATAATTATGGTATTTAAGTATTTACTATTTGCCAAGCACCCTTCTTGTAACATTACTAGGTAAGAGAAGCTCTATTTTTAAATTTTATCTCTATTACTACACCTAGCCATGACAATAAGTTCAATTATCTTTCAGTGTATCTTGGTATGGTTTAACAGAGCTAACACTCTTTAGAAATGCCAATTGGTCCCTAAACTTTCAGACTTTAACAGTGCCTCAACAGAATGCAAAGTCTACGATCTTTCAAACTTCCTGAGGCTCCATTAATTATTCAAGCAGTTCCGTGGACTGAGAGTTTAGGTGTACTCCAAAGAACTGCTCAAATAATTAATGGAGTCTCAAAATGTGTTAGAAAAATCGTAGCGTTGGCATTCTTTATGGTGTCTCATGCTAGCCAAACACTGCTCATAATTTGAGCACATGAAGAATCGCAGATTTCTGCAGCTGTCCCTTCCCCTTCCCCAAATCTGCCAGAACTAATGCTCCCTACCTTCACGTACCTCCCACAGTCCAGACTAATTATCAGTACCCCAAATGCGATCACTCCCTCAACTGCCTTTTTCACTTATGTTCTTTTCTTCTCTTCCCTTTCTCTTCTGCTCCATTTGAAAAGAGCACTGGCCTGGGAGTCAGAGGATTTAGGTTCTAATCCCTGCACCACCACTTTTTGCTGTGTGACCTTGGGCAAGTCATTTCACTTCCTCTTTGCCTCACTAACCTCATTTGTAAAATGGGCATTAAGACTGTGAGGCCCATGTGGGATGTGGACTGTGTCCAACCTGCTCATCTTGTATCTACTCCAACGATGAGTATAGTGCCTGGCAAATAGTAATCATTTACCATTTTACCTCTAGATTGTAAGCTTGTTTATGGGCAGGGAACTTGTCTACCAACTCCATTATATTATACTCTTCCCAAATGCTTAAAAAAGTGCTCTACACATAGTAAGTGTAGATTGATTCTATTTAGTTGCCATTGTTTTTACGAGATGTTCTTCCCCTTGACTCTATTTATTGCCATTGTTCTTGTCTGTCCGTCTCCCCCGATTAGACTGTAAGCCCATCAAACGGCAGGGACTGTCTCTATCTGTTGCCGACTTGTTCATCCCAAGCGCTTAGTACAGTGCTCTGCACATAGTAAGTGCTCAATAAATACTATTGGAAAAAAAAAAAAAGAAAAAAGTGCTCAATAAATATGACTGATTCATTGATCCAATTCTGGTTTGGCCAGGGCTTTCTTCTGCTCCAGAAGAAACCAAGTTCAATGCCCTTTGGATCTGCTGAGATTTCTGATCCAAACAGGACTGTATTGTGATTGTAATTTATTTTGTCTTCTGATTCACAAGTGTGTAAATTCCTTGAGGGCAGCAATTGTGTCTACCAACTCTACTGAATTGTGCTTTCCTAAGCACTTCATACAGCGCTCTGTCCACAGTGAGCACTAAATAGCATTGATCAAGCTGAGATGGTAGGTGGTTATTTGTGATATCACACAAGCAGAGAAGCAGTGTGGTTCAGTGGAAAGAGCACGGGCTTTGGAGTCAGAGGTCATGAGTTCAAATCCAGGCTCTGCCACTTGCCAGCTGTGTGACTGTGGGCAAGTCGCTTCACTTCTCTGTGCCTCAGTTACCTCATCTGTAAAATGGGGATGAAGACTGTGAGCCCCACGTGGGACAACCTGATTCCCCTGTGTCTACCCCAGCGCTTAGAACAGTGTTCTGCACATAGTAAGCGCTTAACAAATACCATCATTATTATTATTATTATTATTTGAAAGACTAATTGCAGTTAATGAATACACCTAGGGGAAGCAGCTCATGTCATGGATAGAGCCCGGGCCTGGGAGTCAGAAGGACCTGGTTTCTAATCCCAGGCTCTGTGTGACTTTGGGCAAGTTGCTTGACATCTCTGAGCTACATTTATCTCCTCTGTAAAATGGGGATTAAGACTGTGAGCTCCATGTGGGACAGGGACTGTGTCCAACCTGATTTGCTGGTATATAAATGCTTAGTACAGTGTCTGGCACACAATAAGCACTTAAATATCACAATTATTATTATTACCTCTTACCTCTCCCTGCCCACCCAGTGGGTTTTCTCAAAGGAAATCATAATACTGGTGGTATTTAAGAGCTTACTATGTGCAAAGCACTGTTCTAAGCACTGCGGGGGATACAAGGTGATCAGGTTGTTCCATGTGGGGCTCACAGTCTTCATGCCCATTTTACAGATGAGGTAAATTGAGGCTTAGAGAAGTTAAGTGACTTGTCCAAAGTCACATAGATGAAAAGTGGTGGGGCCGGGATTAGAACCCATGACCTCTGACTCCCAAGCCCGTGTTCTTTCCACTGAGCCACACTGCTTCTCTGCCACCACTTATTGCTGTCCCCATAGTGAGTCTCTCTGTTCCTGCTGTCTTATTTCCCTTAATTCCTCATTTAAGATGCAGGGTTTGAAATAGGGTGGCCACTGACAGCCCACACAGATAAGGGGCAGAGGCATATATGCCCCATGGGTCATGCAGGATATATAGTTATATATAGCTAACATACATAGTTAAATATAACTATAATAATCTATGCACCGTTTTGGCCTAGCAGTTATGAAATGCTTACTACATACAAAAAACTGAGGTTGATGTAGAGTGATCATATTGGAACAGTCTCTTTCCCACACAGAGCTTACATTCCATCTTATCCCCATCTTACTCATGAGGAAACTGAAGCACAGGGGAGTAAAGTGATTTATGCAAAGTCACATAGCAAGCCAGTGGTAGAGTTCCTCCTTTTTCCTTTTCCTTTTCCTTTTCCTTCCATTTCTTTTCCTTCCTTTTTATTGAGTGCTTACTGTGGGCAGAACACTATACTAAGCGCTTGGAAAGTACAATTTGGCAACAGAGACAATTCCTACCCAACGACGGGCTCACAGGCTAGAAGGGAGGAGACACACAACAAAGCAAAACAAGTAGGCAGGCATCAATAGCATCAAAATAAATAGAGTTATATATACACATTATAAAATAAATAGAATGATAAATATGTACATATATACACAAGTGCTGTGGGGCAGGGAGGGAGTCAGAGTGAGGGGGTGGGGAAGAGGAGCAGAGGAAAAGCAGAGTTTAGTGTGGGAAGACCCCGTGGAGGAGGTGAGCTTTCAGTAGGGCTTTGAAGGGGAGAAGTGTGCTAGTTCTGGTGGATGTGAGGAGGGAGGGCATTCCAGGGCAGAGGTAGGACGTGGGGCAGGGGTCGATGATGGGACAGATGAGAATGAGGCACAGTGAGGAGGTTAGTGGCGGTGGAGGAGTGGAGTGTGTGGGCTGGGCTGGAGAAGGAGAGAAGGAAGGTGAGGTAGGAAGGGGCAAGGTGATGGACAGCTTTAAAGCCAAGAGTGAGGAGTTTTTTCTTCATATGAAGGTTGATAGCAACCACTGGAGATTTTTGAGGAGGGGGGTGACTTGCCCAGTTCCTTCCCCCAAAGTCTCCAATGCCTTTGTTTCCTCCTCTCGGCTACCTAGGAACAAGCCACAGGGTGGTGGCAGGAGCCCAGACTGAAGCTTAAAAGAAGAATTGTGCACATACAGGCAACTGCTGTATCTGTTGCAGACAGGGGCAGACCAGCTGGAAAAAAACAGATTCTCTAGTCTGAAAACCAATGAATAGACAACCTACAGTGAAGTTAAAGCACTCTAATGGGCACTTAAGTCTAGCCTGTGCTCAGCTCATTTCTTTGC
This sequence comes from Ornithorhynchus anatinus, assembly GCF_004115215.2. Lineage (NCBI taxonomy): Eukaryota > Metazoa > Chordata > Mammalia > Monotremata > Ornithorhynchidae > Ornithorhynchus > Ornithorhynchus anatinus. The sequence continues at coordinate 63,751,521 of NC_041735.1, read as the reverse complement.
CAATGAAATTTCCAATTGTTCTAAACATTCATTCATTCAATCGTATTTATTGAGTGCTTACAATGTACAGAGCACTGTCCTATGTGGGGTCAGGAAATAGCAGCACCCATTCTCATACCTGTCCACCTCTGCATCAAACAAAAACTCTTCGCCATTGGCTTTCCAGCACACCATCTTTTTGCCAGCTCCTTTGCCACCTCACATCTCTCCTTCTACAACCAAACCCACACACTTTGATCCTCAGATGCTAACCTTTTCACTGTACCTTAATCTCGTCTATCTCGCCACCAACCTCTCTCCCACATCCTGTCTCTAGCCTGGAATGCCTTCCCTCCTCAAATCCACCCGACAATTATTCTCCCCGCCTTCAAAGCCTTTATGAAGGTACATCCCCTCCAATAGCTTTTCCCTGACTAAGCCCTCCTTTCCTCTTCTCCCACTCCCTTCTGTGTCACCCTGACTTGCTCTCTTTATTCACCAGCCGCACAGCACTTACATCCATATCTGTATTTATTTCTATTAATATCCATCTCCCCCTCTAGACTGTAAGCTCATTGTAGGCAGGGAATGTGTTTGCTTATTATCACATTGTACTATCTCAAGAGCTTAATACAGTGCTCTGCACACAGGGAACATTCAATAAATATGATTGAATGGATGAGATTAACGCCGATCTGAGTGTCAGTGCTCTGTACTTGCCATCCACCTTGTGACCTGCACTGTGCTAGGGGCTGACCAGTAAGACTTCAGTTTACCAATCAGTCAATCAATGCACAAAGCTCTTGGGAAAGTCCAGTACAGCAGAGTTGATAGATGTGATATCTGCCTACAGGGAACTAACAGTCTCCAGGGGAAGATGGCCATTAAAACAAATTACACATAGGGGAAAGAGTAGTGTAAAGAATATTTTTGAAAGTGATTCAGCCGAGTTCATAGTCATAGAAGGGAGGGCAGATAGGGGAAGTAAGAGTTTAGTCAGGGAAAGGCTCTTGGGGGAGATGTGATTTTAAGTGGGGAGAGTTTGGCGGGTGGTTAGCAATGTAGGGAAAGGGAGTTCCGGGCAAGAGGGGGCAAGGGGTCAGTGGAAGAATCGAAAGGACTCCAGGACAGAGAGTAAATAATAACAATAATTATTATGGTATTAAGCGCTTACTATGTGCCAGACACCATACTAAGCACTGGGGTGAATACGAGCAAATTGGATTGGACACCTGTCCTATGTGGGGCTCATAGTCTTGATCCCCATTTTACAGCTGAGATAACTGAGGCCACGAGAAGTGAAGTGACTTACCTAAGGTCACACGGCAGATAAGTGGCAGAAATAGGTTGGTATTAGGAGTAGAGGGTGTGGTTGCAGTAGGGTATTAGGTAAGATAGGAGAAGCAGTGTAGTTTAGAGGAAAGAACATGGGTTTAAGAGTCAGAGGATGTGGATTCTAATCTTGGCTCTGCCACTTGTCTGCTATGTGACCTTGGGCAAGCTATTTTTCATTTCTGGGCCTAAGTTACCTCATCTGTAAAAAAATGGGGATTAAGACTGTGAGCCCCATATAGGAAACCTGATTACCTTGTATCTAACCCAGTGTTTAGAACAGTGCTTGGCACATAGTAAGTGCTTAACAGATGCTATTATTATTTGAGGGGGCCAGGTGCCTTAGACCCAGTGGTAACAAATTTCTTTTTGACGTGGTAACGGACTGAAGGTGTTTAAGGAGTGGGGAGATGGGGACTGACTGTTTTCTTCAGAAAAATGATCTGATCATTATTATTATTACTGTCTCCAGTGCAGAGGTATCACAGACAAGCAAATTACTCATGAACATCACTAATCGCTGAGAGGCCTTTTTTTTTTTTTTAGTTTGTTTAAGCTATTAAACCTTTACTATGTACCAGGCACTGTACTAAGCACTGGGGTAGATACAACCTAATCAGCTTGGACACAATCCCCATCCCACAAGGGGCTCACAGTCTTAATGCTCATTTTACAGATGAGGGAACTGAGGCACAGAGAAGTTAATTGACTTGCCCAAGGTCACACAGCAGACCGGTGTCAGAGTCGGAATTAGAACCCACATCTCCCTGACTCCCAGGCCCATGCTCTATCCACTAGGCCACGCTGCTTACCTTGGTGCTGCCATGTTGTGGGTGGATATGGGTCGTCTGCCTCAGTGGCCTATTTAGACATACTGAACCCGTTCTGGACATTCTGGAATATGCATCAAGGTAATAATCACTTCCACATTTCCCTCTTTTAAAGACACATCTTTATTCGGGGCCAGAGTTTGTCCTTCCACACACCTAATGCATTTTAGATTTGGGGGGTAGGGAAGGGGGTAATTTAAAGGCAAGCATTACCGAGGTGAGCCAACTTTGTATATGAAATCTTTGTGCTGGCTCCTTCACAGCTAACCAGGATATGTCCCTGGGCTTACATACAGTTTGTTCGTCTGTCATGGCTCATTGCCATCAATCAGAATACCTTGCTTATGGTACCCCAGACCCCAATATGAAAAGCCACTTTTTAAAAGAAAAAAAAAATGCAAGAGAAGAGGTCTCCTTATTTATGAATTTGAGAGGGGGTTGGTTTGTATTTTCAGGGCTCTCAGTTGAGAATAGTAGAAGAGGTGACATGAGAAAGAAAGGTAAGCAAATTGGAGTAAAAAAGAGACTTGTGTCTTTTGTTTGGAATCGGGAATAGAACATACAATACTCAGAAAAATGGTACAGCGCTTGTTCAAACAGGAGGCCAGCTCAGGGTAATGCTGATAGTTTTTATTACAACTTCCATTTTCTTATGGGTTACCATCATTTTGACCATTTTAAATCACTGTCCTTCTATTTTAAAATTCTCCTCCTTATTATAACCAACGTTCATTCTTGTCAGAATTTGAAATGCCACTTAGGAATGCCTGTTGACACCAGGAGTGCAATAATATCTTTGGGAATGGTTTGAATATTTATTTTATCCAGTGTTTTCCATGCTTTTCATCTATTTTCCCAAAATCTCTCTTTCACATTTTCTTTGCCTCTGGAATCTTCAGGATCTGATTTTCTTGGGATTATTCCCACCTTTAGGGCATTGCTTTGTTTTCTTTGAGCAGCTGACCATTTGTGGAAGCATTGGGAAGTCACCAGTTAAATACTGTATCAGTTTTCCTGTCTCTCTCCTCTGTTTTTGAATAACATGAAGACCTGTTTGTAATTTGGAATGATGCTAATCATAATATAACAATGATTCAATTATTATTAATACTAATAAAATATTCATGATCATTTTCTGTACTTTCCATGTGCCAAGCACTGTACTAAGTGCTGAGGTACACATAAGATAATCATGTCAGACCCAATTCCTGTACAATATAGGGCTCACTGTTATTGTATCTACCCCAGGACTTAGTACAGTGCTTGGAAGATAGGAAATACTTAGCTATCATTGTTATTATCATCACCATCATCATTATTTACTGTTATTACTGTTCTTGAGACCAGATATTTCATCCTCATCTAGCGATGAGGAAACTGAGTCACAAAGAAGTTAACTGACTTGTCCAAAGTCACACAATACATAAGGCACAGCCAGGATTCAAAGAGCTACTTGTGAATTCAAAACATTTCCTATTCAAAGTTAATAATCTTCCATTTAGGATCAACACTGAACCACAATTGGAATAGTGTTGGGTCACAGATGAAAAGAAGCCAGGAATCGTTGGGTTATGCCAGAAATTGTGCACTAATTAACTCTTGGGCATTCTGGCTTAAGATTTTAATAAGAAGGAAATGATTACTAGAATTTTATAGGTCATTTTTGTTCCAGAGAACTTTAAGCATTTACAGATGCTACAGAAGCAGCGTGAGAAGCAGCATGGTCTAGTGGATAGAGCACGTTCCTTGGAGTCAGCAGAACCTGGGTTCTAATCCCCGATCTGCCACTTGTCTGCTGTATGACCTTGGGCAAGTCACTTCACTTCTCGGGGCTTCAGTTACCTCATCTGGAAAATACAAATTAAGGCTGTGAGCCCCATGTGGGACAGCAACTGTATCCCACCAATTTGCTTATATCCACTCCAGCGCTTAGTACAGAGCCTGCTAGTGCTTAACAAATACCATTATCATCATTATTATTATTATTATCGTTACAGAAATTGTAATTGAAGAGAAATTAGCCAATACCACTTACTATCCCATAGTCACCTTAAAGGATCACAGGGCACAAGTATGCATGGCAACATAGTATTTACTGAGTGTTTACCCTGCAGAGCACTGTGTTAAATGCTTGGGAGTGTGAAATTATAGTAAATAAGCCCTAGAGGTGCTTATTATGGAGCCAGCAAACCTGACCTTATAATGATAGGAGTTTGTAGAATCTGCCTATGTTTGTTTGTTTATGGTATTTGTTAAGCACTTACAATGCTGGGATAGATACAGGCTAGTTAGGTTGGACATAGGCCATGTCCCACATGGGGCTCAGAGCTTTAACCCCCACTTTACGTGGCCCAGAGAAGTTGAGTGACTTGTCCAAGGTCACAGAACAGACAAGTGGTGGAGCCGGGATTCGAATCGAGGTCCTCTGACTCCCAGGCCCCTGCTCTTTCCACTAGACCGTGCTGCTGTGTCTTGATAGCTCTCAATCACTGTTTTTGTACATCTCCCAATCCCACAGGAATATGAATGTATTGTAGGGAAATAATAAAGTAATTTTGGTATTTGTTGAGTGCTTGGTATATGTCAAGTACTTTACAAGGTGTAGAAAAGATACAAGATGATCAGGTCAGTCAGACTTCCTTTTCCCTGTGAGGTTCACAGTCCGAAGTGGGGGGTGTCGGGGCGGGGAAACGTATTGAATCTCCATTTTACAAATGAGAAAACTGAGGCACAGAAAAGTTAAGTGATTTGCCAGTGAGCCCCATGTGGGACGGGAACCATGTCAAAACTGATTTTCTTGTGTATATACCCCAGTGTTTAGTACAGTGCCTGGAAAACAGTAAGCACTTAGCAAATACCACAAATATTATCGTTATTATTTTTTATTATTATTATCACCCAAGATCACAGAGCATGCTGGTGGCAGAATTGGGATAGGAACCAAGGACTCTCGTCTCCCGGGCCCCTGGTTTTTGCACCAAGCAAAAAGTTGAAGCGGAGTTGTATAGGGAGAGGGGTGAGGATAGGTAAGAGGCAGAGTTGATTAATGTGATGTGATGGGTATTACTTTGAAGCTGGTGGACTGACTGCTTTCCAGGACTTCCTGTGTAGGATGTAAGAAGTGGGAAATGAGGCAAAATTCTTCAACTTTTAGGTAAAGTTGCATCCACATGCATTTTGGTACAGGGATGTTAGGGATAATTTTGAAAGGAATCCCTAACATTTATAGGCAATCTCAAAAACTTTGCTTCACAGACTGCCATTCTGCGCATACTTTAATTAAGCATAAATGTGAATTTTTTTCTCCAAACTTCTCAGGTCGGATTACGGTTAGAAATAGGTGGTGTTGATTAGTTTTGACAGTTGGATTTATTGAGTAACAATTGTCTTTTAGGTGTTTGATTTTTAAGGATTTTTTTTTAATGTTGTTTAGCACTACAGGAAGATGTAAAAATGTAGACAGTGAAATGTTTCCTTAAAATCTGATTGTTTCAGGCTGTTGAAGCCCTGCCTTGAATTATCTGCCAGATTTAGTTAGTTCTGGTTTCATCTTCTCTGCATTATTGCAAATTGACAGTGAAGTCTTAACAAGACTGTTCCAAAAGAAGAGTTTAATTATATCAATTTGATGCCAGAATTTCCTTCCCGGTGAGAAACTGAAGCAAAATTTCTATTTGTTTAATGTGCTCTTATTTCTTGTTTCTGAGTGTTTTCAGTACCTTAGGATTTTAAACATTGTATTATGATTGAGGGTTGGAGAAACAATTCAAATTGTGAATTGATAATGCTATCACAGCTGTAGACTTTGTGCACAAGGTCTAATTAGTGAAACAAAGGATAAAAGGCAGAATCGGTGAAAAAAACCCACATACACCTTGATTTGAGCATATGCTCATAAAGTACGCTCACATGCGGACACACTTTTGTATACATGCACATCCTTCCACGAACACATGCTCACTCAAGCTCACAATTCTGGATTTAGTCTCTAGTTGATTGAATTCATGAAACTGAAACTATCTAAATAAACTCTTCTGGCAGTTATTGGACGTCTTTTGAAGTAATCCAGGAAACCTCTTGAGCCCGGGTTTCCATCCTGAATCAGTCACTGTCACAGTGGATATTCTGTTTATTTTTTAAAAGATCTCCAAACATATATACTTTTCAACTGCATCAGCCTTGCTTCTTTCTGCAGGCCTGGTTATTAGCGATGCTGAATGCTTGTTGTGTCTTCTCGAGAGTCCCTTGGTGAATGAAGACTGTCCCCAGGCACATTTTATGGTCTAGTCTGAAGCGGCTCCCATAATGCTGACCCAGTCACTCTTTTTGGTACACGAGGTTAGCGATTCCCTTGGTGACAGAGATGGTCTCATCCTGCTCTCCCCAACTGACAATTCCGAAATCCCAGGAAGGATAAAAGCAAATCTGCAGGGGGATCTACCCGTGTTCAGGGTGGTCTGAGAGGTTTCTTTGGATATAATTTTTTTGTTGATGAAGTTGGCTTTTTTTTCCATAGCAGATGAGTCTATTTAGGAAACATTCCTCTCCTGGCTGTTTTGCTTTGAAACATCCAGCATGGATGAGCACATCAGAAGACCTGAATTCTAATCCCTGTTCTGCCCCTCTCGATGTGACCTTAAGCAAATTACTTCATCTTCCTGGGCCTCGGCACCCTCATCTGGGAAAAAAAAAAAAAGGAATAATAATTACTGAATTCTCCCTATCTCATAGAGATGTGGAAAAGATAAAATCAAGAAAAATGGAGGATGAAATTGAGTGAAAACACTCTAAAAAAATAAAACTGCCACTTAAAAGAACAAGAGTATTACTTCCCAGTGAGCTTTAAGGAGCAGCAGTGTGGTCTACTAAGTGAGCTTGGGCCTGGGAACCAGAGGACCTGGGTTTTAATCTTGACTCTGCCACTTGCCTGCAGTAGGACCTGGGGCAAGTCACTTCACTGAGTTGTGCTACTGCTTTCTTATCTGCAAAATGGAGATTAAAATTCGGGTCCTCCCCCTACTTAGACTGTGAGCCTCAGGAGGGACGCATTCATTCATTCAATCATGTTTATTGAGCACTTACTGTGTGCAGGACACTGTACTAAGCGCTTGGGAGAATACAATGATAAACCGACATATTCCTACCTACAATGAGCTTACAGGCTAGAGACAGACATTAATATAAAAAAAATTGCATAGGGACTGTATCTGACCCGATGATTTTGACACAGGGCAAGTGCTTTACAAATGTCATAGGTAAGGACTGCTAGTTCAGAGGAATCAAGCAGTATAGAAATGTTCTGCATCAATAATGATAATAATAATAGTAATGAATAACAATAATAGTGATTTAGTGTCAATTGATGGGCTAGATATAATCTGATCAGATCAGACCCAATCCCTGCCTTACCCAGAACTTCCTGTCAGGTATTTTGTTCCCACTTTACAGATTAGGAAACTGAACACAGACAATTGAGGTGACAGGCCTCAGGTCACACAGCAGGCAGATGACCAAGGTGCAATTAGAACTCAGGTTTCCTGACTTCCACTCATCCGCTCTCTTCACTAGGCTACGCTACTTCTTTATCGGCCTCCTTAGTAGTCTTCCAACCTCTCTCCCATTCAGTATATGCTACACTAATCTGTCCAGATCATAATCCAGATCACCACTTGGCATACAGAAAAGACTCAAAGACTTAACATGAAAAAGAAGCATATGTAAAATACAAGCATGTTGTATTTGTTGCTGGTTTCATAGTTTACTGACAATCTTTCTCACAAACCTTGGAGCTGAGTTGCACTCTCCACACCATCACAATCCCACCACATTTTGTTTTCCTCTCTTCTCTTTCAGTCTTCAGATTTTTTTTTTTCTAAACAATTCAGTTTTACAAATTCTTGATCTTAAAATATAAATCATGCAGGTGTCATTGTTACGGTACTTGCTAATATTACAATTGAGTACTAAGAAAATCTCTCCCAGAATACACTGGTTTGGATAAAATCAATTTAGAATCACATGTTCAGTGCATTTCTTTAAGGAATGGCCTATTTCGCAAGAAAACCACAGCTAATATGTGCCACTACTATAAAAGCAATGCTGAATTAGATGATGTTGGAAAGACCTCATGGCTGTGTCGACAATATACCATGGTTTTGGATTCTGTTTATTTGTGGTGCCTTCAGGGACAGTTTAGGAATCAAAACTGACATAGAAATTCATAGCAGATGAGAAAAACATTAGAATTTTATTGGAGTTGAATCAAATGAACAGATTCATCATGAGTGGTATGCTTTCTTCACTCAAGACAATCCACAAATAAACGAGAGATTCAACTGACAACGGAAAGAAGCAAATTGATTATTTCCGTTTTGAGGGATGAAATTTTCTACAAAATGTCCAAGTAAATAGCACACAGAATAGGTAATTCCAATATGTCATGACTCACTTGGGGGAAATTAAATACTATGTTTTTCTCCAACTAATATTATACATCTCTAACTTTTAAGGAATGCATGACTCGTGTTGAGGAACATAGGCAAAATGGTTGGTAAAGAAGAATATGCAAGTCTTTCTGTGGAAAACAGTGGTCTTAAATGATGAAGAATATGTTAATTCAAATCTGCAATGTTGCATGGATTCAAATCCTGGAAGACTCATTAATATAGCTAAAACATTCCAGCTTTACACTTTGCCCCTCACAAATCCATGGTCCTCCCCCTCTTATATCTTCTAAATAGATAGTGAATAGGGCTCTAAATCTTATTATACTATTCCAGTTTTCATTCTAGCGTTCTTTTAGCTAGACCAGAATGTGTGAGTTTGTTCCTAGTTTTTTCCCAGCTTGAGAAGCAGCATAGCCTAGGCTTCATGGCATGACCCATGGAATAAGCATGAGTCTGGGAGTCAGATCAGAGTTAATTACAACTCCACCGAATTACAACTCCACCGCTTGCCCTTTGTTTGACTTTGGATGAGTCACTTAACATCTCTGTGCTTCAGTTCCTCAGCTGTAAAATGGGGATTCATTATCCCTTCGACTGATATGCTAAACACTGGGGTAGTACAAGATACAGTGTTTGTCAAAAGAGCTTAACCGATGAGATTATTATTAATCGTTATTATTTAATAGTAATGTCATTTATTATGTACCTACTGGAAGCAATGCACTCTACTAACAGAAAACAGAAAACTGTAAGACAGATTCCCTGCCCACCAGGAGCTGACAGTCTATCAAGTTGAGTCCTCGATGTCTGTTTCCGATTGTACTTTCCCAAGCATTTGTCAGTCGGCCTGTGGTTCGTATTTACTGAACGTTCACTGCGTTCTTCTTCAGAACCTTCCAGGAACAGTCCTGGCGGAGCACAGGCCTGAGAGTCAGAAGGACCTGTGTTCTAGCTCTGCCGCTTGTCTGCTGAGTGACCTTGGGCAAGTCACTTACCTTCTCTGCACCTCAGTTACCTCATCTGTTAAAGGGGGATTAAGAGTGTGAGCCCTATGTGGGACAGGGACTATGTCCAACCTGATTAACTTGTATCTACCCCAGGACTTAGAAAAGTGCCTGGCAAATAGTAGGCACTTAACAAGTACCATTATGATTATTATTATTCTTAAGTGTATTGCAACTCACAGAATTTGTCCTTGTCTTAATGGCATGTTAGTGTCTCATTAGCCTGTTGATGTTAGGGGTGTTCTTTCCAGTGCATTTAGCTAAAATTTTGCATAAGAGGGCAGATAAACCATAGTATGAGCTAGTGGAGTCAGGGTATGAAGCCCTGAGTTTTCAATCTCACGCCTACTGCCTGAAATGAGCTAGCAGCAGGGTCTAGTGGAAACAGCATAGGTCTGGGAGTCAGAGGACCTGGGTTCTAATTCCGACTCTGCCATTTATCTGCTGTATGACCTTGGACATGTCACTTAGCCTCTCTGTGCCTCACTTACCTCATCTGTCAAATGGGGATGAAGACTGGGAGCCCCATCTGGGACATGAACCATGTCCAACCTGATTAGCTTATATACGTCCCAATGTTTAGTACGGTGCTTGGAACATAGTAAGTGTTTAACCAATACCATAAAAAAAATAGAAGTCTGACTGGCAATTTCTGCCTAAAGGCTGTTAGAGGTCTTTTGTTCCAGACTGTGTGGGCTCTGGGGTGCCTTCCAACCCCTGTTCCCTTTTCCTCAAGTCAGTAATAATAATAATAATTATGTTATTTGTTAAGTGCTTACTAGATGCCAAGCACTGTTCTAAGCACTGGGGTAGATATGAGGAAATCACATTATCCCACACAGGGCTCACAGTTTTAATCCCCATTTAACAGATGAGGTAACTGAGGCACAGAGAAGTTAAGCAGCTTGCCCAAGATCACACAGCAGACAAGTGGCAGAGTGGGGATTAGAATCCAAGTCCTCTGCCTTCCAAGTCCTTGCTCTCTCCACTAAGCCACAACATTTTCATCAGTGTGCCTTGTCCTCATCTCTCCCATCTCCAACCCCTTGCTCATTTCCATCCTCCTGCCTGGAATGTCCTACCCTTATTTTCACATTTGCCAAACCACACCACTCCCCAACTCCTAAGCCCTTCTGAAATCACATCTCTTCCAGGAGGCATTCCCTGCTTAATGCCTCTTATCCCAGCCCCTCAATTTCCACCCCAACTCTTTGTCCTCTCTACGTACCTTTGGTATGTCCCACTCACCTAATCATCCACCTTCCTATCAATCATTCAGTGGTATTTTTGAGCTCTCACTATATGCAGAGCACTGTATTGAGCACTTGGGAGAGTATAACCTTTATTTTATTTCTGTGTCTTTCTCCCCTGATAGATGGAAGTTCCTTGAGGATGGGATAGTGTCCAATAACTTTATTGCACCCCCATCCTCACAAGCACATATTCCTCTGCCCACAGAAAGAACTCAATAAATTGTATCAGTTGATTAAAGGAATGAGGATGGGAAAGTTTGCCTAGTGGAAAAAACCATGGGCCCAGAAATCAAAGGATCTGGATTTCAAACCTACTCTATCACCTGTCTGCTGCATGACCAGAAGTCACTTAACTTCTCTGGGGTTTAGTATTCTCATCTGCAAAATGGTGATTCAATACCTTCTCTCCCTCCCTCTTGGAATGTGAGCCCTATGGGAGACAGGGACTGTACTCAACCTGATTACCTTGTGTTTACCTCAGGACTTAGTGTAGTGCTTGGCACAAGATAAGCAATTAATAAATGCCACTTATTATTATCATCATTATTACTGTCAGTCCCATCATTATTATCATATGTTATCTTCCAGGCAAAGGTAGATGAAAGGGTTAGCAGGAAAGTTGTAAAGATGGAACTGGGGATGCATTGCTACAAAATTAATAACCTTGTTTGTATGGCACAATTTCAGGTAAATGTTGGTTTGCGTGCATATGCAGGGCCCAAACTGACATTTTATCATCATGTTTTGTTTTGAAAATGTCCTTGCCTTTCTAATATGGGCACCGTGGATGATGAAAGTTCATGGTTGGTTTGTACAGTGTGCTAAGGCCAAGATGGAATTTGTAGGAACAGGATGAAATCTCTGAGATTTCATATCTTCTTAAGATCTCCCTGTTAGCAAGTTCCTCCAAAACTTTGTTAAATTAAAAATTAAAAAATATAGAGAAAAAAACCATTTTTTGAGCATTTTAATACTGATCAACACCTTGTGGCTAAGGATGAGGGTGTACTTTCTTGTTTAAATGGAAGCAAGAGGCTGAAATCTTATATCTCTTGATTCTTTTCCCTGATTCTCTTAAATTTTTATATAGGGCTGATTCAGTGCATTGTATAGCTAATCCAGCACCAAGCAGATCTCCTTGCACATGAGGACATGAATGTGTCTGGTCATTTTCATTGGAGGCGAAAGCATTTTACCACAAAAAGGAAAGCAAAAAGGGACTCGAAAGAAACTGTTCATACTTCTGTTGCTGAAAATACTCAGAAGTAATATGACAGCACTGGGTTCAGCTCCTGATATATAGGGCCAGAATGAAGTTCTGGTAAACCTAATAATAATAATGATATTTCTTAAGACCTTACTATATGCCAGGCACTGTTCTAGGAGCGAGGGTAGATACAAGTTAATCAGGATGGACAAAGTCCCTGTCCCACATGGATCTCACACTCTTAGTCTATTTTGCAAATGAGGCAATTGAGGCACAGAGAGGTTAAGTGACTTGCCGAGGGTTACACAGCAGATATGTGACGGATGGATGGATGGTCAGTGCGTCATTGTGTAAATCTTCAACGCATTCCTTCCTCCTTAGATTGTATGTATGGAATCCTCTACCCCCAGATGCATGTGGGGAAGCAGCGTGGCTTAGTAGAAGGAGCACAAACTTGGGAGTCAGAGGTCGTGAGTTCTAATTCCGGCTTCACCACTTCTCAGCTGTGTGACTTTGAGCAAGTCACTTAGCTTCTCTGTGCCTCGGTTACCTCATCTGTTAAAGGAGGATTAAGACTTTGAGCCCCAGGAAGGACAAACTGATAACCGTATATCTACCCCAGCATTTAGAACAGTGCTCGGCACATAGTAAGTGCTTAACAAATACTATTATTATTATTATTATTATTATTATTATTTCATCCCCCATGTGACAAGCAGGGGAAAGAGGACTTATTTTCAGGATTTATTTTGAGAAGTAGTGTGATCTAGTAGAAAGAGCACGGGCCAAGGAATTAGGGGAACTTAGTTCCAATCTGGCCCTGGCAATTGTCTGCTGTTTGACCTTAGGCAAGTCACTTATCATCTTTGTGCCTCAGTTTCCTCATCTGTAAAATGGAGATTCAAAACTGGTAACAATAATCATAGTATTAGTTAAGCACTTACTATGTGCTAAGAACTGTTAGCTCCGCTAAACTGTATCGTCTGCTCAACTGTATACATTTTCGTTACCCTATTTATTTTGTTAATGAATTGTACATCGCCTCGATTCTATTTAGTCGCCATTGTTTTTACGAGATGTTCTTCCCCTTGACTCTATTTATCGCCATTATTCTTGTCTGTCCGTCTCCCCCGATTAGACTGTAAGCCCATCAAACGGCAGGGACTGTCTCTATCTGTTGCCGACTTGTTCATCCCAAGCGCTTAGTACAGTGCTCTGCACATAGTAAGCGCTCAATAAATACTATTGAATGAATGAATGAATGAACTGTTCTAAGTGCAGGGATAGATACGAGGCAATCGGTTTGGACACAGTCCCTGTCCCACATGGGACTCTGTCTCAAACCTCATTTTACAGATGAGGTAACTGAAATTAAGTGAGTTGCCTAAGGTCACGCAGCAGACAAGTGGTGGAGCTGGGATTAGAAGCCGCAACCTCTGACTCCCAAGCCATGCTCTTGCCACTAGGCAATGCTGCCATACCGATCTCCCTCCTACTTAGATTGTGGAACCTATTTAGGACTGGGACTCTGTCCAACTTGATGATTTTGTTGCTAACCCATGCTTAGAAAATACGACACTTAGTACTATCAGAATGTCTCTGGGACTGCTTTTTGTCATGTCGCCTCTTCTGATTGGTTTAGGCAAGTTGCTCTGAGGGTGGTAGAATACACCCTTTAGCTCAGTTGCCCATGTCTCCCTGCCCAACCCATCAATATTTTTTTCAAAGGACTGTGTGACTCAGTCACCAGGGTTTAAGGGGGTGGAATTTTATATATGAATTATTTATAAGACCAAAGTAAATGCTAGGAAGTGAAATTGGAAGATGAAAGTATGAGAAGCCAAAATAAGATGAATGGTAACTCAACGGTACCAAGAAAAATATGGATCTCATTCTATTTTACTTGTGTTAATGTTCTCATCCCTCATTCTTCCAACTCCTCTGGAATTTTCCTATAGGTAAGCAAACCGGGTGTTATTTCAGTGTGATAAAATTTAGCCAGGGCATATTCCTTATTCTTAGGATGGTCTCTGTAGGGGAGATGGTGCTGTCTTCGACTTGGACTATTACTCTAAAAAAAAATCTGGCATACTCAATTTAATATTTTATTACTCTTTTATGATTTGCTTTATCCTTATTTGTTCTATACAAACCCAAACTAACAATAAACATTTCTTAACAAAAGATTTAGCTGCTGTTCAGTCTTCCACATTGTCAGATTTTCTTAGGGTTCAATCTTGTTTAGCTGGTGATCCGACAGCAGACTCTCCCATTAGCTGAACGATCAAACCATCTTTTTTTTTTTTTTCTCTTTGCCTAGAGCTCACAGTGACATTTTGAAACCGAACCATATCACTTGGGAATGAGCTTTCAAAGTGAGATAGTGCATTCTTGCCTCTATAATGACTCTTCTTGGGCACATTGTCCACCAGGATACTGGTAAATCAATCATATTTATAATAATGTTGGTATTTGTTAAGTGCTTACTATGTGCAGAGCACTGTTCTAAGTGCTGGGGGAGACACAGGGTAACCAGGTTGTCCCTCATGAGGCTCACAGTTAATCCCCATTTTACAGATGAGGTAACTGAGGCACAGTGAAGTGACTTGCCCACAGTCACACAGCTGACAAGTGGCAGAGCCAGGAAATGCTTACTGTATGCAGAGCACTGCATTAAGCACTTGGGAGAGTACAATATATCACAAAATTGGTAAATGCATTCCCTGTCCCACGAACTCACGGTCTACATGTTGAAGCCAGCAAAAAAGTGGAGACAGCAATTTTTCTCCTTTATGGACAGTTCTGAGTTTAAGGGAAACAAATCCAGGGTGCATTCCATTTCCCATCACTTTCACCCCCAAATGTATCTTTTTATTTCTTTCTCAGCCAAGGCAGTAGTGATTTTCCACTTCTTTTTTCTCCATTTATTTAAAGGGCTTGTTTAGGCACTATTTCTTAAGCATCTATTTGACATTAGGGAAATTCAACTCTGATTTGATGTAAAGAAACTTTCTGAAATGTGGGCATTCTCCCTTGCAATTCTGCTCTATTTTTTGGAGATGTAACTCTGGCATCAACTCAGAGGGGTACTAGTTACTCACTGTCAAGTTAGATGTAGATTCCCTCCTTCAAGTTGAGTTGGCTGAATAGACAATATTCAGCGAAATCAGTCCTTGCTTGATTCCTTTAACGATTTTTTTTTATGGTATTTAAGGGCTTACTATGTGTCAAACACTGTCCAAACAGTGATGTTACTGCACCGTCACTCCTGCAGGATATCCATAGTCAATTGGGATGGGATAGATACTATTTAATCAAGAGACTGAGTGCTAACTGTGGGCAACGAATGGGTCTGTTATACTGAACTCTCCGAAGTGCTTAGTACATTGCTCAGTATACAGTAAGTGCTTAGTAAATATGATGCATAGTCCCTGTCCCACATGGGGCTCAGAGTCTCAAAAAGAAGGGTAACAGGTATTGAATTCCCATTTTAAAGTTGAGGAAGTTGAGGCACAGAAAAGCTAAGTGACTTGCCCGGGGTCATTTAGTAGGCAGATGGCAGAGACGGGATTAGAACCCAGTTCCTCTGACTCCTCTGCCTGGGCTCTTTCTGCTAAGCCATGCAGTTTTCAAATGTTTGGGAGTGTACAATAATCTAAGTAGACACGATAACTGGTCTCATAGAGCTTGCAGCCTAAAGGGGAATTTACAACCTACTAGATTTGGAATCCATTATGATTTCATGGAGTTATTGAAAGCAACATTCAGTTGCATTCATTCAAATGATTTCTTGTCATCAAAGATGGATAGTAATTAGGATTTAATTAGGATTGGCCATTTATGGCATTTTACTTTTAATGCAGGATTAGCGGATGAGACAGAAAAATTTGGTTTGTACATATAGTTTATCATGGGTATATGTAAAGTATAAGTAAATTGGATAAAGTTTAACTACATTGGGTGCAGTGTATTTTATATGCTGTTATAAAAGTATTGGAATATTTGAGGGAATTATTGTTTAAAGCACTTGATATTCACTCCCTCAGCCCCACATCACTTCTGTATATGTCCATAATTTATTCATATTTGTTTCTCCAGGACTGTAAGCAGGGAACGTGTCTACCAATTCTATTGTACTTTCCCCAGCTCTTAGTTCAGTTCTCTGTACACAGAAAGCACTCAGTAAATGCCACCAATTAATCATATGAAATATTGGAGAATGTCAGGGTCATGGAGACATGGTAAAGAATAATAAAGTAACACATTCCCTGACTGCAAGGCACTTACATTCTGAGGAAGAAAAACATAAAAAAAAAAATTTACAGCTAGAGTTGTCAAAAGTAAATGCCTCTAACACCCACATGACAATAGATTGTATATTCTCCAAGGCAGAAATCGTGCCTAGCAATTCTGTTATGTTACACTCTCCCAAGTGCTTAGTTGAGGGCTCTGCACATAGTAAGTATTCAATAAAGATCACCGACTGATTGCTATGGCGGGTGAAAATGCTTTTCTTGCCACCTTCTTTCTGCAGTCTTCCGGGTCTTTTTATTTTTTAATCTTCCAAACGATCTCGCAAAGCATCCTGTGTTTCTCATCAGATTTTCCTTGGCTTTCAAACATGCCCTGGTTGCCGGTGTGTTCAGCATCTCCGCCTTGACCCTTCAACTCTTTCTTGGCACTGCCTTCACCTTTGTTTTATTTGCTGATGAGGTTATCTGGGGAGGTAATACATCCCAACCGTGTCGATTCCCCTGGCGAAATTACATCTCAGGCAGACTGGGAATGCTGCTGCATCATCACTTCCAAGCTGCTTCCGAGTCTCTTAATTTGGCCTTTCCAAGTGAGTAAACTTTTTTCACTTTTGTTTGCAGAAGCCAGTAGTCTGAGCTGGTATGGATAATTCTTTGACCCAATGCCAAGGTATCAAATAAAATGGTTCTCCTGCCAGTTAGTATATAATCGATCTGGTTCTGGTTGACTTCACTGGGGAATTTCCAATCCACTGATGTCATTGTTTTGGGGAAGATGTCGTGTTGGCAAAAGGGTCCAGTGGGCTACTTTTTCATTTCACTGGCTTTTCTAACAAAGCACATTTGGTCTTTCCTCTCTATTCTCTAACCACAGGAAAGTCCCTTTGAAGCCCAGGGTCCAGTCAACTTTTCTTTGCCAAATCCTATATCTCCCCCTTCTCTGCTTAGTGTTGTTACTCTCCGAAAAAAATGGAACCCAATTTCCTACCATCAGCAGACACTCCTATTTCAGAGTAGCGGCAATCAGGGCTGTTTACTGAGCACTTACTACTTGCGGATCACTGTACTAAGTGCTTTGAAAAGTACAATAGAGTTGGGGGACACAAACCCTGCTCTCGAAGCCTATAATCTTGGGGGGGTTGACATTAAAATAATTATGGATAGGGGTTAGTGTAAAGGTATGTACACATGCTCTGAGGGGGTGGGGAGTGAGGTGGGTTCCAAAGTGATTGCTGGCTAGTTTAGACTCAGGTGCCTGGGTGAAGTAGTAGTGGGGAAAAAAAATAAGACAGAGAGATAAGAGGTTAATCAGGAAAGACTTCCAGGAGATTTGATTTTTAGAAGCATTTCGAAGATGGGGAGAGAAGTGGTCCACAGATGGGAAGGGGGAGGAAATTCCAGGCCGGAGCAAGGGATCAAATGGCAAGAGAAGCAGCATGGCTTAGTGGAAAGACCATGGGCTTGAGAGTCAGAGGAAGTGGGTTCTAATCCTGCCTCCGCACTTGTCTGCTGTGTGACATTGGCCAAGTCACTTAACTTCTCTGTGCCTATCTCATCTGTAAAGTGGGGATTGAAAGTGTGAACCCCATGTGGGACAACCTGATTACCTTGTATCTACCCCACCATTTACAACAGTGCTTGACATATAAGAAACATTTAACAATACCCTAATTACTATTATTAGTAAGAAAGACAAGAGTGAGGAATGATCCCTACAGCACTCGTGAACCTATATATTATACATTTATATATATTCACGTCTTCCCTGCTAGACTGTAAGTTCCTTGGGAGCATGGAGCATGTCTACCACCTCTGTTGTAGTGCTTAGTACAGTTCTCTGCACATAGGAAATGCTCAATAAATATGATTGAATGAATTATAATCTCCCAAGTGCTTAGTACAGCATTTGCACATAGTAAGTGCTCTATGAGTACCATTGATGATGATGAATACGTACAGTTGACTGGTTCCTCTTCCCGTTCTGGACTGTGAGCTCGTTGTGGGAAGGGAGTGTGTTTAGTATCTGTTATATTGCACCTTCCCATGTGCTTAGAACAGTGCTCTGCTTACAGTAACCACACAACAAATACCACTGATTGATGAGGAGGTGGTTGGTGGTAAAGGAGGAAGGTGCACCCCTCTGGTTTGGGTTTTGTTCTTTGTTTTATTGAGACTATGACTCTCCCCACCTTCAAAGCCTATTGAAGGCCCAACTCCTTCAAGAGGCCTTCCCTGACTAAGCCCTCCCTTCGTCTTCTACTCCCTTCTGCACCACCTTGACTTGCTCCCTGACTACTTGTTTTGTTTTGCTGTCTGTTTCCCCCTTTCAGACTGTGAGCCTGTTGTTGGGCAGGGATTGTATCTATCTGTTGCCAAATTGTACATTCCAAGTGCTTAGTACAGTGCTCTGAACATAGTAAGTGCTCAATAACTATGATTGAGTGAATAAATCCCTCGACCTCAGCCCCACGGTATTTACATACATATCCCGAAATTTATTTATTTATATTAATGTCTGTTTATCCCTCTAGATTGTAAGCTCACTGTGGGTAGGGAGTATGTCTGTTGTATTTTCCCCAGTGCTTAGTACAGTACTATGCACACAGTTAGCGCTCAATAAATATGACTGACTGACTGATAATTTCATCCATGCAGCCATAATGCTGCTCTTACCGTCTTAATAATTGAAGTATTGATTATGGTCTGACTAGGGGCCTAGCATTATAGTGAGCACTGGACTAGATGAGAAGCAACATAGCTCAGTGGAAATTACACAGGCCTGGGCATCAGAGGACTGGGTTCTAATCTTGTCTCTGCTCCTGGCCTTCATGGGGTTCACAGTCCAAGTAGGAAGGAGAACAGTTATCCCCACTTTGCAGTTGAGGAAACCAAGGCACAGAGCAGTGAAATGACTTGCCCAAGGTGAAGCATCAAGCAATTTTCAAACCGATGAACTGTCCTTACTGCTTTCTGCAGGATGTTTCCCACAATCCTCTCCAACTGTAAAGCCCAGGTTCAACTTAGCTCTCGGAGCAGCTCTGACCCAGCACAGGACTCTGATATTTCCTAATTGGGGCCATGGTCGCTCTATTTCACTGCTTTAGTCTTCAGGCAGACTCATTTATATAAGTGCCTGCACCACATCCCTTCTGGCAGCCCAAGTGAGCTATTCCTGTTTTCAGTTTGGGGAGTTTGCTTTTCATCCTCAGATGGCTAGACCACCTTCATTTTGGATCGCAAACTATTTATCCTGGATCCCTCTTCCCTCCTATACACTATCCCACAGGCTTCTACTGTATATTTGAACTCTAAAAATGAGGCTACGTAACATAAATTCCAGTGGGGAGGTAGAAATTAACTGATCAATTTGGACCGTGAAGGCAAACAAACCAAACCTTCCAAAAATCCATTTTATGGCCTGAATAAACCACTTCGTCTATCTTTACGACCCCGTTTCACTGGATAAAATCACACTTTTTTCTGTTTTCTTGGTTTTGTCCTAATCAGCTACAGATCAGGTTTCAGAAGATTTCCCAGATTTTGTCTCGGCATAAGTGCTACTAATAGTACATGATCTGATAACCAACTAATAATGGTTAAACTCCCTCGGAGTGTTGTTTGCCCACACACCTCAACAGCACTAAAAAGTGACAGAGGTTGCTTGTTTGGATGTGATACCTCTTCCATGATAACATGTTCTCCAGGTGGGCCTCCTTGCTGATTGATCTGTGACTCTGTCCAGTAGCAACTGTCATTCAAAGGGTGGTTACCAATCCCCCCTCTGCCTTGATGGCGGGGCAGATCAAACCCAGCCAAGGAGGTGGCAGAGCAAGAGGATGGGATATATCACTCTGATTTGTTTCCTTTCTTCACTCCTCCCTCGGTCCCCAGGCTCTTATGTACACATCCATAATTTATATTAATGCCTGTCTCTCCTTCACTGTGGGCAGGGAATATGTCTACCTACTCTGTTATTTTATAGTCAATCTTACTTACTGAGTGTTTACTGTGTGCAGAGCACTGTACTAAGATTTTGGGAGAGAACAATGTAACGTTATAACAGACATATTCCCGCCCAGTATGAGCTTAGGGTCTAGAGCTCCCAAAAGAGGTTTGTGAGAAGACCAATATTCTAACCTTCGCTTACAGTTTGGGTCTGCTTTTTGACCTTTACTCAGTAGTGAAAGAGAACATTTAGTGGTTAAAACGTCATCTCAAACCCAAGTTGCTTTTATTGCTCCATTCCACTAATTTTTGTCAGCTCTATTCTCACGGTGGCTTGGTGGCTCAGAAAAAGGGATTTACCTCAGAGGGATAGGATTTTTTCCTCACTCTCCTCACTGGAGAATAGGGCTTCTCCTTCCACATGAGGGAATCGTGGCTTGACACGACAGGGAATCAGAAGGACCCTGGATTCTAATCTCTGCTCTGCCAATTACTTGCTGTGCGACCTTGGGTATATCGCTTAACTTCTCTGTGCCTCAGTTTTCTCAACTGCAAAATGGGGATAGCCTTTCTCCCACCTACTTAGACTGTGAGCCCCTTGCGGGAGAGGGACTGTATCCAACCTAATTAATCTACCCCATCACTTAGAACAGTGTAAGCACTTAACAAATACCATAATAAAAATGGGATCTCTGAGGAACTGAAGTGGCTTTTCTTGGTCAGTGTTAGGCTGCTTGGAGATTTTTTTCAAGGATCTGGAGTGTGATCTCCAGCTCTACTATGGACAGAACAAGAAATTGGTTTAAATTACAGCTGGAAGGATTTAACATAGCTTTAACAAATAACTTCCTGAAAGTAAGGGTGATGAGTAGTAGAAGAGATTTCCAGGAAATGTTGTAGAACTCCATTCCCTGTGGATGATTATGTCAACTTTCAGATGGTTTATGTTCTGGTCAATCAATCAGTGGTATTTATTGAGTACTTTGTACTATACTAAGCATTTGGGGGAGTTCAATAAAGTAGACTCAAGTGCACTGCGCGGAAGGAGGCAATGGTAAATCGCTTCCATATTTTTACTAAGAAAACTCTGTGGATTCAGTATCAGAACGACTGCAGATGGAGGTGGGGAGTTCTGAGAGAGTTGCGTCCATGACGTCGGTAGGGGTCGGAGACGACTCCACAGCATAAAACAAGACAATAAAGTAGATGTGATCCCTGCCCTCATAGAGCTTATTGCCCAAAGGGAAAAGTAAGAAGAGAGGGTCGAATATTCCTTCCAACCCTTTTCACAGCAATAATAATAATGATTATAATAGTAATAGTGATATTTGCAAAGTGCTTACAATGTGCCAAGAGGTGTCCTAGGCACTGGGAGAGAAATAATACAAGTGGAGCATTCAATGATACTTATTAATAATAATACTAATAATGATATTTGTTAAATGCTTATTATATGCCAAGCACTGTTCTAAGTGCAGGGGTAGATGCAAGGTAATCATGTTGTCCCACATGGCGCAGTCTTAATCACCATTTTACAGATAATGAACCTGAGGCCCAGAGAAGTTGAGTGACTTGCCCAAGGACACACAGCAGATAAGTGGTGGAGCCGGGATTAAAACCCACGTTCTCTGACTCCCAAGCCTGTGCTCTTTCCACTCGGCCATGCTGCTTCTATTGAGTGATTACTATATGTAGAACACTGTACTAAGCTCTTGGAAGAGTATAATACAACAGAGTGAAACGCATCTTCTGCCCATAAAGAGCTTACAGCCTAGAGAAAGCAAAACAGTCCCTTGTCCCTCGTGGGGCTCACAATCTAAAGGGGAAAGAGAACAGTCTTCTTATCCCCATCTTTAGAGAGGAGGAAACTGAGGCTCCGAGACGAGGCCCACCATATAACAGATATCTGAATCCACTCCAACAAAAATTGCTATATTTAGTTTGATTAATAGCTACAGAGATCAAAGGAAAGTAGAGATTATTCAAAGAAATAAAGTTAACTCAGAACACAAAAAAACAAGAAAACGTCCAAATTGTTTTTCAACATTTGGGCCCTGTTGAGATTTACTACTGCTTTTAATTTCAGGCAGTGTCATTCTATCTCTAAGTGGTGGGTGAAAGGTCAACAAGGAGTTCTTTGAACTTCATTAAAGTGCTTTACTGAAGTATAACAAAAGTTCTATTGTGCATCACAAGCAGAAATGGTAAAGTAAATAACCTAGCGATATAAAAATTTCTCCACTCTACTTATTATAAACACTTCTGATTTTACCTAAACACAGTCTGGTACAGAATAACCACATTCCTTTTGGTGCTTTGCATAGCAATCACCTAGAATGTGGCCTCTGGGGATTTTGCAGGAGCTGAAGAAATTTCCTATTTTCTAATCATTAAACGGAGGTTAGAGTTAGTTCATCTTAAGCCTTAGAACTCTGAGGCCATACCTATGAAGCTAGAATAACTCTTTTCCATATGGTTTCATATTTATTTCCATACGGTGAAAGCGATGACAGGAAAATTAAAAAAAATTAGACTCAAAAAAATGCACACTAAATCAACAACAGTAGATTTCCTATTAAACAAAGAATTCAGAACCTCATTTTTCAGTCAGTTGAAGGTTCTCCTAGAATGTATTGGCATTCCAATTCATCTTTCTTTCCAGCCAAAACTCTTTGGAGAACAGTTCAATAAGAATAATTTCCATTCAGGAATCCCATCTTTCACATGCCAGGTGTCAGGACTGTCAAATCCCTGGGCTATTTAGTCTTATCAAACATAATAAAACAATCAGAAGTGACCACGAGGAAGCATTTCTGTTGCTTTGTATACCAGTGCCTTGTCTGAGTCCATTGTGGTTTAGAGAAACTGACGCCAATTTTAGGAACTTCAGCAGCTTGGTTAGCTTTCTGAGAGTACTGTTTTAATGGTGTAGTTTTTATAGATCTTATTTCAAAACCAAATCATATAGTCAACAGTATTTCCTTATCTATCACCGGCAATAAATTAGTGATCATCTTCAAAGATGGTCAGGGAAACATCTTTTGGTTTTAAACGTTCTGGTTATGAGAGATTCATCTCCCGCTGCAGTCTCCCTAGTGCTTAGTACAGTCCTCTGTACACAGGCGTTCAATAAATGCAATTTTATGGGGTTCTGGTGACATATATGTGCAATCTGGCAAGAGGAGTATGTGCTGGCGTGGATGGTTTCTGTGGGAATCTATGATGTATGTGTTTTGTGATGGTTTGGGGTGTAATAGAGGCCTTTTATAGCCATTACTTCATTTCTCACAATTGGTGATGCCTTATCGCCAACATTCTTCACGGCACTCTTTTGGTCTAAAGTTGTTTGGGGAGTGCATTTTTTTTTTTAACTCTCTTTTCATTTCTCTTTGAAAGTGATTCATTAAGGAAAATTTTCTTTCAACTGGCTAAAGTTCAGTGCACTCGATTTGTGGCCTTTGGGCATTTGAGATTCATCCCACTCTCAGCTACACAGAATTTGTGTATAAATCCATTCTTTTTTTTTTTATATTAAAGTCTGTCTGCCCCAATGGACTGTAAGCTCTTTGTGGGCAAGAAATGTGTGTTCCAACTCAGTTGTATTGTACTTTCCTAAGCTTTTATTACGGCGTTCTGCTCACAGTAAGCATTCAATAAATTCCCCTAAGATTGGTCAAGCCACTCAATTGTAGGGGGGCAAATAATAATAATAGAAGAGATGCTGCCATTTTTCTGATACTGGTTAGAAGAGTATTAGACTTGCCCCATTGATTTGGGGCAAAAGAAGTGTTTTCTATTTGAATTATCTACAAAAAGTTTCCTCCACTGAGAGGGAAGGGAGATTGTTTTGGTACAAGTGGAAACGAAAAGGGTGGGAATAGAATAGTAGTAATAATAGTTGTAATAGAGAAGAAGCAGCATGGTGTGGTGGATAGAGCACAAATCTGGGAGTAATATGGTAGTTGTAAAGCACTGAACTATGTGCAAAGCACTGTTCAAAGCGCTGGGGTGGCTACACTTTAATCAGGTCCCTTTATTATATGCGGTTCACAGTCTTAATCCCCATTTTACAGATGAGGGATCTGAGGCCCAATGAAGTGAATTGGCCCAGGTTACACAGCAGACATGTGGCAGAGCCGGAATTAGAACCCAGGTCCTTCTGACTCCCAGGCCCGGGCTCTATCCACTAAGCCATGCTGTTTCTCTGGGTTCTAATCCTGACTCTTCCACTTGTCTGCTGTGTTACCTTGGGCAAATCACTTCACTTCACTCAGTTACCTCATCTGTAAAGTGGAGATTGATTGTGAGCCCCATGTGGGACAGGGACTGTGTCTAACTAATTAGCTTGTATTTGTCCCAGTGCTCAGTACAGTGCCTGGTACACAGTCAGCATTTTAAAAATACCATTAAAAAAAAAAATAGTGGTCTAGTGGAAAGGGGACAGGGCTGGGATTCAGGGAACCTGGGTTCTAATCCTATTTCCACCATGTCTGCTTTTGACCTAGGGCAAGTCACTTAACTTCCCTGTGCCTAAGTCTCGTTGTCTATAAAATAGAGATTAAGTATTTACTTTCTTGATTCTTTAGACTACCCCAGAATTCTGTAGTAATAATAATGATGGTATTTAAGTGCTTACTATATGCCAAGCACTGTTCTGAGCACTGGGGGAGATATGAGGTGTCCCAAGTGGGGCTCACAATCTTAATGCCCATTTTACAGATGAGGAAACTGAGGCACAGAGAAGTAAAGTGACTCGCCCAAAGTCACAGAGCTGACAAGTAGCGGAGTGGTGTGGAGTAGTTGGCACTTAGGGCTATCTGTCACATTTTGTTCCTCTTATCCTGACATTCTTCAGTCAGTCGATAGTATTTGAGAGCCTATCATGGGCAGTGTACTCTACTAAGCACTTGGGACTGTGGTACTTTGGATTTGGTAATCAATGAATACGACTGAATGAATTTACTATTTGCCAAGCCTCATACTAAGCACTGGGTAGGTACAAGAACATTAGGTCAGGTAAAATTGCCGTCCTACAGGGGGCTCACAGCCTAGATAGGAGGGAGAACAGGCTTTTTTTCCCCCATTTTACAGAAACTAAGGCATATAGAAGTTGATTGAGTGTGTTACCCTAAGTCACACAGCAGGCAAGAAGCAGAGCTGGGATTAGAACTTATGTCTCTTGACTCCCAGGCCCAGATTCTTTCCATTACCAGTCACCATTGTGCTGTATTCCACCTAATTCTGTTGCCCAAGACACGGTTTCAAACTCTTGTCTCTTCTCAGCCCTGTCCCTCCAATCTACCAAGGGCATTCATAAAGTGTCTACTATGTGCGGGGCACTAAATTAAATGCTTGGTAAAGTACAACAGAGCAAATAGTCACAACCCCTGACTTTAAAGAGTTTACGATCTAATGGAAGAGATAGACACAAAACTTAGAGGGAGGAGGAAATGACAATAATAGAGTTGTGAGTCCTTAGGTCCTCTCAGGGTCACACCTGGAGAGTTCCCAATACTTCACCAGTCTTGGCTACAGGAAGGAGAGTCAGGAAGAGACATTTCCATTCCTACCTTGGGCAGTGGCTAGCGAGTGGAAGGCAATCAATATCTATGATTCTATTTATCTATTTTGATGGAATTGATGCCTGACTACTTGGTTTGTTTTGTTGTCTGACTCCCCCTTTAAGACCGTGAGCCCATTGTTGGGCAGGGATTGTCTCTATCAGTTGCCAAATTTTTTTGGTACATTCCAAGCTTTTGATATGGTGCTCTGCACACAGTAAGTGCTCAATAAATATGAGTGAATGAATGAATCATCTTGTTTTGATATATCTATAATTGTATTTCTATTGATGCCTGTTTAGTTGTTTTGATGTCAGTCTTCCCCCTTCTAGACTGTAAGCCCGGTGTGGGCAGGGATAGTCTCTCTTTAAGGCTGAACTGTACTTTCCAAGTGCTTAGTACAGTACTCTGCACATAGTAACCACTCAATAAATACTATTGAATGAATACTCTGCACAGAGTAAGCACTCAAAAAATATGATTGAATGAATGAACAAATTAATCATGTTGAACACAGTCTCTGTCCCACAAGGGACTGTCACTCTTAATCCCCATTTTACAGATGAGGTAACTGAGGCACAGAGAAGTGAAGTGACTTGCCCAAGGTCACACAGCAGAAGTGTGGCAGAACCGGGATTAGAACCCAGGTCCTTCTGGCTCTCAGGCCCTTGCCCTATCCACTAAGCCAGGCTGCTTCTCTGTCTAGATGGGTTGATGCCCCTCAAAAAGCTATTCAGATATCCTCAGCTCTGTCTCCCTCTTCAATCAGTGGTGTTGGTTGAACACTTAACTGTGTGTGGTGTTCTGTCCTAAAAACTTGGGAGAGTACAAGAAGAGAAAGTTGTGGTGCTAACCTGCCCTTAGTATGCTTACAATTTAGTCATCACCCCACCTTCAGGCTATAGTGAAAGTCAGTTGTTCCTGGACCTCTTTTTCCTAGAAAAAAGAACCTGTCAGGACAGACTAAGATTCAATACATGGCTATGTGAACCTTCATTCCAACATTTCTTGTTTTGATGGTATTTAAGTGCTTACTATAATAATAATAATAGTATTAATAATCACAGTATTTAAGTGTGCCAGACATGGTTCTAAGATTTGGCGTAGATCCGAGATAAATGGGTTGGACACAGTCCCTGTGCCACAAAGGGCTCACAATCTTAATCCCCATTTTACAGATGAGGGAATTGAGGCAAAGAGAAGTGAAGTGACTTGCCCAAAGTCACACAGCAAAGTGGCAGAGCTGGGATTAAAACCTATGACCAGCTGACTCCCAAGACCATGCTCTTTTCACTAGGCCATGCTGTTTCCCTACTTTGTGCCAGATACTGTACTAAGCTCTGGGGTAGTTATAAGATAATTAAGTTGGACATGATCCATGTCTCAAATGGGGCTCACACTCTTAATCTGCTCTTACAGAAGCTTAGTGGATAGAGAACAGGCCTGGGAGTCAGAAGGACTTGGGTTGTAATCATGACTCCACCACATGTCTGCTGTGTGACCTTGGATAAGTCATTTAACTTCTCTGAGCCTCAGTTACCTCATCTGTAGAGAATAAGAATATGAGCCCCATGTGATAGAGATGATAGAGAAGCAGGGTGGAAAGAGCCTGGGCTTGGGAGTCAGAGCTCATGGGTTCTAATCCCAGCTCCGCCACTAATCAGCTGTGTGACTTTGGGCAAGTTACTTAACTTCTCTGTTCCTCAGGTCCCTCATCTGTAAAATGGGAATTAAGTCTGTGAGCCCCACATGGGACAACCCGATTACCTTGTATCTACCTCACTGCTTAGAACAGTGGTTGGCACAAAGTAAGCACTTAAATACCATCATCATTATTATTATCATTATAAACTTTTATCTACCCCAGGGCTTAGAACAGTGCTTGGCACACAGTAAACACTTAACTAGTACATTATTATTATTATTATTATTGCAGATAACTGAGGCACAGAGAAGTTCCAAGTTCACCCAGCAGACAAATGGCAGAGGAGGATTAGAACTCAGATCCTTCTGACTCCCAGACCCTTGCTCTGTCTGCTTGGCCAAGTTGCTGCTGCTGCTTCCACAGACATATGTCTTAGGCTATAACTTTGAGGCAGTCCTCCCTGAATATGTTGATCGGATTCTCTTTTGTTGGGAACAACAGAACGGTAACAATAAATGACATGAAAAACCCAGCCATAAACAAAACACAAATTGAAGTCAGGAGAATTCATATTGGACAGGACCTCTGAAAGATCTGGACAGTTTTCTCCAGACTGAATCTACACTTTGTTTTTGAAACGGTATTTGGTAAGCGCTTACCGGTGCTTGCCAGGCACTCTACTAAGGTCTGGGGTAGAAACACTGTAATCAGATTGCACACAGTCCGTGTCCACAAGGGACTCACAGTATTGATCCCCAATTTTTAACAGGTGAGGTAGCTGAGGTACCAAAAAATCAAGTGACTTTTCCAAGTAACTGACGAAAAGTGGTGGAGCTGGAAATAGAATCCAGGTCCTGTAACTCCCAGGCCCGTGCTTTTTCCACTAGACAACACTGCATTAATCCACTCTCTTGGCTCAAGACTATCCACCTCCTCCCTCCTTATCCTCTCCTCCCTTTCTCTTCCCCCATCCCCCCTTTCCCTTCCCCCATCCCCCCTTTCCATGAATGAGCGAGCCTCGCTTACAGCCAGAAATACTTCCAGCCTATTCCTAGTACCAACAGCCAATAATTCAAATGGGAATATCTGAAAGGCCCCTCCAAGCATATAGAAATCATGTGTTTGATGTAGAGGATTTGGGAAAGGAAACATTGCAAACCTCCCCTCACGCCCCGCAATCGCTTGCCTGTTTACTACTACTTCTTGAGAAAGAGTTCTTGTTTTTTTCTAGGAATGCAGTTTTCTGTATTTCCCAAGAATGTTATGAATAAGAGCCAGAATTTGTCGCTGTGGCAAAAGAAGTCTTTTTGGTCCTGAGAATAACAGAGTATGCAGAAATTCCGATGGGGCCAAGAAGGACACTTTCCTCCCATCTTAGCAGGTCCAGAATTATTAGAGGACATCAGCTAGGTTGCTTTGGGTTGGAGGGAAAGAGCATGGAAAGACCACGAGCCTGGGTTTCAGGACATCTGGGGTCTAATCCCAGCTCTGTCAAATACCTGCTGTGTGACCAAAGTCTAGTCACTTGACCTCTTTGTCCTTCAGTTTCCTCATCTGTAAAATGGGGATGAAATGAACACCTTCCTCCCTTTTCACTAGACTCACCCCGTTTGTGACAGGAATAGGATTATTCATTTATTCATTCATTCATTCACATTTACTGAGGACTTACTGTGTGCAGAGCCCTGTTCTAAGCTCTTGGAAAGTACAATTTGGCAAAGAGAGAGACAATCCCTACTCCACAATGGAATCACAGTCTAGAAGCGGGCTCACAATCTAGAAATTTTATTACTACCCCTGCACTGCACAGTATTTGTCACATTGTTAGTGCTTAATTAATATTATTATCATTATTATGGAGAGATTTCTTGTAATTTTATCTTCAATCTCCTTTTTTTTTCATCAATAGAACTTCCACTCCCAGCTTGTGGGTTATCAAGTTATCTCACATCCTCTGTGAGATTGGTTACGTTATCATCTGTGTATGTCATTGCTATAAATCTGTGAGCTCGCTTATAGGCAGAGGTGAAAACGTAAAACAGCAAAATGTAGATCAGCAGCACATCATTGCTTATGAAGGACTCCCAAGATAGATTTCTCAAAAGTCTGAGTTATGGAATTGGCCACCCTGCCAGAAGGTTCAGACCCAAACCCACCTCTTTGTACACAGATATGTCAAAAGCTGAATCCTTGTTGCTAAACCAGTTTTTGTGACATTCTTGAGAGCGCCAACTCACACCGTGAATTGTCACATTTCCCCCTGTGAATCAACTTACCAGCTAGCATTCTGGCATTAGGAATATAAATGGTCCTGGATTTATTCTTGGGCCTCGGAAGAGTGGAAAAAAATGTGCAACTCAAGTAGCTATAATGTGTTTCGTTTGCCCTGGCTTTGCCTTCCGAGGTCTTTCTTCTTCAGAGATGGTGTAAATAAAAAAGCCCTTGCATTTTCGCCTAAAAACCCTTCCTCTCTTTTCTTTTGAGCATTAAACTGTGGTTTTGGGTCTTGAAGGATTAATTATGGGAGAGTCTTCTACTCTGAACACTGATTCCTCTCCAGCTGAGAATCTGCAACATTCTTTAGAGAACATAATGATACCTGAGTATGTCAGTGGAGCTGACTTCTGTCTCTGTAGAGTCCAAGATTTGAAATGAAGTAGCACAGTAAAAAGTTCATCTTTTCTTGTGCCCTTAATGTGAGATACAGTGACCGTGCACTTTGACCATGCAGTTTCCCGTCTTGACCCTTGATATAGAGACAAGTGGCTGGGAGACTGAGAATGGTCAAATGCAGGAGATCACTACTAAGAAGTGGATGGCCTAGTAGAGAGGCCATGGGTTTGGCACTTGAGAAACTTGGGTTCTAAGCCCTGCTCCACTATCTGCCTACTATGTGACCTTGGGCAAGTCATTAGCTCCTTTGTGCTTCAGTTTCTTCATCTGTGAAATGGGGATAGAAGTACCTGTCCTCTACTTTTCTCCATTTATGAAAGGGACTTTAGCTGACCTGATTATCTTCTATTTATCTGAGCCCTTAGTACAGTATTTGGCACATAGTAAATGCTCAAAAAATATAATTATCATTATTATTATCATTCACTCATGGTAAGCACTTAACTTTATTATCATTATTACTAAATTAACTCAAAAATCCTCATGGAAATTCTGGTACAGGAAAAACTATCATCATAAGTAACCTACCTTTTTAAGCAATCATCAGTCCAAGCACTTAGTAAGTGCTCTGAACACATTAAGCACTCGATAAATACAATTGAATGAATGAATTTTTTGAGCCCTTGCTTTGTGCTGAACGTTTGACTAAGAATAAAGTATAATATGATAGAGTCAGTAGATACATTCCCTGCCCACAAGGAATTTATGGTTTAGATGGAAAGACAGACACTAGCATAAATTAAAGATATGTACATACATGTTGTGGGGCTGAGGGTACCCAAGTGCAGAGCAGACACAGCATGGAGAGAGAGAAGGGAAAGTGAGGGCTTAGTCCATGAAGCCTTTCTGTAGGAGATGTGATTTTAATAAGGTTTTAAAGGTAGGAAGAGTGGTGGTCTGCCATGTATGAAGGAAGACGGAGTTCCAGGCCAGAGGAAGGAGGTGATATAGACGAGATTGAGGGACAGTGAGTAGATGACAGGAGCCAAGTGTACTACTGGGTTGTAGCAGGAAATCAGGAAGATAAAGTAGGAGGAGCTGTTTCAGAGGTTTGAAGACTATGGTAAGGAGGTTATTTTTGATATGAAGGTGGGTTGGCAACCACTGGAAGGTCTTGAGAACCGGAGAGATGTGGATTGGACTTTTTTTTAGAAAAATGATCCATGCAGTAGATGGAAGTAGGTTGAAGTATGGACATGAATGGGGAGAGACAGAAGACAGCGAGGTCAGCAAGGAGGCTGATGCGGTTGTAAAAGTGGGATATAAGTGCTTATATCAGTAGCAGTTTGGGTGGACAGTAGAGGATAGATTTTAGTGCTGTTGTGAAGGTAAAACCCACAGGATTTGGTTACAGATTGAATAGGTAGGGAGAAGGGGAGATGAGTTGAGGATAATGGCAAGGTCATGGACTTGTGAGACAAGAAGGATACACATGCTTTCTACAGTGATGGGGAAGACGGTTTAGGTGGGAAGATGAGTTCTATTTTGTATGTGTTGAGTTGGAGGTGTCAGAGGGACATCCAAGTAAAGATGTCCGGAAGGCAGAGGAAATGTGAGCCTGCAGAAAAGGAGAGAGGTCAGGGCTGGAGAGAGAACTAACAAGATGTGCAGAGTGAAAGTTATGACATTGTGTTTACAAGGTGGTACTATGATGATAAGCACTGGACTAGATAGAAGATAGACAAGACTCACTTCCTGTCCAACTAGAGGGTCACACTCTAAGTGATAGGGAGAGCAGGTGTCTGTTGACTTTGGTTTTGAATAAGGAATTCTATAGTACTTAGCAAGCTGGGGATGAAGCAACATGATCTCTGATCCATTCATTCATTCAATAGTATGTTTTAAGTGCTTAATGTGTGCAGAGCACTGTACAACAGGTACCTGCCTTGGCCACCCTACGGTATGAGTGATTCCCCACTGTGCAAGTTCCTATCTGACTCCCTTATGGTTTAAATGGGTTCTCAGGAACTCCTAACCCCACTGCCAGAAATTCTTGGCCATGAGGTGGGGTGCAGGGTACTGAAACCCAGAGAAGAAGTGATGCCCATTGGAAAGCAGAAATCTTATTTGCCTTGATTACTGTATAAGTCTCCTTGCTGACCTTCCATCCTCCTGTCTCTCCCCATGCCAGTCCATACTTCACTCTGCTGTCCGGATTATCTTTCTACAAAAATGTTCTGACTAGGTTTCCCCACTCCTCAAGAATCTCCAGTGGTTGCCCAGCCATTTCTGCACCGAACAGAAATTCCTTACCATCGGCTCTAAAGCAGTCAATCGCCTTGCCTCCCCCTACCTCACCTCACTACTCTCCTACTACAATCCGGCCCACACATTTCACTCCTCTAATGCCAATATACTCACTGTATCTCAATCTAGCCTATCTCACTGCCGAGCTCTTGCTTGCATCCTGCCTCTGGCCTGGAATGCCTGCCCTCTTCATATCCGACAGAAGATTACTTTTCCTGAACTTCAAAGCCTTACAGAAGTCACATCTCCTTCAACAGGCCTTCCCTGACTGCCCTCTTTGCTTTTTCTTCTACTCCCTGTGTCACTCTAACTTGTTTCCTTTATTCATCCTCCCTCTAAGTCCCAAAGCAGATAGTCATATATCTGTAAATTTTTAGTTTATATTAATATGTCACCCTCTCTAGACTTTAATTTCACTGGGCAAGGAACGTTTCCATTATATTGCTATTTGTACTCTCCCAAGTGCTTAGTACAGCACTCTGCTACAGCAAGTGCTCAATAAATACGATTGATTGATTGGATAAAGTACGTGCTTGGGAGTCAGTAGACCTGGGTTCTTATCCTAGCCTGCTGTGTGACCTTGAGCAAGTCACAACTTCTCTGGGTCTCAGTTTCCTCATCTGTCAAAACATGGATTTAATACTTGTTCTCTCTCCTCCTTTTATCTTTCCTCTACATATGCGTTTAATACAGTGCATGACCCATAACAAGTGCTGAACAAACTATTCAGTATGATTGTTATTGTTGTTGTTATTATTGTTTAGTCTGGGTTCAGTCCATCTCAGTTTAGATCCCTTTGGTCATGAAGTGGGTTGACTGTTACCGAGACTCAAAGCAGCCTTCCAATGGGAGAAGGATTTGGGGGAATTAATCTTTCGGGATTATTATTTGAGGCTGCTGGGTGCTTGATTGTCCAGATTGGTGAGTTAAAAGATCAGGGGCCAGTTGGGTCTATTTATAAGCCTTAAAAACCACATCCCTTTTAACAGTGTCAGGTAGTCTGGATTCAGACCTTACAAATTTTAAGAATGAGTCAAAACCTCCCTTCCGAGTATGATTTAGTCTTATTTGTTCAGCCTGTGAGTGACTGAAAGTCCCACCAGGGCCAAAAAGCCGCCAATCCCAGCTCCTGGACGGGTGCCAGCCCTCGGAGGCTCCTACCATTCCAGCGGAACCTTTCCAAATTTTATTTTATTTCCTTAATCTTCTCATTTGTTGGTCTCGTCCCAGGCAAAGCCCATTTCACCTCCAAGTTCAAACAAGAGCCTTTCAGTCTCAGAGAGTCTCCAGCCCCTCCCTACCTCCCCCGTGACTGATTTCTGCCTCTGAATTCAGGCCCGCACCCCTCCCTCCCTGGGCCCAGCAGCCAGGACTTACTAGTAGCCTTCACTGAAATAATGCTTGGGTAGTTTCCACCGCCGGAGGGCTGAAGGCTGATGGAGAAGGGGGAAGAATCATAATAAAAATAGTGGTATTTGTAAGTGCTTATGCTGTGCTGGGAACTAGACTAAGAACTGGGGTAGATACAAGGTAATAGGGTTGGACACTGTCCCTGTCCCACATGGGGTTCCCAGTCATAATCCCCATTTTACAGATGAGGAAACAGGCACAGAGAATTGAAGTGACTTGACCAAGGTCATACAGCAGACATGTGGCAAAGCCAGTATTAGAACCCAGGCCCTTGACTCCCAGGCCCATGTGCTTTCCACTAAGCATGCTGGAAAGAGAATTTAAAGATAGTGGGGTAGTGTTCCTGATTGGGTTCCCTCTCATCCCTCAGTATTAATTTCCCTCCCTATTGCTTTACTCATGCATATTACCCTGAGCAGTTGGATATTTTCCCTCCTATCCCCACCATTCATTCATTCAATAGTATTTATTGAGCACTTACTATGTGCAGAGCACTGTACTAAGCGCTTGGAATGTACAATTTGGTAACCACCTCCCCCAACATCACTTATGTACATACCTTTCCCTCAGTAGCTTCTTTTATTAATAATAATAATAATGTTGGTATTTGTTAAGCACCTACTATGTGTAGAGCACTGTTCTAAATGCTGGGGTAGATACAGGGTAATCAGGTTGTCCCACATGAGGCTCACAGTCTTAACCCCATTTTACAGAGGAGGTAACTGAGGCACAAAGAAGTTAAGTGAGTTGCCCACAGTCACACAGCTGACAAGTGGCAGAGCCAGGATTCAAACCCATGACCTCTGACTCCCAAGCCCGGGCTCTTTCCACTGAGCCACGCTGCTTCTCTGAAGCAGCTTTAAACTTTTAAGTAAGCTTTTAGCTTTTAATTTACTTTTAATTTATGTGGTTAGGGAATGTGTCTACCAGCTCTGTTGTATTGTACTCTCCCAAGCACATAGTACAGCGCTCTCTGTTCACAATAAGCACTCAGTAAGTACTAATTGATTTTCATGTCTGTTTCCCCCAGTAAACTGCACTCTCTTTGAGGGCAGCGATTGTGTCAACCAATTGCATTGTATTCATCCAAGCACTTAGAACAATGCTCTGTACACAGTAAGCACTCAGTAAATACCAATGGCTGTTTGAGCGTATGTTGGGAGGGCTCTGTGGCCTCAGTCTGGGAAAGCACTCTCAACAGCTCTCATTTGTTTATTGCTTAGATTCACAGAGCACTTCTCCTCAGAAAGCTTAAGTCAGGGTACAAAGCACTTTTAAGCAGAGCAGAGCTCGTGTTTTATTCCCATGTTGTGAAATGAGGAAGACAAGAGAAAAACCAGAGGGGTGAAATGAAGATCGGCGGGATTAGAAAGAGGAGGAAAACAGAAAATCAAATCCCAGGCAGAAAGCCATTCTATCCGAATCTCTTTCCGCTCCGAGGGGTCACACTGATGAATTGACTAGAGTTTGAAGCCCTTTTTCCGCAGGGCAGGAAAGCAGGGTTCCTCAGTGTCCCCATTTCCCCCTTTGCTGCTGGGATGCAAGAGCACACCACAGGAAGTTAGGAGACCTGGGTTCAAGTCCTAGTTTTGCCACTGATAATTATAATAATTACTACATGTCAAGCACTGTAGTAATAATAACTGTGGCATTTTTTAAGCACTTACTGGATGCCATGCACCACACTAAACACTGGAGTAGATAAAAGATAATCTGTTTGGACGCTGTCCCTGTCCCCATGGTGCTCACAGTCTAAGAGGATGGGGAAAAGGTATTTAATCCCCATTTTACATGTGAGGAAATTGAGGCAAAGAGAAGTGACTGGCCCGTGATCAGATGCCAAATGAGTGGCAAAGCCGGGTTTAGAACTAAGGTCTCTTGATTTAGTTCAAGGACTTAGTTCTGTGCTCTTTTCCACTAGACTTCATTGCTTCTCTCTGCTTCTAAACTGGTCTCCTGTGTGTCCTTAGACAAGTCACTTAATCTTTTGGGACTTGCTTCCTCATCTGTGAAATGAGGATTAAGACTGTGAGCCCCAGGTGGGACAACCTGATTACCTTATATCTACCCCAGTGCTTAGAACAGTGCATGGCACATAGTAAGTGCTTAATAAATACCGTCATTATTATTATTATTATTAAGAGAAAGAAGGAAGATCAGCCCCAGGAATCCCAAAGGCTGATCCAGAGGAAGAAAAAAGAGCTTCCTAAAGAGAAGACTGGGTAGGTTGAGGCAAGCACTGTGACTTTAGTTTGGAAATGAACTCTAAATCAGTCAATCAGGTGGTTTAGAGGACTGAGAATTGGTAACCACGAGGGCAGATGGGGAGAGAATTTGGGTGTGGAGGGGTAACAGGAGTAGGATTGGGGACAAGGAGTATGGTGGGACCATGAGCACTTACAAAAGGCAGAGATTCCCAGATAGAAACTGGTTTAGTCCTTCCTGCGGGCTTCTAATGTATTTAGAGAAAGAGCTTTGGTGTACGGGAAGGAGTCATGGACTGAGGACCAGGAGATTTGGGTTGCCTCTGCTAGTTCCCTGCTGTGTGACCTTGGGTAAGTCACTTAACTTTTCTATGACTCAGCTTCCTCATCTTAAAATGAGGTTTAAATACCTAGCTTCTGTACTGCTTAAAATGGGAACTCCACTAGGGACAGGGAACTTGTCTTATCTGATGACCATGCATCTGCCTCAGCTCATAGCACAGTTCTTGCTGCTTAAACAAATATTAGTAGCAGCAACTAAAAGGAGCCAATAAAACTCCTATAAAAATCAATAAAACACCTGGCTGAGACATAGTAATAGGACTTAGTAGAAAGAGTACAGGCCTGGGAATTAGAGGACCTGGGTTCTAATTCCTACTGACCTGCTCTGTGACCTTAGACCAATGATATACCTTAGTTTCCTCATCTGTAGAATGGGGATTAAATATTTGTTCTCACTTTTTATGATATTGATGTGTTTACTATGTGCCAAGCACTGTACTGAATGCTGGGGTAGATAGAGGCTAATCAGGTTGGACCCAGGCTGTGTCCTGCATAGGGAACATAGTATTAATCCTCATTTTACAGAGGCGGTAACTGAGGCCAAGACAAATTAAGTGACTTGCCCAAGGTCACACAAAAGAAGTGGCACAGTCAGGATTAGAACCCAGGCCCTTCTGACTCTCAGGCTTGTGCACTATCCATTAGACCATGCTGTCTTTCTATTAGACTGAGTCCCTGTGTGACAAAAACTGAGTCTTACCTGGTTACCTTGTATCTGCCCTAACATTTAGTACAGTGCTTGGAACAAACAAACTTTGCAAATATTATTTTTTATATTATTATTATCATCAACAACTTGCCCATGCAACTGTGCTGAGAACCATATTGATGTTTGTAACAAGAAAAGCATTAACCAAAAGAGGACTATACTGAGATGAGCTCAATGAGAAACAGGTGGAAAATGGAAAAAGATGAAGTCAACAGGGGAAAAAATGCTATTTTCATGGCCTTACATGGGGAAGGCAGCACTCTCACACTTCCTGAATTTGAATTTGGTGACCACAAAAAGGAAGGAAAAGGATTCCTGTTCCAGCTCTAATGCTTCTGAATTGGGCCTCCCCAATTCCCTGCCTTGAGGCCTGCCAAGTAGTGAAACTTCCCATCGCCCAATAATGGGTTTCTCTTTGCCAGAAAAGGATCCCTATGTCCTTCACAATCCTGGGAGACAGGTAAGTATTATCTTCTTCCCTCAAATATGTTGCAACATCAGAGAGAGGCTTACGTGACATGACTCCCAGAGACATAGAGTCGGTGATTCAAAAATCCGAGGTGAGGATATTTTTCCTGGCTTCCAGTACTGGGTAGTAACAAATCACGTTCCCTATCTTGTTAGAAAATGCTGCATTCACAGTTCGGGGGCTGTATCGTTTCTCTTCTATTGTGCTTTAGGAACCAAGAAAAATGAAATTCATTCCTTAGTGCTCACCAAGGAGTGAGCCTGGTTGGGTGTTAAGTTTCAAGAACCTCTCTTCTGGGGAGCTCGGGGTGGGGGAGAAAATTATTAGGTTTGAATGAATCTGAAGAGAGTACCGTGCGGGTCTGGGCTATCGCCATGTCAAGATATTCTAAATTCAGCCTGCCTGGTCATATAACCTAAACTCTCCAATCAGACTAAACTGAATCACAGAAAAGTTACAGCATCCCATGCAGGCCTGAAAGGATAATGTTTATAAGGCTATATAATAGTAGTAGTAGTAATTCTATTTAACTGGCTATGTTGTAGTCATAGAAATGCTAATAGTAGTGTTAGTATTTAGCTATGTTGTAGCAGTAATAATAGTATTCATTAAGTGCTTACTCATCATCGGTATCAGCAGTGACATTTATTGAGCACTTATGGGTTTCAGAGAATTGTACTAAGAGCTTGGCAGAATACAAAAGATTTGTAGACACGTTCTCCTCCCATAACGAGAAGCAGTGTGGTCTAGTGGATAGAGCACAGGTCTGGGAGTCAGAAGGACCTGGGTTCTAATCTCTGCCCTGCCGTTGCTTGCTGGGTGACCTTAGGCAAGTCAACTTCTCTGTGCCTGTTTCCTCATCTGTAAAATAAGTTTTCAACCCCTGTTCTCTCTCCTATTTAGACTGCAAGACCCATGCAAGACAGGGACTCTGTCCTACCTTATCAACTTGTACCTACCGCAGTGCTTAGAATAGTGTTTGACACAGAGGAAGCGCTTAACAAATACTTTTTTTTAAAAAAACAAGCTTACAGTGTGCAGAGTACTCTACTGGGGTACATTTCCTTCAAGAAGCCTTCCCTAAGACCTCCTTTTCTCTCACTTCCTTCTGTATCACCCTGACTTGCTACCCTCATTCATTCTCTCTCCCAGCCCCACAGCATGTACGTATATTATGTATCTGTATTATATTTATGTATATTAATGTCTGCCTCCCTCTCTTAACTGTGAGTTCATTGTGGGCAGGAAATGTCTTTTGTTGTATTGTACTCTCCCAAGCGCTTAGTATAGTGCTTTGAACAAAATAAGAATTCAATAAAAAACATCGCCCCTGCCCTCCTCCCTTCCTTAACTTCTATTTTTAACCACTCAATCTCCAATGGATCCTTCCCCTCTGCCTTCAAACATTCCCACGTCTCCCCCATCCTAAAAAAAAAACGCTCTTGACCCCACTTCCCCTTCCACTTATCGCCCTATCTCCCTACTACCCTTCCTTTCGAAAATCCTAGAACGAGTCGTCTACAATCGCTGCTTAGAATTCCTTAACTCCCAATCTCTCCTCCAATCTGGCTTCCATCCCCTCCACTCTACCGAGACTGCTCTCTCTAAGGTCACCCCGTGACCTCCTTCTTGCCAAATCCAATGGCTCCTACTCCATTCTGATCCTCCTTGACCTCTCTGCTGCCTTTGACACTGTCGACCATCCCTTCCTCCTCCGTACCTTATCTCACCTCGGATTCACCGACTCCGTCCTCTCCCGGTTCTCCTCTTACCTCTCTGGCCGGTCATTCTCGGTCTCCTTCGCTGGCGCCTCCTCCCCCTCCCATCCTTTAACTGTTGGAGTTCCTCAAGGGTCACTTCTTGGCCCTCTTCTGTTCACCATTTACACTCACTCCCTCGGTGAACTCATTCGCTCTCACGGCTTTAACTACCATCTCTACGCGGATGACACGCAGATCTACGTCTCCGCCCCGTCCTCTCCGCCTCCCTTCAGGCTCGCATCTCCTCCTGCCTCCGGGATGTCTCCACCTGGATGTCGGCCTGCCACCTAAAACTCAACATGAGCAAGACTGAGCTCCTCATCTTCCCTCCCGAGCCTGGTCCTCTCCCAGACTTCCCTATCACCGTGGATGGCACGACCATCCTTCCCGTCTCTCGGGCCCGCGATCTCGGTGTCATCCTTGACTCGTCTCTCTCGTTCACCCCACGCATCCTATCCGTTACCGAGACCTGCCGGTTTCACCTTTACAATATCTCCAAGATCCGCCCTTTCCTCTCCACCCAAATGGCTACCTTACTGCCACGGGCTCTTGTTATATCCCAGCTAGACTACTGTGTCAGCCTTCTCTCTGACCTCCCTTCCTCCTCTCTCGCCCCGCTCCGGTCTATTCTTCACTCCGCTGCCCGGCTCTTCTTCCTGCAGAAACGATCTGGGCATGTCACTCCCCTTCTTAAACAACTCCAGTGGTTGCCTATCAACCTCCGCTCCAAACAAAAACTCCTCACTCTAGGCTTCGAGGCTCTCCATCACCTTGCCCCGTCCTACCTCTCCTCCCTTCTCTCTTTCTACCGCCCACCCCGCACGCTCCGCTCCTCTTCCGCCCACCTCCTCGCCGTCCCTCGGTCTCGCCTATCCCGCCGTCGACCCCCGGGCCACGTCCTCCCGCAGTCCTGGAACGCTCTCCCTCCTCACCTCCTCCAAACTGATTCTCTTCCCCTTTTCAAAACCCTACTTAAAACTCACCTCCTCCGAGAGGCCTTCCAAAACTGAGCTCCCCTTCTCCCTCTACTCCCTCTACTGCCCCCCCTTCACCTCTCCGCAGCTTAACCCTCCTTTCCCCCCATTTCCCTCTGCTCCTCCTCCTCTACCTTCCCATCCCCTCAGCACTATACTCATCCGCTCAACTGTATATATTTTCATTACCCTATTCATTTTGTTAATGAAATGTACATGGCCTTGATTCTATTTAGTTGCCATTGTTTTTATGAGATGTTCTTCCCCTCGACTCTATTTATTGCCATTGTTCTCGTCTGTCCGTCTCCCCCGATTAGACCGTAAGCCTGTCAAACGGCAGGGACTGTCTCTATCTGTTGCCGACTTGCTCATTCCAAGCGCTTAGTACAGTGCTCTGCACATAGTAATTGCTCAATAAATATTATTGAATGAATGAATGAATGAACATTTGAATCAGTGTAGTAAGTGGTGAGAAAGAATACATGGGTGAGAATCAGATATGGCCCTTGCTCTCAGGGAGCTCGAAATCTCAAACTGCAGGATGCTACATTACACAGGAAGGTGACCCTATCCTGCATCGGACACGATATTCCCCAAATCCTTCGAAAGCAGAGCCGGATTCAGATGTGTGATCCCCTTCATATGGAAAAAAACTTCTCACTGCTTCTTCCTCTTCCATAGAATGGCATCACAATTTTGCTGATTATGTCAGACAGAGCTTGGCCTGTTTTCCATGAGGGGGCCCTGATTCTTTCCCACTGGCTTCTATAATTCATCCCCATCGCCCAGTCCCACAGCACTTACAGACATATCTGTAATTTACTTATTTATATAGATGTCTCCCCTTCTAGACTGTAAGTTCATTTTGGGCAGGGAATGTATCTGTTACACTGTACTCTCCCGGGTGCTTAGTATGGTTCTCCTGACACAGGAAGTACTCAATAAATATAATTGACTCACTCCCTTTCCTCCTTCCTTACTCTAAACCATTGTGTTCTTGTCCCAGATCCCAGTTAAAAGATGTGCTGCTTGATTTTATTAGCCAGTGCTGGTCAATGTGCCTTGTTACAGTTGCTTCCAAACCTGGGCCTGCTTAAAGTTTTGT
The DNA here is from genome assembly GCF_004115215.2 of Ornithorhynchus anatinus. NCBI lineage: Eukaryota > Metazoa > Chordata > Mammalia > Monotremata > Ornithorhynchidae > Ornithorhynchus > Ornithorhynchus anatinus. Next base: position 63,710,173 of record NC_041735.1, on the reverse strand, counting down.
TCAAGTCACCTCTTTGTTTGCTGTTTCAACTCTCTTCAGACCATCTGATTTCCCATTGGTTAATAATGATAATTACAGTATTTGTTAAATGCTTACTATGTGTCCCACACAGAGATAGAGATGCAAGGTATTCAGCTAATTCTGAGTCCACGTTCCACATGGGGCTCACAGTGTAAAAGGGAGGGGAAAGAGATATTCTAACCCAATTTTACAAAGGAGGAAGTCGCGGCACAAAAAAGTCAAGTGACTTTCCCAAGGCCACACAGCTGGCAACTGACAATTAGAACCTAGGTCCTCTGACTCCCAGGCCCGTGTTCTTGCCACTGGACCAAGCTGCTTCTCTCTTAGGCACTGATTTCCACATGGCAATTGCTCCTAAGTCTATTTTGTACTGTATAGTGCATTTAGTCGACGTGCTATATTCACTCAGTCAATAATATTTATTGAGCGCTTACCGTGTGCAGGACACTGTACTAAGAGCTTGGGGGAGTAAAATACAGTAATAAACTTTCACATTTCCTACCCACAATGGGTTTACAGTCTAGAGAATAGTATAGCTATAGTATTTGGTAATGATGATGATGGTATTTAAGCGCTTACTATGTGCCAAGAATTTGGTAGGTCAGGCCTGGCAATGTCCACCGAACTTTTATAACTGCTAATTATTGAACATGCTTGGTGAGGTAATAATAATAACTGTGGTATTTAATAAGCACTTATTTCCCAGGCACTGGGGGTGATACAAGCAAATCGGGTTGGGCACAGTAGCAGTTGGTTCTAAATGGTTGCACATCCCATTCAACTGTTGCATCTGTGGAAGCATTACCTCTTTGGAAATTTCAAACGTAAAGTAATCACTCTTCACAATGCTTAGTTCAGTGCTCTGTAAACCCTCAGTAGATACCACTAATTGATTAAGTGGTTCAATATCAGGGGGGTATCAAAAATAAAAAGCAAAAGCGATGAATTCTCTCCACATTAAAATTAATTTTCAATCCATGGGACTTCTAAGCCTCAACGCCAATTTCTAATAAGTACTGATACTTAAAGAATGGCAAGTAACACTGGCGGGAGGCAGTATGGTCTCACTGAGAGAGGACCTGAGTTCTAATTCCGGCTCCACCACTTGCCTGCTCGATGACCTTGGACAAGTCACAATTTCTCTGTGTCTCAATTCCCTCATCAATAAAATGGGGATAAGATAACTACCCTTCTAACTCTAAAACTCTGAATTGAGTGTGAGGCAAGGACTGGGTTGCAATTATCTTGAAACTATTCCAGAACTTGTCAATTAGTAAGTACTAAGTAGATACCATTAGTAATAATAATGATGGTATTTATTAAGCGCTTACTATGTGCCAAGCACTGTTCTAAGCCCCGGGGTTGGTACAAGATACTCAGATTGTCCCACATGGGGCTCACAGTTAATCCCCATTTACACATGAAGTAACTGAGGCACAGAGAAGTTAAGTGACTTGCCCAAAGTCACACAGCTAAGTGGTGAAGCCAGGATTAGAACCAATGTCCTCTGACTCCCAAGCCCAGGCTCTTTCCATTAAGTCAGGCTGCTTCATTAGTATTAACAAAGGTGAATATTCTCCCAAAGTTTTAGATATTTTGATTTTAATTATTGATTGAATATTGATTCCTGGGCAGAGATGAAAGTTCACATGGAAAGATGCTAACTGTGGTATTTGTTAAGGTCTTACTATGAGCTAAGCACTGTCCTAAACACTGGAGTAGATAGGAGAATAACCAGGCAGGAGACAGTCTATGTCCCATAAGAGCCTCATGGTCCCGTTTTACATTATGAATCCCATTTTACAGATGAGAAAGCTGAAGCACAGAGAAGTGAAGTGACTTGCCCACGGTCACATAACGGGCAAGTGAAAGAGTCAGGATTAGAACCCTGATCCTCTGAGTCACAGACCCATGCTCTTTGCTCTGGGCCACACTGCTTCTCACTTGCTCCTTGCTAGCAAAGCCAAATGTACATAAGACATACATACAACACAGCCCCTGCCACCAAAAAGCTTAGACTCTAACCTCAAAATAGGGAGCACTTTGTCAATCTTGGAACCGTCTGAAACTTCAATAATGAATAACAATAATTTTTGTCGGCACTGCCTGAACAGCTAGCCGGACTTGTGTGTGTTCTCAATGACGTGTTATTTACCAAGCCATATTAAACTGGCTTTTCTCATCCCTAATTATGCCTCTATCTGCCGTAAAAACCCAGGACTCAGAAATGTTTTATGGCACTGTACCTCATTAGACTTGAAGGACAGTTTTCACGTCTAGACTGCAAAGCACTCTCCATATGCTACACTCCTGTCCTTAAGTCAAAGGATTTCCTTTTCTTGGCATGAATTATAGGCTAGGTGCTTCACAGCCAGACAGTGTGAGTTATTCTAGATTATGGTGTGGTTGGATAGAAACCCATAGAAACCAGGAGATGTCATTAGACCAGTGACGATGGAGGAGAAAATATCCAGTGCTGACAGGCCTGCTCAGTCACAAGTTGATTGGTGTCAGCGTGCAGAGAGCACAGACAGAATGGCTTAGGAAAGAGTTTGTTACATCTGGCTAGAAAGGAAGTATAACAGTGAAAAGAGAACAAAATATTGTATGTCAGAATCTGCCCCCTCTAGGAAAAGCAGACACAATGGAGCTACAGTGTACACCGAGAAGTAACTAACCACATGTACTGAGGAGGACCGTCCTTTGGCGAATTGGCCTCTGTGTTTGGAGTTATAGTGACTTTTTTTTGTCTTCTTGGGGTGCAGTGCGATTTATTACGACTTCAACTGCTGCTGGGCACATAGTGAGACCTTGAACCGCCTTTGGACTCATTCAAGACTCTGTCTCACACTACCCATGAAAGCCAGCCAGCCTTTCGGGACGAATGACCCAGCAGTTAAAAACCTATTAAAGGCACATCTCCTCCAAGGGGCCTTCCCTGACTAAGCCCACGTTTCCTTTTCCTCACTCCCTTCTGTGTTGTCTTTGCACTTAGATTTATGCCTTCTATTCACCCACCCCCTCAGCCCCAAAACACTTATCTATATATCTGTAATTTATTAATATTAATGTCTGTCTCCCTCTCTAGACCATAAGCTCGCTGTGGGCAGGGATCATCTCTAGCAACTCTGTTATATTGCATTCTCCTAAGGGTTAAGTACAGTGCTCTGCACATGGTAAGTGCTCAATAACTATGATTGATTGATTGATTAATGATAGAAGGGAGAGAAGGAGCAAGACTACAACTACAATCATAGTTATTGAGTGCTTCCGGTTTTCAGAACACTTTATGAAGCATTTGAAAGAATACAGTAGGACACAGTAGTCACATTCTCTGAAACCAATATAATAATAATTATGGTATTTGTTAAGCGTTTACTGTGTGCCAAGCATGGTTCTAAGCACTGAAGTAGATACAAGGTAAGCAGGTTGTTCCACATGGAGCTCACAGTCTTAATCCCCATTTTACAGACGAGGTAACTGAGGCACAGAGAAGAAGTGACTTGCCCAAAGTCACACAGCAGACAAGTGGCGGAGCGGGGACTAGGACCCATGTCCTCTGATTCCTAAACCCGGGCTCTTTCCACTAAGCCATGCTGCTTCTCTAAAATGTCACTAAGCATGTGGATCCACAGCTAATTCTCCAGGTAGTTGTAATAATAGTACTTATTAAGCACTTAATGTCGAGAAAACTGTAGTAAAAGTGGGGAAAATATCCAGAAGTGGTCACTATCAGGGACTCAATCTAATAGAGATAAGGAGAAGCAAATATATCCCTTCTGTCTTTCTACTGCCCACCCCATATACTCTGCTCCTCTGCCGCTCACCTCCTCACTGTCCCCCGTTCACGCCTATCCCGCCGTCGACCCCTGGCCCACGTCCTCCTGCTGTCCTGGAATGCCCTCCCTCCTCACCTCCGCCAAACTAACTCTCTTCCCCTCTTCAAAACCCTAATGAGAGCTCACCTCGTCCAGTAGGCCTTCCCAGACTGAGCCCCCCTTTTCCCTCTGCTCCCCCTCCGCCCTCTGCTCCTCCCCCTTCTCCCTTCCCCTCAGCTGAGCCCCCTTACCCTCTGCTCCCCCTCCCCTCCCCACCTCACCCTCTGCTCCTCCCCCTTCCCCTCCCCTCAGCACTGTGCTCATTTGTATATACTATTTATTACCCTATTTATTGGTCAATGAGATGTACATCCCCTTGATTCTATTTATCGTGATAATGTTGTCTTGTTTTCGTTTTGTTCTGTTTTGTTCTGCTGTCTGTCTCCCCCGATTAGACTGTGAGCCCGTCACTGGGCGGGGATTGTCTCAATCTGTTGCCGAATTGTACATTCCAAGCGCTTAGTACAGTGCTCTGCGCATAGTAAGCGCTCAATAAATACTATTGAATGAATGAATGAACTGCATATAAAGATTGTATATGAGAGCAATGGGAGGAGTAAGTGCATGGAAAAGGTAATAGGATGTGAAAATAGGGTTGTGGGATGTTAGTTTAATCCAGGAAGGCTTCCTAGAAGGCTGTTTCAGAAATGCAAAGTGGCTCAGCGGAAAGACCGTCGGCTTGGGAGACAGAGGTCATGGGTTCGAATCCCCACTATGCCACTTGTCAGCTTTATGACTGTGGGCAAGTCACTTAACTTCTCTGTGCCTCAGTTACCTCATCTCGAAAATGGGGATTAAAACTGTGAGCCCCACGTGGGACAACCTGATTGCCTTGTAACCCCCAGCGCTTAGAACAGTGCTTTGCACATAGTAAGCACTTAACAAATACCACCATTTATTTATTTATTTAAAATGGGGATTGAGACTGTGAGCCTCATGTGGGACAACCTGATTACCCTGTATCTACCCCAGGGCTTAGAACAGTGCTCTGCACATAGTAAGTACTTAAATACCAACATTATTATTATATTATTTCAGTAGGACACTGAAGAAGGGGAAAGCGCAGATCTGTTAGATATTTAGAGAGAGAGACTTCCAGGCAGGAGGAAAGTGTGAGCTAGGGGTTTTCAGCAGTTGACCTGAGAGTGAGAGACAGTAAATAGATTAAGATTAGTGGAGCAAAGCGTACAGCTTGGGTGGTAGCGGAAAAGAAGTGATCAGTAATGGGGAGAAAATTGATTTTGTGCCTCTAGACAATAAACTCCTTATGGGCAGGGAATATACCTACCAATTCTGTTGTTTTGTACTTACCCTAATGTTTAACGCAGTGCTCTGCACGCACACAATAAGTCCTCAATAAATACCACTGAATAATAGCAATTGTCATTGATTGATTGAATCCAAAGATGAGGAGCCAGAGCACATACTACATGCCTTATAACCAGTTGCTTTGACTCCCTGGAGTTTCTTTTAATGTTTATCACCCCCATTAAATTGTAAATTCTTTGAGAGCAGGGATCTAGTCCATCAACTATATTATACGCTCCCAAGCTCTTAGCACAGTGTTCCTCACGAAGTAAACGCTCAGCGAACACCATTCATTGATCGAGTGCCTACCGCATGCAAAATAATGGATCTGGGAAAGCAAAATAACATTATTAGACGAGGTCCCTGCCTTCAAGTAGCTTACAAAAAAACACAGGAGTCAGACCTGAAAGTAAATTACAGGTAGAAGATGTAAATAGGGTATGAAGATATGGATATAAATGCTGCCGGGACCCGACCTGCTTAGGTGGTAGTTGGGCAGACAAATATAATAATAATAATGTTGGTATTTGTTAAGTGCTTAATATGTGCAGAGAACTGTTCTACGCGCTGGGGTAGGTACAGGGTAACCAAGATGTCCCACATGAGGCTCACAGTCTTCATCTCCATTTTACAGATGAGGTAACTGAGACACAGAGAAGTTAAGTGTCTTGACTACAGTCACACAGCTGCCAAGTGGCAGAACCAGGATTCAAACCCGTGCTCTTTTCCACTGAGCCACGCTGCTTCTCAGGGAAAACCTCTTGGAGGATAGGTGATTCCAGAAGGGCTTTGAAGATTGGGAGAGCAAGAGGAAGATGGCGAGAGAGATGTCGCCCAGTGAAGTGGCTCGAGGAACAAAGCGTCTACAGTGGGGTATTTGGAGGAGGCGCTTTTGGAGTGCCTTAAAGCTGACGGTCAGGAATTTCTGCTTGAGAGGGAGGGGAATAGAAAACCACTGGAGGGTTTTGAGGAGTGGGAGGATGGGTGCAATGTTTTAGAAAATTGATTTAGGTAGCAGACTGAAGTATCTACTAGAAAGAGGAGGGACTGAGGCAGGGAGATAAGCTAGGAAGTTGATCCAGTAGACTAGCTGGGGTACGCCAAGCTTATCTTAAAAGAAGCAGGGCCTGCCTTTATTAATATCAAGTGGTTGATATGAGCTTTGTACAGACAGTGAAGGATTAAATCATTCTGATACGATCATCTTGTACCTATTCCTGCAAACGTGGGCTTCTGGATGTCAGAAATTGGCCTATCATGAAATTAAAAAAAAAAAAAAAAAACTGGACAAGAAGATGACTGGTGCAAACTCCAATTAAAAAGCAAACCAAATGAAAAGTGTACTGTCCAGGAGAAATGATTGGCCATTTGGTCTCCCTTTTTGCCAGCTAAAGAAAAGAGCCAAGTCAAGAAATTTGCTCCTGCCATTAATAATAATAATGATAATTGTGGTATTTATTAAGTGCTTACTATGGGCCAAGCACTATACTTAGTACTGGGATAAATGCAAGATAATCAGGTCCCACATAGGGCTTAAAATCTAAGTAGAGAAGGACAACGGATATTGAATCTCCATTTTTCAGGTTAGAGATCTGAGACACAGAGCGGTGGAATGACTTGCCCAAAGTCACACAGCAGGTCTATGGCAAAGTTAGAAGTAGAACCCAGGTCCTCTGACTCCAGCTTGTACTACAAGAACAGAGTCCAGTTCTTGTCCAGAGGGCCGAATTCTCCTGAAGGCTGAATGTGTGCTGAGCACTGTATTAAGCACTTGGGGAGGTACACTAGAGAGTACACCAGATTTCTAGACTTTAAGCTCGTTGTGGGTAGGGAATGTGTCTGTTATAATGCTGTGTTCTCCCAAGTGCTTAATTTAGTGCCCAGTAAGCACCCAATAAATATGATTGATTGAATTGATTCTTCTATAACTATCATAGTGCTTAGCACCTGGTAAGCATTTCAAAAATATCACTGTAATCATTATTACTACCAGCTCTGCATTAGTCTGCCATGTGACCTTGGGACAGTCACTTAACGTCTCTTTGAAACGGGCGCAGTAATATCCACTTCTCTTCATCTCACAGAGGTGCTGAGAGGACAAAAGGAACTATTCGAAAGTGTGTCGGATCATAAAAGCACCATATAAATATCAAGGTTTTATGATTATTACAACCTAAAACATGTTGAGGTCCATCCATCATATCTTAAGGCTTTTGTTTATTTTCTGACCCGAGGAAGTGACACTGCAATTGTTTTCATTTGTACTTCAGAGACCATCCGAACGGTCGAGAATGCTGGATGGTTACCTAAAAGAAATTAGAAAATCACCTTTATAACGCATTCCAAGTCTGGCCACCTGAAGCATTACAAAAATAATTAAACCAGGAGCAACTGAAAAACAATATTCTCTGGATCAAATCAGAATGTGGAATGTTTCTTTTTTGAGCTTCTCTCTTGCAAATCCTTCCTCAGCCTTCGACGCTAACCATGTGCTCTCTGCCCTCACTAGCAGTGGCTCGGGAAGAGATGGTCCAGGCTCCCAGAGAACTGAGCTGTTGACCAGATCACCCCGAGTCACTGTGATGTTGCAAGCTGCCAAAATCTTTGTGGTTACAGAAGAACTGTAGAAGGGGCTGCTATAATTTAAGACCGGAGGGATTTGTGTGTTTTTTTGGGTTTTTTTCCCCCACTGTAGTAGTTCAATGTGTGTTGTATACACACGTGTGCTTCATTGCAGATGGAGATCCAAATGAATATCAGACCCTTTGCTGTGAGTTCAAATTTCCTGAAGGTGTTGGAATGTCTGTAAAACATCAGATGCCCTTTTGCTTATTTTTTTTTTTATAAATACATTTTAATTCTCTGCTGATTTGACATTTCATTTTATTTAGGAAAAAAAAAAAAAGAACATGACAAAACTCTGAAGGGAAAAGCATTCTGAATAAGTGATCTTAGTGTCTCTGACGACTATCTGCTCACCTTCCACCAGGGCACACAACTGAGATTTCATTCTTTGTGTCTCTTGCATCATGGCTTAGTGGCTAGAGCCTGGGCCTGGGAGTCAGAAGGACCTGGGTTCTAATCCCAGCTCTGCCACTGGTCCTCTCTGTGACCTTGGTAAAGTCACTTTGCTTCTCTCTGTCTGTTACCTTATCGGTAAAATGGGAATTGAGACTGGGAGCCCCATATGGGACAGGCCCTGTGTCCAACCTGATTTGCTTGTAACCACCCCAGTGCTTAGTACAGTGTCTGGCACATAGTAAGTGCTTATCAATACCATAATTATTATTCTAGGAATGGAGCTCCACATGTGTTATTTTATCTGGTGCTGTTCACCATATTTGTTAGTGGGAGAAGTCCTATGCTTAGAGAAGCAACATGGCTCAGTGGAAAGAGCACGGGCTTGGGAGTCGGCAGTCATGGGTTCGAATCCCAGCTCTGCCACTTCTCAGCTGTGTGACTGTGGGCAAGTCACTTAACCTCCGGTGCCTCAGTGACCTCATCTGTAAAATGGGGATTAATTGTGAGCCTCACGTTGGACAACCTGATTACCCTGTATCTACCTCAGCGCTTAGAACAGTGCTCTGCACATAGTAAGCGCTTAACAAATACCAGCATTATTATGCTTTATTCCTTAGGATGCTTTCTTCCTCAGATTGTGTTCTTTCCTTGCGCTCCAGGAATCTTGAAGTATGGCTCAGCATGTGTTGTTATTGTAGCAGCTGGTAGAGGTATTACCTTGGGATTGATTTGGACTTGTATTCGTTACATTTAAGAGAGCAAAATCAAGGCAAGTCTACTTGATGCTTGGACTTTGACCTTCACCACGAAGGCCCCGACCACTCCAGCTGCGCACGTTCAGACACCCAAAACTAAAGACACTGTGAAACAAGGAAGGTTTTGCATCTGAATGATTCTCAGTCTGGACCCACGGTTTCAAATATCTTCTAACAATAAAATATACTAATTATTACCATTTATTACAATAATTATTTCCAATCTATGATATCTTCCCCCCTTCTACTTCACCTCGCTACAGCCCAGCCCACACACTTTGCTCTTCTGACGTCAACCTTATCGCTGGACATCAATCTCTCCACTGACCTCTCGCCCACCTCCTGCCTCTGGCCCGGAGTGACCTTCCTATTCATATCCAACAGACAACTGCTCTCCCCCTCCATCAAAGTCTTATTGAAGACACATCTTCTCCAAGAGGCCTTCCCTCTCTAAGCCCTCCTTTCCTCTTCTTCAAATCCCTTATGTGTCACCCTACTTGCTCCCTTTATCAGTCACCCCCCAGTCCCACAACACTTATGTGTAAATATGTAGTTTTTGTATTTATAATAATGACTGTCTCCACCTCTAGTCTATAACCTCATGGGGGATAGGGAATGTGTCCATTTATTGTCATTTTGTACTCTCCTAAATGCTTAGTACAGTGCTCTGCACACAAGTGTTCAATAAATATAAATAATTTATATTTATTTAAATAATTTAAATAAATTAACAGATATCCTACTTCTATTGTTATCATTACGGTATTTGCTACATGCTTTCTAGGTTTCAAGCACTGTTCAAAGCACAGGGATGGATAGAAATTAATCATGTCAGATACAGTCCCTGTCCCACATGGGGCTCATAAGTAGGCAGGCGGAAGCTTTTACAACAGAGGAAGCTGAGGCACAGAGAAGTGCCTCGGTTCAATGCATGCATCCACTGAGACCGTAAATTAGATTGTCAGATCCTTAAGGATAGAGATTGTATCTACTTACTCTCCTGAACTCTCTCAATCACTAAGTAGAGCTCTCGGAGCACTGCAAAAGCTCAGTAAAATCCACTGATTAAGCCATCAATTTATTATCATTGAGTGCTTCCTGTGTACAGACCACTGTAATAAGCATTTGAAAGAGTACAACAGAATTGCTAGACACCTTTCCTCCCCTGCCCCCGATCAGTGGTATTTATTGAGCGCCTACTATGTACTGAGCACTGTACTAAGCTCTTGGAAGAGGACAATACAACGTAGCTGGTAGGCATATTCCCTTCCCCAAGGAGCTTACAGTTTAGAAAAGGAGACAGACATTAAATTAATTCATTCATTCTTTCAATCGTATTTATTGAGCCCTTACTGTGTGCAGAGCACTGTACTAAGAACTTGGAAAGTAAAATTTGGCAACAGAGACAATCCCTACCCAACAGTGGGTTCACAGTCTAGAAGGTTTATTTAAATAAATAAACCAGAGATTTGATTTAAATTCTTTGGGGCTGAGGATGAATAGAATAGTAAGTACTTAAAGGTACAGACCCAAGTTCAGAAGGAGAAAGGGAGTTGGAGAAAAGAGAACAGTCTAGAGGGAGAGATGTATATCAAAATAAATTACCCTGTGGGGTTGAAAGTGGGGTGATTATCAAATGCTTAAAGGGTACAAATCCAAGTGCTTAGGCAACACAGAAGCGAGATGGAGCAGGGAAAGTGAGGGCTTAATCTATGAAGGCCTCTTGGAGTAGATGTGATTTTAATAAGACTTGAAAGGTGGGGAGAGTAGTGATCTGTCGTATAAGGAGGGGGAAGGAATTCCAGGCCAGCAGAAGAAAGTGGGCAAGGGGTTGGTGACAAGCTAGATGGAATCAAGGTACAGTAAGTAGGTTGGAGTTGGAAGGGTGAAGCGCGCAAGTCTGGGTTGTAGTACGTACTTAACAAATACCACAGGTATTATTACTATTGTAGTAGGAAGTGAGGTAAGATAGGAGGGGGCAAGCTGATTGAGTATTTAAAAGTCAATGGTAAGGAGTTTCTGTTTGATGTAGATGTGGATGGGAAATCACTGGAGGTTTTGAGGAGTCTGGAGATGTGAACTGAATGGGTTTGTTTTTTTTAAGAAAAAAATGATCCAGACAGCAGAGTGAAGGAAGGACTGGACTGAGGAGAGACAGGAGGCAGGGATGTCAGTGAGACAGTTGTTGCAGCAATCCATTCGGTGTAGGATAAATGCTTGGATTAACATAGCAGTGGTTTGAATGGAAAGGAAAGGGTGGATTACGCTAATACTGTGAAAGTGGAGCCAACAGGATTTGGTGTCAGATTGAATATGTGGTTGAATGAAAGAAGTGAGTCAATGGTAAAGGGTTTGTGAGAGGGAGAGGATAGTGGTTGTCATCTGCAGTGTAGGGAAAGACATCCCCTCCAATCAATCCAAAGATTGAACAATTATGCACCATCAATAAGTAGTCTGTTAAAGAAGTAACAGGGGATGCCTAACTCAATATGAAAATTGACAAGCCCTGAGACCAAATAACTGGGAGTAAGGGGGAAAAACAAAGGCAGCCTTACAAGCCCAAAAAGAAAAAAAAAAAAAAAAAGGAGACAAAGGCACACAGTTCCAGGATTCTGGGTCCCATGGAGGAAACTGCATTCCAGGCACAGAAAGGGACCTGAAGGAAGAGCTCACCATCCTCTGGCAGAGAAGTAGCCCGGCCTAGTGGATTGAACACGAGCCTGGGAGTCAGAAAGACCTGGGTTCTAATCCTAGCTCAGCCACCTCTCTGTTGGATGACTTGGATAAGTCATTTCATTTCTCTGGGCCTCAGTTACCTCCTTGGAAAATGGGGATTAAGATTGTAAATCCCACTGTAGGACGTGGACTGTGTCCCATTTGATTAATATGAATCTATCCCAGTGCTTGTACAGTGCCTGGCACATAGTGCTTAAAAGATGCCATAAAATAGAAGACTTTACACCACCTATTTTGTAGAAATATCTAGTTTGTAGATGCTGTGGATGTATAAATATTTATGAACTTCTATCTGTGCAGCTTCATTACCAGCCGAGGTATATGTATTTTGGATAATTAGATATTTTTTTTTCATTCTCTAAATGAAGGGACATTTGGTGTGAATTCCACAAGAGCAGGGCATTTGGAATGGGTCTAAGAGGGGTATGAAGCCCACAGTTCTGTTTGAAAGGTGTGCAAATTCCATTAAGAACAGAGAGAGAGAAGTGCTTGTTTCATTATCATTCAAGATCATTAAGGTTGTTGACATAAAATATCTGAAAATATCTCCCTGCTCCCAGAACTATCAAGTATTTAGACACTGCAATTAGACCTTTTGTTGCGTAAAGAGAGGGAAGAGGGCTTTTAAAATGATTTATTTTGCTTCACGGTATACCACCAGATCACTCCTGGAAAGCAGAATAGGTGAATGCCTTTCTACTCTTACTTCCAAATTTAACTTTAAGAAACCAAAATCGGCTTTTTTTCTTCATTTTGATGGAAAGCCATTTTCAATCATTGGTCCAGGATAACGTATTTGATATTGCCAAAAGGGGCAGAACTATTGGCTAGGGAAGACAAAGGAGATCAAGTTGATATAAATCTGTCATTTGTTTGCCATATCAAATGAATATCTCTACCTTTTACCATCAGGAATTTTGAAATGCTCATTAAAGTCAACATCTGGCCTCATGATTTATGAATTTTATGTCTTCTCTGAAGGTTTATGTCCTTGGATGAAAGACAAGCTTCGTATTGGTGGGTTTATGCATAGCATATATATGTATATAATAAGGATATGTTTGTATAAAACATGCATGCACTCATATGTTTATTCCAGATTCATGTGAAGAATGAATGCCAACCTCATAAAGCTAACGATGTGGTTTTCATTTATTTAAAAAGAAAAATGGTAACTGGTCATCCAATTATATGGCTCTCTTTGGCTCTAAGGCTTCGAGCAAAGTAGGACAGAAAACCTGGGTCACTTAAGTCCGGGCCCATGTCCTTCACTAGACCACCCTGCCTCCCAGAACATTTCAAAGCTAACAATCAGGGTATCCTAAAATGCAAAGCTCAAGTCCCCGTCAGCTTGACGCTCAGAACAGTTTCCATTCCAGAAGAATTCCAGGTTCATTCATTCATTCAATCGTATTTATTAAGCAGTTACTGTATGCAGATCATTATACTAAGTGCTTGGGAAAATACAGCAATAAACAGTGAAATTACCTGTTCACAACGAGCTCACAGACTAGAGGTGTTGGTTAGTGCCAGGGTACAAAGTTTCTGTTTTGAACAGAAACTCAAGAGGTCTGTAATGGATCTCTTACATCACGGTGGAGTCCATTGGGTACGTAAGCTGCACCACCATCATTGTCCACCTCCGGGCCGTGCCACGTTAGAGGCTCTCCTCCTCCCCAAAAGCTTCACAAAACCCAGTTCACTTAAGGTACCCAGGCAGTTTGGGGATTTCAGAAGGAAAGAAGGAATTGGAAAGTTGCTTTGGAAAGTAACCTCACCAAAGAGGATTACTCTGAAATGACTTCACAAAAGTTCCCTGGCTAAGGGACTTCTATCTCGTAGCCTGACCGTGAAGCGGGAGGGAACAGAATACGATTCTTCAATGAGGTTGAAGGAAAGCCATGGGATCGACAGGAGGGAGGTCGGGGGGAAGAGGACTCTCTAAAAATCTCTTCCCTCCATCTCCCTGTTCTTAGCCTGGGTTGCACACCACGTTATTATCTGTTGTCAATCAGTAGTATTTATTACAGACTGTCTGATCACCTACAGTGGTTGTGTTGCAGCAGCAGCAGAGTGATGTAGTGGAGTAGTGGACAGAGCACGGGCCTGAGAGTCAGAAGTCTTGGGTTCTAATGCCGTCTCTGCTAGGCTGTGAACCCGTTGTGGGTAGGGATTGTCCCTATTTGTTGCTGAATTGTACTTTCCAAGTGCTTAGTACAGAGCTCTGCAAACAGGAAGCACTCAATAAATACGATTGAATGAATGAATGGTCTGCTGTGTGATCTTGGGCAAGACACTTCACTGTGCCTCAGTTCCCTCATCTCATCTCTAAAGTGGAACGAGACAGTGAGCCCCACCTGGGACAGGGACTGAGTCCAACCCGAATTACTTGTGTCTACCCCAATGCTTAGTACAGTGCCAGGAACATAGTAAATGCCTAAATGCCATAATTATTATTATCCAGATCCCCAATTAACATTAGGTACCAGTACCCTAGAGTATTCCGAATGAGGAAAAAGTGGGGTTCAGCTGATTAGTTTATGTCACTCTCTAGGCTTTTGTGATAGCCCGTATCATGCAGAGCTCCTCTCCCAGTGGACACAGATCAGTTAATCAATGGTATTTACTGAGCATCTACCGTAAGCAGAGCACTGTATTCGTAAGGATGATCAGACGCTACTCAGAAAAAAATAAAAATCCAATGGGTTTTCCCTCGCTCCAAATGTGTTAATTCCAGTCGGCCCCTTAAACATTACCGTGTGTGAGAAGCCTCCTACTATACTGTAAAATGGGCAGCTGCCACACAGAATACGTTAATGCTTCCGTGTTCTCTGGCAGATTAGCGCAAATTAAATTGTGTGTTAATACTACTGGAGCCCTCCTGCCCTCTGGGACGTTTAAGCGAATTGAGATAATTGCTCTGAAAATATCTTTGTGCTAATTGTTTAATGTAGACCAATAGCAAAATATTTTCCTAGGAATATTAACCTGTTTTGCAGTAAATGTTGTTTACTTACAGGCCTTTACATGTGGGACCTATTAGGTAACATCGCTATGAAGGGAGGTTTGCTTACTACTTAAATGGGAACCAGAATGTCAAAAATAATTTGAGGAAAAGAACACAAAGAGACACACATGGAAGTGCAGGGGAATCGACGAGATGGATCTTTCTGCATGCTACATCCAAGTTAGCTCAAATAAGTAACAATGTTTTCTACTGGCAAGGGGCTGTTTCTAAACAGACTCTCAAATCATAACTCCTCCATCCGTCTCATTCCTCCAGATTAGTTCATGTTTCAGACATTAAGTACCATAAGCAGATCTGCATTAGGTATTGGGAAATCTGATTTAACCCCTTGGTACTAGATAGAAACAGTAAAAGAGGAATAAATTATTACTACGGCATTTGTTAAGCACTATGTTTTGAGAATTATTTTAAGTGATGGGGTAGTGATAATATAATAATAACGATGGTGTTGTTAAGCGCTTACTATGTGCCGAGCACTGTTCTAAGCACTGGGGATGCAAGATCATCAAGTTGTCCTACATGGGGCTCACAGTATTGATCCCCATTTTGAAGCAGCGTGGCGCAGTGGAAAGAGCACGGGCTTTGGAGTCAGGGCTCATGAGTTCGAATCCCAGCTCTGCCACTTGTCAGCTGTGTGACTGTGGGCAAGTCACTTAACTTCTCTGTGCCTCAGTTCCCTCATCTGTAAAATGGGGATTAAGACTGTGAGCCCCACGTGGGACAACCTGATTCCCCTGTGTCTACCCCAGCGCTTAGAACAGTGCTCTGCACACAGTAAGCGCTTAACAAATACCAACATTATTATTATTATTATTTTACAGATGAGGTAACTGAGGCCCAGAGAAGTTAAGTGGCTTTGCCAAGGTCACACAGCAGACAAGTGGTGGAACTGGGATTAGAACCTAAGTCCTTGCTCTCCCAAGCCTGGACTCTTGCCACTAAGCCACGATGCAAGTTAATCAGGCTAGGCACAGTTTCTGTCTCACATGGGGTTCACTGTCTAAGTATTTGGAGTACAAGCATTGAATTTTTAGATGAGTAAACTGAGGCACAGAGAAGTCAATTTGCTTAATAATAATCATGGTATTTGTTAAGCATTTACTATGTGCCATGCACTGAACTAAGCACTGGGGTAGATGATAGATAATCAGGTTGGGCACAATCCCTGTCCCATGTGGGCCTCTCAGTCGAATTGCAAGAAGAACTAATATTTAATCCCCATTTTCCAGATGAGGAAACTGGGGCAAAGAGAAGTAACTTGTCCAAGGCCACTTCAGTGAAAAGGCTTATCAAGGTGGTGGTGTTCTGACCCCTCGCTTAAGTTTAGCAGATTATATCTTTCAGTGTTGAGGTCAAATTGAGTCGCTTCTCTCAGTTCATTCAATCAGTCAATTGCATTTACTGAGAACTTCCTGGGTGCAGAGCACCCTACTAAGCACTGGGAGAGTACAGACACATTCCCTGTCCACAATGAGCTTACAGAGCAGACTTCTGCTATTTTATTAGTTTGGTTTTTTTAACATTATTTTTTATTCAAACAGGTTTAAAGATCACAGTAATGCAGTCCATTTTCAAGATAGCTATTTCCCAAATGTTTACATTCTAAATAAAACCAAGTTCCTGGGCCCTGGTAGCTCTAATAGTCTGGGGCAGCTTCAGAGAGAGACTGAAGATCATTGATCTCACACATAAAATGTGGAGGGGAAAAAATATCCCTGCTGCCAGACGAAAGGGAAGGAAAAAATATTCCCCAGAAATGAAAATCTTGCTGTAAATTCACCTAGCTCAGCCTGTGAAATTCGTTATGTCCTTGGTATGCTTATAAAATATATATTTCATGATTCCCTCGTCCATCAAAGCATGCAATCTTTAAAAATCCTTTCTGCTGTCCAGAGTGATGCAACTGCACATTTCACTCGAGAATAATCTGGTAACCAAACTTGAAAGTGTGGATTCTGAGGAGCTGGCAGCTGGCCCAGCAACTAACCCTGCTGTTTGAGAATGTCATAAAATAAGCACAATTTAATCTTTCGAAGCCTTTTGGTCAGTGGCTGTCATTTCCGCAGAAAATAACTTCAAAGAAGACAGGCACCTTTGTTGATGCTTTTTTAAGCAGTCGTGAGCTCCAGTGCATTTTTCTTTAGAACAGGGAAACAAAGACCTCAAAGCAGGTAACACCTTGCAGGGATTAGATGTTGAAGGGATGTGTAGGCTGGACTATAAAACCCAACCAGTGCCAGTCATGGGCTAGGTATGATATCATTAGGAGATATAGTCAGCTGGATAAAATGTCATTGAAGGGAATGGACTCTGGCTGCTTATTTTAAAAAAAAAAAATCAAAGGAAATCTTTCATCTACTAAAATACAGAGCTGAAATATGTTCAGATTTGAGCAGGGAGAGAACAGGTCTTTTTAATAATACCATAAGGCTCCTCTAGATTGCAAGCTCATTGCGGGGAGGGAATGCATCTGTTATATTTTGTTGTACTCTCCCAACTGCTTAGTATAGTGCTCTGCATGCAGTCAGCGTTCAATAAATACAACCGACTGATGGATTGGACTGCATAATTTAAGCGGGAGGAGGGTGGGGGCGGTCCTTGTCTCTGTGGCTACTTACATGGCTATTATGTGGCCCTTCTTCTGAAGCTGTGTTCTGCTTCCTCAGGTTTCTTAAGAGTCTTTAATAACTGGGGGAGCAGCACAGTCAGTGGAAGAGTACAGGCATCGGAGTCAGAGGATGGGGATTCTAAATCCAGTTCGGCCACTCGCCTGCTGGGTGACCTTAGTCACTTAGCTTCTTTGAGTCTCACTTTTCCTCTTCTGACAAAATAGGGATTAAATAACCGACTGTGAACCCCATGTGGGACAAGGACTCTGTCTGACTTGATTATCTTTCATTTACCTCAGTGTTCTGTATAGTGCTTTTATTATTTTTGTAACTATTATTATGCTATTTGGTTTTCCTGAAATGTCAATACAGTTGAGGTCCAAGTGTGCATTGGTCAAAGTAATAATAATAATAATAATAATGTTGGTATTTGTTAAGCGCTTACTATGTGCCGAGCACTGTTCTAAGCGCTGGGGTAGATGTAATCCCCATTTTACAGATGAGGGAACTGAGGCACAGAGAAGTGAAGTGACTTGCCCACAGTCACACAGCCGACAAGTGGCAGAGCTGGGATTCGAACTCATGAGCCCTGACTCCAAAGCCCGTGCTCTTTCCACTGAGCCATGCTGTTTCTCCAAGTAACCCAGGTACTCTGCAGACAGAAGAGTGTAGTAGAAAGAACACAAGACTGGAAGTCAGGAGACTTGAGTTCTAGCCCTGGTCCCATCGCTTCCCTGTTAGGGTCACTTTGGGCAAGTCATTTAACCTCTCTGAACCTCAATTTTCTCAACTGTAAAAGGGGGATACAGTACCTGTTCTTCCTGCCTCTTAGACTGCGAGGGACTGCCTCATCTAATTGTTTTGCATTTACCCCAGCGTTTAGCATGGTACTTGACACACAGTAATGCCTAATCAATACCATCATTATCATTTTTTTTCGCCTGGATCAATCTGGATTATGGGATTTGTGAACAGCAGCTACAGAAAGAGCGAGAACTGTGCTTTGAAAATCTCAAAGTCCCTGGGTTCCACCTTGAAGGGCGATGTCACTCTAATTCTCCACTTCCAAGATGACTAGAGAATGTTGAGGTACATGGATAAGGCATGATATTATATAGCAGAAATTCTAGGTGTGTTAGAATACCATTAAATATAAGAACATTTACATAAATACTATGGGGCTGGGGTTAGTATTCAGTCATATTTCAGTGCTTAGTGTATGCAGAGCACTGGACGGAACGCTTGGGAGAGTACAATATTACAATAAAGAGACACGTTCCCTGCCCATAGTGAGCTTGCAATCTAGAAAATCAGAGTGCTTAAAGGGTACACAATGGAATTTCTATTCTTAATTAGTAGGAGTAATATTAGCATGTACTGAGTGCACACTGGGGACAATGTCCTATACTAAATACTTGGAAAACACAAAATAAGCAAGTGACACATTCCCCACCCACAAGGAGCTTACATTCTATAGGAGAGAAACACATGAAAAAAATTAATCAAAGGAAGTAACCAAATGTGGACTGTAAGCTCGTTGTGGTCAGGGAACGTGTCTACCAACTATGTCATATCGGACTCTCCCAAGCACTCAGTACAGTGTTCGGCATGCAGTAAGCACTCAATCAATATGATATATTGATTGTTGTACAATTGCATAACATATATGAAAATGCTCAGGATGGGTATAAATGAGTGCATAAATGAACTATGCTTTAGAGAAGCAGCGTGGCTCAGTGGAAAGAGCACGGGCCCTGGAATCAGGACTCATGAGTTCGAATCCCAGCTCTGCCACTTGTCGGCTGTGTGACTGTGGGCAAGTCACTTAACTTCTCTGTGCCTCAGTTCCCTCATCTGTAAAATGGGGATGAAGACTGTGAGCCCCACGTGGGACAACCTGCTTCCCCTATGTCTACCCAGCGCTTAGAACAGTGCTCGGCACATAGTAAGCGCTTAACAAATACCAACATTATTAAATGATGGAGATTGCTTATGGATTGATTCTGTTCCTTTCACTCCACAGAAACCACACTGTCAAAGGTCACCAGTGATCTCTTTCTTGCCAAATCCAACAGCCTCTGCTCCATCCCAATCCTCCTCGACCTCTCAGCTGCCTTTTACACTGTCGACCACCCTCTTCTTCTGGAAATAGTATCCAACCTTGGCTTCACTGATATTGTCCTCTCCTGGTTCTCCTCCTATCTCTCTGGCTGTTTATTCTCAGTCTCTTTGGCAGCCTCCTCCCCTGCCTCCCACTCCCTAACTGTGGGGGTCCCTCAGGGTTTTTTTCTGGGTCCCTTCTAGTCTCCATCTACAACCATTCTCTTGGAGAAGTCATTTACTCCCAGTGGCTTCAACTACCATTTCTATGCAGATGATAACCAAATCTACATCTCTACCACTGATCTCTCTCCCTTTCTGCAGTCTTGCATTTCCTCTTGCATTCAAGACTTTTCTCCTTGGATATTCACCTGTCACCTCAAACTTAACATGTTCAGAATTCCTTATCTTCCCATCCAAACCCTGGCCTCTCCCTGACTTCCCCATCACTGTAGACAGCACCACCATCCTTCCTGTCTCACAAGCCTGTAATCTTGGCATTATCCTTGACTTCTCTCTCTCTCATTCAACCCACATATTCAATCCATCACTAAATCCTTTTGGTCCCCCTTTCACATTGTTAAAATCTTCCCTTTCCTCTCCATCCAAACTACCACATTAATCACTCATCCTATCCCGCCTGGATTACGGCATCAGCTTTCTTGCAGACCTCCCAACCTCCTGTCTCTCCCCACTCCAGCCTATACTTCATGCTGCTGCCTGGATCATTTTTCTACAAAAACATTCAGGACATGTTTCCCCACTCCTCAGAAAACTCCAGTGGTTGCCCATTCACCTCTCCATCAATCAAAAACTCTTTACTATTGGCTTTAAAGCACTCAATCGGCTTTCCCCCCTTACCTCACCTCACTACTCTCCTTCTACAATCCAGCCCACACAGCTCACTCCTCTAATGTTAACTTTCTCAATAGTGCCTTGATCTCATCTATCTGTCCACTGACCCCTCACTCACGTCCTGACTCCGGTCTGGAATGCCCTCCCTCCTCAAATCCTACAGACGATTACTACTCCCAGCTTCAAAGCCTTATTGAAGGCACATCTCCTCCAAGAGGACCTCCCTGACTAGGCACCTCCTCCTCCTCTGCATCACCCTGACTTGCTCCCTTTGTTCTTCTCCCCTTCCAGCCTCACAGAATTTAGGGCATATCTGTCATTTATTCCTTTATATTAATGTCTGCCTCCCCCCACCCTAGACTGTAAGATCTTTGTGGGAAGGGATTGCTTCTGTTTTTTGCTGTATTGTATTCTCCCAAGAGCTTAGTACAGTGCTCTGCACACAGTAAGCACTCAATAAATACAATTGAATGAATGAATCTGTACATCTTGGGATGCTGAAAACTCACGCAGAGAGATGTGGTGTAGGAGGTGGGAATTTAGGATGGCATTAGAAGTGGGGAGTGTTGTGATCCATCATATTTTCAGAATGAGGGAGTTATTGATCGGGGGCCTAGCAACAGTAGGAGCACTTCTTCTCTCATTCCCTTTTGCATTGCCCTGACTTGTTCCTTTTATTCATCCCCCCTCCCAGCTCCACAACACTTATGTGAATATCTGTAATTCATTTGTTTTTATCAATGTCTGTATCCTCCTCTAGAGTGTAACCTCACTGTGGGCAGAGAATATGTCTGTTCAGTGTTATATTGTACTCTCCCAAGTGCTTAGTACAGTGCTTTGCATACTGTAAGCACTCAATAAATACAGTTGAATGAATGAACGACTGCATGAGTGGCGAGATCAAAGTACAGTTAGAAGGTTGGTGTGACAGAAACAGAGAGAGCAAGCTGGAAATAGGTGAAGGGAGTAGAAGTGTAAGATGGGTTGGGTTGGTTGAGAGCCTGGAGGCCGAGTGAAGGAAATTTTTGTTTGATTCGGAGGGATGTCGGAAGCCAGTGGAGGGTTTTGCAGAGAGGAGAGGTGTGTGAAGAATGACATTGCAAAAGGATGATCCATGCAGCACCATGCCATATACTCCGGAGAGGGGAGAGACTGGAGGCAGGGAGTCCACTGAAGAGGCCGATGTCATAGTCTAACCGTGAGGTGACCGTTCATTCATTCAGTGATGTTTATTGAGCACTCACTGTGTGCAAAGGACTGTACGAAGCCCTAGGGAGAGTACAATATAGTAATAAGACACATTCCTGGCCCACAGTGAGCTTACGGAGTAGAACTAGAATCAGGATGGTAGCAGTTTGTGTGGAAAGGGAGGGGCAAATCTAGGAGATGATAATAATAATAATAATAATAATAATAATGATAGAATTTGTTAAGCGCTTACTATGTGCCAAGGACTGTTCTAAGCACTGGGGTAGATACAAGGTAATCATGTTGTCCCACGTGGGGCTCACAGTATTCATTGCCATTTTACAGATGTCACTGAGGTACAAAGAAGTTAAGTGACCTGCCCAAAGTCACACAGCTGATAAGTGATGGAGCCGGGATAAGAATCCACGATCTCTTGACTCTCAAGCCCATGCTCTTTTCACTAAGCCATGCTGCTTCTCCAGCTTCTCCAGATATTATGTCAAAATGAAATCCAATTTCTACTGCCTTCCCCTACTCATTGGACTGTTAGGAAGATGAATAGATAGATATGAATTAATGATACCTTGTATTTTTATAGCACTCTTATTTTTCCAAAACGTCTCCCTGATACCAATTCCTTTTGTAGTCACAACAGGGAGAGGCAATGATATATCATTTTTAGAAACAGCATGGTTTAGTGGAAAGAGCATGGGTTTGGGAGTCAGAAGACCTGGGTTCTAATCCTGGCTCTGCCACTTGTCTGCTGTGTGACCTTGGGCAAGCTATTTCACTTCTCTGTGCCTCAGTGACCTCTTCTGCAAAATGGGTGACTGTGAGCCCATGTGGGACAACCTGATTACCTGGTATCTCCCCCAGCGCTTAAAACAGCTTAGAACAGTGCTTGGCACAAAGTAAGCACTTAACAAGTACCACCATTATTATCATTATTTTTATTATATCACCCTCATTCTTTTGTGGTCATGCTACAGGTCAGTCACGGTGCTGCACTTAGAACCCAAGTCTTTGAATCCCAGAATCTCCAACAGATCAAAATCCCTCTCCAAATTCTAATTTTATGGGATTCTAGTATCCTGAGGGATTGATCCAGCTTCCAAACTGATTAATTTACTCCAAAGGAGTGATGTGAAAGTATCTGATCAGAATGGGAAGCTCATTACGGACACCAACTCTGTTGCGTTCTCCCAAGAGCGAAGTATGGTGCTCTATACACTAGAAGTGCTCATTCAATCAATCAGATTTGCATAATTCTTACTATTTGCAGAGCACTTGCACTAAACTCTTGGGAGAATACAATGCAAATAAATACCAAGTATTGATTGATATATTGTACTCACCCAAGTACTTAGCACAGTGGTTTGCACACCGTATGCACTAAATAGAGTCGATTGATCGATTGATTTGCTTAATTATCTGTTAGGTGGGCTGATTGTTATTAGAGAAATGAGCCTCCTAATGAAAGTGATATGGATTTCTGATCGAGTTACAACTAGTGTTAAAGGTATTTTATCTTTCACCAATTCTTGGGTAATTGAAGGACAGGGGCTGGGTTTAATTTGCAATGAGAAATCCCACTGGTGCTGGTAGAGTGCCTCTTGGCCAGGGGGCAAAAAATGAATATTTAATAGTGGTAACTGAAAAAAAAAAATTGAAATCTGAGATTTCAGGTTTGGGGCATACCAGAAGTTTCCTGTCTTTTGGTCAAACTAGACCACCAATAACAATAGGAGAAAATAAGGGAAATTTTTATTTCAGCCTTGATTGATCTGATTTCATCATCGGGGTGGGACTTTATAAAGTAACTCTTGGCATCCATATACCTAAATCAAAAGCTAATACAGATCCCTACTGCTACATATTCATATATGGCAAATAATTCTCTCCCAAACTGTGCACTGAAGAAAATTGATAGAGGGCTCAATGGTGTGTATTACCAGATAACAAACCTCTTGCTTTAGGGGATTTCATTGTTTTTACATATTATCGCAAGATGCAATTCTATGACATTTGTCTTGTTAATCCTTCAGGGCTTCATACTTCCCTTTAATTATTTTTAGCCTATACATTACATTTTAGACTGTAAGCTCCCTTCTAGATGATGAACTTCTTTCAGGCAGGGAACGGGTCTACCAGATCTGTTGTATAGTACTCTTCCAAGTGCTGAGTGCTCTGTACACAGTGAGCACTCAATAAATACCTTTGACTGATTTTTTAAAAACCACTTATGTCAAGCTTCGAATTCCATTTTTATCAATTTTCCCTTGATTTATTCTGGTCCTTACAAAGGCATTTTAACAATTAATTGATTTTTGCATTGAAGGAGGGCTTCATTTATATTACTTCTACCACTCAGATGATGAGGAAAATCAATCTGACTGAATGCTCCATTAAGGTATTAGCTTCTTGTGGGCAGGGGACATGTCACTTCTATCCTTTATTCTTTTGCAAGGGTTTAGTCCGATGCACTGTAGCCAATGGTACAGCGCTCAATAAAAGTTCCTTCTACTACTCGGGAAAAATGAATCCTGACAAATTTGTAAATATTGGAATGCTCTTCTGTGTGAAAATTCAACGTATATGCTCCCTCTTAATATGGTGCCCTTTCTGAAGCCAATTGCTGTAAAATATTATGATGGTGAGAGAAGCATATAATTATTTTGATATTTTTTAATCATCAAAGCTAAGACAGCTCAAAATGCAGCATTTATTGGCTCGTTCAAAGCTGTACACCCACAACCTCCCACAGCCCTCTCTCACTCTCCCCTCCCCCAACTCAACACATGAGCACACGCGTACACACCCACATGTGCACGCTAGCAAAGTCAAACATTAATCAAGATGGAACAAACCACCTGGATCTTCATTCACCTCTGAGGCTGATTCTCTCCTTGCAAATTCAGGCAACACTGCCCTTCCCTTTGGTTGTGGCCCGCTTTTTAATTTTGGATCATTTCCTCTTGATTCTGATGACAAAGGGTAGTTTCCAATATTTTACAAGAAAATACCGAATGTCCTTATTAGCTTCCAGCTATAAATGCCCCCAAATACGTTTGCCCAATATAAAGCGCTTACCACTGGTGAATGCCGGGGCACACAGAACAGAGCAGTAAAGTCACCATACAATATGAGGAAAGCCATTAAAAAAAGAAAAAAAAAACCTGGAAAAGCATCAAGATGGCTGGCCCCTTTGTAGTTATAGCACAAAAATTGAGCCTTATTTCTAAATATTTTCCCTGGTGGGAAATAACATCTTGAAAATAATCCCAGATGTATTCATTTGGGCAACAATTTGCCGCTTGCAGCATATCGGCATGGAAAAATTATTGAAGGCTTCAATTCTGGACTTGTATGTTTAAAATGTCAGGCTTTAGAAAAACAGCATCATTTTCCTTAAAAGCTATTCATTTACCTGGAATGTTGTCCAGAAGGCCTACATTAGGGCTTGGTTTTGTTAAGATTGAAAAAATGCCCAAAGGCAAAGAAGCAGGCAATTTTTTTGTGGATAGAGCTAAATGCTAGCAGGACCCATAGTTTAAGCAGCTTTCTGCCTTGAGACTAAAAGCACTTCCATGAGTTTGGGCGTCTCACAGCTTCCAAAGATCAGTCGTATTTATTGAGCACTTAACTGTGTTCAGAGCACTGTACTAATCCCTTGGGAGAGTGTGATCTACCAGAGTTGGTCGACATGTTCCCTGTCTAAATTGACCTTAAAATTCAGAGGGGATGTCTAGATTGTAATTTGGATATCTAGAAGATGTCCAGAGTATTTTATACGCAGGAATTGAAATTGGATCACCTGACCAAAACTTAAAGGATCTGAAAAGGGTCGTTATAGAAACGTAGTTTCTCTGCAAATTCAGAACTCCCATTATTATGAAGAAGAGCTTCATATGAGAAGATAGTGTGTAGAAACATAAATAGCAAAAGCCTCTATACCAGTTCTGTCAGTGGACGAAAATATGACACCTGCTTTTTTAGCAATTATTCTTTTAAATTGATCTATTGAAAAATCATCCAGGCTTCATATTTCCAACATTAAACCACTCATTTTCCATTGGGAAATGTAAACTTGTCCGTGGCCCTAATAACCAGTTTCTCTGTAAGATATTTATCTGGGGTTTTCCATGCTTCAGTACACCCAGTCTTTCCATGATGTGCTTTGGCTGCATCCTGAGGATAGAATGCCTACTCTACTCCTTTAACAACAATCATCTCTCTGGGCCTCTATTATTTGTCTCTCTCACTGTCAACCCCTTGCTCGTGCCCTCCTTCCTTCCTGGAATTCCCTTCCCCTTCACAACCAGGGGATCGCCACTCTCCTCATCTTAAAAAATGACACCTCTTCTAGGAAGACTTTCAGGACGAATCTCTCCTTTCCCACCTTATTTTCCCTCCCTACCGTGTTACCTCTGCACTTTACTCTGTAATAATAATAATATTTGTTAGGTGTTTACTATGTTCCAAGCACTGTTCTAAGCGCTGGGGTAGATACATAGTAATCAGGTTGTCCCACTTGGGGGGGCTCATGGCCTTAATCCCCATTTTATAGATGAGGTAACTGAGGCACAGAGAAGTTGTGACTTGCCCAAAGTCACACAGCTGGCAAGTGGCAGAAGGGGGGTTAGAACCCAAAACTTCCAACTCCCAAGCCTGTGATCTTTCCAGTAAGCCACACTGCTGTGCCCACTAAGCAATCAGATACTCATCACCCCTACCTCCACAGCAGGTATGTATATAGCTTTTTCTTGGTTGCTTCCCCTATGGGTAATTAATTTTATTGCTTTCCACCCTGACTAACTTGTGGGGTCTCTGGCAACAGGGATCATGTTTGCTCTCTCAAATGAACTCTACCTAGTGCTTCCTTAGAAGCAGCATGGCCTAGTGGATAGAACACAGTCCTGGGAGTAACAAGGACCAGCGTTCTAATTCCAGTTCCTCCACTGGTCTGCTGTGTGGCCTTTGGCAAGTCGCTTCATTTCTCTGTGGCTCAGCTATGTCATCTGTAAAGTGGGGATTAAGGCTGTGAACACCATGTGAGACATGAACTATTTCCAAACTGAATATTTTGTAACTACCCCAGCACTTACAACAGTGCTCAACATGTAGTAAGCGCTTAACAGATACCATGAAAAGAAAAAAATGCAATTGTTATATTCTCTCCCCAGATGCTTAGTACAGTGCTCGGCATACTATAAGTTTTCAAAAAATTAATTGATTGCTTTGAATATAGTAAGTGCTCAGTTAACGTCACTGATGGGCAATAGGCACTGTTCACTAATAAACTTATGTCTATCAGATAAAACACAATTGTGACATTGGAAGAAATAGCTGGATACTTGCATTGGCAACAGGCATTATTTTATACGTTCTATGATTCTATTTATCTCTTTCAATAGTATTGATGCCTGTCTACTTGTTTTGTTTTGTTGTCTGTCTCCCCCTTCTAGACTGTGAGTCCATTGTTGGGTAGGGAGCTTTTTCCAAGCACTTAGTACAGTGCTCTGCACATAGTAAGTGCTCAATAAATATGTTTGAATGAATTTAGGGGCCATGTAGATGACCCATCAATTAGAAATATTTATTGTATGCTAACTGTTTGGGGAATGATATAGCATGCTTGGAAAAGTAAAATAGAGTTGGTAGACATGATTCCTTCCCTCAAAAAGGTTAGAATCTAGTGGGTGAAATGAACAGTAAAATGAACTATTGCTAGGATGTGATGAAGTATGGAGGTATATTTGTAGGTAGAAGAAGAGCTGTGCATGCCCAAAAGGTGGAATGGAAGTATTGGAGTGGCAATAAGGGAGTTGTGAAGTGGGAATAATAATAATATTTATGGTATTTGTTAAGCACTTACTATGTGCCAGGCACTGTACTAAGCGTTGGGGTGGATACAAGCTAATCAGGTTGGACACAGTCCCTGTCCCACACAGTGGTCCCAGTTTCAAACCCCATTTTACAGATGAGGTAAATGAGGCCCAGAGAAGTGAAGTGACTTGCACAAGGTCACATAGCAGGCATGTGTGGAGCCGGAATTAGAACCTTCTGACTCACAAGCCCATTCTTTATCCACGCTGCAGCACTTACTATTTGCCAAGCACTGTACTAAACTTTGGGGTAAATAAAAGATAATCAGGTCGGACACAATCCCTGAGTAACGTGGGGCTCACCAATCTAAGAGGAAGGGAGAAGAGGCATTTTATCACCATTTTACAGATGAGGAAACTGAGGCACAGAACAGTTAAAAATAAAAATAAATTGTGGTATTTGTTAAGCACTTACTATGTGCAAAGCACTGTTCTAAGCGCTGGGGGATACAAAGTGACCTGTCCAAGGTCATGCTGTAGTAAATTAGCAGAGCTGGAATTAGAACCAGGGTTCTATGACTCCCAGGCCCTTGTCCTATCCATTAGGTCATATTTCTTCCTAGAAGCAGATGAGAAATTGATTAAGGAGGGCCTTCTGGAAGAAATTCAGTTTCAAATGATAATGTGGTATCTTCTTTGGGCAGAAATATCTCCCAAGCCTGAGCTTTTTACAAGTTTTCTGTTTAGAAATCATCAATCAATCCATGGAATTTATCAAGCGCTTACTATGTGCAGAACACTGTAGTGAGCACAGGGGAGATTACAGTACAACACATCTGATAGACATATTCCCTGACCACAAAAGGAGGTCCTTTCTACCTTAACTTAAACGGAGTGAAGGATGAAGACACAAATTATCAGCCAGAATACTCTCTCACAAAAAAACTGCGAGCCATTTTGGCTTAGAGGTAAAGAATGGGATAGGGAATCAGAAGACCCAGATTCTAATCCTGACTTCAACATTTGCCAGCTCTGTGACTTGAGCAAGTCAATTGGCTTCTCTGTTCCTCAGTTTTCCCATCTGAACAGTGCAGATTCAATAACTTTATTATCATTACTTATCATTATTATTATCATTTTCATTATTACTACTACAGGGAAGCAGAATGGTGCAGTGGAAACAGCACGGGCCTGAAGGTCAGAAGATCATGGGTTCTAATCCTGGCTCCACCACTTCTCTGCTGTGTGACCTTTAGGCAAGTTACTTCATTTCTCTGGGCCTCACTTCCAACATCTGTATAATGGGGATTGAGACAGTTTTAGTCCCATGTGGGACAGGGACTGTGTCTAACCCGATGACCTTGTAACCACCCCAGCGCTTAGTACAGTGCCTGGCACATAGTAAGTGCTTAACAAATACCATAATTATTATTATTATCATCCCCAATTTGCATAAGAATAACAGACTGCATGATGCAAGAAATTAAACCGATTAATCAGTTTGTAAAATTTTACTGATCTGGAAAAACAGCATGACCTATTGGAAAGAGTGTAGGCCTGGGGGTGAGAGGACCTGGATTCTAATCCTAGATTTATCATTTCCCTGCGATCTGACCTTGGACAAGTCACATTTTCTCTGCGCCTCAACTTTCTCTTCAGTAAAGTGGGCTATTCATTTTCTCTCCCTCTTAGACTGTGAGCCCCATATGGGACAGGGACTTTGTCCAATCCACTTACATTATACATATTCCAGCACCAGATGCATATCTTGGTGTTTCACAAATACTAATTATTATTATCATCATTATTATTATGTGATTTTAACATCTTTCTGGGGTTTTGAAAAATTCTGTTTAACCCAGTCACATTTATTTCACCTACATACTAAGTGTCTATTCATTCAATAGTATTTATTGAGCGCTTACTATGTGCAGAGCACTGTACTAAGCACTTGGGATGAACAAGTCGGCAACAGATAGGCAACAACTAGTAAAGATGGAGCCTGGAACACTTAAATGCCTAGAATTCATGAAAAAATTGGGAACAAGCTAAATTAGGAGCTCATCTTTGCTCGAATTTTTAGTGTAGGTCAGGGCATTGGTGTTGCAATTTTCTACATAGTTGTCCTTTGTATTTGAAGATGACAAAATATGCAAGTAAATTTAAGGGAAAAGGGCAATAAATTAGACTTGGATGGGAGCATGATTTTACTTCTCTAGGTGTTCGATTCAATTTAACATGTACAAGGAGAGAGGATAATGCTAACTTGTTCATAAAAATAATTCCAGTGCTGACATGCAAAAACAGTTTTTTAATTGGCTGGACGACTTCTTTAGCCTTGTTGACAACACTAAATTTTCAAATCCTCCATTGGTAACCTTGAGTGAACATTATAAATGCAGAAAACTCTTAAATGCACGCATCAGAAATTCGTTTGGCCTTTGATATTTTTGGTGTCTTTAAAGTCAAAACTGTAAAATTACCACATAATAAAAACCAGGGCTTTGAACGCTAATTGCCCATTTATAAAATGCCCTTTTCCTACAATTATGTAGGTGTGAGGCATAAACTTCTTCGGTTTTACTGAGCCGCGATTTATATTTTTAGTGCGGCTGCTCTCTACTGCGTTTTATCTGAGGCTTATAAAAAGAACCCGATTTTATTAATCCGCCTTAGCATCCACTGGAAATTAAGTCTCGGAAGATCCCTACGGTGTTTTAATTGCGAGTAAATTGCCTCCAATAATTGGTGGTTCTACTAACTGCTAGGACTGACCCACCCTAAGGTCGGTCACAAATGCCGGTTTTAAGAGCTCAACCCAGGCCCGATAGCAGCGTTTTGTCAGCCTGCCTGGGGGGACTGTGTCAAAGCTGAGACCCTGCTGCTTTATTCCTCTAACCGTGTTGGAGAAACACCTCACAAGTGGAATTGTGGTTGCCTCATCCAGAAAATGTGGAAAGGATTAATGTGGCATGTAAAACAAATCACTCCTGAGCTCAGCTGAGAAAGTGGGTATTAAAAGCACTCCAGTCAAAAGAGCTTTAGTGAAAGGGTCATGGTGATATACAGAGAGAGCACATGTTGGCCTCCAAAGCTTCAGGGTGTTTGGAAATGGTAATGGTCCATGGGTGTAAATTCTTTCAAGACCTCTTAAAGGCACATGTGTTTCTTGAACGCGTTCTCCAAACAAGGACCTGTTATGGGTTAGATTCACTGAAGCTTTTAAACTTTATTGATTGGTTTGTGGGATTCCAGGTTCCCTTACTGCCTTTCTCTCCCCCACCCTTTAATACCGTTGATAAACACAGGCAGAGATCTTTAATCCTAACCGTATGCATCTCTGCGCACTGCGGGCTGGAGCTGTAGTGTCTGCCGCAAGGACCGTTATTTATTTTTATTCTGCAAGTGTTTGCTAAGTGTTCCGGAGTTAACGTTCTGTCGGGAGTCCCTCTCTCCCAATCCGGTGCTTTGGAGGTTTATTTTGAGGAAGGGAGAAGGAGAGAGGTTTGCAAACTCCTCGCTATTTGAAGTCTGAAGCAGATCCTTATAGCCTCTTCATCTGGCCTTTTATATTGCTGCAGTTTTATGTTGACATGTGTGCATCAACATGGAAAAGAGGAAAAAGAAACTGCTTCGATGCAGCCAGTCATTGCGTTTTGGGAGTGTTTTAATCATCAGCATCGAGTTCTTACAATCCAATTTTCTATTCTCTTTTTGGAATAAAAATCACTGGGATCTGATGGTACATATGCCAGTCCCTAATAAAACTGGGGAAAAGGCAGCCATCAGTGGTACTCACTGCGGAGTGCTATTTGCAGAGCCCTGTTAAGCACTGGGAGAGCACAATTCCTGACTTCAAGGATTACTACTAACGTTATTTAGGCTATTAGACTGTAAACCCATTGTGGGCAGGGGTTGTCTCAGTACAGTGCTCTGCACACAGTAAGCGCTCAATAAATACAATTGAATGAATGAATTAATATTATGTGCCCAAATTCAGGCTATTTCCCTACTCGCAGTTTGCTTCATTTTTGTTGAATCCTTTTTGCTTTGACTTTCAATTTGACTCCCTTTTGACCTCTCCAGCACGCACATTTCCTGTTTAGACTTATTTACTCCATTTGAGCTTTCAGTGTTGGTCTCTCTTGAGGTAGCCGAAAGTATCTTGAGCACAGAAATGCCTACTAATTCTGTCGTATGCTCCCAAGTGTGTAGTACAGTGCTCTGCGAAGAGTCTTGTCTTATGCCGTCGAGTTATCTCCGACCCATAGCGACACCATGGACACATCTCTCCCAGGACACCCACCTCCATCTGCAAACATTCTGGTAATGTATCCATAATGTTTTCTTGGTAAAAATACAGAAGTGGTTTACCATCGTCTCCTTCCTAGGAGTAAACTTGAGTCTCCACCTTCGACTCTCTCCCTTGCTGCTGCTGCTGCCCGGCACAGGTGAGATTTTACTTGTAGCAGATGGCCTTCCTCTCACTAACTAATGCCCAGGCTAGGAATGGAATGGGTAGGCCTTTCTTCGACTCTCCCTCCTGTAGTCGAGACTGGTAGAGTACTGGAAACTCTCCAGGTGTGACCGAGAGGCTGCAAAGAATAGGCTTCCAGTTAATCAATGATATATTTTGAGGGCTTATTGTGTGTAGACCACTGTACTGAGAGATTGGGAGAATATGATACAGCAGAGTTGGTAGAAACGTTCGCTACCCACAGGGAGCTTGCACTCTAGATGGATTCTACTGACTGACTAGCTAGGAACTGGTTATTCACTCCCTGGGCAGGTGTCATGGCAGGTTGCAAAATGTACATGAAATTTCCCAATATCCTCAGCATTTGTATTTGTTCATTTAATCATACACTCAACTACTTATTCCAGTTACCTCTATTTGGAATTCATTTTGTGTTTGTCTCACCCATTACAGTGTAAGCCCCTAGCAGGCAGGGGAAAATCACTTATTTCTGTAGGACAATTCCATGCATTCAGTGGATAGTCAGTGACTACTGTTAATACAACTTCTGGTGCCTGGCTCATTGACAGTTAATGACAGGGGGTGTCTGCATCCAAATTTCCTCTGGCAGATGATTGCGATAGGGGGTGAATTAAGCTTTCACAGTGGATTGTGCCTTCCTTCTTGTTGACTGAAAGTTTATTTGGCAGTAGTCAGGCAGGCAGTCAATCATAATTCAGTGCTGACTGCATGCAGAGTGTTCTACTAAGCACTTGGGAGAAAAGACTACAAACAATAAACAGACACATTTTCCTGCCCACAGCGACCTTATGGTCTAGAGGCAGGGAGATAGGCATTAAATGACAGATATGTACATAGGTATTGTGGGGCTGGGGGGCGCGGGTAAATAAAGGGAGCAAGGAGGGTGACGCAGAAGGGAGTGGGAGAAGAGGAAAGGAGGGCTAAGTCAGGGAAGGCCTACTGGAGGAGATGTGCCTACCTGAGGGATTGATGGTTTTGTCTTGCACTGTCATCCCAGACTGCAGAAAGCTGTAGGCTCAGAGCTGGGAAGGTGGAAATGGTCAAATATTTTGGGTTTGTCAGGCAGAGGCACTCATAATAATTTTAGCATTACTTATGGTACCCATTAAGCACTTACTTTGTGCCAAGCTCAAGTTAATCAGGATAGACACAGTCGCCCCACATGGGGCTCACAGAATAATTAAGAGGGAGTAGGATTTCATCTCCATTTTCCAGATGAGGTGACTGAGGCACAGAGGATTTAAGTGACTTACCCAAGGTCACATAACTATGTGGCAGAACCAGGATTAGAATACAGGTCCTTTGACTCCCAGGTCTGTGTTCTACCCACTACATCATGCTGCTTCTCCTGTGTCTCTGATGTCAGGGGTTCAGCCCAAAACTCTGGTCTTATCTACACAATACAATCTCTGCTAATGGTAAACATAAAGTTCCTTTTGTCAGTGCAGATTCAGAACCCAGGGTTGGCTTGGGGCGGGGTGTGGGGGGGAAGGCATATCCCCTAGGCACATGGCATGAGTGATTAATTTTCCTGCTATACTAAGGCTAGTCATAAAAGTGCACTGGACATGTGATTTGCCCCTTTGGGCTGGTACTGGAAGGTATTTTCCCTGGAAAAAGCTATATAAGTTGATTCATTTATTTCCCCAAATTTATATCCTAAAAATTAGACCACTGCTATTGTTTAGTAATTGTTCAAAAATGTTGATCAGTGTATTCTTATAAAATCAAAAACCTATTCCACTTGCAGTTTGTAGCTTTTGAATCCAAATCTTTTCATTGCATTAGAGCTAGTAAATATATATGTTTTGTAATTAGCTTGGCTCCAATCCCCAAGCAAGTCCAATTTTTTTTTTTTCACTAGCTTCTAACATGACTTCATTGCTTCATTGGTAACACTGTTTTTTGTCAGGTCAAGTCAAGATCAATAATTTCCCCAGAAACTATTCCATTTCCCTCTAGACTGTGAACTCATTGTGGGCAGGGAATGCGTCTGTTGATACATCGTACTCTCCCAAGCGCTTAGTACAGTGCTTTGCACACTATACACACTCAAATATAATTGAATGAACTACCCACTGAACTTAGAGTCCAGCCTCAGGGACCCAGGAGATATAACACTTCATGCCATCTTTGCAAAAGCAGAGAAGCAGCAAGGCCTAGTGGCTAGAGGATGGGCCTGAAAGTCAGAAGGACCTGGGTTCTAATACCAACTCCACCACTTCTCTGCTGTGTGACTTTGGACAAGTTCCTTAGCTTCTCTGTGCCTTGATTACCTCATCTGTAAAATGGGGATTAAGACTGTGAATCCCATGTGATTAATCAGGTGACTAACCTGATTAAATGATACCTAGCCTAAGGGTTAGTACAGTTCCTGGTACATGGTAAAGGCTTAACAAATGCCATTAAAAGCAAAAAAAGAAAAACTCATAAAGCACTGCAATTGCCTTATTTTGGAAGTCAAGTGACTCATATCAATCTTGCTCATTACAGTAGACAAATCACAGATTTTAGAGTAGACACTGGGTGGAATCAAGGTGTTTGAACGCAAGGGCCCGAGCAAAGACCCAGACGTCTAGTTGGTAATTGGAGATGGAATCATTGTTTTATTCATCTTGTTCTTCTGGGAAGGAACCAGAATACATTGGGCAACACTAGCTGTGAATGGGTGTGTATATATAATTGTTTTTTGAAGCCAAGTTGCTATGTTGGCATCACTACCCACATCCAAAGAGACTGAAAAGGCTAATGCCTTGAGGGCTTTTCCACTCTGAGAAAATATACATCGGTTACGTGGTTTTCTACCAAAAAGTTCTTTTGAAAATCCAAATCTGCACAAAGCTAATGGCAAAGAAAAGCAACTCTTTAGGTCCAGGATGCCGCATGTAAATTCATAGACCATAAACTCATTGTGGGCAGGGAATGTGTCTGTTTATTGTTATATTGTACTCTCCCAAGGACTTAGTACAGTGCTTTGCACATAATAAGCACTTAAATACAACTGAATGAATCTGCTCAATGTACTGGTGCTATTCCACTCTTCCAGCAGTATTGTACACTTGGAATATTATTAATGCAACTGGAACAATGATTATCTGCTTGAAATTGGGCAATATGACAGAGAAAGAAACTTCATTGTTCTCCTCTTCACAGATAAATATTTTAAATCAATGGGTTTCCATCCAGACCAGAGGATGACCCGGGCTTTTTTGGAATAAAGTCCAATCCAAATGAATTCATAAAGGAGATGCCCCCCCTCTAATTACAGGGGTTCGCAGAGTGGCAAAAGAGAATTGGTGAGTGAACAAGGGAAGTGGGAGGGGGGGTTGGAAAAGTCGACTGGCATAGTGAGCCGTGGAGGGAAAGGTGGAGGACGAGCATTCTGGTTACCATAGTGCCAAGAGAAGCGGCGTGGTCCAGGGGACAGATCATGGGCCTGGGAGTCAGAAGGGCCTGGGTTCTAATCCCAGCTCTGCCACTTGTCTGCTCTTTGATCTTGGGCAAGTCACTTCACTTCACTTTGCCTCAGTTGCCTCATCTATAAAATGGGGATTAAGAGTGTGAGTCCCAGGTGAGACAGGGACTGTGCCCCACCTGATTATCTTATAGTCACTATTTCCATTTCATTGTACTCTCCCAAGTGCCTAGTTCAGTGCTCTGCACAAAGTGATTGACCTACTCCATTGATTGACCTACTCGAGTAGTTATTACAGTGCCTGGCAGATAGTAAGTCCTGAATAAATGCTTTCAAAAAAAAACCAGTCAGGATCCAGGATATATGTATGTGGCTAATAATATCAAAAAGGCATCAAAAAGCTTAAGCTTGTTTATTTTAGGAATTATTTTTTCCATTTATCTGGCTTATATTTCCCAGCACATTGCTTTCAAAATGGTCATAACATTTTTTGGAGCATCCTTTCCTCCACCAAGACAGATTCAAATTGTTAGAAGAACGTTCTCTGATTCTGCCATCGCGTTCTAACCCAAATGCAGAGTAAGAGCACTCCTACTGGCAGAATCAATTAATCAATCGTATTTATTGAGTGCTTACCATGCGCTTAAGAGTGTATAATATAACAGAGTTGGTCGACACATTCCCTGCCCACACTGAGTGCACTGAGTGTTTTGAAGTTTGAGAATTTTGCATTCTTCTCAATGGACTGGATGTACAAAATTCTGATACCATTCATCAATTTTATCTCACACATTTCAGTAAGTCATTAGATCAGTGTGTCAGCTGTTATTTGAGCAAGTGCTCTGTAAGTCTCCACATCGTCAACCCTGCTTTTCTAGAAAGCTGGTTCATGTGATGAGGAAAAACACAACCTTAATGTGTTACACACCTGGAGAGTATATCAAAAACCACAAAATGCGTGTGGGGGGTGGGAGGAATTATTCCCAAATTGCAGCTTCTTTCAGATTCAGTTTGCATACAATTCAGTCTAGGGTTTAAACTTTACTAGTTAGATGAATGTTTTCTTTCCAGAACACTGTTTAAAAAAAAAAAAAAATGTTTGGAAAGTTCACCTAATTCGGAGTCAAGGACTTCTAAGAACTGGGATGTGCTTAAGCGTGTAAGCCCTACTGTAGACAGCTGCTACTCCCCCAGATATTCTGATGAGGACAGATGCTCAAATCGCTTTTGTGTTTGAACTTCTATTACACAGCGGTACAAAAGTTGGCTGGCTAAATAAGAGATCGAATGGATAGAAAACCAAAAAATCAAGACTAAAACAGTTTACAGCCCAGGACCACATTGTATATCCCACACAGCATTGTTCCAGGAACCTGGTTAGTGTTCCATACACCTGCTTAATGTTTTTTGTTTCATCGTCACAAATGTCAAAGTGCTCGGGCAGGCAGGAGGGTTTGAATGACAGCCACGCACTAGGCTAGCAGTCATGCTTTTCCACTACCAAATTGGACCATAAATGATGAAACAGAGGTCGGAAAGGAAGTATGGGAGCATACAAATTTGAAAGAGGAAACTGCTAATAGCCATAAACTCTGGGCAATCAAAGGCTTGGCAAGTCATTGCAAATTACCTGCTTCATGAATTACTGATCGGACTGCATTATGATATGGAACTTTCTAACTCTTTTCATGTGTTAGACCATGGTTTCTAACAGCTCCCAGATCAAAAGCAAAATTCTGCCAGCCAAACTTTGAAATAAATACCCCCCAAAGTAGCCTGAATACCTCTTAGTTAGATTTTTCTTTTAAATATGCAGGCATTGTTATTTTTGATTGACTGATTTACTGATTCAGTGAACTATAACCTCAGTACTCTCCCACTCTGCTTAAGGAACAGTTAAAAAAAAAAAAACAGCAAAAAGTTTTTGTTTCATTTAGCTAGGCATCCAAAACTGAAAGAGCCCATGTCTGTGCAAAGTATATTAAATACATGGAGTAATGACTAATATTTTTTGGCATATTTTAAGACACGCCATTTGATTGTGTGTAAGAAGCAAACATGATTCCACTAATTAATTTATCTTGGTAGGTTTCTTGTCTCGAAATTGTGGACTAAAATTATGACTGCAGGTATTCTACTGAGGACAGATAATGTCCTTTGAGGGGATGAATAGGCCATGAATTTTACCAGTCACCATCTTAGGCTTCCAGTGAAGCAGGAGCCTCTGTAGTACAAGGCCAGGGCCATTAGGCAGAATAGCCAGAATGGGGCTAGTTCCAGAATCTCTGGGCCTTTGCCTCAATTCATCTATCTGGGACTCCTCCCCTTCCTCCTGTGAAAGGATCAGAACTTCCTGGAAGTAACTCCCAATTCCAGGGTTGTCCTCATGTCAAGAAAAACCTATGTGGCACCAGAACCTGATGTAGTTTGTGATTCTGGATTTCAAAGTGCAGGAAATGTCAGGTGACTTAAGCTTACCTGTCCCCACTTAGATGTAGCCTAAGTTTTGGAACTCCCAAAACAACCAACTCATGTAACATTAGGAAATTTCAGAGCTTCCCATAAGGAGTGAGAGCAAAACTTCGTAGCCCCTTGGTGATGGCAAAGGGTCACTGCCAATTTGTACTACCTGTTACCTCATTTCCTGACCGTCATCTGTAGTGCTTGAGACAAGTACTGTAATGTTTCTGCTCCTTTCCCTACCTCACCCAGGTGATTAAGTGAATTGGAGCAAATAATAGTGTTCTGCCTACAATAAGTTCCCCAAAAATAACACTGATGGATTTATTGAAGAGCTGGGAGGCTTACTTGAGGTAGGGCGGTGGAGGGGAAATGAAGATAACCAGGTATTTATAATGGTATTTGTTAAGCACTTACTATGTGCCAAGCACTGTTCTAAGCACAGGAGTAGATACAAGCTAATCAGTTTGGACACAGTCCATGTCCCACATGGGGCTCATAGACTTAATCGCCATTTTACAGATAAAGTAACAGGCACAGAGAAGTGAAGTGGCTTGCCCAAAGTCACACATCAGACAAGTGGCAGAGCCGGGATTAAAACCCACATCCTCCGACACCTAAGCCTGTGCTTTTGCCACTAGGCCACGCTGCTTCTCTCCTATTTAGTATTAGTATTTAGTATAGTGCTCTATACGTGGTAAACTCCACTGACTGATATTCTATAATTTTATTTTTATTAACCTCTTTTTCCGCCTCTACACTGTAAGATTGTTGTGGGCAGGGAATGCAGCTGTTATATTGTTAAACTGTACTCTCCCAAGTACTCTGCAAAAAAAAGCACTCAGTAAATATGAATGACTAACTGATATTCCCACCAGTACTGTTTAGGATGACTACAGTATTGCTCTGCTTAAATGGTGTTTCAGAGGACTGATTTTTTTTTTTTTTTGGTCAACTATTACTTCATTACTTCAGGATTTTTTTCAGAGAAATAATAATCACCTGTTGGTATTGAGCACATGTGTCCAGAGCATTATTCTAAGTACTTGGGAGAGTAAAATAGTGATAAGCTCCCCTGCCGTCAGAGAATTTACAATCAGAAAAGGAAAAAGGAACAGAAGAGAATAACAGAAAGAGCTAGACTCCTTATCTGGATGTGGGCAGGGGATGTGTCCTCAGCTGTGTGACTGTGGCAAGTCACTTAACTTCTCTGGGCCTCAGTGACCTCATCTGTAAGACTGGGAGCCTCACATAGGACAACCTAATTACCCTGTATCCCCTCCAGCGCTTAGAACAGTGCTCGGCCCATAGTAAGCGCTTAACAAATACCAACATTATTATGTGTCTGTAATGTTGTACTATCCAAAGCAGTGTTCTGCTTTCAGTAAGTGCTGAATAATTATGAGTGATTACGTAGACAGAATAACCAGATCCTGCATCTAAACAAAAGTTGGCCAACAGACTTTATAGGTTGTATTTCTTCATATTTAAAGACAGAGAATTATAATAATAATGGTATTTAAACACTTAGTATGTGTCAAGCACTGTTCTAACGGTTGAGGTAGATTCAGGCTAATCAGGTTGAACACAGTTCCTGTCCCACAGTCTTAATCCCCATTTTACAGATGAGGTAACTCAAGCACAGTGAAGTGATCTGTCCAAGATTCATTCATTCATTCCTTCAATAGTATTTATTGAGCACTTACTATGTGCAGAGCACTGTACTAAGCGCTTGGAATGAACATATCGGCAACAGATAGAGACAGTCCCTGCCGTTTGACGGGCTTACAGTCTAATCGGGGGAGACAGACAGACAAGAACAATGGCAATAAATAGAGTCAAGGGGAAGAACATCTCGTAAAAACAATGGCAACTAAATAGAATCAAGGCAATGTACAATTCATTAACAAAATAAATAAGGTAATGGAAGATCACACAGTAGACAAGTGGTGGAGCCAGGGTTAGTACCTAGGTCCTTCTGACTCCCAGGCCAGGGCTCTGTCCATTCAGGTTCATTGTTTCTCAGTTCCATGTCACACGTGGGCCCTCACCCCCAGAGGATATTGAGAAATTCATGAGGAAAACCTGATTGGACCAAGAGAAATTTTAGGATGAACTGAGTTCAGGCTTTGGGAATAGCGTGAGCAAGGTGATGGAAGTAGAAACTGAAGAACAAGGTACAACTAGACAGCAAAATTGGGGAATAGCAGATGCAGAGTGCAGGTAGGTGAGTTGAGCGTGGCATAGTGGATAGAGTATGGATTTGAGAGTTAGAAGGCCATGAGTTCTAATCCTGGTTCTGGCTCTTGTCTACTCTGTGACCTTGGGCAAATCACCTCACTTCTCTGGGCCTCAATTACCTCAAATGTAAAATGGGGATTAAGACTGGGAGCCCCCATGTGGAACAGGGACTGTGTCCAACCTGAGAATCTTGCTTGAATCTACCCCAGCATTCAGAACGGTGCCTGGCTCATAGCGTGTAACAAATACCATAATTACTATTACATTATTTTTAGTGGGGACAGATGTCAGAGAGTCTTGAAAAGCATTGTGAGGAATTTTTGTTTTAGATGAAAAGACAAAAAAGCCAGTGGAGGTTTTTGAGGAGAGGAGAAATGTGCATGAAGTTATGTTCTGGGAAGGTGTGGATGAAGCAGTGGTTCAGAAAGGTGATCCTAGTGGGAATAATAATAATAATGTTGGTATTTGTTAAGCACTTACTGTGTGCCTAGCACTGTGATTGAAACGGGGAGAGGTTGGAGTCTGGGAGACCAAGGAGAAAGCTAATGCAGCAGTTTCCCTGCAGCAAGACCGGAGAAACCAATTCAAAGAAACTCTAACATTTAAATAATGGAGTGTGTCAATGAATTTGTGGATTCAGTTCTCGTTCTCCATCCTCTTCGGTCATGTCCTCATTAAATTTGGGCACCTCGAGTTAAGAAGGAAATGATTTTAGATGATTCTTGGTTCATCAACTTCCTCAGACTTTCCCTTCCTTTCACCTCTGCTTTTGGAAATCAGAGCTTACTTGAATGTACTCAGTTCTCCTTTAATGCAGGGATTGTATTCCTAACCAACACGGTGCTAAAGATACCTCATGTCCTAGATCTCTCACCTTGGTTTCACACGCAAATGATCATCAGTGGGTCCCAACCTGGCACTGTGTCCTACCCACAAGGAAAAGGGTTGCCTGAAGAACTGCTCCTACCTCACACATGGCAAACTCAGAGCACTCATTCTCCTCTCATCTCATCTCCAGCTTCCCAAACCAAACAAACAAAAGAAAAGGAAAATCTCGCCCGTCAGTCTCGACTCTACCCAAAATGCTAAACAACATGCCACAGACATGTAATCTACATCTCTCCAACCCAAACCACAATTTCCCCTACAAGATCATGGTTTGAAAAGAGGAGCCAAGGGGAAAAAGAAAAAAAGAGGCTAGAAACTTCTACTTCAAATTCAAAACAGATCCCAAAAAATGACATCTGGGATATTTCTCTAGTGTGGGTGGAGAATGCACACCTGCAATTGCCTAAACCAGCCAAAAAATGTCACCACTTTTCTCTCTCTCTCTCGCTCTCTCTCTCACACACACACACACAGTAAGTTCATCTTTCCTTGGTTTGAGGAATCCACCGAAGACTGAATTGATTCTGCAACTAGCTTTACTGCTGGTTTGAAGCCATTTCAAGGCAATTATCTGTTGTATCAGCTCAATCATGTTGGATGACAGATGTGACAAATGAGTGAGATGGGCATTTAAAAAAAAAATTTGGCTCCGCCCATCTGACCAATCCTATGCTAACTGCTTTATTGCAACAGGGGGGTATTGTTTTTCCAGGACTCTGGTCCTTCTCAAGTTGATTTTCTGTGGTTTAGTACAGCAGAGCGTCAAAAAGTATTATAGAATCATTCAATAACAGGGGAGTTTACGCTTACGCTTGCCATTTAAACTTCATAAGGAAAT
The DNA here is from genome assembly GCF_004115215.2 of Ornithorhynchus anatinus. Taxonomy (NCBI): domain Eukaryota; kingdom Metazoa; phylum Chordata; class Mammalia; order Monotremata; family Ornithorhynchidae; genus Ornithorhynchus; species Ornithorhynchus anatinus. Next base: position 63,668,509 of record NC_041735.1, on the reverse strand, counting down.
AATTAATGATGGGCAAAGCTGCAAGGGGTCCGGAGAGCAGGTTGAGATAAGCACTACCCCACCCCACTTCAGATGTTCCTTCTAAAACGTCATCAAAGGTCTTTTTGCTAGCTTTTCAGCTGAAAATATTCATGAGTTTTGCCTTTGGGAATTCTCCACGCCTACTTCTCCAGCCCTTGGAAGAGTCAGACTGGTCAGAGATAGTGTTTACTATGTGCTGATTAGAGGTAGCGATTACTATGTCCTAAGAACTGGGCTAGAGACAAGATAATCAGGTCAGACATAGTCTCTCTGTCTTGGATGGGGCCAACAATCTAAGGCAGAAAGAGAGGAGGTACTGAATCCCTATTTTACAGATGAGGAAACTGTGGCACAGAGAAACCAAGGTCATACATCAAGCAAGGGGCAGAATTGGAATTAGAATCCAGGTTTCCAGAGTCCCAGGTCCACACACTTTCCACTAAATCACACTTCTCATGTGGGGTAGGTTCTGGGTCTGAACTGACTATTCTATCTACACCCCAACATTTAGTACAGTGTTTGGCACATCAGAAGCACTTACTACCATAATTATTACTATCATCACACAAGTCCCTGCCCCAAAAATCACTGAGGAAAATCCAAGGACAGTCAGTCACAGTACTTACTCTCAGGCATCTTACAATATTTATGAATTGCTCTACCGCCATCCAGAACACAGTTAATTTCCCACTGATTTACCTGTGCGTTCGTTGTTCAAGGACTTCTAAAACAAATCCTACTTGGATCAGAGTGCCAAGAGCAGAGAATGATTTTTTTTTTTTTAAATGAGCATTTTCCCTGTAATAATATGATTTGAAATTCAACCTTTAGATTTCCCAGTAGAGCACCCTGCAGAGAGATCTAGCCCATAGCCCCCCCCCCCTGATTAGACTGTAAGCCCATCAAAGGGCAGGGACTGTCTCTGTTACCGATTTGTACATTCCAAGCGCTTAGTGCAGTGCTCTGCACATAGTAAGCGCTCAATAAATACTATTAAATAAAATGCTATTGAATGAATATGGAAGTCCTGCCTCTCAACCTGTCCTGGGCTCCATACTGCCCCAGGTCTGTCTTCCTGACGACATTTAGATTTTTCCAGCCCCAACCCTGACCCCATCTTACTGTCACAATGAGAGGCTGCGGGACACCAGAGAAGCAGCATGGCCCAGTGGATAGAGCAAAGGCCTGGGAGGCAGAATGACCTGGATTCTAATTTAGACTTTGCCACCTGCTAATTCTAATTCTGTCATATTGTACTCTCCCAAGCTCTTAATATAGTGCTCTCCACACAATAAGTATTCAGTAAATTTGATTGATCGACTGACTTGAGCAAAGCTAGAGGAACGGCACAACGCTTCCTTGCCTTCTCAGGCAGAATCTGCAGATTAGACGCCCTGCAGAGCACAGTCAGAGGATACAAGGCCAGAAATTGGGCTACCATGCCCAGTGAGCTCACGGGGCCACATTTCATCCTGAAAAATCATAGTGCAGTTCAATGCAGAGCCCCTGTCCTCTCCTTTTACATAGTAAGCGCTTAACAAATACCATCATTATTATTATTTTGTGTGTCCCACAAGTGACAAGTGTGAGCGGGAATAGAATTCTTTCAGACCCTTCAGACTCAGAGTCACCAGGTCACCGGAGAGACCATTTTGCGGGCCTGCCCCCTGTAAAAGAACTGACCCAAGCAACTACAGACTCTAAGCTCCTTAATACTTCTACTACTACTACTAATAATAATAGTATTTGTGAAGTACTTACTATGTATTATGCACTGTATTAAGCACTGGGGTGGTTACAAGCAAATCAGGTTGAACACGGTCCCTGTCCCTCAAGGGGCTAACAAGTCTTAATCGTCATTCTCCAGATGAGGTTACTGAGGCACAGAGAAGTTAAGTGACTTGCCCAAAGTCATGCAGCAGACAAGTGGCAGAGCTGGGTTTAGAAATGTGGTATTAAACAATTTTGTGCGAAGCACTGTTGTAAGCAATCAGGTTGGATGCAGTCCCTATACGACATGGGGCTCACGGGCTTAATCCTCATTTTCAGATGAGGTAACTTAGGTTTGGCCAAAGTTACAAGGCAGACATGTGGCAGAGCCAAGATTAGAGCCCATATCTTCTGACTTCCAGGCTCGTGCTCTTTCCACTAGACCACGTTGCTTCCCTGCTCCTTGTGATCAGGGAATGTGTCTCCCAACTCCATTGCATTGCACCCTCTAAAGTGATTAGTACAGTGCTCTGCATACAGTAAGCGCTCAGTAAATACCATTGATAATGATAAACGACTGAAGAATCAAGAAGGGTGCCTTGCAGGGGAACCAGCCCATGGGGGTGGGGAAGAGGAATAGAGAGACACAAAATGGAGAATGTGAAGCACCTTTAGAGGACCAAGAGTGTTCCTTAGGCTTCTGCTGTACAGGGCATCGCATTCTGTTCAGCTTTGAGGAGCTGAAACAGAGGAAGGAAAACAGGGGTGTGGCTAGGAACAGCGGAGGAAGAGGTTGAGAGATTTTCATCTCTCACCCTCTGTTCAGGCAGAAACTGCTCTCAATGATGTGGGTAGGTCTCAGGATTCACATTCATCTTTGCTTGAATCGTAGAAGAGGGAGGGAGGGAGGGAGGGATGGATGATCCTTCCCTTGTCCAGGTTTGAGGGAAAAGCCTCGGTGGGGGCCCATTTCAACTCATTTCCCTTGCAAGGTTCTTGCAACCCTAACTAAGCAGAGCCAGAACGCAAGGGGCTGGGATAAGTCCCTGCCCTCACTGCTCGGACTGGCTCCAAATAATTAATCATTGCCTCAGGAAGAGGAGAGGCTCTTTCTTGGCACTCGCCTGAGTGAGGTCTGGCCAGGTTAAGGGAAAGAGACGAGGGAATCTCTGCGCTCAAATATCTGAGGCTTCCCACTTGCCAACTTTCAGCTGCGAGTGGCTATGAATGTTGGGTTGGTTTCAATCATTCTCCTAGGTGCCTACAGGAATCTCTAAGTGCTGAAATTCATTTTGGTCAATGGGAAGCGCAATGGGAATTATCGTCCAAATAAGTCCAAACAGTTCTGTCAATAAAATGAGGCCCTAGACAGAGGAGAGGTGCATCGCTTGCCCGCCGAGCAAATATATGGTGGTCATACTGTGGTGTGTGCCTGCCATCTGGCTGATTAAGAAGTTCAGTGGGGAGAGGAGAGGAACCGCGTATATGCTCTCGCTCGGGCAGTGAGTCCTCGCCCTAGGAAAGTTGTCCGTGGGACACATAAGCGTCCCAGATGGCACGGAGACTTCCAGTTCCGTCTCTGTGAAGTTTGGCTGGGTCCCCGTGTACCCACTCTCATGGCTGGGAGATAGAAGCCACGTGGCAGAAACCCAAGAGGCCGCGATAATTTGTCATCAGATATCCCAACGTGGAGGAGGAATACGAAGGGAGCATAGGCAGAGAAGAGCCAGAGGGCTTGCCGTTGTGGAGCCTCATCTGAATCCCCTCCCTTTTAGTGAAAAAGAAAGGAAGAAAAATAATCAAATCAAATAAAAAAGCCCATTTGATTTTCAGAGGATAAAATGTGTTTTGCAGTGAACTGTTCATATTCCTTTTCAGCGTCTCTCATTCTTTTGAGTTACAAGACTCCTGCTGATGCTTGTCTCTCCCCCCAGCAGCACACACACGCACACACATTTTTCCATCTCTCACTTGGAAAGATGTTTAGCAATGATTGTGGTATTTGTTAAGTGCTTACTATGGGTCAAATCCCATACTGAGTGCTGGAGTAGATACAAGATCACCGGGTCGGACACAGACCTGCCTCCTATGGGGCTCACAATTTAAAGGAAAGGGAAAACAAGCATTTTAGCACCATTTTACAGATGAGGAAATTAAATTACTGGGCAGCTAAGTGACTTGCCCGGGATCCTATAGCCGGAAAGAGGCAGAACCGGTATTAGAACCCAGGTGTCCTGACCCCCCCCCCCCCCCCCGCCTCTGATCCCAGGTGCTTTAGAGGAGCTCCTCATTCCTCAGAGAAGGACAAGAGGGTGAGGATGGAGAGAAGTCTGCTTCTTTCCCAGTCTGATTTTAAATGTCACGCCACAGAAGCGCTTTCCTGGCCTTTCAACACAGCTCCTCAGATTCCCTGGCACTTTGGTCCTCTTAGTTGGCTTTTTTTTTTTTTTCTCCTTGGAGAAAGACTGGAGCCTCAGTGTCCAGTGGGTACCCATGAGGATAATGGCATAGGCTCTTCCCTAAATGGCTGCCTCTAGGCCCAGGCCCTGCCCCACTGTGGCACCCCCTATGGATCAACAACCCTGGCAGCAGCCACATCATCACTAAGCTCACAGTGCCTGACAGATGTTGGTTGGTTTCCATTCCAAGACTGTTACGTGCTCTCCAAATAGAGGTTTTGGCTCCCAGTCCTACGCTCTGGCCTTCAGGCTCTGCTTTGCCCTTACTCTCTCAAGCTATTTTTGTGGTATGACTCCCTTAGTGATGAGAGGTTAAACCAGGCCTCTAAGTATAAATATTTAATCAAGGAAACTCCCAAACCTCTTCCCAACACAAACGCCTAAACTCCTTATTTTAACAAGGGGAACGGCATTTCTCTCCTAATTTCCTCAGCGTAAAATCTGATTAGGGTGCAGGAACCAATAAGTTTACTCTCGGTTCCAATTTACGTCGAGAAAGTCAGAGGAGGGTTTGGCGTAGCTTAGCATTTATGAGGGACGAGAAGAGTAATTACTGAAACGAGAGCATATGACTGAGCCACAATTAATCCAGATCAGGAGGATTTTCATAATAACAGTTATTACACCTTGTAAAGGTAACAGGAAAATCCTGGAGTTTTCACTGTACCTCTCTCCTTCCTTGTGCAGAGCCTTAGGGATTTCAACGCCCGCAAGGACTTACGTCAGGACCCCCACCTCAGATTCCTGCTTCCTCTCGCTCTCAACTCCACGGACTCGCTGCACTACCCACTTCATCCTCCTACCAACTTGGACACGCTGGATCTCATCACTACTAGCCATTGTGCAATCTCTGACTTCACCAACTCTGAAACCTCATTCTCTAACAGCCACTTCCATTCGTTCATTCAATCATATTTCCTGAGCGCTTACCACATACAGAGCAGTGAACTGAGTGCTTGGGAGAGTAAATAACTACAATACAAAGACACGTTCCCTGCCCACGAGCTTACAGTCTAGAGGGGGAGCTTAAGCTTCTCTCCCCAGACTTTCTGCCAAACTATTTTCTTCCCCCAGCAGAGATCCCCAGTCCTAAACACCCAGGCACTTCTTTCCCAGAGTTTCATGTCCCACTGGGATTCCCTTTCTTGCTGCAAGAATTCCAAACTCCCAACACTGCTCTCTCAATCAGTCAATCTCCACCGGACTCAAATCTATCACCCTCCCTCCATAAGTCTCCCCAAATCAATCCCACAGCACATTTTCCCTGCTTGTGCTAGAGAGTCATTTGCGTAAACCCAGGTGTCACATCACTTCAAATGTCATTCTCACTTTCTGTAATTGTGCTCTTCCTTCCACTCAGCAAAACGGCATCTCCTCCCTCATGTGACCTCCTAAACCTAGTTCTTCCATCAGCGTTCCAGAACTCAGAGTCTGAGCCCCATCAGGGTCAGGCACTGTGTCCTTCTTCGAGAAGCAGCAAGGCCTAATGGAAAGAGGACAGGCTTGGGGGTCAGAGGACCTAGATTCTAATCGCAGCTCCACTACTTGTCTGTGGTGTGATCTTGGGGAAGTCACTTCACTTCTCTGCACCCTCAGTTATCTCACCTTTAGATGGGGATTAAGACTGTGAGCTCCATGTGGGACAAGGACTGTTTCCAAACTGATTATCTTGTACCCACACCAGAACTTAGCACAATACCTGATTCATAACAAATACCACAATAATTCTATTCCCTGTCACTCTTGGGGTTCACATTCTAAGTAAGAGGGAGAATACGGGTATCGAAATCCCATTTTACAGATGAAGAAACTGAGACACGGAGAATCTAAGTGACTTGCCCATGGTCACACAGCAGGCGAGCAGCAGAGTCACAAATGGAAGTTTTCTGATTCCCAGGTCCATGCTCTTTCCGCTTGCCCTGCTGTGACCTCCTGGAGGAGATGTGATTTTGAATTGTTAACATTAGTAATACTGTTATCACATTCAAAATATTATTATGAGGACTTCCCAGAGTAAGTACTCAATAAATACCGTTGGTGATAATGATTGATGATGATGATGATGGAGTCGGCACTGTTCTTTAAAAACCTCCTTTCCCCATTCATTTTTCCCTGAATAGGTGTGGTTTGGACGCTCGTTGTGCACTATTAGTGCTTTGCATCTACTGTAACTTTTCCCATCTCTCCCACTGGCAAAACTCCTAGAACTCCCGTCTCTTACATTTCTATGGGCAAAAGGAAAAATAAATAAATAGCCCTGCTACTCGTCATATGCCATGAGAGTAGCCTCCACTAGGAGGCCCAGGCCCGCTCCTGCCTTTAGGACAGAAGGAAGGAAAAAATGCTTATTGTGTGTCTGAAGGTGTTCAGTCCCAACCCAGTGGCCAGGGAACTTGGAATCCGGCCTGCGTGGACACAGACAGACTCCAGTCTCCATCAGTCCCTCGGCAACCGAGATGTCTGCCTGGCCAGCAGCCATCCAGAAAGCCTTTCACAGCCTGAAAATAACAATCCCCATCTCTGGGGTCTGGCAAAATCATAAGGCAAATCAAACGAAAGAAAGGAACCCTGGGAGAGTTTTAATATTCTTCTTACTAGACTGGAAAGTCCGGAAGAAACCCCTAGCACTAAGATTGGGAAAGCCTGCTGGAAAGTGGGAGAAATGGGGGAAAAAAATAGTCTTTGGGTGGGGGGGGGTCCTAAAGGACAGTCTTTTGGATTTAGGGCAAATTGTGGGTTGATTGAATCCTCGTCCTTCCACTCCCACTATAAAACTTACAGCCTAAAATTGTTTCCAAAATTTTCCTGGACACACAGGAAACAGATGAACTCTAACAGAATCACAATACATTATTGAAGGAAGTTTCCCTAGGATTCTTAGGTTGTTCAATATCGCATTTGCTTCTGGAGTTAGTAGGATTATCAGGGTGTGTGTAGTGAGCAGGGGAGGTAGAGGGAAAGAGCCACAGGGAAACAGACAACAGAGTGGTGAGTCCTGCTGTTTTTTGTTTTTGTTTTTTGGGGGGAGGGTGTTTAATGGCATTTATTAACTACTTCCTGTGTGCCAAGCACTGTACTAAGCTCTGGGATAGATAAAAACTAATCCATGTCCAACCTGGGGCTGGCACTTTTAATCCGCATTTTACATGTGAGGTAACAGACACAGAGAAGGAAAGCATCTTGTCCAAGGTCACACAGCTGACAAGTAGCAGATCTGGGACTAGAATCCAGGACTCTGAGGCCCATGCTCTATCCATTAGACCGTGTTGTTCTGAGGGAACTCATTATGCTCCCCACTGTGGTGGTAATACTGATAGTGCTTATTAAGCACTAATTTGGAGCCAAGCACTGGGCTAAGCACTAGAGTTGGAAAGGATAACACTTCTTTCATAGCATCCTGGTAGCCACCTTTGAGCTTCTAATCTAGTGTGCAGGGAAAATGACCAATTCTGTGTTTGTATTCTCCCGAGCACTTATTACAGTTCTTTGCACATAGTAAGCACTCAATTAATACTATTGATTGATTGATTTAAAACATATTTCATGAGATCTAAGTTGCCAAGCAAAATAATTGTGAAAGAAAGAAAAAAGCAAGACAGAACGTTTAGGAATACATTTATATATAAAATGATTTAACATGATATGAAAAACTTCAACTTAAAAATCTTCATAAATCCAAGGAGTGTAAGATATGCACATAAAGAAACTGACCACTCTTCACGATTCTAAGTGATATTGAACAATTTGCGGTATTTTGTGCGAGATTAAGACTAATGGTTTCAGAAATTCCACCGCAAATGAACAGGTCTCTGCAAAATAAAGATGTGTACTATGTTACTTTGAGGTTCCCATATTTTTTCAGATTTTGTCTGGCTACATATTGCCTCCACTCACAGCAATTCAAGTCTAATTGGCAGCTGCCTTCTTGAAACCAAAGCTATCCTCCTAAAAATGAAATTTTCAAAGCAGTTTTTTTTGATCTGGGGCTTCATAAAACCCAGCATTTGAGACATATAAAATATATACATATATACACACATATATTTCATATTTCATATATATATGTAAAATCACCCTGTTCCCATCAATCAGAAGGGACCCTCCCTCTTTAGATTTGGCTCACGATATAAAATAGAAATGGAGAGAGACAAGCAATTCACACCCATCCAGAAAGTTTGGCAATTGAAGCCCTAGAGGGAGAGCCATTTACAGGGAAAAGTGAAACTAGAGATTATTTCAGGCTGGAAGATGAGATCACCAACCAAGGGTGATCCTTCCAATTCATAGACACTTCTGGATTCATGAGGTGAGAATGAGCAGTACGGAGGACTGTAAAATTCATTTGTAGTATTCAAATTTGTTACCACACGTTCCTAAGCTGTCATTTTTATGAGGCTGGCTGATTCCATGTTGCCTTGGAAAAAGATCCGTATGGAAAAATCGCTTTTTAATTGAAACTGGTGCTTCTTCTAAAAGTCAGAAAAAGACCAAACAGAAAAGACAGCCAGGCAACTTCAGACACTATAACCCTTCTTTAAGTTTTTGTTTATTACTTTCAAAACTCATTGTGTTGAGGCATGAAGTTTAATACATTTCATTTGGACTATACACAACAGTGAACTGAACTATGTAGTCCCAAACTGTTTCAGACTGAAAATATTAACACGTTCAAAGAAGGGTTTGGATAAGAGAGCCATGATTGGTTGCTAGAGATATGGGATATAAAGTTAGAGATTTTTATTAGTTCATCCCTAACCAATAAGTTGCCGTCCCTTCCGAAATCCATCAAAGCATCCTCTTGCCAGAAGCAGTGGGTTTGACCAGTAATGAAATTGCTCACGGTGGGATAATTCTCCCTTTGCATGCTTTGTCTAGGGAGGGTGTTGATAAAAGATGGCAGCATTGGGATGGGGGGAAAGGGAGAGAGGAGTGAAACTACTCTCAGGTGGTCTCTCCTTAAAGCATTAGAGCAAGCCGAAATATTTGCTTGTTATTTTATTATTACAGGAGAAATGATTTTAATATTATAAAAAAAGATTAGACCTGGGCATTAAACTTAAAAAAAAAAATTCTGGTCCCAAAATACACCGTGGCTAGAATTACTGATGTGTTTTCAGTCAATCAATGGTGATGATTATGTACATATCTGTAATTTATTCATATTAATGTCGGTGTCCCCCTCTAGAGTGTAAGCTTGTTGTGGACAGGGCATGTGTCTGTTTATTGTTCTTTTGTGCCCTCTCAAGTGCTTCATACAGTGTTCTGCACACACTAAGCACTCAGTAAATACGATGGAATGAATCTATTCTTGCTGAGTGTTAAACACTGTAATAAGCTTTTAGGAGGAAAAAAAAAAAGACTAGGCAATAGTATTTACTGAATACTTACTATATGCAGAGCATTACACTAAGCATTTAGCAAAGCACAATGCAACTGAGTTGGTAGATGTTATCTGTTATACTTCACTCTCCCAAGCACTTCAGTTTTCTGCACACAGTAAATATTGAATAAATATGATTAATTACAGAGGATTGTACAGTCTACAGAGGAGAAGATGGACTTTCCTGCCTTCCTGGAGCTTTAAAATCTAAACGTGGAGAAAGCATATTTAAAAATATATATATTTAGAAATAGAGGGAGTGGGGGAAGCATCAGTAAATTATACTGCTTTAGGAGGATGAAATAGCTTAATAATTGACCATACAAGAATGATATAAGTATATAAACATGCACTGAAGATAAAAATAAATATTTTAGGCATAAAAAATTTTAGGCTTGGATTACTTGACCACTGATATCCTGAGATTTTATTTATTTATTTATTTATTTATTTTAGGTAAGAACCTAAGCAGTGTCATTCCCGGGTGAGATGTATGATCTTTTCAGACCAGGATTCTATCTCAAACAGAGGCACCAAAAAAAAGCATTTGGTACAGTGCACTGCACAAAGTAAGCACTCAGTAAATACCATTGAAATAGTGAATGCTTGGCAAAATGTGATGGCTTCTCTTCAGGCCATCCAAATGTTATCCTATTTTAAGACATGAAAAATGGAAACATTTTCAAATGAGCCTTTAAAGATCCATTCCTTATCTTTCTCCAAGAAGACCTAAGGAGCCTATTTCTGTGGTTTTGGTAGTTCTGAGGGCCATAACTATCTGGAGGATGGGTAGGCAATTTCAACGAGCTTCTGACCAGCCCTTAAAAGAGCAGAGATAACTCCACAGTGAGCGGAATTAGGAGAGGCTTGCTTTTAACAATCTGAATCCATTAAGTGTGATAGGGAGATTGTAGCTGGTTTGGTAATCTTAGAGACAAGAAAAAGAGTGGAGATAGTCAATTTCTAGGACAGATATGTGTAGGTATGTGTAGATATGTGTAGGTAGGTTGAGAAGCAGCGTGGCTCAGTGGAAAGAGCACGGGCTTTGGAGTCAGAGGTCATGAGTTCGAATCCCACTCTGCCTCTTGTCAGCTGTGTGACTGTGGGCAAGTCACTTCACTTCTCTGTGCCTCAGTTACCTCATCTGCAAAATGGGGATTAAGACTGTGAGCCCCACGTGAGACAACCTGTGTCTACCCCAGCGCTTAGAACAGTGCTCTGCACATAGTAAGCGCTTCACAAATACCAACATCATTATTATTATTATTATTAGGTATCAAGCAGAGTTTTGGGCGAGATAGAGGAAGCCATCTGAGACGTACAGAAGCCAACATTTACCTCTTAATAAATAATCTCCCTTGTTTTGATAAATCAATCAGTGATATTTATTGAGCACTTGCTGGGTGCACAGCATCGTACTAAGGGGTTGCAAAAATACAATAGAGTCAAGAAATACAATCCCTGCCCACAAGGAGCTTACAGTCTACAAGATCAATAAATATTCAGAAAAAACAGCCTAAGCCAGAATTGCTGCATAACTATGCTCTGAGGAGATTTTTAAGAGCCACGATTAAATAACCATTATCAAATCAATCCATTGTATTTAAGTGCTTACTACATGCAGAGAGTATTGTACTAAGCAGCTGGGAGAGTGCACTATAGCAGAGTTGATAGAACAAGTTCTCTAACCACTAGGTGCTTATAGTCTAGAAGGGAGACGGTCATTAAAATAAATTATGGATATGTTCAAAAATGCTGTGGGGCTGTGGGTGAAGTAAATAAAGGGTTTAAATCCAAGTGCAAGCACGAATAAACAATATTATCCCATGCTTCCAGCATGCAAAACCCTGTACTAAGCACTTTGGAGTTGAGAAGAGATGGGAAAAAACAAGAAAATAATAGTCTGGAAGTGCATCTCTTAGACTGCTTATGATTAAATAACTTCCCTATTTCAATTCACTTTATATTCCCTTACATCCTACATTCCAAAAACCCTCTCAACCTTCCACTACAAATGTCCTAGTAAGGGCAATTTCCCAAACTGTCCTTCTGATCTCTTATTTCTCTCTACTAACTAATAAAATTGGGGTAGCAACAAAACTCACAGACATTTATAATAATAAAAACTGTGATATTTGTTAAGCACTTACTATGTGTCAAGCACTGTTCTAAGCACTAAGCACTGCTTAACTCGAATAATCAGGTTGGACTCAGCCCTGTCCCACATGGGGCTCACACTCAATCCCCATTTTCCCGATGAGGTAACTGAGGCCCAGAGAAGTGAAGTGTCTTACCCAAGGTCACACTGCAGACATGTGGCGGAGCTGGGATTAGAACCTAGATCCTTCTAACTCCCAGGCCCATGCGTTATCCACTAAGCCAGGCTGCTTATCCCAACTAGGAGTAAGTGAAATGTGATTATTATATGTGGAGTAACTGGTTTTTCTAGAGTAGCCTAGTTAGACATGGCATCTTGATGGACAGAATGTAAAAGGTCGATATCATGTGAATCTGGGGACTTGTACACTTTGGACTGTGGCCTAAACAAAACTAAACAGAGCAAGTCTATGCAAGGTGACGATGATAACTTTGGGGAATTTTTCATCTGAAAGATGAAAGCGCACCATAAGGGCAGAGATTAGTTCAGCCCTCGACATATGGGATAATCCTTAAAACTTCACTTCTGGAAAAAACAAAACATAACCAAAAAAAAAAAAAAAAAAAAGGCCCTTAAACTTTAGAATCCCTGAAGGACTTTTACTATTGAAGGGTGCCCTATTAAAAGTTTTATGTATTCTCTTATTTTTACAGGGTGCAATCTCCCCTAAAGAGCCCTGGTCCTTGGGCTTTTAAACCCGTCTAGACCAGAAAAATTCATTAGGAGTCATCATTTTCATTATAAACATGTTATAATTCCATTTGCTTATTTCACACTGTTTAATATACTCACTTTGGTTCAACTGGGTCACATGGGAGATAACACCTGCCTGTTTCTTCTGCCAGATGAAAGTAAGGATTCCATTTGTTTTTATTCACGGGGAGGGAGGAGATGAACTGCCCAAGTGTTGTCATTTGTGAATGCACCTGCCAAGGATGAGATACTCTAATAGCTGAAATGCTTGGACCATGTGGTAAAATAGCACCAGCCACAAAACCTCAGGGTCCAATCTCTCAGGAATTCAAGATGAAAGGATCATATATATATACACACACACCATATAGATAAAATCCCCCAAACACATGTACTTTAATCTTTGAAACAGGATTTCTAGAGCTATCTGGAAGTCTCTAGAATCCTTCATTACTTGAGGCCCAAGCGACACAGACTAGGGAGTCAGAAGGACCTGGTTTCTAATCCTGGCTCCGCCACTTGTCTGCTGTGTGACCTTGAGCAAGTCACTTCATTTCTCTGGGCCTCTGTTGCCTCATCTGTAAAATGGATATTAGGATTTTGAGCCCCGTGTGAGACGGGAACTGTGCCCAACCCAATTTGCTTGTATCCACCCCAGTCCTTAGTGCAGTGCCTGGCAGATAATAAGCACTTAAATACCACAGTTATTATCATCATCATTATTGTTAAGGGGTTCTAATGTTTGAGTCCATCAGATTGGGAATGGGGATTAACCTAGGTATCTAATCTCTCTGATACCCCCACTGATTTCAAAGAGCACTGGACCGGAATTCCGGAGACACGAATTCTAATCCCAGCTTCACCCCTCACCTGCTGTGTGAACTTGTTCAGGTCACTTAACTGCTCAGTACCTTACTTTCTCCTCTGTAAAATAAGGATTAAATTCCTGTTCTCCCTTCCCCTCAGAGTTTAAATCCCAAGGTGTGGACAAGGACTGTGACATGGTTATACACGCTTATTCCCTTCTGCATCACTCTTGCTCTTGGATTTGCACTTTATTCACCCCTCCCTCAGCCCCACAGCACTTTTGTCCATATCAGTAATTTATGTACTTACATTAATGTCTATCTCCCCTCTAAACGATATGCTTGTTGTGGGGAGGGAATATATCTACCAGTTCTGTTATATTGGACTCTTCCAAGTGCTTAGTACAGCACTCTGTGCACAGTAAGCACTCAGTAGATATCACTGATTGGTCGATTGATTGTATTAGATGCACTGTAATGCTTGGCACAAAGTAAGCACTAAAACCCCACAATTATTAATTGCTATTTATTATTAACTTATTCTCTTCGTTGTTTCCTTCTGCATCGCCTATGCACTTGCATCTGTTAAAAATGATTGCGGTGTTTGTTAAGCTCTTTCTATGTGCCTGGCACTGAACTAAATGCTGGGTGGATACAAGCAAATCGGGTTGGACACAGTCCCTGTCCCTCAGAGGGCTCACAGTCACAATCCCCATTTTACAGATGAGGTAACTGATGCCCAGAGAAGTAAAGTGATTTGCCCAAGGTCATACAGCAAACAAGTAGCAGAGCCAGGATTAGAACCCATCCCTTTAAGCACTTGATATTCAATCCACCCTCAGCCCAACAGCACTTACGTACCTATCCTTAATTTATTTAAATGTCTGTCTGTTTCCCTCCCTAGATTGTAAGCTCCTTGTGGGCAGAGAAGTTGGCTATCAATTCTGTTGTCCTCTCCCATATGCTTAATGCAAGGCTCTGCACACAGAAGCAGTCAAATACAGTGAGTCAATAAATAAATAAATGAGTCAAAGAGAAAAAGAAGCTAGAATGGAGGGAGGATCGAGCCCATCCTCCATCCAGTGTAAGGAGAAAAGATTGGAGAAATGAAGAAGGGAAATGGCAACTTGAGTAAAGGCAAAATGAGACAGTACTGAAATGGCCTCTGTTCTCGCCCCATCCTCCCACCTCATTAGCTGATGGTTAATCTCACCTGTAAAATAACAATAATAATAATAATAATAATGGTAGTATTTGTTCATCGCTTACTATGTGCAAAGCACTGTTCTAAGCGCTGGGGGGGGATACAAGGTGATCAGATCAGCCCACAGTTTTAATCCCCATTTTACAGATGAGGTAACTGAGGCACAGAGAAGTTAAGTGACTTGATGAAGGTCGCACAGCTGCCAAGCAGCAGAGCCAGGATTAGAACCCATGACCTCTGACTCCCAAGCCTGGGCTCTTTCCACTGAGCCAAGCTGCTTCTTTAAGAAACAGGCTTCTGGAGGCACAACACTGCTCTCTCCCAAGACCCTATATGAACCCACAAGGCATTCATGTGTTTCACAGTGTGACCGGCCTAGGCTTTGCTCAGATGTGCTCAGTATTCCAGAGGTTTCTGGGCAACTGTGCCAATGAGGTGACATGGGTCCACCTGTTTTCCTTTTCTAGGAACCCTTAAAGCCCAATGGGAAGAACTCTCCCGTGAGGCCCAGGGCACTCTCTGGGACTACCATTTTGATCTGAGCTATGCCCTCATAAGCTGTATGCGACAGATAGTTGCCTTCCAGGTAGGTAATGTACGTGGGGGTGCTTACTCATCGGAGCTCGAAAGGCTAGCCCAATAATCAATCGATGATATTTATTAAGCACATACCGGGTGCAGAGCACCGTAATCAGCTACTGGAAGAGTACAATATAACAGAGTCGGTAGACACGTCCCCTGCCCACGACGAATAAACCTTCGTGGAACCCGACTTACTTTTGTACATCCTGGCTGGATGCCTCCAACTGTTTATAAGTCATGCAAGGAAGTCATCTATCTTGACCAATATGACTCAAGCACATTTCCCATGTCAATCGCACATGCTCGGGCTGACATTTCTGTGACACGACTTCATCTGTTTCAAGCGGCAGACCCAGGGATGGCTCTTTAACTCACCCGATGCAGGTAGAAATCCCCTTCTAAGGTATTGGCAGTAGGATCTGGAAATTATAAAGCCACAGGCCCTGTTTCCTGAAGCCCCAGGGACTAGAATCCTGACCGACTACAATGATCCTTTACTTAGGGTAATAGGATGCTGGAATTGTACAGTGCAATTATCGCAAAATTGTAATTATAATAATAGATGGGCTGGTCACCCCAGCAAGACCCATCTGAAATAATCACTGGCAGAGGGATTTCAAGCTTTGACCCGCTGGAAGCTAACACCTGATGGCTGGATTTTGGAGCCAGTCACATCTGCAGATTTTTTTTTTTTTTTAACACTTTCCAGAACACCAGCGGTTAACCCCATAACACCCAAACGCTAGCTATTACCTTTACGTTTGCCCTGCAGCTGCCTGACTGGGTTCGTTTTTATGGAAGCCTTCAGCACCCGAACCATTAGCTGCCTGGTGAAAGCTTGCATGCAGAAGACCGCTGGTTAGTTAAATCCCCCATCAGGCTCGCAGCTGTTGTAAAATATGCTGTGACCAAAATATCCATGTGCAACGCATTGTTGATCAATCTGTATGCCAGTTTGGGGCAGGACTGGAAAAACAACTGAGTGGACAGTCGACTCTTCTAAAAGCTCAGCATCACGCCGCACGGCCTGCGATCTCAGGAATATCTCCGTAGGGCTCCGACACCCCTCTTTCCGTGAGCATCGTGGTCTGTGCAAATTCAAACGGGATGGGCTCGGGTCAATAAAAATAGTCTTTTCCGGCCTCCTTGGCTCCGCCGGCACAGAATCAATGCCAGATTCAACGGCTCAAACAAATCCCAGATTGCCGGTGGCCATTGAAGTCGGCATTAGGTGGGTTGTGATGGGCCCCGGCTTCGACGCTAGAGCCGCGGTCCGGACCCTGCCATCCAGCGTGGTTTGCGGCTCCGGGCTCGGAGGGACGGACACGAGCCTCCTCGCCACATCCAAAAAAAGCCGATCATGCTAAGACAGCCTGTCCCGCGGCCTCTCACGTAAAAAGGTATCGCACCATCGTCACGGGGCTTACCCGGGATCTAAGGAATACGGTTCACCACAACAGCCTCCAGCTCTGGCCATGTGGGAGCAGAAACCCGAAACCCGTGAGGGAGAGGCAGATGGCACCAGCCTGTCCTACCTATTAGTCTTATTAGTCTTATCATTATTAGTAGTATTACAGTCCTCTTGACTGTAAGCTCTCTATGGATAAGGAATGTTTCTACCAACTCTGTTATATTGTACTCTGCAGAGTGACTCTGGGCAAGTCACTTCACTTATCTGTGCTTCAGTTACCTCATCTGTAAAATGGGGAATGTGAGCCCCATGTAGGACGGGGACTCTGTCCAACCCCATTGGTTTGTACCCAACCTAGCACTTAGTAAACTGCCTGGCATATAGTAAGCACTTAACAAATATTACAGTTATTATTATTACTCTCCTAAGCACTTAGCACAATGCTCCGCAGACACTAAGCACTCAATAATTACCATTTTTATGGTATTTGTTAAGCAGTTACTATGTGCCAGGCACTGTAGTAAGCACTGGAGTAGATACAAGATAATCAAGTTGGACATGGACCCTGTCCCACAAGGGGCTCACAGTCTGAATCCCCATTTAACAGATGTGGTAATTGAGGTCCAGAAGAATGAAATGACTTGCCTAAGATCACACAGCACACAAGAGGTAGAGTCAGGACTAGAATCCAGGCCCTGTGACTCCCAGGTCCATGCACTATTTTCATTCTTCTTCTTCTTATTATCATTGTCATCTTAAGCAGAGTTGCCTAGTGGGCCTGGGAATCAGAAGGACCTGGGTTTTAATCCCAGCTCCACACTTGTCTGCTCTGTGACTTTGGGCTAGTCATTTCACTTTTCTGTGTCTCTGTTCCCTCATCTGCAAAATGAGGATTCAGACCCTAAGCCCTATTTGAGACAGGGACTGTGCCCCACCTGATTTGCTTGAATCTACCCCAGAGTTTAATATAGTGATTGGCACATCATCAGTGCTTATTATTATTATTTTTGTCATCATCATTACATTTCTTAAGCATTTACTAAGCACTGTTCTAACATGGGGGGTAGATACAATGGATAAGGTTGAACAGTCCGTGTCCCATATAGGGCACAAAGTCTAAGTCCTTGGATAAGCACATAGGTTGTATTTTTTAATCTGCATTTATTATATCTATTCCAGCTCTTGCCACATAGTAAGTGTCTAACAAATGCCATGATTATTACTATTCTGAAATAGCTCCCTGAGATGGTGGCTTTGAATGAGAAAAGGATGAGGTTTGGGGAAAATGGAGCGAGGAAGCGTGTTCTGGGCAGGTGGGAGGAGGAAATGGGTGTGAGCATTGAGCCACATGTGGGAAAGTAAAGATTAAAGGACAATTGGGAGGTCTGCTTGGGAAGCATTCGAGCTGGGTTGCAGTGGGAGAAAAGAGTAAACAGTTAAGAAAGAACCAGTGGAGGGATCCCTGACCCAAAAAAGAACCCATTTATAAGGTTAAATCTGCCACCTGTCTTTCACCTCTATTGTATTCTCCCTAGTGTTTAGTACAGTGCTCTATAAACAGTAGGTGCTCAATTTTGGATTGATTGAATTTGGAGGACAATCCCTCTCTGGAGAATCAAAGATCTTGCTTGAGTTCCCTTAGGCCTTAGGTTTCCTAGATATGGTTGTTGGAGTTCCTAAACACCCTTTGCCTTTTAGTGACTCCCTGATGATGATAATTGTAAATTAATAATCTTCAATCATATTTATTGAGTGCTTACTGGGTGCAGACAACTGTACTAAGCGCTTAGGAGAGAAGAATATAACAGAATTGGTAGATATTCCCATCCCCTAGTGGGACAGACATAGGGGGAGACAGACATTCATGTAAATAAATAAATTATGAATTTATTTATTACACAAGAGCTGTGGGGCTGAATGAAGGGTGAATAAAAGGTGCAAATCCAAGTGCACCCAAATCCATTTCAGGTATATCTTCAGATTTACCTGGTTAAGTAAAAAAAGAAACAGAAACTCTGTGCAGAGCACTGTACCAAGCTCTTGAAATCCATGCAAAAGAGATCTGAGGTTACATTCCCAGCCAGATAATCACCTCGGGTCAATGTTCCACAGACTTGGATTTGCCATCGGCCATAACCAGCCAATTTTCCCTGAAATGGTGGAAAGTGGCCCAAATAATTTTGGTAAATTATGTATTCCACATAATATAGGCTAAAATTAATAGGAAAATCACCACCACTCTTCTATTTTATAAGGAAAAGGAGAGATGAGCAAGAGATAATTTAAAAAATGACTGAACACCATTTTAAAACAATTCTTTTCAAAGTAACAATCATGGATTCAGTCCCCCCACCCAGCCCCACCCCGCCCCCCAGCCCATTTACTGTTTGGCAGTGCAGTTTCACTGGTGCTATAAATACTAGTATATAAACTAATTGAACCCTTTGGCTCACCTTACTGTGCATAAAGAAATTGATGTAAGAGAGCTACTGTAAGTAACTCAAAAATGCTCCCTCCCTGGCTTTTCTTTGCTTTCTTTGCTTTCGCAGTATTTCTGCTTAACAGATGCAGGTGAAAAATCCTTCTTGTGAAGAATTATTTTAAGGCATAAGGAAAAGTTTGGGGCATCCCAGGCCAACCCTGTAGTTCCAACGGTCCTTAAATTACATCCAAACATCTCGAGCACGTAATTAGAAAGAATGCTCAGTCATCAAGGTGAGAAAGTAATCTAATTCTGCTCTTCAAACACCCCTGAGATCACTACGAGTTCTTGATCATAATCAAATGTATCAAGAAACACAGGATGGGAAAGTGCTTTAATATCCGATGTTGTCGATATGCGTGAACTCATGAAGACAAGTCAACCTAATTCAGGGAAATATGAGCTCAGGATTTTCCAAGTGTCAGAAATATTCTTTCCATCACATGGAAACCGACTCTCTTCGGAGAAATAGGAGTTCTGTTTGCTTTGTGTTCTGACTAGCTGGTTGTCTGACAAATATTTGTCCCAAAGAACCGATTATTTATTTTTTTGCTTCCCACCTACTCCTTGAGGTTTTGTCCTATCATTTCTTGCTCTTTTCCAGAATCTTGCTCAGTCTGAAACTAGGTTTACCGAACAAATCAAGTAAAATCAAGGCATTCCTAGAAAAAGGAACAGAAAGCACACTATATATCAATGTCAATGGTATTTAATGAGCACTTGCGGTGTGCAGAGCACCAAACTAAGCACTTGGGAGAGTACAATACGAAGCATTGGTAGATAGATTCCCTTGCCTACAAGCAACCTATTGTCTTGAGGGGGAAACAGGTATTTTAAAAAATTGCAGATATGTATGCAATTGCTATGGAACTGAACTTGGAGTGAATATCAAATGTTTAAATAGTACAGATACAAATAAATGGGTGACAGAAGGCTGAGGGAATGGGGGAAATTAAGCTTTTGTGGGAAAGGTGTCTTGAAGGACACGTGATTTTAATAAGGCTATGAAATAATTGTAAATATGGTTATTATTAATAATTATTTATTAACTAAGGTTGCTATTTCATCATAATATCACTAAACCAGTGATCCTCACAAGAGGTCACAGTGAGGAACTGATAGTGAACTTGTCCAAAAATCCATGGCAGGCCAGGCAATACCAAATCAATATAGGAATGGTCTTAATCATACTAATTACCATGATCCATAGTATTTTTTGAACCACTACTGATTGGATAGCAATGTATAAGGCATTTGAGGAAATATAGACAGAGGTTAATCAAAACCGGTTCTAATCTCCTAGGGTCTTTGAAGAAACAGCACTTTTCCCAAGTGTTTCAAACAGGGATTTACACTCAGTAGTTGCACAACAAATACCATTACTCTTACGCCACATCTACTAAGCTTCTTCCTTAGGGATGACGATAGTGCTTGACTTGGTTATTCCTTATTTAAGCCCTTTTGAAATTTTAGACTCACACATCTTGATTTGTGTCAAATTAGTACTTTAGACTCATTTGGATATCACCAGTCTGGAGTGATAGTTTGGACACTATATTTTTTCCTGCTGAATTATGTTAGCATCTCTATTGCCACAGGAAGGCAGATGTGACTTCAAATAATAACAACAATAGTAATCTTGGTTTCTGTTAAGAGCTTACTATGTATCAAGCACTGATCTAAGCACTGGGGTAGACACAAGTTAATCAGGTGAGACAGTC
The DNA here is from genome assembly GCF_004115215.2 of Ornithorhynchus anatinus. Taxonomy (NCBI): domain Eukaryota; kingdom Metazoa; phylum Chordata; class Mammalia; order Monotremata; family Ornithorhynchidae; genus Ornithorhynchus; species Ornithorhynchus anatinus. Next base: position 63,647,882 of record NC_041735.1, on the reverse strand, counting down.
CTTGTCCCCCATTGGGGTTCAGAACTAAGTGTAAGTAAGGGGGAAACAGATATTGATCCTCCATTTTTCAGTTGACGAAACTGAGGCAAAGAGAAGTTAATTGACTCGCCCAAGGTCACAGGCAGGCTGCTGACAGAACCGGATTTAGAACCCAGATCTGCTGACTCCCAGGCCCATGTTCTTTCCAAGAGGCCATATTGCTCCTCATTGAAAGACAATTTTTATTCTTCAGTGATGAATGCCCAGTCTCAGTTAATCTATAAAACCTCCTACAGGTAGTAGCATGGCCTAGTGGCCTTTTTACCAGGAAAACTATAGGGATCCACTACCAGAACAATTGCAGATGGAGAAGAGGGTGTTCTGGGAGAGATATGTCTGTGGTTTCGCTATGGGTAGGAAACGACTCAACGGCTTAGGAAAAGACAGGAACAAAAGGATGGCATAGTTATGCTCTACTCTCCCAAGTGCTTAATACAGTGCTCTCTAGCCTGTGAGCTCATTGTGGGCAGGGAATGCATCTCTTTGTTGCTATACTGTACTGTCTCAAGCGCTTAGCACAGTGCTTTGCACACACTAAGTGCTCAATAATTCGATTGAATGAATGAATCTTTACACAGTAAACCTCCAGTAAATACAATGATTGACTGTCTTTTTCCTATCTGTGATTTATTTGTGCCTGTCTTTCCTACTAAATACCTATTCTCCCTCCTACTCAGGCTGTGAGCCCAAAGAGGAGCTGTGTCCAACCTGATTTACCTCATATCTGCCCCAGTGATTACTACAGTGCTTGGCACATAGTGAGTGCTGTAAATATGCCATTATTATTATTTTTATTCATTCAATCATATTTATTGAGCACTTACTATGTGCCAAGCACTGTACTAAGCGCTGGGAAAGTACAATTCAGTAACAGATAGAGACAATCCCTACCCAACAGCGGGTTCACAGTCTAGAAGGGGACACAGATGAAAAAAGTGGACAGGCATTAATAGCGTTATTGCTATTATCATTATTATATATTACAGTACTAGAATACAATGTCTTATAATAATGATAATAGTAATAAATTTGAAGCTCCTTGCAGGCAGGGATCATATCTATAGATTTATTATACTCTCTCCACCATTTTTACAGTGCTCTGCAAACAATACAATTGATCAATCATTCAGTGGCATTTATTGAGAGCTTAAAACATGCAGAACACTGTACTAAGCACTTAGGTAATACAACATTAAAGAGTCGGTAGACACGTTCCCCGCCTGCAAGGAGTTCCCAATCTGAAGGAGGAGCATACAGTTTAGAGGTGAAAGTTTAACTGAAGTTTTATTACATTAATTTTTCCTATAAAAAATACATATAAATATTCACTATTTCTGGGTAATCAAACCAGATCAACCTCCTGAAAAATCCTGGATAAATAAGATTTAAAAAAAAAACCCTCAATATGAGAATTAGCACCGATTTACAGAATAGAAGACTCAAATTATCACTATCAGCAGTCTACATCAGCAGCTTGTATAGTCCATGAGGGGGAGAAAGGCTAATTTGCTTCAATTGTTTTTTTCCCCGAGTGCTCAGTACACTGTTTTGCACTAAATAGATGTTTAATAAACACCACTGATAATCTAATTGTTCGACTTACACTATGAAGACCTTATCCCAGTCTTTATGGAGGAGAGATTCTGAATAAAAAATCTGATTATGAAAATCCAAAATGGATGACCAAGGAAATGTTTTATGTGTGTGTGTGTGTGTTTGGTGGTGGGGGACGGGAGAGGGGACATAACAGTACATATTATGATATACTATAATGTATATACTACTATTAATACATATATACACTTTAGGTACAAATTTTCACTTTTAAATAAATTATTAATTTGAAATTTTGCATTTTAGTTCCTACTGTTGTTATTTAATACACCACCTCCATGCCAAGTGTTTCTTCATGGGTATTACTCTTTTTCCAAGCAAATGGCACAACGGTGTTCACAACACCACGGTTTACTGGCACTCAACACCATTAAGGCACCCATCCCCTCTCGGGGTCGCACCTGGACAGTTTCCAGTACTCTAACGGTATCAACTATGGGAGGGAGGGTCAAGCAGAGGCCTATCCATTCCATTCCTAGCTTGGCCAGTGGCTAGCAAGTCGAAGGCCATCTGCTACAAGTCAAAACTCACCTGTGCTGGGCAGCAGCGGCTTGTAAGGGAGTCAAGGGAACAGACTCAAGCGGATTGTGTGGAAGGAGGTCAAGGAAAACCACTTCCTTATTTTTCCCAAGAAAACTACGATTGCAGATGGAGGTGAGTCGTTTCTGGGAGAGCTGTGTCAGTGGAGTCTCTATGGATCGGAGCCGACTTGACAGCATAAGACAAGACACCCAGATTTCATTTTGGGTATTGTGCTCCTGTATCACTGAAATGCTTAATATCCAAATCTTACTTTCAAGGGGACGGTCTCATCAAACAAAAGATAAGCCAAAACAGACTGCTGGTGCTCATTACCAACGATTTTCTAGACTCTTTATAGGAGTAGGAAGTCAGTCAATCATATTTACTGAGCACTTACTGTGTGCAGAGCAGTGTACTGAATACTTGAGACAGTACGATATTACAAAATACAGACATATTTTCTGCCTATAACTACCTTACAGTCTAGAGGGAAAAGCACCCAGAGGGAAAAAAAAAAAACCAAAACATTGCACGTGTTTAAAAAGGACCGACTTTTCGTTATCGCAGCCCAAATTCCTTCTGATGCTACAACACAATGAAAATGTTGACAATTGACCAGCCAAAGATCCTCAATCAGATCTGGCTGAAATTGGATGGATTTTTACAGCAACATACCATTTTCTGCATGTCTCACTGCCATCTTTCTAAAATATAATTTGCTTTGGGTTTTGTGGAGAGGAGATATTGTGTCTTCCTCTCTCGCTGAGCAACTCCCCAGGAAGAATGGAAGTGGCCTAGTGTAGCTGCCATTTTCTCTTTTCAGGGGCTCATCCCTCATATGCCTCCAATTTGTGTTTGTTTGTTTTTAATTATAGAAGATAAAGTGATTTCTGTAAACAAGCTGCAGAGATCATTAATAATCACATACGAGAGCTAAATATAAACCAAAATCTAAGAGGGGAAGCTTGTGACTGGTAGGTTTTAGATGTGATCAGCCAGATTAGGGAGGGCAGCATCGAATTCCTGCCATTAAAAAGTGGAGCGGAGCAATGGGGAAAGGGCGGAAGTCTCGGGAATGAGGAGAGCAGCTATTAACGGAGACTTAAAGCTTGACTGTTTTGAGTTTTACCAGGCCCTTCTCTCGTTGTAGTCTCGACTAGTGTATGGAGTGAGGTGATATACTCAAGAGTAGGGAAAACTGAAAAGAATAACACGTTTGTTATGTGTGTGGTTAGGACTGGATGCTCTTTAAGGACACCGTGTCTGGTGAAAGCATTAGGTATTGCATAGTTAAAAAAAAAAAAGAAGAAGAAGAAAGAGAAAGAGCTTCCAATCAGAAGTCAACGTTAGCCCGAGAAATAAGCAAGAAAGCCCCTGTGACAAACCAACAAAGGGGAATTCTGGGCCGGGATGCCAACGGGAAGCTGGGTGACTGAGGAAATGGACGATGGCCCCGATGTGACGAAAGCTTGCGTCGATTCGGTACTGAGAGAGTCTCCCTGCTGAATGTCAGGCATCAGGGCCATGACTTGCCCTTACATTAATAATAATAATGATTAAGGTACTTGTTAAGTGCTTACTGTGTGCCAAGCACTCTTCTAAGTACTGGGGTAGATACACGTTAATCAGGTTGGACGCAGTCCCTGTCCCATATGGGGCTCACAGTCCTAATCCCCATTTTACACATGAGGTAACTGAGGTCCAGAGAAGTTCAGTGACTTGCCCAAGGTCACACAGCAGATGTGTGGTGGAGCCAGGATTAGATCCCAGATCCATCTGTCTCCCAGGCCTGTGCATAAGAAATACTACTGATCATTGTGGTATTTGTTAAGTGCTTACTATGTGTCAGGTACTATACTGAACACTGAGGTAGATAGAAGGTAATCAGGTTGGACACAGTCCCTGTCCCACATAGGGGTCTCACTCTTAATCTTTATTTTACAGATGAGGTACCTGAGGCACAGAGATGTGAAGTGACTTGTTCAAGACCACAAAGCAGGGATTAGGGAGTAGGGTTTAGAATTTAGGTGCTCCCAGTGCCGGGCTTTTTCTACAAGGCTATCTTCCTTCCCTAGTTTGATGGTGTTAGAAGGGTGAAGTGTGTGGGCTAAGCTGAAGTGAGAAATCAGGAAGGTGAGGTAGGAGGGAGATAGAGACTAAACATTTGTAGAGAATGTCTCTGTTTGTTGCCAAATTGTACTTTCCAAGGGCTTAGTACAGTGCTCTGCACACAGTAAGCACTCAATAAATACATTCGAATGAATGAATTTGTAAGTAAGTATATATATATATATATACTTTGTTTTAGCAGGGCAACATATCTTGTGAGTGACTGTTAGAGTGTAGAGTGGCAATGTAGTATTAGGCTTTAGCCCAAACTTTTTTCTTATGGTATTTGTTAAGCACTTATATGCCAGGCACTGCTTTAATCGCTGGAGAAGATAAAGGCTAATCGGGTTAGATACAGTCCATGTCCCCCAAGGGACTCAGTCTTAACCCCCATTTCACAGATGAAGTAACTGAGGCACAGAGAATATAAATGATTTGCCTAGGCTCACACAGCAGACAAGTGGCAGAGCTGGAATTAGAACCCAGCTCTTTCTGACTCCCAGCCTCAGGCTCTATCCACTGGACCACATTTCTGCCCTCCACAAGATCTACAGAATTGCAGTGCTGTTCAATCTTGTGTGTGTTGGTGTATGTATATATTCATTTATACACAGTTCAGGAAGTGGTAAGCATATGGAATTTGTTACCATAGGCAGTTGTGCAGACTGAAAATATCAATGGTTCAAGGGGGTTTGGATAAATTAAAAGACCAACGGTCCTTATTGGGTTGCTAGAAGCTATATTAGGGATAGAGCAGAAAGGTTAGGGATGTTAAATGGTACATCCCTAAACATTGGGATCAGTGTCAAGGGAGCAACCATCACATAGTTCCACTAAGCACCATCAGAGACAGGATATTCGATGGCCATTTGTGGGCAGGGATGGACTCTCTTTATTGCTGAATTGTACTTTCCAAGGGCTTAGTACAGTGCTCTGCCTGCAGTAAGTGCTCAATAAATATGATTGAATGAATGAATGACAGAATGTACCACTGGTTGGATCCAGTATAGCAGATAGAGCACTGGCCAGGAAGTCAGAAGGAACTGAGTTCTAGTTCCACCTCTGCCACTTGTCTGTTGTGTGACTTTGGGGAAGTCACTTAATTTCTCTGTGCCTCAGTTCCCTCATCTGTAAAATGGGGACTAAGACCGTGAGCCCTATGTGGAACAGGGAATGTTTCCAACCTGATTAGCTTGTATCTACCCCAGTGCTTAGTACAGTACCTGACACACAGTAAGTGATTAACAAGTACCAGAATTATTATTAGTAGTAGTATTTCTTAAGCTATTACATAGATATTTATAAACATAGCTACACACACACATATATATATATATATTTTATATAGTTATATATTTTATAGATATAGATATATAATATGCATTCATTCAGAATCAGCTGCACGTTTCAGTCATTACAGAGGAGCATCTAAGGTAGTGATTCAAAAACTGTTGAAGATACCCTCTTGTATTATTCATGCTAGCTCAATGAATGATACAACTAGAACCATCTGGAGATTAAAAGTTTGCTACCGGGACTTGCTAGCACCGGGTTAAGACGAGATACATCTACACAGGCAGGATTTATGCAGTAGTCTGGCTCTTCTATGTCCTTGTTTTCAGTAAGATTGGGTGCAACTGATGGATGAACATATTGAACCTATCTATGCTGTGATTTTTGACCTTCTGAATATTTATTACCCTACCATATTCTAAGCTCACTCTCATATGTCCTTGCCAGAATCGATCTCCTTATCTAAAAACAATTCCTCCAGCGCAAAGAGATAAAGGAGTTCTTAGTTATCTCTCCAGCAAATAATAAGAACTAGGCCCATCTGAAGACACGAGGAGGCCTGACAGTGCTTTCTCCTAGGTCATCTGTCAGACACACAGAAAACGAGCCAGGTAAAGTCTTGAGTCATGTGTCCCATTCCCGGCAGGAAGAGCAGGAGTGTGGAGGTATGGGTTTGACGTTTCGTCAAAGACGGATCGATAGCTTTCCAAGCACGATCGTGGAAAGGGGGGGAAAAAAAGGAGTCAATCCTGGCCAGTGTGATTTGTGGGGTTTTTCACCTGGGGGAAGGGCCGAGCCCGGAAGGCTATGCGTCAACCGGCATGTGGAATCACTTACGGGCCCTGGCCTTACACGTTCTGAATTACCCTCAGATAGCAAAAGCATGCACCGCGCGGAAGGAGCGAGCAGGCCCAACTGGACCTGATAGATCCAATCCCTGGAGTGCTCTCCTTCCTCCTCCCTCGATTACCATGGCCGCTTTTTCATCACCTCCTGGATCTTTCCCTCCCAGACCACTGCAACAGCAAGCATCCAGTTACACCCCCCAGGTCCCCGACTCAGGGCCGGGAGGCGGACGGAGACGTTTCTCCCCGCGTGCTCGCTGGAGCGTCAGCGGCGGCGGCCGGCACTTAGACCCTCGCCAGAAAATGAACTTCTGCAGCAGTCGAAGCGCTGGCCAGACGTTTACAAGCCATTTTCTTTGGCTGACGAGTTTGTTTTCAAATGCTTAATGGAGCATCTGCAACTACTGTTTTATTGAAGTAATTTCAAATGCAGTGGGGTTTCCAGTAATGTATGACAGTTTTAAAAGTTAAAGGAGACCGGGAGGCAGAGACAACAGCGGAACAGATGTGTTTCAGCGGGGCCTTTCACTTGGCATTTCGCTAAGCCGTCTACTCTATAGAATCTTCTCAGGAAGCCAGAGGGTATCCCACATGCTACTTAGACAGGAACGGTAATTTACGTTTACCAATAAACAAATAGAGAGGTAGCCCAGGTTAGTGGCGAAGACAGTGATCTTGAAATCATCAAGGCAGAAGTGGGTAAAAGATAATTGTTTCTGGAGACAACAAAGGTGAGGCTGTCGCAAGCGACTCTGGATGATAAATTGAGATATGGTGATGTTAAAGGCTCTAATTCAGAGTTGAAGGTAAACAGAACTCTGGATAGCTGTGCCTTGTCGTAGACGGAGGCCGTGAAGAGAATCTTCGAATACAGTGGTCAGAGAAGCGGGACTGAGAGCCCAGATGATTTAAAAAAGCTGACCGAATGACTTAGGTGATTAAGAATGATGATGGAGCTTCAATCCAGTCTCAGAGGTTTCAATCAATCAGGAACTCAAACGTACTTATTGAGCACTTACTCGGTGCAGAGCACTGTACTAAGCGCTTGGGAGAGTATGATACAACAGACTTGGAAGACGTGTTCCCTGTCCGCATTGAGCTTACACTCTTGAAGGACCCATGACCTGTGGGAAGGAATTATTGTCTTTGTTGTTATCTTATGCTTTTATGTCCATAGTGAGGCCATGCACACATCTCTCCCAGAATGCACCACCTCCATCCGCAATCGTTCTGGTAGTGGATCCAGAGAGTTTTCTTTGTCAAAATCCGGAAATGGCTTACCGCTGCCTCCTTCTGTGCAGTAAATGCTCCTCTGCCCTCGACTCTCTCCTGCTGCTGCCCAGCACAGGGGAGCTTTGAGTTCTAGCAGATTTCCTTCCCCTCATTAGCCACAGTCCAAGCTAGGAATGGATTGGGTAGGCCTCTGCTTGACTCTCCTCCTATAGCTGAGACTGGTAGAGCACTGGAAACTCTCCAGGCGCAACCCTGAGAGGGTCACTGATTACTGTGCTAGCAGATAGTAGTCAATTCTTTGAGGGGAGGGATCATGTCACAGAACCCTATTGTACTCTCCCGGGTGCTTAGTACAGTGTCCTGCATAGAGTAAATTATCAGGAAAAATTATTGATTGATTGAACCTGACTGAACTTTCAAAGTCCCCAAGAGAGAGGACTATTCCTCCTTTCATTTGGCTACATTAGAGGGAGGGCAGGATCCCCCCTCGCTTCCTGCTGCTGTCCTCCAGGAACTACCACCGCAGAACCTTCTAGTTATTGCTGTTTTCAGATCTCTGGGCAAGGCTTCAGATAACATGAGGGTCCTCTCTCAGAGGCTATGGAAGCTTAGCCAATGTCTGGGAAAAATCTGCCCCTGCTGTGGCTGATCTTGGAACTTACATACTTTTTTCAGCACTAATGGCTCTCTCTAAAATGGAGAGTCAATCAATTGTATTTATTGAACGCTGTATGCAGAGCAGTGTACTAAGCCCTTGGGAGAGTACAATAATAATAATATGAGGCATGTTCTCTGTCCACAGTGAGCTTGCAATCTAGAGGGGGAGATGGATATAAATGTAAATAAATGAATTACAGATATGTATTAAGCACTGTGGGGGCTGGAGGGGATGTGAATAAAGGGAGCACAGGGTGAAACGAAAGGGAGTGGGAGAAGAGGAAAAGAGGGTTTAATCAAGGTAGGCTTGGTGGAGGACACGTGCCTTCAGTAAGGCTTCAAAGTGAGGGAGTGTGATTGTCTGTTGGTTGGGAAGAGGGAGGATGTTCCAGGCCAAAGGCAGGAGATGGGTGAGAGGTTGGAAGTGAGATAGACAAGACAGTGTATAGTGAGTAGGTTGGCATTAGAAGAACAACCTGTGTGAGCTGGGTTATTGTAGAAAAGCAGTGAGATAAAGCAAAGAAGGGGGCAGGGGGGAGCAAGGTGATTTAGTGTTTTTAAAGCCCATGCCAAGGAGTTTCTGTTTTGGACATGTTAAGTTTGAGGCAATGGCAGGACTTCCAAGAAGAGATGTCTTGAAGTCAGGAGGAAAGTCGAGACTGCAGACAGGGAGATAGACCTGGACTAGGGAGGAAGATTTAGGAATTATGCACATTAGAGGTGGTAGCTGAAGCAATGGGAGTGAATGAATTCTCCAAACGAGTGCATGTAGTTGGACAATAGGAGACCCAGAACTGAACCTTGAGGGACCCCCAAAGTTAGGGGCTGGGAGGCAGAGGAAGAGCCCATGAAAGAGATTGAGAATGTGTGGCCAGAGATAGGAGGGGAACCAAGAGAGGATATTGTAAGTGAAAACGAAGTTGGATAATGTTTCAAGGAGAAGGGGGTGATCAACAATGTCAAAAGCAGATGAGAGGACAAGGAGAGTTAGGATGGAGTAGAGTCTATTGGATTTGACAAGAAGGAGATCATTTCTGACCTTCAAGAGGATGGTTTCTGTGAAGTGAAGGGGACCAAAGCCAGACTGGAGGAGGTGGAGGAGAAAAGTGGAAGAGAGGAACTTGAGGCACTGGGTGTAGAAAACCTCTTCAAGGAGCTTGGAGCGGAATGGTAGGAGGGAGATGGGGCGATAACTGGAAGGAGCCATGGGGGAAGGGAGGGTTTTTTAGAAAGGGGAGACATGGGAGACATACATATTTGAAAGCAGTGGGGAAGAAGCCATTGGAGAGCAAACAGATGAAGATGGCAGTCAGCGAAGGAAAAAGGCAGTCGGGCAAGTGTTTTGATAAGGTGCAAAGAGATGGGGTCGGATGTGCAGGTGGAGGGAGTGGATTTTGAGAGAAAGCAGAAGATCTCCTCTTGAAATACTGCTGGGAAAGATGGAAGAGTTGAGGGGCAGAAGTAGCAAGGGACTGGAAAGGAGTGTGGGAGGTTTTAAGGAGATCGACCTGATGGCTTCCATTTTCTCAAAGTAGGTAGCCAGATCATTAGGAGTAAGAGATGGGTGAGGCGGAGGGGGTGGGGGGACAGGATATTAGACGAGGGAGTTAAACATCTGGAATAACTGGCGAGGGCCATGGACATGGGTGTCAATAAGGATGGAGAAATTGTGGTATGAGATTGAACCAGAAAGAGTGGTACGACATCGACAAAAGGATAGGAGAGCGAGAGATTTGGGTTCAGTTCTATAGAGACGATGGTGTTGAGGACATCAACCTCGTCATCAAAGGATGGTATATTGGTTATGGAGGATAAATAGGACATGATGATTTGAGAAAATTGAATGGGGGTCAAAAAATTGAAGCCCTCTGTGAGGGAACAGGACTGATTTGCAAGTCAGTGGTATTAGAAGGCAGGGACAAGTTTCCTCAGTATAAATGTATTTACTATCATAACCAACAGTCATCTTTAAAAGAGAAATCTCTCTTCTTTGTTGGAGAAAAAAGTTCATTCCCTCAGGTTCACCCATCTGTTATCCCGCTTGCAGATTCAGGTGGCAATTTCTCAGCCAGGGGACATCTGATTCTAAGGCCGCTACATATGTTGAAATAGATTTTATAAGAGGTTCTATTTTCCCCTCCCAGGTTTTTAAATTATAAATGATACATATGAAATGTTCACTAAGTGCTAATGACTGAGGTAGATATAAGAATATCAGATTGGACACAGACCCCATTCTTCATGAGATTTAGTACAGTACTAAGTGCTTACTACAGTGCTCTGCACACAGTAAGTGCTCAGTTAATACAATTGAATGAATGAATTTAGAATCCATCTTTTGCCCATTGATCTCCAGTTATTACAAGAAGCTGTAAAGAAAAACTTGCAGAACAAGCCTCATTAATTGGGGGGTTCTTTTGAAATGAACCATTTGGGCTCAGATCATTCTTCTGAAATCATAGACATCAAAATGTTGTTAGACATTTTGATCATCATCCTGGAGTTAGAGATTGAGCAGAATAAAAAAAAAAAAAAAAACCTTACCCCCTCTAGACTGTAAGCTTGTTGTGGACAGTGACTGTGTGTTTTTATTGAACTCTCCCAAGAGCTTAGTACAGTGCTCTGTACCCAGGAAGCACTCAATACAATTGATTGACCGAGGAAACTTAACCAGAGAGGTTAAGGAACTTGCCTGAGGTCACTCACTTTCCACTAATAATAATAATAATAATAATAATAATGTTGGTATTTGTTAAGCACTTACTATGTGCAGAGCACTGTTCTAAGCGCTGGGGTAGATACAGGGTCATCAGGTTGTCACACGTAAGGCTCACAGTTAATACTCATTTTACAGATGAGGTAACTGAGGCACAAAGAAGTTAAGTGACTTGCCCACAGTCACACAGTTGACAAGTGGCAGAGCTGGAATTCGAACTCATGACCTCTGACTCCTAAGTCCAGGCTCTTTCCACTAAGCCACGCTGCTTCTCTAGCCACGCTGCTTCACTAGACAACACTTCCTTATCAGTGGTATTTATTACCCACCTAAACTTTTCCCAGCCCTGAAGTACTTGAAAACACAGTACAACAAGTAGACATGATCCCAACCTTCAAGGAGTTGTTTACATCTATGGAGGAAGCCAGACACTAAAAATAAATTACAAGTAGGAGAAAGTAATAAAGACATGTACATAAGTGCTGGTGGGGAGACGAAGAGAGTACTTAAGTGCTTATTAGTAATTAATTGAAGAAGGCCTCTTAAAAGGGATATGATTTCAGAAGGGGGTTGAAGATGGGGTGAAAAGTAATCTAGCAGCGTGAAAGAATTCCAGAAAGGAAGGAGGGCACAAGGAAGAGGTTGACCCAGTGAATCGATAAATATGATTGAATGAATGAATTTATTGTCTGCAGAGCACTGTACTAAACTCTTGGAGTGTACAATTCAACAACAGACACATTCTAGTCTGGGGGGAGACAGACAATAATGTCAGTAGAAGGAGTAGAGAAGCAGCGTGGCTCAGTGGAAAGACCCCAGGCTTGGGAGTCAGAGGTCTCTGCACATAGTAAGCGCTTAACAAACACCAACATTATTATTATTAAATAAATTACAGATCTATACAAAAGTGCTGTGGGCTGGAAGGGGGATGAACAAAGGAGCAAGTCAGGGCAACGCAGAAGAAAATGGGAGAAGAAAAAAAGGGGGCTTAGGGAAGGCTGCTTGGAGGAGATGTGCCCTAAATAGGATTTTGTAAGGGAGGGGAGAGTAATTGTTGGATTTGAGGATGTAGGGCATTCCAGGCAGGCAGGATGTGGGTGTTGGGTCAGCAGTGAGATAGATGAGACTGAGGTACAGTGAGAAGGTTAATATTAGAAGAGTGAAGTGTGCAGTCTAAGTTGTACTAGGAAAGAAGTGAGATGAGGTAGGAAGGGGCAAGGTGATTGAGTGCTTTGAAGCCAATGGTGAGGAGTTTCTGTTTAAAACTGAGGTGGATGGGCAACCCCTGGAGTTTCTTGAGGAATGGGGAAACATGTCCTGAGCCAAGTGAATGTGTTAGCTTAAGGGAAATGAAAAGTGCGAGCTGGGGTGCAGTGAGAGGAGAGAGTGGATCAATAGGAAGGAGAAACTGATCGCTGATGCCTGGGAGTTTCCGCTTCATATAGAGAGGAAAGGGTAACCACTGGAGGATGGTGAGGAGTTTCTGAGAAGCTGCATGGACTAGTGGGAAGCAGCGTGGCTCAGTGGAAATAGCCCGGGCTTGGGAGTTAGAAGTCATGGGTTCAAATCCCTGCTCTGCCACATGTCAGCTGTGTGACTGTGGGCAAGCCACTTAACCTCTCTGTGCCTCAGTTCCCTCATCTGTAAAATGGGGATGAAGACTGTAAGCCTCACGTGGGACAACCTGATTACCTTGTATCTACCCCAGCGCTTAGAACAGTGCTCTGCACATAGTGCTTAACAAATACCATTATTATTATTATTAGTGGATAGAGTGCAGGTTTGCGAGTCCATAGGATCTGGGTTCTAATTCTGACTCTGCCACTTGTCTGCTGTGTGACCTTGGGCAAAATCACTTCACTGTGCCTCAGATATCTCCTCTGTAAAATAGGGATTAAGACTATGAGTCCCATGGGGGACATGGACTGTGTCCAACCTGATCAACTTGTATCTACCCTAGTGCTTAGTACAGTGTCTGGCACATAGTAAGCGATTAACAAATACCATTAAAAAAAAAAAAACAACGTGGCAATGAGTGCAGAATACAGTTTTAGAAAAATGATCTGGGCAGCCACATGAATTATGCCCTGGAAAGGGACTATAGGGAAATTAGCACTGAGACTGGGACAGTAATCACCCTGGCCTATGAAATATGCCTCAACCGGTGTGAATCAGGGCCTCTCTCTCCACTTTATGGTATTTGTTAAATGCTTACTATGTGCCAGGCACAGTACTAAGCACTGGGGTAGATATAAGACTGTCAGGTAAGACACAGTCCCTGTCCCGCATGGAACTCACATTCTTCATCCCCATTTTACTGATGAAGTAACTGAAGCGCAGAGAAGTGACTTGTCCAAAGTCATACAGCAGACAAGTGGTGGGGCGGGGATTAGAACCCAGGTCCTTCTGGCTCCCATCTTTTTATTGTTTTTCAAACAACCGGAGGCAATGAAAGGCCACACCTACTCCTAGAGCAATAGACCTCTTAACTGTTCACCTTGGATCTGAGAAAATTTAAGGACTCCACAGATGTCGTAAAAGACATCCACACGAAAGGAACAATGTAAACTAGTAAAGTGCAAAGGACTTTATTTTATACATTTGTATAAACATTATAACTTCCCATTTGATTCATCCAAAGATGAGTGTAAGAGGTCATTCTTCAACTGCTGAATGATTCAAAGATATTTTCTATTGATAGCCTTGGTCTGAATTATGTGTTTACCTTAGGGATTTTCAGAAAATCAGACACAGGATGTCATAACGACTGCTGCTTGGATCACGGGATATTTCTCTTCTGAAGTCACAGAATATTTTGGCTGGTGATCCCCTTTCCCCTTCCCCCAACTCCTTCTCCGCCTAAATCTCACGTGTTATTCCTGAAGTGCCCCAGACTGCCACAGACGCAGAGGGTGGACCGAAGAGTTAGTCAAGGATGGAGTGTGATGGCCAAAGGCCAGTTCTCCTCTTTAATTTTCCAACTCGTTGCAAATTTGAGCTCCAGATGTTGCTTTCTGAAGGATCTTCAGGCAGCCTTGAAAATAGGTACTGGCCTACCTGCTCAGAGCTGAACCGACAGGCCTAATTGAAAGCAAACAGTGATCTTAACGTAATATGCCCTTTGATGTGTCCATCAGCCTCCCTCTCCAACTGATTTTCATGGAAACGTGGAGGAGAATCTGGAGACTATTTACTCTAGGCAACGACTTGTGTTTCCTTAAGCCAGCGATAAGGGCATTCAATTCAATTCAATCATATTTATTGAACGCTTACTGTGGGCAGAGCACTGTACTAAGCACTTGGGTAAGTATAGTATAACATTAAACAGACATTCCCTGTCCACAATGAGCTTACAGTCTAGAGGGGGAGGCAGACAGTAAAAATAGATTATAGATATGTACCTAATAATGTTGGTATTTGTTAAGCGCTTACTATGTGCCGCGCACTGTTCTAAGCGCTGGGGGAGATACAGAGAAGCAGCGTGGCTCAGTGAAAAGAGCACGGGCTTTGAAGTCAGGGGTCATGAGTTCGAATCCCAGCTCTGCCACTTGTCGGCTGTGTGACTGTGGGCAAGTCACTTCACTTCTCTGTGCCTCAGTTCCCTCATCTGTAAAATGGGATTTTTACAGAGATTAAGACTGTGAGCCCCACATGGGACAACCCGATTCCCCTATGTCTACCCCAGCGCTTAGAACAGTGCTCGGCACATAGTAAGCACTTAACAAATACCAACATTATTATTATTACTACAGGGTAATCAGGTTGTCCCACGTGAAGCTCACAGTTAATCCCCATTTTACAGATGAGGTAACTGAGGCACAGAGAAGTTAAGTGACTTGCCCACAGTCACACAGCTGACAAGTGGCAGAGCAGGGATTCGAACTCATGACCTCTGACTCCCAAGACCGTGCTCTTTCCACTGAGCCACGCTGCTTCTCTGTAAGTGTTGTGGGGCTCGGGGAAGAGCAAAGGGAGCGGGTCGATGCAAAAGGGAGTGAGAGAGAGGAAAGCAGGGCTTAGTCACGGAAGGTCCCTTGGAAGAGATGGGCCTCCAATAAGGCCGTGAATTGGGGGACAGTCGTCTGTCAGATTTGAGGAGGGGGGAGTCTTCCAGGGGGGCCAGGGGTTGGTGCTGAGATCGAGATGGAGGTACAGTGAGAAGGGTAGCATTGGAGGAACGCAGTGAGCGGGCTGGGTTGGAGTAGGAAAGTAGTGAGGTGAGATAGGAGAGGGCAAGGATGAAGCCAATGATGTGGCGTTTGATGAGGGGGTGGAGTTTCTTGAGAAGTGGGGAAACTAGAGAGAGGTGGTATGGTAAGTGAGGCTTAGTGACTTGGGAGACAGAGGACATGGGTTCTAATCCCACCTCTGCCACTTGTCACTTACTTCTCTGTGCCTCAGTTACCTCATCTGTAAAATGGAGATTAAGACTGTGAACCCCACATGGAACAACCTGATTACCTTGTATCCTCCCCAGTGCTTAAACAGTGTTTGGCACATAGTAAGCACTTAACAAATACCATCATTATTACTGAAGCAGCGTGGCTTAGTGACAAGAGCATGGGCTTGGGAGTCACTGGTTCTGGGCTCTAAACCTGGTTCCGCCACTTGCCAGCTGTGTGACTTTGGGCAAGTCACAACTTCTCTGTGCCTCAGTTACCTCATCTGTAAAATGGGGATTAAAACCGAGTCTCATGTGGGACTACCTGATAGCTTCGTATCTATCCCGGTGCTTAGAACGGTGCTTGGCACATAGTAAGTGCTTAAAAAATATTATTATTATTATTATTGAGAAACATTGCAGTGGAAGTAGTAGAAATCAATCAATCCTGTTTATTGAGTTCTTACTGTGTTCAGAGCTTGGGAGAGTACAGTTGAACAGAATTGATACATTCCCTGCCCACAATAAGTTTACAGTCTAGAGGGGAGGCATCCCCCGATTAGACCATAAACCCGTCAAACGGCAGGGACCGCCTCTATCTGTTGCCGACTTGTTCATTCCAAGCGCTTAGTACGGTGTTCTGCACATAGTAAGCGCTCAATAAATACTATTGAATGAATGAATCAATCAATCAATATAAATGAATTATGGATATGAACACAAATGCTGTGGGGTTGAGGGAGGGCTAAAAAAAATGGCACAAATACAAGTGCAAGGGTGATGCAGAAGGGAGTGGGAGAAGAGGAAATGAGGACTTAGTCAGGGAAGGCCTCTTGGTGGATATGTGTCTTTAATAAGGCTTCAAAGGTGGGGAGAGTGTTTGAAGATATGAAGAGGGAAGGTGTTCCAGGCCAGAGACAGGATGTGGGCGAGAGGTCGGCAGGGAGATAGTTGGGATCGAGGTACCTTGAGTAGGTTGGCATTAAAGGAGTGAAAAAATGGTGGTATTTGTTAAATGCTTACTATGTGGAAAGCACTGTTCTAAGCGCTGGAAGATACAAGGTAATCAGGTTGTCCCACGTGGGGCTCACAGTTTTAATCCCCATTTTACAGATGAGGTAACTGAGGAGTGAAGTGTGCGGGCTGGGTTGTAGTAAGAAAGCGGTGAGGTAAGGTAGGAGGGGCCAAGGTGATTATGATTTAAAGCCTTTGGTAAGGAATTTCCGTTCAATACGAAGGTGGATGGGCAAACGCTGGAGTTTCTTCACAAGTGGAGAAACATGGATTGAACAGTTTGGTAGAAAAATGATCTGTGCAGCAGAGTGAAATATAATAATAATGTTGGTATCTGTTAAGTGCTTACTATGTGCAGAAAACTGTTCTAAGCGCTGGGGGAGATAGAGGGTAAGCTGGTTGTCCCACATGAGGCTCACAGTTTTCATCCCCATTTTGCAGATGAGGTAACTGAGGCCCAGAGAAGTTAAGTGACTTGCCCACAGTCACACAGCTGCCAAGTGGCAGAGCCTGGATTCAAACCCATCACCTCTGACTCCCAAGCTCGGCCTTTTTCCACTGAGCCACGCTGCTTCCCTAATGGCACATAGTAAGTGCTTAAAAAATACCATTATTATTATTGAGAAACGTTGCAGTGGAAGTAGTAGAAATCAATCAATCCTGTTTATTGAGTTCTTACTGTGTTCGGAGCTTGGGAGAGTACAGTTTAAGAAAACTGATACACATTCTGACACACAAAATGATACACAGATATGGACTGGAGTGGGGAGAGGCAGGCGGCAGGGAAGTGAGCAAGGAGGTCGATGCTGTAATCACGGTGGAATAGAATAACTGAATTAATATGGTAGCACTTTGGATGGAGAGGAAAGGGAGGATTTTAGCAAAGTCGTTGAGGTCAAACCATCAGGGTTTGGTGACAGATTGAATATGTGGGTGGAATATGTAATGCCAAGGTTATGAGCTTGTGAGATAGGGAGGATATGATGTCTTCAGGGATGAGAGATGTTCTAAAGGCAGAAGGCAATGCGAGAGTGCCTGGAAGGAGAGAGGCCAAGGCTGGAGAGGTAGATCTGGGAATCGTCCACAGAGAGCTGGTTGAAGCTGTGGGACTCAGCCTCGAGGGACTCCTCCTCTTAAAGGGTGGGAAGCAGAGGAGGAACCAGTAGAAAGAGATTGAGAATGAGCAGACGGAGAGGTAGGAGGAGATCCAGGAGAGGACAGTGTCAGTGCAGCCAAGGTGGCATAATATTTCAAGAAGAAGGGGGTGGTCCACAGTAACAAAAGCAGCTGAGCAGTCGAGGAGGATTAGGATGGGGTAGAGACCTTCGGATTTGGCCAGAAGTCATTGGTGATATTCCTAAATGTGAAGGGGGCAGAAGGCAGATTAGAGGGGGTCAAGGAGAGAATTGGAAGCGAGAGGAAGAGGCGGCCACGGACGAAGGCAACTTGCTCAAGGAATTTGGAAAGGAAAGGGAGTTGGGTTGTCAACTGGAGGGATCCATGGGGTTAAGGGAGTGTTTCTTTAGGATAAGGGGTTACATGAACATGTTTGAAAGCTATGAAGTCATTGTAAAGTGAACGGTTGAAGTTGGCTGTCAGGGAGGGGAGAAGGGAGAGTGAATGTTTTGATAATTTGATAATTAATTAATTAATTACAGACCCCACCAGGCATCTCTATAAGAACTCTTATTGTTGAATTTGTAAATGTACTCAAGATACTGCTCTGTAGTAACAGATTTGCCCCAACACTCAGATTCGCTAATTTATTTTTCACTGCAATTTGAAAATAGAATCAAAACCATCTTCCCGCTCACTAGAGTAACTAATGGTGAGGCCAGATTTCATTTATCCTTGCTGGTGTTCCTGGATTAATAGAAGTAAGGCCAGAGAAGTATTGTGGGCTAGTGGATAAGAGTATAGGCCAAGGAGTCAGAAAAAACTGTCTTCTAATGTCGACTCTGGTGCTTGTCTGCTGGGACACTATGGGCAAGTCACTTGACTTCTCTGTCCCTAAATCACCTCATCTGTAAAATGGATATTAAGACTGTGTGTCCTATGTGGGACATAGACTATGTCCAATTTCATTGTATTTCTACCCCAGGATTTAGAGTGCCTGGTCCATAGTAAGTGTTTAAATACCTTCACACACACACATACAATAATGCAGTCACTGTGCTTTGGGACAGTTTTTTTGGTTGGTTTTTTGTTGTTGTTGTTGTTTTTTTTTTTTTTTTTTAAAGTCAGAGAAGAATAGGGGAAAATGATAGTTGAATGCTTCTTGCCTTACAAGAACATAGGCCTGAGAGTCAAGGAACATGAATTCTATTTCCAGCCCAAATACCTGCCTGCTGTGTGACCTCTGGCAAGTCACTTAGTTTCTCTGTGCCTCAGTTATCTGCAAAATGGAAATTCAATTTCTGTTCTCCCTCCCTCAGATTGTGTCTGAACTGCTTTTATTGGATCTACCCCACTATTAGTTCAGTGCTTGGCATATAAGTGTTTAATAATTACCACACTTATCATCATTTGTTTATTAAGGATCATTACAATGGAACAAAGCTGTAAACCTTCAGCTTTAGATGACTTGTTGAAGCATGATGGGCATCTATGAAAATACTGAGTTTTTATAGTACTTGTTAAGCACTTAATTATAACAACTACAGTATTTTAATGCTTACTATGTGCCAGGCACTCTACTAAGCACTGGGTGGATACAAGCAAATCTGTTTGGACACAGTCCCTTTCCCAAGTGGAACTGACGGTCTCATTCCCCATTTTACAAATGAGGTAACTGAGGCATAAAGAAGTGAAGTGTCTTGCCCAAGACCACACAGCAGACAAATGGCAGAGCCAGAATTAGAACCCATGATCTTCTGAATCGCAGGCCCGTGCTCTATCCATTACACCATGTTGTTTCTCTTGGTGCCATACACTGTACTAAGCACTGGGTAAATACAAGATAATCTGTTCCTGTCCTTCATGAGGCTCTCAGTCGAAATTAGAAGACTCCTGATGACTCTGGAGCAGGTTCTAGACTAGCCTCTAACCTGGGCTCTTGGGACACATTTGGGAGAGCAGCAGAAGTATGACAAAAAAAAAATCCCATCAACAGTATTTATTGTATACCCTCCTATTGAGTATCAAGCATGCTGATTGTGTGCCTGCTTTATAATGCACAGAACTAGGGAAGTAGGCCCTTGAAAAGCTCAGTACAAGGAAAAAACCAAATCCCTGAGCTCAAAAGTTTAGTCATTAAATGGAGACAATAGATGTAAATTTAAGAGTGAGAGAATAAATACAAAGAATAAGCTGATGGAGACTGAGCTTTTTAACATATTAAAAAGAGTTCTCAGGTCTCATTTACTAACCAGGTGCCATTTGGAAGCAAGCTGGTTTTATGGGGCTAATTGGGGAGTAGTCAGAGAAAGATTCAGGGTTTCTTCGCACCTATTTCAAATACTCAGAGCTCAAGCCAATCAATCAGCGATATTATTAAGCACTTATTAGGTGCAGGGCACTGTATTAAAGTATTTGGGAAAGTACAATATAACAGAATTAGGAGGCACATCCCCTGCCCATAACAAGCTGTGGTCTAGAGGAGGAGACAGACATTAATATGAATAATTAATCATATGCACATAACTGCTGTGGAGTCAGGTGAATATCAAATGCCCAAAGGATCTGTGACAGAGGTTAAGCACAAAGCACAGGGAAAGAAGAGGAGAAAGCAAAGCCAGTCGTGTAACCACTAACTATTAAGACTCTGATACATTCACAAAGAAGCTAAAATGCATCCCCAAATAAAGGTCCTTCAAAATACACCCTTCTGGGCATAGGTACTTACAAGACACTATATAAAGCAGGACATAGAGCAAGGACATCAGACTGGGCCATGAAAAGAAACGCCACTCCCTCCCTCTCCCAAATTTAAAGGTTACCCGCTTACAGATGGCCTCTCATTTCTAGAGGATTCTGGGAACTGTAGTTCACAGGCAACAGGTGATCCCAGGTTAAAATCAGCTCCCTTATCTTTAATTAGGTACCAGATAGGCCTCAGGTAGGCACCAGAACAGACTCCGTCAACATAAATGCAAGTGAATACATTAATCAGCACCTAAATATGTGTGCAGAGATATGTGAGGCAAGTAGAGGAAGGGTCAGGGAACCAATCTTGGAGAATTTTGAAAAAGGAGGGATGGGGTGGGATATGTGGCAGCGGGGAAAAGAGTGAATGGTACGTTTGAGGTGGGAGAGAGGAGAGTGAGGACCAGTGCTTAGCACATAGTAAGCGCTTAACAGATGCCATAACGATAATTATTATTATCACAGTGAGGATGTTTTCCCTCGAGCCTCAGTCTCCTCCTTTATAAAACAGGAATATGAAAACCGTATTACCTGCCTTTCAGATTGTCGGCCCTGTGTCTACCCGGTTCTCCTCCGTGTAGAAAACGCTCAATGAATGCTGCAGTTCTTACTCCTCTTGGACTAACAACTGCATCGTGGTAAGGAAGCCGGCAGCCTTTCTCGCTAGCCTCACACCGTTACGAAGCAGAGAGCAAGAATACAAACAATGCCAGCCATGCGTGAATGTTTGTTTATAGGTTTCTGAGTGCTTAATATACTGTAAAACATTCGTGTAATGTCATAACTGCACTGGCAAAGGAACCACAAACACAACAGTATATGATGCAACCTGACAGTTGTTGACTTAGTACAGTGGTTGCGTAATCATCTTTCAACTGGTAACACATGCCGGAGTTTCATTCCCATGCACAGAACAGATTTACAAAAGATTATCTAAACCTAGTACATACTACGTTATGAACCCTCTCCGTTGAAGAAAATCCCGGGAATGGAAAGCCGCCACAGAAATGTAGACAAAATACTAACACATGGTCTTTTTAGTCTATGTTAGCAGTGAATCCAACAATCGGGGGAACGTATTGAGCACTTACATGTTCAGAGCATTATACCGAGCGCGTGGAGGAATACATATATAAGAGAGTTGTTAGACCGGATCTCTGCTCATAAGAAGCTTTGAGTCTATTTCGAAGGTCTGCATAGCTCCAAAAGGATGCTCTAAAAATGGAGTTTCTCACTGAGTTCTCAATTCTTTCTTTCTTTAGTGGCATTTGTTAAGCATTTACTATTCATTTATTCATTCACTCACTCACTCATTCAATTGTATTTATAGAGCGTTTAGTTTGTGCAAAGAATCGTACTAGGTGCCTAGGAGAGTACAATATAACGACAAATAGATACGTTCCCTGCCCACAGCCAGCTCTAAACTCTGGCATAGATACAAGTTAATCAGATCAGACACAGTCCCTGTCCCACCTGGGGCTCACAATCTAAGTATCAATCAGTCAATCGATCGTATTTATTGAGCGCTTACTATACACAGAGCATGTACTAAATGCTTGGGCGAATACTGTATGGAGACACATTCTCTGCCCACAATACGTTTACATCTAGAGGGGGAGATACAGATAAACATAAATACATAAATAAATTGCGGATCTGCACATGTATGCTGTAGAGCAGAGAGAGAGGGATGAATAAAGGGTACAAATCTAAGCACAAGGGAGATGCAGAAGGGAGTGGGAGAAGAGGAAATGAGGGCTTAGTCAGGGAAGGCCTCTTGGAGGAGATGGGCTTTTAATAAGGTTTTGCAGGTGTGGAGAGTGATGGTCTGTCGGATCTGAAGAGGGAGAAAATTCTGGACCAAAGGCAGGACGTGGCCAAGAGGTCACTGGCAAGATAGACAGGACTGAAATACAGAGAGTAGGTTGGCAAAAGAGGAGCAAAGTGTGCAGGTGGGGTTGTAGTCGGAAAAAGGTAGGGTGGGGCTAGGTGATTGGCTAGGAGGAGGGAGAACAGATATGAGAACCAGAGAAAAGGTATGAGAAGCAGCATGGCTTAAAGGAAAGAGCACAGGCTTGAGACTCAGAGGGTGTGGGTTCTCATCCCGCTTCTGCCACTTGTCTGCTGTGTGAACTTGGGCAAGCCACTTAACTTCTCTGTGCCTCAGTTACCTCATCTTTAAAATGGGGGTGAAGATTGTGAGCCCCACTTGGGACAACCTGATGACCTCGTATCAACCCAGCGCTTAGGAGTGTACTTGGCACATAGTAAGTGCTTAACAAATACCATACTTATTCATGATTATTATTATTATCGAATTCCTATTTTCCATTTGGGGGAACTGAGGTACAGAGAGGTGAAGTGACTTACCCAAGGTCACCCAGCAGGCAATGGCGGAGCCGGGATTAGAATTCTGGTCCTCGGACTCCCAGGCCTGTGCTCGATGCACTAGGCCGCACCGCTTTTGGGTAGTCTCACCCCTCAAAGGGAAGGAATTTCCTCCGACCTAATTTACCGTGTACACAAATCACCCAGATGCTTCAGCGGATAGCAGAGCGTCCCGGAGAGTTGAGTGTGGTGGCCCAGTGGAGCTCCAGTGCTTCACAGAGGGAGGGAAGAGACGGAAGGAAATCCGTTGCCACGTTTTGCCGCCCCACCCGGAGGAACTATTATTCTGGTCTTGACCTTGACTCCGTCTACTAGAGAATCTCAGCCAGTCACTGGGGAAGCAATTCCCTCCAGTGCTTGTATGTGTGTGTATGGGGAGGAGGTGGGGGACACACAGCTATTTCCCGGACAAATGAGGAATCATTTCTCCAGCTTCTTTGTGCTGAGATGACCTGGCTGCAGAGGAGTCTTGCTTCCAGAAGGTGGATCGAGCTTGATGATTTCTTGCCTCGAGTTGGCTTGGATTTCTTTCCATCCACTCATTTTTCTGGTCTAGGCTCTTAGGATTCCTTCATAATAAGAGTTCTGTGAGTTGCTGAGGGAGTCTCACACAAAGACCTGTAAGGCAAAAATAAAAATAGAGAAGGGCTCGGAATGACATCATGCTTCATGCACACCAGAAGTGACCACAAATAACCTACAATAACCTTCAAAATTAGTTTTTTCCTGACTTCATAAAACAATATTTTATTTGGCAGTCACCCCCTGGCATGGTCGCTGAAGAGTTCTATTTGTTTTCTGTATCCAGGAAGACATAACCACTGTTTTCACATAGGCTTCCTTCAATACTGTGGTTTAGCCATTTTCTGCCGCTTTATTAGGGGCTGTTGTGGATTTTTTTTTCTTCTTCTTTTCGGGCTGTTTGTTGAGACCCACGAGGAGATGAATGAAAAACCACCTTTCTAACAATACAGGGTGGGTCCCTCCCAGAACAAGCCTCACCAAATCCAAAACACAGGGGTAGAACACAATAGCCGTGCTGATACGCTCTCATGGCTCCGAGGTTATGGAATACGTGCAGCTGGAGACACGGACTGTTTCGAGGCTCTGAAGGAAATCAGCCCATTTGTCATTTGATGCGTAAAGCAAAACTGAGATTTAGAAATCCAGTCTAACACGCGACGCCGTTTACATCCGATGGGTGGGTTGCATCCAGTTGCAGAATTGGGGGAAAAAAAAAAAAAAGATTAAGTTACGAGGTTAGATCCTCTTGAACAAAATTCAGGATGTCCCAGACAAGGAGGATTTGTATTGCATTCTACACTTTTTTTTTTTTTTTTTGGCTTTGCTACTTTTTCTAATTAACAACTGGACAATTTCTTCTTTTCTGATATACTAAATAAGAATGGTATTTCAGATCATCTTATGGAAATGCCCTGACTTAGTTGAGCACCATGTCCTGTGACTTGGCTCACTGAGAAATAGCAGGGAAAATTTTCTCCTCCTAATTTTTCATCTGGGACATGATATCGTTAAAGGAAAGGACTTCTAAAGGGGTGTTGGAAACCGGTTTGAAATACAATAAAAACAAAAAACTCTGCTCCTGTATGCTACTTTTTTTTTCCTTCCATCTCACCTCCCACTAATCCTTCTTTCTCTTTCCTCAGGGAAGTAAAGAAGGTTCTAACAATTAGCCCTTGTGCTGCTGACCTGACCAAAATTATCTAGCTAGGCTACCACTGAAGTGTCCGTGAAAAAAACAGGAAGTCAGATTTCCCCAAGTAACCCTTATGCACGAGAAGAAAAACAGCTGGTGCTCTCCCTTAGCTTGGAACTCTGGAGGGTACAGATGGAAGGATATATACTCCTGTTAGCCCCTCTTAGAAATGTGTGTTTCCTCGGTGGAAATATTTCTACACTCAGTTCCGGGGAGATTGGGCCAAAACACCGAGAATCCATCAGGTAACATCTGGGATTGGGATCCAAGAAACCTCCCTGGTGTAATATGAGCCATCCCCACAGATCACCCAGGAAATCAACGCTTCTCCACCTCTCTTTCCAAGTACACAGGAATAGGTAACAATGTGGCCTTCGCTGTGTGACCTGGAGCTAGTTATTTCACCTCTCTGAGCGTCGCTTTCCTCGTCAGTAAAAACGAGCGCTTTCTCTCCCTCCCTCTTCGATCGAGAACCCCACGGGGGATAGGGACCAGCCAATCTGCCGATCTTGTATCCACTCCAGCCTTTTGCACAGTGCTTGGCATAGAGTAAGCACTTAGGAAATGCCGTTCATGAATCCCAGCCACATCAACAATCCCGCTTTCAAAAACCCCGATTTTCAGTAGTTCTGCTACATTTCCCACAGCACACTGCTGGGACTTTTTTTCTTTTTTTTTTTTCCCTCTTTTGGCTACGCATGCTGACACATCTGCTCCCCATGTGTGATCAGCCGACTGGATTTTTACATGGACAGGGTGGACAGATCATTCCTTTGAGAGCTGAGATTCTGCCTGTAGTGGACCGTCGCCAAACACCGTGGTGTAATAAAGAAAAGAAATCTGCTCGTTTGAATTGCATTGAAATGAACTGTGTCCTCTCCTAAAATACCATATGGAGAAGGCTCCCCGGGGGTTTGGGGCATAGCACCTACAGTCTGGCGGCCTGGGATCGAGAGCTGTAAATGGCTCTGTGGAGTCAGATGGTGAAAGGCACCGGTCGAGAGGAAGCGAGGCGGGATGAAACAAACAAACGTTGAGCCTTCCCCTCAATCATCCTAAATGAAATGAAATGGATGGAACAGAGGCATCCCGGCTGGTCATCTCAGCAAAATATGGATCTCGCCGCGGGCAACTCTTTCACCTGACAGCGAGAGCCGGAAAAACTGAGCGGCAAATTGCCTTGCCGCGATTCGAGGGTTACGTCTCCCGGTGAATCATGGTGGAGTCTTCGAGGAACAGGAGAAGCGCCCAGATGCTCCTCAGCTGCGCTCGTGTTCGTGAATAACTTGGTCTCATCCCCAAAGGGACTCACCTGGCCGAGCTCAGCTGTCCCCTGTAAAGCCAAAAATAAGAAAAAAAGGGGGGGGGTGAGGATGTTTTCAGAAGTCCGTTGAAATTAGGGATTTGATGTTGTGATCCTGTAACATCTGTCTCGTAAACAATAAAATGAAGAGGTCTGGTCTTTCTATGGAAACACAGAGGGGAGGATATAAATTCAGGGTAAAAATGATCAACTGATTTCCAGCGACAGCTTTATATTCCTATCAATGGTGGAAATACATTCTTCTTTCCTGCTTAGGACAAGTAATAGACCTAGTTTTCTTGTGGAGGTACCAATTTGTCATCAGGAAGCCAGAACACAATTTATTTATCACGGGAATGTTCAAGGAAATGCCTTATGCATTTGTACATACCCAAGACTGTCCTTTCTTCCTGCCCATACATTTCCTGTTTTAACAGGCTGAGAAATACGATCCGGAGATCCAGGCCTTCTGAAGCCAAGGTTTTGAATTAAACTCCGGGTTTTCTCGAGCAGCGACCCTTAAACTTCAGTCTGCAGGTCACTCTGTGGGGGACAATCAATCAATCATATTTACCGAGCACTTACTATGTGCAGAGCGCTGCACTACTAATAAAAATAACAATTGTCTTAAGCACTCACTATGGCCCAGGCATTGTGCTAAGCGCTGGGGTGGATACAACCTAATTGGGTAGGACACAGTTCCTGTCCCACGTGGGACACACAGCCTCCATCCCCATATTACAGATGAGATCACTGAGGCACAGGGAAGTAGTGAAGTGACTTCCCCAAGGTCACCAGCAGAGAAGTGGCGAAGCTGGGATTAGAACCCATGACTTCCTGATGCCCACCCCTGCTTTATTCAGTACGTGATGTTGCTTTATGCATCATGCTACCCTCTCCTAAGTGGTTGGGAGAGAATACAACAGAATTAACAGACAAGTTCCCAGTCCATAACGAGATAACAGTCTAGAGAGGGAGACAGATGAAAATATAAATGAATAAATAAATTATAATATACAATTTAAAGATGTGTGTCTAGGTGTCGTGTGCAGTGAATCTCTCTACTGGTCCTTGTCGAGATTAAATCATTTGCAGATCCCGGCCAAGGGAGCCTCCTTCAGTTCCGGGGGCTTATATTCATGGAGAAGCGGGAAAAGGAAAAAGGATCACACCTCTTCCCAGATCTCAGCCTCTTTCCTGGAAAAGCTGCACTTTTCGGACGGAAGCGTGTGTAGCAATTCCAGTCTGAAAAATAGCAGCAGAAGCCACCACCGTGCTGAGCTCGCCTGCTCTAGGAAAGAAATGATTATGATATTTGTTAATTAGTTATTGTATTTATTATAGCTTCCTATACGTCCAAGTGATCATCGCTGCTGCAAGATGATCTGATTGGTAAAATCAATCACTGTCTGTCACGGGGCTCACAGTCTGAGAGGTCTGGAGAGCAGGTATCAATTTGATACCTTATTTGACAGATAGGGAAAATGAGGCATGGAGAGAATAGTAAATTTGCCCAGGCTGAACGACACTCCAAAGGCAAAGCCCGGATTAGGAGTCGTGTTTGCTGATTCTCGTCTCCATGCTCTTTCCCCTGGGTCAGGGATCAGCAGCCATCGCTCACCAGTGAGATCCGGCTCATCTTGATACGAGCCCAGGTGCAGTATCACGACACTGATGTCCATGTCTGGAATTGATTTATTTCTATTCATGCCTGTCTCCCCCTCTACACCGTAAGCTCCGTGTGGGCAAGGAACGTGTCTGTTAGACTGTATTCTCCCAAAGGCTTAGTTCAGTGCTCTGCGCACAGTACGCTCACTATAAATTTGATCGATCGATTGATCGAAATGACTCTTGAACGAGTACTCGCTCGAAACCCAGCACCGTGCAGGCCACCCATTAGCAGTGACCTCACAAATTTGAGAGCAGGAAGTAGCGGATCCACTCTGCCCTTCCCCTTCCAGGGTGTGACCTCCCTCCCATGTCCTGCCTTTGGCCTGGAAGGCCCTCCTTTCTCATCCAGCAGACAATTCCTCTCCATCCCTGCCTTCTGAGCCTGATTGAAGGCATATCCCCTCCTAGAAGCCTTCCCTGACTAAGCCCTCCTTTCCTCTTCTTCCACTCCCTTCTGCGACATCCTGACTTGCTCCATTTATTCCTTCCCACTCCCAGCCCCACAGCCCTTATGTCCATTTACGTCCATATCTGAAACACATTTCTATTAATGTCTGCCTTCCCCTCTTGACTGTTAACTCGCTGTGGGCCGGGAATGTGTCTGTTATGTCGTTGTACTGTACACTCCCAAGTGCTTAGAACAGTGCTCCGCACTCTGGAAGCCTTAAATACAGTTGACTGACTGACTGACTGATAGCTGGTCAGTGTGCTGCCCAGGTAACAGGATTCTGTCAAGAGTTTAAGCATCATGTTGCCAATATGAATTTTTGGTTGAGTGTTTGGTTTCACCTGGGAGGATTGATCTATCACCTCAGTTTTCTTTAGATTTGCCATCGTTCTGCAATACCTAGATCATTTGGTTTACAGTCATTTATTTGCAGGTTCTCTTGGGTTTCCCTTTCATATCCAACAGTTCTCCACTCTCCCCACCTTCGAAATCCTCCTAAAATCACTGTCTTCCAAGAGGCCTTCCCTAAATAAACCCTTATTTTTCTGATCCACTCTCTCTTCTGTGTCAACTCCGCACTTGGCTGTGTATCATTAAGCACTTGATATTCACCCTATCACCGACGCCACAGTCTTTAAGCACATATCCTCATATGCTACTATTTCCCCTGTCTATAATTTATTTTATGGTTTTTCTAACTTCGAAGGCGCTAAGCTCCTTGTGGGCAAGGATTGCATCTACTTTCCCGGGCCTGCACACAACAGATGTTGACTAAAGACCAGTAATTGATTGAGTGTGCACCTCTAGGGCATACGGTCATTTTGGAAGGACTGTTTCTAGGAGTTTGAATGATGCTCAAAGCCTGCTCCGTCGAAAGACTTTTCCAAAAATGTGAAATCATCATCTAACACCTGCTGCCCGGGTCAGGCCTGGGAGTCAGAAGGTCATGGGTTCTAAAGCTGGCTCTGCCACTTGTCTGCCTTATGACCTTGGGCAAGTCACTTCACTGGGCCTCAGTTTCCTTATCCGTAAAATGGAGATTAAGATTGTGAGCCCCACATGGGATAAGGACTGTGTCAAACCCGATTTCCTTGTATCACCCCAGTGCTTAGTACAGTGTCTGGCACACAGTAAGCACTTAACAAATACTATAATTATTATGATTATTATCACTATTATTTTGTGGTATCTTCCAAAATCGTCCATGTGTAGAATACATGGAACAGGACCACATCCACTACACATCCCTGCTTTACTGGAAATGAGGATTGGATCAGTTAAGGAAACCTCAGTTCTGACCCAGCCAGTCACGGCACTGCGAAGCAATCTCAGTATCCCTATTTTTTAATCATTATCATTATTATTATCATTATTGATTTATTTTTATTATTGTGGCATTTGTTAAATGCTTACTATGTGTCAGGTACTGGAGTAGATACAAGAGAAGTGGGTTGGACACAGTCCCTGTCCCCCTTGGGGCTCAGTCTAAATCTCCATTTTACAAATAAGGGAACTGAAGGCCAGAGAAGTGAAGTGACTTGCCCAAAGTCACACAGCAGACACCTGGTAGAGCTGGAATTAGAACCCAGATCCTTCTGACTCCCAGGCCCCTGCTCTATCCCCTAGGACATGCTGCTTCTCTGGTGTTTGTTAAATGCTTAATATGTGCCAAGCAATAGACTAAGTGATAGCAGGGTATAAAATGTTACTAGGCACAATCCCTGCCTTCAAGGAACATACTGTTGAGGCAGACACTGAAATAAATTACAAGCAGGGGGAAATAGCCTTAATGAAGGCACATCTCCTCCCAGAGGCCTTCCCTAAGCCCTCATGTCCTCTTCCCCCACTCTCTTCTGCATCATGCTGATCTGCTCCCTTTATTCACCGCTCCCTCAGCCCCGCAGCATTTATGTCCATATCTATAATTGATTTATTTATATCAATATCTGTCTCGCCCTCTAGACTGTAAGCTCGCTGTGGGCAGGGAACGTCTACCGACTCTGATATCTTATTATATCGTACTCACCCAAGTGCTTGGTAGAGCGGTCTACACAGAGCCAGCGCTCAAATCCGATTGATTGATTGAAATCTGTACTGATGGGGGCCAGTTTGTTTCTTTCAGGATCTTCCTTTCTACAGAACACACATACACACACACATTTAGGGCCTGAGCTCCATTCTTAGCAACGTCACTATGAACTTCCTCTTTCCGTCTTCACTCACCTTACTCTTTGCTTCCTCCCCCATCCTCATCCATGAAAGCGAATTGTCCATCAGGAGCAATAGAATACAATTAGCTTTCTCAATTAAAATGAGAAGTTCAGAGTTGGTTCCATAGCGAGTAATTGCTCTTGCAAACCACAGCTAGCAGGCAGCTGCCAGATTATTATAACAGTTTATTTAACCTCAAAACATCTGATCAGTTTTATTATCTAAGCAGAAGGGAGTCATCCCATAGAATGTACATTTGAGTAAACACCACTCATCCTCTAGATGCCCCAGAGAAAGCGAGAGTCCCACGCTGTAAAATAGCACCCACACCACCGCCTGGCTAGAAACAAGCTTGCCTGGATTCAAAAGTAAACCGCAAGTGAAAAGTAAATTAAATGCACAATCAACGAGGCATTTCACTTGAGAAAATGCCCGTAGAATAGCTAAAAATCCTGTGTTGCAGAAACAGTAAACCAGTAGAGATATTTTGAATTTTCGCTAATCCAGAAAATAAATATCACAACACTGATCTACTGCAGCAGGACTAAGCAAGTACCAG
This sequence comes from Ornithorhynchus anatinus, assembly GCF_004115215.2. NCBI lineage: Eukaryota > Metazoa > Chordata > Mammalia > Monotremata > Ornithorhynchidae > Ornithorhynchus > Ornithorhynchus anatinus. Next base: position 63,617,298 of record NC_041735.1, on the reverse strand, counting down.
AAAGCAGTTTTCAAAATCCCCAATTTCAGTAGGCTTCGAATAGCATAGAGGAATTGACGGAGACCATTTTAGCACTCATCCTTTGCAAACCCAGAAACTTTCCAAGTTCAACAGAAACCAGGCTGCTCTAATCTTCGAACAACTGGCTCTACTTAGCCATCATGGGAAAGGAAGGAGTGACTGTGGATTTTCATTGCCTGAAGGCTCACACCATCCTTGAGGGGAAATGTTAAGTCTAAGGTTCTGAGTATATCGGTACCTTGACTCGACCTAGGACGAGGCTATGTGCGGCAGAAAGAATGCTTACATCCAAAATCAAATCAATCAGTCATATTTATTGAGTGCTTACTGTGTGTCAAACGCTATACTAAGAGCTTGGGAAAATGCAATATAACAGAATGGCTAGGGCCTTTCCCTGCCCACAAAGAGTTTACCAAACAATTCTGAATCTTCACGTGACCCAATTATCTTGTATCTACCCCAGGGCTTAAAAAATACCACAATTATTATAAATCATTCTTCTGTTTCAATATGGTTCCCTGAGCCCATTTCCTTTCCAACTAAGCTAAAAGGGATTGAGAAAGAGTAAATGATGTTGTAGTAAGGATTTTCCTGAATCCATGGCTGAATCAGGAAAATCAAGTTCATAATCCTCTAAAATGTAAGCTCCTTGTGGACAGGGAATATTTCCATCAACTCTGTTGTATTGTACATCCCACCCTTCAGTGTTTTATGCAGGGTTCTGCACACAGTAGGCATTCAGTAAATACCATGGATTGAAAGATTGATTGAATGAATTGTCCCAGTCCAGGCCAACTGACATCTTTTGGCTGAGTTATTCTGTCTCCCTGTGAGTCTTCTCGCTCACTGCAGAGAGGCTGTCCCCATATACAGAGAAAACAACTCTCCCTCATGAAACCCCTCACCCCTATTAGGAGGCAATGGGGATGGGGGAGGCGACTAGCAAAGTGTGAAATGTGCTTTTTGGATCAGATTAAGAGTGCTGCCAAGATTCGCAAGACAGATTCTAGAATTTGAGCAGGGATTTGTGTCTACCAATTCTGTTGTAATTTATTTTTCCCAGCACTCTGCAATACACTACATATTCAGTAAATACTACGGTTGACTGCTGAGCACTGTGGTTGCTCTGAATTTGATCTAATAATAATAATGTTGGTATTTGTTAAGCGCTTACTATGTGCCGAGCACTGTTCTAAGCGCTGGGGTAGACGTAGGGGAATCAGGTTGTCCCACGTGGGGCTCACAGTCTTAATCCCCATTTTACAGATGAGGGAACTGAGGCACAGAGAAGTTAAGCGACTTGCCCACAGTCGCACAGCCAACAAGTGGCAGAGCTGAGATTCGAACTCATGAGCCCTGACTCCAAAGCCCGTGCTCTTTCCACTGAGCCACGCTGCTTCTCTACCCGGTTATATCTGGTCTTATCTGCTGCTTATCTACCTGGTAATAACAGTAATAATAATAACTATGGTACTTGTTAAGTGCTTTCTATGTGTATGGCATAGTGCTGGGGTAGATACAAGCTAAGTGGGTTGGATACAGTCCCTCTCCCACTTGGGGCTCACAATCTTAATCCCCATTTTACAGATGAGGGGACTGAGGCTCAGACAAGTGAAGTGACTTGCCCAAGGTCACACAGAAGATGAGTGGCAGAGCCAGGATTAGAACCCATGACCTTCCGACTCCCAGGCGCGTGCTTAATCCACTATGCCATACTGCTTAGCTCTGCCCACAAAGCTGCAGCTGGGTCCAGACAGTTGTTTTATATGAGGACAAAATGAAAGTCGGGAAGATTTAGCAGCAGATTGGCGGGAGGGGAATCATCCTGGCAAAATGGAATCGGACCGTTTACCTACACTTGCTTCTTTTGCCACAGCTGAAATGTTGTGTAAAAATGTTTTCACACATTCCAACCCGAGGCCCCACCCATCCCCTAGAATCGGGAGTGGAAGCAGTTAGAAAACTTCGTCTTTGAGTCCTGATTAAAACTCTTGGTGGTCATTTGGTCACACATTCAGTTCGTTCCTTCTGTTTCCGTTGCTTGTGGCTGTTTTTATATCAGCCTCTGCCCTTGGAGTGTTAGCTCCTTGTAGGCAGGGAGCGTGCCTTCTGTTTCCATTGGGTTTCCCAAGCAGGCGGCCTTGCGGGACGAGCAAAAGCCTGCGAGTCAGGAAATCCGGGTTCTAGGCCTGGTTCCAGCTCCTGTGTAACCTTGGGTGAGTCACTAAACAGCTCTTTTCCTCTGCTTCCTCATCTGTTAAATGGGAACAAAATGTCTGTTCTTCTCTCGTAGATTGTAAACCCACATAAGGCACAGGTAACAGAATCCTTTCTGCATCATCATTGCACTTGGATCTGCACCCTTTTTTCATCCCTTCCTTGATCCCACAGTACTTATGAAGATATTCATAATTTATTTATACTGTCTGTCTACGCCTCTAGACTGTAAGCTCATTGTGGGCGGGGAAAATGTCTACCAACTCTGCTATACTACTCTCCCAAACACTTACTCCATTGCTCAATAAATAAGATTGACAGGAGCTGTGTGTTATCTGATTATCTTGTATTTTCCTAGCACTTACCATAATACTCGGTACATAATAAACATTTAAAGAATACTGTTTTAAAATTAATATTATTATTAGAAGTAATAGTAGTAGTTCAGGGCATTGCATTTGATTGATACAAAAAAAATATATATTATTACTACTAGTGATCACAGTGGAAAATCAGTCTGGAATTCCCCTCACTCAATAGGATGTGTTTTTTTAGTGGGGTTTAAGGGCTTAAATTATTCAGCTATTTTCCTTAGCTCTTTGAATTTCCTGTATATAGACAACCAGAAATGGGCCACGGCCAATTCCTTTTTGAAAATGATTCCTAAAAGCCAATTTGTTTCCATTCACAAGCATCTTTGCTATTGTGCCTGGAGACACATTTCTTGTCCAAATGTTTAAATTTGAAGATGCCTGATTGGATCGACCCAGACCAGAGACAGGAAGGAAGTCTTATCACCTCCTCCCCATTCACTGCCCCACCCCCAACATAAGAAAGGGTGGAAGAAGAGACTTGGGGAGGCAGCATAGTCTAAGAGGAAGGGCATAATAATAATAATAATAATAGTAGTAATAATGATGATGATGGCATTTAAGTACTTACTATGTGACAAGCACTGTTCTAAGAACTGGGGGAGATAGAAGGTAATCATGTTGTCTCATTGAATTTAATAATAATAATAATAATAATGTTGGTATTTGTTAAGCGCTTACTATGTGCCGAGCACTGTTCTAAGCGCTGGGGTAGACATAGGGGAATCAGGTTGTCCCACGTGGGGCTCACAGTCTTAATCCCCATTTTACAGATGAGGTAACTGAGGCACAGAGAAGTTAAGTGACTTGCCCAGTGTCACACAGCAGACAAGTGGGGGACCCTGGATTAGAACCCACGACCTCCGACTCCCAAGCCCGGGCTCGTTCCACTGAGCCACGCTACAGGAAACCTGATTTCTAGTCTCAGACCTACCTCTAGCCTGCTGGGTGACTTTGGACTTGTCACTTTTTACTCTGGACCTCAGTTTCCTCGTTGGTAAAATGAAGAAAAAATTTTCATTCATTCATTCAATCATATTTATTGAGTGCTTACTGTAGAGCCCTGTACTAAGCACTTGGGAGAGTAGAAGATAATAAAGAGACTCATTCCCTGACCACGAGAAGCTTACAGTCTAGAATGGGGAGACAGACATTAAGAGAAATAAATGAATTTCAGATATGTACATAAGTGTTGTGGTGCTGGGGGACGGCGGTGAATAAAGGGAGCAAGTCAGGGTGATGAAGAAGGGAGAAGGAGAAGAGAAAAGGAGGGTTTAGTGAGGGAAGGCCTCCTGGAAGAGATGTACCTTCAATAAGGATCTGAAGTGGGCCAGAGCAACTGTCTGATTGTCTTGTTTTCTGGACTCCAAGTCTTATGTAGGACAGGGCTGGGCCTTGACTAATTATTCATTCATTCATTCAATAGTATTTATTGAGCGCTTACTACGTGCAGAGCACTGTACTAAGCACTTGGAATGTACAATTCGGCAACAGAGACAATCCCTGCCCAATGATGGGCTTACAGTCTAATCAGAGAAGCAGCGTGGCTCAGTGGAAAGAGCCCGGGCTTGGGAGTCAGAGGTCACGGGTTTGAATCCCGGCTCTGCCACTTGTCAGCTGTGTGACTGTGGGCAAGTCACTTAACTTCTATGTGCCTCAGTGTCCTCATCTGTAAAATGGGGATTAACTGTGAGCCTCACATGGGACAACCTGATTTCCCTGTATCTACCCCAATGCTTAGAACAGTGCTCTGCACATAATAAGTGCTTAACAAATGCCAACATTATTCGATTAGACTGTAAGACCGTCAATAGGCAGGGATTGTCTCTGTTGCCAAATTGTACCTTCCAAGCACTTAGTACAGTGCTCTGCACATAGTAAGTCCTCAATAAATGCTACTGAATGAATGAATAATCGGGAGAGACAGACAAAAACAAGACAACATAATCACGATAAATAGAATCAAGGGGATGTACACCTCATTAATAAAATAAATAGGGTAATAAAAATATATACAAATTATCTCTCTCTAAGACAGTCAGCACTTAGCACAGTGCTTAGCTCCTAGTAAGTCCTTTTTTATGGTATTTGTTAAACGCCAGGTACTGTTTTAAGCTACCAAGAGTAATGACAAGCTCCTGGTGGACAAGAAACTTGTCTAGCAAATCTGTTATTTTGTCCTCTCCCAAGAGAGTAGTACAGTCCTCTGCACACAGTAAGTGCTCAATAAATGTCATCGATCGATTGATTACATTATCCTCCAGTGGATCCTGAACCTCTGGGAACATACAGGCAATCAGGACCTGAAACAAGAACAACTCTAAACTTCACACCTACCTGATGCGAATTGAGTCTTCCACGCCCAGACTTTTACCTAAGACCGAGTAATTGTATTTTAATGCTATTTTGATCAATACATCAATGGTATTTACTGAGTGCTTAGTAATTAACAGTAATAATTGTGGCATTTTGTAACCACTTATTATTTGCCAAGTACTATGTACTGAGCGTTGGCATAGATCAAAGACAAAAAGGTCAGACACAGTCCCTGTTCCACATGAGGCTCGCAATCTAAATAGAAGGAGAAAAGTTATTTAATCCCCATTTCACAGATGAGGAAACAGAGGCACGGAGACATTAAACAATTTGCCAAGGTTCATACTGTGGGGAAATGGTGGAGCTGGGATTTGAAGAGAGAAGCAGTGTGGTTTAGTGGATAGAGCATGGCCCTGGGAGTCAGAAGGACCTGGATTCTAAGGCGGGCTCCACCACTTGTCTGCTGTGTGACCTTGGGCAAGTCATTTCACTACTCTTTGCCTCAATTACCTCATCTGTAAAACGGGGATTAAGGCAGTGCGCCCCATATGGGACAGGGACAGTGTCCAACTGGTTAGCTTGTATCTTTCTCAGCACTCAGTACGGAACCTGGCACATAGTAAGCACCTAATACTACAATTATCATTATTACTAATCTTATTATTCATAGGTCCTCTGACTCTCAGGCCTGTTGCTGTGTCCAATAAATCACACTGTTTCTCAAATTTCCACTTCAAGGCAGCTTTTAAGAGAAACAAAGCCTCATGCACACATGTCCCTTTTCCCAGCTCAGTAGCATTGTCCAGACAAGTGGATCCAAGAGGACTGAAGCTGAGCGCACCAAAAATCTAACTGAAAGGAACATTGGAGAATCAATTTAGGAGCTTAAAAAAGTGGCAGCCATCAGATTTTTTTTCTACGATCTCTCCCTGCCGGAAGTAGAAGCAGCAACGAAGAGAATCAATAAAACAAAAGTACTTTGGGAGTGCTTGCTCTGTACAGAGCACTGTACTAAGCACTTGGGGGAGTCCAATGAAGTCATTAGACACAATCCCTGCACTCAAGGAGCTGACAGTCTAGCAGAGAAGAGAAAGATATGTGGTTTAAATATTACACTGCAAAAAGTGGAAAACGCCACGTTGTGTTAGGCGGGACGAAGCCACATACAATCCAATGGGTAGCCTCTAGAAAGCTATTTTTATTTTTTTTTGCCTCTCCTGAGTTCTTGAAAATGCATTATAAATCGCTCCCTCATTCTACCCCCAGGTACTGAAACAGAAAAGAAACAGTGTCAGAGAGAGTCGTCGCAAGTGGGCCCCAGAGGACAGAGCAAAACCACCCAGGAGGGAAGACGAGAAAGGTACGTTTGTCAGACAAGTGGGATTCAGCAGAGCCCGAGAGAACGCCACCCACTCTTGCTCCTGACAAAGGGCTTACTTTATTAAGGCAACGGGGGGCTATTTCTCCAGGAACTGTCGATAAATACCCATTTGACTTGTTTCTAACTGAACTAATCCTGTGACTCAAGGGAAAATTTCATTTGGAAGCCTCAAAAATGAATTCCCAAATGGCAGCATCAAAGAGTTATATGTAAGAATAGTCAGAACACGTCGCCCATTGCCTGATCATCATATGTTGTTCTACCCCAGTGCTTAATACAGTGCTTCACATGTGGTAAATGCTCACATGTACCACTCATAGTTATCATTATAACACTAATTATTATTATTATTATTACATAAAAACTCAAGAGGGAATTGTGCCAACTTTTGAAGGTACTTCGAATTATTTGTTCTAAATAACTATATAGACCCCATTTCCGTGTCTTTTTTTACTGGGTACTGTAAGATTAAAAAAAAAATCAGGGAACACAGGTATTCATGTACTTGATGAAATATTCAATGCCTCCCTATTTCATTCATTCGTTCAATTGTATTTATTGAGCGTTTACTGTGTGCAGAGCACTGTACTAAGCGCTTGGAAAGTACAATTCGGCAACAAATAGGAATTATCTACCGACAACAAAAAATTGAAATCTACCCAACAACGGGCTCATAGTCTAGAAGGGGTGAGACAGACAACAAAACAAAACAAGTAGACAGGCATCAATAGCCTTAATATAAATAAATAGAAGTATAGATTTATGCACATCATTAATAAAATAAATAGAATAATAAATATGTACATATATACACAAGTTCTGTGAGGTGGGAAGGGGGGTAGAGCAGAGGGAGGGAGCAGGGGCGATGGAGGGGAGGAGCAGCGGAAAAGGGGCTCACTCTGGGAAGCCCTCTTGGAGGAGGTGAGCTTTCGCTAGGACTTTGAAGGGGGGAAGTGTGCTAGTTTGTTAAGCGTTTACTACATGCCAGGCACTGTACTAAGCACTGGGATAAATACAAGCTAATTATGTTAGACATAGTACCTGTCCCACATAGGGCTCATGGTCTTAATCTCCATTTTATGGGCAAGGTACGGAGGTACAAGGAAGTTAAGTGACTTGCCTAAGGTCATACAATAGATAAGAGGCAGAGCTGGGGGGAAGCAGAGTGGAAAGAACCTGGGCTTTGGAGTCAGAGGTCATGGGTTCGATTCCTGGCTCTGCCACTTGTCAGCTGTGTGACGGTGGGCAAGTCACTTACCTTCTCCGTGCCTCAGTTACCTCATCTGTAAAATGGGGATTAACTGCGAGCCTCACGTGGGACGACCTGATTACCCTGTATCTACCCCAGCGCTCAGAACAGTGCTCTGCACATAGTAAGCGCTTAATACCGACATTATTATCCTCTGACACCTAGGCCCGTACTCTATCCACTAGACCACACTGCTCCTCCTCTCTTGCTTTCGATGTTTCAGCCCATGCGTTAATAGTGAAAAATGTCCTTTGAGTCTCCATTGTAATCTGCAAAAAGAAGAAAATGGCTTTGGACACTTGGGCTTAAAGTAAAATGACCGACAAGACACCGGGCACTGACTCTTGTGATTCCTAGATTTCTGGCCCCAGACTTTCTTTGAGAGATAATTTCTGGTGTTATACTCCCTCCTCTGGACATTTTGAGAAATGAAAAGGAAGAGAGAGATTTGGAAAATAGCATTCCTTTAAAACACTCTCCCTCCTGAAAAAAAATCAGTTTGGGAAATGCCAAAGTATATAGGAGGGGGCGATTTAGCAACTAAAACAGAAGAGTCAGGTGGCCAAGCAGGATTAAATATGAGACAGCCTGTTTATGGTGGTGGTTGGAGATGCTCTTACTACAGTGCTCTGCACACAGTAAGCGCTTAATAAATACGACTGAATGAACCGGATGAATGACTGCTGCTGGGGATGGAGGTGGTGACGTTGGCAGTGGTGAAGATGAGGGTGATGATGATGAGGGTGATGATGGTGGTGGGGTCGGAAGCGGTTTACCACTTTCACTGATATGGAATCTTGACTGCCTTTAATTCAGATTTCAGAATTTTGTGTTTCCTACTTGGTACAGTACAGATAGGGCAAGCCTGTTCACAGTACATGACTCAGAAAAATATTCAAAGATCTTGGATGAGAGTGTACCCACATCAAAAGGATTAATGTATTTTCATGGTTTGGGGATACATTTCTGTTTTCAGTTAGCCCACCTTATAGTTCTAACTGAAATTAGAGGTTTTGTAATAGTTAAACAGTGCTTGGCACATAATAAGTGCTTAAACAAATTCCATCTTCATCATCATGAAGAATGAAGAGTATCAACTGCCCGTAATACGCAGATTACTCACTCTTTCCTAGGTTATACCACTCTCAAAAGACAAACTTTTCACTTACCTTCTGTACTTCCCTGCAAAACTGTTCACTCTCCTGACAGAGATCTCCAATCTCTCAAACTCCCTCTACTAATCTCAAGCCATCGTGTCTCATCTGGACTCTCTAGCCAATCTACCATTTCCTGATGCACAAAATTCTAAATGCTATTGATTAAATGAGCCAATCGATAAATGGTACTTTTTTATTGAGCACCTGCTGGGTGCAGAACACTGTACTAAGTGCTTGGTAGAGAACATTTCAACAGAGTTGGTAGATATGTTCCCTGTCCACAAGGAGTTTACAGTCTCGATTGGCATATACGTTAAAGGCATCCTTAAAAAATTTTTACCTCCTACTAATTCCAACAGAGCTCTCTTTGGGCTGAATTTATTGGTTCTGGAACCAGTTCTATTCAAGCCCTGAGATCCTGGGGTCCAGTCTTTTAGACCTAGAAGAGGTCTGAAACAATGAGGCCTAATAATGATTATGTTGGCATTTGTTAAGCGCTTACTATGTGCAAAGCACTGTTCTAAGCACTGGGGGGAGATACAGGGTAATCAGATTGTCCCACGTGAGGCTCACAGTCTTAATCCCCATTTTACAGATGAGGGAACTGAGGCCCAGAGAAGTGAAGTGACTTGCCCACAGCCACACAGCTGACAAGTGGCAGATCCAGGATTCGAACCCATGACCTCTGACTAGGCCTGGTGGATATAGCATGGGCCTGGGAGACAGAAGGATCTGGATTCTAATCCTGGTTCTGCCACTTGCCTCTGTCTGACCTTTGTGAAGTCACTTAACTTTTCTGTGCCTCTGTTAACTCATCTGTAAAATGAGAATTAAGATTCGAGCCCCTGATGGGACATGGGCTGTGTCCACCCTAACTGGCTTGTATCCATCCCCGTATTTAGTACAGTAAGGACTTAACAAATGCCACAATTATTATTAGTATTAATATTTCCATATACTAATATAAATCGTCCTCCTTCCTCTTTAAACTGTGAACTTTAGGTGGGATAAGGACTGTGTCCTACCTGATAAACTTGTATCTTCCCCTTTGCTTAGAACAGTAGTTGGCATAGTAAGTGTTTAACAAATAAGAATTTAAAAAACCCTAAAGAACAAAAACCACAACTTCACAGTGAATGTTTAGGCTCTAGTAATTTGGTAGAATTACATCCCTGTGCCCCAGTCATCAAATTGCAGTCTTGCTACCTCAGGCCCAGCCCCAAACAAGGACAACAAGTCATCAGAGAACACCTGAGACCATTCCTTAAATGTTCTGGGTTTATGGTTGAGCCCAGTCTGACACAGTCTATGGACCAGTGGGTTTATGCGTAAGTACCAACCCCTACCTCTGCAGGACTCCTACTAAATCCCCCCAGAAAGCCCAATCACCCCTAGGTACAGCACTAAATCAAGGGTGTTTATTGAAAATTTACTGTCTGCTGAGCACTGGAACCAAGCGTTTGGGAGAATACGATATAACAGACACATGCCCTGCTTACAGCAAGCTTCCAGTTTAGAGGAGAAGATAGAATTAATATAAAGATATAAAATTACAGATATGTACAAAAGTGCTGTGGGGCTGGGAGGGGGAATGAATAAAGGGAATGGAGGAAAGGAAAATAAGGCTTAGCTGAGGAAGGCCTCTTGGAGGAAATGAGCCTCAGTAAGTCTGGAGAGTAATTATCTGTAGGATATGAAAAAGGAGGCCAGAGGCAGGGCGTGGGCGAGAGGTCGGCAGAGAGGGGGATGAGACTGAGGTTCAGTTAGTAGGTTAGCATATGAGGAATGAAGTGTGAGGGCTGGGTAGGACCTGAGGTAAGAGGGGCAAGGCGATGGAAGTGTTTAAAGCCAATGGTGAGAAGTTTCTGTTAGCTACAGAAGTGGATGGGCAACCAGTGGAGATTTTTGAGGAGTGAGAAGACATGGACTGAATGTTTCTGTAGGACATGTGTATGGTCTAACCAGTAGTAAATCCTCCAGGGGCATCAATTATTTTATTAAGATAAAGCTTTGTCTCCCCCTCTAGACTCTGAGTTTATTGTGGGCAGGGAACATGCCTACCAACTCTATTGTATCGTATTCTCCCAAGTGCTTAGTACAGTGGTCTGCACACACTAAGAACTCAATAATTATCATTTGTTGACTGATTATTGATTTGAAGAGATTCTCAAGGATATTATAGTCTAACGAGGAAGACCCTAACTTTGTTCAAAATAATCCCGATCTGTGGCATCAATCAATTATAGAAGACCGATATGGTAGCTCCATTTATACATTTCTACTGAAACAGCCAGGTTCTATGAAAGAATACCCCACTTACATTTTCAGACTAGACATATTGACCCACCATGATAATTACACGTGGCATAAAGTAACCCCTTAGAGTCTTCATTTCCCTCCCTTCCCACACTCCTTAAAATTTCCTTCTCTTTTTCTAGCCTGTAAACTCTCAGAGGGCAGAGAACAGGTCTACCAACTCTGGTGCATTTTAATCTCCCAAGCACTTAGGATGGCACTCTGCACACAGTAAGCACTTAATGAATATCATTCACTGATTCCACTTCAAGCCTTTTGGATTTTAAAATCGCTTCTTTGTTTCCTCATGGCTTCCATGCACTTCCTCCCAGGTCTGCTAAAGCATTGTCCTGAAAACAGAACATGCAGTAGTGCCATAAAGGAGGCTAACGCCACAAAGGAGGTAAGTATTGTAAAAAGGGCCTAGTGTCATAAAGTCATAAAAGACCTCCGTAATGTCTGCTGAGGAACCTTGGGCAAGTCACTTATCTTCTCTGTGCATCAGCTACCTCATCTGTAAAATGGAGATTAAGATTACGAGGCCCATATGGGACAGGGACTATATCCATCCTGATTACTTTATACTTACCCCAACATTTAGAACAGTGTCTGGCACATAGTAAGAATTTACCATGTGCTTTAAAGTTAAAAGAAGACACAGAAACACAGCAAAGCCTGCTTATTGAACTCAAAACATTGCCCCCCTTTCAGGCATTTCAAAGTCAAATCACTTCTTTTTTTTCAGTGGTATTTGTTTAACACTTCCTATTTGCCAGACATTGTATGAAACACTGGGGTAGATACAAGTTAGTCAGCTTGGACACAGGCCATATCCTACTTGGGACTCACAATCATATCACCCATTTTACAGATGAGGTTACTGAAGCACAGAGAAGTAGAGTGATTTGCCCAAAGTCACACAGCAGACATGAGGCAAAGCAGGAATTAGAACCCGGGTCCTCTGACTCCCAGGCCTATCCACTTTCCACTAAGCCACACTGCTCCTCATTAAGCCACACTGCTCCTCACTAGGCCAAGGCACTCCTCACTTCCAATAATAATAATAATAATGATGATGGTATTTGTTAAGTGCTTACTATGTGCCAAGCACTGTTCTAAGCACTGGGGTAGATACAAGATAATAAGGTTGTCCCATGTGGGACTCACAGTCTTAATCCTTATTTTACAGATGAGGTAACTGAGGTACAGTGAGGTTAAGTGACTTGTCCAAAGTCACACAGCTGACAAGCGGCAGAGCCGGCATTACAACCCACAACCTCTGACTTCCAAGTCTGTGCTCTTTCCGCTGAGCCACGCTGCTTCTCTGCACACAGTAATAAATGGCTGACCATTCACTCGTTCAATTGTATTTATTAAGCACTTACTGTGTGCAGAGCACTGTACTAGCCACTTGGGAAAATACAATACAACAATAAACAGTGACATTCCCTGTCCAGAACAAGCTCACAGTCCAGAGGCCATGATGCTCCACTTTCTCAAGAAGACACATTTGTGGAACCACAATCGGCAGGGAGTTACAGTGGCTTTGCTCAGCCCCACTTATTCCATTATAACCGACTAAACCCTGATTCTTTAGGTAGCTAATGGTGATTGGGTGGGGGGGAGTTCATTCATTCATTCATTCATTCATTAGTATTTATTGAGTGCTTACTATGTGCAGATCACTGTACTAAGCGCGTGGAATGTACAAATCGGCAACAGATACAGTCCCTGCCCTTTGCCGGTCTTACAGTCTAATCGGGGGAGACGGACAGTCAAGAACAATGGCAATAAATAGAATCAAGGGGATGAAGTGAAGTTAGAGGGATCAAGGGTAGAGTGGGATGGGCAAACGGAGTTGTGAGGAAGGGGGAACATAGGATCCTGGCCTCTTTCATTATGTTGAAGTTGCTCACCAAAATAACCCGGGTGAAAATCTCTCTAGAAATTCCCAAAAGCAACTCGAAAGGTCTTAACTGTGGTATTGATACAGTATTAGTACAGTACAGTATTAGTGCAGTAATATCAGTGCTTAGTACAGTGTCTGGCACAAAGTAAGCACTTAACAAATACCATTATTATTATTAATAAGTGCTCATCTGTGTCAGTCATCTTGCTAAGCACTGGGATATATGCAGCAAGCACTGAGTGTAATCTTGGCAATATCACTGGGAAATGAAACATTGTACCTTGGTAGAAATCAGGAGAGAAATACACAACCACTGGGTGGTGCTTTACTTCCATAATAGTGGACAGAAAATTGACAAAATTTCCCAAGGCAAAGTATTAGGGGAATCAGCAGTGAAACTTTGAATCCATTGTACCCTTTATGTGGGTGGGTGGATAAAGCTCTTCTTCAACAAACCGGATGAAACACATAGTGGACCATTTAAGGCAAATAGGAAAAGCAGCTTTTTGTGTACTGAGCTACAGGCATTAGGAAAATTTTCCTGAAATATCCATTATAATATGACTCACTTGATCGGGCATTAAACAGCTCTCTCAAGTGGTCTGTGAAAGTAACCTCCCTTCCTTCTTTTCCCTAGTAAATGCACCTCAATCCCTGAGCATTTTGAGAGCAGAGACATCCAGCACTGGAAATGGGAACCGAAAGGAATTAAATTGCGGAACCAACAGCAGAATTGGCTAAGCAGTGTCAACGCTGGATCCAATGAAAGGTCCATCCGTTTTGTCTCTGACAGGGGCAACAGGATGCTTTGAGGAATCTGGGTGCTGTATAAGATAAAAAACAAAAACAAATGAGCGGGATAATATGTGTCAGCAGGAGAATCACCTGTCAGAACAAGGAAGCAATTATTTATCTGCTCCACTCTGCACCTTTCTGCCCCCTAAGAAAAAAAAAAAAAGTACTATGTCTTGTTTGGTCTGCACTTTAAAGTGGGGAAACTCAAGAGGACTCAGTAAAGAACAACAAAATGTCCTAAAGGGCCAGAGAAAAAAAAAAAAGTTAAAGGAATCAGGGTGCATACCCAGAGAAGAAAAGTCTGAGAGGTTATTTACATCCACCTGAAACAAGGTGGGAGGTGGGGGGTTTTCATAAGGATGTTCAGGTAGATTTGTTCTCTAAATCCATAAAAAATGGAACAAGAGGAAATGGGCTGGAATGACAGCAAGATATTTTATTAGAAAAGTTCCTGTCAGCCAGGGTGATAATTCCATTCCAATAGGTTGAGTTGTAGAAGCTAGATCCTCCATCTTATAAAGGACATCTTACACTTTCCTCTGCCTTCAGGAACGCATGGCCTCTTGAGATCACTTCTTGCTCTATAATTGTAGAGTGAACAGTCTTTGCTTTTTATAAGATACTTTTATGATAACACAGGCTTGGAGCAGGAGGGAGATGGAGGGCAGGAAGAGATGGAAAGAAGGGGGGGAGGAGACAGGAAGAGGAGGGGGAAGAGGGAGGAATTGAAGGGAAAGGAGAACTAGAGAAGTGGGCTGACCAATCACCTAAAACCAACTGCCTAAAGTCCTATTATTTCCCAAATCAAAGTCAATCCTTGCACAATGGTAATTTCCAGAAAAACTCAATCGGTTCAGGATCAACATCTGTGTGGTTGACTGACCGGACCAATGATGGAACTGGTTGATTTGGTGACAACGGTTCCTCAAGAATTTGGTTTTCAATCGTTGGTCAGAAATGGGCCTGAGCCACAAGATGGCAGCACAAAAATCCGTTTCTTTTTCCTACTCCTCTGAAACCAGCACGAACCAAATTATGCTGGTCCTGGGAATTCATTAAGCAACTTCTAAAAAAGATGTGAGAACTCTTGAAAGTGTTCATATTCTGATGTATCCCCACAGATTTTTCAAAAAGCAACATAGCAACACTGCTGTCGGGAAATACTCTAGTTGCTTGTCTTGCACCTCTCAAGGACTGGGTACAGTTCATTTCTCCCAGTGGCGACTCGATAAATGCTCTAACTACACTGTTATTACTCCTTTTATCTTGTCTGTCAGGTGACGCCACTTTAGAAGAGATTCTGTACGCTTTGATTTTTGAGAGTTTTTGAGATGCTTTTCCATTTTGAGAGAGCCGTTAAAGATTGTGTACCCCTTTCTCCTCGCGTTCAGCACAGTGCATTGTACCAAGTGGAAGTTAAATAAATATTATTCCTGCTAAATCATCCACTTCATCTTTAAGGCATACAGTCTGTTGTCTTATCCCAGTTTATGCCTGTTCCTCTCGCGTTACAATCCAGGCTGCACGCTTGGCTCCTCTAATGCCCAATGAAACACTGCTGTGTTTCATCTCTCTCATCATTGACCTTCTTTCTCATGCCCTCCTTCCTGCCCAGAAGTCCCTCCCATTTCACACTGATGCATATATATATATATATATATATCTATAACTCTATTTATAGAGAGGAAGTGTGGTTTAGAAGCAGCGTGGCTCAGTGGAAAGAGTCTGGACTTCGGAGTCAGTGGTCACGGGTTCGACTCCTGGCTCTGCCTCTTGTCAGCTGTGTGACTGTGGGCAAGTCACTTCACTTCTCTGTGCCTCAGTTCCCTCATCTGTAAAATGGGGATTAACTGTGAGCCTCACGTGGGACAACCTGATTACCCTGTATCTACCCCAGAGCTTAGAACAGTGCTCGGCACATAGTAAGCGCTTAACGAATACCAACATTATTAGTGGAAAGAGATGGGCTTGGAAGTCAGAGGTCATGGATTCTAATCCCAGCTCCACCTTTTATCAGTTATGTGATTTTGGGCAAGTCACTTAAATTACCTGTGCCTCAGTTACCTCATCTGGAAAATGGGGATTAAGTCTGTGAGCCCTACGTGGGACAACCTGATTACCTTGTATCTACCCCAGCGCTTAGAACAGTGCTTGGCACATATTAAGTGCTTAACAAATACCAACATTATTTTTATTATTTAAAAACATAACAGATCCTGCAGAGAAATGACATAACAGCTCTGACATCTCCATCTGGAAGAGGCTGGCCCTTTTGGGTACCCAAGGGTATCTCCAAATCCATATATTCAAGATGTTGAACTCAGATCCATGTGGAGGTTTTTTTTCCATTTCGAGTTCCATTTACGTGAGTTATGTGATGGCTAATCAAAAGTTGAGAAGGAGAGTGAATGAAGGAAGAGACAGAGCTGTCTCTAGGAAAATAGCACGCCTTATGTAGTTACAGCAAAGCGATCTTTATCCGCATCTCAACTTCTGTACCATGGTGCAAGAGTTGTTGTTTCCTAAAGGGTCAGTCCAACCTCTTCATTCATTTCTATGTTTTTGGCTTCTCTCCAAATGTGAATGAACGATTATTTATCTAAGAAACAAGCAAGAGGAAACATCTTTAAATAGTGTTCTTGTACCATTAACCCTCCAGGATAGAAAGCACATCGATTCCTCTGAAATGTGGTGTTAGAGAAGACTTCTGCAGATACCATGGACTGCCTGAAAAACAAATAGATGGATTTTAGAGCAAATTAAATGGTCTTTGGAAGGCTAAATGACTCGGCTTAGATTAGCATATTTTGGACACATAATCAGGAGGACTAATTCTCTGGAGAAGAAACGAAAGGAAGAGTCCAGGGAAGATTTGGAAGAGGCATACCAGCAGCTAGATGGAAAGAGACCATAACAATGATAATGGGAGAACCATTAGAAAGGTTGCAGGTTATGGCAGAGGACAGGACATTCTGGAAAAAGTATATCCACAGAGTCGCTATGAATCAGAAATGCCTTGGCGACCCTTAACGCTAAAAAAAAAACAAAAAACAAAAAAACCTATCAAGCCTCACCGATAGCTCGCATTAAGCAAGCTGTGGGGCTGAATTCCAAAGCTGGACAGCTCAATAACGTGCTTTGTCATTCAGGTGGGACTGAGGAGAATTTTTTTTTGGTCAAAAGAATCCTAGTAACAAGGTCTGAAAAACAATGTAGCCAGCAGAAGAAAAAATCACTGCATTCTTGAAAAGAAATTGAAGTGGAATGCTGATTTTAACCTCGATCATGTCTTCTGACAAAAGGTCCTCTTTGCTCATCCATACATATTAAAGAGCATGCCCACCTTAAACCCGGAAAATCCATTAAGAAATCATACTTGTCCAGGAGATCTTTGTTAAATAATTTCTAATTCTCCCCCCTAATAGTCACCGATTGTGACTTCAGCACTTCCATGCTACTTAAGCACTTAAATACTCATAACCTTCAATAGCACTTATGTACCCAATTTATAGGTCCTATTACTTAAACCACTAAATAATGCATTTATTCATTCATTCATTCAATAGTATTTATTGAGCGCTTACTATGTGCAGAGCACTGTACTAAGCGCTTGGAATGTACAAATCGGTAACAGAGAGAGACAGTCCCTGCCCTTTGACGGGCTTAGAGTCTAATCGGGGGAGACGGACAGGCAAGAACAATGGCAATAAATAGAATCGAGGGGAAGAACATCTCGTTAAAACATTGTATGTGGCCCCTTTTCCTTCATCCTATCTGTAATTTCTTTTTGCACCTGTCTCCCCTGCCAGATGCTAATTCATTCATTCAATAGTGTTTACTAAGCACTTAATATGTGCAGAGCACTGTACTAAGTGCTTGGAATGTATAATTCTATGTTCTTGAGAACAGGGATCACGTCTACATTCTATACTACTTTTCCCTACACTTAGTATAGTGCTCTGAAGAAGGCAGGTGCACAGTAAATACTGTTGAAGAGAGAGAATAATCTAGAGGAACGAGCACAGGCTTGGGAGTCAGAGGATCTGGGTTCTAATCCCAGGTCTGCACTCTCCTGCTGTGTGATCCTGTGCAAGTCACTTAACTTCTCTGTAGCTCAGTTCGTTCATTGGCAAAATGGGGATTCAATACCTGTTCTCCCTCCTACTTAGGCTGAGAGCCCCATGTGGGACCTGATTATTGAGAAGCAGCATGGCGTAGTGGATAGAGCGTGGGTCCGGGAGTCAGAAGGTCGTAGTTTCTAATCCCATCTCTGCCACGTGTCTGCTGTATGACCTTGCACAGGTTACTTCACTTTTCTGTGCCTCAGTTATCTCATCTGTAAAATGGGGATTGAGACTGTGAGCCCCATCTGGGACAGGGACTGTGTCCAAATCGATGTGCTTGTAACCACCCCAGCGCTTAGTACGGTGCCTGGCACAGAGTAAGCCCCTACCAAATATCACAGTTATTATTGTTACATCTATCCCAGTGTCTGACACATTGTAAGCACTAAACAAAAAATCCATTTTTAAAAAAAAATTTTGTATTATTGAAATAATTGCTCCATTAGGTGAAAGCCAAGAAAAGTGACCCATCAACAAACTGACCAACTTCATCTAGATCCGAGGTAGAAGTCAGTCCTGCCCCTCTACGCTTTATGTACACATCAGCGTGGCTCAGTGGAATGAGCCCAGGTTTGGGAGTCAGAGGTCACGGGTTCGAAACCCAGCTCTGCCACTTGTCAGCTGTGTGACTGTGGGCAAGTCACTTCACTTCTCTGTGTCTCAGTTCCAATCATCTGTAAAATGGGGATTAAGACTGTGAGCCTCATGTGGGACAACCTGATTACCCTGTATCTACCTCAGCGCTTAGAATAGTGCTCTGCACATAGTAAGCGCTCAACAAATACCAACATTATTATTATTATCAATCAATGATATTTACTGACTGCTTACTGTGTGCCGAGGGATCTACTAACCACTTGGGAAAGTTCAATACAACAGAGTTGGTAGATTATTGATTCCTGCTCTTGAGGATCTCTTTAACATAGCTTTAAACTCCGTTGCTTTTCCCTTTTTGTAGTTTTTTTAGTGTCCCTACTAGACTATAAGATCCCCAAGGACAGGAATCGTATCATTTCAGGGATGAGAGAAGCAGCGTGGCTTAGTGGAAAGACCATGGGCTTGGGAGTCAGAGGACGTGAGTTCTAAGCCCGGCTCTGCCACTTGTCTCCTGTGTGACCTTGGGCAAGCTACTTAACTCCTCTGTGCCTCTGTTACCCCTGTAAAATGGGAATTGAGACTGTGAGCTCCTTTTGGGACAGGGACTGTGCCCAATATGATTACCTTGCATCTGCCCCAGCGTTTAGAACAGTGCTTGGCACATAGGAAGCGCTTAACAAATACCATAATTAAATTAATCAATCAATCATCTACCAGAGAAGCAGCATGGTGTAGTGGATAGATACCGATTTGTACATTCCAAGCGCTTAGTACAGTGCTCTGCACGTAGTAAGCGCTCAATAAATACTATTGAATGAATAGATACGGGCCTGGAAGTCTGAATGTCATAGATTCTGATCTCCGCTCTGACACTTGTCTTCTGTGTGACCTTCACTTCTCTGGGCCTCAGTTACCTCATCTGTAAAATGGGGAATGAGACTGTGAACTCAATGTGGGACCGGGACTGTGTCCAACCTGATTTGCTTGTATCCACCCCAGTGCTTAGTACAGTGTCTGGCACATAGAAAGTGCTTAACAAATAATAATAATAATGTTGGTATTTGTTAAGCTCTTACTATGTACAGAGCACTGTTCTAAGCGCTGGGGCAGATACAGGATGATCAGGTTGTCCCATGTGGGGCTCACAGTATTAATCCCCATTTTACAGATGAGGTCACTGAGGCACAGAGAAGTTAAGTGACTTGCCCACAGTCAGCTGACAAGTGGCAGAGCTGGGATTCGTACCCATGACCTCTGACTCCCAAGCCCAGGCTCTTTCCACTGAGCCGCGCTGCTTCTCTAATACCACCATCATTATTATTACTGCTACTGCTTTTACTACAAACAATAATAATAATAACAATTGTTAGATGCTTACTACTATACTTACTAAAATTCTTGCCAAGAGATGGATTCAAGATAATCGGGTAGGACATGGTCTCTGTCCCACATGGGGCTCTAAGTCTAAGTAGAAGGGAAAACTGGCAGTGAATCCCTATTTTACAGCTGAGAAAAACTGAAGTACAAAGAAGTTAGGTGTCTTGCCCAAAGTCACACAGAGGGTAAGTGGCAAGTAACTGATACAGGGCTTTATGCGGGGTGGGTGCTCAATAAATACTTATCGAGTGAATGACTGATAGATGAGCATAGGTGGCAGATACAAAATATCTTGTCTAACCTTACCCCTTGTAAGTCTGCAACCTGAAGTGGAAATTTTCAGAAAAGACATTTCCCATTTCAATAAAGTTCTGTTTCCATCCAAGACCCATCATTTATAAGGATGACCAGATTGGAACACCTTCTTCTGGACTAGCCAATACAGACACAGATGTAATATTAATAATAATGGCATGTGTTAAGCGCTTACTATGTGTCAAGCGGTGGTCTAAGCTCTGGGGTAGATAGAAGCAACTCAGGTTGGACAGCGTCCATGTCTCACATGGGGCTCATAGTCTTACTCCCCATTTTACAGATGAGGTAACTAAGGCACAGAGAAGGTAAGTGACTTGCCCAAGGTCACACAAGAGACTAGTAGCAGAGCCAGGATTAGAACTCAGGTCCTTCTAACTCCAAGAGACATGCTCTATCCACCAGGCTATGCTGCTTCTCTAAAAATCAGAAACAAAATAGAAGGGGAAGTAGTTCTTCTACCAATTAATTTAGCAATCAGTTAGTAGACTGTAGGGCCACCCAGACAACTGAGACATTTGAATTTAG
This sequence comes from Ornithorhynchus anatinus, assembly GCF_004115215.2. Taxonomy (NCBI): domain Eukaryota; kingdom Metazoa; phylum Chordata; class Mammalia; order Monotremata; family Ornithorhynchidae; genus Ornithorhynchus; species Ornithorhynchus anatinus. The sequence goes on along the minus strand of NC_041735.1, from coordinate 63,596,649 downwards.
GTGGTAGGCTTACCTTAAGGTATAACGTTTTCAGAAGCCATGCAATTATCCTGTCATAAATATACATTTACAGTCAAAGTAGAATTAGATGCTCGAATTCATGAAAATTCCTTTTAAATAGGAGAACAATAATCATTCAGATAATAATAATAATGATAGTATTTAAGCGCTTACTATGTGTGAAGAAGTGCAAAGATATGAGTTGGATGTTTTCCTTACGGTAGCTGATAAACAGATCACACGGAAATGAGTTTCAATTCACTGGCACCTCTGATTTATAAAAGTCAAATCCATGGGTTTTGAAATTGAAATGTTTCAAAGATGCATCAGTTATAATCCCAGGATAGAAAATACCTATAATAGAATATTTCTCCTTCATTCAGTTTAAAACAAATCACTTAGGAGGAAAACCGGAGTGAACTAATTTATATATTTTCAGACCCACCTTCACTTTTCCAAAGTGGTTACTTGAAACATCCTAAATTCCTTTTTCCATTTTTAGAGAAAAAATGATCTTAGCCATTTCCTGGATAATTCAATATATGGATATGTCAAATTCATTTTAGCTTTTGATCTGTTTCACCTCCATCGCTAATGTTATGGTGAAAGGAATCAAATGAAAAGGAAATTGAAAAGGGGAATTTAATAAGAAAATACAACATTTCCAGGGAAAACCCATTTTGTGGCTCTAATTCAAGTCAAATGCAATAGATATGGTATAATTATTGAAGATGCTATAACAGTACAGCTGCAATACATGCATACATTTTGTCATCTGTTTTTGTCTTCAACTTTCTAATATGTGCTCTAATTTCCACCCCAAGCATTGACATAATTTATAGTAAAGAAAAGAGAAGGCAAACAGGGATCCTCATTGGTTTTGATTTCTGACCAGACGATCATCATTTCCCCTTCTTCTTCTTCTCCTCCTCCTCCTTCTTTTTCATTGTATTTGTTAAGTACTTACTCTATGCCAAATACTCTTCCAGATACTGGGGTGGATATAATAATAATAATAATAATAATAATGTTGGTATTGGTTAAGCGCTTACTATGTGCAGAGCACTATTCTAAGGGCTGGGGTAGATACAGGGTATTCAGGCTATCTCTCATGAGGCTCACAGTCTTCATCCCCATTTTACAGATGAGATAACTGAGGCACCGAGAAGTTGCGACTTGCCCACAGTCACACAGATGGCAAGTGGCAGAGCCGCGATTCGAACCCATGACCTCTGACTCCCAAGCCCGGGCTCCTTCCACTGAGCCACGCTGCTTCATCATACAAGTTAACCACGTCTGGCACAGTCCCTGTCCCACATCAGGGTCACAGTCTAAGTGTAGAGGAAGAACAGGCTTTGAATTTAATAATAATAATAATAATAATGTTGGTATTTGTTAAGCGCTTACTATGTGCCGAGCACCGTTCTAAGCGCTGGGGTAGACATAGGGGAATCAGGTTGTCCCACGTGGGGCTCACAGTCTTAATCCCCATTTTACAGATGAGGGAACTGAGGCACAGAGAAGTGAAGTGACTTGCCCACAGTCACACAGCCGACAAGTGGCAGAGCTGGGATTCGAACTCATGAGCCCTGACTCCAAAGCCCATGCTCTTTCCACTGAGCCACGCTGCTTCTCCAATGGAAAATGGAAATGTAAAATGGAAATATAAAATGGAAATGTAAAATGGAAAGTTTTCCACTTTACAGATGAGAGAACTGAGGCCCAGAGAAGTTAACTGCTTTGCACAAGGTCACAGAGCAGGCAAGTGGCAGAGCTGGAAGAAAACCAGCTTCTCTGACTCCCAGGTCCGCGTTCTTTTCACTAGGTGTCACTTGTTTCTTTACTTAACTTCTTGATCAATAACACTGCATACTGAAGTGAACGAAAAGTTTTTTGAAGGCACTGTACTATGTTTTGGGGGAGATGAAAGCAGCTCAAATTGGACAGAGTCCATGTCTCAAATGGGGCTCACAATCTTAATCCCTATTTAGAGATGAGGGAACTGAGACAATAGATGAATTAAGTGACTTACCCAAGGTCACACAGCAGACAAGTGGTGGAGCTGGGATTAAAAGCCAGGTCCATCTGACTCCCAGGCCTGTGCTCTATCTTCCAGGCCACACTTCTTCCCATGGCCATGACAAATTCAGATTCGTAAACTATTGAATTTTCTAACCTGGCGAGGTCTCAGTGTTAAGAACTACTGTTTATTAAGTGCTTACTCTGTTCAAAGCACTATTGAATTGAATTGAACTATTGAATTTTCTAACCCGGTGAGGTCTTAGTGTTAAGAACTAGTACTTATTAAGCACTTACTCTGTTCAAAGCACCATTTGTAGTTTTAATGGTATTTGTTGAACTCTATGTGTTCTAATTCCTGGGGTAGATACAAAGTAATTACATTGGACACAGTTCCTGCCTTGCATGGAGCTCCCAGTCTAAGTAGGATGAAAAGCAGGAAAACTGAGGCACAGAGAAGTTAATTAACTTGCCCAAGGACACAGAGCAAGCAATTGGCAGAGCTGGGATTAGAACCCAGGTCTTATGACTCCCAGGCCTGTGCTCTATCCACTAGGCCACACTGCTTCTCAGCTATTCTAAGCAGACACACCACAGATGTTTTCTCCCAAAGTCTAAATCACCCTTTCATGTTACTGAGGCATATCCATAGCCAAGAATGCAGCATTTCAATCTCCTTAATCCCAGGGAGTATCATAAACCCCGAGAGAGTATGGTCCAGGAGATGCTTACAGGAAAGGCTTTGAAATTGATGAGACCCACTGAATAATGCAAAATGAATGCTGAGGACTGATCTAGAGCTAAAAGGGAATGGCCAAAGGAAATCTTAAAAGGAAAAGTGATGTTAGATGGAATGGCAAGGATTTTCTGTAGAAGAAACCAACCAAACTTTAAACTAAAGTAAGTTGAATATGGGCAGGAAATATATGATGGGTTATAGCCGGCCACGCACAAAAACCTAAGGGTGGAAATACTCACAAATGTCCGATTACATCCGGTTACTGTGACATAAAACACTTTTATGCCCGTCACTCCCATCGGCAGGTGAGATCCCTGAGGGCAGGGCATGTGTTTCTTGCTTATTTTGTATTCCTAAGTGTTTAGCACAGTGCATTGCACCCAATGGGACTGTAAGCTCCTGTGGGAAAGGATTGCTTCCTCTCCACTTCAGCTTGTGAGCCCCATGTACAACGGACACTAGGTCTCATCTGATTATCTTGTTTTGACCCCAGGATTTAATACAGTGCTTGGAATCTAATAAGTGTTTCATAAGTGTCAGAATCATTAATGAATTGGGTGAACATAATGAGGTTGTAAATATTTAAAGAAGGACAATATGATACTTTTAAAACCAAGAATCATGAACTGCAATCGGCATGAATGTTTCATGGGCATGGAGAAATACGGAATTGTTAAGGGAGAGATCAGATGAAACATAATGTGTATGATGAGGAAATGAGGAGCCGGCTGAGAATAATCTGAAAAACAGTAAAACTGTGTTTGGGTTTTGAGATTTTTAATGTAAGATTTGCTTTTATGAATGCTTTTGGAAAAACAAGGTCAAGGTAAAGCTTCCTCCTATTAACAGAATTCAGTAAACCCCAGAGATACATTAATAATTTCAGAAGATGAGGTGACTTTTCAAATCTGGAGAAAAAGCTGAGAATTTAAAAAGGAACCGGCAACAGAAGAATATGAAAACGGGCTACATCACTCTTCGGGTGCAAAAGACACCTCACACCATATTTACTCCCTGCAATGCTATAGAAGTTCAAATCTAAAAAGTGTCATTTCCTCTTCTCTCTCATCCTTCCTTTAAGGCACAAAAAACCCTTTAGTGCAAGAGTAAGCGTTACCTCATCTTTGGGGGAAAAAAAGCACAAATCCCATTTGCTAATTACAAGAACCAGAAAAGCAGCATATTGAAGTGAAAAAGCCCAGCTTTGAACTTTAGACCAATTTCCCAATGTGATTAAGCTTTTTTGATTAGAGAATGGATAGCAGAAGCTTGTATTCATTCATTCATTCATTCATTCATTCAATCGTACCGTAAACACAGAAGCTACCTGTTGGGCTTAGTATCATTAAATTTATTTGAGAGAACAGATATCTTTTGTGCCTTTGGGGTGTGAAAGTCCCCCAAACACGCACACTTTCGATCAGTGGTGGTGTGGGTCCATTTTTCTGATTTAAATGATTCCCATCTTAAACTTCCCATTTCTGGAAATGAGCACGGATTAGCCTCTGAATTCTATGAACCCTGAACCCGTAGAGTAAAAAGAAGCTCATGGAAAGATTTTTAGCTGTGCAGGCTATTCGGGAAGAGACAAACCAGCAAAAAAAAAAAAAAAAATATATCAGCACAAGCTTAGCTCCAAAGCACTAACCCTCCCTCATCCTTCAATTATCTGGCAGGTGTCATGCTACCAACAGCTGTCCGATCAGCCTAGAATTTCGGTCCTGTATTAATCCGGCAATGATGGCGGCCCCTCGTTTCACCGTCTCCTGCAGCTGACCCTGGAAAGGAGAGCAAATATAGAAGGAAGATGCTTTAGACGGGCTTAAATTCACAATCAAACCACCCAAAGAGATTTGCCGGTCTCGTGGCTGCTTTGGCTGGGTGTTCGCTGATGTGGGATCTCTGGGATGTCTGAGCCGATGTAGCTTCCAGCAGCAAATGGGAAACAGGCCCTAAGCCAATAGCCCTGGATAATGACAACTGACCTACTCCGTCAGAGGTGTTTTGGTTCTGGCGATGCAATACCCAAGGCCACGCGTTATAAAAGCTCTAGACTATGAGTTGGTTGTGGGCAGGGGACGTGTCTATCGGCGCTGTTATACTGTACTCTCCTAAGCACTTAGTACAGTGCTCTGCACACAGTAAGTGCTCAATAAATAAGGTTGATCGATTGATTGATTTCTGTGTCGCTTAAGTCCTGCATCTCTTGGGTTCCTCCCAAAGGCTGGAATACCAGGGTGGGAAAGAAAGGAGTGGGTATTAATTGTAAAGCACAGACTGCGGAGAGAGGCAATTCCATTATGAATATTGCAAATGAGTCAAAAAATATAATCCTCTTCGCAAAATGAGCCCTTGGGGACAGGTTTTCCTAGATGTTGGTTTCAATCACGATGACAACATTATTGGCTTTTGGCAGGGGTTGCCTGCAGTAATCTTTGTGGTATTTCTTGAGCGCTTACATTGTGCCAGCCACTGTACTAAGCACTGGGTGGGTACAAACAAATAGGGTTGGACAAACCCTCTGTCCCACAAGGGGCTCATAGTCCCAATCCCCATTTTACAGATAATATTCATGATAAAAGTGGTATTTGTTAAGTGCTTACTATGTACCCAGCACTGATCTAAGCGCTGGGATAGATACAAGCAGCGTGGCTCAATAGAAAGAACACGGGCTTTGGAGTCAGGGCTCATGAGTTTGAATCCCAGCTCTGCCACTTGTCGGCTGTGTGATTGTGGGCAAGTCACTTAACTTCTCTGTGCCTCAGTTCCCTCATCTGTAAAATGGGGATTAAGACTGTGAGCCCCACGTGGGACAACCTGAGTCCCCTATGTCTACCCCAGCGCTTAGAACAGTGCTCGGCACACAGTAAGCACTTAACGAATACAACATTATTATACAAGATAATCAGGTTGTCCTACATGGGGCTCATTGCCTTAATCCCCATTTTACAGATGAGGTAACTGAGGCACAGAGAAGTTAAGTGACTTGCCCAAAACCACAGAGCTGACAAGTAGCAGAGGCAGGATTAGAACCCACGGCCTCTACCTCCCAAGCCCATGCTTTTGCCACTAAGGCACACTGCTTCTCCAGGTGAGGTACCTGCGGCACAGAGAAGTGAAGTGACTTGCCTAATATCACATGTAAACAAGTGGCAGAGTCGGGATCAGAATTCATGATTTCTAACTCCCGGATCCATGCTCTATCCACTACGCCACTATCCACTTGATAAGCATGCTCTATCCACTAGAGAAGCAGCGTGGCTAGAGAAGCAGCATGGTTTAGTGGAAAGAACACGGGCTTGGGAGTCAGAGGTTGTGAGTTCTAATCTCAGCTCTGCCACTCATCAGCTGTGTGACTTTGGGCAAGTCACTTAACTTCTCTGTGCCTCAGTTACCTCATCTGTAAAATGGGGATTATGACTGTGAGCCCCACATGGGACACCCTGACTACCTTGTATCTACTCCAGCGCTTAGAACAGTGCTCGGCACATAGTAAGCGCTTAACAAATACCAGCATTATTATTATTATTACGCCACATTAGACCCATGTAAAAGTGATAGTCTTTATCCAAGCATTTTGCTTGTAATAGTATTGGCATTGATGGACTGCCTACTGATAATGATGGTAATTTAAATACTCTGCTAAGTGCTGAGGTAGATAGACACAAAATAATTGGATAGGACACAGACCCTGCTTCACCCAAAGTACTGAATGCAATATACTGCTCTAAGCATTTGGAAAGTAGCGAAGACCAAGACACATTCCCTGCCCAGAAGGAGCTTTCAATCTACTCCAATATGATAAATGGTCCTACCTATCATCAGCGTCACATTGGTGTTTCCCTTAAAGGTTCTTTTACTGAGTCTGGTGGTATATATGGGAAAAAATGAAGAGCCTGGAAGATATTATTAAGACATTGTGGGAAGCAACGTGGCTCAGTGGAAAGAGCCTGGACTTCGGAGTCAGAGGTCATGGGTTCGACTCCCGGCTCTGCCACTTGTCAGCTGGGTGACTGTGGGCGAGTCACTTCACTTCTCGGTGCCTCAGTTCCCTCATCTGTAAAATGGGGATTAACTGTGAGCCTCACGTGGGACAATCTGATACCCTGTATCTACCCCAGCGCTTAGAACAGTGCTCTGCACATAATAAGCGCTTAACGAATCCCAACATTATTATTATTGGAATGTGGGCCTGTGCCGCCTGGTTTTACTGCAATGCAAATAAGATTCCAGGCAAAATTCCTGGAGTAAATATTGCAAGTTCCATTCCCATCAGATTTCAGAGGTATTGAACCACACCAGAGAGAGCTAAGTAAAGAATGTTACCCATATCAATGGGGAAGCAGCATGGCCTAATAGATAGAGCAAGGGCCTAGAAGTCAGAAGGACCTGGGTTCTAATCCCGGGTGCCACTTGTCTGTTGTGTGACCTTGGGCAAGTCACTTCACTTCTGTGTGCCTCAGTTATCTCATCTGTAAAATGGAGATTAAGACTGTGAGCCCCACATGGGACAGGGACTGTGTCCAACCTGATTAGCTTGTATCCAACCCAGCACTTGCTACAGAGCTTGACACATAGACACTTAAGTACTACTATTATTATCATTATTAATAATAATATAGTCAATGAAGTCCTGAAGTACTTTGCCTGAAAGGACCTTGTCTCTTCTCTAATGGCCTGGCATGAAAATAGCATATGGTAACCGCAATGTTGCCCTTTCTCTAAATGCCAGGATATTGGAGTTTTGATTGATTTGCTTTTTGCTTTTTACAGGAGAGAAGACCAATCTGCCAGGATTATTCTCAGTAGAATCCCACATGATACCAAACCTGAGACTTTTTTTTTTAAGGGAAATAATAATGATAATAACAACTACAACAGCAATCATTGTGGTCATTGTTAAGTACTTACTTTATGCCAGGCACTGTATTAAGCGCCGGGGCAGAAACAAGCAAATTTTGTTGGACACCCTCTCCCCGATGGGGCTCACAGTCTTATTCCCCATTTCACAGATGAGAAAACAGGCCCAGAGAAGTGAAGCCCAAGGCCCCCCAGCAAACAGGTGGCAGAGCCAGGATCAGAGCCCAGGTCCTCTGACTCCCAAACACATGCTCTAGAGAGATAGAAGAAAAATTAGTTCTCTGATGGCAATGGGAATAATCTGCTATAAAAAATGGGATATGAGACTTCTTCCCACCTCATAATCAATCCTGCTTGCTCTTCCTATGATAATTCAAATCTGTACATGTTTTTGCTTCAAACGGAACCACTTGAGTTTCTAATCAGGAAAGAATAGGGTGGCATAGTTTGGTGCAACCTATGGAAATGACAAGTTATTGATGCAATATCTTCCTTCCTCAGTGGATTTGGTGAAATATAAGCTATGCTGAAACTTTGCTGGAAAGCCCTTCCAACATCCCCCATTCCCTTCCTCATTCTCCTTCTTCCCTGAGTAAATTTATTCCTGGAGAGGGTACCAATCAATCAATGCTACTTATTAAGCACTTACTCTTTGCAGAACACTGTATTTGCCTCTTGGGAGTTTAACAGTATAACAGAGTTGATAGACATGGTATCACTTCAGGGAATCTGAAGGGTAATGGAAACGCTTGCAGAAATGCAATGAATCCCAAGAGCCACAAGCCTACGTTCCCCTTGTTTTCATAGGCAGTGAGTGAGAAAATTGTGAAGCAAAATATAAGATTGAAAACTTAGACTGGTGGGGAGAACACAGGCCTGGGAGTCGGAGGACCTGGGTTCTAATGCTGGCTCCAACGTTTGCCTGCTATGTGACCCTGGGTAAGTCACTTAACTTCTCTCTGCCAAAGTTACATCATCTGTAAAATGGGAATTCCGTAGCAATTTCCCTCCTACTTACTCTGTGAATCCCACGTGGGAAAGGGACTGTGTCCAACCTGACTAACTTGCATCTACCCCAGCACTTAGAAGGGTGCTTGACACATAACAAGTGCTTAACAAACCTAATGATTATAAAAAATAACGATAATAATACTTAGACATTGAGCCTGTATGAGACCTGGTTATCTTGAACCTATTCATTCATTTATTGAGTATTTATTGAGTGCTTACTATGTGCAGAGCACTGTACTAAGCACTTGGAATGTACAAATTGGCACATAGTAAGAGCTTAACAAATACCATTATTATTATTATTTTTAAAAGACTTAACCTATTAAAGTACCATTGATTGATAGCTTAACAATTGGAGTGCTTATACAACTGCCTTGAACTCCCACTGTTCCAAGAGGAAGAATCCAAGTTCGCTCATAAGAAAACTGTCCATGGGGTATGGATCATTTCATGAAATTCTGTTGTACCTTCCCATGTCATTCGTTCAGTGTCCTGCAAATCCTTGGAACTCAATAAATATGATTGTTTGATTAACCAATCGATCTTCCACAGTGACCCTTCTACTATTCCTACTAGCTCACTGCACCATTTGGTGACTTGAAAGATACTCCACAGTGTCCTGATGTCCTCTTCCTAAGGCATGAAGCAAGGAGGGATTGTTTCTCCTCATCAGCAAGAACCTCAAGAGAAAGGAATTCATTCTCCAGGCAATTTTCACATGCCAAAGCCAAAGCATTTCATAGTTTGTCTGAACCCGAGGTTTGTCTCCTTTCAAAGACTGAGCCAGTGTGAACAGAACAAGTGTCCACGCCCTTATCCTATTCATGGCTTTTGTTTTTTGACATGGAGGGAGTCTCCTGCAAAAACTCTTTCTTTGGCCAGTAATGAAAGGATTTAATTTTAATAGTGTAAAGGAATGATTAAAGGAACATTTTCCAGAGGGAACTTTCTCTGAGCAGAGGATACAAAATTGGGCCAGTGTATTTTTGTGTTTTTTTTTTTTCTTTTAAAAGTACATGCACTTGAAAACAGAAGCAGAAAAGTCCCAAATGAAAATGATGCCTGTGATATGGCCTAGAAGAAGTAGTTTTTAAGGCTCTTCTCCATCTCATCTTCAATTGGTTTTTCACTACTTGATGAAGAAAGGCAGAGGACCTGAATTCTAATCCCAGCTCTGCCACTTGCCTGCTGTGTGACCTTGGACAAGTCACTTAACTTTGCTGTGCATCTATAAAATGAGGATTAAGACTGTGAGCCTCATGGAGGGTATAGACTGTGTCCAACCTGATTAGAGTGTACCTATCCCAGCTCTTAGTGGTGTTTGGCAGACAGTTAAGCGCTTAACAAACACCATTAAAAAAAAAAAAGCCAGCTTCAGATGGTTAACAAGATAAGCAAGCAACAGCATTACCCCCTAAAAAGATGGAAGCTGTGTGTACTCGCTACAAACACTGTAAAAGTAGAAATAGAGATCGATTCTTTTTTATTAATGGTATTTTTTTACTCACTTACTATGTGTCGAATACTGTTCTAAACGCTGGGATGGGTACACATTAATTAGTTCAGACACAGACCCCTGGCAGGGATTATCTCTATCTGTTGCCGAATTGTATATTCCAAGCGCTTAGTACAGTGCTCTGCACAAAGTAAGCACTCAATAAATACTATTGAATGAATGAATGTCCCGCACGGGGCTTGGAGTCTAAGTAGGAGAGAGAACAGGCATCCCCATTTTATAGTTGAGGAAGCTGAGGCACAGAGAAGTTAAGTGATTTGCCCATGGTCACACAGCAAGCAATTGGAAGAGCCATGATTAGAACCCAGATCCTTCTGAACTCCCAGGCCTAAGCTCTATGATGAGACGGGAGTAGGGTACAGTGAGTAGCGTGGGACTAGAGGGGCAAAGTGTACGGGCTGGGTTATAGTAGGAAAGAAGGGAAGTAAGAGAGGAGGGGACTGGCTGATTGAGTACCTTAAAGGAAATGTGTAAGGAGTTTTTGATGCAGAGATGACTGTCCAAAGACTGGAGGTTGTTGAAGAGTGGGGATACGTGAACTGAATGGTTCTTTAGAAAAATGATCTAGCTATTAGAGTGAAGTATGGACTGGAGAGGCGAGAGACAGGAGGAAGGGAGGTTAGGGAGGAGAATGATGCAGTAGTCAAGGGGGAACATGATAAGTACCCGGATCAGTGCGGAAGCAGATTGGACGTAGCGGAAAGGGCAGACTGTAGAGATGTCGTGAAGGTAGACCCGACCGGATTTGGTGACAGACTGAATAGGTGGTTTGAAGGAGAGAAGAGCTGAGGATAATGTCAACGTGAAGCAGAGATAATCGTGGTGTTGTCTACAGTGATGGGAAACTCTCGAGGAGGGCAAGATTTGGATGGGAAGATGAGAAATTCTGCTACTCGAGGGCAGGGATCACGAGAAGCAGCGTAGCTTAGTGGAAAGAGCACAGACGTGGGAGTCAGACATCACGGGTTCTAAGCCTGGCTCCACCACTTGTCAGCTGTGTGACTTTGGGCAAGTCACTTCTTAACTTCTCTGTGCCTCAGTTACCTCATCTGTAAAATGAGGATTAAGACTGTGAGCCCCACGCGGGACAGCCTGATTACCTTGTATCAACCCCAGTGCTTAGAACAGTGCTTTGCACATAGTAAGCGCTTAACAAATACCATAATCATTATTATGTCTAATAACTATCAAATTCTTCCCCTTAGTACAGTGATCTACAGAAAGGACATGCTCAGTAAATACTGTTGATTGATGAGCAGGATATGTGAGTGGTTTTCCCACTTTCTCTGGTATCCAAATGCTGCAAAATCTTTGTGGAAAATTGTGACTAACTTCAAGATTAAGACATCCCGTTAAAAAAGCCACACAGCTAGCACCCCCTGCCTGCATAGACAAATGTTCCAAAAAATTGAACATTTTAATTTAATTCTCACTCTTTAGGCAGCTAATTTACTATTTGCTCTTACATGAGCATGCCATACAAAGACTTCAGTTTCCCTCTCATTCCTACCCACCAGCTGCAACGTTCGAACTGTGAATTCGGCCCAGGAATAATTGCCAATCCGCGGTGAGAAACTATATTCGCTGTTTAACAAATCACGAAAATGACTCTATTAGTATAAGATGTTCCAAAACCTGCTTTTACTTCTTTCTTAAACAAAATCTAAACCGTGAGCCAGTACTGACGGCACCACTCCATTGACCACATCTCCCTAACAAGTGGAAAAAACCTGGTCTGACTTCATATCGATATAAATTGGAAGAGAAAGAACTCAGAAACAATGTAAACGTTATTAAAACGCGAAACCCACATAACACAGCATCTAGTCTAAAATACTGTACGGCATTCACTGCCTTTCTCAGTCACTTAGAAATGATGGCAAACATATTACCAGAAAGGGAAAAAATATCTAACCCAAATTGATACTCAAAAGAATAACACTCTGACCAGAAACCAGCACATACTTAGAAATTTCCAGAGTAGCAAAAACTAGGTAGACTTAACTCATTTTCACCTACTCTATTAACAAAAACTATCAGCGAGATTCAAACATTCTACATGTTCTCAAAGAATCTCACTCTACGTGCTTCTGAGAGTCTGAATATGAGCTCAAAATATTTTTTGAATTGTTCAAACTTTCCAGTCTTGCACAAAAGCCCTAACAAAACAGTTATGAAAATCATTTAGTAGGTCCTGGGGGTGTCTCCTTCTCTGATTTAGATGTTAGGAACCAATAATGGGAATCAAATTAAACAGAAAAATAAAATAATTTGTGCACTTCAAACTAACCAGAATGGAAAAATTTCTCATTAAAATCCTGAATAACTTCTTAGAAACCGGGTTGCAACACTGGAAGGACACAAATCAAACTGCTAATACAAAATAGCTTTTATCCACTTTCGAAGTTCCTCAGATGGGTTGCTTTAGTGACCTCGGGTTGAAATCTAAATCTGGTTCTAAATCTGGCTCTAAATCTGAAATCTAAATCTAGAGAAGCAGCGTGGCTCAGTGGAAAGAGCACGGGCTTTGGAGTCAGAGGTCATGGGTTTGAATCCCGGTTCTGCCACTTGTCAGCTGTGTGACTTTGGGCGAGTCACTTCACTTCTCAGTGCCTCAGTTACCTCATCTGTAAAATGGGGATTAAGTCTGTGAGCCCCACGTGGGACAACCTGATTCCCCTGTGTCTACCCCAGCGCTTAGAACAGTGCTCGGCACATAGTAAGCGCCTAACGAACACCGACCTTATTATTATTATTATTGTTTTGAAGTAGCAAACTGTCAGAATCGGATATTTCTCCATCACCTACCATGTACAATTAGCATCAATGTGCTCATGGGGAATTCAGAAGTGAATTCATGGCCACGATCACGTTTGTGGCTTGGGCCGACTCCCTTGTTCGAGGGAACATATCTTATTATTCTTTTACTTTCACTCTACATTTAGTACAGTGCTTTGCACAGAATAGGCATTGCTGTTGACGGTGATAATGGCAATGATGAGGAGCAACGCTGTGTAGTTTTCTCATTCTCCAGTTAATCTCTTCTAACTAATAATGTAGAAGCTGCAGGGCTTAGTGGATAGAGCATGGGCCTGAGAGTCAGAAGGTCATGGGTTCTAATCCCCTCTCTACCACATCTGCTGTGTGACCTTGGGCAAATCACTTCACTTCTCTGTGCCTCAGTTACCTCAACTGCAAAATGGGGATTGAGACTGTGAGCCCCACATGGGACAGGGACTGTATCCATCCCGATTTGCTTGTATTCACCCCAGCACTTATTATAGTGCCTGGCATGTAGTAAGTGCCAAGTAAGTCAGTGGTAAGTCAGTGTGACTCAATGGAAAGAGCACGGGCTTGGGAGTCAGAGATCGTGGGTTCGAATCCCGCCTCTGCCATTTGTCAGCTGTGTGACTGTGGGCAAGTCACTTCACTTCTCTGTGCCTCACCTGTGAAATGGGGATGAAGACTGTGAGCCTCACGTGGGACAACCCGATGACCCTGTATCTACCCCGGCGCTTAGAACAGTGCTCTGCACATAGTAAGCGCTTAACAAATACCAACATTAAGTGCCTAACAAATGCTATAATAAGAACAGTAGTAATAAGTATTATCATTATTATTAGGGTGACTCATTTATGCAGATTTTGATGGGACAGTCTGGTTTCCAGCAGCTCCGACTCGAAAAGGCACAGCACTTTCTGTCTTTATGACTGCCATTTTTATAAATGCCCTGATGCCATCTGCCACGGCTCCCGCCACGAGTTCTGAAGCTGGGAAGTGGCCCTCGTGTTCAGACGGGTTTGGGAGAGAATACAAAGACTCTGGAGATGGGTGAGGGGGACGTGGAGGGAGCAGGAAGTCAGGGGCAGAGGACCTCACCTGAGAAACGCTCTAGGTTCAGGAGGAATTAGACAGACATCCCTATCGATCATCAGTGGTATTTGTTGAGTACTTACTCTAGGTACAACACCCTAGACTGTAAGCTCTCCAGACTGTAAGCTCATTGTGGGCAGGAATGCATCTGTTTGTTGTTACGTTACTCTCTCCCAAGTGCTTAGTACAGTGCTCTACACGCAGTAAGCGCTCAATAAATACGATTGAACGATTGAATGAATAGGAGTTCAAGAGATTTAGCAGATGCAATTCCTGCCCTCAAGGAATTACAATCTAGCAGGGAAGACAGGTAGGGCAAGTGGCAGAGTTTAAAAAGTGGTAAATAAGTGTGGCTGGGGGAGAAGGGAGGGATGGAGGGAGTATCCAAGTGCTTAGATGACGTGGAAATAATGCTGATAACAATACTTGTGGTATTTGTTAATCACTTACTATGTGTCAGGCACCATACTAAGCACTAGGGGAGAACACAGGCAAATCAGGTTGGGCACAATCTCTGTCCCACATCGGGCTCATAGTCTAAATCCCCATTTACAGATGAGGGAACTGAGGCATAGAGAAGTGAAGTGGCTTGCCCAAGGTCACACAGCAGACAAGTGGCAGAGCTGCGATTAGAACCCTTGACCTTCTAACTCCCAGGCCCATGCTCTATCCGCTAGGTCATGCTGGAAATGCCGAAGTGGCCGTGGGTGGGGGAGAGGAGAAGGGAGGGAGGTGAAAGACTAATTAGGGAAGGTTTCCCGGAGGAGATGTGATTTCAGAAAGGCTTTAAAGATTTGAGGAACAATGGCTGGCGGATATGAAGGGGCAAAGAATTCCAGGCAGGTGGGTGGGCGTGAAAAAGAGGTTGATGGCGAACGAGATGAGAACCAGTCACAGTGAGTAAGTTGGCTTGAGAGGAGCGAAGCGTGGGAGAGGAATGAGTAGGAGAGGCAAAGTATAAGAAATGGGGAGTGAGCTGCCTGAATGCCGTAGAGGTGAAATGTTCCACGAGACCTCATTAGGTTGAACTACGCGTCCGACACGCTACCCTCATGATCACGTGTGTCTCCGAAGTCAGGATCCATGCGGGCCCCCAGAGGCCACTTGGTTTCTAACCCAGATATACAACGAGGAATTCTTTCCTCTGAAATTTTTCCCCGTAGGCTGGATACCAAGTGGCCAGAGAGAAGTCTCCAGGAATTTAAGAAATACCGAACGGAATCCCATCCAGAACTGAGGGGTTCGTTCTGGTAAACTTCAGGTGCAGTAAAAAAATAACAAGGAAAAGTTGCGATTTCACAAATTGGCATCTGTACAAAGGTCTGTAATTCTCTCTCTCAAAGAAAAAATTCAAGCTCAATTTACTTCTGATTTCCTAACCCCCTTTCCTTTATTTTTTTTTCAGAATTCTCCTTTGCCTAGAAAAATTATTTCAAGCATATCACCATCTAGCAATGCAAAGAAGTGAAATATACTGAATACAATTTTGTTTTCTATGTTACTGTAAATATATAATGCAATACTGTACGCCTTTATGACTTCTTGTGCTGGGAAATGCCAGAGCATAGACATTGGTCTTTCTGAGTCTTTAACTATGATATATTCTGTGTGTATAGAGTAAGGTCTTAAAGAATAGCAGGAAACATAATGACGCCATTGTAAACCAAATCCTTATGAATAACGTAAAAGGAAACCATTTAGAAATCTCCATTCTTCCAGCAGATGGTTCACTGAACAATACAATATGCCCTCTGAAAAGAAGCCTGTTTCATTGAGAAATATGGGGTGAAAAGACTGTATCTGGATGTTAGTGGAGACCAGAAGCCATTGGAAAATAATTCATGTAGACGAGCCACATCAGAGTCAAAAACCCAAATCCACTACTATCCTCTGGATCACGGAAGCATACAGAAATGGGGGCCATTTGGAGTAACTGAGCCAATCAATCAAACAACGGTATTTATTGAACATTTATTAGATCCAGAGCCCTGTGCTAAGTTCCTGGGAGAAAGACGACAGAATAGGTAGAAACAGAGAAGCAGTGTGGCCCGGTGGGAAGAGCTGAGGCTTGGGAGTCAGAGGTCATGGGTTCTAATCCCAGCTCTGCCACTTGTCAGCTGTGTGACTTTGGGCACGTCACTTCTCTGTGCCTCAGTAACATCATCTGTAAAAAATGGGGATTAAGACTGTGAGCCCCACATGACAACCTTGTACCAGTGCTTAGAACAGTGTTTGGCACATAGTAAGCGCTTAACAAATACTACTACTACTACTATTATTATTATCATTATTATTATTAAACAATCCCTGCCTTTAAGGTGTTTACAATCTGTTATTCTCCCAGTGAGATTTTTCCTCCCAGGCTCTCTACCACGTTATCTTCTTTCTTCTTGTATATACAAGAAAAAAGATCACCTAAATGAAGAAATTTCTATTATAAATGTTCGCTCAATTGAAATCTCTACATCTGTGCCACACACAAAAAAGCATAATTCCTTATTATGGCTCTAAGTAACCTTTCAATTGGATCGTTGTAAAAAATAATGAAGAATATCATTAGCATCAACTGATTTTGTCCAATTGGCTCTTCCAGCAGAATTCCCCAACAGTGGCACTGACTGGGGCAATTACCAGCCTCTGACAATGATACACCACCCTGATTGGGTTTTTGGAAAAGGACTAATTAATCTGAATACATTTCTGTTGAGACATTTCATCTTCCCTACTATTAAGTCATCCTTAGAGTTTTCAGGGCATCTTTGAGTCATTCAGACCTTCTGGTTAGAATCTGGCAAGAAAAACTCTTTCATTTCTAAAACTTCCTCTAAACTTTTCTCAGTGTGTACTGGCTGAAGCGAGATTCTTCCTTCCTTTGAAGATAGGGCTGGATCTGGGAGTCAGTGTTAAGTTGTTTTAAAAAGTTTTGAAACTAACCCATGATATGGGTATTCAAATACTGTGGCGCTTGGTGATCTTACAGAGGTGAATTCACATAATTTACAAGATCAGCTAGATTTGAGGTCATTCAGAATAAATTTGGCTGTCTTTCCTCATTGTTCTTTCATTTAGTGTTCTTTCTTCAGTTATTAACTTCCTGCAAATTCAAACAAATTCATAGCATCTCGAGTTTTGATGCCAACTGTAACGCTAAGCAAGAGTACCAGTTAGCTCAGACACTAACATACTTCACCCTCTACTTTGCCAAACCAGTTGCAGCATTAAAAAAAAAAAAATACATAAAAAAAATTTAGTGGCAGTCATTGGCACAAGATAAGTTTAGGTAACATGGTGTTACAAAGTAGAAGATGAATCCTGCAGATAATATCAATAATTATGGAATTTGTTAAGTCCTTGCTAAGGGACAGGCACTGTATTAAGTAGTTGCCAAACTGTACATTCCAAGGGCTTATTACAGTGCTCTGCACACAGTAAGTGCTCAATAAATACGAATGATGAATGAATGAATGAATGAATACTTAGCGCTGGAGTGGATACAGCAAATCCTGTTGGACACAGTCCCTGTCCCACGTGGGCTTCCAGCCTAAATAGGAGAGAGTAGGATTTAATCCCAATTTTATAGATGAGACTGTAAGCTCCTTGTGAGAGGGGAACGTGGAGGTGTACTTTCCCAAGCACTTCGCACAGTGTTCTGCACATGGTAAGATTTCAATAAATATCACCGATTGAATTCCATTGATGGATAAGGTAACTGGTGCACAAAGACGTTTAATGCCATGCCCAAACTCACACAGCAGAGACAAGATTAGAACCCAGGTCCTCTGACTCCGTTCCTTCACCTAGGCCAGGCAGCATCTCACTGTAGTACGCACTATTTGTAGTGTGCACTAAAACCCATTCCCACTGGGGTTGGGAAAGAGTGGAGATTGTGGACAAATGCTCACCTGAGGTCTAGTTTCACTTCATCACCATCAATCACATTTATTGAAATCCTGTAGTGTGTAAAGCACTGTATCCAGTACTTAAGAACACACAAAAGAAAGAAATGGTACAGTCCCCGACCTCACGAGAAGCTGGTTAGCCAAATGGAAAGAGCGGGGGCCTAGGAGTTAGGGTATCTGGGTTCTAATCCTGGCTCTGCCAACTGTCTGCTTTGTGACACTGGTCAAGTCACTTAACTTCTCTGTGTCTCAGTTTCCTCATCTGTTAAATGGGGATTAAACACCCATGCCCTCCTATGTAGAGACTGGGAACCCAATGTGGAACAGAGGCTGCATCTGAGTCCATGATCTTGTATCTACTCCAGAGTTTGATACAGCGCTTGGCACATGGTAAGCGCTTAACAGATATTTTTATTATTATTATTTATTCAAAAGAGATTGTCATCTAACCGAGTAGACACAAGGTCCTAAATTGCCAAATCAAAAGCGGCTAAAAAGAGTAAGAGCAGAGATGCAAATGATAAAAGCAAAGAGAAGCAGCGTGGCTCAGTGGAAAGAGCCCGGGCTTGGGAGTCAGAGGTCATGGGTTCGAATCGCCGCTCTGCCACTTGTCAGCTGTGTGACTGTGGGTAAGTCACTTAACTTCTAGGTGCCTCAGTTACATCATCTGTAAAATGGGGATTAACTGTGAGCCTCACGTGGGCCAACGCTGTATCTACCCCAGCACTTAGAACAGTGCTCTGCACATAGTAAGCACTTAACAAATACCAACATTATTAAGAGATACAAAACCAATCACCTCCTTTTACAGTGTTTGGCACACTGTAAGCGGTCAATAAATGCAGTTGACTGATTGGTATTTATCGCCCACTTGCTATGTGCAGAGTACCGTACTAATCACTTGGGAGAGCACAAGACAACAGAGTTGGAAGACATGTTTTCTGTCCACAAGGAGCTTACAATCTAAAGGGGGAGACAGACATTACAATAGATTACGAATACATACCTGACAGTGGGGTGAATATCAGGTAGTGATATTTATCGAGCGTTTATTGTATGCAGAGCACTGTACCAATTTCCCACTGTATTGGGAAAGCACAATACAACAGAGTTGGTGGACTTGTTCCCTGCCCACAAGGTGTTTAAAAGGTGGAGACCCCAGTGCATGGGTGACACAGAGGGGAGAGAAATTGGGGGAAATGAGGTTTTGGTGCCGATGAGATTTTAATACGACTTTGAAGGTGGGGTGGTGGAAGATTTTACCAGGGAAAAAACATAACGGAAGATGCGAAGAGGGTAGCCTCTAGAGATCGGGGAAAGATAAGGAAGAGAAGCCGCCTGGCATAGTGGATAGAGCACAAGCCTGCGAGTCAGAAGGTCGTGGGTTCTAATCCAGGCTCTGCCAATTGTCTGCTGTGAGACCTTGGTCCAGTCACTTCACTTCTCTGTGCTTCAGTTAATTCATCTGTAAAATGGGGATTCAGACTGGGAGCCTCAGAGGAGACAAGGATTGTGTCCAACTGGAATTGCTTGTATCCACTCCAGTGCTTAGTACTGTGCCTGGCACAAACTCAGGACATAACAAATACCTCAATAAGGAGAAGAAGAAGGAGAGTTATTGTAGACCCTAAAAGCAGAAAAGACGTAGAATAGTGAGATCATCAGGAGAATCGATCCATCTATGGTATTTACGCTGTAAACACCACTGTCCTAAATGCTTGAGAGAGTGCAATAATGCTGGTCAACACGATCCATTCCCCATGGACCTCACGACCTGGTGGAGAGTTTACCTACTAGGAGAACTCAAAGAAAGAAATATTGAAAGACACTTAACATTATATACATCATTTTCCCATTGAATTTAGAAGGCAAAGACAAATAAGCCCAAATCCCATCCTATACCCATTTTCCCCAAATCTTACTAAAAAGCTGAAAGGAGTTGGGGTGTGAAGAAGAAAGCTACACTAATGGGGAAATTGAGAGAGAGGTGTTATCATTCTCCCCCAGCACTGAGTCAATATTGACTTTATCCCCTGTCTTAAAGCTTTCTCAAATCTAGTTAAACTCTTTTTGGGGTTACCAAACGGGTGGACACCTTTTAACAATATTAATAAAAATTGTGTTTTTTTGGTAAGCGCTAAATAGCTTCCAGGCACTGTATTAAGCTCTGGTGTGGATACAGGCAAATCAGGTTGGACACAGTCCCTGTCCCACATGGGGCTCACAGTCTGAAACCCCATTTTAGAGAGGACGTGACTGAGGCCCAGAGAAGTGAAGTGACTTGCCCCAGAGTCAAACAGCAGACAGGTGGCAGGGCCAGGATTAGATCCCATGACCTTCTGGCTCCCAAGTCTGTGCTCTACCCCACTAGACACACTGATTTCATTCCAGAATCAGCTATAATTGCTTTTTTTTCTCCCTAACTAGCTCATTAGCCTAGGAAAACCAATGCTCGCTAGTGAAAACATCCAGTGGTATCGAACAAAGAAACCCAGACCTGACAAATTCACATATCAAAAGTCTGCCCATGGTTTGATTCCTTGTCCAGATAAATCTCTCCCATGTCCATTCGTTTCATGATGTTCAAGGTCACCGATGAGAGAATCGGAGCCCTCGGACAAAGAATAATAACCGAAGATCTAACTTGTAAAACGACCGAGTAATGACACCAGAACCGGTAATAGCCAGAAAAAAAAAAGCAATCGCAAGCACTTTTTTCCTACAAATACTAGCTAAACCAAAGCGTTCTGTAAAGCAGATGTAGTGGGCATAAAACAAATATTTATTATGTCCAAAAGTGATTTGTTCTTAGAGTTTATATTTTCTCCCCACACACCCCGCAATGCCGGGCTGGGAGGGTTGTCAATTTCAGGAAACACTAAGCCATGAAATATGTCACAGGGGATCACAAATACACACACTCAAGTTGCTAAAGCAAAAACGAAAATAAAAATGAAAACCAAAACATACGTTGATTTGACTGTCATGGTTGGTGAGGCCTATTAGGGTCTGTTTTCCATTGAGGAATGTTGGGTCCTTGATTTCTCTGCCTACGGATTTTCAGCGAGGTGTAGTACATAGGAAAGGCCAGGCAACATTTAATTATTACTGTACATTGTAACCCAGTAAAAAGGGCTTGTGCAAAGTGAGCAGTCAGCTAGAAGTCTCCTGTGGCACTCTGGAAACGCTACAAAGGAAATGTTAACATGTTTTCCATTTCGTCAGCCTAAAGCCTAATTCTCCAGTTTCCCGGCTATCCTAATTTCATAAAGAATAATTTAAGTGTTCTATAGCGCGCACATATGAAATCAAAAAGAAGACCAAGGCTACAAAAACCTTTCTTCCTTTGAATTGTTTATTTATTCTGATTGGGCATTCAAATTCTCCTAAAGTACAAATGCACGGCTGAAGACTGGGAATAATTGAAATACTAGCAAACAAATTTAACAAATATTGGAGAGTGAATGTTCTCCGTGATTATGGATGCAGCCCATGCATGGAGCCACCGACAACTGTGAACGATGGACTGTGTTCAGATTTAAAGTAAAAATGAGAATTGCCTTGTGCAGAAACACATAAAAAGAGATTAAAGGCAAAGAGACTGTTGCCTCACTTGTAAATGGGGATAGTAAATAGGCCTTTATAGAGCAGGTAAATAGGTAATATAGTACCATTATCTCAAGAAAAAATACTGGTATTGCAATGGTTATATGACGTTTGCTGAAAATAAGGCAGTCTGAATCTTCCTTTAATTTTTCATCCTTCTAGAATAGGGCAATATTTTCTGCAGGAACTGATATTACGTTCCAACCTCCAGGTTAAGATTGTGGGCTCCTTGTGGACAAGGACTGTGTGTCGTTTGCTTTCCTGGGTGCTTAGTACACTCCTTTCAACCCAGAAGGGCCTCAACTAATACTGGCGATTGATTAATTTTCTAGAGTCTTAGTAGTCCTTCCTCACTCTGAAGAGCCCGGGCTTGGGAGTCAGAGGTCACAGGTTCTAATCCCAGCTCTGCCACTTGTCGGCTGTGTGACCTTGAGCAAGTCACTCAACTTCTCAGTGTCTCAGTTACCTCATCTGTAAAATGGGGACTAAGACTGTGAGCCCCATGTGGGACAACTTGATTGCCGTGTATCTACCCCAGCGCTTAGAACAGTGCTTGGTACATAGTAAGCATTTAACAAATACTAATATTATTATTATTATTATTATTAAAAATTCCTCACACCCGACCAAGAGCACATACCTTTGAAATGTACTGTTAGAAGGTATTCATCCAGAATTTGCAGTCAGTTCTTCCTTTTACTACTATTAATCATAAAATAGTAATAATAATATTATGCAATAATAACTGCATCATACAAGGCTGAAGAGTGGGCCAGGAGGGAGGAGAAGTTGCATTATTTTAGAGAAATCTTAGGGGCAAAAGATGCATCTTTCCACATAGCAGTGGAGAAAAAATTAATCATATTTATTGAGTACTTACTAGGTACAGTGCACTGTCCTAAGAGCTTGGGAGAGTACATCATAACAGAGTTGCGAGACGTGAAACATCAGATCTGAAAATAATCCTTTCCATCATCAGGTGACACTCTCTTCATAGCAGTTAACTTTCAGCCAATGGTCCCACAGGACAGGGAATCAGGTGACCTGGATTCTAATCTCAACTCCACCTCTAATCCCAGCTCGGCCACTTGCCTGCTGGGTGACCTTAGGCTAGTCACTTAACTTCTCTGTGCTTCAGAATCCTCTTCTGTAAAATGGGGATTAAATTCCTGTTGGCCTTCTCCTTGGGATTATGAGTCATGTTGTCTGATCTAATGGCACTGAATCGACCCCAATAAACGGTAAACAAAATCCACAATTATTGTCATAATTGAGTGAGGGGGTTCAGTTATTAAGGGAATTGAGAATGATAAAAACGATAATAACTATAATTTTAATTCATTCATTCATCCCATCATATTTATTGAGCACTCCACTCACTTTGTGCAAAGCATTGTATTAAGCACTTGGAAGAGTACAATATAACAATAAACAGACACATTCCCCGTCCACAACGAGCTTATAGTCTAATAATAATGGTGTTTGTTAAATATAGTTAAACACTGTACTAAGTGCTGGGGTGGTTCAGGCTGGACATATTATATTAAAATTTATTATAATTATAATTATTATTTATTGCTATATTTTACTCTCTTAAGCG
Organism: Ornithorhynchus anatinus; assembly: GCF_004115215.2. NCBI lineage: Eukaryota > Metazoa > Chordata > Mammalia > Monotremata > Ornithorhynchidae > Ornithorhynchus > Ornithorhynchus anatinus. The sequence continues at coordinate 63,573,526 of NC_041735.1, read as the reverse complement.
CTCAATACAGTGCCCTGCACATAGCAAGTGCTCAGTAAATACAACTGACTGCTTAGATTAGGTGAAAAGGGGCCTCACCAGCCTCCCAGACAGAGCCAACGCATGCATAGCTGGCAAAATAGGAAGACACGGACCGTGACAGAGTTGTGAACACTCGATCTTCAAGATGTTCAGGCCAAACTGTAGGATGCATATTGTAGATGAGAGAAACTCTTCTGCCAAGCTGAGAACTCCAGAAAATTTCAAGGATTTGAAATTTCAAAATCAACATGCGTCTTTTGGGCTCGGAGTATAAGCTTACTTTTGGCACAAGTTAGGTTCTGAGGCTTCGGAAAAATGGGTTGAGAGATTGGAGTGGGGACTCCTTTTCCAAATGAAGATTGCGATGACTTTAGCATAAACACAACAAAAACATACAAATTAAGTTTGGCTTAATACATACGGAAACTGAATTCCTGGAGGGGCATTTGAACTCTCTCTTTGGTTCCCTCTTCATCTTTCTAATTTCCTTCTTTCTCTTCGCAGAGAGGAATGAGTGACGGTGTGGGACTGTAAGGTCTTCTCACCATTTATTCACCTGCTTTTGCTGAATAGGATGGATTGTGTGACTTTGTGCATTATACCATACCAGGCACATGGGACCCCTGCCCACTAATAGCTTACAATCAATCAAATGGGGAAGACAGGCAGATCGACATACATTGGAGAAGGGAGTAAAAAAATAAATATCGGCAATATCAAGAGCACGGAAAAATGAATAAAGAGATGGAGTATGTAAATTGATCTACGCGTAAATGCTGTGGTTGAATGCTGGAATGCCATGGCAAAGGGTGATCGAAATTAATTAACAAATACCTGCTGCCGGAGGTGGGATTTCAGAAAAATAATAATAATAATTGTGATTTTTGTTAAGTACTTACTATATGCTAGCCACTGTACTAAATACTGAGATGGATACAAGCAGGCAGGTTGGACAACAGTCCCTGTCCTACGTGAGGCTCTCGGTCTTAATTCCCATTTTACAGATGAGGTAAATGAGGCACAGAGAAGTAAAGGTCACACAGTGGAAAAGTGGTGGAAACGGGATTAGAACCCTGGTCCTTCTGACTCCCAGACCTGTGCTTTTTCCACTAGGCCACACTTTCCAATTATTTCAATAGCTTGATATTGGGGTTTCCAAAGTGTTTATTTTTCCAAAAATACCTGAAGACCCCTTAATAAATTACCTTCCTTTGGATCCGAATGACACTTCTTAGGGCAAGAAAAGTTAGTGTACTTCTTGTAAGCCAATCATTTCTTTCCCTGTCCCACAACAATCAGACCCAATGTTCTTAGGGCAATTTCCTGAAATGCAAAATTCTTGCCCACTTCTATGCAGAATGGCCTCGTGGAAAAAGAATCGGCTGTGGAATCAGAAAGAACTAGATTCTAATCCCACCACCCCCTTTCCTGTGTCACAAACCCATAACCTTGGAGTTATCCTTGAGTGATCGCTCTCACTCAATCCACAGTGTCAAGCTGACACTGAGTTCTACTGGTTCAACCTTCACAAAATGGCTAACAATCGCCCTTTCCTCTCCATCTAAACCGCCACCCCGCTGCTTAGAGCAGCAGCGTGGCTCAGTGGAAAGAGCCCGGGCTTGGGAGTCAGGGGTCATGGGTTCGAATCCCAACTCCGCCACCTGTCAGGTGTGTGTGGGCAAGTCACTTAACTTCTCGGTGCCTCAGTTACCTCATCTGTAAAATGGGGATGAAGACTGTGAGCCTCTCGTGGGACAACCTGATGACCCTGTATCTACCCCAGTGCTTAGAACAGTGCTCTGCACCTAGTAAGTGCTTAAAAATAACCAACATTATTATTAATTCATACACTTATCCTATCCCGCTTTGCTTAGTGTATCGGCCTCCTTGCTGACCTCCCTGCCTCCAGTCTCTCCCCACTCCAGTCCATATTTCAATCTGCTGCCCAAATCACTTTTCTCCAAAAACATTCAGGCCGTGTTTCCTCACTCCTCAAGAAACCCCCAATGGTTGTCCATCCACCTCTCCATCAGACACTCCTTACCACAGGCTTTAAAGCACTCAATCATCTTGTCCCCTCCTACCTCACCTCACTGCTCTCTTATATGCTTTACTCCTCTAAAATCAATCTATTCACTGTGCCTAATTCTTGTCTATCTCACCACCGACCTCTCACCCATGTTCTGCCTCTGGTCTGGAACCTCCTCCCTCTTCATATCTGACAGACAATCGCTCTCCTCACCTTCAAAGCCTTAATGAAGGCACATCTCCTCCAAGAGGCCTTCCCAGACAAAGCCTTCTTTCCCTTTGCACTGGGATTTGCTCCTTTTATTCCCCACTCCCTCAGCCCTAATATACATTTCAGTAATTTAAGTAAGTAAGCTCTTTGTGGACAGAGAACATCTCTACCATCTCTGATGATGGTGATGATGTACCTATTTATTTATTCATAATAATATGTCTGTCTCTCCTTCTAGCCTATAAGCTCTTTGTGGACAGAGAACATCTCTACCATCTCTGATGATGGTGATGATGTACCTATTTATTTATTCATAATAATATGTCTGTCTCTCCTTCTAGCCTATAAGCTCTTTGTGGGCAGAGAACATCTCTACCATCTTTGATGATGGTGATGATGTACCTATTATTATACTATGCAGGTTCCCTTAACCGTAATTCATTTTAGTGTCTGCATCTCTCCTGCTAGACTGTAAACTCCTTGAGAGAAGGGATCATGCTGATCAATTCTATTGTACTATATGCCCCCAAGTGCTTAATACAGTGCTCTGCATACGGTAAGTGCTCAATAAATGAGGAGCAGCATGGCCTAATGGAAAGAGCATGGACCTGGGAGACACAGAACCCGAGTTCTAATTCTCACCCTGCAATTTGTCTCTTGTGTGATCTTGGGCAAGTCACTTTACTTCTCTGTGTCTCAGTTATAATAATAATGGTATTTGTTAAGCGCTTACTATGTGCAAAGCACTGCTCTAAGTGCTGGGGGGATACAAGCTGATCAGGATGTCCCACAGGGGGCCCACAGTTTTAATCCCTATTTTACAGATGAGGGAACTGAGGCCCAGAGAAGTTAAGTGACTTGCCCAAAGTCACACAGCTGGCAAGCGGCGGAGCCGGAATTAGAACCCATTACCTCTGACTCTCAAGCCTAGGCTCTTCCCACTGAGCCACGCTGCTTCTCTATCTCATCGGTAAAATGGGCATTAAGACTGAAAGCCCGATGTGGGAGACGGACTGTGTCTAATCTGATTAGCTCGTATCTAGCCCAATGCTTAGTAAGGTGCCTGCCCAACTGGATGACTACATCAGCCTCCTTTCTGACCTCCCAACCTCCTGCCTCTCCCCACGAGTCCATTACTTCATTCCATTGCCCAGATTATCTTTCTACAGTAAACGTTCAGAGCATGTCACCCCTACCCCCCTCAAAAATCTCCAGTGGTTGTATCAATCTTCGTATGAAGCAAAAAATCTTCATTATTGGCTTCACAGCTCTCCATCCCCTTGCCCCCTCCTACCTCAACTCCCTCCTTTCCTTTTCCATCCCAGGCCGAACACTCCCCTCTGCTGCCGCTAAACTCCTCACTGTGCCTCGTTCTCTCCTGTCCCGCCGTCGACCCCTGGCCCATGTCCTAACTCTGGCCTGGAATGCCCACTCTCCTCAAATCTACCAGAAAATCAATCACTCTTTCCCCCTTCCGAGCCCTACTGAAGGTGCTCCTCCTCCAGAAGGCCTTCCCAGATTCAACCCCTCTTCTCCTCAGCTCCCCCTCCCCTCCGTGTCACCCCGACTCTCTCCCTTTGATCTAACGCCCCTACCCCATAACACCTGTGTATATATGTATATATCTATAATTCTACTTATTCATATTGATGCCTGTCTACTTGGTTTGATGTCTTGTCTCCCCCGCTCCAAACTGTAAGCCTGCTGTGGGCAGCGACTGTCTCTTTATTGCTGTACTGTACTTTCCATGTGCTTAGTACAGTGTTCTGCACACAGTAAGCATTCAATAAATGCGATTGAACGAATAAATGAAAGGTATCTGGCACATAGTAAGCACTTAACGAATACCATACAAAACAACAACAAAAAAAAACCCCACCACTGATTGATTGATTGATCAACTAGAGTAGTTTTCCAAGGTAAGATTAACTGTTATGGGATCTTTTTTTTTTTTTTCCAACAACCTACAGAGCCCCAAACTCTTCATTCCACAATTCCATATGGGAGGCTTTTGCTGCCTTAAATCTGTTTTTCCTCACGACTGAAATCAACTCCTAAATCTTTTCTGTATTATGACTAAAAATAAGGGACTATAAGAGAAAACAAGATGTATTTCCTTTAATTATGAATAAAACATATTAGTATCTAAATAAAACTAGTTCACCTGCCTGGATCTTGGGGCTGTTTTGTGAAAAATCCAAATTGAATATATAATTGCATCTAAGCACATGCATAATTTGAGAGGACAATTTTCCTAGGGTTACTGAATAATTACCACAAGGAATGAGAAAAGAAAATACAAACTGAGGGCTCTTCTCCATAATTTTCTGAAAATCCTTCCGAAGCTCTATAAAAAGGAAACTATTTTACTATAATCCTGGGCCATTAAGTTTAAAGCCCTTCTGCTTTGTTTGACGCTCTGCAATCTGAAAATTAAAATATGAGGGCAATGAAACAATTCTGAGGGAAGCAATAATGCCTCCAGTATAAAAGTCAATGTGTTCTTAATAATAATAACAACAATAATCCTAATAATGATAATATTTAAACATTTACTATGAGACCAAGAGATGGGGTTGAGAGAAGCTAATCAGATCCAACATAGACTCTGTCCCACATGAGGACTCACCATCTGAGGAGAAGGAATAATAAATTTTAAATTCCATTTTCTAGATTGGAAAACTGAGGCACAGAGAAGCTAAGTAGCAGCTGGTCTAATGGATAGAGCACAGACCTGGGACAGAAGTACCTGAGTTCTAATTCCGGTTCCGCACATGACCATGGTCAACTTTAATAATGTTGGTATTTGTTAAGTGTTTACTATGTGCAGAGCACTGTTCCTGGGAGATACAGGGTAATCAGGTTGTCCCTCGTGAGGCTCACAGTCTTACTTCCCCTTTTACAGATGAGGTAACTGGGGCACAGAGAAGTTAAGTAACATGCCCAAAGTCACAGAGCTGACAAGTGGCGGAGCCTGGATTCGAACCCACGACCTCTGACTCCCAAGCCCGGGCTCTTTCCACTGAGCCATGCTGCTTCTCTCTTTAAGGGTAGCAGCGGATCGTTCTACAGAACGGAAAAACAATTGTGCTCCCAATGCAGAGAGATTTTGTCCTGATGATCTCACATACATGTCCTGGCTCCATTTGAGATGTGGACCACTCCTCACGGTCCTCAGACTACCTGTTCTTTCATGCATAGGATAAAGGCCCATCTCCACCAGGAGGCCTTTCCTGATTAAGTCCCCGCCTTTCCTCTTCTCTCACTCCCTTCTGCATCCCCTGACTTGCTCCCTCTGTTCTCCCCACCTCCCAGCCCCAAAGCACTCATGTACATATCTGTCCTTTCTTTTTTAAATATTAATGTCCATCTTCCCCCATCTAAGCCCATTTTGGGCATGGAATTCATCTGCTTATTGTTGTATGGTACTCTCCCAAGTGCTTAGTACAGTGCTCTGCACATAGTAATCGCATAATAATTATAATTGAATGAAAGAAGGAAGGAAGAAAAAGATATCGCCCTGGGCCTCAAGAGCGAAGTCAGTAACTCAGAAATGACTCCGCTACCTGTAAGCTTCTTGACGGCAGAGAATGTGTGCTTCACCCACATGAGGGTCTCCTAGTAGCAGCTCAATAAATACTATTGAATATAATTGGGAAGTCACATAAAACAGGCTAAAACTGTGCAAAGGATAAAGCTGTCGACTGGCCCTTAGAGGAAAACAGAGGCTTATGCCATAATGAAAGGCTGTCTGATTGAGAAGGTGACAAGAACAGGTGCCAGGTAACCCCAGTAGTTGGATCTATCGATCTCTGACGCATAGACATACATAATTGCCAAGATGAAGCAGCATGGACCAGTGGGTAGAGCACCGGCCTGGGAGTCAGAAGGACCTGGGTTCTAATCCTCGCTCTGCCCCTTGCCTACTGTGTAATCTTGGGCAAGTCACTTAACTTCTCTGTGCCTCAGCTACCTCATCTGTATAATGGGGATTATTCATTCATTCATTCATTCAATAGTATTTATTGAGCGCTTACTATGTGCAGAGCACTGTACTAAGCGCTTGGGATGAACAAGTCGGCAACAGATACAGTCCCTGCCGTTTGACGGGCTTACAGTCTAATCGGATTAAAACTGTGAGCGCCACATGGGACAACCGGATTATCTTCTATATACCCTAGTGTTTAGAACAGTTCTTGGCACATAGTAAGTGTTTACCAAATACCATTGCTATTATTACTATTACTACTAGAGAAGTAGTAATTGAGAAGCAGCATGGCTCAGTGGAAAGAGCACGGGCTTTGGAGTCAGAGGTCATGGGTTCGGATCCCAGCTCGGCCACTTGTCAGCTGGGTGACTTTGGGCAAGTCACTTCACTTCTCGGTGCCTCAGTTCCCTCATCTGTAAAATGGGGATTAAGACTGTGAGCCCCACGTGGGACAACCTGATTCCCCTGTGTGTACCCCAGCGCTTAGAACAGTGCTCGGCACATAGTAAGCGCTTAACAAATACCAACATTACTTAATTTCTCTGTGCCTCAGTTACCTCAGCTGTGAAATGGGGATTAACACTGTGAGGCTCGTGGGGGACATGGACTGGGCCCAACTTGATTGGCTTGTATCAAGCCCAGCCCTTAGTACAGTGACAATAAGAGCTTAACAAATACGATAAAAAAGAGTGAATAACGTGGCAGGAGAGAGGACAGCCACGTGATAGTGATTAGAAATGGGGTTTCTCTCTTCCCTCTATTCACTTCACTAAACATTTGAGGGTCCACAGTATGATTGGGTCTGCATTCCTCTCTCTTGCCATCGACCTCTTCAGTCTATCCATGGCATTTACTGAGTGCTTACTGTACGCAGAACACGTAGACTGTAAGCCCCATGTGGGTCAGGGACTGTGCTCAACCTGGTTATCTTGTGTCTACCCCAGGGCTTATTACAGTACTTCATACATAGTAGGTGCTTAACAGTTACCCAAACAAAACAAAAATAACAAAATTGCACTATCCACTTGGGAGAGAACACTACAGAATAGAGGGTAGACTTGATTCCTGCGCTTGAGGAATTTATACTCTGCTGGGGGAGACTGATGTAGACAGGAGAATTCTGAGAAAAGAGAGAGAGAGAGATATAATACTGCACCAGACCAGATGAGATATCTAGGAAGCGTGGCTCAGTGGAAAGAGCCCAGGCTTGGGAGTCAGAGGTCATGGGGACGAATGCCGGCTCTGCCGCTTGTCAGCTGTGTGACTGTGGGCAAGTCACTTCACTTCTCTGTGCCTCAGTGACCTCATCTGTAAAATGGGGATTAACTGTGAGCCTCATGTGGGACAACCTGATTACCCTGTATCTACCCCAGCGCTTAGAACAGTGCTCTGCACATAGTAAGCGCTTAAATGCCAACATTATTATTATTATTAGGAATCTTCTGCAGAAAAAAACCAAGGATGCTGTCCGCATAAACGGAGAATAAATGAAATGCTCATTTGGTGAGAAGGGGTGGTGCAATAGTGAGTTGAAATTAAAAGGCAAATGAGAGAATTCAAAGATTTGAATGAAAACGCCAGTGAAAAATGTCTAGAAAGGTGGCATGCAGCATGACAGTGTGCCAAAAAAACCAAAAATTTAATCAAGAGACAGGTCAGAAGCTGCTAAAAATGCAGAGTAAAGTATGTCCAAAAGAGAGGTTGCATTTATGACAACAGACAAAGGTGGGGAAGGAGAGGTACGTGTAATAGTCAGGGAATTCAAGGAGGGGTGAGTGCTTGAAAAATCTGTTTTTTAAAAATCTTGAATCTTCGATAACCAGCTGTACATTCCCAACTAGTAAATGTTGTGAATCAATTCATTCAGATGAGAAAAAACAATATGTGGTTTCAACCCCAGTAAAAGCATTGAGGTTTCTATCAACACATCAAACTTTAATGAGCCACACAAAGCCATTCCTAAAATCTCCACACCAAAAATTATCCCCTAATAATTTAAGGCGATTTATTAAAACAAATGAAGCAATCAATCCTTGAGCATCAGTGCAATTTATATGACAAATAAAATCCTCCCGTAGATTCACTAGCAAGACTAAAACTCAACTTTAAAGCAAAAAGCTGGATCCAGGATCCTGAGGCCATCAATATTTCCTATGTGATCTGTGCAATAGTGAAGAGAGCAACAAATTTCAAATTTCAAGAGATGCAACAGTGAACATCCTCCTCACAGTTCCTTCATGGGAAGGGTGTGAGAAGGTAAGTACTGACTTAATGCTTGAAGACTCACTACTGCATTCCAGGCCTGAACTGGGGGTAATCTTGTCCAGGCCTTTAAAATCCTCTAAACTGTCAGCTCGTTATAGGCAGGCATGTTTCTGTTGTTGTTATATAGTAGCCTCCCAAGCGCTTGTACAGTGCTTTGCACAAAGTAAGCGCTCAATAAATATGATTGGATGAATGAGGTCTTTAGTCTGGAAAGTGGCCACGGCCCACTGGAAATAATAATAATAATTGTGGTATTTGTTAAGGGCTATGTGCCAAACACTGTTCTAAGCACTGGGGTAGATGCAGGGGTAATCAGGCTGCCCCATGTTGGGGCTCACAGTTTTAATCCCCATTTTACAGATAAGGTAACTGAGGCCCATAGAAGTGAAGGTCACACAGCAGAAATAGCAGGGGGATGCGATTGAGGAAACATGGGTTCTAATCCCAGCTTGACCACTTGCTTGCCGTGTGACCATGACCATAAGCACTTAAAAAATACCACATTTATTATTATTATTCATTCATTCCATAGTATTTATTGAGCATTTACTATGTGCAGAGCACTGTACTAAGCACTTGGAATGTACAAATTGGCAACAGATAGAGACAATGACCATAAACTCTCTGGGCCTCAGTTTCCTCACTGGCAAAATGGGGCTAATGAAACTGGTCACTCCCTACCCCTCAGAGATACTGTGAGGATAAAGCGAGATGATTGATATGAAAAGTGATTTGGTAAAAGCCAATTAATTGATATAGCAGGGCGTAGTGGGTAGAGCATGGGCCTGGGAGTCAGAAGATCATGTGTTCTAATTTCGTCTCCCCTACTTGTCTTCTCTGTGACCTTGGGTAAGTCACTTCATTTCTCTGGGCCTCAGTTACCTCATCTAGAAAATGGGGATTGACACTGTGAGCTCAATGTGTCCAACATGACTTGCTTATTTTCGCCCCAGCTCTTAGAACAGTGCTTGGCACATAGTAAGAGCTTAACAAATACTATCATCATCAACAGTGCCTGGCACACAATAAGCACTTAAAAAATACCACATTTATTATTATTATTCATTCATTCATTCAATAGTATTTATTGAGCGTTTACTATGTGCAGAGCACTGTCATAAGGGCTTGGAATATACAAATCGACAACAGATAGAGACCGTCCCTCCCCTTGGACGGGCTTACAGTCTAATCGGGGGATACAGGCAGACAAGAACAATGGCAATAGAGTCGAGGGGACGAACATCTTATAAAAACAATGGCAAATAAATAGAATCAGGGTGATGAAGATATATACAGTTGCGCGGACGAGTACAGTGCTGAGGGGATGGGAAGGGAGAGGGGGAGGAGGAGAGGGAAAGGGGGGAGAAGAAGGTTTAGCTGCGGAGAAGTGAAGGGGGGGTAGAGGGAGCAGAGGGAAAAAAGAGGGGAGCTCAGTCTGGGAAGGCCTCTTGGAGGAGGTGAGCTTTAAGTAGGGATTTGAAGAGGGGAAGAGAATGAGTTTGGCGGAGGTGAGGAGGGAGGGCGTTCCGGGACCGCGGGAGGACGTGGCCCGGGGGTCGACGGCGGGACGGGCGAGACCGAGGGTCGGCGAGGAGGTGGGCGGCGGAGGAGCGGAGCGTGCGGGGTGGGCGGTAGAAAGAGAGAAGGGAGGAGAGGTAGGAAGGGGTGAGGTGATGGAGAGCCTCGAAGCCTAGAGTGAGGAGTTTTTGTTTTGAGCCGAGGTTGATAGGCAACCATATAGAAAGCAGGCCAGCCGATATTATTATGATTAAATTACCTAGAGGACGGCCCACTTTTTGCCTTGTGAATATGCAGTCTGGGACTAGACACTAAGCAGAGTGGCAGAAAAGTCAACAGCCTAGAACTACTAGGTTTCCTGGACCAGTATCCAGGAACCAATGAGGTCACAGCTGAAAAATCCAGGGTACCTCCGGTTCTCGCTGGGTGGGTGGTTAATGATGATTTTCTGCCTTTTTGTTTGCTAGTTTAAGTCAACTCTTTTATACCATTAAATTAACATGTCCTTTACAGCACTTACCTAAAAAAAGGGAAATCACAAAACAGAGAATTTAAAAAGAGGCCTCGCTCAACTACACAGGGCAGCAGTGTGACTAAAATTCCACAGATTTGCTGCAACACAAAACAGAGGTAAATGTATACCTCTCTGGATTCTTTTACTAAGCTGCTCCTTGAGTGCTTTTGTGGTCAGGTATGACATTTGTTGCATAAAGTATATATTGAGCTTCAGAGCTTGCAATTATGCGAAGTGTTATTTGTGTAAGGTCTTTCAGCTTATTTGGGATTTCATTTCCTCAGCTGGTAACAATTATAGACCCAGAGGCCACCAGAAATACTACAGTCCCTTTTCAGATCAACATGCTTGTTATGAAGGCTAAGTGTACGGAAACATTATACTCAGATGGAGAGGAGGGAGATGCTAACTACCAGGCCAGGACAATGAGCTGAAATAAAAATGATAATTACATCAATCTAGGCGATCCTAGGAGCAGTCAGGGCAAACGCATTCTGAATCTGGAGGATAAGATGGTATGCAAATTGGTGATTAGAAGTGGATACTCAATAGTCATTTAGCAAGGAAGTTTCCATTTGACCAACCACAAACATTCTTGGCCTTGGCTGTTAAGCTCCCATGAAAATCTCTTTCTACTTTTTTTTTAAGAGCTTGAATATGGCAATAATTATCTCTTTATCTCTGAGGCACGAATCACCACCCCACCCCCCGGCCCCAAACTCATGTGCTATTTGTGGTGGTTTCATTTATTACCCTGCCATCCTCTTCCAAGATGATATAAATACTGCGAAGAACATATTCTTCCAGGAACAAAAGGTGGGGAGTGTAACACATCCTTTGAAAGCGATCAGTTTCCCTGCCCCAAGGAGCCAGACTCTTAGAAAAATTTCTGAGCCAGTTAGACACCTGGTTCTGATAACACCGAGTGTGAGAGAGTGGTAATCCCATGAACTGACCACCCACATGGTGCACGGAAGCATGAGAACAATCAACGGTATTTATCGAGCTCTTACGGTGTGCAGACCACTGTACTAAGTGCTTGAGATGAGTTCCCTGCTCCAGGATGACTACCATATCAGCCTCCTCGCTGACCTCCATGCCTCCAGCCTCTCCCCATTCCAGTCCATACTTTGCTTTGCTGCATGGATCACTGTTCTAAAAAAATTCTTCACTCCGCACCCCTCAAAAACCTCCAACCTCCACATTAAACAGTCACTCATTACCAATGGCTTGGCCTAGAGGATAAAGTATGGGCCTGGGAGTCAGAAGGTCATGGGTTCTAATCCTGGCTCCTCCACTTGTCTTCTGTGTGGCTTTGGGCGAGTCAGGTCACTTCTCTGGCCTCAGTTACCTCATCTGTAAAATGAAGATTAAGGCTGTGAACCCCATGTGGGACAGGGACTGTGTCCAACTTGATTTGCTTGCATCCACCCAAGTGCTTAGTACAGTGCCTGGCACATAGTAAGCATTTAAACAACACCACAAGTAGTATTTAAAGCACTGACTCAGTTCCCTCCCTCTTACCTTACCTCTCTACTACAACCTAGTCCACACATTTTAGTCCTCTAACACCAACCTTCTCTCTGCCTCCATCTCATCTATCTCACCAAATGACCCGGTGTTCATGTCGTTCCTCTGCCCTGGAATTCCCTCCCTCTCCAAATCACATAGATCACTCCTGTACGTATCTTCAAAGTCTTACAAAAATCACATCGCCTTCAGGAAGCTTTCCTGACTAATCTGTCATCTACTCACCCTATTCTCCTTCCTTTCTGGATCACTTATGCACTTCAGGCTGTCCCCCCAAGCACTATGCTACTCACCCCAACCCCACCGTACTGATGTCTATATTCCCATATTCTGCTCCTCTAGACTGTCAGCTCACTGTGGGCAGGAAATGTGTCTGATATATTGTTATACTGCACTCTCCCAAGAGCTTAGTAGAGTGCTCTTCACACAGTAAGTCCTCAATGAATACAACTGAATTACTGCTCCTTCCCCTTCGTGAATTTTAATTGCTGTTTCCCCAACTATATTGTTTAGTTCTTTGAACACAGAGGATCGTGATGGCCAACTCTATTGTATTGTACTTTCCCAAGTGCTTAGTACAGTGTTCCGCTCACAGTAAGTGTTCGATAAATACTACTGAATGACTGTCTACTAAGACCCTTCACTCCAAAGGGGAGAAATGAAGAGTCACAGGAATCTAAAAGACTAAAGAGCACATGTAGCATCTAAACTTTTCTAGACTGAGAGTCCTGATCCATTCCAGCTGACATAGTTCTGTTCAATAATTCAACACTATTGCTATAAAAATGATGATTGTGGTATTTGTTAAATGCTTACTATGTGCCAGGCACAGTATTAAGCGCTGGTGTGGATACTAGCAAATCAGGTTGAAAATAGTTCCTGTCTTCCTGTCCCATGTGGGGCTCACAGTCTCAATCCCCATTTTTCAGATGAGGTAACTGAGGGCCTGAAAAGTGAAGTGACTTGCCCAAGATCACACAGCTGACAAGTGGCAGAACTGGGATTAGAAGCCACAGCCCTCTGCTTCCCAGGCCCGTGCTCTATCCACTACACCATGCTGATTCACCAATAAGTAATTCTTTTGTATAGGACCTTCTTTCTTTCGCAAAGTTTCAGAAGCAAAGCTCATCTGCTCACTCCTTTTTTTTTTTTCATTATTTAAGTGCTTACTATGTGCCAGACACTGAACTAAGCACTGAGGTAGATACAAGCTCATCAGGTTGGACACAGACCCTGTCCCACATGGGGCTCACATTCTTAATCCCCTTTTTACAGATGGGATAACTGAGGTCCAGAGAAGTGAAGTGACCTGTTCTCAGTCCCGCAGTATACAAGTGGCGGAGTCAGGATTAGAATCCACGACCTTCTGACTCCCAGGGCTGTGCTCTATCCACTACACCATGCTGCTTCTCATGCTTCTTACTGTACTGTACTAAGTGATTGAGATGAGTTCCTCATCTTTTGGATGACTACCAAATCAGCCTCCATGCTAACTTCCCTGCCTCTAGCCTCTCCCCACTACAGTCCACCAAAATGGAAATAATATTGTTTTTCCTTGCCCTGATATACTGTAAATTCTCGGAGGGCAGGGACTGTGTCTCTATTATATTCTCCAAGTGCTTGGTTAAGTGTTCTGCAAATATAAACTACAAAAAGTCTTCCCCCAAAGGTTTGGTAGGCTGTCATTTTTTTTACACTCGCAACATATGAAATAATAATAATGGTATTTGTTAAACGCTTACTATGTGCCAAGTACTTTTCTAAGCACTGGGGTAGATACAAGGTAATCAGGTTGTCCCATGTGGGGCTCACAGTCATGTAAGCCCGTCAAACGGCAGGGACTGTCTCTATCTGTTGCCGACTTGTTCATTCCAAGTGCTTAGTACAGTGCTCTGCACATAGTAAGTGCTCAATAAATACTATTGAATGAATTAATCCCCATTATACAGATGGCGTAACTGAGGTCCAGAGAAGCAAAGTGATTTGCCCAAGGTCACACAACAGACATGTGGGAGAGACAGGATTAGAACTCATGACCTTCTGACACCCAGGCCCGGGCTCTTTCCATCAAGTCATGCTGCTTCTCACTGAGTTCACACTGAGTGATTTCACATTATTTCTGGGTCCACAAAAGCTCTCAGCAGAGCAATCTATATTTACTGAACACTTACTGTGTGCAGAACGCTGTAGTAAGCGCTTGGGAGAGGACAATGCAACAGAGTTGGTAGACAGACTCCCTGTCCACAGGAACTTAGAATTTATAGGGGAATATGTTATAAAAATAAATTATGCATATGCATATGATTGCTTAGGGGTTGAGGATGGGGTGGATATCCCACCCTTGGGGTGGATGGCATGGACCACTGGCCCACATCCTATCTCCAGCCTGGAATCCCTCTTCAAATCCACCAAACTAGCACACTTCCCTCTTCAAAGCCCCACTGAAAGCTCACCTCCTCCAGGAGGCCTCCCAAATTAAGCCCCCTTTTTCCCCCCTCCCCATTGTCCTGACCTGCTCCCTTTGCTGTACCCCACCCCTGCCCTACAGCACTTGTATATATATGTACATAATTACAATTCTATCTATTTTTATTAATGATGTGTATATATCTATAATTCTATTTATTTGTAAAGATGCTACCAATGCCTGTTTACTTGTTTTGCTGTCTGTCTCCCCACTTCTAGACTGTGAGCCCATTGTGGGCAGGGATTGTCCCTATCTGTTGCTGAACTGTACTTCCCAAGCGCTTAGTACAGTGCTCTGCACATAGTAAATGTTCAATAAATACGATTGAATGAATGAATAGCAAGTGCTTAAGGGGCACATACCCAAGTGGACAAGCAACCCAGAAGGGAGAGGGAGTAGGGGAAATGAGGGCTTAGTCAGGGAAGGCCTCTCGGCTTTGAAAGTGGGGAGACTGCTAGCCTGTTGTATACGAAGGAGGGAGGGTGTTCCAGGACAGAGGGAGGACGTGGGCAAGAGCTTGATGGCGAGATAGACGAGATGGAAATACAGTGCATCAGCCTGGCATTCAGCAGTGAGAAAAGGGGTGTATCTCTTAGAGTTGAGACTTCGGTTGGTTTATGATGCCAAGAAAGCAAACGGAAACACTGTGTAACAAATGCAACGGTGCAGCAAGGGGTGACGTTCCCGTACACACAGTATTGAAGGATTAGACTGTACTATGTCCAAATCCCTAATTTACAGTAATGTCTGTCTCCTCATCTAGACTGTATGCTCCCGGTGGGCAGGGAATACGCCTACCGACTCTCTTTCATTGTACTCTCCCAATGCTCTGAATGTACGAAGTTCACGATAAATATAATTCCTTATCAGCCACATATCTTACCGCTGGCTAGGTCACCTTCCAACCTGAAGGATGACTAACAGAATTTTCTCCCCGGGTTCAAGTTTCCTCTGATGAAAACTACATGTTTTCCTGAGACCTGCACTAGGGGTGAAACACCTCCGCCACAGCGTTTTTGAGACATCTAACATAACCATCAAACTCACAGCATTTCCAAGCCTCTGGGTAAAAGAAGAATTAGAAGAAGGATTCCATCTGTTACGAGCCTGGGGCCGTCTAAAAGCTGAGAGATTATCTCAAGAGACATATTACATGTATCGTTACTCCTTGGAATAATAATAGTAATAACAACATTATTGTGGATTTCTTTAGAACCTTCCCCCCAAGAACCAAATGTACTTGCTTTAACTCTCTCATATGCTACTCACAACATCCCTGGGGCAAGGAGGGGCAGGTGTTTTCATCCCCATTCTATAGATAGGGAAATTGAGGCAGAACTAAATTATTGGGGAAGAGGTGAGAAGATGGGAAGAACTGTAAACCTTCATTATCAAATTCCAATTTTAACAATCCTGCCAGGCTCGCTCGAGGCATTTCATGACTGAGAATCTCTGACGGAGACATTTGCTTTTACTCCAACTGGACATAGAGCTAAGACTGTGTGCCCTGGGTCTATAAACAGAATAAAGCCTGCTCAGAGACTCTCTTTCTGGAACCTTTTTACACAAATAGGCACCAGGGGAATGAACTGGATGTATAATTCAGAGAGAGGCTCTAGGGTAGGTAAGGACCTCATTACCATTTCCTATCCGGCTCATACTGCTACCAAAACTTCAAACCCTCGGTGAATTATAGATAGGATTTTCACAAGGGCTGTGTTTTAGGAAATATGGCCACTTAGTGTTGATTAAAAACTACCAGATGCATTGTTAAAAAACCTCAGAAAAACATTTTCAGCAGGAAAGTGCCCCTTTTCACATAAGCCTGATTCATCGCTTCAGGGACAAACCAGATAAGACATACATTAAGATGCTAATAAAGCTACAGACCTGCTATGAGAAACTGGAAAGTTATTGTGTGTAAGTCAATTCCAGTATGCAGAGGCATCTCTCTTTTCCTTTTTCTTTCTTTACTGCTGAGGAGGTTTGCAGGCAAAGATCATTATTTCCAAAGTACTCCTGCCTCCTGCCCCTCATCATAAAATAATAATCTCTCGGTTGGGACAATCATTTATCTTGAAAACAGCAAGGAAACAACTGCAGGGACACAAACTTGACTTACAACTGCAGGAAAGAAGAAAGGCCAGAGAAAGCACAATCTCACAAGGAAAAAAGGATCTTGAAAAATGTCCTTGAGCACAGAAAGTTAAAGAGAGAAATCAGAAAGGAGACATTTCTTAAACAAAGGCTTTTTGAAGTCTTTTGTGAACTTTTGGCCCATAGGCTCTTTCTCTATTGCAATTCAAGTTGAACTTAGCCTGATTTCTCTCAGAGTCACTGGACATGGGGTGCAAATAGATAAAAGAATGGCATCCACTGGGCACAGGCCAAGGTAAATATAAAAATGGGAACAAAGGAATAACAATAATATTAACTATGGCATTTGTGAAGTGCTTACTCTCTGCCAGGCACTGTACTAAGCTCTGGGGTGAATACAAGCAAATCGGGTTGGACAGAGTCCGTTTCCCACATAGGGCTCACAGTCTTAATCTTCATTTTACAAATGTAGTCACTGAGGCACAGAGATGTGAATTGACTTTCCTAAGGCCACACAGCGGACAAGTGGCATAGGTGGTATTAGAATCCATGACCTCCCAGGCCCCTACTCTACCCATTACTCCATGTTGCTTTCCAAAGAAGAAAAGCAGGGCCAAGCCGAGATCTTTCATCTGTAGATATCCGGGCTTAAACTGAGTCTGGTGCTTACAAAAAGACCATCGTGTCTTCCCCCCATGAAGCCATCACCATAAAATACTCCTCCTGGTCACTAACATCACTGGTGACATTATAGGTTGAGAGGGTTAAAGTGAATGAGTCGCACCCGGTGGAAAAGTTTTCCACACACCCACCTGCATTCCGGTTGACTCCAGGGCAACTATATTTATCAAGTGACCACTATATGCTGAGTCCAGCTGCCACCAACTGATCTCTCTGGGTACACTAAATTCCACTAAATAGTGTTCTCATTCTGCTAAAGAGATTAAGAATGAAGAGTGCTGTCAAAACTTAATACACACCTGAAGCCCGAGGCAGCAGAGACCAGTGAGATAAGATTGTGCAAACACATGGAGGGGGATCAACAGATTCCTGCAGAAACCTGTATTCCCCAGCTGAACCCTAGTCTTTCCATCCCAAGCCTTTGAAGTTCGACATACGCTTAAGACGAGGTAATTGGGAAGGAAATGATTAATTAATGGGAAATGGGAAGGACGGAGGTTGTGGGGAGAAGCTAGAGGAAGGATGGAAGTCAGATGGAGCGAATTTGCAAGGTTTCTGTGGATGACAGGGTGTTCTGAAGCTGCCAGGGATGTGGCTCAGCAGAAGGCATGACTGGGGGCATGAGGGAGAAGAGGGAAGATGGTGGATTTGTTTGTGTAGTTGGAGTGCAGAGTGTGGGATGGGGAAGAGGAAGGAGTGTAGAAAGAGAAATCATGCTGAAAAGAATCTTTCAAAAGAACACAGTCCTTCTAGACTGTGAGCCCACTGTTGGGTAGGGATTGTCTCTATTTGTTGCCAAATTGCACTTTCCAAGTGCTCTGCACACAGTAAGCACTCAATAAATACAATTGAATGAATGAATGAAAAGGACTGGTGCTGTTAGGTTTTAGACAGATCAAATGTACTTCTGGGATTCTACCTGGATTCTAACTCTAATCCACTTTAGTAAAGATAAATCAATAAGGGTAAATGGTGAAGAAATAAGGGGTACACTCATGCTTATTTCAGACAACCTCAAATCACCCCAACCTCTCTTCAGACCCAGGAATTGAGTCAGTCAACAGTATTTATTATTTAGTGCTTACCATTTGCAGCAAATTAATTCACTCATTCATTTGATCAGGTTTATTGGGTGCTTACTGTGTGCAGAGCACTGTACTACGCACTTGGGAAAGTACAATACAACAATAAACAGTGCCATTCCCTGCCCATAAGTTTATGGTCTAGAGGTGGGGAGACAGACATCACTGTACTCAGCAAATGGGAGAGTACAATATAATGATATAACAGACACATTCCCTGCCCACAACGAGCTTACAGTCTAGAAGATGAATTTAGAGAGACAGAGAAAGAAGTGGGAAACTAATCCCAAATACTTTCATATCATTAATTTCACAGGCTTTGCCCTCTAGACTGTGAGCACGTTATGGGCTGGAAAACTAGTCTGCTAATGCTGTTGAACTCTCCCAAGCACTTAGTACAGTGCTCTGCACATAGTAAGCACTCAATAAATACCATTGATTGATTGATTGATAATTACACACACTCCAGCTTCCTTCGGCTGATTACAGGCACATGGGGGTGTACTCACTGTTTAGAAATGTGGAAGTCGGCTGAATGTCAGAGCAGCATGGACAAGGACCAACTTTTCCCTCCAATGGGTTCTAGAAGTCTGTAAATTACTGAGCTCCTCCAAGTCCCACCTCCTCCCAGAAGGCCCAATTTTCCCAGAGCGTTCTGGTAAATGTAGACCAATGTAGTTCCCAGGTAAAGAGAGTTGAACAGGCTCTCCTCATCCCAGAAGACCCCAGTGTCCCAGAGGGGCATGTGATATGAAGTCCAATGGAGTTCCCAAAGAGACTGTGGAAATAAGTGACTAATATTTCCTTCCGTCCTCTATGATTATAGTTCTGAATACTTGAGAAAGATTCAGATCCCAATGGGCTCCATACAGAGGAGAGAGGTGTAAAAGCCCAGGGTAAGTAATGGAGGAAACAGTAGAATCCAATTTCAATACATGGGGATCCTGGGAACTTTCCATTATTCTGATGGGCTCAAAATGATTTAAAAAAAAATTAATGGTATTTGTTAAACGCTTTATTTGTTTCAAGCACTGTTCTAAGCGCTGGGGTAGGTACAAGATAATCAGGTTGGACACAGTCCCTGTCCCACATGGGGCTCACAATCTTAATTTCCATTTTACAGATGAGGTAACTGAGACACAGAGAAGCTAAGTGACCAGCCCAAGATCACAGAGCAGACACATGGCAGAGCCCGGATTGGAACCCCGGTTCTCTGACTGCCAGGCTCATACTCTTTCCACTAGGCCACACTGCTTCATGTGGGAGGTAAATGATGTTGGAGGTAACTGACTCTTGTTATGTGTGGGGTAGACTGGATGGGAGGAAGACAAACTGCATTGGGGGGTGGAAATAGCTGGCTTGAATAATATCTGGCTATTGTTTCCCTGCCCTAAAAGTCAGTAAGGCCCCGTTCCATCCACAACACTGGAATCTAGTCCAGAAGTTCACATCAGAACCATTACCATCATCACGCTATAAGCACTGAGGTCCAGGGAACAATTATTTAAATGATAATACAGCACTTAATACAACTACATGAGCTCTGGGACTCTACATAAATGCCAATCTGATTTAGAATGCATTCAGTTCTTGTGTTTTTACATGGTGTGATGGATAGATTGCTGCTTGACAATTAGGAAAGGTTCTCCCACAATCTGTCTCTGTCTGGATAGAACACCGTGCTATTTTCAAGTGTGCAGAGCCAATCAAAGTGTGCTTCTGTAATGCCAATTTTCCTTCACGTGGAATTCATCAAGAAGTGAATGTATTCAGTTGCAAATCTCTTTTCTTTAACCATTGAAGGCAGTTTTTCCTACTCTAATTTTTTTTTGTTGTTCCAGAGACAAATAATCCCTATTCGACTAGCAAAATGAAAGCTCCTTGGGGGCAGGGAAGGTGTCTCTTGATTTGATTGTGCTTTACCCAAAAGCTGAATACAGAATCCTAAACCAGTGGTACTCAATAAATACAATTACCACCCTGACAAGGTCTGGGCCAATGAAATGACGACCAAAAATCAAATTGTTTCACTATCCTAATTTATAAGGTTTGCATGATACATTTGGTGGTTTTGAATTAGGACTCAATGAGCACATTTCGTACCCCTAGCAAGACCTATCTCAGTAGAGGAATCATATTACTCTTTGTATTACTCCCTGAGGCCTATGAGGAGAAGAAGAAGAAAAAGAAAAGGTAAAATCAGCTATAATTAGCTAACTGCTTTTCAGGACATGTGATGTTCTCTGCTACAAAGACTAGAGAATCTTAAAGATCAAATATAAGATATACATGATGATTTATAAGAAAATGAATGCTAAAATGATTTCTTTTAAAGGACAATAGAGTTAACTCTCCTAAGCATTTCACCACTCACTGATATTGCTTTTATCCCATCTGATCTCGGTAATTAACAGTGAGTTATAGTGATTATTTAACTACTTGAAATAAAAGCGCAATATGAAATATGGTGATGACTCATTTGTCTGAGTGACTTTAGACAAACTTAAAACTTCCGCAGAATGTGAGGTTACTTATCTGCTAAAGTCTCTCTTTCTGTGCCCAGAAGCTAAACTGGCATAACACTTCAAAAAGAATCAATGGGGAAACTTTTTCACTTCTTGAAGAGGAAATACCTTTATATGTTTTCACAAGGGAAGAGGGCAAGCAGGACAGTGTTTAAATGGGTTGATCAGCCACTAATGTTCACTGAGCATCTACTGAATGCAGTGCACTGGACTAAATGCTTTGGAGGCAAGAAAACAACAACAACAAAAAACAATCGATGGATTTTCATAAATGGAAGCAAGTTCAACTGTCCTTCCCCATAAAATATTATTCATTATTACTAATGTCAATGATAGTATTTGCTAAGTGATTATAATAATAATAATAATTGTAGTAGTGCTGGTATTTGCTAAGCACTTACCATATGCCAGGCATCATACTAAGCATTAGGGTGAATACAAGCAAATCAAATTGGACACAGTCCCTGTCCCATGTGGGACTCACAGTCTCAATCCCCATTTCACAGATGAGATTACTGAGGCCCAGAGAAGTAAAGTGATTTGCCCAAGGTCACACAACAGACAAGGGGTGGAGCTGGGATTAAAAAAAAAAATGTTGGTATTTGTTAAGCACTTACTGTGCAGAGCACTGTTCTAAGCGCTGGGGTAGACACAGGGGAATCAGGTTGTCCCACGTGGGGCTCACAGTCTTAATCCCCATTTTACAGATGAGGTAACTAAGGCACAGAGAAGTTAAGTGACTTGCCCACAGTCACATAGCTGCCATTAGATTAGATTAGAACTCATGACCTTCTGACTCCCAGGACAGTGCTCTCTCTGCTCTGTGCCAAATGGGGTAGATCCAAGATAATCTGGTTAGAAATAGTCTCTGTTACAAACTGGGGTCATGGTCTAAAGGAATGGAGAATAGATGAAAAAAATGAGGCACAGATAAACTAAGGGACATGCTCAAGGTCATACAGTAGGCAAGTGGCAGAGGTGGAATCAGAACCCAGGTTTCCTGACTCCCAGATCTGTGCTCTAAACACTATGCATCACTGCTTCTCACGTTGATTCGAACAATTAAACTAAGTCGCTTTTAACTACTTTCTACAAAAATTGAAATTTATAGGTTTGAAGACCTATGTTTTCTTCATGAAATGAGCACCATTCCATTCTAGTCGGGGAAGCAAATATGCGTATAGTAAAAATCAGTTCATAAACTACCAACCTCCTCAGGACCCTGGTTTAGTTCATTACCACCTTGATTCCTTCCTAACTGAGTTTAGAGTGCTCCATGCTACAAAAAAGCCCATTGATTTTGAGAATCAATGTGACCTCATGGGAAGAGTATGGGCCTGAAAGCCAAGAGACCTGAGTTCTAATCCCAACTCTGCCACTTACCTGCTGTGTGACCTTGGACATATCACGTAACTCCTCTGAGCTACACTTTTCTAATCTCTCAAATAGATATGGACCTGTTCATCCTCCCTTGTGAGCCCCACATAGGTAAGGGACTGTGTCCAACCTGATTACCTTGTATCTACCCCAAGTAAGTGATTAATAAATATCACAATTATTATTTATTAGACAGTAACCAATGCTTAGCTTATAAAATGATGTGGATTATGGACCAATGCATTACCACCTCCACCGCCGCCCCCCCAAATCTGCTAGTTTCCTGCTGTGTGATGTGGGGCAAGTTACCTGTCCATAACTTAGTTTCCCCATCTCTCAGTGAGAAATTAAATAAACATCTTACAGGAGTGCTGCTTGCGTAGATAATAAATGGATATAAAGAATTTGGAACTCCTTAGTTGTAGTAATTATCTGTAATTGGGTATGACTGACTGTTTCTCCACTATAGTTGAGGGTAAGGTGAAAAGCAAATTGGGAAAATCAAAACGACTTTTTAACCAACTCTACTCCACTAGTGCATAAACAAGAACAGACTGTTTCACTCACTCCATCCACTTTCCTGCCTCTTTTTTCCCTGACAGTGTCGGTAGCACACTCACTGATCTCCCCATCTCCAAAAGCCCTTTTAAAACTGCATCTCCTCTAGGAGGCCTTCCTTGATCATCCTCTCATCTCTCCATTCTTTTCCCCACGCCATCTGTCACCCCATCGTTTCCACGTCATCTAAAGTCTTGGGTCAAATCCCAGTGTTCCTCTAGCCACTTATTCATTCAATCTTATTTATTGAGTGCTTCCTATGTGCAGA
Source organism: Ornithorhynchus anatinus (assembly GCF_004115215.2). Lineage (NCBI taxonomy): Eukaryota > Metazoa > Chordata > Mammalia > Monotremata > Ornithorhynchidae > Ornithorhynchus > Ornithorhynchus anatinus. Next base: position 63,550,396 of record NC_041735.1, on the reverse strand, counting down.
GCACTGTTCTAAGCACTTATGCACATAGCTTTAAACTCCATTGCTTCCCTCTAGCTGTAATTTATCTTATTGTTTGTATTCCCAGCTAGATTCATTTAATCACATTTACTGAGTGTGGAAAGCGCTGTACTAAGCACTTGGGAGAGTACGATATGACAATAAACAGACACAGTCCCTGCCCACAACGAGCTCAGGGTAAGCTACCTAAGGGCAGGAATCATGTCTAATAATATAATAACAGTGGTAGTATTTGTTAAGTGCTTACTTTGTGCCAAGCACTGAACCAAGAGTTGGGGTAGAAAAGAAATAATCAGGTCAGAAACAGTCCCTGTCCCCCATGGAGCTCACAGTTAAACTAGGAAGGAGAACAGGCATTGAATCAGCATTTTACAGATGAGGAAACTGAGGCACAAGGAAGTTAAGTGACTTGCTCAAGGTCACACTGCAGACAAATTGTAGAGCTGGAATTAGAAACCAGGTCCTCTGACTTTCAGGCCTACGGTCTTTCTCTAGGGGCATGCTGCTTCTCTAGGATAGTCTTAGCTCTCAAGCACTCAGTACAGTACTGTGTACAGGGTTGAACATGCAATAAGTCCTACTGATGTATTAATCGATTAGGTACAAGAGCTGAAAGTTGCCAACAACAGCACAGGATTCGCCAAAGAGGAAATTGGAACAATAAAGGTTACAGAGAATGGGAACTAAGGAACCAGAGTCCTCCTTCTTATTCAACAGGATGACAGCAGAGGGCTCAAGGCCTTGAATTATGGGAAGGGAAAGATAAATGAAGAAGAAATAGGTCACCTTCACTAAAATTTAATAATTAATCATGGTATCAGTTAAGCGCTTACTATGTTCCAAGCAAATCGGGTTGGTCACTGTCCCTATCTCACATTGGGCTCCCAGTTTTAGTCCCCATCTTACAGAGGAGGTAACTGAGGCACAGAGAAGTTGCCCAAGGTCACACAGCAGTCTTTTTCAGTGGGCACATCTAAAGCACACCGAGTGAAATAAAAGCTTCCTACTCCCTACCTTTGCTTCCCCAAACTGGAGCATCTCACTATTCACGTGGAGCTCTGCCCAGCGGCCTACCGGGATAAGAGCAGCAGAGGAGTGCGGTTGGTGAATCCTGATTGCAGTCTTGTTTGGAGACCTGGCCCTCTGACCACCCTTCCTGGCTTCCACATCCCTGGCCCCATTCCTGCATGTAGAGAGGGCAAAGAGGGGAAATGCAGACACTCTCTGGCAGGAAGTCCAGGCCATCGAGCCGGACAGAATATAGGTGGAAGGACTGAGCCAGCCAACACTAAACTTCCAAAAGGACCTGGCGCCATGGCAGCCCGGAGAGGACTGGCAGTTGGTCTCGCATCCTGGGATCCGCTGGAGGAACAGGCAGTAGAAAGCGGCTGGCCAGATTGCCAGAGAAAAGAAAGAATCACCAATTGTAAGCGAGAAGATCAAGGTGTGAAGCAGACTTCCTCTCTTTTGTTTGCAAATGACTTCAAATAAGGGTAAAGACCAGCGAGAGTATTAAAAATTTACCCTTCCCAGGTTTTATGAGAATGCTAATTCCACTTCCTGGAATGGATATGATAGGCAGTCAGTCTTGTCCCAGTGTTCTGTGTGCAGAACACTGTACTAACTGCCTGGGGAGAGTAATAATAATAATAATAATGTTCATATTTGTTAAGTGCTTACTATGTGCCAAGCACTGGGGTAGATACAGTGTAATCAAGTTGTCCTTCGTGGGACTCACAGTCTTATCAAGTTGTCCCTCGTGGGGCTCACAGTCTTCATCCCCATTTTACAGATGAGGTAATGGAGGCCCAGAGAAGTTAAGTGACTTGTCCAAAGTCACACAGCTGACAAATGGCAGAGTCGGGATTAGAACCCATGACCTCTGACTCCCAAGCCCGGGCTCCTTCTACTAAGCCACACGTACAAATACAACAGACACATTCCTTGACCACAGTGAGCTTACAGTCTAGCGGGGGAGACAGATGTTAATACAAATAACTAAATAAAATTACAGATATGTACAAAAGAGCTGTGGGGCTGGGAGGGGGGATGAATAAAGAGGCAAGTCAAGGTGACACAGAAGGGAGTGGGAGAAGATGAAAGGAGGGCTTAGTCGAGGAAGGCCTCTTGGAGATGTGCTTTCAATACGACTTTAAAGGTGGGGAGAGTCATTGTCTGTCGATTGTTGATTAGACTGTAAACCCTGATTAGACTGTAAACCCGTCAACAGGCAGGGATTGTCTCTATTGGTTGCCAAATTGTACATTCCAATAAATACTATTGAATGAATGAATGAATGATTATGATGAGGGAGGGCGTCCCAGACCAGAGGCGGAATGTGGGCATGAGGTCAGCGGCAAGAGCGACGAGATCGAAGTAGAGTAGCGTTGGAGGAGCAAAGTGTGTGAAGGAGGAATAGTGCTGTTACCCAGGCCTCAGCTGACAGTTTCTCTCAAGCCGACTACGAGCTTGTGTTGTTAACGGCAGACTCAGATCTTTCACTGATCCACTATCTGAGTCTAAACTACTTCTATCACTACTAGTGCTAATAATAATAATTAATATTAATAAAAATTGTGGTATTTGTTACACACTTACTGTGTGTCAAGTATTGCTCTAAGCACTAGGGTAGATACAATGTCAGATACAGTCCCTGCCCCACATGGGACTCACAGTCTAAATGTGGGGGAGAACAGCTATTGACTCCCCTTTCAACAGATGAAGAAACCGAGGCACAGAGAAGTAAAGAGACTTCAGCAGGGATCTCAGCAGGGAACTGGTAGACCAGGGATTAGAACCCAGGTCCTCTGACTCCCAGGCTCGAGCTGTTCCCATTAGGGTTCACTGTTCCACCTCCTGGTCTAACTCATTTGCGAGAGCGGGTTTAATTTCAGTTCTTCTCTTAAAAGGAACTCATGTCCCGAGGCACCACGCTTGACTGATGATTTGATGGGTACATGGAGAAGCAGCATGGCGTAGTGGATAGAGCACAGGCCTGAGAGAAGAAGGTCATGGGTTCTAATCCCAGCTTTGCCTCTTGTCTGCAGTGTGACCTTAGGCAAGTCACTTCACTTCTCTGGGCCTCAGTTACCTCATCTGGAAAATGGGGATTGAGACTGAGCCCAGAGTGGGACAGGGACAGGGTCCAACCCAATATCTTAAATCCACCCCAGACGCTTAGTACAGTGCCTGGCACACACTAAGCAGTTAACAAATACCACAATTAATATGATTATCATTATTATTATTACTACATGGGGAAGAGTTGTCTTTTATCTCCTGAAGACCAGTGGACCCAATTTCCATCACAGAATGAAACTGAAAAAGCTAGAGTTGGGGCCAGGGAAGAAACAGGGGAGAGCTACTTCCTTTTAGGACTTTGTCTCACTCTATCCTGACCTGGCATAGGGCTCTCCTGCTTCCCAAATGTTCAATCTGTTTGCAAGCCACACATTTCCTAATTCCCCAAAAGGCTGTGCCTTGAGAAAGGCAGACCGAAGGCTCTCTCCAGGGACACTGGAATCGACGTGATGGGCTGAGACAGTTCGTTAGAGGTTTGTTTTACGCATTAATGAATAAAACTTAAAGAATTCCCAACTGGACCTTTGATCTTTTTTAGAAACCCAAAATGTGTTTCGCATGTGCCCAGATTTAAATTGCAACTCACACACACACACACACACACACACACACACATATATATTTTTCTACATTGAAGACCAAATGTTGTATATGACAGCACACCACCAAAATGGAGCTAAAGGGTTCTTATGAGGCATGGTTACTCATGAGACTGAAGGGTGGGGGGAAGACAACAGATACACTGATTCAAGATGTGAAAAATCATGCAGCAAAGCTCCCTTTCATAAAGCCCACCTACTTGGGAAGAATTGAGTCTCTGTCTCTGTCTCCCTCTCTCTCTGGTTTCTGGTAAGAGAAGTCACAGTATTTTGCAGTTTAAGGATCCCAATGTGGTCTGCGTTCAGGTTTTGTTTCTTTTTTGGCTTACACCAGAAATCCAAATAGACAGACTTTAGGCTCGATTTACTCACCTAAATTGTGGGAGTCTAGAAACCCATCAATCTCATCTCTCCCTCTAGGAGAAAGTTATCAGATCTTAGTTTTGAACAAAAGTGTTGTCGCTTAATCTTCATATATATATATTTTTTTTGCCTCAACAGAATCGTAAGAACGAGCCCTTAGGCTTTTATTTCAAGTTACACCCACACCTACCCCAAACAACAACAATAATCACACTTTAAAGACTTCTGCTTGGGCTATAATCATTCTACCATTTCCTTCTCTGGTTTCCACTTTCACTAACTAGCAATATTTTCATTAAAGGCACTATGGAATATTTGCTTAGTGAATGGGGGTCAGTGACCTTATCCCAATTACCAGTGACTGACCAGAGGCGTACGCTTTCTGGGGAGAGGCATTACTTGCTGTATTCACCATCAGTGAGATTGTTCCTAAGGAGCCACAGTTTCCTTGCTAAGGTTTGCATCACAGAAAAGGAAAATAACTGGTTTCATTTCCAGGGCAGAGGGTCGCATGTGGATTTCGGGTCCTTGATGATTGACATCAATAAAGGGGTTGCAATCACTCAAGAGAGGCAGTGTTGCTAAGTGGATAGAGCACAGACCCGGGAGTCAGAAGGACCTAGGTTCTAATCCCAGCTCCGCCATTTGTCTGCTGTGTGACTTTGGACAAGTCACTTCACTTCTCTGTGCCTCAGTTACCTCATCTCCAAGTTGGGGATTAAGACAGTGAGTCCCATGTGGGGCACGGACTGTGTCCGACCTGATTATTTGGTATCTACCCCAGCGCTTAGAACAGTGCCTGGCATCTTGTAAGCGCTTAAAAAATACTATTTAAAAAAAGGAAAGAAAAACACATGACAACCATTCTCAGACCTCTGCAAAGGCTCTCAATCAATCAATCAGTGGTATTTATTGGGTGCTTGCTATGTGCTAAGCACTATACTATATGCTTGGGAGAGTACAATAAGCAGAATTAGCAGGCACATTTCCTGTCCACAGCAAGCTTAAAGTCTTACTCTCCTTTCCTCTAGAGTTTCTGTTTGACCCTCACGGTTCTCTTCCACCGATTTCCCAATTCCACATTGCACCTGTTCTCTCTTTTCTCACCCTACTCCCGCTTCTTCCATGATTGGGCCTCCAAGCAATTTGGCTTAGTGTGGAAAGGGTCCAGGCTGCCTGTGACACCTCTCTGTTGTATTCCTGAAGTGCTTACTATGTGCCAGGCACTCCAGTAAGTGCTGGGGTGGATACGGGAGGCAGCATGCATGGTGGAAGAGTCGGAGGCCTGAATGCTGGAGGGCCCGGGTTCGAGTCCCAGCTCTGATACCCGATCTCTGTGTGGCCTTGAGCAAGTCACTTAAACCTTCCCATGTCTCAGTGTCCCCAGCTGAAACCTTACCTCGCAGGGGTGTCGCGAGGTGTAAATATCTAAATAATTATTGTAAGGCTCTTTGGTAATAAAAGCACCATCTAGAAACAAAAGGGCTTAGTACAGTGCTCTGCACACAGTAAGCGCTCAATACGATCGAATGAATGAATGAGAAGATAACTGGGTTGTAGTGGGAGATGAGCAAGGTGAGGAATGATGGGGAGAGCTGACATTCCCTTGGAACGGATGGTAAGGAGTTTGTGTACCACGTGGAGGTGGATAAGCAATTGGAGGTATTCTGTGGTGTGGGCACATATGGATTGAACAGTTTTTCAGAAGAGAAATCTGGGCAGCAGAATGATGTAGATACTAAAGTAGGAGAGGCTGGAGGCAGGGAGATCAGTGGAGACTAATACAGTAGTCAAGGAGAGATGTGATAAGTGCTTGGAAAGAGAAGAAGGGGTGTATTCTAATCATTTAATCAATGGTATTTATTGTGTACTTACTGTGTGCAGAGTACCGTACTGATTGCTTGGGAGAGTACTGTACAACTAAGTTGGTAGGTATGTTCCCTACCCACAAGGAACTCACAGTATAGAGGAGAAGACTCTAGAACAAGCAGAAGCAGTGTACCCTAGTGGAAACAGCAAAGACTTGGGGTCAGAGGACCTGGGTTCTAATTCCAGCTCTTCCGCATGTCTACGTGTGACCTGGGCAAGTCAGTTGACTTCTCTGTGCCTCAGTTACCTCATATGGAAAATGGGGAATAAGACTGTGAGCCCCATGTGGGACAGGAACTGTGTCCAATACGATCTGCTTGTATCCACCCCAGCGTGTAGAACAGTGTCTGGCACACAGTGCTTAATACCTTTATTATTATTATTATTACAGTGCCTGGCAGAGAGTAAGTGCTTAAGAAATACCATAAAAGAGACAGAGAGTCATTAAAATAAATTTTGGGAAAATTTGGAATGCTTCACAAATTCTACAGATGCTGTGAAGGTGGAACTGACATTATTGGATCAGACTTAATACGTGGGTTAGATGAGAGAGATGATTCAAGGACAGTGAAACCATTATGGGCTTATGAGACAGGGTGGATGGTGATGTTATCTGTGATGAAAAAAAACTGTGACAAAGGGAGGGTTTGAGTGAGAAGCCAAGGAGTTCTATTTTATACATGTTAAATTCAAAGTAACCCTCCTTCCCCATTAGACTGTAAGCACCATACTCTCCCAAGCACATAGTAATCTGCACATAATATTAACTCAGTAAATACCATCGGTTGATTGATTATGATACAATTTTAGAAGGGTTGTGAAGAAGGGGGAGTGCGGTGGTCTGTCAGGTGTAATGGGGAGGGGAATAGTAGTAACGGCATTTATCGAGCTCCCATTAAGTGAAATGGATTCTATTAAGTGCAGGGAAAAATTCTGTGAAAGTACTCTCTCCTGCCCTGCCCACTGGGAACTTACATTTTACTGGGAGAAGCAGTTCAATTATATATTTACAAATTAAATAATCTTTCGGATAACTTATTTCTTTGAAATGATAGCCACGGTTTGGTACCAGTGAATGGCTAATCTATCAACCACTGTAAATGTACATACGCACATATATTACAATATTCTTTTTTGTCATTACCACAATTTAATCTCTGAAGTAGGTAATACTTGTCCTTTGAGCAAATAAACTAGAGGCAGAAATGATTCAAGGCAATAAGATTCAGTTCACGCTCCAAGGAAAGCAGTTAGTTTTAAATTGTAAACATCGAGAGATTCAGGTTATTCATATATTTGTATGAGCTTTGTATATTTTTATGGCTTGAAAACACTTAATTTGTATCCTAATAAATAAAGATGATACTTTCAGGATAGGGCAAAGCTGGAAATTTAATTTAACGAGTGACTTGTTTCCAAATAAAAATCTCTCCTCCCTCCTCTGACACTTTGATTTTTGATTTCTGTCCCTCTTTGTGTGTGACTGTGATTGCTCTAACCCTTTTACCCTTTTACCCCTGTTTACTCAGAAACAGTAATTTCATCTCCGTTTTCCAAAAGCCCAGGAAAGTGAAACGACTTTCGATCGTTAAGCTAAATTGATGACAAAACCATCTCTTGCAACTAGGCCTGAATTCAAACAATGAACTCAGCTATTAGGCCTATTTTTTTTTTTTTATTAGATCCACCAAACAAGGATTAGCACCTTCGTAGTGACTACTGTCAAGCCCCAACCTGGGTCACTCATTTTTACTTTTATGGCTTTGCTTATATAGAGGCCAAGACATTACCAGCATCTATCCTCCTGAAAATGGGGGTTAAATACCTATTCTCTCGCCCCTTGCACTGTGTGCTTCATGTGGGACAGGAACTGTGTCCAATCTGATTATTCTGTATCAATCCAGTGTTTAGTACAGTGTTTGACACATAGTAAGTGCTTAACAAAGACCACAATCATTTGTATGATTATGATGACGAAGAACTGACTGAGAAGCAGGGTTAAGTTTATTTCACTTAGGCCCTGCAGGTCGACTTGTATTAGATCTGCCCTGATTTTTTTTTTCAGCTTTAACCTGGGGCTAGGGCTTATATTGTTGGTTGAATTAAATTCCTGATGGAATTAAACACCCTGGTGGAAGAAGAGATTTTGGAAACACAACAGGCTGCATTTTGCCAGACATACAGCTAATTTTTCTGTGAGGTCATGTCTACAATATCAAAATTAAAGACCAGCATTTGAATCTCTACAAAGATTAAATGCCTACCATTCCAATCCACCATTAATAATAACAATAATAATATTGATATTTGTTAAGTGCTTACTATGTTCCAAGCACTGTTCTAAGCGCTGGGGTACATAGAGGGTAGTCAGGTTGTTCCACTTGAGGCTCGCAGTTAATCCCCATTTTACAGATGAGGGAACTGCGGCACAGAGAAGTAAAGTGACTTGCCCACAGTCACACAACTGACAAGTGGCAGAGCTGGGATTTGAACCTATGACCTCTGAATCCCAAGGCCGGGCTCTTTCCGTTGAGCCGTGCTGTTTAACAACTGTATAGATCATTTATTAATGATGTGTATTTATAATTCTATTTAATTATTTTGATTCTATTGATGCCTGTCTACCTGTTTTGTTTTCCTGTTTCCCCTCATCTAGCCTGTGAGTGTGTTGTTGGGTAGGGATTGTCTTTGTTGCTGAACTGTACTTTCCAAGCACTTAGTACAGTGCTCTGCAAATAGTAAGCCCTCAATAAATAAGACTGAATGAAGGAATGAAAGTGGTCTTAATAAGACCCGATGCATCATAAAAATGATATTAACAAGAGCTGGAAGTTCAGCTAAATTTATTTGAAAATTTTAATAGGAATATAGGTCTGAAAGAATACTATAAGTTGAATTCCTACAGATATCCATTCTAAATTAAGATAAAATGTCAATTATGTAACTAGAAACAATGACAATAAATGCCTCATAAATGGCAGAATCCTGTCTGAAACATGTCCAGTGTTCTGGGCACCTGTGATCCAGCGGGAGGGACAGGAGCTAAGCCCCACTTTTCCTCAGCTCCCCCTCCCTTCCACCTCAGCCTGACTCGCTCCCTTTGCTCTCCCCCGCCCCCCAGCACTTATGTATATATCTATAATTCTATTTATGTTGATTCCGGTTTACTTGTTTTGATATCTGTCTTCCCCCACCCTCACCACCCCCCAGACTGAGCCCATTGTAGGCAGGGACAACTCTCATTTTTGCTCTATTCCCAGCATTTAGTACAGTGCTCTGCACACAATAAGCACTCAATAAATACGATTGAATTGAAGAGCTTCAGGGTGGGGAATGTGTCTGTTCTATTGTTCTATTGTATTCTTCCAAGTGTTTAGCACACGGTAAGCGCTCAATAAATACTATTCACTGACCGAGGCTGGTCTAGATAGTTGGTAGCGAAGAGCCCAGAAGTCCGCGTCTCGTACTCCCGCTGGACTTTCCCAAGTGCTTAGCAGAGTGCATGGTACTAGTTAGCACTGAGTGAATGCCATCACCACCACGGCCACCACCACAACCATCACTATCGCTATTGCTACTATATGGACGCCCCTGGGTGGATCTCGGTTGGTGCTAACCCAGTAGCTGGTGTAAAAGTCGAACTCCCAGTGGGCAACATATTCGGAGTACTACTTCCCAACTCTCTCCAACCTTGCACTATTTCCTCCTTCCCTATCTTCCAAGAGGGCTCTCTTCTCACTATCCCACATCCCCCGCCTCACGAGCTGAAAAATGTCCATCGTCTGACCCATGGCAATGGAGCAGACCGTAATGGCTGAGAGGAAAGAGATCCAGCGGGGAGTTCAACAAGGGGAGGGAAACATCAGCTCCCAAAAATGGTGCCAGACCATGGCAGCTCTGGCCTCTAAGGCTTCTGGTCTTAAAGAAAAGTGGAGCAGGAATCGCCCATAGGTTTTTGTTTTTCCCAAACTTGTCTACTCATTACCGGAGACCATCGTATAAGCAAACAAATGATGGGATAGCAATCTCCATTATTTTTGTGGCGGGGGAAGAGGGTAGATAAGCTAGCCACCAGACTGTGTCCTCCTCTCCTTTATGCCGCTGCCCCCATCCCTGACTCAACTTCATTTTTGGCTGGAGGAAGGGAAGCATCCTGGCCTAGTGGAAAGAGCACAGGCCTGGGAGTCAGGTGATGCGGGTTCTATTTCCAGCTCTGCTATGTGACCTTGGACAAATTATTTCACCCCTCTGGGCTTCAGCTTCCACAATTGTAAAATGGGGATTTGATACCTGTTTTCCCTCCTACTTAGACTATGAGACCCATGTAAGACGGGGACTGTGTCCAACCTGACCTACTGGTATGTCAGCACTTAGAGCAGTGTTTGACATACAGTAAGCACTTAAATTAATATGATAAAAAATCCAAAAGTTTTGAAGACGGGTAGATGCCATTAATCCACTGGTTTATCAGCACCTGATTATTTTGAGGGTGTGGAATTGTTGTGGCCAGGGAAGGTGTCTACCTTACTAATTCTACTGAGTTGTATTCTTCCAAGCACTTAGCACAGTACTCTGTACACAGTAGGCACTCAATAACTATGATTGATTGGATAAAAACATTTCCAAATATAAATATAAAACAAAGTTTTCTTTTTTGGAGATGAAACAGGTAACCTTAAGTTGAAGTAAAGGGCCAGTTCCCTTGGTAACCAAAAGAAAGCACTCTGAGAATCCAGAAAAAACATAAAAGTAAAAAAAAAAAAAAAAACCACATTTAGTGTCTCATTGTGGCACTAGATAATTACCCAGAATTACAGTTTAATCTCCTCTGACTAGAAAATTAAGACATTTATAGCAAATGATTACTTCCTCGCTCAGCACTCTATGTAAAGAAAGTTTAGGATCGTGTATTTCACCCTTAATTTCCCTACTGAGTTTACCACATTCTCTTTAAATCACTATTTGGGAAAAAAGAACTGCTAACCAAAATGGGCTAAATGACATTTTAATAACGATAAAAGCCTTAAAATACCTGTAAGGCCTGTTTCACCCACAATCCATGTGCCCTTCTAATAGAGAGGGAGGAAACCTGGGTTCACTTTCAACCAGTAAATTATACACCCCTTGTTAAACCAAGTGATTTATTGACTACCTGTGTTCCAAACACTGTACTCAGTGATGTTCAGTTAAGGTAAAACACATGAGTCCTGCCTTTAAGAAATGTATAACCCCAACTGTCAAGGTTACTATTGAGCTGGGTAAATGGGATAAGAAAGGGATGGGTTTACTACAAGAAAAGAAAACAGAAAGAAATACTGAATAACTTAAGCAAGTTCTAGAAGAAAGCTAGGCGAGGAACTCTAAGCACGTCGGGAGCTTTGTTTCATTCTAGTAGGGCTCTCTGAGAGAGGCAGAGTTTATCCTAATATCTACTGGCTTTAGAGCAGTGATATACCCTGGAATGTTCAAGGGTTTCCCTCTTCAGCTTTTTTAATTTTTTAAATTACATTTAAGTGCTTACTCTGTGCCAGTCACTGAACTAAGCCCTGAGGTATATACTAGGAAGCAGCCTAGCGTACTGGATAGCCACGGGCCTGGAAGTCAAAAGCTCATGAGAGTTCTAAAACCGGCTCTATCATTTTGCTGTGTGGCCTTGGGCGAATCATTTCACTTCTCTGGGCCTCAGTTCCCTCATCCGTAAAATGGGGATTGGGACTGTGAGCCACAGGTGGGACAGGGACAACATCCAACCTGATTTGCTTGTATTCACCCCAGTGCTTAGTATAGTGCCTGGCACATAGTAAGTGCTTAACAAATACTAGAATTATCATTACTGTTATAATTTAGTTGGACACAGCTCATGTCCCTCATAATAATAATAATAATAATTGCAGTATTTGTTGAGGGCTTACCATGTGCCAGGTACTGTACTAAGTGTTGGGGTGGATATAGGCAAATTGGTTGGACACGGTACCTGTCCCTCATGGGGATCACAGACTTAATCCCCAATTTACAGATGAGCAGAGCACTGTACTCAGCATAAAGAGAGAATAATGTGGATGGAATCAGACGTAAACCCACAGTGAGGACTCAGTGAATGCTGTTGATATGGATGTACCTGCACTGCTCTCGCCCTTCTTCTAGCTCAACTGGGAAGAGGCACAAGTGTCTGACTAAAGCCTATAACCCAATCCCACCACCATCTGCTTTGCCAAAAGCCCCTAAATTTCCCCAGTGGCTTCATTCTAAGTCTCCTGTCCTCTTCCTCATCCCTCCCTTCCTCAATTTGGGAAATGAGACTGACTGGGATGGCAGAGGCAGGAGGAGCCGGATAATGGAGGCAGCACATGCTGGTGGTGAAGCACAGGAATGCTGGGAATCGGGAGACCTGAATTGAGGGCCCAGCTCTGCCCCTGGCCTGCTATGTGACCTTGGGCAAGTCACTTAAGCTTGCTGAGCTTCACTTTCCTCAACTGTAAAAGGGGGATAATGACAACCTGCTTCTCCCTGCTTCACAGGGATTTTGTCAGAAGAAAATGGGATAATTGGTGAAAGAGCTTCGGGAAGAAAAAGGTGTTCTATAAAACAAAACAGGTACTATTGTTATCAATCAATCATATTTATTGAGTCCTTACAGCACAACAGTTGGTAGACATGTTTCCCTACCCACAAGGAGCTTATTGTTAATGCTCCATAAATGCCACTAATTCATTCATTCAATAGCATTTATTGAGCGCTTATTATGTGCAGAGTACTGTACTAAGCACTTGAAATGTACAATTAGGCAACAGATAGAGACAATCCCTGCCCGTTGATGGGCTTAATTGATTGATCAATATGCAACCCAAACTTTGTTTTGCATTATTTGCAAGTAAAAGTAGTTCTTTACTGAGCTAATGCATTTATTTGCATCACATAGTTAATGTTTGGCCCCCAGCAAGCTCCCCTGCCAACTAATTTTGAATTTGGTGATAACAATGATAGCATTTGTAAAGTGCTTACTATGAATCAACCACTGTTCTAAGTGCAGGAGTAGATACAAGCTATTCAGGTTCAACACAGTCGCTGTTCCAATTTCAATTCAATTCACTCGTATTTTTTGAGCGCTTACTGTGTGCAAAGCACTGTATTAAGCACTTGGGAGAGTACAATACAACAACCAACGGACAGATTCCTTACCCACAGCGAGCTCACAGTCAAGACGGGGAGCTAGACAGTAGTATACACATATAAGTAAATAAATAAATACACAAATAAATTACCTATGTACTGTGAGGCTGGGAGGGAGGATGAATGAAGGGAGTAAGTCAGGGTGACACAGAAGGGAGTGGGAGAGGAGAGGAGGGTCAGAGAAGACTTCTTAGAGGAGAAGTGCCTTCATTTAGGCTTTGAATGGGGGGAAAGCAATTACCTGTCTGATAAGAGGAGGGAGGGTGTTCGAAGCCAGAGGCTGGATTTGGGCTAGTGCCAACGGTGAGTTAAACGAGAAGGAAGTATAGTGAGAAGATTAGCATTAGAGGAACAAAGTGAGTGGGCTGGGTTGTAGTAAGAGAGTAGCACGGTGACGTAGGAAGCAGTAAGGTTACTGATTTGTACATTCCGAGTGCCTAGTACAGTGCTCTGCAAATAGTAAGCGCTCAATAAATACTGCTGAATGAATGAATGAATAGGGTAATTGCTTTAAAGCCTATGGTAAGGAGTTTTTGTTTGATGCAGAGGTGGACGGACATCCATGGGAGTTTCTTGAGGAGTGGAAAAACATGGTCTGAATGCTTTTTTAAGGAAAATGATCTGGCCAGCTGAGTGAAGTACGAAGTACGGGCTGAAGTGGAGAGAGACAAGAGGCAGGAGGGTCAGTAAGGAGGCTGATACAATAATCTAGGTGGGATAAGATAAGTGCTTTCATTGATGTGGTAGCAGTTTGGATGGAGAGGAAGGGGTGCATTTCTGTGGCTCAATGGAAAGAGAACGGGCTTGGGAGGCAGAGATCATGGGTTCTAATTCCAGCTCTGCCACTTGTCCACTGTGTGATTCTGGGCAAGTCATTTAACTTCTCTGTGCCTCAGCTACCTCATCTGCAAAATGGGGATTAATGACCGTGATCCCTACATGGGACAACCTGATTATCTCCCCGTTTAGACTGCGAGCCCAACATTGGGCAGGGATTGTCTCTATCTGTTGCCGAATTGTCCATTCCAAGCGCTTAGTACAGTGCTCTGCACAGAGTAAGCGCTCAATAAATACTATTGAACGAATGAATGAATGAAGGTGGAACTGACAGGATTTAGTGATGGCTCACAGTCTTAATCCCATTTTACCGATGGGGTAACTGAGGCACGGAGAAGTGAAGTGACTTGTCCAAGATCACACGGCAGAGAGAGTGGCAGAGTTGTGAGTTGTGTTCAGGCTGCCACTAACAACTCACCAGAGTTCAAATGACCAATATCTCCATGAGCCTACTTATATAAAGGGTATGTCTGGTCTCTTGGAGCAGAAGAAACAGTGTTGTTCCTGCATTCTCTTCATGCAACATTGTGGAAGGTGGCAATCATTTTCACCATATAAACCACTTTCATTTTGTTGTTTTTTAACTCTGATATATATATTTGTATATATGTATATATAGGTATAGGTATATATACCTACAATAATAATAACAAAAATAATAACTGCTGTATTTCTTAAGTGCTTACTATGTGTCAGGCACTGGATTATGTTCTGGGGTGGATATGAGCAAATTAGGTTGGACACAGTCCCTTTCCCACATGGGGCTCACAGTCTATAGCCCCATTATACAGTTGAGGTACCTGAGGCCCACAGAAGTGAAGTGACTTCTCCAAGGTCACAGAGCAGAGAAGTGGCAGAGCTGGGATTAGAAAAGGCCGGTTCAAACCCAGAACCCAGTTTCGACTAGCTTCACCCCACCAACACCAATTCAGTAAATTATCCCTGTGAATATGAATTACAATGTCAGATTGTCCTTCTCTGTGGTGTAGCTTGAGGAGGGAGTCTGATTCTTGTTAAATTGGGTCTCTCTTTCAAGATTTTATGCAGCAACGAAATGATCCCCCCTTTGAAAGCTTTGGCTCTTCACCTCATGGTACATTTGGGACCATGCTACTCAAGGCATAGCGCTATGGGATTTTCCAATCTTGCCACAGTCCGAGAATTTTAAAAATGGAATAATGATACCTGTTCAGAGAAAATTTGGGAGACCTGAACCAAAAAAACCAGCTTGTATTCAACCCACTGCTAAGCGAAAAGCAGGCGTGTGCTGAGACTAAACCAGAATGTTTCAGAGATTCCAAGCTGCATTTCACTCCAAAATGCCCAGAGACGCTGAAAGACATAAATTCTTAATAGCCTTTGGGATGCTGCAGAGCCTATCGCCAGGGTAGTAAAGCATTTCTGAAAAACATTCCAGAATACAGAGTTGCATTTAAAACACGACAGAATAAAATAATGAATAATGTATGGGTAACACAAATGTGAATATGCTGGAAATTTTATTCGTCTCAATGTATCATTCCTATCAAAGTCCATGGAACAGTAAAACAGCAAGAAAGCAAGAATAAAGCTCAGATCCAGATGAGAGCCTCATTACTTTACATATTGCCCAAGAAACAGCAGGAAACCTTTTATATTGAAATTCTGGTACATTTGAAATATTAAGAGGATAGTCGTAAGGAGGTCTGAAATTTCAAATTAAAGAAAATTAGAGTAATCTTTCAGAGAGGGCATTTTACAAGGGATGTGCAAACAAGACAATATAAACTGATGGGTTTATACAAAAGATACCACCATGCATTCCTCTTTCAAAATCATAATTGCCTCACATGATCAATAAGCATCTTCCTGTGGAGTTTCAAACTTAATACAAAAGGCAGAGTGAACGCTTTATTAATCAAATTCCTGCTACTACTCATTATAAATTGTAATTGTTTACAAGAAATTGAGATGATTAGCATTTCAATGAGAACTTTTGTATTGAAATGTGATAAACCCAACTCAAAATGGGGAAAAATTCAGTCCCTCTGTCCTCTGGTTTTTTTAAATCAAAACATGACTTTTCAACATGACATTATTTGCCATTAATGCACAAATATTTGAAAGAAGCTTACTTTTATCTGAAGTAGCTCACCAGGAAGGAATATTTGTAGAACTCTTAGGGGAATTCTGTTATTATTTGACACTTTTTTTGCCCTTGCATTCTTCACAATACTTTCACAAAAAGGCTTAATTCTTTAAAAACCATCAAGGGAAGGGAAATAGGAAACTGAAACACAACAGGGTTAAATACTTTGAGATAAAAAAAAGTGTGAAATGGGAAAATGATTCCCAGGATAAAGACATAATATCTGCAGGTTCTATTCCTTCCAAATTTAAAGAGTGCTAAGCATCTACAATTCCATTTAAATATGGATTTTCCTCCGTGACTTAAAAAAAAAAAACAAAAAAAAAATTGCCTTCAACCTGAATCTTGGGCAGATGTTATTGTCAATGGTTACTGTGGTCCTTGATAGAAATTTATGCCTGATAACTGCAGAAATCCCAATAATGTTTTTTTTTTTTTCCTTCCAAGGAAACACAAAACCTGCATTGTATATACTTCAGGATATAGAGTCTGGTTAACACATGTCCTCGCCTGTGTAAATTTGATTCATATAACATTCCAAGCAAATATCTTTGGGGATTCTCCCCTGAGAATTCCAGATTTTAGGATCTGGATCATTTCTTTGAGACATTCTGCTGAGTATTCATTTTTCAAATCTTTCTCCCCCAGTCAGTTATTAGATCCAAAACGTACCTCGAGGACCATCTGAACGGTAAACACCACAATTTTAAAATGCCTATCCCTGGCTTTGAGGCATAGAAAATTACAATTTTCTTTTGCGAGAAGAAGGATTTGTCTACGTTTAATCATCTCAAGTCAATTTATCCTATGTAACATGGGGTGATCTCTTATTTTGACAACTCTTCCAATTTGTTCCTGTTGCAATGGTTGGCACTACAGATCAAACACTTTGGGAATTGCTACACCCAGGATTCGACTTCAACTTCTTGTAATTAAAATAATGTCAGTTGGAAAAAGTATTATGGCAAATACCGTATTATTGTAGCCTTGTATAAAAATGTATCTGCATGGAATTTTCTATCTTATGTAGTGCAAGTCTGACCTTAAAAATCCACCATCCAACTTCATAATTATAGTCTTCCAGTGAAGAAACAACTTTCATCTGGAATAGCCTTTAATTTAGTAAATTATTTTCAATTTACTACTTGATGCTTGCGGTCATTTAGTTGTATTCAGCTCGAGCAACAATAAGAGACACATTAAACTCCTTCATGTTAGCTAAGAGGCAGATACTTCTGGCGTGTCTCCGGTAATTTCAATGGATTGAACGATAACTTAGAACTGTGCCAAAGTTTTAAGAGTTTGGTTTGAAGGGATTAAAGACCAGAAAAAAGAAAAGAATCTGATTAGGTGTTGGTTTCATTTGTATGGTTTATATTTTCTTTATTTATAGTTTGCTTTGAATCAAAACCAGCCATACCAGGCCTTACACTGTTCTAAATGTTAATGCTTTGAATCCTGATTCCAATCTGAAATTTTTCTAGATTCCCATATCTTAGTGAAATTCAAGAAACATTGTTTGAGTTGCAAATATAAATGGCCCATTTGAAGGTGTTACTGACTTCTCTACAGCATGTAGAGGTTTATCATTTTCACTGACTTCAAGCTGTTAAAAGCATTCTTTAAAAGTCACACTGGGATAAAACTAAGTTCCTGGCATGCACTTTTAAAAGGAAGAATGTTCTATGGTTAGGCTAACAAAATTCCCTTCTTGAGTGCTGGGACACATAGGTATTAAGAGCTAAATCATCAGTTGCAGGTTAATAGCTGGTTTCATCTAACTTGATAACTAAATTATAGAAAAAGAGTTGAGAACAATTGAAGATTTACCTGAGGATTTTCAGATTTGCCTCTATGTGTTCCAGAATTAGAATTTTTTGCCTCATTTATATATAGGATTCTCATTTGTTGTTCTTGATGGCAGATTGACTCCATCATCCAGAGATTTTTGGATCTGGGGATGTATGGTGCAGAATTTGAAATTCATTTCTGCCCCATTTATATAATGGGATCATTTTCCCCAGGCACAAATTAAGCTTTCAGTGACACAGTCTTTTGCCATCCTGGACACCTGAAATTCAGCAAACTTAATTCTTCTGGTGGCTGTATTTTCTTCCTGGTAGTGACTTATGTACTTTGGGACTGTCTTAACTCTTACAGCCCTACTAAAACCACGTCTCCTCCAAAAGGTCTCCCCAGATTAATTCTTCATTAATCAATCAACCAAGAGTATTTATTAAGCATTTGCCATGTACAGAGCATTATACTAAACACTCATTTACCTTAGTCACACTCCCTTCTGCGTCACCTTTGAATGTGGATCTATACCCTCTAAGCACTTGATAGTCACCCGTGGTTCAGTGGAAAGAGCCCGGGCTTTGGATTCAGAGGTCATGAGTTCGAATCCCAGCTCTGCCACTTGTCAGCTGTATGACTGTGGGCAAGTCACTTAACTTCTCTGGGCCTCAGTTACCTCATCTGTAAAATGGGGATTAAGACTGTGAGCCCCATGTGGGACAACCTGATTCCCCTATGTCTACCCCAGCGCTTAGAACAGTGCTCTGCACATAGTAAGCGCTTAACAAATACCAACATTATTATTATTATTAATAGTATTTATTGAGCGCTTACTATGTGCAGAGCACTGTACTAAGTGCCATTATCAGCCTCATAGCATTTATGTCCATATCCATAATTGATTTTAACATGTCTCCCCCTCTAGACTGTCTAGAGTGTGATCTCGTCATGGGTAGGAACCATGTCTAGCAACTCTGTTGTAGTCTCCCAAGCTTAATACAGTGCTCTGCACCCAGTAAGTGCTCAATAAAAGCCACTGAATGATTGAGAATGTTTGTCCATATAGTACACTGTTCATGATTTGTGACAATACGGTAATGGGTTTGTGATAGATTGAAAGAGTTAACACTCTTCTCACTGTGTCTAATCTACTACCAAGTTTTGAATCTCCCCAGTGGGAGGATTCGGCCAAATTTCATTATTTTTGATGAGCTGTCCATGTATGTGTACAAGTATGTGCAGACATTTGATTAGTGCCATCAGATGCTATAACAACAACCCTATTAAACTACAGTGAAGCTTAAACTAATTTTCTTAAACAAGAAAAATGTCTTAGGCTTCATTTAAGAGAAGCAGCGTGGCTCAGTGGAAAGAGCATGGGCTTTGGAGTCAGAGGTCATGGGTTCAAATCCCGGCTCTGCCACTTGTCAGCAATGTGAGTGTGGGCAAGTCACTTCACTTCTCTGTGCCTCAGTTACCTCATCTGTAAAATGGGGCTTAAGACTGTGAGCCCCACGTGGGACAATCTGATTCCCCTGTGTCTACCCCAGCGCTTAGAACAGTGCTCTGCACATAGTAAGCGCTTAACAAATACCAACATTATTAACATCATTATTAATGATGATAATAATAGGAATAGGAATAAATGTGGTATTTAAGGGGCTTAATATGTGAAAGGCACTGTTCTAAGTGCTAGGTTAGATAAAAGATAATGGGGTTGGACATAGTCCCTGTCCCACATAAGATTCACAGTCTTAATTCCCATTTTACAGATGGGGGAACTGAGGCATAGAGAAGTGAAGTGACTTGCCAAGGTCATTCAGCGGGCAAGTGGCAGAGCTGGGATTAGAACACAGGTCCTTCTGACTCCCAGGTCCATGCTCTAACCACTAGGCCACACAGATTCACAAACTACAGGAGAAAAATAACAAAAATAATCCATGAAAATAAGGCCAGTTCTATACATTCAAGTTTTAAACTAAATCACCTAACACACTCAACCTTCTCTTTCAATTCATTTTGCTGTACTTGAAGATGTATGTTCTTAGAGGAATGTAAATTTGCTTCTGATACCAGTTAAAGGGAGGTAGCTAGGCGAGGGGATGGAATCTGTAAGTTTAGTGGCTGGGCATATGGGTCTTGGTGGTGAAGAGTATATTTTATGGCTCCCCAAAGGATTTTTTTTACAAGCTTCATATTTGCGAACTGAAGGACTGACATTAAACCAAATTTAATTTTCGGAATACAGTAACTACGTCCTTGTAGATTTTTCAAAAAAATAACAGTGATTTAAGTATTGGCTGTCTAATCAGTCAGTCAATCGTATTTATTGAGCACTTTGTATAGGGCACTGTACTAACTGCTTGGGAGAGAACAATCCAATGATAAACAGACACATCCCCTGCCCACAATGAGCTTTCAGTCCAGAGAAGTGTTTGATGGCTTTAAAAATATTTCTGTTCGTGTGACCTACTTAATCTACGAGTCTGATCCCACTGAGAAGCCAAGAAAAGAAAACTGTAATCCACCGTGAACCTTCTTGCAGAATTTACTAATGTTGGTATTTGTATTTGTATTTGTTAAGCGCTTACTATGTGCCGAGCACTGTTCTAAGCGCTGGGGTAGACACAGGGGAATCAGGCTGTCCCACGTGGGGCTCACAGTCTTAATCCCCATTTTACAGATGAGGGAACTGAGGCACAGAGAAGTTAAGTGACTTGCCCACAGTCACACAGCTGACAAGTGGCAGAGCTGGGATTCGAACTCATGAGCCCTGACTCCAAAGCCCGTGCTCTTTCCAATGAGCCACGCTGCTTCTCAGTCCTCCCTTCAATCTGGCTCCACCCCCTTCATTCCATGGAAACTGCCCTCTCTGAGGTCACTAGTGACCTTATTCCTGCCAAAAGTCTTGCCATCTTAATCCTCTTTAACTCCATACCGCCTTTGGCACTATCGACGATCCATGTGTCCTGGAAACACTATCTAGCCTTGCCTTTCCTAACACTCTACCCTGCTAGTCCTCCTCCTTTCTCTCTGGTCTCTCATTCTCAGTCTCTTTAGCAGGATTTCCCCTTTACCTCCTACCTCTTAACTTTCCCTAAAGACTCAATTCTGGGTCCCTTCTATTCTCCATCTACAACCACTCCCTTGGAGAACTCATTTGCTTCCCGTGCTTCACCTACCATCTCTAATCAGATGATTCCCAAATCTAGCTTTCTGCTTCTCTGCAGTCTGGCATTTCCTCCTGCCTTCCATCTTTACTTGGATGTCGAGCCCACACCTCAAACTAAACATATTCAAAACAGAACTCCTTATCTTCCCAGCTAAATCCTCTCCTCTCCTAGACTGTCTTATCACTGTAGACACCACCACCACCATCCTCCCTGTCTCACAAGTCCATAACTGGTATTATTCTTGATTCATTTCGCTTTTTCAACCCAAATATTCAGTCTTACACCAAATCCTCTCAGTTCTACCTTTACGATATCTCTAGAATCCACCCCTTTCTCTCAACCAAACTGCTACAGAGCTTATCCAAACACTTATCTTATTTTACCTTCATTACTGAATCAGCCTCCTTGCTGATCTCCTTGACTCCTGTCTCTCTCCTCACCAATCCATACTTCACTCTAATGACTGGATCATTTTTTCTTACAAAACAAAAATGCTTAGCTTTCATCTCTCTAACTCCTCAAAAACCTACAATGGTTGCCCAACCATCTCCAAATCAAACAGAAACTTCTTACCATCGGCTTTAAGGGATTCGCTCTTCTCTCTCCCTTCTACCTCACCTCTCTAATCACCTACTAGAACCTAACATACTTTTCACTCCTCTAAATGCCACCCTACTCTCTGTACCTCAGTCTTGGCTTTCTCACCATCAACCACTTGACCATATTCTCCATCTGGCCTGGAACCCCCTCCCCCTTCACATATGACAGACCTCCATTCTCACCACCTTCAAAGCCTTATTAAAATCACATCTCCTCCAAGAGGTCGCTGACTAAACCCTCCGTTTCATTATCTTCCCTCCCTTCTGCATCATCTATACACTTGGGTCTGTACCCCTAAAGCACTGTGATAATGACCTCACCTTCAGCCCTAAAAAACATATGGACATATCCATCTATAATTTAATATTGGTCTTCCCCTCTAGTCTGTAAGAACTTAGTACTAAGAACTAGTCTGTAAGTCTATAGTACAGTTCTCTTTCACACAATACACATAATAAATATAAATGAATGGATCTTTGTCGGCGGGGATCATGTCTACCTACTCTGTTCAGTTCTACTCTCCCAAGTGCTTAGTACAGTGCTCCGCACACAGTAAGTGCTTAATAAATACCACCAATTCATTCATTCATTCAATAGTATTTATTGAGCGCTTACTATGTGCAGAGCACTGTACTAAGCACTTGGAATTTACAATTCGGCAATAGATAGAGACAATCCCTGCCCATGGAAGGGCTTACACTCTAATCGGGGGAGACAGACAAAAACAATAGCAATAAATAGAATCAAAGGGATGTTCATCTCATTAACAAAATAAATAAGGTAATGAAAATATATACAAATGAGCAGACGAGCACAGTGCTGAGGAGAGGGGAAGGGATGGGGGGAGGAGCAGAGGGAAGGGGGGGGGAAAGGGGGGCTTAGCTGAGGGGAGGTGAAGGGGGGGCAGAGAGGCAGCAGAGGGAGCAGAAGGAAAAGGGGGAGCTCAGTCTGGGAAGGCCTCTTGGAGGAGGTGAGCTCTCAGTAGGGCTTTGAGGAGGGGAAGAAAGTTAGTTTGGCAGAGGTGAGGAGGGAGGGCATTCCAGGACAGCGGGAGGATGTGGCACAGGGGTCGACGGCGGGATAGGCACGAACGGGGGACGGTGAGGATGGGTCGTGGAATGCTATTGAAAGCAGACTAATCATAATAATGGGTGGTATTTGTTAAGGTCTTATTATGTACAAAGCACTGTTCTAAGTGCTGGGGGGATTACAAGGTGATCAAGTTGTCCCACGTGGGGCTCACAGTTTTTAATCCCCATTTTACAGACGAGGTAACTGAGGCACAGAAAAGTTAAGTGAATTGTCCAAAGTCACACAGCTGGCAAGCGGTGGTGCTGGTATTAGAACCCATGACCTCTCCCAAGCCCAGGCTCTTTCCACCGAGCCACGCTGCTTCTCTAATTCCAACAGACTAATTCCACTACTCCACTGAGTCACAGTTGGAGATAAAAAATGTGTGACAATGTTTATCTCCGCCTCATCTACACCTAGTACTTTCTGAAGTTAATATAGAAAGCTCACACATTTCTGCTGTTTTCTCAAAACATTAGTGTTTCTCAATAGGAAAGAAAAGGGTGAATGTCAAAAAGAGCAGCTTTCCAGCAGCCTAGAATACCTTTAAACAGTGACTGACCCATAAACCTGTTCAACCAGCCTAACCCAGCCAGGGCTCACAGGCATAGCTTTTCAACAGATGCTGGGCCTGGGAGTCAGAAGGACCCAGGGACTTCCCAGATCCACCATGTGTCTGCTGTGTGACCTTGGGTAAGTCACTTCACTTATCTGTACCTCAGTTACCTCATCTGTAAACTGGGGATTAAGACTGTAGCCCGATGTGGGACATGGACTATATCTATCCTGATTATCTAGTATCAACCCCAGTGCTCAGTAGAGTGCTTAGCACACAAGTGCTCAATAAATACAATTGACTGATTGATAAAGAGGAAGGAATTGGGGTTTGGCTCGGGGGTAGGGACTCCAAAGCAATAATGATCACAAAGAACTGATTTGAGGAAGACTGGGAATACTTCTCCCAAATAGGGTCCCCATTTCCCCCTTGGAATTAGTCCATATGGTGATCATATGCCTGTAAGCAACAGACATATGTCACCATTTGAAAGTGGCAATCTAACAAAGGTGTGCCTATGTACAAAAAATACAGAGAGGTGAGCATTAAGAAATAAATTCTAAGGGCCCATGGAAGTATTCTCGAATAGAAACTACTCTCTATGACAATGGGTTGTACAGAATTTAGCAAACAAAAGCAGTCCGAACTAAACATTACTGTAATTATGTTAATGAAACATTATTGATGCACAGATATATTTGATAGCTACGGTTAGGGACTGTAAAATCAACGCCTACTCAGAGTACAAATGAATCAATTGGGAACTCCAAGTTGTGTATGGTGAAATTATTAATCAGAATATTCATTACTGAACAGAGTTACTCTCCTCCAAGTTTGGCCTGATCTCGCCTCACCCCAGAGTGCTTTGCCCTTCAAATCATAATGATATTAATTAATTCAACAATAAACCACAGATGCATAAAGTACTTCTTGTTGACAAGTTCATTCATTAAGTTTTCATTTTGACTTTCAAAACCCTTTAAGGATGAGTACTGTGTCCCCAAGCACTAGTCTGAAAGTCTCCAGACCCATCCAAAGACTCAATTATTAAATCCTACATGGAATCTTTAAATTTCCCACATTCCTAATGATTTTAATCATCACATGTGTGCTCCATAAAGGACTCGGGTAACTTCAAATGGAGGAAAATTTACCAATGGCCAACCAGAAATTTGCCATATGAACTACAAACGTAACAATTAACCAATCTATAGCACATAAAACGTCCCTGCTGGGTGTAGAGCACTGGACTAAGAATTGGGAGATTACAATAGGATTAGTAGATATAATCCAAGCCCTCAAAGAGTATACAGTCTAGTGGGGGAAGACAGACACTAAAATAAATTATATAAGAGATGCAGCATGGCCCAGTGGATAGAGCATAGACCTGCGAGTCACAAGGTCAGGAGTTCTAATCCTGGCCCTGCCACTTGTCTGCTGTGTGGCCTTGGACAAGTCCCTTCACTTCTCTAGGTCTCGGTTACCTCATCTGTAAAATGGGGATTGAGACTGTGAGCTCCCTGTGGGACAGGGACTGTGTCCAACCCAATGTACTTTATATCCATCCCAGAGTTCAATACAGTGTCTGGCGCATTGTATGTGCTTAACAATCCCATCATTACTATTATTATTGCTATATATACGAGAAGGCATAGAATGCATACAGCATAGATGTGTGTAAATCTATGGGGAGTTTGGGTACATAAATGCTTACTTGGCCCAGAAAGACTGAAGTGATAGGGTGCTTCAGATTAGGGGGGAAAAAAAGGATAAAACCTGATAAATTACTCATTATAAAACACGATGAGTTACCTTAAAGGGCTGAAGTGATGGAGTGCTTCAGATTAAGGGGAGAAGGGGAAGATAAAACATGATCATTTACTCATGATGAGTTACTTACTCACCCAAAAAATCCAACCAGTGTTCACAATGCACATGACAATGCAAGTTTCCCAATACAAGACACTAGAGCACTTCCATCTGGAGCAAATCCCTCCAGAATGACATTTTCCATAAATCTTCTGGTTACATTCAATCTGTTTGAAGTCGAGGGATAACTTCCGAATCATTAAAAACACCCAGGAAAGGGTGCCAGTTTCTTCTGTTACTCATATACTGTACTCATATAGGTACTATACTCATGTACTGAATATCTAATTATTATTGGCATTCCAACTGCCTGGAAGAAACACAGAACTGAATATATAAATACAAAGCATCACTGTTATTCAAAAACCCAGTTTCTGCTCATTTTCAAGTTGCTTTCATGCCGAGTCAAACTTGTGGTCTGGTTGAAGCACACATATGTACCCCCATCCATCCATTGATCCAGCCACCCAAGGCCTCCTTATTTTCATAGAAAGGGACACAGTGATAAAAAGAAACCATTTATTTTACTTGGATCCACTAATTATATTCTTAAGCAGTCTTTCTGCTTTTTCCCTTTTCTCCTTATAATAATAATGACAGTGGAATTTGTTGAGTGTTTACTATGTACCAGGTACTGTTCTAAGCACTGCGGTAGATACAAGCAAATCAGGTTCAATACAGTCCTTGTCTCATGTGGGGTTCAAAATCTTAATCCCCATTTTAGAGATGAGGTAACCGAGGCACAGAGAAGTTAAGTGACTTGCCTAAAGTCACACAGCATGCGTGGCAGAACTGGAATTAGAACCTACGTCCTTCTGATTCCCAGGCCTGTGCTCTCATCTACCAGGCCATGCTGATTCTCTAGACTGTAAGCTCACTGTGGGCAGGGAACGTGTCAACCAACTCCGTAGCACTGGTACTTTCCCAGGCACTCAGTAGTGTTCTGCACACAGAAGTGCTCAGTAAATACCAATGATTGTTCTTCTTCGATTTTAAACTTTTTATTGTTAGTGATTTACTTCATTATGAATCCAAGTTGCATAGGTATCAACTCTCTGGGTTTTAACACTTCAGGTTTTTAAATCTTACTTTACCCTACCTAGAACTTTCTTCTCACCTATGAAATATCAACGGCTGATTTATTTTTTCTGTGTTGCTCTGTCAACTCCAACCAATTTCCGCCCCACTGGGGACTGAAATCCTTTCTATGCTTCCGGTACCGATTTCTTACTACGACCCAGCACCTTCACCACTCCTTTAATTCCAGCCTACATACTGCACCTTGCACTCATCTATCTCACCACTAACCCCTTACCCACGTCCTCCCTCTGGCCTGGAACTCCGTCCCCCTTCATATTGGACAGATCATCACTCTCCCCCACCCCTCCCCAAAACCTTACTAAAATCCCATCTCCTCCAAGAGACTTTCCCTAAATAAGCCCACATTTCCCCTGTTCCTTCTCTTCTTCCTCTTGCACTTGGATTTGTACCCTTTATTTACCCCACCCTCAGCCCCACAGGACTTATGTACATATTTGTAATTTATTTTAATGTCTTTCTCCCCATCTAGACTACAAGCTCTGTTTGGGCAGATTACTTCTTCAGCCCACAATTCTGTTATAGCGCACTTCCCCAAGCGCTTAGTACAATGCAATGATAAAAATGAGTGCTCAATAAATACAAGTGATGATTGACTGAGAACCCGATTTTAGTCTTGCCTCTGCTACTTCCTTGTTGTGTGACCTTCACCGAGTCCAGGGTGCATTCCATTTCCCATCACTTTCACCCCCACATGTATCTTTTTATTTCTTTCTCAGCCAAGGCAGTAGTGATTTTCCACTTCTTTTTTCTCCATTTATTTAAAGGGCTTGTTTAGGCACTATTTAGGCACTATTAGGCACAGTGCCCCGATTAGACTGTAAGCCCGTCAAACGGCAGGGATTGTCTCTATCTGTTGCCGACTTGTTCATCCCAAGCGCTTAGTACAGTGCTCTGCACATAGTAAGCGCTCAATAAATACTATTGAATGAATGAATGAGTCACACAACTTCTCTATTCCTCGGTTTCCTCATCCATAAAATGGGAATGAGAAACCTGTTCTCCCTTCTGCTTAGCTTAAGAGCTTCATGTAGGCCTGAAACTTTATCTGATCTGAATATCTTGTGACTAGCCTAGCACTTGGTACTGTCCTTGGCATGTGGGAAGCACTTAATAGAGTCCAATTATATATCTGCTTTCCTGACTCCCAGTAATACTTTCTACTCAAAAAGTGCTGCTCGCCTGGCATTGTGAAATACTAAAGTACCCAAGTGTATCTTCAAATCATCCACCTAGCTGGTGAAAAGGTGTGCTATTCCTACTTTACACATGCATAAATCAATCAGTGGTATTTACTGAGCATATACTATGTGTAGGGCACTGCACTAAGCGCTCGGAAGAGTTCGATACAATAAATACAATTGACTGAGTGACTGGCCGATTGATGGTAGCAGTAGAAGAACATCTTCCACCGGTGTTTTTTCCTATGAAAAACTGTTCCTGGAACTGTTAACTTTTATGTAGGAGTCTGGCTGAGTTCCAGGGGAGAGAAGGTGGGGGAAACCCAGGGACCGGGCAAAGGAGGTAAAGATTCTTCAGCCCTAAACTAACAGTTGTAAATTCCTTTCCTTGGATTGTAAACTCCCCAAGGGCAGGGATCATGCCAATGACCTGGGATGTACTCTCCTACATGATACATGTACTTCTCCTACATGGAAAGCACACAGAAAGGTACTCAGCACATATGCATGATTGAGAAAATATTTCTGGATGATGTTGCTCTGGATCTTGAGGTTAGGGGATTCTGAACAGCTTGCTTGGGGGTGCTTGAGGACCAAGAGCCATTCACCAAAAAAAAACTCCCAAAACTCCCCTTACTGTTTGTTGCCTAGCCTAGGGGCTTGCTTTTCTGTTCCCTGTTGGAATTTTTCACACATCTACTTAGTAATTTTTCCACTTCCTCATTTCGAAAGGCATCAGTTTGGCCTAGTGGAAAGGGCATGGATCTTGGAGTCGGAGGAGCTGGGTTCTAATCCCACCTCCTCCACTGACCTGCTGTGTAATCTCGAGCAAGTCACTTCGCTTCTCTGTGCCTCGGTTCCCACATCTGCAAAATGGGGATCCATTCCCCTTTCTCCCTCCTGCTTAGACTACGAGCTCCATGAGGTAACTGATTATCTCGTATCTGCCCCAGCGCTTAATATAGTCCTTGGAATAGAGTAAACACTTAAGAAATACCACAAGTATTAATACTATTATCAATCATCATTATTATTAGGATTACAATATGCAATGTGTTTAAGAGAGGAGGTGATTAGGTCTTGGATTCTTTCAATATTTGATGGCTTCAAAATGAATCTGTTCTTAGCAAAAGCACTGGGGACAATGTGTTTCTATTTAGTCACTGAAGCACTGTTTCCTGTATTTTCCCAGATGAATCTCAGTCATTCTGAAGGTAAATCACTACTCTGTAGAAAAACGAAACGTGTGAAATGTATTTATATGACTGTTTATGAAAATAAAGTTTCCCCACAAAAGAGGTAATGATAACTTCTTAAACAGCTACAATTAGATTGGGCTGGCAGATGGAAGTACCTGGCATCTCACTTTTCCCCAAGGGAAATCTTTTGTAAAAACATACACACTACACTTTCCTCAATTTGAGTCATTAGGAAGTCAAACTCTTGGGCTGATGAGGAAAAAAAAAATCATCCAACTAAATCTCTCTCTGGCTACTTATGTGGAACCAAGAACTTGGGTCTTAATCCCCGCTTAATCATTCGTTCAAAAGGAAGAGCTCATTAGTTCTTATATCACTTTAGGCTGATTCTTCACTTTATAATGATGATAATTAATAGTTGCGGTATTTGTTAAGCACTTACTATGTGCCAAGCACTGTACTAAATGCTGGAGTAGATATGAGATAACTAGTTCTCCCATGAGGTTGACAGGTGAAGTGAGAGGGATAACAGGTATTGAGTCCCCATTTTTCAGATGAGAGACCTGAGGGCCAGAGAAGGTAACTGACTTTCCTAAGGTCCCACAGCAGCAAGTGGCAGAGCTGGGATTAGAACCCAAGTCCTCTAGCTCCCAGGTCTGGATTCTCAGTGAAGAGCTCCGATTCTCACACAAAGAAATGTCACCACCCTGGGAAACTGATGGAGAGAATAGGAAACCTAATATATCCCACTCTCAATGGGATATAGAAGAATATAATATTGGTATTTGTTAAGTGCTTCCTATGTGCAAAGCACTGTTTTAAGTGCTGGGGGATACAAGGTGATCAGGTTGTCCCTCATGGGGCTCACAGTCTTCATCCTCATTTTACAGATGAAGTAACTGAGGCCCAGAGAAGTTAAGTCACTTGCCCAAAGTCACACAGCTGACAAGTGGCAGAGCCGGAATTAGAACACTTGACCTCTGACTCCCAAGCCCATGCTCTTTCCACTGAGCCACACTGTATTTGTAAGGACCAGGACAAAAAAGAAGAGCTTTTTGAAGGGAAGCGGCATGGCCTAATTCATAGAGCACAGGCCTGGGAGTCAGAAGGTCCTAGGTTCTAATCCCAGCTCTGCCACTCATCTGCTACATGACCTTAGGCAAGTCACTTAATTTTTCTGTGCCTCGGTTACCTTATCTGTAAAATGGGGATGAAAACTGTGAGCCCCATGTGGGACATGGACTGTATCCAAACTGACTAGCTTGTATCTACTCTAGTCCTTAGTACAGTGTCTGGCACATAGTAAGCCCTTAACAACTATCATTAAAAAAAAAAAAACAACTTGGTGCCGGAAAGACAGGCTTTTGTCATATTTCATTTTATATTACTTAAAATTCACAAATTTATACTTCTGGATTGTTATCATTATGGAATTTAGTAAGCACAGGACTGGAAGCAAAATTGTGGGATACTGTCTCACAGTCTACCTCATAGAAGAGGAACCTGAGGCCCAGTGAATAAGAGACCTGCCCAAAATCAAACAGCAGGCCAGAGATGGAGTTGAATCTTGCACAGATTTTCTGACTCCCAATTCCATGTGCTCTCCGCTAGATTGCCCTGCCCCTGAATGCACTGTAAGTGAATGAAACACAACCAGATCTCTATGAAAGCTCACTTCATTCTGAAATGAGTAATAACCCTCAGATTTAGGTCCACTAATATTCATATGTTTTTGAATACTATTTTACTTCATATTGACTAATTTCTTCACAGGGAGTGCTGAGATACAGAGGACAAGAACTGGCAATGAATTGATCTTTAAATTCCAGGCTGGAAAGTGGTTAAAACCAATTCCAGATTGAAAAGTGGAATACACCTCAACATGAGAACTTATACAGCTCACTCAGTTATTCAAGAACAAAGCAGGCGGTTGATGAACTATTCATCCCTCTTACAACTCTGCTTTCTTCTGGCTTCCTGTCAATAGCAATTTCTAACAGTGTCTAAAGAGCTGGGCTCCATCCAAATGTCTGCATATCTGCCTGACCTGGGCTGACTGGAGATATCATTTCTAGTTTCTCGAAAGTTTTGATCACTGTGACTTGAGGAACATTAGGGAATCTGATACTCACTGCCCACAGAGTCTTTCTTTATATCACATATTTTGATAAAGTGAAGTGGCACACCGGGAACAAAGCAGACTGGTGAATTCCACCACCACTACCATCAATCATCATCATCAAAGGTATTTATCAAGCATTTACTATGGGCAGAGCACTGTACTAACCACTGGGGAGAGTACAACAGAGTTCTGTTAGAATGTAAACTTAACAGCTAGAACCTATGTCTTCTACATTTAATTCTACATTGCTCTGTAATGTAGAATTGACCACACTCCCAGCTCCACAGCACTTACCTTTATATCTGTCATTTATTTATTTATATTAATGGCTGACTCCCCCTCTAGACTGTAAGCTCATTGTGGGCAGGGAATGTGTCCTTATAGTTATAGCTTACTCTACCAAGTTATAGTTACTCTACTCTATAGCTATAGTTATAGCTTAGTACAGTGCTTGAATTCAATAAATATGATCGAATACTTATTACTATTTTAAGTGCAGAGGTAGATACAGGTTTTCAGTTTGGACACAGTCCCTGTTCCACGTAAGTTTCACAGTCTAGATAAAAGTGAGTAATATTTAATCCCCATCTTTCTGATGGGTTAACTGAGGCACAGAGCAGTGAAGTAATTTGCCCACGGTCACACAACAGACACATGGTAAAGCTGGGATTAGAACCCGGTCCTCTGACTCACAGGCCCGTGGTCTACCCACTAGGCCACACTGCTTCTTGTGTATAGGAGGTCTCTTTACTAAAAAGCTACTATGACAGATTTGGGAGGTTAATTTCACTTCTAAAAGATTGAAACCATAGGCCCAAAGAATAATTCACTCAGAAAAGCCCCAAAATATTTCACAGACACCTTCCATCGAGATGCTCTGAGGCCATTAACCAGGAAGCAATGTTGAGTCTGCCTAAGGTTAATTCATCAGCAATAATCATACCATCTTCCTTTGAACACGTATTCTTTTCATTGAAAAAACAGCTTGAGGATTTCAGCTATATTTCTTTCCTGCACATATGGATGGAATAATGAAAATGATCCAAAGAAAAGCATTTAGTAACATCCAAATTAAAAAAAAAAATTAAGGTTGTTACTACTCATAAGAGCATATTAAAAATACAGTGCATCAGCACAAAAACAACTGCAGTGGCAGAAAGCCCAAATTTAGCCATTTTTCATTCCTCTACTCATCCATACGGATGCCATGCTGAGATACCAAAGCTCCAAAGACAAGGACACATCATGGGCAAGAAGTCACAAAGTTTTTGGAAGAAAGGCAGAAGTCAAGATTTGTAACGCGTGGCCAGATTATTGTTTATCAAACAAGAATGTGAACCAAAACTATTGGAAATGTTTCCCATAGTGAATATGAAATATTCAATTAGAGAATGTTAGATATGTATAATGGGGGTAATACTATTGACTGATAATTGATTGAAAGTAGACATCCTTGTCCCTGTTTTCCAGTTTACAGTCTAATGGTTGGTGGAAATAAGAAGAATAATAATGACATTTGTTAAGCACTTACTATGTGCCAAGCACTGTACCAAGCATTGGGTTGGATACAAGTTGGATGGGATATTGTCCCTGTCCCACATGAGACTCACAGTCTTAATCCCCATTTTACAGATGAGGTAACTGAGGCACAGAGAAATGAAGTGATTTGCCCAAGGCCATATAGCAGACAAGTGGCAGAGCCGGGATCAGAACTCATGACCTTCTTACTCCCATGCTCATGCTCTATTCACTACGCCATGCTGCTTCTGCTGCCGGTGGCCTCACGCTAACTCAGATAAATATTTCATGTGAAAAAAAATGGTGGTCGTTCAATAGATTGTAAGCTCCCTGAGGGCAGAAACATCCAATGTCTCCGTGCCTCAGTTCCCTAATCTGGAAATTGGAGTTTCTGTGCCTGTTCTCATATCAAAGACTGTGTGCTCCTTAGTCAGGGAAGGCCGGTTGGAGGAGATGTGCCTTCAATATTTATGTATTTTTTAATAGTTTGGCCATAAAAAGAAAAGAGGTGTCAGATGCAGACAAAGAAAGCAGATATGCAGAATGAAAATGGATACGATGCCCACCTCTGTATACACCAATTTAGGGAAAGGAACCCAATCTCAAACACCTTGACCATATGCTACTTTTATCAGTCAGCTCATCTCCCTATCTACTATACCTGTGGGCCTGTTTCATACTCTCACTTTCTACGGTCCCTTCTCTAATTCCCAGTTCAGAGCACTGATAAAAATTATGGCATTTGTTAAGGGTTCATTATGTGCCAAGCAGTGTGCTCAGTGCAGGGGTAGCTACAAGATAATCAGGTCAGACAGAATGCCGATCCCACATGGGGCTCACACTCTAAATTGGAGAGAGAAGAGGTATTATTATTCGACAGACAATTATTCTCCCCCACCTT
This sequence comes from Ornithorhynchus anatinus, assembly GCF_004115215.2. Classification (NCBI taxonomy): domain Eukaryota; kingdom Metazoa; phylum Chordata; class Mammalia; order Monotremata; family Ornithorhynchidae; genus Ornithorhynchus; species Ornithorhynchus anatinus. The sequence continues at coordinate 63,517,246 of NC_041735.1, read as the reverse complement.
CAAAGCCTTACTGATGGCACAACTCCTCCAAGAGGCCTTCCCTGACTAAGCCCTCCTTTCATCTTCTCCCACTCCCTGCTGCGCAACGTGGACTTGCTCCCGTTGTTCTTCCCCCCGTCCCGGCCCCACAGCACTTCCGCAGATCTGTCATTTATTTGTGTATATTAATGTCTATCTCCCCCTCTAGACTGTGTGTGTGTTGTGGTCAGGGAATGTGTCCATTCATTACCACATCGTACTCTCCGAAACACTTAGTACAGTGCGCCGCACGCAGTAAGCACTCAATAAATATGACCGAATGAACGAATGAGTACTGAGCTTCCATTTTGCAGATGAGGAAATGGAGGCACAGACAAGTTAAGTGACGGTCCCAAGGTCACACAGCAGGCAATTGTTGGAGCCGGGATACAAAGCCAGGTCCCCGACACCCACGCTTACCAGTCAGCCACACTACCTTTTATTTTTTTTCACTGTTCTGTCCCCTGAAATTCTTGTGACCTTGCCGCCAATCTTTACCCAATGCCTTCCAATCCACTGACAATGCCTAGCCCACAGCTTTCAGTTCCGATTTTCCTTTGAATTTGGGACATTCATTATTATCATTATCATAGTTATTATTATTAGCATCATTAATAGTAGTAAGAATAGTCATATTTTATTTGTTAATGGTCACTATGTGTCGAGCACTCTTCTAAGTGGTAGCTTATATACAAGTTAATCAGGTCAGGAAGAGTACCTGTCTAACAGGGGACTCACAGTCCAAGCCAGGGAGAGCAGGCACTTAAATATTCATTTTACAGATGAGAAACTGAGGCACAGAGAAGTTAAGTGACTCATTCAAGGTCATAAAGCAGACAACTGGTGGAACCGGGAATAGAACCCAGGACCTGTGACTCCTCTTTCCATGAGGTACACTGCTCCTCAGGGGCATAGAAGCACCTAGGCCTCGACTGTCAGGGTTATTCCATCCGACATACCCATACTTTATGGGCTGAACTTCTCATCCTCTCTCAATATAGCCTGACAAAGAGCAGAGCATGTGGCTTTGATTTTGTCCTTGAATGATACAAATTCCTGCTGTGATTCGGCTTCACTCAATTTTGAAAGCTGCTTAAGAAATACAATCTGAAGATAAAAATGCTAATACTTTGGCATTCTTCCAGGATGCGGGCCTGGGGAGAAGGAATTGGAGGAGATGGGGCAGCTAACACAGCAAGGTATTCGGGAAGCTAAAAAATAGCCATTGGTTCAGGAGAAGCCATCGGATCAGTGCTTCTAGTTGATGCGTCTTGAAGGTGCAGTGTACGCTGGAAGGGGATTCAGAGCAGGAGAAGACTCCTTTAAACTGCTTATGAAGGAAGACAAATTATTCATCTTGAAAGGAACATTTATTTTGCATTTCAGTTTAGGAAATTCTAACTGAGGAAAAAGTTCCTCTGAAAATTTAACTGCTTTTTCAACATCCCAAAGGCCTAAAAAGGAATTCTCTCTCCCCCAAAATTAGTGGTGTAGAAATACATAGAAAGATAATTCTATACCTTTATAGAGCAGAAGCAGATCGCTTAAATGGCTTGTTGTGACCAGTGGCAGTAAGTCATTTTAACTAATCTTCCACATTTTAAAATAGGATATAGGACTTCATTATGAACTGAGTCTAGCAGTAGGTATAATTTAGTATACGCAGTGCATGCTAAATGAAGACCTTTATCACTATGATGTTTAACCCATCTAGAACACTATTTATTCATTCATTCAGTTGTTTTTATTGAGCACTTACTCTGCGCAGAACTCTGTACTAAGGGCAGGGGAGAGTACAATACAACAATAAACAGATACATTCTCTACCCACAACAAGCTTAGAGTCTAGAGGGGGAAACAGACATTAATATAAATAAATTACAGATATGTTCATAGGTGCTGTGAGGCTGGGAAAGGAGATGAATAAAGAGGACAAGTCAGGGCAAAGATGAAAGGAGGGCTTAATCAGGGAAGGCCTCTTGGAGGAGATGCGCCTTCAATGAGTCTTTGAAGTAGGGGAGAGTCATTGTCAGATTTGAGGAGGGAGGGCATTCCAGGTCAGAGGCAGGATGTGGGTGAGGTGAGATAGATGAGATCGAGGCACAGTGAGAGGGTTAGCATTAGGGGAGCGAAGTGCGCAGGCTGGGTTGTAGTAGGAGAGTAGCCAGCTGAGGTAGGAGGGAGTAAGGTGATGGACTGCTTTAAAGCCAATGTGGCGAGTTTTTCTTTGATGCGGAGGTGGGTGGGCAACCACTGGAGTTTTTGCAATGCCACTCTTTGAGAAAACTGTGAGTTGAGATCATATTTCCAAGCAACCTCCCCATTGTTCAAGCCAAACTTAAATTGGCAAGTATTATGTATTGGTAATGGCATTATTAAGCACTGGGTTTACATACAAAGTTATCAGCTGTGTTCCATCTGTAATCACACAGAGATCACAATCTATCATATCCCCATTTTACAGATGAGGAAATGGCGGCCCAGAGAAATGAAGGGATTTTCCCAAGGTCCCACAGAAGGCGAGGGCTGGATGGAGGCAGTAGCAAAGTCTGGAGTGAATAAAAATTATATTAATAATGATAACTGTTAAGCTCTTACTATGCAGCTCTAATTGGTGGAGTAGATACAAGTTGATCAAGTCGGACACAGTCTCTGTCCCATATGGACCTCACCGTCTTAATCCCCATATTACAGATGAGGTAACTGAAGCACAGAGAAGTGAAGTGACTTACCCAAGGTCACCCAGCAGATGTGTGGCAGAGCTGGGATTAGAATACAGGTCCTTTTGACTCCCAGGCCCATGCTCTATCATGAGGCCTTTCTAGAGCTCCTTTTGTGACTTTGGTCAACAGTTTCCTCTGTGCTCTAACCACTCAGACAGAAAACTTCAATCATTCGAGGAAAAGATTATGGGTAGGGGTACACTATTGTTTTCAAATCAACATCTGGAAATCTTTCCCAAAGACCTGCCCATGCAGCTCCTTCAAATGGGTCGTATTTCAAAACAGTCCATGGAAATGACTGAAAAATGGCTCTCAACACCAAGTGTCTATATATGAAAGCTATCGAATTTGTGTACATATAAAAAAGGGTTTAAAAATACAAGCCTCGATGTTTGCGCCTCATTAAGTGGATTCAGGCTTTAACCCCCTTTAATTAAGAAATGGCTCCATTCCCCAAATTATTTTAGCATGAAAGCAGATGAACATTAATAATCAATCAGCTTAATGAGTAACTTGGCATTTTCTTACGAATAGTATTGGTTTCAATTAGTGTCTTTCCCTTTTAATTATGACTGTCATGGAAACATTTGCCATTAAACCCAACTAAGGGTTTCTGTGTAGCTTCCACAAGAATGGCCACCTCCTCTGAACATCTGCCCCGCTCTGGTTTGAGAGCTGTTCGGTCCAAAAGGAAGTGGGGCCGTGGATGGATCGGAAACCACGCAAGGATGATCGGGGTTGAACTTGTGCTGGGCCAGACGGCTAGGTGGGGCCGATAGTGGGACAGGGACGAGAGTAAAGGGTCAACTTAATGTGACTGAAAGGCTGCCTTCTGGATATAAAGAACCCAAGCCAAAGACACAAAGACATAAGACAAGGAGGAAAAATTGAAAGTGACTGGAGGCAAATCAACCCCCGTTCGTTGGATATACTTATGACCCATTAGCCAGCCATCCAGTTGTATTTATTGAGTGCTTACTGTGGGCAGAGAACTCTCCTAAGAGGTTGGGAGAGTACCGTCTAACAATAGACACAGTCCCTGCCTATATCGAGTTCACAGTTTAGAGGGGGAGCTTATTCATTCATTCAATAGTATTTATTGAGCGCTTACTATGTGCAGAGCATTGTACTAAGCGTTTGGAATGTACAAGTCTAGAAGAGCCCATTAGGGGCTCTTCCTGCTTTTCCCAACCTCTGTGCCCGTCTTGCCCACCGATCATTACTTATTTATATTTTTTAATGGAATTTATGTGCTTATTGTGTGCCAGACGCTGAACTATCACGGCTTCTAATCCCGGCTCTGCCACCTGTCGGCTGTGTGATCGTGGGCACGTCACTTCAATTCTCTAGGTGTCAATTGCCTCATTTGTAAAATGGGGATTGAGACGGTGAGCTCCACGTGGGACAGGGACTGTGTCCAACTCGATTTGCTCGTATCCACCCCGGCACTTAGTACGATGCCTGGCTCTTAGTAAGCGCTTAACAAATACCATTACTTTTATTAGGGAAACTTCAAGCCCTAGTGGTAAGAGCATGGACTTGGGAGTCAGAGGACATAGGTTTTAATCCTGGGTCCATCACTTTGCTGTGTGACCTTGGCCAAGTCACTTAGCTTCTCTGGGGCTCAGTTTCCTCATCTGTAAAATGGGGATTAAGACTGCGAGTCCCATGTGGGACAGAGACTGAGTCCAACTTGATTACCTCATATCTACCCCAGCACACAGAATGGTGCTTTGCACATAGTAAGTGCTTAAACACCATAATTATTATTATTATTATTATTGGACTCACAGTATTAATCCTCATTTCAGTTCTCTAGACTATAAGCTCATTGTGGGCAGGAAACGTGTCTATTATTGTAGTGTACTCTCCCAAGTGTTTAGTACAGTGCTCTACACACAGTAAGAGTTCAATGAATACAACTGCTTGAGTTGAGGTACCTGAGAAGGATACATTCATACACTCATTCAATCATATTTATTGAGCGCTTAGTGTGTGCAATTTATTGTACTTAACATATGGAAGTCTAATCTCCCCCGATTAGACCGTAAGCCCGTCAAAGGGCAGGGACTGTCTCTGTTACCGATTTGTACATTCCAAGCACTCAGTACAGTGCTCTGCACATAGTAAGCGCTCAATAAATACTATTGAATGAATGAATGAATGAGTAAGTACAATACAACAACAAACAGACACATTCCCTACCCACAACTAGCTCACGGTCTAGAGGGAGAGAAGGATGGTAATGAATCAATTTATCGTTCAGACAATGGTATTTATTGACTACTTCCTGTGGGCAGAGCACTGTACTAAATGTTGGGGATAGTAAAATACAATGAGCTGGTAAGCACGTCAACCGTCCACAACGAGTTTATAATCTAGATGGGGAACTAGACGTTAATATAAATCATTTATGGATAGGATACATACGTCCTGTGGGGTTGAGGGAGGGGTGAATGCCAAGTGCCCGGAGGGTACAAATCCAAGTGCACAGTTGATGCGGAAAGAAGAGTGAGTCGGGGAAAAAGAGGGCTCAATCGGGGAAGGCCTCTTGGAGGAGGGGTGGCCTCACTAAGACTGTGAGCCCCATGTGGGACAGGGACTTGCTTGTCCGTATCTACCCTGGAGCTTAGAACAGCGCCTGGCACATAGTGAGCGCTTAACAAAACAAACACCACAAAGCAGCGTGGCTCAGTGGAATGAGCCCGGGTTTGGGAGTTATAGGTCATGGGTTCTAATTCTGGCTCCGCCGCTTGTCAGCTGTGTGACCTTGGGCAAGTCACTTAACTTCTCTGTGCCTCAGTTACCTCATCTGTGAAATGGGGACAAAGACTGAGAGCCCTGTATGAGACTACCTGATTACCTTGTATCTCCCCCAGCGTTTAGAACAGTGCTTGGCACATAGTAGGCGCTTGACAAATACCAACATTATTGTTAGTAAGGTTTTGGAGGTGGGAACAGTGAAAGTGGGAGGAGAACATATTTAAGTCCCATAAAGAAAATCAGTACTTGTATTAGATGGCCACCTCCACAACCTCCACAATCACACAGCATGGGAAATTATACCTGAGTGTCAGTGGAATTCAATGCAAACTGATAGGCGTGTATCAGGGGGGAGGATACCTAGGAGTTTGAGCTACAGAATCTCTGTAACATGATGAATGAAACCATGAATAAAATAAACAAGGGTGGCTCAAAGTAGACGCTAAATAAGTTATATTGCTGATGATACTAGAAAAACTAAAAGACAATTTTACAGTTGATGAAGCCTTTAAAGCAATTGAGAATAATCTGCGACAAAAAGAAAATGTCTGAATTGAACATGAGTTTATACTAACGTTAAAGCTCACCTCCTCCAAGAGGCCTTCCCAGACTGACCTCCTATTTTCCCTCTGCTCTCTCTACCCCCCCTTCACCTCTCCTCAGATAAACCCTCTTCTCCCCGCTTTCCTTCTCCTCCTCCCCATCTCCCGTCCCATTCCCCTCAGCACTGTACTCGTCCGCTCAACTGTATAGATCTTCATTTCCCTATTTATTTTGTTAATGAGATGTTCATAATCTCCTTGATTCTATTTATTTGCTATTGTTTTAATGAGATGTTCTCCCCCTTGATTCTATTTACTGCCTCTGTTCCTGTCTGTCCCCCGATTAGACCGTAAGCCCGTCAAAGGGCAGGGACTGTCTCTATCTGTTACCGATTTGTACATTCCAAGCGCTTAGTACAGTGCTCTGCGCATAGTAAGCGTTCAATAAATACTATTGAATGAATGAATAATGTCTCTGAAAAGCAGTGTGACCTAGTGGATAGAGCATGGGCCTGGGTGTCAGAGGACCCGAGTTCTAACTTTGGTTCCACCACTTGTCTGCTGTGTAACCTTGGGCAAATCACTTACCTTCTGTTTGCCTCAGTTCCTTCATCTACAAAATGGGGATTCAATACCTGTTCTCCCGCCTATTTAGCCTGTGAGCCCCATATGGGACCGGGTCATCTTGTGTTTACCCCAACACCTAGTGAAAACAATTATGGTATTTATTAAGCCCTTACCAGGTGCCAGGCACTGTACTAAACACTCAGGTAGACAGAAGGTAATCTGGTTGGACACAGTCCCTATCACAGTGTTCATCCGCACTTTACAGGTGAGGTAACTGAGGCCCAGAGAAGTAAAGTGACTTGCCCAAGGTCACACACCCAACATGTGGCAGAACTGGGATTAGAACCCATGACCTGCTGACTCCCAGACCTGGGCTCCGTCCACTATGCCACGCTGCTCCTCGTCATACAGGACTTGGCACGTAGTACGTGCTTAACAAATACCACCATTTTTTTTTTTTTACCATTATTGTTATCATTATTTTCCATAAATAAAACTTTGCTTTCATTTTATTTTTTAACAACCAAATTTCTGGTATTAATATTGTCTGGTTTCTGGCCAGGGCCTTTACTTCCAGGCAACAATAACACGTTGGAAATGTTTTCTTTAGCTACGAGCAAGGCATTCCGGTCACGGCTCATTTGCATCCCCTGTGCAAGCCGAATGTTTTCCGAAGGCCGGCTGAACAACATTTTTATCTTGCGGAAAGTTATGCCAGCTTCAAAAGATCTTCTGAACATTGACCTTTATGTACCTGAGCAATATTAGTGAAAATAATCTATTTGCCGAGATGTTGACTAAGCCACGTTTAGTTAACGGAACCCGCAAAATCAAATGTCGACCCACTGTAATTGTTTCATGCTTTGGATGGGTATCTTTTCTTGCACACTGTTCTCGTGGGTCAATTTCTTCACCAAAAATCCAAGTCAGTGTACCCAAGAGCCCCTTAATTGGCGTCAAGTTTTTGCTTGCGAATGAACTTGCAAGCATAAGTATCGTGCGAAATCCCTGAAACCTCTAAACTTGATTGGCAGCAGCATCTTAGGGTATTGACGATTGCCAGGTTCTAACTTTATAAAACACAACTATGGGGAAGTGATGTCATTGAGAACAGTATGGCCTAATGGAAAGAGCATGGGCCTGGGAGTCAGAGGACCTGGGTTCTAATCCCAGCTCTGCCACTTGTCTGCTGAGTGTCCCTGGGCACATCGCTTCTGTTCCTCAGTTCCCTCATCTGCAAAATGGCAATTAAGACTGTGAGCCATATCTCGGATGGTCTGAGATAGTCCCTGTCCTGTGTCCAACCCGATTATCTCGTTTCAACTCCAGCGCCTAGTAATAATGATAATAATAATGTTGGCATTTGTCAAGTGCTTACTATGTGCAGAGCATTGTTCTAAGCGCTGGGGTAGACACAGGGAAATCAGGTTGTCCTACATGGGGTTCACAGTCTTAATCCCCATTTTACAGATGAGGTAACTGAGGCACCGAGAAGTGAAGTGACTACATAGTAAGCACTTAACAAACTCCATTCAAAACAAAACAGATGAGTGAAGTCCAGATTTTAGGCCTCAGTGGTAACATGGTAACATGTCAAACATCGACATTAATGCATCTCTTTGAAAAATAACCTCCACCGATATTTTGTATTTTTATTTTTTTTTTTAGGTATACCAGTGAACCTCTGACTTCCTCCAAGATGAATCTCCCTCAGCAGTCTTTTGCCAAGGCCCACAAACGTCCCAAAACTTTCAGTAAATATTTAAGACAAGGGCTCATAGGATGCTTATGTGGCCGACTGGAAACGTGCCTACACATGCTGATGATTCAAAGAACAGAGAGACTAAACACGTACCAGAAAAACTGATATTTTTCCTGGCGAATATAAACTTGGTTTGTTGCTGATAAGATTGGACTTTGGTTCCAAAGCTGTCATGGATTCCATATTTTTCTGGCTTTAAACAGCAGAGAAATAATTGTTTCACAGTGTTTGGGGATCTTTATATGCGGGTGAGGGAGGTGATGGCAAACAGTTGAAAAAAACTTCTCTGAAAACCACAAAGTACTTAACCCAATCTCAGGGGGAATAATCGGGACTAGCTAAATATATAAATAAATAAATAGTTCAGGTCATTCCATTATTTCAAGTTTTCTTCTCTCAGGCATCAGATATCTCATCTCCGAGACCAAAGGGAGAAAGAATGTCAGGACTCAATCCAATGGGATGAACCTCTCCCATTACTGTAGGGGCTATTTAAAAAAAAAAAAAAACATTACAATACGAACTGTGCTTAAGTTCAGTAAAGCCTACTGTTGCATCTTGAGCATCAGCCACTTTCCAGGCAACAAAAGAACCCACATTGTACATTTCTCCCACTGAGACACTTTAAAAATTGCAAAGCAAAGTCAAATGGCATTTTGACTAGATAAAACCAGTACTCAGGAAAGTTATACCACCCAAGGAACTTAGTTCTTAGTACAGTGCCCGGCTCACAGTAAAGAACTTAATACCATTTAAAACAAACAAACAAAAAAAAAAAAACCTTTCCCATTCTCATTAATCCTCAGCACCATCACAAAGGCTATATCCATGTGGACCTGAGCCTCAGTTTCCCCATCTATTAAATGGAGATGAAATGAGAGGCAGCATGGTGTAGCGGATAGATCACGGACCTGGAAGGCAGAAGGTCATGGGTTCTAATTCCAGCTCCACCCCTTGTCTGCTAGGTGACCTTGGGCAAGTCACTTCATTTCTCTGTACCTCAGTTACCTCACATGTCAATAATAATAATAATAATAATGTTGATATTTGTTAAGCACTTACTATGTGCAGAGCACTGTTCTAAGCGCTGGGGTAGATACAGGGTAATCAGTTGTCCCACGTGAGGCTCACAGTTAATCCCCATTTTACAGATGAGGTAACTGAGGCACAGAGAAGTTAGGTGACTTGCCCACAGTCACACAGCTGACTAGTGGCAGAGCAGGGATTAGAACCCATGACCTCTGACTCCCAAGCCCGGGCTCTTTCCACTGAGCCACGCTGCTTCTCAATAATGTTGGTAATGGTTAAGCGCTTACTATGTGCAGAGCACTGTTCTAAGAGCTGGGGTAGACACAGGGGAATCAGATTGTCCCACGTGGGGCTCACAGTCTTAATCCCCCATTTTACAGATGAGGTCACTGAAGCACAGAGAAGTGAAGTGACTTGCCCACAGTCACACAGCTGACAAGTAGCAGAGCGGGGATTCGAACCCATGACCTCTGACTCCAAAGCCCGTGCTCTTTCCCCTGAGCCACGCTGCTTGTGAGCCCCACGTGGGATAAGGACTGTGTCCAACTTGATTTGCTTGCACCCACTCCAATGCTTACTGTCTGGCACATAATAATAATAATAATGTTGGTATTTGTTAAGCGCTTACTAGATGCCGAGCACTGTTCTAAGCACTGGGGGAGATACAGGGTAATGAGGTTGTCCCACGTGGGGCTCACATACTTTCAACCCCCATTTTACAGATGAGGGAACTGAGGCACAGAGAAGTGAAGTGACTTGCTCACAGTCACCCAGCTGACAAGTGGCAGAGCTGGGAGTCGAACTCATGACCTCTGACTCCGAAGCCCAGGCTCTTTCCACTGAGCCACGCTGCTTCACATCGTAAGCGCTAAACAAAACCATTAGTATTACCTGTTGACCCTCCCCCTTAAACTGTGAGCCACATGTGGGTCAGAAACCGTGCTTGATTTGATGGCTCTCTATCTTCTCCAGCAGTTGGCACAGGGCTTAAAACACGGTAAGTGCTTAATCAATCCCACCAGTCGTATTACTAGCCAAGTATTCCTAGTCCATCTCACATCCTCCCCACATCATGCTAATAAAAATAAAATTGTGGTATTTATTAAGTGCTTATTATGTGCCAGGCACTATACTAAGCAATGGGGAAGATACAAGCTAAAAAGGTTGGACACAGTCCCTGTCCTACTAAGGGGCTCACGGCCTTAGTCTCCATTTTACAGTTGAGGTAAATGAGGCACAGAGAAGTGAAGTGACTTCCCCAAAGTCACAAAGCAGACGGGTGGTGGAGCCGGGATTAGAACCCAGGTCCTTCTGACTCCTAGGTCTGTGCTCTATCCACTGGGCCACGAGACGAGACTACCCACATGATCTCAACCTAACTTACCAGCTGAGTTGGGGAGTCAAGTTCTTGGAGTAAAACCGTCTGACGTTTCCTTTACAAGGATCTGCACTATTAAAAGTTTAGATAGGATATGTTCAATCTTCCACTATATCTGCTTCGTTCAAACCCGCAGTCATCTTCAGACAAAATGTCAGATTAACAGTGGAGGTGGGCGATACCCCAAAACTTCCGATTTTGTCGGGTGCTACCTCAGTGAAAGAAACTCAAATCACATGGACCGTTATGTTTCTTTAAAAAAAAAATAAGGGCACTAAATAAGTCAATCAGTGGTCTTAACGAGAGCTTACTGTCTGCAGAGCACTGAACTAGAACTAGAAGCTTGGGAGAGTAAAATACAATAGAGTTGGTAGCAATGGTGCCTACCCAAAAGGAACCTAATGGGAAGAAACTGATGAGGAAAACCCTTTATTTTATTTTTTAAAAAATTACCATCAACAGTCTAATCAATCAATAGACTTAGACTGTAAACCCCAAGTGGAACGGGACAGTGTCCAACATGATTAACTTCTATCTACCCCAGCACTCGAAACAGTGCTTGACACATAGTGAGCGCTTAACAAATACCATAATAAGCATAGTATTTATAATAATAATAATAATGTTGGTATTTGTTAAGCGCTCACTATGTGCCGAGCACTGCTCTAAGCACTGGGGAGATACAGGGTAATCAGGTTGTCCCACGTGAGGCGCACGGTCTTAATCTCCATTTTACAGATGAGGTCGCTGAGGCACAGAGAAGTGAAGTGACTTGCCCAGGCACACAGCTGACAAGTGGCAGAGCTGGCAGAGTTTATTGAACACAGACTGAATGCAGAGCACTGTACTAGGCACTTAAGAGGGTTGGTAGACATGATCCGTGCCCTCTGGGAGTTTACTGGGCAGGAACTGATGAGGAAACACCTGTAGTGTAGTCACAGAAGTAACCGTGACAGTTTAAGCGCTTTACAGCACTGTCAGCCTTGAAAATCGGGGGCTATTAGCCGAAGAATTAGGAATGCTGCATTGGAGTTAAGAGGTATGGGCTGGCATCTGGCAAATTAACATGCCAAGTCTGACTCCCACCAACATTGTAGACAGATGGCACAGTTTCAAAATCATGAGTGGATGTCTGTCCTGTCTGTTGCTTCAATATCCTCTGGATGAACAACAGCACGTACCCTGCAGTCTAGGAAAAATTCAGCCCTTAGCACTTAATTGGGGTGTTCATCTTAGTAGAGAAGCAGCGTGGCTCAGTGTGGAAAGAGCACGGGCTTCGCAGTCAGAGGTCATGAGTTCGAATCCCGGCTCTGCCACTTGTCAGCTGTGTGACTGTGAGCAAGTCACTTCACTTCTCTGTGCCTCAGTTACCTCATCTGTAAAATGGGGATTTAGACTGTGAGCCCCACGTGGGGCAACCTGATTCCCCTGTCTCTAACCCAGCGCTTAGAACAAGGCTCTGCACATAGTAAGCGCTTAACAAATACCAACATTATTATTATTATTATTATTACAAAAGGAAGCATATGAGTAAGGATAATGTAACCCACAAGGTATACTGCAGAAAAATTATTTGCAATAAAGAATTGAAGTAGCACTAATCCATGCAGATTTCCTTTTGTTTTTCAGCAGGGGGTGGGGTGGGGTGGTGGGGTGGGTATTTGTTAAGCACTTACTATATGTCAAACACTGTTTTAAGCCCTGGGGTAGGGACAAGTTAATTAGGATGGGCACAGTGATTATCCCACATGGAGCTCACCTTCAAATTAGGAGGGACAACAGGAACAGAGAAGTTAAGTGAGTAATCCAAGGTCACACAGCAAGCAATTGGCAGATGAGGAATTAAAACCCAGGTCCCCTGACTCCCAGGCCCGTGCTTTTTCCCCAAGACCACACGGCTTCTCAATTTTGAAATTCTCTATTTCTGACTTATTAGCATTTCTCCGGTACGATGCGTTCACTGGTGTTAGCTCTTGAAATGGCCGGCGGATGGGCTATTCATTCAGTAGTATTTATCGAGCGCTTACTGGGTGCAGAGCACTGTACTAAGCGCTTGGAATGTACAAATCGGCAACAGATACAGTCCCTGCCCACTGACGGGTTTACAGTCTATCATGTTACTTGTATAGCATTCAGAAAATGGTAGGTGGGATGACGCTCACATGGCAATTTGTAGCTACCTGTGTTCCTATATACTCTCACTATCCCGGTGACAGATGCAGCCTGGTTACTGTTTGGATAAAGGGGATCTTGGGTCAATCTGAATCATAGATAATAATAATTATGATATTTGTAACGTGCTTACTATGTTCCAGGCACTGTACTAAGCGCTGGGGTGGATACAAGCAAATCAGGTTGGACACAGTCTCCGTCCCACATGGGGCTCACAGTCTCAATCCCCATTTTACAGATGAGGTAAATGAGGCACAGAGAAGTTACGTGACTTGCCCCAAGCCACACAGAAGACCACTATTGGAGGCGGCATTAGAACCCATGACCTTCTGACTCCCAGACCCACGCTCTATCCACTACACCATGCTGATAGTAGTAGAGAAGCAGAATGGCTCAGTGGAAAGAGCCTACACTTGGGAGTTAGAGGTCATGGGTTCAAATCCCTGCTCAGCCACTTGTCAGCTGTATGACTTTGGGCAAAGTCACTTAACTTCTCTGTGCCTCAGTCACCCCCTCTGTAGAATGGGGATTAGGACTGTGAGTCCCAGGTGGGACAACCTGATCACCTTGTATCCTCCCCAGAGCTTAAAACAGTGCTTTGCACATAGTAAGCGCTTAACAAATGTCATCATTATTAATCATTGTAGTAGTAGTAGTAGCATCCATTGATTGCCTGCCCCCGCAATTTGCAATGGATTGGGAATTTGGTTTGCCCCAAAGGTCGGCTGGAACAAATTGAACTCATCTCCTCCAAGAGGCCTTCCCAGACTGAGCTCCCCTTCTCCCTCTGCTCCCCCTCCACCCTCTGCTCCTCCCCCCTCCCCCTTTCCCTCCCCTCAGCACTGTCCTCTTTGGTACAAATTATTTATTACCCTATTTATTCTGTTAATGAGATGTACATCCTCTTGATTCTATTTATCGTGATAATGTTGTCTTGTTTTTGTTTTGTTCTGTTCTGCTTTGCCGTCTGACTCTCCCGATTAGACTGTGAGCCCATCACTGGGCAGAGATTGTCTCTATATGTTGCCGAATTGCACACTCCAAGTGCTTAGTACAGTGCTCTGCACATAGTAAGCGCTCAATAAATACTACTGAATGAATGAATAAATTCCCAGTGGCAGATGGATGAGATTAATGCAACTTCCACCTGGAACTCCAGATTTCATCCGGCACTGGGACAGGGCAGCCGAAGACCAGGATAGCAATCACTACACCTGACACTCACACCTAGCTGAAGCTGCCACGACCGAACAAATTCTCACACGGTGAATTGGTTGAGTGGTCGTAACACTGTAAACTGGGGTCCAAAAGGACGTAAAGGATTGCAAATGTTTACCACTGAGCTGTAAAGGAAAACATTTTTAATCCAGGATCTTCATGAGGGTCACAAAACATCCTTCAGCATTCGTCTGAAAAACAAAGTTTTGGATTGTTCCGTAACTGGTCGATTTACGTGTAGGAGGCAATGGCTTCGTTAACAGAAATTAGATGGGAACAACATTTTGTTCTGAATGAATTATCGTCGGCCACTGAGTGCCTGGTAGGGTTTTAATGAGAAAAGTTTGCAAAGGACAAGAAAGCATTTTTGTATTTGTTTATGACTGAGATGAACAGTGCTATTTACTGCCATATTTTTTTGGAGAAAAAAAGTCTTTAAATTTATATGGCAAAATCACATTCAACTCCAAGCAAGTCAGACTGGAGATATTTAATAATAATGTTGGTACTTGTTAAGCGCTTACTACGTGCAGAGCACTGTTCTAAGCGCTGGGGTAGATACAGAGGAATGAGTTTGTCCCACGTGAGGCTCACAGTCTTCATCCCCATTTTACAGATGAGGGAACTGAGGCACAGAGAAGTGAAGTGACTTGCCCACAGTCACACAGCTGACAAGAATGGCCCTATGTAATATTCTTATACTACTAAACCCTATTCAGTGCTCTCGATTGGTTCCATAAAAAATTCAGTAAATCAATGGTATTTATTGGGCACTTGCAGCGCACGGTACTAAGTGCTTGGGAGAGCATAATACAAGAGTAAGAGAGTAAGTAGACATATTCCCTGCCCACAAGGAGATTACATTATTAATCCGTAGAACACGCAGTCAAGCATAGTTTTCCTTACAAAATAATATAAATCAATCAGTGGTATTTACTGAGTGTTTACTGTGTGCATTTCACTATATTAAGAGCTTGGGAGTGTTCACTACAATGGAGTTGGTAGACACGTTCTCTAAACGCAATAAGCGAATAGTCTAGAAGGGGAGACGATCATTAATGTAAATAAATGAATTAAGGATATTCAAGTAAGTGCTGTGGGGCTAAGGATGGGGTGACTATCAACTGCCCAAAGGGTACAGATCGAAGTGCATAGATGAAGAAGAAGGAAGAGAGGGAAAGATGACGTACGCCGGGTCAGCCTCTTGGGGGAGGTGTGACGTGGTAAGGCTTTGAAGGTGGGTAGAGTGGTGGCCTGGCATATATGGAGAGAGAAGAAGTTCCAGCCCACAGGGAGGATGTGGGAATGGGACCAGGGCAATATCTATGAGATCAAGGCAGAGTGAGCAAGATGGGCTATAGAAGGAGATCAGTGTGTTAACGTATCCCAGCTCTGCCACTTGTCAGCTGTGTGACTGTGGGCAAGTCACTTAACTTCTCTGTGCCTCAGTTACCTCATCTGTAAAATGGGGATTAACTGTGAACCTCACGTGGGACGACCTGATTACCCTGTATCTACCCCAGCGCTTAGAACAGTGCTCTGCACATAGTAAGGGCTTAACAAATAACATTATTATTATTATTAATGTAGGAGGGGGTAAGATGACAGTGCTTTAAAATCTTTTTTTTTTTTTTTTTTAGAAAAATGATCTGGGCAACAGTGAATTATGGACTGGAGTGAGGAGGGCAAATTGTAGTGATATTGTATAGGTAGAACAGACTGAATATATGGGCTGCAGGAGAGATGAAAGGATAATGCCAGGGTTACAGGCTTGTGAAGCTGAGAGGATAGTGTTACTGTCTACAGTGATAGGAAAGAAATGGGGAGAGAGATGTGGTGTTCTGTTTTGGACACATCTACCTTGAGGTGAAGGCAGGAAAATCAAGTAGAGATGTCCTGAAGCAAGAGGAAATGATGACGATGATGATGGTATTCGTTAAGCACTTACTATGTGCCAAGCACTGTTCTAAGCCCCAGGGTAGATACAAGACAATCAGGTTGTCCCACATGGGGCTCACAGACTTAAACCACATTCTACAGATGAGGGAACTGAGGCACAGAGAAGTGAAGTGACTTGCCAAAAGTCACATAGTTGATAAGTGGTAGAGCCGGGGTTAGAACTCACGACCTCTGACTCCCAAGCCCGGCCTCTTTCCACTAAGTCATGCTGCTTCTCCGAATGTGAGACAGCAAAGAAGAGAGGTCAGGGTTGGTGAGTTAAATTTGGGAATCCTCTTTGTAGAGACAGCAGTTGAAGCCATGGAACTGAGTTTTCCAAAGGAGTGGAAAAAGATGAGGAATAGAAGGGAACCCAGAACTGAACCTTGAGGGAGCCCTCACAGTTGGGGGTGGGAGGCAGAGGAAGAGCCCATGAAAGAGATTGAGAAGAAGTGATCAGAGAGACTGGAGGAGAACCAAGAGGGGACAGTGGCAGTGAAGCCAGGGTTGAACAATGTTTCATGGAGAAAGGGTTGGTTCACAATATCAAAGGCAACTGAGAGGTCAAGGAGGATTTGAACAGAGTAAAGGCCATCAGATTAGGCAAGAAAAAAGTCATTGGTAACCTCTGAGGAGGCTGTTTCCATGGAGTGAAAACAGATTGGAGGGGATCCAGGGGAAGAATTGGAAGAGAGAAAGTGGAGACCGCAGGTGTAGACAACTCTCTCAAGGAGTTTGGAGAGGAATGGTAGGAGGGAGATGGGGTGGTAACTCGAGGGAGCTGTGAGGTCAAGGAAGGGTTTTGTTTTTTTCTTTAGGATAGGGGAGACATGAGAGTGTTTGAAAGCCATGGAGAAGCCATTGGAAGGTGAACATTTGAAAATAGTGGCCAGGGAGGGAAGAAGAGAATGAACTAGTGACTTAATAACATATGATGGGATGGGGTCAGGGGTGAAGGTGGAAGGGGTAGATTTTGAGAGGGGGCAAGAGATCTCCTCTTGGGATATTGCTGGGAATTATAGAAAAGTCAAAGAGGGCACAGAAGGAGAGAGGAACTGGAGAGCTGCAGGAGAGATTTTAGGGAGATCAGGCCTGATGCTTTCAATTTTGACAATAAAGCATGTGGCCAGATCATTAGGGGAAAGAGGTGGTCTGGGGAGGGATCGGCTCTCAGGAGGTTTGAGGAGGAAGCTAAACATCTTAACAGCTGGTGGGAACAATGGATTGGGAGTCAATTAGGATGGAGAAGCAATGTTGTCAGGTGGAGGAGCGAGAACTAAAGCAGGAGAGGATGAAGTTCAAATGGAACTATAACGTTCATTATTATGTTCCCTAGAAATCCCAAGGTGACCAAAACAATAAAAATAGATTTTAAAACAGTGATAAACACCATATCATTACAGAAGCAAATAGCAATGTAATTATGAACCACTAATGATTTGGAATTTGATTTCTTTTGGTGTAAGTCCATAAATACTTAGTTTTCAGAAAGCTAGCTCTCACCTATTAAGCAAGAAGGCATGAGAGACCTTTCAGTATCTGTGCTAAATCCATATGCCATTATCCTGGGCTCTAATCACCCTATTCAAGTCAGTCAAAATACTTCAAAGGTTGAGGAAGAGGGGAAAGCAAGCATTTAAGCCAAAATAAACTTTCCACTGCTATCTCGATTTGAACTGCAAAAGCTCTTGTATCCATATAAAAAATGTAAGAGTTCTAGGAGGAAAGAGCTTTACAGTGAGAAACTCCAGCTACAGCGCTCCCAAATTATCCACAAGAAGGTAGTGAGCAGAGGGCTGAAATCTCCAGGTAAACAGAATCCTTCATCGGAGTTGACTCAACTTGTCTCAGCATAACTTTCAGGAAAGTTGCTATCAAGAAAAAGTGACTGATTAGAGTACCCGTTCCTTTCTGCCCCTCAACCCACACTCCAGTGGAAATGTTAATGAGCAATGAAATGCCCACAATCTGGGCAACAGAAGAAAGAGGAAGAAGCAGCCAAAAACTTTCCTTAATAATTCACAAAGGGGATAATCAAGCCCCTAACAAGTGAGAGGTAAATTAAAATTAATTGGAAAAAAGCTCTGACCTCATCAAATTTCCAATTGAGACCATTGAACTGAACAATGAGTTTGTGCTCCTTCCCCCACATAATGGGTGTCACGGGCCCATCATCATTTTAGACTCTACCACACTCATGCACAAACTGTTCCTGGCTCTCTAGGCCTCTCACACTGCATCTTCCCAACACCCAAATATGCCGAAGAAACTTGAAGACTCCCATTTTCAGGAATATGGTTAAAAAGGCTCATTCTTACGCCTAATTTAGAATCTCCAAATTTGGGGGGTTTTCAGGCTATTTATTAAGCACTTGCTATGTGCCAGACACTCTATTACATGCTGGAATACATACAAGCATATCAGGTTGGTAAACATCCCTGTCCCCCATTAGGCTCACAGTCTTAATCTCCATTTTACATTTGAGGTAACTGAGGCACAGAGAAGTGGTGACTTGCCCAAGGTCACACAGCAGACAGGGGGCAGAGCTGGAATTAGAACTCGGGTCCTTCCAACTTCCAGGTCTGTGCTCTATCCACTAGGTCACGTTGCTTCTCAGTCCTTGGGATTCGGCTGAGCACGAGGCCACTGGCCGAGGTGGAGACGGCACGGACTAAGGAACAACCTTGGGAGTCTGATCCATTTTGAGCCTGTTATTGGGCAGGGATTGTCTCTATCTGTTGCCGAATTGTTCATTCCAGGCGCTTAGTACAGTGCTCTGCACATAGTAAGCTCTCAATAAATACTATTGAATGAATGAATATTTGATAATTAAGAGTGCCGGGCAATATTGTGGGGATTGGTTTGTGACTTAGACACAAAAAACAAGGTCCGCAATTGAAAGTCCCATGACAGTGTTGGAAAGGCTTGGGGAAGGTAGCGCTGTGAAAGGAGACTGTAGACTATAAGCTTGTTGTGGGCAGAGAATGTGATTGCTACCGTCGCTTTATTGTACTTTCCCAAGTGCTTAGTACAGTGCTCTGTAGATAGTTAGCACTCAATAAATACCACTGATTGGCTGACTGGTTGAATCAGATATGGGAGAAATCTCAAGGCAATTATTGAACAGAGTGAGCATGAAGATGAATGGGTGGGAAGGGAGAGAGAGCATAGCAATTTTTGGAAGTTGTAACAAATTGTAAAGAGGGTTAGATTAAGGGGTGGGTGGGTAATAGTTCTATAGGAATGCTTCTGGGGAACTATTTCCCTAGGTCTCCATGCCAATAAAATCTGAATATGCCCACACTGTATGGTGGAGAATTTCCTCATCTCACTTTGAATTCACCAACACAAACAAGTTTGAAATTGAAAAAAAAAAAAAAAAGAACAAAGTGAGTTAGAAAGTTATTATCTACCTAGTGCCTGGCAGACATGAGTAGAAAGATTCCCGGTGAGTCTGGTGAGGTGACAGCTGACAGTGATTTTACAAGACAAAAGAAACAGATGAAAGTCCATCAGAAATCAAAACAAAAGATCCTCTAATTCCCTTTACAAGGAGACATGCAGTGTAATGAAATGCAGTTTCACAATTTCTGAATCACTGTTCAGAATCTTTAAGTATTAATGGGCAACTCATCTTGAACCACATTGCCAACACCAGCCACCTCTCTCCCAACACACCCTTAAAATCCTCCTTCAGTCTCTGGTCTAATCAGTCAATTAATCATATTTATTGAGTGCTTCTGGTGTGCAGAGAACTGTACTAAGTACTTGGGTAAATACAGTTTAACAGATTTGATAGATACATTTACTGTCCACAAATAGTTTATAGTATAGAGGGGAGATAGACATTAATATAAATAAATAAATTACAGATAGATACACTAGTGCTGTGGGGATGAGGGAGGGGTGCAAAT
This sequence comes from Ornithorhynchus anatinus, assembly GCF_004115215.2. Lineage (NCBI taxonomy): Eukaryota > Metazoa > Chordata > Mammalia > Monotremata > Ornithorhynchidae > Ornithorhynchus > Ornithorhynchus anatinus. The sequence goes on along the minus strand of NC_041735.1, from coordinate 63,497,222 downwards.
CCAAGCTCAAGGGCAATGGAGAAGGGATTGGGAGAAGAGGAAATGAGGGTTTAGTCAGGGAAGGCCTCTTGTGGGAGATGTGTTTATAAGGTGGGGAAAGTGGGAAAAGTGATCATCTGTTGGATAAGAAGAGCTGAGGAATTCCAGGAGACAGGCAGGGCGTGTACGAGACGTCGGTGGTGAGATAGATGAGATCGAGGTACAGCTACTAGGTTGGCATTAGAGGAGCGAAGTGTCTGCCGGCTGGGTTGTGGTATGAAATCAGGGAGGAAAGGTAGGAGGGAGCAAGGTGATTTTGAGTGATTGGGATCTACCTCCACAACTCACAATAGTCCAGGCACTTATCAACTTTATGGTCTTTGGTAGTGAGAAAAAGGTTCCTTATAAAATATGTATTCATTCAGATCAAAGAATATGAAAAAAATAGACTTTGAATTCACAAAATTTGGGTTATCCGATCTAAATTTGGCAAATGACACATTATCAAGCCCTATTTTGAATAAACTGATGTTTGGCTTGCAGAATTTCACCATTTTCTTCTTCTTCTTGAGCATGTGGTAACCTTGAATTATTGCTAGTCCTTCCAACTACTCCGATTTAACATACTACAGAACTTTCTTAATAATGACAAAGTCTGGGACGTTGAGACTTGCGATGAGCATAGAAGTATGTTAAATATCAGGGAATTTACTGATAGAGGTAAAGTTCAACCAATTTTGGATTAGTTCAACAGCAAAATAAAAGTGCAACCAGTTACATGGCTTTGTCCTCAGCCTGCGGTTTATCCGCGGGTTTGAATTTGTACAATGCTTTCTTGCTGTACTTTCATCATCAGCTGTTAGACATGGGATAAATAGAGGAGACAGCTTGTCAATCTTAATGTTTACTTCCAGCTCTCCATAATAATAATAATAATAATAATAATAATAATCATATATAAGTGCTCACTATGTGCCAAGCACTGTACTAAGCACTGGTGTAGATCCAAGATAATCAGGTCCCACATGGGGCTCAAGTCTAAGTCAGAGGGAGCACAGGTAATGAATTCCACTTTTGTAAATGAAGGAACTGAGTCAAAGAGAAGAGACGTGACTTACCCAAGGTCACAGCAGACAAGTGATGGAGGCAGGATTAGAACCTATGACCCTCTGATTCCCAGGCCTGTGCTCTATCCACCACACCATGCTGTTTCCCAAATTGGAACCAAACTAAATACGCAATAAATGAGATCAGAGCTTTGTGCACAGTAAGCTCTCAGTAAATGTGATTGAAGGAATCAGAGGGTGACCGCAGATTAGGTGTGGTGGGATTTTGAAGTATCTTTCTGTCAATGCCCCTTGATGCGAAAATTTACAGGCTGTAACAAGTTTTTTTCATGAAAAACACTTTTCTCCCTCATCGATGTGCTTATTGAGGCAACTGAGTGTACAGGCATTCTCCTACTACAACCCAAACCGCACACTTCACTCCTCCAATGCTAACCTTGGCCACTGTACCCGATCTCATCTATCTCGCCACCGACATCTCACCCACATCAAGCCTCTGACACGGGACACCCTCCCTCCTGATATCCGACAGGCAATTACTCTGCCCACCACCCTTCAAAGCCTTACTGAAGGAGCATCTCCTCCAAGAGGCCTTCCCTGACTCAACCCTCCTTTCCTCTTCTCCTACTCTCTTCTGTGTTTCCCTACCTGGCTCCGTTTATTCATCCCTCCTCCCAGCGCCACAGCACCTATGTAATTTATTTATGTATATTAATGTCTGTCTCCCCCTCTAGACTGTGAGCTCACTGTAGACAGGGAATGTGTCTCTTTATTGTTCTAATATACTCTCCCAAGCGCTTAGTACAGTGCTATGCACACAGTAAGCGCTCAATAAATGCAATTGAATGAATGAATACTAACTACCTAGGAGAGGCTAGGAGAAACCAAGCATCTGTTTCTTGATTTAAAGGATCTTACATTCTAAATTCGTAAATAACTGATTAGCTTAAGCACTTGCAGGAGAGTGAACATATTTATTTCCCTCTTAGGTTAACACAATGCCCATTTACCTAACAGGAAGACTTTTTAGGAGCCGTTTCCTAGTGGACACAGTTGTAATGAAAGAAATGGCAGCAGAAATCATCCGCTTTCAAATTCCACAAAGGCCGTTAATTTACAACTCAAAGCACCGGTGCCTAATTGTCTGAATCTTTGATTATCAAGTCAAATTCATTCCATCTCAGTCTGTGCAGAAGAGCAAAGTTTCCTTCCAGCAAGAATGAGCCTGATGCTGGTTCAACTTACTAGTGACGTACGCCCTGCAGTTCTCCTGGCAAAATAACTGACTCTATTAACAGTATACAATATGTGGTTTCCTTTACACAGTTGCCTTCTTATGTGTCTAATTAGTCATGGTACATTGAAAATGTACGTTCAGACTGACTGGACAGAATTCTGGGGGCCATTCCGTCCTCGCAGCGGTACTTCTGGAACCCGACCCCAAGACAGAAGTTGGCCATTTTCTGTTTCTTTGAAGCACAAAGACCCTTTATTGCCGTTTCACATCTTCTGATGAATTTGGGCTACTGCAGGTATTTTGGTAGTGGAAACATAGGAAATGAGGAATTTCCCTTAGTCCTTGGCGGGTACCATTCTGTTTACATTTTCAGACCTGATTGCCTATTTTACCTGCCCTTTGGCCTGATTCCATAGTCGATTTTAATTTCCCCTAATTTCTCATATCACGGTACCCTTAACCAGAAGAAGAGCGTCATTGAGTAAGTTAAGGCATCCGGATTCTAAATAGTTCCCCACGGCTGCAGTCTTCGCTGTTGGTCCGGGGCAGAGAGCACTGCTCTGGGAATTAGGAGACCTGGATACTATCACCGGATCTGCCCGAAGCAAGCTAACGTGATGACCGCACGTGTATTTTGCAATGCCACCTACTCCACTGATTACGCTCCACAGCTTGGGGCCTGGCCTAAGCCCCTCGCACATCACTTAATTCCTCCGCCCTGGGTCTCCAACTCGTTCCTGGCGGGAGCCTCCCAAAGTTTAACTCTAACCCGCCCTGGGAAGCTATTCCAAGGGTGAGTTTAGAAGGGGAGAAACTGCTTTAATGTGAGGATCCATCGTCTAAGGAGTGGGATTGCTAAATTCCTTCAACTCTAGGAAGAGGGCAGACTTTGGAGGAAGGATGTGATTTGGGGCTGTGGATTTTACCTGGGGTAGAGATTCCACAACGTAAATTTCCAGGAGACAACCTTCACTTTACTCCCCACAAAAATCCATGGAAAGTTACAACTCTCTCTACTTCGCCATCTATCCCCTACGTGTCTACCTCCTCACAGAGATGACAGATCTCTCCAACCCGCAAATTGTCTTCCGATTAGAGTGAAGAGAACATTACATTCAGGGTAGGAATACTCTTCTAAGTGTTCCACATAGGACCATAAACACTGTAGCTACAGCAAGCTGGGTTTGCAAAACCCAACATCTGGTTAACTGTCAAAAGATCGGCCAACAAAATGGAGATTTCAGGGTATTCATTTTTAAATGTACCTGTTCAGTATTTAACACCTATTTGTAAATGAGATCAACATTTGCTCTACACTTCTCTTTAAGTCCTTATGAAAGATGCCGACCTTGATTAGTAGCGCTTACAAAACAGTAATTTCATTTTGGCATCTTCCCCGACTCTGTTGTATTTATTTTGAAACAATATCTCACTCCCACAGCTTCAACATTTTTTCCTTCTATAAAATGCTTTTCAATTCTCACATGAAAGCTTCAGTGGGGCAAAGTGAGGGGATTTTAAACTATGCCCAGCTATGCCCGAGGTGGAGAAACATGACGTGTAATTTAAGTATAGATTTAACAGCTGCACTCCACTATAACGACGAGTTCCAGCGGCTTTCAACGGCTCCAGAGTGGTGGTCGCATGTGGCAAACTAAGGCTTCTCATCTTCCCCATAAGCCTTGGGAAGCAGCATGGCCTACTGGAAAGAGCATGGGCCTAAGAGTTAGAGGACCAGGGGTCTAGTCCTGGCTCTGGGCACTTGGGCAAGTCACTTAACTTCTCTGAGTCACAGTTTCCTCAACTGTAAAGCAGCATAGCCTAGTGGAGAGAGCAGCATCTGGGAGTCAGAAAGGCTTGGGTTCTAGTCCCGGCTCTACCACTTGTCTGCTGTGTGAACTTGGGCAAATCACTTCACTTCTCTGAATCTCGGTTTCCTCAACTGTAAAGCAGGATGGTCTAGTGGATAGAGCCCTGGGAGTCAGAAGCACCTCGTTTCTAATCCCTGCACCGCCACTTGTCTGCTGTGTGACCTTGGGCCAGTCCCTTAACTTCTCTTTGCCTCAGATACATCATCTGTAAAATGGGGATTATGACTGTTAGCCCCATGTGGGACAGGGACTGCGTCAAATCCTGTATCTTGTGTCTTGTATCTACCCCAACACTTAGAATAGTGCTTAGCACATAGTAAGTACTTAACTTATACCATTAAAAAAAATAAATACCTGTTTTCCTTCCTATTTAGACAGTGAGCCCTGTGTGGGATGGGGACTATGTCTGACCTGATTACCTTGTATCTACCCCAGCGCTGAGAACAGTGCCTGACACACAGTAAGCACTCAGCAAGTACCACACAACAACAACAACAAAAAACCTTTAGGTTTGCCAGTAATGTTTCCGGTTGTTTTGTGGGTGGCTAATAAATCCGGGTGGTGAGAAGCGGCTCTCGGAAAGGTGGGATACGGAAGTCTATTGGCAATTCCATGACTCTCTGATTAAGACCTCATTTCCCTCCCCTCTGCTTCAGCTATGTACTTGGCCTTGTATGTACCTCTTAAGCACTGTGATACTCCCCGCAACCCACAACACTCATATAAACATCCTTATAGTCTACTATTTCCCCAATTTATTTTAATATCTGTCTCCCCCTGTTCATTGTGAGCAGGGAGAGTATCTATCAACTCTATCATATTGTACTTTCCCAAGCACTCACTCAATACATTCGAGTAATGGATTGATTATGAAGTTGACATTTCCACTGCGGAGGGGAAGCCACCCTAGACGGAGTTACGGTATGTATTGACTAAGCACTTACTCTGTGCCAAGCCCTGTGCTGACTGGGGCAGATGGAAGATAATCAAATGAGACCCAGTCTTTGCCCCACGTGGAGTTCATAATCTAGCAGGTCAGAAGAGAAGCAGTGTGGCCTTCTGGAAGGAGCACGGGCCTTGGAGTCGGAAGGACCTGGTTCTAATCCTGCCTCTGCCACATGTCTGCTGTTTGACCCTGGGCAAGTCACTTCACTTCTCTGTGTCTCAGTTACCCATTTGTAAAATGGGGATTAAGACTGTGAGCCCAATTTGGGACAGGGACTTTGGCCAACCTGATTATCTTGTATTATTTATAGTATTTATTTATTGAGCGCTTACTATGTGCAGAGCACTGTACTAAGCGCTTGGGATGAACAAGTCGGCAACAGATAGAGACGGTCCCTGCCGTTTGACGGGCTTACAGTCTAATCGGGGGAGACGGACAGACGAGAACAATGGCACTAAACAGCGTCAAGGGGAAGAACATCTCGTAAAAACAATGGCAAACTTACCCCTGTGCTTAATACAGCGTGTGGCACCTAATAAGAACTTAACCAATACCATAATAAGTATGATTATTAGGAGGTACCTCAACCCCCATTTATCGATGTGAAAATGGAGAGAGTTTAAGTGACTTAGCCAGGGCCACGCAAAAGGCCCAGTGGCTGGGGACTAGAACTCAGGTCACCAGCCTCCCGGGCCCACGCTCCTTCCACTGGGCCACCCTGCTTTAGATGAAGAGGGCTGAGGACACCCAGAACCACAGCTTGCTGGCGGGTGGTAACCGATTTGATGTGGATGGGAGCCATTGTCTACAAACTAAAGCCTGAGTCAAGAAGTGCGTAGGCACCGTTCAGCGTGGGGTTGTTTCTTCCCCCCAGAAAAAAGATTTTCTGTAAAATTGCTGCCTGCATAATTAGCACCTGGCAAGGGGGAAGAGTAAATCTTGGATGTTTGAGCAAGAGATACTGCACATGCATATGCATGGAAAAATTGAATCCGTGACAAAGCCGAAGGCAGAACCTCTGCCAGAGGATGAATATTCATACAGTTGCCAGTACCACACAGGTCGACTCAAACACAAATGTAAACAATTGTTAGAGTTTTATATTGATATTCTGCGTGACAGCAACATCAAAGATCAAAATACGGCAAAGTTGTAAGCTAATTCGTCAAGTGTATTTATTTAACACGCTGTGGAGAGAAATACGTCTGAGTAATAATAGTCCTACAGGAATGGCTAGTGGGAAATTACATGTTACGCCGAAAACAGTATTTACAACTCAGAGTAAAAGGGGAAAATAATAAACAGTGGTCCCTAGTGATGCTTTAAAACCAGATATGATTGTTTTAGATGGTGAAATCTGCATTAGGAGTGATGGTTTCCAAATGTCTTTCCTCCACAGCACTTGGCAAAAGCACTTTTTCTCTTTATGCAGAAACATATCTTCAATATCAGTAGAGAATGGGAAGTATTTCCATAGGAAACTGCCAATTTCCAAAAATCCCACATTTCCCTGAGCCATGATAATAACGAAAACCACAATGATAATAATAATGCCTGGTGTTCGGATAGTGCTTTTATTTTTCCGAAGCACCTTTGAGATAGTTATCTCATTTTACCCTTGCAACATTCCTGGGAGGAAAGAATTATCATCGTTTTAAAAATGTGGAAACTCAGGCATAGAGAGGTTTCAGTGACTTGTCCAAGATCACCCAGTGGACCAAAGACAGCTGGAACAAAAGAGTTTCCGACCACTTGGTCATTCCACCTTGCTATACTGTCTGACTTAGTTTATATTAACCTCTGGAAAAATTACAGGAAGTGCATTCATCGGGCTAAAGGTAAACTCGGGAAAAATGATTATTTCTCCAAACGGCTCCGGCATCAGTCATGACATCACACCAGTTTGCAGATGCAAAACTCTCAGGCGCTTAGTACAGTGCTTCTGCACACTGCAAGTGCTCAATAAATACCAGTGATTGATCGATAAACCCGCGGTCAAACGACGTCCATTTTAGGCAGTGACACAACTTTGCCTTCCTGGCCAGGCTGCAAATTCCTTGAAGGCAGAGATCGAGTTGACTAATTCTACTGTTCTCTTCCAAGAGCTGAGTAGTTCCCCAAGTAGGGCAGGGCTTGGGACTGACTTGATTGTCCTTTATCTGCCCCAGCACTTAGTCTTTGGCACAAAGTAAGTGCTTAACAAATACCACAATCATTATCATTAGTGTTACACACTAAGTGCTCAATAAATACTACCGATTGATTGACTGACTTAGGGATCCTGTCCTGAAAGTGAGGATATCATCCAAATCCCTAGCGGCCATGAAAAAACTCCCATGCAAGACCATCTAGCCTGTTCTTGTAAACTCAAGATAAACACCCAAGGCTAAGAGTCCATAATGAATGCTTCTAATCTGGGTATCACATTTTAGGCTCTGTTACTTGATTCCCATGTTACATTCTTTATATACAGATCTAGATACCCTCACCGCTTTCCCCAGTAGTGTCTTTCTCGCTGGAAATGGTATGAGCATAATGGTGTTGTTTTTCTACTGTAATGCCACTAACACAGTAGAAAAAAATTCAGGGGATTGGTGACATAGCTGTAACTCCCACTCTGGGAGTGTGATAGGAGGGAGAGGAGGGAAAATGCAGAAATAAATTATCTGTAAAATACAAAAACAGGCCCTTGAAGGGAGTGAGATTTTTCCAAAATTCACCCTTTCCAGATTGTGGGGTAGACCTAAGAAGCAAGAGAAGTCTTTGGGTTCCTTAACTTTGCCGGGAGCTTGATATTCAGCTAGTTGTGTTTGTGTGAAGGAACGGAGGACTGTAGAGGGTTAAAAGGAACTGAAGGAAAATATCGTGTGCAGTGACCCTCCTGCTTTTCCCCACCAAGGTGGAAACAGCTCAAAATATGCCATCTTTTGACCTCTGGAGTACCCAGGAGCAGAGCCTGGGTAAATAACTTAGGCAGCGTGGATTGGCGGTAGGGGTGGCTTCTGGAGGCTTCTGGAAGCAAGCCTGACCAGGCAATCTTGGCAACTGAACATAACATGTGGCTAGAAACAATTCCTTTTGGACTGAGGCTTGCCATAGAGGTTTCACTCCAACACTTGTAAAACTGCAAGAGCAAATATTAGTGGTGGTAAAAGGATTCCAGAGAAAAGAAAAACCCGACATCCTGGTTGATTTGTCTCAATCTATGAGAGAGGGAAGTCTCATCCTAATGCAGATTTAAAGGAGTATGAGGGAGCCCCATGACATTTCAAATTAAAAGGAAGGGACTTCAAGGATCCGGAGGGATGGCCATTTTGAACAATTATCTTTTTGCTGTGATTTCTCCCTGGGTAATAATAATAATAATAATAATAATGGTATTTGTTAAGCACTTACTGTGTGCCAGGTACTATACTAAGCACTGGGGAGGAGCAGCGTGGCTCAGTGGAAAGAGCATGGGCTTGGGAGTCAGAGGTCATGGGTTCGAATCCTGGCTCTGCCACTTGTCAGCTGTGTGACTTTGGGCAAGTCACTTAACCTCTCTGTGCCTCAGTTACGTCATCTGTAAAATAGGGATTAAGACTGTGAGCCCCATGTGGGGCAACCTGATTACCCTGTATCTACTCCAACGCTTAGAATAGTGCTCCACGCATAGTAAGCACTTAACAAATACCAACATTACTATTATTACAGGAAATCGGGTTGGACACAGTTCCTGTCCCAAGTGGGGCTCACAGTCTCAATTCCCATTTTCCAGATAAAGTAACTGAAGCACAGAGAAGTGAAGTGTCTTGCCCAAGGCCATACAGCAGACGAGTGGTGGAGCCGGGTTTAGAACCCATGACCTTCTGACAACCAGGCCCGGCTCCATCCACTAAACCACACTGCTTCTCTGGGTGGCCGAGGTACCAGGAGGTTGTGGCAAGGAGAGTGCTAGGGAATGACTTAGTCACTAAAAAGTCCTTTGAGACTCTGGAGGCTCATCTCGGGGGCTCCATACTGTGCCACTGAAGGGAAGGAGACAGGAAGTAGCAACTGAGGATACTGGGGCCCAACTGCTCTCCCTCGCTTGTGCCAAACATCATGGGCAAAAGAACTGGGAAAGAGAGTGCGGGGAATCGCAGCTCTCTGGCTACCATTTGTATATTGGCAGTTTGGGGTTGCTGGAGAGCTCCAGCAGTTGCCTACCAAGCTTCGCACGAAGCAAAAACTCCTCACTATTGGCTTCAAAGCTGTCCATCCCCTTGGCCCCTCCTACCTCACCTCCCTTCTCTCCTTTTACAGCCCAGCCTGCGCACTCCACTCTTCTGGTGCCGCTAACCTTCTCAATGGGCCTCGTGTTCGCCTGTCCTGCCATCGACCCCTGGCCCACATCCCACCTCTGGCCTGGAATGCCCTCCCTCCTCACATCCGCCAAACTGTCTTTCTTCCCCCCTTCAATGTCCTGCTGAGAGCTCACCTCCTCCAGGAGGCCTTCCCAGACTGTGCCCCCCATTTCCTCTGCTCCTCCTCCCCTTCCCATCGCCCCCACTCCCTCCCTCTGCTCTACCCCCTTCCCTCCCACAGCACTTCTGTATATATGTACCTATTTTTCTATTTATTTTCTTAATGATGTGTATATATCTATAATTCTATTTATCTATATTGATGCTATTGATGCCTGTCTACTTGTTTTGTTTTATTGTCTGTCTCTTCCTTCTAGACTGTGAGCCCATTGCTGGGTAGGGATTGCATCTATCTGTTGCCGAATTGTACTTTCCAAGCACTTAATACAGTGATCTGCACACAGTCAGTGCTCAATAAATACGATCGAATGAAGTGGAAGCCTAAGGACACGTAAGGACATCTACGGTCAGAGCAGCTTTCAGGGAGTCTGTCACTCTTCTGCTCCCTGACAAGACTTCTGCTGGCCGTGAGGTGGCTTTGGCAGGTGAGACCACTGGCGAGCATGCAACACCTCAAATTCCACATCACCAAAGACTACCTGTGGCATCACGCGGGCTTCAGTCAACCAAGAAGCAGCATGGCCTAGTGGAAAGAACACAGGCCTGGGTGTCAGAAGGGCCTGGGTTCTAATCCCGGCTCCGCCACTAGTCTGCTGTGTGACCTTGGGCAAGTTGTTAACTTCTTTGGCCATCAGCTCCCTCATTTGTAAAATGGGGATTGAGACTGTGAGCGCTTAGCCGGAAGCAGTGCGGCTCAGTGGAAAGAGCACGGGCTTCGGAGTCAGAGGTCATGAGTTCGACTTCCGGCTCTGCCTGTCAGCTGTTTGGCTGTGGGCAAGTCACTTCACTTCTCTGTGCCTCAGTTACCTCATCTGTAAAATGGGGATAAACCGTGAGCCTCACGTGGGACAACCCGATGACCCTGTATCTACCCCAGTGCATAGAACAGTGTGCTCTGCACATAGTAAGGGCTTAACAAATACCAACATTACTATTATTATTACCTTGCACACAGTAAGCATTCAATAAATACAACTGAATGAACATGGACTATGTCCAACCCAATTATCTTGTACCTATCCCAGCGTTTAGTGAGTCAGTCAGTCGTATTGTTGAGCACTTACTGTGTTTGGAGCACTCTACTAAGGACTTGGGAGAGTACCATACAACAATAAACATACACATTTCCTGCCCAAAGTGAGCTTACAGTTTAGTACAGTGCCTGGCACATAGTAAGCACTTAATAAATACCAAAACAAACAAACAACAAAATACAAACAATCCATCATTATAATTCATGGGGCAAATACCGCAAGGGGAGCTCCATGCTATGTGCTTTGGAAAAATATAATAGACAAAGAGATAAAGTTCTTGTACTCAAGGATTTTACAATATAATGGGGAAATGTGAAAGATGAAACTTACTGAAAAATATTTGCCGTAGAAGAAATGATGCTAACCTTGCTGACAGGAACATGGGATGATGAATAGTTAAATAAATGTTACTGTATGTCAAGAATATACATGAGCTCAGCTAGGTGGGTGAATGTAAGTGTGGGAAGGGAAGCGTTGGATCAACGAGATGATTGACCGTAAAAATGTTTCCTGCAGGAGGAAGAATTTCCAGAGGGTTTTGAAGTTGGGGAGAGCAGCAATCTGGAGGATTTGAATGGGGAGGGAGGAATAAGAGCTGGAACAAAGGGAAAGAGATGGGAGAGCACAGAAAGAGGCATCATGAGTAGGCTTGCTTGGGAGGGAGGAAGTGGGTAAACTGATTTGGCAGAAGAGAATCACTATATTAAGTGGAGTGTCTTGAAAGCAATTATCCTGCTTATGTGAAGGTGAATGCATTTTAATTGTGTACAAAAGAAAATTTTAGGAAAATTAAATTTTAGGAGCTGCCACCAGAGAGGCACTTGTATTCTTCTAGAGTATCAGCCTGCCCTCTAATTTGTAGCAAAGCTACACTGCCCTATGTCATAGTTTACTATATTTAAAATGTTTAAATTTTCTGGGGCTTTCTTTTTCCCATTCCGTCGCCTGAGTGTTTACCTAGTACACAGGCCCACACAAACCTGAAATATAAATGTCAGGGATAAGATGGAAAAATTCTGCTACAGCAATGAAAGTGCAGTTGAACTTTCTATTTGCACTTCACAGATTTACACAGACATGAGCAAAGTCATTTTAACAAGAAATCCTTCAAATTCTAATGGCTATTTTCCCCTTTAACATCTGGCCTCACAACAGCCAAGAGTGAAAAGCTGGTAAGCAGGCCTCCCCTGGGCAAAGGAATTAAATTAAGGCATCATGAAAACAAACAGCAACACTCATTTCCAGATCTCCAAGATCAGAGTGAACTACGAAAAACCAGGCAGTGTTTTTTGTTTTTTTTTTAAACTATTAAAATCTACCATTACATGCTATTTGCCATTTGTTGGGGGCTTCATGGAAATCTGTATTTGGCGAGAGATTGTGTGTGCGCTTGAATCAATCAGAAGAATTTATCATTCATTCAGTCGCATTTATTGAGTGCTTACTGTGTGCAGGGCACTGTACTAAGTGCTTGTATCAAATAACTACTCCGTGCAGGACACTTAATGTGCTGTGGAGAGTACAAAATAATTCATGAACATTATATCTGTACTCAAAGGAACTCACAATTTAGCTACAAATTGACATAGGTGTATCATCATCATTAATGAGCACATTATTTAGCGCTGACTTTGTGCAGAGTCCTGAACTAAGCGCTTGGGAAAGTACAACACAACAGACTTGATAGATATATTCTCTGCCCACCATGAGTTTACAATCTAGAGGTATCCATGTTTCTCTAGTGATGTGGGAAGCAATAAAAGAGGACAAATACACAAAACTTAGAGTCTGAAGACTGTCTTAACCCCACTTTGCTTTTTACCTGCTGGGTGATCTTGGACAAGTCCCACAACTCTTCTGTGCCTCAGTTTCCTCATCTGTAAAATAGAGATTAAACTCTGTCCTCCCTCCTCCTTAGATTGTGAGCTGTGTTTAGGGCAGGGACTGTGAATGATATGATTATCTTGATCTGCCCCGGTGCTTACCACAGTGTTGGGCATGTAGTAAGTGGTGAACAAATATCATAATTATTATTAACAATTGGGGGAAGCAGAGAGTGTGGTGAGGACATATCATTATTACGGTATTTGGCATTTGTTAAGCACTTACGCGTCAAGTACTGCTCTAAGCGTTGGGGTAGATACAAGTTCATCAGGTCAGAGACTAATTCAGACCCACCTGGAGCCTAGTCTTAGTAGGAAAGGAGAACGGGCATTGAATTCTCATTTTATAGATGAAGTAAATGCGGCAAAGAGAAGTTAAGTGACTTACCCAAAGTCACCCACAGCAGGCAAGTGGCAGTGCCAAGATTAGAACTCAGATCCTGTCTCCTCTCATGCTCTTTTCACTAGGCCATGCTGCTTCCCAACAAACAAGTATTACATCTGTAATTGTGGTATTGGTAAAATGCTTACTATGTGCCAAGCGCTGTACCAAGGACTGGGGTAGATACAAGATAATCTTCTAGACTATAAATTCGTTGTTGAGTAGGCATTGTCTCTATCAGTTGCCGAACTGTACTTTCCAAGCGCTCAGTACAGTGCTCTGCACATAGTAAGCGCTCAATAAATACAACTGAATGAATCAGTTCTCACATGGGGCTCATAGTATAAGTAGGAAGGAGAGCGGGGAGTTAATCCCCATTAAATGAGGTAACTGAGGCAGAGGGAAGTGAAGTGACTTGCCCGAGGACACACAGCAGACAACTGATGGAGCTGAAATTAGAACCCAGGTCCTCTGCCTCCCAGGTTCGTGCTCTTTCCACTAGGCCATGCTACTTTCCCACAGCCGAGCTGGTCGATGTGATGTGTCCCGATCTCAGTTACCTTTTTAGGTGGGCAGCGGTCCTGCCCGGAGATCAGCAGAGAGAGACACAGAGCTCTGGATTATTCATTTTTAAGGACAATATTTTAATCATAGGCTACTCAGACATCTGAGTTGAACAAGAATCAGGAAGGAAAATGAAGCAGAATGAAAAAAAAAAGACAAAGTAATAATGAAACGAGAAGATTATCAGAGAAGTGGAACTATTGAGGAAAGACCTGGGAGAAGTCAGAGGATGTGGCCTTTCATCCCGGCTAAACCACTAGCTTGTTGTGTGGCCTTGGGAAACTGGGCCTCAGTTTCTTCATTGGCAAAATGGGTAAACAATACCTACTCTCCCACCTACTTAATCTGTGAGCCCCATATAGGACAGGAAGCGTGTCTGGCCTGATTACCTTGTATCTATCCCAGCCCTTATAATTCAGTGCTTAGCACCTAGGAAGTGTTTAAGAATTACCATAACAATAATTACCATTATTTTAAAATATTCTTTATGCTTCCCAATTGTACTCTTGAACTGTGACATGCTCTGGAACTGCATCACATTGATAGAGTGAAAAATCATAGCTATACTCTTGGTGCCCATTTTTGAAGACAGTGCTTCTATATCCCTTATCTCATCTCCACAACATAAGTAACACAGGTAAGGACAGGTATTATTATCCTTACTAAAGATGACAGTATGTAAGTGTGTATGTATAAAAAAAATATTTTCATGCAGCCTTGAAAACACATGTGAAATGCTGATATAAGGAGAACTTCAACAATTCCAAAATATGCTTGTAAGGACAAGTTCTCATTATATTCAAAAATAATCCCACAGGCATGGATTACAATGATGCTTTTGTTTCCTCTTGCTAGCATGAGGTTCTCACCTTAGGACATTCTTGTTATATCTAGATTGCCCCTGAATTTTCTGAAATGTACCTTTCCCAACATTGACAGACCATCCTATTGTTTAGTCTCTTTTCTAAAGTTAACTTAATTCCCTACAAATTAGTCCCGGATAAAGACTCCATTTTTATTCAATGGTGAAAACTCTTTGCCGGAGTAGGCAACATTCAGAATGATGTAAAACAAAGACGACGGTACTGGTTGGGTTTGAGGATTATGTTTGAATGTATGTTGGCATTTAGAAGAAACTGCTTGCCAGACAAACTAGTTTAGCTTTAAATTTAGGTTTTAGAGGTGGGAAAAAAAAACTCACTAACATGCACTTTTCTGATTTTGTTTGATACTTGCTGAAAACTACACTCCACATACTGTATCTGCTAGTTAAGAATCCATTAGATGTTTCCAAGGTGATTTGCCATGCAAGCTTAAAGTTCTGCCATCACTTTTGATAGTTTCGCCCCTGCTAATATTGTAACGTTCAAGTGCTAGCCAAACTACCCAGATTTAACTCAAACCAAACGCAAGATACACAAAAGAAATTGTGATTAATTGATCTTTTTTTTTTTCTTTTTCACTTCTCATGTTCCCACACGTAAACACATACATATAGAAGACCCTGCCCTTCCTATCCCAAGATGACAAAAATGACAGTGAGATTGTTCCTATGTGTGAAGGGCTACTTGAAAAGATTAATATACACTACGCTCTCCACAGAGAAAGACTGTTTCTTGCTGTTCCCCTTACCATTTGCTATTCCATCTCCAGAATCTGCCTTGCTTTGTACTTCTCTGATGATCTAAATGCTGATGATTCTCTTTCACTAAGCTATAACAACAGGCACTTTGTTGTTGAGAACATTTATGTCAGGAAAAGCTTTTTAAAAAATGATTCAAACAAAGGTAAACATGATAAATGCAGCAACACCTACACTCTAAAGATGCTATTGTCAAGTCAGAGAAACCTTGAGGGCAGAGAGAGAAATAGCTAGTTATGAAATAGGAAAAACTCCCGCACCTGCTTCACCACACACTCCCCATCTCTTTTATATCCATGCTATTTATTGAGTGCTTGCTGTTTGCGGAGCGCTATTCATTTCATCCTATTTATTGAGCACTTACTGTGGGCAGAGCACTGTACTAAACGCTTGGTAGAGTACAATATAACAATAGACACATTCCTAAGCTTTTGGAAGAGTACAAGAGAACTGGTAGACACATTCCCTGCCCAAAATGACATTACAGTCCAGAGGGGGAGGCAGACATGAACATAAATAAATGATACATAATATAAAGATATGTATATAAAACTTCTGTATAAAACCAATAAAACTCATTTTCAGGCAGAAGATTATTCTCCTCCTGTACATGGAATCAATCAAATGTATTTATTGAGCGCTTACCATGTGCAGAGCACTGTAATAAGTGCTTGGGAGAGTATAATAAAAGAAAGTCGTAAGACACGTTATCTGCCCAAAAGGAGCTTACAGGCTAGAGGGCAAGATGAATATTAAAATGTAGAAATGCTGAGGGGCTGTGTGAGGGGAAAATAAAGGACACAACTCCAAGTGCAGGGGAGAGAAAAGAAGGGATGGGAGTAGCAGAATTTAGGACTCAGGGAAGGAGATGTGATTTAAATTAGGCTTTGAAGGTGGGGAGAATGATCGTCTATCAGATATGAAGGGGGAAGGAGTTCCAGGTCAGAGGGAGGACATGGGCAAAGTGTCGGTGGATAGTTGAGCTCGAGACGCAGTATGTTGACATTAGAAGAGTGAAGTGAGCATGCTGGATAGCAGAAGTAAAGATAAGTAAGAAAGGAGGGGGCAAGCTGATTGAGTGCTTTAAAGCAGATGGTAAGGAGTTTCTGTTTGATACAGAGGTGGATGGGCAACCGCTGGAGGATCTTGAGGAGTAGGGAAGTAAAATAAGAGTTTCCTTTCAGAACTTGCTTAGATTTGAGATTCTGTATTACCCAAATCATTCCAGGATAAACTGAGAAGAGCTTTTAAAGAAGCCAGGTGTACTTAGTAGTGTGCAATGCACCTGTAAGTACTCAAGAAATACTACAACAATTGAACTGCTTTCTAATTGAGTAACAAAGTATTAAGAAAAAAATCCTAAAACCATGCCATATATTTGGCATCAAGAAAATGTTAAACTCTTCAGGTTTGCTGGTTGTGGGTTCAAAGCCAGTCTATGCCAATGACTTTAGTTTTTTTTTTATTTACCAAAAACAATTAAAAAATATCCCTGCCCCCAAGATTATGTCTACAGCTTGTTACGGGTATAAATCAGGATATAAAACTAAAACTGAAAAAATCATATTTTTAAATGACTTCAAAAAAACCCATTAGGAAGAGAGCATAAAGACCCCTTAAGCAACTATCCCAACCTAGCCCAGACAATGAAGCTTCACAGGAAAAATCTAGAAAGCATGCATATACCTGTAAAGAAAAAAAATTAAGTACATGAAGATCAAATAAACCTTTTCATTGCTTAACTCTCCCCAGTGAGGTGTTGGTGCTTGAATTCCTCAAGTCCAAAATGAGCCTCATTTTTGTTTATTCACTTGGGCTTTTATTTTCCTCCAAGACCCAGTTATTTCTGGGATGGAACCAGATACCTAGATTCCAAATATGAGAAACTAAATGAAAGAATTTTACTTTATCCAAAGGGCATTACTCTAATTTTTGCAAGGAGTGGCAACTTTTCAAATGGAGACTTTTAACAATCTCTCCGTGATGTTTATAAAACCATGTACATTTCAAAACCCCGGATTCTTACCATGGGGAACTGTAAAGTGTTATAAACTCTACAGTTACTTAGGATAAAAATTTGGCCCCGAATATGCTTAAAGTTCAAAGTATAGTGTCTGTATACATAGTCCAAAAGAACAAAGAGGGAATGAAACCCAACATAAAAAGGAGACAAAATACACTGTTTTGTCTGTAATCATGCGACTAACATTTTGTGCAATTGCAAGCTTCAATCAAAATCCTACAGTGAGCAATCCTATATTTTTGGAACTAGAATTTTCTGTTTAAAATAGTAATTTGAAACAACTGTAGTTGAGGGGGCTGGAAGGAATGTTCAAATTCAGAAGATGATTAATTAATATTGAACATGCCTTGAAAAAAATGCACTATAACAAGGTGGTCTCATATACAAGTGTCAAATAACCAACACGAAGATGAAATGATGTGACATCTTGCTACTCCCCTGTTAAAGGAGAGAAGCCTGTGGTAGAGTCAGCCAGTGAATCATATTCACTGAGTGCTGTGTGCAGAACATTGTATTAAATGCTTGGGAGAAGCAAGTTGATAGAGCCCAGGCCTGAGACTCAGAAGGACCTGGGTTCTAATCCCAGCTCTGCTATTTGTCTGCTGTGTGACCTTGCACAAGTCCCTTCACTTCTCCGTGTCTCGGTAACTTCCTCTGTAAAATGGGGATTGAGACTTTGGGACCTGAATGCAACAGGGACCGTGTCCAACCCAATATTATTATTATGTATTATTGTTACAATATACACATTCCCTGCCCACAATGCGCTTACAGTCTCAAGGGGGAGACAGACGGTAATATCAATAAATACAGACCAATCCTGAGTGCTGTGGATGCCTGGAGTTGAACTCTGATTACTTTGTCTAACATTTTGACAAGAGGCTTTGAAGAAAGCCAAAGGTCTTGGACTCTCTTTGGAACCTGTTCTAGAAGCTTCTACCCAAGTGGTTGGTGGGTACACATATCTGATGAACACCTGACCCCTCCGAGGTGGACACAGAAGTCCAGAATGACACAGTCTTGTACCTCCTTTCAAAAGCTCCTTGTATGGACACATGCATCTCAGAGAAGAGCATCTTTTCTTCACTGCAATGCTTTCGGAAAAGAAATGTCTAGAATAACTTTGTCCCTTAAATTAAGTTCACACACAAACGTGTATACAAGCACGCTCTCTCTCTCAACTTCCAGAAACAGAAGTGCAAACGAGGTCTCACAAGAAATTCTTGATGATTCAGGCAATGGCTCAGCTTTCCACATCTCTGGATCTCCTTATTCAGCCTCCATTTTGGCCATTTGCCCATAAGAGAAGAGACAAAATTCACCGGGCCAATTTTGTGTCTTTTAATAATTCTGATGGAAATAGAGGAAAAGGAAAAACGAGGAGGTTAAAGAAAAAAAAGAGAGAGGAGACGCTCCTTGAGGTCAAGGCTCTCATCTACTTACTAACGTCTTAGAACGGTACTCTGTGCAGAGTAAGTGCTCAATAAATGCCACTGACTAACACGATAGAGTTGCTAGACATGATCCCTGCCCACAAGGGGCTTACATTTAAGCATGTGAAACAGACGTTAAGTTTCATATGGGGGAAATGACAGAGTTATGAGGATATGTACAGAAGTGCTGTGGGGTTGGGGTGGTATCAAAGTGTTTGAAGGTTACACACCCAAGCGCATAGATGATGCAGCTAAGAGGATGAATAATGGGGGGATAAGAGGCTTTAGTCAGAGCAGGGCTTTTACCAGAGATATTCATTCATTCATTCATTCATTCATTCATTCATTCCATCGTATTTATTGAGTACTTATTTGCATGCAAAGCACTGATTTTGGTAGGGAAAAGAAGGAAGATTGGGAGGAAGTAAGGGAGAGGGGATGGGAAAAAGGGGAGAAGCAAATAGAAGGGAAGAAGAAGGCAAGGTATTATAAAAAAAGGGAGGAATCCTTAAAATTTGCTTTACAGTAAAATGATTCCCCCTATTAGTCTTAAGGGCGATTTTCTCATTTTTTTTTCCCTTCAGCACCTTGAGCTTGGCTCTTTCCTCAGTGGGTCTAATACTTTACACAGAATAAATGTTGGATATATATAGTGATTGGCTGTTCACTATGTTTCGTTGACTGAATTCAGTGGGTCAATAGTAAAATATTGTGTACATATTATTTTGTCATCATGTACAGATAGCTTTACATTATACAGTGTGGTATTCCAACCTCTTCTTTTTTTTTTGTTTTGTATTAGTCTTTTCTTTTTCCCCAAGGAAAGTGAGGCATATCTGCTAAAACCAAGACACAGTCCATTTAAAAAACAGAGGTTGAGATATCATGAATAATTTAGAACAATGTCGGAAATTAGATGTATACATGTATGTATGGATAGATCTATTTACTGCTGGGTAGCAGACCAACACACACAAAAAAATTATCTTCAAAATATAACCAGGGTAACTAGTAACAGATTTGAAGATGAGCTAGTCAGATTTTATATATCTGGTATTTGTTTTAACAAACGGTTCCAATTCTGTGTTTATTTCTTAGCTCATTAAAACTATCAAACGTAATTACCAAAGACACATTTTTGCAATTTGCCAACTTCTTATAATTTGTTTCCCTTTCTTCCTTAACTTCAGTATTTCAGCATGGCTGCACAAGTAACTTTTTCACTTGTTGTTTTCTGAATATCACGGACAACAGAAATAATGTACTCTGCTTTAAAAGAACCTAGAGCTGATTTCTTGTCTAAGGAACATAACCCAATTAAAACGCTATGGCTAACAAGGTAAGGAAGTTTATAGTCAGTCAGCCAAGACATTTTCATGACACAACGATGAGCCTTGATCCATCTGACTGACAAGATAACTGCAGGAATCTGAAATTACCAATTAAAAGTTCGATACTTAAAATGGGATTGAAAAAAGGTGACAGACGGGAGAGTAAAAACACTGATTGTCCCTCTCCCAGCTCGTTAAGTTCAGGAAAATTAACGGTGGTCACCAAAATGAGCAATCGCATGAACTTCCCCCAAGATGAAACACCATTTAACAATTTGCTGCAGTCCCAAGAGGTTACCAATTATTTTTGTCTATTGCCCACTTTGGTTCGCTTGACTATTGACTGAGGTGGGTGGGCAACGAGCAATTAGTTTCCCTGATACTTCATCTAAGCACGTCTGCCCCTTGATAAAGCCAGTTCCCTAGATCTGCTAGCACAGTAGTTTACATTCTCACAGGCAAGACTTGAGGGGCGATGGCAAGAAGGAGAGTTCCAGGCAGATGTACTCGATAAGAGCACTGGAGGAAATCAACGGCTCCAAGGTGCCGCCCTTTCGTGAATCCCCACACAAGGGCTGTATTTACCGTTCAATAGCAATTCTCTGGGAATCCTGTATCCCTGGAAACCATCCAAGTGCTAAGGAAAGAAATCCGTGTTGCAACTTTGTTTTAACGGATGAAACTGTTTCAGTGCTAACTGTAGTCCAATCCCTGGGTGCCAAATATGCAGGGCCCGGGGCAGATGACCACGGATTTGACCAGGGTTTCGGGCCCTGGGGAATTCTCTGGATTATGATTTTCTCTCCCTCAGCTTGAGGAGAGATTAGCTACCGTCTCGATGGAAGTGGCAGAACCATTGAGAAGCACTGTGCCCTAGTGGAATGAGCACAGGCCTGGCAGACAGAAGGATCTGGGTTCTAATCCCAGCTCTGCCACTTCTGTTGTGTGACCTTGGGCCAAGCACTTCACTTCTCTGGGCCTCCATCACCTCATCTGTAAAATGGTGCTGAGCAATGTGTCAGGGACTGTGTCGAGCCTGATTACTTTGTATCTAGCCGAGTGCTTAGTACAGTGCCCGGCACAAAGTAAGTGTTTAACAAATACCATCATTACCATTATCAATATTATTATTATTATTATTTCCAGTTCCAGTCAGGACCACTTTTCCTGATTTCTTCAATCCATGGTACTGCAAATAGCCTTCACTCTGCCACAGCCTAATGGTGGTAATAGGACAAGAAGTAGTGTGGCCTAGTGGAAAGAGCACGAGGCAGGGAGTCAGGAGACCTGGGTTCTAATCCTAACTCTTCCATATGTTTTCTGTGTGGTCTTTGGTGAGTCACAATTTCTCTGGGCCTCAGTTTCCTCATTCTTAAAATGGAGATTAAATACCTGTTCTCCATCACATGGCATAGATACTGTGAGAAGCAGCGAGGCTCAGTGGAAAGAGCCCAGGCTTGGGAGTCAGAGGACATGGGTTCTAATCCCAGCTCTGCCGCTTGCCAGCTGGGTGACTTTGGGCAAGTCACTTAACTTCTCTGTGCCTCAGTTACCTCATCTGTTAAATGGGGATTAAGACTGTGAGCCTCACGTGGGACAACCTGATGACCCTGTATCTACCCCAGCACTTAGAACAGTGCTCTGCACATAGTAAGCACTTAGCAAATACCAGCCTTATAATTATTATTATTAATCTCACTGCACTTCATCTACCCCAGCCCTTAGCAGTGTTTGGTTATGTAGTAAGAACCTCACAGATACCACAGTTATCATTGTTAGTAGTGGTGATGATATTTATGGAACATCTACTGATGACAATAAACTATAAGAAGAGCTTGAGTAAGAACAACAGAAACCAGAGACATTTCCCCGTGTCGTCTATGCTCTCTCAACCTCTTTCGTCAGCTGAGAAATACACCGTGGGAGAAAAAGTTTTACTTCCCTGTCAGAAGAGCTTATGCGCCTGAATCTCTCCTAGTCTCACACATCTGCCTGGGAAATACCCAGAAATTGTCCAAGCAGTGGAATCAGAATAAAATTCAATGTGCCATAAAAAATAGATGTATAGAGCTATGTAGACTTACTCTTTTTCAAAAAAAAAATTGATATTCGTTAGGCCCTTACTGTGCTTCAGGCTCTATACTAAGGACTGGGGTAGATGCAGGAAAATCAGGTTGAAGATCAGAGTATTAAATCTCCATTTTACAGGAGAGGCAACTGAGGCACAGAGAAGTTTAAGTGACTTGCCCAAAGTCCTGCCACAGACAAGTGGCAGATCTGGGATTAGAACCCATTTCCTTCTGACTCCCAGCCAGGCGCACTATCCATTATGCCATGCTGCATACAATTCTCCAATCTCCTGAGAAAATGAATGCACATTCTGCTTTATTCAAGATGGTATCACAAATGGAGGAATCCTGGGAGGGAAAAAAAAATATCTCCCAGCATTTAAACTATGTTCACCTCACCCCAGCTCTGAAGAGGTAGTACAAGGGGGAGATCGGGAAGACCTCCTGGGAGAGATGTGATTTCAGACGGGTTTTGGAGATAAGAAGAGCAGTGGTCAGCGGTGGAAGAGGGTAGAAAGTGAAGTGGTGAGTAGGTTAGCTTGAGAGAAACGGAGAGTGTGAGCTGGGATGCAGTGGAAGAAGAGTGTGGCTAAGTGGGACAGAGTAAGAGCTGACAGAGTGTCTTAAAGTCAGAGTTCAGTCATGCCACTGTTGTGTCTTCAGCCTTCACACAAACTGTCCCATGCTTTCTTCCACAGTTTTCTGATGGGAAGCTGAGGCCTCTCTCTCTCAACTCCCCACAGCGCTTAGAACAGTGCTTCACACACAGTAAGCGCTTAACAAATGCCACCATTATTATTCCACAGTTTTCTGATGGAAGCTGAGCCCTCTCTCTCTCAATCCCCAGTAAAGGGAGATAAAATCAGGTAGAATATTTCTGACAAGAAACTCAATTTGACAAGGCTGCTTCCACGTTTTGGAAGGAGAAATTGGTTATTTGAAAGAAAAGACTCTAAAAAAGATGCTAATGGCCACTTACCACACTTTCAATAATGCCAATGTAGAAAACACCATGTTCTCCAGAGAATTTTTGACAAGTTAAATCCTTCACTTACTAGTATTTAAGAAAATTGCCTGAGAGAACAATGATCCTCACATTTAAATGTGATTTTTCAATCAATAGCTTTTAAGGTAGTCTGAATCTAACTGATTTTACACAGAGGACTTGATATTACAGAAGAAAATGGGGTAAATCGTACACTTTATCAATGTGTATTTTGTCTACCAAGCCAAAAATTTTTCTTTTAATGTACACTAAATAATAATAACTGTGGTATTTGTTAAGCACTTACTATGTGCCTGTATACTAAGTGCTTCGGGAGATATACAAGATAATTGGGTTGGACACAGTCCCTTTACCACACAGACCTCACAGTCTCAATCTCCACTTTACAGATGAGGTAACATAGGCACAGAGTAGTGAAGTGACTTGTCCAAGATCACACAGCACTTAAGCAGCAGAGCCGGTTTTAAACCCCAGGTCCTTCTGAATCCCAGGTCGGTGCTCTGTCCACTAAGCCATGTTGCTTTGGCCTTAAAGAATTCAAACAATTTAGTCATTTTCACCCAGCTTCATAGTAGGATAACTGCAAGGAATTCTAAAATGGAGTCCAGAGCTTGCAGTATAATTACGTGGCTTCAATAATAGCGTATGGAGAGTCCATATTTAAAATATGATAACTAGATTGAATATCTCTCTGTTGATCTGGAATTCGCAAAACTCTGATTCAAAACCTTCCTCCATCACTAATTCAACATCTGGTAAAGTGACATGCCCAATATTTAATTATTTAATAACTACAGTTGATAATCACATTAAGGTATCCCTGTAAATCATGTGGGCTTTACACTGTGTCTTGAAGCATTACACAAATATAATGGGCTGGGGAAAGAGAATGAAATAAAGAAATAATTACATATTTTTGCTGTTCTATTCTGGAAACCACTTTCATTGCTCTAAACTATGCTACAGTGAGTTCACTCTGAACTCAAATTCAATTCAGTAGGCGACTGTCGCCATCAGAAAAACAGAAAAGGAATAGGGGAAAAAAAATCCTCTCACCTGTCTAAATTACCTCATTATCCTTGAGATTCCAGCTTAAAAATGTTTCTGACTCTTGCCATCAAAGAATCTGTTTTCTCCCTTTAAGAATGCAACCGAATTGTACTTTCCAAGCGCCTGGTACAGTGCTCTGCACACAGTAAGCACTCAAATACAATTGAATGAATGAATGAATGCAACCTTATGGAGGGCAAAATGTATATTTCAATTAGGAAAGCATGGAGGAGACAGGAGGCAGAAAGTCAGTGAGGAGCAATTCAGTAGTCAATGTGGGATAGAATAAGTGTTTGGATCTGTGTAGTAGCAGTTTGGATGGAGAGGAAAGGGGTGGATTTTAATGATATTTTGAAGGTGGAACTGAAAGGATTTGGGGACAGATTGAATAATAATCATTATTATTATTACTATGGCTTTTGGTTAAGCACTTCCTATTTGCCAAGCACTGTTCTAAGCACTGGGGTAGATACAAATTAACCAGGTTGGACACATTTCCTGTCCCACATGGGGCTCACACTCTCAATCCCCATTCTACAGATGAGGTCACTGAGACACAGAGAAGTTAAGTGATTTGCCCAAGGTCACACAGCAGACAAGTGGCAAAGCTGGGATTAGAATCCATGACCTCTGCCATGCCACTTGAATGCCAAACACTGTACTAAGGGCTGGGATAGACATAAAACACTCAGATCAGATATAGTCCTTATCATGGATGGAGGTCCCAATCTAAAGATGGGAAGCAAGAATGGGCATATTGTCCCTATTTTACAGATGAGGAGACTGAGGCACAGAAAAATGATCTCACTTGCCCAAGCAGATAAGCTCTTGAGCCAGGTCTAGGCCCCAAGTCTCCTTTAAAAAAATGGCATTCCTTGAGCCCTTACTATGTACCAAGCACTCTTCTAAGCACTGGGTTAAATAGAAGCTGACCAGGTTCGACACAGTTCCTGACCTAGATGGGGATCGGAGTCTTAATCCCCAATTTACAGACGAGGTAAGTGAGGCATAGAGAAGTTAAGTGACTTGCCCAAGGTTACACATCAGACAAGTGGAGCTGGGATTAGAACCCAGGTCCTTCCGACTCCCAGGCCTGTGCTCTATACACTCGGTCACGTGGTTTCTCCACAATCCTAAATGCTTATTTCTTTGCCTACAAGGAATCTATGGGCAAGGGATTTATTGAACACAGGGATTGCTGTCACCCATTCACCCCATCCATTCCAAGGGTCACTTCCTACCTTCATAAATTAGTTCCAAGAACTAACCCATATTTCTTTATTGTTGCCAGAATTACCTTCTCTAGAAAAGGTTATATTTATCTGGGATAGCACAAGAGTTTTCTTTCTTTCTTTCAAAAAACAGGACCACCCTCACTGAACTATCTAAATCCTTTAACAGCATTTAAAGAAGTCTTAAATATGAAGTCAGAAGTTTAACAAAGGGAATAAGGAGAGAAAGAACACATAGAACAATTCAATTTATTTAGTCGTACGTTTAGTCAGCTGCTCTCTTCAGCTGCAAATTTGAGTCAGAATAATGAATCAGTGGGTTTGGTAATTGGTCCACCGCTAAGCCATGTGGAGTGGAGCCATTTTACCTTGGGCTTGTGGATGGATGTCCACAACGTACCACCATTAACACCATGAACCAGCACTGTGCTTCTCTCTGCTCACATGACCACCACTGATCCTGGAGACTTCCACCTATGGGATGGAGTTTCCTCTTTCCCAGGTGCTCCATGCTCCTGGTGCTACATTCCAAACGTTGCTGCCACATGTTCCCACTGGGAGAAATCACTGAGGACCAACACTTTCACCTGCTATTCCCCAACTTGCTCCCTTCCTTCCTCGAAAGCCAGCCTTCTAATGTTTCTTAACCTCAACTCTCCCACTTCCATCAATCAATAAATCGATTATATTTAGTGAGCACTTACAGTGTGCAGGGCACTGTACTATGAGCTTGGAAGAGTACAATAGAGCATAGATAGACACGATCCCTGCCCCCAGCAAACATATGCTCTCTCACTTACCCCACCTGAGAATCCCTCCCTTTCCAAATCCATCAGATCCCACTTTCAAATGGCTCCTAATCTCCCACCTCCACCAAAATGCCCTCCCAATTAATTTCCCCAGCCTCTAAGCCATACAAACCTATCAGCCAACTCTACCAGTTTTGAACTTTAATTTGCTCATCCTCAGCACTCTTATCTCTTTTTAGATGTACATACAATTGTTTGCTTCGACTAAATTTATCCATATCTTTTGTATTTGTCTCCTCCAAAATAATGTGAGCTCTTTACAGCAGGGAGCATGGCTCTTTTTTATCTGTATTTCCCTAGAATCAAATACAGACTGTGAACCCGTTATTGGGCAGGGATTGTCTCTATCTGTTGACGAATTGTACATTCCAAGCGTTTAGTACAGTGCTCTGCACATAATAAGACCTCAATAAATACTATTGAATGAAGTACAGAACACTTCTTTGCACACAAGTGGGCCCACAATAACTGCTACTTTCATGTCTATTCCCTGCTGTAAGAAATTAATTAAAGGTCATAAATAATGCCTGTTCTTGAGTTCACCCATCTCAATATTCTCTCTTCTATGGTGGCAAGAAGAACTTTTCAGGACAATTCTTAGATGCCTCATAGATGATCCTGAAGTTCCTTGGATTAAAATAGTTGCGAATCTTAGAAGAAGGGACTGAAACACTAGTTTGAAGAAAGAAAGAAATCTCTTAGACTAGCTTCTCTCCAATGTAAGATATCCAGGTGGCAAATTAGAGATTCAGCCTACCCAAGAAAATACTCATTTCTCCAAAATGTTAAGAGTAAATTTACACCAAGTACTCTCAGAAATAAAGTGTCTACAATATAAGTTTCTCATTTAGAAAGCCAACTTTTTCAAAGCTGTGTTATTTTGAAATTGCTTTGACTCGCCAAGTGGAAAGTGAAAAATTAAGATGCCTTACATTCAAATATTGAACCGGGATGAAAGAAATGACATAAAAAGCTGATTAGCAAGTGAAGAAACGCCAACTAGAAACGTGTTGTGGAAGATACACTTCTCGGGTGTTTTCTGGCTCCAACTTACTGAACAGAGGTACGTAGATGACGGATGATATGTGTAGCCTGCTCATTTCCAATATGATTTAGATTTATACAGAATTTGGCATGATCAATTTTATGAGGGAAACAGTGAAAGAAATGTACATGCCTTTATTCCACTGGAAAAGAACAACAAAATGTTGAACAGAATGAAAGAATAATTCATTGACTTTATGCTGCCATTTTGGGGCCTGGTACATTTTAAGATTCCCATGCAATGTTACATCATAATCCCCTGAAAAGAGAGGTTTATAATATAAACAATGACACAACCAAAATAAGCCATGAATGGTATCTTTGTGTAGCTCCATCTGTGTTTTTATGGTCATAATCACCTACAATTCTCAATGAATACTGACAGCAAAATCCACTGCAGATATGTTTGTTTTTAGACAGATTTACTTCCTAATAGCATTAGTTTGTAATTGGCACTGTGAAAGCAGCAGGAGAAAGGTAAAAGCTTAATTAAAACATGCTTCTACAGAAGTTGGGGAAAGCCTATAATGAGCTGAAGCAGGCAAATTAATAAACTTCACTGCTTAAATGTCCACTGTTACTCTTTGTCCTTGTGTTTATTTCCTCAGTCAGATACCTGGATGAGATTTCTTTCCACCAAATAACACCCTTCTCAATTTCTCCTCTCTCTCATAGTTCATAATGCCGATCTCCCTAGCAGAAATGATGAAAAATTACTTATGTTTTTTTTTTTTTTCCATAGGCCTAAAGTTTTAACTATTAAATCTTTCCACTTGTGATTTTAAGATGGGATCCATAACTGCTGTTTTCAAAAAGGAGAAATAGAAACAGTTGTAAATCAAGAATACTATGTTTACCCAAAATAGGTGCTAGATATATTCATATATTTCGGCTTTACTACTTGCTGATTTGGGGAAGAGCTGCTAAAATTCTTCCCTAATACAGTTCTCATTGTTGTCTTCCTGCTTTCTCTAAGCAAATCACTTACTTTTAATAAATTAGGGACCTGAAGAAATTTCTGGATCATCGGCTTTGGGAGTGTCAACAGTGCTTGGAACTCGCTCACACTCCTCTCTTTCTCTAGGCTTACACTGATCCTCAGGGATTTCAATATCCATGTGGATGTTCCTGTTGATCCTTCCACTGCCCGCTTCCTATCATTCCTCAGCTCCACTGACCTGCCCTGCTCCACCCACTTCCCCCACTCACCAACTTGGACACACATTCAATCTCATTCACTCTAGTCACTGACTCGTGCAATCTCTACCCTAACCAACTTCAAAATCCCTCTATTCAAACACGATATCCTCATCTCCCTTCCCTCCCACACACCCTCCCTCACAGATCTGTCCTGTTCTTCCAAAGAGACCGCTTGTACTCTTCCACATGTTCAGTAGATTGCTCTGCCATCAGTAAGGTCTCAATAAATATGACTGATTGATTGACCAATGATGGACTTATTCCAGTATAACTGGTTCTGCCCTAGCATTGCTTTCCCCGTATATTTTGGCTAGTGAATTAGAGAACATTCTATGACAACGGGACTCTGTGAGGGGCCCTTAAGAAGCAGTCAGATGCACGTGCAGAAAGGATGAGTTCGGCCACACAAATTTTCTTTAATGCAGGGTCTCGCGAGAGCCTACCCTACATAGAGAGCTAGGGCAATATAATAACCATGTTAATTACATTGTCCACCATGGCAAAAGGTAAGTTGGAGGAATCAAGACACAGTTGTTCTCCTTTACATCCATCTAACATTTTAGAGAGAAACTAACAACCCCAATTTCCCCCTCAATTTCCTGCTAGTATCCCAGTATGGACTCTTCCTGTTGGGTAATAATAATAATAACAAAAATTAATGTCTTTATTTTTTAAGCACTTACTACATGCCAAGTGCAATTTTAAGCACTGGGGTTGATACAGGATACTCAGATCCCACATGTGGCTCACAAAATAGGAGGAAGAACAGATATTGAATCCCCATTTTGCAGATGAAGGAATTGAGGGACAGAGGGGTTAAGTGACTTGCCTAAGATCACAAAGCAATTAAGTGACAGAGCCAGAAATAGAACTTAGATCCTCTGACTCCGAGGCCCATCCTCTTTCCCCTAGGGCTTGCTGCTAGCAATCTGGTCGTGCTGGAAAGTCATAGACTTGACACAGCTTCTACTTCAATCAATCAATCGTATTTACTGAATGATGCTATGTGGACAGCACTGTATTAAGCACATAAGAGAATACAAGAGAATTAGCAGACACACTCCCTGACCGTAACATCCTTACATTTGAAGAAAACGTCCGTGATGTCTGGTTTCCAAAGCACAGAGAAAGCATGGGGCAGCTTTCCACTGACTTGAACTAAGTAAACATTTTACCCTGCGTGGAAAGACCTGAAACAATGTGGCCAATATAGAGAATGAAGAGTTGAAAGCCGGGGCTTCAACCCCACCGAGCGTCATGTGCATCAGATAGCGGCTGCCGAGATGAAAGCAGGGAAGCAAAGGGACCCCAACCTCAACTAAGGAATTTGCCACAAATCAAGATTCTTTTCTCCAAGCTGCAGTTGAATGACCCTTTTACGGGAGAAATGAAGCATCTGATTGATTTAATTACCAACTGTTGTACCATCACATTCATTTATAGTTGTCCAACTCTTTCAGTAACATTATGAAGCAGATTTATTGCTTGGCGTACAATTCTGACCCCTCTGGTATTCTTTTGATTGAAAGAAAAAGAAATGAATTATTAGAATTTTCCAAGAAACTAGTGCACTGGAGGTCAAGCATTCCTCCTTTTTCATAGTACATGATGAGATTTCAGAGTCCGTTGCTGGGAGTGGAGACAAGAGGTGGGAGACCAGCCTGATGATGCTTAGTATCAACCCTCCACCTACTACAACTCCCACTAAAGACAAAAAATGTATACATCGAGATACTTTGACAACAGGCCTAACAAGTAGGTTGGCTGGAAAGAAAATTCTGCATCTCCCCTAGACTGGCATATTTAGAGCACCCTTATCTTCTGGACCCCAAAACTAGAATAACTAGAGGAAAAACAAAAGCTACAACAATACTGAAAAAATACCAAAAATTTGGTTCTTTCAGTTACTCCCTCGTTCAAAAAGCACAATTGATCGAAACAACCCACTGGGTATTTCTGTGAACAGATTTAGTCGTGTATGTTTTATGTGCATGTCATGTGACGTGATGTGCTGTGGAAAGCACTGTCTGTTTGGTAAATAATGCTGTTAAATTTGACATAATTGCCCATTATGAAAACTAGAGTTATAAAGTAAGTCAAACCACTTTACCAAGATTATCTTTTTTTTACATCTGCACTCTGATATTTTGATTGGGGAACGCCCATTTGATCTTCAAGGGCGCACGCACTCTTTCTGAATGAGTCACCGATCCAGAGGACACAGACCAAATTGTTGCTTTACAGAGCTGCAGACTTCGGGTTTCTCTTCCCACTTTATGGGTCTGCACTCTGGCTCAATGAAGACCGACAGCTCAGTTGGAATGATTTAAAAAATGTCTAGAAAATTCATAATGTCAGAGAAAATGCATATCAGTGACTCCCATACAAAACTGTTCACCAAATATGGCTTGAAACACACTTCAAAGCCTGGTTCTGACAAACACACACTTTAAAAGATTAACCCTTCAATTTGGCATTTTTACCAACAGTTTGACAAAGAAGGGAGATCAGCCTTATCGGGTCCAAGGAAAGTGCAGAATCACTGCCTAATTCACGTCCTGTGGGTTGGGTCACTGTGTGCCTGGGTTTGTAATGCTTTAGTTCTACTGATGAAATAAATTTACTTCCATCATTTCCTAAATTAATTCAGCATCTAAGAGCCCCATGTGGGACAGGCGCTGTGTCCAATATGATTATCTTGACTCTACCTCATCGTTAAGCATCGCGCTTGGCACCCGGCAAGGGATTTGCAAATACCGTTAGCGTTATTATTATTGACTCCAAAACTACTTCTGCTACAAATCTATTTTTAACTTGTGCTGGGACTACATACTCATTTCCTCCCCAACACATTTTCACTACCTATTTGGAATACAGCCTTCCTAGGGAATTTGGGAACCCTCTTCGGACAATCCGTGCCCATCTGGTTACAACATGGTGCTACGTGAGCAGAGCAAGGTCGTGCACTCACTTGCAGCAAGAGTTAAGAGATGTGTGTTATAAGGGAAGTTTTCTCTAACGCAAGGTTCACCCCTTAACTTAACCCCTGCATTACAGGGCATCCTTGTGTACATATTGTAAGCCCGTCAAAGGGCAGGGACTGTCTCTATCTGTTGCCGACTTGTACAATCCAAGCGCTTAGTACAGTGCTCTGCACATAGTAAGCGCTCGATAAATACTAGTGAATGAATGAATGAATATGCCTGATGCTCTGTGAACTGCATTCCTGTAGTCCTCTAGACTGTAAGCAGCATAGAATGAGCACTCGATAAAGTCGACTGACTGACTGACTGACCGACTGACACTCCTTTTCCTCAAATTGTCCTCAAACTTGCCGGGGGAGAAAAGAGCTGGGGGAAAGGCCAAAGCCAGGGTCAAAAAATGTAAGTTATTAGTATCGATTCTTTATTTCAAATGAACAGAATGGCTGCTTCATTTCTTAAAGTGACACACAATTATTTAATAAAATGATTCTTTTTCACAATAGGATTCTGGGAATACACCTGGTTCTGTTACGCAAGGAGCGGTACGCTGTGGCAAATCCAAACTCATGGTATATTACTCAGCCATTCTAAAACCTCACACACACACAGACAGGGACACACATTAGCATGGCAAATCGGAACAGGCTAGTGTTGTTGGATGAAGGTTCTCTAATTCCCTAATGACACGCCAGCCCAAATCCAAAGTGAAAACATGCACTGGGGCAGAATTGACAGTACTCACCGAGTGCTTACTGGGTATAGAGCACAGCACTAAATGCTTGGAAGAGTACTGCTGACCCACTTGAGGTAAGTGAAAAAAAAAATCTTTCATTACTACTATCATTATTATTATTACAGTATTTGTTAAGAGCCTACTATGTGCCAAGCACTGCTCTAAGCGCTGGGATAGATACAAGCTAATCAGGTTGTCCCACGTGGGGCTCACAGGCTTAATCTCATTTTATAGATGAGGTGACTGAGGCACTGCAAAGTTAAGTGGCTTGCCCAAGGTCACACAGCAGACAAATGGCGGGATCGGGATTAGAACTCACGTCTTCTGTCTCCCCAGCCCGGGCTCTTGCCACTAAGCCATGCTGCTTTCCTGTCATGCTTTTCATGACAGAGGCGTGCTGCTAGGGCATACAATAAGTTAAATGCGTGATCGTCAGGAACTTAAAAATGTGGTAATAACACTGTGGAGTCAGTTCTTCGATAACATGGGGGCTTTGTTCTTGCACTACAGAAAACCCACGTTATTGTACTTAGACTTTGTCAGGGCCCTGTCTAGGCACATAATCACTTCATCTGACACATCCTGAAGGTGTATATTGTGGGAGGATGGAGCCTAATTCTTATTGATGGAGGAGGAGGGAGTAGGGAGGGAATGTCTGCTGTCTTACACACCGGGGCAGTAGGGAATGATGATGATGATGATGATGATAGTAATAATTACGATATTTCTTAAGCGCTTACTAGGTGCAAGGCTCCATACTATGTGCTGGGGTGGATACAAGCAAATTGGGCTGGGCACAGTCCCTGTCTCCTGTGGAGCTCACAGTCTCAATCCCCATTTTACAGATGAGGTCACTGAGGCACAGAGAAGTGAAGTGACTTGCCCAAAGCGACACAGCGGATAAGTGGCGGAGCCAGGATTAGAACCCATGACCTCCTGACTCCCAGGCCAGGGCTCTATCCCCTACTCCATGCCCAGACCCACTGCCTGCCCACAGGGAGCTTAGAGGGCACAGAGCTCAGTAGACTGGGGGTGGGTCTCTCCCCAACCCTCCTGCTAAGTCACCAGGGCTCTCTCCTTTCTAGCAGGGAGAAAGACTTAATAACATCCTGCCGAGGGGAGCCAGATTGCAGACAACAGTGGTGGGGAATTAAAAAGAAACAAAAACTTGGGACACAATCAGGAAGAGCAGCCCGCATCTTTCGCTCAGCTGCAAGGAAGATGGGGGATACTCCTGGGATCCTAATTCCAAAATCATAATGACAGTATTTGTTAGGCATTCACTATGTAACAAGCACTGGTCTAAGTGTTGAATAATACAGACAAGATAATCAGTTTGGGCACAGTCCCTGTCCTGCATGAGGCTTGCAGCCTTAATCCCCCATTTTGCAGATGAGGTAACTGAGGCCCAGAAAAGGGAAGTGATTTGTCCAAGGACACACAATAGACAAGTGGAGGAACTGAAATGAGAACTAGGTCCTTCTGACTCCCAAGCCCGTGCTCTATCCACTAAGCCAGGGATAGTTTATCTGGGGTCTTTAAAATATTTGTTCGGCTGCAACACTGCTCCTATACTACAACTTGTTTTAAACCATCACATTACTGCTTCACAAATGTCAGCAGTTCCATACACCAAAATGGTGAAATAAAAACAATCTTTGATCCACTGGCCAGCCCAACCCTTCATTTGTCTCTTGGGAACAATGAACTTTCCAAGCACTTAGTACAGTGCACAGTAAGTGCTCAGTAAATATGATTGAATGAATGAATGAATGAAGGACCGATGACAAGACTTAGCACACAGCACTTATGTGTGTATCTGTAATTTATTTATTTATTTGTATTGATATCTCTCTCCCCCTCTAGGCTGTAAGCTCCTTGTGGGCCGGGACTGTGTCCGTTCACCGTTCTTTTGTACTCACCCAAGTGCTTAATACAGTGCTTTGCACAAGTGCTCAGTAAATACGACTGAATGAATGGAAGCTCCATACCCCAAAATGGTGGAATCAAAGCACTCTTTGACCCACTGGCCACCGGCCCCCTTCGTCTGTCCCTCAGGAACGATTAAGGACCGATGACAACGCTTTGCGTTTGGCTAAATACCGGAGCTAAAAATAAGTAGGGATTTCACTCCCCTGTTTGCTCTTTAATCTAAAGCCGCTTCTACCGTCGCCCTTCCCCTCCCCTCCCACCGCCCCCTCCACAAACTGCGGGGCTTAACGTCAACGTATGATGAAATTCTGCAGAAACATTTTCCATTCTGATACCTAAATCCCCTAACCCTTAAGCCAGAAACCTGTCACCGTTGACTTTTCTAAGGCTGACAGCGTGGAGAAAGATCACGAGCTCGGGAATCGGGAAACCAGTGGTCTACTTAGCCCCTGGCCTGCTAGGTGACACCTTGGGCGAGGCGCTGACCTTTCTGTGCCTCTGTTTCCTCCAGTACAAAGGGAGTGAGATACGTGCTCTCTTTCTCTAAAAGAGTCATTACGGGAGAGGCAGGAGGAAAGGAAGAAATCCCAGATATACTGGTAGGCTGCAAACAAGTGAGGGCAGGGATCACGCCTATCAGTGCTATTGTACTCTCCCAAGCACCCTGACCGGTGCTCTGCACACAGTAAGCGCTCATTAAGTACCACTGACTAATGCATGATGTTAGAGGTGCATAGGTCTATGATGACTACAAAAATCGGGCTTGATGCCACCTAATGTCATCAAGGCTTCCATCATACCATGTAGCAATAACGATATCATTAAGTGCTTACTACGTGCAGAACACTCTAGTAGAAAAGCAATGCTGCTAACGGAAAGAGCACAGAGGGCCTGGGTACGAAGCCCGGTTCCTGCCACTTGTCTGCTGTGTGACCTTGGATAAGATTAGAGAAGCAGCGTGGCTCAGTGGAAAGAGCACGGGCTTTGGAGTCAGAGGTCATGGGTTCGAATCCCGGCTCGGCCACTCGTCAGCTGTGTGACTTTGGGCAAGTCGCTTAACTTCTCGGTGCCTCAGCGACCTCATCTGTAAAATGTACAGACTGTGAGCCCCACGTGGGACAACCTGATCCCCCTGTGTCTACCCCAGCGCTTAGAACGGTGCTCGGCACATAGTGAGCGCTTAACAAATACCAACATTATTATAAGTCACTTCACTTCTCTGGGTCTCAGTTTCCTCATCTGTAGAATTGGGATTTAAAACCTGTTCTCCCTCCTACTTAGACTCACAGTCTATCACTGATTATCTTGTATCTGTCCCAGGTCTTAGTACAATACTTGGCACACGATGCCTGCTTAGCAAATACCACAGTTAACATCATGATTCTTCTTATTATTTTTTAACAAAGCGCTGGGAAAGAATACCCAGGTGGAAATTTAGGGTCATTTCCCTCGGGGGAGGTCACCTATCTAAAAAAGGATACTGACCTATTAATAATAATGTTGGTATTTGTTAAGCGCTTATTATGTGCCAATAATAATAATAATAATAATAATGTTGGTATTTGTTAAGCGCTTACTATGTGCCGAGCACTGTTCTAAGCGCTGGGGTAGACACAGGGGAATCAGGTTGTCCCACGTGGGGCTCACAGTCTTAATTCCCATTTTACAGATGAGGTAACTGAGGCACAGAGAAGTTAAGTGACTTGCCCAAAGTCACACAGCTGACAAGTGGCCGAGCCGGGATTCGAACCCATGAACTCTGACTCCAAAGCCCGTGCTCTTTCCACTGAGCCACGCTGCTTCTGCTGCCTCAGTGCCAAGCACTGTTCTAAGCGCTGGGTAGATACAAGGTCATTAGGTTGTCCCTCGTGGGGCTCACAGCCTTCGTCCCCATTTTACAGATGGAGTAACTGAGGCACAGAGAAGTTAAATGACTTGCCCAAAGTCACACAGCTGATAAGTGGCAGAGCTGGGATTAGAACCCACGACCTCTGACTCCCAAGCCCAGGCTCTTTCCACTGAGCCACGCTGCTTCTCCAATAACACTGTGTGGTCAGAAAACAGTGACTACACCTTAGAAAAGGAATAACTTCCAGCAGGTCTCCCTTTAGGAAACTCTTTCCCGGGATAGCATGATTGCATTTCCGTAGTGTCGATTCCCTACATCATGAACTCAGAACAAATCTAAAATAATGGAACAAAGTATGCTCATTGTGGACAGAGGAAGTATCAACCACGCTTGTCATTTTTGTACCTTCCCAAGGACTTTAGTACAGCACTTTACACCCAAAGGTCTACTTTAAATAGTAGGGTTTCCGTTCCCCTATTTGCTCTTAATCTACAGGTATTTCTATCCTCTTCAAGTCACCGCCCCCCCCCAACCCCACCCCCGAGCCCCCAGTAAGTGCTCAATAAGAATGATTTATTGATGGTAATAATAATGATGATAGTTGTATTTTTTAGCAAGAAAACTCTAAGGGTGCACAAAGCAGAGCAACTTTATGAGAGAAGGCGGGGCATTCTGAAAGAGGGTCCGCCCACGGAGTCGCTATGGGTCAGAAATGACTTGACGGCATTTGAAGGAAAGGATGTTATGCAATTACTACAAGACAAGCACTGTTCTATCGGCCGGGGTAGATGAAAGGTAATCAGATTGGACCCGGTCCCGGTCCCACATGGGGCTCACCGTCTTTATCCCCATTTTAAAGATGAGGTAACTGAGGCGCAGAGAAGTGAAGTGACTTGCCCAAGTTCACACAGCAGACAAGTGGCAGAGCAGGGATTAGAACCCAGGTCCTTCTGACACTCAGGCCCATGCTCTCTCCACTAGGTCATGCTAGCAATCTGCCAGGAAGGTACAGGGATATGCAGCAATCAGGTGGCTCTCTGAGTAGAGTCGGGGGTTGCAAATGGCAAGTACCGATGGAGCGTTAAGTATTGACGGAGCGTTAAGTCTGGCCGTTAAATGGCCAAGATATCTGGATTCAAGTGAGCAGCAAATCACTGCCTGCAAAGCTTGTGGAGCTTGTGGAGCTCACAAGCTATTTAATTTAGGCACGAGTCCACGATTAAAAAATTAAATTCCTAACACTACTGGGACATATTTGCATAGACTCCATTCATTCATTCAATAGTATTTATTGAGCGCTTACTATATGCAGAGCACTGTCCTAAGCGCTTGGAATGTACAAATCGGTAACAGATAGAGACAGTCCCTGCCCTCTGATGGGCGCACAGTCTAATCTCGGGAGAGGGACAGACAAGAACAATAGCAAACAGACAAGAACTAGAGCAAAGACAAGAACAATAGACTCTAGACTGTAAACTCATTGTGGGCAGGGAACTTGTCTAACAACCTTGTTTTACTGTACTCTCCCAAGTGTTTATTGAGCCGGTAAGTGCTCTGCATGCAGTAAGTGCTCAGTGAACACCCCTGATTGCTATTTGATCGGATAAGTATTTCACTGTGTTCTTAATCATTTAAAAAAATAATCATCATTTAAAAAAAATAAATATCTAGTCAATTTTTGAGATCTTGAGGATGTACTAATGTCCTTGACTGCATCTCCTGTGGTAAACTCCACCTGGCTTTGCACTTGAGAGAAGCAGCACGGCTCAGTGGTTAGAGCGGGGGGACGTCTGGGAGTCGGATGAACGCCGGCTCTGCCACTTGTCTGCCGTGTGACCTTGGGCAAGTCACTTCACTTCTCTGGGCCTCAGTTACCTCATCTGTAAAATAGGGATTGAGACCGTGAGTCCCACATGGGACGGGGAATGTGTCCACCCAATTTGCCTGTAACCACCCCAGTGCTTAGTACAGTGCCTGGCACATAGAAAACGCTTAATAAATGTCATGATTATTTATCGTTGAGCTCCCTATTTTCATGGAATCAATTATGAACATTAAATAGGGGTTTTTTTCAGTAATAAGCTTAATCATTAGCATTTCTTATATATGTGAGCGTGGGTGAGAGTGCAAGGAATGATCATGAATTGACCCATAACCAATAAACCACCACTCTCCCACCTTCAAAGCCGTCCTAAAATTACAACTCCAAAAGGCCTTCAAAAACTAAGTTCTCATTTCTCCTACTCCCTCCCTCTCCCTTCTGCATCACCTATGTACTTGGATCTGTACCCTTCAAGAGCTTATTAGGGGCACGAAATGTGTCTGCTATAGTCTCATATTGCATTCTACCGAGTGCCTGGTACAGAGCTCTGCACGCAGTAAAAGCATTCAACAGATACGACTGATCAATCGATAATCACCCCACCCTTGACCCCACAGCACTTGTGTACATATATATCCTTATTAGCTTAATGGAGGGAGCAGAGACCTGGGAGTCAGAAGGTCACGGGTCCTAATCCTGGCTCCGCCACTTGTCTGACTGTGTGACCTTAGGCAAGTCACTTCACTTCTCTGTGCCTCGGTTCCTTCATCTCTTAAGTGGGGATTGAGACTGTGAGCCCCACAAGGGACAGAGACTGTGAACAACCCGCTTTGCTTGTACCTACCACAGCACTTAGTTCAGTGCCTGGCACTCGGTAAGTGCTTAACAAATACCACAATTATTACACCCTGCCATTTCTCCTAACTGAAATTTATTCCAATGTCTGCTCCCCCCGACCGGACTTTCGGTGCCATGTAGGCGGCGATTGTGTCTACCAACTCTATTTGTATTGTATTCCCCCAGTGGGTTAGTACAGTGCTCTGCACACAGTAGACACTCGAGCAATACTACTGATTGACTGATTGATCGCTTTGTGCCGACCACTGTCCTAAGCGTTTGGGAGAGTACAACAGATTAAGTAGATGTGACCCTTGATTTCCAGGAGCTTATAATCCAGTGCAGGGAGAGAAGCATTAAATAAATTACACACAGAGGAAGGAATAGTTAACAAAGATGGGCTGGGAGGGTGTCTACGTTCTTAGGGGATTTGGATTTAAGGGCATAGATAATAATAACGTTGGTATTTGTTAAGCGCTTACGATGTGCAGAGCACTGTTCTAAGCGCTGGAGTAGACACAGGGGGATCAGGTTGTCCCACGTGGGGCTCACGGTCTTCATCCCCATTTTACAGATGAGGTAACCGAAGCACAGAGAAGTTAAGTGACTTGCCCACAGTCACACAGCTGACAAGTGGCAGAGCCGGGATTCGAACCCGTGACCTCTGACTCCAAAGCCCGTGCTCTTTCCACTGAGCCACGCTGCTTCTCAGGTAATGTGATAGGGAGGAGAAAACAGCGTCAGATTAGAGATTAGTCAGGGAAGGCTTCCTGGAGGAGAAGTGAAGGGGAGAGTGGTGGTCTGTCGCATATAAAGGGGGAGTTCATTCATTCAATCGTATTTTTTCGATGGTTACTGTGTGCACAGCACTATACTAAGCACTTGGGAGAGTACTGGGGAAGCAGCGCGGCTCAGTGGAAAGAGCCTGGGCTTTGGAGTCAGAGGTCATGCGCTCGACTCCCGGCTCTGCCACTTGTCAGCTGTGTGACTGTGGGCAAGTCACTCAACCTATCTGTGCCTCAGTTACCTCATCTGTAAAATGGGGATGAAGACTGTGAGCCCCACGTGGGACAACCTGATTCCCTCGTGTCTACCCCAGCGCTTAGAACAGTGCTCTGCACATAGTAAGCACTTAACAAATACCAACATTATTATTAAAATGTGGATTAAGTGTGAGCCTCACGTGGGACAACCTGATTACCCTGTATCTACCCCCCGCGCCTAGAACAGTGCTCTGCACATAGTAAGCGCTTAACCAATACCAACATTATAATTATTATTACTACTCTAAGCAAGAGGGAGAATGTGAGCAAAGAGTTGACGGTGAAAGAAACAAAGAAGGGAGATGGAGTGAGTAGATTGGTGATGAGAAGTCACGTATTAGCCTACCATCCAGAGGACGATAAGACCTGCTGGAATCAGCCCTTTCATGGGGTCGGGGGGTTCACAAGTTGGCCGGGGCTACGTGGGCTTCAGACCTGATAGTCCGGTCGGTCCCGGGCACTTCCCAGAAGGTCAGGGCGGCAGCTCATCTTAAGATTCCCCTGGGCAGATTCTCACAAAAACAGATTTTCCATGGGAAAGCGATGGAAAAAGAAATATATCTGGCCTCCCCAGAAACACTGCGCATGTGTGTGTTTTTGTAACAATACATGGAATGCAATCTTTTCACTTACACATCTGTCCACACAAACAGCATCAGCAGGCAGCGGCGGCAGCATCTCTAACTCTACACGCGAAAATCGGTGATGAAGACAAAGCCGGTAATTTCATTGCTGCTAAAAGCAGCGATAGAAAACTACTAAATTAAACGCATAATTGAAAGTAGCAACAATTCATCCTGGAGCAGGATGAAAGTAAATTTTACAGTTTTTTGGCTAATAATCAAGAGACAGGAAAATTGGAGCAATACTAAAGTCACATTTGTAGGCTTTTAATGAAAAATCTGGGGCAGGGGAAATGTGAAGATGGAAAACTCCAAACAAGCTGCCCTCAATAAGATCATTCTGGAAACGTTATGTTCCTGAATGTTTAGAGACGATGAGAAATGGCTCCTGAATTTCCTCAAGCGAACGATGTTTGTTTCTGCGGGGATACCTGTTTTCGCGTTGCAGATGGGCTTAAACACGTCAGTGGATTTAGGGAAGGTTCTTCAGACTGCCCACTGACACAGTGTCAGAGAAAATTAGTGTATGCACCCACACAGTGTTGCACACAGGGTGAGTGTTGCAATGCAAGATTTCTTTCACTGACGCTTCTGAAATAACACAGTCCCTGTGCTACAGGAGAATACACAATGAC
Organism: Ornithorhynchus anatinus; assembly: GCF_004115215.2. Taxonomy (NCBI): domain Eukaryota; kingdom Metazoa; phylum Chordata; class Mammalia; order Monotremata; family Ornithorhynchidae; genus Ornithorhynchus; species Ornithorhynchus anatinus. The sequence goes on along the minus strand of NC_041735.1, from coordinate 63,456,457 downwards.
AGTCACATTAAGTACATGCTACAGATCAAGCAGAGATCTAAACACAGGGTATGACAGGCACAATTTTGACCCAAAAAGGACTCCCTCTCTAGCAGGTAGGGAGAACTAGTATTTTTATCCCCATTTTCAGAAGGGAAAATTCAGATTCAGAGAGCTTAAGTGACACGTCCAAGGTCTCGTCTCCAGCAAGGGATTAGAAACTGGGTTTCCTGACTTCCAGTCCCAAGCTCTCTCCACTAGACCCTGCTTGCCTCACCCATGAGAACCAGTTATGCTCTAAATAGATCGACACCTTCAGGGTCAGGCAAAGGAAAAGTGAAAAATAAAATGATTCTCTTTTCAGTAAGGATCCAGTAAAAAGAATAAGAATTTCTTAAAGGAAAACAAGAAGATTCTGAACATATGAAGGCTGAGAAGTGATGGCAGATGAGCCAAAACCTAACTTAAAACTATAATAATATCAATGATAATGTTCGTATTTGTTAAGCGCTTACTATGTGCAGAGCACTGTACAGATTGTCCCACGTGAGGCTCTCAGTCTTAATCCCGATTTTACAGATGATTGGAACTGAGACACAGAGAAGTGACGTGACTTGCCCACAGTCACACAGCTGACAAGTGGCAGAGCCAGGAGTCGAACTCATGACCTCTGACTCCGAAGCCCAGGCTCTTTCCACTGAGCCACGCTGCTTCCCAGTTCAACTACGCATACATCAGACACACTAACTTCTCTTGTAATGCCAAGGTTTTGCTTCTGAAAGACCCTATGTCAAGGTAACAAGGTAACCCAGGTTAAGCACACTTGGGTCAATGCTTCAGGAATACACACACAAGTCTTTTCCAACATTTAATGGCCAACCAGAACGTTAACAATAACAATTATGGTATCTGTTAAGCGCTTACCATGTTCTAAGCACTGTTCCAAGTGCTGGGAGAGGATACAAGATAATCAGGTTGTCCCACATGGGGCTCACAGTCTTGATCCTCATTTTACAGATGATGTACCTGAGGCCTAGAGAAGTCAAGTGACTTGCCCAAGGTCACACAGCAGACAAGCGGCGGAGCTGGGATTAGAACTCATGTCCTCCGACTCCCAAACCCATGCTCTTGCCACTACTACGTGCTGCTTCTACTTTCCGATTTTGTAAATAAAGAATTTCTGAGCTCAAACAAAAGCAACAACAAAAACCCACATTCAAACCTTGTAGAGAACTGCATAAGAAAAAAAATCACCTGGCAACTACCCATTATGAAGAAAATGATTTTGGAAATATTTAAAATAAAAATAAATGATGGTATTTGTTAAGCGCTTACTATGTGCCAAGCACTGTTGTAAACTCTGAGGTAGATTCAAGGTAATCAGGTTGTCCCACGTGGGGCTCTCAGTTTTAATCCTCATTTTACAGATGAGGGAATTGAGACACAGAAAAGTGAAATGACTTGCCCAGGGTCACACAGCAGACAAGTGGAAGAGCCGGTATTAGAATCCACGTCCTCTGACTCCCGAGCCCGTGTTCTTGCCACTAAGCCATGACTGTGATTAACTGCCCCTTTACACGTTCAAACAGCTGGCATTCACCAAATAACAGATGCCAAATCATGTTTCTTTCAATCCATTCAAAGGGCAGTTGAATAACTCACTTGATGAAATGACTATGATGATTTGGTGACTATGATGATTTGATTGAGCTGTGGTCTCTCTCAGTGATGGCTGCCTAAAGACCGGTGGCAGAGCTATTTTCTGGCTCTGTCCCCCTAAATCATCATAATAATGATGGTATTTGTTAAGCCAAGCACTGTGCTAAGCACTGGGGTAGATACAAGGTAATCAAGTTGGACACAGTCCCTGTCCCACATGGGGCTCACAGTTTCAATCCCCACTTTACAGAGGCCCGGAGAAGTGAAGTGACTTGTCCAAGGTCACACAGCAGATAAGTGGCGGAGCCAAGATTACAACCCGTGACCTCTGAGACTTCTGATTCCCAAGCCCGTGCTCTTGACACTAGGCCACGCTGCTTCTCTAAATTGTTTATTTTCAATAGCTTTTCTAAATACCAAGATGCTGAAGGGATAACTCATTTTGCCTCCAGGTTAACTAATCGGCTCCTTCTCAGATAATAATAACAATGATATTTGTTAAGCACTTACTACATGACAACCATTGTTCTAAGCGCTGGGGTAGATACGAGTCAATCAGGTTGGACACAGTTCCTGTCCCACACTCTTAATTCCCATTTTACTGATGGGGTAACTGAGGCTCAGTGAAGTGAAGTGACTTGCAGGAGGTCACTTAGAGACAGCCCTGTTGTTGATTTGCCTAAGCCATGCCAAAATTATTGATACCTGAATACTGACCATTGCATTCTGAGAACAAGTACCTCATGGAAAAAAAGAAAATCAACCTCGATTCCCATACCTTCAATATTCCCAGTGAAACTGAAAACACCACGTTTTAAAATCGGGCTGACCGAGTGTGGGGTAGAACATTTACATATTTCATATTTGCCAAATTTTTTTTTGGCATTTTTGTGCTAATCAAAACAACTTGCATTCTTTGCCTGCAGACCAGAGGTGCTGCTGGAAATGGAACATGAACAGACAAGCATCATTCCAGCCAAAATGCTTCCTTGTCATTTTAATCTCCCTTTGATTTTTTTTTTTTTAATAAAGGTGCTGATCATTTATCTTAGATTCTGCAGAGCAGAGAAATCGAAGGTGCATATATATGTGTGTGTGGGTGTGTGGGCACATATATACAAGTAACCACTTACCTGTGTGTAATGGACCAAAAGGCCATATACAAAAATATTTCTAGTTTTCACTTGCTCTGCAAAATCTCTGATTCCCACTAGATCTTCTACTGGACCGCTCAACGAAGGAGTTTCCGAATCATGCAAATGCACCTGAAAAGGGACATAGGAAAAGTGATGGGGTGTGGGAATACACATTCACTGCACGTGCCATTTACAAATGAACCGAAACACAATGCTTCAAAGCACATGGAAGTAAGATATTACAAATCGCTTTCATTGACTGGCATTAATTTCCACCTAATGCCAGTCATGATTATCTAACGTCACGTACCGGGAGCCGTCGTAAAAATCCAGGGATAACAATATGCCGAAGAAAAGCAGAATTCACTGTTCTCTACCATCTTTAAAATAGGTCATTAAAATGATTTTAAAGCATCTCTAATCTCTGATCCATCTTTCATGGAATTGTTGGGTATCAAGGGATTTGCAGATTGAACTTTCATCTGAGGAAATCATAAGACAACTACACATGTTTTAATTTAACTTCCTTTAGCTGTGCTTTGTGACCACAAATCCTCCCAGGGCCGCTGCCTTTGTCTTCTTTATGGGACACTGAAGCCCCAGTTCTCAAAAATGGCCTCTGCAGAAAGGCCCTGAATATGTTTGTTCCCAAAAACCAAACAGGAGCCCCCAAATAGCCTTTTTCAGACTGCCAGCAAGGGCTGTTTTGGGAAAGGCTCTTTGGTTCGCCTGCAACGCAAATACATACGTGGGTCAGATTTGCCATTTGGGGAAATCAAGGGGCAATGGTGGAGAGGAGCCGATAAATGCACTATATAAGAAAGGACGCTTCTAACAGCAAAGCATTGTATTACTCAGACTAGGCAGACCAGCAACTTCCCACTTGACTGTAATCTAATGTCCTTGGAGTGTTACTTTCACCACCTGGCTACAGGTTAGGGGGACTGATTCAGTTCTCAGGAAAGGGGGTGAATCTGGGTAGGATAGTCCAAACAGCAGGCCTGCCAAGCTTGAACTATTTAGAAGGTGTTCAGAGAGAGAGCCTCTCGTGGATCTCACGTCCTCAGCTCCTGGGATTCAAACTATGTGTACACAACTCCGACTCTATCAGCATTAATGTAATCGGGAGCCTGTGAAACACAAATCATGGACTGCTCTTCAACCAAGTAAAGAAATGAGAGTTTTGGGGGTGTTTCCTTATAAATGAAAAAAAAAAAAATCTTTCCCTTTTCCTCCAGGTTCAGAAGCTGGATGACGCCATTTGATAAGCACAAGGGGATTTTTACCAGATGTTCTTCCTAATACTACATAACTAAGAGCATAATCCAGATTTTCCTCTGCATTTTAAGCACCTAAGAAACCTCTATAGCTCATGAGTCCCAGGTGTTCCCTGGAGAAGCAAAGTGATTAGAAAGCATCACTGACAAAGCTGAAGTGGAACCGATTTCTTTCCCGAGATAGGAAATGGATTTGCCATAGATAAGCTACTGGGTAATTATCTGGATAACTCAGACCCAAAAGAGTGAGACCTATTTTTGGCTACACTAAATGCACTGATAACATGATCCTCTACTTTGGCTCTAGCTCTGTTGAACGACCCAGAGGTACACCACAAATTGGATGCCTATTATAGGCCTTCTCCTAAGCGCCGCGTGGGTTTTAAAACAATCACCTCGCCTCCCTACCTCACCCTACTGCAACCCAGCCCGCATACTCGGTTCTTCTGATAGCAACACATTCACTGTACCTCGATCTCATCTATCTCATCGCTGACCTCTGGCCTATGTCCTGCCTCTGGCCTAGAATGCCCTCCTTCTTCACATCCGACAGATAATCACCCGCCCCACCTTCAAAGCCATATTGAAGGCGCATCTCCTCCAACTGGCCTTACCTAAGTCCTCATTTCCTTTTCTCCCACTCCCTTCTGTGTCTCCCTGACTTGCTCACTGTATTTATCTCCTTCCACCCCCACCACTCACTAGCCCATATCTGTAATTTATTTATTAATACTAATGGCTGTCTCCCCTTCTAGACTGTAAGCTCGTGTGGGCAGGAAACATGTCAACCAACTCTGTTGTATTTTACTCTCCCATGCACTTAGTACAGTGCTCTGCACCCAATACGCGTTCAGTCAACACCACCAGTGACGATTGATGATGATGATATTGGTGGAGCAGGAGTGGAGTAGGGATTATGTTCCCAGTTGGGGAAGATAATAATAATAATTATAATGGTATTTAAGTGCTCACTATGTGCCAAGCACTGTTCTAAGCACTGGCATAGATACAAGGTAATCAGGTTGTTCCACGTGGGGCTCACAGTCTTAAACCCCATTTTACAGACGAGGGAACTGAGGCACAGTTAAATGACTTGCCCAAAGTCACACGGCTGACAAGTGGCAGAGCCGGAATTAAAACCTATGTCCTCTGACTCCCAAGCCCGCGCTCTGTCCACTGAGCCATGCAGCTTCCCTAGATAAATACAATCCCTGCGGGCAAGTTTCATGTCAACCAGCTCAATTGTACTGTACTCTCCCAAGAGTTTAGTACAGTGCTCTGCCCATTGTAAGTGCTCAACAAATACCACTGATTGACTGATTAACCGAAAATGGAGAGAGTGACACGGTCCCCTCAGTACCTGTTCTTTCTGTGGTGATGCCCATCAGATAGGTCTTCCCACAGAGGAAAAAAGAAAAAATCATTTTCTTCATAATAATAATTTTGATATTTGATATTGTTAGTCCCACATGGGACCTAAGTAAGAGAAGCCATGTCTACCAACTCTGATATATCATACGCTCCAAAATGCTTAGTATAGTGTCCTGCACACAGTAAGCATTCAAAAAATAAAATGGATTGGTCGAGGGAGAACAGGTATTCAATCTCCACTCTGAAGTGAACTGACTTGCCCAAGGTCACATAGCAGAGCCAGAACTAGAACCCGGAACTTCCGACTCCCAGGCCCAAGCTCCTTCCTCTAGACCACACTGCTGCTCATTACTTACATTTATTTCATCCATGTGAGTAGCCAAGCTCTTCTGATAAATTTGGAGTTCGGTTGGGGTGGTAAAGTGGCTAAGCGTGGTTAGCCCTAAGACACTGTGGGTGGGCACTATTACTGGCAGAATGGGGTCCTGGGGAGGATTTGTTTGAGGCCCAGAGTAGCCCCTCATGGATTATCTGCATTCAGCTTTCCACATGCTTTCAATTTATGCAGAGCATTTGTTTAGTAAATATTTAATAACGTAATGTTGCTCCCCAGTGCATTCATTTCTTGGCATATTATTTTGGATCATGTTCTTCCCACGTCTCTGAGGGCAGGTTCATTCACTAAATAAACAAGATTTAAAAATAGGGTGACCAATGTTTTACCTTCCAGCTACTCTCCCCAAAATGCCCATTCAGTATTTTCAACATCATCCATTCTCCTACCAAGGCCTGAGGATAAAAAGGGTCCTTGAGACATAAAGGCAAATGTACTCTGGATTTACAAGAACATCAATTATGGAGATGAAAATCAAATTGCTAATGCCCACCAAAGTGGAAGGATTTCCAAAATGAGTATTTTGGTAGCTTGCAACGACTAAATTGGGAGAAAAGATAAGTAATGTAACCTAATGAAGCCTTTACCATTCAATTCTCCAAATGCAATTCTCAGGCCACCCCTGAATAGGTCCGTGATTCTTCAAAGAGCTCTGAGAAATTCTGAGAAACTTCAACAAAGCCATCGTCTCTATGGATGATAAAATTATTCTCCTTCTATGGTAAATGGGGATTCGATACCTCTTCTTTTATTTTATTAAAGATGTGTATATATTTATTTATATTGATGCTATTGATGCCTGTCTACTTGTTTGGTTTTATTTTGTTGTCTGTTTCCCCCTTTCTAGACCGTGAGCCTGTTGTTGGGTAAGAATTGTCTCTCTGTGTTGCCAAATTGTCCTTCCAAGCTCTTAGTACAGTGCTCAATAAACACCATTGAATGAAAGAATGAATATGGTACCTAGAGTAAGTGCTTAACAAATACCACAGTTGTCTTTGTTGCCCCAAATCTTACCAAAAATTGCTTCTGATTAGAGATGGAAAAAAGGACTTAAGAATCCTCTTCAGGTCTTGAATTTCAATGCCCTGTGGGCAGAAGCTCACAATTGGAGAAGCAGTGCGGACTAGTGAAAAGAGTACAGGTCTGGGAGTCGGAGGAGCCGGCTCTGCCATTCGCTTGATGGGTGCTCTTGGACAAGTCACTTCACTGCTCTATGACTCGGTTTCCTCATCGGTAAAAAGGCAAATTCAGATGTTCTCCTTCCTATTGAGAGTAGGAGTCCTATGTGGGAGAGGGACTGTGTTCAACCTGATTAATGTGGATCTGCTCGAGCACTGAGAATGGTGGTTGGCACATATTAAAGGCTTAACAAATACCACAATTATTATTATTACTATCATCATTATTACGAATGTGTCTTCTGCTTCTTTTGGACTTTATCAAGTGCTTAGTACACTCAACTGCCTTATAAGTGCTCAATAAATACCGTTACTATAATTCAAGGGATTACTTTTGTAGATTTTTTATTCTTTTTTTGCATTCCCAATATGATTCAAATCAGCCATTCATTTAAGTCATTCAATCAGATTTATTGAGCATTTACCGTGTGCAGAGCACTGTATTAAGTGCTTGGGAAAGTACAACACAACAAAAAACTGACACGTTTCTTGTCCACAATGAGCCTACAGTCTAGAGGGTTACAGCCAACAGGGGCATCTAGAAAAAGCCATTGCGGGTTGTGGGTCAAGGAGGGACCGCCACTGGTGCGGAAGCACCTCACGATCAACAGCATTTTTTAAATGTTTACCTGTGCCGCACACCTTGATGAGCGCTTGGAAGACTGAGCTAGCGTGAAGAGACATGATCCCTACCCTCAAGGAGTTTACAGTCTAGTGGAGGAAACAGGCACTAAAATAAATGACATGTAGTGGAAGCAACAGAAACTCCAAAAGTTGCCCATCCACTTTCGTATCACACAAATTCTCTTCTCCATTGGTTTTAAAGCTGTCCATCACCTTGCCCCCTTCTACCTCACCTCCCTTTCCTCCTCCTTCAGCCCAGCCCAAACTCCGCTTCTCTGGTGCCGCTCACCTCCTCACTGTGCCTCGTTCTCACCTGTCCCACCGCGGACCCCTGGCCCACGTCCTATCTCTGGCCTGGAACGCCCTCCCTCCTCAAATCTGACAGACCATTACACTCCCTGCCATCAAAGCTTCATTAAAGACACATCTCCTCCAAGAGGCCTTTCCAGATTAAGCCCCACTTTTCCTCTTCTCCCACTCCCTTCTGCATCACCCTGATTTGCCCCCTTTTTTAATCCCCACTCCCAGCCCCACAGAACTTCTGTACATAACTGTACTTTTATTCATTTCTATTCATGTGTGTCTCCTTCCCTCTAGAATGTAAGCTCATTGTGGGCAGGGAATGTCACTGTTTATTGTTGTACTGTACTTTCCCAAGCGCTTAATATAATGCTCTGCCCACAGTAAGTGCTCAATAAATACGACTGAATGGATGAATGAATGAAGTACAGGTACAAAAGGGTTGGGGCGGGGTGTTTAACTATCGGCATAGGGGTTACGGACCCCGTTGCATAAGTGATGCAGCATTGTGGCAAATAGGGTAGGGCGAGGAGAGATTAGTCAGGGAAGACCTCCTGGAGGAGGTGGGCTTTCAGCAGAGCTCTGAAGATGCGGAGAATGAGAACCGCCGGATACGAAGGAGGATGGAGTAGGTCCAAGCAGGAAGGAGGAAGTGACCAAGAGGTCGGTGGCGTGAGAGAGGAGAACGAGGAGCAGTGCTTGGATGAGCACAAGAGATCTTTGATTTTCCGGTCTGCTGGGACGTTCTCCCAGTAGTACCAAGGGATCCTTGGCCAAGGAAGGAGCCCATCCGGAGCCGGTTAGAGTGACACGGGAGAGGCGAGGAAAGGATCTTCAGAAACTCCCACCTCGCGCTCTCGAGAGTCCGTTCCGGGATGGCCCACTGAGAATTTCTTAGGCAGTCTGCCCAGCACAACTGCTCTGTCAGTCAGTCATATCTGTTGAGTGCCTAATATGTGTAGAGCACTGTGCTAAGCGCTTGGGAGAGTGCAATATAGTAACAGACACATTCCCTGACCACAGTGAGCTTACAGCCTAGAGGGGGAGGCAGACATTAATATAAACAAAAAAAAATTACAGAGATGATCATAAGTGATGTGGGCCTGGGAGGGGGGATGAATAAAGGGAGCAAGTCAGGACAACGCAGAAGGGACTGGAAAGAAAGCAAAAGAGATTTTAGTCAGGGAAGGCCTCTTGGAGGAGATGCGCCATCAATGAGACTTTGAAAGCGGTGACATTAATTGTCTGTCGTCTGTGAAGATGGAGGGCGTTCCAGGCCAGAGGCAGGACGTGGTTGAGAGCTCAGCGGCGAGATAGTAGGGATCGAGATACAAGTCAAAATCATGAAGTCACCGTGTCCTCTGCCCACAAGGAGCTTAGAGTCTGGAGTCGCAATCGATACAATCACAGAGAAGTACTGAGAAGCAGTGTGACCTAGTGAAAAAAGTGGGGCTTGAGAGTCTCAGACTCTAAGCTCCTCCTCTAGACTGGAAGCTCACTGTGGGCAGGGAAGGTGTCTACCAACTCTGTTGTACTTGTACTCTCTCAAGCACTTAGTTCCGTGCTCTGCACACAGTAAGTGCTCAGTAAATGCCACGGATTGATTGATTATTTGAGTCAGGGGACCTGGATTCTAATTCCCACTCCGCCATTTGTCTACTGCTTGATCTTGTCTAATTCCCTTAAAATGTCTTTGCTTTGGTTTTCTCTTCTGTAAAATGGGGATTAAATGCCCGCTTCTCCTTACCCCTTGAACTATAAGCCCCATATAGGGCAGAGATGGTGTTCATCCTGAATATCTTCTACCTCTCCTAGCTTATGTGTAGCGCTTGATACCCAAGGGCTTAAAAAATACCTTAATTAATAATAATGATGGTATTTGTGAAGCGCTTAATATGTGTCAAGCAGCGTGGCTCAGTGGAAAGAGCCCGGGCTGGGGAGTCAGAGGTCATGGGTTCGAATCCCGGGTCTGTCACTTGTCAGCTGTGTGGCCATGGTCAAGTCACTTCACTTCTCTGTGCCTCACTTACCTCATCTGCAAAATGGGGATTAACTGTGAGCCTCACGTGGGACAACCTGATTACCCTGTACCTACCCCGCACTTAGAACAGTGCTCTGCACATAGTAAGTGCTTAACAAATACTAACATTATTATTACTACTCCGTGTAGGGTAGTCCACTTAGAGTTTGGGAGAGTATATTGAAGTTAAAGACATATGATTTTCTGCCTTCAGTGATCTTACAAGCTCATGAGGGAGAAAGGCAAACAATTTTTTAGAGTTGGTGAAAAAAGAGACATACGATTGATTTTAACAAGAGAATGGAATGAAATATAAGTGAATAACTATGGGCATAAATAATAAGGTATGTAAATCCACCTGGATGCGGGTGGCTTAGTCGGTAGCTTATTTTGTACTTGAGGATATGACCCAAGAGAAGAAAATTGTAAGAGGCATGGATTGAAAGAGGTAAGAATAAGAGAAAAAACATAAATGACATTTCTTAATAAAATGCCCTCAATCCCAAAGGAGTGAACTAATTCCTCATCTTTAAATAATGCATAATTATCCAACTGAAACAACCAAGACTCCGGATGGTAGGATGAATGAAACAGGCTGTCGTCTTCTTTGCCTTGCCCTGCTTGAGACACTTCCTATTTGTATGAAATAAATCTACCATAGCTTGCATTTCCAGCAGGTATATCTGAAATCACTTAAGAGGAAAATTAATGTTATTTTAAGCATTTATGAAATCATAAGCTGAAAGCGTCTTCAGAAATTGTTTTGCAAATTGGTCTGTCCTTTGGGATTAAAAACCCCAGTGTAACAATTAGTTTTAAGGGTACAGTATGTCCAAAATTGACTTAATTCATTAAATGACTGCTGAAAGCAATTCTATTTCCTCTTAGCTTTCCCATCTGTAGCATGTTGTAGGAATCATAAGTTTAAAGAATTCAACTAGTTACCAGTGATTCACATGAGGCATTGATTTGTACAGCTAAACTATTGATTTAAAACATAAATCAATCCCCATCTCAGTTTCTCTAGTTCTGAAAACTGTAGAAGGAATCATAAATCTTGAGCACAATCTGTAACCGAAAAGACCGTACACATTCACATTTCTGCAAACACCCATTTTGCTGTGCACTGTATGTTGTCTTTAGATAAGGAAAGTCTAATCCCGTGGGTGAAAATGCCAGTTTCGCATGCTAAAGATGTTCATTACTTCAATAGCAATTACCTAGAATCATTACTAAGGTTATTCCCAGGCCACCGAGATCAACATTTGGAAGGCATTAAGTAGAACGCTTAGCAGATGAATGTTGTTGGAGTTTATCCAAGTTTAAATATGGCTAATTTGTCTCTGAAAAGCCAAAAACGATCTAGTTTGACTACTCTGAATTTACCTGAAAAAAAAAAAAGAAACCGAAAAAACTATTTCCACTGAATTTTGTAACCACCTCTAAATTCTATATTCTTTTTCAAAAACAAGGAAGAAAAAAAAACTTTGTAAGAGAGGAGGAATTTGACAAGCCTGCCAAGAAATTACAAGGCATTCCAAAGCATACCAATATGAGAGTGGTGCCAGAGATAAGCTTTGGCAACCCAAATGAATAAAATGCCTTTCCCTGCTTTTTCCACCTTCATTTTTTCATGCCATGGTAAGCAGTAGTCTTAGAAACTGAGACTAGTAATAATATGAAACAATACCCATCACCATAATAATAATAATAATAATAATGTTGGTATTTGTTAAGCGCTTACTATGTGCCGAGCACTGTTCTAAGCGCTGGGGTAGACATAGGGGAATCAGGTTGTCCCACGTGGGGCTCACAGTCTCAATCCTCATTTTACAGATGAGGGAACTGAGGCACAGAGAAGTTAAGTGACTTGCCCACAGTCACACTGCCGACAAGTGGCAGAGCTGGGATTCGAACTCATGAGCCCTGACTCCAAAGCCCGTGCTCTTTCCACTGAGCCACGCTGCTTCTCTGGAAAACATCGACGAAGATTAGTGTGGTCAAGTGAAATGAGCCCGGGCCTAGGTGTCAGAGGAACTGGGTTTTTGTTTTCTGGTTGGTTTTGTTTTTTTTTTTTTTTATGGCATTTGCTAAGTACTCACTATAATAATGTTGGTATTTGTTAAACGCTTACTATGTGCCGAGCACTGTTCTAAGCGCTGGGGGAGATACAGGGTAATCAGGTTGTCCCACGTGAGGCTCACAGTTAATCCCCATTTTACAGATGAGGTAACTGAGGCACCGAGAAGTGAAGTGACTTACCCACAGTCACACAGCTGACAAGTGGTAGAGCCGGGAGTCGAACCCATGACCTCTGACTCCGAAGCCCAGGCTCTTTCCACTGAGCCACGCTGCTTCAGACACTGCACTAAACACCAGGGTAGATTAAAGCTAATCAAGTGGACACAGTTCATGTCCCAAATGGGACTCACGGTTTTAGTTCCCATTTTATTTATGTGGTAACTGAGGCACAGAGAAGCTAAGTGATATCCCCAAGGTCACACAGCAGACAAGTGGCAGAGTGAGGATTAGAACCCAGGTCCTTCTAACTCCCAGGCTCATGTTCTATCTACTCGACTACAATACTTCTCCAATCCCGGCTCTGCCAATTGCCTGCTGGGCGACCTTGGACAAGTCACTTAAGTTCTCTGGCCTTCGGTTACCTCCTCTGTAAAATGGGCATTAAATCCTCCTCCCTCCAATTTAGATTATGAGCCCAGCGTAGGACAGAGACTGTGTCTAACCTGATAACCTTGTATTTACCCCAGTGCTTAGAACAGTACTTGAAACATAATAGGTGCTTAACAAGCACTACACAAAAGCATATGTTCAAGTTTCTTTTTCAGTTTGTTCTTTTGAGTTGCTTAATGATAATGTTCAGCTATCAACTAGGATTATAGCAATAACATAGAGAACCTGTGAAAAACATGATGAAATGAAAATGCGCTGAGGGAATACTGGATAGAACACATCCCGGTGTCCCTTAACAAGTTGGTAACCTACGCTTACTTTGTTGCCGATGCAATTTAACCTTCCTAGAGAATGGTGGTCACTTAATTACTAATCACATGATACTCCCTGGCATTTCTATGAAGAAACGTGTTCAATATCCCTTACTATGGGCAGAACCTTGTTGGAGAAATGTTTAAACCGTATTGGAAGCAGAACTGAAGTCCAAGGGGACTGTACTCCCGCTAGTTTTCTAGGAACTGTATTTCCTTGGTCAGTCTGTTAGTCAATGAGACATATTTATTGAACGCTTACTGTGTGCAGAGCACTGTACTAAGTGCTTGGGATAGTAAAACACAGAAATATAACAGATGCATTCCCCACTCATAATGAGCTTACAGTCTAGAGGGGGAGACAGACATTTATATACGTAAAAAAAATTACGGATATGTACAAAAGTGCTGTGGGGCTGGGAGGGAGTTGAATAAAGGAGCAAGCAGAATGACACTCAATTTCCCTTTCTCAATGTTTTCTCAAGCTTTGGCTACACCATATACTTGAGCGTGACTGGAAGAATTTACTTCCACAAACAAATTGCAGGTCTGATCCCATGGTGGATTGGAGTAATTAAAATCCCCTCTGAGGCACTTGGCATTATTTGCAAAAATGGAGGAAGACACGACACCACATCGACATCAACTCAGTTTAGCAGCTTTAGAAACAGATAGAAGTGACAGACTTTCTCTGAAAAGATTAACTGTCTCTGTTATGGCACCAAACCACTGGTAAGTAGAAAAAGTCAAAACTAAGCATTCACCATTCTCGCCACCCCCAGAAAAGCCAATGGTGATTCACATGGAACAAATAATGCAAATGTTAATTCTAACTGTATTTACTGAGCTCCTTACTATCTCCTGAGGGAAGTGAAGCCGATAGAAACGTGTATATTTTTTTTTCAAGATCTGCAAACCTGAGCTATTATCCAAGACCCCAGTTCTCTTGGCAGACTCAATCCATCCATGGTAAATAGGTCATTACCAGAGAGATTAGTCAAGGTAACAATTAAATTGGCCTAACTATATATTCACTAGATAAACTAACTAAATAGACAGAGAAGCAGCGTGGCTCAGTAGAAAGGGCACGGGCTTAGAAATCAGAGGTCATGGGTTCTAATCCCAGTTCCGCCGCCTGTCAGCTGTGTGACTTTGGGCAAGTCACTTCACTTCTTGGTGCCTCAGTGACCTCATCTGTGAAATGGGGATTAAGACTGTGAGCCTCACGTGGGACAACTTGATTCCCCTGTATCTAGCCCAGCGTTTAGAACAGTGGTCGGGACATAGTAAGTGCTTAACAAATACCAACATTATTATTATTATCAACAAGTGTTCTCGAGATCAGAAAAGTATGATCTTGAAGTTATTTGACTCAATTCTAAAATAAAGAATACATCTCGACCCCACTGACGGGTAAATGAACACTTCATTTTATCCCGAAGCACCGTCGCGAATGGAGAATATGGGAGAATTTGGCCTTCATCATTCAAGGTTTCCCTTCTATTGTCAATAAATATCCTCTCCTGATCAAATGAGATTTTGAGACTTCCTAAGAAATTATCACTGTTCGCATTAGGGTTTGGCGCACCGACAATGTATTTATTCTGAGAGGCTTTCACAGGGGTTAATAGAGCCTTCAAAACATCTTACTTTTTTACGGTATTTGGTAAGCGTTTACCATTTGCCAGGCACTACATACTATCCGCTGGCGTGGATACAAGCTAATCAAGTTGGACACAATCCAGGCCCCATATGGGGCTCACAGTTTTAATCCCCATTTTAGAGATGAGGTAACTGAGGCACATAGAAGTGACTTGTTTGAGGTCACAAAGCAGATTAGCGGTGGAGCCTGAATTAGAATTCATGTCCTCTGACTTCCAGGCACTTGCTCTTTCCACTAGGCCATGCTGCTTCCTGTTGCTACTGGAAAATGAATTCCAAGTATAAAGTTTCCCCCAAAAAGTAAAAAAAAAAACCTTAAAACACTACTGCGACTTCTTGGATTCTTCCAATTATAATTCCATGACCCAAATGATGATTTAATAATAATTATAATTAATGATAATTACGGCATTTTTTAAGCATTTACGGTGTGCCAGACACTGTTCTAGGCTCAGGGGCAGATACAAGATAATCAGGTTGGACATAGTCCCTGTCCCACTCAGGACTCATAATCTTAATCCCCATTTTACAGATGGGGGAACTGAAGCACAGAGAGGTTAACCATGGTATTTCTTAAGTGCTTACTGTGTACCAGGCTCTGAAATACGCACTGGGGTGGACACGAGCAAAATGAGTTGGACACAGCTCCTGTCTCATGTGGGGCTCACAGTCTCAATCCCCATTTTGCGGATTGAGGCCCAGAGAAGTGGAGTGATTTGCCCAAGGTCACACAGCAGACAAGTGGTGGAGCCGGGATTACAAACCATGAGCTTCCCACTCCCAGGCTCAGACTCTATCCACTATGCCATGTCCAAGGTCACACAGTAAATGAGTGGCAGAGTCAGGATTAGAATCCACACCTTGCCACTCTCATATCATATCATATCATATCACTTTATACCTTTGAGCTGACAACTGAACTTGCCTTGATATCTGGTAGGGCTAAAATTGCCAATTACCTAGTAAAATTATTCCACATTTCACTTACTCGTTTAGATTAAATACACTCAATAAATGGGAAAGTCAGGGTGAATTCAAAGATTTTTATGTTTGGTTTTGTTTTCATGGTAGTTGTTAAGCACTTACTATCTGCCATGCACTGTACTAAGCACTGGGGTAGATACAAGGTAATCAGGTTGGACACAGTCCATGTCCCACAAGGGGCTCACAGCCTTAATCCCCATTTTACAGATGCGGTAACTGAGGCACAAATACATTGTGACTTCAAGGATTAATGCAAATAATATTACTGCCTTTAATGAGAACTGTGATATTTATTAGGCATTTTATAGGTGCTAAGCATTCGGGTTGATTTAGATAATCAGAATGGACTTAATCCCTGTTCTAAACAGGCTCAAAGTCTTAAAATCTAAACAGGCTCAGGGTCTACGCATTTAAAGTAGCTAGTTACATCTCTGACTTCACATGCAATGGGTGGCGGAGATTTGATACAACTGCCCAGATATAACACAAGGCAAAACAACCTTCGAGAAAAAAACAAAAGATCTCAGCCCTATCTGTCCAGTGAAAACGACTTCCTGACATAATTCCTTAATTCTAGATTTTACCTGGATAATAACCGTGGTATTTTTTTTAAGTCTGTGTGCCAGGCATTATATTAAGCAATAGGGTCGGTACAAGATAATCAAATTGGGCACAATTTCTGTTCCACATGGGACTCCCAGTCTAAGGGAGAGGGAGAACAGGTACTGCATCCCCATTTTACAGATGAGGAAATAAAGGCACAAAGAGGTTGAGTGACTTATTCACTGTCCCAATTCCTTCACTTGCTCACAGACTTTCATGGAACTGACTTTAATGGAAGGAAATTACACGATGAAAGAAGGCTTCAATTGGCTTCGAGTTCAGAAAAGGAATTGTGCAATGTGTAACAGGCATGTCTGAAAAGGACGAGATACAAAAGAAAGTGCAAAGATGATGGAGATGATCTTTTGGTGTGGGGGTGGCGGGGGGTGGGGAGCGAGGTGGGGGGGAATCCATAATCATCTCTCATTCCAAGTCAGGACAATTTTGTACACGAGGATGATCTGGAAGGAATTTTCAAAATTTAAAGGTGACTGAACCCGCTTACCTCCACATACCGCATTAAACAAGGGAAGCTGTGTGGCCCGGTGGATAGAGCATGGGCCCGGGAGTCAGAGGACCTGGGATCTAATCCTGACTCTGCCAATGGCTTTCTGTGTGACCTTGGGCAAGTCACTTAACTTCTCTGTGCTGCAGTTTCCTCAACTGTAAAATGGGGATTAAATCTTCTCCCTCCTACTTGGACTGTGAGCCCCCTGTGGGACAAGGCCTGTCCAACCTGATAAACTTGTATCTACCCCAGTGCTTAGAACAGTGGAGGACACACAGCAAGTGCTTAACGAATACCATAAAAAAGACTGAGACTTTAAAAAAGACTTTCCCAGACTGAGCTTCCCCTTTTCCCTCTGCTGCCTCTCTGCCCCACCCTTCACCTCCCTTCGGATAAGCCCCCCTTTTCCCCCCCTTTCCCTCTGCTCCTTCCCCTTCCCCTCCCCTCAGCACTGTGCTTGACCACTCAATTGTATATATTTTTATTATGCTATTTATTCTGTTAATGAGATGTACATCCCCTTGATTGTATTTATTGCTATTGTTTTTGTCTGTCACCCCAATTAGACTGTAAGCCCGTCAATGGGCAGGAACTGTCTCTATCTGCTGCTGATCTGTACATTCCAAGCACTTAGTACAGTGCCCTGCACATAGTAAGGGCTCAATAAATATTAGTGAATGAATGAATGAAAAAAGACCCCGCAGGTTGCAATGAAAGTAACATAATGATTATGAGTTGATTATCAGTCAATCAGTGGTATGTACTGAGTGTTTATTGTATGCAGAGCTCTGTAATAATAATAATAATAATGTTGGTATTTGTTAAGCGCTTACTATGTGCAGGGCACTGTTCTAAGGGCTGGGGTAGATGCAGGGTAATCAGGTTGTCCCACATGAGGCTCACAGTCTTCATCCCCATTTTACAGATGAGGTAACGGAGGCACAGAGAAGTTAAGTGACTTGCCCACAGTCCTAAGCCCTTGGAAGAGTACAGTACAACAGAATGGATAAACACATTCCCTGCCCATACGGGACGTGCAGTCCAGTGGAGGAAAATACAATCTGGATTTTTGAGATGAGATATGCTTACCGAAATGATAACCACAGGATACAAAACAGAAAGATCCGTGTTTCCCAGCATTTTCACTAAGTTCTGAGTTTCTAAGAAGTCTGAGCTCGTATCCTAAGAGAAAGCAGAGAAAACTAATGAAACCTAAAGCATATAGCGTATAAAAGCAGAAGAGGCACAACAGCTAAAATATCTTAAAGGTAAACCGCCCCCCACTCTTTCGCTGTGACTTAAATTCAGTTTGATTCAGTTGAATTCAATCATATTTATTGAGCATTTATTGGGTGTAGAACACTGTAATAATAATAATAATAATTATGATGTTTGGTATGCACTTACTACGTGCCAGGCACTATACTGAGCACTGGGGTGGATACAAGCAAATTGGGTTGAACAGAGTGTCTGTCCCGCGTGGGGCTCATAGTCTCAATCCCTATTTTATAGATGAGGTATCTGAGGTACAGAGAAGTGAAGTGACTTGCCTAACATCACACAGCAGACAAGTGGAAGAGCCAGGATTAGAACCCATAACCTTCTGACTCCCGGGTCTACGCTCGATCTACTTCACCATGCTACTTCTCACTACGCCATGCTGCTCCTTGTCCAAGCCCTTGGGAGAGTACAATCCAACAATAAACGGATACATTCCGTGCCCAAAATGAATCTGTAAAGGAATTTTGTACGAGAAAGCAGGGCTGCCTCTCTGGGGTTTTAAGCTGGATGGATTGCCCTTTTTGATGCTGTCATTCAAATGCCTTCCACAGAGATATCCTCTTAGCACCATATCAGTACAAATACTGAGAGTGCTTTGAAAAAAAAGACTTCTTAACAAAGGACTAACTTATAGGATATTGGAGCTTTCCAGTGACCGAATACAAAAGCAAATAAATACAGTCTACACTGCAGAGTGAAAGTCTTTTTTATGGAGCTAGTTTCCAACTCCTTTCTTACCAGAGAGTACAGAAAACTGTTGTTTTGTGGTTTTTTTTTTTTTTTTACAAATAGCACATTTTTTAGCAGAGCCATGTGTTTTGCATCACTTACATTGACTACTTACATTTATGCAAATGAAACTGTAGCATTGTCCTACAAAGATGTTCTGAAGGTGCTGGTCGTTTTGACAGAGAGTCACCAGAGGCTCGTTACCCTGTGAGAAATAAGTATATAAGTACTTCATTAAGATACCGACTTTCACAATGAGATTTTCATTTTGTAAATATTTTCACATCCTCAAATTAACGTCTTTTTCCAGGACCGCTGACAAAGACTCTTCTGTAGCCTTTAGTAATTTTCAGCAACAAACGCCAAACTCTTGCCAAAAAGATTTCCAAGATGACACTAATTTCAGTTGTCGTTCGTTCACACACTGGCAGCGAAGTTAAAATGCCTCAAACACTTGCTTAGCCCCCAGGTGAAAAAACATCAAACTGCACCTCCCTCAGAGGCAAGAACAGTTTGGTGACATAAGATCTCAAGAAGCATCAATGAAAGGCTTGAGGGGAGAAAATGTCTTGGGAGGCATTCGCTTTGTTCTAGGGACCGGCTTGTATGTTTAATCTAAAAGGCTTTATTTCAGTTCAGAAATTATTACTCTGCATTAAATTCACAAAGAAAAATACAAACCCTTTATAAGCATGTATTGGAATCAAAGCCCAGGGGAGCGAGCTTTCAGTGGAGCACAATTAAGTATGTGTTGGACAGAGGAAAGGGGGTGGGGAAGGAGAAAAGACACCCAGTTCGCTCCAAAGAAAACGTGATTACATCATTTTATTTGAAATTCACACGAATCTATTAGAGGCAACATCAATAACCTTTCTCATACCTTAAATTATCAACAGCAAAAGATAACACAAAAGGCATCCAGTTGCCACTTCCAGTATTAAGATATAAAAGTATTTTTTGTATGGTATTTGTTCAACACTCTCTGTCCCAGGTACTGTTGTAAGTGCTGGGTAGACTCATTCCTTCGTTCATTTAATCATATTTATTGAGCTCTTGCATGCAAAGCACTGTGGTAAGAACTTGGGAGAGTACGATATAACAATAAATACACATTCCCTGCCCAAAACGAGCTTACAGTCTATACGAGCTAATCAGGTTGGACACGGTTCCTGTCCCACATGGGGCTCACGGTGTTAACCCCCATTTTATAGATGAGGTAACTGAGGCACAGAGAAGTGAAGTGACGTGCCCAAGATCACGCGGCAGTCAAGTGGCAGAGCCAGGATGAGAACCCCGATTCTTCCGACTCTACGTCCCACGCTCTATCCACTAGGCCACGGTGCTGCTCAGTGAATTAAAAATACAATGAAATATCGGCTAAACTGCTGGCTTGTTAGACGGCAAGGGAATGGACTGGATGAATCTGTCACCCCTTTTTCCGGTCCTACGGACCTACAAACAGATACGTTCTTTAGTTAGGCTTCAACCAAAGATTTCAAGCTAAATTTTGGCCACATCTCCACTTCTCAAACACCCTAAATGTTTGCTTATTTCTCTCCATATCCAGCAGAAACTCCTTACCATCGCCTTAACGGTCTTTCACCTACTACTTTCATATCGGTTCTCTTTTCCACCCCACCCCAATCTCTCCACTCCTCTCAAGATCACCTTCAAACTCCCTTTTCATCTTTGACCTATAACCTTCACTCAAAGTCTTATCTCTGCTCGGACCTTAACGCCCCTTTAAACCAACAAGTTCATAGCTCTCTACCATCTTCAAATCCCTCTTGAAATTCCACTTCCCTCAGGAAATCTCCCCCCAGTAATTCCCACCCCCAAGTCCTAGCCATCCCAGAAACCTCCTTAGCCCTGACATGGTTAAACCCATCTTCAACATTCAAGTATGACTGTATATGTAGCTCGATGGATGAATTGATAGTAAACATCGATCTACACAGGTGTAGTTGTTTGTACAATTATTCATCTATTTCTTCTTGCTATATTCCTGCTGTCTCTGTCGTCGCTTCATTCATTCTTTCTCCTGTGCCCATTCATTTGTAAATATTTTGAGTCTGTCTTCATCAATAAATTGTAAGAGCTTTGCCCACAGGAAGCATGCTTTTTCTTCTCTTATATTCACCTATTTAGTACAGTGCTCTGTCTTCAGAGGCAATTCAATCAATACTCTTAATTGATCTAGTTGACTAGAGAACTCGGTCTCCCGCCAAGAAAAATATGCTTATGAGGTCTTTCTAAGGGGGTGGTCTCCAGGGTAGGATGGTCCAAAGCTGCTGTTGCCATCATGCTCACTTTTTAAAGATCTTTCTTTTGCTTTTTGTGACATTTGCTAAACACCGATTATGTGCCGGGCACCCTTACTGAGCGCTGGGGTAGATACAAGCTAATAAGGTTGGGCACATCCATGTCCCCCATGGGGTTCACAGTCTTATTCCCCATTTTGCAGATGAGGTAACTGAAGCACAGGGAAATGAAATGACTTACCCAAAGTCACAGAGCAGACAAGTGGCAGAGTCGGGATTAGAACCCAGGTCCAGATCCGTGCTCTCTCCACTAGACCATGCTGCTTCTCTGCAGTTGTTACACTGATGGTATTTGGGGTTTCCTAAATTGTTACTTTTTTTTTTAGCTGTGCCGCTACTATGAGATTCCCTACCATGGAATTTACAACAAGAAAATACAGATGATGATATGTGCCTAAACTCTTGCAATTGTTTTCTCTAATTGTTTCATACTCCCCCACTGTAAAACATATGACCATATTCTTTTAGCAGTGGTAAACAGAGGCATTCCAGTTCTATATATCACTGGCTGTCGTTTTTTTGTTTATGTGTTTGTTTTATTTTACCTAGAGCACCGAAAAACAACAGGCATTCTCTCTGGTGGTACTGGTAAATGTTGTAATTTCATTAACTTTCTTCAAGGCCTAGGAAAGAAGATTCCCCTATTTTCTTTAGAAGTGAGTTGGAAAATGACATTAAATTGTTTACAGGAACACTTTGCGGTGTTATCTTTAGTTGTCACTGCTAATATTTCCACTCTCAGAAACAATAAATGGAACAATATGTGTGGTATAACATCTTACTCCATGAATAATTTGGGGGATGGGATCTTTAAACAAAATAAGTTATCTCCAGTGCCGTCCATAACTTTTAAGAGATTTACAAAATTGTATAACTTACATAACAAAACTAATTGAATTTGAATATATTCAGCACTCCCAAGCACACAAATGTTCAAACTTCCTTTTAATGACAAATCAAGGAGGGATCGAAGTTACTAAAATATGTTTAATCTTTTCTGAAAATAGGAGGGAATCTATTTTCCTAAATCTGAAAAAAACTCAGTCAATCACTGTTATTTACCATGTGTGCAGAACATTATGCTAAGCTCTTGGGAGAGTTCAATACAATAGATTTGGTAAACATATCCCTTGCCCACGAGGAGCTTACAGTCTAGAAGGGGAGAAAGACATAAAAATTAAGTTTTAAAATCACAAGAGAATTTGGTTTGGAAATGTACTTTTCCATCAATCAATCGGTGGTATTTATTGAGCACTTAGTACGTGTGGAGCATTGTACAAAAAGCTTGAGTACAATACAACAGAATTAGCACTTCAACTTCTCTTGTACAACTTATTTTGAATAAACCTATGTTTCTAATGGCACATGGATTTGAACGTTTGAACCAACTTGATTTTGGCTTAGATGAATCAGGGTCAACAGGAAGGAGGAGAAATAGCATGGCCTAAAGCAAAATGGCTCTACCACCAGCCTGTGTGTCCTGGGGCAAATCAATTATTCTGTGCCTCAGTCTCCTCCTCCACATAATGGGTATTCGCTACTTGCAATCCCTCCTGTGAGCCCCATGTTGGACTATCTCCAACCTGATTATCCTCTATCTAACCTAGCACTTAGTACAGTGCTTGGCACATAGTAGGCGCTAACCAGCCAATCCTCAACCTATCAAGGTCATTGCTATTATTCCTATTGCTATGACGGTACTTGTTAAGGACTTACTAAGTGTCAAGCACTGTTCTAAATGCTAGAGAAGATTTATTTATGTATCTATTCATTTGCATTAATTTCTTGCTCCCCCTCTAGACTGCGAGCTCCTTGTGGGAAGGAATGTGTCTGATTGTTTGTTATATATATTGCACTCTCCCAAGAGCTTAGTACAGTGCTCTGCACAAAGTAAGAGCTCAATACATATGATTGAATGAATAAATGAATGAATGAAAGGTTGGACACGGGGCTCACAGTCTTCTCAGGAGTTGATCCGGAGTGCCTACTGTCTTTAGGGCACTGTATTAAGCGCTTGGGAGAGTACGACAGAGCAGAGTTGGTAGACATGTTCTCTACCCACCACAAGCTGACAGTCTAGATGCCACTTTGTTGTGAATAACAATAATAATAATGGTATGTGTTAAGTGTTTACTATGTGCCTAGGACTGTTCTAAGCGCTCGGTTAGATACAAGGTAATCAGGTTGTCCCATGTGAGGTTCACAATCTTAATCCCCATTTGACAGATGAGGTATCTGAGGCCCAGAGAAGTGAAGTGGCTTGCCCAAGGCCACACAGCAGACAAGTGGCAGAGCCGGGATTAGAACCCACGCCCTCTGACTCCCAAGCCCGGGCTCTTTCCACTGAGCCATGCTGCTTCTTCTCTAGCCGCGCTGCTTTAACAATCACTAGTTGTTGCCATTAGTCCAAGAAAGGGCCTGAACGGGGAGGAATATTCTGCTTTGTTTGACCCGCTTTGCAAAACTCAGAACAATATTGGCCTAAAGGCTTCGTGATTTTGTTGGCTGAAATGTGACTAGTAATTTAATGACTGTTTTTGGCTTCAATTACATGCCCTGGATGGTCTTGAAGCGGAGACAAATAATTACACATAGCAGACCAGGAATGATTCTTCAATCTCCATTTGGTCTCAAAAAGTGCCGGAGGGAAGAAAGAAAGTGGAACGGACAGCGACAGTGCAATGGACGGCTTTGCCAAGTCAAAATACACTTTTGATCTTAAGCTTTTGGGACCTCATTCACCAGAATAATAAGAAAATCAACATCATAGGATTGGTTAGACTGCTGAATCCCAGAAACACTGTGCATCTTCCTCCTTCATATGAAGAAAATGCATTGTGGGTTATGATAATAATAATAGTAATAATAATATTCATTAAGTACTACGTGCCAAAGCGCTGTCCTAAACATTGAGGTAACTTCAAGATAATTGGATCAGGCACCGTTCCTGTTTCCCTCGAGGCTCACAATCTAAGGGGTAGGGAAGCTGGTAACATGCCCATTTGACAGATGAGGAAACAGAGGTCAGAGTACCTCGGGTCACAGAGCCAGCTAACAGCAGAACTCAAACTACAATCTAAGTCTCCTGACTCCGAGTTCCATTCTCTTTCCACTAGGCCACGCTACCGTCTCTGAAAGAATTATTTTTTATGGTATTTGTTAAGTGCTTGTTATGTGCTAGGCACTGTACTAAGCACTGGGGCAGATACAAACTAATCAGACTGGACATGGTCCCTGTCCCACAAAGGGCTCACAGTCTTAATCCCCACTTTACAGATGAAGTAAACTGAGGCCCAGAGAAGTTAAGTCACTTGCCCTTGGTCACACAGCAGACAGGTGGAGGAGCCAGGATTAAAACCCAGGTCCTTCTGACTCCCAGGGACCTGGGTTTTAATCCTGGCTCCTCCACCTGTCTGCCACTACACTAATCTACTTCTCAAACCTTCCGTAATCCGTAACGTTTATATATAAAATTCTAACCGGGGTCAACTTTCCCCTATGTCCAGTCCGGCCTGGATGCTGGGCCAGTCTCTAGGACAACGGAACTGAACTTGCCAAAGACTGATTGACTGGGGGGTTCTAGGGCAAAAAAAGCCCAGGTTTTGCCCCTGTGGATCTCACCTTCCATTTTGGGTAGCTCCATGGGTAGCAGGGAAGCCTTATTACTGGTAGTCCATTGGAAAGAGAACTGCTCTGGGCCTCAGAAGACCAGGATTCTACTGTCATGCCTGCCTCTAGCTGACAAAGGCTTCATATTTGCAATCAACATGCTGTGGCTTTGCTCATCTTATTGCATCCCTTACTCTGGAGGAAACACCACTAACAGGGGTGAGAGAGCATGAGTGGCGTTGAGCAAACCACTAGCCCGATCATCAGTTCCTCTGCTTAATCAATTAATCAATCAACGGCATGAAATGTGCACTTGACTGTGTGCAGAGCACTCTACTAAGCACTTGGGAGACTGCGATACACCCAAGTTGGTAGACACATTTCTTGCCCACCGACGAGCTTACAGGAATGCGTCATTTTATAATAATAATAATGGTATTTGTTGAGCACTACTATATGCCAAGCACTGTCCTAAGCACCAGGGTTGTCCCACTTGGGGCTCACAGTTTTAATCTCCATTTTACAGATGAGGGAACTGAGGCACAGATAAGTGAAGTGACTTGCCCAAAGTCACACAGCTAACAAGTGCTGGTGCCAGAATTAGAACCCAAAATCTCTGACTCCTAGGCCCAGGCTCTTGCCATTAAGCTATACTGCTTCCCATCATCATATTGTACTCTCCCAAGCACTCTGTACAGTGCTCTGCACACAGTAAGTGCTCAATAAATATGATTCACTGACCGACTGACTGGGTAGACAGATGTTAAAATAAATTACGGACCTAAAAGTCTCAAGACCGAGGACCATCCATCATTCCTGCCAGGAGACTGCAGCGGGATTTCAGGGATCAACGGGGCTTGCTCCAGAAAGGGAAAAAAAAAAGGTGGGGGGCAGTAATACATAACAGATTGGCAGTGGACACAGGGGGATGAAAGAAAGATTGGCAATTGCAAAGTAAAGAGGAAATAAAAGAAGGGAGGAAAAGGAGAGACACAGCAGGACAGGAAGGTCAGAAAATGCAACAGGATTGACAAGAGGAAGGGAAAGGAGACATGGAAATGCACGGGAGAGGAGAGAAGGTAACTGGTAGTATGTTAAAAAGGAAGAGAAAAGAGAAGAGAAGGGATGCGGAAGGGTAAGAAACAGAAAATAAAAGAAAGAGTTGGAGGTCATTGTACATGAAAGTATTTCTAGTTGGGAGATGGAATGCGGTTGAAAAAGCAACTGTTACTAACAGTTGCTAAGACAAAGTATAACCTACCACAGAGTTATAAAATAAAAGTAGTCTAAAATTGTCAAATCATATCTTTGAAAGATAAAATTCTAGTAACTGGCCTGAAAATGAAATAGGTGGGACTAAAATACTGAAAGAAGAATACATTTGATAAAAACATATAATCTGGTGCCATATTTCATATATATGCTCTATGGAACAAGAGTAGAAAAAAAGGGTAAAGAAAGAAATAGTGTTAATGCTACAGAAGCAGCATGGCCTAGTGGATAGAACCAAGGACTGGGAGTCAGAAGGACTTGGGTTCTAATCCCAGATCCAACACTTGTCTGCTCTATGACTTTGGGCAAGTCACTTCACTTCTCTGTACCACAGTTAGCTAACCTGTACGATGGGGATTAAGACTGAGAGCCCCATGTGGGACATGGACTGTGTCCAACCTGACTGACTTGTGTCTACCTTAGCACTTAGTACAGTGCCCGGCACAGCGCTCTTAAAAATCCCAGTGAAAAAATAAACAAATAAATTAAAAAAGCTCATGGATTCAAATGAAAGTAATGCCTTTTGCATTTAGCCCACACCTTCAACCTTTAGCCTAGGATATACTGATATATATAGCGATATATATTTATTGATATATATCGGTTTCTCGAATCTGAGAAATTAAATCTCTTTCCCAAAATAGTTCATATATCAACCTGAGAGAAATATCTAGGAAACTACTAGTTAAATTCAAATGATTTCATTTTCTGAGCTCCTGGCCCCAATAAATTGGAGAAATGTGCTTTCCAATATACTCTGCCTTAAAAAACCTAGGATCGTGGTAAAACCAATTTAGCAAATAGTGAATTATTTGCCCTAATGAATGCATTTCAATTGAAGGGAAATATTACATTTGGGTTTCAAACTAAGCATTTAGTTACTTGAAGAATAATTAAGCTCTTGACTATGAAAAACAGCCATCAGCGGGTGGTGGAATCTCAAGCACAAGATGTACCAACTTCTAAAGGGTCAAGATATTTTGTCTGAATTTGGAATAACAAAGTACAAAGGGAGACGTTCGGAAAGAAAGATGCGGTCTGTAAATCAGGCTACCTAAACTGGCTTTCAGTTATTTTTAAAAAAAATGAGTTAATACCAGCATTCATAATGAGATCTTAGGCAGCCATGACAATTAATTGCAACCGTAAATCCTTGACTCTATGACATTCAGAATAAACACTAATGAAAACCATCCTGAAGAGCTAGGTGGTCCAAGGCTTACCACTCTCCCTTCACCTCCGGCAGGCCGAATCGGCGAACCTGGCAGACGTTTTCATGTGCAATGCATTTAATGGTTTTTAACTAGTCCCCAGAGGACTTGAGCATAATCACGAAAGAAACCACAAAATCTAGCTCAATTCATTGTAACTGGCTTCGTTTGTGACAAGAGGCCCAGGAGTGGAAATAACAGCACTGCAGAGCTCTCTGCTTTCACAAAAGAAATAGCTGCAAGAAGGATACAAACAATCCCTATAATTATCAGAAAAGTCACCCAAACCAGCTCTTGACAATCCAACAGGTTAGAATGGCACCATTTCTAGAAGTCACCTACCCACGTCTGTGAACAGGGCAGAGTGTATATACTCTCTGTTGTTGTGAACCACACATCTCTTGCAAACTTAATTTCTTCCTCACTCCCCACTCGTTCCAGTCCTCCCTCCCTCTTCCCCCCATCTCTTCCTCCGCCTCTCCCCCTTCCTCTCATCTCTCTCCCTCTTTCTAAAACTGCAACCTCATTTTTCTCTGCATTGGATTAAGTTTAAGACTGCCTTCAGAACCAGGCTCCTGTTAACAAACACAAAGAAAATCTACTGGGTTTTACAAACACCGGGAAAACTTACTGGAAACTGGGAAATCTTTGGGGACCGAGTCTGCTCGAAAAGTGAAATAAAAATATTTCTCAGATTGTTACCAATCAACTAAACTGAATCCTGAGAGGTCCTGGGGAAATGGATCTGGTGTTTTATTGAGAAGCTGTGAGCCCGTTATTAGGCAGGGATTGTCTCTATCCGTTGCCCAATTGTACGTTCCAAGCGCTTACTACAGTGCTCTGCACACAGTAAGCACTCAATAAATACGATTGAATGAATGAATGAACATGACCTAATGTATAGAGCAGGGGCCTGGGAGTCAGAAGGACCTGGATTCTAATCCTGGACTCGCCATCTGATGGCCATGTGACCTGGGGCAAATCACTTTGCTTCTCTGGGCCTCAGATACCTCATCTATAAAATGGGGGTTAAGACAGTGAGCCCCATGTGGGACGGCGACTGGTCCAACCTGACAACTTCGGATCTACCCCAGCACTTGGAACAGCGCCTGGCACATTGTAAGCACTTAACAAATACCATGTAAAAAAGAGACCAGTTTTTACAAATATCAAATGTCTAATGGTCTACAATGAGCAACATTTGGGTTATGATAAAGGTTCAAACTGACAATTCAAGTTGCAATAAATTCAAGCTGCAATTAAGCATTAGCAAAACAGGGCAGTGGTGGCATAAAAGTAATTCATTTTTTTTTTCACTTTTTGTTAAGAGTAGAATATAGAATGATCTCCTCCAAGAGGCCTTCCCTGACTAAGCCCTCATTTCCCCTACTCCCTTTGCCTTCTGTTTTGCTCTTGCACTTGTATTTGTACCCTTTATTCACCCCACCCTCAGCCCCAAAGACATATCCGTAATGTGTTTATGAAATAAAATAAAAATAAATTATGGTATTTGTTAAGCACTTACTACTTGCCAGGCACTGTACTAAGCTCTGGGGTGGATGCAACCAAAGCAGGTTGGACACAGTCCCTGTCCCGCATGGGGCTCACAGTCTTAATCCCCATTTTACAAATGAGGTAACTGAGCACAGAGTAGTGAAGTGACTTGCCCCAGGCCACAAAGCAGACAAGAGGCAGAGCCAGGATTAGAATACATGACCTTCTGACTCCTAGGCCCCTGCTCGATCCGCTATGCCATACTGCTTCCCCAGTATATTAATGTCTGACTCCCCCTCTAAATAATATAATAATATTATATTATATTATAAATATAATATAATAATAATAATAATGTTGGTATTTGTTAAGCGCTTACTATGTGCAGAGCACTGTCCTAAGAGCTGGGGGAGATACAGGGTAATCAGGTTGTCCCACGTGAGGCTCACGGTCTTAATCCCCATTTTCCAGATGAGGCAACTGAGGGACAGATAAGTCAAGTGACTTGCCCAAAGTCACAGAGCTGACAAGTGGCAGAGCCGGGATTTGAACGCATGACCTCTGACTCCCAAGCCCGGGCTCTTTCCACTTAGCGCAGGGCCAGTAAACTGAGACACTGATGAACAGGCCTAAAAGTGGATGTAGAAAAAGGGATCAGAAAGCATTTTTAAAGGCCTGATCTATGGACTGCAAGTTTCTTATGGTCAGGGAACATGTCTACCAACTCTATCGTACTATACTCTCCTAAGCCACAGTAAGCGATAAATAAATACCAATGATTGACTGCTTTCTCCAGGTGTAGAGGGGATTACTGTCTTCTGAAAGTGCCTTTTTTTTTTTTAATACCTTTAACTCCTCTGGGCAATAAACCACTGAAATGGAAAAAAAAAATGAAAATGCTTCGAACCGAATTCAGTGATATTCAGTCACCTGCATAAACAGATGCAGAACATACAATGATTGAGCGTACGCAATTTCTGTTTCCAAAGGCCTCCTAAAGAGAATTTGTTAGTTTAGTAGGGAGACTTTCCTTTATTTCTGGTTCTCAGCCTCAGTTCTTCAGAGACAAAATACTCCCTCAGTTACGCTGTGAGACTGTGAACCCCACGTGGGACAGGGACTGTGTCCAACCCAATTTGCTTTTATGCACCCCAGCACTTAGTACAATGCCTGGCACATAGGAAGTGCTTAAAAAAATACCATAATTATTATTATTATTACTAGTCCTAACTTTGAGCCCCATGTGGGACAGAGACTGTGCCCGCTCTAATTATCCTCTATTTAAAATGGCACTTAGCACACGGTAACTGTTTAATAAAAAACATAGTTATAGCGTTAAGGAAATAAAAATTTAAAAAATAGGAGCCCAAGTTGTGGGAAAAGGGTAAGAATTAAAGGAACTCAAAGCGGGTTGGAGACTAGGAGATAAAGTAATAAAAAAATGGAAAGCTCACCAAGTGCATGGTGCAGACAGGGAGTAGAAGAAAGGGAGGGAGTTTCCCTTTCCTAGTTCATTCCTAATTTTCCTTTTGATATGTGCCACTTCCCTGTATACAACATGAGGCCAAACCCAAGAATTAGATACTCAGATCAGCCTGAAGGGACGTCTCAAAACTCTAACTCGAGTAATTGCATTAAGCCTATCGATTTCCTCCTTTAGTTTCAACTAGATAAGTTACTTTCCACTTCCTCTCCGAAAACAAGACGGCTATTGTGCACCCTGCAGAATTACATTTCTCGACCCACTTAGGAGCCTGGATTGCACCAAGACATCCCCTACGTGTGTGCACTTTATATAGCATTTCCACACCCTTCAGATTAAAATGACCATCTAAAGTGTATATTATTAATGTCGTCTTTGAGATGCTGGATGGTCCTAGATACAACATGACTGCCCACTTCGACTAAATCCACTAAACACAGAGGAAAACCCACAGCTTTCTATTTCAGGTTGCACCAGGAAGTTACCATTTTAGCAACTACCTTGAGGTTTGAGGATACCCCGCTGCTGTGGCCAGGTGTCTGGTCATTTTCCATTACTTTTGAAACTATTTGAACCTACTCACCCTAGGTTTCAAGGTCTCCTTTATCTGGACCTTCATCCCTTTCCTAGTCTGCCTCTCCTGTAAATCTAAAGCCTTTTCATCACAAACCCCAATCAACAGTATTTACCAAGAAAAGTATTACTGTAATAATGGTAATGATAATTGTATTTGTTCAACTCTAACTGCCAAGACCTGTACTAAGTACTGAGGTGGACACAAGATAAGGAGATTGGCCGGTCTCTGTACCACATGGGGTTTATAATCTCAAGGAAAGGGAGAACAGGTATTAAATTCCCATTTTACATATTAGGCAATTGAGGCACAGAGGTGTGAAGTGACTTGCTCAAGGTCACGCAGCAGAGAAATGGCAGAGTTGGTATTAAAACCCAGTCTCCTGACTCCATGCGGAGCACTGTACCAAGCATTGGGAGAGTTCAATAGATTTAGGAGTCAGGATCCCTGTCCTCAAGAAGCTTACGGTCTAAAGGAGATACGGACATTAAAATAATTTAGATAGGAGTGTTGGGAGGTACGTGGAGTAGCAGAGGCCACGGAAATGAGGGGAGGAAGAGGGGGCATGGGACCAGTTATGGCAACTAAGTTAAGACAAAGTGCCAAAACAGAAAACAGTGCCCGGTGCTAAAAACATTCAGCACAACACTACAAGGTGGAGCCTTTTTGCGGACCCAACATGACCGTGACTGTGGATCTCACAGTGGTCTTTATAACCCCTACCACCCTCACACACACACACACACACACACACACACACACGTAAAATTCACCATCAGTGAATGTGAAGGTCAACGATACATGCCGCTATATATATGCCGATATATGCTTAAGGATTGCAGAGTTCCAGCACTGCCTTCTCTCTGGCCTCCTTGTCAATCTCTCCACATGAAGCTTCTGCTCAAAGACATCACCTCCCTTCCTGAGGGCCGTGCACACCCTGTTCCCACACTTCGCTCTTCTTAGGCCATCCTACTCGCTCTATCTCAATCTTGTCGATTTTGCCTCCGACCCCCTTCCCACATTCCCATCTTGGATAGCTGAAGAAGGGGCAAGAGGAGGGAGGGACTGGAGAGAATCAGGGCAGATTGCAAGGAGATCACGCTTATAGTATCAATTTTCTCAATAAAGCAGGTGGCCGGGTCATCAGGGGCAAGAGATGGGGAGTGTAGGGGGAACAGGGAGTTTGAGGAGGTAATTAAATGTCCGGAACAACTGGCAAGGGCAATGGGCATGGAGGTCAATAAGGACGGAGAAATAATTTGCTGGGCAGAGGAGAGGGCAGAGTTAAAGCATGTACGGATGAACCTGAAGTGGACGAGGTCGACACGATGTCTAGATTTCCGCCAGCAGAGCTCTGCGCCTTATGTAAAGGAATGAAGGCAATGTACTATGGCGGTGATCTGGGTCTGTGGGTTAACGGTCTCCCCCTTCTAGACTGTGAGCCCGTTGGTGGGCAGGGATTGTCTCTACGTGTTGCCGAATTGTACTTTCCAAGTGCTCAGTACAGTCCTCCGCACACAGTAAGAGCTCAATAAACACGATGGAATGAATGAATGCATGAATGGTATGAGATTCACAAAAGGATAGGGGAGCGAAAGACTTGAGTTCAGTACAGAGGGTGACGTCAAGAGCATCTATTTAAACCTCAAGGGAGGGTAGTTTGGGTATGGAGGCTAAATGAGGCATGATCACTGATGTGCTCAGTACTGTGCTAAGCCCTGAGGCAGACACGAGACAATCAGGTCCCACATGGGCCTCACGGGCTTATTACTAAAACTCTCATAGCCTCCTGCAGCTTTTAAGATTGTGTTTAGACTGTTGTACTGGTGAATCATAATGCACTCTTTAATGATGACTGTCAGGTCATTCTTCAAAGACCAAGTGAAACTGAATAGTTGGAAACTAGGAGAAATTGTGATTTCAAGTGCTAGCTTCCTAACTTAAATCAGAGTCCCGAATAATCAAACCACACCCTGAATAGGATGGGTGCCCTGTAATAGCCAGCTCCATTTGATAAAGAATGATTCCATTCAAACAAATCTAATCTCTTTCGATAGGTGAGTGACAAGCTTGATAGATCAAGGGAGGGCGATAGATCTAATCTACCTTTTTTTTTTTTTTGGTTGGGCCTTTGATTTGATTTCACACGGCACATTCGTCAATAAACTGGGAAAACATGTCCAGGTGACACGGAGATTAGATTGTGCCCAGAAGGTGATCAGCCGTGGACCCATATCAACCTAAGGGAAGCTGACAAATTGTAGTCAACTAGGATGATTCCAGATGGACATTATCATCATTGGTCAATAAAGAAGTAGAGAGAGTCCTTGCTTAATAAATTTACAGATGACCAATTGGGATTCCATTATGGTTTTCTCATATACGATAACCTTTAGTCCTATCATGGCCTTTCCTCACTAATACAACAAATACTTGGAGTAAAGGAGTCCAATTAAGCAGCTTCTCAGCTCTCCCCTCAAAAAGAATTAAAACTAACTTTTCTTCTGGATAAATGAAATCTGAACCCAAATGGCCCAAGAAATGGGATGAAATTTCACTTGGAAAAATAAAAGGAACCCAGCTTTACTTCAGTAAAGCCCTCCCCAGTTCTCTCATAGACTCCAAACATGGCTTGGCTAACCCCTTGCACAAATTAGTTTTGCAGAAATAGAAATAGAAAGGCAGAGGGACTGGTGCATTCCAAAATCACATGTCCTGACACTCCATCTTGCCCTCAGCTCCTTTACCCAAAAGGTCAGGAGTAAGAGAAACGGGTAATCACCTGACTTTGTCATCGAAGTTCAAAGATAAATGAGATTCGAGCAGAGGGGAAATGTGTAACAGGAGCCTGGTTTGTCTTAACTTTTTATGTTAAGACTAACATTTCCAGAGGCCATAAACTCTTTCTAAAAATGGATAAAGGAAGTGCAGGCATTTGGTGATTTAGATGTGATTGATGTATCCACTTGGGTTTATTATGCCTACCTCTCCTGCTTAACTATTGAAAATATGTCCATTTGTGTCAGCTTGCCTTCCCCGGAAGAGAGTAAGCTTCTGGAGGGCAGGAATCATATGTTGTACTTCGGCTACAATAATAATAATAATGATAATTATGGCATTTGTTAAGCTGTTACTATGTGCCAAGCACTGGGGTAGACACAAGGCAATCAGGCTGCCCCATAGTGGGGCTCACAGTCTTAATCCTCATTTTACAGATGGAGTAACTGACGCACAGAGAGGTTAAGTGACTTGCCCAAGGTCACTCAGCAAGCAAGTGGGCGAGCCGGGATTAGAACCCACATCCTCTGACTCCCAAGTCCGTGCTCTTGCCACTAGGCCACGCTATGGATTCCCTTGGCTCCTACTCCAGTCCTACCCTTAGTCAAATACTATTGATTATGAAGATGGTGTAGCAGATTTTATCAGACACTATCTAAAAACTAAAAATGACTGATGAAAGAACTTGAAAAAAAAAATACCGGGAATGAAAAAAGGAAAAACAAAGAAAAGAGGAAAACGCTGAAAATAAAGGCTAAAAATCTGCTCTAAATGGATAATCCCTACATAAGATTGAGATTGAGAAACAGCATGGCGTAGTGGAAAGGGCATGAGTCTGGGAGTCAGAAGACCCTGGATTCTAATCTTGGTTCTGCCACTTCCCTGCTGTGTGACCTTGGGCCAGGCATTTAACTTCTCTGTGCCTCAGTCCCCTCATCTGTAAAATGGGGGTACTGTGAGCCCCATGTGGGATATGGACTGTGTCCAACCTGATTAGCTTGAATCTACCCCAGCACCTAGAACAGTGCTTGAACGTAGTAAGCACTTAAGAAATACCATCGTTATCATCATTTTTATTAATCGACCAGAGTTGAAAATGTTGCAGCAACTTAACCTTGTATTTATTTTCACTCAACTGACCTAATACTAACGTATTAGGGGTACACTAATATGGACACAAACTAATTAACCCAATTGGTTGATAATTGTTTTCCCCAAGAGAATTTGGAAACGTGCGATGCTGTTTACAGATTCAGTGCTGCATTTAATGCACTAGATTATGTTCATTGTTTGGTGGCGGTCTTACCCTGGGCTGTTAGTTTTGGCTACGTAATCCCTGTTCCCTGCCACTGATTGTAATACCGGCTCAGATTTTTCTGATTATCTCTGTAGTGTTTCCTTACCACTGAAGTCAACTCTGAGAATGTTGAGCCGTCACCCACTGGTGCCACTTTTCTGTATGAGGAGATGGTGCTTTTAGGGGTAGGGCATGTGGGAGAGAGGCGGGCTGATTCAAAGGGTTTGATTTGAGGGCTTTTTCAGACCTGTTTGAAAACTCTTCCCTCTTTTCAGTTCGGTCCAGAATCTTGCTTGTCAGTGTAGACGGCGGGCAAGGGAGATTGAGAATTCAGGACACAAGAATGGTAAGTATGAAACCAATTAATCCCCTAGGCTGAAAAAAAATCAACCAATCAATAGTATTTATTGAGAAATGATGGTGTATAGAACACCGCACTAAGTTCTTGGGAGATCACCACAGAGGTGGAGAAGCAGCATGGCCTAGTGGATAGAGCCCAGCCCTGGGAGTCAGAAGATCATGGGTTCTAATCCCGGCTCTGCCACTTTCTGCTGTGACCTTGGGCAAGTCACTTTACTTTGTGCCTCACTTCCCTCATCTGTAAAATGGGGTTTAAGACTGCGAGCCCAGTGTGGGACAGGGACTGTGTCCAACCCGATTTGCTCGTAATCCCTCCTAGCGCTTAGTACAGTGTGTGGCACATAGTAAGCACTTAAATACTTATCATTATTATTGTTAGGTAGAAAACACAATCCTTGGCTTCAAGGAGTTTACAATCTTGCAGGGGAGCAGTGCTCTCGAGTCGGCTCCATAGACTTCATTAGTTCATGTGTACAGGAAATCTAAATCCCCTTAGATTAGGGCAGGTGTGGGGAATCTAAGAGAAGGATCATCATGTGGATGTGAATAGTTTGCATGTGAATAGAATCGAAGAGGAAGCGGCATGGCATAGTGGATAGAGCATGAGCCTGGGAGTTATAAGGCCATGAGTTCCAATACAGGCTTCACCACTTGTCTGCTGGGGGGCCTTGATCAAGTCACTTCACTTCTCTGGGCTTCAATTACCCCGTCTGTAAAATGGGGATGAAGAGTGTGAGCCTCAAGAGGGACAGGGACTGTTTCCAACCAGATTTGCTTTTATATCCACCCCAGAGCTTAGTACAGTGGTTGGCATATGGTAAGTGCTTAAGAAATATCACAATTATTATTACAAGAGGGTCAGAGGGTTGGAATGGAAATCCAAAATTCTCTAATCTACAGACTGTCACTAGTGAGCCACACTTGATTAAAGCATCCAAAAAAAAAAAAAAAAAAATTGTCAAACTGTCCAGCAATGGACATCCAAAGACTTCCATGTGTCTGTGCCATTGCTTAATCTCACTTACCACCAGGCAAGTCTCCCTAACTTTAAATGAAATCCCTTGCTGCAATGAAACTCAATTCTGTGACTTCAGGAATTTTCTTTTGTAAATTATAACTATCTTTCTGATAATATTTCTCCACGGAAACAACTTTGGTTGCTCTCGGGTGCCTCAGGCAGATGGAAGGATACTAAAACAATCCAGCATTTCCTAGTGATGTTAAGTCTATAAGATGAATTTCTATGGTCAACCAAGTAGCCAAATGAAATTAAGCCATAGGATACTTACTTTCATTTGACTTTTCAGCATTTCCTGAAGAAGACAACCCACTCGTCCTGCATCGCCTTTTGTATCCAAGACAATGCAAATCTGTTGTGCAAGCCTTTCTGAAATGACAGAAGAAAACAACATTTTCAAGTGTCAAGAGAAAGGGCATTGAAAAAAAAAAATCCTATTGGCAGAAACCCACTTTCGACTGACAATACGAATGAAGTGACATTTTTGACAAACGGACTTTGTCAAAGTTCTGCTCTATTTTTCTCTCCACTTGAAATCTATAATAAAAGGCCAGATTTCAACATAGAATGGCCCACCCACTAAAGAGAAAGGTTCATGAATTTTTAAATGCTTAATTTAGCACTAAGAAATTCACCAGCAATGACATAACCCCTGAAGGCATTCTCCTACTTGAAGAGCAGGTCCTCAGAACCCAGATCTTATTCCCAGAGCTGGGCTCTTTCCATTGGACTGCCAATCAATCAATCGATGGTATTTACTGAGTGCTTACTGGTGTAGAGTATCGTACTAAGAACGTACAATACGACAGAGCTGGAAGGCACATTCCCTGCCCACAACAAGCTTACGATCTAGAGGGGGAGACTGCCAGCCGGAGCTACATTTATTACTCACGAGTCGTTGAGTGGAAAGGCCTACGTGAGAGAAAACCAGGAGTAGGCACTCTACCTTTCCTGAATCGAAGAGGTCTGCCTAATCTGTTTATTGGAATTTCTGGGAGAAGGACCAGATATCAATCAATTGATAGTATCTATTGAGCTCCTACTCTGTGCAGAGCACTGGACTAAGAATTTGGGAAAGTACAGTGGAATGAGTAGACATGAACCCTGCCCTTGAAGAGGAGAGGGAGCTTGGCTTAGTGGAAAGAGCCCGGGCTTGGGATTCAGAGGTGATGGGTTCTAATCCCGGCTCTGCCCCTTATCAGCTGTGTGACTTCGGGCCGGTCACTTAACTTCTCTATGCCTCAGTTACCTCATCTTTAAAATGGGGATTAAGACTGTGAACCCTCGTGGGACAACCTCATTACCTTTTATCTACCCCAGTACTTAGAACAGTGCCTGGAACATAGTAAATGCTTAACAAATACCATCGTTTTTATTTTAATAATAATGTTGGTATTTGTTAAGCACTTACTATATGCACAGCACTGTTCTAAGCCCTGGGGTAGATACAGGGTAAACAGGATGGCCCACGTGAGGCTCACAGTTAATCCCTATTTTACAGATGAGGTAACTGAGGCACAGAGAAGTGAAGTGACTTGCCCACAGTCACACAGCTGGCAAGTGGCAGAGCCGTGAGTCGAACCCATGACCTCTGACTCCGAAGCCCAGGCTAACTGCTCAGCAGAGGAGACAGGCAAAATAATTCATAGATAGAGAGTAAAATGGACAGGTAGATGAATAATTCCTATAAACTAAGGTAAATTGGTCAGGATGTACAGATATTCTATCACAGTTGGGTGGGAGTGCATATGTGAAGGTTGGCATAAAAATGCAGTGGGGAAAATTGTGACCAAGGGAGAAGAAAATATAAAATGGGAAGGTCTCCCGGAGGAGATGTAGTTCCAGAAGGGACGACGATGGAAGAACTATAGTCTGTAGACTGGAAGCTCATCGAGGATAAGCATCGTGCCTCCCAACTCTGTCGTACTGCACCTACCCAAATACTTCCGACAGTGCTCTGCACACAATAAGCACTCAGGAAATACTCCTGATTGATTGACTGGTCTGGCAGATTTGAGAGGGGAAGAAGCTCCAGGCAGGAGAAAGGGGGTGAGAAGGGTAGAGATGAGACAGAGTTACAGCAAGTAGATGAGCTTGACATGAATGAAGATTGTGAGCTGGAGTGTAGCAGGAGAAGAGAGTGGATATGTAAGGGGAGAGAGCTAATGGACAGTTATAGATAGAGCCAATCGTCAGAAGTTTCTACTTGGTGTGGATTTAAATTGGTAAACATTGCAGATTTTGGAGAAATGCGGCGATATTTGCTAAACGGTAGTTCAGAAAAATGACCTGGGAAGCAGGGTCATGTTTGGTCTGGAGAGGTGAGGTCCTGGAGACAGACAAACTAAGGGTCTGATGCAGGAGTTGAGCAGAGGTATGACAAGGGACTGAACCAGGGTTGTGGCCATTTACACTGAGAGGAAGCAAGAGATAGAGAAAATGCTTTGGGGGGGTGGGGTAGAAAACCAACAGGATTTAGTGAAAGACTGAATAAGAGCTGAAAAACAGGAGAAGTCAGATATAATGCCAGCATTGTAGGTTTCAAAGACAGGAAGGATGGTGTTGTCAAATGGTGACAGGGAAGTTAAGTACTAAACAGGATTTTTTTATAGCATCTGTGAAGCACTATGGGCCAGGAACTCTTCTAAGAGTTCTGGTAGATTAAA
Organism: Ornithorhynchus anatinus; assembly: GCF_004115215.2. Classification (NCBI taxonomy): domain Eukaryota; kingdom Metazoa; phylum Chordata; class Mammalia; order Monotremata; family Ornithorhynchidae; genus Ornithorhynchus; species Ornithorhynchus anatinus. The sequence goes on along the minus strand of NC_041735.1, from coordinate 63,417,664 downwards.
GTTAATCAGGTTGGACACAATCCCTGTCCCACATGGGGCTCAAAATCTTAATCCCCATTTTACAGATGAGGGAACTGAGGCCCAGAGAAGTGAAGTTGCCTGGCCAAGGTCAACCAGCAGACAAGTGGTGAAGCCAGAACTAGAATCCAGGTTCCTCTGACTCCCAGACCCACACTCTATCCACTAGACTGCATTCCTTCTCTTTGGGAGGGAAGATGAATAGCACAGTTTTAGACACACTGATCTTAGGGTGCTAGCTGAACATCCTACTAAGTCTTAGCCCGATGTGGACCGTGTCCAGCCTGATTAACTTCAGTCTACCCCATTGCTTAGAAGAGTGTTTGGCATACAGTAAGCAATTAACAACTCCCATTTGAAAAATATCCATGGGATAATGTTTTGGAGGCAAGAGGGACTGCAAGGCAAGATACTGCGAAATATAGTTACCAGGAGGAGAATTTCATTTAAAGAATTTCACCCTTCCTACTCTCCTTTCAGTCACATTTGACTACAACGGCCTCCAGAAGAGCATTCCACAATCAAGATAATAATAATAATAATAATAATAATAATGTTGGTATCCGTTAAACGCTTACTATTTGCAGAGCACTGTTCTAAGCGCTGGGGTAGATACAGGGTAATCAGGTTGTCCCACATGGGGCTCACATTCTTAATCCCCATTTTACAGATGAGGGAACTGAGGCACAGAGAAGTGACTTGCCCACAGTCACACAGCTGACAAGTGGTAGAGCTAGGATTCGAACCCATGACCTCTGACTCCCAAACCCGTGCTCTTTCCACTGAGCCACGCTGCTTCCCAACAATATTACGTAGGTTGTTTTTTTTTTAGGAGATCCTGAGAAAACTACTTCAGTTACCAATTACAACCTCTTTGGCAAGTTCACATCCACCAGCTATTAAGCAAGCCAAATACATCCAGTTGGTTGTGAGTCCAATTCAGCTTGCTGCTAGACTTTGCTAAGTCTTCAAAAAGAAATCCAATTTCTTGATTTGATTTTTCGACATCTTGGCCTAGATGTGTCTTTGTCAGCATACTGTCCAGGCAGCAGAATCCAATGACAGAATTAAGCTAGAAATATTTGGTTGTGTGTAAGGTTTCCAAGGTACAGGTTGTCACATAATCACGGCTGACAGTCCTTAGTTTAAGGCTGTCTTTATGAAGTGCTTCGTATTTCCTTGCATGATTTTTTTATACGAGTGTTTTCAGAGCTGTCATCAGCATACAACAATAGAAAACGCTGAGACTCCATGATGGTTTCCATAGTCTTTTACCCAATCAACCCATCCTATTTATTGTGTGCTTACGGTGAGAGAACTGTACTAAGCGCTTGGTAACATATGATAAAGCATAACTGCTTAATAAAGTGCTGTGCACATGATAAGCACTTAATAAATACCACCGATTGATTAAAGAACTACGAACAGCAACTGAAAGGTATTTAATTTTCAGGATATTTTATCCTAAATTCTCCCCTTACCAACACAGGTTCCACCGACTACACATCAATGGAAAAAAAATCAACCCACTCTTACATCAAAACCAAAACAGAAAGAAACAAAAACAAGTATTTCAAAAGTTCTTTGCCATTTTATATCATGCCATGCTTCATTCAAATTGATTGCAAATTTGCTTTCCATTGTTCCTTGATTAAATAACTTTGTATATTGCTTAATGTCCTTCTGTGATCACTGGGAAGCAGTGGCCTAGTAGAAAGAGCATGGGCTTGGGGGTCAGAGGGCCTGGGTTCTTATCTCGGCTTTGCCACTTGTCTGCTGTGTGACCTTCGGCAAGTCACTTCACTTCATTCATTCAATAGTATTTATTGAGCGCTTACTATGTGCAGAGCACTGTACTAAGCGCTTGGAATGGACAAATCGGTAACAGATAGAGACAGTCCCTGCCCTTTGATGGGTTTACAGTCTAATCGGGGGAGACGGACAGACGAGAACAATAGCAATAAATGTGCCAAGCACTGTTCTTAGAGCTGGGGAATACAAAGTGATCAGGTTATCGCATGTGGGGCTCACAGTTTTAATCCCCATTTTACAGATGAGGTAACTGAGGCACAGAGAAGTTAAGTGCCTCAGTTCCCTCATCTGTAAAATAGGGATTAAGACTGTGAATCCCATTTGGGATATGATTAAATGACTATGCACCGTGTCACAATGTGTAGAACCTGATTACAGCTTGGTTTACTGGATTAGGCACGGTCCTGGGAGTCAGAGGGTCATGGGTTCTAATCCTGACACCAACATTTGTCTGCTGTTTGACCTTGGACAACTCACTTCATTTCTCTGGGCCTCAGTTACCTCATCTGTAAAACGGGAACTGAGACTGAGAGGCCCACATGGGACATGGACTGTGTCCAACTCGATTTGCTTGCATCCACCCCAGTGCTTAGTACAGTGGTTGGCACATAGTAAGCACTGAAGAAATGCCATAATGAATAAATTAATTAGCTTGTATTGACCGCAGTGCTTCCTTTCGTGCCTGGGACATAGCGAGCACTTAAATCCCAAATAAAAAAAAAAACAAAACTTGGGAGTTGCAGTCTCTGCCAAAGTTATTCTGTATCTGATCATTCTGAATCTGGAAACATGATTCAAAAATACGCCCATTATGATGATGATCGTTATATTATTGGTGCTATTAGTATTAATGATAAATTCCAGCAATCGTGTTCAAAATCACAGTGACCACCTCTGCTAAAAGGGCAACCATAATCTTCCAAACATTCTTCACTTTGTCGATCTCCCTCTGTAGACTGTAGGCTGCTTTAGGGCAGGGACCCGTCCACCAACTCTGTGGAATTGTACTTTTCCAAGTTTTTAATACAGTGCTAATACAGTGCTTGGCACATAGTGAGCGCTCAATAAATACCACCGATTGACCGATTGATGGATCCAAGGTCTCACGCTACCACCGCTTCTGTTCCTCCGACTTTGGAGTCGATAGACTCACGACGATCACCACGCAATTCACTGGACACCTATGTGCGCAGCACAGTACCGAGCATGTAGGAAAATACAACAATAGAGGTGGTGCCAAACCTTGAGGAGTTTATAATGGGAGGAAACTCACAGTCTCAAATTGCCAAAAATTACACAGTAGGAAAGTGAATATAGACACAGATGATTAAATCTCAGGTTTGGGATAACACGGTCAGTGACTTGGGGTTATAAAATGGTTTCTAAAACTGAAAAAGTCAGCAAGAGGTCATGACATTTGTTAAGCACTTACTATGTGCAAGGAACCGTTCTAAGCGCTGGGGTAGACACAAGGTAATCAGGTTGGTCGCAGTTCATGCCCCATATGGGGCTCACCACAGTCTTAACCCCAATTTTGCAGATGAGGTAACTGAGGCACAGAGAAGTGAAGTGACTTGACCAAGGTCACAAGTAGCAGAGCTGGAATTAGAAGCCAGGTCCTTCTGACTCCCAGGCCCAGGCTCTATCCACTGATTCCCTCATATATATCTCAAATCACATAGTGGGAGAAAACGACAGAAAATCAGAAACTAAGCATCCGTCCAGTGGGTCACGGTTCAAAAATGAGCATCCTTAAAAATGGAAGGAAAACATAATAAGCACTCACTTCACACAAACCATCACAAATCACAAATTCATTCAATCATATCTATTGAGCGCTTACTGCGTGCAGAGCACTGTACTAAGTATCAGGGAGAGTAAAACATAACAGAGTTGGTAGACACGCCCCTGCCCAAAAGGAACTGACATTCTAGAAGGGAATACAGACATTTAGGTAAATAAATAAATTATGGATTTGAAGTGCTGTGGGGCTGGGGGTGGGTGAATAAAGGGTACGAATCCAAGTGTCAGGGTGACACCAAAGGGAGAGGGAAAAGAGGAAACGAGCTTAGTCCAAAGGGAAGGCCTCTGGGAGGAGGTGTGCTTTTAATAAGGTTTAGAAGGTGGGGAGAGTGATCTTTTGCTGGACGTGTGTCCGGGGAGGGAGGTCCAGGTCAGAGGCAGGATTTGGGCCAGGGGTAGGTGGTGAGATAGACAAGTCAAAGCGAACAGGTTAGCATTAGAGGAGTGACAAGTACAGTTTAGGCTGTAGTAGGACGTCAGAGACGTAAGAGAGGAGCCGGCAAGGTGACTGCTTTAAAGCAGATGGTAAGGAGTTTCTGTTTAATGTGAAGGAGAATGGCCAACCACTGGAGGTACCTGAAGAGTGGGGAAATGGGGACTGAACAATTTTGTAGACAAGCAATCTGGCCAAAAGAGTGAAATGCGGACTGAAGTGCAGAAAGACGGGAGGCAGGGAGGTCAGCGAGGGGGTTAATGCAGTAATGGAGGTGGACTGGGATAAGTGCTTGGATTAATGTGATCGCAGTTTGGTGATAGAGAGGAATAGATGGATTTTAAAGAAGGCTGAACTGAAAGGATTCGGTGATAAACTGAGAATGTCACCTAAAATTGTGATCGATTGAATGAGGTACCAAATTACAATCCTAATGCTTTCTAATCATCAGAAGCAGCGTGGCCTATTTGTAAAAGCACGGGCCTGGGAGTCAGCGGATGTGAGTTCTAATCCCGGCTCTGCCACTTGTCGTCTTTGTGACCTTGGGCAAATCACTTAACTTCTCTGTGCCTCACTTACCTCATCTGTAAAATGGAGATTAAGACAGTGAGCCCCATGTGGGACAACCTATCTTCTATCTACCCCAGCAAATAGAACAGTGCTTGGCACATAATAAGTGCTTAACAAATACCATCATCATCATCAAAAAATACCATCAGTTTTTTTCATTTTTATTTTTAATCCAGAATCTGGATCTCAACCTCAAAGGTTGACCAAATTGCCACTGAATGTTCCATATATATTCCCATATATACTCTTGGGCCAACTGGAGGTCTGTTTGCAGAAAGCCTCCCAAGTCATTTTGGATACCTGTCTCTCTTCTCTCCATTTTACATTACTATGCAGTCGGGCTACAGAGTAGCCTAAACTATATGAGCTCAGAGGTGACTGAAACCTCATTATATATACCACACAAATGAGCATATGTTCTGGAATTCTGCGCCAATGCAAATGTAAGCTAATTTAAAATGTGTCTCTTGGAATTATCCTAAACCAAATCTGCTTAATCTAAACCCTACTAGGCTTTTCCCTATAGATCTGGGACACCTTGAGATAATTAATAGGCAGGCAGAATTTAAGGTTCTTCCTTCACATGCCGCAGGAAGCAAAATGTTTTCAAAACGTGCAAATGGATTTTGCCAAGAGCAGAGACGAGCGCAAGTGCAAACAAAACAGACCTTTCGATAAATAGCAAGGGAATTTGAAAAGTATTAATATATCCAGTACGTTTTTATCAAAACCATGTGTTAGCACGATTTGACTGACAACGTGTCTGTAATTACACATATATGATGCATGTGATCATTAAAAATAATAATAATAATAATAGTTTGAATAAATGACCTTTTCTTTCTCCTCCAGAATCTCTTTCTCAAAATATACAAAACAGATAGGTGCGCAAATCCAACTAAATATTTGAAAGAGGTTCTGGCTATGAATAGTAATAATAATTATGGTATTTGTTAAGTGCTTATTAAGTTCCAGGCACCATACTAAATGCTGGGGTGGATACAAGCAAACCAGGCTGGGCACAGTCCCTGCCCCGCATAGGGCTCACAGTTTTATTCCCCATTTTCCAGATGAAGTAACTGAGGCACAGAGAAGTGAAGTGACTTGCCTAGGTCACACAGTAGAAAAGTGGCAGAGCTGAAATTAGAACCCATGACCTTCTGACTCCCAAACTCATGCCCTATCCACTAGGCCATGTGAAAAGTCAATAATAAAAACATTTTTTTAAAAAAATATGTTCAATGTGTGGAGCACTGTATTAAGCACTGGAGAGAATACTAGACCACTGTCCTTGACCCACAAGAGGGGTGCATACAGGAAAAGAGAAGAAAAAAGTTGAGTTACTCTAAACCGAAATCAGCAGGAAATGACAGTTTGAATCCAATCAATCAATCAATCTTATTTACTAATGGCTTAATGTGTGCGCAGAGCAGGACTCTGCGAGTAAATTGGGAGAGTAAAGTAGGACTCTGCGAGTAATTTGGGAGAATAAAATATAACAGAATTGGTAGACATGTTCTTTGCCCATAATGGGCTAGATTTTGCTGCTGGTTGTGAGGAATGGTCCTTGGATATCTCAACATGTCATTGCTCCAGACCTAGGTGATCTCATGGAATCTGTCACAACCTTCCTTGCATTGATAAAGGATTTGGCGAACACTTCACTTAATAATAATAATAATGATAATTGCGGTTTTTGTACCAGGCACCGTGCTAAGGGCTGGGGTGGATACAAGCACATCGGTTGGACACAGTCTCTGTTTCACACGGGGCTCACAGTCTCAATCCCCATTTTACAGGTGAGGTAACAAGCACAGAGAAGTGAAATGACTTGTCCAAAGTCACACAGCAGACAAGTGACAAGTGACAAGATTAGAACCCATGACCTTCTTGACACTCAGGCCTTTGCTCTATTCACTATGCACTTTTATGGTGACAAGCTTCACTTCCACAACCACCATGCACTTCTACTGGGACAAGCTTCATTCCCACAATGCTAGGCAGGATCAAAATTGCCCTACCCATTGGGTGACCCTGCAATCAACAGTATTTACTGAGCATTTACCGTGTGCAGAGCACTGTACTAAGCTTAGTACAGTGCTCTGCACATAGTAAGCGCTCAATAAATACTACTGAAAATACTATTGAATAAGCGTTGCTTAGTACAATACAATGCAATGTATTGTATTGGAAGCACAGTAGGGTTGATAGACATGATCCCTGCCCATAAAGAGACTTGAAGTCTGCGGGGGAGACAGACATGACAATAAATCACAGTTAGGTGATTTAGTAGAGAATAAGGATATCTACATAAGTGCTGTGGGGCTGGAGTATCTGGGAGTTCTTCAGGGATATAAAGCCAGGTGCATAGGCCGATGCGAAGAAGATGACAGATAAGAGAATGAGGACTTCCTCAGGGTGGATAAGCCACTGAATTGCAAACTGCTTGAGGGCAGAGACTGTGCCTCCTAACTATTGCATCCTCCGAGGTACATAGGAGAGTGCCCTTTACACAGTAGGTACTCAGTAAATCGATTGATAACATCCCTCGGTCGGCCCACTCGGGCCTAAATTCCTACCGATTTGGATTATCGGTTGGTTTCATTTTTGGGATCTACCTCTCTTCTCCCCTCCACTGGCAGGGAAAATGAAAAGTGGCCATAGTAAACAGATATTCTAGATATCAGGGCAACAAAAGGGAGATGTGCCGAAGCAGCATAAAAGGCAACTATGGAACAGGTGAGAGGTCAGTTAGACATGAATCTGGGAATCCTCCGTTCGTGTTAGATAATTACAGTCACGTCATTGGCAGAGAATAAGTCCCACGAGGAACAGCCCTGGACGGAAACCGGCCATCCCACAGACCCCTGGAACAGTCAGGGAAGGGGACAAAGAGGAGAATTTGAGCTCATATTATTCTTAAATCCAAGGGACACGGGAGAGAGACGAGCTACCTGGAGAAATCTCCAGGCACACATCAGTAATTTTCTTCCTCCCATACCCTTCTCAAAATCCTGAATCAAAATCCTAATCTCTGCTCCAGTAATGCTCAAAATGGAAATGACGAAAGCCTTCCAGATGGGGAAGGCTGTTTTGGCCCAGTTTACAGGAAACCCTACAAGGAAGCCATTTCATTTGATACAGCTTTTCACAATCCCACGTGACTTCTTTTTAAAGATCAACTAGGAAGAGACATTTTTCTTCTTGAAGTGAGAGCCTAAGGCAACAGAGTTTTTCATGTCCCAATCAGTAGTTCTTAAGAAAAATCCAAATCGTGGGGCTCGAACATGTTTCGTCGTTCAAAGCTACGATGTTGTGATTTTCAGATGACCTCCCCACTGTGCCCTGAAATATTATTCATTTGTCCAAAACATTTAGACTCTGTGTACTTTGACACCAGTACAGCTCCGGGAACAGAGAACACCGACAGAAGAATTCCCCGTTGACTTGATTTGACTTGGATTTCGGTGCTTCTAGCCACGACTGGACCCAAAAACTCTGAGTGCACTCCTTGCCTCTGCAAAGGAGAATGTGGGCACGTAACTTCACAGCCCCTGTACAAAAATAAATGGAATAAGCATTTAGTGTAACCTCTATTCTTCCATACTATCGACCACATGATTCGGTTTGGCCCAGTAATGGACAAGTCACTTCACTTCTCTGTGCCTCAGTTACCTCCTCTGAAAATGGGGATTGAAACTGTGAGCCCCACATAAGACAGGGACTGTGTCCAACTTGATTTGCTTGTAACCGCTCCAGTGCTTAATACATTTGTCTGGAACAGAGTAAGCTCTAAACAAGTACATCATTATTAAAGAGAATGGCTCTGAGAGTCAGAGGGAGTTCTATTCCCGGCCCTACTATTTGCCAGCTGGGTGACCTTGGTCAAGTCTTTGAACTTCTCTGTGACTCAGTTTCCTCATTTGAAAAACAGGGATTAAATGCTTCCTCTCCCGCTCCCTCAGACTGTGATCCCCATGTGGGACAAGGACTGTCACCAATCTGTTTATCCTGTATCAACCACAGTGCTTAGTACGGTGCTTGGCATATAGTAAGTGCTGAACAAATACCACAAATATTATCATTGATGTGTCCCTCGAGATGGTACTGTTGTTTCGGCCTGGTCACCGGAATTCGGGCCTAGACTCCTGGTAACTGTCTCCACGGTGACTTTAGACGTTCCACCCAAAGAAACCGTCCTCGGGAGGGGCTGGAGCCAGTGATTCAATCAATCAATCACATTTACTGAGCGCTTACTGTGTGCAGAGCGCTGTACTAAGCACCTGAGAGAGTACAATATAACAATATAACGGACACCTACCCTATACACAACGAGCTTACAGTCTAGAGGGGGAGACAGACATTATCATAAATAAATAAATTACAGATATAGACATGAGTGCTCTGGAACTGGAAGGGGGGATGAATACAGGGAGCAGTTCAGGGAGAAGCAGAAGGACGTGGAAGAGAAGGAAAAGAGGGCTTAGTCAGAGAAGGCCTCTCGGGCACAGAAGGCAGGTAAATTAGCCAACGTGGAAGTTTTAGCAAGGAGGATGAAAGCCACCAGGGTATGGAGAGATCTTGGACTGGGGGTCTTTTCTTCTCCCTCTGCCAAGGACCCCTCCTCAATGCTTGGTGCAAAACTGGGTCCCCCTGAGTCACACAGAGAAAACCCCGCTCAGCCACGTATTACGTGATTACTGATGCCTGTCTACTTCGTTTGTTTTGTTGTCTGTCTCCTCCCTCTAGACTGTGGGGTAGTAATACGATTTCTAGATTGTGAACCCGGTTCTAGACTGTGAGCCCATTGTTGGGTAGGGATTGTCTCTATCTGTTGCCGAATTGTACTTTCCAAGCTCTTAGTACAGTGGTCTGCACTCAGTAAGCACTCAATGAATATGAATGAAGTTGTGATAACGGACAAGAGTACACACTGCTCAGTCACATCCATGTTCATTCCTAGATATCCAGGAAAATGAAACCTCAAGGCTCTCAGTCAGAAAACCTAGGTTCTAATCCCAATTCCTCCACTTGTCTACTGTGTGGTCTTGGGCAAGCAACTTCACTTCTCTGTACCTCAGTTACCTTATCTGTAAAATGGGGATTAAAATAAATAGATGATAGAGAGATAGATAGATAGATAGATAGATAGATAGATAGATAGATAGATAGATAGATAGATAAATAAAAGGTGGTATTTGTTAAGTGCTTACTATGTGCAAAACACTGTTCTAAGCGCCGGGGGAACAAGGTGATCAGGTTGTCCCACGTGGGGCTCACAGTTTTAATCTCCATTTTACAGATGAGGTAACTGAGGCACAGAGAAGTTAAGTGACTTGCCCAAAGTCACACAGCTGGCAAGTGGCGGAGTCGGGATTCGAACCCATGCACTCTGACTCCCAAGCCCGGGCTCTTTCCACCGTACCACGCTGAGCCCCATGTGGGATAGAATCATTTTGTCTCTATCCCTGTGCTTGGCACCTGACTGTATCATTATTAGTAGTAGTAGTCTATTGTTAAATTTCAGTACAGTTCTGAACAAATATGCTCATCAACACAAAAGGGACCAAAAAAAGTTGGTGCGGGGGTGGGGGGGGATTGGATTATTTCTTCTGACACAGCAGTGTTCTGTGTCTACACAGGCTTCGTTTGTAGGATGAAGATTCCCTAATTTCATAACACCCTTCTAGGTAAATCTAGACAGAAAACACTCATTCTGGGAGAACTGGGTACAAAAGTATCGTGATTAAGGATATTAACCTAAAATTCAACTCAAAGGAAGCAGCCCGGCCTAGTGGGTAAAGTATGAACCTGGAACCTGGAAGATCTGGGTTCTAATCTCAACTCCACAACTTGACTGAGGGGAGATCTTGGGCAAGTCATTTAACTTCTCTGTGCCTCAGTTTCCTTAACTGTGGAATTAAATACCTGTTCTCCCTCCTACTTAGACCGTTGGCCCCATGTGCGACAAAGGTGCGTCTGACTTGATTAACTTATATCTACCCCTTTGCTTAGAAAAGCACTTGACACATAATAAGCACTAAATGCCATAAAAAAAAAATTTATAAGCTAATAAAAAATACCAAAGACATACTGTGGGAACAACACTAATGACTCAATACTATATAGTTCCTGGTCCCATTTTTTTTTAATAAATCTAACTCATCCTCACAACTTCACAGAGAGAAGGTAAGGGAGGAGTATCCTCTCTGCTTCACTAGTAGGGAAACTGAGGCACCACGATTGAAGGGCCAGAAATGCCCCCTTCAAGCCATGCTTTCTCCCTCAAATAGACAGTAATAATAATAATAATAATAATAATGTTGGTATTTGTTAAGCGCTTATTATGTGCCGAGCACTGTTCTAAGCGCTGGGGTAGACATAGGGGAATCAGGTTGTCCCACGTGGGGCTCACAGTCTTAATCCCCATTTTACAGATGAGGGAACTGAGGCACGGAGAAGTTAAGTGACTCGCCCACAGTCACCCAGCCGACAAGTGGCAGAGCTGGGATTCGAACTCATGAGCCCTCACTCCAAAGCCCGTGCTCTTTCCACTGAGCCACGCTGCTTCTCCGCTGACAGTCCCACTCAGAGTCATCCTTACATTTGACTTCTGAGTCTTTGCTATGTCCCAGACCTGGTTTTGCTTCGAAAATGCAATGTGTGCCTACCAGGTGTCTAATATGGTTCTAGACACTTGGATTACATAATACAAAGTCAACACAAATCTCTGCCTTCAAGGAGCTCAGAGCCTGCCACAGAAGCTCACAATTTCAATCATTTTCCCTCTAGATTGTAAGCTTGTTGTGGGCAGGGAATATATCTGTAAAATTGCTATATTGTACTTTCCCAAGGGCTTAGTACAGAGCTCTGACCAAAGTGAGTGCTCAATAAATATGACTGAATGACAATGGGATTTATTCATACCTTACTGGATGTGGAACAATGTATTAAGCGCGTGGGAGAGTACAATACAACAGAGTTGGTAGACAATTTTCCTACCCACAAAGAGCTTACAGTCTAGACGGGGAGAAAGGCATCAATAAGGGTAAATTAGATACGTGCATAACTGCTGTGGAGCTGAGTGTGGGGTGAATTTTGAGGGCTTAAAGGGTACGTATCCAAGGGCACAGACAACGCAGAAGGGAGAGGGATGAGGAGAGAAGAGGGTGTAATTGGGGAAGATGATTAATTATGACATTTGTTAAGCACTTATTCTGTGCAAAGCACTGTTCTAAGCGCTGGGGAGGATACAAGGTGTCAGGGTGTCCCACGTGGGGCTCACGGTCTTCCTCCCCATTTTACATATGAGGTAACTGAGGCACAGAGAAGTTAAGTGACCTTTCCAAAGTCACACAGCTGGCAAGCGGCTGAACCGGGATTTGAACCCATCACCTCTGACTCCCAAGCCCGTGCTCTTTCCACTGAGCCATGCTGCTTCTCTAGTAAATTGATTAGTAAAGTCATATTGATTAGTAAAGTCATTCCTCGAATCAATTTGAGAAGCAGTGTGGCTTAGTGGAGAGAGCATGGGCTTAGAGGTCAGAAGGACCCGGGTTCTAAACCTGGCTCCACCACTCGCCTGCTGTGTGGCCTTGGGCAAGTCACTTCACTTCTCTGGGACTCAGTTAACGCATGTGTACAGTGGAGTTGAAGACTGTGAGCCCCATGCAGGGGATGGATAGTGTCCAACCAGATTATCTTGTATCTACCCCAGCGCTTAATGACACATACTAAGTGCTTAGCAAATACCATGAAAATAAATGTACGGACACTAGAAATACGTGGCAAAGAATACCCAATCCTCCTGCAAATGTTTGGACATCCTGGCTATTTAGCTAAAACCATAGTAGTTGTTTGACACTTTCTTTTGCTCAATCTCTAAACAATTGGGATCTGCGTAGATATTTCTTCTAGGATCTCTGGTCATCAATTTCATATTCTACATGACCCTCTGTGTAAGAGTATGTGGGCTAGCAACCATATGTTCAAATCATTTTTTTTTTTTCCATGACTATACAACTTCAACGTTCTTCTGATTAGCGGGACATATGGTGATGGAATGTAAAAGTCTGCAAGTTCAGGAAGTCTGCCAAAAATGGGATCTCCAATAATCTCTTCTGAAAGTGATTCTGATTTCCACTGCACCCCAGACCTCTCGGTGCCCATAAAACGTCCTGCTTCCCTCACGGCTTAGAGAGCAGATGCAAGTTCTGCTCTCACTCCTGAACTTCACAGGAGAACACAGTTAGGACATTTTAAATCTAAACACAGGTTGTTGTTTTATTTTGTTGCAGGGGGTTTTTTTGTGAAAGATAGGCACAGTGGCTTTTAAGGAGAAGAGTGCAAAATCCAGATCCAGGCCTGTGGCAATCCATCCTCTCGCTTGGCACACGGCCACACGATCCGGTCGGTGTTTCAACCCGATGTGGATCGATCAGCCGATCGTACCCAATGAACGTCTTCTATAGTACTAACGACTGTGGTATTGATTAGGTGCTTATCTTATGCTGATCACCGAGGTCGATGCGATATAATCAGGAGAGACACCGTCCCTGTCTCTAAGGGCTAATGATTCCCCTTTTACCGATGAGGAAACTGAGGCACCGTGAAGTTGCGTGACTTGCTTCAGGGTCACGCAGCAGGCAAATGGCAGAGCGGGGATTAGAACCCCAATCTCCTGGCTTTCAGTCCTGGGATCTTCCCACTGGGTAGTGTATACAACCACTGGAAAAAAACACTCGGGATCCAGAGGACAATTCATTCAATGGGTAAGTGAAGCAAACAAGCCCCAACACCTCCAGCGAAGAAGGAGGTTCGAGAACCCAGTGGGCAAGAGGTTCTGAAGTCTGGCTTCAATTTTTCTTGGAACCTTTCCTACCTCGAGATTCTTCCGCTAGGCTTTATTGTCCACTGGGCAGACTTTCTAAGCCAGATTTTTAGTATTCCTAGCCAAACAAGAAACAATTGTCTTCGGTCCAAATGCAGTCATTTCCAATCAGATGCTGCACATTCTAATCCTTGCAATGTGTGAATAATGTTCTCCTTCCGCGCTCCGATGACGAAAATGGAGCCTCGAACGCTCGCCGTCAAATTCCTCGTGTGGGAAGGCAGAATCCGTCAGGCAGGGTTAATTTTCTGTGTCGCGCCGGAGACTTTTTAATCGACGCTTAAGCCATGAAGGAAGGAGAGCCCTTCACGGCCACCTTTCGTGTCCGGGTCTGGAGTAAGACCCAAAACCCCATATGGGCCACACAAGGCCATAAGCGTTTAGTATGGTGTTCCGCACCCAGTCAACACTAAATAAATGTGACCGAATGAAAGTAACTCCGCGGATGAGGGCCCAACGGGTCTCACGAAAAATAGGAGGTGCTGAGGGCTGAAAGTCTCAATGGGGCTGAGTCAGATATTGAGGACAGAGAACTGCATTAAAGAAAAAAAAAAGTGGGGGGAGGGAGGGTTGGCTCAGGTGTACCCCACTTCGGTTTGGAAGAAAAGGTCAGGGAGTTCTATCAAGGAGCTGTATCCCCAAATTTGCATGTTTCAACTGGATGGCTTAAACATACTTACCTCAAGGGCAGTGGTACTGAGGCGGATTTTTGGAGGATGTTTTGTATTATCAGATCTTAGCTACATTTTTTAAATGAGTCACTCTGAATGCAGGATGAGGCTTCCCACTCATGGACTCAGGGTAAAAAAGCCAGGCAAGTGCCACCTTGTCTCCTTCACAAGTTCATACCTGTTTCAGGACCGAAAAGCCTTAACGTTACGGTTTTCCTCCTACATAGCGCTGCCTCTTTTTTGCTATTTCAGATGGGTAGCTTTATCGTCTCCTGCAACTGTCAGTGAAGAGGCGAGTTTCAGAAGCTAGTGACTCATCACCATATTTACATGGTGCAAGGTATTGCTTTGAGCATAAATGCCATGTTTATGTTTTTCTTACCTACATCAGAGTTCGGTGTGGTTGGCTGGATTCTGTCTGTTCCCGAGACTCGCTTAGCTAGCAGCCGATACCCTTTGGTTGGTCTTGGAAGCATCTGGGACCTGCCGGATTGATCTGCGCATGCCAGAAAGACTGCTGCAATTATCGAAAATGATCACGGCCTAATTGTGAAATCGAATGGAGGAGGCAATCCAGATCTGTTCCCAGGTTGAGGGCAAACACTTTTCCAGACCATTCTCCAGTTGCGCAAACACGAGGTTTCAAGTAAAGCAGATTGCTACTAAATCATACTACTGTTTTGCTTCCGTTCCGGCTAATTAAAGATCGACGCAAATGAGCCCTCACTTTGTTGCCGGCGACCAGAAGATACAGTGACAACACTTCTATCAAGAGAGTTCACAACAAAACCTGCATTATGAGCAAATAAATTATGGGAGCAGAATGGGATAAGTTAGAAAATAAACTATGCCCAACTCAGGAAATGTTAGAATTAAAGCGGCTGCCCAAATCTTAATGTTGCCATTTTTCAAAATCAGGGCACATACTTAATACGAAAACATGAACAGGAAACACTCCTTATGCACATCACTGCCCAGTGTATATGGCCACAGAAAACATAACGTTGACACATCCTGAAAGCAGACTGCTTAGCCCTGAAATCTCTGTCAAAGAATAACCCTTGCGTTACACGTTAGCATTTTTAAAAAATCCTTTGCGGTAACCAGAGAAAATCACGGCACTACTGTGTGCAAAATCACCGTTTTATATGGTAAATGTCCTTCGCTTTTAATAATGCCGAACCAGTATTATTCCCATGTGATTTGATTTTTCTCTTTCAATAAGAACTACAGTTCACGTTTTCAAGAACACGTTCAGCTACTCGATATGCAAGCACACATCTTTTCCAGTTGAATGGCCAGTGTAGTCAACAAATCAATGAAGCAAAACTGCTTCTCTTCTCCAAATAAAGCTCCTCCTTTGAGACAGGCTACGTGAAGACTGTTAATCGTGACAACATAAAAATAAGAAAAGACACCTGTTTCGCTCATATACACTTTCATGCCCTTTATCTGCAACTAATGAGAACTGGCCTTCTAGGTCATTTATTACAAAAGATGTTTTCAACGGATGTCAGGGAATTCAACCGCAAGCAAAAGAACAGTACATATCCAAAAGGAGGAAACCTATCCGTATTAAATATTATGTACTTATTATGTTATATCATTAAATACTATTAAATGCTAAATGAAAGGCTGCAATTTCCTAAAACATCTACACTAACTTGAAGCTGATTGGGGCTGGATCATTTAAAGGTTGACGACGATTTACCCTATACTTTTATATAAACCATTCTGGGAGAAAAGAAGAAACACTCGTTCTGTTTTATAACAACCTCATTTAGGTTTGTATGCCCATAATCAGCAAAGAATAAAATCATTAAATACCATTTAGCCACAAAACATAATACATCAAAAGGACTGATGAAGAGCGGTGGAAAGAAATAAACACGACCCTTTTGGTCATCCCCAAAGGATTTTTCATTTTGTAAAAAAGTAGAATATTGATCCTTTTGCCAGGATATGGTCAGCATAATAAATGCAGTGTGGTTTGGGACTGTTTGTATTGCTTATGTAAATCTAGTTAAAATATGTTACTGCTGGCATCTGCAATCACTTTAATAGTTTGTGTAGGTCTGCACACGCACCACAGGTTTGGGTGGGCTCAACAAGTTTGTGCCACAAAAGTACAATACCTCTTTGTTAAGTGGATGTTTACAAACTTATCAAACCAAACACTGAGAGGAGTTTTGAGGTTAATGCCGCCAACATACCAACACTAGCACCAGGTTAAACCAGGGAAAGGAGAAACAGTGTGGCCAAGTGGAGAGAGCACAGGCCTGGGAGTCAGAAAGACCTGGGATAATAATAATGATGGCATCTGTTATGTGCTACTATGTGCCAAGCACTGTTCTAAGCACTGGGGTAGATAAAACGTATTCAGGTTGTCCCACATGGGGCTCACAGTCTTAATCTCCATTTTACAGATGAGGTAACTGAGGCACAGAAAACTTAAGTGACTTGCCCAGAGTCACACAGCTAAGTGGCAGAGCTGGGATCAAAACCCACAACCTCTGACTCCCAAGCCCAGGTTCTTTTAATCCCGGCTCCGCCACTTGTATGCTGTGCGACCTTGGGCAAGTCACTTCACTTCTCTGGGCTTCGGTTCCCTCATCTATAAAACGGGGATAAAGACCGCAAGCCCCATGTGGGATGTGGACCGGGTCCAACTCGATTACCTTGTATCTACCCCAAGGCTTAGAACAGTGCCTGGCACATAATAAGTGCTTAACAATGCCAGTATAAAGGAAAAAAAGACTCCTTCCCTGAGAGGCCTTTCAAACCAACCTACTTTGAAAGAGAGAACTCCCTGACATTCATTGGGCTAAGAGAGCTTTTATTTGGGATGCCATAAATATATCGTGGAAGAGTGGAAGAGAAATTAAGTGATAGTTGACCATGTGTAAAACTGCTAGGACCAAAAGCCATAGAATATATGAAAACATTCTCCAGCAATAAATTGACTCCCTTCATTCTTTCCTCCTCTTTCCCTCCCTCTGTCTCCTTCCCTTTACATATCCTTCCACCGGCCTCAGCTTCTCCCTTGCTTTTTCCAGCCTTTTTCTCTCTGGGCTTGGAAGACCTGCTCCCTCAAAGTAATAATAATAATGTTGGTATTTGTTAAGCGCTTACTATGTGCAGAGCACTGTTCTAAGCGCTGGGGTAGACACAGGGGAATCAGGTTGTCCCAGGTGGGGCTCACAGTTTTAATCCCCATTTTACAGATGAGGTAACTGAGGCCCAGAGAAGTGAAGTGACTCGCCCACAGTCACACAGCTGACAAGTGGCAGAGCTGGGATTTGAACCCAAGACCTCTGACTCCAAAGCCCATGCTCTTTCCACTGAGCCACGCTGCTCCTGAGAGAAGAACTGTCTCATTTTGGACTCCGGAGAAATAGGTTGCAACCTTTACCAGTAGTTCTATCAACAAAACGCCTCCTGTTGTTTCAGTTTTTCACTGTGGAGATGAAATCTAAAGATCTTAAATTGATCAGGATTTGTGACGTTGGGTGCCCACAACTAAGATTTTTCACATGTAATGCCTCTGGGGAAGGTGGAACTTCCCCTTGGATCCCTGAGGCAGCCCATTTGGAAAAGTGACTTTATAACCACTACTGTTCATTCATTCACTCATTCAGTCGTATTTATCGAGCGCTTACTGTGTGCAGAGAGCACTGTACTAAGCGCTTGGAATGTACAATTCGGCAACAGATAGAGACAATCGCCGCCCACCAACGGGCTCACAGTCTAAACGGGGGAGCTCACCTAGAAAGGAAGAGGCATTGATCGTTTTCTCCGTTGGCAACTGTTAATAGAGTACACAACTCCACTTCCCCATGGCCTTCATCAAAATAAATACTGGATTGGACGGCCTTAAAGATTTAAATCCTCAAAGACACACATCCAAAGAGCTAGTCCGCAAGGTCTATTAATCCATACCAAGTTGCCTGTTAGGCAAAATGTCCAGCAGTTAAAAAAAAAAGACGAATCTTGAATCTTTAGTGGATACTGCCTGCATCTTAATCTTCCTGACTTATTTTCAATCTACAGTTCCATCCAGCTCTGCCACTTGCCAGCTGTGTGAGCTTAAGCAAGTGGCTTAACTTCTTTGGGGCTCAGTGACCTAATCTGTAAAATGAGGATTTAGACTGGGAGCCCTATGTGGGACAGGGGCTGTGTCCAGCCTGATTATCTTGTATCTACCCTCACATTTAGTACAGTGCCTGGCACATAGTAAGCACTAAACAAATACCATTATCATTATTATTATTATTATTAATGTTGTACTCTCCCAAGTACTTAGTATAGTGCTCTGCATTCAGGGAACACTCAATAAATACGACTGAATGAATGAACACTTAGCACACAGTAAGCACTTTTTAAAAATTATTATTATTATTACTTTGGGAATATCTTGGATTTGGGGAGAAAAAGCAACCGGGCTGAGGTACAGCTTCCATGTCTATTGTACTTTCCCAAGAACTTAATGCGGCACAATAAAGGCTCAAGAAATACCACTGATTGAGTGACTGGAATTTTAACCATACCACATTCACTCCGCCACTGGTTGATCTGAACTCTGGGGCCAGGGGCCACTGGTTTGTAGACCCACAGACCAGTATTAGAGTGGGAAAACACCATGAGGAGTGTGTGTGCGAGTGAAGCACTTAGTACAGTGCTCTGCACACAGTAAATACGCAATAATTATGAATGAATGAATGAAAGTCTGACCAAATTGACTAGACCGGAACCTTCGACTCGGACACAGTAGTATTAACACATGATCCTACAGAACAGACTTTTCTGCTCCATCTTCCATTCACAGACCTCTGAACTGAGGGCGGGGGTGGCAGGACATTTATCTTTATGCCGTAAACACAATAATGAAAGAGCTCTAGGCTTTCCAAAAACCTACTCTGAAATAGTAATAAAAAATGCAATCACGGAGGCTGATTAAATCCAAATCAATCCATCAATCATTTACTGACATTTATGCCGAGCCTACTGAATGTGAAGCACTGTCAGGAAAACCAGGGTTGGAAAAAGTTTCAAGGAGAAAGGGGTGGTGCACAGTGTCAAAGGCAGCTGAGGAGGATTAGGATGGAGTGGAGGCCGTTCGATTTGGTGAGAAGGTCATCGGTTACTTCGGAGAGGGCTGTTTCCAGTGAAGGGGGAAGAAGCCAGATTGGAGGGGATCAAGGAGAGAATTGGAAGCGAGGAAGTGGAGATCGTGGGTGTAAATGACTCCAGAAGTTTGGTAGGAAAGGTAGGAGGGAGATGGGGCATAACTGGAGGGAGTCATGGGGTCAAGGGAGGGTTATTTTAGGATGGGGAATACCAAGGCATGTTTAAAAGCAATGGGCAAGAAACTTGGGTAGGAGGGAGAGATTATGTAACCTCCCAGGTCAGCACTCAATAAATGCAACTGATTGATGGATTGAGTGCCTTAAAGCCGACAGTAAGATGTTTCTGTTTGACACAGAAGTGGGGGCAGTAAATACTATTGAATGAATGAATGAATGCATCACTTCTGGAGGTTTTGACAAGTTAGGAGGCGTGGACTGAACCTTCTTTTTAGAAAAATGATCCAGGCAGCAGAGTGAAGTATGATCTAGAGAAGTGACAGACAGGAGACGGGGAGGTCACCGAGCAGGTTGATGCAATAGTCAAGGCGCGATATGATAAGTGCTTGGATCGGCACGGTGGCAATTTGGATGGAGAAGAAGAGGCAGATTCTAGAGATGTCACGAAGGTAAAACCGATGGGACTTGGTGGCCGAGATGATGTGGCACCAGTCTCAACTGGGGTGGAAGGAGCTGATGATGGACAGGCTATAAGCAACGATTCTTTCCGAGAATTCCCTGCTGCAACTCCGATTGCCATTACCCATTACCTCCCCTCAAACAATCAATCAAGGATGGTATTTCCTGATTTCCCAATGGGCCGGAGCACTGAACAGCGTGGCTCAGTGGAAAGAGCACAGGCTTTGGAGTCAGAGGTCATGAGTTCGAATCCCGGCTCTGCCACTTGTCAGCTGTGTGACTGTGGGCAGGTCACTTAACTTCTCTGGGCCTCAGTTACCTCATCTGTAAAATGGGGATGAAGACTGTGAGCCCCACGTGGGACAACCCTGATTCCCCTGTGTCTACCCCAGCGCTTAGAATAGTGCTGGGCACATAGTAAGCGCTTAACAAATACCAACATTATTACTGAACCGAGAGTTGGAATAAGTCAAATAAAAGTAAAAGACACAGTTCCTGCTTCTACAATCTAAATGGGACAAAAAGATGCAAAATATTTTCACACAGTGTGAGCAAGAGAAAGAACGAACCTACAACTATTCATAGGAGAAGTACGGTGGGATTCGATAGAAAAACAAGAATGAATGAACTCAAGTTCAAAGACAGACGCCTGATGCTCTGGGGAAGAAGGAAATTCATCAGGAATGGTAGAGAGGTGAGGATTTAAGGAAAGGTCCATCTTATTGAGAAGAGGAAGTAGAATAAGCAGATAAGAATATGAGAGATAATAATGGTGGTATTTGTTAAGCGCTTACTATGTGCCGAGCACTGTTCTAAGCGCCGGGGGAGATACAGGGTAATCAGGTTGTCCCACGTGAGGCTCACAGTTAATCCCCATTTTACAGATGAGGGAACTGAGGCACAGAGAAGTTAAGTGACCTGCCCAAAGTCACACAACTGACAAGTGGCAGAGCAGGGATTCGAACCCATGACCTCTGGTCCCCAAGCCCGTGCTCTTTCCACCGAGCCACGCTGCTTCTCGTTGTAACCGGATCAGACCAGTGCTCCACCCGACCCATTATCCTGTCTCCCCAGTGGCAACAGGATGCCCGGAGTAAGCACCACGGGACAGCTAGGCCGACCCAGGGGCCAAGTAGGGCATGAGCTGGTTGGTTTTTGCCGATGCCTTTTCATGCAGATCTGCCGCTGTCATTTTCGGTTTCCAGAGCCGTTATTTCACCCCAAAAGTCCTAATCCCGGCTCCGCCACCCATCTGCTGTGTGACCTCGGGCAAGTCACTTCACTTCTCTGTGTCTTGGTTACCTCATCTGGAAAATGGGGATTGAGACTGTGAGCCCCACATGGGACAGGGACTGTGTCTAACCCCATTTGCTTCTACCCACCCCGGCGCTTAGGACAGTGCCTGGCACACAGGAAACGATGAACAAATACCATAATTATTATTATTCAGTATGGGCTGATTGTAACCTTCTTGAACTCTATCAGTAATGGAAAAGGGACGCACTGTCTAAACATCCCTAAATCCCGCTCTATCCCTAACACGGCACTTATTTACATATCAAAAAATGATATTGTAAACTATTTCTTTATTTAATGTCTATTCTTCCCCTTAGGCTGGCAGCTCACTGTGGGCAGCGGACGTGTCCACCAACTCTGCTGCACTGTACTCTTCCAAGCGCTCAGTACGGTGCTAATCACACGCTAAGCATTCAGTAAATACGACTGATTGAATGACTGAACTTCCCACCAGCGCTTCATCGTGAAACGATCTTCTTTGAATTTATCCAGTGCCTCTTGAACCTGCTGATGAATATCTCTGCCTGTAAAGTTTCCCCTAAAGTGGATTCCATATGGTTGCTATAGAATTTAAGAGGTGACTCTTTTAGTTTGTTTTCAGGGGGAAGCAGAGTTGACCTAGTGAATAGAGCCCGGGCCTGGGAGTCAGAAGGACCTGGGATCTAATCCCGACTCTACCACTTGTCTGTTGTGTGACCTGGGGCAAGTCACTTCATTTCTCTGGGCCTCAGCTACCTCATCTGTAAAATGGGGGTGAGACTGTGAGCCGCCTCAAGTGGGACAGGGATTGTGTCCAACCTGAACACCTTGTATCTACCCCAGCGCTTAGAACAGTGCTTGGCACATAGTAAGCACTGATTAAATACTATTGTTATTATTATTATTATTATTATTGTCTGCTGTGTGACACTGGGCACATCACTTCACTTCTCTGTGTCTCACTTACTTCATCTGTAAAATGAGGATGATGATGAGCCCTCTGTAGGACAGGGACTGCGTCCAACCTGATTAGCTTCTATCTACCCCAGCGCTTAGAACAGTGCTTGACAGATAAGCACTTAAATACCATTATTATTATTATTATCGATTTTATTTTAAACCTACCACCCTCAGGTTTTGCTGAGTACCCCCTCAATCAGGTACTGAGCAATCTCCCTCCAAATCTCCTCAGTGACTCTGTAACAATTCATCACCCCCTCCTCTAAGGCTGAACCTTTCAATCAATCAATGATATTGATTGAGCGCTTATAGTGTGCATAGCACTGTACTAAATGCTTGGCAGAGTACAGAGCCCCACGTGGGACAACCCGATCACCTTGTATCCCCCCAGCACTTAGAACAGTGCTTTACACATAGTACGTGTTTAACAAATATCACCATTATTATTATTAATACAGTACAAAGGAGTTGGGAGACACAATCCCAGTCCACAAAAAGCTTACAGTCTAAAGTCTGAAGAGTCCATTTTCGGTCTTTCCACATAACAGAAAAGCAGAGGGGCTTAGTGGAAAGAGCAAGGGTTGGGAGACAGAGGTCTTGGGTTCTAATTCAGGCTCCACCACTTGTCTGCTGTGTGACCTTCGGCATGTCACTTCACTTCTCTGTGCCTCAATTCCCTCATCTGTAAAATGGGGATTAAGACTGTGAGCCCCACATGGGAACAACCTGATTACCTTATATCTATTCCAGAGCTTAGAACAGTGCTTGGCACAATGTAAGTGCCTAACAAATACCGTTATAATTATTATTATAACACTAGTCAAGATTAGTACAGTGCTCTGCATACAGTAAGCGCTCAATAAATACCACTGATTGATATATGAAGGTTCTTTTTTTTTTCTTTCTTAACCTGATGAGTGCTTTCACCAGTGTGGTGGAGGGGGAGACAAAGAGACATTCATTACCAGTGGGTTTCCTCGGCGTAGACGTTAGCCTCTTACAGCTGTCTTGCACCATGACACACTGCAGTGTTTATTTAAGGAACATCAGGCGATCTCTTCTTCCCAGGTTCAAGTGCTTACCTGGCACCGGGCCGTTATTTCTCCTAACACAGCCGTGGGTGGTCCCTTCTGAACGTCCCAAGGCCAAGTGGTGATCTACAACTGGCAGGCTTTCAAGTTGTTAGCGGTCAGCGCGACCACAAGCAGCGGAGTGAGTTGTTTGGAAGGAAATGCCCACTATGCAAAACCTGGTGGCAAGCCTGGAGGAGATTCTTGAGAATCGTTGACCCAGATCAGCTGTTTATGCTGATCCAGATGGACCAATTTCCCGGAGCACGAGAAGTCGCTCTGGAGTCTGTAACCAGGGCTCTTCTCTCCGACAGCAGACCCCAACCCTGAAGGGCGTTGAAAATTTGGACACTTAAACCCTTAACTCATTTGCTTGGAATGGGTCTGTAGGGTTTGAGGAATGTGAACCCTTTCGAGGGCAGCGAGGCAGCGGCGGGTACTTGAGGGATAACCGGCAGTCTACCTAGCCAACATGGACGGGAAAACCAGAGCGTGGAAAGTGTCTGAAACAGGCTTGCATTTCTCTTGTTTAGAATTTAACCGAGCACATCTTTGTTTAGCTGACACCTCATGGATAATGTCTGGGTCCCGGGTTTCCTAGCTGACATGTAAATATATGTCAACATTTTGATTTATAGGACTTGCTCATCTATTTACATACACACCCAACCCACCCACCCATTCCCAAATAGCAGTTCCCTGGATCTGGGAAACTGAATCTGCAACAGGGACAAAAGTTTGGGGACAAAGTATATAGACAGATAATCTAGGGCCCTCCACTTCTCTGGAGGAACTTGTGGAATCTAAATAATAGGTACACAGAGTCCTAGGTGGGTCTTCTAGGACTTAAGGGAAGATAAGCCCTTCCAGAATTCAGATCCAAACTGTTTTCCTCCTGAGAAAGGAAATGTTCACATTGGAAGATCACTTCCAGGTCAGAGTTTGGAGATGTAAGAATTATTCCAGGACCCTCTCATCCACCCGGCTCTTTCCCTCCTCCACAGTCCTCTCATTGAATGGAGTCAGTCACCTTCAAAGCCAAAGGCCTCACTTAGGGTTTGGCCTTCGTCACTGACCTTTTAGATTTCATCTAGTGGCCACCAAGAATGTAACAAATAGACAACCCAGAAACAGACATGAATCGGGGACAACGTGAGAGGCTGCCTTCTGTCAGTCGGAGGGTGAGACATGGGATTTGCCACACTTTTCCCCAGTCCAAATGAAGTGTTGAAATAGTTGGGGAAAAAAAAATGATCAAAACACTGTCTACTTAATGTTTTTGGTTCTAGTTGTACCAAATTGACCATACTTGTGTTATTATGATGGATTGCTACACCAGTTCAGATGTTTTCCCCCCTCAAGCCACAACCATGCCTGCAAACAAAAATGCCTCGGTCTATGTGGATCATGTCAGGTGGCATCCACATGCTAGACAAACAACGTAAAATCGGGTAACAGACGGGAAACTGAGTGACGCTTTTGTGGTCAACGTGCACTTTTTCTGACCGCTGAACTTATCTCGCTAACGTCAAAACTATTGTTTCCATTCGAGAAATTAAAGAACTGACAATCACAAGGATGCACGTACCCTTAATAATCGATTCTGCTGCATACAGATCGCGTTTGAAGGTCACCTAAGGGACAGATAAACCTTGTTAGATTTAACAGAGCAGGAAGGAATGTGAAACCAATAAAACAGTGCCCTGAAGGACATTCTTGTTGCTGGGAGGACTCTAAACAAATGATACTGTCAATTCTTTAATTAAAATATGAATACTATGGACAATTTAAGGAAAATAATATTTAGATTTGTGTAAAAGAGGATTGTGTTGTCTAGGCTTTTGGAAGATTTCTGGATTTGTGTGGTAGTAATCAAGGTATGTCTATTAATGAATGTCTTTCTAAAAAAAAAAAAAAGTCCCACAAACCCTGGAAAATTATCTCTTGCTTTCACTGGCCAGATACTCTGGAGGCCATGGGTTCCATATTGGTTATTTAATAGAAAGTTCTAATGACAGAGATATATGTTGCTAGTCAAATTAGAACAAAATCATTAAATTACTTGTTTAATTGAAATCAAATGTCTTTAAACTATCAATCCGTACTGAAAGCCATTTCTCATTTCATTCTTAACCTTGGACTATCACATAAGACTTAATTACGTCTATAAAAATGAAAACCACTAACCTCTAAGGTATTCTTTAAACTGTACTAAAACAGAACTAAGCATGTAGGGTACCTGAAACTGCATAAGAACTCTGTGGGTGTTTTATTTAAAACATATATTAATATTTACTTATATAAAGAGAAGCAGTGTTGCTTACTGGACAGCGCTTGGGCCTAGGAATCAGAAGGACTTGGATGCTAATCCTGGCTCTTACACTTGTCTGCTGTGTGACCCTGGGCAAATCACTTCTCTTCTCAGTGCCTCAGTTTCCTTCTCTGTAATATGGGGACTAAGACTGTGAGCCCCATGCGGGACAGGGACTGTGTCCATCCCGATTTGCTTGTATCCACCCCAGGGCTTAGTACAGTGCCTGGGATAAAATAACTGCTTAACAAATACCACCATAATTATTATTGTTATTATTATTACATGGCTTGGGTTGCACCACGGATGGCCATGAAGAAATATGTCAATTTCTAACCCCAGGCCAGAATAGGACCACCAGTCTGGGCATTGAGGTTGGAAAAATGCCCAGAAGAAGCACGAGCAAGCAGCGTGGCTCAGTGGAAAGAGCACGGGCTTTGGAGTCAGGGCTCATGAGTTCGAATCCCAGCTCTGCCACTTGTCGGCTGTGTGACTGTGGGCAAGTCACTTAACTTCTCTGTGCCTCAGTTCCCTCATCTGTAAAATGGGGATTAAGACTGTGAGCCCCACGTGGGACAACCTGATTCCCCTATGTCTACCCCAGCGCTTAGAACAGTGCTCGGCACATAGTAAGCGCTTAACAAATACCAACATTAACATTAAAAATCCATCACCCCTCCCATGATCCACCATCTTCCGGACCAGAAGACATGTCAACCTATTCTGACTTTTACGATAGAACTGTTTCTTTGTCAGATTCAGGTTCAGTGCAAACCGTTCACCAAACTGTCCCTCGACTGACTTCTGGTAATCAGGCCCTGGCCCAGGTGGGATGCAAAAATTGCATTTATAATGGTGGAGATTCAGCTACAACCCAGGTAGAACTCTCAATCGGTTCTTTCAAAGTAGAGTGTGAGGCAAAAGAGTAGTGACAAAGAGTACTTTCCCATAGGAAGTAAGGAAAAGTACATTAAGGCAGTCCTAGGGTTCAAAAAATAGACCAAATATAAATAGACCCATACCCCGCCTAGAGGATTCTGGGAAAGCAAGTGATCTGGGGGGCTTGCCCATTGTCTTGGGCCTGTTCTAGAGGGGACTTAGGTTGGTCCAGAGACACTTGACACAGAGCAGAACCAAGCTTTTGTGTATGTGCATATATCTGTAATTGATTTGTTCATTCATCTCTTTATTTATAGTAATGTCTGTCTCCCCATCTAGACAGTGAACTCATTGTGGGCAGGAATGTGTCTGTTTGTTGTTTTAATGTACTCTCCCAAGTGCTTCATACAGTGCTTTCCCACAGGAAATAAGGAAAAGTACACAGTTATTGCTCAATTAATAAGATTGAATGAATGAATGAATGAAACCTCTAGGTCAGGCTTGTTCTGAATGACCTTCCGGGGCCAGGTTGACCAAAAGAGATGACTTCACTACCCAAGACCACTCCAAATCAGAAACAATGACCAAGAATCCTCTGGAGGAGGAACCACATTTCCAGAAACAGTTCGAAAGTGGCCTGGTCTTTGGGAGTGGGGAAACATGGAGTCGTTCATCCCATGACATTTTCATCTAAATTAGACCACAAGAGAAGTCATTTCCAAGCCCAAAAAGTGTAAAAAAGGATCAATCATTAATTCTTCAGTGAGTCAGCAGACCTAATTCAGATAGTATCAACCTCTCTGGTTGAATAAAAAGGAAAAGTGTGTAACATGAATTGGTTCTCAATTCAAATATATAATTATTTTGCTCAGCAACTAAAATAAGGTACATATATTGTTTAACTTTACTTGTCGGTGTGTTATAAAAATTCCAGAGACACGGCAACTCCATCGATCAATCAGTCAATGGCCGTAAATAGAAAACACAAAAATACCATTGATTATTTACTGAATTCTTACTGTGGGTGGTGCACTGTGCTAAGCACTTGGGAGAGCGCAATACAACAGAGTTGGTGGATAACTTTCCTGTCCACAAGGAGTTTACGGACTAGTAGGGGAGACAGACATTAAAATAAATTAGAGATATGTGCATAAGGATTGAGGGACTGAGGGTGTGATGAATTAAGGGTAAGGACTCAAGTGCACGGGTGATGCAGAAGAGAGAGAGAGTGCATTGTAAATAGTTTGAAGGTGAGGAGAGTGGTCATCTTTGGCATATGAAAGAGGAGGGACTTCCAGTCCAGAAAGAACCATATGGGCTAGGGGTTGGCAGTGAATAAGTAACCCAATCAAATAAGCAATTTTTTGGCCAGCAACTCTAATTAAGTACCCATTTTATATCCTTTGAAGGTATATTAATTAGAAAAATCCTGGGACATGGCCATTCTATCAAATTAGCTAGCTGAAATATATTGAAAACAGAACAGAGTTCTATTTTCCTGAAATGTTTTTCCATAAAAACGCCCAACTCACAGAAACAGGGAGAAAAACCAGTGTGATTAAATATCAGTTCGCTCCCCAGAATAGTCTTGAAACATGAAACGTGCATCTCTCTAAAGGAGAAGATGGTATCTCCAAATCACAATGGAATACTTTCAGAAAATCAGTCATAAAGGCTGAAATTCAAGTGCACTTCTATTACAACAACCAGTCTCAACACTGCCTTCAGCCCAGAATTGTCATGAACGAAGATTGCTTTTTTCCCTAAGGGCTGTTTTCCCCTCTTACATAAGATAATTAATTATATGAACAAGAAAGCCTACTAAATTACTTTTCTTCTGTAGACTTTGGCCTGTAAATGGTTACACACCTACTATACACAGATTAAGCTTTCTTTGATTTTTACTAAAATCCTGTACGTGAAACCAGGTTGGATAAATGTTCATTACCTTTTTAAGGCTCATAAACTGAGTTAAGGAAAATATCCCACCTTAAATATGCACGTTCGAAAACAGTAAAACAAGCTAGTACATTAAATTAACAGTACCTCTTTATGCTATTTAATGTGTCTTAGACCCCTTCTGTGGGAGATAGGAGAGAATAAGCGCAATCATTAAATACTGACATACTCTAATTTGAACTGACAAAGTATTCACTTTCCTGAAGAATTTGCAGTTTACTATAAAAGGAAAAGACACCTTGAATTTCTATAAGCAAAAAAGTCCTAGAAGAGGAGAAAACACTGCACCAAATCAATCCCTAATTCTAGCAAAACTTTGGGTCATTCTGATAAATTTAATCCTTGTCAAATTTAGTCTACCAATCTGAATCAGATTTTGGTGGCTAAAAGATGGCACATTAGAATGGAAAAGAAAGAAAAAAAAAAAAAAAAGACACCATTACCCGCTCTGGAAACTACCAACTATCGTTGGTACTATTGTCGGTGTTCGTGTCTACCATATATTCCCATACGCTGCTGGGAAGCAGCGTGGCTCAGTGGAAAAGAGCCTGGGCTTCGGAGTCAGAGGTCATGAGTTCGACTCCCGGCTCTGCCACTTGTCAGCTGTGTGACTGTGGGCAAGTCACTTAACTTCTCTGTGCCTCAGTTCCCTCATCTGTAAAATGGGGATTAACTGTGAGCCTCACGTGGGACAACCTGATTATCCTGTATCTACCCCAGCGCTTAGAACAGTGCTCTGCACATAGTAAGCGCTTAACAAATACCAACATTATTATTATTATATTGTTGCGGGCGGGGAATGTGTCTACCACCTATTATATTGTACTCTCCCAAGCTCTCTCTGCACACAGCTCTCTGCACACAGCAAGCACTCAATTAACACCATTGATTGACTAACTAAACTGTTTTATATTGTGCTCTTCCGAGCGCCAGGACAGTGCTCTGCTCACAGGGAGCTCACCACTGACTGATTAGAAGTGGATGTGTTTAGAATCCATGAAATTACTCTAATGGCCCAGATTAAAATATACAAAT
The DNA here is from genome assembly GCF_004115215.2 of Ornithorhynchus anatinus. Classification (NCBI taxonomy): domain Eukaryota; kingdom Metazoa; phylum Chordata; class Mammalia; order Monotremata; family Ornithorhynchidae; genus Ornithorhynchus; species Ornithorhynchus anatinus. The sequence continues at coordinate 63,388,216 of NC_041735.1, read as the reverse complement.
AATGATTCTCCTCTGAATGTGAGACTTGATGTTTTATCCTTCTCATAGAGAAGCAGCGTGGCTCAGTGGAACGAGCACAGGTTTGGGAGTCAGAGGTCATGGGTTCGAATCCAGGCTTTGCCACTTTTCAGCCAAGTGACTGTGTGCAAGTCACTTAAATTCTCTGTGTCTCAGTTACTTCATCTGTAAAATGGGGATCAAGACCGTGAGCCTCACGAGGGACAACCTGATCACCCTGTTTCTACCCCAGCGCTTAGAACAGTGCTTGCACATAGTAAGCCCTTAACAAATACCAACATTATTATTATTATTATCCAGGTTGGGCTTTGGGGCAGGTGTCCTGGAAGAACAGAAGTCACCGATGAATACTTGAGGACTACACTTCTCACTTCCATCTAAGCTGAACCGTGACTCAGTGACAACGTACACACAGTGTGTACTGCAAATTTAGAGGCCCAAGACTGTACGTTTTCCAAGTGCCAAGTTCTCTCCCTCTCTCAGCCTACACTCATGCAGAGTTATCAGTCAACGAAGAGGTGTCATCCAGGGAGTAAAAAAGAAGATGTCATTTTCTACCAAAGTACTTTACTGGGACCAGAAAAAACCAACAGAAAACCGAGTGAATAACCTTGTAACTCCTACTTAACCTGATTTTAGGATCACCAACGGCGATGATGGATCGAAGAAGACTCTCTTTCAGACTCTAATGGCTTCTGGGGAGGCAGTTTGACCGACATAAAAGAACACGGCAATGGGAGCTAGGAGACCTAGAGTGTATTGCTGGTTATACCACTGCCCTGCTATGTGAGACTGGGTATGTCGCTCAGCCTCTCTTGGTCTGGGCTTCCTCATCTGTAAAATGGGAATAAGATATCTGCTTTTCCTCCCTCTAAGGGAAAGCCCAATTGGTGTCCATTCTGATTATCTTATATCTCCCTTAGAACTAAGCACAAAGTAAACCCTTTAATGTTACAATAATTATTCTTCCAAGAGGAAGACCTATATATAACATATATGTATAGATAATACATATAATGCATCATATATATAAATATATGTTTTTTAAAAACTACGGTCTTCGACTGCCAGATCGCAAATTATTTTAAGTAGGCCACCATAATAAACACAAATTAAACCAAGCTGGGCTTGAAGCCCAGAAACCCAAGCAAATGAAACAGAGTGGGGTAAATTACATGGAAAGGAACTGATGGTTAACTGTTTTTTTAAAAAGCGGGAGGAGGTAAAATGGTCAAGATGAACATAAACCCAATTAAAGAGGCTTCTACCGTGGATGAAGCAGCTCCACTGAGACTCTGCTCAAGTGGATGGAGAGATGAACCAAGATAATTTTTAAAACTCATTAAGAAATGTGTTCGCTACTGTAGAGAAGGCTTTTAGGTGGCATGCTCGGTACTAGAAAGACTCTTAGCATTCAAGAGCTCTTTGAAGCACCATCATTATTTCAGACTTCATTCAGAAGGGTGGAGTCTTTTTCCTGTTTTGGAAGTAAGACAGACCCAGTGTTGATGCCTCTGGGGCCTAAGGAGTCTGTCACTCCTTGGCATGTGTAAAATGACTCACCCCAGTACCGAGAGAGAGAGAAGCCTTGTAGAAAAGCCAGTAACTGGAACAATGCATTCACCATTTGCTGTGCATAAAAGAGTCTAATGGAGCCAAGATATGTCTGAGGACTAATATTCAACCGCCAGAGGCAGAAGGGAAATATGAGGGTTTTACAAAAATACGGAAAGACTTGGGAAGATGAATTGGAAAATACAAAGGAGGTCCTGCTTTTGACCTTTCATCTGGAGGTTTCAGGCCCTTTAAATACTGGGATGTCTGGATGCTCTTATTGTACTCTCCCAAGTGCTTACCACAGTGCTCTGCACACAGTAAGCACTCAATAAGTATGGCTGACTGAATCACTATACCTAGGCACATATTGAGAACTGCCATTCATTCATTTATTCATTCATTCATTCATTCCGTGGTATTTATTGAGCGATAACCGTGTGGAGAGCTCTGTACTAAGCGCTTGGGCAAATAAAATAACTGAGATCTGGAGATGATAGATCCCACCTGGAATGCTTTGTTCTGCAAAACTATGCCATTTAATCAAGAGAACCTCCATTCTACTCGAGCCACAGAATTATTGACCTCTTATTGCATGCAGAGCACTAATCACTTGGGAGATTAGAGCACAGGTAAAGGACACGATCTTCACCCGCTGGGAGCCTTTTCCTTTCCGTGTCCTTTTGGAGTCAGAAGTGGCAAAAAGAGGGATGGATGCTTCCAAATCCATAGTGATGAAAAACATCTTCACTACAATGGGAATAAACAAATCCACAGCACGAAGAAATGGCCAAGGGTCATCTGCCAGTTTGCATTACACGTGAATACCCTTAAAGCAGCAACAAAGCTGTGGAAATGCACTTTACCATGACATTTTTTTGAGCTCTGCTCAATCTACTAGGATCCTGGGGGGTCGGATGTTTGAACATGTCTGAGGTGGTCTAAGCATGCAGTGTGGTAAATGATTATGACATTCAGATGGAAATGGAAAATAATCATTTGGGTGACTATGCAATCTACTTTGTCAGTTTGTATTTAAGCTCAATCAGTGAGCGGATTTTTTTTTTCCCCCATTTAAACTTCATTTGGGTTCTTCCAAGACATCTAGAATCATGGTCCAGGTTGACTTCTAGGTCAATAAATAATAAAGATTTATGTTAACTCGCCATCCTGATATAGATATTGCAACACTTCATATTTTATAGGTAAACCAGAAAATTCCCTAAAAGAAGACTGTATATGAGAAATACAGTTTTCTTGTGAATTGCATATCATTTGTGGGAAGTGTTAAAAAACATTCACGGGAAGCAACAAAAGAAGTCTTTTCAGTGTGGAGTTGGAGTTGGTGGAATTAATTCAGTGACACTCCACCACTCTAAGCAGCTTGGCTTAGTGGAAAGAGCATGAGCTTGGGAGTCAGAGGATGTGGGTGCTAATCCCGGCTCCTCCACTTGTCTGTTGTGTGACCTCGGGCAAGCCACTTAACTTCTCTTTGCCTCTCTTACCTCATCTGCAGAATGGGGATTAAGACTGTGAGCCTCAAGTGGGACTATCTGATTTCCTTATATCCACCCCAGTGCTTAAAACAGTGCTTCGCACAGAGTAAGTGTTTAACAAATACCATCATCATTATTATTATTATTTTTAAAAGATGAATGAATGTCTTCTTCCCACTAATATTTGGGGCTCTAATAGTCACTATATTTTCATGCAATTTTCAATCTTGAAAATAAGAGTGAGGTTACTTCTGGACTGGATATCTGAGAATTAGATGGGGAAACACACAAAACAGATACACCCAGACACACCCAGACACACATACACACACACACACACACACACACACACACACACTTGTTCTTTGTACTTAAAGTTGACATTACTAATGGTGAAATTCATCTATGAATATGTGTTTGTAGCTGAATAGGCCAAACTCTAGATTGTCAGTTCATCATCTCTAGGCTATAAACTCCCTATGGGCAGGGAACATATCTAGGAACTCTGTTATACTGCACTCTCCCAAGTACTTAGTACAGTGCTCTGCACCCAGTAAGTGCTCAACAAATCAGATTGACAAATACGATTGACAATCCAGGACCTGGAGTCCCATTCGTACTGTGCATCCAAAATGGTCTTCCCTTGTAGGGCTGTCATGCCTGATGTTGGCAGCACCTAGCACTGTTTTAATGGAAATAATGCCCACAGAGTTACTTTTGCCCTTACCTTCCAGAGATCGGGTGAGCCTTCAACCAGCTTGGCATTTATGTTGCAGTATTTTAGAGCTAAGTGAAGACATTCCGTTCCATAATCCAGGTCGTAGTCACTACACTGGAGAAATATATGGAAGAGATACCTTAATTAACCTTTAACCTTAATAACCATACCAAGACCCTCTCAGGATCACACCTGGAGATGTGAGTCTTGCCCCCTCCTACTTCATCTCGCTACTCTCCCATTACAACCCAGACAACACAGTTCGTTCCTCTAATGCCAACCTACTCACAATACCTTGACCTAGTCTGTCTCACTGCCAACCTCTGGCCCACATGCTACCTCTGGCCTGGAACGCTCTCCCTTCTCTTCTCTGACAAATACTCTCCTCACCTTCAAAGCCTTAGTGAAGGCACATCTCCTAAGAGAGGCCTTCCCCGACCAAGCCCTCATTTGCTTTCTCCCACTCCCTTCTGCGTTGCCCTGATTTGCTCCCTTTATTCGCCCATCCCCTGACCCCAGTTCCATAGCAATTATGTCCATATCTGTAATTCATTTGTTTATATTAATGTCTGTCTCCCCATCTAGACTGCAAGCTTACTGTAGGCAGGGAATGTGTCTGTTATACTGTTGTATTATACTCTCCCAAGAGCTTAGTACGGTGCCCAGCACACAGTAAGTGCTCAAGAAATACGATCGATTGACTAATCATTAGTCAAAGTGATGCGCCGCTACTTTGCAACATTCAATTTTAGACCAGAAGCCTGTTGAGGGCAGGGATTCAGAAGAGTGCAATTTACCTTGTAAAGCATAGTGTACAATATCACTCCCACAGAAAACTGTCCTCCAGGATAGGAAAACAATGTTACTCGGAGTTAGATTTCACCCCCGGGGAAAATTGATAAGACTGTTGCTGGACTCAATACTGCTCTTTAAAAATGATGGCTGCCTTATAAAAAATAATACTCAGGCTTCAAGGCCTAAAAAAATTTAGGAATACCACTAATGTCGTTATACCCAAAGCAATCGCACTTTCATTTCTCTGTTTCTAGCAAAACTTTTTATTGAGCTTTTTTAAAAACCATGAACCAAAGGAACTTATTGAGCCCTCTACTAAGTGTTTGAAAGAGGACAATAGAGTTTGTAATAATTATTCCCTGCCCTCAAGGAGCTTGCAAACTGGTGGAGTGGTCTACAAGGGAGGAGAAAGCACATGTAAAGGCCAGAGAGAAACTCACTTATGCAAAGTTCATTAATTCAAAAACCTAGCGTTAGTCATTAGCTCCATCTCTCTTTCTCATAAACCTCTCAGAGCTGCAAATGAGTAGCGAAGCTTATTTGTCCTTTAGTCTTTCATTTCTTCTGTAAATGGCCCAAAGCGGAGATGTGTCATGAGAAAAAAACAATAATAATAAATTGCTTCTTGTTCTCTTGCTCCTGTGATTTGCAATCCACTGCAGCTCCTTGTGGGAAATGGATTGTGTCGGATAGATTAATGTGTATCTACCCCAGCACTTTGCATAAAGTTTGGTACATAAGCGCTTTCTTTAAAAACGATATTTGTTGAGCACTTGCTATGTGTTATGCCCTGTAGTGATCACTGAGGTAGATACAAGCTAATCAGATTAGAGGTGGGACATGTCCCACGTGGGGATCGTACTGAGGCAAGGGGAAGTTAAATGACTTGGCCAAGGTCACAGAGCAGACAGGTTATTAATACCTTAACTAACTAAAATAGCCCGGGCAATCTCTCAAACTAGCATACCCTGAAGAGTCCACCCTGAATAAGTAACTGAGTGCCACCAGAGTAAATTAGTTGTTATTTTCGCCGGTCTTCAAGAAAGGCACAGGACAGGATAGTTCCCTGAAACTGTTCCCCAACATTCTCTACTCATTTAGGTGTTAGATAAATAGAAGACGCCCTGTTTCCTGTGCTCATAAACCACCTTTTCAAATGCATTTATAAAACGCCTGCGGGATCTATCAGAGGATAATCAGATCCGAGCCCTTTCTGTTGGGAAAACAGATGCCTCCAATGAAATCTCCTCTCTTATCTTGTACATCTCAAACTATTTTCAGGTCACAATTCCCTCATTCACTTGATATTTAAACCATATCAACAGGCATTATTCTCATCTGAAGAGTCACCTTGTTCCTTAAATCCAAAAAAATGTAAAGGGGAAAGAACTTCTCTCTTTCCCAATCTCCTGCAAAGGCTAACAAACACTCTTACAAATGCAGTGAAATCCTGAAATAACACTTTTCAAGCGAAAGAATGTACAACTTTTTTTTTTTTTTTAAGCAGGAACATCTCAAAGAGATTATACTACTCAGGAAAAAATGTCCCGTAGAATATCAAGCATTTTATTATTCAAATGCTGATAAGCTTCCAATATTCTCACTCAGGGATCTAAGGTAGCTTGTAAAGTTTGATTTCTCTATTTTTCCAAACTCCTCCAATCGTATGAATGCCATCTGAGTACATTACCACTCCCGGCGGCGAAAAGGGCTACGTCAGATGATAGGCATAGTCCGTTGGCTACTAAATTCCCACTAGATTGTAAGGGAATGTGTCTCCTGAACTTTCCCGGGGCTCTGCACACTTCAGGCATTCCATGGAGACTGTTGATCGATGCGGTCACTAAACTCGTCTGCCGCAAAGTTCACTCCCACCATACGGCCATCCTTCCATCCTAGAAATATTATGGATACTGTGGTGGTTAGTGGAGAGAGAAGAGAGAGAGGGTCAGTGAGGATCTCTTCAATGGACAGGAAGACCGAGAGCCTCAGGGATTCCGTCGGGCAAGTCCTCTCATCTCCCAACTCCTTGACAGAGCTGTCTACAACTAATGCATCCACTTCTCCTCCAATTCTCATTCATTCATTCACTCAGTCATTTATTGAGTGCTTACTGTCTGCAGAGCACTGGATTAAGCACTTGGGAGAGCACAGTACGACAATTAACAGACACATACCCCGCCTAGAACGATCTTGCAGGCTACAGGAGGAGACAGACATTAATATAAATAAATAAATTACACATATGTACCTAAATCACAGGTATTAATACTCTCCTTGACCAACGTCCATCTGGTTTCCACCCCCTTCACTCCCCGGAAATTGCCCTCTCTAAAGTCGCCAACGACCTTCTCGACAAATCCAACATCTATTTCATCTTAATCCTCCTATACCGCTCAGCCACCTCTGACACTATGGCCCTTTTCCTTGAAACATTATCCAACCTTGGTTTCACTGACACTGTCCGTCTCTTGTCTGCTGCGTGACCTTGGGCCAGGCATTTCACTTCTCTGTGCCTCAGTTCCCTCATCCGCAAAATGGGGATGGAGACTGTGAGCCCCATAAAGGACAGGGATTGACTGTGGCAACCTGATTACCTCTTATCTACCCCCGCGCTCAGAACAAGACTTGGCAGATAGTAAGCGCCTAATACCATTATCAATATTATTGTTATCTTGAGTCTCTTCCTGTCTCTCTGATGGCATCTTCTCAAGCTTTTGCTGCAGGTTTCTCCTCTTTCTCCCACACTAGGACAAGTGGGAGCCTCTTGAACCTCAATTCCGAATCCCTCTCTGTTCTCCATCTACACCCATTTCCTCGGAGTACTCATTCACTCCCGCAGCTTCAACTACCATCTTCACAAGGCTGATGCCCAAATTTATTCTCCAGCCCTAAACTCTTTCCTTTTCTGCAGTCTCACATTTCTTCCTGCCTTTAGGACATCTCTATCCGGACGTCCCACTGACACACAAACGTAACGTGTCCAAAACAGATCTCTTCCTCTCTCCACATAAACCCTTTCCTCCTCCCTTTTCCATCACTGTAGACGATATCATCCTCCTCCCTGTCTCACAAACCCAAATCCTAGGCGTTACTCTCAAATCAACTCTCTCATTCTACCCACATATTCAATCTGTCATCCAATCCCGTCGGTTCTACCTCCACGACATCGCTAAAATCTGCCCTCGCCTCTCCATCCAAACTGCTACTGTGCTGATCGAATCATTTATCAGATCCTGCCTTGAATACTTACGTTAGTCCCCTTGCCTTCCGTCTCTCCCCTCTCTAGTCCGTTCTTCATTCTACAATCCAGACAATTTTTCTAAAAACACATTTAATCCATGTCTTCCCACTCCCTAAGAGTGTCTACTGGTTTCCCATCCACCTTCATGTCAAACAGAAACAATTTACCACTGGTTTTTAAAACATTCAATCGTTTCGCCCCTCCTAATTTACCTCACGGATTTCTCACCACAACCCAGTCCATACACTTCACTTCTCTGGTGTCAGCTTGTTGGCTTTTCCTTCATCTCATCTCTCTCACCACCAACTTCTTGCCCCTGTCCTCCCTCTGACTTGGACCACCTTCCCCCTTCCCCAGCCAGCAGCCAGCAACAGACGGCTGCTCCAAGAGTAAAGAGCCAGCGTGGCCTAGTGGATAGTGCACGGGCCTGGAAGTCAGATGAACCTGGGTTCTAATTCTGGTTCTTCCACTTGCCTGCTTTGTGACCTTGGGCAAGTCACTTCACTTCTCTGGGCCTCAGTACCCTCATCTGTAAAATGGGGATTAATCTCCACCCTTGCCCCCCACCCGAGATTGTAAAACTGCCGGGGGCAGAGATTATCTCTCTTTATTGCTGTGTTGTACTTCCCAAACACTAAATACAGCGCTCTGCACAGTAAGAGCTCAATAAACAGGACTGAATGAATGAATGGCTGTGAGCCCCATGTGGGACAGGGACTGTGTCCAACATGATTAGCTTACGTCCTGCTGCTTGAGAAGCAGCGTGGCTCAGTGGAGAGAGCACGGGCTTCGGAGTCAGAGGTCACGGGTTCTAATCCCGCTCTGCACTGTCAGCTGTGTGACTTCGGGCACGTCACTTCACTTCTCGGTGCCTCAGTCACCTCATCTGCAAGATGGGGATTAAGACTGTGAGCCCCATGAGGGACAACCTGATTACTCTGTATCTACCCCAGCACTTAGAACAGTACTCGGCACATAGCGTTTAACAAATACCAACATTATTATTATTATTATTATTATTATTATTATTATCTATCCCAGCGCTTAAAACAGTGCTTGACACATAGTAGGCACTTAACAAATACCATTATTATCATTACTTTATTATTATTATGTGTATGCTCTTCTTTCCATGACCCCCACACCAGTCACGGACCACCTCCAAGGAATCAGGATTGACCAGACAGCAACACAGGATGCCGTGGATCTAGTAACTCTCGATCGGCTCAGCATCAATTTCTCCTATCCCGATTCGAGGCGACGTTGCAGAGGTACACAGATTATACTATTACCACTCATTTGCAATTTAAGCCCGATCAAAAAATGTTTTTCGAGTTTTGCAAATCTAAAGAGGCTCTTTGATCAGAATGATGCCAGAGAACTGGTCTATGTTACAAGCCAGAGCGTAGCCTCTCTTGCAACCTTAGGTGAACAGCGTTGAAAAATTTAGCTAGGGGAGAGTTTACTGCCTGCCTCTCCTGGATCTGCTTCTTTAGGAAATAATGAGTGTGTGGAAATGGAAAATTCCTATGAATAAAAGATGCTTTTATAAACATTTCAACAAAAATGTGCCACCTGCATAACTACTCATGGAGCATTTCCCATCATGGAATTCAGAGAATGTTGCAGGATCTTGGCTAGACAAATGAATGAACGCCCTAGGCCACTGCAGGCGTAGAGTCCGCTTCCCCTATTTCCAGGAGGCAAAGCTTCCAAACGGCAACGGTGTCGACGTACGAACACATTTGGAAGGCGTGATGACTTAGTGCAAAGAGAAAGAGACCGTAAATCGGGACACCCGGGTTGTAGTCCCGGTTCTGCCAATGTCCTGTGGTGTGACCTCATCCAAAGTCATTTAATCTCTCAGGGTCTCAGTTTCCCCCTCTGTAAAGTGAGGAGAGGAGATCTTGCCCCGCTACCTCTTAAACTGGTCTCTCCACGTGAGACAGAGATGGGTCCGATCTGATTATCTGGCACTAACCCCAGGGCTTTACGTAGTACTTTGGAACATATCACATATTAATATATGCCATGATTATTGTTAAAATAGTTGATCTTCATAGGGCAAAACAGATTTTAAAATATATTGGAATGCTAATGTATCTTAATGAACTATTAATATTTCCTGCATTCCACAATTATTATTATCATTATTAACTGGAACATAGAAAAAGCTTAACAGATATGGTGTTATAATTATCATTTATTTATCATTTTCCATCTCATTAGACTGTAAAATACCGGAGCGACAAAGATCACGTCCCAAGTACTGTGCTTCACTTAGTAGAGCACTCGACAAATGCCACAATGATATTGACAATGATAATGACACTTGGCCAACTTGACAACTGACAAAATTTGAGGGAAGACACCAGAAACGACTAGAACGCCTGAATCTGACATGACACAATTCAAAGTAACGCTCCATGGACCCTTAACTGGAGGTAGCTTAGCTTAAATGGCACAGTGAGAGTATAAAATGAAAGCACAGACTTGAAAGCGGAGCAAAGAAAGCAGCACAATTCCGACCGGCAGGAGACCAACCCAGTTAAGTAGGTCGTGGCGATCGGAATGCCAAAGGTGTCACCGCTTTTTGGTCTTGCAAGATTTCATTTTGGGATCTTCATTTCTATTCCTTTCCTTCAAAAGTCTAAACATCTACAGAGGCTTTAAAACACGACGATCCGCGCTATCTATTGAGGGCTTACTCTGTGCAGAGCATTGCACCGAACGCTTAAGAATGTAAAAGACACAAGAGTTGCCCTCATGGAGTTAACATTCGAACACGCCGTCCGGGATCTTTTCGCATCACCACGACGACACGGAGGTGACCTGTCATTTTGCAATACGCACGACTTCCATTACTGAAAGACGGAGTTTTAAAGCCCTTCGGGAGATCTGGATTTGAAAGGACCTAGATTTGAGTGCTGGCTTTTTCCTCTCTGGCCCTTTGCACGTGTCGGGTTCTGCAACTTCTAATTCTATTCATAAGATCCTCGCGGCTAGGTATTGTGGAAGGGATGCCCAATAAAACACAATGAAAAGCATATTTCATGAACATAAACACAAGTCCAAGCACGTACTTCAATGAGCAATCCGCCTTGGAGTTGCAGAATCAGAATTAGCTTCAAATCAAAACAGAAGATATACTTTTTTGCACTCGGGTATAGAGTATATAGGGTGGGATTATAATTATGGTGTGTATATATATACATAGAGAGATAGATTTGTAACTTTATTTTCACCGTTTTTGTTACGCCCTTACTATGTGCCAGGCACTGTACTAAGAGCTGGGGTGGACACAAGCTAATCAGGTTGGACACAGTCCCTGTCCCAAATGGGGCTCACACTCTTAATCCACATTTTAATAATAACGTTGGTATTTGTTAAGCGCTTGCTAGGTGCCGAGCACCGTTCTAAGCGCTGGGGGAGATACAGGGTAATCAGGTCGTCCCACGTGGGGCTCACAGACTTTTAATCCCCATTTTACAGATGAGGGAACTGAGGCACAGAGAAGTTAAGTGACCTGCCCACAGTCACACAGCTGCCAAGTGGCAGAGCCGGGAGTCGAACTCATGACCTCTGACTCCGAAGCCCAGGCTCTTTCCGCTGAGCCACGCTGCTTCTCATTTTACAGATTAGATAACCGAGGCACGGAGAAGTTAAGTCGCTATCAGCATGGCCTCGTGGAAAGATCACAGGTCTAGGAGTCAGAGGACCTGCGTTCTAATTCCGACCACCACTTACCTGTTGTGTGACCTGGGGCAAGTCATTGAACTTCTCTGTGTCTCAGTTCCCTCCTCGGCAAAAATGGGGATTCATAACCTGTTCTCCCTCCTACTTCGACTGTGAACAGCATGTGGGACCTGATGACCTTGTATCTACCCCGGTGCTTAGTACAGTGCCTGGCACATAGTAAACGCTCCTCCGGACTGTAAACTCAATGTGGATAGGGGGCGTATCTACCAACTCTGTCAAATTGTATTCTTCCAAGCGTTTAGTCCAGTGCTCTGCACACCGGACGCATTCCATAAATATGATCGACTGATTAACGAATACCACAATTATTATAGAATGCAATGCAGCAGCAGCAGAATTGGTCACGCACACAAATGGGGCTTTGATCGGTGTGCGAACTCTAATGCAAGTTTTCCTTTATCAATCGATAGTGCTCACTGAGCGCTTAATCCTAATCATTATGGTATTTGCTAAGCGCTTACAATATGCCGAGCACTGTTCTGTGTGCTGGGGAAGATACAGGGTAATCGGATTGTCCCACGTGGGGCTCACATTTTTTTTTTTTTAATCCCCATTTTTACAGATGAGGTAACCGAAGCACAGAGAGGTTAAGTGACTTGCCCAAGGTCACACAGCAGACAAGCGGCGGAGCCGGGATTAGAACCCACTACCTCACACTCCCAAGCCCGGGCTCTTTCCACTGAGCCACGCTACTGCTCTAAGTAGCCCCGTACTATGCGTTGGGAAAGTACAATACAACGGAGGTCGTTCGATCACATTTACTGAGCGCTTACTTTGCGCGGAACACTGGACTAACGTTTAAGAAAGTCAACAATTCGGCTCCAAAGGGAGACGATCCTTACCGACATGGTAGACGTGATCTCCGCCCAAAGGGGATTTCGCCCTACGGGACTGCCTGTTCTAGACTGTAAGCTCACTGAGGAAAGGAAACCCGTCTACCAACTCGCTTGTTTTGAACTCCCTCATGCGCTTAGCACGGTGCTCCGCACTGCCCTCAATAAGAACCATTTATTGAACGATTGACTTAAAAAGGATTCATCATTAACGGTGTTAGAAGAGAACTGAATGTTCACTTTATTCGGAAACGGGGCCGCAAATAGTTCTTTTCCATCTCTCGGTCCACCAGCGGGAAAGAAGCCCTTCTCCCAACCAGGTAACATAGTCGTCCTCCTTGAAATTTCCTCGAGGTCCATTAATATCATGACATAATGGGATTAGAAGCAGCGTGGCTCAGCGGAAAGAGCCCGGGCTTGGGAATCAGCGGTCACAGGTTCGAAGCCCGGCTCGGCCACTTGGCAGCTGTGTGACCGTGGGCGAGTCACTTCACTCCTCTGGGCCTCAGTTCCCTCATCTGCAAAATGGGGATTAAGACTGTGAGCCTCACGTGGGACGATTACCCTGGATCTCCCCCAGTGCTTAGAACAGTGCTCTGCACATAGTAAGCGCGTAACAAATACCAACATCATTATTATTATCTGTACGTGAGCGCCAACGGACTGGGGCTTTGTGGACTCTTTGAGGTTTCGATAAAAGCCTCCAGGTAGAGGGGAATTGGCAGCTTGGGAAAAGCAGACCACTCAAAGATGTGGGGCGGTAAGAAGAGTGTCCATCAGAGACTATGAAGCGAAAATCAAAGAGATCTCCATGATACCCTCTTCCAAAAATCATGCCCATGTTCTAACTAAGGACCTGGGTAAGAACCAGAGGTTTCTCGTATTGAACGCTCCCAAACACCCAATATAGAGGAGCAGCGTGGCTCAGTGGAAAGAGCCCGGGCTTGGGAGTCAGAGGTCATGGGTTCGAATCCATGTCAGCCGTGTGACTGTGGGCGAGTCACTTCACTTCTCTGGGCCTCAGTTCCCTCATCTGTAAAATGGGGATTAAGACCGTGAGCCTCACGTGGGACGATCTGATCACCCTGTATCTCCCCCAGCGCTTAGAACAGCGCTCTGCACATAGTAAGCGCTTAACGAATACCAACATTATCATTACACACAGTAAATACCACTGATTGCTTGATGAATCACAATAACCTCAATCAATATGTGCAGAGCACTGTATTAAGTGTTTGGGAGAGTTCAATACAACAGAGTTAGTAGACATGTTTCTTGCCCACAACAAGCTTACGGTGTAGAGAGGGAGACAGATATTAATATAAGTAAAGCCTGATCTCTTACAGACAGTCATCTAAACCCTTCTTCAATCTAGCGGTATCTTAATTCTTTCAGTCGGATTTATTGAGCACCTACCGCGTGCAGAGCACTGTACTAAGCGCTTGGAAAGTACAATACAGCAATGAAGAGAGACAATCTCTGCCCACAACGGGCTCACAGTCTAGAGGAGGGGAGGCAGACATCAATACAAGCAAACTGGCATCACTTGTCATTTCTTTTGAAATGACTTTCTGTGGTATTGAATTTACCTGACCACTACTGTGAAAATGCTATTTACTGAGTGACCAGCGTATGCAGAACACTGTTACTAAGCAGTCGGGAGAGTGCAATTGAGTCGATTGACACAATCCCTGACCTTAAGGAAATTAAAGTCCAGTGGAGACACTGGGAAATAAAAACGATGGTATTTGTCAAGTGCTCATTACGTGCCCGGCACTGTACTAAGCGCTGGGGTGAATACAAGCCAATCAAGTTGGACACAGTCCCTGACCCATGAGGGGCTCATAGTCTCGATCCCCGTTTTACAGATGAGGCAACTGAGGCACAAAGAAATGAAGTAACTTGCCCAAGGTCACACAGCAGAGAAGCGGCAGAGCCAAGATTAGAACCCAGAACCTCTGAATCCCAGGCCCGTGCTCTATCCGCTACGCCATGCTGCAAAGTTTGGAAAAAGGTGACATTCTTTAAAAAAAAAAAAGTTTCTTTTTTAGCATTTACGATACCACTTTGGAACTGATTAAATGACTTCTGAGCACAACAAGCCAAACGGGGCCAGAAGAGGAGACCCCAGAGACACACTGCATTTGCCTGGCATCTTGAGAATCCCTCTTACTGGGTATTTTGGCTCCCATTATTCTAATCCTGACAGGGAACACAAACCTTCTCTTTGTTACTCTCTCCCAAGTGCCTAGTGAGAAATAAATACCGCTTCACTAGGGCAAATTTCTATTTTGTATGGGTAGGAAAAATCCAGTTGAGATTTTGTAAATGTGTTTCCCCATCACATTTTCCCTCTCCCTGTCCACTCACCCATTCCCCTGAAAGTAGCGACGTCCCCTTAAGCAGTTCGCCACTTGGGATAACCCCGCTAAAAGGGAAGCGGCGTGGCTGGGTGGAAAGAACACGGGCTTGGGAGTCAGAGGTCGTGGGTTCGAATCCCGGCTTCGCCATCGGTCAGCTGTGTGACTTTAGGCAAGTCACTTCACTTCTCTGCGCCTCAGTTCCCTCATCTGTAAAATGGGGACTAAGACTGTGAGCCTCCCGTGGGCCAACCTGATTCCCCTGTATCTCCCCCAGCGCTTAGAACAGTGATCTGCACATAGTAAGCGCTTAACGGATACCGACATTATAATAATTCATTCATTCAATAGTATTTATCGAGCGCTTACTATGTGCAGAGCACTGCACTAAGCGCTTGGAATGGACAAATCGGCAACAGATAGAGACGGTCCCTGACCACTGACGGGCTTACAGTCTAACAGGGGGAGGCGGACAGACAAAAACATATAGTAAGCACTTAACAAATACCATTATTATTATTATTATAATGTGGAAGTCATTCCTGATCAGATCAATCAATCGTATTTATTGAGAGCTTACTATGTGCAGAGCACTCATTTAAGTCCTTGGGCGAGTACAGTACAACAGAATTAGCAGGCACGTCCTCAGAGCTCCACTAAGGAGTCATCCACCTCACTGTACATGTTTCCGACATTTGAAAATGGGAGGGATGATAGGACAGAAGTGCTGTGTGACCTGGAGCAAGCATTATTATTATTAAACCTCAGGAGTTGAGAAAATAGCAGGCAGACGCATTATCAGGTTCGATCCATTACCAGATTAGACTGTAAACCCGTCAAAGGGCAGGGACCGTCTCTATCTGTTGCCGATTTGTCCATTCCAAGCGCTTCGTACAGCGTTCCGCACATAGTGAGCCCTCAATAAATACTCTTGAATCACTAGCGCCCGCCCTGCTCAAACGTTCGCACTACTTAAGGAAAACTATCAGGAAATGGATATTTTAAGCCCGGTCACCAGAACGAAATACTCAGTGACCGGTGGTTGAGGTAACGCTTTTAGGAAGCTTTTGACACAGGTGCTTTTCGAAACTCTGTATTTACGTAGCACCACCTATCCTGGATCGTACAGAACTTTTCCATCACTGTCTGGCTAATCCTCACGACGTCTCTTTTGTAATAACGTTATTACGGAACTCCTCGGGTATCCTTCGACAAAGAAACTGTAGCAGAAGAGCAACACGTCGGTAGGGTCGAGGAGGAGAAAACCCAGGATTCCTGTCCTCCCGGTCCCCTGTCTGGAGAGTTAAAGCACGTTCCCTCCCTTAATTATCATTACGTGTTGAGTGTTGACATTTTATTCCGTGCTCTCCGGGACATGCAAAGGCACATTCTGGGCCACAAGAGATTATCGTGCAAGTTAGTCAGACTACGGACAAGCACATTCACAGTCTCGCGCGGCAGAATCATTCGATGATATTTACTGAGCACTTGGAGTGCGCAGAGCACTGTGCTAAGTGCTCGGGAGACTACACTTAGAGAAGCAGCGTGGCTCCGTGGAAAGAGCCCGGGCTGGGGAGTCAGAGGTCAAGGGTTTGAATTCCAGCTCTGCCACCTGTCAGCTGTGTGACTGTGGCCAAGTCACTTCACTCCTCTGGGCCTCAGTTACCTCATCTGTAAAATGGGGATGACGACTGTGAGCTTCACGTGGGACCAGCTGATTACCCTGTATCTACCCCAGCGCTTAGAACAGTGCTCTGCACATAGTAAGCGCTTAACAAATACCAACATAATTATTATTATTGTTACACAATAACAGAGTTGGCAGACACGTTCCCTGCCCGGGAGGAGATCTCCTCCCTCCTCGCAAGTGCCACCCCCTCCACCTGCGCCTCGGACCCCATTCCCTCTCACCTTCTTAAAACCATCGCCCCTGCCCTCCTCCCTTCCTTAACTTCTATTTTTAACCACTCGATCTCCAAGGGCTCCTTCCCCTCTGCCTTCAAACATGCCCACGTCTCCCCCATCCTAAAAAAACCCGCTCTTGACCCCACTTCCCCTTCCACTTATCGCCCTATCTCCCTACTACCCTTCCTTTCCAAAATCCTAGAACGGGTCATCTACAATCCATGCCTAGAATTCCTTAACTCCCATTCTCTCCTAGACCCTCTCCGATCTGGCTTCCGTCCCCTCCACTCTACCGAGACTGCTCTCTCTAAGGTCACCCCGTGACCTCCTTCTTGCCAAATCCAATGGCTCCTACTCCATTCTGATCCTCCTTGACCTCTCTGCTGCCTTTGACACTGTCGACCATCCCCTCCTCCTCCGTACCTTATCTCACCTTGGCTTCACGGACTCCGTCCTCTCCCGGTTCTCCTCTCACCTCTCTGGCCGATCATTCTCGGTCTCCTACGCTGGAGCCTCCTCCCCCTCCCATCCTTTAACTGTCGGAGTTCCTCAAGGGTCAGTTCTCGGCCCTCTTCTGTTCTCCATTTACACTCACTCCCTCGGTGAACTCATCCGCTCTCACGGCTTCGACTACCATCTCTACGCAGATGACACGCAGATCTACATCTCCGCCCCTGTCCTCTCCCCCTCCCTTCGGGCTCGCATCTCCTCCCGCCTCCGGGACGTCTCCACCTGGATGTCGGCCCGCCACCTAAAACTCAACATGAGCGAGACTGAGCTCCTCATCTTCCCTCCCAAGCCCGGTCCGCTCCCAGACTTCTCCGTCACCGTGGATGGCACGACCATCCTTCCCGTCCCGCAGGCCCGCGATCTCGGTGTCATCCTCGACTCGTCCCTCTCGTTCACCCCACGCATCCTATCCGTTACCGAGACCTGCCGGTTTCACCTCTACGATATCGCCAAGATCCGCCCTTTCCTCTCCACCCAAACGGCTACCTTACCGTTACGGGCCCTCGTTATATCCCGGCTAGACTACTGTGTCGGCCTTCTCTCTGACCTCCCTTCCTCCTCTCTCGCCCCGCTCCGGTCTATTCTTCACTCCGCTGCCCGGCTCATCTTCCCGCAGAAACGATCTGGGCATGTCACTCCCCTTCTTAAACAACTCCAGTGGTTGCCTGTCGACCTCCGCTCCAAACAAAAACTCCTCACTCTAGGCTTCGAGGCTCTCCATCACCTCGCCCCTTCCTACCTCTCCTCCCTTCTCTCTTTCTACCGCCCACCCCGCACGCTCCGCTCCTCTGCCGCCCACCTCCTCGCCGTCCCTCGGTCTCGCCCATCCCGCCGTCGACCCCCGGGTCACGTCCTCCCGCGGTCCCGGAACGCCCTCCCTCCTCACCTCCGCCAAACCGATTCTCTTCCCCTCTTCAAAACCCTACTTAAAACTCACCTCCTCCAAGAGGCCTTCCCAGACCGAGCTCCTCTTCCCCCTCTACTCCCTCTGCCATCCCCCCTTTACCTCTCCGCAGCTAAAGCCTCATTTTCCCCTTTTCCCTCTGCTCCTCCACCTCTCCCTTCCCATCCCCACGGCACCGTACTCGTCCGCTCGACTGTATATATTTTCGTCACCCTATTTATTTTGTTAATGAATTGTACATCGCCTCGATTCTATTTAGTTGCCATCGGTTTTTACGAGACGTTCTTCCCCTTGACGCTGTTTAGTGCCATCGTTCTCGTCTGTCCGTCTCCCCCGATTAGACCGTAAGCCCGTCAAACGGCAGGGACCGTCTCTATCTGTTGCCGACTTGTTCATCCCAAGCGCTTAATACAGTGCTCTGCACATAGTAAGCGCTCAATAAATACTATTGAATGAATGAATGAATGAGCTTACAGTCTGGAGGAGAGGGAGAAGACTTCACTGGAGTGACTGATTTGCGTGATGCACGCAGGACCGGTGCAGCGAGAGTTCTGCGGGGCTGGATTGGAGAGGGGTGACCAGATCCAAATTCTCCTCCGCTCAGTAACCTCGCAGCATGACCAAGACTTAGAGAAGCAGCGTGGCTCAGTGGAAAGAGCACGGGCTTTGGAGTCAGAGGTCATGGGTTCGAATCCCGGCTCGGCCACTTGTCAGCTGTGTGACTCTGGGCGAGTCACTTAACTTCTCGGTGCCTCCGTTACCTCATCTGTAAAATGGGGATGAAGACTGTGAGCCCCACGTGGGACAACCGGATTCCCCTGTGTCTACCCCAGCGCTTAGAACGGTGCTCGGCACATAGTGAGCGCTTAACAGATACCAACATGAAGTGGAAGAGCAAGAGACTGGAGGTCAGGAGATCTGGGTTCTCATCCCAGCTCTGCTACTGACCTGCTCTTTGACCCTGTCCAAGTC
The DNA here is from genome assembly GCF_004115215.2 of Ornithorhynchus anatinus. NCBI lineage: Eukaryota > Metazoa > Chordata > Mammalia > Monotremata > Ornithorhynchidae > Ornithorhynchus > Ornithorhynchus anatinus. Next base: position 63,369,148 of record NC_041735.1, on the reverse strand, counting down.
ACTTCACTTCTCTGTGCCTCAGAGGCCTCATCTGTGAAATGGGGATTAAGTCTGTGAATAAATTGTGGTATCTGTGGTATTTGTTAAGCGCTTACTATGTGTAAAGCACTGTTCTAAGCGCTGGGGGATACAAGGCGATCAGGTTGTCCCACGTGGGGCTCACGGTTTTAATCCCCTTTTGACAGATGAGGTAACTGAGGCCCGGAGAAGTTTAGTGACTTTCCTAAGATCACACAGCTGACCAGCGGCAGAGCCGGGATTAGAACCCGTGACCTCTGACTCCCAAGCCCGCGCTCTTTCCACCGAGCCATGCTGGTTCATGTGAACCCCTTGTGGGACAGGGACTCTGTCCAAGCTGAATTGCTTGTAACTATCCCAGCATTTAGTACAGTGCATGGCACAGAGTAAGTGCTTAACAGATGCAAAAATTATGACTAATATCAATTATCATCTCATGTCATTCTCACATCATCCCTGCCAGGAAGGTCGAGGGGTGTCTTTTCATCTGAATTTTCACTGACGAAGAAACTGAAGTCCAGAGAGGTTGGAGGATTTTCCCAAGGTCACACAGCAGACTGGAGGCAGAGCTAAGAACTAAGAGCCAGGTCTTCTGATGCCTAGAACCATCCTCCTTCCACACCTACTCGGGTAAGAAACGTCAAAATATAATCTCCGGCCAAATCAGTTCCCACAAGACTGCCGGAGTGCAGGGTGAGGATCAGGGGTCCGTTTGGGGAGAGGGTTGGAAAAGGTCCAAGGTTAGAGATTGGGTCAAGAGTGATAGCTGTGATATCTGTTAAGCGCTTACTGTGTGCTAGGAACTGGACGAAGCATTGGAGTGGATACAAGCACATCGGGTTGGACGCAGTCCCTGTCCCACGTGGGTCTCACCGTCTTCATCTCCATCGTACAGATGAGGTAACTGAGGCCCAGAGAACGAAAATGACTTGAAACGGTTCGACAGTTGGATGTGTCAACAGATAGCATTAGTCACTGTTTCTGCTTTCACCTGATCTCTATTCTAGTTCCCCTCCAAGGTCTAATTTGGCATCTCTTTGGTATAAAAATAATAATGGTATTTGTTCAGCGAAGATACAAGGTAATCAGGTTGTTCCACATGTCGCTCACAGCCTTAATCCCCATTTTCCAGATGAGGTAACTGAGGCACAGGGAAGTTAAGTCACTCGCCAAAAGTCACAAAACTGACAAGTGGCGGAGCCGGGATTGGAGTCCATGACCTCCGACTCCCGAGCCCGGGCTCTTTCCACTGAGCCACGCTGTTTCCGAGGGGGCAAAGGAGGACGGGTGAGGGGGAGAAGGAAAGAGGGCAGGGATGGGTCGGGGAAGGAAGGTGGACAACAGACGGAGCGGAAGGATAAAGGGCCTCGAGATTGAAAGGGAGATTCCTGAAACTGTGAGCCACTGAAAAGGGCAGGAAGAGTGGAGGAGCCCGTCCACCCAGCCGACTCAATGCAGTATCTTTCTTGGTCCCCCAGTGCCCTGGCAGTAATAATAATAATAATAATAATAATAATAATAATAATGTTGGTATTTGTTAAGCGCTTACTAGGTGCAGAGCCCTGTTCTAAGCGCTGGGGTGGATAGAGGGTAATCAGGTCGTCCCTCGCGAGGCTCACAGTTAATCCCCATTTTACAGATGAGGTAACCGAGGCACAGTGAAGTGAAGTGACTCGCCCACAGTCACGCAGCTGCCAGGTGGCAGAGCCGGGAGTCGAACCCATGACCTCTGACTCCGAAGCCCGGGCTCTTTCCGCTGAGCCACGCCGCTTCAACGCACCTCCTCAGCTTGGCCGTCTCCCAGTACAGCTCTCATTCCTCGGCCATCCCGGCCCAGAGCGAGACAGAGCCTTTAGCCGTGGAGGCGGGCGGGGGGATCACGGAGACCGCGTCTCCCTGAAATGTCGGCCTGTCGATAACGATGACGATGACGACGGTATTTGTTAAGCCCTTACGACGCGTCAAGCGCTGTGCAAAGCGCAGGGGCAGATACAAGCTAGTCGGGTTGGACGCAGTCCCTGTCCCACATCAGGCTCAGAGTCTTCGTCCCCATTTTACAGACGGGGTCCTTGGGGCACAGAGAAGTAAAGTGAGTTGTCCAAGGTCACGCAGCAGATGAGTGGCGGAGCTAGGATTATTATTAGTGTTATTAATAATAACTATAATGGTATCTGTTCAGCGATTACTATGTGTCAAGCACTGTTCCAAGTTCTGGGGTGGATACAAGCAAATCAGGTTGGACACATTCCCCGTCCCACATGGGGCTCACTGTCTTCATCCCCGTGTTACAGATGAGGGAACTGAGGCCCAGAGAAGTGAAGCGACTTGCCCAAGTCACACAGAAGACAAGAGGTGGATTCAGGATTAGAACCCAGGTGCTTCTGATTCCCGGGCTCAGTCCACAAGGCCGTGCTGCCTCCTGTGAGTTGACGGGAGAATAGAGACCACTGAAGGAATTGCAGGGGTGAGGGGAAGGGGGTGAACCCAGGCTACCCAACGACCCCCGGAAGTAGGAATTAAGCGGGGTGACCGACAGAGAACGACCCCCTGCACAACTCTCACCCATTATGGCAACTTTTGCGAGCATAAAGGACAACTACACGTAGCGAAGCTCGTCCGCTCAACTCTATATATCTTTAGCACCCTATTTATTTTGTTTATTTTGTTTAATGAGATGTACATCACCCTGATTCTATTTAGTTGCCGTTGTTTTTACGAGATGTTCTTCCCCTCGACTCTATTTACTGCCATCGTTCTCGTCTGCCCGTCTCCCCCGATTAGAGCGTAAGCCCGTCAGAGGGCAGGGACTGTCTCTATCTGTTGCCGACCTGTCCATTCCAAGCGCTTAGTACAGTGCTCTGCACATAGTAAGCGCTCGATAAATACTATTGAATGAATGAACTCTTCATCCAACACCACTTACGTGAGAGCCTGTTTAGCCTTAACTCACCTAGGTCAAGAACATTTTACTGTATTTTCTATGCTTCTGTTGTATGGATTTTTTTTTTTTGATATTAAACCAGTTCATACCTGTTGCCTCTTGCCCCGCCTTGTGAAGTTTGTTTTGTGTGATTTTCCCCCAACTCTGCTTGTGAGAGATGTGGGATTGATAGCCCTAGATACTAAATGTATCCAAATGAGCAGGTTCAACAAATAAAGGGCCATGGTAAGTGCCTTCCTGCCTGTAAATGTAAGATCCTAGAAGGACTTTCAAAGATCACATGTAATTAAGTGCATAGTTTCGCCTTTCTCAATGAAATGCCAATCAATCAATAATAACATTTATTAATACCAACAATCAAATTAATAATAATGATTATGGCACTTGTTAAGCGCTTGCTTTGTGCCCAGCAATGTTCAAAGTGCTGGGGTAGATATAAGCTAATCAGGTTGGACACAGTCCCTGTCCCACATGAGGCTCTTAATCCCCCTTTTGCAGATGAGGTAACTGAGGCCCAGAGAAGTGAAGTGACTTTGCAAAAGGTCACACAGCAGACATGGGGTGCGGCTGGGATTAGAACCCAGGTCTTTCTGACTCCCAGGCCCGTGCTCCATCCACTAAGTCACAGTTCTTCTCCTCAGCCTCGCCGCTCCGGCAGGGTTTGGGAAAGTATATTCTCTGCCCTAAAGGAGTTGACAATCGAGGGGGGAAGACAGGCGTTCAAAAAAACTACAGGTAAGGGAAGAAACCAAATATAAGGGGTGGGTTAAATACCAAAGTGCTTAGTGGTTCTGGATAAAGTGGTGCAGAGGTGATGCAGTAGGGAGGTAAAATCGGGTGGGGAGGTGAGAGATTAGTCTAAATGGAAGCATCAATTTATATAAACCGCTGGTATCTTTAGGACTGAAAGGTTTCTAGTGATATTAACATGGTCTGATAGAAAGAATCAATCGATCCATGGTATTTATTGAGTGCAGAGCACTGTACTAAGCATCTGGGAGAGGACAAAACAACACAGTTGGTAGAAACGTTCCCTGCCCACATCGAGCTTACATTCTATCAATCGATGGTATTTATTGAGCGCTTACCCTGTACTAAATGCTTAGGAGAGTGGAAGAAAACATAGCCCCTGCCCACAAGGGGCTATGCAGAGGGCCGGGCTGGGATGCCCAGATGTCTACAAACCCATCATTCGTTCATCTGTTCATTCATTCAATCGTATTTACTGAGTGCTTACTGTGTGCAGAGCACCGTACTAAGCGCGAGGGAGAGTACAATATAAAAACAAAGAGTTGTTCAAGACAAAGTCAGGGAGCTGGCAAGAGAAGGAAGAATCAGGGCAGGAGGAGAAGTTAAGAGATCTTAAGTTTCTTAAGAGCAGGGACTAGGTCGGTCAATTCTTTGCAAGAGAAGCGTGGCAAGTATCGTGGGCAAGTCACTTGAACTCCCTCTAAACCAAAAGCTCATTACGGGTAGGGAACATGTCTACCAGCTCTGTTATATTGTATTCTCCCAATCGCTTAGTACAGTGCTCTGCATTCAGTGAACGCTTAATGAATATGATCGAATTATTTCTTTCTCTATGCCAACTCTCTTATATTGCATTCTCCCAAGCACCCAGTGCAGTGCTCTGCATAAAGTAAACCCTCAATGAATAAAATCCGGATTAAAATACCCATTCACCCTTCTTCTTAGGCTGAAAGCCCCATGTGGGATAAGGACCGTCCGATCTGACGTTCTGTCCCTATCCCGACGCGTAGCATACTGACTGATACAGAGCGTGAGTACTTGAGTACTTAAATGCCATCGCTATGATTATTCCAAGTAAAATGCCAACATCCAGAAACCTGAACTGCAACCAGATGAAACATCCCCCCCACAACTGGCCGGGATCGTTACCTTTCCCCGAAGATGAGCTTAGAATATAGACCGGCAAAAGCTGTGCCATTTTTTTTATTTAATGGCATTTATTAAGCGCTTACTATGTGCCAGGCACTGTACTGTCGGGGTAGATTCAAGGTAATCATGTTGGACACAATCCGTGGGGCTCATAATCTTGATCCCCATTTTTGGTTGGTTTTTTTTTAACAGATGAGGTAACTGAGATACAGAGAAGTGAATGACTTGCTCAAGGCCACATAGCAGACACTTGGCAGAGCCGGCCTTAAAACCCACGTCCCCTGACTCCCAGGCCCGAGATCTTTCCACTAGGTCACACTGCTCCTTATCTAAACTTCCCAGGTTCAGAAAATCTGAGCGAAAAAATGGTCAGCTCCTCCAGGGCGGGCAACTTTTCTTATTCTTGTGGGCAGGGAATAAGTCTACCAAATCTGTATTATACTGATCCCAAGTGCTTAGTACAGTGCTCTGCCCAAGGGAGTGCTCAATAAAGACCACCGATTTATTGATTATTCCCCTGCTGTACTCTCCCAGTTGCTTAGTGATGATAATAATTATTATTAATAATAATGGTATTTGTTGAGCGTTTACTGTGTGCCAAGCACTCTTCTCAGCACTGGGGTAGATAAAGGGTAATCAAGTTGGACACGATCCCTGTCCCACATGGAGCTCACAGTCTTAATCCCCATTTTCTACAGATGAGGTAACTGAGACACAGAGACTCGCCCAAGGTCACACACAGCAGACACAGGGCCGAGCCGGCATCAGAACCCACATCCCCTAACTCCCGGGTCAGTGCTCTTTCCACTAGGCCAGGAAAGAAGCAGCGTGGCTCAGTGGAAAGAGCCTGGGCTTCGGAGTCAAAGGTCATGGGTCCGACTCCCGGCTCTGCCACTTGGCAGCTGTGTGACTGCGGGCGAGTCACTTCACTTCTCTGTGCCTCAGTTACCTCATCTGTAAAATGGGGAGTGACTGTGAGCCTCACGTGGGATGACCTGATTACCCTGTATCTCCTCCAGTGCTTAGAACAGTGCTCTGCACATAGTAAGTGCTTAACAGATACCAACATTATTATTATTATTATTATTAGGCCATGCTGCTGCTCAGCGACGATGGAGCTCTCCTTACGACTGACAAAAAATTCAGGGCTGAGAGTCCAGGTCGGAGAATTAATTCCAGTGTGAGTGGTCTGCCCCGTTTCATTCACTAGCGACATCTCTCGCTCCCTGCGAGTCCCACTCCCGCCGGGCAACGCCTGAAGGCACTTAGCTCAATGCCCTGTACAACATCTGCACTCGATAAATACCATGACACCACGATTAATTAATGCCACCCAGTTAGCAGCTTAAAAGATGTTGCCGTTGATTCAGTGGCTGGAGGAAATCCCGCTCGTTTCACTAGCGGAGTCGGGCTCTGATGCTGTACCAATCTTCCCTCTGATTTCTAGAGAAATTTCTTAGAAGCAGCGTGGCCTGCTGGACAGAGCACAGGGCTGGGAGGCAGGAGGATTTCCAATCCTGGCTCTGCCACTTGTCTGCTGTGTGACCTTGGGCAGGTCATGTCACTTCTCTGTGCTTCAGCTCCCTCATATGTAAAATGAGGATTAAGACGAGGAGCCCTGTGTGGGACAGAGACCGTGTAAACCAATCATCCTGTATCTTCCCCAGCGGTAAGAACAGTGCCTGACATGTAGTAAGCACTTATTAAATAATAATAATGCTTATTATTATTATTATTGTAAAATTCTAAGCCTTCTTAGGCCAAACACTAGTCTGGGAAACTCTGTTTCCTCAGGGAAAAGATTTTTTACATAATTAAACTCTATTTCATTAAAGAACCTCTGAAATTCATATAGGATACAATGTTCCTCCATTTGTACACACTCAGTAATGAACGTGAAGCAAAACCACAGTTGCATTTATATTGGTATTTTTAAGTGCTTACTATGTGCTCGGCACTGTACTAAGCGCCGGGTTAGTACAGGATAATACAAGATATACAAGATAATCAGGCCGGACGCACTCCCGGTCCCATCTGGGGCTCACAATCTAAGTGGGATTCAATCCCCATTTTACAGATGAGAAAACTAAGGCCCAGCAAAGTTAAAAGACTTGCCCAAGGACACACAGCAGGCAAGTGGTGGAGACAGGATAAAATCCCAGGTCCTCTGACTTCCAGGCCTGTCCTCCATGCCAGGTTGCTTCTAAAACTGCTTTGTAATTCCCTCAAAAGGAGAACTATTTTAGAGGTAGGCACCCCAAGTCTCACATCACCTTCTTTAGCAGAATACATCGGGATAGAGAAAATGCTATTCTGGTTCTCCAGAACTCGCTCTGAAGCATGATTCTGTCTTTGCTTTCTTGTATCCCATTCCTGCAGGTTCCCGGAAACATTCCCCTACCCTGCCCTACTTAATTCCCACCGCAGGATTTATATAATATCCTGGCTGCACCACTGTGCCAACGGGCTAATTAAGTTCAGAACAATCTAAAGAGTCAACTCTATTCAACAGACCAGCAATCTCGCTGTAGATTTTGAAGAAATTAAAATAACATTATGGCAATGAAGTCAAATTAAGCCACGGCCTATTCAAATGGACTAGCGGGTTGAGGGCTTGGCCTGCGGAAGCTCCTGATATATTTTTCCTTTTTCTCCTTTGTTTTACAAACGTCGGTGACTTCTTTAACCGTCCCTCTCGCATCGAATACGTGTGGCAGGGCCGGTCATTTTTACCGTGATGCTTTGCCAAACCACTGAACACCACAGCATCTGCTCCAGGCAGAAGGGGAAAAGATGGACACATGACATCTCCTAAAAATGGCTTTCCAAACAGGAAAGATACACATTTACCAGCGAAATTATTAAAGCAAAGAAAAGCACGGGTCAGAGCCACCTCTTGGGATGGATTTTGCAAAATCTTGAAAGCCGCCCAGAGACACCCCCGTTCGTAAATGGACCGTAAGTGCAGTCGTAAAAATGAAATGCAGTTTTCAAAACCAGTTTAATTTCTGATTACGACCCGGAGGCAGGTGGAAGGAGCCTACATCCAAAATCCCGGGCTGGGAAGAAGTCACCATCGGCCTCCTGTTGGGCATTTAGGGATTGCGGATCTATTCCCACAAAAACAAAAAAAAAAAGCATAGCTAATTGTTGGAATGCGTCGCCAACTCCCAACTAATCGTGGGGTGCTTTTGGAGGAAGAGGCTCGCCCTCGGTTGGCTGACGAGAACATATTCCACCGGAGTCCGTTCAGACGTGCATGTCTGATTTCTCTGCCTGCCAGCCCCTTGGATGTTGTCACCACAGCGGGCTTTAATTTACAGAACGTACGGTGGGCTCCAACTGTTTTCCACTGCTCAATTCCCGCACGGAGCCGAAGCCGACGGGGAGCGTGGCTGGAATCGAATACCGTAGGACTGCACGGCACACCGCACGTGATCCAGATAGCGCCATGGGAGAAGGGACCAAAGAGAAGAAATGTCATTCCAAAACACCAGAAGGCAAAGAGTCCAGTTGAAGTCAAGAGCTTACCGTCTAAGAAAAATGATGGTGAATGATAGTTTAATCAATTATTACTTGCTAAACACTCTGCTAAGCACGGGGGTAAAGACGGGATAATCATATCGGGTGCAGTCATTCATTCATTCATTCATTCATTCAATACACAGCCCAAACTGAGCTCACAATCTAATGGGAAGGGACAGCGGGGATTTTAGCTAAGCACGGGGGGTAAATACGGGGTAATCCTATCGGACACAGTCCCCATCCCAAACTGAGCTCACAGTCTAGAGGGAAGGGAGAGCACGGATTTTACGGAACATCTAAAGCTGACCGATCTGACAAACTCGAGGAGCCCGGCCTGACACTCGAGTTTAAACTGTCCCATCCACCCTGTTTCACATCTGTAGCGGGAGAATTCCTAGGTATTTGTTAAGTGCTTACCAAGAGCCACGCACTGTACTAAGCGCTGGGGTAGATACAAGCTAATCAAGTTGGACGCAGTCACAGCAATAATCCCCATTTTATAGATGAGGCAACTGAGGCAGAGAGAAGGGACTTGCCTAAGATCACAAAGCAGACAAGTGGCAGTCGGGATTTGAACTCGGGTCCTTCTTGACTCCCAGGCCAGCGCTCTATCCACCAAGTCTCGCCACTTCTCTTTGGCTAGTCTCTCCTCTCTCCGGTCATACTGCCTTCTGCTGCCCGTATCGTTTTCCTAAAATATCATCCTGCGCACGTCTCCCCAAGCATCGGAAACTTCCGATAGTTGTCCAACTCATCAAGCGGAAACTCCTCGCCGTCGGCTTTAAAGCCTTCAATCGGCTCTCTCTTCCCCCACTACCTATCCTCACCCCTCTCCCAGCCTACACAAGTCTCCTCTAATAATAATGATAATGGTAATAATGATAATAATAACAACCGTGGTAATTGTTAAGCGCTTACTATACGCCAAGCACTGTTCTAAGTGCTGGGATGGGTACTAGCAAATCAGGTTGGACGCAGTCCCTCTCCCGCGTGGGGCTCACAGTCTTAATCCCCATCTTCTAAATAATAACGTCGGTATTTGTTAAGCGCTTACTATGTGCCGAGCACTGTTCTAAGCGCTGGGGTACATACAGCGCCATCGGGTTGTCCCGCATGAGGCTCACAGTCTTAATCCCCATTTTACAGATGAGGTAACGGAGGCCCAGAGAAGTGAAGTGACTTGCCCACGGTCACACAGTCGCCAAGTGGCGGAGTCCGGATTTGAACTCATGACCTCTGACTCCCAAGCCCGGGCTCTGGCCACTGAGCCAAGCTGCGTCTCTGATAAGCCCCCCTTTCCCTCTGGTCCCCTCCCCATCGCCCTGACTCGCTCCCTTTGCTCTACCTGCCTCCCAGCCCCACACCACTTGTGTAAATACGCACATAATTGTAATTCTATTTATTTATATTAATGATCGCATAAATCTACAATTCCATTTATTCATATTGATACTATCGTTGCCTGTTTACTTGTCTTGATGCCTTTCTCCCCCCCTTCTAGACTGTGAGCCCGTTGTGAGCAGGGACCGTCTCTGTTGCTGAACTGTACTTTCCAAGCGCTTAATACGGTGCTCTGCGCACTGTAAGTGCTCAGTAAATAGGATTGAATGGATGAATGAAAGATTAGACAACTGAGGCCTAGAGAAGTGACGTGACTCGCCCAAAGTCACACCGCTGACAAGTGGCCGAGCCGGGATCAGGAGCCAAGACCTTCTGACTCCCAAGTCTGGGCTCTATCCACTAGGCCATGCTGCTTCTCTAATGCCAACCCACACGCTGTTCCTCACGCTCATCTCTCTCGCCATCCACCTCTTGCTCACGTACAGAGAAGCAGCGTGGCTCAGTGGAAAGAGCACGGGCTTTGGAGTCAGAGGTCGTGGGTTCGAATCCCGGCTCGGCCACTTGTCAGCGGTGTGACTTTGGGCGAGTCAAGTAACTTCTCGGGGCCTCAGTTCCCTCATCTGGAAAATGGCGATTAAGACTGTGAGCCCCACGTGGGACAACCTGATTCCCCCGTGTCTACCCCAGCGCTTAGAAAGGTGCTCGGCACATAGTAAGCGCTTAACAAATACTAACATTATTATTATTACACCCTTTCTCCTTCCTGGACTCCCTCCCCCTTCTCAGCCTACGGAACGATTCCCCCCACCCCTTTTCTAAGTCCTACAAAAATCACATCTCCTCCAGGCATCTTTCCTGATGATCCTCTCATGTCCCCACTCTATTTTACCTCCCTACTGCATCGTGGTATTTGTGAAATGCCTAGTATAATAATGTTGGCATTTGTTAAGCGCTTACTATGTGTCAAGCACTGTTCGAAGCGCTGGGGGAGATACAAGGAAATCAGGTTGTCCCACGTGGGGCTCACAGTCTTCATCCCCATTTTTCAGATGAGGTAACTGAGGCATAGAGAAGTTAAGTGACTTGCCCAAGGTCACACGGCAGACAAGTGGCAGAGCTGGGATTAGAACCCACGACCTCTGACTCCCAAGCCCGGGCTCTTTCCACTAAGCCACGCTGCTTCTCACAGTGTCAAACGCTGTTCTAAGGGCTTGGGTGGGTTCAAATTAATTAGGTCGGGAACAGTCCCTCCTGCTCATGGGGGTCCCACTCCAAGTAAGAGGGAGGACAGGTATTAAATGCCCATTTTACAGGTGAGAAAACTGAAGCACAGAGCAGTCAAGTGACTGCTTGACCTGCCCAAGATCATAAAGCAAGCAATAGGCAGAGTGAGGATTCATTCACTGAAGCAGCGTGGCTTGACGGAAAGAACACGGGCTCGGGAGTCAGAAGTCGTGGGTTCTAATCCCGGCTCAGCCGCTCGTCGGGCAAGTCGATTCACTTCTCTGTGCTTCAGTTACCTCATCTGTAAAATGGGGACTAAGACTGTGAGCCCCAAGTGGGACAAACTGATTACCTTATATCTACCCCAGTGCTTAAAACAGTTACTATGTTGGGCACATAGTAAGCACTTAACAAATTCCACTATTATTATTATTATTATTATTATTATTCATTCACTCATTCAATCTTATTTATTGAGCACTTACGGTACTAAGCGCTTGGGAAGTACAATTCAGCAACAAATAGAGACAATCCCTGCCCACAACGGGCTCACGGTCTAGAAGAGGGGAGACAGACATCAACACAATAGACGTGTGTAGCATCATTATAAACAAATAGAATTATAGATTATACACATCATTAATAAAAATGAATAGAATTATAATTATAAATACGTACACAAGTGCTGTGGGGGCAGGGAGGGGGGTAGAGCAAAGGGAGCGAGTCAGGGTGAAGGGGATGGGAGCAGAACCCAGGTTCTTCTGAGAACCCATGTTCTTTTCACTGGGTGACGCTGCACTCGATTGCATTATACTGGATCGTTTCCCTTCCCTATAATTTTTTTTAGGGTCTGTCTCTCCTGCGAGATTTCAAACCCCCTGAGGGCAGGGATCATGGCATCTACTTATTCCGCTGCACTGTCCCTTGCATGTAATAATAATGTTGGTATTTGTTACGCGCTTACTATGTGCCGAGCACCGTTCTAAGCGCTGGGGGGTAGATAGAGGGTCATCAGGTTGTCCCACGTGAAGCTCACAGTTAATCCCCATTTTCCGGATGAGGTGACTGAGGCACAGAGAAGTGAAGTGACTTGCCCACAGTCACACAGCTGCCAAGTGGCGGAGCCGGGAGTCGAACCCGTGACCTCTGACTCCCAAGCCCAGGCTCTTTCCACTACAGTCTGCACCAGGTGCTCAGTAAATGCTAACGATTGATTAACGGCACCAGATCAAAAGAGCAGATTACTGATGGGAAACCGCCTACAACATCAGACCATGCAAGATGTAGAGCAGCATTAGCTAGCGGTTAGAGCGCGGGACAGGGATTGAGAAGGAGCTGGGTTCTAATCCTGACTAGGCCACCGGTCTTCCGTGTGACCACAGGCACGTCACAACCCTTTTCTTATGGTATTTGTCGAGGGCTTACTATGTGCCGGGCACCGTTTTAAGTGCTGGGGTAGATACAAGCTAATCGGGATAGACCCCGTACCACATGCAGCGCGGCTCAGTGAAAGGAGCGCAGGCTAAGGAGTCGGGGGTCATGGGTTCTAATCCCGGCTTCGCCACCCGTCAGCTGTGTGACTTTGGGCAAGTCACTTCACTTCTCGGGGCCTCAGTTTCCTCATCTGTAAAACGGAGATTAAGACCGTGAGCCTCACGTGGGACAACCTGATTGCCCTGTATCTATCCCAGTGCTTAGAAGAGTGCTCGGCACGTAGTAGGCGCTTAACAGATACCAACGATAGTATGATTACGTGTGGTTCACGGTCATCATCACCATTTTGCAGATGAGGTAAATGAGGCATAGAGAAGTGAAGTGACTCGCCCAAGGTCACACAGCAGATAAGTGGTGAATGCTGTTTCCGTGGGCCTCAGTTACCTTACCCGCATGATGGGGATTAGGGACTGTCTCTATCTGTTACCGATTTGTCCATTCCAAGCGCTTAGTACAGTGCTCTGCACATAGTAAGCGCTCAATAAATACCATTGAAATAAATACTATTGAATGATTAATTCTGCGAGCCCCAAGCGGGACAGGGATTGTGTCCGCCCTGATCAACTTTTATGTACAGTGCAGTGCCTGGCCCGTAATAAACACTTAACAAATCCCAACCCCTGCCCCCCAAAAAACTAAACTAAATTCCTTGGAACTACAGCTCATGAAAATGGACCTTATCGTTCCCCTCGTTCACAGGTCTGCTTTCAGGCAGCCACGAATAAACATGAGCCTGGGGGCGAAGGCCCCGATCCCCAGCCAGAAGAGGTGTCCCGTCTGCCCGAGCCCGCACGGGTCTGAGGTGAGCGCCTCCTGATCCAGCTCAGTGTGGGATTAGACGGAAGATCTCACTCCCATGAGAGAGACTTCTGAGCCGCTGCTTCCTCGGAAGATGGCGTTTCCCGGGCCCGCCCACCGGGCTTGAGGGGGAGAGTCTCCCAGGAGCCCGGAAGATGCGTCTGGGCGATGAAAGCCTGGAAGTGAGGAGGCTGCGGAGAAGAGAGTGGGAGCGAAGAAGCCTCTTCCTTTTGTTCGTAGGGATCAACTTACGGGCCACCTGCACCTACTAGAAAAAGCCCTGGGCAAAGAGGTGTGTCTGGCTCCTCTTCCAGGAGGCGGCTTCGGGCGGAGTTCAGCTCCGAGGTGACTGATCGCCGTTCACGGAGAAGAAATCTACACAGTGGGTTTTCCATTTGAGGTGACCTTCTCCCCCCCTCACATTTCAACACTGAAAGGCAATAGAGGCAACGAGTGTAAGGGGCACACGATTAAGGGCAGGGCGGCCTACTGGAGAGAGCTGGGTTTCAATCCCGGCTCCAGCACTCGCCTGCCGTGTGACCGTCACCATTTTACAGATGAGGAAACGGAGACAAAGGGAAGTTGAGACTTGGTGATTTCCCCTCTCAGGATGGCACCTGGAGAGTTTCCAGTCCTTTTCCAGTCTCAGCTATGGGCGGGAGAGTCAAGCAGAGGCCTGGCCATTCCATTCCTGGCTTGGCCAGTGGCTAGCGAGTGGAAGGCCATCGGCTACGGGTCAAAACTCCCCCGTGCTGGGCAGCGGCGGGATGGGAGAGAGTCGAAGGCGGATACTTTGGAAGACGGCGACGGTAAACCATTTCTGGATTTTTACCGAGAAAACGCTAAAGATCCACTACCAGAACGATTGCAGGTGGAGAGCGGAGCGTTCTGGGAGAGATGTGTCCGCGGTGTAGCTATGGGTCCGAAATGACTCGATGGCATAAGTCAAGACGAAATGGGGATTATCACTCCCTCAGTGGTATTTATCGATCGTTATGTGAAGAGCACTATGCTAAGCATCTGGGAGAGTGCAATATAAGAGAATCAGCAGGCAGGTTCCCTGTTCTCCCTCCTAGTCAGCTGTGTGACTGTGGGCAAGTCACTTAACTTCTCTGTGCCTCAGTTCCCTCATCTGTAAAATGGGGATTAACTGTGAGCCTTACGTGGGACAGCCTGACGACCCTGTATCTACCCCAGCGCTTAGAACGGTGCTCTGCACATAGTAAGTGCTTAACAAATACCAAAATTATTAATTCAGTTTCAGCCCCACATGGAACAGGATGTTATTCCATTGCCCATCGTTAGGCAGGGATTGTCTCTATCTGTTGCCGAATTGTACTTTCCAAGCACTTAGTACAGTGCTCTGCACACAGTAAGCGCTCAACAAATCCGCCTGTATGAATGAACGAACAGGAACTCTGTCTGATCTGATTGTATTGCACTTCCCCCAGCACTTGACAGAGTGCTTGGTACATAGGAAGCACTTATATAGCACTATTTTTTGTTACTGATCTATATAGAAAGATTTCTGTGTAGCTACAGTTGCATTACTATACATTAATATTGAAATTTATATTGATTTAAATTCATTTCTGCAACTTTTTTTTAAGGCATCTGTTAAGCGCTTACTAAGTGCCAAGCACCGGGGTAGATACAAGTTGATTAGAGTGGACACGGTCCCTGTCCCACAAAAGGCACACGGTCTCAGTAGGAGGGAATAGGATTCAATCCCCACTTAAAAGATGAGGTAACTGAGGCCCAGAGAAGTGACTTGCCCTTGGTCACACAGCACACGAGTGGCAGAGCCGGGATTAGAACCCAGGTCCTTCCGCCTCCCAGGCCTGTGCTTCATCCACTAGGCCACGCTGCCTCTTATTAAACCTTCTCCTTTTCACTCTCCCTTCCCGTCAACACCGTGGCACTTCGAGTCCCAAAACCTCGTGCAACCTTGTCATCTCTGCCATCTCTGGGTTATAGACCTCTCGCATTCCGTCAACGGCTAAATTCCACTAGTGTTTCTTCTCTAATTTCTGACAAATCCACCTCCTCCTCTCCACTCTTGTAGACACATCCTGGTTTATTCCATCAGTGGCATTTTGTGAGTGCTTCCTGTGTGCGGAGCATTATACTGAGCATTGGGGAGAGTATAATACAATTGGCAGACATGCTCTCTGCTCTCAAGGACCCGGTGGGGGAGATACATTAAAATAAATTACAAATGGAGGAAACAATAGAATATAAGGATATGCCTACCAGCACTCAAAACCACCCAGCTAATTACTGTAATGAATGATCTCTTCTCTCAGACTCTCACTTTCCCCTTGCAATAGAAATCCGTCCCCAAATGGGTCCAATCACATTCATCAGCGGCAGCATTTATCGAATATCTATTCAAACATTCAATCCATCGATGGTACTGATTGAGTGCTTACTGTGTGCAGAGTTCTATAAGCTCACTATGGGCAGAATATATGTCTGTTTATTGCTATGCTGAACTCACCCAAGGGCTTAGTACAGGGATCTGCACAGAGTAAGTGCTCGATAAATTCAATCGAGCAAATTCAATTCAAGGACTAAGGAGGGCAAATACAACATAACGGAGTTGGTGGACACTTTCCCTGCCCATAACAAACTTAGAGTCTACAATCTACTGTGAACAGAACACTTGCTTAGCTACTTAAGCCCGTCAGTGGGCAGGGATTCTCTCTCTGTGTTGCCGAATTGTACATTCCAAGCGCTTAGTACAGTGTTCAGCACATAGTAAGTGCTCAATAAATACTACTGAATAAATGAATGAATACTCGCGAGAAAAGGAGGAAAGTAATAATAATTATAACTATGATATCTGTGGATACAAACTATGGACCATATAACTAAGGATACAAACAAATTGGTTTGGACACAGTCCCTGTCCCACATGGGGCTCACAGTCTCAATCCCCAGTTTTACAGATGGAGTAACCGAGGCTCAGAGAAGTTAAGTGACATGACCAAGGTCACACAGCAGACAAGTGGTGGAGCCGGGAGTAGAACCCATGACCTTCTGACTTCCAGGCTCATGATCTGGGAGTAGAAGACGCGGTCCTTGCTATAGAAATCAGGAAGACAAGAAGTATGAACAAGCAATGGGAACAAGAAGAAGAGGGGGAGAATGGGAGGAGAAGGAACATTACCCTATTTATTTTGTTAATGAGATGTACATCACCTTGATTCTATTTATTTGCTATTGTTTTAATGAGATGTTCATCCCCTTGATTCTATTTATTGCTATTGTTCTTGTCCGTCTCCCCCGATTAGACTGTGAGGCCGTCAAATGGCAGGGACTGTCTCTATCTGTTACCGATTTGTCCATTCCAAGTGCTCAGTACAGTGTTCTGCACATAGTAAGCGCTCGATAAATACTACTGAATGAATGAACAAGAGTAAAGCTATAGATTCAACCAATCAGAGCAAAAATAAGCCACAAATAAGGGAATACCAGGACTAAGGAGGGCTACTGGGATGAAGCAGAAATGTGTAGATTACTTAGAAAATACCTCCAGTAGAAGGTCGCTCTTCAGAAGGGCGTTGAAAGTGAGACAGGAAGATTGTTAGCTCCCTAAGGGAAGGGATCAACTCTCTTATTGTACCTTCCTCTCAAGTGCTGAGGACAGTGTTTCACACACAGTAGGCGCTCAATAAGTACCACTGATTGATAGATTGGTTTGGTGGATCTCGGAGAGGAGGAAGACTTGGGCGGAGGGAGAGACGTGCCAAGTACATCAGAAACAGGAGAGATGAGGGAGAGGTTCGGGTAAGAGGTGGGCTTGGAAGGAGTGAAGTGTGTGAGCTGGAGAGGAGAAGGAAAAGACAGCAGAGAAGGTCTTAGCTGACAGAGATCCTTCACCCCTCCTGAAAAAAAAATCACTCAGGTATGATAGCTTCCACAAAACCAACAGACAGATGAGCAAAACAGTCCTTGTCCTAGAGCAGGGGCCCAAGCCTCCTCTGGATTGGAAGCACCCTGGCCTTTTCATTTATTTTTTTTTTTAAATGGTATTTATCTGCTTACTATTATTATTACTAATAATCGCATTTATTGAGCACTTAATATGTGCAAAGCACTTACTAAGCGCTTGGGAGAGTGCAATATAACATCAGACGCATTCCCTGCCCACAACAAGCTCACAATCTAAAGGCTTACTATGTACCAGGCACTGTAGTAAGCACTGGGGTAAACACAAGCTGATATGAGGTTGGACGCAGTCCATGTCCCATATGGGGTTCACAGTCTTAATCCCCATATTACAGAGGAGGTAACTGAGGCACAGAGTAAGTGAAGTGACTTGCCCAATATCGCTTAGCAGACAAGTGGCGGAGCCGGGATTAGAACCCAGGGCCTTCTGACTCCCAGGCCCGGGATCTATCCACTGGGTCGTGCTGCTTTTTGCTTCCTCCCCTCAACCTAAAATCCAGGGAATGTTGGGACATCTAAGCAGCAGTTGCCCCCGCTTCAAACCCGGACTTTCCGACAGAAGCCACGGACCCAGGAGGCCCCTTGCTGAGTTGTGTCTGCCCAGCACTCAGACAGTCTCGGTCCCCGCCCCACAGAGTGCTCACAGTCTTGCTCCCCATCTTAAAGACAAGGGAACTGAGGCAAAGTGAAGTGACTTTGCCCAAGGTCACACAGCAGACAAGTGGCCGAGTCAGGATTAGAACCCAGATCCTCCGACTCGCAGACCGGCGCCCTACCCACTGGGCCACAGTGCTTCTCAAACTGCACCTCGGTTTCCCTCTTAGAAAAAAGGATCTAGTGAAGTCTCCTGATTCTGCAAGCCATGTATACGCTCTTTGAAATCTTCAAAGCTAAGGTACTTTAGGTGAAGAAATATCATACCCAGATTATCTATAGTTCAACAGCCACAAGATTTTGCTGTTACACCTACAAACATTATTTGCATGTTATCTGGTAAGATAACCGATCCAAATTCTTATTCCATGACTGTCTGTAATCAGCAATCAACCCTTCCAAGGTGCATTCCAGATACCGTCTGTTCCCTCCTACGCTGACCACAACAACCAACGGGCTCCAAATAGCCAAGAGCCACTGTCGGGATCATTTCAAATCGGTCTCCTAAAATGGCCCCAGCGAGTACGTTCTCACGCTACTACGAAACGGCGGTAGGCTCCCGGACTGCTTTATTTCCCGAAACCTCTCGCCTTTGGAGGAAACTTTACACCACAGTATGGAAGAAAATGGGGGACTTTATGTGGTAATCTACTTGCAGCAAATAATTTGCCAAATAGGTCGGTTCTGTTCCTTTTGACCTCCACGTCCCTACGACGGCGTAGCCCACGAAAGAGGAGGCTTCTGGTGAAGCACGGAGAATCTGGCCCATGCCTCCTGGCTAACGTGGAACACACAGTGGAGTTCCATGCACGCGCCCTCCGCGGACCTTAAATTAATCTGCCGCTTCCCTACATTCGCTCTCTCACTGCTACCAAGAGAAGCAGCGTGGCCTAGTGGATAGACCGGGGGCCTTGGGGTCAGAAACACCCGGGTTCTAATCCCAGCTCTGCCAACTGTCTGCTGTGCGACTTTGTACAACTCACTTAACTTCTCCGTGCCTCAGTTACCTCATCTGTAAAATGGGGATTAAGAATGTGAGATCCCCCCCAGCGCTTAGCACCTGCCTGGCACACGGTAAGAGCTCAACAAATGCCACAGTTATTGTGATCGTTAATACTAATATCTCCATGATCAAACCCTTTTTGATGGTCGAGATTCTCTACATTGAAAGTTAGAGTATCATGCGATAATAATACATAAACAGGACCCAGAAAGCAATATGGTAGTATGCGGGTGAATGATTTATTGTTCTGTGCCTTCTACTATCCAATCCAGATCACTGTGCCTTCCCTATTCACAGCCTTCCCTGACCGGTACGGTGGACACTGTGAGTTAACTTTTTTCTCCACACTTTCAATGTCTACTAGTGTCACTTACATACTGTACCCTCTCCAACCCTCTCTAAACTATTTTTCTTCCCTTATTGAAACCCACACCCATCACCCCCATCAGCTGTTCCGGACATTTAACTCCCTCCTCAGGCCCCCCGTTCCTCCTCCTCCTCCATCCCTCACCCCCAACCATCTGGCCACCTACTTCATTGGGAAAAGTAACACCATCAGGTCCGAGCTCCCCAAAGTCACCCCTCATCCTTCCACATCTCCCCCGGCTCTCGACCCTCTCCTCTACTTTCCCATCCTTCTCTACAGTATCTCCAAAGGAGATTTCCTCCCGCCTCTCAAGTGCCACCCCTCTCCACCTGTGCTTAAGACCCCATTCCCACTCACCTTATAAAAACCCTCACCCCTTCCCTCCTCCCCTCCTTAAGTTCCATCTTCAACGGTTCACTCTCCAACGGCTTCTTCCCCTCTGCCTTCAAACATGCCCACGTCTCCCCCAGACCCTCTCTTGACCCCCTGCCCCTCCAGTTATTGCCCTATCACCCTCCTACCCTTCCTTTCCAAACTCCTAGAGCAAGTTGTCTACACTCGGGACCTCGAATTCCTCAACTCCAACTCTCTCCTGGACCCCTTCCAAACTGGCTTCTGACCCCTCCACTCCACTAAAACTACCCTCTCAAAGTTCACAAATGAACTCCGGCTTGCCAAATCCAATGGCTCCTACTCTGTCCTAATCCTCCTTAACTTCTCAGCTGCCTTTGACACTGTCGACCATCCCCTTCTCCTCAGCACGTTATCCAAACCTGGCTTCACGGACTCCGTCCTCATCTCTCTGGCTGTTCATTCTCAGTCTCCTTCATGGGCTCCTCTTCCCCCTCCCATTCCATAACTGTAGGGGTTCCTCAAGGAACCCCTTCTGTTCTCCATCTACACTCGCTCCCTCGGTGAATTCATTCGCTCCCACGGCTTCAACTATCATCTCTATGCAGATGACACCCAAATCTCCATCTCCTCCCGTTCTCTCTCCCTCCCTCCAGGCTCGTTCCTCCTCTTGCCTTCAGGACATCTCCACCTGGATGTCCACCCGCCACCTAAAATTCAACATGTCTAAGACCGAGCTCCTTATCTTCCCTCCCAAACCCCGTCCTCTCCCTGACATTCCCGTCACAGTGAACGGCAATACAATCCTTCCCGTTTCACAAGCCCTCAACCTTGGTATCATCCTGTTCTAAATCCTGGGAAAAAATGCAGGATTATCAGGTCAGACAATCACAGTGCCTCAGTCAATCGACAGCATTTAATTGAGCACTTGCTCTGAGCAAAGTACTGTACTGAGTGCTTAGGAAAGTACCACACAGTTAGTAGACTTAATTTTGAGTGAGGGGACCACTAATCCAAGCACTTATTCCATTCTGCCTTGATTACTGTATCAGCCACCGCTCTGACATCTCTGCCACCTTCTCTCTCCACTCCAATCCTTACTTCACTCTGCTTTCTGGGTCATTTTGCTCCAAAGACAGTCAGGGTATGCTTCCCCACTCCTCAAGAACCTCCAGTGGTTGCCCATCCATCTCCATAACCAACAAGAACTCCTCACCATTGGTTTTAAAACACTCAATCCCCTTGGCCCCTCCTACGTCACCTGACTACTCTCCTACTACAACCCAGCCCACGCTCTTTGTTCCTCTAATGCCAACCATCTCACTGTCTCACTGTCCTTCAATCTCATCTATCTCGCTACTGGGCTCTCTCCCACATCCTGCCTCTGGCCTGAAACGCCCTCCCCTCTCATATCAGAGAGACAATTGTTTCAAAGCCTTATTGAAGGCGGAAGGCACATTCCCTCTAAGAAGGCTTCCCTGACTAAGACCTCCTCTCCTCTGTTCCCACTCTCTTCTGCGTCGCCCTGACTTGCTCCCTTCATTCATCCCCCCTCCCAGCCCCATGGCGCTTTTGTATATCCCTGTAATGTATTTATTTATTCATGGATATTAATGTCAGTCTCTCCCTCTAGACTGTGAGCACGTTGTGAGCAGGAATGTGTCTGTTAGTCATCATATCGCACTTTCCCAAGTGCTTAGTACAGTGCTTTGCCAGCTGTAAGCTTTCAATAAATACGACTGAATGAATGAATGAAAGTAGACACTAAAATGAAATACCTGAAAGGGAGAGCAACAGAGAACTAGAGTGGCCTAGTGGATGGAGCCCAGGGCCTGGAAGTCAGTAGGACCTGGGTTCTAATTCCACCTCCGCCCCCTGCCTGCCGTGTGACCTAGAGCAAATCACTTAATTTCTGAGGACCTCAGTTACTTCATCTCTAAATTAGGGATGAAGACTGTGAGCCCCATGTGGGACATGGACAGTGTCCAGCCTAATTAGCTTGTACCTACCCCAGTGCTTAGAGCAGTGTTTCACACTTGGTAAGCACTTAATGAATGCCAGAAAAAAGAAACAGAGTTTACAGATGTGTGCATAGTGTAGTAGGGGTGAGTACTCGAGAGGTTAGGTGATGCAGTAAAAAGTCAGGATCAATCAGTTGTATTTATTGAGCGCTTACTATGTGCAGAGTATTGTATTAAACTCATTCAATTATTCATTCAATCATATTTATTGAGCACTTACTAGGTGCAGAGCACTGTACTAAGCGCTTGGAATGTACAAATCGGTAACAGAGACAGTCCCTGCCTTTTGACGGGCTTACAGTCTAATCGGGGGAGACGGACAGACGAGAACAATAGCAATAAATAGAATCAAGGGGATGAGCATCTCGTTAAAACAATAGCAAATAAATAGAATCAAGGTGATGAACATCTCATTAACAAAATGAATAGGGTAATGAAAATATATACAGTTGAGCGGACGAGTACAGTGCTGAGGGGATGGGGAGAGGGGGGGGGAGCAGAGGGAAAGGGGGGAGAAGAGGGTTTAGCTGTGGAGAGGTGAATGGGGGGGTGGGGAGAGGGAAGAGGGGAGCTCAGTGTGGGAAGGCCTCTTGGAGGAGGTGAGCTTTAAGTAGGGTTTTGAAGAGGGGAAGAGAGTCAGTTTGGCGGAGGTGAGGGGGGAGGGCATTCCAGGACCACGGGAGGACGTGGGCCAGGGGTCGATGGCGGGATAGACGAGAACGGGGGACGGTGAGGAGGTGGGCGGCAGAGGAGCGGAGTGTTGGGGGTGGGCAGTGGAAAGAGAGAAGGGAGGAGAGGTAGGAGGGGGCGAGGGGATGGACAGCCTCGAAGCCTAAAGGGAGAACTCTTGGGCGAATACATTATAACAGTATAACCCGAATTGGCAGACACATTCCCTGCCCACAGTGAGCTTACAGTCAAGTGTTGGGAGTGAATTATAGGTTGGGGAGATGAGAGATTAATCAGAGAAGGCTTCCAGGAGGAGCCGTGATTTCAGAAGGGCTAGGAAGGTGGAAGTCTGGCAGCGGGAAAAAGGAGAGTGGGGCCGCTTCGGTGTGAGTTTCAGGTCCAGTTTGGCAAAATATAGACTCAGATTCAAAACAAGCGCGCACTCCTTTCCTTTGTTGCATCAGCAACACCCTGCAGCATCTTGTGATCAGAACAAAATGGAGAGGAACCAAAACTAAAAGAGAAATGTTCAGATGGAGTTGAGGGGCGATGTGTAACCTGGGGCAGACCGCCAAGGCTGAAGACATCCAAAGACTCGCCAACCACCCAAGTCGAGATTTTTACTCATCCCTAAAGAAGCTATGGCCATACATAACTACAATATTGAGAAGCAGTGTGGCCTAGTGAAAAGAGGACGGGCCTGGGAGTCAGATGACGTGGGTGCTCACCTCAGCTCTGCTACTTGTCTGCTCGTCACCTTTGGTGAGTCACCCGACTTCTCGGTGCCTCAGTTACCCCATCTGTAAAATGGGGATTGAGACTGAAAGCCCTACGTGGGACAGGGACTGGGTTCAATCCAATTATCTTGTATCTACCCAAGCTCTTAGTACAGGGCCTGGCTGTATGGCCTCTCCATCCAAACCTGGCTGGTACAATCTCTCACAATATCCCAACTGGATTGTTGCATCAGCCTCCTCTCTGATCCCCCATCCTCCTGTCTCTCCCCGCTTCAGTCTATACTTCACTCTGCTGCCCGGATCATCTTTCTACAGAGATGTTCTGGGCGTGTCACTCCCGTCCTCAAAAAAACTCCAGTGGTTTGCCTATCAACCTTCACGTGAAGCAAAAACTCCTCATTCTTGGCTTCAAAGCTGGCCATCACCTTGCTCCCTCCTATCTCCACCTCCCTTCTCTCCTTCTACAGCCTATTCCATATACTCCGCTCCTCTGCCGCTAACGTCCTCACGGTCCCTCGTTCACGCCTGTCCCGCCGTCGACCCCTGGCCCACGTTCCACCATTGACCTGGAATGTCCTCCCTCCTCACATCCGCCAAACTAACTCTCTTCCCCTCTTCAAAGCCTTATTGAGAGCTCACCTCCTCCAGGAGTTCTTCCCAGACTGAGCCCGGCCTTTCCCTCTGCTCCTCCTCTCCTCCCCCTTCCCCCTACTCCCTCCCTCTGCTCTACCCCTTTCCCCTCCCCACAGCACTTGTGTATATCTGTATATGTTATTTATTACTCCATTTTATTAATGATGTGTATATATCTATGATTCTATTTATCTATTTTGATGGTATTGATGCCTGACTACTTGTTTTGCTGTCTGTCTCCCCCGTTTAGACTGAGTGCCCGTTGTTCGGCAGGGATTGTCTCTATCTGTTGCCAAACTGTACATTCCAAGAGCTTAATACATTGCTCTGCACACGGTAAGCACTCAATAAATACGACAATGAATGAATGGCTCAGAACATCCGCTTAAGAAATAGCACAATTATTATTACTATGGTACAACTGAAGAGAATTACTGAAGCCACTCTCATCAAAGACAGACAGGGAATCTTACCCAGTTGGTAAGAATATGATAATGGACGCTAAATGTCTTCTGCCTTCTACGAGGAGGCTCTTCGAAACACAAAAAGCCAGCTAAACTATGCAGGCATGACCTTAGCTCCCACTTCTGACAAAGTAACCTTTACATTCAAAGCTTTTCCAGCCAGATTCTAAAAAATAATTTTCCATTCAACTTGGACATACTAATCCCTAAATATTGGCTTACTTCTCCCTTAGAGGGGAAAAGAGAATACTAACAATACTAAATGCCATCTGATATTTAAAAGGAATAATCTTTTAAAACATCTTAGACCAGGAAAAAAAAAGTTACTAAACCTTTGTTTTTTCCCTGGCACTTTTGAATTTTCCACGGAAACAAATTCTTCCGAAAGTAAGGGAAAAAAATGCATTTGGACCCAGAAGAGTTTAAATCAAGGTTAGTTCCACCGATGCTGCACAAAAATATAAAAGTAATAAACTTAATTTCTTTTCATAGTCAATCCCATTTATTGAGCACTCACTCTTTGCAAAGCACTGTACTAACCACGGGGGAAAGTGCAGTTTAGTGTTGGTACACAATATCCACCAGAAGCTTAAAGTCTGCAGTCTAATATCAATGTACTCCAAAATCTAGGTGAATCTTTATGACAAACACTAACATTCCACCAAATTTTTCCTAATTACAACTCTCGATATTGCGTTTCACCTCACATTCCTTGATTTTTGCCTCAATCGTGCTTTATCTAGAAGCTTTGGAATTGTGATTTTCCCATTACCATTTTGTGCTTGAGGGAAAAGATTGAGACTCTAGACTGTAAGCTCATTGTGGGCAGGGAATGTGTCGGTTTTTCGTTACATTGTACTCTCCCAAGTGCTTAGTAGAGTGCTTTGCACACAGTATGCACTCGATAAATGCAACTGAATGAACGAATGAGATGCCATAAAAGAGGAAAGCAGTGACACATAGATACACTCAGGTCTGCCCTAAAATGTCTTGAAAATTCCTTTTTTGCTAGAGCACCGTTAAGGAACTGGGGAACATTCTTTCGACAATTCGTCTAGACTGTAAGCTCGATATGGTCAGGGAACGTGTCTGCTAATTCTGTAGAATCGTACTCCCCTAAGTGCTCTACATGTATGCTTACTGTGTTCTACACATAGTAAACACTCAATAAATATCACTGACTGATTGATTGATGCAGACCTGTTTGAGCTTGGTGGGCCTCATAATCGAAAGAAACTGCTTGAGCGCTGCCATGGCACTGGATTCTGTGAGCTCTTCGGCGTAACTTTTCTTTAATATGGGGTTTTGCAAGATTAGGCAAAGAACTGGAAAAAGATCTGGAAGAAGTGGATCTATCCATGGAACATTTGAACATTTTCCATCTGGAACTGAATGGAACTAATTAAGGACACATTTTTCCACTGGCAACTGAGTTGGGAGGAGAATCACAAGCTTGACCCACACCTCCTGAATCTGCTATTTAATCGTCCCATTTCTCTCCAACTCCACGAAAAAAAAACACTTGTTGAGAAGTCTGGATACCCGATCTAACATCTGGTGAAATCTGCCTAATCCCAAGGTATCTTCGCTAGCCCAGATATATATTCAAGTCCCTGAAAATTAACTCCTTTGGTTGGTCCTGAGTTCCCTAAATATTCATGCTTACATCCCCAGCGTCAAATAAAACCCATGCTCTTTAAACAAAGGGTTGAACATCTTCTTTAGGTTGAAGATCATTTATTCACACACCATAATTCAAGGGGAAAGGGAAAATGATACACCATGTTCATCCCCAAGAGACCATCTCAAAAGAAGAGATTATGCACTGCTCTGCCCTACTTGATCTTAAGAAAATATTTCAGAACATATGTGTATCCTGACATTTTAGGAGAAAACGTTGGTGGGTTGGAGGAAATCGGAGCGACTTAATAATAATAATATTGGTATTTGTTAAGCACTTACTATGTGCCGAAGACTGTTCTAAGCACTGGGGTAGATTCAGGGTAATCAGATTGTCCCATGTGAGGCTCACAGTGACTGTCGCTTTGTCTCCTTTGCATTTAGTGGACAGGAAGCAAAACTCGGATCCTCATTAATATGGTCATTGAACCTCTGCTCTCCCTGAACTCATGACAGCTTTAGGGCTAAACCTTTCCTGAGTTTAAAGATAGTCATTATCAATGAAAGGATGAAGCATGTAGTGATTCTGAGATTTTTTCGGGGGGTGGGGAAACAATTTCATAATGAGATTAAAGCTTTAGAAGATTCGATTAAACTCTTAAGCAAGTTGACCGTGGTTCTTATTCCACATAAACTAAATGTACAGATTCCAACTGCACTTTTCTCATATACAGAGTGATAAACTTAGGACACGGGCTTCCTACCGAGATTGCCACAGCAACATAAGCAGGGAAACATTTGGCGCATCTTTGCTATCTCAACGTGCAACTGTTAATATTGTATCTTCACACCAATCCTCAGAACAGTTTCCTTTTCGATAACGCCCTACGGAACCAATCACGGGCGCCATGACTTTCTACGTTCCTTTAACACCTGAGTTTGTTGTTTTGAGTTGTTGGTTTCATCCCCAAACTTTACTACACCGCTGATACATTTCATCCTCTGCACTGCAAGCTCATCGTGGGCTAGGAAAGTTATCTACCAACTCTGCTCTACTCTACTCTCCCAAGCGCTTAGTACAGTGCTGTGAATGCAGTAAGCACTCACTAAATATGACGGAGTTGTTGATCGAATCAGGGCTGTTTACTCACTGGTATCTACCCAGATCAATCCGTTTTTGAAAAGAATTGTGGCAATTGAAGACAGGTGGTGAGGTGAGAGTCCCCTAACTTCAAAATGCGGAGGAAACTGTATGAGGAAAGGGGGCTGAGGTTATTCAGTTGCACACCTGAACTCACCCTCCAGCCCCGCCATAGTGCCCCCAAATCCGGGGTCTAATGTGACTTGCTAACTGAGCCCCTGCAAACTAAATCACAGTAAAACCGTACTGATCGGTTCCGCAAAAAAAGTGCAGGTGGAGATGTCATTAGTGGAAACCAAGGGCAATTTCCAGGAAAAATAAAAATTACAAAAATGTAGTTTTAAACATGTGCAAGTGGGATGGGAAGGGAAGGGAGAGCTATGGAAAGTCCTTAAAAAAGTTCCTCAAGGAATCCTGGAATCCAACTTGCCTTGGCCAAGTTTGCCTCTAAGAGAGGTACTCTCCTAGCAACAAGTCATTGCTTGCTCGGGGAAGCAGCGTGGCTCAGTGGAAAGAGCACGGGCTTTGGAGTCAGGGCTCATGAGTTCGAATCCCAGCTCTGCCACTTGTCGGCTGTGTGACTGTGGGCAAGTCACGTAACTTCTCTGTGCCTCAGTTCCCTCATCTGTAAAATGGGGATTAAGACTGTGAGCCCCACGTGGGACAACCTGATTCCCCTATGTCTACCCCAGCTCTTAGAACAGTGCTTGGCACATAGTAAGCGCTTAACAAATACCAACATTATTATTATTATTGGGCAGACCAGACGACCCCAAAAGTGACTTTGGCCAGGGAGGTTGGTCTCCCACTCCCACCCCAGGTCCCCACCTGAGGGATGATGCCAAAACTGATATCTGACGATGGAATGAGGAGTTCAGCAAGGCCAGGATCCCCCTATGGGTGCTGCAAGGCTGTAATAATAATAATTGTATTTGTTAAGCACTTACTTTGTGGCAAGCACTGTTCTAAGTGCTGGGTTGAACAGAGGAATATCAGGTTGGACACAGTCCCTGTCCCACATGGGGCTCACAGTCTCAATCCCTAGTTTACAGATGAGGTCACTGAGGCCCATAGAAATGAAGTGACTTGCCCAGGGTCATACAGCAGACAAGTAGGGAAGCCGGGATTAGAACTCATGACCTTGTGACTCCCAGGCCCATGTTCTAGCCACTACGCCACTCTGTACTGTGTGGGGATATTTTGCCAACCTCCCAGGGCGGGGGGGAAAGTGAGAGGGGAAGAAGGAAGGCTACCAAAATCACTCAGAAGGACAGTTAACAACCCAGTGCACCGCAGCATTCCAGAAGGTTGGTGTTTGTGAAGCGGGCTACAGGGAAAATCTGGATAGACTGTGATGTTACATTGACTACGATTAATCTTTTTACGGCAATAGACTGAAGTGAAAATAGTTTGGTATTTCCTTTTAATTTTGTAGCAAAACATCGACATCCAATACTGAGCCACTTCCAGGCTTGGGTCACCTGAGAGTTTTCCATTTAACAATAATGATAGTAATAATAACAAATATAATAATGGTTAATGGTTGATACTGGTTAAGTGTTTACTATGTGCCAGGCACTGTTCTAAGAGCTGGTGTGAACACAAGCTGATTGGGTTGGACAAAGTCCCTGTCCACATAGGGCTCACAGACTCGATCCCCATTTTTCAGATGAGGTAAGTGAGGCACAGAGATGTGGAGTGACTTGCCCAAGGTCACACAGCAGACAAGTGGTGGAGCCAAGATTAGAACCCAGGTCCTTCTGACCATCCACTAGGCCACGCTGCTTCTCTGCTACTTAGAGCACCGTTTAAGACTGGTGCTTTAAAACAATCTAAGATGCATAAGTCATTGCCCAGCAATTCAGGAAAATGACCCAAACCTGAAGGCAGGGAAGAAAAATGCCTCAAGTCACAAAACAATAGACTAAAGGCCCAAATGGTAGCTAAGCACACAGAAATTCTCTCGAGTGTCAAGTTGCAAGCTCCAGACACTGAAACGTAAAAAAACCTCTTCCTAAGTCACTGAAGCTGACATCCCTTCAATCAATCCATGGTATTTATTGGGCACCTACTACCTGCAGAGCCTCTCAAACGGTATTTAGAAAAGTACAATACTAGTAAAAGGTATGCGCTCTCAAAGAGTTTACCATCTCTTTCTAAGTGCAGGGAACTATCCGTAGATTTAACCTTAAACATTATGTTAATTTGAATGTTAAAATCAAACTACTCTGATTAGGTCTTCCCAGGCTGAAATCCTCCAAAATCTGAGAGTGTTTAAAGCACCATCTGAACTATGCAGTGTATGTTGGCCTCCTCTAAGGTGGTGGGCTTATTCCTCACCTGTATTTATTTGCCAATGTGCAACAGTAGTATATTTAGAAGCTGGGGTGCACACAATAAAAAAAAAAAAATGCTTCTAAAACCACCTTAAGAAGCTGGTTAGGGTTAGGGTTCTATTCTGTTGTGTTCTGTTGTGTGCAATTGTTCTTTAAAAAAAAAATAGTATTTGTTAAGTGTTTTCTATGTGCCAGGCACTTTTCTAAGCCCTGGAGTAAATGCATAGTAATCAGGTTGGACACAGTCCATGTCCCGCGTGGGGCTCACGGTCATCATCTTCATTTTACAGATGAGGTAACAGAGGCAAGGAGAAGAAGAGTGTCTCGTCACTTGTCACACAGCAGACAAGCACCGGAGCCGAGACTAGTATCCGGGTCCTTCTGACTCCCACGTACGTGGTCTATCCTTTAGGCCATGCCGCATCTCACAAAATTTTACTATCCCACGCAACTGTGGAATCAATTTAAGGAGATGTGAGAGTGAACCCCCGGAGTTGGGTGGAGAAGCTTTTGCCGAAGTAGCGCCATAGCAGTTTGAGCTCCGCTTAGGGACAATGCGACCTTAATAAGGCTTCAGCAGTGAGACAGAAATGATCAGGACCCAGTGAGTAAGGTAGAACTAGAGAAGCAAAGCACGCAGGTCAGGTAGTAGGAAACCAAGGAGGTAAGGTAGGCAGGGGCTAGAAGATTGAGGGCTTTCAAGCCGATGGTAAGGAGTTCCTGTTTGATGCGGAGGGGGATGGGCAACCACTGGAGGTTCTGGAGACTGTAAGCTCGTCAAAGGGCAGGGACTTGTCTCTATCTGTTACCGATTTGTACATTCCAAGCGCTTAGTACAGTGCTCTGCACATAGTAAGCGCCCAATAAATACTATTGAATGAATGAATTAATGAATGACAAGTCGGGAGACATGGACCGATCTGAATCACATTAACAGGAAACACTTAAGTGGCGACGCTATCCTTGAAAAAGGCGACCTTCTTAAGGTGGTTTTAGAAGCATTATTTTTTTTTATTATGTGCACCCCAGCTTCTAAATATACTACTGTTGCCCACTGGTAAATAAATACAGGTGAGGAATAAGCCCACCACCTTAGAGAAGGCCAACATAAACTGTATAGTTCAGCTTTATTCTATAAACTGTTACACTATTTTGTACACCCACCACGACATGATAAAACATGATGTTTTGTAACATGAGTGAAAACAAAGGACTTTTATGCATTCCACAATCCACCAGCATCAGGTATGCAGAGAATAGGCCCAGCTTACGTTCTCATGAAAGGAAAGAAGGTCTACATGATTTCCTGAAACTCTTAATTCCTCTTAAGATATTGCTGTAGGGAACACCCAGACAGCTGTAAGTGATGCAATCTTACCTTTATCATCCATAGGAAACTTTGGACCCATAAAGTTTAATTTTAATATTTGCAAAAGATATTTGAGACTACCTTAGGCAAAAGGGAGGAAAAAAAAAACTAAAAACCACAAGTCTGGCCTCGAAACTGGGTTTTTTTAGCTATTCTTAGAAAGGGTGGATCTATAATTTATCCTTGTATTCTTCTGATTTCCCTAAGGGGTCTTATGGCTGGGCAAAAGGTGTATTTCCAAGAAGGAAATCCATAAGCTTGTTTGCATATTTACTGAACTTTAGATGAGCCAAACCAGTGAAAACCTTCAGACATAAGAAAATGGTGGATTTAGTTTGTCTCTCTCTTTACTGGGTTTTCAGTATGCTGCAGCCTTAAGGGCCAGCATTACAAACTCATAGTCATCATTTTACTCAATCAAGACTTGAAAATCGATTTAAGGGAAACGAGCAGCAACCGACTAAAAATAAGCTTCAAAGATGCTAAGCATGACACAATAAAAAAAAAAAAGTCAAGAAGTCTTTCACTGGCTATTTCTTGTATATGCTACTGTATGACATTTTCCGTCTCACCAATTTGACCTCAATTTCAGTGTGTGGAAAATCATTTCAGAACTCTTTTTTTTTTTATAGATGAGCACCCTACAAAGACTTGCCTTTGACAGAGCCGACTTTCTTTCGAGAATCACGCTCAAGAATGGTTCTGTTTCTGAGTTGATGTCCTGTTCTGCTGCTCCAATGTTTCCCACTATTTCTTCAGGGGCCACAAGCAGTCTTGTGCAAACCAAGAGAGAGGGGAGGCTTTGTCCTTTAGGGAAGACAGGCTCAAAAATGCTATTGTTAGCGATTGCTACTGAAAAATTATCCCTGTTGCTAAAATGCCTTCCTATCTCCTCCTCTCCTGCAATCTCTGAGAACCCTGAGGATGCCTCGTGATGAGGAAGGACAAGATTCTCCCTCCCATCCTCTACATCTGGAACCAAGCTGGACTGCTGATGTGTGACTTTGGTGACGGTACCTTCTGCTGAAAGCTACAATACTAGTGCCCGAAGGACACGGACAGATTTATCCCCCACCGTGCCGAAAAGACAGGCATCCGTCAGCTACCTGCCGGGGAAACTTGGGCAGGTTTGTTGTGTGCTGTTACACTGTACTCTCCCAAGCACTGGAGAAAGGAGAGGCAGAAGGAGTTTGAATCCCGGATCTGCCGCTTATCTGATGTGTGACCTTGGGCAAGTCACTTTACTTCCTCGTGCCTGTTATCTCATCTGTAAAATGGGGATTGAGACCGTGAGCCCCACGTGGGACGGGGGCTGGGTCTAACCCCGTTTGCTTGTATCTACCCCAGCTGTTATACAGTGCATCACATACAGTAACCATTTACCAAATATCATGATTATTATTATCATTACAATGCTTTGCACACAATAAGTGTTCAAGAAATACGACTGAATGAGAGTCAGTTCGCTCTTCCGTGCCTTAGTTTCCTCATCTGTAAACTGGGGGTCATATACCTGTTCCCCCTCTTCCTTAGACTGATTCCCATGTGGGACAGGGACTGTGTCTGATCTGATTACAATGTAACCACCCCAACGCTTAGCACAGTCCCTAGTAAGCACTTAAATATCACAATTATTATTATTCTCTTTAGCTTCAGGGTGGTCCATTAGGACATTGTTCGAGTTCCCGCATAAGTAAGGAGAAAGGGGCGTGGGAGGGGGTGGGGAAGAGGAGAGAGAAGGGAGCGAAAGGACGGGATGAGCAGTCTGACCCAATTAATGCTTCCCGCACTCGGGCTTGGCAATTATCTCTCCAATCCGCACTGTCAGACTCTCAGTGGAAAGAGCACGGCCTTTGGAGTCAGGGGTCATGAGTTCGAATCCCGGCTCCGCCACTTGTCAGCTGTGTGACTGTGGGCAAGTCACTTAATAATAATGTTGGTATCTGTTAAGCGCTTACTATGTGCAGAGCACTGTTCTAAACGCTGGGGTAGACACAGGGGACTCAGATTGTCCCACGTGGGGCTCACAGTCTTCATCCCCATTTTACAGATGAGGTAACTGAGGCTCAGAGAAGTTAAGTGACCTGCCCACAGTCACACAGCTGACAAATGGCAGAGCTGGGATTCAAACTCATGACCCCTGACTCCAAAGCCCATGCTCTTTCCACTGAGCCACGCTGCTTCTCAGTGCCTCAGTTACCTCATCTGTAAAATGGGGATTAAGACTGTGAGCCCCACGTGGGACAACCCGATTCCCTTGTGTCTACCCCGGCGCTTAGAACAGTGCTCGGCACATAGTAAGCGCTTAACAAATACCAACATTATTATTGTTATGAATGAAGAACAATGATGATGACGGTTTTTGTTAAGTGCTTACTAAGTGCCCGTCATTGCACTAAGCACTGGGGTGGATACAAGCA
The DNA here is from genome assembly GCF_004115215.2 of Ornithorhynchus anatinus. Classification (NCBI taxonomy): domain Eukaryota; kingdom Metazoa; phylum Chordata; class Mammalia; order Monotremata; family Ornithorhynchidae; genus Ornithorhynchus; species Ornithorhynchus anatinus. The sequence continues at coordinate 63,336,169 of NC_041735.1, read as the reverse complement.
AGTCAAGTTAGACTCAGTCCGTGTCCCACTTGGAGCTCGCAGTTTCAGTTCCCATTTTCCAGATGAGGGAACTGAGGCACAGAGAAGTGAAATGACTTGCCCAAGGTCACACGGCAGACAAATGGCAGAGGTGGCATTAGAACCCATGACCTTCTGACTCCCAGACTTTTGCCCTATCCACTATATCACACTGCTTCTCAACAACTTTAACAAACAGGTATGCAGTGTTCCCTCATAACAAGCAGCGTGAAGAAGCAGCGTGGCTCAGTGGAAAGAGCCCGGCCTTCGGAGTCAGAGGTCATGGGTGCGACTCCCAGCTCTGCCACTTGTCAGCTGTGTGACTGTGGGCGAGTCACTTCACTTCTCTGGGCCTCAGTTCCCTCATCTGGAAAATGGGAATGAAGACTGTGAGCCTCACGTGGGACGACCTGATGACCCTGTATCTACCCCAGCGCTTAGAACGGTGCTCTGCACATAGTAAGCGCTTAACAAATACCAACATTATTATAACAAGAAGAGGCAGCGTGGCCTAGCGGAAAGAGCAAGGGTCTTGGAGTCAGAGGACCTGAGTTGTAATGCCTGCTCTGCTGCTTGCTTGCTGTGTGGCCTTGGGCAAGTGACTTGCCTTATCTGTGCCTCAGTTTCCCCATCTGTAAAATGGGGATTCAATACCTATTCTCCCTCCTACTTAGACTATGAGCCCCATGAGGGCCAGGAACTGTGTCTGACCTAATTGTCCTGTACCTACCCCGGCACTCAGAACAGCGTTGGACACAGAATAAGTGCTTAATGCATATCATAAAAAAGGGATCATCTCCTTCTCTTCATTCAGATGACAGAGTTCCCGATAAGTTTCCGGGTGGACTATTAATTTTCTTACGAGTATCCCTGCCCACATCGATCGTATTTATTGAGCAATTACTGTGGGCAGAGCATTGTACTAAGCACCTGGGAGAACACAACGCAAGAGGGTCGGTTGACACGTTCCCTGCCCACAATGCCCGGAGTGACTTCTGCAAGCCTCGTGCCTCCAGCCAAGGGCACGGAAGACGGAAACAGCGTCTAGCTCTGGATTCTATCCCCCCGTTCCTCCTTCCCCTCTTCACGCTGGCAGCTTACATTCTCAAGCCGAACGTTCTCAACTTGAATATGACACTTCAGCAGTGGCCTGGAAGGGCAGAACTTAGATGAGGAACCACTGATGGCTTTTCTCGGGGCTTCTAACTCAGAAGGCATTCGATAAATCTCGTTATTGAACACAGCGATCGAAGTAAGTGGTCAGTCTGTTTTAGAAAGCAGACCCGGTTTGGGCTCTGGCCACATCCACCCCTTAAATGGGAGCCCAGTGGATAGATAAGGGATCCGGGAGGCAGAAGGATCTGGGTTCTAATCCCAGCTCCGCCACTCGTCTGCTGTATGACCTTGGGTAAGTCACTTTGTGGCGGACAGGGAATGTGGCTATTTAGTGGTATATCGTACTCTCCCAGGAGCTTAGCTTTGTGCTCTGCACACAGTAAGCAATACGATTGATTGACTGACTCTGGGCCTCAGTTACCTCATCTGTAAAATGGGGATTAAGACTGTGAGCTCCATGTGAGAGCTAAGTGCTTAGTGCTTAGGAGAAGCAGCGTGGCTCTGTGGAAAGAGAGACTCCCTCTTGGGAATCAGAGGTCATGGGTTCGACTCCCGGCTCTGCCACTTGTCAGCTGTGTGACTGTGGGCAAGTCACTTAACTTCTCTGTGCCTCAGTTACCTCATCTGTAAAATGGGATTAGGATTATGAGTCTCACGTGGGACAAACTGATGACCCTGTATCTACCCCAGCGCTTAGAACAGTGCTCTGCACATAGTAAGCGCTTAACAAATACCAACATTATTATTATGTGGGGCGTGGACTGTGTCTAACCTGATTACAGTGTATCCACCCCAATGCTTAGAACAGTGCCTGGCACATAGTAAGTGCTTAAGGATGCTTTAAAAAGAAATCTCTGGTCTTTCGACCTTTAAGTTTAATTCCTCCAACATGGTAATTGTGACCGTGGACTGGCCATAAGCTACTATGATACATCCAGCCTTGTCCCTTCCATTTCCAGGCCCATTGGAGTTATCTCTACCCACAAAAAGTTGGTGGTTGGGAAAGATGGGGATTCAGAGGGCCTAGGTTCTAATCCCCCCTCTGTTACTTGCCTGCTGTGACCTTGGGCAGATCACTTCACGTCTCTGTGCCTCACTTTCCTCATCTGTACAATGGGGTGTCAATCCCCATTCTCCTTCCTACTTAGATTGAGTCCCATGTGGGGCAGGGCCTGGGCCTGGCCTGGCCATCTTCTATCTATGCCAGCACTTAGTGCTTGGAATACAGTGAATACTTAACAAATACCACAATTATCAATTATTAATATCAGGCCTCCCTCTAAGTGCCAGCAAACCCACAGCCCAATCGAATCACCATGACAAGGAGGCTAAAACTAGAAAGTAGGACGGGAGAAGGCTAAGAGGCATGATTTGACATAATTCGATTCACCAACCCTAGTTGTTGGGGCCAGACTGAGCAACTGGTCAGGCCATAGATGATGAAGAAAGTCATGGGTCTACCAACCCTGTCATACCGAACTCTCCCGAGCTCTTAGAACAATGTCCGGCACACAAGAAGAATTCAATAAGTACCACTGATTAACTGATTGATAACTCTCACTGCTGGTGGAATAGAAAATCCTTAGAAGCCAGGTTGCCATAGCGGAAAAACCACGGATCTGGTCAGGAGATCTGATTTCGAGTTCCCGTTCTGCCACTGATCACCTGGGTGACCTTCTGCTAAATCAGCTTCTCTGGGCTTCAGTTACTTCATCTGTGAGATGACGTTAAGAAATCTATTCTGTCTACTCGTGCGGTCTGGGGCAAATCACTTGACTTCTCTGTGCCTCAGTTCCCTTGTCCATAAAAAGGGGAATAAATACTGGTTCTCCCTCCCCCTTAGACTGTGAGTCTGATCTAGTTGTATTATCTCTATTGCAGCGTTTAGGATGGTGCATAGTACATAGTAAGAACACCACAGTTATTATCATCGCTAGTATTATTGGCTCGCTAGCTCATATGGGAAAGGACTGCATCCAATCTGATTATCTAATATCTACTCCACTCCCCATCAGGGTCACACTTGGAGTTTCCAGTACTCTACCCATCTCGGCTACAGAAGAGACAGTGAAGCAGAGGCCTGTCCAGTCCATTCCTAGCTTGGCCAGTGGCTAGAGAGTGGCAGGCCATCTGTGACAAGTCAAAACCCACCTGTGCTGGGCAGCAGCAACATGGGAAAGAGTTGAGGGCGGAGACTCGAGTTTACTGCGTGGAAGGCGGCAACGGTAAACCGTTTCCCGATTTTGATCAAGGAAACTCTATGGATCCACTACCAGAACGATTGCAGACGGAGAGCGGGACGTTCTGGGAAAGAAATGTCTGTGGTGTCATTATGGTCGGAAACGACTCGACAGCATAAGGCAAGACAAAGATTTAGCACCATCCTTGGCAAAAACTGTGCTTCTGAGACTAGCTACAGAACTGTCGATATTCCGTCTCAAGTGGAAACTTACGGCCAATCAATCAACCAATCAATCGTATTTATTGAGGGCTGACTATGCACAGAACACCGTATTAAGCACTTCGGGAGAGTACAATGTAACAGAATTGGGAGTCGCGTTCCGTTCATTCATTCATGTATTCAATCGTATTTACTGAACGCTTACTGTGTGCAGAGCACTGTACTAAGCGCTTGGAAAGTACAATTTGGCAACGGATAGAGACAGTCCCTACCCAACGACGGGCTCACAGTCTAGAAGCGGGAGACAGACAACAAAACCTAACAAGAAGATAGGCATCACTAGCAACAAAATAGATCAATAGGGTTATAGATGTATACACATCATCAAAACAAATAGAATAATAAATACGTACAAATATATACAAGTGTTGTGGGGCAGGGAAGGGGGTAAAGCTGAGGGAGGGAGTAGGGGTGATGGGGAGGGGAGGGGAGGAGGAGCAGAGGAAAAGGGGGGCTCAGTCCTGGAGGAGGTGAGCTCTCAGTAGGGCTTTGAAGGGGGGAAGAGTTCCGTGACCACACAGGACTTACAGTCTAGAGGAGAGGACAGATATTGATATAAATAAATCATCGACATGTATTTAAGAGCTCTGGGGCTGAGGGAGGGGTGAATAAAGGGAGCAAATCCAAATGCAAGGGTGACACAGGAGGGAGTGGGAGAAGAGGAAATGAAGGCCCCAGTGTTACCTCAAGACGGGTGCTTCCCCTAGTCTGCTCTTCCAGACTAAGAGATGCACATAAATCACCCTATCTGGGAAATCAGCAACTACGTAAAAATGTCATTAATGGCCACAATATCCTGACACAGTTTTAGGAAACAAGGTTAAAAATCAAGGCCAGAGGACATATAAATGTGCAAAATTAGATGAAGAAAGACTTTGGTAATCTTCTAGCTGATGCAGAAATTTAATTATCCCTGGCACTTGAAATAGTGTCAAAAACTCGAAACTACAACTCCGCCACAAGACCTAAATGTCTGCAGAAGATTAGCACAAGAGACAACAAGGATAACAAAGAGTCTCATGGATCATAATTACGAGAGAGGGAGAAAATTAGGTTTCTATTCATTAGAAAATAATAAGGGGGATGTCAGAGGTGCATATAATTCGGGAAGGGTGTATATAGAAGATGGATCCCACAGAACTATTTCAGACACGACTAAGCTCCGAACAATAGCAAATCCTGAAGGTGCCAATTTTGAAATCGCAAGGCAGTTAACAATCCTTTCGGCTGGGTTATGAATGTGCCTTCTCAAATGTTCCAGGCAACAGACCAAAACACCAGGACCCTGACTGAACCACAGCTTCAAAGTTAATCTTTTTTTTTTTTTCCTTTTTCCGTGTTCGCTTTTGGCAAAGAACAAGAATTTACTGCAAAACCTTGAAGACGAAAATTGTACATTACCGATTCAAACACCACCTTCTACAATTTATCACCTCTTTTCGAGATACATGACCTTTCCGATTATGCTCCACTCTTTTAAACATGCGGAAGAGAATTGTGGGGGTTCGTGTTAGTTCTTATTTTCCTTGGATTTGAGGATTTCTGCACACATCCATCTCATCAGGACATGTAGAGAAATAAATTTATAAAGCAGCAACCACCATATATGCTAATTAAGTCATTTAAAGAACTTGTATAAGCACCTTTTCCTGCATCTCTCTTTACTGAAAGACTACCTTTTAGATGAGGGAACATGGTCAGTAGAAAATGTCACAGCTTGAAAGTCAAAAGTTGAAATCGGCTGTACAACTGCCCAGAACGGTTTCAGAAGCCATACTCCTCGGAAGAAATTTCTAGAGGTGCCTTCCCAACCTCACTGAGTAACGGGAGTTTTGTTTGGCTCAGTAGGTGAGAACAGAATATGGCTCACGAGACAGATTCATAAGCCTCACCGATCCATCATTCGGTGGCATTTTACTGAGCGAAAAGCGATGTATTAAGCTTCCAGAGGAGTAAAACGGAAACAGAGTTCAGGCCCCTGGCCTCGAGAAGCTTACACTCTGAAGAGGAATTCACTTGTAAAAACCAGAAATAGACTCAAGTGGCTGCAGCACTGTCCGGAGAGAAATTCTGAAGCTGCGCATGAAAACTCAGCAGAAGGACGGCGCACGCCCAAGATACCCAGGTAAACACTGGACTCTCTCAAATATAGCGCTCTGTTGATTGACTACTTTTTATGACACTTATTAAGTGTTTACAGTGCATCAAGTATTGTTCTAGACGCTGAGGCAGACATAAGCTTATCAAGTTGGACACAGTGCCATATGGGGCTCACGGCCTAAGAGGGGAAGCAGTTATTGAGTCCCCATTTTACAGATGAGGAAACTGAGGCCCGAAAAAGGTATACGACTTGCCCGAGGTCACCCAGCAGGCATACGGCAGAGCCAGGATTAGAAACTGTGTCCTCTGAATCCCAAACCTGCGCTCTTTCCATTAGGCCACACTGATTTTCTGTGTGATATTCTGCTTAAGTTTTTATGGACATCTTTACAGGGCCCTAATGTCTCCTTGGTTTTCCTTGGGACCCAGTGCACTTGCAGAAACATTCTCACAGGGTTACATTTTCTTTCCATTTTCCCAAGATTCTCCTGAAAGGAAGGCCCAGCCACCTAGGACCCCATTTCTCCGGAATCCCAAATTCCATGGCATTGGGTATCAGCCATGGGATGGCAACGATAGCTACCAATAAACTTTTGGCATCTTTCTTTGACTCCAATCCCCCGCTTGCATCATCTTTTGTTTTTCTTTTGTCGTTCTTGCAGACACTTGCCATTGGACTTCATCCACCCTACTCCTTTAAAAAAAAAAGTTGTCTAACAGTTAAAGACAGATGTTCCTATCTTGTTAAGACACAGTTCCCGAAGAGCAAGTGGGAACGGTGCTTGGAAACGCCTTAGCTTTGTTTTCTGGGCTTTCAAGCTGTGTCCAAAGTTCTTGTCACAATTCTGCTGAAGGAGTTGCTGCCTCCATATCCAGAGGAGCTGTTTTCCCTGGTTTGTGAAAAGACGGGGTTCATTCTGGACACGTCTCCCTTTCATTCCTTTGTGTCATATTCAGCAAGAGTCCTGTTTTTCTAGGAATTGCCACCTTATGCAGGTGGAACATCTATAATCCATCAATCAGTGGTATTTATTGAGGCCTTACTGTGTGCAAAGCACACTTACTAGGCACTTGAGAGAGTATAACACAAGAGTTTGTAAGCACATTCCCTGCCCACATGAGGCTTAAAGTTTAGAAAGGGAGCCAGACAGTATTATGAATAAATTACAGATATGTACCTAAGTCCCACAGGGCTGAAGATGGAGTGAATGTCAAGTGTTTAAGGGACAAGGCAAGTGCACAGGTGACACTGAAGAGAAAGGGAGTAGGAAAAGTGGGCTTAATCAAACAAGGAAGCCCTCTTGGAGATGTGATTTTAATAAGGTTTTGAGGGTGGGGATTGTCGGATTGCGAAGGGGGAGGGAGCTTTAGGTCAGAGAGAGGACACGGGCAAGGGGTCGGCAGTGATACACACGAGATGGATGTGCAGTAAGTAGATAGGCTTTAGAGGAGAAAAGTGTGCGGACTGGGTTGCAGTAGGGAATCTGCAAGGAAAGGGAGGAGGGGCAAGAGATTATGAAGTATGTAAAAGCTAATGAGAAGGAGTTTCTTCTACTCACTGTATCTCAAACTCATCTATCTCGCCCCCAACCTCTCGCCCATGTCCTGCCTCTGGCCTGGAACATCATCCCTGTTCATATTTAACAGGAAATCATCCTCCCCACCTTCAAAGCCTTATTGAAGGCACATCTTCTTCAAGAGGCCTTTCCTAAATCCTCATTTCCTTTTCTCCCACTCCCTTCCGCGTCACCCTGATTTGCTCCCTTACCCCCTCAATTGATTAACTGATCGTGGTGGAGATGGATGGGCAACCACTGGAGGAATGGGGAGACACGGATTTCTTTTTTTTTTTTTTTCCCCCCAGAAAAATGTCCCAGGTAGCAGATTGAAGTATGAACTGGAGTGGGGAAGAGATAGAAGGCAGGGAGGTCAGCAAGGAGACGGATGCAGTTTTCAAAGCAGGATCCGATAAGTGCTTGGATCAGCATACTAGTAGTTGGGATGGAGAGGGAAGGGTGGAGTTTTAGCAATATTGTGAAGGTAGAACTGACTGGATTTGGTTCCAGACTGAACATATGGGTTGAAAAAGTAACTTCAATGTTCACCCCGGCCCCACAGCATATATGTAATTGTCCTTTAACTCTACTATTTTCTCTTTCTGTAATTTATTTTTAATATCTATCCTCGCTCCCTGGAAAACTATAAATTCCCTGGTGGCAGGAATCGCATCTCCCTGCTCTAATATACTGCACTTTTCCAAGTGCTTAGTACTGAGCTCTGCACAGAGTAAGCACTCAACAAACAATTTTGCTTGACTGACGGTGCTTGTTGCATTTATTGTATTTATGTACTGAGCACTGCACTAAGCAACTGGGAGAATAAAATACAACATAGTTGGTAGATAAGTTCTCTGCGTGTAAGGAATTTACAGTCTAGAGGGCGAAATGGGGGAGTATAATGATATGTACACAAGTACTGCAGGGGCAGTGAATATCTAATATTTAAGGGGTAGAGATCCAGTGCATAGATGACACATAAGGGAGAGGGAATAGGGGAAAGAAGCAGTGTTGCCTAATGGGAGTTGGAAGGATTTGGGTTCAAATCCCAGCTCCACCACTTTCATTCATTTAATAGTATTTATTGAGCGCTTACTAGGTGCAGAGCACTGTAGTAAGCGCTTAGCCCGTACAATTCGGCAACAGATAATAATAATAATAATAATGTTGGTATTTGTTAAGCACTTACTATGTGCCGAGCACCGTTCTAAGCGCTGGGGTAGACACAGGGGAATCAGGTTGTCCCACGTGGGGCTCACAGTCTTAGTCCCCATTTTACAGATGAGGTAACTGAGGCACCGAGAAGTTAAGTGACTCGCCCAAAGTCACACAGCTGACAAGTGGCCGATCCGGGATTCGAACCCATGACCTCTGACTCCAAAGCCCGTGCTCTTTCCACTGAGCCACGCTGCGAGACTATCCCTGCCCAGTAACGGGCCCACAGTCTCTAATCTGCTGCATGACCTTAGGCAAGTCACTTCACTTCTCTGGGTCTCGGTTACCTCATCTGTAAAACAGGGATTAAGATTGCGAGCCCCATGTGGGACATGGATCATATCTACTTATATCTATCCCAGCACTCAGTGTAGTCTCTGGCACATAGCAAGCATTTAACAAATACCATTCAGAATGAAAAAAATAATAATAAAGGCGCGGGGGGTGGGGGGCGGGTGAGGTAGTTGGGGAAGGCCCCTTGGTGGAGATGTGATTTAGGAGGGCTTTGAAAGTGGGGAAGGGGGGTGATATGTTGGGTAGGGGTTTCAGTTACAAAAAGTGAAGAACAATGCTGTCAAACCATCACATCTGGCCTTCAGCATCTGCCTGCTTCATTCTGCGTGCATCAACTTTTTAAAATGCTGACCGAAACCAATCTCCTATGGCTCCCTTTCTTTCTTGTATGAGACAAAGACTCCTAGCCACTGACTTCAAAGCTCTCCACTGGATGTCTCCCTCTAACCACAATCAATCAATCGATCAATCAATGGTATTGGAGCACTGTGTGCAGAACACTATACTAAGAACTTGGGAGCGTACAATATGGCATCGTTAGTGGACCTGCCCACAACGATCTTACAGTCCGGCTGGGGGGGACAGACATTAAAATAAATTACAGATGTGTAAATAGGTGCCGAGGGTGAGGTGACTATCAAGTGCTGAAATCAATCAGTGTATTGAGCACTTACTGTGTGCAGAGCACTGTACTAAGCAATTTGGAGAGTACAGTACAACAGAGCTGACAGACCCATTCCCTGTCCACCAGGAGTAGAGTACAGATCAAAGTGAATAGGCAACGAGACGGGTGAACGTGTGGATTTACTCTTCCAACTGAACCAACCCTCACTCCTGTTTATCCCACCTCCGTCCCGTTATTCTTATCTTTGCTCCCACCTAGAACGCCTTCCCAGCCTCGGCTTTGCCCCGCCCTGCCCCCTCCCATCCCTCTCAACATTCCTTCACCAGTTTTTCTCCAAGTTCTGTGGAGGCAGCAGTCATATGCACCTATTCCACTTTCCCAAGAGATTATTACAGTGCTCTGCACATGGCAAGTGCTCAGTAAATTACAATCGACAGATCGGCCGATCCTCTCAGAAATCAGAGGAAGTGGTCTTACTGTGCAGTATGAGGAACGCGATCCTGCCGGAAGGAAATAGGCTGGTGTGGCCTGCAGAAGTAATGATAATGTTGGTATTTGTTAAGCGCTTACTATGTGCTGAGCACCGTTCTAAGCGCCGGGGTAGATACAAGGGAATTAGGTCGTCCCACGTGGGGCTCACAGTCTTCATCCCCATTTTACAGATGAGGTAACTGAGGCACCGAGAAGTTAAGTGACTTGCCCAAAGTCACACAGCTGACAAATGGCCGAGCCGGGATCTGGTAAGAGTTGGAGGATTACTAAGAGTATCGTATTTTCTCACATAATTGCCATGTTTTTGCCTATTTTCTGTTAGAAACCAAGCAGTACGGAGGTCGGATAAACAATTCAGTTTGGCAAAAGAAAGCAAGAGTAAAAAGACGAGAAGAAACAGAGGAGAGGATGCGAAAAGGACAAGGAAGGTAAGGGGAGCATATAATAATAATAATTGTATTTGTTAAGCGCTTAGTATGTGCCAGGCACAGGGACGGATACAAACAAATTGAGTTGGACACAGGCCCGCTTGAGGCTCAGAGTCTAAAGAAGAGGGAGAATAATACTTAACCCTTATTTTACAGATGAGGAAACTGAAGCAAAGGGCATTTAAGTGACTTGCTGAAGGTCACACAGCAGCCAAGTGGCAGTCCAACATTAGAACCCAGGTCTTGTGACTCCCAGGCTCTTTCCACTAAACCATAGAGTCGAGAAAGCATCTCTTCTACTGTACTCTCCCATGAAATACACATTAATAGGCCCTCCGTGAATTCACTCTCCTTCCTTTTCATTTACTCATTCATTCAATCGCATTTATTGAGCGTTTACTGTGTGCAGAGCACTGTACTAAGCGCTTGGAAAATACATTTCAGCTACAAAGAGAGACAATCTCTGCCCACAATGCCTCTTTGCCTATTCCAGTATTCGCACATCTCAATGAAAAAACTCCCTTCTAGTGCAAGTTTGCACTTTTTCCCCTCCCCAATCCTCGTGTTCGCTGCTATCACTGCTTCCAAAGAGATGATTTCATTTTCTCAAAAAACTGGGGAGAAGGGGTAAGTTTTGTGGGGAAAATAATTACGTGAGTTAATATGATATTAAATTGAGCCCCCACCAGGAGCAAATATCTACTAAGTCCTTGGGAGGCTTCAATAAATAGACAATTCACAGTTCTTGTCCACCCTTAATCACAATATTCACTGACGATTTACAGCATGCAAAGCACTAGACAAAGAGGTTGGGAGAGTAAAATACAATTAGCAGCATGACGTAGCAGACAAAACATGGGCCTGGGAGTTAAAAAAAAAAAAAAATGTGGTATTTAATTCATTCATTCAATAGTATTTATTGAGCGCTTACTATGTGCAGAGCACTGTACTAAGCGCTTGGAATGAACAAATCGGTAACAGATAGAGACAGTCCCTGCCCTTTGATGGGTTTACAGTCTAATCGGGGGAGACGGACAGACGAGAACAATAGCAATAAATGTGCCAAGCACTGTTCTTAGAGCTGGGGAATACAAAGTGATCAGGTTATCGCATGTGGGGCTCACAGTTTTAATCCCTATTTTACAGATGAGGTAACTGAGGCACAGAGAAGTGAAGTGATTTGCCCAAAGTCACACAGTTGGCAAGTGGCGGAGCCGGGATTAGAACCCACGACCTCCGACTCCCACGCCCGGGCTCTTTCCACTGAGCCACGCTCGGCTCCGCCACTTGTCTGCTGTGCGAACTTGGGCAAGTCACTTCACTTATCTGTGCCTCAGTTACCTCATTTGTAAAATAGGGGTTGCGACTGTGAGCCCCACAGGGGACAGGGACTGTGTACAACCCGATTTGCTTGTACCCACCCCAGAGCTTAATACAGTGATCATCACAAAGTAAGTGCTTAACAGATACCATAATTATTAATATTACTACTACTAATAATAACAATAAGGTTGGTAGACATGATCTCTACCCACAAGGAACTTTCTCCCATGGGAGAATTCAGAAAAATATTTACAGCTGAAGTAAACAAAATAAATGATCAAACGGACAACAAAATAAACATATGCAGAGCTGGACCAGGGTTTGGTTTTGGTTTTCTTTTTTTTTTTTTTTTTTAATCATTCTCGCATCGCTTCCCACTCGCCAGAGGCTGCCCTAACTGACAAGTGGCAAGGATGATGTAAGATGGAAAAAGAAAAAAAAGGATATTTGTTAAAACACTTAAGTGCCAGGAACTGCATTAAATAATGGGGCAGATATAAGATAAACAGATTGGACACAGTCTATGTCCCACACTCTCTAGACTGTGGGCAGGAAATGTGTCTGCTTATTGTTATACTGTACTCTCCCTAGCACTTGGTAAAGTGTTCTGCACACAGTAGTGCTCAGTAAATACGACTGATCGACTGCCTGACATGAGGCTCACAGTTTAAGTAGGAGGACAAACAGTTATTCAGTTTCCATTTTACAAAGGAGGAAACTGAGGCCCAGGGAAGTTAAGTGACTCGGCCAAGGTCACGCAGCAGGCAAGTGGCGGAGCCAGCATTAGAACTCGGGTCTTCTGACTTTCAGGCCTGCGCTCTTTCCACTAGGTCATGCTGCAATAGTGGGGAACCATACCAACAATGCAAAAAAAAAAAACCCCCGCCTCCCTCTGCTTGCCCAAGAGATGCTACAAACAGCCCACATCCACCGCTTAACAGACTGACTAGACTTTCCTCAGGAAATCACCGACTTCCTTCGGCACCTTGACGTCCCGTCAAGAGTCCAATACGGACGTTTGCTCAGACAGCGGCTCAAAGGCTCCTGAAAATTTCAAAATCCTATTCATAGTAATGTCTCTCTCCCCCAGTAGACTGTAAGCTCGCTATGGGCAGGATATGTGTCTTTTAATTCTGTTGCACTGTACTCGCCGAAGCACTTAATATAGCGCTCTGCATATAGTAGGCATTTAATAAATACGATTGATTGATTGCCAGGGTTAGTAGGAAACTAAGTCATTCATTTCTTCCCATTTAATGTTGGTATTTGTTAAGCGCTTACTATGTGCAGAGCGCCGTTCTAAGCGCTGGGGTAGACAGGGGAATCAGGTTGTCCCACGTGGTGCTCACAGTCTTAATCCCCATTTTACAGATGAGGTGACTGAGGCACAGAGAAGTGAACTGACTTGCCCACAGTCACACAGCTGACAAGTGGCGGAGCTGGAATTCGAACCCATGACCTCTGACTCCAAAGCCCGTGCTCTTTCCACTGAGCCACGCTGCTTCTCGATGATTTCATTTCAATGATAAGACTAGATAAAAACAAAATTCAAGGACCCACCCACCCAATTTAGTTTTTAAATTTCCCTCTGATAGCATAAATTCTGTTCTGCGGCCATTGTGTCCCCACGACTCTCAGAACCAGCCAAAATAATAATGACGATTAATAATTACGGTACTTGTTGAGTGCTTACTATGTGCATTCATTCAATCGTATTTATTGAGCGCTTACTGCGTGCAGAGCACTGTACTAAGCGCTTGGAAAATACAATTTGGCACAAAGAGAGCCAATCCCTACCCAACAACGGGCTCACAGTCTAGTGCTAAGCACTGTTCTAAGCGCTGGAGTAGATACAGGTCAATCAGGATGGACACAGTCCCTATCCCACATGGGGCTCCCACTCTTAATCCCCATTTTTACAGATGAGGCGACTCAGGCCCAGAGAAGTGAAGTGACTTGCCCCAGGTCACATAGGAGACCCGGGATTAGAAGCCAGATCCTTCTGCCCCCCCCCACCCCCACCCCAGCCCCTTGCTCTATCCACTAAGGTACAGGGTTTCTCTAGCCGTGCGGTGACTCGAACTAATCAAGAGAAGCAGCGTGGCTCAGTGGAAAGAGCCCCGGCTTGGGAGTCAGAGGTCGTGGGTTCGAATCCCAGCTACTTGTCAGCTGTGTGACTTTGCGCAAGTCACTTCACTTCTCTGTGCCTCAGTTACCTCATCTGTAAAATGGGGGATGAAGACTGTCAGCCCTACGTGGGACAACCTGATTACCCTGTATCTACCCCAGCGCTTAGAACGGTGCTCTGCACATAGTAAGTGTTTAAATACCAACATTATTATGAATCGGGTACCCATTTAGAAGTCAGGTTCTTTTCCAAGATCTGTTGCACGTGGCCTGAAATGAAATGGGCAAACCTGACCACGTCTTTCCTCACCTCTGGCCTGGAATTTGGGAAAAAATCCCTTTGTAGAGGCCCCAGACCCGATGCAGGAGGGGGCCGGTGGGAGCACCCCTTCGTCTCTCCCGTACACTTGCCACCAGCAGCGTCCCCGGCCATGGCTGCCATTTCCGCTAAATCTGGGAAGGGAAATCCCCTTCCCGACCACTTCCCCCTGCCCTAGACCTCTGAAACCCCTCCGAGGAGAGTAAGAATCCTCCCTCGTGTGGTCCGTGGATTTGATTTGAGCGGGGGCTGTTGGAAAGGAGGGGGAAAATTGGGCGATAAAGCAAGAAAAAAAAAGCATCTTTTCAACTGCCTTCCTGTCTTAGTTAGAAAAAAAAAGAAGAGAAAGAAAGAAAGAAAACACCCGAGTGTGTTGGCAGTCAGAACAGGATGCAACAGCCATTTGTTCAATCAGGCTCTCCTGCCTGATTGATATGGGGTGTGGGAAGGGTGTGGGCTATGAAAAGGAGTTCCTGTGTTATAATCCTTTAATTTTCGGGTTATTGCGTTCCTATACCTAGAGGCTTAAGAGATAGGAGTCCTTAAGAAACCAAAAAAAAAATTAAAATAAAATAAGCAATCACATCTTTCAACTTAAATAGGTACATTTTTTTTTTTTCAAAATGCCTGTTTCTATCTTGCCGGTAGCCATCTAAAAACATTTTTGATGTGCAGACCCAAACCCAGGCAAGTTAACTGGATAAGGTTCTCACCCTACTAAGTAACTCTATTGTATCATTCAGAACGGTGACCGCTACTAATAATTATGGTACTTGTTAAGCACTATGTGCCAAGCCCTGGGGTAGATACCAGTTAATCAGGTTGGACATAGTCCCTGTCCCACAGAGGGGGCAGATTCTGAATCCCCATTTTACAGATGTGGCAACTGAGGCACAGAGAATTTGAGTAACTTGCCCAAGGTCACACAGCAGAAAAGTGGTGGAGTCAGGATTAGAACTCTGGACCTTCTGACTCCCAGGCCCATGTTCTACTTCCTTTGCCATGCTGCTTCCTAAACCCATCTCCAGGGAGCACGCCTAACCCAAATGAAGGCTGAAATTTGGAATGTTATCTTACACAGTTCCTGCGAACTAGGACTGGGAAACGTTGAAGGGAGAATAATAATAATAATAATAATAATAATAATAATTCTAGTATATGTTAAGCACTTACAATGTCCCAGGCACTGTTCTAAGCACTGTGGTAGATACAAGATAATCGGATTGGACACAGTCCCTGTCCCATATAGACCTCACAATCTTAATCGCCATTTTACAGATAAGGAAACTGAGGCACAGAAAACTTAAGAAGTGGTCACACAGAGGACAAGTGGCAGAGCTGTGATCAGAACCCAGATCCTTATGAATCCCAGCAGCATACTCTATCCACTACTCCAAACTCCTTCTTGTAAAGCTACAAATCAAATGGAAAAAAAAATATATGTCTTTCCAGCCTATTTCCAACTGATCCTTTTATTAAGGAAAAAGAATTAAAACATTTGCTTGCTGTTTGTTTGGAAATGAACTTTCTGGTGAGAGAAATTAAAAACAAAATCCTGGGGCCAGCCTGCCACAGCCTAAAGTCTTCTGGGAGTTTCTGCAGGACCATTTTGACGATCCTCCTCGGGCTCCTCTAATAAATCCATCATTAGCATCTGTTAAGCTCCTACAATCCACGCAACACTGTACTAAATGCTTGGGGAGTACATCTGAGGTAAGACTCTTCGTCCCCATTTTGAGGCATTTATAATCGAGAAGGGGAGACAGACACTAAACAATTTACAGATCGTAATAATGACTGTGGTAGGTTCAGTGCTTATTGATGTGCCAAGCACTGGGACAGATGCAAGATAATTACTTGGGACAGAGTCCCTGCCCCCCATGGGTCTCACAATTGGAAGAAGAGGAAGGACAGGTAATTCATCCCTATTTTTCAGATGAGGAACCTGAGGCTCAGAGAACTTAAGTGACTTACCCAAGGTCACACAAGAGGCGGGTTGGAGAGCCAGAATTAGCAGCTTGATCTCCTGATTCTCAGGACTTTGGTCTTTCCCCTTAGCCATGCTGCTTCGAGGAAAGAGATTCGATGGGTGGATAGAGTAAAGGGGGGCAGAAGTCGATACGTTACAAAAGTACTATGGGGTGGGGAGTGCTGGGTGGCATAAGTGCTGAGATAGACATCACGAAGATATAGGACCTGGCAAGAAGAAAAGTAATCAATAATATTTCCTAAGCACCTACAATGAGCAGACCACTGTACTGAATGTTTGGGGAGTATAATAGAGGTAGGAGTCTTGGACACCCCAAATGTTAGATAGGGAGAGCCGTGGTCTGGTGGGTTTGAAAAGGGAGAGAGGTCCAGGAAGAGGAGGTAAGAGAAATCATCTTCCACAGACGAATGATGACCCAAGTGTTGTCCCCGAGTAGTGATCCCACCTCTTACGGTTGGATTGGATAAGAGTGAGGGAAAGATTTGCTTCTTTATCAAGGTCAAACCAGAGACCCCGTCAGCCTCCCGTTCAAACCACCATTCCTTTCCCGAGTCCTCATCAACTTCCTAAGGCAACCGAGCTGTGTCCGATCTGCCGTATTGAATCTAACCCGGTGCTTGGCACGTAGTAAGTACTTAACAAATGGCACTACTATTATAGAGAAGCAGCGTGGCTCAGTGGAAAGAGCCCGGGCTTGGGAGTCAGAGGTCGTGGCTTCAAATCCCAGCTCCGCCACTTGCCAGCTGTGTGACTTTGGGCAAGTCACTTCACTGTGCCTCAGTTACCTCATCTGTAAAATGGGGATTAAAACTGGGAGCCCCACGTGGGACAACCTGATCCCCTTGTATCCCCCAGCGCTTAGAACAGTGCTTTGCACATAGTAAGCACTTAAATACCACCATTATTATTATTATTATCATTATTATGTTGCTACTATTGTCCAAAGGTAGTTGCCACCTATCTCCCCACTTTGCTCCACCTGAGCCCGGTAGCACTTATATCCCTTTAGATACATTCCCCGCTCACAATGAGTTTACAACCTAGAGTAATCTACACATAGAAAACATTCAATAAACACCACTGATTGATTGACTCTTAGGAAATTCTGATTCCGTTGCTTGGGACTATTTCTACACCAGTCTCCCCATTAGTGTTAAATTCCTTCTGGGCAGGAAATGTTCTGCTCAATTGTACTACCCAAGAGATGAGTCCAGTATAAACTCATTAAATACCATTACTACTAATGATTCCCAACGTTTCACTCATTTAACCAGATGGCCCCTTTCCATCAAACTCAGTGTGCTTCCAATGCCCATAATGCCAAAATCAAATGAGTTTTTCTTCCCTCAGTATGTAAAAACCATTTTATACGCTCACATTTTCACAGGGAAACTGGATATTAGTTCAAAATCTACCCTCGGCACATGTAACGGTAATCTGGTGTAATCTTTGATTAAACAAGGATTCCAAAAGTGTTTTTTTAAAAGAAAATGATTTCCCTTCAACTAAACGTAACGAGAAAATTGTGTGACCCTCTAAGGTGCCTAAATTCTTACCTGATGATACGCTTGATAGATGATATCAAACAAAAAAGCCTGAGGCATTTCACTGGCTCGGTGTTGGCTCCTTTCTAGGGAGTGACCTAAACAGCCATCTGCGGAGGGAGTAATAACAGTAGAGACTAGAGGTCGGATTGCTCCTGCCGCCTGAGGACAGAGGGGGGGAAAAAAAACACGCTCGTGAGACATTTCTCTTGTTTCCACCCAGAGAGTTCCCCTAAGCAAAAACCGAAATCTCTCCCCTAACAGACCCTGGAGGTTGCTTAATTTATTCTATGTATGGGGACTTTAAAAGAACTTTTCAGGGATCCAAAACAAATCCTTCCCACTCTTGCTCCATCCCTCTCGCTACTCCCCTAATCAGCCAATCAGCGGTATGTACTGAGTGTTTACTGTGTGCAGAGCGTTGTACTAAGTGCTTGGGAAGATTTGGTAGACAGGTCCTCTGCCCAAAAGGATCTTATAATCTAGAGGGGGAGACAGAAACTAAAATAAGTTAGGGATATGTACGTAAGTGCTGTGGGGCTGAGGGTGGACTGAATAAAGGATGCAAACCCAAGTTCAAGGGTGACGTGGAAGGGAGAGGGAGGAGGGGAAATGAAGCCTTAGTCGGGAAAGGTCTCTTGAAGATGTGATTTTAATAAGGCTTTGAAGGTGGGAAGAGTGGTGGTCTGTCTGATATAATAATAATAATAATGTTGGTATTTGTTAAGCGCTTACTATGTGCTGAGCACTGTTCTAAGAGCTGGGGTAGATACAGGGTCATCAGGTTGTCCCACGTGAGGCTCACAGTTAATCCCCATTTTACAGATGAGGTAACCGAGGCACAGAGAAGTGAAGTGACTTGCCCACAGTCACACAGCTGCCAAGTGGCAGAGCCCGATTTCGAACCCATGACCTCTGACTCCCAAGCCCGGGCTCCTTCCACTGAGTCACGCTGCTTCCCCTATATATGAAGGGAGCGGGAGTTCCAGGCCATAGGGGTGGTGTAGGGTCGGCCGTGAGGCAGATGAGCTCAAGATTCAGTGAACAGGTTGGCGTTAGAGAAGCAGAGTGGGACCAGAGACTAACCCAGTCCCCCTACAATCTAACAAACCAGCATATCTGTCCCCACGTTCAAAGTGCTCCTGAAATCCCACCTCCTCCAAGAAGGCCTCACAGATTAATTCCTTACAGAGTCAAATCCATACATCGGCCTTCTATAGACTCTGTGCATTTCTACCCCACCTCGAAGATTTTCATATAGTTTTATTCAATTTGCTCACACTTACTCCGCACATATGCTTACATCCATCTCCTTGCCCGCGTGGAAGCTCGTGGTGAGCCAGGAACATGTCACATCTTTGTTTCATTCGTACCGCGTGCTTACTAGAGATCGCTGTACTCAGTGGGTGCTTAATAAATACTATCGGTCGATCGTATTTGAGTGCTTACTATGTGCAGAGCACTGCACTGAGCACTTGGGAAAGTACGACAGAGTTGGAGACACGTTCCCTGCCCACAAGGAGATTCCAACCGACAGACACCGCTATAAATGCACAGCCTTGTTTGTTGAATCAAACCTCACCTTTGCTTGCAAAATCCTATTCTGCTGGTGTCCTGCTGCCCCATTACCCTGACATCTCTGCGCTTAGTACAGTGCTGTGCACACAGTAAGCGCTCAATGAATACGACCGAATGAATGCATCTCTGAACAGCCTCTCATGACCTCAGAGAAGCAGCGTGGTTCAGTGGAAAGAGCACGGGCTTGGGAGTCAGAGGTCAAGGGTACGCATCCCGACTCTGCCGCTTGTCAGTTGTGTGACTGTGGGCCAGTCTCTTAACTTCTCTGTGCCTCAGTTACCTCATCTGTAAAATGGGGATTAAGTCTGTGAGCCTCATGTGGGACAACCTGATTACCCTGTATCTACCCCGGTGCTTAGAACAGTTGCTTTGCACATAGTAAGCGCTTAACAAATACCAACACCAGGGACTCCAATCCTCTCTCGTCTGGCTCTTGCCCCCTACCAACTGACCCAGGCTCAATTTAACTGGCTTGGATTTGGTAAGAAGGTGATCATTGGTGACCTTTGTGAGGGAGGATTCTGTGAAGTGAGGGGATGGAAGCCAGAATGGAGGGGGTCAAGAAGAGAATTGGAGGAGAGGAACTTGATGCAGCTCATTCACGGAGTTTGGAGAGGACCGGTAGAAGGGAGATGGGGAGATAACTGAAGGGAGCCATGGGGTCAAGGGAGGGGTTTTTTTTTTAGGATAGGGGAAATATGGGCATATTTAAAATCAGTGGGGAAGAAGCAATTGGAGAGCGAAAAGTTGAAGATGGCCCTTAGGAAGGGGAGAAGGGAGGGGGCAAGGATTTTGATGAGTTGCGAAGGAATGGGGTCGGATGGGCCGGTGGAGGGGATGAATTTTGAAAGAAGGCAGATCTCCTCTAGAGATACTGCTGGGAAAGATAGGAGGGTTGAAGAATGGACAGATGAGGGGAGGGCCTGGAGCAGGGCAGGGGAGATTCGGGGGAGATCACACCAGATACTGTCAATTTCATTGATGAAGTAGGTGGCCAGGTCATTGGGGGCAAGGGATGGGGGAGGCAGGGGGCGGAGGTCTGAGGAGGGAGTTGAATGTCTGAAACAACTAGCGAGGGCAAGGTCCGTGGGTATTAATAAAATAGTACCGCCACGCAGAGTACATCACTACTCTACTTTTTTAGACTACGATCCATCTGAGGAACAGGGATGAGCCTCATTCTCACCTGTAAATTCTCTCCCATTGCTTAATACAGTGTTCTGCACACAATAAGCACTTAATAAATGTAAATATTACTACTACAGAAGATGGGTTTTCCTTAATGGGGGCTCATCAAGATTATAAACCCCCACGGGTATGGGAGATTTGAGTGAATTGTTATGACTTCTTCTTGATCTCTATAACTCTATTTGCAGGTTTTCACAGAGAGCAGCACAGTCTGGTGGAGAGGGCATGGGGCTGGAAGTCAGAGGACCTGAGTTCCGATCCCACCTCCATCACTTGTCCACTGTGTGATCCTGGTCTAGTCACTAAACTGCTCTGTGCCTCAGATCCCTTATCTGTAAAATGGGGGTTATATCCTCCTCCCTCCAGTTTAGGTGCTGAGTCTTATGTGGGACAGGGACTGTATCCAATCTGATTACCTTGTAATAATAATAATGTTGGTATTTAAGCACTTACTATGTCCCGAGCACTGTTCTAAGCACTGGGGTAGATACAGGGTCATCAGGTTGTCCCCTGTACCTACCCTAGCACTTAGAACAGAATTTGACACTTAACAAATACCATAAAAAGAAAATGTTGTTTGAAAGGGGAATTGTGAGTGCACGAGGTTATGCTTATGGAGAAAATGGAGCAACACTTCTGTATGCTCCGAAATGACATGAAATGCAAAACGTAAAATTTGGTGTTTATTGCTCAGAGTAAACGGGGGCATCGGTAACTGTGAATGTCTTCAAGGCAAAGTTTTTCAAGCTAGGGAATAGTTGTGTAGCTCCAAAAATTGACTACCTCCTCCCTGGTGACACTGCCAGAGACAAAAAAGCCACCAGTTAGAGCCCAACCTGGTGTAATATTAGTATGCGTTTTCTCAGTTTTCCCCCTATCATTCCCTAAACTTAAATAGGCTGAAGGGGCAGAGATTGAATTTCAGACACACTGGTTCTTAAATTTCCAAAAGACTGAAACCTGAAAGGTAAAACAGATCCATCCACCTGCCAACTCCACAGTATTACTGTAAAAGCAATCTGTCAAGTCAGGAAACGTTCTTTTCCGTCACAGGTTTAACAGTCCCTTAATGGGTGACCATTAAGCAGAGCCCGAGTGCCAGGAGACTGGGAAAGGAATGTCTTGGAAGGCTCAAATGGTAGGGAAAGGGAGGTGCGTGGTGAAAGGAAGTGACAGTATCATGAACTGCCACTTTCTAAATTAAGAACAACTTCATATGCCATTCACAGGATGTTATTTAGATATTATATAACTGGACAAATTTGAGACACATTTTCTAGGCCCTGGAGGTAGTGATCAATGACACATTTTCTCTAGGCCCTGCCCTTATTTTTGTGCAAAACTTTTTCAGCTCCATTTCCTTGGGACATATTCTATGTACCTTACACACACAGGGATCCGTGAACTTCAATTTCCTCAGACTCAAGCTCTTCCTCTGTGATACGAGAAGCAAACCATCCCCAGACAGAAAAAAAAAATGCTACTCAAGTTGGTTACAAGTGCGTGGATCCAATAAACAACAGATTTCTAAGCTTGTTAAGCTTCCGGGTGACCGTCTTTGATCGCATTCCATCAGTTTCAAGCACTGTTTTACGGCCTGTCGATGGGTTGCTCTCCCTTATTGGTTCCCACAGATAGGATCTGATAGGTGGACTCATATACCCATCTGCCTGTCTAGATCCGATTCTGGGATATTAGTGAGGGGGTGTGTGTGCACAGTGGGGAGAATAGGGGAGGGAGCCTCTAATGACCTGTATTGCCACTGACCTGAGCCCATCTTCAGGTTTTACTCAATACAGAAAGCAGAGAGGGATGGGGTGTTTCACGAGGAGGACGGAGGGGAGAACAGGCTGGCTGAAGAAAGTGAAGCTTATCAAATACCCTTAATAATAGTAATTTTGCTATCTGTTTAGCACCTACTTGCGCCAGCCGCTGGGGTGGATACAAGCAAATTGGGTTGGACACAGAGCCTGTCCCACATGGGCCTCAGAGTGTCAATCCCCATTTTACAGATAAACTGAGACCCAGAGAAGTAAAGCCAAATGCCCAAGGTCACACAGCAGATAAGTGGCGGAGCTAGGATTAGAACCCAGGACCTTCTGACTCCCAGTCTGTGTTCTATCCACTAGGCGTGCCGCTTTCCCTGCGTCCAGTGGATCTGTGAGGGGGGCGGTTAGCGGTGCACAAAGAAGTCCCGATGATGGCGAAATGGATTTTTCAGGCCCCAAATGCTGCTACTCCATGGTCCGCATGGCTTTGGCTCTCACCTTCCGCCCAAGAGGGGGATCGAGAGGAGAAGAGGGAAGGATGGACAGAAAACTGAAGCTTGATTTGGCTCATGGGGTAGGGGGCGGAAGCAGGGAGCAGGAGGCTCGGAGGCCCCTGCAACCAGGGAGAAAGAGTGGGTCGGCCACAGGGGCGAGGGGACCGCAAGTCCAATCCTCCCTCTTCCCCTGCTCCGTCCCCTCTTGGCCAGCTTTGCGCCCACAAAGCAAAAAGAACGACAGTGGGGTCGGCCGAGGTCGGTGCCATCTTATCAGATGACCTTGGAGGAAATGGTCCAGGAGCAGGATCACTGGCCAGAAGGAGGCTCCTCCTTCACTGAACCACCAGCAAGTGGAGGAGCTGGGATTAGTCAGGCAGTCATAATGATGATTTGAGAAGCAGTGTAGTTTTGTGGAAGGAGCACGGATTTGGGAGTCAGAGGTCAGGGGTTCAAATCCCGACTCCGCCACTTACCTGTGTGACTTTAGGTCACTCCGCCACCGTTATCTCATCTGTAAAATGGGGATTAAGACTGTGAGGCCCATGTGGGACAACCTGATAACCTGACAACTGGGGAGAAGCAGCATGGCTCAGTGGAAAGAGCCCGGGCTTGGGAGTCAGAGGTCATGGGTTCGAATCCCGGCTCTGCCACTTGGCAGCTGGGTGACTGCGGGCAAGTCACTTCACTTCTCTGTGCCTCAGTTACCTCATATGTAAAATGGGGATGAGGACTGTGAGCCTCACGTGGGACAACCTGATTCCCCTGTATCTACCCCAGCGCTTAGAACGGTGCTCTGCACATAGTAAGCGCTTAACAAATACCAACATTATTATTATTGTTATTATAACCTTGTATCTACTCCAGTGCTTAGAGAAGCAGCGTGGCTCAGTGAGAAGCAGCGTGGCTCAGTGGAAAGAGCACGGGCTTGGGAGTCAGAGGTCATGGGTTCGACTCCCGGCTCTGCCACTTGTCAGCTGCGTGACTGTGGGCAGGTCACTTCACTTCTCTGTGCCTCAGTTCCCTCATCTGTAAAATGGGGATTAAGACTGTGAGCCCCACGTGGGACAACCTGATTCCCCTGTGTCTACCCCAGCGCTTAGAACAGTGCTCGGCACATAGTAAGCGCTTCACAAATACCAACATTATTAATGGTGCTTGGCACATAGTAAGTGCTTAACAAATACCATTATTATCATTACTGATTGAGCGCTTACTGGATGCAGAGCACTGACCTAAGAGCTTGGGAGAGTAAAATACAACAATCAACGGACACTTTTCCTGCCCACATCTAGAGGAAGAGCTTACAGTCTAGAGGGCTGTAAAAGGGGTTCCTGGGTCAGAGACCCATTCTCAAGCCCTCATCCCCAAATTATCACCCTATTGTTCGGGTGTGGATCACTCTATCACTCCAATTCCATAGCATTTGTCCCTACCCTTATCCTTAACTATTTCCCCTATCTGTAACTGATTTTAATGTTTGCCTCCCCCTGGAGACCTTAAGCTCCTTGTAGGCGTAGATCATGTCTACCAACTCTATTGATTCCATCCCATTTATTGAGCGCTTACTGGGTGCACAGCACTGTACTGTACTGTACTTTGTCCAGGGCTTAGTACAGTGCTCTGGACACAGTAAGCACTCAATAAATATCATCAATTAATTGAACCAGTAGCTCAGTTTTATGCCGGATGAAGCAACTCCGCGCTGCATTTAACAATAAACAAACTCAGGAGGGTTTAAAACACTTGAAATAAAACAACAGTGTTTCTTTTGCAATAAACTGCTATAGTTTCATAACCCATCCTGAACTGGGTAGTGCTGATAAACCCCAGTTAGAGTGAGCAATTGGTACCATGAAAATAAAATGGAAGAGTGATAAATGACGTCTAACTTTCCACAGGAAAAACACAAAAGGGCCATAGTGTGTTCTCAAGAACAAAAAAATATATATTTTTAAAGAAATAAAAAACACAGAATAGTTAACTCCACTTATTTATATGCAATGTAAGTATGTGTCAATGATAGAAGATTGTGGATAATAACAATAATAATAATAATAGTGTTGTTTGTTAAGGACATACTATGGGTCAAACACTGGGGTAGATACAAGATAATTAGGTCCCACATGGGGCTGGCAGTCTAAGTAGGAGGGAGAGCAGATATTGAATCCTCTTTCTGCAGAGGAGGAAACTGAGGCACAGAGAAATGAAGTAAGTGGCCCAGGGTCACACAGTAGACAAGTGGCAGAGACAAGGTTAAAACTCAGGTCTTCTGACTCCCAAGCCCATGCTTCTGCCTGTGGTTGTTTAAAAAAACAAACAAAGCAATGATATTGAGTGCCTTCTATACGCGGAGCACAATATTAAGTACTTGGGAGGGTAAGACAGGGTAAGTAGACGTGATCCCTGCCCTTGAGGAGCTTACAATCTTGCTGATTCCTCATTGTCATCCCCCAAAGCTAGCATATGCTAATTTGGTGTTCTCCTTAGTTCAGACTCTTCAAGATATCTCATTTAGCCAACAGACAAAAGTTCTTCCAATGTTTGCACCGTGCATCATAGACAGTTTGATGCTGTGTAAACCTGGGCAAGCCACTTAACATCTCTATGCCTCAGTTTCCTCATCTGTAAAATTGGGTGTGTTAACCTCTTCTCTTTCCCTCTTGGATTGTGAGTCGCATGTGGGACAGGAACTGTGTCCGACCTGATTATCTTGTGTCTACCCCAGGGCTTCCCTCTCAGGGGGGCACCTAGAGAGTTTCCGGTCCCCTACCAGTCTCGGCTACGGGAGGGAGAGTGAAGAAGAGGCCCGGCCACTCCATTCCTAGCTTGGGCAGTGACTAGCGAGTGGAAGGCCATCGGCTACAAGTCAAAACTCACCCGTGCTGGACAGCAGCAGCACGGGAGAGAGTCAAGGGCAGAGACTCGAGTTTTGTGCGTGGAAGGCGGCGAGGGTAAACCACTTCCATATTTGTACCAAGAAAACTCTCTGGATCCACTACCAGACCGATGGTAGATGGAGAGCGGGGCGTTTTGGGAGAGATGCGTCCGTGGTGTCGCTATGGCTCGGAAATGACTCGACAGCATGAGACAAGTCAGGACCCCAAGGCTAAGACCGATGCTTGGCACATAAGAAGCCCTTAACGAATACCACTATTATTATAATTAATAGTCAGCTGATTGCTTCCTGCCAAGCTACATAATCCTATTGCTTCCCTGCAGACTGCTACTATATCGAGATAAGCTGCGACGTCATGACGCATTGTGAGAACTTGAGGAGCAGCACTGTGTATCGGTGCTATGTAATGGGTCTTTAGAAGCCCAGTATGGAATGCATATATGCTGCAACACCTGGAGAAGCAAGCAAGGGCCCGGGAGTCAGAAGGGCATGGTTCTAATCTCAGTTCCGCCACTTATCTCTGCTGTGTGACCTTAGGCAAGTCACTTTATTTCTCTGGGCCTCAGTACCTTCATCTGTAGCTCTCCCACCCCCTTCTAGTCACCTCCCCCTCAGTCCCACAGCACTTAGGTACGTAAGCATTATTTATTTATATAAATTTCTGCCTCCCCTTCAAGGCTGCAAGCTCGTAGAGAATGTCTACCAACTCTGTCATGTTATTATATTATACTCTCCCAAACACTTAACAGTAAGCACTCAATAAATATGATTTTTTCTTTATTTATTTTTTATTTTGTTAATGAGATGTGCATCACCTTGATTCTATTTATTTGCTATTGTCTTAATGAGATGTTCATCCCCTCGAGTCTATTTATTGCTATTGTTCTTGTCTGTCCGTCTCCTCCGATTAGACTGTAAGCCCATCATAGGGCAGGGACTGTCTCTATCTGTTACCGATCTGTACATTCCAAGTGCTTAGTACAGTGCTCTGCACATAGCAATCGCTCAATAAATACTATTGAATGAATGAATCAATAAAAGTGGCATTGAGACTATGAGCCCCACATGGGACAGGGACTATGTCCGATCCGTTTTGCTTGTATCTACCCCAGTGCTTAGTAGAGTGCCCGGCACATAGTAAGTACTTAACGAATGTCATAGTTATTTATTATCACTATTATTATTATTATTATTATTATTAAAGACCTATCACAAAGTGCAAGAACACCGAGGAAAACTGTCACTGAAACTAAACAGTGTCGTACTGGGAAAAATTCTAACCTAAGTGTTATAGTGTGGATGTGGCCTCCTGAAAAGAGCACAGACCTGGCAGTCAGAGGACATGGGTTCTACACAGCGTGGCTCAGTTGAAAGAGCACGGGCTTTGGAGTCAGAGGTCATGGGTTCGAATTCCGGCTAGGCCACTTGTCAGCTGTGTGACTTTGGGCAAGTCACTTCACTTCTCGGTGCCTCAGTGACCTCATCTGTAAAATGGGGACTAAGACTGTGAGCCCCACATGGGACAACCTGATTCCCCTGTGTCTACCCCAGCTCTTAGAACAGTGCTCGGCACATAGTAAGCGCTTAACAAATACCAACATTATTATTATTAATCCCAGCTCTGCTATTTACCTGCTGTGTGACCTTGGGCAAGAAACTGGCCTTCTCTGGGCCTCATCTGTAAAATGGGGATTCAATACCTCTTCACCCTTCTTTGACTGGGAGCCCGAGGTGAGACCTGATCTTCTTGTATCTACTCCATAGTAAGCACTATTTTTTACAGTATCTGTTAAGCACTCACTATGCGCCAAGCACTGTTCTAAGCAATAGGTTAGATACAAGGTAACCAGGTTGGACACAGTTCCTGTCCCACATGGGTCTCACAATCTTAACCCCATTTTACAGATGAGGTAACTGAGGCACCGAACATTAATGTTAGGAAGACTTGCTACGAGGAGTCTGGAAAAAGTCATGAAATGTGCTGATGTAGCAATTGCCACAAAAAGTTAAATTGCCAATTCTACGGTTTTCCAGTGACAATGTATGAATCTGAAAGCCGGACAGTGGAAAAACGGGATAGAAAGAGCATCGATTCTGCTGAAATGTGGTGCTGGAGAAGCTTTTTACGAATATCAAAGATTGCCCAAAAAAACAAATGGATTTGGAAGCAAATTAAACCAAAGTGGTCTTTGGAAGGCCAAATGACAACTTAAATGAGCATATTTTGGACACATAATCAGAAGGACTCATTTTCTGGAGAAGACACTAATATTAGGAAAAGTCCAAGGGAAAATGTGGAAGAGGCAGACCGTCAACTAGATGGATAGAGACCAAAACAACAAAAAAAGAACAGTTAGCAAGGTTACGGATTATGGTATAAGACGTTCCGGAGAAAACATATTCATAGTGTCGCTATGAATCGGAAACGACTCAACGGCACTGGATAATAATAATAACTGAGGCACAGAGTAGTGAAATGATGTGCTCAAGTTGCCACAGCAGGCAAGTAGTGGAGATGGGATTAGAACCCAGGTCCTTCTAATCCCAGACCCGTGCTACATTCACTAGGACATAATTGTTATTATTATTCTTAAAATATTTGCTCGGATCCCCAGCCTCATAGACCTTGATCAATGATGGAAAGAC
Source organism: Ornithorhynchus anatinus (assembly GCF_004115215.2). NCBI lineage: Eukaryota > Metazoa > Chordata > Mammalia > Monotremata > Ornithorhynchidae > Ornithorhynchus > Ornithorhynchus anatinus. Next base: position 63,307,987 of record NC_041735.1, on the reverse strand, counting down.
TAAAGGTAATAATAATGGTATTTGTTAAATGCTACATGCAAAGCACTGTACGAAGCACTGAGGAAGATACAGGATAGTAAGGTTATTCATTCATTCATTCAATAGTATTTACTGAGCGCTTACTATATGCAGAGCACTGTACTAAGGCTTGGAATGTACAAACCGGCAACAGATAGAGACAGTCCCTGCCCACTGACGGGCTCACAGTCCCAGTCCCACATGGGGCTCTAAGTAGGAAAGAGAATAAATATCAAATTTCCATGTTACAGATAAGGAAACTGGGGCACAGAGAACTTAATTGACTTGCCTGTAAACTGTAAGCTCCTTGAGGTCCATCTCAGTTGTATTATACTCTCCCATGCTCTTAGTATTCATTCATTCATTCATTTATTCAATAGTATTTATTGAGCACTTACTATGTGCAGAGCACTGTACTAAGCGCTTGGGATGAACAAGTCGGCAACAGATAGAGACGGTCCCTGCCGTCTGACGGGCTTACGGTCTAATCGGGGGAGACGGACAGACGAGAACGATGGCAATAAATAGAGTCGAGGGGAAGAACGTCTCGTAAAAACCGATGGCAACTAAATAGAATCGAGGCGATGTACAATTCATTAACAAAATAAATAGGGTAATGGAAATATATACAGTCGAGCGGACGAATACAGTGCTGTGGGGATGGGAAGGGAGAGGTGGAGGAGCAGAGGGAAAAGGGGAAAAAGAGGGTTTAGCTGCGGAGAGGTAAAGGGGGGGGTGGCAGAGGGAGTAGAGGGAGAAGAGGAGCTCAGTCTGGGAAGGCCTCTTGGAGGAGGTGAGTTTTAAGTAGGGTTTCGAAGAGGGAAAGAGAATCAGTCTGGCGGAGGTGAGGAGGGAGGGCGTTCCGGGACCGCGGGAGGACGCGACCCGGGGGTCGACGGAGGGATGGGCAAGACCGAGGGACGGCGAGGAGGTGGGCGGCGGAGGAGCGGAGCGTGCGGGGTGGGCGGTAGAAAGAGAGAAGGGAGGAGAGGTAGGGAGGGGCGAGGTGATGGAGAGCCTCGAAGCCTAGAGTGAGGAGTTTTTGTTTGGAGCGGAGGTCGACAGGCAACCACTGGAGTTGTTTAAGAAGGGGAGTGACATGCCCAGATCGTTTCTGCGGGAAGATGAGCCGGGCGGCGGAGTGAAGAACAGACCGGAGCGGGGCGAGAGAGGAGGAAGGGAGGTCAGAGAGAAGGCCGACACGGTAGTCTAGCCGGGATATAACGAGAGCCGGTAACGGTAAAGTAGCCGTCCGGGTGGAGAGGAAAGGGCGGATCTTGGCGATATTGTAGAGGTGAAACCGGCAGGTCTCGGTAACGGATAGGATGCGTGGGGTGAACGAGAGAGACGAGTCAAGGATGACACCGAGATCGCGGGCCCGAGAGACGGGAAGGACAGTCGTGCCATCCACGGTGATAGACAAGTCTGGGAGAGGACCGGGTTCGGGAGGGAAGATGAGGAGCTCAGTCTCGCTCATGTTGAGTTTTAGGCGGCGGGCCGACATCCAGGTGGAGACGTCCCGGAGGCGGGAGGAGATGCGAGCCCGAAGGGAGGGGGAGAGGACGGGGGCGGAGATGTAGATCTGCGTGTCATCTGCGTAGAGATGGTAGTCAAAGCTGTGAGAGCGAATGAGTTCACCGAGGGAGTGAGTGTTGGTAAGCGTCAATAAGTACATCGACAAGTACCACTGATACGAAGTAAGTGGTGGAGTGAGTGTAGGCCTTCGAGAAGCAAAGGTGTTCCCTTCAATGATCACCAAGTGTAGGTTTCCGGCTGAGCCGCTGGATTTTCATACCGACCACCCTCAGAGCCAGGAGGAGGAAGTTGATGAGAGGAGGTGTATTCAGCTGACGTGGTCTGGTAGACTGATTCCAGGCCTCTGAGCGAAGCAATGTGGCCACGGTAACTGAACAAGAACGCTAGACTAAGTTCCTCGAAGGCACGGATCGTGGCTCCCAACGCCGCTGAGTCGTATTCTCCCAAGTGCTTAGTCTGGTGCTCTTCACGCAAGAAGCGCTCAATAAACTCATTCGATCGTATTTATTGAGCGCTTACTGTGTGCAGAGCACTGTACTAAGCACGTGGATAAACAGACACATTCGCTGCCCGCCACTGATTGACTGACTGATGCTTTCACAATCAATTGTACTTATTGAATGTCTCTGTGTGCTCAGCACAGTATACTAAGTGTGTGAGAGAGGACAATATAACTGAGCTGAAGTACACGGTCCTTGCCCACAACGAGATTTCAGACAAATTTATTTATATTAATATCTGCCTTCCCCTCTAGACTAACTCCTTGTAGCTGTTTATCAATTCTGTTGTACTGCACTCTCCCAAATACTTATACAGCATTCTATATCCAATAAGCACTCAATAAATATCATTAACTGGGAGATGATAAACTTGCCTCCCTAGAGGGCCCGGGACTAGAAAAACATTCCGTGAGAACCTTGGAGGGTGGACAGAATTGGACCCAACTCAATAAGTAGCTTGGACCCTGGGCCTCGGAGTCAGAGAACCTGGTTTCTAACCCCTGCTCCACCACTCGTCCGCTGGATGACCTTGGGAAAGTAACTTCACTTCTCTGTGCCTCAGTTTCCTCCTCTGTAAAATGGAGATTGAGACTGTGAGCCCCATGTGGGACAGGGAGTGTGTCCAACCCGACTGAACTGTATCTACCCCAGTGCTTGGTAAAGTGCCTGGAACAAAGCAAGTGTGTAATAGACATCACACTTATTATATTATTATTAGGGAAGAAGTTGTTATGCTCTCTGTGAGCCCCACATGGGACAAGATCAGCATTTAACCTGATTCCCTGGTATCTACCCCTGGTCTTGGCACACGGGAAGGGCTTAACCAATATCCCCATTACTATTAATAATAATAATAATATTGGTATTTAAGCGCTTACTATGTGCAGAGCACTGTTCTAGGCGCTGGGGTAGATACAGGGTCATCAGGTTGTCCCACGTGAGGCTCACAGTTAATCCCCATTTTACAGATGAGGTAACTGAGGCACAGAGAAGTGAAGTGACTTGCCCACAGTCACACAGCTGACAAGTGGCAGAGCCGGATTTCGAACCCATGACCTCTGACTCCCAAGCCCGGGCTCAGTCATAATGCTGCTTCTCATAATTAACTTACTCATAATTAACTCCTCGTGCCTCTTCAGACTACACTGGAGCCTACAGAAGATTGCGGTATTATGGGATAGGTGCCTTCTGCCCAGGAAACACATCTTGTGATTCTGTCATAAAGCCCAACTATTTAGTACAGTGCACTGAATACCAGAGGGGCTTAGTAAATACTATTACTAATGGAGTCTGGGCAAAAGACCATAAGAAGGGCTACCTAGTCTCACCATATTGCCAGATATTGGACAGTCACAGTGAGGAGGGGAGAGGAGAGGGAGACTGTAAGCCCGTCAAACGGCGGGGACCGTCTCTATCTGTTGCCGACTTGTTCATCCCAAGCGCTTAGTACAGTGCTCTGCACATAGTAAGCGCTCAATAAATACTATTGAATGAAAGATCATCCTCTAGGTTAAGACATGCAATTGCACTATTTGATATCATACGCAACTTCTCCGCGGATCAACCCTTATCCCAAAATGAACGCAAACTACATATTTGAGATTACATTATTTCAAATACGAAGACTTGCTCCGCCTAATGGGAATTATCGTAAGGTAGGAAAACCACGAAGTATTAAGGTTTGAGAATGTAGGTGAAAAGCAGATTGCCTCACATCATACTCTGATGACCCAGTTTCTGCAACGGCTTCCTTCCCTGAAAATATAATTTTCAATACATTTGGCAGTGTTGCTCAAAATGGTTCCACTTAAGACCAATATTTGAGAAGCAGCGTGGTCTAGCGGAAAGAGTACAGGCCTGGATGTCAGAGGACCTGGGTTCTAATCTCAGCTCTGCCACTTGTCTTCGGTGCGACTTTGGGAAAGTTTCTGAAATTCTCCCATAAATTACCTCAACTGAAAAATGGGGATTAAGACCCTGGGCCCTGTGTGAGTCTGTATCCAGCTGGATTATTTTTCATCTACCCTAGCACTTAGTACAATACCTGGAACAGAATAAACGCTTAACAAATACCACTTTTTAAAAAATGAGGTTTCAGTAATAGATCCGCTTCACTAACTATAAAAGAAGCAGCACGACCTAGCACAGGCTAGCAAGTCAGAGGTCTTGGGTTTTAATCCCGCCTTCGCCACTTGTCTACTGTGTGACCTTGGGCAAGTTACTTAATTTCTCTGTGCCTCAATTGCCTCATCTGTAAAATGGGGACTGAGATTGTGAGCCCCACGCGGGACAACCCGATTACCTCGAATCTACCCCAGCGCTTAGAACAGTGCTCGGCACTTAGTAAGCGCTTAACAAATATCATAATCATTATAAAATATAAATAAATGTACTCCCCAGTGGCCCTTTTAAGTCAGAATGACAGCACGCAAGAACAAAAATCAGACAGGAACGTCCAAACACTTTCAGGCCCACAGCACGAACTAGGAATTTTCATTAAGGGAAAAACGATTATCAAATGTTCCCGTCGCCTTGGGAATCAACCCAATTAAGCCGACTAGAAGTTTATTAACAACTCAGACTCCTAACAACAACTCTCTCTTAATCTACCAAAGCATTTCCACACGTCGCCACGCAGAAAGTCACCTTACGTAAGTCGAGCGTGGATTCGTTAGTGGAGCAACCACCTCCATCTACCTCCCAAAATAGGATGGATCCATCCATTGCCATAGCAAGTAGCAACACGTTTTCCCTCTTCAGACATCTGCCGCGTTCAAGTTAATTACGGCAGTGAGGAGTAGAAAAACGCCCGCCACATAATTACCATTTCAGTTACCTGAATTGTCTTTATTGAAAGACTATTTAATAAAAGTTTATAGAATCGCATCTTCAAAGCTAAAACAATCACTGGTAATTATGAGATTAAAATATTTCACATTTTTAATGGAACGCTTTAAATCTACCTCTTTTTAAAACCAATGAAAGTTAAGGTTTGATTAATAAAAGAAAAAAAGTACCCTCAATTCAAAAACACATTTAGCTCACATCTTGGACTCCAAGCTCTGTCCCGACCCAAGCTGAGGTACAGAAAACGGGCCCTTGAAAAGAGATGCTCCTGTGTGCTGAATCTTTGCTGGTTTAGGTGATCTTTTGCTGGGCCTGGTTCTAATCCCGACACCACCACTTGTCTGTCGTGTGACCCTAAGCAAGTCACTTCACTTTTCTGGGCCTCAGTTCCCTCAAAAGTGGAGGAGTGACAAGGCTGCATCTGGGATAGCACAAAGTTGTTTTAGTCTGGAACCCCAGATCCTACCCAAAATTCACCATGGAAAGAGCTGGTCCATATCTACCTCAGTGACAGAGAACTGGGCTTCTAGGAATAATAATAATGATGATAATAATAATAATAATATTTGTTAAACTCTTACCATGAACCAAGCACTGTTCTAAGCGCTGAAGCACTGCTGAAAGCTCCGAGGTCGTGGGTTTTAATCCTGGCTTCGCCACTTGCCAACTGTGTGACCTTGGGCAAGTCACGTAATTTCTCTGTGCCTCAACTGCCTCATCTGTAGTGCTCACTGAGTGCTCCCCCCACTATTCATTGAATCATAATTACTGAGGGCTTACTGTGTGCAGAGCATTGTACTAAGCGCTTGAGAGAGTACAATACAACAATAAACAGACACATACCGAGTCCACAATGAGCTAAGAAGCACGGCTCAGTGGAAAGAGCCTGGGCTTCCGAGTCAGAGGTCATGAGTTCGACTCCCGGCTCTGCCACTTGTCAGCTGTGTGACTGTGGGCAAGTCACTTCACTTCTCTGTGCCTCAATTACCTCATCTGTAAAATGGGGATTAACTGTGAGCCTCACGTGGGACAACCTGATGACCCTGTATCTACCCCAGCGCTTAGAACAGTGCTCTGCACACCGTAAGTGCTTAACAAATACCAACATTATTATTATTGGAGACGAGCTTACCTTCCCAAACGTGTCCCTGACCCCCAAGATCCTTGGACAAGTAGGGAATGAGGCAGGGAGAGGGGAACCCTCAGGGAGCCTGCTCCAAACTGGAATTGGGGCAACTCAAGCAGCAGTGTGGTCTAGTGGATAGAAGGACCTGGGTTCTAATCCCGACACCACCACTTGTCTGCCGTGTGACCCTGAGCAAGTCTCTTCACTTTTCTGGGCCTCATTTCCCTCATCTGTAAAATGGGGATTAAGGTTGTGAGCCCCACGTGGAACGGGGACTGTATCCAACCTGATTAGGTTATACCTGTCCCGACACTTAGTACAGTGCCCGGCACATAGTAAGCACTTAACAAATGTCATAAAACAAAGCAAACTCAATGGCGTTTGAGTGATACTTAAGTACAATCTGTAATTTATTGCTTTTACATAAATGTCGGTCTCCCCCAACTAGACTGTAAACTCGTTGTGGGCAGGAAATGTGTCTGTTTATGGTTGTGTGTAATCTCCCAAGCGCTTAATACTGTGCTCTGCACACAGTAAGTGCTCAATAAATATGATCGAATGAATGAACGAATGAGTGCCTCCAAGCAGAGCCCAGCGTAGATCTCTCAGAGGAATACACAAGGAGAAAACACACATTTCCTGCCTGTAAGCAGCTTGCACTCAAACAACCCACCGGAGCTGCTTCAGGCGTGGGATTCCAGGAGGTGGTGGAGCCTACCAAGCCACACTGCCCTGCCCAGATGCACAATGAGGTTGGCAGGACAAACAGCTGATGGCTGTGAAAGTGTCTGGGGAAATGAAAGTGCTAAATTATGATATTACCCAATTAACAAGACTGTAAACTTGTGCTCTAGACTCTAAGTTCATTGGGAAAGTACCTATAAACAGTTGTGTCTCATACTGTTAAACTGTACAGTGCTCTGCACACAGTAAGCACTCAATAAATTTGATTAACAATAACATTGATATTGATGGTATTTGTTGAGTGCTTTCTCTGTGCCAAGCACTGTACTAGGCTCTGGGTGGATACAAACAGATCGAGTAGGACACAGTCCCTGTCCCATGTGGGGATCACCGTCTCATTCCCCATTTTACAGATGAGGTAACTGAAGCCCAAAGAAGTGAAATGGCTTGCCCCAGGTCGCACAGCAGACAAGTGGTGGAGCCGGGATTAGAATCCAGTGCTCAGAACAGTGCCCAGTGCTTAGAACAGTGCTTCACTCATAGTAAGCGCTCAACAAATGCCATCATCATCATTATTACAGTTGATAGAACATGGGCCTGGAAGCCAGAAGGTCATGGGTTCTAATACCAACTCTGCCATTTGTCTGCTGTGTGACCTTGGGCAGGTCACTTAACCTCTCTGTACCTCAGTTATCTCATCTGTAAAATGGGAATGAATACTGTGAGCCCCATGTGGGACAGGGTCTGTGGCCAACCTGTTTGCTTGTATCTTCCCCAGCGCTTAGTATAGTGTCTGGAATATAGTAAGCACTTAAATACCACAATTAGTATTATTGTGATTATTATGACCTTCTGACTCCCAGGCCCATGCTCTATCATGCTGCTCTAAGGCATCACACCCACAATCCTTGGAGATACCACTTAAGTCACCACTTAAGTCACCCACTCATTAGCAATATCAAGGCAAACAAGCTCAGTACAGTGCTCTGCACACAATAAGCGCCTCAATAAATAAAGCTGAAAGAATGAATGAAACGTGCCCAAATGCACACACACAAAACCTGACTTGCTCCCCAGTGATGTAACATTAAATGCTCCTTCCCGTCTCACAGGCCCGTAACCTTGGTGTTAGCCTTGACTCCTCTCTCTCATTCAACCCACATATTCAGTCGGTCACCAATCCTGACCGTCCCACTTTCACAACTCAGCTGAAATCCGCCCATTCCTCTCCATCCAAACCACTACCACATTAATACAATCACTCATCCTATCCCGACTGGATTACCGCATCGGCTTCCTTGCTGACCTCCCAACCTCCTGTCTCTCCCCATTCCAGTCCAGACTTCATTCCGCTCATCTTTCTACAAAAATATTCAGGACATGTCACCCCTCCCCCCCCTTAAAAACCTCCAGTGGTTGCCCGTCCACTTCCGTACCAAACAAAAACTCCTCACCATTGGCTTTAGAGCACTCCATCCCCTCCTTCCTCACCTCTCCTCCTCTCCTTCTCGAGCCCAGCCCGCACACTCCGCTCCTCTGCCGCCGCTCACCTCCTCACTGGGCCCCCATCTCTCCTGTCTCGCCGCCGACCCCGGTCCACGTCCTGACTCTGGCCTGGAACGCCCTCTCCTCAAATCCTACAATTACACTCTCCCCCTTCAAAACCTTATTGAAGGAACATCTTCAAGACGCTACCCCAGACTAAGCCCCATTTTTCCTCATTTCCCCCTCCTTTCTGCGTCATCCTGACATTCTCCCTTTGCCCTCTCCCCAAACCCCCACCAGCCCCACAGCACTTACGCATATATCTGTAATTTTATTTATTCGTACTGTCTGTCTGTCTCCGCGCCTCTAGTCTGGGAGCTCATTATGGGCAAGGAATGTCAGTTTATTGTTCTACGTACTTTCCCAAGTGCTTAATACAGTGCCCTGCACACGGTAAGCACTTAATAAATATGACTCAGTGAATGAATGCTTGCAAAGCAATGTGATGGAAATGGATTTTCAGGGTGCTAATGATTAAGTCATGCCCGGGGAAAATCTTTTGAGCCAGAAATTGAGTATGGGTTATCGACAGATTAAACATTACAAATTGGATATTTACATGAATGTCCGTCTCACCCTCTAGACTCTAAACTCACTGTGGATAGGGAACTTGTCTACCAACTCTGTTATGTTGTTTTCTCTCATGCGCTTAATACAGGGCTCTGAGCATAGTAGGTACTCAATAAATGAGAAGCAGCTTGGCCTAGTGGACAGAGCACGGGTCTGGATATCAGGAGGTCCTGGATTCTAATCCTGGCTCCGCCACTTGTCTGCTGTATAATCCTGGGCAAGTCACTTCACTTCTCTGTGCCTCAGATCCCTAATCTGTAAAATGGGGATTGAAACTCTGAACGCTATAGGGGACAGGGACTGTGTTCAACCAGATTATCTTGTATCTACCCCAAAGCTTAGAACAGTGCCTGGCACATCGCGCTTAACAGAGTTATAATTAATAATTATAATAATGATAATAATAATGGTATTTGTTCAGAGCTATGTGTCAAGCACTCTTCTAAGCACTGGGGTAATAATAATAATAATGTTGGTATTTGTTAAGCGCTTACTATGTGCAGAGCACTGTTCTAAGCGCTGGGGGAGATATAGGGTCATGAGGTAGTAGACAGAGGGGTAGTCAACAGGGGTAGACACAGGGCAATCAGGTTGTTCCATGTGGGGCACGAGGAAGCAGCGTGGCTCAGTGGAAAGAGCCTGGGCTTCGGAGTCAGAGGTCATGGGTTCGACTCCTGGCTTTGCCACTTGTCAGCTGTGTGACTGTGGGCAAGTCACTTCACTTCTCTGGGCCTCAGTTACCTCATCTGTAAAATGGGGATTAACCGTGAGCCTCACGTGGGACAACCTGATGACCCTGTATCTCCCCCAGTGCTTAGAACACTACTCTGCACATAGTAAGAGCTTAACAAATACTAACATTATTATCACAGTCTTAGTCCCCATTTTACAGATGAGGTAACTGAGGCACAGATAAATTAAGTGACTTGCCCAAAGTCACACAGCTGTCAAGTGGCAGAGCCAGAATTCAAACCCACAATCTATTCTCTATTGTTGTTATTATTATTACTAAGTGTCTATGAGGGAAGCAGCAAAGCATAGTAGAAAAAGCACAGACCTGGGAGTCAAAAGGATCTAGGTTCTAATCCTGGCTCTGCCACTTGTGTTCAATGTGACCTTGGGCAAGTCACTTCACTTCTCTATGCCTCCATCACCTGATCTGTAAAATAGGATTAAGACTGTGAGCCCCATGTGGAACAGAGACTGTGTCCAACCTGATTAGCTTGTGTCTACTCCAGGGCTTAGAGCAGTGCTTGACGCATAGTAAGTGCTTAACAAATACCATCATCAACAACGCTGAGGATGACGAAGATGTGGGGCAATGTTTTAAGGGGAGGGAGCTTCAAGGAGTCATGGCTCTAGGGGATCAAAGCCTTCCTCCCCTTTCCGGCCTCCAGGAGGAATTCAAAAAGCCCTCAAGTCTGTCCTGAGGACCGCTAAAGGCTCTAGCTGTCTCCAGACCTCACAGAGAGCTGGTCAGTCTCCAGACCACAGACACCCAGAAGCAGCGTGGCTCAAGGGAAAGAGGGCGGGCTTGGGAATCAGAGGTTCTAACCCCGGCTCTGCCACTTATCAGCTGTGTGACTCTGGGAAAGTCACTTCACTTCTCGGTGCCTCAGTTACCTCATCTGTAAAATAGGGATGAGGACTGTGAGCCCCAGGTGGGACAATCTGATTGCCTTGTATCTACCCCAGCACTTACAACAGTGCTTGGCACACAGTAAGCGCTTAACAAATGCCATCATCATCAACATCTTAGGGAGCCAGAGAGCCCATCCGGCTACCTAGCTGCGGATGAATCAGACATGTGCCTTTCCAGAGACTCTGAGGCCAGGGACTGAGGAGAGTAGCCACATTAGGCCCTGGTGCTGACCTATAAGCCACAACCAGAGGCCGAGTCATAATCGGACACGTCAATCGGCTTCGCTTTCAGCTGCCCGGGCTGACTAAGCCCGGGCCTGGGAGTCAGAAGGTCATGCGTTCTCATCCCGACTCCACCGCTTGTCTGCTGGGGGACGTTAGGCAAGTCATTTCACTTCTTTGGGCCTCAGTTCCCTCATCTCTAAAATGGGGATTGAGACTGTGAGCCCCACGTGGGACAGGAACTGTGTCCAACCCGATTTGCTAGTATCCACCCCATCGCTTAGTACAGTGCCTGACACCTAGTAAGCGCTTGACAAATACCACAACCATTATTATTATTATTGTTACCCACCCTGCCCAAAAATCCATCAGGAAAAGCAAATGGCTTCATCGCCACCACTCTAAATGATACCACTGGGTCCTTAGCCCTTCTCTCCCCCCAAGGAGCTACCATTTCAGAAAAATACCACCAATAAGCTATAATTCTAACACAGTTAAGGCTAGACTGTGAGCTCCTTGTGGGCAGAGAATACATCTGTTTATTGTTATTTTGTGTTCTCCCAAGCGCTTAGTACAGTGCTCTGCACACAATAAGTGCTCAATAAATACGACTGAATGAATGAGTAGCAATCAGATGATCTGGGCTGTGATATGCCAAAATCAGAGCACAGTAGGCAAAAGATTTCTCCTCGCCATACCTTAGTTTCCTCATTAGTTAAACGGCAATAACATCACCTGCTACTCTTTCAAAGGTAATATTTAAGTACTCTAAGGATTTGAAATTACAGTTAATGCAGGATGCCTAAGTAAATGTAAGATATACAGAGGGATGTGTTTTAATGAAAACAAACTCTTCTTCCTCAACTGTTACCCGTCTTTCACAGCTCCCCAGGGAAAATGAGGAGATAATGTTTCTAAGGGTTTGCAACTCAAGGCACGTTAAAGGCGCTTAATCAGATCCTTGAAAGTTTCCCCTCCCCTGAGACAACTGTACACCTTTGGTTTTAGATCCTCTGACACTGATCTACTCGACTTTTTCTTTCATTTTTCAAGTAACAAGATATTGAAATCTATTCCAAGAGGGAATTTGTGGTTTCATCAAACTCTAACCCCAAAATGGTACATTTTGTCCGGTTGTATTTGGCGTTCTGAAAAGAAGAAAAGCTATGAGTCAGGATGATGAAGAACTTATCACTTAACAATAATAATAGTGGCATTTGTTAAGCTCTTACTATGAGCCAAACGTTGTACTGGACTAGGTATAGGATAGTCAGAGAGGACACAGTCCCTGTCTTACGCAGGGCTCGCAGAGTAATGGGGAGGAAAACCAGGAATTTAATACTTTTCACCGGCGAGAAAACTGAGGCACAACTAAGTTATGGGATTTGCCTAAGATTACAAGCAGGCAAGTGCGGAGCTGGGAGTAGAACCCAGGTCTCCCGACTCTCACTCTTATGACCTTTCCATTAGGTCACGCAGCTTCTCATCTGTATCATGTCACTCTCGGCTGTTTGGGGTCTTACCCAACTGACACAGCGTTATCTATAGCAGAAAAGCTTCAAGTCACTTTCGTTGGGCAAAGACAAGCCGTATAACCTGTAAGATTTTGTGGCCAGGGAACATGCTGCTAACTCTGTAGCACTTTCCCAGGCGTTTAGTACTGTGCTCTGCGCATAGCAAGTGCTCCATAAATAAGTCATAAATAAGTTATTTGATGGCTACAAATCTTGAAAAACAAGCAAGGAAAAGGCAGAGCAGCTCATTATATGAGAGAAGCAATAAGACGGACTACAAACAAGTAGACGTAAGATCGACGTGATCAGAGAACGTGTCAGCTGTATCATTAGAGCGTAGTCTCCCAAGAGCTTACTACAGTGCTCTGCAGATAGTAAGTGTTCAATAAATACGATTAATTGATTGATCTGAGAGCCCCAAGGCTCTTTAAACCCTTGAATGATGCCATTTCTACACGTGGGTAAGAAGATACGAAGCAAGGAAACTGTTGCACTCAAAGACCAAAGAAGAAAACTAACTTTGAGGCTCTAAGAGTTTCAGAAAGCAAGAACTGAGAGGTCCAGAAACAAAAGGAGGAGCTATCAGTTCTTCATCCCAAAAGATCTGCAGGGGGATAAATTATTAGCTCTAGCCCAAGTAGATGCAAAGAGAAGCAATCAATAAATAGTATTTATTGAGACTTACTATGTACAGAGCACTGTATTTAGCGCTTAAAAGAGACTAATATGATAGAGTTAGCAGACACATTCCCTGCCCACAAGTCTGGAGGGGGAGACATTCACTGAATACTATTTCATTCAGTCGCATTTATTAAGCACTTACTATTAATGTAAACATTAAATAACATTAACATTAATAGAAATAAATAAATTACTCTAGATGAAGGGGAGGGGTGCTACTTAGAAGCAGCATTGTCTAGTGGAAAGGACATAGGCCTGGGAGTCAGAGGACCTGGGTTTTAAATTGGGATACATTAATAATAATAATAATAATAATGTTATTTGTTCATTCATTCATTCAATAGCATTTATTGAGCACTTACTATGTGCAGAGCACTGTACTAAGCGCTTGGGATGAACAAGTTGGCAACAGATAGAGACAGTCCCTGCCGTTTGACGGGCTTACAGTCTAATCGGGGGAGATGGACAGACAAGAACAATGGCAATAAATAGAGTCAAGAGGAAGAACATCTCATAAAAACAATGGCAACTAAATAGAATCAAGTTTGTTAAGAGCTTACTATGTGCAGAGTCCTGTTCTAAGCACTGGGGTAGATACAGGGTAATCAGGTTGTCCCATGTGAGGCTCAGAGTTAAGCCCCATTTTACAGATGAGGTAACTGAGGCACAGAGAAGTTAAGTGACTTGCCCACAGTCACACTGCTGACAAGGGGCAGAGCCGGGATTCAAACCCATGACCTCTGACTCCTCTTACCTGCTGTGTGTTCTTGGGCAAATCACTTCTTGGTGCCTCAGTTTCTTCAGTGCTCTGCACATAGTAAATGCTCAGTAAATATGACTGATTGATTGAATGGCTGTTGCCAAACTCAAGTCTAGATCAGGACCAAAAGGGAGTGACCTGACTCTGGAAAGGAAGCTGGCATACATGTTCTCCCACGGGGAACATTTAGTCAGCAAAAGTCCAAGGGGACAACTGCATATATCCTCTTGACAGCTGGGTTTATTTTCAGAGGAGGAATTTTCAGTGGGTTAATCGGAGCGAACAAATCAGAGGAGCGTGTTGAGAGGCAGTGATTCAACAAGGACAGAGAAAGACAGAGGCCTAATGTTGCCTTCCACTGGGCACATGCCCCATTTTCAACCTTTCCCAGATGATTCATTGTTCTGAGGAAAAGTAGTCACAGAAAGATTGCCAATTAATCCTACACAGGAAACTTGAATTACTACTACGGTTTTCCACAAAATTATTTGGAACTTTTTTTTTCCTAATTCAAAACAGGTTGAACATGAAGACCGGGGGCAGTTGTTGAGGGTTTTGGCCTAGCCTGACAAGAAAAGCTGCTCAGAGTAAGATTTCAGAGACACTCTCAAAATTGGCTACAAAGCGACTGTCTCAACATAATCAGCAACAATTTCACAGAGCTAATCCATTGTGGTACTGCAGTGCCTGAATTTTACAGAAGATGATCAAATGTGAACGCACACTTCAAGTCATATACAGATGAAGCGAGTTACTGAGGAAACTGAGCTGGCTGATTTGGACTTTGCATACAGCTATCCTTTGTTTTTAGGAAGCCTGGCCTAGAGGAAAGAGTGTGGAATTGAACTGCTGAGTGTCCTTAGGCACATCACTACACCTCTTGGATTTTTGACTGTGGTATCTAGTAAGCGCACCATGCTTCAACCGCTTTGCTAAGCGCTGAGGTAGACTCAAGATGTCACAGTCCCTGTTCCACAAGGGGCCCACGCTCTAAGAGGGAAGGAGAATGGGTATTTTGTCCCATTTTACAGCTGAAGAAACTGAGGCAGAAATACTCCCCCTAGATTAGTTCACAGATAAGAGGCAGAGCTAGGATTAGAGCCCAGGTGGCCAAATGTCCCGTCCCCACGATCTTTGCCCTAGGCCATGTTGCCTCCATTTCCTCATCTGCACAAAGGAGCTAAGATCCCTTCTCTCTCTACATCTTAGATTATGAAACCCCATGTGGAGCAGAAACTATGTTTGATCTACCTATCTTGTACCTACCTCACTGCTGAGCACCGGGCTTGGCACCCAGATCGCACGCTTAGCTCCTCTCAGACAATTCATAGCAGTGTCTGCTCATTTTCCTCCTTGTTCTCATGCTCCCTCCCTCTCCTTTTTCCCTCTTTCTGCCTGGCACTCCTCCCCCTCCGCACTTCACATCCAGCAGACCACTGCTCTCCCCCATCTTCAGAGACCTCCTAAAATCATATCTCCTCCTGGGGGCTTTCTCTGATTAATCTTTCATTCGATCGTATTTATAAGCACTTACTGTTTCCAGAACACTGTATGTACTAAGCATCTGGGAGAGTACCATATAACAATAAACACATTTCCTGTCCACAACAGGCTGACAGTCTTAGGGGAGGGAGGAGGAGAACGGGACACGACACATAGACATTAATACAAATAAATAAACGACAGATACGTACTTACGTGCTGTGGGGTTGGGAGGGAAGAAGAAAAAAGGGAGCTAGTCAGAGTGATGCAAAAGGGAGTGGGAGAAGAGGAAAGAAAGTCTTAGTCTGGGAAGGCCTCTTGGAAGAGATGTGCCCTCAATAAGGCTTTGAAGGGAGAGGAGAGTAAATGTCTGTGGGATTTGAGGAGGAAGAGTTCCAGGCCAGAGGCAGGAGGTGGGTGAGGAGTGGGCAAGGGGTTAGGAATATTGAGGCATAGTGAGAAGGCTGGCATTAGAAGAGTGAAGTGTGTGGGCTGGGTTGCAGTAGGAGAGGAGAGAGGCAAGGTTAGAGGGAGCAAAGTGATGGAGGGTTCTAAAGCCAATGGTGAGTAGCTTTTGTTGGATGCGGAGGTAGATGGGCAACCACTGGACATTTTTGAGGAGTGGGGTGACATATCGTGAATGTTTCTATAGACATATGATGCAGGCAGCAGAGTGAAGTATGGATTGGAGAGGGGAGAGGCGGGAGGCTGGGAGGTCAGCAAGGAGGCTGATGCAGTCATCCAGGTGGGATAGGATGAATGACTGTATTAATTGGTAGCAGTTTGGATGGAGAGGAAAGGGCAGATTTTAGCGATGTTGTGAAGGTGGGACCGACGGGATTTAGTGATGGACTGAATATGCGGGTTGAATAAGAGAGAAGAATCAAGGATAACGCCAAGGTTATGGTCTTGTGAGACAGGAAGGATGGTGGAGCCATCTACAGGGATGGCAAAATAACAGGGAGGTCAGGGTTTGGGTGGGGTGATAAGGAGTTCTGCTTTCGACATGCTAGGTTTGAGGTGACAGGGGGACATCCAAGTAGGGATGTCTTGAAAGCAAGAGGAAATTTGAGAATGCAGAGAAGGAGAGAGATCAGGGTTGAAGATGTAATAATAGTAATAAAAATAATGATAATAATGATGGTATTTTTTAAGTGCTTACTATGTGCCAAGCACTGTTCTAAGTGCTGGGGGAGAGACAAGGTTATCAGGTTGTCCCAGGTGGGGCTCACAGCCTTAATCCGCATTTTACAGGTGAGAACTTTGAGGCCAAGAGAAGTTAAGTGACTTGTCCAAAGTCACACAGCTGACAAGTGGCAAAGCTGGGATTAGAACCCACGACCTCTGACTCCCAAGCTCGTGCTCTTTCCACTAGGCCATGTTGCTTCTCACTAAGCCACAGTCTCCCACGTGCAGGACAGAATAAAAATAATATCTGTCCTCTCGTCTTCATCACCTATGCACCGGATCCCTACCACTTTAGGATTTTGATAGTTGTCCCACTCTCATCCTCCTTACATGCTTCCCCTTCTCCAGCTGTACTTTATTTTATTGTTTGTCTCCCATACTAGATTTTAAGTTCCCTGAGGGCAGAGACCATATCTACCAACTCTACTGTAATCCCTCAAATACTCAGTTCAGAGCCCTGTGCACAGTAAATGCCCCCAAAATACCACTTTTGTAAGGCGTTTGTTAAGCGCTTACTATTACAGTTAAGGCACTGGGATAAGCACTGGGAAAAATACAAGCTAATCAGGTAGGAGGCAGTCCATGTCCCATATGGGGCTCACAGTCAATCCCCACTTTACAGATGAGGTCACTGAGGTACAGAGAAGTGTGGAGACTTGCCCAAGGTCACACAGCAGACAGGTAGCAGTGGAGGGTTTAGAACTCAGGTCTCTCCCACCCCTAGGCCAGTGAGCTATCCACTAAATGGCATTGCTTCTCAATCATGATTAGTTATTAAATGTCTGCTCTGTGTCAGGTACTATACAAAGCACTGGGGGACATCAAGATAATCAATGTGGACAAACTCCCTGTCCCTTATGTGATTCATGACGTAAGTAAGAGGGGTGACAGGTATTGGATCCCCATTTTACAGATGGGGAAACTGAAGCAGAGAGAAGATATGTGACTCATCCAAGGTCACACAGCGGGCAAGCGGCAGAGCCTGGATTAGAACCCAGGCCCTCTTGACTTCCAGGCCCAAGTGCTACTTCCACTAGGGTAAACTGCCTTTCTGTACTCAAAAACAGAACAAGGCCAAGTATATAAATAAATACATGACAGAATGACTCTAGGAGTTAAACTTCAAAGCTACTATGGTGCTGACATTGTAAATAAAGGGATGATAAGGAGAAGAGATAGAAACCAAGAGAGAACCCCTAGAGTCTATTCAGCAGTCAGCAGCGTGGCTCAGTGGAAAGAGCCCGGGCTTGGGAGTCAGAGGTCATGGGTTCGAATCCCGGATCTCCCACTTGGCAGCTGTGTGACTGTGGGTGAGTCACTTCACTTCTCTGGCCTCAGTTACCTCATCTGTAAAATGGGGATGAAGACTGTGAGCCTCATGTGGGACAACCTGATTACCCTGTATCTACCCCAGCGCTTAGAACAGTGCTCTGCACATAGTAAGCGCTTAACAAATACCAACATTATTATTATTATTATTATTAGCCACTCCCAACAGTCTCAAAGCCGCTCTCACGGCTTTGACTACCATCTCTACGCAGATGACACGCAGATCTACATCTCCGCCCCCGTCCTCTCCCCCTCCCTTCGGGCTCGCATCTCCTCCCGCCTCCGGGGCGTCTCCACCTGGATGTAGGCCCGCCACCTAAAACTCAACATGAGCGAGACTGAGCTCCTCATCTTCTCTCCCGAACCCGGTCCTCTCCCAGACTTGTCTATCACCGTGGATGGCACTACCGTCCTTCCCGTCTCTCGGGCCCGCGATCTCGGTGTCATCCTTGACTCGTCTCTCTCGTTCACCCCACGCTTCCTATCCGTTACCGAGACCTGCCGGATTCACCTCTACAATATCGCCAAGATCCGCCCTTTCCTCTCCACCCGGACGGCTACCTTACCGTTACGGGCTCTCGTTATATCCCGGCTATACTACCGTGTCGGCCTTCTCTCTGACCTCCCTTCCTCCTCTCTCGCCCCGCTCCGGTCTGTTCTTCACTCCGCTGCCCGGCTCATCTTCCCGCAGAAACGATCTGGGCCCGTCACTCCCCTTCTTAAACACCTCCAGTGGTTGCCTATCGACCTCCGCTCCAAACAAAAACTCCTCACTCTAGGCTTCAAGGCTCTCCATCACCTTGCCCCTTCCTACCTCTCCTCCCTTCTCTCTTTCTACCGCCCACCCCGCACGCTCCGCTCCTCTGCCGCCCACCTCCTCACCGTCCCTCGGTCTCGCCCATCCCGCCGTCGACCCCCGGGTCGCGTCCTCCCGCGGTCCCGGAACGCCCTCCCTCCTCACCTCCGCCAGACTGATTCTCTTTCCCTCTTCAAAACCCTACTTAAAACTCACCTCCTCCAAGAGGCGTTCCCAGACTGAGCTCCTCTTCTCCCTCTACTCCCTCTGCCATCCCCCCTTTACCTCTCCGCAGCTTAACCCTCTTTTTCCCCTTTTCCCTCTGCTCCTCCACCTCTCCCTTCACATCCCCTCAGCACTGTACTCGTCCGCTCAACTGTATATATTTTCGTTACCCTATTTATTTTGTTAATGAATTGTACATCGCATCGATTCTATTTAGTCGCCATTGTTTTTACGAGACGTTGTTCCCCTCGACTCTATTTATTGCCATCGTTCTCGTCTGTCCGTCTCCCCCGATTAGACCGTAAGCCCGTCAAACGGCAGGGACTGTCTCTATCTGTTGCCGACTTGTTCATCCCAAGCGCTTAGTACAGTGCTCTGCACATAGTAAGCGCTCAATAAATACTATTGAATGAATGAATGAATAGCCCGGGCACTAAGAAAATTAAAATCGTACTGAATGAGCACTTACTACATGCAGAGCTCTGAACAAAGCATTTGGGAGAGTACAATAGGACAATATAACAGACACATTCCTTGCCCACAAATGAGCTTACAGTCTAGAGGATGAGACAGACGTTAATATAAATTAATAAATTAGAGGGAGGGACATGAGTGCTGTGGGGCTGAGGTGGGGGGTGACTAAAGGGAGCAAGTCAGGGCAACGGAGTGGAGAGAAAGAAATGAGGGCTTAGTCAAGGAAGGCCTCTTGGAGGAGATGTACCTTCAATGAGGATTTGAAGGTGGGAAGAGTAATTGTCTGTTGGATATGAGGAGGAAGGGCTTTCCAAGTCAGAGATAGATGAGATTGAGGTGCACACAGTGATGAGAAGGTTAGCATCAGAGGAGTGAAGATTGCAGGCTGGACTGTAGTAGGAGAGCAGCAAGGTGAGGTAGGAAGGGATAAGCTGATTGAGTTAAAGCCAATAGTAAGGAGTTTCTCCCGTCTCGGGACGGCACCCGGAGAGTTTCCAGTAATAATGTTGGTATTTGTTAACCGTTTACTATGTGCAGAGCACTGTGTAAGCGCTGGGGGAGATACAGGGTGATCAGGTCGTCCCACGTGAGGCTCACAGTTCATCCCCATTTTACAGATGATGTAACTGAGGCACAGAGAAGTGAAGTGACTTGCCCACAGTCACACAGCTGACAGGTGGCAGAGCCGGGAGTCGAACCCATGACCTCTGACTCCGAAGCCCAGGCTCTTTCCACTGAGCCACGCTGCTTCCCAGTACTCTACCAATCTTGGCCACGTGAGGGAGAGTTTCAGTAGAGGCAAACCCATTCTATCCCTAGCTTGGTCAGCGGCTAGCGAATGGAAGGTCATCTGCTACAAGTCAAAACTCACGTGTGCTGGGCAGCAGCGGCATCAGAGAGAGTCAAGGGTGGAGACTCAAGATTACTACATGAAAGGAGGCAGTGGTAAGCCACTCCCATATTTTTACCAAGAAAAATCTCTGGATACACTCCCAGAAGAACTGCAGATGTAGAGTGGGGCGTTACCGGAGAGATGTGTCCGTGGAATTGTCGCTATGGGTCGGAGATTTGACAGCATAAGACAAGACGGGAGTTTCTGCTTGACGATGAGGTGGATGGGCAACCACTGGATGTTCTTGATGAGTGGGAAAACAAAGGCTGAACCTTTTTTTTTAGAAAATGATCCAGGAACCAGAGTGCAGTATGGATTCAAGTGGGGAGAGACAGGAGGCAGGGAGGTCAGCAAGGAGGCTGATATAGTAATCAAGGTGGGTTAGGATAAGTGCTTGGATTAACGTGGCGGCAGTTTGGATGGAGAGGAAAGGATGGATTTTAGGTTGAACCGACAGAATTTGGTTATGGATTGAATACGTAGGTTGAATGAGAGAGAGGAGTCAAGGATAACGTCAAGGTCAAGGGCTTGTGAGACAGGAAGGATGGTGTTGCCGTCTACAGTCAGGGGAAGGTCAGGGTTTGGGTGGCAAGATAAAGAGCTCTGCTTTAGACACGTTAAGATTGAGGTGATGGTGAGACATCCAAGTAGAGATGTTCTGAAAGCAGGAGGAAATATGAGATTTAAGAGGGGGAGAGAGATCAGGGTTGGAGTTATAGATTTGGGAATCATCCACAGAGAGGTGACTGTTAAAGCCATGGGAGCGAATGCATTCTCCAAGGGAGTGGGAGTAGACGGAGAATAGAGGGGGACCCAAAACTGAAACTTGAAGGGGACCCCACATAGGGGTGGGAGGAAGAGGAGGAGCCGGCAAAAGATAACGAGAATGAGCGGCCAGAGAGATAGGAGGAGAACCAGGAAAGGACAGTGTCAGTGAAGCTGAGGTAGGATAGCGTTTCCAGGAGAAAGGAGTGGTCAGCTGTGTCAAAGGCAGCTGAGAGGTCGAGGAGGACTAGGATGGAGTAGAGATCAATGGATTTATTCATTCATTCCATAACATTTATTGAGTGCTTACTATGTGCAGAGCACTGTACTAAGCACTTGGAATGTACAAATCGGCAACAGATACAGTCCCTGCCCTTTGACGGGCTTACAGTCTAATAGGGGGAGACAGACAGACAAGAAAAATGGCAATACATAGAATCGAGGGGAAGGACATCTCATTAAAACAATAGTAAATAAATAGAATCAAGGTGATGTACATCTCATTAACAAAATAAATAGGGTAATGAAGATATAAACAGTTGCGTGCACGAGTACAGTGCTGAGGGGATGGGAAGGGAGAGGGGAAGGAGCAGAGGGAAAGGGGGGAAAAGAGGGTTTAGTTGCGGAGAGACGAAGAGGTGGGGTGGGGGTAGAGGGAGCAGAGAGAAAAGGGGAGCTCAGTCTGGGAAGGCCTCTCGGAGGAGGTGAGTTTTAAGTAGGGTTTTGAAGAGGGGAAGAGAATTAGTGTGGCGGAGCTGAGGAGGGAGGGTGTTCCGGGACCACGGGAGGACGTGGCCCAGGGGTCGACGGCGGGATAGGAGAGAACGGGGGACGGTGAGGAGGTGGGTGGCAGAGGAGCGGAGCGTGCGGGGTGGGCGGTAGAAAGACAGAAGGGAGGAGAGGTAGGAGGGGGCAAGGTGATGGACAGCATCGAAGTCTAGAGTGAGAAGTTTTCGTTTCGTGTGGAGGTCGATAGGCAACCACTGGAGGTTTTTAAGAAGGGGAGTGACAGGCCCAGAGCGTTTCTGCAGGAAGATGAGCCGGGCAGCGGTAGGGGAAGTAGCATGGCCCTGGGTGTCAGCGGACCTGGGTTCTAATCCCGCCTCTGCTAATTGCTAGCTGTGTCACCTTGGGCAAGTCACTTAACTCACATATGCCTTAGTTTCCTCTCCTCTAAAATGAGGATTAAACACCTGCTCTCCCTCCTACTTAGCCTGTGAGCACCATGCAGGAAAGGGACTACGTCCAACATGATTAACTTGCATCTACTCCAGCACTTAGAACAGGGATGGACACATAGCGCTTAACAAATATCATTTAAACAAAAAGAGGTAGCCGACACACTTACCCCTTGTTCCTTCGCCGCAGTGACAACTCTAAGGAGGACGTCTTCGGGAACGAATGGCCTCACGGCATCGTGGATAATCACCACCTCCGGTTTCTGGAGTGGCGAGCTGGGGTCAGTGCCCGAGAGGGCTTTCAGTCCGTTGAAAATCGAGCGATGCCGTGTCGCTCCGGCTTCAACTACAGTCACTCTCTTGTGCCGATATTTCTCAACGATGGACTTCATGGCTTCGATGTTTTCGCTCGTCACCGCCACGATAATATCTTTTATCCAGCTTACTCTGAAGGAAAGGGCACGAGAACACAATCGTTACAGGAGAAAGGAGTCTAGAGAGAGCCAAAAGAAAGTTTACCCCGCTATATGGTCAGATTGGGGTCACGTGCTTTCTGTGTGACCTTGGGTAAGTCACTTCACTTCTCTGTGCCTCTATCCCCTTATCTGTAAAACAGAGATTAATTCTGCGAGCACCAAATGGGGCATGGCCAATTTGATTAGCTTGTATTTACTCCAGAGATTAATACAGTGCCTGGCACATAGTAAGCGCTTAACAAATATCATTTTTAAAAAAATGGCAGACATAGTTCAGCGTAATGGAAAGAGCACAGGCCTGGGAGTCAGAGGACCTGAGTTCTACACTGGCTCCACCACTCGTCTGTCTTGTGACCTTGGACAAGTCGCAACATTCCTGCAGCTCACTTTCCTCACCTGAAAAATGGAGTTTCAATACCTGTTCTTCCTTCTTTTTAGATTGGGAGTTCCATCCAGGATAGGGACTGTGTCTGACATGATAATCCCGGATCCCAGGATTTACTACAGTGTTTGGCACACAGTAAGTGCTTAACAAATCCAAAATTATAAATTGTCATTATTATTAACTCTCAGATACTCTCAGAGAAGCAGCGTGGCTCAGTGGAGAGAGCACAGGCTTGGGAGTCAGAGGTCATGAGTTCTAATCCCAGTTCCGCCACTTGTCTGCTTGTGTGACCTTGGGCAAGTCACTCAACTTCTCCATGCTTCAGTTACCTCATCGGTAAAATGGGGATTAAGACTGTGAGCTCCACATGGGACAACCTGATTACCCTGTATCTACCCCAGTGCTTAGAACGGTGCTCGGCACATAGTAAGCACTTAATAAACACCACTATTATTATATTATTACTTACCAAATTTTTATCCCAAAATAGCTGATCCTTTTTCTTTCCATCAAGTGGATTGCATTCTTATGAATTTTCATGTGGTGGCATTCACCTACTGAGGCCCCACAAAGCAAACTCACAAATAAATAAAATTCAATCAATCAATTGATTGATAAGGAATTAGAGGCAGAGAGAAGCTAAGTGACTTGCCCAAGGCCACAGAGTAGGCACCTGGCAGAGCCAGGAATCCAACTCGGGTCCTCTGACTTCCAGACCTGTGCTCTTTCCATCAGGCAACGCTGCTCCTCACTTGGATTGCAGCCCCTTTTGGGACAGGATATCCTCCCCACCTCTTAGAACAATGCTAGACACATAGTAAAGGCTTAATAATAATAATAATAATGTTGGTATTTAAGCGCTTAGTATGTGCAGAGCACTGTTCTAAGCGCTGAGGGAGATACAGGGTAATCAGGTTGACCCACGTGAGGCTCACAGTTAATCCTCATTTTACAGATGAGGAAACTGAGGCACAGAGTATAATAAATACCATAGCTAGCATTATTTTTTGACAATTGTATTATACCTACCTCAGCCCAGGATTTGGTACATAACACCTAACAAATATCACCAACATTACTACTAGAGTCTAGTTAATTATTCTATTTGTTAAGCATTTACTATGTGCAAGGCACTGTATTAAACTCTGGGGTGGAGACAAGCAAATCAGGTCGGACACACTCCCTGTCCCATTTGGGGTTCACAGTCTCAATCCTCCTTTTAGAGATGAGGTAACTGAGGCCCAGAGAAGTAAAGTGAGTTGCCCAAGGCCACCCAACAGACAAATGGCAGAGCCAGGATTAGAAACCATGACCTTCTGACTCCCAGGCCCGTGCCCTATCCACTCGGCCGTGCTGTTTCCATAGTCTACCATAGCCTTCCTGGGTGTGCAGGTCCACGGTGAGGTTGATTGGCTGCCTCTCCCTGAGGAAGAATGCCAACATCCCTTCTACTTCCTACCCTGGTCTCCCACGTTGGGCTGATGACACTTTTCACAGCAGGTTTTTCATATTGAACTGCTCAGCCTCTGCCACTGTCTTCATCAGCAACTCTCCTCTCAGGGCTTTGACTCAAGGACTTTGTTTGAGACTCCAAAGAGGCCACCATATGGTGGTTTGCAACAATAATATTTGCGGTAGCGAGCGCAAGAGCCCGGGAGTCAGAGGACCTGGGTTCTAATCCCGACGCTGCCATTGGCTTGCTTTGTGGCCACAGCCAAATCACTCGGCTTCTCTGCTTTCTCATCTGTAAAATGGAGGTTCAGTATCCACTCTCCCTCCAACTTAGACTGTGAGCCCCATGTGGGAGAGGGACTGTGTTCAACCTGATGATCTTGTATCTACCCCAGTGCTTAGTATAGTCCTTGCCACATAGTAAGTGCTTGATAATTACCATAATTGCGATTATTGTGTGTCAAGTACTGGGACAGATTCAAGATAGCCAGGTTGGACACAGTCCCGGTTCTACATGGGGCTCGGTGTAAGTAGAAGGGAGAGCGCATATTGAGTCTGCACATAAAAGACAAGGAAACCAAAGACCAGAAGTTCTGATTTGCCCAAGGTCACAGGGTAACTGGCAGAGCCAGAATTGGAACCCAAGTCCTGTGACTCCCAGGCCCACGCTCTTTCCAAAATTGTTTCCTCTTTCCTCTAGTCTGAAAGCTCATTGCAGGCAGGCAGATGTGTCTCTTTATTGTTGTACTGTACTCTCCCAAGTGCTTAGTGGAGTGCTCCGCACACGGTAAGCACTCAATGAATATGACTGACTGAATGAATACATGTTTTCATCGGGTGAGAGGAAGAATCCTCTGGCGCAGTTTGGATTCACAGAGCTGAAGGTTTAGGCTTCTGAAGCTGCAGAAGAGGTGTCCTTTTCCTTCCCCACAAGGCGGGAAAGTAGCACTGCCTGAAACAGCTTCTGGGCTAGCTTCTCGGGGGGATTTGTGCGGCTCGAGGTCACGCTAGACCTCAGGCAGCTCTGGACCCGAACCTCGGACCTGAAACTCCCGAGGAACCTACTACATGGTCGCTTTGGTCTGTGTCCCTTGCCGGCTTCGAGATCCCTTCCCTTCACCCCCACACGCGTGCACATCTCCATGACCTAGTGGATAGAGCACAGGTCTGGGAATCAGAAGGCCATGGGTTCTAATCCCAGATCTGCCACTTATCTGCTATGTGACCTTGGGCAAGTCACTTCACCTCTCAGGGCCTCAGCTACCTCATCTGGCAAATGGGGCTTGATATTGTGAGCCCCACATGGGAGAGGGACCAACCTGATTTTCTTGAATCCTTGAAAGTGCTTAGTACAGTCCCTGTCTCATAGTAAGCGCTTAACAAATACCACAATTATTATCTCCCCTCACCAACACGCCCTGGCGGCAGCAGTAACATCAACAGCTCTTTGGGAAGCAGCGTGGCCTAGTGGTTAACTCATGGACCTGGAAGCCAGAGGACCTGAGTTTTAATCCCAGCTCTTCCAGTTGCTTCACTTCTCTTTACCTCACTTTCCTCAACTGCAAAATGGAGATTTAATTCCTGTTCTCCCTCCAACTTAGATAGCTAGCCCCATGTAGGGCAGGGACTGTGTCCAACTTGTATCCACCTCAGCGCTTACAACAGTGCTTGACACAGAGTAAGCACTCAACGAATACTAATTTAAAAATTCCTCTCCTCCCACTGTCTTTTCCACACTCCCAGCTAGTAAGTGGGAGACGGAGTTCAGTCACCACAAACCTTCCAAGGACTTGGGAGAACAGCTGCGGTGGTCCAAACTGGGCCTCCAGCCCCCTCCAGATCCTGCCATGGGGGTGAGCACCAGATTTACCCACACAAGCTTTGGATTTGGAGGAAAGAGACCCTGGGGTCAACCAGCAATCTCTCTTCTCCAGCACCCTCCCTATTCCTTCAAAATTTTAAGTTTGCAAAGAGACATTCAGGAAACTTTACAAAAAGTTGCTTTATGGAAATCACCTTGAAGGATTTCGCCTGATTAACATTTCATCGAGCAAAATCCACCAACACGTCAGGGAAACGTCATGCCATTACAGAGATGCCGCTATTACGAGCATCATCTAGTCGATTATGAAATGAAAGGGACGGATGCCGTTTTATAGCAACTGCCCTGTCCCTATGGAGACCCCCGCCTCCAAGTGAACTGACCTGCCAACAACGGCTGACAATAAAACCATGACAACTTGTCAGAGCTCAATTGTACTCCTTCCCACCCTCCAAGCAACAAGGAAAAACTATTGAGAAATCTTCCTTGTGGAGGAAGATTTTTGGGGGTGGAAGAGGGAGGGAGGGGTGGGAGAAGGAGGGAAGGGGAGCTAGAGGGGAGGGTGTTTTTCAATTGTTCTTGTTTGTTTATTTTCTGGGTGTCTCTAAGCAGTTATCATCCTTAGAACTTTAGCTCCTCCAGGGCCTGGATCCTGGCCTACGTTTCAGAATACTTGGGATATTAAACAAAGACTAGAAGCAATAATATCAAAATGCAAGTCGGGTGTAAAATACTGGCAAGAGAGGGTGGGAGGCTAGGAAGAGCACTGAGAGAACCGCCCTCCCAAGAGGGTTGAAGGCTGAGAAGAGCAGAGAGAGCCACTCCTCAGGGACAGCTCTGGGCAGGTGTAATCAGCCAGGACATCAACTCTCAGCTCTGGAAACAGATGTGAGAAAGCAAAGTTTCAAAATGCCTGGGCAAGAAAGAAGTCGCCACCCCAAACTGGGAGAGGAGAAAACAGAAGGTGGTTTAGAAGGTTGAGATGAGGTGAAAACCACATTCTCAAACCACCTCATCAACACGGGAATGGAGAAAAAAGGCCCCTTCCAAATAGGATTGTTCAAGTTTGTTAGCGAGTTCACCGTCACCCAGATCTCCCACACGGCTGAACTGCCTGCTTTTTGAAGGGGAGATTAGCCGCACATTCTCAAGTGATTTAGGGTATGGAATGTTACTGTGCAATTTTTCTGGAAGCCAAAGAGATTAACTTTGTTCCCTGAGCTATTAGACTCCTTTCTTTTGAGGGTAAATTTCACCATGAAAACTGTTTCAAAGCCAGCTTTTACAAATGGGCCTTTCCTTCCTTTCTTTTTCAATAGATGCAAGAAATGAATATGAACCCAATGTCATGTACAGCACCCGGCCCGGGCCCGACAAAAACTTCTGATGGTTGCACGGCTGGCATGGGACAGGTCCTGAAGCAAAGGTCGAGAGATTATAAACTCCTGAGAAATAGCATGGCCTAAAGGAAAGAGCTCGGGCCTGGGAGTCAGAAGGACCTGGGTTCTACTCCCGGCTCTGCCCCTTGTCTGCTGGGTGACCTTGGGCAAGTCACTTCACTTCTCTGTGCCTCAGCTACTTCATCTGTAATATAAGGAATCAGACTTGTAAGCCCCTTGTGGGATAAGGACTGTGTCCAACTTTATTGGCTTGTATCTACCTCAGAGCTTAGAACAGTGCCTGGCACTGTTCTAAGTAAGTAAGTAAGTAAGTAACTAAGTAAGCACTTTCCAAGTACTGATTTTTTTTAAAAAAAAGAAAAAAAGCTCCTCAAGGGCAGGCATCATGTCTACCAACTATAGTGTAGTCTTCAAAGCACTTGATAGACTATTCTGCACAGAGTAAGTGCTCAAAAAATATCATGGATTGATTGATTGCTCTGCATCCAATATGCACCCAAGCGCTCAATAGATGCTATTGATTCAGAAAATCCCCTGATCTTTTCATTCAGTAGTATTTATTGAGCGCTTACTATGTGCAGAGCACTGTACTAAGTACTTGGAATGTACAATTCGGCAACAGATAGAGACAATCCCTGCCTATTGACAGCCTTACAGTCTAATCGGGGGAGACAGACAAAAAAAATAGCAAAAAATAGAATCAAGGGAATGTACATCTCATTAACAAAATAAATAGGGTAATAAAAATATATACAAATGAGCGGACGAGCACAGTGCTGAGGGGAGGGGAAAGGGGAGGAGCAGAGGGAAGGGGGGAGGAAGGGGGACTTAGCTGAAGGGAGGTGAAGGGGGGGCAGAGAGGCAGCAGAGGGAAAAGGGGAAGCTCAGTCTGGGAAGGCCTCTTGGAAGAGGTGAGCTCTCAGTAGGGTTTTGAAGAGGGGAAGAGAGTTAGTTTGGCGGAGGTGAGGAGGGAGGGCATTCCAAGACAGCAGGAGGACATGGGCCAGGGGTAGACGGCGGGATAGGCGAGAATGGGGGACGGTGAGGAGGTGGGCGGCAGAGGAGCGGAGTGTACGGGGTGGGCAGTAGAAAGAGAGAAGGGAGGGGAGGTAGGAGGGAGCAAGGTGATGGAGAGCCTCGAAGCCTAGAGTGAGAAGTTTTTGTTTTGTGCAGAGGTCGATAGGCCACCACTGGAGGTTTTTAAGAAGGGGAGTGACAGGCCCAGAGCGTTTCTGCAGGAAGATGAGCCGGGCAGCGGAATGAAGAATAAACTGAAGCGGGGAGAGACGATCGGAAGGGAGATCGGAGAGCAGGCTGATACAATAATTCAGCCGGGATATTATGAGAGCCTGTACCGGTAAGATAGCCATTTGGGTGGAGAGGAAAGAGCGGATCTTGGCGATATTATAAAGGTGAGACCGGCAGGTCTCTGTGACGGATTGGATGTGTGGGGTGAACGAGAGAGATGAGTCAAGGATGACACCAAGGTTGCGGGCTTGAGAGACGGGAAGGATGGTCGTACCATCCACGGTGATAGGGAAGTCAGGGAGAAGACAGGGCTTGGGAGGGAAGATAAGGAGCTCAGTTATGGTCATGTAGAGTTTTAGGTGGCAGGCAGACACCCAAGTAGAGACGTCCAGGAGGCAGGAGGAGATACAAGCCCGAAGGGAGGGGGAGAGGACAGGGGCAGAGATGCAGATCTGCGTGTCATCTGCGTAGAGATGAGAGTTGAAGCCGTGAGAGCGGATGAGTTCACCGAGGGAGTGAGTGTAGATGGAGAACAGAAGAGGGCCAAGAACGGACCCTTGAGGAACACCAACAGTTAGAGGATGGGAGAGGGAGGAGGAGCCCACGAAGGACACTGAGAATGAACGGCTGGAAAGATAAGAGGATAACCGGGAAAGGACGGAGTCCGCGAAGCCAAGGTGAGATAAGGTATGGAGGAGAAGGGGATGGTCTACAATTTCAAAGGCAGCTGAGAGGTCGAGGAGGATTAGGATAGAGTAGGAGCCATTGGATTTGGCGAGAAGGAGGTCATGGGTGACCCTTGAGAGAGCAGTCTCGGTAGAGTGGAGGGGACGGAAGTCAGATCGGAGGGGATCCAGGAGAGAATTGGAGTTAAAGAATTCTAGGCAGCGAGTGTAGAAGATTCGTTCTAGGAGCCTGGAAAGGAAGGGTAGTAGGGAGATGGGGCGATAACTGGAAGGGGAAGTGGGGTCGAGAGAGGGTTTTTTTAGGATGGGGGAGACATGGGCATGTTTGAAGGCAGAGGGGAAGAAGCCATTGGAGAGTGAGCGGTTAAAGACAGAAGTTAAGGAGGGAAGGAGGGAAGGGGCGATGGTTTTTATAAGGTGAGCGGGAATGGGGTCTGAAGCTGATACAAGGCTTGCGTAAAACAAGGGACATGGGCCTGCTATTTGCTGGAGGTTGGCTGGGAATGCAAAAACTGCATGAAATGTGCAAGTGATTACCACCAATCTGGTCTAGTACTAAGAAGTAGCGTGGCTTTGTAGATAGAGCATTGGTCCGGGAGTCAGAAGGACCTGCTGTATGACCTAGGGCGAGTCACTTCACTGGGCCTCAGTTACCCAATCTGTAAAAACTGGAGATTAAGAGTGTAAGTCGTATATGGGACAGGGACTATGTCCAACCTGATTACCTTGTATCTACCCCAGCAATTAGAACAGGGCTTGGCACATAGTAAGCGCTTAATAATGATAACAGCATTTAAGTGCTTAGAACAGTGCTTTGCACATAATACACACTCTACAAATACCATCGTTATGATTATTGTGCCAGTTAACAAGTACCAAAATTATTATCACTACTAAAGCCCCAGTGCCTTCACCCACCTAATCATTCATCCATTCATTCATTCAATCGTATTTATTGAGCGCTTACTGAGTGCAGAGCACTGTATTAAGCGCTTGGAAAGTACAATTCAGCAATAAAGAGAGACAATCCCTGCCCACAACGGATTCACCCCAAGCCAGGACCTGGAAGGGAGAGTGGAAGGGATGGGAGTTTGAAGAACCACCTTGCTATGGACTCCCTTGAACAGGATGCAGTCCAAATAAACCAGTGTCTTCTACTTTTGCTTCAATGCTTGTGCCAGTCCTCCCTGCAACTTGGGTTGGTGTTGGGTTTGGGTTTGACCCAGGAGGTCAGAGAGGAAAACTGCCTGGGGTTAGTTGGATCCCTTCTAGAATGAATCCAGTGATGTTACCGCTCTAAGGGAAGCCACTGGTGGCACAACGAAAGCCTGGGGAATTCACCGTGATGGGATTAAATAATAAATGTGGCATTTGTTAAGCAGTTGCTATGTGCCAAGCACTTTATTACGCACTGGGGTAGATACAGGAAAATCGGGTCAGACCCAAACCCCATCCCACGTGATGATCCCAATTTAAGTAGGAGGGAGAACAGGTAAGTGGACATTTTGCTTTGAGAAAGGTGACCCGGGCGGCATGTAATTTATTTTTTCATTTATATTAATGTCTGTCACCCCTCTGGACTGTAAGCTCGTTGCAGGCAGGGAATGTGTCTTTTCATTGCTATACTGTCCTCTCCCAAGCTCTTAGCACAGTGTTTCTGCACACAGTGAGTGCTCAAAAACTGATTGCCTGAATGAATGATTGAAAGTAGCAGAGCCTATAATGGAGCCTAGGACCTCTGACTTCCAGGCCCATTCTCCCTCTACTAGGCCATGCTGCTTCTCTAAGTGTCGTTAGAGCCGAGGCGAGAACTAACTGAAGGAGTGCAACTAGATTTGGCTGTAATCATTTTCATGAGTCAAGAAGGTATAATACTTTGTGTCACCCATCGTTGTAAATAATTTTTGTCTCTCCGTCCACCCCATTACATTGTAAATGCCTGGAAGGCAGCTGTTGTGAGCCTTTTCTGGCTCCCCTTTCGAGTATTTAGTACAGTGCTTCTCACTCAGGAGGTACTCAATAAATACCATTAATTATGATAATGACGGCCATTCAAAGCACTGTCAAGCCCTTAGACCCTCCAAGATGTCTAATGGGAAGCAGCGTGGCTCAGTGGAAAAGAGCCTGGGCTTTGGAGTCAGAGGTCATGAGTTCGACTCCCGGCTCTGCCACTTGTCAGTTGTGTGACTGTGGGCAAGTCACTTCACTTCTCTGTGCCTCAGTTCCCTCATCTGTAAAATGGGGATTAACTGTGAGCCCCACGTGGGACAACCTGATTCCCCTATGTCTACCACAGCGCTTAGAACAGTGCTCTGCACATAGTAAGCGCTTAACAAATACCAACATTATTATTATTGTCTACAGAAACTGGTGGATCCTGATCTTTTGACAGTGCCATCACTAGAGAAGCAGCACAGTGTAGCAGATAGGGCACGGGCCTGGGAGTCAGAGGGTCGTGGGTTCCCATCCGGCTTTCCCGCTTGTCTTCTGTGTGACCTCGGCCAAGCCCTTCAGTTCTCGGTGCCTCAGTTACTTCATCTGCAAAATGGGGATTGAGACTGTGAGCCCCAGGCAGGACAGGGACTGTGTCCAACACGATTTGCCTGTATCCACCCCAGTGCTTAGTACAGTGCCCGGCGCATAGAAAGTGCTTTACGAATACCAGAATTATTATTAGCATTACTACTACGAGACATCAGGCACACGATAAGCCAACATCTACTGCGCACTGGATCTGGAATTCTGAAGTTCATGTGAAATGGAGCCATATTAATTCACATCGACTATACCTACATGCCCATTGTTTTATGATCATCTGTTCTCTGTCAATGACAAGAAGATGATGATGATCATCATCAGTGACGATGTTTTTGTTAAGCACTTAGTACATATCAAGCACTAGGGTAGATACAAGATCAATAGATATTATATGAGACTCACCATCCAGGTAGGACAGAGAATAGGTATAATGATGATGATACTTGTTGAGTGCTTACTATGTGCCAACCACTGTTCTAACCACTGGGGTAGATACAAGGTAATAGGGTTGTCCCACGTGGGGCTCACAGTCTTAATCCCCATTTTACAGAGGAAGCATAGAGAAGTTGAGTGGCTTGCCCAAAGTCACAGCAGACAAGTGGAGAAGCCTGGATTAGAACTCCCATCCTCTGACTCCCAAGCCCATGCTCTTTCCACTAAGCCACGGCCCATTGTGTAGATGAGGGAAATGAGGCCCGCAAATGTTAAGGGATTTGTCCGAGGTCACAGGGCAGGAAAGTGGCAGAAATGGAATTAGACCTCAGGTCCTCTGACTCAGAGGTCGGGGCTCAATCCATTAGGCCATGATGGCAACAGGTTCAACAAAATTTCAATTACTGTCCTACTTTGCCACAATGACTATACGGGCAAGGCTTCTGCAAGGCACAGGGTTTGAGAAACGTTCTTTCTTCAAACAAGGAGACACACTTTAGAATTGCCAAATCAACAGCCAAGATCCCAGATCATTCATTGCAGAAAGGCCACAACAAGTCAAAAATGTCCAAAACTAAGGAAGAAAGAACATTAGATATTGTAGATAACCTTTCTGCAGCAACACAAAATAAGAATAGATAATGCTTTTTCTGACAGGGAAACCAATACTACCAGAGAAATCCAGGCCTTGAGATACACGGCAGAGTGTTTAACTACCACACCAAGTGTTACCGGCTTAATTGGCCTCCTGTATTTAAAATGAAAATTACGCCTTTATTAGCAGGGCAAAGTGTGTTTTTATACTACACGCACTGTATATTGGAGATAGAGGAGATGGGTACTACGTTTCAGATTATCAACATATGGTACTAACATGTTAAACTATAAACTCTTTATTAACAGAGGGTAGTGTTGTACAACTGAGCCTCAAAGAAACGGACAAAACAGAAAAGGTTCCTTTTACACTAAGCCTGACCGCAAATCTCTTATTTGCCAGAAGACCCTACAGAGAGGGCACCCCTCTTCCCAAGGCAACGGTCGACTCAGCCGGGAAAATGTAAATTCAGTTTCAGTAGAAAAGGCAAGGCAGACACGGAGGCACCAGATGCTTCTAGAAATTAGTCGTCTTTCCACGTTCCCTCGTTTCACCGCTCAGAGAGTTTAAGGGAATTACTGTAAGGCTATCGCCCTTCTGGGGCTTTGATGGCATACCACATCTATGTGGTTTGCTCCGTTCAAACCTCTGAAAAGCAGAAAGTCTCCTTGAGGCGTCTTCACAGGAATCGACTGCCAGTCACCCTCGGAGAGGGATCACTGCTCGGAAAGACGCGGGTGGGAAATCCCGTTTGTTGATCGGGGCGCGTTACAGCCCTCGGAACCAGTAAACCAAAGTTGCTAACCAAAACACAGGATGCAAGGATGTATCTAACCTCTTCCAGATTTCGACAACAGGCAAATCATGAGTGACTCCTCGTTCACCCTGCCTTCTTCAGCTTCGGAGTAACCGAAGAGGTCCTCCAAAACACTGCAGTTTCAAAGAGAAGTGGAACAATTCCCCAGTCCTCGCGGGCAACAGAAAGACTTCACGAAAGACACAGAGGTGATAGCCTGCCTCTCGTTTCCCTTTCCAGGTCTCTCATAATGTCTACGGGGTAAGGAGATGGATTACTCTCCTCCTTCACTTTGTACTTTGCAGACTCCCATGACATTTTGGCTTGTTCTTCAGGTTTTACAGTGGCAGAGATGAGCTGTGACGAACTTTGGGCTGGAGGCTTTGATTAGTGACTGCTATGATTAGTTATGTTTTTATGACTGGCTGCTGTTATAAATTAAGTTAAAACAGAGAGACAAATGCCGGGTTTTTTCTTTTTTTCTTTTTTACCCTTTCTGCCATAAATCATGCATCTTCTGATTGATCTCTCCTGTTCAGAATCACAGAAAGAAATAAGGGTGAGAAAACGTCCAGTTACCACAGACCACCCAAATCCACATCTTCGGGGAACTGCGGAGAAAGACAGCGAGCAGGGGGGAACAGACTGATTTAGATTCCACATTAGCCACTGAAAAAGAAAGCTGGGACGGGGAGAACGGTTATGGAAAGATTAAAATTATAAACCCAATACATCTTAACGGAAGGAGCCTGCTGCTGCAAACTTTCCTACGGGAACCAAAAGGGTACGAACCATGACTCTGACTTACCCCAATCGGAGAAGGAGATAGTAGGGGCCCTGACTGATCTAGTTTCAAGTAGAACAGTACAAAACAGCTGCCCCGGTTTATTCAAAAAAGCTGCCCTGCAGAGTTTTATGATGTTTTACTTTCAGACTATCACCTAGACAGCAGCAAGTACTGACTTTTTAAAATTCCATCCACCTGGGCCTTTCACGTGTAGTACGAAGAGCGCATATCTAGAAGTCAGAGATCTGAGTCTGACACGGATCTGCTGAGGAGTCTTGAGCGGATTTGGGCCTCAGTTTCCTCATCTGTAAAATGAAGTAATGATGATGATGGTATCTGTTAAGCAATTACTACATGTCACACACTGTACTAAGCGCCGATCATCGGATTGGATGCAGTCCCTCTCCCACAAAGGGCTCTCGTTCTCCATCCCCACTTTACAGATGAGGCACCTGAGGCCCAGATAAGTGAAGTGACTTGACCAAGGTCACACGGCAGACAAGTGGCGGAGCCAGGACTAAGACCCAGATCCTTCTGACACTCAAGCCTGTACTGTGCCCACTGGGCCTCGCTGCTACATTCCAAGAGCTTAGTGCAGTGCTCTGCACACAGTCAGCGCTCAATAAATAGGATTGATTGAATGAATGAATGAATGCTAAACCCGCCTCTCATCTCCCAGGAATGATGGGAGGATAAATTGAAAAGCTGTGGTTAAAATTCACCCTGGAAGGCAATACTAGTCCAAAATATGATTACAGCTCACTTCTTCCCTCAGCATGGCCACATAGGGGACTTGGCATCACCTTGGGCCACGGCCCTACCAGCATAACTCACAAGGCAACTGTCATGACAACCGTCAAGATAGTGGGGATTCAGGTTGTAAACTTAATAATAATGCTGGTATTTGTTAAACGCTTACTATGTGCCAAGCACTGTTTTAAGCACCTACGGGCTCGCACACATAAAATCATCACAGCTTCTTCAGGAGGACTCACAAACTCTCCCATCAGATACTACCTCCTTGGCTTCGGGGGAGCGGGTCAGATGATCATATTTATCGAGTGCTTACTGTGCACAGAGCCCCGTACTAAGAGCTTGGGAGAGTACGATATCTCAATATGACACAATCTCCGCTTACAACAAGCTTACGGTCTTGAAACGGAGGAAAACCCACCCAGGCCCAAAGCTAGCGAGCGGGGGCCTGGGAGACAGAAGGACCTGGGTTCTAAATCCTCGTCTCTGCCACTTGTCTGCTGTGAGAGCTTGGGCAAGTCCCCACACTGAGCCTCAGTTACGTCATTTGTAAAATGGGGATTAAGACAGCGAGCCCCACATGGGACTTGGACTGTGCCCAATGTGATTAGCTTGTATCTAGTCCAGTGTCTGGTACAGCGTAAGTGCTTAAATACCATTAAAAAAAAAAAAAAAACCGGCCCTCAACCTCTTTCCCTGGAGAACAAAGGATTCAGATGTGCTGTTGGGGAGAAGTGGTGGGTTCACCACATGACCATCCTCAGAGGTCACCGGGACCCAGCTTGGTCTCTGAAGCCCTGGAGTGGCTCCACCAGTTGATTTGGGATCACCCCGAACATTCTAAATCTACTTTTGAAACCCGAGCCCTCCATAACTCCAGGTGGAAGAGGGAGAGGGAAACGAGGCAGGAAAACAGGGGTGGTGAGAGGCCACGGGAACTTGAAGTGAGGGAATAAGAGCCGAGGGAGAAGGCAAACGCAGGAGGAGAAGAGCTGGGGGGAGGCTGGAGGTCCCTGGGGAGAGGTAGTGGAGCTAGGAAGGAAAGAGGAGAGAATGGAAGGAATGAGAGGGGAAGGAAGGAGGCGGGAGAAGAGGTCGGGCCAGGCCCCGGGGCCCCACAGAGAGTAAGTGGGGAGGGAGGGAAGGAGGGGAGGGGCAAGGAAACTGTGAAAGAAGAGGAGAGGAGGAGGGGGAGAGGAGAGAGGCGGAGGAAGGGAGGAGGAGGAGGAGGAGGAGGAGGAGGAGGAGGAGGAGGAGACAGGGAAGGAGGAGGAGAAGAGGAGAAGTAGAGAAGAGGAGAAGAGAAGGAAGGGAGGACGAGAAGAGAAGGGGACAGGGGAGGAGGAAGAGGAGGAGAAAGAAGAGAAGAGAGAGGAGGAGGGGCAGGGAAGAGGAGGAGGACGAGAAGAGAGGAGGAGGAGAGAGGAGGAGGAGGAGAAAAGAGGAGAGGGAGAGGAGAAGGGGAGAAGAGGAGGAGAAAGAAGAGGAGGAGAAGAGGAAGGGGGAGAGAGGAGGAAGAGAGAGGAAGGGGAGAGGAGGAGGAGGAGGAGAGAAGAGGGGGAGAAAAGGAGGAGGAGCAGTGGAGGCAGCAGAGAGCAGATGGGCGGGAGCAGGGAGGCGGGGCGGGAGAGGGGGGCGGAGGAAGGCGGGCCCGGGGCAGCAGGGCGGGCAGGGCCACGGAGGGCAACGTGGCACAGGCGGTGTGTCGGGGAGGGGAAAGGGCGGGGGGGGGGAGCTGCGATTACCTGTTCAGGGCGTGCAGGGTGTAGCTGATGAGCGGCCTGTGCAGGAGCGGCCAGAACTGCTTCGGGGGGCAGACCCCCATCCGCTCCCCGAGCCCCCCCGCGGGCAGCACCGCGCACACCCGCGCTCCGGGATCCCCGGGGCCTCCAACAACCCCCCCCACGGGACCCCCGCCCATGCCAGGCCCGTCCACGCTGCCAGGGCTGCCAGGGCTGCCAGGGCTGCCAGGCCCGGCGCCGCCGGGCTCCATGGCGCAAGGACCGGCCCGGCCCGGAGGAGGGGGAGGCCCAGGCCCAGGCCCAAAGAAACAGACACACAAACCAGTGCCCCGCCGGCCCGCGCCCCACGGGGACGATCCTGGGGGCTGGGCAAGGGGCTGGGCTATGGGGCGGGGGGATGGGGCTGGGCCTGGGCTGGGGGTTGGGCTACAGGGGGGGATGGGGATGGGCAAGGGGCTGGGCTACAGGGGGAGATGGGCTGGCCTGGGCCTGGGCTGGGCTACAAGGGGGATGGAGCTGGGTAAGGGGCTGGGCTACAAGGGGGGATGGGCTGGGCTACAAGGGGGATGGGGATGGGCAAGGGGCTGGGCTACAAGGGGGGATGGGGCTGGGCAAGGGGCTGGGTTACAGTGGGGATGGGGCTGGGTAAGGGGCTGGGCTACAGGGGAGGATGGGGCTGGGCTGGGGGCTGGGGCCGGGTCTAGGCTACAGAGTGGGGCTGGGCCTAGGCTAGAGGGTGGGGGCTGGGGCTGGGGGTTGGGGCTAGGCTAAAGGATGGGGGCTGGGGCTGGGGCTAGGCTGCAGAGTGGGGATTGGGGCTGGGCCTAGGCCAGAGGGTGGTGGCCGGATCTAGGCTAGAGAGTGGGGACTGGGGCTGGGCAAGACCTGGGGCTGGGCCTGGGCTAGAGGGTGGGGGCTGGGCCTGGGCTAGAGAGTGGGGGCTGGGCTGGGGGTTGTGGTCCAGGCAGGGGGGCTGCTGTCAGGCTCTCCCCCCTACCCTGACATACTACACACACACACACCCCAAAATCACCCCGCCACAGAGCTCCCCAGGGCCACCGAGCCTTCTCCAGGCTGCCTCTTCCTCAATCAGAGAACTCCGATAATAGTAATGATTATCATTATGGTATTCGTTAAGCACTTACTATAGGGCAGGCACTATTCTCAGCACCGGGACAGATACGAGATAATCGGGTTGGACGCAGTCCCTGTCTCCCACGGGGCTCACAGTCTTCATCCCCATTTTACAGATGAAGGAACCGAGGCCCAGAGAAGTGAAATATCGCCAAAATCCGCCCTTTCCTCTCCACCCAAACGGCTACCTTACTATTACGGGCTCTCGTTATATCCCGGCTAGACTACTGTGTCAGCCTTCTCTCTGACCTCCCTTCCTCCTCTCTCGCCCCGCTCCGGTCTATTCTTCACTCCGCTGCCCGGCTCATCTTCCTGCAGAAACGATCTGGGCCTGTCACTCCCCTTCTTAAACAACTCCAGTGGTTGCCTATCGACCTCCGCTCCAAACAAAAACTCCTCACTCTAGGCTTCGAAGCTCTCCATCACCTCGCCCCTTCCTACCTCTCCTCCCTTCTCTCTTTCTACCGCCCACCCCGCACGCTCCGCTCCTCCGCCGACCACCTCCTCGCCGTCCCTCGGTCTCGCCTATCCCGCCGTCGACCCCCGGGTCACGTCCTCCCGTGGTCCCGGAACGCCCTCCCTCCTCACCTCCGCCAAACTGATTCTCTTTCCCTCTTCAAAACCTTACTTAAAAATCACCTCCTCCAAGAGGCGTTCCCAGACTGAGCTCCTCTTCCCCCTCTACTCCCTCTGCCATCCCCCCTTTACCTCTCCGCAGCTAAAGCCTCATTTTCCCCTTTTCCCTCTGCTCCTCCACCTCTCCCTTCCCATCCCCACGGCACCGTACTCGTCCGCTCGACTGTATATATTTTCGTCACCCTATTTATTTTGTTAATGAATTGTACATCGCCTCGATTCTATTTAGTTGCCATCGGTTTTTACGAGACGTTCTTCCCCTTGACGCTGTTTAGTGCCATCGTTCTCGTCTGTCCGTCTCCCCCGATTAGACCGTAAGCCCGTCAAACGGCAGGGACTGTCTCTATCTGTTGCCGACTTGTTCATCCCAAGCGCTTAGTACAGTGCTCTGCACATAGTAAGCGCTCAATAAATACTATTGAATGAATGAATGAATGAAATGAGTTGCCCGAGGACATCCAGCAGACAAAGGGCGGAGGTGGGATTAGAACCCGTGACCTTCTGACTCCCAGGCCCGTGCTCTATCCGCTAGGCCCCGCTGCTTCTGTTGGACAGTTGCCCCCCCACCCGCTGCAGCCTCCTCCCCCGACCTGGTGCAGGGCTCGGGGCTGGGGGAGGAGATTAGCCGGGGCTGCTTGTTTTCTCCCCCAAGCATGTTCTGCGTCCAGACCTCAAAGTGGCCCCACCTGGCCTCCTACCTCCACTGGACACTGGCAAACCTGCTTGAAAAGTGCCAGGGAAATGCAGGCGTGAATAAGAGCTTTTTACTTTCCTTTGAAACCTGCGACATTCAGGGGAGCAGCAGTGTAGGGCAGAGTGGTCTAGTGGATAGAGCAGGGGCCCTCTCTGCCACTGGTCTGCTGTGTGTCCTTGGGCAAGTTCATTCGTTCATTCAGTAGTATTTACTGAGCGCTTGCTCTGTGCAGAGCACCATACTAAGCGCTTGGAATGTACAGTTCGGCAGCAGATAGAGACAACCCCTGCCCAATAATGGGCTCACAGTCTATACTGGGGAGACAGACAGCAAAGCAAAAGAGAATGAAACAAAACAAAACAAATCATCGAAATAAATAGAATTATCACTTCACTGTTCCGTGCTTCAGTTCCCTCATCTGTAAATTGGGGATTATGATTGTGAGCCTCATGGGGGACAGAAAATGAGTCCATCCTGATTACATCGTTTCTACCCCTGCATTTAGAAGAGTGCTTGGCATATAGCAAGTGCTTAACAATTACCGTAAAAAAAAAAAAGTAGGCTGGATAGATGGAGGGACTATCTACTCCTGTTGCTTCCCCTACCTGTCTTCCCCTCTAGATTGTAAACTTACTGAAGGTAGGGATCATGGCTAATTTTGTATTCTCCTAAAAAGTGTATCAAGGCCTAAAGGAAAGAGTACAGAGCCGGGAATCGGAGCTCCTGGGTTCAAATTCTGACTCTGCAACGGTGGACGAGTCGTTTAGCTTTTCTGTGCCTCAGTTTCCTCAACTGTAAAAATGGGAATTCAATACCTAGTCTCCTCTCAGGGTCATACCTGGAGAGTTTCCAGTACTCTACCAGTCTCAACTATAGAAGATAGAGTCAAGCAGAGGCCCACTGTTCCATTCCTAGCTTGGGCAGTGGCTAGCGAGTGGAAGACCATCTGTTACGAGTCGAAACTCACCTATGCTGGACAGCAGCTGCATGACAGTGAGTCAAGGGCGGGGACTCAGGTTCACTTCAAGGAAGGAGGCCATGGTAAACCACTTCGGGATTTTCACCAAGAAAACACCATGGATCCATTCCCAAAATGACGGCAGATGGAGGTGGGGTGTCCTGGGAGCGATGTGTCCGTGGCATCGCTCTGCTCCTCCCCCCTCCCGTCCCATCCCTTCAGCACTGTACTCGTCCTCTCAGCACTGTACTCGTCTGCTCAACTGTATATATCTTCATTACCCTATTTTTTTGTTAACGAGATGTACATTACCCCGATTCTATTTATTTGCTATTGTTTTAATGAGATGTTCTTCCCCTTGATTCTATTTATTGCCATTGTTCTTGTCTGTCTGTCTGTCTCCCCCGATTAGACTGTAAGCCTGTCAGAGGGCAGGGACTGTCTCTATCTGTTACCGATTTGTCCATTCCAAGCGCTTAGTCCAGTGCTCTGCACATAGTAAGCGCTCAATAAATACTATTGAATGAATGAATGAATCTCTATGGGTCGGAGACGACTCGACAGCGTAAGACAACAATACATATTCTCCCACCTCTTTAGACCACGAGCCCCATGCTGGACAGGGACTGTGCCCAACTTGATAACCTTGTATCAACCCCGGTGCTACTACATTGCTTGGCTGATTGTAAACATTTAATAGATATGACAATTATTATTACTTTGCTCTCCTCACTCAATAAGTAATATGATCAATTGATCGACTAGTTACAATTGTACATAGACATTTGGCTTGTGCTTGATGAGCTATAAACATTCCCAACTTCCCCCAGAGCAAGAATCAGCAGGTCTATCCCGTAGCCCGCAGCAGATGATCTCCCCTCCTGCCTCTCTTCTCCATTAGAATGGAAGCTCCTTGTGGGCAAGGAATGCTTCTGTTGGTGTTTCTCCTCTTAGATTGTAAACTCCTTGAGGACAGAGATCGTGTCTACCGACTCTGTTGTATTATACTCTCCCAAACCTTCAACACAGTGCCCTGTACACGGTAAACACTCAGTAAATACCATTTTCCAAGCACCTAGTGTAGTGGACCTGTACACAGTGCGTGTCCAATATCTACCATTGCTCCTCCTACATCAGGAGAGTTGCCAAGGAAATAATGATAATTAATAACTGTGATATTTGTCAAGTGCTCACTCTGCATCAAGAGCTGTTGTATTATACTCTCCCAAACCTTCAACACAGTGCCCTGTACACGGTAAACACTCAGTAAATACCATTTTCCAAGCACCTAGTGTAGTGGACCTGTACACAGTGCGTGTCCAATATCTACCATTGGTCCTCCTACATCAGGAGAGTTGCCAAGGGAATAATGATAATTAATAACTGTGGTATTTGTCAAGTGCTCACTCTGCATCAAGCGCTGTTCAAAGTGCTTGACTTTGAACAGTCCATCCCACGTGGGGCTCACTGTCTTAATCCCCATTTTACAGATGAGGTCCCTGAGGCCCAGAGAAGTGAAGCGACGTACCCAAGGTCCCGCTCAGCGGACAAGTGGTGGAGTTGGGAGTAGAACCCAGGTCCTTCCGACTCCCAGGCCCGGATTCTACCCACTAGGCCACACCGCTTCTCGATCAAATTCCAAACCGAGGATGACAGCAGGTTTATGGACGGCCTGAATGGGTGACTACCTGGGCCACTGAAGGCCTTGGGGCAGAGGTCACTGTCAGCAGGGTCACAGATCTTTACTGCTTCATCAGTGGTGAATCAATCATATTTACTGAGCGATTACCGTGTGCGGGGCGCTGTACTGAGCACTTGGGAGAGTGCACTGTAACAGCATTAGTACATATGTTCCCTTACCCACAGGAAGCTTACGATCTAGACAGACAGACTTGAAAACAAATTATGAGGATGTAAGTGTTGTGCAGCTGAAGGCGGGGTGAATTAAAGGGTACAAATTAAAGTGCAAGGCTGAGGCGCAAAAGAGGAGTGGGGGAAATCAAGCCTTCATCGGGGAGGAAGGTGTGACATTATTACTTCAAAACTTTTTAAGTTATCTTGGCCTTTTTTGAGGGCTGCTTCTAGTCCTTTCATTCAAAGCATCGCTTATAGGCAGAATTTATAAAGTCATAATTAAGGCATGTGCAATTAAATATTATCCAATTCTTGAGAGCATTTAGCATTGACCACACTCAAGTAAGATTAGTGAAATACAAACAAAAAAAAATCTGTGTGAAGAGTTGCAGCCTGAATTAAGCTTTGCAGCCTAGCCCTCTAGACTGTAAGTTCATTGGCGCAGGGAATGTGTCTGTTTATTGTTATACCTACTGCAGTCCTTTAAACACAGTCCGCGCTCAGTAAATACAATTGAATGAATGGAGTGTATATAAAAATGTATTCTTCAATGTATTTCTCTATGCCATCGAGAATGGCTTTTTTTTTTGGATGCACACTCTAAGAAATCTAATTTATTTTTCATCACTTATCTGATTACTCCTTTTCATTGAGTTCTAACAACTGAAAGTAGTCTGTCAGTTTCGGTCTCTAATCAATTTCTAGACTTTTTCATTCTCTAGTTTTCATACATCAACACAAACTTGTTTGTTCACTGACCTACAGTGGAATCTTCGAGTTGAAAAACATGTCATTCTTATTCCTGTTCAGGCTAGTTTTTTTTTTTTTTTTAAATAAAATTTTACTTGAGGTTCTTCAGGCCAAAGCTAATCTTTATGTTTACTTGCTCTTGGATGATTAAAGCTAGCGGTATTAATATAC
Source organism: Ornithorhynchus anatinus (assembly GCF_004115215.2). Classification (NCBI taxonomy): domain Eukaryota; kingdom Metazoa; phylum Chordata; class Mammalia; order Monotremata; family Ornithorhynchidae; genus Ornithorhynchus; species Ornithorhynchus anatinus. The sequence goes on along the minus strand of NC_041735.1, from coordinate 63,264,705 downwards.
TCATATGGGGAAAGTATTATAATTAATACCATTAATATATCCTTAATGATATTAATTATATTCCCCATATAATTTTTAACTAAAATATTGCTTTTCCTTCTGTTTTTGTTCCTGCATGCAGAGAGTGGTTTACTATGAGTGTTATTTTTAAGATGGGGATAAGAATGAAATAATTGTTCACTTACAAACTCTAGGCATTTGGTAAAGCCTGCATTAAGACCTTTTATGCATAATAGATATGGCCTTTGTCAAAAAAAAAGTACGGTGTCAAATGTTTCCCAAGAGTTTTATTTAGGTAGATGCCTATAATTACTTGTTTTCTATATATTCACTGGATAAAGACTATATTTCCAAATATTGTACTTCCATATTAAATTATGGGTAGACATCTTAATGGTAACGCATTACTGTAACACACAGATATGTGCAGTTGGAAATAAAGATCACCTGGAACAGTTTTGCTAAACAATTTTAGATTTAAATGTGCCATATATCTAAATAGTGCTTGAAGCAAAGAGAATATAGCATACCCAGAGCCGTGCCTAAATTTTTATCTGTCGATGATGGGTCCATTTCTTTTGAGTTCCTTTCCCAGAGTGCTGCGGTGATGAGGATGGCCCAGAGGGTCCCTGTTAAATTCAGATGAACGAGAAACGAATTAAAGGCTTCACATTTTACTGGTAGATTTGTTAAGCAGCAGCATGACCTAATGGAAAAAATACACAGGCCTGTCGATCGGAGGACCTGGGTTCTAATGCCGGCTCCTCACCTGTCTGCTCTGTGACTTTGGGCAAGTCACTTGATTTCTCTGGGCCTCAGTGACCTCATCTGTAAAACGGGAATTAAGACTATGAGCTCCATGTGGGACAGAGATTGGGTCCTATCTTGCCTCTAACCCGGTGCATAAGGACTTGACAAATACCATTAATAAAGAACAAACACTGAGGAGGTCAACAAGGGAATGTACATATGTGTGTGTGTATTAGAGAGTGTGATTATGAGAGAGAGTGCGTGCGTGTGTGTGTTTCCTTGACTTTCTCAATGTGTTCTCTGGATTTCAACAGAGATCCACAGAATGGTTCTCTGCGCAAAGTTCAAGCAAGGATGATAGGTAGATTAATAGATGGATAAATCATCAGCTGTATATCTTTCCATCTTCCAAGATGACACTGTTGTTATTGAAATTTCATGTGTATGTGCAGGTGTGGCTTAAAAAAAAAAAAAAGAAAAAACACAGTCCCTCCCACAGTGGATTCACAGATTCTGATCTTTGCTGTAATAATAATGATGGCATTTACTAGGTGATTACTGTGTGCCAAGCACTGGGGTAGAGACAAAAACAATTCAATCGGCCATGGTCCTTGTCCATTCATTCATTCAATCATATTTATTGAGCGCTTACTATGTGCAGAACACTGTACTAAGCACTAGGAATATACAATTCGGCAACAGATAGAGACAATCCCTGCCCAACAGTGGGCTCACAGTCTAAACGGGGGAGACAGACAACAAAACAAAACAGGTAGTCAGGCATCGACACAGGTCTCAAAGCCTAAGACACAGGGAAAACAGGCATTCTATCCCCATTTTACAGTCGAGGACACCGAGGCACAGAGAAGGTAAGCGAGTGTCCGCGCTCACACGGTGAGAAAGTGGCAGAGCCATTAGTAGGATCCGGATCTCCTGACTCTCCAGCCCATGTTCTTTCCACTAGGCCAAACTACCCCCAACTTAGTTACCTGCAGAACTCGGTGCTAGTTTAGGTCCTGCTTGTCTGTCTCCCATCTTTCCCGGGGCCACACCTCAGGAAGGCTTTGGGGCTGTAGTCTCCCCATACCCCTAAAGAGCACGGGCTTGGGAGTCCGAGGTCATAGGTTCGAATCCTGCCTCTGTCACTTGTCAGCTGTGTGACTGTGGGCAAGTCACTTAACTTCTCTGGGCCTCAGTTCCCTCATCTGTAAAATGGGGACTAAGACTGTGAGCCTCACGTGGGCCAACCTGATTGCCCTGTATCTACCGTAGCGCTTAGAACAGTGCTCTGCACATAGTAAGCGCTTAACAAATACCAACATTATTATTACCCCTCTACCTCAGCATTTAAGACTGTGCTACACCCTTATCTGCACAACAACGTCCATCCAAATACTACAGAATAAACTTTTGCATCTAAGCCTCGCTCCTCTGCCCTTCAGCCTTCCAAAATGATTTATAATTCTGAGCATTTCTCACAGATACATATGAACTACTCTAAAAGACTAATGAACTTCTGTCTTTGCTTCTATAGAAACCAAAGCAAGCAAGAAACTTCAGAGGCAGAGGAATGAATAATTAGACTAGGTTAATTAACTTTTGATTACCACAGTTGCCATTTTCCTGTCAATTTCTAATTCAGAGCCTGCCTGGGAGCATGAAAGTTTCTGGAGTTGGAAGGCTCGAGAAAGATCTTATATGATAATAGTAATAATAATAATAATGATGATATTTGTTAAGTGCTTATTATGTGCTCGGCACCGTTCTAAGCAATGGCGAGACAGTCGGGTTGGTCATAGTCCTTGTCCCACACGGGGCTCACAGTCTTAATCCCCATTTTAAAGTTGAGGAAACTGAGGCCCAGAGAAGTTAAGTGATTTGCCCAAGGTCACATGGCAGACAAATGGTGGAGCCGGGATTAGAACCCATGACCTTCTGACTTCCAGGCCTGTGCTCTATCCACTAGGCCACAATGTGATCCCTTAAATAGCTTCCCCTTTTCTGTTTTCATCCCAGCCTGAGCTGCCTCATGCCAAATCTTTTGTTCAGTGATCACCTAGTAGCAATTATTGTGATTGATCGATTGAGCTTTTCCCTAATTATACAAAGGATCATTGGACAAATGACCTGGTTTGATTACTTTTTTAGCCTCAAAAAGGGAGATGCCAAAGAGAGTGGGTGTAAGTTCGACTTGGCTATAATTTTAAAAAGGGGGCAGATCCATGCAAACTGGCTATAAACAGAACTGCCTGTGGGAATCAGTCAATCAATAAAATGTATTGAGCACCTACTATGTGTAAAACTCCATATTAAGTTCTTGGGAAACCTAACCGTTGCACCGAATACTTGTCTTATGTTTCAGCCTTGGAAGAACAGCATGGCGTAGCGGACAGAGCATGGCCCTGGGAACCAGAAGGTCAAGGGTTCTAATCCAGACTCCGCCCACTTGTCCGCTGTGTGATGTCGGACAAGTCACTTCACTGGGCCTCAATTGCCTCATCTGTAAAATGGGAAGTGAGGCTGTGAGCCCCACCATAGGACAGGATCTGTGTCCAACCAGATTTGCTTGTATCCACCCCAGTGCTTAGAACAATGCCTGGCATTCATCCAGTCGTATTTATGGAGCATTTACTGTGTGCAGAGCACTGTACTAAGCACTTAGAAAGTAAAATAAGGCAAATAAAGGGAGACAATCCCTGCCCACAACGGGCTCACAATCTAGAGGATATAGTAAGCACTTAACAAATGCCATAATTATTATTATTATAATTAGACCCCTTTTCTGGCAGGGAAGAGTCTCATGTAATCAGAATTGAAGGCTAATCCTGAACGAAAAATAGGCCTGAAGGAATCGATTTAGCGTCGGGTTGAGGAAGGGTATTGGGGGAAAGGTCAAAGCACCAAAACTTCCCAGTGTGATGTACCGGGTACATCAGTACGTCAGTAAAGCATGACACTGTCATGGCAGAGTATCGGCCTTGGCATAGGAGTTCCTAGTGTTTGTTCCTCACTCCTTGCTCCTCTTCTGCCCAGTTCCTACCAGTGTCCAAACAGACAACCGGACTCTGGGACCCGTGACTCATTCCCAGTCTGGACATTTAGGAAATGCAAGGCAGAGATGCAGCGTATCCCAGTGGCTACAGCAGAGACCCGGGAATCAGAAAGAACTGGGCTCTAATCCCATCTCTGCTACTTGTCTACTGTGTGACCCCGGGCAGGTCACTTCACTTCTCCAGGCCTCAGTTTCCTCATCTGTAAAATGGGGATTAAGACTGTGAGCCCCATGTGGGACAGGGACCGGGTCCAACAAGATTACCCTGATTCTACCCCAGTGCTTAGAGCAGTACCTGACACATAGTCAGCGCTTAAAAAATTGCATAAAAAAATTCTGGGTTCTAATCTTGGATCCACCACTTGTCTACACTGTGACTCTGGGCAAGGCATTCAATTTCTCTGTACCTCGGTTACTTTATCTGTAAATTGGGAATTAAGACCACGAGCCCCATGTGGGACATGGATTGGGTCCGATCTGATTAGCTTGGACTGACCCCAGTGCTTGGTACTCTTAACAAATACCATTTGAAAAAATAAAATGAAAAATCAGTTCCCATTGGAGATGGAGGTGGTGGGGGAGAGTTCTCTTCCACATCACGCAGGAGACTCCACCCCGTCCTGCTTCCACCACCTCGGCGGAGAAAAACGGAACCACGGCCGAAGCATGAAACCTCTTCCAAATCCTGGGAAGAATGGAGGCTGCTGGAGTGGCCTCTGTGGCTCTGGGTGTACCCTGAGCTCTGAGCCCCGAGGAGCCCGAAATTCTGCTCTTCCAGCCACAGCCCCCTGCTGACTTTTGGTTTTCTTTTCTGTATTTGTCCAATCTTTTAGGTTGATTTAGTGTTTTACTAATTTTCACTGCTTCTTCTGTGTTTGCCTCCAGTCCCTCTTCCCCAACCAGAGGCTGAGGTTATGAGCCCTTTGAAGAGCAGGGTCTCTGTCCTATTCCCACCTGGGTATTCTTTCCCTACATTTAGTATGTTGCAAGCTGTTAATAAATATATTACTACTACAAATAGAATGGGAGGTGCCTTTCGATGGATCATTTTAGGAAACAAAGAGGGTGGGAAGGGCTCACCGAATGGTAGCCTATGCACTTGGTTCTGACCACTTTAGGCAATTGATATTCACCTCACCCTCAACCCCACAAAATTTATCCCAAATTTATTTAATATCCCAAATTTAATTTTATTAATGTTTGCCTCCCGGGTCTAGGCTGAGAACTTCTTATGGGCAAGGAGTTACTTACATGTTCTAATTCCAGCTCCGCCACTTGTCTGCTGTGTGACCTCGGGCAAGTCGCTTCACTTCTCTGGGCCTCAGTTACCTCATCTGTAAAATGGGGATGAAGACCGTGAGCCTCGTGTGGGACAACCTGATGACCCTGTATCTCCCCCAGCGCTTAGAACAGTGCTCTGCACATAGTAAGCGCTTAACAAATACCAACATTATTATTAGATTACGAACCACAAGGGGGGACCTGGTTATTCTGTATCTATCCCAGTGCTTAGAACAGTGCTCAACATATAGTAAGTGCTTAACAATTAGCACAATTATTATTAGTCTCCCAAGTACTTAGCACAATGCTGTGCGCACAGGAAGTGATCAATAAATACCATTGACTGATGGACATAGAGCCAAATGGAGCCATTAGAGGCTAGAAAAGGGAGCCACTGGAGGAAGGTCGGAAGGGTGGGGGAGGCCGGGGAGGCAGTCCTGATGCCCGACAGGGGTTGGAAAATAGCAGCCAATCACCATAAGGACCAGATTTGTTTTTCTTTTTTAAATGGTATTTGTTAAACTCTTTCTATGTGCCAGGCAGAGCTGGGGTAGATAACGGTTACTCAGATTAGACAGAGTCCCTGCCCCACATGGGGTCCACAGTCTCAATCCCCATTTTACAGATGAGAGAACTGAGGCCCAGAGAAGTGAAGTGACTTGTCCAAGGTAACACAACGGACAAGTGGTGGAGTCAAGATTAAAATCCAGGTCTTTCTGACTTCCAGGCCTGTGCTCTATCTGCTAGGCTAAGCTGCTTCTCAGATTGTCTCATAATGCTTCTCCATGGGACATTAAGAAGTTCACACTGTGTAGCCTGCCCCCAGCCAGAAGGGTACTCAATTAATACCGCTGATAGTATAAAATGGAAATTAAATCCTTGGTCTTCCTCCCCTTAATAATGGTATTTTTTAAGCACTTACTATATGCCAGGCAGTGTACTAAGTGCTGGGGTGGATAGAAGCAAAGTGAGTTGGATACAATCCCTGTTCCAGGTGGGACTCACAATCTCAATCTCCATTTTACAGATGGGGTAACTGAGGCACAGAGAAGTGAAGTGGCTTACCCAAGGTCACACACCAGACAAGTGGCGGAGCCAGAATTAGAACCCAGGTCCTTCATACTCCCAGGCCCTGGCTCTATCACCTAGTCCATGCTGCTTCTCCTCTGTGCCACTCGGGAATTTGATAATCACCCCACCCTCAGCCCCACAGCACTCAAGTATATTCCCATAATCTATTTATATCATTTATATTATCCCTGCCTCCCACTCTAAGCTGTCAGCTGTAAATAAATTCCATTGATTGACTGAACCTCCTGTGGGAAAGGAACAGGGTTCAATCTGCATATATTATATGATGATGATGCTTTTGTTAAGTGCTTATTAATAATAATAATGGTATTTGTTAAGCACTTACTATGTACAAAGCACTGTTCTGAGCACTGGGGGATACAAGGTGATCAGATTGTCCCACGTGGGGCTGATAGTCTTAATCCCCTTTTTACAGATGAGGTAACTGAGGCACAGAGAAGTTAAGTGACTCTCCCAATGTCACACAGCTGATAAGTGATGGATCAGGGATTAAAACCCATGACTTCTGACTCCCAAGCCCGTACTCTTTCCAGTGAGCCACGCTGCTTCCCTAATTTATTATGTGCAAAGCACTCTTCTAAGCACTGGTGTAGATGCAAAGCAATCAGGTTGTCCCACACGGGGCTCACAGTCTTAATCCTCATTTTACAGATGAGGTAACTGAGGCACAGAGAAGTTAAACGGCTTCCCCAAAGTCACAAAGCATACAAGTGGCAGAGAGGGATTCGAACCCACATCCTCTGACTCCAAGGCCCATGCTCTTCCCACTAAGTCACGCTGTATCCACCCTCAGTGCTCTGTAGAGTGTTTGGCACATAGTAAACCCTTAACAAATGCTACTTGTTATCATGACTTTTCTAATTAGGCCTGCTTCCTGGTCCTGATTGCTTTTTCAGCTCTGAGCCATTACGCAGGGATTATTTTCTTGACTGGTATAGCCTGTTGCAGGCGGATAGAGCATGTATAATCATCATCATTATTATTGTATCGAGCCCCCGGCTAGGAGCGACGAGGATCTTCCTGGACCGGGGGAGCCTCGGGAACATATAGTAGAAGTCAAACCTCACCTCTGATCACCAAGATTACTATGGGAAGATTTTTACTTATTTTACCAACATGCAAGGGAGTGACACATACGCACTCTCACTCAATCCACTCCACCAAGAGTCCAGTACCAGTCTGCTGGTCAGGGGAACCCGTTCTGCCAAGGCTTCTTTTTCCACTTCCAAGTGCTGCTCCCTTGCTGCTGCCCCACATGTTTTCCTTTGCATCCTTCCTCATGATTCAAAATGAGCGCCTTTTATCTGCCCTAGGTGTCACAGCTGGGGCCCTGCTTGGCAGTCACTGATTAGACCAGGACACTTATCGGGTAGAACAGGGAGAGAAAGGTCCCACCTCCCTCCCTGCTCCACCCCTACAGGCCAGCAATCACCTGTCTCAGGTAGAATCCATCAGCTCCTTGGCCAGTGTCTTCCTTCTTGTTGTTCCCGGGATCACAGATAGTCACTAATCAGGCAGGTTGCTATGGGCTCACCACGATTATCAGTGGCATTTATTTCACGAGAAGCAGCCTGGACTAGTGGATAGAACACAGGTCTGGGAATCAGAAAGTCACGTGGCTCAGTGGGATGAAGCCGGGCTTGGGAGTCAGAGGTCATGGGTTTGAATCCCGACTCTGCCCCTTGTCAGCTGCGTGACTCTGGGCAAGTCACTTCACTTCTCTGGGCCTCAGTTCCCTCATCTGTAAAATGGGGTGAAGACTGTGAGCCTCACGAGGACAACCTCATTCCCCTGTATCTACCCCAGCGCTCTGCATGTAGTTAGCGCTTAACAAATCCCAACATCATTATTATTATTATGGGCTCTAAACCTAGCTCTGCCACATGTCTGCTGCGTAAATGGGCAAATCACTTAACTTCTCTGTGCCTCAGTTCTCGTCTGTAAAATGGGGATTAAGACTGTGAGCCGCCAGTGGGACGTGGACTGTGTCCAATCTGATTCTCTTGTATCTACCCCAGTGCTAGTACAGTGCCTGGCACGTAGGAAACGTTCAACCAGTACCATAAAAAAATGCTCACTCTAAGCGGATCAGTGTACAAAGTGTTTGGGAGAGTACAGTAGAATTGGTGGATAGCATCCCCTCTCACAAGGAACTTACAGTCTATCCGGGAAACAGACATTAAAATAAATTACAGGTAGAAAAAGCAACTGAGAGGCAAGAAATATCTGTAGGTGCTTGGGGGTGGGGAGAGTACTTAAGTCTTCTAAAAAGGAGCTGCTCATCACAGCTGTATGTTTCACCTACAGTAAATGGGGGAAAACCAGAAAAGTTCCTAGATTCATTTGGAAGGAGACTCTACCATGCAGGTTGATTAATACTAATAATAATAGCAATTGTGGTATTTATTAAGCATTTACTATGTGCCAGGCATTGTACTAAGCACTGGGGTGAATACAAGCAAATCGGATTGGACGCAGTCCCTGTCCCACAAGAGTCTCACAGTCTCGATCTCCGTTTTCCAGATGAGGTAGCTGAGACACAGAGAAGTGAAGTGATTTGCCCAAGGCCACACAGCAGACAAGTGGAAGAATCAGGATTAGAACCCACAACCTTCTGACTAGGGTCTCACTTGAACTCCCAGACTCTTTCAGGAAAGCAAGGACAGCGATCCCACACTACTGCACATCCTTAGCATACGTGGGAACAGTTTTTCAGTGCAGAGGTGAGATGGACCAACTGGTTCAAGTTTCTCGATTTCGTTCGGTTAAACTAGGAAGGGATTTAATCGTGAACGTGAGGGGATACCACATTCTAAGAAAGGAAAATGAGAAACCGGCAAAATAAGAAAAAACAAACTCAGCAGCTTTCAAAATACTTCGGGAAATATCGAGACCAACCCCATGAGATGATTGCATCCAGAACAAAGGAATCCAGGAGAGCTGCACGTCCCTTAAGGAAACAATTTTAAGGATGGAAGGAAAAAAAAAAAGACATCAACTCTCAGCAGAAGAAAGTTGGGGAAAGCTAGGAGGAAACCAATTTGGGTAAACAAAGAATTACAGAAAGATTGAAAATCAAGTGGAAAAGGCAGAAAGGGGGAAGGTGCCCCTACTTGCCCAGAAGCAGAATAAAGAAATGGAAATGGCTCTTGGGGAGACAGAAACAGCAAGGGAGAAAATGAGATATCACTTGTAAAAGTTAGAAAGGAAGTAGAAAAATATTCTCCCAGTACCTCTGTTATAAACATGGGTACCGACTTTTCACTGTGATTGTGGGGTCCAAGAGAAGTATTGGAGATGAACTTCAACATAGGTTTTTCCTGGTATGAAATTCACAGGTTTTGTCTAATAATAATAATAATGATAATATTTGTTAAGCGCTCACTATGAGCCAGGCACTGTTCTAAGCACTGAGGTAGATACAAGGTAATCAGGTTGTTCCCCGTGGGACTCACGGTCTTAATCCCCATTTTATAGATGAGGTAACTGAGGCAAAGAGAAGTTAAGTGACTCGCCCAAAGTCTCACAGCTGATAAGTGACAGATCCGGGATTAGAACCCACCACCTATGGCTCCCAAGCCCATACTCTTTCCACTAAGCCACAGTGCTTCTTTATATGAACAGCTCAAAAATAGTAAGGGTCATTATCTCCTTTCGCCATCGTGGAATGGGTCTTTGTGGATATAAACAATCGATCCATCGATCAATCCATCATTTTTATTAAGCTCCTACTGTGTGCAGATCACTTTCCTAAATGCTTGGGGGATTACAGCGCAACACAGGGATTGTCTCTATCTGTTGCCGAACTGTACATTCCAAGCGCTTAGTACAGTGCTCTGCACATAGCAAGCGCTCAATAAATACTACCGAATGAATGAACAGTTGGAAAACACATTCCCTGCCCACAGTGAACATGGAGAAGGATAAGAAGATGCAGAGAATCAGTCTTTACCTTAAAAAATGAAACCTGGAAATTGGAGTGAATAAATGTGAAAGAGGAAGGAAAAAGATTAAACCGAATTGGGGCACAGTTGGCGACAGATCTTTGGAAAAAAACTAAATGCAGCAGAATATGAAGACTTCCATTGTAGACTTTTAGAGAGTTGACCAAAGTTCTTACTGGCCATTTGATTCCAATGAAAAAATGGTGAAGTAACTGGAAATGGATGAACGTAATAAATTTTCGAAGATGGATAAGAGGAAGATTTTAGTCCCTTAGAGTAATTTCTCTCCATAGCTTACAATCCTTCAAAGGCTGTCTCTTTCTCTGAATGAAGGAGAAACTCCCAAAAATTGACTTCTGAGTTCTAACCCCGACTCTGCTGCTGGTCTGCTGTGTGATACTGGGCAATCACTGAAGAGCTCTGTGCCTCAGTTTCCCCAACTGTAAAATGGGATTTGTTTCCTGTTCTTCCTTCTGTGTGAGCAGTGAGCCCCACGTGTGATGGGGTCTTTGTCCGACCTAATGATCTTGCATCTATCCCACCACTTAATATAGTGCTTGGCTCATAGTAAGTGCTGAACAAATGCCATTAAAAAATATCAAAAGCAATCCAAACAAGATCAAGAAACTCCAAGCCTTGCCTGAAATCATTTCGGGGAAATAAGATATGAAAAATATCACTACATTTAGCACTAACTTCTGCTCCATTAACCATATCGATCCTTTCTTTCACGACTCTTCGCGGGACTAGAACCAAAGAATCCAATTTGCATTTGGCCAGTAGAATGTTTCTGCCAAAAGTGTCATGAGATTGTGGCGTGGCTTAGTGGATAGACCATGGGCCTGGGAGTCAGAGGCTTGGGGAGACATGCGAAGAATGATATTTTAGGGAAATGATATGGACAGCAGAGGGAAGTATGACCAGAGAGAGGAGAGACTAATAACAGAGACAGGGATGGTCTCTATTTGTTGCCAAATTGTACTTCCCGAGTGGTTAGTACAGTGCTCTGCACACAGTAAGCGCTCAGTAAACGTGACTGACTGACTGACTGAATGAATGAATGAGAAGCGGCTAGACCTCGTGGATAGAGCCTGGGCCTGGGAGTCGGGAGGTCCTGGATTCTAATCCTGCTCTGCCACATATCTGCTGTGGGACCTTGGGCAAGTCACTCAAGTTCTCTGAGCCTCAGTTACCTCATCTTTAAAGTGGGAATTGAGAGTGCGAGCCCATTGTGGGACAGGGACCGTGTCCAACCTTAGAACAGTGTTTGGCACATAGCAAGTGCTTAACGAGTACCATGATATATTTGAGTCCCACGGCTCACGGATCAACTATCCACAGCTCTTAGCACTACTGCTAACATAATAATGATGAAAGAAAATCTTAGAACAAAGTAATCGTTCAGGTTGCGTGGTAAAACCTCAGAGTCCAGAGCATCCGACAAGCATACTCGAACATAGCCTGAGAACCCCAGGAGAAACAGCGACTGGGGCTGACCTGATTACCTTGTATTCACTCCGGGGCTTTATACGGTGCTGAGTATATAAAAGACCTTATCGGATGATACTATTATTATTATTACCATTCTTGTTATTATTATGACAGACGTGAAAGTCTGACATCACTCTTTGGAGCTTATGCAGATAAAAAGGTTTGAGTAAACTTTCGTGAGAAAGTCGCTACTCCACAACATTACCTGCAAAGAATTAGGATAATAAATTTGACATTCATTAGTGCTTCTTTTATGATGGTATTTGTCAAGCACTTACTATATTCCAAGTACTGTAGTCCCTGTCCCACATGGAGCTCAGATGATATTTATTAAGCGCTTAACTACGTGCTAGACACTGTACTAAGCTCTGGGGTAGAAGGAAGCTAATCAGGTTGGACACAGTCCATGTCTCCCCTGGTGGTGCAGAGTCTTAATCCCCATTTCACAGATGAGGCAACTGAGGCACAGAAAAGTTAAGTGATTCGCCCAAGGTCACACAGCAGACCAGTAGTGGAGCCAGGATTAGAACCCAGGTATTCCAACTCCCAAACCCACACTCTACTCAGCGCTTCTCATTTAATAGTATTTATTGAGTGTTTTGTGTACTATACTAGACTCTTGAAATTTTATGTGAAAGGTATTACTGTTGCTCTAACCTGTTTTGAGAATACAATTTTCAATAATTATTTCGATGAATACCTGGCGGAGGAATTCTTTTTTTATAGACTCCAGATGGAAAATCCAGCATATGTGAAAACTAGAATATTGGGGATGCCCAAGTAGGCTAAAATCCTGTTAGGAATGATGAGTATTTGTGCACGGTTGGCAGGGGAGGTGGCTTATTCCTACTGAAATCTACTTGTCTCCACACATCACTTAAAAAATATTTAGCTTGATCTGACTGCAGAACAAGTGGTTTGTTTTGACTGAGGTCCTTCTGCCTTTCATTCTGGTGGATGACGAAGAGAAAACACTGGAAAATCCTCCTGCCTTTTCATTGTGCCCTCCAGAGCTGCATGCTTCCACTCTGCCCTGTGCAAGCGCTTAGTACAGTGCTCTGCACATAGTAAGCGCTCAATAAATTCGATTGAATGAATAGGTGGGGCCACAGTATTCTTAAGCAGCACTAGCTGCAGCCTCCAAAACTTTTAGAAGGTCCCTTCAGGTCCCCTTTACCACAGAACTCTGTAGTTCTATGTTCTAAAAAAGAACAATTGATATATTTGTTAAGCACTTTAGTATGTGTCAAGCCCTGGACTAGATAGAAGATAATCAGGTCAGACCAGGCCCTGTCCCCTATGGTGTTCAAAGTGGGAAGGACAATGGGTATTGAATCCTCCATTTTATATATGAAGAAACTGAGGCACTGAGTAGAGAAGCGACTTTTTTTTATAGTGGCATTTGTTAAGTGCTTACTGTGTGCCAGGCCCTGTTCTAAAAACTGGCGTAGTTACAAAGCGACCAGGTTGGACACAGTCCCTGTCTCACAGGGGGCTCACAGTCTTCATCCCCATTTGACAGATGAGGTAACTGAGGTAAAGGGAAGTGAAGTGACTTGCCCAAGGTCACACAGCAGACATGGGGTGGAGCTGGGATTAATAATGTTGGTATTTGTTAAGCGCTTACTATGTGCAGAGCACTGTTCTAAGCGCTGGGGGAGATACAGGGTTATCAGGTTGTCCCATGTGAGGCTCACAGTCTTAATCCCCATTTTACAAATGAGGTAACTGAGGCCCAGAGAAGTGAAGTGACTTGCCCTCAGTCACACAGCTGACAAGTGGCAGAGGCGGGATTCGAACCCTTGACCTTAGGCTCCCAAACCCGGGCTCTTTCCACTGAGCCACGCTGCTTCTCTAGAACCCAGGGCCTTCTCCAGGTCTGTGTTCTATCCATTAGGCCACGCCGCTTCTCTAGGGACACATCAGCAGGTCTCGACTGAAAGCTCACCGTGGGCGGGGACTGCGTCTACCAATTCTATCGTACTCTCCCAAGGGCTTAGTGCAGTGTTCTATACCTAGTAAGTGCTTAATAAATACCGATGACGATGATGATGGAACGAAATTTTGTCCCTGGGTTTGTTTGGATTTGAACTTTTTCCCAGTAATGAGACACCTGAGCATCTGTCCTCATAGACACGTTATTTCTCAGATCACTGTTGATCCTGTAAGTTTTTTGTGTTCTCTGACACCGCTACTGAGAAGCAGCCTGGCCTAATGGATAGAACACAGGCCTGAGAGTGAGAAGGACCTGGGTTCTAATCCCAGCTCCACCCCATGTCTTCTGTGTGACCTTGGGCAAATCACTTCACCTCTCGGGACCTCAGTTCCCTCATCTGTAAAATGGGGATTAAGAGGGTGAGCCCCATGTGGGGCAGGGACTGTGTCCAACCTGATTATCTATCTACCTATCTACCCCAGCACTTAGTACATACTTTGCACACAGTAAGAGCTCAATAAATGTGACTCAGTGGAAAGAGCCCCGGGCTTGGGAGTCAGAGGTCATGGGTTCAAATGCAGACTCTGCCACTTGTCAGCTGTGTGACTGTGGGCAAGTCACTTCACTTCTCTGTGCCTCAGTTACCTCATCTCTAAAATGGGGATTAAGACTGTGAGCCCTACGAGGGGCAACCTGATTATCCTGTATCTACCCCAGCGTTTAGAACAGTGCTCTGCACATGGTAAGCGCTTAACAAATACCAACATTTATTATTAACAAATACAATTGAGTGAATTGAGTGAAAAGTACCACAGTAATGATTATTATTATCATTATTATTGGTCCTGCACTTTCAGGTTTGTCAGAATGTATGGATGACAACCTGGAAAAGCTCAGGGAGGTAGTCTCTTCGGGAAACCTGGTGGAAAGAAGATGTTTTGAGGTCTAGATTCTAAAGTTTGATTAAAAATATATTAAAACTGGTCGTTCCATGCAGACTGCATAATTATCTCCAAGGCTAATCCGAAGCAGTAATATTTTATCACGGGCACCCACGGATGAGTCGTAATATGAATTAGCCTTTGCAATTCCACAGCCGGGTAGATTGAAATATTTCTCATGAAATGACTTTTTCGATAACAATTCAGCACTTCACCTTCATTTATAGATGAAGTATTTCCTGGTCAGCTGCAGGAAATGTAAAAAAAAAAAAAACTGTTTTCTATCTCCTACTGAGTTTAATTCTCAGCTGTGTAAATGGTAACTAGATCTGAGGAAGAATATCTGAATTAGACATCATTTTAATGGTGTGTCAGTAGTCTTCTTGAAATTGGATGTACCAACCAGCATATCTGAACAGGCACAGAAAGGTTCATTACAGCTTCTTGCAGTGGCAAGAGAGCGTTTGATAAGGCTGAAAGACTGCCTGCTAGAGCAAAATGAAACACGTTAAAATGACTGTGGATTATAAAGATGTCTTGGGTTTATAAAAATAATGATGGTATTTATTAAGTGCTCTGTGCCAAGCCCTGAGGTAGATACAGTCCCTCACACAACAGCTTACAGTCTGTGAGACTGAGTTGTGTGAGAGAGGTAGAGGACGTCTTTTGTCCCCCATTTTACTGATGAAGAAACTCAAAGAAGTTGAGTGACTTTCCCAAGGTCATAGAACAGGCCAGTGGCCGAGTCAGGGCTCGAACCCAGGTCTCCTGTGTCCCAGGCCTATGCTTTTACCACTTATTAGAAGCAGCGTGGCTCAGTGGAAAGAGCACGGGCTTTGGAGTCAGAGTTCATGGATTCGTATCCTGGCTCGGCCACTCGTCAGCTGTGTGACTTTGGGCGAGTCACTTAACTTCTCTGTGCCTCAGTTACCTCATCTGTAAAATGGGGATTAAGACTGTGAGCCCCACGTGGGACAACCTGATTCCCCTGTGTCTACCCCAGCGCTTAGAACAGTGCTAGGCACATAGTAAGTGCTTAACAAATACCAACATTATTATTACCTCCATATCATTCATTCATTCATTCATTCAATAGTATTTATTGAGCGCTTACTATGTGCAGAGCACTGTATGAAGATAGTGGAGGGAGGGTTACTTGGAGGGGTCATCGAGCCGCCGGACCGGACGAGGGGACACGCTTCCCCGTGAGTGACCCTCGCCCCCTGAGTGACCCACGCCCGCTCACCTGTCATCTGGGCCCGCTGAAGGCTCCGCAGGTGTTTGACGGTCATTTCCAGCAACAGATAGAGACAGTCCCTGCCCTTTGACGGGCTTACGGTCTAATCGGGGGAGACGGACAGACAAGAACGATGGCGATAAATAGAGTCGAGGGGAAGAACATCTCATTAAAACAATAGCAAATAAATAGAATCAGGGTGATGTACATCTCATTAAACAAAATAAATAAGGTGATGCAGATATATACAGTTGAGCGGATGAGTACAGTGCCGAGGGGATGGGACGGGAGAGGGGGAGGAGCAGAGGGAGATGGGGGGAAAAGAGGGTTTAGCTGCGGAGAGGTGAAGGGGGGCTAGAGGGAGCAGAAGGAAAAAGGAGGGAGCTCAGTCTGGGAAGGCTTCTTGCAGGAGGTGAGCTCTAAGTAGGGTTTTGAAGAGGGGAAGAGAATTAGTTTGGCGGAGGTGAGGAGGGAGGGCGTTACGGGACCGTGGGAGGACGTGGCCCAGGGGTCGACGCCAGGATAGGCGAGAATGGGGGACGGCGAGGAGGTGGGCGGCAGAGGAGCGGACCGTGCGGGGTGGGCGGTAGAAAGAGAGAAGGGAGGAGAGGTAGGAGGGGGCAAGGGGATGGACAGTCTCGAAGCCCAGAGTGAGAAGTTTTTGTTTTGGGCGGAGGTCGATAGGCAACCACTGGAGGTTTTTAAGAAGGGGAGTGACATGTCCAGAGCCTTTCTGCAGGAAGATGAGCCGGGCAGCAGAGTGAAGAATAGACTGGAGTGGGGAGAGAGAGGGGGAAGGGAGATCAGAGAGCAGGGTGACACAGTAATCTAGCTACAAAGTTACAAAGATCAATCAATCACTCATATATATTGAGCACACACTGTGTTTAGAGCACTGAACTATGCATACTGAACTATATACTGAACTATACATGTTGGTAGAAACGTTCCCTGCCGACAAAGAGCTTATAGTCTAGAAGGGGAGAAGATACTCAGCAACCATTAATATCTGAGTGTCTATGGTGTCTATTCATCTCTGTCTTCCCCTCTCGACCGTAAGCTCCTTGTGGGCGGGGAATTTGTCGACTAATTATTTTATATTGTATCCTCTCAAGCACTTAGTGCAGTGCTCTACACACAGCAGGCTCTCAATAAATACCAGTCAAAGGCCAATTTAATCTGTAATGAGAGCCAGGAAGGGTTTGCCTAGCTTGGTTCACACCAGCCAACCTGAAGAGCTACCATCATAATAAATAATGATAATAACTGTGGACTTTGTTAAGCACTTACTATACTTACTAAGAGTGAGGGTAGATAAAAGAAAACTGGATTGGACACAGTCTCTGTCTGGCATGGGGCTAAATAGGAGGCAAACAGGAGAACTGAGACACAGAGAAGTTGCCTCAGGTCACACAGCAGATAACTGTCAGAGCTGGGATTAGAACCCAGGTCCTCCTGACTACTAGGCCTGTGCTCTAATAATAATAAGTATGGTATTTGTTAAGCGCTTGTAGGGGATGTTGTGCCTCGGCTCTGACCCGCCAGAGTTTCAAGGCTAAGGCTGTGTTTTCGCGAGTATGGTATGCGCCCTGGACATGGGCAGATTTAGCTGGTAAACACCTTATCTAAGCTATTTTGCTTTTGTAGTGATGTCATGTGGCATATAAAGGGGTGGCTCTGGTTAGGCGGGGTGTGTTGTGTCTCCTGTGTCCTGCCGCCATCCAGGGCTGTCCCGTTAAATAACTTCCCCAGATAAACCACTTTTATATAGATCTCACTAAGCCTGACTGGCGTGGTCTGCTTCCTTTTCTGGAATCTGGGCAACTTGACGGCATGTGCCGTTACAGTGCTTACTGTGTGCCAAGCACCGTTCTAAGCACTGGAGTAGATACAAGGTAAGCAGGGTGTCCCACGTGGGGCTCACAGTCTTAATCCCCATTTTACAGATGAGGGAACTGAGGCCCAGAGAAGTCAAGTGGCTTGCCCAAGGTCCCACAACAGACAAGTGGCGGAGCCAGGATCAGAACCCTTGACCTCTGACTCCCAAGTCCGTGCTCTTTACACTAAGCCACGCTGCTTCTCCATTCACTAGGCCTCGCTGTCATCAGTATCATTTCCAACCTAGAAGAATAAGATGTGTAAAATACTCACCCTTTCATCCCTTTGTCCCAAGTTGCCTTCCAGTCTGCCTTCCAAAATACTTTCATTTTAGAAAATGATCTTTCACCTCATTCCTTGATTTATCCTAGAGTCTGTGCACTTCCTTTTTACAGTGAGTGCCTCACTCTCCTGATGGTCCATTGAATTTATAGCATGAGGGCCCTTTTTAAGGTTTTGTCATGATTTTGAGGTATTGTCATGTGGCATTCCTTTCATAAATATCCTGCACATGTTTTCCCTGAAAGGCCAGTGCTCAAATTGAGGCCTGTGCAGTCCATGGTAGGTTCACCAAACGAACAAAACCCAATGGGGATTAAATCCTACCCCCTCCTACTTAGACTGTGAGCCCCATGTGAGACAGGGACTGTTTCCAACCTGATAAACTGGTATCTACCCCATCACTTACAACAGTGCTTGACACATAGTAAGCACTTAACAAGAACCATAAAAAAAAAATCCTGCATTTTTCTGATTTCCCCAGAGGACATTTAAGGTCATGTCTTTTTCACTGCTCTGAATGCCATCATGCTAGCTCAAACAGGGAACGCAATCTGTCTTTCTGAGTCACTACGAAATATTCTTTCAACTCTCTGGTAATTTTGAACATACTGAAAAATCTGGTATTCACTTTAATCTCCCATTCATCATTTCTTCTATATTGTGCTGCAATTTGGCTGAATATCTCTTTGAACCCACTCTTCCTTGACTATTTAAAGCCTATTATCCCCTCTCCCTCCATCCCTCACACCCACTGTTCACTGGGACACAAAGTGTTCTTTTATAACTTTCTCAAACCTCTTACTGGATTAATAGACCTTCCTGGCTTGAGGAAGAAATGTGATGAAGGTGATTTTAGCTCGCGGTATTTCACCACTCTCCACTCCTGGCAAGGTGCTAGTGGGAATTATATTGAACGAGATGCTAAAGAGCGTCGTTAACGTTCAGCTCTTGAAAACCCCGTGTGATCTGACACCCAAATATACCGCAGGACATTTGATCTTTAATCGGTCAGTCAGTCAGTCGCATTTATTGGGGATTTACTGTGTGCAGAGCACTGTACAGAGCTCTTGGGAGAGTACGATAAAACAATATAACAGACACATTCCCTGCCCACAATGAGCTTACAGTCTAGAGGGGAAGAATAATTATGAATTATTTTTTCTGGTATTTGTTAAGCACTTACTATGTGCCAGGCACTGTACTGAGCCCTGGGATCGATGCAAGCAAATCGGGTTGGACATAGCCCCTGCCCCATATGGGGCTCACAGTCTCAATCCCCATTTTAATAGATGAGGTAACTGAGGCACAGAGAAGTGAAGTGACTTGCCCAAGGTCACAAAGCAGGGAAAATTCCTGCTAAGCCCTGCTGAGCCTGGATTTGTATTCCCATCCTATGTGTTTTCCACTAGGCCACACTGCTTCTCTGTTTCCCTCACTCATGAAGTATGGACTAGGGATGTAGGGTTAGACTATATTTCACGACCCCGAAGAAATTTCAACTCAATAGGCCATCAGCATTATCAAGTTCAATAAACATCCTCCAAGTACTTACGAAGCTGATGATTGGGCAATAGAGCAGCAGTCATATGAAGGCATGACAATTAGTTGCAGAATTATTAGTGGTCTAGGTTTTAACAGTCAATATTAGATATATGGAACAACGGAATGTAGTATAGAGTGAAACTTTCAAGCGGCAGGGCAGAATTAAAAGCTGACACCAATTTCTGTTTCCTGAACAACACAATTTACAGTGATCGATCAATCAATCAGTGGTATTTATTGAGTGTTTACTATGTGCAGAGCACTAAATGCTTGGGAGAGTATCATACAACAGAATTAGCAGACACATTCCCTGGCCAAATTGAGCTTACCATCTAAAGATGAAATTGAGAGGAGCAGCATGGGGTATTGGAAAGAACGTGGGTCTGGGAGTCAGAGCACCTGAGTTCTAATCCTCGCTCCACTTGCCTCCTGTGTGACCTTGGGCAAGTCATTTGACTTCTCTGCTCCTGAGTTTCGTCATCTGCAAAATGGAGAGGAAGACCAAGCCCCACATGGGACATGGACTTTGTCCGACCTGACTAGCTTTTAATCTACCCCAGCTTTTAGTACGGTGCCTGATACATTGTTAGCACTTACCAAATACCATTAAAAAAAAGAAAAACGCTAAAGGGAGTGTGGTCTAGTGGAAAGAGCGCGGACCTGGGTGTCAGAGGACCTGGGTTCTAATTCCAGATCCACCGTTCGCCTGCTTTGTGACCTTGGGAAAGTCACTTAACTTCTCTGCCTCATTTTCTTCATCTGTAAAATGGGGAATAATCTAATGCCCTCCTACCTAGACTGTAAGTTCCATGTGGGAAAGGGTCTGCGTCCAAACTGACGACTTTGTATCTACCCCAGTGCTTACAAAAGTGCTTGGCAAATATTTAGCAAATACTATAAAAAGAAAATAAGGTACCTGATGGATGTTTCCCAAAATAGATAGAAAACCAATGTTAAGGTTGTGTTGTGAAGTAATAAATGTAGCACAAGGGGCAATACTGCCTATGACCTCCAATACCTATTCACAAAAAAAAGTGTATTAAGAGTGTAGCAGAGGAAGTTGGGAAGTACCATGTTGTGCACAGATGTTGAAGGATTTTTGCCACGTTTCACACTTAATTCTGCAATTCCTTCCTGCCTGCTTTTCGGTGTCATAATCCTTAATGTCCTCTGTAGAGTTTTATAGATCGGTGTTCAACATGCTAATTCCAAGAATATTTTCACCTTAGAAACCAAAATATTGTGAGAGAATGTAGTTCATGCTCAAAACTGGGTTGATGAAAAAAATGTATTTGGGATTTAAAGATTAAGACTAGAGGAGGGAAGAGGGATTTACTCTAAATGGCATTTTCCTGTGTCTGAATTTATTAGCAACCTGGGAAAAAGAAAATAAATGGAGAAGTATTAACACTCTGGCATGGTGTCTTAATGGTCAAACCAGTCTGTCTGGGGCTGTTGGACTATTTCATCGTAGGTCAGGAACACCTAAACCCTGCATTGTAACAGAAGGACTTTCCATGGTCAAAGGCGTGAGATAATAACTGAGATAATAAGCGTGAGATAATAACTGTGATTTTGTTAAGTGCTTACTATGTGCCGAGCACCATACTAAGCGCTGGGGTAAATACAATATAATCAGGTCCCGCATGGGGTTCACAATAGAAGTAGGAGGGAGTACAGATATTTAATCCCCCTTTCACAGATGAGGAACCGAGGCCCACAGATTTGAAGTGACTTGCCCAAGGTCACACAGTCGACAAATGGTGGAGGCAGGATTAGAACCCAGGACCTCTGCTCTTTCTGCTAGTCCACACTGATTCTCCAGGTGGAAAGGAAAGGAGAAGTGAGAGTGCTGGAATAGAAGTGGGGAATCTGGGAAGAGCATTTAATTGGTAAATCTCTGAATTGAATCTGCCAATTTCTAAGCACTAAAGGAAAAGCTGGTTGCTTATCAATATTTTCCCCACATAATATTTTTTGTACTTGGTCCGTCCCACTCTCTACCCTTTCAGATTCACTTCCTGGCTACGTGCTCCTACGACCCTCTCCTTCCCCTTCTTCCTCCTCCACCTCTGGCTGTGGAATAAAAATAGTAGGCAGAACAGAGAAGCAGCGTGGCTCAGCGGAAAGAGCCCGGGCTTGGGAGTCAGAGGTCATGAGTTCGAATCCCAGATCTGCCACTTGTCAGCTGTGTGACTTTGGGCAAGTCACTTAACTTCTCTGTGCCTCAGTTACCTCATCTGTAAAATGGGGATTAACTGTGAGCCTCTTGTGGGACAACCCGATTACCCTGTATCTATTCCAGCCCTTAGAACAGTGCTCTGCACATAGTAAGCGCTTAACAAATACCCACATTATTATTATTATTATTATACCATGGACTGTCATCCTTCTGAAAGGGACGTTGAGAAATGATAATCCCAGCTCCGCCACTTGTCTGCTGTGTGGCCTTGGGCAAGTCACTTCACTTCTCTGTGTATCACTTCCCTCATTGAGACTGTGGACCCCATGTTCATTCATTCATTCAATAGTATTTATTGAGCCCTTACTATGTGCAGAGCACTGTACTAAGCGCTTGGAATATACAATTCGGCAACAGATAGAGACAATCCCTGCCCCATGACGGGCTCACAGTCTAATCGGGGGAGGCAGACGGACAAAAACAAGACAACATAATCACGATAAATAGAATCAAGGGGATGGACACCTCATTAACAAAATAAAGAGGATAATAAAAATATCTACAAATGAGTACAGTGCTGAGGGGAGGGGAAGGGAGAGGGAGAGGAGCAGAGGGAAAGGGGGCTTAGCTGAGAGGAGGTGAAGGGGGGAATGAGGAGGGAGCAGAGGGCAGAGGGGAGCAGAGAGGGAGCAGAGGGAGCAGAGGGAAAAGGGGTAGCTCAATCTGGGAAGGCCTCTTGGAGGAGGTGAGACAAGGACTGTGTCCAACCCGATTTGCTTGTAGCCACCCCAGTGCTTAGAACAGTGCCTGGCACCACATAGTAAGCACTTAACAAATACTGTTATTATTATTATTATTACGTAGATCGTCTCTTTCATCTCTATTGTCTATTTGCAGCTTTATCTTCAGCACAGGAGGCTTAGCTCAAATGTCTCATCAGTGGTTTTAGTGTTAAGACAGTAGGAGCCCCACCCTCCAATAGACTGGCTTTTTTCTCACTCAGGCAATCGAGGCCAAATCAACCAATCAATCAATCGTATTTATTGGGCACTTACTTTGTGCATAGCCCTGTACTAAGTGCTTGGGAGAGTACAATATAAGAGACATATTCCCTGCTCACAACAAGCTTACAGTTTAGAGGCAAGGATGGCAAGGAGGTAAGGTGCCTCTTCAGTGGTGGGGTTGGGACCGTTGCTTACTCATCCTCAGGAGCTAATCCACTGTTAAGAAAATTTACAATATGTGAAGAAAGTGCTTTTGAGGGGGGTAGAAAATGCCAAAGAAAGAATCTCAACATGATATATGACCACGTTCAAGCCACTTACACCCTCTGCCTCCATGCTTCTGTTTGGGTCCTACTTTTTTATCCCTGGCTTCTAGTTTTATGGAAAAGGGGACCATAAAATGATAACAAAAAGGCTGGTTTAGAATGAGTCTAGCTGCTCTGGAAATACCCCAAACAGTAAGGGACTCAATCAGTTACATATGACACACAAGAGAAGTACAGCCTAGTGGAAAGAACGCGGCCTGGAGAGTCGGGGGACCTAGGTTGCAATCCTGGCTCCACCACTTGTCTGCTACGTGACCTTAGGCAAGTCACTTAACTTCTCTGTGCCTCAGTTACCTCATCTGTAAAATGGGGATTAAGATAGAGATCCCCAGCTGGGACATGGACCTTGTCCAACTTGATTAACTTGTATCTACCCAAACAGTACAGTGTCTGGCAAATAGTGAGCACTTAATCAATACCATTAAAATATATGTATGAGTTGAACAGATCATATTTGTTTCAAAGACTTGAGCATTAAAAGTTGGCAGAACCTTTCCGTGTTGAGTTTAATGTGTTATAAACTTGGTTTTTAAAAGAGCATCTGTTTCTGAATTATTGAATTGTAAAAAAAATTGCCTTTTTTTAGACCTTCATCTTTATTATCTTTTATACTTTAAAGGAGAACATGTTAAGCAGCTATCGGGCGTAAGTATTTGGTCGAAAGGATTCTGGAATTGTTAGGCCATGTCTTCTTCAATTTTGCTGTGTGATTTATTGTTTGTAGATTGCAAATTCATTAGATTGCAAACCTTTTGAGTGCAGGAACCATGTGTAATACGCCTGGAGCATTCTCTCAACTATTTAGTACACTGCTCTAAACACAGTAGGTACTTGGTAACTACTACTGATTCACCGATATTCTTTACACGTATTTTTGATAGTGTAAAATTAAACTCCATCAATTTAATCATTTGGTTGAAAAGAAAGAGATTAATAAAACATTCACCAAAAAGATACAAATGGATATTTTCAACTTTTCTTTGCCTTCTCATTTCTCCTCCACTTTGAAACGAGACACAATATGTCATTGTGAGGCGTACGTCGGAGTAAATTTCATGCCACTGCACTAAAATAATCTAACCTAAATCTCCACAACAGCAGTGCTGTGAAGTTAATGACAAGATAATGGAGAAAAAATATGTAATAATAACAACTGTTGAGTCTAGGAAAAAATGCTGTGGATCTTTAAAACGAGATGAAGAGATTTGCAGTGGGTACCTGGAAAGGTTATGTTTTAAACAAAACTATTTCACTTGCTTATCAAAGAAAACTCAGCAACTCATTTCTGTTGTCTGAAATGGGGAGTGACTATTCCCCTAGATTGCGGGGGAAGGAGAAGAAGCAGGGAAGGGGAGAGGTACAAGTCACTTCTTTCCTCTTCAATCATTTGTCAATCAATCATATTTCTTCATTCATTCATTCAATCGTATTTATTGCGTGCTTACTGTGTGCAGAGCACTATACTAAGCACTTGGAATGTTCAATTTGGGAACAGATAGAGACAATCCCTGCCCAACAACAGGCTTACAGTCTAAAGGAGCTCTTACAGTGTGCAGAACACTATACTCAAGTGTTAGGGAGAGTACAATATGGCAAAGTTGGGTGACACATTCCCTGCCCACAACGACTCTTCCTTTCATTCATTCATTCATTCAGTCAGTCAGTCAGTCATATTTATTGAAAGCTTACTGTGTGCAAAACCCTGTATTAAGCACTTGGGAGAGTACAATATAGCGACAGACACATTCCCTGCCCACGAAGAGCTCACAGTCTGCTTCCTTTATTCTTTCTCCGTCTTGTAATAAGAGAACGTGTGTCAGGTTTCTGCTGTCCCTTTCCTAGGATTTTAGTGCAGTGTATTGCACCAAGTGGAAAGTCAGTCAATACATTACTGCTGCTATTAATGCTCAAAAAACAAGCTGATGGCCCTTAGGAGCCCCGTCGTCTCCTACAAGAAAGCAGGGGGCAGGATTATCCCTTGCTATTCACTTTCTGTGCATAGACAAAGCCCAAAATGTGGGAAGAAGGGAGCCAATGTGCATTTCCCAGAATGATCTCTGGCCCCCACCTCCACCCATGCTTTTGGTGTACTCTTAGGTATACACTTAGCCTGCTCGTGCCCCCCAGTTAGCATCCCAGCAAATATGCCTAATGCTAATGGACAACCCCTGGTCTAGCGGATTTTCTTGCGACCTGCCTTAAGAAGTGTCGGAGGTGCAGTTCTTCTAACTTCTCAAGCGTCTGACTCCGGAGGTTCATTCACTTGCCTTCGATAAATCTGCCACTTTCCAAAAGAAGAGCCCTGGGTTGTGTCGACGTGACCCCATCAGAGCATTCTGTTTATAGCCAGAATAGTTACTTGGACCCAAGGGTAAAATCAAATAAGCCCACGCAACTGTGAAACAGTTCTGGCTTGGTAGTCTAGAGAGAGGAGCCAACAACTGAAGCTTCATCAGCACTTCTCCCGCTAATTAATTTGTGAACAGAAAAATCAATTTTTTCCCCTAATTACAAACAGGAAAAACAATGCAGAAATGAGCTCCAAACATGCTGCTGATGTAGATCAGGCTGAGGGAACCTCCAAGAGATCCAATGCTGATTGATCAGAAAAAAGATGAATTCCTTGGCTCAGCTCTGCTAAATTTCTTGGCTTGATCAATTTATGTCTGCATCTTGCCCACCGGCGAGTGATGTTATTTGTGTAACTCTCCGTGACCTACTCTGCTGTTTCAGATGGATTTCTTCTCCAGTTTCTGTGCTAAATATTCAGCAGCCAAAAACTAGAAATTCAAATAGCTCTTGGTCATTCAGGGGTAAATTCCTCAAGGCGAGATTATTCAGGCCTTTTTCTTCTGCTTCTTGTCCCTCTTGTCCCTCATTCATCAAAAGTCCCACTAGAGGGAAAGACAGAGGAAATGAAATTCAAATAGGGCCATTTTGTTATTGTCTGTTCAACTACGGTAGAAAGTGTGGTTGAGGGGGCCTGTTGAAGACATGAACTCTGCAGGGTCACAGTCTAGTTTGGGGTTTTTTTCCGGGGGGCAGGGGGAGGGTGTTTCTTTTGGCTTTGTTGTCAGTTTCTGTATTTCCAGGGACTAGGGGTTTGGGGACTGAGTATCTATATTGGTTCTTGAGGACAGGGATCATGTTGATTAATTCTATTAGAATTTACAAGCACTTAGTACAGTGCTCTGAACAGCCACCAAGGAGATTACAGAAATAAATTATAAGTAAGAGGAAGCAGTAGAGTAGAAAGGTGTGCACGTAAGTGCCGCAGGGGTGGTGGTGGGTGTGTGAGTGTGTGGGGAGGGGACGAAGGGTAGTGTTCGAGCACGTAGGTGATGCAGAAGTACTCTGCCACTTGTTTGCCGTATGACTTTGGGCAAATCACTGAAGTTCTCTGTTTCTCATGGCCTAGTGGATGAGAAGATGAAAAGCAGCATGGCCCAGTGGATAGAGCAAGGGCCTGGAGGTCCGAAGGACCTGGGTTCTAATCCCTGCTCCGCCACATATCTGCTGTATGACCTTGTGGAAGTCACTTAACTTCCCGGTGCCTCAGTTACCTCATCGGTAAAATGGGGATGGAGGCTGTGAGTCACATGAGGCACAGGGACTGTGTCCAACCTGATTTGCTTGTCTCCATCCTAGCACTTATACAGTGCCTGGCAGATCGTAAGCACTTAGCAAATGCCACAGTTATTAGTATTATAATCATTATTACTACCCCAGCGTTTAGAGCAGTGCCTGGATCATAGTAAGCACTTAACGAATACCATAAAAAGGTGCTGAATCAGTCAGTAGATCAACTGTATTTATTGAGGGCATTGTACTAAACGCTTGGGAGAATACAACATAACAATCTAACAGGCACATTCCCTGGCCACAATGGGCTTACAGCCTAGAGTGGCTCCCCCTTCACCTCCCCTCAGCTTAGCCCTCTTTTCTCCCCCTTTCCCTCTGCTCCTCCCCCCTCCCTTCCCCTTCCCTCAGCACTGTGCTCGACCCCTCAATTGTATATATTTTCATTACCTTATTTATTTTGTTAATGAGATGTACATCACCTTGATTCTATTTATTGCTATTGTTTTAATGAGATGTACATCACAATGATCCTATTTATTGCTATTGTTTTTGTCTGTCTCCCCCGATTAGACTGTAAGCCCATCAGTGGGCAGGGATCGTCTCTATCTGTTGCCTATTTGTACATTCCAAGCACTTAGTACAGTGCTCTGCACATAGGAAGCGCTCACTAAATACTATTGAATGAATGAATGAGTGAAAATGGGGCGGAGAGATGAGGCAAGGTAACAATAATAATAATGATGATTATGGTATTTGTTAAGCACTTACTACGTGCCAGGCACCGTACTAATCACTGGGTTGGATATAAGCGAATCGGGTTGGACACAGTCCCATTTGAGGCTCACGGTCTTGATCCCCATTTTACAGATGAGATAACTGAGGCCCAGAGGAGTAAAGCGACTTGCCCAAGATCACACAGCAGACAAGTGGAAGAGCCGGGATTAAAACCCTTGACCTTCTGACTCCCAGGCCCGTGCGCTATCCACTAAGCCATGCCGCTTCTCTTACAGTGAATAGATTGGTTTGAGAGGAGCAGAGTGAGCTGGGGTGTAGTGAGAGAGGAGAGAAGATGAGTAGGGAGGACCCTTATGACTTACTGAGGAGTAAGCGATTATTGATTTTAAATCTGTTTGATGAAGGCAAATAGAGCTAGTTATGATTATACCTCAAGGGGCTAAAATAATAAAAGGATAGGCTCTACATCTTGAGATGGGTTCTAAAATAATAATAATTCGTAGGTTTCCGTAACCGCCAAGTTTGAGTAAGATGGCCGCTAGTACTATCGATCCGGCGATTGGGGCTTCTACGTGAGCCTTGGGAAGTCATAAGTGAAAACCATATAGTGGTATTATTTATAACCAGAAAAGCTAGTATACAGATTAATCGTAGAAGATCATTGGATCAAGAATTGGATGGTGAATTAGGTGCTAATGTTAGAAATAAGCATGGAAACCATTGGTATCAAGAGTTTCTACTTGATGCAGGCATTTCTACTTGGACACATCACTGAAGGCTTTTAAAGAGTGCGAAGATGTGGGCAAAATGCTGTTTTAGACAGAGGTCCGTCTTAGATCCGCCCTTTCCTCTCCACCCAAACGGCTACCTTACTATTACGGGCTCTCGTTATATCCCGGCTAGACTACTGTGTCGGCCTTCTCTCTGACCTCCCTTCCTCCTCTCTCGCCCCGCTCCGGTCTGTTCTTCACTCCGCTGCCCGGCTCATCTTCCCGCAGAAACGATCTGGGCATGTCACTCCCCTTCTTAAACAACTCCAGTGGTTGCCTATCGACCTCCACACGAAACAAAAACTCCTCACTCTAGGCTTCGAGGCTCTCCATCACCTCGCCCCTTCCTACCTCTCCTCCCTTCTCTCTTTCTACCGCCCACCCCGCACGGTCCGCTCCTCTGCCGCCCACCTCCTCACCGTCCCTCGGTCTCGCCTATCCCTCCGTCGACCCCCGGGTCACGTCCTCCCACGGTCCCGGAACGCCCTCCCTCCTCACCTCCGCCAAACTGATTCTCTTTCCCTCTTCAAAACCCTACTTAAAAATCACCTCCTCCAAGAGGCCTTCCCAGACTGAGCTCCTCTTCCCCCTCTACTCCCTCTGCCATCCCCCCTTTACCTCTCCGTAGCTAAAGCCTCATTTTCCCCTTTTCCCTCTGCTCCTCCACCTCTCCCTTCCCATCCCCACAGCACTGTACTCGTCCGCTCGACTGTATATATTTTCGTCACCCTATTTATTTTGTTAATGAATTGTACATCGCCTCGATTCTATTTAGTTGCCATTGTTTTTACGAGACGTTCTTCCCCTTGACGCTGTTTAGTGCCATCGTTCTCGTCTGTCCGTCTCCCCCGATTAGACCGTAAGCCCGTCAAACGGCAGGGACTGTCTCTATCTGTTGCCGACTTGTTCATCCCAAGCGCTTAGTACAGTGCTCTGCACATAGTAAGCGCTCAATAAATACTATTGAATGAATGAATGAAAGGTAGCAGAGTGAAGTGTGGACTGGAGAGGGGAGAAACTGGAGAGGCGGAGATCAGCAAAGAGCCTGATACACGGATCGGGAGGAAGTGCCGTCTTTCGGCAGAGACGATGAAGGTGACCAGATGTCCCTGTGACCTAGTTGATACAGTCCAGGTCTGCGCATCAGAAGGACCTGGGTTCTAATCCTGGTCCTGTCCCTTATCTGCTCTTTGACCTTGGGTGAGTCACTTCACTTCTCTGGGCTTCAGTTACCTCATCTGTAAAATGGGGATTAAGACCGTGAACCTCATGTGGGATATGGACCGTGTCCAACCTGATTATCTTGTGTCTACCCCAGCTCCCAGTACAGTGCCTGGAGCCTAGTAAGCGCTTATCAGATACAATTTTAAAAATGGACAGTTTCCAAACAACAGCAGCGGATCGGCCAGTCTGAGACTGTGAGCTTGTTGTGGGCAGGGAACGTATCTGTTTATTGCTATATTGGACTCTCCCAAGTACTTAGTACAGTGCTCTGCACACAGTAAGAGCTCAAGAAATACGACTGATTCAATGAATGAATGAATGAATGAATGGCTACCAGGAGTGAGTTGGATCTCCTCGAGGAGAGAATCGGAAAGAGCCCGGGCTTGGGAGTCGGATGTCATGGGTTCGAATCCCATCTTTGCCACTTGTCAGCTGTGTGACTGTGGGCAAGTCACTTCACTTCTCTGGGCCTCAGTGACCTCATCTGTAAAATGGGGATTAAGACTGTGAGCCTCATGTGGGACAATCTGATTACCCTATATCTCCCCCAGCGCTTAGAACAGTGCTCTGCACATAGTAAGCGCTTAACAAATACCAACATTATTATTAAGGAACGCTGTGAGGACAGAAAACAGATTTGAATAGCAATAGGAGTTGAAAATGGCCAAAACATCAGTGTGGCACTACACATGCTGAGGGGTTATGGAGTGTCATTTACACTCAGTCACACCCACAAGCACAGATGGGATCTCACTGGCAGAAGCTCAGCTTTCTTGAATCCAAAGGAAAGCTGAATGAGAATAGCGATACTCCAGAAAGGACCAATTACTTTTTGACACACACATTTCCGCTCCAAATCCTTCAAAGGAACCTAGGAAAAGGAGTTACTTTCCCAGTCCATCCCCATTAAATGCACATGAAACTCAATTAAGCCTTTGAAATTGATGAATGACTTTTTGTTTCACTTCCCCAATTAAAGGTATTAGTACAATTGATGCTGTTGCAATAACTGGAGTGATCCACAAAACATGATTAAAACTTTCCATTCGTAGAGAACAGAAGACTTTCTGTCCTATGGTGAACCCTTTGCTCGAACCCCTTTTCAGTTATTTGTTTCCAATTTGTACGAAACTCTCGTTTCAATTATTTTTTTTAAATTCCACTTCAAAATTTTTGAAGCCTGTCTTCATAGAATACGTTTAAAGGATCTGAACTACATGAATGGTAAAATTTGAGTTCTAAAATGAAATCACATCTGCATCAGTAAAGATAAAATCCTGAAGAAGGTGTTTTCTTGAAACAGTTGGAGAAGCTTAATGAATTATTCATTCCTAGAGAATAAGTTATTCCTCGTTAATTTAATAGAATCGTGGGGATTAAAAAAACAGATCTACACCATACTGAACATGTGAGACCATATCCTATCTCTATAGATCTTCAAAGAAAAGATTCCACCACTCATAATCTTCATTTGTCAGTCAATCAGTAGTACTCTGCTGTATACTCCCAAATGCTCCATACGGTGTATTGCATAAACACTCAATTAATACTGTTTATTAGTTGGTTGGTTGACTGATTAGTATTTATTGGGCAGCTACTATGTGCAAATGGATATACTAAAGAGCTTGAGAGAGTACAATAGAATTAATAGACATGTTCTTACCCTCAAGGAATTTACAATCTAATCAATCGATCAAACAGTGTGTGCAGAGCACTGCACTAAGCGCTTGGGAGAGTACAATATAACAGACACATTCTCTGCCCATAGTAAACAGTAGGGGAGATAGATATTTCAGATCAATGCACACATAAATACATAAATGAATGAATGAATAAATAAAAGAATAAATAAATAATACATTACTCATAGTCCAGAATTTCTCTTTGTATCATCATTTTGTAAAGGAATCATGTGGCTCAGTGGAAAGAAGAGCCCGGGCCTGGGAGTCAGACGACCTGGGTTCTAATCCTGACTCTGCCAATTGCCCGCTATGTGACCTTGGGCAACTCATTAAACTTATCTAAGCCTCATTTTTCTTATCTTTAAAATGAATATGCAATGTCTGTTTTCCTTCCTACTTAGATTGTGAGTTCCATGCGAGATAGAGACATTGTCAAGTCTGATTGACTTGAATCTACCCCAGTGCTTAGAACAGTGCTTGGTACATAGTAAGTGCTTAACAAATGTAGTAACAATAATAGTGGAGTAGTGGAAATAGCCTGGGCCTGAGAGTCAGAAGGACATGGGTTCTAATCCCCGCTCTGCCACTTGTTTGCTTTGTGACCTTGGGGTAAAATGGGGATAGGGACGGTGAGCCCCATGTGAGACAAGGACTGTGTCCAATCTAATTTGTATCAGCCCTAGAGCTTATTAGAGTGCCTGGCATAAAGTAAGCATTTAACAAATAGCATAAAAAAAAATCTTTCCTCCAAACATTTTTAAAGTTCTCTAAAATGGCAAGGCTGAGAAATGGGCACAAATGATGCGACAGGTACTGATTAGGAATAAGCGATCGATCAGTGGTATTTATTGAGCACTTACTCGGTGCAGAGCACTGTACTAAGTGCTTGGGAGAGGACAATATAGTAGGAAGACATGATCCCTGCCTTCACGATCTTACAAATTTAGCAACCAAATATAGGGGCATGTACATTAAATGCTCCGAGGGTTGGGAAGGGTAAATACCAAGTGCTTAGAGGGAACAGACTCAAGTGCCTAGGTGATAGAGAAGGGAAGAAAAACGGGGTGGGGAAATGAGAGGTTAATCAGAGAAGGCTTCCTGGGGGAGAAAGCATCATCATCATCAATGATATGTAATAATAGTAATAATTGTAGTATTTATTAAATGCTTATTGTAAGTCAGTAAATCAGGTTGGACACTGTCAGTTCATTTATTTTATTATTTAATGTATTGAGCCCTTACCTTGTGCAGACACTATATGCCCCCACGATGAGCTTACAGTCTAGAGCAGGAGATAGACTTTTTTTTGTAGTATTTGTTAAGTGCTTACAAAGTAACAGGCACTGTACTAAGTGCTCGAGTAGATACAAGGTTGTCAGGTCGGACACAGTTCCTGTCCCACGTGGGGCTCGAGTCTTAATCCCCACTTTACAGATGAAGTACCTGAGGCTCTGCGAAGTGAAATGACGTGTCCAAGGTCACCCAGCACGTAGGTGGAAGAACTTAGATCCTCCTGACTTGCAGCCCGGTGCTCTCTCCCCTAGGCCATGCTCTTCCTTAGAAATAAATCTTTTATGATATAAAATCCATAGATACGATCTTAGTAAGGCTTTACGATGATGAGAACGGTGATCTGTCAGATCGGAGAGGGGAGGGAATTCCAGGAAGGAAGGAGGATGTTTGCAAGGGGTCAATGGCAGGTGAGGTGAGAGTGTGGGACAGTGACCAGCTTGGTATGAGAGAAGTGAGGTGTGTGGGGAAGAAGCCATTGGAAAGTGAATGGCTGAAGATGAAAGTCAACGAGGGGAGAAGGAAGGGGGAGAGTTTTCGATAAGGTACGTCAGAGGCACAGGTTGGGGGGGGTGAAGATTTTGAGAGAAGACGGGAGATCGCTTCTCGAGATACAGCCGGGAAAGATGGGAGAGTCAAAAAGGGGGCAGGAGGAGGAACAGCCTGAAGCAGAGCAGGGATTTTGAGCGATTTTGAAAAATCCCCAGAGGAGGGACAGCCTGAAGTGGAGCAGGGATCTTGAGCGATTTTGAAAAAACCCCAGAGGGAGAGAGAGCGTCGAGGGAGTGAAGATGGGAACCTAAAATAGAGCCTGGCAGCACTCCCGCAGTTCATTCATTCATTCGTTCATTCAATAGTATTCACTGAGCTCTCACTGGGAGCAAAGCACTGTACTAAGCACTTGGGAGAGTATAACTGATGCTTTTTGGTAAGCACTCACTATGTGTCAAGCACTATTCTAAGAAATGGGTTAGATACACGTTAATCAGGTCCGACATAGGCCCCGTTCCACATGGGGTTCACAGTCTAAGTTGGTAGACACAGGTGCCCTCAAGGAGCTTACGGATATCACAGAGACATGGAGTAAATGTGACTTCCTTGCCAGAAATCCTATTAGGATGTTTCTTGCTCTTAAGGACCTAATGTGGGAAGCAGCGTGGCTCAGTGGAAAGAGCCTGGGCTTCGGAGTCTGAGGTCATAATAATAATAATAATAATAATAATGTTGGTATTTGTTAAGCGCTTACTATGTGTAGAGCACTGTTCTAAGCGCTGGGGGAGATACAGGGTCATCGGGTTGTCCCACATGAGGCTCACAGTCAATCCCCATTTTACAGATGAGGTAACTGAGGCACAGAGAAGTGAAGTGTCTTGCCCACAGTCACACAGCTGACAGGTGGCAGAGCCGGGATTCAAACCCATGACCTCTGACTCCGAAGCCCGGGCTCTTGCCACTGAGCCACGCTGCTTCTCTAATGAGAAGTCAGGAGTTCGACTCCTGGTTCTGCCACTTGTCAGCTGTGTGAATGTGGGTAAGTCACTTCACTTCTCTGTGCCTCAGTTACCTCATCTGGAAAATGGGGATTAACTGTGAGCCTCACGTGGGACGACTTGATTACCCTGTATCTACCCCAGTGCTTAGAAGAGTGCTCTGCACATAGCGCTTAACAAATACCAACATTATTATTATTATTATTAATGGTCAAATGGGAGATGTAGACAAAAAATATTTTCAAATAATGGGAGCAGTAGGAAAAGGAGAAGCAGCATGGCCCATTGGGTAATGGATAGAGCACCTGGGTTCTAATCCCAGCTCTGCCCCTTGTCTGCTGTGTGACCTTAGTCAGGTCACTTCACTTCTCTGAGAGAATTCTCTTGAAGAGGCAGCGTGGCTCAGAGGAAAGAGCCCGGGCTTGGGAGTCAGAGGTCATGGGTTCGAATCCCGGCTCTGCCACTTGTCAAGCTGTGTGACTGTGGGCAAGTCACTTCACTTCTCTGTGCCTCAGGTCCCTCATCTGGAAAATGGGGATGAAGACTGTGAGCCCCATGTGGGACATCCTGATTCCCCTGTGTCTACCCCAGCGCTTAGAACAGTGCTCGGCACATAATAAGCGCTTAACAAATACCAGCATAATAATAATAATTCTCTGTGCCTCAGTTACTTCACTGACAAAATGGGGATTTTCAATGTGTCTCATGTGGGATGTGGATTGTATACAACCTTGTGTCTACCCCGGGCTTATCTTCAGTACTTGGTTCACAGAAAGCATTTAACAAATACCGTAAAAGAAAAAAAGAGTGGGCTACTTCGATAACGGGAGGAAGTAGCCCACAGGGCTGGCTTCAGATAGTAAAGGAGATGAGAGTGGCTTGGTTGCGGTTCCCACTCCCCAGTGTTCTGGATTTGGCATCTGACCTACCCTATCTATCTTCCCAGAACCCACTGGAGGCCATGACCAGAGCAAATATGGCTCCAGATATTTCAAATCAGCCAGTGCAATTTGCATTGACAGATACGTCTTTGTAAATCTGCGGGTCTAGGATATAAAATGCTAAGTCCAAGCCTAAAGGAAACCATCACATAACCACTTGGGTATTCACATTCCCTTCTAAGACTTATGTACCTATCTTTATATTCTCCTACTTCCTCCTCTCCGTAATTTATTTTAGCGTCCGTCTCCCCGACTAGACTGTTAACTCTTTGAGAGCCGGAGCTAAGTCTGTTAACTTTATTGTACTCTCCCAAGCCTCTTGGAGTCACACCTGAAGAGTTTCCAGTAGGCTACCAGTCTCGACTATGGGAGGGAGAGTCAAGCAGAGGCTTACCCATTCCACTTGGCCTAGCTTGGCCAGTGGCTAGCGAGTGGCAGGCCATCGGCTACAAGTCAAAACTCACCCGTGCTGGGCAGCAGCGGCACGGGAGGGAGTCGAGGGTGGATACTCAAGTTTACTGTGCGGAAGGAGACAATTTGCCACTTCCAGATTTGCCACTTCCAGATTTTTACCAAGAAAACTCTATAGATCTACAACGGGAACGATTGCAGATAGAAAGTAGGGCATTCTGGGAGAGATGTGCCCGTGGTGTCGCTATGGGTCGGAAACGACTCCACTTCATAAGACGGCAGGACTCTCCCAAGAGCTCTGTAGTGTTCTGTACATAGTAGTCACTCAATAGATACTAATGTATGTAGGATATACATTTAAATTTTAGTAACAATTGAAAGGGCAAATCTTTCTTTTTGCTTCTTGAGAATACCAAGGATCACCGCACTCTCTCTAGCACTATGGAAGGATGGATGACATTGTGTGGTCCAATAAAATTTTAATGCAACGGTTTTAACGAATAAGCTCAGAATGCAGCATCACATAAAGTCAATGTAAAAATATTTTGGTGATGATACTATGCCCATCTGTTCTCTAAATTCACCCCCTCAAAATCTAAGCCTATTTCCTCTCAACTCCTAAATGCTCCCTTTCTCTCTTCTCCCCCACCTCTGCTATTTTGAGCCTCTCACTCTCTGATTGAAGAGCAGCATGGCCTGAGAAGCAGCGTGGCTCAGTGGAAAGAGCACGGGCTTTGGAGTCAGAGGTCATGGGTTCGAATCCTGGCCCAGCCACTTGTCAGCTGTGTGACTTTGGGCAAGTCACTTCACTTCTCGGTGCCTCAGTTACCTCATCTGTAAAATGGGGATTAAGACTGTGAGCCCCACATGGGACAACCTCATTCCCCTCTGTCTCCCCCAGCGCTTAGAACAGTGCTCGGCACATAGTAAGCGCTTAACAAATACCCACATTATTATTAATAGCCCGAACACAAGTCAGAGAACCCGGGATCTAGTTCCAGTTCTGCCACTTGCCTGCTGTGTGACCTTGGGCAAGTCACATAACTTCTCTGAGCCTCAATTTCCTCTTCTGCAAAATGGGGATTCAGTATCTGTTCTACCTCCTATTTAGATAACGAGCTCCAGGGGGAACAGGGACCAGATCCAATCTAATTATATCTACTCCAGGGTTTAGTTCAGTGCTTGGCACATAATAAGCATTTAACAAACACAAATGCCATTGTGATTAAGGTGATGATTCCTTACCTTTGCCCTTCAAGCATGGTCAAGTCTTTCCCACATGAAAAAAAACCGTCTCTCAACCCTTCAGCTCCCTGCAGCTATTATACTACACCCCGGCTCCCAGTTCTGTCCAAACTCCTGGATCAGGTTATATTTATCCAGTGCCTCTTTGTTTATGTTTAGTTATTTGTGTATGCATTTATATTAGTGACTGCCTCCCCCTTTAGACTGTAAGCTCCTTGTGGGAAGGGAATGTGTTCAACAACTCTGTTTTTCTGCACTTTCCCATGCACTAGTACAGTGTTCTGCACACAGTAAGTGTTCAATAAATATGATTGATCGATTGTCTACATTTCTTCTCAACCAACTATATTCCTATATAAAGCCTACAATAAGGCTTTTTGACTCCTTCCACTCCACCAAGGCTGCGCCTTTCATTCACTGAGCGCTTACTGTGAACAAAGCACTGTACTCAATGCTTGGGAGAGTATTGTACAAAAAATAAACAGAAACATTCGCTGCCCATGCCTTCTAAGGTCACCAGTGACTTAAAACATCCATAAATAAAACTGCTAAGACACATATCCAAGCACTTTTTCCCACCCCTCCTTCGTTCCTTCATTCAAATATATTTATTGAGTGCTTACTGTGTGCAGAGCACTGTACTAAGTGCTTAGGAAAGTACAATAATAATCAGAAATGTTCCCTGCCCACACGAGCTTACAGTCTAGAGGGAGGAAGACAGACATTAATATAAATAAATAAATTACAGACATGCACATAAGTGCTGCGGGGCTGGGAGTGGGCATGAACAAAGGCGGCACAAAAGGGAGTGCGAGAAGAGGAAATGAGGGCTTAGGGAAGAGAGGAGATTTGCCTTCAGTAAGACTTTGAAAGGGGGGAGAGTAATTGTCTATCAAATTTGAGGAGGGAAGGCATTCCAGGACAGAGGCAGGATGTTGGCGAGGGGTCGGCGGGGAGATGGATGAGAAAGAGGCACAGTGAGAAGGTTAGCAGTAGAGGAGCCAAGTGTGTGGGCTGGGTTGTAGTGTGAGAGAAATGAGGTGAGGTAGGAGGGGGCAAGGTGATGGACTGGTTTAAGCCAGGGATGAGGACTTGTTGTTTCATGTGGAGGTGGATGGGCAACCCGTGGAGTTTCCTGAGGAGGGGGAAACATCCCACATTACCTTGTATTTTCATAGATTTCAGTGTAAGAGTCAGAACCACCAAACAACACCCCCGCCACCCCATTCTGTGGATGGGTAAAAAGGTAAATCTGAAACTTTAATAGAATTTTAAATTACCAGATGGTAGGGGATTAGTTATATAAGATGGCTTCATGTTTCGGGAATATGAACGTCAATCTGGACCCTTCAAACACATTCAACTCTAGTCATGCAAACTTTCTCCAAGCCCCAAGTCCTATGAAAGGCTGCTCACTTTTTATTATAGAAATGGCTGCCAAAACATCAATAGAACTCACTGAAAACCAAGTAAGCTTCCTTATTTGCAAGATTATGTGGGATAATTCACGCAAACTCATGCATTTTCTTACATGTTGGAACCAAGAACAATAACTCATTGTGCAGTGTTTATTTTTCTTAAAAGAAACTGATGAAGTCAAAAGTCTTCAGACATACCTTTGGATTGCACAGATTAAACAACAACAAAAAAGAATATAATGTAGCTTTTACAAAGCATTTTTTAAAAAGCTTTCTCACTGATAAAAAATATCCAAGCTGTTGATAAGGTTCACGATGAAAAATATATATATATATATATATATAACAAGAAGACTAAAACATTTATTTTACATATCTACAGGATGCATATTCAATTTCAGGTCAACGTTAAATCATAGGAAAATATTTAGTTACATGAAAAGATACAAAAAAAGAACATTTAGAAAAACCACATGTAAAAGCTCATTAAATAATTACATTGACAAATAAATAGTTTATTCAGATTTACTTTTCAGCTGCTGCCATGCATCTCGGGAATACTGGGATATGCACATGAGCACCGTCATGCAAGAAAACATTCTTTCGTACTAAGAAACCGTTCCGTGAATGTGGGCTTTGTTTTGGGAAGGCGTAGAAAGTTCTCTAAACGGAAAATAAACTATTGGCCGAGGATCTGTTCGTTTAATCGATCAATAGTATTTATTGGATGCTTATTATGTGCAGACCACCGTACTAAGGGTTTTGGGAGTGTACAATATAACCGAATTGGCAGTCACGATCCCCACCCTCAAGGAGCTTACAGTTTCGTGGCAGGACTCCTGTCTCCTGTCGAGCTTTAGTCTAGTCTAGTTACAGTCTAGTCTGTTCCCATAAAGATTCACAGAAGAGCACCTTTCTGAAAAATCAAACTTCAGTGAAAATTCATGGCAATGACCGGTTTGCTCCATCTGAGTTATCGGAAAGGAGGAACTAGTCTTCCCAGACTTGCGTCGGTCCCTAACTGTGTGATGTGGGTGTGGTTTAAAGGCAGGTAGCACGTGTGGGTATCCCCATCTTGAAAATCTGAAAGGGAAAACAAAATTCCTCAAGAAAGTCCCGAAAGATATGAGGACCCTCTCAAGTTTGGTCAAAGCAAGAAGCGTATATTTTCAAATGAGAAAACCGCAACGGACGACTTAGTCTTTTAAGCGGTCGGACCCGGTTAAAAGCGGACGGTTACTGATCAGTTCGTCTCTGATAGTCTGGTTTCTAACTCATGCTGTGCTTGCTGGATTTGCTGGCTCTTTTCCGCTCTTTGTGGTGCTGGCCCGGCTTGGCGGGTGAAACCCCCTCGAAGTTGTGGCTGGACTCGTTGTGCTGTCGGGTGTATCTTTTGCACTTGCAGGCCGTGACCATGGTGATCTTGTAGGTGCGCGTGCTTCCGTCTTGGCACTGGAGCTGGATCCGCTGGGTGCGAGTCTTGTCGTTGACGCACCTCCACTCCTGGGAGCTCCTCCTGCTCCAGTATTTGGTCCCGTAGCCCCCGCCGATCCAGTTGGGAAGGACGGGCAGAGGCAGACACTCCCCGGCGCACACCAGCTCCTTCAAAGGGTTAATGCTGGTGCACTGACCATCTGAAATGTACTTGGTGGATCGCAGCTCCCGGCAGCCCACTTGAACCCGATCTGGGAAAAGGAGAGAAGAGGAAATGGTCAAAAGAAAAGCCGGGAGGAAACGGTGACCCCATCAGACTCTTTCTTTTGTTTAACGACAGTGGGGTCGCGAAGGTATTTCCTGAGAGCCTGTACCCTCCAGAGGGCTGGTGACTTTCACAGGAGGAAAATTCATTTGTGGGGGGGACGATAGGTCTTACCTATGGCTGATACCATGATGGACGGCTTAACAATTTATGCCTTCGCCATGGAAAGAAAGGTTAGTCATCCATTTCCCCGTATTCTGAAGCGTCCTGCAGGAACACCCTTAAAGATACTTCCATTTTCCCACAGATGTCATACATAGACTATGAATGCAAGTGTTTTTTGTCAAATCACGTGATTTAAGGAATCTGGCTTGGCAATCTGAAAATCCTTCAATATTCTGCATGTGTGCATTTCATTATTATTATTATTATTATTATTAATAATAATTGTATTTATTGAGCGCTTACTGTGTGCAAATAACTGTACTAAGTGCTTGGGACAACATGTGATTTGTGATTTTTTTCCTCCATTCAATGTTTAAATTGGAAATCAGGATACTTATATTCACAACACTCACACACACACACACACACACACACCACACACACCACACACACACACTCACACACATAGGCATATTGGTTTCTACTGTAAATCAATATCAATTTCCAAATTCCTCTTTGGCAACCAAGAATTTTTTTTTTTTTAAATGAAAAAAATGTAAATTGCAATTCAGTCGACAGAGAGAGAGAATCAAAAAGACCCAAACCACGAAACCTAAGCAATGGTTGCCATAACAACAATGCTAGGTTCCCAAATGGACTTTACGGTAGAAAAAAGGTATAAACTTGTTGACTGACAGAACGTGATTGCTTGGACATTGATTATGGTCCTGAAGAACCTTTAGCCCAGTGGGGTTTTATTATTATTATTTTTTTTAATGTGATGTGTGTGTTAGATAATTGGCTGTTTCTTTGGTATGTGCCTTAGGGAGTTAAGGTAAAAAAACAAACTCTGGAATTACTTGAAGTCACTGTAAGCATTACTTTGGTATCTAAATTTAAGGAGTTGCTTTTTATACCCAGAAAGAGAAACTGTCTCTTTTGAATAGAAACATACACTCGAGGAGGATATTGAAGCAAGAATTTAAAAGGATAAAGAACTTCGAAAGGAAACCCACCCTTAAGTTCCTGCTGAAAATGGCCAAAGCCAGCCAACTTTGATAAGAGTGATTTACCTGCATTTGCCTTCTCCACCATCACTACTTTCAAGGT
Source organism: Ornithorhynchus anatinus (assembly GCF_004115215.2). Lineage (NCBI taxonomy): Eukaryota > Metazoa > Chordata > Mammalia > Monotremata > Ornithorhynchidae > Ornithorhynchus > Ornithorhynchus anatinus. The sequence goes on along the minus strand of NC_041735.1, from coordinate 63,224,005 downwards.
CGGAGCTAGAGCCTTGAGGGGAAATAAGATCAGGGTGAAGTCACTCCTCTCCAGATTATTATCTAGGGATGGACTACCTTCCTGGTCTGTTTGATTTGTCTTAATGATTCCGAGTCGGGCTTACCTCCCTGCAGCTGTCTGAGGAATGTGCCTGAAAGCAGCTGATCACGATTCGAAAATGCCTTTCCTTTTGTTGTTGTGTACATATAAGCACAGCATTTTTGCAGTGACAGTTCATTGACAATGAATACCCTCTGTATTACGCAGTAATCTTATAATAATCAGATATTTCCTGTGCACTTAAAACCACCCATATTCAGGAAAGCTGACACGCCTTATTTTCTGTTGAAAGACGCTACAGTCACTTTCGCCTCCACTTTCCAGGGGCAAAGTTACCTTACTTTCTGACTGGAGTGGAGGAGGAGGAGCCTTGGGTCTCGATATTAATTTTCTCTATGCTACCCTGCCCTGCCTCTTTAAAAGCAAAATGTAACGAGCTAATTTTCTTCAGAGAAAGGTGCTGACTTTCGGGAGAAATCACATAGCCCTTAAGTGAAGAATCGGATTATTTTTCATAGCGAGTAGCCACATCAAACCAAAAGGCAAAGAACAGCAGACTTATCAAGAAATAAAAGTTCCCTATTAATCAGAAAGGTCTGCATTTTCAGTCCTCAGTTTGGGAACTCTATTGAATCAAGAAAGATGAGTCAATATTTCAACAAAATGTGTCATTTTTCCATTTTCTTTGTTTTTTTTTTCCAAATTTCTCTCATTCACCTATCAAAGACTCTGAGGAATCAGATCCTTGCTATTATGTGGTGGAGAAATCTATTAGGGAACTCCCAGGTGCTAGGACTGATCATTCTAGCTAAAACAGTGGTCGTTTTTTGCAGTTTGTCAGTGCTCCTTCCTGTGCATTTCCTGAGGCTTATTAAAAGTATCATTTTGTCCCCAGGCTGAATAGCTTATGCAAAGTAGAAAAAAGTAAATGAAAATGATTTGGAACAAAATTTGGGGAAAAAAAAAATCCTGATTTGCATGAATTTAAGGAAAAAAAGCCCATTTTCTCATCCGGGAGATGTTGATATTTTTGTAAATGCAATAGAATTATACCCTATGTCGGTTATATCCAATCACCACTCGATAGCCCACTGTGCAATCATCACCTAAGCAAATTATGCTAATCTACAAATATGTACGCTTAGTCCAAGCTATTCTTTCTCCTCCAAATCGGACCCCCCAAAAGAGGAAAAGGTGGTCTAGGTTAGTTAGCAAGAAAACAGTCCCGAGGAATATAGGACTCGCCTTACAAAATCAACACACTTACTGTTCCGATCTAATCCGGAGTTACTGAAATGTCTGCCTCCATTTCTGGCTTGATTCAGTGTGCTGTTGCTGCTAGGATTCGCCGGAACAGGTTTAACCACATGAGAATACAGAATTTCTGTGGCATCGTTCTTAAAAGCCAAGCAGCTTTTCATCAGGAAGCAGGCGAGGAGGACGAGATAGAAGTGGATGACAGGAAGGATCATCGTGAGTTATACGCTTGAACGAAGAGCTCGTTAGATCCCTCTCCTCTGCTCCTTCGCTGCGACTGGGAAATTTCTCCCGAAGCTTTCCTTTATATATTGGCGGAGGTTTGGCGTTCATTCAGGTGTAAAGTTGTGGGGAGCTTCAAGAATGAAAACACACAGAGGGGGTGGGCTCCCTGCGTGACCCTGCACAGGAATTTTACCAATAGAAAAGGAGTCTGCAATAAAGGAGGGGCTTGCTCTTCCACATCGCCTGAAATTTCAGAGTCGGACTCGGTCGGAGGTCTCGGGAGCTGAAGCAGGCCGACACAGGACAGTTGGAGCTGCGGGCTCTTCCCTTGGCCATTTCCCCGGCCTTCATTTGAATGAAAATGTCCCGCTCGGTGACCGGTTGGACAGTCCATCCCTTGCAGAACTGTATTAGGGCTCTGGAAACCTGAAAGGGTGTGGGGGCAGGGAGGTAGAAGAGGTGGAATACCTTTTGGGGCTCCATAGTCCCAAGACTCAGATGTGCCTGTCGAAGTGCTATAAAACGTACGTGCAAGACCCGTTAGTTAAACATCCTCGGCTCATTGAAGCAAACTGAACTCTGCAAAAGTGCAATTTACCCAGTTTTTAAGAGCCCCCCCCGATACATGTAGGTGATGTAGGTTCGAGGTACGTGGGCAAACTGCTCTGCTAGGGTAACGCAACCATCTCACTACAGGAAAGACTGGCTCTAATTCAGGATATTAACCAGGATCACATTGGCACTCTGGCTCTGTAGAATGCAGTGCGAACACTGATTAATCTTTCCCAATTCCGTTCGGACCAATGGGAGTCTGTGGAGAGGCATCCCCATGGTTCTAACACAAGCCACTCCTGCAAGTTTTTGTGCACTCAATCACCTTTCCCTCTCCTCTTCCCCCCATGCTCCCTCCTCTGCTCCCTTTATTCATCCCCCCGCCCCCTCCCCCCCCCTGCACTTACGTACATATCTGTCATTTTATTTCTTTCTATTAATGTCTGTCTCCCCCTCCAGACTGTAAGCTTGCTGTGGCCTGGGAATGTGTCTGTTCAATTGTTCTCTCCCAAGCGCTTAGTATAATGCTCTGCACACAGTAAGAGCTCAGTAAATTTGATTGAGTGACTGACTGACTGTAGATAAGCAGCATCGGTGCACTCGCCATGCATAATCAAACACTCCACTGATTATTTCCTCTGCTGCCTGCTTAAAGAGTCCACGACTTGCCTCCCAATTGTGGAAAAGACGGTCAAGGGATTTATGCTCAGCAACCTTCCTCTCCTCCTTCAATCGATGGCATTTATTGAACGCTCACTGTGTGTGGAGTATTGTATTAAATTCCCGGTGCGCAGGGAATGCGTCTACCAACTCTGTTGTATTGTACCCTCCATGTGTTTATTCAATGCTCTGCATTCATTCTTTCATTCATTCATTCAATTAAATCATATTTATTGAGCTCTTTACTGTGTGCAGAGCACTTGGGAGAGTACAGTACAACCATAAACAGACATGTTCTCTGCCCACAACGAATTTACAGTCTAGAGGGAGTGCGACAGACATTAATATAAATAAACAAATTACAGAAATGTACAAAAGTGCTGTGAGGCTGGGAGGGGGGAAGAACAAAGGAAGCAAGTCAGGGCAACGTAGAAGGGAGTGGGAGAAGAGGAAGCGGGGGAGGGCCTCTTGGAGGAGATGTGTCTTCATTAGGCTTTGAAGGGAGGGAGAGTAATTGTAGGATTTGAGGAGGGATGGTGTTCTGGGACAGAGGCAGGACATGGGCCAGGGGTTGGTGGTGAGATAGGAGAGATGGAGGCATAGTGACAAGGTTATCATTAGAGGAGTGAAGTGTGTGGGTTGAGTCTGAGTAGAAGAGTAGCGAGGTGAGGTAGGAGGGGACCAGGTGATGGAATGCTTAAAGGCCAGTGGTGAGGAGTTTTTGTTTGATATGGAGGTGTATGGGGAACCACTGGAGTTTTTTGAGGAGTGGGGAAACCCGTCCTGAATGTTTTTGTAGAAAAATGATCTGGGCAGCAGAGTGAGGTATGGACTGGAGTGGGTAGAGACCGGAGGCTGGGAGGTCAGCAAGGAGGCTGATGCAGTCATCCAGGTGGGATAGGGTGAGTGAGTGCACTAACATGGAGGCAGTTTGAATGCAGAGCAAAGAGTGGATTTTAGTGATATTGTGAAGGTGGGATTGACAGGATTTGATGATGGATTGAATATGTGTTTTGGATGAGAGAGGAGTATATATCTATGATTCCACTTATCTATTTTGATGGTATTATTGCCTGAAAACTTGTTTTGTTTTGCTGTCTGTCTCCCCCTTTTAGACTGTGAGTTCATTGTTGGGCAGGGATTGTCTCTATCTGTTGCCCAATTGTACATTCCAAGAGCTTAGTACAGTGTTCTGCACACAGTAAGCGCTAAATAAATACGATTGAATGAATGAACGAATGAGTCGAGGATAACGCCAAGGCTATGGGCTTGTGAGACAGGAAGAATGGAGATGCCCTTTACAGTGATGGCAAGTCCAAGGGGGAAAACAGGATTTGGGTGGGAAGATAAGGAGTTCTGGTTTGGGACACGTTAAGCTTGAGGTGACATGAGGATATCCAAATAGAGATGTCTTGAAGGCAGGAGGAAATGTGAGACTGCAGAGATAGCGAGAGATCAGGTCTGGAGATGGAGATTTGGGAATCATCCGCATAGAGGTATTAGTTGAAGCCATGGGAGCAAATGAATTCTCCAAGGGACCGGGTGTAGATGGAGAACAGAAGTTCAATAAATACAACTGATTGATGGATGGATTAAACCCTAAAACTCCCATCAGTTGACAATACATTCCAGCTGCAACAATCTCCTGGGCATCACATTTGTTTTCTGAGTCCCCTCTGAGTCTGTTAGGATGGGACCAATTCCAAGCTTGGCATTTTAATTCCTTTTTCTTTTTTTCCACTTCTCCCGTGCCCTGGGGCCTGGCTGTACTGAATTAAGGCACATAACCCTGACTTTCTGTATTTTTTTCAAATTAGAGCATCAATTTAATGCACAGTTAGAGTACAGCTGGGGCCTAGACACGATCTTTTCTTTTTCATGTTTTTATAAAGGGTCTATTCTATCTACATATCTATTTTAGAGGGATGCTTGAGAACCAAATGAGGTTAAAAAAAAGTGAAAATGCTTTGGAAAAATAATATTATCCCTGCTTAATAGATGGGGAAACCGAGGTGCAGAGAGTTGAAACTAACTTGCCTAAGATTAGCCAGCAGGCTAAAGGCCGAGCTGGGGCTAGGACTCAGGCCCTCTGACTCTCCGTAGACAATTGATCTTTCCGCTACTTCACGCCCCTCTCCAGATCTGATCCTCTCAGACCTCCATGAGTGATGATGATGACGGTGTTTGTTAAGCGCCTACTATGTGCCAAGCCCTGTCGCCACCAGACAACCACACGACTTCATCCTGTACCTGTCACCCCGTCCCCCTCCAAACGTAGTTCCCTGGGTTCTGCTCCCAGCATACCTTGGGCACCACCATTCGGGGACGGAAGATGCAGCTGAGCGTTCATCAGACTTCTCTCTCCACCAGATGGCATCAAGACTCCTCTGGAATCAATCGATCAGCCAAAGGTATTTATTGAGCGCTCCTTACAGTGTGTGGAGCATTGAACTAAAGCGCTTGGGAGAACACAATGCAGTAGAGTTGGTAGAGTTGGTGGTCCTGCCCACAGGAGCTTACAGTCTAGAAGGGGAGAAAGACATTAATATGAATAAATACATTTAGGATTTGTTCATAAGTGCCGTGGAGCTGTGTCGGGTGGATATCGGGTGCTTAAAGATCCAAGGGCATAGATGACGCAGATGGGAGAAGTAGGAGGGAAAGAGGACCTAATCAGGGAAGGCCTCGTGGAAAAAACTGTGATTTGAATAAGGCTCTGAAGGTGGGAGAGGGCGTAAGTGGAGGGGGAAGGCGTTCCGGGCCCAAGGGAGGACATAGGCAAGGGGGTGGCGGTGAGATAGACGAGACTGAGGTACAGTGAGTAAGGTGACATTAGAGGAGAGAAGTGTGCAGACTGGGTTGTAGTAAGAAATCGGTGCTCGTCGTGGCCAGGGAATGTGTCTGCTTATTGTTCTAATGTACTCTCCCAAGCGCTTAGTACAGTGCTCTGCAAACAGTAAGTGCTCAATAAATTCAACTGAATGTATGAATGAATGAAGGAGGGTGCAAGTGATTGATCACGGCTCTTCTCCTCCTCCTCTCCCAGCAAGCTGCCTCCCGGAACCCGTACTGACTTTGCATCACCGACTGCAACTGACTGCCCTACGCCATCCTGACGGAAAAGAGAAAAGCAGCCCTGGTCTGGCATCGCCTCCGCAAAACCTCACTCAATCAAATGTATTTAATGAGCTCTTACTGGGCGCAGAGCACCGTACTAAGTAAGTGCCAGGGAGAGGACAATAAAACAATATAACGGCCGCCTTCCCTGCCCACCACGAGCTTATGTCTAGAGGGGACTAGAAGGCTGTGGCGGCTGGTGGTCGCGGGGGCGACTGTGGATTCTAAGCTGCGGGGAGTCTGAAGTTCTGCTCCTCTAGTAACAGTTCCCTACTGATCTGTGTTTTTGCCTTTATGTCGTTTTAATGGGTCTGTTGCCTGTGCTCTGTCCCTCTTTTTACTCTTAGATTGTGAGCTGGCCGAGGGACAGGCACCATGCTTATTCCCTCCCTGTCCATTCTTTCACAGCTCTTAGTACAGTTAGGGAAGCAGCGTGGCTCAGTGGAAAGAGCCTGGGCTTCGGAGTCAGAGGTCATGGGTTCGAACCCGACTCTGCCACTTGTCAGCTGTGTGACTGTGGGCAAGTCACTTAACTCTCTGTGCCTCAGTTACCTCATCTGTAAAATGGGGATTAACTGTGAGCCTCACGTGGGACGACCTGATTATCCGGTATCACCCCCAGCGCTTAGAACAGTGCTCTGCACAGAGTAAGCGCTTAACAAATACCAATATTATTATTACAGTGTTCTGCACATGCTTAGAGAAGCAGCGTGACTTAGTGGAAAGAGCACGGACTTGGGAGTCAGAGGTCATATGTTCTAATCCCACCTCCGCCATTTGTCAGCTACGTGATTTTGGGCAAGTCACTTAACTTCTCTGTGCCTCAGTTACCTCATCTGTAAAATGGGGATGAAGACTGTGAGCCTCACCTGGGACAATCTGATAACCTTGTATCTCCCCCAGCACTTAGAAAAGTGCTTGGCACATAGTAAGTGCTTAACAAATTCCCATCATCATCATCATCATCATCATACAGTAAGTACTTAATAAATGTCAATACTACTGCATTGCCTCCTTGTTGGCAACTGCAGATGAAGACCTAGAATGACTCTCCCACTCTCCAGTGTTCCCTCTGGACCCCCAGCCCCATAGCCCCGTTCCCTGAAACTTCCCCTTTTCCATGCAACGGTCCGGTGAGAACTTCACTGTCCTTTCCCAATGACCCCCTTTCCCTTTTCCCCTTCCCTCCTTCCTGAGGCCCAGCCTGACAGAAATGGAAGCCATATCCAGGAAAGTGCTCCTTCCCAATAAAAACGTGCGATCTCACCTCTGGGTTGAGTTAAACCACAATCCTCGTCTCCCGTCTCACTCTGTATTTCCCCAAGGGTGCTACCTCAGCAGCCAGCTGACTCTCCCACCTCTGAGCCCTCAGTGCCGCTCCTCTGACAGCCTGGAACTCTCTCCCCTCCACAAATCCATCTGACCACAGGTCTCTCCAACTCTTTATCTTCAAAGTCCTCCTAAAATCATGCCTCCTTCAAAGAAGACTTCCTCATTTAATTCACCTTCCATCAGCAAGTCTTAGAATTTACAGATTTTATTCCTAGCCTAAACACTTACATATATCAATCAATCAATCAACTGGTATTTATTGAACACTTACTATGTATATATGCATGTTCTTATTTGTATATTCAATTGCCTTTTTGGCTACCTCATCCTCATAAATTGTATAACTACCTGTTACATCCTCATTCTTCTTTCATAACTTTAGTCAGCTCATCTCTGCCATGAGTGTCAACTCTTTGAGAGTAAAGCATGTGTGTACTATACCTGTTTACTCTCCTAAGTGCTGAGTACAGTGCTTCTTCTACACTAGAGGCTCAATGAACACCACTGAATGATTGATGGCTTCATTATTTTTAGTCCTCGGAGATCAAGACGAATTGATCTCTCTCCACTGGCTTCTTCCCCACTTCTTTCAAATATGATCATTTCACCTCTGTCCTAAAAAAACCCTCCCTTGACCCCACATCTCCCACCATTTATCAACTCAACTCCCTCCCACTATTCCTCTCCAAACTCCTTGAGCCAGTTGTCTACACCTGCTGTCTCCACTTTCTCTCCTCCAATCCTGTCCGACCCACTCAAATCTGGCTTCCATCCCTTTCACTCAATCAATCAATCAAATTTATTGGGTGCTTACTCTGTGGAGAGCACTGTACTCTGCACTTGGGAGAGTACAATATAACAATATAATTGACTCCAGAGAAAATGCGCTCTCAAAGGTCACCAATGATCTCCTCCTTGCCCAATCCAAAGGCCTCTATTCCATTCTAATCCCCCTTGACCTCTCAGCTGCCTTTGACACTGCAAACCGCCCCCTTCTCCTGGAAACACTGTCCTCTCCACCTCCACATCAAAAAGTAACTCACTTAAAGTACTGCTTTAATGAAGCAGTATGACTTAGTGAATAGGACATGGGCCTGGGAGTCGGAAGGACCTGGGTTCTAATCCCAGCTCTGCCCACTTGTCTGCTGTGTGACCTGGGGCAAGTCATTTCACTTGTCTGGGCCTCAGTTATCTCATCTGTCAAATGGAGATGAAGAGTGTGAGACAGGGTGAGAAAGGGACTGTGTCCAACCCAATTTGCTTATCCACCCTAGTGCGTAGAACAGTGCCCTGCACATAGTAAGCACTTAAAATACTACTACTATTATTATTAAAGCTCTCAATCACCTTACCCCCCCTCTACCTTACCTCACTGCTTTCTTCCTACAACCCAGCTCTCACAATTTGCTCCTCTAATGCCAACCGACTCACTGTACCTCAGTCTCATCTATCTCACCACCGAGCTCTCGCCCATGACCTGCCACCGGCCTGGGACATTCTCCCTCTTTATATCATTTTCCCCACTTTCAAGGCCTTAATGAAGGCACATCTCCAAGAGGCCTTCTCTAAGTACTCATTTCCTCTTCTTCTACTTCCTTCTGCATCACCCTTGCAACTGGATTTGCTCCCTTTATTCAAGCCTCTCTCAGCCACACAGCACTTTGTACATGCCCATAATTTATTTATTTATTTAGGTTAATGTCAGTCTCCCCCTCTAGTCTGTAAATTTGTTGTGGGCAGGGAACATGTCTACCAACTCTGTTATATTGTTCTCTCCCAAATTCTTAGTACAGTGCTCTGCACATAGTTAATGGTCAATAAATGATTGATCGATTGACTGAATTGAGAAGGATCTCCTACAGTTTACCACCTCATAATCCATGTTTACACCACACCAGACTGTTTTCCTATGCCTTCTCAATCCATCAATCAGTGATATTGACTGAATGCTTACTTCACACAGAGTACTCAAATGGCTTTTCTTGGGGGAGTACAATCGTTAGAATGAAACAAACCCTACCCTTGAGGAGCTTACGATCTACTCTGTGCTGAACACTGTACTAAGCCCTTGTGAGAGTACCAAGAAACAGATATGAATTCTGCCATCGAAGACCTTACCGTCTAGGCTTTAAAACTTTCATTCTCCCCTCCCTGTCTGAGGATGCTTCAGTTCCCTTTCATTGAGCATGAGCTGCTTTGGCTTCCAAAGCTTAAGTTCTCATCATCCTCATCAGCCATATTTATTGAGCACTTACTGTGTGCAGAGAACTGTGCTAAATATTTGGTAAAGTACAATATAACAAAGTAGGAAGACTCACGCCCTGCCCACAGCGAGCTACAGGCTAAAGGGGAGACAGACATTAATATAAATATATAATTTAGGATGGCCTTCTCCTGTGCCCCGTCTGGAGAAGCTAGTTGGCAAAGGTCCTTTCAGGGGCAAAGGGCTTGTTTGAAGTCTGAACCTAAGCACCTTACTGCTGGTGACTTTTTGTTTTAATGGGTTTTTTTAAGCGCTTAATATGTGCCAGACTGTTCTAAGCACTGGGATAGGAAGACACAAGATAAGCATGTTGGACACAGTCCCTGTCCCATGTAGCATTTAATCACCATTTAACAGATGAGGGAAGTGAGGCACAGAGAAGTTAAGTGACTTGCCCAAGCCCACAGAGCAGACGAGTGGCAGAGTCGGAATTAGAACCCAGGTCCTTCAGACTCCCAAACTTGTGCTCTATCCACTAGGCCACTCTTCTTCACTAATGAGCTTGTCTTGATTTTGTTTTGAGGCTCAGTAAGGCTCAGGGAGAATGCTGACGAAACAGCTCCGGCCATGTCTTCCAGCCCCTTCTCGGAATCCCTTCTGTGTCATCCTGCGGGAAGCAGCGTGGCTCAGTGGAAAGAGCCCGGGCTTGGGAGTCAGAGGTCATGGGTTCGAATCCCGACTCTGCCACTTGTCAGCTGTGTGACTGTGGGCAAGTCACTTCACTTTTCTGTGCCTCAGTTACCTCATCTGTAAAATGGGGATTAAGATTGTGAGCCCTGTGTGGGACAACCTGATTACCCTGTATCTCCTCCAGCGCTTAGAACAGTTCTCTGCACATAGTAAGCGCTTAACAAATACCAACATTATTATTATCCTGACTTGCTCCCTGTGCTCTTCCTCCCTCCCAGCCCCACAGCACTTATGTACTTATCTGTCATTTTATTGATTTGTATTGATGGCTGTCTCCCCCGTTCTAAATCGCAAGCTCATTGTGGGCAGGGAATGTCACTGTCTATTGTTGTGTTATATTTTCCCAAGCACTTAGTACAGTGCTCTGCATAAAATAAGTGCTCAATAAATGTGATTGAAGGAATGAACGAATAGCCAGAAAGATGGCTGGACACTACTAGTGCTTTGCACACCATTAGTGTTTACTGAGGCCTTACTCTCTGGTAAGCACTGGAGTAGGTACAAGATAATCGGATCACACACAGCCCCTATCTCCACAAGGCTCACAATCTAAGAGGAAGGGAGAACAGGCTACTTATCCCCATTTTACAGATGAGAAAACAGGGACACGGAGAGGTTAAGTTGATTGATTAAGCCACTTGCCCCTGGAAAACTAGCAGATTCCTGACGGAGCTAGATTCTGGACTCCTGCCTTCCTTCCCCATCCCACTAGACCCATTCCCATGCTCTTAGAAAGGCCATGCCAGACTTGCTTTCCTTCTTGATTGAGCTTCTCCTTTACTAATTCGTGTCTTGTTGGGAAAGCTTTGATTGAGAATGTAGAATCAGTACCAGTAATCAGCACTGTAACGGGTGAAAAAATCGTCAATTGTGAGCTGCGTGTCTCGCCAATAACTTGCCTAATACTTTTCCAGATCATTTCCAGGGTTGTTCTTTAGTGATCTCCTTTGGTTTCTACCAACTCATCAATCAATCAATTGATCAATGGCATTTCTCGAGCACCTACTATGTGCAGAACACTGTACTAAGCACCTGAGAGAGTACAATACAACAGAATTGGCAGACATGTTCCCTGCCCATAACAAACTTACAGTCTAGAGGGGGAGACAAACATTAATATAAGCAATTTTTAATGTATAATTTAAAGATCTGTACATAGATATGTACTAACTTTGTTATATATAGTACCTTCCCAAGCACTTAACACAGTAAGCGCTCCATAAATATGATTGGTTGACTGATTGTTTATCAGAATTTAGAATCAGCACTGATGACTCCATGAAACAATTATAACTACCTGCATGTTTTCTTCTCTATGTTTCTCCAGAGGACAAGATCCTGGGAAAGTTCCTCAAAAACCATTGGTGATGCTCGTAGCCTGTAAATAATAATAATCAGTCAATCAATCTGTCATATTTATTGAGTTCTTACTGTGTGCAGTGCACTGAACTAAGCACTTGGGAGAATACAATATTCATTCATTCATTCAATAGTATTTATTGAGCGCTTACTATGTGCAGTGCACTGTACTAAGCGTTTGGAATGTACAATTCGGCAACAGAGACAATCCCTGCCCATTGACGGGCTTACAATCTAGTCGGGGGAGATAGATGGACAAAAACAAGACAACTTAATAGCAATAAATAGAATCAAGGGGATGTACACCTCATTAACAAAATAAATAGGGTAATAAAAATATATACAAATGAGCACAGTGCTGAAGGGAGGGGAAGGGAGAGGGGGAGGAGCAAGGGAAAGCAGGGAAAGGGGGCTTAGCTGAGGGGAGGTGAAGGGGGGGCAGAGAGTCAGCAGAGGGAGCAGAGGGAAAAGGGGAAGCTCAGTCTGGGAAGGCCTCCTGGAGGAGGTGAGCTCTCAGTTTGGCGGAGGTGAGGACGGAGGGCAGGACAGGACAGCGGGAGGACGGGGTCCAGGGGTCGATGGCGGGATAGGCGGGAACGGGGGACGGTGAGGAGGTGAGCCGCAGAGACCACAGTGATGGTAGAAGGAATCTCTGCCCACAAGGAGTAATGTTAGTAATGAGAGTAATAATAACTAGTGTATGTTAGCATTTACTCTGTACCAAGCACCGTACTAAATGCTGGGGTAGATACAAATTAATCAGATTGGACACAGTCCCTGTCCCACAAGGGGTTCACAGTCTAAGTAGGAGGAACAACAGGTATTTATTTTTGATTTCCCATTTTACAGATGAGGAAAATGAGGCACAAAGAAGTTAAGCGACCTGTTCAAAGTCACACCGCAGGATCAGAACCCAGGTTGGATCAGAACGCAGGTCATCTGACGCCCAGTCCTCAGTTGGAAATGTTCCCCCGGATATTGAAATATGGAATTGGAAAGGCCCTCCTGTTTTTACTACTCGACTCTGTGCCATTAGTGAACGTTATGACATTAAGAACTATTTACATCAGAGATTTCCGAAAATGGACTTGAAGCATGACAGACATTTGAAAAACAATATTAAAAAGCAAGTGATGCAATTGCCGGTTATAACATATTTTTGATACAGCAAGATTACCTGGCTTGTAAACTCTCCAAGAAAATTACTCAAACAAAAGGAAAGTTCCACTTTCTCAAACCTTCGCTCTCCAAGACAAGAGCAGAGCACTTTCCTCTTGATGAGAACGAACACCCATTTCGTCTGGATTCCTTGATTTCTTAAAAAAACATTTGCATTTGAAATTTGAGTTCGTTCTTTTGCTTGTCCAACCTGATGTAAACCAAATAAACTATGTACTAACACCGGGCTGAGGTTGTTGAGCAGAATGTAGTATATCAATCTGACTGAAAAAGACATTAAACATAGGCAAAAAAAGGAGGAAATTACAGCTGTTTATCTTGAAGCCCAGAGTACACTTCCTGTATAAAAGAGCGGTCGCTGAAGTAATTATGATTGTCACCCTTCCTTTCTGCCGGGGCTTTTAACACTAAACGGATTTTGCAGTCGGTCTTGAAGTCCACGCCTGGCTTAGCCTGACCCAAGAAAGGGAAGAGAGGAGAGTTTCGGGCAATGTTCCGCTCTCACTTCCACAGGATGGAGGGAACGCTGACCTACCTTTTGAGGAGGAATGTTCATTCCGTGGCAACCAACAGTTTACTGATCCAGTGCCCAATCCTTCAGTGTGTTTAGACAGTGCAGTGAGGCTGTCAGCCTGTGTTTTGGGAAGCTCCAGTCCTGCGACAGCCAGACAAGGAAGAATTTTTAATCTGCCAGGGAAAACTCAACTCTTGCCAGGTCATTGCAAGATTGTCGGTGACTCTCTCTAAGTGGTATGCTGGCCATACTTGGTAGTCAGGGTTTCAGAAGCCATGCAAAGCAAAATTCACCTTCTGGCTAACCCTCTTAAGGCAGTCCTTACCCTCCCAATACCGTACAAGTCCACAGAAGAAACACTTGGGAGTCTTTAGGTCTCCCGTAGCAAATATTTTACAGGGTTGAACTTTAAAGGCAACTCAGAAGAGTGTAAACACTTTCATTTACGGTCCTGTGTTTTGGTACAGTTTTGTTTTTCCAATTATAAGTGTGGCTAATGCACACGCTAATTATAGTTTCTTAAAAATTATTCACTCTCGAGTAGATCAGCTCAGAAATTCTGGCACAGTTTCAGGGTTTCTTTAACAAGTGCTTGCCAAACTGTTCTTTGATCCGGTGAAATAATCACATAATTCAAAACAAGGCCTACAGCCTTTCAAGGAATCACATCTTAAATCCTTCGCCTTCTCTTCTTCAATGCCCACCCTCCTAACCTTTCACCAGAAAACCGCACCATAGCCAAAAAACTAACCCTTCAATTTCTAGGTTGGCTCAGCAGATCATGCTTTCCAGAATCTAAACAGGGACTCGGTAAAGATGATAAGGCAATAATGTTGCTTGACTTCTCTAAACATCAGCAGCTTCCTTGGGATCCCCCTCCCCTGCAAGATGAGCCCTGGATTAGCTGTGTGATGTTTTATAATAATAATAATAAAGTTGGTATGTGTTAAGAGCTTACTATGTGCAGAGCACTGTTCTAAGCACTGGGGTAGGTACAGGGTAATCAGGTTGCCCCGCGTGAGGCTCACAGTTAATCCCCATTTTATAGATGAGGTAACTGAGGCACAGAGAAGTTAAGTGACTTGCCCACAGTCACACAGCTGACAAGTGGCAAAGCCGGCATTCGAACCCAAGACCGCTGACTCCCAAGCCCAGGATCTTTCCACTGAGCCACGCTGTTTTATCCCTTGTACTGTACTAATCCTCACTGAAGTCTGCCTTTCTACAAGTTACCCTACTATCCACCAGACAGTTACTCTCCCCCCATTCTGAGCAGGGAATGTGTCTATTATATTGTTATATTGTACTCTCCCAAGCACTTAGTACAGTGCTCTACACACAGAAAGAGCTCAATAAATATGATTGACTGACCGATTGATTAATTGCCCTAATGTGGTTTGGAAAATGTAATGTTCAAAATTTGGGAAATCTTCCATTTTTCTAATTCTACATATCCATGAGGGAAAAATGTCTTAGACCAACAGCTGAAATGAGAAAGGAAATAAGGATTGCTTAAGGTAGTATTACCAGCCAGTGTGACCTAGAGGATAGAACATGGGTCTGGGAGTCAGAAGGACCTGGGTTCTAATACCTACTCCACCATTTGGCTCCCTGTGTGACTCTGGCCAAGTCACTTAACTTCTCTGTGCTTCAGTTATGCCAACTGTAAAAGGGGGACTAAGACTGCGAGTTCCACGTAGGACATGGACTGTGTCCAACCTGATTAGCTTATATCTACCCCAGGATTTAATACAATGTCTGGCACATAGTGAGTGCTAAACAGACATGATAAAAAAAACAAAAACAAAAACTGATTGAGGTCCCTTGCACAAACTTGTCTATATTGATAGTATTTGCTAAGCACTTATTATATGACAAGCATTGTTCTAAGCACTGGGATAGATACAACCTAATCAAGTTGGATACAGTCCATGTCCCACATTGGGCTCAGGGTCTTAATCCCCATTTTACATCAGTATTTATTCATTCGTTCATTCAATCATATTAATTGAGCACTTACTCGGTGCAGAGCGCTGTATTAAATCCTGGGGAGAGTACAATACAGCAATAAACACATACATTCCCTGCCCACAAAGAGCTTACAGTCTACACTCTAACACTTTCTACCACCGAGGATGAGGCCTTGTTTGGCATAGAAAATGTATCAGCACCTGGATGTGTGAGCTTCAGTCCAACTAACCCAAGCAAAGTGGAA
This sequence comes from Ornithorhynchus anatinus, assembly GCF_004115215.2. Classification (NCBI taxonomy): domain Eukaryota; kingdom Metazoa; phylum Chordata; class Mammalia; order Monotremata; family Ornithorhynchidae; genus Ornithorhynchus; species Ornithorhynchus anatinus. Next base: position 63,208,582 of record NC_041735.1, on the reverse strand, counting down.
AAGAATGGCAACTCCCAAGGTGGTTGCCATATCTACAAAGATCTACCCACAAGGAGAAGTTCCATGTAAATCTCTACGATCAGATTCTCAATCATCAGTAGCATTTATTGAATGTATACTCTGGGCGGTCCCCTCTCAGGGTCGCACCTGGAGAGTTTCCAGTCCTCTGCCATTCATTCAATAGTGTTCATTGAGCGCTTACTATGTGCAGAGCACTGTACTAAGCCCTTGGAATGTACAATTCGGCAACAGATATTGACAATCCCTGCCCATTGACGGGCTTACAGTCTAACTGAGTCTCGACTACGGGAGGGCGAGTCAAGCAGAGGCCTGTCCATTCCATTCCTAGTTTAGCCAGTGGCTAGCGAGTGGAAGGCCATCTGCTACAAGTCAAAATCACTCATGCTGGGCCACAGCGGCATGGGAGAGAGTTGAGGGTCGAGACTCAAGTCTACTGGGCGGCAGGAGGCAATGGTAAACCATTTCTGGATTTTTACCAAGCAAACTATATGGATACACTACCAGAATGATTGCAGATGGAGAGGAGCGTTCTGATGTGTCCTTGGTATTGCTACGGGTCGGAAATGACTCGACAGCATAAGACAAGACTCTGGGCAGAGCCCTGTACTAGTAATCAATCTATCAATCAATCATATTATTGAGCTCTTACTGTCTGCAGGGGACTGTACTAAGCACTTGGCAGAGTACAACACAACAACATAACAGACCCAATCGCTGCTCATAATGAGCTTGCAGCCTAGAGGGGGAGACAAACATTAACATAAATAAATTATAGAGACATACATAAGTGCTGTGGGGTTGGAGGTGGTGAATAAAAGCGGCAAGTGTATAAAAGAGAATCCTAAATTCCAGCATGGCCTTAGAAGTCCTCATAAATGGAATGTAGTCCCAAAGCAACAGAAAGTCCAGAGAGTGATAAGAGACTTTTAGTTCAGTCTACCAACATGGAAGCAACATTGACTATAAGTCATTTTCTCAGATTTACATGGGTGGATATTGCAGAAATATACAGCTGCTGTATAATGACCTCCAAGGGAGAGGCTGCCCCCCCCACCCCAAATTCCGTGATCCACAGAAACCAAACCTCAAATTATATGGGAAAACAGTGTGTTGGGTGACAACAATCCAACCTAGCTTATAGCGATCAGGAATATATAGCTATCGATGGATATATAGAAAGATACATAGATATGTAAATATATATAGCCATCAATAGATATATATATAAGGTCATTGGAACAAAAACTTTGGTTAGGCTGAGAGAAAGCAAGAGCTGAAATAGAGCCAGCACTAAACTGAAAGCTACAATCCAACCAGAAAATGGATTTTACTTGGATGTGGAGTGGAAATAGTTGCTCATTCCTCTCCTCATCAAGCAGAAACTCCTGGACATTAGCTTTTATGCACTCAATCAACTCTCTCCCCACTATTTATCCTTTCTCATTATCTCCTCACCAGGAAACTTAGCCAACCAATAAGTCAACCTACTCACTGTGCCTTGCTCTCGTCTCTATCACTTTCAACCTCTTGCTCATGCCCTTTTTCGTGCCTGAATTCCTTCTCCCTTTCCATCGAGCAGACGGCTGCTCTCCTCCTCTTCAAAGCTCTTTCCAAACCACACCTGCTTTAGAAGCTCCCCACTAATTAACATCTCATCTCCCCAGCCTTTCCACCCAGCTATCACCACCACAACACTTCTGCATCACCTAGGCACTTGAGACCCCACTCCCCTCCCTGCCCCGCTCCCCACTAATAGCACTTACGGACATGTCATTAAACTCTGCTGCTCTCTCTTACCTGTAATTAATTTTAGTGTTTGTTTCACCCTAGTAGAATATACACGCCCTGACAGCAGGTATTTTGCTGTATTGTTCTCTCCTGAGCATTCAGTACAGTGTTGTGACTGAAGTAAATGTTCAATAAATGTGAGGGCTATTGGTCACACAGTCTTCAAGAGATAGTGATTCCCTTTGAGTCATTTTCAACTAAAGACACCATGGCTCAATGGAAAGAGATGGAATTGGAAGTCAGGAGGTGTGTTTTTTGTAATATCAGATCTATCAGTGGGTTGCTGTGTGATCCTGGGAAAAATATTTAGCCACTCTCTCTATGCCTCAGTTTTCTCACCTGTACAACTGGAATAAGATATCCTCCTCTCTTCATCTTTGATTGTGAGCCCTGGCACAATCTGATCATCTGTGTCTCCCCTGGCACCTGCTAGTGCTTCACGAATATTATTATTATGAGGGAGGAGGAGAAGAAGGAGGAGGAGGAGAAAAAGGAGGAGGAGGAGGAGAAGAAGGAGGAGGAGGAGGAAGAAGGAAGAAGAAGGAAGAAGAAGGGGAAGAAAAAGAGAAAGAAGAAAAGGAAGAATTATTATTTGATTTGGGCTAAGGAGAGCAATTTTCAATGAACCTCATTGGCCCCCAGAGCTTTACCTTTCCCACAGCGTAAGTTATTTTAGTCTTCCATAAAACAAACATTCCACAAGTGAGTATTATCTCTTAGAGTTATCTGGTTTCCATAACTTCAGTGAATGAGGTGGCCCTTGTGGAAATGAGATCAGCAGGCAGGGCCTTACTGCTGCTGTGCCTTTATGTTATGCCAGCCCTGGCTCCTTACCCTGCTCTCTCTTCCCCAAATCAAGGTCTCAGAGAGACATAGAATCAAGCTGGCTTCCAGAAGTGGACAAATCTCACCTTTCCCTTCAGCCATCAATCAGATCCCAGTAATCTCCTTACCATGGCTCCTTGGGGCTTTCACAATAGGCAAGACTAGAGGGAAAGAATGTAGAGGCTGAATGTACACAATGACAAGGGTTCATTATTTTTTAGGCCCCAATTTCAAACACACACACACAGACACACACACAGAATTGAAAAGACAATCAAAAGTAATTCTCGAGCACATTTACTATGTGCATAGCATTGTACTGATCGGGAGAATTAATAGAGATGAAAGATGAAGTCTCTAGCCTCAAAAAGCTTACAATTTAATGAGGTTGGCAGGCACAGAATCATATATAAATAGGAGGAACAAAGAAGGGGAAGATGGATAGGTGAAGTGCTTAAAAAGTGGAATTTATACATTGATATATACAAATATCCTATGGGAGGCTGGTACATGTATTTCATACATGATGAAGTAGTAGTTGGGCAGTCATGACTTGGGAAGTCATAATTGGAAAAAAATCCACATGCTCTGAATGCAGGAAGGAAAATGCCATGTTAATTAGCTTACAGTATGCAAACATATACAGAAGGCAATAAAATGGTTCCAGTTTTCTACCTATTGGACAGTGGAAGCTGCCTCTTCACAGATGTCCTGGAAGACATTTGACCTGAGAGGACTGTTGAAGGGAAAGAGGATTTGGCTGTTCTTCCTGATCAGAGGCAAAGAGTGGAGGTGAAAGAGAATCAGAGGGGACCTCAAGGAAGAGCACATGGGACTAAGTAATGAAGAGAAAGGCAGTTGGAGGCAATGGGATGTAGAATACCTTAAAGTGAACGGCTGTCTCCCTATCACCACCAACCCAAACAGCATACCACTGTTTAGTTACAATTTAGACTTTCAATATTGTGCTGCCTCTGCTGTCCTAAAAAAAACCACAATGACAAGAACAGCAACAACAAAAAAACTTTCTCTTCTTCAGTCCCCAGATCCTGATGATGACAAGAAAGAAATATGGAGCTTCAGAGACAATGATGTAACTCAAATGGAATATCAACAAGAGGATCACGTTAGTGCCCAATTTGTTTCCTTTCAGTGGGAAAAATAATAACAAAATTGCACTTGGAAAACCATGAGGCTCGTTTGTCAAGGAGTTTAAATGAAATGATGGTATTTGATAAGCACTTACTGTGTGTCAAGCACCGGGGTAGTTTCACTTACTGTGTGTCAAGCACCGGGGTAGTTTTAAGTTCCTGTCCCACACAAAATTCGCAGTCTAAGAAAGAGGGAAATAGGCAACTGAGACCAAAAGATGTCAAGTGACTTTTCTGAGGTCAGCCAGCAGGCAGATGTCTGACCCAGACCTAGAACATGATTGATTCCCTGTCCCCTCCTCTTTCCACTAAGCCATTCTGCCTCCAGTGTATAATTGTTTAGGTCTCAAGCAAAAATGCTCCATCTAATGTAACTGTGTGATTAGAATATAACTTGGAAAGTTACATAATATGAAAAATGTAGCCTGAATAAAATATCTTACATTTATCCTGCAGAATTTTCACAAATTCTGCAGAAATCATTCCCTTACTCCTAGCGAATCTGGAATCCATTCATCTATCCAGGCTGAATCATCATCTCCTTCTCCTTACCGCGTAGACCTGGCCACCTATTGGAGAACAAAGAACACTATGAATTACAACTTAGAACAGGAAGAGAGTTCCACTTCCATATGAAGAATTATTTATTCAATAAAGTCATTTTCACGTCTTAAACCCTTGAAGAGCTGCCAACTGAAATAGGGAAGTCTTACTTTATGAACTAATCATCTCTTTAATAAAACTAAAGGAGCTCATCCCATCTGCCAGCCTTTTTTTCCCTGTGAATCCATTTCCTCTGATAGCTCTAGCATCAGGAAATGCATTTGTTTTTATCCTTTTTTTCTTCGGTGGATCAAGAATCATATGTTGATCTGTCCTATGAATCCACTTTGAAATGCCAAGTTCTAGAGTCTTAGGAGGAAATGACATTCAGATAGCTAAATGTGTCACATATAATTTTGACGATACGTCCTGCAGGAGAGAGGGGCAAGTCAAATATACCAAAAGGCATATAAATGTTGCTCCACAAGTCTAAGGGTGGAGCATAAAGTAAAGTGACTTGCCCAAGGTCACACAGCAGGCAAGGGGCTAAACAAAATTAGAACCCTGATCTCCTTATTCCTAACTCTGCTCTTTTCCCTAGGCCATGTTATGATTATTATATCCTTTGAAGTGTCCAGATCAAATATTTATTTCATGCTTCATGTACATCGTAGAAATTCCATGCTATTATTAGCTGAATTCTCCCCAGTGTGGAGTGTAGGTAAATTCAGCTAAAAAATATTTCTTGGCACAAAGAGGTTGCAAACACACTCAAAAGAGTATTCTGTTCTAGCTTTGTGGCACTCTGCTTCTCTGATTTCCATGTGCCTCGATTTATGCACCTTTCAAACTCAATTTCCACACTGTTAAACTCAAAATGTGCTACAATAAAAATGCTGCACTGATGAATGGTGAATGAGTCCATTTCCAATATTTTAGTAGGTTTTGGGAGACATTTTTTAAATAGTTTATTCAGAATTATATAAAGACTAGTTTTCAGCATAATACATGTTTCACAGAGAATTAAAAACCATTTAATAAAAATATAGTTTTTCAGCTTGTTGACTATTGTTGATTAATGGTATAATCCTAAATAGAATTAAAGATGGAACCATGCTTGCCTTTCACTGTAATTAAATGTAACAAAAGAGCTAGATAGTCTACCTTTCTTTCAGCCAGGAAAAATCAAAGATAAGATGTTTGAGAGACCACATCTGGAGGATAAGTGAAATATATTAGAACTCTGATTTTGCCAGTAAATTGTGGTCTAATTTAGTTTTAATAAAACTACATGTTGACAAGTCAAGAATTGCAAATTAAAAGGCAATTTGGCATGGGTCCTAAAGAATGCAGAGAACTTTAATGAAGTCAGGCATTTCCTCCACCTTAAGGAGTTGAAGTGATTCACCTTAGTGACGTGAGGATGACTTATCTTATCCCTAAGAAATATGGATGTTGGGAAAGAGAGGAGATACAGGGAGATATAGGTGTTTTAGGATTATTTCTTTCACGAATCTGCCCCTGGATATATACTGTACTCTCCCAAGCTCTTAGTTCAGTGCTTTGCACACAGCCAGCGCTCAGTAAATAACATTTGAATGAATGAACGAATGAATGCTATAATCAAGCTCTGGACCCTGATAATCCACAAAGTGTATGTCAATCTACTTCTCTCTGTGGGCTGTGTCAGCCAAACCGACAAAAGATTGATTTTATATGCACTTCTTTGTTAAGTCTTACACCCTGAGGCAGTTACTTTGGCATTAGTCAAATAAATCCAATATGTGCCTGCATTGTCCCTTTTTTTTCCCTTCTTTCTTGGGGAAGGGTTCTGACTCATCGAGCTCTGAGACAGGGAGGTTGTGTCCACGCTGCTTTGTGATGATTTCTCAGGATACCCGCATAACTTTCATAAGAAACTAAACTATGCTGGATTCCCTCTTTTGTAGTTTACACTGTCCCCACGGTGCCATTGTCTGTTTAAGGATTACCAGGACACACAGAGAGGCTGTAAGTGCTTAAACATATTATTAAATGGTAATAATCTTAATTAGATTCATATGACAACACCAAAACCAAACCAAACAAAAAACCACATAAAAAAGGTAATCCTTGGTGCCCCAGGCTTCCTTCCCCACTGTATACTTGCTTAGTTTGGGCCTCTTCTTATGAAGAAGGCAAAACTGTATGGAGAAAGAGAATGACGGTCACCAAATCTTCAGAGCTGGAACAAAATTCCTGGGTCATTGTACAGACTTTTTAGAGAAGAGCTATGACTTTGAGGAAGGTGGAATTATGTTTAGAAGTGTTCTAATCGATTGGTCAATCAATCATATTTGAGTGCTTACTGTGTGCAGAGTACTGTACTACACACTTGGGAGAGTACAATATAATGAATGGCAATGGTAAGAGTTTGGACAAGTTCTCAGTGAGAAATCAATCGCTCTAACAGATGCCTGCGATTGTAGTTTCTAAGACAGTAGGTACTTCAGTGGGGCAGGGCATTGAAAACACAATTCCTGGAAAGGAATCGAAAACACAGTGACATTTTGATTGCCACATAGTGGGTGCTTAGTACAGAGCTTTGCACACAGTAAGAGCTCAATAAATACAATATAATGAATGAATAATATGTTTTTGAGGTGAATTTATTTATGAACCAAAAGAGAACTTGACTTTTCAGATTGTGAGCCCTCCAAAAGAAGGGACCATGTCTAATTCCCACCTGTCTATTCTTTCCTAGAGTTTAATACAGTGCTTTGCACACAGTAAGCACCTAGTACTACTATTATGGAAGGTCGACATTGAATAGTCAGTCAGTCAATAGTATTGATTGAGCAGTTACCATGTGCAGAGTGCTGTACTAAAAGCTTGGGAAAATATCTTATACCAATAAAGAGATTCACTCCCTGTCCACAACGAGCTTACAGTCTAGAGGGGGAGATAGACATTACTATAAATAAATAAATTACAAATATGTTCATAAGTGCTGTGGGCTGGGAAGGGAGAGCACTGGAATTATGAAGATTCAGCCTCCTCCCCTTTCTTGTCTCAGTGGCAGGAACAAAAGATGCTCTTCTGAACCAACTTCCTTAGCGCTACTGATGGGCCTGTGAAAATGTTGGCTGAGTCCTCAATCCAGCTTAATAGTAGTAATAACTGTGCTATTTGTTAAGCGCTTACTGTGTTGTGCCAGGCGCAGTACTAAACTCTGGGTTGGATGCGAGCATATCAGATTGGACAGAATCCCGATTCCACATCAGGTTCACAGTATCAATCTCCATTTTACAGATGAGGCCACTGAGGCACAGAGAAATGAAAGTGACTTGCTCAAGGTCACACAGCAGACAAATGGCAGAGTGGGATCAGAACCCACGACCTCCTGACTCCCAAGCCTGTGCTCCATCCACTCCGCCACACTGCTTGAAGTGCGGTCTCAGTTCGAGAGGCTCAGCACAAAAATGTCAGACATGACAAAGGCCTGGACTGAGGTGGGTTGACTGATCTATGCAGGCAAGCTCAGAGGGGGACGTCCTCAACCTCAGCTTGGGTCGATTTGCCTTCATTCTGACCCATTCCACACTGCAGATGGTACTTTCCAAGCACTTAGTACAGTGTTCTGCACACAGTAAGCACTTAATAAATATGACTGACTGACTGACTGATTGACTGAATGAATGAAGTGAATCAAAGTTGTACCAACGGGTGAGATGTGATATGCCAAAACACCCAGCATGCTCTAAAGAGTGCTTAACTTCACTATGAAAAGTAAGGGTGAAAATCCTACAGCAAATATTTCTGGGCTAGTTAGGGGGGATTCTGGCCCTGTGATTTATGCTCAAATAATAAAGCAAACAGACACAATGGAGTGTTTCTATGAAGATGATGATGACGGTATTTGCAGTGTGGCTCAGTAGAAAGACCCGGGCTTTGGAGTCAGAGGTCACGGGTTCGTATCCCGGATCCACCACTTGTCAGTTGTGTGACTGTGGGCGAGTCACTTAACTTCTCTGTGCCTCAGTTACCTCATCTGTAAAATGGGGATTAAGACTGTGAGCCCCACGTGGGACAACCTGATTCCCTTGTGTCTACCCCAGCGCTTAGAACAGTGGTCTGTACATATTAAGCGCTTAACAAATACCCACATTATTATTATTATTATTTTTAAATGCTTACTATGTGCCACACTTCACATGTACATATATATATATATGTATATATATATATTTACTTCTTCAAATGCTGTCACCATAGCAACTCCATGGACACAACCTCTTCAGTTGATCTGGTATTTATATCTATAGAGTTTTCTTGGTTAACCTACAGAAGAAGTTTACCATTGTCTACTTCCACGTGGTAAAAACTTGAGTCTCTGCCATTGTCTCTGATCAACATTTTGATCACTTGATCATCTGCCTTTGACTCCTTCCCATGCCACCGCTGCCCAGCACAGGTGAATCGACTTCGTCTGATACTTTGGCTTAGACCGTTCCATTCTGGGTAACCCTATATGGCACAGCTCTGAGCTTCATCAGCGTACGCAAACCCTCCTGCCACGATAAGGCATAGATTCATGTATGCACACAACATACACATATACATTCAGTTCATGATGGAACAAGTTTCTCCATACGAATGCCAAATTACCCCAGCCCAAGAGGATAATTGATTGCTTTATGCGCTATCACAGACGGTCTAAAGGCACTTGTAATGTATGGTTGATATCATACCAAGCAATGCCAAGAGACACAATCCTTGTACTGTTCAATTCCATCACATTATTTTTATTGATGATCAAAATATAGACTACACAGCCCTAGCATGTCAATCACAGATCTCCCAGTCAAGCACCATAGGTTGCCTCTCAACACTTATTTCATTAAAATTCCTGTTTTATTGAAGTTGGATCTGGGAGTCGAGAGACTTGGCTTGTAATCCCAGCTCTGCTAGGTGACCTTGGGCAAATCATTCGACTTCTGTAGACTGTTAAGCTCACTGTGGGCAGGGAATATGTCTAACAACTCATATTGTCATATTGCACCCTCCCAAATGCTTACTATGGTGCTCCGTAGTAAGCACTCAATAAATACAATTGATTGATTGAATCTCTGAACCTCAGGTTTCTCATTAGAAGAAATACCTGTTCTCCCTCCTCCTCAGACCGTGAGCCCCATGTGGGACAAGGACTGTGTCCGACATGTTTATATCTAACCCAGGACTTAGTACAGTGATTGGCAAATGAGAGGTGCTTAACAAATACATTATTATTATTATCATTATCGGCATCACCAAAACATGAAAATAGAGTCCAGAAAACAGCTTGGTTAAAACCAGAGGGCAATTTTTATTGCAATTAGAGGTCTAATGGAATCTGTTACCATTTCACAAAAAAATTGATGTAACCAGCAGGGCCAGATTAATGATTAGGGAAAACGAGGGCAAAGTTTAATGCAGGTGCCCTTTTTCCCCCTACTCATTGCAAAGCCAAGTTACTCCCTTGTTCTGCCTCTTCTTGGACCTGATCTAGTGGGCATCCTCCTCATTACCCGCTACTTGGTTGGAGTCACTCTCATACCTGGACTGTCGTTATTCTTGAAGGATGATCCATGGCTGTGGTCTTCTTTGTGGTTTCTCCTGCTTCTCCTCCTCTCCCTGTGGATCTGCTTCCACTTACACAAAAGGCCCCTCACAGGAACTGCCTTCAGGGTCTTCATTCATTAAGTCATATTTATTGAGCACTTACGGTGTGCAGAGCTCTGTACTAAAAGCTTGGAATAGTATAACACTATAACAGACACATTCCCTGCTTACAAGGACCTTACAGTCTAGAGAGGGAGACAGACATTAATATAAATGAATAAATTACAGGTATGTACACAAGTGCTGTGGGGCTGGGTTCGGGGGATGAATGAAGGGAGCAAGTCACGGTAACGCATAGGGAAAGGTGGGCTTAGTCAGGGAAGGCCTCTTGGAGGAGATGTGCCTTCAATAAGGCTTTGAAGGGGGAGAGAGTAATTGTCGGCTATGAGGAGGAAGGGCGTTTCAGGACTGAGGTAGGATGTGGGTGAGAGGTCAGCAGCAAAATAGATGAAACTGAGCTACAGTGAGAAGGTTAGCATTGGAGGAGCGGAGTATGAGGGCTGGGTTGTAATAGGAGAGTAGCCAGGTGAGGTAGGAGGGAGCAAGGTCACTGGATGCTTTAAAGGCAATGGTGAGGAGTTTTTGTTTGGGGCAGAGGAGGGTGGGCAACCACTGGAGTTCCTTGAGAGTTTCTTCTTCTAGAGAAGCAACGTGGTTTAGAGGAAAGAGCACAGTCTTGAGAGCCAGAGGATGTGGGTTCTAATCTTAGCTCTGCTACTTGTCCGCAGCGTGACCTTGGGCAAGCCACTTAACGTCTCTTTGCCTCAATTCCCTCATCTGTAAAATGGAGATTAAGACTGTGAGCCCCACGTGGGACAACCTGTTTGCCTTCTATCTACCCCAGTGCTTAGAACAGTGATTGGAACATAGTAAGCACTTAACAAATAGGATTATTATTACTATTATTATTGAAGAGTGGGGAAACATGGCCTGAACGTTTCTATAGAGAAATGATCTGGGCAGCAGAGTGAAGTGTGGACTGGAGTGGGGAGAGGCGGGAAGCTGGGAGGTCAGCAAGGAGGCTGATAGTGTAATTCATTCATTCAATAGTATTTATTGAGCGCTTACTATGTGCCGAGCACTGTACTAAGCGCTTGGAGGGTACAATTCAATAACAGATAGAGACAATCCCTGCCCAATAATGGGCTCACAGTCTAAACAGGGGAGACAGACAACAAAGCAAAACAGAACAAAAAAACAAGGAGTCCAGTGCAAACATCATCAGAGGCGCGTTACTATAAGTGATTGGATGAAGTGGAAAGGGCAGATTTTAGCAATGTTGCGAAGGTGGAATTGAAAGGATTAAACTCCGTCCCATCACGTCCCACTCGCCAGGGTGGGGGCATATAGGGCCTTGAGAGGTAGGTCCCAGGATTCACAGAGAAGTCCTTAAAGGCGGGGATCGCATCTATCAACTCTACTGCATTGTATTCTCCCAAGTGCTCAGTGGATTGCTCTGCACAGAGTTAGTGCTTGACAAATTCCACTGATTGATTGGAGTCTTGCAGAAACTGAGGAAACAGTTGAGGCCCAGTGAACTTTTAAGTGTTGAAGGCACAGCTCCATACCTTCATTTTGAGTAGGCTCTAATAATAAGTAATAATTATGACATTTGTTAAGGGCTTACTATGTGGTAAGCACTGTATTAAGGGCTGTGTAAGATACAAGGTGATTGGGTTGGTCACAGTCCCTGTCCCACACTGGACTCACAGTCTTAATCTCTATCTTTAGATGGGGTAACTGAGGCACAGAGGAGTAAGGTGACTTGCCCAAGGTCCACAGCAGACAGGCAGCAGAGCTTGGATTAGAACCTACGTCCTTCTGACTCCCAGGCCCGTGCTCTATCCTCTAGGCCACACTGCATCTCAAGTTCCTAGATATTCAAGGCTGGGAACGTGGAAAGATCAATCATCGATGGTATTTACTGAGTTCTTACTGAGTACAGAGCACTGTATTAAGCGCTTGGGAAAGTACAATACCATAGAGTTGGAAAGCATTAAGACATAAAGTAAATTAAAGACAGGAGAAGCAGCAGAGTATAAGGATAAAGACATAGGTGCTATAGGGTTAGGGGTGGGATGAGTCTCAGAATGTTTAAAGGGTTCAGATCCAAATACATAGACGATGCAGAAGGGAGGGCAAATAAGGTGGGGGAGATCAATTAATCAATCACATTTATTGAGCGCTTACTGTGTGCAGAGTTTTAGACTGTGAGCCTATTGTTGGGGAGGGATTGTCTCTATCTGTAGCTGAATTGCACATTCCAAGTGCTTAGTGCAGTGCTCTGCACATAGTGGCGCTCAATAAATATGATTGAATGCAGAGCACTGTACTAAGCCCTTGGGAAACTACTAAGAAAAGGAGCAGGGAACTTGTATCTACCCCAGCACTTAGTAAAGTGTCTGTCATGTAATAAGCACTTAACAAATAACATAAAAAAAATGAGTTTACAGTCTAGAGACTGTTAGGAGATGTCTAGGGAGATGACCATACCAGAGCAGATTCTGGATAATTTTAAAAGTAATAATGGTGTGGGGCCAGGGAGGGAATATCAGTCTAGAAAACAGGCACTTAATCAAGCACGCTAAATCAGGGAAGACCTCTCATCCCAGTGTTGAAAAACCCAGGGTAGATCTCTCTTTTTAAATGTCCTGATGAACCATCGGTTGGTAAGTCATATGAGGAAAATGTGTTACATTTATACATAAACTTTGATACTTAGTAGCATCAAATTAAAGAGTAGACATCACTGAGGCTGAGACGATACGTTTCGGGATATCTGATTTTCAGCTATTTGAAATAATTGGGGAAGGAAAATGATAGTATTTGCTTCCCCAAACTGTAATTTATTTTAATTTCTGCCTCTCCGCTAGATTATAAACTTCTTGAGGGCAGAGATAGTGTATACTCACTTCACTGTACTCACCCAAGTGCTTAGTACAGTGATCTGCACATTCAAAGTGCTCAGTAAATACCACCGATTGACCGACCGCTATCCGAAAAGGTTAATGCACTGTGCATTTAAGTACTCAGACACACACACACACATACATAGGGTTAAATAAATGGTGGCTTAGTTCATAGGTCTAATAAAGATAATTCTCAAAGACACTATCTGCCTCTGCTCATTGTTATCTAGCAAGAATCCCCTGGCAAATCACGTTGTGTGACACCAAGCTTGTCTGCACCTTTAAAAGATTCATCTGATCTCTCTGTTTGCACCACTCAGTTTATCCTTCAGCAGTTGCTCAGTAATCCTGCAAAAGACTATTTTCCTCCATGACCTTGTTGCATGGCAAAGAAGTGTGGCTGTGAGAAGCTGCGTGGCCTAGCGCTAAGCACACGGACGTAGGAGTGAGAGGACCTGAGTTCTAATCCGGCTCTGCCGCCTGTCGGCTATGTAACCTTGGGAAGGTCACTTAACTTCTCTGTGTCTCAATTACCTCATCTGTAAAATGGGATTAAGACTGTGACTCCTTGAGGGACATGGACTGTGTCCAAGCAGATTAGCTTGTATCTACCCCAGTGCTTAGTATGGTGCCTGGCACATAGTAAGTACCTAACGATGCCAATGAAAAAAGAAAATGGCGATGCTCTACAGTGCCTCTGAGCAGTGACATTACGGGACCTCGTTGATGAGCATTTTATCTTTCTATTTCGTGTGGAGTAGGCAAAATCTCAGGAATATCTGTCTTCCCAGTCATCTGGGAGGGTGGATACCACTAGAGTTTAACTGACCTTCAATTTGGCCTAAAGCTTGAAATCTCACTGTTGCCCGCTCTAACGGTCATTTTTCCAAAATATGCACATGTACACACACACACACACACACACACACACACACTCCTTCTGGGAAAAGAAATCCTCTAATATCCTATATGGAAACTCTTCATCCGCAAAATGGGATCAATCCCCGCCTCTTCCCACCTCACAGGAATGTTTGGGGGAAAAATTAAATAACTCATCTGAAAATGCTGTGGATAAATTAAAGTGGTATACAGATTCAAGGTGACATTAAGGAACAATGACACATCAAGGTTCACAAATACCTGAGTTCTGTCTATTATGGATTCAGTATCACTGAAGCCCATGTTTCTGTCAAAAAAACATGAAAGGAATGGGGCCATTGAGCCTGGAGAAGAGAAGGCTTGGGGATGACTTAACACTGACCTCCAGGAGTAGGAGGTTATCATACAGGAGTTCTCCATATCCACTGAAGACAACAGGACAAGGAAATGGGATTTAGCTCAGCACGTGGGATTGGGTTAGGCAGGAAGAAGTCTTTTCCAGTCACGAGGGTTATCAAACCTCCCAACTGAAGTAGGTTGGGGAATCTCCTCTGGAGGTCTTTAGAAATAGGAGAGATCTTATCTGGCAGAGAGAGTTTGGGTGCGGTTCTCCCCCACTGCCTAGGGGAAGAGGGTAGACTGGATGTCCTCAGTGAGTTCCTGCAGGTCGACTGGTTCTTGCGTTCTACAATATTCACCAAAGAAGTAATGTACCCACCTCGCTTAGGTGCAAAACATATATTAACCCACTATAATACGGGGGACATCATTTCTTCTTCCTGGCAAACCACACACACACACACACAAAAAAAATCTCTCTCTCTCTTAGAAAAAGATGAAAATAGAGAGTATTCAAACTGCTATACTCTGCCTGCCAATGTCTCCTTCCACTTAAAAAACGCTGCTTTAAAAATCTAGTTATGCACTGTAATATAACCCTTCTCCCACGCCTCTTATTTCCCGAAGGCCCCCTCCCCCAACCCCAAACAGTGACAATACTGCACCGCTTTTACGACGCATGTAACTTCATTGTAAAAATGTTCAACACATTTTAAAGGAAAAGAAAAAAAAACTGGTCTGGAACTCTGCCCTTAATCCAAACCTCATCACTTTCAATGTGTGTGTTCTTCTGTGCCTAGTAAATCTAAGGCTTCCAATGTAGTTCCTGCATGCTATGTTTTCTTTTCTAAACAAGCAGAGTGATGATCAGTTTCAATCTCATGCCAGGCTTCTATACAAGTGTGTTTCTTATTACACATCATCAGAACTTTTCCCAGTCTTCTTTTTTCTCCCCCCTTGTAAGTACAATCTTGCTTTTGCTTTGGCAAAATTCCATAGGAGGGAGTCGTAGATTTCTGTCTCCCGCACTACAGAAATTTTGGAATCCATTCATAAACCAGTTTAGTTAAACTTTCTGTCAAAACTCAAAACGTGAAAATGGAAGGGTCCAAGGTATTGTAAACCCATAGAAATGAGAAGCAGCATCAACTAGTGGAAAGGGCACATACCTGGGAGTGGGAGGACCTGGGTTCTAATGGTGCTTGCCGCTTGTCTGCTGTGTGATCTTGGGTAAGTTACGTCACTTCTCTGTGCTTCAGTTACCTCATCTGTAAAGTGGGGATAAAAATAATGATCATGATGGTATCTGTTAAGCCCTGACTATGTGCCAAGCACTGTTCTAAGTGCTGGGAGAGATACAAGGTAATCAGTTTGTCCCATATGGGCCTCACAGTCTTAATCCCCATTTTACAGATGAGGTAACTGAGGCACAGAGAAGTGACTTGTCCAAAGTCACACAGCTGATAGGTGGCAGAGCTGGGATTAGAACCCACAATCTCTGACTCCCAAGCCCGTGCTCTTTCCATTAAGCCACGCTGCACTGATTAAGACTGTGAGCCCTATGTGGTTCAGGGATCTGATTATCTTGTATTTACTCCAGCACTTAGAACAGTGCTTGGCATATAGTAAGTGCTTAAATGCCATCTTAAAAAAATGGTCTTGAACAATATCTAAATGAATTTGGTTTCATCATATTTGCCTCTGATAACTACTGAACACTTACTATAGGTGAAGCACTGTGCTGGGCACTTGCAGAATGTACGGAGGTCCGCTACACAATCCCTGCCCTCCAGGTTCTTAAACTCTAACAGAGAGAAAAGGGGATAAATCAAGTGCTTAGTATAGTGCTCTGCACAAAGTAAGCACTTAATAAATATAATTGAATGAATGACTACAAATTGATGACTATAAAGTATTTTTATATCTAAAGGAGTGAGCTACAAGTCAGAAAGGAAACACAATGGAAGAAGCAGCATGGCAAAGTGGACAGAGGATGGGCCTGGGAGTCAGAGGGTGATGGGTTCTAATCCCAGCTCCACCACATGTCTGCTGTGTGACCTTGGACAAGTCACTTCACTTCTCTGTGCCTCACTTACCTCATCTGAAAAATGGGGATTGTGAGCCCCAACGTGGGACAGGGACTGTGTCAACCCGATTTACTTGTATCTACCCCAGCGCTTAGTATAGTGTGTGGCACATAGTGAGCACTTCACAAATACCATAATTATTACCATTAATTATTATTATTAAATAAATGGATAACATATAAACAGATAAATGCATGATTGATGGAGGGGCTAAATAGATGACAGCCCATAAAGGTGGGTTATTGATCAGTGAATTAGCACTGACCGACTGATTGATTACAATGCCTTGGATTCAATTTGGGCTACGAAAGACAAATTCTACCTACCCTCGGCAATTGCTACCTAACCACGGAAGCCCAGACCAAATGTCTCTGGGACGAACACACCCCTCCCCATCCCTTTAAACGGGATGTTTAAAGCCCCAGTATTACCAGCTCCCAAGGATGTTTCTCTAGAATGTAAGCTCCTTTGTGGGCAGGGAATATATCTAACAAACTCTTTTTATAGTGTACTCTCCCGAGTGCTCAGTACAGTGCTCTGCACACATTAAGCACTCCATAAATACGATTGACTGATTAATTCTCAAAAAGCAAGCAATCCAGGAAGGACCCGAACAGAGGTTCCCAGGAGCTCCTCAGACTCTAGCCCATCCAGGAGTGTGTCCAACGTATAGCAGGCTCAGGGGACAGACTGCCAGTTGGAGTGGACCGAGATGTCTGTTTGGGACATAGTAAGTGCTTAACAAATACCATTAGTATTATTACTTTTATTATTAGTAGTAGTATTGATAATAACAACATAATCAGAGGATGGACACCTTCAGAGCCCTTAGAAGCCCCTGCATCAGAAACTGATCCCACCGTTTTGGCAAATCAGTAGTGACTAGGATCCTGCTGTCACCAACTTTTAGCCATTGTGGCCCTGAGGGAAGAGCTCTGTGAGGGGGCTCGGCCTCCTGGTTCTGTCCAAGCTCTGTCACGGTCTCACTGAGTGACCTTGGGCAAGTCACTCAACTTCTCTGGGTCTCAGTGGCCCTTTCAATACAATCCCTTCTTTACCTTACTTCGCAGGGATCCTTGGGAGATAAAAACAAGATAATTGATGTGGAGAAACCCCTAAAGGAAAATAAAACCTCTATGTGATTTTAAGGTATCTAAGGTACTCTTTGGAGTCTTGCCATTTTACCTGCATGTATTCATTTCCTCACATTTCCTCACCCTAACCTGGCCATTGCAATGCAAAGAACCTTTTTTTTTAAAAAAAAAAAATGGTATTTCTAAAGTGCCTGCTATGAACTAGGCATTGAACCAAGCACTGGGGTAGATATAAATTATTCAGGTTGAACATAATCCATGTCCCATTTGGGGTTCACAGTAGTAATATCCATTTTACGGATGAGGGAACTGAGCCACAGAGAAGTGAAGTGACTTACCCAAGGTCACATAACAGACGAGGACCTGGTGACAAACCCTCCTCTCATTAACTTTAGCTCCTCAGATGGTGACAGGAGTATCACCGACAAGGGAGAACCATTCACCATTAGCCGGTGAATTTTATTTTGATTTTCTTCAAGCTGTCTTCAGGCTCACTTCGTGCAAGCATGGACAGTGACAGGCTCTAAGAAGAATACCTACAGCCATTAGCCAATAGACTGTGAACTCTCTGAGGGGAGGAATTGTGTCACCAGATCTGTCGGATTGTACTCTCCCAACCACTTGATACAACCAGCTCCCAGTTAATACCAATGATTGACTGATTGACAGATTTTTCAGAAGCCCAGGGTAGAAAGAGTAACATGACATGGATCGTTTTTATAACTTTATTCATAACCAAGATAGTAAATGTCAGCTGTTCCTTCTCCAAATATCAATGACTATGAGACACTGTTAAACTGTGTAAAATGTTATCACAGCGTCTTGAAGAACCTTGTTACCCAGGAGTCTACCACATGGCTCTTTACAAATCTGCATTTGAATTTTGCTGAATCATCTAGCCATTTGGAATAAAAATGCATCTTTATGCGTTATTTATAGCTTTTGTCGATTTTGGGGGTTCTGCCCTAGCACTAGCCAACTCTAGCACATATGAACTTACCCTTTCCCCAACACGCATGCAAACAACCCTGCTCTGTTCATTGATTTTTAACCTATCTAGTTGTAATTATCTTTGTGGTTTGTTTCTGATGGAGAGTAAGCTCCTTGTGGGGAGGGAAAATACCACTTTGTTATTCTGTGCTTTTTCAAGTGCCTAATCTAATGCACTGCACCAAGTGGGTGCTCAATTTACAACTGCGATTAATACCACCATCCCTTCTTCTTCAATCACTACTAGCGCTCCTCGTATTCCTGATGTTACTTCTCCATGGCTTAGTGACTTAGAGAAGCAGCGTGGCTCTGTGGAAAGAGCATGGGCTCGGGAGTCAGAGATCATGGGTTCGAGTCCCGGCTCTGCCACTTGTCAGCTGTGTGACTGTGGGCAAGTCACTTCACTTCTCTGTGCCTCAGTTACCTCATCTGTAAAACGGGGATGAAGACTGTGAGCCTCACGTGGGACAACCTGATTACCCTGCATCTACCCCAGCGCTTAGAACAGTGCTCTGCACATATTAAGCGCTTAGCAAATACCAACATTATTATTATTATTAGTGGAAAGACCATAGGCTTGGGAGTTGGAGGACGTGGGATCTAATCCCGGCTTGGCCACTTGTCTGCTCTGTGACCTTGGGCAAGCCACTTAACTTCTCTGTGCCTCAGTGACCTCATCTGGAAAATGGGGATTGCGACTGTGAGCCCTACACGGAACAACCTGTTTACCCTGTATCTACCCAGCACTTAGTGGTTGGCACGTAGTAAGCTCTTAACAAATACCATAGTAATTAATTACACTATTACCATATTCTTTCAAAGTCCATTTTTAGCTAGGCCCTTGAGGAAGATTTTTCTGCGGCTATCAAAATCCGTCACCTAGGATCCCCCTACCTTAGGACCTGAAAATCAGGGTCTTGCCTTAAAACAAAAGAGAAATCATTAATGATACTGTGGGTTAAACTGTTTTTAGCATAAATCTAATACTGTTAAGCTAATATGGCATAAATCAGTGCTATTTTGGCTCAAAAGAAGGGTGCAGGTGGGAGAGGTGGAAGGGTCAAATGTCTTTAAGGGCAAAATGATTTTACCTGAACTATGAAGCTAGAATTTCTTAGTGAAAAAACTGAGCAGGATTACTTTTAAAACAATCTTCCTGGCAAATTGTGTTGTCAGTGGATTTCTAACAGACAGTGACAGATACATGAGAGCAAACCAAAGGGAAACACTAAGAGATTATGTTCAAGAAAGACTCTAATGGTAAGAGTCGGAGTCATCTTCAGCATGGACAAAGTTAAGCCTTATGGTTGTTGAGCTGTATACTTGATAAAGTCATCGATCTGTGCATGTCAGGCAGTGGAATTACGAAGGGGGGTTTTCCCCTGAGAGACATCATAGTCACAAAACCTATGACACATAGGATGCTAAAAGTCAACAAAGGAAAACGGAAAGGAACTATAAGTATATAAGCAATTAGTCTACAGAAGGGATGCCATTCATGATTTCCGTTCCTGCTCTTCTAATCGGAGGTGTAGTTTTTGTTTTTTTTTTAATACGGACGACAGAGAAAGTGTTACTTCAAAGACAACAAGGTATGAAGCTAAGTTGATTTGCTTTTGCCCAAACAGTGGTTACAGCTTAGTGACAGTATGAAATTAATTACTAGGATGGAATGCATTCAGATCACTGCTAGACCACCTACATGAAAACCATATTGCACAACACGTTCAATTGAGTAATTTTTTTTAGGATTCATTCCAGTTACTGATATGAACTGTGAATAGTACTAGCTTATATGCTGTGGTATTTAATTAATTTACAAAATGCAGCTGTCCTTATGCTTAAGGCATGGGGCCAATTTTTTTTAAGCAAAGCAAATCAACAAGAAGTGATTAACCTAGTGGAAAGAGAACGGGTCTGGGAGTCAGGAGACCTGGGTTCTCACCCTGGCTTCGCCACTTGCTTGCGGTATGACCTTGGGCAACTCACTTAACTTCTCTGTGTCTTAGTTTCTCCATTTATAAAATGGGCACTAAATAGATGTTTTCTTCTCCCTTGGACTGGTGAGCCCCATGTAGATCAGGGACTGTGTCCATCCTGATTATCGTGTATCTACTCCAGCATCTTGTACAGTGCTTAACATAGGGTAAATGCTTAACGAATATTACCATTATCATTAGTGCCCTTAATTAAGGATGATCATATATTTCTATCTCCTTGCCCTTTTGAGACTAAATAGTTTTGTATGTATTTAAATGTAAGGATGTCTAAAGGAGTGAAACTATTCCTTTAAGTTTTCATTCTTTTGTACACTTTACCTATTTTAACTTAGGATTCAAAATTGTACTCCTCCTCTGACTTTCTGATATGCTTCTACTCTAGCAGGTTATAAAGTATTCCCCTTGCACATTTTCCAAGGTTGTTCAGTCCTTACAAGAGTATGAAACACAGGTAGTAAGATTTGTACTTTCCCAAGAGTCTAGTATAGTGCTCTGCACATAGTAACTGCTCAATAAATGCAATTGATTGATTGATTTACAGTGTTGATATATTGATGGTCTCCAGGGAACCCCAAACACATGGCAAATCCTATCTGACTAACCCTTACAATGTACAGTGCCTCCCCAATTCTCCCTGCCACAATAATAATAATAATAATTGTGCCATTTGTTAAATGCTTACTATGTGTCAAGCACTGGGGTAGAGAAGCAGCATGGCTCAGTGGAAAGAACCCGGGCTTGGGAGTCAGAGGTCATGGGTTCAAATCCCGGATCTGCCACTTGTCAGCTGTGTGACTGTGGGCAAATCACTTAACTTCTCTGTGCCTCAGTTCTCTCATCTGTAAAATGGGGATTAAGACTGTGATCCTCTTGTGGGGCAACCTGATTACCCTATATACCCCAGCGCTTAGTACAGTGCTCTGCACATAGTAAGTGCTTAACAAATACCAACATTATTATTATTAGCTACAAGTTAATCAGGTCCTACGGGGGGTCACAGTCTAAGTAGGAGGGAGAGTGGGTATTGAATCCCCATTTTGTCGATGAGAGAACTGAGGCACAGAGAAGTGACGTGACTGGCCAAGGTCACTCAGCAGACAAGTGGGAGTGCTGAGATTAGAACCCAGATCATCTGACTTCCAGGCCCAGACTCTTTCCACTAGGCCATCGTCACCAAGGAGAGGACCACCTCCAGGAAGCAGGAAGGGCAGAGGTCCTTGGTAATAATTCCTGGGACGTTGGGAAGGTTGCACTGCTCAAGCTAAGTACGGTCATGACTTGAGTGAAGAGGACCCTGGACTCTCATTCATTCACTCGTATTCACTGAGCGCTTGCTGTGTGCAAACCACTGTACTAAGACTTTTCACTAGGCCACGCTGCAGCTTATCGTGATTCTTTCCCAACATTTCGATCCTTTCCCGCTCTCCTCACCCCCCACACACCTTTTCCTCTGGAGTTCCTAATGGGTTGGAGATTGTGTCTACTTCAATATCCTTCTCCCTTCCCCCAGCACTTAGTACAGTTCAGTACTTGGCACAAAGTAAGTGCTTAATAAAGTCATAAAAATAATAGCGATGTTCATTCCCACCGTTCAGGCGCGTTCTCTGGTTGGGCGTCGGCAGCGGGACCCCCAGGGAGTCTGACTGTGGTAAACAATGTGTCCCCAAGGGAATAGGGGTTTATGAGGAAGACGAAGCCTTCCCCGAGTGGTAGCAATAGCTTGCAGGGCCCTGTAGATCATCTGGAGCTCAGAAATTACGGTGGTTTGGAGCTCAAGTACTGACAGGCGCCAGCTAAGTTCTGATTCCAGTGCAGAGCAAGGCTACCGTGAATCCCAGCCGCCTTTCTACACGAATTAAGAGCCAAATGATTGTGCAAGACCATTTTTTCGACAGGCCAGAGGGCAATGCAAACTCAAACCAGGATGACTGAGTTTTATTCACGCTTTGCTTACTGCTTTCTTGCTGTCACACCTCCAAATTCAATCTGAGGTTTGGAGTCTCATTTGTGAGAGACCTGAGAAGTTAAATCAATCCATCAATCAGTGGTATGTCATGAACAACTATTTAGGCAGAGCACCGTACTAAGTCCTTGGAGCAAAAGACGTGGTTCCTGCCCTCAGGGGATTTAGTCTAATGTGGAGAATCAAGCAGACAGAAGTGATTTATATGTAGAGAGCGCAGGAGGAAGAACAAGGATATAACAGGTAGTAGCATGAATATGTCAGGATGAAATAGCTAAATTAATAAGAGAACGTATCGTTGATTATACCTACACGCATCCGCTGCATAATGCTGAGGATGACAGAAAATACCTAAGTTCTAAGGGTGACTGTTAGGCTGGTGTGATTTAATAATGCTTAATAATAAGCATTTAATGAGCGCTTACTGTTTGCGGAGCACTGCACCAATTTGCTTGGGAGAGTACTATGAAAAGAGCTGATAGACCCATTTCCTGCCCACAAGGAGCTTACAGAGTAGGGAGGAATACTTAATGTGGAGAATTAATCAGGAAAAGCATATTGAAGGAGTCGAGAGCTCCTTATGGGCAAGGACTATGCCTGTTTATTGTTATATTGTACTCTCCCAAGCATTTAGTGCAGTGCTCTGCACACAGTAAGTGCTAATAAATACAAATGATTGAAATGAATGAATGAACAGGAGCGCTTTGAAGTCGGGGAGAATTGTGTTCTGGATAATATGAAAGTAGAGGGGGTTCAAAGCAGGAAAAAAAGAAACAACTGTGACCAAAAGGTTGGAAGTGTATGATCAAGAGTGAGGCTCAGTAAAAAGGTGAGTTGGGAAGGAACAAAGAATATGAGTTGGGAATTAGCAAGATGAAAGAACCAATTTGTAAGAGGAAAACCCAGAGGAGAGTGAAAGGCATCATTGTTGGCTCTGATGTTATTATGTTTGTCATTTTATTCTAATAATGATGGCATTTGTCAAGTGTTTACTATGTGTAAAGCATTGTTCTAATCTGATTTCTCTGTACTGATCGTTCCTGAGAATTACACCACAAATCTCCCCTTCTAGACTGCAAACTCCTTGGGGTCAGGGAACATGTTTACCAAATCTATTCTTATTGAACTCTCCCAAGTTAATAATAATAATAATGTTGGTATTTTTTAAGCGCTTACTATGTGCCAAGCACTGTTCTAAGCGCTGGGGTAGACCCAAGGTAATCAGATTGTCCCACGTAGGGCTCACGGTCTTCATCCCCATTTTGCAGATGAGGTAACTGAGGCACAGAGAAGTGAAGTGACTTGCCCAAAGTCACACAGCTGACAAGTGGCAGAGCCGGGACTAGAACTCATGACCTCTGACTCCCAAGCCCGAGCTCTTCCCACTGAGCCATGCTGCTTCTCAAAATTATATTCCCTGACCGGGAAACGAACTCGGGCCACGGCAGTGAGAGCGCCGAATCCTATCCTAAGTTCTGAGTAGAGTGCTGTGCTCACAATAAGTACTCAATAAATGTCATTGATTGATGGATGGATTGAAGCCCCAGTCACCAGAAAGAGGCTGGCCAGAACTGAGAACAGAATTTTCCCAAACAAGAATCCCGAGTTCCAGAACCTGCCATCCAGAAAATTCTGTTTTAGATCTCATCACCACCTACAGGAGACACCACACTCCGCAGCACCTCTTCTGGATTTTGCTGATTTTTAGAAAAAAAAACCAGCCCCAAATCATTTTCTCAGTTAAATAATCATAAAGCCATGAACCGGAAAACTTATGGAAAACCAGTCACTGCCAGTCAACAGGTAATAAAAATACTCTATAGACATTACATAAGCTCCTCCTCTAGACTGCAAGCTCCTTGTGGGCAGGGAATGTGCCTACCAGCCCTGCTATATGATTCTCTCCCAAATGTTTAGAACAGTGCTCTGCACATAGAAAGCACCGAATAAAGACCATTGCTTGATTAATTGAGAGTTGACCACTCACTTGATTTTATGGTACTGAGGCACCAAATACCTGACGTGGCTGATCCTGAATCCTTGGGCAGAAAAGGGGCGTATTAGATCCTCAAACAATCAATCATATTTATCGAGTGCTTACCAAATTCAGAGCACTGTACTAAGTGCTTGGGAGAGTACAGTACAATACCTCAAGGCCCTTATTGGGGCTTTCAGGAATCTCTCATCTGCACCACTGAATTCTAGGATGGACACTCTGGCGGGCTCCTCTATAGAGCCTAGTCGAGTCAAAGCCGGAAAAAGAAGGATGAAGAGGAAATTAGGCATAGTGCTGGAGTCTCTTGAAAGGTTTCTGATGGAGTTGTTCCCTCACAACAGATCTGTTCACTCACAGCCAAGATATTTTCAAGAGAAAATGATTGCTTGAACCAGTGGAGATATTCTTCAGTTGGGATAACTCCCATCAAGATCGTAATGAGCTTCAGAATGAGAAGCAGCACAGCGTCACGAATCCAGCATGGGACTGGGAATCAGAAGGTCACGTGTTCTACTCCCAGTTCTGCCTCTTGACTGCTGTGATACCCTGGGCAAGTCACTTCACTTCTATGAGCCTCAGTTACCTCATCTATAAAAAAGGGTTTGAAACTGTGAGCCCCACGTGGGAAAGGGACTGAGTACAATTCCATATGTTTGTATTCACCCCTGCGCTTAGTACTGTACCTGGCAGATGGTAAGCGCTTAACAAATACCATAATCATTATTATTATCAGATTTCCCATGTGACGTAGGAGGGGGAACATTGTCCATTATCCAGGGGTAAGAGAGACTACCCAACTCTCCTTGGTCTTCTGTTATTAGATAATGAACACAGCAAGCTACAGCTAATTCATTTTGTTCCACATTTCATGCAAAACATCCGGCACAGAATCCCAGCCATAGAGGGAGTGCCCAGTGATGTTTTGAAAAGATTTATCTTTTTCCTTTTTCGATCTTTCTCTTTTAATCTTCCCAAAGCCCTGTGGCTCCTCAAGGACCTTTTCCCTCCATGGAGCTTAAAGTGGTAACTGATGAACAATTCCCCTCAAGAAAACTAAACAAATGAACCAAAGACGAGAAACATTTTGGGTGACAACCAAACATATATTTTATCCCAGATCTAAATTACTATATTGAGACTTTTTTGGCAAAACTTTAGAACCTTGAAAAAATCCAGTTCCTTACAATTTTGAGAAAAAGAATTACAAACATTAGTCAGTGATCCATTAAGGGTCCCAAGATGCATTACCCTTCATTAGGCACTCATGGTCCTTGGGGAAAAATGGATACATTCCCTGCCCACCAAAAGAAAATAAATTACAATCTAATATGACAGGCAGAAAAGACTCTCCCTATATTTTTAGCTTTTCCACAACTACATGATTCTTGAAATAATAATAATAATGTTGGCATTTGTTAAGTGCTTACTATGTGCAGAGCACTGTTCTAAGTGCCAGGGTAGATACAGGGCAATCAAACTGTCCCACATGAGGCTCCCAGTCTTCATCCCCACTTTACAGATGAGGGAACTGAGGCACAGAGAAGTGAAGTGACTTGTCCACAGTCACACAGCTGACAAGTGGTAGAGCCAGGATTCAAACCCATGACATCTGACTCCCAAGCCCAGTCTCTTTCAAGTGATCCATGTAGGGATTGTCTCTCTTGATGGCCTAATTGTACTTTCCAAGCACTTAGTACAGTGCTCTGCACCCAGTAAACATTCAATAAATACTATTGAATGAATGAATGAAACAGAATATTCCAGGAATAAAAAGAATAAGCTATATGAAAATCTTTGCACATTCTTCAACCCAGTTAAACAAAATTATTCTTTTATTGTCCAAGCTTCAAAATAGCAACAAGTAATTAAAATAACAACTGTTCTACTTTATATTCACTGCCTTCTTTGTGTGAAAAGGTGGTAATGAGATAATCATTAACAACAAGAGGCTAATGGCTGCATAAAGAGCCAGCTCTGAAAATGTGGTCAATATGAGTTTGGTATTAATTGTGAAAGCAATTAAGGCCGTGCCAGCACTTAGCACGTAATAATAGTGTTTTTAGCAATCCATTTGATTCCTCGCCAATCTCAAGCCAAACTATAACAATAAAATGGTGAGATGTTTCCACCAGGGAAGTCGATCTTGGTATTTTCTTCCAAATACTCTTTTCCTGGAACCGTATTCCCAGAGAAAATGGAGACCGAGAGCAAAACCACAAATTCAGGGACCAATTCTCGTCATAGTGGACCCAGCTGAACTGTCTATATTTTACATAAATGGTATTTGTTAAGTGCTCACTATGTGTCAGACACTATTCTAAGCATTGGGGTAGATACAAGTTATTCACATTGGACACAATCTCTGTCCCACATGGGGCTCACAGTCTAAGTAGGAGGAAGAACAGGTATTTAATGCCATTTTTGCAGAGGAGGTGACTGAGGCACAGGGAATTTATGTGACTTGCCCAAGGTCACACATCAGGATTAGAAGCTGGGTCCTCTGTCTCTCTGGCTTGGGCTCCTTCCCCTAGACCATGCTGCTTCCTCTCATTGATTGGAATGCTCTGGCTGATTTGTCAACCAAACAGTAGTTCATCTTTGAAAGGGAAGTGAGTTATAAGAAACTCAGGGAGGAAGAAAATGGCAGATCTTGTACTTTCCCAAGCGCTTAGTACAGTGCGCTGCACACAGTAAGGGCTCAATAAATATGACTGAATGAATTGAGTCAGAGAAAAGCTCCTTGTAGACAGGTATTATATCTACCAACTCAATTATATTGTACTTTTCCAAGTGCCTTGTCGGATGCTCTGAACACAGTGAGTGATCAATAAGTGCATTTGATAGACTGAAAACTTTAGAAAGCTCAAGACCTGGGCAAAGACTGATGTGCGTTATCACTGACCTGTTATCAACTTTTTTCAAAATAATAATAAATTGAGGTAACTGTTAAGCGCTTAGTGTGTGCCAAGCATTGTGCTAAACATTCAAGTAGGTACAGGATAATGAGATTGGATGCAGTCCCTGTCCCACACAAGGTTCGCAGTCTAAGGTTGAGGGATGACAGGTATTTAATCCCCATTCTACAGGTGAGGAAACTGAGGCCCAGAGAAGTTAATTGACTTGCTAAGGTCACACGGCAGGTAAATGACAGAGCTGGTAAGAGACTAGAAACTAAGGTCTCCTGACTCCCAGTACTGTACTCTGACCGCTAGGCCACTTTGTTTCATACCTTCTATCTCTGTTCTATCTAAAACAATAATGGTGATGGTATTCGGTAAGAGCTTGCTACGTACCCAGCTGGAGTATGTGAAAAATAATCAGATTGGAGACCGGTGCCCATCCCACACAAAGCTCAGTGTCAGAGGACGAGAGAGAACAGATAGTTTACCCACATTTTACAGATAAGGAAAGTGAGGCCAAGATCAATTAAATGAATTGCCCAAGGAGCTGAGACTAAGACCCAGGTCTCCTGACTCCTAGTTCTTTGCTTTAACTATGAGACCACACTACCCCCCTCCTTTTAGAGCCCCAGCTCTCTTCAGACATGCCTGCCGGACCATAATCTATTGCCCGCTATAAGTGATTTTTTTGTAATCATTTGTAACAACTTCTGCTCTTTGCATCTCCTTTCCAGCCTCGTCTTTTGTAATCTCGTACCAACCCAATTATGTTTTTATAAAAAGATTTTTTTCTCCCCATTAGTGATTTGGCCTAATTGCCACTTTACATAGCATTATGATCTGTCTTCAAGACTCGGGGTTCTGGTCTGGGTTCAAACAAATTTGGACTTGGGCTATTCTTTGGCTTCTCCCCCTTCTTGTCTGGTCTCATGCCGTCGAATGATTTCTGACTCAGAGCGACACCAAGGAAACATCTCTCCCAGAAAGCTCCATCCTCCATCTGCAATCGTTCTGGTAGAGTATCCATAGAGTTTTCTTGGTAAAAATACAGAAGTGGTTTACCATTGCCTCCTTCCACGCAGTAAACGAATCTCTGTCCTTGACTCTCTCCCATGCCGCTGCTGCCCAACACAGGTGAGTTTTGACTTGTAGCAGATGGCCTTCCACTTGCTAGCCACTGGCCAAGCCAGGAAGGGAATGGACAGGGCTCTGCTGACTCTCCCTCCCGTAGTCGAGACTAGTAGTGTACTGGAAACTCTCCAGGTGCCACCCTGAGAAGGTTTCTCCCCCTTCACTGGCATAAATTGTTCCTGAGCCTGAAGAACTGTCATAAATGAATTTCCTGGGGCTCTTTCATCAGCTTGGCTTAGTAGATAGAGCACAGGCCTGGGAGTCTGAAGGACCTTATTCTAACTCTGGCTTTGCCACTTGTCTGCTGGGTCACCTTGGGCAAGTCGCTTCACTTCTCTGTGCCTCAGTTACCTCATCTGGAAAATGGGGATTAAGACTGTGAGCCCCATGTGGGACAGGGACTGTGTCCAATCCAATTTCCTTGTATCCACCTCAGCACTCAGTATAGTACCTGGCACACAGTAAGCACTTTACAATGCCATAATTATTATCTAGATCTTCTTTCCTTCACATCCACTTTGCTGATGTCCCAGACTTTCCTAAAGTTCATTTTATTTGCTTTGCTGATTTCTCGCCTCTCATCCCTTAGGATTTTTGCCTAGGGTCATCTTGTGATTTTCTTAAGGACTCAATCAATCCATGGTATTTATTTAGTGATTACTTTGAGCACGGTTCTGTATTAAGCACTTGCAATAATTCAATACTCTAGAGTAGGTAAATAGGATCCCTGCCTAAAAGTAGTTTGCAGATTAGAGGGGGATACAGACATTAAAATTAATTGCAGATGGACATGTCCATTAGTGGTGTGGGGGCGAGGTGATAATCGAAGTGCTTAAGGGCTTCAAACCCAAGTGTGTAGGTGATGCAGAAGGGAGATCAAATACGGGAATTGAGAGCTTAGTCAGGGAAGGCCTCTTGGAGGAGATGTGATTTGATTAGGACTTTGAAGATTGGGAGAGTGGTGATCTTTCAGTTCTGAGTGGGGAGGGAGTTCCAGGCAAGAATGAGGATAAGGACAAGGGCAAGAGGTTAGCAGTGAGAAAGACTAATTAAAGTGAGTAGGTTGATATTAGAGGAGCAAAGTGTGTAGACTGGGTTGTAGAAGATCAGTGAGGTAAGGTAGGAGGAGATGAGCTGACTGAGTGCCTTAAAGCCAATGGTAAGGAGTTGGATGTTCAACCACTGGAGATTTTTGAGGAGATGGGAGATGGGGAGTAAGGGTTTTTTTCAGAAAAATAATCTGAGGAGAAAAGTGAAAGAAGGCAGGAGATCAGTGAGGACGCTGATGCAGTAATCAAGTAGAATATGATTAAAGCTTGGATCAGAGAGGTAGCAATTAGGATGGAAAGGAAACAGGGGATTCTAGAAGTGTTGTGAAGGTAGAACTGACAGGATTTGGTAACAGGAAGAGTATGTATCAGATTCAGAATTAATGTCCTGCATTTTTGAGTTGGACCAGGGTTAGTATAACTCTCTGGTGATGGATGGTAAAATGCTTACTTCTGTGAACTAAACTATCCTTCCCAAAGCCCCCATAAATCAGTATACCAGGGCTTCTAAGAGCCCCAAACTAAAGCCTAGGAGCATTTTCTAAGTTGCATGTGATGGAGTCTCCCAAAAATCAATCAATCAGTGAGGAATTTGTTGAGTGCTTGCTCAATGCAGAGCAATGTGCTGGGTGCTTGGGAGAGTAAAATGCAGTAGAATAGGTGGATTTGTTCTTTGCCCACAGTGAGCTTACAGTCTAGAGGACTTGAAGGATGAGCTTCAGTCCTGAGACTTTAACAATGAGAACCATTTTGTAATTAAAATAATAATAATGGAATTTGTTAAGCATTTACTATGTTCCAAGCAGTGTCTTAAGCTCAGGGCTAGATACAAGATAATCAGGTTGTCCCATGTGAAGCTCACAGTCTTAATCCCAATTTTACAGAGGAGGTCACTGAGGCACAGAGAAGTGAAGTGGCTTGCCCCAGGTCACACAGCAGACAAGTGGTGGAGACTAGAATCCATGTCCTCTGACTCCCAAGCCTGGACTCTTTCTTTTAAGCCACAGAATTGATTATCATCATTATCCCTTAAGCACTTGGCTCCTCACCCCAGCCCCACAGAAGTTATTTACATAATGATGATGATGATGATGATGATGCTGGTATTTGTTAAGCACTTACTATGTACCAAGCACTGTTCTAAGCATATCCTTCCATTATGCAATCTATTTTAATTTCTGTATCCCCCTGTAAACTGTAAGGTCTCTATGGGCAAGGATCGGGTCTACTATAGGTTTGACTTTTTTTTTGTAGAGTATCTTAGAATCAATATCTACAAAATGTGATTTAAAAATAATAAAGGTTTAAGTAATTTAGGAATAGAAACAAGCTTTCAGAAACCTATTATCCATTACAGCCAAGCTTGTGGAAATTAATTTTCCATTGGAAATTAAACATGCAATACCATCCCTCCCTCTTAAAACTCTTATTGGCCCAGGTCCCAATGATCTCAAAAGAAAATAAAGGTCTCTTTCTTTTTCACATAAAGGAAACTTCCAGTGGCATAAATTTGACTTTTTGAGAAATAAAACATCTCTTTATATTTTTCTCAAATGAGATAATGCTGTTGATCTTCATTTTTCTCCCCACTAGCTGGTCTTCCTGTCATTTGGCAAGCCAGCAAAACAGTAATTCTGTGTTTCCTAAATAATATTTGGGTGAAGTTGTCAAAGGGCCAGATTACAGGAGATCCCAAAATATGCACACATATTGAGTAACCCTTTTTGTTCAGATCCATACTGATTCCCCTATCTTTGTCCAGAATGGAGGCTAAAGAAATTCTCCAAGAGTAACGAAAATGAGTAAATATAAAATAATTGTAGGTGTAGGATTTTTATCAGTTTATAATGGCTGCTTCCCTCTCCCTTTCGCTTTTGATCTTCTTTGAGACTTATTGTTATTGACTGCAAATGCTACAGTGTTTCTGCTCCTCGGAATGTAGTTTGACAGATTAATTATACGTTTCCAGGCAATAGAAGATCAGCTAAAGATACACACCTTGAAGAGGGATGTCGATGTCTCCGAGCTGTTTCTTTGTCAAAAGTAAGCATGATTCTTATAAGGAATGGGAAGGGATTATAAATAAGTCACAGACCCATTACTAACCCCATTCAGATGTTTTTTTCCTGTTTTCCCTTTCCTTTCTAGTCTTCCGAGTTCCCAGATGCTCCTAGGTGCTTAAGAATTTTAGTTTCAATTCGTCTATCTTTGCTAAAGGCGTAATGTTGGGGGCCGCAACTTTTCATCCAGAAATCAGGCTTTTTCCTTAACAGTGTTTGAGGAGGGGTAAAAGTGGAAAGACTTTACAACGATGCAGTGGTCCATATTTTGATTTATAAGTCCAAACAGCAGTGGTATTTGAAAATGACACCCTTTGTCTCCCATAAGATCCAAGGTGATGCTATGTTTTCTGAGGCTTTCTACATTAGAACATTTTCACCGTTCCTCCTGCCTTTTGGTCATCTCATATAAGCAAGTGTATGGATTTGTTCCAGTCATCCATTCTCCTCACAAGACTTACCCAGCAAGGGGTTGAGGAAAGCATAACTACAGGGCAAGGTAGATGAATTGTATTCCAGGGCCTTGTAGTTTGTGAACGTGGCTTATCACTTGTAAGGCGTATGGATCCATAAGTGATGCTGATGGACTTTCTCCAGAAGCCTTCTAAGAATCCCAGACAACCAGACTGATTGAAAAATGCACTCTAGAAAACACTGTCTAGAAAAAATCAGGAGACAGTAAGTGTTGAGAAAGGCATAATGGCAGGGTGAATTTATTATTAGTAGTAGTAGTAGTAATAATAATAGTGGTATTTGTAAAACACTGACTATGTGCCAAGCACTGTACTAAGTACTGGGGTAGATACAAGATAATCAGGTCCCCCATGGGGCTCACAGTCTAATAGGAGGGAGAACAGGTATTGAATCCCTATTTTACAGATGAGGGAACTGAGATACAAAAGAGTTAAATGACTTACACAAGGTCACACACCAGGTATGAGGAGGAATGGGGATTAGAACTCTGGTCTTCTGACTCCCAATCCTAGTCCTTTTCCACTGGCTCCTGCTACTTCCCACTGACCCGCCAAGGCCAGGCCTAGGACAACCACTTTTAATATGGGAAAGATTTCCTTGTGAACTGCTTCCCTCCCTCCCTCTCCTCTCCCACTTCCTCTGCCCAAGGCAGAGCTAGAAGACTCCATTTCCCAGCAGCCCTGGCCCACCCCGTCGATCGGTTAGCTAATCAATTAATCATTAACAGTAATTGGGCACTTACTCTGTACCAACCACTGTGCTAAACCCTTGGGAGAGTACAAGAGAGTTAATAAATGTGATTCTTGGATTTAAAGAGTTTACAAACTAGTGGGGGAGAGAGACACTAAAAAAAATTCAGGTAGGGGGAAGCAACAGAGTTAAAAAGTATGTGCAGAAATGTTATCGGGGAGTACTCACATGCTTAGGTCCTTAGTACAGTGTTCTGCACACAGTAAACACTCATTAAGTATCACTGATTGACTCATTGATTGAGTACCCTCCTCGGATGTAGGAGATATGAAAGTGCTGAAGCGGCAGTAGGAGATGGAAATGAGATTTAATCGATGACGGCCTTAGGAGGAGCTAAAATCTTAGAAGAGCTTTGAAAATAGGGAGAGCAGTGGTCTGCCAGATGCAAAGTGGGATGGATTTTCAGGCAGGAAGGGCCATGTGAACAAGAGATGGACACTGAGAGAGATGAAAGCGAGGCACGATGAGTAGCTTGTATAGTGCAAGAGTGGGTTTGTGGTAGGAGAGAGTGATACTAAGTAGAAGGGAGAAACATTCCTTCCTGTTCCTCCCCACTCTATCACCGTCTTTTTTTTTAATAGTATTTGTTAAGTGCTTACTATGTTCCAGGCACTGAACTAAACCCTGGGGTAGATTCAAGATAAAACCCTCCTCCACCAGCCCTAACCTCTAAGGCCGGCACAGAGTCCTTGCTGGTGGCATCTAGAACTGATCCTCTGCAACGTTTAGACCACCGCTTCAATAACTAATAATAACTATTTTATTTGTTAAGAGCTTGTCAAACGGTACTTGTTAAGCACTTACTATGTGCCAAGCGCTGTTCTAAGTACTGGGATAGATACAAAATAAGCAGGTCAGAAACAGGCCCCATCCAACAGTCTAATAAGGAGGGTAAACAGATACTGAATCCCCATTTAGATGAGAAAACTGAGGCACGGAGAAATTCAAGGACTGGGCCAAAATTATACAGCAGACGAGTGGCAGACCCAGGTCCGCTAGACACCTAAGGCCACACTCTTTCCACTAGGCCACTCTGCTTCTCGGGTGAACACTGCAGACACCCATGGACCTCATATAAAGAATTTCATGTTGGATTCAGGGTAGTATATTCTAAAATCCACCACTAAGTGATTCCCTGGCTGTAGACAGGATCCCACCATTCGGTTAGTCAGTCAATTGCATTTATTGAGTGATTACTGTGTGCAGAGCACTGTACTAAGCTCTCGGGAGAGTACACTATAACAAAAAACAGGCACATTCGCTGCCCATAGCGAGCTTACAGTCTAGAGCGGGAGACAGACGTTAATAGGAAGAAATAAATTACAGATACATACGAAAGTGCTGGGGGCTGGGAGGGGGGATACATAAAGGTAAAAATATGGAACGCTTCACAGATTTGCATGTCACAGAGACTAGCTCATTGTCCAATCATCCCTGAAGTATGAGCCTGGATACTCTAGGGCCAGAGTCGCTTGGACTTTAGATCCATTCTGAGAAGGTGGGTAGTTCAAACAATCAATCAATCACTTGATCAGGGGTATTTAGCAAGCTCTTAGACTGTGTGCAGAGCATTACACTAAGCACTTGGAAGAGTATAATACAGCAGAGTTGATAGACGCGAACCCTGCCCAAAATCAACGTACAGTCAAAAAGGGGAGGCAATCATTAATATAAATACATAATTTATAGATATGTATGTAAGTGCTGTGGGCTGAGGGTGAGGTGATTACCAAATGTTCAAAGCATGCTTATCCAAGTGCAAGTTCCAGTAGAATTTGCCCAAATGCCCAAGACTCTACCTTGGGCCAGACTTTTATTAAAAGAAGAAGATAACTCAGCAAATCAAATTGTTGACATTATGACTACTTAACCAGGCAATTGGATCAGCTCTAACGCTAAACGACCCTTTTTCCCCTTCAGGGGCCTCAAAGAGGTCATTGATCTCTCCTGCTTTCAGAGATTAAAATATTTATGGCTGAACCACAACAAGGTAATAGAACGTTTCATCGTTAAATAATGCTTTCTCTATGTGTAAAACTCTCAAAGATTCAATTTTAGGCTTTGTAGAAACGTTACAGATACAGGGCTCTGATCACAGTAAATGCTCAAGTCACACCATTCAATCGGTGCTATTACTGTGTGCAGAGCATTAAACTGAGAACTTGGGAGAGTAAAATACATTAGAACTGGTAGACATGTTCCCTGCCCATAAGGAGCGCATAGTCTAGTGCAAGGTAAAACACTCTGCTCTCTCAATATCCTTTGGTGTCACTAATGGAGGCGTATTTCCGTTACACCTCCTCTAGACAGTCAGCTCTTTGAAGACAGGCATCGTTCCTACCAACTATTTCATAATATACCTTCCCAAGTGCTTAGTTCAGTGCTCTGCACACAGTAAGCACTCAGTAAATACCATTGATTGACTCTTGATTGATGGTCCACAGTCTGCAAAGAGCCTATAGGGGTATGGTTTCAAATAAGAATTTCTTCTTTTTGAGTATCTAATCCTGAACACTACGCTCTTACGGTTGAAGCATTTTTCTAGGTGTTTTTTTCCAATAAAATGTACTTTATAATTAGACTCACAGAGTGTTGAAGGTTTGGGGAATGATTATGTATAGTTTCTAAATGAGGGAACTGAATCAAGATACCAAAAGCAACAGTAGAAGCGATAACGCTTTACAAAGCTGCCAAAACTAAATCTTGGATTTTGTTCCAAGAATGATTAGAATGAAACCAAATGGCCTGTGTTGCTCAGGAAAATCAGACATATGAAATTGAAACAGTTACTTCAATTTTAATAAAATTGGATTATTTTGAGTTAGAAAATTAGTGTTACAAAGAAGAATTTTGTTTCTTTGTCAGCTATGAGAAGCACCACTTAAAAATTTCTCTCCTTACAATAAAATAATTCTGTTTTCTCAACGGTTCGGATTAGTGCTGACATTTTCAGATTGGATTGACAGTCAGCCCTCTGATTGTTTTGTTTGGAAAAACATTTTTTTCTTCTATTGCATGCCCCACTAGAAATATTTGGATTAGCATTTTCTGGTATATGTTCAGGGAAAAGAAAATATAAATCCCCAAAGCTTATGTAGGCAGTTTACACACCCTTTCTGAGAGTCCTTAGTATTACTTTTCAGCAAGGAGTACAAATTTGAACACCTTTTGGGATTGTGTAAATTCCAATGGTATTTGTTAAGTGCTTACTAAATGCCACACACTGTCCATATGGGGCTCACAGTCTTAGGTAGAGAGAGATCAGGTACTTAATCCCCATTTTACAGATGAGGAGACTGAGGTACAGGGAAGTTAAGTGAGTTGCCCAAGGTCACAAAGCAGAAAAGTGGCAGACCTGGGATTGGAACCCAAGTTTAATGACTCCAGATTGGCTGTCTCCACTTTGCCAATCTGATCGGTTTTATATCTACCCCAGCCCTGAGCATACGGTAAACCCTTAATAAATACAATAATGATAAAATCCTTAATAATTGCACCCCAGGATTTTCCAGGTGGCAATATTTGTACTTCATTACAGCCAGAACATTACTTGTCTTCCACTAGAGGTTGCTTTTTTTGCTGGGCTCCCCTAGTCGGCATCGAACAATCCACAGTCTCCTGTGGACTCACAAAAATATGTATCAAACTGTTCTAGAGAAGCCCAGAAATGAGTACTGTGAATTCTCACTGACTTCCCATTTCCATCTCACTCCCACTATACCCTTTTTATGTGGCCTCCACCTGGGAACTTGAGTGAAAGGGGAAAGATTCTACTCTCCCTCCACTTCAAAGCCTGATTGAAGGCACATCTCGTCCAAGAGACCTCCCGTAACTAAGCTCTCCTATCCTCTCCTCCCACTCCCTTCTGCGTTGTCCTGACTTGCTCCCTTTATTCATCCCCATCCCAGCCCCACATCACTTATATACATATCTGTAATTTTACTTATTTCTATTAATGTCCATCCCCCCCACAGACTGTAAACTCACTGTGGGGAGGGAAATGCATCCATTTATTGTTCTATTCTGCTCTCCTACATGCTCAGTACAGTGCTCTGCACATGGTAAGTGATCAACAAATACGAATGACTAACTGAAGATCAACCCTGAGGAACAAAGTTTGATTGCAACCTGACCTCTCCGTCAATCAGAGAATCGGGCTCTTCACTACTCAGTGTATCACTGCATTAATATTTGGTAAAGAATTTTTCAACGATAATGCCGTTCCGATAGCTTGTCCGTGGGCTTTGTTGGTGGGTTTTTTTTCTGTTTCTGGCTGTTGCAGATCACCGGGATAAATACTCAAGATCTAATGAAGAGCCAACCCACTAGCATGCATTCCATATCATTTGGGAGTGTATGAGTGTCTACTGCTGCAGGGCACTGTTAATTATACATCTTATGTCAACTTTGTTGAAAGAATTATATTGCACCTAATGTTTTAAACCTCCTTCAAAACTAAAGCAAACATGAAGACATTGAGCAAGTATGAAGGTTCTTTGAGCTGTTGTGAAATCCCTAGAAATGCAGGAAGATGAGATCCATTTATGATTACATTTGACCATGCTGAGAAAATGCAAAAGCTACTATTAGTCGCCCAAAAACCCATGGGGATTTTCTTTAGGCCCATTTTAGAATAGTGAAGGAAAGATGATTTGACATTTCAGAGGCTGCTATTTGCACAGTGGAACTTTTCTTACTGGTTTGATCAATATTTAGGAAGAGTAAAGGGAATGTCTCGTCTTATTTCTCTACTAATGGAAACTTGTTAGAGCAGTTCCATTACGTCGTGCCGAAAAAGATAAATAAATATTCAAGGGTGTGAGCTGCAGTCTTTGTGAACAGGTGAGTTATGTGCTTTCAGTTCACAATGTCCAGACGTTTTCCTGAGGAGATCATGAGGTGTTGAAAGTCAGACCCTCCCATAGCTCACACATTATTGCTCATTTTTCCTTTTAGAATCATTTTTTCAAGCACAGAAGAACAACATCAAGCCGGGTAGCTATGGTTACGCTAGTGCAACTAAGACAGGCCTTTAGAATCCAGAATGCTAACAAAAATCGACTCTGGAAATTCTATTAAAAGAAGAGAACACAACCTGAGGATTTGCAAAATAGAATCTCCTCAGCAGGGTAGTGTTGTAATAACGTAATAGTACTATTAGTAGTAATAATAGAAATGATATTTATTGAGTGCTCACTTAGAGCAATGATCGTACTAAGCTCTTGGGAAAGTAAAATACAAGCACAAGACACATCCCTCCCCTGCTATGAGGAGCTTGCATACCATTGAGGGAGGCAGATAGATATTTTCCGAATTGTGTAATCCGAATATATCGTTGAATGTGCAGTTGAATATGCATCTTTACACGAGTTGTGAAGATGGGTATAAATAAATACCTAAGTGTGAAAGGAGGTGAAAAATTCCACCAGCATTTTGGTATAAGAAGAAAGCCATGCCGTTAGCTTCCTCCTCAGGTCCCACTCTGCATCCTGCAAGGGCTTCTGGGAAAGGCCAGATTTTTTCTTGAAGAAACCTGAGGCCCAGGGTTGAGATTCTGCAGATGTGGAAGTAAATCTAAAGAGCATTCATCCTCAAAATCACCTAAGAAGAGAGGTTTGAGGGCAGTTCTTTTGCATGTCTTTGACTTAGTCCAACTAGCCAAGAGTAGGAACACAAAACAAGTGGCTCAGTGGAAAGAGCACAGGCTTTGGAGTCAGAGGTAATGGGTTTGAATCCCCGCTCTGCCACTTGTCAGCTGTGTGACTGTGGGCAAGTCAGGTAACTTCTCTGTGCCTCAGTTACCTCATCTGTAAAATAGGGATGAAGACTGTGAGCGACAACCTGATTCCCCTGTGTCTACCCCAGCGTTTAGAACAGTGCTCTGCATATAGTAAGAGCTTAACAAATTCCAACATTATTATTATTAAAACAAAACTAGTGAGTCTTGAGGTAGGCTGGAACCGTAGCAAAGTGTTAGCCGGTAATAATAATAATAATGTTGGTGTTTGTTAAGCGCTTACTACGTGCTGAGCACTTTTCTAAGCACTGGGGTAGATACAAGGTAATCGGGTTGTCCCACCTGGGGCTCACAGTCTTCATCCCCATTTTACAGATGAGGAAACTGAGTCACCGAGAAGTGAAGTGACTTGCCTAAGGTCACACAGCAGTCAAGTCGCGGAGCCGGGATTAGAACCCACGACTTTAAGTTAACAAACTTCAATTTTGATCTGCTAAACCCTAACTATACATTGCATGGCTCAGTGTATAATATCATCATCTGGCTCTTTCTGCCTCTCGCTCAGGAAACTGAGGAGTGTGAATTTTTTTGTTTTTATGGTATTTGTTAAGTTCTACTTTGTGCCAGGCACTTTAGTAAGGGCTAGAATACATACGAGCCAAGTCCAGTTAGACACAATCCCACATGAGGCTCATAGTTTTAATCCCTATTTTACAGATGAGGGAACTGAGGCCCAGAGAAGTCAAGGGCCTCATCCAAGGTCACCCAGCAGACAAGTGGCTGAACTGGACTTAGAACTCAGGTCCGTCTGACTCCCAGGCCTGGGATCTATCCACTAGGCTATGCTGCTTTAAGAAATGTTGTCTGTTTGAGGGATTTCTTTTCAGTCAGTCAGTCGGTCAATGGTATTATTGAATGCTTACTGTGTGCAAAGTACTGTTCTAAGCGCTTGGGAGACGTCAAGATGGTGGCTGTGAGACCAACCCTGTAGTTCGTGGGTTTTCCTGCTTGGGTAGTGTTGTCAGCCTCCAGGTGTTCATGGGTGATAGGAGGGCTGAAAGCAAAGGGAAAGAACAGATCGGAAGGCAGTGGATAATCAATGGGAACTGTTGGGCCTCTAGACTATAAACTCATTGTGGGCAGGGAACTTGTCTGTTATTTTATTGTACTCTCCTAAGGGCTTAGTACTGCAAATAATAAGTGGTCAATAAATACGATGGACTGACTGACTGAAACGTAGTCACCCCTAATGCCAGAGGCTCAACTCATTTAAATCTACAGTCAAATCTTGTCAGTTTTTGCCAGTTTTCTTCCCCATCCGCTTCCTCCAAACTGCTGCCATCCCGCCACAAGCTCGTCGCCTCCCGGATCGACTGTCGCATCAGCCGTCTTGCTTGTCTCCACGCCTCTCCCACTTTCAGTTGTCTGCACAGGACCTATTCTTATTATGCCTTATTAAAATCACCTCTCCTCCAAGAGGCTTTTCCTGACTAAGCCATCTTTTCCCCAACTCCCTCTCACTTCTGCATCACCCTTGTATTTGGATTTGTATTCTTTATTCACCCCACCCTCAGCCCCACAGCACTTGCGTCCTTATCCGTAATTTATTTTAATGTCCCTCTTCCGCTGTAGACTCTAAGCTCCTTGTGGGCAGGGAACGTATCTACCGACTCTGTGACTTTGTACTCACCCAAGCTCTTAATACAGTGCTCTGCACACGGTAAGCGCTCAAAAAATCCCGCTGATTTATTATTCTTGAAGTGTTATTCAGTTGCCTATCTGCTTTCTTCCTCGACTATTTCCCAACTTGCTTTCTCCTTTCCTCCCAGGCCCACATTCAATTTGTGATGGTGGACAAAGGGACACCCAGTGCAAAAGTGTGAGCGACTTGATGAAAAACCTTACCAGTCTTAATCAAACAGTGGTATTTACTGTGTGCTTACTGTGTCCACAACACTGTACTAACCTCTTGGGAAAATACAATAGAGTTAGTAGACAAAATTTCTGCCCCCAAGGACCTTACTGTGTGCAAAACACATATTAAATGCTTGTGAAAGTACAATAGATTGAGCGGACATGATCCCTGCCTTCAAAGAGCTTACAATCTGCTGTGTCCAGAGCAGGGTACTTATAACTTGGGAGAGAGCAGTAGAGTAGGTAGATGAGATCCCTGTCCTCCAGAAGCTTACAGTCTTTGCAGGAACAACTCAAATATGTGTCCGGCTGGTGACAAAGGATACCTTTCCCCTCTTAACTTGGGCTTTCTGAGTAATGTTCACCCCCAGTGGCAGTAAAGGGGCTCCGAAGCAGCATGGCGGAGTGAATAGAGCATGGGCCAGGGACTCAGGAGGCCATGGGGCTCCAATCCTGGCTCTTCTACTTGTCTGCTGGGCGACCTTGGGAAAGTCACTTCACTTCTCTGTGCCTTAGTTACCTCATCTGTAAAATGGGGATTGAGACTGTGAGGTTCTGTGGGACAGGAACTGTGTCCAACTCAATTTGCTTTTATCCACCCCAGCTCTTAGTACAGTGCCTGGCACATAGTAAGCGCTTAACAAATACTAGCTATCATTATTATTATTATTGTTTTATTGGGCACAGTGTACAAGAAATTGTTAGTTTGACATCAAACCCCGTGGCTACACTCTCACTAAAAGCAGACATCTTCATATTGAAGGACAGCTCTTCACTGTCATCATCAGACTTTTGAGGCTTGAAGTCAGCAATGTGAGGACTGAAACAAAAATCGCTTAGTCTTTGTGCTTGAGTAATCCACACGAGGCAAGTTGACTGATAGAAAATTATTTTTTCAGACCAAATTTGGGGCATATCTTAAGGAGACATAGAAATTTAGCAGACATTAAAAAATGAAACTTTTAAAAGTGTATCTTTGATTAGGGTGACCAGTGTCGCTTAATAATAACTGTGGTATTTGAGAAGCAGCAGGGTGTAGTGGATAGAGCACGGGCCTGGGAGTCAGAAGATCATTTATTCTAATGCCGTCACTGCCACTTGTCTGCTGTGTGACCTCGGTCAAGTCACTTCACTTCTCTGTGCTTATAGTTCAACTGTAAAATGGGGATTGAGACAGTGAGCCCCATGTGGAAGA
The DNA here is from genome assembly GCF_004115215.2 of Ornithorhynchus anatinus. NCBI lineage: Eukaryota > Metazoa > Chordata > Mammalia > Monotremata > Ornithorhynchidae > Ornithorhynchus > Ornithorhynchus anatinus. The sequence goes on along the minus strand of NC_041735.1, from coordinate 63,167,147 downwards.
GGGACTGTGTCCAACTTGTTTTGCTTGTATCCACCCCATTCTTTCATTCGTTCAATAGTATTTATTGAGTGCTTACTATGTGTAGAGCGCTGTACTAAGTGCTTGGAATGTACAATTTGGCAACAGATAGAGACAATCACTGCCCAATAACGGGCTCACAGTCTAAACGGGGAGACAGACAGCAGAGCAAAACAGAACAAAACGAAACAAGACATCGTCATCAAGATAAACAGAATCATAGAGATATACATGTCATTAACAAAATAAATAGGGTAATAAATAATATATACAAATATGCACAGTGCTGAGGGGAGGGGAAGAGGGAAGAGCAGAGGGCAGAAGAGGGGGGAATGGGGAGGGGATGAGGAGCAGAGTGAAAGGGGGGCTCAGTCTGGGAGGCCTCCTGGAGGAGGTGAGCTCTCAGTAGGGCTTTGAAGAAGGGAAGAGAGTTAGTTTGGCAACCCCAGTGCTTAGTACAGTGCCTGGCATATAGTAAGCACTTAACGGATACCATCATCATCATCAAACACTTACGAAGGGCCAAGCACTGGGATAGATACAAGCTGATCAGGTGGGATGCAGATCCTGCCCCCTTTGGGGCTCATATTCTAAGTAGGAGGGAGAGCAGTACTGAATCCCCATTTAACAGATGAGGAAACTGTGGCACTGATCACTGAAGTGACTTGCCCAAGGTCACACAGCAGAAAAAGAGCAGAGGTGGGATTAGAACTCAGGGTCCTTGACATTCAGACCTGGCTCTTTCTACTAGGCCATGCTACATTTAGGCAACATTGAAAAGCCCGGGCCAAATCAAACCCAGAAAGTTTTGGATTACGTCCCCATCATCCCTTAGGCGGTTTACCTTTCTTTCTTCCCCCATTTCCTGCCCCAACACTCAGTCTGTTTAAGCTGCCAAAGATGTGCCTGGCTATTTTTGGTTTATGCTTCCAGGTGGGCAAAAATGCCAGGGAAAATTCAAACTGAGTTTCCAATATCATATCTTTTATTACGCATGATCTTTTAAAGCTACAAAAGAAACTCAGACAGCATCGTTTATTTATAACTTTGATTTTTCAGCTCCGTGAGATAAAATTCTTAACCAGAAACTATTGCCTGACTGAACTGTATCTCAACGATAATGAAATCTTTGACATTACAGGTATTTCCACTAATGAATAAATTGCTCATGAAATAATTAATTCTTTAAAATGGGGCCCCAAACTTCAGATGCATTACCGTTAATGATCTAGAAATCTCCCACCACATTTCTGCTTAGACTGCAATTGGAATAATTTGTTTTTCACATGCATGGTCTTATTTAGGAGTTGATGTGTGAAAGCAGGGTGCCGGATTTGTCTTATCTTATGCCGTCGAGTCGTTTCCAACCTATAGCGACACCACGGACACATCTCTCCCAGAACGCCCCACTGTCCATCTGTAATCGTTCTGGTAGTGGATCCAGAGTGTTTTCTTGGGAAAAATATAGAAGTGGTTAACCACTGCAGACTTCTGCGCAGTAAGCTCAAGTTTCCGCCCTCGACTCTCTCCCATGCCACTGCTGCCCAGCATGGGTGAGTTTTGACTTGTAGCAGAATGCCTCCTCGCTAGCCACTGCCCAAGCTAGGAATCAAATGAAATGGACAGGCCTCTGCTTAACTCTCCCTCCTGTTGCCAAGACTGATAGAGTACTGGAAACTCCCCAGGTGCAACCCAGAAGGGGGGAGGGTGCTGGATGCCAGCTCGAAATTTAATACGGCTCATCCATTTGCTAAAGATTGCCACGTCCAAGGTGCCCAGAGATGGACAAATACAAAATATTGATGGGCCACTAGCTCTCTGTGGGCAGGGATCCTGTCTTCCAATCAATTGCATTTATCGAATGATTGCTGTGTGAACTGTACTAAGCACCTGGGAGACTAAAGGACAGTAGAGTTGATAGATATCACCCCTGCCCATAGGGAACTTTAATGCATTCTCCCAAGCACTCATTACAGTGCTCTGTACACAGTAAGCACTCATTAAATACCACTGATTGACTGCACCAGATTGCATGGTAACCAACCAGACAGGGAAAAAATGGAAGGAAGTACCTTTAAAGCCTTTCTTCCAAACTGCAAATAAAAGATGGTCAGAAATCCAAATAATCAATCAATTGTATTTATTGAATGCTTACTGTGTGCAGAGACCTGTACTAAGCATTTGGGAAAATACAATATAAGAGGTTTTTTTGTGGTATTTGTTAAGTGCTCACTATGCTCATTTGTATATATTTTATTACCCTATTTATTTTGTTAATGAGGTGTACATCCCCTTGATTCTATTTACCGTGATTAAGTTGTCTTGCTTTTGTCCATCTGTCTCTCCCGATTAGACTGTAAGCCTGTCAATGGGCAGGGATTGTCTCTGTTGCCGAATTATACATTCCAAGCACTTAGTACAGTGCTCTGCACATAGTAAGCGCTCAATAAATACTATTGAATGAATGAATATGTGCCAGGCACTGGACTAAGTGTTGGGGTAGAAATGAGCTAATCAGGTTGGATACAGTCCATTTCCCCCATGGACTCACAGCATTAATCCCCATTTTATAGATGACGTAACTGAGGCGCAGAGAAGTGAAGTGACTTGCCCAAGGTCAAACAGTGGGCAAGTGGCGGAGCCAGAATTAGAACGCAGATCCTTCTGCTTCTCAGACCCGTGCTCTAGCCACTAGGTAGGCATGTACTCTGCCCACAAGTTAACAGTCTCCATCTAAAGAACACATATTAAGTAAAATAAATAAATAACTGTAATTACCAAGAGTCCTGTCCATTTTACCTGGAGTAATTGTGAAACCAAGAATATTTTAGTCAATCAGTCAGTTGTATTTATTGAGCGCTTTCTGTGTGCTGAGTACTGTACTAAGCACTTGGGAGAGTATGATATAATAAAAAAGACACATTCCCTGCCCACAACGAGCCTATGGTCTAGGGGGGAGACAGGCCTTGACAAAACTAAAGAAATTACAGATTTAATAAATAAACTACAGATATAATAAATTACAGACGTGCCTAGCTATTTTAGTCTAGCTAGGCACCTCTTCCTTAGAAAAACAAGCTCACAGTATTTATTATACACCTACATTGGGCAGAGCACTGAACAGAACTACAGGATTTCTAGTAGTAAAAGTTGCCCTAAGCAATTCAGAAATACAAAACAAAAAAGGGACACGTTCCCTGCCCGGAAAAAGTTTCCTCACTAACACTAGGCCAAACCTACCATCTTAAAGGAAGATCCGACAGCCATAGAACGATAAGTATAAAACAGTTAAAAGACTGCAAGTCTAGACTAAATGATAAAGGCAAACAGAAAACTAAATCAATAATAAATTGGCAAACAGAAAAAGGGAAAAGGATAATCAGGTCAGGGTTGGGGAGGGCAGGGGGTAAGGGAAGGTTAACAAGTCATCAACGGTGAAAGTGATATTTGATTCATATGTGCTTTCTCTTCCCACTTCAGATGAAGTAAATAATTACTGTCTTTTATTTTAGGTCTACGATGTTTGGATCTGCTGCAAATCCTCTTGCTACACAACAATCAGATTCAAAATCTTGAGGCATCGGTGAAGGAATTAAAGGGAATGATGTATCTGCAAAAACTAAGTACTACTTCATAGCGTTCTGTGAACAAAATCAGCTGGGTTTCTGGCTTTCAAATGGAAATATCATTGCATAATTAGAAAGTGTTCTAAGATTCTGGTTAAAAAGGGATATGGTCATTTTTGTGATAACATGGTAGTTTTGTTCTTGAAGAACCTGGTGTTAGGGGAAAACGATTTAATGGGAATTAATGGATCAGGAGATAGATGGCTCGAAGACATTTGTATGGTGGGTATTTTTTGATATCAGTCAATCAATCAGTGGTATTTAATGATTGCTAATTGTATTCAGGGCACTATACTAAGTGGTTGAGAGAGGACAATACACGATCCCTCCCACAATAATCCAGATATCAATCAATCACATTTATTGAGTAGTTACTTTGTGCAGAACACTGTACTAAGTTCTTGGGAGAGTACAGTCTAACAGGGTTGGGTGGACACGGTCCCTGACCACAGTGTGCTTACAGTCTAGAAATCAGAGTGATTTCTGACGCTAGCCAAATGCACGATATCCTTGCCACACACTGCTGTTTTATTGTATTAGATTCTATCGAGTGAAATGACACAAAGAAACACAAAGCAAGTATTATATGGTATGGCACAGTAAAGCTGAAGCAGAGGCAAGAAATAATAATAATAATGATGGCATTTGTTAAGCGCTTACTATGTGCAAAGCACTGTTCTAAGCGCTAGGAGATTATAAAGTGATCAGGTTGTCCCACATGAAGCTCACCGTTTTTATCCCCATTTTACAGATGAGGTAACTGAGGCACTGAGAAGTTAAGTGATTTGCCCAAAGTCACACAGCTGACAGGTGGTGGAGCTGGGATTAGAACCCATGACCTCTGACTCCTAAACCCGTGCTCTTTCCACTGAGCCACGCTGCTTATGGCAGAATCATGTTCCTTCATATTTCCCTTATGTCATATCCATATCATGCAATGACAACATGTGTTGGAGCAACAATGACACTTCCTCAGAGTCCTTATTTTCTATCACGTTCAGAAAGAAGGTCATAAATAAAGCACATCTGGGGGTATTTTATATGACTACTGAGCTAGAGACTTAAAAACAAAACTTGAAATGCTACAGTTATTGATCACTTGGTCATGCAAACACACAAGTTTTTCGTCACTAGAAATTCTGAGAGGAGAACTGATGCTATTGTGGTTGGAGGAATTTTTGTCGACCTGGAGCAGTGTCTGTTACATTTGCTTGACTCTTAAAGATGTTTGCCACATCTAAGATGGAACCTAAAAATATAATTTCCACCAGAAAATTCCTTTCAAAAAGTGAGCCAAGCTCCACACACTCACGTTCTCGATGATTTACACTTCCTCCGTCACTGCTTGCCCTTTGTAAAATAGGCCTGCTGTTACTTCCAGCTGCCTATCTTATGGGGAATCTTTGAAATTAATTGAAAAGGTGTTTTAAAAATGGATGGAGCTCTTAGAAATAGGGGGCTGAGTCACTGCAAAAAAAAAAAAAAAAAAAGCAGGTCTTCTGATCCCACAATGGAGCTAATTACTCTGATGATTGTGTTGTGTTTTTCTTTCTCATTTGCTTTCGTTAATCAGTGGAGTCACCCCTGTAGGAAGTAAAATTATCTTTGCCTGAGCACAGGCATTAAGCCCACGTTGACATTTTTATACTCTGATAGGTAAATGAAAATTGCTTCGACTGAATCTCAAATTAAGATAAGCGAGAACGTGCTGGCGCCATGAGTATCCCTCAGTTCAATCGCCTAGAGGAGAGGTGGATTAAACAGAATTATCCGATCAAAAGGGAAAGTGTATGCAGCTTCCCGCCATCATTTTTGAAGGAATGTGTCCTTGCTCATACCTGACTCTAGTAACTTTCAGACCCAGGAACCTTCTTTATAGCTTAGAAACATAATTTATGGAGAATTTCAACATCATCAATCCTGAACTCATAAATGTTAGATGTTTGGCGGGAAGGGGGAAAGGCTTTAAAAATAAGACTCTCCTCATGAAACCCAAGAAGAACACAGGTCAGGAATTAGACGAAGAAAATGCCAATCGAATTATTGCTTCATCCTATCTCAGTGCTTTTAAAAAACCAGTTGGCTTAATCAAAGAAAGAACTGTGGTGTTCACTCTGAGTTTGAACAGTGTGGCGAGATTAATTAGGAATGAGTTTTCACAAGCACATGGAGTTCACTGTTCACCATTAAGACTTCTAGATGGACCTAAATAGAAATAGCAGGATACCAAATTGTCTCTTACCTCGACTAAGATCTAGGTCAGTTATGCCTACTAATAGATGTTCTCGAAGTTAATTGATTCAGGTAAGGCAGCCACATAATGAAAAGGAGCTCAGGCAAATGACAACAACAAAAACCAACAACAACAAAAACCAACACCAACAACAATAAAAGCACACAAAGAATAGTAATTAAAGGGATGTGATGGAAAGAAACCATTTAACCTAACTTTCCCATCGCAGTTGACAACACTTCCATGCTCCTCTGAAGCCTGCAATCTTGACATTAACCTTAGAACAGTGCCTGACACATAGTAAGTGCTTAACAAATACCAACATTATTATTTATTATTATCCATGCTGTCTTTCAACTCACATTCTATGAGTGTAAGCTCTAGACTTTCAGCTCCTTGTAGGCAGGGATTGTGTTTACCCACCCTGGTCGGCACAATTGTCATGTCCTGATGAGGCTACTCTTAATAGCCTCCTCACAGCTCTGCCTGATTGCATTCTTTTTCCTCTCCAGTCCATAATTTACTCTGCTGCCCAGATTATTTTTTCTACTATATCATGTTAAATACATTTAAAAACCTCCAGTAGTTATCTATTCCCTGCGCCAAGCAGAAAATCCTGGCCATTGACTTTAAAGCACTCCGTGAACTAACCTTACACTCTCTTGCACTGTTTGCTCCTCTCAAGCTTACCAATTCTGGGCCTTATTCATGAGTTTCTACTTCTGCTCCAATGCTCATGGACATTCTCTTACCTGGAGCTCCTTTTTTCTTATTTTTCAAATTTTCTTATGTCACCTTGGGTAAATCCAAGCTAATCAGGTTGGACACAGTCCATATCTGACATGGGGCTCACAGCATTAATCCCCATTTGTAGAGATGAGGTAACTGAGGCCCAGAGAAGTGAAGTGACTTGCCCAAAGTCACAAAGCAGATAAGTGGTAGAATCAGGATTTGAACCCAGGTCCTTCTAACTCCCAGACCTGGGATTTGTCTTTCCACTAGGCCACTTTGCTACTCCTTCCCTCTTTATAACTATCCTCTCAAAGCTCTTCCCATCTTAGCAGTAATAATAACTGTGGTAATTGTTAGGCACTTCCTATTTGACAGGTGTTGTTCTAAGCCCTGCGGTTGATATGAGTTAATTGGGTTGGACGCAGTCCCTGTCCCAAGTGGGACTCATGGTCTTAATCCCCATTTTACAGATGAGGCAACTGAGGCACAGAGATGAAGTGATTTACCCAAGGTCAAGTGGCAGAGCTGGAATTAGAACCCAGGTCCTGGTGACTACCAGGCAAGTGCTCCGTCCAGTAGGACGCACTGCTTCTCTCTTCAAGGACCACATGCAATCAACCATCATGTAGTTTTCCCCAGTTGATTTTTCATCTCCCAACTGTCTCTCTGAGCTTTTGGGTCCCTACACTCACACGCTCCAAATCTCCTGAAAACTTCTAGATATAGCCATTTACCTATTCTACTCTTTAAGCATTTACTCATCCCCATATTCATTCTTCCCTTTTCTTCCTCTTGCTATCTGGAATTATTTTTTGTCTGTTTCTCCGGGTAAAGTGTAGGCCCCTCGAGGGCAGGAATGATGTTTTCTAGCTCTGTTGTACTGCTCCAGACACTTAGTAATGGACTTACTAAATACTACTGATTGCCTGGCAGAACATAGTATAGCAGGCTTTCCAGGAGCAGGTGACCTTAGAGATCACCTGCTGTGGGAAGAGAATTGTGCACCTATTTAAGTGATGGACACTCAGAGGGCCTCTCCTTGGGAAACTGTAATCGACTCAGCTGACATGATCTCTGCCTTCAAGGAGTTTACAATCTTGCAGGAGAGACAGACACAAAATTAATGTACAGATAGGAGCTAGAAGGAAAAGAACCAATGCACAGGAGTGAGTACTTAAGAAAATGAATATGTAAGATATGTACCGAAACTGTTACTAGAGCGTGCAGTGACATAAAGGCTTAGGTGATGCAGAAAAGTTTAAGAGGCAGTTAGCGGGGGTGTACGCGGGGGAGATTAGAAATTAATCAGGGAAAGCCTCAAGCCTCCTGTAGGAGATACAATGTCAGCGGGGCTTTGAAGAGAGGAGGTGAGTCGATTTTGGAAGGGGAGGGAAATCCATGCAGGGAGGCGGCGGTCAAGCAAGAGGTTGGTGGTGGGAGATTTGAGAATGGTGTAAAGTTGCTTGAGTGGAATGACGAGTGAGAGCTGAGGTTTAGTGGGAAAACAGAGTGGAAAACTAAGAGAGAACTCATGACGGTAGTCAAGGGTCAGGAGTTAGAAATGAGATCTCCCAACTCTCAGTCCCATGGCTTTTCTTTCAGGACAAGTTCTCTGGAAAAGAAATTTACTGACCACTCTCTGTGTAAGGGTATGAGAGGCAGCATGGCCTAGTGTATAGTGCATGGGCATAGGAGTCAGGACCTGGGTTCTAATCCCAGCACTACCACTTGTCTGCTGTGTGACCCTGAGCAAGTCACTTCACTTCTCTGTGCTGCAGTTACCCCATCTGTAAAAGGGGGATTAAGACTGTGAATCCCATGTGGGACATGGACTGTGTCCAACCTGGTTAGCTTGTATCTACCCCAGTCCTTAGTACAGTACCTGGCACATCTGTAATTTATTTATATTACTGTCTGTCTCCCCTTCTAGACTGTGAGCTCATTGTGAGCAGGGAATGTTTCAGTTTATTGTTGTATTGTACTCTCCCAAGTGCTTAGTTACAGCTCTGCACACAGAAAGAGCTAATAAATATGACTGATTGAATAATAGGCGCTTAATCAATACCAAAAAAGAAAAAAGGGCACCAAGCTAGGCCTAGGACATAATCCTAGCCTCATTCCCACAAACCAATTTTCTTCCTTAAAGCAGTTTGAGATTTTTTTAAAAATGATTTTCCCTGTGACTTCCTTTGCTCTCACTTCTAAATTTTGGTAATTCTTGTTGTCCATTCCTCTTACAATCAGTGGAATGAGTCATTTCCCATATATTCCATTAAGTGACACTTTTTAAAAATGGTATTTGTCACGCCTTACTATGTTCCAGGCACTGTACTAAGTAAGCACTAGGGTAGATACAAGCTAATCGCGTTAGACACAGTCCATATCCCACATGGGGCTCATAGTCTTAATCCCGATTTTACAGATGAGGTGACCGAGGCCCAGAGAAATGAAGTGACTTGCCCAAAGTCACACAGCAGACAAATATCAGAGCTGAGATTAGATTCCAGGTCATCCTTACTCCCAGACCCCTGCTATATCCAGTAGGCCATGCTGTTTCTCACATTCCTTTGACTTTGACCGTATTCTTTCAATTATTTTCTCTCTTTTTGCCTCGGCTCGGTTGAAATGCACATAAGAGTTGAGAAAAGATCAGAAGAATCCAAGCAGACACAGTCTTCTCCTTCATGGCCCGAGGCTTTATTTTCAAACCGGGAAACTGGGCTCGGTAACCAGTTCTGTCACGGTTGAGCCTGATTTATCTGGTAAATCCTAAATTGGCTCTGAGCTGCTTCCCGATTGGCTCAGAAACACACAATTGATAGCTGAGGAGGAGCAGGCTATTCTGTTTCCCTCTTCTCAACCTTCTGCTAGCCTGCAGGTTCATTCATTCATTCATTCAGTCCTATTTATTGAGCACTTTATGCAGACCACTGTACTAAGCACTTGGGAGGGTTCAAAACAACAATAAACAGACACATTCTCTTGCCACAACGAGTAGTTTACAGTCTAGAGGAGGAAAAAGACATTAACAAAAATAAATAGAAATAAATAAATGACAGATATGTACATAATAATAACGGTGGTATTTGTTAAGCCCTTACTATGTGTAGCGCATTGTTCTAAGTGCTGAGCACTGTTCTAAGCGCTGAGCACTGTTCTAAGCGCTGGTACATAAATGCTGTGGGCCTGGGATGGGGAATGAATAAAGGGAGCAAGTCAGGGTGATGCAGAGGGGAATGGAAGAAGGGGAAAGGTGGGTTTAATCAGGGAAGGGGATTGAGGGGGGATGAACTAGACGTGGGTAATATAATCAGTGGTATTTACTGAGTGCTTCCTGTGTGCAGAGCATTGTAGTAAGTGCTTGGGAGTGTATACTACAGTAGAGTTGGTAGACATGATCCTTGTCCACAAGGAATTTACAGAAGGGAAAGGAGGGGCGAGGGTAGGGGGAGGTGTGAAAACCACTGCTTTCTGTCAGGTGGGGTGGCTGGTGATTTGGGTATCACTAGGACACACTTAAAGCAGAATCAGTGTTGAAACCCTGAACACAGGAATTGCAGTGTACTTGAATCCAGAATGGTAGAATGGGGATCTTCCTAATAATAATAATGTTGGTATTTGTTAAGCGCTTACTAGGTGCCGAGCACTGCTCAAAGCGCTGGGGGAGATACAGGGTAATCAGGTTGTCCCACGTGGGGCTCACACACTTTTAATCCCCATTTCACAGATGAGGGAACTGAGGCACAGAGAAGTTAAGTGACTTGCCCACATACACACAGCTGACAAGTGGCAGAGCCGGGAGTCGAACTCATGACCTCTGACTATGAAGCCCAGGCTCTTTCCACTGAGCTACGCTGCCTCTCCGTGCCATCCAATACTAGCAATCTATCCATGGCATCTGCTGAGCACTTACTGTATGCAGAACACTACACTAAGTGCTTGGGGGAGTCCAATACAACAGAATCGGTAGACTTGTTCCCTACACACAGGGAGCTTAACATCTAGAGATATATAAAATAGGTGCTTACTATGTTCTAAACACTAAGCTAGATACAAGATAATCCGACTGGACACAATCGCTCTTGTGAGCCCCACATGGGACAACCTGATCACCTTGTATCCCCCAGCGCTTGGAATAGTGCTTTGCACATAGTAAGCGCTTAACAAATATCACCATTATTATCATTATTATTATTATTATTATTATCGCTTATCCATACAAGACTCACGGTGTAAGGGGGAGCAAGATGTTGATACTGAGGTACGGAGAGTTTATGTGCCTTGTCAAAATTCACAGAAGGCAAATGGCAGAGCCGAAATTAGAACTCAGGTCTTCGGACTCCGAATTCTCTCTCTTTCCACTAGGATACATCAACCTCTTGAGTAGCTCAATAAAAGACCTATTTCCCCTACTTCAGAGAAGCAGCACGGTAGGGGATAGAGCATGGGCCTGGGAGTCAGAAGGCTATGAGTTCTAATCCTCACTCCTCCACTTATCTGCAGTGTGATCTTGGGCACATCATTTAACTTCTCTGTGCCTCAATTACCTCATCTGTAAAATCGTTATTGCGACTGTGAACCTCACATGGGACAGAGACTGTGTCCAACCCAATCCACCCCAGCGCATAGTACAGTGCCTGACACATAGTAAGCGCTTAACAAATACCATTATCATGATTATTACTATTCATCCAGACTAATTTAAGAAATACCAAATACTAAATATTTTCCAAGATCCTCACCTCCTGCTGTTCCAAATATGAAATCCCCTTTCAGATCCATTAAGCCAAAGTTCTTACATGTAGAAAACTTCAGCTATTTCAGCATGACCTAGTAGAAAGAGCACAGACTGGGAGTTGGAGGACCTGGATTCTAATCCCAGCTCCACCACTTACTTACCTGCTGTGTGATCTTGGTCAAGGCACTTAACTGCTCTCAGTTTCCTCATCCATAAAATGGGGATTAAGACCATGTGGGACAGGGACTGTATCCAACCTGATTAGCTTGTGCCTACCCCAGTGCTTAGAACAGTGCTTGGCACATGGGAAGCACTTAACAAATACCATTATTATTATTATTTCCATTTTAATATCTTTAGTTTAGGGTAAACACCCACTTTTCACTCTTGCTTAATTCCTTCTCCTGTTCCAAGTTCTGCATTTACTTCTATGCTTTTTCTTCTCATGATAACCCCCAAATTATCACACTTGAAGTGTCATCCCTTTAAAATACATTTCTTCCACTTGGATTATCAATGTGAAATGATATCCGTGGCCCACACAGCCCCAGGTGAAGAACAGAGAGGGCAATTCTCCAGATCATTCAGTTTTACAGATGGACCCACCAAGTGATTTATTTTTCATGGCATTTGTTAAGCACTTACTCTGTGCCGGGCACTGTGCTGAGCGCTGGGGTAGATACAAGTTAATCAGGTTGGACACAATACCTGCCCCATGTAATAATAATGTTGGTATTTGTTAAGCGCTTCCTATGTGCAGAGCACTGTTCTAAGCGCTGGGGTAGACACAGGGGAATCAGGTTGTCCCACATGGGGCTCACAGTCATCATCCCCATTTTACAGATGAGGTAACTGAGGCACAGAGAAGTTAAGTGACTTGCCCACAGTCAAACAGTTAACAAGTGGCAGAGCTGGGATTCAAACTCATGACCTCTGACTCCAAAGCCCATGCTCTTTCCACTGAGCCCCACTGCTTCTCACGTAGGGTTTGCAGTCTTAATCCCCATTTTACAGAGTAGGTAACTGAGCAACAGACAAGTGAAGTGACTTGCCCAAAGTCACACAGCAGACAAGCAGCCGAGCAGAGATTAGAATCCAGGTCCTATGATTTCCGGACTCGCGCTCTATCAACTAGGCCTTGATTGACCAAGATCCCAATCTGGGGTCTGAAAGATTCAAATTAGCTGTCTACCGCTCTGAGATTAGCTGGATAATTGCCCAATCCCCCCTCACCCGCCTTAGTTTTGTATTCAGATAACAGTCTTGGTCTTAGTTTGGCTCAGTGGAAGGAGCCCGGGGTTGGGAGTCAAAGGTCCTGGGTTCTAATCCCGGCTCTGCCGCTTGTCAGCTGTGTGACTTTGGGCAAGTCGCTTCACTTCTCTGTGCCTTGGTTCCCTCATCTGTCAAATGGGGATTAAGATTGTGAGCCCCAGGTGGGACAACCTGATTACCTTGTATCTCCCAGAGCTTAGAACAGCTCTGTGCACATGGTAAGCGCTTAACAAATACCATCATCATTATTATTATTATCTTGTATTTATACCTAGATTTTAGTTAATGAAAAAAAAACCCAGATAATTTCAATTATCTAAACGTGCCTATACCCCCAAGACAAGGACGTCTTGCTTTTGTGTTCTTTAAAGAGCTGTGTTTTAATCTAATTAATCGATTAGACTGTGCGCCCGTCAAAGGGCAGGGACTGTCTCTGTTACCGATTTGTAATAATAATAATAATAATAATAATGCTGGTATTTGTTAAGCGCTTACTATGTGCCGAGCACTGTTCTAAGTGCTGGGGTAGACACTGGGGAATCAGGTTGTCCCACGTGGGGCTCACAGTCTTAATCCCCATTTTACAGATGAGGTAACTGAGGCACCGAGAAGTTAAGTGACTTGCCCAAAGTCACACAGCTGACATGTGGCCGAGCAGGGATTCGAACTCATGACCTCTGACTCCAAAGCCTGTGCTCTCTCCACCGAGCCACGCTGCTTCTCTGTACCTTCCAAGCGCTTAGTACGGTGCTCTGCACATAGTAAGCGCTCAATAAATGCTATTGAATGAATGAATAATCTGGTCTTCCGTCAATTTCATATATTTCATATATAAATTATTTTAAGTAACAACTACTTTGGAGAGAACACAGAGGGGGAAAGGATTTGGTCCCGGAAGGCAACAATAAAGACCTTTCAGCTATTGCCATCTTGTGGTTCTCCCTACACTTAGTTTAACGAAAAGAAGAAATCAGTTAACGCCATCCTCTTTCAGAGATTTAGGGCTGTGCATTTTCTCATGCTAAACCTCACCAGGGCACCAGTAGGTTTTGTTCTTGTTCCAGTAACTGTGCGAATCCATTACTGCACTATATTAAATCATTTGCTCAAATCATTTTGTTTAGTGAGAATTCCGCCAACTGAAGGCGGAGATTCCTCAAACGTTGTATGACAGATTGACTCCATAGGTTTCCATTAAAATTCAACTCAGGCTTATTTCCAAAGAAATTTCAGAATGTCTTCTTGTACGTGAATAAGGTGGTGATGTTGGTATTTGTTAAGCGCTTACTATGTGCCGAGCGCTGTTCTAAACTCTGGGAGATACAAGGTAATCAGGTTGTCCCACCTGGGGCTCACAAACTTAATCCCCATTTGACAGATGAGGGAACTGAGGCACAGAGAAGTGAAGTGACTTGCCCAAAGTCACACAGCTGACAAGCGGCAGAGTCGGGATTAGAACCCATGACCTCTGACTCCTAAGACGACCGATCGTTTAGTGTGTCCGATGGGCTTTCCCTGCACACTACAAAATAATGCTTTCCAAAATGGGTTCGTTCACGAAGCGCCAGGGCTTATATTCATTGAGTCCAATTCTCTCCCTCTCCGAGTTTAGACATACTTCAACAATGCAGATAATCTATAGAAATCATGCGTCAAGTTCAGGGGACTTGTTCAATTGCATCCAATGATTGCAAGAAAGCTCTCTTTGAACGAAGCCTGCTAAGTTAGGTTCAGCAATCACGGAGGGAGTGATTTACGTTAAAAAAAAAATAAATGTTGGTATTTGTTAAGCGCTTACTATGTGCCGAGCACTGTTCTAAGCGCTGGGGTAGACACAGGGGAATCAGGTTGTCCCATGTGAGGCTCACAGTCTTAGTCCCCATTTTACAGATGAGGGAACTGGGGCACAGAGAAGTGAAGTGACTTGCCCACAGTCACACAGCTGACAAGTGGCGGAGCTGGGATTCGAACCCAGGACCTATGAGTCCCAAGCCCGGGCTCTTTCCACTGAGCCAGGCTGCTTCTCAGGGTTAAGGGAGAGACCAGTTCAAAGTCAACAGACTTGCAAGCTGGGAGCAGCAGAACTGTCCAGGAGAAAAAACAATTCAGTCAATAAAGTTGTTTCCTGTTTCTGAGAGGATGCGGACCTCAAACTTTCTTTCGAGAGCATTATTTTTTTTTCTGATCCTAGAGAAGGTCCTCAGTAAACTACGTGAATAACACAGATGCTTTAATATCTGTGGTATTTGCAAAGCGATGACAATGTCCCAAACACTGGTTTAGATTAGAGTATAAGCACAGCAGACACAGTTCCTATCCCACATGGGATTCCCAGTCAGTGATGCACATGAGATTTTTCAATGAAATATCCCCAACTTCATTGCAAGAAGCTATTGTTCTGAGATAGAGAAGCAGTGTGGCTCAGAGGAAAGAGCATGGGCTTGGGAGTCAGAGGTCATGGGTTCAAATCCCTGCTCTGCCACTTGGCAGCTGTGTGACTGTGGGCAAGTCACTTCACTTCTCTGTGCCTCAGTTACCTCATCTGTAAAATGGGGATTAAAACTGTGAGCCTCATGTGGGACAACCCGATTACCCTGTATCTACCCCAGCGCTTAGAACAGTGCTCTGCACATTGTAAGCGCTTAAATACCAACATTATTATTATCATTATCACTGCATTTTCAGACCTAAGCATGCTAGCAATAGTTATAATGATATTTATTAAGCGCTTACTCCTCATAACTGTTCTCCCTCCCATTTAGACTATGACCCCCATGTGGGACAGGGACTTTTGTCCAATCTGGTTGCATAGTATCTACCCCAGTGCTTTAGAACAATGCTTGGCACAGAGTAAGTGCTAAACACATACTGTTATTATTATTATTCCTATGTACCACACACTATGTTAAGAGTTGGAGTTTACACAAACAGGTGATGAAGATAGTCCTTGGTTCTGTTACTCATCACTGAGGCAGCATGGCATAGTGGACAGAGCATGGGCCCGGGAGTCAGGAGGTCATGGGTTCTAATCCTTGCTCTGCCACTTGTCTACCGAGTGACCTTGGGAAAGTCACTTCACTTCTTGTGCCTCGGTTTCCTCAACTGCAAAATGAGGATTCCATACCTGTTGTCTCTCCTACTTAGACTGTGCACCCCATGTTGGCCTAATTGACATGTATCTATCTCAACGCTCAGTACACTATTAGACACATAGTAAGCGCTTGACAAGTACCATTAAAATAAGCACTTAACCCAGCTCACTGCAGTCAGTAACACTCAACAAATACAATTACGCTACCTTACTACGAGTAGTAAAATCCTAGCTACTAGTTCTAGGGGTACTAATAACGATAATTGTATTGTTTATTAAATGCTTAATGTGTTTTAAGCACTTGGGTAGATACAAGGTAATCAGGTTGAGAAGCAGCATGGCTTAGTGGAACGAGTCCGGGCTTGGGAGTCAGAGGTCGTGGGTTCCAATCCTGACTTCGCATTTATGAGCTATGTGACTTTGGGCAAGTCACTTCACTTCTCTATGCCTCAATTCCCTCATCTGTAAAATGGAGATTAAATCTGCGAGGTCCATGTGGGACAACCTATCTTTTATCTACCCCAGTGCTTAGAACAGTGCTTGGCATATAGTAAGTGCTTAACATAATAATAATAATAATGTTAGTATTTGTTAAGCGCTTACTATGTGCAGAGCACTGTTCTAAGCGCTGGGGTAGACAGAAGGGAATCAGGTTGTCCCACGTGGGGCCTCACAGTTTTAATCCCCATTTTACAGATGAGATAACTGAGGCACCGAGAAGTTAAGTGGCTTGCCCAAAGTCACACAGCTGACAAGTGGCAGAGCAGGGATTCGAACCCATGATCTCTGACTCCAAATACCATCGTTATTGTTATTATTATTATTAATTCCAAAACCTTCTGAATTTCACTCAAGGAGCCAGGGACTACCAGGAGCTGTGTTCTATTTGTGCTCTGCATACAGTAAATGTTCCAAAATTACCACTGACTGATTGAGCTGATTATTACTTAAGTAAAAGGAATAAGATCTGAACCCCCTGACAAGTTTAGCACTACTTTAGAAGGGATTTATCTCTTCCGAAGGGGGTCATTTCAGGCTTGGAAGAACATGATTCAAGGCTTTGCCAATTCGGTTGTGGTTTATGCCTTTGCCAGCACCAGCCTTACCTTCATTTCACTTTTTATAGATCCTCATTCACTGAAGATTGCAAAGGAATTCTTTGGATTTTTGTTTTCTTCAACTGGTTGTCTTCTCTTGCAGCCCTGTACCACAATCCCATGTCGCAGAGTTCCGAATACCGTTTTTACACCATCTACCATCTCCCAGCAGTGCAACTGCTTGACAAGCGAAGTAAGGACGTTTTCTCCTTTTTTAGAGGATTCTCGGAGATTAGATTGCCACTTGCCAATTTCGAAAACTTCTGATCCTGAACTATTCATTTTAAGACTTTGCATTAAAAGATTTACCTTGGTTTAGCAAAATAGATTATTTGAAATTAGACATCGTAAAGCTTTAAATGTTTTAATGTCAATTTCATCACATAATCAAATTTTTTGAAGTTTAACGGGCTCCCCCTGGTGGCTAATGTAAAAAAAGTAACTCCACTGATTATTAAGTGAAAATCATTATTTATAATAATGTTTGTAATTGTTAAGCACTTACGATGTGCAGAGCACTGTTCTAAGCGCTGGGGAAGATACAGGGTAATCAGGTGGTCCCGCGTGAGGCTCACAGTTAATCCCCATTTTACATATGAGGTAACTGAGGCACAGAGAAGTGAAGTGACTTGCCTACAGTCACACAGCTGACAAGTGGCAAAGCCGGGAGTCGAACCCATGACCTCTGACTCCGAAGCCCAGGCTCTTTCCACTGAGCCACGCTGCTTCTCATAATATTTAATATTTATAATATTTATAATATTTAAAAGGCACTTCTACCGAGTAATAGTATGTGACTATGCGCCTATTCTCCACCCTTGTGCAAATATTTGCAAGTTTTTTGACTGAACATATTACACTGATTTATGCACAATCATTTGCTATGAATCCTTTTTAATCACTAGAGCCCCATTTGGGAAAGAGACAGTGTCCAACCTGATAAGCTTCTATCTATCCCAGGGCTTAGAACAGTGGCTGGCATATAGTAAGCACCTGATAAATACCACAATTATCATTATTATCTTCTCCGTGCCTCTGTTTCCTGGTTTATACAGAAGGGATAGAAGCAAATCAGGTTGGACTATACCTGTTCTCCCTCCTACTTAGACTAGGAGCCCCATGTGGGACCTGATTACCTTGCATCTACCCCAGTGCTTAGTGCAGTACTTGGCAATTAGTACTTAACAAATACTCCAATTATTATGATTATTATTACTATTATTATTATGTGATATTTTTACCCTAGAAATGAGCAAAGGAGATTTACAGAGAAAGTGGTTATGCCGTTTCAAAACTCAGTGGTCAAGGGGGATCAACTGGCAAAAATACCCTTCATACTGACCCTGAGGGTTTAACAGTGATTTTCTGGGGATGGAAGAGATAAAAACCAGATTAATGAGGAGCCAGGCGAGAGAAATCCAGAAGAAATTACACAGCAGGGCACCCGACACCATTTAAATCCAGAAAAATAGAAGCTGTCAAAAATGCACGATAATTTAAAAGTATTTGATTTTTTTTAATATTCAAGGTAAACCAATGCTATTATTATAGGGCTGATGAAGAGCTTTTTGTCCCTTCAACAGATGTTACACAAAAGGAAAGGGAATCAGCTTTATTCATTTTTGACCATAAAAAGGCAAGCATTGTCCAGTCCATAGCGTTTGGTAAAAGAATAGATATTCCACTGGTCTGTGTGACGGCATCTCGTAGAAGACCGCGACCAGCCCAAACCTCTACCGCTCCTGCAGGTAACAGAGGGTATTTTGCAGGGGGAAGGGAGGAGGAGATTTTGTGTCTAATAATAATAATAATAATAATGTTGGTATTTGTTAAGCGCTTACTATGTGCAGAGCACTGTTCTAAGCGCTGAGGGAGATACAGGGTAATCAGGTTGTCCCACATGAGGCTCACAGATAATCCCCATTTTACAGATGAGGTAACTGAGGCACAGAGAAGTGAAGTGACTTGCCCACAGTCGCACAGCTGACAAGTGGCAGAGCCGGGAGTCGAACCCATGACCCCTGACTTTGAAGCCCAGGCTCTTTCCACTGAGACACGCTGCTTCTCAGCTGTGCTGCTTATCTAAATAATATAATTTCATCATTATCACCACCCTTTAGCAAATCATAATAGCTTTAATGTATTAATATAAAATGAACGTAACAGGTTTCTTGTATCCGTAGAATGTAAATCTCCCACTTACTCTAGTGCAATTTTTTAACAAAATATTTTAACGTAGTTATAGCCACCGGTTATTTGTGCACAGTATTTAAACAGGGAAATCAGAGTCTCTGAATTTTGGTCATGGTTCTAATCCCGGCTCCGCCACGTGTCTGCCGTATGGCCTTGGGCAAGTCACTTCACTTCTCTGTGCCTCAGTTATCTCATCTGTAAAATGGGGATTGAGACTGTGAGCCCAATGTGGGACAAGGACTGGGTCCAACCCAATTTACTGTAACCACCCTAGTGCGTAGTACAGTGCCTAGCACATAGTAAGCACTTAACAAATACCAGAATTATCATTATTACTAAAAAGAAACTTTTAAGTTGCCATTTAAGTAGCATTACGGACACGTCTCAAGAGATGGTTTTTGTTGCTGACGTGCAGTTGCTCTAAATTCTATCTCCCACAGCCATGCCCAAAAGCCGGTTTCAATACTACACTGAATCCCAGTCCCTTATGGGCAGAGCACTGTACGGAGCGTCAGAGTTGGTAGACACGATCCTAGCCTTTAAGGAGTTTACAATCTAGTGGAGGAGCTTACAGTCTTTGTAGACTTTGGGAAATAATGTGACCCTGGAAAGTAGAAGCAGAGTGGCCCAGTGGACAGAGCCTGGGTCTGGGAGTTAGAAGGACCTAGGTTCTAATCCTGATCCTTTTCTTGTCTGCTGTGTGACCTTATGCAAGTCACTTCACTTCATCTGTAAAATGGGGATTAAGACTGTGAATCCGATGTGGGACAGGAACTGTGTCTAACCTAACGTATATCTACTTCAGTGCTTAGAACAGTGCTGGGCATATAGTAAGCACTTAACAAGTATCATAATTATTATTATTATTGTTGTTGTCTGTATCTCATTTCTCTCATCTGTAAAATGCTGAATAAGATAGTGAGCCCCATATAGGACATGGACTATGTCCAACTTGATTTATTTTGCATCCCGGCTCTTCCAAGTGTCTGCTGTGTGACCTTGGGCAAGTTACTTACCTTCTCTGTGCCTCAGTTACCTCATCTGTAGAACGGGGATTAAGACTGTGAGCCCCCTGTGAGACAAAGATTGTGTCCAACCTGATTGGCTTGTGGCTACCCCAATGCTTAGAACAGTGCGTGACACAGTAAGAGCTTAACAAATACCATTATTATGATCTACCTCATTCTGTGCCTGGCACGTAGTAAGCACCAAAAAGTACTTTTAATAAAAGTACTTGGGAATCCAAGCTTTCCAGCCAACTTTGGATCACCGCTTATAGATTTTGATGGAATCTCACAGCCAAGCAAGATGATTTTCAGAAGTTCACAAGCTCAGGTGACTGAGGGATGAGCCACTGTCTGCCTCTTCTAATGGTGTGTGGAAGCAGGCCTGATTTCTGAATGGTGGAGGTGGAGAGGAAATGAGTCAGGAGATCAATACCAAACTCACCTGGGAGTCGTTGGTAGAGTTTTGTAGGGATGTGGAGCCCCGATATCCACAAACTGCACTCCCTTAAGTGCTAAGTATAGTGCTCTGCATACAATAAGTGCTTAATAAATGATTGATTGGTTGTTACATTGTTTTCTATGTTTTAAAATGGGGGAGGAAACATGCACTAAAAATATAACAATAATTGTCATATTTGTTAAGTACTTTCTAGGGGCCAAACACTGTTCTAAGCTGCTTTCTCCTCAGTTCTTGAAATTTACCACCTGCACAATAACCTGTGTTCTTGGAGCTGAAGAGAAGTCTTCTGTTCTTTGTGAATAAGGAAAAAAAATGATACTTTAGAAATTTCATTAGGGCTTTACAATTTATATGCAGATACTTACGCAGTAAGTACAGTGCTCTGCATACAAATAAGCACTCAAATTCCACTGATTGATAAAATGCTGAAAATGGAGAGTTGCTTCACCTTTGTTTGGGGTGATGCACCCTCATTCTTATGATTACAGAATTAGGGATAATCTGAGCTGGGAAACCTGACTCTACGCTTACAGGATCTTGGAGAAAAAAAAACACAAAACAACAAAAAAAACCTGGCTGAAATGACTTAAATTTTCCTTGCCAATGGCACCCTGAATTGTCAAGACTTAGTACATCAACCCATAACTTATTTGCTTTGTACTTTTCATTCAAAGTTTGTATAATTTATTTCTATTGAAAAGTGGCCCCATTTTATGGGAGGTTGTGCTTGTGCGAATGGGGACAAGAAGTATCCGAATAAATTTATAAATCCCGACATGAAACTCTCCCGTAGACTTCTTACTCGGAAGGACATGAGGTTTAAATGGATTGAGGCTTCATTTAGAAATAACTCATTTTTAAACTTTGTCATTATAGATTCTGAATTTGACAGTCATCGAAATAAGTAAGTGATACCCACTATTTTCAATATGAGGTTTCATGCCTGAGATGAATTTTCTATCTTTCCAGTCAAAGCATTTGTTAATCAGTCATTTACTCTATGTCAAGAGCTGGGAGAGATAATAGGCAATTGAATGGGTCAGTCTGACAGAGAATACTGTAGAAAGGCCTCTGGTAGAAAATCAAAGTTTGGTGCACACTCTCCAGTGGTTGTGCCAATCTACATGTGTCTATCTCCTGGAACACAATTTAAGGCCCCCCCCCAAAAAAAATCCCCCATCGAGTTCTTGTGCCTCCCTTCCCACACCAAACTGTGTCTTAGAGAAGCAGCATGGCTTAGGGGAAAGAGCATGGACTTGGGAGGCCAAAGATGTGGGTTCTAATCCCTGCTCTGCCACTTGTCTGCTGTGTGACCTTCGGCAAGACACAACTTCTCTGTGCCTCAGTCATCTGCAAAATGGGGATTAAGACTGTGAGCCCCACATGGGACAACGTGATTACCTTGTATCTACCCCAGTGCTTAGAACATTGCTTGGCACATAGTGAGTGCTTAACAAGTACTATTATTATTGCTATCATTATTTCATGTTACACTGCCTATCCTGGCTCTGCCACATGTCTGCTGTGTGACCGTGTGCAAGTCGCTTAACTTCTCCGAGCCTCGGTCACTTCATCTTTAAAATGGGGATCAAGCTTGTGAACCCCATGAGGGTCATGGACTGTATCCTACCTGATTATCTTGTATCTGTCCCAGTGCTTAGAACGGTGCTTGGCCCCTAGAAAGCACTTAACAAATACCACAATTATTATTATTATAGTATCATTGTGTGTTTCCTCCCCCATTAGACTGTAAGTTCCTCAATGACAAAGACTGCATCTCTATTTTGGAACATGTCTGCTAATTTTTTTTAGTATTGGAACTCTCCCAAGCACTTCATCCAGTGCACTACACATAGCCAGTGCTCGATTGATTGATTTATTGATCGATTTTCCACTGGAAGTTCCCAAACATCTAATAAAGTGTGCTGCAAGTGGTAGGTGTGGAATACCTGCTGTTGATGATGATGATGACATGGTGGGGGTGCATGGAGTGTCAAGTAACCAATTAATCATGGTAATTATTGAGCATCTTCTGTGTATGAAGCCCCAGTACCCGCTAACCATTTAGGAGAATTCAACAAAAGCAAAATATATGGACTCCCCTGCTTTCTAGTAGTTTAACAGTCTAGCGGTGGAAGCGGGCAAAGTTAAATTCTTGACAAATAATGGGAACGGGAAGAAGATTAAGGATAATAACTGGAGATGACAAGGATATACGTGGTTTAGTAGAAACAGCACGCGCTTGGGAGCCGGAGGACGTGGGTTCTAATCCCGGCTCTGCCACTTGTCTGTTGTATGACCTGGGGCAAGCCACAACTTCTCTGTGCCTGTTACCTCATCTGTAAAATGGGGACTAAGACTGTGAGCCCCATGTGGGATAGGGACTGTGTCCAACCTGATTTGCTTGTATCTAACTCAGAGCTTAATACAGTGCCTGGTGCATAGTTAGCACTTAACAAATACCATAATTATTAAAATGGGGATTAAAACTGTGAGCACCATGTGGAACACTGGACTGTCCAACCTGATTATCTTGATTCTATCTCAGCTCTTAGTACAGTGCCTGGCACAGAGTAAGTGCTTAAGACTATCTATGCCTCAGATCCCTCACTTGCTAAGTGGGGATTCAGTACCTGTCCTCCCTTCCTGCTTAGACTGTGAGCCCCATGTGGAACCTGACTACCTTGTATCTACCCCAGTATTTAGCCTAGTGCTTGGCACATAGTAAGCATTTAACAAATACCATTATTACTATTATTTAAAAGGGAAGGGAATTCCAGGCAGGGATAAAGGGTTGGAGCTGAGAGAATTGAAAATGACATGCAAGTTTAGAAGGTGAGTTTAGGGGGAATGAAAAGTTCAAGCTGGGAAAGAGAGGATGACAGGATATACTAAGGTGGGGAAGGCAAGTTCAATCCATAATTGTATCTAAAGAGGGCTTACTATACTAAGTGCTGGGGAGAGTACAATACAATAGAATTGGTAGACACATTCCCTGCTAAGAGCTCACATTCTAGAAGGGGAGACAGACAGTGATATAAATAAGTAAATTATGAATATGTACATATGTACTGTGGGGCTGAGGGAGGAGTTTCCCGAGTGTAGAGCACTGTACTAAGCACTTGGGAGAGTACAAGACAGAGGAGTTGGTCAAACATTCCTTGCCCACAACAAGAGTCCTCATCAAGTAATAATGATAATAATAATAATAATGTTGGTATTTGTTAAGCGCTTATTATGTGCAGAGCACTGTTCTAAGCACTGGGGTAGACACAAGGGAATCAGGTTGTCCCACGTGGGGCTCACACTCTTAATCCCCATTTTACAGATGAGGTAACTGAGGCACAGACAAGTGACTTGCCCAAAGTCACACAGCTGACAAGTGGCAGAGCTGGGATTCGAACCCATGATCTCTGACTCCAAAGCCTGTGCTCTTTCCACTGAGCCACGCTGCTTCCCTAAGTAGCGTGGCCTAGTGGATAGAGCACAAGCCTGGGAGTCAGAAAGATCTGGGTTCTAATCCTGGCTCCACCATGTGTCTGCTGTGTGACTTTGGGCAAGTCACTTCACTTCTCTGTGCCTCAGTTACCACATCTGTAAAGTTTGGATTAAGATGGTGAGCCCCATGTGGGACAGGGACTGCGTCTAACCCTATTTGCTTGTATCCACCCCAGGGCTTAGAATAGGGTCTGGCAAAGAGTAAGGGCTTAACAAATACCACAAGTAATATTATAAAGGACTGACCCATACAATTAAAATGACAGGGATAGTGATGCCAGATGTATTATAAGATTAAAAGATTAAAAATCTTCCTCTTCCTCTGCCTTATATCTATTATAAGATTTAAAATTGACTTTATTATAGTCCTCTGGACTATGTGCTGATGTATAATTTGCCACAAAATACAAATTGTCAATTCTATGATGTTTCTGGTGACAATGTATGGATGCGAAAGCTGGACAGTTAAAAAACCAGAAAGAAAGAATATTGATTCTTTTGAAATATGGTGTGGGAGAAGGCTTTTGCAAATATCATCGACTGCCCGAAAAACAAATGGACTTTAGGGCAAATTAAGCTAAAGTGGTCTTTGGAAGGCCAAATACAATTGAATGAAGTAACTTGACTTGGATTAGCATATTTTGGACACATAATCAGAAGTAGTAATTCTCTGGAGAAGACACTAATGCTAGGAAAAGTACAGAGAAAACAAGGAAGAGACAGACCAGTAGCTAGATGGATAGAGACCGTAACAACAGTAAGGGGAGAACCGTTAAAAAGGTTGCAGATTATGGCAGAGGACAGGACATTCTGGAGAAAGTATATCTATGGAGTCGCTATGAATTAGAAATGACTCAATGGTGCATAATAATTATTTAATAATAATAGACTGTAATCTCACTGTGGGCAGGGAATGTGTGTACCACCTATTATATTGTAATTTCCCAAGTGCTTAGTCAATTGCTCTGCACACTGTAAGTAGTGCTCAATAAATATGATTGATTGTATTTGTCCAGAAACTCAAATGATTTTGGAAAATGAATTTTTTTTTTTATTTGAGCCTAACATTCTCATACTTACCTCCCAACAAATAGTGCAGAGTAGAAAATCTTCAATACGCAAACTGTTGAAGGAAAAACAAAACAAAAAAGGAAACTATTGTTGAGTTTTAAGGTTACCTTGCCTTTGTGTAAGTGCTAGAAAAGGATAAAAGAAGCAACATATTACACTGTAATCACCGTCATTTTCACTTTCAAGTTACCATTGGTAAATGAATGATCCTTATGTTTGCTTTTGCTGCAGAGCTCTGCTTGGTGATCTCGAAGACGCTGCTTTTGTGAGGGAAATGAAGAGATCTGTAATGCAGTTTTCCATGGTAGATTGGAACTCTATTCCCACCCGAGAGGAAAAACACCTTGGAATTAAACCAGCAGAACCTGCTCAACTTCTGAAAGTCCTGTTCAGATAATGACTGGTACAATTTAGTGCTGACAAACTGAGCATTCTTTTGATCGTTTGAGTCACTTGCATTTTCCATGACCAGCTACTATTTAAATAAACATTCGATGGGAAAAAAAACAAAAGGAAAAAAGGGATTGGATGCCTTGTTGTTTATTCTTAAGTATTTTTCTAGGAAAGTGCAGATTAAGAAAAATCATATGAATTCCTTATTTATTGGAAACTGAAAAAAAATCAGTTACACTTCTTAGTTGTGGTATTTAAGGACTTTCTATGTGCCAAGCACAGTACTAAGAAAGGGGGTAAATACAATGCAGTCAGAAACTATCCCTGTCCCGCAAGAAGTTCAAAATCTGAGGGAGAGCCAGTATTTAATGCCATTTCACTGATGAGGAAACTAAAGCCCAGAGAATTGAAGTGACTCTTCCAAGGTCTCACAGCAGCAAGTGGCATCGAGGTATTAGACTTTAGATTTACTGACTCCCAGGCACCGAATCTTTCCACTATGCCACCTAGCTTCTTTATTAAACACTACCCGAAGACTTCCTTGCATTGGAGATTTCAGCTGAACCTGCTAGTCTCATCACACACAAAAGAATCCTAAATGTTCTTAAATCATCAGATAATTCAGGTCCAAAATTTGGCTTTGCTTGAATTGCTTAGAATTTTCTGAATCCTCCAATGCATCATGTAACCTTCTGTTTCACTTCTGTTACACGAAAATGTGTCTCTTTTGGGTTTGGGAGTTCACACTGACCTCAAAGGCGGGTCTAATAATAACAATAAAAATAGTTGCGGTATTTGTTAAGTACTTATTATGTGGTGGGCACTATACTGAGAGCTGGGGTTTATACAAGTAAATAGTGTTGGAAACAGTCTCTATCCCATGTTGGGCTCACAGTCTCAATCCCTATTTTACAGATGATGTAATTGAGGCCCAGAGAAGTGAAGTGACTTGCCCAATATCGCACAGAAGACAAATGGTGGAGCTAGAATTAGAACCCACAAACTACTCACTTCCAGGCCTGTGTTACATCCACTACGCCATGCTGCTTCTCGAGGTCTATGAGCTGGAGAAACTGAAAAACAAACCAAAATCCAGCCCCCACTCTGTGTCTTCAGGCTTAAAAAATAGTTTCTAGAAAATGGTATCCTCCAGAATTTGGCAGTGTGCTCCATTTCTTCAGTAACATCCTTTGCTCAGACTAGGTTCTTGTGATCCCACTCTGAGTTTGTCCATCTGAAAAAGGAATACACTAAGAGAAAACCTAAGTTTCACAATGAGGCTGCCAAACTGGACATGTTTTCAATTGATCAATTGTAGTCACGGACCCCTTACTGTGTACAGAGCACTGTACTAAGTGCTTGGGAGAGAACAATAGAACAGAGATGGTAGACCCATTCCCTGCCCACCACCCTGATTCTATTTGCTATTGTTTTAATGAGATGTTCTTCCCCTTGATTCTATTTATTGCCATTGTTCTTGTCTGTCCGTCTCCCCCGATTTGACTGTAAGCCCGACAAAGGGCAGGGACTGTCTCTATCTGTTACCAATTTGTACATTCCAAGTGCTTAGTACAGTGCTCTGCACATAGTACTCAATAAATACTATTGAATGAATGGATGAACCAACTTACCGTTTAGAGGGGGACCTGCTTTTTGTCAAATTATACTTTGCTTTAACACGATTCTATCCATTTAAGTGTCCTATCAGGATCCCTGGAGAATGTGTTCATTTACAAAACACACTGGTGTCTTTCAGACCTGAGCTACCAAAATTTCTTCCATGCCTGGGGAGATCTAGTTACATTGACTACTCACCTCGGGTGCCCAACCTTTCATTTCTGAGTGAGACAGTTTAGCGGCCGTGGATTTTGGGGGGAAGATGGAGGCACCCCAGAGCGGAGAGACACATTTCTAAAAATGAACAGACTCCTAATCCAAATTTTGGACCTGAATTATCTGATGATTTAAGAGTGAGGAGTTTTTGTTTCGTATGAAGGTTGATTGGCAACCACTGGAGGTTTTTGAGGAGGGGAGTGACATGCTCAGAAACAAAAACTCCTCACTCTTGGTTTCAAAGCTGTCCATCACCTTGCCCCCTCCTACCTCACCTCCCTTCTCTCTTTCTACTGTCCACCCCGTACACTCTGCTCCTCAGCCGCTCACCTCCTCATAGTCCCCGGTTCGCGCCTGTCCCGCCGTTGACACCTGGCCCACGTCCTACCGCTGTCCTGGAATGCGCTCCCTTCTCACATCTGCCAAACTAACTCTCTTCCCCTCTTCGAAGCCCTACTTAGAGCCCACCTCCTCCAGGAGGCCTTCCCAGACTGAGCCCCCCTTTCTCTGCTCCTCCTCCCCTCCCCCCCGCCCTCTGCTCTTCCCTCTTTCCCTCAGCACTGTGCTTATTTGCATATATTACCCTATTTATTTTGTCAATGAGGTGTCTATCTCCATGATTCTATTTATCTTGATGATGTTGTCTTGTTTTGTTTTGCTCTGCTTTGCTTTGCTGTCTCCCCCATTAATGTGCAGGGATTAATTAGACTGTGAGCCCATTAATGGGCAGGGATTGTCTCTATTTGTTGCCGAATTGTATATTCCAAGTCCTTTGTACAGTACTTTGCACATAGTAAGCTCTCAATAAATACTATTGAATGAATGAACTACCACCTCTGCGTGGATGATAATCCAAATCTCCCTCTCCTATCCTGATCTCTCCCTCTCTGCAGTTTACCATTTCTACACTCTGCTGCCCGGATCACTTTTCTACAAAAATGTTCAAGATACATCATCCTACTCCTCAAAAAACTCTAGTGGTTGCCCATCCACCTCCGCATCAAAGAAAAACTTCTCACCATCTTGACCCCTCCTACCTCACCTCACTACTCTTCTACTACTACCCAGCCCGCATTCTTCGCTCCTGCATTGCTAAATTTCTCACTATGCCTCCATCTCGCTGCTGACCCCTCACCCACATCCTGCCTCTGGCCTGGAATTCCCTCCCTCCTCATATCTGACAGACAATTACCCTCCCCACAACCCCTTCAAAGCCTTATTGAAGGCACATCTCCTCCAGGAGGCCTTCCCTGATGAAGCACCCCCTTACCTCTTCTCCCACTCCCTTCTGCATCACCCTGATTTGCTCCCTTTGTTCTTCCCCTCTTCCAACCCCACGGCACTTATGTACATATCGGTAATTTATTTATTTCTATTAATGTCTGTCTCCCCTTCTAGACTGTAAACTCGTAGTGGGCAGGGAATGTGTCTGTTTAATGATGTATTGTACTCTCCCAAATGCTTAATGTAGTGCTATGCACACAGTTTTGTTTCGTTGTCTGTTTCCCCAGTTTAGACTGTGATCCCATTGTTGGGCAGGGACTGTCTCTGTTGCTGAACTGTACATTCCAAGAGCTTAGTACAGTGCTCTGCACATAGTGAGTGCTCAATAAATATGACTGAATGAATTAATAAGTGCTCAATAAAGACTGAATGAAAGGAAATGCTCAAATATCATTGGTTGATTAACTAGTCGACTGCAATAGGAGAAATTCTGAGATTACAGTTACCTGCATGTGTGCCTTTCTCTTCATCCTGGGATTCTGTTTTAGCAGAAATTTGTAATGTACCTCATTAGGTATCTTTTTTAACTTGCATTTCCCTCAAATTTTTATTTAAATGTTAGGCATTCAGCTGTATTTTTTTTTGTAAATTTCTGGATACAATTTTATGCTGGAGCTGAGGGCTCAAGGCCTATGCCTTGAGGGTCAGAGATAGGAGACAGTAAATCAAAATTCTGTTTTCGAAACAGAAACCCCATTATGTGAAATGCAACAGAACTATATCTGCTGGATAGAACCTAGGGGGAAGAAAAAAAAACAAGTCTTGGCTCCCTCACTACAGAAAAGCAGAGAGGACTATGGTAGGGAAGAAAAAAAAAAACTAATATGGTAGGCTTTGTTATTTTACAAAAGAAAGAAGGAAAATGAAAATCACTAACAGTTTTCAATCTGTAAACCTAAGTCACAGTGGAGTGTAAGTGGGCAAAGAAATTGGATTCAAGGAGCTTATTAATGCAGTGGCTGGTTGTCACATAAAGAGAAGATAATGACTTTCAAAAGCTGAGCCCTTTGTTTCTTCTTTGGGTCGCATGACTATTCTTTATGAGTTTGAGATTTATTTTAACCCTCTAAGAAAGGTTAATTCCTTTTATGGTGGCACAATCAAAATGAACAATCCAGTTCATCCTTTGTATATACACATATAGAAGAGTGGACATAAAGCAAATTACCTTCACTAGCATTATTTTCTATTTTTTAAACTATAAGTGGAAATATTAAGAATGTATTTAACGATAATCACTGTAGTATTTGCCAAATGCTTACTACATGCTGAGCACTGGGCTAAATTCTGGGATAGTGAGACAGAATAATCAGATTGGACATAGTCCTTGTCCCACATGGGGCTCCTGGTCTAAGGGAGTAAAGGAACTTCGTACTCATTTTGCAGATGAGGAACTTGCCCAAGGTCACTCAGCAGGCAAGTGGAGTAGCTGTGATTAGAACCCAGGTCTCTCTCCTGACTCCCTCTAAACTGTAAGCTTGTTATGGGCAGAAAACATGTCTGCTAAATTTGGTTGCACTGTGCTCACCCAAGCACTTAGTAATAATAATAATAATAATGTTGGTATTTGTTAAGCACTTACCATGTGCAAAGCCCTGTTCTAAGTGCTGGAGTAGATACAAGGTAATCAGGTTGTCCCACGTGAGGCTCACAGTCTTCATCCCCATTTTACAGATGAGGTAACTGAGGCAGAGAGAAGTGAAGTGACTTGCCCACAGTCACACAGCTGACAAGTGGCAGAGCCAGGATTAGAACCCAAGACCTCTGACTCCCAAGCCCGTGCTTTTTCCACTGAGCCATGCTGCTTCCCGTACGGTGCTCTGAACATTGGTGCTCTGCACATAGTAAGCACTCAATAAATAGGATTGATTGATTCCAGCCATGTGCTCTTTCCATTAGGCTAAAGATATCAATTAGTCAATGGTATTTCTTATGTGCAAAGCACTGTACTAAGCATGAGAAATGAGAATCATGTCCATGTTCTTTAAAATGACTTGCTCATGAAAATAAAAATGGTCATGATTTAAGTCCAAGTTGCAGCTCAGTCATTAACAGCAGAAAGTTTATAAGTTTTAGGCTCACTAACTGCTCCATTTTATAGCTTAGAGCAATGACCTTGGGCAAGTCGCTCAACTTCTCTCTGCCTCAGTTACCTCATCTGTAAAATGGGGATTAAGACTGTGAGCCTCATGTGGGACAATCTGATTACCTTGTACCTACCCCAGTGCTTAGAACAGGGCTTGGCACGTAATAAGTGCTTAACAAATAACATAATAATAATAATTATTATTATTAATTATTGTCCATCATGAAAGAATTGAGACATTCACAGTTAGTGCTTTGAGAGCAAGGGAGGAAAGATGCTGGAGACACAAAGAAGCAAACAGGTTGCACCTTCAAAAACAGTATACCCTGTCAGATTTTAAATAGCTTAAACCATACATTCCTCCTTTATATTTGCCATACTATTTAATTTTAATTAGTCATTGCTCACAACAACCCTGAGGCAGATTAGCATCTTCTTCTCTCGCATTTCATCAGTCTTCTGTGCGGATTTGAATAAATATTCAAAAAAGGCTTTGATCTCTTTAGATGAGTAGATCCCAAAGTAAATATTATTTATTTATATGAAAAGTATTTCACAGTCAGTGCAAGAGACATATCTAGGTCATAGAGATGGCATAACTAGGCTGATGGAACTCTAAATATAAGGTGAATATTGTTGCATGGAAGCAAACTCATTATGAGAAAAAGGAAAGCTGTAAAGAGAAAACCTTGGAAACTTGGAAGTTGCAAGGTGAATTTCAGGTGAAGTTGGCAGGGGACAGTCCCAGAGACTCTAAAAGACAATTTCTCATCAAATCTTGTTTACCGATCATTAAATCAAAAAGGCTCATCACCTCTCCTTTTACATTAGAAGAACAAAGATAGCCCACATGGTTCGGTCGTTCCCACTGTAATGGCTTCTTGTCCAAGGCCCAGATGCAGATATCTGAGATCGTTTGTCATGACACAGTGAGCCTATCCAGACATACCTGAGGAGGGTCACCTAATGTGATAACTACATCCAAGATTGACGTTTACTGCCTTAGGTTTGCCATGCAGCGACACGGAGATGACACATGGATCTTCTAACTGACTGCACCTTTTGAAGACATCGGCTAAATCCTCCTTACTCTTCTGATCTCCGTACTTCTCCAGAAATAGCATCTAAGCTGCTTTCGCTTTCAGACACAAGTACAGGCTGAAGAGATTCTTTAATTTTCTCTTTTTCTTCGGTCGCAGAATCCTCTTTCCTAAGTCCTGGCTCGGAATCTGACCTTTCTTCGTTTGTCGAAGAGGAATCTATGGCCAGTGCTTCATCTAATAAAAGAGGAAATAGTTACATGTCTGCAGAGAGGCATATAAGTCACCATCAAAAAATCAAGAGCCTGACTGCCCTTTACTAAGCACCCACAGAATAACAGAAGCAAAACACATATTCCCTGTCCTCAAGAAGCTCAAAATCTAATGGGGAAAGAAAGGCAGATAAAATGTGAGTGTGGTTTGACCTAGCCCAGGTGAGCATTTCTTAAAGGGTCCACAGGAAGTGTCTTTGTTAAGGTTCCCGAAGTCTAAGAGAACTTCCATAGGTCTGTTTTTCCATTTCAATAGCTTCTCTGATTACTCTGGCTCTGAACAGGATCTTCTGTGTTCCTTTCCAGGGGACAAGGTGGAAGTTGCTCAAAGGCAGGAATTGCCTCGTTTACTTCTATTGTATATCAACCAAGAGGTGAGGAGAGTGCTCTCTACATTCAGAAGGGGCTTAATAAATGCTGATTCTGGAGGGCAAGTCCATCCTGCATCTGGCCTCCTGCTGATGGGCCAGTTCCCTTTCAACTGCAAAGCTTCAGTCCCCTGGTCTAGCCTAATTAACAACCTAATTAACTTGTGCCTACCCCAAGGCTTAGACCAGTATTTGACACATAGTAAGCACTTAACAAATACCATTAAGAGAAAATTATACAATAGTATCGTCCAGTACCCTCAGCTACCATCAGGGTTGACTAGCATGCTCTAGTGGAAAAAGAGTGAAAACAAGCAGCGTGGCTTAGTGGAAAGAGCACGGCCTTGGGAGTCAGAGGACATGGGTTCTAATCCCGGCTCCACCACCTGTCTGCCATGTGACCTTGGGCAAGTCACTTCACTCTGTGTGCCTCAGTTCCTCATTTGCAAAATGGGGATTTTGAGCCCCATGTGAGCCCCATGTGGACAGGGACCGTGTCCAACCTGATTAGCTTGTATCTACTCCAGCGCTTAGTACAGGGCCTGGCTCATAGTAACTGCTTAATATCACAATAATTACTTTTAAAAGAAGAGCATCAGGCTGGTCTCCTCCCAATCTGGTCCCTGGCCCAGAGTTGCCTTCCAATTCTCAAATGGCCATTAACTGAGCTCCGTACGTCCCACCGTTACCTTTTTTTTGCCTCTTTTCTTGCCGCTTTTTTTCCCTGGCAGCTTCTTTCTCTTGCTTTTCATAGGATTCCTTTAGTATCTTGCAGACTTTTTTATGGGTAAACCAGTGTGTTTTCTGGCAGTTCTGATCACAGTAGATGACCTAAAAATTGTACAAAGATATCACTTACAGCTCCAAGACCGTGGTCCAACTTGTAACTTTAGAGTGTAGCAAGGGAATATTCTCCTGGTTAGAAAGCTAGAAAAATGTATTACATTTGCGATTAGGACTGCTAAATGGTGCTTTTATAACAGTATATTGTTAAATGCTGACTATGTGCTAAGCACTGGGCTAGGTTCAGTATAATCAGAATGCAAACTGCCTCTGTCCCACACAGGGCTCAGAGTCTAATGTGGAAGGAAGAATGGATATTTAATCACCACTTTACAGATGAGAAAACTGAGGCTCAGAGAAGTTAAGTGACTTGTCCAGGGTCACACAGAAGGCAAGTGGCAGAAACAGGATTAGAATCCCTGTCCTGTACTTCATCCACAACTGCTTGCCCTTTTAAAGCATTCATTCATTCAATAGTATTTATTGAGCGCTTACTATGTGCAGAGCACTGTACTAAGCGCTTGGGATGAACAAGTCGGCAACAGATAGAGACAGTCCCTGCCGTTTGACGGGCTTACAGTCTAATCGGGGGACCAATCAATGTAACTCATTCCATAATTCCCTTCCAAATGTATCTCTGGGTGCCCATTAGCTGTGCAAAATGTCCTACAAATTTACTTTTCAAAAACATTGCCAAAGCTGAACCCTAATAGCTTTCCCAGCCTCCAGAGAGTTACCAGTTGCTCAGACTTACCATCTTGCACACCGAGCACCTTTTATCGGCTCCCTTTTCGCCACATGTGGTACAAAATTCCACATCCACGAATCCCACTTGGCCAGTGATGGCTTGAGTAAGGACAGAGAAAGCAGTAGGGTCAGATCCCTAGTTGGGGGAGGGGAGAGGAAGAGGGAGAGGGAGTCAGCAGAAGGGGGAGAAAAAAAGTGAAATCTCTTGAAACACCAAAATTAGGTAGATGTATGTTTTTTAAGTGAAAACTCCCTAATATCAAACAGCCCCAAATGTAGGAATAGCAAGTGTCACCGGCACCCACTGTCTATGAAAGGGGGCAAAGATGGGGTGTCTTGCCTCCACAATTATTTGTGTGGGACTCTTAAGCCTACTCCTCCCAGTTCTCAATTCTCTGATAAGACTGCAGAGTTTCCCCTCAGGGTTGAAAAGATGCAAAATGTTGCTTTTCTGGCTTATTTTTGGAAAGCTGTTTCATTCCCAATCCTCACCCTCCCTTAAAATCCCTGCTTCCTTTTCATTCCCTCCATGCTCAAAATTAAAAGTTGGCACATAGGATGGAATCAATTAGCTGGAAAATTCAGACCAAAAATCCAAATATTAATAAACCCAAAATAAAAAAACAAACATACACCCCCAAAACCCATTAGGTTTGTCCTGAATGATACTGATTTCAGGACTCCGGTTCATCTTTCCACATGTTCTTTGGAAAAACAAACTAAAATCTACCCTGATGCTCCAGATGTTGAAGATCATTCAATTTCCATTTGAATAGTTATATATGACTAAATGCTGTCAAGAACACAGCCCCTACTGGAAAATGCTGCATCTATATTCCACTTGGAAAAATGTAAAGAGGCCTAGAATCTCATACTTTATCCTCGTCCAGAGTTCCAGGTTCTCAAACTGAACTGCTAAAGCCATGATTAAAGCTTTATTTCTTTAATGTCTGTTTTTGTAATTTGGGCCCTTGGAGAAGTAGTAGCTAGAATTTATCATAATGCAGCCAGCTCTTTATAAAGTTTGTGGAATTAAACAAAAGTTTACCAATTTCACCCATTACTACTCTGCCTAGCATATATTTCCAATATATTTCCAATCATGTGCCATTAACATTCTAAGGACACATCTAAATTTAAAATCTGATGAAGTAGCGATCCTTATCATTTTGAGGCAAATGAATATAGGCATGTGCTTCTGAAGAAGACACTGAGATTTTCTTCACTGTCAGTGTTTATAAACAGCTTGCTAGGGGAGACCTACACAAGTAACAATAATAATAATAGGAATAATAATAAGAAGAAGAATAAAAAAATATTTAACTGCTTTTTATGTGCCAAGCACTGTACTAAGTGCTGGAGTAAATACTGTATGAAGCAGTTTTAAGGAGAGGGAGAACAGGTATTGAATCCCCAGTCATTTTCCCTTGTAACTAGGGACAAAAGATTGCGATAAACACACTGCTTCCAGTTTTAAAGACTATTTCGACACTATCCTTGACAAACTGGAAAATCTCTGGCTGTCGTGAACCCTTGTCTGTTTCTGTCTTTGTCTCTCTCTCTCTCTCTCTTGTCACTGTCCCCGCCTTAACCAAACAATGTTTGGATGCAGTCATGAGCAAGTATGATTCCCTGGAAGGTTGCTGTGAGCTTAAAAATTTGGGCAATCACTATTTTATTAATAATAATGATAATAATAATGGTATTTGTTAAGCAGCTGTGTGTTAAGCACTGTTCTAAGCACTGGTGTAGATATAAGATCATCAGGTTAGATGCAGTCCCTGTCCTACACAGAGCTCATCGTCTTAATATAGTGGGGGGTGTGGGGTGTGGGTGTGTGTGTGTGTGTGTAAATCTACATGTGGGACTCAATAAATTATTCTTAATCCTGTGTTTAATTAGTCAGACCAGCAACAGAGAGACATAGAGAAAAGACATCTGCCAGAGGGGAACAATTAAGCCGCTATATTCTCAGAGGCAGAATATGCCTCTGATAGAAGTAATTTTGTTTCACTGGTCAACTTGGCCATCATTTGTAAGGTCTATTTCTGTGAGAAAAATTACTGCACAAACCTTTTGCTGTGCTGAATGAGCTTTGGTTTCACGGATGAACTCACCTAAATCACTCAATCAATGGTATTTGTTGAGAGCTTACTGTGTGGCGAGTGCTGTACTAAATACTTGGAACAGTCCAATAAAGTACACAGATAACTCTCAAGGACCTAAAAAATGTCTCCAATTTAACACTTCCAAAGATAATGGAAAAATAAAGATACACCTGAGAAGATCCTGATAGCAGGAGAAGGTATCAGAGAAACATGGTTGTCTGGTTAATCTCCCTTAACAGAAACACTCGTGCACTACAGGCATCAAATCCACCACAAAAACCTGGTCAACCAATCAGGCATATTAAGAACAAGGATTTGGTTAAAGGGAGTCTTACAATTTCTACTGGTGCAATACTTCTCACAAGTTGTTGGAGGAGGGTAGCTTCACAATAAGGAAACTTTCGAATGCACTCTCGAATGAGCTTTTCTTGATACACAGGAAAGCCATCTACGTCTCTGCCTTTTAACAAGCTGAAAGAGAGCAAAGTTTCCAAGAGAGCAAACTTCACAAACATTGTCAAGTTGTTGTTGGTTGTTCCCACCGATATAAAAATGTCTATATTAAGCAGTTTTGTCATGTCTCTGGCAAATTGTGGTTGGTCATTCGAATCAAAATGACATCAAACTTTCTTTTTGGACTACAGCACTGCCTCTGAAGCATCTGTAAAGATCCTCTTTGCAAACATGTCTCAGGGCAGAAATAAGAGAAGAGTCCGTATTGGAATATATCTGCAGAATGACTTATGTGGCCATTGCTGAATTAGTTATTTCCCAGCCATCTTCCTTATTAGAAAACCCAAAAATTCAAAACAAGGATCAGACTTGGGAGAACCCACCTGTCTCCACTAATAATAATAATAATAATGTTGGTATTTGTTAAGCACTTACTATGTGCAGAGCACGGTTCTAAGTGCTGGGGTAGATACAGGGTAATTAGGTTGCCCCACATGAGGCTCACAGTTAATCCCCATTTTACAGATGAGGTAACTGAGGCACAGAGAAGTTAAGTGACTTGCCCAAAGTCACACAGCTGACAAGTGGCAGAACCAGGAGTCGAACTCATGACCTCTGACTCCGAAGCCCAGGCTCTTTCCACTGAGCCACGCTGCTTCCCACTAACTTTTCAATAGCCAGAAAAAATATATATCTACTACATTTGAGCACCATCTCCCATACACTCCTTACATAATTCCAGTGAACTCAATCAACTGTATTTGTTAAATACCTAAGGTGAAAAGAGCACCATATTAAGGTATTGGGAAAGTATGTAAACGTGTTGTGGGCAAGGAATGTGTCTACTGACTCTGTTATATCGTACTCTCTCAAGCGCTTAGTGGAGTGCTCTGCACACAGTAAGTGATCAATAAATATCATTGGGGATACAATACAATAGAATTAGCAGACACAACCCCTGCCCTCAAAGAGCTCAAGAGAAAAGTACACTGAACTTTTTTTTACAGATGTGGGAGAAGGAAGTGCCGCTGTAAAGAGGACATCATTTTCATAAATGCAAACTAAGGTTTCAGGCAAGAATTTGCCAGCATTTCACATACAGGATTTAAAGAGATCCAAAGCACCACCTTTTGATTAGACCATCCAGCGAAGCCTCACGTTCTTTCAAGAAGTTAATGCATTTCTGGAACACACAACTGATGTAGTGCATTTTTATAGCCAAGACTTCATTCATATCTCTTTGTTTCATGCATTTCTCACAAATGAGATCCAGCACCCGGTAGCATTTTGTCAGGGCTTCTGCTTCAGCCAAGAGAGGATTCTCTTTCACAAGCAGCACAATCTGAAAGAAATATCAGATAGCTTAGAAGTAGGGTAGATGTACTCTCAAAACCGAAGCCCAGGAGCAATACAATACTGTATCCATTCTATAAAGTAGTATAGTTACTGAGGATCTACTGCTTGTAATATGCTGTACAAAAAGCTTGGCCGTACAAGAGAAGCACAAGATACATTCTCTGACTACAAGGAACTTACACTTTAACTGAGGGAGACAAATATAAAATATTACAAATATGGAACACTGTTCCATCCAACCCAGGGATCTAGCAAGGCAACAGCATGCTTGGCAGAACAATTTAATAGTTTTCCTCCTTCATCTATCCTCATTCTATATACAGCTTCTAACACCCTTAACTATTCTCTTCTAACCCATTATGGACCACACCATGAATTTAATCAAATCCTTCTTGAACCTCTTGATAGTTTCTATTTGCACACTCACTCGGATAATGAATTCCAGATATTTACTATCCAGTGTATAAAAAATCAATTATTATGGTTAGTATTAGTATTCAGCACTTACTACATGATGAGCACTGTTCTAAGCCCTGGGGCAGATACAGGTTGATCAGGTTGAACACTGTCCCTGTCCCACATGGGGCTTGCAGTCTAATGAGGAGGGAAAACAGATATTTTAGAGCTCAGGAAACTGAGGCACAGAGAAGTCAAGTGACTTGCCCAAGGTCACACAGCAAGCAGAGTTGGGATTAGAACCCAGTTCTTCTGACTCCTAGGCCCGTGCTCTTTCCACTCAGTCACACAGCTTCAGCGTTCATCATTTTCATCATCTAAACTATATGTTTGTTGTGGGCAGGGAATGTGACAATTATATTGTTATATTGTATTCTCCCAAGTATTTAGTACAGTGTTCTGCACACGGTAAGCAGGCAATAAACACAACTGATTGATCATCATGCATAACAAAAATTTCCCTTGGGTCTGTATAGCACCTTTACGTATGCCAAAGAATTATTACATTCCATATCACGGCTTGTTCTCAGATTATCATGGTGAGGTAAGAATAGGCAGGATTTAATATCCTCATTTTGCAAATGGGGAAACTGAGGTTAAATGAATTGCCTGAGCTCACTCAGCAGGCCAAGGGCAGAGTTGGAATGCAAACCCAGGCCTCCTGACTCCTAGATCTGGATCTTTTCCAGTGAAAAAAGTTAACTTGCTCTAAATATAAAAGACTGGGATTCTAGAAGCGGAAAACAAAACATCTGGAAAGCTGAGCCAAGTAAAATTAAAATAATTTGATTTTCATTTAAAAAAGAAAACTAATTTTAATTTTTAAAAATAATTGAATTAGTTTTAGCCATCTGATTTTTTTTTTTTTCCTGAGCATGAACTTCCGGCTCGGGAGTTGTTTTCACAGTTGAAGAAGATGACACTGAGTTGAAATTCACTCCTGGGTGCTTGTATGACTGCAAAGGCCACCGTCAGCCCCCGAGTCCAGGCTGAACTGTGAGTGCCAACAAAGACTATCCGTTGTTGTGCTGTCATGTTTTATGCTCGCAGGGCCCACTGCTATTTTTGCTTCCTCCTCCTCGTTTTACAATCCTTCCAGAGCCTCTGCTCAACCCAGATGGCCCCGTACAACCGCAGAGCGCTGTACTGGCCTTACTTTAACCTATTGATGTCCTATTCCCAGCAACTCTATAATACGGTCTGAGAATTGGTTTAAAAATAACAATGATAATTATGAATTTGTTAAGCTCTTACTATGTGTCAAGCACAGTTCTAAGCACTGGGGAAGATACAAGGTAATTAGATTGGACACAGCCCCTGTCCCACATGGGGCTCACAGTCTCAATCCCTATTTTACAGATGAGGTAACTGAGGCACAGAAGTGAAGTGACTTGCCCAAGGTTACCCAGCAGACAAGTGGCAGAGCTGGGATTAGAACCCACGACCTCTGATTCCCAATTCTGTGCTCTTGCTACTAGGCCACGCTGCTTCTCATGGTGTTTGACTGCACCCTTCAAATTTCTGCTAAAGAGAAACATTTTACAAACATACCCCTTTCTCACCACATGCCTCAAAAGTTGTCGGTTAAATCTGTTATGGCTAGCCGACATGATTTCCACTTGGTTACCATCATAGGATTGGAGAGATTGGATAATACTACTAATCATGGCATTTGTTACGTAATTACTATGTGCCAAGCACTGAACTAAGTGCTGGGGTAGATAGAAGATCATCAGACTGGACAGAGTTCCTGTCCCCCACACAGTTGATGTGTTCAGAGACACTTCAGCAGTCAGTCAGTAGGACTTATTTATCATACTCATTGAGTACTTACTGTGTGCAGAGCACTGTACAAAACTCTTGGGAGAGTAGAATATAACAATATAAAAGAAATATCCTCTGCCCAGAACACTCTTCCTCCCAGCTTCAAGGGAGCAGAAGAGATTCCCCATCTTCTTTACTCAATTTTCTTTTTTTTCTTTTGGATTAGACCAACCGCTTTAAAAAATATCAGTTTCCACAGGCACCTGTCAACCAAAGAGTGCAGTTCTATGTCTCAAATGTGCGGCAGAGCGGGAGAGCAGCAGCTGAGGGCTGGATCTCTGTTCTCCAGGCCCAGGGAGGACTCGTGCCAGGGGTTCTGACGGAAAGCGTGATGGGAAATGAAATGGACGCTGGGTCGAGGCAGAAGCTGATAATACCAGTAGTAATAATAATAATGGTACTACTCATTAAGAGCTTACTATGTTCTAGGCACAGTACTAAGCACCAGGATAGATACAAGTTAGTTGGGTTGGACACAGTCCCTAACCCACATGGGGCTCACAGTCTTAATCCTCATCTTTAAAAGTTACATACTTGCCCAAGGTCACACAAAAGACAAGCAGCAGAACCGGAATGGGAACCCAGGTCCTCTGACGCCCAGGCCCGAGCTCTTTCCACTATACTATACTGCTTTTTCTATGCTACCCATTCATTCATTTGCATTTATTAGGCATTTACTGTGTGCAGAGGGCTGTACTAAGCCCTCGGGGGAGTACAATATAACGATAAACAGAAGCTATCCTATCTCTAGCTGCCCAGGACTCCCATCAGCTACCGTCCCAACACAGGAACAACTTAAACAGCGGCATTAGGCCACCTCAACTTTAAGAGTGTCAACAAGGCCATAGCTGTGGCCACAGCCAAGGTCACGTTTGTGGCTGATGGCCTGAGCCACAAGGAGACTGGACTCCTGCTACTCCTTTTGTGTTTATCGGCATCTGGGTCTTTTGTAATTTTGTTTCACCTCACATATCTATCACAAACCCCCTCTTTGGCCTATTTGTAGATTGTGAGCCTCTTAGGGCCACGGACCTTGTCTCCTTCTTATACAAGTGTTTATTCTCAGCATTTCATACTACTCCTGCAACCACCACCACGGCAGATCTTCTCTCCTCCTACTGAGATTAGTAGCTGTCGTCGTACCAACCTCTCTTCTGGATTTTAAATATCCTACTAGCAAAATCAAGGGACATGTAGTAATTCAATCCCCTAACTCAATACTTGAAACGCTTGTATGCTCATTGTGGGTAGGGAATGTGTTTATTGTTGTATTGTACTCTCCCAAGCGCTTAGTACAATGCTCTACACAGAGGAAGTGCTCAATAAATATGACTTAATGAGTTAAGGGGGAGTTGGGCTCTCCAAAGTTGACTCCAGGAAGCTTTAGGCTCAATTTGGTCCACAGTGACATGAGGATTACCCACACAGGTTTAGGCCCAGAGGGATATTTCCAGAAAAAGCTAGTCTGAACGTGACTTTCTTCCAGGCTACACAGACCGTGTGAGTGGAAACAATAGGAGATGTTAGACTGGCTTTGAACGGAAACACTCAATGGCTTTGCAGTCTTGGGCCCAGTGAGGGCAGGTGCTGCTATTAATAATAATAACAATCATAATAACGACAGCATTTGTTAAGTGCTTACTATGTGTCAATTACTGTTCCAAGCACTGGGATAGATGCAAGGTTATCAGGTTGTCCCACATGAGGCTCACAGTCTTAATCCCCATTTTACAGATGAGGCAACTAAGGCACAGAGAAGTAAAGTGCCCAAAGTCACACAGCTGACAAGTGGCGGAGCCGGGATTAAAACCCACAACCTCTGACTCTCATGCTCTTTCCACTAAGCCATGTTGCTTCTCGTATTAAGATTAAATACATCCTTCCTTCTTATTGGTCTGTGTTCTAGGGTGGATCCTGGGAAAGAACCCCATTCCTGGGTTACAGGTGTCATGCCCATTCACTGGTCTGAGATGCCTGGGACCCGGGGGCGGGGATTGGGGAGGGAGGGATAACAGGACACGTGGCCAGAGACAGCTGGACTAGAGGCCTAGGAAGGGAAAGGCAAAAGGACTAGAAAGAGACTCAGACTTCCCCTGACATCCCTCCAACTTGGAATTGCTTCCGACCACTTCTTCCTGAAGGGCCGGACGAAGCCCGAGCCTTCTGCGTCTCATCGGAGGGAAGCGGGAAGGAGGAAATCGATTGGTTAGAAACCCCCTACGCAAATGCCAGAATCATAGATACCAAACCCACATCCTTGCTATGTTAACGTGGTGTCTATGTTTACACATAGGAATGTTGAATAATTACGATATTTACTAAACATAATATTGGTATTTGTTTTGTTAAGCGCTTACTATGTGCCGAGCACTGTTCTAAGCACTGGAGTAGGTACAGGGTAATCAGGTTGTCCCACATGAGGCTCACAGTCTTCACCCCCATTTTACAGATGAGGTAACTGAAGCCCAGAGAAGTAAAGTGACTTGCCCACAGTCACACAGCTGACAGGTGGCAGAGCTGGGATACGAACCCATGACCTCTGGCTCCCAAGCCCAGGTTCTTTCCACTCAGCCACGCTGCTTCTCTATGCTTAGTAGGTATCAAGCATGGTGCTAAATGCTAAGGCAGATGCGAGATAAAGAGTTTGAATTTAAGAGGAGGGTGGGTTTCTCATCCCCAGTTAACAGACAAGGACCCGAGGCCCAGAGAGGTTAAGTTAGTGGCCCAGTGGAAAGAGCATGGGTCTGGGAGTCAGAAGAATCTGGATCTTAATCCTGGCTCTGCCACTTGTCTGCTATGGGAACTTGGGCAAGTCACTTCACTTCTTTGTGCCTCAGGTGCCTCATCTGTAAAATGGGGATGAAGACTCTGAGACCTGTGTGGGATAGGGACTGTATCCAACCCGATTATCTTGTATCTATCCAAGCGCTTAGTGCAGTTCCTGGCACATAGTAAGAGCTTAATACCATTAGTATCACTATCATTATTATTATTATTATGTGGCATAGCAGACTAGTGGCAGAGCTAGGATGAGAAACTAATGCCTCTAATTGCTAGCCCCATGTTCGTGAGAAGCAGCGTGGCTCAGTGGAAAGAGCCCGGGCTTGGGAGTCAGAGGTCATGGGTTCTAATCCTGGCTCTGCCGCATGTCTGCTGTGTGACTCTGGGTAAGTCACTTCACTTCTCTGTGCCTCAGTTACCTCCTCTGTAAAATGGGGATTAAGACTGTGAGCCCCACATGGGACAACCTGATTCCCTTGCATCCCCCCTAGCACTTAGAACAGTGCTTCGTACAGAGTAAGTGCTTAACAAATACCATCATTATTATTACTATCATTACTAGGCCAAGCTACCCCTTCCCTAACAACAGAAATACTTAACGTTCAGAAAGAACGAGATTGTTGTTTCCACAACAGTCTGCCTCAACCAAGAAGCACTGTACCGCACTACTTCTTTAAAAAATCAGATCCGAGGAACAAGAAGTTACCGGCTCCACAGTTCAACAATCACACACCTCAGCCACGGGCAAAGCTCCTTCCTTTCCCGAGGGACCTTGAACATTTCTCTTGTTAACAACCTGGGGTCTTTCTTTTATTTTTTTAAAAAAAAGATGTAATGTCTGAGTAAGCCGGTTTAGATTGTTGCTTTTGTTTCCGTAAATCCCTGCTTATCCTGTTTCCTGGGAAGGAGTTAATGAGAGCGTTGGGATCACGTTCCTCAAGGAGGGGGTTAGTGTACGTGCCACCACCTGCCCCTTATTCCCACCCTCCCGGAGGCCTTCCTGCCACCATCCTGTCTTTCCCCCTGCCTCAGCACAGTCTTTCTCCTTTCACAAACTTCCTTTTGGTAATCTGCCCAAATCCCAAACACTGCCCAAGTCTTCCTCGAGGACAAACATCTCCATTATCATCTGTAAAATGGGGATTAAGACTGAGCCCCGTGTTGGATATGGACGGTGTCCAACCTTATTATCTTGCATCTACCCCAGCGCTTCGAAAAGTGCCTAGTACATAATAAGCACTTAAATACCACAATCACTACTATTACTAATAATGATAATACTATTATTACTGATAGTAATAGTAATTGATACTACTATTACCATTAATTTATGTGTCTAACCTATTTATTTTGTTAATGAGATGTACATCACCTTGATTCTATTTATTGCTATTGTTTTTGTCTGTCTCCCCCGATTAGACTGTAAGCCCGTCAATGGGCAGGGACTGTCTCTGTTACCGATTTGTACATTCCAAGTGCTTAGTAAAGTGCTCTGCACATAGTGGGCATTCAATAAATACTATTGAATGAATTAATGATATTGCTACTGCTACTACTAATGATAATAATAATATCGTGGGCTATGTTAAGCTCTTTTTATGTACCAAGCACTACACTAAACAGCAAGGAGGGTACGATATAATCAGAGAAGGTAGAGTCCCTGTTCCACCCTGCAGGTGAAGGAGATCCACTGCGGGAGGTGGGTTCGTCGGAGGTCTTTAATAATGTTGGTATTTGTTAAGCGCTTACTATGTGCAGAGCACTGTTCTAAGCGCTGGGGTAGACACAGGGGAATCAGGTTGTCCCATGTGGGGCTCACAGTCTTAATCCCCATTTTACAGATGAGGGAACTGAGGCACCGAGAAGTTAAGTGACTTGCCCACAGTCACACAGCTGACAAGTGGCAGAGCTGGGATTCGAACTCATGAGCCCTGACTCCAAAGCCCGTGCTCTTTCCACTGCGCCACGCTGCTTCTCTAAAAGGCCTTGGGAAATGCAGAATCATTCAGAAATGCAGAACTCATGATCACTGTGTGGGTCCAATGTTGGAGGACTTGATGTGTTTTAAGATAGGTTCTCTCCGCTCCCCATTTGCACAGACAAAAGGAATCGGGAAGCAGCATGGCTCAATGGAAA
The DNA here is from genome assembly GCF_004115215.2 of Ornithorhynchus anatinus. Taxonomy (NCBI): domain Eukaryota; kingdom Metazoa; phylum Chordata; class Mammalia; order Monotremata; family Ornithorhynchidae; genus Ornithorhynchus; species Ornithorhynchus anatinus. The sequence goes on along the minus strand of NC_041735.1, from coordinate 63,122,191 downwards.
GAACACAGGCCTGGGTTCTAATCCTGCTCTGCCACTTGGCTTCTGTGTGACCTTGGGGAAGTTACTTCACTTTTTTGTGCCGCAGTTTCTTCACCCATAAAAGGAGAATCCAATTCTCCCTCTTTCTTAGACTGTCAGCCCGGTGTGGGGCAGGGACTATCAGTCAGTCAATCATATTCATTGAGCGCTTACTGAGTGGAGAGCGCGGCAATGAGTGTTTGGGAGAGTACAATATAACAATACAGCAGACACAATCCCTGCCCACAGCACACTCTACAGTCTAGAGGGGGAGGCGGATATTAATACAAATAAATTACAGATATGTACCTAAGTGCTGTGGGGCTGGAAGTGGGGATGAACAAAGGGAGCAAGTGTCTGACTTAACTATCTTGTATCTATCCCAGTGCATATTAGTGCTAAGCACATGTAATGGATAGAGCACAGGTCCGCGAATCAGAAGGTCATGGGTTCTAATCCCAGATCTGCCACTTGTCTGCTGGGTGACCTTGGGTAAGTCACTTCACTTCTCTGTACCTCAGTTACCTCATCTGCAAAATGGGGATTGAGACTAGGAGCCCCAAGTGGGACAGGGGCTGTGTCCAACTCAATTTGCTTGTATCCACCCCAACGCTTAGTACAATGCCTGGCACGTAGTTAGTGCTTAATAATACCAGGATTACTCATTACTATAAATGCTTAGAAATATCTTAATAATTATTATTACTATCGTTTACTTCAAGACTCAACTGACAGGTTGTGGCACAGAAGGGCTGGTCAGCAAGAGGACTTCATGTTTCTTGGCATGTCTCTCCAGAACAGGATCAGAAAAATTCAGCACAGTGAATCTGGATACTTTAGCTTGCTTTTAACCAACAGGCCATTGACCAGGAAAAAATTATTTCCTCTTGCCTTCTGCCTGCCTGTGAGTAATGCAATTCAAGAAACAAGATGCTTCCCATCTGCGTCCAGAAGACTGAGTGAATTACCAAGTTCCTTTTCCTGTGACTTTTAGATTAGGAGCCTCTTGGGGGTTAGATGTCTATACTTCATATGTGTACCTTTTCCCCTGCACTTAGCACAGTGCTTTGCACAGAGTAGATACTTAACAAGTACCATTACCACTAAAAACTCCAGTGCCTCCTCTGCAAAGTGAGAGAAGTACATGGGGAAAAAGGTACAATAAAATGCCCTGGTTTGTGGAATCTGTTTGTATCATCATCATCATCATCATCATAATAATTGTGATATTTGTTAAGCACTTACTATGTGCCAGTCATTGTACTAAGGGCCCAGTCATTGTAGTAAGCGCTGGGGTAGATTCAAGGTAATTGGGTTGTTTACAGTCCTGGTTTCCACACTGGGCTCACAGTCTTAATCCCTATTTTACAAATGAAGTAACTGAGGCATAGAGAAGTTAAGTGACTTGCCCAAGGCCACACAACAGACAAGTGGTGGAGCTGGGATTGGAACCCATATCTTTCTGACTCCCAAGCCCGCTCTCTATCCACTACACCGTGCTGCTTCTCTAGCTTTCAGAGATACTCCGTAGTTATGTGCAATTATGTCCCCAGAGGCCTATTTCCAAGCTCTGAGGACTGAACATATTTGTAACATCACCAATAGCTTACGACAGTTTTTGGGGAGTCTCCAACTGAGCAGATGTGGCTTATTGCTCCTGACCGGACGGGGGCATTTACTAGGATCACAGGACTCTGCATATGGCTCCGTGGCACCACACATGGCTGGTACCCACTGATCCCTGATATAACGTTGCTGTGGATGGGGAATGTGTCTGTTTGTTGTTGTACTGTACTCTCTTTAACACTTAGTATAGTGCTCTGCACGCCTTAAGTGCGCAACAAATACGACTGAATGAATTGATATCTTCTTCCAACAAATAACTTGTACTTGGTGATCCTTCCTGCTATTCAGAGAAGTGTTCAGCGTGTAAATGCCGAATAATTACACAACCGAAATTCAGTCACACAAAACCTCACCTTTACAGGATGCAGGTTTGTTGTAGTGATAATCCTGTGTAGGGGCCCGGCCAACTTTATGGGCAGCTTGGGTTCTTTATCTAGTCCTTGGGGCTTGGTATAATAGTCCAGCCTTTCTCGAGGAAAGAAGTTGTTGATCACCGTCACACAGTCGTGTTGCCCTTTGAAAAGAGGAGAGGGGAGAAAACAATAGATCATTCCACGGTGTTCATTGAGTGCTTCCTATGTGCATATGTGCAGATCCCTGTACTAAGCTCTTGGGCGAGTTGGATACAACACGATTGGTAAATATGTCCCCTGCCCACGGGGAGCTTTTACAGACTAGATGGGGAGACAGACATTAATACAAATATATTATGGATATTTGCTCATTCATTCATTCAAATTGATTGAGCGCTTACTGTGTGCAAAGCACTATACTAAGTGCTTGAGAGACTACACTATAGCAAGGCACATTCCCTGATTAGACTGTAAGCCTGTCAATGGGCAGGGATTGTCTCTATCTGTTGCCGAACTGTACATTCCAAGTGCTTAGTACAGTGTTCTGCACATAGTAAGCGCTCAATAAATACTATTGAATGAATAATGCGCTTATAGTCTAGAGAGGGAGACAGACATTAATACGCATATATGAATAACAGATATATACAATACTCCCATGGGGCTGTCGGGGGGGGATAAATGAAGGAAGCAAGTCAGGGATATGTACGTAAGTGCTGAAGAGATGCGAGTGAAGGTCATGGGTTCTAATTCTGGCTCCACCTCTTGTCTGCTGTGTGACCTTGGGCAAGTCACTTCATTTCTCTGTGCCTCGGTTCCCTCATTGTAAAATGGGCACAGAAACCGTGAGTCCGACATGGGACAGGAACAGTGTCCACCTTGATTTGCTTGTATCCACCCCAGCAATTAGAACAGTGACTGGCACAAAGTAAGCACTTAACACATACCATCAGCTTTCTTATTATCAAGTGTTTAAAGGGTGCAGATCCAAGATGATGTGGGGAGAGGGAATGGGAGAAAAGGGGTCTTAAGTGGGGAAGGCCTCTTGGAAGAGTGATTTTCATAAGGTTTTGAAGGTGGGAAGAGTAGGGGTCTGTCGTATATGGAAGCGGAGGGAATTCCAGGCCAGAAGGAGGACAGGGGCAAAAAGCCAGCAGCAAGACAGAGAAGACCGAAGTCCGGCGAGTAGGTTAGTGTTAGAGGAGTGAGGTGTGCTGTAGTAGGAGATCAGAGAGACAAGGTAGGAAGGAGAGAGCTGAATGGGTGCTTTAAAATCGACGGTCAGGAATTTCAGTGGGATACGGCGGTGGATGGGCAACCACCGGAGGTTCTTCAGCAGTGGGGAGATGTGGACTGAACATTTTTTTAGAAAAATCATCTGGTCAGCAGAGTGAAGTATGGACTGGAGTGGGAAGAGAAAGGAGGCAGGGAGGTCAGCGAGGAGACTAAAGCAGCCATCAAGGAGGAGTAGGAGAAGTACTTGGATCGGCTTTGTAGCAGTTTGGATGGAGATGGAAGGAAAGATTTTTGCAAGATTGCGAAGGTAGAACAAACTGGATTCGGTGACAGATTGATTATATTGGGTGGAATGACAGAGATGAGTCGAGGATAAAGCCACTGCTACGGGCTTATCATAATAAATAATAATAATGATGATGATATTTGTTAAGTGCTGATTACGTGCCGGGCACTGTTCTAAGCGCTGGGGTAGATACAAGATTATCAGTCCCTCGAGGGGCTCACAGTCTTAATTCCCATTTTATAGATGAGGTAACCGAGGCAGAGAGAAGTTAAGTGACTTGCCCAAAGTCACACAGCTGACAAGTGGCAAAGCAGGGATTAGAACCCACAGTCTTTGACTCCTAAGCCTGTGCTCTTTCCACTAAAGCCACACTGCTTCTGGGATAGAGAGAATAGTGGTGGGGTTGTACATAGTAATGGAAAAGAAAGGGGGAGGACACGGTTTGGGTGGGAAGATGAGGAGTTCTGGGAGCAGAAGAGAAGTAGAGCGGAGGTGATCCAGGGTTGTGGGTTAGTGGTAAGAGATCAGCGGAGGGACAGGGGACCAAAAGAGTTGAGTTCATTGGAGAGGTTGGTTTGGAGGAAAACCCACCATGCTTAGAGCATTGTTTTGTAAGCCACAGCGATCAACATGAAAAGCAAAGCAAAGGGATGGGATGGGGGTAAAACTTTAACCCTACACATCCGGCAGATTGGGATTCTTCCCTTCTTCAAACCCTACTGAAGTGATATCTCCTCCAGGAAGCCTTCTTGGACTAGGGTCTCTTCTCCCCACCCTATTTTTCCTCCCTACTGCCTCTCCCATGCCCTTAGTCCCACCCTCTATGCACTCAGGCACTCACCCCACTCCCAGCCCCACAGCCCTTTTGACTGTACCCTTATACTCGGTGCTTTTCCCCAGCTCTAATTTCTTTTAATGTCTATCATCCCCTTAGACTGTAAAGTCCTTAAGGGCAAAGACTGTCTCTATCAAATCTAGAGTACTCTCCCAAGCTCTCGGTACAGTGCTCTCTAAATACCACTGATTGACAACACTGGTGGAAATCCGCAACCTAGCGGTGTCCGACCAATTTACCGACAAAGGCAGCCATCTGAGCCGCCGTTCTTCCAACCGAATTGACGACATCTGTCTCTGCTCCAGCTTCCAACATCACCCACGTGATTTCCTTATTGCCTGGATATGAAGGGAGAACACACGTGTTATCTTTAGGAGGTTCAGTCATTCAGTCGTATTTATTGAGCACTTACTGTGTGCGGAGCACTGTACTAAGCGCTTGGAAATTACAATTCGGCAACAATCCCTATCCAACAAAAGGCTCTTCAGCTAACACCTTCCCTCTGGATCTAGTGGTGAGCCCTTAACAGACATCTCTTACTTCTCTATAAAACCTAGCATGGAATGGTGTGGCCTAGTAGAAGGAGCCTTGGTCCAGGACACAGAAGACCTGGGTTCTATTTCCGGCTCCACCACTTGCCTGCTGTGTGACCTTGGGAAAGTCACCTAACTTGAGGGTATACCTCAATATTCTCGCCTATAAAATGAAGAGTAAATACCTGTTCTACCTCCTACTTGAACTGTGAGATTCATGAGCGACGGGGACAGGGTCCAACTTGATTATCTCGTACCTTCCCCAGCACTTGATATGGTGCTTGACACAAAATAAACATTACTATTTCTAGATGGTAGGAACTAAATTAGTTCCGCAAAGGGGTTGCCATCAATATGACAGTGGTTACACTGCAGGGACAGCTGAAAGAACTCCACATTCAATTTCACCTTCAAGTAGAAATGTACATAATCCAGAAAATTATCTAGAATCCTTTTAGTAGGGACGAAATGGTAATATTAGACAAAATATGAGGTGAAAGGGAATTGTTTGCAAGGAAAATTGATGGATTTATATTGTCTGAGCGTTAACCAAACAATTAACTATTATTAACCCTGGTTCCAACAAATAGCCTTACTGACGTTATAGGGGAAGGGCTTATTAAATATATGACACTCTGCCTTTCTTCCACCTACTTTTTTCAGAGATAAACTATGTTTTGCTTGACCAGAGGAATCACTTGGTCAACCAGGTTGTTCCACTTAATCCAAAACTGCACTTCTCCTAATTTAGAATTTGTCAAAGGAATATTGGGACAGGGACTGTGTCCACCCTGATTAACTTGTATCTACTCCAGTGCTTAGAATGGTTCTAAACACATAGTAAATGCTTACAAATATGACATAACATAAATAGATTCAATCCCTACCCTATCATAACAATAACTTAATAATAACAATAACAATATTTGAACAGAACCAGAATCAATTTTATCATAACATGCAAGGCATAAATGGGTGGGGGAAGGGTTTGATTTGGACCATCTTGGCAGGCATTGATCTGGAGCAAGAGTATTCTGCAAGGAAATTCATAAGAAGCAGAGTTCAGCGTTTTCTATTCCAACAGCCCAGACTCTTGCTTTCTGTTCTGGCTTATTTTTTTAAAGGGTACTTGTAAAGTGCTTACTGGGTTTCCGGTACGGTACTAAGCACTGGGGTAGATACAGATTGAACACAGTCCCTGTCCCACATAGGGCTCACAGTCTTAATCCCCATTTTACAGATGAGGTAACTGAGGCACAGAGAAGTGAAGACCAAGATAAGTGGCGGAGCCAGGATTAGAACCCAGGTATTTTGGACTTCCAGGCCCGGGGTCCATCCACTATGCCACACTGCTTTTCACTAGGCTACGCTGCTTCTCATTTATCAAGATTTGCACCCTGCCCAAAAGTGGGGAGGGTGGGTGAGAGGAGGGTTGACCGCCACCCACAGTCTAGCCTGAAGGGAAGACTATAGAAGGGAGATGGGGGGGTGTATTCCACTACAGCCTTAGTATCCTAGCAACAGTACATCCTTTCTTCCCCACGGCAACGGGCTTAGGGACCCCAGGGGCCACCCCAGCAACATGCAAGGCAGCTTTCTGCCCCCAGCACCCAGCGGCAGGAACCTGGCACACTGCCGAAGTAGAGAACAGATTCCAGGGTGGGAAGGGAGAAAGGGGTTGAGGCGAGGGGCAGAGTCTAATAGGAGAAGAGAAAAATCACATCTGAAAAGAAAGAGGAGGAAAAAAAAGGATTAAGCAAATAATCAAATGAGATGGAAATTGGGCAGGTAGGATTAAAAAAAAAAAAAGGCAGAGGAAAAGGCAAATGGGACAGTGTGGCCGAGAGGATAGAGCACAGACCTGAGAGTCAGAAGGGACTGGGTTCTAGTCCTGGCTCCAGCATTGTCTGCTGTGTGACCTTGAGCAAGTTGTTTCACTTCTCTGTGCCTAAATTGCCTTATCTGTAAAATGGAGATTACGACTGCGAGCCCCATTTGGGACACGGACTGGGTCCAAGCTATCTACCCCAGGACTTAATACAGTTCTGGCACATAGCAAATGCTTAACCATGACCACAATTTTAGGAAGTAGCCTGGCCTGGTGGATAAAGCATGGGGCTGAGAGTCAGAAGGACCTGGGTTCTAATCCCAGTTATGCCTCCTGTCTGCTGTGTGACTTGACTTCTCTGTGCCTCAGTTTCTTTATCCATAAAATGGGGATTAAGATAGTGAGCCTCATGTGAGACAGGGACTGTATCCAACTTGATTAACTTGGATCCACCTCAGTGCTTAGGACAGTGCTTGGCACATAGTAGGTGCTTAACAAGTACCATCATTATGAAAAACCTACTGACCCAAACTTACCGGAGAGCCCGGCAAACATCAGGGCGGTGTAGCCATGCTCGTGTTCGTTACAGTTGACGTCCGCTCCGTGTCGTAACAGCAACCGGCACATGTCGATCTTCCCTTTATATGCTGCGTGCATCAGGGGAGTCATCCCATGCTTTGGGAGAAAATGGAAAGAGAAAAGCACTGAGGGTTTTGTTAATCAATTTCTCCTACTTGGCCCCCTGGTCAAATGCAAGCTCCTAGCGGGCAGGGATCCTGCCTAATTTTCTCTATCGCAGGCTCCCTAATGCCCAGTACGGTAGTTTCTGCACACGGTAGATTTTAAGCTCTTTGAGGACAGCGGTTATGTCTAGATCACGGGCCTGGGAGTCAGGAGGTTGTGTGCTCTAATCCCAGCTCCACCACTTGTTTCTTGTGTGACCCTGGGCAAGTGACTTCACTTCTCTGGGACTCAGTTACCTCATCTGCAAAATGGGGATTGAGACTGCGAACCCCAAGTGGGTCAGGGACTGTGTCCCATCCAATATGCTTGTATCCACCCCAGTGCTTAGCACAGTGCCTGATATACAATAAATGTTCAACAAATCAAACAATTATTATTAATTATTATTATTACGTCTACTCATTCTACAGCAGACATAGAAGACTGTAAACTCGTTGCAGGCAGGGAACGTATCTACCAACTCTGTTATATTGTACTCTCCCAAGCTCTCAGAACAGTGCTCTGCACAACGTAAGTGCTCAATAAACACCACTGATTAATGGTGATTATAATAACAATGGCCACATTTGTTAAATGCTTACTATGTGCGGAGCACCGTTCTAAGCGATGGGGTGGATACAAGCGGGTGGATACAAGCTAAAGGGTTTGGATACAGTCCCTATCCCACATGGGGCTCACAGTCTTAATCCTCATTTTGCAGATGAGGTAACGGTGGCACAGAGAAGTGAAGTGACTTGTCCAAGGTCACACAGTAGTCAAATGGCAGAGCCGGAATTAGAATCCAGGTCTTTCTGACACCCAGGCTCGGACTATATCCAGTCGGCCATTCTGATTGATTGACTGGTACTCTCCCAAGCGTCTAGTACAGCCCACAGAGTAGGCACTCTGTGAATCCTGATGCCTGTTGGCCACAACCAAAGTAAAAAACTTAAATGACACCTGTTTAACCCCAAATTCTTCTCTAGAAAAAAGCACAGGATCCTTGATCCATAATGTATAAGGCTGAAGTGATGGTAAAAATGTTCCCATTCTGAATCTAGGGAAAGTTACAAAGCAAGGGCTACATCTTTTTTTTTTTTTTCCTTTAGGGAATACAGTAGATTTTTTCCCCAAATAAAAGATTTAGTCAGGAAGTGACTTGTGCATAAATGAAGCAGATGATCCCATTTGGCTATGTAGGTAACAAGCGAAAAAATAGACGCTTGGCATACGACATTCACCCTTTTCAGTACTGGGTTTAAACTAATCTCCAGGAGTGCAGTCCTAATTTGCATTCTTCTTCAGCCTAGCCTCTTGAATTTAATTTAAATATGGCAAGCAGCTGGAAGTACCTAGATAAAACATGGGCACACCATAAAGAACTAGAGGAAAAAATAGATTGACTTCCCCACCACCGATTCTTCTAAGCAATTAAATATGGACCGAATATTTTTTTATGGCACTCAAAATGATCTCAGAGTCCAAAGAAGGGTCACTTTGTCCTAATCTCCAAACATCTTTTGTTGACTTCTTTCTGCTCATTCTCTCTCTCTCTCTCTCTCACACACACACACACAAACACACACACTTTTAAACATTTTATTTGAATTGCAGAACCAGATTCTATTTCCCTGATAGGGAACTATTAGAACAAAGCAGTCTTTTTAGCTTATTGTTTGGAGCAGTGGTTCTAATTAATGACCTTGGAACTAAAGCACATTTTCCTCTGCTCCCTTCCAAGGAGGAACACCACGAAGAAAATAAAAGATAGGTCCTTAATCAACTCCATGGGGTATAAGGAGCTACTCAGAGCGGAGAAATCATGTAGCTGCTCATGCACATTCCACTTCCTCAGCTTTAGTAATCAGGGTACTTAGCCAGAGGATTTTAAAGGAATAAAGTGGAAAGACAAGTTCAAGGACTGAATATTCTAATAAAAAAAAAACCAAGACCTAATATTGGGGTGAACATATAAGAATGTGAGTTGGGCAACCCTCCAAATACTAGAGAAAATACATTTATTCTTTTCAGTGGTCTCAGTCTAGTGGAAAGGTATAATGTTACTGAATTCATCAATTGATGGTATGTACTAAGGACTTACTGTGTACACTGTAATAGCAATCAATCAATGGTATTCATTGAACGTTTACACTGGGTAGAGAGCACTGTACTAAGTGCTTGGGAAAGGACAATTGAGTTTGTGGACACAATCCAAGCCCACGAAGTGCCTGAAAGCATGGATTCGTGGACACGATCCCAGACCACAGAGTGCGAGAAAGCATGTAGTTCATCACGTTTAGATTAGACTCGCTAAGGGGAATGATAAGCATTATGTTTATTAGTATTTTTTAAGGTATTTGTTAAGTGCTTCCTATGTACCAGGCACTGTACTAAGTGTTGGGTACACACAAGATAGTTTGGACACAGTCCCTGTCCCAGGTGGGGCTCACATTCTCAATCCCCATTTTACAGATGAGGAAACTGAGGCACTGAGAAGTGAAGTGACTTACCCACGGTCACACAGCAGACCAGTAGTGGACCTGGGATTAGAACCCAGGTCCTTCTGACGCCCAGGTCCAGGCTTTATCTACTAGGTCAAGCTGCTTCTCCCTGTACAGTTTTAGATTTGGTCTGGCTTGAGGACTGCCTTTTATTTTGTATATGCAGTGTGGCCTAGTGGATAGAGCAAGGATCTGGGTTCTAATCCCAGTTCTGCCTCTTGTGTGCTGTGTGACCTTAGGAAAGTCACTTCACTTCTCTGTGCCTCAGTTCCCTCAACTGCAAAATGGGGATTAAGACTGTGAGCCCCACCTGGGACTGGGACTATGTAGAAGCAGCGAAGCTACAGAAGCAGCGTGGCTCAGTGGAAAGAGCCCAGGCTTGGGAGTCAGAGGTCTTGGGTTCGAACCCCAGCTCTGCCACTTGTCAGCTGTGTGACTGTGGGAAAGTCACTTCACTTCCCTGTGCCTCAGTCACCTCATCTGTAAAATGGGAATTAACTGTGAGCCTCACGTGGGGCAACCTGAATACCCTGTATCTACCCCAGCGCTTAGAACAGTGCTCTGCACATAGTAAGCGCTTGACAGATACCAACATTATTATTATTAAACCCATTTGCTGTATCCACCCCAGGGCACAGTACAGTGCCTGGTACGTAGAAAGCACTTAAGATATACCACAATTATTATCATTATTAGGAGGGGAGGGATCATGTCTACCTACTCTATTTTCCTCTCCAAAATGTACAGAATAGTGTTTTTCACAAAGTAGGTGCTCCTTAAATATCACTGATTGACTGTAGACAACTAGATTCACCTCAATCAATTAGTAATATTTATTGAGCAGAGCACTGTACTAAGTACTTGGGAGAATACGGTAGGGCACATGACCCCTCCCCTAAAGGATCTTACAATCTAACACCGAGATAAGCCTAGCTTCTACAGATTTTGGAAGAACAGAAGGAAGGGACTTGAAGCTTTAATTCCTTTTTGCTCTCCCCACTAGTTTGTAAGCCCATAAAGGGCACAGAACATCATCAATGGTATTTATCAAGCAGGTACTTTGTGCAGAGTACTGTTTTAGTGCTTGGGAGAGTACAGTATAGCAGAATTGGTAGAGATGTTCCCTGCCCACGTCAAGCTTACCGTCTAGAAGGGGAGACAGTAATACAAATAATTTCAAATATATAATATATAGATCTGTACCTAATAATTGGAGATTATTCATTCATTCATTCAATTGTATTTCTTGAGCGCTTACTATGTGCAGAGCACTGTACTAAGCTCTTGGAATGTACAAATCAGCAACAGATAGACACAGTCCCTGCCCACTGATGGGCTTACAGTCTAATAGGGGGAGACAGACCAAAACGATAGCAATAAATAGAATCAAGGGTACGTACATCTCATTAAAACAATAGCAATAAATAGAGGCAAGGTGTACATCTCATTAACAAAATAAATAGTTTAGACACATAAATTCTGTGGGGTGAATAGTTAATGCCCAAAGGTCACAGATCCCAGGGCGTAGATATCACAGAAGAGAGAAGGGGCTGGGGAAAAGATGGCTTAATCAGGGAAGGCTCTGGGCAGAGATGTGACCTTAATAAGGCTTTGAAGGTGGGAGAGCCGTGGTGCCTTTGACCTTTATTGGAATCTCCAGAGCGCTTAGGGGGACTTTCTGCCAAAAGGAGACACTCCAGATATTCTACTGTTTTGACTGAAGGAACTGAGATTTTCACCAAAGCTAAAATGGGTCCGTGAATTATTTCATATTCTCAAAGGACTAACCAACGTGATCAGCAAGGCATTTACCAGTTTTATTTTGAGACTTCACCCAGGCTCCCTGATATCCTGTAGCCTGAACTGATGCCAAGGTCACAAGGGCCAAGTTTTTACAGAAACTGTTTACACATGCTCCCAGCACTCTCTAGAAGAGAGTTTGGCACTCGGGGCAGGAATTTCATTCCCCTTCCAACTTAAGCATCACCCTTCGTGTTCACATCATTGATCCTCCTTGATGAACATTTCATGTGTTGGGATTCCTCCCTGATGGACTCAGAAGTGTCATTTCCCTACGTCCAAATGTTCTTGAAGTCACCTTGTAATCAATACTAGCCCGGATGGCTGCAGGGTTTAGTGGTTGAATCTTTAAAGCTCTCAATAACTTTGCCCTCTCCTACCTCCCCTGGCTACTCTCCTACTCCAACCCAGCCTGAACAATGTGTTCCTCTAATGCTAACCTTCTCGCTGTACCTCGATTTCATCTATCTCACCGCTGACCTCTCATCCAGGTCCTGCTCCTGGTCTGGAACACCCTCTCTCCTCATATCTGACAGACCCGGCTCTGCCACGTGTCAGCTGTGTGACTGTGGGCAAGTCACTTCACTTCTCGGTGCCTCAGTTACCTCATCTGTAAAATGGGGATTAAGACTGTGAGTCTCACGTGGGACAACGTGATTACCCTGTATCTACCCCAGTGCTTAGAACAGTGCTCTGCACATAGTAAGCGCTTAACAAACACCAACATTATTATTACCCCTTTAAAACTTATTGACGGCACATCTCCTCCAAGAGACCTTCCCTAAACCCTCCTTTCCTCTTCTCCCACTCCCTTCTGCATCACCCTGACTTGCTCACTTTATTCATTCCCCCAGCCCAGCCCCACAGCACTTATGTATATATCTATATTTTTTTTTTAATTTAAAATTTCTCCCCTCTAGACTCTAAGCTCACTACGGGCAGGGAATGTGTACATTGATTATACTGTACTCTCCCAAGTAATAATAATAATGTTGGTATTTGTTAAGCGCTTACTATGTGCCGAGCACCGTTCTAAGCGCTGGGGTAGACATAGAGGAATCAGGTTGTCCCACGTGGGGCTCAGTCTTAATCTCCATTTTACAGATGAGGGAACTGAGGCACAGAGAAGTTAAGTGACTTGCCCACAGTCACACAGCCGACAAGTGGCAGAGCTGGGATTTGAACTCATGAGCCCTGACTCCAAAGCCCATGCTCTTTCCACTGAGCCACGCAAGTGCTTAGTACAGTGCTCTGCATACAGTAAGCGCTCAATAAATACAATTGACTGAGTGACCATATAGTTTGTACAAGTGTTAATAATAATGATGGTACTTGTTACGTGCTTACTATGTACCAAGCACTGTTCTAGGCGCTGGGGGTGGTTGGTACAAGGTAATCAAGTTGTTCCATCTGGGGCTCACAGTCTTAATCCCCATTTTACAGATGAGGTAAACGAGGCACAGAGTAGTTAAGTGACTTGACCAAAGTCACACAGCTGACAAGTGGTGGAACCTGGATTAGAATCCATGACCTCTGACTCCCAAGCCTGTACTCTTTCCACTGACCCATGCTGTTTCTCTAAGTGCAAACTACCAAGGGGAAGAAGTCGACCTCATTATTAAGTCTGAGCTGCCAGGAAACCTATGTCTTTTGCAAATTACATTTTGGAAATTGTGAATTTCAAAAGGAAAAGACTTTTATTTAAAAACGTTTTGGTACCTCATCTAAACAGTTGACTCGGACATTCTTGCTGCCTAGGAGTCTTCCGGCCTCTTGCATGTTGCCTTGACAAATAAAACACAGAAAATAGAGATTATTTTGTAAATCATCGTCAAAGAAGAACCCAAAGAAAAATGAGAAGTCATGTCAGAGGTCATTTAAAAGTTAGTCTTTTAAAATATCTGGTAACTAGGCAAGAAACAAAATGGCATTTTGTGGAAAATTATTCATTCATTCATTCAATAGTATTTATTGAGCGCTTACTATGTGCAGAGCACTGTACTAAGCGCTTGGAATGTACAAATCGGTAACAGATAGAGACAATCCCTGCCCATTGACGGGCTTACAGTCTAATCGGGGGAGACAGACAAAAACAATAGCAATAAATTAATGGATTATTAGATCCCCAAATTGAAGCATCCTGAATGTTAATGGATAAAACCTCAAAAACACAGAAATGGTCATTTGGGCATATACACAGTTGACATACAGGCACCTAAAAATAACAATAACAGTAATAATAACGGTGTTTGGTAAGCACTTACTATGTGCTCAGCACTGAATTAATCAGTAAATTAATCATGAGAAGCAGCGTGGCTCAGTGGAAAGAGCACAGGCTTGGGAGTCAGAGATAATGGGTTCGAATCCCGACTCTGCCACTTGTCAGCTGTGTGACTGTGGGCAAGTCACTTCACCTCTCTGTGCCTCAGTTACCTCATCTGTAAAATGGGGATTAAGACTGTGAGCCTCATGTGGGACAACCTGATTACCCTGTATCTATCCCAGCACTTAGAACACTGCTCTGCACATAGTAAGCACTTAACAAATACCAACATTATTATTAATTAATCAAGACAATCAGGTCGAGTACAGTTAGTGTCCCACATAAGGGAGAAGGAAAACAAGGATTTCATGCTCATTTTACAGAGGACAACACTGAGGCCTAGAGAAGTTCAGGGAGAGAAGTTCAGGGACTTGCTCATGGTTATTCATTCAATCAAATTTATTGAGTGCTTACTTTGTGCACAGCACTGTACTAAGCGCTTGGATAGTACAATTCGGCAACAAAGGCAATCCTTACCCAACGGACTCACAGTCTAGAGGTTACATAGGCATGTAGCAGAGCTGGGATTATTAACCCACGTCCTCTGACTTCCAGGCCTATGCTCTCACAGCTATTCATTCATTCAATAGTATTTATTGAGCGCTTACTATGTGCAGAGCACTGTACTAAGCGCTTGGGATGAACAAGTCGGCAACAGATAGAGACAGTCCCTGCCGTTTGACGGGCTTACAGTCTAATCGGGGGAGACGGACAGACAAGAACGATGGCACTAAACAGCGTCAAGGGGAAGAACATCTCGTAAAAACAATGGCAACTAAATAGAATCAAGGCGATGTACAATTCATTAACAAAATAAATAGGGTAACGAAAATATATACAGTTGAGCGGACGGGTACAGTGCTGTGGGGATGGGAAGGGAGAGGTGGAGGAGCAGAGGGAAAAGGGGAAAATGAGGCTTTAGCTGCGGAGAGGTAAAGGGGGGATGGCAGAGGGAGTAGAGGGGGAAGAGGAGCTCAGTCTGGGAAGGCCTCTTGGAGGAGGTGATTTTTAAGCTACGCTATGCTACACTTTTCTGATCCAAATGACTGTACCATATCCACTGCAAAGCCAAGCTTCCCTATGGTACAGAATGTTTACAACAGGGGCAAATGGTACACTTAGTTTTTCTATAGAATGGGGGATGCAGCCTTGTGAACGCATGCTCAAAAGTACTTTCTTCTGACCCTGAGGTCAGATGAATGATACCCAAATCCCTAGCAACTCCAGAGGGGATGTGTAGTAGAAACTAAGCCAGGGATTTGTTCTTGCCCTATCTTGGAAGTGCCTCCCCTTTCAAATTTGGCAACCTCCCCATCTTCCAAGCCCCTTTGATATCACATCTCCTCCAAGGGCCCTCCACTGAGTACTTTCTCATTCTCCCCACTTCTTATCCCCCCAGCTGCCACTCAGTCAATCAATCAATCATAGTTATTGAGCGCTCACTGGGTGCATTTCACTGTACTAAGCACTTGGGAGAGTATGACACAAAAGCGTACCAGACACATTCCCCGTCTACAACGGGCTAATTCTAGTTCTGCTAATTCTGTTATGTAGTATTCTCCCAGGTGCTTAGTACAATGGGTCTGCACATAGTAAGCACTTAATACCACTGATTTATCAATTAAGTTCTCAAACCACCAGGGTTCCCACACATCTTACCTGTCCTGTCACTTAAGCACTAGATCATGTATGTGTCCTCTTTTCCTCCTCCCTCCTATCTGTAATTTAGACTGCCAGCCCCTTGAGGTTAGGAATTACATCTACTAACTATTGTACTCTCCTCTAAGTACAATACTTTACACTCCTGGTGCCCAATCAATCAGTCAATCAATCAATAGTATTTATTGAGTGCTTACTGTGTGTGGAGCACTATACTAAGTGGTTGGGACAGTACAATTCAATAAAGTTGGTAGATATGACCCCTGCTCACAAGTCTCCCGCCGCTAGACTGTAAGCTCACTGTGGGGAGGGAATGTCACTGTTTTTTGGTGTGATGTACTTTCCTAAGCATTTACTAGTGTTGTGCACACGGTAAGCGCTCAATAAATACAATAGAATGAATGAATGAAAGCAGCCCAATAAACTTTACTGAATATGTAAAAGGGCTGAGGTCCCCCAGTAGCTCCCCTGGACAGAGTAGGTCAATCAGTCGTATTTATGGAGCGCTCACTTTGTGCAGAGTACTGTATAACAATAAAACAGAGTCTTATGGGCATTCTCTCAGTCTAGTAGCTCACAGTCTAGTAGATCTGGGAGAGGTGCATAATGTGGCAAATGGTGGGTGATCCAGGAAATACCCGTCAGTCACCCCAACCCTAATCGCCCGCCCATCAGACAGGTGGAAGATGACAAATAGATAAGAACCTGCCTTAAAGATGGCCACTATAGTTCTAATTATTCCAAGCACTGGATCCTACCCTACCTGATGGTTGAAGACCAATGGGACTAATTTGCACATCTCTGAGCTAGAAATATTGCAGACAGAACAAAGACAGGATGATGAATTAGTTTTCGGTTTTGCTGTACGATCACCTACCTGTCACTGAAATTGCAAGCAACGGGAAATTATATTACTTCACATGGGGTTGCCCACCAGTTCTATTTAATTGAAGGGGGCTCAAAGAGAAATCTCGCTGAATTATATTGCAGTGGCATCAATTTAAATTAATTCCGAAGCCTTATCTCCACAGAGATAATGAATTCTGTAGGAAGGCCAAACAAAGAGGGGGAGTGGTTATCCAAAAGGCTTTGTGACATTTATAAAAGCATTCTGACTGGTACATTTCCCCGTGCTCTAGCCACAAAGTCATTTTTCATGCTATATGGTTGTCAGCCCATCATCGCCTAATAGATTCCCTTAACACAAAAGCAGAATGTGAATATGAAGTGATGCCTTTCCTTTCTTCCCAATCATTCTAGGTTATATGCTTCTTTGGACCACTAAATAAAAGAAAAAGGAGAAAGAGGGGGAGGGGGGAGGCTTTTCTTTTGGTGTTTGAATTACTTTTTAGAGAATTAGAAAGTGCATATTAAATTCAACGTAATTATTGCCCTGCTTGCTTTAGGGACATTAAACCTCCCCTCCCCACTTCATAGGGCCATTTTGGAGCTCTGCACTCTTCACCCACTATACCCAAACTCACTCTTTTCGTTCCTCCCAAGCCATTCTTCTAACTAGCTCGCTCTCAATTCTATCCCCTCCCTCATGCTGTTTCCGAGGCATAGAAACCACCCCCTCACCCCAAATTTGAAATACCTCCCCATATTCAAAACCCTCCTGAAATCCCACCTCCTTCAAAATGTCTTCCCACTAAATTTCCAGACCTCCAAGTCCTATAATCCCATTAGCCATCTCTAGAACTTTGACCATTCTCTGCATTTGGGCATATTTATTCAGTTGTACATTCAGGTATTTAATTTTATTAGTCTATTAAAAATGCTTTACGTCTGCCTTCTCCAATAGAGTGCAAGCACCTCGTGAGCAAGGAACGTGCCACTTGCCACCTAGTAAGCACTTACCAGATACCATAATTATTATTATACTTCCCATACATTTAGTGCACTGCACCGCAACCAGTGGGTGGTCCAAAAAGGCTACTGCTATTTCTAACACACTCCCACCTGTGCTAAATGTGTACACCTCTTTTTCGCCTCTCTAGCCAGAAGTCCATATCCTACTTTCTCCTTGCCTACGGGGAGGTAAAGAAGGTTGATCGTCCTGGGGTTTGTCTGGTCTCCTCCAGCAGGTCTTGCTGCTCCATTGGCTTTAAAGCTCTCAGTCCCCTTGCCCCTTTTTACCTCACCTTGCAACTCTCCTACTACAACTCAGCCCACATACTTCACTCCTCTCTAATGCCAAGTTACTCACTGTACCTCAACCTCATCTATTTCGCTACCGACCTCTCGCTCATGTCCTGCCTCTGGCCTGGAATGCCCTTCCTCCTCATATCTGATAGACAATTACTCTCCCCCTCTTCACAGCCTCAAGGCACATCTCCTCCAAGAGATCTCTCCTGACTATGTGAGTTCTACTAAGTCCTACTAGGATAGAATTTAGAGCTCTTTATTTTTGGATGATTTGGAAACATTGGAAGGCCAAAATAATGATTAAACAAGGACTATGGAGGGAAGGCTAATGGAATTGGACTTTTTTTGACTGGAGAAGAGGGGTAACTGCTATTTTCTGACATGCTAAGGCTCTTAAAAGGAGGACTGTGCCAAGTCATGGTCATCTTAATTTATGTCAGAACAGAATAAAGGGTGTTTAACTGCAGGAAGGTGCATTTACATTTATTTTACGATCCTAATGCTATGAGGACAAGCAATATGGGGCAGGCAGATCTAGCCTGGACTGGTGGGGTGGGGTGTAGAGAGAGGGGAAGGAGGGGAAGGATGGTGTATGTGATTATGGCACTGGCATGACCACAGGGTCATCATTTTTTTCTTTGAATTTTCACTGAGAAAGCATTCCAGAAATATATAAAATGCAGCATGGCCTGGTGGAAGGAGCATGAACCTCGGAGTCAGAGGTATTTGGTTCTAACCCCCTCCTCCCCATGCTTTCTGTGTGACCCTGGGCAAGTCATTTAACTTCTCTGTGCCTGTCTCCTAACTAGTCCTCCCTTCCCCTTAGAACATGAGCCGCATGAGGGACAGGGAGTGAGCTGGCCTCATTATCTTGTATCTATCCCAGGGCTTAGTACAGTGCTTGGCACACAGTAAAGGCTTAACGAATACCCCAATTATTATTACTATTATCATTCATAATAGCAAAATAATAACAAAAGGAGAGTCCCATAATGCAAAAACATTTTTTGATACCTTACAGAATAAGGAATTTGGGAAAGGAAACTCTGGACTCAAAATATTGACTAATAAAATCAATAATAATAATTATGGTACTTAAGTGCTTACTAGGTGCCAAACACTGTTCTAAGCGCTGGGGTAGATACAAGTTAATCATGTTGGACACAGTCTCTGTCCCACATGGGGCTCACACTCTTATCCCCATATTTTTTTTTTTTTTAACAGATGAGGTAATTGAGGCACAGAGAATTGAAGTGACTTGGAGGTGGGATTAGAACCCAGGTCCTTCTGACTCCCAGGCCTGTGCTAAGACTGGATGACCTCTAATAGCTAGAGGCCTTAGCACATTTTCTTTTTGGTGAGACCATGACTTTTGAATGCATTAGCCACTCAGGTGAGTTCTCCGGTAACTCTCAAGTCACAATTTAATTTTTTTGAGACTTCACAGTGAATGTGTTGTAGTGAACCTAGTCTGACATTCCCATTATTTAGTGCATCCAGCCAAGAATTCTGTCTCCCACAGAGGTACCCAAGGACTCATGTGGCTGGTTTCTGACATCTTGTCCAGTCCTCTAGACTGTAAGCTCCTTATGGGCAGGGAAGGTGTCTACCAACTCTTATATTATACCTTCCCAAGCATTTAGTAAAGTGCTATGCTCACGGTACGGGCTCAAAAAATAAGACTGATTAGTCTTGTTGTTAGAAATACAAGCCTAACTTTTCCTTTGAATATAAGCCTATCTCTATGTGCTGGCTTAGTTGGGACATTGATTAATATGGAGGCATTTGTAAATGGAAATGGGAATTTGAGGAAAATAAACAAATGCCCCATGCAAGCTGGCTAGCCCACTCTGTACTAACCACAGCTCTTGCTCACGTTAAATATTTGGACTCTTCCATATGCAGACAGGGGCAGGCCCAAACCCTGTTTCAGAGGAAGCAGTGTGTCTTAATGGAAAGAACACAAACCTGGGAGTCACAGATCCTGGGTTCTAATCCTGACTTTACCACCAGTCTATTATGTGACCATGAACAAGTCACTACATCTTTCTGTAAAATCAGGATTAAATCCTCCTCCTTCCAACTCATATTGTGAACCCCATGTGGGACAGGAACTGTTCTCCAACCTTCTTACCTTGTACCTGCCCCAGTCCTTAGTAAAGTGCCTGGCACAGAGCAGGCACTTAAATACCACTAAAAAAAAAATGGGGGCTCTCCAATCCTGGGACAACACAGGGGATCTACTTATTTTCCTCTTCCCATCAAGCAATCAATAGTATTCACTGAGCACCTACTCTACGCAGAGCACCGTACTAAACCCGTGGGAGAATACATTAGAGTTGGTAGACGTGGTCTTTGCAGAGTTTACAATCTTGTAGATTCACTGAGGGAAGAGGAAACTTGTACGCTTAAATAAAACTGGTGTTCCACTGTCCTGACTTTCAAAGAAAATTAACCCAGTCGGCCTACCCACCAAAAATCTACCACCCAAAAAACTGTGGCCTTCTAATTTTCTCCGCCAATAACCACTACAGTCTATGTCTTTCTTGAACGCTGTTGTAATGTATTCACCCAAGTGCTCAGTAAGTGCTCAGCACACAGTAAGCACTCAGTAAATAGGACTAAATGAATTTATCAATACTTTTCAGCTTGCACCACTTCCTGTGAGGATGGATAGCATATTTTTTTATTATTCATTGTAAAATAATAATAATAATGATGGTATTTGTTAAGCACTTTCTATGTGCCAAGCACGGTTCTAAGCACTATGGAAGATACAGGGTGATCAGGTTGTCCCATGTGGGGCTCACAGTTTTAATCCCCATTTTACAGATGAGGTAACTGAGACAAAGAGGTTAAGTGACTTGCTTAAAGTCACACAGCTATAAGTGGCGAAGTCGGGATTAAAACCCACTACCTCTGATTCCCAAGCCCGTGCTCTTTCCACTAAGCCACATTGCTTCTCTATAAATAATGCTATTTGTTAAGCACTTAGTATGTGCCAAGCAGTGTTCTAAGAGCTGGGGTAATGAGGTTGTCCCTTTTGGGGCTCACAGTCTTAATCCCCATTTTATAGATGAGGCACAGAGAAGTTGCCCCAG
The DNA here is from genome assembly GCF_004115215.2 of Ornithorhynchus anatinus. Taxonomy (NCBI): domain Eukaryota; kingdom Metazoa; phylum Chordata; class Mammalia; order Monotremata; family Ornithorhynchidae; genus Ornithorhynchus; species Ornithorhynchus anatinus. The sequence continues at coordinate 63,101,221 of NC_041735.1, read as the reverse complement.
GTCACACAGCAGGCAAGCGGCGGAGGCAGGATTAGAACCCACATCCTCTAACTCCCGAGTCCGGGCTCTTCCCGCCAAACCACGCTGTCCCTTTCTGCTTACCTTGGGGTTTACTCTCATCAAACTGCAATGCCTGTTGCCAAGATCCGGTGAGCTGCACTTCTTCCCCTATCCTTTACCCTTTTATAGATTATAATTTTGTGCCCACCTGCCTCAGCCTTTGTCAGCCTAGGCTGGGGAGCCCTAATCTTTGCGGCCCAGTTGAACTGAAAATATATTCAATCATTTTTATTGAGCGTTTAGTTTGCAGAGCACTGTACTAAGCGGTTAGGAGAGTACACTATAACTGTAAACAGAGTCATTCGCTGCAGACAGTGAGCTGCGAACCCGTCTCGGACCTTGTTTGGCCCTCTGTCATTCCAGGCTGGAGAGTTCTGAGATTTGCGAACCGCGTCCCGGCCCCTCTGGGACCACATCTCGGTCGGCCCTTTGGTCGGCCAGCACCACCGGACCAAGGCTCGCAGAGAACTTTCAACCACCACGTCAAGATTCTCCTCCTGAAGTTTAACATTTTTGCCAGCAATTCTGTAATCGGCAACTTTGCCGCTGCGTCTCTTTACGAAACTCTGGGGGAAGATACTGTTTCTTTGTGATTTTTGCTTTTTTTAAAAAATATGGTATTGGTTTAAACAGCATGTGTCAAACAGTGCTCTAACTGCTGGGGTAGGTAAGAGCTAAGTAGGTCAGATGCAATCCCCGTCCCACATAGGGCTCGGTAGGAGGGAGGCATGTATTTAACAAGTACTTTATGTGCATAATCTGATTTATTTATGTTAATGTCTGTCTCCCCTTCTAGACCATGAGCTCGTTGTGGGCAGGGAATATGCCTTTTTGTTGCATTGGACTCTCCCAAGTGCTTAGCACAGTATTCTGCAAACAGTAAGAGAAGAAGCAGCGTGGTTTAGTGGAAAGAGCATGGGCTTGAGAGTTGGAGGTTGTGGATTCTAAATCCCAGCTCTGCCACTTATTATCTGTGTGACTTTGGGCAAGTCACTTAACTTCTCTGTGCCTCAGTTAAATGGGGATTAAGACTGTGAGCCCCATGTGGGACAACCGGATTACCCTGCATCTACCCCAGAGCTTAGAACTGTGCTTGGCAAATAGTAAGGACTTAACAAATACCACTGACTGACATCCTCATTTTACAGTTGAGGAAGCTGAGGCACAGAGAAGGTAAGTGACTTGCCCCAAGTCACACAGCAAGTGGTCAGCAGATCCGAGATTAGAACCAGGTCCTCTGATTTTCAGGCCGGTGCTCTTTCCACTAGACCGCACTGTTTCTTGACATAGTTCAATTAATTACCTCTGCTGAGAAAAACATTTTGGACAGAGGAAGCAGCGTGGCTCAGTGGAAAGAGCACGGGCTTTGGAGTCAGAGTTCATGGGTTCGAATCCCGGCTCGGCCACTTGTCAGCTGTGTGACTTTGGGCAAGTCACTTAACTTCTCTGTGCCTCAGTTCCCTCATCTGTAAAATGGGGATGAAGACTGTGAGCCCCACGTGGGACAACCTGATTCCCCTGTGATTACCCCAGCGCTTAGAACAGTGCTCGGCACATAGTAAGTGCTTAACAAATACCAACATTATTATTATTAAACATCTTTCTCAGTAAACGTCTGAATAATTTAGTACAACAATGTAATTCAATCAATCAATCATATTTGAGTGCTTACTGTGTGCAGAGCACTGTTCTAAATCCTGGAGAGAGTTACAGTTGGTAGACAAGTTCCCTGCCCACAGCAAATTTATAATAATAATAATAATAATGTAAGAGCTGGGATTCGAACTCATGAGCCCTGACTCCAAAGCCCGTGCTCTTTCCACTGAGCCACGCTGCTTCTCCAATTTATAGTCTATTGGGGGATAGATTTATTAATATAAATCAGTTACAGATATGTATAAAAGTGCCGTGGATCCGTATTTGTATTATTTTGTATTTTTTGTAATTTGTAATATTTTTATTAGCTGCCTTTCCTTGGGTTTCATAAAACATATAAGTAGACTAATTTACCTGCTATCTCTTTACAAGCAATTTATAGATTGAGTTAGAATACAACTATAAGTCATTCTAGAGTTGGATTTCCCAATAGCCCTTTGAACTGCTATATTGGGGCAGCTCTGTGATTCATTTATTGTGGTGTTCTGTCTGATTTTACATATATTTAAATATAGATAGATATGTATACACACACACACATACCACAACCTTCCTGCCTCCCCCCATCCTTCAGATTTAAAGGACATTACTAACAGTGATATTCATCTTAGGAGTGGATGTGTGACTCAAAAGACCAATTTGGAATCCACATTAAGCTCCAAAAAAATATCGGTTGTGTTGTCTTGTTTTATATTTGCAGATCTTGTGGCCTTTTTGTCTTTTTTGCCTCCTTCTCTCTTGCTCCTCATAAACGTTTTGCTTGAAAAGAGCCACTTCTTTCAGAGGAGCAGCATAGCCTAATGGAAAGAGCACGGACCTGAAAGTCAGAAGATCTAGGTTCTGATCCCAGATCTGCCACTTGCTTGCTGCGTGACCTTGTGCAAGTCACTTTACTCCTCCATGCCTCAGTTACCTCATATGTAAAAAGGGGGTTAACACTGTAAACCCCATGTGGGTCAGGGTCTGTGTTCAACCTGCTTACCATCTATCTCAGCGCTTAGTACAGTGCCTCGCATATAGTAAGCAGTTAGCAAATAACATTAAAAATACCATGGAGAGCAGTACCCCAAGTAGGTCTGTCTATGGCAAGGGACTCCCAGTTTTCATCTGGGAAGCAGCACTACCTTAGGCTTGTTTTACCGTGTCCTTAAAATGATTCTTCTATTGTCCTTGGTATTTGGTACAGTGCTCTGCACACAGTAAGTGCTCAATAAATATGACCGAAATCCCAATTTCAGTTCTCCTTACAGAAGTCGTTTGGTTATCCTACTTTTGTTCATTTTTATCACATGTCCCACCCAGCAAAGCCGTGTGAAGGTGAGCTAGGAAGGAGTCTTCAATGCTGTGTCTTTAGCACCAAAAGGGATGTAGTTTACTTCACTTATGAAGTTGAGCCCCTTGACAGACAGGTACCATATGTCTAATTCCCATCTGAGCATACACTAATAATAATAAAAAAAATGGTATTTGTTAAACACAGACTATGTGTCAAGCACTGTTGTAAGCACTGGGGGAGACACATGTTAAATAAATTGGACACAGTTCCTGTCCCACTTGGGGCTGAAAGTCTTCATCCCCATTTTACAGATGAAGTAACTGAGGCTCAGAGAAGGTCATAAAGCAGATGAGTGGCGGAGCTGGGATTAGAACCCAGGTCCTTCTGACTCCCAAGCCTATGCTCTATCCACTAGCCATGCTGATTCCCCAGTGCTCTGCACACACTAAGTACTTAACCAGTACTGCAATTATAATTTTAAAGACAATATTCAAATGAATGTGCATCAAAAATGTTGGACCGTAGTTTGAATATGTGCTCTTTCAAATGAAAGCGCTTGCAATAACAGACTGCTTGAGACATCACTGCAAATGATAATGACACAGGACAAGACATCACTCCAAGAACAAAACAAAATTATTGCTACTCTAATAATGATGCTAACTTGAGATATTTGTCAAGCTTTCTATGTAGCAAGCACTAATCGCTGAGGCGCATACAAAATAATCAGGTCAGTCCTTGTCCCACATTGGGTTCCCAAGCTAAGGACAAGGGAGAACAGGTACTGAATAGCCCACACGTCAAAACTATGTACTGAGCACTTACTGTGTGCAGACCACTGTATTAAGCACTTGAGAAAGAATACAATAGAGATGTTAGACAAGACCCCTGACCAAAAGGAGTTTAGAGTCTGGAGAAACTTGAGAAATTTTCTGAAATTTGAACTTTTTCTAATAGTCGCTCCTGACGTTTCTATCCACGCTGTGCCATCAAACCACACAGCGACCTACAAAGCTTCCCGGGGCCCAAGAATTCCCCGGGGATATCCTGCCAAGAACCAGGATGACCTGTGAGTAGGATGGAAGGGCTAGAAAGGAAGTTAGGAGTTTCATCCCATCTTGACAGTGAACTGCCCTGCTTTCCGCCCCGTGGACACTCGGACAGGGCGAGGGGCTGGAGGTTGGAGGTCTTAGCGCTGTAGCGGATGGCGGGGTCCTGTCCGAGCCAGCTGGACAGCCCATCTTCCTTTCTTCCGCCCGTTGACAACTGAACGCTTACAGGCCTTGGATGCGAAGCTTTATCTCATCCTGCAGTTCAACGCCGGTCCTCCCTCCTCCTTAGCCTGGGAGCTGCATGTGGGGCAGGGACTGGGTCCGATCTCATTAACTTGGATTCAGTCATTCATTCAATTGTATTTACTGACTGCTTACTGTGCGCAGAGTACTGTACTGAGCACTCAGAAAGTACAATACAGCAACAAGGAGAGACAATTCCTGCCCACAGAGGGCTCACAGCCTAGAGGAGGGAGGAGACACACAACAGTACAAGTAAACGGGCATCTATATAAATAAGTAGAATTGCAGATATATACGTATATACATAAGCGTTGGGGGGCGGTGAAGGGGGGAAGCGGAAAGGGAGCGAGTCGGGGTGACGCGGAAGGGAGTGGGGGCCGAGGAAAAGTGGGGCTTGGTCTTGGATCCGTCCCGGCGCTCAGTACAGTGCTCAGCACGTAGTAAACGCTTAACCAGTATAACAATCATAATGGTAATGATGATAATAATAGTAATACTAGTCCAAAGCAATTGGGGGTGGTCAGCAGCCCGCTGCCTGGAATGAGGCCGAGGGTACAGCCGGGGATGGTCCTGGGGATCCTGAACATCGGAGGGGGGAAGTACCCGATGCCCAGCAGGCTGGACCCCTGGCTCCTCCTGGCCTCCCAACCTCGGGCGACCTCAGGAGTGGGCCAGGGGTCCGGCCGGCGGCGTGGCTTCCTGGGGACAACAAGGGCCTCCTACAAGCCCAAAGGACCTGGCTTCATTCACTCAATCCTATTTTATTGGGCGCTTACTGAGTGCAGGGCGCTTCGCATCCCGCCCCGCCCCTTGCCTGCTGTGTGACCTTGGGAGAGTCATTTTGCTTCCCTGGGCCTCAGTTCCCTCATCTGGAAACGGGGGTGAAGAGTACGGGGGAGCTTGGGGGCGGGCCGGGGGCCGCTTTAAAGGGAGGATGTGGGGGAGGGAAGAGGGAAGGGAGGATGGAGAAGGGAGGGGAAGAGAAGGGGAGGTATCCAGCACATGTGGTGGCGGCCGCAGGGCCCGGAAGGCCCTAAGAAGGCCCAGGGGCGGCCCCCCACCCCCACCCCCACCCCCCAACAATTCCTCCCGGGACTGGGGTTGGGGCCGGCGGCCGGTCCTGAGGCTGGAGGCCCGGCAGGCCCGGCCTTACCTCGGGCAATGACGTCCAGCAGCTCCTTCTCTTCCTGGCTCAGCCCGCCTTTTTGCGGACGAGCCATCGCGGCGGCTGCTAGCCCTCCTCCTGCTGCTGCTGCTGCTGCTGCTGCTAGCCCTCCTCGTCCGGCTGGTCCTGCTGCAGCAAGCCCTGCTGAATCGACTGCTGGCCCTCCTGGTCCTCCTCCTGCTAGTCCCGCTACCAGCTAGTCCAGTTGGCCTGCTGCTGGCCCTGCGGGTCTGGCTGCCGGCCCTCCTGATCCGGCTGGCCCTGCTGCTGCTAGCCCCACTGCAGCTAGCCCTGCTGGTCCTTGCTGCTGGCCCTGCTGGTCCTCCTGGTCCTGCTGCTGGCCCTCCTGCTGGCCCTCTTGGTCCTACTGCTGGCCCTGTTGGTCTGGCTGCTGGCCCTCCTGATCCGGCTGGCCCTGCTGCTGCTAGCCCCGCTGGTCCTTGCTGCTGGCCCTCCTGGTCCTGCTGCTGGCCCTCCTGGTCCTGCTGCTAGCCCCACTGCACCTAGCCCTGCTGGTCCTGCTGCTGGTCCTGCTGCTGGCCCTGTTGGTCCTGCTGGCCCTCCTGGGCCTGCTGCTGGCCTTGTTGATCGTGCTGGCCCTGTTGGTCCTGCTGCTGGCCCTGCTGGCCCTCCTGGTCCGGCTGGTCCTGCTGCTGGCTCTGCTGGTCCTGCTGCTGGCCCTGCTGGTCCTGCTGCTGGCCCTCCTGGTCCGGCTGGACCTGCTGCTGGCCCTGTTGGTCGTGCTGGCCCTGTTGGTCCTGCTGCTGGCCCTGCTGCTGGCCCTGCTGGTCCTGCTGCTGGCCCTGCTGGCCCTCCTGGTCCAGCTGGTCCTGCTGCTGGCCCTGTTGGTCGTGCTGGCCCTGCTGCTGGCCCTCCTGGTCTGGCTGGTCCTGCTGCTGGCCCTGTTGGTCCTGCTGCTAGCCCTACTGGCCCTCCTAGTCCGGCTGGACCTGCTGCTGGCCCTGTTGGTCGTGCTGGCCCTGTTGGTCCTGCTGCTGGCCCTGCTGGCCCTCCTGGTCCTGCTGCTGGCCCTGCTGGTCCTGCTGCTGGCCCTGCTGGCCCTGCTGGTCCAGCTGCTGGTCCTGTTGGTCGTGCTGGCCCTGCTGCTGGCCCTGCTGGCCCTGCTGGTCCAGCTGCTGGTCCTGTTGGTCGTGCTGGCCCTGCTGGTCCTGCTGCTGGCCCTGCTGGCCCTGCTGGCCCGTCCGGCCCACGCGCAAAGGGGAAAAGGGGTGTCTGCGGTCCGGAAGGCCGGGGCGGGCTGTCTCTGTCTCTCTCAGCCTCTCTATCTCCCCGTCTCTGTCTGTCTCTGTGCATGGAGCCAGCCCCTCCTCTTCCTCCTCTTCCTCCTCCTCTTCCTCCCCCTCCCCCAACCCCTCCCCCCCACCCGCCATTGGTCCCTGGCCGGGGAGGGAGGAGCGAGCCTGAATCCCTCCTGCTGCACTGGGATTTTGGGGGTGGGGGTGGGGGGGCTCCCGCGCGTCGGGGGAGGGTCCCGGGGGAGGAGGCTGAGCCGGGCCGCCGGGACAAGCCGGGAGGGCGGTCTGGAGGAGGGGCGGGGGGCGTGGCTCAGTGTGCGGTTGTGGGGTTGTGGGGTTGTGTCGGTGCGGCCGCCCATGTGCCGGTCCTTCCCGGCTCTATTGTCTGCCGCCCGCTCGCCCCCGGGCCAGGACCGGCCCCCACAGGTAAGAGGACGGCGAACGCCCACCCCCTGGATGGACTCCTGGGTTCCCCGCCCCCCATCCCTCCCCCGGCCCTTCCAGCCCGCCCCGGCCCAGGGTCCCGAGTGCGAGTGCCGCTCCCCGGCGGGGCGGAGCGGAGCGGAGCGGGGCCGGACAGCCCAACGCCACAGCTGGACGGAAAGACCCGAGGCGGGGAATGGGGGGCCAGAAGGGGGGAACCGGCCCCTACGGATCGCCCCGCCACCCCGGGTAGCCCCCAGCCCATCCCCTCTAGTCCTAGCCCATCCCCTCCTACCCCATCCCATCCCCTCCTACCCCATCCCATCCCACCTTCCACCCCCATCATACCCTCTAGTCCCATCCCCTCTAGTCCCATCCCATCCCCTCTAGTCCCGTTCCCTCCTACCCCGTCCCATCCCCTCCTACCCCATCCCATCCCCTCCTACCCCATCCCATCCCCTCCTACCCCATCCCATCCCACCTTCCACCCCCATCATACCCTCTAGTCCCATCCCCTCTAGTCCCATCCCATCCCCTCTAGTCCCGTTCCCTCCTACCCCGTCCCATCCCCTCCTACCCCATCCCATCCCCTCCTACCCCATTCCATCCCATCTCACCGCCCGTCCCATCCCCATTCCACCCCCCATACCATCCCACCTCCCATCCCAACCCCTCCAGTCCCATCATTCATTCGATCGTATTTATTGAGCGCTTATTGTGTGCAGAGCACTGGACTAAGCGCTCGGAATGGACAATTCAACAGAGACAATCCCTGCCCAACAATGGGCTCACAGTCTAAAAGACGGGCTCGCAGTCATCCCATTTCCTCCTACCCCATCCCACCCCCATCCCATTCCATCCCACCTCCCATCCCACAACCCATTTCCTCCAACCCCCTCCCACCCCACCTCATCCCATTCTTCCTACCCCACCCCATCTCACCCCCATCCCATTCCATCCCACACCCCATTCCCTCCTACCCCATCCCACCCCATCCCACCCCCCATCCCATTCCCTCCTACCCCACCCCATCCCGCACCCCATTCCATTCCCTCCCACCTTCCACCCCATCCCATTCCCTCCCATCCCATTCCCTCCCATCCCTTCCCCCCATCCCGCCCCATCCCCTGCAGCGAGGACCGAACAAGCCAGTCCGGGCCGTTAGCCCCCCTCGCCCGGCTTTTCGGGATCCACCTGTGCCCGACCGTCGTCACCCAATCGTTTCGTACAGTGCTCTGCGCACTGGAGGTGCCCAATAAATCTTAATCAATTCATGATATATATACATTTTAAGGGCTGGGTGCAGACCACAGTACGAAAGACTTGGTTGAGGACAATGGATCAATAAATAGATCCCTCCTCTCGAAGATCTTACAATGCAGCGGGAGTGACAGACAACTAATATAAATTACAGGTAAGGAGGAAAAAAAAATCGAGCAAAGATACTCTCGTGGACACGGAACGGGTTTGCAACTCCGTTGCATCCTCCTAAGCACTTACTACAGTGCTTCGCACCCAGTGAACGCTCAATAAATAATAAGCGCTCCCTCATCCCCACGGTACTTATGTGAATATTTGTACATATTTATAATTCTATTTATTTTATTAATGATGTGTATAGATATCTAATTCTATTTACTTATATTGATGCTATTTATGCCTGCTTACTTGTTTTGATGTCGGTCTCCCCGCTTCGAGACTGTGAGCCCGTTGTGGGCAGGGATGGTCTCTTTTTGTTGTTGAATTGTACCTTCCAAGCGCTTAGTCCAGTGCTCTGCACACAGTAAGCGCTCAATAAATACAACTGAATGAATGAACGAATGTACATATCTGTAATTTATTTATGTTAATGACCGTCTCCCCCCTCCATACTGTAAATTCATCGTGGGCAGGAAACCGTGCCCACCAACTCTGTTGTATCGTATTTGCTCAAGTGCTTAGTACAGTGTCCTGCACACAGTAAGTACTTGATCAATATGATTGAATCAATCCATGGTTTTTATTGAGCGCTAACTAGGTGCAGAGCACTGCACTAATTGATTAAATCCCATCGATTGACATAAGTGCTATGGAGGTGAGGACTGAGGTGAGATGTAATGAAGTGCTTAGGGGAGTACTAAAGTAATAATAATAATTATGGTACTTGTTCAGAGTTTACCAGGTGCCAGGCACTGTACTAAGCACTGGAGTGGGTAACAAGATAATTGGGTCGGACGCAGTCCCTGTCCCACATAGGGTTCCCAGTCTTGATCCCCGTTTTACAGATGGGTAACTGAGGCCCAGAGAAGTGATTTGATTTGCCCAAGGTCACACCACAGACAAGTGGCAGTGTCTGCATTAGAACCCAGGTCCTTCTGACTTCCAGAGCAATGCTCTTTCCCATATTGTTGCGTGATTGCAGGCTGGGGAGTCACCGGGTACCAAATCCAGCCTCCTGGGAAGACAGGCCAAACACACAAACCTCCCCTATGACCCCTCTACCTCATGGGCAACCAAACTCCTGCCGCTGAAAAGTTCTCCAGGAAAGTGGCAGCATTTCTTTCCCTTCTCTCTCTCTGTCTCCTCCCACCCGCACAAATAACAGAAGCCCCTTTGGTCCTTGCTCATTTTTTTATTGAATATGAGATACTCTGGGGCCTTTGCTGAGCTGGACTCCGAGTTGTTATATCATTTGTCCTGTTAAAATGCAGGACCAGTGTCTCCTGCTCTATGCTTTCTAACGCTCAACTCGTTTGCATTTTCTGATTTGAATTGAGACACAGGATACACATCGATCAATCATTGGTGTTTATTGAGCCTTTAATCTGGGCAGCGCACTGTAATAAACGCTTAGGGGATTTCAATCTCAGTGAAGTCTCTTCTCAGAAACAAAACAAGTCCAGTAAATCGCTCGTGCCCCAAGCTGGTCCCTTCTGAAAAATCTAGTGGTGATTGAAATGCTGGGAAGGGTTGCTTTATTGAAAACGCAATAGGTGAGATTAAATTTAAGGACAAATTCTTTTTGACATTAAGAACAATGTAACACTAGGGCAAACTGGATAGAGTCCCAGTGATCGTTGGGGCTGGCTCATGCCAGATGGCTTTGCAAACTTGATAAAAATGCCTGTGGAGTAATCTCATGCACATGGGATGCTTTAGCCATGGAGGAGTCGGAAGAAATAGCTTCTCCACTGATATTGTTTCCATGATGTCTGCCAATGTTTTCTTCCAATTGCTTGCCTGTCTCACTTACGGGTCTCCGTGGGAGTTCTGTGACAAATCAGAAAATATCCCTGTAGCGGCAACATGTTCTAAGCGGAGGTCTAACCAGTTGACACATTTAAAAGCTGCTGCCGGTGGGTCTGCTGATATTACCCCAAAGCACTTTACATCATTGTTCTGAGGAGTGCAGATATTTATGTGGGAATAGGGTCGGCTCTTGAGCATTTGTTAAAAGGCTACTCTGTCCCTCGGGATTTTTCTTAGGATAAATGAGTAGCAGTGATAGATAACATATCTTACTCATATTCCTGATTTCCTTTGAACATGGAGAATGAGGGCTCTTCCTTCTCTTCAATAGGTTAAATGCCACTTATTTTAGATCACCCTTTTTCTTTTCTTCTCTGCTTTGATCAAGACATCTTGGTAAGGTCTTAGAGCAGGTAACATGAAACACACACAGAGACACATCTGCCTGTGAGGCTATTTCTTGCAGCAATCAGCTATTCCAAAAATCAAGAGAATTATACAGAAGGTTCATTTTCATTGAAAAGGGAACCCTGTTTTGGGTGCCTAAAAGGAGGAAATGGTTTCCAAGATAATGTTTTCTTCCAGAATTAATTTCTTCCTCGCTTAAAAAACAAAACTAAAAATGTTGTCTTTAAGAGTATTACTTTTGTGCACCCAAATCATTCTATGGTGGTGCAGGCAGCTGCTTTTAAGAAACCATTTGACTTCTTTTTTTAACAAGTTGAAGATGAAAGCCTGACATGAGTACTTGACATTTAGAACATGGAATCCTTTTGGATTTCAGAGAAGTTGAAAAGAATGGTCAGAGATGCTAAATGGTCATGCTTAATTTTATAATGCTATGATGATTATTATTATTGCCATGAATGATTAACTGGGATAGCTACCAACATTCAAAGTGGAGAATTTAAAACAGGGAGCCAATTGGGATACAATTGAGCACGATTCAGACTGCTACATTAAAATAACTTCCTTGGTGAAATTGACACACCCTAAAAATGATTGACTATGCTAGCATTTTTTTTCCTCCAGATCATAACTTTACTGGAGTGTTTCTCTCCCCCCTACCCCCCGCACCATTTGAATTGCCTGTGTTTAGTGTAAAATTATTTTTTCATGCCCAGGGTAAAAAAATCTTCCTCGAGAGGGATATGGCATTAGTTTTCCAACCCCTAAGTAATTACCGGGATAAGGGTAGTTCAATCTGTGAGCATGGCTAGATGGTGTTAATGCGAGGATTTGCTTACTTGATTCTAGCTCCTATGAAGATTATGGAGAAGGGAGAAAGCTTTAAGGTGCCACCTCGGAATTTAAAGACATAAAGACTTTAGTCTCTCGTCCCTGAGGATATGTAACTGCAGCACTTATTAAAAAGTAACACGTTTGCATAGCAATTGTGGCACTTGTTTTCACAAGAACAGAGCTTTCATTTAGAAACAGCCCCCTTCTAGTTGCTCTCCTGTCTTTAAAATTGCAATGAAACAAAGAGATAAACGAAAAATGTGCTTTTGGACCAATATTAAAAATGAAATTCCCAGGTTTTCTTGTAAAAGTGATCATCAGTGCTGTTTTACCTCTTTGAGTGATGAATGGGTAGCTTAAGCATGGCAAGCCTTTTAAATATATATTTTTTTTAAAGGCCACATTGTTTAGTGGGACTAGTTGGGTCTGGGAGTCAGAACCTGTATTCTGGTCCCAGCTCTGCCTACCTTGCGTGAGTTGTTTAACCTCTGGGGGCTTTAATTTTCTTCTACCTGTCTCTCCCACCTCATGTCAGGTGTTGTAGTAATGGGGTATAATGGGAAGTGATGCGGAGCGCTTTGAAAAAATACAAGGGCTGCACAAATTCAAGGTACCATCACTTCCATCTAGTACTTGTTTTTCTTTGCACATTTTGGTTAGAACTCTATTGAGGAATTAAGGAATGTTCTTCTCATTCCACTTATCAATCGATCATCTTCATTGAGCACTTACTGTGTGCAGACCACTGTACTAAGTGCTTGGGAAAGTACAACATAACAATACAATAGAGTTGGTAGGCAGAGCTGGTAGGTAGGTAGGTAAGCTTGCTTGTAAGCTCACAACAAGCTTACAGTGTAGTGTAGAATAGGAAGACGAAGCGGATTGTTCCCATTGCAGATGTAAGCTCCCTGTGGGCCTGGGGCGAGTCTACCAATTCTATTGTACTTTACTCTCCCAAGGGCTTAGTACAGTGCTCTGCACAGAGTAAGTGCTCAGTAAGTATCATTGATGGATTCATCCCTGTAGGATGTCAAGTACTCCAGCATGAGGTCCTTCAGAAACCCAGCCTCGTTAGGCAAAAACTTGGCTGGAATCGAATGGACAAGAATAATCACTATGGCATTTGTTAAGTGCTTACTATGTGCAGAGGATTGTATTAAGGGAGGGGTAGATTAACCCTACATTAACCTTGATTAACAAGGTAATCAAGTCAGACACAGTCCATGTACCACATGAGGCTCACAGGCTCAGGAGAGGGGAGTACAGGTACTGAATTCCCATTTTACAGATGAGGAAACTGAGGCACTGAAAAGTGACAACTTGCCCAAGCTCACACCAGAAGATCAATGGCAGAGGCAGGATTAGAACGCAGGTCCTCTGGCTCCCAGGACTGTGCTTTAAATACTGGGCCAGGCTGCTTCTCATTGTGTATTGTGGAAAGGATTGTTTCTAATTCTTTAATAGAGCACCGTAGCCAAACCGTGAAATGGAAGACTATGTTCTAGAAGAATCTGCAGTCCTGGAATGCTGCAGGTTTCTGTCCGTTGGGTCACTTATAGCTCCACTGGTATAAAATTATTGCCCTTGATAGTTGGGAAGCAATAGTAATTAAGGTTTGGGCAAGATGTGATTTTTTTTCTCCTTTTCTTCCCTTTCTTTCCTTATAGCTTGCATTTGTCCAATAGATGTGCAGACTCAAGTTTTATGATGCTGCATGACTTTTTTTTTTAATCGACTTGGGTCTTTTAAAGTGAATATCTCCCTTGCTAGGGTAACGCTTTTTAGTAGATGATAAAAATGTTCATAAAGCATTTTTTTCCCCTCTCAAGTTCCATTTCTGGCACCGCCATCCTTCCCATCTCACAAGCCCCTAACCTTGGCATTATCCTTGACTCCGGTCTCTCATTCAACCTGTGTAGCCAATCTGTCACCAAATACTGTCGGTTTCACCTTCACAACATCGCTAAAATCCACCCTTTCCTCTCCATCCAAACCGCTATCACGTTAGTACAATCACTCATCCCATCCCACCTAGATTACCGCGTCAGCCTCCTTTCTGACCTCCCAACCTTCTGCCTCTCCCCACTGCAGTTCATACTTCACTTGGCTGTCTAGATTATCTTAATACATAAACGTTCTGGGCATGTCACATCCCTCCTCAAAAATCTCCAGTGGCTGCCCATCTACCTCCGTATCAAACAAAAACTCCTCGCCATTGGCTTTAAAGCTCTCCATCTCCATCCCCTTGCCCCCTCCTACCTCACCTCAGTTCTCTCCCTCTACAACTCAGACCACACACTCCATTCCTCTGGTGCCGCTAACTTTCTCACTGGGCTTTCATCTCAGCCCAGTAGCAGCGTGGCTCAGTGGAAATAGCACGGGCTTGGGAGTCAGAGGTCATGAGTTGGAATCCCGGCTCTGCCACTTGTCAGCTGTGTGACTGTGGGCAAGTCACTTCACTTCTCTATGCCTCAGTTACCTCATCTGTAAAATGGGGATTAACTGTGAGCCTCGCTTGGGACAACCTGATTACCCTGTATCTATCCCAGCACTTAGAACAGTGCTCGGCGCATAGTAAGCGCTTAACAAATACCAACATTATTATCTTACCTATCCTACTTCCGTCCCCCAGCCCATGTCCTAACAGTGGCCTCAAATCCACCAGACAATGACTCTCCCCCACTTCAAAGCATTACTAAAGGCCCATCTCCTCCAAGAGGCCTTTCCAGACCAAGCCCCTCTTTTCTTCATCTCCCACTCCCTTCTGCATCACTCTGACTTGCTCCCTTTGTTCTTCCCTCCCTCCCCGCCCCACAGTAACAATAATAATAATAATGATGATAGTTGTTAAGCACTTACTATGTGCAAAGCACTGTTCTAAGTGCTGGGGGGATACAAAGTGATCAACTTGTCCCACGTGGGGTTCACAGTCTTAATCCCCATTTTACAGATGAGGGAACCGAGGCCCAGAGAAGTGAGGTGACTTGCCTAAAGTCACACAGCTGACATGTGGCGGAGACAGGATTAGAACCCATGACCTCTGACTCCCAACCTTGCTCTTTCCCCTGAGCCACGCTTATAACTGAAATTTATGTATTTTTATGGTTGTCTATTTACTTGTATTGATGTCTGTCTGTCTCCCCCCATCTAGACTGTGAGCTTGTGGTGGACAGGAATTGTCACTCTGTATTGCTGTACTGTACTTTCCCAAGCACTTAATACAGTGTCCTGCACACAATAAGCGCTCAATAAATATAACTGAATGAATGAATGAATTTATGAACTTGAAAATCACTGTCAAAGTCAGGCATGCTGGTACCTACAAAATTTTCATCTGATATTTTATTCATTCAATAATATTGAGCGCTTACTAGGTGCAGAGCACTGTACTAAGCTCTTGGAATGTACAAATCGGTAACAGATAGAGACAGTCCCTGCCCTTTGATGGGCTTACAGTCTAATCGGGGGAGATGGACAGACAAGAACAATAGCAATAAATAGAATCGAGGGGATGAACATCTCATTAAAACAATAGCAAATAAATAGAATCGAGGCAATGTACATCTCATTAACAAAATAAATAGGGTAATGAAGATATATACAGTTGAGCGGACGAGTACAGTGCTAAGGGAGAGGGGGAGGAGCAGAGGGAAATGGGGGGAAAAGAGGGTTTAGCTGCGGAGAGGTGAAGGGTGGGTAGAGGGAGCAGAGGGAAAAGGGGAGCTCAGTGTGGGAAGGCCTCTTGGAGGAGGTGAGCTTTAAGTAGGGTTTTGAAGAGGGGAAGAGAATTAGTTTGGCGGAGGTGAAGTTAGTACCATCATCATCCTTTCTACACTAATATGTTTCGAAGGACTATTTTTCTTCGCATTTGAGACTATTGAATAATAGTCAAGCTACCCATTCCCCCCCAAAAAAGTAAAGAAATGATCCCCAAAGGGATATTTTATTTTAAATTTCCATTTCCTCTGCATGAACAATTTCCTTGAGAACCACTTGGGAATAATGAGTATCAATAGAACTCGGGCAAGCAGATTCACTTCTGTTGTTAATTAAATCGGTGATGACTGGAAATGCCAAGTTCATGTCTATAATCCTGAGGATTGTTTACTAGGTTCTGTATTTATTTTCAAGAACATCAAATCAACACTGAAGCTGTCTTCTTGGAAGACGCTGTTTAATATGAAAGCGTGTTATGAGTCATGCCAATTAAAAGGTTAGGTTCTCAAGGACACTGATTTTTTTCATGGTTTTGAAAAGGAAAATAGATGTGTCTTTGCCAACAATGTGCATTTAAAATGGATCGTGTTATATCTCTGGGAGTCAGAAGGTTATGGGTTTCAATCCCGGCTCTGCCACTTGTCTGCTGCGTGACCTTGGGCAAGTCACTTCACTTCTCTGTGCCTCAGTTCCTCCTCTGTAAAGTGGGGATTAAGGTGCAAGCCAGTTGGCTTGCATCCACCCCAGTGATTTGTACCATGCCTGGCAAATAGTAGGAACTTAACAAATACCACAATTATTATTATTAATATTATTATTATTATTGTTTTTTACATTTGCATGTCTCTCCACACGCCACCCCCGTTAAGACTGTGAACTCCCTGGGGAAAATCGGGATGGCTTTTAAGTTTTCTTGCAATTCCTTTGGGAGCCCAAACCAGTTGAGACACACAGTATGTGTCAAATATGTAAGCCCTGACAGTGTCAACTATTTGTTTATTAAAGTCACATTGGATAAATTAATTTCATCCACCTAGCAGCTGTATTTATTGAGGGTTTACCGTGTACAGAGCACTGTGCTAAGGGCTTGAGAGAGTATGATATAAATGTAATCTTCATACAAGATTCTGCTTACCAGAGCACAGGCCTGGAAGTCAGAAGGTCATGGTTTCTAATCCTGGCTCCACCACTTGTCTGCTGTGTGACCTTGTGCAAGTCACTTCTCTTCTCTGGGCCTCAGTTACCTCATCTATAAAATAGAGATTGAGACTGTGAGCCCCACATAGGACAGGGACCGTGTCCAACCCAATTTGCTTTTGTACCCTCCAGTGCTTAGTACAGTGCCTAGAACAGAGTAAGCGCTTAATAGATACCACAGTTTCTATTATCATTTTGATGGTATTTCTCTCCTCCCATTCCATACCCCAACAACAAGTTTGAGAATGTCTCCTCAAATTGAATCTGAATTGATTTTCCTGGAAGAAGGATTATTTTCAGACTCTTTCTGCATTCAGGATTAAAACCTTCTTATGTAAACTAATGGTATGTTCTAAAAGTCTTGATCTTGAAAATTTTTTATACTTCTATATTTCCTGAATAAGGAAAAACCTTCGAAGGTTTCATTCTATCTTCTCATGTCCCAGGCTTTATTTATGCTACGGTTGATTTTGTGTCTGCTCCAAACAGGAACTGTGTCTAAGCCAATAATTCAAGAAACCACAGCATCGTGACATTATTAACAATACACTCAGTGAGGCAGTGTTTCTCTGAACCTTACTTCGTTAATGTAGCAGCTTCTGTTGTTCAGTGTTTGAAACCTGAAGTCAGATGGATTCTAATTGCTCAAGACATTTAGGGTAATCTCCTCTGACTAAAAGTACACTTTCAGCAAACTAAATTAGCCTGCATGTCAAGTCACCTCTAAAACAGAAAAGATGCAAAATAACTTGATGGACAGGTTAGTCATTGAAATCACAAAAGTAACTGGCCATGACACTTTCCTTCAGAGATTTGCATGAAAATTCAGCTCCCTTGCTTTTGGTAAACTTTGACTTTGTCAGTCCTGACAAGTGATCTATTTGGGTCAGAAGATTTCCCTGGAAACTTTAGTCATGAGCTTCAGTTTCCATTAGGAATTCCACCCTGAAGTCATTGACTTTCAAATCCTTCATCTATTTGGAAAGACCCCCAATTCTGTTCTATTTCAAAACAGATACATATTCATTCAAATAAAGGAAATCATTACATCACACTCATATTCTGACTTCCCTAAGGAAAAAAATAAGTGGAAGAATCCATTAGCGTGTTATTTATCAGCCTTATAAATAAATCTACACCAAATTACCATTCAACACAATAGTGTTTTAAACCTGCCCTCCTTCCCAACAAAGATGTTCAGTTAAGGAGGTGGACAAAATAAGCATTATTTTCTATTCCCACTAACCAGTGGCTATTTTCAAAATCAGGGAGCTTCAACTAAGCCAAAGGAGGCTCCTCCTCACTGCAAAATGAGCAAAACATATGTGCGTGCTTGTGCCAACACACACATACACACGTGCCATTTCCCAGCCTCCTTGCTCCCCTCCCCCAACTCCGATTGGACTGAGGCCCATATTAAAAACAGCACTGGATCTGGTTGAGGGGTGAGGTGGGGTGGAGAGGAAATGTATACATCAGAGTCCAGCAGCCTGGCCTAGTGGATAGAGCCTGGAAGTCAGCAGGTCATGGGCTCTAATCCCGGCTCTGCCACATGTTTGCTGTGTGACCTTAGGCAAGTCATTTCACTTCTCTGTGCCCCAGTTCCCTCATCTTTAAAATGGGAAGCGATCTGCACAGATTTACACAGATGTAAATCTGTAAATGGTGAGCCTCATGTGGGACAGGAACTGTGTTAAACCCGATTACCTTGCATCTACCCCAGTGTAGCTCAGTGGAAAGAGCACGGGCTTGGGAGTCAGAGGTCATGAGTTCGAATCCCAGCTCTGCCACTTGTCAGCTGTGTGACTGTGGGCAAGTCACTTAACTTCTCTGTGCCTCAGTTACCTCATCTGTAAAATGGGGATTGACTGTGAGCCTCACGTGGGACATCCTGATTACCCTGTATCTACCCCAGCGCTTAGAACAGTGCTCAGCACATAGTAAGCACTTAACAAATACCAACATTATTATTATTATTATTTAGAACTGTGCCTGGCACCTAGTACTTAACAAATACCATAATTATTAAATCTATTTTTCCCCATTGTATTTGTATACCTATTGCTTAACAAAGCATTGTAAGCAAAGTAGGGAGGCCTGGGAGTCAGGACACCTGGGTTTTTTGTCCTGGTTCTGTTCCTTAAACTGTTCTCCCTCTTAGACTAGGACCCTCATATAGGACCAGGCCTTGGGGGAGGAGAGGAGGGTCTCAATTAGTAATAGCACTCATGGTATTTGTTAAGTGCTTACTGTGTATCAAGCACTATTCTAAACACTAGGCTAGATACAAGCTAACCAGGTTGTACCTAGTCCCTGTCCCACCTGGGGCTCACACTCTTAATCTCCATTTTACAAATGAGGTAACTGAGTCCCAGAGAAATTAAGTGACTTGCCCAAGGTCACACAGCAGACAAGTGGAGAAGCCAGGATAAAACTCAGGTCCTTCTCACTCCTAGGTCTGCACTCTATCCACTAGGCCATGCTGCTTCCGTATCATTTGGTTATCTTATATCTACCCCAGCACTTAGCACAACATTTAATGCCTTCTAAGTGCTTTAATAAATATCAACATTATTATTGTATTTTTTAATGGTGTTTGTTAAGTGCTTACTATGTGCCAGGCACTGTATTAAGTGCTGGGGTAGAATCTAGATAATCAAGTTGGACACAGTCCCTATCCCACATAGGGCTCCAAGACTTAATCCCAATTTTTCAGACAAGGTAACTGAGGCAACAGAGAAGTCAAGTGACTTTCCCAAGATCACAAAGCAGACAAGCGGCAGCGGCAGAACCGGGACTAGAACCCAGGTCATCTGACTCTCCGGCACCTGCTCTTTCCATGAGGCCATGCTGTTTCTCTTTGTTAAAGTGCTTATTGTGTGTCAAGCACTGTTCTAAACCCTGGGTTAGAGTAAAGATAATCGAATGAGAGTCGGTACCCCAAGCCCTTTGATTCTCACCCCTCCTTTGAGTTAAATCAGGTCAGACACAGTTCCTGTCCCTCATTTATTAAAAGAAAATTGGCCATCTGTTCATCTGAAGAGATTGTGCAAAATTAAGAAATTCTGGCAGCTAGAAATTCTTCCCCCCTCTGCGTGAAGATGATAATAGTCATAATAATAATTATGGTAGTTGTTAAGTACTCACTATGTGCCAGGCACCATATTAAGCGCAGGGGTGGATATAAACAAATCAGGTTGGACACAATACCTGTCCCACGTGGGGCTCATACTCTTATCCCCATTTTACGGATGAGGTAACTGGGGCACTGAGAAGTGAAATGATTTGCCTAAGGTCACACAGCAGACAAATGGCAGATCTGCGATTAGAACCCATGACCTTCTTTCTGCCTCCCATGCCTGTGCTCTATCCACTAGACCATGCTGCCTCTCCCAGGTTCTAGCAGTGCAGAGGGGGGGACATTTATAGTGGATAATGAGTTCTTTTTCTGTCCCTGATGCCAGTTTCCAACTGCCCAGTTTTCCCACAGGAAACCAGTGTTCCCAGTTTATGGACACCAACCACCCTATTAAACTATGAAAGACGGCACCGTGGAAGGTTAATTTGTTTCAAAGGGGTAGTCAGAGGGGGGTGACTAAATATGTGTTAATAATTAGGTGTCAGTCGCACATGTTAGAGGACACAGAAGGTGGTTGTAGGTTAAAGCCAGGGACCCAGCAGGGTGAATGCTCTGAATTATTCATCTGGGGGAGAGTCTCTCTTGATTTAGATGCTGTACCACCTCTTCGAAAGAGTAGTTTTGAGAAAAAGCTGCATTTAAAAAGTCTTGATTGTGAAACCCATTTTGAACTGTGTCTGTACGTACCTGCCCATCCAGTGCTTGGACATAGTTCTGCACCGTGGCTCCGTGGAAAGGGCACGGGCTTGGGAGTCAGAGGTCATGGGTTCGAATCCTGGCTCTGCCACTTGTCAGCTGTGTGACCTTGGGCAAGTCACTTCACTTCTCTGTGCCTCAGTTCCCTCATCTGTAAAATGGGATGGAAGTCTGTGAGCCCTACGTGGGACAACCTGATCGCCTTGTATCTCCCCCCAGCGCTTAGAACAGTGATCGGCACATAGTAAGCGCTTAACAAATATCAACATTATTAAAAGTGCTTAATAAGAGTCAAATTTATTGAGCGCTTGTCGTGTGCAGAGCACTGTACTAAGTGCTTGGGAGAGTACAACACGCAATATAACATTCATTCAGTCGTATTTGTCGAACACTTACTGTGTGAAAAGCACTGTATTAGGTGTTTGGGAGTGTACAATATAACAAGACACACTCCTGCCCTCAATGAGCTCAGAGTTTAGAAAAACTATCACTAATTAAATAATATTTAAAACCAACCTTCAACTGGCTTCAGAGAAACACTCTTCCTATATCCGACGTTTTCCAAAGCAGAGAAACAAACTATCAAATATCAGTTTCCAAGAGGAAATTTAAGAGATAACTGACTACTCTAAAAGAAGGAAATTAGTTGCTATGCATTGTGACCCTCAATAATCTGCTTGTATTTTTAGTCATTCCAGTTTTTCCAGTGCGTCTTAATCTTGAAAATAGGGTCTAAAATGTTTATGTCGTCTCCTTAATCTTGCTGATCTCTTTTCCAAATTTAGGCAGGAAATCTTTGAAATTAAAAGGAGAGGGGTGATTCAAGGATGATTCAGAGGAGCAGCGTGGCTTAGTGGAAAGAGCCCGGGCTCGGGATTCAGAGGTTGTTGGTTCTAATGCCGGCTCCGCCATTTATCAGCTGTGTGAGACTTTGGGCAAGTCACTTTACTTTTCTGTGCCTCAGTTACCTCATCTGTAGAATGAGGATTGAGATTGTGAGCCCCACATGGGACAACGTGGTTACCTGTATTGACCCCAGCGCTTAGAACAGTGCTTGATACATAGTAAGAACTTAACAAATACCATCATTATCATCATACAGAAGGGGAAAAAAGGGAGTGGTTGCCATTTGGAACCACAGATTAAGCAAGGGGATGGGGTGTGCCAGGTTTGCATAACCGGGGGTAAAACAATCAGTAGAATTTATTGAGCATCTTTTATGTGCAGAGCAGTCTCCTAAGAGCTAGGGAAATTGAGAGAAGACCTGGACTGGGAGTCAGGAGACCCAGGTTCTTGCTAGCTGTATGACCTTGGGCAAGTCACTCAACGGCTACCTTACTGCTACAGGCTCTCGTTATATCCTGGCTAGACTACTGCGTCAGACTCTGATCTCCCTTCCTCCTCTCTCGCCCCGCTCCAGTCTATTCTTCACTCCGCTGCCCGGCTCATCTTCCTGCAGAGACGCTCTTGGCCTGTCACTCCCCTTCTTAAACACCTCCGGTGGTTGCCTATCAACCTCCGCTCCAAACAAAAACTCCTCACTCTAGGCTTCGAGGCTCTACATCACCTCACCCCTTCCTACCTCTCCTCCCTTCTCTCTTTCTACCGCCCACCCCACACGCTCCGCTCCTCCGCCGCCCACCTCCTCGCCGTCCCTCGGTCTCGCCTATCCCGCCGTTGACCCCCGGGCCACGTCCTCCCGCGGTCCCGGAACGCCCTCCCTCCTCACCTCCGCCAGGCTAATTCTCTTCCCCTCTTCAAAACCCTACTTAAAAGTCACCTCCTCCTAGAGGCCTTCCCAGACTGAGCTCCCCTTCTCCCTCTACTCCCTCTACCGCCCCCCCTTCACCTCTCCTCAGCTTAACCCTCTTTTCCCCCCATCTCCCTCTGCTCCTCCCCCTCTCCCTTCCCCTACCCTCGGCACTGTACTCATCCGCTCAACTGTATATATTTACATTACCCTATTTATTTTGTTAATGAAATGTACATCACCTCGATTCTATTTAGTTGCCATTGTTTTTACTAAATGTTCTTCCCCTTGACTCTATTTTTTGCCATCGTTCTCGTCTGTCCGTCTCCCCCGATTAGACTGTAAACCCGTCAAAGGGCAGGGACTGTCTCTATCTGTTGCCGATTTGTTCATTCCAAGCGCTTAGTACAGTGCTCTGCACATAGTAAGCGCTCAATAAATACTATTGAATGAATGAATGAACTTTTCTGTGACTCAGTTGAGTCCAGTCTGATAATCCTTTATCTACCTCAATGCTGAGCACCCAGAACACACTTAGCAAATACCCTAGTTGTTATTAGGATTAGTAGAACAATTGTCCTGAGGAAGTTGATTGTGTATTATTTCCTACTATTAGAAGGGACATCTCTGGGGTATGAAGCATCCATGAGCTCTGTATCCAAGTGTTACTACAGTTCTCTGCACACAGCAAGCACTCAAATTATTATTATCATCATTAAGTGTTGTTGAGTCGTTTTTGATTCTTACCAACTCCATGGATATACTTTCTCCAAAACATCCTATCCTCTGCCATAATCCGCAACTTTTCTAACCGTTCTTCCTTATCATTGTTATGGTCCCTATTCGTTTACCTGTTCGTCTGCATCTTCTACTTTTTCCCTAGACTTTTCCTAGCATTAGCGTCTTCTCAGTACCATTGGAAAATAGCAGGTAAAGGGCTCCTAGAGGGTAGTATTTTTTCCCCGGAACTTTATCAGGCAGCCTGACCTAGAAACCACCTTTTAAGTGCATTTTCTAGAAGACCTGAAGCCATCTGTAAGAAGTGCTGTAACTACCTTGATTCCAAAAGTACTAGTCCTAAACTTTTCCAGAAGAATACACTTCTTTATTAGAAGTCTCACTGTTTATGATGTGCCGCACATGAGTTGCTCCTCGCCGGGCCGTTTCCATCGATGAATAATCCAGATTTCGTGACATCTTCTGGGTGACTGAGTTCAGGGCTGCTGCTTCCTCCTTGGCATTCTTTCTGGTTAAGCAGTCTGGTGGTCCTATCTTAAGGTTGCTGTTATTATTTTTAATAATAATAATAATGATATTTGTTAAGCGCTTACTGTGTTCCAGACACTGTACTAAACCCTGGGGTGGATACAAGCAAATCGCATGGGACACAGTCCCTGTCTCACATGGGGCTCATAGTCTCAATTTCCATTTTACAGATGAGGTAACTGAGGCAGAGTGAAGTGAAAAGACTTACCCAAGGTCACACAACAAACCTCTGGCAGAGCTGGGATTAGAACTCTTGACCTTCTGACTCCCAGGCCGGTGCTCTATCCACTATGCCATGTTTCCAGGCCGTGGGGTCCATACCCCCCAAGCACTTTAGTTGACATCCCACTTCCACAGCACTTATATTCTGCTCCCACCCCTGTTGGGAATTTTTTTAAAAATTATGTCTCCTTCACTAGATTTTAAAACTCCTTGAGGGCAGGGTCTGTGCCTACTCTCTCTTCCATTTTACTCTCTCAAACACGTAGTACAGTGCGCTACCCACAATGAGTGCTCAATAAGTAATAATAATATCTGTGGTATTTAAGCGCTTACTGTGTGCCAAGCACTAGATAATTGGTTTGGACACAGTCCCTTTCCCACACAGGGCTCTTAATCCCCATTTTACAGATGAGGTAATTGAGGCCCAGAGAAGTTAAGTGACTTGCCCAAGGTCACACAGCAGCATTGTTTGATGATTGTTTATTTGAATGAAGGTGGGGAGGGTGCATTTTGGTGAAGTTTTGCACCCATTTAGGGAAGAGATGTTTATGGGCATTAAGACTTTCAGGGCATCAAAGATTTTAATGAACTTTCCTCCACAGCTCAGCAGACATGGCTCAAGCTGTATTAGTAATGTTACTTTGAATCTTTTCCTGCTGTGAACTACCATTTTGCTTTGTTTATAGAGGCAGTTGCCTGCGTTTCATTACAGTGAATGAATCCTTTGGAAATGATGCAATCGGTCCCCTTTTTTCAATGGCATTTATTAAGCGCTATGTGCCCCGCACTGTACTAAACACTGGGGTGGTTACAAGCTAATCAGGTTGGGCACAGTCCTTGTTCCACATAGGGAGCAGAGTCTTATTCCCCATTTTACAGGTGAATTAACTGAAGCCCAGTTGTGAGTGAAGTGACTTGTCACACCATGACACCCTACCCTTGAATGCTTTCTATGAATTTCAGGTTAAAGTTAGAACCTTATTTACCAGAACATGAGGATTTGTAAAAGTTGTTCCCCCAATTCAGCCTGCTTTGCGTCCACGTGGACAGCAAATCTAGGTTTTGGAAGGAATTAATCGGTATGCAAATAGGAATGCTCATCTTGGAGTGGAGTTTGGACGCTTCTTGATTGCCTGTCTGTTGTCATTCCACATCAGCTTCCAATTCTGCTTTGTTTTGCCTATCCCTTAGGGGCAGGGGAACCATCTGAGGCGAATGATCCAGTTTGTTGTTGAAGAACATTACCTCGGGAGAGGTCTGGTCTTAGCACTCTGAGGCAAAATTGAACGATCCTAAGTTCAAGAGTTGATGGGAAAAATTCAAAATTGCAAGGAAAGTTATTCCAATTTAAGAACTGCTGAAAAGGCATGTCAACGGCCCAGCCCTCTCCCCAGATCCCAAGAGAAAACTGAGGTGGTCTTGGGCCAGCTTGGAGAATTGAATTTGGGGCCCCGGTCTCCTAGTTGAACTGCAGCTGCCTTGAGGGAAATCCACTCTGTCTAGTTCCTTTGCAGCTGCTTCAGTCGGTAGGGAGTGTGGCCTAGTGGAAAGAGCGTGGCCCTGGGAGTCAGAGGGCCTAGCAACCAGTAATTGGTAGCATGAATTGAGCACTTAGCCTGTGCAGAGCACTATACTAAGCTCTTGGAAGAGTACTGTGGATATGGTAGATCCCATCCCTGCCTTCCAATGCCTGTATAGTATCGACTTATAATTGCTGCTTATATCGACTTAAAATTCCCGAACCGTGAGCACTGAAGCCTTCTACCAATTATTCCCACCCTTAGTCGACTCCCCTATTTCCTTCTTTACTAGTAGCCCACAAAAAAACAGGTCAGAAACCTCAGAGCTGAAAAATTTCCCTCAGCAGAATAAGTACTATAAGAGTATTTTAACAAATTGACTATTGTTTCCAGTGGCAAGAAAAGCTTCTGGCTCTCAAGACAATTGTACTATTTTTATTTGTCTTTCATCCTTAAATGCATTAATAGCGGAGCCAAAAGGAAAATTATGCATGTTTTTCAAGTCTCAAAATTGAAGTCTAGAGATGTTATTGAGCTGCATGAATAAACATGCAACAGTTTCCCCAAAGCGGCTATTAGGGAATTTATTCTCAGAGAATAGGTTCTCAAAACACTGTCTCTCGAGTACACCATTATAGGTGGGCTTCATTTATACACCATTTGCTGGATATAAAAAGCCAAGAAACTCTTTAGAGTGGCAATTTTCCAAATGTGTGAACATATATGTCTGTTTGCTATAACTTGGGGATATCAGTGTGATGTATTAAGAACAATTGTGATATCTGTGAATCACTTACTGGTGCCAAGCACTGTATTAAGTACTGGGACAGATAGAAGATAATCAAATTGGACACATGGGGCTCTCGCAATCTCGTTGTTCTGGAAGAAGATCCAGGCAGGAGACTATAAAATTGGTCAGTGGTATTTATTGAGCACTTTCTGTGTGCTAAGCACTAAGCAAGAGACTGAAGAGAGTGCATTATTATTATTATTAGAGAAGCAGCGTGGCTCAGTGGGAAGAGCCCGGGCTTAGGAGTCAGAGGTCATGGGTTCTAATCCCGGCTCCGCCGCTTGTCAACTGTGTGTCTTTGGGCGAGTCACTTAACTTGTCTATGCCTCATCTGTAAAATGGGGATTAAGACTGTGAGCCCCACATGGGATGACCTGATCACTTTATATTTCCCCCAACCCCCAGCGCTTAGAACAGTGCTTCACACATAGTAAGCACTTAACAAATACAATCATTATTATTGAGAAGCAGCATGGCTTAGTGGAAAGAGCATGGGCTTGGCGCCGCCACTAGTCAGCGGTGTGACTTTGGGCAAGTCACTTAACTTGTCTGTGCCTCATTTACCTCATCTGGAAAATGGGGATGAAGACTGTGAGCCCCACGTGGGACAATCTGATTACCTTGTATCCCCCCCAGGGTTAGAACAGTGCTTGGCACATAGTAAGGGCTCATAGTCTTCATCCCCATTTTACAGATGAGGTAACTGAGGCACAGACAAATCAAGTGACTTGTCCAAAGTCACACAGCTGACAAGTGGCAGAGCCGGGATTAGAACCCACGACCTCTGACTCCCAAATAATATTATTATTATTATTATTATTATTATTGTGGTATTTGTTAAGCAGTTCCTATGTGTCATGCATTTTACTAAGTGCTGGGATAGTTACAAGGTAATCGGGTTGGACACGGTCCCTGTCCTAAATAGGGCTCACAGTCTAAGTAGGCGGGAGGACATGTATTTAGTCCCCATTGTGCAGTGGAGGAAACTGAGGCCCATAGAAGTTAAGCAACTAATCCAAAGTCACACAGCAAGCACTTGACAGAACCAGGATTAGAACCCAGGTCCTCTGATTTCCAAGCCCAGGCTCTTTTTAGTAGGCCACACTGCTTGAGCCTTGAAGATGCATTACTGTTTTCTCTGTGAATAACAAGAAGTCATTCCCCAAATATGCTGAATATTCTGAGTCTGGACAAATTATGTAACTGCTCTGTGCCTCAGTTCCTACATCTGTCAAATGGGAATTCACAGGGTGGTGGTGGTGGTGATGTTGGGTTGTGGACCCGCAGAAGCAGCCAGAAGGTGTTGAAGGAGAGTGAAGGGAAAAGAGGGGAGCCCAAAACCATAATACCTCACGTTACAGCAACTGGTCCTTCAAGCTAAAAAGAGTGATTTCTTTCCCACCCCCGCAAAAGGAAAATATATTTGCCATGGGTAGTGTTATAGTTTAGCCTTAACAACTGGGAAAATGGGGAAAAGTGGGATCATTAAGAAAGGATCGATCTGGTTTAAAGTAGATTTCTGCAGTGCGACACGAAGCACCGTGGCCTTGTGAAAAGAGCACAGACCTGGGAGTCAAAAGATCTGAGTTCTAATTCCGGCTCTGCCTCTTTCCAGCTGTATGACCTTGTGCAAGACAGTTAACCTGTAAGTGCCTCAATTTCCTCATCTGTACAATGGGGATTAAATACTCATCCCTTCCCCTTACACCATAGCCCCATGAAGGATAGTGTCTGTGTCTGATCTGATTGTCCTAAATCGACCCCAGCACTCAGCAGAGCGTTGGGCACATAGTAAGAACATAGTAGGGAGAAAATTATCTGTAGAACATTGAGTTGAATCAGGTGTTTCTGGTGGAAAAAACCCCCACAGATCTCTGAGCATCCTATTGATTTTCAGCGATGAGTTTTTGTAGGACTATATTTTTAGTCTCCATTGTTAAATCCTGTTCCTCATTCCTGAATGTCGGAAGATCTTAGTTACTTATTTAGGGTCTGAACTTGCACTATATAGTTCGGTTTTAACGCATATTTGGCAAATGACTTCTCAAACTGTCACCGACTGTCATAAACTCCCTTGTTATTTACAGCTCACAGAGAAAATAGTAATGCATCTTCTGTGATAGTTGGCCATGTTTGGGGAAGCAATTTTTCTGAGCCAGAAGTTTTATTGCTGTTCCCAGATTGAAAACAATACTGAAAGCCCTGTAGGCATTTTAGTGGATTTCCTGCCTCCAAGCAAATATCTTGAACCTATGGTGGCCAGCGATGGTGCTGAAAACAACCAGACCATGAGATGTATGGGATGTCACCTAGGTTCGGCAATCAATCAGTACTATTTTCTGATCACCTACTATGTGTAGAACCATGAACCAAGCGCTTAGGAGAGGACAACATAGTAGAGTCGAGAGAAACAGCGTGACGCAGTAGATAGAGCATGGTCCTGGGAGTCAGAAAGTCATGAGTTCTAATGCCGCTCTGCCACATTCACTCATTCATTCAGTCGTATTTATTGAGCGCTTATTGTGTGCAGAGCACTGTACTAAGCACTTGGAAAGTACAGTTCAGCAACAGAGAGAATCCCTACCCAGCAACGGGCTCACAATCTAGAAGTGGGAGAAAGACAAAAAAAAAACAAAACAAGTAGACAAGCACGAGGCATTGAGCAAGTCACTTCACTTCTCTGGGCCTCAGTTATCTCATCTGTAAAATGGGGATCAAGACTGTGAGCCTCACATGGGGCTGTGTCCAACCCGATTTGCTCGTATGTATCCCAGCGCTTAGTACAGTGCCTGGCACATAGTAAGTGCTGAACAAATACCATAATTATTATTATTAGAGTTGGTATTCACAATCCCTGCCCCCCAGGAGCTTACAACGATCGTGTTTACTGACTTTATTACCCTTCCCCAAGTGTTTAGTCTTTTTTTTATGGTATTTGTTAAGCACTTACTACGTGCCAGGCACTGTACTAAGCTCTGGGGTAGATACAAGGTAATAAGTTTGTCCCATCTGGGGCTCACAGTCTTAATCCCCATTTTACAGATGAGGGAACTGAGGCCTAGAGAAGTAAAGTGACTTGCCCAAAGTCACATAGGGGATAAGTGGCAGAGCTGGGATTAGAACCCACGATCTTCTGACTCCCAGCCCAGGCTCTTTACTCTAAGCCCCACTGCTTCTCTAGTCCAGTGTTCTGCACAGAAGACATGCTCAGTGAATATTAGTAATTGATATATGGATCCTATTTTCGTGGACGTCCGCTAGACTCCACCTGAAACTAGTGAGTTTTTCCAGGATTTTCTAACCCTCCCGCCAGTTGTTCCAGAGCTGCTGTTGGATTCCCCTCCCAGTTCTCTGCAACTACGGGCACTAATATTGAGCCGTAGCAGCAGGAACCGAGAAGGTGAACATAAAAATCCCAGATGTCTGGTGCCTGATTCTCTACCTGGACACGGATGGACCAGCTGAAAACTGAATTGTCCAGCATAAAACCAGATGGATGGCCACTTAAGTGAGCCTGTTTCTCCTAGCATGTAAAGTCAATAATGAGGTACTGAACAGCCTCCCCAGGAGTCAGAAAAAGTCAATTCTCCACACAAAGGGAGAATTAACAGTGTCTAACTCATGTTCCAGAAGAATTGGGTTCAGTTTTTGAATGTGGGAATTGTTCCGATTTGTGATCTTATGGATACTTTCTTTGAAGTTCACCAGAAGGTTACACCGGGAGGATGCTCTATAAAGACATGAAGACTCCAGAAGGACTCCTGGCTGATTAATAATAACAATAAAATAATAATAGTGGCATTTTTTTAAGTGCCAGGTACTCTTCTAAGTGCTGGGGTGTATACAAGCAAATCTGGTTGGACACAGTCCCTGCCCCTTATGGGGCTCACCATCTTAATCCCCATTTTACAGCTGAGGTAACGGAGGTACAGAGAAGTGAAGTGACCTTCCCAAAATCCCACAGTACACAAGTGGCAGAGCTGGGATTAGAACCCAGGTACTTCAGACTCCCAGGCCAGTACTCTATCCATTAAGCCGTGAATAGTAATAGTAATAATGTTGATGTTTGATGATGGCACTTAACATGTGCCAAATTCTGGAATAGTTACAGTGTAATCAGATCAGACAAATTCCCTGTCCCACATGGGGTGCAGTCTAAAGGAGAGGGAGAACAGGCACTTAATCCCCATTTTGCAGATGAGGAAACTGAGGCGAAAGGATGTTAAGAGACTTGCATAAGGTAATGCAGCAGACAAGTGGCAGAGCCAGGATTATTTCATTCATTCATTCAACCAATTGTATGTATTGAGTGCTTACTGTGGGCAAAGCACTGTACTCAGCGCTTGGGAGAGTACAACATAACAATAAACAGACATATTAGAACCCAAATTACCTGACCCACCCACCCCCCCATCTTGTACCCTCCTCAGATAAGCAGAGGAGCGAAAATTGATCTAGCTACCCGGGCAGATGGACGGAGAGGAAATGAGGAGCGGAGGGACTGTGAGAGGGGAAACTATACCCTTACCTTACCCATGACAGGTTGGTCTTAGTGCATGCCTGTGTCTGAAATCTCCTGTGGACAGCCCACAGATATCCTCAAGGCTGACACTGGACCCATCTGCTCTGCCATATTACTTCTAGAGCCAGTGTGTTCATGTTATATCTAGAGCCACTTCTTGGGGCTGTACGTGCACTCAAAAACGCATCTAACCACTGTTTGTTGTACTCTCAAGCTCTCGGAACAGTGCTGTGCACACAGTAAGCACTCAGTAAATACCACTGATTGATCAACATACCCACACACTCAAGAAGCAAGTATGGATCGTTGATATGGGATTCACGGACGAAGGGCAGACCATAAGCCAACACTCATGACCCACAGCTTAGGGCTCTTTTCGCTCTCTATTTTTCCCTGATTTCTTTGATGAAAAAGGGGCTCCATCTCCCTAGAATCTGAAATCCTCCTGATTAATAAAATTAGGTCTTAGGGAGGTACATTCAATCTTCCCATCCATTAAGGTGTTGATTGGCACTTTACTGCCCGAAGACGGACTTTTCATTAAACTGTTCAGCTCTTGAGTGGTAGTTTAGCCATTTTATTTGCTATAAAGCATCTGACAGCAGACCTTAGTTGTTTTATGATCCAAATGAAAGAAAAAGCTGCCTGTTCTGTACTCCAGTGATCTGGGCTTTGCCCCGGATGCAGCAGCGGGCACTAAGGAATGGGAGGAGTGGGGCACCACCTTGGTGACCTTTAACGAGTGCCTGTTTTCCAAAGCTTTGTGTCTCCTCGTGATCTTTTGTTCATGAATGATCTCCCTAAAAGAAGTAATAATTACAATAATAATAATAATAATGGTACTTATTAAGTGCTTACTATGTGCAAAGCACTCTGCTAAGCGATGGAGTAGATACAAGTTAGGTTGGACACAGTCCCTGTCCCACCTGGGGCCCATAGTCTTAATCCACATTTTTCAAATGAGGGAACTGAGGTCCAGAGAAGTGAAGTGACTTGCCCAGGGTCACACAGCAGACATGTGACCGAGCCAGGATGAGAAGTGACCTTCTCACTTCCAGGCCTGTGCTCTAGCCACTACGAGGAGAAGCTTTGGTTCG
Source organism: Ornithorhynchus anatinus (assembly GCF_004115215.2). Lineage (NCBI taxonomy): Eukaryota > Metazoa > Chordata > Mammalia > Monotremata > Ornithorhynchidae > Ornithorhynchus > Ornithorhynchus anatinus. The sequence goes on along the minus strand of NC_041735.1, from coordinate 63,069,704 downwards.
GCTGAATTGTATTGCTCTGAGATTCTCCTCAGGAAGAGTAGCAATCTTGTCTGCTCATTAATCCAACCGTCCCTTTTGTGGGATGATCGGGGTTGGGTGCGGAGATCCTTCTCACCTCCAGGCCTGGGCTTTTGCCACTAGGCCATGCTGCTTCTCATGATTCTAATCATGGCTCCACCACTGCCTGGGCAAATGACCCTGGACAAGTCACTTAACTTCTCTGGGCCTCAGTTACTTCATGTGTAAAATGGGGATTAGGACTGTGAGCCCTATGTGGGACAGAGACTGTGTCCAACCTGATTATCTTATATCTATCCAGTGCTTATTATAGTGCCTGGCATGTAGTAAACACTAAACAAATACCATTAAAAAAAGTAAGCACTCAATAAGAACCATCGTTTGGTTCTCAGTTTATGTGATTTGGTGCCAAGTACAACTTACCAAGAAATTCCTTATTGTAGTAGAAAATTGGGACACTTAAACTTTGTTCGGGGAAGATAATTTTATAATAGTTTCGTAGCAAATACAGCTTTATAGTGGAAAGGAAAGTAGATCTTTCTCTTTTCATAGTAATTTTGTCAACTCCCTACAAAAAATAAGAATAGAGGGGGAGAAAAAATAGTTCCAAAATCCACAGTTGCACCTATTTGGCATTCTATAAACTCTTCTTGGCATCTCCCTTTAATGCCCATCGCTCTCTCGCAGAGAAGGGGGTACAAAACTCTTCTCTTTGGAACTCTTAAGAGTCTCGGGATTGCTGCTTTTGAGCATGATGTGATGATGGAGCATCTGGGTATAAATGCCAGATGAGCCTCAAAGTCTTGGGTCCTGAGAATCTGTAGGAAAAACGAAATATAGTGCCAGCAATCTGCACCGCAGATCAAAAACAATGGCAGTGAAATGTGAGCAGCTGTTGCTTCATGCACAGTTGTGTTTTCTGTAGCCGTTGGTTCGGAGCACACTGTTTGGATTGCCCGTATTTTGTAGGGATTGTGTACTTTTTTTTGGCTTCTTGCTCACTTATTAAAAGTAGGCTTCAGGCAGTAATCAGGACCCCAGAGCAGAGCAGAGGTTAGTGGAGAGCCCATGAAGAACACCAGGGATAGATATTACTGTCTGCCAGAATGGAGTAAGTTAATTGTGGTATTTGTAAAGCGCTTACTATGTATCAAGCCCTGAGGTAGATGCAGAATTTGCAGATCAGACACAGCCTCTGTCCTACATGGGACTTGCTATCGAAGAAGGAGGGAGAACAAATATTGGATCCCCTTTTGGCGGATGAGAAAACTAAGGCACAGAGAAGTTAAGTGACTTGTCCGAGGTCACAGAGCAGGCAAGTGGCAGAACAGGAATTAGAACCCAGGTCCTCTGACTAGCAGCCCCGTGCTGCTTCCACTAGGCCATACTGCTTCTAAGGTTAGAGCTGATATTGACCTAAGATGTTGGACTATTTTCAGCTTATTTTTCAGGACATTTTCTCTGATTTGCTGAACTGTAGGCATTCATCTAAGAAGAGTGAAGTAATTGACTGTATATGAAGCTCCTAAATTTTGAGCACCTTTATAGGAATTAAGCCCACTGGCGAAACATTCTGATAGGTTTTGACTTGCATGAGAGGAAACATCTGGAAATAATTTATTTCTGACAGGGGAATGATTTGAAATCTCTTCAAATCCAAGAGACAGTTTGGTTTTCTTCTCTGGTTTCAGAAACAAAAGCCTATCAAGGCTGCTTTGAGGCGATCGATCCCATTTTGTACCTGTATAGTTGTGAGTGCAGAATACTCTCATGGAAGTGCTTGTTACTGAATTCCTGGAAAAGCGATCAACCATGGATATTTATTGAGTGCTTTCTGTGTTGAGACCACTGTACTAAGCACTTGGGAAAATACAACAGACTTGGTAGTCATATTACCGGCCCACAAGAGGTTTACAGTCTTGAGGGGGAAATAGCATTTATCATTATGTCAGAGGTTGCAAATAAATATAACATAGAGGATTTTTGTCTAGAAGATTACCACTTACTTTTTATTTTATATTTTTTTAAAGCTTTTGCATTGTTTTGAGAGGGAAAACTATAAATGATCCTTTGTAAAAATATATATACTTCAAGTTCTGTGAGAGTCTGGCTTCTAGAGTTAAATGTGATTTAGCTCTGTTTTTCCCAGGGACTTGCTTATGTAATTTCTTGTTCAAAGTGCCTTTGCTTCTCCTGGTCCAGGACTTTAGTGAGTACCTTATAAAGCCTGACCCTTGCTGAAGCAGATTATAGTGCTGCACACTTAAAGCTAAATATAGAAGAAGGCAGCGCCAGAGAATAACGGTGGAATGACAGATAGTCTTGTACTGCATCGCTCTTCCGCGAATCCTTTCACAACAAGCGTCTTGGTTTTAGACGTGTATCCAGACTTAGTTAACCGCAAATCTTTGTTTCTCTAGATATCCCCATTTTGATGGACAAAATATCAGAGTTAATGCTTTGCAGATCATCTGGGCACTAAATGTACTTTGAGGGGGAGAGAGGCCGGGTAGAAAGATGTTTTCCCCAAATCACACCATCCATTTTTAGTTAGCCTGGAGTTCCTCTTTACAAGGGTTGATTGGGTTATACACATAGAAATGGTTTATGCTTTTTTTGTGAAAAATATAAGTCATCTAAAGCGAATTATTCCCGCAAGGTGTAGTGAGAGGGTTTTAGTTGAGCAGAGAAGGAAAAAAAGCTACAGTATAAAGAGTCTGAAACTCTGGTCCTCTAGCCACAGTGCCCTATCCATCTTGTTGTTATAGCACCGCCCTTGTCTTTTAAACTGTTTTTGTGTTTTTATTTTTTCACCCTTGCCAATGGATCTGTCACCCATCTCCACTCCCCTGCGATGTTGTTAGATTGTGAGCCGCTTCAGAACCATTACGTCATTTTTTTTCTCCATTTATTCCTCATAAATACCATTACTAGTATTAATTATAATTGTGGTATTTGTTAAGCATGTACTATGTGCCAGGCACTGTACTAAAGGCTGGGGTAGATACAAGATAATAATAATAATGATAATGTTGGTATTTGTTAAGCACTCAGGTTAAACACAGTCCTGTCCCAGAGAGGGCTCATAGTCTTAACCCCCATTTTTTATATGAGGGAACTGAGGCACAGAGAAGTGAAGTGACTTGCCCAAGGTTACACAACAGGCCAGTGGTGGAGCTGGGATGAGAACCGAGGCCCTCTCACTGAGAAGCAGAGTGGCATAGTGCCATTGTTTTTACGAGATGTTCTTCCCCTTGACTCTATTTATTGCCATTGTTCTTGACTGTCTGTCTCCCCCGATTAGACTGTAAGCCCGTCAGAGGGCAGGGACTGTCTCTATCTGTTGCCGACTTGTTCATTCCAAGCGCGTAAGCGCTCAATAAATACTATTGAATGAATGAATAGTGGATAAAGCATGATGCCTGTTTATGTGTTTTGATGTCTGTCTCCCCCCTTCTAGACTGTGAGACTGTTGTGGGCAGAGATTGTCTCTATTTGTGGCTGAATTTACTTTCCAAGCGCTTAGTACAGTGCTCTGCACACAGTAAGTGCTCAATAAATATGATTGAATGAATGAATGGGCCTCAGAAGGACCCGAGTTCTAATCCTGGCTCTGCCACTTTTGTGCTGTGAGACCTTGGGTAAGTCACTTCACTTCTCTGTGCCTCATTTACCTCGTCTATATAATGGGGATTGAGACAGGGACTGTGACCAACCCAATTTGCTTTTATCTACCCCAGTGCTTAGAACAATGCCTGGCACATATTAAGCACTAACAAATACCATGATTATCATTATTAGTAGTAATTTTTAAGTGCTTACTATGTGCCAAACACTGTTTTAAGCTCTGGGGTAGATACAAGCAAATCAGGTAGGAAACAGTCCCTGTGTTACATGGCGCTCACACTCATCCCCATTTTATAGATGAGGTAACTGAGCCACAGAGAAGTTAAGTGACTTGCCCAAGGTCACACACAGCAAACACGCGGTGAAGCCGGGATTAGAACCCAGCTTCTTCTGACTCCCAGGCCTGTGGTCTACCCACCAAGCCACGCTGCCTCCCAAATTGTGGTATTTGTTAAGTGCTTACTAGGTGCCAAGCTGCGTGGCTCAGTGGAAAGAGCCCAGGCTTGGGAGTCAGAGGTCATGGGTTCGAATGCCGGCTCTGCCATTTGTCAGCTCTGTGACTGTGGGCAAGTCACTTCACTTCTCTGTGCCTCAGTTACCTCTCATTACCTGAGGTAATAGGTTACCTCAGTTGCCTTTTATTATTCTAGGCATTGGGGTAGATACAAGGTAATCTGGCTGGACACAGTCCTGGTCCCATATGGGGCTCCCCCTCTTAGTCCCCATTTTACAGATGAGGTACCAGAAGGCAGAAAAGGTGAAATGACTTGACCAAGGTCACATTGAAGCCATGTGGCGGACCTGGGATTAGAATCCATGTCCTCTGACTCCCAAGCCCATGCTCTTTCCACAGTAAGCACATAATAAATACAGTTGATTGATTGACTAAGGGGAGTGTTTATTTTATTCTGCAGCTTCCTGAAACTAGAATCTGTTTAAGCAGGCACCCAATAAATAATTGAGAAGAATGAAACAAACACCATCATTTTGAGCTCAGTGGGAAGAAAGATCATCCAAGAATCAATGACAAGTGAATTTGTGTAAATGATTTTAATCAAACTGGTGGAAGTGCAGTATGGCAAAAATGTCTCTTGTGATAGAGTTTTCAGGATCTTAATGTTCTCTATGTTAGATTTTTTTTGTCACTGTGGGCTGCTTTCAGTTTTCTGAAGAGTAAAACTACTGTGAATTTGTATGTTCTACTGATGGTTTGGCTTCTTTCAGACTGAAATAAACTTAGATAAAGATGTTTCTGTTTACCACTATATGTTAGCTATCAATCAGAATACTCAATGCATGCCTAATATACTGCATGTTGTAAATCAATCAATGTTATTTAGTGAGCACTCCTTGTGTGCAGAGCACTGTACTAAATCAATAGATATTGATTACTACATTGTCACGATTAAGGTAGAGAGATATACAAAATACTTCAGTATATCAAATGATGCTGTGATTATTGACAGAAATAAAAAAAAAACTGTTTTAAAGAATTCTGTCCCTTCTGCTTCTAATTACTTGCATAAATATGATTAATTCTATTTCTGTCTGTTCAAGCATATAGTAGTTATGGTGTTTATTAAGGCCTTACTGAGTACAGAAACAGCAAAAGCAGAAAACATATTTCTTGTCAACAAAGAGCTTAAGGTCAAGACATGGGAGACAGACAGTGAATATGGTGTGTGTGTGTGTGTGTATAAGCAGCGTGGCTCAGTGGGAAGAGCACAGGCTTTGGAGTCAGAGATCATGGGTTCGAATCCCGGCTCTGCCACTTGTCAGCTGTGTGACTTTGGGCAAGTCACTTAACTTCTCTGTGCCTCAGTTACCTCATCTGTAAAATGGGGATTAAGACTGTGAGCCCCACGTGGAACAACCTGATTCCCTTGTATCTACCCCAGCGCTTAGAACAGTGCTCGGCACATAGTAAGCGCTTAACAAATACCAACATTATTATTAATTTTATAATGATAATTAATAATTATGTTTCTTGTTAAGCGCTTACTATGCACCCAGCACTGTTCTGAGAGCTGGGGTAGATTCAAGTTAATCAGGTTGGACACAGTCCCTCTCCCACACGCTCTTAATCCCCATTTTACTGATGAGGTAACTGAGGCGCAGAGAAGTGAAATGATTTGCACCAGGTCACAGAGCAGACATGTGCTGGAGCCAGAATTAGAACCCAGCTCCTTCTGACTCCCAGGCCCTTGCTGTATCCATTAGGCCATGCTGCTAAATGTGTGTGTATTTATATCTGTCTCCCCGTATAGTGGAATCAGAATCTGTAGATTGTTCAATTGAACATATGCGTTTATACACATACATATGCTGAAGATTAGATAGAGGCATTGGAGATCTGATGTGACTGAGTGTTGGAATTAAACAAGGAAGGATTGTTGAAGGATGGGGGATCTTAAAAGGGCTTTCAAGTTGGGGAGAGCGAAGATCCTGAGGGATTTATTGGGGGAGGGATTTCCAAGGCCCAGGGAACAGCGGGAATAAGGCTTTGGGGGAGGGGTGGGGAAAAGGTGAGCTATAAAGAGAGCCAAGGTGTCCAACGGGGAAAGATACATGACCTTAAGGGCAGAGATAAGGAGCTTCCATTTGATGCAGAAGGAGATGAACAGCTGTTGAAGGGGTTTTTTTTCAATTAGCTTATTTATTGTGCACATATTGGATGCACAGTGTTGGGTGACACTTAGAAGCAATATAAGGAGCAGTCCCTAATCTTGTGTATTCATTCAATAGTATTTACTGAGCACTTACTATGTACAGAGCACTGTACTAAGCACTTGGAATGTACAATTCGGCAACAGATAGAGACAATCCCCGCCCACTGACCAGCTCACAGTCTAATCGACGGACTCACATAAATTGGCTAAGTGAAGGATCAATAATGCCACCACGCATTCGGAGTGGATTCTTGAAAAGGAGAAAGGCAGAGTGAAAATACTGAATTTCAAAGGCGTACATACACTCCAATACTGCCTCCCTCTGTGGAACCGGCCATTGCCATGTGATATTGCCCACAAATGCCATCAAGTCGTTTCTGATTCAATATGACTTTATGGATGTATTTTCTCCAGAACATCCTATCTTCTGCCATAATCTGTCACCTTACTAGCGACTCTTCCATTATCGTTGTTATGATTTCTATCCATCTAGCTGTCGATCTGCCTCTTCCGTGTTTTTATTGGACTTTTCCTAGCATTAGTGTCTTCTCCAGAGAATTAATCCTCCTGATGATGTGTCCAAATTATGCTAACCTTGACTAGCCTGTAAATCGAGTGTTGTTTATGGATTAGGATGTAGGAGGAAGCCCAGCTCACCTTTCCAGTTCAGAGGGCGAGCATCTCTCTCACCCTCTCTCCATCTTTCCCTCCCACCTTCATCTCTCCCCGCTTCCCCAGTCCCTAATCATCCTTTTGCCTAGGGCATTAAATAAATACTCAGTATATATCATTTATTGATTGATTCTTTCCAGTGCCATCCAACAATCCCTTCATCATTAGCTGGATCAGAAACCTCATGGCTGCACAGAGTCCCCAGTGAATTCTTCTTAAATTATTACTGGTTTCTTTTTGCTTCATGGTGTTTACATAGTTTGCGATGGAAAGCCCAGCTCACTCCCTTTCCCAGGGTTTTTTCTGTGAGGAAAGAACAGTTTATAATAAGTTTTCCATTTGCACTTCAGTGTCAGGTATCCCCACAACCTCATTTATTTCCAGGAAACTTCTGGCATTCTTTGAAATTTAATTAAGATGACAAGTAGTTTGGTATAATAGTCTAAAGTCATTTGGCTACCAATCTAGTTTATAGTTTCTATGGGAATCGCTTATAAAATCACTCTCTTTATAAAATCACATGTATTTTAAAAAGCAGCCTTACCAGTTTTCTGCAATTCAGTGGAGGGTCTTCCCAATCTGATTATTTTCAACCCGGGTTTTGGCGCTTTGTCATTAGAACCGAGTTCGATTATGCTTATCAAGCTTAATTTTCATTTCTGTTCTGTTTTTTCAGAAATTTTATGAATAAGCATCAGAAGCCAGTGTTAACAGGGCAGAGGTTCAAGACACGGAAAAGGGGTACGTTGGATTTTTTTCTTAATTGTGTCATTAAGAGTGTTCTCATAATCTGTGGTCTTCAGGTTAGCTGGATCCCATGCATTTTATATTGATTCTTTTTATAATTTGAGGAAGCGTATGACCAAGTATTGGGGGTTTGGATATTTTTTCTTCCCTATTTTGGTGATGTCCAGGAAACCATCCATGTACCTCTTGGTGATAATAAGAGGCTCATTCAGATTTGATTCAGATGATGGGCATTTGCTATCTTTTGAACTTTTAACTTCAAAAACCATTTAAAAACCATTTATTTAAGCACTTTCAAAAGACAATCTAATGCAGCAACCTGATTACAGTATAATTTTAAGGTTTTGACTGCCTAGGGGAATTATGAAGTTCAGTTTTTCACCGAGGTTTGTTACTGCAGTTTTTGCCTGACTCTCAGGGTTCTCTGTGGGCTCTGGTTGGGCCTCACTCAACCTAAAATGACCAGATGTCCTGAGAAAGGTGAGAAAGTCCTGACATTTCTGGGTGTCTCTCACATTCCACCGTAGATTCTTGGGGAGGGTTGACATCAGGTGAGCCAGACTTGGTTGGGGATGAGCTGGGCTATGTGACATACCGAGGCATAGAGAAGTTAAGTAACTTGCTCCAGGTCACACAGCACTTCTGTCATATCTTCCCTCCCATTTTCAAATGTTGGAACATGTACAGTGAGGTGGGTGACTCCTTAGTGGAGCTCTGAGAAAGTGCCTGCTAATTCTGTTGTACTGTACTCTCCCAAGGGCTTAATACAGTGTTCTGCACATAGCAAACTCTCAATAAATATGATTGATTGATTGATCTGATCAGGAATGACTTCCACATTATAGTAATAATAATGGTATTTGTTAAGCGCTTACCATATGCCAGATACTGTACTAAGCTCTGGGGTGGATACAAGCAAATTGGGTTGGATAGAGAAGCAGCATGGCTCAGCAGAAGGAGCACGGACTGGGGAGTCAGAGATCATAGGTTCAAATCCCGGCTCCGCCGCTTGTCGGCTGTGTGACTCTGGGCAACTCATTTAACTTCTCTGTGCCTCAGTTACCGCATCTGTAAAATGGGGATGAAGACTGTGAGCCCCACGTGGGACAACCTGATCACCTTGCATCCTCCCCAGCGCTTAGAACAGTGCTTTGCACATAGTAAGCGCTTAAGAAATGCCATCATTATTACTATTACAGTCCCTGCCCCATGTAGTGCTCACAGTCTTAATCCTCATTTTTCCAGATGAGGGAACTGAGGCTCAGTGAAGTGAAGTGACTTGCCCAAGGTCACGCAGCAGACAAGTGGCTGAGTCGAGACCCAGGTCTTTTTGACTCCCAAGCCGGTGCTCTATCCATTAGGCAATACTGCTTCTCAGTAAATGCCATTATAGACTGACAGGTGGGCTCATCTCTAATCGCCCTTCGTGGCTCTTTCTCCACTCTAACTTTCCTTACCTATCTTATTCCCTTAGAGCAACTGAGTGAGATTAGGGTGGCAAAAACCATCTCACTTCTATTTGCTTCTCACTTCAGAGTTCCTGACAATTTCCATAATCTTGAAATCTCACCCAATGGGATATACCTGTCCAACAAGGCCAAAGATAGGAAACAGACCTTCACACAGCAAGTGGTAACAAAAGAATTCTTTCCTCAGGAAGTTGTGACCTGGGCTATCAATCAATCAATCAATAGTATTCCCAAGCTCTTCCTGTGTTGATTGAGTGATTCTTTTCTTATCCTTTCCACAATGTGGCACTTTCTGTGTTGATTGACTCTTTTCTTATCCTTTCCACAATGTTGCCAGTAAAATTTTAACTTCAAAAACCATTTATTTAAGCAGTTTCAAAAGGCTTTAATTAGTGAATGACAATCGAATGCAGCAACCTGATTACAGTATAATTTTAAGGTATTGGCTGCCTAAGGGAATTATGAAGTTCAGTTTAGATAGAAGAGTGTATTGTAGGACAATGTGCTGTTCATTGCCTTCTGGGGGATTTTGTTAATCTGTGACTGGTATCTCCAGTTACAGCCATTTTATTAACATAATGCTGATTCATAGAAGCTAAACTGAGCAGCCAAGATAGGACTGAAAAATGTGTTGCACAATGACCGGCTTGATTCGGGGAGTAAATTGAGACCCTGGAATTTGGTCTTAAATTTGAATCCGGAAAGATTTTCTCTTATTTAGAGCCGCTGATTTGCCTATGATTCATTTGGCATTTAAGTTGTTTGTTTCAATTTTTTTCTTGTGTTGTATTTAGAGCATGTTTACATGATACTAGATTAGATTATAGGTTGATGGGGCTGCATTAGCCACTGCTTTGTGCAGGAGTAAGCTCCACTGTCTTAGGTAGATTGAGCAGGCAAACTGGAGACCAAAAAACACCGTAAACTCGCAAGCTCGTCTCTAGACCGTAAACTTGTTGTGAGGGCAGGGAATGTCTATTTATTGTTATAGTGTACTCTCCAAAGCGCTTAGTGCAGTGCTTTGCATACAGTAAGTGCTCAATAAATACGATCAAATAAATGAATGAATAAGTACCAATGATATTTGAGCCCATACCAGACAATGTGCATTGGGACTAAGCACATGGGAAAGTACAGTGCAAAGAAATGATGTGCTCTGTCCATAAGGAGCTTACACTTACAGAGGAGGGAACACTTGGAAGATCAATTAATCAACTGTATCATTGACCACTAACTGTGTGCAGAGCACTGTACTAAGCCCTTGGGAGAGCACAGTATAACAGAGTTGGTAGTCACGTTTCCTACCCACGAGGAGCTAAGATCCAGGAGGGTCATGGTTTGGAGGCTTGAGAAACTAGCGATCCTCACAGGGAGAAAATTGGAGATGGGGGGTTGGTGTGATTTGCCTACTACTTTGGAAGGAACATCCGTGGAAATCTTATAGGAGGTTCCTCCTGATAATCTGGTTTTGTTCTTCAGAGAAATTGTCCAAGAGATCACTTTTTTTTCCTGGTCAGTCACACCAGTATAAGAACACAAGGCCATACACAATGAAATATTGGGTCAGAGACTGTAAGCTCATTTTGGGCAGGGAATTTATCTGTTATACTCTCCCAAGCTCTTAATACAGTGCTCTGAACTCAGCACTCAATAAATACGATTGACTGACTGTCCAGTGGTCCATAATGTCACCAGCAGGGGCCAGAGGATGTTTAGAGAAACTGTGAGATGGTTACCCCCTATGGGTGGGCAGTCTAACTTACCTAACATTTTCTTCAGTGAACCCTTATGGGCTTCAAATGTCAATTTCTCAAAACTGAAACCCTGGTTAGTCAGACATTGGTATTTATTGAGCACCTATTATGTGTAGAACACTGTACTAAGCGTTTGGGAGAGCACACGATTACGGAGTTGGCAGACACACCCCCTGTCCAGCAGGAGCTTATAGTACATAAGGGGAGGCAGACATTCAAGTGAATTATAACTATGTACTTAAGCGCTGTAAGGCTGTAGCTGAGGGGAATTTCGAGTGCTTAAAGGGTATGGATCCAAGAGCCTAGAGAATGCAGAAAGGAGTGGGAGTAGGGGAGATGAGGGTCTAGTCAGGGAAGGCTTGTTGGAGATGTTATTTTCTGCAGACTGGGCTGTAGAAAGAAATCAACAAGGTAAAGTAGAAGGGGGTGAGCTGATTGAGTACTCTAAAGTGGATGTTAAGGAGTTTCTGTTTGCAGAGGTGGATGGGCAAGCACTTAACAAATACTGTCATCATTATTACTGTTGGGTAGGTCATCTGATCCCAGTTGGACCATGCCTTTCGTGTTTCTCTCTCTCTCTCTCTTTCTGCACCCCCCAATCTCACCCCCAAACCTCAATCCAGTTAGTCTAATAATAATAATGATGACGCTTCCTATGTGCAAAGCATTGTTCTAAGTGCTGGGGAGGATAGAAGGTGATCAGGTTGTCCCACGTGGGGCTCACTGTCTTAATCCCCATTTTACAGATGGGGTAAACTGAGGCACCGAGAAGTTAAGAGACTTGCCCAGTCACGCAGCTGACAAGTGGCAGAGCCGGTATTTGAACCCGTGACCTCTGACTCCCCAGCCCGTGCTCTTTCCACTGAGCCACGCTGCTTCTCTCGAAGCAGTTTATTTAATTGTCAGTAGGGCAAAAAATGGGAATTTAGAGTTCCTCTCACTTATCTGAAGCTAAGATCTTCAGTTTGTCAGTGATGAATCTCTAAACAAACAAAATCTCTCTGAAATCAATCAATCAGTGATATTTAATGAGCGCTTACTGTGTGCAGAGCACTGTACTAAGCGCTTGGGAGAGTACGATATCACAGAGTTGGCAGACACATTCCCTGCCCACTCCTGAGAGCAAAGAAACAAATGGGCAATGTTTGCTGTGGAAACTACTGATTGCCAGAATAGCTGTCAAGAGACCCGCATTCTCCATTGCATCACGTTATTACTTAGGCGGGCCGCTTAACCTCTCCGGATTTCAGCTTCCCATTAGCCAAATGGGATCCTATTTCCCAGCACTTAACAAATACGCGAGAGGAGTAGTGAGTTGTTGGGAGTCCTTTGGAATGTTCATGCGATGGCACTACCAAACGTGTAATTTGTAATTGGAAAACGTACTGGAGAAGCAGTATGGCTTAGTGGATAGAGCCCGGGTCTGGGAGTCAGAGGACCTGGGTTCTAATCCCGGCTCTGCCATGTGTCCGCTGTGTGACCTTGGGCGAGTCGCTTCCATTCTGGGCCTCAGTCACCTCATCGGTCAAGTGGGGATTAAGGCTGTGAGCCCCATGTGGGACAGGGACTGTGTCCAACCTGATTGGACTGTGTCCAACCTGATTAACTTTTGTCAACACCAGTGCTTAGAACATAATAAGTGCTTAACAAATACCATAATATTTGTTATTCTGGGCCTCACATGCACTAATTAATCTGTGCAACATCATTATTGTTTTTGTAATTCAGCATCAATCACATTTATTGACTGCTTACTATGCACTGAGCACTGTAGTAAGCGCTTGGGAGAGCGCAGTATAACAGAGTTGGTAGACATGTTCCCTGCCCATAACGAGCATATGGCTTAGAAGGGGAGACAGATGTGAATATAAATAAATAAATTATGGGTATGTATATATATACATCTCTAACAAGATGATCCTGTTTTAAACCCTCAAACCCAAATGATTTATCGTGCTCCCAAAGAGGCAGATACACAAGGGCAGAGTTGGCACGCGTGATTTCTAGAGAAGGAGTTTGAGACCTCCAAGCCAGAAATAGGTTGAACTATGTATATTGTCGGTATTGATTCAAAACAATTTCCGGGAAAGGGTACGTAAGTTCCCTATGCGACCGCAGTCCTGAATATTTTTAAATTATTTGGAACACTGATGTCTGTGTGGCACAGAAACTCCCCTGCATGTTTCATGTTGCTTTCTGCTTGACCTTGGACTCAGTTGAAGGACGCCGTAAGGATGTGAAATAAAGCCGGCTCTCTCCGCAGATTAGAGGACAAAAACATTAGAAGCCCTTGCTAACCTGAAAGAGCCTTGCTAATCTATTAGGGCTTTCGAGGCTTGAACCAACCTTCAAAATCCCTAACAGTGAAAAAGGTTAAATTGTGAGGCAGTCCCATGAGAATAAATCACTGCTTTTCGAGACAATGTTTGCTTGGTGAGGAGACCCCCCATCTCCCTCCACTTTTTTTATGGGATTTGTTAAGCACTTACTCTATAGCCAGGCACACGACTAAGTGCTGGGATAGATACAGGCAAGTCAGTTCACTTCTCTGTGCCTCAGTTACCTCATCTGTAAAACGGGGATTAAGAGCGTGCGCACCATGTGGGACAGGGACTGTGTCCAACCTGATTAGCTTGTATCTACCCCAGTGCTTACAACAGTGTCTAACGTAGTAAGTGCTAAACAAATATAATAAAACCAAAAAATGTCCCACCCACTTAGAGATACAGGATTCATTAGGTCAGGGAACACTGCAACAATTGCCTTGATTTTTCCTTCCCCCGTGCCAGGCTTCAATTAGTCCACTCAGCACGCAAAAAGGCCATTAGACAAATTAAAAAAAACAACAACTGAAAATAAAGGCAAATCATCTCATTATCTTGGCAGGCCTGCCTGTTTGCTGTGTACAGTGTGTGTGGCTCACAGTAACCATTTTCTTCCAGATGAAAAAGAGAAATTCGAACCTACAGTCTTCAGGGATTCACTCGTCCAGGGTCTCAACGATGCTGGAGGTGACCTTGAGGCCGTAGCCAAGTTTCTGGACTCCACCGGCTCGCGATTGGACTATCGTCGCTATGCTGACACGCTCTTTGATGTCCTGGTAGCCGGCAGTATGCTTGGTAAATCTTGCGCTCTGTCTTTGCATTTTACATCTTAGTTCTATGTTCAAAAAACAAAGTACACACTATTAAAAAAAGATTTGCTACGGGTTCCTTTGCTGTTAGCTACTCTGTGAAGATAAAGGTAAGGTTGATAATAGGTTCTAATGCCTCTGTGAATGAATCAAGGTGAAAATATCCACCTTACACAGAACACGGGGCTGGTAATTTCAGGCCCAGCTCCACCATTGGCCTGATGTGTGTGACTTTGGGGGATTCGCTTAACCTTAAGTAGGGTGGCCTAGTGGATATAGAATGAGCCTGGGAGTCAGAAGAACCTGGGTTCTAATCCCGCCTCTGCCACACGTCTGCCGTATGACCCTGGACGAGTCACTTCGCTTCTCCGTGCCTCAGTTCCGTCATCTGTAAAATAAGGATTAAGACTGTGATCCCCATGTGGGACGGGGACTGTGTCCAAATTGATTAGCTCGTAACTACCCTAGCACTCAATACAGTGCCTGGCCTATAGTAAATACTTAACAAATACCATTTAAATTAATGCAAAGCACTAATTGGCAAATCCCCTTTCTTGGGCCTCTCTAATAATAATGATGATGTTGGTATTTGTTAAGCACTTACTATGTGCTAAAGCACTGTTCTAAGCACTGGGGGAGATACAGAGTAATCAGGTTGTCCCACGTGAGGCTCACAGTCTTAATCCCCATTTTACAGATGAGGTAACTGAGGCACAGAGAAGTTAAGTGACTTGCCCACAGTCACACAGCTGACAAGTGGCAGAGCCAGGATTCGAACCCATGACCTCTGACTCTCAAGCCCTTGCTCTTTCCACTGAGCTACGCTGCTTCTCTAGACTGTGAGCTCGTTGTGGGCAGAGATCGTATCTTTCTGTTGTTATAGTATATTCTCCCAAGCGCTTAGTATGATGCTTTGCACACAGTAAGTGCTCAATAAATATGATTGAATGATTTTTTTTTAATAAAAACCCTCCTTGTGCCTCAGCCTCCTCATCTGTAAAATGGGAATCCATCAATAGCATTAATAAAAATAATGTTGCTATTTGTAAAGCGCTTACTATGTGCAGAGCACTGTTCTAAGCACTGGGGTAGATACAGGGTCATCAGTTTGTCCCACGTGAGGCTCACAGTCAATCCCTATTTTACAGATGAGGTAACTGAGGCACAGAGATGTGAAGTGACTTGCCCACAGTCACACAGCTGACAAGTGGCAGAACCGGCATTCGAACCCATGACCTCTGACTCCCAAGCCCGGGCTCTTTCCACTGAGCCTGCTGTGTGCAGAGCAGTTGAAGAGTACACTAGAATTAGTTGCCGTGGTCCCTACCCTTAGAGCGTTTACAGTATAGCAGAGCAGAGAATAAGACGTACATCACCCTGATTCTATTTAGTCGCCATTGTTTTTACGAGATGTTCTTCCCCTTGACTCTATTTATTGCCATTGTTCTTGTCTGCCTGCCTCCTCCGATTAGACCCTAAGCCCGTCAAACGGCAGGGACCGTCTCCATCTGTTGCTGACTTGTACATTCCAAGCGCTTAGTCCAGTGCTGTGCACATAGTAAGCGCTCAATAAATACTATTGAATGAATGAATATACCCGACTCTGCTTGCCTCTTACACTGTGAGTCCCATGGGGGAGTAAACCAGTGTCTGATCTGAGTATGTCGAGAAGCAGCTTGCCCTAGTGGACGGAGCACGGGCCCGGGAGTCAGAAGGACATGGGTTCTAATCCCGGCTCCACCACTTGTATATCGTGTGAACTTGGGCAAATCACTTCACTTCTCTGAACCTCGGTTACTGTATCTGTAAAATGGGGATTAAGACTGTGAGCCCCGTGTGGGACAGGGACTTGCTTGATTGTATCTACCCCGGAACTTAGTAGAGTGCCTGGCACATAGCGCTTAACAAAACAAGCACCACAAAGCAGCGTGGCTCAGTGGAAAGAGCCCAGGTTTTGGAGTCAGAGGTCATGGGTTCTAATTCTGGCTCCGCCGCTTGTCGGCTGTGTGACCTTAGGCAAGTCACTTAATTTCTCTGTGCCTCAGTTACCTCATCTGTAAAATGGGGGTGAAGACCGTGAGCCCTGTGTGGGACAACCTGATTACCTTGTATCTACCCCAGCGCTTAGAACAGTGCTTGGCACATAGTAAGCGCTTAACAAATACCAACGTTATTATCATTATTATTATTACCACAGCGCTCAGCACACTGTAAACCCTTAATAAGTTCCCTAATAAAGAACGAGTGGGTCCCAGACAGCTTGGTCAGGATTTTGGCTGAGTGAGAAGGGTTTTTTTTATTTTTTACAGCTGCAGTTTCTTGCCATCCTGCAACTGCTGTGGGCTGGATTTCCCAAAGGGCCTTTTCCCTGCAGCTGACACAGGCAGTGATGGAAGAGAAATGAAGGCGAGCCGCTCTCCCAAAATGGCTGCCCTTTGCTTTAACCTTCTCCTGGCCCCCTTCCCTCACATCCTTCCAAACAGAAAGGCCACCGAAGACATCTCTCCGCTTCCATCTGTCGCTTTCTACTTCTCTCTCCCATCTCTGCTCCCCACCCGCTTCTAGGGGAGAGAAGCAGCAAAGCAACCATCTCTTAGTTCATTTTTCCTGTCCTAAACCGGACTTAATAAATAGCTCTTGACCCAGAAGCAGCCACAGCGATGGCTTCAAGTATATCCTCTGTTTTTTTTTTTCCCTCACCACATCTTTAGCCTCCATCAAAAACTTAGGATTTATTAAAAATGGATTTGAGAGGGGTGAACATTGTCCCTGTAAAAAACACTTTCTGTACTTTTCGGGAGGGGGGTTTGACTTTTCAACATTGCTGTAAGGGTGACTGCACGCCAACTCCAGATCGGCTGAATCCAGCAAATGAAATTGCTGCAAATGGATTATTTTGCTACCAGACCTTCAAATTGGGTGATTTTAGGGCTTGATCCCGCAGTAGCATTCAGCAACTATTAGATACGGCTCCAGACCAAAGAGGATCTGGTTGCCTTGATTTTCTGTTTCCCGAAAGCAGCCCTCAGGTTAAACCAAAGAGTGATTTTGGACTCAACCTTTGTTTCTGGGGTATTTTCCATCTTTCTACTGCCTAACACCAGTGAGACAGACAAGTGGTTTCTCCACTCTGGCTGGAGGTTTTTTTTTATTGTTGCTGCTGCTGTTTTGTTTTGTTTTTAATGGTATTTGTTAAGCACTTACTATGCCAGGAACTGAACTAAGAGCTGGGATAGGTACAAGTTAATCAGGTTGGACACAGTCCCTGTTCCTCATAGGACTCACAGACTTAATCCCCATTTTGCAGATGAAATAACTGAGGCACAGAGAAGTCAAGTGACTTGCCCAGGGTCACACAGCAAAGTGGCAGAGCCAGGATTAACCCAGGTCTTCCTGCTTCCCAGGCCTCTGCTCCAGCCACTAGGCCATGCCCCTTCTCAGTTTACCTGTGACTCCAGGGAACGATCTCAGCTTTGCCTGGACTCCCAAGGAAAAAGGATCTCCAGCTTCCTCCCCCCAGGCTTCAGTTTCCTCAGTTGTAAAATGGAGCTATTATTAGGAGAGGCAGCACAGTATAGTGGATAGAGCAGGAGCCAGGGAGTCAGAAGGTCATGGGTTCTAATCCCTGCCCCACCACTTGTCTGTTCTGTGACCTTGGGCAAGTCATTTCACTTCTCTGGGCCTCAGTTCCCTCATTTGGAAATGGGGGATTAAGACTGTGAGCCCCATGTAGGACAGGGACTGTGTCCAACCTGATTACTGTGGGTCTACCCTACTGCTTAGAACAATGCCTGGTACATAGTAAGTGGTTAACAAATACCATCATTATCATTGTTATTATGACCACCTTTGTAACTTCAATAAAATGGGGCTTATAAATACCTGCTTTTTTTTACCTGAAAGCAATATGTATGAACAAAATAAATGATATGAACAATGTTTTGGAAATTATTGTTACAACTAATTAACTTGTATCTACCCCAGTGTTTAGAACAGTGCTTGGCACATAAGTGCATAAAACGTACTGTAATTTATTCATTTTATTTATTTTAAAATAGATTCCATCTCTGTCAGACCCATTAGGTAATGGAAAAAATAATAGTGGGAAAGAAAAAAAAAACTCAAAGTCCACTTCTCACTTCTCTTTTGAAAATACTGCAGCCTAGTGGAAAAAAACATCAGTTACTCGGGTAGATACAAGTTAATAATAATAATAGTGTTATTGTTGTGATTTTTTTCTGTGCCAAACCCTACACTAAGCATTGTTGTAGATACAAGGTAATCAGTTCAGGCACAGTGCCTGCCTCACATGGAGCTTTTATTGTCAGGAAAGGAGAAAAGGTATTGAATCCCCTTTTACAGATGAAGAAACTGAGCCCCACAGAAGTTAAGTGACTTGCCCCAAATCACACAGTAGGCAAATGGAAGAGCCAGGATTAGAACCCAGGTCCTCTGACTCTGGCTCATGTTTTTGTTTTTTTTTTTTCCACTAAGCTGCAGTATTTTCAAAAGAGAAGTGAGAAGTGGACTTCAAGTTTTTGGGGTTTTTTTGCTTTCCTACTATTATTTTTTTCCTTTGTCTAATGGCTCTGACAGAGATGGAATCCATTTTAAAATAGTTAAAATAAATAAGAGTACTTGTTAAGTGCTTATTATGTACCAAGCACTGTTCTAAACACTGAGATAGACACGAGTTAATCAGGTCCAATATAGTCCTTGTTCCACATGGGGCTCAAACCCATAATCCCCGTTTTACAGATGAGGTAACTGCGGCCCCAGTGAAGTTCATTCATTCATTCATTCATTCATTCAATAGTAATATTGAGTGCTTACTATGTGCAGAACACTGTACTAAGCGCTTGGAATGTACAAATCGGTTACAGATAGAGACAGTGCCTGCCCTTTGACGGGTTTACGGTCTAATCGGGGGAGACGGACAGGCAAGAACAAAGGCAATAAATAGAATCGAGGGGATGAACATCCCATTAAAGAAGTGAAGTTACTAGCCCCAGATCACAAAGCAGACAAGTGATAACCCAGGTCCTTCTGACTCCCAAGCCCGTGCGGTATCCGTTCCGTCACACTGCTTCTATTTCCTCACTCGGCTTATCGCGTTTTTGGTTCTGTGGGCCTCTTCTAAACGTTTGTCCTTGTTTTCCTCCCCCTTCTCTTCAGCCCCTGGAGGGACTCGGATAGATGACGGAGATAAGACCAAGATGACCAAGCACTGTGTGTTTTCTGCCGACGAAGACCACGACGCCATCCGGAATTACGCTCAGGTCAGGGCTGGCCTGGAATCCCGTGCTGGGCCGGAGATAGGGCCAGGATGGGAGGAGTAGAGGACAGGGTGGCCGGGAAGGGTCAGTGCTCACTTCTTTTTCAGTCATTAAGGAAGGAAGATTCCTAGACGTAGCCTGCAGGTGGGCCACGCGGGAGACCTGCACGATCACCCAGCATCCTGCTTTCATCCTCCCCTGATGAACATAGATATTAGTTATTATCTCGTATCTACCCCAATACTTAATACAACACCTACCACATAGTAAGCACTGAACAAATAGCGTTAAAGAAAAGCACCGTGAGCACGGTCTTGGGAGTCATAGGTCATGGGTTCCAATCTGGCTCCTCCACTTGTCAGCTTTGTGTCTTGGGGCAAGTCCCCACGTACAACCTCAATTTTCATTCTAGTTAATAGCCTTGCAGGTTGCAAAGCGCTGCGAGGTGATTAATACGTGACTGAATGGTTATTGTACTCTTTCTTCCTGATCTGTCCCTGAATTTTGGGACTCTAATATTCTAGCTATCTGAATCATGCTCTTTAATAATGTTGGTATTTGTTAAGCGCTTACTATGTGCAGAGCACTGTTCTAAGCCCCGGGGGAGATACAGGGTAATCAGGTTGTCCCACATGAGGCTCACAGTCTTAATCCCCCTTTTACAGATGAGGGAACTGAGGCACAGAGAAGTGACTTGCCCACAGTCACACAGCTGACAAGTGGCAGAGCGGGGATTCGAACCCGTGACCTCTGACTCCCAAGCCCCTGCTCATTCCACTGAGCCACTCTGCTTCTCTTTGTAATGTCTTTGCTCATTAAGTTATTTATTGCCAACTGGTCTTTCTGTTTAAATCCTTTTAGTAAGGTTCAGAGAGTTATTCGTCTAAAACTTTTCTCACCTTTCATTTTTATTCCTTATGTGTGTGTTTCACAAGTTTTCTTCCATAGTTTTTGTGACAGGCTTTCCAAATTCACTCCATTTTCAGGGTGGATGAAGTTGGTCATACACAACACAGTGTTGTGCAGATTTCAATGCTATCTTCAATTTATGTGTGTGTATGTGTGCGTGTGCACACCGGCAAACACAGAGTACTTCCCAAATGTGTACTTACACAATGTGTTTTAGATAGTACACTATTAGGAAATTAGATAACAGTCAGTCAACATTGCATCACTGAATGAAGCCTGCAGAGTTGTTTAAGATGTTCACACTATAATATTTGTTTTCTGTAAGAGATAATGTAAACGGCATGGCCTAATAGGAAAAAAAACCACAGTTCTGGGAGCTAGAAGACCTGGGTTCTCCACCACTTGCCTGCTGTGTGACCTTGGATAAGTCCCTTAACTTATATGTGCCTCAGTTTCCCCATCTATAATCAAACTTAGACTGTGAGCCCCATGTGAGACAGAAACTGTATCCAGTCTTTTAGCCATCCCAGTGCTTGGTACAGTGGTTGGCACAGAAGGAGCACGCGACAGATAATCAGTAGTATTTATTAAGCGTCTTCTGGGTGAAGGGCACCGGGGAAAGCCCTGGGGAAAATACGAAACGACAGAGTTGGTAGACACGTCCCCTGCCCACAAGGACCTTATGGTCTGGAGGGGGAGACAGGCACTAAAATAAATGCTGGATAAGTATGTAAATGCTGTGGGGTTGAGGAGGTGGATATCGGGTATTTGAAGGGGACAGATCCAAGGGCATGAGTGATGCAGAAGGGAGAGGGACTAGGGGAAATGAGAGTTTAGGGAAGACCGCTGCAGGAGATGTGATCTGAATAAGGTTTTGAAGGTAGGCAGAGTCCTCTAGACTGTAAGCTCGTTGTGGGCAGGGAATATCACTGTTTATTCTTGTATGGTACTTTCCCAAGCGCTCAGTACAGTGCTCTGCACACAGTAAGTGCTCAATAAATATGATTGAATGAATGAATGGTGATCTGTAGTGTATGAAGACCATCGTATTATGCAACCTATCAGTCAGTGGTATTTATTGAGTGCTTACTTTGTACAGAGCACTGTACTAAGCGGTAGGTAGAGTACAATATAGTTTATAGACATGATCCAACTGCTGTGTTACCAGAAAACCTTGGGTGTATGTCAGCGTGTGTGTGTGTGTGTATGTGTGTGTGAGGGAGAGAGAGAGAAGAAATTAGGAGCTGCAGTCTCTAATTCATTGCTATGATTTTGAAAACACATATTTGATTATAAACTGTCATTTAACTTAGTCTACTCTATCCCTAGGTCTTCAATAAGCTCATCAGACGATATAAATATTTGGAAAAGGCGTTTGAAGATGAGATCAAAAAGGTAATTGTTATAATGCTAACTCCTTAGGCTTACTTCCTATTAAATAGATGTTTATTGACTTCCTGTGATTGTATTTGCAATTGAAGATACTAGGCACAATAGATATGATACAATCTCATGGTGGGGAATTATCGTCTTGAAGTGGAATTGATCAGTCAGTGAGAGCTTCCTGTGTAAAGAGTTCTGTACTAAGTGGTTTAGAGAGTAAAGTACAACAGAGTTGGTTGACATTTCCCTGCCCACAAGGAGCGTACGGTCTAGACGGGGGGACAGACATGAATATCAATAAATACTTTACAGTTATGTACATAAATTTATATATACGTACTGAAAAAGGATACACATATGCAGGAGGATTTCAGCGTGAGAAATTATTTTATTGTGGTAGGCACACTATTTGTAGGCATCCTGAACTAACATTTCTAACGTTAGTATTTGTTGCGTACTCACAAAATGTGGGACTGTGTTTTTGTTGATGATACAGAATATTAAAAAGATGTAGGCCCTGACCAGCTGGTGTATAAAAATCTTTGCTATGCTGTTCTAAGAGAAATTTAGGGTTGTGTTCATCAAGAAAGGTTTCCTAGCAGAGCTGGGTCATGATCTTAGCAATCAACTATATTAGCATTGTGGCTCAGTGTAAAGAGCCTGGGCTTCGGAGTCAGAGGTCATGGGTTCGACTTCCGGCTCTGCCACTTGTCAGCTGTGTGACTGTGGGCGAGTCACTTCATTTCTCTGTGCCTCAGTTACCTCATCTGTAAAATGGGGATTAACTGTGCCTCATGTGGGACAACCTGATTACCCTGTATCTACCCCAGCGCTTAGAACAGTGCTCTGCACATAGTAAGCGCTTAACTAATACCAACATTATATTGGGTTTCGAGAATATGAGGGGCTGAGTCTTTTAGATTGGGATGTTATGCTGCCTGATTACTTTGTATCCATTCCAGTGCTTCGTACAGTGCTTGGCACATATTAAGTGGGCTTAGCAAATACTACTAATGATAATTAATGTAATTACATAAAATAATGATTAGCATTAATAATAATTATGGGGAAAATAGGAAAACCAGTTCATGTCACTCCACAGGGAGGTGAGGGTGAAAATGAGATAAAATCCCTGAAACTATCACCTTGGAATGCACGCTCCCTCTCTCTAAACACACGCACACATACACACACACACACACACACACACACATAAAGTTGAAACTGAGAGAAAAGGAGGAAAGAATGTGGCATAGCATGATCTCTCTGCTTCCTGATTTATTCTCAGTTGACATAATGACTAAAAAATGCAATCTTCCTGGCACTTCCTTTTATCCATATTGTTGAATTATTGGATTGAAATATTTGTGATTACTATCTGGCATTTTTCCAGGTACTTTTACTCATTTGAGAATAAAATTAGCCTCCTGCCCATGCTGCATCTGATGTTCTCAATTTTGTTCCTGTGATTTAAAAGGAATAATAATAACAATAACAATAGTATTTGTTAAGAACTTACTATGTGCCAAACATTGTACAGAGTGCTGGGGTAGATAAAGATAATCGTGTTCCACGTAGGGCACACAGTCTTAAGTAGAAGGAGAACAGGTACTGAATCCCCATTTTGCAGATGAGGGGACAGAGACCCAGAGAAGTTAAGTGACTCGCCCAAGGTCATACGGCAGGTAAGTGGCAGAGCTGGAATTAGAACTCAGGTCCTCTAACTCTCAGGCCCGTGTTCTTTTCACTGGACCAAGCTGCTTCCCAAATACTGACTCACAAATTTCATGGACAGTAAATGGTGTCTAACTCTTGGCTGCTAAAGGACACTCTGTACCTTTTAGGGAAGGTTTCAGCAATCTTAGAAACCAACAGTATGTCTAAGTAGGACAGTGTTGTAGCAGTAAAGGGCCTCCGAACAAGACATTCAAACCAGACACTTTACAAAAACATGATTGCTCTCCTTTCCCTTTCCCTAAAGGAACGGACTAACAACCCTTTTATCTTTAAAATTACTGATAAAACACAAGACCCAACTTGAATTATTGTTCTTTCTCCTGGAATTTTAGCCAGTCTTGGTTAAAACAGCATCTGCTTCTTCCCCATGAAGAGGGGGGGTGCAGGAGTAGCTTTAAGATCAGTAAAGGCTGAGTAGGTGTCCCTTTTCCAGTATTTTAGGGAAACTGTAGCCATAGTAACCATCCTTTCAGACCTCATCCAAGGCTGACTTCCGACTCATCCGGTTTTCCCCAAATACAGTCATTTATGATGTTAAAAATGGGGTGGGGTAACGTGTTCTATTTGTTCATTCATTCATTCGTATTTATCTAGAGCTTACTGTGTGCAAAGCACTGTAACAGATGCTTGGGAAAGTACGGTACAACAACAAACAGATAGATTCCCTGCCCACAGCGAGCTCACAGTCTAGAGGAGAGAGCACGGTTTTGGGAGTCAGGAATCCTGGCTTCTGATCCCAGCTCTGCCACCGGCCTGTGATGTGACCTTCGTTAAGTCACTTAATTGTGAGCCCATCCTCCTATCTCTCTCCCCACCCCTCAGGAGACACATACAATGTCTAATTCTCACTGATCTATTCTCTCCCAGTGCTTAGTAAAGTGTTCTGTGCACAATAAGTGCTTAATAAATACTATTACCACTTAATCTTTGTAGGCCTACATTTCCTCATCTGGAAAAAAAAAGAACAAGAAACTGAGTCCTCTCTCCTGTTTAGAGCGTGGGTCCCGTGTGGAACAGGGAACTCTGCCCGATCTGAATAGACTGTTACTACCCCATCTGCTTAACCCGGTTGGCACGTAATAAGTGCTTAATGAATATATTATTGTTGTTGGTGTCTTATACTGTCGAGTCGTGTCCGACCCATAGTGACGCCATAGACACATCTCTCCCGGAAGGCCCCACCTCCATCTGCAGTTGTTCTGATAGGGTATCCATGAGTTTTCTTGGTAAAAATCCAGATGTGGTTTACCATTACCTCCTTCCACGCGGTAAACGAGTCTCTGACCTCGACTCTCTCCCACGCCGCTGCTGCCCAGCACAGGTGAGTTTTGACTTGTAGCCGATGGCCTTCCACTCGCTAGCCCCTGCCCAAATTGGAAATGGAATGGACGGGCCACTGCTTGATTCTCCCTCCTGGAGTCGAGACTGTTAGAGGGCTGGAAACTCTCCAGGTGCCACCCTGAGAGGGGGAATACGTTATTAGAGGATTATATTTCAGAGTGTGTATGTCAGTCATTTATTCCAGCACAGCATTCTTGAAACTGTTGCATTATCTTGGAAAATAGCAAATGGTCAGTGTTCAGTAACTTGGCCTCGTTGACAAAGCAGAGGACCTGGGTTCTAATCTTGGATCCATCACTTGCTTGCTGTATGGCCTCGGGTAAGTCACTTGACTTGTCTGGGCCTCAGCTTCCTCATTTGTAAAATAGGGATTCAATACCTGTCCTCTGTCCTCCCTTAGATTGTGAGCTTAATTATAATAATAATTGTGGTATTAAGTGCTTTCTATGGGTGAAGCACTGTACTAAGCGCTGGGGTAGATACAAGATAGAGAACTTGTCTGCTGTGTGACTTTGGGCAAGCCACTTAACTTCTCTGGGCCTCAGTTACCTCATTTGTAAAATGGAGATTAAGACTGTGAGCCCCACTTGGGACAACCTACTTAACTTGTATCTACCCCAGTGCTTAGAACAGTACTTGGCGCATAGTGAGTGCTTAACAAATAATAATAATAATAATAATAATAATGTTGGTATTTGTTAAGCGCTTACTATGTGCAGAGCACTGTTCTAAGCGCTGGGGTAGATACAGGGTAATCAGGTTGTCCAACGTAGGGCTGACAGTCTTCATCCCCCATTTTACAGATGAGGTAACTGAGGCACAGAGAAGTGAAGTGACTCGCCCACAGTCACACAGCTGACAAGTGGCAGAGCCGGGAGTCGAACGCATGACCTCTGACTCCGAAGCCCAGGCTCTTTCCACTGAGCCACGCTGCTTCCCCAAATACTACAATAATAATAGTAATAATAATTACTATTATGAATAAGGAGCATGGGGTAGTGGATATAGCATGGGTCTGGGAATCAGAAGGTCTTGGGTTCTAATCCCGACTCTGCCACTTGGGCAAGTCACTTCACTTCTCTGTGCCTCAGTTACCTCATCTGTAAAAAATGGGGATTAAGACTGTGTATCCAATTTGGGTCAGGGACTATGTCCAACCTGGTTCACTTGTATCTACCCCAGTGCTTAGAACAGTGCTTGACACACAGAAAGCACTTAACAAGTACCATAATTACTACACGAGATAATCGATTTGGACACAGTCCCTGTCCCACATGAGGCTCACGGTCTTAATCCCATTTTACAGATGAAGAAACAGGCAAGTGGCTGGGATTGTATCTGATCTGATTATACAGTGCTTGGCACATAGTAAGTGTTTAACAAATACCACCAATATTATTATGACCTAAAAGAAGTCAGTGTGCCTAATGAAATTGTGTAGTGAATATCATGGATCCAGAGACGGGCTTAAAATAGTGGGGAGGAGGGATTATTAAACAGTCGGCCTGTGGAAGCCACCTGGCTTTTCGTGGGTAGAATCTTAACAGGGAGCAGTAACGACGTTCCTATTGTGCTTCCACTGAGCCGTAGCTTAATCAGAAATAACTCAAGAATTCGGTGTCATCTCTAGAGTTCGTAATGGTGAGAGCTGAGCTCTTCAGTTTGTCAGTCATGAAAATCTATAATGACAGCTTTGATATGAACATCATGTTCTTTTTGATCGCCCCTCAGTCAATTACAGATTCTAAACACCCCCCAGCCCCGAAACCCAATTTCACGATACAGTCGAGTGAAAATTACCTCGTGCTCAAGAACATAGAACAAAGGAAAAAACAAGGTGTTCCCCATGCCTAATATGCATGTTTTCTGCCTTTCACTTTTTTCTTTTTCTTTTTTTTTTTGGTATTTGTTAAGTGCTTATTATGTGCCAGGCACTGTACTAAACACTGGGGTAGATACAAGCTAATTGGGTTGGTTACAGTCTAAAGGGGTCACAGTATTAATCCCCATTTAGCAGATGAGGTAATTGAGGTACCGAGAAGTGAAATGACTTGCCCAAGGTCACACAGCAGGCAAGAGACAGAGCGGAGATTAGAACCCAGGCCCTTTGATACCCTTCCCCCAGGTCTGAGCTCCATCCATTAGGCCATGCTGCTTGTCAACTAAAATGTACATTCTAAGTGCTTAGTACAGTGCTCTGCACATAGTAAGCGCTCAATAAATACTATTGAATGAACGAAAAGGTGTATGAAGACACCGTGCGAAGCTGCCTAAGAACAAGGTTTCTCTGATTCGACCCACAGCTCCTCCTCTTCCTTAAAGCCTTTTCCGAAGCCGAGCAGACCAAGTTGGCAATGCTCACTGGGATCCTGCTAGCCAACGGGACGCTCCCGGCCACCATCTTGACCAGCCTGTTTACCGACAACATCGTTAAAGAAGGTAATTTGCCTGGTGTTTCTTTCCTGGGAAGAATGAGCGATGAGACTACAGAGGGAAAACAATCCCCACTTCACAAAATGAGGAACTGAGGTACAGAGAAGTTAAGTTACTTGCCCGGAATAACCCTGAATCAAATCAGAGGAATTGACACGGGACCATGTCGTCCCCAAAGGACACTGGGGTGGGATCTGTCTTCCAATTAATCAGTCAATCGGGGTATTTATGGAAACTCTACTATATAATAATAATGTTGGTATTTGTTAAGCGCTTACTATGTGCAGAGCACTGTTCTAAGCACTGGGGGAGATACAGGGGAATGAGGTTGTCCCACGTGAGGCTCATAGTCTTCAACCCCATTTTACAGATGAGGGAACTGAGGCACAGAGAAGTGAAGTGACTTGCCCACAGTCACACAGCTGACAAGTGTTTTGCATTTCACCATTTATGAACCAATTAATCACACTGATTGAACAGTTATTGCGTGCAGAGCACTGAACCGAGCTCTTGCGAGAGTACAGTATAACAGGCTCGGTAGAAACATTCCCTGCCCTCAAAGAGTTTACAGTCGAGAAACATCTGGGAGACTACATTCGAGTTTAGGAGAGGAAATTCCTTCCCTCAGGGAGTTACTGGGTAACGGGGGGAGACTGATGCCAAAATAACTTATAAATAGAAAGGAGGAAAAGTGAGGAGTAGCGTGTCTTAATGGGGCATGGGCCTGGGAGTCAGAGGATCTGGATTCTAATCCCAGCTCTGCCATCTTTTTTTTTTTTGAGTGGTATTTGGTAAGCATTTACTCTGTGGCAGGCACTGAATTTGATGCTGGGGTAGGGGCGAGCTAATAAGGTTGGACACAGTCCCTGTCCCACTTGGGGCTCGCAGTCTTAATCCCCATTCTACAGTTGAGGTAATTGAGGCCCAGAGAAGTTAAGTGATGTGCCCAAGGTCACACAGCAGTCAAGTAGTGGAGCCAGGATTAGAATCCAAGTACTCTGACTCCCAAGCTAGTGGTCTTTCTGCTAGGCTATGGCTGCTTCCCACTCACTTGCTGTGTGACCCTAAGCAAGTCACTCACCTTTTCTTTTTTTTAGTGACATTGGTTAAGTGCTTACTATATGCCAGGCACTGTTCTAATCACTGGGGTAGATACCAGGTAATCAGGATGGACACAGTCCATGACCACATGGGGCTCACGATCTTAATCCCCATTTTACAGATGCGGGAACTGAGGCCCAGAGAGGTTAAGTGACTTGGCCAAGGTCACACAGCAGACAAGTGGTGGAGTGGGGATTAGAACCCACATCCTCTGACTCCCACGTCTGTGCTCTTGCCACTAAGCCTCGCTGCTTCTCCTCATGATTCTATTTATTTGCTATTGTTTTAATGAGATGTTCTTCCCCTCGATTCTGTTTATTGCCATTGTCCTTGTCTGTCCGTCTCCCCCGATTAGACTGTGCGCCCATCAGAGGCCAGGGACCGTCTCTATCTGTTACCGATTCGTCCATTCCAAGCGCTTAGTACAGTGCTCTGCACATAGTAAGCGCTCGATAAATACTATTGAGTGAATGAATGAATCTAGTATCAGGGGTCCCCAGAATCTAACTGGAGAACCAGATGACCTTTTACTCGTACCTATCGAGCACCTACTCTGTCCAGAGAGCTATTTTAAGCGCTTCAAGGCTACTGTCACTGAATGTGTAACACCTGTGAGCCAGCACCAGCTGTGTGGAGGGGGACAGGAGGCTTGCATGGTGCTGATGTCGGAGGCAGTCATTCACTGGTGCAACTTTAATACCATTATTAATAATAATAATAATAATGTTGGTATTTGTTAAGCGCTACCTATGTGCCGAGCACTGTTCTAAGCGCTGGGGTAGACACAGGGGAATCAGGTTGTCCCACGTGGGGCTCACCGTCTTAATCCCCATTTTACAGATGAGGGAACTGAGGCATAGAGAAGTGAAGTGACTTGCCCACAGTCACACAGCTGACAAGTGGCAGAGCTGGGATTCGAACTCATGAGCCCTGACTCCAAAGCCCGTGCTCTTTCCACTGAGCCATGCTGATTCTATTATCATTATCATCATCATCCACATGACCTTGACATCAGCAAGCCAGCATTGTCCAATTTCCACCTGCCTCCTCAGTTCCTCTAGTACAGTCTTAGGGTGAGAGGACATAGCCACTCCTGTGTAATACTCATTCACTCATTCAGGAGCATTTATCGAGCGCTTACTATGTGCAGAGCACTGTACTAAGCGCTTGGAATGGACAAATCGGTAACAGACAAAGACAGTCCCTGCCCTTTGACGGGCTTACGGTCTAATCGGGGGAGACGGACAGACAGGAACAATGGCGATAAATAGAATCGAGGGGAAGAACATCTCATTAAAACAATAGCAGATAAATAGAATCAAGGCGATGTACATCTCATTAACAAAATCAATAGGGTAATGAAAATATATACAGTTGAGCGGACGAGTACAGTGCTGAGGGGATGGGAAGGGAGAGGGGGAGGAGCAGAGGGAAAGGGGGGAAAAGAGGGTTTAGCTGCGGAGAGGTGAAGGGGGTGGGGGGGAGAGGGAGCGGAGGGAAAAGGGGAGCTCAGTCTGGGAAGGCCTCTTGGAGGAGGTGAGCTTTAAGTAGGGTTTAGAAGAGGGTTTTGAAGAGACAAGTAATACCCTTGTCTGTGACCGTTTTTTTTTTTTCTTCCCATTACTCTTTTGCTGAAAATTGCAGGTTAAAATCCTTTCATTTCACTTAGGTATTTCTAATCCTAACAAGTCTTGTACTTTCTCTATCAAGCAAGCAGGCATATCTTCTCAGTAGGGAGTTTTAACCCGGGCCTCGAGCAGAATGTTGTATCAGTTCATTGGAGCTACTCACTCATTTCGGTAAAAGGCCTCTTAATGGTAGGGATTGAAAAAAAGGAATTGTTTTGAAGGCCATACGTTGATTTCAGTGAAAAAAAAACACAAATGGACTTGTCAAATGACTGAGGAATAAGTTAAATCTCTTTGGAAGCCAGCTGTATTCTTGGCTTTCCTCCTCCATTCTAAATATCACTGACAATTTTGGCCAAGTCGATAATAGTAATTGGGGTATTTGTTAAGTGCTTACTATGTGCCAAGCACTGTACTGAGGACTGGGGTAGATGCAAGCTAATCAATTCAGACTTCCGGGCTCATTATGAACAACACTCATAATGCTCATTAAGAATTCCAAATAACTGAAAAAAAACAACCCACTAAACCTGCTGTTAAAAAGAATTAAGCCTCCCTAGCATAGACACAGCCTGGATTTTGTCTGCAATTAACCACAGTTAAGATAAAAAGCAATCTCTAAAAGAAATCCAGACAGCATCTTTGTGTAAAACTTAAACTCCACTAGTATTCTTGGTGGAAAAAAAAAAAATCATAGTATAGTGCTCTGGACATAGTAAATGTAAATACCATTGATTGATTGATTACCAGTAACAAATCATGGCTAGAGTCATGAAGCTGATGTTGAATGATACTGTTATTTCTCTTTCATTATAAAAGCCCTGGATAGTGGAGGAAAAGGGCTGCAGCTGTGATTCTTCTGTCTACATTCTGGAATGAGCCTGCTTCTCAGCAATTTAAGTTTACTAAAAAGTCATTTTTTTAAATGATTTTTGTTAAGTGCTTACTATGTGCCAAGCACTGTACTGAGTGCTGGGGTAGGTACAAGGTAATCTGGTAGGTACAAGGTAATCTGTTTAGTACAGTGCTCTGCACATAGTAAGCGCTCAATAAATACTATCGAGTGAATGAATGAATGAATCTGGTTGGACACAGGCCATGTCCCACACCGGGCTCGCAGTCTTAATCCTCATTTTACAGGTGAGGTAACTGAGGCACAGAGAAGTTAAATGACTTGCCCAAGGTCACAAGGCAGACATGTCACAGAGCCGGGATTAGAAGCCAAGTCCTGCTGCCTCCCAGGCCAGTGCTCTATCCACTAAGCCACTTTGCTTCCCACCATAGCTTACCTGTAGTGGAGAAACCACCAGAATTCATTGGTCACTTGGCCGTAATTTCCCAAAATGTTTCATCACTTGCATCTTCTGTTCTCACAATAGGAATTGCAGTATCTTTTGCTGTGAAGCTTTTCAAAGCATGGATGGCAGAGAAAGATGCTAATTCGGTCACCTCCTCTTTGAGAAAGGCCAACTTGGACAAGAGGTTACTGGTAAGTTCCAGGAAATTATCAGCCCTGGCTCTCCCTAAAAGGGTTTTGTGTTAAGAAATGTATGCTTCAAGATACGAATAGAAGATTATTCCTGCTGGACTTAGGAAAAGTTTCCACAGTTGCTGTTGCAAGATTATTTATCTACTAGATTCATTCATTCATTCAATAGTATTTATTGAGCGCTTACTATGTGCAGAGCACTGTACTAAGCGCTTGGGATGAACAAGTCGGCAACAGATAGAGACGGTCCCTGCCGTTTGACGGGCTTACGGTCTAATCGGGGGAGACGGACAGACGAGAACGATGGCACTAAACAGCGTCAAGGGGAAGAACGTCTCGTAAAAACCGATGGCAACTAAATAGAATCGAGGCGATGTACAATTCATTAACAAAATAAATAGGGTAACGAAAATATATACAGTTGAGCGGACGAGTACAGTGCTGTGGGGATGGGAAGGGAGAGGTGGAGGAGCAGAGGGAAAAGGGGAAAATGAGGCTTTAGCTGCGGAGAGGTAAAGGGGGGATGGCAGAGGGAGTAGAGGGGGAAGAGGAGCTCAGTCTGGGAAGGCCTCTTGGAGGAGGTGATTTTTAAGTAAGGTTTTGAAGAGGGAAAGAGAATCAGTTTGGCGGAGGTGAGGAGGGAGGGCGTTCCGGGACCGCGGGAGGACGTGACCCGGGGGTCGACGGCGGGATAGGCGAGACCGAGGGACGGCGAGGAGGTGGGCGGCAGAGGAGCGGAGCGTGCGGGGTGGGCGGTAGAAAGAGAGAAGGGAGGACTAGATAACTCATTGGCGTATGTCAGGAAACAGAAATTTCAGGTATCTCTTTTATGTTGTAATGGGTCAAACCAGAAAAGAAAATTGAGAATTTTTTTATGGTATTTGTTAAGCACTTACTTAGTGCCACACAGTTTACTAAGTGCTGGGATGGGTACAAGTTAACAAGGTTGGACACAGTCCCTGTCCCACATAGGTAAGTGCTTAGCACAGTGCTCCATTTGCAGCAAGTTCTCAATCAATACTATTGATCAATAGAGTAGAATGGGAATAAAAGAAAGGTGATAAACAGCAATCCCTGGCTCCACCTGCACCTCAAACCCATCTCTTGGCACCTTATAATAATAATGTTGGTATTTGTTAAGCGCTTACTATGTGCCGAGCACTGTTCTAAGCGCTGGGGTAGACATAGGAGAATCAGGTTGTCCCACGTGGGGCTCACAGTCTTAATCCCCATTTTACAGATGAGGGAACTGAGGCACAGAGAAGTTAAGTGACTCGCCCACAGTCACACAGCCGACAAGTGGCAGAGCTGGGATTCGAACTGATGAGCCCTGACTCCAAAGCCCGTGCTCTTTCCACTGAGCCACGCTGCTTCACCTTATCAAAGCGCTTGGCCCCTCCCATCCCCCCTCCCTGATCACCATCCTCAACTGTTCACTATCCAATGGCTTTTTCCCCCCACTGCTTTCAAACATGGTCATTCTCCACTATCTTAAAAAAACACCTTTTCTTCAATCATTCATTCAATCATATTTATTGAGCACCTCCTATGTGCAAGGCACCGTACTAAGCTTGGGAGAGTACAGTGCAACAACAGACAGACACATTCCCTGCACACAGCGAGCTCAGTTATTGACCCATCTCCCTCCTACCATCCTTTTCTAAAATCCTTGAGTGAATTGTCTCCACCAACTGCCTCCATTTCTTCTCCTCCAATTCTCTCCTTGACCCCTTCCAGCCTGCCTTCCGCCCCCTTCACTCCACAGAAATTTCCCTAAGGTCACCAGTGATCTCCTTCGTGCCAGATTTAATGGCTTCTACTCCATCCTAACCCTCCCCGACCTCTCAGCTTCCTTCTATGCTGTCTACCACCAATGTCTCCTGGAAGCATCATCCAACCTCGGCTTCGTCGACATTGGCCTCTTCTGGTTCTCTCATCTCTCTGGCCACTCATTCTCGATCTCTTCTGCAGGCTTCTCCTCCGCTTCTCACCCCTAACTGTGGGTGTCTCCCAAGGTTCAGTTCTGGATCCTCTTCTATTACTCTTTTATTCCTCATCTCCACTCACTCTTCGGGATAACTCATTCCTTCCTATGGCTTTGACTACCATCTCTAGGCGGATGATTCCCAAATCTACATCTCTAGTTTCCATCTCTCTCCTTCTCTACAGTCTTGTATTTTCCTCCTGCCTATTAGGATGTCCTGCCAACACCTCAAATTTAATAGGTCCTTATTAGACCTATTAGACCTAAATAGAGCTCCTTATCTTTCCGCCCAAACCCTGTCTTCCCCATGACTTTCCCATCACTATAGGTAGGTAGCACCGCCATCCTGCCTGTCTCACAATCCTGTGGCGTGGGCATCATCGTCATTCTCTTTCAACCCATATATTCAGTCTGTCACCAAATCCTGTCGGTTCAACTCTTGCAACATCACTAAAACCTGCCCTTCCTCTCCTTCCAAACCATTACCACTTTGATCCAAGCACTTATCCTTTCCCGCTTTGATTACTGCATCAACCTCCTTGTTGACTCTCTTGCCTCCTGTCTCTCCCCATTCTAATCTGTACCTCACTCTGCTGACTGGTTCATTTTTTTACAAAAATGTTCATTCCATGTTTCCCCACTCCTCAAGGACCTCCAGTGGTTGTCCATCCGCCTCCACATCAAACAAAAATGCCTCATCATTGGTTTTAAAATACTCCATTCCCCTTGCCCCCTCGTACCTCACCTCATTACTCTCCTACTATAATCCAGCCCGCACACTTTGTTGCTTTAATGGTAATCATCTCACTGTACCTCGATCTCACCAATCTCACAGCTAACCTCTCGTCCACCCCCTGCCTCTGGCCTGGAATGACCTCCCTCTTCAAACAATGAAAGATTATTCTCCCCACCTTTGAAGCAAGAGGTCTTCCTTGACTAAGCCCTCATTTCCTCTTCTCCCACTCCCTTCTACATCACACTTGCACTTGGATTTGCACCTTTTTTTCACCCCTCAGGTTCACAGCACTTATGCACGTATCCTATCTGTATATTTTCTATTTATATTAATGTCTGTCTCCCCCGCTAGGCTGTAAACTCATTGCTGTGAACTCATTATTGACAGGGAAAGTGTCTACCAACTCTGTTATTTTGTCCTCTCCCAAGTGCTTAGTGTAGTGGTCAGCACACAGTATGTCCTCAATAAATACAGTTGATTTCACATTGATTTATTTCACAATTGATTTCACATATAGGCATGTAATATATGGGAGGTTTTTTAATGGTATTGCTTATGTGCATACTCTGTGCCAAGCACTATACTGTTATATATGAGGTATTGACTTAATGCTAATGAAATGATTGGGGTGGGGGATCATGAATCTTCTAACTGTAATACAGCAGATTAGGTATTCAAGTGTGAGGAAGATGAGTACGTGATCTACGGAACTTAGCAGGACAGAGCGTTTAATGTATCATTTCTGGTCCCCGTCCTCAAGGTGTCACTAATATTGAGCTCTCCGAACTGCTCAGTAAATTCGACTGTGTTAGGAAATAACCAGGATCTAGGAGACCGTTAAGCTCATTGTGTGCCGGGAATGTTTCTGTTATGTTATATTATACTCTCCCGTGTTCAGAAAAAGGAGCTCAGTGATACCCATTCCCACATAGCATAATAATAATAATAATAATGGCATTTGTTAAGCACTTACTATGTGCCAAGCATTGGTCTAAGCTCTGGGGGAGACGCAAGGTAGTCAGGTTGTCCCACATGGGGCTCACAGTCCTAATTCCCATTTTACAGATGAGGTAACTGAGGCACAGAGAAGTGAAGTGATTTGCCCAAAGTCACACAGCTGACAAGTGGAGGCGGGATTAGAACCCACGACCTCTGACTCCCAAGCCAGGGCTCTTTCCACTAAGCCACACTGCTTCGCAGAAGCTGTGCGTACAAGCCATGTCCTCTGGCAACAAGGTGCAATGAATCCAAACAGGCTCATGAGCGAACGTTCCTCCGAGCCCCTAACAATGTGCTAGCCTCAGCACCTGGTGAAAATGGCAGTGAGGTGTACTGTCTTTCTTATTGCTACCCTATATTAATACATTCCTCTATTAAGGGAAGCACCATGCCATAATAGAGAGAGCACAGTCATGGAAGTCAGAAGGACCTGGGTCCTAATCCTGGCTCGCCACTCATCCGCTG
This sequence comes from Ornithorhynchus anatinus, assembly GCF_004115215.2. Lineage (NCBI taxonomy): Eukaryota > Metazoa > Chordata > Mammalia > Monotremata > Ornithorhynchidae > Ornithorhynchus > Ornithorhynchus anatinus. The sequence continues at coordinate 63,034,134 of NC_041735.1, read as the reverse complement.
TGTGACCTTGGGCAAGTTACTTCACTTCTCTGTGTCTCAGTTACCTCATCTGTAAAATGGGGATTAAGATTGTAAACCCCATGTGGGACGGGGACCGTGTCCAACCTGATTAGCCTGTATCTACCCCAGCACTCAGAGCAGTGCTTGACACATAGTAAGCATTTAACAAAATACCACAGTTACTATTAGTATTATTATTATCTTCCCCCTCTCTGTCCGGCGTCATGAATCGGATCCCTGTTCCGTGCTCGTACACAATTAAGAAGATGATGTGGTGGCTAAATTTTGTTTCGAGCTTTTAAATTGTGTACTTCGTAGGCTATTTCCCTGCCAGATGACATAATCCTAATTATTCATAGCTCACTAATGGATGCTTACACCTACATTACTAAAGATTTCAGTTACCTAAGCTATTTTTGGTTAAAATCCCATATGGCTCTGCATGGGGATTTGGAATACTATATTGTAGCTATGCAGCTCTAAATGTGCACGGGTGTTCATTTATTCTTTTGAGGGTATTTATTGTCCCATACTGTATACCAAGCGCTATGCTAAGCACTGAGGAAAAACTACACAGAGGAGAATGCAACATAGCCCAAAGGGCTCACCATCCAAGAATCAGGGGGTGGGCAAACAGACAAGGAAGGAAAGATGAAACAGAGACTATCTCAAAGGCAAGGACAGTGGTATTTATGGAGTGCTTACTGTTGAGCACTATGGAGTGCTCAACTGTATATATTTTCGTTACCCTATTTATTTTGTTAATGAATTGTACATCGCCTCGATTCTATTTAGTCGCCATCGGTTTTTACGAGATGTTCTTCCCCTTGACGCTGTTTAGTGCCATCGTTCTCGTCTGTCCGTCTCCCCCGATTAGACCGTAAGCCCGTCAAACGGCAGGGACCGTCTCTATCTGTTGCCGACTTGTTCATCCCAAGCGCTTAGTACACTGCTCTGCACATAGTAAGCGCTCAATAAATACTATTGAATGAATGAATACTGTTTGTAGAGTACTGTATTAAGGACTTGGAAGAGTACAGTATAACAGACTTGATAGACACGTTCCCTGCCCACAACACTGATAAATGATTGAAAAATGATTGCTACTGTTAAATGATAAATGCATTGTGAGTTTGGAGCTCCTCGTGATACAGTCAGGCCTGTCGAGAGTCCAACAGTTAGAACTTCAGCCGTGGCTGCCGTCATCCCAGTGTTCTTAAGGTTGTCTAAGATTCCCTTAACTGCTGGCTCATCCCCCCCATCCTCTTGGAGAGCAGCTTGAGGTTTTAAGAGCTGATTTAAAGACTTGATGTTTGCTCTAAGAAGTGCCCATCAGGTGTATCAATAAATCCCAGAATGCCACACGCTGAGAACTCCTCTCCATAAGCATAATTCAAAACCTATCTTTCGTTTAAAACTTTTCTTCATCAGGTATATTTTGATTTCCTTAGCTATGTTTAGAAATCTAAACATATCCTTCTATCATCCTCCCATTTCTCCCACAGGAATTGTTTCCAGCCAACAGGCAGAACGTGGATCACTTTGCTAAATACTTCACTGACGCGGGGCTGAAAGAGCTCTCCGATTTTCTCAGAGTCCAGCAGTCACTCGGGACTCGGAAGGAACTTCAGAAAGAACTGCAGGAGCGCCTCTCACAGGAATGCCCAATCAAAGAGGTGGGATGTGCGGTCAGTCCGTACGATGAGACGTAGAGAGCCCACAGAGTTAGACGTAGGGAGTCCGTGGAGTGAGATGCAGTGAATCCGGAGAGTGAGATGCAGCGAGTCTGTGGAGTGAGACCTAGTGAGTCTGTAGACCGAAATAGTATCGGTATAATGAGCCGTATTGAGACCATACAGTGGGAAATAATGAATCTGCATTTCCAATCTTCCTGGCCTTGAACACCACTGAAAAGCAATCAGACACTTGTATGAACAGAATAGTTCTCCTGCCTTTCAGAAAGCCTGCCTTTTCTTAAATTAGATAAAGGCGTGTTATTCGCCTTTTCTAAATTAGGTCAAGTATTTGATTTGGCTCAATTGGTCTGTCATACTGGCATAACTGATACTGTATTCAAGTGTCTATATTACTAATATACCTTTGTAGATATTATTACTGTATCCATGCACATGACATAATAATAATAAATGTGGCATTTGTCAAGTGCTTATTATATACTAAGCCCTAGGATAGATACAATATAATAACGGGAGAACTGCTATTGATTGCTCATTTTACAGATGAGGAAACGGAGGTACAGAGAAGTTAAATGACTCGCCCAGAGTCATAAGCGGGCAGGGCTAGAGCTGGAACTAGGACCCAGGTACTCTGACTCCTCATTTAACTATCATCTACCTGAATCAGGTGTCTCAAGGCTTAGTAATTACTAAAAAAAAAGTAATCGACTTCACCCTATTTTGAGAGTTTCAAAAAAAATCTGTTAAATGCATTTGGGGAAAAAAAAACAAGTTTAGGGTTTTCTGCTGCCTGAAACATGTTCCTTTATTATAGTTTGGATGGCCTTATTGTTCATTTCTTGCCTGCCTTTCCACTTCTCTATATTTATAATAGTAATGTTAAGTGATTTGCCCGGCGTCATACAGCAGACATGTAGCAGTATCGTGATTAGAACCCACATCCTTAGTCTCAAAAGCCCGTGCACTATCCATTAGACCACACTGCTACTCATCTAAGTGTGAATAATTTTCCTTGATGCACAAATAACATGGTTAGGATATTTCTGAGCCACAGTATAACACTAATAATAATTATGGTATTTGTTATGCTTTTACTTTGTGCCAGGTACTGTGCTAATCACTGGGGTGGAGACAAGCAAATCTGTTGGACACAGTCCCTGTCCCACAGGGAGCTCACAGTGTTAATCCCCATACAGATGAGGTAACTGAGGCACAGAGAAGTGAAGCGACTTGCCCAAGGTGACCCAGCAGACAAGTGACAAAGCCGGGGTTAGAACCAGGTCCCTCAGACTCCCAGGCCCGTCTCTATCTACTAGGCCACGCTGCTCCTTTAGGACACAATGGTTGGAATCAGTGGAGAAAGCTCACTGTGGGCAGGGAACCTGTCTACTTATTATATCGTACTCCCCCAAGCGCTTAGCACAGTGCTTTCCACTCAGTAAAGGCTCAATAAATATGATAGATTGACTGAACGAGTGGATGGAAGCAGTAGTTTCTCCTTCTGCAGGTGGTGCTCTATGTCAAAGAGGAGATGAAGAGAAATGACCTGGCAGAGACTGCCGTGATTGGGCTCCTGTGGGCTTGTATAATGAATGCCGTTGAATGGAACAAGAAGGAGGAGCTGGTGGCCGAACAGGCACTCAAGCATCTGAAGGTAAGCGACGACCCCCGGAACTCTCACATCTCGGCTGTCAGTCAAACTGGGTTTGTGGTCAAGTCAGGCGTCCATTTGGTTTCCCCGCTTCCAGTCAAGTGTGGATCTTCCTTCCCGTTTCCCCCCACCACTCACGCAATCCTGGTGGGAAAGAGCATGAGGCTGGGAGCCAGGAGACCTGGGTTCTAGTCCCAACTCTGCCACTGGCCTGCTATGTGACCTTAGGCAAATCATTTAACCTCCCTATGCATCAATTTCTTTATCTGCAAAATAATAATAATTATGGTGTTTGTCAAGCGCTTACTATGTGCCAGTCACTGTACTAAGCGCTGGGGTGAATACAAGCAAATCAGGTTGGACAGAGTCCCTGTCCCACGTGGGACTCACAGTCTCAATCCCCATTTTACAGATGAGGGAGGCACAGATAAGTGACTTGTCCAAGGTCACACAGCAGACAAGTGGCGGAGCCGGGATTAGAACCCATGACCTTCTGATTCCCGGGCCCGTGCTCTACCCACTATACCCTGCTGCTTGAGAAGCCTGCTCTCACCACCTCTTTAATTGTGAAAGCCATGTGGGACAGGGACAGTCTGAATTCATCCTCTTCAAATTACCCAGTGCACAGCACAGTGAATTACATATGGTAAGCAGTGAATAAATACCATTACTACCTTCATCAGTTAATCCCGATCCCTCATTTAGTACTACTTATCTACTTTGATCTATTTATACCAGTATTATCATTATTATTATTACTCCAAGATTCAGAGCCCAGATAAGTAGTTGAATGTTTCCTCTCCTTGAGGCTTTCATTTGTACGCTGATTGACTCTGAGATGATCATAGTTAACATATTCTTTGGGGTTAAATAGCCGTCAGATTCAGACTGCACTGGGGGATTGCTGATAAGGGAGATAGGGTTTTGGGCTGCTTAAAGAAGAATCATTACTAGGGACAAAAGAGAAATTGCGCCAGATTTTTTTCAGCCCAACTGTGTGCGTTCGCTGGACCTCTCGTGTGTCTGTTCATTTTTGTATTGTACTCTCCCAAGCACTTAGTACAGTGCTCTGCACACAGTAAATGCTCAATAAATGAAGTGAAAGAATGAGTGGGTCGGGACAGTAAATCTATGGAACGGAGATGAAACGTTCACCTGTGAAACCAAAACCTCAGTAATTGGCAGTCCCATTTCCAGATCCTCAGACGTAATTCCAGTTCTTGTATTATAGTTATATAATGGAAAACAGGTGCAAAACACTTATGTGAAAGACATCAGTCAATCGTATTTATTGAGCACTTATTGTGTGCAGAACACTGTACTGAGTACTTGGGAGAGCACAATATAACAGACACATCCCCTGCCTGCAACAAGCTTACAGTCTAGAGGGGGAGGCAGTTATGAATATAAATATATTTATTTATATAGCTATTAACACTGAGCTATTTAACTGGAATCAAACCAGATATCTTTAGATCTTCAATCTAATGTTCATCCAACTGAGCTATTTCAGTCACATCAGCGCTACCTCAGTGTTTTAGATTTTTCTTCGTATTCATTGAACTGAAATATTTCAGTATTTGTTAATGAATTGATTATATCATGTGATTTTTCAATTCTTTGCAAAATTTATCTTTGATTCTAGAGAAACTTCCAAAATTGTATTTAGCATTTTACGGCAGTTTACGGTATTCACTGTTGCCAATGTTGCATAGGTAGATAGGCCTGTATCTCAGACCAAAAGGCTCACGTTAAGAAACCCTGAATTGACAGAGTTTAGAACCAAGCTACATGCCTAGAGAGAGAGATGTGGAATTAGGACTTTAGAGAGAGTCCGTTGTTAGAGCTTCAGAAATTCACTCATCCCCCGTCGAACCAAAGGAAAGTGTGCAGAGAAGTGAACATTTCCTTGCTCGTTCCTCACAGGAGAGGAAGAAATGTGATCCCAAGGCTCCGTCTAGTTTTTGTTTCTACTGGACACAGGAGGAGAGACTGTAATAATAATCAATAATAATTAGTTAAGCACTTGCTATGTGCCAAGCACTGTAAAGGTAATCAGGTTGTCCCACGTGGAGATCACAGACTTCATCCCCATTTTACAGATGAGATAACTGAAGCCAGAGAAGTGAAGTGACTTGCCCAAAGTCACGTAGCTGACAAGTGGTGGAGCCGGGATTAGAACCCATGACCTCTGACTCCCAAGCCTGGGCTCTTTCCACTGAGCCACGCTGCTGAAAAAGACAATGTCAAAGAGTTGTTAGAATTTCCGCATTGGAAGTATGTTGTAAGTCAAATGTCAAGAATCTGGGGATGTTCTAGTTGCAGCACTGTAGGAAACGACGGAACTGTTAAAATTGAGTTTGGGGTGAAGAGTAGCCTGCAGACCGAGGGCTGGTGATTGCTACTCCGCGGAGTAATGTTTCTTCCTCATCCTTTCCAGCATTACGCACCTCTGCTGGCTGTGTTCAGTTCTCAAGGTCAGTCAGAGTTAATCCTCCTCCAGAAAGTTCAAGAGTACTGTTATGACAACATTCATTTCATGAAAGCTTTCCAGAAGATTGTGGTGCTCTTCTACAAAGGTATCTATCTGTGTCGGTTGGTTTTTTTTCAGCAGACTCCCATTTCCTTCTGAAGAGTTATGGGTGAATTTTTATTTTTTTTTTGGCATGAGAAGAGAGAAAATGTGTTTTTATGGTGAACTGATTTTTTTTTTTCGAAAGCCCTGAGAGGGCGAATCTATGTGAAGTGATTTTGAGTGTTCTTTATGTGTAGTGGAAAGATCACGGGACCGCGAGTCAGAAGATCGTGATTCTTATCCTGGCTCCTCCATCTGCCTGATGTGTGACCTCGGCGAAGGCACCGAGCTTATCTGTGCCTCAGTTTCCTCTTCTGTAAAATGGGCTTAAATACTTGCTCTCCCTCCTCTGTAGATTGTGAGCCCTCATGTGGGACAGGGACTGAATGTATCTTATGTAATAACTGTGATATTGGTTTAAGGGCTAACCAGTTGCCAAGCCCTGATGTAAGGGACAAGATAAACAGGTAGGATACAGTTTCTATACCACATGAGGCCCCCATTCTAAGCAGGAGGTAGAACGGATGCTATTTTTCAGATGAGGAAACCGAGGCATTGAGAAATTCAGTGACTTGTCCAGGGTCACACCGCAGGTAAGGGATTAGAGCAGAGGTCCTCTGGCTCTCAGGCCCAGTCTCTTTCCACTAGGCCTTGAGATGCCCAGCACAATGCTCGGCACAGAGTAACACTTAAAATAATTATTAGGTAAAAGATTGTTAGAGAGAGACAGAGTCAGAGAGAGAACACCATACATCACTTATTCAAACAAGCAGTCACTCACCAACGTAGATATCATTGTCATGGTGCGGAAGAGAGCCCGCAGAAGAATGTGAAAAACAGGCAACGTGACCAACTCTCCAGAGTGCTGGGGGGGATGGTCAGCGGCGGGACGACTCTGGGGAGTTGGGTAGGAACGTAGTTGCAGTTTCTCTCATTCTTTTCTGCCGCTGCCCTTCCCTCCGTGTCGCCTTTGTCAGACCACCATAATAATAATGTTAGTATTTGTTAAGCGCTTACTATGTGCCGAGCACCGTTCTAAGCGCTGGGATAGACACAGGGGAATCAGGTCGTCCCACGTGGGGCTCACAGTCTTCATCCCCATTTTACAGATGAGGGAACTGAGGCAGCGAGAAGTTAAGTGACTCGCCCAAAGTCACACAGCTGACAAGTGGCTGCGCCGGGTTTCGAACCCATGACCTCTGACTCCAAAGCCCGTGCTCTTTCCACTGAGCCACGCTGCACCATCCAAACTGACCCTTGGAGGGCAATGAGCCTGGGCTTTCACTCCCGGAGGCAGGTCAGGGACCCGGGGTTTAGCCCACTGGCCTTTTTCTTATGGTGTTTCTTAAGCTCTTACTAATAATAATGTTAATAATAATGTTGGTATTTGTTAAGCGCTTACTATGTGCCAGGCACTGTGCAGGCTCTTGGGTCGAAGCAGTTTTTTGCAGCAAGATGGCCTACTGAGTAGAGCACAGGCCTGGGAGTCAGAAGGTCATGGATTCTAATCCCGGCTCCGCCACTTGTCTGCTGTGTGGCCGTGGGCACATCACTTCCCCATTTAGACTGTGAGCCCATTATTGGGCGGGGATTGTCTCTATCTGTTGATGAATTAACATTCCAAGCGCTTAGTACAGTGCTCTGCACATAGTAAGCTCTCAGTAAATTCTCTTGAATGAATGAATGAACTTCTCTGTGCCTCAGTTACCTCATCTGTAAAATGGGGATTAAGACTGTGCCCCCATTAGAGATAGTACAGTGCCTTGTATGTGGCATGCACTTAACAAATACTATTATTATTATTATTATTATTATTATTATTATTATTGACTGGGCTGCAGGAGATGGGGAAAGACCAGCGAGGGCCCTGCCATCAAGACTATTTTTAATGCAAGGGACAGGAGGGAGCGATTATGTTGGAACCTTCCTGATCACCACACACCTTCTGGAATTGTTCCTGGGCTGAACGATCCTTGTGCTCAGAGACAGGAATCGGGGAAGATAGCAGCTTTTTTCTCTGTCTGTGTGTGTGTGTGTGCATGTGTGTTGTGTGATATTTGTTAAGCGCTTGCTATGTGCTAAGCACTGTACCACGTGCTGGGGTAAATAGAAGGTAATCATGTCAGACAGTGTGTGTGTGTGTGTGTGTGTGTGTGTGCGCGTGCGCGCGCACACGCACAATATATAAGGTTGTTTTAAACCTTCTAAGTGCCTCGCTACTGACATAGTGAATGCACAAATAAATTGTCCTTTTCGATGTTTCTGATCTCATTTACTGCGGCCCAACTGTCTCGGCGATCGGAGAAGTTAATTGGTTTCAGGTTTACCTTTTCATTGATGTCTCGGATCATTTATAGCCTGAAGTTGCTATAGAGATGTATGCCGTATGTTGTGGGAGATGGATGTTACGGAATTTAATAATGACAGCTTATAGTTGCTGGAGGAAAAACAGTGAATAGAAATGAGTCTCGGTCTTCTGTACACTGGGTGTGCATGTATTCTGTTTTCTCATCAAATCGTGGGGAGAAAATCTTTTAAATTTAAGGAATTGTTGGGATTCCTGTTCTTTTTTTTTAATATTTGTTCAGAGCTACTATATGCCAGGCACTGTTCTAAGTAGCAGGGAAGGTACATTCCAAGCGCTTAGTACAGTGCTGTGCACATAGTAAGCACTCAATAAATACTATTGAATGAATGAATTAATGAAAAGGTACAAGTTAATCAGGTAGGAACCAGTCCCTGTCTCACATGGGGCTCAAAGTCTTAATCCTCATTTTCCAGATGAGGTAACGGGCCCAAAGAAGTAAAGTGACTTACCCAAGGTCACTCAGTAGACAAGTGACAGAGCTGGGATTTGGAACCCACACAGGTGTTCTATCTACTACACTGTGCTGCCTCTCTTGTACCCTCAGAGATAAAGGACAGGTGAATTATGATGTTGTGCTCTCATAATGCATGTTAACATTTTATTACCCTGTGTTGAGAGCAGAGAAATCCATGGGACTGGAAGTCAGGAAACCCAGGGTCCAGTCACAGCTCCGCCATTTGCCTTGGCCAAATCATGTAACTTCTATGTGCCTCAGTTTCCTCAGCAGAAAAATGAACATAAGATCCCTGTTCTCCCTCCCCCTTAGACCGTGAACCCCATGTAGGACAGGTATTATGTCCGATATGATTATCCTGAATCTTCCCCAGCCCTTAGCACAGTGCTTGGCACATAGCAAGTACTTAATAAATAAACGTCGCAATTTGCTTAGTGGAGAATGCACAGGTCCTGGATTCAGGGGACATGGGTTTTAACGGGAAGCAGCGTGGCTCAGTGGAAAAGAGCCTGGGCTTCGGAATCAGAGGTCATGAGTTTGACTCCCGGCTCTGGCACTTGTCAGCTGTGTGACTGTGGGCAAGCACTTAACTTCTCTGTGCCTCCGTTCCCTCATCTGTAAAATGGGGATTAACTGTGAGCCTCACGTGGGACAACCTGATTACCCTGTATCTCCCCCAGCACTTAGAACAGTGCTCTGCACATACTAAGTGCTTAACAAATAGCAACATTATTATTATTATTAATGCTGGCTTCACCACTTGATTGCTCTGGGACCTTGGGCAAGTCGCTTCTCTGTGCCTATCCTTCTTTCCCCTTTGACCAAGAACCCCTCCAAACTCATTGTCTTTGTATCTCATCCAGTGCTTAGTACAGTGCTTGGCCCATGGTAAGCAATTGACAAAAATTATCATTATCAGAAACATAAAAATTATTTGTATTCAATACATTACAATCCATTACATGTTGACTCTCTCTTGGAACTCCAAGATTTTGGAAAAACAGCAAAACAAGATTGATGGTTCCAAATAATTTCAGAGAGTAATATAACCCTGCTTTCAAATCCTGAGTGTTTTCTCATTTTCTTACTTGAAGATATCAAACTCACAGTTGAGGGGAATAGTGCAGTAGCGTACAAGTGGACTTTTCTTTCATCTTTCTGGGCTTTTCAGTCAGTCAGAAGATCATGGTTGTAATTCCGGCTCTGCCACTTGTCTGCAATGTAACTTTGGGCAAGTTACTTCACTTCTCTGTGCCTCAGTTACTTCATCCGCCAAATGGGGATTGAGACTCTGAGCCCCACATGGGACGGGGACTGTGTCCAACTCGATTTGCTTGTATCTATGCCAGTGCTTAGAACAGTGCCCGGCACATAGTGAGTGCTCAATATATACCGTTGTCATTATTATTATTACTATGTGCCAGGCACTCTACTAAGTGCTGGGTTAGTTACAAAGCTAAGCAGGTGGGATACAGTCCGTGTCCCACATGGGGCTCACAGTCTTCATTCCCATTTTCCAGATGAGGGAACAGAGGTATGGAGAAGTGAAGTGACTTTCCCAAGGTCACGCTGCAGACAAGTGGCGGAGCCGGGATTAGAGCCCGGGTCCTTCTGACTCCCAGTTTTGTGCTCTATCCACTAGGCCGTGCTGCTTCTTACTTAGGCACCACTTCTTCTTACCAGTTTTAATGGAAGCCCAAGAAGCTAAATGACCCAGAGGCAGGTCCAGGGGGCCCTCAGTAATCCACAAATTGGATAATAGTCTTGTATAATCCAGAGTTGCCTAGACTCAGCAGGTGGGAGAGAGCACAAGGCAGCTCAGGTTCACATTAAACCTCCCTGCCCCAGGCCCCGCTGAAAACATATTCCCAGAACAATTTCCTCAGCTTTGAAAATACATCTCTGAGGAGTTAGGATTCACGAATTTGAAGCTGAATGTAATTTTTTTAAAGCCTGTGAGCTACTGTGCTACCAGCAGCAATTTCAGTTTCCTGCACTGAAACAAATAACTTTTTTTTTTTAATTTGAGTGCATGGAGTCCCTCGGGACTTAAGTTCCTTGCAGACGAGAAAAGAATCTTTGCGTTATGATTGAGATTTACCAAGGAGTTATCTTTTCGGTAGTTGCTTTTGTTTCCTTTTATGCCAGATAGATTTTGTGTATAAAGTGGATTGATGTGCATAGGAAGACATTTGTAGACCGAGGAGGAAAAGATGCTTTAACACTTGGTTTTATATGTAATTTTTGTGAGCATCTGAGTGATTGAAAAACTCATTTGAAATTTTTACTTTTATTTTTCTGGTATATTATGACTCGGCTAAGTATCATTACGATTAAACTGTAACGTAGAAAGTTCTATATCCCCAAACTCTTCCACCTACCAAGTTTTGGAATGTATATAGTAGTAAAAAAAAATCAGTCAATTAACGGTATTTAATGAGTGTGAGTACAGAGCACCTGTACTAAACACTGGGGAGAGTACAGTGTGACCTCAGTGAGTTCAGTTTAGACAGGGAGACAGACATTGAAATAAATTAGGAGTATGTGCATCCCTGCTGTGGGGCTGAGGGTGGGATGAATTTCAAGAGCTTAAAGGGTCCAGAGTCAAGTGCATAAGCAACACAGGAGAGAAGGAGTGGGGAATTACTAGGGCTTAGTCAGGGAAGGCCTCTTGGAGGTGATGTCCTTTTAATAAGTGTTGGAAGGTGGGGAGAGTGGTGGTCTGTCGCATATTGGGGGGTGGCAGGAGGTGGGCAAGGGGTCGGCGGTGAAAGAGACGAGAAGGAGGTGCGGCGAGCAGGTTGGTATTAGAGGAGTGAACCCCGCGGTCAGGTTGGTGGTAGAAAATCAGCAAGGTAAGGTTGAAGGAGGTGAACTGATTGAGTGCTTTAAAGCTGTGTCCAGGAGTTTCTGTTTGATGAGGAGGTGGATGGGCAACCGCTCGAGGTTCTTGAGTGGGGAAGATGTGGACTGAACTTTTTTTTAGAAAAATCCGGCCAGCAGTGTGAAGTATAGACTGGAGTGGGGAGAGCCAGGAGGCAGGGAGACTTGTGATCGTACTTGTAGTGGTAGTAATGAAAGTACTTAGTAAGTGCAACTGTGTTCAATCTGCCCCCAAATCTTGTTGGTTCCATTTTCATAAAGTTGTTAAAATCCCCCCTTTCCTCTCCATCCAAATAGCTGCCTTGCTAAGGTCTTATTTTATGCTTCTGTGATTACTGCATCAGCCTCCTCGCTGACCTCTCTGCCTCCCGTCTCTCCCCACTTCCGTCCATACTTCACTCTGCTGCCTGAATCATTTCTCTAAAAAAGTGTTCAATCCATGTCTCCCCACTCCTCAAGAACCCCAGTGGTTGCCAATCCACCGCTGCCTCAAACAGAAACTTCCCACCATTAGCTTTAAAGCGTTCATTCGCCTTGCCTTCTCTCTTCTTACCTCACTGCTCTCCTTCTCCAGTCCAGCCTGCACAATTTGCTCCCCTAAAGCCAACCTAATCTCTGTACCTCCATCTCGCCTATCTCGCTGTCCTGCCTCTGGTCTAGAACTCCCTGCCCCTGCATATCTGACAGACAGTTTCCCTGCCCACCTTCGATGCTTCGTTAGAAGCACATCTCTTCCAAGATCTCTTCCGACTAAGCCCTCATTTCCTCTTCTCCCACTTCCTTCTGCATCATCCTTGCACTTGGATTTCCTCCCCTAATTCACCCCACAACAGTCATGCTGATTTATTTATTTGTGTGATTCATTTATCTGTAATGATGTCTGCCTCCCCTTCCAAACCATAAGCTCCTGATGGGCAGGGAATGTGTCTATCAACTTTGTTACATTGTTCTCTCCGAAGCACTTAGTACAGTGTTCTGCACATAGTAAGCACTCAATAAATAGGATTGATTACAAAGCACTATTCTAATGCTGAGAAAGAAAACATGGGTGAGGTTTAGACAAAAGGTGGAAAGGGGACTGCAATGGACATATAAGGGAAAAAAAAATAAAATAAAAACACAAAATGAACATAAAGACAAGGATAAGGATACCCACAAAAATAAAATAAAGGTTCCATCTGTAAATGTCTGAACCTCTGTGTGTCCAAAGCCTCTCCATCCTACAAGCATATAAGGAGATATTAGAAATAATACTAATAATGATAATAATAAAATAGCATTTGTTAAGCACTTAGTATGTGCCTCAAGTACTGTATAAATTCAGAGGACCCTCCTTAAAAATATCTTCTGAGCTCCGTATTCCAGTTGTCCTTCAAATGGCCATGCTATCAGTATATAAATTGTTCTTAACAAAACATTCGTTCTGGCTGGAAGATATTTTAAGAAAGAAAACTTTCTCATTTAAGCCACCCAGTTTAGGGGGAACTGCTGCTCAGGATTTAAATGTCATCTTAATCACCTGTAATCAAAAATAAGGCAATTAATAAGAAGTTTCACTCCCAAAGTCTTATAAAAACCTGTGGATGATTAAACCACTCTCCCTCTGTCAGGGCCAATGGTTTAATTGAATATCTCTGGAGACAGTTAATCATTATCTTTTATAAATAACAGAGCTGTAAGAATGAATTAATTATAAATAATGCTTTCAGAAGTGAAAAGAAAGCTGGCGATTGCTTCTTTGTGAGGAAATTTTATTTTCGTTGGAAAGATTCAGCCCTGTACCAAAAGCTAGGCTTCATTTTTGAGTGAAGAAAACAAAAGTCAGTGGTCCTTCGTCCACAACCACTCGATCATTCTCAATTCTGCGGTCTAATTCATCCTTATTTTTCACTTTTCTGAATATAAGGTGCTCATTTTTCACTATTTAGAACACCTACAGTTGTCCTTTGTATTTGAAGAAAACACTACTGACAACCTGTGAGTCCGTGAGTGGCTGAAAAGGGTAAAGTGGGATCCACAGTCCCGGCCTTACTGTGCTCGCTTAAAGGCTGGCCTTGTGCTGTGATCTTTAATGTTTGCAGTGTCTGGTGCTGTTTTCTGTTTTGCCTCCTTGTCTATCATTCCTTTTGCTCACAACGAGCCACTCTCATCTGGTCTTTCCTTGGTAATTAACTCCCAGTTTTCTGCCTAGTCCTCCTAATGTTTCCTCTGCTGTCCTCGCTTTCAGTAAAATTGAGGGAAGGGTTTTTCGCTCCCTCTTAGTGAGGCTTTTCTAGTGGTCTTCCTAGAGTCCTTCCAAGTGCTCAAATGCTCCATATCAGGAGTTTTAATTTTGGATTCTAGGTTCTTAGTGGGAGCTCTCTCAGGAGTTAACTCCCCAGAATTGGCTTCAAGGATCTCTTCCAACTCATCCTTCATGACCTATCTGCTCACTTCACCCACTGTTCCCCACAGTATAGCCCCTCTCTTGCCAACCTTCTAGCTCGTCCTCTCTCTCGAATCTCCATCACCTTTCGCACACCACTCTCGTGGCTTGGAACTCCCTCCCTCCCAAAATCTGACAGACCACAACTCTCCCAACATCCAAAGCCCTCTTAACGTCCCGCCTCCTCCAACATTCCCTAGTCAATTCGTACTTAACTTCAGCACTTTTGTATATACATGTATTCAATTATTTTGACCACTTCAGTTCTGCGATTGCTATACAATCGTTACCCTCGCCGACTCTGAAATCCCTCTATCGGACAACAACCTCCCTTCTCTCCCTTATACCCCCTCTCTACAAATCTGTCCTATTCCCCTTCAGAGGCTTCCAATCTTTAGACCCCATCCAATTTTCTCAAGTCATCACACCCCATTTAGTCTCCATACCCAAACTACTGTCCCTTGACAACAAAATTGATGCCTTCAACTCCACCCTCTCTACTGAACTCAATTTACTCACTCGCCATCAATCGCATACCACTAATCCACAGCCCTGGATCACCTCCATGGTCCAGTTCATTTGCTCTTGTGCACGAGCAGCAGAGCGTTACTGGCAGAGATCCAGATAATAGGCCAACCGTGTCCATCTCTAACTCATCCACCCCATCGCTTAGTATAGTTCCTGACACATAGTAAGCACTTATTATTGTTCATCCCAGCTTGTTTTAACTCTGCTCTTTCCTCTGCCCGGCAACATCATTACTTCACCTTTATCGACTCCCGTGCCCATTGTCTTTGCCGGTAGCTCCAGACATTTAACTCCCTCCTCAAACTCCCTGTCTCCCCGACTCCCCAATGTCTTGCCCCAATGACCTGCCCACCTACTTTATTGAGAAAATTGAAACGACGAGGCATAGTCTCCCTAAAATCTCCCCTGCGCCTCTCCAGTCCCTCCCTCCTCCTGCCCCTCCTTCAACTCTTCCGTCTTTCCCAGCAGGATCTCAAGAGTAAGTCGCCATCCTCCTCACCTGTGCCTTAGACCCCATCCCTTCACATATTATCAAAGCATTTGTCCCCTTCCTTCTTCCCTTCCTGACCTCCATCTTCAAGTGTTTATTAGCCAATGGCTTCTTCCCCAGTGCTTTCAAACGTGCCCATGTCTCCCCGGTCCTAAAAAAACCCCTCTCCTGAGCCCCCACAACTCCCTCCAGTTATCTCCCCGTCCCTCTCTTACCATTCCTCTCCAGACTCCTTGAGCAAGATGGCTGAATAATAATAATTCAATCCCCAAACAGTGTCCAGCCTGCCCAGGAAACCTGGGGTGGTAGGAGGTGGTGAATGGCCGTCATTTAGTGTGTTTTCAAAGATTAGTAATTTAGACCATCAGAAACAGCCACAGGACCTGGGCACCCAAGTTTGAGGCTGCCCCTGGCCTCTACCGTGTGACCTTGGGAAAGTCTAGACTTCTGGGCACCTGTTGTCTCATCCATAAATTGGAAGTAAATAGTCTGTGAGCTCAGTGTTGGATAGGGACTATTTCTGAACTGATAATCGTGAACCCATCCCATTGCTTACATCACTCTGCTGCCCGGATCTTTTTTTTACAGAAATGTTCAGTCCCTGTCTCCCCACTCCTCAAGAACCTCCATTGGCTGCTCATCCACCTCCACATCAAACAGGAACTCCTTGCCATCAGCTTTAAAGCATACAATCAGCTTGCCACCTCACTAATCTCCTACTCCAGCCCAGACCCCACACCTCCGCTCCTCCAGCCCCAGCTTATTCACTGTGTCTCCATCTCATCTATCTTGCCACCAACCCCTTTTCCATGTCCTTCCTCTGGCCTGGGACTCTCACCCCCTCCACAGATGCCAGATCACCACTTTCCCCACTGTCAAACCCTCATTAAGGTTAGTGCACCGCACACGGTAAGCATTCCGTAAACACAATCGATCGTTTTTTCAGGTCACGTCTCCTCGAATGGGCCTTCCCTGATTAAGCTTCTTTTCCGGCTCCCTCTCTAGTCTGTGTTGTCTGTGCACTTTGGATCTGAGCCCTTTGGGCATTTGATATTTGCCTTTCTCTCAGGCCCGTAGCACTTCTGTACACATCCATATATTACATAGTATAAATCACTTATTTATACTAATGTCTGTCTTCCCCTCTAGACTGTCAATTCGTGTTTGCCAGGGAATGTGTCTGTTAACTCTGATGGTATTGTACTCTCCCAAGCGGTTAGTACTGTGCCCTTCATAGAGTAAGCACTCATTAATTAGCATTGATTGATTATTTCCAGTGAATATGGTAGTGCAATTTCCTTTAAATATAATACTTGGTTTTTTATGTTTATTCTTTTTAATATCACTTGTTAAGTGTGTACTATGTGCCAGGCACTGTATGAAACACTGGGGTAAATATAAGATGATCAAGTTGTACATGAGCTCTGTCCACATGGGGTTTGTGGTCTAAGGAGGGAGGAGAACGGAGATGG
The DNA here is from genome assembly GCF_004115215.2 of Ornithorhynchus anatinus. Classification (NCBI taxonomy): domain Eukaryota; kingdom Metazoa; phylum Chordata; class Mammalia; order Monotremata; family Ornithorhynchidae; genus Ornithorhynchus; species Ornithorhynchus anatinus. The sequence continues at coordinate 63,017,591 of NC_041735.1, read as the reverse complement.
AATCCCCATTTTACAGATGAGTAAATCGAGGCAGAAAAGTTAAGTCACTTGCCCAAGGTGGCTCACAGTTAATCCCCATTTTACTGATGAGGTAACTGAGGCACAGAGAAGTTAAGTGACTTGTCCACAGTCACACGGCTGACAGGTGGCAGAGCCGGGAGTCGAACCCATGACATCTGACTCCGAAGCCCGGGCTCTTTCCACTGAGCCACGCTGATGTACTCGCTCACACTTTTCCTTCAGCTCTCTGCTTCCGATCAAATAAGCTCCTTGTAGGCAGGGGGTGTGTCTGTTTTTTGCTATATTGTATTCTCCTAAGCACTTAGTACAGTCTTCCGCACACAGTAGACGCTCCCTAAATACGACTGAACGATCCATTTCTTCTACATAGCCTAACCTTTGTAATCTCTGGTCTAAACTGCAGCTGATGTCCTGAGCGAAGAAGCCATCCTGAAGTGGTACAAGGAAGCACACGTCGGGAAAGGGAAAAGCGTCTTCCTCGACCAGATGAAGAAATTCGTCGAGTGGCTGCAAAACGCCGAAGAAGGTAAGATTTTCCCACCTACAGATCTCTTCGCGTCATCAGAGGAAGCCGGCGGGGGGATAATAATGTTGTTGGTATTTGTTAAGCGCTTACTATGTGCCGAGCACTGTTCTAAGCGCTGGGGTAGACATAGGGGAATCAGGTTGTCCCACGTGGGGCTCACAGTCTTAATCCCCATTTTACAGATGAGGCAAATGAGGCACAGAGAAGTGAAGTGACTTGCCCACAGTCACACAGCCGACAAGTGGCAGAGCTGGGATTCGAACTCATGAGCCCTGACTCCAAAGCCCGTGCTCTTTCCACTGAGCCACGCTGCTTCTCGTGGGTTCCTGCAAAATCTATGCAAAATCTATGTTCGTGGGGATGGGTTCCTGCAAAATCCAGCCATCGTTGGTATTTACTGAGCACTTACTGAGCACAGAACACTGTACTGAGCACCTGGGAAAGTCCAATACAATGGATTTGGGAGTCATGACCCCTGCCCAGAAGGAGGGAAGCAGCAGAGTTAAAAGGTCGAGTGCTTGAGTCGATCAGTCAATCAGTGGCATTTATTGAGCGCTTACTATGTGCAGAACACTATACTAAGCACTTGGAACAGTACAATATTACAGAGTTGGTAGACGTCTTCCCTGCCCACGGCGAGCTTATAGTCATGAAGTACCGCGGGTGCAGGATGAGTGCTTAAGGGGTACAGATCCAAATGCATAATAGATAGATCACGGGCCTGGGAGTCAGAAGGACCTGGGTTCTAATCCCGTCTCTGCCACGTGTCTACTGTGTGACCTTGGGCATGTCACTTCATTTCTCTGGCCCTCAGTTACCTCATCTGTAAAATGGGGATTAAGAGTGTGAGCCCCAAGTGGGACAGGGACGGTGTCCAATTGATTGTCTTGTATCTACCTCAGTGCTTAGAACAGTGCTTAGCACATAGTAAGCGCATACCAAATTCCACAAGGATTGTGCAACAACAGGATGCTTATATTGGGCCTCGGAGTTGTCTCTTCTTGGATATTTATGTCCCTCCGGGTCATCTAAATTCTACCAACTCTCAATTTACAAGTTGAATCCCTTTGTCTCTGCTCAAAACCTCTCTCTGGGGATTTGGCTTGAAATTTAATCGGCGGGCGGGCGTGGGGGGTGATGTCTACAGAACTTGATTCATTTTGATAGTCATTTTAAGGGGTGTTTTAGAAAAGATTTCATGACCATTAAAACCACCACCTTCAGCTCAAGAGCTCCAGGAAACCAGCTCCTGGGGAAGTGCTTAAGTCCTATTTCACAGGCCATAAACTGTATTTGATCACATACTTCACTACTGCTATTTTGGCGGTCTCCCATGATATAAAGAAAATGAGAAAATGTGGCTCCTCTTTCCCTTCCCATAGTCATCCGGAACTCCTGCCGGAAAATGATGTTGGCATTTGTTAAGCGCTTACTATGTGCAGAGCACTGTTCTAAGCGCTGGGGTAGATACAGGGTCATCAGTTTGTCCCACGTGAGGCTCACAGTTAATCCCCATTTTACAGATGAGGTAACTGAGGCACAGAGAAGTTAAGTGACTTGCCCACAGTCACACAGCTGACAAGTGGCAGAGCTGGAATTCGAACCCATGACCTCTAACTCCCAAGCCCAGGCTCTTTCCACTGAGCCACGGAAGCAGCATGGCCTAGTGAATAGAGCGTGGGTCCGGGAGTCAGAAAGACCTGGGTTCTAATCTTGGCTCCAACACTGGTCTGCTATTAGACTGTAAGCCCGTCAGAGGGCAGGGACTGTCTCTATCTGTTGCCGACTTGTAATAATGTTGGTATTTGTTAAGCGCTTACTATGTGCCGAGCACTGTTCTAAGCGCTGGGGAATCAGGTTGTCACACGTGGGGCTCACGGTCTTATTCCCCATTTTCCAGATGAGGTAACTGAGGCACCGAGAAGTTAAGCGACTTGCCCAAAGTCACACAGCTGACGAGTGGCGGAGCTGGGATTCTAACCCATGACCTCTGACTCCAAAGCCCGTGCTCTTTCCACTGAGCCACGCTGCTTCTCAAGCGCTTAGTACAGTGCTCTGCACATAGTAAGCGCTCAATAAATACTACTGAATGAATGAACCTTGGGCAAGTCGCTTAACTTCGCCGGGTCTCAGTTACCTCATCTGGAAAATGGGGATTAAGACTGACAGACTAATCTGATTAACTTGAAACAGCGCTTGACACAAAGTAAGCGCTTAACAAATGCTATCATCATCCTCATCATCATCAGAAAAGAGATAAAGGATGAAAACATTCATCTGGATAAGGACCCGGCTTTGATCTGCCCATTATCTTTGTGTGCCCGGAGTGGCTGAGCCCCCGAGTCCCACGCTGACCTTTTTCCTCCACAAAAACGTTCAGAAAGATGAATTTCCCCTTCACGGTGCCTTCTTTAAAAAGAAAGGAAAGCTCTGTATTGTTTCAAACAGCTTGAAAACGCTTTTCTCCTCTGTTTCGTCCCATCTAGAATCTGAATCGGAAGGAGAGGAGAATTAGATGTTTTTCAGCGGGCTTTCTCGGCGTCCTCGTCCGGAAGCGGAGCCTTTCGGGATGGAGAAGCAAGCCTTCCCTGTCACTCGGATGACTCTAGGGTAGACAACCCGTTGCGTAGGAGAAAATGGTTAATCCACTGCCTACCTGGAGCATCAGGCCCTCTGGCTTGGGACTCCACCGGTAACTCCAAGCCGTCCAACAAGGAGCCCGGTAGGAAAGAACGAATGGCGAATGTGCCCGGGACTCCTTTTTATTAGCAGTGATCTTTTCAGGTAGTCGGTGAACACCCACAAACAGCGCCTGTTGGTAGTTGTGTATTTGCTTGTGAATGTGATTGGATGACACCACTTTTTAAATTTTAAATATGATGACGATAACGATGAAATAAATGGCTTTTTGTATTTGAGCTCACTTGCCCCGCGTCTTTGTCTCCCGACCTCACTGGCGACATTCCCCTCGGAGTCGGAACTGTACTTTCTAAGCGCTCAGTACGGGGCTCTGCACACAGTAGGGTCTCAATAAATACGACTGAATGAGTGAACGGATGAGTCCTTTTGTGGGGGCCCAAGTTACCGTGGACTTTCTGTTTTCAGGGAGAGGGGTCTTTGATACGAATTGGGGTTCCCCAGCCCGGGCTGTCCAGATCATGGCGTTTGGAGCTGGAGTAGGAATAATATGTGTAAAGCACTGTGCTAAGCGCTGGGCTCCTGGAGTCTTATGTAAGGGGAAAGATGAAAGACTCAGGAAGGTTCCTCTGGCAAAAGTCCTTTCCTGGCTTGAACGGGGGCTGATGGGAGTCTTGTGTCATGGGATAATAGTAATCACAATAATGGTACTTGTTAAGCATTTACTGTGTGCCAAGCACTGGGATGGATACAAGTTAATCAGTTGGACGCAGTCCCTGTCCTACGTGGGGATCGCACTCTTAATCCCCATTTTACAGATGGGGTAACTGAGGCCCAAAGAACTTGAGTGACTTGCCCGAGGTCCCACAGCAGACAGGTGGCAGAATCGGGATTGGAACCCGGATCCTCCTGATTCCCAGCCTGCGCTCTATCCTGCAACGATTCTCCCCTTGCTGCCGGGGCTCCTGGACCATCCCACCCTAGATGCCTTCCTGCACCGAAGAGGGAAGGAGATCCCACCCTTGTCTTATGCTGTCGAGCCGTCTCAGACCGATAACGACACCATGGACTCATCTCTCCCAGAACGCCCCACTCGCCGTCTGCCATCGTTCTGGTAGTGGATCCAGAGTGTTTTCTTGGTAAAAATCCAGAAGACATTTAGCATCGGCCTTCTTCCGCACAGTAAACTTGAGTCTCCTCTGTCGACTCTCTCCCGTGCCGTTGCCGCCTAGCACGGGTGGGTTTGGACTTGTAGCCGATGGCCTGCCGCTCGCCAGCCGCTGGCCAAGCTAGGAATGGAATGGACGGGCCTCCGCTTGACTCTCTCTCCTGTAGTCGAGAATGGTAGAGTAATGGAAACTCTACCGGTGCGACCCTGAGAGGGGAAATCCCACACTTCAAGTCAATTTTGTGTTGTTCTACTATGAGGGTCCCATGTTCTCGGTAGTAACTCCGACACAGGTAACGCGATAATAATAATCCTAATAAGAATGATGGTATTTGTTAAGTGCTTACTATGTGCCCAGCACTAAGAGCTGGAGTAGACCTAAGTCAGTCAGTTTGGAAATAGTCCCTATCCCACATGGGGCTCACACTTTTAATCCCCCTTTTACAGATGAGGTGACCGAGACCCAGAGAAGCAGCGTGGCTCAGTGGAAAGATCGCGGGCTTAGGAGGCGGAAGTCATGGGTTCTAATCCCTGCTCCGCCGCTTGTCAGCTGTGTGACTGTGGGCAAGTCACTTAACTTCTCGGTGCCTCAGTTCCCTCATCTGTAAAATGGGGATGAAGACTGTGAGCCTCACGTGGGACAACTCGATTCTCCTGTATCTACCCCAGCGCTTAGAACGGCGCTCGGCACATAGTAAGCGCTTAACAAATATCAACATCATCGTCACCATCACCTGCCCGAGGTCATAGGCAGACACGTGGCGGAGCTGGGATTAGAACCCAGGTTCTTCTGACTCCCAGACCCAGGATCTATCCACTAGGTCATGCTGCTTCTGTCATTCTTCCCCCGGTCACCTGGATCCACTACGGAGTGGACGCTGTGCTCTCCCGTGGTGGTACATACCGTATCCCATGTCACACACGTCCCCGCGAACTGTCCGCCAACTCCCTAGTAATGACCCGGTCAGGGTTCACAGTAAAAATACGCAGCCCCGGCGGGGGCCGTGGTGGGATTTTGGGTGAAGTCAAAGCCTGAGATGTTGCGGAGTTGTCGCCAATAATAATAATAATAATGTTGGTATCTGTTAAGCGCTTACTATGTGCAGAGCACCGTTCTAAGCGCTGGGGTAGACACAGGGGAATCAGGTTGTCCCACGTGGGGCTCACAGTCTTCATCCCCATTTTACAGATGAGGGAACCGAGGCCCAGAGAAGTGAAGTGACTTGCCCACAGTCACACAGCTGCCAAGTGGCAGAGCCAGGATTCAAACCCATGACCTCTGACTCCAAAGCCCGTGCTCTTTCCACTGAGCCACGCCGCTTCTGCCAAGAGAGAAAACATGCGTGCACCGGACAAAAATTTAGACCACGTCACCCACCGGGATGTTGGGGGGTGGCGGGTTGTGTAAAAAAAGAGAGGTTAATGTGGATTCTGGTTTGAGGTGTCCTGTTAAATAAATAATAATAATAATGATCCTATTTGTTAAGCTTTTACTGTGTGCCAGGCACTGTACTAAGTTCTGGGATAGAACTAAGCAAATCAAGTTGGACACAGTCCCTATCCCCTGTGACAATCAAAGTCTCAATCCCCATTTTACAGATGGGGTCACTGAGGCCCAGAGAAGCGAAGTGACTGGCGCAAGGTCAAAATGCAGATGAGTGGTGGAGCCTGGATTAGAACCAATTAGGGATCGTCTCTTATCCTTTGGCTGAATTGTACTTTCCAAACGCTTAGTACAATGCTCTGCACACAGTAAGCGCTCAATAATGGTCAATGGTGGTCATGGGTTCGAATCCCGGATCCGCCACTCGTCAGCTGCGTGACTGTGGGCAAGTCACTTAACTTCTCTGTGCCTCAGTGACCTCATCTGTAAAATGGGGATGAAGACTGTGAGCCCCACGTGGGACAACCTGATCACCCTGTATCTACCCCAGCGCTTAGAACAGTGCCCTGCACATAGTAAGTGCTTAACAAATACCAAATGCCAACGTTATTAATAAATATGATTGAATGAATGAATGAGTTACCTTCTGACTCCCAGGCCCATTCTCTATCCACTACACCGTGCTGCTTTTAACATGCTGCAGACTTGGGAGTCAGAGGTCATGGGTTCTAATCCCGGCTCCGCCACTTGTCAGCTGTGTGATTTTGGGCAGGTCACTTAACCTCTCTGTGCCTCAGTTACCTCATCTGGAAAATGGGGACCACCTGATAACCTGATCACCCGGTATCTAGCCCAGCTCTTAGAACAGTGCTTGGCACATAGTAAATGCTTAATAAATACCATCGTTATTATTATTATTATGCTGCATCTGTTGTATCCCCCAGTCCAACACACACAACACACACACACACACACACCGATTCCTGCTTCGATTGCTCCGTCTGGGACGGTAGGTCGGGGCTGAAGGGAGCACTCAGCACTCGTGACCAGCAGCTTGGTCCAGCTGGGACCTTAAGGAGAGGTCGATATTTCTGGGCCAGGAAACCCCAAGATTGAATTAAAAATTGTAAAAATAATAATAATAATGTTGGTATTTGTTAAGCGCTTACTATGTGCAGAGCACTGTTCTAAGCGCTGGGGTAGATACAGGGTAATCAGGTCGTCCCACGTGAGGCTCACAGTTAATCCCCATTTTACAGATGAGGTAACCGAGGCCCAGAGACGTGAAGCGACTTGCCCACAGTCACACAGCTGACAAATGGCAGAGCCGGGAGTCGAACCCGTGACCTCTGACTCCGAAGCCCGGGCTCTTTCCACTGAGCCACGATTGTAGTGTTTGTTAAGCGCATACTATGTGCCACACACTCTACTAAGTGCTGAGGTGGATACAAACCAACCGGGTTGGAGCGGGAGGAGAAGAGGAAATGAGGGCTTAGTTGGAGAGGGCCTCTTGGAAGAGATGTGCTTTTAATAAGGCTTTTAACTTGGGGAGAGTTTGTTCATTTATGGTATTCGTTAAGCTCTAAGTGCCAGGATAATGCTAGGAAAAGTTCAGATTAAATGTGAAAGGGGTAGAAACCATAGAAACAATAACAAAAGCAACATTGGCAAAGTTACAAATCATGTCAGACGATAGGATGTTCCAGAGAAAATATATCCACAGATTTGCTATCAATCAGAGACAACTTGATGGCGTTTGATAATAATAATAATAATGATGATAATGTGCCTAGCACTGTTCTAAGCACTAGGGTAAATACAGTTTATCAGTTCGGACACAGTCCCAGTCCCACATGGGACTCGTGGTCTCAATCTCCATTTCCCAGATGAGGTACGTGAGGCACAGAGAAGCAAAGTGACCTGCCCAAGGTCACACAGCAGATAAGTGGCAGAGCCAGATAATAATGTTGGTATTTGTTAAGCGCTTACTATGTGCAGACCACTGTTCTAAGCACCGGGGTAGATAGAGGGTCATCCGGTTGTTCCACGTGAGGCTCACAGTTAATCCCCATTTTACAGAGGTGGTAACCGAGGCACAGAGAAGTGAAGTGACTCGCCCACAGTCACACAGCTGACAAAATGGCAGAGTCGGGATCAGGACCCAGATCCTTCTGACTCCCAAGCCCACGCTCTATCCACTAGGCCAGGCTGCTGCCGGCTCCGAAGAGGGAGGGTGTCCCAGGCCGGAGGCAGGATGTGGGCGAGAGGTCCACGGTGTGCCGCTTGTCTGCTGTGTGACCTCGGGCAAGTCACTTGACTCCCCTGTGCCTTAATTACCTCATCTGACAAATGGGGATTGAGACTGTGAGCCTCACGTGGGACAGGGACTGTGTCCAAAACGATTTGCTTGTATCCACCCCAGAGCTTAGTACGGGGAAGCAGCGTGGCTCAGTGGAAAGAGCCTGGGCTTCGGAGTCAGAGGTCATGAGTTCGACTTCCGGCTCTGCCACTTGTCAGCTGTGTGACTGTGGGCAAGTCACTTAACTGCTCTGTGCCTCAGTGACCTCATCTGTAAAATGGGGATTAACTGTGAGCCTCACGTGGGACGACCTGATTACCCTGTATCTCTCCCAGAGCTTAGAACAGTGCTCTGTGCATAGTAAGCGCTTAACAAATACCAACATCATTATAGGGTCTGGCGCACAGTAAGGACTTAACAAATACCATCTTCATCATTATTATCATTACTACTAATAATGACTATTGACCCAAGCCCACCCAGAGCCCTCTCGGCCCCCTCCCCTCACCACCCTCTGCCAGCCAGACCCCCTACTTGCGCAGAACCTTGTTTTCTCTTGCCACACCGAACACTGACGGCTTTGGGCTAAGCAGCGTGGCTCAGTGGAAGGAGTACGGGCTTGGGAGTCAGAGGTCATGGGTTCGAATCCCGGCTCGGCCACTTAGCTGTGTGACTTTGGGCAAGTCACTAAACTTCTCAGTGCCTCAGTTCCTTCATCTGTAAAATGGGGATTAAGACTGTGAGCCCCACGTGGGACAACCTGATTCCCCTGTATCTACCCCGGCGCTTAGAACGGTGCTCGGCACATAGTAAGCGCTTAACAGATACCAACATTATTAAAATAAGAACTTGGAAACCGAGCCCCCTTGGAAAATTAAATGGCCTTTAATCGACTAATCTTTACCGAGGCCCAACTGCGTGCATACCTCCGTATTAAGTGCTTGGGAAATAAGCTGAGGTCAAGTGAATGAATCCCATACATAATATGTTTGAAAGAGGCAAGGATGGTGGCTTTCGAGTCCTTCATGCATTACTTGAACAGCCGCTTTCAGAGGGATAGTGCCCTAAAGCTGTAACTCATAGTGTCAGTGTCCTGAGCTGCTGCGAACCTCAGGGGTCTCCCTTTAGGTTTTTCTTCTAAGTAGGCCGCATTACTCTAAAATAATAGAACAGTAGCTCACCTCCTCCAGGAGGCCTTCCCAGACTGAGCCCCCCTTTCCCTCCGCTCCCCTTCCCCTCCGCCCCCCCCCACCCTCTGCTCTTCCCCCTTCCCCTCCCCTCAGCACTGTGCTCATTTGTATATATAAGTTATCACCCTATTTATTTTGTTAATGAGGTGTACATCTCCTTGATTCTATTTACCTTGATCATGTTGTCTTGTTTTTCTTTCGTTCTGCTTTGCTTTGCCGTCTGTCTCTCCCGTTCAGATGGTGAGCCCGTCACTGGGCGGGGACGGTCTCTATCTGTTGCCGAATTGTCCATTCCAAGCGCTTAGTACGGTGCCCTGCACATAGTAAACGCTCAGTAAATACTATTGAATGAATGAATCCCATTAAGAAGGCAATGCCTGCCGGGGTGTTTTTAGGTCTTTTCATCTTTTTCCCCCGACTTTCTGATATGGAAAGGGGCTGACATCTAGTGGACCCCCCCGAGCTAAAGCATTCAGGACCAACAGTTCCTTCCTTCCCTCATTCGGTAATAATCACTGTGATATTTGTTAAGCACTTACTAATGGTCAAGCACTGTTCTAAGCGCTGGGGTCGATACAGGGTAATCAGATCGGACACAGTCCCCCTTCCCATTTTACAGATGAGGAACCTGAGGAGACTGTGAACCTGTCATTGGGCAGGGACTGTATCTGTGGCCGAATTGTCCATTCCGAGCGCTTAGTACAGTGCTCTGCACATAGTAAGCGCTCAATAAATGCTATTGAATGAAGTGACTTCCCCAAGGCCACACAGCAGAGAAGTGGCCGAGCCAGGATCAGAACCCTTGTCCTTCTGACTCCCGGTCCTGTGCTCTATCCACTAGACCATACTGCTAACAACTCTATTATACTCTCCCAAGAATTTAGTGCTCTGAACATTCATTCATTAGTATTTCTTGAGCGCTTAGAGTACTACTGATTAATTGCTCTGTTAAGTGTTCTGACACTGTCCTAAGTATTAGAGAAGCAGCATGGTTCGGTGGAAAGAGCCCGGCCTGGGGAGTCAGGGGTCATGGGTTCTAATCCAAGCTCCGCCACTTGTCAGCTGTGTGACTTTGGGCTAGTCACTTCACTTCTCTGGGCCTCAGTGACCTCATCTGGAAAATGGGGATTAAGACTGTGAGCCCCATGCGGGACAACCTGATTACCTTGTACCCCCCCAGCGCTTAGAACAGTGCTTGGCACATAGTAAGCGCTTAACAATTACCATAATTAGGAGAAGCAGCAGCACTTAGTGGAAAGAGGGCTTGGGAGTCAGAGGTCATGGGTTCTAATCCCGGCTCCGCCACTTGTCAGCTGTGTGACTTTGGGCAAGTCACTTCACTTCTCTGCGCCTCAGCTACCTCATCTGTAAACTGGGGGTGAAGACTGTGAGCTCCACGGGGGACAACCTGATCACCTTGCGTCTCCCCCAGCGCTTAGAACAGTGATTGGCACATAGTAAGCACTTAACAATTACCAACTTTATTATTAATATTATTATTATTAGGGTAGATTCAAGGCAGATCGAACACAGAACCTGTCCCTCACTGGCCACACAGTGTAGGAGGGAGGAAGAATAAGTAGTTCATCCTAAATTTAAAGAGGAGGAAACTGAGGCGCAAAGAAGTGAAACGACGTTCCCAAGATCACAGAGCAGGCAAGTAGCAACGTCGAGATTAGAACCAGGGACTCCTGACACTTAATCGAATGCGAACACTTCAAGGAACAGGGTCTGTCTCTAATTTCCCCCTGAATACTCTTTTCCCACACTTAACACAGTGCTCTGCGTACGGTAAGTGCTTGATAAATATTATTACCACCACCCAATTCCGTTAAGTTATGCTTCCTTCCTCGGCCTTGGAGCAACACCTCCGAGGCTGACATAACAAGACAAAAACTCTAGACTGGACTCACCATCACGTTTCTGGAAATATTCAATCTCCCCCATTCCATCCGTGGATGAACATCTCTATCTGCGGACTTGAGTGGCACGTGGGATACCAACAGTCTGGAGTCGTGGAAGCTCTGATGAGTTGAAAATGCCCAGGGAAATTTGCGTGGTCTTTGGTTAAGAAGTAAACACCAGTAGGGAGAAATCAGGGAGCTGCAACCAAAAAAAAAAGGCTTTCTTGCACATGAGGCTACAGTTCATCTTCCACCAACCTTTCTGACGATAATGAAAACCAAAAAGGTCTTTGGACCCAGCATGTGAGAATCGTGTCACCGGGTTCACTCACAACCAGATTCAACTATCTGTGACTTTGCTTGCCTCCATGCCTTACTGCCCGGAAACGTGTCATATGGGAGAAGGCAAGTCCCCTTTTCCTTTTTTTTTTTTTTTTGGAATGGTATCTAAGTGCTTACTATGCGCCAGACACTGTACTAAGCGGCGGGGTAGAAAGAAGCAAATGGAGCGGGACACGGTCCATTTCCCAAATGGGGCTCACAGTCTTAAATCCCCATTTCGCAGATGAGGTCACTGAGGCACAGAGGAGTTAATGCGACTTACCTGAGGTCATCAATCAATTGTATTTACTGAATACTTACTGTGTGCAGGGCACTGACCGTATAACAAAATAACAGAGTTGGAAAATACGTTCCCTGTCCACAGTGAGCAGACAGTCTAGAGGGAGGCAGCAGAGTAGAACCCACATCTTATTTTTCCACTAAAGCCATATGTTTCTCTGCATTTTCCCTTGCCTTTACCCAGAGCTGGTAGGATCAAATACCCTTTAAATATTTATATTAAAATTAATATTGATATTCATTCCACCCTCAGCCCCACAACACTTCAGTTTATGTCCGTAATTTATTTTTATGTCATCACCACTCTAGATTGTCAGCTCGTGATGGGCAGGGAATATGTGTACCAATTCTGACGTATTCTGACGGTACTCCTCGAAACGCTTAGTACAGTGTAATATGCACAGTAAGTGTCCAATAAATACCCCTGATTGACTGATGTTGCTGCACATAGAGGAGCTTCGAAACAGTTTAAGCCCCTCCGTGGAAAGATACTAATATTAACTATGGTATTTGTTGAGCACTAACTATGTGCCAAGCACTGTTCTAAACGCGGGGGTAGATACAAGGTAATCAGGTTGTCCGACGTGGGGCTCACAGTCTTAAGCTCCATTTTACAGATGAGGTCACTGAGACACAGAGAAGTTAAGTGACTTGCCCAAGGTCACAGTAGACAAGCGGCAGAAGTGGGATTAGAACCCGTGACCTTCTGACTCCCGGGCCCGTGCTCTATCCACTCTGCCATGCTGCTTCTCACCGCAGCACACCGATCCACTCCAGTACTCTGGGTTCTAGGAGAATGGCAAATTACAAAGTACCAACAGTGTCGACTCGTGGAAACGGTACGGGACTATGAGTCAGGAGACCTGAGTTCTAATCCCACCTCCACCACTTGCCTGCTGTGTGATCTCGGCCAAGTCACTTATCGTCTCAAAACCGCAGTTTCCCATCTGTTAAATGGGAGATGAATATTTATTCTCCTTCCTACTTAGACTGTGAACCCCATGTGGGGCAGAGACTATTTTTGCTCTGATTATCTCGTATCTATCCCAGCATTTAGCAGTGTGTCTGGCACTTAATAAGCACTTAGCAGATATTATTATCAGTACTTTGATTTTCTGGTTCTTGTCCCGAGGAAAATCATTCCGCTACCATTCTACCTCCCTAGATCTTAAGGGGAAATAACGGATCCGATGGGTTACGTGAACCAAAACATTGTATCCTATTGTCCGTCAATCGGTCAATCAGCCTGCGGTATTTATTGAGCTGTGTGCACAGCACTGCACGAAGCACTTGGCAGGGTACAATCCCGGCTCCACCACTTGTCTGCTGTGTGACCTTGGGCAAGTCACTTCACTTCTCTGTGCCTCAGCTACCTCATCTGTAAAATGGAGATTAAAAATATGAGCCCCATGTGGGACAACCTGATTACCCTGTATCCACCCCAGCACTTAAAACAGTGCTTGGCACATAGTAGGCGCTTAACAAATACCATAATTATTATTATACGGAAGCAACACGGCTTAGTGGAAAGAGCCCGGCTTTGGGAGTCAGAGGTCATGAGTTCTAATCCCGGCTCCACCACTTGTCAGCTGTGTGACTTTGGGCAAGTCACTTAACTTGTCTGTGCCTCAGTTACCTCATCTGTAAAATGGGAATGAAGACTGTGAGCCCCACGTGGGACAACCTGATTACCTCGTAGCTATCTCAGAGCTCAGAACAGTGCTTGGCACATAGTAAATGCTTAACAAATACCATCATCATTACTACTATTATTACGATCCAATAAACTCTATGAACAAACTGTTGATAAAAAAGATTCTGAAGAGCCTCCACACCTGCCCTTCTCTACTGCTCTACCCCAGGGACCCTTGTGGAGAAAACAATGCAACCCTAATTCAATCAATGATATTCATTGAGCACTTACTGTGCTAAGGGCTCGGGAGAGTACAACGGAAATAGCAGACATGTTCCCCGCCCATAACGAGATTTCAGTTTTTTAGGACACTAATCTGTTTGTTGACTAGTATTCAATTTTCTGGACTATTTCCCCCCAACAACGAGCAAATCAATCAATCGATCGGTTTCCCCCTCTAGACCGTGAGCCAGTCAATCAATCATATTTATTGTTTACTGTATGCAGAGCACTGTACTGAGCACTTGGGAGAGTATAATATAACAATATTACAGACACGTGTTAAAGTACCTACCAACGCTGTTATATTTTACTCTCCTGAGCGCTTAGTACAGTGCACTTTACCCTGTAAGGACTCAATAAATATGATTGATCGATTGATTTATATATATTGACTGCTTTCTGTATGCAGAGCACTGTTCTAAATGCTTGGGAAAGTACATTATAATAGAGTCGGAGGATGAAATCCCTACTCAAAAGGAGTTCACAGTCTACCGTGTGCAGATCACTATACTAAGCATTTGGGAAAGTACAGTATAGTAGATTTCATAGACACCGTCTCTGCCTTAGAAGGAGCTTACGTTCTACAGGAAGAGGCAAACAAAATAAATTACAGACAGAAAAAAAGTAAAGTAAAAGGTCACGTACATAAGTGCTGTGGGGTTGGGTGGGGGGGAGGTATCAAAGTGCTAAAGTCCCACCTCCGACTTCTTCAACCACCTTGACCCCTTTCTCACCTTCCTTCTCTCCTTCTCTCTGCCCACTCTGATCCTTGGAGACTTCAACATCCATACGGATGTACCCGACGACTCCTCTGCCGCCCGCCTGCTATCCCTCCTCGACTCTGCCGACCTCCTCCTCCACCATACCGCGCCCACTCACCGACTCGGTCACACCCTCGATCTTGTCATCTCCTACCGCTGCACTATCTCCTCACTCACCAACTCTGAAATCCCTCTCTCGGACCATAACCTTCTCACCTGCCTCATCTCTCACACTCCCTCCCCCTGCAAATCTTCGCTACTGCCCCACAGAGACCTCCGCTCTCTCGATCCCATCCGTCTTTCCAATAGCATCTCGCCTCACCTTGCCGCCCTGTCCTCTCTTCCCACTCTCGACGATCAGGTCTCCGCTCTCAACTCCACCCTCACTACTCATCTCGACTCTCTCGCCCCCCTTTCCCTCCGCCGCTCTCGCGCCACTAACCCACAGCCCTGGATCACCTCCTCCGTCCGCCTCCTACGCTCCTATGCTCGAGCTGCTGAGCGCCGCTGGCGAAAGTCCAAGCACCAAGCCGACCTCACACACTTCAAATTTATCCTTTCCTGCCTTAACTCTGCCCTCTCCTCCGCCAGGCAAAGCTTCTTCTCCTCCCTCATCGACACCCATGCCCGTCACCCCCGCCGATTGTTCCGGACCTTTAACTCTCTCCTTAGGCCCCCTGTTCCTCCCCCTCCCCCATCTCTCACCCCTAATGATCTGGCCACCTATTTCCTCACGAAAATCAACACGATCAGGTCTGAGCTCCCCAAAGTCACCCCTCCGCCTCTCCCCTCCCCCCCAACAACCCCCTCCCCTACTTTCCCATCCTTCCCTGCAGTATCCTCAGAGGAGATCTCCTCCCTCCTCGCAAGTGCCACCCCCTCCACCTGCGCCTCGGACCCCACTCCCTCTCACCTTCTTAAAACCATCGCCCCTGCCCTCCTCCCTTCCTTAACTTCTATTTTTAACCACTCAATCTCCAAGGGCTCCTTCCCCTCTGCCTTCAAACACGCCCACGTCTCTCCCATCCTAAAAAAAACCCGCTCTTGACCCCACTTCCCCCTCCAGTTATCGTCCTATCTCCCTACTACCCTTCCTTTCCAAAATCTTAGAACGAGTCGTCTACAATCGATGCCTAGAATTCCTTAACTCCCATTCTCTCCTAGACCCCCTCCAATCTGGCTTCCGTCCCCTCCACTCTACCGAGACTGCTCTCTCTAAGGTCACCCCGTGACCTCCTTCTTGCCAAATCCAATGGCTCCTACTCCATTCTGATCCTCCTTGACCTCTCTGCTGCCTTTGACACTGTCGACCATCCCCTCCTCCTCCGTACCTTATCTCACCTTGGCTTCACGGACTCTGTCCTCTCCTGGTTCTCCTCTTACCTCTCTGGCCGATCATTCTCGGTCTCCTACGCTGGAGCCTCCTCCCCCTCCCATCCTTTAACTGTTGGAGTTCCTCAAGGGTCAGTTCTTGGCCCTCTTCTGTTCTCCATTTACACTCACTCCCTCGGTGAACTCATTCGCTCTCACGGCTTTGACTACCATCTCTACGCAGATGACACGCAGATCTACATCTCCGCCCCTGTCCTCTCCCCCTCCCTTCAGGCTCGCATCTCCTCCTGCCTCCGGGACGTCTCCACCTGGATGTCTGCCCGCTACCTAAAACTCAACATGAGCAAGACTGAGCTCCTCATCTTCCCTCCCAAGCCCGGTCCGTTCCCAGACTTCTCCATCACCGTGGATGGCACGACCATCCTTCCCGTCCCGCAGGCCCGCGATCTCGGTGTCATCCTTGACTCGTCCCTCTCGTTCACCCCACGCATCCTATCCGTTACCAAGACCTGCCGGTTTCACCTCTACGATATCGCCAAGATCCGCCCTTTCCTCTCCACCCAGACGGCTACCTTACTATTACGGGCTCTCGTTATATCCCGGCTAGACTACTGTGTCAGCCTTCTCTCTGACCTCCCTTCCTCCTCTCTCGCCCCGCTCCGGTCTATTCTTCACTCCGCTGCCCGGCTCATCTTCCTGCAGAAACGATCTGGGCATGTCACTCCCCTTCTTAAACAACTCCAGTGGTTGCCTATCGACCTCCGCTCCAAACAAAAACTCCTCACTCTAGGCTTCAAGGCTCTCCATCACCTTGCCCCTTCCTACCTCTCCTCCCTTCTCTCTTTCTACCGCCCACCCCGCACGCTCCGCTCCTCCGCCGCCCACCTCCTCGCCGTCCCTCGGTCTCGCCTATCCCGCCGTCGACCCCCGGGTCACGTCCTCCCGCGGTCCTGGAACGCCCTCCCTCCTCACCTCCGCCAAACTGATTCTCTTTCCCTCTTCAAAACCTTACTTAAAAATCACCTCCTCCAAGAGGCCTTCCCAGACTGAGCTCCTCTTCCCCCTCTACTCCCTCTGCCATCCCCCCTTTACCTCTCCGCAGCTAAAGCCTCATTTTCCCCTTTTCCCTCTGCTCCTCCACCTCTCCCTTCCCATCCCCACAGCACTGTACCCGTCCGCTCAACTGTATATATTTTCGTTACCCTATTTATTTTGTTAATGAATTGTACATCGCCTTGATTCTATTTAGTTGCCATTGTTTTTACGAGATGTTCTTCCCCTTGACGCTGTTTAGTGCCATTGTTCTTGTCTGTCCGTCTCCCCCGATTAGACTGTAAGCCCGTCAAACGGCAGGGACTGTCTCTATCTGTTGCCGACTTGTTCATCCCAAGCGCTTAGTACAGTGCTCTGCACATAGTAAGCGCTCAATAAATACTATTGAATGAATAAAGGCTCTGCAGCCAACAAACTACATTTTTATAATCCCACTCTAACGCGGTCTCTCTAAGGAAGTTTCCAGAGGACAGGTTCAGAATGGATCCACCCATCAATTAATATTTATTGAGTGCTTACTATGTGCAGAGGACTGTACTAAGTGCTTGGGAGAGTATAATAATAATAATAATGTTTGTATTTGTTAAGCGCTTACTATTGGCAGAGCACCGTTCTAAGTGCTGGGGGAGACACAGGGTAATCAGGTTGTCCCATGTGAGGCTCACAGTCTTAATCCCCATTTTACAGATGAAGTAACTGAGGCACAGAGAAGTTCAGTGACTGGCCTACAGTCACACAGCTAAGTGGCAGAGAGGGATTCGAACCCATGACCTCTTACTCCCAAGCCCGGGCTTTTTCCACACAGCTTCTCCAAGGCCTTTGTGTACAAAGGGAGGGGTTAAGTTGCCAATTGACTCCCTGCTGCTGCATTTCCTCTAAGAGCTACTCCTCTTCTAATAATAATAATAATAATTGTGGTGCTTGTTAAGCACTTACTATGTACCAGGCACTGTTCCAAGCATTAGGGTAGATACAAGCTAATCAGGTTGGACAAAGTCCCTGTCCCACATAGAGCTCATAGTCTTAATTCCCATTTTACAGCTGAGGGAATTGAGGCCCAGAGAAGTGAAGTGATTTGCCCAAGGTCCCACAGCAGACAAGTGGCAGATTAAGGATTAAAACCCAGATCCTTCTGACTCCCGGGAACAAGCTCTATCCACTAGGCAATGCTGCTTCTATCCTGGAGTGAGTAAAAGAAAGCTATTGGTTTGTACGCATAACAACAGTAATTGTTGTAATAATAATAATAATAATAATAATGTTGTCATTTGTTAAGCACTTACTATGTGCAGAGCACTGTTCTAAGCACTGGGGTAGACACAGGGGAATCAGGATGTCCCACGTGGGGCTCACAGTCTTAATCCCCATTTTACAGATGAGGTAACTGAGGCACAGAGAAGTTCAGTGACTTGCCCACAGTCACACAGCTGACAAGTGGCAGAGTTGGGATTTGAACCCATGACCTCTGACTTCCAAGCCCGTGCTCTTTCCACTGAGCCATGCTGCTTCTTATATTTGGTAGGAGCTCACTACGTGCTGAGCCCTGTACAACGAGCTGGGATTAGATACAAAATAATCAAGTCCCACGTGGGACTCACAGTCTAAGTAGGTGAGACAATATTCTAAGCGCTTAGTACAGTGCTCTGCACATAGTAAGCGCTCAATAAACACTATAGAAGGAATGAACAAGAAATCCTGACACCGTTTTCTTTTTAGGAGAGGGGTGACGCAGCCGGGTGGAGAAAGGCTCGGGAGCCGCTGGTGTCGACGAAATATTGTATTCTCCTAAGCGCTTAGTAAGGAGCTCTGCTCACGGTAAGCGCTCAGTAAATACCGTTGATTGACTGACCCTCAGAATCGATTCTATGGATCAAAACAAACGTGCCACAGGATGGAGTGGGGGGGAGCCGCCTAGCGAGGTCAAACGCCTCCACCGATAAAGTCAACACAGAAAACTTAGGCCCTCTGCACCCCGTGGGGCAGTGTGGCCTAGTGGATAGAACCCAAGCCTGGGGGTCAGAAAGACCTGAGTTCTAATCCTAAATCCGCCACATGTCTGCTGTGTAACCGTGGCCCAGTCACTTCACTTCTCTAGGCCTCAATTACCTCAGCTGTAAAATGGGGGTTAATGATGATGATGATGATGGCATTTATAACTGCGAGCCCTGTTTGGGACAGGAACTTTGTCCAATCTGATTAGCTTGTATAGACCCCAGCATTTAGTACAGTGTCTGGCTCTTACTGAGCACTTTACAAATACTGCTGTTATTATTATTATTGTTGTTAATATTATCATTATTAAGACACACAACACAAGCAACACCTACATTGGAGGATTTCAGAATAAGTTTAGTCTGTGAGCCCATTGTTGGGCAGGGATTGTCTCTATGTGCTGCCAAATTGTACATTCCAAGCACTTAGTAAAGTGCCCTGCACATAGTAAGCGCTCAGTAAATACTATTGAATGAATGAATTAAAACCTCTGGTGCTGAAGACCAGCACAGAACCCATAAAGGTCACCGGAAAAATAACTCGTTACCGTGGCGTTCAGGATGCAACTGTAAACAAACAACCCTCAGGCTAGAAATGGTTGACCTTACACTGTACCCGATGAAATCCGCCGTTGAACCACAGGCCAAACACTGGCTGGGCAAGTAGAGGAGGAAGAGGAAGTCCAGCTGGGACACAACACTCACATCAATGTGCCAACGGCAACCTTCACTTTCCCTCAGGGTGGGGGCCGCCATGCTCCCTGCCTCTCCTTCCTCCTCTCTCATTCTCCCCTGGGGAGGAGGCTGGAATGGGATGTGGAGAGAGGGAGGGAGGACACGAAGGAGATTTTGAAAAGGGCTCAGCCAATCTTCGATTCCTTCCGTCTCTGTCCCTCTCCCCTTTAGTCCACCAGCCATAATAATTATAATAAGAACTGTGGTATCGGTTAAGGGCTTACTACGTACCAGGCACTGGGCAGAGCACTGGGGTGGATACAGGCTAATCAGGTTGGACACAGTCCCTGTCCCACATGGGGCTCACAGTCTTAATCTCCATTTTACAGAGGAGGAAACTGAGGCACAGAAAAGTGAAGTGACCGGCCTAAGGTCACACAGCAGACGGGTGGCAGAGCCGGGATTAAAACCCAAGTTCTCCGATGCCCAGGCCCATGTTATTTCCACCAGGCCACGTTGCTTCTCGATAATAAATTGTCTACTTCAGGACTGAGGGGGATGTTTCTCAAAGTAGGCCCATGGGACCTATCCCCAGATATTCAAAATAAACACTCCATTTGCACAAGAAATAGACAGTGTGAGGTGTGTGTGTGGGTAGTAGTAGCACGGGCTTTGGAGTCAGAGGTCATGGGTTCGAATCCCGGCTCTGCCACTTGTCAGCTGTGTGACTGTGGGCGAGTCACTTCACTTCTCTGTGCCTCAGTTACCTCATCCGTAAAATGGGGATTAAGACTGTGAGCCCACGTGGGACAACCTGATTCCCCTGTGTCTACCCCAGCGCTTAGAACAGTGTTCTGCACATAGTAAGCGCTTAACAAATACCAACGTTATTATTAGTAGTAGTAGTCATGGAGCATTTAGTAAGCATTTACTGGGAGAGCACTGTACTAACTGCTGGAGGAGAATATATATGTTCAAATTAGACATAGTTCCTGTTTCTCAGGGACTCCCAGTTACTCTAGTGCTTGTGATGGTAGATTTTAGTACAGGATCAAGTTGCAACATCTTTTTAAAGTTTATTTAAGGCTAGATTGATTGAACAGTTCACGAAAATGCAGTTCACAGGACCGAAAAACAGGAAACAAAAGTGAGTCCAAGGAATCTGCAAAATCACTTACCTCTTACAGTTCAGAAGTTTAGGGGAGTCGGGGAATGGGTCACTCCCTCTGAGTAGAGTCAGAACTTGGCCCACTAATGGTGCTTGTTCTGCTGTGTGACCTTGGGCAAGTCATTTAACTTTTCTGTGCCTCAGTTCCTTCATCTCTAAAATGGGGATTAAGACTATGAGCTCCATGTGGGACAGGGACTGTATCCAACCCAATATGCTTGTATCCACCCCCAGTGCTTAGTACAATGCCTGGCATGTAGTAAGCACTTTAAAAATACCATTATTATTATTACTATTCCCAAGTCTAGGAGAGTAGAAGTGACAGTATTTATTGTGCATTACGCATTATACGCTATGCTTGGGCAGGATTACAAAAGATCAATTTGTAATCCCAGCACCTGCAGAGAACTTCCTCTCACTGGTGCCCAGACCATTATAATCATCAATCAATGGTATTACTGAGTGCTTACGGTATGCGGCACGCTGCGCTAAGCAATTAAATGCTTATTATAAGCAGAGACTTAGTCCTGAGTGAGAGGTTCTGGTCGCAGTGAAAACGTCTCATAAACTGACACATTTCCTGACTGCAAATTTAATTAGGTTTGCAGCAATTTGACACCGGCATTGACGTAACTGCCTTCCTGTGGCAAATTTGAAAATCCTGCTGAATCTTATTCTTGCCAAAATCACAGTATAAAGTGTATGATGAGGAGAAGAAAACTGTTTCAAAATGTAAATCGATGAAGCTTGAAGAAAGCAAAAGACTTTTGAAAAACTGATATGTTATACAGGATTTTCAGAAACTGTGCTGAGAAACAGCATATATGTTAGGGAGTTGAAGGCAGGGGACATGTCTAGCAACTCGTACGATTGAATAGATGAACTCTAGTCTATTGTACTCTTCCAAGTGTTTAGTATGGTGCTCTTTACACAGTAAGTGCTCAATAAATTCCACTGATTGATTCTTTATAAAAATGCTAAAACCTAGAAGACGCATGAAACGATGGTAGAGGTATCTGTGTTCCCTTTGCACTCTCGTCCTCTCTTTGGCAATAATAATAATAGCAATAATTATGATGATGATGATGTTGGCATTTGTTAAGCTCTTACTATGTGCAGAGCACTGTTCTAAACGCTGGGGTAGACACAAGGTAATCAGGTTGTCCCACGTGGGGTTCACGGTCTTCATCCCCATTTTACAGACGAGGTAACTGTAGCACAGAGAAGTGAAGTGACTTGCCCACAGTCACACTGCTGACAAGTGGCAGAGCGGGGATTCGAACCTATGACTTCTGACTCCCAAGCCCGGGCTCTTTCCACTGAGCCACGCTGCTTTGCTAAGTGCTTACTCTGTGCCAGACACTGTATTAAGCACTGGGATGTATACAAGCAAATTGGGTTGGGCACAGTCCTCAAACCCCATTTTCCAGATGAGGGAACTGAGGCACAGAAGTGATTTGCCCACAGAAACACAGCAGAGAATTGATGGAGCCGGATTAGAAATAATAATAATGGCATTTGTTAAGCGCTTACTGTGTGCCAAGTACTGTTCTAAGCACTGAACCCATGACCTTCTGACTCCCAGGCCCGTGCTCTATCCACTGCACCATGCTGCTTCTTAGGTAGCTATCTGATGTGGTGAGCTCACAAAAACTGCCTTTTTAGTGACCGGCTGTGATCCCGTGAACAACAACAAGGAAGAGACTTTGCAAAACCACCGATGGGCTCTACCTGAGACAGGTGATTGTGGCCTGTGCCGGGAGGAGCAGGGACGGAGGAGGAGCTTTCTCTCCCTGTTCTACCCAGTAATGGGCCTGGAACAATCAGCTGCCACACCTGAGCCAGGTAAAAGGTGGTTGCTTTGAGGCGGGCAAGGAGGTATTTGAAGGCAGTGTTTGGAAGCAGAAGCATGTGGAGTAGCAAGAAGGAAGCATGCTGAGAGCGGTACTTGGCATCCAAAAGAAGCAGCATTGGCAGAACGGGCTCCTTTGAGCGCAGACTGAAATCGGACCTTTGGGCGGTGGAGAGAATGAGTGAGTGTGTGTATTTTTCACTCCCTTGTGTATCGGTAAAACTAAGTGAAGTACTTTCCACATTAACCTTGGTGATCAGAGGTGTGGTTTGACTTCTATGTGTCACTGAGGATCCCCGGTCCAGGAAGGTCCTGGTTGGTATGAACGGGGGGCTCTTGACATCCAGCAGCACTTGCATCGAGAAGGTGCTCACTGAATACTACTGAGAAGCAGTGTGGCCTAGTGGAAACAGCACGGGACTAGGAGTCAAAGGACCTGGCTTCTAATCCTGGCTTCCTGATGTACCCTCTATGTCTGACTCCTAAATGTCTGTCTACCCACCTCTAGACTGTAAGTTCACTGTGGGCAGGGAATGTGTCTATTGTCATATTGTACTCTCCCAACCCCTTAGTACAGTGCTCTGCACACAGTAATAATAAAAATTATGGTGCTTGTGAAGCTCTTTCTATGTGCCAAGGACTATATTCTAGGCATTGATGTAGGTACAAGGTAATTAGGTAGGGCACAGTCCCTGTCCCATATGGGGGCTCACTCTCTTAATCCCCGTGTTACAAATGAGGTAACTGAGGGCCAGAGAAGTAAAGTGACTCGCCCAAGGTCACACAGCAGACACGTGAGAGGGTCGGGATTAGAACCTGGTCCTTCTGACTCCCAGGCCCGGGCTCTCTCCACTCCTCCGATTAGACTGTAAACCCGTCAATGGTCAGGGACTGTCTCTATCTGTTGCTGATTTGTACATTCCAAGTGCTTAGTACAGTGCTCTGCACATAGTAAGTGCTCAATAAATACTATTGAATGAATGAATGAACTATGCCATGCTGCACTCAATAGGATTGAGTGAATGAATGAATAAAGGAATGAACAAGTGCTTAGGGGACACAGAAGAGGAGATGAGGACTTAATTGGGGCAGGGCCATTTGGAGGAGATGTGGTTTTTAGGAGGGGTTTGAAAGTGGGGAGGAGCCCAATTTCGGGATGACGGCAAGGCATCCGCAGCAGCGCTCGCTGCCTTGGGGCTCTCTGCCAGCGTGGAGCTTGGCTCGGCACACACCCTCACCTGCTCCCTTCCCCCAGCCCGAGCTGGCCCCATCTCTCAAACACAGTCACTTCCTCCACAGGCTAATGGATTAAAATCCAAAACAGCAGGTGACATCACATCGCCTCTACAGCGGCACAAACAGAGGCAGATTTTAGGCCACTCCCAAAATGGACTTGTCAAACTGTGGCAAAATCATTTCAATCACTTAATTT
This sequence comes from Ornithorhynchus anatinus, assembly GCF_004115215.2. Taxonomy (NCBI): domain Eukaryota; kingdom Metazoa; phylum Chordata; class Mammalia; order Monotremata; family Ornithorhynchidae; genus Ornithorhynchus; species Ornithorhynchus anatinus. The sequence goes on along the minus strand of NC_041735.1, from coordinate 62,993,662 downwards.
TATTTATGAAGTATATTTATGGACTGGATGCAGTGCATTCTACTAAGCACTTGGGAGAGAACAAAATAACAGTATATTACATACACAAGTAGAAAATGAAATTTTTCCATTGCTGCCCAGTTAGTCATACGTATTGAGCTCTTACTGTGTGCAGAGCACTGTACTAAGCACTGGGGAGAGTACAGTACAACAGTTGGTAGGCAGGTTACTTGCCCACAACAAGGTTACACTACAGAAGAATAGATAGAGGCGCTTGAATACAACGTGGTACATTTCATGAACAAGGAGCTGACACATTTTAAGGTGAACACCTCCGTTCTACAGAATTTCTGGCTCACTTCCAATCACCATCTCCTTCCATCATCTTCATCATCAGTATAGGCACAGCCCCTACTTTGCGCAGCACACTGTGCCAGGTGATTGGGGATGCCTGGCTGAAATGAATGACATGGTTATTGCCCTCAAGGAATTTATAGTCTCTATAGATCTCACAACTTGCTTTTGAGTCCAGGCATTTGAGGTTCAGACCTCCTCATAATACTAATGATCATGAGGTTATTTGTTAAGCGCTTACTATGTGCCAAGCACTGTTCTAAGCATTGGAGTAAATACGAAGTAATCAGGTTGTCCCACGAGGCGCTCACAATCTTAATCCCCATTTTACAGATAAGGTAACTGAGGCACAGAGAAGTTAAGTGGCTTGCCCAAGGTCACACAGCAGACTAGTGGTGGAGCCGGGATTAGAATCCACGTCCTCTGACTCCCAAACTCGTGCTCTTTCCACTGCGCCATGCTGCTTCTTGTTCTTATTCCCATAGATGCCACCTGCAGCCGACTGCTCACCCCTCAAACTAGCAGCAATGTGAGCCCTCCTGAGACCTCGGGGCTGGGTGACAGTGGCTAGAGCATGCTCCTGGGAGTTGGAAGGACCTGAGTTCTAATCCCGTCTCTGCCGCTGGTCTGCTGTGTGACCTTAGGTGAGTCAATTCACTTCTCTGCATCTTAGTTCCCTCATCTTTAAAATGGGAATTAAGACTGTGAGCCCCATGTGGGACAGGGACCGTGTCCAGCCCGATTAACTTGTACCTGCCCTAGTACTTAGAACAGGACCTAGCATGTAGTAAGTGCTTAACAAGTGCCATAATTATTATTATTATTATTATTACTGAGGGAGAACCTGCCTGAGTCCCTGGGGCTGAGTGATTATGGTAAAGATCCCGGGAGAGGAGGCTTCAGAAATGGAGCAGGTGTGGCCTAATGGATAGAGCACGGGCCTAAGAGTCAGAAGGACCTGGGTTCTAATCCCAGCTCCACCACTAGTCTGCTATGTGACCTTGGGCAAGTCACTTCATTTCTCTCGCCTCAGCTACCTCATCTGTAAAGTGGGGATTAAGACTGTGAGCCCCATGTGGGGCAGGGACTGTGTCCAACCTGATCAGCATATATCTACCCCAGAGCTTAGAACAGTGCCTGGCCCATAGTAAGCACTGAATGTTATTATTATAAAGTGCCGTCGGGTCATTTCTGATTCATAACAACTCCATGGATATACTTTCTCCAGAACATCCTGTCCTCTGCCATAATCCGCAAACTTTCTAACGGTTCTTCCGTTACCGTCGTTACGGTCTCTGTCCATCTAGCTGCTGGTTTGCCTCTTCCTTGTTTTCCCTGGACTTTTCCTAGCATTAGTGTCTTCTCCAGAGAATCAGTCCTCCTGATTGTGTCCAAAATATGCTAATCTAAGTCGAGTCATTTGGCCTTCCAGAGATCACTTTGGTTTAATTTGCTCCAAAATCCATTTGTCCTTCAGGGGATCCATGGTATCCTCAAAAGCCTTCTTCCACACCACATTTTAAAAGAACTGATGTTCTATTTTTTTAAGGGTATCTATTAAGCACTTAATACGTACCATAAAAAAAAATCCACCCATTACTGCCTTGGGTCGATGACTGGAGAGGCTTCAGAAGGAAGGATGGAGATGGAGAGGAGTCAGGGACTCTTCTCACTCCTGCCCGGCCTGGGACCTCTTCTCCCAGTCCATCAGTCCCACTGCCACAAATATTATAATTATTACTATCATTATTGCTGTTTATAGAGTAGTTTGCTAAACGCTTGGGAAAGTACCATTCTCTACCCTCAAGGAATTTACAATCTCACCTCCTTTGGGGTACCAATTCTGGACTGGGGGCTTTATAGACCCCTGCCAAACTCAGACTATCCACCCTGCACCTCACTCTCTGCCTCTTTCATCTGTCTTCTCCTCCTTGCCCCTCAAAGCTCCATCCGAGTTTGCCTTTGCAGGCTCAGAAAGAAAAGTTAGAATCTATGCTTCTCCCCAGTTTTGAAAGCAGCATATGGAACCAGAGAAATCCAGCCCAAGATTTCATAAAGGGTTGAACAGTAAAGGACTAGAGAGGCGTTGTTTCCATAAAGGGATGAGAAGAGCAATAATAATAATAATAATGTTAATGTACTTACTGTGTGCCAGACACTGTACTAAGCACTGGGGTAGGTTGAAAACAGGTAGGACAGAGTCCTGTTCCTATAAGGGGTTCAAAGTCTAAGAGGAAGGGAGAATGTGAAAGGTTAAATAATACTAAACTGCTCATGAGGCACTAGGTCAGAACACGGTGATCCACATTTTGGTCTCAAGAAGGTAAGAAGTACGCAAATTCCCAGCCGTAACCATGGGGCATTCCGGCCGCCGTGAAACGTGAACCTCCAACTGGAGCGGTCGTATTCTTCCGATCACCCAGTGCTATTTACTGAGTGCTTACTGTGTACAGAACACTGTACAGAGCACCTTGGAGAATAAAATACAATACACCCTGCACTTGAGGAGCCGGCAATGTCAAGATGTCAAGGAGGGCAAGGCTCTCTTTCTTGGAGCATCCTGTTTCCACCGTGGGTGACAGGATAGACCACTGGTTAAGCTCAGTAATAACATCACTTCCGTGTTTATGTTGTTAGCCAACTTGCTGCTGTGGATATCATCCGTCAGCAGCAATCCTTCTACCTGCTCCTAATCAGGGAAAAAGCTTAATTGGTACCACGCCACTGGTGCAAAGAGACCCGAAGCGTCACTTCAAATCCATCAGCACTGCAGTGGGAAAAGCCCATTTGAAAGGCAGTCAGATCTGATCTGTTGTATTTCAGATCTGCAAATTAAAGATGGTTCTAGGAGTAAGAAAAGCTGTGTATATTGGGGAAAAAAAGGAAGAGAATGAAGTTCCCAACCAATTCCTGGAGGAGTGCTTTAAAGATACTTAATCAGAGTCTAGACTGTGAGCTCACTGTGGGCAGGGGATGTGTCTGTTTATTGTTGTACTGTACTTTTCCAAGTGCTTAGTACAGTGCTTTACACACAGTAAGTGCTCAATAAATACAATCGAATGAGTGAATGAATGATCGCTTAACCACTTTTCAGTGGTGGTGGTTTTGCCCTGAGCCCTCTGCTTAGCAGAGGCATGACTCAACGGGGATATTTTGATGTATTTGATCGATATTATGAGGAGGATACAATGAAAGTGACCTGCCAATCCCCCCCCTTTTTTTTTTTTTTAACTAGCATCCAAAAAGCTAGCAGAAATTGCTAATGATAGGGGCACTGCTACTGGTAGAGGTTTCCACATCCACTTATAGAACAAGGCAAAAGGAATGAAAACAAAATTAAACCTGATACCAAACGGTACCCTACAGTGCCTCAGCGTTCTGTATCTTGCTGCTAACAGCCATAATTATAATCCTTCCCATGGTTAAGCGTATAATCAACCATATAAGACACACACAAACAAAATCCTTCTACGAGTGTGGCTAGGTGAATACGGCCAGCAGCTGAAATGCACAAATGGTGATCTACGGTAAACGGAGGATATTTCTCCTTACCCCGCGAGGGAATGAAATACAGAACATCCCCCAGAGGACGTCAGGAGAATTCTCCAATCTGGGTTTGAAAGCATTTAATAAACCCAGGGTAATTAATAACAACCATACATCCATATGCAATTGCAGTAATCAGTGGTGAATTCTGTTGAATTACTTAAACTCCGATATCGTACCCTTCCACTTAGCATTGAGGTACCACAGTAGGACACAAAGAGGTGTGGGTTCCTTCTCTGACTTTCCGAATGATATTTAATTATTAAGAGTGTGCTTGCTCTACACACATTAAGTGCTCAATAAGTACTGCTGAAGGCCTCAGGTTCAAATCTGTACTTGGTACAGCATCTAGCGTGATCGAGACTGTGAGCCCCACGTGGGACCATGGACTGTGTCCAACCTGATTGGCTTGTATCCACCCCAGAGCTAGTACAGTGCCTGGCACATAGTAAGTGCTTAACAAATATCATCATCATCATCATTATTAGTATTACTATCCCATGTTTGAGCTCTTTTTCTATTAATAAAAATGGAAGAATAAACTTTTATAGGTCTTTGCAACTTTTTTCCCCTTTTTCTTTCTCAGTTTTGAGTGCCTACTATGTATTGAGGACTATGTACCTTATGCTTAGGAATAGGATGATGGTGCAGAGCATAAGACAAGGAGCAGATTTTCACTTGGCAGCAACTTGGGACACCCCCTCTAGACTACAAGCTCATTGTGGGCAGAGAATGTGTCTGATATAATAATAATAATGTTGGTATTTGTTAAGCACTTTTCATTCATTCATTCAATAGTATTTATTGAGCGCTTACTATGTGCAGAGCACTGTTCTAAGCGCTGGGGTAGACACAGGGTCATCAGCTTGTCCCACGTGAGGCTCACAGTCTTAATCTCCATTTTACAGACGAGGTAACTGAAGCACGGAGAAGTTAAGTGACTTTCCCACAGTCACATAGCTGACAAGTGGCAGAGTTAGGATGCGAACCCATGACCTCTGATGATATATTGCTGTGCCGTACTCTCCCAGCGCTTAGAGCAGTGCTCTGCATCCAATAAGTGCTCAATAAATACACTCGATGGATTGCTGTAGCTCAGATGGTGGCGTCTAGTCCATGCTCTCACTTTTCATCAACCCTGCCACCTTTCACCCCTCCAATCCCATCCTGCTCTCTGGGACAAGATGGTCATGTTTTACTTTTCCTCCCTGGTGGAACTTCATTCAGGACCTTTCCGAGACACCAGACTCAATCAGACAATGTTCTGGGTCTCCCGATTCCTTCCCTGGATGTATGTTAAGGACAATAAGTCTTTCTACTTTGGCACACCGGCGCCGTAGTAGCATTTTTGAAGCTTCTGTCTGTCAGTCCCTCATGAAAGTTCTTTGACGTCTGTTACTCATACTCAACTATCCTCTCCCAAGTGCTTAGTACAGTTCTCTGCACACAGGAGTCACTGAATATATTTTATTGTTTGTGGATAGATCATTTTCAGGATGCTGCAGTACCATGTCAGAGTTCAGAGGTGCATTAGCTGTAGCTCCATGATCCATCTTTCTGAGAGTAGGTCTCCCAAGGTCACAAGACAGGTTTCTAAAAATCCTCCCTCACATTTTTTCCCCCAATAATTAGACGCAGGCAACTAGCACTAATTCTGATTGATTTAAAAATGACTACCGGCATGGCATTTAGATCACCGCAGGAAGAGTGGTTATGAAGAAATGTACTGTGCTAAACCAAAATGTCATCTACCATATGTTCTGTTTTCCCAGTGCATTCTGAGAAAAATTTATCCATTAAATCAAAGTGACATAACATTTCCATAAAGACCTTGAAAGCATTGTTATTTGAGACCCAAAAAATACAAAAATTAAAAAAATGGCCCTGAAACTCTCTCACAGAAAAGGCTGTGTGAGGATAGCTTTGAATAGCAGCCAGACAGAAATGAATGAAAGATTTTGAACCAAAACACTCATTTTCAAAGGCGCCCATCTACATTCAGCCGTCTAGATGTTCTTTTCATTATACAATGCATGAGGCTAAGTGGTGGAAAAAGACTAAAGCGTTTCCAGTTTTTCATGCTACAGATACTTCTACTTTTTTTTTAACGTCAGGAAAAGGCAATTAAGTCTGTTCAACTGGGTTGGCGCATAGGCATGTGATGAGAGAAGCTGCTTCTAGGCAGTATAAACCAAATCCCCAATCCCACTCTGGAGGAATAGACTTTAATACGAAATGATTTTTGAATGAGTTCCACCTCTTTGGGGACATTTGCGCTCCATCCGGGAAAAAGGGAGGGGAAAGAAGACCCTCCCTCAACCTTCAACAGAAAATGGGGTTAACCCATCAACTCTAAATTAAAAGAGATTCAGTCCTTGATTAGAAGGTTATATTCAAAGTGGAAGAAAAATGTTTCAACACAGTCCTGAGTCAGGGGCAGGGAGGAAGAGGGCAAAAGATACTGAATTGGTGCCAAACCAAAAGGCAATGTAGAAAAGCAAAACCTTCAGAGTAAAGTAGACAAGAGAAAAGGGATTGGTAGGAGGAGAAGTAGACTGTAAGCTGATTGTGGGCAGGGAATGTGTCTGTTTATTATGTCGTATCCTCCCAAGTGCTTAGTACAGTGCTCTGCACATGTAAGCGCTCAATAAAAAACACTTGATTAACTGACAGAGGTTCCAGCTTGAAATTGCCAACCTATGGGAAGGAGAAACTGCCTACCAGAAAAAGCAGTGTGGCCTCATGGAGAGAGCACAGGTTGGGAGTCAAGGGACCTGTGTTCTGACCCCGCCTCCACCACTTACCTGCTGTGTGATCTTGTGCAAGTCACTTCACTTTTCTGTGCCTCAGTTCCCTCATCTGAAAAAAGGGGATTCAATATCTGTCCTCCGACTTAGATTGGGACCCCCACGTCGGACCTGATGATCTTGTATCTACCCCAGTGCTTAGTAGAGTACTAGGCCCATAGTAAGCACTTAACAAATACTACATTTATGCTATCATTATTAGGTAAAGAAGCGTTGAGGCAACTCAGAGCCACGTGTTGTCACTCCCAGTGAGACCTCGACAACATTGGTTCCTGACCCCGTCCAAGCAGAGCCTAGATGATTCCCCGGAGCTGGGGAATGGTCCCAGAATGAGAAATATCTGCTGCTTTGGGGGACCAATGGTGTCCCCCCCAAAAAGGCACATCACTTGCAAGGAGCCAAACAACTCCCAACACTCTGAGGCATACCAACCCATCAGACACCTCAGGTTCTTATCATTGGTACAGATCAACTGAGAAGCAGCGTGGCCTAGTGGATAGAGCACGGGCCTGTAACCCAGGAGGACGTGGGTTCTAATCCTGTCTCTGTCACTCCGTCTGCTGTGTAGGCTTGGGTATGTCACAACTCCTCTGTGCCTCAGTTACTTCATCTGTAAAAGTGGGGATTAAGACTGTGAACTCCATGCAGGACATGGACCGTGTCCAACTTGATTAGCTCATATCATTTGCATATATTTTTTATTACCCTATTTTGTTAATGAGATGTTCATCCCCTTGATTCTATTTATTGCCATTGTTTTTGTCTGTCCGTCTCCTCCGATTAGACTGTAAGCCCGTCAGTGGGCAGGGACTGTCTCTATCTGTTGCCGATTTGTACATTCCAAGAGCTTAGTACAGTGCTCTGCTCAGAGTAAGCGCTCAATAAATACTATTGAATGAATGAATGAATATCCACCCCAATGCTTAGTACAGTGCCTCGCACATGGTAGGTGCTTAATGAATACCATTCAAAAAAATTGAATGGTCAATTACTTTTGTGAATTGATTTATTTGTAAATATTTTTTTATAATTCAACTCCCCTGTTAAGAGTATAAGCTCTTGGCAAGCAGGGAATGTATCTTGTGCTTCTGTTTGTACTTTGCCTAGTGCTCTGTCCAGTGCATTGCACTTTAATGGACACTAAAAAAATACCAGTCCCATACTACGCAGGGACCACATTTCCAGGTGACAAGGGTTCTAAAAGAAAGTGGATCTTAATAAGTACATACACTGTAGCGAGAAACACTACCACTTGTTATCGAAACATCTCTGAACATTCATTTGTCAATAGCGTCTAAGTATCAGCGACGGAACGATTTAAGGGCTTAGGTGTCTTCTGAATAATTCATATTGAGAGAGCTTTCTGGAGAATGACATTGGATAAAACTACCAGCAACTACATAGGCATGTGGAAAACAGATAGAGTGCTAAGGTAACCCTACTCCTGCCCTGACCCATAAAAGAATGATGATGTCAGATTCAGGTTTATCTTCTGTCTCTCTCAAAGGCTTTGAAATTAATAATAATAATGTTGGTATTTGTTAAGCGCTTACTATGTGCAGAGCACTGTTCTAAGCTCTGGGGTAAATACAGGGTAATCAGGTCGTCCCACGTGAGGCTCGCAGTTAATCCCCATTTTACAGATGAGATAACTGTGGCACAGAGAAGTGAAGTGACTCGCCCCCAGTCACACAGCTGACAAGTGGCAGAGCCGGGAGTCGAAGCCATGACCTCTGACTCCGAAGGCCGGGCTCTTTCCACTGAGCCACGCTGCTTCCCCATAATAACAATAATGATGGAATTCGTTAAGTGCTTACTACGCTCTGGGTAGGATACAAGGTGATCACGTTGTCCCGCATGGGCTCACAGTCTTAATCCCCATTTTACAGATTAGGGAACTGAGGCCTAGAGAAGTGAAGTGACTTGCCCAAAGTCACCCAGGTGACAAGTGGCGGAGCCGGGATGTGAACCCATGACCTCTGACTCCCCAGCTCGTGCTCTTTCCGCTAAGCCACGCTGCTTCTCTGACCACCGTAATTAAGACCACCATACCGTGGAACTCTTTTAGGGTGCGTCGAGGCACCACAGTTTGTTAGCGGATGTGCCTCAGAATGGTGTTTTGGACTCAGGCATCTCTGAGCAGGAAAATAGCAAGTAGTGATCCGTGTAAATGCCAGCCTCATGTACGGAATTGCTTAACATTTTTATCAGTGATCTAGGTGGTGGAGTAAAACCTCTGCTCACTAAATAAACCTACCTAGACAGAGACAGAATGGGGCAAACCAGAGAAGTGGCCAGAAAAACAGAATTTTCCCAGGATAAAACTTCCGTTAGTTCATCAGCTCTACCTCTACTGTGTCTTTTACCTCTATCATCCTGTGTCTTTTACTTAGTATGTCTCTCCCAAGTGCTTAGTACAGTGCTCTGCACCCAGTGAGCACCCAATAAATATGATTGATTATTATTTTCTCCCTGGTGTTTAGTACAGGGTTCTGTGGACGGTAGTTGCTCAAAAAATATCATTGATGACATGGGAGAAACAGATACTAGAAATGTAAAGGGTGGTGGAAGGGGCGGGGAGAATTCAGAAGTCAGATGTAAAAGAAGTGAGATGAATTTGGGTGCCCTTGGGCAAGTCCCTTATCTGTGCCTCAGTTTCCTCATCCGGAAAATTGTTATTAAATACCCGTTCTCCCTCCTCCTTGGACTGCGAGCCCTTGTAGGATAGAGACCATGTCTTATCTCATTAACCTGAATCCACCCCCACACTTATTAGAGTCAGTGCTTGACACATAGTAAGTGCCTAAGAAATAACATGGTTATTAATTTATTATTATTAATTATTATCATCATCACCAGAGTAGCCCTGTAGGTAATAAAGCCAAAATGGCAAAAGTAACAGGCCTTGAGCCCCATGGGTGATATGGACTGTGTCCAACCCAATTGACTTATCTCTAACCCAGTGCTTAGAACAGTGTTTGATGCAAAATAAATGTAGTGTTGCCTAACGGTTAGAGTATGGGCCTGGGAGTCAGATGGACCTGGGTTATAACCCTGGCTCAGCCACGTGTTTGCTCTGTAGCCTTGGGCAAGTCACTTAACTTCTCTGTGCCTCATTCCCCCTGGGCTTTAGTTACTTCATCTGTAAAATGGGGATTAAGAGTGCGAGCCCCATGTGGGACAGGGACTATGTCCAACCTGCTTTGCTTGTTATGATAATAATAATAATGATAACTGTAATAATAATTGGGGTATTTTTTAAGCACTTACTAAGTGCCAGGGACTGTACTAAGCGCTGAGGGGGGGGAAACACAAGCAAATTGGGTTTGACAAAGTCCCTGTCCCCTGTGGAGCTCGGTCTTAACCTCCATTTTCCAGATGAGGTAACTGAGCCACAGATAAGTGAAGTGAATTGTCCGAGGTCACGCAGCAGACCAGTGTCGGAGCCAAGATTAGAATCCCTGACCTTCTAACTCCCAGGCCCGTGCTCTAACCACTGTGCCATGCTATTTCCCGGGTCATGCTGTTTGTATCTACCCAGCACGTAGAACAGTGCTTGAGTCATAGTAAGCGCTTTTAAAGTAGGATTACTATTATTATTATTACCTGGGCCCTCGCCTAAATGGGAATATGGAGAAGTAGGAAAAGGGGTGATGGAGAAGTATCAGGATCACGGGAAGCAGCGTGGCTCAGTGGAAAGAGCCTGGGCTTCGGAGTCAGAGGTCATGGGTTTGAATCCCTGCTCTGCCACTTGGCAGCTGTGTGACTGTGGGCGAGTCACTTCACTTCTCTGTGCCTCAGTTCCCTCATCTGTAAAATGGGGATTAACTGCGAGCCTCACGTGGGACGACCTGATTACCCTGTATCTACCCCAGCGCTTAGAACAGTGCACTGCACATAGTAAGCACCTAACAAATACCAACATCATTATTATCATTATTACTCTTGAAAATCAGACTGACGACGAGTGCTTGAATGAGCAGGGCCAACTCAGCCTGGAAAAGAATCCTGAAAGGCCATTCCGTAATGATTTTCAAGTGTATTGTAAGTTATTATTCGGGGACTCTAAATCAGCTATTCTAATCCGCCGGGGGACAAACAAGAGGAAATACAATTAAACTGGAGCATGAGAAAATTTAATTACATATAAAGAAGAATTTCCTGACAAGTAAGGGTTATAAACAATGAATTACAGAAAGACGTTCTGGCTTTCTCTCCTTTAGAGGATTGGTAAAAGGGACTGAATGACCGTTGTAAGAGATGACTGGAGGGCCTTCTCCCCCTGAATGTGGAGGAATGAATTCAACAACAACTTCTGGAACTGTGACTTTAAGTCTCTATTCCCTTCTGCCAGGGGCAGCCATGATTTCTGAAAGGAAATTTGTCACAGAAGGGTCTGCTGGTGGACCAGATCTGCCTGAGAACTGGATCTGGCAAGAAGGATTCATACTCCTGAAAGGGAATCCCACTAGTTCTGCCCAGTGCATCCCAGAAACCCTGAAGTTAACATCCACTTGATTGGCGGATGACATCTGATGCTGGGACATCATCATCATCATCACCATCAGTGCTATTTATCGAGCACTTACTGTGTGCAGAGCACTGTACTAAGCGCTTGGGATCAGTGGGAGACACATTCCCTGCCCACAAGGAGCACTTTTGGGTGGGGCCTCTGCACTGCCAGAATCCAAGCAGGAGCAGTGAGGAGTAAGCAGTGTGGTCTAGTGGAAAGAGCACCGTCTTGGGAGTCAGAGGACATGGGTTCTAATCCCGGCTCCACACAAGTCTGCTGTGTGGCCTTGGGCAAGTCACTTAACTTCTCTGTGCCTCGGTTCCCTCATCTGTAAAATAGCGATTAAGACTGAGCCCCATATGGGACAGGGACTGTGTCCAGTCTGATTATTTTGTATTTACCCCAGCACTTAGAAGACTGCTTGGGACATAGAAAGCACTTAACCAATACCACAATTATTATTGTTAAGCAGCCACCAATCAGACTCCTGGACCAATAAACAACTGGTACGAGGACTCAACACTGGGGAGGCAGTATGGTCTAGTGGAAAGATCCTAATCCTAATCACCACAAGTTAATTCCCATGTGCTCAATAAAACATGACCTTTAGGAGAATGCTGTGATGTGGATAAGAGCTCACCTCCTCCAAGAGGCCTTCCCAGACTGAGCTTCCCCTTTTCCCTCTGCTCCCTCTGCTGCCTCTCTGCCCACCCCCCCTTCACCTCCCCTCTGCTAAGCCTCCTTTCCCCCCCCATTTCCCTCTGCTCCTCCCCCTCCCCCTTCCCCTCAGCACTGTGCTCATTTGCTCATTTATATATATATATATATATATATATCTTTATTACCCTACTTATTTTGTTAATGAGCTGTACATCCCCTTGATTCTATTTATTGCTATTGTATTTGTCTGCCTGTCTCCCCCGATTAGACTGTAAGCCCGTCAGTGGGCAGGGATTGTCTCTATCTGTTGCCGCATTGTACATTCCAAGCACTTAGTACAGTGCTCTGCACATAGTAAGTGCTCAATAAATACTTTTGAATGAATGAATAATAATAATGAATATGAATGCATGAATATGAATTATTCATATATTCATAATATTCATTCATAATGAATGAATTATGGCTTATAATTAAACACTAGTAATTGGTATTGATAAAACTCCAGAGACATGACTGCTTTCCCCATCAAGACTGTAAGCTCATTTTGGGCAGGGACTGTGTCTAGCAATTCTGTTGTATCGTACTCTCCCAAGCTCTGCACACAGTAAGCGCTCAATAAGTACCAACGGTTGATTGATTGACTGTCAGTCACAATATTAGGTCTTGCAATTAGCTCCTCTTTCAACTAGAAGAGCATCCACTCAAAAGCACTGCACTGGTGTGAATAAAGAGGCTTGTTGACAAGTAAACATTCCTTCTAAAAATAGACACTGGATGCATGAAAATAATGGCGCTGATTGTGAAACACCATTTTTCTGAAGCACTTTAAAGACCAAAGATATAGTCTATCCTATTTAATATAAAGCAGGTTGCCGTATTTTGTCTTGACAACCCCTTTGAAAAACCTAACCCTAATCCTTCTAAAAGGAAATGAAGAGGTATTTGTCCTTAAAGAGTTGCTTGAGATGAAATTCAGAGGTTATCTCCACTTTAGGAGGGATCCCTTTGTTCTATTATACATTAATGAGGACTTTGTTCTGGGAAGATTTAAAGAGACTTACAAACTTTCCACTAGACAACAGCCCAGGCATAAAGAACCTTAACTGGAAAAGTCAAAGGTCATCTTGTTCACCAGTTTAAATGACCTGAATAGCAGGTAACAATGGAGAAACTGAATGGTCTGCTTACAGATTTCACACAAACCTATTTTCCTCCAGCAAAATGTTGTTAAGAAATAACAGCAACTGCCTAGCCAGAAGTGATATGGGGTGGAATAACATGATCCCAGGACTCATTTCTTTTGCTGGGTAAGGTAAGAAACACTGGGGAAGGAAGATCTGCTTACGTTTTGTTTGCTATGAAAGTCCCCGATACACTGATCTATTCGACCTCTCCAGGATATTCTAGAATTTGTTTGTTGGTTTGTGGGTATTTATGAAGCTTTTACTATGTGCCAGCCACTGTTCTAGGCACAGGGGTTGGTTGGACATAGTTCATGCCCCACATGGGGCTCACAATCTTAATCCCCATTTTACAGATGAGGTAACTGAGACATAGAGAAGTGAAGTGACTTGCCCAAGGTCACACAGCAGACAAGTGGCAGAGCCGGAATTAGCACCCAGGTCCTTCTGACTTCAAGGCCCATGCTCTATCCACTAGGTCACGTTGCTTCTTCTGAGTTAAGAATCTCTCCCCAAGCTACGTTGCCAGCAGAATCTATTTCATCCCTGTTAAAAACGGCATTCTGAGCATAGCAGCTCTTGATCTAAATGACTCTGTTTTTGTCTCAGGAAGTCCCCCATTTCAGGTGGGATGTATATCACATCCGCAAATTCCAAATTTCAGGGGACAGGAGATTGCTTTTTACCCAAAACAGATAAGGCCTGCTTGAAGAGTCTCTTTTGTCATTGAAGAAAACCCACTTGTCCGAGTTCTTTTGTGATTGGCTACTTTTCCTATATGTTGCAAATAAAGGCACAGTCAAACAGGAAAGGGGTGCCGTTGTGTCACTCGTACCTCTCCGGAGGTGAACGGTCTCTCGGTCACCTTCCTCCCTTTTCTGATCTATCCAACACTGTCTCTGAGTGTTGCTTTTCCTTGCTTGCGTCACCACCTTGGGTTCGAATCCTCACTGCCTTTTAGTTCCATTTCCCTTTTCGAGTACAATCCCCAACATAGTATATCCCCACTCTCACTCCCCGCACCCTTTAAAATAGCATATTAGCCCAAATCAGGAGAAAACAGCCCAGAAGTTATTCATGAAACTGACTTCTTAACAAAGAATTGAACTGACAAAGTAATCCGATTTCCTCTTCCCATTCGCCAGTCAGGACACATCCTGGCTGGGCCCAGGGAAAGGGAACAATCCCCGTCTCCATTGCAACCAGCTTCAAAGGCAGCAAACATACTTTGAAGGAGCAAATTTGGTTATTTATTTAGGTAGATCATTTGGGAAGCAAACAGTGCTTGCGAATCTTTTGACTAGGCCCCTATGAGCAGCGGTGAAAGTGATCAATCTGTGGTATTTATTTATCTTATCTTATTTATGTACTATGAGCAGAGTACATAAATAAAGAGTTTACAATCTAGCTAAAGGAGAGCTGTATGTCCAGAAATGAGATACCAGAGAAAAAACATTTGCTGAATACCCTGTTCTGTTCTGAATGCTTTCAGAGTGGATGCTTTGGGGGGCTTTGGGGAGGACGTCGGACGGATCCTCGTGACCAGGGGACTGCCAAGCTGAACTGCTCTGGAGCAGACCTGCCCCAGACACCAACCACTTGGGCACCAAGCAACTGCCCAAGGCCATGGTATGGGATCCAAGCTGCAGGGGGTAAGCTCGTTGTGGGCAAGGAATGTGTCTGTTTATTCTTACAGTGTGCTCTCCCAAGCGCTTAGTACAGTGCTCTTCACACGGTAAGTTCTCAATAAATGTGATTGACTGACTGACTGACACTGGGTCCACCAGCAGGTGAGGCCCAGAATTAGCGGGGGCTATCCAGAGTGAGGATGGGGGAAAAAACCAAAATCAGTCTGCTTTTCTGCCCCCCGGCCCAGACCGGGTATGTTGGGGTCTTTTTGTCTGCCCCGGACTGCAGAACGATCTAGAGTCTCGTCACCACCACCAAGCAACGCGGCTTAGTGGATAGAGCACGGGCCTGGGTGTCAGAAGGACCTGGGTTCTAATCCCCGCTCTTCCTCATCTCTGCTCTGTGATCTTGAGTAAGTCATTTAACTTCTCTGCGCCTCAGTTACCTCATCTGTAAAATGGGGATTAAGAGTATGAGCCCCCATGCGGGACAGGGACTGTGTCCAACCTGATTACCTTCTATCTATCCCAGTGTTTAGAATAGTGCTTGGCACATAGTAAGCCCTTAACAAACACCATAATCATTATTATTATTGTGTTGGAATGCTGGGCTCAGTCCATCCTATGTATGAATCCATTCACTCAATCTTATTAATTCATTCACTCAATCATATTTATCGAGTGCTTACTGCGTGTAGAGCACTGAACTAAGCTTTTGGGAGAGTACAGTAAAACAATATAACGGACGCTTTCCCTGACCACAACGAGCTAACGATCTAGATGCGGAGACAGACATTAATGCAAATAAATAAAATTACAGATATGTACATAAGCTCTGTGGGGCTGGGGGTGGGGGAATGAATAAAGGGAGCAAGTCAGGGTGATGGAGAAAGGAGTGTGAGAAGAGGATAGAAGGGCTTAGTCGAGGAAGGCCTCTTGGAGGAGATACGACTTCAATAAGGCCTTGAAGCGGGAAAAGTAATTGTCTGTCGAAATTGAGGAAGGAGGGCGTTCCAGGCCAGAGGCAGGATGTGGGTAAGATGGCAGCTGCAAGATCATTTAGGTTGTCTGTTCATAGTTCTGTCTCCCCTCCCACTGGAGCCCAGGGGCCCTACTTGGTCCTATTAATTCAACTAGGCAACTTTAAATACCTTGGCCCTAACCCCCTGCTGACTTGAGTTTGTTTTTACTTTCCCCCCTACGTATAAGTGTCTTAAACTAAAATCCTCAGTCTTCTTTCACTTATTTGCTGCGGGCTCTGGAACGACAAAAGGCAACCCCTCACCTTACCAGCCGTCTCACAGTGCCTTGGGTCGGGCGCACATGGGGACTGGAAGAGAAAGTGTGGATGGCTGAGTGCATATTGCCAAAACTACTCAAGCACAGACCCTGCTGGTGGTTGGACGTGAGTAGTTCTGAGGAGAACCGTGTCTGAGCAACGCTTGCCTGAGTGACAAGGTGCCTGGCTGTATTTTTCCAGACACAGTGTGCAAGTGCCTAAGAGATTTTTTTCTTCCCTCAAGAACACACACGGACTGATAAATTCTCACCTCCGTAGTGCCGTCGTCAAACCGACTGCTATTTATGCCCAGGCTTAAAAATGAAATAGGGCACTCTGTTCAGTTTTCACTTAAAAAATACACATGTAGAAGCTGAAGAAGAAAATGAGTCACCATCTGTGGGGGCATTTACCATTGGCTTGTGTGGGAAGATGGCCTTTTTGTACTTTTTGTACTTTTCCAGATGTGGACTTCCACGTCTGATCTGGAGCATGTTCACTGCAGCGCTCCTATTACATTTGGGGAACACTGGGGGACTCTAACTTCAAGCTTCCGCCCTTCCCTGTCCCTATTCTCTTGGTTGCTGACAGGAAAGGGGAAGGTTCATAAGTTTGGGCTGGTGTTCTGATTTTCAATTAAAAAAAAAAAAATGGGTCACCTTATTTTTAGAAGCCAAATACAAATACATAGTAGAAAACAGGAAATACTTCCCAAAACACAATGTCGGCCTTCCTTTGCCCCCTGGGAGCTCACCCTCAAAGACTATTTAAAGATAGAACACATCCAACCCTTGAGGGTCCAAGCGGCATTTTTCAAGGCACCTCCATTGCCCTCCTCCCTCTGTGTCATCTCTACATTCATTCAGTCGTATTTATTCATTCAGCCGTATTGACTGGGAGTTTACTGTGTGCGGAGCACTGTGCTAAGCACTCGGGAGAGTACAACAATTAACATAATCCCTGCCCATACAACGCTTTCTTAAGCTCTTGAGAGACTTTCTAGAAGCAGCTTGGCCTAGTGGAAAGATCGCAGGCTTGGGAGTCAAGAGGACACGGTGCTGATCCCTGCTCCGTCACTTGTCTGCTGTGTGACCTTGGGCAAGTCACTTAACTTCTCTCTGTCTCAGTCACCTCATCTGTAAAATGAGGATTAAAAGACTGTGAGCCCCTCATGGGACAACTGATTACCTTGTATCTATCCTAGTGCTTAGAACAGTCCTTGGCGCATAGTAGGCATTTAACAAATGCCATCGATATGATTATTAGCAGTAGTCCAGTCAACAATAAGCGGACATATTCCCTGCCCATATTTCCCTGCCCATATTCCCTGCCTTACTGTGTGCAGAGCACTGTACTAAGCGCTTGGGAGAGTACACTACAACAATAAACAGACCTATTCCCTGCCGATAATGAGTTTGAATTCTAGAGGCGGAGGAACGGACAGTAATATTAAAAAAAAAAATTATAGATAGGTACCTAAGTGGTGTGGGGCTGGGATGGGGGAAGAACAAAGGGAGCAAGTCAGAGCGGTGCAGGAGGTAGAGGGAGAAGAGGAAAAGAGATGCTTAGGCGGGGAAGGCCGTCTGGAAGAGATGTGCCTTCAATGAGAAGGGGAGAGTAACTGTCTAGAGGATTTGAAGAGGTGATTTTTAAGCAGCTCACTAAAAAGGAAAAGAGGAAATGAAACACAGATCAGTCCACTGAGCTTTTATTAGTAGCAGCATGGCTCAGTGGAAAGAACCCGGGCTTGGGAGTCAGAGGTCAATCGGTTTGAATCCCGGCTCTGCCGCTGGTCAGCTGTGTGACTGTGGGCAAGTCACTTCACTTCTCTGTCCCGCATTTACCTCCTCTGTAAAATGGGGATTAACTGTGAGCCTCCCGTGGGACGACCTGATTACCCTGTATCTACCCCAGTGCATAGAACAGTGCTCTGCACATAGTAAGCGCTTAACAAATGCCAACATTATTAGTACCTCGGTAAAAATGCAGGTTGGGGAAGAGGGTTGAAGCTAATGTCTAAAATGACATTTTGGTGATTTCAGTGATCATTTCTCTCCTTGCCTCCAGTCGTCAAGGAGAACTAAAACTGGGAACTACTTTCATCCTGGACTCACACGCTATTGCCCATTTGAGTTTGGTGGGTGTTTCCTCTTCTCATCTGCACACTTAAAACAAAAGGAAAGATTTAGAGAAGCAGCTTGGTGTAATGGAAAGAGCACAGACTTGGGAGTCAGAGGTCATGGGTTCTACTACCGGCTCCACCACTTGTCTGCTGTGTGACCTTGGACAAGCCACTTAACTTCTCTGTTCCTCAGTTACCTCATCTGTAAAATGGAGATGAAGACTGTGAGCCCCACGTGGGACAACCTGATTAGCGTGTATCCAGTGCTCGGCACATAGTAAGCGCTTAACAGATATCATCATCATCATCATTTTTGGTTCCTCCAAGGCACAGTGCAAAGTAGGTCAAAAAGAGGCAGTTCCTTATAAACACTCTCTAACCCCCTTAGCTCCAGAGGACTATAAAAATAGGATAGATTCTCACTTGAGTAGGTCTGCTTTGAATAATAAGAATAATCAATAATAATTAAGATACTTGTTACTTTCATTCATTCAATAGTATTTGTTGAGCGCTTACTATGCGCAGAGCACTGTACTAAGCGCTTGGAATGGACAAATCGGTAACAGAGGGAGACAGTCCCGGCCCTTTGACGGGCTTACGGTCTAATCGATCTTACTGTGCCTTCCGTGCCTAGCACTGTAACAATAATAATGATAATTATGGTATTTGGCTCAGTGGAAAGAGCCCGGGCTTTGGAGTCAGAGGTCACGGGTTCGAACCCTGGCTCGACCACTCGTCAGCTGGGTGACTCTGGGCGAGTCACTTCACTTCTCGGTGCCTCAGTTCCCTCATCTGTAAAATGGGGACGAAGACTGTGAGCCCCACGTGGGACAACCTGATTCCCCCGTGTCTACCCCAGCGCTTAGAACAGTGCTTGGCACCTAGTAAGCGCTTAACAAATACCAACATTATTATTATAATTTGTTAAGTGCTTACCATGTCCACCCTCACTGACATAATGACTTCCAAATCAACCTCTCCAGCCCGACCTCTCCCCCATTTTAGCAACCTCACATTTCTTCCTGACTTCAGGACACCTACTCTATTCTGCTGCACGGATCATTTATTAACAGAAACATTCAGTCCCCGGCTCCCCACTCCTTGAAAGCCTCCAGTGGCTGCCCATCCAGCCCCCCGTCTAACAGAAACTCCTCACCGTTGGCTTTAAAACATTCAGTGGGCTCGCCCCACCCCACCTCATCTCACTGATCGAGCTCCAGCGCAGCCTGCACGTTCTACTCCTCTAGCACCAGCCTACGCGCTGTGCCCCGATCTCATCTGTCTCGGCGCCGACCCCTTTCCCACGTCCTCCTGCTAGCCTGGAACTCCCTCCCCTCCATATACACCAGATCACGACTCGCTCCACCTTCAAAGCATTATTAAGGTCACATCTTCTCCAAGAGACCTTCCCCCGTTATCCCCAGGTCCCTCTCCCTTCCCCATCACCCATGCACTTGGATCTGCGACCTTTGGAAATTGGATATTCATTCATCCCACCCTCAACCCCTCAGCACTTACGTACCCGTCTTTATACATTATAAATGACTTATGCATATTAATGTCCGTCTCCCCATCTAGACTGTAAGTCGAATATGGGCAGGGACTCCGTTTGCTAATTCTGTTGACTCGTACTCCCCCAAGGGCTTAATAATAATAATAATAATAATAATAATAATGTTGGTATTTGTTAAGCGCTTACTAGGTGCAGAGCACTGTTCTAAGCGCTGGGGTAGATACAGGGGCATCCCATGTGAGGCTCACAGTTAATCCCCGTTTTACAGATGAGGGAACTGAGGCACCGAGAAGTGAAGTGACTTGCCCACAGTCACCCAGCTGCCAAGTGGCAGAGCCGGGATTCGAACCCATGATCTCCGACTCCCAAGCCCGGGCTCTTTCCGCTGAGCCACGCCGTGCTCTGCACATAGTAAGTACTCAATAAACACCATTGATTGATCGATGTTCACGGAAACCTCACCTTTAACATGACCAATTCCTCATCTTCTCACCCAAGCCCTCCCTCCTCCCTGTAACTTTTCCACCACTGTTTTCCACGGGACTCTCCTTCCTTTTTAATGTTGGTATTTGTGAAGCGCTTACTATGTGCAGAGCACCGTTCTAAGCGCTGGGGGAGACACAGGGGAATCAGGTCGTCCCACGGGAGGCTCACGGCTCATCCCCATTTTTCCAGATGAGGGAACTGAGGCTCAGAGAAGTGAAGTGACTCGCCCACAGTCACCCAGCTGCCAAGAGGCAGAGCCGGGAGTCGAACCCATGACCTCTGACTCCGAAGCCCAGGCTCTTTCCGCTGAGCCGCGCTGCTTCCCCAAGCTGCTTTCACAAGCTCTTGACAAACTGAGTGTCATTCTTAAGTCATTTCTCTCCTTCGACCTGCATATTCAGTTACCAATTCCTCTCGGTTTTATCTTCACAACCTTTCTGGTCCCCACCCATGCCTCTCTCCTCGAACTGTTACAGTCCTGGCCCAGCACTTGTCATAGCCTGTATAGATATAGAGAAGCAACGTGGCTCCGTGGAAAGAGCCCGGGCTTGGGAGTCAGAGGTCATGGGTTCGAATCCCGGCTCCGCCACTTGGCAGCTGGGTGACCGTGGGCGAGTCACTTCACTTCTCTGGGCTTCAGTCACCTCACCTGTAAAATGGAGATTAAGACTGTGAGCCCCACGTGGGACAACCCGACGACCCTGCGTCTTCCCCAGCGCTTAGAACAGCGCTCTGCACGGAGTAAGCGCTTACCAAACACCTACATTATTATTATAGATCACTGCGTCGGCCTCTGGCCGACCTCCTTGCCTCCAGCCTCTCCCCTCTTCAGTCCATACTTCACTCCGCTGCCCATGTCATTCGGGCGGGTCACTTGACTTCTCGATGCCTCAGTTATCTCATCCGTAAAATGGGCGTTAAGACTGTGAGCCCCAGGTGGGACAACCTGATCGCCTTGTCACCTCCCCAGCGCTTAGAACAGTGCTTTGCATATAGGAAGCGCTTAACAAATGCCATCATCGTCATTATTATTATTATCAAAACGTCACTCTGCAAACGTCTTTCCCATCGCTCAAAAACCTGCGACGACTTCCCATCTATCCCCTCAGACAGATACTCCTCACTATTTATTCTGAGGTCTTCTTGAGAAGCGGCGTGGCTCAGCGGAAAGAGCCCGGGCTTGGGAGTCAGGGGTCGGGGGTTCTCATCCCGGCTCCGCCACTTGTCAGCCGTGTGACCTCGGGCAAGTCACTTCACTTCCCTGTGCCTCAGTTACCTCATCTGGAAAATGGGGATAAAGACCGGGAGCCTCACGTGGGACAACCTGATTGCCTTGTATCTACCCAGCGCTTAGAACAGTGCTTGGCACCTAGTAGGCGCTTAACAAATACCAACATCATTATGATTCTTATTTAGCGCTCTCTCTCGCCTAGTTTCCCACTCCGACGCGGCCTGCGCTCTTGGCTCTTCTAACGCCAGCCCACTCGCTCAGTCGCATCTCTCTCTCTCTCACCGTCAAGCCTTTGCTCACACCCTCGCTCCTGCCTGGAAAACCCTCCCTCTCTGCATCCCACAGGCCACTATTTTCTCCATCTTTTAAGCCTTACTTTCGGTTCCAGAAAGCCCTTCCTGACCGCCTCCCCTCCACACCCTATCCTCCCTCCCTTCTGCACCACTTAGGCATTTTAAACCCTTCCCCCTCTGCACTTTGCAACTCACCCCACCCCCGCAGCACTTCTGCATATATGCACAGTCTTATTCTAGGTCATTACCTAAGGTTGATTTTAGTTTCCTTGCCCCTCCTCACTGGTTGGCAAGCAGCGTGGCTCAGCGGAAAGAGCCCGGGCTTGGGGGGGGGGGGGGGGCATGGGTTCGAATCCCGGCTCGGCCACTGGGCAGCTGTGCGACTGTGGGCGAGTCACTTCACTTCTCTGTGCCTCAATGACCTCATCCGTAAAATGGGGATGGAGACTGTGAGCCCCACGTGGGAGAACCTGATTCCCCTGTGTCTACCCCAGCGCTTAGGACGGTGCTCTGCACATAGGAAGCGCTTAACGAATGCCAACATCATTATTATTATTATTATTATTGAAACCATGATATTGTCCACCGTCTCTCTATCCCAGGTGCTTAGAGCATCTTGGCCTAGTGGAACAAGTACGGGCCCGGGAGTCAGAGGACATGGGTTCTAATCTCGCTCTGCCTCTTGTCTGCTGCATGACCTCGGGCAAGTCACTTAACTTCTCGGCGCTTCAGTTTCCTCATCTGTAAAATGGAGATTGAGATCGGGAGCCTCGTCGCTTCAGTCTATACTTCACTCTGCTGCCCGGATCATCTTTCTACAGAAACGCTCTGGGCCTGTCACTGCCCTCCTCGAAAACCTCCAGTGGTGGCCTACCAACCTTCGCATGAAGCAAAAACTCGTCACTCTTGGCTTCAGAGCTGTCCTATCACCTTTCCCCTTCCTACCTCACCTCCCTTCTCTCCTTCTCCCTCCCAGCCCGCACGCTCCGCTCCTCTGCTGCTAGGAACAGAGAAGCAGCGGGGCTCAGTGGAAAGAACACAGGCTTTGGAGTCAGAGGTCATGGGTTCGAATCCCGGCTCGGCCACTTGGCAGCTGTGTGACTGTGGGCGAGTCACTTCACTTCTCGGTGCCTCAGTTCCCTCATCTGCAAAATGGGGATGAAGACTGTGAGCCCCACGTGGGACAACCTGATTCCCCTGTGTCTACCCCAGCGCTTAGAACGGTGCTCGGCACATAGTAAGCGCTTAACAGATACCAACATTATTATTATTACTGACCTCCTCCCTGGGCCTGCCATCAATCCCTGGCCAATTCCTACCTCTGGCCTGGAACGCCCTCCCGCCTCACCTCGGCCAAACTAACTCTCTTCCTCCCTTCAAAGCCCTACTGAGAGCTCACCTCCTCCAGGAGGCCTTCCCACACCGACCCCCTTTTTCCTCTGCTCCTCCTCCCCATCCCCCCGACCCCCTCCCTCTGCTCTACCCCTTTTCCCGCCCTAAAACACCTGTGTATATTTGTACATATTTATTATTCTATTTATTTTATCGACGACGTGTATACATCTATAATTCTATTTATCTGTCGTGATGCTATTGATGCCCGTCTACTTGTTTTGTCTTGTCGTCTGTCTCCCCCTTCTAGACCGTGAGCCCGTCGTTGGGTGGACATCGTCTCTCTCTGTGGCCGAACTGTACTCTCCAAGCGCTTAGTACAGGGCTCTGCACACAGTAAGCGCTCAATAAATCCCGTTGAATGAATGAATGAACGAATGAATGTGGGACAAGGGGTTGCGTCCAACCGGATGATCTTGTGTCTATCTACCCCAGTGCTTAATGATCATATTGGTATCTGTTAAGCGCGCACTCTGTGCAGAGCACTGTTCTAAGCGCTGGGGGAGATACGGGGTGATCAGGTTGTCCTACGTGAGGCTCACAGTCTTCATCCCCATTTTACAGATGAGGTAACTGAGGCCCAGAGAGGTTAAAGTGACTTGCCCAGAGTCACACACCTGCCGAGCTTAATACAGTGTCTGGCGCGTAGCGAGCGCTCAACAAATACCACGATTATTATTATTGCAGCAGATGTCCAGTAAACATCAAATGTATTGAGCACGGACTGCGCGCCGAGCACTGTACTAAGCACTTGGAAGAATCCAATGGGACAGATCCATATTTAATGCCCTCCCTCTCTCTCTCGAACGCTAACCTTCTCACTGTACCTCGGTCTCATCTGTCTCGCCGCCAACCTTTCATCCACATCCTATCTCTGGCCTGGAACGTCCTCCCTCCTCGTATCAGGCCGATAATTGCTCTCCCCCGCTTCAAAACCTTATTGAAGGCCCATCTCCTCCAAGAAGCCTTCCCTGAATAATCCCTGACTAATTCTCCCACTCCCTTCTGCACCTTCATTCATCCTCCCTCCCGTCCCCACCTAGATGGATCAGTAATGATAATAATAATAATAATAATAATAATAATGAGGTTGGTATCTGTTAAGCGCTTACTATGTGCCAAACACTGTTCTGAGCGCTGGGGCAGATACAGGGTCATCGGGTCGTCCCACGCGAGGCTCACCGTCTTCATCCCCCCATTTTACAGATGAGGTCACTGAGGCACAGAGAAGTGAAGTGACTCGCCCACGGTCACACCGCTGATAAGTGGCCGAGCCGGGATTCGAACCCATGACCTCTGACTCCCAAGCCCGGGCTCTTTTCACTGAGCCACGCTGCTTCTCTATCTGTCATGTATGTATTTATGTGTTTAGTCAATCTATTTATTCACATCACTTTCATTCAGTCGTATTTATTGAGCACTTACTGTGTGTGTAGAGCACTGTACTAAGCGTTTGTCCGCTGTGGGACCGTGGGCAAGTCACTTTACTTCTCTGAACCTCAGTGACCTCATCTGTAAAACGGGGATTGAGACTGTGAGCCCCACGTGGAACAGGGTCCGTGTCCAACCCGATTTGCTTGGATCCACCCCAGCGCTTAGCACACTACCCGGCACGTAGGAAGTGATTACAACTCAGCGGAAAGAGCCCGGGCTTAGAAGTCACGGGTTCGAATTCCGGCTCTGCTGCTGGTCAGCTGTGTGACCGTGGGCCAGTCACTTCACTTCCTCTGTGCCCGAGTTCCCTCATCTGTAAAATGGGGACGAAGACTGTGAGCCTCAGGTGGGACAACCGGATGACCCTGTGTCTACCCCGGCGCTTAGAACGGTGCTCCGCACATAGTAAGCGCTTAACGAATACCAACGTTATTATTATCATCGTTATTATTATTAAGGCCTGTCATTCATTCACAGTATTTCACTCATTCAAGGCTGTCCATCACCTCGCCCCTTCCTACCTCTCCTCCCTTCTCTCTTTCCACCGCCCACCCGGCCCGCTCCGCTCCTCCGCCGCCCACCTCCTCGCCGTCCCCCGGTCTCGCCCGTCCCGCCGTCGACCCCCGGGTCGCGTCCTCCCGCGGTCCCGGAAGGCCCTCCCTCCTCACCTCCGCCAAACCGATTCTCTTCCCCTCTTCGAAACCCTACTTAAAACTCCCCTCCTCCGAGAGGCCTTCCCAGACCGAGCTCCTCTTCTCCCTCTACTCCCTCTGCCACCCCCCCTTCACCTTTCCCCCCTCTCCCTTCCCACCGTACTCCTCCGCTCGACTGTATGTATGTTCATCACCCCATTTATTTTGTTAATGAAATGTCCATCGCCTCGATTCTATTTAGTGGCCATCGGTTTTTACGAGACGTTCTTCCCCTCGACTCCATTTATCGCCATCGTTCTCGTCTGTCCGTCTCCGATTAGACCGTGAGCCCGTCCGTGGGCAGGGCCGGTCTCTATCCGTTGCCCAGTTGTCCATTCCAAGCGCTTAGTATAGTTAGTGCTCTGCCCATAGTAAGCGCTCAATAAATACCATTGAATGACTACTGATTGAGCGCTTACTATGCGCAGAGCACCGTACTAAGCACTTGGAATGGCAAGTCGGCACCGGAGGGGGACCATCCCCGCCCCATGACGGGCCTCACCGTCTCTCACCCTCTAGATGGTGAACTCGTCGAGGGCGGGAACGGGTCTGTTTGTCGTTATGGCTTACTCTCCCCAGCGTTTAGTACAGTGCTTGGCACCCAGTAAACGCTTACAAACACCATCATCATCATCATCATCATCATTATTAATTTCATTCATGCCCGTCTTCCCCTCTAGACGGTGAGCTCGTTGTCGGGCAGGGATGGTCTCTCTGGGTTGCTGAATTGTCCATTACAGTCCGTGCTCAATAAGTACGAATGAACGAGTGAGTGAGCGAATGAATGAATGAATGAATGAATGAATGAATGAATAAAGAATGAATGCATAAACGACCTAATGAATGAATGAATAAACGAACGAACGAACGAATAAACGAATGAACGAACGAAGGAAGGAAGGAATGAATGAATGAATGAACGAACGAACGAACGAATGAATGAATGAACGAACGAACGAACGAACGAACGAACGAATGAACGAGCGAATGGATGAACGGACGAATGAATGAACGAACGAACGAATGACTGAATGAATGAACGAACGGACGAATGACTGACTGAATGAATGATGGGACGCCCCTCCCTCCCTCACCCCCTCCCTCCTTCACCTGCTGCGGGATGACGTCACCCGGTCCGGGGGGCGGGGCCAGAGCGGGTGACGCCGCCGCATGGATTTGCATACCGCCCCCCCGTCCCCCGCGGCGGCCAATGGGGACGAGGGGGGCGGGGCTCCACGGGGGAGGGGGCGGGACCGGGACGTCCCCGCCGCGATTTGCATGCCCTCCCTCTGTTCCCCGCGGCGGCCAATGGGGGGGGCCGAGGGGCGGGGCTGAGCGGGGGGGGAGGGGTCACCGGGGCGATTTGCATAGGGTTCCTTTGTTCCCCGCGGCGGCCAATGGGGGCCGGAGGGGGTCACCGGGGCGATTTGCATAGGGTTCCTTTGTTCCCCGCGCCGGCCAATGGGAGCCGGGGGGGGCGGAGCCTGGGGGGGGGGCGGGGGCTGCTGCGGGCTCGGCCTCCTCCTCCCCCTGGCGGCCCCTTCTCCCGCAGCCCCGCGCTGCGCTGCCGCCCCTCCTGCCCCTGCTGCCCCTCCTGCCCCTCCTGCCCCTGTCGCTGCTGCCCCTCCTGCCCCCCCGCCACCATGGTGTGCGGCGGCTTTGCCTGCTCCAAGAACTGCCTGTGCGCCCTCAACCTGCTGTACACGGTGAGCACCCCTCCCCTTCCCCCCCCCCGGAGCCGCTCGGCGAACGCCCAGGCTCCGGTGCTGTGCTGAGCGGCGGGCGCGGTGTCCCCGTCGTCGTCCGGCCGTCCGTCCGTCCGTCCGTGTGCGGAGCCCTGGCCCCACCGCTTGGGACGGACGGATGGGCCCCAGCTAGACACGGTCCCTGCCGTTGGACGGGCGCGGGGGCTAATCGTCCCGGCCCCGGGGTGGACGCCACCTCGCCAGGGGATGGGGTTGAGCGCTTACTATGTGCTAAGCGCCGTTCCCGGCGCCGGGGTGGACGCCACCTCATCATGATGGTATAGGTTAAGCGCTTACTATGTGCTAAGCGCCGTTCCCGGCGCCGGGGTGGACGCCACCTCTTGATGGTAGGGGTTTAAGCGCTTACTGTGTGCTAAGCGCCGTTCCCGGCGCCGGGGTGGACGCCACCTCATCATGATGGTATGAATTAAGCGCTTACTATGTGCTAAGCGCCGTTCCCGGCGCCGGGGTGGACGCCACCTCTTGATGGTAGAGGTTTAAGCGCTTACTATGTGCTAAGCGCTGTTCCCGGCGCCGGGGTGGACGCCACCTCATGAGGATGATATGGGTTAAGCGCTTACTATGTGCTAAGCGCCGTTCCCGTCCCCGGGGTGGACGCCACCTCGCCAGGGGATGGGGTTGAGCGCTTACTGTGTGCTAAGCGCCGTTCCCGGCGCCGGGGTGGACGCCACCTCATCATGATGGTATGAATTAAGCGCTTACTATGTGCTAAGCGCCGTTCCCGGCGCCGGGCTGGACGCCACCTCGTGATGGTATAGGTTAAGCGCTTACTATGTGCTAAGCGCCGTTCCCGGCGCCGGGCTGGACGCCACCTCGTGATGATGGCATCGGTTAAGCGCTTACTATGTGCCAAGCGCCGTTCCGTGCACTGGGGTAGACGCGACCTAGTGATGATGGTATGGGTTAAGCGCTTAGTACGTGCTAAGCACTGTTCTGAGCGCCGGGGTGGACACGAGCTAATGATGGTACGGGTTAATAATAATATCGGTATTTGTTAAGCGCTTACTATGGGCCGAGCACTGTCCTGAGCGCTGGGGTAGACACGGGGGAATCAGGTCGTCCCACGGGGGGGCTCACAGTCTTCATTCCCATTTTACAGATGAGGTCACTGAGGCCCAGAGAAGTGAAGCGACTCGCCCACAGTCACACAGATGACAAGTGGCAGATCTGGGATTCGAACCCGTGACCTCTGACTCCCAAGCCCGGGCTCTTTCCACTGAGCCACGCTGCTGCTCCGTTCTGTGCACTGGGTTAGACGCGACCCAATGGTGATGGCATGGGTTAAGCGCTTAGTACGTGCCAAGCACTGTCCTGAGCGCCGGGGTGGACACGACCTAACGATGGCATCTGTTAAGCGCTTACCACGTGCCAGGCGCTGTTCTGAGCGCCGGGGTGGACACGGGCTGATAACGATGGCATGGGTCAAGCGCTTTTTATGTGCCAAACGCTGTTCTGAGCGCCGGGGTGGACACGGGCTGATAAGGATGGCATGGGTTAAGCGCTTATTATGTGCCAAACGCTGTTCTGAGCGCCCGGGTGGACACGAGCTAATGATGATGGTGTTGGTTAAGCGCTTACCGTGTGCCAAGCGCTGTTGCGCCGGAGTAGACACGAGGTCATCAGGTTGCCCCACCTGGGGCTCCGAGTCTTAATCCTCATTTTACAGATGAGGGAATCGAGGCAGGAGGAAGTGAAGTGGCTTGCCCCGGGTCACGCAGCAGACAGGTAGTGGAGGCGGAATTAGAACCCACAACCTCTGACTCTCAAAATCCCCGCTCTTGCCACCAGACCACCTCATCCCGCCTCCACGTGTTGCCTGCCGGGTGACCTTGATTCTGTTTCTTGCCGTTGTTCTGGTCCGCCCGTCTCCCCCGATTAGACCGTGCGCCCGTCGGAGGGCAGGGCCCGTCTCTCTCTGTTACCGATCTGTCCATTCCAAGCGCTTAGTACGGCGCTCTGCGCATAGTAAGCGCTCGATAGATACTATTGAATGGACCTCTCTGGGCCCCCGTCCCCTCATCCGGAAAAGGGGGATTAAGGCCGCGAGCCCCGTAAGGGACGGGGACGGCGTCCAGTCCTGTAGCCACCGCGGGGCACCTCCTCCACGGAGCCTTCCCAGGCTGTCCCACTTTTCCTCGGTTTCCCCCTCCCTTCTGCCTCCCCTTGACTCTCCCCCTTTGCCCTCCCCCCCCGGCCCGCAGCACATAGGTATATATGTTTCCTTCTATAATTCTATTTCTGGTGATGATGTTGGTATTTGTTAGGCGCTTCCTATGTGCAGAGCACTGTTTTATAATAATAAACGTTGGTATTTGTTCAGCGCTTCCTATGGGCCGAGCACTGTCCT
Organism: Ornithorhynchus anatinus; assembly: GCF_004115215.2. Classification (NCBI taxonomy): domain Eukaryota; kingdom Metazoa; phylum Chordata; class Mammalia; order Monotremata; family Ornithorhynchidae; genus Ornithorhynchus; species Ornithorhynchus anatinus. The sequence continues at coordinate 62,964,436 of NC_041735.1, read as the reverse complement.
GAGCGCTGGGGTAGGCACGGGGGAATCAGGTGGTCCCACGGGGGGCTCACAGGCTTCATCCCCATTTTTACAGATGAGGGAACCGAGGCCCAGAGAAGTGAAGTGACCGGCCCACAGTCACACAGCTGACAGGTGGCCGAGCCGGGATTCGAACCCGTGACCTCTGACTCCAAAGTCCGTGCTCTTTCCACCGAGCCAGGCTTGTACTGAGGTCTGTCTGCCCCCCCCCCCCCCCTTAGACCGTGAGCCTTTGTGGGTGGGGATTGTCCGTCTTTACTTCTCTATTGTGCTTTCCAAGGGCTAAGTACGGCGCTCTGCGCACGGTGAGCGCTCAATAAATGTGACTGAATGAATGAACGCAGTGCCCGTCCTATCGTGAGCGTTCAATACCATTAAAAAAGCCCGAAAAACACTGGGCCCAGGCTTTCCGGTGCAGCCGGAAGGCCGGCCGGTATCCACCGTCGACGGAAAGGGGACCTGTCGCCGTAGAGCGATCGTCAGGCTCATATTTGGACGCGACCGAGGGCCGTCGGCAGGACTCTGAGGCCAGAGCGACGTAGTGACCCTTTCCTGCCGATCGGGTGGCATCTGCTCTAATTAGCTTGGTTACTAATTATAAGACTTCTTTCTTTTTTCCTTCCGGGGACGGGGGAGTCAACCACAGGAGGAGACCGACCTCTTGACGCTAGAGACACGTGTCTCGTTTCAGCACAGAATCCACCTCTGTCTACTCGAGTGGTGCTTATCGTGCACGTTGCTGCATAAAGCGAATGCTGATCCGTGCGGCCGGAGATGGTTTCGGTCGATAGGGAAGCCGTCCTGGCGCTGGCCTAAGATCCCAGTTTATTGCCTCGTTGTAGTCCTTTATCTGCCCCGGGGTTTGCCCCCGGTCCATTAACGCGTGGTCGGTTTCCTCGCTGGGTTCATTTCCCGACCTAGGGAAGAGCGGCTCGGAGAGGTGTCCGCCCGGGCTACGCGAGATCGCCTTTCGGCTCTTTCGGCTCCAGTCACGCGCGGGGATAGGATCCGTCAGCCGCGTCGTCTTTGAATAGGCCAGTGCGTGCGGATGGATGAACGAGATATCTGTAAAGTAGCCCCGTAAGCCATTTTTGAGCCTCGTTTCCTTTCCTGATCCGTTCCGTTTTAGGGGCGTGAGGAAAAAGGGAGGCCGAAAAGCAGTAGAATGAACGTGAAGTGTGCTCGTTTTGTTCTGGTGGTTACATGGTGAGTGGCTCAGTGGAAAGAGCACGGGCTTTGGAGTCAGGGCTCATGAGTTCGAATCCCAGCTCTGCCACTTGTCGGCTGTGTGACTGTGGGCGAGTCTCTTAACCTCTCTGTGCCTCAGTTCCCTCATCTGTAAAAATGGGGGATGAAGACTGTGAGCCCCACGTGGGACGACCCGATTCCCCCGTGTCTACCCCAGCGCTTAGAACGGTGCTCGGCCCATAGTAAGCGCTTAACAAGTACCAACATTATTATTATTATCATTATCCATTCAAATGGCAAGCCATCTTGAACTAACCAGTTCTAGATTGTTTGGCCTGTTTTCTTTTAATGGGGAATCCAGTCAACCGGCAAACGGTTTTTGAATTACGTCCCAGGAGTCAGAGGTCATGGGTTCAAATCCCGACTCTGCCACTTGTCAGCTGTGTGACTGTGGGCAGGTCACTTCACTTCTCTGGGCCTCGGTTCCCTCATCTGTAAAATGGGGATTAAGACTGTGAGCCCCACGTGGGACAACCCGGTGACCCCGTAACTCCCCCAGCGCTTAGAACAGTGCTCTGCACATAGTAAGCGCTTAACAAATAACACTATTAAGCCAGCGAAGAGAAGCGGCGTGGCTCAGTGGAAAGAGCACGGGCTTTGGAGTCAGCGGTCATGGGTTCAAATCCCGACTCTGCCACTTGTCAGCTGTGTGACTGTGGGCAAGTCACTTCACTTCTCTGGGCCTCGGTTCCCTCATCTGTAAAATGGGGATTAAGACTGTGAGCCCCACGTGGGACAACCTGGTGACCCCGTATCTCCCCCAGCGCTTAGAACAGTGCTCTGCACATAGTAAGCGCTTAACAAATAACACTATTAAGCCAGCGAAGAGAAGCGGCGTGGCTCAGTGGAAAGAGCACGGGCTTTGGAGTCAGCGGTCATGGGTTCGAATCCTGCTCTGCCACTTGTCAGCTGTGTGACTGCGGGCAAGTCATTTAACTTCTCTGGGCCTCAGTTCCCTCATCTGTAAAATGGGGATTAATAATAATGATAATAACGTTGGTATTTGTTAAGCGCTTACTATGTGCAGAGCACCGTTCTAAGCGCTGGGGTAGACACAGGGGAATCAGGTTCTCCCACGTGGGGCTCACAGTCTGAATCCCCATTTTACAGATGAGGTAACTGAGGCACAGAGACTTGACAAATAACATGATTAAACCACATGGACTGATGAAAGGTTACCCTATATTTATACCCGAACGGGGTCTCCAGTTTTCACGGTCCATAAGCGGGCACAGTCATACCCACGAGGTGGGGAATTCATAATAATAATAATAATGGTGGTATTTGTTAAGCGCTTACTATGGGCCGAGCACTGTTCTAAGCGCTGGGATAGACACAGGGGAATCAGGTCGTCCCACGTGGGGCTCACAGTCTTAATCCCCATTGTACAGATGAGGGAACTGAGACACGGAGAAGTGAAGTGACTCGCCCACAGTCACACAGCTGACAAGTGGCAGAGCTGGGATTCGAACTCATGAGCCCTGACTCCAAAGCCCGTGCTCTTTCCACTGCGCCATGCTTCTATCACGGATCTAAGGCTGTTACTTATTTAGATTTTTTTGTTTATTTAGATAGCGGGTTTCATTATTGGAAGGTGGGGGGCAAAAATGGGTTAAGATCGAAGCCGTGTCTGGTAAAGTCAGGTAGACATCTGAATTTGTCCTTTGAATCGCTAACCTGCCTCCACCATCAATTCAGAAGTGAGCCTGCAGCTGGAGAGGGAGGGGGAATCTAATACTTGTTGAGACCCATTCAGCCTTGACCGGTAAACTGAGAGATGGAAATGCCAGGGTCAGATGGCACGAGAGCCACTATCCGGGAGTGATTCCGGGTTGAGAATTCCAGGGAGGTTTTTCCAAGACTGAGCATAGCAGATGGCAGTGTAGAAATAGAGGGAACGGGAGGAAAACACTCTGATAATCAAACAGTAGCATTTGAGCAGAGCACTGTACCGGGCACCTGAGAGAGTGCAGAAAGAAGAGCTGACCCTGGCCATAGACATTTACAATTTTCATTATTATTATTATTATTAAGCCCTTACTGTGCGTCAAGTGCTCTTCTGAGCTCTGGGGTAGATATAAGTTTATTCTGCCCCAGTTGGGGCTCAAATCTAAATAGGAGGGAGGACAGGTATTGAATTCCCATTCTACAGTTGAGAAAACTGAGGCACAGAGAAATTGTGACTTGTCCAACTACACAGCAAGTAGTTGGCAGAGGTGTGATTAGAACCCAGCTTTTCAGACTTCCAGGCCCGTGCTCTTTTCGCCAGACCGTGCTGCTTCTCAACGATTTAGTAGATTCTCCAGTTGAGAAACCCCGAACCAGACTGGGTGTGACTAACTTTATCCTCAGCCAATTCTGTCCCCAAAAGTGTGTCACCAAAGCCGAGGCGGTATTTGAGAGTGAGGGACTCTGAGGCCCCGGGTTAGGCATTGGCCATCTTTTTCTCTGTGGAGACGGGAGACTGATGTGGCCCATTGTTTTTTCCAGCAAGTCCCAAGACCAGGAGATTGGGGATAAGATGTCCAAATAAGATAACAGGCCCATAATCCCTTCTTGCCCCCTTCTGCCCCGAACTGCTTGTCCCTAGATTCCCGCGGATTTCGCCGCTTAAATTTTAGGGTTGGAGGCTTTAGCCATGGGCGTGGCATTTGTTCATTCATTCATTCATTCAACAGTATTTATCGAGCGCTTACTATGTGCAGAGCACTGTACTAAGCGCTTGGAATGTACACATCGGCAACAGATAGAGACAGTCCCTGCCCTTTGAAGGGCTTACGGTCTAATTGGGGGAGACGGGCAGACGAGAACAATGGCAACAGAGTCGAGGGGAAGAACATCTCATTAAAACAATGGCAAATAAATAGAATCAGGGTGATGTACATCTCATTAAACAAAATAAATAGGGTGATGAAGATATTTCGTCCCAGTTCTCTCCCTGCCTTCTGGCAGGATGGGCGAGGATTTCATCTGCTGGGAAGGCGGGGATGTGTGCGCCGCACTCTAGGGAAGCCAGAAGAAAGCAAACTGGGGTACAGGATGGAGTTTACTAAACTCATCTGCCTAGAGTTGTTTAGCCCTTACTACATGTCAAGCACTGTTTTAAGGTGTATTCTTCAAGTAACTACGCTGGGATTCTGGGGCAGGGGTGTTGTGGTTTCTGGGGGGGTTCTTAGAGAAACCCTGGTATATTATCGATGGGGGTTGTTTGTCGGCCACATAAGGGAGTTGAGAGCAGGTCACCTTCTTCTCGTGTTTAATGGCCCGGGAAGCCTAAAGTTGTTGAGGATGCCAGATTCAGCCCAGAGGGGCAGATCTTCCCAACTCTAGCCAAATGTAGGATGGGCAAAACCAGATCAGCCCTTTACCAAACCAGAGGTTTATCCCGATATTCATTTTATTCTATTATATGGTCGTCATAAATAATTCCAAAGACTTCAACTGAATCTGAAGGAGACTTCTGAACTGCTTACTTTGCTTTCTGCAAATGGACTGCCTTCACTTCTGAGAGTAAATTTGATCTCTGAAGATCAGTCATCTCTTTAGATTTATTTAAACATGCATTATATAAATGTCCTCTGTATTGGAAGATGACACCACCACCAGTGAAGTCTTCCTAAGGAGAAGGCCGGGGGCGGGGAGGACTGTGGGTGTGTGAAGGCCGGTACTTGAATAACAGTCAGAAAGAGGGTTGTATAAACACAGCCTACCTGCACTTTCCTGTTAAATATGAAGATCGTATCTTGAGATGATTGTATATGGATTTAAAATGGTATATTTTCCCCCATCTCCCATAGCATTTTTATTCCCAGTGAACATTAAAATATTTTGAGACAAGAAGAGCCGGAGATGGAAAATAATGACCAGTTTGAACACTTAAAGCTGGGAGACCTGAATATTGAGACGCTTTGTATTTCTCTTGAGCTGAATAGCCGAACATTTAATCAGTTTTACTTGGTGGTAAATACTATGCCCCCGTTGGGGATAATTCTGAGAGATGAAAAAATGACTGGCCATTAAATACCACACCCAAGAGGGTAAAAAACATATGCAGTTTATCACCCCAGAAAATTGGGAGGTCAGAAATATCGATTGGTCCCTGAAGGAAGGTGTAGATAAAGTTTATGGGTAATACCTGTTCTCTCTCCAACTTCGATTGTGAGCCCTTGTGGGACAGGGAATGTGTCTGATCTTATTGTTTTGTCCCCAACCCGGTTTTTAGTACAATGCTTAGCACGTAGTAAGAACTTAACATAAAAATAATAATAACAACAACAACAATAATAATAGATCTATAGTGGGTTTTTTTTTTAGCAGAGAGGTTGAGAAACTTCAGGCAGGATGGCTCTAACCTTGAGAGAGATATAGGGCAAGCAACTGTCTAACTGTTCCTCCCATTAGTTTTTAGAGCTTCTGTTGGAAAGGGAGGAACAAGCGGGGCATCACTTATTACAGAGTATTGCGATGAAATCTCTCCCGTAGAACTGGAGGATGAACGGAAAAAATAAATCTTCCTGAAAAATAACTTTTAAGATGATAAATCGTTTTCTAATACTAGGTCTTTTTTAAATCTATATTCCTCCAGTGGATCTCTGCCACTCACCACGTGAACCCAAGCAGTTCAGGGCTGTAGAAGCAATGTGCTTGTATTTTGGGTTCCTTTAAAATGCAACAGCTTGAAATTCAAACTAAAAACACTGGGAGGTGGAGGCTTTGGGAGAGACCATTCAGTATGGAGAAAAGGTTCCGCTGATTCTTCTGAGGCAACTTTTCCTTACTCGGTTGACTCTCTTCTACTCGTAAACTTCCCATAAGGCCAGAATTTAGGACGGGCTCACAGGATGTTTTCTATCCATTAAATCTGAGTTGCAAGATTTTCTTGGTACATAATGTACGTCCGTAATCCACTCTGTCCTGCAAGTGCTTTCTGAATGATCAAATTTGGTGAAGGTTGTGGCCAAACTAAGCAATCTCCTTGAAGCCAGATCAAATATTTGAATAATCAGAACACAATAAGTGCAGTCTTTATACTACCTCATTCTTTGGCATTACTTTAGTCCAAGCTCCAAAGAAAAAGAAAAAAAAAATGGAGACAGGCTTCAAAGAAAGAAAAAGGTTGGAACACACAATGAGATGCGGCAAGAGAACTTTATAGATTTTTGCCAAGCCCTGTGCAATTAAGACTGGAGACTTCAGAATCTTGGGAACCTAATTCTCTCACCCAGAATTGTGGAATTCAAACCAAGTAAAGCTAAACTAGGATTAATATAGTGAATATCTCTGTGACTAAAATTTTGTATAAGAGAAACAGATTGCACTTTTCAACTACTTTCTTGGGCCACCTGGAAAATGACAAAGGTTGGATAAACCCGCAGAATTTTTGAAGTGTCTAGTCATCCCAGCTCCAAAGGCTCAAAATAAAAAATGGGGACCCAGTGTGGAATGTGGTAAGAGATTGAAAGTCAGGAGACCCAAGTTCTAATCCTTCCTCTCCAACTGGCGCACTGTGTGACTTTGGACAAGTCCCTTAAATGCCCAGTTCCTCACTTTCCTCATCTGTAAAATGGGGATAAAATGCCCATTCACCCTCCCTCCTAGATTGTGAGGTTCGTCTGGGACAGGGATTGAAATGAATCCGATTATCTTGTATCTACCCTAGTGTTTGACACATAGTAAGTGCTTAACAGATATCATCGTGATTATTATCATATCACATGACTAAATAAACTGTTCAAAGTAGAAAGCTGGACACCTACGGCATGGGTACTTTCTGGAGATTTTGTTCTTCCTGATCGTAATTTGTAGTCAGAACCGGGAAGCCCCGGTTCTGACTAATCACAGCACTTGGCCCAACTAAAATCAAAACCAATCCTAGTTCCTCCCAGATAATTCTCAAGGCATGTGGTGATGCAGCGTGGCTTAGTGGAAAGAACACGGGCTTGGGAGTCGGAGGTCATGGGTTCTAACCCCCACTCCGCCACTTGTCTGCTGTGTGACCTTGGGCAAGTCACTGAAATCTCTGTGCCTCAGTTACCTCATCTGTAAAAATGGGGATTAGAAAATGTGAGCTCCACGTGGGACAATCTGACTACCCTGTATCTACCTCAGCGCTTAGAACTGTGCTGTGCACATAGTAAGTGCTTAACAAATACCCTAATTGTTATTATTATTATGTCCCACTAATGGTGCTGCCACCCCATGAGATCTGTGAGGTTGAAGGGCAGGGAGAAGTCTCCCATCACAGGTGCCCGAGGGCCACTCCTACCTGGGAGAGTTTACATTGGCTTATTCCCCGTGGACCTCAGAGAGCTCAATCCAGCGATCCGGACACATTATCCCGGCTCTGCCACTTGTCAGCTGCTCTGCCACTTGTCAGCTGTGTGACTGTGGGCAAGTCACTTAACTTCTCTGTGTCTCAGTTACCTCATCTGGAAAATGGGGATTCAGACCGTGAGCCTCACTTGGGACAACCTGATTACCCTGTATCTCCCCCAGCGCTTAGAACAGTGCTCTGCACGTAGTAAGCGCTTAATAAATACCAACATTATTGTCTATCGGTTGCCGAAGTGTACATTCCAAGCGCTTAGTACAGTGCTCTGCACATAGTAAGCGCTCAATAAATACTATTGAATGAATGATCCTATCCCACCTGGATGACTGTATCAGCCGCCTTGCCGACCTCCCAGCCTCCTGTCTCTCCAGTCCGGTCCATCCTTCATTCTGCTGCCTGGATCATTTTTCTACAAAATCATTCAGTCCATGTTTCCCCACTCCTCAAGAACCTCCAGTAGTTACCCATCCACCTCCGCATAAAACAAATACCTTCCCGGCAACTTCAAAGTACTCGATGCCCTTGTCCTCTCCTACCTCATCTCGCACCTCTATTATAACCCAGCCCACACACTTTGCTCCTTTAATGCCAACCTGCTCACTGTACCTTGATCTTGTCTATCTCGTCACCAACCTCTCGTCCGTGTCCTCCCCCTTCATATCTGACAATGTCCCTCTCCACCTTGGAAACTTTATCGAAAGCACATCTCCTCCGAGAGGCCTTCTCTGTCCAAGCCCTCTTTTCCTCTTCCCCCATTCCCTTTGGCATCACCTTGATTTGCTCCTTTTATTCACCCCCCATCCCAGCCCCACAACACCTATGTACAGATCTGTAATTTTATTTATCTTCATTAATGCCTGTCCCCCGTCTAGACCGTAAGCTTTATATGGGCAGGGAATGTGTCTGTTATATTGTACTCTCCCAGATGCTTAGTACGGTGCTCTGCACACAGTAAACACTCAAAATTATGATTGATTTCTATTGTTTACAGCCCTAGAAAAGGCTCTGTTTAACTTTTGGCTCAGGTCAATCATGGTTTTTATTGAGCACTTACTATGTGCAAAGCGGTATTCTAAGCTCTTAGGAGAGGGCAGTGCAAGAGAATTAGCAGACACATTCCCTGTCCATAATGAGTTATATCTTTGAAAAACTTGATCTAAGACTTTTCCCAGACTAATTATGGGGGAATAGCCATAAAAAAAGAGTTTCTGGATATTTCCTTCCCTTCCTCAAGATGTGTTTGTTGAAATTGATTGAGATTGTAATTGACTTTGTAACCAGGGGACTTGACATTATCTTTCTTCAGAGGTTTAAAGGCTATATGAACGTGCATAATACCAGTAATAAATAGTAATTTTTAAACACTTGCTAGGTGCAAAGCACTGTACCAAACCCTGGGAAAGTACATGGGTGAGAGCTGTGCTTTGCACCCACTAGGTGTTTGATAAATGAAGCTTAGCCAAGTACGGGTGTCTGAGCTTCGTAACTGATAAAAATTTCAGTTAATAAGGCTAATTGGGGAAACTCCTGGAATAAACAGGGTTGGTGCTATATTCTTTTTTTTTTTGAATACCCACCTTTTTGTTCTGGCCTTTGTGATTTGTGAAGACCTCTCAGATCAGATATAAAATGAGTTTACTCATGTATATAATTCAGACCCTATGGGAGAATAAAATGCTGTTTATCAGAGTCTTATTCAATTGTATTTATTGAGCACTTACTGTGTGCAGAGTACTGTACTAAGCACTTATTGGTAACTGAGAATCTACCAGATGGAAACAAATGAAGAATGATAGATCTTGCAGACTATTCTTGGGCTGCATTTTTTTACTGGTGTACCCTTCAATGCCAACATTATTCTCACGTACTTTTTAATGGTATTTAAGTGCTTATTATGTACAAGGCCGCATACTAAGTGCTTGGATAGATACAAGCTAATATGGATGCAGTCTGTGTTCCACGGGGGTGGGAAGGTGGGTTCATACTCTTAATCCCCATTTTACAGATGAAGTGACAGAGACATAGAGGCCAAGATCACCCAGCAGGCAAATTTCAGAGTCAGGATTGTGTCTCAATGGAAAGAGCCTGGGCTTCAGAGTCAGAGGTCATGGGTTCGACTCCTGGCTCTGCCACTTGTCAGCTGTGTGACTGTGGGCAAGTCACAACTTCTCTGTGCCTCAGTTACCTCATCTGTAAAATGGGGATTAACTGTGAGCCTCATGTGGGACAACCTGATTACCCTGTATCTCCCCCAGCGCTTAGCACAGTGCTCTGCACATAGTAAGCACTTAATAAATGCCAACATTATTATTAACTCAGGTCCTTCTGAATCCTTGGCCTCTGCTCTATCCACTACTGCTTCTCTAAACTGAGTTTCTATTTGGTGCTTTTATTGCAGACTTTCCCTCTGTTAGAAATGTGTCCCTCCATTTTTCCTTTCTCAAAATGGCTGGTTCTAAATTGAAAAGAAACATATTTTCATAACCTCACAAGTTCAAAAATAATAAGAATAATAATTATGGTACTTACTCAGCACTTATGTGCCAGGCCACTGTTCAAAGTGCTGAAGTAGATACAAGATAATCAGGTTGGACACAGGCCCTGTCCCAGATAGGGTTTACAGCTTAATCCCCATTTTACAGATGAGGTAACTGAGGCCCAGGGAAGGGAAGTGGCTTGCCCAAGGTCACCCAGAAGAAAAGTGGGGGAGTCAGGATTAGAACCCACCTCCTCAGACTCCCAGGCCCATGCGCTATCCACTAGGCCATGCTGCTTCTCAGTACAAGTTCTTCCTCCTCCATGTTGGGCAACCTGTTTCTCTTGTATCTCCCCTAATTCTTAGAACAGTGCTTGACACATAGTAAGCGGTCAACAAATACCATAATTAATTCCAAAAACAATGAAAGATGACTAAGAACATCAGCGGCTCTGAGAAACAGCGTGGCCTAATGGAAAGAGTTCAGATTTGGGAGTCTAGAGTACTTGGATTCTAATCCTGGTTCCACCATTTGTGTCTGCAGTGGGACTTTGGGCAAGTCTCTTCACTTCTTTGTGCCTCAGTTACCTCAACTGTAAAATGGGGATTAAGACTGTGAGCCCCAAGTGGAACATGGGCTATGTTCAGCCTGATTCTCTTGACTCTATCCCAGCACGTAATGCAGTGCCTGGCACAGAGTAAGTGCTTAACAAATGCCATTAAAAAAATGAATAGGATCTTTCAGTGGGAATGACTAAAGCAAAGTCTCTTTCCATCCCGCCATCACTAGCCTGATTGGAATGATACTGACAAGATATTAGCTGGCTCCCACTGCAGTGAAGAAGATGGACAGCCTCAAAGCCCAGTTGATGATGAGAGTTTTGGAAAGAAATAATGTTGGTATTTGTTAAGCGCTTACTATGTGCAGAGCACTGTTCTAAGCTCTGGGATAGACATAGGGGAATCAGGTTGTCCCACATGGGGCTCACAGTCTTAATCCCCATTTTACAGATGAGGTAACTGAGGCCCAGAGAAGTTAAGTGACTTGGCCACAGCCACACAGCCGACAAGGGGCAGAGCTGGGATTCGAACTCATGACCTCTGACTCCAAAGCCTGTGCTCTTTCCAATGAGCCACGCTGCTTCTCTAAGAAAGCAGGAAGTTGTGAGAGGAAGCCAGGTTGATTAGTGTCATTGAGCAGATGTTGGTTTTTTTTTTTTTTTCAAAAGTTCTTCCACTTCAGTTCTGTTTTATAGAGATTTGAATCTGGTGTGAATTTTTTTAATGCGAATAGGTTGATGTAATAATAATAATTGTGGTATTTGTTAAGCAAATATTACGAGCCTTGTTTTTATGTCTGTCAATCCTCCCCCCACCCCATTGTGGGCAGGGATTGTCTCTCTTGCTGAATTGTTCTTTCCAAGCGCTTAGTACAGTTTTCTGCACACAGTAAGTGGTCAGTAAATACCATTGAATGAATAAATGGAGTTCTGGGTCCATACAACCTAATCAGGTTGGACCTGTTTCTTGTCCCACATGAGGTTCCCATTCTAAGGGGAAGGGAGAAGAGGTATTCTATAGATGAGGAAACTGAGGCACAGAGACGTTAAGTGACTTGCTCAAGGTTACACGGCAGGCAAATGGCAGAACTGAGATTAGAACCCAGGTCCCCTGGCTCTTTCCAGTGGGCCAAGCTTAAGGAACTGCTTGGTTAAACTAGAGAAAAATTATGCAAAATTGGAGCCCCTTTAAGTGAGGAAATCTGGACTAACAATTTCAGTTGAGTGCCCTTCCCGCTGTTTGTGGGCCCTAACATTTCCAGGTGACACAGCTGAAGTGATATTTGCAGGCTCACTTGTGGATCAAGAATGTCTTTAGGGCATCCAGATACTTGATACTTTGTTGAAATGGTTTCATGCTTCCCGTGCCATTAAACGCTAGAAGAAGGTGACCCGCTCTCATCTCCCTTATGTTGCCGACAACTGAACCGCCCCCCCCATCGATAGCATCCCCGGGTCTTTCTAAGAACCCCCCAAAAGCCACAACTGCCCTGCCTCAGGATCCCAGCAGAGTTAGTGGAAGAATGTGCTTTAGGAGAGTGCTTGACAGTTAACACTTAACAAATGCCATAAAAAAAAGAGCCAGCTAGAAGAAGGACCAAAGCAATGTTGTTTACTGGAGTCAGGTATGATGGAGTTGTGCCATTCCATACTGGTATCCCTGCCTGTTATTCCCTCCACCCTCAGGGTGGGGTCGAGAGGCCTCCCTATCCCCCATCCATCCTGCCCACCCTCCTGCAATATTCCAAGCCCCTTTGGGGATCCCCCCTGCAGGCAGGTCTCCTCATCTATGAGAAGGAGCCTGGCTCAGTGGATAGAGAACAGACCTAGGAGTCAGAAGGAGCTGGGCTCTAATCCCGACTCCACCCCTTGTCTGCTGTGTGATCTAGAGTAAGTCACTTCATTTCTCTGGGCCTCAGTTTACTCCTCTGTAGAATGGGGATAGCGACTATGTCCAACCCGAGTCACTTAACCTCTCTGGGCCTCAGTTACCTCATCTGTAAAATAAGGATTAAGACTGTGAGCCCCATGTGGGACAACCTGATTCCCCCGTGTCTCCTCCAGTGCTTAGAACAGTGCTCTGCACATAGTAAGCGCTTAACAAATACCAACATTATTATTATTAGTTACCTCATCTGAAAAATGGGATGAAGTCTGTGAGCCCCATGTGGGACAACCTGATCACCTTGTATCCCCCCCAGCGCTTAGAACAGTGCTTTGCACATAGTAAGAGCTTAACAAATAACAACATTATTATTATTATTACCCCAGCGCTTCATGCAGTGCCTGGCACATGATAGGTGCTTAACAAATACCATTATCATTATTATTATTAGATGGCCCCGGGGCATTTCGGAATTGTGTCCAAATAGTTTGGGGATGTTTTCTGCCTGAGATTGTGGCACCTGCTTTTCAGCCTCCTGGGAAGGGTCAAGTTTAAGCCCTGGCCAAGAACTTTTTCCAATCCAGAACATAATAATAATATTTAAGTGCTTACTAGGTGCCAAGCACTGTGCTAAACACTGAGGTGGATAGAAGATCATCAGATCAGACACAATCCCTGTCCCATACGGTATTCACAGTCCAGAGGGAAGGGAGAAGAGGCACCGAATCCCCATTTTACACATGAGGAAATGAAAGCACATGATTTGCCCAACGTCAGACAGCAGGCAAGTGGTGAGGCTGGGGTGAGAACCCAAGTCTTCTGACTCCCAGACCTGAGAATCTTTCCACTAGGCCTTGCTGCTTTTTGTGAGGCCTCCTTGCCATCAGAGAGAACTAAGCAGCCATAATTGGGATGTCACCCAACCCCCCTACCTGACTCAGTGATCCTGGAGCAGCGAAGGAAGTGGTGGAGGGGTAGGAAGGATATGGGGAAGAGGGGGTGCTTGTGGGGAGGGGTCTGGAGGAGGAGCCAAGATTTATATTTAGGATTTTACAAATTGCTCCTATTGAGTGCTCAGTCAATGCCATTATCCCCACCAGAGCACTTGACTCTGGATATGAATTTTATCGTCCAGTTGCCCCCTCCCCCCATAGTCGTGGTTAGTGACCCATAGGACAAAGATGGGCAAGGCCTCTATAAAATGAGAATTTGTGAACCCCGATGCCAGCCTCATGAGAGGACCAAGTATGCCAATTTTTTTAGGGAAAGTGAAACTAAGATAAATGGATCTTGAGTCACTTGTCCAAGTGAACATGACTCAGGTTTTGTCAAACACACAGGCACAGTAATGGAAAGGATCACTTTAGAGATGTGCCATATGAATGGCAACTGGCAATCTCCCTGCTGTTCTCATCAAGTCCTGATGTGTTGGGTCTCTAAATGGCTTCAAAATGGACGACAACTAGATACCAGCCGTCAACATGACTGATCTAAGGGTCCTAACAGAGGATTCATTCATTCAATCGTATTTATTGAGCGCTTGCTGTGTGCAGAGCACTGTACTAAACGCTTGGAGGATGGATGTGGAGAGAGAGCCAACTGAAGAGAACTTGGAGGAGGAAAGGAAGGAGGGTTAGGGGGGAAACCTGGCAGGAAGAAGCTTCTCTCTGTTAAAAACTTAAAACTTCTTGGGCTCCTTACATTTTGAGCTCCCTTTTTATTCCCCCTGACTCACCACTGCTGACCCTTTCTCCTGCTCGTCAAGGTTTGATGTTTGGTCAGAGATTTCTGACTCTTGAGTTGGAGTTCCTGATAACCAATCGTAAGTGGGGAGAGTGCTGCGAGAGATTTTATCATTACTATTATTATTATTAACAATAATAATAAATACCTATGGTATTGGTTAAGCGCTTACTGTTGAATCTCCCTTTAACAGATGAGGAAACAAAAGGACATGTTTTGCCCAATGTCACAGAGCAGGCAAGTGTACTAAGCATTGGGGTAGATACAAGCAAATTGGGTTTGACACAGTCCCTGTCCCACGCAGGGCTCACAGTCTCAATCCCCATTTTACAGATGAGGAAACTGAAGCACAAAGAATTTAACTGACTTACCCAAGGTCACACAGCAGGCAAGTGGTGGTCAGGATTGGCACCCGTGACCTCCTGACTCCCAAGCCTGTGCTGTATCCAGGGAAGCATTGCGTAGTGGATAGAGCACTGGCCTGGGAGTCAGAAGGTCATGGGTTCTAATCCTGACTCCGCCACTTGTATGCTGCGTGGCCTTGGGCAAGTCAATTAACTTCTCTGGGCCTCAGTTACCACATACGTAAAATGGGGATTAAGATTGTGAGCCCCATGAGGGACAAATACTGTGTCCAACCCAATTGCTTGTATCCACCCCAGGTCTTAATACAATGTCTGGAAGATAGTAAGCGCATAACAAATGCCCACAATTAGTATCATTATTATTATGCCATGCTGCATTGCACCAAGTGGGTAATCAATCAATCAATGGTATTGAGTGCTTGCTAAGTGCAAGTGCAAAGCATTCATTCAGTTGTATTTATTGAGCACTTACTGTGTGCAGAGCACTGTACTAAGCACTTGGAATGTACAATTCGGCAACAGATAGAGACAATCCCTGCCCAACAAGGGGCTCACTGTCTAAAAGAGCACTGTATTAAGCAGATGGGAGAGTACAATACAACAAAATTAGCAGACACATTCCCTGCCCCTAACGAGCTTAAAGTCTAGGATAAGTAAATAAATAAGTACTGATCCCACTATCAGTCTCAGTAATATATTTATCTTAATGTGTCTCCCCCAGGCGCCTTGTGGGCATTCATTCATTCATTCATTCAGTCATCATTATTGAGCGCTTACTGTGGGCAAAGCACTGTACTAAGCACAGGGGGCAGGTCTACCAACTCTGTTGTGCTCTCCCAAGTGCTTAGTACAGTGCTGTGCACACCATAAGCATTCAGTAAATGCTATTGACTGCTCAGCCCACAATACCTGTGGTCACTTGGCTCACCCAGGTCAGGGCAGTGATTTCCTGTGCATGTCACTAGCTGAGAGGTATGGCGTGGGCAGGCTACAGATATGGCTACCTCAAACAGGAGGAATGACTAGATAAGACAGAATACATCCTTTTCATTGGATTTTTAGGTTATTCCCTGACTCTCTTCAAATTATCCTTGCTGCCTGTTCATGTTGAGTCCACTTGCACTGTGTTGCTTGGCTGATGGAAAGGTATTGGTCCAGAGTGGTGTGGGCACATTTCTATCTATCTGCAAACTCCTCTGGGCTCACGTTTCCATGACGACTGAAAATCAGACCTTCAGTTCTAAACGCTACAGCCTTTTCCTGTCTGGGAGCCCACAGCCCTGTCTATATATGTCCATTCGATTGAGCTCTTGACTTTATTTGGATTGCATTTATTTCCCCCCCCCCACCTTGGCCTCATAGCACTTTTGAAAATATTTGTAAATTATTTATAAGAATGTATGTCTCCCCCTCTAGACTATATACTTTGTGCTCTGCACACAGTAAGCGCTCAGTGAATACCATCCATTCCACAGCTTGATCATTTTTCCATGTCTGTTGCCCCCCTCCTTCCCTCCGCCCTCCCACCAAAAAGTGTGAGCTCCTTGTGGGCAGCTAATGTGTCTTGTGCTTCTGTTGTGCTTCTCAAGAACTTCTTATAGCACATTGAGTCAGTATGTGCTCAATAAATACTGTTATGACTACCACATTTCTCTAGTTTCTTCTGAAATCATGCAGCTTGGGCAAAGTGGCCAAGCAGCATAGGCTAGTGGCTAGAACCCGGGCCTGGGAGTCGGAAGAACGCTATCACTCAGCACAGTACCTGGCATGTAGTAAGCACTTAAACGACTACCATAAAAAAGTGTTGAACATCTCTGCTTTTTAGCGATATAGAGGAATTGGATATTTGATTCTGAAATCTTCCTGAAATTTTGTGGTAAGGGGGAAATTGCAATCTTTTACTCTTGCATCCCTATCATTCACCAAGAGCTGATTTAGATTTGGAAATGTGGATACTTTCTATCTGCTTGATTTTTTTATTTTTTTTTTGGTTAATGAGTTTTTGATAATTAAGAGTCTAGGTAACCATTGCATTAGTTGGCATCAGATTATAAAATTTCACCTTCAGGCAGCATAGTTTATTTCTGAACCTGAAGTGAGTGCCAAAGTAGCATGGTAAAGGGTTTGAGGAAATTCCTCTAAAGCCAGGAAGAAAATTATACATTTTTCCCATCTATTTCAAACTTCAGAACTGTAATGCTCCCCCATCCCCATTTCCTACAGTCTTCAAAATTGGATTACTCAAAAGTGTGGATAACTCAGTTTTTTGAAACAAAAATCACTGATTTTAGGATTATGGCTTTTCACAGCTGTTCTGAGGGAAGGGAGGCATTTTATTCTCTGTTACTGACTGAAAGGAATAGAATAGACAAGAAATTTTTAGCATGGGAGGGCAGGTGGCTTAAAATTTTGCTGAAACATTTAAAGCTGTTCCAGCTACAGTGAGCTTAGTTTTTTTCCCCCTTTTTTGATGAGTGTAGAAGGTCAAGTACCTATGACTGTGCGGAGAAAGATGCAATAGCAAAAGAGTTCATACATTTTTTTTTATAACACCTTTGCTCATGCAGTACTAGACAAGTGATAGTTGAAAAGAGGGACATATTTATTTGTATATGATAAAGTTTATTGATGGGGAAACTGATGTCAGCCTGGTTAAAATGTTCTACCTAAGATAAACCGTATGCAAATAGAAAAGAATAATGGAGACCCGGATCTATTTTCCTAACTCTGAATGATGTTGACATTTGGGTCTTCCTCCTTAGTTTTAAATGCTAAATGGGGCAGAGCTTCAGGGTTTGCCCAGGTAATTTAAGTTAAAGGTCACAGATGGAGGTCTGTCTATTTCTGATCAGTAACTCGAAGTTTCCCAAGTGTTGTCCCCTTATTTTGAGGGTTGTCTCTGATCAGATTTCTCCTAGTCCAAGCCCAACAGTCGCCATAATTGTGACCGCTTAACTGAGACTCCCCCCCCCCCCCCCCCCCCCCCCCGCCCAAAAACCTTTTGCATTTCTCCCCCAACAACTTTTGCTGCTTACCTAAACAGTGCACACCCAAGATAAGAAAAAAGAAACACCCTCCAAAAGCAGATTGCAGTGTTTTAATGGGCTCTCACCAATTCATAACGAGGAGAAGGCCTGTTTATAGCATTATATTATACTCTCAAAGCATTTAGTGCTCTGCACACAGTAGGCACTCAATAAATTCGATTGATTTCCTCACCACAGAGCTCCTGTGAACTCAAATCCTGGTTCCCAGTAATGTTATTCCATTTGTTTGCAATTTTTCTTCTATCATTTTTCTCCCTCTCTCTGGACGTGTTTTGCGTTTTCTTTTTGTGAGTGCTCAATGCAGAAAATTGTGGGTCAGAAAACCTTAACCAGCACTTAACTGAATCTCTGTTTTAAGGTGTGTTTCAAATTCGATTAAACAATAGCTAAGAAGGATGTCTTTCCTTTCTCACACTACTATGCTAATCCCTCATCAAAGAAAAGGAACCATGGAAGACCCCTAAAGGCTCATTCAGGCTAAGGAATGTAGGGCAGAAGAAAGGCCCTGAAGTTCGATTGGACAGTTCAGTGCTGTTCATTCTGTGGTTTCTGCAATGAAGATGGATTTGCTGGTTTCAAATTAGTAGGGAAAATGCTATCTGGGCCTTCTATCCAGAGTCTACATGGGATCAGACAAATGGGCCTAATGAGAAATGTTTTCTCTTTGTCTGTTTCCTTTGTGTTTGGCTTTTCTTGGGAATGGGTTTGGGGGAAATGTGAGTGTCGTTGCCACAGGTATGTGCCAGTATTTTCCAGGTGGAGAGGTATCATAGTTTAGTCAATATGGACAGGACAAATGCTGAGGGGCAAATGCTAACTCACATGTCGATATGGGAATTAAAATTATATATTTTTATGGTATTTAAATGCTTACTAGGCCATATTCTTTCTCTGAGCCTTTCCCAACTAAATCCTTTTTTCTGTTTTTCTTTTTATGGTATTTGTTAAGCGCTTATTCTGTGCCAGGTACTGTACTATGCTCTGGGGTGGATACCAGCGAATCAGGTTGGACATAGTCACTGTCCCACATGGGGCTCACAGTCTTAATCCCCATTATACAGATGAGGTAACCGAGGCACAGAGAAGTCGTCAATCATATTTATTGAGCACTTGCCGTGTGCAGGACGCTGTACTAAGCTCTTGGGAGAGTACACTGTAGCAGACATTCCCTGCCCACATCGAGCTTTACAGTGACTTGCCCAAGGTCACACAGCAGACAAGTGGTGTGGCAGAATTAGAACCCAGGTCTTTCTGACTCCTAGGCTCATGGTCTATCCTCTAAGCCACACTGCTCTTTTCCTCTACTCTTTCCTCAGCTGGTTATGCCTCCTGTTCTGCCCTTTTCCTCTTTTCCTCCTTTCTTGTTCTTCCCACAACCCAGTGGTCAGAGAGAATCGGTTGATTTGCATTTGGATCTGTACCCCTTAAGCACTTGATATTCGCCCCACTGCACGTCTGTACCTAAAGTATTTAAGCGCTTACTATGTGCCAGGCACTGGACTCCATCTCCTCCCTCATTTTCCCTATCTATTTTCATGCCTGTTTCCCCCCTGCTAGATTGTAAACTGACTGAGCAGGGAGGGTGTCTTACCAATAGTACTCTCCAAACTCTTAGAATAGTGCTCTGCACACAACACTGGATAAATATTGATTAAAAATTAATTTAGCTCATGGGCATTACTTCAAAAGCTGCTTCTTAAGGAACCACTGTGATCTTTATCGTTGCATTTCTGTGACTGTTTTCCTCCAATTCTTGTTCTAGGCCTTCACCAAAACATATCCTTGTGTGCCCATAACTGCCCTTATGATGCGTTGGTTGAAGAGGCAGTATTTGCTTGACAAACTTTTCAGCCTATTTTCTTTGAGCTTCCCTCTCCACTAGTCAGAGACCATTTTAATCCCAGCGGTTCCACGATTAACCTTCCTTTGTTTTTAAAAGTAAACAGGAAGGGTTGGAGTTTCCTGCTCGCACAAACCTTGCTTTCTACGAGTTATCGGATCCATAATCTGGTTTATCCACATTACATCTCCCAAAGGAAGGAAATCATTTCTTATGTGTCTGAATTTACTTTCTGTTTCAAATTAGTTTCTAGGGATATGTGACGCTGAAGAAAGGCGCCCTCCAGGTCCTCTGGGAAGAAGCTGATGGAGACGAACCAATGAACTAAACTAATTTATTGATTTAGGCCCATTAATTTCTCTCTCTCCCTTAAGGCTGTGAGCTCATTGTGAGCAGGGAATGTGTCTGTTTATAGTTGGATTGTACTCTCCCAAGCACTTAGTACAGTGCTATGCACCCAGTAAGCGCTCAATAAATATGAATGAATGAGTGAATGAACTAAATGTTCTTGAACTGTGAATGTTATATGATGTAACCCGTCACATGTCATGTATCAGAGGAGGGAGGAGACATCAAGAGATCATGTGGTCATGCCCTCTGGCTCCAGAAGAAGAATGAAGAAAGCGACCATTCCTACCTTAAAGGTCCCCATGTTATGTACCCTTGGGATTTTTATGCCCATTTCCTCCTCTTCAAGTCCTCATTAGATTGTTAGAGCCTTGAGGGCAGGGATTGAGTTTTAATAATAATGACGTTGGTTTTTGTTAAGCGCTTACTATATGCCAAGCACTGTTCTAAGTGCTGGAGTAGATACAAGGTAATCAGGCTGTCCCACATGGGGCTAACAGTCTTTATCCCCACTGAGTTAACTGAGACACAGAGAGGTTAAGTGACTTGCCCAAGGTCACACAGCTGACAAGCGGCGGAGCCGAGATTAGAACCCATGACCTCTGACTCCCAAGCCCGTGCTCTTTCCACTAAGCCACACTGCTTCTCTTTTACACATCAATATGTAGATATATGTATTTATTATGGAATTTAAGTGCTTGCTATGTGTCAGGTGCTGAACTAAGTGCTGAGGTTGATATAGGACAATTGAGTTGGACACAGCCCCTTTCCCCCATAGAGCACACAGTCTTAATCCCCATTTTACAGATGAGGTAATTGAGGCAACAGAGAAGTGAAGTGACTTGCCCAAGGTCACACAGCAGACAAGTGGCAGAGATGGGATTAGAACCCAGGTCCTTCCGACTCCCAGGCCTGTGCTGTAGCCATTAGGCCAAGCTGCCTCGCTTTACTTATTTTGTACCTTTTCAAGTATTTAGTGCAGTAGATGCCTAATAAATAGTATTGCTTGATTAATATGTAGATACTTGTGTTAATATCAAGTGCTTAATACTGTGCTCTGCACACGGTAAGTGCTTTCAGGATGTGATTGATTAAAGTGAAGATCTGGCCTATGTCCTCTCCATAATATCCCCTTAAATATTTAGAAAGATTAAGTCATCCTTCGTCTTCTCTAAGTTAAACAACCCCAATTGCATTTTCTCTTCCCACCTGACCTATTTTCCATTGCTTTAATCAGTTTTGTCACTCTACTCTGGATTCGCTCCAGTTTCTCTACATCCATTTTAAAGTGAAGTGACCACACTGCACTCTATCTAATGAGGGTTTCAGCTACGCAGACTAGAGTTGAAGGATAACATATCATGACTCTTGCATATCCTATTCCCGACAATACCTCCTGGGATTGTACGCGGTGGATATTTTCATTAGTGGGACGTGAGTAATTCCTGTCTGACCGCTGCTCACGTACAACCTGGCTTTTTTCCGTCACCGCTGTCTCTCGCCAGGCTGCCCCCGCCCCATATTAGTTTTGTGTCCTACCTTCCTCTGGTCTCTATGGGGTGAGGCCCTTGTAACAATAGCTGGTCAATTAGGATGTCATGGAGGATGGGATCTAACTCCTTACCAACCACAGGAACAAGGGCGAACGACTGTGGTAATCTGTCGTTAGGAAGAGACGAAATGCGCCTGGCACAATTTATCCTTCGCGCAATATTATTGACTGCTTCCTTAATTCTGAGGCTTTTTGAGGTTGTTTTAATTGATTGAGTGATCCCTGACTCAGCCCTCATTTCCCCTCCCCATCCTCCACTCTGCATCAACTACGCACTTGGCTGTGTATACCCCTTGAGCTCTTTGATACTCGCCCCAGCTATATAGCACTTGTGTAAATATTTTTTTACTCTGTTTCCTCATCTATAGTTTATTTTAAAGTCTGTCTCTCCCCCTATACTATAAGTTCGTTGAGGGCAGGGATTACATCTGCCAACTCTACTATATTGTAATTTCCCAAACACTTAGGATAATAGCTCACAGTAAGCACTCAGAAAAAAGCATCAGTTGAACGATTGATTATTTGTTCTAATGCCCTGTCACCAGTATTAAGCTGGCTGGTCAGCCATTGCTAGAGCCAAATTTATTTTATCAATCAGTGGTATTTGTTGAGCGGTGCTTATTTTGTGCTGAGCAATCAATCAATCAGGGTATTTATTGAACACTTACTGGGTGCAGAGCACTGCACTAAGTGCATGGGAGAGTACAATGCAACAGAGTCGGTAGACATGTTCCCTGCCCACAAGGAGCTTACAGTCTAGAGGGAGGACCATACAGTCTAGAGCACAGTACTAGGTCTTTGGGAGAATACAGTACAATAGAGTTGGTAGACTTGAACCCTGCTCTCAAGGAGCTTACAGACTAATGGTTGGGTGTGTTATTTTCAAATCCTCATGACTTTCTCCCTCACTCAAACACCAGAAAGGGGAAAAGGTATCTGAAAATGTTTCTCTACCCAAAAGTTAAAACAAGAGCAGTGAGTGTGTACATGAGAAGCAGCGTGGCTCAGTGGAAAGAGCACGGGCTTCGGAGTCAGAGGTCATGGGTTCGAATCCCGGCTCGGCCACTTGGCAGCTGTGTAACTTTGGGCACGTCGCTTCACTTCTCGGTGCCTCAGTTCCCTCATCTGTAAAATGGGGATGAAGACTGTGAGCCCCACGTGGGACAACCTCATTCCCCTGTGTCTACCCCAGCGCTTAAAACAGTGCTCGGCACATAGTAAGTGCTTAACAAATACCACCATTATTATTATTAGCGGCTTCCTTTGTGGAGCACGACCTTCAAGCTCTGATTAAAATGGTTGGTTTAAGATTGCTGATGACTTTTCTATTTCCATCAGATGTTTCAATATTCATCATACTTCAATATTCTCTCAATGCTAAAGGATCGCAAAAGCTTAATACGTAGCACTTATTGATTACCTGAATATGTAGCACTTATTGATTACCTGCAAGGCCAGTTTGTATCTGGGGTTCACTGAAAGTGTCGATTAAGAATAGTGGCATTTAAGTAGTAATAATAGTGTTTATGGAATGCTTACTTTGTGTAGAGTACTGTACTAAGCACTGGGAGAGGATACCCAGAAAGGATTTATACATGGTCCCCATCCTTTTGGGGATCTCACAAGTCTAGGAACTTATTATGTGCTAAACACTGGGGTAGATAGAGAATTATGAGGTGTGACCAAATCTCTGACATACGTAGGGCTCACAATCATTCCTATCCCCATTTTACAGATGAGGAATCTGATACCCAGGGATCTCAGTAATAATTGTGGTATTTGTTAAGCGCTTAGTATGTGCCAAGCATGGTTCATTCATTCGTTCGATCGTATTTATTTCAACGCTTACTGTGTGCAGAGCACTGTTCTAAGCGCTGGGGTAGATACAAGGTAATCGTTGGACACAATCCCTGCCCCACATGGGGTTCCCAGTTTTAATCCCCATTTTACGGATGAGGTAACTGAGGCACAGAGAATTGGAGTGACTTGCCCAAGGTCACACAACAGACAGGTGGCGGAGCCGAAATTAGAACCCGCATCCTTTGACTTCCAAGCCCGTGCTCTTGTCACTAGGCCATGCTGCTTCTGTAAGTGACTTGCCCAAGATCACTTTGCAGGCCAGTGACACACCTGGGACTCAAACCTGGGTCTCCTGTTTCCCAGTCAGCCCTGTGCTCTTTTTACTGGGCCACGTGATGATTTGCAATTTGTACAAAGACTAATACCACCTGTAGGGGATGTGCAATTCCCTTTGGGCAAGTGAGATGATTTATCATGGCCAAGGTCTATGTACTTGACAGTCATGTGGTAAGTAGATGGGGTGTGCACATAAGAAATTGCTGAATGCTCTCTTTTCAGTGACAACATTCGTAAAGTGTGTTTTAAGGGCAAAATGACTTCAGAAAGCAGACGTTTACGGTGGCTTGTTTTGTCTGTGGGACTGTTCTACTAAAATCAACTCTCCCTCTTGAAGTCTTGTTCCTTCTGTAATAATATTAGTGATATTTCTTAAGTATTTCCCATGTACCAAACACTGTAAAATAATTAATAATAATTATAGTATCTGTTAAGCGCTTACTGTGTGCCAAGCACTGTTCTAAGCGCTTGGGTGGATATAAGCATATTGGGTTGGACACAGTCCCTGTCCCAAGTGGGGCTCACGGTCTCAGTCCGCATTTTACGGATGAGGTAACCGAGGACCGGAGAAGTAAAGTGACTTGTCCAAGGTCACGCAGCGGACAAGTGGCAGAGCAGGATTAGAACTATGACTTTCTGACTCCCAGGCCTATGCTCTATCCACTACACCACGTTGCTTCAAGTGCTGGGGAGGATATACAATATGAGCAGATTGGACACAGTCCCCATCCATCCCACATGGTGCTCACAGCCTAGAAGAGAGAACAGGTATTTCATCCCCATTTACAGGTGAAGAAACTGAGGCACAGAAGTCATTCGACTCGATCGCGGTCACACAGTGCCACTTTAAGAGCCCACATTTGAGTGATCACAGAAATTGATTTCTTTCTCTCTCTGTCTGTCCTTCTTGCAGCTGGTCAGCCTGTTGCTGATCGGAATCGCCGCCTGGGGCATCGGCTTCGGGCTCATTTCCAGCCTGCGGGTGGTCGGCGTGGTCATCGCAGTGGGCATCTTCCTGTTTCTGATCGCGTTGGTCGGGCTGATTGGAGCCGTCAAACACCACCAGGTGTTGCTCTTCTTCGTATCCTTTGTGGTGGTCAAATCTGAAGATTTCTGGTGATGCCATCGCAGAAATAATAATAATATAGATGGTATTTGTTAAGCGCTTACTATGTGCCAAGCACCATTCTAAGTGCTGGTACAGATACAAGGGACTCGGGATGTCCCATGTGGGGCTCCTAGTCTTAATCCCCATTTTACGGATGAGGTAACTGAGGCACAGAGAAGTTAAATGACTTGCCCAAAGTCACACAGCTGACAGGTGGCAGAGTTGGGATTAGAACCCACAACCTCTGACTCTCCAGCCTATGCTCTTTCCATCTGTTAAGCACTTACTATGTGTCAAACACTGTTCAAAGCCCTGGAGTAGATATGAAGTAATCAAGTTGGAGACAGTCCCTATCCCATTCACACTCTTAATCCCCATTTTCCAGTTGAGGTAAACTGAGGCCCAGAGAAGTAAAGTGACTTGCCCAAGGTCACACAGCAGACAAGTGGCGGAGCAGGGATGAGAACCCAGGTCCTTCTGACTCCCAGGCCTGTGTTCTATCCACTAGACCACGCTGCTTTATAATGATTTGTGCTTCTTTTCCAATCTCGCTTCCCCCCCCCCCCCCACCTGCCACGGAGCGACCTATAAATCAACATTTAAATCTCAAGGGCAGGTGCAGGAGAAGGTTGTTGGCAGCTGCTGCTGTCCTGCTTAGTCAGCCAGGCTCACGGTCACATGGGACTCGGTCAGCTGATGGGGGGGAAAAAAAAAAACTTTGGAGTGCACAAGGTCTGTTGCTCTACAAATTTCTACTTGATAGATCAATCCTTGGTATTTATGGAGTGCATACTGTGTGCAGAGCACCATACTAAGCACTTGGGAGAGTAAAATACAACCGAGTCAGTGAACACATTCCTTGCCCTAAATGAGCTTGCAGGATAGAGGGGGAGACGGGTGATATAAATACATAATTAATATGAGATTTCAAGATATGTGCATGTGTTGTGGGGTTGGATATCCAGTGTCCAGAGGTCACAGATCCAAGTGAGAAGCAGCATGGCCTAGTGGATAGAGCACAGGCCTGGTAATCACAAGGACCTGGGTTCTAGTCACAGCTTTGCCACTTATCTGCTATGTGACATTGGGAAAGTCACTTCACTTTGCCTCAGTTACCTCATCTGTAAAATGGGGATTAGGACTGTTAGCCCCCATGTGGTACCTGGATCGTGTCCAATCTGATTACTTTGTATCTACCCCAGAGTTTAGAAAAGTGCTTGCCACATAGTGAGCACTTAACATATACCGTAAAACAAACAACCAAATTTTAATGTGGTTAATTTTATCTGTCGCCTTTGGCCTCTGCCTCAGTTCCACCGATGGTGCCCGCTAACTCTGTCCAGCAGTGTGGCTGAAAGGAGCCATGAGTGACCCACAGTCATTGGAATCCTGAGCCAAAACTTCTTATTCTCCACCGACCCTAATGTACTGAGATGGGTCAACGGACAAACGTCGGAGCTAGTCAGGTTGGTTGTTTAGCCACGGTAATCAGGGATTTCAGAATAGTGGCGAGAGCAAGGGAAACTGTTTTCTAGCTGTGAGGTGATGTTAAGAGTTGATGAAGTGTGCGAAGGTTAGTCTAGCTGCTGTTTTGGCTTACCAGTTTTTTCATATGTTCATTTATTCATTCAGTAATATTTATTAAGCGCTTACTATGTGCAGAGCACTGTACTAAGGTGCTTGGAATGTACAATTCAGCAACAGATAGAGACAATCCCTGCCCGATAACGGGCTCATGGTCTAAACGGGGGAGACAGACAGCAAAACAGAACAAAACAAAATGAGACATCATCAAGATAAATAGAATCATGGAGAGAGATATATGTGTTTGGAGAGATGCATCAGGTATACTCTTTTAATATTTAAGCATTTATTCCACAAACTGTGGGTGTCCTTAAGCTTGATAAACTCAGGGTAATTTGATTTTGTTCCGTAGTGATTTAGTACTGCTTCAAGAATAGTCAACACTGGGGTTTTGTGGAGGTAAAACCACTTGAATTTCCACCGTATCTGCTTTAAGAAATAAGATTTTTTTTCCTGATATTAGAACTGCCTTAAATTGGTCTTTCTGATTTTGCAAGCCTCCCAATTTAGTGCATAATCCACCAGATCATTAAATCTTTATATACAAATACATGAAGAGCATCTTCTACAATCTCCAGATTATAGTTTTGATCTTTTAGAATCTGAAAGTGAAAGTCAGCAGGTGTCAGTTTGAAACGAAGAATGGCACCATCGTTTTTCTGAGCAAGGAAGCAACTATGCGTGTCCAATAGATCATCTTAAAAGCAAGTAATTATAAACTAGTCATAAAACTCCCCTGGTGAACACAGTCCTTGAAATGCTGGAAACTACAGAACTAATTCAAGAGTGCTTTGTGCACTCATTAGACTGTAGCTGTAACATTATAAGGTGATTGTTAATTTCAAATCCTGTCTTTATTTGCCAGATAAACCACCCAAGTTCAGATCCCAGAATAGAATCCTCACAGTTTCTGGTTTTCCTACTTCCGTTTATCTGTGTCTCTTGATTCGATGTCCTCCTTCCCAATCCTATATGGGGAAACCAGAAATCTCCAACATCTGAAATGCCCTCACACCCCCGCCAAAAAAACAAACCAAAACAAAAAATCCAAAACAAAACAAAATTATCGACTGGAGAAGTTGTAAAGAATAAAAGAGGCAATGTTGGGGAATTTATGGTCTAATGAAATGGTGTGTTTTTGGTTTTTTTTGGTGAGGAGGTTGAGGAGTTCTTAATCCCTTACAATGTGTTCAACAATGTAGTAAGTCCTAAGGGAGATGCAAGTGAATCAGGTTAGACACAGTCTCTGTCCCACATGGGATCACAGTCTAAGTAAAAGTGAAAACAAGCCTTGAATCCTCATTTTACAGTTGAGGAAGCTGAGGCACAGAGAAGTGATTAGCCCAAGGTCACCCAGTGGATAAACTGTGGAGTTAGGATTAGAACCCAGGTCCTTCTCACTCGCAGGCCCATGCTCTATCCACTAAGCCATGTTGCTGCCCAAATAGTTGGTATAGACAAAAGGGGAAATTCACTTAGAAAAGGACAGAAGACCAGAACATGCAATAATCATACCCAGGAGCACTTTAAGGTTCTGCAAGGCCCAGGCGTATATGCTCAGACTGCTGGCTACATCGATTAAAGCAGCAGCTACAGGGATTCAGGCGTGTATTAAATTGTGGTATTTGTTAGCTGCTTGCTCTATTCCAAGCCCTGGATTAAGTGCTGGGATGGATATAGGATAATCGTGACAGACACATCTCCCCATCCTGCATGAAGCTCACACTAAGTAGGAGTAGGAAGTAGAACAGACATTGACTCCCCATCTAACAGATGAGGAAAATGAGGCACAGAGATGTGAAGAGGCTTGTCTGTGGTTACACAACAATCAAGTGGCAGAGCCGGGTTGAGACCGCAGGACCCTCTGGTTCCCAGGCCCGTGCTCTCTCCACTAGGTCACGATGCTTTCACATGGCAGAGGGATATGTACTGGGATATCCCTGGGGCGAGCCTCACCTGGAAGTCTGATGGGTTTGGGCGCTGGGTCGTAGAGGGCAGTTTGTCTTGGGGTGCCGTCCATTTGGTCCAGGGTTAAAAAGCCTGGCTAAGTGTGTGGTTATAAGATGGCTAAAGAGGTGAAGTACCTGGTTAAATGTGAAGTGTATTTTTTCAAAAAGGTAGACTACTCTCCTTAACTATGAACTCCCAGTACATGATTATTCTTTTGCTGGTATTTATTGTGCAGTTTTCTGTCTCTTGCGCTTGTTTGGCACTGAACCAGGAGCAACAGGTAAGAGTCTCTACGTTGATTTCTATTTTGTCTCTCTACCCCTTTCTTGGCCTCTTCTACTTCCTCCCTCTTCTCCCCACCTCCCTCTTCCTCATTCTCTCTCTCGACTGAAGGGCAAGGAGGACAACATTATAGCAGTTGATGTTCAGAATGGCTTGAATGCCACCAATAGCCAGATCCAATAGCATCATTAAATAGCATCGTAAAATTGTTGCACCCTTGCCGATTTATGGCGTAAAATTTGATACCAAACACTTGCTGTCTCATAGAAGCAGTCCTCCTCTCTTTCTATTTTCTAACTTACAGGAAGAAACTTTCAGGGCTGAGACCACGTGGTCACCCTTTTCATTCATTCACTTATTCAGGTTACTGTTTGCAGAGCACTGTACTGAGTTCTTGGAAAGTACAGTTCAGCAACAAATAGAGACATTTCCCTCCCACAACGGCTCACAGTCTAGAAGGGGGGAGACAGACATCAAAACAAGTGAACAGACATCAATAGCATCAATATAAATAAATGTAATTATAAATATATACACATCATTAATAAAATAAATAGAATTTTAAGTATGTACATATGTACAAGTGCTGTGGGGCAGGGAGGGGGGTAGAGCAGAGAGAACGAGAGGGGACGATGGGGAAGGGAGGATAATGTGATGTTCTAAGGAGTAGGTTTTTGAAGTTCTCGAGCCCATGAATCAATCAATCATATTTACTGAGTGCTGACTCTCTGCAGAGCACTGTACCAACCGTTCGAGAGAGTACAATATAACCCGGTTGGTAGACAAGTTCCATGCCCACAATGAGCTTAGAGTCTGTCAGTCCATCAACAGTGTATATTGAGCACCTACCATGTGCAGAGCTCTGTACTCAGTAAGGAGTGTATCTGCAGCGACAGCTAGCAGCATTCTCAACTTCCAGAAAGTCACAAAGACTGTGGTGTTTGCTGTGATTTTTGGACTCTGAGCCCTTAAGAGCCTGAAAGTCTGTGCCTCTAACCAAATTCATTCATTCAATAGTATTTATTGAGCGCTTACTATGTGCAGACCACTGTACTAAGCACTTGGAATGTACAATTCAGCAACAGATAGAGACAAATCCTCAATCCCTTCTGTTGGATTTATCATGGTACTCTCTCAAGCGCTTAGTACAATGCTCTGCACATAGTAAGAATTCAGTAGATACGATTGATCATTGCCCTTGTCTTTTTTTTACATTGTTTTCATTTCATGCCTCCTAATAGTCTTTTGCCCATCCCCTTCATTCATTCAGATTGTGAGCCCCTTAAAGAACAGGGACCGTGTCTATTTTCACCTGGGTATTTCTTACCCAGTTCTCTGCACAAAGTAGGCACTTAATAAATATTGAGTATACTAATTCTAGAAATGCAGGACTGAGCTGACTGCATCGTACCACTGAGTCCTTCTTGGAAGTATCAATTAATCAGTGGTATGCTCTAGTCTGAAAGCTCGTTGTCGGCAGGGCACACCTCTGCCAACTCAGGTGCATTGTCCTTTCCCAAATACTTAGTACAGTTCTCTGCACTCAGTAAGCTCTCAGTAAATATGATTGATTGAGCGCTTCTGTATGCAGAGCACTGAATGAACCATGTGGGAGAATACCGTGCCACAGACTTGGTAGACATGTTTCTTTACCCACAAGCAGCTTAGAGTCTAGAAGGGGAGACCGGCATTAAAATAAGTTACAGATGTCTACATAAGGATGGTGGAACTGAGGCTAAAAATTATTCTGTTTATCTTAAAACTAGACTGTAAAGTCCAGAGAGATGAGATTATGTCTACCAACTCTATTATACTCTCCCACGTTTTAGTACAGTACTCTGCACACAGTAAGTGCTCAGTAAATGCCATTGATTGAGTATAGCTGCAATGAGGCAAGAATTCTCATCTCCTCTCTTTATAATTACCTACATGGGTGTAGTGAATAGAGCATGGGCCTAGGAGTCAGAAAGCCTTGGGTTCGAATCCTTGCTCCGCCACTTATCTGCTATCTGGCTTTGGGGAAGTCACTTCACTTCTCTGAGCCTCAGTTACCTCATCTGTAAAATGGGGATGAAGACTGTGAGCCATATGCAGGACGGGGACTTTGTCCAACTCGATTTGCTCGTATCCACCCCAGCGCTTAGCACGGTGCCTGGCACCTAGTAAGCGCTTAACAAATACCATAATTGTGACTCTCCCAGGCTGACTTCTGCACCTCAGGGTCAATAAATCCCAATGGATTATTTATCAGTGATATTTATTGAGCACTTACTGTGCTCTTGGGAGAGACGTGATTTAGGCCTGACATTTATTGTTTTGTTAAATGTATTCCTAGGGTCAGCTTCTGGAAGTTGGATGGAACAATACGGCCAGTGCTAGAAATGACATCCAGAGAAGTTTGAACTGCTGTGGATTCCGAAGTTTTAACCACAATGACACCTGCCTTGCTGTAAGTCTGGGTGGGAGACTGTTCCCTCAGGAAAAGGTCAACATATCCTAGGAAACCAGCCATCAAGAGATCTAGCAGGCCCTTGCTTCTCTTGCTCCTTCCTTAACATTTCCTACCGGACTTCCCCTTTCCTCCGTGACTTTCATTTGGGTCCTAAATGGCTGAGACAGTAGGGTGGGAGAGAGCCGAAGGGTGAAGGAACAAAACAAGCACCGGACTAAATCCTTTCCCAGGAAACGAGGTCATTCCCCAAATCTTGTGCATTTCCCGTTTCAGAGTTGCTTCCAAAGCGGCCAGCTGTGTTCTCTGTGCGCACCGATCATAGAAGAGTATGCAGGAGAGGTTTTGCGATTTGTTGGGGGCATCGGCCTCTTCTTTAGTTTCACGGAGGTGAGTGAAAGAGGCGGGCTTCTCTCCAGTTCATCACTGGTTTCCATGAAAATTTGTCTGGTATTTCTGTCAGTGTGACCTGGAAATAGAATAATTTTTTTTTAAATGGTATTTGTTAAGGACTTACTGAATGTCAGGTACTGTATTAAGTGCTGTTGTAGATACAAGCTAATCAAGTTGGTCACAGTGCGTGTCCTAGTCCGTCTCAGTCTTCATCCCCATTTTACAGATGAGGTAACTGAAGCACAGAGAAGTTGTGATTTTCCCGAAGTCATACAGCAGTCAAGCGGTGGAGCTGGGATTAGAACCCAGGTCCTGTGACTCCCAGGTCCGTGCTTTATGCACTCGGCCATACTGTGTGTCAAAATTGCATCCCCTTTTAAGGGGTCAGGACAGTATAGTTTATGTCCTGCAATTTTTAGTAGTTTTCTCCAACACAACACTCTTTGACACCAGTCAGGAGACCTGCAATATTATCTTTAATAACAGTGTAGGCCTGAGGAGTTGTATTTAAGGTACAAACCCTTTCCTAGGTGCAAAGCACTGGGGTAGATATAAGATAGATTAGACCAATCCCATCCCACATGGAATCTATGATCTTGGAGGTGGGAAAAGCAGGTATCTCTGTCCCTAATCAATCAGTCGGTTGTACTTTAGCACCTACTGCGTTTAGAGCACTGTGCTAAGCATAATAATAATAATAATAATGGTGGGTTTGCTAAGTGCTTACTCTGCACCAGGCACAGTACTAAGCACTGGGGTGGATTCAAGCAAATTGGAGTGGACATAGACTCTGTCCCACATGAGGCTCAAAGTCTTTATCCCCATTTTACAGATGAGGTAGCTGAGGCCCAGAAGAGTGAAGAGACTTGTCCGAGGTCACACGGCAGACAAGTGACAGAGCCAGGGTTAGACTCTAGGTCCTTCTGACTTCCAGGCCCATGCTCTGTCCACTAGGCCACACTGCTTCAAAAGTACAGTATAAAAGAGTTTGTAAACATATTCCCTACCCATAACAAGCTTACAGTTTAGAATGGGAGATGGGTATATATGGATATATATATATTAGTGCTATGGGGTTGAGAAAGGGGTGAATAAAGGGTGGAAATCCAAGGGTAAGGGCAATGCAGAAAGGAGTGAGGGAGGAGAAAATGAGGGTCTAGTCAGGGAAGGCCTCTTGGAGGAGACGGGCCTTTGAAAAGGCTTTGAAGGTGGAGAGGGTGAGTTTCTGTTGGCTATAAAGAGGGAAGGCATTCCAGGCCAGAGAAAGGACTCGAGTGAGAGGTAAGTGACGAGATAGATGACACTGAGGTACAGTTGAGTAGATTGACATCAGAGGAGCGAAATATGTGGGCTGTGTTGTGGTAGGAAATCAGCAAGGCTAGATAGGAGGGGGTAAATTGATTGAGCACTTTAAAAGCCGATGGTGAGTTTCTGTTCGATGCGGAGGTGCGTGGGCAACCGCTGCAGGTTCTTGAGTGAACTGAATGATTTTGTAGAAAAATGATCTGGGCAGCAGAGTGAAGTATGGTCTGAAATGGGGAGAGACAGGAGGCAGGGAAGTCAGCAAAGAGGCTTATGCAATAGGGAAGGTGGTAACAGTTTGGATGGAGGGGAAAGGGTGGATTCTCACAATATTGTGAAGGTTGAACCCAAAGGATTTGGTGACAGATTGAATATGTGGGTTGAACGAGAGAGAGGAGTAAAGGCTAATGCCAAGATTATGGGCTTGTGAGACAGGAAGGATGCTGGTGATGTCTTCAGTGACGGGGCACTCGGAGGAGGAAAGGGTTTGCGTGGGAAGATAAGGAGTTTTGTTCTAGGTGTGTTAAGTGGTGGGACATCCAAGTAGAGATGTCCCGAAGGCAGGAGGAAATGTGAGACTGTAGAGAAGGATGAGGGCTGGATCCGACATAGGGATGGTCGTTGAAACCTTGGGAGCGAATTAGTTCTCCAAGGGAGTGAGTGTAGATAGAGAATAGAAAGGGACCCGTAACTGAACTTTGAGGGATCCCCACAGTTAGGGTGTGGGAGGCAGAGGAGGAGCCCGTGAAAGAGACTGAGAATGAGCAGCCAGAGAGATGAGAGGAGAACCAAGAAGGACAATGGCAGCATAGCCAAGGTTGGATAACATTTCCAGGAGAAGGGGGTAGTCCGTAGTGTCGAAGGCAACTGCGAGATTGAGGAGGATGAGGATGGAGTAGAGGCCATTGGGTTTGGCAAGAAGGAGATCATTTGGAGAGATTAATTGATTTGCCAAGGCACTACAGCAGCTCAGTGGCAGACCTGGGAGTAGAACGCAGTCTCCTGCTCTTCTGTGCAAATTATCCAAATTAAGCTCCTGTTGACTTTAATTAACCTAGTGTTGCCAAACCACTGCTGGCTGTGGCAAATCACAATGAGGGAAAGAGCACGGGCCTGGGGGTCAGAGGACCTGGGTTCTAATCCCGGCTCTGCCACTTGTCTGCTGTGTGACCTCAGGCAAATCACTTAATTTCTCATCGTATCTCGATCTCTTCTATCTCACTGCCAACCTCTTGTCCATATCCTGCCTCTGGCCTGGAATGTCTTCCCTTCTCAGATAAGATGGACAGTTGCTCTCCCCTTCTTCAAAGACTTATTGAAAGCACATCTCCAAAAGGCCTTCCCTGTCTCAGCCCTCCTCTCTTCTTCTCCCACTTCCTTCTTTGTCACACCCTGACTTGCTGCCTTCATTCATCCCTCCCTCCTTCCATCCCCCTGACACTTGTGTATATACCTTTTACTTATGTACATTACTCTCTGTCCTCCCCTCTAGACTGAGCTCCTTGTGGGCAGGGAATGCGTCTGTTGTTGTATTATACTCTCCCAAGCGCTTAATGCAGTGATTTGAAAACAGCAAGCGCTCAGTAAATACGACTGAATGAATGACTTGACTTATCTTTGCCTCAGTTCCCTCAACTGTAAAATCAGGATTAATTAATAAGTGCTTAATATGTACCTTCTTATTATTTAGTAGTATTCCTGAGATTTGCAGGGCTCACAATCTAAGGAGGGAGAACAGGTATTGAATCCCCGTTTTAGAGATGAGATCACTGAGGCACAGAGAAGTTGGGTGAACTGTCCAAGGTCACACAGCAGTCACGTGGCAGAATCCAGGATTAGAACTCAGGTCTTCCCACTCCTAGGCCCGTGTTCTTTCTATTAGATCATGCTTCTCCTCCATGATTGTAGGGGAGAGCATATACTGGGTCTCAGCAAATCTATTGGGCCCTTCTGAAGTCATGCCACGTTGGGGAGGATTTGTGTTTCCAGTTGATGAATTTCAAATTTCCTAAATTTCCCAATTTAAAAATCATGGTGATGCATCTGACTTAACTTTTCATTTTCCTTCCTTAACATGGCACTGCACAGGTGTTAGGAATAAGCGGGGAGAAGTGGGTTTGAAAATGGCAGAGCAGCACTGAGACGATTGGGTGACTCACTGCCATTTCAGACAGAATTTGTATTTTTTTTTCAGTATTGTAAGAAATGCAGCCTCTCTTTCCCTGCAGGGCCAAATTTGTGGGCGGTCTGGGGAGTCTTTTTTAATATGAACTAGGAGTTAGGCTCGATTCTAATCCCAGCTCCGACTCTTGATGTTTTGACCTTGGGGAAGTCATTTAACTTCTCCATGTCGGTTTCCTCAGCTGTAAAATGGGAATTAAATACTTCTTCTCCCCCCCATTAGACTCTGAGACCCATGAGAGATAGGAACTGTCTAATCTGATTGATTGTAAGCAGGGTGCTTGGCACTTAACAAAGATCAAATTATTCTAAATATTGTTCAGAGCAAATGAAGATGCATTCTCCACCAACTGCATTCCACTACTTTAATAATCTTTGCCTAGTGTCCTTCCCTTCTAATTAGAAGGTAAAATTTTCTTTTGATACCAATAATTCAAGAACCCCCGAGTGGTGTTTTAGACTTGGCCCCAGAGAAACTCGAAAGATCTGCTATCAGTAAAGTGGCTGAATATAATTTAAACTGTCTGTCCTTTTTCAGATTTTGGGCGTGTGGTTGACCTACAGATACAGGAATCAAAAGGATCCTCGGGCAAACCCCAGTGCATTTCTCTGATGTAATTAAAAGCAAGGACAATCCTTTCTCCCTCTTTCTCTCACCCTACTGTTCAATCTAAATTAATCTAATCCGCACTTTTCCTAAGGGAAAGTAAGGTGTTCAGATAAAACTTAGGTTTCAGAAACATACTTTGTACCAGGTGGAGTTTACCCCCTTTTTGGTTTGTAATTATCTTTCACCACTTTCCTGGTCTGTCTGGTTTTTTGGTTTTGTTTTGTTTTCCTCCTGTTGCTGAACGTATCCTGAATACTTGTGATCTCTTCTAGAGTACAGCAGTTACCACAGCCTACAGTATCTGCAGTTTATAGCACTGTTCACTGTTGCCTTTCTTCGTATTTGTACGTGTGGAAAAAAAAACTTTATATGGCCGTCTTTCATCGAAATCAAACTGACAGCTCACGGAAAGTAATCAAGACATACGTAGCAAGTGTTGTACCGGTAGAAGTCGATTCAGAGGAAAGGTGAAGTTTAATTGGACCAGGAAGTAGCTGGTTTCCCTCTTAAATGAGGGAAAGAAGGTGATCTAGAGAATACCAAATTCATGATGATCTTTCTATGAAAAACTCAGTGTGGTTTTAAAGCAGCTGTAGATGTCAAGGTAGAAATTGGACTCCCGTAGTCTTATTTTACATTTAAATGTATATTAAGAGAGAGAGGCCCTTGAGCAAAGAAGATGTAAATATGTTTGAGTTGTCCAAGTGAAAAAGGGGAGGTGGCCTGATGGGGAAAAAAACCCTCCATATTTATATATAGAATTTACATTCCCCCTCTCCTAAAGTCAAGTGAACGTTAATTCAAAACCTTTGAGTTTTTGTTATGCTATTTCTTTTTATAGAATGAACTTGATGCCCAAAGAATGAGGTTTTTTTTCAAAAGAAACCGTTTTGAAACTAGTGAATCGTGACACACTAGTAAAGGAAAATGATCCCTTATTTCAAACCTGGCCCATCTTTATGAAGTTTCTCATTATTGTAACAGTATCCGAAGTTCTAAAGTGCAAGCATATTTGAATGTGATATGTCATAATTTACAGTTTGAAATTGAATTGTAGTTTCAGAGTTTGTTTTAAAAAATAAAGGACGGAAAACCTTTTTTCAGGTCTGAAATTTTGTGTTAAAGAAGATGTGAGTTGAGATGCAAAACCGTTTTTATTTACTGTCTTAGTTTTTATTTGAGTTCTTTATTTGTCTGAATTAGACTAAAACTCTGCTTGCTCAGTGCATGTATTGAATGCCTATTTGGTGCAGTAAGCGCTTAATAAATCCAAGTGATTGGTAGGTATTTGGGAAAAACAGAATAAAGCGACACGCTCCCTGCTCACGGGAACTTACATATTGCTTCCAGGACATTCTCACATGGTGGGTGTTTCGACAAAGTCAGTGGGTCATCAGAAGTGCTTACTGAGCCCTTAATGTGGAAAGAGCACTGTAGTAAGCGCTTGGGAGTTCAATACAGTGCGTAGAGATAATCCCTGCCCTCAAGGAGTATATCGGCCTTTTAGTCAACTGGCATTTTGCAGAGCAAAAAATGTTGGCCGTATACACTTGTGTGAAAAGTATCGAACAAATGTTTTGCATCAAAAATGTGGGAAGACTGCTTAAGATTTTTACCTTCTTTTAAAAACAGACCTTTTTCCCAGTCCCGAGTGCTTTATGGTGAGTTGTGCAGGGTTGTGGTTCGAAGAGTTAATAAGAAATATAAAACTCTCCCTGGGTCCAAGAATGATGGTGCTAGAGTCCATCAGGAAGGCCGGATGAGCTTCACTCATGGGAGGAGGAATTGATTCCAACGCCACTGTGGCTGCGCGATTGCTGGAGTCGCCCATCAGGAAGGTAGGATGAGCCTCGGTCTTGGGAGGAGGAATTGATACCAGTGTCAGTGGCTGCACCACTTGCACTCATCCCTGCTTGTCGAGGCACAGAGTGCAGTGAGCCAGTAGGCGGGCAGCGATGTAGTGCGTTGAGAGTTGCACCTGTCATCCTTGTCCTCATTAGCAGAATCCAGACCTGAACTCGTGTCTCTTAATCACTGAGTGGTGCTGTTTCCATTGAACTCATAAAAGGGTGGGGAACTTGGAATATCACCACAGAAAAAGTGATACTGATCCAACCTTCCTAATCCAGTGAGAAAAGTGGAATCAACTCGGCAATCCAACAGAAACCCCCTCTCCCCCGACTCCTTTCCGACCATCTGTAGAAAAGCAGCATGGTCTAGTGGGGAGAGCACGGGGCTGGGAGTCAGAGGACCTGGGTTCCAATCCTGGTTCTGCCACGTGTCAGCTGTGTGACCTCGGGAAAGTCACTTCACTTCCTTGGGCCTCCATTTCTTCAACTGTCAAATGGGGATTAAATCCTATACCCTCCCACTTCGACCACGCGGGGCCAGGGACTGATGATCTCGGATCTACCCCAGCACTTAGAACAGGGCTTGGAGCCTAGTTAGTGCTTTACAAATACCGCAATCACCATCGTCATCAGTTCATGCTGCCCACTGAGCTACTAATAGTGCCATCTCCTCTTAGAGCCATCTCTTGTCCTCTTTGTGATGTGCGTTTGGGTCCTTGAGGCTGAAAAATCACCAGGTCAGTGGAAACGTGCACCTCTGAGACAGGTGGGCACTTGTATATTCAACCGTGGCATTTCTGTATATCTCAACTTTTTTATACTCTTCCTTGGGAGGAGGGATCGTGTCTACCAACTCGGCTGTAATGATAATGTTGGTATCTGTTAAGCGTTTACTATGTGCAAAGCACTGTTCTAAGCGCTGGGGTAGATACAGGGTAATCAGGTTGTCCCAGACGAGGCTCACAGTCTTCATCCCCATTTTACAGATGAGGGAACGGAGGCCCAGAGAAGTGAAGTGACTTGCCCACAGTCACACAGCTAACAAGCAGCAGAGCCGGGATTCGCGCCCATGACCTCTGACTCCCAAGCCTGGGGTCTTTCCACTGAGCCACACGGTTGTACTCTCCCAAGCGCTCAGTTCTGCACTAAGCATACACAGTATGTGATTTTTAAATGTTTATCTGCATAGTCATCTTGTTCCCCCTACCTGTAAATTATTCCAAGCTGCCTTGCCCTCCAAGCTCTTGGAGAGCAGGGACCATGTCAGCTGTCCCTTGTTCTCTGCCAAATACTTGTTAGGATCTTCTCACAATGAAGATGCTCATTTAAAAAAATGCTAATTGATACATTTAACAGGACAATTGTGCGTCAAATGGTTCAAAGAAAAGCTACACTGGGCAAAGGTGTGACCGGTAAATTAATCTAAAATGATGTTGCCTTAACTCCTCTTAAAATGCAAATCCCTCTGTGTACCTTTTCAAGATATCGGATTGCCTAATTCAAAGCTCTGTTTTGAAATCGCCAGCAGGTTAATTTCTTAGTCACTGGTAGTCTAATGATATATTCTGTAGAAAGCGGTGCTGTCTAATGGAAAGGACACAGGTCTGGGAATCAGAGGACCTGGGTCCTAATGCTGGCTCTGCCACTTGTCTGCCATGTGACCTTGGACAAGTCACTTCCCTTCTCCATTCCTCCATTTCCTCATCTGTAAAATGGGGATTCAATCTTACATCCTTCTCCATGAACCTCATGTGGAGTATCACTCAGCAAGTCACTTACCATCTGTAAAATGGGGATTGCATCCTACTCCCTCTTAGACTTTTGAGCCCCATGTGGGACAGGAACTGTGTCCAATCTGATTATTTAGCAATTACTCCAACACTTAGTAAAGTGATTGATGCCGAGTAAGTGCTTAACCAATACTATTATTATTATCATCATCAACATTATTACTATGAAGTGTGATCTTACTCACCAGCAGAAGGTGTCTGTGGGATTCAGAGCTGGAGCTTTTTTGTTTTTGTTTTTGTTAAAGCCTTTACTATGTGCAGAGCACTGTTCTAAGTGCTGGGGTAGATACAGGGTAATCAGGTTGTCCCACGTGAGGCTCACAGTCTTCATCCCCATTTTACAGATGAGGGAACTGAGGCACAGAGAAGTTAAGTGACTTGCCCACAGTCACACAGCTGACAAGTGGCAGAGCCATGATTCGAATCCATGACCTCTGACTCCCAAGCCCGTGCTTTTTCCACTGAGCCACGCTGTTTCTCTATCCTTTCTTCATATACTTGAAGTAGACATGACATATGGACCCCTGAACTCAAGGACTTTATAATCTATTTGAGGAGAACGATAAGGGAGCAGCGTAGCATAATGGAAAGGCTACAGGCCTGAGGGGCAGAGTATCTGGGTTCTAATCAATTAACCAATGGTATTTAAGTGTTTATTGTGTGCAGAGCACTATACTGAGCGCTTGGGAAAGTAGAATACAACAGAGTTGTTAGACACATTCCCTGCCCATAAGGAGTGTACGATCTAACCCCAGCTCTGTCACTTTAGGCCACACTGTTTCCCTGCTGCATGACTGGGTGAAAGTCATTTCTCTTCTCTGTGCCTCAGTATCCTCATCTTTAAAATGGGTATTCAATAACTGCTCCCTCGATGGCCTATATATCTATCCACAAACACCCTCAAGAACCGCACTGGAGAAGCAGCGTGACTTAGTGGAAAGAGAATAGGACTCGGTCATAATAATAATAATAATGTTGGTATTTGTTAAGCGTTTACTAAGTGCAGAGCACTGTTCTAAGCGCTGGGGTAGATACAGGTAATCAGGTTGTCCCACGTGGGGCTCACAGTCTTCATCCCCATTTTACAGATGGGGTAACTGAGACCCAGAGAAGTGACTTGCCCACAGTCACACAGCTGACAAGTGGCATGACTATGACTCATGTCGCTTGACTTTTCAGTCCCTCAGTTTCCTCAGCTGTAAAATGGGGAAACTAGTTTCCCTCTAGACTGAAAGCTCATCGTGGGTAGGGAATGTCTGCTCATTATATTGTACTCCCAAGTGCTTAGTACAGTGCTCTGCACACAGTGCCCAATAGATAATTGAATGAATGAATGAATGAATAAAATGGAGATTAAATATGTTATTCATTCATTCATATTTATTGAGCACTTGCTGTGTGCAGATCACTGTACTAAGCGCTTGGAAAGTACAATTCAGCAACAGAGGCAATCCCTACCCAACAACAGGCTCACACCTCTTTCCCATTAGACTGTTGGTCCCTTGTGAGACAAGGACCATATTCAAACTGATTACCTGAATCTATCCCAGCAGTTAGCACAGTGCTTGACACATATGTGCTTAATGAATATTGTAATTATTTTAACACTACCTTTGGATGAGACTACTCTAGGCATCTGACTATACAATAATGAAAACATTTGGTATTAGGGTTCTATTTTTAGCTAAAATTGTTTCACATAACCCTATAATGGATAAGTAAATCTATTATATTAAAACAGGTTACAGGCTAGGGGGTAAGATTTCTTTTTTAAAGATTACCTCATCTGCAAACAGCAGCACAATGCCTCAGCCAGCTCACAGCCGGAAAACCAACAGAAATGTGACACTGCCTTTTTTTAGTTCCTTGTCCCTCCCTCACACTTCCTTTAAGTAGCTCGTAATTCTGAATAGAATTTCAGAAACTTGAATCATTCTTTTGTGTGCAGTAATGCAGATGGTATTTATTAAGCGGTTGCAATGTTCTAAACGTTAGGTGAGATGAGAATCAGGTCAGACCCAGGCCCTACTCCACAAAGAGCTCAAAGTCCAAGGTCAATTAATAATATTTATTGAGCATTTACTGTGGGCAGAGCACTGGACTTGGGAGAGTACAACAGAGTTGGTAGACTTGTTCCCTATCTACCATTCATTCAATCGTATTTATTGAGCATTTACTGTGGGCAAAGTGCTGTACTAAGTGCTTGGGACAGTTCAATATAACATCAGATAGATTCCCTACCCACAGCGAGCACATAGTCTAGAGGGGGAGATGGACTTTAAAATAAATGACAAATATGCACGAAAGTGCTCTATAATTGAGGGTAGGGTGAACATGAAATGCTTAAAGGGAACAGATTCAAGTGTCTCGATGGTGCAGGAGGGAATAAGGAAAAGAGGGCTTAATCGGGGAAGGCCTCTTGGAGCAGATAATAATAATAATGTTGGTATTTGTTTGGAATTCCGGCTCTGCCACTTGTCAGCTGTGTGACTGAATTATTTTCATAGTTCTGGGGTTGGTAATATTTAGCTGCTGTATATCCTTGTGATAACAGATGAGTAAATTTTGTGTTCTAAAGGGTAATATAGTTGCTGATGATTAAGGTACTGAGTAAGCCCTTAGCCCCCTCTCAGGGTCACACCTGTAGAGTTCCAGTACTCTTCCAATCTCGACTATGTGAATCAAAAAGAGGCATATCCATTCCATTCCTAGCTTGGGCAGGGGTTAGAGAGCGGAAGGCAATCTGCTACAAGTCAAAATTCACTTGTGCTGGGCAGCAGCTGCATGGGAGAGACTCGAAGGCGGAGATTCGAGTTGACTGCGCGGAAGGAGGCGGTGGTAAACCACTTCCGGATTTTTACCAAGAAAAATGCTGTAAAAGTGCTGTACTAAGTGCTTGGGAGAGTTCAATATAACATCAGATACATTCCCTACCCACAACGAGCTCACAGTCTAGAGGGGGAGGTGGACTTTAAAATAAATGACAAATATGCACAAAAGTGCTCTGTAATTGAGGGTAGGAGCCCAGAAGGGTGACACCTGAAGAAAAGTGGATCTATGGATCCACTACCAGAACAATTGCAGATAGAGTTGGGGGGTTCTGGGTTAGATGTGTCCATGGTGTCGCTGCGGGTCCGAGATTACTCGAAACCATAAGACAAGCCCTTAGTAGAGCGTTTTATTCATAATAAGCACTGATGTTAAATACAAAGTATTCAGGTGGGAAGCTGTCTCTGCTGGATATTCTTTTTAACCAAAGAGTAAGGAGGGTAGCTATCTTATACCCATTTTACAGATGAAGAAACTGAGGTCTTGAGGCCTTACGTGATTTATCCGAGACCTGAAGGGCGAAGCTGGGATTAGAACCCAGGTATCTTAATAACTGTGGTATTTAAACACTTATTAGGTGCCAAGCACATAGTACTAAATGCTGGTGTAGATCCAATAAAATCAAGACCAAACACAGCCTCTGCACTGAGGAGGCCTCACAGTCTAAGAGGGAAAGGGAGTAGGTATCTTATCCCTGTTTTCATAAATGATGACTCTGAAGCACAGAGAAGTTAAGTGACTTGGTTAAGGTCACATAGCAGGCATGTGGCAGAACTGGGATTAGAAGCTTTCTGACTCCCTAACCTTGTGTTCTGTCCACTAGTCCAGGCTGTTGTTCTTTTGCTTCAACCAGCCCTGGATTAATCGGGGGCTAATTGCCTCTGGATGAATAACCCACTACTAGATAGAATAGCAGAAGTCTGTGAGGTGCAGAATTCGTCTGAGAAGAAAAGAACAAATGTCTTTCAATGGACAAAACAAGTGAAAAAGAGCCACCTTTATATCATTCAAGAAACTCTGGTATGGGGGTACAAAGAGCAGTTTAGGTAGAAAAATTCAATCTTCTTCCCCTAAAATATTTAGTGGCCATGGTTGTCTCTTTGAACATCTAGAGTGAAATTGCTGGTCAATCGCCCTTGAAGACAATCTTACCTCAGCTACTGATGACGAACCACTGCCCCAAATAGCCCACTCATTCATAAAATAAGCTCCTATAGGGAAAGAGCAACATTCACACTGCTTTGACTCATTGTTCCAAATGTGTGATTCTTATATTCCGCTCCCTAAAATTGTATTTATAAGTGGGTGTTGTCCACGGAGGTTGGTGATTCTGCTTCACCTTTCTGGAGGGAGATTTTCAAAGGATCTCTCACTGCTGGCTTGAGAATTGGGATTCACAAAGTCATTTTGTGTTGGTTTTTTTTTTATCATTTTTGTTTTATCAAAAGGGAAACAAATCACAGACAGATTGAGGTTCCCCGAAAATTACACTCTCACCTTTGGAGTTATTTAGCTTCATGCAAGAATACCAGGAAAGCGGGTCTTGGCTTTTGAGAAGACCGCTGTGGCTTACTGCCCCCCAAATTCTCGGTTAAGGCCCCAGTCTCTGGCTCAGACACCTGGGAAAAACCAGGGACATGGATGAAGAAAGAAAATACAATACCACACAAAAGGCAGTTTCTACAAAAAAGAGCAGACTCCATGTGCCTTTTAATGATACGGACATCACTGTCTTGTGTCAGTTGAGCAAAAAGAATGGGCAACTTGGGCTTTTGATTACAGGTGGCCTGCAACATAGTAACTGCCAAATCTCCTGCCATTGACTGGCTAGCAAATCCTCCCCTTTCCATCATTAAGGAAGGAGGGGGCTTCAACCGCTTCAATATTATGCCAGGTTTATAATAATGTATTTAAGTGCTTACTATGTGCAGAGCACTGTTCTAAGCGCTGGGGTAGATACAGGGTAATCAGATTGTCCCACGTGAGGCTCACAGTCTTCATCCCCATTTTACAGATGAGGTAACTGAGGCACAGAGAAGTTAAGTGACTTGCCCACAATCACACAGCTGACAAGTGGCAGAGCTGGAATTCGAACCCATGACCTCTGACCCCCAAGCCCGGGCTCTTTCCACCGAGCCACGTTTATCCATCCATCTCTCAGACAATGGCATTTATCGAGCACTTTGTACAAAGTACAGAGCGGTTGGGAGAGTCAGTCAATTGCATTTATTAAGCACTTACTGTGTGCAGAGCACTGTACTAAGCGCTTGGGAGAGTACGATATGGTGCCGGGAGCTAATCACCTATGACTGCCTTTAACAACTATGTATTGGTGATACAAGTGGCCACATACATGGTTCATCATCAATGCAGCATTTATTGAATTCTTTCCATGGGGAAAGCAGTGTATTAAGTGCTTAACATGTTTTGTCCAGGATCCTCCTCCTGCCCTCAGGGTAGTGTTTACAGTCTCAGGGAGGCACTTAAAGTTGATTAGTGAAAGACCAAGTAAAAACTGAATAGCTTGAACACCCCCAAAGAGGATTTATTAAAAAAATAATCATGGCTTACTGTTGAAGCATACAATGAAACTTTTTAAAAGTAGTCGGTAAAAAAAAGAACTACTACAACATTAAACCATAATCCTAGTTTGACCAGGGACCAGTGCGCCTGCCTTCCTCGGATTAAGCTAAAAATCACCCTTCTGGGCTCCAAGAAGACTTGGTGGAAAAGGAACAGGTATCCTGCCTGTCAACCTTTCGATCGGTTTTATTTTTTACAGTTCGGTCTTCAGCAGCTTCAGAGCTTTCTTCATGTTATCCAGCACTAAAAGGAAGACACAGTAAGAAATGTATTTTCATTCCAAGGTACTGCTATGATTGTAATTATGCTTAATGAAATGGGCCAACCCTTATCAGAGCAGAACAGGGGGACTGTTGCTCTCTTTTCACCCGT
The DNA here is from genome assembly GCF_004115215.2 of Ornithorhynchus anatinus. Taxonomy (NCBI): domain Eukaryota; kingdom Metazoa; phylum Chordata; class Mammalia; order Monotremata; family Ornithorhynchidae; genus Ornithorhynchus; species Ornithorhynchus anatinus. The sequence continues at coordinate 62,919,604 of NC_041735.1, read as the reverse complement.
TCTATCTCCCGCCCATTTAATGAAAGGACCGGTCACTACCTCCAAGCCAGGCACTGTCCACTCAAGATAGGTCTCAGCTCCCCACCTATTCCTGTTCCTATCTGTCGACTGATAGAGTAGGGTGGCGGGTTACAGGCAGGAGGTAGAGTGAGGCGAGAGTGCAATTAGTGTGGTAGGCTGAGGAGCCAGCAGAAATGACCCTGCTGCTAGTTTAACTCATGGACTTGGATTGAGGGTTTTGATCGGAAACCCGCAAATGTGATTATATCTATATTGGCAAAATAATATGCAAATATTCCCCACCACCACCAGGTTCCTGGGATAACAATTCTAACAGTCCTAGATGGAATGTATTTTATTCCTATGGAAATAAAAGCCTGCCTATGAAAAAGCTCCTAGAGCAGCTGGTGTTCATAGGCCCAGTCTACTGTCTAATGGAAAGGGTCGAGAAGCCAGAGGACTGGGGCAAGCAATCACTGGTATTTACTGAGCGCTTACTGGGTGCAGAGCACTGGTTGCCCATCCACCTCTGCATCAATCAGAAACTCCTCACCACTGGTTTTAAAGCACTCAATCACCTTGCCCCTTCCTACCTCCCATCTCTGCTCTACTACAGCCCACCCCACACCCTTCACTCCTCTAATGCTAATCTTCTCACCGGTACCTCGATCTCGCTCTATCTCACCGCCGACCTCTCGCCACATGTCCTGCCTCTGGCCTGGAACATCCTCCCTCCTCACATCTGACAGACAATGACTCTTACCCCCTTCAAAGCCTTACTGAAGACACTTCTCCTCCAAGAAGGCCTCTTTTTACTTTTCTTCAACTCTCTTCTATATCACCCTGACTTGCTCCCTTTGTTCATCCCTCTCCCAGCCCCACAGCACTTATGAACATATCTGTAGTTTATAGTAATGTCTGTCTCCCCCTCAAGACTCTAAGCTCACTGTGGGAAGAGGAATGTATGTTCTATTGTATTCTCCCAAGTGCTCAGTACAGTGCTCTGCCATTAGTAAATGCTCAACAAATATGATTGACTAAGCATTTTGGAGAGTACAATGTAAGAGTTGGTAGGCCTGTTCCCAGACCTCAGGGACTTTAGCCTAAAGGGAGGAGCTTTCATTCTAGAAGGCAGTGGCCTCAGCTTTACCCCTAACCTTCAGTCAAAACTGGAAAGTCATTTATTGCTCCTCTTTCTCTTCTGTGAAATGGGGGTAATACAGTTCTTCCCTCCCTACCTCCAAGGGAAGCTATGAAGAGGAAATGAGATAATTGATGGGAAAGCTCTTCTGAAAATAAAATACACTCTACAAAGAGAAAGGATTTCATCAGCATCATTAGAGAGGACACGAACGAGGCCCAGGAGAGGACATTCATTTATTTGGAACTGTTCTCTGAGTTCGTTCGGGAAAAGGCATTACTTACACAAGGCAGCATCCGAAGGCTCATAAGCGTAGAGGCGATTGGAATATCTCCCAGTGATGTCGGCTCTCACGGTCAGGGAAGGGTCTGCGAAAGCAAACGAAAGGGAGGTTTAGATTCTCAGCATATGGAGTGAGATGCCTACATCTTTTTCACCTCCCTTTCTTTGGAAAAACAGGGCAGTTCCATCTGTTTATACGCAATGTTGGGCGAGACAGACAGGTGCCAAAATAAGTCACAAAAACCTTACTGCAAGAACTGTGCAGTGATGTGAAAGTTGTAATAAGTCTCTTAAACCTCCTGGTTTAAAAGGGCTCAAATAGCAACGGGGGACGCTCGCCATTCTCTTAGCATGTGGAGAGGCTAGTTAGGCATGTTTGGGGGTAGTACAGACCATTAACACTATAGTTCTCACATGAAAACTTGCTATGGGCCAGGGATAGACTTGCTCTCTGCTAATCCTGTGTACTCTCCCAAGCACTTAGTACGGTGCTAGCACGTAGTAAGTGTTTTGTTGACACTCACTGATTGAAAGGCTTGAATGGGATTAGAATTAGGATTAGAATTGGGGGAGGAAATCAATCATATTTACTGAGCTCTACTGTGTGCAGACCACTGCACTGAGTCCTTGGGAGAGTACAGTATAATAGAGTTTGAAGACGTTCCCTGACTACAATGAGCTTACAGTCTAGAGACTGTAAAAACCCAGAGCTTGATTAGTTTTTAAACACACAGGGTTAGTGGGTTTGAGATTTCAGGCTGCTCAGTACAGCCCACGAATGTCCTTCTAGACCCACCAGCAGACATTTTTCCATTAAGCATTCTGGCTGGAACGCTATTAGGGAATTAAGTAATTTTCTACTTCTAACAATAAAGCCTGGATACAGTGTTATGTAGTGCCAGGAAAAAAAAAAATGGTTCTGCACATGAAGGAGACAGTGGACATGGCATGTACTATGATGTCAGTTCATAATGCAGGGGATTTTTTGAGAATGCAACCCCTGTCCTAGAACTGGGTGAATTCAGAAACAGGTGGCACAAAAGCGTCTGCTCTTACTGTTCTTACCATTTGCCCGATTCTCTTCAATTAGGGAAATGCAGCTTTAAGACATTCCTATTTGACATTTTTTCTCCCTTCCAACTGGCATCTGTTGCAGCTACTTTGACTGTTTTCAAAATGGCTTTTAAAACAACCAGAGTCAATCAAAATGGGTTCCATTTCAGCCACTCAAAATGTTTGTGATTGTGTTTGAGCACGCTAAACCTGCCAGCCTAGGCAAAATCCTGTCCTCAAATTTAGTAACTTAAAAGGGAGCCGTTTTACTCACCAATGAACATAATTCTTGGGACATATTGACCGTCGGGTGAAAGGTGCTTGTCAGTTGTTTCATACTGGAATGAAAATAGTACTTTAGGTTAGTCCATTCTCCATTTCCTGGAGACCACTGAAAGTAGTGTGGTCTACTGGAAAGAGCATGGGCCTGGGAGTCAGAGGACCTGGGTTATGACCCCGATTCCACCACTTGTCTGCTGTGTGACCTTGAGCCAGTCACTTAACTTCTCTATGCCTCAGTTTCCTCATCTGTAAAATGGGGATCAAATCCTACTCCCTCCTACATAGACTTTGAACTCCATTTGGGACAGGGACTATGTCCAACTTGAGTTTCTTGTTTCTATCCCATCGCTTAATACGGTATCGTATTTAACATAGATTAATAGCAACTGAACTGTAAGAAATAAAAGCAGCACACAAAATGCTTAAACTTGGTGGGGATTTCTAATCACTAAATTAAGCCGGTGGGAGGGGTGAGACTACTGAGGGAATTTCAGTCTCTGAAGACCCATCCTTTGGGGCTCCAGTATGGGTTGTGGGTTATGGTCTAACTGACCACCAGGTAATGTATGGAAATAGTGGAATCAGATTTAAAGAAAATCTGGGAAATAATAATTATGGTATCTGTTAAGCACTTACTATGTGCCAAGCACTATTTTAAGTGCTGGGATGGATATGAGGTAGTCAGGTTATCCCTTGTGGGGGCTCACAGTCTTAATCCCCATTTTCCAAATGAGATAATGAGGCCCAGAGAAGTGAAGTGACTTGTCCAAGGTCCCGCAGCAGACAAGTGGTGGAGCCAGGATTAGAACTCATGACCTCCGGGCTCTATCCACTATGCCATGCTGCTTCCCCCACCTCTTCAGAGACACCAAAACTAGGACTCCCTATGAATAAGGAAAGCATTTAAGTTCAACTTACGATAAGATTCAGAAGAACAAACTTTTCTGCCATTTTCTGGATTTCATTGCTTTCGGCAAACACTTTCTTCAGAGCTAGAATGAAATGAAAGAGATTCTAAGCATCCATTTGGCTCTAAGAAATGTATGCCTTTAAGAATTCTGACTCGATGATAAATGTTTTAAAATAAACACTTTTTTTTATTCTCAAATCAACCTGTCAGAATTGCTGATCTGTGGTTGAACTGCATGGGATATGGACAGTTTTTCTGAAAATAGCCATTTATGGCAAGCTACAGAACAAAACAGATGCTTGGAATGAGTAGCATTTTGGGGGAGAGAATGGGGCAGACAAGGAAATTGACTTGGGGAGCCCCATCTTTAATCCCAACTTTCATGATGTCCATGATGACCAGCCTGACTTGACGGATCATTTGGGCCATCTAACCATCATCTCTACTATCTGATTTACAACCCCACTGTCACCTCATAGAGATTAAGGGTAAGTGCCTAAAGTAATAATTGTGGGGTATTTGTTGAGTACTTGCAATGTGCCAAGCACTGGGGTAGATACAATGTGGCTCAGTGGAAAGAGCACGGGCTTTGGAGTCAGAGGTCACGGGTTCGAATCCCGGCTCGGCCACTTGTCAGCTGTGTGACTTTGGGCAAGTCACTTAACTTCTCGGTGCCTCAGTTACCTCATCTGTAAAAAATGGGGATTAAGACTGTGAGCCCCACGTGGGACAACCGGATTCCCCTGTGTCTACCCCAGCGCTTAGAAAAGTGCTCGGCACATAGTAAGCGCTTAACAAATACCACTATTATTATTATTTACAAGGTGATCAGGTTGTCCCACGTGGGGCTCACAGTTTTAATCTCCATTTTACAAAGGAGGTAACTGAGGAACAGAGAAGTTAAGTGACTTGCCCCAAGTCACACAGCTGGAAAGCGGCAGAGCTAGGGTTAGAACCCATTACCTCTGACTCCCAAGCCCGGGCTCTTTCCACTGAGCCACGCTGCTTTAAGCAATGGGGTAGATACAATAAATACAAAAACAAACAAAAAAACAGATCAGACACAATCCCTGTCCTACATGGGGCTCACAGCCTCAAGAGGAGGGAAAACAAGTATTGAATCCCCATTTTACAGATTAGGAAACTGAGTCACTGATAAATCAAATGACTTGCATAAGGTCACACAACAGGCAAGTGGGCTAGCTGGGTTTAGAACTCAGGCATCCTGACTCCAAGCGATGTGCTCTATCTATTAGTCCTCACTGCTACCCTGAGTTCGAGCAGGTGGCAAAGATGAAGAGGATAGCACAAAGCTCGCCTCAGGCAGCACCCGTCAGTCGGGGCACCCTGAAACAATGAGGAGGCATGACACTGCTAACCAAAATTACCCCATCTGTACAGTCTTTGAAAGGCAGCTATCTGCTGATCCATAAGAGCCTGCAACCAAAATTGCCGTTTCAAATTTCCCAGCGTTGCTTGGAAAAACATGCTGTCAAGTTTTGTACCACTAAGTATGACCGCAGGATTTTCTTTTCAGTGGGACATATTTCCAGCAAACTCAGAGAATGCATTTCCAATGAACAGCAAAATTTAATGTTTCAATTCTGATGGCCTTCGAGACTATGGGAGGTTTTTTTTTTTAGGGCCCTTGAATATTAAAAGACACTTTCGTCACTTAAGGCAGATTTTCCCCAAGAATCAGAAATATGAAATTACCTTGGCTGTGTGGACATTCCTCCAAATGGTGGATAATCATCAGCGGTTTGTTGCTAAAAAAGGAAAAAAGTCTCATAAATGACTCCAAAGATTATCTGAGGATACCTGCATGATATCACCTACAAAAGGCATGGTTAATAATACCTTTGCTTCATGATCCAATTTTAATATTAATGATACCTTTGCTTCATGATCGATCATAGGGTTGAATACTTTAAAAAATAAAATAAAAAACACTGGGTGGCCATACCGAGGCCTTTTGACATAGAAGAAAATCCCGTTTAGACTTTGATTTACCTGCTTTTGGATTTGTATAAGGCTTCTTCATACGTCTGAGTCCAGAAAAGATTATCCCCCCAGCCTAGACAGAAAAAAAAAATATAGTTTTTCATACATTTAAAGTTGCTGCCCACTAAAGGAAATGATCCAGTCCAGGATTATGAGGGAGAACAGGAAAAAGGCCGATTGTAGAGGAATAAGCCGTGAAATCCTTTACCTCTGGAGAGAGTCTGGGGAAATTTTGTGTGGGTATTCTTTACTTCCTTTTTCCCTCCGGTTTTGGAAGAAATGTCTTTAGCCAGAGTATGAGAGACAGCCACGAGGACCAGGAACACTGACAGGAAAATTTTCTCCATGGCAAACACTGAGAAGGTGAATAAAGCAAACAAACAAACAAAAAAAAAAAACAAGATTCCCCTTTAAAAGTATCAAGATTAAATCTCATCAGTAGGATTCAGTGAGAACTATCAGGTTAAATTAATCGGATGCTCTTCGTCTACACCACTGAGAATACGAGGCTAGAGAGAAATGGTCAATAAGCCAAAAATTGGTCAGTTAGAACAAGTGGCCTTATTCCACAGACTGAAATGTAATCAGTGAACACACAGTCGTGACTACAACCCCCTGGAGGCCAATATGAGGGAAAGATCCTGATTCATAAAACACCTCCATCTGATCGTTTGAATAACTTCTTTCACTTCCCATATCCTTCACATAAGTTCACTCCCCCTCCTTGCAGCCATTTCAGTTAAACTATTTTTTGAGTGTTTCTTGAGCACAGAGCACTGTACTAAGTGGTTGGGAGAATACAATAGGATAGAGTTGATAGACATGATCCCTGCGCTCAAGGAGCTTAGAATCTAGTTTTCCAATTAGAAAGGATGTACCGATGGGTAAGGACATGAACTAAAACAAGCACCTTTACAAGAAGAGATGAACAGGAAAAAGAAAAGAGTGAAAACTAAATCAGCAGGGTGCCATTCCCATCTGTCGGAGCATTTAGTACAGTGCTCAAGCGCTTAGCACGGGGCTTTGCACCTAGTAAGCACTCAATAAATGATTGAATGGATAAATGGGGAGGACCCCTCTACAGGGTAGGGAAAAAAAAACTAAATGAAATCCTTAAAATATAACCCCAAGAGTCTGTAAAGTGGAACAATCCGAGATGTGTTACAAAAGTAAATCTGGAACATTGGTTTGGCATAACGTTGAATTTAATCAAGTTTCCTGGAGCAGATTAGGACCTAAAAAGGAAATTGAATATTTGGAACATCTTAGGGGACAAAAGAAGCCCACACCAAATTTCTAATGCCAGATGATTATGTGGTTCTGAAATTGCCCCACTATTTTCTCTGAAAACACGGCAGTCACAGAATGTCTTTACTTACGAAGACCTAAAAGAGCAAAGAAGGAAAGTTTCATCTGTTCTCATGCCCTCAGTACTTAAGAACTGATGTCATCTTCCTCCTTGGATGTTTCCCTTAGTAAGTCCAACTCGCAACATTCCCCAAGTCAAGTATCTTTTCAGGAATTTAACTTGGACAAGTCTGTTATAATTCAATGTTTCTATAATCCAAGCCTCTGAGTTTTAGAATTTACACCTTGAATTTGTTCCACTTATTCCACCTTCCACAACCAGTTTTACATTACCTATCTTATTTTGTCTTCACAGCATTTCTGGGAGGAAGGAAGAGGCATGAATTACTATCCCCATTTCACAGATGAGGAAACTGAGGCTCAGAGAGGTTAAGTAACCTGCTCAAAGTCACCCAGCAGACCAGTGACAGAACTAGGATTAGAATCCAGACCCTCACATTCCCATCCTATGTCCTTTCCACTAAGTCACCTCTCCTTGCAGAGCTGGCCTTTTGTTTCTGCTGTGTCTGTTCTACTGTACTCTTCCAAGCTCTCAGAATAGCATCCAGCACACAGGAAGCTCTCCAGAAATACATCTGATTGATTCTTTCTCAGGACATTTCCGGGTGAATGGCCAATGTTTGAAAACATCTGAAGGTTTTGAGCTTTCATCCATTATTTACCTGGGCAGATGGCCCAATCTACATACTGTCTGACTCATGAGCAACAACTGACTCTAGTGCTAGTTTTTCTGCTCATTGGCAGGTGTAATTAAATGGCTTCAGCCACCCCATCTACAGCATTTTACCCCAAAAGCCTCCCTTAGGTCTGGGTCGGATGGCTCTCTTTGGACCGAGAGTTTCAGACCAGCCTCTACTGCATCGAAAGAGCAACCGGTACAAAGTTTGCTTAAAAAAAAAAGTTTTCCCTGAGCCGGGATGGTACATTCCAAGGTGAGAAATCAGATTCAGCTCTCCTGGGAGAACCAAGATACTTGTGGTTTAACCAGGAACACATTTACTACTGAGACTCAATCAGGAAGAAGATGGAGAAAAAAGAAAACCACGTGAGGCGGAAATTCCAATACATTTAGCCTTTGGGTGGGTAGGAGAGCTTCAAAAGGCTAACACTTATCTGTACCCAACAAAAATTCCCAATTTTTAAACCTGCTCGAGAAAACATATATCCCACTTGTTTTTGCCTCTCAGTGAAGGAAGCTACACTGCTCTTGGAATCGACTCATTCTTTATTCTTCTCCCCTGCCCAACGCCCAAGTACAAAGCTCACCCAGCTGGAGGCGTGTTTCTGAACAAAGGCCAGCAGGCTTACCTTGTTTCCCCTCCCACTTGAATGAGAAGTTAGGAAAGACTTCCGTGGTCCAGAGTGAGCCGAGCCGTGGGTTCAGCCAGCCTTTTTATGCTCTTGAACACACCTCAGACCCACCCACAAACCCTGCATTTGAATATCACGAACAAAAATACCTTTCCAATTTCTGTCAAGTGAAAGCTTTTCTGTAGTGAAACAGTTTCCTCTTCTGCAGAACTGAGCATTAAGAATCCCACCATCCTGAAGGAATGCTTTTAGGCACTGGGAAAAGAACACTTTGAAGGAGTTGTTTTTTTCAAAGATGGGCATGAGGCCAAGTCCAGGTAAGCTTAAATCAAGGCATTTGATTTGCCCAGACGCTGATTTGTCTTTATATGATTGGGTGAAAGTGTTTTTATTACTACAGGTGAGTTCTTTTTTTTTTTTTAGGAGAGAAACGCAAATTGGATGATTTAAATCTTCTATCTTTTCTATTTAGCTTTGGATGTTTCCAAGTCCCATTCAACCTGTTTTCATGATGGCCATTTTTTTGGATATCCCCAAAAGTGTGCTGACTACACATGTAAAAGCAGAAACTGTAGGTTATATAGTTTCTTCTGAACCAGGAAGCTTTTACATCAACACATTGTTTTGAGGCCACAAAAGCTCTAAATGCGATTTTGGATTTTTCTAGCATTTTCAATGAATCAAGAGTATTTAGTGAGTGTTTTCTCTGAGCAGAGCTGTGGGCAGCCTTTTACTTCCCAAAAGCTGGAAGTGCTTTCACATGGAGAATCAAGCTTTCAACTCCCAACATCTCCAAGCATCTGCCAGGCGATTACCCTTATTTCTAACCTTATAGGTGAAGAAGCTGAGCTTCTGGGAAGATTATCCGAGAACACCCAGTTGATTAGCAGCTGAGCATAGACTGTGAGACAGATCTTCTGACTCTCAATCCACAAACATAAGGCTGAATCACCATCTTCAAAATGGACAAATTTCAATGTTGATGCACAATTGTTTGATCATAGTTAACATGCACGATCCTATAGAAAACATTGGATTTAAAAAATCAGATCCATTATTATCCAAACTCCTGGTTTATAACAATAATAATAATTGTATTTTTAAGTGGCTCATCGTAGGCAGCGAATGTGACTACGAACTCTGTTGAATTGTACTCTATCAAGTGCTCATCATAGAGCTCTGCACACAGCAAGCACTCAATAAACACCACTGATGGACTGGTTGATATTTGCCAAGGACCGAACAAACCACTGGATTAGATACAAGACACTCAGGTTGGACAGAGTCCCTGTCCCAGATGGGGCTCACAGAAGGCAGGAGTATCATTTAGTGCCCATTTTACAGAAGAGGAAACTAAGGCTCAGAGATGTTACATGAGTTACTCAAGGTCACAGCAGGCAAGTGACTGAGTTGGAATTAGAACACAGGTCCTCTGACTCCCAGATCTGTGCTCTTTCCACTTGAACACATCGCTTCTCAAAGTCTTTATAGCGTGTATGCTGCCTCCTGGTAGAGTCCATCTAGCCATGGATCCAAAGAAACTTAACACAAAAGCTCTTAGTGAATTAGCAAGACATTCTCCTGAGTATATAATGCTTAGAACTCACACTTAACTCCAAAGACCCTCATCTTCATTACATATTCAGAGCTACCCAAATCTTGTCCGCTGCTCTTAGGAGTCATGCTACTTTTTGCTGGAAGAATAGATGAAGAGGAAGAAAAAGGAAGAAACTATTTACCCTTTTCTCAGCACGGAGAAGAGAAACTAGCTGTTTCTTTTATTTCCTGTATCATGACACACCAAGTAAACCAGATGACCTAAATCAGTGCCGAGGAGCCTATCACAAGCAGAAATGTTAGACTGTTCTCACCCTAAGGGCATCCATCACTGCATGGCTTTGGAGGACTCTGTCAACCTGAGTATTTAATCTGTGGCCTCCTGCCAAAGCTAGAGAGGACTGACTTCCAGTGCTATTAGGGGATTCATTGGTGTTTGACAGACACTTCCACTGATGACTTGGTTGATTTTTTGCCAAGTTAGTTTATTAAATGTGAGTAAATCACTTTGCAAATAAAAGGTACCTATGTTATCATTAAAACAAGCATGTATCCTAAGGCTTCTAGGTTGCCTAGGAAAACCTGGCGAGGCTCTCCTGCAGTGCATAAGCAGTCAGCATCTAGTTCCAAATTGTCTGCTTCCCCACTAATTGCTAACTATTCAGCGAGCCCATCTGGTAAGTGTTTTTGTTGGGGCAGTGGAAAGAGTGCTGCTCTGGTAACCAGGAGACCGAGGTTTGTTGTCTTGGTTCCGCTTAGGCTGGCTCATGTGGATAATAATAATAATTATTATGACTATGGTATCTGTTAAGTGCTTCCTATTTGCCTGGCACTGTACTAAGCCCTGGGGTGGATACAAGCAAATCGGGATGGATGCAGGCCCTGTCCCATACGGGGCTCACAGTCTCAATCCCCATTTTGCAGGTGAGGTAACTGAGGCACAGAGAAGTGAAGTGACTTGCCCAAGGTTATATAGCAGACAAATGGCAGAGCTGTGATTAAAACCCGTGACCTTCTGACTCCCAGGCCTGTGCTAGAGAAGCAGCATGGCTCAGTGGAAAGAGCTAGGGCTTGGGAGTCAGAGGTCATGGGTTCTAATCCCGGCTCTGCCGCTGGTCAGCTGTGTGACCTTGGGCAAGTCACTTAACTTCTCCGTGCCTCAGTTACCTCATCTGTCAAATGGGGATTAAAACTGTGAGCCCCACGTGGGACAAGCTGATCACCTTGTATCCCCCAGCGTTTAGAACAGGGCTTTGCACAAAGTAAGCGCTTAACAAACACCACAATTTATTTATTATTTATTTTATTTAAAGTACTTGCACTGATGCATGTACTCTTTTGTTGCATTCCATGCAAAGGAAACGGTGAGAGAGGTACAGAGACACAGAGAGAGACAGAGAGATTTGGCTGAATGGCAACTGTTCCATTGGCTGACTGGACTACTCCTAATACTTAACAAACTGTACTTAGTGAGAATTCAGAGTCCTATTTTCAAGTAAATATCATTTGGAGATGGTGAACATACTAGATTCGGAGGACCCATTAAAAAAAAAGAGCCACCACTAGGAAGTGTCATTCTTGGTTTTCTGGCTACATGCCCACTTCTGGAATTACACTTTCTCCCTCTAATATTTTCAAATGCAGTTTCAACCCAGCAAGTTTTTCGCTGGTTTAAGGAAAGAAACTACGCACAAAACCTGAACTCTCTTATAACATTTATTTCTTCCCATCTAACCTGGCTTCTCGATTAGGGTATCTTGGTATTTAACAGTCTATTGGAAGGGAAGATTGATTGGGAAGCAGCATGGCCTATGGATAAAGCAAGGGACTGGGAGCTCAAGGACCTGGGTTTTAATCCCAGCTCCTTGCCTACTAAGTGACCTTGGGCAAGTCACTTAACTTTCTGTGCCTCAGTTTCCACAACTGCAAAATGAGGATTCAATACCTATTCACCTCCCCTACCCAGCTGAGAGTCTTATGTGGGACCAGGACTGTATCTGGCCTGATTAACTTGTATCTACTCCAGAGCTTATAATGGTGCTTGACACAAGGCAAGGACATCAATATCTTTAAAAAAAAATTGAGACAAAATCTGGCTGGTTTCAAAATGATAAATGCTTACCAAGGGTACAATTAAAAGACTTGGCGATGAGGGAGGTTAGTCTAATTTGCAATGATTGGTTCATCATGTACGTGTACCTTAATAATTATGCTATCTATTAAGTGCTTACAGTTTGCGAAGCACTGTACTAAGCATTGGGTAGATGGAAGATAATTAGGTTGGACTTAGTCCCTGTCCCACATGAGGCTCGTAATCTCAAGAGGATGTAAGGCAGTTATTTAATCCCCATCGTACAGGTGAAGAAACTGAGGCAAGGAGAAGTTGTGATTCGCTCAAGGTCACACAGTAGGAACATCAGTCAAATCAACTGCATTTATTGAGCACTTACTGGTGCAGAGAATAGTACTAAATGTACCGGTAGATGGAAGATAGATGGAATATAATTAGGATAGATGGAAGATAATTAGGTTGGATGTAGTCCCTGTCCCACATGAGGCTCGTAACATCAGGAGGATGTAAGACAGTTATTTAGTCCCCATCATAAAGATAAACTGAGGCAAGGAGAAGTTGTGATTTGCTCAAGGTCACACAGTAGGAGCATCAGTCAAATCAACTGCATTTATTGAGCACTTACTGGGTGCAGAGAACGGAACTAATTGTTTGGGGACATACAATATAAAAAAGCTGGTTAACATGTTCCCTGCCACAAGCTTGCAGTCCCTTGAGAAAGAGACACACATCGATGTGAATAAATAAATTAAGGATATGTACATAAGTATTGGGGCTGAGGGAGGGATGACTCAAGGGTGAAAATCCAAGTGCAAGGATGAGACAGAAGGGAGAGGGAGAAGAGGAAATGAGGGCTTAGTTGGGGAAGGGCTCTTGGAGGTGATGTGCCTTCCATAAGGCTTTGAAGGCAGGAAGAGTGATTGTCTATTGGATATAAAGAGGGAGGGCATTCCAGGCCAGAGGCAGGACATGGGTGAGAGGTCAGAGGCAAGATAGACAAAATTGCGGTACAGCGAGTAGGTTGGCACTAGAAGAGTGAAGTGGGAGAACTGAGCTGTAGTAGGAAATCAGGGAGGCAAGATAGGAGAGGGCAAGGTGATTGAAGGCTTTGAAGTCAATGGTAAGGAGTTTCTAGTGGCCACAGAGGTGGACGGGCAACAACTTGAGGTTGTTGAGGAGTGGGGAACATGGACTGAATGGTTTTGTAGAAAGAAAGCGATCCGGGAAGCAGAGTGAAGTGTGGACTGGAGTGGGGAGAGACAGGAGGCAGGGGGGTCAGAAAGGAGGCTGATGCAGAAGTCAAGGTGGGATAGGATAAGTGATTGGATTAATATGGTAGCAGATTGTATGGAGAGGCTAGGGTGGATTTTAGCAGTATTGTGAAGCTTGGACTGACAGAATTTGGTGTTAGACTGAATAAGTGCATTGAATGAGAGAGAAGAGGGGTCGAGCGTAATGCCAAGATTATGGGCTTGCGAAACGGGGAGGATGGTTGTGCTGCCTACAGTGACAGGAAAGTCATGGGGAGGACAGGGTTTGGACAAGTTAAGTTTGAGGTGTCGGAAGGGCACCCGAGTAAAGACGTCCTGAAGGCAGGAAGAGATGCGAGGCTACAGAGGAGGAGAGAGATCGGGGCTGGAGATGTAGATTTGGAAATCATCCACATAGAGATGGTAGCTGAAGCCACGGGAGTGAGGGAGTTCACCGAGGGAGTGGGTGTAGATGGGACTAGAAGGCGGCGCCACCTTTCTTCCTGCCTCACAAGGTGTAACCTTGGCATTATCCTTGAGTCCTCTCATTCAACCCCCATATTCAATCCAACACTGAATCCCGTCTGTTCCACCTTCACAACATCGGTAAAATCCTCTCCTCCATCCAGTTACCACATTAATACAATCATTCATCCTCTCCCACCTGGATTACTGCATCACCTCCTTGCTGACTTTCCAGCCTTCTGTCTCTCCCCACTCCAGTTCATACTTCACTCTGTTGCCTAGATCATTTTTCTAGAAAAACGTTCAGGTTATGTTTCCCCACCCCTCAAGAACCTCCGGGGGTTGCCCATCCACCACTGCATCAAAGAAAAAATTCCTCACCATTGGCTTTAAAGCACTCAGTCACCTCGCTCCCTACGTCCCTCACCTCACTAATCTCCTACTACAACCCAGCCCGTGCACTTCACTCCTTTAATGCTAACCTTCTCACTGTACCTCCATCTCACCTATCTCACTGCTGATCCCTTGCCCACGTCCTGCCCCTGTCCAGGAACGCCCTCCCTCCTCAAATCTGACAATTACTCTTCCATCCTTCAAAGCATTATTGAAGGCACATTTTCTCCAATAGGCCTTCCCTGACTAAGCCTCCCTTTCATCTTCTCCCACTCCGACTTGCTCCTTTTATTCATTCCCTCTCCCAGCCCCACAGCACTTAGGTACATATCTGTAATTTATTTATGTACATTAGTGTCTGTTCCCTGCTATTGACTGTAAGCTCATTGTGGGCAGGGAATGTGTCTGTTTATTGTTATATTGTACTCCAAGCGCTTAGTACAGTGCTCTGCACACAGTAAGCGCTCGATAGATAGAGCTAGAACTGAGCCTTGAGGGACTCCCACAGTTTGGAGATGGGAGGCAGAGAAAGAGCCCGCAAAAGAGACTGAGAATGAGTGTCCAGAGAAATAGGAGGAGAACCGGCAGAGGACAGTGTCGGTGAAGCCAAGGTTGGATAATGTTTCCAGTAGAAGGGGGTGGTCAGCAGTCTGAAAAGCAGCTGAGAGATCGAGGAGGATTAGAACGGAGTAGAGAATATTTGGCAAGAAGGAGATCATTAGTGACTTTTGAGAGGGCAATTTTGGTAGAGTGAAGGGGATGGAAGCCATACTGGAGGGTGTCAAGGAGAGAACTGGAGACAAATGGGGAGCTGGAATTAGAACCCAGCTCTTCTGACTCAGAAGACTCCCAGGCCCATGACCTTTCCCCAAGCCCGTCTGACCCACCACATTCATCACTTAAGGAATTAGTAAGGTTGGGTTGTGACCAGAGACTCACCTGGGTCATTGTGTTTTACTCCATACACAGTCCACACCCACAGATCATCCACCAGGATACCTGCCCTGGGCCCACAGAAAAGTCTTTCACTGCCCAACCCATAATTCTGTTCCTGTTCTCTGTGGTTCGGGTGGAGTGTAGGTCTCCCCCTCGTGCAGGGGAAGAAGGGTGTCCTCCCATGCACCTCCTCCCCCCGTAACCCAATCCTTCAGCAGATGGACTGTTATACTTGCACAACTGTCCTCCCTCAGGACAAGGGAACGGGCCAGGGCTCAGACAGGAGGGGGCAAGCTGAGAAAGAAAGGGGACAAAAAAAATGAGGAGGAATCAGACTCACCCCAGTAAGAACTGTAAGCTCATTGTGGGCAGGGAATGTGTTTATTGTTATATTGTATTCCCCCAAGCGCTTAGTACTATGTTTTGCACACACAGTAAGTGCTCAATAAATACGAGTAAATGAATGAATGAACATAAGCTTCTCAAGGACAGGGATCGTGTCAACTAACTCTCTTGTACTTTCCCAAGTGTTTAGTACAGTGCTTGGCACAGAGTAAATGTTCAGTCAATACTGTTGATTGTTGCAGTCCTGAGTATGAATAACCTCTGGCTTCCTCATGGTGGCTGTGGTAGGGACTACTCCATTAATGAATGAATTAATTCATACATTCATAATAACCGTGGTATTTTTAAGGTACTTACTTTGTGCCAGACAGTGCTGGGGTAGATACAAGACAAACAGGTCAGACAGGGAGGACAGATATTGAATTCACATTTTCCAGGACTAATAATAATTTTGGTACTTGTCAAATGCTGTCTATGTGCCAAGCACTGTTCTAAGTGCTGGGGTAGATACAAACAAATTGGGCTGGACACAGTCCCTGCCCCACATGGGGCTCACAGTCTTAATCCCCTTTTTACAGATGCGGTAATTGAGGCCCAGAGAAGTGAAGTGACTTGCCCAAGGATACACAGCAGGCATGTGGTGGAGCCGGAGTTAGAACCCCGGTACATCCGACTCGAATAGTATTTATTAAGCACTTACTGTGTGGAGAGCACCGTTTTAAGCACTGGGAAAGTTGGGAACTGGACACGGCTCTTGCCCCTTGGGGGCTCACAGAGAAGTGACTTGTCCAAGGCTACCCAGCAGCCAAAGAGCTGAGCTGGAATTAGAACCCAGGTTCTCTATAGTCATTCATTCACTCAATCATTCATTCATTCGTGCAGCAGAATTTACCACATCTAGCCATTCCTACAATTTATGCTGATAATATGACCCAGTGACTTTGGATCAATTAGAGAAACTTGCAGATATTTCAGGTCTCCAGTTGGATTACAGGTGATCCAAATTCCAGATCACTAATTTCCATGAGAGATAGTTCAAGTCCCAAGCAAATGTTTCCTCTTCATAAACATGAAAATGAAAATATTAGACTGTAGAAAATTTCTGATAAGGATTAGGACTCACAGAAATAAAGTCAAATACTTCATTTTTGATGCTTTTCTTTCTTGACATATTTTATACACAATTCTAGGCAAGAGCTAATGAAAGTCAAATATTACGTTGACTTTCTATGTCCAGTCGAATCTATTTCAGCAAATCTTAAAATGGGTTGATTTGTGCCAATAATTATTTTTTGTGATCCTTTGATTTCAAGAAAACTTTACTATATTTTAACAACAGGGAAAGTGTGCCTCTATAGAGATGCTTATCTGCTTTTGTCTTAGTCTTAGGGTTCAACTTTGGGAGTTGATCACTTGGAAATTGGACTTTTCTCTTTTCCCTAAATAAATCTCTCCCTTTAGGATATATCACCAATCATCATAATTGGTATTTATTGAGCACTAACTAATATACAAGAGAGCAGCAACTGTACTGAGTGCTTGGGAGAGTACAATATATCCAAAGTCACATTTGTTTTGAAGGCTGGTCAGTATCACTTTTAGTCCAGCACCCGTGTAAGTGCAGATTTCATTTTGGAAGGTAGAAATGTGCAGGTGATGAATTCCATTTTGTGTTTGTGGGGAAAGCTGACCCGCTCACATCTTCCATTCAACTGATGCCAATACAGTTCCATTCCTTCTGCTGTTTAGGGTAACAGATCAGCCCAGAAAGCAAACAGGGGTGAAAGTTGAATCATTGCAGTTTTCCCTTAGTGATTCTCTAAGTCCTCGTCCATCACTCTAGCTTTGCACATTCTTTCAATGTCCCTTTATAGACTTGTGCTCACAAACAAGCTGGAAAAGTCAATTCGAGAAGCAGCATGACCTAGTGAATGACCCTGGGCCTGGGAATCAAGGACTTGGGTTATTAACCCAGCTCCAACCCCTTGCCTGCTGTGCGAATTTGGGCAGGCCACTTCACTTTCAGGTTGCCTCAGTTTCCCATCTTATAAAATCTGAAATCGATGCCTGTTCTCCTTCCTACTTTGGCTGTGAGGCCCCAGGTGGGAAAAGGATGGGTCTGACCAGATTATCTAGTGTTTCTACCACTGGTCTTGGCACGCAGAAAGTGCTTAACAAATACCACAGTTATTATTAGCTTCAGACCCTTGACAGATTTAAGAATACAAACCCTTAGTTTAATTTCCCCACTGCTAGAATTTGGAAAAAAAATCAGTTCCAATTCTTTAAGGCTGTAAAAAATAATTCTACAACTCCTTATTGATTGCAATTAAATCAGTTTTCACTTTTTCTATAAAGGGCCCCCACATGCAAATCCTTTTCATTCTAAATCCTGAAAGAACTGCTCTCTAAATAATAACATTACTAAGTGGCACATAGTAAGTGTCTTAACTTACACCACTATTATTATCATTATATTCAGGTTACTACAGAATACACACAATCGTGCAGAGAAACCAAAACACTTGCTTGAAAGAACAAGGCCAGCTCCACATAGTGTAATTCATGTACATGTGTACTAGTTGTTGAGCTTGTCCTGTGAAGCCTAGAAATACAACTGAGATGTTGGTGTGCAAGATGGTCCAAAAATGTTAATGCGTCCCAAACTGTAGGGTTCACACCCCAATCAATTTACACCCAGTGAATCGTTGTCCAGTCTCATTATCTGTATCTTACCCTCCCCCTCAGCCCATGCTTTTTATGGTATTTGTTAAGTGCTTACTGTGAGCCAGGCACTGTACTAAGCACTGGGGTAGATATGAGCTAATCAGGTTGGACCTACTCTACGTCCCAGTGGGGGCTCACCGTTTTAAACCCCCATTTTATAGATGAGGGAACTGAGGCAAAAGAAGTTAAGGGACTTGTCCAAGGTCCCAGAGCAGACAAGAGGTGGAGCCATGTTTAGAACCCCAGGCCTTCTGATTCCCAGGCCCGTGAGTTTACCCCTAGGCCACCCTGCTTCTCACTGTGCTTTGACACTTTAATTAAAACTGAATGACTAATAAATCTCTGGGGATTATTAGGACAGTCCACTGTGTACATTGTTGTGTGTGGTTGACATCCAAGCATGGGACGTACAGGAAGTGTTGGGCTATAACATGCTTGGGCTCTGAACGGGGCCCAGGATTGATGACTAGACGTATTATCTGCTCTTTCCCTTACAGCTCTTTCCCCTACATTCCATGTCGTGCATATAGCACAAACTTTGTGAGAGGTAGAATTATACTTTTAATACAGTCAATCAATCAGTGACATTTATTAGGCACTTACTTTGTGCAGAGCACTGTACCAAGTCCTTGGGAGAATGCAATACCAAGGGTAGACATAATCCCTGCCCTCAAGGAGCTTACAGTCTAGCAGGGTAGACAGATGTAGAATTTAATTATAGGTAAGGGAAGCCACAGAGTATAAGAATATATACATAAATGCTGTGGAGCTCGTGGTGGGGCTAATGCCTTAATGATCATTGAAAAGTTTGATTATTCTTCTTCTTATTACTACTATTACTAATATTACTATTAATAGTAATTGTGGTGTTAGTTAAGCTTGTATTATGTGCCAAGCGGAGCCTTTTTATGGTATTTGTAAAGCGCTTACTCTGTGCCGGGCAACGTAGTAAGCACTGGGGTATATGCAAGGTTAATGAGGCAGACACAGTCCCTGTCCCACTTTGGACTCTCAGGCTTAATTCCTGTTTTACAGATGAGGTAACTGAGGCACAGGGAAGCTAAGTGACTTGTCCAAGTCACAAAGCAAGTATGTGGTGAAGGCAGGATTAGAACCTAAGACCTCTGAGTCCCAGGCCCATGTTCTTTCCAGTAGGTCATGCTGCTTGTTTTGGGCTAAGTCAAAACAATGAGTTGATACAGTTCCCACCCAATAGCTTGATTTTCTATTGTTCCCCGCTCCCCAGATATAACTCCATTAGCTCATCCTAAACCTCCCAACACAGTGTATGAGAAAAGCTTGGGGCTTCTTATCCTCTCTTTTCTTTTCCATGCAGGAGAGCACAACTGGGCCATGAAACTACAGGTGAGAATCTCTCCAGGGCATTGTTTCTTGTCTTCACTGAATAAACCACCGGTTACGTGGTCAAGTGTAGTAACGGTGCCTAGCTCTCTCTCACTGGATGCAATGCACCATTCTAAGTCCTTGGGCAAGTTCAAGGGAAATATGCAAAATATTCTCTGCCTACAAGGCACCTCCACTTTAATGGACATTGACACTATTCATCATTGGCAAAGCAGCATGGGCTACTGGAAAGAGAACGAGTCTGGGAGTCAGAAGGAGCTGGATTCTAGTCCCGCTCTGCCACTAGTCTGCTGGCTGACCTTGGGGAAGTCACTTTAATAATAATAATGTTGGTATTTGTTAAGCGCTTTCTACGTGCCAAGCACTGTTCTAAGCACTGGGGGAGGTAAAGGGTAATCAGATTGTCCCACCTGAGGCTCACAGTCTTAATCCCCATTTTACAGATGAGGGAACTGAGGCCCAGAGAAGTGAAGTGACTTGCCCAACATCACACAGCTGAGAGGTGACAGAGCCGGGATTAGAACCCTTGATCTCTGACTCCAAAGCCCGGGTTCTATCCACTGAGCTATGCTGCTTCTCTCTGGGCCTCAGTTAATTTATCTGGAAAATGGGGATTAAGATTGTGAGCCCCATGTGGTACAGGGACTGTGTCCAACCTGATTTGCTTGTATCTACCCCAAAGCTTAGTTCAGTGCTTGGCACATAATAAGTGATTAACAAGACCACAGTGATCATTATTATCATCCTAGCCCCAAATCTCGCATTTTCTTCATTGCTGAGTTTTTTGGCTTCAGTAAATTGAATAATTGCCTTCATCCTTTACTTTTCTTGTCTGTTAATTTTAAGCCAGCACACATTCAAATGAGAGAACCTATGCCATCAACAAATCTGTATATCTCTTTTTAATGGGAACCTTTTCCCAGAATGAGAAATGGCACCCACAGAGTCTTTAGAATCACTCTCATATATTTAGATACGGGAAGAAGAGAGCATAAAATATCTGGAAATATCATGCCTTTCTTTTTTCCCTCGTACTTAGGGAAAACGTATTTTGCCCAATTGATGACATTGGTATTGATCTGAGCCATTCTGGTTTGGAAACAAATTCCTATATGGGTTTGCTTAGGATGAATCTTGGGAGTCACTTGGGGGCCACAGAGAGCATCTAATTTTTATGTGTGCACATTTTTTTCCCCTCAACGCCTAATGGAGTGTTTTGCACACAGTTGGCACCCAATAAGAGTGATTGAATTGCATAAATGACAAGCCAAACATCGATCCCTTTCCTAGCTGGCACCGAGTGTGGGAACGGAACTTGAGAAGGTAGGTAAAACTGGGCCGGTTTGTGGGGGGCAAGGGGTATCTCTGGGTTGGGCCCCCCACAGACCTGTAACTTCTAATTAATGGAGAGATCATTCCTTTTCTGGGCTATTGTGTTCCTAGTCAGTGTTTGCAGAACTGAGAAACAGGAATCAGCTAGGAGCAGAACTGCCAGGAGGAGTTTATTCTGGTAGTGATTAGTGCCATGGTGATTTGGGAGCGGCTCTGTTTGAGGAACAACAGAGGGCCTGCCTTTTCTCTCGTTATATTGGCTAGTTGCAGGGGGCCCTAGGAAGTGGAGGGGAGGGGAGGACATGGAGAAGACACGTTTGCCAGACTGTGACAGCAAGAGCAGATGCTTAAACCTGATAAGAGGTCTGATTTAGGTGTGGTGGGAGAACACTGTCTCTTCAGTGTTTTATATATTGGTAAAATAACATCTTTTACTTCCTGCTTTTGATTTATCGTGTGCAGCAATTCTGCTTAATGAATAATAAAAGATAAACCACAGACTATTTTCTGCCTTGCAGTAAACGTGGATTATGGAGAAAACTCTGAGCTGATGTGATAGAGGGATATGATCGTAATCATTTATTCCAGGCAAATCCAGCACCTTGAAAAGAGATGGAGGGGCGGTCACGTTTCATAAATTTGGGGTTTTGGGTTTTGGGGGGGTCTTTTGGTAATGGTGATGATGAGCTGGAGCTTTAGTGATGGCGAAAGAGATAGGCTCTGGGATTTGGGTCTGCCAAGTACATAGGGAGATGACATAGCTTCTGATGATCTAGATAAATTCTTAAGTCACTTGTGATAGTGTTAGATGGAGAGAAATCAGGGCAAAATCAGGACACCGATCCATCCCCTTCTCTTTCCCCTGACCTCTATCACCTACCCATCTGTCTGAATGTCTTGGCTGAGAATTACCTTTATGAACTCCATTGATGAGCCTTGTGTTCTCCCCTACCCCCCACTTCACGTTACATTTTCCTTCCAGGCATGGTGATAAAGTGATTTTCCTAGATGCTTACAGAGACACGTAGATGGGCTGACAGAGGTAAAAGCAAAAACTGAATGCACCAAGAAGCTTTCATCTGTGAAGTTGTCCAGCACTATGACTTTTATTCAGCTTCAACACCTTCTGCTTCATCCTGACTTGCTCCCTTTATTCATCCCCACTCCCAAGCCCACAGCACTTAGGTAAGGATCTGTAATTTATTTACTTATTTTAATGTCTGACCCTCTAGGCTGTAAGCTCGCTGTGAGCAGGGAATGTGTCTGTTATATTGTTGTGCTCTTCCAAGTGTGTAATACAGTGCTCTGCACACAGTAAATACTCAATAAATAAAATTCACCGACTGTGACATTTAAAAGTCTTTGCTTTTGGGAATTCAACTGCTGAAATTAGATTAGAACCCAAAGCACAGTTCGGGGCAGGATTTTGGGGAATGAAAATGGATAAAAGGGAAAAACATGTCAATTGATCAAAAGCATTTGTCGAGCACTGAGCATTGTACTAAGTGCTTGGGAAAGTACAATAGAAGAAATGGACAGGATCCCTGCCCTCAAGGAGCCGTCCTTCTGCACTTTCAAAGATGGATTCCTCTAAACCACGAAATCAGATTTTCATGGGACTCTATATTATAGATCTGTAATCTCTGATTTACTTCAATCCATTTACTAATTCTAGAGGTACTAGCTATAGTAACGTATGCACAGCATAGGGCTGGCCTGTGCTAATAAATGAGTCTGGTCATTACAGAGCTTGGACTTTGTGCCTACCTCTCTGCCTGCAGGTATGCATTTGAACTGCATGTTTGTAGAATGAAAGCTGTTCTACCGACCTGCGCTTTCAACCGACACCCGGTACAGCCAGCTCACTGCCCCCCATTAGACTGTAAGCCCGTCAAAGGGCAGGGATTGTCTCTATCTGCTACCGATTTGTACGTTCCAAGCGTTTAGTACAGTGCTCTGTACATAGTAAGCGTTCAATAAATACTATTGAATGAATGAATTCCTGAGTTTAGAACAATTTATGTCCTTAATCAATCAGTGATATTTATCGAGAGCTTACTTTATGTAGAGCATTACATGAAACCCTTGGTACTGTGGTATTCGTTAAACACTTACTTTGTGCCAGGCACTCTACTAAGTGCTGGGGTAGATACAAGATAATCAGTTTGGACACAGTCCCTGTTCCACATGGGGTTCACCATCTTAATCCCCATTTTACAGATGAGGTAACTGAGGCACAGAGGAGGCACAGAGACATCTTGTCTGTATGTTTTTCCAACCTTTTCCTATGTGTACATTTGGTTGGTAGCATTGGGATTGGTGAGGAGCTAGCTAGAAAAATCTCTCCAGCACCTGTATCCAATTATTTTTCTATACAAGACATAGTACTCCAATCCCATGTTGTAATTAGTAATAACATGTTGGAAAACCTTGGCCCTTTGAAGCTCAGCTCCTCCACAAACAGTGGCAGAGGAATAAAACATTTTCCATCGACCTTTTGATTCCTTTTTACCATCCAGGAAAGAGAAAAATGTTGGAGGAAGCAAAGAAACTTTTCAGAGTATGTTTGCGAGGATCTGAGAATTATCTAAGACGATTAATAATCAATTGCTCGTAGAAATTTCCAGGAACTTCCGTTTAATGAGTTCCTGCTTACTGCACAAAGGCACTTTAATAGGACTTGAATTTGTGTTTGGAATCGATTCACAGACCATGATTTTTTGTTTGATGTAGAGAAAGAGGTAAAAAGTGAAAAACGGTAAAACTAGGTCATGGGCTTTGACAATAACTTTGAAAATTATTGCTCTATTTAAAATGATTGATTTCAGGATTTATCTACCTTTTAATGAAGGTAGGGAATTTGTGCATATATTTGTCTTAACACTTTGACTTAAAAGGTTTGGACAACTATACGCTTCTTGGCAAACCAGCAGCTACTCACATAGGGAAGACACCTCAATTTTTGAAAAATCATTTTTTAACTAACCACTTCTTGAAGTGAAATCTCAATAGCTGGAAATATTTCTGCAGATGAATACCATGAGTGGTATTTTATTGGAACATTTACTATAGAGACTTTTAATACAATCTTGCAAATAGTCATTCGCCCAATGGGAAAGATGAGTTATACTTTATCAGTAGTGAATAAAGTTGATTTGATTCTATTGCCATTGACCAGAAATCATCCTAGACCAACTGGGATTATGATGGAGATTCATTAATCAATTAATGGCTACCCCTGTAGCTAGATGACTGTTTTCTCAACTCTACAGAGTTATACGTCAGCTGCTGGCCAGCTGAGATATGAATTATGAAAGTTAATGGATGAGGAGCTGCCAGTGATTCACCATTTCTGTGACAATGCAAAATGATGGATCAGCAACGAGAAGGAAGGTCAGAGTGCATGAGTGCAGGTGTGAGTGTGAGGGTGTTTTTTGAGTCTGTGTAGATGGGAGTGTGAAGGGTGTTTGGGTGAGTGTTTGAATTTGTGGGCATGAGGTTATGTGAATGCCTGTGTGAGTGTGGAAGTGTATCCAAATGTGAATGGGTGTCTGGGAGTGTGAATGGGTATTTGAGTATGTGAGTTCAAATGTTCAAGAGATTCCCAAAGACCCTCACAAGAGGCTTTCCCTCACTAAGCCCCCCTTTCCACTTCTTTCTGCATCACCCTGATCTGCTCCCTTTATTCATCCCTCTCCCAGCCCCACGACAATTATATACATTTATTTACATCTGCCATTTATTTATTTTATTTTTTTAGGTCAATGTCTGTCTCCCCCTTGAGACTGTAAGCTCGTTCTGGGCAGGGAAAGTGCCCGTTTACTGTTATATTGTACTCCCCCAAGCACTTAGTACATTGTTCTGCACACAGTAAGCACTCAATAAATGTGATTGATTGAATGAATGCCTCACCAACAGCTGTGTCAGATATGAAATGGATGATTTCGGGTGTGTGCATCTGTGTGAGTATATGTGACACTTTGTATCTGTGGGGTGTATTTGCCATCGGAATGGAACATTGTTGACAATGGTACATTGAAAAGTGTATGGGGATACAGCCGGGGGATTCATGTTGGCTATGGATAGCCTGAATGACTCTCTTATAATTACTCAGGCACTCTGGAACTCCAATTCTCCTAGCAAAAACACACTATATCTCAGGGTTGCTAAGAGGAAAATGTATACCAGGCATGATTGTAAAGGGACAAGGAACTATGAAATACTTTGTAAATAAGGATTACAATGCCTTTGGGGTTGCTACTCAGGAAACTCACCAGAACTCTGATAACTATGATTATAAACCTCCCTCAGGAAAGAAAACCTAAATCTACAGCACATATTGCAAATGGGGGTTAGACTCCTGATAGGAAAATCTAAATCACATTTTGTAGTGCCAAAGCACCTTTCATTCAGTAAAGTGTACAGAACACCTACAGTGTATGGAGCTAATTCTAGGGAGAGTCGAGCAGAATCAAACAATGTGATCCTGGCTCTTAGACTTACCATCTAATGGAAGAGCAGACAGATTTCCAATATACAATATTCGTATTTACAGAACGGGAGCAAAAGGAAGAACAAGAATATAACAAATAGTAACATGAAGGCAAAATCAAGCAACCAATGAATGATATTTATTGAGCACTATGTAAAGAGCACTGTACTAAGCTCTAGGAAAGTGAAATAAAGTTAGTAGCCATGATCCCAACCCTCAAGGAGTTTATAATCTAGCCGGGGACACCAGACACTAAAATAAATTGCAGGTAGGGGGAAGCAACAGAGTCTAGAGATGTTTACATAAACACTGTAGGGGAGAGAAGATGGAGTGAGTATCTAAGGAGTTAGGGGATACGCATTCAAGCTCAAAGCAGACGTCATGGTGGGAGGTTGGAATAGGATGTGAAGATGAGAGATTTAGGCAGGGAAGCCTTCCTGGAGGAGATGTGATTTTAGGAGCATCTCGAAGATGGGGAGAGCATGGAACTGCTGGATGTGAAGTGGGAGGAAGTTAAAGGAAGGAGGAAGGGAACAGAAGGGAAGGATCAGCATGGTGTATTGGATAGAGCAAGGTCCTCGGAGTCAGAATGTCTTGGGTTCTCATCCCAGCTTCTCTGCTTGTCTGATGTGTGACCTTGTCATTTAACTTCTTTGTGCTGCAGTTACCTCATCTGTAAAATGGAGATTGAGACTTTGAGTCCTACGAGGGACAAGGGACTGTGTCCAACCTGATTTGCTGGCATCCACCCCAGTGCTTAGTATAGTGTCTGGCACATAAGTGCTAAACAAATACCGTAATGATTATTATTATTAAGCAAGGTGCCAGACTCTCAGTTCAGTGGCCTGACTCCAACCATCATAACCATTAGCTCTATTTCCCACGTGCAGCGTTATGGATTGTTTTCCAGACCAAAGGTTTGTTCTCCTAAGAATCGTATTCCAGTCCAATGAGGTTCAGGCTAGAGGATTTGGAGTTTGGCTGCATTTTTTTTCAAAGTTATGTGTCATTGGCTTACTGTGTATCAATCATGTTTTAAACACTGGAGTAGATACAGGGTAATCAGATTGGGCACGGTCCCTGTCCCATATGGGGCTCACAGTCTAAATTAGAGAGAGGAGGATTTAATCCCCATTTTACAAATGAGGAAACAGAGACACAGAGAAGTAAAATGACTTGCCCAAGGTCACAGAACGGGCTAGAGACAGAGCCTGGATTAGAACCCTCTCACTCCTAAGCTGTGCTCTTTCCACTAGACCAAACTGCTTCTCCCCCTACCCTGGAGGGTTTCCCCACCTCACCTCCCCAGAATGGAGGGTTTGAAGCCCAAGGAAACCAACAAGGTGAACTCCAAACATTATGTTTATTATATTCATGTATTCATAATGTCCTTGGGATCAAAAAGGCTCATTAAAGGCCTGCTATGGTAGAGGAATTCATCCTCATCTTTGAAAGACTAGTGGATAGAGCACAGGCCTGAGAGTCAGAAGGACCTGAGTTCTAATTTTGGCTCTGCCATTTGTCTGCTATGTGACATTGGACAAAGCATTTACCTTGTCTGTGCCCCATCTGTAAAATGGGGATTAAGCCCCATGTGGGACATGGACTATGTCCACCTGATTACCTTATATCTACCCTAGTGCTTAGAGTAACCTGGCACATAAGTGCCACTGGAAAAAAAAAAAGGGCAAGCTAGCTTGTTGGGTGCCATATGCTATCAAAAACAGAAGTGTTACCATTTTTTTTTCAATAAATGTCATGCAGTCATCTGCCAGCCTCCACTATAACTTTTCTCCCAGCCCCCTAATAATAATAATGTTGGTATTTGTTAAGCGCTTACTATGTGCAGAGCACTGTTCTAAGCGCTGGGGTAGATACAGGGTAATCAGGTTGTCCCAGACGAGGCTCACAGTCTTCATCCCCATTTTACAGATGAGGTAACTGAGGCCCAGAGACGTGAAGTGACTTGCCCACAGTCACACAGCTAAGTGGCAGAGCCGGGATTCGAACCCATGACCTCTGACTCCCAAGCCCAGGCTCTTTTCACTGAGCCACGCTGCTTTAGAAAGCCCCTTCTGTGGGTTTTCCTGGCAGGAAATCTGTCTGTTATATTGTACTCTTCCAAGCACTTAGTACAGTACTGTGCACACGGTAAGCACTCAATAAATATGATTGGTGGATTGATTTTACACCTCACCCCCACAGGTAACTCTTTCTCCTTCTGCCCTACATAAAATAGTTTTGTCACAGACCTAAATCCATCGGTAATACTAGTGATGTTTGTTAATTGCTTACTACACATTAAACACTGGGGTGAATAGATTAGACAGTCAGTCCATGACATGAGGCTCATATTATATGAGGGAGAAACAACAGACTTGAATTCCCATTTTGCAGATAAGGAAACTGAGGAGCAAAGAAATCAAGTGACTTGCCAAGGTCGTACAGCAGGCAAGTGGAGGTGTTAGACTTAGAATCCAGTGATTCTCAGTTCTGTGCTAGTTCCACTTGGTCCCACTGGCTTTTCATGTTTGGAATGTGATGAATGTGATAAGCAACACTGGTTCTCCCCAACACACTGGCAACACCTTGAAAAGCTGATCACCATCGCATTCTCCAACCTTGCTAACTTCTGTTGGCTGGAGGGGGATATTTAGTTTATCATAGTGGATCAAATCAATGCATCAGCTATTTAGGTGAGGGAGGGAGCAATCCACTTGAATTAACTTACAGATGAACTTGTATTTAGCTGTGAATCAAAGAGGAAGGAATTGTTTCAGTGCTCCAGGCAGGGCTAAGGGCTTCCTCTAGTCAAGGCCAAGCACTTCACCAGGTAGTGAGAACTCGGACATTTGACAGCTTCCAGTAAAAACAAGGCCGCTTTGCTCTCACATCTGCTGCTGGGTGACTTCCAGACTTGGGAGAATAGGATAGTTGCAATTGGGCTTCTTGCCATTCCCAACAATCATCGACCAGAGATTGGAATGGGATACTTTCCCTCTTGGTGTAGTGGAGTTTCCTGGTCAATGCCACTGCTATCATAAAACTTGCTGTTTGGTTAAAAGCATTAAGAACCAGGCCAGGTCTTTCCAGCCATAATTATGGGATTTTTTTTTGAGGCCTGTAACATAAAGTCTGTAGGAATGTCTTAGATAATTAGGAAAATAAGTTTTTCAGCCTAACATCTCTCCCAACGCTGAACCGTTTTCAATTTCACTTGTTTTGTAGGTGATGGTGAGAGTCTGTTAAATTCATTAAACTCTGATTTCCTGGTAACATGACTGAGAAACAACTTCCCTTCCAGAAAAGGGTATTTATCAGCATCATCCCTGATGTGCGAGGTGTCCATTATGACCCAAAATGTGGGTCTCACATTGGCCTTTTCAGTTCCTGTGCACTACATGGTCTAGTGCAAAGAGCACGTGTCTAGGAGTCAGAGGACTTGGGTTCTAATTCCCGTTCCGCCACTTGTCTGCTCAGTTAACTTCTCTATTCCCCAGTTACCTCATCTGTAAAATGGGGATTGAGACTGTGAGTCTGACATGGAACATGGACTGTATCCAACCTGATTAGCTCATATCTACCCTAATGCTTAGATTAGTGCCTGGCACATAGTAAGTGCTTTGCAAATTCCACTAAAAAAAAGAATTAAAAAATAAAAAGCTTCAACATCAGTGGTGTCTTCTTCCAATAAGAAGGACAAGTGTGTTTGTGGGTGGGTAAAGAATAGTGCCTGGCACATAGTAAGTGCTTAACAAATACCATTAAAAAAACAAAACAAAAAAAACTTCAGTCAGTGGTGTTGTCAAATATATATACATATACACATACATAGGAATAGTAATAATAATTATGGCATTTGTTAAGTGCTTACTATGTGCCAAGCACAGTTCTAAATGCTGGGGTAGATGAAAGCTAATCAGGTTGTCCTATGTGGGGCTCACAGTCTTAAATCCCTATTTTACAGATGAGGTAACTGAGGCACAGAGAAGTTAAGTGCCTTGCCCAAGTGCAAGGTTAAGTGCCAAGGTCACACAGGAAATACCTGGAGGAGCAGGGATTAGAACCCATGTCTTCTGACCCTCAAAAATAAAAAAAAATAAATTGTGGTATTTGTTAAGCACTTACTATGTGCAAAGCACTGTTCTAAGCGCTGGGGGATACAAGGTGATCAGGTTGTCCCACGTGGGGCTCACAGTTTTTTAATCCCCATTTGACAGATGAGGTAACTGAGGCACAGAGAAGTTAAAGTGACTTGCCCAAGGTCACCCAGCTGACTAGCGGCAGAGCCGGGATTAGAACCGGTGACCTCTGACTCCCAAGCCCGCGCTCTTTCCACTGAGCCACGCTACATATATATATATATATATATATATATATATATATATATATGTATATACATACCATTCTGTAGTTATAAACTCTCAACCACCTTTAGTAATAAGTAATGATGGTATTCAAGTACTCACTGTATGTCAAGCACTGTTTCACTTCTGTGCATATCAACAAAACACTATTATTAAAGCACTAATCCACCTGCATATCTATTTTTTCTTCCTGTTCTAGCAATAAATCATTTTGGGTCAGTTACCCCACTGGAAGATAGAGCCTTCTAATTCCATTTCACTCTTCCAAGTGCTGTGCATACAGAAGGGGCTCAAAAAATACAGTTGATT
This sequence comes from Ornithorhynchus anatinus, assembly GCF_004115215.2. NCBI lineage: Eukaryota > Metazoa > Chordata > Mammalia > Monotremata > Ornithorhynchidae > Ornithorhynchus > Ornithorhynchus anatinus. The sequence continues at coordinate 62,889,644 of NC_041735.1, read as the reverse complement.
CATCTCTTTAAAGACCCTCCCATTTGCCTGTTAGCCAGGATCTTTCTCATCACCATTTTGGCTCTGCTCTTTCACATTTATCATGGAGGAAGCACTACATCCCCGGAGAAGAGTAAAAACAAGAGTCCCGTTGAGGTTTGTGAGATGTGAAAGTGTAAAATGATAAAAATTCAATGTCTGTCAAATTGCAAGTCTCCACGTGCGCATTTGTATACCAAAATGGGCTTTTGTATCCTCCTCAGACACCCTGAGTAGTCCAGCGTGGATTTTCCTTAGTGTGGAGCTTCGTGACAATACAACACTGTGAGCTCTGTGGGCAGGGATTGTCACTCTTTATTGCTGTACCGTACTTTCCCAAGTGCTTAGTACAGTGCTCTGCACAAAGTAAGCACTCAGTAAATACAATTTAATGGATGAATAAATACCTACGATTATTTGTGTACCTACAAATTTGTGTACCTACAAAAGGAAAACGTAGAACTTTCCTTAACTTACCTTTACAACTGTCAGCTCGTTATGGGCAGGGGACATGTCAGCAAAGTCTGTTGTGTTGTAGTCTCCCAAGTGCTTAGAACAGTGCTCTGCATCTAGTAAATGCTCAATTAAAAAACACCGATCGATTGATAACCCACGCTTTCAGTCTTTCTTACATGCTTTCAACCATCCAAGTACAAGAGGGGAAAACATGAATAGCAAATTCCCCACTCGAATATACCAGGTGGAGGCAAGGATAGTTACGACACAACAGTTAAAACTGAAGAGCGAAGTTCCTTCATCTAGATCCTTCTGGTTCTTAAATGCTGAGGTGTCCTTAAATGAAAGAGATTACAGAGCTAAGGTAAAGGTTTCTTTTTTTTCCGTTTTGCTCTGGTCTAGTGCAAATATTTGTGTATTGGGAAACAAGGCAGCTCCGTGGTCTTGTACCAGCCACCTGCTTAGAAAGAGCCAACACCCATCTGTAAGAGACGGATTCTGGGTGTGTCCTACTACATCCGTTTCCTAACTGGAGAGCTCAGGTCACTGACCTTAAAAGCCTGGCTCTGCTTAAACCACCCTGTGCTAAACTGAGACTCGTATTTTAAAAGGCAAATGGACATTTGTGAGGGGCTGTAAAGATCGGTTTCTAATTCTGAAAAGCAGCGCGTTCTAGTGGCCAAAGCGTGGGCCTGAGAGTCAGAAGGACCTGGGTTCTAATTCCAACTCCGCCACTTGTCGGCTGTGTGACTTTGGGCAATTAACTAATTTGGGCCTCAGTTACTTCATCTGTAAAATGGGGAGTAAGAATGTGAGAAGCAGCGTGGCTCAGTGGAAAGAGCACGGGCTTGGGAGTCAGAGGTCATGGGTTCTAATCCCGGCTCTACCCCTTGTCAGCTGTGTGACTGGGGGCAAGTCACGTCACTTCTCTGTGCCTCAGTTCCCTCATCTGTAAAATGGGGATTAAAACTGTGAGCCCCACGTGGGACACCCTGTATCTACCCCAGCACTTAGAACAGTGCTCTGCACATAGTAAGCGCTTAACAAATACCAACATTATGAGGGACAAGGACTGGGTCCAGAAATAATAATTGTGGTAATGGTTAAGTGCTTACTGTGTCAAGCACCGTTCTAAGCACTGGGGTAGATTAAAGGTAGTGAGGTTCTGTTTGGAAAATTAAGGTTAAAACCCTAAATTTGATTTAAAAAAAAATGAAAGATCTTTTTTATTGCCAAGATGAACTAAAGCTATTCTACAAATCCATCCCAATCTCGCCTGGTTGACTTAATGGATTAAGCACACTTGACAGAGTTGTCTATCTCACTGTTGTCAGTAGAATGGACAAAGATATGGACTAAGGTCACTTGGAAGATTGGGTTTGTAGTCCAACTACTTGGAGGGAGATCTCCTTCTCCCCACTCTTCAGAGTCTGACGTATTAACGCCAGTACAGAATTGGGAATTAGCACCTGTGCTGATCGCTTGTGTGAGTGTCATCAGTTCTCTGCTTCCATTAGAGACTTCATTCAACTCAACCATGATCTGAATATTAAGTTTGGATCAATCCTAGAGTCTGATACTTAGCAGTCAACAAGTTTGCCTACTGTTACTTTGGGCACCAGCTGGGATATTGAATGCCATTTAGCCATTTGCAACACCGGATAGGAATAATCTGTCCGGAGACACTTTTCTTGCCATTTTGTATGTGACTTGGTAAAATAAAACACAATTTCCACTCAAATTTTAAGCAAAATGATAAAATCCAATAACTAAAATATATATTTTTAAATCTGAGAAAATCATACCCTACCCATATTTCTTGGAATCCGGTGAGATTTTAAGCAGTTTGACAAGAGACTTGTTCAAAATGGATGGCTACTATTTGAAGTTTTAGCTCCCGATCCAAGCGGAATCATTTTCTAGTGATTTTCAAGTAAGTCGCAGCATCGACAATGATGACCACTTCTAATTTCCATCATCACAGTGGATTTCCATGTTGATTTCTTTGCATCAAAGAGGTCTTCTCTGGAGTAGCAGATAGATATGTGATTAGTATGTTATTTACTAAGCGCTGACTACGTGTGACGTTTTTATTCTTTTGGATGGAGAAACTGCATATATTTAAACTCAATCAGTAGTGTTTATGGAACGCTTAATGTAGGAAGAAGACTGTACCATGTATTTGGGAGAATACAATCAAGTTAGTAGATATGATCCCTGCCCTCAAGGAGGCATTTTATATTACTGCAAACGTGGTTTCCTGTTTTGCTTTGTGTTCATATCCAGAAATATCAGCTCCTTGACAAATACACCACTTTAGATTTTTATCACTTAACAGGAATTATAATTGTGGTATTTGTAAAGAATACAAAGGGGAAGCAGTGTGGCTCAGTGGAAAGAGCCTGGGCTTCGGAGTCAGAGGTCATGAGTTCGACTCCCGGCTCTGCCACTTGTCAGCTGTGTGACTCTGGGCGAGTCACTTCACTGCTCTGTGCCTGAGTTACCTCATCTGTAAAATGGGGATGAAGACTGTGAGCCTCACGTGGGACAACCTGATTACCCTGTATCTACCACAGCACTTAGAACAGTGCTCTGCATGTAGTAAGCGCTTAACAAATACCAACATTATTAAAGAACACCCTGTGTGCCAGGCACTGTTCTAAGCATTAGGGTAGAGACAACATAATCATGTTGGACCCAGTTCCTGTCCCTTGTGGGGCTCACTGTCTAAACCCCCATTTTACAGATGATGTAAATGAGGCACAGAGAAGTTAAATGACTTGCCCAAGGTAACACAGCAGACCCACTTCCTCTTTGTCCCAGGCCCGTGCTTTTTCCACTAGGCCATGCTGCTTGTTTTCACTCTTATCTTTACATTTTCCCCCTCTCTCAAAACTGGACCATGATATCTTGGTTAACGACTGCACTTTACAGGATAAATAATATCTGGTGAAATCCTGTATTAGTGATCTATTGATTTAAATTTAGAAGACATACCAAAAGTTTGGAGAATGTAGCCTGTAGTTGATTAATAGGTTCTACTTTCCCCTAGAAGACTCAACCTCCTTGTGGGATGGCCTCAAGGCTGAAGAGCAGAGTGATCTCTCTGACATCTTTACCTCACATATACCTGGGAATTCCAATCACGGGAGTGTGTGTTTGTGTGTGTATGTGTGTTTTTTCGGAGGGAGGGTTTTGGGTGGAGTGGGGGGAAGGGTTTGTGGGAAGGATTTAACCACTTTGAGTCTGATTGACAATCACTCCTGCACAAAGGACCTCAGTCACTTTATTCCAATATTTTCCTCATCACTGATCCAAGTTGAATAGAAACACACCCTTTATGTGGCAGCACTGCAATCCATTCCTAATCTCTTGAAATCTCACCTCTCCTTTGTAAAAAATCCCAGATAAATCTTCCAAACAGAACGGGGAAATAAAAGAGAAGCAGTCACAGAGCTCCATACAATTACAATTGTTTCCTAGGTCTAGGTAATCAATTCATCCTAAAGGTGCAGGAAGGAAATTTCACTGCCGGAGGGTGGCCTCCTGGCATTTGACCTCTCAGGGGCCAAGGTTTTGCTTCCCCAGCAATTTACAGCTCCGTCTGAATCAGTGGCAATGCTTTCTTCATGTTTTCTAGCACAGGGTAAATTTGTTCTAAATTTTTGTTCATCAGAAGATCCATACTGCATAAACACCTGCATGCTCAACCAAATATCTGCAGTTAGGCCACCTGGATCACTTCATTTAGTCATCCATCTAAATGTGTTTCCCACTTTAGAGAATGATATTTATAAAGCAAAACCCTCAGAAGTTCCAATACCCTATATTTGTATAGTCATTTTCTTTTTCCAAAGTTCACATAATTTATTTCATTCTGTCCCTCACAATATCCTCGTGAGGTAGGGAGAAGCCGGTGTTATGATCTTTATTTTGAAAATCAGGTCCAGAAAACTGAAGGAACTTACCCAAGATCACATAGCAGTCAAGGGGCAGAGCTGGGACTAGAACCCAGGTCTTCCAACTCCCCAACCTGTATTCTGCTCACTAGACCACACTGCCTCCTAGGCTGATGCAGCTCGGGTGATTTTTACAGTGCTTGGCTCTGAGCTGCATCACTGAGGGGCTCGGACCTAATTCTGGGCAAGATGTGCAGCTGGTCCACTGCATAAAATTCCACTCTACATTGGAGCAAGCTGCTTACCTATCTAATGATAATGGTATAATTCATTCAATCGTATTTATTGAGCACTTACCATGTGTACAGTACTGTATTAAGCGCTTGGGAAAGTACAATACAGCAGTAGAGACAATCCCTGCCCACAATGAGTTCACAGTCTAGCTCTTCAAGCACTTGCTACATGCCTAATAGTCAGGCAGTTAATTGTATTTATTGAGTGCTTACTCTGTGCACAGCACTGGACTAAGTGATTGGGAGAGTCCAATACAGCAATATAACAGACACATTCCCCGTCCACAACAATCTTACAATCTAGAGTTAATCGTATTTACCAAGCGTTTTCTGTATGATGATGATAGTATTTGTTAAGCGCTTGCTATGTTCTAGGCACTGTGCAGAGCGCTTTACTAAGTACTTGGGAGATTACAGATGGGGCTCTTTACAGATCCCCACTTTACAGATGAGGGAACTGAAGTACAGAGAAGTTTCATGACTTGCCCAAGGTCACAAAGCAGACACGTGGGGAAGCCGGGATAAGAACCCAGGCCCGGGATCTTCCCATTAGGCCTCTCTGCTTCTCAACAGAGTTGGCAGACTCGTTGCCTGCCCGCACAAGCTTATAGTCTAGAGACTAAGGAGTGTTAGATTCACATTCTATTTAAAGTTTGCTCAAGCTACTCTACATGGATTATTAGAATTCATTCTTAATAATAATAATAATAATAATGAAAATGACATTTGTTAAGTGCTTACTATCTGCCGAGCACTGTTCTAAGAGCTGGGGTAGATACAAGGTAATCAGGTTGTCCCACGTGGAGCTCACAGTTGGTATCCGTAGAGGAAAATAGTGAGGAAATCCAAGGACCAAGATCTCAAATAACCTGTATCAGAGAATACAGCAATTCAGTGATAAAGTTCATTAATTACTTAATCCAATCATATTTATTGAGTGCATACTGTGTGCAAAGCCCTATACCAAACTCTTGGGAGAGCACAGTATAACAATTGACACAGGAAGATATGTGATAATTAGTTGGACTCAGTCCCTGTTCACTCAAGACTCACATTCTAAGAGGAAGGACAGAAAAGGTGTTTTATCCTCCTTTTACAGATGAGGAAACTGAGGCACAAAGAAGTTAAGTGACTTGCCCAAGATCACACAGCAGGCAAGTGGTGGAGCTGGAATTCCATACTCCCGGTACTGTCCTCCTTCCAATAGACTCTCTATCAATTAATCAGTGACATTTATTGAACATCTTCTATATGCAGGGCACTAATGATAATACTTACTGTGGTACTTTTTAAGATTTTACTATGTGCCTTATACCACAGTGTAGGTTCAGAATTAATTTCTTCATAGCAGGGCAATGGATTCCTTCCCTTAATGCCTCAGGGCAACACTCCCTTTCTCGGCTGCTTACCTGGGTGCAGGTGGCAGACAGCAGTACAACACGGTGGCATTAAATCCCCCTTCCCCCTTGATGCCAAGGGCCTTTTTCCTGTGTCTATACACTTACTTAATGACAAACAAAAGAGCTAACTGATAAAGGCATAAAGTGCTCAATTTAATATTTATAAAATGACTTTTGATACTTTTGCTTCTGTTTTGAGTTAAGGTAGAACTGTTACTGACTTGTTTTAGGAGGGAGGTATACACCTACCCACAAACATGATTGGAGGAACATCCTACCCATCAGGGGATAGGTTCTTGGCAGTGGTTTCATGCTGTCTGGAAGAGGGGAAATAAAGATTACTTTTAAAATTCATCTAAAATAGTGCTTATGGAGAATGGCATATTTTAAACACTAGAATAAATTTGAAAAAAGACATGATTAAGCAAAAATCTCCCAACACCCACCACCTTGTATCCCATACTCATACTACTAAAATCTCTTTGGAATACAGTTTAATTTTTTTAAAAAAACCTTTCCCAAATATCTTGAGATTCAACATCACAAAGTTATAATGGGCTATTTCTTGAATTTTATCATTTTCTGAAAAGGCATTTTTCAGAGCTAGGATGAAAAATATTCAGTAATTGTTGAAAAAATAGAAAAAGTGATCTAGTATTTAACCTAGGCACAAATATGCTTTTCCTTTTCGCCAATTAGCTTTTAAGCTTCTAGTCTAATTGTGTTTTGTTTAACTTGCACCTGTCCTTATCCTGCAGAAATATGCTGTAAACTATCCTCTGGCTCTCCTTTGGGTTTCAGCCTAGAACACCTGCCGAAGGGACCCCTTTCTTCGGTCACCAGCTCAACTCCTTATTAGGAAGCCAAAAGATAGCTGTAATTACTTTGAGAGCATTGACAGTCTTCCAAGTTGTGAATAACTGAAAGTGGCTTGTTACTAAATGAAAAGAACATTGGTTATTTGATGTAATATTTGATTTGGAAACCTTTAATTTTGAATAAAGGCTACATAAGCCATTTGTTTCTGCATCTTAAGTTTAAGAAAGAATATGATGTCCCATTATCAAGAAATAGGAAAAGTATTAGGCAGTGCAGTGCTCTGCACATAGTAAGCACTCAATAAATACTATTGAATGAATGAAGCAGAGACAAAGTTGAGTAGGCTGGGAGGGTGCCTAGAGTTGGTAAAGTCTGGATGAGGAAATGTTCAGTACCCTATTTTAAGTTAAGTGAGGTCAATGAGACTGAAAGAAAAGTAGCAAAAGTGGGGATTCTGATAATGCCTCTAGACTATAAGCTTGTAAATCAATCAACTGTATTAAGTACTTACTGTGTGCAGAGCACTCTACTAAGCCCTTGGGAAAATACAATACAAAAGTAAAGAGTGACAATCCCTGTACGCAATGAGTTCACAGTCTAGAGGAGACAGGGAATACATCCACCAACTCTGTTGTATCTTACTCTCCCAACAGCTTAAATCAATGCTAAGCACTCAATTAACGCCATTAATTGATCAAGAATACCTGCTGCCTTGGAGTTACATTTCCCAGAATTCTGTGGGACTGAGACCAATTAGTAAATCAGACAGAGCTTTTACATTTAGTTGAGGGAACTCATATGTTTTCCCTGTTTGCTGAGTTATCCTTTGGTAGTTCTGCTGGCTCTCCTGCTTCAGTGCACCCTGTGAGTACACATGTCCAGACCTTTGTGTGTCTAAAGGAGTTTGCTTGGGTATTTAGGGTGGATGGTGCATATTATGAATCCTGTATATCTAGTGAAGGGGGTAATTGTTCTTGTCTGTCTGTCTCCCCCGATTAGACTGTAAGCCCGTCAAAGGGCAGGGAATGTGTCTATCTGTTACTGATTTGTACATTCCAAGCGCTTAGTACAGTGCTCTGCACATAGTAAGTGCTCAATAAATACTATTGAATGAATCAATAATTTAGCTCTGGTTTAGCTTCCACACAGTGTTGGACTAGATTTCTGAGTAGGAGTGCTGTGTGGGACTGAATCTTTTGTGATTGTAATTTCATACTTGTGCCTTGGAAATGGGACCAGAGAAGGTTTAAGGGTCTAGCCAGTTGGTGCTCCTGAAAGGTAGACTAGTGAGCTCGCCAAGGGGACAGGTCTTTACCTCTAGAGGAATTTAGAAGTCAAAGAGCTGGGTTATGATCTTGTCAGTCAATTGTATTTATTGAGTACTTTCTGTGTATAGAGCACTGTATTAAGCACTTGGGAGAGAACTGTGTTAATAGACACATTCCCTGCCTATAAGGTTGATCTGGCTCTGTGGACACAGAAATCATACAGACCCTGTCTTATGTAGGTTTTGGCTTGCATGAGAGAGAGTCCTACAAGAGAATCCATCAGTGGTATTTGAGTACCTACTGTGTGTGGAGCACTGTATTAAATGCTTAGGAGAGTACAATATAGTTGGTAGACACATTCCCCGTCTGCTCCCTCAGATTCTCTTTTCTCAGACTCCCAGGGGACCGAAGATGCAGGTCAGCTTTCAGACCTGGGTCCTTTCCCCTAGTCAGTGTAAATAGCAACAAGGGAGCAATGAATATAATCATAATAATTATGGTGTTTTTTAAGCACTTACTATGGGCCTGGCCCTTTACTAAGAACTGGGGTAGGATACAAGGTGATTGGGTTGGACACAATCCTGGCCCCACATGGGGCTCAAGGTCTTAATCTCCATTTTATAGATGAGGTAACTAAAGCACAGAGAAGTTAAAAGATTTGCCCAAGGTCTCACAGCAAACAGATGGCAGAGTCAGGATTAGAACCCAGTTCCTTCTGACTCTAGGCTTGTGCTCTATCCACTTAACAATGCTGCTTCTCGAATCACAGCCATAGCTGTATTACGGGAACATAGCTGTCCTTTGAAATTTAAACTTCTCGATGGTGAAACCTTCTCCAGAGAACTGAAGCAATCCTATTTCCTCCCCTATTAACCCCAATTTTGACACCACTGTCTCGGGGTGAAGCCAAATAGAAGACAGATTGGAGAGGGAGGAAGAGATTTTGTGACTATAACTTTGCCCCTTAGCCACCAGATTTTTACATATCATGGCAGGAAACCTGTGTAGATATGAACTGGGATTTTTTAACTCCAGGGAACAAGTTAACAATGGTTCTGCCAGCATAAAGTTGGCATTTAATAGATACTGAATAATGTGTCAGTAAATTGATTGCTTACTTATTCTGGGTCAAATCTGTACCCAGTCTTCTTTACATCTAATTGGGCCGGTCATTATCTCCCTGAAGAGGTGGCAGGAAGGTCCCAACATCTACTTATAAGTACCCAATTCCACAAAATGGAGCTAATTTTTCTTCAGGAAGCTGAGTTTTTTAAAAATATTCTGTTGGATGATTGCTTAGATGATTGATAGTTGTCCACGCATCTCTTCTGGGCCAAGATTCCTTACCTTATTTGGGAACGGTAGAGCCCTTCTTATTAGGTCTAAGCCCAAGAAGTGCTATCTCCTCCCATCCTGTATTGGGAACAGAGGACTAAATATGGTGGCCACTTAGTGAAAAGCTAGACAGCAGCTATTTATCAAGGAATTTGAGGCTGATCAAGACCATATGAGGTGCAGTGGTCTTGGCAGATCCTCAAAATATGGAATCTCCCATCAGAAATGATGGAACAATCTCAGTTTGGCGACTTCAGGACTGATAACCCGTGTAGAGAAATTGGTCATAATCAATCAATCGTATTTACTGAGGGCTTACTATGTGCTGAGCATGGGCTTGAGAGTCAGAAGAGGTGGGTTCTAATCCCTGCTCTGCCATTTGTCTGCTGTGTGACCTTGGGCAAGCCGCTTAACTTCTCTAGCCCCATGTGGGACAATCTGATCTACCTTGTATCTAATTCAGCATTTAGAGCAGTGCTTGGCACATAGTAAGCACTTAACAAATAACATTATTATTGTTATTATTATCATTATTATTACTAAGTACTTGGGAGAGCACAGTACAACAGAATTAGTAAACACACTCCCTGACCACCACGAGCTTGCAGTCGTAATGTCAAAGGCTTGAACTGCGCCACCTGAATTCCTCTCTGGCTCCTCTGTAGGACAAAATAAATGAAAATACAGGGAAGCAAACAAAGATTTTCCTTATCATGACTATGAAAACTTAGAAAATAGAATTACAAGACCTCTTGATAACATCTGAAGCACTTTCTTTTCCTTTGTGTTTGCCATGGCTGCCATTAAGAGGAACGGCTGGGTCAAAGTTGAATGCAGCATTACATGGTCCAGAAGAGTACTCCAAAACAGCTCTGACCTGGAAAACAATGCTAGCTTTTAGCTAGATGTTTACACGCTGTGTTTAAAAAAAAAAAAGTTAATGGCTGGTTAAAATCCTACCTCTATGCAGGTGGTTGTGATTTTCATCCAGAGCAGTTGCTTTGAGTTATGTGAATCGATGATTGGCAGCTAAATAACTGGATCTGCCTATTTTGTCTTTATCCAAAAGGCTATCTTTCCTGCAGGATGTTGAGGCAGGGGATCTAGTTGAAATGATTTGTAGCCTCAAATGAATGATTTGCACACTGTGGGCTGGGAATGTGTCCATTTATTGCTATATTGTACTCTTCCAAGTGCTTAATATAGCGCTTTGCAGACAATAAGCACACAATAAATACAACCGAATGAATTTGATCCTAAGTACTTGGTTACTTGTGTTTCTTTATCTTAAAGAAGAATCCCTTTCATTTTCAGGGATAGCTGAGGCCTAATGGTCACTTCTCTGTGTCTTTGTTCCCTCATCTGTAAAATGGGGATTGAGACTGTGAGCCCCTTGTGGGACAAGGGACTGTGTCCAGCCCAATTTGCTTGTATCCACTCCAGCACTTAGTGAAATGTCTGGCACTTAGTAAGCACTTAACGAATACCATAGTAATTATTATTATTGGACAGAGCAGAGGAATGACATCTAACAAACCCATGTTCTAATTGCAGCTCCGCTGTTTAACTTGGAGCGAGTCACTTAATCTTTCCAGGCCTCAGTTTCCTCATCTGAAAAATGAAGATTAGTCACTTGCTCTCCCTACCCCTTCGATTGTGGGACAAAGACTGCCCCATCTCGTATGCTTCCCAGTGTAAATGCTAATTTTTTTTTAGAGGCAAAACTGTTTTCACCAGTTGGAATAAGTACAGCAATGGACCAGGATTGAAATAGTTTGCTACTGGTTTGCTACTGTATTTTAGGGAGGAATACAGAGGTGTATGCAAGAGAAAGTCTGTCAATAGAGAAATCAGGCCCTCTTTGGATAGGTTTCAGAGAAAATCTGCTTTGTAATTGCGGGAGGAGGTTTTCTGCTAGTCCAGAGACCTACAAACTTGTTTAGGGAGGCTCTTTCTTTTCTTTGCTATTGTCTGCAATTGGTGAGCATTATGCTTGCCTGTTGCTTTGCTGATAGTTGTAGATTGTACATGAGCCAGGTAAACTGCTGGGAGAGGTGTTAGCCAGCTCAGAAGCATGGGCAAAAAACCTCTTCACCTGCAGGATCCTGACCAGGTTGGGATTTCAGAAACTCTGCCTCTTTCAGTTCATTCTAGAGAGGTAGGGGGCCAGACTTTATTGAACTTTGAGGCTCCTTCCTGATTTTAGAATAGGAGTACACATTAACCTAATGGGAATCAGGAATTTGTGTAATAAAATGAACTTCTTCATAATACTAAAAATTATGGTATTTGTTAAGCACTTACTATGTGCTGTACACAGGGGTAGATAGAATATAACCAAATCAGACACAGCCCCTGCCCCACATGGGGCTAACAGTTGAGAAGCATCAGGGAGAATAGGTAGAAGCAGCATGGCTCAGTTGAAAGAGCCCGGGCTTGGGAGTCAGAAGTCATGGGTTCGAATCCTGACTCTGCCACTTAGCTGTGTGACTGTGAGCAGGTCACTTAACTTCTCTGTGCCTCAGTTACTTCATCTGTAAAATGGGGATTCAGACTGTGAGCCTCACATGGGACAACCTGATGACCCTGTATCTCCCTCAGCGCTTAGAACAGTGCTCTGCACATAGTAAGCGCTTAACAAATACCAACATTATTATTATTATTATTGAATCCCCATTTCAAATAAGAGAAAACTGAGGCACAAAAAAGTGAAGCAACTTACCCAAGGGCACCCAGCAGGCAAATGGCGGAGCTGGGAGTAGAACCCAGGTCTTCTGACTCCCAGGCTGAGGATCTTTCCAGTAGACCATGCTGTTTCTCCAACCGAATAATCTTTTTGCTTTCTTTCCAGATTTGACATGCTGAATAGATATTCTCCCTAAATGTGATTCAGACCTTATTGATCACCACTTGGGTGCCAATAATTCTACAGCTGAACATGCTTGCCTCTTGAAGACATAACCTTTGTAGCACCTTGATAAACATATGCCATTCCCTATTATTCTGAAGACACAGACTAGCTCAGAGAAGCAGCATGATAATAATGTTGGTATTTAAGCGCTTACTGTGTGCAGAACACTGTTCTAAGCACTGGGGTAGGTACAAGGTAATCAGTTTGTCCCATGTGAGGCTCCCAGTTAATCCCCATTTTACAGATGAGGTAACTGAGGCACAGAGAAGTTAAGTGACTTGCCCACAGTAACACACCTGACAAGTGGCAGAGCTGGGATTCCAACCCATGACCTCTGACTCCCAAGCCTGGCCTCTTTCCACTGAGCCAGCATGATGTACTGGATAGAGCACAGGCCTGGGAGTCAGAAGGTCATGAGTTCTAATCCAGACTGCCATGTGTCTGCTGTGTGGCCTCGGTAAATCACTTCACTTCTCTGTGCCTCTATTATCTCCTCTGTAAAATGGGAATTAAGACTGTGAGCCTTATGCGGGACGGGGACTGTGTCCAACCTGATTTCTTTGTACCCACCCCAGTGCTTAGTACAGTCCTCGGCACTTAACGCTTGACAAATACCACAGTTGTTATTATTATTATTACCTACATGATTTGTCCAGCGTCACACAGCAGGTACATGGTGAATCTAGGATTCAAACCCGGGTCCTCTGACTCCCAGGCCTGTGTTCTTTCCACTAGGCTATGCTGCTTCTCAGAGGATAACAGCTTCACAGTCCATGAAAACAGACTTAGTTGTTCAGTGAAATAGCCACTGACTGTTCATTTGCAAAGAGGTGGGAAGTTATTTTGCAACCTTGAACAAGGCTACATGGTAAGAGCCCCTATTTTCTATGTCTATGGCCTTAGGGAAGTGCAAGGGAGTCTACCTGAAGGGAAAAACCAGTCCTCGGGAACTAGATACCTGCTGCAGCTGGAGTTTGAAGAGATTTTCTTACGCTAGGAAAAGCACAGAAAGGCAAGACAATCTTTCAGACTGTGGCAGAATGAGGACAGGAACCTGAAAATCTTATTCCAATAATGGGCTGTAGCAATGAATTGTGTAGAGAAGGCACATCCTAGGATGCCATTTGGCACAGAAGTACAACTTGAATTAAGTAGGCTGGCGCAGGAGAGAGTGCCCAAAACAAGCCAATGAAACGGTTATTTTGGAGGGCCCATTTGATCATTGTATGTACAGGTCCATTCTTGTACATTTTATCACCCTTAACTACTAAACCTGAACTCCAGGGTTTCCTACACTCTGATCTCTGAAAACTTATTGCCATCCATCCTCTTCCTCTGTGGGGAAAATATTTTCCTTTGCAAATTTCCCAGGTGACCTATGCCTCCAGCTTTTCCATTTCCCCTTCTCTTTGTTCAAAGGTGATGCCCAGGTTACTGAAAATTTTGACCAGGGTATCCCTGCCATATTTCTGTTGTAGCAGTGTAGCCTAATAGAAAAGAGCACAGGCCTGAGAGAGGACTTGAGTTTTAATCCTTGCACTGCCAAGGGATTGCTATATGACCCTGAGAAGTCACTTAACTTTTCTCTGCATCAGTTTTCTCAACTGTAAAATGAAGATTAAATACCCGTTCTTCCTCTTAGTTACAGTGTGAGCCTCACATGGGACAGGGACTGTTTCTGACCCAAGTGGCTTGTATCTATCCCAGTGCATAGAACAGTGCTTGACACCTAGTGAGCATCCCCCTAAACTGTAAGCTCCCTCTAGACTGTGAGCTAGTTGTGGGTAGGGAATGTTCTGTTTGTTGATATAGTGTACTTTCCCAAGTGCATAGTACAGTGCTTTGCACACCGTAAGTGCTCAATAAATGTGAATGAATGAAATATAATAATAGCTTCATGAGAATGCTCACTTGGTGTGATAGACTCTACAGAAAGTATAGAATGAAAAGTGGAGCACAGAATGAAGTACCAATGCCATGGAATTGCCTCTACAATATCGCCAAGATCCGCCCTTTCCTCTCCACCCAAACGGCTACCTTACTATTACGGGCTCTCGTTATATCCCGGCTAGACTACTGTGTCAGCCTTCTCTCTGACCTCCCTTCCTCCTCTCTCGCCCCGCTCCGGTCTATTCTTCACTCCGCTGCCCGGCTCATCTTCCTGCAGAAACGATCTGGGCATGTCACTCCCCTTCTTAAACAACTCCAGTGGTTGCCTATCGACCTCCGCTCCAAACAAAAACTCCTCACTCTAGGCTTCAAGGCTCTCCATCACCTTGCCCCTTCCTACCTCTCCTCCCTTCTCTCTTTCTACCGCCCACCCCGCACGCTCCGCTCCTCTGCCGCCCACCTCCTCGCCGTCCCTCGGTCTCGCCTATCCCGCCGTCGACCCCTGGGTCACGTCCTCCCGCGGTCCTGGAACGCCCTCCCTCCTCACCTCCGCCAAACTGATTCTCTTTCCCTCTTCAAAACCTTACTTAAAAATCACCTCCTCCAAGAGGCCTTCCCAGACTGAGCTCCTCTTCCCCCTCTACTCCCTCTGCCATCCCCCCTTCACCTCTCCGCAGCTAAAGCCTCATTTTCCCCTTTTCCCTCTGCTCCTCCACCTCTCCCTTCCCATCCCCACGGCACTGTACCCGTCCGCTCAACTGTATATATTTTCGTTACCCTATTTATTTTGTTAATGAATTGTACATCGCCTTGATTCTATTTAGTTGCCATTGTTTTTACGAGATGTTCTTCCCCTCGACGCTGTTTAGTGCCATTGTTCTTGTCTATCCGTCTCCCCCGATTAGACTGTAAGCCCGTCAAACGGCAGGGACTGTCTCTATCTGTTGCCGACTTGTTCATCCCAAGCGCTTAGTACAGTGCTCTGCACATAGTAAGCGCTCAATAAATACTATTGAATGAATGAATGAATGAATGGAAAAAAAAAAACCAACAACCCCCCCCGGTGAAACAACAAAAAAAGTGACATGTTGCTTGCCCACAAGGCACTTACCAAAAATTCTGGTTACTGCTAGAGGATTTTCACCCTAACAGTGTTTGCAGTCTGGTTTTCATTACCCACAGTATCGAAACAGAAGCAATGTTTATTGGTGGACACTAGCTGTGTAACAGTAGTGTGAAGGAAATGCCTGGAATCAATCAGTGGTATTTACTAAGTGCTTATTATGTGCAGAGCATTGTCAAAAGCACTTAGTCACATCCAGAAAATAGGATATGTTGTTCAGGAGGGGACCCGATTCAATCATCATTGGTAATTATTGAGCACTTACTGTGTGCAGGACATTGTCCTAAGCACTTGGGAGAGTACCATACAACAGAGTTGGCAGACATATTCCCTGCCCACCACAAGTAAGCCTGTGGTGGGCAGGGAATGTATCAGTTATACTCTCCCAAGCACTTAGGAAGTGCTCTGCAAACAGTAAATGCTCAAATACAATTGACTGATTGACAAGCTTACAGTCTAGAGGCTGGATATCTGAAACTATAAATCCAAGTGATTTACTTAGAGGCTGATATAAGAGTTTTTATTCTTAATGTTAAGAAGACTGATTTTTCATCAAAAGATGAGAATTTAAATAGAATAATAATAATAACGGTATTTATTCAGTGCTTACTAAGTGCCAGGCACCGTTCTAAATTCTGGGGTAGGTAGAAGCTAATCAGGTTGGACACAGTCCCTGTCCCACATGGGGCTTACAGTCTTAATCCTCATTTTATAGATGAGGTAACTGAGGCACAGAGAAGTTAAGACACTTGCCCAAGGTCACACAGCATAGTTGTCCCAGAGCTGGGATTAGAACCCACATCCTCTGACTCCCAGGCCTATGCTAAAAGCAGCGAAGAATGTTTAAACCTTGAAACGGGAATTCCCTACATTGCTGGGTAAAACGTTTCCAACATCTGTGGTCTGTGAGCCCACTGTTGAGTAGGGATAGTCTCTATTTGTTGCCGAATTGTACTTCCCAAGCCTTTAGTACAGTGCTTTGCACACAGTAAGCGCTCAATAAATACGATTGAATGGATGTAAAAATTCTGTAGGGTTCATAAAGAATACAAATTCCAGAGTGAGAGAGGCTTTGTTAGTCTGAGCCCTTTAAGGAAAAAGAAAGGTCAATTTTATTTAAAAGTCTTTTCCTAATGCTCCTCCTCTTTAGGCATTATCGATTGAAATATTAAATAAATCCATAATAGCTTCTGAACAAATAGTTGGGAAAATTTGCTTACCTTAACTGATTAATGCTTCTGATGGATGCGAATTTTCTGGTTGTGCCCGGTTAAGAATGGGCGTGATTTATAAGTACAGAAGAGCACCTGACTGAAATTCCACCTACCTAACAATACGACTGTAATCACCTTCAAAGGCTAGAGAAACAAACTCTCTCTCTCTCTCTCTCATTCTGTCATTTCCATTTCTTGAATGTTCCAATTTCTTTCTTCCTGCCTTGTCTCAGATGTCACTGGATTAGGAAGCTCAGTATATGACAGCTTCTGTGGGTCTTTCCTTTTTCCCTGCCCTCCTCTTCCTCCTCCTCAAAAAGAAAATGTTTTCACATTTGGCTTGAGTTCAGAGATAAAAGAAACCACCACAGAAAGTTGGAATTGTGTGTATGCTTTTGTTTCAGATGAATGGTGAAAGTTAACAGGGCATGAAGATTAGATATGAAACTTGTAAAAAATACCTTAGGGCTACTTTGAAAGAATGTAATGTACACATGAAAGTAACAATTTCTTTAGCACAGAGGAATGTCTGACCAGTTACCTACTTGTATTCATTAAAAGTGTAGAAACTCTAGTGTTGTAATGTTCACAGTAATGATGGCCTTTGATATGCGCTTACTATGTGCCAAGCACTGTTCTAAGCGCTGGGGGTAGATACAAGGTAATCAGGTTGTCCCACGTGGGCCCCACCGTCTTAATCCTCATTTTACAGATGAGGTTCCTGAGGCACAGAGAAGTTGTGGCTTGCCCAAAGTCACACAGCTGACAAGTGGCAGAGGTGAGTTAGAACCCACAACCTCTGACTCCCAAGCCCCTGTTCAACTACGCCGTTCTACTGATTTTAGCAATTCTTTTGATATTCGTTCATTTAGTAGCATTTATTGAGTGCTTACTATGTGCGGAGCACTATACTAAGCGCTTGGAATGTGCAATTCGGCAACAGATAGAGACAATCCCTGCCCATTGACGGGTTTACAGTCTAATCTTTCAGTAAAAATTCAATAAGTGAAATTTAAAAAAAACTTTTAAAGCACTTCCTAAGTTATTGCACTGCCCTTCCCAGAATCCTCTCATCTGCCTAAGAAGGACTCACGATTGATGTGAATTTCACCCGTGAGTGTATTTGGCTGAAAAGTGCATTCTGGGATCCACACTTGGGTGCACAGCACTGGACCAAACACTAAGGAGAGTTCAATAGAGTTGATAGACATGATCCCTGACCTCTAGTAATAATAATAATGTTGGTATTTTTTTAAGCGCTTACTATGGGCAAAGCACTGTTCTAAGCGCTGGGGTAGACACAGGGTCATCAGGTTGTCCCACGTGGGGCTCACAGTCTTCATCCCCATTTTCCAGATGAGGTAACTGAGGCACAGAGAAGTGAAATGACTTGCCCACAGTCACAGAGCTGACAAGCGGCAGATGTCTGACTCCATGACCTCTGACTCCAAAGCCCATGCTCTTTCCACTGAGCCACGCTGCTTCTCTAGGAGTACACAACCTAGTGAGGGAGAGATAAATTGCAATAAAATAAAGTGCATAGGCAACACAGAAGGGAGGAGGGAGATGGGGAAAAGAGGGCTTACTCACGGAAGGTCTCTAGGGTGAGATGTGGTTTTTATAAGACTTTGAAGATGCGGAGAGTGTTGATCTGGAGTATATGGACAGAGGGGGAGTTTCAGGGCAGCGGGAGAATTTGCTAAGGGGTCATCGGAGAGATAAGATTGAGGTACCGCAAAAAAGCTAGCCTTGGAGGAGCAGAGTGTGCAGACTGGGCTACAGATGGAGGTCAGCGAGGTAAGGGAAAGATAGGGTGAGCCGATTGAGTGCTTTAAAGTCATTGGTAATTAGTAGACTGTAAGCCCGGTGTGGGCAAGAATTGTCTCTCTTTGTTGCTGAATTGTACTTTCCAAGCGCTCAGTTACAGTGCTCTGCACACAGTAAGCGCTCAGTAAATACGATCGAATGAATGTGGAGGTGGATGGGCAAACACTGGAGGTTCTTGAAGGTTGGGGAACGTTTCTGTCGAAAAATGATCCAGGCAGCAGAGTGAAGTATGGACTGACGTGGGGAGAGACAGGAGGCAGGGAGGTCAGCACGGAGGCGAATGCAGTAAAAGGAGGGAGATATGATCAATTGGTTGGATCTGTGGGGTTGCAATTTAGATGATGTCGTGTAGATAGAACCCACAGGATTTGGTGACAGATTGAAGGAGTTGGAGGACAGTGCCGTGGTTGTGGGTTTGTGAGATTGAGAGAGTAGTGGCATTATTTATAGTGAATAGGAAAGTCCTGGGGAGGACAGGGTTTGGATGGAAGAGGAGTTCTGATTTGGACATTTTTAGTTTGAGGTGTCAGTGGAACAGCCAAGTATAGACTTCCTGATGGCATGAAGAAATGTGAAATGGCAGAGAAGGAGAGAGGTCAGTCTGGAAAATCATCTACATACAGATAATTTCTCTGGGCTTCCTTATCGGTAAAATGCTCCCCATCCTACTTAGACTGTGAGCCCATTGTTGGACAGGGGCTGTATCTGACCTGATTAATTTATAATTACCATAGTGCTTGAAACAGTGCTTGAAGTATTAAGCACTTAAATATACTATTACTACTACTACTAATAATGAGACAGGTCAGAGCCGGAGAGGTAGATTTGGGAATCGTCCACTTAGATATGATGATTGTAGCTATGGGTGTGAATGAGCTCTCCAAAGAAGTAAGTGAAAATGGAGAATAGAAGAGGACCCAGACCTGAGCCTAAAAGTCCAGAATGCTTCATTCAATAGTATTTATTGAGCGCTTACTTTGTGCAGAGCACTGTACTAAGCGCTTGGAATGTACAAATCAGTAACAGATGGAGACAGTCCCTGCCCTTTGACGGGCTTACGGTCTAATCGGTGGAGACGGACAGACGAGAACAATGGCAATAAATAGAATCTAGGGGATGAACATCTCATTAAAACAAAAGCGAATAAATAGAATCAAGGCGATGTACATTTCATTAACAAAATAAATAGGGTAATGAAAATATATACAGTTGAGCGGACGAGTACAGTGCCGAGGGGAGGGGAAGGGAGAGGGGGAGGAGCAGAGGGAAATGGGGGGAAAAGAGGGTTTAACTGCAGAGAGGTTTGGGGGGGGGGCTAGAGGAAGTAGAGAGAAAAGGGGAAGAGTCTGGGAAGAGAATGAGTTTGGAGGAGGTGAGGAGGGAGGGCGTTCCGGGACCGTGGGAGGGCGTGGCCCGGGGGTCGATGGCGGGATAGGCGAGAACGGGGGACGGTGAGGAGGTGGGCGGCGGAGGAGCGGAGCGTGCGGGGTGGGCGGTGGAGAGAGAGAAGGGAGGAGAGGTAGGAAGGGGCGAGGGGATGGACAGCCTTGAAGCTTCACAAATGTGCATATTCCAGGCACATGGTAGACACAAAAAGGCCATCTCTCGTGTTGTCCTGTTTACAGTGTGTAGTGCTTGGAACTTTTTTCTCTTTTGTCTCCTTGTATCTTGTTACTTAGGAAGCTTTTGCTTGAAGAGAGTCACTACTACTTGATCTTTCAGAAGAAAGCCCTATTAAGCTTCAATAACTTTAATATGTACCATAATCGTACCTAATTAGCACCTGGAATTTTCACAGCACCACCTCTGTCCACAAGTAAAGAAACCCAAAAAAGCGATCAACCTAAACACCGAGATGAAAATGAAATATGGTAAAGTAATCCAAGGTTATCAGGAATGCTTCAAGGATGTATTAATACAGCGTTGTTTAAATATAGAGAGGCAGCGTGGCTCAGTGGAAAGAGCACGGGCTTAGGAGTCAGAGGTCATGGGTTCTAGTCCCGCCTCCGCCACCTGTCAGCTGTGTGATTTTGGGCAAGTCACTTTACTTCTCTGTGCCTCAGTTACCTCATCTAGAAAATTCGGGATTAAGGCTGGGAGCCCTGCGTGGGACAACCTGATTGCTCTGTATCTACCCCAGCGCTTAGAACAGTGCTCAGCACATAATAAGTGCTTAACAAATACCAACATTATTAGAGAAGCAGCATGGCTCATTGGAAAGAGCCCGGGCTTGGGAGTCAGAGGTCATGGGTCCAAATCCCGGCTCTGCCACCTTTAAGCTGTGTGACTGTGGGCAAGTCACTTAACTTCTCGGTGCCTCAGTTCTCATCTGTAAAATGGGGATGAAGACTGTGAGCCTCACGTGGGACAACCTGATGACCCCGTATCTACCCCAGCGCTTAGAACAGTGCTCTGCACGTAGTAAGCGCTTAACAAATACCAACATTATTATTATTATATCTCTAGAAGAGCTCTAGCTCTGCATTTGTTCTGACTCCTTCACAATTGGACAAGAGCTAAGTGCTACTGTAAGAAAAACTTGGCTGTGGAGTAGATACTATGACTTAATCAAATTCTTGATCTCAGAGCTATATGATTTTATAATAATTATAAGGGTGCTTATAAAGTGCTTCCTATGTACCAAGCACTGTGCTAAGACTGGGATAGATACAAGTTAATCATGTTGGACAGAGTCCTTGTCTCACATGGGGCTCACAGTCCAAGTATGAGGAGGTAGGATTGAATCCCCAATTTTGGATGAGGTAACTGAGGCACAGAGAAGTTAAGTGACTTGCCCAATTTCACATAACAGATATTTTCATTCATTGATTCGATCCTATTTATTGAACTCTTCCTGTGTTCAGAACATTGTACAGAAGCATCATGGTGTGGTGGATAGAGCGTGGGCCTGGGAGTCAGAAGGTTATACGTTCTAATCCTGACTCCGCCACTTGTCTGCTGTGTGGCCTTGGGCAAGTCATTTCACTTCTCTGTGCCTCAGTTCCCTCCTCTCTAAAAATAAGGATTGAGACTGTAAGCCCTTCATGGGACAGGGACTGTGTCCAACTCAATTTGTACCGTTCGTGCACATAGCGCTCAGTACAGTTCTTGTCACATAGTAAGTACTTAACAAATACCATTATTATTCAATATTTGTTAGTGGAAACTTCTTCGGTGAGGTTTAAATTTCTGATTCATTGCACAGGGTATCATTACTCGAATGATTCAACAATAATTTCCAGAGCATACAAGAACTGGATCATTTTGTCCAAATGGGTTCTCAGGAATTTTACAACACTTCCTGGAGGTAATTACCCAAAATGCTGGCAATCACTCTGACCCAGCTGAATTTTTTAGTAGTGAAACACTTGAGTGTTTCTGAATCTGAGTGATTCTGATTTCTGTGGTGCCCTTACCCTGGGGTTTGCCTCTTGCCACTAAAATAACCTCCAAACAATGGGAGAAAACAGCAGTGTTGAATGGTTTGCTTTTATTGTTAGGCAAACCCAATCAGAGAAAACCAGTCTGCCCTTGGGAGTTACCTGTAATTTATATATCATGAGCATGAAGTTTCTTGTGTTCTCTGACATCGTATTGACGGAGGAAGTACAAGATCAAAATAACGATACCCCTTGGCTCTTTGAATATTATCTAGAAGGGAATCATTTATCTCCTCGCCTCTGTGACACTTCACTGTACCAGTATAAAAAAGCACTGGGAAAGAAATAATAATGATGGCATTTGTTAAGCGCTCACTATGTGCCAAACACTGTTCTAAGCACTGGGGGGATACAAGGTAATCAGGTTGTCCCACATGAGGCTCACAGTCTTAATCCCCATTTTACAGATGAGGTAACTGAGCCACAGAGAAGTTAAGTGACTTGCCCAAAGTCACACAGCTGACAAGTGGCGGAGCTGGAATTAGAACCCACGACCGCTGACTCCCAAGCCTGTGCTCTTTCCACTGAGCCATGCTGCTTCTCTACGGTATAAATACCTTATACCATAGTAATGTAAAAAAAAAAAAATTCCACCTCCAATGTATTTCCCACGTTGTGGGGTTAGAGCACAGGTGACAAAAAAATGGTAGAGCGGGAAATGAAGAGTGACTAAACACAAGCATGTTCTCCCCCTGCAGTAGGCTAATTTCCCACCAGATGTGACTGCTATTTTTTTTTTCCATCCTCCTTTCCCCAGCTCTTCTCTACCCAAACCCAAGTAGTTTCACTTGATCTTATGCAGACAACACACGGAAACTTCAAATTGGAATTAGAAGACAGAATTGCCTGCACCGAATAAAGGTTTCCACAATTTATAGTTTTTCAAAGGCTTTAGCCCTGACGAATACTCACCTCAAGATACAGTTCCATAATGCGAGTTAACCCTGAGCCGGATAAGTGTGTCTGGAGGTGGTTTTCTAATCTCCTCATTCCACGGACCTTTAAGCCACCCTCACTGTGACGATCCTCACGACCTTTCCCATAACCCGCAGGCCACCGGTCCGTTCCAGTGGCATAGCAGCAGGACCTCAGGAATGAGAGGAACCCCCCTCGACGATTTTGCATTTTTGAGCCGGGTAATTATTTGAATTTGAGGTAATGAAAGCTGCTATTCTTCTGTGGGCGTCTCCACTTGGATCTTGATGAAATCACCAACCCTCTTGATTCATCGAGTTGATGAACAACAACTGTGTGACGAATAGCAATCTGAAACAGAGATAGCAACAGTCCACTGTCACAGAGGGCATGCTGTATAATTTCTGGGCAGTATTTAATAATAATTGTTTAACGCTTCGTATGTGCTAAGCACTGGGAAGAGAAGCAGCACGGCACAGTGGATAGAGCATGGGCCTGGGAGTCAGAAGGTTACGCGTTCTAATCCTGGTTCTTCCACCTGTCTGCTGTGGGACCTTGGGCAAGTCACTTCATTTCTCTGTGCCTGTTACCTCATCTGGAAAATGGTTATTGGGACTGTAAACCCCACATGGGACAGGGACTGTGTCCAACCTGATTTGCTTGTATCCACCCCAGCATTGAGTACAGTGCCTGGTAAATAATAAGCACTTAACAAATATCGTTATTATTATTATTATAGAGATAATCAGATTGGACGCAGACCCAATCCCAAATGGGGCTTATGGGCTTTATGATCTCAGCCGACTGGAGACAATCTCCATTCCATAGCTGGGAGGGATTGTATTTTGTGTCTATGGATAATGTGATACAATTTTTTTTATGGTATTTGTTAATCGCTTACTGTACAGGCACTGTACTAAGCGCTGGGGTAGATACAAGCTAATCAAATTGGACACAGTCCCTGTCCCACGAGGGTCGCAATCTTAATGTCCATTTTACAGATGAAGTAACTGAGCACAGAGGAAGTTAAGCAGCTTGCCCGTAGTCATACAGCAGACCTGGGGCGGAGTCAGAATTTGAACCGAGGTCCTTCTGACTCCCAGGCCCATGTTCTATCCATTAGACCATACTTCCTCTCCAAATTATCGCCAGTTTTCTAGTGGATCGGAACTTCTGTATTTTCACGGGTAAGGAACATCTCCAGTAGGCTGTTCTGTCAAAAATGATTAGCTGTTGAGCTGGCGCTTCGAATAATGGACACCAAAGGTGCTGCAAGCTTCAGACGCAAGCCATGTCGCTCTGTTACAACGATGATTTTGTTGCTAGCAGCCAAGTCAGGCAGTTATATTTACTGAGCTCTCTCTGTCGAAAGGCTTATATTCCACTTTTGTTGTGTGTTCAAAATGGAAGGGGAAAGAAAAAGTGGAGAAGCATCTTCACCCAAAAATCGTAATGAAGCAGTCATTTCATGGGAATCCATGTGAATAAATCTCTTCTATTTTGAAATATATAGCGAGGTTCGTACAAACTGTCAACACCAAGAAGAGAAGCAGCGTGGCCTAGTGGATAGACCACGGGCCTGGGAGTCAGAAGGACCTGGGTTCCAATAATAATAATAATAATAATAATTATTATTATTATTATGGCAATTGCTGTGTGCTTACTATGTGCCAGGCAGTGTTCTAAGCACTGAGATGGATAAAAGCAAATTGGCTTGGGCGTGTCCCCCGTCCCCCTGTCCCACATGGGGCTCTCAATCCATATTTTACGGATGAGATAACTGAGGCACAGATAAGTTAAACGACTTGCCCAAGGCCACGCAGCAGATAAGTGGCAGAGCCAGGATTAGAACCCATGGCCATCCGACTCTCAGGCCCTTGCTCTATCCACTATACCGTGCTGCTTCTCCGAGTCTGCTCTGTGACCTTGGGCAAGTCACTTCACTTCTCTGTGTCTCAGTTCCCTCATCTATAAAACGGGGATTAAGACTGTGAACCCTGTGTGGGGCAGAGATTGTGTCCAACCTTATTAACTTGTATCTGTTGTTATCAAATGCCTTCAAGTCATTTCTGACCCACGGCGACTCCATAGACACACCTTCTCCAAAACATCCCGTCGCCATCTGTAATCATTCCGGTATGTAGCTCATAGAGTTTTCAACTTGTAGCTAGTACAGTGGCTGGCACGGAGTAAACGCTTAACACGTACTATTTAAAAAGAGAGATCAATGACTCCCTGGTCTATAGTCCTTTTACTTTTTTAATTTTAAAAAATTGTTTATGGTATTTAAATGCTTTTTAGGTGTCAAGTACCATATTAAGCATTGGAGTAAATGCAGGATACTCAGGTTGGACACATTGCATATCCCACTTGGGCTTCACAGCATCAGTAGGGCTCTTAGTAAATATTAACCCCTAATTCTGATCCTATGCTATTGCCCTGAAATAATATCTTAAGGGGACTGTAAGAAGATTTATAGTATTTGACTATGAACCTTTGAGATTCAGACGAGATCCAGAGAAAGGTAATGTACTGGCAGCTAATACTGAGGTTCATTTATTTTTTCAAACCTAGGCTAAATTCAAAAAATAAACTGTATTTGTTTCTCTCCGTTGAAATATCAGATACAGTATATAAAGGTCCATTTTATAGTAGACAAACACTACACTTCCTCTTTCTATTCTTTACTGCTAAAGAGAAATGGCTTTCGTTAAAGTACCCTCCTTGGGCAAACATTAGGGAGTTTGTGGAATATCTGCCCTCCTATGCTGCCCTGGATTGAGCCCGATAGAAGATACTGACTCTTTAATGATATTTGTTAAATGCTTACTATGTACCAGGCACAATATTAAATACTAGGGTAGATACAAGATAATCAGATTGGACACGGTCCCTGCACCACATGGGGCTCACAGTCTTAATCCCATTTTACAGATGAGATAGTTGAGGCACAGAGAAGTGAAGTGATTTGCCCAAGGTCACCCAGCAGATAGGTGATGGAGCAGGGATTAGAACCCAGGTCTTCTGGCTCCCAGGCCCATGTTCTTTCCTTTAGGTCACTCTGCTTCCCTGACTCTGTAAACTGCACTAGACGTTACCAAATCAGTTCTGCTCCCGTGGTTCCGTACAACAGTTGGGATGGTATGGGAAGCTTCTAAAGGCATTGAAAAAACACAGTTGAACACACAGAGTTAGTGTCTTTAAAATGTCTCAGCAGCGTGTCTCAGTGGAAAGAGGCCGGGCTTGGGGGTCAGAGGTCATGGGTTCGAATCCCGCTCCGCCACCTGTCAGCTGTGTGACTGTGGGCGAGTCACTTCACTTCTCTGTGGCTCGGTTACCTCATCTGCAAAACGGGGATGAAGACTTTGAGCCTCACATGGGACCACCTGATTACCCTGTATCTACCCCAGTGCTTAGAACAGTGCTCGGCCCATAGTAAGCGCTTAACAGATGCCAACATTATTATTATTAATTTGTTTCAGAGCAACTCCTGGCCTTGGAGCACATTGCTGACGGAGCCAAAATTAGGAGTCGCTGAACTTTTTCACTTTAGTTTATCCCTCCGATCCATAATTAAGGTGGCATTTTGTGTTTTCTTGCTGCTGTTGTTGTTTTGTAAAGGAAAGGTTCCACACCCTTAGCCCTATCTCCTTTTTTCCACTTGCTGGAACAAAGGGAAGGAACAAATTCTGGATCTAAGATCTGTTCGGTTTTCAACTGTATCTGCAGTACACGGATTCAACAAATACCATTTGACTGCATTCAATTGCAGTACTGTAAGTAGATGACATTATCCATAGTGATATCTGTGATGTGCCTAATATGTGCCAGGCACTGTAGTAAGCACTGGGATGTTTACAAGCAAATCGGGTTGGACACAGTCCCCTTCCCACACAGGGCTCCCCGTCCTAATCCCCATTTTCCAGATGAGGTAACTGAGGCGCAGAGAAGTGACTTGCTCAAGGTCACATCTCAGACAAGCGGCAAGCCGGGATTAGAATCCAGGTCCTTCTGACTCTGAGGCCTGGGCTCTATCCACTAGGCCGTGCTGCTTCTCTATCCATAGTGATTGAAGATGCATGATAATGAGTCTATTGATCTTGATAATGTTGTCTTGTTTTCGTTTTGTTCTGTTTTGCTTTGCAGTCCGTCTCCCCCAGTTAGATTGAGCCCGTCGTTGGGCAGGGACTGTCTCTATCTATGGCCGAATTGTACGTTCCAAGCGCTTAGTACAGTGCTCTGCACATAAGTAAGCGCTCAATAAATACTATTGAATGAATGAATGATGCTTGTAATTGTGGTATCAAGTGCTTCCAATGTGCTAAGTGCTGTATTAAGCACTGGGTTAGACACAAGATTGGCGGCTGAGACACAGTCGCTGTCCCACATGAAGCTCAAAGTCTAAGCAGGAGGGAGGAACAGGATCAAATCCTTGTTTTACAGGTGCGGAAGCTGAAGCACAGAGATGTCCCAAGTGACAATAATAATGTTGGTATTTGCTAAGCACTTACTATGTGCAGAGCACTGTTCTAAGCGCTGGGTTATACAGGGTAATCAGGTTGTCCCATATGAGGCTCACAGTCTTAATCCCCATTTTACAGATGAGGTAACTGAGACACAGAGAAGTGACGTGACTTGCCCACAGTCACACAGCTGACAAGTGGCAGAGCCATGATTCGAATCCATGACCTCTGACTCCCAAGCCCGGCCTCTTTCCACTGAGCCACGGACTTGCCCAAGGTTACATAGCAGGCAAGAGGCAGAAGCTGGGTTAGAACCAGGTCCTCTGGGCTGACTTTGTGAACACTTGAATTTACCTACATTTAGACATTCATCCAAGAAATCCTAAATCTGGCTTCGTTGGACGAGTAAGCACTCAATAAAAGCAGCGTGGCTCCGTGGAAAGAGCGCGGGCTTGGGAGTCAGAGGTCATGAGTTCGAATCCCGGCTCTGCCACTTGCCAGCTGTGTGACTGTGGGCAAGTCACGTCACTTCTCTGTGCCTCAGTGACCTCATCTGTAAAATGGGGATTAACTGTGAGCCTCACGTGGGACGACCCGATTCCCCTGTATCTACTCCAGCGCTTAGAACAGTGCTCGGCGCATAGTAAGCGCTTAACAAATACCAACATTATTATTACCACTGGCTGATGAATTGTGTGAGTTGGCCTGCAGGGAATGTCCTATTAGAACTGGGAATTGATTTCAGCATTTGTAAGGCTATTTCTCTGTGGTCACCTAGTCAAGCTTCCATGATTTACTTCAGATACTGAGGATGGGTAGGGCAAAGAATAAATTGAATTGTGATTTTTTTTTTTTTCAGTTTAGGCTTACCGTTGCACTCAAGTCAATATGAACGTGTTTCTATTGCAGGGAAAGGGAAAGACAAAGTTTGTTATAATCTGAGAGCTACGTGGCACCATCTGCTGACCAAAGCTGAAGTTCGTCCGTCTGAGCACACTCTGGAAATACGTTTCGTCAATCAATCGATCAGTGGTACTTATTGAACACTCATTATGTGCAGAGCACTGTGTTAAGTGCTTGAGACGGTACAACAGAATTAGCAGAAACGTTCCCTGCCCATAATGAATGCATTCAGAATGACAGATACTCATTTTAGTCATCGATAGGAAAGATGCTAAGGAGGGCTCACTAAAGAAATAGAGTTTTATTAACGTGCTTTAAAATATTTTCCTGCCACGTGGTCCTTTTAACCCCCAGGCATCTCTGATTCAGAAAGCCCGAAAAAGAAAAGGCAGATCTGGGAAGAGCCTGGGCTTATAGAGAATAATAATAATAATGATATTAGTGATCCTGGCTTCACCACTTGCCTGCTGTGTGACCTTGGGCAAATCTCTTAATTTCTTTGTGCCTTAATTACCTCATCTGGAAAATGGGAATTAAAACTGTAATCCCTCTGTGGGACAGGGACTGTGTCCAACCTGCTTAACTGGTATCTACCCCAGTACTTAGTACAGTGCCTGATACATAGTAAGCCCTTAACAAAGTCCATAAAGAAAATCACTAAATAAATTGCATTTATTGAGCACTTACTGTGTGCAGAGTATTGTACTAAGCACTTAAAGAGTACAATACCGTACAGTTGGTAGACACATTCCCTGTCCACAAAGAGCTTGCAGTCTAGAGGAGAAGCTTACGGTCTTAAGCACTTAGTTTATGCAAAAGTTCACTTAGTGTGGTGCTTAAGCACTGAGGATGTAAAAGATCATTCCGATCAACTGCAATCCCTGGCTCATGCAGGGCACATAATCTAATAGGTTGGACATCAGGTGTCTCATCCCTATTTTACAGATGAGGAAACTGAGGCTCAGAGAGGTGAAGTGCCTTGCCTAAGGGCATACAGCCAACCAGTGGCACATGAGACTAAAACCCACATCTCCTGATTCTTAGGTCCACTGCCTTTTTACATTTGCCCAGTCTTTCTCTTTAGAGGCACCTATCCAAAGCCCAAACTCACAGTTTGGACAAGTCTCATTCCTTGAGCAGTAGCGTGGCCTAGTGGATAGAGACCAGGCCTGGGAGTCAGGAGGGCTTGGGTTCTAATCCCCGCTCTGCCACTTATCTGCTACTGTGACCATGGGCAAGTCAATTAACTCCTCTGGACCTCAGTTACCTCATCTGTAAAATGGGGACTGAGATTGTGAGCCCCATGTGGAACAGGAACCTGATTAGCTTTTATCTACCCTAGTGGTTAGCACAGTGCTTGGCACATAGTAAGCACTTAAATACCGCAATTATTATCCTCTAGCTACGTATCATAGCATCAGGTATCACTGTTGGGACAAAAGCTGTTATTGCTATACATTTTGGTGTTTTACTGTGCAGTGTTTGTTTTCTGTATCCTAGGTCTGGCTTGCCTACCCCAGTGAAAGCCTCCATTTTCTGTTCTCTCTCCCTTCTGCATCATCTATGCTCCTCAAATGATGACCTTTGGGCACTTGATATTCATGCCAACTCCACAGCACTTATGTACATATCTTTAAATTATACATTATAAATGATTTATTCATATTGAAGTCTGCCTCTCCCTCTGTAAACTCGGTACAGGCAGGGAACGTGTCTGCTAATTCTGCTGTATTGTACAGTCCCAAGCACTTAATACAGTGCCTGCACGTAGTAAGCACTGAATAAATGCTGTTGATTGCTTGATTTTAGGTAATACAGATGCTAGGTTTACTTCTGATTTTCCTCTGAGGGAACACTGTATCTTTACTTTCTTAAAACCTTTTAAATCACTGCAAGATGCTTGAATCCACCTTGACCCCTACCTCTGCTCTTAAAAGCAAGATCCTTTACTCTGCCTTCTCTACTCCAGCTGCTTTTGGCCACCGATTTTTCCCTTCTTCTTCCTCGGAGAACAACACCTACAATTAAGACTTGGGATCCTTCAAAGGATGAAATCATAGTTCATTATGGAAATGCACTAATCATAATGTCCGTCGGATCGGAAAGAGTTTTAGCTCCGACAGATGTCGGGTTTCTGTTTTCATTTCACACAGATCAATACAATTTGGATTAAAACTTAAATTTTTTCTCTGTCTCCTCAAGAATCCTTTTTTTGGGGAATTATAAGAAACGATTCCTGGAATCAGTAGTAGTCTATTATTCATTCAATCGTACTTACTGAGCGCTTACTGTGTGCAGAGCACTGTACTAAGCGCTTGGAAAGTATAGTTCATCAGCAAATGATGAACTGTGGATTATTAGCTGATAGTGTCAGAGACTCAAAGACTGCTTTGGATTGAATCCATCAATATATTAAAATCCTTATGTGGAAAGATAATGTTTAATCCTTAGTTATTGAAAGGTAAATCATGGAGAATTAGTGTCTTCCGCAAGAATTTCTGTCTCAGTATTCTGTTTTCTCAGGCCTTGGTCTGTGTGAGTGGATGGGTGGGTGAGTGGGTGGATGTGTCACCATCACTTTCTACCTACCAGTGGCAACACTCATGTGTACTAAAACTGTTGTAAACGCTACACCTCATTCATCCTGCCATGTTGGGTAGGGGCAGAGCTTGCTTTGGGGTGGTACTTGAATGGGAAAACCAAAGCTAGAAATCTGTGGGTGTTGGGGAAGTTGGGGGTGATGAATTTGGTGTTCCCTGGGTGCCTTTAATGTTAAATGACTCACAGCCCCAAATCCACAATTTCTCTCTCCCTCTCTTCCTCATTCCCACTCTCCCACCTCTTGCTCTCTCCCTCTGTCCTTCCTTCTCTCTGTCCATCCATCAGTGATATTGGAGAGCTTACTGTGTGCAGAGCACTGTACCAAGCACTTAGGAGAGTACAACACAGCAGAGGTGGTAGACATATTCCCTGCCCACAGTGAACTGTCGTTCCTTTTCTTATTCCCTCCTCTCTCTTATCCCCCTTAATCATAAAAATTATGGTACTGAGTGTTTCCTTGCCAACCCTAGGATAGATGTATCATAATCAAGCCAGGCAAATCTCTGTTCCAAGCAGGCTCACAGTCTAGTTGTGGAGTTCCTATCTCCATTTTACAGATGAGGAAATTGAGGCTCAGCCAGGTTAAGTGACTTTCTTAACGGACAAGTCACGCAGCGGGGACAATTTCAGAGCTGGGATAAAAATCTGAGTTTCCAAGAGAGGCAACGTGGCCTAGTGGATAGAGCACAGGCCTGGGAGTCAGAAGGACATGGGTTCATTCATTCAATCGTATTTGAGTGCTTACTGTATGCAGAGCACTGTACTAAGAGCTTGTTCTAATCCCAGCTCCTCCACTTGTCTCCTGTGTGACCCTGGGCAATGACTCCTCTAGATTGTGAGCCTGCTGTGGGTAGGACTGTCTCTCTTTATTGCTATATTGTACTTTCCTAGCGCTTAGTACAGTGCTCTGCACACAGTAAGCGCTCAATAAATACGATTGAACGAATGAATGAACTTGTCTGTGCCTAAGTTTCCTCATTTGTAAAATGGGGATAAAGACTGTGAGCCCAATGTGGGACAAAGACTGCGTCCAACCCGATTTGCTTGTATTCACCCCAGCTTTTAGTCTAGTGCCTGGCACATAGTAAGCACTTAACAGATACCACAAATATTATTATTTTTATTATTAATTGACTCCCAACCCCAAACTCTTTCCACCAGGCCAGAACTGGACTACTCTTGTTCCTACTCTGCATTCTATATAGCACCTTGGCTCATTAAAGAGAAAGTTAGTCCTCTGGATTCAGGCTGGACTATACAAGTAGTAATCTGTATGACTAAGTGCTCAATATAGTGCAGTTGTTTAGTGCAGTGCTCCCTACATAGTGTAAGTGCTCACATACCATTGATCATGATCTCTACCCTTCAGGCACTGCCAGTTTTGTAAAGTGGGAAAGTGGGAATAATCGTAATAATAATAATGATAATTGCTCTTGTTATGTTAAGCGCTTACTATTCGCCAGGCACTGTACTAAGCGCTGGGGTGAATACCAGCAAATCGGGTCGGACGTATGGGGTTCACAGTCTTAATCCCCATTTTACAGATGAGGTTACTGGAACACAGAGAAGTTAGTGACTTGCCCCAAGTCACACAGCAGAGAAGTGGCAGTTACTGTGTCAGAGCTCTGTACTAAGTGCTGGGAAAGAATAACCAAGTGGGAAAAAATTGAGTATGGGATTTCTGCCTATCTCGATGGGTAGAGATGGGAACCAGGAAGGTTTGGGAACATTCTCTTGTGAAATTGCCCCATGCTAAGACATTCAAATCACTCAATAAAATTTGGAGCTGCGAACAGTAGCGGACTCCAAAAACAGCCCGGAGAAGCAGCGTGGCCTACTTAAAGACCATGGGCCAGGGAATCAGGGAACCTGGGTTCTAATTCCAGCTCTGCCACTTGTCTGCTGTGTGACCTCGGAGAAGTCGGTAACTTTTCTGGGCCTCGGTTACCTCATCTGTAAAAGAAAGATTAAATCTTCCTCCCTCCAGTATAGATTGTGAGCTCCAGGTGGGACAGGGACTGTGTCCAACCTGGTAAACTTGTATCTATCCTAGAGTTTAGAACAGTACCTGACACATAGTAAGCGCTTAAATACCATAAAGAAGTCCCTTTAATAATAATAATAATGGTATTTTTAAGCACTTACTATGTGCCAGAATCTGTAAAGTGCTGGGGTTGATAATAATTCTTATAATAATTATGGTATTTAAGTGCTTACGTGTCGGGTCCTGTACTAGGTTCTGGGGTGGACACAAGCAAATCGGATTGAACGCAGTCCCTGTCCCACGTGGGGTTCACAGTCTTAATCCCCACTTTACAGAGAAAGTAACTGAGGCACAGAGAAGTAAAGTGACCTGCCAGGGTCACACACACAGCAGCCAAGTGACAGAGCTGGGATCAGTACCCAGGTCTAACTCCCGCCTATCCACCTTTTTAAAACAGTGTGAGAAGGAGCCAACAACTTATAGTAATAATAATAATAATTATGAGATTTAAGTGCTTACTATCTGCCAAGCACTGTTCTGTCTCTATCCTTGTGGCAATACGTTTATGATGGTTTTGGTTTCATCAAAGCCATTGTATCTATACATTCTAGTAGAGAAGCAGCGTGGCTCAGTGGAAAGAGCGCGGGCTTGGGAGTCAGAGGTCATGGGTTCGAATCCCGGCTCCGCCACTTGTCAGCTGGGTGACTGTGGGCAAGTCACTTAACTTCTCTGTGCCTCAGTTACCTCATCCGTAAAATGGGGATGAAGACGGTGAGGCTCACGAGGCTAGGGATAACCTAAGGAGTGCTAAGCACTGTATTTAGCACTTGGGAGATTACACCAGAAGCAAGACACTCGCTTTCTGCCTTTAGGGAGCTTACGATTGAATGTGGGAAACATACAAATTACCTGCTTACAGTGAAAGCGGGAGAAAGAGTAGGATTAGAGAAACAGCGTGGCTCAGCGGAAAGAGCCCGGGCTTGGGAGTCAGAGGTCATGGGTTCGAATCCCGGCTCGGCCACTTGTCAGCTGCGTGACTGTAGGCAAGTCACTTAACTTCTCTGCGCCTCAGTTACCTCATCTGTAAAATGGGGATGGAGACTGCGAGCCTCACGAGGGACAACCTGATGACCCTGTATCTACCCCAGCGCTTAGAACAGTGCTCTGCCACATAGTAAGAGCTTAACAAATTCCAACATTGATATCACGGGAAGTGGTACCCATATATCAGGAAATGGGCCTTATTCATCTGGTTTTTGTGAGATTGGAGAATTAGAACCTCTCACTAGGGGGGGCTGGAGACCTAAAAGACCCATATTTTCCTAAATAATTTTTTTCCTTTTAAACCTTAGAATAACTGGAGTGCGGCAGCCTAAATTTGACCTTTGCTTCAGAACCCTTGAAGCCCATTACCATTTAATCAATCAATCAATCCTATTTATTGAGCACTTACTGCGCGCAGGCCACTGTACTAAACCCAGGAAACATTTCCTGCCCACAACCGGCTTACGGTCTAGAGGGGATAATTGTGGTATTTGTTGTGTGCTTACTACGGGCCGAGCACTGTACTGAACACCGGGGTTGATACTAGATGATCAGATTCCACATGAGGCTAACAGTCCGAGCTGGCAGGAGGAGGATTTAATCCCCATTTTGCAGAGGAGGTAGCCGAGGCACAGAGAGGTGAAATGATTTGCCCGAGCTCGCACAGCGGACCACTGGGGTAGCTGAGATTAGAACCCAGGTCCTCCAACTTCTAGGCCTATGTACTCTCCACTAAGCCCGTTTGTGAACGAGTTGTGTTTTCTCCTAATGAATCAGAGTAATGTTGCATTCATGCGGCCACTCCCACCACGGAATCCTTGCTCCAGTGGTTCATATCCTGGAAGGACGATTAGAAATTAAAGTGAAGATTAAAGAGCCCTTAAATTATCTAGAATTCTTGAATTTTGAACAGACTATGAAGTGCAACCTTGGTAAATTTGGGAAGTGTGTTGGGGGATAGGATGGAAGAAGAATATACTAGTTTCTTTATAGAAGCTCCAAAGAAGCCC
This sequence comes from Ornithorhynchus anatinus, assembly GCF_004115215.2. Classification (NCBI taxonomy): domain Eukaryota; kingdom Metazoa; phylum Chordata; class Mammalia; order Monotremata; family Ornithorhynchidae; genus Ornithorhynchus; species Ornithorhynchus anatinus. The sequence continues at coordinate 62,854,831 of NC_041735.1, read as the reverse complement.
TTTGTTGTCTATGAACTCTATTGTATTGTACTTTCCCAAGCGCTTAGTGCTCTGCACACAGTAAGCATTCAGCGAATACCACTTATTTATTTGGATGCTGCAGAAGTCGGGTCCTTCATAGACTGCTGGGCCTACTACTGGAGCAGCATGGCTCAGTGGCAAGAGCGTGGGCTTGGGTGTTAGAAGTCGTGGGTTCTAATTCACCCATTCGATAGTATTTATTGGGTGCTTACTATGTGCAGAGCACCGTACTAAACGCTTGGAATGTACAATTCGGCAACAGATAGAGACAATCCCTGCCCAGTGACGGGCTTACAGTCTAATCGATGCTGCTCTGCCACTTGTCGGCTGTGTGATTTTGGGCAAGTCACTTCTCTGTGCCTGTCACCTCATCTGTAAAATGGGGATTAAGACTGTGAGCGCCCCGTGGGACAGTTATCTTGTATCTACCTCAGCGCTTAGAATAGTGCTTGGCACATAGTAAGCCATTATTGCTAGTGCCTCTTCTTAGCCAGCAGACAATTCAGACCAACGATCTCTCTCCCCGCACCTCCACTGCTTCACCCACACCCTTCAGTCTGTATCTCTTAAGCACCAAAATACTCACCCCATCCCACCTCTGCAACGTATTTTAGAATATGCCTCTTTACCCAATTGCTTCAGTGTCCGTCTCTCCCACTACAGTGTAAGCTCCATGAAGGCAAGGATTGTTTCTTTTTATTCTATTAGATCCCCTCCGGCATTTAGGACAGTACCCTGACCTCAGTAAGTGCTCAGTAAATCCTATTGAATGATTTTTACGATTGATTAGCTGTCTGAAGAGAAGACAGCGAGGAGAAATAAACTCTTCAGATATGAGTCTTCAGATACATAATGATTTTTGTCCTGTGTAACCGATGAACATTCAGTTGATTTTAGGCACTGCCTGAAGTGCACATATTAGATCCTTGAAAATGTTAAATATTTCAAAGTAATTTGGTAAATTATTTTCTTTCCCCATGGGAGCAGAGATAAAAGGGATTCTTCCTCTACCCAATTCTCAAACCAGAAACACAAAACTGTTCAGGAAAAAAAAAAAAATATTTTTCCTGATTGTTGTCCAGAAGTAGGCTAAAACTTGCTCTGGGAGGCAAGGGAATATTAACACTAATAACAGTGGCATTTATTAATAACCTGCTATGTGTCAAGCACTGTGCTGGGCACTGGACTAGATATAATACACCAAAATCAGATACTCTTACAATTCGGGGAGCAAGAACAGACACTTAATCCCCATTTTACAGATGAGGAATTAATTAGCAGTTAATGGACTAACCGGAGCTCACACAATGGGCAAATGCACTGTTACTAGACTGAAAACTCCTTGTGGGAAGGGAACGTGTCTACGCACTCTGATTTTGTATTCTTTCAAGCACTTAGTACAGTGCTCTGCACATAGTAAGTGCTTAGTAAATACCACTGATGGATTGATTGAAGTGGAAGAGCTGGGATTAGAACTCTAACTCCCAGGCCCATGCTCTAATTAATAATAATAATAATGATGATGATGGTATTTGTTCATTCATTCATTCATTCAATAGTATTTATTGAGCGCTTACTATGTGCAGAGCACTGTACTAAGCGCTTGGAATGAACAAGTCGGCAACAGATAGAGACAGTCCCTGCTGTTTGACGGGATTTGTTAAGCACTTACTATGTGCCAAGCACTGTTCTAGACTCTGGGGTAGATGCAAGGCAATTAAATTGTCCCACATGGGGCTCACAGTCTTAATCCCCATTTTACAACTGTGGCACAGAGAAGTGAAGTGACGTGCCCAAGGTCACACAGCTGACAAGTGGCAGATCCGGAATTAGAACCCACAACCTCTGACTCCAAAGCCCGTGTTCTTTCCAGCAAGCCACGTAGCTTCCATAGAAAATGGAGAAACAGAAAAACAGTTTAGAATATATATCAGAAATATATATTAGAATATATATTAGATGGTAACCAAGCAAAGTCCCTCTCCGCTAAGGTTAGAACAAGAGGAATTTAGGTGACCCTGCAGCATGAGGGATGAAGGTTAGCTACTTGGTCATTTTTTTTAAGCCAATTTTGCAGATTAACACCAATGAGGCCTCTTCTCTCCTACCAGGCGATTTTATTGGCTGCTGACTGTCAGCAAGGCTGCTATAGGTTTGCAGAAAATTATTTTTACACATTCCTGATGTCTACTCCATGGTCATAGGTGCAGGAGAAGAAAGGTGAAAAGGCCAGAAACTAAAGAGATTCTCACTCATTTGCCAATTCCAGTTCTAGTAGGAAAGCAGTAATTCCATAGCGCTTTCCAGTGACAGATTGCAAACTTCCAGTCTTCCCCAAGATGTCTCCTTAGACTGAAATTGTCCGGAAACTCCAGATATAGTGAAATAATGCACCTCCTGTCCTATGTGTCGTTCAGTGGCTTCAGAGAGGAGTTTAAATTTGCTTTAACTCTAACCTCATAGAGGAATATTTATTTTTATTTCAAAGAAACGGACTGGCACTATAGAACTCAACCCATTTTTATGAAATTTAAATTAAAAGTGGGCATTTTCTTCCGTCGTACTTTTGAGGTGGATAAAGAGATCCCCAGCTGGCCCCAGCTGGGGTGGCTGCTCGCTCAGTTTTGGCTGGACGGTCTGGGATGGTTCCAGCACTGGACGTCTGCGGATCCGGTATTTGTATTTTCAGGTCCCAGCCTCCCTCCGCCTTGGTTCCTACCTCTGAGTCCCTCAGCTCGGAAAAGGCACCTGGGTTCACGGAAAACTGGGAGGGGAATTCAGTGACCCTGCAGAAAGACAGAGGGGTGAAAGGGCCTTCTCAGCGCAGCCTAGTGGAACATGGGACCTGGGTTCTAATCCTGACTCCTCCAGTTGTCTGCTGCGTGTCCTTGGGCAAGTCACTTCGTTCCTCTGTCCCCTTATATGCGAAATGGGGATTCGATACCTGTTAGGTTGTACTTTTCCCAGGACTTAGTACAGTGCTCTGCACCCAGTGACGACTCACTAAATCCCACTGATTGATTTACTGTTCTCCCTCCCTATTAGACTGTGAGCCCCCCTTTGAAACAGGGACTGTATTGGACCTGATGATCGCGTATCCACCCCAGTACCTGGCAGGCGGAAAGTGTTGAACAAATGCCTCAAACAATCGATTGAGGATTTTGAGTGCTTACAGTGTGCAGAGCACTGTACCAAGCGATGACAGCGATGATTATATTTGTTAAGCACTTCCTATGTGTCAAGCACCATTCTAAGCCTGGCGTAGATACGAGCTAATCGAGTCGATCAAAGTCCCGGTCCCACGTAGGGCTCACAGTCTTAATCTCCGTTTTACAGAAGAGGTAACTGAGGCCCAGAGAAACGAAGTGATTTGCCCAAGCACAGCACAGAGGGGTGTTGCTGGAATTCGAGCTCAGGTCCTTCTGACCGACATACCCGTGTTCTTTACACTAGGCAACACTGCATCTCTAAGCGCTTGGGAGAGTACAGCGTAGCAGAGTTGATAGACAAGACTGTAAGCCCGTCAATGGGCAGGGATTGTCTCTATCTGGTGCCGAATTGTCCATTCCAAGCGCTTCGTACAGTGCTCTGCACGTAGTAAGCGCTCAGTAAATACTATTGAATGACTGAACGTGACTTGCCCACAAGAAGCTTACAGTCTTTACAGCAGCGTTGTAGGTCAGTGGGCACTTGGATTTCCACAAATTGTCATGGTTCGTGGTGGCATCACTGGGCTCTGCCACGTGGCCAAAGTTGCGCTCACGACATCACACGGCTGAGTGCTGGATGTCTGCAGATGCTGTCTGCCGTGGCAACCCTATGCTCTTCCCCTCTCCCAGCCCCACAGCACTGATGTACATATCTGTCATTTTATTTTCTTTATTTGAATTGAGGTCTGTTTCCCTCCCCGCCCCCCCCGCTCTAGATTGTAAGCTCACTGTGGGCAGGGAACTTGACCATTTAATAATGTTGGTATTTGTTAAGCGCTTACTATGTGCAGAGCACTGTTCTAAGCGCTGGGGAGATACAGTGTCATCAGGTTGTCCCATGTAGGGCTCACAGTCTTCATCCCCATTTTACAGATGAGGTAACTGAGGCCCAGAGAAGTGAAGTGACTTGCCCAAAGTCACACAGCTGACAAGTGGCAGAGCAGGGATTCGAACCTATGACCTCTGACTCCCAAGCCCATGCTCTTTCCACTAAGCCACACTGCTTAGTGTTGTAGTGTACGCTCATTCATTCGATCGTATTTATTGAGTGCTTACTGTGTACAAAGCACTGGACTAAGCACTTGGAAAGTACAATTCAGCAGCAGAGACAATCCCTACCCAACAACGGACCCTCCCAAGCGCTTAGTACAGTGTTCTGCACGCCGTAAGCGCTCAATAAATATGATTGAATGAATGAATGAATGATGCTGGGGAAGTCATCAGAGAAGCAGCACTGCCTAGTGGATGGAGCAGAGGCCTGGGAGTCAGAAGGACCTGGGTTCTAATTCTAGTTCTGCCACATGTCTGTTGTGTGACTTTAGGCAAGTCATTTCACTTCTCTGTGCCTCAGTTACCTCATCTGTAAGATAGGGATTAAGACCGTGAGCATCATGTGGGATAGGGACTGTGTCCAACCCAACTTCCCTGTATCTATCCCGGCGCTTATTACAGTGCCTGGCACGTAGTAAACACTTTACAAATACCATTATTTACTTCTTGTGCCTTAATTTCTCATCTGTAAGACCGTGAGCTCAGTGTGGGACATGGACCGTGATTAACTTCTTAACTGATTAACTTTTATCTACTCCATCACTTCATACAGTGGTTGACACAAAAGTAAGCTCTTAATAAATACCATAAAAAGGGAGAAAAATTACGGTCACAAATTTTGAGCAAAAACACCAATACCAGGGCACTGCAAAGAGCTCATGTGGGGCAAATTACCACGCAGGATGCGAACAGATAGCAACAGTCGGGTGGTCTGGAGCTCAGCTAATTTATTGCCTGCGTCTAATTTATTTTCTTGTTTGTTTTTGCCAAGAGTCCTGTCCCACTGCTTTGATTTACTTCAGAAACCTGAGCTAAATAGAAGGAATCAATTTCTGCTGTAATTGCTTTAGGAGGAATGTGGCTCATATTTCTTCACTAAGCGGGAGAAGGCTCCTCTGTAATTATAGAAAGGTAGAAATGGAACAATGAGCATATAGTTTCCTTCCCCCGAACAACTAAAGCAATTAAAACAAAACCATCCAGGCCCGGAGCGTTACAAAGCAACCATTAAACGACTAACATTTTAAAGAGGTTGGTCATCTGCAAAGACAAGTCCAATGAGAAGTGGCCAAGAAAACCCAGGCTTTTATGGCCTTTACGTCACACTGCTTTTGGCTCCGTTTCTCCCCAGCACTTTGAACGTGCCCGTCTCGGGCTTAGCTGGTTCCTCTGGGTAAAGAGTGGAAACGGATATATATGTAGGACTCAAAAGCGTGTTTCTGTACGTGTGTGTCGTGGGGTGTGGGCTGAGGTATAAGAGTCTCTGAGCCACCGTTGCCTAGAGTTAGAGGATTAGAATAGAAAAATCGTTACTAATAATGACGACGATAATAACTGTAGTATTTGTTCCCCGCTTATTATGAGCCAAGCCCTTACTGAGCACTGGAGTAGATACAAAATGATCAGATCGGACACAGTCCCCGCCCCAGAGGGGACTCAGAGTCTGAGGCGAAGGGAAAATAAGTATTGAGTCCCCATTTTAAGCTCAGAGAAGTTTAGTAACTTGCCCAAGGTCACCCAGCTGGCAAGTGGCAGAGCTGGGATTAGAATCCAAGTTTGGCGACTCCCAGGCTCGTGCTCTTTCCACTAGACCAAACGCTATTTTTGCTCTGGGGCTTTTCGAAATGACTCACCGGCCTGAACCTGACATAGATCACAGAGGAGGTGTGGGGCAGGGAGGATTTAGAGCCCTGTCGGGAATTTCAGGGGTCGGGGACCTCGGTTGCTTCACCCAGTGCAAAGTAGAGGACAGCAGGGCCTTGTGGAAAGAGCATAGAATTGGGAATCGGGAGACCTGGGCTTGAGTCCCAGCCACTGGCCCTCTGTGTGACCTTGGGCAAGTCACTTCACCATTCTGGAGCTCAGTTTCCTCACCTGTAAAATGGGTATAAAGTACACTTCCAGCCCCATGGGGGACTGTGTCCAATCTAGTAACGCTGCATCGATCCCAGCCTGTAGAAAATAGTATGTGCGTAATAAATACAGTGATTATGACTAGTTCAGCTGCATGCAGGCCTTCTAAAGGGCAGCTTGCTAAGAGGAATGTTCTGGAAAGAAATCCCTGGTAGGAGAGAGAGAGGGCACGTGCACTTACTGCTGTTGGATCAGTGAGGGGGAGGATTGGGGGGCGGGATGGTCCCCAAACCCCAGCACCGGCATTTTGTTAGTGGGCGTAGGGTGTGGAAGCCCCATCAAACTAAATTCATTCAATAGTATTTATTGAGCGCTTACTATGTGCAGAGCACTGTACTAAGTGCTTGGAATGTACAAATTCCCTGCCACCTCCAACCCACTGTCTAAACCGTCCCCCAACTTTGACACCTTGTTCCCTCCCCCGACCCCCTGTACATTCACGAGCCCTCAACCCCCACTCTTTGACGCCTTTCTATAGTGCTATGTAATAATAATAATAATGTATTTGTTAAGGGCTTACTATGTGCCAAACACTGTTCTAAGCGTTACATGTTCCTCCAGGGACTTGGTCCCAGGCTAGCTCACTGTCAAGGGCTTCACTTCCCTCATCTGAGGCCTCCCGCTGAAATGCTGTCCAGCCATTTGAAGCCCCCCACCCCATTCCTGAGACATCCAAGTCTGATGAACTGCAGTCGGCATCACAGCTGTAATGATCTTATTTTAGTATCCGTCTCCTCCGTTGTATTATAAAGTCCTAATGACCCTCTCCCAAGTGCTTAGGACAGTGCTCGGCACATAGCGGGCACACAGTCGATACTACGGCCTGAAAGGCTGAGCTTTGGATTCAGGATGTTACGAATGAAAGAACTGCATGGCCTAGTGGCAAGGGCACAGGCTTGGGAGTCAGAGGACCTGGGTTCTAATCCTGACTCCACCACTTGTCTGCTGTGTAACCTTGGGAAAGTCGCTTAAACTTCTCTGTGTCTCAGTTACCTCATCAGTAAAATGGAGATTAAGAGTGTGAATCCGGGTAGGATGACCTGATTACCTTGTATCTACCTCAGTGCTTAGAACAGTGCTTGGCACACAGTAAGCATTTAACAAATACCATCATCATTATTATTATTAGGAAACAGCTCCAGGAAATGAGAAATAAGAAATGCACATTAACAGCGATCCTGCTTCTGCAGATTATGTCTTTCCATGCTGACCTTGATTGTTTTTGCTTGTTTTTAAACAACTTCTTTGGGCCATGTTTTGGAATCCTGTGATAATCAATTGGACTGCACTCCTAATTGCTATTTTAAAGTGATTCATCGATACACACTTAATTGCTTTGGGGGCCCTACTGAAAATGTCCTTTTTTTTAAATGCTATTAATAGGTTTAAAGTTTCTTTTGTGGTCACTGACTTCAGAAACAGGATGTGAAAGATTTTCAGTTGGTATTTCAAGAGTTACCACAACAATGCCAAGAGATAAAAATGAGAGTGTTCATAAACATGAAAAACGGAGATTCTATCTAGTCTAGACGGGACTTCCTTTCAGCTAATTGGAAGCTTTGTGCAAGGAACTTTGAAAGAAAATTTCAGCCTAAGGAAAGATGGCTTCAGAATAACGAAACTCTAACGCAAATCATAGCAGTGCTGTGGCCGTGCCTAGTCCAACTTGTATAATTTTTTCATGATGTGCAATTGATAAAATATAGTATTTCAGATATGAGAAAGGACATAAGAATTGTGCTATCTGTTAAGCGCATATTGTGTGCCGAACACTATACTAAGTACTGGGGTAGATGCAAGATATCAGGTCGAACACGGTCCCTGCCTCCCATGGGGCTAAAGGTCTAAGTAGTCAGGAGAAGCAACAAGGCCTAGTGGCTAGAGCACAGGCCCGGAAGCCAGAAGGACTTGGGTTCGCATCCTGGCTCCACCACTCGTCTGCTGTGTGACCTTGGACAAGTCATTTCACTTCTCTGGGCCTCAGTTACCTCATCTGTAAAATGGGGATTAAGACTAAAAGCCCCTTGTGGGACATGGTCTGTGTCCTACCCGATTACCTTGTGTCTACCCTCAGTGCTTAGTGCACTATATGGCATGTAGGAAGCACTTAATACAATTAAAATAAAATCATTGAATCCCCCTTTTGCAGAAGAGGAAACTGAGGTCCCTGAGAAGTTAAGTGACTTGCCCAAGGTCGTACAGCAGGCAAGTGGCAGAGTTGGGATTAGAACTCAGGTTCTCTGACCTTCTTCTCTGTTAGATGCTCTAATTTGCGGTATGATTAAAAAAATGAACAACTTTGACTGCATTTATTGAAGCATCAGTAAATACCATATATTTGTATTTTTATTTTATTTTGCCAAAGCACTTTCACATCAATGACCTCATTTTTTCCACGGTAGCCCTGGGGGTTAGGGAAAAGCAGGAATTGCTTCTCCCCATTTTGCAGGTGAGGAACATGAGGCTCAAAGAAGTTTTATATGATATTCGTTAAGCTCTTGCTAAGTTGAGTGACCTGCCCCAAGTCCCACAGTTGATTAGGGGTAGATTCATTCAATCATATTTATTGAGCACTTACTGTGTGCAGAGCACTTTACTAAGCGCTTGGGAAGTACATTCTGTGTCAGGCTAATTTTTTCCACTAGATCATGATCCCTCTCCCCACTTCCCTATGGTAATGAATGGCGAGATGAACTTTTCTGAGCTTAATATCTTTTTCTGATCTCCTTAGGAGTTGCTAATTATCAAGGAAACAGCATCACAAGGAAAGATCACAAAGGGGACGTGTTCGAATTATCTTCCTCCAAATGGATGGAGACCCGAAGACCCTCCCACCTCCACCCACCATTATAAGGTAAGTTCCCTGAGGGCAGGGAACGCGTCTCTTATTAATTTTGGTCTTTGAGGATCCATTCTTGCCAGTGCCAGTCTTTCCTTCTTCGGTCCCTTCCTCTTTCCCTAGTTGATGGGGTGAGTTTTGCCTCTTCCGCCGAGATAGGAAGTGGATTCTAATTCAGAAAGCTGCAGAGGGATGCAGGAAGTGGCGTTACAAAGAGAGTCAACAGCCTGCTAAACGCTTCCGAAGTGTTGCTTTGGCATGGTCTTGTAGATCTCATCTGTCATGAAAATGTCAAGTGATATCTATGGAAACACTCCAAGTACCTGCTCCATTGAATCCCAACTTCTGCCTGAAGATATTGGTTTATTTTGATTGTCCATTGTTTGATACTGCAAGAAGATAGATAAAATGGCAAAATTAGTGAGTTATTGGTTATTACTTGCTATAAAAGGTTGACCTTTTAACATGCATGTGTAAAGAGCACAAGCTTGGGAGTCAGAGGTCGTGGGTTCTAATCCCAGCTCCACCACTTATCAGCTGTGTGACTTTGGGCAAGTCACTTCACTTGCCTGTCCTCAGTTTCCTCATCTGTAAAATGGAGATGAAGACTATGAGCCTCTCGTGGGACAACTTGATTACCTTGTATCTACTCCAGCACTTAGAACAGTGCTTGGCAGATAGTAAGTGCTTAACTAATTCTATTATTATTATGAATCTTATTCAGTTTATGGTCTACTGTAGAACTCCATATTTAGGATATGGCTTTTTTTTGCTTTGCATAAAAATAGAGAAGATAGAGTAACTGGGCGTCAGAACACTAAAGTGAGAGATGCAGTGGTGCATCCTGAGAGACAAGTGTTCACTGGGGCTAATATGGAAATGGAATAGAGCACAGGCCTGGAGCCAGAAGCAGCTGGGTTCTAATCCTGGATCTGCCTCTTGTCTGCTGTGTGACCTTGGGAAAGTCACTTCACTTGTCTATGCCTCTCAGTTCCTTCATCTATAAAATGGGGATTGAGACTGTGATCCGTCTGTGGAACAGGGACTGTGTTCAACCTAGTTTCCTTGCATCCACTCCAGTGCTTAGAACAGTGCTTGGTACATAATAAGTGCTTAACAAATACCACAGTTATTATTAAATGGATTCTGATTGGGCTCTAAGCAACCAAAGGTGCCAAAAAGGATTTCAGATGCCTTGAACATTTGCCTCAGGTCCCTTCTGGAGAATCAAAGAACACTTACCTTTGAGGTGTTTGAGATTTAAGGATGTGTGGGGTGTGAACTCCCCGTGTTATTTTTCCATAGCAATGCCCATGAAGTTTGGCTCTTGATGTATAACACAGAAAGAACAGCTGCACTGTAAGAAGGAACTTGTGATTGAAGAGGCCGATTCTAGAAGAGAGTAACTGGAAATATCTGACCTCATTTCAAACATTTATGGCACTGCAACGGAGCTTTAGAGTAAGCACATAGGGATGACAAGAAGGCTTTCTGATGTGGTCATGGATCACCGGATGCCTGAAGAAGTTAAGATTAGTTCATCCTTCCATATGGAAAAAAGAATCTTATTTTTCCATGTATTATTTAAATTTGTTAAATGAACTGCACGCAACAGCACTGAAATGAGTCTCGAGATCCAGAATACTGGTTCTCCAGTGTGGTGGGATTCCAGCAGTGTGGCTGAGTGGATTGAGCCCAGGCCTGGGAGTCAGAAGGACCTGAGTTTTAATCCCAGCTCTGCCACGTGTCTGCTGGGTGACCTCGGGCAAGTCACTTCACTTCTTTGGGCCTCAGTAACCTTATCTGTAAAATGGAGACCGATACTATGAGCCCCATGTGGGACAGGGATTGTTTCCAATCTGATTAACCTGTATCTCCCCCCAGCACTTAGAACAGTGATTAGCACATAGTAAGTGCTTTAAAAAGTACCATCATTGTTATTATTATTATTAATAAATGTCACAGGGGAGTGATTTCAACTTTCACGGTTCACATTGGAGGAAAGATCTTTTGGAAGGTCTCTATTAGGTGTCTGCCAACTCTGTTGTATTGTACTCTTCCAAACGCTTAGTACGGTGCTCTGCAGATAGTGCTCAATGAATTTGATTAGGCTCCACCAAATGTCACTGCACCCCAGTGTCTTGCAGAAACCCTTAATTTATGTAAACCCTATGTAAATGAACAGCCGAGCCTTTTTGTTTTGCAGATTGACAATTGATTCACATAAATTGGGGTAAGATTGACATTATTAGTCTATTAGGTGCTCTGAAAATCACATCTCTTCCAAGTGGCTTTCACAAAGTCCTCATTTTCCCTATCCATCCTCCCCTCAGTGTGCACTTGCCTTTATACCCCTAAAGCACTGTGAAATTTACCCCAGCCCCTCAACGCTTATGTACAGTTCCTTTCATGTATACGTCATGTCCTTTCATGTCTTCTCGCACGTCCTGCCTCTGGCCTGGAATACCCTCCGTCTTCATATCTGACAGACAATTATTCTCCCCACCTTCTAAGCCCTAGTGAAGGCACATCTCCTCCGGAGGCCTTCCCTGACTGGGCCTTCCTTTCCTCTTCTCCCACTCTCTTCTGCGTCACTTTGACTGGCTCCTTTTATTCATCTTCCCTACCAGCCCCAAACCACTTATGTACATATCTGTAATTTTATTTATTTATGTTAATGTCTGTCTCCCCCTCTAGACTGTAAGCTCCTTGTGGGCAGGAAATGTTTGTTATATTGTTATATTGTACTCTTCCAAGTGCTTAGTACAGTGCTCTGCCCACAATTAGCGGTCAAGAAATGTGATTGCCTGACTGACTGACTTTCACTCTACTATTTTTCCTAACTGTATTTTAATGTCTGTCTCGCCCTGTAGATTGTAAAGTCCTTATGGACAGTGATTGTGTTTATTCATTCATTCTTTCAATCATATTTATTGAGCACTTACTGTATGAAGAACACTGCACTAAGCCCTTAGAAAGTACAATTGATCAACAGATAGAGACAATTCCTTGATGGATTCGGTAGTAGGCTAGTCCTGATTTAAATACCTTTAGCATAGTCCATCATGAATCCTGGCTGCTCAGATAATAATATTAATACTCATGGTATTTGTTAAGCCCTTACTGTGTGCCAGACACTGTTGTAAGTGCTGGGATAGATACAAGGTAATCAGGTTGTCCCAGGTGGGGTTCACAATCTTAATCCCCATTTTACAGATGAGGTAACTGAGGCACAGAGAAGGTAAACAGCTTGCCCAAGGTCACACAGCAGATAAGTCGCAGAACCAGGATTAGAACCCACGCCCTCTGACTCTGAAGCCTGTGGTCTATCCACTAAGCCATGCTGCTGAGGGCCCAAAAAACTGAAAGCAAAATCTGAAAAATGAGGATACTTTGCCCAGTTTAGTTGCCTCGGTGTGTTCTGCAGCCTTTAGACCATTCCAAATCAAAATCCGTTTCTCGAGCGCCAAAGTCCAGGTATTGGCACTTCATCAATTTTCAGGAGAAGCAGCTGATGTAATGGACAAGCCTGGGCCTGGGAGTCAGAGGTCATGGGATCTAATCCCGGCTCTGCCACTTGTCTGCTGTGTGATCTAGAGCAAGTCACTTCATTTCTCTGTGCCTCATTTTACAGATGAGGTAACTGGGGATTGAGACTGTGTTCAACCTGATTTGCTTGTCTCCACCCCAGCGCTTAGTACAGTGCCTGGCCGGTAGCGCTTAACAGATACCAAAATTATCATTATCAATCAGTCAATACTATTTGAGCGCTTACTGTGTGCAGGGCATCATACTAAGTGCTTGGGAGAGGACACTACAACAGAGTTTTTAGACACGTTTCCTGCCCATACGAACACTGACCATGTATTCCAGAATTTTGCAAAGTAATTTCTTTGACCACCCACCCAATTCCTTTTTTCTTCTGCAAGGAAAAATAAAACCCGAGATCAAACTTCATTCTAGGACCTTGGGCTCGTGGGCTAATCTGCGTTTTTTCAGCAGAGGAAATGGCGCCTAAGCTTCCCGGTCAACTGAGGCACCATGATAGGGACCCAGTTACTTACCTTACTAGCTCCTCCTGCTTGAAGCTGGATTCAGGATATGCAGAGAATGCACAGGCAAAACTCTATTTTCAATATGCAGACTGAAATCTAGAAATTTGTACTGACATATTCTGTTTCTTTTTGGCCCCAAAGGCAGATTTAATTAAGCGCTTGGAGGCGGAGGAATGACACAGAATACTAAATCTGATGATAGATCATCTTTTTTCTTTTGTGTGACATGGGTGTCTAATTTCTCCATTCTTCAGATCCTCTCCGTGAGACATTAGGGGAGTTTGCCTCACACTCCACAAAACCACTATGGGGAATAAGGGAAGAGTTACCGACTGACAGCCCCGAATCTTTGCAGGACATGAGAAGAAAGAGGAAAAAGTGGAATTGAACCATTTAGAATTGTGAAAAAACAGTACTAGGGCCAGTTTCTTCGATGAAATGGAAGAGCTGAAACACGCCTTTGTCAAAGGAATGTTCCCTAATTCCCTGAACATATCCCAGCCAGAGAGTGTAAACTCTTTATGGGCAGGGACCATGTCTGCTTATTCTCTTGTGTTGTACTCTCCCAAGCCCTTAGAGTGGTGCTCTGCACATAGTAAGCACTCAATGAATACCATTTATGGATTGATAACTGAGTCTCTCATGGATCAAGTAGGAGCTTCTGTTTAAATTTCGCTCAAACTCACTTCATCCTACCAGAAAAGTTCTCTCTGGAATTTCCCTTTTCTTCCTAGTATATACTCTTAATCCTTTGCTCATCTGAGAGGGAAGTCCAGGGATTGGTTATCAGTTAAGAAATGAAGCATTATGGGAGCAACAAGACTGAAAATCACAGCCCATTCACATACATTGAGTCTTTATTTTTTTGTCTTTCCCAGCATTTTGGCTTTGAAAAAGTCCTAAACTCTTTCTACCAAGACCTTCTTCCCCACAATATTTAAACCCAAGAGTACCGAATGGAAAGTTTATCCTTATGTTTCTGATTCTTTAATATTTAACTCATTAAAATGTCATTTTGTAAATGCAATTTTCTGTCCAAAAGCCCTTTAAAGCTCGAAAACAGGAAACCACATTTTGCCAAGGGAAAACGAAGCAGCGTCTCCCGAGTCCACTTCAGAATCTGGGGTCCAAGGGCTCCCTGGATTCCCAACTCGCCAGGCCAACTTCTCCCAGTGCTGCTGGGAAATCATTTCCTTTGAATGTCCCCCAAGTTGGAGGGGAAATAAACAGACTCTAGACCTTAGGCACCTTTTAAAAACATTTTTCAGGGAGTCCACTATTATTATTTACTTTCTTTATGTAAAATTGCTAATGCCCCTCCTGGTATCTTGCCAACTGCCAAAAGCAAACTCTGGCCTGGATTTAGGGAATCTGAAGCTGTTGTCACCAAACCCTTGTTCATGCCCTCCCTCCTTCTAGGAACTCTATCCCTCTTCAGAAGCAGTGTGGCTTAGTGGATAGTGCACGGGAGTCAGAAGGACCTGGGTTCTAATCTGGACTCTGCCACTTGTCTGCTGTGTGACCCTGGGCAAGTCACTTCACTTCTCTGAATCTCAGTTAACTCATCTTTAAAGTGAGGATTAAGACTATGAGCCCCATATGGGACAGGGACTGTGTCCAACCTGATTAACTTTTATCTACTTCAGCGTTTAGTACATAGTAAGTGCTTAATGAAAGCCATTAAGAAAAACAAAACTTCGCCTCCAACAGACCACCCCTCTTCCCATTGGCAAAGCCCTATTATAATCCCATCTCCTCCAGGAAGCCTCCCCTGACTAATCTTTCATTTCTTAATCCATCAATCAGTGGTGTTTACTAAGCACTTAACCGCGTGCAGAGCCTTAAACTAAGCACTTGTACCATACAACAGAGTTGGTAGACGTGTTCCCTGCCCACAACGAGCTTATAGTCTAGAGGGGGAGACAGATGTTACTATAAATAAATAATTTATGGATATATACAGAGCTGAGGGTAAGGTGCATACCAAATAACCAAAGGGCTTATCCAAGTCCATAGATGACCCAGAAGGGAGAGGGAATTGAGGAAAAGAGGGTTTAATGGGAGAAGGCCTCTTGGAGGAGATATGATCTTAATAAGGCTTTGAAGCTGGGGAGGGTAGTGGTCTGGCATATATGGGGTAGGAATTAGGGTTCAGAGGGCCCATAAATACGACTGACTGAATGATTACCTTCAGGGGAAAATAGGTGACAGAAGCTCTCTAGAAGAGGATAAGTGAAGGATGAGATGTCCATCACTGCAGACATATCGTTCTCTTAACCATAAGTCTGCTGTGTGACCTTGGGCAAGTCACCTCACTTCTCTGTGCTTCAGTTCCCTCATCTGGTAAAATGGGGATTGAGACTGTGATTTGTCTGTAACCACCCCAGCGCTTATAGAACAGTGCCTGGCACATAGTAAATGCTTAACAAATACCATAATTATTACTATTATATCACATTGGATGGAAGACGAATTCTGACGTATTTTGGCATGACCTACTGAATTATACGAAGCCGACAAACAGTCTGGCAGGAGCAATCTGGAGAGCGATTGTTCTCAAGCTAGGATGCCACAAAAATTAGGCTAACCGTGAGGCTGGTTCGAAAGTAGAGGTAGGTTCTGTCCGGGTAAAATCTCTTCAGAGCAGCAAGTACAGTGCTTTGCACATAGTAAGCACTCAATAAGTACGATCGAATGAGTGAATGAATGAGCAAGGATCCGTCCTCACGCACAAACACCGAAGGAAGATGTACCGATCACATAGTGGTCTTCAAGCTGCTGACATTCATATAGATGGGAAATGATCATCAGTAGCGACACCTTCCAGAGGGGAAAAAAAATGTTTAGTGGATCTGTGTGTTTGTATAATAATAAGAATAATCATGGTATTTGTTAAGCATTTATTATGTGCCAAGCACTAAGCGCTGGGGTAGATACAAGGGAATCAGGTTGGACAAAGTCCCCGTCTCACATGGGGCTCAGTCTTAATCCCCATTTTCCATATGAGGTAACTGAGGCGAAGTGAAGTGACTTGCCCAAGGACCCACAGCAGACAAGTGGCAGAGCAGGGATTAGAACCCACGTCCTCTGACTCCCAAGCCACGTGCTCTTGCCATAAGGCCATACTGCTTACCCTGTGTCCTGGTGTGCACATGATTATAGGGGTGGGCTATTGTTTCCTCTCTCCAAGTCCAGGCAGGACAACATCAGAACCATTCAATTGGGTGATTCTTCTTTTGATGAACTCTTTTCCCTTCCAAGGAACATGTTACGTTGGCTAGAGAATAAAGCTTTGAACTTTTAAGGATTCAGTTTGTTTGCTTTAGAAGTTGGTGAGTAGAGAGAGACCATATTATGTTGCGCCCGTACTGGTAAGCTTTTGTGCTTTTTACCTAGACTGAATTTTTCGGCTATTTACAAGTGATTTTCTAGACTGTAAGCTCCTTGTGGGCAGGGATCCTGCCTACCAACTCTGTTTTAGTGTAGTGTCCCAAGTGCTTAATACAGTGCTCTGCGCTCTGCACAAAATAAGCAATCAATAAATACCACTGATTGAACTTGTCTCAGGCTTTCATCTGCCACTTGTAATAGCTCTGATTTTTCATGTCCTTCTGGATCACCGTCTCTCTTAAAGGCTTACTATCCTAACCCCTTGTCTTTCAAAATAAATGTTTACATAGATTAGAATGAACATTTTTGAAATCTTCAATGCCTCCAATAAGTTTTTCAGAATTTTGCTTCTGGTTGCTTTTCTGATAGAATCCTTGTGTTAAGTGCCTTTAGCTTCCCTCTTCTTCTAGATACTGTCATTCTTCTTTTTGTTTGTTTTCATGGAATTAAAGTGCTTACTATGTGCCAGGCATCGTACTAAACCCCGAACCTGGTACCCGGGTTGGACACAGTCTGAATCCTCTCTTAATACACATTTCATAGATAAGGTAACTGTCTCACGGAAAAGTGAAGTGACTTAGCCAAGGTCACAGAGCTGGGATTAGAACCGAGGTACTTCTGACCCCCAGGTTTGTGCTCTGTCCACTAGACCATGCTGTTTCTCTGTGAATCATCTCTATTCTATTTGGATCAATCTCTACACCATTTGCTGACAATTTCCCCTAAATAGGAGACTTCCTTCAATTAAAATTAGGAAGCAGTAGAGCCCAGTTTAAAGCTCAGGTGTAGGAGTCAGATGACACGGGTTCTAATTCCCCCAATGCCATTTGCCTGCCGTGCCACCTCCGTCCTGACTTCTTGTTGCCTCAGTTTACTCACATGTAAAATGGGGGATAGACAACCTTTCTCCCTCACCCTTAGATTGTGAGCCCCATGCGATGCAGGGATTGTGTGATCTGATCATCTCGAATCTATCCTATTGTTTAGAACAGTGCTTGGCACACACCATTCAATCAAAGATATTGGTTGAGCACTTCCACCGAAGCCAAGGACTGTACTAAGTGCTGGGGAGAGTACAATGCGACGAGAGTTGATAGACGTGTTCTCTGTCAACAGGACGCTTACAGTCTAGAAGGGAGACAGACATTAAAATAAATTCCAGATATGTATATAAGGACCGGGAGGTTGAGGGTGGGTGCACTCTACATCAACCTACTATCAGTTTACCTTTCTGAACCTTTCACATCTTCCAGAATCTGTTGAGTTTGTAAACTATCATTTCCCAAATGGTGTACTGAATCCCCCTCATTAGTTTATCAGGTTCTTTCTACTAGGCTCGTCCAACTGAAGATGGAATCTGAAGATGCAGATAGAGAGGAAAGGATTTGGCTCATTTTATCAAATAAGAAGCAGCATGGCCTAGTGAAAGAACATAGGGTTTGGAATCAGAGGACCTGGGTTCTAATCCCCGCTCTGCCGCTTGTCTGCTGTGTGACCTCGGACAGGTCACTTAATCTCTCTGTGCCTCCGTTTCCTCCTCTGTAAAATGGGGATTAAGACTATGAGCCCCGTGTGGGGTATAGATGGTGTCCAACCTGATTAGCTTGTTTCTATCCCACGCTTAGTACAGTGCCTGGCACATAGTGAGCACTTTAAAAAAAAATGGGGTGACTTTTTTCCACGTAATTTGATGTAAGAGGCCGAGCCCAGGAGGGTCAGAGACAAGGAGGAGCAGGAAGGATCCCATCCCTCGCCTCCTTTGGTCATCCATCTGAGCAGGGGAAGATCTCCCAGGCTCCCTTTTATCTCCTTGCAACAGTAACTTGGTCAAATACATTGTTTTCATCTTAAATGTGTTGCATTTGGCATTATGGTTTCTGCATTTGTTTTGCTATTATAATTTACTGCAAAATCAAGTGTATCCCTTGCAGAAGCAACTAATTCCACCCGAAACATTACATCTTCAGATTGGTGATTTCTTGTCTTATTTATTAATTTATTTTTTTGCAATTGGTTGCTCTGTCCACTTTCGTGGTATTTTTCATGTTTTGATCCCCTTTGACCCATTCGGGTTCTCTTCTATTGTGATTTCCCCTGCACTGCATATGTAGTGAATTAGCTTCAGCTGCTTTTGAAATGGTTTTGTTCTTTTTCTTCCAATTGTTCAGGTTTTTTTTCTCTCTTTGCATTTGACCTCCAGTAAAGAATTGGCCAGCCGTATTCAGCAGCGTTCAGCAGCGGGGAGTTGTGAGAATCAAAATATTGTAGAGATGTCCTGTGGTGAGCAAGGTGTTAAAGGAGAGTGTCGTTGGCAGCAGTGAGTTATGAAAGGGTGTTAGAGGAGGTAGTGTCTTGCAGACTGTGTTGGAGGTAGTGATGCGTAATAGAGAAGCAGCGTGACCTATTGGCAAGAGCAGAGGACGTGGGTTCGAATCCTGGCTCTGCCATTTAATAATGTTGGTATTTGTTAAGCGCTTACTATGTGCCGAGCACTGTTCTAAGCGCTGGGGTAGACACAGGGGAATCAAGTTGTCCCACGTGGGGCTCACAGTCTTAATCCCCATTTTACAGATGAGGGAACTGAGGCACCGAGAAGTCAAGTGACTTGCCCGAAGTCACACAGCTGACGAGTGCATTTGTCTGCTGTGTGTACTTGGGCAAGCCACTTAACTTCTCTGGGCCTCAGTTGCCTCATCTGCAAAACGGTTATTTAATAACTGTTCTTTCTACTTAGACTGTGAACCCCATGTGGGACCTGATTATCTTGTATGTACCCCAGTGCTCAGCACAGTACCTGGCACAGAGTAAACATTCATTCATTAATTCATTTAATCGTATTTATTGAGCGCTTACTGGGTGCAGAGCACTGTATTAAGTGCCTGGAATGTACAATTCGGCACCAGGTAGAGACAATCCCTGCCCAACAGCCGTCTCACTCTAAAAGGGGGAGACAGACAACAAAACAAAACAAGTAGACAGGCGACACATAACGCTTAACAATCATTATTATTATCATCATCATTAACGTTAATAATGATGTTCCTGATTGTGCCACATGCCTGCTGTGTGGCTTGGACAAGTCACTTAACTTCTCTGTGCCTCAGTTTCCTCATCTGTAAAACGGAGATGAAATCCCCGTTCTCCCTCCCCTTCAGCTTGTGGGACAGGAACTATGTCTGACCCGATGATCTTGGAGCTACGACAGTGCTTGGGCACATTGTAAGTGCTTAAGAAATACCACAGTTGCCAGTGTTATGGACAGCCGTGAGAGTTGGCAGTGACTGGCCGTGTGTGCTGCGGGCCGGGGTGCGTCATAGAGGGTGAGAGATGGCAGCGTTTGCCAGCGGGTTAGGGATGGCACGGTTCCTCGAGCCTTGCTCGTGAGAGGAGGACGGGGGAGATATTGTGGTTTAGCCGTGCATCCTCGACTTGCCACGCGGTCTGGTCGTCTCATCCGATCGGAGCCTTTGCAAGGAGCTGGACTCTAGCCAAACTGGGGTGCTAATCTCTCTGAGGGTCTGTTAAGAGCGAATCCCCAGTTTCTGCTTGGCAATGAGTTAAAACGTAAACGATCGTGTGCTTTCGGTCCGCCGGGACGGCATCATTGCCCAAATGGAAAGGAAGGGCTTTGCCCACCTGTTGCCCACCCTTCAGCCATCACCCTGAGGAACTCCACTTTGATGCTTCCTCAACTAACGGAGAGGAAACTGAATTACTTTGGAACGACGCCTGATCGAGTCACCTCTAGTGGAAAAATCTGGAAGTCGTGTTTGATCGTGCCGTAGACGTCGATTCATTCCGCGTTTCTTGCAGCCGCCACCCAGCGCTTTACCTTATTACTGTTTAAATTGGTTAATAAGACGGTACTGCTGGACATGGGCGGTGTGGCCAAGTGGAAAGATCACAGAACCGTGAGCTCATTGCATCTGCCTCGGGCCTCAGTATAATGCTTGGCATATAGTAAGACTAGACAGATACCACAACTGGGACTGGGCATCAGGAGATCTGGGTTCTAATCTCGGTCCCGTCACTTATCTGCCGGGTGAACTTGGGCAAGTCACTTAACATCTCTGTGCCTCGGTTTACTCATCTGCAAAATGAGGATTAAATCCTCCTCCCCCCTTCGTAGACTCTGAGTTCCATGGGAAACAGGAACTGTGTCCAAAAGTGTAGACTTATATCTTCCCCAGTACTCAAAACAGTGCCTATAGTAAGCACCTAACTAATACTATAATAATAATGATTTATTCTCCTTCCACCTTGGCCTGTTAGCACCATGGAAGACAGGAACTGTGCCTGACCTAATTATCGGGTTTTTACCCCGGTGCTTAGCATAGCGCTTAGCGTATAGTAAGTGCTTAACAATTACTATTATTATGCTAACGCCAAATTCCCTTCAATCCTGTTAGCAGGTTAGGATTAGCGTAGAAGGGATTTTTGTTTAGAACAGCAGTGTAACAGTTAGAAAAATATGGATGTATGTAATGGTAAGAGCTTCGAAACTGGTGCTGATTATTTCCTGCATCTCTAATTTATTATATTGCTGTCTGTCTCCCAGCCTAGACAATAAGCTCCTTGTGGGCCAGGATACCATTACCAACTTTGCTGAAAAGTCCTTTCCCAAGCACTTAGTTCAGTGATGTGCACAAAGTAACTGCTTAATAAATACCATTAGTTGATTGATCAGAATAATAGTGGTTAAATTCAGGAGTTTATGAGAAGGTGTTTAATTAACTTTGGAATTAAAGCCCCCAGTGGGTTGGGTTTGGAGAGGGAAGACTGTGTGGATAGTTCAGAGTAATCTATCATCTCTCTAATCGGGCCCGATCCAGATCTTCCGGTTGAAGAAAATTCCCAGTTCTCTTCAAGGCGGTTGGTAGAGTGCTCTGTACACAGTTAGGTGCTCAGTGAATACCAGGAATTGATTGACTGGATTTTCCACTGGAATCCCAGGACCACAGTCCTCAGACACATTTTTTACCTACCACTCAAGACTACCATGCACCAGGATATCTACTTGGCCTGATGAGACCATAGCTCTCACCCGACCCTGATCAGCACTAAATCTCTCATCAGCCACTGCTCAAACTTAACCACTGGTTTCCTTCTGGGTGCGGATGTTGGGGGGATGATAACTCCCAAACCGAGGTTTGCAAAAAAGAAGAGGCTATTGAGGATGCCACAAGAAATAAAAACCAACAGGGCCTAGTGCATAGAGCATGGACCAGGAAGTCAGAAGGACCTGAGTTCTAATCCCAGCTCCTCCACTTGTCGGCCGTGTGACCTTGGGTGAGTCTCTGTGCCACAGGTACCTCATCTGTAAAATGGGGATTAAGAGTGTGAGCCCCATGAGGGACATGGCTTGTGTCATTCATTCAGTAGTATTAATTGAGTGCTTACTATGTGCAGAGCACTGTACTAAGCACTTGGAATGTACAATTCGGCAACAGATAGAGACAATCCCTGTCCATTGACAGGCTTTCAGTCTAATCGGGGGAAACAGACAAAAACAATAGCAATAAATAGAATCAAGGGGATGTACATCTCATTAACAAAATAAATAGGGTAATAAAGATATATACAAATGAGCGGATGAGCACAGTGTTGAGGGCAGGGGAAGGGAGAGGGGGAGGAGCAGAGGGAAAAGGGGGGAAAGGAGGCTTAGCTGAGGGGACGAGAAAGGGGAAGCAGAGAGGCAGCAGAGGGAAAAGGGGAAGCTCAGTCTGGGAAAGCCTCTTGGAGGAGGTGAGCCTTCAGTAGGGCTTTGAAGAGGGGAAGAGAGTTTGGCGGAGGTGAGGAGGGAGGGTGTTCCAGGACCACGGGAGGACGTGGCCCAGGGGTCGACGGCGGGATAGGCGAGAACGGGGGACGGTGAGGAGGTGGGCAGGCAGAGGAGCGGAGCGTGCGGGGTGGGCGGTAGAAAGAGAGAAGGGAGGAGAGGTAGGAGGGGGCAAGGGGATGGACAGCCTCGAAGCCAAGAGTGGGGAGTTTTTGTTTTGCTTGGAGGTTGATAGGCAACCACTGGAGGTTTTTAAGAAGGGGAGTGACATGCCCAGAGAGTTTCTGCAGGAAGATGAGCCGGGCAGTGGAATGAAGAATAGACTGGAGCGGGGAGAGAGAGGAGGAAGGGAGTTCAGAGAGCAGGCTGACACAGTAATCTAGCCGGGACATCATGAGAGCCTGTACCAGTAAGATAGCCGTCTGGGTGGAGAGGAAAGGGCGGATCTTGGCGATATGAATAGCTTGTATCTACCCCAATGCTTGGTACAGTGCCTGGCATATAGTAAGTGCTTAACAATTACTAAGAAAGAAGAAATAAACCTTAATAGTAGTAGAGATAGCATTTATTGGGTGGCCACTTGGTGTCGTGGCCTGCGTTAGGCACCTGGGAAGTACAGATGAAGAAGTGGCACGTTCCTTGCCCGCGAGGAGTTTACGGTCTAACAAGGGAGACAAACATGAAACCATCACCATGTGCAATAGCCATCTTAACCCTGGAAGATGCTTGTGGCTATAATTACATAGAAAGAGAGCCAAAGTACAGAGCTTCGCACACAGTAAGCTCTCAATAAATCATCATCATAATAATGATGGCATTCGGTAAGCATTTCCTATGGGGCAAAGCACTGTTCTAAGCGTTGGGGAATCTACAAGGTGATCAGGTTGTCACCCATGGGCTCGCAGTCTTAATCCCCATTTTACAGATGGGCTAACCGAGGCACAGAGGAGTGAAGTGACTTGCCCAAAGTCACACAGCTGACAAGCGGCAGAGCTGGGATTCGAACCCATGACCTCTGACTCCCAAGCCCGGGCTCTTTCCACTGGGCCATGCTGCTTCACTGAATGAAGAACATTCGTACAACTGAAAGAATGAATGAGTTGTAGGTGTCTTTTTCAAAGTGACTGGTTTTTAAGAATTTTCAAGAATCCCAAGTGAAGTATAAAAAGAAGTATCGTAGATGGATGTTAAGCCAGTAATATTAGGGACTCAGGGTCAATCGTTAAGTCACTGCTCAAATAGGTAGACTGAATATAGATATTGATTTGGTATTAGCTAATATGCTTTAGAAAATTTTAATAACTGGCCACCTACTTTTGATTTTTAGTGCTATGAGGACTATTTGCATTTCCAGAGTTTTGTACTTCTTTAAAAGAGTCAGGGGAGGAAATCCAAGTAGTCTTTTGCCAGACCTATATGCCTCTAGGTAGCTGAAAGGATGATTCCTTCTCTCTGGGAGATCCAGCTATATTTTTCAGTTCTGTTGTGTGTGCTCCAGGTGGATTAAATATGACTATTAAATTGAGTTGTTCTGTGAACCAAGTGCTTAGATTTCCTTCCAAAATACATGACATGCCTTTGGGAATATAAATTGCTACTAGCTAACTAATCCATACCATGCAGGTACAAAGCTTTTCCAGACAAATGCAGGGAGATCCTTAAGAACGGCGTTTTATGGATATTTGCCTCTTCGACAGTTTATACAACCGTCTTCCATGCTCAAAGAAGACAGCACATCTCTTGCAGATGGGGAGAAAATGTCAAGTCCAAAGACGGTCACGTGACCCAACGGTTGAAGAAGTCACGGCAGCAGAGCCATGAAACGGGGCTGAGCATCTGGACCTGTCGGCCTAGCTGCTGTCATCTGCAATCAGGCATATTTATTGAGCACTTACTGTGGGCAGAGCAGTGTATTAAGCGCTTGGGAGAGAACAGTATAAGAGATTTGGTAGACACGTTCCCTGCACACCATGAGTTTACAGACTAGAGGGAGAGACAGACGTTAGTATAAATCAATACACTATGGCTATGTACTCAAGTGCTGTAGGGCTGAGTGAGGGTTTTTATGGAATTCATTAAGCACTTTGTACGTGCCAGACACTGCACTAAGCCCTGAGGTAGGTACAAGCTAAGGAGGTTGGAGCCCCTATCCTACATGGGGCTCCCTGTCACAAATAAAGGGAGCAAATCTAAGTGTAAGGGTGACTTAGAACGGAGTAGGAGAGAGGAAACCTGTTCTTCCATTTAGACTGTGAGCCCCACGTGCGACAGGTAGTATATCTGACCTGATTATCTTGTATCTGCCACAGTGCTTAGCATGTAGTAAATGTTTAAATGTTAGGATCAGTATCATTATTACTGTTTTTAATGGTATTCGTTAAGCACTTACTCTGTGCCAGGCACTGTACTAAAAGCCGGGGTAGATACAAGCTAATCAGTTTGGATACCGTCCCTGTCCCACATGGGGCTCGTAGTCTTAATCCTCATTTTACAGATGGGGTAACCGAGGCCCGGAGAAGTGATTTGTCTAAGGTCACACAGGGAGACAGTTGGCGGAGTTGAGATTAGAAACCGAGTCTTTCCGACTTTCAGGCCTGTGCCAAATCCACTAGCCCACAGTGCTTCGTTTACTGTTACTGTCATTACTATTATAACGATAATTCCGTACAACGCTCTGCGCAACGTAAGCGCTCAATAAATACGATTGAATGGCTGGACCAGGGGCCTGAAGGTGCCGTAAAAAGGCAGAAGGTGGTGCTCTCTGTCTTTGCAGGCGGCTCATCAGCCCCACCGCTCTTCTTTCCAAGCCGGTTTGTTCCCCCGCTCTGCCCCTGCCCTGTGGTTCCCGGGCTTTTAGGGGCTTCTGCAGAGAGGAGGGAGCAGAAATATCGAGTTCCCCTCGTGGAGTTGGGGTTGGACAGTCCAATCTGAAGATATTTCGTGAAAGCCAACACGTGGGTGCAGGATGAAGGCTATCTCCTCTCCTCCTATCCTTCCAAGGACCTCGCCCAAGCTTGGAGCAGGATACGAGGACCAATGGGGGGAACCGTGGGGAGGGAATGATGGCCAGAGTTCCAGGAAACAATTTCAGGATGTGTGTGTGTGTGTGTGTGTTAAGGTTTTCTTTTGTTTTAATTGCAGCTGGAAGTGTCTGATGCTTTGTCAGGCCATGAGGCACTTGGCCTTCCGGGATCCCTAGAGGTGTCTCTCATTTCTTGGGAAAGGAACCGCTCGCCTTTCCGAGGATACCTTAGAGCGAGCGCTCAGGGCTTTATGCCTCTCGTGGGTGCGCACACACTTATCTCAGCCTCCTTGGCTTGCTGCTTGGAGGAAATCAGTCCAAACGCCCTGGCCTCGGCCTGGCGGGCGGAGCAGAGAACTAGGCCTGGATCGGCGTCTCAGGCGCCGCTTCACCGGCATCGACACCGGCTTTCATTCTTTCATTCGTTCGATCGTGTTTATTGAGCGCTTACTGTGTGCAAAGCACTGTCCGGGGCAGCTTGGGAGAGTTCACCCTAACAACATTCCTGCCCACAGTGAGCTCGCAGGAGCAGCAGAATGAAGCAGAAGCGGCCCAGTCGTGGGGCAACGTTCTAGCCGCTTTCGGCTTTCTCGGGGAGGTCGCGGAAAAGAATCGGGAGCTCTAGTTGGGCCGGAAAACCCCCATGACTTCTCAGGTAGCCAGCTAGCCAGCCGGCTAGCCAGCCGACAGGCCACCGGGGTCCTTGGGCAGACCCAAGTGAAGGCTTGGAAGAAGATGATCTGGACGCCTGTCGGGGCTGTTTCCCGGCGCTGGGCAGCAGAGGGCGCTGTTCGGCCGCTAGTTTCCACCGCCACCTAACACAAAACAGCCCTCCATCCACCCTCTTTATTCATTCGATCAAATTTATAATAATAATAATAAATGAATCATCACCACCATTAATTAGTATTATTATTCGTGTGCTAATAAAGAGAAGCAACGTGGCTCAGTAGAAAGAGCCCGGGCTTGGGAGTCAGAGGTCAGGGGTTCCACTCCCGGCTCCGCCACTTGTCAGCTGTGTGACTGTGGGCAAGTCACTTCACTTCTCTGGGCCTCATTTACCCCATCTGGAAAAAGGGGATTAAGTGTGAGCCTCCCGTGGGGCAACCTGATTACCCTGTATCTACCCCAGCGCTTAGGACAGTGCTCTGCACATAGTAAGTGCTTAACAAGTACCAACATTATTATTATTATTATTATCTGTTAAGCCTTCACTATGTGCCAGGCACTGTACTACTACTACTAATAATTATGGTATTTGTTAAGCACTTACTATGTGCAGAGCACTGTTCTAAGCACTGGGGTAGATACAGGGTCATCAGATTGTCCCACATGGGGCTCGCATTTTTTTAATCCCTATTTTTACAGATGAGGTAACTGAGGCCCAGAGAAGTGAAGTGACTTGCCCAAGGTCACACAGCAGACAAGTGGCAGAGTTGGGATTAGAACCCATGACCTCTGACTCCCAAGTCCGGGCTCTTTCCACTAAGCCACACTGCTTCTCTAGGCACTGGGCTAGATTCATTCATTCATTCATTCAATCGTATTGAGAGCTTACTGTGTGCAGAGCACTGTACTAAGCGCTTGGGAAAATACAACGCAGCAATAAAGAGAGAGCATCCCTGCCCACAACGAGCTCACAGTCTGGTCTGTGTGGGGTGGGGGGGGGGGAACACACACAAAAGATAGAAGTTTATCAGGTTGGACACAGTCCCTGTCCCGCATGGGATTCACGGTCTCAATCCCCATTTTCCAGATGAGGTAAATGAGGCCCACAGAAGTGAAGTGACTCATCCAAGGTCACACGGCAGACAAGTGGCAGAGCCGGGAGTAGAACCCATGACCTTCTGTCATGCTTGATCTACTGTACTAAACGCTTGGGAGAGGACAATATAGCAATGAGTAGACACACTCCCTGTCCACAGTGAACTCACAGTCTAAAGACAAGCTTACACTCTAGAGATGAGCTTACAGTCTAGAGAGTCCTTACTATGTGCAGAACACTGTACTAAGCGCTTGGGAGAATACAGTACAACAGAGTGGGCAGACACATCCTCTGCCCTGAGAAGCAGCGAGGCCTAGTGGATAGAGCACAGGGCTGGGAGTCCAGAGGACCTGGCTTCTAATCCCGGCTCCACCACTTGTCTGCTGTGTGACCTTGGGCGAGTCACTTCACTTCTCTGTGCCTCAGTTACCTTATCAGTAATATGGGAATTAAGACTGAGCCTCATGTGAAACAGAGACTGGGTCCAACCTGATTAGCTTGTATCTTCTCCAGGGCTTAGAACAGTGCTTAGCGTAAGCATTTGACGGAGACCATTAAAAAAGAAAAGCAAACGAGCTTACAGTCTCATAAACCCCTGAAACACCACTGTCAGAGAGGCCCACTGTATATTCATTATTAAGAGATGCCATGGTCACATGATCCCTAAAGCTCCATTATAAGAGTTGTTTTTTACAATGCTCCTTCTTATTTATGAAGGTTTAATTGCAAGACTTTTCACCACAGAAATCAAATGAAAGTGATACTCTTCAGAGACAGGACAAACAATCCCAAATCCACAGCAAATAAATCTGTAGCCTCACCTCTTATAAAATCCATTTCACTAGTCTGTTCTTCTGTGAAATTGTTTGGCTTCCCTTGGTAAACATATCAATTTTCCCAGGGCAATTAGGTGAATAAACAAAGTGTTCAAAAGGAAAAAAAATGCCAATTAGAGTCTTCTCTCGCGAGACGGAGACAGAGCCCATCCTCAGAGACCGATGGCCTTTAGCAGAGATGTTTTGCACTAAAATAGAGTCCGAGGGTCTGAGAGCGATGGGGCGATTGTTCCTAAGCCTGTGACAGGCCTCTCCCTTTTATTCTGGAGTTTGACAAGGCACTCCTGGAAGGGAATGTCGTGTTGACTGAGAGGAAAATTGAGAGTGCAAACCTCTTAGTCTAATAGGCTTTCATCAGTGAGAGGAAAAATGAGCAGCAAAAGGAGTTAAGGGGTGTTAAGATTTTTGGGTTAGAGAAAGTTAGGCAAGACCGTTTGAAGCACTTTTCATCAGGAAGAGATTTTCTAGGTCTCTGAGAGGAAAGTCTGAGTGTTTGCACTGTGAGGGGATTTCATAATCAAATTGACCAATGATAAGAATCAATAATAATTTCATAATCAAATCAGTGGTATTTGTTGAGTGCTTACTATGTGCAGAGCACTGTACTAAGTGCTCGAGAGAGTATAATACAACAGCATTAGCAGATGTTCCTCGTCCATAACAAGCTTACAATCTAGAGTCATGAATATAAATAAATTTATCATGTATAATTTGCAGGTGTCGATCCTATTCATTGAGCACTTATTGTGTGCAGAGCACTATATTAAGCATTTGGAGTGTACAATATAACAGAGTTGGTAGACATGTTCCCTGCTCACAGCAAATTTACAGTCTGGAGGGGGAGACTGGAATTTCAGGCATTGGAGCCTGAAAGAGAAATTACGGGTGGCTGCAAGGGAAACGAAGGGTATACGCTGAAAGAAAATATTTTTGGCAATCTGAATCACCATGGAGTGCATCGCTCTCCTATGAGAGGGGAAGTAGGGATGCACTAGTTGGAAGGGAGAAGAGACAACTTTCTGCACCTATTCCATCTGAAGGCCCAGAGAAGCGATTCTGGGAGTTTCTGCTGAAAGAAAGGCCTAATAGCTGAACCTAGAGGAAGTTACCCAACCCTAACTTTCCTCAGCTCCGTGGTTTGGCCTTGGAGACGTGAATTATTAGATCCCAAGGCCCTAGCGGATTTATTAAGTGAACCCTTGTTATTACGGTCTCTGTTTTGACCGATGGAAAGTTAAGACTGCAGCTCCGCTTGAAGTCTGCAGGCGAGTGAGTCACGGCTGGTTCACTGTGATCCAACTGTTGATTTTCTGGTGGGTTGAACAGAAAATGCAGAAAGTCAGCAAGCGTGAACGGTTTCTTCGTGAACGGTTTCTTCGTGGAAGGCGTTGAGAGGGTGCATTACAAATTGCTGTAATTTATCAATCCATGGTGGAGATTCGGGAGGGTGATACAGAGGAACCTAGTCCAGAATATGCTTTTAATCATTTTGGGACGTTAATTGTGGGTTGCCCTGGGGGGGGGGGATATAACTTGAGGAATAATAATCATAAGAGCTCTGGGGTGCCAAGGAAGGAGGGGAAGGATGTTAATTTGATGATTTGCCTGATGGAACAAGATATCATGAGTCTTCACAGACTAGCTTTTCTGTTTGCTCCAAGCTGATATCAATCAACCTGTGATGTTTATCGAGTGCTTACTGGGTTAGAACATCATCATGGATGGTATTTATTGAGTGCTTACTGTGTGCAGAGCACTGTACTTAGCTCTAGGGAGAGTAGAGTACAACAGTGCTAGTAGACATTAACCCTGCTCCAAAGGAATTTATCTCTACAGGGATATGTAGTTTTGTGTGTTTTTTTTCTAAACTTCCAAAGGCAACACTCTCCATCCTCAAGGTATGCTTTCCAAATCTCAGTCAATAATAAGAATAATTCCGGTATTCGGTAATGTTTACTGTATGCCAAGCACATACACTTAGAGCGTATCTCTACAAGCAGATTGGACGCAGTCCCTGTCACACGTGGGGCTCACAGTTGAGGTAGGAAGGAAAAAAGGTGTTGAATCTCCATTTTACAGATGAGGACACTGAAACACAGAGAATTTAAGGAACTTGCCCAAGGTCACACAGCAAGCAAATGTCAGAGCCAAGATTGAAACTCGGGTCTCTTTCCACAAGCCCACACTAAGATGTTTCTTGCTGGATTTCATTTTCAGATCTTTTTGAGCCCCTTTTGCTGAAATCCAAAGAGGACATACCAACTAACTGAAGAGTTGCTGAAGCAGTCTCAAAGAGGGCTTAGCTCAATAATTACAGTGATGAAATGTATTATGCAGTTACTGTGTGCCAAGCACTGGTCTCAGTTCTGGGGTCAGTGAAAAATAACCAGATCTGACACGGTCCCTGTCCCACATGGGGCTTCCAGCCCAAGAGTGAGGGATACGGGTATGTTATCCCCTTTATACTGACTAGGAAACTCAGGCCTAGAGCAGTGTTTTTTTGGTTATTGTTTTTTTAATGGTATTTGTTAAGCACTAACTGCACGCTAGACGCTGGAGTAGATACAAGTTAGTCAGGATGGACACAGTCCATGTCCCATATGGGTTTCACATCTTTAATTCCCATTTTAGAGTTGAGATAACTGAGGAAAAGAGAATTGAAGTGACTTGTCCAAGGTCATCCAGCAGATAAGTGGTAGAGCCGGGATTAGAACCCAGACCCTCTGACTCCCGGTTCGGTGATTTATCCACTGGGCTATGCTGCTTCCCTGTTAGATGACTTGCCCAGTCACAGAGCAAGCAGAAGGCAGCCTGGGATTAGAACTTGGGACCCCCAACTGCCAGTCCCATGCTCTTTCCACTAGGCCGTGAACCAGTTCAAGGAACTCAATCCAAATCCTCTTTAAGGAACGTTAACCCAGGGAGAGACCCTCCAAGGAGACATAGAAGCTTCGCCGGCCAGTAGACTGACAACAGCCGATAGGGAATCCATCAAGGTGAAGATCCGAGTTTGTCTCTCAGATTGAGTTGGGCTGTTTGGCCGTCATCATCAATCCATCGATCAGTTGTATTTCGTACTGTGCGTTGTACTGAACGCGTAGGAGAGTACCTTACAAGAGGGGTGGTAGACATGTCCCCTGCCCACAGGGACAGAACACGGGCACGGGAGTCCGAAGGACCTGGATTCTGATCCTGGCTCCACCACTTGACTGCTGCATGACCTTGGGCAAGTCGCTTCACTTCTCTGGGCCTCAATTACCTCATCTGTAAAATGGAGAATAAGGTTGTGAGCCCCATGGGGGACAAGGACTGTGTGGCCAAGTGTGATATAGTGGATAGAGCACTGACCGGGGTTCTAATCCTGGCTCCACCATTTGTCGGCTTTGTGACCTCGGGCAAGTCACTTTTCTGGGCCTCAGTCACCTCATCTGTAAAATGAGGATTAATGCTGTGAGCCCCATGTGGGACAGGGACTGTGTCCAACCTGATTAGCTTGTAACTTCCCAAGTGCTTAGAACAGTACTTGACACATAATACGTGCTTAACAAATACCTTTTTTTAAATTATTATTATTATTAATAATAATAATAATAACCCAATTAGCTTGTATCTACCCCAGAGCTTAGGACAGTGCCTGGCACATAGTAAGCACTGAATGAATACATTAAAAAAAGGAGCTTTTTTTTTTTTTTACATTAAATGTACATTTTTTACATTAAAAAAAGGAGCTACCGCTCTACATCATCATCATCTTCATCACTGATGAAATCAGTAGTATTTATTGAGGACGTAATGACTGAAAAGCAGAGAAGCAGCGTGGCTCAGTGGTAAGAACATGGGCTTTGGAGTCAGGGCTCATGAGTTCGAATCCCAGCTCTGCCACTTGTCGGCCGTGTGACTGTGGGCGAGTCACTTAACTTCTCTGGGCCTCAGTTCCCTCATCTGTAAAATGGGGATTAAGACTGTGAGCCCCACGTGGGACAACCTGATTCCCCTGTGTCTATCCCAGCGCTTAGAACAGTGCTCGGCACATAGTAAGCGCTTAACAAATACCAACATTATTATTATTATTATGAAAAGCACTGCGCTAAGTGCTTGGGAAAGTGTGGTGTAAACGGGCACACTTCAAGTCAGCCTTGACTACCCAATTTCCACATGCCCCCAATGTCTTACAGACATTCCACATGCTCCCAACGTCCTGGTCTTGATCTGTGGTTTCTGGCCAAATTTCAGGGTGCAAACGGGCAACCGTCAACAGGGGAAGAACCTGGCTCGCCTCACCTGGCTGACATTCACACACCCCACCCTCCCGAGCTGACCACAGACTGAAGGTCCCCAAAGTGGAATCGAGCCCAAACCGCACCTCTGCTCTAATCTGCCCCCCAGATCCACAACAGGGTGTAAACAATAATCAACGGAGAGAGGACTTTTAAGACTGAGCATCTGGACTTTGTAGAGGAGCCAACGGACCCTCTCCAGGCAGCTCCCTGAAATCTTGCAGGCTGCTACCTCCCAGAAACTCTCTCAAAAAAGCCTCTGAAAAAGCGAAAAATCTTCAGGCCCAGGCTACGATAGGTCGGTCTGTCTCGGAAATCGAATAACGTTAACCCTCTCGTAGCGGGATCTCGTGGTCCCCCCCGGGATGGGCTGATCTCGTTGTGGGCAGGGAATGTGTCCGTTTATTGCTGTATCCTCCTCTCCCAAACGCTTAGTACAGCACACAATAAATACGATTGAATGAATGAATGAATCTGCCGCCCGAAGTGTTCATTTAATGACATCTGGCCTTCCCAGACTGAGCCCCCTTTTCCTTAGCTCCCTTTCCCCCTCCCCACCGCCCCGACTCTCTCCCTTTACCCCCTCCCTGCCCCACAGCACTTGTGTATATGTGTACATATATGATTCTATTTATTTAATGCCTGTTTACTTGTTTCGATATATGTATGTATACTTATATATAAATAATTCTATTTATAGTGATGCTACTGATGCCTGTTTACTTGTTTTGATGTCTGTCTCCCCCCTTCTAGACTGTGAGCCCATTGTGGGCAGGGATTGTCTCTCTCTGTTGCTGCATTGTACTTTCCAAGCACTCAGCACAGTGCTCTGCACAGGGTAGACAGACATTAAAATCAATTATGTATATGGCTGTAAGTGCTGAGGGATGGCTGTGTTCTTGGCTTGGGAGAGTACAAGTCAACGATTCGGCCCGTGCTCCCAAATAGCTTAAGATGTTGTAGTTTGTTGTGGGCGGGGGATGTATCTACCAACTCTGCTGTAGTGTTCATTCATTCAATAGTATTTATTGAGCGCTTACTATGTGCCGAGCACTGTACTAAGCGCTTGGAATGTACAAATCGGTAACAGATAGAGACAGCCCCTGCCCTTTGACGGGCGCGCAGTTTAATCGGGAGAGACGGACAGACGAGAACAATAGCAATAAATAAGGGGATGTTCTCTCCCAAGCGCCTAGTACAGTGCTCGGCACACAGGGAGCACTCAATAACTAGCATTGATCGATTGACTGAGACGTGAAAGCAAGAGGAAAGATGTGGCTATAGGTAGTCGTGGCACGAGTAAATGAATAATGCATATTCCTTATGTAAAATAGGATTGTCTGTGTGTAAGTTCTGAGGGTGACTCAACCTGAGGGTGGATATTAATGAAGAAATGAATGCCTTCTGGGAGGAGGTAGAATTTCAGGAGGCTTTGAAGATGCAGAAAGCTGTGGTCGGGCAGACTTGAACGGGGAAGGAGTTCCAGGCATTGAGTTCTTACCGGGAAATCGCCGTCAGGGAGGGGAAGGGGTGGAGAGGCATTTGAGGAGCTGAAGGGAGAGGAAGCTCTTGGACTCCTATCATTCAATTAATAGTAATAATATTAATAAGTGTGGTATTTGCAAAGGGCTTACTATAATAATGATGGCGTTTATTAAGCGCTTACTATGTGCAAAGCACTGTTTGAAATGCTGGGGAGGTTACAAGGTGATCAGGTTGACCCACGTGGGCTCCGTCTTAATCCCCATTTTACAGATGAGGTAACTGAGATACAGAGAAGTGAAGTGACTTGCCCAAAGTCACACAACTGACAGGCGGCGGAGCTGAGATTTGAACCCATGACCTCCGAATCCCCAGCCCGTGCTCTTTCCACTGAGCCATGCTGCTTCTGTGTGTGCCAGGCACTATACTAAGCACTGGGGCGGATGCAAGCAAATCAGGTTGGACCCTGTCCCTGTCTCCCAAGAGGCTCACAGTCTGAATCCCCATTTTCTAAGTGAGGGAACTGAGGCACAGAGAAGTGAAGTGACTTGCCCAAGGTCACACAGCAGACAAGTGGCAGGGTCGGGTTTAGAACCCAGGTCCTTCCTACTCCCAGGCCCGTGCTTGATCCACTAGGCCTTGCTGCACTTACTGTGGGCTGAGAGCACCGTACTAAGTGCTTGGGAAAGTACAATAGAGTTAGTAGATGTAATCCCTGTCCTCAAGGAGTTTACAATCCAGTGGGTAAGACAGACAAAACGATAATAAAAGTGATAACTATAGATAGTTAAGAACTTGCTATGTGTCAAGCACTATACTAAGCACTGGGGTTGATACTTAATTATCAGATTGGACACAGTCCCTACCCCATGTGGGGCTCACATTCTAAGCGGGAGGAAGAACACATTTTTACAGATGAGGAAACTGAGGCCCAGAGAATTTAAATGACTTCCCTGGGGATCAGAAGCCTGAGTTTTGAATCAGAGCTCTTCCGCTTACATGCTGGGTGACATTGATCAAGTCACTTAACTTCTCTGTGCCTCAATTTCCTAATCTGTGAAATGGGCATTCGATGCCGTCCCCCTGCTTCCTAGACTGTGAGCCCTATGCGGGACAGGAATTGTGGCCGGCCTGGTTATCTTCTATCTACCCCAGAACTTAGCACCTCACGGCACATAATAAGGGTTTATCGTAGACCACAATTATTAATATTTGCATTATTATTATCGCACAGCAGACAAGTGGTGGAGCTGGGATTAGAACGCAGGACCTCTGACTTCTAGGCCTGAGCCCCCTCCCGTAAGTAAATAGAAGGTAGCAGGAAGCATCGGAGTTAAAAATCTACTCAGAGCTGCTTTTTAAGGAGAGGGAACAAATCGTCTATACCTAAATTGATTCCATCATATTTTCCGAGTGCTTACTGTGTGCAGAGCACTGGACTAAGGGCTCGGGAGAGTAAAATAAAACAGACAGTGCTTAGTGAGTAAATACTCTTAAGCAACACTTTACCAAGTAGTAAGAGTATTTATTAATCACTCATTCTGTGCTGAACACTGTACTAAAAGGCGGGGAAAGAATTCACAGGTGGGAATTAGACAGGATTCTTGGCCCTTTAGGGCTCTTAATTGAAGAATGTAAGTGTGGGGGAGGGAAATGGCACACCCGATCCAGAGCAGCTCGGAGACAGATGTGAATCACACTTGCAGATATTGACTCCCACGGACACCAGCCCCCTCGGATTTTCCCGATAGACCATCCCCGATTAAGCCTTCTTTTCCCCGGCTCGCTCTCCCTCTGTGTCATCTATCCACTTGGAACTGTGACCTGTGGACATTTGATATTCGCCCCAACTCCAAGGGACTTGTGTACATAGCTTCAAATGATAAATTACTTATTTTTTCATATCACCGTCTGTCTCCCCCTCTAAACTGTAAGTTCATCGGGGCAGGGAATGCGTCCGCTAATTCTGTTGTATTGTTCTCTCCCAAGTGCTTAGTACAGTGCTCCGCACGTAGTACACGCTCAATAAATATGATTGAGCCAGTCTAACTACATCCACAGGTGGTTATCAGAGGAAAAAGGGCAATCACTTTTTCTGTGTTTTCCTAAGCACCGGATTTGAATCCGTCGGCCTGCGTTAGGCTCATCGTGGGCAGGGAACACGGTCTGCTGATTCTGTTGTACTCTCCCAAGTGCTTAGAACGGTGCTCAGCACATAGTAAGCACTCAGTAAATAACATCGATAGCTTAAGCAACTGTGAAAAATCAGTTCACCGCTCAAATTGTCTGAACGTTGCTAAAGTTCAACCCTAATAAGAAAAGAGTTTCCAGACGACCTTCTTGGATTGCATTTCACCAGGGCTTTGCTTTATGGGACATTTATGGATCGCTCTGATTTATTCTCCCCAATAGGATCAGATTGGTTGACACGACAACCTGCGGTGAAGCAGTAGGAAGGAAATTGGCAACAACACCACCTTCCTCCACCTGGCCTTGGGTGGGTGTTTCACGTTTACTGCTTTTCCGTTTCTTCGGACTTACCCTGTGTGCTGCTGGCATCTCGGGATCTCTTTATAAAACCAGCTGGTTTTCTGGTAGCAGTGGGAAAATAGTGGAAATCACAGAGACCGAGAGACAAAATGTTTCTGAAAAATCTAAATCAGCGGGGGAGGGCTGCTCCGCTTCGAGGGCAAGATCCTTTCCCGTAAAAAGAATAATGAATAATAATTGCGGTACTTGTCAAGCACTTACTTTGTGTGAAGCATGGTTTTAAGTGTTGAGATAGATACAAGTTTATCAGGTTGGACACAGTTCCTGTCTCCCATGGGGCTCACATTCTTAATCCCCATTTTACAGATGAGGGAGCTGAGGTCCAGAGAAGTGAAGTGACTTAACCAAGGTCACACAGCAGACACATGGCAGAGCTGGGACTAGAACCCAAGTCCCTCTGACTCCCAGGCCCCTGCACTACCCACTAAACCAGCATGGGCTTGGGAGTCAGAGGATGTGGGTTCTAATCCCAGTTCCGCCACTTGCCAATTGTGTGACTTTGGGCAAGTCACTTCACTTCTCTGTGCCTCAGTTACCTCATCTGTAAAATAGGGATTAAGACTGTGAGCCTCATGTGTGACAATCTGAATATCTTATACCTACCCCAGTGCTTAGCACAGTGCTTGGCACATAGTAAGCACTTAACAAATACCATTATTATTATTATTCTAATCCTCGACCCCAGCCCTGTAAGACTCATCTCCTCCCTCTCGGGGTGGGGGGGTGGGGGGGACTTCCAGCTCACTGTCCTACCCGGCTGGACTTGGAGAGCGGACAAAGAGTTCCGGAAGGCTCAAGCGGCTGATTCAGATCTCAGAGCTTCCCGCACTTGACCCACCGTCCTCTCTGTCAAACTCATGGCAAATGCCAGACAGAGTGAAAGCTTGGCAGCTTGGGAGAGGAGCGGAAGACGAAGGGGGACATGGCAGGGTTTGGGAGTCGGGAGAGTCAAGTGGAAAATCCCATCCTGCTTGCTTACAGTACCCTGCTCCCTCTTCTCTTGTCTTATTTTATGCCATAGAGTCATTTCCAACCCATAGCGATACCACGGACACATCTCTCCCAGAAGGCCCCACCTCCATCTGCAATCGTTCTGGTAGTGGATCCATGGAATTTTCTTGGTAAAAATGCAGAAGTGGTTTACCATTGCTGCCTTCCGCGCAGTATAGCCTCTTCGCTAGCGGAGGCGAAAATGTGACTTAAAAGACGTTGGAAAACATTGTGTCAGCCCACTACGCCAGCCTCATGGTCACCAATCTCTAAGGGACCAGCCAGTCAACCCACGTTATTTATTGAGCATTTATTGTCTGCAGGGCAAGATGGCAGTGCAGAAAATCATATTTTGTCCAGGGAATTGTATTCAAAAGTCACCAAGAGACTTCAAAAACATAGTGTAGTTCGGTGGCGAGGAGGTAAGAGAAGTGATTCTCGTCACATCTCCTCCAGAGGCTTCCAATCACTCAATCAATCATATTTATTGAGCCCTTACTGTGTGTAGGACACTACTAAGCACTTGGGAGAGTATATAAGAGACAAATTTCCCAATGAAGCCCTCTTTTCCCCGGCTCCCTCTCCGTTCTGTGTCATCTATACATTTAGATTTGTGACCTTTGAACATTTGATATTTGTCTCGCCCTCAGACCCACAGCACTTAGGTACGTAGCTATAAATTGTGTATCAAAATTATTTATTCATATTAATCTCTGTCTCCACCTCTAGACTGTAAACTGGTTGTGGGCAGGTAATGTGTCTTCCAAATCTGCTTTACTGTACTTCCTCAGGTGTTTAGTACAGTATTCTGCACACAGTAAGTGCTCAATAAATGCAATTGATTGATTGTAAACTGGATTTTGTGCTCCTTGAGAGCAGGAATCATGTCTATCAACTGTATCTCAATCTCCCAGGCGCTTAGTGTAGTGCTCGTTACAAAGCAAATGCTCATAAAAAGTCCTGCTCAATTGATGGGGAGAAGGTGAATAAGGATAGAGTAGGTGGGGAGCCTTGAAGTCAGTGGTTCAGAGCTTCTAGCTTATTGGAGAGAAAAGTGGGTAGTCACTGGAGACATTTCAGCCGAAGTCATGTGTTCTGAATGATGTTTAAGAAGGATGTTCCTGGCAATAGATCCAAGGATAGACTGAAAAGGGAAGTGGCTGGAACAGGGAAATGGGTGAGGAGATTTCGAGAGTTCGAACCAGAGTAGCGTAGGAGCAACATGGCCTCGTGGAAAGAGCACAGGGCTGGGAATCAGAGGACCTGGGTTCTAATCCCAGCTCCAACACATGTCCTCTGCGAAACCTTGGCCAATTCACTTCTCTTCTCTGGACCTCAGTCACCTCATTTGTAAAATGGGAATCCATTCTGTGAGCCCCATGTGGGACAGGGATTGTGTCCAACCTAATTACCTTGTATCTTCCCCAGTGCTTAGAACACTGCTTGTCCCATAGTAAGCTCTTAACGAATGCCACAGTTATTATTATTATTATTATCAATAATAGTATTTATTGAGTGCTTGCTAAGTGCAAAGCACTTTACTAAGTGCTGGGGAAGAAATATGAGCCTGGAGAGAAAGGGACAGATTGGGAAATGCTCTGGCAGGATTTAGAGAGGATTTTATCAGGAGATAGGAAAGGGCTAAAGGGAAAAAATGAAGATGACAAAGGACTGCTCATAGTCTGACCCTGTTTTGTCTTTTCCGGAATTGAGTTCTTTATTCTGAATGAACGCTTGGATGTTTACCATGAGGTTATGGTGTGATTACAGTTCACTTATAAAAAGAATTACTCTTCCAAACTTGGACATTTTCTCAGTTTAGAAAACTCCCCACAGTCTGTCAAAACCAAATCCAAGCATTTAATACAGTGTTTTGCACACGGTGAGCACTCAATAAATGCAATTGAATGAATATAATGGATTCACTTTTGTCAGGGTCACTGCTGACTGAACTTGCTAAAGAAAAATTCAGCAACGATCCTGGGAAATGCCTTAGTTTTCCGAGCATCAATTAAGCAAATCCCACATCACTTCCAGAATGTCTACCATAATCGATCGCTCGATAGTATTTTTAAAGTACCGATAAAAGTACATAGAGCACTGTATAAGGGCTTGGGAGAGTACAGTTGAGGTAGATGATGAGAGGAAACAATTGTGGGATTTCACCCAAACAGAACTGACCTTGTCAATCATTGTTTTTTATTGAGTGCTTTCTTTGTGCAGAGCACTATATTAAGCCCTTGGGAAGGTATAATACACCAGAGTCGGTCCACCATCCCTGCCCACAAGGAGCTTACAATCTACAGGGGAGATTGATGTTAAAACGGACTGCCAGTAGGAAAAATAGTAGGGCATGAGAATATTGACGTAAATGCTGCGAGACCGGGATCGGGATTGTTTGTGACCTTTCTGGTTAAAACATTCCTTCGGCCTGCAGCATTCCTGCTAATGGTTCTGTAAACATCCCCTAGAATGAGGCTCCCCTATTTTCGGTTGGGATTTAGAGGGGGAAACACCATATGACACACCTTGGATTTCAGGACCCTCGGTCCTTGCATTAGCAGGTTGTTTGTCGGGTAGGGACATCTGAGAGCAATTTCCTCCCTGCTCCCTGCCATTTGATTTTTAAAAAGCAAGCACTGTGAGAAAACTGGCATGTTTAACCGGTTGGCACCGAGCCAACTCTCTCTTCGGGGCAGCCTACTTTTCCTGCCTCTCCCCGCCCCCTTTATTTCCCAACCTCCTTTGCTCTAAACCCAGAGATGGCCAGATAGGAAAAGCTGCCAGTCGGGATGCCGGGGCTTCAAAGAGATCTATCATCAGAGCGCACAAAGGGTCTTTTGTTCAGTGTTGGGGCAGAGATGCCGGTGGCTTCCAAGCAGAGAACTCTGGGTTTGTCTTCACTTCAGTCTCTGACTGCACCATCTGGATGTGGGCATATTCATATTCCCCTCAAGGCTGTGCACAGAGCGAGATGCCTGTAAACTAGAATGCTTTTCTTCCCTGTCGCCATCCCACAGTCTTCTTCCTCCTCCTCTCACAGGAATCAACTGGACCAAAACCCCACTGGAAGTTAGAATGGAAATGTTCATGTTCATTAATCTGTTCAATCCTA
This sequence comes from Ornithorhynchus anatinus, assembly GCF_004115215.2. NCBI lineage: Eukaryota > Metazoa > Chordata > Mammalia > Monotremata > Ornithorhynchidae > Ornithorhynchus > Ornithorhynchus anatinus. Next base: position 62,814,537 of record NC_041735.1, on the reverse strand, counting down.
TTCATTGAGTGCTTGCTGCATGCAGAGCGCTGTATTAAGTGCTTGGGAGAGTACAATAGAACTATAAATTGACACATTTCCTGCCCACAACGAGCTTTCTGTGAAAAGGTGCAACGGCCTTAAAAATAGGGCCGCTACCTGCATGGAACCACATACTCCAATTTGATAGGTCCACACTGGCCTTCTCACGGACTGTCTATCAGATAGAGAGGACATAAATCATGTTTGGATTGTGGGCGTGTGATTCTGAGACTAATACCAATCACCAAGGAGGAGGAAGTGATTTTGAATCTGTTGGCTACCTCTGAACTCTTCCAGCTCGCTCCTTAACTGTATCTCTTTCCCTTAGGGTAAATCAATTTCTCTCTCTCTCTGTCTCTTACCCAGCCTCTCGTACTATACTGAGTCTAGGCCTGGTCCGGGGAACTGGTTATCCTTTATCTATGCCAGAGTTTAGAACAGTGCTTGGGACATAGCACTTTAGAAATACCACAGTAATAATAAAAGTTAATCAGGTTGGACACAGTCCCTCGTAGAACATAGGGCTTACAGTTTCATCTCCATTTTACAGGTGAAGTAACTGAGCCACAGAGAAGTGAAGTGACTGACCCAAGGTCACACAGCAGACAAGCAGTGGAGCCGGGTTTAGAACCCAGGTCCTTCTGACTCCCAGGCCCGTGTTCTATCCACTAAGCCATACTCCTCCTCTAGTTCTGGTTCTGTCAGTTGCCTGCTCTGTGACCTTAGTCAAGTCACTTAACTACTCAGTGCCTCAGTTTTTCCCTATTTGTAAAATGGGAGTGCAGTGCCAATTCTCCCTCCTACTTATACTGTCAGCCCCTTGTGAGACAGGGATTGTGTTCAACCAGAATAACTTATATCTACCCCGGTGCTTAAAACAGTGCTTGACACATAATGAGTACTTAATAAATACCGTAATAAATACTAGTAGATTGTGAGTCCTGAGCAGAACAACCCTATGATATTGTACTGACCCAAGTGCTTAGTACAGTGCTATGCACACACTAAGAGCTCAGTAAAAAGATTGGTCGATCGACTGACAGGGACTGTTTCCAGTTTGTTAGGCTCGTATGTACTTCGGCCCTCTTCCCCAGGCTCAAGCTCCATAGATCACTGGGATGTTGGGAAATCTCATTTAATGGTGCCGCAGACTGGAGTTCCCCTCACTTCATACTGGGCTAGATGGAATGGGTACATGGAGCGAAAAGACAAACATGACTCAAGCGCTCACTTCTCCCCTCCTCCTTAAAAGTGCGTAAATTCCGGCGTAGGGGATAGTGCCCGGGCAAGGTGAAAGTCCACTGGTGACTAAAGAGGAAATCGTCGAACGACAGTATGGACTGAAAATCTCTGCTGTGTGAACAAGCACCTGGGAGAAAACAGTAGAGTCGGAGAACTTCCATTCAGTCATATTTATCGAGCTGCGTACCGTCTGCAGAGCACTCTACCAAGTGGTTGGGAGAGGACACATTCAGACACGATTCCTGCCCTCAAGGAGTTTGAAGTCTTGTCTTATGCTGTCGATTTGTCTTCGACCCACAGTGACACTACGGACGCATCTCTCCCAGAAGGCCCCACCTCCATCCGCAATCATTTTGGTAGTGGATCCGGTGGAGAGTTTGGTAGTGGAGAGTTTTCTTGGTCAAAATATGGAAGTGGTTTACCATTGCCTCCTTCCACACAGTCAACTTGAGTCTCCGCCCTCCACTCTCTCCTATGCCACTGCTGCCCAGCACAGGGGAGTTTTGATTTGTAGCAGATGGCCTTCCACTCGCTGGCCACTGCCCGAGCTAGGAATGCCTCTGCTTGACTCTCCCTCCCATAGCCGAGACTGGTAGTGTACTGGAAACTCTCCAGTTGCGACCCTGAGAGGACTTTGAAGTCTAGTGGGAGAAATTCATCCCCCTGTGCAATCCGTTGGTGCCAAAATTCAAGTTCTTTCAAATGCGAGGAATTGAATTCGGTGGGAGGGAACCCTCCATTTTCTCCTCAGTCATTTCTGGAGTAGATCTTGTTTTCAACTCCATGATTCTTCAGGTCTAACCAAGTTCTGTTTCCTGTCTGGGAAAGATCAATTCGCTCCTTCTTTTCTTCAGCCTCTTTGGCATGTCTAAGCATCAGTGTTTCCCTTCACATTCATCAACATCGCTCTGGCTTTGTCAACTGAATTGAGTATGTCTGACCCAACTGGCCTTTACACTGCAGCATCAAAGACTTGGAGGTTGTATCGGAAATTCCCTTTCCCACAACGGAGCCAATTTTCATTTTTGCTTTCACTCTGTTTCGGGAAAAGTGCTAGTCTGATATTTGGGAGACGCCTACTTTGATGATTGGATAAAAGGAACTCCCCCCACAGGAAAAAAAAGCAAAAACAAAATCTCAGCCAGTGTTTTCTCAGAGAGCCATTAAATCAGCTGAGAATAACCTCATGGGGTCTAGGTATGGACAGCATTTTGCTATCTGCTTGGGATAATTTGCCCAAGCTCACACAGCAGGCAAGTAGCCTAGTTGGAATTAGAACCCAGGTCCCCCGACTGCCAGGTCCATGTTCCTTCCACTAGGCCACGCTGCCTCCCTCTTGTATCTACCCCAGTGCTCAGTGTGGTGTTTGGCACATAGTGTTTAACGAGCATTATTATTATTATGAATTATTTGACTGAGATGAAGAGGATGTCTAATTGACCTGTCTCCTGCCTCAGCCTCAGTTGATGAGATGCTATATTTAGGGATATCAATTTCCCATTTTCTCAAGGGAATGCATTTCCAGAATCTAGTTCTGCTTGCTTTTGCCTTGAAATTTCTGCTTCCAGCTAACTAAATCTTCACTGTTCCATGTAGGTCCAATTCCCCCAGTATCACCCTTAGGGGAGATGGAGTTGGAAGCTTATCCCTTGACCTTTCCTCTGTATAGGGTTGAAGACTATTTTTACATTGCTCCTGTAGACCTCTTCAGAATATAATATTTTACTGTGAAAATCCTAGTCCTGTTAACCCTTCCTCTCCCACTTGCTTGCTGGGTGACTTTAGGCATGTAACTCCTCTGTACTTCAGTTTCTTCATTTACAAAATGGGGATGAAGGCCTTGTTTTATCTTAACTCTTAGACTGTGAGCCCCTTGTGGGACAGGGACTGTGTCTAACTGTGTTTACCCCAGGACTTAATGCACTTAGAAATAGCACAGTTTTCATTACTATTGTTAGTATTGTTCGCCGATGTTACTCGATCACACTGAAGGAATGTGAAGACTGAGGTCTAATATGCAATGGCATGTATTTATGTAAGAAAAAAGACTGCTATGTTTTCAAATTTTTGCATTGCCGCTCCAGAGTAATCTATTTAGCACCGCTGTCTAGACACCTTTATTCTGGGAGATGCGCTTCTCTTTTTCTCTCATTTTCAGATGTGTTCGAGCCTAAATTGGTAACTGAGAAACAACCATTTTCAAATTGGGTAGCACTTTCAGTAACATTTGAATCATCAGTGGTGTCCATTGATATCCACTGAGGTGCAAAGCGCTGTCCTAAGGCCTAGGGAGAGTACAGCAGACGAAAGACACGGGAGACTGTAAGCTCCTTGTGGGCAGTGATGGCACCTATCAACTTTATTGTATTTTACTCTCTCAAGTGCTCAGTACAGTGTTCTGTATACAGTAAGTGCTCACGGTCCTCTAGAGGTTTACAGTCGAGGGGGTTGGACGGATGAAAATCACCTTCAAATACTGGGAGCCATGGAATTAGAAAGATGTATCATGAAGTGTCATACCACTATGCTTATAATAATGATAATAATATGATAATATTTGCGATATTTGTTAAGCGTTGACTATGTGCCAGGCACTCTTCGAAGCGTTGGGGCAGATACAAGATAATTGGGGTGGACCCAGTCCCTCATAGGTCTCACAGTGTAAATAAGAAGGCAAACAGGAGAGCATAGGCACAAAGAAGTGAAGTGACTTGTCCAAGGTCACCCCTCAGACAAGTGGCAGAGCTGGGATTAGAACCAGGTCCTCCTGACTTCCAGGTCTGTGCTCTTTCCATTAGACCACGCTGCTTAAGAGTCTAATGATCATCCGCTAACTCCTCTCACTGCATGGATTCTGTTCCACATGGATCAAGATGATAACATACTCTCATCCACATGATGTGAAATGGCAACTTGTTCAGTTCTTGGGCAGTTGCCCGCTTTCAGCCGAAGGTTGGTCAGTGAGGAATAACGGCTTAAGTTTGTGGAGTTTAAGATCAGCTCTGCAGGCTACTCTCCAGATAAAAGGATGCCGGGCAGAGTTACCGATCGATCGATCAATCAATCAGTCGTATTTATAGAGTGTTTACTGAGCGCTTGGGAGAGTACAGTATAACAATGTAACAGACGTATTCCCCGCCCACAATGAGTTTACAGTCTAGAGGGGGAAACAGACATTAATGTAAATAATAAATTACAGATTCATACATTAGTTCTGTGAAGCTGAGGGCAGGGGTGAGTAAAGGGAGCAAGTTAGGGAGTAGGAGGTAGTAGGAGAAAAGGAAATGAGGGCTTAGTCAGGGCTCAGTCTTGGAGGAAATGAGCCTTAATAAGTTACAGTGTCAGTTGACGTCACAAGTTGCTCAATTCTCAGCGATGTGCACTGAAACTAGGAAAAAAGAAGCAAAAGTGATTTCTCATAAACCTCAGAATGAAAATAATTTCCTCATCCACTTTTTGTCAGCGGCCAGAGAGGCATAAGAAACTGCGAAGGGGAATGTGTTTTCTCCTAATGTGGTCAGTTTAAATCTTGATTTTGTTATGATGATGATCATAATAATAATAGTGATAATGGTATTTCTATGGGCCAAACGCTGTTCTAAGTGCCGATTATGGTATTTGTTAAGCACTTACTTTGTGTCAAGTATTGTTCTAAGAGTTGGGATAAATACAGAGTTTATGAGGTTGGACACAATCCCTGTCCCAGATGGGGCCCAAAGTCTAAGTAAGAGGGAGAACAGGTATTGAATCCCCATTTTACAGTTAAGGAAACTGAGGCACAGAGTCATTAAGTGACTTGCTCAAAGTCACTCAACAGACAAGTGGTAGAGCTTGTCCTCTGACTCTCAGGCCTGGGCACTTTCCACTAGGCTATGCTGTTTTTTTATGATAACATAGTGACAAACTCAATCAATCATATTTATTGAGTCTTCACTATTGGCAGACCATGATGCCAAGCACTTGGGAGAGTTCAGTAGGGTCTAGTAGTATGGCACAGTGGATAGAGCACAGGCCTGGGAGTCAGAAATCATGGGTTCTAATTCCAACTCTGCCTCTTGTCTGCTGTGTGACCTTGGGCAAATCACCTCTCTTCTCTTTGCCTCAGTTACCTCATCTGTACAATGGGGACTGAGACTGTGAGCCCCGTGTGGGACAGGGACTTTGTCCAATCCAATTTGGTCGTATCCAGCCCTGTGCCCAGTACAGTGCCAGACACATAGTGAGTGCTTAACAAATACCACAGTTGTTATTATTATCATAGACTTGATACCTGTTCACAAAGAGTTTACAGTGTCATGAAATAATTGTGGTACTTGTTAAGCACTTACTGTATGCCCAGCACCGTACTAAGCTGTGGGGTAGATAAATAAGAGCGGGTCAGCCACAGTGCCTGTTCCGCATGGGGTTCAGAGTATAAGGGGGATGCAGAACCGATATTGAATCCCTATTTTATAGATGAAGAAACTGAGGCACAGTGAAGTAATGTGACTTGCCCCAGGTCACACTGCAGGCAAAGGGCAGAGGCTGGGATTTGAACCCAGATCTCCTGCCTCTCCTGCCTCCCAGACCTGTGCTCGTTCCACTAGACCACATCACCTCTCCAGATGTAAAAATTCAATATTTCTTAATGGCTTTGTTGGAATTGCCAATACGTCTGATGGGTTTTTAGCCCTGGTAATCTAGATAAATCTAGAATTTTACAATCACTGAGAAACCAATTCTTCCTGACCCCAGAGGCCAGTGCTTAAGGTCTTCTACACAGGAATATGTGGGTAGCTTCACCCATATATTTGCCATTTCACCTATGTACTCGGCTCTGTGACCTTTGGGCATGTGCTATTCATCCCACCCTCAACACCACAGCACATACGCTGTTGTTGTCTCACGCTGTCGAGTCGTGTCCGACCCATAGCGACGCCAAAAACACATCTCTCCCAGAACGCCCCACTTCCATCTGCAGTTCTGGCAGCGGATCCAGATGTACACATCTTTAAATGATATATAATAAATGATTTATCTGTAGTAATGCCTGTCTCCCCCTCTAGACTGTAAGCTCGCTGTATGGTACTGAACCCTCCCGAGCACTTAGTACAGTGCTCAGCATGTAGTAAGCACTCGAGAGTAAGCACTGATGGTGATGATGAAGATCCGAATACATTCTAAAACATGAACTTTTGCCAAATTGGACACTCCGAGCGCTTAGTACAGTGCTCTGCACATAGGAAGCGCTCAGTAAGTACTATTGAATGAATGAATCTCTCCTAGTGGACGCTTTAACGTACAGTTTGGTTCATTCAGTCTTAGGAATCCATATTGGCTAAAATTTCTCTCCTTTAGGATCTCTAATGGCAAGCAGAACCTAGGTTCCGATGACTATAGTCTGCTCAGAAATCAGAGTTTGGGCAGCTTGTGCGATCCCACGCGATGTAGCTCAGACTTGGGGACTTTTTTAAGGAAAGCTCTGACTGTCTATTTTTATGAGGTTAGTGAGAAATTTGGCTGAGAAATCAATCGACCAATCAGTCATATTTATTGAGCCCTCACTGTGTGCAGAGCACTTTACCAAGCACTTGGGAGAATACAATTTAACAGTCAGAAGACACATTCCTTGGCCACAACGGGCTTATAAGTCTAGAGGGGGAGAAGCAAATAATTTTTACAGATGACCATTAAGGGAAGACACTTCATAAACTGCAGGCCTCGGAGCCAGCTGAACAGTCAGGAAACTCACAAGACACCTGGGACTAGGTAGGTTTCCTCTCTGGTAAAATGAAACCAAAAACGCTGACCTGTCTTCTAGCCAAACTGAGCAGAGGAATTAACATTTTCAACTACTTTGAAGTGAGATACAGTCTGCAGATCTGCAGATGTACAAGCCTGGGAGTCAGAAGGACCTGGGTTCTAATCCCCACGCTGCCCCTTGTCTGCTGGGTGACCTTGGGCAAGTCACTTCACTTCTCCGGGCCTCAGTTCCCTCACCCATATAATGGGGATTAAGGATGTGAGCCCTGTGTGGGACAAGGACTGTGTCCAACCTGACAAACTCTGCTTAACAAATACCACAATTATTATTGTTTTTCTTCTTCTCATTAGTATTAGATGCTAAATAAATGAGCCTTTGGTAAAGGACCATCCCAGACCTGTCTTCTTGTGGTTTCACTTTTAAAAATAATACACATGCAGAGTGCTACATTCTCCTCCCCCACAAGTGAAAACTCTAAACGGGTAACCATCATCTTTACATCTATTAGAAGGAACTCTCACAGCACAAGTTCAAAGTTAACGGTGAGGAACAAGAAACCTTTGTTTTTCTCTTAGGAAAGGGCAAGAAACTTCCCTGAGACTCTCTGGTGTAGGGTTTCCATGAATTATGTTCCATAAAGGCCTGAAAAAATGTAGAGTACAATTAAAAAGCAGAAAAAAAATTGATGTAACTCCAGCCCACTCATCTAATCTCTACTGTTCTTGGAAATGAGTAATGCGTTTTTACGGACGTTTTCAGGAAATCATTTCCCTTTCACATATAGTAGTTTATGTAAAGAAGTGAAGCGTGAGTGTTAAAAGCAATTTAAACCTGGTTGTGCTACTGGTAAAAAATCTCCAGTACAGAAAGAAAAAACTAGCGGCATCCAGTATGTAGCCAGTATCTCTCTTAAGCAGTACCAGCCACCCAACACTTACTGGGCTGCATTTAACCTGATGCTGGTTTCTGTCCAGTGCTTAGGGCAGTGTTCTACACGCCGTAAACGCTTAATGACCACTACTCTTATCATTAGTACTGTTGTCCAAAACAAATCCCTGCTTAGCCTTGGCCAGACCTGAAACTAGCTCCTCTCATTTTCGCCCCGGTCCAACTGAATTAAAACGTTAGTCATTGCAGGAGATGTGGGCTTCCGGCAATCTTTGGTATTCAACTCATGCATTCAATCGATCAATTGTATTTATTGATCACTTACTGAGTGCAGAGCACTGTGCTTGGGAGAGTACAATGCAACGAGATAACAAGACACATTCCCTGTGCTAAATAAGTTTACAGTCTAGACTAAAATGGAAAAAAAAAAACACCTGTGCTTTTCAGCCTCTGGAGGAAAATTCTCCAGGGAAAAAATGAGTTTATCTGGGCTAAAAGAGGTGAGGAGGTGCAGTTTCCCCCACCTCCCGAGAGTAATGAGGCCGGTGAACGGTGTGACCAGGTTGCGGGAAGGGTCTGAACTGCGGAGGGAGGGGTATTTACTCGTGGTCACGAATCTATTTGAGGGGGCAGAGGGAGGCATTTTGGCACCTGTGAGATGACTCAGTTTCCTGCTGGGATCTGTAGCCAGCACAGACATCCCCCTGCTTCCGGGAGCTCATTTCCTGCTGATGTAGTAATTTTTGCGTGCCCACCTCTCCCGTTGGAGTGTAAGCAACTTGAGGGCAGGAACGAATGTCTTATCTCGGTTGCTTTCTCCCAAGCACTGTGTAAAGTGCTTCGCAATCAGCAGATTCTGAATAGGTACCATTGATTGGAGGGTTGCGTTGCCGTTAGTACAGAGCACCGTCAGTTCGGTGTGTATGTGACTTCCCCCAGAAGCTCCAACTTTATGGTGCCATGTTGTATCCGGACTCAGTCTGAGCCTGGTCAGAATTGACTTTTTAAAAATAACAGTGATAATAATAATTGTGGTATTTTTTAAGTGCCTACTTTGTGCCACGTAGTTTACTAAGCACCGGGGTGGGTACAAGCAAATGGGGTTGGGCACAATCCCCGTCCCAGGTGGGGCTCACGGTCTCAATCCCCATTTTAGAGATGAGGTAACTGAGGCACAGAGAAGTGAAGTGACTTGCCCAAGGTCACACAACAGACAAGTGGTGGAGCAAGGATTAGAACACATGACCTCCTGACTCCCGGGCTCGGACTCTATCCACTATGCCATGTGAATCCCATCCAGCCCGGTGTGTCCCGAGGCTCTGGGGGTTGCACGGAACCCGTAAGGACCTGCGTTCTAATCCCGGCTCTGCTACTTGTCTGCTGTGTGACCTTGGGTAAGTCATTTGGGAAGCAGCGTGGCTCAGTGGAAAGGGCCTGGCCTTCGGAGGCAGAGGTCGTGAGTTCGACTCCCGGCTCTGCCACTTGTCAGCTGTGTGACTGTGGGCGAGTCCCTTCACTTCTCTGTGCCTCAGTTCCCTCATCTGTAAAATGAGGATTAACTGTGCGCCTCACGTGGGACAACCCGATTACCCTGGATCTACCCCAGCGCTTAGAACAGTGCTCTGCACTTAGTAAGCGCTTAACAAATACCAACATTATTATTATTTAATGTCTCTGTGCCTCAGTTACCTCATCTGTAAAATGGATTAAAACTGTGGGTTCCATGTGGGACGTAGACTGTGTCCTATTAGCTGATATCTACTCCAGCACTTAGAACAGTGCCTGGCACATAGTAAGCGCTTAACAATTACTGGAAAAAAAAATAAAAAGCTGAACCTGATCTCTGCAGGCATCAGACATTTACGGCAAGTCAGGACAGACATCTGTGTTTTCGAAACAGAATCCCCTTGAACCCGTAGACTTGCCGGGAAAGGTAGCCGTAGTTCAGAAGGGGTAAAATATTTTGAAATCAGATCCTGTCCAGCACACCTTCTTCATTGTTCTGAATGATTGAGGAGAACTAGCTGTTCCACGGTACTCTACTATGAAAGGAGCGGGAACATTTTCACGTAGGTAATGCATCTCTTCTACAGAATGATCTAATTCATCCAATCATGCAGATAGGTAATAATAGTGATAATAACGGAGGTATTTGTTAAGCGCTTACTAAGTATGAGGCACTGTACTAGATGCTGGGTGAATACAAGCAAATCGGGTTGGACGCAGTCCCCGTCCCACATGAGGCTCAAGATCTCAATCCCCATTTTACAGATGAGGTCACCGAGGCCCAGAGAAGTGAAATGACTCGCCCAAGCCCACACGGCAAAGTGGCAGAGCCGGAATTAGAACCCACAGCCTTCTGACTCACAGGCCCGTGCTCTATCCACTAGGCCATCACGTGATTTCCCACTCTGGGTCCAATCAATAAAAAAAGTTGTTTGGGCTAGCTGGCTTTCTTTATATGGCCTAATGTTATCGGTCCAAAAAATAAAAAAGGCTCTTCAATGGCAGGCCAGTGGTCACTGAAGAGAAAGCTGTCGCTGACCTCGTCTACTGGGCTGCTGGAAAAGAGATTATTTAGAGGCTGATTTTTTGCCTCCTCTTCATCCGTTCGATAGCATCTGTTGAGCCTGTCTGAGTGCTAGGCACTGAACTAAGCGCTTGGGATAGTGCAATAATAGTCACACGCACAGTCTCTGATTTCAAGGAGCCTCCAATCTATTGGAGTACAATTGTGAGCAAGAGGATAGAGAGGTTAGGGGAAGAGGGGTGTGAGTCAAAGTTCACCTTTTTAGGACCCTCTCAGGGTCACACCTGGAGAGTTTCCAGTACTCTATTAATCTTGACCATTCAATAGTTTTTACTGAGCGCTTACTATGTGCAGAGCACTGTACTAAGCGCTTGGAATGTTCATCCATTCATTCATTCAATAGTATTTATTGAGCGCTTACTATGTGCAGACCACTGTACTAAGCGCTTGGGATGAACAAGTCGGCAACAGATAGAGACGGCCCCGCCGTCTGACGGGCTTACGGTCTAATCGGGGGAGACGGACAGACGAGAACGATGGCGATAGATAGAGTCGAGGGGAAGAACGTCTCGTAAAAACAATGGCGACTAAATAGAATCGAGGCGATGTACAATTCATTAACAAAATAAATAGGGTAACGAAAATATATACAGTAGAGCGGACGAGTACGGTGCTGTGGGGATGGGAAGGGAGAGGTGGAGGAGCAGAGGGAAAAGGGGAAAAAGAGGGTTAAGCTGCGGAGAGGTAAAGGGGGGATGGCAGAGGGAGTAGAGGGAGAAGAGGAGCTCAGTCTGGGAAGGCCTCTTGGAGGAGGTGAGTTTTAAGTAGGGTTTCGAAGAGGGGAAGAGAATCGGTTTGGCGGAGGTGAGGAGGGAGGGCGTTCCGGGACCGCGGGAGGACGTGACCCGGGGGTCGACGGCGGGATGGGCGAGACCGAGGGACGACGAGGAGGTGGGCGGCGGAGGAGCGGAGCGTGCGGGGTGGGTGATAGAAAGAGAGAAGGGAGGAGAGGTAGGAAGGGGCGAGGTGACGGAGAGCCTCGAAGCCTAGAGTGAGGAGTTTTTGTTTGGAGCGGAGGTCGATAGGCAACCACTGGAGTTGTTTAAGAAGGGGAGTGATGGGCCCAGATCGTTTCTGCGGGAAGATGAGCCGGGCGGCGGAGTGAAGAATAGACCGGAGCGGGGCGAGAGAGGAGGAAGGGAGGTCATAGAGAAGGCCGACACAGTAGTCTAGCCGGGATATAACGAGAGCCCGTAGCGGTAAGGTAGCCGTCTGGGTGGAGAGGAAAGGGCGGATGTACAATTCGGCAACAGATAGAGACAATCCCTGCCCATCGACAGGCTTAGACTATGCGAGGGAGAGTCAAGCAGAAGCATATCCTTTCCATTCCTAGCTTGGGCAGTGGCTAGCGAGTGAAAGATCATCTGCTGCAAGTCAAAACTCCCCGGAAGCAGCGTGGGAGAGGGTCGAGGGCAGACACTCGTGTTTACTGCGCAGAAAGAGGCAATGGTAAACCACTTTTGGATTTTTTACCGAGAAAACGCTATAGATCCACTACCAGAACGATGGCAGATGGAGGTGGGGCGATCTGGGGGAGATGCGTCCGTGGCGTCGTTATGGGTCGGAGGCGACTCGACGGCATAAGACGAGATAGTTTAGGGGTTAGAGAGTGAACGAAGATGGCAGGTAGCGGGAGAAGAAGAATAAGAGGCAGTCCACGCCAGACAAACTTTATAATTAAGAAAACTCGTCAGAATTTGACATTGCAGTGGACAGAATTGGACACCATTAGTGGTATGCTAAATTTCCGGGATGGGGAAATTCAAGAGTTAGTGTAACGTGGCATTCGTGTAAAATTTGGATTCCGATGGATCAGCATCACGTAGAGTTTACTGTTTCCTCAGAGTGCTCTGCTTAATCTAAAAGTTTGGTTAATAATAATAGTTATTGTCTTATGCTGTCAAGTCGTGTCTGACCCGTAGCAACGCCATAGACACCTCTCTCCCAGAACGCCCCATTTCCATCTGCAATTGTTCTGGTAGTGAATCCTTAGAGTTTTCTTGGTAAAAATATAGAAGTGGTTTACCGTTGTCTCCTTCTGCGCAGTAAACGAGTCTCTGTCCTCGACTCACTCCCGTGTCGCTGCTTCCCAGCACAGGTGAGTTTTGATTTGTAGCAGATTGCCTTCCACTCATTAGCCACTGCCCAAGCTAGGAATGGAATGGTTGGGCCTCTGCTTGACTCTCCCTCCTGTAGTCTTGGCTGGTAGAGTCCTGGAAACTCTCCAGGTGCAATCCTGAGAGGGAAATAATAATAACAATAATAATAGTGATAATAATTGTGGTATTTGTTAAGTGCTTACTACGTGCCAGGCACTGTACTAAGTGCTAGGGTGGATTCCAGAAAATCGGACTGAAGAGGTATTGAGATCTTAATGACTGTGATCCCCATGAGGATGGAAAGAACCCAGGCTTGGGAGTCAGAGGACGAGGGTTCTAATCCCGACTCCGCCACTTGTCAGCTGTGCGAATTTGGGCAAGTCACTTCACTTCTCTGTGCCTCAGTCACCTCATCTGTAAAATGGGGATTAAGACTGCGAGCCCCACGTGGGACAACCTGATCACCTTGTAACCCTAGCCCCTAGCGCTTAGAACAGTGCTTCGGACCTAGTAAGTGCTTAACAGATGCCATTATCATTATTATTATGATGATGATGATGATGTATAAATTACACTGTACTCTCTCAAGCACACAGTACAGTACTCCTAACATTCATTCATTCAATCGTATTTATTGAGCGCTTACTGTGTGCAGAGCACTGTACTAAGCGCTTGGAAAGTACGATTCGAACAGAATAGGCGCCTGATAAATAATGTTGGCTGAACTGTAGAAGTGCTTGAAATCCAGTCCTACAAATCATTTCCAACTATCACTAGGCCCATACAGATTGTATTCCATAGACAAAATTTGTTTTGATTGAGGCCACGTTCTCTGAATTTATTTTTACTTCTCCTCCGATGAGTGAACTATAACAGCACAGCACTGTTCACCCACAGAGATGTCCAGGAAAAGCAGTGGAACCTAGTGAAGAGTGCACGGGAATCAGAAGGACCTGGGTTCTAATCCTGGCTCCGCCACTTATCTGCCTCGTGCCTATGGGCAAGTCACTTTACTACTCTGGGCCTCAGCCACCTTGAGAAGCAGCGCGGCTCAGTGGAAGGAGCCCGGGCTTGGGAGTCAGAGGCCATGGGTTCTAATCCCACCTCTGCCACTTGTCAGCCATGTGATCTTGGGCAAGTCACTTAACTTCTCTGGGCCTCAGTGACCTCATCTGTAAAATGGGGATTAAGACTGTGTACCTTGTACTTTTTTTTTTTTTTGGTATTTCTTAAGCGCTTACTATGTGCCAGGCACTGTTCTAAGCGCTGGGCCGGATACAGGGTAATCAGGTTGTCCCATGTAGGGCTCGCAGTCTTCATCCCCATTTTACAGATGAGGTAACTGAGGCACAGAGAAGTTAAGTGACTTGCCCACAGTCACACAGCTGACCAGTGGCAGAGCTGGGATTGGAACCAATGACCTCTGACTCCGAAGTCGGGTAACCCCAGCGCTTAGACCAGTGCTCGGCACATAGTAAGCGCTTAACAAATGCCATAATAATGTTGGTATTTGTTAAGCGCTTACTATGTGCAGAGCACTGGTCTAAGCGCTGGGGTAGATACAGGGGAATCCGGTTGTCCCACGTGAGGCTCACAGTTAATCCCCATTTTACAGATGAGGTAACTGAGGCACAGAGCAGTGAAGTGACGCCCACAGTCACCCAGCTGCCAAGTGGCAGAGCCGGGATGCGAACCCGTGACCTCTGACTCCGAAGCCCGGGCTCTTTCCACTGAGCCGCGCTGCTTCTCAAATGCCATCATTATTATTGTTGGTATCAAAGCGGTGATTAAGATTTTGGGCCCCATTTGGGACAGGGACTGTTCCAATCTGATAAACTCGTATCTATCCCAGCGCTTAGTACAGGGCCCGGCACGTAGTGGGCACTTGACGAGTACCACAGAAAATAAAAATAAAAGAGGAATAAAAAGGAGGGTTGACTGTAGCCATTGGATTATTCTGCGCCTGGGAAAACTCAAGTCCAAAAGTGTTGCCTTTAGCATTGTCCAGGGTGGAGATATTCACCCATGAGTCATTCCAATAGGCATTAGTCATGACCTCTCTCCTTGTTTTCGCTCAGTTTTCTCCTCCATTGAGTAATAAGCCCCGTTACCTTGCTTTGTGTGTTTGTGTGTCCCGGGGGATTGGTGGGGGCGAAGGGCAGATTTGCCAGAAATTTTGCCTGAAGCTTTTACCAAGTCACTGACTATCAGTCATCAGTCAATCGATGGTATCTTTTGAGCAATCACTGTACTGGAGAGTACAATACACCGGAGTCGGTAGACGCATTCCTTGTCCACAAAGCATTCGTTTTTCAGAAGACTCTTCCCAGAAGTCCACCGACGCGGCGAGTTTGTGCTTGCTCCTCTTCTAGGAAACCGGTGAAACTGAAATGCTTTTAAGTCTCCATTCGCCTGGACCAATCTGAGGCCCGGAATGCTAGGTGCTCCAGCTTTTAAGCGATCACATCTTCGCCGGCGCCTTTCATTCTTGAACACAATCTTTAGAAATAAACACGGGCGTATCGCCACCCACTTCATCTACGTCCTTCCTCCCACCGGACAAGTTCGGGCCGGGAAGAAGTGAAGTCCGCAGGAAAGTACCAGAACTTTGGAAGGAGAATTTGCCTGACGACCCACGTGAATGAACGCTTTCTTGGAACGTGCGTTACCTATTTAATGATCCCTGATGCACACGCTTAACCTTCATGTGAAGACAAATCAGATTTAACGGGCAAATCAGGAAAACGAATGTTATGCTATCTGCATTTTGCCCAAGTGCTTTTCCAGAAGGCAGAGGAGCTGTGAGCTAATTTAAGAAAAAACAAACAACCACCGCCCCGACCCCCTGCAACACCCCCAACCTAGAGACCCTCACTCTGAACCCCCATTCAATTCAGGTGCATTGGTTTCTCCGAAAAAAGGCATCCCCTGTTTTACAGAAGGAGGCAGAGTGTGCCTCATGAGATTTATACGTTTGAATGAGAAATACTGTGGAGTGGCAACCCACTGCAAATTGTGCTACTGAAGTCAAACCGGTTATTCAGCCTTTCCTATTCAGGAACTCACGGTAACTTGTTCAATTGCCCCTTGGACTCAGACAAGAAAAAAAAAAAAATTACAGAAGGAAAGAAATGATAAAAATCCCATTTGGGGCCTTGTTTTTAAAGCAACACAATCTAGATATGATTTTAGTGATATGACTTGTGAGAGTCTGATGATAAATTGGAGAATGGCACTTCTTATGGATCCAACATAGCCCCAGATGAATATGACAAAGTGTATCGAAAGTTTTGACTAAACTTGATCTACGTCAAGAAATGGACGCAAAATTTGCTCCATCTTTGTTTTCTTTTGTCAGTCAGTCGTATTATTGAGTGCTTACTGTGTGCAGAGCACTGTACTAAACACTGGAGAGGGCACAATGTGACAGACACATTCCCTGCCCACAATGACCTTACAGTTTAAAGGGGGAGACAGAGATGAATATAAATGAGTTAAAGATGTGTATTTCCCAATCACATTTCTCTCTTCTCTAACTCTTATTTTCTCAGTATCTTTCGGTTTCTTTAACCTCTAGAGAGCACACGCACACGCACACACACAAACAGAGAAGCAGCGTGGCTCAGTGGCAAGAGCCCGGGCTGGGGAGTCAGAGGTCATGGGTTCGAATTCCGGCTCTGCCACTTGGCAGCTGGGTGACTGTGGGCAAGTCGCTTCACTTCTCTGTGCCTCAGTGACCTCATCTGGAAAATGGGGATGAAGACTGTGAGCCTCATGTGGGACAACCTGATGCCCCTGTATCTCCTCCAGCGCTTAGAACAGTGCTCCGCCCATAGAAAGCGCTTAACAAATACCAACATTATTAAATTCAATCGACGGTATTTATTGAATGCTTACTGTGTGCAGATCAGTGTACTAAGGGCTCGGGAGAATACAACGTAGTAGAGGTGGTAAACACGATCCTTTAGTGTGAGGAGACACACATTAAAACAGATTACAGATCGGGGAAGCATTCAGCATTTTTGTATGGAATTCGTTAAGAGTTTACTATATTCTAGGCACCGTGCTAAATGCTAGGGTAGAAACAAACTAATCGGATTATACACAGTTCATGTCCTACATGGGGCTCACAGTCTTAATCCCCAATTTACACATGAGATAACAGACACAGAAAGCTAAGTGACTTGCCCAGCAGACAAGTGGTGGAGGCAGGATTAGAATTCAGGTCCTCTGACTCCCAGACCCAGACTCTTGCCACTTGGGCATTCAGTCAGCTGCGCCATAACGTTTTCCACATTTTCTTTCGACTAGAATGTAGTTTGGAAACCAGGGCTTAATCATCAGACTAAGCGAGAGCGTGTTTGGTTACACCATGATGACAGGCAAAAGCGATGGTTTGATGTGGTGACTACTGCAACCAAAATTTTCCTTAATACGTTATTTTGTAAAAATGTAGCCCCCTGTGTTACAGGAAACCTACATGTGTGCTTATACAGGCATGAGCTGATGGGTACAAGCAGAAGCTTCTTTATCCTTTTCTTCTAAGAGCTGTTCTTGTCTATAATCTTGGATTCGTTCACCTCCTTTATTATCTGACAGTCTAAAACGCTTGCGTTGACATTGCTGTCATTCTGTTACCAAACATCCGTTCATTCATCCAATCATAATTATTGAGCGCTTACTGTGTGCAGTAAAATGGGGATGAAGACTGTGAGCCCCGTGTGGGACGCGGACTGTGTCCAACGGGATTTGCTCGGAACTAGCCCAGCACTTAGTATGGTGCCTGGCACATAATTAAGCACTTAGCAGATACTGTTAAAAATGGTGATTTGTACAGTGCTCAGCACACAGTAAACAATCAATCAATGGTATGGAAGAGTACGACAGAGTCAGTGGACAGGTTTCCTGCCCATAAGGCCTTCACAGTTTAGAGGAGGAGACATAAATCAATATAAATAAAAAATATAAATAAATAAAAGTCAGTAAATACTACTGGTTGGTTGATTTTATCTAAAGCCCAATGTCACTCTGCTGCAACATTCTGACAATCTCCCAAAGGATGTGTTGACCTTGGATGTGTTGACCTTCTTTACTCAAGTTTTCACTTCTTTGTCAATATTCATTCATTCAGTAGTATTTATTAAGCGCTTACTATGTGCAGAGCACTTATTTCTTGTCTGATCATTACGGATGATCGACCATAAAAGCATTTGGAGGTTTATATTTTGGTGACTTATAGAAAATCTGACATCAAGAATATGCTCTTGAAAGCATATGATCAGAGAAGCAGCGTGGCTCAGTGGAAAGAGCACGGGCTTTGGAGTCAGTGGTCATGGGTTCGAATCCCGGCTCGGCCACTCGTCGGCTGTGTGACTTTGGGCAAGTCACTTGACTTCTCGATGCCTCAGTTACCTCGTCTGTAAAATGGGGATTAAGACTGTGAGTCCCACGTGGGACAACCTGATTCCCGTGTGTCTACCCCAGCGCTTAGAATAGTGCTCAGCACATAGTAAGCGCTTAACAAATACCAGCATTATTATTATCTAAAATGATGAATAGAAATACACTGTGAAGGAAGAAGCGGGAATAGAGGAAACAGACACAGTTGAAAGAATGCTCTGTTCTTAGGGAAGCAGCATGACATAGTGAATAGAGCACGGGTCTGGGAGACAACTAATCCCTAATCCCGGGTCCTCCACTTGTCTGCTGTGTGACCTTGGACAAGTCACTTCACTTCTCTGTGTCTCAGTGACCTCATCGGTAAAATGGGGATTGAGACTGCAAGCGCCACATGGGACAGGGACTGTGTCCAACCCAATTTGCTTGTAACCACCCCAGTGTTTAGTACAGTGCCTGGCACATAGTAAGCCCTTAACAAAAACCATGATAATTGTCATTGTTGTTATTATTATTCTCTGTGCCTCAGTTACCCCATCGGTAAAATGGGGATTAAGACTGTGAACCCTATATGGGACAGGGACTGTATCCAACCCAATTACTTTGTAATTACCCCAGGGGCTAGTTCACTTCCTGGCACGTAGTAAACCCTTAACGAATACCACTATTATTATTAAATACTATTGTTCCATAGCATGCGCTTTCACTAGGCTTTTCATCTAGAAGGCCTTCGGGGAGAGTTCTTGGGGCCGCACGCTTCTATGGAGCTAGAACACCATGCGGTCATGGGAGAAGTGGAGGTTGTCCCACACGTTGTGGGGTTCAAGGCACACGTTCCATCATGCAAGTTTTCCTCCAAGTTCGGTCCGCATCAGAAACGCAACACTTCCGCTATCAGAAAACTGAGTGCATTAGACGGGCGGTGCCTATAGAGTTCCACCCCGCATCCACACTAAGGCAAGAAGTAGAGGAAAAGATTAGATGAAGGAATTTTTACAAGTAGGGATTTGACAAAGTGAAGACTCTGTAGAAACCACCCCTCCCTGCCTCAGTGTTGCTTTTTTAGACCTCTGGTTTGTCCTGGGCACTGACCTTAGCAATATATAAATCCAATAAAGCCTCCTGGGTCCCAAGCTAGGGCTTCCAATCTGCTGGAGTGAGGGCTGACGTGATGACAGAAAGGGAAAATCCTTCCAGGAATTACCTTCACGGGAAAGATTCGGCTGTTTGTTTTACAAGTTAAAGCTGTTTTTAACATGAATATGTTGCATTGTCACGGGCGTTTAACAAATGCACATATGGAAGAGACCAACCCGGGTTGTACACTGAGGAGCCTGCATGAGTTACAGAATGAATGTCACTCAGTCAACCAGTCAGTAGTATTTATTTGCGCACCTCCTGCGTGAAGAGCACTGTTTTAATACACATACCATAAAGGCAGATGATATCCCTGCCTTAGCAGGGTTGACAGACATAAAATAAATAGCCATTAAGGGGAAGTAATCAAGTTTAAAAAATGGAAGTACAAGGCATGTTCCTTTTTTTATGGGATTTGTTAAACACTTAAAATGTGCCGGGTTCCGTACTAAGCGCTGGAGTAGATATAAGATAATCAGATGGGGTGGGGCTGAAGGAAGATTCCCCCTTTTAATGTTGGTATTTGTTAAGCGCTTACTATGTGCTGAGCACTGTTCTAAGCGCTGGGGTAGACATAGGGGAATCGGGTTGTCCCACGTGGGGCTCACAGTCTTAATCCCCATTTTTACAGATGAGGGAACTGAGGCACAGAGAAGTTAAGTGACTTGCCCACAGTCACACAGCTGACAAGTGGCAGAGCTGCGATTCGAACTCATGAGCCCTGACTCCAAAGCCCGTGCTCTTTCCACTGAGGGAGTCTTTTCTTCTGCGGTATTTGTTAAGCACTAAGATGTGCCAGGCACAGTTCTAAGCGCTGGGGTAGATACAAAGTAAACAGGTTGGACCACGGTCTCTGTCCCATATGGGGCTCACTGTCTTAAAATGCATTTTACAGATGAGGTAACTGAGGCCCAGAGAAGTTATGTGACTTGCCCCAGGTCACACAGCAATCAGGTGGCGGAGCCAGGTTTAGAACCCAGGGCCTCTGATTCCCAATCCCTGCTCTTTCCACTGGACCATGCTGCTTCTTCCCTTTCCATAAGGAGCTCACAAACCAACGGGAGGGTAACTAGGTAGGACCCCTCGCCTCCTCACCTCTACGTGAGCCATTGACTCAGGCAAGGTTTAACTAGCAGGTTAGAGGCTCGTTGTACCACAATACCTGGCCATGACAGGCTGAGGGGGGACCCCATTCGGAATAGAAAGGCCTGCCGAGAGCTCATGGTAATGGGACTTTTTATTTCTATTTTTTTTTAATGGTACTTATTAAGCATTGACTGTGTTCCAGGCACTATACTAAGCACCACAGTAAATACAAGCTATCAGCTTGGACGCAATCCATTCCACATGGGACTCACAGTCTTAATCCCCATTTTGCAGATGAGGTAACAGAGGAACAGAGAAATGAAGTGATTTGCCCAAGGTCATATAGCAGTAAAGTGGTAAAGCCAGGATTCATTCATTCATTCAATAGTATTTATTGAGCGCTTACTATGTGCAGAGCACTGTACTAAGCGCTTGGGATGAACAAATCGGCAACAGATAGAGACAGTCCCTGCCGTCTGACGGGCTTACGGTCTAATCGGGGGAGACGGACAGACGAGAACGATGGCGATAGATAGAGTCGAGGGGAAGAACGTCTCGTAAAAACAATGGCGACTAAATAGAATCGAGGCGATGTACAATTCATTAACAAAATAAATAGGGTAACGAAAATATATCCAGTTGAGCGGAGGAGTACGGTGCTGTGGGGATGGGAAGGGAGAGGTGGAGGAGCAGAGGGAAAAGGGGAAAAAAGAGGGTTTAGCTGCGGAGAGGTAAAGGGGGGATGGCAGAGGGAGTAGAGGGAGAAGAGGAGCTCAGTCTGGGAACGCCTCTCGGAGGAGGTGAGTTTTAAGTAGGGTTTCGAAGAGGGAAAGAGAATCAGTTTGGCGGAGGTGAGGAGGGAGGGCGTGACCCGGGGGTCGACGGCGGGATGGGTGAGACCGAGGGACGGCGAGGAGGTGGGCGGCGGAGGAGCGGAGCGTGCGGGGTGGGCGGTAGAAAGAGAGAAGGGAGGAGAGGTAGGAAGGGGCGAGGTGACGGAGAGCCTCGAAGCCTAGAGTGAGGAGTTTTTGTTTGGAGCGGAGGTCGATAGGCAACCACTGGAGTTGTTTAAGAAGGGGAGTGACATGCCCAGAGCGTTTCTGCGGGAAGATGAGCCGGGCAGAGGAGTGAAGAACAGACCGGAGCGGGGCGAGAGAGGAGGAAGGGAGGTCAGAGAGAAGGCCGACACGGTAGTCTAGCCGGGATATAACGAGAGCCCGTAATGGTAAGGTAGCCGTCTGTGTGGAGAGGAAAGGGTGGATCTTGGCGATATCGTAGAGGTGAAACCGGCAGGTTTCAGTGACGGATAGGACGCGTGGGGTGAACGAGAGAGACGAGTCAAGGATGACACCGAGATCGCGGGCCCGAGAGACGGGAAGGACGGTCGTGCCATCCACGGTGATAGAGAAGTCGGGGAGAGGACCGGGTTCGGGAGGGAAGATGAGGAGCTCAGTCTCGCTCATGTTGAGTTTTAGGTGGCGGGCCGACATCCAGGTGGAGACGTCCTGGAGGCGGGAAGAGATGCGAGCCTGAAGGGAGGGGGAGAGGACAAGGATTAGAACCTTTCTACAGAAACGCTCTGGGCATGTCACTCCCCTCCTCAAAAACATCTAGTGGTTGCCCATCAACCTTCGCATGAAGCAAATCTCCTCTTGGCTTCAAAGCTGTCCATCACCTTGCCCCCTCCTACCTCACTTCCCTGCTCTCCTTCTACCACCCATCCTGTACACTCCGCTCCTCTGCTCCTCACCAACTCATGGTCCCTCCCTCGCGCCTGTCCCGCCGTCGACCCCTGGCCCACATCCTACCGCTGTCCTGGAACGCCCTCCCTCCTCACATCCAGCAAACTAACTCTCTTCCCCTTTTCAAAGCCTTACTGAGAGCTCACCTCCTCCAGGAGGCCTTCCCAGACTGAGCCCTCTCTTCCCTCTCTCCCTCCTCCCCTCCCCATTGCCTCTATTCCCTCCTTCTGCCCTACTCCCTTTCCCTCCCCACAGCACTTGTGTATATTTGTATGTATTATTTGTCACTACTGATTTTATTAATGATGTATATATATCTATGATTGTATTTGTTTTGATGGTATTGATGCCCGTCTACTTGTTTTGCTGTCTGTCTCCCCCTTCTAAACTGTGAGCCCGTTGCCGAGCAGGAATTGTCTCTGTTGCCTAATCGTACATTCCAAGCCAAGTACAGTGCTCTGCACACAGTAAGCGCTCAATAAATACGATTGAATAAATGAACCCAGGTCCCTCTGGCTCCCAGGCCCGTGCTCTATCCACAGAGACTGCTGCTTCTCAGTGACAACTAGCTCTCCACTGCTGTCAAGACTAAATGAGAATCAGCTTGGCCTAGTGGATATTGTTATATTGTACTCTCCCAACTGCTCTGTACAGTGCTTTGCCCACAGTAAGTGCTCGATAAATGTGATTGAATTGAATTGCAGGACCCTGGGAATCGGAAAGACCTGGATTCTAATCCTGTCTCTGCCACTTGTCGGCTGTGGGACTTCGGGCAATTCAGTTCACATCTCTGGGCCTCAGCTACCTCATCTGTAAAATGGGGTTTAAGATAGTGAGCCTCATGTGGGACAGGGACTGTGTCCAACCTGTTTACTTTGTATCTGCCCCAGCGGTTAGAACAGAGCCTGGCACATCTTGTGTGCTTAACAAATACGTAAAATTTCCACTTCCTGCAAAAGGGGGCTCTTCCTTCAGGCCTATAATAAGTTTACTGTTGTTCCTCTGTCTTGCTCCAGACCACGGAATAGGCTGCTGATGGCTAGCAGGGAATCTGAGGTTACTAAGAGCACATTAGACTGTAAAGTCCTGTAAAGTATCTGCCCACTTGATTTTTTTCAACTTCCCAGGCAGTGCTGGGCGCACAGTAAGCACTTAGTATACCCAATAAATACCATCGATTAATTGATGCCTCCTCATCCTAGTCTGAGCATGCTGTCCTCTGGACCTAGAGTGGCCTGGAACTTGGGGGTGATAATCACCTCAACCTGAGCCTACGCCAAGTCCCGTCAATCCTAAATCAAAGCTAGGGACCTCACTCACATCTCGCTGTACCCACAGTGAGAAGGCAAGTCCGGGATTCACTTCCATGCTGGCTCCAGAAATCCATCCCTAAGAAATTCACAACACTCCAGTTACCACTTGGGTGTTTTATTCCAGTCCTTAGCACTTAGGTTCATAAACGTCTATTTTTTTGTGGGGAGAGGTTTCTTTGTATATTCAGTTGTTGATTAAATGATTTCACCCTGATACAGTTGAACTATTTTCTGTTAATCCTATTTCTTTTACCACTTTGCACTTAGGTAATAATAATAATAATATTGACAGCATTTGTTAAGCGCTTACTATTGCAAAGCAATGTTCTAAGGTATTTTATTCCCGTCCTTAGCACTCATGTTCATAAACATATATTTTGGGGGGAAGAGGTTGTTTTGTACATTCGGTTGTTGATTACATGATTTCACCCCAATACTGTTGAACTATTTTCTGTTAATCCTATTTCTCTCTTGGACAATAGTTTTTACCTGTGTGTCTCGCCTGTTGGATTTGCCAGTTCTTTGTGAGCAGGGACTGCATGTCTTGCTTCTGCTGGACTCTCCCAAGCATTAAATATGGTGCTTCACCCTCAATAGGTGCTCACTATGACCAATCGATTGATAGAAAAGATTTAAATGGAAAATCAACAGTCCAGTTTCTACAGGATCGTTAGATTTTATCATAAAATGCAGGTTTTGATTAAAACTACCCCTTCCTCTATTTCTTCTGAATCTCACTCAAGTCGAAGCCACGGATTTGTTAACGGTAACCTACTCTCCGAGGAACCTTCACCTGGGGGAAAATCTAAGTTTTGACATGTCTTATCCGGTCATCGGGGGAAAAGCACTGCAGTCTCTTCCTCGACTTGCTCGACTATTGTAGTTCCCTGCAGTTGGGTTTTGAAACCAGAAAGATGTAACTTAGTTTAGCATCAGGGGAGACTGTAGGTCATGCCGAAAAGTGTTCAGGTCCTTCTCTCTACAGGTTGCTTTTTGGTCACAAGTGGCATGGGGAATCCTACTTTCCGAGCCAAACTACAAGCGTTTTTTGTTTCAAACTGAAACAGGATCCTCCAGCCACACCCCAGTTAGCACTTCAGCATCGACAATGTCTCCTCTGTGGTAATTGCCACAATATTACAGCTTACTACTGCAGACACAGGAAATGGTATTAGAATTCTGTCTTTCTGTTTAGCCCACATAGAGATGTAGTCAGAGATAATAGGAAAATATTTTGCAATTATGCTAGCCCCGAATAGATCATCCCCACTGATCCGGAATCTGCAAACAAAGGAAAGCTGAAAGGAATGTTTCAGTCACCTATGGAGATCGCTTTCTCTGGCCCAGGCATAATCTCAAATAGCCATTAAGTAGAAGTCATTTGCTCTCAATCATTTAGCTTGTTAATGAGGGAGTTCTTTAATCCTCCAAACATTAATTCCATTTACTAAATTACAAAAGCGGCCTGTACCTTGTACCAAGTAATTATAAGGGCAGTGAGCCGAGGGAATCTAGTAATTTGTCAAGGGTTGTTTTTTCCTACAACAAACTCCGTAAATAGAATTATCAAGGCCTTCAAATGTTAATTTGTCAAGAAAAACGTAATAGCTAATAAAGACAATGAAATTTGTACCGTCAATATTCATCTGAAGAGAAGTACTAAAGCTTCCATGGAAAAAAGAATCACTAAGCAGGATGGAGACCTAGAAGGAATTACAAGGGACTATCAAGCAATCAGGGGTATTTATTGAGCACTTACTGAGTGCAGAGCACTGTACTAAGCTCTTGGGAGCGTACAACATAACAGAGTTGTTAAACACGTTCCTTGCCCGGCTCTCTGGCCACCAACCTCTTGCCCACATCCTGCCTCTGGCCTGGAACGCCCTCCCTCCTCATATCTGACAGGTAGTTACTCTCCCCCAATTCAAAGCCTTATTAAAGGCACAACTCCTCCAAGAGGCCCTCCCTGACTTAGCCCTCTTTTCTTTTTCTTCCACTCCCTTCTGTGTCGCCCTGACTCGCTCCCTTTACTCATCTCGCCTCCCAGCCCCACAGCACTTACGCACATATCTGCAATTTATTTATATTAATGTCGTCTCCCCCTCTAGACTGTAGGTTTGTTGTGGGCAGAGAATGGTCTGTTATTGTGTTATACTGTGCTCTCCCAAGTCCCGAGTACAGCGCTCTGCCCACAGTAAGCGCTCAGTAAATACAGTTGACTGACTGACTGATTGACTGCCCACAGTGTTTTAGCCCAGTTAGAAAAGCAGGCTTAGATTGCAGTAGACTGTTCTTGATTTTGTTCCACTGTCCCTAATTTTAGAAAATAACCAGTAGAAGCCACTCTCTAGGTGCCAATGAGAAGCCGCATGGATTAGTGGAAAGAGCACAGGTCTAGGAGTCAGAGGACCTGGTTCTAATCTTGGTTCTGCCACTAGCCTGCTGGATGACCTTGGCAACTCCCTTAACTTCTCTGTGCCTCAGTTTCCTCACTTGTAAAATGGGGATTAAATATCGGTTCTTCCTTGTATCTAGGCTGGGGGCCCAAATGTGTGACAGGAATTGTGTCCAACCTGATTCTCATTTATCTACCCGAGCGATTGGTACAGTCTCGGTGCATAGTAATAATTTAACAGATGAAACCGAGAACATTCCTAAATGAATTGAAACATGCTGGTAATTTTATGATATAAAGATAATAGATTTTGCATAAACCAGTGGGTAGGAGTTTTACACCAATATATGTCCACCATGACAAAGAGGTCTACTTCAGCCAACACAGTAGAAAACTCGGAATTTCAAAATATGAAAAATGATTTTGATTATGGGTCCTTATGAGTTTAATAATTTCTTCCTCTGAGTCCAAGATTACTTTGGCTGCTTCTCTTAGAGAAGAAGCGTGGCTCAGTGGAAAGAGCCCGGGCTTGGGAGTCAGGGGTCATGAGTTCGAATCCCACTCTGCCGCTTGTCAGCTGTGTGACTGTGGGCAAGTCACTTAACTTTTCTGTGCCTCAGTTACCTCATCTGTAAAATGAGGATTAACTGTGAGCCTCACGTGGGACGACCTGATTACCCTGTATCTACCCCAGTGCTTAGGGCAGTGCTCTGCACGTATTAAGCGCTTAACAAATACCAACATTATTATTAACGTGGGTTCTAATCCTGTCTCTGTCATTCACCTGCTGGGTGGTCGGCTTAGAACGGTGGTCGGCACATAGTAAGCGCTTAACAAATACCAACATTATTATTATTATTAGTAGTATTTGACATCTTCAAAGTAATGTTTTCAGATTTAGTCTTATACCAAGTGAAAAGCCCTGATGGAGTTTTCACCATGACTGAAGAAGAGAGCCCGAGGATAAAGAGGTGGTTGTCGTCAGTAGTTCAGACCTGGAGATTGTCAAGGAATTCTGTTTCCTTGGTGGATTGTGCATGGATGGTCAAAAAAGGAGAAATCAAGAAGGTCAGAATCCCTCCATGTCTTGGAATGAAGAATCACAGTACACCTTTGCTGACTGTCCAGACGAGGAGAGTTGATGATAACAGGATACCCAGACAGCTACCGTCCGATGCGCTGAAGAGATAGCGAAGGAGGGGAAGGAAAACAGAAAGGGAAAAGTGAGGAAAGGAGAGCAGAATTGTTTGAAGATGAAATGAGTCGGGACCTTTGGCGATATAGCCTAGTGCAGGCTGCCAGAGATTATAAGCTCCTTGAGGACAGGTATTGGAACTATATTAACTCTATTGCACTCTCCCAAGTGCTTGACACAGTGTTCTGCACAAAGTAATTGCTCAATAATAGTATTGATTGCAAGAGGCATCCTGGAATATAGCAACAAGACATGGATTACTTCTTTGAGAGAACAAACTTTGGGAAAGTCATCTTATGTTATTATTATCATCATCATCATCATGATGCGGGAAAAACTATACTCAGCATTGGGAAGAAGACAGGAACATCAAGACGTGGACCATGGCCTGCAAGGGGCTCACTATCTAAGAGTGGGTAGAACTGATATGTGGGGGGATAAAAGATTCATTGAAATCAAGGAATGAGACAGGTTGAAATGATCTCTTCAAAATCATGGAATCAGTTAAGAAATGGGAACTGAAACAGTTGGGAAGCAGTGAGAGCTACTGGAAAGAACCCAGGCCTGGGAATCTGAATCCTAATTTTGACAGAGACATTTGCTTTCCAAGTGATTTGGCCAAATCCCATAACTTCTCTGTGCCTTTGTTTCCACATCTGTAATATGAGGATTAAATACCTTTTCTCTCTTCCACTTTGACTCTGAGCTCCTGTGGGGCCAGAAACTATGTTTGACATGCTTGTCTTGCTGCTATTCCAGCATTTATAGCCCGGTGCTCAGTACTTAGAAAGCAAGTATAAATTAGTATTATTATGGAAAACAACCGGCACCTTGTAACATCATTGTTGATTTTATTCTATGTGTTGTCGTTCAGTTAACCTAGAATGGAAAGGGTAAAAAAGGCATAAGATCCTAGAAACACCGGATTTGAAATCACCAACTTGGGCTCAGTGAAGGTCAGCTTTGTTTCCTCCTGATATTAGGGCTGGAGGCAGTATAAGGGAGTACAGATAACCAGAAGTGGGGGACAGTTGGCAAGTAGATGCAGATGCAAGTAATTCAAATTGTGTGCTTCGCTGAGTTGTTTGAACCTAATGATGTTTGAAACTCAGTCACAAGCCTGACTGTATCAGTGAAATGCTGATTATTATTTATAAACACTCCCTACCTGCTTTAGTTACAAGAACCACCAAAATTAGTTGGGTTTTTTTTTTGGTTTAAATTGTCTAGTCAGTCACTGCCTTCCCCACCTGTGATCTAATTTCTGATCTTGTCCAAAACAATTAAATTCATCTTTTAATTGTACCTCACTCTCCATTTCCTGCCTCAGTCCCTTACTCATTCCATTTCCCACAACAGAGAGATCAAAGCTTACCGCATTTTCAAAGCCCTCCTAAAATCCCATTTCCTCCAGGAAGGCTGACCCAACAAATTCACGTTATCTCCAAGCTTAGAATTTAGGTAGTTTATTCCTTTCCTTAGCACTTATACATCTGTATTAGTATCATGCCCTAGTGGCTAGAGCACGGGCCTGGGAGTCAGAAGGACCTGGGTTCTAATCCCTCTTCTGCTACTTACTTGTTTGTCGTGTGACCTTGGGAAAGTCGCTTCACTTCTCTGGGTCTCACTTACCTCATCTGTAAAATGGGGATTAGGTCTGTGAGCTCCACATGGGACGCGGGCCTGTGTTCAATTGGAGAAGCAGCGTGGCTCAGTGGAAAGAGCACGGGCTTTGGAGTCAGAGGTCATGGGTTCGAATCCCAGACCTGCCACTTGTCAGCTGTGTGACTGTGGGCAAGTCACTTAACTTCTCTGTGCCTCAGTGACCTCATCTGTAAAATGGGGATTAAGACTGTGAGCCCCACGTGGGACAACCTGATTCCCCTGTGTCTACCCCAGCTCTTAGAACAGTGCTCTGCACATAGTAAGTTCTTAACAAATACCAACGTTATTATTAGCTCGGATCATCCCCCTGCTTATAGCAGTGCTTGACACATAGTAAGCACTTAACAGATACCATTATTTTTATCATTCATTTGCTAGTGAAGATATTTATTTGTACATTCAATGAGTTATTCGTCTTTTCATCGTGATATAGTTGAACTGCTTCCTGTTGTGTTCTTGTTCTTCCGCCTTCTCCCATTCCTTGTAAATCCTTTTCTCTGTCTGACTCCCTGTTAGGTTGTAAGCTCCTCTCAGGGAGGAACTGTAGATCTGGTTTCTCTTCCGTACTTAGTATGGCGTTTAGTACTCAGCGGCTCGGAACCAAGAGTACCGATTGACTGATGGATTGATGACCGAGGGACAGGGAGTCCAGAAGTATTCGGCAAACAGGGAGCGATGGTTCCTCAGCAGCCAGAAAAGTTGAGTTACACATTCCCCTTTAGAGAGCAGTGGAGCTTAGAATGCTTCATTAAATGTCTTAACTCAATAATAGAAATATAATAGTTTCCTAAGACAGGAACTATTACCAAATTTATATTTTGTTATTAGAGAATCTCAGACAAAATAGAGCATTTTGATTAGCTGACAGTTACATCATCTCCAGACGTATTATGCAGTGTTAAACAAATGTATTGTTGTTAATAATCCTTAATTTCCCCTTACAATGGCAATAATAAACTCCCAGGGAATACATTGCTGGTAGATGATTGAATTTCTCAGGTGGTTAAAGGCATTTAGCCTGCAGGCCCAGGCCTCATTTACAAGCCACCTCGACAGAGGAGTCATTGGCTAAATGCACACATTGCCACTTAATTGTGTGCAAACGTGAATAAGTCCTGCTCAGTTTTGTGGAAGACACAATTTATCCTGCCTGGGCTGGCAGGGGAGTGTGGGGATGGGGAGTGGGGAGAGGCATATTTTCCTGCAAATTCTGCTCACTGAGCCTCTGATCAATGAGCCTTTGACGTAAGGAGGACTTTCGGCTCCGCCATTTTGATTCACTGTGCTGAAATGGCTTAGTGGGTTTTCTTAACATCCAAAGGGGTGTTCGACCTGCTGCAAGGTCTGGGTGGAATCAGCACGGATGGAGTTCAGAGCCTGGAGGTCCAGGCCTAGGGAGGAGAGAACGGGTGAGGGATGAGTGCCACCATAATGATAATAATTATAATTGCGGTATTTGTTACTATGTGCCAAGCACTGTACTCACTGTTGGGGTAGATACACGATAATCGAGTTGGAATTAGCCCCTCTCCAGCGTGGCCTAGTGGATGGAGTATGTGCCGGGGAGTCAGAACGACTTGGGTTGTAATCCCAGCTCTGCCACTTTTCTCCTGAGTGACCTCGGGAAAGTCACTTCACTTCTCTGTACCTCTGTTACCTCATCTGTAAAACGGCGATTGAAACTGGGAGCTCTATGAGAGACAGGGACTGTGTTCAACCCATTTATCTTGTATCTACTCCAGTGCTTAATGCAGTGCCTGGCACATAGTAAGCATTTAACGAATTCCATCATCAAGATCATCAGCACTCACAGTGTGAGTGGAAGGGAGAACAGGTACTGAATCCTCATTTTGCAGATTAGGAAACCGAGGCACAGAGAAGTGAAGTAACTTGCCCGAAGTAACACAGGAGGCAAGTGGCAGAGCTCAGTTCCTCTGACACACAGACCCATCCTATCTCCTCTAGGCTGTGCCTTTTTTTCCTGGTATTTGTTAAGCACTTGCAATGTTCCAGATACTGTACTAAGCGCTGGGGTAGATACAAGTGAACCAGGTTGGAAACAGTCCATGTCCCACATGGAACTCACGGTCTAATCCCCATTTTACGGGTGAGGTGGCTGAGGAGCAGAGAAGGGCAATGGCTTGTCAAAGGTCACGTGGCACACAAGTGGCAGAGTCAGAATTAGAATCCATGTCTTTCTGACTCCTAGGCTTGTGCTCTATCCACCTGGCCACGCTGCTTCTTACCACCCGATCTCTTCCTTTCACTCCCCCTCTACCTTGACTGTCCCGGAAATCCCCAACACAGTGTACAGAAGGGTGACCACAGCGTTGGCTAAAGGACATGGTTTTCCTCATTTGCTTATGTAAATGAATGAGAATGACCTAGTTAAATCTCACCTCACCACGCTACCCCACAGGTTTCTTTCTGGGAGCAGCAGGCATGCTCTCTGCCCTTCTGAGCAAGAAGAAACCATTTTCAATCAGTCAATCAATCAATAGTTGGGGTGGTGAATACGGGGGTCGGGGAGGGGAAGATGAGGTCGTTTAATAATAATAATAATGTCGGTATTTGTTAAGCGCTTACTATGTGCAGAGCACTGTTCTAAGCGCTGGGGTAGACACAGGGGTATCAGGTTGTCCCACTCACAGCCTTCATCCCCATTTTACAGATGAGGTCACTGAGGCACAGAGAAGTGAAGTGACTTGCCCACAGTCACACAGCTGACAAGTGGCAGAGCTGGGATTCAAACTCATGACCTCTGACTCCAAAGCCCGTGCTCTTTCCACTGAGCCACGCTGCTTCTCAGTTTAGGGAAGGCTTCTTGAACCTAATACGGTTTTAGTCAGGCTTTGAGGATGGGGAAAGTGGCGGTCTGTCAGATGTGAAGGGGGAGAGAGTGCCAGGCCAGAGGTAGCACATAAGCAAGTGACTGGAGCAAGATAGACAAGGTCGATCGATGTACATCGAGTAGGTCGGCATTAGAGGGACAAAGTAGTGGGAGAGGAGGGAGGTTAGGCAGAGCTGATGGAGCTTTCTTAAAGGATGAGCAAAATTTCATTTTCAGCCGAGGAGGGAAGGTGAAAGAAAGCAGGATTTGCAGCTGGAGGGAGAGAAGGGCACTCGGAATGGAGTTTCGGCGTGAGGGGGAAGTGAAGTTGGGTGTGTGGCGTGGCAAACCCACCCTCTCCGTCAGCCACAGTTAGATCAGCTGTGCCTCATGAATGGATCCCCCTCTTAATGGACTCGTACACATACACATATGAACATAAAAGCAGCATGGCCTAGTGGGGGAAGCAGCGTGGCGTAGTGGATAAGAGCACGGGTCTGGGAGTCGGAAGGTCAGCTGCTCTAATCCTGGTTCCGCCACTTGTCTACTGTGTGACCTTAGACAAGTCACTTCACTTCTCTGGGCCTCGGTTCCCTCATCTGTAAAATGGGGAATAAGACCGTGAACCCTGTGTGGGACAGGGACTGTGTCCAACGCGATTTGCCTGTTTGCACCCCAGCGCTTAGTACATTGTCTGGGCTGTAGTAAGTGTTTAACAAATACCACAACAAATTCCTAGTGGCAAGAGCATGGTGTTGGGAGTCAGAGGACATGGGTTCTAATCCTGGCCCTGCCACTTGTCTGCTGTGTGACTTTGAACATGTCACTTAACTTCTCTGTGCCTCAGCTACCTCATCTGTAAAATGATTAAGACTGTGAACCCCACGTGGGACAGGGGACTGCATCCAACCTGATTACCTTGTAATAATAATAATGGTGGTATTTGTTAAGCGCTTACTATGTGCCAAGCACTGTTCTAAGCGCTGGGGGGATACAGGGTGATCCGGTTGTCCCATGTGGGGCTCACACTTTTAATCCCTATTTTACAGATGAGGTAACTTAGGCACGGAGAAGTGAAGTGACTTGCCCAAAGTCACACAGCTGACAAGCGGGGGAGCCGGGATTCAAACCCATGACCTCTGACTCCCAAGACGGGGCTCTTTCCACTGAGCCAGTATCTACTCCAGCACTTAGAATAGTGCTTGGCACATAGTAAGCACTTAACAAATACCCTGATTATTGTGGTATTATTAATTTGTTGATTTATATTAATCTTTCTCTCACCCTTTAGACCAAATGCTCCTTGTGGGCAGGGAATGTGTCTACCAGCTCTATTGCATTATACTTCCCAAGAGTACAATGCTTTGCACACAGTAAGCGCTCAATAACTATCATTGATTGATCATGTAAACAGGTGTCAGGTGAGTCAGACTGAAGAGTCAACTTGCCCCAATATGGGTTTCTTTCAGGAACATACACATTCACCGGACAACTTTTCTGAACTGCCAGGCTTTTGACCTGGGTAGACTCAGGGGTCTATGGAGAGAGAGAGCCAGTCTCCGGGGTCACAGGATAATGAACTGGGGGATTTCCTGGGTCGACCCGCAAGCTCCATAGGATGAGAGTCTCCTGGAACGATGGCGATACCCCAGAGAGAAAAATAGAAAAGGAAAGCAGTCACTGTCAAATGCTCGGAACCGCATAGATGCCTGGATCCGAAGCCTTAATAATAATGTTGGTATTTGTTAAGCGCTGACTATGTGCAGAGCACTGTTCTAAGCGCTGGTGTAGAGAGAGGGTAATCTGGTTGTCCCACATGAGGCTCACAGTCTTCATCCTCATTTTACAGATGAGGAAACTGAGGCACAGAGAAGTAAAGTGACTTGCCCACAGTCACACAGGTGGCAGAGTTGGGATTCAAACTCATGACCTCTGGCTCCCAAGCCCGGGCTCTTTCCATTGAGCCTCGCTGCTGTGTCCTGAATCTGGGCTGAAAAATGCACCAAAATAATGCAGACATTTCCATGTCTTCCACCTTCTCCCAGTGGAAAGAACAAGGGGAGTCAGAGGGCCTGGGTTCTAATCTTGAGTCTGCCACATGCATGTTGTGTGACCTTGGGCAAGTTGCTTCTCTGGGCCTCAGGTACCTCATCTCTAAAATGGGGAATACATTCTGCTCCCTCCTATGCAAACTGTGAGCCCCATATAATAATAATGATAATAATGATAATAATGGTATTTGTTAAACACTTACTATGTTCCCTGGGGTGGATCCAAGCAAATTAGGTTGAGCACAGTCCCTGTCTCATGAGGGTCGCACAGTCTCAATCCCCATTTTACCGATGAGATAACTGAAGCCCAGAGAAGTGAAGTGATTTGACCAAGGTCGCATAGCAGACAAGTGGCCGATCTGGGATTAGAACCCTCGCCCTCCAACTCCCAGGCTCATGGTGTATCCACTATGTCATGTTGCTTCTCCAAAAGGGATTGTGTCCAAACTGATTAACTTGTATCTTCTCTAATACAGTGCTCATCAGAGTGCTTGGCACATAGTAAATGCTTAATAAATAATAATTGTGTTATTTCTTTAGCATTTACTATGTACCAGGCACTGTACTAAGGGCTGGGGTGGGTACAAACAAATCAGGTTGGACATAGTCCCTGGCCCACTTGGAGCTCATAGTCTCAACAGTTTTACAGATGAGTTAACTGAGGCAGAGAAAAGGAAAGTGACTTGTCTAAGGTCACACAGCAGACAAGTGGCGGATCTGGAATTTGAGCCCATGACCTTCTGACTCCTAGGCCCGTACTCTATCCTCTACGCCTTGCTGCTTCTCTAAATGGGCACTGTGTCCAAACTGATTACCTTGTATCTACCCTAGTGCTTAGTACAGTGCTTGGTACAATGCTTGGCACTAGTAAGTGCTTAACAAGTAGAATAATCACAATAACAATAATAATGATAATAACGATGATAACCATCAGGCGGAACTGAATGGTATCCTGAGGTGCTTTCCAGAACTGTGTATTTCACAGGAAGTGATTTGTCCTTTGACATGACCACATTTTTAGCCTATTCACATCTTTAGGTATCTCTCCAGAAATCAAGACTAACACATACAGGATACGAGTGTGATTTCCTCTGAATTAGCCTTTAATACTAAAAAGACTATAATAGGCCAGATCTCTTTGTTAAAGTTTTCTGAAAAACGGAAGGATGGTTGTTCATGTGTTTGTTTTTTTTTCTTCAAACCTCAGCAAACTAACATTTATCCACTGATTGACTGTGGGGGGAAACCACGGATGGGTTGGCTGGTGGGGGTTGGGCTTTAGGGAGAGAAAGATGAGGAAAAGCCATCATCTTAGCACCAAGCAACTTTAATATGAGATTAATGGAAGGACCAACCCACTCACAAAACCGCTAGTTACCTTGTGATTTTCAACATAGTTCCAGAGATTTTTTTTGTTTTAATGGTATCTGTGAAGCACTTACTTTGTGGCTGCTCTGCATACAGCAAGCGCTCGATAAATACGATTGAAGGAATGCCAGTCAGTCATCTTATTATTGAATGCTTACTAAGCGCAGGGCACTCTTCTAAGAGCTTGGGAGAGTACAATATAAGAATAAACAGGCACATTCCCTGGCCAAATAAATAAAGAAATGACAGGCATGTATGTAAGTGCTGTGGGGCTGAGAGGGGGGATGAATAAAGGGAGCAAGTCAGGGTTACGCCGAAGCGAGATGAAGAAAAGGAAAAGAGGGCTTAGTCAGGGAAGACCTATTTTCTAAGCACTGAGGTTCTTCTTAGATGCTGTCGTGTCATTTCCGATTCACAGCGACTCTATGTTTTTTTTCCATAGAGTTTTCTTGGTAACTAATACAGAAGTGGTTTACTCTTGCCTTCCCCTGCACAGTAAAAACTTTAGTCTCTGCCGTTGTCTTTGATCAACATTTTGATCACTCGATCATCCGCCTTTGACTCTTTCCCAGGCTGCGGCTGCTCAGCACAGGTGAATCAACTTTGTCTGACGCTTCAGCTTAGACCTTTCCATTCTGGGTAACCCTGTTGAGAAAGTATCTCTCAGTGGCTTAGTTCTAAGATTCATTAGCACACACACACTCTCATGCCACCGTAAGGCACTGATTCACAGGAGAGAGGCACTGGGGTAGATATAAGCCAAACAGGTTGGACACAGTCCATGTCCCCCATGGGCTCACAGTCTCAATCCCCGTTTTTATAGATGAGGTAACTGAAGCCCACAGAAGTGAAGTGACTTGCCCAAGGTCACACAGCAGACAAGTGGAAGAACGGGAATTAGAACCCAGATCCTCCTGACTCCCAGACCCATGTTCTAACCACTAGGCCATGCTTCAAAAAAATGCTAAGAATTCAAAACTTGCCCAATTGCCAAATAGTATTTAAGTCAATTCTGGACAGTAGGTGATAGTGCAGAATTCTTTACCAGTTTTTGAAAATGCATGTTCTCGAGCTACTTTTTGTCTCTGAGTCCACTAGTTAACGGGTCATTTTCCTCGGATGAGCATAAATCACTTTGACACTAAAATATTCATTCTACACGTCATGGTTGGTTGTCCTATCGCTACCACTAATTGCAAGTATTTTGCTTGTCTGTCTGTCCCATTAGATTGTAAAGTCCTTCTAGATGGAGAACATGTGTTTGGTTTCTGTTGAAGTTTACCAAATGCTTAGCACAGTGTGTTGCAGTCAGCCACCTAATAAATACTGTTACTACTAGATGTAAATAAATCATTAGATGACCTTTCACCCAAATGGTTGAAAGAGTTGTGGCCTAATGGGGCGATCAGTCCTTCAATCAGTCAGTGGTATTTTTGAATGCTTACTGTGTTCAGAGCACTGTATTAAGCACTTGGGAGAATACAATGCAGCAGAGTTCTCTGCCCCCAAAGAGCTTACAGTCTAGCGGGGGGCAGGGGGGTAAATATTAAAATTAATTACGGATATTTGGACCTCTGTGGAGCTGAATTTAAAGTTTCTTGATCCTTGACTTGATCCTTGTATTGCCTGTATGGCTTCTTAATCCACTGCAGGCTTTGGTAGGATTCTTAGCCTCCAGGCCTCATGACTACTAGCCAAGAAAGTGGCCAGGCACACATTGTGAACACCGTCACCGTTAGCCTACCCCTCTTCTGGAACTTTCTCTTTTTCATGATATTTCTTAAACACTTACTATGTCATAGGTCCTCTGCTATGCACTGTACTCGCCACTGGAGTAGATATAAGCTGATTAAATTGGACAGAGTCCTTGTCCCGTGTAGGACTCGTGGTCTGATTAATAAAAATAATAATCATAATAGCGATAATAATGGTAATATCTGTTACGGTATGTTCCAGGCACCGTATTAAGCACTGGGGTGGATACGAGCAAATTGGGTTGGACACAGTCCCTGTCCCACATGGGGCTCACGGTCTTAATCCTCATTATATAGATGAGGGAATTGAGGCCTAAAGAATTTAAGTGATTTCCCCAAGGTCATGGAGCAGATAAGTGGTAGAGATGGGATAAGAATCCAGGTCCTCCTGACTCTCGGGCCTCTGTTCTATCCACTAGGCCACGCTGCTTCACTGTGGCTTTAGGCTTCTGGGACTTTATAGTCCCACTTGGATTTCTGCCAAAGCATAGTTTAAAGGCTGCCCCGGCTTTATTTTTTTTTTCCATGTAGCTTCAGAATGCTACCAGATTCCCTAACTAGGATGCTGCTGCTGAATCTGAGGGGAAGAGTGCATGATAAAGCTACTGCTTGGCAGAGGGTGGGTTATTTACATGCAGTCGTTGGACATATGACCCAGTCGCTTCCTCAAAACCGTGGCTTAAGTCAAAATGTAAGTCAGAACAAATTTTCTCATGTGCCAGATGGAGGGATTGGTTCCTGAATTAATGTCGGATACTAATTTTTTTACCAAAATCTACTCAACATTATGTACTCACAATGACAACAATAATAATAATAATTGTGGTGTTTGTTCAGTAATTTCTATGCACGCTGAGAACTACACTGAGCGCCTAGGTAGATACACTATATGCAGATCAGACACAGTCCCTCATGGAGCTCACAGTCTAAGGAGGAAGAAGAATTGGTATTTCATCCCATTTTACAAATGAGGAAACTGGGTCACAGAGAAGTTAAGCGACTTGCCCAAGGTTACACAGCAGGCTAGTGGTGGAACCAGAATTAGAAACCAGGGCCTTAAAACTCCCAGGCCCGTTCTCTATCCACTAGGCCAAGGCTGCTTCCCAGCAGGATGAGGGGAGGGAAGTCTCAATGCAAGGTTAGCTCCATGCCAGTGCCGTGTAGGTGATTTTATTGTAACCATAACTTCCATTATTTCCTTTATCCTGCAGACCAGAGCATACTGAGGAAAGGCCAAAACAGCCCCTTCATCAGAAGTGACACCCTCTTGCTGACCCCTCCCTGAGACCTATTTCTGACACTTCAGGAAATCATATGATTTTTAGTCCCCCCAAAATATAAAATTCCACTACCCTCCTGTAAACAAGAACTCAATTTTCATAAACGGAGGAAAGAGTTTTCTCCCCTGCTTGAAAATGATAAAAGGCTATTTCCGCTTACCTCATAGAAACCCCAAGTGGCTTGTGAGATTTTCATACTTCTGAGCTTAGGTGCCTAACCTAAACCATGTCAACTGAGGTTTCTAGAAATCTAACTGGTCCAGTTGCAAAACTAGTTGGGTTTGCAATTTACAGTTTACAATTCTCCATTAAGGTCATGCTGAGAAGTCAGAAGTATTTTTCACAAATGAAACCCTGCTGGAAGAGAGTATTAGGCTAAGGGCTATTGCCATTTAGGGAGTTATTTTTATAGGACAAAGGTTAGCTTTAAATTGTTTATATTAAAGTGAAAGAGTTTACATTACAGAGCTATTCATATCTCCTTTTCCTTGGTTCTGCCATGTCATGCTTCCTGAATGTTTGACCTACTCTGTTTTTCAGAGCTGCTGTGAATTCTGAAGGGGTTTCCTGCCTCCTTTAATTCCACCAAAGCCTTGTCTTAGACCGTCAGAAGGTAGCCTCTTCTGTTCCTGGACAAAGCATCGTTTGTGTTCACGACAAATTCTTGTGCAAACAAAATTGGAAAGAGCTTAGCAGTGGGAGACAGGACTCCTGGATGTAATTCCAACTCTTACACTGACCTGCTGTGTGACTTCAGGCAAGTCACTTAACTCTCTGTGCTTCAGTTTCCTCATTGGTGAAATAAGGATCCAACACTTGCTTATAGGACAGAGACTTTGTCTGATCTGATAATCTTGTATCTACCCCAGAGTGACTGACAAATAGTAAATGCTTGAAAGTACCATCCTAATGGTACTCAATTGCTAATTCTGAATCGTGCAGTGTAGTAAGAGGCATCTTGATATTATTATTATTATTATTTTCCAGTGCCATCGAGTCATTTCCGATTCACAACAACTTTATGGACATACTTTCTCCAGAACGTCCCATCTTCTGCCATAATCCATAACCTTGCTGACGGTTCTTCTGTTATCACTGTTAAGGTTTCCATCTATCTGCTGGTCTGCCTCTTTCACGTTTTCCCTGGACTTTTCCTAGCATTAGTGTCTTCTCCAGAGAATTAGTCCTCCTGATGATATCTCCAAAATATGCTAATTTAAATCGAGTCATTTGGCCTTCCGAAGACCACATTCGCTTAATTTGCTCCAAAACCCATCTGTTTTTCCTTGGTATTCGCAGAAACCTTCTCCAAACCACATTTCAAAAGAATCGATGTGCTTTCTATTCTGTTTTTTCACTTTCTAGATTTTGGATCCACATAACTCATCCAGAAACTACGTGAGGAATAGCAGGTGTAAGGAGAAGTAGATATTGGAGATTTACAAGGAGGAAGGCACCTACCCACTTTTCCCTGGCCAGTTTTACCTCTTCTTGGTCTTCAACCTCAGCGGGGTTATGAGGAACACTTTGGAGGCAAATTCTGGGTTCTCCCCCAGTACTTAGTATAGTAATAATAATAATGGTGGCATTTGTTAAGCACTTACTACGTGCCAAGCACTGTTCTAAGCACTGGGGGGGGATACAAGGTGATCAGGTTGTCCTACGTGGGGCTCACAGTTTTAATCCTCATTTTCCAGATTAGGTAACTGAGGCACGGAGAAGTTAAGTGACTGGCCCAAAGTCACACAGCTGGCAAGCAGCAGAGCCGGGAATAGAATCCATGACCTCTGACTCCCAAACCCGGGGCTCTTGCCACTGAGCCACGCTGCCGGCACCTATTCAGCACTGAACAAATGTTATCATTATTATTATTATTATCAGTGTTCACTTAAGCCCAGTGTTGGAACTTTAGTGCTCTAATTTCCATTTCTCACTCCCCACATTCCCTAGCCGGCCCTTTTGCAGTTCATATCCCAGGCTCCAATCTTCTTGATTCTCCTTCTCTACCGAACTATCGCCTACCCCACAATACTCATGAGATTTTAAGTTATGATGCAAATTAAATCAGCCATGCAAATTACACTGTACCAGCCCTGCTCCTCCCCACCCGCCTCCAGGTTAGAGATGAAAATCTGCTCTGACCGGCCTTCAGGAAATCAGCAGCCATGATTTCTAAGTCCCTGTTTTCCCCTCTGCCTAAGGGAGGACAAGGCCTCCTGTGGAGGCTGCCTTCCCCATATGGTTTCAGGAAGAGTGCGGGGGTTGGGGGATGGATAGGAGAGAAGCTGTCTCTTCCCCACATCCAAACCGCACACTTTTCTCCTCTGTCAACCATACCTTGATCTCATCTATCTCACGGACGACCTCTCGCCCACGTCCTGCCTCAGGTCTGAAACGCCCTCCCTTTTCACATCCAACAGACGATCTCTCTCCCCAGCTTTAAAGCCTTATTGAAGGCCCATCTCCTCCAAGAGGCCTTCCCTGACTAAGCCCTCATTTCCTCTTCTCCCACTCCTTTCTGCATCTCCCTTGCACTTAGATTTGCTCCCTTTCTTTCTGCCCCCACCCCCCCCCCCCCCAGCTCCACAGCACTTATAAACATATTTGTAACTCATTTATTTATTTATACTAATGTCTGTCTACCCTTCTAGACCGTAAACTCTTTGTGCGGGGAATGTGTCTACCAACCGTACTCTTTCAAATGCTTAGTACAGTGCTCTGCACACAGTAAGCTCTCAATATATTCGACTGATTGATTGCTTCCCCTTTGAATAGATGCCTGGGTAGAACATAGGATGGAAAGATTTGAGATGAGTGATCCTGGGACTTAAACCGTATTTGGATATTTCAGTGTTTGTCTCCATTAATTCATCCATATTTATTGAGCCCCCTGTGTTATCAGCGCACTGTATGAGACACTTGGGAGTGTAAAATAAAAGTTAAAGACATGGACTTCTCTCTTAAGGAGTTTACAGTCTAGTGGGAGAGTTGAGTAGACACTTTTTTTGAGTGTAGTTCAGGCAATCGTGCTGGGGTCACCATCGCAGTGGGTCACGTTGTGAAATAAAGTCAGTTCTCGTGGAGAATCCATTGGCGTGATAGTTTAATTTCCGGCCCTGATGTTTTAGCAAGAGGGGGGTATCCCATCTTGCTTCATCTTGGTAAGGAGAATTGGAGTGCACCGTCTTCAATTCCTTCACTCAGAAAATTTATTCTTTTCAAACAATTTAGCACGTGCATGCGGGACCCTTGAATAGAGGATTTTATGAAGCTAGGAAGGATGAGAAAAATCTGTGGTGAATCAGCGGCTCTGGTATGACAAATTTCAGCAAAACAGTTGTCACAACTATGAGGTAAATAGCTCCTGTCTTCATTGAATGTTGTTCACTTTCAGGGTAGTTTATTCTTTCCATTGCCCTGAATGTAAATTAAGCCGCCATTTTTTGATGTCTGCTGTCCTTGTTAAAAACAAATGCCAGAATGTCACGTTGGTCTCCAGGTCTAGGATAAATTGCCAATTGACACTTCTGTTCTCCTTGTATTTATAACTCTGTTCAAAGCAGGAAGTCCCAGAGATTTCATCAAGGAGCCTGAGCTCTAGAGATTTCCAGTCTAATTTTACAGACACAAGATGCTGTGATAGTTTGGATTAGTATCCAAATATTTGAACACCCATCCCCCAGAGGGCCTCAAAACCGTTGGAAGTTCTGTTATCCATGCTTTAAAACTTTTTATTTACCCTGTTCGGTGAACTCCGTCTAAATGTGTGCTCAGTTGGATCTCCCCGCCCAGACAGGACCTGTGTGTTTATGCAAAGCCAAAAATAACCAGCTGAGAAAAGCCACCCTGGGCAGTAGTAGTGACAGTATTACTGGTGATAGTGATGACGTAGTTGTAGTGTGGTTTAGTGGATAGAGCCTGGAAGTCAGAAGGTCCTGAGTTCTAATCCCAGCTCCACCACGTGTCTGCTGTATGATCTTGGGTAAGTCACTTCACTTCTCTGTGCACAGTTACCTCATTTGTCATATGGGGATTGAAACTGTTATCCCCACTTGGTACAGGAACTGTGTCCAACTCTATTTGCTTGTATCCACCCCAGCGCTTAGTACAGTGCCTGGCACAAGGTAAGTGCTTAATAATACCATCATCATCATAGAAAGAGTAGTGGTGGTAGATAGGAATAATGATGGCGACGGTATCTTTTGTGTACCTACTGAGTGCAGTCAGCTCTATGAAGTGTACATCAGGAGAGCCCAGATTGACAGAATACCCAGATCTACAGTGGGGGATAAATGAAGAGAAATAGACAATTAGAAATTACAGCTTTTCTCTTCACCAAAGTCCCTCCCCTTTAAGGATCACCCCAACCGAGATCAATTACCTCAAGGCCTTTACTGAGCACATAAAAATGCAAGTTAAAACAAATAAGAGGTGAAAAAACAATTCCCTTATGAATGGTTACCTGCCTACACTCAGACCCCGTACTTGAAGTGGAGAAAGGAAAATGAGGAAAGGGGTTTGGCCAGACCAAAGTTATAATAATGTTGGTATTTGTTAAGCGCTTACTATGTGCCGAGCACTGTTCTAAGCGCTGGGGTAGATATAGGGTAATCAGGTTTTCCCACGTGAGGCTCACAGTTAATCCCCATTTTACAGACGGGGTAACTGAGGCACAGAGAACTTAAGCGACTTGCCCACAGTCACACAGCTGACAAGTGGCAGAGCCGGGAGTCGAACCCATGACCTCTGACTCCGAAACCCAGGCTCTTTCCACTGTGCCTTATACAGGTCTTCATGCTGTTAGGTTTTCATTGCAAAGAAAAGCAGTGTGGCCCTAGTGGACGGAGCACGGGCCTTGGAGTCGGAAGGACCTGGGTTCTAAACCTG
Source organism: Ornithorhynchus anatinus (assembly GCF_004115215.2). Taxonomy (NCBI): domain Eukaryota; kingdom Metazoa; phylum Chordata; class Mammalia; order Monotremata; family Ornithorhynchidae; genus Ornithorhynchus; species Ornithorhynchus anatinus. The sequence continues at coordinate 62,771,854 of NC_041735.1, read as the reverse complement.
GCTCGCCACTCATCCGCTGGGTGACCTTGGGCAAATCACTTCACTTCTCTGGGCCTCTGTTACATCACCTGTAAAGTGGGGATTAAGACTGTGAGCCCCATGTGAGACAAGGACTGTGTCCAACCTGACTAGCTCATATCTACCCTTAGCAACTAGTGGCTGGCAAATAGTAAGCACTCTAAAAATACTACAGAAAAAAATTGGGTGGTTTTATTTCAAGTCATTTGATGTAAGAGGCCTAATTCTGGCATGGGGTCGGGGAGAAGCAGAAGGGCCAGGGATAAGGAGGAACAGGCAAGATCCCAACGCTCCTTTGTTCATTCATCGGACGCTGCCTCAGAGAACTGTGTGTGTGAGAGAGATGAGGGGTTTTGCCAAACCGAGCAGTTGAGCACTGGATGATTCCTCATGCTTCCTTTCCACCTCTATGTAGTTCACGGCTCTATGGTGTTTTGTCTCCTTGCTCCCCTAAATGTTCTCCACTTCTGCCCATCTTTTCACCATTCCCCTGCCCGCCCTCGCCCATCACTTCCAGTGAAATGGGCCTATTTACAGAAGCAGCGCTGTCTAGTGGAAAGAACACAGGACAGGCTCCACCACTAGCCTGCTGTGTGACCTTGAGCAAGTCACTTCACTCATTCTCTCTGTCTCAGTTCCCTCATCTGCAAAATGGGGATTTGATACCTGGTCTCCCCACTATTTAGACTGCGTGTCCCATGTGGGAACTGATGATCTTATATCTATCCCAGTGTTTAGCACAGTGTTTGGTATGTAGTATGTGCTTAACAAATATTATTACTATTACTATTATTACTGATATCACTATTATTATTGAAAGGAAACAATAAGGGGGAAGGGATTTCTGGGATTTATCTCCTCCTCCTTCGCCACCACAACTGGCCACCATCCTGCATCATCCATGGGTGCTGATGCCCGGATATTGGACCAGAATTGAAATGCCGCTTCCTGCCCTGAAGCAATTTTCCTGGAGCGGGAATGCCACAGCCACCATGGCCGTTCTGCCCGGGGGCTGTTCGACCACCAGCCTCCAACTCCGCTGCCTCCCACTGGAGTATAAACTCCCTGAAGGCGGGGTTCATATTAAATTCTCCCAGTGCTCCATACACAAAATGAATACCGTCGATTGGTTGGTCTGAACTTGGGGTGAACTACCTCCCTGGGGGCCTCCAGCCAGGTCCAAAATGAACCTTCTGTGTGGTGGAGAGAAATTTCCCTCAGAACTGGATTCCACCTTTCTGGTCACACCTGTCTCTTGCCCAGTGAGGTCAGTTCAGCAGCAGTTACACCTCCCCAGCCCCGTCCTCTGGCACTGCCAATCCTTGCTGCCCTCAATGGGTGACTCAGGGGTTCATCCCCACCCCTCTGGCCTGCTGCCTTAGACTTCTGAGATCAGATATCTAAAAGCAGCTCATAGAGTGGGGCATTTGGGCACCTTAACTTGGGCTTCAGCTGCCCTAAGCGCTCAGTAAATACGATCGAATGAATTTCAGTGGATGGCCACAAACAAAGAGTAACTTGATTGGGTTGATTAGACCGTGAGTCCCTCCAGGAGCAGTGGGTTTTATTGCCACCTGTATATTCTCTCCCAGCACTTAGTACAGTGCTCTGCACCAGAGCAAGTGTTCATTCAATTCAATTTTTATTTTTTGAGCACTTAATGTGTACAGAGCACTGTACTAAGTGCTTGGGAGAGTACGATACAACAATAAACAGACACATTCCACAACAAGCAGTTAATGACTACTACTTTTGCTCTTAGAATTTGATTAGGTTTTTGGGGTGGCCGTGGTTCCTCTGCTCGACAGCCATTGGACGGGTTCATGAAATTTGTGGGCATCTGCTGGAAGAACTGGCCTCTTGAACGTGTTCTGGGAGGTTTTAGGATTTGCCATCAATGTTCAATCAATTGTATTTATTGAGCACTTACTGGGTGCAGAGCACTGAACTAAACAGGTGGGAGAGTACAGTTCGAAGAGTTGGTAGAGATTCCCTGTGCACAACAAGTTCACACTCTACAGGGGGAGACAGACATTGATATAATTAAATTACAGCTATGTATAAAAAAGCTATGGGGCCGAGGGAGGGGGGAATAAATGGAGCAAATCAGGATGACACAGAAAGAAGTGGGAAAAGAGGAAATGAGGGGTTAGTCAGGGAAGGACTCTTGGGGGAGATATGCCGTCAATAAGTCTTTGAAAAGAGGAGAATGATTGTGTCAGCTATGAAAAGGGAGGATCGTCCAGGCTAGAGGCGGGATGTGGGCGAGAGGTGGGTGGAGAGATAGATGAGATTGAGGTGCAGTGAGTAGGTTGGCACCAGAAGAGCCAAGTGAGCAGGCTGGTTTGTAATAGGAGAGAGACAAGGGTAGGTAGGAGGGAGCAAGGTCATTGAGTGCTTTAAAGCCTGTGGTAAGGAGTTTCTGTTTGATGCTGAGGTGGATGGGCAACCGCTGGAGGTTCTTGAGCAGCGGGGAAACATGGACTGAACTTTTTTTTAAAAAAATGATCCAGGCAGCAGAGTGAAGTATAGACTGGAGTGGGCAGACAGGTTTCAGGGAGGTCAGAAAGGAGGCTGATACAGTAATCAAGGCCGGATAGGATAAATGCTTAGATTAACGTGGTATCGGTTTGGATAGAGAGGGCGGCGTGACAATTGAACTGACAGGATTTAGCGATAGAGTGACTCTGTGGGTTGAATGAGAGTGGATCGAATTACAGTGGATGAAAAAGAGAGCTTAAAAGGCCAACAGCTTTGCCCAGGTTCAGGCGTTGGATTATCTGTTGGGCTGATTTGGTTGCAGTCCAGGGTCAGTGCTTGTTTTGGGGAGGACCGTGTTGTGTGTAAGAGCCGTCGCTCTCCCTCTCTTTCATCTCTTCTTAAGAGCAACAGCGTGGCTTAGTGGGAAGAGCACGGGCTTGGGAGTCAGAGGTCGTGGGTTCTATTCCTGGCTCTGCCATTTGTCTGCTGTGTGACCTTGGGCAAGTCACTTAGCTTCTCTGTGCCTCAGTTACATCATCTGTAAAATGGGGATGAAGACTGTGAGCCCCTTGTGGGACAGCCTGATAACCTTGTATCTACCCCAGCGCTTAGAACAGTGCTTGGCACCAACATTATTATTATTCCCTAAAACCACTCATTCTTACCTCCACTAAGGCTACTTCTCTGGCTGGAAATAGTTCAACAGAGCTAAAGGAAGCACTCACCAGCCAGCGGGTGTTCACAGGCTTGCTGGGATTTGGGACCAAGTTCTGAATCAAACAGTTCCCTTGCCTAAATGAAAACCAGGATTTAGCTTTGTACTGAGAAACTTCACAAGAACCAGTGTCGCCTAGAAGAAAGAGCTCCTGTCTTGGAGTCACAGGACCTGGATTCTAATTCCACTTGTTTGCTGTGTAACTTTGGGGCAGTCACTTCTCTGTGCTTCAGTTTCCTCATCTGTACAATGGGAATTTAATATCTGTTCGCCTTTCTACTTAAGACTGTGAGCCCCACTTGTACTAGGGATTGTGTCCCATCTGCATATACTCTGTCAAACAAAGCACTTGGTACCTAGTAAGTGCTTACAAATGCCACAATAATAATAATAATATGGTATTATTCTAGGATATTTAGATTGTTACAAGTCTAGGCTACAACCTTTACCTCTAGTTAGAAATGGTCTTCAGACGAGGTTTTAGTCAGAACAAGGTTTAGAAGACCTTGACGAATTTGCTCCTAAACCTGTCGACTCCATTAGTGGTTTGCCATGAAGTCATTAGGAAAGAGCATTGCAAATTTATTTTCAGGACACAACTTTAAGGGGTCTCGGTTGTGGATTTTGGACTTAAGCAGCTCCATCTGGCCACTTTGTAGTTTGGAGCCATTTCCTGCTGGAGTTGGAGGTGGATTAATAGGGGGATATTTTCCACTGTTTGGATACAGTTTCCAAGCCCCTCTTTTTCCCACTTCAGACAGTCTGGAAAGATGATCCGGGATTCCCCAGATCTTAGAGAAATCTTATCCAGCTGCAAGGAATGAACTCATGAGGATCTCATATAACAGAGATACTTCTCCTCTAGACTGTCAGCTCGCTGTGGGCAGGGAACGTCTATCAACTCTGTTATAGTGGACTCTCCCAAATGCTTAGTAAAGTGATCTGCACACAGTAAGCTCTCAATAAATACAATGGACTGACTGACTTCTCAGACAAATTTTTCACATACCTCATAAAAATAGACAGTCAGGGATTTTTTTAAAAAGGTCTCCAAGTCTGAGCTGCATAGCATGGGATCGCACAAGCCGCCCGAATGATGATTTCTAAGAGACTATATATATAGTCATCTGGACCCTAGGTGCTGGTACGCCATTAGTGATCCTGAAGGAGAGAAATTTTAGCCAATATGGATTCCTAAGACTGAATGAACTAAACTGTTCAAAAAGGCTGGAGAGAATTCACTCTATTCAAATCCCGACACTCGGTTTAGTAGAACCACAAAGTCTTAGCCTCTTTTCTCATGTGGAAATTTTCATTTGCCTGGTGCCATCTTCCCCTAAATCCATTTACAGTTTCGTGTCTCCATAACTAAAATGCTGAACTGCAATACCTATCACTGGTTCTAGGACTGAATTCATACTCCTGCCTGTGCATTAGAAACACTTTGGAAATGGAGCATCTCCAGCTGATGATGTGTCCTCTGACCTCTAGAAATTCAGTTTGGAGGCCCTTCTAATGCCAGGTCCTTTAGGCTGTGCCAAGCAGCTTTTGCACATGGCCACAATTTCATCAAAGCTGCCATGGCCTCGTTACCTTCCGATCAGCTACGTTTGGCTGGCTATTTTTAGGAATTTCCTACAAAGCCATATTCATGATAATAATTAATAATGGTATTTGTTAAGTGCTTACTATGTGCCAGGCTTTGTTCTAAGCACTGGGATAGATACAAAATAATCAGGTTGGACACAGGCCCTGTCCCACATAGGACTCACAGTTTTAATCCCCATTTTATAGATATAGGAACTGAGGCACAGAGAAGTTAAGTGACTTGCCCAAGGTCACACTGCAGATAGGTGGCAAAGGAAGCTTAGAACCCAGGTCCTTCTGACTTCCAGGCCTGTGTTCTATCCATTAGGATGCATCGCTTCTCACATCATCCATCATCAGCCATCAAATCACTGGGCTCTAGAAAGTGGGGCAATCAATGATCAATACTAAATCAATAGTCCCTTAATTCTGCCAAAATCAACCAAATGCTTGAGCCAGGCTGACAAATTTCCTTCTCCTCCTTGAGCCGACACGTTAGCTGACTCGCCGTAACCATCTCCAGATGTAGACCCGAGCAAACGTCTGGACACTTCTCAATCAGCACGTACCATCGTTGGGCTAGAAATAGATGAGCCCAGAAGGTACTGCCGCTCATTACTTTCTCCTATTGGGCTGGAGAGACCCTCTTAATCTTTTCCCATGTCAGTCAGTGGGAAAAGGAGTGAGAAAGGTCCCTTGGAGCCTTTGGGTTGGACAACCATGACTGCTGTTTATAGTTGTCTCGGCATCCAGCAGGCCGGGAGGTCTGCTTTTTACGCAGACCACTTCATGGCTCTGCCAACATAGGATCCAACTTCATCTCTTCCATTAGCTACACAGAATAGCTGTGTCATAACCATCAGGGTCATGGTTCTTATTTTCAATTGTACAACCGGGGCCTTCTGTCCCTAGGTGAACTGTAAAAAAAGACAAAACAAACTGTGTTCTTCTTTCCCTCCCTGTCTTGGCAGCTGCTGAATTTTTCTTTTACATGGTGGCATCTTTTCTTCAGATTATTCAGGTATTTTAATTTTTTTTGAGTAGAGCCAAGAGCAGTATATATACCAACTGCATAGTTGAACCCATATCTGTCAAGATTGCTATATAATAATAATGATAATGTTGGCATTTGTTAAGTGCTTACTATGTGCCGAGCACTGTTCTAAGCACTGGGGTAGATACAGGGTAATCAGATTGTCCCACGAGAGGCTCACAGTCTTAATCCCCATTTTACAGATGAGGTAACTGAGACACCGAGAGGTTAAGTGACTTGCCCAAAGTCACACAGCAGACAAGTGGCAGAGTCAGGATTTGAACCCAAGACCTCTGACTCCCAAAGGTGGGCTCTTTCCACTGAGCCACGCTGCTTCTTTGCACGCTGCTAATATCACATTAGCGCTCTTCATTAGCTGGATAAAACTAGAGGAGTAAATGAAAGGGCACGTAAAAAAAGAGATTTTCCCATGGAATACAAGGTACATTGCGTTAATGTGCTCCCAAGTTCCTCAAAACCCTGAGTTTTTAAATACTCACTACCTCCCAAAGAGCTTATGTGCATATCGCGCAGCCAATTACATAAGGATTAATTTGTTCACTTCTTCCCCTTTGTCTTCATCCTCTAGTCTGTAATTTATTCTAGTACCTCTCTCTCCCCATCTAATGATAATAATGATAATTATGGTTGGTGGTAAGTGCTTACTATGTGCAAGGCATTCTAGTAAGCACTGGGGTGGATACAATCAAATCGGGTTGGACATGGGACTCACAGTCTCAACCCCTGTTTTACAGATGAGGTAACTGAGGCACAGAGAAAATGAAGTGACTTGCCCGAGGTCACACAGCAGACAAGTGGTGGAGCTGGGATTAGAACCCATGACATTCTGACTCCTACGCTCCCGCTCTCTCTGCTCGGCCATGTTGCTTCTCTACTGATTCTATACAATAAGCTCCTGGGGGCAGGGATCTTGAGTATTAATAATGTATTCTCTGAAGTGCTCAGTATATTGGTCTGCTCACGGTGGGCCATCAATCAATACTATTTTTTATGGTATTTTTTGAGTGCTTTCTACGTGCAGGCACTGGGCTAAAAAAAATGAGGTAGATACAAGATAATCAGGTTGGACACAGTCCATGTCCCACTTGAAACACACAGCTTTAATCTCCATTTTACATGTGAGGGAACTGAGGTACAGAAAAGTTAAGTGACTTGCCAAAGATCACACAGTAGCCAAGTGACAGAGCAGGGGAGGGAACCCATTCATTCATTCATTCATTCATTCATTCATTCAGTCAGTCAGTCAGTCATATTTATTAAGCCCTTACTGTATGCAGAGCACTCTACTAAGCGCTTGGGAAAGTATAATACAACAATAAAGAGTGATAATCCCTCCCCACAGTGAGCTCACAGTCTAGAGGTCCTCTGACTCCCCGACATGCTCTTTCCACTAGGCCATGCTGCTTCAATTATTGATTGATTAATTGATAAAAATAGACCCAGATGATTTAAGTGTATTTAAAAGCAATGCTAAAAAACACAATAGAGATACCTGGGCAAATAACAGTGTGAATCCAATAGTAATGAAAGATTTTGATTCCATTTTTTGTGTACATATGCAAATACAAGTAGCTCACTTTCTTAGTGTTATCTTTTAGTTTTCTTCCCCCAAGTTCACCAAGAGCTAACTGAATTGGCCATTATCATTGCTAAGTAATAGTTTTTCTCATTATCTCATGCTAAAATGAAATGGGCTTTTATTTTTCTACCGTGTCGGTCAAGTACTTCAGAGGGAGGGAAAGGGAAGTCCTTAAGAAAAGGTAAGCTACGCAACCTAATGTCAGAATGAGAGGGTGATAGTTGAAAGGATATTAAAATTCGTTAGCACCGGCCCTACCAAGGAGATGATAGCAGTCTGACTGGAAGGTGGTTGATTTTTACTTCTTTTAGGATAATTCCTTCAGAAGTCAGGGCAATTCACATGATTGATGGAGTCGCTGATTCATTCATTCAATCATATTTATTGAGTGCTTACTGTGTGCAAAGGCCGGTACTAAGCTCTTGAGTCATCTGTAAACGTGTTATACATCTTTTGTAAAGTATATAAAGAAATTAGATATGAAGGAGCATAACATTAGTAGTATTGGGGTATTATGCATCACTGGGCCCGTCAAACGGCAGGGACTGTCTCTATCTGTTGCCGACTTGTTCATTCCAAGCGCTTAGTACAGTGCTCTGCACATAGTAAGCGCTCAATAAATACTATTGAATGAACTGGGCTTCAGAATTTCCCAGGAGTGCACAGTCAATCAATGGTTTATGGAGGACTTCTTTTGTGCAGAGCACTGTACCAGTCAATCGTAATTATTGATCACTTACTGTATGCAGAGAACACTAAGTGATTGGAAAGGACAGTAGACTCGGTAGACGCAATCCCTGCCCTCAAGGAGTTTATAATCTAGTTCACGGAGTTCTAGATTAGTACAAGGTTCATTGTTGGGTGTAAGTTTCAGCAAAAGCCATAGATTTTTTTTCCCCAATCTTTTCTAGGTTTCTACTCTATCTGCTACAAGATTTCCATTTCTAGAACAATCTCTGCAAGCCTCGCTAATTACCATGAAAGACCACCTACCTTGATCATATGCCTCCCAGCACTTGCTGTTTTCCAGTGAACTTCTTCACTCGTTTACAAACAGACCATGACAACACGTTGTGTCTGAGCAAACATTACCATTCTCTCTGATGTAGAGACCTACGGTGAGCATATGTTTCCCAGAAAACTAATTTTCAACTTTAACAGTTTTGGAAGAGAAACTACCCACAACAAACAAAAGACAGAAAGAGGAAATAATTTGAAGCAGCTCTTAGTTTTCTGTGTGGGAAAAAAGTACATGTGGGTTGTACCTTGATTTCACGCTTTGCCATTTTCATTTAATTTTCTCTCTAGGTGGCTGCTTTTTCTGGAACCAACAAAAGAGCTTGGTTAAAACGTTTTGGATGATTATCAAAAATGAAAGCCTCACAGGCAAAAGAGGAATTTCTTGTCTTTACTTTTGAAGACAGAGACCACTGCCTAATTTCCACCTGTGTATTCTTTCTCAGAGCTTAGTACTGTGGTCTGTACACAGACAGCACTTAGTAAATACTGTTAATTGATTAATTCTTTCATCAGAAGCAGCGTGGGCCTAGTGGATAGAGCACAGGCCTGGGAGTCAGGAGGACCTGGGTTCTAATCCCGCCTCTGCCATTTGTCTGCTCTGTGACCTTGGGCAAGTCACTTCACTTCTCTGGGCCTCAGTGACCTTATCTGTAAAATGAGGATTAAAACTGTGAGTCCTTTGTGGGACATGGACTGGGGAATGTTAGTATCTACCCCCATCGCTTGGTACAGTGTCTGGCACATAGTAAGCGCTTAATGAATGCCATAGAAAAATCAATCACATTTACTAAGCACCTAATAGGTGCAGAGCAGTCTATTAAACAATTGGGAGAGTACAATACAACTGAGTTTTATATGCATTCCCTGCCCACAAGGAGCTTACAATCTAGAAGGGGAGACAGAAGTTAATAGAAATAAATAAATTACAGATATGTTCATAAATCCCATGGGGCTGAGAGTAAGGTGAATAAAAGTCCAAGTGCAAGGGTAACACAGAAGGGAGTGGGTGTAGACAAAATGAGAGTTTAGTTGAAGAATATTCCACTCCTACCTCGGGCAGTGGCTAGCAAGTGGAAGGCAATCTGCTACAAGTCGAAACTCACCTGTGCTGGACAGCGGCCGCATGGGAGAGAGTCGAGAGCAGAGACTCAAGTTTAGCGTGCGGAAGAATGCAATGGTAAACAGTGTCCATATTTTTACCAAGAAAACTCTCTGGATCCACTACCAGAACGATTGCAGATGGAGAGTGGGGCGTTTTGGGAGAGATGTGTCCATGAAGTTGCTATGGGTCGGAGATGACTTGACCGCCTAAGACAAAGGGGGGGGAAATGTCTTTTGGAGAAGTGATTTTAATAAGGTTTTGAAGGTGGCGAGAGAGATTGGTGTGGGTGCTAATCCCGGCTCTGCCACTTGTCTGTTGCGTGACCTTGGAAAAGCTATTTAACTTCTCTGTGCCTCATTAACCTCATCTGTAAAGTGGGGATTAATATTGTGAGCCCCACATGGGACAACCTGATAACCTTGTTTCTATCACCGTGCTTGGCACATAGTAAGTGCTTAACAAATAGCATAATTATTATCATTATTATTATGGTCTTTTAAATATGAAGGAGAATGTAGTTCTAGGCCAGAGGACTGATACACTAATTAGTAATTACTAGTAATATTATTCTTAATAATAAATACATACTATAAAATCACATCTTTCGAGAAGCAGCGTGGCATAGCGGCTAGAGCGCGGGCCTGGGAGTCAGAAGGTCATGGGTTCTAATCCCGGATCTGCTGCTTGTCTGCTGTGTGACCTCGGGCAAGTCACTTCACTTCTCTGGGCCTCAGTGACCTCATCTGTAAAATGGGGATTGAGACCGTGAGCCCCACGTGGGACAGGGACTGTGTCCAACCCGATTTGCTTGTATCAACCCCAGCCCTTAGTACAGTGTCTGGCACATAGTTAAGCGCTTAACAAATACCATCATTATTATTATTATCTCATCCAAGGGGGCTTTCTGAAGTAAATTATCTTTTCCCTCACTTCCTCTCCCTTCTTTGTCCCCCTCGTATTTGGATCTGTAATTATTGTTATTACCCTTTAAACACTTGATATTCACCCCACCTCAATTATCCAATCAGTGGTATTTAATGAGCACTTACTCTGTGCAGAGAACTACACTAAGCTCTTGGGAGAGTATAATCGGATGCATCCCCTCAGCCCCACAGCCCGAATGTAAATATCCAGAATTTACTCATGTAAATGTCTTTGTCTCCCCTAAACTCGGAGCTCTTTATGGACCAGGATCCTGTTTACCAACTGTATTGTACTCTCCCAGGTGCTTAGTACAGTCCTCTATGTGCAGTAAGTTCTCAATAAATACCATTGACTGATTAATTACAAATACTTCTACTCCTAAAAGGGATGGCCAAACTTGGCTTGTGAATCCCACACGGCTCCTCGCCACTTGATGTGCGTCTCGGGCACATCTCCTTTAGGATTTATTATTTCTCCGCTGCCTCAGCGTGCATTCATTCAGTGGTATTTACTTGAGTGCTTACTGTTCGCAGAGCACTATACTAAGTGCTTGGGAGAGTACAATATTACAATAAGCAGACACAGTCCTTGCCCACAACGAGCTTACAGTCTAGAGGACGAGCTTTTACATGCCACAGTGTTCTGCTGCTCCAACTTTTTGGCATCGGTGGGCTTCGAGGGGGTGAGGTGCAGGGCCTCCCGCCCCCACTGCCAATCTGGGCCCTCGTGCAGGAGGGTTCAGAGTCCAATCCCACCCCCCACCCCTACTCTGTTTCTCACTCACCACTGGCTCCCATCTCCCCACTATATCTCCCTGCCACCCCCAAACCCCAAAACATCTGCTCACCATTCTGGTTAAAGACATTGTTTTTAGTCTGTGGTTCTTGATCACATTACCTTCTTGGTTTGTGGCCGCTCAGTTCGGGAGGCTTGGCCACCCTTTGTTTGTTTCTTTTGTCGACTTCATTTCTGTTTCTCCCCTTATTTCAGTTTTTTGTATTTCCTCCCTAACTTTCAGGTCACTAAATTGGTTGGTGACTCAACTTTGAATCCATTTTTTTTTTTTCTTCTGAGGAACTCTTCACTGTTTCCTTTCTTCTTTCTGGTTAATTCTCCAGCCGTTTCATCTTTCTCTCTGTTGTTTTCCACTGATCCTCTTCCCCAACCCCTGAATATTTCTCTGCCATTTTGTTTTAAGAATGAATTGGAACGCACGAGTTTAGGGTCCTTTTGTTAGATTAGATTCCAGTGGGATGAAAATATTCTCTTCAAGTCTTCCGGGATGATTTGTGATGGATGTCACTGGATAGACGGAACTGAAGATCTTTTTGATTTTCACACCACTGATGTGGACAGTATCTCTGATCAAACTTATTGCGCTATCTTCTGGTTCTTATGCATTAATTTCCTAACCCATTCTACTCTGTTTTGTATTGAAATTGTTTAGCGTACTATTGGTGCATATCATGCAGTCATTAACTGTCCACTGCCCGTAATGACGTTGTTTTCCTAGGTGATACTTGAAAATGGGAGCAGATAGATTGTAATCTGTTTCACTCACAGATTCTATTATAGCATGTGATGACCCGAGCAGTTGCTACTGAAATTTTCGTGAAAGTCAGCGTAAGTCGAGTTCCCTCTGAAATCGTTTAAGGCCTTGAGGATGGCCCTGAATGAAAATTGAACTTATTTTTGTCCACAGTTGTGTAATTGGCATTCTACATTACTCGATGGTAGGAATGTGAACGTGCCACTGTTGAGAATACGGAACAGAATTCATCTTGAGCTGTACTGATGTGCAAGTTAAAGTTGCTCAAATCTATGTTTATGTAATTGTGACTGGTGAGTGCTAGTTCCCAGTGGCAGAGAGTCTTCTGGATTACTTTCTGAGCTGCTTGACAATTGTAAATTCTATGAAGGCAGGGACTGTAAATTAACAATTCTATCATACTCATCCAAGCCCTTAGTACAGTGCTCTCCACACGGTAAATGCTCAATAATACCATTAATTGTACATCCAGAAGTGAGATTCACCTTCCTGCAGTTTCAAGGTCCAAGGGCAAACTGCTTCCGTGTTGATGAGGAATCTGATGCTTCCAATCGGGGGTTGGTTTGTGGTTTAAATAATCATAAGATAACTGAGGTATTTTGAGCGCTTACTATGTGCCAAGCTCTCGGGGATGGGATCGATTCATGATGATGTGACAGTCTGTCAAAAAAGGTAAAAATGACTGTGGTATTTGTCAATTGCTTACAATGTGCCAAGCACTGTACTAAGTTCTGGGGTAGATATAAATAATTCAGGTCCCACCTGGGGCTCACTATCTAAATAGGAGGGAGAACAGATATTGAATCCCCACTTTGCAGTTGAGGGAACTGCAGTGATAATTGTGGTATTTATTTGTTAGGCACTTACTATACGTCAGGCTCTGGGCTGGATATAGGCAAATAGGGTTGGACACAATCCCCGTCCCACGTTGGGCTCGCAGTCTCAATCCCCCTTTTACAGATGAGGTAACTGCAGCCCAGAGAAGTGAAGGGACATTCCCAGAATCACTCAGCAGACAAGTGGCAGAGCTGGGATTAGAACCCAGGTCCTTCTGACTCCCAGGACCGAGCTCTTTCCACTAGGCCATGTGTCCTTTCTATTTCTCATATTCCCCCTGAGCAACACTTTTTTAAACTCTGGAATTCCCGGACCCTTGCACGCTCAACGCTCCTATAAAGCGGGGCTCGTGTTCTTACTCATCCGTGCGTCAGGAAAACCCCACTGAGATGCTCACCGAGTCTGATGCCGTGCATGTGTGCACAAGTGGTTTCTTCTCAAACCCTCAATGCTTGCTCCCACCTTCTCTGTTGTCTGGAACTCCGTCCCCCTTTATGTCCAGCAGACCACCCTTCTCCCCCTTTTCAAAGCCCATCTGAAATCACATCTCCTCCCGGAGGCCTTCCTTCATTCATCTCTCATCTTCCTACCCTATTTCCGCTCCACCAATTCCACTTCATCGCTCCCGCCTCGACGAGGCACCTCAGAAGTCCCTACCAGCCACTCCAGGCTGTGCTACATCTATCTCACGCATTGAATCAATCAGTGAGTGGTATTTACTGAGTGCGGAGTACTCTATTAAGCCCTTGAGAAAGTCAAATATAACAGTGGATAGGCACCATAAATCAACCATCCAGTCAGTGGTATTTATTGAGTGCTTACTGTGTGCAGAGAATTGTACTATTTTGGGAGAGTGCAATGCGGTAGAGTTTGTAGAGACGTTCCCTGTCCGTAAAGAGCTTACGCAGCTTACAGTCTAGAAGGGGAGACAGATATTGAAATAAACTACAGATAGGGAAAGGGCAGGGTGAAAGGATAGGAACATAGGTTCTGTGGAGCTGAAGGTGGGGTGAATATCAAGTACCTAAAGGATACAGATCCAAGTGCATAGGTGACAGAGAAGGGAAAGGGAAATGAGGGAATGAATAGTTGAGGAAGGCCTCATTGAGGAGACGTGATTTTCCGATGCCTTTGAACATGGGGAGAGTACTCTTTTATACCTTTATCATCTTCTGCGTGGCTCACTGGAAAGAGTCCGGGCTTGGGAGTCAGAGGTCATGGGTTCAAATTCCGGCTCAGCCACTCGTCAGCTGCGTGACTTTGGGCAAGTCACGTAACTTCTCTGTGCCTCAGTTACCCCATCTGTAAAATGGGGACTAAAACTGTGAGCCCCACATGGGACAACCTGATCACCTTGTATCCTCCCCAGCGCTTAGAACGGTGCGCTGCACATAGTAAGCGCTGAACAAAGGCCATTATTATTATTATTGTTATTATCCTATATTCTTGTAGTTAATTTTAGCATCTGTCTCCCAGCTAGATTGTATGCTCCCTGGGGAAGGGATCATTTCTACTGATTCTATGGTACTGTCCCAACCACTTAGCACAGTACTCTGCACACAGGGGAGGTACTAGATAAATGTTATTAATTGACTGACAGTCTATGATGAGTTTCATAATGATAATAATGATGGTATTTAAGCGCTTACTATGTGCCAAGCACTGTTCTGAGCACTGGGATAGATACAAGCTTATCAGGTTGACCCACGTGGGACTCACAGTCTTAATCCCCAGTTTACAGATGAGGTAACTGAGGCACAGAGAAGTTAAGTGACTTGCCCAAAGTCACACAGCTGACAAGTGGCGGAGCTGGGGCTAGAACCCACATCCTCTGATTCCCAAGCCCGGGCTCTTGGCTCGCATATTCAGATGAAAAAATGTCCAATACCAGCAGACGTTGTGGCTAAACTGGGTGTCCACATGTCGATGAGCTAGAAAGATTAAGCAGGAGATTTTACCTTAAGAAGAGATTGGCATCCGCCGACACGTTAGTGAATAACAGGTAAGCCTTTGCAAGCACTATTCAGAGTTATCTGATGAATCTGTTGTTCACATATCATGAATCACAGGCACGTGTAACCTGAGACGGGGCGACGGTTTTTCTTTGGCAAGCTCGCGCCCAATGAGTATTTTTACTTCTGTTTCTGGGTGAATTTATGGGGTTGTTATGGCTTCCCCATTCAAGAAAATCACCCATTCCATCTCCTCTTTGGTGTCAAGAAAGTGAATCCCAGAGCCGATGGGCCCTCTTTTTATCTTCATCTTTTGGCAGGACTTTAAAGGGCAAGCAAGAAGCTTGACAAATAAATGTGCAGTCTAAGTACGGGAAGATGTTGGGAAATTACAGGCTCTTTATAGAGAGCGGAACACGGTCCTAAGCACTTGGGACAGTATAGTAGAGTTATATAGAGAGAGAAGCAGCGTGGCTCTGTGGAAAGAGCCCAGGCTTGGGAGTCAGAGGTCATGGGTTCGAATCCCGGCTCCGCCGCTTGCCAGCTTTGTGACTTTGGGCAAGTCACTTCACTTCTCTGTGCCTCGGTTCCCTCATCCGTAAAATGGGGATTAAAACTGTGAGCCCCACGTGGGGCAACCTGATCACCTTGTATCCCCCCAGCGCTTAGAACGGTGCTTTGCGCATAGTAAGCGCTTAACAAATACCACCATTATTATATGACACGAGCTTCTCCCTCAAAGAGCTTACGGTCTAGCAAGAACCGTGTGGGACTATCATCATCAAGTGCTGTCAAACTGTTCCTGATTTACGACGACTCCTTGGACCCGTTTTTTCCAGGACGTCCTACAGTCGCCTTGTTCTGTAGAGTTTTCTTGGTAAAACTATGCAAGTGATTTGTCATTGCCCTCTTCCTCATGGACCTCTAGTCTGTGTCTTTAAATGATCTTTCTGGTCATTCCACTATGAAAGCTGACTGATACTCCCATTAATAATAATCAGGGTATCTTAAAAGCATTTAACTCCGTGTCGAGCACTCTGTTGATCAATGGGGTAGATATTATATTAAGCAGATTGGAGACGATACCTGTCCCACATAAGGCTCACAGCATAAGAGGGAAAGAGAACAAGTATCATATCCCCATTTTACAGGTGAGGACACCGAGGTTTAAAGAAGTTCAGTGACTAGCTCAGGTTTACATGGCAATCAAGTGACAGAGCCAAGATTAGAAGCTCATTTCTTGAATCCCCTGGCCCGAGATCTTTCCACTAGGCTTCCCAAGAGACAAGAATTTGGCAAAGGGATTATGTTTTTAACTCAATGTATGTGGGACCTCATCATCATCACTATCATCATCAACAGCACTTAATGAGCCCTTACTGTGTGCAGAGCAGCGTACAGATCGCTTGAGAAGCAGCGTGGCTCAGTGGAAAGTGCCCGGGCTTGGGAGTCAGAGGTCATGGGTTCGAATCCTGGCTCTGCCACTTGTCAGCTGTGTGACTGTGGGCAAGTCACTTAATTTCTCTGTGCCTCAGTTACTTCTTCTGTAAAATGGGGATTAACTGTGAGCCTCACGTGGGACAACCTGATTACCCCGTATCTACCTCAGCGCTTAGAACAGTGCTCTGCACATAGTAAGCGCTTAACAAATACCAACATTATTATTACAACGCAACTGAGTCAGTAGACACGTTCCTTTACCACAGCCTGATATTTACTCACACGCTGACGTCCTCTAAAAGATCTGTGGAGAGTCAAGCAGGCGGAGAACCGACCAGTTCATTCAGGCATAGTTAGTTAGGAACATTGGTCTGCTGCATCCGAGCATTTCTGGGAAATCTCCTCCTTCAGGTGGATTTTAGAGCTACTTGGAGGGTTGAACAAAAACACCTGTGGATATGAGGTCGGGCAGGGTGGGGCCTAGTAATGTACTTGATTTCCTCAGCACTGTCTAGTCTCTTGTGAATCAGGACAACCATCGCTAAGAAGCAGTGATTCAGTGGCTCGTGACAGAAATCTAGGAGTGGAACAAATGCAGGAGAGGCAACCACATGCCTGCTGTGAGACCTTGGGCAAGCCACTCAGCTTCTCTGTGCTTCTCTCCATCTGTTAAATGAGGAGCTCCTACCGACTCTTCCTCCCCCTTCCTCCCCGTGAGACACGGGCTTTGTCTGACCTATTACTTACCTAACCCAATGCTTAATATGGTGCTTGGCACATTGTAAGTGCTTCATAAATACCATGATCGTTATACTTATTATAATGGGTGGGAGAGGAAGAGAAAGTGACTCTGGGTCTTTGTCTGAGGAACATATCTGAATGTTGATTTGGGAGGTGAAATTGCAGAGTACGTGCTCGATAAATGACAGTCCCAGTGGGAGAACAAATGCAGAGGTGACACAGATGTAAGTGGCAAGAGGGGCTTTTTCAAATAATTTTTTGGTTTTTTCCAACATTAAAACAGTAGTGGATAAGAGCATAAGTAATATTTTCAGACCGGTGGTCGCTAGCTCCAAAAATCCTGCCTCTGACAGGATGCCATGAATTATGCTAACAACGACGACTGTGGTGTTTATTCAACTCTTAAATTGACTCTGCAAACACTTGGGTGTAAGCACGGAGAAATGAGAAAATCATCTTCTTTGACATACTACCAGTTTGCTCAGCTAAAACCCCACACGCTGTGAGACGCAGCTTGGTCTAGTGGATAGAGCCTGGGCTTGGGAGTCAGAAGGTCCTGGGTTCTAATCCTGGCTCTGCCACTGGTCTGTTGTGTGATCTTGGGCAGGTTCCTTAACTTTTCTGTGCCTCAGATCCCTCATCTGTAAAATGGGGATTAAGACTGTGAACTCCACATGGGACATGGACTATGTCCAAGATGATTAGCTTGGGTCTGCAGCAGCGCTTAGTACATTGCCCGGCTCATAGTAAGCAATTAACAAATACCATCAAAAATACTTGATGCCAATGTTGACCAAAAGAGTGATAAGGGACTCAATCTGTAGTGTCTTTTCATTTGACTCCAATTCTAGTTGTACACTTTGACAGATTATATATCCTGGTTTAGTCAGGAGATTGGATTTCGGGTCTCTGGTGGTGTCTACATCTAATATTGTCTCGTCTCATGCCATCGAGATGTTTCTAACCGATGACACCATGGACACGTCTCTTCCAGAAAGCCCCACTCTCCATCTGCAGTCGTTCTGGTAGTGAATCCATAGATTTGTCTTGGTAAAAATATGGAAGTGGTTTACCATTTCTTCCTTCCGCACAATAAACTTGAGTCTCCACCACATCTAATATTATGGTATTTATATTTATGGTATAGTATTTATGTTTTGGTGTTATAGTATCTATATTAATGTATGCTTATTTCATTGTCCTCTCCCAAGCAAACAGACCAGTGCTCAACACTCAGTGCGTGCTTGAAAAATATTTTGAATGATCGATTGAGCACCTGCTGTGTAGTAAGCACTGTATTAAGCACCTAGTAGAGTTAGAGACTCCCTTTTTTTAAAAATGGCATTTGCTAGGTGCTTACCAAAGACCAGGCATTGCACTAAGAATTGGAGTAGATACGAGCCAGGCAGACCAGATGCACTCGGTGTCCCATTTGGGGCTCAAAGTCTTGATCTCCATTTTCCAGATAAGGTATCTGAAGCAGAGAAGTAAAGTGGTTTCCCAAGGTCACACAGCAGGCAAATGATGAAGCCGATATTAGAATCCAAGTCCTCTGACTCCCAGTTCCGTGTTCTTTCTGTTAGACCACACTGCTTCCTAATCTCGAGGACTTTACCAACAATAAGATCTGTCCATCTTGCCCAGGCACTCCAATTTTTCTGGAGTAACTTCCAGCATTTTTAGGAAAATGTACCCATATCCGGGAACTGGAACTATCCTGGCTCAACATGTCGGATGCCTAGCTGGCCTTAGTCTACTAACAACACCCGGACTTCCAGGTTTATGCTGGAGAATTTTAGTATAGGTTTCACACGAGTCTGGAATCCATCCATTAAAAGTTCTAGATTGCTTGGAGATGTTGATCTACCACAAGATACCTTCCACCTAGCCCACAGTTCCTAGTTTGCCAGGGAAGAAGGGGAAGACACGAAAGGTGCCAGCTAGACTGTAAACTCCTGGAGGGTTGGGACTGTGACTTCTAATTATTTTGTAGAGACCCTTTTAAGTGCTCGGGCCAGAACTCTGCACGCAGTAATGGATTCACTGAATGTTATTGATAACTGATTGATCTGCGATGACATCCTGTTGTATCCATTTCATTCATTCATTCATTCATTCTTTCAATCATATTTATTGAGCATTTACTGAAATGCTAGACTCAACCCGGTTTCAAAAGGCATTGCTCGATAACTGTGGTTCCGTGTTTCGGCCGGTGGAAAGAAAGAAAAGACTGGGATTCCTAACTGTGGGAAAGGGGAATTTATTTTCCGAGCTTATGTATGTCAGGGCATGGAATGATTTTTCGACCTAATTGCCTCCCAGGAGAACCTGGATGGGAGGGAGGAGGCAGGCAGGAGGGGAGGGTGAGCCTAAGAGCCCCAAATTACAGATCTCGTGAGTACAACTAGCATCTAATTGCTTTTATCCAGTGAGTTTCTACCATTATCATGCTGAGCTTTTTGCTACATAACCACAAAGGAAGTGGAACGAGACCAAAGCCAGGCAAAATGTGGATAAAAATATATTAGTTCCCTTTAGTTCAGCCTGAGGCAAAATAATTATATGTCTGTCAAACTCTATCCCCATTATAGCCCCATTCTTCAAAGCACAACGTATCGAGTATTAGGGGATTAGGGAGGATAGTTTTAAGAGGGCTAAATTCGCTTGAACTCCAATCCATTCTAGCCTCGCGTTCATGACTGTTTCAACAAAGAGCACTGCGCGAGCCTCTAGGACTTGGTTCGATTTCAGCATTTTTCTTAAGGCTTAAGTTTAGTTGGTCCACTATTTATGGAACCATTAATGATAATACCTTAAATTTATACAGTGCCTTCGAGGTGATTTATCCAGAAGTCTCCTGGTCCATGAACACTTGGAGAAAGTTGGAAGCTACATTTACTATTTCTGAAGATTTAGGGTATCCTACAGGACAATCTTTTGCAAACTCCCTGAAGGAATAAGTAGAGGTTACAAACCAAAAGTCAGTCAGTTAATCCTACTTACTGAGTGCTTACTGTGGGCAGAGCACTGTAATGAGTGCTTGGGAGAGAACAGTGTAGTTTGAGACTAGAAGTCGCCTCCGCCCTCACAACAGTGGCAGGGATAGAGGCATGTCAATCAATCAATTGTGCTGATTGAGTGCTTACTATATGCAGAGGACTAGTACTACTACTAATAATTGTGGTATTTGTTAAGTGCTTACTAAATGTCAAGCACTGTTCTGAATGCTAGCTTAGATGCAAGGAAATCAGGTTGGACACAGTCCCTGTCCCACATGGGCCTCACAGTCCTAATCCTCATTTAACAGATGAGGGAACTGAGGCCCAGAGAAGTGAAGTGACTTGCTCAAGGTCACACAGCAGACGAGTGGCCGAGCCGGTATTAGAATCCACATCCTCTGACTCCCAGGACTGGGCTCTTTCCACTAGACCGTGCTGCTTCTATACTAAGCGCTTGGGAGGGCCCAGTACAACAGACATGTTCCCTACCCCGATCTGAAAATGAGGAGGCTGACACTCAGAGGCACCAAGAGACTTGACTATGGTAATCATTCAGTCATTCAATCATAATCATTCAGTCATTCAATCATATTTATTGAGCGTTTACTGTGTGTAGAGCACTGTACTGAGTCCTTACCAACATCACCGTCAGCAAGGCTGACCGAGTGCCAAAAGGGTACAGAGAATAATAATAATGTTGGTATTTCTTAAGCGCTTACTATGTGCAGAACACCGTTCTAAGCACTGGGGTAGATACAAGGTAATCAGGTTGTCCCACGTGAGGCTCACAGTCTTAATCCCCATTTACAGATGAGGGAACTGAGGCACAGAGAAGTTAAGTGACTTGCCCCCAGTCACACAGCTGGCAAGTGGCAGAGCTGGGATTCGAACCCATGACCTCTGGCTCCCAAGCCCGGGCTCTTTCCACTGAGCCGTGCTGCTTCTCAGAGAACACTCTGATAGCATAGTGCAATATGATAGCGGAGTAATGCCGCCATTTCTCTGGAGGACTTTACCCCTCCAATGGCGATGGACCTCCAGTCAATCAGTTGTATTTACTGAGCACTTACCGTGTGCAGAGCTCTGTACTAAGCGCTTGGGAGAGTACGATAGAACGATAAAGAGACACATTATCTGCCTACAGTGAACCTACAGTCTAGAGGATAAGCTTACACATGGGGAATGTCGGAAGAGCCCCAGCCCTGAGACTTCAAGCCTGAGGATTGGATTTGTTGCGATGGTGGTTCCTTAGCTCCATTTGTATTCTCACTTCCCTTGCCAGGCAGCCCGTCACCGGATCCCAAAGCCCAAGTGAGTAGCGGGGTAGGGAAGCAACACGTTGCCGAGACTCGGAGCCCCAGGCAGAACGGGGGCCGCGTCCGACCTGATTAGCTCGTATCTCCCCAGTGCTCAGAACAATGCTTGGTGCATCAGTCCACCGGTCACTCAATCAGTGGAATTTACTGAGTGTTTACTATGTGCACGGTACCGTACTAAGGGGTTGGGAAAGTACAACAGAGTTGGTCAACTTGTTCTCTGCCCACGAAGAGTTTACAGCTTAGAGAGGGAGACAGACGTTAATATAAATAAATAACTTACGTAGTAGGCTCTTTACAAATATAATTCATCATCATCATCATTGTTATTATTATTAATACTGTTATCATCACTGTTAAGTGCCCCCAAATGCTTTTATGTTTACGATCCATTTCCAGCCTCTCTGTAGCATCGATAACTCACCATAACTCTCCTGGCAGTTGTTTTTTTACAGGCTGCTTCCATCTCTCTGCCTGGCTTAGCCAGTTATTCTTTAGGATTTCTCCTGGCTTGAGGAAGGCCTTGGGTGGTTCTTCATTCAGAAGCCACCACCTCGAATGGCGTAGCCCCAGCAGGTGTTCTTTAGCTTGCAAAGACGCACTAACAGTAGTAACGGTGGGATCTGTTAAGTGCTTACTATGTGCCAAGCACTGTTCTAAGAGTTGGGGTCGATACAAGGTAATCAGGTTGTCCCATGTGGGGCTCACGGTCTTAATCCCCGTTTTACAGAGGAGGTAAATGAGGCACAGAGAAGTTCAGCGACTTGCCTCAAGTCACACAGCTAAGTGGCAGAGTTGGGAGTAGAAACCAAGGCCTCTGACTCCCAACCCCATGCTCTGTAGCGCTTGGGAGAGTACAAGACAACGATAAACGGACACATCCCCTGCCCACAACGAGCTTTCAGTCCAGAGGGGCTGAAGTCTAGTTAAGGGTTTACTGTATGCCAAACACTGTGCTAAGCACTGGTGTAGATAAAATGCAGTTAAAGCGGAGTCCCCGTCCCACCTGGGGCTCACAGTCTAAGGGAAAAGAATCCGGAATTCTGGACACCCGGAACAACACCCTTTCCACTGAACCAACAGTGGGTCTAAAGAAGGCGGTCCAATGGAGGAGACTAGCATGGGTATATTGTTGGCTCGCACGCACACATCGATCAGAATGGACTTCATTTCTAGATCCTTGGTCTTTCCACCTGCATGGCTGAATTCCTGGGGACCACTGATGATATAACTCCAATTGTTCGATGTCAAAATCAATATAACGAATCACTCAAGCTCAATTCTAGACTGTGAGTCCATTGTTGGGTAGGGATTGTCTCTATTTGTTGCCGAACTGTACTTTCCAAGCACTCAGTACAGTGCTCTGCACGCAGTAAACGCTCATTAAATACAATTGAAGGAACGAATGAATTCTGGGTCCCCTTCTGTTCTCCGTCTACATCCACTTCCTCGTAGAATTCGTTCACTCCCTTGGATTTGACCACCATCTCTAGGCGGATGATTCTAGGGGAGGAAGATTGTGAGCCCCACGTGGGGCAACCTGATTACCTTGTATCTACCCCAGCTCTTAGTAATAATTATGGTATTTTTTAAGTGCTTACTATGTGCCAAGCACCGTTCTAAGCTCTGGGGTGGATACAAGGTAATCAAGTTGTCCCTCGTGGGGCTCACAGTTTTCATCCCCATTTTACGGATGAGGTAACTGAAACACAGAGAAGTTAAGCGACTTGCCCAAGGTCAATCTACCCCAGCCCTTAGTTATAATTATGGTATTTTTTAAGCGCTTACTATGTGCCGAGCAATGTTCTAAGCGCTGGGGTGGATACAAGATAAGTTGTCCCACGTGGGTCTCACAGTTTTCATCCGCATTTTACGGATGAGGTAACTGAAGCACAGAGAAGTTAAGCGACTTGCCCAACGTCACCCAGCCGGCAAGTGGCAGAGCGGGATTAGAACCCGTGTCCTCTGACTCCCAAGGGCTCTTTCCACTGAGCCACGCTGCTTCTTAGTACAGTCCTTGGCACATAGCAAGCACTTAATAAATACCATAATTATTATCCCCCTCTAGACCGCGAGCCCCTTGTTGGGTAGGGATTGTCTCTGTTGCCGAACTGTACTTTCCAAATGCTTAGTACAGTGCTCCGCACACAGTAAGCGCTCAGTGAATACAATTGAATGAATGAATGAATGAATAATCACTGTTGCTGACAAATACCCCGAAAGACAGATTAAGTAGGATTACTGTACAAACATCATCTAAAAAGACAGAGGGCTTGCGTTCGTGGTAGCCAGAGTGCAGGTGTATTGGGTGTAACCGAGAGGGAGGGGTGAGACACGGACACACTGCATTTTCAGACAGGGTGGAGATGGTCAGGCAGAGCCTTCTTACTTCCAGTGAGTTGGGAATGACTTGGTGGAGGACGTGGGAGGTAAGGAACACCGAATGGAAGCAGGCAGGAAGCTGAACACCCTGGGTAATAACAATAATAATGGTAACTACGGTACTTGTGCTTAGTACAGTGCTCTGCACACAGTAGGCGCTCATTAAATACGAGTGAATGAATAAGTGTCTACTGTGTTCCAAGCACTGTTCTAAGCACCGGGGTAGAAGCAAGTTAATCGGGTTGGATGCAGTCTCTGTCCCACATGGGGCTCACACTCTCAAATCCCCATTTTTGGCAGATGAGGTAATTGAGGCACACGGAAGTGAAGATATGTGGCGGAGGCAGAATTAGAACCCAGGTCCTCCTGACTCCAGGGCCGTGTTCTTTCCTGAGGACGTGATGTAAGAGGATACCGGAGGTGGGAGTGAGACAGTGAGCCGGGGCTTTGGGATCAAGTCTCTTCCATCTCCCCTTCTCTCCCAGCTACATAGCATAGCGCTCTACAAAGAGTAAGAGCTCAGTAAAAACTGAGTGATTAAGTAGTTTTTCTGGGAGGTGCTTAGAGAGGGGATTGAAGAACAAGGGAAGACGTTGATAGTGAGGTAGTAATCCCAGTAATAATAGCCGTACCTTTGGTTTAAAGCTTATTATCCGCCAAACTAGCACACTTCCCCTCCTTCAAAGCCCTACTGAAAGCTCACCTCCTCCAAGAAGCCTTCCTGGATAAGTCCCCCTTTTCCTCTGATCCCCGTCCCTCCCCATCGCCCCTACTCCCTCCCTCCGCTCTACCCCCCCCCTTCCTGCCTCACAGCACTTGTGTGTATATATGTACATATTTATAATTCTATTTATTTTATTAATGTATATATATCTATAATTCTATCTATTTGTATTGATGCTATGGACGTCTGTTTTCTCGTTTTGACGTCTGCCTCCCCCCTTCTAGACTGTGAGCCAGTTGCAGGCGGGGATCGTCTCTATCTGTTGCTGAACTGTACTTTCCAAGTGCTTCGTATTCATTCACTCCATCGTATATACCGAGCGCTTACTAGGTGCAGAGCGCTGTACTGAACGCTTGGCGTGGCCCAGTGGAAAGAGCACAGGCTTGGGAGTCAGAGGTCATGGGTTCGAATCCCAGCTCTGCCACTTGTCAGCCGGGTGACTGTGGGCAAGTCACTTCATTTCTCTGTGCCTCAGTTCCCTCATCTGTAAACTGGGGATTAAAACTGTGAGCCCCACGTGGGGCAATCTGACCACCTGTATCTACCCCAGCGCTTAGAGCAGTGCTCTGCACATAGTAAGTGCTTAACAAATACCAACATTATTATTGACGTATACAATTCGGCAACAGATAGAGACAATCCCTGCCCAATAACGGGCTCATGTAGTACAGTGTTCTGCACTCAGTAAGTGCTCAGTAAATACAGTCGAATGAATTATGAACTCAGCATTTTACTAATCGCTGGGGAGGAAATAAGCAGAGAAGATTAAGACCCCATGACTGAATTAATAATAAAATAATAATGGTATTTGTTAAGCACTTACTATGTGCCAGGCACTGTCTTAAGCGCTGGGATAAATACAACATAATCGGGCTGTGCTAGGTGGAGCTCACGGTCTTAATCCCCGTTTTATAGATGGGGTGACTGAGGCACAGAGAAGTGAAGCGGCTTGCCCAAGGTCACACAGCAGACAAGTGGCTGAGCCTGGATTAGAACCCACGTCCTCTGACTTCCAAGCTCGTGCCGTTTCCACTGAGTCACGCCGCTTGGAGGACGACTGGGGTGATCGATAGAGAGGATCGCTGTGTTGTGGTATAAAGGACAAGCTGGAGGGAGGTACCGAGGCCGGAGGGTAGAACCCTGGATTCGAGAGTCCAGAGACCTGGGTTCTGGTTCTGCTTCTGCCTCACCGTTTGACCTTCGCCAGACACCTACCTTCGCTGTACCTGTTTCTTTTATTGACCAAAAAGACCAGCTACCACCTTGTTTCTGAGTTTGTTTTCAAGATGCAGAACTTCATTTCAGTCGTCTTGGATTGTAGATGATCCTTTTGCCCCCTTCGCCTCCCGTTCAAAGCCTCTTTCCTCGATTGTCTTTGGTAAAACATTACTATTTCATCTGCCCTCCCAAATTCAATATTTCAGTGTATATGCACTCGGAGCTCTTCAAGAGTAAGTTAAAAAATGAAAGCTATTTATTACTGAGTGCTTACTGTGTGCGGAGCACTGTGTAGTACAGGCTTGGGGGAGTCCGATAGACTTAGTAGGGTTAGAGAAACAGCGTGACTCAGTGGAAAGAGCCCGGGCTTGGGAGTCAGAGGTCATGGGTTCGAATCCCAGGTCCGCCTCTTGTCAGCTGTGCGACTGTGGACAAATCACTTACCTTCTCTGTGCCTCAGTTACCTCATCTGTAAAATGGGGATTAAAACTGTGAGCCCCACGTGGGACAACCTGATCACCCTGTATCTACCCCAGCGCTTAGAACAGTGCCGTGCACATAATAAGCGCTTAACAAATACTAACATTATTATTATTAGACATGATCTCTGCTCACAAGGAGCTTACAGTCTAGAGAAGGAGTCTGCTATACCATTAAACAATATTAGTTATTAATGTTGTCATACTCATTACTCAGTGTGGCGTATATATTATTATTGTTGGTATTTGTTAAGCGTTTACTATGTGCCGAGCACTGTTCTAAGCGCTGGGGTAGACACAGGGGAATCAGGTTGTCCCACGTGGGGCTCACAGTCTTAATCCCCATTTTACAGATGAGGGAACTGAGGCCCAGAGAAGTTAAGTGACTTGCCCAAAGTCACACAGCAGACAAGTGGCCGAGCCGGGATTCGAACCCATGAACTCTGACTCCAAAGCCCGTGCTCTTTCCACTGAGCCACGCTGCTTCTCTATGGGAACCTGAATTCTGGTACTCCAACCAGTCAATTGTATTTATTGAGCGCTTACTGTGTGTAGACCACTGTACTAAGTGCTTTGGAGAATACAACACGACAACGTTACAGGCACATTCCCTGCCCACGACGAGCTTACAATAAATAGCCTCTCAAATGAGAGGATCTGGATTCTCCCACTGAAATTCATTCGCTGGGATTTTTTTTACCTGTGGTTTCAATCTTTTAAATACGTTCAATCAATGGCCATTACATAGTATGAGTCAAAATACCTTATATTTATCTTTTGGGACATAGATCTCAGTCAGTCAATCAAACAATGGATGGTATTCATTTGAGTGCTAATTGTGTGCAGAGGACTGTACTAAATGCTTGGGGCAGCATTCATTCATTCATTCATTCAATCATATTTATTGAGCACTTACTGTGTGCAGAGCACTGTATTAAGCACTTGGGAGAGTACAATGTAACAATAAGACACATTCCCTGCCCACAACGAGCTCTCAGTCTAGAGGACGGTGTAAGGATCCATCAGTCAATGGCATTTATTGAGCACTTATTGAGTGCAGAGCACTGTACTAAATGTCTGAGAGAGTACAGTGTAATAGCAGTAGATCGGTGGTATTTCTTGAGTGCTTACTGGGTACAGAGCACTGTACTAAGTGCTTGGGAGAGTACAATTCATTGGAATTGGTAGACACATTTCCTACCCACAGGGAGCTTACAGTCTAGAGGGGGAGATGGAAATTGATATAAATAAATCAATTCCTTTAATAGGGCAGCATCAATCATTCACTCAATCAAGGGTACTTACTGAGCACCTACTGTGTGCAGAACACTGTACTAAGCACTTGGGAGAGCACAATATGTCAGAGTTGGTGGACACATCCTCTGGAGCTATTTAGAAGAATTGGTGTCTTCTGAATTGAAGTCAGCAGATAGTGAATTCCCAGCTCCTCAACGGTTTAAATTATCGTGGAAAGAATCATTTCATTCCTAAGGAGGTAGTGTGGTCGAGCAGAGGAGCTCTGCCACTGGCCTGCTGTGTGACTTCAGACCTCTCTGTGCCCAGGTTTTCTCATCTGTAAAATGGGGCGTAATAAATATCTGCTTTACTCTGAATCGCAGGTCGTTGTCAGGGAAAAAAAGAGCTAAGCATTTCATATCAGTGGGGTACAAATTCAAGAAAAGATCATTGGATTTTTTTTAATTTATTTCAGTTTCCTAAATTATCACACTGCAATATAGCTGTTCTCTTGGTAAAGATATTTGTTCTAAATATGTTTCTGTATCATCTGCGTTGCAGTGCATTCTCAGGTTCATGCTTATAAGGTGGTGTTCATAATAATTAGTAAAGATCATTCATTCAATAGTATTTATCGAGCGCTTACTGTGTGCAGAGCACTGTACTAAGCACTTGGAATGTACAAATCGGCAACAGATAGAGACAGTCCCTGCCCTTTGACGGGCTCACGGCCTAATCGGGGGAGACGGACAGACGAGAGCAATGGCGATAAATAGAATCAAGGGGAAGAACGTCTCATTAAAACAATAGCAAATAAATAGAATCAGGGTGATGTACATCTCATTAACAAAATAAATAGGGTGATGAAGATATATACAGTTGAGCGGACGATGTGTAATAAAGATTACAGTATTTGTTGAGTCCTTACTATATGCCAAGCACTGTACTAAGTGTTGGGCCAGACCCTAGATAATCAGGTCCCACATGGGGTTCACAGTCTAAGTAGAAGGGCAACAAGTATTGAATTCCCGTTTTACAGGTGAGGGAACTGAGAAAGGTTAAGAGATTTGCTCAAGATCACACAGCAGGTATGTGGTGGAGTTGGGATTAGAATCCAGATCCACTGACTTCCAGGCCTGCGCTTTTACCTATAGGCCCTGCAGCTTCATCCGTTCTCTCTCTCTGAGCTGAGGGCCGTGAAGGATTTTCTAGGATATTAGAGCAACATTAGAGTTAGAGGACTGCTCCAGTCAGCCCTACCCCTTTAAACATTGCTTAACCCTTCAAAATAGAGATAATGGCAAAGTTTTCACATTGTTCATTTTCCCCTCCCCCCAAAAAGGTTCGGTGGTGGTGTTTGAAAGGTCTCACACACTGAACAAATCAACACGTTCAGTTTTAGGACTGGAATGAACATGTAAAAGAATAATAATCTCAAAGTCTTTCTCCTGTAAATAATGAGGGAGATTCCAATTGCAAGTTAAACATTAAAGCAGCCTAGCCAATAACCAGCCGGAGCACCGATGAATTTGTTTATTTTCCTCTCTTGTGGGCCACCTGCAGAGAAAGGTGCGTTGTTTTTCATGTTCTCGTTTAGAGGACGGAAGGCAAGAATGGGAAATGCGACCAAGCCGACACTCGCAAACTAGGAACTTTACTAGTTAAAACGCTTTAAGTCCAAACTTAAACAGCTCGTTATTTTTCCAACCCCTCGATCCTTTTTGGCTCTCCTAAGGGAGAGGGTGTAATGCAGTAGAAGATCTGGAAGATAGATTTGTGAAGTGGAATTGTTAGTGATAATTATAATCAATCATATTTATGGTAATATCCATTGGGTACGTACTGTGTGCAGAGCACTGTACTAAGTTCTTGGGAGAGTACAATACAACAATATGACGGACACATTCTCCATCCACTGAAAGCTAGATTATAGATTATAATCCATAGATTATAGATTCTATCTAGATTATAGTTTAGAGGACTATGATCAGCCCGTTAACGGGCAGGGACTGTATCTGTTGCCGATTTGTACATTCCAAGTGCTTAGTACAGTGCTCTGCACATAGTAAGAGCTCAGTAAATACTAGTGAATGAATGAATAATCATTATATTTATAGTGATATATGAGATCATCTTATACACCACAATTACAATAATGGTGTTATTTTAGTGCTTATTAATAATAATTACGGTATTTGTTAAGCACTTACTCTGGGCCAAGCATTGTTCTAAGAGCTGGGGCGGATGCAAAGTAATCAGGTTTTCCCAGTTGGGGCTTACAGTCTTAATCCCCATTTTCCAGATGAGGTAACGAGGCCCAGAGAAGTTTAGTGGCTTGCACAAGGTCACCCGGCTGACAAGTGGTCGAGCTGGGATTAGAACCCACGACCTCTGACTCCCAAGCCCGGGCTCTTTCCACTGAGCCACGCTCCTCTTGTTAATAGCAGGATCTTTCTAAAAACCTTCGTTCTGAGTCTCCTGGCCCCGAACAGAGATCAAGCTCCTGTCTGGGCCCCAGGGGTCTCTGAGACGACTCTGATTCATGGTTTCTTTTAAAACAATTCCGCTCCCTTTGCTTTAAGTAACCCCTTCGGCCCACCCCAAAGGAACCAGCCTCTCTAACCTCTCTTTCCTCTCTAGTGGAAAGAGCCTGGGCTTCGGAGTCATAGGTCATGGGTTCGACTCCCAGCTCTGCCACTTGTCAGCTGTGTGACTGTGGGCAAGTCACTTCACTTCTCTGTGCCTCAGTTACCTCATCTGTAAAATGGGGATTAACTGGGAGCCTCACGTGGGACAACCTGATTACCCGGTATCTACCCCAGCGCTTAGAACAGTGCTCTGCACATAGTAAGCGCTTAACAAATACCAACATTATCATTATCATCTAGATAAACATGGACACAATCTCCTTATCGGTCTCCTCACCATCAAAAGGCACAAAGCTCTACTGAATCCAGAGATGATATTATACTGACCTACAGTCTCTATGTCTGAATAGTCAATTCATTCAATAGTATTTATTCATTCATTCATTCAATAGTATTTATTGAGCGCTTACTATGTGCAGAGCACCGTACTAAGCGCTTGGAATGTACAAATCGGTAACAGATACAGTCCCTGCCCTTTGACGGGCTTACAGTCTAATCGACTATGTGCAGAGCGCTGTTCTAAGCGCTGGGGTAGATACGGGGGAATCAGGTCGTCCCACGTGAGGCTCACAGTTAATCCCCATTTTACAGATGAGGTAACTGAGGCACAGAGAAGTGAAGTGACCTGCCCACAGTCACCCAGCTGACAAGTGGCAGAGCCGGGAGTCAAACTCATGACCTCTGACTCCGAAGCCCGGGCTCTTTCCACTGAGCCACGCTGCTTCCCAATATAGTGAATATAGTGACATGCATCTGGATTGCTACAATTAGAGCTTTGGCGGCGATTGTCAGTTATATTTAGTTTTGAGACTTTTTGTTTACAGATTAGGTACGGTGGGAAAGTATGGCTGAGGCACAAGACATACATGATCCCTGCCCATAAAGAGCTCCACAGATAGCTCACATTCCGCTGGGGAAGATGAACATAACAAATATCTAAGCGGAGTGGCGTCGGAGGGCCATGGGTTCTAATCCTGGCTTCGCCACTTGTCTGCTGTGTGACCGTGGGCATGTCGCTTCACTTCTTTGGGCCTCATTTGTAAAATGGGGACTGAGATTGAGGGCCCCACGTGGGACAGGGACTGTGTCCAACCCGATTTGCTTGTATCCACCCCAGTACTTAGTACAGTGCCTGGCACATAATAATAATGTTGGTATTTGTTAAGTGCTTACTATGTGCAGAGCACTGTTCTAATAATAATAATAATAATAATAATGTTGGTGTTTCTTAAGCGCTTACTATGTGCCGAGCACTGTTCTAAGCACTGGGGTAGACCCTGGGGAATCAGGTTGTCCCACGTGGGGCTCACAGTCTTAATCCCCATTTTACAGATGAGGTAACTGAGGCACCGAGAAGTGAAGTGACTCGCCCAAAGTCACACAGCTGACAAGTGGCTGAGCCGGGAGTCGAACCCATGACCTCTGACTCCCAAGCCCGTGCTCTTTCCACTGAGCCACGCTGCTTCTCTATAGTAAGTGCTTAACAAATACCTTGATAATAATAATAATAAACGTTTGAAAATGCAATAGAATATTTATATGTATAATGAGCCTCGAGGGACAGAGTCCACGATCGATGATTTCATGTCGATGCCAGTGGTAAGCACAGTCCTTGATACATAGTGTGTACTTGAAAAGCATTATACGTGCACGTAAATCCCAGAGGTTGGGTATCGGCAAATAGTGCTCCAGTTAACTTTTGGGTTCATTCCACTTTCAGGGTTGGGAATTAACTGAGGGAGGCTTGCCGAAGAAAAAACTCAAAAAGCTACTTTGAATCTGTTATTAAATTTCTTCCCAACAAGGAAATTCCTTTCCCACCAAAAGCTCCCTCCTTTTTTACTGTAAGAGACTCAAAGGTCTGTTTGTATTCTATTTTTCCAAGTTATAATGTAGTCATTCATTAATTCAATCGTATTTTTTGAGCACTTACTGTGTGCAGAACATTCATTCACTCAATCGTATTTATTGAGCGCTCACTTTGTGCAGAGCACTGTACTAAGCGCTTGGGAAAGCACAATGCATCAATAAAGGGAGACATTTCCCGCCCATAACGTGCTTACAGTCTAGAGGGATTGTACAGTCCCGAGCACTTTGTACGGTGATCTGCACACAGTATTGTCCCAGGATATGCACTTCATTAATCGATTGATTAAACTTGGATGCCCTTTAAGCACTTGATATTCACCCCACCCTCAGTCTCACGGCACTAATGAACATATCTGCAAATGATTTCTTTATTTCTAAATACTGATGTCTCTCCTCCTCTAGACCGTAGACACATGATGGGTCAGGAACAGGTCTACCCACTCTGTTTTATTGTATTCCCCTAAATGCTTAGTACAGCGCTCTGCACACAGTAAGAGCTCAATAAATACCACTGATGGGTTAATTGGGTATGTTAAGAGAGGCCCTTTGCAAAAAGATTTTCTCCTAATGGCTCCCAGACTTGTTTAGTAAGTATCCGGGAATCAATCATCTGTCAGAAAGCCTGATATCACTTGGGAATAAGTTGTTGAAAGCAACTGGCAAACCATAAAGGAACATTAGTTAGATAAAAGGGGAGAGAAAGGGAACAGCACAGCCTACTGAATAGAGCACGGGCTCGGGACTCAGAAGGTCGTGGTTCTAAACCCGGCTCTGCCACTTATCTGCTGTGTCACCTTGGGCGAGTCGCTTCCCTTCTCTGGGCCTCAGTTACCTCATCTGTAAAATGGGGATTAAGACTGTGAGCCCTATGTGGGAAGGAACCGTCTCCAACCCGATTATCTTGAATCCACCCCGGCCCTTTGACAGGGCCTGGCACATAGTAAGTGCTTAACGAATACCATAATTATTAGTGATTATTATTCATCTCAGCATAGAAGCTCCTTATAGGCAGGGAAAGTCTCTCTCTCTTCTTCTGGTTGCATTTTCTCCAGTTTTATTGCTCCCAAAGGAGCTCAGAAATTACTACTAATAATAACAGTAATAATGATGGCATTTGTTAAGCGCTTACTATGTGCCGAGCACTGTTCCAAGTGCTGGGGTAGATACAAGGTAATCAGGTTATCCCACATGGGACTCACAGTCTTAATCCCCATTTTACAGAGGAGGTAACTGAGGCACAGAGAAGTTAAGTGACTTGCCCAAAGTCACACAGCTGTCAAGTGACAGAGACAGATTTAGAACCCACGACCTCTGACTCCCAAGCCCGGGTTCTTTCCGCTAAGCCACACTGATTACGCCTATCATCCTTATTATCGATGGTATTCATTGAGCACTTACTGTGTTCAGGGCGCCCCGCTAAATGCTTAGAGAAGCAGCGTGGCTAGCGGAAAGAGCCCGGGCCTGGGAGTCAGAGGTCATGGGTTCGAATCCCGGCTCCGCCGCTTGCCAGCTGTGTGACTTTGGGCAAGTCACTTAACTTCTCTGGGCCTCAGTTACCTATTTCTGTAAAATGGGGATTAAAGACTGTGAGCTCCACGTGGGACAACCAGATCACCTTGTATCCCCCCAGCGCTTAGAACGGTGCTGTGCACATAGTAAGCGCTAAACAAATGCCATCATTATTATTATTATTATTGAGTGATTACAATAAGACAGAGTTACCCATATGGAGCTTACAGTCTCTACGACTACATCTACAAAGCAACTGCAAATGTTGCTGGATTCCTAGCAGGAGATAAATCGATGAAAGACATTACCGGGCCCAACTTTCTCTTTATGGTATCTTTATGGTATCTTACCAACTAATTTTTCAAGTGCAACTTTATTTCTTTTACAACGGCCTTGCAAATAAAGGCCCAGCCCACTATTTCATAACTGAATCCCCCTCCTCTCTCCTGCCCCAGGGGGAGTTGGATAGCAAAACAGTGACAGGAACAGACTGTATTATTCGCTGGGCTGTTGCTGTCAACTGTTGGATCATTTGCCCGGCTGCATTAGAAAAGATGACTTCCTTCCAACTCCTCCCTTTGCCCATCTCAAAAATAAATCAGTCATTGGCATTCACTTAAGAGGAACTGGATCCTTTGCCTTTCTTTGTATCATTTAAGCTCTGAATCCGTCATGTTCCTTAAACAGAAACTGTGGAGGAATTTTCAACTCATTAATGAGCCTCGCTCAGTGGCAACATAGATATTGTCTCATTTCTGGTTTTTTTTTATGGTATTTATTAAGTGCTTGCTCTGCGCCAGACACTGTACTAACTGCTAGGGTAAGTCCAAGCAAATCAGGCTGGACACGATCCATGTCCCACATGGGGCTCACAGTCTTAACCCTCATTTACAGATGAGGGATCTGAGACACAGATAATTGAAATGACTTGCTCAAGATCACACAGCAAGTGGCAATGGGAGGATTAGAACCCGGGTCCTCCTGACTCCCAGGGCCGTGCTCCATCCGTTAAGCCATGCTACGTCTTGACAGCGTTGAGTAACGCCCCCAGAAAGAGAGTATAGCTCAGGACAGGGCTACAGCCCCTTAAACACCCCTTCTTGTTCCGCTCCCCTTTCCTCCTTTCCAATCCAGAGAGGGAAAGGCTTCTCTCATGCTAACCAAGTTGTCTTAATCTTTTAAGGAGAGATCTGGGGTCGTAGGGAGAGGTTTCTGTGACAGCAGAAAATTAGAACACCTAATCTAGAAGATTACTGGTTGCCAACCTACTCGCTGAACCTCTCTCTCATCTATCTCGCTCCCGACTCCTTGCCCACATTCTCCTGACCTGGATCCTCCCCGCTTCATTTGATGGTATTTCTTCAGCTCATACTATGAGTCAAGCGCTGTTCTAAGCGCTGACTAGATACAAACTAATTAGGTTGGACACATTCCCTACGACATGAGGCTCACAGACTTCATCCCCATTTTACAGGAGAGGTGACCGAGGCCCAGAGAAGTTAAGTGACTTTCCCGAGATCATAGACCGGACACGTGGTAGAGCCGTGATTAGAACCCAGGTCCTTCTGACTCGCAGGCCTGTGCTCTATCCTCTAGGCCGTGCTGAATGTCTGATGGATGATCATCCTCTCTACCTTCGACGCCTTATTGAAATCACATCTCCTCCAAGAGACCTTCCCTGACTAACTCTCCTTTCCCCACCCTATTTGCCCTCCCATCTGAATCTTGAGACTCTACCCCTTAAGCGCTCTGGTAGTCGCCCACAGCACTTATAGTCTGCCATTTCCCCTCACGCTAACTTTTATTTTAATGTCTTTCTCCCCCTCTAGATTGTAAACTCCTCCTGGGATTTATTTTAATATCTTTCTCCCCCTCTAAACTGTAAAGTCCTTCTGGCCGGGGATCGGGTTTACCTACTCTACTGTTTTGTACTCTTCCAAGTGATTTTTTGCGCTCCCAAATGCTTAGTATGGTGCTCTGCATAAAGTAAGTGCTCAATAAATACTCTTGATCGATGGATCGATTGCTTCTAAGGGACTGGGCTTACAGCTACAGTGAGGGGCAGAAGCCAGAGTGAGAAATTCAGCAGGGACGGAGAGCAGGTGGCAAGACGAGTTACCCATCAGAGAGAGAGGAAGAGCTCAAAGGAGGCGAGATGCTCAAGGTTGCCGCTGCTGTGTCCTCCGGGGCTCCTACTTCCTGTTTCCTGTTTACTGTGTCTTCTTTACTCATTCTGCTATTGCCGCCTCAGATGTTATCCGGGTAAACACAGGCCTGATATTATCAGAGCCTCTTTTGGGCTGTGAGGCAATACACCAAGAAGTGTCAGAAGGGATCCAGATCCAATAATTATAATAATGATGAAAGTAATAATAGTGGTTTATATTAAGCACTTACTATGTGTCAAGCACTGTTTGAAGTGCTGGGGTAGATACAATCTAATCAGCCCCTGGGGCTCACGATCTTGATCCCCATTTTACAAATCTCGATCCCCATTTTACAACTGAGGCACAGAGAATTAAAGTGACTTGCCCTAGGTCACACAGCAGACAAGTGGCAGAGCCGAGATTAGAACCCAGGTCCTTCTGATTCCCGAGACCCGTGCTCTATCCCCAGAGCCGAGAATGCTTATTAAGTGCCTACTATTTGCGGAGCACTGTAAACACTGGGGTAGGTACAAGGTAATAAGTTTGGGCACAATCCCTGTCCTACGTGGGGCTCAAAGTCTAAGTAGGATGGAATAGGAGAAGCAGCATGGTCTAGTGGTTGGAGCCCGGGCCTGGGAGTCAGAAGGACCTGGGTTCCAATCTTGGCTCTACCATTTGTCAGCTGTGTGACCTTGGACAAGTCACTTCACTTCCCTGGACCTCAGTTCTTTAATCTGTAAAATGAGGATTAAGACTGTGTGCCCTCTGTGGGAAAGGGATAGTGTCCAACCGGATTACCTTGTATCTAACCCAGTGCTTAGAACAGTGCCTGGCACGCTGTAAGCGCTTAACAAGTACCATATATTAGGATTTAATTCCCATTTTAGAGATGAGGTAGATGAGGCCCAGAGAATTTAAGGGACACGCTCAAGGTCTCACCGCAGGCACGTGGCAGAGCCGGTATTAGAACTCAGGTTCTCCGACTCCTAGGCCCGTGCTCTTTCCCCTAGGTCATGCTACTTCACACTTTCAACCCCCATAACACTTTCTTCCTCTAGGTGGGTGGAAGAAGGTTACATGTCCTTAATAGCCAGTTTCCATTTTCAGCAATGACCTTAACACTAACCAGGACCCACCCAGTTTCATGTGTGGATAAGGGAAAGTTGGCATGACTGAGCAAGTGATAAAAAGGAAAAGGAGCCCAGAGGCCTTTGGCAAAGATCCGTGCAGTAAAAATGTTCTGTCTTTGTGCTCCCACTAGTGCAGACCATATGTGAAAGCATAAAATATTTTAAATGGAGCTCAGAATTCAAAGCTTTAATTCCACTCCCTCTGTCCGAGACTGGATTGAAAACCTGTCCCGTAGTCAAGTTTATTTTTTTCTAGCTTCCTGAATTTTGACCCTGACGCTATTTGTCCAGTTCGGTATCTCCCATGAAACCCTACCTGTCCCGAGCTCGTTTGGACGGAAATGTCATTCCAGATGCAGAAATGATCTGCCACTCTGGGTTGGGGATCTAAAGTGGATCGTGTTGAGGCTGTGGGGCTTTTTGGATAAAGCATGGGCCTGGAAGTCCGCAGATTTGGTTTTAGTCCCAGCTCTGGTCTGCCGTGGCCTTGAGTGGGTCACTTAACCGTAATTTCCTCATCTGTAAAAAAAAAAGAAAAAAATGATCCCTGCTCCTCTACCTCTTAGATTGTGAGGCCTGAGAGGGACTGGAACTGTGCCTGAGTTGATTATCTTATAACTGCCCCAGTTTTTAATGTAGTGCATAACACATAATCACCACTTACTATTATAATTATGTCTATCTAGAATGTCTAGAAGGTATTTTGTAGGTGGAGCTAGTCAATGGGGAAAGAAGTACAAAGCCCACACTGTAGACAGTATCTGCGAGAATAAGCAAGTCATCGGATGCGTCGTCTTAAACTTCCTTCCTATGGGTTTGCGAAGTTCTCTGGGGGCTCTGGGTCATCTTTAGGAGCTTTAATGATCAAGCCATTGTACCTCTCTCATTTTATGGACAAGGAAATTGAGTTGGAGAAAGGGCGAACAATTTCCACACATTTGTGCAGTCAGCGAGTTGTAGAACTAGGGATTTGCTTATTTGTACGTCTGCTCTTTTTCTTCAGTCACTGAATTTATTTGCATCCTTTACTGTGGAAATGATATTGCACACTAAAATGAAAACCTAGCTAAGCCTGTAGTTTCCTAGGCTTCAGCCAACATAGAAGTGAATTTCTGCCCTTTGACTGTACTGTCAGTTTATAGCCTTCCAAATCTCTCAGCCTCTGAAATATCATTTACAGTCAGGGCAAGAGCATTTCAAACTCTGTGACATTATTCAGTGACAGTGGGTGATTTCATTGGGCAAGGTCATACTCCAGTCTCTCTCTCTCTCTCTCACACACACACACACCAACACTCTCACAAAACTCAGGCACACAGAGAGAAACTCCCCAGTTCATACTCACGCAGATACCAACAATCTACAAAATCGATCAGTCAATCAGTGGTATTTATTGAGATCATAATTATAATCATGTTTGTTAAGAGCTTTCTGAATGCCAAGCACTGTACTAAGTGCTGTGCTAGATACAGGATAGTCAGGTCCCACATAGGGTTTAGCAGAGTGAGTAGGAGGGAGAACGGATATTGAGGCTCCATTTTGCAGATGAGGGAAGTTACGTGATTTGCCAAAGATTACCCAGCAAGTAGCAGTACTGGGATTAGAATCCAGGGCCTCTGACTCTCGGGTTCATAATCCATTTGTCTGTTGTGCGGCCTTGGGCAGGTCGCTTCATTTCTCTGCGCCTCGGTTACCTCATCTGTAAAATGGGGATGAAGATTGTGAGCCCTATGTGGGACAGGGACCGTGTCCAACCCGATTTGTTTGTATCCACCCCAGCGCTTAGTACAGTGCCTGGAACAGAGTAGGTGCTTAACAAATACCATTTTAATTATTATTTTCACCCTTTCCACTAAACCATGCTGCTTACTCTATGCAGAGCAAGGTACTAAAAACAAAATTATTGGGAGACGTGTTCCTCGCCGACCACGAGCTACGGACTCCACACCAGATCATCTTGGTTTCTCAGCTAGGCTCCGTAGTTATTCTTCTGCTATTCAAGAAGGGGGGATGGTCTCTCGGCCCACTGACACAGACAGTTTACAGAAGTTCAGAGCTAACTAGAGATTCGTAGAGAAGACAAAGGTATTAGGTTCAGAAAAGGCAGAGGCAGAAACTCAGACAGGTATGTACACACAGACAATTGGGACTAGAAAGGCAAAGGTGTAACTGCAGTCAGATGGAGTCTTGAAGAAAGACAGAAAACTGGATAAAGCAGTACGTAAATAGAGGTAAAGAGTTGAGCCGATCACCCAGTCTATGAGCAGTTATTTTGATGTCATCAACTCAGAAAACCTGGTTACAAAGAGGCTGTAATCAATGGAAAAACCTTAAATAATTTTATTACCTGAAATTAAATCTAAAAGCAAAGCCAATTAAAAAAGAAAGAATCACTCCTTATTATCCTTAATGTAGCCAGTAATGTTTTGGATACTTAGTTCTTGAACCTGAACTAAAAAGGAGATACTTCTTACTTCTAGTAGTCCTATTCAATATAGAGAAGGCAGAAAGGATTTTTTTTTTCCTGTTGTGTGTGTGTGTTTGAGATCAGACTATTCTTCTGTACTAATTCATTTCCTGGTAGGTGAGGGGCAATTATCAGCAACCCAATTATTCTGCCATCTCTAAGGAATAGCCCTAGAGGGTTGGAGATTATCACTGTTCTTTTCACTCCAGTATTAGTTTCTCCAAGAGCAAAGAGGTGGAAATTTCAGGAACTTTCTGGTTAGTTTACAAAGTTGAAGGTCGCAAGTCTGCATCAGGGCCTGAGATTATTCTTGTGTTTAAATTTGCTAAATCACCTCTGTGAACTTTGTTTACCTATTTAAATTTAGCCTGGAATTAAAAAAAGACAAATCAGTCATTTGAGATTGCCCATGCAAATCGTTTTTGTGTTAGAGGTCAAGAAGGAGACATGTTAATGGAGAAAAGGATGTCGTTTGTTGACAAACATTTCAATTAACATGAGGACAGTTGATGAGTAACCAGTTGAACAGAACTCTCTGGGGTCATTTGGAATAGGAAAAAAAAGAACTGTCATCAAAATTAATCATACAGACTCTTGTTTGTCTGATAGTTCTAGAATATGGGGGGAAAGATAGCTGGAGTAAGATCTGGCAAATCATTCAATTTCTTTTTTTTAAATAAAGAATTATCCTTTATCTGGTTGTTAATCTTTGGCACAACTATTTTTCTGGAGCCCAGAAGAAACAAATTTTAAAATTTAGGACATTTATGCTATCACTTTATGGAGCACTCTTCATTCATATATATATTATATATTATATGTATCTATATTAGTATATTTATTTATATATATATTATATATATTTGGGGAAATTGTGAAATTTCAGGACTAAGGAGTAAATGTACTCCAAAATAGGCCACAAGAACATAAATCCAGGACCAGGCAGAATTAAGATCCAGAGAGAGTAGGCCTAAATTTAGAATTTTGAGTTAATTGCTGAATGAACCTGGAATAAATGATATTCCTCTTAACAGGAAGCTAAGAGATTAATGTTTTTTATGAGAAGCAGCGTGGCTCAGTGGAAAGAGCACGGGCTTTGGAGTCAGAGGTCATGAGTTCGAATCCCAGCTCTGCCACTTGTCAGCTGTGTGACTGTGTGCAAGTCACTTAACTTCTCTGTGCCTCAGTTACCTCATCTGTAAAATGGGGATTAAGACTGTGAGCCCCACGTGGGACAACCTGATACCCCTGTGTCTACCCCAGCGCTTAGAACAGTGCTCTGCACATAGTAAGCGCTTAACAAATACCAACATTATTATTATTATGATATTTGTTAAGAGCTTACTAGATGTCAAGCACTCATTCTCAGCACTGACTAGATAAATGTTATCTAGGTGAGACACAGTCTCTTGTCCGGTCCCACAGCACTGTGTACATATCTGTGATTTATTTATTCATATTAATACCCGTCTCCCCCTCTAGACAGTAAGCATGTTGTGGGCAGAGAATGTGTCTGTTTATTGTTATATCGTAATCTCCCAAGTTCTTCGTACAGTGCTCTACACACAGTAAACGCTCAATAAATATGATTGACCGACAGTTCCTATCTCTAACCCCAACTCTTCAGATCTTTCCTGTCCGTGAACCAGTGTCTGGTGCTTTTCACATCTGAGACATAAACCTATAATCCTTAGAAGTATCTGTCTTCAAATACCTGGCTTTCCTCCAACAGTGACTCATTCTTGTCCACATGTCACATGTCATTTTGGAGTCTCTACAAATCATCTCAAGTTGTGCTGCAAACAGACCAGAATCTCCATCGGGTTGAAGAGCTGACAGAAATGCTTGGCAAGACCTAGGTAATGAATAAAGTATCATGGCATTTTTAAGCCATCTTCCTCTAGGAACTGGAAAGTGCACTGGATCAAAAGTAATCTAATGCCAATCAATCAATCAATTACATTTATTGAGCGCTTTACTGCGTGCAGTTCACTCTACTAAGTGATTGGGTGAGTTGGTAGACAATTTGCCAAGGCCAAATGCCCGTGTATAGATATTTGAGTGTGTCTTGCCCCCTCAGAGTCTTGAATTAGATTTTATACTTTGCATAAATGCTACGGTCTCTTTAGTATCATAGGATGCTTTGGATAACAGTCTACTCAATTAATTTTCAGTGGTTGGAATTTGTAAACTAATGACAAGGCTTCCCAAAGTAATTTTCAGAAGCATCATCATCACCAAGGAATCAATCATATGCACTGAGTGCTTAGTTTGTGTAGAACGCTGCACAAAGCAGTTGGGAGAATACAATATGATGGAGTTGGTAGACACATTTCCTGGTTTAACTAGTTGAAAATGGAGTGAACCATAAAATTGGGCTACAGAAGTTATAGGTGCTTCTATAATTCTCTCAAAAGACCACCTGAAGTGTGCACAATAAAGGTCTTCATAAAGATTGGGTTAAAACTGAGAAGTTTTTTTTTCCCCTTTGGGATTTTCCAGATCCAGCAAAGTCAGACTTTGAACTCTTCCATGTCCCGACATTATATAAACAGTTTGTCTCTGAAGCCTGGCATTCTACCTGCTTTATAAAAAGGAGGCAGAAGAAGATAAAGCTACCGTGTTATAATTCTCGGTTATATTTTTAGATCATTTTTATGAATGCAGTGTATATTGGCATGTGAGACAGCTTGCATTATTCCTCTAAGTGTTTAGATTACTCACATCTATAAATAAAGGATGTTTCTGAAAAAAAACAAACCCTAAATTTATACTGTAGGTCTGGAGTACGTTATTTTTAAGATCAGTAAGAGTGTATTGTCTAAAAGTATTAAGGTTGATTCCAGCAACGTGTTAACCCTATGCCTTCATTTGAGAAGTGAGTAGAATGTTGGAGAGCCATTTGTGGGAAGATAATGTGTTTTTTGCCTCTGTTGTACCTTCCCAAGTGCTTAGGGCAATATATTGTACCCATTGGATGTCCAATATTACTGCTATTAGTATTAGGCACTAATGCATCTCAATCACTGCTATTTATTGCAGAACACAGAGAAGCAACATGGGCTAGCGGATAGAGCATTGATATGGGATTAAGAAGGACCTGGGTTCTAATTCTGTCTCTGCCATTTGTCCGCTGTGTCATCTCAGGAAAGTCAGTTAACTTCTCTGTGCCTCAGTTACCTCATCTCAGTCATCGAGAGGCGCATCATGGCCTAGTGGATAGAGATCAGACCCTAGAGTTCAAAAGGACCAGGGTTCTAATCCCAGCCCTTCCACTTGTCTGTTGTGTCACCTTGGGCAAGTCAATCAGGGCTTAGAACAGTGCTTGGCATATAGGA
Source organism: Ornithorhynchus anatinus (assembly GCF_004115215.2). Classification (NCBI taxonomy): domain Eukaryota; kingdom Metazoa; phylum Chordata; class Mammalia; order Monotremata; family Ornithorhynchidae; genus Ornithorhynchus; species Ornithorhynchus anatinus. Next base: position 62,729,393 of record NC_041735.1, on the reverse strand, counting down.
AGCGCTTAACAAATACCATTATTATTATTATTACTTCATTTCTCTGAGCCTCAGCTACCTCATCTGTAAAATGAAGATTAAGACTGAGAGCCCCATATGGCACAGGGACTGTGTCATAGCTGATTACTTTGTATGTACCCCAGTGCTTAGAACATGGCTGACAAATAGTAAGCACTTAACAAATGCCATTAAAAGAAAATCAATCAATCGGTGTATTTATTGAGTGATTACTATTTGCAGAACACTGTAATAAGTGCTTGGGAAAGTAAAATAGAATTGGTTTCCTCTGTGAAATTTATTACATGATCTTTCTCCTTCTAAAAGATTGAAAATTCATTTTAGAGCAAGTAAAATAATTAGCAGCCACACAGAGAGACAGTTGGAGAAACAGAAATCTATGGCACTTGACTCCACTAAACTAAACCAACCACTGAAAGGGAGAATATGAGAATGGCTCCTTACTCATTCATTCATTCATTCATTCATGCATTCAATCATATTTATTGAGCACTTACTGTGTGCAGAGCACTGAACTAAGCACTTGGAAAGTACTCAGCAAATTTCAATTTATTAGAATTAAATTGGAAACATGATTGTAGGAATGAATATACATCCGGATTTCCTGTCACGTTTTATTTTGAGATTTATTTTGCTTTTTAATAATTAAAAGAAATACTGTGACCAGTTTCCTAACCATCAGATCACTACTAAGAAAAGAATGTCTTTTTTCTTTCTCCTTGGAGACTTATGAAGAGATGAATTTGGGACCTAGGCTCAGCATTTGGAAAGTGATCATGTATCAGAAATTTTGTGATTACTCAGTAGCACTGGCCATTTGTAATTCTATAGTAATAATAATAATGTTGGTATTTGTTAAGCGCTTACTATGTGCAGAGCACTGTTCTAAGCACTGGGGTAGACACAGGGTAATCGGTCGTCCCACGTGGGGCTCACAGTCTTAATCCCCATTTTACAGATGAGGGAACTGAGGCACAGAGAAGTGAAGTGACTCACCTGAAGTCACAGAGCTGACAAGTGGCAGAGCTGGGATTCGAACCCATGACCTCTGACTCCAAAGCCCGTGCTCTTTCCACTGAGCCACGCTTATAGTATTCGTTAAGTGCCTACTATGTGCTAGGCACTGTACTAAGCGCTGGGGTGAACACAAGCAAATCGGGTTGGACGCGGTCTCTGTCCCACGTGGGGCTCACAGTCTCGATCTCCATTTTGCAGATGAGGGAACGGAGGCCCAGAGAAATGAAGTGACTTGTCCAAGGTCACACAACAGATAAGTGGCAGGGTGGATATTATGGCCTTAAAAATAATATTATATTGGCGGTGGTGTGTTTGTAAAAGCACTTGCTACGAGCCAAACCCTGGAATCAGGTACAAGATCATCAAATTAGACTTGGTTACTGTTCTACTCACAATCAGTCAATCAATCAATCATATTTATTGAGCACATACTATGTGTAGAGCACTGTATTAAGTGCCTGAGAGAGTACAAAGTAACAGAATTGGTAGGCACATTCCCCTGCCCACAATGAGCTTACAGTTTAGAGAGGGAGACGGACATCAAAATAGACTACGGACATATACCTAAAATGCTGTGGTGTGAATGAAGGGTATAAAATCCAAGTGTGAGGGTGACACAGAAGGGAGAGGGAGCAGGGGAAATGAGTGTTTACTTGGGGAAGGCCTCTTGGAGGAGATGTGCTTCTAAAATAAGACTTTTAAAGCGGGTAGAGTGACGGTGTGTCGTATACGAAGCAGGAGGGAGTTCCAGGCCAGAGGCAGGATGTGGGCGAGGGGTCGGCGGTGAGGTAGATGAGATAGAATGGAGGTAGGGCAGGTGTCTTATCTCTGTTTTACAGACGAAGAGACCGAGGCCGTGGTATTTTAAGAGACTTACAGTCACTTCTCTGCAGGACCTAAGGACAGAGTGACGTACAGTATAGAGGAGTGTTTCCCCAACAAGAGGATTTTAATCCCAGGAACCGGTGCCAGTGGGAATATTCCCAGCATGCGTAGGCAGATCCCAGGAGCTCATGTTTTGATCTCTAACCATAGCTTTTAAGACACACAAGAGTATCTCATATCCCCAAGTTTTTTTCTTTAACTAACCATTTGCCGAGAGTTTCAGAACATTCGCAGAGGAAAATAATTGAGCGAAGAATAGCCTGGAATTCCCCACGATGGTTACATAAAGCTAAATCCCCAAACGCAGGCCAAATTCAATTCAACTACTGACTTTGTTTTTATTTAAAAAGAAAAGCTGAGGTGAAAACTCTGCCAAGAGGGAAAGCAAAAAATCACCGCTGGGGAAATTAATTAGGGAAAATGTTGTAGCACTTTATTACTAAAAAGATCTGCCAAACTAAACTGAAATCTTTTGTCCACGTTTAACCGTACAGCACCATTTTGAAATTTGTCATCAAGGACTAATGGGGACCCTCCTATTAAACTGATTTATTTAACTTGCTGAGCGTCAAGTTATTTTGTGACATCAAAGATGCCGAGAGTTTGTCTTTCTGAAGACGGCTCTTTCGCAGGGCCCAGAACAGTATAATATCAGTTGGAAACCACATTAAGGGTCCTTAATATTGCTTTGTGGTCAATGTTGCTCGCTTGGATAATAAATTCAGGTAGCTGAGAATGTCATTAAGATTTATTCACTGTCTAAAATGGGCCTGTGCACAGAAAGTGCTTTGATCTTATTATATTTATTGAGTACTTAGTACTGATCAATCAATTTATTTATTGAACACTTTCGGTGTGCAGCAGAGCACTGTACTCATCTCTTGGGAGAAACGGCGTGGCTTAGTGGAAAGGTCCCGGGCTTGGGAGTCAGAGGTCTTGGGTTCTAATCCCGGCTCCGCCACTTGTCAGCTGTGTGACTTTGGGCAAGTCACTTAACTTCTCTGGGCCTCAGTTACCTCATCTGTAAAATGGAGATTAAGTCTGTAAACCCCACGTGGGGCAACCCGATTACCTTGTATCTACTCCAGCACTTAGAACAGTGCTTGGCACATAGTAAGCGCTTAGCAAATACCATCATCATTATTATTATTATTATTACAACATAACAGAGTTGATAGACACGTTCTCTTCCTGCAAGGACTTTACAGAGCAGAGGGGGAGACAGGCATTAAAATAAATTATGGGTGTTAAAATAAATTATGGGTGTGGGGCTGAGGGTGGGGTTAAAGAATACAAATCCAAATGGCAGGGTATATTTTAGAATATGTTCTCCAAAAAAACAAAAACAAATCCAGAAATCATTGTTAAATCCTTAGGGAGAAGTATTATAATATTTTTGAACATTAATCATGCTTTCTCGATATCAAAACTCAAAAATATATGAAAATATTGTCAATCAATCAATCGGTGGTATTTATTGAGCACTTCCTGGGTGCAGGCCACTGTGCTGAGTACTTGGGAAACTACAATACAAGGTAATCGGTAGATACAATCCCTTCCTACAAGGAGTTTACAATCTACATGGGGATACAGACATTAAAATTGATTAAGGATAGGAGAAATAATGGAATATAAGGATATTTCCATTAAGTATTGCAGGGCTGAATTGAGAAAACAAGTGATTAAAAGGTGCACAGCCAGGTCCATGGTTGACACAGAGGGGAGGGCAGATGCAAGCTCTCATTCAAAATTTCCTAATTAAAAAAATAACATTTTTCATCATCATCATTAATGGAAATTATTGAGCCCTTACTGTGTGCTGAGCATTGTACTAAACGCCTGGGAGAATACAACAGAGTTGGCAGACACATTCCCCACACACAATGAGCTTAGAGTCTATTGGGGAGGACAGCCATTAATATAAATAAATGATTTATAATATATAATTTGAAGATATAAACATAAATGCTGTGGGGTTGAGGGTGGGCTAATATCAAAAGATCCAAATGCACAGACAACGCAGTAGGGAGAGGATATGTGAAACAGCATGGCCTTAGTGAAGCAGCATGGCTCAGTGTAAAGATCCCGGGCTTGGGAGCCAGAGGTCATGGGTTCAAATCCCGGCTCTTCTGCTTGCCAGCTGTGTGACTTTGGGCAAGTCACTTAACTTCTCTGTGCCTCAGTTACCTCATCTGTAAAATGGGGATTAAAACTGTGAGCCCCATGTGGGATAACCTGATTACCTTGTATCCCCCCAGCACTTAGAACAGTGCTCTGCGCATAATAAGCACCTAACAAATACCATTAGTATTATTAGTAGTAGTAGTAGAAAGAGAAGGGGCCTGGGAGCCAGAAGATGTGAGTCCTAATCCTGACTCTGCCACATGTCTACTGTGTGACCTTGGGCAAGTCACATAACTTTTCTGTGCCTCCGTTCCCTCATCTGTAAAATGAGGATTCCAGCCTTGGGAGATTTCCCCCAGGATGTGATCCAGTTCATCCAGTATCTATTTTTCAGGACTTTGGTGGAGAGTTTGTGCCCTTTTGCAAGCCTTCTGATTGGCCCAGCAATCTGCCTGATTGACAGCTGCTGCTAAAGGGTTCTCGGGCCACATGGCAGGCTGCCCACCGTCTGGACACAACTGTGAGGTCCCTGCAAGAGAGCGGTTGACTGAGGGGACAAGGTGGGGGGCGGGGGGCTGGGAAAGCCTGAAATGGGGCCTGAAATCTGGTGAGACATTGGCCAGTCTGGGAGATGGGATCAGTGTCACGGACAGCAAGACAGTTTCCCTTTTCTCGATGACGATATCCCGGCAGATGACTGTGTGTCAACGGTGATTTTCTTTGTTTCAAAATCAGAGCGAAAGTTGCAAGTCCCCACTACTTGCCCTCTGTGTGACTTGAGCAGGCCGCTTAACTTCTCTCTACCTCAGTCTCCTCATTTCTCAAACGGGGATTTGATACTTGATGATAATGGTGATCACCACGGTCCTTGTTAAGTGCTTGTCTCGTCTTGTGCCGATCTTGTCTCGTCACTTCTGATTCACAGTGACTCCATGGACTCCATCTGATAGTGTGTCGTAGGCTCTTCTTGGTAAAAATACGGAAGTGGCTTACAGTTGCCTTCTTCCACGCAGTCAACTTGAGTCTCCACCCTCGACTCTCTTCCATGCCGCTGCTGCCTAGCACAGGCGACTTTTGTCTTGTGGCAGATGGCCTTCCATTCATTCGTTCAATAGTATTTATTGAGCGCTTACTATGTGCAGAGCACTGTACTAAGCGCATGGAATGTACAATTCGGCAACAGATAGAGACCATCCACTCACTAGCCACTGGCCAAGCTAGGAATGGAATGGGTATACCACCGCTTGACTCTCTCTCTCCCATAGCCGAGACTGGTAGGGTACTGGAAACTCTCCAGGAGCACCCTGAGAGGGGGTGTTAAGTGCGTACTCTATGTCAAACACTGTTCTACGCACTGGGTCAATCAGTCATAAATGTGGGAGCAAATGAATTCTCCAAGGAGGTGATGGAAAATAGAAGAGGAACCAGGACTGAGCCTTGAGGGACTCCTACTGTAAAGGGATGGGAAGCAGAAGAGGGTAGATACAAGTTAATCGAACTTAAATATTATCATTATTGTTATTTTTATCATCTACCTCGCCATCAATGGTATTTATTGAACACTTACTGTGTGCAGAGCACTGTACTAAGTGCTTGGGAGAGTACAACACAACAGAGTTAATGATGTTGGTATTTTTTAAGCGCTTACTATGTGCCGAGCACTGTTCTAAGCACTAGGGTAGATATAGGGTAATCGGGTTGTCCCACGTGAGGCTCACAGTTAATCCCCATTTTACAGATGAGGTAGCTGAGGCACAGAGAAGTGAAGTGACTTGCCCACGGTCACACAGCTGACAAGTGGCAGAGCCGGGATTCGAACTCATGACCTCTGACTCCCAAGCCCATGCTCTTTCCACTGAGCCATGCTGATTCTCTACATGTTCCCAGCCCACAATGAGCTTACAGTCTAGAAGGAAGCAGCGTGGCCTAATGGATAGAACAGGGGTCTGGGGGAGTCAGAAGGACCTGGGTTCTAATCCCCTCTCCACCCCTTGTCTGTTGTGTGACCTTGGGCAAGTCAATGAATTTACCTGTGCCTCAGTTACCTCATCTGTGAAATGGGGATTAAGACTGTGAGCCCCATGTGATAAGAGCTTAACAGATACCATTAAAAAAAAAACAGAGTGGGAGACAGACATTCAATATAAATAAATAGGTAATTTTTCTACAAGGATAACCTCTCAGTAAACATGCCACCCTTTTAATACTTGGACGGTGGCTCGCTGAGAAATATCAGAAATCCCCTGAGAAGGTCCTTGAAGAATCTGCCCCAGCACTCCATCTTTAGACAGGTGAGAGACAGAGCCAGCCAGGACAGATGTTAGTTTTCTCTCTAAAGACCTCCAGGGACCAAACTTCAGCAGCCTTCCGCGCGGCCAGACCCAGTGTTTTATTACCCTAAGAGTCTCAAAGTTTTTCCTTATGATAGAATCTCTCCTGCTGAATTTAAGGCTGTTTCATTCACTCCCTATGGACAAGAAGAAACACTAGTCAGCATTCTCTCCAGAAAAAAATAAAATCAAAACTCTTGAAATACTTGAGGTGAGTTAGAAATGTGTAGCCTGGTCTTTGGCCCCCAAATCCCAGTTTCCTTAACATTTCCCTTAAGACTTTTCAGCCCAGTGGAAAGAGCACAGAATCGAAGGACCTGAGCTCTAGTTCCGGTTCTAGCCCGTTGCTGGCCAACGTGGGTGAAGATAGCAAATGCTCTGCACAATGTGTAGCCCTTCTCACCTCCTATTCACTCGGTGCATTCATGCCTTAGCGGAAAATGGTCGTCAGGGATGAGAGAGGACGATAACACTATAATCAATTTCTTCTTTCAGGTCTTCAGCCCTCAAGTCTCAAGAGTGAAACTCATCCGCCATTATTTGTTTTTTAATGGTATTTGTTAAGCACATACCATGTGCCAGGAACTGTACTAAGCGCTGGGGCAGATACAAGCTAATCAGGATGGAAACAGTCCCTCTCCCACATGGAGCTCACAGACTCAATCCCCATTTTACAAAAAAGGTAACTGAGGTACAGAGAAGTGAAGTGAGTTGCCCAAGGTCACACAGCAGACAAGCTGCAGTGCCAGGATTAGAACCCCGGTCATTTTAATTTCCAGGCCCGTGCTTTGTCCACTAGACCTTGCTGCTTCTCTCACACTTCTCCCATAGTGTGTCCATCTGGAAACAATATGGGGCTGTGTCAGAAGAAAAGATTGGAGCAGGATATGAGGTGTTGTTCAAGGCATGCGTATACGAATGAGGGATTTCAGGAACTTGAGATTCTTCGGGAGCACAACTCCTGCCTTTTAGGAGAACTGAGGAGATTTATATTTTTTAATCACTTCTCGCCTTATATCTTTTTTTTGAATAGTCTATATGTTTCCATCATGGGTGATGACAACTTTACTTTTGTGGTCCTCTTTACCGGGTTCTGGGTTTTGGTTTTCTTTATCAGACTATAAACTCCTTAAGAACAGAGAACAAATTTTGTTCTGTAAAAACCCATCCAGGTCTAAGATAGTGTTTTTTGTGCTCAGAAACGTTGTTTGACTGAGGATGGACTTTCGAACTCATATTTGCACTCAGTCCTCTTATAACACAAGACTTCTGTTCTAGAGGTTAAGTAAAATGCACAAAATAATATTATTCAGAATAATAATAATGAAATGATAATGATTATGATTCTTGTTAACCACCTACGATGTGCCCAGGACTGTTCTAAGCGCTGGGGTAGATACGAGTTAATCAGGTTGGACACAGTCCCTGTTCCACATGAGGCTCACAGTTTAAGTGGTGGAAGTGGGATTTAATCCCCATTTTGCAGATAACTGAGGCACAGAAGAGTGAAGTGACTTGCCTAAGGTCATACAGCAGGGAAGTGACAGAGCTGAGATTGGAAACTAGATCCTCTGTTTCCCAGGTCTGGGCTCTTTCCACTAAATAAAGCTGCTACTCGTGGCCTGTCTGATTCTATCACATTCATCCATCCATCCATCCATCCATCCATCCATCCATCCATCCATCCATCCATCCATCCATCCATCCATCCAATTGTATTTTTTGAGTACTTAAAGTGTGCAAAGCACTGTACTAAATGCATACAAGAATACAATATAAGAGCAAACTGACACATTTCTGCCCACATTGAGCTCACAGTCTAGAGGGGGAGACGGACATTAATATGAATACATAAATAAATAGATAAATAAATTACAGATGTGCTGTGGGGATGGGAGGGAAGATGAATGAAGGAGGAAGTAAGAGCAGTGCAGAAGGGAGGGGGAGAGGAGGAGAGGAGGGCTTAGTCAAGGAAGGCTTCTTGGAGGGGAAGTGCCTTCAATAAGGGTTTGAAGTGGGAGAGAGCAACTATCGGCCTGATATGAGGAGGGAGAGCGTCCTGGGCCAGAGGCCGGTTGTGGGCGAGAGGTCGGCGGTGAGATAGATCAGGTGGAAGTACAGGGAGAAGGTTAGCATTAGAAGAATGAAGTGTGCAGGCTGGGTTGTAGTAGGAGAGTAGCAAGGTGAGGTAGGAGGGCGCAAGGTGATTAAGTGCTTTAAAGCCAACGGTGAGGAGTTTTCGTTTGATGTGGAGGTGGATGGGCAACCACTGGGGTGCAAGTCATTTTTGACATCACCATATCATGCTTTGTGATAATCGCGATAGATAAAACGTATTGGGAGCTAAGTCCTAAAGTAGATACAACAGTAATAACGATGATAATTAAAACTGTGGTATTTGGTAAGTACTTACTCCGTGCCAGGAATCGGACTAATCGCTGGGGTACATGCAATCAGACCTGACACAGTCTGTCCCACCTGGGCCTCACAGTCTAAGGGGAAGAGAGATCTGGTATGTCATACCAGAGGAGCAGCCTGGCTCAGTGGAAAGAGCCCGGGCTTTGGAGTCAGGGGTCATGAGTTCGAATCCCAGCTCTGCCACTTGTCAGCTGTGTGACTGTGGGCGAGTCACTTAACTTCTCTGGGCCTCAGTTACCTCATCTTTAAAATGGGGATTAAGAGTGTGAGCTCCGCGTGAGACATCCTGATTCCCCTGTGTCTACCCCAGCGCTTAGAACAGTGCTCGGCACATAGTAAGCGCTTAACAAATGCCAACATTATTATTATTATCATACCCATTTTACGGATGAGAAAACTGAAGGTGCGGAACATGATCAGTGACTTCCCCAAGGTCACACAGGAGACTAGTGGCTGAGCAGAGATTAGAAGTCAAATTTCCTGACCCTTAGTCTAGTGTGTTAGATTAGAAACAGTCCTCGAATCCCAGCTCTGCCACTTGTCAGCTGTGTGACTGTGGGCGAGTCACTCAACTTCTCTGTGCCTCAGTAACCTCATCTGTAAAATGGGGATTAAGACTGTGAGCCCCACGTGGGACAACCTGATTCCCCTGTGTCTGCCCCAGCGCTTAGAACAGTGCTCTGCACATAGTAAGCGCTTAACAAATACCAACATTCTTATTATTACCTGTGGCTCATAGATTAAGTCATCTCCATTTTATAGATGAGGAAAATCGGCCCACAGATTAAGTGACTTGTCCAAGAGCCCCAGTAAGGCCAGGGGTAGAGCTGCCCAGTCCCATGTCCTTTCCACTAGGCCTCACAGCCTCCCCGTATCCTCATGAAAGAATATTCCTTCATTTCCACCCAGAGTTGCAGCCATAGCATTCAGTGGAAAGCAGGTGTCATAGGAGTACAGAGGTCCTGACTCTCAGTCAGGAGCTCTTTCCCCTCATCCGCCTCTTGAATTTGTCCAATCGATAATGAGACTTTCTGCCATTTTTGAAGGACTTCTTTCCCCAGATTTCCACACCAATTATCTCTGGATTACAGTGCCGGACTCGTTGCCTATAACTCGCCATGGAACGCGAGTCCTATGCCCTCTCTCAACCTATTAATGACTTTTTCTAAAGAGAGAGGCCACCCTGCCTACAACTGCTTCTGATCATTATCTCTGGTGGTGTGTGGAATCCATCTGGACTTGTCCCGGGCTCCGCCAGAATGTGGGGAGTGTAATGCTTGCCTGCAGGGCTCCTGATTCAGCTCCCTGGGTGAAGACTGTGAACCTGCTCTTTGTTTGAGTGGACGGACACTCCTCGGGTGAATCCCCGCTGGCTTGGCGGGAGCTGAGATGGACGTGTACAGGCTGGTGACTGAATCTGTGTTCGCGCTCTGCTTCAGTGTGTTAATCCTGCCCTGCTCATTAGCGGGCTTCTGGGGCTGCCTTCAGAGGAGCTGCTCTGGTAATTAGCTCAGGAATACAAAGAAAAAAAAAAGAGAAACGATGAAAGACAGCTATAGGAAATCAAGGGCATTCCCCTATTTCAAATAAGTGTGTAGAGAAAAAGATACAATCAACACTCAGTGGTATTTATTGAGTGCTTAATGTGGTGCAGAGCACTGTAATAATAATAATAATAATAATGGTACTTGTTAACCACCGTTCTAAGCACTGAGGTAGATACAAGTTAATCAGTTTGGACACAGCCCCTGTCCCACTTGAGGCTCACATTCTTAATCCCCATATTTCAGATGGGGTAACCGAGGCCCAGAGAAGTTGTGACTCGCCCAAGGCCACACAGCAGACATGTAGCAGAGCCAAGGTTAGAACCCAGGTCCTTTTGACTCCCAGGCTTGTGTTCTATCCACTAGGCCACACTGTTTCCCCCACTTTCAAGAATGCAACAGGGTTTATAGGTGTGTTCCCTGCCCACAAGGAATTTACAATCTAGAAGAAGAGACCAAGTTAGGATCAATCACGGCTTTGTATATAAGGGCTGTGGGGCCGAGGGTGGGGTGAATATCAACAGCTAAAGGGTAAAGATTCAAGTGCTTAGGTAACTCAGAAAGGATGGAGAGTAGGGGAAATAAGAGTTTAGTCGGGGCAGGCCTCTTGGAGGAGATGTGATTTTATAGGGCTTTTAAGGTGGGGACAGTGACGGTCTGTAGGATATGAAGCGGGAGGGACTTCCAGGCCAGGGGGCAAGGGGTTGGCAGTGAGATAAATGAGAACTTGTTGTGGGCAGGGAACATATATACCAACTCTTTTATACTGTATTCGCCTAAGTACGTAGTATAGTCCTCTGCACATGGTAAGCAGTCAATAAATATGATTAATTGCTTGACTGGTTGATCGTTGTACAGCAAGTAGATTGGTGTTAGAGGAATGAAGCACCCTGGTCACCTGACCCCTTCCCAGGGACCACTTGCGTTCCATAGCTGAGACTGGAGCAGTTTCTTCATCTGTGTTCTGGCAAAAACTTCCCCTCTGAGTCACCCCAGGATGCAGCCATCTGTTCTTCTGTTATTTACAGTTCAAAGAGAATCAGAGAAAGGATGTGAAGAAAGTTGCTTCAACCGTGTAGGAGAGAACTCAGAGTTTGCCCTTCGAATGTTTAACGTCATTTGATGAAAGAGAATATCCTGCAGCCCCAGATAATACAGTGTCCTGGCATCGTTCACCATCCGGGTCATTCCCTCCTACTTCGAATGCCAACTACTGAACGGAGATCTTACTTCTGCCTGTTCTCCTGTAATTTGTGTCTTCACCGTATTTTCCGCTAGATTATCAGATTCTCTGTTACAACAGAACAGAGTTGGTAGGCACATCCCCTGCTCACAAAAAGATTTCAGACCAGATAGACTCTGGGGGAGCCTCTTCCTTGAGGTAGGACTCTCTTCGGGCCATCCAGAATCTACGGTGGCCTGGGACATAGAGGTTCCTCCAAGCTCCATGTGGCTGGAGGGCTCCGTTTTTACCCTGCAGGGGATGGTCTGTATCCCGCTTCTCCACTCACTAGAGCCAGACATGAGAGGAGCCTGGGAATTTCCAGCCAGCAGCCAGAGAATGCTACCCAGGAGGTAGGCAGGTGTTTCGATGGGAAAATTGGAGGAGAAGGAGGTTTTGTGTTCTCCAAGTGACTCCAGCGGTTGATACCTTTTCCTCTGATGCCTCAACAAGGACGAAGCTTTCCACGAGGTTGGTGTGGGCTTTGAGGAACAGGCCTCAAAGGCCACAGACTGATAACATCGCCTGCGTGTGACACTTTATTAGGTTCAGTTCTTCAGCGTTTGATGCTCACCCCAGCCCTACAACACTTATGTACGTATCCTTATGCTCTACTAGTTCCCCTTTCTGTAACTGATTTTAATGTCTTAATCTCCTCATAGACTGTAAGCCCCTTGTGGGCAAGAGCATTCATTCATTTGTGTTCATTGAGTGCTTACTATGCGCAAAGCACTGTACGAAGTGCTTGGGAGAGGACAGTATAAAAATAAACAGATACATTCCCTGCCCACATCCAGCTTACAGTCTAGAAACAATAAATTAATTAATTCTATTAACATTAATAGAAATTTATAAATTACAGATATGTACATAAGTGCCGTGGAGCGGGGAGGGGGATGAATAAAGAGAGCAAGTCAGGGTGATGCAGAAATGGGTGGGAGAAGAGGAAAGAAGAATTTAGTCAGGGAAGGCCTCCGGGAGGAGATGAGCCTCCAATAAGGCTTTGAATGTGGGTGGGAATGTAATTGTCTGTTGGATATGAAGAGGAAAGATGTTTCAGGCCAGAGGCAGGATGTGGACGAGAGGTCAGAAGTGAGAAAGACGCAAGACACAATCGAGGTACAGTGAGAAGGTTTGCACTAGAGGAATGAAATGTACAGGCTGGTAGGAGAGTAGCAAGGTGAAGTAGAAGGGGAAAGGTGATTGAGTACTTTAAAGCCGGCGCTAAGGAGTTTCTGCGTATTGTGTGCTGAACAGTGGACTAAGTGTTTGAGAGAGTTGGCGGACGTATTCCCTGCCCACAAGGAGCTTATTATTATTATTATTATATTAAGCACTTCCTACATATCAACGCTTTCTAAGCACCGGGGTAGATACGAAGTATTCGGGTTGGACGCAGTCTCTGTCCTACATGGCACACGCCATCTAAGTAGAAGGGAGAACAGGAATTTAATCCCCATTTTCCAGTTGGGGAAACTGAGGCACAAAGAGGTGAAGTGACTTGCCCAGGGTCACACAGACAACAATTGGCAGAGGTAGGATTGGGATCCATGTCCTCTGACTCCCAACCCTTTGCTCTTGCCATTAGGCCTTACTGCTTATAATACAGAGGGGAAAACAGACACTAAAGTAGATGGGGGACAGAGTAAATAGTGGAATATAAGAATATTTTCATAATTGTTGTGGGGTGGGGTTGAGGATCAAGATGCTAAGGGGCTCACAGCCAAGTTCCTGGTCAAAGCAGAGGGGATATAGGGAAAGTCAAGGGCTTAGTCTGAGAAGGTCTCTTGGAAGAGACACAAGAGCTGAGCTGACTGAAGGGAAGTCACAGTGGCCGGGGCGGGGGGGAGGGTGGTGGGATTGGCACATCCATTTCTCCACCACCAAAATGCTCAGAACTGTAGTATTTCCGTCTGTGTTCAGACTTGAATGGCTCCTTGAACCATCCATTCTGGGAAACCGATCATTAAAACATTTGGTGAGTAATAAAGAAATACCTACTCGCGGAACTCTAAGATCTGCCGCTGAGTGGTAGAGAGGGAAGGGGAGCGTTAGGGAGCAGATTCTTTAACCCCGAGTTTGCGTACGAAGTATGGAAAGGCCTTGGGGGCGGGGGGGGGGGGGGGGGTCGAGCCCCAGCACCACGAGTCATCTCCCAAATGATGAAAGGGAGAAAGGATTATCGGTCAACTCTGGACCGTGCAGAGACTGATTAGCCAGTGTTCAGCTAGTCTGGCCTTCGCAACCTCCTCCCTCAAGCGTTCTGCCCTGGGCCATTTTGCTTATTTTACTGATTTTCCACTGAGAACAGGCATGGGAAAGAAATGAGGAGAGAGCTACATCAGCCGGTTTTGCTTGAGAAAAACTTGTTATAGCAAGTATAGAATGAGTGTGTGGGTTTGTGTGTGTGTGAATCAGTCATATTTATTGAACGCTTACCGTGTGCAGAGCGCTGTACTCTGTGTTTGGGAGAGTACTGGACGACGATAAACGGACACGTTCCCGGCCCACAACAAGCTTAGTCTCACTGCGTGTGAGGGCAGAAATCACAACTACTAACTCTATTACATTGTTCGCTCCCAAGCGCCTAGTACAGTGTTCAGGATACATCTATAATACTGACTATAATAATGTTGGTATTTGTTAAGCGCTTACTATGTGCAGAGCGCCGTTCTAAGTGCGGGGTAGATACAGGGTAATCAGGTTGTCCCACGTGAGGCTCACAGTCTTCATCCCCATTTTACAGATGAGGTAACTGAGGCCCAGAGAAGTGAAGTGACTCGCCCAGAGTCACACGGTTGACAAGTGGCAGAGCCGGGATTCGAATCCATGACATCTGACTCCCAAGCCCTTGCTCTTTCCACTGAGCCACGCATCTGTACGGACACGAGCTGGCGTCTTTCATATCTTGGCCCTGAGACTGCACGACTGAGAAATGGAACAAAGGAATAGGCTCTTGTGCTATGGGAAGCAGCGTGGCTTATTGGAAAGAGCCCGGGCTTGGGAGTTAGAAGTCACGGATTCTAATCCCGGCTCTGCCACTTGTCTGCTGGGTGACCCTGGGCAAGCTGCTTAACTTTTCTGTGCCTCAGTTACCTCATCTGTAAAATGGGGATTAAAACGGTGTGCCCCACACGGGACAACCTGATTACTTCGTATCCACCCCAGGGCTTAGAACAGTGCTCGGCACATAGTAAGAGCTTAGCAAACACCGTAATTATTATCATTATTATTAGTGGCTTGCTCAACGCCACTTGCATTCTCTCATCAGAGTGCCATGAGCAAATTGAAGGGCAGGGCCTACGGAACTCTGCAAAGTTATTATTATTATTATTATTATTTGACTGGTATTTGTGGCTCGTTATAGGCAAGGGAAGGCGTCTGCTAATTCCTCTGTACTGTATTCTCCCGAGCCCTTAATACAATGCTCAGCACTTAGTAAGCGCTCAGTGAACGTCGACGATAGATTGGTTAAACGCTTACTATGTGTCAGGCACTGTACTAAGGGCTGGGGTAGATACAGGCATATCAGGTTGGACGCAGTTCCTGTCCCACGTGGGGCTCACGGTCTTAATCTCCATTTTGCAGATGAGGAACGGAGGCTCAGAGAAGTGAAGTGAAGTGCCACAGTCACACAGCTGACAAGTGGCAGAGCCAGGCTTAGAACTCAGTTCCTTCTGACTTCCAGGCCCGTGGTCGATCCACTAGACCCCCCTACGTACCCAGCCTATTCGAAGCATAGAGTCGATGCTGTGCCACAGCGCCAGAGTCCTGCGTGTGGTTGCCAGGGTAACCACCTTGGCAGTCGCTACATTTGTGCTCCCCCCATGATAGCCAGCTGGCTACTTGGGGGACTCCACGTGAGACCCCCTGGACAGTCCTTGAGTCAGAGAGCTTCATCACCCAGTAGGCGTTTCCCTATTCCGGGCACATTCACCCCACAAAGCGGCCAGGCTCTGAGGGAGATGAACTCACACCCAACAACTCTGCATGCAATGTTTCTGGTCCCTCTTAACCCCCTCTCAGTGCCATCAAATCAAAAGGTCCTGGGTCTGAGTCTGGCTCCGCCACTTGCCTGCTGTGTGACAGTGGACAACTCACTTCACTTCCCTGTGCCTCAGTTACCCCATCTGTAAAATGGGGATTGAGACTATGAGCCCCATATGGGAAGACACTGTGTCCGTCCTGATTAGCTTGTTTCTCCCCCAGTGCTTAGAACAGTTCTTGACACATGTAAGAATTTAACAAATACCTTCATTTATTATTATTTTTATCTATCTTTCAGTCTCACCCCCACAGGCATGGGCTTGGGAGTCAGAGGTCATGGGTTCGAATCCCCGCTCTGCCACTTGTCAGCTGTGTGACTGTGGGCAAGTCACTTCAATTCTCTGTGCCTCAGTTACCTCATCTGTAAAATGGGGATTAACGGTGAGCCTCACGTGGGACAACCCGATTACCCTGTATCTACCCCAGCTCTTAGAACCGTGCTCTGCACATAGTAAGCGCTTAACAAATACCAACATTATCATCATTATTATGGGTAAAATTCACCTTTGAGGCCTATCTTGAATACAAAGGATAATTTTCAATCGATCAATACATTGATCATTGCATTTATGGACCACATTACATGAAGACCATTCTACTAAGTGCTTGCAAGCATACAATATAAGAAAGTTACACTGTCCTTGTCCCCAAAGGTCACCTCCATTCAATTTGTTTTGTTCTGATTTGTCATAAACATTTTTATGTGTATCTCCCTGTTAGAGGGTAAACCCCTTATGAGCAAGAAAAGTGTCACTTGGTCATTCTGTACTTCCCAAGCACCTAGTAAAGGTTATCACACCAAACCTTGTTTGGCTTTGTTTCTGTGTCCCCCGTTTAGACTGTGAGCCCGTTGTTGGGCAGGGATTGTTTCCCTGTTGCCGAAGTGTGCATTCCAAGCGCTTAGTATAGTGCTCTGCACACAGTAAGCGCTTAATAAATACGATCGAATGAATGAATGAATGAAAAATGTGCATTTAATAATTATGTACACACAAAAGTGATATATGTGCGTGCGTGTGTAATTGTGCACTTATGCACATACAATTGTTGTGTATGAGTTTGTCAATGGTACCTGTCATTCAGTGCCATTTACTGAAAGCTTATTCTGTGCAGAGCACTGTTCTAAGGATTTGGGAGAGTACGAAAGAGAAGGTAGACACGATTCCTGCTTATACGACATCAGAGCACTGAGAATTAGGCAGCAGAGGTGGCAAACGAAGCATCAAGTGGGGGAAATAATGTGGCCTAGTGGAAATAACACAGACCTGAGAATCAGAGGAACTGAGTTCTAATCCCCGTTCTGCCACCCGTCTGCTGTGTGACCTTGGTCAAATCGTGTAACTTCTTTGTGCCTCAGGCACCTCATCTGTAAAATGGGGATTAAGTCCTCCTCCTTCCCCCTTAGACTGAGGGCCTGATGTGGGACAGAAACTTTGTCTTTTTTTTCGAGATCTGTTGAACACCTATTATGTGCCAGGCATTATAATAAGCACTGGGGTCTTGTCTTATGCCGTCGAGTCGTTTCCGACCCGTAGCGACACCACGGACACATCTCTCCCAGGACGCCCCGCTCTCCATCTGCAGTCATTCCGGTAGCGGATCCGTACAGTTTTCTTGGGGAAAATCCAAAAGCGGTTTACCACTGCCTCCTTCCGCCCAGTGAACTTGAGTCTCCATCCTCGACTCTCTCCCGTGCCGCTGCTGCCCAGCAGAGTGAGTTTTGACTTGTAGCCGATGGCCTTCCACTCGCTAGCCACTGCCCAAGCTAGGAATGGAATGGACAGGCCTCTGCTTGACTCTCCCTCCCGTAGCTGAGACTGGTAATAATGTTGGTATTTGTTAAGCGCTGACTATGTGCAGAGCACTGTTCTAAGTGCTGTGGGAGATTGTCCCACATGAGGCTCACAGTTAATCCCCGTTTTACAGATGAGGGAACTGAGGCACAGAGAAGTGAAGTAACTTGCCCACAGTCACACAGCTGACAAGTGGCAGAGCCGGGATTCGAACCCATGGCCTCTGGATCCCAAGTCCAGGCTCTTTCCACTGAGCCACGCTGCTTCTCTAATAGTAGAGTAATGGAAACTCTCCAGGTGCCACCTTGAGAGGGAAATCACTGAGGTAGACACAGGCTAATCAGGGTGGACGCAGTCCCTGTCCCACATGGGGCACACCATCTTGATCCCCAAATTACAGATGAGGTAACTGAGGCACAGAGAAGTGAAGTGACTTGCTCAAGGTCATACAGCAGATTTGTGAAAGAGCCAGGATTAGACTCAGATCCTCTAACTCATTCATTCATCTATTCATTCAGTGGAATTTATTGATCACTTACTGTGTGCAGACCACCGTACTGAGCACTTGGGAAAGTACAGCCTAACCCGTGCTCTTTACACTAGGATACACCACTTCCCGGTTGTGTCCAAACTGATGATCTTATATGTACTTTAGAGCACAATACGGTGCTTGGGACATCCTAAGACCTGAATAAGAACCATAAAAAAAAAAATAAAGAACAGGTGGGAGAGGGGCCAGAGCTGGCTAGAGAGAAGGGGGTGGGAACGGAGAGATGGAAAATAGATAAGCCTATGAGAGAGGAAGGAGAAAACAGAGCGACGACGTGCTCACGGGAGGGGAGAGAGAAAACAGAGTGATGAGCTCGTGGGAAGGGAGAAAGAGAACAGAGTGAGGGATTTGTGGGAGGGGAAAAGAAAAGAGTGAGGCCTCTAACTTCCCTGCAAAACCACTGCAGGTTTCAGCACGTCTGCTTCAGCCAGTGGTGATTTTCCGAGGATTTTTGAGTGCTGCCTGGCAGGTGTGACCCCCCACTTCCAAGTGGGTGGGTTTTTTGGGTTTTTTTTCGAGCGGACTAGCTAGGCCAGGTCACAGAAGGAATCTGCTTGATGTTGAGTTTCTGGGCTTGACTGGAATCCTCGCAGGCAAAAATCTCTTGGCCTACTGCCCCGGCAACCAGCTAAACGTTCCCCTTCAAATGCAGCTGGCAAATTTGCTCTCAACGGTTGGGACTAAATGGAGAACTAGCCAACTGCACCCTGGGCAATTTTAATTTCCCCGCATAAAATGCTGAGACCGGAGTTTGAAATCTTCCAGCCCCGCCGACCTCTGACGGCCTCATTTCCTCACATTCGTTTTGTCCCAATAACACTGGGACGAGGATAGAAAAACAGTGAAGCAGAGGGAGGTGGACTGTCCAAACCCGTACTCAAGGAAGTGGAGGGCTACCACAGCCCGGCGGAGGAGAGAGGAAGGGCAATTTTCTGCCCCTTTGACATTAAAATGTTCCAGGATCCCAGTCCTGTGTTTTGAGATTATGGACATTACATGATTCAGAGTCTGGCAGCACTAGTAGAGGAATGTTTTGTTTAGCCGTGTTTTGTAGTTGATATGTTTGGAAAGTGGCTATTTGAGAGCACACAGCTGGAAACCAAACTTGGTAGTGTAATGCTACCCAGGAGACCCAGGACAATCCTTGGAACTAGACAACTGGGCCGGGCAGAAAGTAGAAGAAAGAAAAGGTGATGGCATCCTACAGAATCAGAAAAAGACTTTTTTCAAAAATACGATTTCAATCCATCGATCGAGGTTTCTTCACTGAGCACTTTCTGTGTACAAGGCCTGTACGAAGTGCTTGTTGGAGTAAGATACGGTAAAGCTGGTAGATAGGATTCCTGCCCTTAAGGAGCATACAGTTTCACAGGGAGCTAGAATGCCCATGATTGACCATCCTTTGTATCCATCTCGCCATCTTGTACTAGAGTTATTTTCAGGAATAGCTTGTTGACAAACAATTCCCACAAGGCCTGTTAGCGTCAAGGTCCTTAGCGTCAACGGTGTTAACGGTTACCCTTGAAATTTAGAGGATGAAGGCCTCTTTAATTTTCCGGGACGGCAAATGACATCAGGTCATCAGAGGAGGAGACGCTGAGGTCCAAGTTAATATTGCCTTCGGTGAAATATCCCAGACTGAAGAGCAATTCACTCCGGAAAAAGCTCTCCCCAGGGAATTGGTTTCCAGACTCTCTGGTATCAGACAGATTTTATTCCCCGGTTTGCCGTTTCCGTATATTAAATCAAACCATAATGGACCAACTGACCTCCTCCAAACTGTAAGCTTGCTGTGGGCAGGAAATGTGTCTGTTTATTGGTATATTGTATTCTGCCAAGTACTTAGTCCAGTGCTCTGCACACGTAAGTGCTCTACAATATGAGAAGCAGTGTGGCTTAGCTGAAAGAGCACGGGCTTGGAGGTCAGAGGTCATGAGTTGTAATCCCGGCCCTGCCACTTGTCAGCTGTGTGACTTCGGGCAAGTCACTTCACTTCTCTGGGCCTCAGTTCCCTCATCTGTCAAATGGGGTTATTGAGACCGTGAGCCCCACGTGGGACAACCTGATTACCCTGTGTCTCCCCCAGCGCTTAGAACAGTGCTTGGCACATAGTAAGCGCTTAGCAAATACCCTATTATTATTATAAGCTCGTCCTCTCCTCGGTAAGCTTGTTGTGGGCACAGAATGTGGGCACTGTTTATTGTTGAATTGTACTTGCCCAAGCGTTTAATACCGTGCCGTGTATACAGTACGCGCTCAGTAAATATAAATACGATTGAAGGAGTGAAGAAGATGTGATCTGAGCCGGATGACTAGACGGCGACTGCCAGGTGAAGGAATTGGAGAGAATTCTGTATTCTACCACCCGATGGCAGCAGGTTGACAGAACAGGCCCCTGAGGCCACCGGCTCCCGTTTCTCCATCCTTGATCTCAGGCCCACTTTCTGATCCCTGGTAAACTCCCTGACTCTTGAGCGGCACCATTAGACCCCTGTAGTTATTCAGTGTGTGATTTCTGAAGGTGAAAAGTACCGAAACCTCAAATGGATTTCAAGTGGTCAGAGGACGATTCCCCCGCCCCTCAGTTCAAGTAGCCCTCCAGAATTCCGGATAACCAGCCCCCCGGAAATTTTTACTTCGGGACGTAGAATGAGAAGTGTTCAAACGATCAGTGATAAAGGCGATTTTGCATTTATCTTGTGGGAATGACTCAGGTTGGTTCTTGTGTCCATTCCTCATAACATTCGTGAGTTTTGTTGTTGTTTCAAAATGGAAGCTCTCTGGGGGAAGGGATTGTGTCTGTTTACTGTACTCTACCAAGTGCTTAGTTCAGTGCTCTGCACACATTAGGTGTTCAATAAATGCCAATGATTAGTTGAATGACTGAAGGTCCCCAGTGTTCGATCCATTGCAACACAAGGAACAGGTGAAACACAGCTAGTAAGGACATCACACAGTGAGGAATTTTTTTAGAGAGAATTCACGGAACCTATAGAGTTTATGTGCATTTAAAAATTTTAAAAAAACATAGACAAATTTTTTTTGGTGGCATATCAGGCCGAAACAGGGGACAGGCCAGCTGGGTCAGTGAACCAATCGATGGTATTTACTGGGTCCTTACCGTGCGCGGAACACCATACTAAGTGCTTGGGAAAGTACAGTATAATAGATTTGGGACGTGCAATCCCTGCCCGCAAAGATTTTATGATCTACGGGGAAGTGTCAGGAGGGGAATGGAGGGAGGTGGGGTTGAAGCAGCAGCATTGTCTAATTATTGGAAAGAGCATGGGCCCAGAAGCCCAAAGACCTGGGTTCTGACCCCATCTCTGTCACTTTGCTGTGTGAGCTTGGGCAAGTCATTCATCATCTCTATGCATCAGTTCCTTCGTCTGCGAAATGGACAGTGGGTGCTTGTTCTCCCTCTTCCGAAGACTGTGAATGATTATCTTGTATCTATCCCAGTGCTTAGTACAGTGCTTGACACATAATAAGCGCTTAGCAAATACCACTTATATTATTACCGTCACTGTGAGATGAGGAATGAATTAAGTCCTTCCCAAGCTAGACGTGCCCTAGTTTACAGTCCCTCAGAGGAGAAAGGCATTACAATAATTTTCAGAGTTGGCTATGTGGGATAGCGCTGAAATTGTAGAATATGGATGTTGATGGATAGGGTAGAGTTATGGTAGGCCTTGAATATGCCAGTGCATAGTGAGTGCAGAAGCCTGGGAATCACGAGGAGCTAGATTCTAATCCCACCTCCACCACTTGTCTGTTATGTGACCTTGGGCAAATCACTTCAATTCTCTGGGCTTCGGTTACCTCATCTGTAAAATGGGGATTAATAACGTGAGCCCTGTGTGGGACAGGGACTGTGTCCAACCTGATTAACTTGTATCTACCCCAGAACTTAGAACAGTGCTTGGTATATAGTTAGTGCTTAACAACTATTATTATTATTATTACTTTTATTAATGATAAGTGGTATTTGGCAGATATGATCTGGAACAAAGCCAACTGAATCAGGGAAGGCTCCCTAGAAGAGGTGGGATTTCAGAAGGGCTTAGAAGCTGGGGAACAGTATTAGATAAGTTTCCAGCTACATACATGGTCACAGCAAAGGTAAAGAAGAAGAAAGGAGATTAGTGCATCCAGCTACAAATGATTTCTGAGAGTTTTTAAACAGAGTTTCTTTTGGACCTGAATTCCCACAGTCTAAAGCAGCTGTCTTCCTCCCAGCAACAAGTACACATGATCTGTATCATCTATTATCGATTCAGCACGTTGCAAACAGAGGCGTAAGTGAAAGAGCTGACAGATGCACGGTTTCTGAAACTGTGATCAAATGATCTTTAGGATGGGAAACATTTATCTAAAATACGGCGTTAAAGGCTACCAGAAAGGAACCGGACAGATGTTTAAAATAGGATAGCATAGACCAATTTGATTTTAGGAGTTAAACATGCCTTTACCAACAATGATTTAAAGTACATACTACATTTCTCCTTGAAAAAGAACCATTTTGATTGATCCAGTGTATAATATATACACACATTACATTGATACATATACACATATAAATATAAAAGTATATAAGGTTTTGGCATATGTATAAATATATATCTTCTTTTCAGGTGGAAATGTGAAAAGAGAGGAGAGTATTCTTAAAGCAGTAATTCCAATAAGAGTAGCGAAATTTAACAGAAAACAGGAACAGTAAAATACTTTCCATTTCCATCACAGAAAAGATCTCATTATACTGTAATTCTGTTATCCAATCTGCTGAGGCTCTTTGTGTTATTATCATAGAAATCTGGTTAAATGAGAACTCGATTGATAATTTTATGAGCCTCTTCAAAATACAGATGTCACTGATTGCAGAAGTGGTTGCTTGAGAGATCTTTTATAAAGTCATATACACCCTTAATTAGAGTCCAAATGGTAAATAGAAACTCAGTATTAGCTCTGGATAATCTTTTTTTTTTTTGGCCAGGAAGATTCTAGCTCTGGGTTTGGGTGCACTTTACTATGTGCTTGTGACACACTAAATAAAGAAGTGACATGTTCCCCACTGTTGGGGAGAGATTGTCTTTACTTGTTGTTGAACTGCACTTTCCAAGCACTTAGTACAGTGCTCTGCACACAGTAAGCGCTCAGTAAGTTCAGTTGAATAAATGAATGTTCGCTGTCCACTTAATATGCTCAGAACACTCTACTAATGATCTCTGCCCTCAAGGAGTTTACAATTTAGTGAGGGAAAATTTAGGGACTTTATTATCTTGACCCAGTATATATATCTTTACATATATATAAATCCAATTGCATAGTCAATTATTCATTTAGCTATTTTATTCTGACACATTCATTTGAATATGAACATGAAAACGTCAATGATTCCCATTTGAACCCATGTTCTTCTGTTCTTTCTCTGTAAATACCTTTCATCTGCTTTAAGCCTTCACCTGTTTCTCCTATTATCCTTTGTTATCATTTTTAGTGACAGGACACTAGGCTGGTTGGACTCTTGTTTTAACCCAGAATAGCCTCGCTTTTGTTCTTCATGTCTCTTTCTTTTTATTCCCAATGTGTTTCACGAATAGAGTCACAAGTGCCAACGAATGTGGTTTCCTAAATTCCCTCCACCATGAGCTGCATCTTCCACTCGTGCCAAGTCGTATTATGGAAAATGCAAGCTGTTAATTTCGAAGAAATGGCAGGTGCGTGAGGTGCTTGGTGACACTTGAGCTGCCCCTCGCTGGATGTGTTTAAGTTTTCTGAAACTGGTCACTTTTCTTATGTCCAGACAGAATAATCATTATTCTTATTATCATAATTACTAATGATGATAATGATGGTATTTGTTAAGCACTGACTTTGTGTCAAACACCATACCAAGCTCTGGGATAAATAGAAGATAATCAGGTCAATCAAACCCTGTCCCACATGAGGTTCCTGAGAACCCCCATTTTATAGATGAAGAAACTGAGGCACAGAGCAGTTAAGTGACTTGGCCGAGGCCACAAAACTGGCAAGTAGAGAGCCAGGATTAATACTAATAATCATGGTATTGGTTATGCATTTATTATATGCCAAACAGTGTACTAAGCACTGGGGAAGAGACAAGGTCCCACTTGGGGCTCTCATTCCAAGTAGGAGAGAGCACAGGTTATGAATCCCCATTTTGCAGATGAGGGAACTGAGGCACATAGAAGTGAAAAGGCTCACCCAAGGTCACACAGCAGACAAATGACGGAGCCGAGATTAGAACCCAGATCCTCTGACTCCCAGGCCAGGACTCTTTCCATTAAGCTATGCTGCTTTCCCTGAGGATGGTTGGGCTCAAGAGCGACGATTGAGCGACGGCTATCATTTGAGTCATTTGTACATGATGAAGAAACACTTGATATCTGTGGTCGTCCCATCTGTAACGAATTCATGTATGGCCGGTTACTTTGGTTTTTCCCGGAAGCCTAAGAGAAGTGGCACTTTTGCTGATGGCTGCAACAATGGAGCAGAGAGCCGTGTGGGGAGGGGAGGTTTGGGAGAATTTGGAAGAAAACTGTGGTTTGGCAGACTTCTCCTATACGGAGTCAAGGGAGAGGAGATTAGGGAGGCCCAGGAACCTCTGAGATGTGTGTTTGTTCCTGGCCCTGGTCCTGGCAACCACACAAACCATCACCACATCCCTCCAAGAAAAAAAAAAAGCTCACAGAAATTTCTCAGAGTATATTTTTATTAATAGGGGAAGGAAACTGGGAAGGAGGAAGTTGGGGAGAGAAGGAGGAGGGAGGAATGGGGGCCAGTGATGTGAGGGGAGGAAGGGAGCTTTATTGGAGGGGGACCCTTTAAACCCTTCATCCCCTTGCCCCCTCCTGCCTCACCTCGCTACTCTCCTACTATAACCCAAGCCATACACTTCGCTCCTCTAATGCTAACCTACTCACTGTACCTCCGTCTCGTCTCTTTCATCGCCGACCTTTTGTCCGTGTCCTGCCTCTGGCCTGGAATGCCCTCCCTCTTCATATCTGACAATCACTCTCCCCACTTTCAAAGCATTATTAATGGCACATCTCCCCCGAGAGGCTTCTCTGACTAGGTCCTCATTTCCTCTTCTCCCACTCGCTTTTGCATCATCCTTGCACTTGGATTTACACCCTTTATTCACTGCCCCCCATCCCCACAACACTTATGTGCATATCCTTAATGTATTTATTTTATCATCTGTCTCCCTCTCTTGATTGACTGTGAAATCATTGTGGTCAGAGAACGTGTCTACCAACTCTGTTGTATCATACTCTCCCAAGCTCTTAGTACAGTGCTCTGCATATGGTGAGCACTCAATAAATATGATTAATTGATCGATTGCTCCCACACTCAGTCGTGTTACCGATGGGATAATAATAATAATAACTGTGGTTTCCTAAGCGCTTACTATATGGGCCAGGCGCTGTTCTAAGCGCTGGGGTGGATACAGGAAAATCGGGTCAGACACAGTCCCTGTCCCACATAGGGCTCACAGGCTCAATCCTCATCGGTAAAATGAGGCCGAGAGAAGTAGAGTGACCTGCCCAAGGTTACACAGCAGAAAACTGTAGAGAGAAGCATGGGAAGAGCTAGGGAACAAACAATGTCACTGTGCCTGATGCCATCGAATACTTGTTTCCAGGGTTACAGGGTTTCAGAAGCAGCATGGCTTAGTAGAAAGAGCACGGGTTAGGGAATCTGAGGACGTGGGTTGTGATCCCAGCCCCACCACCTGTCTGCTGTATGACCTTGGGCAAGCCACTTAACTTCTCTGTGCTTCAGTTACCTCATCTGTAAAATAGGGATTAAGAATATGAGCCCCATGTGGGACAGCCTGATCACCTTGTATCTACCCCAGTGGCCTGGCACAAAGTAAGGCTTAACAACTACCATATTTTTTTTTTCCAGCACAGCAAGACTTCAGCCACAGCTTCTTAGAGCCCCTGAACACCTTGAGATGATACTATTTGTTAAGCGCTTAATATGTGTTAAGCACTGTTTCTACCTCTGGGGTAGATACAAGCTAATCAGGTTGGACAAAGTCTCTGTCCCACATGAGGATCACAGTCTTAATCTCCATTTTCCAGAGAAGGTAAGTGAGACACAGAGAAGTGAAGTGACATGCCCAAGGTCACAGCAGACAAATGGCGGATTCAGGATTAGAACCCAGGTCCGTCTGCCTCCCAGGCCAATGCTCTATCCACTAGACCCTGCTGCTTCCTTCCCTGCAAGGAGAAGCAGGATCCCGGCCAGGGGGTCTGGAAATGGCAACTTCAATCCCCTCAGGCCTTCACAACTTGTTCTGCGCCAGACTGCAACTTTCTGCTCCTTACCCCGATCCAAACGCAATAGTAGTTTGGATGGAGAAGAAAGGACAGATTCTAGAGAGATCGTGAAGGTAGAACCAACAGTTAAGTAACAGATCGAATCTGTGGGGTGAATGAGACGGATGAGCGGCGGGTTTGAGGGAAGAGGGTTTTCGGGCCAGTTGTTGAAGAAGATGAATGTGATTTAAGAGGTCAAGAGATCCAACTTCGCCGAGGCTATTACGTCATTCACAGTTGTTGAGCATACTCTTATCCCGCGGGCTTTGCAGGGGGTCAGATTGGAAACCGACTTCTCAGTTTTAGAGAGAGAAGACCCTTGAGGAGGAAACTGCGTGGCATCAAGCCACCATTCTAGGTGCTTCGGCGTAGACTCGATTTTAGACATCATTCATATCTTTTATCTGGATCTCTTAATGTTACCTCTGGGAAAGTAACACGGGACGTGACTCGTGTTTTCCCGAGTCATTCTTGTTTGCCGTTGTTCTGGAAATATGGCACCTAAAGGGATCTCCTTGAGTTCCTTTAGGAAGACTGTCTGATTGACTGATAGATGAAACATGATCAAGAATTGGAGCAAAAGATCATCTCCCATCAGTGGTCGAAGAATAAAAGAAAATACAGATGGGGACCGAGGCTCACTCGGAACTGGCGATGTGATGGAATGAGCCCCACACTTGGTGCTTGGCTTCCCTGGGAGACACCCAGATGAATATTTCTCATCTTAACAATAATAATTACGGTATTTGTTAAGTGCTTACAGTGTGCCAAGCACTGGGGTGGATACAAGTTAATTAGGTTGGATACAGCAGTCCCTGACCCACATGGAGCTCACAGTCTTAAACCACATTTTTCAGAAGAGGTAATTGAGGTCCAGAGAAGTGAAATGACTTGCTCAAGGTCACACAGCAGACATGTGGCGGACCGGAGACTAGAACCCACGTTCTTCTGATTCCCAGGCCCCTGCTCTGTCCACTAAGCCACGATGCTTCTTCCTGAGTTGAGCAGAATGGGAACCCCTAAGTTTCGAGGGGCATTTGAACTGGAGAAATCCCTTTACAAAGACATTTTCACTGAGAGGAATCAAGATTTTTCTTTTCTAAATGTCTGAAATGAAGAGCCATTATAAATTGACTGATGTAGGTAAAGGGACTTAAGAATAAGAACAGAGTCAAACTAAAAAATGCAGGTTCTGGAGAAAGAGAATTGAGAGAAGGGATTTAGAATACCCAGGATGCTATGGAAAGTGAAATGTATTTAGTTAGAAGTACTTTTCAAAGTGCAAACCTCATAAGGTATTTGGGGAATAATGATGTTATTTAAAATGATACAACCAACTATCCCAATAGAGAATCAAGGGGACAACTCTGAAGCGGTTTGAGAACAGCAAGACCTAGTGGAAGGATCATGGGATTGGGAGTCGGGAGACCCGGATTCTAATCCTGGCTCTCCCACTTACCTGCTACATGACCTTGGGCAAGTCACATAACCACTCTGTGCCTCGGTTCCCTCATCTTAAAAATGGGAGTTATACACCTCTTCTCTTTTCTTCTCAGAACCCAAACCCCAAGTAGGACAGATATTATGCCTGACCTCGTTATTTTGTATGTACTCCAGTGTTTAGCAAAATGATTGGTCCATAAAAGGTGCTTAACAGACACTGCAATTGTATCATTATTATTTCTAGCCAAAGGCTAATAGTAAAAGGAAGGCCATGGCCTAAGGGCAATAGCAGAGGCCTGGGGATGATAAGACCCGGGATCGAATCCTGGCTCTGTCATTTGCCTGCTGTGTCACCTAGGGCAAGTCGCTTACTTCTCTGTGCCCCCGTTTCCTCATCGACAAAATGAAGATTGAATATGTGTCCCTCCTGCTTAGACTGTGAACCCCATGTGGGATAGAGAAGGTGTCCGACCAGAATAACTTGTATTTACCCCGGCACTTAGAACAATGCTTGGTATATAATAAGAGTTTTAAAATTATCATTATTATTATTCTCTCTTGTCAACTAGTGGGGAAAAAAATACCATGGGAATAGAGACCGGGATCATCAAGCAGTGACTGTACACTCGGCTCGAGCAAGAACTCACCGGAAGTGTGCAAGTCAAAATATTTTTTTTCACTTTCGTGCCACTCAATCTGAAATCCCTAAAAAGGAAACATACATGAAATAACATCTCACTGCTGAGTGATGGAAATGTAGTGCTATACGTGGAAACTGCCTGAAATTGGCAGGAGGTACACCGAAGCTGCTACATTAAGAGATCCAGATAAAAGATATGAATGACGTCTGAAATGAATATGAGCAGCTGCAGCGGCAGAATTGACTGTGTCCAGCACACTCTGCTAGGCACTTGGGAACACATTATAATGGAAGTAAAATGTTCCAATTCTGTGGATGTTGTGAAAATGAACTTTTGGGAGAAAGCCAAGAAAGCAGAGGAAGGCAAACCTTAGTGCTTGAACCGACGTCTGGGCATCTCGTGGAAGCAGGGACGTGTTTGGATGGAGTAGATTAAAAGAGTTTCCCCTAGCAGATATTTAGATTTCAGCTTTCAGTAGATCCACGTGCAGGCAGTGGAAGAGTAGTGTAGGTGGGTGGTGGAAGAGTAAAAGCATTTATGTACCTTAGATGCCAAATAGACTCTCCCCTGAACTAAATTGTTTAGTGGAGTAGATATGTGATCTGGACCCAAGCTGATTGAATTATAAAAAGAAAAATGGCAAGGTAACCACTTTCATAATTGAGATGGGAAAGAAAAACACTGTCGACCTGGGAACCGGCCTGGCGGCGGAAGGCGACTAATGAAGGATTTGAACTTATGAGAGGATTCAAGCCATCTCAGCCATCCGTGTGGATGAGCACAACAAAATTTGGATCCATTGATTTGTCAGGCTGCCCACATACCAAAATCCTTACAAAAGGCCACACCTCACAATCGAATCCTCCATTTCCTTTCCCAGGACTATGCATTTCTCATATCTGCAGTGAGATCACAGGACTCTGGTAATCAATCCATCGTCTTTATTGAGCGCTTACTGTGCCCAGAGCACTGTTCTAAGCTTTTGGGAGAGTACAAGATAACAGTTGTTAGACACATTCCCTTCCCATAATGAGCCAAACAGCTCACCACCATGGTGATGTTTATTGCTTGTTCATAATGATTTTTTTTTTGTCATTTATAAACTGAAAGAGCAGAATCTCCTTGTACTTTAAAAGAAATTCTACTATGGGCCCGGACGGATTCAGCCGGAGGCAGAGGATTGGACTAAATGCCCTCTCCAGGAACCTTCGGGCTCTGTGCCGCTACAATTTTATAATGTTGTGTTCCTTCAGGAAACTTTTTAGAGACTTTCCTAAAATTGACTGGGTTTCCAGTTCCCAAATGTTGTTCTGGATTAGGGAGTTGTGCTTTGCTTTGTTTGAAGAATTTTAATTTGAAATGACTCAGGAAAGGACAATTGAAAACAGCATTCTGTACAGTTCACTCTTTGGCCATGATACCAAGCATATCATGTATCTTGGCCAGTGTTTATTTTCCCTGCTCTGTTTTGATCATCGACACAGCGGGCAGGCCCAATCACATAGTAACGACAGTTTTAATAATAATAATGATCCTGGTATTTGTTAAGCGCTAACTCGGTGCCAGGCACTGTACTAAGAGCTGGAGTGGATACAAGCAAATCGGGTTGGACACAGTCTCTGACCCACGTGGGGCTCACAGTCTCAATCCCCATTTTACAGATGAGGGAACTGAGGCACAGATAAGTAAAGTGACTTGCCCAAGGTCACACAGCAGACAAGTGGCAGATTACTTCCCAAACCCACAACGGCAACACCCAACTCATCATGCCCATGTCCACTGGGGCCAAAGATGATGTTGGTTTCCACAAATAATTTGGAATCCAGAGATCTCTCAATGGCCCTGGTTCTTTGTTTTTCATTCTTATTGCCATCCAAAAGGGATTAGGGAATGTCGTGTTGTGAAAAACAACCCAAGGAACAGGGCCCTCGGGTCTGGAATCTGTCTCTTTTCCTCTCTCTGCTATCTGGAACCTTGCCAGGCTTTTTATATTCTACAGGAAGGGAAGACAACTATGGTTCTGGATCTGTAGAGATCAAGCATCGATGTTTTCTGGTCTAGTGGCAAGAGCACGGGTTTGGGAGTCAGAGGATGCATGTTCTAATCCTGGCTCCGCACTTGTCTGCTGTGTGACCTTGGGGAAGTCACTTAACTTCTCTGAGCCTCAGTTACCTCATCTGTAAAATGGGGATTAAGACTCTGAGCCCCACGTGGCACAACCTGATTACCTTGTATCTACCCCAGCGCTTGGAAAAGTGCTTGGCACCTAGTAAGCGCTTAACAAATACCATTATTATTATTACTATTATTATGTTTTCAGAAATTGAGTTCACCCCTGGAAAATCATGATCATTTAAAACTCTCATTAGGGACTGAGGTTCTAAGTATACAGCGTTAGGATTAAGGCCCAGGGAAAGGACAGAAAATAGTTTGGGCTAAATTAGGACCGGGAAATAGGGATAAGGGTTGATAATTTGTATTTAGATCATTAAACAATTGATCAATTGTTAGACAACACGTTTTGTGAACGACAAATCTAATTTTTAATCTCACTATATGTTAGCAGCCAGCCTTTTAACTTCTATTCATTTTCATGATGTCAGAAGGCCCAAGAAGGCTCATATATTTTTTTTTATGGTATTTCTTAAGCACTTACTATGTGCCAGGTACTGTGCGAAGCTCTGGAGTTGATACAAGCTAATTCGGTTGGACACAGTCCCTGTCCCATATGGGGCTCAGTGTCTATCCTTACTTTCCAAATGAGGAAACTGTGGTCCAGAGAAGTGAAGTGACCTACCCAAGGTCACACAGCAGAAAAGTGGCAGAGTTGAGATTAGAACCCCGGTCCTTCTGGCTCCCAAGCCTGGACTCTCTCCACTAGGCCAGGCTCCTTCTCGGGAGCAATTGATTCAGGAACAGTGGACAATGATGGGTTTCGGAATGAAAATCTGGATCTTAGATGGCACATCATCGCACCGTTCTAAGACTTCATTGGTGTCACCATCGGAAACAGAATAGTGGGGTGGGTAGTTTGATCTAGTTATATGTGGGGGCACTTCAGTATATATCTATAAATTATTGTTATTATTATTGCTATTATTACTTTAGTATCTTTCTCTCTCATTAGAATGAAACCTCTTCAGGGCAGGGACTGTGTCTACTGCCTCTGTGCTCTTCCAAATGCTTAGTACAGCGCTCCACGCACAGTAGGTGCTCAATAAATCCTATCGATTGCTCTTGCCATTTGCTGTTGGGAAACTTGGGATGGCTTTAGGCTAACGTCTCTGCGCTTCTCTGACATTTGACATCGACATTGGTTGAACACCAATCCGGGCGTTCCAATCCCCGACTACACCATCACTGTGGAATAGTTTGAAAGCATTGCTCCTACCACACAGCCCTTCTCTGTTTATCCATTGATCATGGTTAAAGGTCCTGGTAAAGCAACGCAGATATGGATAGCCATGTCGTGGTGGAGTAATCTTAGCATCTTATTAAATTTCAGAGGGGCCCATTGTTTCCCCTAGATGGCAGAGATAATAATAATAATATTTGTGGTTTTTGTTAAGTGCTTACCGTGTGCCAAGCCCTGTACTAAGCACCGGGATATATATAAAATTATCAGTTCCCACATGGGGCTCTCATTCTAAGTTGGAGGGAGAACAGGTATTGAATCCCCATTTTAGCAGGCGAGGGAACTGAGGCACAGAGAAGTGAAGCGACCTGCCCAAAGTCACAGCAGACAGGTGGCAAAGTTAGGATTAGAACTCGGATCCTCTGACTTCCGGACCCCTGCTCTTTCCACTAGTCCGTGCGGCTTTGTCGGATCTAGAGCATTAATCTGCCCCGAGTGTGGATTCTCCACAGATGGGTGAGCATTGACAGAAACAGGCAGAGACGCACACAAGGCAGTCTCCTTGCTCTTCCTGTTGGCTTTTTCTCCCCAAATGTAGTATCCTGGACTTGCGACCTTTGAACCTCATTCCATTTTTTTTGGACCACTTCACCATGTTATCTCAATGCCCGGAAGTCTTACGAAGAAGGATACCTCAAAGAGAACACTGGTTTTCTTTTTACCACTGAAAGAATTATTTATCTTGTAAGCTTGTGGGCAGGAAACGTGTGAATGCGTCTACCATCTCTGTTATAGTGTACTCTCCCAAAACACTTAATACAGTGCTCTGCACAGATAAAGAGCGCTCAAGGATCACAAGTGTTCAATTAATATTTTGAGGGAAAAAAGAGCTCCATTGATATAACTTAAAACTGTACAACCCACTGCCCAGCAGCATGGCCTAGTGAAAAGGGCACGGGTCTGGGAGTCAGAGGATGTGGATTCTAATCCCGGGTCCGCCACTTGTCTGCTTTGTGACCTTAAGCGAGTCACTTAACCTCTCTGTGCCTCAGTTACCTCATCTGGAAAATGGGGATTAAGACTGTGAGCCTCATGTGGGACAACCTGATTACCTTATATCTACCCCAGTGCTTAGAACAGTGCTTGGCACCTAGTAAGTGCTTATCAAATACAGTAATTATTATTTTTGTGAATGCTTGTTTGCGGTCAGACCTCCATCAAGTTCAGGTGACCCAGAGTTCCGGGCTCCTTAGCAGGAGAAGGAATGGGCCTAAAAGTGGGAGAAGGAGGAGAAGGGAGTGCGGAGAAAGCAAGGAGGAGGGGGAGAAAGGGAAAGAAGAAAATGGGAAAAAGAGGAGAGGAGGAGAAAGGTTAATGGCTGCTGAGTTTCTGCCAAGACTTAGCTGCGTAAGTCTGGATCGATCTGGACCAGGGAAGTGGGGGTGTCTCCTGCTGTGAGGTGACAGTGATGGAGAGCTGTGGCCTCAGCTCCAAACCCAGTCCCATCCTCAGAGGCTCCAACTGGCTGAAAACTGGCAGACCCTTCAAAGCCTTACTGAATGAAGGCCCATCTCTTCCAAGAGGCCTTCCCTGACTAACCCTCCTTTCCTCTTCTCCCACTCCCTTCTGCGCTGCCCTGACTTCCTCCCTTTATTCATCCCCCCTCCCAGATCCATACCACTTATATCCATATCTGTAATTTGTTAATTTGTAGTAATATCTGTCTCACCCTTTAGACTGTAAGCATGTTGTGGGCAGGGAATGTTTCCATTTGTCGTTATATTGTACTCTCCCAAGCGTTTAGTACGGTGCTTTGTGCACAATAAGTACTCAATAAATATGATTGAATAAATGTGGAAGACCCAAGACTGCTTCAGTTGGGACCTGGTGGAGTCCTAAACTTCACCCTACACATCTCCCCATTCCTCCCTCTGTCCTTTCTTCTCTTCCCTTTCCCTTCTTTTCTCCCCCCATCCATCCCTTCCTTTTCCTTTCTCCTCCCTGTCACTTTTCCTACTTTTTTCTACTCCCCACCTCACTCTCTCCTCCCAGAGATGGGTGCTAACAGAGCCCCCCCCCCCCCCTCATATATCACCTCTCTTCCGGAGAAAGTGTAATCTCAGTGAGCCCTTTTTTGTCTCTTGAGAGGTTCAGGATTACAAAAACAGTCAGTAGTTTGAACATCAAGTTTTGGGACCATCCCACTGAAAGCAGGAGCCCGTTGTTGGGTAGGGATTGTCTCTATTTGCTGTCTAATTGTACTTTCCAAATGCTTAGTACAGTGCTCTGCACAAAGTAAGCACTAATGAATACGATTGATTGAATGAATGAATGAATGAATGAATGAATGGTCATCTGAAACCTCACACTTAGCATCTTTTAAGCTATTATGATATGAAGTGATACATTTATTCTTGATGAGCTTCATGAAAATATACTGCCAGCCCTCTGCTCTACGAATCACACTGGCAAGTCTGAGTTAGAGTTTAATCAAGGCAAAGATGAGAAAAAATCTCTGGGCTCTTTTCTGTAGATTAGAGGGTAACACTCTGTAGCTTGAAACCTGCTTGGGTTGACAACAGTAGCCAGACAGTTTGATGCCATAACGGGATAGGTAAATCAGGGGAAGTTTTTAATTTGCTTAGAGGACTTTATCTACCTTCCTCATTGGATTTTTCTTTGAAGGTGCAAAAGAAAATCAGATTGCAGGCAGCACTGTATCAGTTCTCGGAACATAATCGTGCTTTTACAGAGCGTCATATCTTCTGAAAATCACCTCTATGCTAATATACACTGTGATACAAAGTTAGTTTACTATGGCTCTCTGTGGCTCGCCATTAAGTGGCATTATATATTGTGTGGCATTATATATTGTTGTACATTTCCATCAGAAATAGATCAGTACAGTCTGGGTCGTTATTCTTCTCATGGTGAGCAAGGGACCCTGAGAGAAAGATGGGTAAAGATTTCAGGAATAGAAATATGGGACAGATCTGTTTATCACTAGGTGCACGTGAGTGATGAAAACACTAATATGTAGTCATGGTGGCTCCGTGGAACATTCAGAATATCTTTCTGGAATCCAATAAAAGGATTGCAATGGGTAGAAAACTAACCACGTTTAATTTCCAATCATGCGGTTTTGCCGTGATTTCTTTCGTGCCAAAATGAGTTATGAGATTTTTCTTGCCCAAAGAAAGCCATTCTCTTTAGAAAATACTTTATGATTATTCCACATTTTTTTTTCTTTCTGTTTCCAAAATAAAACGTCTTTCTCACAGAGGGTATTATTCTCCTACTGCATTAGAACAGTGCTCTGCAATAGTAAGCGCTTAACAAATACCAACATTATTATTACCCCTAAAAGACCAAACTCCTTTATGACCATCATCACAAGCACAATTGTAAGCTCCTTGATGGCAGGGATTGCGTCTACTTAATCTGTAGTACTCTTCCAAATGCTTAGTACAGAGCTGTGCTCATAGTAAGGGCTCGATCAATACCATTGATTGATTGAGAAAAAACTTCAGGCATAGAGTAGTCCATCCTATACATAGGTCTATTAAATGTCATCGATATTTACTGAGCGCTTACGGTGTGCAGAGTTTGGGAGAGGACAGTATAACCAAGTTGTCACATTCACGTTCCCTTCCGAAATGGAGCTTACGGTCTAGAAGGGACTAGGTAAAAATGTGATTGAAGAGGCGAACAGTCATGTAATCATTAAATTCATGCTCACTGTCCTTTTCAAAAATGTCTGCCTCCACCAATGACCAAATGGACTATGTCTTCTGGGTAATTCCTAGGTTTCCATAAACAATTGACACAAAGGACCATTTTTCATGTTCTCTTGTTAGGAAGAAAACATAATAAATGTCATTCTGGGTCAGACTAATGATGGATTTTTCTTAAGTTTCTCAGGGCAATAGGAGACTTGAAGGACCTGTGAGATGGATGTCCTCTATGTCATTCTTCCTAATAGGTTTAGATGTATCTTTGTTGTTTTCTTGTGTCTGATCTATAGTAATGCCATGGACACATCTCTCCCAGAACGCCCCACCTCCATCTGCAATTCTAGAGTTCTGGTAGTGGATCCAGAGAGGTTTCTTGGTTAAGATGCGGAAGCAGTTTACCACTGCCTTCTTCCAAGTAGCAAACCTGAGTCTCTGCCCTCGACTCTCTCCCATGCCGCTGCTGTCCAGTACGGGTGAGTTTTGACCTGTGGCAGATTGCCTTCCATTCTCTAGCCTCTGGCCAGGTTAAGAATGGAACGGGTAGGCCTCTGTTTGACTCTGCCTCCCGTAGTCGAGACTGGTAGAGGACTGGAATGCTCCAGTTGTAACCCTGAGAGGTGAGATGTACTATTCAGGTCCCTTAAATATCCTTATCTTTCCCTCTAATACTGTACCTCTTCTCCATGAAACTTTTTTTTTTTTTGCTATTTAAGTGCTCACTATGTGTCAAGCACTGCTCTAAGTGCTGGGTCAGATACAAACTGATCAGGTAGGACACAGTCCCTGTCCCACATGGAGCTCTCCATCTAAACAGAGGGTAGAACTGGTATTGAATCCCCATTTTTACAGATGAGGAAACTGAGGCACAGAGAGGTTAAGTGAGCCTATTATGAGCAGGGAACGTGTCTGCTAATTCTGTTGTGTTGTACTCTCCCAACTATTTAGTACATGCTCTGCACAGAGTACGTGCTCAATTATCGGACCGTCAGTTACCACATCTGTGAAACAGGGATGAAGAGTGTGAGTCCAATGTAGAAAAGGGACTGTGTCCTACCTGGTCGATTTGTATCTACCTCAGTGGTTGGAACAGTGTTTGGCACATAGTAAGCTCTTAGTAAGTACCGCAGTCCATAAATACTATTGATTGATTAAGTGACTTGCCCAAGGTCACACAGAAGGCCCAAGGCTACACAGAAGGCAATGACAGAGCCGGGACGAAAACCTAGGTCCTTTTTGACTTTTATGGTTATCCGTTAAGCACTTACTATGTGCCAGGGACTGTTCTAAGGGCTGGAGTAGATACAAGTTAGCAGGTTGGGGACAGTCCCTGTCCCACATGGGGCTCATAGTCTAAGTAGGAGGGAGTAGGATTTAATCCCCATTTTACAGTAGAGGACGTTTGAGGCACAGATTGTGAGAAGTGACTTGCCCAAGGTCACACAGCAAGCTGGGATTAGTACCCAGGTCCTCTGACTCCCAGGCCTGTGTTCTTTCCACTAGCTCATGTTGTTTCCCCCTTCTCTCAACGTGCTGCTAATTTTGCCTTCCAGAGCTTCCCGAGGTAACAAATTCCATATGCTTAACCACCTGATCTGGAGAAAAATGCCTCCTCTTGTTGGTTTAGAGCTTACATCCTTCAAGCTTCAACAGATGTCTTCCTCATCCTGGTGCTCCGGGTTCTGTGGTCCACACTTCTGTTTTCAGCCGGCCCACACACCTTCGTTTATCACCGACTGCTAAATACGTCTGTATTCATTTTCAGTTCACTCTGAGTGCAATTAGGAGAAATGTCATGCAGAATCATAGTAGCTTCCAAGGGCTTCCCCGGGCAATGTGTCGAGTTTCAAGGACTTAAACCCCAGGGTGCAAATGCAATACCCAGCTAAGGTGGTGAGAAAAAGTCATCAGTGTTGTTTGTGGAGGACTGGTCTTGTATAGCCACTTTGAATCAAATTTTAGGCCTTTTGAAAGAATTGAGTTTCCTCCCCACACGAGCTTCTCCAGTGAAGAAGAATATTCCAGAGGTTGGAAGAAATCAATCAGTCCAGGGACTCGGATCCTTCTCCGCCACTGGCCTACTGCGTGACCTTGGCATGTAAGATAAGCTCTCGGGGCCACAGTTTCCTCACTGTAAATAAGGATATGGTGGATTGTATGTGTCAGGGACTGTCTGCAGTCTGATAACCTCGGAGAAGCGTGGCCTAGTAGATGAAGCACAGGCCTGGGAGTCAGAGGACCTGGTTTTGAATTCCAGTTCCACCTGCTGTGTGACCTTGGGTAAATCACTTCACTTCTCTGGGCCTCACCCAGTTCCCTCATCTGTAAAATGGGGATTAAGACTGTGAGCTCCATGTGGAACAGGGACTGTGTCCAAAGTGATTAGCTTGTATCTACCCCAGCCCTGAACAATAAAAATAATAGTAATAATAATGGTATTTATAAAACACTTACTATATGCCAGGCACTGTACTAAGTGCTGGGGTGGGTACAAGCAAATTGGGTTCTACACGGTCCCTGTCCCACGCAGGGCTCACAGCCTCAATCACCATTTTACAGATAAGGTAACTGTGGCACGGAGAAGAGAAGTGACTTGCCCAAGGTCACACAGCACACAAGTGGTGGAGCCGGTAGGCTGCTTCAGTGCGTGATACACAGTAAGCGCCTACCCAATACCATTAAAAAAAAAATCTACCCATTCACTTAGCTCAATGCAAGTACCGAAAAATGCTATGAGTGTCAAATGCCCAGGAATCGTTCTCATTAGTTATTCAGATCTCTGTTCCTCACCCCCCCTTTCTCTCCTTACTCAGTTTTTCAGTTCTCTTCCAGTCGGCTTCCCCCTTTTTTGTATTGTCAGTCATTTCTGGTTAGCTTTCCTCTAAATTCAACTACTGATCCACCCATCTCCTCCTTTTCTTCCCATCCCTTTGAAAACCAGTTCCCCAGGACTTCTGATCAGTATTTGACAGACCAGTTTATTTTTCTTTGTATTTGTAATTATTATTAGTAGTAATAATGATAAGAAGTGGTATTTAAGTGCTTGTATGTGCTAGAAAGTGTACTAAACACTGGGATAGATATAATAATAATAATATCGGTATTTGTTAAGCACTTACTATGTGCTGAGCACTGTTCTAAGCGCTTGGGTAGATACAGCGTAATCAGGTTGTCCCAGTTGAGGCTCCCAGTCTTAATCCCCATTTTACGGATGAGGTAACTGAGGCACCGAGAAGTGAAGTGACTTGCCCAAAGTCACACAGCTGACAGGTGGCGGAGCTGGGATTGGAACCCACGATCTCCGACTCCTAAGCCTGTGCTCTTTCCACTGAGCCACGCTGCCTCGCTAATCAGCGTGAACACAGTTCATGTCCCACACAGCATTCGGGAGACTACAATGTAACAGTAAACAGACACATTTCCTGCCTTCAGTGAGCTTTCATTCTAGAGATGGGGGAACTGAAGCGCAGAAAAGTAAAGTGACTTGTCTAAGGTCACACAGTCAACAAGAAGAGGAGCTGGGATCAGCATACAGATCCTCTAACTCTCAGGCAGGCCCGCGCTATATCCACCAAGCCGTGCTACTTCCTCAGTTACGAGTTCATCAGAAAAAAAAGAAAAAAATTCTGGACCGGCCCTGAATGAATCTATTAATCATTCAATCAGTAGTATTTATCGAGTGCTTACTGTGCGTAGAACACTGTACTAAGGACTTGGGAGGGCACGGAAATCCAGAAACATTCACTTCCCACAATGAGCTTACAGTCTAGACCTTAGAGTGAAATGGAATGGAATGGAGCAAGGGATTAATGGGAAGAGAAAGTAGGGAGGAAGTAAGGTTTTTTATGGCTGTGTATATTCCCATGAGTCGGGTGTTCGGCTGGTCTATCCTTTGTCTGAAAATGGTGAAAATGACACCTCGATGTTGAGTTTGTTTATTTTTAACCAGCCAGCCTCCCTCCCCCTCGGCTCCTGCCTCTTAAGGCCCTTGGCTTTCCGAGAATCCCCTGGAGAAGCACTCTGAGTATAGTAAGCGCTTAACAAATGCCATCATTATTATCATTATTATTTGAACGTCCGTCCACCAGATGGTTCGTATCATGTCATTAGATCTTAAGGTCCCATCTCCACCACGGCCGCCACTGACTGCCCAAGGAGGAAGGAAGAGAGCGCTTGACGGAGAACGAGCACGTTCAGTCAGTCCGCGGTATTTATCGAGTGCTTACTCTGTGCAGATCATTGTTCTTAAACGCTTGGGAGAATGTCACAGGGCTAGTAGACCCGATCCTTACTTTCAAGAAATTTACAATCTAGGCGGGGAGACAGACTCCGAACTAAATTACGGACAGGGGGAGTCACCGAGGTGAAAGATACGTTCATAAATACTCCGGGGTGGGGTTGGAATAAGTATCTGAGGGTTTAGAAAGTATGGACTCTAGTGGACGGGTGACCCAAAAGGGAGGGAGATCCGTTGGGGAATTGGAAGATTAATCAGGGAAGGCTTCTTGGAGACGTGATTTTAGTCGGGCTTTGAAGAAGGGGAGAGTCGTGGTCCATTGGATGTGATGGGGGAGGGAGTTCCGGGCAAGAGGGTGCAGGGGTTCAGCGGTCAGAGAGACGAGCGCGGTGGTCTAGACTGTCTTTCTGACCTATTTTCGTCCCTAAAATACAATCTCTCTCCACTACCCAGATTAGTATGTCATTTGCATATCACGGTTATGCATTAGCCGCAGAAGGAAAGTCTGCCTCCAGTCAGGCCTTTGGGGTTTTGCAAAACTGGGGGTTAATAGCCCTTCGTGCATCTGCCCCCAAAGCCGCCTGGGTTAGTGAACAGCAAGCATCGATGGACATTGGTTTGGAAGTTTTGACCTCCCTCCCTGCTCATGAAGAATATTTCTTCGTTGGCAGCTTGCTGGGCAGTTTCTGTAGATAAGGGCGGCTTTCAGTTGCATGGCTCTCGAGGCTTGCTTTAACAGCGGGGCCATCGGCTGAGAAAATTTTCCATCAGATGTTCTTTCTTTCTCAGAGTCGTCTTTTCGAGATGATGGTAAGATGGCGCGCTGTCTTGTAGAACCAGAGAGGATGTGGCTGATGCTGGTGATTCTGCTGATTTAGTTCGGCGCTCTGCCCTCAGTAAGAGCTCAAGAAATACCATCCATCGATGGATTGTCGATTGGATCTGGACAGAATTAGTAAAGGGAGGCTTTGCGCTGCCCTCCCTCTCATATTCACTGCCCTTGGGGAGCACTGTGGTCTGGACCAAAGAGAATGGTCTTGGGAGTTAGAGGATCTGAGTTCTAACCTGGGCTCTGCCAGGTGCCCACTGGGTGACCATGGGGAAGTCATTTAACTTCTCTGTGCCTCAGTTTCCTCATTTGTAAAATGGAAATTTCATGCCTGTTCTCCCGTCTACTTAGGCTGTGAGCCCTGTCTGACCTGATTAACTTCTATTTACCCCAGTGTTTAGAATAATGCTTGGCACATAAAAGGACTTAAAAAATATATTGAAAACAACAGCAATAATACAACCGCTCTCTCCCCCACTCAAAAGCCTTATTGAAGGCACATCTCCTCCAAGAGGCCTTCCCAGACTAAGCCCCACTTTTCCTCATCTCCCATTCATTTCTGCGTCGCCCTGACTTGCTCCCTTTGCTCTTCCCCACTCCCAAACCCAAAGAATTTATGTACATATGTGTCATTTTATTTATCCCTTTGCTCTCCCCCCTCCCAGCCCCAAAGCACTTATGTCTTAGCTTTAATTGTATTTATCTGTATTGATGTCTGCCTCCCTGCCTCTAGACTGTGAGCTCACTGTGGGCAGGGAGTGTCATCGTTTATTGTTGTACTGTACTTTCCCAAGTACTTAGTGCAGTGCTCTGCACAGAGTGAGCACTCAATAAATATGATTGAATGAATGAATGAATTCATAATAATAATAATAATAATAATAATTACCTTTGGGCCTCAGCAGCAGAGAAGGAGGTGATGTAAGAGGACAGGAATTGGTTGGAGGAGCAATGTTAACTCATGGCCGAAACCATTCCAGGAGACCCCATCTTTTCCCCAGGCTTCTAAGATCTGATGTCATCTTAGGTGGCCAACAAAGCTTTATTGACAGTTCCTTCAATTTCCATTCCTTGTGTCAGGGGTGGCCCAAGCAATAGTGGGACATGAGAATTTGTCAACCCAAGGCAATTATAGGATAATTGTAACGATAATAATTGTGGTATTTATTAAGTACTTACTAAAGCCAAAGACTATACTAAGTACCAGGGTAGATGATGATAATAGTGATAATAATAAGGATGGTATCTGATAAGTGCTTACTACATGTCAAGACTGTCTCACAGACTTAAACTCCATTTTACAGATAAGGTAACTGAGACCCTGGGATTAAGTGACTTGCCCAGACAAGCCATGCAGCTGGAATTAGAACCCAGCGTCTTTTTGACTTCCACTAGGCCGTGAAAAGGCATACCAGATGGGACATATGGGGCTCACAGTCTAAGTAGGAAGCAGAACACTTATCAAATCCCCATTTTACCGGTGAGGAAATGGAGGCACAGAGAAGTTAAGTGACTTGACCGAGGTCACACATCAGGCATATGGAGGAGCCAAGAGTAGAACCAGGGAGCAGGATCGGTTGGCAGAGCTCAGGACCAGCTCTGGGCTCCAAGATCTTGGAAGACTTTGGGGCACTAGGTCACGGTTTATAGGTCCAACCTGTGGTTCGGTCTGAGACCCGCCTAACCCCGCTCTCACAGAACCCCGGAGGAGGGCAGACCCAACCCGGTTTCGGCAAGGTCCTCGGGGCTAGCGATGATCTGGAAGCGGTCCGTATCCTCGGACGCTGTGGCTGTTGAGGGGGAACCTTCTGATGAGATCCAGAAGCCTAACAGTTTCTGCCCTTGTGTAGGAATGCCTGGAGAGGACCTCTTTGGCTCACTCTTTCCAACCCCGTGTCAGGCAATAAAACATTTGGCCCTAGCCTAGTGGAACGATCATATGCCTAGAAGTTAGGAGACCTATGAGTCGCTCAGACGGTGGTGTCTACTGAGGGTTTAACGGTGTGCAGAGCACTGTACTAAGTACTTGGGAGAGTACAGTGTAAGAATAAAAAGACACATTACATGTTATATTGTCTTATTGTAGACCCTTGGCAATCCTGGGATAATAGTAATGATAACAATGATAATTGTGGTATTTGTTAAGCACTTACTATACACCAAACACTATACTAATTACTAGGGTAGATGATCATAATAATCTAATAATAACGATGGTATTTAAGTGCTTACTAGGTGTCAAGCACTGTTCTAAGTGCTGGGGTAGGTACCAGCTAATCAGATTGGACACAGTCCCTGTTCCACACGGGGCTCACAGTCTTAATCCCCTTTTACAGATAAGGTAACTGAGGCCCAGTTACCAACGTCACAAAGCAGACAAGCCTCAGAGCCGGGATTAGAACCCAGGGTCTAATGGGAGAGTACGGTGTCGGAATAATCAGGCACATTATATATTACATTGTTCTACTGTACTCTCCCAAGCACCTAGTACAGTGCTCTGCACACAGTAAGTGCTCAATAAAGATGATTGAATGAATGAATGAATATACCAGACACATTCCCAGCCCACAGCAAGCTTACGGTCTAGAGGGGGAGACAAACATTAATATAAATAAGAAAATTGCAGAACTGTACGTAAGTT
Organism: Ornithorhynchus anatinus; assembly: GCF_004115215.2. NCBI lineage: Eukaryota > Metazoa > Chordata > Mammalia > Monotremata > Ornithorhynchidae > Ornithorhynchus > Ornithorhynchus anatinus. The sequence continues at coordinate 62,686,220 of NC_041735.1, read as the reverse complement.
CTGTGGGGCTAGGATGGGGGATGAATAAAGGGAGCAGGTCAGGGTGACACAGAAGGGAGTTGGAGAAGAGGAGAGGAGGGCTTAGTCAGGGAAGGAATCTTGGAGGAGATGCGCCTTCAGTAAGGTGTTGAAGGAGGGGAGAGACCTGGGTTCTAATCCCAGCCCTGCCATGGGCCTCCTGCATGATCTGGGGTGACTCACTCTACTTGTCGGTGCCTTAGTTGCTTCATCTGTAAAGTGGGAATAAAATACCTGTTCAAACTCCCTCTTGGATTTTGAGACCCAGGTGAGACAAGAACTGTGTCCAGTCTTATCATAATAATAATGTTGGTATTTGTTAAGCGCTTACTATGTGCAGAGCACTGTTCTAAGCGCTGCGGTAGATACAGGGTAATCAGGTTGTCCCACGTGAGGCTCACAGCCTTAATCCCCATTTTACAGATGAGGGAACTGAGGCACAGAGAAGTTAAGCAGCTTGCCCACAGTCACCCAGCTGACGAGCGGCAGAGTCAGGATTCGAACCCATGACCTCCGACTCCCAAGCCCGGGCTCTTTCCACTGAGCCACGCTGCTTCCCATCTTATTCTATCTACTCTAGCTCTTGGCTCAGAGTAAGCCCTTTTTTGTCAGTAGACCAGTTAATTGTATTTATTGAGCACTTACTATGTGCAGAACACTGTAGTAAGCGCCTGGGGGAGTATAGTATAACAGAATTAGTGGACACGTTCACTGGAACTTACAATCTACAGAGAGGGTTACAGCCTAGAGTACTAGATAGAAAGAGCATGGCGTAGTGGATAGAGCACAGGCCTGGGAGTCAGGAGGTCATGGGTTCCAATCCCAGCTCTGCCACTTGTCTACTGCATGGCCTTGGGCAAATCACTTCACTTCCCTGGGCCTCAGTTACCTCACCTGTAAAATGGGGATCGAGACTATGAGCCCCACATGGGACAGGGACCATGTCCAACCGGATTTGCTAGTACCTACCCCAGCTCCCAGCACGTAGTCAAGTGCTTAACAAATACCACAATTATTATTATAAATATGATTATTATTGCCATCATTATAATTATTGATGATAGTAATAATGATGGTATTTGTTAAGCGCTTACTATGTGCCAAGCACTTTTCTGAGTGCTGGAGTAGTCATAGTAATAGTTATAGTGGTAATCGCCCTATCACCCCGTAAACTCGTTCTAGACTGGAAGCTTGTTGTGGGCAGGGAATGTGTCTATTGTTATACTGTATTCTCCCAAGTGCTTAGTACAGTGTTCTGCACACATTATGCTCTCAATAAATACGTCTGACTGCCTGACTGATTGACTTTACTTCCCTGCCTATCAAAAGGTACGGACACTTTCTAGAAGGTAGACCTTTTAAAGGATAAAATCAATCGATCATTCACTTAATAATAATGATAATAACTGTGGTATCTTTTAAGTTCTTACTACATGCCAGGCACTTTACTAAGCGCTGGGGTGGATATAGGCAAATAGGTTTGGACACAGTTCCTGTCCCGTGTGGGGGTCATACTCTCACTCTCCATTTTACAGATGAGGTGACTGAGGCACAGAGAAATGAAGTGACTTCCCCAAGGTCCCACAGCAGACACATAGTGAAGCGGGATTAGAACCCATGACCTCAGAGTCCCAGGCCTGTGCTCTATCCACTACACTGAATTGTACTTTCCAAGCGCTTAGTACTCTGCACACAGTAAGTGCTCATTAAATATGATCGAATAAATGAATGAATACACCACGCTGCTACTCTCAATCACTTGTATTGATCGAGCATATACTCTGTTCCGAGCACCTTACGGAGTCCTTGGGAGAGCACAGTACATTTAGTAGATACAATCCTCGCTCACGGGGAACTTTACAATCTGTCCCTGCCCTGGCCCCTTGGCCTCACCCTCCCACCCTGTCCAGAGAGCAAGACAGGAAAACAAGGAAGGCTACAGGAGGAGTCTCGCAGTACAGCACAAATTATATTGGCTCCTGAACAATTGCGCTGAGAATAAACTATGCTGGTTGATGCATGTCCAGTATTTATAAATATTATTCAACTTAATGGAAAAGGTCTTGAGTGCTGATAAAAATCTGTCTGGCTGAAAGTTGTCTGTTAGATGCCAACAGACAACTGATTTCTCAGTCTGGCCGCGGGCCTAGCCCAGCTGGGCTAGAAATCCTCATATTAAACCTAATTAAAATGTTACAATAAATCTCCTCTAAAACGATTTACCGCAGTGGTGCTTCCCCAGATCTAGGGCTACTGGAGACAGCTCTTTGGGAACACGACAAGAGGCCAATAGAAAAGGCGAATTTACGATTATTAAATAATTAATTCCTATGGTATTACTCTACTTTTACCCAACTGAGCAACTAGAACCTCTAGGGCAAATTCAGAACAGAAGTATTTCAAAGGAGTTGGTTTGGATAGTATTTCGCTTTACAGAATCAGAGAACTCCCACCATGCTTTGGGATTAAAGATGGATTCCCCAGCCCCAAGAGTTCCTAGAAATCTACAAGTTGCAGGAAGCCCCCAGATGGCCGTTATCATGAGGCGCTTTTGTTCACTCTGTGACGGGGAAATGAGAAATGAACAGCTTTCCACCGGACACAGATGAACGGCGGTATCTAATAAGGGTTTTCCGTGTGCAGAGCACTGTACCAGGTGCTTGGGACCACGCCAGAGAAATAAAAGACCCAGACCTGTCGTAGACGTCAGTCAGACTGAGAGAATCGGTTTGGTATTTGGAGCGCCGTCTCTGAGAGTATTCCCTTCAGAGATTTGCATCTCAGCTTCGCTCTGACGAGATTCAAAATTCACCTTAAACGCATGCTACATTCTTAGAAATGCCTATTTTCTAAGCAGAAGTGTTCTCAAAGTATAACTGAGAGCGAGAGAAAAGAGTAAAATGGCAGTGTCTTCAATTTTTCTCCTGGACATTAATATACAGTGAGTTTTAAAAATATGGTATATTTTCTCATGTCATTAGATGTACATTTAACATTATATACTTGCATATGTCATATATATATATAATAGTAGTAATGATGGTATTTGTTAAGCGCTTACTATGTGCAAGCACTCTTCTAAGCGCTGGGGTAGATACAAGGTTGTCCCACGTGGGGCACACAGTCTTAATCCCCATTTTACAGATGAGGTAACTGAGACAGAGAAGTCAATTGACTTGCCCACAGTCACAGAGCTGACAAATGTTAGAGCTGGATTTAGACACCCAGTCATATGTATTTTTATATATTTTTGATATATATATATATAAATACGTGCATATATGTGTGTATGTGTCTATGCATATAAATCCATTTTAGCATACTTGTTTTAAGACTAGTTTAAGATGAAAGCACATCTTATGATGAACCTTGAATTCTATTTCTTTTTTTCGGATGAGGTGATAAATATTGACATGTATTTCAGCAATATTTGAAGTTAGAAATGTATTCTTGTTGTAACTGAATGTACTTGGATGATTATTGATATAGTCATGTTTTCCCTAAGCTGACCCCACCTGCACATCGGCTCTTTGTAGGCACTCAATAGATATGAAACACTAACAACAGTAAAACAAACAATGAATTCATTTATTGAATTATTCAAAAATGTACCAGAGTCCAGTGGTTCTGGCAAGTGAACAGAAGAAACATAAACACCAGAATTAGTAAAATTCAGCAACTCAGATGCTTCCAAATAACTAAAAGAAACGAGAACTCATTTTGTATTAAAATCCTCTTTCGTGACCCTAATTGAAAATGAATTCGAACTAATATTTCAAGCTTGAAATTTCAATTTTCCAGGGCTTTTCTCTGCTTGGTAATCTTTGCCAGTATTTTTTTTTTTTCAGTTCATATAACATCAAGAGCCACACTCGGAGCAAATGCTCAAAATACTGAGCAAAGTGTTGTTATTGTGGAACTTCCAGTTAGAAACCAGAAATTCTGGAAATTCTTTTGTGAAACCATGTTCTCTTTAGCCTTCCAGGCTAGTTTTTGCTGAACCAAGAGTTTCAGCTCACTTTGAGGGAAGTTTTCAAACAGAAATAATTCTTAAGAAGGAGCTGATTGATCCGGTAGTTTGTTTCAGTTTTGAAGGTGTCCTTTGAGATGGGTAGCCTCTCGTTAGATTTTAGGATGAAAATCAACTGCGGCACAAGTTACCGAGGCAGACTTAAAGTGTGAATTTCTCTTTGAGGTGAAGTAACTACAGTAGCTCTTTGAGGCTGTCTTATTAGCTGAGTGAAGGAGCTGGCAAGGCCGATTTGGGACCTGACCTTATATTTCCTCCCTCACTTCCTCCTTTCCACCTCCCTCTTTCCCCTGTTCCCCATTGACTTACTAGGTCAACTCTGGGAGAATTTCTTGAATTGAACCTAGGATTGGCCTTGGGTTAGGTGAGTAGAATGGTAATCATGGTATCTGTTAAGCACTTATTAGGTAATAATAATAATGTTGGCATTTGTTATGAGCTTACTGTGTGCAGAGGACTGTTCTAAGCACTGGGGGAGATACAGGGTGATCAGGTTGTCCCACGTGAGGCTCACAATCTTAATCCCCATTTTACAGATGTGGTAACTGAGGCACAGAGAAGTGAAGTGACTTGCCCACCGTCACACAGCTGACAAGTGGCAGAGCCTGGATTCGAACCCATGACCTCTGACTCCCAAGCCTGGGCTCTTTCCACTGAGCCACGCTGCTTCTCTTCCTCTGATCCACGCTGCTATACTATATTCTGGCATAGTACAAAATAATCGGGTCAAACACAGACCCTTGTCCTACTTGGGGCTTACAGTAGAAGGGGTAGGAAGGGCCAATATTAAATCCTTATTTTGGAGATGAGTAACCTGAGACCCAGAGAGGTTAAGTGACTTGCTCGGGGTCACGCAGCGGGTAAGTGGTGGAGCCGGGATTAGAACCCAGGTCCCCCCGACTCCCAGGCTCGAGTCATTTGTAGTAGGCCAAGCTGCTTCACTGCCCAAGCCCATTGCTTAGATCCACTAGAGTGTGTCTATGATGCTCTACTCTTCCAGGAATAGAAAAATGATACTAAGGGTGGGGCTTTCAGGGGGTGCCTAGGGGGAAGGGGGTGACTGACTCTGACTCTGTTTCCCTCTGTGAGCTAAAAAGAATATTGATGATGGTATCTGTAAAGCACTTACTATGTACAAGACACTGTACTGAGCCCTGGGGAGGATACAAGCAAATTGAGTTGGACACAGTCCCTGTCCCATTTGGGGCTCACACTCTCAATCCCCATTTTACAAATGAGGTAACTGTGGCACAGAGAAGTGAAGTGACTTGCCCATGGTCACCCAGCAGATTGGTTGGTGGAGCCGGGATTAGAGCCCACGACCTTCTGACTCCCAGGCCCGTGCTCTATTTACTACGCCATATGGGAGTTTTCGGAGTTAACCCCTTGACATAAGGTCAGGATCCCCCAGGAACACACAGCGCCGTTCTGGACTTGCTTTGCCCCAAACTTATTCAACCAGTCCTTCGGCTAAGAGAGGAGGCCAAATAGCCACCTCAGATCACCTCAGCTGATTAGCAACAGACAAACTTCAGTATAACAGAATGCACCAGTTAGAAGAAAACACTTCTCTAAAATGTTTCCTCAGGGGAGACAGTTCGCTCAAAGAACATTTCTGCCCACAGTGTGGACATCGGACTTTCTCGTCTCTTATCCGCCTTACCGACGGGGCTGATGGAAATCAGGGAGCAGTTTTCCTAAACGCTGGTAGCACGGCTGGCTCTGACAAAGAGTTAAGATGTTGAAGGAAGGTGATCCGTTGACAGCTGAAAGAATAGATTCTTCTTGGGGAGCATAATCTCCCAAGACAAATTTTACTGGACTTTGCTTTCAGCTGCCCCAATCCACATGTCTAATTTCACCCTCTCGTCATCCACCCTTAGCACTTTAGATTTATTTGTTTGTCTATCTGTTCCTTTTCTATATTCATCCCTCTTTTTCTTTGCTTACTTTTCCTCCAGTTCCCCCTGCAAAGCATGAATTTTACTGTCTGCCTGTCTCCCCATTAGATTGGAAACTCCCAAAGGACGTGTCTTTTATTTCTAACTTCTGCTCCCAAGTACAATGCTCTGCACACGATAGGCGTTCAATTAGTCCAAATGCATTGGCTGGATGGATTAATAAAGAAATGAGTTTTTATTTTTAGAACAGCTGGAAGTGATCTACATAGATGAACTAGTTCATCATCGCTAAACTTTTTCACTTAGTACAACCCAGTATGTTTTCCAAAATACCGAAGTTCAGACAGCAGGTTTAGTCACTGACAAGTTCTGCCCCGGTGTCTTCGTACAAGAAACAGCTTCAAGTGAGAGGACTCATGTTTCATTTCATTCCAGTCACAGGAGTGACTTTTGAATGAACAGAAATAGCTCTGCTTATGTTTAACAAATGATCGTATTGACATGGAAACCAAATCAAAATTGACTGATATTACTCATTTCTCACTGTCAGAATTTCTCACAGTTGCCCAGATAAAATTAGTCATTTCTTGGTATGCTGAAGAGAGTCCCGCATCGAAGATGGCATTACTCAGGTCGGCCCTGGATCTGATCAGGGGAACAGAGGGAAGCACCATAGCCTAATGGATAGAGCTCAGGCCTGGGAGTCAGAAGGACCTAGGTTCTAATCCCTGCTCCACCGCTTGTCTGCTGTGTGACCTTGGGCAAGTCACTTCACCTCTCTGTGCCTCATTCCCTCTTCTGTAAAATGGGGATTAATACCGTAAATCCCACGTGAGACATGGACTCTGTTCACCCTGATTTGCTTGTTTCTACCCCAGTATAGTTTCTGGAACTGAGTAAGCGCTTAGCAAATGGCATTAATTAAAAAAAAGGAAGGGTGACTTTCTACTGTAATTGAAGAAGTAGAAATCACTGCTCTGGACCTCATCGCCTCTTCCTAATGATAATTGTGGTATTTATTATGCACACATGTGCAAGCACTGGGATAGATACAAGATAATCTGATTGGACACAGTCCCTGCCCCACATGGGGCTCCCACATGGGGCTGCTTTAGGAGAAGCAGCATGGCAGACCAATGCTCTATCCACTAGGCCATGCTGCTTCTCCTAAAGCAGCCCCGTGGTTTGCTGAGTTCTAATCTACTTGCCTGTTGCATGACCTTGTGCAAGTCACTTCACTTCTCTGGCCCTCAGTTACTGCATCTGTAAAATGGAGATTGAGGCTGTGAGTCTCACATGGGACAAAGACTGTGTTCAACCTGACTTGGTTGTATCCACCCAGTGCTTAGTATAGTGCCTGGCACATAGTAAGTGCTTAACAAATTCTATTATTATTATCATTATTATGGAGTTCACAATCTAAGAGGGAAGTAGAACAGATATTGAACCTTCATTCAGCCGATCAATCAATAAGGGCCATTGACTGAGGGAACTGAGGCACAGAGATTTGCCCAAGGTCACACAGCAGGAAAGTAGTGGATCTGGGATTCAAACCCAGGTCGTCTCCCTCCCAAGCCATCGGCTCGTGTTCTATGTTCCAATGAGGGAAACTGAGCTATATGTCTCTCATCTCATCTGAGCTGATGCGGTTTTCTCTCACCCATCTCTGTCAAACAAGACCTCAACCCTCCTTCAAAATGCAACTAAAAACTTAACCATACCAAGGTAACTCTCTTCCTCACTTTCTGAACCATTCAATCTTGGTTATTTTTAATAATTATGGTATTTGTTGAGCACTTATCATGTTCCAAGCATTTTTCTCCATGTTGGGGTAAATACAAGATCACTGTGTTTCAACAGAATGGACTTTTTCCACGCTTCCCCAAGAATAACGCTCACTGGACCATCTGTTCTTGGGTCAGGACCTTTGATTTATGATTTTTGAATACTTTCTGGAAAAAAAAAGAACTGAGAATTTTGGGAAAGAGCATGCTGCTCCGTCACAATTGTGATTGATTGTGGTTTATTGTTTGCAATAACAGAACTATTTGCAATAGGAAGAAAGCATCCAGAAATGGCCAAAAAAAAAAAGAAATTGGAAGGGCAGGATGAGTCAGGGGAAAGTCTTAAAATCAAGAAAGAGAACAGAGATAATATAATGTGAGATAAATGAGTGATACACTGAAGATTGAAAAACTCTTCAGCTTTACTAATGCAATCCTGAGACACAAAAGTATGAACCATTCCAGAATCTGTCTTAGCCAATCTGAAAATGAGCCTGGGATGTCAAAAGCAAGACTTTAAGAACTTCCAGCCTTTCCCCTGTAAAGTCTTCTCAGAGTGTCACTGTTAGTTTAAAGATGCTTTCATTTTAAACAGGACTGATGAATCACCACCTAGAAGACGCTGACCATTCTGAAAATGTCCCGGAGTGATTTGCGCAATTTGAAGACATTATGTCTTATGGGTCATTCTTCAGTTCCTGAATGTTGACTCACTTGCCTGCCCTTCTAGATTCTCCTGTCCACTGTCTCCGGCACAAGGACCACCCCTAATACGCCTGACTTCTGCATCTGCTTCTGTTTGATGCCAGTTTAGGTTGGAGCGAGAATCGAGGTCACTCGCAAGATGTCAGCAGAGTAAGGGATGGTAACCTGGTCTTCCTCTTGATCAACGCTGTGAAAGAACAAAGAGAAATGTTTCTCCTCCCTTACATCCCCACTGATGCTGCATTCATTTGATGAGAGAGAACCCAGGAGAGAAAGTACCCAGGAAGGACAAAACTCGAGGATTAAAACAAACGTAAAAACAAACCTGGGATACACACTCTTTGTAATTTGGAATTCCTACTAATTCCAGAGTTTGGGACTCTCTCCAAAGAAAATTCTGCTGCCAGTACCCGTTCAGTTGCACTTGGGGAAAAGTAGATTTTTTAGATTAATTAAATGAAGATCTCGTGGAAGTAAATAGAGTGTCAGCTCTTGAGCGAGACATTTTTTGGAGATTGGGCTACTATTCTAACACTGTTAATTAAGATGGTATTCAGTAAGCTTATACTATGTGTTAAGCACTCACTGTTCTAGATGATGAGGTAGATACAAGATAGATTAGACAGTGACCCTCTTCCACCTGAGCTCACAGTATAAAGATGGTAGGGAGAACAGGTATTTTATGCCCATTCTACAGAGGAGGAAACTGTTAAAGTGACTTGCACAAGGTGACCCAGAAGGCAAGTACGAGTGGGGACTAGAATCCAGGCCTCCAGATTCACCAACAATGGGAGATGTAAGTAAGAATATCCTGGGGTACCACCGACATGTCATCCTTCCTTAGAAAGTTAAAACCATCTGAGAAAGTGTGGTTAGAGCAACAGAATGCAGATTCAGTGTTTGTCTCTCCCATTTCTCCTACAACTATCTGTTCTATGATGATGGGTTTTTTATGGCATTTATAAAGCGCTAACTATATCACATAGTAATAATAATAATTATGGTATTTGTTAAGTGCTTACTATGTGCCAGGCACTTTAATAAACACTGGGGTAGATACAAGTTAACCAGGTTAGACACAGTCCGTGTCCCACGTGGGGTACACAGTCTTAATCCCCATTTTATAGACGAGGGACCGAGGCACGGAGAAGTGAAGTGACTTGCCCAAGGTTACACAGCAGTCAAGTGGTAAAGCCGGGATGAAAACCCAAATCCTTCTGACTCCCGGGTCCTTGCTCTATCCACCAGGCCATGCTGCTTCTCAGAATGGGTGTTATGTTTTTCAAAGAGGAAGTGAAATAAACCAATTAGTCACTCTTTCGTGTCCTTTTTAGGTTCCGATAGGTGCAGGTTTGGTTATGCTGAAAAGACGGAATTCATACTTACAGTACTATCAGGTATTTTTAGAGATAGTTGACCCAGACTTTGAGACAGAAACGTAAAACTTTTCAGGCTTCTGTTTTTAACAGATTTTTTTTCAAGCGAAGCCAAACTAGGTTCACTTTTTCACTGAAAATGGAGTAAGTAATTTGAATGAGCTCTTAAAATAGAGATACACCCATAGAACCCAGCACATGGGTGGTATCCTTGCAGAAACCCAAGCTATGAAAAATATGCGTTGCCTTGCCCTGAATCTATTGCCACACACAAACACACGTAAGTGCAAATGAGAAGCAACATGGCCTAGTGGAAAGAACACAGAACTGGGAGTCAGGAGTCAAGCGACATGGGTTTTAATCCCAGATCCACCTCTTGCCCACTATATTACCTTGGGCAAGTCAATTAAACACTCTGTGCTTTAGTCTCTCATCTGTAAAATGGACACAAAATACCCGTTCTCCCTCCCCTTACAACTCGGTGTTCCATATTGGTCAGTGACTTTGTCCAATCTGATTTGCATTGTATCTGCCCCGGCATTTAACACAGTGCTTGGTACATAGTAAACAGCTAAACAAATATTATCATTGGGATTATTATTTATGATTATTACTAAGTTGTTCCTTTCAGCACTATTGTGCACTGTACCCAAACAGACTCAAGTTGACCGATGAACATTCCCTGCTTCCCTAAAAAAAGTGTTTTTGCCCAGATGGGTAGTGAAAGCACTCATCCTGATGGAATTGAGTGTTTCATGTCATGACACTGTTAAAATCTTTGCTTTCACTAGGGTAACGATTCAAATAGGAATAGCTATATTGTGTGGTTTATCATAATACCTTATCCCCTGACATCCTGGAGGTCATTTTTAAAAAAAAAACAACTATCATTCCATCATTTTTGTAATGAAGCAAAGAATGAAATCAATTTCCCTTCCAAAAGATTCCTTGCATTTCTTCCCATAATTTCCAAGTTAAAAGTTTGCAGTCTAAGTCTGACACTTCAGGGATGTGATTTTAAAGAAAGGAAGTCTGTATTTGGGAAGGAGGTAGACACTTGACTGCATTCTGGAAGTGAGACGATCTGGGTGGCAAGAGAGGGGTCGAGGAGGAAGAGGAAGAGGAGGGTGAGAAGGAGGAAGAGGAAGAGGAGGGTGAGAAGGAGGGAGAGGGGAGGAAGGGAAGGTAGAGAAAGCAAATGGCATTGCTAAAACTATATTCAGTAGGAAAATAGTAGTTGTGGAATTAAACACTTACTGTGTGCCACGTAGGAGAAGCAGCATGGCTCAGTGGAAAGAGCGTGGGCTTTGGAGTCAGAGGTCATGAGTTCAAATCTCAGCTCTGCCACTTGTCAGCTGTGTGACTGTGGGCAAGTCACTTCACTTCTCTGTGCCTCAGTTACCTCATCTGCAAAATGGGGATTAAGACTGTGAGCCCCACGTGGGACAACCTGATTCCCCTGTGTCTACCCCAGCGCTTAGAACAGTGCTCGGCACATAGTAAGCGCTTAACAAATACCAACATTATTATTATTATTATTACTCTACAAAGTAGTGGGGAAGATTCAAGATAATGCAGTCAGACACTATCTAGCATATGGGGCTCGAAGTCCAAGTAGGAGGGAGAACAGGGATCGAATCCTCATTTTTCAGATAAAGAAATTGAGGCCCAGAGAAGCTAAGTGACTTGCCCAAGGTCTCACAGGAGGCAAGTGGTGGAGCTGGGATTAAAACCCAGGTCTTCTGACTTCCGGGCCCTTGCTCTTTCCACTAAATCGCTCTGCTTCTCGAGAGCTGATCACCAACAGTATGGTCCTGGAGAGCCGATCTGTGCCTCTCCCTATTTGGAAAAAAAGATAAAGCACTTGGAAACTAAAGAAGCGAAAGAGGAATAGGATAGGAGTAGTTTAGGAGATCTGGGGCAGGATGGAGTGGTTTCATCATAAATAAAGGAACAACCTGGGTCCGGTCATGGGTAGATTTCCCCACTCCTCAGGAAACTCCAGTGGTTGCCCATCCATCTCTGTGTCAAACACAAACTCCTCACCATTGGCTTTAACAGCACTTAATCGTCTTGCCCCCTCCTACCTCACCTCATAACTCTCCTACTACAACCCAGCCTGCACACTTCATTCCTCTAATGCTAACCTTCTCACTGTACCTCCATCTCGTCTATCTCACTGACGACCTCTTGACCACATCCTACCTCTGACCTGGAATGCCCCTCCCCGCCCCCCAGTATCAGGCCGATAATTGCTCTCCCCCACTTCAAACCCTTATTGAAGGCACATCCCCTCCAAGAAACCTTTCCTGACTAAGCCCTTCTCTATTCTTCTCCGACTCTCTTCTGCACCGCTCTTACTCCCTCATTCATCCTTCCTCCCATCCCCCAAACTCATATGTATATAGCTGTAATTTATTTATTCATTCATTCACTTATCTATTTATTTATTTATATTAATGTCTGTCTCTCCCTCTAGACTGTCTGCTCGGTGTGGGCCGGAATGTGTCTGTTTGTTGCTATATTGTACTCTCCCAAGCCCTTAGTACAGTGCTTTGCACACAGTAAGCGCTCAATAAATATGATTGAATGAACTAATGGATTTCTACATGGAAGTTGAAATGCACCCCATTTTTCCTCAGGTTTTTCCCAGTTTTCTTCCCGTTATAATCTGATTCGGTGGGTCATCTTTCTTAGGAACACCAGGAAGGTGGTCCCCAGAATAATCAGTGGTATCTATCGAGCTCTTACGATGTGCAGAGCAGTATACTAAGCACTTGGGAAAATAGAATACAAAGGAGATGGTAGATGTGATCCCTGCTCATGAGTCAGGCCTCATCTCTGTACACCTTGAAAGTCAATATATTCAAATATGTGCAAGTATGTTGTCAGTCTTATTGGATGGAAAGAGTAACGGACATGTTATTGGTTCGGCACGTTGTTGGTTCTACCTTCACAACATCTCTGAAATCTTCCCCTCCCTCTCCATCCTAATCGCTACCACGTGGATCCGAGCACCTGTCATTTCCCACCTCAACCACTACAATCAACCCTCGTTGATCATGTATCCATCCCATCGCTTAGAACAGCATCTGGCACTTAGTAAGCACTTAACAAATACCATAATAATAATTATTATTATCCAGCCTCTCTCCATTCCAGTCCATACATCACTCTGCTGCTTCGATCACTTATTTTAAATTGTCCTCTACATGTCGCCCCACTCCTCAGAAACCTCCACTAGTCGCTCATCCATCTCCATATCAAACAGAAGCTTATCATTGGCTTTAAGGCTCCCGATCAGCTCTCCACCTACTGCCTTACCTCGCTTCTCTCCCACTACAGTCCAGCCTGTGTACTTTTCTCCTCTAACACCAGTTCATGTACACTGTCTCAATCTTGTCTCTTTCGCCAATATTCCCTTGCTTATGTCCTCCCTCCTGCCTGTAGCGCCTGCTTCTGTCATATCCTTTGCTATCTCTTCCACTTCGCTTTCTTACTTCTTACTCACTTTCTTCGAGCTTACTCAGATGGTAAGCTCGTTGTGGAATATGACTGTTATTTTGTCGTGTTGTACTCTCCCAAGTGCTTAATACAGTGCTCTGCCCACAGTAAGCACTCAATAAATACCATTAACACAAATATCTAACAGTCATCCACTCTACCAGTCTTCAAAGTCTTCCTAATAATCATATCTCCTCCAAGAAGCCTGCCCCAATTAACCTCTCATTTTCCCAACCTATTCCCCCTCCCATCTGCTATTCCCTATATCCATGGTTCTGCACCCTTTAAGCAGTTTAATGATAATCACCCTACCTCCGGCCCCACAGCGTTTTCATGCATTATCCTTATACTCTGCTGCTTGGGAGTCAGAGGTCATGGGCTCGAATCCCGGCTCTGCCACTTGTCAGCTGGGTGACTGTGGGCATGTCACTTCACTTCTCGGTGCCTCAGTTACCTCATCTGTAAAATGGGGAATAACTGTGAGCCTCAAGTGGGACAACCTGATTACCCTCTATCTACCCCAGCGCTTAGAACAGTGCTCTGCACGTAGTAAGCGCTTAACAAATACCAACATTATTATTACTTCCTCTATCAGTAGTTTATTTTAATGTCTCTGTCTACCACTAACAATAATAATAATGATGATGGTATTTGTTAAGCACTTAATAATAATAATAATAATGTTGGTATTTGTTAAGCGCTTACTATGTGCCGAGCACTGTTCTAAGCGCTGGGGTAGACACAGGGGAATCAGGTTGTCCCACATGGGGCTCCCAGTCTTAATCCCCATTTTACAGATGAGGGAACTGAGGCACAGAGCAGTTAAGTGACTCGCCCACAGTCACACAGCCGACCAGTGGCAGAGCTGGGATTCGAACTCATGAGCCCTGACTCCAAAGCCCGTGCTCTTTCCACTGAGCCACGCTGCTTCTCCGTGCACTTACTACGTGCCAAGTACTGTACTAAGTGCTGGGGTGAATAGGGGTGAAGCGCTTGGCACATAGTAAGCTCTTAACAAATAACATCATTATTTAGAGAAGCAGTGTGGCTCAGTGGAAAGAGCATGGGTTTAGGAGTCAGAGGTCCTGGGTTTTAATCCCAGCTCTGCCACCTGTCAGCTGTGTGACTTTGGGCAAGTCACTTAACTTCTCGGTGCCTCAGTTACCTCATCTGTAAAATGGGGATTAAGACTGCGGGCCTCACGTGGGACAATCTGATTACCCTGTATCTACTCCAGTGCTTAGGACAGTGCTTGGTACATAGTAAGCCCTTAACAAATACCTATATTATTATTATTACAAGCAAATCAGTTTGGACACAGTCCCTGTCAAACATGGGGCTCACAATCTCAATTCCCATTTTACAGATGAGGTAACTGAGGCACAAAAAGTTGTTGCTTGCCCAAGGTCACACATCGGACACATATCGGGGCTGGAATTAGAACCCATGATCTTCTGTCTCCCAGGCCTGTGCTCTAGCCACTATGTCATGCTGCTTCTCAAGCACTAGATTGCAAGGTCCTTGAAGGCAGGGTTAGAGTCTACCAATTCTATAGTGTTGTACTTTCTTGAGTTCTGCCGAAAATATGCTCAACAAATACCACTGATTCACTGAGTATGCACTTTCTCTTGAGAGAGGGAAAGTATTCTGTCCCTTTACTGGTGGATACATGAAGTGTGCTTCCCTTTTCCATACTGAATTTAATTTTAAATGTATCGTTTTGTGTTTGAACATTTAACAGATATGCCCATCACTCCCTTGTATATGGACACTTGCACAAATGAAAACTAAAATCGACTTTCCAGGTGAGGTGAAATAGAACGTGGGGATGGAGGGAGGAGAAGAAAGCAAAGTGGAAGAGACAGTAAAGGAAGTTGAAGAGGGAGAGGGAACTATGGAAAGGGGAAAGGAAAAAAAAAGAAAGAAGAGGACAAAAGGAAAGAGGAAAGGGAATAAAATGATGGTTTTGTGTTTTATTGTAAGCATTTAGTTTGTACCAGCATTGTACTAAACACTGCAGCAGATTCAAGATAATCAGATGAGACACAGTCTTTATCCCACACCAAGCTTGCAGTCTAAGAGGGAGGGAAGAAGTCTTTTATTCCCATTTTACGGACAAGGGGATTGAGGCACAGAAAGGTTAAGGTCCTACAGGTGGGTAAATGGCAGAGCTGCAACTAGAAGCCTGGTCTCCCGGCACCCAGTCCCGTTCCCTTCCCACTCTGCCATGTTGCCGCTGACTTGGGGTAAAGGTCATGGGAGAGAGAAGAGAGGAGGGAGAAAGCAAGATCTTCGCCTGCTGCCAGCAGTACTTGAACACCAGAAATATCCAGTGTGTGTTTCCATAGGGTAGAGAAGCAGCGAGACCTAGTGGATAGAGCCCAGGCCTGGGAGTCTGAAGGACCTGGGTTTCTAACCCCGGCTCTGCCACTTGTCTCCTGTATGACTTATACAAGTCACTTAACTTCTATGTGCCTCAGTCCCTTCATCTGTAAAATGGGAATTAAGACTGTGAGTCCTTTGCGGGACGGGGACTGTGTCCAACCTGATTTACTTGTATCTATCCCAGTGCTTAGTACGGTGCTCGGCACATAGTAAGTACTTAACAAATACTATTGAAAAAAAAAAATGATAGATGAATAGTCATTTTGTCCAGGGCAGGGAAAGACTCAAGCTGTGGCCATACCTGAGCTGGATTCTCCTTTGCCACCAGATAGATGAGCCCCAGTTCCTGGGACATGCACCTTCCTCCCCTCCCCCTTTCCCCTTCCCCCTCTCCTCCCCCTGCCCCAATCACCTCAGAGCTCCGCTCCGGGCCTGCCTTGCCTGAGTAGCGTGGGGAAACGTTGCTGCCATAATTTATAGAACATTTGGAAGACTTGGGCTGAGCCTCTTGTGGTTGTTGAACTCTATACAGTCCTTTGTTAAAGAGCCTCTTGCAACTGCTATTTCTGGAGAGCCGACTGTGTTTATCATGGCCCTGTGTTCTGCTGTTTACGTGCCTTTTAGGCATTCATTCTTTCCTCATTTTCCCAACCCTCTTCCATACACTGTGGCTTGCTGAGAGTCAGGGACCAAGTCTTGCTCATCCTCCATTGTGTTCTTCCCCAGCGCTTAGTAGTATATTGCTTTGCACACTAGACAATCAATACATGCGAATGAAGGAAGGGAGGGAGGGGAGGGGAGGAGAGGGAGAAGAGGGAGGGAAGGAAAGGGGGGAGGGAGGGAGGGAAGGAAGGGAGGGAGGGAAGGAAAGGAGGGAGGGAAGGAAGGGAGGGAAGGAGGAAAGGAAAGAAGGGAAGGAAAGGAGGGAAGGGAGGGAAGGAAAGGAGGGAAGGAAGGGAGGGAGGGAAGGGAGGGAAGGAAGGGAGGGAGGGAAGGGAGGGAGGGAGGGAGAGAGAGAGAGAGGGAGGGAAGGAAAGGAGGGAAGGAAAGGAGGGAAGAAAGGAGATAAGGAAAGAGCTACCTCCTCTTGCTGCTTTGGGATCGTGGTAGGGCTCCAGAAACATTTCTATGACAAGTCCATTTGACCGTGGGAGGACTTTTCATAGTTCCTACAAAAGGAGCAAATCTAGGCTCACTTCCAGGTATCTGAGAAGTAGCAAAAACTCTATAGTTTTTGTAATTGGCAGAGGGAGTGCTTCGCTGTAGTCTGGTATGTGTCTGTGGCCTAAGGAGGGTAAGAGGAGTGTATCCTGGGGCCTCTAACCAAATCAACGCCTCCAGGATGGGATGTTATTGAACTGGAGGCCAGTTTGGGTGGGGAGAGGGCTGCTGAAACTTTTCCTGGGTGGGGAGCATTGTTTCATTCCAGAGTTTCATCCACCCCCAATTTTCTCTGGGTCCAAGACCCCGCCACAGGCCAAGTGCAATTGCCAGCTGGCTAGTTTTAGACCATCCTGCCTAGATTTTAGTATCAAAACCAGCTGCCCACCACCGGTAAAAACTGGCAGGAAAAGAAGTCGTCCCAGCGACGCGGAGATTCGCCTCCGGCACCACGAAGCGGGACAGGCTGACCAGCTATGCCACAAGAGTCTGTACACCCCATGAGAAAGTATTTCAGTTTCTTATGTTTATCCGGCTATTTATTCCAAGAGGCTCAGATTCAAGCCACTTAAAGAACCATGTGAGACCACCAGTCCAATGCCTTACAACTACTGAGAAGCAGCATGGCAGAGTGGATAGAGCACGGGCCTGGGAGTCAGAAGGTCATGAGTTCTACTCCCGCCTTGGCCACTTGTCTGCTGTGTGACCTTGGGCAAGTCGCTTCACTTCTCTGGGCCTCAGTTACTTCACCTGTAAAATGAGGATTGAGACTGGGAGCCCCACATGGGACGAGGACTGTGTCCAACCCAATTTGCTTGTATCAACCCCGGCACTTAGTACAGGGTCTGGCACATAGTTACACGCTTAGCAAATACCACCATTATTATTATTAAAATCTACTACAGCTATTATCCATGGTCTAGTGGATAGAGCATGGGCCTGGGAGTCAGAAGGACCTGGGTTCTAATCCCAGCTCTGCCACTTGTCTCCTCTGTGACCCGGGGCAAGTCATTCACTTTCTCTGTGCCTCAGTTACCTCATCTGCAAAATGAGGATTAAGGGTGTGAGCCCCATGTGGGACAGGGAAAGTGTCCAACCTGATTATCTTGTATCTAATCCACTGCTTAGAAGAGTGCTTGGCACCTAGTGAGTACTTAACAAATGCCATTATTATTATTGTTATTATTATTGACATTCAAAGGGCAAGACCAGTCAACTGATAAATTATACAGAAGGCCAGCCAAATCCGGAGTTACCTGAACTTTAAATTTACTTGAAATTTAACCAGTCAGTCAAGCAATCAGGGACAGACTGTCCTTGACTCATCCTCTAGACTGTATGCTCGAATGGGCAGGGAACATGACCACTCTTTCTGTTGTATTGTATTCTCCCAAGTGCTCAGTACGTTGCTCTACACAGAGTAAGCACTCAAT
The DNA here is from genome assembly GCF_004115215.2 of Ornithorhynchus anatinus. Taxonomy (NCBI): domain Eukaryota; kingdom Metazoa; phylum Chordata; class Mammalia; order Monotremata; family Ornithorhynchidae; genus Ornithorhynchus; species Ornithorhynchus anatinus. The sequence goes on along the minus strand of NC_041735.1, from coordinate 62,667,923 downwards.
AAATACCATCGATTGATTGACTGAGAACCTACTGAGTAGAATGGAAATGGTTGTGTTCAGCACTTGGGAAAGTACAACCGAAGCACACGTCTCCTCCCCGCAAGGAGTTTGCAACTGAACAATTATTACAAATAGAAGGAACAGGAGGAAGGACAAGGCTACAACTAGCAGCGGAAAGATTATGGTCCAGACGATGAAATCTGAAAAGCTTCCTGACTGTTTCTCAAGGCAATATTCAATTGCTTTGTTCTTCTATTTTGCCAATCTCGGGAAAATATATTTTCTGTTGGTCGCTTCCTCAAAGCGTAGAGCAAATTTTTTTGTGTCTTTTTTTTTCCTACTGGTTTCCTTATCCTATACAGTAGTTAAAACTAATGTAGGGCCCAAAGCAATTACCTTCACCACTTTCTTCCATAGAACTTATTTACATCACCTCCGGGAAGACTTTCCTTACTCTATTTGATTAGTGTCCGGTTTAACCTTTGGCTTGTCTCATTTTGATAACTTTACATCTTGGAGATGACATGAAGAAAATTGAGTTATGTTCTTAACTTGTTTACATAATTTGATTTGACTGAACTACATCTGAACCTGGATCTAAACTGATGGGGCATAAATGGTTTCAGATTTAGTATAAGAAAAACTATCTCCTATATCCATGCTGGCACAGTTGGAATTGTAAGCAGGCTTTGATACTGTTGTCTTAGAGATTTCTGTATATGTGTGTGTCAGGCGGAGTGGGGAAGGGGTGGACGGATCCTGAGTTTAGATGACAACTAGCCTAGGGATATGGAACGATGGGAAGAGCTGAAGTTGGCCAAGGAGTCGGAGGGATGGGATTGATAAATGGAGATGAGTCCTTTTCCAGGGAGAGCATTGCTATTTTTCCACTTTTCTCCCCAGTGACAGGACTGCTGAATTCTAAGCACTTTGTCTGCGGACTCCTGGGAGGAAAAACTGGGGTGAAGGACATGGAAGGCTGGATTGAGCCCAGATGTTTCCACAGCCCGATGATTCCCGATTGGGTTTGGATTCCCCTGAGTGACAATCCCGCAATTCATGGAAATTCAACCAGGATGTCTGTTTCCCCTCCCCGCCCACCCACCTCCCTAACCTCACAACTGGAAAAGGCCAGCCTTCCCTGCTCTCCCAGAATCTGGTCTAATCCATTTTGATTTGGATCCATAAGAAGCCCAGACTATATTCTGTCTGTGAGCTCCCATGGGACAGGGTCTGTGTCCTACCTGATAACCCTGTATCTACTCTAGTGCTTAAAACAGTGCTTGACACATAGTAAGTGCCAAACAAATACAACAACTAGTTACCAAAACTAACCCAAACTCAAGCACTTCCGGCAAACTAGATCACTGTTCTCTCCACACCAGAGAGGGACACGACTAGCTCTCTGTGGGAAGGGAGCATGTCTACCAACACCGTTATAGTGTACTCTCCCAAACAGTTAATACAGTACTCCGCATAAAGTAAGCACTCAATTCATTCATTCTTTCAATTCATTCAATCATATTTATTGAGCGCTTACTGTGTGCAGAGCACGGTACTAAGCGCTTGGAAAGTACAATTTGGCAACAAAGAGAGTCAATCCCTACCCAACAGCGGGCTCACAGTCTAGATATATGATTGATTGATTGACTGATGGCAAGCTGAACATTGTTCACTCCCTCTTTCCCGTCTCCCAGTTGGGTGAAGTCATTTAGCCTTGCCAAGGTGGAATATGGGAATAAAGTATCAGTACCTATCACTTACCCTTAAAACCCCCATTCCCTCATCACTGCATACTCAACCTCTCTAATGCTCCACCAGAAGGATAAAAGTGAGCACATTTGCTTTTTCAAAGAATCAGTCAATCAGTAGTTTCCTCCTCTAGACTGGAAGTTCCTTGAGGGCAGGGAACACTTCTATCGGTTGTATTGTACTCTCCCAACTACATAGTACAGGGCCCTGCACATTGTCTTATGCTGTGGAGTCGTCTCCGACCCACGGTGACTCCATATCTCTCCCAGAACGCCCCGTTCTCCATCTGCAATCGTTCTGGTAATGGATCCATAGAGTTTTCTTGGTCAAAATATGGAAGCTATTTACCATCGCCTCCTTCTGTGCATTTAACTTGAGTCTCCACCCTTGACTCTCCCTCAACCTGCTGCTGCCAGCACAAGTGAGCTTTGACTTATAGCAGATTGCCTTCCACTCACTAGCCACTGCTCAAGCTAGGAATGGAATGGGTAGGCCTCTGCTTGACTCTCCCTTCTGTAGTTGAGACTGTTAGAATACTGGAAACTCTCCAGGGGCAACCCTGAGAGGGGAGCCCTGTACATAGAACACTATACATATAATTGGTTGATTGATAGTTTTTGTTGAATGTCTATTCTGGGCAGTGCTTCGTACTAAGTTCTTGAAAAAATTAAATAAAGTTAGAAGACCCGGCCCCTGCCCTTAAGGAGCTTATAATTTAATGGGGGGAGACGTTTTATTCGTGCATCCAGAAGGCAACCAAGCAAATACACCCAACATATGCCTTTGGATCATTTCATGAAAAGACAGAGCTCAGTAGGTTTCCAGGGAAAGGATCTCTGGCAAACATTAAAAAATATTCAATAGTTAGTCACACAATTCAGATGGTATGGATGGCAGCTAGCACTGAGTCTTGTTTGATGACCAAAATAAAATCTAGCGTGCATCATATAATAATAATGATTATGGTGTTTGTTAAGCACTTACTGGGTTCCAGTTACTTACTGTTAAGCGCTCGAGTGAATACAAGCAAATCGGGTCGGACACAGTCCCTGTCGTCCATAGGGCTCACAGTCTTAATCCCCATTTTTACAGATGTGGTAACTGAGGCACAGAAAAGTGAAGTGACTTGCCCAAGGCCACACATCAGGATTGGATCCCATCACCTTATGACTCCCAGGCCCATGCTCTATCCACTACACTATGCTGCTCACCCCAAAATTTATTCCCCAGTAGCCTAAATTCCCATTAGAGTCACTTGTATTTATCATCTCTAGAGTGTGAGGTCATTGTGGGCGGATCTACGACTTCTGTTGAATTGTACTTTCCCAAGCACTCAGTATAGTGAGTGCTCAATAAATGTCATTCATAGATTGCTTCACACACAGTAACTGCTCAATAAATACTACTGATTGATTGATTTATCCTTAGACTTCAAAGGCAGAATTGTGTCGGGACTACCGAATCAAGGAATATTTTATTTCACAATGGTGCTCTAACTAGCTTTCAAACATAGAAACCTCCTCAGAACGCCTTCAATAAATTAATCAATCACTGGTATTTATTGAGTGCCTACCAAGGGCAGAGGAGGGTACTAAGTAGCTGGGAGAACACAGCTTTTGGAAAATCTTATGAGGAAAACTGTTTAGATGAAAGAATGGCCTAGTACGTTGGTCAGAGGTGTTAAATTATGGTGACATTTCTCGTTCCCGGAATTCCCTAGAGCTGAACGGGAAACCTTTGGTGGTAGCAATTGATCAAACCTCTTTCATCCTTTGTTCCCTCGTGGGACACCAGAACTGGGATGGGAAAGAAAGAATGTTGATTAGGACTTCTGCATTCAGGAGGCACTCACTAAATTATATCAATGTTTTGAATGATCAATTGATCAAGGTTGGCAAATGAAATAAAAGGAAAGACTCGTTGTGGGCAAGGAGCGTATCAACCAACTCTATTGAATTGTACTCACCCAATTACTTAGCACAGTGTTCTGCACAAAATAAGCTTTCAGTAGATACCGGTAATTGATATTTTTTGTGGTATTTGTTAATCACTTACTATGTGCCAGTCACTGTACATAGGACTGTGGTCAATGCAAGTTAATCAGGTTGGACACAGCCATGTCCCACGTGGGGCTCTCAGTCTTAATCCCCATTTTACAGATGAGGGAACTGAGGCCTAGAGAAGTTAAGTGACTTGCCCAAGGTCATACAGCGGGCAAGTGGCAGAGTCGGGATCGATTGATATATTAGATAGCGCCCCTTTCTGAAGTAAGAACATACTAGAACCAGAGTTGACTGACTCATGGGGCCTGGAAAGCAGGCTTGGATGTGTTCCTCCACAGAAAGTGCTTGTACAAGTAATTGTGCCCCCGGAAATACCTGACCTGACAGAGAGGACCTGAGTTCTAATCCCGCATCTGTCACTTGCCTGCTGTGACCTTGGTTTAGTCACTTCACTTCTCTGACCTCAGTTTTGCCATTTGTAATTTGGGGATAAAACACTACTTCTCTCTTCATCTTAGACTGTGAGCATGGTGTGAGACAGGGACTGTGCCTCTCCCGATAACAATAATGATAATGATGGTATTTGTCAAGCGCTTACTAGGTGCCAAACGCTGTTCTAAGCACTGGGTTAGATACAAGGTAACCAGGTTGTCCCGCGTGGGGCTCGCAGTCTTAATCCCCATTTTACAGATGAGGTCACTGAGGCACAGAGAAATTAAGAGATTTGCCCAAAGTCACACAGCTGACAAGTGGCAGAGGATGGATTAGAACCCGTTACCTCTGATTCCCAAGACCGTGCTCTTTCCACTAAGCCATGCTGCTTCCTCTCCGATGATCATATATCTAAGTCCAGTCTTCAGTTCAGTGCTTGGTATTATACGTTCTCTAAGACCAACCTACTCACTTTACCTCAATATCATCTGTCTCGCCACTGGCCCTTTGCCCATATCCTCTCTCTGGCCTGGAACTCCCTCCCGCTTCATATCTGACAGACCATCACTCTCCTCATTTGTAAAGCTCTATTAGAATCATGTCTTTTCCAAGAGGCCTCCCTTGAGTAAGCTCTCACCCCCCTCACCCTCTTTGTTCTCCCTTCTGCTTCACCTATGCCCTTCGATGTGGACCCCTTAAGCATTTGAGAGTCACCGCACACCCCTAGTACTTATAGAGAAGCAGTGTTACCTAGTGGATTCTTCATTCCGCTGCCTGGATTATCTTCCTACAGAAATCCTCTGGGCATGTCACTCCCCTCCTCAAAAACCTCCAGTGGTTGCCTATCAACCTTCACACGAAACAAAAACTCCTCACTCTTGGCTTCGAAGCTCTCCATCACCTTGCCCCTTCCTACCTCTCCTCCCTTCTCTCTTTCTACTGCCCACCCCGCACGCTGCGCTTCTCTGCCGCCCACCTCCTCACCGTCCCCTATCCACACCTATACTGCCGTCGACCCCCGACCTACTTCCTACCACTAGCGTGGAATGCCCTCCCTCCTCCCATCCGCCAAACTGACTCTTTTCCCCTCTTCAAAGTCCTACTGAGAGCTCACCTCCTCCAGAAGGCCTTCCCAGACTGAGCCCTCCCTTTCCCTCTGCTCCTCCTCCCCTCCCCATCTCTCCTTCTCCTGCCCTCTGCTCTTCCCCCTTCCCCTCCCCACAGCACTGTGCATATTTGTGCATATTTATATATATTATTTATTACTCTATTTATTTTAACGATGTGTATATATCTATGATTCTATTTATCTCGATGATATCTATGCCAGACTACTTGTTCTGTTTTGTTCTGTTATGCTCTGCTGTCTGTCTCCCCCATTTAGATTGTGAGCCCGTTATCGGGCAAGGATTGTCTCTATCGGTTGCCGAATTGTACATTCCGAGCGCTTAGTACAAGTGCTCTGCACATAGTAAGCACTCAATAAATACGATTGTACGATTGAATGAGTGGATAGAGCACGGAGTCAGAGGACCTGGGTTCTAACCCCGTTTCCACCACTTGTCTACTGTGTAACCTTGGGCAAGTCACCTCACTTCCAGTGCTCAGAACAGTGCTTGGCGCATAGTAAGCGCTTAACAAATACCATCATCATTATTATTGTTCTGTGTGCCTCAGTTCCCTCATCTGTAAAATGGGGATGAAGACTGTGAGCCCCATGTGGGGCAGGGACTGTGTCCAACCTGATTATCTTGTGTCTACCCTAGCGCTGAGTACAGTGCCTGGCACATAGTAAGCACTTAAAATACCACAGTTATTATATACATATTCTTACACTCAGATGCTTCCCTTATCTGTAATTTACTTTTAATGTCTATCAGTTTCTTTAGCTCTTTATAGGCAGGGATCACGTCTTCCAAGTCTATTGAACCATACTCTCCAAAGCATTTAGTAAGTTCTTCGCATACAGAAAATGCTCGATAAATACCACTGACCAACTGATTAATTGGTACATAGCAATCAGTTTAAAAATAACCACAGTTATTAACTGTTATTGCTATTATTTTTAATAGAACCACCAGCCACTACCCCCCCACCCCTTTGGCCACACTCCTAATATAGCTGCACATCATTTTATAAGTCCTGCCCACAGCTAACATGGAGGGGGATTGTTGCTCTTCCTCTCTGTTTTCCCCACCTCCCTAAAGCCTCCCCCCATAAATCCTCAGAGCATAAACTTCAGCACTGTCGGCTTCCGCTTCCCGATGATAACTGTAAAGATTTTTTCCTGAGGACAATGACGATGAGTGAAGCAGATGGCATTTTTACAAGGAGATTCCTTTGGTTATCACACACACCTTTTCTCCCAACCAATCCAGTAAATAGGGGGACAGCACATTGGGAAACCCAGTCAGTCAGTCAACTGTATTTACCGAGCTCTTACTGCGTGCAGAGCGATCTCCTGAGTGCTTGGGAGAGTACAGGATAACAATATAACAGACACATTCCCTGCCCTCAGTGAGCCTGCAGCCTAGAAGGGGAGACAGCCATTAATGTGAATAAATGAATTACAGATATGTACATAAGTGCTGCGGGGCTAGGGTGGGGATGGTGATGAATGAGGAGAGCAGGTCAGGATGACACGGAAGAGAGTTGAAGAAAAGAAAAAGGGGCTTAGTCAGGGAAGGCCTCTTGGAGGAGATGGGCCTTTAATAAGGTTTTGAAGGTGGGGAGAGTGATCGTCTGTCAGATATGGAGAAGGAGGGTGTTCCAGGCCAGAGGCAGGGTGTGGGCGAGAGGTTGGTGGCGAGATAGATAAAACCAAGGTACAGTGAGAAGGTTAGCAATAGAGGAGTGAAATACTTTTCAATCAATTAATCAGTGTACTTATTGAGCGCTTACTGCGTTCAGGGCACTGCAGGATGCTCTTGGGAGAGTCCAACACAACAATATAATGGACCCATTCCCTCCCCACGAGCTTATCACAGTCTAGAGGACAAAACCCATCTAGGCCAAAGTTACTATGACCACAGAGCTGTTGTTGTGCAGAAGGAGCGAGAGATGAGCGGGTGGTTCCCACAGTAGCCACCTTGGTAGCCACTGGGCTCTTGGCTGCTTAGCTTAACCGGTCATTTTCAGGATTATTTAAGCCTCCACGGCTCGGAGGGAAATGTTTGTGTGTTTCTGTCTGAGGCATTAGTGCTGTCAGCATTGCCTTCAAACAGGTACTCAGGCTGGAAGTCTTCTTGGCTCAATTAAGGTTTTGCAAACATCCCTCAAACATAGAAGCGGTGTGGTCTAGTGGAAAGAGGCCGGGCCTGGGAGTCAGAGGACCTGGTTTCTAACCCCAGCTCTGCCACTTGCCTGTAGTCTAACTTTGGGCAGGACATTATGTTTCGCTGGGCCTCAGTTTCCTCAACTGTAAAATGGGGATTAAATCCTACTCCCTCCTACTTAGACATGAGTTCCCTGTGTATGACTTGATTTCTAGACTGTGAGCCCATTGTTGGGTAGGGGTTGTCCCAATCTGTTGCCGAACTGTCCTTTCCAAGCGCTCAGTACAGTGTTTTGCACACAGTAAGTGCTCAGTAAATATGATTGAATGAATAAACTTGCATCTACCCCGGTGCTTAGTACAATGCCTGGCACACGGTAATAATAATATTAATAATAATAATTGTGGTATTTGTTAAGGGCTTACTATGTGCCAGGCACTGTACTAAGCACTGGGGTAGATACAAGGTAATCAGGTTGGATACACTCCCTGTCCCACATGGGGCTCACGATCTTAATCCCCATTTTACAGATGGGGTAACTGAAGTAGGGAGAAGTGAAGTGACCTGCCCAAGATCACACAGCAGCCAAGTGGTGGAACTGGGGTTAGAATTCAGGTCCTCTGACTCCCAGGCCCATGCTCTGTCAACTAGGCCACGCTACTTCTCAACAAATACTTAACAAATACCACAATTAGCATTAATCATTACTAACCAACAGGAAACGCATTCACAGTTGAAATGTCGTCTCCCACTAAATTCTAGAAGGAAGGAAACTATATAATGCTTTCTCACTTATCTTTCCGAGTCCAGCAATGTGGTGGATTTTGACATTTTGCTGACCTGAAATGTAGTTGAAGCAGCATGGTGTAATGGATAGAGCACGGGCCTGGGAGTCAGAAGGTCATGGGTTCTAACCCCAGCCCCGCCACTTGTCTGCTGTGTGGCCTTGGGCAAATCATTTCACTTCTCTGTGCCTCAGTTATCTTATCTGTAAAATGGGGATTAAGACTGTGAGCCCTATGTGAGACAGGGGCTGTACCCAACCCTACTTGCTCATATCCACCCCAGCGCTTAATACAGGGCCTGGCACATAATAAGTCCTTAACAAATACCATAAGCATCATAATTATTATTATTATTAGTTCGCAAAAGAAAAAAAAAAAGAACCTTCTCAAAACTCTCCGTAAGCTAGTCATTTTGAGCTGGTGCAGTTCAGTCAAATATTCCACACTCAGTTGATTAAATGAAAAGCAACATGAAATAACTCTCTATCTATAGCACATTTTGCATTCATTGGGCTGAACTGGCCTCAGGCTTGTTTAAAAAAGCACCAGATGTTTCTTTGAGAAATATATTTGTCTTCGTGTGATGACAGATGCTCTTTGAAATTGCAAAGTATGTAATAGCAGAGTTTGCCATTTGAAATCAGGAAATTCAATTTGTTTTCTCAGAGCCACGGACGAAGGGTAAAACACAGCAAGAACTGCTGTATAGACTAATGCTCCATGTTAGTGAAATATACCAGTCCGACACTTTGGAACTGGGGGGGATAATCGTGTTTCTAAGGACAGTGGACTGATTCTTTTTCCAACACCAAAGCCACACCCACTGGAAAATCATTTAGGGGCTATGTCTGTTTGTAGAATTTGGTAAACCCAAGCTGAGTTCATGTGATCCGGCCTTGGATCTCCTTCTGTGAAGGATCCCCCGGGCCAATACTCATCATTCTTAAAACTGTGGAGAAAGATAGGTGGATTCTGTATGTGTGAGAGAATATTTGCCTTTGCCCAAGAGTGTATTCCTCCTGGTTCTTATCTCTATGTCTTGTCTTATGCTGTCGAGTTGTCTCTGACCCAGAGCGACACTGTAGACCTCTCTCCCAGAACACCCAATCTCCATCTGCAATCGTTCTGGTAGTGAAGCCATAGAATTTTCTTGGTAACAATTCGGAAGTGGTTTACCATCGCCTCCTTCCATGCAGTCAACTTGAGTCTCTGCCCTCGGCTCTCTCCCATGCTGCTGCTGCCCAGCACAGGTGAGTTTTGAATTGTAGGAGATTGCCTGTCACTCGCTAGCTACTGCCCAAGCTAGGAATGGACTGGCTATGGATGCCCCTGTTTGACTCTCCTTCCCGTAGTCTAGGAGAGGAGAGAAGACAGTATATACACAGGTGGTGAGGATGGCTTCATCTCTTAATCGTATTAAGAGCCAAATTGATTGATTGTAATTTTTCTTCTGTGTTTACTCAGCACTGAATAAGAAATGAATAAACAGTCTATGCCATACTAATAATAATAATAATGCTGGTATTTGTTAAGCGCTTACTATGTGCCGAGCACTGTTCTAAGCGCTGGGGTAGACACAGGGGAATCAGGTTGTCCCACTGGGGGCTCACAATCTTAATCCCCATTTTACAGATGAGGTAACTGAGGCACCGAGAAGTTAAGTGACTTGCCCAAAGTCACACAGCTGACAAGTGGCCGAGCAGGGATTCGAACCCATGACCTCTGACTCCAAAGCCCATGCTCTTTCCACTGAGCCACGCTGCTTCTCTGGGGACTGATCATCTAAAATGGGGAGGATTTCAAATTTAAAACATATGAACCCTCCATGGCAACCTCTTTTCTTCTGCTTCCTTAGCGGTTATTTATGCGGCAAACCGGCCATCACAAGAACCAGTAGGGACTGGACTTGGTCAGCTGCGTTGATTGGGCACCAAGAAGTCCACCTTCGAGTCCAGCCAGTCGATCAATCAATCATATTTATTGAGCACTTACAGTGTGCAGAACACTTTGCTAAGGGCTTGAAAGAGTACAATATAACAGACACATTCCCTGGCCACAATGAGCTTACAGTTTTGAGGGGGAGACAGACATTAATATAAGTAAATGAATAACAGATAGGTACATAAGTGTTGTGGGGCTCTCTGACACAGGTGCTGGATTTGGATTCAATATATGCCTGACTTTTCCCTTCTCTGGTCCTGCCCACCATGCTGGAATCCTAATACATTTTGAGAAGGTCTCAGGGTTTATGCATAATCAATTCATGGTATTTATTGAGCACTTACTATGAGCAGAGCACTGTACTAAGTGCTTGGAAGAGTGCGGTCGAGAAGAGTACAATCCAATTATTTGGGAGAAACCAGCTCTGCCTTCAAGGAGCTTACACTCAAAAGGGAGTTTACAAGCATATCGGCAGTGGGGTTAAGGAGAGCAGCACATAGGTACTAGTAAAAAGCAGTCTTTCGGGCAAACTCATCACCATTAACAATATCAATAGTGCTGTGATAGCTTGCAGTCCAATACCGTTGCTAACAGATAAGCAAGATTACGCTAGAACCGTTGCAAAAAATGAGGGATTCACTTGTTTTCAAATCTCCCTTCAGGGTTGCCTTGTTGAGACCTAACCAGATATTTCCACCTCGGAACTATTACTGCAAGAGAAGATGACACGGTTGAGCATTTAAAAGAATAGTTCTCTTTCCAGCCCATGACTTGAGAGATGTCACTCTTCATTAGCTTGGGTCGGTTAGGTGTGCAGAAATTCCTGGAGGTGGGTGAGCATCCTGGAGAGAGCTGTGAATTTGTCCACACCGAGATAGCATAGATAGTTTTCGGTTGTAGCCGTGAGGGGAAAATCCCACTTCGAATCACGCTCATCGTGTTCCAGTGAAACTTTCCCAAACATCAAAGTGCAAGGATCCTTTCTCCTGATGTGGGAACAGTGACGCACAGGCAAGCAGGCTAAGCCAAACCTTCAGCCTAATCAGAACTTAACTTAAAAAACCCAAACTTCCCATGATTCCTGATGGTCACCCTGTTTTGGTTTTTTTTTTTTTTTGGCTTTGTTGCCCTATCTCTTCCTCTTCAAATATTGTAACAGAAGAATTCCATGGGCAGAGAGCATCTGCCATCCTGGAGTTCATATAACAGATATAGGCGAGATACAGACAAAGGTTTGCAAGAATAAGTATTTTCTTTTTAATTTATAATAATAATAATAGTAGTATTTGTTAAGCACTGTACTAAGCCTCAGTGTGGATAAGCAAATCAGATTGGACACAGTCTCCATCCCAAGTGGGGCTCAGAGTCTTCATCCCTATTTTACAGGTGAGGTAACCGAGACACAGAGAAGTGACTTGGTCAAGGTAACACAGGAGATCAGTGGCGGAGCCGGGATTAGAACCCACGACCTTCTGACTTCCAGGCCTGTGCCCTATCCACTATGCCGTGCTGCTTCTCCAGTGTTTCCATCTTCAGACAAAGTCAATTAGTGGGATGTGATATTGGAGTCTTACGGACTTCAGATGCAGAAACAATCTCAAGAGTGGGTAGTCTGATTTTTGTGGCAGACCTGTGGAAGAGAAATTTTCTCAAACTATATGGAAGTGCTAACTTCCTCAATGGAAAGTCTTTTGTGGGATCAGGGCCTTCAAAAATATATTTTTTTATAATTATGCTATTAATGAAATGCTTACTATGTGCTAAGTGTTGAGTGCAAAAGGATCTAATCAGATATAGTCTCTGCCCCACGTAGGACTCACAATCTCAGGGGAATTTCAGAGCAGGAGTGTCTTCCCCATTTTACTGAAGAGGGAACTGGGACCCCAAGAGGTTAAGTGGTTTGCCCAAAATCACACCGCAGGTCAGTGGCAGAGATGAGATTAGAACCCAGGTCTTCTGACTCAATCAATCAAGTATGGATATTTATTGAGTGCAAATAGTGTGTGGAGCACCATATTAAGCCCTTGGGAGAGTACAATAGAGTTGGTGGACAGGGTCCCTGCCCTCTTCCAATTCCTGCTTACAATCTAATTGGGGAGACAGACATTAAAATAAATTACAGAGAGGCAGTCATTCAATCAGTCAGTCAATTATATGCATTGAACACTTATTGTGTGCTGAAAACTGTACTAGGCACCTGAGACAGTACAACATAATATAACAGACACTTTCCCTGCCTACAGTGAGCTCATAGTCTAGAGGGGGAGACAGTTTTGGAAAGATGGGAGTTCTGAGTTGGACACATTAACCAATCAATCAATCATATTTATTGAGCACTTACTGTGTGCAAAGCATTGTACTAAATTTTGGGAGAGTGCAGTATAACAGAGTGGTAGCCATGTTCTTTTCCCACAAGATTACAGCACATTGGCGATAGCAGGAAATCTCCAAAGTACATCCAAGTAGAGAGAGGTCAAGGCTGGAAAGGTAGATTTGGGTATCATTCACCCACAGAAAGATGGTAGTTGAAGCTGTGGATTAAAATAAATAAATTGTGATATTTGTTAAGTGCTGTTCCAAGCCCTGGGGGTTACAAGTTGATCAGGTTGTCCCACGTGGGGCTCACAGTTTTAATCCCCTTTTGACAGATGAAGTAACTGAGGCACAGAGAAGTTAAGTGACTTGCCCAAGGTCACACAGCTGACTAGTGGCAGAGAGGGGATTAGAACCCTTGACCTCTGACTCCCAAGCCCGCGCTCTTTCCATTAAGCCACTCTGCTTCACAATTGAATGAGTTCTTCGACAAAGTGGGTGTTGATGGAGAATAGAGTCTTAAGGGCTCTTTCCACTAGTTCCCAATGCAAAATGGGGACTAAGGCTAAGGCAGTTGAATCTCAGTTTTCCCTCTCTCAATTTTTTTCTCACTTCTCAAGGAGGTTCCATATAGGACCTGCCAATGTAGAAAGGTAGCTTCTTTAATGCCTCAAAGATGACCCTCCTATTGGGAAATCTATCTTATCCAGAAATTCAGCTGTTACTGAAAATCCCAATGATTGTCCAATAATACATTTCATCCATGTCTGGAATTTCCACGATAATTTTCCTGGTACTTGTGTTTCCATGGTTTGGGCACCAAGGAGTCGAAACCTGAAAGACATAACCCTTTGATAAACCTGTTTCGAATGAGTGAGAGGGAAGATATTTAGGGCATCTTCCTCATTTGGGGTAAGCAGTGAATTTCTCTACAGGGCTGGGCAGACACCCGGGGAATACCAAATACCCACCGCTCCCTCTTGAGCAATCTAATGAGCCATATCGGTAGACAGCTATTTGCATAGAACTACATGTAGGTTGGGGCTGGGTGTATCTCACCGTAGTACCTTCACTTGATTTGTTTTTCCAGTAATGGTGATGGGTTGCAGTGAGCCACCCAGAGTATCTTGTCTGATCTCCCAGAAGCCAACAGAACACCTCACTGTAGTAGGAGGCAGAGCGATATCGAGATAAAACATCAAATAAACCAAAACAAAGAAACAAACAGATGAACCAAGATGGCAGACAATAGGCCTAACCAGAGTGCGTTTGATGAATCGTGGTTTTGTCTGACAGATGAAATAAGTCAGCGTTTCTTCAGGCCTGTATAAAGAGCTATTGCAAAACTGAGGCTGATTCCTTCAAATGTGTCTGCCTGAAATCTCTCTCTTCCTAATGCTCTCTGCTTGAGGACATTCTGTCACAGATTAATCAATCAATAAATCAATTGTGTTTATTGAGCCCTTACTGTGGACAGACCACTGTACAGAGTGCTTGGGAGAGTACAGTAGAGCAGACACATTCCCTACCCACATGGAGCTTACAGTCTAGAGGGGGATGACAGACATTAATATTCTCACCGTGCTTGGATTTCTTCTGTCTCGCCGCTGACCCCCTCACCCACTTCCTGCCTCTGGCCTGGAAAGCCCTGCCTGCTCAAATCCGACGGGCAATTACTCTCCCCTGCTTCAGAGCCCTATCGAAGCCACTCGGCCTCCTAAAGGCCTTCCCTGACAAAACCCTCCTTTCCTCTTCTCCCATTCCCTTCTGCATCACCCTGACTTGTTCCCTTTATTCTTCCCCCCTCCCAGCCCCATAACACTTGCGTCCAAATCTGTAATTTATATATTTCTACCTATTCTGTCCCCCTCTCACGGTCACACCGGGAGAGTTTCCAGTACTCTACCGGTCACGGCGACGGGAGGGAGAGTCAAGCCGTGGCCTGTCCATTCCATTCCTAGCTTGGGCAGTGGCTAGAGAGTGGAAGGCCATCGGCTACAAGTCAAAACTCACCCGTGCTGGGCAGCAGCGGCACGGGAGAGCGTTGAGGGCAGAAACTCAATTTCACTGCGCGGAAGGAGGCAATATGCAAAAATTCCATATTTTTACCAAGAAAATTCTTTGGATCGACTACCAGAACGATTGCAAGTGGAGAACAGGGCATTCTGGGAGAGATGTGTCCTCGATGTGGCTGTGGGTCAGAAACTACTTGACCGCATAAGACAAGAAAAGACAAGACCAAATCTGTAATTTTTTTATTTCTATTTATGTCTGTCTCCCCTCTGGACTGTAAGCTTGTTGTGGGCAGGAAATGTATCTGCTTATTTTTATATTGTACTCACCCAAGCACTCAGTGCAGTGCTCTGTACACAGTAAGTGCTCAGTAAATATGAATGAATAAAAAAATAAAGTACAAATATGCAGATAAGTGCTGTGGAGCTGAGGGAGGAGTGAACAAAGGGTGTAGATCCAAGTGCAATAAAGGGATTGGTGTGCAGCGTCGACTGGTGAAGAGTAGATTAACGTGCTTTAAATTCTTTAGTCAATCGGCAGTTTTTAGTGACTGCCTATTTTGTGTAGAGCACTGTGTTAAGAGAAGCAGTAAGACTTAGTGGAAAGAGCACGAGCTTGGGAGTCAGAGGTCCTGGGTTCTAATCCCGGCTCCGCCACTTGTCAGCTGTGTGACTTTGGGCAAGTCACTTAACTTCTCTGTGCCTCAGTTACCTCATCTGTAAAATGGAGATTAAGACTATGAGCCCCATGTGGGACAACCTGATTACCTTGTATCTATCCCAGCTCTCAGAACAGTGCTCGGCATGCAGTAAGCGCTTAACAAATACCATTATTATTATTATTATTAAGAGTTTAGATGAACAGTTTGGGAAGCAGCCAGCCTAGTTGAAAGTGCATGGATGTGGGAGCCAGGACTCTGGGTTCTAATCCTGGTTCTGTCGCTTGTCTGCTGTGCCACTTTGGGCAAATCACTTAACTTCTCCAGTCTTAGTTCCCCTCATCTGTAAAATGGTGATTAAGACTGTGAGCCTCATGTGGCATATTGACTGTGTCCAACCTGATTACCTTGTATCTACTCCAGGTCCCATAAAAAAAGACTCTCAAGGACCCTACCCTCTAGCTAGAATCTTTAGATGGAGGCACTTAATAGAGTATTTCGGTGGCTTGCTGAAGCCAGTGTCAGAATGGAAATTGAACTATTACAGTGCTGTTTCCTTAATATACCTGGGCGGGCTGAGTGAAATGTATAGAAATTGTGAACCTTTAATCGTGAGCCAAGGAAGTTCAATGCATGGCCTGCCCTTACTAAACATTTTTGGCACATACTGGTACTGTGCAGCCTTCCTAAATCACACTTAATCATTCAGTGGTATTTACTGATGAAGCGGCATGGCTTAGTGGAAAGATCACGGACTTGGGCGTTAGAGGTCATGGGTTTTAATCCTAGCTCCACCGCTTGTCAGCTGTGTGACTTTGGGCAAGTTACTTCACTTCTCTGTGCCTCAGTGACCTCATCTGTAAAATGGGGATGAAGACTTTGAGCCCCTCGTGGGACAACCTGATTACCTTGTCTCTCCCCCAGTGCTTAGAACAGTGCTTGGCCCATAGTAAGTGCTTAACAAGTACCATTATTATTATTATTATTGAGCACGTACTACGCGCAGAGCACTGCAATAAGCTTTTGGGAGAGTACAGTAGAAGAGAATTGGCAGCCACATTCCCTACCCTATAGTAAATAGCTCTCAGTTTTGTGATAGAGAAAAGCCAACATTGTTAGGTTTGATAAATCAGTGATAATTAAAGCATAAATCTTACAATTATATCATTATCATTAGAGTGGCTATTCATCTGGTTTCATATGGGACAGTCTGGTATTCAGTTGGCTTGTTGCCGGCTGGTACCGATATAACCCCAGCAGTCTTTATGCCCCATATTTTTATTTCAAACACCCCACCCGTCTGCTGCCTCGTTTTCTGCCCCGAAAGTCCTACGCTCAGATTCAGTTCCCGTGTTTACAGAGACCTGGGAGGAAACACTGTGGATCCTGGAGGAAGAGGGGAGAGGACATGGATCTCTAAAAAGGACCTTTTATAATATTGATAATAGTAACTGTGGTAACTGTTAAGCAATCACTAGGTGCCAAGCACTGTTCTGGGGTAGCTACAGGGTAATCAAGTTCTCCCACGTGGGGCTCACGGTCTTCGTCTCCATTTTACAGATGAAGTAACTGAGGCACAGAGAAGTGAAGTAACTTGTCCAAAGTCACACAGCTAAGTGGCAGAACTAGGATTAGAGGTGCTGGAGTGGATACAAGTTAATCGGGTAGGACACAGTTCCTGTCCCACGTGGGGTTCACTGTCTCAATCCCCATTTTATAGATGAGGGAACTGAGGCCCGGACAAGTGAAGTGACTTGCCCCAGGTCACACAGCCCCCCCCTTCACCTCCCCTCAGCCAAGCCCCCTTCCCCTCCTTTCCCTCTGCTCCTCCCCCCTCCCTTCCCCTCCCCTCAGCACTGTGCTCATGTGAATATATTTTTATTACCCTATTTATTTTGATAGTGAGGTGTCCATCCCCTTGGTTCTATTTATCGCGATTAAGTTGTCTTGTTTTTGTCCATCCGTCTCCCCCGATTAGACTGTAATCCCGTCAGTGGGCAGGGACTGTCTCTATCTGTTGCCGAATTGTACATTCCAAGCGCTTAGTACGGTGCTCTGCACATAATAAGCACTCAATAAATACTACTGAATGAATGAAGAGGCAGAGCTGGAATTAGAACCCATGACCTTCTGACTCCCAGCCCCATGCTTTATACACTGTGCACTATACACTCTTTCATGGGCACAAATAATGTCATCACTTTGTGTTACCTAGCCTACCCACCCTATAAAGCATAATAATATTGATATTTGTTAAGCGCTTACTATGTGCAGAGCACTGTTCTAAGCGCTGGGGTAGACACAAGGTTGTCCCACGTGGGGCTCGCAGTCTTAATCCCCATTTTACAGATAAGGTAACTGAGGCACAGAGAAGTGAAGTGACTCGCCCAAAGTCACACAGCTGACAAGTGGCAGAGCAGGGATCCGAACCCATGATCTCTGACTCCAAAGCCCGGGCTCTTTCCACTGAGCCACGCTGATGTCTGTTGCTTCCGGGATCTTTGAGTGCCATCAAGCGCTATTCTAACTCTAATTGTAAGTGTTATCCTGTTTAGGACAAAATGCATTCATTTAGGACAATATCACTGACCTTTTACTGACATATGGAGTTTGTAGTTCAATGAATTAGAATGGTGCCCTACCCATCATAGATACTCATAAAAGCTGCCAATACTAATAATGATAGTCTCAATTCTTCCCTTGTGATTTTCCTAGGTGAATCGACATCAGCTAAGGGTGGGAATCCGATAACGTCTAAGGCCCTACAGAGTGGTTATGCCACTTTGTTTAAATTTAAAATTCATATTCATTTCCATATGTATCTATTTTAGCAAACTTCTGCTGAAGACAAGTGTCAATTTAAATTGGGAAGAATTTCTATTTGAAACAATAGAGAAATTCAGAAGTATGAGACTGAGCAATGAAGGCCCAAATTCACAAAGGGTTTCAAATCTGGAATTAGCAAATTCGATCAAATCTCGTTATTTTCTTTGACAAAATAAGAATGTTTTTAGACACCTATGGGAAAAAAATTGTCTTTCTGTAAAATGGACTCTGGAAAATGCGGAAGCATCATGGCCCAGTGGAAAGATCATGACCCTGGCAAGGCAGAGGTCCTGGATTCCGATCCCGGTTCCTTCACTTACCTGCCTTATGGTCTTGGGCAAGTCACTTAACTTCTCTGCACCTCAGTTCCCTCACCTGCATAGAGGGGATTCAATACCTGTTCTCCCTCCTACTTATTCCTACTTGAGAAGCAGTGTGGCTTAGTGGAAAGAACACTGGCTTGGGAGTCAGAGGGCGTGGGTTCTAATCCCGCCTCCACTACTTATCAGTTGTGTGACTTTGGACAAGTCACTTAACTTTCTGTGCCTCAGTTACCTCATCAGTAAAATGGGGATTAAGACTGTGAGCCCCACGTGGGACAACCTGATTACCTTGTATCTACCCTAGCGCTTAGAACAGTGCTTGGCACATAGTAAGCGCTTAGAACAGTGCTTGGCACATAGTAAGCGCTTAACAAATACCATCATTATTATTATTACTCTGTGAGCCCCATTTGGGACCTGATTTTCCTGTATCTCCCCCAACACCTAGTACAGTGCTGAGAATATAGTAAGCATTCAGCAAGCACCACAACTATCATTATTATTATAATCAGGATGTACTTGAATGTTTATTGGGTAATCCAGTGCTATCAAAGCAACAGGAGACTAATTTGGCTTGTTATCAATGGATAAAAATCGCGTTTTTCCCTCAAACATTGTTAATGGCAGACTGTTGGGTTGGATGGGTCACTGGTTTTGCAACAGTGGTGACATGGTTTATGTTTTTATGGTTTCCTCTAGGCTGCAAGTGCCTTGTGGGTAAAGAACATGGTTGTCCTCTCCCAAGCTCTTGGTACAGTGCTCTGCACACAGCAAGTACTCAATAAATACCCACTGAGTGATTGATTGATCGATTTAACTTGTAGTATCTGCATTTGTGCCTCCACTATCTATGTGGGAATGGAGAAAATGAGCCAGTCAATTTGAGCTGTTTGTCTCGATTTGACTGACATTGATGACAGTCTCAATTAGTAAAGATAATGATGATGATAATTGTGGTATTTAAGTGGCTTTCTATGTGTGAGACACTGTCCTAAGGGTTGGGATAGATACAAGATAAATGGGTTGGACAGAGTCGCTGTGCCACATAGGGATCACAGTCTTAATCCCCATTTTACAGATGAGGGAACTAAGGCGTTGAGAAATGAAGTGACTGGCCCAAGGTCACACAGCAGACAAGTGGCAGAGCTAGGAATAAAACCCAAGTCCTTCTGCCCCCCAGCCCTGTGCTTTGTCATTCATTCCTTCATTGCTTCAATCGTATCTATTGAGTGCTTACAGTGTGCAGAGCACTGTATAAGTGCTTGAGAAAGTACATTATAAAAATAAATAGACACATTCCCTGCCTATAATGAGCTCAAAGTCTAGAGGGGGAGACAGGCATTAATATAAATAAATAAATTACAGACATGTTAATAAGTGCTGTAGGGCGGGAGGGGGGATGAATAAAGGGGGCAAGTCAGGGAGATACCGAAGAGAGTGGGAGAAGAGGAAAGGGGGGCTTAGTCAGGCAAGGCCTCTTGGAAGAGATGTGCCTTCAATCAGACTTTGAAGGAGGGAGAGAAATTGCCTGTCGGATTTGAGGAGGGAAAGTGTTCGAGGTCAGGGAGAGGAAGTGCACGGCGTAGTGGATAAATTACTATATTGGTATTTGTTAAGCGCTTACTATGTGCAGAACACTGTTCTAAGCGCTGGGGTAGACACAGGGGAATCCGGTTGTCCCACGTGAGGCTCACAGTTAATCCCCATTTTACAGATGAGGTAACTGAGGCACAGAGAAGTGAAGTGACTTGCCCACAGTCACACAGCTGACAAGTGGCAGAGCCGGGATTCAAACCCATGACCTCTGACTCCAAAGCCCGGGCTCTTTCCACTGAGCCACGCTGCTTCTCTCATGGGCCTTGGAGTCAGAAGGTCATGGGTTCTAATCCCGGTTCTGCCACTTGTCTGCTGTGGGACCTTGGCCAAGACACTTCACTTTTCTGTGCTTCAGTTACCTCATCTGTAAAATGGGGATTGAGACCGTGAGTCCCATGTGGAAAAGGGGCAGTGCCCCACCCAGTTTGCTTGTATCCATCCCAGTACTTAGTACAGTGCCTGGCACATTGTAAGCGCCTAACAAATACCACCGATATTATTATTATTACTATTATGTGGGCAAGGGGTTGTCAGTGAGATAGATGAGATCGAGGTACAGTGAGAAGCTTAGCAGTGGAGAAATGAAGTGTGAGGGCTGGGTTGTAGTAGGTCAGTAGCCAGGTGAGGTAAGAGTGGGCAAGGTGGTTGAGTGCTTTGAATCCAAAAGTGAGGAGTTTCTGTTTGAAATGGAGGTGGAAGGACAACCACTGGAGTTTTTTGAGGAGTGGGTAAACGTGTCTTAAACGTTTTTGTGGAAAAATGATCCAGGCAGCAGAGTGAAGTAGGAATTGGAGTGGGGAGAGACAGGATATCTGGGAGGTCCGCAAAGAGGCTGATAGAGTAATCGAAGCGGGATACTGTGATTGTATTGACACAGTAGCAGTTTGGATGGAGAGGAAAGTGTGGATTTTAACGATGTGAAGGTGGAACTGAAGGGATT
Organism: Ornithorhynchus anatinus; assembly: GCF_004115215.2. Taxonomy (NCBI): domain Eukaryota; kingdom Metazoa; phylum Chordata; class Mammalia; order Monotremata; family Ornithorhynchidae; genus Ornithorhynchus; species Ornithorhynchus anatinus. The sequence goes on along the minus strand of NC_041735.1, from coordinate 62,647,066 downwards.
TAGTGATGGATTGAATACGTGGGTTGAGCGAGAGAGATGAGTCAAGGATAACGTCTATGTTATGGGCTTGTGAGTCCGGAAGGATCCTATCCACTAGGCCACGCTGCTTCTCAGTGATGAGGATGGTGATGGTGATGATGGTGGTGGTGATGTAGTCTCCCTTAGAGGACAACAGATAAGCCTTGTCAAGTCACAGAGACTTGAAGGCTGAGAACCTATGCAAAGGAATAGATTGTAGGGCTAGTGTTTGGCTTAGTGCTGTACTCACCCTCCTAGTAGGTGCAGCGGGGTGCAATAAACTGTGCAATGCAAGTAAGGATTGTATTCAAAATACCAATTTATGGTCAAAGTGATAGCAGCTCACGTTATCTTAAAGGGTTACATGGTTTCCAGGAAAGACTAGGCGGTAGCCATTTTCCTCTTCACTACTCATGTGAGCCGACCATTTTCGGGATTCCAGTTTGACCTGTCTTTCTTGTAGACTTGTCCTGTGATATGCCGTCGAGTCATTTCCGATCCGTAGCGACACCACAGACACATCTGTCCCAGAACGCCCCGCTCTCCATCGGCACGTTCCGGTAGTGGATCCATACAGTTTTTTTGGTAAAAATATAGAAGTAGTTTACCACTGCTGCCTTCCGTGTAATAAACTCGAGTCTCCGCCCTCGACTATCTCCCATGCCGCTGCTGCCTAGCGTGAGTGAGCTTTGACTTGTAGCAGATGGCCTTCCACTCGCTAGCCACTGGCCAAGCTGGGAATGGAATGGAAGGACCTCTTCTTGACTCTCCCTCCCGTAGCCGAGACTGGTAGAGGACTGGAAACTCTTCAGGTGTGACCCTGAGAGGGGTCCTTGGAGACTACCCTAAGTGATTCTTTGGTTAGAAACCTTTGCCATGACAGGTGAAAGTTTCTCTGTGACTACCTTCCCCCTGGCTCCACAAGCAAACAAACAGTTGTATTTAGTGAGAACCCTGTGAAGTGCTCAGAAGGCTACAGAAGAATAAATAAGACACAGTCCCTGCTCTTGAGGAGTTTACAACCGTCTGGGGGAACCAGCTACTAAAATGATTTACAGTCGTCAGGTCTTCTTAATGAGCCTTTCCCGTAGCATAGAACCTTCAGGGATTTATTCAATCCATCAGCCTCTCTTAGTAATGGATTTCTGATTGACAAACCCATTAGAGAACTGGAATATTTTGACGAATCTATGTAATTAATTTCTTATTATTTCATTTAAAACCCTAGCAACTGAATGAAAGACTTTGCCAGTCAAAATCTCTGGTGTAAAAACGGGCTCCCAGGTTTCACTCTTTTTTAACCACATGAACCACATTCTATGCAAAATCACTGGTGGGACCTTTAGTAGATTAAATTTGGATACTGGAGAAGCAGTGCATCTTAGTAGAAAGAGCCTTGGCCTGGGAGTCAGAAGGCCTGGGTTCTAAACCCTGCTTTGCTAATTGCCTTCTGTGTGACCTTAGGCAAGTCACTTAATTTCTCTGTGCCTCAATTCCCTCATCTTTAAAATGGAGATTCATTGCCTGGTCTCCCTCCGGCTTATTCATTCCTTCATTCATTCAATCATATTTACATTGTGCAAAGCACTGTACTAAGCGCTTGAGATGTACAATTCAGCAACATATAGAGACAATCCCTCCCACAGTGGGCTCACAGTCTAGAAGGGGTGGGGGCGGGGTGGTGGGGAATGGCAAACATCAATACAAGTAAACAGGCATCGATAGCATCATTATAAATAAATAGAATTGTAGATATATACACATCATTAGTAAAAATAAATAGAACCCTCATGTGGGACAGGGACTGTGTCTGACTTGATTATCTTGTATCTACCGCAGCATTTAGAACAGCACTTGACAAATTCATTCATTCAATCCTATAGTAAGCACTTAACCAACACCATAATTATTATTTGGGAGAGGGGTTTGGGGGGTAACGGTCTTTTTGTTCCCTCACCTTCTGACTAGTGTGGCTTAGTGGATAGAGCATGGTTCTGGGAGTCAGAAGGACCTGGGTTCTAATCCTGGCTCCTCCACCTGCCCTCTGGGTGACTTGGGGAAGTCACTTCACTTCTCTGTGCCTCAGTTACTTCATCTGGAAAATGGAGGTTAAGATCATGAGCCCCTTGTAGGACAGAGACTGTATCCATCCTGATTATCTCGTATCTACTCCAGTACTTGTGCCTGGCACCTAGTAAGTGCTTAACTAATACCATTTAAACAAAAAAAAATAATTTTTCTTTGCCTCCCCCATTAGATTGTAAACTCTTCGAGGGTAGGAAACACATGTTCTCTACTGTTTTGCTTCTACTGCATTCTCCCAGGTGGTCAGTGCAGTGTCTCATATTCATCGACTCACAGTTACCGTTGATTGATTGGTTGGGGTGAGCTCTCGGAGCCCTAGGCTACCCAGCCCATGTCACTCAAGAACTCGGTCTTCCCGAAGCCAGATAAGGTAATAAAATAAAGGCCTCATCCCTACCCAAGACATCTGGCAACCCTGTCTCAGATAGAAACCAGCTGGCTCACAAACACACAGATCTCTAGCCACAGGGGCATTTTAATCCACACATCAGCGGTCTGGGCAACGAAGAAAGGTTTTCTTTGAGGACAGATTAGCAGTAGTTTAGCTAAACAAAAAGGTTCAAAAATGTATTGCATTTCCACTTTCCATGGCTCTAAGGATAGTGTTACGGCAGATCCTAATCGTTGATGTCTGCTGGTGTTTCATAAAAAATGACAAAGCTGTTCCTATCCACATTCTAAACCTCTAGACAAGCACGTGTTTATCGGACATTTATTTGCCCATGGAAATTGATCTGAGTGCCTGCCAGTGACAAACCAAAAGAGTTTATTTGTTTAAAACTCGAGAAACTGCTGAAAAGATATCCAAAGCACAAACATCCACCTAGACAGGGGCATATTAATGTCCTTTGATTCAGACACAGCTCCAGTATACCAGCTAATCAGTCAATCAATGGTATCTGTTGAGCACTTACTGTATGCACAGTACTGTACTACGTGCTTGGGAGACTACAGTGCAACAGAGTTGGTAGACACATTCCCTGAAAACAAGTTGCTCCGTCTAGAAGAGGAAGACGACATTAATCCAAAATGAATAAATTAGGGATCTGTACATAGGTGCTGTGGGGCTTATGCCCTGAAAAAGATAGAATGGAAGGATTTGGCTGCAATTCCTGCGATGGATATCATGAAATACCTCAATGGAAAGAACCCTTAGGAAAAATTTCTGCCAGGTTCAGTGTGTCCAATATAACAAATTAGGAGCCTTATTTAATGTCATGACTATTGAGAAAGACAGACTATTCATGTGCTGAACTTCACGGTGCTGTCACAGTACAAGTAGACTATTCTGTTTCCTTGGTTGAGTACGCGAGCAAGGGGACCTAATGCCTTTTGGATTGGCAGTTGGTGACGCACATCTGACGGTCCCACCATCAGAAGAGGCGCTGAGTCTCTGCTCCCAAAGGCACACACGTGTCACATGCATTTGAGAGGCTTGTGTGGGAAGTGGGTTTCGGGGACACCAGAAGTGGAGACCGCCTGCGGAGTCAGTCTGCTCCAACTCAGAAGTGGCATGGCCTACTGGATAGAGCCCGGGCCTGGGAGTCAGAAAGACCTGGGTTCTAATCTAGATTCTGCCACTTGTCTGCTGTGTGACCTTGGGCAAGTCACTTCACAGGGCCTCAGTTACCTCATCTGTCAAATGGGTATTAAGACTCTAATGGGACAGGGATAATGTCCAACCCGATTAGCTTGTATCTACCCTAGTGCTTAGCACAGTGCTTGACACATAGTAACAAATACCACCATTATTAACATCATCATCATACATACCCACCAGGAACTGAGAAAATATAAGTGAGGCAGAAGGAAGCTCATCTTTCTGGATTGTTCCACAGGCACATGTTGCATTTTCCAGAGTTGCAGAAATTGACTAGACCCCAAGAGTTCTGATTCCTCGCTCCCCAGGATGAATGTAAGGCTACTGAGAGCAGAGATCATGTATACAAGTTTTAAGTGCTTAGGATAGTGCTCTGCCCATGGTAGATGTCCAGTAAATGCTATTGATTCATTGACTGGATCTTGGTCAATAAGAACCCAATGGCGTTATTGATGTTTCCATTATATTGTGCTCACAAGGCAGATCCATCAAGCACTAAACAAAGAAAGAAAAACGTCAGTGAGTGAGGGGCTCATTATCCTGGGACACACAAAGAAGCAGCGTGGTGTGATGAATAGATTACGAGCCTGGAAGTCAGAAGGTCGTGGGTTCTAATCCCCGATCTGCCACTTATCTGCTGTGTGGCCTTGGGGAAATCACTTCACATCTCTGTGCCTCAGTTACCTCATCTGTAAAACGGGCTTTGAGACTTTGAGCTCCACATGGGACAGGGACTGTGTCCAGCCTGATTATCTTGTAACTACCGTAGTGCTTAGTACAGTGCCTGGTGCACAGTAAGTGCTTAACAAAGACCACACTTATTATTACTATCATTATTATTATTTCTAAGAATCTGAAGAATTAGGAATTTTCCAGGAGCTTGCAGATGACCAGCCCGCTGTGGGCAGGGATTGTCTCTACTTGTTGCTGAACTGTACTTTCCAAGCGCTTAGTACAATGGTCTGTAGTCAGAAAGCACTCAATAAATACTATTGAATGAATGAATGAATGACCAAAAATGCACTTTAATCCAGCTCCGTAAACTACTATGTACAACATTATTGATTCATTTTATAAACAAATAGGTACTCTGCCATTAGACAATTGGAGTTGATGAATAAAGAACCTGCTCTCTTAGTCACTACCAGTGATTCATTATCTCTTTCCGATATCATCGTTTTTATCCCTTCCATTGTTTATTCCCAGGAACCTGACAATAGACTTTGCCTCTTACTCACTTGGACCCTTCCCTTTCGGTAACTACAACCCTAAGGAAGTCATTTCCCTTTGATATTTAGATTTGAGAACTCTCATTCCTTTCTCTGCACAATGGAAATAAACAGCTTTCCTTTTCCCTTCAGAGAGTCGACCCTAAACGGTCTTAATCTTCCATCGGGCCTCAGGATGAGCTCACAAGGAAGGGAAGGAATGGAGTTACGGTTGGCAGAAGCCACAGTGTCGCATAAGGAATGAATGGATAAATAAATGAATGAAAGTAGAGTCCTTAGATTACAATGTACTTAAAATATCAAGGATGGTGATATATACATTTGCTAAGGATTGGCTTCCCCCTCTCAGGGTAGCATCTGGAGGGTTTCCAGTACTCTACCAGTCTCGGCTATGGGAGGGAGAGTCAAGCAGAGGTCCACCCGTTCCATTCCTAGCTTGGCCAGTGGCTAGGAAGTGGAAGGCCATCTGCTACAAATCAAAACTCACCCATGTTGGGCAGCAGCGGCATGGGAGAGAGTCAAGAGCAGGAGACTGTTTAGTGCGTGGAAGGCAGCAATGGAAAATCACTTCCGTATTTTTACCAAGAAAGCTCCCTGGATTCACTAGCAGAATGACTGCAGATGCAGAGTGGGGTGTTCTGGGAGAGATGTGTCCATGGTGTTGCTATGGGTCGGAGTTGACTCGACAGCATAAGACAAGACAAGGATTGGCCTAGAAGCATACGGGTGGATGTTGGGATAATAGTATTTGGGATGGGCAAATTGGTCAGGAAAAGCTTTCTGGAAAAGGTGATAGTTCAGGAAGGTTTGGAAAATGGGGAGACAGTGCTGTGGTGGATTTCAAGTGGGAGAAAATGTTAGGCAAATGGCCGGAGGCAGTGAAGATGATAGAAGTCTGAGACAAGTGCAGGTCGGGTGAGGCTGATGAAGAGTGCTGTTAAGACTCAGGAGACCCTTAAAGGCAGAGGTCAGGAGTTTCTCAGGAGAAAAATGGGTAACCCCTGGAGTCGTTTAACAAGTGGAGAGATCTGCACTAACTGCATTTTAGGGAGATGATCTGGGCCCCAGAGTTTGGCATAGGCCGGAGAGCGAAAATGGGTGAAAGTATCGGGACCAATCAGTCAATCAGTGGTATTTACTGAGTGCTTACTGTATACAGAACACTATACTAAGCACTTGAGAAAGTACAATACAACAGAACTGATAGACGTGTTCCCTGCCCTCAAGGAGTTTACAGCCTGGAGCGGGAGAAGAAACTGAAGTGAGGGAGTGGCAGAGCAGGATTAGAACCCAGGTCCTCTGACCCCCAGGCCCGTGTTCTTTCCACTGGACCTCGCAACTTGCCACTGCGTGTCCGGAGACGTGATGTGATGTCATGCATGTCTGTCGGTCTGAGAACCCCAAGCCGTGCTCTCAGCCTTCCCACCCCAGGTGGAGATTAGATGAAGTTTAGGGAGACCCCAAACCCCCAATCCACTGCTACTTGTCTGAGGCAGAAGGGTGGGAAGGGTGAAGAAGCTTCTCATTTTCTGAAGATTTTTCTGCCTCTCTGTCTTCAATGACTATGAATATAATTTTGAAAAGCTACAGTGTATTGCGAAGTGCAGAGACCACCACTGCTTCAATTTACTGAGCCCCAAAACACTGCTGAAACTCAAAAGTGAAATTATATTCCAGAACAATTCCTTTCCCTCTCTTCGTATTTATAAAAGCGGCAGGCCCGATTCTCTCTTCAGATAGCAGGGATAGGGTTTACTTACTGTCTTGTACTCTCCCACTTGCTCTAAACAGAGTGAGTGCTCAATAAATACCATTCCCCCGCTAGACAGTAAGCTCGTTCATTCATTCAATAGTATTTATCGAGCGCTTACTGTGTGCAGAGCACTGTACTAATTAAGCGCTTGGAATGTACAATTTGTTGTGGGTAGGGAATTTGTCCATTGATTGTTATACTGTATGCTCCCAAGCGCTGAGTACAGTGTGCTGCACATAGGAAGAACTCAATAAATATGACTGAATGAATAAATGAATCGATACCAGTGGTTGAGATACATCTTGTCCTGAATTATCAAATGTGCATTCCAATTTTTGGGCAGTATAGTAAAGCATTCACCCTTCTAAATGATCTGTGTGTGATCTTTACCAACAAAATTTAGACATAGCAAAATAAAAGTCCAGATTTTAAAATTCTGTTCTGCTATTGAAATTTTCATGAGTATGCAAATCCAAGGAAACCCCATCTCTGATATCCATTTTTCATAATGAAAAATACAACATCTCCAGCAGTAATATATCGAAAAGTCAATTTCCTCTTTTGGCCAGAGAGAAAAGCAATCTATAAGACTTTTTAATGGGTAATTTAAAATGTTCTCCAGCTAGGTTTTAATTAAATAAGCAGCATGAGTAGCAGCACGTTGTAGTGGATGGAGCTCGGGCCTGGGAGTCAGAAGGGCATGGCTTCTCATTCTGGCTCTGCCACCTGTCTGCTATGTGACCTTGGGCAAGTCACTTCATTTCTCTGTGCCTCAGGTACCTAACCTGTAAAATGGGAATTCACACTGTGAGCAACAAGTAATAATAATAATAATGTTGCTATTTGTTAAGGGCTTACTATGTGTCAAGCACTGTTATAAGCACCGGGGTAGATACAGGGTAATCAGGTTGTCCCACGTGGGGCTCACAGTCTCCATCCCCATTTTACAGATGAGGTAACCGAGGCACCGAGAAGTTGTGACTTGCCCAAAGTCACACAGCTGACAAGTGGCGGAGCCGGGATTAGAACTCATGCCTCCTAAACCCGTGCTCTTTCCACTGAGTCACGCCGCTTCTCTATCACGTGGGACATCTACTACATGCTCTGCACACAGTAAAAGCTCAATAAACACGACTGAATGAATGATAGGGACTGTGTCCAACCCGATTTCCATATTCCATCCCAGCGCTTAGAACCGTGCTTGGCACGTAGTCAGCATTTAACAAATACCACAATTATTATTGTTATTATTATTATTGTTGTTACGATCTAGCGAGACTCCCGACCTCTTGATAATGTCTCCTGTTTCCTTAGTACAGTGCCCGGCCCATAGTAATTGCTTAAGAAATAACACATTTATTAATTAAATGGCCTCTGTAAGAGGTCACTTGCAAGTTCCTATATCCTTTGCATCCATCTGTCCGTTGAATTTACTTCTGCTTCCAATCGGCCATTTTAGTCCTTCCTTAAAATGACTTCAGCCCCAGGTCCCAAATCTGGAGGTTTGCTGGTAGTGTCACATGGTTGGCAGCATTTTTAATATCATATATATGCTCAAAAAAACCTCCCACTCCCTGCAAGAGGAAAAACTTTTCCTGCGAAACTGATCGTGAACTTGTTGTGGGCTGGTAATGTGTCTGTTTATTATAGTGTACTCTCCCAAGTGTTTAGTATGGTGCTTCGCAAACGGTAAGCGCTCAGTAAATGCATTTGAATGAATTAATTAATGGCGACTCCAGCTCAAAAAAGATGCTCCACTTCAGAGACACGTACCACGCTGCGATTATAACTCCAGTTACTGGCACTTGGTAAAATGGCAAAAGTCTTCCTGGGAAGAGGCTGTGGTGAATTAGCAATCGTCAGAATGGCCCCAAGGTCACAGAACAGAGTGTGAGAGATTCTGGGGGTGGGAGAGTGGCTGTGCCACCCTCTCTGAGCCTGCCTTTATGTTTCCCCTGGAAGGGCCTGGTGGATTCTTTTCTGATTGTTTTTGGCAAATTTCCCTTGACATGAGACTAAGATCTCTGTGCGGGCGATCAAAGGAGCCTCTGTTAGCAGCCGGGCCGGTGACTAAATCTCCCATCCTCGCAGATTTATGTCTCCTTTGTCGGTTTCCCCTAAGCTCCCGAACGTGCTCTTTAGGACTCATTTCCACCCCACAGTGCATCGTCTATGAGACGTCTCGCATACGAGGCTCTTTCCAGTTGACCTCTTGGAAGAATGGATCCTTAACATCTTGAGGTCAGCTCGCATAGCTTGAGAGGCGACAGCATCGCAGCCGAGAGGAGACGGATTCATGAGTTCTAATTCAAGTCTCGGCAGACGCTGGGAGATGGAAGCCAGTCCTGCTCTGTACGCCGAGTGCCGACTTTCTACCGCTAGAAGACTCGTTAGAAATGCAGGGCGACCAGAGCTCTACAGTTGGGTGGGCTCTTCAAATCAATCGGTGAACCACAGATATCTATTGAGCGCTCACTGAGTGCAGAGCACTGTACTATGTGCTTGGGAGAGCTCAAGATGATAAAAGTGGTAGACATGTTCACTGCCTGCAAGGAACTTAGAATAGAGTGGGGAGACTGCCAGAGGAGAGGGGAAAATCCTCCATTTTAGAATCTATCCCCCCGAATGGCTCAGGAAGATTGGTAGATTAAGTTGAACGCTGCACGTTGAAGTGTTCTGGACCCACTCCTGAAAGCAAAGCAATTGAATTCCGATCCTCAGCAAATGACCATCGCTGGTGGGCCCCAAAGTAATACATGATCTGTTAACACCAACTGGAATAAAGCAACACTACCTTGTGAACCCTTCCAAGGGACAGAGACCAGGTGTAATTTCCAACCGTGTTTTTTTCTCAGTTCTCCGGGGGTGCTCTGCACCCAGTAAGTGCTTAATAAATATGATTTTTCCTACTCTTATTAAACACGGGGAAAGGAAAGGCAAGGAAGGCGCAGAAGTCAAGAGAGCTGCAGAAACAGGCAAGAGGAGAAAAGCCAGTGGAGTTTGAGCAGAGGGATCAATGAAAGGAATACAGTTGCTGGGAGGTCACGTGACTAAGTAGAAGGACTGGAAGTTGGGAGATCTGGGTTTTAACATTAATGATAATGATACTCATTAGGCACGGAACATATGCCAAATACTATACTAAGTGCTGGGGCAGATACAAGATAGTCATGTTGACCCAGTCCCTGTTCCACATGGAGCTCACTGTCTAGGTTAGAGGGAGTAGGATTTAATCCCCATCTTACAGATAAGGAAACTGAGGCACAAAGAAGTTAAGTGACTTGCCCAAGGTTATAATCAATCAATCATGTTTTTACGGTGCTTACTGTGTCCAGAGCACTGTACTGAGAATTTGTTAGAGTACCACATAACAGAGTTGGTAGACGTGTTCCCTGCCCCCAGTGAGCAGTCGACATGGCATGACGTCAGGTAGAAGGGGGCAAGGTGATTGAGGGCGTTAAAGCCGATGGTAAGGCATCTCTGCTTGATGTGGATGGTGGATGGGCAACCACTGGAGGTTCTTGAGGAGTGGGGAAAGATGAACTCAATGTCTCTGTAGAAAAACGATCCTGGCAGCAGGGTGAAGAATGGGCTGGAGAGGTTGAGACCAAAGGGAGGTCTGCAAGGAAGATGAAGCGGTAATCAAGATGAGATAAGATAAGTACTTGGATTAACATGCTTGGATGGAAAGGAAAGGGCAAATTTGGGAAGTGTTGTTCACAGCAGAGAAGTTGCAGATCCGGAATTAGAACCCCCGTATTCTGAACCCAGGCCTGTGCTGTTGCTAGGCCATGATGCTTCTGCTGACTTTTCCCGGCTCCTCCACTTGTATGCTGTGCCTCCATTGGCAAGGCACTAATTTTGCAGTTCCTCAGTTTCCTCATCTGTATTTTGTCCCAATATTCCCCCCACCTATTACTTTGTGAGCCTGATGAGTTACAGGAGCCGTATCTAATCTGATTTTTTTAAATGTATCCCAATGCTTAGTATAGTATTTTGGAGCTAGTAGATGTTTATTAAATACCATCATTATTATTGGAGAGGGGCAATGAGGAATGGAGAGCAGAAAGTACTGAGAGTACAGCAGAGAGCAGTGAGACAAGAGCACAGGCAAGAAGGCTTTCGGTCAGTCAGCCAGTGATATTTATTGAGTACTTCCTGTGTACAGAGCACTGTACCATGCATTTGGGAGAGTACAGTATAGTAGGTACACATGAACCTTGCCCTCCAGGAGCTGAGTGGATAGAGCATGGGCCTGGGAGTCAGGAGGACCTGGGTTCTAATTCCGGCTCTGCCACTTGTCTTCTCTGTGACCTTGGGCAAGTCATTTCACTTCTCTTGTCTCAGTTACCTCATCTGTAAAATGGGGGTTAAGACTGTGAGCCCCATGTGGGATAGGGACTGTGTCCAAACTGATTACCTTGTATCTACCCCAGTGGATTGCCATTGTTCTCGTCTGTCCGTCTCCCCCGATTAGACCGTAAGCCCGTCAAACGGCAGGGACTGTCTCTATCTGTTGCCGACTTGTTCATTCCAAGCGCTTAGTACAGTGCTCTGCACATAGTAAGCGCTCAATAAATACTGTTGAATGAATGAATGAATGAAAGGGCCTGGCACATAGTAAACTCTTAACAAATTCCATCATTACTGTTATTATTTTTGCAATCTAGCCAGGCTCCTGACCTCTTGGAAAAGTCTCCCGATTCCCCAACAGTAGAGCTGAAATCCTGTTGGTCCCATCACTCTAGACTCTAAGCTTGTGATGGTCAGGGAACATGTCTATCACCTGTGATATATTGTACTGTCCCAAGCATTTAGTACAATGTACTGCAAACAGTAAGCAGTCAATAAATACAACTGATTGATTAATTGATTGATTTCACGACCACTGAACTGTCAGCCATTGAACATTAGGGGTCTGCTTTTCGACAGTTTAAGTTTCGTTATTCTATTTTCATTAGTTGTTATGTCTCTTTCACCATTTAAGAGGAGAGCAATTTCCATAAAGGCACCATGCAAATAGTTTTCTATTTGATTTTTCATCTCTCAGTTGTCCGAATTCCTGTACCCACCCAAGCAGCCTGGAGATTCTTTTCCACCGAATGATAATGCATTTGACTTTTTCCACATGGTTAAAAAGTCTGTTTTCTCCAGCCTCTGGCACAGCCTGCTTATTGGAGACAGCTGAAATGAACAATGGGTGCATACAAGGGCTGAAAATGACAACTCACTGAGAAAAGTGATATGAGATGGTTCTTTAAAGAAATTCCCTCTACAGAAAGCCACATACAAAAAAGACCCAAATAATGAGTCCCACTAATATCTTCTTAGCAAGCATAATGAATAAACTCAGTGGCAGGGTGGCCAACGCTAATTACTTTGTTCAAGTTGTATGTTAACTACACATTGTTTTTCTAGCTTGGTTTCTTCTGTGGTGGCCACCTTATTTGCTAAAGCAAGAACCAAAAAGTTGCCCTTTTCCCCTAGTGTGCCACTTTTATCTTTGAATAAATAAATAGAACCAAATGAAGCCAACCTAAATTAATCATGATTGATTTCCCTTAGCATACCATCGTTCTTATCAATTTTAAATGTGATAATATAGTGCTTTGCCATTAATGACCTGCTGTTATTCTCACAACATCCCTGTAACGTAGGGAGAAACAGATGTTATTATCCTCATTCTACAGGTGAGGAAAATGAGGCACAGAGTGGTTTAGTGTGTTGCCTACAGTCACACAGCAAGCTATGGAAGAGCTGGGGCTACTGTCCAGACCCCTGGCCATGTTTCTCCTTCCTATATTTTATTTTAGGGTGTGCCTCCCACCACCCCTTCTCCTCCTCCCCCTAATGGATTATAAACTTCTTGTGGACTTGTGTCTACTAATGCTAGCATTCTCTCCTGAGTAGCTAATGCAGTGCTCTTCACAGAGTAAGTGCTCCACAAGTGCCACAGATTGATTGACTGATTCTGACTCGTAGAGCCAGGCGTATTGCTCTAGTGCATGCTACCTCCCAAATAGTGAGGTATAATGGACTGAAATATGCAGGTAACGCAGAAAGGATTTGGAAAATAGAGTAGCTTAATGTAGTCAGCCAATTCTTTGAAAAGAGCTTCAGGGAAAAGGGAATGACTCCACCTCTCCGGATATTAAATTACAAACTAAAGCAATAAAATACAACAGCCAGGAAGGACCAAAGTTACTTCCCTGTGAGGGAGAAATTCAACACTAGATTGTAAACTACTTGCGGGCCAGGAAACATGTTTACCTTCTCTGTTATACTGTACTCTCCCAAGTGCTTAATGTAGTCCTCTGCATACGATAAGCACACAATAAATGCTATTGATAAGCAATACTTTTTTTTCCTTCCTAATGCTTGGCTCTGCACTAAGACACTTCATAAATATTATTTCTCTCTCTCTCCCCTCTCCATCACCCCCACTCTCTCCCTCTCCTTTCTCCCCTGCCCCACCCCATAGCACCTTTGTGTATATATGTACATATTTATAATTCTATTTATTTAATTAATGAGGCTTATATATCTATATTTCTATTTATACTGATGCCAATGATGCCTGTTTACTTGTTTTGCTGTCCAGTTCCCCCTTCTAGGCTGTGAGCCCTTGTGGGCAAGGATTGTATCTATTTGTTTCAGAATTGTAGTTTTCAAGGGCTTAGTACAGTGCTCTGCACACAGTAAACGTTCAATAAATAAGATTGAATGAATAAATGAATATTGATCGATTAAAGAGCAGTGATTAAGGACATCAGCTGAGCTAATGTGCAGGGGGCCTGTAAGAGGATCAGGGTTATGATGATTATTGTTACTATTGTTGTTATTACTCTCTATATTACAACACTCACTATGGCTAAAAAATGTGTCTGTTTATTGTTATAGTGTACTCTCCCAAGCGCTTAGTTCAGTGCTCTGCACACAGTAATCGCTCAATAAATACGATTGACTGACTGGTCGACTGGCTAAGCACTGGGATAGATTCCAGTTAATCAGGTCGGACGCAATCCCTGTCCCACATAGGGTTCACATTCTAAATAGCGGGGAGAACAGGCACTGAAAGCTCTTTTTATAGATGAGGAAACTGAGGCACCGGGCAAGTGACTTGCCCAAGGTCACACAGCAAGCCTTGGGCAGAGCCTGCATTAAAACCCTCTGTCTCCCAGGGTTATGCTTTTTCCACTAGGCCATGCTGCTTCTCGGAGGATTTAACACCGGCAGAGGTAGAGGCCAGATCACCTCCACAGTTTGGCAGTTCCCTTAGTTGATTCACCTTTGGTAAGGTTTGCCGGACAAATCTTTTTTAATTCAGTTTTCTGACTGACAAAGAGAGTCTTGTGGATGAGAGGACTTGCTGTCCTGCTTCTTTTAAAATGTCTTCTGTGTTTATGGATTTCATGGTGAACATATACCCAGAGGCTTTTAAGATGGGTGCATTTATAGTAAATCCCCCCAAAAAGAGAGTAAATAAACAAACTGTCAAGCAGCCATCAGAGAGAGCTTAGAACTTGTCCCAAAAGGAGGTCACAGTACAACAGAAAACAGGTTTTCCTTAATAAGGAAAAAGCAAAAAATGCAACAATCTTCATTTTCAGTTTGTTCCAGTGCAGTTACAGTAATATTCCACTTTTTGGCATCTGCAACAATCTTCATTTTCAGTTTGTTCCAGTGCAGTTACAGTAATAGTCCACTTTTTGGCATCCCAGGCCTCTTAAAGACAACAATTTTTAAACCTTATGAGAACTTCAAACAAAATTTCTAATGGAGTCATGGGGTGGTTGTTTTTTAGAGTTCCCTGAATGTTTGGCAGTATGCGTTATGTGTGAACTGAGCTAACTATACCTCTTCGAATTAAGGTTCTCCTAAAATCTAGGGCTCTAGTATTTTGGCCAATCACTTTCCAGTTCGTTAAACCAGAGTGGGAGAAAGCAAGATGGGAAGAGCTTTGTTTTCGGTCCGATACTTTTCAGTATTGCATTAAACAAAGAGCTGTGTTACTCATTTATGTTTTGAATTTAGAAAATGTGCTCATCCCCATAAGCATCTGGCCAAATGTATCAAAGCTGAAAAAATGGCCAGTCCACATTATTAATTAAACCAGAGAGCCAAACCTATGCTCATTTGTATTTCCATAATCGCAAACCCAGTATATCTGTGAAAAACAGGTAATCTAGAATATCTCTGCCCCTAACAGAATTCTTGGCTTGATAAATAAGGCACGACAACTTCCCAAGTGGTAGAACACATCAAAATGTGTTTTCTCATTATTCCAAATTTTACCGTCAAATGAATCTTGATGATTTCATTGTAAATTCCTTGTTAGAAGAGAAGTTTTTTTTTTTTAATTTCTGTTATACTTTACTGATGCTCTTAGTCCAGTGGTTGTACTCAGTCAGTGCTCAGTAAATCCATTACTGCTTTTATGACCAACTACCAGTCTCTTTTCCTAAACTAAGCCTTTCCTGCTTTCTGGATGGAGCATAGATTTTCCTGGGACTCTTTCATTTTATTTTTAGGAGTGAAATGAGGCTGATTATCACGTAGTCAATCATTAATCTATGGTATTACTTGAGCACTTTCTGTACGCTTGAGTTCAGAAGAGTATAATAAAATGGAGTTGGTAGAACGTTCTCTGCCCATGAGCTTACAGGCTAGACTACCAAGTTTTTACTAAGTTTTAGTCACTCCAAAAAAAAAAAAAGAGGAGAGTTTCCTTTTAAACTTAGTTGGAACAGATTACGTTCATTCTCTAGACTGTAAGCTCATTTTGAGTAGGAAATGTCTACCAAGTCCGATGTATTGTAGTCTCAAGTGCTTAGTACAGTCCGTTGCACACAGTAAGTGCTCACTAGATACCACTGATTGATTGATTGACCTTCCATACTAATAATCTTGTGGATAGAGAAATTATTTCCAAAGGTATTTAAGACGTTTATAGAGTTCAAGACAATGGGATACTATATTTAGTGATTCTGTGTCCAGGTAAATTGAGACTCACCATTCTCCTTTCTCTTTCCTCCATCCTCTCTTCCTTTTCTCCTTTGCCTCATCTCTAACTTTCATGACTTTTTCATGTTTTCCCAGTCTTCAAAACTTGATCATCCCCCTTCTTCCTACTTGATACCGGAAGCCACAAACCCACTGTGGACAGAAACGTGTTCACTAACTCTGTTCTATTGTACCCTCCCAAGTGCTTAGTACAGTACTCTGCACTCAGTAAGTGTTCATTAAATACACCTGATTGATCGATCGATTGATAGGGGTAGTCGGAGATAGGATAGGACTGTGTCCAATTCCCACCTGCTCTGTGGTGTTTCTCAGTTTTTAGTACAGTGTCCTGCACACAGTAAGTGCTGAATGAATATTAATTCTTCTATAGTCTGTCTTGCTACTCCATTGGGACCTTCAGGTTTCTTTTTCTATTCATGTGGCCTGAATCTTTTGATTTTTCTGAGTGATGTCTGCTGATAGCAAGGAAGTAATTGGGATCAGAAAACTTCACCACCAAATCTCTAGGCAACTTTCTTCATTCTCTGCAGTATGGACGATATTTGCCGCTGCCTTTAGGTAATTGGTTACATGAATTTTGAAAAGACCTTTTGTCTCTGCCTACCTACTGAGGTAAATGAAGAACCATGACTCTTTTGCTTCTCAAACACTGACAGTTTTTTTTTCTAGAAAGGCTATATATATATATATATATATATATATATATACATATATATGTGTGTATGTAAGCAGTGTGGACTCGTAGAAAGAGAATGGGTCTGACATTCAGAGGGGCTAGGTTCTAGTTCCAGCTTTGCCACTTGCCTGCTCTGTAACCTTGGGCAAACTGCTTAGCTTCCCTGTGCCTCACTTTCCTCATCCGTAAAATGGGGATCAATCAATCCATTAATCAATCAGTAGTGTTTATTGAGTGCTTACTATGTGGGAGAGTACATACAAGAGAGTTGGCAGACATGTTCCCTGCCCAAAACTAGCTTACAGTCTAGTGGGAGAGACAGACATTGATATAAAGAAATAATTTAGGATATATAATTATATTATGCTATATGTATAATTAGATTATACATGCTGTGGGATTGAGGGCAGGGTGACTATCAAATGCCCAAAGGTCACAGATCCAAGGCAGAAGGGAGGGTGATCCAGGGAGAAGAGGTTTTATGGGGAAGGCCTCTTGGAGGAGAGTGATTGCTGCATCTTCAAGCCAGTGTCTTATGGATGGCTGTACAGGAGAAGAAAGAACTGAAATAGGGCACAGCTGTGGGCTGGAAAACAGGGTCTTCATCTCCAACTGCTCATAACCTTTTTTCAGCCCTTTCCCATATTGAATATCCTAACTACCGACACCCATTTTAGCTCAAGTAAAATAAATAGAACAATTTTTTTTCCCCTCTCCAGGGTAAGTATGTGAATATGAGGACGGCTGTAAGATGTTATTTAGCATATTGAGAGTCAGTGTTTTCAGTCTAAATTGCACAAATGTATTTCCCTGGTTGGGTTCACAGTTGATTTACCAGGAAATAGGCTTTTTCTCTCCAGGACTGAAACCATAAGCTTATAAAAAGGGCAGGTTGCAGGACAGTCCTTTGTAAAGCTTAGCCCTCCCAGTTGCTTCTGCAACTCTTTACATCCCCATAATATACTGGGTTCATTTCATTCACAGAAATGGGTCAGGTGTGTAGATGAAAACGTG
This sequence comes from Ornithorhynchus anatinus, assembly GCF_004115215.2. Lineage (NCBI taxonomy): Eukaryota > Metazoa > Chordata > Mammalia > Monotremata > Ornithorhynchidae > Ornithorhynchus > Ornithorhynchus anatinus. The sequence continues at coordinate 62,629,667 of NC_041735.1, read as the reverse complement.
GATTTTTCTGGGTGAGCCGGTAGAAAATCTACTTGAGCAGCTTTCCACGTTACTGGAAATCACAATATAAAATCAAGCAAGAGCGCTGTAACCCCACATCCCTGCTTCGTGTTTCCAGCTCTCATGTTTTTGGCAAATATAAAGGCCTCAAGATCTGGAAGCTGGCAGCAGCCCGTTGCCAGATGGACGTAATTTGGGGCCAAACAGAAAAGTTTCGGAAGAATCAGAAAAGCTGCGCAGTTGTGTTTGAAAACAGAAGTTGGAAGTTCCCCAGACAGAAAAAAAAAAACGTTCGGAAGATTTTCCTTTCTGTTTTTGTAGTCAACCTTAGTTGCTGTGAATGGAGAATGTGGAGGCAGCAAGGCTGGACAAGGCCACTGGATAGACGTTGTTTGGAGTGTTCTACGGTCTTTCTGAATGTCTCTGGTCTTGGGACGTTAAACCCTTCAAAAGCACCTTATTGGGCAAGTAAGCCAAACACCCTGACACGAAGTAAGGCTCTTGCCATTTCTTACTGTTTTCTTACTAGGTCAGACAGGAGAAGCCTAGAGAAACCTTTGCCTCACTCCTTTTATTGATGTTTTTGGTTTGTTTTTGTCCTTTTTTTTATAGTATTTGTTGTGTTCACTATATACTGAGTCCTGGGGTAGATACAAGCTAATCAGGTTGGACAAAGTCATTGTTCCCACATGGGGCTCACACTCTTAAGCCCTATTTTACAGACGAAGTAATCGAGGCACAGAGAAGTTAAATGACTTGCCCAAGGTTACGCAGCAGACAAATGGGGGAGCCAGGATTAGAATTCAGTTCCTTCTGACTCCCAAACCTGTGCTCTATCCAATAGGCCACACTGCTTCTCACTCCAATAGACTCATTGGAATTTCAGAAATAAATAAATTCTTTTTTTTTATTTGCTGGACTATTCATTGTGTCAACTTGAGTTTGGATGACATTAGCTCTGCTTTGTGCTCTACTGCTGCTATTAATAATAATAATAATAATAATAATGATAATCGAGGTATTTGTTAAGCACTTACTATGTGCCACGCACTCTCCTAAGCACTGGGGTGGATTCAAACAAATGGGGTTGGACCCAGTCCCCATCCCACCTGGGGCTTACGGTCTCAATCTCCATTTTACAGATGAGGTAACTGAGGTGCAGAGGAGTGAAGTGACTTGCCCAAGGTCACCACAGGGGACAAATGGCAGAGCTGGGATCGGAACTCATGACCTTCGGACTTCCAGGCCCGTGCTCTATCCAATACACCGTGTTGCTTCTATTCCTACTGCCTCTCCTCTTATTACTACTGCTAGAGCGTGGCTCAGGGGAAAGAGGCCGGGCTTGGGAGTCAGAGTTCATGGGTTCTAATCCCGGCTCCGCCACTTATCAGCTGCATGACTTTGGGCAAGTCCCTTCACTTCTCTGGGCCTCAGTGACCTCATGTGTAAAATGGGGATTATGACTGTGTGCCCCACGTGGGACACCCTGATTACCTTATATCTACCCCATCGCTTAGAAGAGTGCTTGGCACATAGTAAGCGCTTAATAAACACCATCATTATTATTACTACGGCTACAACTATTCCTATTATTACTGCTCCTTCTATGGCTACTAGCTTCTAGTACTGCTGTCAGAAAATATGTTTCCTTTTCATTGGAATCACCATTATTTATTTGAATACTTTGCCTTTACCAAAAGAGTCCTAGGTGCTTGGGGAAAATACCAAAGAAGTATGAAAAACACAATTCTGTCTGTGGAAGCTGCCTAAACCTGTAAGTTCCTAAGAGTTAAGTGAACCGCTTGTCATTCCAGGTTCAGAATTGTGCAAAGTTGGATCCTAGCTGAGAATGTCGTGATGGGCCTAATGCCTAAGACTAGAGGCTGTTTTTGTTTTTGCCGGAAAAAACAGGTCTTGCGTCATTCATTATCATGAGCAGGGACTGCGTCTACCAACTTTGTTATAGTGTACTGTCCCAAGGGTCTAGTACAGTGTTCTGTGCTATGTAGTACCTACCAAATCCTGCTTTCACATTAATGAAAGCAGCAGTCTCTTCTCCAGCCAAATTGCTACCACAATAATTTAAGCACTTTCATGCATTCATTCATTCAATAGTATTTATTGAGCGCTTACTATGGGCAGAGCACTGTACTAAGCGCTTGGAATGTACAAATCGGCAACAGATAGAGATGGGCTTTGATGGGCTTACAGTCTAATCGGGGGAGACGGACAGACAAGAGCAGTGGCAATAAATAAAGGGGAAGAACATCTCATTAAAACAATAGCAAATAAATAGTCAGGGTGATGTACATCTCATTAAACAAAATAAATAGGGTGATGAAGATACATACAGTTGAGTGGACGAGTACAGTGCTGAGGGGATGGGACGGGAGGGGGGAGGAGCAGAGGGAAAGGGGGGAGAAGAGGTTTTAGCTGCAGAGAGGTGAAGGGGGGGTAGAGGGAGCAGAGGGAAAAGGTGGGAGCTCAGTCTGGGAAGGCCTCTTGGAGGAGGTGAGCTTTAAGTAGGGCTTTGAAGAGAGGAAGAGAATCAGTTTGGCGGAGGTGAGGAGGGAGGGCGTTCCGGGACCGTGGGAGGACGTGGCCCGGGGGTCGACGGCGGGATGGGCGAGGGAGGTGAGGAGGGACGGCGAGGAGGTGGGCGGCGGAGGAGCGGAGCGTGCGGGGTGGGCGGTGGAAAGAGAGAAGGGAGGAGAGGTAGGAAGGGGCGAGGTGATGGAGAGCCTCGAAGCCTAGAGTGAGGAGTTTTTGTTTGGAGCGGAGGTGGATAGGCATGGAGGTTTTTAAGAAGGGGAGTGACAGGCTCAGAGCGTTTCTGCAGGAAGATGAGCCGGGCAGCAGAGTGAAGAATAGACTGGAGCGGGGCGAGAGAGGAGGAAGGGAGATCAGAGGGAAGGCTGACACAGTAGTCTAGCCGGGATATTACGAGATATTACGATAAGCACTTCCCTATCCCTCCTTGACTACTGCCTCTGCTTCCTCGCTGTTCTCCCAACCTCCTCTCTCTCCCCACTCAATAAGTACCAGTGATGAATTGATCTACTCTCGGGGAATGGCATTTTCTATGTTATTTGTTAAGCGCTTGCTTTGTGCCACGCCCAGCTCCAAGTCCTGGGGTAGATTCGAGGTGATCAGCTGGGACACAGTCCCTGTCCCACTTGTCACAGTCTTAATCCCCATTATACAGTTGGAATAACTGAGGCACAGAGAAGCGAAGTGATTTGCCCAAGGTCACACAAGAGACAAGTGGCAGAACTAGGATTAGAACCCACGTCCTCTGACACCCAGGCCCGTGCTCTCGCCACTAGGCCATGGTGCTTCTCCGGGAAATGTGGAACAGGGAGGAATTTGCAGGTGTCTTCCCACAGACCTCAGATCTCTGATCGTGGTCCGGGGGGTACTGACTCCTCCCTGCCCCGACTCCTGGACCTCCTCGAATCAAACCACCCCAGCGCAGAATGCTCTCCAGCATTCTAAGCTTGCTTAGAGAGGACAAGCCCGGAGTTTGTACGATGCTCTTAATTATTGTCCATTTCATTTGAATGTGTTTACTCCTGGAGTGCATTAAAATGTTTACATACTTATCGTGGTTTCAGGAAAATTCAGTTCTTCTGGTACAAAGAGACTATTACTTCGCAGGAAATTAAGCCTTTTTTGACATCACGTGCATTTTTTTCTGTACTTTAAAAAGTACAAAGAAGAGGAGAACCCACTCCTCCACTCCTTGTTGGACCCCGCATGCTGGGTTTGCCACTCTGGGAAGCAGGTCCAAGTCACGCTTTACTGTTCAGGGTTTTCAAATGCTCATTCTCCATCAGAGTCCTCAAAGCCCCAGTTAGCCATATTTTTGTAATGGTATTTGTTGAGCCTTGGTTCTGTGTCAAGCACTCCACTAAACGCTGGGATAGAGTCATGATAATCAGGTTAAACACAGTGCCTGTCCCATGTGGGACTCACAGTCCAAGTAGGAAGGAAAATTAATTGAATATGCATAAAGAATGTATTCTCGGTTTTTCTCTTCCTTCCACTACAAAGAATTTCACGAGCAAAAACATTCAAATAAAAATATGCAGTCCCTTCCAAATCCTGTCAGTTCTACCTTCACAATACTGCTAAAATTCCCCCTTCTCTCTCTAACCACACTCCTACGATGCTGATCCAAGCACTTATCGTATCCCGTCTTGACTACTCTTTCAGCCTCCTTACTGACCTCACAGTCTGCCGTCTCTACCCACTCCAAACCATACTTCCCTCCGCTGCACGGATCATTTAACAACAAAAGGTTCAGTTCTTGTTTCCCCATTCCTCAAGAACCTCCAGGGATTGTCCCTCCACCTCCAGATCAAACAGAAATTCCTTACCATTGGCTTTAAAGCACTCAAACAGCTCGTCCCACCCTATCTCACCTCCCTACTCTCCTATTACAGCCCAGCTCACCCACTCCACTCCCACAACATCAGCTCACTCACTATGCCCCTATCTTGCCTATCTTGCCACCATCCCCCTTCCCACATCATCCCCTTAGCCTGAAAGTCCCACCCCCTCCATATACATGAGACCACCACCTGCTCCACCTTCAAAGCATTATTAAGGTCACATCTCCTCCAAGAGGCCTCTCCAGATTAAAGTCTCTTTTCCACAGCCCGTTCTCCCTTTTACATCGTCTATATGCACTTCAGTCTGTGACCTCTGGACATTTGATATTCTCCCCACCCCCAAACCCCACAGCACTTATGTGGCCGTTGTTGTCTTATGCTGTCGAGTCGTGTCTGACCCATAGCGACGCCATGAACACATCTCTCCCAGAAAGCCCCACTTCCATCTGCAATCATTCTGGTAGTGGATCCATAGAGTTTTCTTGGGAAAAATATGGAAGCGGTTTACCGTTGCCTCCATCCGCACAGTAGAAGAGTCCCTGCCCTCGACTCTCTCCCGTGCCACTGCTGCACAGCACATGTGAGTTTTGACTTGTAGCAGATTCCCTTCCACTCGCTGCCCAAACTATCAATGGAATGGGTAGGCCTCTGCTTGACTCTCCCTCCTGTAGTCGTGACCGGTAGAATACTGGAAACTCTCCCAGTCCAACCCTGAGAGGGGAGCACTTATGTACATATCTTTAAATTGTGTATTAGAACTTAATTATTCATATTAATGTCTGTCTCCCCCTAGACTGTAAGCTCGTTACAGGCTGGGAACTTATCTGCTAATTCTGTTGTATTGTACTCTCCCAAGCACTTAGAACAGTACTCTGAACATAGTAAGTGCTCAATAAATATGATTGATGATGATGATGATGATACCTTATAAACCAAGAGGTTTTGGGGTTTAGTGGGTCAAAAATGGGGATCTAAGACAGTAGTCTCTTATTAATGTTGTCTCTGGGCAAGCAGTATTCATTCATTCATTCATTCAATAGTATTTATTGAGTGCTTACTGTGCTCAAAGCACTGTACTAAGCACTTGGAATGTACAATTTGGCAACAGATAGAGACAATCCCTGCCCAATGATGGGTTCACAGTCTCAACGGAGGAGATAGACAGCAAAGCAAAACAGAACAAAACAAAAACAAGACAACATCATCAAGATAAACAGAATCAAGGAGATTTACACCTCATTAACAAAATAAATAGGGTAATAAATAATATATACAAATGAGCACAGTGCTGAGGGGAGGGGAAGGGGGAAGAGCGGAGGGTGGGGAGAAGGGAAGGGGGAGCAGAGGGAAAGAGGGGGCTCAGTCTAATAGCTATAATAGTAGTAAAAGTATTTTTTGAGTTCCTCCTGGGTGCAATGCATTCTACTAAGCGCCTGAGAAACTCATTGAAGCTTCTTATTATAGTTTCCTTAAAATCACTAAAACTACCTGCTCTTCACCAACATCAAAGGGATGTGGTTTAGATGAATTTTATCCTAACAGAAGAGAAGAATAATCCTTTAGTTTGGTTTGTGGTTATTTGGTATGGTCAAAGGGTTAAAAGACAAGATGATTTTCTAGTTTTCCTTCAGCTTAGAAAAGTCAATATTAATCTCTTTTGCAATTTTCGAGCATTCTGCATTTCAAAATAGATCCAACTTTATCACCAGTGTTAGGAAGGACACCCCGATCAATGTTTTTTGAGCTTTTAGTTTCTAGTTTTTGGATGGTATTTGTTAAGCGCTTCCTGGGGTCAGGATTGTAATAAGCACTGGGGTAGACACAAGCTAATCAGTCCATGTCAGGGCTCACAGTCTTAATCCTCATTTTACAGATGAGGTAACTGAGGCCCAGAGAAGTGAACTTGCCAAATGTTTCCAAGTGGAAAGTTTACATCCCGAAAGCAGTTCCTTTATTTTTTAACCAAAGCCTAAGACAGATGAAGTCAGAACGGTCCAGCCAGAACACCACTGTAGGTGAATTTGTACGGTGCCTTATATTTCAAAAAGATGTAGAAACGTGGATTTGAATCAATCAATGATATCCATTGAGGATTTACTGTGTGCACAGCACTGTACTAAGTACATAGGAGATTGCAATATAGCAGAGTTGTAAGTCAAATTCTCTGCCTACAAGGAGTTTATAGAGTAGTGGGGGAGAAAGACATTAAAATAAATTCCAGATATGTACATAAGTGCTCTGGGTCTGAGGCTGGGGTTAATAGCAAGTTCTTAAGGAATACAGATCCAAGTGCATAGGTGATGCAGAGGGAATGGGGGAAATAAGGGCTTTATCAGGGAAGACCTTTTGGAGGAGATGGGATTTTAATAAGGCTATGAAGGTCCAACATTTATAAAATAGGCAGGGGGCTCCAGGCCAGGTGAAGGGCATGGGTAAGGGGTCGGTGGTGAGAAAGATGAGAGCAAGTTATGGTAAGTTGACATTAAAGAAGTGAAGTGCTATGTTAGAACCTGAATGATGAGCATTTTTATAACAAGACTTTCCTTCAAACCAGGTGCTATGGTGAGGGGAGATGCACTGTTTGGAATAAATAGTGAGGTCTAATGGAAAGAGCACAGAACTGGAAGTCAGGAAACTCATTTCTACTCTTGCATGTTGGGTGATCTTGGGCAAGTCACTTAACTTCTCTGTGCCTCAGTTTCCTCATCTGTAATGTCACCTCACCTCCTCCAAGAGGCCTTCCCAGACTGAGCGCCCCCCTTTTCCCTCTGCTCCCCCTCCACCCTCTGCTCTTCCCCCCGCTTCACCTCCCCTCAGCTGAACCCCCTTTCCTTCCCTCCCCGCCCCTCCCCATCCCACCCTCTGCTTCTCCCCCTTTCCCCTTCCCCTCTCCGCAGCACTGTGCTCATTAGTATATATTATTTATTACCCTTCTTATTTTGTTAATGAGGTGTACATCACCTTGATTCTATTTATCGTGATAATGTTGTCTTATTTTTATTTTGTTCTGTTTTGCTCTGCCGTCTGTCTCCCCCATTAGACTGTAAGCCCGCCGGTGGTCAGGCAGCGGGCCTCTGCCGAATTGTACATTCCAAGCACTTAGTGCTCTGCACATAGTATGCGCTCAATAAATACTATTGAATGAATGAATGAATGAATGAATATTGTGGGAATAAAATGCCTGTTCTTTCTCCCTCTTAAATGGTAGGTCTTTTGTGGAACAGGGACCGAGTCCAAACTGATTATCTACCCTGGTGCTTAGCATACTGTCTGGGACATAGTAAAAATCACCGTGGGCATGGAATCCAACTCTGTTGTATTGTACTCTCCCAAGTGCTTAGTACAGTACTCTGCCCACAGTAAGTGCTCAATAAATATGTTTGATTGAAATAAAGATCATCATTATGACTTTTTCCGCAATGGGAAAGAATTCCCCTCAGTATCAGAGCCAATTTCTCCACCGACTTTCCGAACTGCACCTGCCAAGTTTGCAAATTCCATGCCAATTTTGCAAATTCCAGCATAAACACCCCCTTTGGACTCTCACGTCACTGTGGATTTACACATTCAGATCTGTCTTTGCACGCTTTCCCCCAAACAGGGTTTCAAGTTACAGATGAGATGTTCTAATTGCTACTTCTCAATGTTGATGGATGAGGATGGCAGTGTGGGTCACCTTGGCCTTAAATACAGTAGACTTTGAATACAGGGAGGAGATTGATAGAGATAGAGAGATCAGTAAACATATTCTAGGTGTTACAGGTGGTCTTGCCTTTCTTGGAAGTGAGGATCCATCAGTCAATCAATCAATGGTATTTACTGAACATTTTCTGTGTGCACAGCATAGTACTAAGCACTTGAGAGAGTACAGTACAACAGAACTGATAGACACATAGCCTGCCCTCAACAAACTTCCAGTCTAGATGCAGAGAAAGATTTGTGATGTGTCAGTCTTCAGGGCTCTCCCCTGAAGGCCTGATGCTGATCTCTTCCTAGATCCTACATTAGCCAAAGACTTGCTTTAGGGAAGCAGCACAGTCTAGTGGAAAAATGCACAGGTCTGGGAGCCAGAAGACCTGGGATCCATTCCCAGCTCTGCCACCTGCCCTTGGCCATGGGCAATTCACTTAACTTCTGTGTCTCACTTTCCACTAGACTGTAAGCTCATTGTGGGCAGGGAATATGTCTAGCCATCTCAGTTTTCTCAGCTATGAAATGGAGACCAAATAACTGTTCTCTCTCCCCCTTAGATTGTGAGCCCATTGGAAACAGGGAAGGGCAGGGAAAGTGTCAACCAACTCGGTTGTGTTGTACTCTTCCACGTGTCCATTACAGTGCTCTGCACACAGTAAGTGCTCAATAAATACCATGGATCGACTGATTTCCTCATCTGTAAAATGGGCATTAAAGCTTCCTACTTCCTACTTCAGCGTGGCTCACTGGAAAGAGCACGGGCTTTGGAGTCAGAGGTCATGGGTTCGAACCCCGGCTCTACCACTTGTCAGCTGTGTGACTTTGGGCAAGTCACTTAACTTCTCGGTGCCTCAGTTACCTCATCTGTAAAATGGGGATTAAGACTGTGAGCCCCACGTGGGACAACCTGATTCCCCTGTGTCTACCCCAGCGCTTAGAACAGTGCTCGGCACATAATAAGCGCTTAACAAATACCAACATTATTAACATTATTATTACTTCGACGGACAGCGGCATGTGAGACAGACACTGTGACCAATCTGATTATCTTGCCGCTTCCCCAGCACCTAGTACACTGCTTGGCCCAAAGTAAGCACTTAATAAATACCACCATTATATTATTATTCTTACAGTCAGACCGGTTAATTCAGTACATTCTGTTGGCCACAGATGTTTCCCACCTACCGCTTAAGGTGTTGCATTGCTTTACAGTCAGTTCAACCCTGAAATGCTTCATCTGACTGTCCTGTGGTCATCAGTCCTTATTTTTTTATGGATAAGAGCCATGAAAAAATCCAGCCAGTTCTATAATGCAGGGTCTGTGTTCTTGTAGAACACCATGTTAAAGAAAACTCACATTGCCCTGCTCCAGAGATGGACTCTGCACATGTAGACATGTGAGTTTCTTCCAACGTCGAGTCAGGCTTTAATCAGACAGAATGACATTGTTGGATTTATGTGCCATCAATCGATCAACCAGTGACATTTGTTGGTCACTTACCTTGGGACGAACGCTATGCTGAGCGCTTGGGAGAGTACAGTACAGTTGGTAGACACTATCCCTGCTCTCGAGATGCTTACAGGATGATGGGAGCGACAGTCATTAAAATAAATTACAGATAGGGGAAGCAACTGAATCTATGGATGTATATAAGTATTGTGTGGGTGGATCTAAATGCCTGGGAAAGAGAGTAGGAAGGGAAAATAGGGTGGGGATATGAGAGCTTAATCTGCAAAGCTCATTGTGAAATTATGTCTAATAGCACTAGCAATAAGATGAAGAAAAATTGTGGTGCTTGGTAAGCATTTAGTATATACTAAGCACTGTACTAAGACTGGGAATAGATATAAGACAATCATTTTGGACAGAGTCTCTGTCCCGAATGGGGCTCAAGTCCAAGTAGGAGAGAGTTTTTTGACCTTTTGTGCATTCTCCCCAGTGTAAATCTCAATAATTGTGACCTTTATAAGAGATAACCTATATATAAATAGTAGTCTCAGCCTAACTTCTAGTTTGGTTTGCACTGCATGCATCTGCATAAATCCCAATTCAATCATAACCTTAGGACAGAAATATATCTTTGTGACAGTGAGTTCATTCATTCATACTTTCAAGCATATTTATTGAGTGCTTACTGTGTTCAGAGCACTGTACTGAGCGCGTGGGATTGTACAATACAACAATAAGCAGACACATTCCATCCATGTGCATCATGATGTTGAAACACATAACTAAATGATGCACTGGGCACATCCTGAATGCACACAGTTCCAAACATAAATTATAGTCCTCAGAGAGGATGTGATTTTTTTCTGAAGAGCTGTCACAAGCATAAGTTCCTTCTAAATGAAATATGAGTTTTTGTACCTATACTCAATCAACCAGTCAACTGTATGTATTGAGTGTTTACTCTGTGCAGATAACTGTACTTTCCAAGGGCTTAGCACAGTGCTCTGCATACAGTAAGCACTCAGTAAATACGATTGAATGAATGGATGAACTGTACTGAGCTCTTGGAAGAGTACAACATAACAGAGTTGGTGGTTACATTCCCTGCCCATGATGGGCTTACAGTCTAGAGGGAGCTTACTATATTATACAAATGTAGTAGAGGAGCTCTGATAAAGTGAAGGGGATGTAGAAAAATGCACTCATTTGCAAGTACCCTGATTAAATAAATCAATCAATCATATTTATTGAGTGCTTACTGTCTACAGAACACCGTATTACATGCTTGGGAAAGTACAATACAGTAAAGTTGGTAGATGCATTCCTTGACCACAGAGAGCTTGCAGTCTACAGCGGGAGACAGACATTGATATAAATAACTAAATTATGGCTATAATAATAATAATGGTACTTGTTAAGCACTTACTATGTGCCGAGCACTGTTTTAAGCACCGGCACTGTCCTAAGCACTGGCACTCGTCTAAGCACTGTACGTAAGTGATGTGGGGCTGAGGGAGGGGTGAGTAAAGGGTGCAAATCTAAGTGTGAGGGTGATGCAGAAGGGAGTGGGAGGAGAGGAAATGAGGGCCTAGTTTGGGAAGGCCACTTGAGGAGACGTGCCTTCATTAAGGCCTTGAAGTAGGGGAGTGTGGTCGTCTGCCAGATATGAAAAGGGTGGGTGGTACAGGCCAGAGATCGGACATGGGTGAGAGGTTGACAGCAAGGTAGATGAGAATGAGATATAGGGAATGGGTTGGCATTAAAGGAGTGATTAGACTGTAAGCCCGTCAAAGGGCGGACACTGTCTCTGTTACCGATTTGTACATTCCAAGCGTGTAGTACAGTGCTCTGCACATAGTAAGCTCTTAATAAATACTATTGTATGAATGAATGAATGAGTGAAGTGTATGGGTTGGGTTGTAGTAGGAAATCAGAGAGGTAAGGTACGAGGGGGAGAGGTGATTGAGTGCTTTAAGCCCAGTGGCGAGGAGTTTCTCTTTGAGATGGAGGTGGATGGACAACCACTGGAGGTTCTTGAGGAGTGGGAAAACATGGAAAGAACATTTCTGTAGAAAAATGATTTGGTCAGCAGAGTGAAGAATGGACTGGAGTGGGGAGAGACAAGAGGCTGGAAGGTCAGCAAGGAGACTGATAGAGTAATAATAATAATAATAATCATGTTGATATTTGTTAAGCACTTACTATGTGCCAAGCACTGTTCTAAGCCCTGGGGGAGATACAAGGTGATCAGGTTGTCCCACGTGCGACTCCCAGTCTTCATCCCCATTTTCCAGATGAGGGGACTGAGGCACAGAGAAGTGAAGTGACTGGCCCAAAGTCACACAGCTGACAAGAGGCAGAGTCGGGATTAGAACCCAAGACCTCTGATTCCCAAGCCCGGCCTCTTTCCACTGAGCCACGGTGCTTCTCTAATCAAAGTAGGATAGGATAATTGCTTGGATTAATGTGGTAGCAGTCTGGATGGAGAAGAAAGGGTGGATTTTCACAACGTTGTGAAGATTGAAATGACAGGATTTGATGAGAAATAGAATACGTGGATTTATTGAGGAAGATAAATCGAGGATAACGCCAGGGTTATCCGCTTTTGAGACAGTGAGGATGGAAGTGTTGTCTACAGTGATAGCAAAGTCAGGAGGAGGACAGAGTTCGGTTAGAAAGATAAAGAGTTCTGTTCTGGACATGTTAAGTTTGGGATGGCATTGGACGAAATGTGAGACTGCAGAGAAGGAGAGAGATCAGGGCTGGAGAGGTAGATTTTGGAATCATCCACATAGAGATCGTAGTTGAAGCCATGGGAGTGAATGAGTTCTTCAAGGGAGTGGGTGTAGATGGAGACCAGAAGGGAATCCTGAACTGAACCTTGAGGGCCCCCAGTTAAGAGGTGGGAGGCAAAGGAGGAGCCCAGGAAAGAGACTGAGAAAAAGCAGCTAGAGTGATAGGAGGAGAACCAGGAGAGGATAGTGTTGGTGAAGCCAAGGTTGGAAAATATTTCCAGGACAAAGGGGTAATTGACAGTGTGGAAGACAGCCGAGAGGTAGAGGGGGATTAGAATGGAGTAGAGGATGTTGGATTTGGCAAGAAGGAGATCATTTCTGATCTTTGAAAAGGCAGTTCTGTGGAGTGAAGGGGACAGAAGCCAGATTGGAGGGACTCAAGGACAGAATTGAAAGGGAGGAGCTTGAGACAGCTCAGGTAGAGAACTCGCTCATAGAGTTTGGAGAGGAATGTGGAAGGGAGAAGGGGCAGTAACCGGAGTGAGCCATGGGGTCAAGGGAGGCTTTTGGTGTTGTTGTTTTTAGGACAGGGGAGATGTGAGCTTGTTTGGAAGCAGAGAGGGAAAAACAATTGGACAGCAAACAATTGAAGATGGCAGTCAGGGAGGGAAAAGAGAGGAGGCAAGGGCTTTGATAAGGTGTGATAGCATGGTGTCAGAGATGCAGATGCAGGGGGTGGATTTTGAGAGAAGGCAGGAGTTCTCCTCTTGAGATACTGCTGGGAAAGATGGGAGAGTTGAAGAAGTAGCAGGAGGTGGGAGGAGAGGAGATGAACAGGGAATATGCCTGATGGTTTCAATTTTCTTAAAAAGTGGCCAGGTCATTAAGGGCAAGAGCAGGGGAGGTAAAGAGACAGGGCATTTGAGGAGGGAGTTAAATGCCTGAAACAAGTGTAGAAGGGACAGATGAGTTGTAGAGAGCTCAGCAAGGAAGCTGGTGTAATAATCAAGGCAGGAAATGATGAGGGCTTAGATCAGCATGGAAGCAGCCTGGATGGAGAGGAAAGGGCAGATTCTAAAGATGCTGTGAGGACAGAACCTACAATATTTTGTGACACTGAATATGTGGGTTGAATGAAAGAGAATCGTCGAGGATCCTGCCAAGATTACTGGCTTTTGAGACATGGAGGATGGTCATGCTGTCTAAAATGACAGGAATGTCAGGGTGAGGACAGGGTTTGAGTGGGAAAAAGAGGAGTTCTGTTTTGGACATATTAGGTTTGTGGTGTTGGCAGATCATTCAAATAGAAATGTCCTGAAGGTGGAAGGAAATGCGAGATTGAGGAGAAGGAGAAAGATCAGGGATGGAGAGATAGATTTGGGAATCATCCACATAAAGGTGATAGTTAAAGCCATGGGAATAAATTAGTTCTCCAAGGGAGTGGGTGTAGATGGAGAATAGTAGGGGACCCAGAACCAAACTTGGAGGCATCTCCTCAGAAAGTGGGAGGCAGAGGAGGAGCCTACTAAAGACACTGAGCATGAGCAGCCGGAGAGCTACCAGGGGAACCAGAAAGGTCAGTGTCGGAGAAGGGGATGGTCCACAGTATCTGAGGCCACAGAAAGGTTGAGAAAGATTAGAATGGAGAAGTGGCCATTGGACTTGGCGAGAAGAAGGTCACTGATAACCTTTAAAAGGGTTGTTTCCATGAAGGGGAGGGGGTGGGAGCCAGATTGCAGTAGGTCGAAGAGAGAATTGGAGGAGAGGAAGTGGAGACACTGGGTGTAGACAACTCACTCAAGGAGTTTGGAGAGGAATGGTAGGAGGGAGATGAGGCAATAACTGGAGGGAGCCATTGAGTCTAAGATTTCATTTGTTGTTGTTTTTGTTTTGTTTTTAGATTAGGAGATACATGGGCCCACTTTAAAATGGTGGAGAAGAAGCCATTGGAAACTGACTGTTGAAGATGTTGGTCAGGGAGGGAAGACAGGATTGGGTAATTGCTCTGTTGAGATGAAAAGGAATGGAGTCAGAAGCACCAGTAAAGAGGGTAGAATCGGAGAGATGCTGGGAAATCCCTTCTGGAGACAGTGCTGGGAAGGTAAATCAAATAAGGAGCTCGAAAAAGATGGGATTGTAGAGGAGCAGGAGAGATTTTAGGGACACCACTCCCACTGGTTTCAATTTTATTGATGAAATATGTGGTCAGGTCATTAGGGATAAGAGATGGTGGGTGTAAGGGATAAGTGGTTTTAGGAGGGAGTCAAAAGTCTTGAAACAGCTAAAATGGGCAGTGAACATGGGCGTCAATGAAGATGGAACAGTGATGTTGCTGAATGGATTCACTCATTCATTCGTGTTTATTAAGCACTTACTGTATGCAAAGCACTGTACTAAGCACTTGGGAGAGTACAATATAGCATCAGACACATTCATTCATTCATTCAATAGTATTTATTGAGCGCTTACTATGTGCAGAGCACTGTACTAAGCGCTTGGGATGAACAAGTCGGCAACAGATAGAGACAGTCCCTGCCGTTTGACGGGCTTACAGTCTAATCGGGGGAGACGGACAGACAAGAACAATGGCACTAAACAGCGTCAAGGGGAAGAACATCTCATAAAAACAATGGCAACTAAATAGAATCAAGGCGATGTACAATTCATTAACAAAATAAATAGGGTAACGAAAATATATACAGTTGAGCGGACGAGTACGGTGCTGTGGGGATGGGAAGGGAGAGGTGGAGGAGCAGAGGGAAAAGGGGAAAATGAGGCTTTAGCTGCGGAGAGGTAAAGGGGGATGGCAGAGGGAGTAGAGGGGGAAGAGGAGCTCAGTCTGGGAAGGCCTCTTGGAGGAGGTGATTTTTAAGTAAGGTTTTGAAGAGGGAAAGAGAATCAGTTTGGCGGAGGTGAGGAGGGAGGGCGTTCCAGGACCGCGGGAGGACGTGACCCAGGGGTCGACGGCGGGATAGGCGAGACCGAGGGACGGCGAGGAGGTGGGCGGCGGAGGAGCGGAGCGTGCGGGGTGGGCGGTAGAAAGAGAGAAGGGAGGAGAGGTAGGAAGGGGCAAGGTGATGGAGAGCCTTGAAGCCTAGAGTGAGGAGTTTTTGTTTGGAGCGGAGGTCGATAGGCAACCACTGGAGTTGTTTAAGAAGGGGAGTGACATGCCCAGATCGTTTCTGCAGGAAGATGAGCCGGGCAGCGGAGTGAAGAATAGACCGGAGCGGGGCGAGAGAGGAGGAAGGGAGGTCAGAGAGAAGGCTGACACAGTAGTCTAGCCGGGATATAACGAGAGCCCGTAATAGTAAGGTAGCCGTTTGGGTGGAGAGGAAAGGGCGGATCTTGGCGATATTGTAGAGGTGAAACCGGCAGGTCTTGGTAACGGATAGGATGTGTGGGGTGAACGAGAGGGACGAGTCAAGGATGACACCGAGATTGCGGGCCTGCGGGACGGGAAGGATGGTCGTGCCATCCACGGTGATGGAGAAGTCTGGGAGCGGACCGGGCTTGGGAGGGAAGATGAGGAGCTCAGTCTTGCTCATGTTGAGTTTTAGGTGGCGGGCCGACATCCAGGTGGAGACGTCCCGGAGGCGGGAGGAGATGCGAGCCTGAAGGGAGGGAGAGAGGACAGGGGCGGAGATGTAGATCTGCATGTCATCTGCGTAGAGATGGTAGTCGAAGCCGTGAGAGCGGATGAGTTCACCGAGGGAGTGAGTGTAAATGGAGAACAGAAGAGGGCCAAGAACTGACCCTTGAGGAACTCCAACAGTTAAAGGATGGGAGGGGGAGGAGGCTCCGGCGTAGGAGACCGAGAATGATCGGCCAGAGAGGTGAGAGGAGAACCGGGAGAGGACAGAGTCCGTGAAGCCAAGGTGAGATGAGGTATGGAGGAGGAGGGGATGGTCGACAGTGTCAAAGGCAGCAGAGAGGTCAAGGAGGATCAGAATGGAGTAGGAACCATTGGATTTGGCAAGAAGGAGGTCACGGGTGACCTTAGAGAGAGCAGTCTCGGTAGAGTGGAGGGGACGGAAGCCAGATTGGAGGGGGTCTAGGAGAGAATGGGAGTTAAGGAATTCTAGGCATCGATTGTAGACGACTCGTTCTAAGATTTTGGAAAGGAAGGGTAGTAGGGAGATAGGACGATAACTGGAGGGGGAAGTGGGGTCAAGAGCGGGTTTTTTTAGGATGGGGGAGACGTGGGCGTGTTTGAAGGCAGAGGGGAAGGAGCCCTTGGAGATTGAGTGGTTAAAAATAGAAGTTAAGGAAGGGAGGAGGGCAGGGGCGATGGTTTTAAGAAGGTGAGAGGGAATGGGGTCCGAGGCGCAGGTGGAGGGGGTGGCACTTGCGAGGAGGGAGGAGATCTCCTCTGAGGATACTGCAGGGAAGGATGGGAAAGTAGGGGAGGGGGTTGTTGGGGGGGAGGGGAGAGGCGGAGGGGTGACTTTGGGGAGCTCAGACCTGCTCGTGTTGATTTTCGTGAGGAAATAGGTGGCCAGATCATTAGGGGTGAGAGATGGGGGAGGGGGAGGAACAGGGGGCCTAAGGAGAGAGTTAAAGGTCCGGAACAATCGGCGGGGGTGACGGGCATGGGTGTCGATGAGGGAGGAGAAGAAGCTTTGCCTGGCGGAGGAGAGGGCAGAGTTAAGGCAGGAAAGGATAAATTTGAAGTGTGTGAGGTCGGCTCGGTGCTTGGACTTTCGCCAGCGGCGCTCAGCAGCTCGAGCATAGGAGCGTAGGAGGCGGACGGAGGAGGTGATCCAGGGCTGTGGGTTAGTGGCGCGAGAGCGGCGGAGGGAAAGGGGGGCGAGAGAGTCGAGATGAGTAGAGAGGGTGGAGTTGAGAGCGGAGACCTGATCGTCGAGAGTGGGAAGAGAGGACAGGGCGGCAAGGTGAGGCGAGATGCTATTGGAAAGACGGATGGGATCGAGAGAGCGGAGGTCTCTGTGGGGCAGTAGCGAAGATTTGCAGGGGGAGGGAGTGTGAGAGATGAGGCAGGTGAGAAGGTTATGGTCCGAGAGAGGGATTTCAGAGTTGGTGAGGGAGGAGATAGTGCAGCGGTAGGAGATGACAAGATCGAGGGTGTGACCGAGTCGGTGAGTGGGCGCGGTATGGTGGAGGAGGAGGTCGGCAGAGTCGAGGAGGGATAGCAGGCGGGCGGCAGAGGAGTCGTCGGGTACATCCGTATGGATGTTGAAGTCTCCAAGGATCAGAGTGGGCAGAGAGAAGGAGAGAAGGAAGGTGAGAAAGGGGTCAAGGTGGTTGAAGAAGTCGGAGGTGGGACCGGGAGGGCGGTAGATGACGGCGACAAGTAACTGGAGTGGGTGGTAGAGGCGAATGATATGGGCTTCGAAGGAGGGGAAGGAGAGGGAGGGGGGAGGAGGGATAGTGCGGAAGCGGCATTGGGGCGAGAGGAGGAAGCCGACGCCTCCTCCCTTACCGGTGAGTCTGGGGGAGTGGGAGAAGGAGAGGCCTCCGCCGGAGAGAGCGGCGGCAGAGACCGTGTCTTCGGGAGAGAGCCACGTTTCCGAAAGGGCGAGGAGGAGGAGAGAGCGGGAGAGGAAAAGGTCATGGATGAAAGGTAGCTTGCCTGTAACAGAGCGGGGGTTCCAGAGGCCACACTTGAAAGTAGCTGTGGGTGCAAGGGGAGGAGGGGGGGAAGGGCGGGGGGAGGGGAGGGTTTGGATGGGAAGGAGGTGGCGGGGCCCTGGACGAGGAGAGGGGGATGAGGGGTGGCGGTGGGACAAGAGGACTGGGATGGGGCATGGGTGGGGAAGAGAGAAGGGGGGAGGGGGTGAAGAGGGGGTTCGGTGGGGGGAAGAGTAGGGGGAGGGGGAAGAGGGGTAGCGCTGGTAAAGTGGGGTTCTAGGGCGGGAGAGAGGAGGGGGGGAGGAGACAGAGGAGAGAGCGGGAAAGAGCTGAGCGAGAGAGGGGAAGGGGAAGGGGAAGGGGAGGATAGGAAGGGGCGGGAGGGGGGAGGGGGGGAGGAGGGACATGGCGAGGCCAGAGAGGTGGGTGGCAGCACTGACAACAATAAACAGTAATAAACGAAATCGGTAATATAGCAACATGATACAATATGATACAATACAGTGGTGCTAATATAGCAACATGATACAGTATGATACAATATAGTCGTGTTAATAAAAGGGGTGATGACCAGGGTCGGGGGTAGACTCGATTAAGGGGCGACCTGATCAAATTCAAAATCTGACGACAATAAACAATAAAAAGCGAGATCGCAAATATAGCAACATGCTACAGTAAGGCACACTACAATAGTGTTAATAAGCAGGCGATGACCAGGGTCGGGGGACGAGCCGACCCTACCCGATCAGACTCAAAGTCAAGCGGCCAGCGGCCGAGAGAGTCCCAGAGCTCATGACCAAATAACCCTGTGGCGGCGGGGGGGCCCTGAGGTTGTCCGGGGTGGGTGGCGGCCACATTCCTGCCCACGAGCTCACAGTCTAGACGGTGAAATTAAAATAAGTAAGGATGAATTTGAGTTGGATAAATAATTTTATATATTACATAGAAGGGATTCAATGACTTTTATTACTAATCTAATCTAATTTCTATCAGTCATTTTTTCTATCCAAAAATACCATTGGTCCCCTGACAGTTGAGGTGGCTTTTATTAATGTCTGTCTCTCCCTCTAGACTGTAAGCTTGCCATGGGGCAGGACATGTGTCTGTTTACTTTTATATTTTCTCAAGTACTTAGAGAAGCAGTGTGGCTTCATGGGAAGAGCATGGTCTTGGGAGACAGATGTTGTGGGTTCTAATCCCAGCACCGCCACTTGTCAGATGTGTGACTTTGGGCAAGTCACTTCACTTCTCTGTGTCTGTTACCTCATCTGTAAAATGGGGATGAAGACTGTGAGCCCGACGTGAGACAACCTGATTACCTTGCATCTACCCCAACGCTTACAACGATGCCTGGCACATAGTAAGCGCTTAATACATGCTATTATTATTATTATTACTATTAAAGTGCTCCTCACAGAGTATGCTCTCAGTAAATACAACTGACTATGACATTTCATTGGCTCAATATTTACATAGAACAAATAGACAAATGTTGCTTCAGCCTGGACTTCAGTGTACTTCTTTTTGTTCTATGAGTGGGGTGGTGGGAATTACGGAGAGGAGAACGTGATGATTGAGATGTGAAGAGTTAGAGGGTTGATTGAAAAGACAGTTGCATTATCCTGGGCTGTAGCTACTCAAGATGACCCTCTGATGGCCTCTCTGGCTCTCCCGGCTGCCACTGATAGATGACATGTCACTCCTTCAAAGCATCATCAGTTATCAAAAATCATGACTAAGTAGACCTCAGAGGACTGAACTCAGTGGCTTTATGCTTTTTTATCTACTGCACTGACATTTGTAAGTATTGAAAGAGGCTTGGATTTTGTTGGAGAAAAAGCAAAACATGTAATATAACCACATCCTAATAAGAAAGATCTCAAGAGAGATGAGTGAAAAGTCAGAAAATTGTGATGTGTGGAAGCCAACTGGGAGGCAGATTCAGGTCAAGGAAAGTTATAGCAAATGAGAACCGAGTTGGTCGAAGGACAGACTTATGGATTCCTAAGCTACTCATATAATAAGAATAAGAATAAGAATTGTCTTTGTTAAGTTCTTACTTCTTGCCAAGCATAGAACTGAGTTCTGGGGTGGATACAAGATAAGCAGGCTGGACAGAGTCTCTGACCCATGTAGGACAGTGCTGCTACATGGGAGTTCGCTGTGCTTCTATACAAAGGAATGGTGACATTCAAGGATAGATAATTGGGAAGCAGAGCTAATACTTCTGTATGGAAAAAATAGCTAAGAATAGGATCCTTAGGCTGAGAAAAGTCATGATGATGATGGAGAGATTATGTATGTTTTGGAAAAAAAATCGCAATTTCTCCATTACCAAGAGGGACCAATCATAGAACACGAGCCCAGCGACGGATTTAGTCCATATTTGCTAATGTGATCTTGTTTACATGATTGAACTTTGTCCCACTTCTCAGAAAGAGCCTCCCAGAGTTCTAGGAGAAAGTTTCCTGGTGTAAAAATCAGCTCACTCCAATAGTAGCCTGATGATTGAAGGTTCTTTTGGAGGCTTTTTTCCACACTGGTGTGTATTCTCTGACCTGGGGGAAGAAAAATAAGAAAAAAGAACTTGAAAACCTGCTTTACCGGTAGAACTGGTTAATAAATGGTACTACTGGAAGCTGGAAAGCCAAAGCCAGAGATAGCCCCACATCGTCCCTTCTTCTATAGCAAAACCCCATTGCAACTATCCTGCTGGTTTTGTCCAAGTTGACTTTTTTTCCATTTCATTGCATTTTCTTTCAGCCTGGAAAGGAAAGTTTACAAAACAGCATCCAAGTCCCAAAGGCTTGGACAATAATAATAATAATGATGGTACTTCTTAAGCACTTACTATTTGCCAAGCACTATTCATTCATTATTCATTCAGTTGTATTTATTAAACACTTACTGTGTGCAGAACACTGTACTAAGTGCTTAATAATTATGATACTTTTTAAGTGCTTACTATGTGCCGTGCACTGTACTAAGTACTGGGGTGGCTACAACAAATCGAGTTGGACACAGTCCCTGTCCCATGTGGGGCTCACTGTCTCAATCCCCATTTTACAGATGAGGTAACTGAGGCCCAGAGAAGTGCCATGAATTGCCCAAGGTCACACAGCAGACAAGTGGCAGAGCCGAAATTAGAACCCATGACCTTCTGACTCCCAGGCCTGTGCTCTATCCTGTATGCCATGAATGCTCACTGTTCTAAGTGCTGGGGTAGATACAAATTAATCAGGTTGGACACAGTCCCTGTCCCACATGGGGCTCACACTCTTAGTCCTCATTTTCCAGATGAGGTAACTGAGGCCCAGGGAAGTGAAGTGACTTGCCCTGAGGTCCAGGGAAGTGAAGTGGCTTGCCCAGGGACACACGGAAGACATGTGGCGGGGCTGGATTAGAACCCATGTCCTTCTGACTTCTAGGCCCATGTTCTATCCACTAAGCCATGCTGCCCCTCAAGCATGTATCACAGTGTTCTTCACATATTAAGTGCTTTGATGGATTGACTGACCGATTGGGCGATTGGTCCTGGATTGGAATAATGCTTAGGGAGCCATTGTGAGTGAACTATTTGATTGCATTAACTTTACACTTACAGTGATTTGAAAAGCTGTTTCCAAATAAGAATGTTAAAAGTAGTCCCAACCTGACAACAGGACAGAAATGTATGTGAAAGAGAAACTAAGAAGAGAATCCGAAGGACAAAATTCAGGAAAATTGATTTGGAATTGGTCTATACACAAAGATTGCTGTTGCTAGACCTGGGGTTTCAGTAATTAAGTAATAAAAACTCATTTAGCCCTTCCATGTTTTCTAGTTGAGAATGTATTTGCTGAACCTTTTCCCTTACGCCACCGAAAAGAAATCCTGTATCTGTAATGGAACTCTAAATTTCTCAAAGCTGGATGGTGTTTTTTTACTTTTATTATAGTCTCTGAGTGCCTGTTACAGGACTCTCTATGTAGCCGGCACTCCATAAACACTATCGAACGAATGAATGTGGGATTCCGGGAGATATTATGGGTTGAGCCACGGCTCCAACTCTGTCCTGGCTTCAAACTTCAAGATAATGTCTAGCAAGAGAATAAAGTCAAGAGTACTGAGAGCAGACAGAATTGAAAGTGAAATCCTACTCTGGAACTGCAATTTTTCCATGTCATTCCCTCAACAAAGAAAGAAGAACCAGTCGGCCAGCCAGCAGTCACCACATTTTTCTAGGTGGCGCCTCTCAAGGGAAATAGAGGCTGTGTTATCTGACCACCAAACCACTGATTCAAGCGTGCTTCCCCCCAGGATAGGGTCAGTTGTCCCGCTGACACCTCCAATTTAACATGTCTAAAACAGAACTCTTCTTTTTTCCCACCCAAACCTTCCCCTCCCC
This sequence comes from Ornithorhynchus anatinus, assembly GCF_004115215.2. Lineage (NCBI taxonomy): Eukaryota > Metazoa > Chordata > Mammalia > Monotremata > Ornithorhynchidae > Ornithorhynchus > Ornithorhynchus anatinus. The sequence goes on along the minus strand of NC_041735.1, from coordinate 62,607,419 downwards.
TCAACTCTCCCATCAATATAGACAAGATCACCAACCTCCGTGTCTCCCAAACTTAGCGATAAATTAATAATAATTGCGGTGTTTGCCAAGTGCTTACTATGTGCCAAGCACTATATTAGCACCGGGGCAGATACAAGATAATCAGAGTCCTACTTCCACAGCGGGTTACCAGTCTAATAGGGAGAGAACAGGTACTCGATCCCCATTTTACAGATGAAGAAACTGAGGCACAGGCCAGTGCTCTTTCTACTGGGCCACGCTGCATTATCACCAATTTGTCTGTCTCATTCAACCCACGTATTCAGTCTGTCTCCAAATCCTGTCGGTTTTACTTTCCCAACATTGCTAAAATCTGCCTTTTCCTTTCCATCCAAACTGCTATCACATGGATAATAATAATAGTAATTAATAATAATAATCATGGTTTTTGTTAAGCACTTACCATGTGCCAGGTACTGTACTAAATGCTGAGGTAGGTACAAGATAATCAGGTTGAATGCAGTCCCTGTCCCACACAGGGCTCACAGTCTTAATCCCCATTTTACAGATGGGGTAACTGAGACACAGAGAAGGTAAGGGACTTGGCCGAGGTCACACAGCAGACAACTGGCAAAGCCGGGATTAAAACCCAGTTTTGTCTGACTCCCAGGCCCATGCCCTATCCACTAGGCCATGCTGATCCAAAGCTCTTAACTTTTCCCATCTATACTACTGCATTCCTTCATTAATTCATTCAATTGTATTTATTGAGCACACACTCTGTATAAGAGCACTGTACTAAGTCCTTGGAAAGTACAATCCAGCAAGACTATAAGCCCCTTGTGGGCAGGGGTTGTCTCTCTTTATTACTGAATTGCACTTTCCAAATGTTTGGTACCGTGCTCTGCACACAGTAAGCACTCAATAAATATGATTGAACGCATAAAGAGAGACAATCCCTGCCCACACCAAGCTTACAGTCTAGAAAGGGAGAGACAGACATCAAAACAAGTAAACAAGCATCAATATAAATTAATAGAATTATAGATATGTACACATCAAAACAAGTAAACAGGCATTAATATAAATAAATAGAAATATAGATGTGGACATATATACACCAGTGCTGTGGGGTGGGGAGGGGGGTAGAACAAAAGGAGAGAGTTGAGGCAATTCGGAAGGGAGGAGGAGCTGAGGAAAGGTGAGGTGTTTCGTCTCGGAAGGCCTCTTGGAGGAGGTGAGCCTTCAATAGGGCTTTGAAGGGGGGAAGTGTGAGAGACAACCCCTGCCCACACTGAGCTTACAGTCTAGAAGGGGAGAGACAGACAACAAAACAAGTAAACAGGCGTCAATATAAATTAATAGAATTATAGATATGTACACATCAAAACAAGTAAACAGGCGTTAATATAAATCAATAGAAATATAGACGTGGACATATATGCACCAGTGCTGTGGGGTGGGGAGGGGGGGTAGAGCAAAAGGAGAGAGTTGAGGCAATGCGGAAGGGAGGGGGAGCTGAGGAAAGGTGGGGTGCTTAGTCTTGGAAGGCCTCTTGGAGGAGGTGAGCCTTCAGTAGGGTTTTGAAGGGGGAAAGTGTGATTCTTTGGCAGATTTGAGGAGGAAGGGTGTTCCAGGCCAGAGGTAGGATGTGAGCCAGGGACCAACAGCGGGACAGGCAAGAACGAGGCACAGTGAGAAGCTTAGAGGCACCAGAGGAGTGGAGTGTGAGGGCTGGGCAGTAGAAGGAGAGAAGGGAGGTAAGGTAGGAGGGAATAAGGTGACAGCTTTGAAGCCAATAGTGAGGAGTTTTTGCTTGATACAGAGGTTGATAGGCAACCACTGGAGATTTTTGAGGAGGGAGCGGACATGCCCAGAATGTTTCTGTAGAGATAAGCCGGGCATCTGAGTGAAGTATGGACTGAAGTGGGGAGACATAGGAGGTTGGGAGGTCAGAAAGGAGACTGGGGCAGTAATCCAGTCAGAATTGGATGAGTGAGTGTACTAACGTGGTAGCCGTTTGGATGGAGAAGAAAGAACGGATCTTGGCGATGTTGTGAAGGTGAGACCGGCAGGCTTTGGTAATGGATTGCGTATATGGGGTGAATGAGAAAGCGGAGGCCAGGATGACACCAAGGTTGCAGACTTGGGAGACGGGAAGGAGGGTTGTGCCGTCGGTGACGGGAAAGTCAGGGAGAGGACAGGGTTGGGGAGGGAAGATAAGGAGCTCTGTCTTGGACATGTTGAGTTTTGGGGGTGGGAGGACATCCAAGTAGAGATGTCCCAAAGGCAGGAGGAGATGCGAGCCTGGAAGGAGAGAGGGAGAACGGGGTGGAGATATAAACTTTGGTGTTATAAGCATAGAGATTATAGTTGAAGCTGTGGGAGCGAATGAGTTCACCAAGGGAGCGAGTGTAGATGGAGAATAGAATACTGCATCAGCCTCCTAACTGACCTATCTGCCTCCTGTGAGTCCCCTCTCCTTTCCACAATGATGATGATAATGATGCTGGCATTTGATAAGTGCTCACTATGTGCCGAAAACTGTTCTAAGCGCTGGGGAGATACAAGGTAATCACGTTGTCCCACGTGGGGTTCACAGTCTTAATCCCCAATTTACAGATGAGGTAACTGAGGCACAGGGAAATCAAGCGACTTGCCCAAAGTCACACAGCTGATCAGTGGCAGAGCCAGAATTAGAACCCACGACCTCTGACTCCCAAGCCCGTGCTCTTTCCACTAAGCCACGCTGCTTCCATACTTCACTCTGCTTTCTGGATCATGAAGAAACTAAATAGTCTTCCCTTGTATTTGCACATGACACTCCTGGGGGTGAACTTTATCCCAGGGTGTGGGTGCGGCTGGGAGGCCTGCTTCTTTAGACACCACTCAGTCGTAAAGATGTGGAACAGCAAAACAAGGGATGGATGTTTAAGAATGAGAAGGACCTGAACTTTGGTAAGTGGTTGGTGGCGGGGAGGGATCGGGGGGAGATGCAAAATTTGAAAACCGGGTAAACATTTTATGGGCTTCTGATTCCAGAAATGTTTTTCAAGCTGAGGTAGAGTCACTGAATCCGAAGCGAAAGGAGTTAAGTCCCGGAGCAGACCGGGTTTCCAAAAAAAGTAGCGTGGACATGTATGAGTTCTTTCCACCGCCAGGCAGCCCACCATAAAACAATAACCAGACCGAATTTGAAAGTAACACATCCGGGTGATAATTCTTGATTAAAGACTCCTTCCTTTCCCAAACACAACCAAAGAAAGAATCCTTTAATCATGTATCATCTTCTTATTGTCTGGACATTACAAGACGCGGTTTGTAACACATGTGCCTGATGATGAAAGATGAGTCCCCAAGGAGCTGTTTAATTGTTAACTCTCTGAAGGAAAGATAAATTGTAAGATCATCTTTAAACAGTGCAGGAAACAAGCAAGGAAAGTCTGATATGTACAGCGTTCAGAAAGTCTTTGTGTAGCTTTACATTTCAAGGACTTTTGATGTACAGTTGATGAAAAGAAAATTTGACTGTTTCTAAAAAAGCCCCGCATAATTATTTTCTGCAGTGTAGATTTTTTTCTTTGCTGCTAAAGGCTTCGGTTTTGCTAACCACTGCAAACAATTGAGCTTCTCATACCATTGCCAGATTTGTAACGTCAGCAATCTAAAATGAAAATGTGGTATGTCACTTAGAATGGATGATTTGAAGAAAATTCAAGTAATACTGCAAAAATCTCGTCGATTATGTCTTTGAGAATTATTTCTACTCTTTTGCAGATTTTTTGAAGTTTCAAGTTGGAGACGGATTTTATGAACACCTTACCTAAATGTATGCAAATACATTACACCGTTCATCCATTTCATATCGTTCATATTTAATTTTATTAAGCTTCAGACTACAGCATTTGGGCATTGTATTTTAGCACAATATGCTGCACTGAGTGCTGGGGTAGATGCAAGATAATCAAATTGGACACAGTGACAAAATGGGGTACGTAGTCTGAGAGAGAGGGAGAACAGTAATTTAATCACCATTTAAAAGATTAGGGAATTGAGGCACAGAGAAGTTAAGCGACTTACCCAAGGTCACTCAGCAGGCAAATGAAAGCTTCGGTATTAGAATCCAGCTCTTCTGACTTCTTGGCCAAAGCTTTTTCCAGTAGGCTGTACTGCTTCCTAATTAGGGTCCTAATCAATCATGTATTTGAGACTGCTAAAGAAATCTGTGGAATTTTGAACTCCTCCAGAATCCAAATGAGAGTCCTGTGAAAACCCCAGGGAACATGGCTGAACCAGCCCTCCAAAAAATGCTTAAAATTGGGATTTAATATCTATCAATCAATCAATCAATCAATCTACCCAAACTACCCTATTCAGACTGTGAGCCCTATGTTGCTATGAGTCTGTGTCTGACCTGATTATCTTGCATCTATCCCATACTTAGGACTGAAAAGCAGCGTGGTTTAGTGGAAAGATCAAGGGCTTGGGATTCAGAAGGACCTGGGTTCTAATCCCTGCTCCTTGTCTGCTGTGTGACCTTGGGCAAGTCACTTAACTTCTCTGTGCCTCAGTTACCTCCTCTGTAAAATGGGGATTAAAAGTGTGAGCCACACATGGGACGACCTGCTTACCTTGTATCTACCCCAGCACTTAGATCAGTGCTTGGAACATACTAAGTACCTAACAAATACCATTATAATTATTATTGTTTTTATTATTAACAAATATCATGATTATTTTACCTTGTTAACCGAGTTCATGTTCTGACATCTGAGTCCTCTGGCTTGGGCTGAGAAACAAGACACTAAAATACTTTCTTCTCCTGACCAGGTTGGCAATTAGGGTTAAATTTGCCTGTGCAGATTTGGACACAACCATCACTGCTCTACCAAAAATTCCCTTGTTCTGAGCAGACATGGTTCCGTTAACCCTCTTTTTTGTTCCCTTCTATTTCATCCCTCGCTGGGATGTGTTCTTCTATCTGTTCTTTCTGCTTCCATTAAGTTCCTTTCTCATCTTTTTATTCTGCCTTCACCTTTTGCAATCTGTGCCTTCCCCACTTCAATTTCTCCCCCAACACCATTCCCAGATGACGTCCGGGTTCCAGACCTGAACCCTGGAGCCAAAGCTGTTTTATATTCTAGTCGGTCCACCTGCCCCCATAAACAAGTCTGGAGGGGACTCTTGCATTTAGTGGAGGGAAGTCGTAACCTACTCCTGAGAAACCGGTAAGTGCTTATCCAATACCGTACAAAAAGAAAAGGGTGTGGAAATATTTTTCCATGTATTCGCAAACTTGAACAACTGGAAAATTTTGCTTGTCTTTAAAAATTAAAGCTTATTCCATTTTACTCTTCCCACTGATCAGCTGCAGAGACCTGGTGTCTGGAGTTCAGACTTGAAAGGGATAAAAGTCCATATTCTTCGACACAGGATTGGAGTGACAAAAATTAGTATTCTGGGTCACTGATGCAATTGACCACTACTTGCTCCAGTTGCTTACAAATACATGAAGGCATCTTAAAAGGCAGTGAAAGGGAAACCCGAAAAAGTCAAATACTACGGAAACTTAGTGTATTAGACACTGATAAATTGCAAAAGCCCTATTTAAAAAATAAATGACAGCTGTTTATATAAGGAGATCCTAGTCATTTTAATTATTACTTTTGGCAGCCATCTAAGGGTTTAATCTTTTCTAAATCCCATCGTCAAGTCTTCTAGCTAGAGGGTTCAGTTACTTTGAAAAAGATCTTCATCGACTACCTACTCTAATTCAAGTTATGCTCTGAAGCAATGCTGCTCGAGATAATTTTCTGGATAAAAGAGTAGGATTGTTCTAATTTACTAATTAACTGGAAAGTGAAGGGACTATAAAGGAATATAAAATGCATGCAAATCAGATTTCTCCTTCAGAGTGTTTCATATTAAAGGACATTTAAATGTTTGACACAAATTTCTGAAATTTACATTTCTTTATGTAGGTCAACTCTTTCATTAGAGCTTCCTCAATCAGCCTCCTTAGATCTAAGAGATATAGAACTAAAATAAAAACATATTCTTGCATTCAGGAACTGAATAAAGAAGTATTATGATGTAAAGAACGGACCCTAAGAAAAAATATTCAAAATATAATTGTTACATGTATCAGAACAGCATATTTTAGTTTTTCAGAAGTAGAAATTAGCACGTGAAAATTTTGAAGAGAAAAGTATTTTTCCCCCCAAAGATTTTATGCTAATTTAACTTTTCTAAAGTATGCATTATCGATTCAGAAACAAAAGTCTCCCTTCGATTTCAGAGTTCTAGAAGAAGGACATTATTTTCTAATAAGATTAATAACCTGAAGGAAACAGACAGGAAAAACTGACGGACCAATTATATAATTTGCATTTTTAAAAGCTCAGTTGCAGTGCCTAACCCCCCAAAAAATGAATCTGGGATTTGATTAACCTAATAAAATATTCAAAAGCAGAAAACCAGAACTTTTTTATTTTATTTTCAGAAACATTGCATGTTTGATTTTAGGTCATCAGGAAACCCTTTGTCTATTTCTTACAGTTTTTTTGTTTGCTTTTTTTTTTTTTCCGTGGTGACATTTAGTTGCAGAGTTTGCAGTATTTTTGATGAAGGAAAGAGAGACAAGTTAGAAATGAGATTCAGGTAGTCTCTTAGGAATGGATTTGGCATAAGAATATGAATCTCCTGACAAGTTGGCCACAGCCATTAAAATTTGTCATGCGATAATACAGTGTCAAAGATGGCAGGGAAATAGAAAGATGAAAACTTTCTTTTTTGTTTGTTTTCCAACATCACTACACTCATCTTTAAATGTCTACTGCATTTCAAATCAGTTGCAATATTTTTGAGGTTTCATTCATTCATTCATTCAATCATATTTTTTGAGCACTTACTGTGTGCAGAGCATTGTACTAAGCACTTGGGAGAGTACAATACAACAATAGACAGCCACATTCCAAAGAGGTTTCCAAAATGTTCTGCTTCCAGGGTTCAACGAATAAAGAAAAGAAACTCACTATCTCCCAAAAGAACATTGATATTCACAGGATTTTTAAAACAGTGCCTGGCACATCGTTAGCACTTAACAAATAACATTATTATTATTATTATCATTATTCATCAAAAACAGACTCATATTTTACCAATTTTGAAGGGTTTGAAATAAAACTGAGTGCATTACATACATGAATCTGCAGTTTTCTGGGGCAAAAATCAGTAAATTGGAGCTATTAGTTGAGTGTTTCCTATGTGTGGAGCACTGTACTGAGCCCCTGGAAAAGTACAAATAATAAAGTCGGTACACATGCTCCCTGCCCACAAGGAGCTGAAAGTCTATAGGGTTAGACAGACATTAAAATAAATTACACATGTGGAGAAATAGACTCAATGGGAGAGGCTAGAATGCACCAAAAATGAAAACACTTTAGCTGATACAGTGCACTGGATTTGAGAAATAATTTTTTAAGATTTTTAAAGTATCTTTAATGGCATAATAATGTTTTACTTTTCCCAAACATCAGTTAATTATTCCACTCTCAACGGATCAAGTTGTGGCTCACTAAGCCTGTTTATTTCATAATGATTCACTGATTAGCTTTTAATGTCTAACATGAATTTTCTACTTTAATTATTTTGGGGTTTTAAACAAAACCTGATAAATTAACCACTTGGTCTAAAAGAACCATTCCCCAAAAGCTGGGCTGAAATTTGGTTCTGGATGTGTACTTTCCCTCCAGATTCTACAACCTGTGATTGACGATCTGATGAGTAACTACATTTGCATGTCTTCAGAAATTTAACCCAAATGTAGTCTTATGAAATAGGTACCTGTGGAATATATCTTAATAATAATAATAACACCTGTGATACTTGTTAAATGCTTACTATTTGTTTAGCTCGGATGGCATTGGGGTTGATACAAGATAATCAGGTTCCACATGGGGCTCAGAGTTTAAGTAGGAGGGAAAACATGTATTGAATCCCCATTTTATTGGGTCTTAGAGAAATGAAGTGACTTGCCCGAGGTTACACAGCAGGTAAGTGCCAGGGCAAGGATTAGAACTCAGGTCCTCTGACTCCCAGGCCCATGTTTTTTTTCCATTATGCCATGCTGCTTCTCTGTTATTTTATGATCATTATCATAATTTTTATTATTATATTTGTGAAGTGCCTACTATTTGTCAAACAGTGTTCTAAGCACTAAGTTATTCAGATCAGACACAGTCTCTGTTCCACATGGGGAGCTCAGTTTAAATAGGAGGGAGAATAAGCATCGAATCCCCATTTTATCCTTCTTCGAAAGGAAGTGAGAAACTTAAAGAGACATGTAAAAATGGGAAGGCTTTCTGGTCTGCCAAAACCAGAATTCTCCTTTTTTTAAAAAATAAATGAATAATTAAGCACTATGTGCCAGACACTTTATTAAGCATTGGGATAGAAACTAACTAATCAGGTTGGACACAGGCTGTATCCTAAATAGGCTCACAGTCTTATTCTCCATTTTTCAGAGGAGGCAACTGAGGCACAGAGCAGTGAAGTGACTTGCCCAAGGTCACACAGCACACAAGTGGCAGAGTCAGGATTAGAACCCAGGTTCTTCTGACTCAGTTCAAGATCTGTCCATTTTCTTAAGTGAGAGAGCTGTGCTTCAGACTGTGAACTTCAACAGTCTGGCTTGGGATTGCTTTTGCCCTCACTTGAAGTTGAAAGGACACATTAGTATGATCGCTTAGTACAGTGCTCAAGCACTTAGTACAGTGCTTTACCCAGAGTAAGTGCCAATATGGGAAGCAGCGTGGCTCAGTAGAAAGAGCCCGGGCTTGGGAGTCAGAGGTCATGGGTTCAAATCCCATCTCTGCCACTTGTCAGCTGTGTGACTGTGGGCAAGTCACTTCACTTCTCTGTGCCTCAGTTCCCTCATCTGTAAAATGGGGACTATGACTGTGAGCTTCACGTGGGACAACCTGATTACCCTGTATCTACCCCAGCGTTTAGAACAGTGCTCTGTACATAGTAAGGACTTAACAAATACCAACATTATTATTATTATTATTATTACTCTGTGCCAAGCATTGGGCTCAGTTCTGAAGTAAATAACCAGAAGGGCATCATCCCTCTCCCACGTGGGACTCATTGTCGAAAAGGGGTAGAGAACAAATATTTTGTCTCCATTTTATCAATAAAGACACTGAGGCCTAGAGCAGATAAGGGACTTGTTCAAGTTCACACAGCAGGCAAGTGTTGGAGGTGAGGCTAGAGCCAAGGCCTTCTGACTCCCAGCCCCATGCTTGTTCCACTTTGTGCCTCAGTTATTTGGACTTGACCAAACTTGGTTTGTTTGACGGGCAGCCATTCTACCGAAGGCACAGAAACCTGGGAAGCGTGTGCCGGCTGGATGGATACCTGGGTCCTCAGCTAAATAATGCCATTGCTTGTGGGTGTCTTGCGTCATCAAGTCTAATTTCATTTTTGGTTGTGCAACAGTAAACCTTTCAATTGGATCTCTTTTGTGGGGGGTGGGGCGAGGAGTTGGGGAGGCTTAAATGTCTGCACTGAAGACCTACAGTCTCTAGACTGTAAGCTCGTTGTGGGCAGGGAATATGTCTGTTTATTTTGTACTGTACACTCCCAAGTGCTTAGTACTGTGTTCTGCACACCCTTAGTGCTCAAAAAATTCGAATGACTGACTGACCTAAGAATGTTTTGCCATTTATTGAAAATGCAAGGAAGGTTTTGAGTCAAAATGTTTAGTCAGAGACAGTTGTGTAATGATAGGTGGATCAGAAGACCAACAGACTCTCCAGATGTCATCCATTCTATTTCCCCCCAGCTATATTATTGTGGAAACAGTGGAGAACAGATTAGAAATCTCCCAGGTCAGGCAGGGCAAGAATTCCATGCTCCTGATGACTGCCCCCCGGCTCCACCCCAAGTGATATCATACAGCTATTACTAGTCCCCAGAAACCTCCCCTGCCCATTCCTCATCCCCCAACCAGTGAAGAGCCAGATTGAAAATATTTCTGGTCTCCCTAAGGTAAAATTGCTTTTATCACTTCATTTTTAGAGAGACTTTATAGTTTCCTTATCACCCTCCAAAAACCACTCAATGAAAAGCAAACTCTTGCAAGAAAGGCAGATTAAAACAGATGAGCATGTGCCAGCTAGGATGGTTAAATCATCTACAGGCACAATGACTGAGAAACTGTACTTTCATTAGGACAAGAAAAACAGTGCAACACCATTACCTATAATTATATTGGTGCAATACTAATATCATCTAATCCTAAAATGGACCCATCAAAATATCGATCAAGTAGAATAATTCCTTACTTGATTCTGCTTGAATGATTATAGAGTAGTCAGTCAATCAACCAAATTTATTGAGCATTTACTGTAGGCAGGGCACTGTTCTAAGCATATGGGAGAGTACTATATAACAGATTTGGTGGACATGTTCCCTGCCCACAAAGAACTTACAGTTTAGAGGGGTAGATAGACATTAAAATAAATTATGTATACTTATATAAGGGCTGTGGAAATGAGCGTGGGTGAATAAAGGGTATAAATCCAAATGCAAGGTCAATGCAGAAGGGAGAGGGAGTAGGGAAAATGGGGGCTTATTTGGGGAAGCCTTCTTGGAGGAGATGTGCCTTCAATAGCAGCATGGCCTGGTGGATAGAGCACAGGCCTGGGACTTAGTAGAACCTGGATTCTAATCCAGGCTCTGCCACGTCTCTGCTGTAAGACCTCGAGCAAGTGACTTCATTTCTCTGTGCCTCAGTTACCTCATCTGTAAAATGGGGATTAAAATTTGCGGGCCCCAAGTGGGACAGGGACTGTGTCCAACCCGATTTGCTTATATCCACTCCAGTGCTTAGTACGGTGCCTGGCACATAGTAAGCACTTAAATACCACAATTACTAATTATTAATAAGGCTTTGAAGGTAAGGAGAATGGTAGTCTGTCTGCTATGAAAGGGATGGGAGTTACAGGCCAGGGGCAGGGTGTAGGCGAGGGGTCAGCAATTGGATAGATGAGACTGAAGTACAGTGAGTAGATTTTCATTAGAGGAGTCAAGTGAGCTTTTTGGGTTGTAGCAGGAAATCAGTGAGGTAAGATAGGAGGGGGCAAAGAGATCGAATGCTTCAAAGCCAGTGGCAAAGAGTTTCCGTTAGATATGAATGTGGAGTAGTTCCTTGATGTCTTAGGACAAAATAAAATTTATTGTAAGCCATCATTCTCAGGCACACAGGATGGTGGACAACAGGTCCAGAACAGTCCACCTTCAGGTCTCTTTTACAACTAAAGATATTACCTTTCTTCAAACACATGGAATTTGTTACTGTAGGAAGTTGCAATGGCTGAAATACCAGCAGTTTTAAGTGATGTTGGGTTGTATTCATAAATGAGAAATCCATAATCGAAGGACAAGTAGAGGTGTAAAGGGAAAAATTAGGACTGTTAGGAAGAAAATGATTGACCGCTGCCAAACATTTCCTACTGTAGGAGGCAGCATATTGATTGGAATGGATGAATTGTTGGGATGACCAGTCATGATATTGCTTCTTTTCTTATATGATACATTTTCCACACCCCCATTTAACTCTCGAATTACCTATGCACTTACCTCTGTAACTTTTCAGCCCTTTATATTCGCCCTGAAGTCAGCCCCACAACACATATATTTATGTACATATCCATAATTTATTTATTTTAATTACTGTCTACCCCTTTAGACTGTAAGCTCCTTGTAGGCAGGAAACATGTCTACCATTTCTGTTATACGTAGTCTTCCAAACACCTTGTACAGTTCTCTGCACACAGTAAGCTCTCAATAAATAACCTTGATTGGTTGATAGAAAGTCAGAGCAGACCAAGTTCACAATCAACCAAGGATGTTTATTGAGCACTTACTCTATCCGGAGCACTGTACTAAGCTCTGGGGAGAGTACAGTACAACAGAGTTGGTAAACACATTCCCTATACAGACTGGAGACAAGAAAAGAGTTTCCCTTTTTTAGGCTGACTTCACAGGATGTTGCAGAAGACAGAACAAACAAGAGCTGCAATATAGCATTTTTATTCACTGACTAATTATGGAATAGAATTGAGACAGGTCAGTTGTTTCCTGGCTACAGGAGATGTCGTGTGACCAGAGTTTAACCTTGTGCATACTTGCTATATTAGGTTTTATTTAATATAATTTACTTCTCAACGTCCCATTAATTCTGATGTCTCCAAAGTGCCCTGAAAATACCTTAAAATATGCATAATTACCAAAAGGCAAATAAACATATATATATATATATATATATATATATATATATATATATATATACTTCACTGTGCTGCAAAGGAGCCTTAAAAAGTGGAGGTTTTGTGTCCAACAGGCCTAAGAACCCCCCCCCCCCCCGGAAATTGTGGCAGAATAGATGTAAGAAACACTTAGAATCATACAACATTAGATGGACAAAACCAATTTTTCTTGGCTTGTGAATATTATGTGTTTTTGTTCATACAACATTAGATGGGCAAAACCAATTTTTCTTGGCTTGTGAATATTATGTGTTTTTGTTCATAAACCAATCCTGTAAATAGTCACTGAAGAAGGATTTAAGGGCACTGTGAGACTTCCTTTGGCTTTCAAAGGCAGAAGAGACATTTAGTGGAAGAATTCTGAAGCCAGGCTTAACATTCAAGTTCCTCTGAAGGGAGAAATTCCACTGATATTGTTTTTGAAGGCTCCAAAACCTGTCCATGTTCTTTAACTGCCAATGCATAGTGGATTGGGGGAGGGAAATGAAGGGAGCAGGGAACTAAATGAAAGAATAATACGGACTAAACGATCAAAGTCAACTGCCACTGAATCTTTCATCAGGAACATAAGATCTATGGGAAGAGGCACCTGAACTCTTTAAATGCTCCCTTCCGTCTCTAGAGACTCTGAAGACATTCTCTTCGGCCTGATCATCCTCTAACATAGGGGATGTAAGAGTCTCAACCTAGAACAGCAACAAGAAATTACTTGAGATGATCCCAAGAGGAGGTAATCCCACTTTAAAGCACAAATAGAATAAAACAGCTCAAAGTGGGGAAAAGCATTGGAAGCTACACTGAAGTTTTGCCTCTAGCTGGCTGAATGGCTGTTTCAGAGATAATGAGGACTAAAACTTTTGAGAATTGCACGGTCTTAAAGTACATGGGGAAAATTCTTTCCCGAAACCAGCCGAAGACCTTGAATGTTATTGGCACTCCCTGCAATTTTTAACCTAGCCACTTAACAAATATTCTTCTATCACACAGGTCTACATATTTTCAATGATCTACCTCATCATAAATCTTGATAACATGATTTAAGTTAAACTTTTATTAAAATAATGTTAGGAAAAAACATTATTAAGGTTCTTTGACATGGGTATATGAGGGCGCTTGTAAAACAAAACTGTGGAAAAACCAAGGATTTTAACAGCTCCAAAAAGGGTTTTTTTCCCCTTGCGGTAATTTGTTGTAGAAAGCAAGGCGGTCTACATAATTAGGCATTTAGATGACACTCATTCATATCTTAGTAGAAAAGTGTTCACTACTTTTCACAAAACTCCTTCAAAGATCAACATTATATTATGATCTCTGTTTCAACAGGGAATTAAACTGAAATTCAAACTGAGCTGTAGTGATTGTCCAAGGTCATCCAGCAAATCATCAGCCCAGATTTTCCTGGCAGGGAATGAAGAAAGGAAGGAAGACAGGCAAGGCTGAGGGTGAGACCTATGAAACTGAAATCAGTGATGTTCTTCTGAAAGGCACCTAGACAGTGTACAGAGACTCCAAAACAAATTTCAAAAATACCATCTGCATCATATAGTCCAGTCTTTTTAGAAGATAAAATTTATAGTTCTTCCATATCCAAATAGAGCCGAGAAATTTAAAAATGACAGAATAATAACGTTTGATGGAGTTTAGAAGTCTCCCAGAGTTTTCATTATGATCTTTCCTTAGGGCAAAATGAACAAGCCTAGCCTGGCAGAGATTTTCTTCTTTATTTCTTTGAAGTTTTATTGAAAATGCCCTGCTTCAGAACAAAACTCCTCCACCAAAGAAGAAAATCTATTTAAAAGAAATGTGGTGTAATTTAAACAGGGAGCCTGGTTTTCCACTGTGGGGCAGGAGAGGAAGAGGAGAGTTAGCTGGGGTAAATGCATCTTTTCTATGAATCACTATCGATAGTGGGGGAGAAACTAGCCTTCTGTGGCATCATTTAGTCAGTGGGTTAGCCGGGTAACTCTCAAAAGAGGCAGAGGAGGGGAGGAACAAGAAGAGGACAGTTGGCAATGGGTTCTTCACTTTATAGTTAATATATATACAATGTGAAAAATAATGTAGGGACACGTATTCCCTGCCTCCAAGATGCTTACAATGTCACAGAGGAGTCATCCAGACAAAAATTATCTTCAGTTAGTGGGAGCAGGTGGAATAAAAGGATATAAAAATACCTAACAGGTATGAAAGAGCCTCTGTGTCACCTCTGAACATGGGTGTCCCCCTTAAACACTTTAATGGTTCCCTCTCCCCCAGCCCCACAGCATGTACAGCATATCCGTGTAATCTGCCATTTCCTCCCTCTGTGTCCCTCTAGATTGTAAGCTCCATGTGGTCAGGGATCTTATGGGTAGGGAACATATCTACCAACTGTGTAAGCTCATTGTGGGCAGGGAACGTGTCTGTTTCTTGTTGTATTGTACTCTCCCAAGCGCTTAGTAAAAAAAAAATGTTGATATTTGTTAACTGCTTACTATGTGCAGAGCACTGTTCTAAGTGCTGGGGTAGATACAGGGTAAGCAGGTTGTCCCACATGAGGCTCACAGTTAATCCCTATTTTACAGATGAGGTAACTGAGGCACAGAGAAGTGAAGTGACTTGCCCACAATCACACAGCTGACACGTGGCAGAGCCGGGAATCGAACCCATGACCTCTGACTCCGAAGCCCAGGCTCTTTCCACTGAGCCACGCTGCTCTGCACCCAGTAAGTGCCCAATAAATACGATTGAATGAATGAACTCCGTTATACTGGACTTTCCCAAGAGCTTAGTATAGTGCTGTGCACACAGTATGAGCTCAAAAAATACCAACGACTGATTGAACAAAGAAGTGCCGAAGATAAGAATGAAATATATAGGCGACTGCTGGGTTAGTACAACCAGGATTCCATGGAGGAGTTGCGATTTTAGGACGGTTTTGAAGATGGGGAGAGCTGTGACAGAGTGGGGATGAGGTTCCAGGCTCATGTATTCAGTCAGTTGGCCATTTTGAACGTACACAAGTAAAGGAGTTATTGTCCTGTGGCTTTTGCTTTTACTTTTTATAGCCTTGGTGCGGGAGGAAGTAGGCCCCAAGTTCCCTTGGCAACAAGACGAGTTGAAACGACATACAAAATCTGAATCATCACTGAATTATAAGAGGATTTCTGTTTCCAATCCTTGGAACTAATTTACGGATTTTTTTTTTCAGTGCTTGCTAGGATTCCAACTAAACCCTTTGTAGTGTAGCATGAGGAGAAGATCTTGGGCCTCTGCCACTGGATTCAGTAGAGATCTGTTCCCTGTGGACCCCTTGAGGCGACTCTGTGGGGAACAGGGGAGGGGAGAGAAGGGAATGAGGGTGGGGCTCGCTTCAGATTTTTGGAGGGGCTTCTCAGGGATTTTTACCCATAGAGCAGGCCCCTAGGCCTTGAGGAATGTTCACAAGAAGCCATTTTAACTCTACCAAAAACCCTCAGAAAACTGTGGCCCTTGACCTTTCCCATGTTCCCATACCCTCTCAAGTTTGCTGCCAGCTATGGACAACCAAATAGAGGTCATTGCTCCCTGAGAGACAAATGGACGCCGACTTCCAGTGCTTCCTTAGAACCCGACTTGGTTGGCAGTAGGTTTTCTAAAAGGGGTCGCTCCCTTGTAGGGAATATAAGTTCCTCCCAGGAC
Source organism: Ornithorhynchus anatinus (assembly GCF_004115215.2). Classification (NCBI taxonomy): domain Eukaryota; kingdom Metazoa; phylum Chordata; class Mammalia; order Monotremata; family Ornithorhynchidae; genus Ornithorhynchus; species Ornithorhynchus anatinus. The sequence goes on along the minus strand of NC_041735.1, from coordinate 62,591,445 downwards.
AGATCGTAGCTCATCAGCTAGCCCGGGAGTAAACCTTAAAGGCAGAATTCATCTAGCTTCCTTCCCGCCGGGAAAGCCTGGCTTCTTGCACATACACATGTTTGAGTGTGACACGATGTATCAAATGCTTGCGAGAAGTCCCCAGAAGGAAGCTACATGCTCATTGCCTTCCAGGTGCTTATAATCTAATGGAGAGGACAGAGAGAGCAAGCACAGTAAATTAGTTATTTACAAAGAGTGGGAGCAGGAAGAAGAACAAGAGTCTAACAGGAAGTTATACAAATATATCAGGATAAAATTTCTTTAGTCTGCAGAATCAGGCTGGAAATGAGACAACAATAGCCAATCTCAGAGCAATTCAGAACTTCTGCTTCCATTCCAGATGAAACCAGAAATGCATCTGGAGGAGCAGCGTGGCTCAGTGGAAAGAGCACGGGCTTTGGAGTCAGGGCTCATGAGTTCGAATCCCAGCTCTGCCACTTGTCGACTGTGTGACTGTGGGCAAGTCACTTCACTTCTCTGTGCCTCAGTTCCCTCATCTGTAAAATGGGGATTAAGACTGTGAGCCCCACGTGGGACAACCTGATTCCCCTATGTCTACCCCAGCGCTTAGAACAGTGCTCGGCACATAGTAAGCGCTTAATAAATACCAACATTATTATTATTATTATTATCTGTGAGCAAAAAATTGAAAATAATGTGAAAACAGCACCCTTCCACCTCTTTTGAACATTAGTCTTTGGTTCAAGCGGCTTATAACCCTCCTTGCATCAACCTCCTCACTGAATTACCTGCCTCCTTTCTCTACCTTCACCAGTTTTTACTGCACTTTGCTGCTGAGCTCATATTTCTGAAAAATGTTTAGTTCCCATCTTCCCACTCCTCGAAGACTTCCAGTGATTGACACTTCATCTCTACATTGAACAGAAACTCTTTACTACCGGCTTTAAAGCACTCAATCGGCTCTCCATCTCCTTCCTTACTCACTGATCTACTACAGCCCAGCATGAACACTTCACTCCTCTAATGCCAGCCTACTCACCGTACCTCTCGGTCCTGGAACTCCCTCCACCTTCAGATCTGATGAACCACCACTCCATCATATCACATCTCCTCCGAAAGGTCTTCCCCAACTAAGCTGTCATTTCTGCTACTCGCTCTCCCTTCTGCCTCCCCCCATGACCTTGGATCGGTAGCCCTAAATCAACCTGTCTAGTGTGATTAGCATGTATCTACCTCGGGGCTTAGAATAGTCCTTGACACATAGTAATGTGCTTAACAAATCTTGTCTTATGTTGGAGAGTTGTCTCCGACCCATAGCAACGCCACGAACACATCTTTTCCAGAATGCCCCACCTCCATCTGCAGTCGGTTTTGTAGTGTATCCATAGAGTTTTCTTGGTAAAAATACAGAAGTGGTTTACCATTGTCTCTTTCCACACAGTAAGTTGAGTCTATGCCCTCAACTCTCTCCGCTGCCCAGCACAGGTGAGTTTTGACTTGTAGCAGATTGCCTTCCACCCGCTAGCCACTATCCAAGCTAGGAGTGGAATGGATATGCCTCTGCTTGACTCTTCCTCCCATAGTTGAGACGGGTAGAGTACTGGAAACTCTCCAGCTGTGACCCTGAGAGGGGAGCTTAACAAATAGCATAATAATAATATTGGCTTGATGTTCTCCCCACCCCCAGATTCACAGCACTTAATGTACATATCGCTCCTCCTCATCTAGACTGTAAGCTCTTTGAGGGCAGGGATCACGTCCACCAACTCCATCATAGAGTACTCTTCCAAATGCTTAGTGCTTTTTTTCTCCCGACCTGGTTCACACCGTATCCTGGCTGTAAGAATGTTGTCCTATTTAACCAAAATTCGTAGTGAACAATCGGTGCTAGAAGAACTGAGTGCATTTCTTCAAAATCAAATTGATGGCATAATGGATTAAGAAGAAATATAGCCTAGTGGAAAGAGCACAGAACTAGGAGGAGGCCTGCTGTGTGATCTTGGGCAAGTCATTTTAATTCTCTGTGCCTCAGTTTCTCTATAGATAAAATGGTGGTAAAAATACTCATTTTTTCTTCTCCTTAGATTGTGAGGTGTGGGACAAGGAGTGTGTCTGATGTAGGTATCTTGAATCTAGAATCTACCCCAGTGCTTAGCACTTCATAAACATTCAGCAAATATCATTATTGAAATTGTTAACTTTATTGAATACATAGGCTAGTAGACGATCATATGATACATTTACTGTGGATCTGAGGGACATTCATTCATTTTACCATATGCCAAAAGGGTAGGTTCTGGAGGTGTACAGGAGATGGGACACAGAGGAGAGTAAACAACACCTAAAGTTAAAATGATGTCAGTATGATTGCGAGAACTTGATTTTGAAATATTTTAAGTTTTAGTTGTCACGCTCTTGGCTATCTATGTTTTATATGGTATTTAGGAAACCAGAATGTTGTGGTAGGTGAGCTTCAAAACAAAAAAGCTGAAATGCAGTTAGAAGAATATTCACTCCAGACCTAAAAATGCTCCTCAAGTTAATTTGTATGCATACCTTCCAGAGGGATGTTTTCAAAATTATTCCCAGAAAGGACTTGAACAATGACCTAACTTTGATGTTTCTTTGACCTTCCAAGTTGTTCAATTGGCCTTCTTTTTTCCTACCACTCTAATTCCTAGAAACTAGTTCTGCTTAGATTTACTTAAAATAACATGAGCAACAGGCTTATACTATCCAAAATCCATGTTGAGACATGAAGAATTATAATCGAATTTAACTTCAGTTGATTTTTTGGAAGTCCTTTTGCTTGTTGTTAAATCTACTGTTTAGTTACCTTATCAGATCTAGTCATCCACAGCCTAATTCAACCAGTACTTACTTCCATTTGTGAGCATTTGAGTCTTGAGTTTCTTAAACAATAAGCCTGTATTGTTGTGGTTTTGATATTTTAATTGGATAAATGCGCAATTTCTTTTTGTTTACTTGAACCATTCCTAAATGAAGTCATAATGTGTATTTCATGATATTGTGTAACTTGTTTTGTTTTCCATTTTATTAAAAAACAGAATAAGGAACATTGCCTTGGTACTATGGGATATTACTAAAAAGGAACTTACACTTTCCCACAGTTGCCAAATTTAGACTGAAAAGATCAGACTTAATAAAATTAAAGTTCCCAACATCACTGAGGCTCTCTGATGTCTCACATTCACTTATTATTCATCACTGAAATAATTAGGTTTGTTTCTCTTCCAGTCAGAAAAATCCCAGCTAATTGACATTTTACTTGAGCTCCTCCCTTCACTTTTTTTTTCTTCAGGCACTGGACCTACACTGTATTTCTCTGGTTGGATTCCTGCCCACCCCACCCTCTCAGTTCATCTACGCCCGAAGAGTTGATTGGTTCATGAATTATGCAGTGCTTTCTCCTACTCATTGATTTGAAGATTATCATTAAATCAATCACCGACCACCCTTCTCCTGCAGGGCCGCTGTCTGTCTCTCTCTGTCTCTTAGGCCATCGATATTGGGAGAGTTCATTAGACCAGGAAGCATACAATGCTTTCAACTCATTGGTTCCCAGATAGTCCTGCACCAATCACTGGTCACTATTCTCCTGTGAAGCCGCTGTCTACCAATCTTTTTGGGCTCTTTTCCTTATCTGTCCCTCTCTTCCTCTCCATCCAGACTGCTGCCACATTAGTCCAAGCTCTTAGCCTATGCCTCCTTGATTACTGTATCAGCCTCCTTGCTGACTTCTTGGCCTCCTGGCTCTCCTCAACAGAGTCCATACTTCACTCTGCTGTCCGAATCATTTTTCTTCAAAAACGTTCAGTCCATGTTTCTCCACTCAAGAACCTCCAGTGGTTTACCATCCACCACTCTCCTTACCATTGACTTTAAAGCACTCGAACACCTTGCCCCTTCCTACCTCCCCTCACTAATCTCCTACTACAACCCAGCCCACACACTACGCTCCTCTAATGCCAATCTACCCCCTATACCTCAATCTCATCTGTCTTACCACTGACTTCTCACCCATGTCCTGCCTCTGGCCTGGAATACCCTCCCTCTTCATATCTGGCAATCACTCTCAGCCCTCTTCAAAGTCTTATAATAATAATTATGGTATTTGTTAAGCGCTTACTATGTGCAGAGCACTGTTCTAAGCACTGGGGTAGATACAGGGTCATCAGGTTGTCCCATGTGGGGCTCATTTTTTTAATCCCCATTTTTACAGATGAGGTAACTGAGGCACAGAGAAGCGAAGTGACTTGCCCAAGGTCACACAGCAGACGAGTGTCGGAGCCGGGATTAGAACCCACGACCACTGACTCCCAAGCCCGTGCTCTTTCCACTGAGCCACTCTGCTTCGCTTATTGAAGGCACTCCTCCTCCAAGAGGCCTTTCCTGACTAAACCCTCATTCCCTTTCTTCCATTCCCTTATGCATCATCCTTGCCTTTGGATTTGCTCCCTTTATTGACCATTATTCAAAACGAGATAGGATAAGGGCTTGGATCAGCATGGTAACAGTTTGGATAGAGAGGAATGGGTGCAGTTTAGCAGCATTTTGAATGTAGAACTGACAGGATTTGGTGACAGATTGAATATGGGAGTGGAATGAGAGAGATGAGTTCAGGACATCAAGATTATAGGTTTGTGAGATAGGGTGGAGAGTGCTCTACACACAGTAAGTGCTCAACAAATGTCATTAATTGATGGATTAATTCATTCTAATGTCTGCCTCCCTCCCTGAAATTTCAGCTCCTCAAAGATAGGGATCATGTCTACTGATTTGACTGTACTCTCCCAAACGCTTAATATAAAGTTCTGCATACAGTAAAGGCTCAGGATGTACCATTGATTGATTAATTAATCTTCTACACTAGACTGACCTATCTTGAAAAGGCTGACTGGATTCTTCCTAAAAGACAGAACATAGAACATAGACCTGGGAGTCAGAAGGACCTGGGTTATAATTGCGGCTTCACCACTTGTCTGCTGTGTGACCGTGGGCAAGTCACTTAATTTCTCTGTGCCTAAGTTCCCTCATCTGAAAAAAGGGGATTAAAACTGTGAGCCCTGTGGAACAGGGACTGTGTCCAACCTGATTGGTTTGTAGCTACCCGTGCTCTTAGAACAGTGTCTGGCACATCTTGTCTTATGCTGCCGAGTCGTCTCCGACCCATAGCGACACCATGGGCACATCTCTCCTAGAATGTCCCTCCTTGATCTGCAATCATTTTGGTAGTTTATCCATGGAATTTTTTTTGGTCAAAATATGGCAGTGGTTTACCATTGCCTCCTTCCAAACCATAAACCTGAGTCTTCACTCTTGATTCTCTCCCATGCCGCTGCTGCCCAGCACACACACGCCCTCCCTCCTCACCTCCGCCAAACTGATTCTCTTCCCCTCTTCAAAACCCTACTTAAAACTCACCTCCTCCAATTGGCCTTCCCAGACTGAGCTCCTCTTCTCCCTCTACTCCCTCTACCACCCTCCCCTTCCCCTCATCGCAGCTTAACCCTCTTTTCCCCCCATCTCCCTCCGCTCCTCCCCCTCTCCCTTCCCATCCCCTCAGCACTGTACTCGTCCGCTCAACTGTATATATTTTCATTCCCCTATTTATTTTGTTAATGAAATGTACATCGCCTCGATTCTATTTAGTTGCCATTGCTTTAAGAGATGTTCTTCCCCTCGACTCTATTTATCGCCATTGTTCTCGTCCGTCCGTCTCCCCCGATTAGACCGTAAGCCCGTCAAACGGCAGGGACCGTCTCTATCTGTTGCCGACTTGTTCATTCCAAGCGCTTAGTACAGTGCTCTGCACACAGTAAGTGCTCAATAAATACTATTGAATGAATGAACGTTTGACTTGAGTGTGACTTGTAGCAGATTGCCTTCCCCTCACTAGCCACTGACCAAGCTAGGAATGGAATGGGTATATCTCTGCTTGACTCTCCCTCCCATAGTGGGGACTGGTAGAGTACTGGAAACTCTCCCGGTATGACCCTGAGAATGAGCCTGGCACATAGTAAACACTTAACAAATACTGCAATTTATTTATTTATGTATTTATTTGTCCTGCCAGCTCAGCTGCTGAATCAGGAGACGGTCAATAGATTTTAAACTACTGGAAGTCAAGAAAATCATTTTCTTCTATGTACTCTGCCAAGCTTTTAGTGCAGAACTTTACACTCAGTAAGCCTGACATAAACAGAGCCATGCTGCACCAAGCCACTGGACTTAGTTCTAATATTAAATTTGAAGACGTAAACTCCCTGTGGGCAGCAGTAGCATCCATCGACTCTGGTGTAATGTACTCTCCCAAAAGCTCACACGGTGTTCTGCACACAGTAAGCACTCAATAAATACCACTGATAATAATAATAATGTTGGTATTTGTTAAGCGCTTACTATGTGCCGAGCACTGTTCTAAGCGCTGGGGTAGACACAGGGGAATCATGTTGTCCCACGTGGGGTTCACAGTCTTCATCCCCAGTTTACAGATGAGGGAACTGAGGCACAGAGAAGTTAAGTGACTTGCCCACAGTCACCCAGCCGACAAGTGGCAGAGCTGGGATTCGAACTCATGAGCCCTGACTCCAAAGCCCGTGCTCTTTCCACTGAGCCACGCTGCTTCGGTCTATGACACTGGTACCAGAGAAGCAACATGGCGCAGTGGAAAGAGCCTGGGCCTAGGAATCAGAGGACCTGGGTTCTAATCCTAGCTCTGCCATGTACTTGCTGTGTGCTCTTGGGCAAATTACTTAACTTCTCTTTGCCTCAGTTCCCTCACCTCCAAAATGGGAATTCAGTACCTGTTCTTCCTCCTACTTAGACTGTGAACCCCAAGTGGGACCTGATTATCTTGTATCTACCCCAGTGCTTAGACAGTCGTTAACACGCTCTAAGCGCTAACCAAGTACCAAAATTATTATTTATTAAAAGGTTCAGTGTGATGTTTGACCTCCATGACGTCAATCCTAGCAACCCTATCTTTTCTCTCTACATCACTAACTTTCCCTCTAGTAATGCATGTCCATTAATTTGTCTAAAACCTTTCTTGAATCTAGCAATGTTATGTGCCTGCCACAAATTCCTGTCGTAATGAAGACCATATATTTATCACCTGTTGTTGAGAAAATTGTTCATCTTTCATTCAATCAGTCGTATTTATTGAGTGCTTACTGAGTGTAGAGCAACCGACTTCAGCTTCGGTGGAGACCCCTCCAGTCTTTCACCTCATCCTAGTTTTGTGGGATTTGGTGAGCCATGGGTCTGGTTTTGCCTTGTCCCCACACTTCACCTCATCCTTATTCAAAGTCCAGGAATCCTCCTAACATATCCATCATCCCCGGAGCCCTCGGCTGTAGCTCCAGTCTTGGGGAAGTGCATCCGCGAGAAAACACTTTGTGCCCTGAAGATGTAGAGAATCAGAACGAAAAGAGCCTCTCTATTTTGAAATGACTGATATGAGGTATCTCACGTCATTCTTTTTCATACAACTTGAGAAGCAGTGTCGCCTAGTGAAAAGGGCGCAGGTCTGGGAATCAGAAGAACCTGATGTTCTGTATTTATTGACTACCTAGTGGATCTTATTGCATAAAAGGAAGATGGTTCAGCACATAGAAAGTACTCAACAAATACCATTCTTATGACATATTTTATAGTTGATATATTCTTCCATCAGACCAAGTTGATGAGAAAATGGACTCACTAAGTCTGTAAACTCCTTGAGGGCAGGCATAGCGCCTACCGACTTTATTACATTGCACTCCCCCAACTGTTTAGTGCAGTGTTCCGCACCCAGTAAGTACTCGGAAAGTACAATCTTACTTGCTTGACGAGGGGATCCATGAAAGGAAGAATCTCACAGAAATTACAAAAGCAGAGTACGAGTGGCTTCTAGCATAACGTACTTGTGAACACTCTCATCCCACCTCATTCTCACCATTTGTTCACCAGGTTTCACACGGAGCACAGCAGAGCAGACTTTTTCTGTTGTATTGATCTGCACCCTGCATATTTCAGCATGGCTGTCCTGTTCCTCTCATCCTAGCTAAAGAGACGGGCTTCACACCAGGGTAGACACATCTATAAGCCAGGATTTCCCCCCCGACAGATTTCGCACAAGATTATGCATGACATTTGGGCCAAGAATTCATCTAAACCTGTTAATGCTATGACCTTTTCATCACCTTGCTAAAAACTACAGGTTCGTCCAGAGCACAGCATAAGTGCTAACTGAAATATAGGCATTAAAAAATGATTTGGCAGTGCGGTGTTGAGTTTCTTGCAGATATCAATCTAACAAAAACATTACACAGAATGCTTTAAGCCTGCTTAAAAGGGTTCAGATTAGTTCTCCCTTTCAGTCAAAGTTAAATAATATTTACACTTAAATTAAAATTTAACTAAATTTGGCAAGTTCAAAAGTTTGTGACAGTTGAGACTCTGCCATGTCTGGTTTGGATTGGACGGTGACTTCAAAGCTGTAACCTTCCAGTTCCTTTCTGTCCAGTCCTGTCTAACGTCCGTTAAAATTAGGCACCGATAAGATGAGCTTCTCCTACTGGATGTGTCGATTCTGGAAAGCAAAATGTATTACTTGTAAAATCTCCAGAAACTCTGGTAACTTTCAGAGGAGAACAGTGTATTGTTTGAGGATACACTGATGTTTTTACAATTAATGCATTGTTGTCTGTGGGAAGTTGTTTTGGCTCCGATTACCCAGATTGATATCTACGTTGATTAAATTGACTGGCTTTCTGCACAACTCCTCAAACCATCAGGCAGAGCCAGGCAAAGAATTGAACCCAGGGAAACCAGACCCTCAACGGTGAGGGTCTAGAACGCGGGCCGATCACCAACACGGAAGAGAGGCTTGTCCCATCTTTCCTTTACTGGGATGCAGCAGGCTGCCTAAAGAGTATGGCCTGGTGCACAGAGTCTAGGCCTAGTAGCCAGAAGGACTTGGGTTCTAATCCCACCTCTGCTACTTGTCAGCTGTGTGACCTTGGGCAAATCACTTCTCTGTGCCTCAGTAATCTCATCTGTAATATGGGGATTAAGAGTGTGAACCCCATGTGGGACATGGACTGTGTCCAACCTGATGAGCTTGTCTACCCCAGCGCTAAGTATCGTGCCTGGCACGTAGCGAACATTTGACAGATGCCATTAATAAACAAGACAAACAAACCAATTTTTTTAAAAAATCTGTTCTGCGGCGAGCTTGTCTTATGCTGTCGAGTTGTCTTTGACCCATAGTGACGCCACGGACGCATCTTTCCCAGAAGGCCCTACCTCCATCTGCAACCGTTCCGGTTGGGGATCCATTGCGTTTTCTTGGTGAAAATATGGATGTGGTTTACCATTGCCTCCTTCCACACAGTAAATTTGAGTCTCTGCCCTCAACTCTCTCCCGTGCCCCTGCTGCCCAGCACAGGTGAGTTTTGCCTTGTAGCATATTGGCCTGCCACTCGCTAGCCACTGCCCAAACTAAGAATGGAATGGACAAGCCTCTGTTGACCCCCTCTCCTGTAGCCAAGACTGGTAAAACACTGGAAACTATCCAGGTGCGGTCCTGAGAGGGGAAGAGCTGGAGTAGATATAAATTAATCAGACAGTCTGTGTCCCGCATGGGGCTCACAGTTTTAACCCCCATTTTACAGATGAGGCCCAGGGAAGTGAAGTGACTTGCCCGAAGTCACACAGCAGACAAGTGGTGGAGCTGGGATTGGAACCCAGATCCTTTGACTCCCAGGTCCGCGAGCCCCATATGGGCGTGGCTCAGTGGCAAGAGCACGGGCTGGGGAGCCAGAGGTCATGGGTTCGAATACCGACTCTGCCACTTGTCAGCTGTGTGACTGTGGGCAAGTCACTTCACTTCTCTGTGCCTCAGTGACCCCACCTGTCAAATGGGGATTAAGACTGTGAGCCTCACGAGGGACAACCTGATGACCCTGGATGTACCCCAGCACTTAGAACAGTGCTCTGCACATAGTAAGTGCTTAACAAATAACAACATTATGTCCAACTTGATTATCTTGTATCTACCCCATTGCTTGGCACATAGTAAGCGCTTATCAAATACCATAATTATGAATTATGATTATCATTTCCACTAGGCCACACTCCTTCCCTGCTCTGGGAAGGCTTTCAATAGGGATTTTAGAGGAGATTGCCAGTCTTTTGGATATTTAAGGTTAAGAAGTTCCAAGCAGGAGGGTCGGTCTGAGGCAAGCAGTTGTCGGAGGGGTGAGGCGAGAATGAGGGACAGTGAGTAGGTTGGTATTCGAGAAGTGGAGTGTGTGGGCTGGGTTGTAGTGGGAGAGGAGTGAAGATAAAAAATGGGGAGAGTGCTGATTGAGTGCCTTGAGTTCTGTCTTCTTCCCAAATTGCTTGAGGCTGAAGCGTTCGGGTTTCATCGAGGGAGCAGGAGAACTCCTCGGCTGTGCTAGCGAGAGCAGTGCCGGCTGCAAATGTCTCTTGCTTTAAGAAGAAGAAGAACTGGAGGCAGCTTGGCCCAGTGAGAAAAATCTGGGGAGTCAGGATATCTGGGTTCTGGGTTCTGGTCCCCTCTCTGCTGCTGTCCTACGATGTAACCTTGGACAAGGCTCTTACCCTCTCTGGACCTCAGTTTCCTCTTCTGTAAAGCGGGGATAAGATACACGCTCTCTCTCTCCCTCTTCGATTCTGAGCCGCATGTGGTAAAGGGACTGCATAAGTACCCCAGCACTGAGCACAGATAAGCGCTTAATCAATACCCTCAGAACTAGGAGTTGCTGTTGCTGTTGATGGCTACAATCGCTGGTGTAATGGCCTGTAATAGGGCCTTGCTAGCAGGAGTTTCTGGCATAGTTGCTTCGGCCAGTGTAATAATAGTAACTGTGGAATTTGTTAAGCACTTGCTATGTGCCAAGAAGTGTTATTAATAATAATGATAGCATTGGTTAAGTGTTTTCTATGTGCCAGGCGCTGTTCTAAGCACTGGGGTAGCTACAAGGTAATCAGGTTGTCCCACATGGGGCGCACAGTCTTAGACCCCATTTTACAGATGAGGCGCAGAGAAGTGAAGTGACCCGTCCAAGGTCACACAGTGGACACGTGGCAGATCCGGGATCAGAACCCACATCCTCTGATTCCCATGCCCGTACCCTTTCCACTAGGTCCCGTTGCTTCTCAGCAGCCAGGGATAACGTGACTCTCCCTGGGCTGTGGCAACTTCAGCAGCACTAGGCCTCAGTGAACCGGCTCAGCAGGCCAGGACTCTACTTCCTGATCCAGTCCAAGACGGGCCGGTTTGGCTTCCACGGTCCCTCGGCTGAAATTCCGTCCAACTGAAAGACCATCTGGCTTGGGGGACACTGTTACAATCCTCCTGGGGCCACTGGGGTGAAATGGAAGAGGCAGAGGGAAGGAGGACACTGAGTTCTGCCCTTCATCCCTTTGCTTCTCTCGCCTTTGTCCCCTCCCACCGTTTCCCTCTCTCCTTTATATTCCACTCTCCCTTGTCCCTGAGGGTTACGGGGATTTCCAGTTTCAGCAGGAACCTCCATACGCCTCTATAAGAATCCGGGAAGTCTGCGCTTTCTCTTTTCTCACAGAGAAAATCCCATTTTCTTTCCATCTTGGGAAATTGAATTCATTCTCTAGAAATCCAAAGAGTTTATTTCCCTTATGTTGTTGCTTCCTTAAACTATATATTGAATGACAATGGGGTGCAAGTGAAGGTCAAATTAAAATATCACTTCCTTCAGTTTGTGGAACCAGCCTGATCATCAGGCGAAAGGTCAGGATAAGTGCAAAATATTATAAATTATTATTGGCACCATCAGATGCTATTATCATAGTTAGGGAAACCTGTTCAGAGGAGGAAGGTTATTGTGATATCGCAGGAAACTACTAAGTTTGAGTTCCTCCAGCTATGGCTTTCTTACCTTGCACACTTCCTCATGGCATTGGTTCACTGGTAATTAATTAATCAAAAGGGAAGGCTGATTTTTTGTCAGATCCCTAGATCTGCTTTTGGCTGAAATAGGCTGAAATAATTCTAATCTTCAGAGGCCCAAAAGGTGACACTTTCTTGAGTGTGATCTCTCTCTTCCTTCCCACTACCTTCCCCCTCTCTTTCACCTCTCCTTCTCCTCTTCCCTGCCTCCCTCTCCTTCTGTCTCTTTCCTTCTCTTTTTTCCCCCTCCCTATTTCCTTCTCTATCTTTCCCTCTCCTCTCATTCTCTCTCTCAGTTTGCCTCACCTTTTCTTTCTTTCCCCCTTTCACCCTCTCCCTGTCTCCCTCTCCTACCCTCTCTCTCCCTTTCCCCATCTCCTTCTCTTTCTCTCCCTTTCCCTGTCTCCCTCTCCTTCTCCCTCTCCTTCTCCCTTTCTGTTTCCCTCACTTTTTCGCTGACTCCTTTTTTCTTTCTCCCTTTCTCTCTGCCTCTCTCTCTCCCCTCTCCCTCTCTCTCTCCCCTCCTCCTCTCTCTACCTTTCTGCCCCTCTCCTTTCTCTTCTTCCCCTCAATCAATCATTTATCACCCCCTCTCTCTTTTTTCTCTCCCCCCTCTTTTCCTTTATTTCCCCATCATTCCTTTTGCCCCTCTTTCCTTCTACCCTTCCCTCCCTCTCTCCTTTCCTTCTTTCCTTCCCTTACTCTCTCCTTGTCTTCTCCCTCTCTCCTGTCTCTCTCCCTTTGTTCTTCCTGTCTTTCTTCCTTCTCTCCTCCTCCTTTCCCTCCCTCCCTTTTTACCTCCCTAGTGCACTGGGCTGGAGGGAGAGAAGGTGGGGACCAACAACTCCTGGGACATGGTTGAAGCAACCACTAGCCGGCCTGCCGATGGAGAAAGGAGAGTCTTGATGCGGCATCAGCAGGTGGGCGCAGCTCAGTGTCAAGCCCTCAGTACTCGACCCCCTCCCCTTCTGGATGGTCAGACTGGCAGGTAAAGGCGAGGGATGGAGGGCTTGATCTCCATTTTTGCACATTCTCACTGGCACCTTTTGAACTTTCTTTAGGTAACACATGAAGCCCAATTTCTATATCTCAGAAGCACCCATCCAAGGCAACAAATCCCTCTTCCTCACAGTAAAGGTCACCTGAATGTGAAGTCTCTGGATTAATAGTAAGGTTGGTATTTGTTAAGCTCTTGCTATGTGCAGAGCACTGTTCTAAGAGCTGGGGTAGATACAGGGTAATCAGGTTGTCCCACGCGAGGCTCACAGTCTTAATCCCCATTTTACAGATGATGGAACTGAGGCACAGAGAAGTTAAATGACTTGCCCACAGTCACACAGCTGACAAGTGGCAGAGCTGGGATTATCACCTCCTTGCTCAACCAGGGGGAAAAATATTAGAGATAGACTGTTTGGTGCTCTTTTCCTTAACTTCTGTTGGAGCCGGGCATATGGGCTCTGTCATAAATCACTCTGATTGGCTTGCGACCACAAGGCACATCCAAAATAGACAACTGTGATAAGGATTTCTCCCCACAGGAAAGCAGCCTAGTTCTCAGAAAAGCACCCAACCTGGGCCACGAGGAATGCAGCGACATCAGCGAAATGAATGGGCCGGAGATGAAGCTCGCAAAAGGAAATGAAATTCCCTTCGGGATTACTCGGCTCTCAGCCTTCAGGCACCCGGGAGTCTGCCCAGAAGGGCAGATTCTCATCTACAAGGTTCAGGAAAAATCAGCTGCACATGCTTCTGGGGATCCAGAAATGGCAGCTCAGAGTTTCTTTAAATCATGCTTTGTCCACCCAGACAGGAGAACTTTGCCTGGTGAACAGGCCAACCAGTAACGTGGCTCTTCTATTCAGGTGGTTGCAGGGAGAGAGCCTCAGCCTGGATGCTAACCACGGAGTAATGAGAACAAGCCCAGGAGAGAGAGTTCTGTCTTTCTCATCTAAAAGCCTCCCCGACCTTATTCCTACCAGGAAGAGAACAGTGCTAGTTTAGTACATATATAGCACTTCTGTGCATATCTGTAATTTATTTATTTATATTAGTGTCTGTCTCCCCTTCTAGACTGGAAACTCCTTGTGAGCAGGGACTGTGTCTGTTTATTGTTGTATTGTGTTCTCCCAAGAGCTCAATACAGTGATCTGCACACAGAAAGCACTAAATAAATAATATTTAATGAATGGTTACTGTATTTATTGAGTGCTTTCTATGTATATTTACAAGATATCAGATTGATTACAGTCCCTGGCCCATGTGGGACCCCACTCCTCATTTTACAGAAACTGAGGCCCAAGTTGGTTAAGTTCTTTGCCCAAGATCGCCTGGCAAGGCAGCGGCAGAGCTGGGACTGGAACCCGGGTTTCCTCCGTTTTTCACTAGGCCGTGATGCCTCCCTGTTGCATTATGGTGGTCTGGTGGTCTTGAAGCAGCGTGGCTTAGAGGAGAGGATAGTTCATGGGCCTGGAAGCAAGAAGGACATGGGTTCTAATCCCAGCTCCACCACATGTCTGCTGTGTGACCTTGGGCAAGTGTGGAAGCACAACGGCCAATACCTTGCATTTACCCTTTCTCTTTCTGTCCTTTCCTTCTGAGCTGTTTCAGCTCTAGGTCTGCTTGACCACTCTGGTTGTGCTTGGTCATTTGATTGACTCGAATAACTTGGTCATTGGATTGACTCCAACCCAACTTGGTTACACAGTTGTCTAAAATCGAAGGGCCAAGCTCGATTTGAGCCAACCACATTATGTCATATCCTAGGCAAGATGAAACTACTCATTTGAATTCATCAAGACTCCTGGCCCTGCTAATCAATAGTACCAGATCACCTAGAACAACGCAGGTCTGGGCCTGGATGGAAACACCCATGAGACTTGCTGCTTCCTATCCTAAAGTATTTCTCTTGTAGTCTTCAGATCATTTTGAATGTTATACCAGTGATATGGAAAGAAACTGCATTGCTTGAAGTTGAGCTGGCTTTGACTAGCAGAGGAGATTCTGCCTTTCAACAACCCCTCCCTACTAGTACTAGAAGAAGATCTAGTAGTAATAATCCTATCCCTTACATACCTTTTTTTAGCACAGAGTAGAATCTTTGAAGTTTTCCTTCTACATAAGTCACTTAACTTCTCTGGGCCTCGGTTACCTCATCTGTAAAATGGAGTTTAAGAGTGTGAGCCTCATGTGTGACAGGGACTGTGTTCAACCAGCTTAACTTGAGCCTACCCCAGTGCTTAGAACAGTGCTTGGCACGTAGTAAGTACTTAACAAATTCCATAATTATTATTATTATGATTGAGAATCAGCGTAGCTTAGTGGAAAGGGCACGGGCTTGGGAGTCGGAGGTCATGAGTTCTAATCCCAGCTCTGCCACTTATCAGCTGTCTGACTTTGAGGAACAGAGAAATTAAGTGACTTGTCCAGTGACCTTATCTGTAAAATGGGGATTATGACTGTGAGTCCCATGTGGGACGCCCTGATTACCTGGTATCTACCCCAGCACTTAGAACAGTGCTTGGCACGTAGTAAGTGCTTAACAAATGCCCTCATCATTATTATTATTATGGGTCATTTTTTCTTTTTTTTCTTCAGCGACTAACTTCGGCCAGAGATTTAACAGCGGAAGAGCAAAGGGAACAGGGCCCCTCCCGCCGATCCTCATTTGCAAGTGAAGCTGGTGGTCTTTTGGTACTGGCTTGGCGCAGATCTACTAGATAGTTCCCGATCCCTGGTTATCCAACCTCAATAGAGTCGTTCATATGTTGTGTGAACAGACCTGAATTTGTAACCAGGACAGTCTCCCCTGGTATAAGAGTCCTCTCTGCCAACCAACCTCTAGTTCGTAGACTGAAAGCCCCCCTGGCCTGAACCCGGGCTCACGTTTTATCGCCTACGATATGAGGGAGCGCTGCCCAAAGGACAGAGCAACCTTGATTTAAGTCTACATTTGGGGCTACAATTTACATAAGAGGTGTTTGGTCGGTTTATGACGCTGTCTGGGAGTCCTATCAATTCTATCAATCCTGAAGCGAAGGGGTTGAACTACGACCCAACTTGGCAGCAAGAAGTCATACGGCGCAATCTGACACGGGCCTGATGTCTGTCCCCCACGTGCAGCCCCATTCGTGGTGCCGCCCCGCTCTGCTTGATGGAAAGAGCAGAGGCCTGGGAATCAGAGGACGTGGGTTCTAATCCCGGCTCTGCCACTTGTCTTCTGTGTGACTCGGGGCAAGCCATTTAACTTCCCTCTGCCTCAGACACCTCACCTCATCAAAATGGGGATTAAGACTTTGAGCCCCACATGGGTCAACCTGATTACCTTGTAACTAACCAAGGGCTTAGAACAGTCCTTGGCACATAGTAAGCACTTAACAGATACCGTGATTATTATTTTGACACAATCTGCCGCCGGCCTGGTCCCCACCTCCGAAAAAGACAGTGGTCCTAGCTCACAGGTGAGCAGTTCATCCTTGCGGAAACGGAACGATTGCGCTTGCCCATTTAAACATTTTGTAGACTGTAAGCTCCCAGTTGGCAGGGATCACGTCTACCAACTCTGTTGTACTGTACTTTCCCAAATGTCCATTACAGTGCTCTGCACCCAGTAAACATTTGCTAAATACCATTGATTGATTGATCGATTGATTATCCCTGGAAGATTTTCAAAACGGGGATCAAAGACAATAACAACTAAGATTCACTCATTCATTCAGTCATATTTACTGAACGCTTAATGTGTGCAGAGCACTCTTCTAAGCACTTGGGAGATTACAATATAACAATAAACAGATGCATTGAAACCTCAGCGGTGGTTTATTCTGTCTGCTTGAGAGTGTAGATCACTCTGTCTGCTCAGTCATCCCAGATCTGATTTAGATTGCAGGAGCTACTCCGAATCCCCGAAATAATTGAGTCTACGAGATCGAATGGAGTTGTGTCCCCGCCCAGAACAAAGGCCCAAGAGCCCTGGCCTCCTTCCCCAACAAGGAATGATCTCAAGGAATAAGGAATCCACATTACTAGCGGTGGAGTCCACGTGTCTCTCTCTCTTCCAGAACGTTCCTTGAACTGAAGAGAAACTCAAGATCCTGTAAGCCAGACCAGACCCGGAAGGGAAGAGAGGCTGCTGTTTAATCTTTGTTCACGCGGAGAGGCCCCAGATGGCCTAAGGTGACATAGGCTCCTGAAACCAAGCCTGTAATTGGGTGAGGAAAACCTGCGGCCAAGGCTCCTCCATCAGCTCTCACCCACAGGCCCCTGCAATAGCACGTGCCAAAATTCGCTTTTCCTTTTCTTTAAACACATAAATAAATACCCCGAGCTCCTGCCTGGAACCCATTTATCAACTGGTTTCACATCTTATCCTTGTTGAAATGCAAAATGCTTTGTGTTCAGAAAAAAAAAGAAAGGGAAGTGAATTACTCCAGGCTGGAATACACACACACACAGAGTGACAATTGAATTTGTAAGTTCCTTGTGGGCAGGGATCATGTCTATAAACACCGTCGTACTCTCCCAAGCGCTTACTACTCTACACACAGTAAGTGCTCAATAAATACAATCGATGGATTGATCGATTGGTCCACGTAATACCATAAGCTCCTTGAGGGCAGGGATCATGTCTCTCAACTCTGTCGGGCTCTTCCAAAGGCTTAGTACAGTGCTCTGAGCATAGAAAGCGCTCAGTAAATACTATTCATTCATTCAATCATATTTATTGAGCACTTACTGTGTGCAAAGCACTGTACTAAGTGCTTGGGAGAGTACACTATAGCAAGAAACAGATCCATTCCCTGCCCGCAATGATTAATTGAATAAAATGTTGAGGAGAAGAGATTGTTTGGTATATGTGACTCTAGGAGGCAGTGGGATCTAATGGAAGTCGTGAGGGACAGGCAGGGAGTTGGAGGAGCTGTTGTATCTAATTCTATTGTATTAGACTCTCCCAAGCGCTTAGTACACTGTTCTGTACATGGGAGTCACTCAATAAATACCACCGATTGATAGATTGATTGATCTGGGTTCTAGTCACAACACTACCATGCTTGCCGTGTAACCTGGGGCAAGTCAGTTCTTCTGTCCGGCCCTCAGCTTCCCCATCTGTAAAATGGGAATGATAATACCCAGTACTTTATCTACTGGATCTCCTTTCGTGTGAGGTTATGTTTTTGAATTATTATATTCACCACTCTTATTAAGAATGCTATTATGATCGTGAATTTTTCCAAAGTTCCACCTAAACTTTCATATTGAATTTGGGACTAAAGTTTCCTCGATAAATGCTCCTTTAACATTAATCTGTCTCGGATTAGGTAATCTGTGTACTTGTAACATGCTGTAACAATTGAGAAACATGTGTGTTCTGTACAAACATAATAACTGACAAAAGGATTAATCTATTTGATTCAGCCGATTTTTTTATATCTGTTCAGTGAAACTGTTTTTTAAAATGTTGTTTTGTGGCACCTTTTTATCATATCATATGATGTCATCAGTTGTGAGAACAACTGGTGCTCATTTTCTAAATTAGTGATTTGTCCAGATGCCTGCCAGGGACTCTGCCAAAATATAGAGAGACACTTCTATTGGAGGAACAACCCTTCATAAGAGTTTCTGGATTCATTTTTTTTATGAGCAATATGTAGGTGGTTTACCACCTGAAGCTAGAACCTGTGCAGAAAATATTTTGAAAAAACGACCATATTGTTCTCTACCAGGCGATTAGTACAGTGCCCCGCACATGATAATCATTTGGTAAACACTGCCGATTGATTGTTGACAGTCACTAAGGACGTCTTCTCCATGAGCCAGAGGTGGTGGTGGGTAGACGTGAATCCGCATGTGACTGCAAGGTCCTGAGTGTAAGCTCGTTGTGGGCGGGGAACGTTTCTACCAACTCTCTTGTACTGTGCCCTCCCAAGCACCTGGTACAGTGCTCTGCGCAGAGTAAGTGCTCAATCATCGTCACTGAATGATTGATTGGTTCATGAGGAAGTGAAGACAGATCCACAGTGGAATGTTTCTTGGAGGATGCCCAGGAAAATGGGAGCCAAACTACTGTAAAGGTCAATTAAGAATTACTAGACATTGGTTTCCCCATGTGGCCTGCCATTATAACTTCCAAAGAGGATGAAATTGCAACTCCTCCAGGAAGCCCTCCCTGATTAATCACTCATCTCCCTACCCTACTTCCCCCCACAGCTGCCATTTTGTACTTCTGCCCACCCTAAGCACTTGATATTTGATATACTTGATACATTTGATATTCACCCCATCCCTAACCCCACAGCATTTGTGAACGTATCTTTAAATTTTGTAGAGAGAAGCAGCATGGCTTAGTGGAAAGAGCATGGGCTCGGGAGTCAGAGGTCGTGGGTTCTAATCCCGGCTCCTCCACTTATCAGCTGGGTGACTTTGGGCAATCACCTAACTTCTCTGTGCCTCAGTTATCTCATCTGTAAAATGGGGATGAAGACTGTGAGCGCCAAGTGGGACAACCTAATTTCCTTGTCACACTGCTTGGCGTATAGTAAACGCTCAGTAAATGCCATCATTATATTATAAACCATTTATTCATGTTAATGCCTGTCTCCCCCTCGAGACCATAAACTCGTTCTGGGCAGGGAGCGTGTTTCCTGATTCTGTTGTTCTCTCCCAAGTGCTTTACATAGTGCTCTGCACATAGTAAGCGCTCAGTAAATATCACTGGTTGATTGACTGGACACTCTCATCACTGCACTTGTATACCTATCTTTATTCTCTGTTGTTGCTGCCTCCCTGCAAGTTGTTTTATTGCCTGTTTCCCCTCTCAAAATCGTAAACTCCCTGAAGCCAGGGAACAGCGTTTCGTATCACCTAACTCTACTGTTCTCTCCCAAACATTTAGAACAGTGTTCTACACAGAGTAAGCGCTCAGTAGGTACTAGTGTTTGATTGATTGATTGATTGATTTCTCTTGGTAATAGTAATAAATAACAGAGAAGCAGCGTGGCTCAGTGGAAAGAGCACGGGTTTGGGAGTCAGAGGTCATGGGTTCTTATGCCGGCTCCGCCACTTGTCAGCTGTGTGACTTTGGGCAAGTCGCTTGACTTCTCGGTGCCTCAGTTACCTCATCGGTAAAATGGGGATGAAGACTGTGAGCCTCAAGTGGGACAACCTTTCATTCATTCATTCAATAGTATTTATTGAGCGCCTACTATGTGCAGAGCACTGTACTAAGCGCTTGGGATGAACAAGTCAGCAACAGATAGAGACAGTCCCTGCCGTTTGACGGGCTTACAGTCTAATCGACTGTATCTACCTGATTACCCTGTATCTACCCCAGGGCTTAGAACAGTGCTTGGCACATAGTAAGCGCTTAACAAATACCAACATTATTATTAAAGAACGGTACTTGTTAAACCCTTCCAGTGCGCCAAGCACTGTTCTAAGCACTGGAGAAGATACAAGATAAACAGGTGGGACACAGTCCTCATCCCACATAGGGTTTACAGTCTGAGTAAGAGGAACTAGGATTTAGTTCCCATTTTACAGATGACGTAACTGCAGCCCAGAGAAATTTAAGTAACTGGCCCAGGGTCACCCAGCAAGGCAAGTGGCGCAGCTGGGATTAGAACCCAGGTCTTCTGACTCCAGGCCCGGGCTCTTTCCACAAGGTCACTTCCCTAAGAAGCAGACGGAAGCGGTTTACTTCTCAGAGAAGTAGACTGAGCATACAGTTTTTTCTTGGAAACCAGGAGACTCAGGATTCTATCGTAAGTGGACACATTTTCCCTTCCCCATGCGGGAGGGTGGCGGACATATGAGTTAAAGAGAGAAAAGCCGCAGTGGCCTAGTGGAAAGAGCCCAGACTTAGGAGTCAAGGAACCTAAGTTCCAAACCTGGTTCCTCCTTCCGCCTGCTATGTGAACTTGGACAAGTCACTTAACTTCTCTATGGCTCAGTTTCCTCATCTGTCAAATGTTTCCTCCTCTGTTCTCCTTCCTTTAGACGACGAGCCCATGTGGGGTAGGGACTGTGTCTGACTTGATTACCGTGTATCTACTGCAGGATTTAGTACACTGTTTGGCACTCAATAGGTGCTTCACAAATACCACATTAGTATTATTATTCTCTGTGCCTCAGTTTCCTCATCTGTAAAATGGGGATTAAATAC
Source organism: Ornithorhynchus anatinus (assembly GCF_004115215.2). Taxonomy (NCBI): domain Eukaryota; kingdom Metazoa; phylum Chordata; class Mammalia; order Monotremata; family Ornithorhynchidae; genus Ornithorhynchus; species Ornithorhynchus anatinus. The sequence goes on along the minus strand of NC_041735.1, from coordinate 62,570,326 downwards.
CTGTTGTCCATCACACTTATGAGTCCCATGTGAGACAAAGGAACAGCCTGGCTTAATGGAAAGGGCAGGGGCCTGGGAGGCAGAAGGTCCTGGGTTCTAATCCCAGCTCCGTCACAAGTCCGGGCAAATTTGGGCAAGTCACTTAGTCACTTATCCGTAAAACAGAGATTAAGATGGTGAGTCCCATGTGGGGCATGGACTGCGTCCAACCCGTTTATCTTGTATCTATCCCAATGCTTAATACAGTGCCCAGTTTATAGTTTGTACTCAACAGATACAGAGAAGCAACGTGGCTCCGTGGAAAGGGCACGGGCTTCGGAGTCAGAGGTCGTGGGTTCTAATCCCGGCTCCGCCACCTATCAGCGGTGTGACTTTGGGCAACTCACTTAACTTTTCTGTGCCTCAATTCCCTCATCTGTAAAGTGAGGATTAAGACGTGGGACAACCTGATTACCTTAAATCAACCCCAGCACTTAGTGCTTGGCACATGGTAAGTGCTTAACAAATACCACCGTCATCATTTAAAAAACAAACACAAATTATTTTATGTCTATCCCAGAGCTAATTACGGTGCTTGGCATGGAAGTCAAGCTAAGCATTTAAAGGGAGAGTAGACTTTCTCTGGATATCACTTCCCAAAACGCGTGCCAGTTCAGAGCAGAAGATCAAAACAAACTAGTTGTAAGTAGGAGGAGGCGTGTTGCCTTGTAAGAAATCCAATGGCAAACTGTGCCACTTTATGAATCAGAGTTGCAATGAGAGTTATCGTAACATTTTCCAGACACCGCCTAGGAGAGATACACGCAAATGCATTTGTTTGTGGGGCCTGGGATGGGTCTCGTTTGGTAAAATACATGATAGTATCTGTCGTCTAAAAATTAATTTCATAATGGTATTTCATGGTAGCCAGGGCTTGGGTCACCTTGACTGAAGTTTTGCACCTTTTGCTTTCCAAAGCGGGATGACGTTTTGCCTTCAGACATTAAAAAAAAAAAAATCTCTGTAAGCCTGGGGTAGTCGGAGGTTAATCGAGTGATTTGAAATGCTTTCAAACATACGGGATAGGGCAAAAAAAAATTCAGATTAAACTTTTTTCTGCCATTTTAAAAGCCTACGTAAATGTCAAGGCAAATGGAATGCAAGTGGAACTGGAGATAGGATCCCTAATTTCTATCATTTGGAAATAGCTTTTGGAGGCAAAAGATTTTTTGAAATCATAAAAATGAAAATATCCAGGAGGTTGTCTTTTTCTAGCACCAGTGAAATTTTAAACCCGAGAATACAACATAATAATAACGTTGGTATTTGTTCAGCGCTTACTATGTGCAGAGCACTGTTCTAAGCGCTGGGGTAGATACAGGGTCATCAGGTTGTCCCACGTGAGGCTCACAGTTAATCCCCATTTTACAGATGAGGTAACTGAGACAAAGAGAAGTGAAGTGACTTGCCCACAGTTCACACAGCCGACAAGTGGCAGAGCAGGGATTCGAACCCCTGACCTCTGACTCCCAAGGCCGGGCTCTTTCCACTGAGTCACGCTACTTCTCTAAACATGTCAAGCATGCATGCCAAATGTCACAGATGAGTATGAATTCTAAATTTGTTAGCAATTTCATGTTCTCTTGATGAATATTGAAGTCAGGTAACCAATTCAACCGGTAATGATATAGTAAGGATGGAACCCAGGCCAATCACACCTGCTTGAGCCTTTCCCTTACTATGTACTATTTGGGGACATATTGAATCTAACGATGGCTTAGCGGATATAGCACGGGTCTGGGAGTCAGAAAGACCTGTCTTCTAATCCCGGCTCTGCCACTTGTCTGCTGTGTGACCTTGGGAAGCTCACTTAACTTCTCTGTTCCTCAGTTACCTCATCTGTGAAAAGGAAATTAAGAACGTGAGTCCTATGTGGGACAGGGACTGTGTCCAACCCAGCGCTTAGAACAGCAGATGGCTCATAGTAAGTCCTTAACAAATACCATAATTATTACTTTATTGTTATTATTATTATTATTACTACCTGATCAATCCCCCAATTAGCTTGTATCTACCCCAGTGCTTTTTACACGTGGGTGGCCCATTGAAGGCACTTAACAGATACCGTTTAAAAAACAACAACCCTCAGCTTTCGGTAGGCGCTTGAGCTTGGATTTACACCCTTTATTCACCCCTCCCTCAGACCCACAGCAATCCGTAATTTATTTATTTATATTACTATCTCTCCCTTAGACTGGAATTTCACTGTGGGCAGGAATCATGTCTACCCACACTGTTCTAGTGTACTCTCCCAGGTACTTAGTACAGTTCTCTACAAACAATAAGTCCTCAGTAAATACGATCGATTGATGGAACTCACCCAAGCTTTTAAAGAAGAAATCTCAAAAGCCTCCCGCTTAGGAAATTCATCTTTAGAGATAAATGATTTCTCCTTGGTCATCATTCGGAGATGAGGAATACCTGAGAAGCAATAAGACCTTATGGAAAGAGCCCGGGCCTGGGAACCAGAGGATCTGGGTTCTAATCCCGGCTCCATCACCCGCACGCTGTGTGACTTCAGGCGGGTCACTTAACTACTCTGGGCCTCAGTTTCCTCATCTGTAAAATGGGGATTCAATACCCATTCTCCCTTCTACTTAGAGTGGGAGCCCCATATGGGACAGGGACTGTGTCTTACCTGATTGGCTTGTACCTACCTCAGCACTTAGTACAGGGTAAGTGCTAAACAAATACCATAGTTATTATTACTAGTGAGCACAAAATAAATACTACTGATTGATTGTAGCTTTCTCTTCTTATAGATAAATAATCCCACTCTAATTTCACCTTTCCTCCTGGGTTTCATTTTCCAAATACTTATTCCTTTTCCTTGACCACATTCCTGTTTTTCTATGTCCCCAGTTGATAAACAGTCTAATGTCGAATATTCAGTTTGTACCACTCAAAATCTGCTTTATGGTCATACACTCAATGAGTCCTCATTCTTCCACTGACTGTATTCCAGAAGTGGCTGAGAAAAGAATTGTATAGGATTATGTCTGATTCCCAGCTGTAGTCTCTCCCAAGTCCTTAGTTCAGTGCTCTGCACACTATGTGCTAAATCAATCTGATTATTACTTCCACCTTTAATAAGATTCTGACTTGAGATGAGTGGAATAAGGAGGTTTGCCTCCCAATTCCATGCCAATGACCTTGTAGTTATCAACATCAGCGCATCGCTGACTACTGTTTAACTTCTGGTCCACCAGGACCTTTGGATTCTTTTTGCCAAGATCAAATTGAGCCAGTATTCCTTAATATCAGGATTAGACTCCCTCCACCTAGCAGCTGGGCACATTCCCAGGATTCCCGGGAACCGGATATGAAGGTTAGGAAATCATCATGATCAACATCATTATCAGTGTCTACAAGGCCTCTAATGTATACAGAACACCGTACTAAGCTCTGGATAGAGCATTCATTCAATCAATCACATTTATTGAGCACTTACTGTGTGCAAAACACTGTACTAAGAGCTTGGGAGAGTATAGTATTAACAGCAGACACATTCCCTGCCCACAAGCAGCTCGCAGATGCAACTCCCTGCCCACGGGGAGTTTATTGTGTGCAGAGCACTATTCTAGGCCTTCAGGAGCATAAATAAAAGGCTCCCAGAGACCGGTGATTCCTTAGATGATGTGGCTAGGAGTGGGGACTAAGGTCTGGTCAGACAAGTAGGTGATTCATAACTCTCTTATGAAAAGCGGCGGGGTTTAGCTGGTTTCACGGACCTCGGAGGAAACGGTTTTACTGTCTTTTCGAGACACTCAAAATCAAATCAAATACATGGCAAAAATGAGTATGGAAAAATGTCATTCTCGGGGTTTTATGCTGACAACTGAGTGGGAGTTAAAAAGAAAAACCCCAACGAGGTGATTTTATCACTTTGGGAAGTGGTAGTTATAGTTTCGTGTGCAAATTTCAGTCACATCAGTGGGAATGAGTGAACCAAAGTTGAAAGTTTGGTAGCTCTTCCATTGCCGTTTTATCAGATTGCGAAGCACAGCAACTTGCCATGTTGTGGTTAATCACTTCTGTGGTTATAAATGTCAAGAAATGCCAGACTTTCAACCCTTAAACATAGAAATGTGATTTTTGTGTGTGGTTTCCTATCCAAATGAGTCACTGAGCCGACACCTTCAGAGAGGGTGACCCTGTTTTAGAAATTTTAATCCTCCTGAAGTTGTTATCAACTTGGTGCAGGGTTCAGGAGGAAGAAGATGTGGGTGTCGAGTAGTTCTGGGAAAATGCAGAGTAGCTGGTGCAACTGGCAAAATTCAATCGCCTCATTTCTCCTTTTGAACTCATTCTACTTCTAGCTACCTCCCCATCAAGCACTTAGGCCAGTGTTCTGCACAGTGTAAGCGCTCAATCTGTATGATTGAATGAATGAATGAAGGAGGAGCCTTGAGATTATCATCAAACCCGCACTAAATTTCCTTCAAATGGAGGTAATAGCCACATCGGGTTCATCAAGCAGTAGGATTTATTGAGTGTCTTCTGATGGCAGAGCACCGTACTAAGTGTTTGAGCAGTACGATAATTTAGGTCGACAAGAGCCCTACTGTCAAGGCGTTTACGGTTAGTCTAGCTGTGTAATCTCAGACCCGCTTGACCACGTGTTTCCACTGTGCATTCTGAGAATTAGGGAATTAGAGGATGTTCGTCCAACGATGACGACTTGTTTGGCTACAGTGTTGCCTCAGCAGAGGAAGAAGCAGTTTGTGTGCGTGCGTGGGTGTGCATGTCAATAAATATGTTTGAATGAATGAATGAATGACTGTGCACGTGTGCATGTGGACGGCATCAAGTCTGGCACAGTGGAAAGAGCAAAGGCCTGGAAATCAGGAGACGGGTTCCGATCCCAGCTCCACCATTTGCCTCCTGTTTGACCTGGGGCAAGTAACTTAAGGTTTCTATGTCTATGTGCCTCATTTTCTTGTTCTCTCTCCCTCTTAAAGAATGAGCACTTTGTGCATCAGAGACCGTGATCAAGCTGATTATTTTTCATTTATCCCAGTGCTTGGTTTATAGAAAGTGTTAACCAGTTGCCAAATTATTATTTTTGCTGTTCATACTGCTAACCAGTGTCGTTTACTCTCTGTCCTCTGCCGTCTCTCACCCCTTCTCTCTGCCACATTTCTCCTCCAGCACTGCCTGAAAAGTTGTCATCTGTTGGACTCTTTCTGCCCCCCAGAACGTTTTCATGAAGCTCTGCTTGAAGCACACCATCCTTTCATTAAATCTTTCCCAGAGACCCCTGCTTTTTGCCTATCAAACCGTTCAAGACCAATCAGTCCTAGGCTCAAACTTCTCACTTTCATTCAGTGGTATTTACTGAGCGCTTACTATGTGCAGAGCACTGTACTAAGCACTTGGGATGAACAGGTCGGCAACAGATAGAGACAGTCCCTGCCGTATGACGGGCTTACAGTCTCAATCCTCATTTTACAGATGAGGAAACTGAGGCCCAGAGAAGTGAAGTGAGCTGCCCAAGATCACACAGCAGACAGGCGGTGGAGCTGGGATGAATCGAGCAGAGGGTGAGCAGGAATCAGAGGAGGTGTCCCGATGGTTAGGAAGAGAAGAAAAGAGGCTGGAATATAGGCCGTTGTTTCATGGGAGAAAGGAAACCGAATCCACTGCGGTTAGCCAATTATATCCAATGTTTTCCAGTACCATCAATCAACCAATGGTATTTAATTACTAAATTTTTCTAATGGTATTTGTTAAGCACTTACTTTGTGTCAAACACCGGGGTAGATTACGAGTGAATTAGGTTGGACTCGGTCTCTGTCATGCATGGGACTAACAGTCTAATAAGAGGGAGAAGAGGGGAATTGAGGCTCGGAGAAGTTAAGTGACTTGCTCAAGGTCACGCAGCAAGCATTTGGCAAAGCCAGGATTAGAACCCTGATCCTTTGACTGCCAAGCCCATGCTCTTTCGACTAGACCATGCTGCTTCTATTTAATGAGTGCTTATTCTGTGCAGAACACTACACTAAAATGCTCGGAGAAATAAAACAGAGATGGGAGTCACGTTCCTTGCCTAGATAGAGCTTAGAGTAGAATCTTTAAGGATACTGCCTCTAGAAAAACTGATAAGCAGTGAGGCCTGGGAGTTGCCTCTCAATTTAGAGCATATACAAGCCTTATGGCAAAAGAATATTTGGGCAGATAGAGTGGAAAGTATTCAAATCAGTTGCTATCATTCTAGCCACCGTATAGCCTTTTAAAAAATTTTGGAATTGATGGATGTCGGTGGTTTTGTCTTTTTCCTCTCATAGAGTATTCAGGATACAAGTTTCCAGGTAAGTAGAGTTGTTCTTTGCTTGAATAAAGGATATCAAACAGAAACATCTGCATTAAATAGAAACTCCTTACCAGAGACTTTGAAGCATTTCAATCACCTTGCCCCCATCTACCTTATCTCACTGCTCTCCTATTCCAACCCAGCCCGTACAGTTCACTCCTCTAAGGCCAACCTAATCACTGTACCTTGGTCTCAACTATCTCACCTCTGACCCCTCACTCATGTCCTGCCTCTGGCCTGGAATACCCTCCTGCTTCATATCTGACAGATGATCACTCTCCTCACCTTCACAGCCTTATTAAAAGCACATCTCCTCCAAGACGCCTTTCCCGACTAAGCCCTCATTTCCTCCTCTCCTACATTCTTCTGTGTCACCTTTACATGGGGATTTGGCCCTTTATTCATCTCTCCTTCAGTCCCGTAACACATATGTCCATATCCATAATTTAATGTATTTATTTATATTAATGTTTGTCTCACCCTCTAGACTGTAAATTTGCTGTGGGCAAGGAATGTGTCTACCAACTCCATTCAAGCGCTTAGTACAGTGCTCTTCACACAGTAACTGCTCAGTAAATATAATTGATCGATTGATCGATTGTTGGAAGATGAGGCTGCTGATGAGTGAGGTTTTATCCACCTTAGGCAGGGAACATGTCTACCAATTCTGTTGTACTGTACTCTCCCAAGCACTTAGAACAGTGCTCTGCACACAGTAAGTACTCAGTAAACATGATTGATTGATTGTTTTTGAAAATCTTTTGCATGCTTGCACCCTATGTCCACAGAAATATAATATCCCTCTTCTTCTTCCTGTCTATAAATTATTTTAGTATCTGTCTCTCTGGCTGGATTTTTAAGGTCTTTGAAGATGTGATCCTATCAATCAATGATATTTACATCTACCTTATTTCAGTATACTTTCCCAAGCAATTAGTACAGTGCTCTGCACAGACTAAACACAGAAATAACGCTGACCGGTTGATCCTTCGCGAACCCCTTCTATTTGGAGTGAGCACTGTTCAGGCACCACTGGTTAAGAGAAGAAACGATCTGCTCACCGGGATAGGTGAAGTATAAAAACTTTCGACTCCCCCGTGATGTTGGGGTACTTCACCGGAGGCCTGGAACAGATCCAAGAAGAGAGAGAAGACTGTTTTTCAACCACCTACTCAATCGATGGTATTTATTGAGCACTTGTCTTATGCCGTCGAGTCGCGTCCGACCATAGCGACACCGTCTGTCCCGGAACGCTCCGCTCTCCATCTGCAAGAGTTCTGGTAGTGGATCCATAGAGTTTTCTTGGTAAAAATCTGGAAGTGGTTTACCATCGCCTCCTTCTATGTGGTAAACTCGAATCTCCACCCTCAACTCTCTCCCATGCTGCTGCTGCCCAGCATGGAGGAGTTTTGACTTGCAGCCGATGGCCTTCCACTCGCTAACCACTGGCCAAGCTGGGAATGGAATGGACAGGCCTCTGCTTGACTCTCCCTCCCATAGTCAAGACTGGTAGAGGACTGGAAACTCTCTAGCTGTGACGTTGAGAGGAGACATTGAGCACTAGCTGTAATCAATACCGTAACCCCTCCAGACTGGAAGCTCACTGTGGGAAAGGAATATGTCCATTTATTGCTATTGTATTCTCCCAATTCTTAGTACAATGCTCTGCACACAAAATGCACCCAATAAATATGATTGACTGACTACTAAGCAACAGAGTTGATAGACGTGTTTCCCGTCCACGTTCCTTGCTCATCCAGCTCAATCTCTCCCTCGAAACAAACTCTCCCTTAACCTCCAATATTTCTCTCCCCCCTCCTAGCCTTGCCTTATTCTCTGGAAAACTTCCAGAAGAAACAGCTAGTACCCGAACTTCGACCTGCCCCACCCCCATCAGCTTTCAGATATCCGTGGGGAAATTTTTCAGGGGATCCAGAGGCATTGGTCAGGAGGTTGAAGTTGAACCTGGGAAGAGGTGGACTCAGGAGACTGGAGTGGATTACGTGTCTCTTGGAAACACCTCACAAAATCAGAAGCAGGTCTAGAACCCAGATCTTCTAATGCCCTATCAGGCGCTTGCGCCGGTATTTTGTTACTGGTTTCTCTTTCTGCAGGAAGTGAAAAGACAGTCCACATCATGAAACCAAACAGAAGCACCCAAAGAACAGATTGCCTTCTCTATTCCAGCTACTGCCCTTTTCTCTGCCAATGTCCCTTCCCCACCCTGATCCACTTTCCTTCCTCTGGGGCTTCTTCAGTCAATCGATCAATCATGTTTATTGACTGCTTACTCTGTGCAGAGCACTGAATTTGAAGCTTGGAAGAATATAATACAACCAAGCTGGTAGACATATATACCATCTCCTCACAATCTATTTTCTGCTTCCACCCCAGAAGTTCGGAGCTCTGAGCGGGGCTCAGATCCCTTCAGAAATCATTGCAGGGCCTTCCACCCTAGTTAGTTAGCATGGGGGGTTCCCTAAACACAAATCCCAGAACTCCTGTAACTTTTAGACACCCCACCTCAGTCCCAAAGCACTTATGTACGTATCCATAATTTACGTAATGTCCGTCTCCCCCCTCAAGACTATAAGCTCCTTGTGGACAGGGAACATGTCTAACAACTCCGTTACACTGTACTCTCCCAAACACTTAGTAGAGTGTCCCGAAAACAATAAGAACTCAATAAATACAACTAATTGATTTATTGTGACCAGATTTTCTAAAAGTCTCACTGCCTGTGTAACACCTTCCTCCCTCAGCACTGCCAAACCACATCTCTCCTCACTTTCAAAACTCTCCCAAAAAGCCACTTCCTCCAAAGAGGTGTTCCTGAATTAAGCCCCACCTTCCTGCTTATGTCACTCTAAAAGTCACCCAGAGCACTTCCATATACATTTCTGCTTTGGTTATTTAATTCATTACTTACTAATTTTTAAAGTCTTCTCAATCTTGGCCCAGCTGCAGAGAATCAGGCCACTTCTTCTCAAGCAGAAGCAACAGCGTTTAATGAGCACTGTACTGGGGATTGAGACAATTCAAAGAAGTAAACATTTATTCATATTAATGTCTGTCTCTTCCTATAGACTGAAGTCATTGTGGGCAGGGAACAGGTTTGCTAATTCTGTTTTATTGTACTCTCCCAAGTGCTTTGTGGATAAGCGTAGAGGCCTGGGAGTCAGAAGGACCTGAGTTCTAATTCCAGCTCTGACACCTGTCTGCTGTGTGATCTTGGGCAGGTCGCTTCATTTTTCTGTATCTCAGTTACCTCATCTGTAAAATGGGGATTAAGACTGTGAACCCCATTTGGGACAGAGACTATGTCCAACTTGATTATTTTGCATCTACCCCAGAGCTTAGAAGAGTGCCCAGCACACAGAAAGCACTTAACAAATACCATAAAAAGTAAGCACTCAATAAATGCCACTGATTGATTGATTGATTGATTAAAAAATATAGTCCCAATTCCTGAGAGGTTTCCATCTCTGTCCAAACCTCTGCCACCCAACTTCACCAAAATGCTTCCTGAGCTCCTGTCTACCCAAAGCACTAAGAAGGAGCAAGGCCTAGTGGAAGGTACACAGGCCTGGGAGTCAGAGGACCTGGGTTCTAATCCCAGCCTCACCACTTGTGTGCTGTGTGAGCTTGAGCAATTCACTTAACTTCTCGTTGCCTCAGTTACCTCATCTGCAAAATGGGAATTAAAGTTCTGAGCCCTCTGTGGGACCCAGGCTGTGTTCAACCTAATGATCTTATATCTACCCCAATTCTTAGTACAGTAGAAGGCATATAGTCAGTGCTTAACAGGCACCATAACGGATACCATTTTATTTTATTACAGGCCCTCTGCAGACCTAAGTTTCTGGGAATCTGATTCTGTCATCCTGGGACCCAGGTGCTTAGTAGGTACAAAGATTCATTTGTTTGTTCATTCAATCATATTTACCATGTGCAGAGTGCTTTACTAAGAGCTTGGAAAGTACAATAGGGCCATAGAGAGGGCTAGAATTGGAAAGTCTGTCTCAACCAGCCTTCAGGGGTCAACTGAAAAGTCATTTATTGGGTAGTCTATAAAGTCAGCTTTCTTCTCAAGAAATCCCAAATTTGAATTTCCCAGATCCATTCGTTTTCCATGCTTTGCCAGAGATCTCACTCCCTTCTGTAAATTGCTGGCATCTGCCAGCTTTCCAGTGGGCCACTTTTCCCAGGATGAATAGTTTTGTGCCATGTTCATTTCTCATGATGTGGATTTAACTGTTGCCAGTTGTAGTTATGGTCTCTCTGTCTCTCTCTGTCTCTCTCCTTCTTTTATGGTATTTATTAAGCCTTTACTATGAGCCACCCCTTTCCCTTTGCTCCCCCGTCCCCACCTCGACCCCCCAACCCTCTGCTTCTCCCCCTTCCCCCTTCTTCTCCCCTCAGCATTGTATATATTATTTATTACCCGATTTATTTTGTTAATGAGGTGTACATCCCCTTAATTGTGTTTATCTTGATGATGTCATCTTGTTTTTGTTTTGTTCTGTTTTGCTTTGCTGTCTGTCTCCCCTGTTTAGACTGTGAGCCCATCACTGGGCAGGGATCGTCTCTCTCTGTTGCCGAATTGTACATTCCAAGCGCTTAGTACAGTGCTCTGCACATTGTAAGGGCTCAATAAATACTATTGAATGAATGCCCAGCACTGTACTAAGCACTGGGTTAGATACAAGCAAATCAGGTTGGACACCATCCATGTCCCATATGGGGCTCAGAGCTTTGATCCCCTATTTTACAGATGAGGTAACTGAGGCACAGGGAAGGGAAATGACTTGCCCAAGGTCACAAAGCAGCCAAGTGGCAGAGTAAGGATTAGAACAGAGGTCCTGCTTACTCCTAGGCCTGTGCTCTACCCTCAAGACAACACTGCTCCTCACCCCCACCAGATCCTGGGGGTGAGGGGACATTGAGAGAGAGAGGAAAAAAAGAAAGGGCGGTTGGGGAGGAGGAGAGAATGGAGGGAACCCTTCGAGAATGTCTGCTAACCATTCCCCTTCTCTTGCACTCTGTCTTTAACTCAAATCACCTGAGCTGAGTTCTAATGACCCCAGGGTCTTACAAAGCCCATATTTTTCTCCAAAACTTAAGGCTATTCTTCTCCTTCCTCCTACCCCCAATCTAGTGGGAGGCGGAAGAAAGCACAAAACTCACACAGAATAAGGAAGTTTGCTTCTCTTCGGACTTTTCTGCTTTCCCCAGTCTCTAAGTAACTTCCTTACCTGTAAGAGTATGAAAACAATTCCCCAGAGTTCACAAGGTCCCTTAAAATACAAAAGGACCTGGTGCCTTAGAAAGGAAAGAATGAATGCCTTCATAAATAAGAATACAGGTCTTATAATGGTAGTGACCCAAGAATGTTTAGTAACAGAGCTCTCTGTGGAAGTCACTTGGTTTTGTAACCATTAGAGAGACACAGAAGCAGGTGCTTTTACTTTATTAAGTTATTACATTTGCAAAGGCTGTGGGGCTATGTGTCTCATCTCTAATTTTTTTAAAAAAACATATGAACTGTGACTTGCCAGAAGCTGGGTGGATCATGTCTGCATTGACCAAAGGCACTGTGGGAAAGGACTATGGTAGAATTTTTTGCTTGTTGTTGGCTGGGATCTGCACCAAGATGGCCGAATTGTAGAGAAGAAATAAGCTGTGGGCGTTTGTGGGGGCGGTCAGACCTCGTAATAATATATATCGGGCTTTATCTTTAAATTACTTTTTTCATGTGATTAGCTCTTCATTTTATATTTACCTTAACAACTGAACAGAAAGGTTTCTTTGACAATAGCGAGTCCAGACATTTATGAATGATGTGAATAATAATAACAACGATGATGATGGCATTTGTTAAGCACTTACTATGTGCAAAGCACTGTTCTAAGCGCTGGAGAGGATACAAGGTGATCAGATTGTCCCAGGTGGGGCTCACAGTCTTGATCCCCATTTTACAGATGAGGCAACTGCGGCACAGAGAAGTTAAGTGACTTGCCCAAAGTCCATATAACATGGGGTGTCCTGTCAGACATATCTACCTGGCTACACCTCAAATTAACCATATCCCAAACTGAAATCTTTATATTCCCACCCTAACCCTGTCCTTCCCGTCACTGTAGAAAACAACGCTAACTTCCCACTCTCACAGGCCCATAATCTGGGCATTGTCCTCGACTCATCTCTCTCATTCCATCCACATAATCAGTCTATACACTAAATTCGGTTCGTTCTACCTTCACAACATTTGCTAAAATCTGCCCTTTCATCTCCATCCAAACTGCTCCCTGCTCGTCCAAGCACTTATCCTATCCCTCCTTGACTACTCTATCTCATCCTCGCCCATCTCCCAGACTCCTGTCTCTCCCCCCTCCAGTCCATACTTCACTCTGCTGCAACGATCATTTATCGACAGAAATCTTCAGTCCATGTCTCCCCACTCCTCAAGCATCTCCAGTGACTGCCCGTGCACCTCCTCATCAAACAGAAACTCCTTACCATTGGCTTTAAAGTACCCAATGGGCCCACCCCATCTTAACTCACTTCACTGACCTACTACTCCAGCACAGTCCGCACACTCTGCTCCTCTAGAGCCAGCTTCCTCACTGGGCCCATATCTCATCTATCTTGCCGCTGACCCCTTTCCCACATCCTCCCCTTAGCCTGGAACTCCCTCCCCCACAGCGTATGCCTCATCTCCTCTCTCTCTCCACCCTCAGAACATTATTAAGGTCACATCTCCAAGAGGCTTTTGCCAATTATGCCCTCTTTTCCCTGGCTCCCTCTCCCTTATGCATCATCTATGATGGGTTCTAATCCCGGTTCTGCCACTTGTCTGCTGTGTGACCTTGGGCAAGTCACTTCACTTCTCTGTGCCTCAGTTACCTCATCTGTAAACTGGGGATTGAGACTGCGAACCCCACATTGGACAGGGACTATGTCCAAACCTGTTTCCTTGTATCTACACAACTGCTCAGTATAGTGCCTGGGACATAGTAAGTGCTTAACAAATACTATAATTATTACTATTACCACCTGAATCTGTGATCTTTGAACATTTGATATTCGTCCCACTCCCAACCCCTCAGCACTTATGAACATAGCTTTAAATTATACATTACAAATTTCTTATTCATATTCATGTCCTACTTACCCTCTAGACTGTAAGATCACTATGGGCAGGGAAAATGTCTGCTAATTCTGTTGTATAGTACTCTCCCAAGCGTTTAGTACAGTGCTCTGCAAATAGTAAACCCTCAATAAATGCCAGTGATTCACTGATTGATTGACACCAGAAAATATTATTATTAATCCTATGTTTTGAGCATTTACTGTGTGCCAAATCACTGTACTAAGCACTTGGGAGAGTACACTATAACATCAGACACAACTTATTAGAATCCTAATCTTGGCTTGGCTGTTGCGGGCTCGATACTGTGGGGAGAGAGTGTGACTCTTCCACCTGAGAAAAGCAAATCTGACCACGGGTGCCTGCAATACGAGGAAACCCCAGACTCTTCAAAGATTGAAGAGCTGACAATGTCAAATAGCCATAAAACTATTTAGCTACCCAAGAAGGAAGTGAAGAGGGTCTCTCATACTGTAAAGTTTCCCCATTTCCCTATCATTGTAGAAGAAAGCTTTTAGTCTTTAGAATAACCATCTTGTTTGCTAAGTGTCTATCGGGTTAAGTACCAGATTCTCTCGTCAGATCCAGTCTACGTCCCACCTAGGGTTCACAATCTATTTACTGGTTTACTCCTGAATGATGTTTCTGTAACTCCTAGGGCGGCTGGGTGGTGGAGGGGCCGTTTTGCTGAACACCTGGTATGCACCATTCCTTTCTAACTATTGGAACTCTGTTTTCCATCCCAGCCTTTTCGTGTATCACCTGGCTTCGGGACTTGAAAACAGGTTTGTCCAGGACTGTGGTAAATAATGACATTCTGGAACAGGGTGAAGAAATCTGGGCATGTTTTTGAAGCCCGATGACCTATGACTTTAATTCATAGGATATTTTCACTCATATTATTGAATAACATTTTGGGAAGTGATTTCCTGGCCGGGGGGCTGGGAGGTGGGGGCAAGCAGTGTGGTCTAATGCACGCAGTCGGAATGGCTCAGTGGGTTCTAATTCTGGCTCTTCCACTTGCCTACTGTGTGATCTTGGGCACGTCACGTAACTTCTATGCGCCTTAGTTACCTCATAGGTAAAATGGGGATTAAGACTGTGAGCCCCATGGGGGACATGGACTGTGTCCAACTTGATCGCCTTGTATCTACCCCAGTACTTAGTTAGTTAGGTGCCTGGCACAAAGTAAGTGCTTAAAAAAAAAATCTACCCCAGCACTTAGTACAGTGCCTGGTACATAGTAGGTGTTTAACAAATACCATTACTATTATCTAAATATTTTAATAAAAAAAACAGGGAAGCAAAATGAAGGAAATTCTTAAAAATTGATAAATGTCTGGGATAGGACCAACTTGACATTATTTAATTTTTTCTCTTCCTTCACTCTGCCACCTCCCCTAGGAGGTTCTTGACACTCATTCATACCTTCCACAAATCTTTACCAGAAGCGGATCGTGCAAAGACAGTTTCAACCAGAATCAGCTCCTAGGCAGTGTTGCATACAGGGACTTGATTATTCAGTATTTTCCTTACATATGTATATATACACATATGTATATGTTTAAACAAGTAATGTTAAAGTATTTAACTATTTACAAGCGAAGCCCTCTCTCCTACTCTGCCTCACTACTGGCCTCACGTCTCTGCTGCAGAATTTTTGTCCACTTCTGGAACATTCCTTTTAAGGGGAGAAGATGCATCATCAGAACAGTGATGGTGTCCTGAATTTCACAAGCTGCACATCTTCCTCCAGATCCTGCCCTCTTATCAGAATGCAATCTCCCAGGCTCGGAGTTAGGCCTGATCAACCTTTTTATGGCTATTCCTCCAGTCTGGAAGTTTCTCAGTCCACCATTTTTTATGGTATTTGTTAAGAGCTTATAATAAATCCTACACTATTCTAAGCACTGGAGTGGACATAAGTTAATTAGGTTGAACACAGTCCCTATCCCGCATGGGGCTCACAGTCAATTGTTCCTATTGATCCCTTACTGTGTGCAAAGCACCGTTCTAAGCATATGGGAGAGTACAACAGAGTAAGTAGACAAAGGGCAGGGACCGTCTCTATCTGTTGCCGACTTGTACATTCCAAGCGCTTAGTACAGTGCTCTGCACCTAGTAAGCGCTCAATAAATACTATTGAATGAATGAATATGAACTCTGCCCTCAAGGAACTTACTGTATACACTGCAGACATTCAAATAAATTCCAACAGGGGCAACAACTGAGTGTTAAGATATAATAACAATAATAGTGGTATTTGTTAAGCACTTACTATGTGCAAAGCACTGTTCTAAGTGCTGGGGGGATGCAAGGTGAGCAGGTTGTCTCACATGGGGTTCACAGTCTTAATCCCCATTTTACAGATGAGGTAACTGAGGGACAGAGAAGTAAAGTGGCTTGCCCAAAGTCACACAGCTGGCAAGCAGCGGAGCTAGGATTTGAACCTGTGACCTCTGACTCCCAAGCCCGGGCTCTTTCCACTTAGCCATGCTGCTCCTCTAGATTCATTCATTCAATAGTATTTATTGAGCATTTACTATGTGCAGAGCACTGTACTAAGTGCTTGGAATGAACAAATCGGTCATAATAATAATGAGAAGAATGGTATTTCTTAAGTGCTTACTATATGTCCAGCACTGTTCTAAGCACTGGTGTAGATACAAGATAATCAGATGGGACACTGTCTCTGCCCCATAGGGTCTCACAGTCTTAATTCCCATTTTACAGATGAGGGAACTGAGGCCCAGAGAAGTAAAGTGACTTTCCCAAGGTCACACAGCAGACAGATGGCGAAGCCAGGATTAGAACCCAGGTCCTTCTGACTCCCAGGCCCGGGCTCTTTCCACCAGGCCACGGTGTGAGGATGGGAGAATAGGCAGTGAAACTCATAAGGACTCAAATTCTGAATTATCATGCAGGGCATGAATGGGAGGTCAAATTATATTGGGTTCTAAAGATTTAAAGTCAGAAAGTGGAGACAGTCAGAATCAAAAAGTAATAGGGAGAAATACTTTATTCCTATCTTCAGAACTTGTATACCTATGAATATTAAATACTCCAACTAATAAATACTTTCTGTGCTCTCTGTTTTTGTCCCATTAGATTGTTGAAGGCAGGGAAATTGTTACCCTTCTGTTCATTCAATCAGTCGTTTTTACTGAGCACTAATTGTGTGCAGAGCACTGTACTAAGTGCTTATTGCATTCGGTAGATGCTCTCAAGTCAATTGATTGATTTTGCTAGGAAAGCAAGGATTTTAGATTAACAGGATGGTTTTGGAAACTCTTCACCCCTCAAAGTACCAACCCAAATCCATCGTAAGCTTCTAGAGGTCAGGATTCACGCCTACCACATCTGCTGTTTAGGGCTTCATACGATGCTCCGCACACAGTAAGTGCTCAATAATAATGTTGGTATTTGTTAAGCGCTTACTATGTGCAGAGCACTGTTCTAAGCGCTGGGGTAGATACAGGGTAATCAGGTTGTCCTACATGAGGCTCACAGTCTTAACCCCCATTTTATAGACGGGGAACTGAGGCCCAGAGAAGTGAAGTGACTTGCCCACAGTCATCCAGCTGACAAGTGTCAGAGTCAGGATTCGAACCCATGACCTCTGGCTCCCAAGCCCATGCTCTTTCCTCTGAGCCACGCTGCTTCTCTAATGAATGAATACCATTGATTGAGAGAAGCAGAAAGTTACTATAGTTTCCCAGGAAGTCCAAATGACCCAAAACTGCAAGCGATCATGAAGTAGGAAATGCAGTCTAGGGTTTTCAAGTTCTTTTGAAGCCTCGGTTCACCATTCAATCCATAGTGAACCCAGCAAGGAGAGGAGCCTTCTAAGATGCTTGTACTTCTGCTCACAAGAGACCCATCATGATTCATCTCTCCAGACTGATTATACCACTGACAGATCAGGTTTCAGACATTCAAAATGCACCCAAGTGTTTAAACAACTTGTCACTGTAAAATCGTTATTCTGAAAGAGTGGGTGAACGTAATGGGTTTATGACTCAGGGTTATCGAGATGGGACAACGTCACTGAAGTTTTAAGAAAAATTTATGCAAGAGTCTTTAAACATCCAATAGGAAGCTGCTTCCAAATTCATCATAAATGCCCGAGTTACTTGAAAACAACTTTAACTTTGAACCCGAAAGGAATGAGTCACATTTAATGAGTGAAATTAGGAAGTACAGCTCTAGAGACAATGTGGTAAATAGAACATGGAATACAATTCTTTTTTCCTAAAGTGAACCACAAAGAATGAATTAAAAATGTTTGGGTGAAAATAATTTCCACTTATAAAGGCTTGAATACTATGGCATCTTGAGCAACTTGACTAATCCTTCCTGAATATGTGGATATTGTACACACAATATTTTACTCCATTTATTTCAGGGTCTAAACTAGCCTGGGATCTCTGGAAACCATGTGAGTTTGAGTCCAAGCAGGGATATAGCTGAAGGATCACAGGAAAATCAGTCAATCTATAGAACTTATTGAGTGCTTACTGTGTGCAGAACATTATACTAAGTGCTAGGGAGAGTACAATAGAAGAGTAGACCTGTTCTGTGCTCACAATGAGCTAACGGTCTAGAGTAAAATGGAATATCACTCCCTCTGTTTGGGAGAAAGAAGAGAAGTTCAGTAAGATAATCACAAAAGGGGAGCATTATAGCAGAAAAGCAAAGCTGAAGTAGGGAAAAGATAATAATAATAATAATAATAATAATGTTGGTATTTGTTAAGTGCTTACTATGTGCAGAGCACTGTTCTAAGCACTGGGTGAGATACAGGGCAATCAGGTTGTCCCACATGAGTCTCACAGTTAATCCCCCTTTTACAGATGAGGTAACTGAGGCACTGAGAGGTTAAGTGACTTGCCCACAGTCACCCAGCTGACAAGTGGCAGAGCCGGGATTCAAACCCATGACCTCTGACTCCCGAGCCCGGGCTCTTTCCACTGACCTGTGCTGCTGGGAGACTCATCCTTACCCCTCACAATCATTTTATAGTATATATTAATCACTTACTATGTGCCAGTCACTGTGCTGAGTACTGAGGTAGATATAGGTTAATCATATCGAATACAGTCCATCTCCCACATGGGTCTCACGTCTTAATCGTCCTTTTTAAAGATGAAGCATCTGTGACGCAAAGAAATTAAGTAACTTTCCCAAGATGACAGAACACACGTGGCAGAGCTGGGCTTAGAACCCTGTTGCTCTGACTCCCAGGCCGGCGCTTCAGTTGCTAGGCCACGTAATTACCAGAAGATATCTGATCAGAGCCCCTAGCTTCAGTTTCTAGACTCTTGAGGAGTCTTATCTAATAATAAGAATAACTGTGGTATTTGTTAAGTGCTTACTACGTGCCGGGCACTGGGGTGGATACAAGCAGATCGGATTGGACGCAGTCCCTGTCTCACAGTCTCAATCCCCATTTTACAGATGAGGTAGCAGAGGCCCAGGGAAGTGAAGTGATTTGCCCAAGGTTACACAGCAGACAAGTGGTGGAACCGGGATTAGAACCCCTGACCTTCTGACTCCCAGGCTCTGCTCTATCCACTAGGCCACGCTGCTTCTCTTACTTCTTCCCCCACCTCCCTTCCAGGGTTGGTTCAAAGAGTCAGAGTCTCTGTCTGCAGAAAAAGTGAAGCTCTTAAGTAAGTACTTTCCCGCATCACTTCCATCCTCGACACTCACAGGCTGCAGTTCACCTTAAACCAAGATGGATCTTGTCGGGCATAACCATCAGGCCACCTACACCATCTCAGGCTGCCTCTCAGGACAGCAGGTAAGGGGTGACGAGCCCTGGGGTGATTAACCTGGTGAGGGGCCTTGCTTTGGAGAAGATGAGGGTTGAATTTAGTAAATTCCATTTCGAAATCGCATCCCCTGATTCTACTGCTCCCCGGCTCTCATGCCCTAAGGAGTCCAGCATCTCCTCATTATGACCAGCAACAGCATTGTTTGTGAGCACTACAGTGTTCAGAGCACTTATTCATTCTTTCAATCCTATTTATTGAGGGCTTACTGTGTGCAGAGCAGTGTACTAAGCGTTTGGAAAATACAATTTGGCAACAAATAGAGATAATCCCTACCCAACAATGGGCTCACAGTCTAGAAGGGGGGAGGCAGATGACAAAACAAAACAAAACAAGTAAGCAGGCATCAATAGCATTGATATAATTAAATAGAATTTTTGATATATGCATTATTAATAAAATAAATACAATAATAAATATGCACATATATACACAAGTGCTGTGGGGCGGGGAGGGGGGTTAAGCAGCAGGAGGGAGCTAGGATGATGGGAAGGGGAGGAGGAGCAGAGGAAAAGGGAGGCTTAGTCTGGGAAAAACGGGGGCTTAGTCTGGTAATTTATGCACTTATGCTCGGGAACACTACAACAGCAGTAAAAGATGCATGTAGCCAGGGAACCTGGGTGCTGTGTAACTTTGGGAGAGTCACTTAACCTCTCTCTGCTTCAGTTTTCTCCTCTGTGAAATGGGGATCAAATACCTAGTTCTCTCTCCCCCTTATATTGTGAAGCCCATGTTAAACAGGGATGGGCAGGGAAAGTGTCTACCGACTCAATTGTATTGTAATAATAGAAAGTGCTTAACAAATGCTATTATTATCATTATTATAATAATATGTGCCAAGCACTGTTCAAAGTACTGGGGTTGATACAAGGTAATCAGGTTGTCCCACGTGGGGCTCACGGTCTTAATCCCCATTTACAGATGAGGCAACTGAGGGAAAGAGAATTGAAGTGACTTGCCCAAGGTCACACAGTAGACAAGTGGCGGAGCTAAGATTAGAAGACATGACCTTCTGACTCCCAAGCCCGTGCTCTATCCACTAGACCATGCTGCTTCTGAATTTAAGGTCGCGACTGAATATCACGGCGTAAGACTTGCTCCGCTGAGGTGGGATGGGTGAAAGCGTTTGCCAAGATGTACTCTCCCAAGCACTTAGTACAGTGCTCTGCATATGGTATAGGGATCAAGAAAAACCACTGATGATGATAAGTGCTCTCCAAATATCAGTGATGGACTGATGTGTCTGAACTGATTGCATTTTATCTACTCCGCTGATGAGCACGTTGCTTGGCACTTACTGCTATTATTATTCTGTGATCCAAGCCCCTTCAGTGCTTCCAATCTAAATGGGAAGCCAAGAGGTTTTGTATCCCGGGAATTCTGGTGAGTCGGGATTCCAGACAATGGTTGCCAAGCAGAACGGCGGTTGGAAAGTAGTCAGGCCAGCTGGGGTATGGGGTGACTTGTGCACGTCACCTCTCACCCCCTCACCGCTCTCCGCACAGTGCGGCAGATCTCTGGGGTCCTGATCACAGGGCAGGGTCCATGAGGGCCTGAAGTCTGGGGCAGTTATCCTGAATCCACCTGGGATCGTGTCTGCCAGCTCGGTTATTTTGTACTCTCCCAAGCGCCTGATATAGCGCTCCTCAAAAAATAAGTGATCAATAAATACAATTGACTGATCCATATGGATGAGACCGTCCTGCTGCCCAAGTCACCCCAGTACCAAGCACACGAGCCTTCCTGCAGGGGCATAAATGGTCGGTGAGAAGTGTCTACCTGCGTGACTGAGGCTGCAGGGACATACGGCCAGCTTGGCAAACGCTTTCACCCATCCCACCTCAGCGGAGCAAGTCTTAGGCCACGATATTCAGTTGTACGAAGCAGCATGGCCTAGTGGCTACAGCCCGGGCCTGGAAGTCAGAAGTTCATGGCTTCCAATCCCAGCTGTGCCACTTGTCTGCTGTGTGCCCTTGGGCAAGTCATTTCACTTCTCTGGACCTCGGTTACCTCATCTGGAAAATGGGGATTGAGACTGTGAGCCGCACATGGGACAGGGACTGTGTTCAACCTGATTTACTTCCACCCCCCGGCCCCCTCAGTTCTTAGTACAGTGTCTGACACATAGTGGGTGCTTAACAAGTGCCACAATTATTATCATAATTATTATTATCATTGTTATTATTATTATCACTGACTTCATATTTCCCTCTCCTGCAAGCTCCCAGAGAAGGAGCAGGAGTTGGCCATACAGTCTCTTTAGGATGTAAATTTGAGACCATAAAGAGCCCTTCCCCACTCTCTTCTATTCAAACTCACGGGGATGTTATCACACACCTTCAGGAACTCTTGTGGAGTCTGCTGCGCTCCGCTGCAAACAGGTTTTGGTCAGATGCTCAGCCCGGGTGACAGAGAACAACCTGATTATCTGCCACATTATCCTTCTAGACCTCCCTCTCCCTCTGGGAGAGAAGGCAGCCCTGTGGCCAAGTTGAAATCGATCAGTGGTATTAAATGAGGGCCTTGTGCAGATCGCTGCACTAAGCAATCGCAAGAGTATCGTACAGTTGGTGGACATTCTCTGCCCTCAAGGAGCTTACCATCTAGGGCTGGTTGTCTGGAGACCTGCGTCCTAATGTCGGCTGTTCCGTTTGCCAGTTGTGTGAGAAGCAGTCTGGCCTAGTGGATAGATCACGGGCCTGGGAGTCGGAAGGATCTGGCTTCTAATCCGGGCTCTGTCCCTTGTCTGTTGTGTGACTGGGCAGTTCACTTCTCTGAGCTTCTGTTACTTCATCAGTAAAATGAGGATTAAGAATGCGAGCCCTATGTGGGACAGGGACAGCGTCCAACATGATTATCTTCTATCTACCCCAGTGCTTGGTACACGGTAAACACTTAACAAATACCATTATTATTATCGTGAGCAAGTCACTTAACCGCTCTGGGCCTCGGTTCTCTTATCTGTAAAATGGGGATTAGAGGTTGTCTTGCCTCTCCCCCTTAGCCTGTGAGCCCGATGGGGGACAAGGACCTTGTCCTAGGTGATTATCTTGGATTTACCCCAGCCCTCGGCTCATCGTAAGTGCTCCTCAATCCCAGGTTTTACTATTACGTGTTTTGGATCTGCTCCACTCCAGGGAAAGTCAAGACAAGAACATTCACCATCCCACATCCCAAGTTACCTGACCCTAGCAGTGTACTGCCAATTGGCTAGTGGACGTGAGGTGGGGACCGGTCATTCTCGGTCTCCTTCGCTGGAGCCTCCTCCCCCTCCCATCCTTTAACTGTTGGAGTTCCTCAAGGGTCAGTTCTTGGCCCTCTTCTGTTCTCCATTTACACTCACTCCCTCGGTGAACTCATCCGCTCTCACGGCTTCGACTACCATCTCTACGCAGATGACACGCAGATCTACATCTCCGCCCCTGTCCTCTCCCCCTCCCTTCGGGCTCGCATCTCCTCCCGCCTCCGGGACGTCTCCACCTGGATGTCGGCCCTCCACCTAAAACTCAACATGAGCGAAACTGAGCTCCTCATCTTCCCTCCCGAACCCGGTCCTCTCCCAGACTTCTCTATCACCGTGGATGGCACGACCGTCCTTCCCGTCTCTCGGGCCCACGATCTCGGTGTCATCCTTGACTCGTCCCTCTCGTTCACCCCACGCGTCCTATCCGTTACCGAGACCTGCCGGTTTCACCTCTACAATATCGCCAAGATCCGCCCTTTCCTCTCCACCCAGACGGCTACCTTACTATTACGGGCTCTCGTTATATCCCGGCTAGACTACTGTGTCGGCCTTCTCTCTGACCTCCCTTCCTCCTCTCTCGCCCCGCTCCGGTCTATTCTTCACTCCGCTGCCCGGCTCATCTTCCCGCAGAAACGCTCTGGGCATGTCACTCCCCTTCTTAAACAACTCCAGTGGTTGCCTATCGACCTCCGCTCCAAACAAAAACTCCTCACTCTAGTCTTCGAGGCTCTCCATCACCTTGCCCCTTCCTACCTCTCCTCCCTTCTCTCTTTCTACCGCCCACCCCGCACGTTCCGCTCCTCCGCCGCCCACCTCCTCACCGTCCCTCGGTCTCGCCCATCCCGCCGTCGACCCCCGGGTCACGTCCTCCCGCGGTCCCGGAACGCCCTCCCTCCTCACCTCCGCCAAACTGATTCTCTTTCCCTCTTCAAAACCTTACTTAAAAATCACCTCCTCCAAGAGGCCTTCCCAGACTGAGCTCCTCTTCCCCCTCTACTCCCTCTGCCATCCCCCCTTTACCTCTCCGCAGCTAAAGCCTCATTTTCCCCTTTTCCCTCTGCTCCTCCACCTCTCCCTTCCCATCCCCACAGCACCGTACTCGTCCGCTCAACTGTATATATTTTCGTTACCCTATTTATTTTGTTAATGAATTGTACATCGCCTCGATTCTATTTAGTTGCCATTATTTTTACGAGATGTTCTTCCCCTTGACGCTGTTTATCGCCATCGTTCTCGTCTGTCCGTCTCCCCCGATTAGACCGTAAGCCCGTCAAACGGCAGGGACCGTCTCTATCTGTTGCCGACTTGTTCATCCCAAGCGCTTAGTACAGTGCTCTGCACATAGTAAGCGCTCAATAAATACTATTGAATGAATGAATGAATGAATGAATGAGAAGGCAGGATAGTAATATTAGTAGTAGTAATAATAATAATGGTACCTGTTAAGAGCTTACTATTTGCCAAACACCGTTCTAAGCACTTGGGTACGTACAAGTTAATCAAGGTGGACACAACCCCTGTCCCATATGGGGCTCACACTCATCCCCGTTTTACAGATGAGGTACCTGAGACACAGAAAAGCTAAGTGACTCATCCGAGTTTATACAGCAGGCTTGTGACGGAGCCGGGATTAGACCCCAGGACCTTCTGACTCCAGGCCTGTGCTCTATCCACTAAGCCAAGCTAAGTAGTTGTGGTAGGTAGAACAGTCTTGGGATTTAGGATGCACAGAAGAAAACAATCTTTCATGCCTTCTGCGACCCTCTCCACTGAGCCCTCTCCTCCAAGAGGCCCACCCTGACTAAGCCCTCTTTTCCTTCTGCATCACCTTGACTTTATCCCTTTATTCATCTCGCTTCCCAACCCCACCGCACTTACTTACCTATCTTTAGTTCATTTATGTTAGACTGTAAGCTCACTGTGGGCAGGGAATGTGTCTGTTATAAGTATCCAATAAATACGATTGACTGGAATGGGTGACTAAAGGTCAATGACCTCACACCAGGCACTGCGTAGGTGCAGGATATTAGTCTTCAGAGGGGGAATTGGCTATTTTTATGCTTTGAAGTAACTGTCACACACTTTAATTTATCACATTGTTTCTCACTGGATATAAATACATCATAACTTAAATGATTCCAGCTGTTGTTTGGATAAATTTACAAGCAATGATTACATTAGGGAGACTTAATCCTCCTAGGTTCTCTTGCCATACAGAGTAGTCACGTTTTTCAGTGTTGTATCAAAGCAGATTTCCCCACTGTCTTTCAGATCACCAGTATGCAATTTTAATCATAAATCACTACTTTGTGCACTAAATGGTTCCCAGCCTAACATCTGAAGTTTACTTTTTTTTTTAAAAAAAAAGGCATTAAGTGCTTACTATGTTCCAGGCCCTGTACTAAGTGCTGGGGTAGATGCAAGGTTGGACACAGTCCATGTCCTCCGTGGGGCTCACAGTCTTAATCCTATTTTACAGATGAGGTAACTGAGGCCTGGAGAAGTGAAGTGACTTGCTCGAGGTAACACAGCAGACAAGTGGCAGAGCCAGCATTAGAACCCTGACTTTTCTAAGAACGCTGTTCTTTCTAACTCCCAGGACCGGGCTCTAGCCTGGCCAGGCTGCTCCAATTTCTTCTTTCTCTGAGATGGGGAATTCACAGTCAATCACTTTCTGATAATTAAAATCTCTCCCCTCCCCATGAAAGCACTTCAGAGAAGCATTGAAAAGTCACAGCGCCCATTTCCATCTCCAGAAGCAGGGTGGGCTAGTGGACAGAGCAGGGGACCGGGAATGAGAAGGACCTGTGTTCTAATCCTGGTCTGCCGCATGTCTGCTGTGTGACTTTGGGCAAGCCACTTCACTGGGCCTCGGTTACCTCATCTGTAAAATGGGGACTGAGACTGTGAACCCCATCTGGAGCAAGGACTGTGTCCTACCCGATTGACTTGTATGTAACCCAGTGCTTAGAACAGTGCTTGGCACATAGTGAATGATTAAGAAGTACATAACTATTACTAGTAGTTTCTTGTATCATCGCACACCTTCTCTCCACAAACTAAGCACTTTGTGGATGTTTTGTAGGTTTGTGAGGTTTTTAGAGTCAGAGAGCAGATGCTCATTCCATTGGTCCAAGCTGCATCGTTCATGCCTCTTATTTTCTGGGTGCTCTCTGAGTCACCCCGTTGACACTTTCCTGAGTTTAGGCCGTATTGCGGTTCTGTAAGCCCGGTATGAGAAAGGCAGCTACTGTATTTAGCAACAGCTCCCATAAATCATTCTTCAGCTGCCTTTGAGTCGTAAACCACCTTCTTAAATAGACTTGTCTGTCAGTGTTTTTATTGGCTCCAGGTAGTAAATGTCAGCTGTTGGCCCCGCTGTAAGAATTCATGTGGGCAAATCGGATTTTTCTTTTTCGGTCTTTTTTTCTTCCGAAATAGATTCACGTACGACAAACAGCCATGCGTTCTCCGGGTCCTTGTGCATGGTTAATGAAAAAAGCTCAGAAGTTGAATTTGAAAAAGATACTTTCAGAAAGTCTCCTCGCTGGGCTCCTGAGGGCAGTGTTGACTTCCGAAGGCCCGATTCCTGCAAAGCATTCCTAGCTCTTGGAAATCGCCGATTAAGAAGAGAAGAAAAACTGTAACCAAAAGGAATAATGTCCTGTATCCCTCTCTCAATATGGCAGCCAAGGATACCTTTTCCCAACTCCCAATCTGTGCGTCCGTTAAGGGACTAAGGGCTATCTAGTGAATCACCACAGGATTTAAGCTATAGGCCCAGGGATGAGATAAGACTTCTCTTTTGGGCAGAACATACTGTTAACTGGAGCTGTCCTCGTGGGGTGTCCGCCCAGTTGGTCAAGACTGACCTGAGAGGAATAAAGAAAGGAGAATCAAAATGGCCTAGTGGGCAGAGCAAAAGCCTGAGAGTCAGATAGACGTGGGTTATAATACCGGCTCTACCACTTACCTGTCGTGTGACCTGGGGCTAGATACTCAACTTCTCTGTGCCTCAGCTATTTCATCCGTAAAATGAGGATTAAGATCGTGAGCCCCACGTGGAACATGGACTGTGTCCAACCTGATTAGCTTGTGTCCACCCCAGGGCTTAGAAGAGTTTCTGGCACACAGTGAGCGTTTACCAAATGCCATAAAATATCATTTTGACATTGAATCTCGGCTGTGTGTACTCCATTTCTATTTGGATATTCACAGGGACGTGAAGAGCCTACACTTTGCCAAGAAAACTACTGTTTGAAGAAAGAGGAAAAGAGCAAACCCAAACTCTATATTTCTTAGCAAAGAAAGCATCCGTAGCCTGTTCCCCCATTCCTCAAAGGAGATGTTTCGAACAGCAGTGTATCACAGTTGATGCAGACCGTGGACAGCCATCTCGTCTCTCCAGTCAGACGTGATTATGTCAATCAGGTGTGTGCAACCCTGTCTGGCTCCTGGTTGGTTGTGGCGTCTGTCTGAATGTCAGCTGCCGCTTCTCAGTTTGGGGGACTTTTAGCTGCCGTCATCACCCACTGCTAGCCTTACCTGAATTCTGGGCACTTTCCTAGGGCCGCCAGTCAATCAATCTATCGATCGAGACCCCTCCCCCCTTCACCTCTCCGCAGCTAAGCCCTCTTCTCCCCCCTTTCCCTCTGCTCCTTCCCTTCTCCCAACCCATCCCCTCAGCACTGTACTCGTCCGCTCAACTGTATATATCTGCATCACCCTATTAATTTTGTTTAATGAGATGTACATCACCCTGATTCTATTTATTTGCCATTGTTTAAAGGAGATGTTCTTCCCCTCGACTCTATTTATTGCCATTGTTCTTGTCTGCCCGTCTCCCCCGATTAGACTGTAAGCCCGTTAAAAAGGCAGGGACTGTCTCTATCTGTTGCCGATTTGTACATTCCAAGTGCTTAGTACAGTGTTCTGCACATAGTAAGCGCTCAATAAATACTATTGAACGAATGAATGAATCAAGTGTATTTTTTGAGCACTTACACTATTGTGGCATTTGTTAAGTGCTTTTACTGTGTTCCAGGCACCAGGGTGGATACATGCAAATTGGGTCAGACACAGTCCATGTCCCACAAGGGAATTTACAGTCTTAATCCCTATTTTGCAGATGAGGTAACTGAGGCCTGGAGCAGTGAAGTGACTTGCCCAGGGTCACACAGCAGTTGAGTGGGGGAGCTGGGATTAGAACCCAGGCTTTCTGACTCCCAGGCCCATGTTAGAGTACTGAACTAAGTGCTTAGGAGAGTTCAATACAACAGACAAATTTAGCCGAGAAGGAGGGCAGGTCTGAGGGGGTAGATTTACTGAAGGACAACCTCTTGGTGAGGATAGTGGTGTTGTCCAGAGGCAAGAGTGCTCTAGTCCCAGCTCTGGTATATATTGTAAATTATATATTATAAATTATTTATTCATATTAATGGCTGTCTCCCCCTCTAGACTGTAAGGTTATTATGGACAGGGAACATCCCTGCTAATTTTGTAGTGTACTCTCCTAAGTGTTTAGTACAGTGCTCTGCACATAGTAAGTGCTTAATAAATACTACCGATTGATTGATTGGTACTGTCCTGTTGTGTTGACTTGGGCACTAATAGCAATAATTACGGCACTGGTTAAGAGGGCACTGGTTACATGGCCTAGTGGATCGAATGAGGCCCTGGGAATCAGAAGGACCAGGATTCTAACCTCAGCTCCACTTTGTGACCTTGGGCAAGTCACTTCACCTCTCTGTGCCTCAGTTATCTCATCTGTAAAATGGGGATGAAGATTGTGAACCCCGTATAGGACATGGACTGCGTCCAACCTGCTTGCCATGTATCACCGCCCAGTGCTTAGCACAATAAGTGCTTAACAAATTCCAATTAAAAAAAGAAGTGCTGGAGTAGACACAGTCCCTGTCCCACTTGGGGCTCACAATCTAAGTAGAAGAGAGAACAGATATTGTATCCCCCTTTTACAGAAGAGGAAATTGAGGTCCAGAGCAATTAAGTGTCTTGCCCAAGGTCACCCAGAGAATTAAGCTCTCTCCGCTCCTTAGCCCTGTGCTCTTTCCATTAGGCCATGCTGCTTCTCAAGTCCCTTAACTTCTCTGCACACAGTTCTCTCCTCACTAAAATGGGGTTAACATGACTGTGCTCACTCCCTCTTAGATTATGAGCCCTGTGGGACACTGTGTCAGATCTCTTGATCTTCTATTTACCGCAGTACTTAGCATAATCACCGATAAATAAATGCTATTATAATGAGTCCTTGAAAAATAATTTGACTATCCTAGGCAGCTTCCACAAGTCCTGAGTACAGTTTTACTTCATGCAGATTTAAGGCAAAAATGTAGTTCCCTAAGGAGAAAAGAGTGGACTAGAGAAATACTTGTTCCCTGCAGACTCGACCTCGTGACTTGTTCTTATTTATACTTAGTATACTGCTCTGCATTTAGCGATGGCTCCATAAGTACTGTTGATTGACTGCCTACCAACTGATGGCATCTTCATATACGCCTTTGAATTATTTGTGTCTGTGAGTAGGAGTGCGCTGAGGGATGTGTGAGAGAAAATATAGGTAAAGTGTTCCTAATTCCTATCTTTAACCACGGACTTGGAAGGAAGCCATAGGAAGATTGTCTCCCACACTGGAATTCTATTTCTGTTGCCTAAGATGGTGTTACCACCTGTTTGGGTTTGACATGAAACGTATGGGAAGTTGCGTGACTCTGTTCAGTCCCTGGAACAATCATTAGAATCCAGAATCTCGCTCCACCTCAGGAGCGGCCTTGAGCTCCCGGGCAGCGACTAGGGATATCCTCAAAGGCTCCAACGCATTTTTCTTGTTCTTATTTAGTACTTACTGCACACCCACAGAATTCTGCTTTATGAACCTCACTTTCACACAGTATGACTTCCCCACCCTTTAGAAGCTTCTAGTCTAAAATCACTCATTCATTCATTCAATAGTATTTATTGAGCGCTTACTATGTGCAGAGCACTGTACTAAGTGCTTGGGATGAACAAGTTGGCAACAGATAGAGACAGTCCCTGCCTTTTGACGGGTTTACAGTAATAATAATAATAATAATGTTAGTATTTGTTAAGCGCTTACTATGTGCCGAGCACTGTTCTAAGCGCTGGGGTAGACACAAGGGAATCAGGTTGTCCCACGTGGGGCTCACAGTCTTCATCCCCATTTTACAGATGAGGGAACTGAGGCCCAGAGAAGTTAAGTGACTTGCCCACAGTCACACAGCCGACAAGTGGCAGAGCTGGGATTCGAACTCATGAGCCCTGACTCCAAAGCCCGTGCTCTTTCCACTGCGCCACGCTGCTTCTCTAATCCCAGTCTAATCCCAGAATCCACATAAATGGATCTTGCACAGATCTGATTATTCACTTCTAATTTTTTTTCACTTTTCCCCTTGGGCCTTCTGTTCAGCTTTCGTTTCCCTCTAGACTGCAGATTTGTTATGGACAAGGAATACTTCTACCAGCTGTCATATCGTCCTCTCCCAAGAGCTTAGTACAGTGCTGTGCACACAGTAAGCACTCAAAAATTACAGTTGATTGATTGATTGTTAGATTTCTCTTTAGTTCATTCAATCTGTGGTATTTATCTGTGCAGAGCACCGTACTAAGTACTTGGGAAAATGTAGTAGGTAGAGTTGGTAGACATGATTCCTGCTCTCAAAGAACTGCAGTTTATTAATTCATTCATTCAATAGTATTTATTGAGCGCTTACTATGTGCAGAGCACTGTACTAAGCGCTTGGAATGTACAAATTGGTAACAGATACAGTCCCTGCCCTTTGACAGGATTACAGTTTAGCAGGGGTTTGGAAAAGAGCTACTTCGGGATTGAGAAAACCAAAGACCCTTATTGTACATAATCCCTGCTGCTAACAGGAAGTGTAAGATCGTGGAGGGTTTTGAATAAGAAAAGAAACCTGGAGTTTGGGAAATAGACCATTCTTGGCAAATGGAACAGGGAAACATGTCTTCCACCGTTGTTATATTGCACTCTCACAAGTGCTTAGTACAGTGATCTGCACACAGTAAGTGCTCCCTAAATACCGCTGATTGATCAGAAGAGGGCATGAAAAGACAGAGCCTGGAGTGAAAGAATTTGACACGAAGGCCTGTTTGTTTGCTTGACAAGAACTAGTGTCCAGAAAACGGTGACTGATTCGCTAAAATTAGATGTGTTACTCCACCATTCTGTTTTCTTTTTTAAATATACAAATCAGGATTAAATAAACAAATAGAGGAGCTAGTGTAAATTTGCTAGAAATCTTTCTCCAAGATCTTGTTTTTACAGAGAATATCAGTTCATATTAGAAAACTGAAAATGTTCCTCTTGTTCCTATTATCTGTTGCCTTAATTAAGACAGTATGACTTGAGTGAGTACTATATAGTTTATTCTAATAAAGGGCATCTTTATACTAGATACTATTCAGGCCTGGAGCTGATCAAAGGAAGCCTTTTCAGCTACAGCTGTGATGAGTGAAGCAATAATCCAAATTACCATCCTGACTAATGTCTGTCACCTGTTATATGTTGTAATAGAACACCAAATGCTCCCACAATAATGATGTTGGAAGTTGGGCCTGGCCCCTATTGTTGAAGGCTCTAATCTACCAGCTGCAGAAGAAAAAATTACCAAACCATGTATGTGCTTTGGTGTGATGCAGTGAGAGTGGAAAAGCAGGTGCTGATTTAGTTTTGGGTCTTAGCATCTGAAAACCAGAGGAAATTCAGTACCTATCCGAGATGATACTGAGTAAATCCAGTTCTCCTAAAATGCAGGAGTTGTAAACTTTTGGAATCCCGGATTAAGGAAAGTTCACACCGTATGTATGACTCACAGGACCTGATTACCAACATGCGCACATGACTCTTTTTGTAGGAAGACCATGTCACTTGGAGTCGGGGGGACCTGGATTCGAATCTCAGATATGCCGCAAGTCTGCTGTGTCACATAACCTCACCGAGTTAGTGTTAATTGAGTCAATAGAGAAGCAGCGGGCCTGGGAATTATTCATTCATTCAATAGCATTTATTGAGCGCTTACTATGTGCAGAGCACTGTACTAAGCGCTTGGAATGAACAAGTCAGCAACAGATAGAGACAGTCCCTGCTGTTTGACGGGCTTACGGTCGAATCGGGGGAGACGGACAGACAAGAACGATGGCAATAAATAGAGTCAAAGGGAAGAACATTTCGTAAAAACAATGGCAACTAAATAGAATCAAGAATTAGAGGACCTAATCTCAGCTTCACCACTTGTCTGCTGTATGACCTTGGGCAAGTCACTTCATTTCTCTGTGCCTCAGTTACCTCATCTTTAAAATGGGGATTAAGACTGTGAGTCCCACATAATAATAATAATAATGACCATGGTATTTGTTAAGCGCTTACTATGTCCGAAGCACTGTTCTAAGTGCCAGGGGTGGGGCGGGAGGATACAAGGTGATAAGGTTATCCCAAGTGGGACTCACAGTGGACTGAGTCCATCCTGATTATCTTGTATCTACCTCAGCATCTAGTACAGTGCCTGGCACATGGTAAGCACTTAACCAATACCATTTTGAAAAGATAGTATTTATTATGTGTGGGACACTGTACTAAGCACTTGAGAAGGTAGAATACAATGGAGTTGGTAGATGTGATTCCTGCTCACAGGAACTTACAGTCTGCAGGGGGAGTCAGACATCCCCCTAATAGAGTAGGGATAGAGCAAATAGTAGAATAGTAGAATATAAGAAGATTTGCCGAAGTACCATAGGTTGGAGGGAGGACCAAAGTGCTTAGGTGTTCTTAACTCCAGAATGTACATAAGATACCTGCTCTCATTGTCTCTTAGATCGTTAACCCTGTGAGGGACAATGACTGTGTCCAATTCCATTATCTTATCAACCCCAGTATTCAGCGACATGCTGGGCACTTAATAAGTTATTCATAAATACTACTATTGTTCCTTATTATTATTAGTCAGCCAGTCAGTCATATCTATTGCCCACTTACTGCGAATTATAAAATTATAGTTCAGTAATATTCAACTCACGATGTCCACATTAAACTCCAACCATAGGGTTCCAAGACGTTAAACAGAAGAATTTAGCCCAGAGAGCTGGGAAGGAATCCTTCTAGTCTCAGGATCGCCTATGCGCAATACAGTTATTATTGGCAACCGACCACATTGAATGTTACAAAAATCACTCTTTCCTCCTACCTGGGCAGCTCACTGTAAAGCTGGAGATCTAAAAATCCAAATAGAGAAGACCACCATGGCTTCTGTAGACTGTAAGCTCATTGTGGGCAGGGAACAGCTGTTTATTTTACACTGGGCTCTCCCAAAAGCTGAGTAGAGTGCTCTGCACGCAGTAAGTGTTCAATAAATAAAATTGACTAACTGATTCTGTAGGACTGACCAATAAGGATGCTCAACTTGGCACGAAGCAAGAGATCAAACAAAGCAGCATAGAATCTAGTCCACACTTAGAGCTGCCAAGAGCTGAACCTACTTGAAGTAACATATCTGCTTCATCAAACAGTTCCATCTACACCGATACGATCCCTACTAACGCAGACCAAAAGGGGTTCAGACAACCTAATCTTGATCCCTGCTAGATTATAAGCTTCTTGAGGGCAGGGAGCAGGTCTACTGACTCTACCGTACTCCCCAAGTGCACAGGATAGTGCTCTGCTCAGAGTAAACGCTCAATAAATACTATTGACTGAGTGGAGGGTAGCCCACCTTCCATCATACCCATTCTTTAGAGACTTCTTGGGAAAAGGGAAAGAGCACAGACAGGCTCCCATGCAATTTTTTTTTTTTATTAGACAGCCAGGATGGAGATCATTAGAATGGATTGGATATTCCTAAAATCTCAGCTGGAATAGTCTCATCAGTGATCTCTGAAGTTAAACACAGTGTTGCCCACATGGTAGGGTGCTTTTCTTAAGGAATACTATTGATCTGGGATTTGGATTTGTGAGAATGTGAAAAGGACCTGTTTCCAACCACTCTGCAAAGCTGTGGTTATGGTTTTGAATTGGGGAAGCAGCATTGTCTAGTGGAAAGAGCGCAGGCCTGGGAATCAGCAGACCTAGGTTCTAATCTCGAATCTGCCACTCGCCTGCTGAGGAGCCGCTTAAGTTGGACAAGTCATTTAACTACTCTAGGCCTCAGTTTCCTTGCCTGCTAATTAAGGATTAAATGCCCTTTCTCCCTCCTACTTAAAATGGGAGTCCCAAGTGGGATAGGAAATGTGTCCAACCTGATTATCTTCTATCTACTCCAGTGCTTTAACATAGTGCTTGACACATAGTGAGCAAGGCTGTAATCTCGATGTGGGCAGGGAACATCACTGCTTATTGTTATGTTGTACTTTCCCAAGCGCTTAGTACAGTGCTCTCCACACAGTAAGTGCTCAATAAATACAACTGAATGAATGGACTAATACCACTAATCATTGTTATCTTTCCAGCATTATCACTACACCATCAATTAGCTTGTATTTTTAATTATTGTTAACAATGCAGCTGACAGCACCTAGACATAATAATAATCTGTTAAGCACTTACTATGCGCCAGGCACTCTTCCAAGCACAGGGGTAGATACAACTTAATCAGGTTGGACAAAGTCCCTGTCCCTCATGAGGCTCACACTCTCATCCCCATTTTACAAATGAGGTAACTGAGGCCCAGAGAAGTTAAGTGACTTGCCCAGGGTCACACAGCAGACATGTGGCAAAGATGAGATTAGAACCCAGATCCTTCTGACCCCCAAGCCCATGCTCTACCTACGAAGCCACACCGCTTTGGGTAGCGTGGCTGAGCAGATTGAGGATGTAGGATCGATATTCCTCGCACTCCGTCCACCTGGAGAAGACACCCTTTGCTGTGCTTCTGCATTTGCCGTCTTGAGTGCTCGGCCCTATTTTCAAACTTCTTTCTTTTTTCTTTATTTTATTTTCTTTATTTCTTTCTTTTAACTCAGTTTCTTAAACCCTTACTATGTGTCAGACGCTGTATTAAGTGCTGGGGTAGATACACACTAATCCTAGTTGGATGCAGTCCCTGTCCCACACGGGGCTCCCAGTCTTAACCCCATTGTACTGATAAAGTAGACTGAGGCCCACAGAAGTGAAATGACTTGCCCGCATGGCAGAGAAGCGGCAGAATGGAATTAGAACCCATGTCCTTCAGACTCCCAGGCCCAAGCTGTATCCACCAAGACATCCTCCTTCTTGGTAGCCTGTTGCTCCCTAACTCTACCCAGGCCATCTCATTTCTGATTGCAGCTCACCGAGCTGGCTGTCATTCGTTCAATCGTATTTACTGAGCTCTTCTTGTCGTTGTTGTCTTATGCCGTTGAGTCGTGTCCGACCCATAGCGACACCATGGTCACATCTCTCCCAGAGCGCCCCATCTCCATCTGCAATCGTTCCGGGAGTGGATCCAGAGAGTTTTCTTGGTAGAAATCCAGGAGCGGTTGACCGTTGCTGCCTTCCGTGCAGTAAACTTGAGTCTCCACCCTCGACTCTCTCCCGTGCCGCTGCTGCCCAGAGCAGGGGCGTTTTAACTGGTAGCAGATGGCCTTCCTCTCCCTAGCCACTGTCCAAGCCAGGAATGGAATGGACAGGCCTCTTAACGACTCTCCCTCCCATAGTCAAGACTGGTAGAGGACTGGAAACTCTCCAGGTGTGACTCTGAGAGGGGGTATTGAGCACTTAGTGTGTGCAAAGCACTGTACTACATGCTGCTGCTACTGTTTCTGTGCCCTTCCACAGCTCTTCTCAGTTGCCTAAACATCATGCTTTGGGCTGTCTTTTAAACTGCTTTTTCTACACTTGTCCACATAGCAGCTGTTTATCAACTGTGTGTGACTTTGGGCAAGTCACTTAACTTCTCTGTGCCTCAGTTCCTTAATCTGGAAAATGGAGATTAAGACTGTGAGTCCCACGTGGGACAACCTGATTACCTTGTATCGACCCAGCGCTTAGAACAGTGCTTGGCACATAGTAAGCGCTTAACAAATACCAAAATTATTATTATTATTGAGAGCCTTCTTTGTCATTCCCTCACTTCTTGCATCCCGCCCAGCATTGGTATGATGGAACAGACATTGCTTCATTGCTCATGAACTGATTGTTTACAGATACTCTTGTTCCTTTTGATCTATTCACATGTGGGTGATTGTGTATATATACACACACATTATACGTGTGGAAATCAGTCACCAATCTCCAGCACCTAATATCTGTAAATTATTTATATTAATGTTTGATTCCCCCTTTAGACTGCAAGTTTGTTGAATTCAGGGAACGTCTCTACCAACTCTGTTGTATTGTACTCTTCCAAGTGCTTAGTACAGTGGTCTGCACACAGGAAGCACTCACTAAGTATCATTGATTGATTGAACAATATACTAGGTAATTGGGAGAATATAATTCTAGTAATAAGCC
Organism: Ornithorhynchus anatinus; assembly: GCF_004115215.2. NCBI lineage: Eukaryota > Metazoa > Chordata > Mammalia > Monotremata > Ornithorhynchidae > Ornithorhynchus > Ornithorhynchus anatinus. The sequence goes on along the minus strand of NC_041735.1, from coordinate 62,534,269 downwards.
CAATTCTTGCCTTGGAAGACTTTAAAATCTAATGATGTAACTAAAAATTGAGAGGCAGCATAGGCTGGTGGATACAGCATGGGACTGAGAGTCAACAGGACCGGGGTTATAATTCCGGCTCTACCACTAGTCAGGTCTGTGACCTTGGGCAAGTCAGTTAACTTAGCTGTGCCTCAGTTTATTTCATCTGTAAAATGGGGATTAAGACTGTGAGCCCAACGAGGGACGTGGACTATATCCAAAGTAATTAGTTTGTTTCTACCCCAGGGCTTAGTACAGTGTCTGGTTCATAGTAAGCAATTAAATACTGAAAAAGAAGAAATGACACTGTTAGGGAAAAGCTGCTTACTATCATCATGCCTTGGGTGAGGAACTAATCAGTTAGGTCTATTTGCATTTCTAAGAAGCAGCTTGGCTTAGTGGAAAGAGCATGGGCCTGGGATTGAGGGGATGGGGTTTCTCATCCCGGCTCTGCCACTTCTCTGCTGCTTAGCCTTGGCAAGTCACTTAACTTCTAGAGAACTAAGCCCCAGTTTCCTCATCTGTTTAGTGGGGATTCAATTCCTGTTCTCTCTCATATTAGACTGTTAGTTCCATTTGAGACAGGGACAGGCATTTATCTTATGGCTAAGTAGAATGTTTGGCCAACAGCACTTAATAAATTATTATTATTATCATCATGGTTAGTGTTCAGTGAAAAAGCCTAATTCAAGAAATAGAATATCTCATTTGTACTTCCCTGATGGAGGAAGGTTAAGTAATCAAGTGTTTGATGGATGGAATTTGACAAGAAAGAAAGCAACTAAGAAATGACCAGCTCTAAGTATTATCTGTGAAGTGGCCATTCGTGCAAGTCCTACCTTTAAACTTGAACTTTAGTTTCCACTCTGAGTTCTAAGGCATGTATGGGCTGATCATGTTTCCTCACCACTTATCAATCAAAGGTTTTTATTGAATGTTTGCTGGGTGCAGAGTATTATTCTAAGCAATTAACCAATCAATTACATCTATTGAGTGCTTACTGTGTACAGTGCACTTTACTAAAAGCTTGGGAAAATACAATATAGCAGATTTGGTAGACATATTCCTGGCCCACAGAGAGCTCACAGTCTAGAGGACTAAACACTAATGAAGAAGCACTCATAGGTCAAAGCACTTGGGAAAGTACAATACAGTTGTGTTGGTAGACAGAATCCTGGCCCTCAAAGAGTCTAGAGTAACGACACGCATTAAAATAAATTACAGAGGAGGGGAATAGAAGATGATAAGGATAATCAATCAATCAACGGTATTTATTGAGCTCTGACTGTGTGCAGCTTATTGTAGTAAGCACTCGGGAGCAATCAATCACTCATTCGTATTTACTGAGCAAATGGAGGACATTGTGCTAAGTGCTTCGGAGAGGACGACACAACAATCTAACAGACACATCCCCTGCCTATAATGAGCTTTCAATCTAGAGGGGAGACAGATATTAATATAAATCCATAAATTATGGGTATGTACATAAGTTCTGTGAGGCTAGTGGGAGGGTGAATAAAGGGAGCGAGTCAGAGCGATGTAGAATAGAGTGGGAAAAGAGGAAAAGAGGACTTAGTCAGGGAAGGCCTGTTGGAGGAGATGTGCCTTCAATAAGGCTTTGAAGGTGGGGAGCGTAAAATTGTCAGATCTGAGGAGGAAGAGTGTTTCAGGCTAGAGGTAGGACATGGGTAAGAGTTCAGAAGTGAAATAGAAGCGATTGAGGTACAGTGAGTAGGTTGGTATTAGAGAAGTGAAGCGTGTGGGGTGGGTTCTAGTAGGAGAGTAGTGAGGTGAGGTAACAGGGGGCAAGGGAATTGAGAGCTTCAGAGCTGGTGCTAAGGAGTTTCTCTTTGATGCAGAGGTGGATGAGCAACCCCTGGAGATTCTTGAGATGTGGGGAAACGTACTGAACGTTTCGTAGAAAAATGATCTGAGAAGCAGAGTGAATTATGGACTGGAGTAGAGAGAGGACGTTGGAAGTCAGCAAGGAGGCTGTTACAGTATTAAAGGTAGGATAGGATAACCTCGCGTGGCTCAGTGGAAAGAGCACGGGCTTTGGAGTCAGAGGTCATGAGTTCAAATCCCAGCTCCGCCACTTGTCAGCTGTGTGACTGTGGGCAAGTCACTTAACTTCTCTGTGCCTCAGTTACCTCATCTGTAAAATGGGGATTAAGACTGTGAGCCCCACGTGGGACAACCTGATTCCCTTGTGTCTACCCCAGCGCTTAGAACAGTGCTCGGCACATAGTAAGCGCTTAACAAATACCAACATTATTATTATTATTATTATTAACTCTTGGATTAGCATGGTAGCAGTCATGATGGAGAGGAAACAGATTTTTGTGATGTTGTGAAGATTTAGGATTTAGCGATAGATTTAATATGTGGGTTGAATGAGAGAGGAGTCAGGGATAGCATCAAAGGTACAGGCTTGTGAGGCAGGAAGGATGGTGTTTCTGTCAGCAGTGATAGGAAAATCAGGGGGAAGACGGAGTTTGGAAGGGAAGATAAATTGGTATCCCCTCCCTGCCCGCAATGAGCTTACAGACTACAGGGGGAGACGGGGACTAATGTAACCCATTATATTAACTGATATAAGCGAATAATTTCCAGATAAGTACATAAGTGCTATGGTTTTGAGGATGAGGTGAATACCAAATGCTCAAAAGGTATAGATCCAAGCACATAGATGACACAGAAGGGAGAGGGAATTGTAGCAAAGAGGGCTTAATCAGGGAAGGGCTGAGGGAGAAATGGTCTGTAAATTCTGTGAGACTGTGGCTAGTGGTCCTCATGCAGAAAATAAAAAGTAGAGGCGAATTAGCTGAAAAAAATTTAGGGAAATGTTTCTACAACCTCTGATTCACTGTTCTGAATTTTGGAAGACATGGACAGGACAGAGAATCATTTATGAATATCCTCTATCTTCAGAGTTACTTTGCTTCTATTTGGTTTTCAAATGTATTAAATGAACTACTGCTGGGGGTGGACATATTGAAATGTAATGAATCTGGAGAAGGATTTTCATTTTCCAAAAAACATCATTTTAAGATTTATGCTCTTCAGTGATAGGAATATCAGGTTTCACACTGCAAAATGGAATCAGCAGAGCAATCTGTGATCCATTACTCTGACGCACCAGCAGGAAAAACTAAAGAATGAAAGTGTTTGGTTTTTTCCTAATCCTCTTAAACTGCTAGCCTGTCTAGCATAAATTATGCTTTAACCCTTTATACGATGAAATCTTGATACAATAATAATCAGTGGCATTTGGCGTGCACTTACTATGTACCAAGAAGTGTTCTAAGGGGTGATGATCCCACCGTGCGATGATCCCATCAGCTCCTTGATGGAGCATTTAATCTCCTTGCCCCCTTCTGCCTCACCTCCTACCACAACCCAGCCCACACATTTCATTCCTCTAATACTAACCTTCTCACTGTACCTCGATCTCGTCTATCTCGGCGTCTACCTACCTCTGGCCTGGAAAGCCCTCCCTCTTCGTATGGCACAGATAATTGCTCTCCCCGACTTCCAAGCCTATTGAAGCCTTCCTCCAAGAAGCCTTCCCTGACTAAGCCCTTCTCTCCTCTTCTCCCACTCCCTTCTGCGTCACCCTGACCTGCTCCCTGCATTCATCCTCCCTCCCCTCCCCACAATATATCTTTTTGTAATTTATCTATTCGTTTATTAATTTATTTAATAAATTAACTTATTTAATATTTATTAATATTATTATTCATTTATTCATTCATTTATTTACTTGCTCAAATATATTAAAGTCTGTCTCTCCCTCTAGACTGCCTCTAGACTGTGAGTCCACTATGGGCACGGATTGCGTCTCTTGTTATATCGTATCGTATTGTATGTGCTTAGTACAGTGCTTTGCACACAGTAGACGCTCAGTGGAAAGAGCCTGGGCTTCAGAGTCAGAGGTCATGGGTTCGACTCCCGGCTCTGCCACTTGTCAGCTGTGTGACTGTGGGCGAGTCACTTCACTTCTCTGTGCCTCAGTTACCTCATCTGTAAAATGGGGATGAAGACTGTGAGTCTCACGTGGGACAACCTGATTACCCTGTATCTACCCCAGCGCTTAGAACAATGCTCTGCACATAGTAAGTGCTTAACAAATACCAACATTATTAGTAAATACGATTGAAAGAATAAATGAATTTATATGAATGTGTCTTCCCTTCTCGACTGTAAGTTTGTTGTGAGCAGGGATTGTGTCTGTTATATTGTCACACTGTACTCTCCCAAGTGCTTAGGACAGTGCTCTGCACACAGCGTTCAATAAATGCAACTGACTGACTGACTGACTGATCTGCTCCTGAATTAGTCTTACAAAATGAGAAGTGTGTTTATGCTGCCGCTCCTCTAGGCAGAACTATTCCAAGAATACATGTTGCAAGGAAGATAAATTAGGTATGTGGGTCAGATGAAGGAGTTGAAACCAATGTGAGGTTTGAAGTCCACCAGAGAGCTCCAATTATCAGCAAGGCTACTGGGGTAATTCCACATGCCCTAGTTAAACATTTTAAGGAATTTACACAGAGGCTTTAATTCCAAGAGCTATATTACAGGAAATCCATCATAAATAGTGATTATCTTTTAATCTCAACAATAAATATAATGAAGCTAGTTAATCCCCATATTGTTTTAATATGAAAAGACCAGAGTGATCTGAGAAATAAAAATGAATGAAAGACACTGTGGCCTAAGAATCTGGAGTCTGGAGACTCCACTTCTAATTCCAGCCCTGCCACGGGCCTGCGCTATGTATTTGGGTAAGTCCCTTGACCTCTCTGAGCCTCAGTTTCTTTTTCTGCAAACGGCGTTAAGCTCTCTGTGCTCCTTACCTCTTAAATTATCAGTCACTTGGAAAAGAAACTGGATCTGATGACCTTGTATCTACCCCAGCGCTAGGTGTAAATGCTTAATAAATAACACAGTGGTTTCCGTAATAGTGGTAATTCTTTTAAGTGCTTAATGTCTGCAGACCGCTGAACTAAGCACTAGGAAAGAAAAAGTTCCCCTCTAGACTGTAAATTCACTATGGGCAGCGAATGGGTCTGTTTATTGTTAAATTGTGCTCTCCCAAACGCTTAATACTGTGCTCTGCACTCAGTAAGCAGCATGGAGCATCGTGGCCTAGTGAGTAGAGGGTGGACCTGGGTTCTAATTCCACCTCTGCCACTTGTCTGCTGTGTGACCTGGGGCACAGAGAAGTGAAGTCACTTGCCCCAGGTCCCTCATCTGTAATATGGGGATTGAGATTGGGAGTCCCCTGTGGGACAGGGACTGTGTCCAACCCGATTTGCTTGTATCCACCCCAGCGCTTAGTACAGTGCCCGGCACATAGTAAGAGTTTAACAAAAACCACAATTACAAAAAGTAAGCACTCAATAAATGTGATCAACTGACTGACTGACTGAATTAGACATGGTCCCTCTCCTTCAGGGTGCTCATAATCCAAGACTATTAGGGAGGAGATTGGTGACAGAGATGGAGCAAAACCATCAAGATAACATAAAGACAGTAACCAAGAACATTAGGGGACAGTGTCTAGAGGAGCAGAATTTCAGGCTCCACATGGCCCAGAGTCGATGGTCATATCCATGGCCACATTAACCGCTCCAGCAGCAACATTCACGGTCTTCCCGAGGATTAATGGAGGGGCTCCAGACTGCTGATGCTTTTCTCTTTCCATGAGGGAGGTGCTAGGCGGGTTGGGATAGAGGCCTCTCAGTGACGTGGTAGAGCGGGATTATTTGAAGCGCTAATTTGATGGTAGTGAGCTAGTTGCTTCAAAGTTATTACACTCACCAGCGCTCGAAACAAATCCTTAAACAGGATTAGGGTATTCTAGAAGCAACATCTGCAGGAAAGGGGATTTTGCCGTTGCTGTCAATCTGTGTTAATTATATCCTTCGCATAAACCGCAGATCCACATAATTATGAACATTGTTAACTTTCAGCTTCTTGTCAGCCTTGGCGGGTCTCTTTCAGTTTTTTTAATCTGATTTCATAGTATTTACAGTTTAATTTACCCATGAATCTCCCTGTACTTGAGTGCGTCTCCCAACAAGGCTTCTATTAATAAATGTCATTCCAAAGCAAATAGAATGCTTTACTAAAATGGTAGAACAGACGGTAAATGTGCCAGGCTTGGGGTACATAAATTACAGTCAAATCAGACACAGGGCTCACAGTCTAAAGGAGAGGAAGAATAGGTATTTAGTCCTTTTTTAAAAATAGTTGAGGAAACTAAGGCTTAGAGAAGTTAAGGGACTCTCCCAAATTCTTACAAGCGGACAAATGACAGAGCTGGGATTAGAACCCAGGTCTTCTGACTCCCTGGCCTATGCTTTTTCCATCGGTGACCTTCTTCTTGCCAAATCTAATGGCCTCTACCTCTCAGCTGCCTTCAGCACTGTGGACCACTCCCTTCCTGAAACATTATCCGGCATTGGCATCACTGACACTGATCTGTCTCTTCTGATTCTCCTCCTAACACCACTGATTAATTGATCGATTGATTGATGATGAATGTTCATTTCCAATCCAATATTTTTTCTTATCACATTGTTTTTCTTGTAGTTTAAGATAGGGATAAATTCCCTGCAATGAAGTTTGTTGTCATTGAAAAAATTGATTTTTTAAATTGTATTTTTTGTATTTGTTGCCGATTTGTACATTCCAAGTGCTTAGTACAGTACTCTGCACATAGTAAGCGCTCAATAAATACTATTGAATATTTCACTTAGTGGTATGAGCTCGCTGCTCAGGTGTCTACCAACTCCGTTGTAAGATGTTCTTCCAAGTGCTCAATACAGTGCTCTGCACATAGTAAGTGCTGAAAAAATACAATTGATTGAAGGATTTTCAGAGTAATGAGTATAAGCAAACTGATTCTACCCTCCTAATATTATTACTATGGTATTTATTAAGGACTTACTATAGGGCAGTCAGTGTACCAAACGCTGGGATGGATATAAGCAAATCAGGTTGGACACAGTCCCCGTTCCACACAGGGCTCACAGTCTCAATCTGCACTTTTCAGATGCGGTAACTGAGGCCCAGAGAAGTCAAGTGAGTTGCCTAAGGGTACGCAGCAGAGAAGTGGCAGAGCCGTGATTAAAACCAATGACCTTCGATTCCCAGGCCCAAGCTCTACCACCAGGCCGTGCTGAAAACTGGCACCTTAGGGCTAAAATGACTGTATTTGGACGATATGATTTTTGTTTGACTTTGAAATTCCCTCAAGTCAGAAAGCCTCAGACAATTCTCTCCATCCACTGGTGTGAAAAACATAAACCTCATTTGTGAATCTGGTTGGGTGTTTTTTTGATCTTTTTTTTATGGTATTGTTGAGAGCTTACTATGTGTCAGTCACTGATCTAAGCGGTTGGACAGACACAAACTAGTCAAGTTGGACACAGTCCATGTCCCACATGGGGCTCACACTCTTTCAGTAAATCTATTTTAAGCCTAACCTCTAGAAGCCATGAGATACAATATGCCAGAATGGTATACAAATAGGACTCGCTGTGAGCAGGGAATGTCACTTTTTATTGTTGACTAGTACTTTTCCAATTGCCTAGTACAGTGTTCTGAAAACAATAAATGCTCAGTAAATGTAACTGAGTAGAATTGAATTGGCTCTCAAATTTTTCAGTACCCCTTTCCCTGTATTTAAGCAACTTCTTTTTAAATACTTGGGTAAGATAACACACATATCTGCATATTAGGAGTAATAATAATAATAACGTTGGTATTTGTTAAGCGCTTACTATATGTAGAGCACTGTTCCAAGCGCTGGGGTAGATACAGGGTAACCAGATTGTCCCACGTGAGGCTCACAGTCTTAATCCCCATTTTACAGATGAGGTAACTGAGGCACAGAGAAGTGAAGTGACTCGCCCACGGTCACACAGCTGACAAGTGGCAGAGCTGGGATTTGAACCCATGACCTCTGACTCCCAAGCCTGGGCTCTTTCCACTGAGCCAAGCCACGAGGTCTAGTGGAAAGAACACTTGCCTGGGAGTCAGAAGACCTGGATTCTAATCCCGACTCTGCCGTTTGCTTGCGGGAAGATCTTGGGCAAGTCGCTTAACGTCTTCGTATCTCAATTTCCTCCTCTGAAAAATGCCTCAACACCTCATATCCCTGCTTTTTAGACGCTGAGCCTCATATGGGACAGAAACGGTGTCCAACCTGATTAACTTGTATCTAATCCAGCTCTTAGAACATTGCTTGACAGATGGTAAGTGCTTAAAAATCATTATTATTATTATTCATCAACATTCATTCCCAACGAAAACTAACCAGAAAAGAACGAGACGTAGATCCACCGAATTACTTTCAGCTCTGCTGCCTGAATTCCTTTGGCCTGAATCTGACTTCTTTGTCTTAGCAAAGTTGAGAATTGGTAGTTTCAGAGTTAGCACTGTCCGTAATAGTGATCGAGCACCTTCTTTGTGCTGAGCACTGTACTAACATCTTGGGAAAGTTCAGTAGAGCTGGTAGATATGATCTCTGCCCTCAAGAAGCTTGCACTGTTGTAGGTGCTGTGGAGAAGATTAAAACAGTTTCTAACTTGGTGGAGTTTTCAAACTAATAATGGGTGAGGCAAGAAAAGAACATAAAGCATGAAATCCATCAAATCATGTAATTTCCCCCCACTGCTAAACTGTGAGCTCATGGTGGACAGGGAGGGATTGTCACTGTTTATTGTTGTAATGTTCTTTCCCAAGAGCTTAGTACAGTGGTCTACACATTGTAAGCGCTTAATAAAAATGATTGAATGAATGAAGAAGAAGAAGAAGAATGTTGGTATTTGTTAAGTGCTCACTTTGTGCAGAGCACTGTTCTAAGCGCTGGGGTAGATACAGGTGATCAGGTTGTCCCACGTGGGGGTCCCCATTTTACAGATGAGGTAACTGAGGCACAGAGGAGTTAAGTGACTTGCCCACAGTCACACAGCTGACAAGTGGCATAATAATAATTATGGTACTTGTTAAGCGCTTACTATATGCCAAGCACTGTTCTAAGGGCTGGGGTAGATATAAGTTGATCAGGATGGGCACCACATGGGACTCACACTCATCCCCATTTTACAGATAGGATAACTGAGGCACAGAGAAGTGAAGTCACTTGCCTAAGATCGCACAGCAGACAAGTGGCGGAGATGGGATTAGAACCCAGGTCCTCTGACTCTCAGGCTCATGCTCTATCCTTGAGCCACCCTACCATTTCTGCACAAATAACTCAAGTGCTGGTCCTACAAGCTTCAGGACAGACTTTTCCCTCCCAGCTATTGCTCTCAATCAATGGTATGTATGAAGTGCTACTATGTGCAGAGCACTGTGCGAAGCATTTGGTAGAGCACAATACGATAGAATTGGTAGGTATGACCATCTCATTTCAAATGGCAACGGGCTAGGAAAAAGGCACCGCTGTACTTTCATGGATGACATGTGCCTGGTTGTAATGGATTCTCTCTCAACAATACTCATACTCAAGGTTCAGCTTCGCCGTTTTTTGGTTTTGGGTGGAGTTTTATGGCATCTGTTAAGCCCTGACTGTGTGCCAGGCATTTTTCTAAGTGCTGGGATAGATACAAGCTAATCAGTTTGGACTGAGTCCATGACCCACATGGGACTCAGAGTGTAAATCCCCATTTTACAGATGAGGTACCTGAGGCCCAGAGAAGTGAAGTGGCTTGCTCAGGGTCACACAGCAGAATAGTGGCGGAGTCGGGGTTAGAACCCAGGTCCTTCTGACTCCCAGATCCCAAGCTCTACCCACTGGACCGCTTCTCGATTAGTGAAGGACGTGGAATGTACTGGCCTAGAGTTTTAACTTCATGTGAAGAAAGAAGAGATTGGATCCACTTGGTACCGAGAAGGATTATTCTTGCCACTGGGGATGGGAGAGGCTACAAGCAGACTATTAGGAAGCTGTTAACAGAATGCTAGTCTGGAAGCGATTAAGATTTATTTTAGGCCTTAGGAAAGGGAAGGACAGACCTGTGAAATATCGCTGAGGAAGAATCTCCAGGACTTGACGATAGTTAACATGTGGACAACGGGTGGCAGAAGAACCGAAAGTCGCAAATGAAGGACGGGATGTGAGCGATGAATGGAATGTCAGAAGAAAGTTTAAGAGCAAGATGAGGGATTTGTATCTCCGCACGTTCGATTACGTGTCTTATGTCCTAGCTTTGAGGTGGATTCGGAGATAAACGTGGGGAAGAAGAGAAAGGGAGAAGGTCAGAGATATAAATGTCAGAGGTATTGAAGATATTGAAACCATGTGAGCAGAGGAGCGGACCAAGAGAAAGAAAATAAGATAGTCTCACTTTTATTTCTCACTTCACAGATACATGGACGAGGCAGCTAGCTGTAAACTCCTTGGGGGCAGGGGCTGAGTCTTCAGTAATTTTTTTCTTGTATTCTCCTAGTAGTTAGGACAACACTCTGCAGTTGATAGGAACAAAATAAATGTCACGTAGTAAATGCGTGTGTATATATTATATGTATATACATTTATGTGTGTGAGTGCTTACTTAGGTAAGTATACTTACCTATTATTTAGGTACACATAGAATCCTATGTTGCTGTGCAGGTTTTTTTGGTCAGTAATAGATTTAGAGGCTCCAGGATTTTTGTGAAGTTAGATGAGGGTTGCTTTGTGGAGCTGTTAAACTCGATGTTTTGTCTTCAGGGTGGCTTCTCTGCAGACCTACTGATTGGTGAGGCTTATCTTTGGGGTGGGGGGTGGGCGAGTGTGTGTGTGTGTGTGTGTGTACGTACCGTTCTTTGGATTCAAAGACGTACTGCCGATGGTGAGATTTTTCCACACGTAGATGTGTGAAGCTAAAAACGGCTAACGTGTAACAGAGAGCCCTTTCACGCCGCACACATCGAAAGGTGATCTCGGCCGTTCGATTGCATTTGTAAGTTTCAGTGGCCGACATTATTTTGTCATTCTGCCTCTTTGCTGTCTCAGGCTTCCTGACCCTGCTACCCTTAGGGAGCTGTGCCACACTGTATCCCGCCATACAGCGGGCTGGTTTGGGCCTGCCAACCTTGCCTCTCAGTGGTCCATCCTGTGACCGCCCCCAATCTCTGACTTTAAACTGTTTCTTTTATCCTTCTTGCTTACGGTTCCCCTACTTTAGCTCATCATACTAGTTGATACTATTGCATTAAGGTCTGGGGGTGGTTTTTGACACTGACCCACTGTTTGTGATCTTGCCCTCTAGATTTTGTGCTCTCTGAGGACAAGGATCATGTATATTAATTCTACCGTATTCTCGCAAGTACTTAACACAGTCCTCTATACTAGCAGGTGCTCAGTCAGTCAATCGTATTTATTGAGTGTATACTGTGTGCAGAGCACTGTTTTAAGCACTTGGGAGAGTACAATATTATAGTAATAATAATAATGGTATTTGCTAAGCACTTACTATGTGCAGAGCACTGTTCTAAGCGCTGGGGTAGATACAGGGTAATCAGATTGTTCCACGTGGTGCTCACGTTTTTTTTTTTAATCCCCATTTTTACAGATGAGGTAACTGAGGCCCAGAGAACTTAAGTGACTTGCCCAAGGTCACACAGCAGACAAGTGGTGGAGTCGGGATTAGAACCCACGACCTCTGACTCCCAAGCCCGGGCTCTTGCCACTAAGCCACGCTGCTTCTCTCTAACAGACACATTCCAGGCCTATGACGAGCTTATAGTCTAGAGGGGGAGATGGTTGTTAATGTAAATAAATTACATATATGTACATAAGGGCCTGGGGCATTTGGGTAACCCAAGGGAAGGTTCCAATTCCAGCTGTACCACTTTGCTGGGTGACCTTGGCCAAGTCACTCAACTCCTATGCACCTCAGTTACTTCATCTGAAAATAGTTATTAATACTGTGAGCCCCGTGTGGGACATGGACTGCGCTACTGATTGTTGTTTAGGGCATTTGGGTCGGTCAGGAGAAGGTTTTAAACCCGGATCTACCACCTGTATGCTATGTGACCTTGGGCAAGTCACTCGGGAAGAAGCAGAGTGTAGTGGATAGAGCATGGACCTGGGAGTCAGAAGGTAATGGGTTTTAATCCCGCTCTGCCACTTGTATGCTGTGTGGCCTCGGGCAAGTCACTTCACTTCACTTACTTCATCTGTAAAATGAGGATTAAGACTGTGAGCCCCATGCGGGACAGGGATCGGGTCCAACCCGGTTTGTTTGTATCCACCCCAGCGCTTAATACAGTTCCTGGCACATAGTAAGTGCTTAACAAATACCTCAATTATTATCATTATTTTGAATCTACCCTAGTTCTTAGTACAGTGCCTGGCACGTGGTAAATGCTTAACAAATATGTTTTTTTAAAAAAGCTTTTCAAAATGTTGAATGTGGCAGCTATGAAGTCCCTTAACAATATTAAAAACCATCTTTATGAAGTTTGAGACAACAGCTTTGTCAGTAAACATTTTAATTTTTGATTTTTACTCACTAATCCATCAATGCGAGTCCTCGGACTTTGTGCTTCCTTAGCGGCACAGTTAAGTGACAGCATTCGGCTCTGTGTTGTGGGTGAACATCTTGAGTTACATATAAGGTCTCTCACCGATGCTATTTAGTTCATAATTTAATTTTTTTCCTGAGAATTGTGGGTCTCTAGGCTTTGCTGATCAAAGAAGATGATTAAGAATCATTTGCATGTCTTCATTTTATTTGGAAATATTTATTGAGTACCTGCAGTTTGCAGACCTCTGACCTAAGCACTTGGGAGAGTACAATAAAATAAGAGATTTGGTCCCTGCTCTCAAGATTTTATGAGGGGGTCTGATAGACCTGATACCAAATTGTAGCACACCATATATTGTCTCCGCGGCCTGACAACTACGGAAGGACGTAAAGGAACAGAAAGAGCTGGGACTCTGTAAATCCCACCACTAAAACTTCTATATTGCATTTGTGAATGTTACAGAGCTGTGACACCATCAACAGCCTTGGCACTGGAAGTTGTGATTTATGTTTGGCCTCTCTAAGGAGTTTGTCTTGATCCTAGATAATAGCTCCCTGACGATAGGACTGGTGTTTTGGGGATTAATCTAAATGTTTGTACAACACAAGATTGTCTTTTTCAACCATTCCTTGCACCATACCCAAGGACACAACAGACACAAAAGACACCTAGACGTTTATTAGAATATATAGATGTAAATGAAAATAAATAAAATTTTAAAACAATGATATGACAATGCATGACAAAAGTGGGTAATGTGGTAACATTATGACCTCTCTGTGGGCAGGGAATGTGTGAGTTGATTGTCCCAAGTGCTTAGTACAGTGCTCTGCACACGGTAAGCACTCAAATATGATTGAATGAAAGAATTGAATCCTATTTTATCTACATACATATATATAATGAGTGTCATGATTGAATCAGACATTATAATTTCAGTGAAAATAGTCACATCATTTTAAAGACAACCAAATGCCCTAGTCTGTGGTAAAAAGCAAGATTTAAAAAATTTGACGGCAAGAATGGACAGTTTAAAAACCCAAATATTTAGGAGTATTTGAAAAAAATTGATTTCTGCCATACAATAGTTCATTAGTCATATACAAATGATACCATAACCCAGTTCAAGGCCAATAAAGGAGCATTCATTAATCAATCAATCAATGGCATTTATTGAGCACTTAAAACTCACCTCCTCCAAGAGGCGTTCCCAGACTGAGCTCCTCTTCTCCCTCTACTCCCTCTGCCATCCCCCCTTTACCTCTCCACAGCTAAACCCTCTTTTTCCCCTTTTCCCTCTGCTCCTCCACCTCTCCCTTCCCATCCCCACAGCACTGTACTCGTCCGCTCAACTGTATATATTTTCGTTACCCTATTTATTTTGTTAATGAATTGTACATCGCCTCGATTCTATTTAGTTGCCATTGTTTTTACGAGATGTTCTTCCCCTTGACTCTATTTATTGCCATTGTTCTCGTCTGTCCGTCTCCCCCGATTAGACTGTAAGCCCGTCAGATGGCAGGGACCATCTCTATCTGTTGCCGACTTGTTCATCCCAAGCGCTTAGTACAGTGCTCTGTACATAGTAAGCGCTCAATAAATACTATTGAATGAATGAATGAATAATGTGCACAGCACTGTACTAAGCATTTGATAGAGTACAATACAACAGAATTAGTGGACACATTCCCTGCCCATGAAGAGGTTACAGTTTGGAGGGAACTGTACCTTTCTCAGAACATCCCCTAAAAGTGGAATTAGTTTTATTTTTGAAAAATCTTATAAAATCCGGCACAGACTAGAGTTGATGTAGAAGCAACTTTGTTACCATTTCTCACTTCAATTTTTTTTTAATTTAGCTTTTTATGGGCTTTGAAACTTCTCAAGAGAGTTTAATGGACCTTAAATTTTAAAGCAGGCCATGGCCTTTCCCCTTCCCAACTCACCTCGCTACTCTCTTTCTACAACCCAGCTCACACACTTTGTTCCTCTAGTGCTAACCTCCTCACTGGGCCTCTGTCTCGCCTGTGTCACCGCCGACCCCTCGCCTACATCCTGCCTCTGGCCTGGAATACCCTCCCTCCTCAAATCTGACATGACTCCCCCCCTTCGAAATCTTATTTTAGGCCCATCTCCTCCAAGAGGCCTTCTCGGACTAAGTCCCGCTTTTCCTCATCTCCCACTATCTTCTGCATCACCCTGACTCCCTCCCTTTGTTCTTCCCCCACTCCCATCCCCACAGCACTTATGTCCATATCTCTAATTTATTTATTTGTGTGGATGTCTTTCTCCCCCCTCTAGACGGTAAACTCACTGTGGGCAGGGAATGTGTCTGTTTATTGTTGTATTTTCCTTTCCCAAGCACTTAGTATAGTGCTCTGCACACAGTAAGTGCTCAATAAATACAACTGAATGGATGAGTGAATGAACAGTATAATCATACATTTGAATTAATCAGTCTAATACATACATTTAGTTAATATGATGAGAGTTCTGGACAACAAAGTCTTATTAGTGTGAGCAACTCAACAAACAGAACTTAGGGGGGAAAAACTCATCAAAAAGAAAAGTCATTAAAATGATTTGTTTCCTGTTTATATACTGTAAGTCCAGAAATGTTTGGATCATATGTTGCTCATTATTTGCTGTTCATCATGGTAATTTTTACAGTTACAATCAAATGCTTCCTGCTTCCTCACAAAAGTAATTACCAGTAATGTAATGTTTCATCGGAAGCCCTATAAAATGAGTTACTTGAGATGATTTCATACCATTTTCCTAGGTTGCATTATTTTGTTTAAAAAAAGATATATGATGAAACTTTACCCATTTCAATTTAGAATCTCATTATTCTCCTATCTGGGGAGATAATCGTGTGTTCATCTTCCTAAAACATCTGCTCACATTTCCCCCTCTCCTCCCAAAACTCTAGTGGCTCCCCATATCCCTATAATCCATCATATTCATTGAGTGCTTACCGTGTGCAGGGCACTGTACTGAACGCTTGGGAGCATACAATGAAACAGAGTTGGCAGACATGTTCCCTGCCCACAGGGAGCTTATAAATGAGCAAAAACTCCTGAGCGTTGGCTTCAAGGATTTCCAATAGCTCTTTCTGCTCTTTGAAAGCAGGGCTCATGTCTGCCAACTCTAATGAATTGTGCTGCATACAGTACATCACACACAGTATGTGCTCAGTAAATGGAGCAAGGATTGATTCGTTCATTCATCTACTCCCTTCCAGACCACGCTCTACACTCCCTATTATCTTGCTCTATCACCTCTCCATATCAGCCAGTCATATTTAGCTAAACCCTCTTCTCCTCCCTTTCCCTCTCCTCCTCCCCCTCTCCCGCCCCACCCCCTCAGCACTGTACTCCTCCGCTCAACTGTATAGATCTTCATCACCTTATTTATTTTGTTTAATGAGATGTTCATCACCCTGATTCTATTTATTTGCCATTGTTTTTATGAGATGTTCTTCCCCTTGACTCTATTTATTGCCATTGTTCTTGTCTGTCCGTCTCCCCCAATTAGACTGTAAGCCCGTCACTGGGTAGGAACTGTCTCTATCTGTTGCCGATTTGTACATTCCAAGCACTTAGTACAGTGCCCTGCACATAGTAAGCGCTCAATTAATACTATTGAATGAATGAATGAATGAATGAATATTTACTGAATATTTACTGTGTGCAGAACACTGTATTAAGCGCTTGGGAAAGTACAGTACAAAAGAGTTGGTAGACACATTCCCTCAAGTATTCATGCTCTCCCCGCTTCAAATCTACCAAGCCACAGGTCTTCCCTTCAGAGTCCTTTAAAAATTCTACCTCTTCTTTGAGAGAGTCCCCAAATACTAATCTTCCTCTCAGGTTGCAGCACTTTTTTTTAACGGTATTCGTAAAGTGCTTACTATGTGCCAGACACTCTACTAAGCTCTGGGGTAGATACAAGCTAATCAGGTTGGACACAGTCTATGTCCCACATGAGGCTCACAGAATTTATCCCCATTTTAAAGATGAGGTGAGGTTGTTAATGAGGTGTATATCTCCTTGATTCTATTTACCTTGATGATGATGTCTTGTTTTTGTTTTGTTCTCCCCCGGTTAGACTGTGAGCCCTTCAGAGGGCAGGGATCGTCTCTGTCTGTTGACCAATTGTACATTCCAAGCGCTTAATACAGTGCTCTGCACATATTACCCTATTTAGTTTGTTAATGAAATGTACATCGCCTTGATTCTATTTATTTCCTATTGTTTTAATGAGATGTTCATCCCCTTGATTCTATTTATTGCTATTGTTCTTGTCTGTCCGTCTCCCCCGATTAGACCGTAAGCCCGTCAAAGGGCAGGGACTGTCTCTATCTATTACCGATTTGTACATTCCAAGCGCTTAGTCCAGTGCTCTGCACATAATAAGCGCTCAATAAATACTATAATAAATACTATTGAATGAATGAGTGAATATACAGCTGTAATTGATGCCTCCCTTTCTCCCACATTAGACTCTAAATACCTTGAGGACAGAATCGCATCTTTTGCGTCTGTTGAATGTTCTCCTGCTCTGCCCAAAAAAGGCACTCAATCAATACAG
Source organism: Ornithorhynchus anatinus (assembly GCF_004115215.2). Taxonomy (NCBI): domain Eukaryota; kingdom Metazoa; phylum Chordata; class Mammalia; order Monotremata; family Ornithorhynchidae; genus Ornithorhynchus; species Ornithorhynchus anatinus. Next base: position 62,517,124 of record NC_041735.1, on the reverse strand, counting down.
GTGATGATACTAAAATGAAAAACCAATTACCTTTTCAATCCCAATGCCAAGATTGAATGCTCAATCAATGAAAGTATTGATCAATGCAAGGTATTGATTGAAAGCATACTTTGTGCAGAGCACTGTGCTAAGCACTGGGAGAGTACAGTAGAGTTAGCGGACACGATCCCTGCTCTCGAGGAACTTAGAATCTAGCAGGGGAGACAGACATTAAAATAAATTACCGGTAGTGGGAGAGGCAAATAAATGTAATGATGTGTATATAGATGTAACGGGGAGTGTGAAGATCAATTGACTTTTGGTTTTGCAAGCATACTGAAATGGCAGTTGGGGAGTAGACAGTGTGATGGAGGAGAGAATTTAAACAGAGTAGGCCTCCTGGAGGATCTGTGATTCAGAACAGTCTTTAAGAGGCTCTGACCTCACAATAGCATTAATCAAATGGTATTTATTGAGATGAATTGAGAGTACTGTTCTAGGCACCATCTTATGTTCAAATCCACAATCGCGGTGAAGACAAAAACTGTTTGAGCATGTGCGAGGAAATACACCATAATGCTCCCTGGTGGCTCCTACCTTTAATTAATAGTAAGAAGAAGAAGAATTATCTTTGCTAAGTGCTTACCGTGTGTCAAACACTGGGGTAGATAAAAGGTGATCAGGTTGGATACAGTCCCTGTCTCACATGAGACTCACAGTCTTCATCCCCATTTTACAGATGAGGTAACCGAGGCCCAGAGAAGTGAAGTGACTTGCCCAAGGTCACACAGCAGATAAGTGGCAGAGCTGGGATTAGAAGCCAGGTCCTTCTGACTCCCAGGCTCGGCCTCGATCCGCTAGGCCCTACTGCTTCATTGTACTGTTATTAAACAGAATCTGAGCCCCAAACCTGAAGATTAGCCTTGGCTAAAGATCTGCTCTCAGAATCCCCAGGCCTAGGGTGGGCTCTCTCTTGAGACCACATAGTGAATTTCAGCCAAGTAAAAGTGATCGATCGGTGGATGATCATAGGAAGCGGTGCGAAGCTGGCCACGGGGTCCAGGGTCTAGCCACGTGGAGCTGGTCCGCCTCTAGACCGGAAGTTCTTTGCAGACAGGAAACATGTACCAACTCTGCTAAACTGTAATCTCTCACACTCTCAGTTCAGGGCTCTGCACAATATGATAGAGTATCTGACAAACTGAAAATATGGATTGAATGAGAAAGATGAGATGAGGATAATGCCAAGGTTACGGGTTTATGAGACAGGGAGAGCGGTGGTGTTGCCTGTGATTATGGGATAGTTGATAAGGGGACAGGGTTTGGGCAGGAAGATGAGGGTTCTTTTTTGGACATGTTGAATCTGAGTGGAAGACATGAAGAAAGGTGAGTTCAAGAGAAGAAGATGGGTCTTGGGGTAGAGAGGGGGATTTGCAGCATGGCTCAATGGATAGAGCGTGGGCCTGGGCATCAGAAGGTCATGAGTTCTAATCCCAGCTCCTCCACTTGTCTGCTGTGTGGCCTTGGGCGAGTCATTTAACTTCTCTGTGCCTCAGTTACCTCATCTGTAAAATGGGGATTAAGACTGGGAACCCCAAGTGGGACAGGGGCTGTGTCCAACCCGATTTGCTTTTATCCACCCAGCACGTAGTATAGTGCTCGACACACAGTAAGTGCTTAACAGATATCATAGTCATTTGAGAATCAACTGCACAGGAAGTCATGGGAGTGAATGAGATCTCCAAGAGAGTAGGTGTAGATGGAGAATAGAAGGGGACCCAGAACTGAGCCTTGAGGGGGGCGGGAGGCAGAAGAGGAGCCAGTGAAAGACACCGAGTAGGGGCAGCGGAAAGATAAAAGGAGAATAGTGGAGAAGACGGTGTTAATGAAGCCAAGGTCAGACACCGTTTCCAGGAGATGTTCTATAGTGTCCTCAGCCCATAGAGTTTAATCCTGTCAGTGAAGGCCTCTCCATATTGGAAAATATAGGGAAAGGATTCAAAGGGTGGCATCTTATAAACAGAGGCTTAATACTGGGAGAAATGATAGTTTCCTAATGGATGCACTGGTAGAAATATATATTTCTGGGGAATATATATATATATATATATGTAATATATATACTTCTGGGGAAGCAGCGTGGCTCAGTGAAAAGAGCCTGGACTTTGGAATCAGAGGTCATGGGTTCGACTCCCGGCTCTGCCACTTGTCAGTTGTGTGACTGTGGGCAAGCCACTTAACTTATCTGTGCCTCAGTTACCTCATCTGTAAAATGGGGATTAACTGTGAGCCTCACGTGGGATGACCTGATTACCCTGTATCTCCCCCAACGCTTAGAATAGTGCTCTGCACATAGTAAGCGCTTAACAAATGCCAACATTATTGTTATTATTATTATTATTATATAGATATTTAATTTGTGTCATTTTCTTCCTACTGCAGTTTTGCAAATAATTCACTGTAGGATTCGACGACAAGGGATCACTAAGGGGCTGGTGATTTAAAGAGGATTTGTCCTAGGCAGCAACTGAAGGGAAATCCTGGATTTCTACAGTTTGGATGGGTCCTGGAAGGCACAGGGATTGGGTCACCCACATCCTCTCAGGAGACAGGTGAGAAGGAAGAGTGTCAGCAGAAGCGGTGCTGAGGAAGAAGAGGCACTTTCCACGCCGCGGTGAGAAGCTGCGATCTCAGACCTGACGCAACCCACACACTTCCTCTATGGCTCTCCCTTGAAGTGTCTGGAGTTCGCCTTTCCCTGTGACTTGGAGTCTAAAGACCCTCAATCCAATTTTCCCAATACCTCAAATTACTCCTCACCTTCAATTAGGTGCTGAGGGAAGAACACTTTTCTTCTAATGCTTTTTACTAAGTGCATACTATATACCAAGCACTGTATACTAAACGCTGTAATAGGGATAAACTTTTCAGATTAGACACAGTCCCTGTCCCTCGTGGGGCTTACAGTCTTAAATCCCATTGTGCAGATGAGGTGACTGAGACAAAGAGAAGCTAAGGGACTTGTTCAAGGTCACACAACAGGTACGTGATGGAGCCGGGTTTAGAACCCAGGTCCTGTGACTCTCAGGCCCGTTTTCTTTCCACTAGGCCACACTGCTTCTCAACTAAAGCCTCCTGTCTCTTCCAGGAACCTCGTGGTCCCTTGCTGTCTGTCCTGTGCATGCAGTCACTGCTGCGAAAGAGAACCATTACGAAGGTCTCGGTCGAAGATCTAAACTGTAATTCGCTATGAGTCAGTTCAAGGAAACTTTACTACATCAAAAATACACATTCATCTTTGAAAACCTTAAAATATTCTGGCTTTCAGATTTTTTTTCTCTCCCGTATTCCATCTCACTGTGACTCAAAGTTTTAATTTTCTAGCTAAAGTTACTGGAGATCTAAATGATTAAAATGACTTAGTCTATGGCAATTATATCAATTTACTTGGCTTTACTCTGCCTTCTGCTCCTTGGCAAAGAGTCAGAAGATACAGAGAAGTGATAACTCTAAAAAGGATGTGAAAGACTGATTAGTATCTCCTTGGTGATATATTTTGCCATATGTTTGTTTACTGAACAAAACAATGTAGAGATGAGTGAAGTACAACTGGGAAGTGAAGATATTCACTGACATGTCTGATTTATATTTAAACTGCAATCCTGTGTTAGGCATTTTGCTGAGTTTAAACATATCCTTAGAAGTCACCATCTAAAGTATGAAGTCTGAAAACATGCCGGAATAGCCTCTGACCTGGATCTATGTTGAAGAAGCTGCGATCGGGTCTATCTTTGCGACGATCTCTCCCAAAGCACTGTATTAAGAACACTTAGAGTTCCCTCAGTTTTGAACTGTCCATCAACGATATTTCTCCTCCTCTTTTGGCTCCCTTTCAAACCACCTATTTGCATGTCTTCGCTACCATTAACACTCTCCTAAAACAAAACTACTAAATGAACTTCCTCCCTCTTTTTTCACAACAGATAATTCACTTCCTTTTTCAAGAAGATCAAGTGAGTCTAACGCGAGCTTCCCCTCCTGCACTGTCTGCCTCCGGTCATTCTCCGGTCACTCTCCCCGGTTTTCCTACCCTTTACTGGTCAACATGGCTGGTCTTTCTCTACAACCCTGGGCTCCGTGCCCATTCCCTCTCTTCTACGGAAATGCACGGCTCATCATCGTCCCCATCATTTACCATTTGCATAGTCAACGATACTTACCGAACACCTTCTGTTTGCAGGGTTCTGTACTGGAAGCTGAGTAAAATGAATAGAAGACTAGTGGCTAGGCCCTATCATTTAAGCTCCCCACCTAAAATGGGGGGTGAGGGTTGGAGGCCAGAAGGAAAAGCAATCTATCTCTCTCACACACAAACACACATACAGAGGCTAGGAAGAGTCTAATACTGCAGAATGAATAATGAAGGCAGAATACAGCCATTCGAAGGGGAACTCCTTGTCCCAGACCTCAAGATGTAGGACGGTCCCGAGTGTCTTCACCGGATGGCGGAGCTGGCTTCCCTTCTTGCTCCTTGGGATTCCTCTCCCAGGAAATTGTGGGTAGGCTGAGGGAGCTGGCTCTCAATCATTCCTGTTACTACGGAGGGCCTGGCCTTCTCCTTTCCCGGTTGCCGGCGGTGGTGAGGGGAGGGGGGTTGTGACGAGAAAGGCCAAATCTCTGGCCTCATCTCTATGTTGTTATCCCCACCTCTGGGAAGAGGAGCTATCTCCTTCTTTCCCTGGAGGTGGTGCTCATAGCAGGAGCTCAATAAATACTGTTGATTAATCTTTATATTATACATACACATAAATTATTTATTCACATTAATGTCTACCTCCCTCTCTTAACTGTAAACTCATTATAGGCAGGGAACGTCTCTGTCAACTCTATTTACCATACTCTCCCAAGCACTTAGTAATAATTAATAATAGCTATGGTATTTGTTAAGCGCTTATTATGTGCCGAGCACTGTTCTAAGCGCTGGGGTGGATACAAGGTAATCAGGTTGTCCCACGGGGGGCTCACACAGGGCTCTGCACATAGTAAGTGCTCGATAAATATTACTACTGATGATGATGATGATGATGAATTGATTTGTTGGAAGGAGGCACCTGAGGATTGAGCCTCTAGCCTCACGTCCCACTGCCGGGGAAGTAACAGTTGGGGAAATACTAAGCCATGTGGGCAATCGGTGGTATTTATTTCACGCTTACCATGTGCAGAGCACTGGACTAAGCACTTGGGAGAATACAGAGTTGGTAGATGTGTTTCCTGCCAACAAGGAGCTTACAGTCTAGAGAGGGAGACAGACATTAAAATAGATTATGGTTACGCACATAAGTGCTGTGGGGCTGAGGGCGGGGTGAAAACCACAGGCTTAAAGGATATAAATCCAAGTGCCAGAACTACACAAAATGGAAAGGGAGTAGGGGAAATGAGGGTTTAGTTGAGGTTGGCTTCTTGGAGGAGATGTGGTCTTAATAAGGCTTTGAAGGAGGGGAGAGTGGTGGTCTGTCAGACACAAAGGGGGAGGGAGTTCCAGGCCAGAGGCAGGATGGTGGGGAGGGGTCCTGGTGACATAGGCTCCAGTTACTGAGTAACTCAGTAACTGAGTCGGTTGGTGTTAGGGGAGTCAAATGGAAGGGCTGGATTCGGCTAGATTAACTTTTATCTACCCCAATGTTTACAATGGTACTGATGCATAGTGAGTGCTTAACAAATACCATAATAATGATAATAATAATCACAGTAGGAAATCAGCAAGGTAAGACAGGAGTGGGTGAGGTGATTGAGTCAGTCACAGAATCCTGTCAGTTCTTTTTTTTTCCCAGTGGTAAAAAGGAGGAGGAGGAAAATGAGGAGGAGGAAAATGAGGAGGAGGAGGAAAAGAAGGCGAAGGTGGAGGAGAGGAAGGTTGCGGGGGGAGGAGGAGGAGGAAAAGGAGGAAGAGGAGGTTGAAGAGGAAAGAAAGAAAGAAGCAGTTTTGGGGGGCTTGGGGAAAGCATCTGGAAGCAAGTTCTCTGAGTGAGCACAGTCATGGGGCGCCACAGCTTCTGGGTCTCTCCTTGAGGCCTTAACTGGCCCCACTGATGCTCCCGTAGAAACCAGCTCAGTCCTCACAGACTGTGCAGCTTCTGAGCTGCTGACAGCCTAGAAACCTGCTCCCAGGGGCTTTTCTTTCCCCAGGTTCCGGGAAAGGCAGGGCCACCCCTACCCACCCTCCCTCCAGAGATCACAGCTATTCATTCATTCAGTTGTATTTTTGAGCGCTGACTGTGTGTAAAGCACTGTACTAAGAGCTTAGGAGAGTACAGTATAACATCAGGCACATTCCCTGCCCACAGTAAGCTCACAGTCTAGAGGGGGAGAGAGATATCAATATGAATAAATAATAGCTAAACAAATAAATTACCAATATATACAGATATATACATGTGTGCTGTGGGGAAGAGAGGGAAGATGAATGAAGGAGCAATTATGAGCAGCACAGAAGGGACGGGGAGAAAAAGAGAGAAGGGCTCAGTCAGGGAAGACTTCCTGGAGGAAATATACCTTCAGTAAGGCTTTGAAGTGGGGGAGAGCAATTATCTGTCTGATATGAGGAGGGAGGGTTTTCCAGGCCAGAGATAAGGTGTGAGAGAGAGATCAGCGGTGAGAGAGAGGGGTTTGAGGTACAGCTACTCACCTATCTCCTACCTCTGGCCTCATGGGGGAAGTCTGGGGACACATAGACTCTATTTTGTAAATAATGATGATAATAAAAAATACCCCAGTAATGAAAATTATACTATGAGCTCATTGTGGGCAGGGAGTATTGCTGTTTATTGTTGTATTGTACTTTCCCAAGTGCTTAGTACAACGCTCTGCACACAATAAGCACTTAATAAAGACAACTGAATGAATGGGTGAATGAATTTGTTAAACTCCTATTAGGTGCCAAGCACTGTTCTAAGTGCTGGGGTAGATTCAAGTGAATGAAGTTGAACACAGTCCCTGTCCTTCATGGGGCTCCCGATTTTTGTAGGAGGGAGAACAAGTATTTCTCCGAGTTGGGCTGCCTGGTCCACCCTCTGCTGAAGGCCCAGTCACTGGGCTGCCATCTCGTTTTCAAGAGGAAGAAGGAGGCCTAATGACAGCTAGGCTTTTTACCACCTCAGCTTCGGCCCTGACTCCGGGACCACCTCCAGTCCCTCAGGTTGGAAGCAGGAGGGGCAGGAGGTGGGGTAAAACAGAGCTGGGAGATTGGAAACGCCCCTAATGTCCCTGGAAATTCACCACATGTGTTGTTGTCACAGTTTGGGAGGGAGGGGCCTAAATGCATCACCTCTCTAAAGATGGTGGTCATGGGTTCAAATCCCGGCTCTGCTATTTGTCAGCTGTGCGACTGTGGGTGAGTCATTTAACTTCTCTGTGCCTCAGTTACCTCATCTGTAAAATAGGGATTAAGACTGTGAGACTCATGTGGGACAACCTGATGACCCTGTATCTACCCCAGCGCTTAGAGCAGTGCTCTGCACATAGTAAGCGCTTAACAAATACCAACATTATTATCATTATTATTATTATTATTATTTTGTCGACACGGGTCTATGACTGCTAGCATCAGGATGAAGGTTAACGTAGGCTTGCTGGAAGTAGAAACATGGCCAAGGTCACATTTTTAGGGGAGAAAATTTCTCTCCCCGAACAAATTTTCCCCACAGGGACTCTGTTCATCGGATATTTATTGTAGGATTTCCATTATGAAACAGAATGGAGTTACTGTAACTTTAGAGAAAAGAAGCCTGTGAAATGATAAAACTATAGTATTTCATGATGATCTCATGACCCATTTTATGAAGCTGGCAAACCCTCGGTGAATTTCCTAGACATCTAATAAAGAGGTGTTTTCTCATCTGTGTCTTTTTCACCAGAAGCAAAATAATAAAATGACTAGGTGCCAAGGACTGGGCTAGATCCAAGATACTCAAATGATGAGTGTAGGGAGAGTGGGTACTTTAGTCCCATTTTACAGATGAGAAAATTAAGGCCAGAGAGATTAAGTGATGCCCTCAAGATGTCACACTGCAGTTCAGGGACAAAGCTGGGATTAGAACTCGGGATGCTTGTCTTCCGTACCCACACTCTTTCCACCAGGCCAAAACAGGAATCCACCAGGTCAATTTCAAAATCGCAAAAGTGATTAAAGGGAACGCTATTTGAATAGAAAATGCAGGTTTTATTTTTAACCATTTTGAGCCTTACCATAGCAAATCAAAGGCAATCGTGCAAAAAACAAACTGATGATAAAGGATTTTCGAAATCTAAGTATTTCGCCTTCCCATTCCTCTCGAAGTAGTGCCGCTGCTTTGGAAGCGGAGATGCCTTTCTAAAATACAAAATCCGAGCTGTAGTTAAATCTCGGTTTGTATAATAGTAACTAAGGAGAAAACCCCGATTTTGAGTCATAAACAGCTGTTCTCCGATTCCACAGAGGACAGAACAAGGGGAAATGAGTGTTACAGCAGGGGGTAATGGGATGGGGGGGAGGGGGAATTTTTGAAATTGGAATGGTCAATCCCCATCGGATCGAAGGGATCTGTATGTGGCCCCGCTGGAGATAGGGATGGACGTGGCGGCCTTAAGCAAGAGCAGGAGGAAGCCGGGGCAGAACGGAAGATCCGGGGGTGCCCAAGGGGATCCGGGACCCCTCGAGGTGGCCTCAAGGTAGAGGTCGAAGTGGTGAAGGCACATGAGCAGCAAGAGAAGACAGGTTTGATGATGGGGATGAGTAGCAAGGAGCAGCTTCTGGAGGGCGATAGTATTTACCAATAGTATTGTACTCACCCAACTTGTCAGCTGCGTGACTGTGGGCAAGTCACTTCACTTCTCTGTGCCTCAGTTACCTCATCTGTAAAATGGGGATTAAGTTTGTGAGCCTCACGTGGGACAACCTGATGACCCTGTATAATAATAATAATAACAATAATAATATTGGTATTTGTAAAATGCTTACTATGTGCAGAGCACTGTTCTAAGCGCTGGGGTAGATACAGGCTAATCAAGTTGTCCCACATGAGGCGCACAGTTAATCCCCATTTTACAGGTGAGGTAACTGAGTCATAGAGAAGTGAAGTGACTTGCCCACAGTGACACAGCTGACAAGTGGCAGAGCAGGGATTCGAACCCTTGACCTCTGACTCCCAAGCCCAGGCTCTTTCCATTGGGCCACACTGCTTCTCTATCTACCCCAGCGCTTAGAACAGTTAAGCTCTTAACAAATACCAACATTATTATTATTATTAGTGTAGTGAACACAGTAAGTGCTCAGTAACAATAATAATAATAATAATGAATAAAACTGTGGTATTTAAGTGTTTACTATGTGCCAAGCATCTACTATGTACTCTGTACTTACTTTGTATTAAGCGCTGACGGGGACACAAGTAAACCGAGTTGCCCGCAGTCCTTTCCCTCAAGGGGTTTACAGTCTCAATCTCCATTTTACAGATGAGGTCACTGAGGCCCAGAGAAGAGAAGCCCGTTGTTGGGTAGGGATTGTCTCTATCTGTTGCCGAATTGTACTTTCCAAGCATTTAGTACAGTGTTCTGCACACAGGAAGCGCTCAATAAATACGACTGACTGACTGAATGAATGAATGAATGAGTGACTAGCCCAAGGTCACCCAACAGACAGTTGTGAAGAGAACATGGGAAGAGCCAGGGAACGAACAGCGTCACTGTGCCTGATGCCATAGAGAAGCAGCGTGGCTCAGTGGAAAGAGCACAGACTTGGGAGTCAGAGGTCGTGGGTTCCAATCCCGGCTCGGCCACTCATCAGCTGTGTGACTTTGGGCAAGTCACTTCACTTCTCTGGATCTCAGTTACCTCATCTGGAAAATGGGGATTAAGACCGTGAGCCCCACGTGGGACAACCTGATTACCTTGTATCTTCCCAGCACTTAGAACAGAGCTTGGCACATAGTAAGTGCTTAACAAATACCAAAATTATTGTTATTATCTAATGCTTGTAGATCCCACTGATTGACTGATAGATTAGGCGATGAGGCTGGAGCCGATGAGGAGAGGTTTGGAAACCAGGAGGGGACAAGGTGATTGTAAGGTCCTTATGGGATTGGGATTGTGTCTTCTTTTGTCCTACCTCAAGTGCTTGGAAATTGCTCTGCACAGAGTAAGCGTAGCTCAATGGAAAGAGCCAGGGTTTGGCAGTCAGAGGTCACGGGTTCTAATCCCGGCTCTGCCACTTGTCAGCTGTGTGACTTGGGGCAAGTCACTTAACTTCTCGGTGCCTCAGTGACCTCATCTGTAAAATGGGGATTAAGACTGTGAGCCTCACGTGGGACAACCTGATTACCCTGTATCTCCGTCGAACAGTGCTCCGCACATATTAAGCGCTTAACAAATACCAACATTATTAGCTTAGTTTTGGTCTTGCACTCTTACTCCTGAAGTGCTCTCACATTATTTACCTCACTTTTTGTGGAAAGAGCCCGGCCTTGGGAGTCAGAGGTCATGGGTTCGAATCCCGGCTTCCACCACTTGTCGGCTGTGTGACTGTGGGCAAATCACTTAACTTCTCTGGGCCACAGTGACCTCATCTGGAAAATGGGGATTAAGACTGTGAGCCTCACTTTAGGACAACCTGATTACCCTGTATCTACCCCAGCATTTAGAACAGTGCTCTGCACATAGTAAGCGCTTAAATACCAACATTATTATTGAGAAGCAGCGTGGCTCAGCGGAAAGAGCCCGGGCTTCGGAGTCAGAGGTCATGGGTTCGAATCCCGGCTCTGCCACTTGTCAGCTGTGTGACTGTGGGCAAGTCACTTCACTTCTCTGGGCCTCAGTTACCTCATCTGTAAAATGAGGATTAAGACTGTGAGCCTCACGTGGGACAACCTGATTACCCTGTATCTCCCCCAGCGCTTAGAACAGTGCTCTGCACATAGTAAGCACTTAACAAATACCAACATTATTATCCCAATTAGGAGGAGGTGTGAGAAAATCATTTGCGATATTAAGGTTTCCAGTGAGGAGGTATGGATCTGAAAGCTGGACAGTGAGAAAACAATAGAAAGAACATCAATTCTTTTGAAATGTGGTGGTGGAGAAGGCGTCCGTAAATACCACGCACTGCCCGAGAAACAAAGGAATGGATTGGGGAGCAAATTAAACCGAAGTGGTTTTTGGAAGGCCGAATGACTCGATTTAGAGTAGCGTATTTTGGACCCATAATCAGAGGACTAATTCTCTGGAGAAGACACTAACGCTAGGAAAATTCCAGGGAAAAGGGGAAAGAGGCAGACCGACTGCTAGATGGACAGAGGCCATAACGACGATAACGGAAGAACCGTTAGAAAGGCGGTGGATTATGGCAGAGGACGGGACGTTCTGAAGAAAGTAACTCCATGAATCAGAAACGACTCGGCACTTAATGAATAATTCGTCAAGCGCTTACTACGTGTCAAGCACTGTTCTAAGCGCCGGGCAGTGTGCTAAGTACCCATTTCCCATGTTCTGGAGAAAGAACATTTCCCATGTTCTGGAGGAAGAACATTTCCCATGTTCTGGAGAAGGAATATCTATGAATCGGAAACAACTCGACGAACCCTAATAATAATAATTTGCTAAGAGCTTACCATGCGCCAAGCACTGTTCTAAGTGTTGGGCACTGTTCTAAGCACCCATTTCCTCATCTGTAAAATGGAGACTCAAGGGGTGCTCTCCCTTCCACTAAGCCTGGGAGCTTCTTCACGGGGGGCAGCGTCTGTGTCCAACCCCATTGTCCTGTATCTACCTCGGCGCTTACTACAGTGGTTGGCCCAGGGTAAGCGCTTAACGGATAGCACAATTAGTGGTCTTCCTTTGGGAGCGCGAGCCAGGTGTGGGGCGTGAAACGTGAGCTCATCTCCTCCAGGAGGCCTTCCCACACAGAACCCTCCCTTTCCCTCTGCTCCTTCTCCCCATTGCCCCGACTCCCTCCCTCTGTTCTACCTGGTGCTAAGAGAAGCAGCGTTTCTCGGTGGAAAGAGCCCGGGCTTGGGAGTCAGAAGTCATGGGTTCTAATCCCGGCTCCGCCACTTGTCAGCTGTGTGACTTTGGACAAGTAAATTCACTTCTCTGTGTCTCAGCTACCTCATCTGTAAAATAGGGATCAAAACTGTGAGCCCCAAGTGGGGCAACCTGATCACCTTGTATCCCCCCAGCGCATAGAACAGTGCTTTGCACATAGTAGGCGCTTAACAAATGCCATCATTATTATTACCCCCTCCCCTCCCCACAGCACTTGTATATATACGTACATATTTATTAATCCCACATTAATCTAATCCCGCCTCCGCCGCTTGTCAGCAATGAGACTTTGGGCAAGTCACTTCACTTCTCTGTGCCTCAGTTGCCTCATCTGTAAAATGAGGATTAAGACTGTGAGCCCCACGGGGGACAACCTGATTACCTTGTATCTACCCCAGTGCTTAGAACAGTGCTTGGCACATAGCCAGTGCTTAACAAATACCAGCATAATTATTATTATTATAGCGAAGCAGCGTGGCTCAGTGGAAAGAGCCAGGCCTTGGGTGTCAGAGGTTGTGGGTTCTAATCTCGGCTCTGCCGCTTGGCAGCTGTGTGACCTTGGGCAAGTCACTTCACTTCTCCGGGCCTCAGTTCCCTCATCTGTATAGCAGTGTGGCTAGAGAAGCAGCGTGGCTCAGTGGAAAGAGCACAGGCTTAGGAGTCAGAGGTCGTGGGTTCCAATCCTGGCTCCGCCACCTGTAAGCTGTGTGGCTTTGGGCAAGTCACTTGACTTCTCGGTGCCTCAGTTACCTCATCTGTAAAATGGGGATTAAGACTGTGAGCCCCAAGTAGGACAACCTGATTACCCTGTATCTATCCTAATGCTTAGAACAGTGCTCGGCACATAGTAAGTGCTTAACAAATACCAACATTATTATTATTATTTAAGGGGGATGAAGACTGTGAGCTCCACGTGGGACAACCCCTCCCCACCCCATCCTCTGCTCCTCCCACTCTCCCCTCCTCCTTCGCCTCAGCACTGTGTTCATTTATAGATATTATTTATTACCCTATTGATTTTGTTAATGAGGTGTACATCCCCTTGATTCTATTTATCATGATAATGTTGTCTTGTTTTCATTTCGTTCTGTTTGGCTCTGCCGTCTGTCTCCCCCTATTAGACTGTGAGCCTGTCATTGGGCAGGGATTATCTCTATCTGTTGCCTAATTATACATTCCAAGCGCTTAGTACAGTGTTCTGCATATAGTAAGCACTCAATAAATACCATTGATTCAATGAATGAACAACCTGATGACCTTGTATTCCCCCCTCCCCAGTGCTTAGAACAGTGCTCGGCACATAGTAAGCGCTTAACAAATACCGACATCATGATTATTATTACTCTATTTATTTTATTAATGATCTGTATGCAGAAGCAGCGTGGCTCAGTGGAAAGAGCATGGGCTTTGGAGTCAGGGCTCATGAGTTCGAATCCCAGCTCTGCCACTTGTCAGCTGTGTGACTGTGGGCAAGTCACTTAACTTCTCTGTGCCTCAGTTCCCTCATCTGTAAAATGGGGATTAAGACTGTGAGCCCCACGTGGGACAACCTGATTCCCCTATGTCTACCCCAGTGCTTAGAACAGTGCTCGGCACATAGTAAGCGCTTAACAAATACCAACATTATCTATAATTCTATTTATCTATTTTGATGGTAGTGAGGCCTGTCTACTTGTGTTGTTTTGTTGCCTGTCTCCCTTTTCTAGACCGTGAGCCCACTGTGGGGTAGGGCGACTGTCTCTGTGTGAGCCCAATTGTACTTTCCAAGTGCTTAGTACAGTCCTCTGCCCCCAGAAAGAGCTCAATAAATACTAGTGAATGAACGAACAACCTGATGACCTTGTATTCCCCCCCACCCCAGCGCTTAGAACAGTGCTCGGCACATAGTAAGCGCTTAACAAATACCGACATCATGATTACTATTACTCTATTAATTTTATTAACGATCTGTATGCATCTGTAATTGTATTTATGTATTTTGATGGTAGTGAGGCCCGTCAACTTGTGTTGTCTTGTTGCCTGTCTCCCTTTTCTAGACTGTGAGCCCTCGGTGGGGTAGGGGGATTGTCTCTCTCTGAGCCCAATTGTAATAATAATAATAATGTTGGTATTTGTTAAGCGCTTACTATGTGCCGAGCACTGTTCTAAGCGCTGGGGTAGACACAGGGGAATCAGGTTGTCCCACGTGGGGTTCACAGTCTTAATCCCCATTTTACAGATGAGGGAACTGAGGCACAGAGAAGTGAAGTGACTCGCCCACAGTCACACAGCCGACAAGTGGCAGAGCTGGGATTCGAACTCATGAGCCCTGACTCCAAAGCCCGTGCTCTTTCCACTGAGCCACGCTAATTGTACTTTCCAGGCGCTTAGTACAGTGCTCTGCCCTCAGAAAGAGCTCAATAAATACTATTGAATGAATGAACAACCTGATGACCTTGTATCCCCCCCACCCCCTCAGCGCTTAGAACAGTGCTCGGCACATAGTAAGCGCTTAACAAATACCGACATCGTGATTATTCTTACTCTATTTTATTAATGACATGTATACATCTAGAGAAGCAGCGTGGCTCAGTGGCAAGAGCCCGGGCTTGGGAGTCAGAGGTCATGGGTTCGAATCCCGGCTCTGCCCCTTTGTCAGCTGTGTGACCGTGGGCGAGTCACTTCACTTCTCTGGGCCTCAGTTCCCTCATCTGGAAAATGGGGATGAAGACTGGGAGCCTCATGTGGGACAACCTGATGACCCCGTATCTCCCCCAGCGCTTAGAACAGTGCTCGGCACAGAGTAAGCGCTTAACAAATACCAACATTATTATTCTTACTCTGAATCTCCCCCAGCGCTTAGAACAGTGCTCTACGTATAGTAAGCGCTTAACAGATACCAACATCATTTTTATTATTATTATTATTACTATTATTATCATTCTATTATCTATTTTGATGGTCATGAGGTCTATTTATTTTGTTTTGTTGCCGGTCTCCCCTATCTAGACCGTGAGCCCTTTGTGGGGTAGAGGTTGTGCCTATCTGACCCCAGTTGTACTTTCCAGGTGCTTAGTACAGTGCTCTGCCCACAGAAAGAGCTCAATAAATAGCTTTGAATGAGTGAATGAATGAATGAGTGAATGAATGAATGAATGATTGAGGCGGGAGGTGATTGACAGTTGAGGCTCAGGGCGGCGGGAGAGAGGCGCCAACGGCGTGCCGTGACGTCATCACGCCACCAGGCGGCGCCGGAGGGGGGCGGGGGAGCGGCTGGGCCACCCTGCGCAGGCGCACTGGGTGAGGCCGTGGGGACGGGGGGCGGGGAGATCCCCACAAGGGGCGGGGCCACCGCAGGCTTGAGCCGGGGTGATTCGAAGGGGCGGGGCCTTCCCTTGAGGGGCGTGGCCGGGGAGAAGGGGGCGTGGTCGTCGGGGGCACGGGAGGAGGCGATTGGCCGGAGGCGTGGCCGTGGTGACGGGGGCGGGGTCGCCCGGGGCACGGGAGGTGGTGATTGGACGGGGGCGGGGCCGTGGGGACGGGGGCGGGGCCGACCGAGGCTCGGGAGGAGGTGATTGGTCGGAGGCGTGGCCGTGGAGACGGGGGCGGGGTCACCCGAGGCTCGGGAGGAGGTGATTGGTCGGGGGCGTGGCCATGGAGACGGGGGCGTGGCCGCGGGGAAGGCGGGGGCGGTGTCGGCGGCGCCTTTGAGAGCGGGCTGGTCCTTGGAGCGGAGCGCACCGCACAGCACCGCACCTCCTCTCCTCCCGCCTCACCTGCGCCAGCACGAGCCGGAGCGGGGCACCCCCGGACGGCCGGCCGAGCGTCCGCACAATGAATAACACCAACGTGACCTATGCCTGCCGCAAGAGACGGAAACCCGTGCAGAAAACGTAAGTGTCCCCCCCCTCCCCCCCCCAGCAGGGGCAGGAGCCCACCTGCAGCGTTTCGAACTCGGGCCTGGGAGTCGGAGGTCCTGGGTTCGAATCCCCCGCTCCGCCACTTGTCAGCCGGGTGACCTTGGGCAAGTGGCTTCACTTCTCCGGGCCTCAGTGACCTCAACTGGAAAATGGGGAGGGAGGCCGGGAGCCCCACGGGGCGACAGGGACGGCGGCCAACTTGATCTGCTTGGATTCACCCCAGCGTTTCGCACAGTGCCTGACACGTAGTTAAGCGCTTGGCAAATGCCATTATCGTCGTCACCGGCCAGGGGCAGGGACATGCATCGGGCAGGAGCAGCGGCATGCACCGGGCAGGAAAGGGGCATGCACGCGACATGCACCGGGCAGGGGCACGCACCGGGAATGCACCGGGCAGGGTCAGGGGTATGCACAGGGAATGCACCGGGCAGGGTCAGGGGTATGCACAGGGAATGCACCGGGCAGGGTCAGGGGCGTGCACAGGGAATGCACCGGGCAGGGGCATGCACAAGGAATGCACCGGGCAGGGTCTGGGGTATGCACAAGGAATGCACCGGGCAGGGTCAGGGGCATGCACAGGAAATGGACAGGATCAGGGGCATACACAGGGAATGCACCGGGCAGGGTCAGGGGCATGCACAGGAAATGCACCGGACAGGATCAGGGGCATGCACATGGAATGCACCGGGCAGGGTTAGGGGCACGCCCAAATAATGCACCGGGCAGAGTCTGGGGTATGCACAAGGAATGCACCGGGCAGGGTCAGGGGAATGCACCGGGCAGGGTCAGGGGCATGCACAGGGAATGCACCGGGCAGGGTCAGGGGCATGCACAAGGAATGCACCGGGCAGGGTCAGGGGCATGCACAGGGAATGCACCGGGCAGGGTCAGGGGCATGCACAAGGAATGCACCGGACAGGGTCAGGGGCATGCATAGGGAATGCACCGGGCAGGGTCAGGGGCATGCACAGGGAATGCATCGGGCAGGGTCGGGGCATGTACCTGCCCCTGGCAGGATCAGGGGCATGCACCGGGCAGGGAGGGCCTTGTCCGTGCCCCTCTGGAGCCCGGAGCTGGGCGGCGGCGGTCCTGGGGCAGACCCCCAACCCAACTCCTGAGCCCCCAGGTGGGCCCTGCCCTGCCCAGCCCTGCCCGCCGGGCCCGGAGGAGCAGGTCCTTTGCCAACCGCCCCTGCCCCCGTCACCCGCCCGCCTCCACCCGCTTTTTCAACCCAGCCGTATTTATTGAGCGCCCGCGCTGTCCGGAGCACCGCACTAAGCGCTCGGAAAGCCCTCGGCTGCAGTCGACAGAGACCATCCCCGCCCCCAAAGGGGTCACCGGCCAGGCCGGGGGGCGGCGGGGGGACACACAGCCATTAAAATAAAGTGTAAAAAACCATCAGTACAAATAAATAGAATTGAGAATTAAAGTTGAAATAGAATTGAAATAAATAGAATTAAAGATAGAGTGCTGGGGATAAGTAGAATTAAAGATAGAGTGCTGGGGATAAATACAATTAAAGATAGAGTGCTGGGAATATAGAGAATTAAAGATAGAGTGCTGGGAATAAATAGAATTAAAGATAGAGTGTTGGGGGCCGGGCACCTGGGGAAGAGCAGGGATTGTCTCTATTTGTTGCCGAATTGTACTTTCCAAGCGCTTAGTACAGTGCTCTGCACACGGGAAACGCTCAGTAAATACCATTGAATGAACGCATGAACCCAGACTTCCAACCAGCTCTACTTAATAAGCATATTATTAGTGTTCAGTTATGCATCTGCTGGAAAGGACAGGTCGCACCCCTTTTTCCTCCCCTGAAGAGGGTTCAGGTTCTTCTGACTCAAAAGGGACCGTCTTTGGCATGTACTGAACGCTTAGTACAGGGCTGCGCACCCAATAAGTGCTCAGTAAGTACGATGGACCGATTTTTCAGGTCCCTCTCCCCTGTTAGATCGGGGACTCCCTTAAGGATAGGGCTCGGGCCTACCAAATGGAGTGGACTCTCCCAAGCGCTTAGTACAGTGGCCTGCACACAGTAAGCGCGTCCTGGACCTAGTTGGTTCAGAGCTGTGCTTGCGGTTGGCAGCCTTCACCTATAAAACTAGGATATGGACAGTTTAATCAGGAGGAGGAATCGGTTTTATAATCAAAGAGAACATTTTGATGCCATGTGTTAAGCACTCACTATGTGCAGAGCACTGTTCTAGTGTCCTTGGGGTATGGGATTAAACCTTCTTTTTAAAAGTAGAGTCGCAGATACATTTATTGAGTTAAAGATCTGTTCGAGAGGATGGTAGAAATGATTGAGGTCAGAACTTTTCCTTAGAAAGGTGAATCTGAAGGAAGCAGTTTCCATTTTAAAAACGTTTTACGGTTGGGGTTCCTCCCGTATACTTTGCGTCTTCAGAGATCTTAATAAGAAGTAAGCTGGGAAATCTGAACTGACACCGGCCTGTGAGATGCTGCTATATTAAACACCCCTAATTAAAATAGCGTGTGCCACATTACATCACACTAAAAAGAAAGAAAAATATTCTTGGGTCCTCTCGCTGAGTCGATGACTTCCTGCTTATGGGATTAGTTCTGTGAATACGGGCAATAGCTGTTGCTATTTAAAAAAGAAAAGTTTATATTGGGCTTAAAAAATTCCTCATAAATTTTCAAATGTAAAAATATATTCAGTTTTGGCTTTGTACTTAGCGTAGGGCTGTGACCATTTTACGCTTTACACAACATGAAGCGTTTTCCACCGGTGTGCCTTTTTCTTCTTTTTTTTTTGAGGTCAGACATCTGAGAAAAGGTAATCAGAAAATCTGTAATACTAAATCTGCATTCGCAAGCATTTAAATGTTTACCAAATATGCAATTAAGAAACTTACATTAGTTCTGCAACTCACTAGGCTTAAGGGGAGTTTTTTCCTTTAAATCTGAAAATATTTACCAAAGTAAGCTTCAAACATGAAATGGGTTTTTATTGTCCTTGTACTCTTTTCAGCGTACAACCGAAAAATCCCTTTTGTGTATACTGCTTGGATTATCCTTTCACTTCCTCATTATGTATTACTCAGTTTTCTTTTCCTCCTTCCATTCCCATCTTAATAGTTGATTTGCTGTTGCTGATTAGTTTTTGATATGATTGGCATTTGAGCATTCAGATTCTAGACCGCTACCAAGTCTAAGTGAATCGATTCGTTCCTAAAAGAACCGGTGCTGTGTGCCTTCCTAAGAATTTAGAGGAAATGGTATCCAACTCATGGGTAGATCAAATGCAAGTAGCTTTTCACCCAAGTGATTAAATACATTTTTTATATATATATATATAATACATATGTGTAAATATAGTAATATATGTAAATATATATTTCTCAGAATATAGTTTTCATTTAAAGTATTTTTCAAATGGCTTGTTGCCGGGTGTGTGCCAAATACTATGCTTAAGATTTATCGCCCCCCCCCCGCCCCACATTTCCCTATTAGAGCCTGGAAAAACCTTTCTTCCATTTGCAAAATTTGTGGAACCACTCTGAAAATTAGTGGCGTAAATTGAGAAGACTCATCAGTATTGGATGAGAAAATGTTAGGTCAGTTAAGTTTTAATTGAGGCAATCAAGCCTAAATCGGACAACCTCGATAAAAGAGCTCTGAATTCTAGCATCCGACAGAGGCTAAATTCATTCCTGCTGCTACTGGGTGTTCTGTCTGCAAGTCAGATTAAATGTGCTAGGGGAAATGGGCATGTAATGGTTTATGACTGAAAACGTACAGTTGATGTCATTGTAATAGAAACTCTGACTAGAAACCTTGCACCAGCTTAAATGTGAAACCAGTCACTTCAGACCAAAGTGTATCTCTTATAAAACTCTGCAGGACAGCAAGTACCAAAGTACTATTACTGCTATTATTACTCTTGTAAACCCTAAACCTTATGGTGGCTTTTATTTGCATTCATTGAATAGTGTAAGCTCCCTCCAGTGGCTACTATAGCACTTGTATTGTTTTTCTTTAGTGAATGGAGACCGAATCAGATAATGGGCTTCTTTTTGTGAACCCCAGATACCTTAAAATAAAATTTAAAAAAATGAAAAATCTGGGTTGGCGGGGATTTTCAAAGACTCCTCATCCAGTCCTGGCACCCACTTTCAATCACGACCACACCTAAATTGAGACTCTACCCTGTTTTCAAAGACCTTCTGAGAAGATTGTTTCCACAATCCCCTTCAGTAATCCCTTCCATCTTTAACAATCTGTACTTTCAGTAGGGTCTTTCTTTTTTTCATAACCTCAATCCGCCTTGCTGCAGTTTTCTCTTGATCTAGCCTCAGTGGAAATTAAAAACAGCTTTTTTTTCCCCCATAGGTGTAGTCATGGGCCTAATAGGGTTGTTGAATTTCAGTAACATTTAGATGTACTTTCCCAAAGTACTGCTTTGTTCAGGAGATGCTTTCTATGTATTTTTGTCATATCAAAATTGCTAGAAAGAAAGTCCGTAGTCCTAGAACTTCAAAATCCAGGACCGAGTTGGTGAAAGTGTCTTGTAGTTTTCTGATATTTGGAATCATGGAATAAAAAAGATATTTGTAAAAATACCTCTTTTATCCATTCTTGGTGTACCCAACAAAAAAGTTTCCTTCTGTTGCGTCATTTCCTATAATCCCATTTTTATGTATGTTGTTCCCTCTTCAGAAGACTATAAACTCTTTTGGACTATAAGGTTGTTGTGGGCAGGGAATGTGTCTACCAGCCCTGTTGTATTCTCCCAAACTCTTAGTTTAGTACTCCGCACACAGTAAGCGCTCAATACATGCCGTGGATTGAGTAGGGCTGTCGTTTATCAAGTGGAGGCTTCGCTGTTCACAAAACATGAAAATAATAGATGATTTTGCTTCCAAAATACACCATGTCACCTCTTTTTAATGAATTTAACTCCACCCTTTGGTGAAGTTTACTCTTCTTTATTAGGAAGTGCCCCTTCCTTCCATTTTGAGGGGGGCAGAAATAGGAAATGTAAAGGCAGTTTACTTAGAGATGGCTGCCTCACAAGTCAGTGATTTTAGGTTTAGGAATTTTTACAGTGTGTTATGAAACCAGCTGGACCTCTGCCTCCATTCTGATGAAAGTTATTTATTTTTGATTAGTTATAAATGACGCCAACATTAAGATTCATGTACTTACACAAATAAAGGGATTCCTTAAGTCTATAATGAAACATATTCAAGGAGACTGATGTAAATCCTTTCCAAATAAGAAAATATCTGACAAACATCAACCTGACATGACATGAATTAAAAGAAAACCTGCTGTTCTTAAGGCATTCCTCTTTGTATAGATGTAGAAAAAGTATTTCTCAGATTATTACAGTGTCTCTTAAAAAGAGGATTTGTCATCTGCAGTTTTCCTCCCACTTCCCAGTAGGTTTTTTCAGTGATATAAGCAAGTGCCTTACAGTGTGAGCCAAGAGGCCCCTGAAATTCTTCTCCTCTTGCCATAGCATGATACTGATTTTTGTTGTTCTTTTATGTGTTATGTCTCTACCTTTTAGGCTGCTTCAGTGTTTTAGTGTTTCAAAACTCTTGGTGTGTCTTTCTCGGGTCCCTTTTGCCCCATTTTATAAGTCTCAGATTAAGAATCCCTTGAGGGCCAGGGACTGTGTTTAATGCCCACCCGTGATTTCATTCCCGGTGCACATTTATAGTGCCCTGCACAGAATAAACTTTTGACAGATATGATTATCATTACTACTATAGGTTGTAGCTCTTTATAAGTCAGTGCAAGCTAAAACACAAATTAGAGCTGTCACGGAAATCTTTGCTAGGGAAATAGTCTTCCAAATGCCCTGCAGAGAGTAAACTTTTGATAAATATGATTATCATTACTACTATAGTCTGTAGCTCTTTATGTCCCAGTGAAGGCTAAAACACAAATTAGAGCTGTCACAGAAACCTTTACTAGTGTAATAGTCTTCCAAATGGAAAAGCATTCTTCAATTTTATTCAGAAATATTACTCAAAAAGTGCTTATAATAGGTGCATTATTTACTTGCATTATTTGCTCACAACTTAGTACACTAAGTAAATAGAAAGCTAAAAACTGTGCTATCCTATCGCCATTTTTAGTAATTCATCACAGTGAAATTGCTTTTAAATCACACACCTGCTAAGTAGATTGGCAATTCTTTTAATGTAGTCATGTAAACACTTGCAAGTATCCACCGACACATGCGTAAGTGTACCATAACGTTTTTCTTCCTTTTCCCCTGATTTTTTAATTTCATAATCCTTTTGAAGCATATCAAATTCTTCTTCAACTTTGCATTAGCTACACTTGATAAAAATAACAAGGAATATGATTTTAAAGCAAATGAGAATATTGAAATGTTTACTGTCATATTCCATAGTTGGTAAAGCAGTAATGAGCAGTGCAGTAGTAGGGTGTGATGCTTCCAGTTTGTGATTTTTTTTTTTTTTTTTTCAATATGTTCATGAACATTTCCACTGAAGCAGTCATTTATGTTCTGAGATGCATGACTAAGGGAACGTGGCTAAATTAGAAACACAGGATCTTGTTTTACCCGATCGTCTTTAAACACTTTTGAAATTGAAGTAATTGAATACATTTACAGATGGTGGTCCAGAAAGCATATTTCATCTAATTTTTCCTCTGGCCTCTACAAACATATTATCGGGTTGATAGAAATGAGTATTAGTAGAATGACTTGAGTGTGCAAAAGTTTAATAGAATTCTAAGCCATTTTAAACCAACAATTTAGTCTTGGAAAATACAGGTAGCTGAATTGTTAGAAAATTATTAGTAGCCTAGAAGTGGGAGATCTGTATCATTCCCTTCAGTCGGGGGAACCACATGTAAATTTTATCCCGAGTAATCACAAGTAAACCTAAATAAGCCGATTAAAGTAAAGCGGAGCTACCTAAATGAGGGCTTGGTTTTTTTTTCTCATATTGAACTTAATGTCAAGTGTTTGCATGAATGGAGCCAATTTCACATTTAAAGTATTTAAAGTGACATTTCTAGAGTTGACAGACTGCTTATGACTGATAATTAATCCATATTGGTATTACAGTTTGAATTTCAGATTAAAATTGATTATGGGTGATTACAACTTTTGCAGAGAGTTTGGTTTTTAAAATTTAACCGACTGCAATATTATTAAATGTGTAGTTTTTGCCAAGTGACAAGCCATAAAACAAGACACGCCCTGTCCTCAAGGAACTTAAAATTTAATAAGGAAAAACAGAATAAACACAGACCGAAATGAAGGTGGCTAAGCGGCAGAGGCAAAGAAAAAACATGCAGGGATACACTCGGTTCTGCCATAACACATGTTTTCAATATGTGTTTTGGTAAAGACGCTTTTTAGGGAATCAAGGAACCTTTCTGTCCCTGGGTACGGTGTCAGGCACAGTGATTGCTGTAACACCGGTTTTTCTAAACATGAGGTTTTTCAAAGATGTGACCCCGGTGTTATAGGACAACTTGGGGTAACACCAATGCAGCCACAGAATTCACCGTCTTTTAACTGTAGGGAGACGGGGGGGACCAGATTCAGGATTGTAAAATCTGAGCTCGCTCCACAGCAGTAAGGGAGGAAGAGGGATGTAGTTTGACAGAGTGGGGTTGAAAAGCATGTCAAGAAGGAGAAGACGGTGTATGCCATGGAGCTTCCGGAGCAGGCAGGATCCATGGTCAGGATGGTGCAGAGAAAGGTACTAGAGAGATCCGAGAGAAGATAACAGTTGGCGGAACCCTTTCATGATGATGGGTGTCGGCAAGGGGAGCTTTTAGCCATTCCCGACGTGATAAAATCACATCAACTTTTGTTTGCAAACACGTAGCTGCCTTCTGGAACTGTTCTATATGATTGTTATTAGCCCAAATGGCAGTTTGCCGAAATCCCAGTAATTCACCGAGGCTTATCAAGAAGATTATGTTCAGCATCTCTAAGTATTGAGGGAAAGCCCATCGGTTTCGTGATTGCACTGGGGTTTTAAGAAGGGTGGAGTAATCTTTCCGTCAAATCTGGCATCAGCAAGGTTCTTTGAACACCATTGAAGTAGTTCTGTCGTCGTGAATATTCTCATTCTGCTGTTGCTCTAGAGCATGTCTCTCTGGATACGGTCTGACGACGGGGTGGGGAAGAAAGCGCTTTGGGCGGGTGTGCGGCATTTGATGTGGAATGAGTGCTACAGTGGAAGCTAGTGAGTGCTCTAGTGCGAGCTCTATCAGGACTGCACTCCTCACATTATAGGCAACTGTCTACTCAATATCAAACACCCTGACTTAAGAGAATTGTTGGGAAATTAGGAACTGTTTGGAGTACAGCCATAAGAGTAACTGCTTTAAAATAAATCCCCGAGGAAAATTTGACCTTGTGAAGCCTGAAAGATGGGCCCAATAATAATAATAATGGTATTTAATCACTTACTCTGTGCCAGGCATTATATAAAGTGCTACGGTGGATGCAAGCATTTAATTGTAAAGTTTTATGTATATGTATGGCAGAGACTCAAAAGACCAATGCGCTTCTTAATTTCTACTTCACACAGGGTAGAGATAATTATTCTCCTCTGCATATTAATCCTTCATTTCCCCTGTTTAGGGATTGTCTCACCATACAGCACTGATAGGACTGGTGAAAATGGGTGACAAGAAGATGATGATGATGATTGGAGTGACATTGTTTAATAAGCCCTAACTGTTGCTAAACTCGAGTAGGTACATCATAAGCAAATCAGACACAGTCCGTCCTACTGCGGGCTCATAGTCTAAAGGAAGAACCCTATTTAATCCCCATTTTATAGATAAGGAAACTGAGGCGCAGAGAATCTAGGTGACTTGCCCAAGGTCATTCAAGCAGCCTGGCCTAGTGGAAAGATTACACCCCTGGGTGTCAGGAGGTCCTGGGTTCTAATCCCGGTCTCATAACTTGCCGGCTGCGTGATTTGGGACTAGTGACAATGTCTCCGGCCCTCAGTTTTCTCATCTGTAAAAGGGGAACTAAATGCCTGTTCTCTGTCCCCCTTAGACTGGGCCACACGTGGGACAGGGACTGTTTCCTGCTTGATTATCTTGTATTTACCGCACCACATAGTTCAGTGGTGGGCACATAGCACTTACCCAATACCACAATTGTTTTTGTTGTTATCATTATCATTATTACGCAAGTGAGAGAACCAGGACTACAACTCCGATTTCTTGACTTCCAGGCCCATGCTCTATAGTGCTGCAGCGGCTGCTTAGAGAGCTAAAATGAAGTGCATGCAGGCAAGAAGGGCAGAAGAGACTATTCAAAGCCGTAATGAGCATTATCCCGAAATGAGGTGACATATCAGTAGACGGTTGGAGGACGGCAGTAACAGATTGCGCTGCCTGCTCATCAGAAATGGAGTACAAAACTGAGATGCCCAGGGGAAAATTCAAAACTAGTGCCCAAGCCCCGCAAAGAGCAAGCAGGATAACAAGATACGTTGCTCTCCCTTGTCCTGAGGGTACTCGTAAGAGGAATGGCTAAAATGAAGCAAAGGATTAAGGTTAAAATGCAACAAAGCATGAAGTTTGGACTTAGACTTTGTTTCAGTAGTCCTAATCAGTTTACCCTGGGAGGCTGTGCGGACTCCGCTTTGCTGAAAATTTGCTTAGAAGTGTATCTCTAACTATTCAAAATTTGTTTGGAGGCTTTTCGGCATGACTAGACAATTCCCAGATCCCTAGAACATTTTCAGATTCTCAGGGATCGAAATGGTGGAGTGTGTATCAGCGTGGCTCTGGCGACTTGGCCTCCGGACACTCCAAGCCAAAGAAGATAAGGTTTAGCTCCAGAAAAGACCACAACCCTCTAGCATTTTCCACTGCAGAGGTGAAACTTAGGGTTTTTCTGGAGCAGGCAGAGGCTATCGGAGCTCTAGTTGAGTTCAACAAGTGTGCATTGGAATTCCCCAAACTGCTGGGGGACCACAGTCCACCCCAGTGCTCAGTACTGTGCCTAGCACTTAGTACGCGCTGAAGAAATGCCATCATCATTCATCACATTACTTACACACCCCTATTTCAGACCTGGATTGGCAAATATTGCAAGTATTTGCCCAGAAAGAGCACAGACACTACTAAATATCAGACCATCTGTGCACCTTAAGCATGGGGAGCGAGTTCTTTTGGGGAAGACCTTTCAGCTATCCTATAATAATGGAGCTAGCTAGTATTTTTGTCTTCTGTGGTGATATATTAGGTAGGAGTTAAATCTTCAGTATCATTTTTTTTTCCTCTGTGATGTTTCCAAATCTGTTAAAAAATTTACATTGGTAGAAGTAGTTAGCTTTCTACTGCTGTGTTCATCCAACATAAATTCAAAATGAGACAGGATGACCATGAAACTTGCTTGATTTTTTTTTTAACTGATCGGAAGCTTTGCCCTCTAAGTTATTGTATTAATACTAATTCATATCTAATAGTTTTTAGACGAAAATCTTGAGGAGTTATCTCTTATTGTAAATAACTTTCTTGATTCTCTTACTGAACCCCTTGAGTGAAGTAAAGAAATGACCATTAACTTTTGTAACAAATTTAACCTTTGTGATTTTGACTGAGGCGAATCAGAATATAAGCACCAATAAAGAAACAGGGTTTATCAACTTGAATAATGTTTTTTTCAACCCAGTTATTTTAAACACCTACTTTTCTAAATACACCTTCCAGAATGCCTTTCATTAAAATTTGTTTTTATCTTTTTGCCCACATTCTATTTCTTCCTTAAATGTAGCGTCAATGATCAGTTCTTATCACCGCCTTAATTCATCAGTGTAAATGATGTCATAGGGATCAGACATATGGACTTTTATCTTCTCTGTCCTCCAGACTTGAAGATATTACTTCTGACAGTGAGATCCTACCCGTGTGTGCAGATTTGGTTAAGTAGGTGTATGGGTGACTTAATAATCCATTGTATATAAAGGTAGGAATTGGCTGCAATAATGTGCTTGCTGCCTGTGTGGCCAACAGTCATTTTTCAAGAATATCTGTTGATAGGCCAATGTTCTCAGAGCCACTGGTCAAAGGGAGCGACTTCTGTTTTGTTCATTGTGTGCAGACTGTCTCTCTGCT
Organism: Ornithorhynchus anatinus; assembly: GCF_004115215.2. NCBI lineage: Eukaryota > Metazoa > Chordata > Mammalia > Monotremata > Ornithorhynchidae > Ornithorhynchus > Ornithorhynchus anatinus. The sequence goes on along the minus strand of NC_041735.1, from coordinate 62,490,062 downwards.
GTTGCCTGTCAATTCTTCTCCAACATTTGAGCTGACACTCTGCTTAAATATGTTTTAGAAACATTTGCTCTGCCCTCCTTACTAGCATATACCCCATTTCAACCTCTTGTTCAGCAGCGTCCTGTGTCACCCGGAGTCTTGTTTTCCCTCTTGCCCATCTAATGTATGTGATGAGCATTGTTGTGATGTGGGTGGATCGACAGTGTTCCAGGACCTTGCTGCTGCTGCTGTTGTTCTTGCTTGCCATCCTACATGACTTCTAGGTGGCAGTGAGCTCATTTGCTTGAGATGCTGGATGTGACTTGTGGTCGAACCGAGGCACAAAGCCATATAGAAAGTTGGACACCACATCTAATAATAATAGTGGTGGTTATTTAGTGCTTATTATGTGCCAGCCCACATACTGAGGGCAGGGGTAGGGACAAGATAATCAGATATCTGTCCCACATGGGATTCTCACTCTTCGCATGTTGTAACTTTCTTAAAGCTCAATGATTTGCATTTTTGTCTTTTTCTTTATGGTCCGTGTATTGCCTAATTTGGCAGAATTCATCTTTGGTTCAATGTAAACCTTTGTGGGTAGAAATTCCCTGATTCATATTAGTACACAACCTCACTCTTAGAATTTTGTCAGTACATTAGTGCTGAACTGGATCTGCAGTGCAGTTTGAAATCATCTGCACGCCGTCTTATTTATATGCCCCTGAAGCAGAGATACCCACTCCAGATGAAGTATGGCATCTTCTAGCTTGTCAGCGAAGAACAGATTGAATAAGACAAAAGGGAAACCTTAGCAGAAGGAAGTTTCTTTAACGCTCCTTCACCAGATAGATTCATTTCACTCAGTTCCAAAGTATAGACTCCGTACTTAACTAGTTCGTGAACAGTAAGAGCCAATCTCCTTTCCAGATGACCGTCATTGTTTAATAGCATCTTGGTGTAACCGTGCCATAGTGATTTTCTTTGTATCTATTGGTTTTCTAACCTCGGGGTTAAGATCCACCAAAAGCAGTTATCTGCCAGACCTATTCAAAGCAAGGTGTGGAATTTTAGACTCCTTTCCAGTGAGGAGTGAGCGATATATTTCTAAACAAGGAGGCTAAGCTATGTAGGGTGTTGTAAATGCTGCTGCTCTTTACCTCTTCAGCTTCCATGACCCACTACTTGTCCAGGAGTTTGGATTTGGGTAAAGCAGAGGACATCCCACTTCAATAGGACATGCACTTGGTATGCATAATATTTCAATAGCGGTGTTGCACTGAGCCATCTCCACCCTCATCCTGCCCCATTGTGTCCAAGATCATAGGTTGAAATGGGTTCTTATGGTTATGGAACAAAATACAGTACATTTTTCTGTAATATGGAGTTGTATTCCTTGGCCTGACCTGACACAGTAGTGAAATAATAATAATAATGACAATTATCATATTTAAGTGCCTACTATGTGCCAGGCACTGTACTAAGTGCTGAGGTGGGTACAGAGAAGCAGGTGGGTTAGAGAAGCAGCGTGGCTCAGTGGAGAGAGCATGGGCTTGGGAATCAGAGGTCATGGATTCTAATACCGGTTCTGCCACTTGTCAGCTGTGTGACTTTAGGCAAGTCACTTACCTTCGCTGTCCCTCAGTTCCCTCATCTGTAAAATGGGGATTAAGACTGTGAGCCCCACATGGGACAGCCTGTTCACCTTGTATCCCCCCAGCGCTTAGAACAGTGCTTGGCACGAATGCCATCTTTATCATTATTACAGGCAAATCGGGGTGAACATAGTCCCTATCTCACCTGGGACTCCCAGTCTCAATCCCCATTTTACAGATGAGGTAACCAAAGCATAGAAGAATTAAATGACTTGCCCAAGGTCACACAGCAGACACGTGTTGGAGTTGGGATTAGAATTTAGACTTTTCTGACTCCCAGACTCATCCACACGGAAGCAGTCAGCTACCTTCTTTGTGCCTCAGTTACCTCATCTGTGAAATGGGGATTAAAACTGTGAGCCCCACGTGGAACAACCTGATCATCTTGTCTCCCCCAGCGCTTAGAACAGTGCTTTGCACATAGTAAGCACTTAACAAATACCACAATTTTTATTTTATTTACTACCCGTACTGGAAGGGGAATTTCTATGAACAACTTTCCTGTAGGTGAGACAGAAGCAACTCTTGTTGGCAAATGAAGTTACCCGTCCAAAGAGGCAACCTAGTTACAAGGCCAGCACACTCTAGCAAGGTGGGGAAAGAGCTGGGAAGAAACAGCTGCAGGATTGAACCTGGGGAAGAAACTGCCCCAGCTTTACCGCTGGGACAAATGGTCATAACTTCCTGATCAGGGACGCCTTGCTGCCCCACACATGCACATTGACATACCCAAAGAAACACATTTTGGCACTTTTACAAAAATGAAACGTCAGCGATGTAAACCGGTATTTCCAGAAAACTACGCATGGGTGCATGCCCCTTTCCACAGAAACAGTCCCTTTATAGAATTGGCGCTCTTCATTTTGCTAATCCCAGAAATAGTCCTCTGGCTTTAGAATCGAAGGTAGATGAGAAACTTAGAATCGAATTGACCAAGTCATCACTTTGTTCTCATGGTTTCAGGTGACTTTCAAAACTAGTACCTTCAAGACTCCTGATTTCTCCAGTGGTTGAGAATATAGTAGCATGTGCCAGAAGTAGTCTAAAAGGTTTTCTGAACTCAAGTGCTCAGAACAGTGATGATTGGTATTTCTCAAGTGCTTACTATGTGCCAAGCACTGTCCTAAGCGCTGGGGGGGAAACAGAGTAATCAGGTTGTCCCACGTGGGGCTCACGGTCCTAATCCCCATTTTTCAGATGAGGGAACTGAGGCACAGAGAAACGAAGTGACTTGCCCAAAGTCACATAGCTGATAGCCGATTAGAACCCATGACCTCTGATTACCAAGCCCATTGAGCCATGCTGCTTCTCTAACAGTGTTGTACTTATGGTTAGCTCAGTATCATTGATGGATTGATTAGCTTACATACTTGACTTAATTGATTTCAACCTATGTATCTAATTTAATAAAAATTAGCCAGGCTCAAATTTGAAATCTGATGTTCAATGAGGGTGGTAAATCTTTGTGTTTCGAGAGCGCCTTTTCTCTGAAATCTCAAATTGCTATCAGTGTAGAGATCAGAAATTTACAGAGATAAATCGTTGAGGTTTGTGGCAAATAGCCCAATTTTACAGATGGAGAACCTGATACACGTGGAAGTTAAGTAATTTATCCAAGTCACAAAACAAGTCTGTGGTGCAGACAGGGACTCTGAACCTTGGTCCACAATTTTAACCACTAGACCTTATTTCATCTCACTTCCTTGCTGTTTTTTTCAATAATGTGAATGAATAGTTTTACATTAAAGCAGGCTATATTCAAAGCTTCCACACAAGCGTCATGTGTGGGAGAGGGGGTGTTTACATTTATGGAGGGAGATGGAGGAAACATCACTTTCACTCATTTACGTATCACTTCTGAAGCCTTAAATTATAATTAAACAGAGGTCTGATTGAGGCATTCAGTTAGTGCTGCTGTTAAAGTGCTTGTTCATTTTAATGAAAAACACTAATGGGATTTTTCTTTTCTGTCCCGCGACCCAGGGTGAAGCCAGCCCCATCTGAGGGAGCCAAATCCAATCCATCCAAGCGACATAGAGACCGGCTTAATACTGAGTTAGACCGCTTGGCGAGCTTGTTACCCTTTCCGCAAGATGTTATCTCCAAGTTGGACAAACTTTCAGTGCTTAGGCTCAGTGTCAGTTACCTGCGAGCAAAGAGCTTCTTTGATGGTAAGATGAGGATTTATCATTTCTTATCACTTATAAAAATATCCTATCGGTAATGAAAATCACCAGTAGTGGTAGCATTTATTAAGCACCTGCTTGATGTGGTGCATGGTATTAGGTGCTTGGAAGGTTCAGTACTTCAATATATTAGCAATAATGGTATTTTTAAGTGCCGAGTATGTGCCAAGCCCTGTTGTAAATGCTGGGGTGGAACAGGATAACCAGGTTGGACACAGTCCTGTCCACCATTTTACTGATGAGGAAACTGAGGCACAGAGAAGTGACTTGCCCGTGTTCACATAGCGGAAGAGAGACAGAGCTGGGAGTAGAACCCAGCTCCTCGGATTCCCACGTCCGTTCTCCTTCCAATAGGCCACATAACTTTTCTATAATCAAGTGACATGCTCACTGCCCACAAGGAGCTTACACTAAAGGGCGAGACTAACATAAATGTATATACAAAGCCATCAAAATAAAGGGATTGGACCGAAGCACTACAAAGGGTGTAAATAAGATTTAAAAGCTTGAGTTGGCCAAGGGCATGAGTTGGCTCGGGGTGCTGGGCGATTATTTGGGGAAATGTTTATGAAGAGGTGGGATTTTTAAGGGAGATCTGATCTTAGTGTGTTTGACGTGGGGAGGGAATGTGTTCCCACCTCGGGGAACAGTGCGCGTGAGGTGGTGGAGACAGAGGGAAGATTGAGAGTGAGGGATACTTAAAAGATTGGATTGGGAGGGAGTGAAGATGGTGAGTTGGAAAAGGAGCGAGTGAAGAGTTGGTGGAGCCAGGTGGTGGAGAGCCTGGAAGCCGACTGCAAGGAGCATTTGTTCTATGCAAAGAGATGCTAGGAGCCAGTGGCAGGTTTTGAGGAGAGGTGCGGGCCCAGTGATGCTTCAGGAAGATGGTCCATGCAGCATAAATATTTGGGAGTGGAGAGAGATTGGGAGGCCAGTGAGGAAGAAGCAGCATGGCATAGTGGGAACAGCATGGGTCTGAGAGTCAGAAGGACCTGAGTTCTAATCCTGGCTCCACAGTTTGTCAGCCATATGATCTTGGGTAAGTCGCTTCAATAGCACTTCAGTTACCTCTTCCGTAAAATGGGGATTGAGATGTGGGACAGGTACTGTGCCCATCCTGCTGAGTTTGTATCTATCCCAGCACTTAGAACAGTGCCTAGAAAGAGGAAGCTAGTGCAGTAGTCTAGCCAGGGCAAGACCAGAACTTGAACCAGGGTGATGGTACTTGGAGTTGGGAGGAAATGCAGGAAAATTCAGCAGGATTTGGCAGTAGACTGAATGTGAGAGTTGGCCGATAGCAGAGAATTAGGGATGACACCAGGATTGTGGACTTTGGCAGTGGGGGAGGATGGTGCTGTGGCTGGCTAAGATGAGAAAGTTAGGGGGACGTGTGGTTTTGGAGAAAAATGAGGAGCTCCGTTTTAGACATGTTTCATTCCTTTCAAGCCGTTTGGATTATTAAAATCAAGGAATCTAGCCACATATGAATAAAGTTTTAAGTTATCGATGTTCAGGAAAACTTTAGTAACACAGCCAAACATATATTGGCTTTTGAAATCAATTTTCCAGTGTAATGCATCAAACCAGATGTAGCCACTTAGTGAAATGTCATGAGCTTTTGAAAATTACGTATTTGGAAGTTGCGCTTTTCTTAATGAGTATTCCAGATTCTTGTCATCATCGTTCCCATCAAATTTTTAAAGGCTTTCTGAAGATTTGTTCTTTCCCCCCAGAGACTGCCTTGATAAAAATTATTACTGGCTCTGCCACAGTGTTTTCTTACAGATTTTCCATTAATTTATTTTCTCCCATGTGCTTTTTCTTAAATAATATATCCCTGGAATCCTCTAGCATTAACTTTGTTTCAGTTCCAGGAATGTGCCTAATGAAGAAACCTAAAATTAAATTTGGTGTTCATCCTGGGTAATTTAAAATTCTTGAAGTTGTAGCTAATGTTGCTATTTTCAATTTTTCTATCCTTTCAAGAATAGTGATCATCAATTCCAATGCAAGAAAGTAGTCATACTGATGCTCTCGAGTATATTCAAGGAATACAGTTTTTCAGAGTTAATTTTTAATCTGTTTAGGAGTATCCATCCGTCATAAAACCATAATAACCACTCCACACTCTTTAAGTTAATTTTAGTCTCTCTTCATGGTTGTGGGTTTTGTTTTAGAACATGAAGCTGAGAACAGAAGTTTCTTCTTTAAATTGTCTGAAGCCCACGTTAAGGTAAAAAATGTAAAGGCCACATGGTATCAGCCAAATGTATTCTGATGCTATGTAAATTTTTTTTCCTGTGGTCTGTTTTCTCCTTTAGATTGAAAGTGGGCTACTTCTTTGTCGTGTACTTTCCAAGAACCTAGTTCAGCGCATTGCACATTGCAGCGCTTAGAACGGTGCTTGGCACAAAGTAAGCGCTTAACAAGTACCATAATTATTAATTATTATTATGAATAGTATTATGGTTTGATAAATACTACTACTGCTTTGGTGTCTTCCTGAGATCGGTGTATTATTTGTATAACCTAACAGTTACCGGCAAAGAGTCGACCCAGGCAGATTACTAGGGAATGAACAGAGGAGGCCTGGGGAAAAGCGAACGGGAAGTCAGGGCCCCTCCCTTCCCCACCCCCCCCAGAAGCTTTTCTATTTCACTCTTGGCCTACGCACTGCGGTGTCCCATTTTTGGGTCCCTTTAAAATAAATGATTTGCTCTACTGTCTCCAGATGCCATTTAAGGAGCTGACATGCCCTTCATGACCTGAAAAGCTGCTAAGTGCAGGCGCAGAGTTGTGGAGCTTTCTCACCCCGGCTCCAATTTGTACGAACAGATTGAACTACTATCCTCCTGCTAGGAAAACAGTACACTGAAGGGAAGGGAAATTCTAAGAGAATAACAGGATGCAAACAGGGGGTGTGTGAATTCCTGCGGAAAGAAAAATATAAACGTGTAATCATATGATCTAGTTTGAAAGGAAACCAATGGTTTTGCTGTAACAATAGATATTTTTCAAAGAAAATACATCCATTTACTCCGAGTTTAAATAATCCAAACTCAGCGGGCCCAATGAAGCTAAGCTATCCTGAAAACTAGACTGCTGTAGTTCTTAAAAAGAACTTGGTTATAAATTAGTTGTGAAAAAGGGTCTATTCGTTACCCTAGCCTTCTCCATCCTAAACTGCCAGGACCGTTGTTGTTTTAAAGGGTGTACTGATGGACTATAATGCCATTATGAAGTAATTAATACACAGTTCAGGCTTTCGATGCGTCCAAAATAAATCAAAAACAGTTGAAATCCGTAGCTCAGTCGTGGGTACTTATTGAGCATTTACGATGTGCAGAGCAGTGGTTAGTAGGACTGAGCTCAAAGAGCTCGACTAGATTCCAAGCTCATTGTGGGCAGGGAAATGTGTCTAATTTTTTATGGTACTTTCTCAAGCGCTTAGTATAGTGGTCTGCACACAGCAAGTGCTTAATAAGTACGATGGAATGGATTGAATGAATAGGAAACATTAACAATATAATACGTATTTTGTATTTTCAGAGTAAGAAGATAAGCTTAATGGTTTGATTTAATTTCAGTGGAGGGCATTAACAGTTAATCTTTGCATTCCAAGGAGACCCCAGTGATACTGACAGTCCCCCATAAATGCATATTGTGACTGAAAAGGCTAATCTAGTCCCAGGCACATGATGCACATGAAAAGACTATTCCTTGTGTTGTCATCTCAGATTGCAGTTTGTAGTGTTTCATCCAGCATATCCAGTATATTGTCCATAAAATGTATTCCTTTTTTGAGAGCATTTTAGTACGTCACCCATTTATACGACAAGTAGTGTGATCATTTTGAAAAGAGTTGTCATTCCAGATGTCAGAAAATTGGCTGAGAACACTATATATCTAGATACCCTATTTTCTGTAACCATTAATGTTCACGTATTTTAATTCCATATATAGGAAAAAACAATTGCAAGGTTTTTCAAGATAATTTTTTTTAACGTGTCTTAAACAGCCTATGCTCTGGAGATAAAACCTTGCATTCATTTTTAGGATCCTGAATTAATCGATCATTATGTGCAGAATACTGTACTCAGGTCTTGGGAGAGTTCAGTGCAACAGAATTGGTAGACACATTCCTTGCCCACATGGAGCTTATTTTGTGCAAAATACAACATAACTAGACAATGCTTCCATTCTTCATGAATAAATTTCTTCACTTGTTTTTTTCTACTGTTTGCCTCTGGCACTGCATCAATTATAGGGTTAAAGGAATGCTCTAAGCATTTTGTAGAACAGCTTATGCTGTCGGGATTCTTCATTCTATTCAATAAATCAGTAGGATTTATTGGGTCCTTATTGTGTGCACAGCACTGACTGAACTAAGTGATTGGGAGAGTACAACGTGGAGTTGGTAGGCACATTCAGTGCCTATAGTGAGCTTGCAGTCTAGATGGGGATTATAAAAAAAATTATCATATACAATTCATAGAGAAGTACGTAAGTGCTGTGGGGCTGAAGGTGGGGTGAATACCATTCATTCCATTGTGACTGAACATTTTTTTCTTTGACTATTTTTGGGGGGGCTGTGGAGGGGAAGCAATCTTAAGCTTCCATTCCACAGTCAGGCCTACTTGCCTTCACAAATAGAAAAGCAAAGAGGCCAAGTATTACAGACCAGCTAGTGCAATGTAGGGGGGAAAAAACCCAAAACCCTGATTTATCAGAAATTTGATTTAGACTGACTGACTTTTTGCTCAAATACTGTAATAAATTGAAAATATATCTTTTGATACATTATGGCTTCAAATCGCATAGTGCATTTTGTCAGCAACTCACACCATATCCAAGAATTTAGAAATGACTAATCCATCTTCCCTGATTAGTTCCAGCTGGTCTTCCTCCAATTTGGAACGTGTTAAAAGCAAAATAGACCACTGTATGAGGATCCTGGATCTATTTTCCATTTAATGATATTTAGAATAGTTTTCCTTCCGAGCTGAAAATTTAGAGATTAGTTGCAAGGGCACATTCAAATGAGAAGGTACCTCACTAAGAACACAATTCTAGTTCACGTTAGAAGTCCTGAGTTCCAATGCCAGACAATTTTTGCAGTTGGAATTTTTAAAAAAGAACTTTTCTACTGTAACAAGTGATTGAACACCATTTAATCTAAGGGAGGTTGGATGATGTCCACCCCTGGAGAGCTTTATGAAGGTTGTTTAAAAAAATCCATAGCCTATTTTTCTGTCTACTGAATTACTGCATGCTGACCGATATGTATTTTCTCAATCCGGGCTGTTTGCTCTTATCATCCATGTAGTAAAATGAACAATCTTGCGGACTCTCTACCTTCTGGCTTTTAAACTGTTGATAGCTTTTCAGGAATAGGAAAAGACAATTAGCTACTTGTCAGTTTTGTAGCTGCCCGTCTCCCCCAATTAGACTGTAAGCCCATCAAAGGGTAGGGACTGTCTCTGTTGCCGATTTGTACATTCCAAGCGCTTAGTACAGTGCTCTGCACATAGTAAGCGCTCAATAAATACTGTTGAATGAATGAATGAAAAGTTGTGGAGAGATGCGTTTGTGAGTGGGGGATCTGTGGCGCCTGCCCTTAAAGCATCCCAAAAGAAGCCTTCTATTTTTAAATACATTTAATTCTCCTTTAAAGCCCTCAGCCAGCTCTTCCTCTCCTTTCTTATCTTTTTTTTTCCAATGGTATTAAGCACTTACTATGCGCCAGGCACTCTGCCAAGCGCGCTGGAGTGGATACAAGATAATCAGGTTGGACAGAGTGCTCTGAAATACTTACACTGTAAAGGAAGGTAGAAAGGAATAAAAGAGGATTGCTGATACAGTTTGTTTTCCATTGTAATTGATTGTATTTATCGAGCTCTTACTCTGTGCAAGGAACTGTACTAAGTGGTTGGGAGAGTACAATACAGCAGAGTTGGTAGATATGTTCCAGACCCAGAAGGACCTTACAGTTTAGAAGGGGAGATAGACATTAAAACGAATTAGGGGTACGAACCTAAGTGCTGTGGGGCTGAGGATGGGGTGAATAAATGGATGAAATCCAAGTTCCAAGACGATGCAGAAGGGAGAGGAAGTAGGAGAAATGAGGGCTTAGTTGGAGAAGACCTCTTGGAGGAGATGTGCTTTTATATTGTATTATAGTACCTTCTATTACCCAAACTACACTCCCAACCCCAGAGCCACTTTGCAGGTATCCTTACACTCTGCCATTTCCCCATATCTGTGATTTATCTTAATGTCTGTCTTCGCTTCTAGACTGTAACTTCCTCTGGGACAGGAATTGTGTGCACCATTTCTGTTGTGGTCTCCCAACTGCTTAGCACAGTGCTGTGTGCACAGTAATCACTCTATGATTAGACTGTAAGCCCATCAAAGGGCAAGGACTGTCTCTGTTACTGATTTGTGCATTCCAAGCGCTTAGTACAGTGCTCTGCACATAGTAAGTGCTCAATAAATCCTATTGAATAATTACCTGTGAGTCTATATTCTTCCTACCCAATTGAACACTTTTCCCTTCTTGATTTTATGCAAAAGTAGTCTAACCACCAGGATTTTGAGAGAGCTATTGTGTTTACTGTTGTCCACATCTTATACATGCCTCCGGATCTTTGCACTGTTTTGGAATTAGTTAAAACAGTATTAATTCTTCATGATACATTTTTAGAATGAATAACAGTTGAAAGGGGATTGTTATGTATATGGATTGGAAACTGTCAGCCTGTTGTGGGCAGGGATTGTCTCTCTTTATTACTACATTGTATTTTCCCAAGTGCATAGTACAGTGCTCTGCACACAGTAAGTGTTCAGTAAATATGATTGAATTGCCTAGGCTTCCCATTGGTTTTGTAACATAATATTTATTAGTATAGTCATGCAAATAACAGTTTAAATGATTGTCCTGCCTGATTATTGTCTGCACATTATAGAAGAGTTTGTCGTCTCACCGGCTTTGTCAAACAGGGCCCATATATACTATTTGGCATTTTACAAAAGAATTCAAATAAAGATGATTCTTTTTAGGAGTTCACAACCTGAAACAGAAAGCATTGGTGCAGACATCGTATGCACAAGGCCAACTTAATCCATTACAACCCCTATACAAAAATCTAAACAAGTCATGAGTTGTCAATCACTCACAAAAACGAGGTCATTATTAGGGTTATGGAAGATTAAAGAAGCATGATTCAGCTTTTTAAGGAAAGTGTTAAATCTGATAACCCCATTACTAATAGGCTTGGTGAATTACTGGTACAAAAAGGCATCAAGAGAGCCTAGCTTTTGGGTTGGCTTTTTCCCAAATTTTGGCTGGGAAAAATTGAGGTACATAGGATTTGGAGGAGTTGTCTGAAAAACTAGAACATAGTAGTTATGGGACTCAAACAATTTAATAGAGCTGAACTTTCAAACCCTTTAAAGAAGGATCCATTTCTTTATTAGGACACTAGTGTTTTTCCTTTCAGTTTAAAAATGATTGTTTAGTGAATATGTCAGCAAATTATACATTAGAAAGATGTAGTCCAAATGAATGCCAAGTTTGTAAACATAGTTAAAACTACTAATAAACAGATTATGCTGTCTTTACATTTTTCTTCCTTACTTTTTCCCCCTCTTAAACTTTCTTGTTGATTTCAAAATAGGTCATAGCTTTCCTGTTTTGATCATTATCTGGAGTCCGATAAGGAAATAAAACATCCTTGACTGGTTGGGCTGTGTTTACAGTTCCAGCCATTTATACTACTATCTCTAGCTCTTTTTTTTCCTTTATGTAAACAAAACTCCAACTCTAATGAAATTAAAGCCAACTGTTTCACTTGATCATCAATCTTTTTGGGGGGGACATGTGCAGACTTGTAGAGTTTGGGGAGAGAAAAAGCTCTCTTGCCTGAGGCGTTGGCATCTACTTTGGCAAAAATGAAGTTCATCCCTTAAAGGGCAGTAGAGGAAATCCATTTAACATTACATCTGATTAATTATACTTCTTGGTTGGAAATAAGTGCAATGTTTTTTAAATTTTTGAATATTTTCAATTAACTGGGATGCTTTTTTGCAACATAAACACATTGGGGCAGATACATGTTATGCTAATATTGACATTTTCTGGCAATTATTTACGAAGCCTGCCATAAAAATGCTGATGGTATTCTGAATGTTAGTGTTGACCCTTTCTACTAAAAGACATGGGAGGATTAAATGTATTAAAAAAAAAATTAGGGCTCAAATTAGAGAAGCAGCATGGCCCGAGTGGGAAGAGCATGGGCCTGGGAGTCAGAGAACCTGGGTTCTAATCTCAGCTCCACCACTTCTTTGCTGTGTTAAGTTGGGCAAGTTACTTTAACTTCTCTGTGCCTCATTTACCTCATCTGTAAAATGGGGATGAAGACTGTGAGTCCTAGCTATGTCTGACCCGATTATCTTGTATCTACCCCCCCACTTAGTACAGTGCCTGGCATGTAGTAAGCACTTAATAAATACCATTATTATTATTATCATTGTTGTTATTCAAAATGCATCTATATCAAACAATTGTATTTATTGAAAACCTACTCACTTGAGTTAGAAAGTGATTCCTGTCCTCAGGAAGTTTAAAGTCTAGCAGCAGGGATCATGAAAAACCTTAGAGGTTGCAAGAGTGAAATGTATCACCTGTCTCCCTTTATGTATTTGACAATTATTCTCCCCACCTTCAAAGCCTTACTGAAGGCGCATCTCTTCTAAGAGGCCTTCCTTGACTAAGCCTTCATTTTCTCTTTTCCCGCTCTTTCTGTGTCACCGTGATTTGCTCCCTTTATTCACCACCGCACCCTCCTATCCCCTTTAGAATAATAATAATGGTACATATCTGTAATTGATTTATTTATATCAATGTCTGTCTCCCCGTCTAGACTGTAAGCTCATTGTGGGTAGGGAGTGTGTCTATTAGATTGTTCATTCATTCATACATTCAATTGTATTGAGCGCTTACTATATGCAAAGCAGTGTACTAAGCGCTTGGGAGAGTACGGTGTAACAGCAGATCTATTCCCAGCCCCCAACGAGTTCACACTCTAAAGCGGGAGACAGACATTAATATAAACAGATAAATTGCAGATATATGCTTATGTGTTGTGGGGATGGGAGGGAGGATGAATGAAGGAGCAAGTAAGAGTGGTGCAGAAGGGAGTGGGAAAAGAGGAGAGGAGGGCTTAGTCAGGGAAGGCTTCTTAGAGGAGATGTGCCTTCAATAAGGTTTTGAAGTGGGGGAGAGCAATTATCTGTCTTTCAGTGCTTAGAACAGTGTCTGACACATAGTAAGAACTTAACAAATACCATTATTACTATTATTACATGAGGAGGGAGGGAGGGCATTCCAGGCCAGAGGTAGGATGTGGGCAAGGGGATCAAGATCAAGGTACGGTGAGAAGGTTAGCATTAGAGGAACAAAGTGTGGGTTGGGTTGTAGTAGAGTAGCAAGGTGAGGTAAGAGGGGCAAAGAGATTAAGTGCTTTAGAACCAGTGATGAGGAGTTTTTGTTTGATGGAGAGGTGTGGTGGTGTATTGTCCTCTCCCAACTGCGTAGTACAGTGCCCTGCACACAGTAAGTGTTTGACAAAACCGATTGATTGGGGTTAGGGAAATGATTGAAGAAAGCTTACTTTTCTACTCTGTCTTTGTAATTTGGAGGTCTCTTATACATCTGGTGTATCGACCATCTCAAATATTCAGCACACACCAAATTAGTAGCTATAGGCTAAATGTATAAAATTCACACTGTTTAGAAAATTAGGGGTTTTGGTGATTGTAATTGAAGGGGTGAAGGAAAGAGATAAAAGATATAAGGTAATTTAATCTGAATTTCGAAGATTGCATAGAGTATTTTCTGCTTTCCGAAGATGAGAATGACATCATGGTTGCTGTAAAGAGTATCTGATGGAATTGTACTGATCGCATTTTGTTCGTCAAATTACTTTAGACATTTGCAACACTAAAAAACAGACAGGCCAATCCTTCTTTATTTGTTCCAGAATCATCAGCACTCAATCACCTCGCCCCCTCCTACCTCACCTCCCTACTCTCCTACTACAGTCCAACCTGCACACTTCACTCCTCTAGTGCTAACCTTCTCACTGGCTCTTTCTCGCCTCTGACCCCTTGCCCACATCCTGCCTCTGGCCTGAAACACCCTCCCTCCTCAAATCTGACGGACAGTTACTCTTCCACCCCCTTCAAATCCTTATGGAAGGCCCATCTCCTCCAAGAGGCCTTCCCTGACTAAGCCCTCCTTTCCTCTTCTCCCACTCCCTTCTGCGTCACCTGACTTTCTTCCCTTGTTCATCCCTCCTCCCAGCTCCACAGCACTTAGGTACACATCTGTCATTTACATTAACATCTGTCTTACCGCCTCTAGTCTGTAAGCTGGTTGTGGACAGGGAATGTAAATGTGTCTGTTTATTGTTGTATTGTACTCTACCAAGCACTTAGTACAGTGCTTTGTACATAGTAAGTGCTAAATAAATATGAATAATTGGTAATAAATTTGCAAAACAGGAATTCAGACTGGCCAGGGACCGTATCCAACTGGATCTGCTTGTATCCACCCCAGAGCTTAGTAGAGTGTCTGGTGCATAGCTAAACACTTAACAAATACCATGATTATTATTAATAATAATATTGGTATTAAGCGCTTATTATATGCAGAGCACTGTTCTAAGCCCTGGGATAGATACAAGATAATCAGGTTGTCCCACATGTGGCTCACAGTCTTTGTCCCCATTTTCCAGATGAGGTAACAGAGGCACAGAGAAGTTAAGTGACTTGCCCACAGTCACCCAGCAGACAAGTGGCAGAGCGGGGATTCAAACCCGTGACCTCTGACTCCCAAGCCCGGGCTCTTTCCACTGAGCCACGCTGCTTCTCTTATTATAGTGATGATGATGAATGAATTAAGAAAACCTCTCCCGGGTAGTCATCAGACTTCTTTTCCTTTTCTGGCTCTTTCCTCTGCCTGTGTTTTTCCTGAGCTACTTGCGTTTATTGTATTAATTCATTCAATTGTATTTCAGTGCCTACTGTGTACAAATCACTATACTAAGCCTTGGGAGAGTAGAGTATAACAATAAACAGACACATTCCCTGCCCACAATGAACTTTCCATCTAGAGTCCGGAGAGCTTGTAGTCCAGTGATGAAGGCTTGCTGTGGAGGGTAGGCACAGAAGTTCTCAAAGGGTTGTGATCAAGTTGCAGAACTAAAGCAGTGAATGGATCTGTCTTAGTTCCGTCTGGTGGTATTCTTCTCTTTACTTCAGCCCGAGCAGGTGGGGTTTTGAGATTAAATGGCTTCCGTACTGGAATATAAGAGTTTTGGGGTGCCTTTATAAAGATCCGATGCTTGACCTAATGGAACAAATATTCTGAGCTTTTCTTCTTGATATTAAGTAAAGAACAGCGCTTTGCCATAGCGGTCTCCTCCATTTCAGTTGTTTATCTCTCATCTGTTTAGATTCCACGTCTGCCATATAAATAAAGCTCTTGCCTGTACTCTCCTCTGGTCACTGTAGACAGTGCTGCTAGTGTTTATTTTTCCCACCACCGTCTGGACAGTAGCCACCACCCCCATGATCCTAATCGAAGGTATTTTTCCTTTGCATCATCCTCCAGTCAATACAGAAGATGATGTGCACTTTAATGTGTCTCTAGTGATGCCAGCAGTCCATTTTCAAATTAAAACGTTCATGGTATTTGTTAGCACTTGCTGTACTAAGCGCTGGGGTGGAAACATGCAAATCGGGATGAACAAATTCCCTGTCCCACATGGGGCTCCCAGTCTCAATCTTCATTTTACAGAAGTGGTAACTGAGACCCAGAGAAGTGAAGTGGCTTGCCCAAGATCACAAAGTAGACAAGTGGCAGAGCTGGGATTAGAACCCATGACCTTCTGACTCCCAGGCCCATGCTCTATCCACTACACCACACTGCTTCTCTACCTTATGCATCACCTGCTCATTTAACTTGTTCAGGGGAAGGGAACTCCCAGTATGGGGGTGAAGTTCATAACCACATCAACTTTAACTTTAATCATTTCGGGTCCAGACTGGAATTCAACCGCCTGATTTAGAATCAGGGTGGGTCAGACAAGATTATGGATTTCCAGTACTGTGACATGTAATACTTGTGTCACTAAGGGTGCCGTTAGAGGCTTAAAGTCTTACTCCATTTGTAAAAACAGGGTTTTGTCCTTATTCCCCCACCTTTGCCTCATCCCTGGTCTCCTGTTAAGGAGGACCTGGACCACATCTGACTGTGAGTAGCTGCGTGGCCTAGTGGAAAGAGAACCTGGTTTCTAATCCCAGCTCCACCACTTGTCTGCTGGGCGACCTTGGACAAATCATTTAACTTCTCTGTGCCTCAATTCCTTCATCTGCAAAATGGGTATTCAGTACCTCCTGCTCCAGCTGCTCATATTACTTTTTAGCAGAGTCCAGTATGTACATTTACAAGCTTCTCAGCAATTCACCGGAATGATGTTGTATTCTAACAACCTTTCATCCTGCCTCATTTTCCTCTTTCTGTTTGCTGTCTCAAAACCTGGTGACATTTGTAAGGGGTAGAGAATAAGAGGAAGATAAAATGAGAAGAGATCTGTCAGAGCAGTAAAAATGGGAATTTGTGTTGCCACGTGTTGAAGACTAGTTTCCACATCACCAAAATGGAGATGAGATAGTTGTTTTCCCTTCACTTTAGATTGTGAGCCCCTTGTGTGACAGAAACTGTCCAATCTGATTATCTTGTGTCTACCCCAGTACTTAACACAGGAAAACCCTTAATAAGTAGCATAAATAAATATTTACTGTATGAGAGATCACAATATATTCCAAATAAATTGTAAACGTAAAAATAAATGCAGCACTATTTACTATCTCTGTAGATTTTCATGATCAGACTTTCTCTTATACAGCTGTGGTATTTTGTTGACATAAATAAAATGTTTGATATACGTTACTGAGGACTGTGTTTTCTCAAAATGATTTAGATACACATATCCTATCATAGAACACGTCAGCTTCCCTAAGGGATAGAATACAGGCCTGGGAGTCAGAGGGACCTGGGTTCTAATCCTGGCTTTGCCACTTGTCTGCTGTGTGACCTTGGACAAGTCATTTAAATTCTCTGTGCCCATTTAGCTCATCTATGAAATGGGGATTAAGACTGTGAGTCCCATGTGGGACAGGGACTGTGTCCAACCTGATTATCTTGAATCAACCCCAGCATGCTTATTGCTGTGCCTGGCATGTAGAAAGCACTTAATTAGTACCTTATTATTATCATTAATATTAGATAGAGCAGTAACCTTACTTGATTTTTAGAAGTATGACAGTGTTGACTATCTGGTCCTGGGCTGTTTTGGCTCAGCATTTGTGCCAGGGTGTTTAGCTTTGATTTGCCTTTTACCTCATTTAGAGCCGAAGGAGGTGCTGGAAGTGGTGACAAGATGCTGGCTTCACTCTTTACCCCTGCCAATTGTCTGTCACTCCTGGCCTGGCTTGGTGTGAAGTGGCCTTGCTTGTGGATAAAGTCTGAACAAATAAACTTAAAAGCTTACGTTATAAAAGTTAAATAACCAGAAATATACTAGTTTGAATAAGCCACAGACTTCTAGTTTGTGAATTATTTTAAGTCTCTTCAGGATAGTAGAAACCACTATTTAAATAATTTACTAATCTTCTAAACAGTCTATGTCTCCTTTACTTTGCTACTCACCCCAACGTCACATTGTTTATGTAATTATTCTTATACTTTACTATTTCCCTAATCTATTTTAATGTCTCTCTTCCCTGTAGATTGTAAGCTTGTTGTGGGCAGGAGTCATGTCTACCAACTCTCTTGCATTTTGTTTCCCCCAGCACTTAGTACAGTGCTCTGCACTAGTAATCACTCAATAAATACCACTGATTGAGCCAGTTGTCATCTCAGATTCATATTTTTGGTAATGGTTCAACAATGAAAACTCTACTAACTCTCGCCAGAGTCTCTTACAGAAGTAGTAATACCCAGTTAAAAGTAGCCAAGTTTTTTCACCACCACAACTTACTCTATAATACTAGCATTATAAGTTTAACAAGTAAATGTTAAACAGATTTTGATGTGGTACAGAAGTAACTACTCCAGAAATGGGATTTAGCTTTTATAGATATGCTAAAGAATTAGATAAAAAGGAAACTTTGTTATGGGCTTTCATCAAGTCACTTTTCTGTTCTAAATTAAGTACACTTTCCATCCTAGACCATTACCACCGTAGTGTGACCTGTGCTGTTTTTTGGAATCAGATTTGTGTTTATTTCTGCGTCCAAAGAGTCGTCTCTTTGCACTGAATGCCCACTAACTTCAAAGAACTCTCTGCAGAGGAAATCCTTGGCCTACAGGGACAAATGAAAATCTGGCCTTAGACATATGCGGAAGGAAATTATGGGTGGAGTTAAATACATGTGGAAACAAGACTAACGTTAGTTCAGATATCCATGTCAGAACGATTTGATGTTTTTCTATGTAAACTTTCCCAATGCGGTCAATAAATTGTGTTTTATCAGATATTTGCATTAGATGTGAGTTAGGAAATAATGGATTTTGATGGCCTGGTGTCTAAATTTATTGTTTGTTGCGCCAAGCCAGTGCTTGGATGTATGGTGTATTTGGAGATTTTTATGGGTTCTTTGTGGGTTTGGCAACTCAAGAGGTCTGGAGTACCTCTGAATTACTGCTGTTAAGGCATGAAAACGAGGACCTAGGTAACTCATGCCGATCAATTCTTTTTGTCGGAACTTGGGACATTGAGAACCATGCTAAGCTGTCAGCCTTCTCTATCTGAGGTTAGTAGAGTTTAGGGGAGGGAAGTAGGGATAATTTTGAGGTAAAAGACTCCTGATGTTCTAGGACATCTGTAGCTCTCATGTCATCCTGGGCTTTGGACTTCAGTAAACAAGAACTGAGCATGTTCCAACCCAAGTGTGAAAGTCCAAGTAGTGAGAGTGAATAGAAAAAGCATTGAGGTAAGTGCAAGGTAACCCTGTCGTTTAGCTGGGACAGTTGCAGTATTAAACATAGAACACTTTTCTCAAATGTTCTGTGGCAGCCTGCTGGTGTTCAGGATGTTCTTGGCCCAACAGGAATATATGGACAGGAGATCTTAGTGCCTTGGTAATTTATATCATTTCCATTTTTAACGTAGAAACCAAGTCATTAATTCATAACATCTGTTCAAAGTTGACTTATCGTAGCCCACCTGGACTACTGCGTAGCTTCCTCTCTGCCCTTCCTGTCTCCTTTCTCTTCCCACTCCAGCCCATACTTCCCTCTCTTGTCTGGATCATTTTTCTTAAAAAAGTTCAGTTCTCCTCTTCCTGTTCCTCAAAACCTCCATGGGTTGCCCATCCACCTCAGTGTCAAACAGGAACTCCTTTACCATCAGCTTTAAAGCCCCAGTCAGTTTGCCCCCTGGCTCTAGCCCGCACACTTGGCTCCCTAACACCAGTCTACTCACTGTGCTTCGCCGCCGCCCCCTCACCCATGTCCTCCCCCTGGCCTGGAGCGCCTTTCCCCTTCACATTCAACAGACAATCACCCTCTCCACCTTCAAAACCTTATTAAAATCACATCTCCTCCAAGAGGCCTTCCCTAAGCCCTTATTTCCCCTACTCCCCCTTCCTGTTGCATCACCCTGGCGTCCCTTGTCTTTGTATTCTTTAAGCACTTGATATTCACCCAATCCTCAGCCTCTCAGCACCTAAATAAGAATCTGTAACTTGTTTTAATGCCTTTCTCCCCCTCTAGACTCTAAGCTATTTGTGGGCAGGTAACCCTTCGGCATGGCATATTGGCTAGAGCATGCGCCTGGGAGTCAAAAGGTCATTGGTTCTAATCCAGGCTCTGCCACTTGTCTGCTGTGTGACCTTGGGCAAGTCACTTCAACTTCTCTGGGCCTCAGTTTCCTCATCTGTAAAATAGGAATTGAGACTGTGAGCCCCATGTGGAACAGGGACTGTGTCCAACCTGATTTGCTGTTTTCCACCCCAGCGCTTAGTACAGTGTCTGGAACATAGCACTTAACAAATACCGTTATTATTATTAATAACTCTGTTGTACTCTCCCAAGCAGTGCTCTGTACTCAATCATATTTATTGAGCATTTACTGTGTGCAGAGCACCATACTAAACACTTAAGGAGAGTGCAGTGCAACAGAGTTGGTAGATATGTTCCCTGCCTTCAATGATCTTTCAATCTAGAGTGGAAGACAGACATTAATATAAATTATGGATATATACGTAAGTGCTATGGGGTTGAGGGAGAGGTGAATAAAGGGTGCAAATCCAAGTGCCTGGGCGATGCAGAAGGGAGCGGGAGAAGAGGGCTGTTAATAAAATAATTTAAAAATCTGTATTACGGGAGATTAATAATAAATTGAATGACCACAAGTTCAGAAGTGCAGTTATTGAAGGGCATGTGATGCTTTTCTATCTGTGTGTATCAAACCTGTGTTTGATTTGTAACTTCTTCATTCAGTGGTATTTACTGAATGTTTATATATTTTCGTTACCCTATTTATTTTGTTAATGAATTGTACATCGCCTTGATTCTATTTAGTTGCCATTGTTTTTACGAGATGTTCTTCCCCTTGACGCTGTTTAGTGCCATTGTTCTTGTCTGTCCGTCTCCCCCGATTAGACTGTAAGCCCGTCAAACGGCAGGGACTGTCTCTATCTGTTGCCGACTTGTTCATCCCAAGCGCTTAGTACAGTGCTCTGCACATAGTAAGCGCTCAATAAATACTGTTGAATGAATGAAGTGTGCAGAGTAATCTACTAGCCATTTGGGACTGTATAGTGCAATAGAATTGGAAGGCACCATAGTGGCTCATCCACAAGGAGCTTACAATTCAGTCAAAAGTTTCTTAAAGATAGGGATTTAGTGCCTCCCTTTCTTTTCTATTCCTTGGAAGACAATATTGTCTTTTTTGAAACTAGAACTATCCAAATGCATTTCCTATCACCCGTGCCAATGCAGTCTTGCTAGAAACTAGTCTATTTCATCATTTTGAAAGATAGCTTTTGACCAATTCTCAGTCTTTTTTAGGTGAAATTCAAATTGTCACCTAATAAGCTTCTCCTGCCAAGTGTTTTCTTTACAGTGTGGTTTTTAACTTTAATAAAGTGAAGCCTATCGCTCTGATGGTGGAGGCCGCCAAGTATGATTAGCTTCATCCCAGAAACGTGCCAACTTGGAAAGGCCAAGCAACAGACATCCTTATGCCAAAAATAGTTTGGGCTAAATTAATTGATCTTAACATTTAATCCTGTCCATGGGGGGGGGGGATACCTTTCCTTTGTACGGCTCAGCGGAGAGCGTGTCTTTTTCTGTTCTATCTCACCTCCCACTCCCTTCCTGAAACCTCTCTTCCCTTCCTACCTGATAATTTTGGAATGAAATAGCTTGAAGTTGCCTTTCCTATTTATCTGTTGGTTTCTGATAAGAATGCAGCGCATCACTCATTTACTGCTGAAACAGATGCTGTTTTTTCAAATTACATTTCCAGCTCTTCGATCTTTAATCCTCGACCAGAATGTCCAAAACATTTAGAATACCCAGACCCTCTCCTTAAAGAGCCTAGTAATTTGGGGGTAAAGGAGGTCCAAATAGTGCATTCTATTTCTTGGTATGTGGGTGGTGATGTTTTTTAAAGGATAACTTTTTGTAAAAACTCTTCCTCATTTCCACTTGTTTTTATGGTATTCATTAAGCACGTGCTGTGTGTCAATCACTCTTGTAAGCACCGGGCCTGGATACAAGGTGGGATTACAGTCCCTGTCCCACATGGGGCTTACAGTCTAAATAGGAGGGAGAACAAGTAATGAACTGCCATTTTGTAGATGAGGAAACTGAGACAGAGAGAAGTCAAGTGACTTGCCCAAGGTCACACAGCACACCTA
This sequence comes from Ornithorhynchus anatinus, assembly GCF_004115215.2. Lineage (NCBI taxonomy): Eukaryota > Metazoa > Chordata > Mammalia > Monotremata > Ornithorhynchidae > Ornithorhynchus > Ornithorhynchus anatinus. The sequence goes on along the minus strand of NC_041735.1, from coordinate 62,468,248 downwards.
TGTAGGAGCCGGAATTAAAACCCAGGTCCTCTGGCTCCCAGACCATCTTGCTTCACTTGTGAGAAAGTGGTTGGTGGGAGAAATAGACTGAGACAGGTTTTGAAATAAGTTGTTGGTTGGATGTCTTGGAAGAGTTGGAGTTGAGAGAACAAAGAGGGATCGATGAGTAGTGGAGAAAAAAGATCTAAGAGAGGGCCACTTCTAAAAGAAAGGTAGTCACCAAGGAATAGAAAGATTTGGAAAAAATGCAAGATTTAACTTCAATTTAAAAAAGCACCCAATTTCAAATTGTTTTTACAGTTTCAATGATGACTGTACAATACCTGTAACATGTTGCTTTTCCTCTCATTATATCAGCATTATCTACTATTTAAGAAATAAATATTAAAATCACATATTTGTAATAAACAATGTAAATTGCTATAAGTAGCAACTCAGCGCCTTTTGAATAAACGTATTAGTAAACATTTCGATAAATAATGGTAACGCTAATTTTCTAGTAGCGTTCGTCTGAAAACTTGTGATGTTTTGTTACAGTGCATCATTCTGAACTAGTGAAAAATTTTCCCAGTCATTTGTTTCATGAGTTTCCTTCATCACAGTAATAGAAATTCCATTTATCCAGCTCTTACAATATTCAAAGCAGGAAATTCAGGTCTGGGGAGAGAGACAGGATTCAGAGGTCCAGGTCCCCAGGGTCTCCCAATCTAATAAGAAAGGACTCTCTGTAAAAATAATAATAATAATAATGATGGTATTTGTTAAGCGCTGGGGTAGGCACAAGGTAATCAAGTTGTCCCACCTGGGGCTCACAGTCTTAGTCCCCATTTTACAGATGAGGTAACTGAGGAACAGAGAAGTTAAGTGACTTACCCAGTGTCACACACAGTTGACAAGTGGCGGAGCCGGGATTAGAGCCCACACCTCTGACTCCCAAGCCCGTGCTCTTTCCACTACGCCATGACAGAATGGAAAAGGACAACAACAACAAAAAAAATTCCCCACACCAACAAGAACTGTAAGAAGCAGCACGGTGTAATGGATAGAGCACGGGCCTGGGAGTCATAAGGTCACGGTTTCTAATTCCGGCCCCACCACTTGCCTGCTGAGTGACCTTGGATAAGTTACTTCTCTTCTCTGGGCTTCAGTTACCTCATCTGTAAAACGGGGATTGAGACTGTGAGCCCCAGATGGGAGAGGGACCGGGGCCAAGCCGAATTGCTCGTATCTTCCCCAGGACTTAGTACAGCGCTTTGCCCACTGTAAGCGCTCAGTAAATATGATTGAATATTTTTACTTCTGGGGAGGAATAGATCTCAGGCCTCTGGCCATTCTGGGCAGGGCTGCCCTGGGTCCAAACTGCTTGTTCCTCCTGTGCCCATCTGCCTGACACATGGTATAGGTAAAGCTGCCTGCCGGCTGTCCCCCATTATAAAGGGATCAGGCCACCCCTTCTTTCCTCCCCATCCATCCTTACCAGCCAATCTCCTCAGACCTTGGAGATCCAAACTCCAAATAAGTGGTATTTGCTAAGCACTATGTGCAAAGCACGATTAGTTAGAAGCTAATCAGGTTGGGCACAGTCCCTGTCCCACATGGGGCTCACAGTCTTAAATCCCATTTTACAGAGGAGGTAACTGAGGTATAGAGAAGGTAAGTGACTTGCCCAAGGTCACACAGCAGGCAAATGGTGGAGCCGGGACTAGAACCCAGGTCCTTCCGAGTCCCAGGCCCATGCTCTATCCATTAGGCTAAACTGCTTCTATAATTAAAGCTGATGTTCTGTATTTCGTGTTTTCACATTAATACCCACAGACCGCACATTTTTTCATTGTTTCATAACGTCAACAGTCGAACACTGCCTCCTGAATGTAAAGTGCATATTGATGATCTTTGGCTTCCAAATATGCTTCTTTTAGAATCAAACCCGCTTTGTACTTGGAGTTGGTAACAATTAGTCATTTAATCAAGAACTACCCTTTAACGAGTTTACGCACCGTCAGCTCCACAGCACTTGTGGACGAATCTGGAATTTCTTTTAATGTATGGCTCCCCTCTTGTGTGAAAGTCCCTTGTGGGTAGGGAATTTGTCCACTGAGTCTGTTGTATTCTCCCAAGCACATAGCACAGTCCTGCACACAGTAAGTCCTTAGTAAATACCACTGATTGTTGGATTGAACTAACCTCTCTGAGGAGTATTTTGGATAGCGTTGAACTATTGACTCTACTTGAGGGGTTATGAAATAACCTGAAGTTGACTTAATAAACTTTGTCCTGTTTTCCTCAATTTGGAGATCTTTGCCAAAAATTTATATAAACCAGTCCACAAGTTCTTTAAGCTGAGATCCAGTGGTGTGTAAGGTTGGTGCTAAAAATGACATTATCCTGGTGTATATAATTATACGAAGAAAAAGGTCCTAAAAATTGCTTTTGTCCTCACAACTCCATTTCTTGTTTAGTAGCATACCCATTAAAATGTAAGAAAATCCCTGTAAAAAAAACCATATTTTTTGGATCCATGATCAGAGAATCGACATGACTTAGTGGAAAGAGCACAGGTTTGGGAGTCAGAGGACATGGGTTCTAATCCTGACTCCAACACTTGTCTGCTGTTTGACCATGGCAAGTCACTTCACTTCTCTGGGCGTCAGTTCCCTCATCTACAAAATGGGGATTAAGACTGTGAGCCCCACCGAGGGCAACCTGATTACCTTGTATCTACCCCAGTGCTTAGAACATTGCTTGGCACATAGTAAATGCTTAACAGACATTATTATTACATATACTGCCTTTCATTTTGCGTGAATCTGAAAGGATGGGAGTGCAAGCTATTTTCTTCTCCTCTTCTCCCCTCAACAAAAATGATGCTCCAGAGCTGTCACAACCCAGCTGGACAATTGGATGTTGAACAGAGTCCCTGGGAATTGATTTAATGCAATGTCACAGACATACCTAAGTGCTTAGTACAGTGCTCTGCACACAGTAAGGGCTCGATAAATACGATTGAATGAATGCATGCACATGTGCACACATATATATGTGTACCAAAATAAAATCTAGACACAAATCAGTGGCATTTGATAATTTATTGAGTGCAGAGCACTGTACTAAGGGCTTGGGAGAGTACATCAGAGTTGGAAGACATGTTCCCTGCCCACAAGGAGCTTACGATCTAGTTCCCTCTTTGGACTGTGATTGGCAGATAGATATTAGAGTGAAACATGCAACATTTGTGACTTCAGAGCTAGTGTAAGAAACACCGTTGAAAGTTCTACCTGTCAGAATCCAACAAAACCACAGATCAGGTTCAGCATAGCTTTGTGCTGTTCCTGGAATAACAGTGAACCTAAAGAGGTTTGGTTTCTTGTAAGCCTCATTGAAATGAAGAATCCAAATGCTTTCCTTTTGGCACACGTTATTTTCCCTAAGCTTCTTCTCTTGAAAGCCGTCAGTTTGGATATTTTTTTCTAATCCAAGACAGAGTCAAATAATCATTACCTACATCCATCTAATAGGTGAGAGTTTGCTTAACTTGGACCGTCTCCACAGACCTGTTCTTCAGGGAGCAACGAGCAATACAGTCAGCAAAACAATTTAACTGTGAAAAAGCGAGGACAAAATCCCAAACTGAATTAAGCAGATCTTTCTCACATGGAGAGGCCAAACCCCAAGCGCACGGCCGGAGCATCAGAGCAGGGTTTATGAAGGCAAGAGAGGCGACGTGGATAGAGCACGGGTCTGGGAGTCGGAAGGACCTGGGTTCTAGTCCCGGCTCGGCCACTTGCCTGCTGTGTGACCGTGTTTGAGTCACTTCACTTCTCTGTGCCTCAGTTACCTCATCTGTAAAATGGGAATGAAGACGGGGGGCTTCGTGTAGGACAGGGATTGTATCCAAGCTGACTGTCTTTTTTTCTACCCCAGCACTTAGAACACTGCCTGGCATGTAGTAAACGCTTAACAAATGCCATGGGGGAAAAAATGTGGTTCTTTCAGAAACCTGGCCATCCACAGGCGCTCTCTGTCAAATAAGGAGGGTAGTTGAGATCCCTGAACTTCTTGTAGCTCTTTACCAACAGTCATTCAGGAAGCAGCGTGGCTCAGTGGAAAAGAGCCTGGGCTTCGGAGTCAGAGGTCATGAGTTCGATTCCCGGATCTGCCATTTGTCAGCTGTGTGACTGTGGGCAAGTCACTTAACTTCTCTGTGCCTCAGTTACCTCATCTGTAAAATGGGGATTAACTGTGAGCCTCACGTGGGACAACCTGGTTACCCTGTATCTACCCCAGCGCTTAGAACAGTGCTCCGCACATAGTAAGCGCTTAACAAATACCAACATTAAGAGTAATGTCTTAAGTGTCTTCATTGTGCTAAGCACTGTCCCGAGCCTATTTTGTGCCTTTGTATTGGGTTTAAATGTTTCATCACTCCAGTTGTGTCTGTCTCCAATCCCATCTTCCCTACCCGAGATTTTGAGCCCCATGAGGGCCAGGAACCGTGACTAATTCCCCCCTGTATTTTCTCTCCTAGCATTTAGTGCAGTGCTATGCACACAGTGGGCATTTAGTAAATACTACTGCTATTACTACCACCTAGCACTGCGAAAATAAAAAAGATGAGAAATAGAAAAGGCCCCTTAGGTCTTATAAGCTAAATGTGATGGGCGTGCATATGGGGGGACAGATATGAGAAGCAGCGTGGCTTAGTGGAAAGAGCCGGGCTTGGGAGTCAGAGGACGTGGGTTCTAATCCCGGCTCCACCACTTGTCATCTCTAGGTGACCTTGGGCAAAAATCACTTAACTTCTCTGTGCCTCAGTGACCTCAACTGTAAAATGGGGTTGAAGACTGTGAGCCCCATGTGGGACAACCTGATTACCTTGCATCTATCCCAGCACTTAGAACAGTGCCTGGCACATGGTAAGCTCTTAACAAATACCACTATTATTATTACTGTTGTTATACATTACTGAAACTAGAAATAATGGAAACAGGGCATTCTAAAAAGACATGGGCAATGATAGATTTCAAACATTATGGCTCAAGGAACAGAGTTTCAGGTCACCACGTCGGCAGGGCTTAACAGAGTCAAAGAGTCACGGGAGCTACAGGCTTCATAATGTTCTAATGGTCGAGAAGGTGTTACCCTACCATGTTATCGCAAAATAGCACGAAAGCTCTTTGAGGGCAGGGACAATGCGTACCAATTCTGTTGTACTCTCCCAAACACTTAGTACCAGGCTCTGCACCCAGTAAGATCTCAATAAATACCATCGATTGATTGACGGGAGCTCCTGGAGAATATCCCCCAGCCACATCCTCATTTTTCTTTGGTTTTATGTTTTCATAATTTCATGTTTTTGTTTTGCTTTCCTTTTCCTTTTTCTATTGTTTTATGGTTTTAGTCTAAGTCATTCTGTTCTTGAACACTAGAACTATGTCGAGTTGGATACAGTCCCTTTACGACATAGGGCTCACAGTCATTCATTCATTCAATCATATTTATTGATCGCTTACTGTGTGGAAAGCACTGTTCTGAGCACTTGGGGGTGTACAATATAACAATATAACACACATATTCCCTGCCTGCAGTGAACTTAAAGTCTAGAGGGGGAGGCAGACATTAATATAGATAAATAAATAAATTACAGATATATACAACTATATACATATGTGCTGGGGGATGGAAGAGAGGATGAATGAAAGAGCAAGAGCGGTGCAGAAGGGAGTTGGAGAAGAGAGGAGGGCTTAGGGAAGGCTTCTTGGAGGAGATGTCTTAATCAGTATTTTACAGATGAGATAAGTGAGGCACCGAGAAGTGAAGCGACTTACCCAAGGTCACTTGCCCAAGGCAGAGCCGGGACTAGAACCCAAGTCCTTCTGATTCTCGGGCCCGTTCTCTATTCACTAGGCGACGTGGCTTAATTCTTTTGACATCACATTCTATTCAGATAGATGCTTGATGTCAAAGGAACTTTCTGATTTTTTTTTAACTAATGTTCTATTAAAAACATGTATTAAAAATGTGTTTTGTGAGAGAGTAGAGCATATGACATTTCCTGCAATTGTCACTATGTATCCTTGTTTGTGCTCCCACCAGAATTAAGATTTAATAATCAAATGCATGATAATACATTTTGCTTCATTTGATTAAGGCTAGTTTTAATGCGTGCATTATAGCCTAATTTTTTTAGGGGAGGCGAGGTGGTATTCCTTTTGATAGGAAGTGGAAAGAGCAATTTGTAATATTACAGTACTCTGCCAATAATTAGGTTAGAACAAAGCTAAAATTGCAGTAATGGGGAAAATGAGGAACTACATGGGTCTCCTTTTGCTTTTTCTAAAAGGAATTCATTCATGCTTTCTAAAGATTGAAGATATCAAGCCACTTCAACCCATTTTAGAAGTTACAGAAAATTACATGGGTCACCTCCAAACTGTTGCCCTCACATACCACAGTGGAGTGTAAATTATCAAGACTATTTTTGTGCAGTAAATGTACTGTATGAGTTTTTAATCATCAAGAGTGACATCAGAATCAAATACGGGCATAGTAATGTGTACTGGATTAGAAAACCCCCTAAGGGGCTTTCAGGCTCTTTTCACTTCACTCATAATTACCAAATGATAAACTCAGAATGTGGTATTATTCATTTGCTTTGAAGTTCAGAAAAAAACTACAATCTTATGATAGGCTCAAAATCCTCCTACAGACATTCTTCATTATCTAGTCCTGTGCTAATGGAAGAGAGGAGTGGCATATGTAATCTAAAAGAACTATTAAAGTGAAACAGGAAAGGCATCTCATGTCTACGTAGGCAGTGGTCAGAGGGGAGACTTCTGACATTTGACAAGATAGTTGGGGGAACGTAGCCCGGTGAATCCGCTGGTGCAAACTGTGTGTGCTGCAGTGTGGTAAAAGCCAGGGGAAGAGAAGGAAGCCCGCCTCATGACTGGTATGAAGCTAGCCTGGATGGCAACAATAATAATAATAATAATAATGATAATCATGGTATTTGTCAAGTGCTTACTATGTGCAAAGTACCATTCTAAGCGCTGAGGTTGATACAAGGTAATCAGGTTGACCCACATGGGGCTCAGTCTTAATCCCCATTTTACAGATGAGGTAACTGAGGCACAGAGAAATTAAGTGACTTGCCCAAAGTCACACGGCTGACAAGTGGCAGAGCCGGGATTAGAAGCCATGACAAGTAGAAGAAAGCGTTGACAGTACTAAGGGGTTTCTCCAATTCACTTTGGGAATTTCCTTTATGTCAATGACAGTCATGAAGAAAGTAATCCCATTGGCAGTCAGAAGGGGAGTGAATCAGTTACAGATGCTTGTGAAAAAAAGGTTGATATTTTGGGACTTGCTGTTAGTGCCACCATGTGCTTCTTGGGACAAAACTGGATGCTAAACAACATTTTGGAATATGCATAAATACGGTGTTCTATTTTTCAAATAGGGAAGACTCTGGTGGAGATGACTATGATAATGTTTTAGATCCTTGATATCAGATTTGTGTGTGTGTGTGTGTGTATTTTTGCCTATCTTTTTTTTTTAAATGAGTAGATATTGTTGGCTTAAACTTTCACGCTTGATGTCAGTCCAGCAGTAAAGTCTTATGAAAAAATCTATTCTGTCTTCTTTGAAGAAGGACAGAGAGAAAAGCACAATTTCTTTTCAAAGTCTCCTTGCTTCAAAATCTTAATTCCTTTTAGCGATCCCCTTGTTCGTCTGGCCCTGCCTCATATAATAGAAAGTAGTACTGGGCCTGAAGACACCTTTTAATTGTGGAGTGTAACTTTTATTAGATTAAATACATTTTTGCCATTTTATAAAAGATTAGCCAGGTAATGTCATTGGAGCATACCCCCACCAGCGTCCTCCTTTTCCTTAATTATGTTACTTGTTAAGCATTTACTTTGTTCCAGGCACTGTTCTAAACATTGGAATGGATACAAGATAATCATTCTAGACAATTCCTGTCCCACACGGGACTCACAATCTAAATCAGAGGGAGGAGAATTTAATCCCCATGTTGTCTTTTCTTGTGCCGTCGAGTCGTTTCCGATCCACAGTGACCCCAAAGTCACATCTCTCCCAGAACGTCCCACTCCATCTGCAGTCATTCTGGTTGTGGATCCATAGAGTTTTCTTGGTAAAATCCAGAAGTGGTTTGCCATTGCTGCCTTCTGCGCAGTATACGAGAGACTCTGCCCTCGATTCTCCCATGCACCCCACCATGGATGAGTTTAGACTTATAACAGGTTGCCTTCCACTGTTATAAACCACTGCCCAAGCTAGGAATGGAATGGGTAAGCCACTGCTTGACTATCCCTCCCATAGCTGAGACTGGTAGAGGACTGGAAACTCTCCAGGTGCCTCCCTGAGAGGGGAATTCCCATGTTACAGATGAGGAAATTGAGGCACAGGATGTTAAGTGACTTGCCCAGGGTCACACCACCAGACCAGTGGTGGAGCCGGGATTAGAACCTAGGTCCTCTGACTCTCACGCCCGTGCTGTTTCCACTAGACTACACCACTTCTTTGTGATCTTCCCCACCCCAGTCTGTTCTTCACTCCGCTGCCCGGCTCATCTTCCTGCAGAAACGTTCTGCAGAACTCCCCTTCTTAAACACCTCCAGTGGTTGCCTATCAACCTCCGCTCCAAACAAAAACTCCTCACTCTAGGCTTCGAGGCTCTCCATCACCTCGCCCCTTCCTACCTCTCCTCCCTTCTCTTTTTCCACCGCCCACCCCGCACGCTCCGCTCCTCTGCCGCCCACCTCCTCACCGTCCCCCGTTCTCGCCTATCCCGCCGTCGACCCCTGGGCCACGTCCTCCCGTGGTCCTGGAACGCCCTCTTTCCTCACCTCCGTCAATCTAATTCTCTTCCCCTCTTCAAATCCATACTTAAAGCTCACCTCCTCCAAGAGACCTTCCCAGACTGAGCTCCCCCCTTTTTCCCTCTGCTCCCTCTACCCCCCCTTTACTTCTCCGCAGCTAAACCCTCTTCTCCCCCCTTTCCCTCTCCTCCTCCCCCTCTTCCGTCCCACCCCCTCAGCACTGTACTCATCCGCTCGACTGTATATATCTTCATCACCCTATTTATTTTGTTTAATGAGATGTACATCACCCTGATTCTATTTATTTGCCATTGTTTTTATGAGACGTTCTTCCCCTTGACTCTATTTATTGCCATTGTTCTCGTCTGCCTGTCTCCCCCGATTAGGCCGTAAGCCCGTCAGAGGGCAGGGACTGTCTCTATCTGTTGCCGATTTGTAAATTCCAATTGCTTAGTACAGTGCTCTGCACATAGTAAGCGCTATTGAATGAATGAATGAATGAATGATCTTCCTTGTAGCCCATCATCTTCCCCAGGTCATCTTTTCACCAGCCATTTACTAGTAGTTTAAGTAGATGGTTGAGAGGCAGCATGGTATAATGGAGAGAGTATTGGACTGGAAAGCCTGAGACCCCGGTTCTAGTTCCAGCTCTTCCACTTGCCTGCTGTGTGACCGGCAGGGTCACTTCACTCCTCTGGGCCTCAGTTTCCTCTTCTGGAATATGGGGATAAAATAAATGGTTTCCTTCCCGGAGAGACTGAGCACTGTGTAGAACAGGACACAGTGTTGTCCTATTCCCCGGTGGTCTAGTGGTTAGGATTCAGCGCTCTCACCGCCACGGCCCAGGTCCGATTCCTGGTCAGGGAAAAAAATTTTAGAGAAGCAACGTGGCTCAGTGGAAAGAGCCTGGGCTTTGGCGTCAGAGGTCATGGGTTTGAATCCCAGTTCTGCCACTTGTCAACTGTGTGACTGTGGGCAAGTCACTACACTTCTCTGGGCCTCAGTTCCCTCATCTGTAAAATGGGGATTAAGACTGTGAGCCCCACGTGGGACAACCTGATTCCCCTGTGTCTACCCCAACGCTTAGAACCACTCTGCACATAGTAAGCGCTTAACAAATACCAACATTATTATTATTAACAGGACTAGTGTCGAATCTGATTTATTTCATGTTTATTTCATATTTATTTGCTTAGTTTGGGACTTGGTCCGTAATAAGTGGTTCATAAATACCATCATTCCATTAGGGAGTTGGGCTATTTATAGCCCTTAAGCTTGATGAGGAGATGAGTTCTTTTACCAGGCCTACTCTGTTGCTCCCACCATAGCCCTTTGCTTCCCAGTCTAAAACATTATGCTAAAGTCTCATCGGCTGGAGAGGTTCTGTTCAGTCCCGAGAGACACAAGAATGCATCCAGGCAAAGCCTAGAATGGGAAGAACAAATCCTCTCATGCCCTAATAAAGGCTCTGACTTCTCTTCTAAACCTGTATTCAAAATCTTCAATGCGATGAAGCCTTGCACATGTGCAGAGTAGTTCTTACCACACTTCCTGATTTGAACTCTTGATTCATAAATTGGGTTTCGCCCTCTGGAAGTAAGGTTCATTTCTGTTTTTATGTTTTAGACATTTTGACAACCTTTAGGCAATTAAATGTAAGACTGAAGGGAAGTACAGTGTGATCGGAAGTTTAAATATAGAAAAGTCTAGAGTTGACTAAATCAAGATTTTACTTCTGACGTGACCAGGACTAAGCGTATAAGGTCATTTTCAAGGGCTGGAGATTGGAGTCTTCCAGTTGCCCAGTACATTACTCTGCCCTTGTAGGGAATGAATGGATGGATGGATGTGTGGATGGATGGACAGAAAGATGGATGGATGACAGATGTTTTAAGCCTAATGATATTTGAAAACTATTTGTGCTGTGGTTGTCCTTGATAAAGTGTAGTCTGTATAAATGTGTATCCATTAAGGATTTGCTCTCATGGTAAATTGTTTCTGCTTAGTCATTTTACCACTGACATCTTCAAAATGCGCAGTAAAATGAAACCTTAAACTTCAAGGGTTTTTTAAGGGTTTTTTTTCATTTAGGTTTTTCCTTTGGTGATGTTTTATGATTATCATGAAAAAATAAATGTTTTTCCCCTTTTAGTGGCATTAAAATCATCCAGTTCTATCCAGTCGGACAAAAATGGCATTAATGATACCTGCAGAACAAAACGGAGGGACAGCCTAAATCTACAAGAAGGAGAACTCTTATTACAGGTAAGGTTTCATCATAGGCTAATACATGCTGAGTAAAAACAGATCAATGGCTTGGATTTCTAGAAAGAAATGCAACTTTTATTTTTCCAAATATTTATAAAAATGTCCTACTCCAGTTTCCTGCACTCATCATTTTAATCACATTCTACCCCACATTCTACTCATCATTCAATCACATTATCTCATTTTTAAACACTTGCATATTTCAATTACCACCCTTACACTGTTCTCTGAATGCCCTATTATTTTCACAATAATAATAATAATTGTGATATTTGTTAAGCACTTACAGTCTGCCGGGCACTGGATTAAGTGCTGGGGTGCGTACAAGCAAGTCAAGTTGGACAGAGTCCCTGTCCCACATAGGGCTCCCAGTCTTGACCCTTATTTTACAGATGAGGTAACTGAGGCACAGAGAAGTGAGGTGGCTCATCCAAGGACCCCCAGAAGCAGCGTGGCTCAGGGGAAAGAGCATGGGCTTTGGAGTCAGAGGTCATGGGTTCGAATCCCAGCTCCGCCACTTGTCAGCTGTGTGACTTTGGGCAAGTCACTTAACTTCTCGGTGCCTCAGTTACCTCATCTGTAAAATGGGGATTAAGACTGTGAGCCCCACATGGGACAACCTGATTCCCCTGTGTCTACCCCAGCGCTTAGAACAGTGCTCGGCACATAGTAAGCGCTTAACAAATACCAACGTTATTATTATTATTAAGTAGCAGAGCCTGGGTTAGAACCCAGGTCCAAGAGTGAGCCTTGAAGGTCTCTCACCATTCCTTCTCAGTCTCTTTCCCAGGCTTCTCCTCTGCCCCCCACCCTCTATCCATAGGAGCCCTTCAAGGCGCAGTCTGGGTCCCTTTCTATTCTCCGTCTATACCCTCTCCCTTGGAAAACTCCCACAGCTTCAACTACCATCTCTTTGCAGATAATTTCTTAGTCTGCATTATCAGCCCTGACCTCTCTCCTTCAGTGCAGTTTCACACTTCCTCCTGCCTTCAGGACATGTCGAACTGGTTGTCCGCCAGTACCTAAAACTTAACATGTCCAAAACAGAACTCATCTTTCTACCCAAACTCTGCCCTCTCCCATCTTTCCCATTACTGCAGACAACCACCACCACCCTTCCTGTCTCACCAGAACATAACATTACCCTAGAGTCATCTCTCTTATTAAACCCATATATTTAATCTGCTACCAAATCCTTTCAGTTCTACCATTACAACATTGCTTAAATCTGCCCTTTCCTCTTCAAACTGCTACTTTGCTAATCCAAGTACTTACTATATACCCCCTTGACTACTGCAGTAGCCTCCTCGCTGACCTTCCTGCCTCTCCCCATTTCTAGTCCATACTTCACTCTGCTGTACAGATCATTTTTCTAAAAAAGTACAATTCTCATCGCCCAACTCTTCAAGAAAATGCAATAATTGCCCAGTCAACTCCTCATCAAACAGAAACTCCTCATCGTAGACTTTAAAGCACTGATTCAGCTTGTCCCCTCCTATCTTATCTAGCTGATTTCCTGCTACAACTAACTCAACCTGCAAATTTTGCTCTTCCAGTGGCAACCTACTTAATGGATCTCAATTTCATCTACCTCTCTACCTCACCTACATCCCCTGGAACTCGCTTCCCCTTCGTAAAGGGAAAGACCACCACTGTCTCTGGCTTCAAAGCCCTAGTATTTGTTGCAGAATTGTACTTTCCAAGCATGTAGTACAGTGCTCTGCACACCATAAGTGCTCAATAAATACAGTTTAATGAATTGAATAGTAAGATCACATCTCCTCCAAGAAGCCTTCCCCCATCTAAGCCCCATTCCCTCTCCCTCCTGCATTGCCTGTGCGCTTGAACCTAATAATTATTATGGCATTTGATGAGCGTTTACTGTGTCCAAACACTATTCTAAGCATTGGGGTAGATATAAGTTAATCAGGTTGGACACAGTCCCTGCACTGGCTAATTAGGATGACGATCAGGTACTAAATTCCCATTTACAGATGAAGAAAGAGAACCACAGAGTGATTAAATAACTTACCCGAGGTCCCACAGCAGGAAAGTGGTGGAGTCAGAATTAGTACCCAGGTCCTCGGACTCCCAGGGTCATGTTCATTCAATTAGACCCTGCGGCTTCTCTTATCTGTTCTCTTTAAATCCTTGATATTCACCCCACCCTCAGCCCCACAACCCCTTTTTTACAAATTCATGATTTAGTTTGATATCTATCTCCCCTGTCTAGACTGTAAACTCCTGGTGGGCCAGGAACATATCTACAAACTGTTGTATTCCACTCCCCCAAGCATTTATGACAGTGCCTTGCACACAGTAAGCACTCAATAAGTACTACTGATTAATTGCTTGATTGATTAAGCTAAAAAAAATCAAATAAAAATCACCTAAAAGGAATTCTATTTACCTAAGTACATAAGACATATCTTACTGTATTAGACAGCCCATGCATTCCAGAGTTCTGCTTCTGATAGTGGCAAGGAGAGATACCTGGGGCCGGTTTGTCGATTGAGTGTTTGGCTAGCAAACTCATGCATAAATACTCAGCATGTATCTGCCCTCTCTGTGCAAGCCTAATAGCATTCTTAACTTTTCTCGCTATATCTCAAGTGCTTCTTTGGCACATTGTAGACCAGTTTGCTTGTTTAATTTTCAAGGTACTGATTCTTTTAAAAAAACAATGTTTTATGTATCTCTAAATGTTATGTTACAGCTCAATCTTTTTCAGCTGTTTAGTCAATTTCATCTCACATTTTTTAACCTTTTTTCTTAGGGTTGGTTTGGTTTACTCTTTCATCATCATCCCAAGCATTTATTGAGTGTCTACTGTGTTGTCACAAGGTGACAACCAAAACCCTTGTTCTCCCAGCCATAGTCATTGAAGGAAAGGTGATGATAGGCCGGGTCCTGTTTCCCTAGAAACTTGAGTGAAAAGCACAGTAACAAAATTAAGTTCATATTAAGAGAATTCTTAATGGCAAAATGGATTGTTTTAGAGTGTAACAGATAAGCACAAATTAGAGCAGTCTAATTTTTGAATTTTAATGAGAACCCTGAAGACATTTGCTGCTCTCAGATTCAACTATTTGCAGGTCACTGTTTGCAGCCTCCCTCTGTTCTGTAACCTCGTTGTAGGCAAGAAATGTGTCTGTTTATTGTTGCATTTTACTCTCCCAACCTCTTAATACAGTGCACACAGTAAGCGCTCAGTAAATACAGTTGAATGAATGAAAGAATATTTGGGCAAATTGATCTTAGGGCCATGCTGAAATGCATCATTTTGGCTTCATCTTCTTCCACCTTCAGTGTCGTGGGGTGGTTTGATAGAAACACCTCCAGGTGGGCACATTTCTTTCACAACTGTGAGATTAAAAAGTAAGGTTATTGCAATAATTTACAATTATCTATAAATCCGTAATAACACCTTGGTTTTCTTCTTGATGCCCACACGCATATCAAACGTTTTAAGAACTATATCACTTTAATGTAATTTGTGAAAACAATAGATTTCTAAACTTTTAAATTTCCTGAAATTGGCACATGGGGTGAAATTCAAATAATAGCAATGAAATAAAAAGGGAAGAGCATGGCTGTTTTCAGCTTTCAGAAGTGTAATTTAGCCAATCTCTTGCTGTCCTGATTTTAGATGGCTTCAAATTTCCCACATCTTGGGGGATTGGGTGAGGGATAAATGCTATGAGGGAAGAGTGACAAGTTTTCATTGTTTAGTGATTATGTCCCTTCTTGCAGCTCTAAGTTTTCCTGTGCATACTGGAAATTCTCCATTTTTACCAGCCAAAGACATTCTGTCCCCAAAATGGCATAATAGAGATTTCTGGTTAATCTTGTCACACTCATGGGGATACAGGTGTTGCACAATTAACTTTGAAGCATTATTTTTTCTGAAAGAATCATGTGAAATAGTATTTGCTTTAAAGATAATGAATATGTCTTAAGAAGAAACTACAAACCACACCAACGTTTAACCACACCCCAGTTGTGAGGACAAATCATTATCTCCTCACAGTTAATCTCTGTTTAAGTTTTATTCTCTTGAATTAAATTTGAATAATCTTTGTCTTTTACTCCACTGATTTGTCTACGTGCCTTTCATTTTCTCTAGGCTTTAAATGGCTTTGTGCTGGTTGTTACAACTGATGCTTTGGTCTTTTATGCATCATCTACTATCCAGGACTACCTTGGCTTCCAACAAGTGGGTGTATTTTACTTTTTCTTATGCTAACTATAGTAATAGTACTAATTACGGTACTGAGTGCTTATTATGTGCCATGAACTGTACCAAGCGCTGGGCTGGATACAAGCAAATTGGGTTGGACACAGTCCCTGTCCCATGTGGGGCTCAGTCTCAATCCCCATTTTACAGATGAGGTAACTGAGGCAAAGAGAAGTGAAGTGACTTGCCCAGGGTCACCCAGCAGGCAAGTGACAGAGCTGGGATTAGAACCCATGACCTGAATCCCAGGCCCGTGCTCTATCCTCTATACTATCAGCATGGCTTAGTAGAAGGATCCGAGGCTTCGGAGACAGAGGTCGTGGGTTCTAATTCAGACTCCTCCATTTGTCTGCCGTGTGACCTTGGGCAAGTCACTTCTCTGTGCCTCAGTTACCTCATCTGTAAACTGGGGATGAAGACTGTGAGACCCATGTGGGACCACCTGATTACTTTGTATCTCCCCCAGTGCTTAGAGCAGTGCTTGGCACACAGTAAGCGCTTAACAAATACCAACATTATTATTATTACTATTATTATGTACTTTGAGTGTACATGAAGGCTTTCTTTCTAATATCGCCTACCCAAATTTGAAAGTGTATTTGTGTAATCCCCTAAATTTCATGCTTTTATACCCTGCTCTGTTTCAGAATGAATATAGAGGTATTGAAGTTTGATGCCTAACAAAATAGGTGTTTTTCCATTGTCTCGTTAGAGAGAGGACACGTTCACACTTTATGTATTTTTCCTGGAACTGGTGTTTTGCAGTCTCTCTGGTTACTGCTCAAGTCACTCTGTTTTGACTTGCGCGTGATTCATGGTGGATGAGTTACCTTCTTCCATATTAAGATTTAATTGGCTAGATCCTGGCAGTGTTATGTGAAAGTTAGTGACTTCAAAAGGTTTATTTATCTCTTTCAAGCCATTAAACAAGTTGGTATTGGGCTGCCAGTTGCCATGCATTCAGAACTTAGATTTCTTTTTCTTTTCAAGAGGCAGGCAAGTGCAAGCCCCCAGGATGAAATTCATACTTCATCTGAAGTAGATGCAGTGTATTTTCTGAAATAAAGTATTCAGACTCCAGGGACAGAGGGGGAGAAAAATGAGGTCTGAAATTCACCACAGCAGCTGGGTAAAACAGTCCCTAAGTCTACAGTCCAGTACAAAAAAACTGACAGGCGCATTCCCTGAACATAACAAGCTTATAGTCTAGATGACTGCTGTTAATTAGGAATGTGCCTGCTAATTCTGTTGTACTGCACTTCTGCGTGAGCTTAGTACAGTGCTCTGCATGTAGTAAGTGCTCAATAAAGACCATTGATTGACTATGTTGGTAGACACATCCCCTACCCACTGCTAAGCACTCAGTTGACAGTGATGGATAAAGTCAGTCCGGTGGCTGTTAAAGGGGACGCTGTCCTTTAAATTTGAGGGAATGGGCCAGCCTGCGTGTCCCCAGGCGTTTCTGTAAAATCCAGTCTGCACCAGCCCCCTTCTCTTTCTCAATTAGCCCATCCTTGGGGGACTGGTAGTGATAATAATAATAATGATAGTGATGGTATTTATTAAGCGCTTACCAAGTGCCAAGCGTTGTTCTAAATGCAATCAGATTGTCCTTTGTGGGGCTCACAGTCTTAATCCCCATTTTACCGATGAGGTAACTGCAGCACAGAAAAGTTAAGCGGCTTGCCTAATGTCACACAGCAGACAGGTAGCAGAGCCGGGATTAGAACCCAAGACCTCTGGTTCCCGAGCCCGTGCTTTTTCCACTAGGCATTAACATACCTGGGTGTTAATCACCCCCTAGCTCTTCATCTCTCCCTCAGACTATAAACTCCTTATGGGTAGGAATGACTCAGTCATATTTATTGAGCGCTTACTGTGTGGAGAGCACTTCATTCAATCATATTTATTGAGCGCTTACTACGTGCAGAGCACCGTACTAAGCGCTTGGAATGTACAGTTCGGGAACAGTTAGAGACAATCCCTGCCCATCAACGGGCTCACTATCTAAATGGGGGAGGCAGACAACAAAACACAACAAGTAGTCAGGCATTCAGTTCCATTAAGCGCTTGGGAAAGCACAAGTACAAATAGCAGACACTCCCTGCTCACAACGAACTTAGAGTCTACGGGGATTGTGTTTACCCACTCTTTTGTATCGTACTCTCCCAAGCACCTCATATAGTCCTTCCTACCCAATAACAGCTCAATAAATACCATCGCTTGCTCGATTTATTGATTGATTGAACGCTGCAAGATAATTAGTTCAGATACAGTCCTTTGCCCACATGGAATTCCCCTCCTGAGCCTTCCTCGACTCCCTAGCAGAAGAGAAATAAGCAGAGGGGAGGGGAAGGAGTAATTATGGTCTTCCCTCTAGACTGTAAGCTTGTTCTGCTTAGAACGCTGCTTGGTGCGTAATAAGCACTTAACAAATACCATCATAATTATTATTATTGTGGGCAGAGAAATAATAATAATAGTGGAGCTTATTAAACACTTACTATGGGCCAAGCACTGTTCTAAGCACTGGAGTAGATACAAGTTAATCGAGTTGGACACAGTCCCTGTCCCACAGTGGGCTCACAGTCTTAGTCCCCATTTTACAGATGAGGTAATTGAGGCCCACAGAAGTGAAGTGACTTGCCCAAGGCCACGGACCAGACATGGCGAAGCTGGGATTAGAACCCAGGTCCCTCCGACTCCCAGGGCCATGTGTCTGTTTATTGTTGGATTCTCCCGAGCGTAGAGTACAGTGTTCCGCACACAGTAAGTGCTCAATAAATACGACTGGAAAAAATAAATTGAGAAATGTCTGTTGGGTTGTTAATGGCCCTCAGACCACAACGCAGAGACCACGTCTCTGAGTTTGGACAGCTCCCTTTAGGCAGTGAAACAAGAGCCTGTCAGAGTTTTCGTTCGTCGATCAGTGGTATTTACTGAGCCCTTACTGTGTGGAGAGGTCTTTACTAAGCCCTTGGGGGAGTCCAGTTTAACAGAGTTGGTAGACACATTCCCTTCCCACAAGACGCTTATTCCTTTTGCTTTCTCTTTCAGTCAGATGTTATTCATCAGAGCGTGTTTGAACTTATCCACACTGAAGACAGGCCTGAATTTCAGCGTCAGCTTCACTGGGCATTAAATCCCGTACAGTATGCGGACCCGGGGCAAAGACTGCCAGGTAAGATGACTTAACCAACCTGTTTTTTGTTCTTTTGATGGGATGAGGGTTATTTCATTTCATTATTGTTTGATTTTGAAAAAAAAAAAAAGAGGCAGAAACTAGAAATGTTGGCTTGTTAAAAGAAAATATGCTTATGGTGTTTGGATAAAGTGTTTTTAGTAAATGTGCCGGAAAGATGAGTTCACTGATTATCACATTTGTAAATTGCACAGTTTGTGTTCATTCAGGACACAAGTATAAAATGTAGTGCTTAAAATGCGTAATTAGTATGGCGTTGATACCCACAGCTGGCTTGCCAGTAAGTCAGAGGGGGATCGAAGATGAACCATTCAATGAAGCCATCAACTTTCCATCTGGAAGATCTCTTGATAGGCCGTAAGGGCCCTCAGTTTTTCTCACTGAAATAGATTTAGGCCCTTCTCTGGGGTAGGATTGAACCACAGAAGCATCAACGAACATCGCAGGGCAAATCGACAACATTATACGGGGCCGTGCTGTTTTACAAATGTGAGTGAAAATTCTCTATACCCAGATAGTAGTTAGGTGATAGATCATGAAGCTACCCCTGTGTTGTGCCTCCCAAATCCAGCTGTGAACCAGGGTCATCTGACCCTTCAGAAGGAGGAGTTGCAGCCCCTTTATTCACCGCCCCTACAGCCCCACAGCACTTAAGTCCATATCTGTAATTTTATTTATATTAATGTCTGTCTCCCCATCTAGATTGTAAGCTCACTGTGAGCAGGGAATGTGTCTGTTCTATTGTTATATCGTACTTTCCCAAGCACTTAGTGTAGTACTCTGAGAAGCAGTACTCAGAGAAGCAACATGGCTTAGTGGAAAGAGCACGGGCTTGGGAGTCATGGGTTCTAATTCTGACTCCCCCACTTGTCAGCTGGGTGACTTCGGGCAAGTCACTGAACTTCTCTGGGCCTCAGTTACCTCATCTATAAAATGGGGCTTAAGACCGTGAGCCCCACATGGGCCAACATGATTCTGATTAACTTGTATGTACCTCAGCACTTACAACAGTGCTTGGCACATAGTAAGCGCTTAACAAATACCATCATTATTATTATTACTCTGCCCACAGTAAGCACTTAGTAAGTTGATTGATGGACTGTTAACTCAGATGCATGTAGCCTACCTCTGTTCTCATGTGAAATGTAAGCAGGGAATGGAAGTTCTAAACTATATGTAGTTTAGTGAGTGTCTACAAAAGGTCACTGACTACTTCATCAAGATCATGCTGATTCCAGAGGTTAAGCATTTGAACAGCTCAATTCTGTGTGGTCTTTTTTAACATCGTTATACCAACTGGGATATGTACTAGGCGTGAGCTTCATTTAGCTTACCAGGTACTAGCAGAGGAAACAGCTTTATAGACAGTTTTCCCTCCAGCGTCTATGCCAGCTAACAGCAAAACTCTCATTTTAATGCTGCGGACGTGTGCTAAATGATATTGGTTGACAGATGAGCCATCATAACTATCATATTTAAACTCACTACCCATTAGTCATCCATTGTCAAGCAGGATTATCTAGTAGATAGAACACAGACCTAGGAGTCTGAAGGTCATGGGTTCTAATTCTGACTCCGCCACTTGTCTGCTGTGTGACCTTCAGCAAGTCACTTATCTTCTCTGTGCCTCAGTTGCCTCATCTCTAAAATGGGGATTAAAACAGTGAGTCCTCTGTGGAGCATGGACTGTGTCCAACCTTTTTAGCTTGTATCTATGCCAGTGCTTAGTACAGTACCCATAGTAAGCACTTAACAAATACCATTAAAAAAATAGTCCAGACTGTAAATTTCAGTGGTGTATGAGTTTACAAGCAGAATTTAAATGTGCCCTCTGAAAGACAGAGGTCATGTCTATTCCTACCTATGTATTCTCTTCCAGCATTTAGTATAGTGCTCTGTACAAAGTGGGTACTTAATAAAGACTATCACTACTCCTAACTGTGAATGAAAACAAGCAGTATTTAGATTTTTAAAATATTTTGTTACTTGTGTTGTTTGAATTCTTTATTGTACATAAACAATCTGTTAATTGCAGTAAGGGAATAATACTCCTAATATTTCATGTTTTTTCTCCAAAAAAGATATTCTTGGTTTGTTTGTTTTTTGGTTCTTTAGAATGATGGAGCTATCAATCAGGAACAAAGACACTTTACCAAAATGGGAATAACAGGAGTAGGGCATTAGGAATCATCTTGATTTTCATATTTTGGAAATTGAATTGTTTGGTATATTAGAAATCTTAAGTATCTTTTTTCAAGCATACTTGGAAATGTTTTACTATTCTGTTGACGGTGTTGTCAACATTATTCTTTTCTTTGTCATATATAGATCATATACATTTTCTACACTCAAAATATGCTATTTTCCTTTCATTTGAATTTCTTGAAAGCCCAAGATGAGTGAATATGTATATGTGCACGCGCGCACACATGTATTTAATGTTTTATATACGAAGAGGATTGTTTTACAGTTGAGTTTAAAATGCAATAGTACTAATAAAATTTTTTCATAATTCATTACATATTTTTCAGCTTGAAAAGTAGCACATAAGGGGGTTAAAAACCTCATCACATGTTTTAAATATGATACCTTTCTATTTCAGTTAAACCCAAATGCTACTTCTGCCTAATATATTGAATTGTGACTAATTGTACCTAATTATACCTAATGTAGTGAGTAATTTTTAAAACACATGCCAAGTGATATACCTATGAAGTAGTGAAATACCAATATTCTGCTCTAATCTGATTTTGTCGATTTTTAATATTTGCAGAAGATAGTGAACTTTCACAGCCAACAACTTATTATAACCCAGAACAGCTTCCTCCAGAGAATTCTTCTTTTATGGAAAGATGTTTCATCTGTCGGTTAAGGTGCCTCCTAGATAATTCATCTGGCTTCTTGGTAAGTGTCCAACTTTTAAATATAGTATTTTTGACCAAAAATTATGAAAAATGGAAGAACAGTGGCAAACGGTTGAAGAAACCTGCAAAGAAGAGAAAATTTTAGACTTAGCATTTTTAGAATCAGTAATAGTTTTAGTAACTGATTTTCATATACATGTATGTGGACATATACTTATTAAATGGTAGTAATAATGATTCTCCCTCATTTTTGTTTAATGTTATCTTGGTTTTTGTGATCTTCCCATGGAATGCTCCAGCAGGAAAAGGCTTTAGTAATTCTGTAGCCATTCCCCTCAGGTAACTACAATGTCAGGAAGCTTTTCTGAAGGGGAATTGTTGCAACATATTCTTTTCTTTTTTTAGGAGAAGAGTTTTCAAATAATAAAAACTAGGTCCTAGACTAGATCCATGTCCTCAGCTTCTCTTACACTTGTAGTCTACTGCTCTTAATTTCACTGACTGGTTATATTGCCACTAAAAACGTGGGCAGGCAGTAGTGAGAATTCAGTTGGCAGTTTAGATTAAAACATTTCAAGTGAGAGGAAGCTAATCTGGCCTCATGATTAAAGAGGTATCAGTTGATTTCAGTACCCCTGAAATCTATTATTTGGAATAGTTAGGAGCTGTAGTCTGAAACTCAAGCCCAGTAGAATCTTTACTTCCATAAATTGCCTCTACCATGTTATTCCCCACTCCTCATTTTTGAAGAGGAAATCAAATATTTTTTGAAGTCATTGATTGTAATCCTTGCTGGGATAGGTAGTAGGGTAAAGATACCCAAGATACAGGTTTGAACCTCGCAGCTTTCATTTTCAAGAGGTGCAGGTGTGGACCAGGGTAGGAAGAGAAGGGAGAGGGTTACTGTAATTCATCGAGGACTTGGGAGAGTGCAATAGAAAGTGATATCTCATTTTTCTCTTCCTCCTCCTACTCTCCTTATTGCTAGAAATAATAGTTCCACCCCTGTTTTTAGGTTGAGACATTAATGTGAGGAAATATGGTATGTATATCCAGAAATTAATATATATATTTTTGCCATCTTGTTTTCTGACTTTGTTCTTATGTCTTATACTGCAACATTCAGCTGTTTTTCATTTTTTCTAAATTATTTGGTTGGATAAAATCCCTTCACATTAGGTGGTGTTTATATTCCTTCATTAAAAGAGCAAACTCTGATGATGCACAATTTTCAATTCAGTACTATTACATTTCACTGAGACTAGAACAGGTGCTAAGTAACTACATCAGTTAAAATAATTGAACTGTGCTTTGTTTCAGCAGTGTTGACTTAATGGTTAGAGTAGATAGAGCATGGGCTTGGGAGTCAGGATGTGGATTTATTCAGTCGTATTTATTGAGCACTTATGGTGTGCAAAACACTGTACTAAGCGCTTGAGTAAGTGTTCTAATCCTGGCTCTGCCACATGCCTGCCGTTTAACGTTGGGCAAATCACTTCACTTCTTAGGGCCTCATTTACCTCATCTGTAAAATGGAGATTAAGAATGTGAGCCCCCTGTGGGACAGGGATTGGGTCCAACATAGTAATAATCATGATATTTGTTAAGCCATTCTTTGGGCTAAGCAGTGGGGTAGATACAAGGCAATCAGCTTGCCCATGTGGGGCTCACACTTTTAATCCCATTTTGCAGATGAGGTAACTGACAGAGAAGTTAATTAAGTGTTTTGCCTAAGTTCACACAGCAGACAACTGATTAACATGATTAACCCCAGTGCTTGGAACAGTGCTCGGCACATAGTAAGTGCTTAACAAGTACCGTAATTATTATTAATCATTCTTTTTATCTATTTCAAGCGACAGCATTTAGGAGTATTAATAATTATTATTAGTTAAGTGCTTATTCTGTGCCAAGCACTGTACTAAACACTGGGGTAGATACAAGATAATCAGGTCCCACGTGGGGCTCGCATTCTAAGTAGGAGGGAGAACAGGAATTAAGTCCCCATTTTGCAGATGAGGGAACTGAGGCACAGAGAAGTTTGACTTGCCCAAAGTCACACAGCAGATATGTGGCAGAGCTGATATTAGGAGTCAGAGCACCTCTCTGCTCTGACTCCTAGCCCCTTTCCACTAGGAAACACTGCTTCCCCCAAACCACAGTCATTATTATTATTACTAGGGTGGTTAGTATTTGTTGTCTGAGAATAAGAAGTGGCAGGGGGGGAGGGGGACGGGCGTGGAAATTACACAATGTCTAATGTTCAGTACCAAGAGCTCAGTTGAGGTGGTCTCAGGATGAAACCATGATCAAACCCTGAGTAGGCTGATTAAGCCTCTTTTGCCCCATGCCAGATAAGCATGTGTACATAGAAGCATGTTCTCTTTTTTTTCCTGTAGCTATTCCATTCTTCAAATCATAACTTCGCTTTCCCTCTTTTTGAAGGCTATGAATTTTCAAGGACGCCTAAAATTCCTTCATGGACAGAACAAGAAAGGAAAGGATGGGACCGCAATTGCCCCGCAGTTGGCTTTGTTTGCAGTAGCAACTCCGCTTCAACCTCCATCTATACTAGAAATCCGAACTAAAAATTTCATCTTCAGGACTAAGCACAAATTAGACTTCACGCCGACTGGCTGTGATGCCAAGTAAGTCCTGTATTGTGAACGTTTTTGTTTCCTACAACATTTATTACTTTTATCTAAAATACACATGGTATTCAGATGCCTAGTACCCAACGTTTAGATGAGAGCAATCACACAGATTTTTAAAAAGTATTGAATACAGTATTAGCAGCCTAATTTTTTGGTCAGGTGTTTCCTAATTAGGAGTATCACAAATAGGATGCCTCTGGTGAAAGTACGCAGCAGCAGAATTCATTCATTCAGTCATAATTTTTGAGTACCTACTGTGTGGAGAGCACTGTACTAACTGCTTGGGAGAGTACAATATATCAATAAGCAGATCCATTCCCTGTCCATGAGTTTGCAGTCTAGAGGCTTGGCTAATTGTATTATAATTAATATCCAGGTTTTGGCTACCTGGAAAAGGCTCTCTGTCACTTCATAAAGGAAATCTGCAGCAGCAGAAAGGCAGCTAGAGCTGAGGAAGAGGCAAATGAAGACAGAAAGAAGGAGAGGAGAGTGGGAAAGGCCAGAAAAATGTAGAAGGAGGTTGGAGACAGGAATGATGGAAGAAGGGAAAGGGTAGAAGAAACGGCAGAGGAACCAGATAGTGTTCATAGTCAAGGGGGAAGAAGCAACTTGATTAGATGGACAGAGAGGTGAATAAAACCAAAAGTCCCATGATTATTTAATTAAATTTTGCGGGCAGGAAATGTGTTTACAAATGCCGATATATTGTACTTTGCCAAGTGCTTAGTTCAGTGCACCGCACACAGCATTCAGTGAATATGATTGATTGGTTCTCCATAACATAGTATTTTATTGAGCATTTCCTATTCATTCATTCAATAGTATTTATTGAGCGCTTACTATGTGCAGAGCACTGTACTAAGCGCTTGGAATGTACAAATCGGTAACAGATAGAGTCAGTCCCTGCCCTTTGACAGCCTTACAGTCTACTGTGTGTAGAGCATTGTACTAAGCACTTGGGAGAATGCAGTACAACAGAGATGATAGACACATTCCCTGCCCATTTATTTTCTCTTAGTATTTAGCCCCCAGCCACTAAATTTGCAGGGCTGTTTTAGCATTTTTTACTCCATTTAAAAGGAGAAATTTGGCCCAATTTGAAGTGGTCACAGTAGTTAAAATAAATTGCATTCATATTTAAATAACTGTCCCTACCTACCGAAGTGAGATTAAGAGACAAAGAAATCCAGGTGTCTTGTTCATTTTTACAGTCAGATTGGTCACAAGTGGTGGTCTACATGAGGCCAATTTGGATTATTTAGTGATTAAATTAATTTTGTTTTATTCTGATTCTTAAATTTATCTTTTCCCTGATAGAGGAAAAATTGTCCTGGGATACTCTGAAGCAGAGTTATGCGTGAGAGGATCTGGATATCAATTTGTTCATGCGGCCGACATGCTTTACTGTGCAGAGAACCATATCCGGAGTAAGTGTGATTCACCGTATTCAATATAAAATGTGGTAATATCCTAAAGGTGCTTTGAGGATTGTGCATGAAATGAATAGCTATATCTTCATTTGCTATTTCCAAAGCATTGTTACATTACCTGCCTCATTCTGGTGGTAGAGAGAACCTGGTGTTATTGTTACAGTTGAGGAAATTGACATCCAGAGATTAAATAATCTGCCCATATCTCACACCTGGGATGAGAATTTAGATCTCCCTACTCCCGGGCCCACATTCTCTCCACCACTATATATCCCTAGTGCTAGTAAACAGTTAATTATTTTAACCAAAGTGGGTACGAAGTAAAGACATCTTTCTGTGTTTTAAAATGTCATTAAATTGAGTTTTGCCTAATGAAATCATTATTGGTAATAGAACAGCGTTATTCCTGGAAATTAGAGAAGTACATTTTTCTTTAGTGTATTCTTTCCCATTAGAATTGACTTTCCAATCAATCCCTTGACAGATACAGACAGAAGATAGGACTGTTCATATGTTGCTTTTTTGATTATTTGTATCTGTGAAGACTAATCATCAAGAATAACATAATGTATAATACTTTTTCAACCAGAAAAATTAAAAAATATAACTTGTGATTCTAGTGATAAAGACTGGAGAGAGTGGAATGACTGTCTTCAGACTTCTTACCAAAGAAAACAGATGGGCTTGGGTTCAAGCAAATGCACGCTTAGTATACAAAAATGGAAGACCCGATTATATTATTGCAACACAGCGGCCTCTTACGTAAGTACAAAGACTCATTACTTGCAAAAAACAGAAATCCAAAGTTTCAGATAGAAAGTATTCTTAGGTGAAATTGTTTTCTAACTCCACTCCTCAGCCAACTTGGAGTTTGCCAGGATGTCAAGTGGTTAGGCTGAGTAGCAGAAGTAGAAATTTTCAATCCTGTGCTCTTCCATCCCTCACAGAGGAACACAACTTGGATTACTCTTAAATCTAAACATTATCATCCTTTTAGATCTCATGGAAACTGCAGCTTATTTAGCTATTATTTGTTGGTGGTTTTCAGGCCCAAATAAATGTTCCAGAGGATTGGGAGAAATTCATGCATATGAATAGTATAGTTGTCTAGGAGAGAAAGTAAGAAAATGCCTCCTTCAGACAGCAGGAAGGCAACCAGACTGGTTTTTTTTTTTGTAGATGTCACCATCAGAGTTAGAGCATTTGGGGCTTGTGGCTCATGTAAAGAGTAACAACAGTCATGTGTCCAAGCATGAGGTAAAATGAGAGGACCATAAAGCAGAAGAGATATTTCAGGGATCCTTTAGACAATTACCAAGAGATGTGGGGACCGTTTGGAAAACCACCATGGCCAGTCAGTGGTATTTAAGCACTTACTTTGTGGAGGGCATTGGACTTGGGAGAGTCCAGTAGAGCAGACTGGATTCTCGCCCACAAGAAGCTTTTTTTACATTCTAGAGGAGAAGAATGAAAGACATTTCAGATAGGGGGAATAGGAGAGTATAAGGGTATGTACATAAGTGCTGAAGAGCTCAGGGAGGGGCGAATGCCAAGTCCTCAGAGGGTCACAGATCCAAGGGCATAGGTGATGCAGGAAAGAAAGCGAGTGAGAGAAATGAGGGCTTAGTAAGAGAAGGTCTCTTGGAGGAGACGTGATTGCAGGATGGCTTGCATAGTAGGGGGTTTGGTGGTCTGTCAGATATAATAATAATAACAATGATAACAATTACGGTATCTATTAAAAGCTTACTATGTGCCAAGCACTGAACAGTGGAGTAGATACATTTAGGTTGAAGAGGTCCCTGGCCTCCTTGGGGCTCACCAAGTAAGGTTATGGAGGGGTAAAGAATTCCAGGTCAGAGGGAGGATCAGGGCAGGGGATTGGCAGCAAAATAAATAAAATCGAGGTACAGTGAGTAAATAGACAATAAAAAAGTGAAATGTGCAGGCAGGGGTATAGTATGGAATCGGCAAGGTGAGTTAGAAGGGGGAGGAACGATTGAATGCCTTAAAGCCGTTTCTGTTTGATGAAGAAGTGGATGGGCAACCACCGGAGGGTTTTTAAGAAGGGAGGGGATACTGACTAAATTTTTTATAGGAAAGCGATCTAGGCAGCAGAGAGAGGTGTGGACTGGAGTGGGGAAGAGACAGGAGCCAGTGAGGTAAGAGAAGAAGCTGAAGCAGTAGTCACAGCAGGATATGAGCAGTACTTGGGTCAGTATGATAGCGGTTTGGATGGAGAGGAAAGGGCAAATTCTAGAGATGAGAAGGTAGAAGTAACAGGATTTGGTGACGGAACCTGAGAGTTAAATGAGGGAAATGAATTGAGGATAATGCCAAAGATATGGGATTGTGTGATGTAGAAGAGGGTGGTGTAGTCTAAAGTGAGGAAAAGTCACCTTTGGGGGGACAGGGTTTGGGTGGGAAGATGAGTTCTATTTAGAATGGCTCACTCTGCACTTTGTAAGTAATGACCGCAGCTGACAACCGGAAGACTGTTTTACCCAGTGTTGGTTGTTGGTTACATGTTGATTGACCTCTCAGCCACGCCCTGTTCAGGGATAACAATACCAACAGTTGAATCATTTTCAAACTCAAAGAATAATGAAAAGAGCAAATAATGTATTCTGTAGTGTCACTGGCAGAACTACTTGAGAAAGAAAGCACTTAACAATGTAAGAAGGATCATGGTGTTTGTTAAGCTCTTACTATGTGTAGAAAATGAACTAAGCACTTGGGAGAATACAGTGTAGCGTATTTGGTGGACATTCCCAGCCCACAGTGAGTTTATGGTCTAGAGGAGGAGACAGGCATAAATAATAAATTAGGGATACGCACATAAGTGGTATGGGGCATTGAGGGAGAGGTGAATAAATGGTGCAAGTGCAAGGGTGATGCAGAAGGGAGTGGGTGAAGAGGAAATGAGGGATTAGACAAGGAAGGCCTCTTGGAGGACATGTGCCTTCAGTAAGTCTTTGAAGGTGGAGAGAGTGATTGTCTTTGGCATGTGAAGACAGAGGGATTTCTTCTAGACTGTCAGCCCGTTGTTGGGTAGGGATTGTCTCTATTTGTTGCAAAATTGTACTTTCCAAGCACTTAGTACAGTGCTCTGCACACAGTAAGTGCTCAATAAATACGATTGAATGAATGAATTTCCAGGCCAGAGGCAGGATGTGTGTAAGAGATCAGCAGCGAGATAGACGAGATCGAGGTATAGCGAGTAGGTTGGCGTTAGGACCGAGTTGTAGTAGGAAATCACAGAGGTAGAAGGGGGCAAGGCGATTGAGTGTTTTGAAGCACTTTCATATTTTAAATCAAATGCTTTGATAACAGCACTTTTGAGCACCCCACTATAGTGCACTGTACTTAAAAGCACTTTGGAAAATACAACCTGTCTCTCCGTCCAGGTAGTTTTCACTCTAAGGGGAGAAGCAGACATAAAATTAGAGTAGTCCAGTGACAAAAAAACAAAGTGCATCAGCAGGCATCGTTCTTTTGTAATATAACAAAAGCAATCTAAATTATGGTCTTTGAGTGAGATGATCAACCTGGCAACGATCAATCCCCTCTACATTTTCTGACCCCGTAAGCCAGAGTAGTACACAACCTTAGTAAAATTGTTAAATACAAACCCAAAGCACAATATTGATTTTTCTGCAGGGAGCTCAACATGAATACGCCATTCTTCTGGTTATGTCCCAACCAGAGATTGCGCTCAAGTGCCTCTGTTCTTAAAAACCAGGTTTTGCTAAAGGTGAGGAATCTCACCGCGGCTGAAAGCCTTTTTCTTCCCTTAATGTTATTTCAGAGACGAAGAAGGAATGGAGCATTTACGAAAGCGAAACCTGAAGCTGCCTTTCATGTTTGCCACGGGCGAGGCTGTGCTGTACGAAGTGACCTTTCCCTTCCCCGCCCTGATGGATCCCCTGCAGGTGCGGATGAAAGGCGGCACCGCAAAGGAGCCCACCGCCAAATCCGCGCTCGACCCAGACTCCCTTCACCCCGGCTCCGTCCTGGGGGCCATGTTGAGGCAAGATGAGTCCGTGTACCTCTGCCCTCCGGCTCCCAGCGCACTCCCCCTCGAGAGGAGCTTTTTGAACGCGGCGCCGGATGAACTGAGCCGGATCCTGGCTCGTGACTGGCAGGACGACCTCTTGCCGGTGGGCGACGGCAACGGCGCGACACGGGAGCCCTCCAAGCGCCCCCCAGATGGCCAAGACCAAGAGGGGCTCTTCGCGGAGAGCAAAAACAGTGATCTGTATGACATCATGGAAAACCTGGGCATTGATTTTGAAGACATCAAACACATGCAGCAAGATGAGGAGTTTTTTAGAGCCGAATTTGCCCGGGGGGATGACCTCGGCGACATTGACATAACGGATGAGATCCTGACCTACGTTCAGGAGTCCTTAAATAAATCCTCGTTTTTGTATTCGGGTTTCCAGCAGCCGCCCCCCGGGACTCCCAACTCTAGCTGCATGGTACAGGAACGGTTGCAACAGCAGCAGAAACAAACAGTGGAGCAGCAGCAACAACTGTGTCAGAGGATGAAGCATATGCAAGTCAACGGCGTGTTTCCCAGTTGGTGCCCCTCTGGGGGCAGGCCCCTTCCCTTCACTGCCCAAGAACCCCAACAGTATGCTTTTTCAGACACGCAAGGCCCTCCTCAAGACTTCCCTTACAAATCCGAAGTCTCCGCTTACGCCTGTGGGCAGGAATTTATCCCCTACAATCAGCCGCCACCCGTCCTACCCCCACCTGCAAACTTTACCCCGTTGGACTTCCCAGTGGGAAACTTCGAACAGTCCTCCTATCCCGGGACTGCCGATTTAGGAGGTTACGTCGGCTGTTTACAAGTCCCCGGGGGCCAACAGTGTGACCCGAACTCACAGCCGCCCATGGCCACCTCTCAGCCCTGCTATGCCGGTGCTGTGTCCATGTTCCAGTGCCAGCCCGAACCTCAGCCTGCCACTGTCGATCAAATGCAATACAACCCCATGGTCTCAGCCCCCCATGCCTTGTTAAATAAGGTGAGGATTGATTTTTGGGGGGTTTTTTTGTTTTTTAACCAGTTACTATTTTTCCATAATGGTTCTAACTTGGGGAGTGTCGATGGGGCCTTAAGACTGAATTATTAGGAATCGCCAACCCCATTATTAAACTCCTTGTGAACAGGGAAATTGTCATGTGCAATAGTTGTACTTCCCCATGGGCTTATGTCAGTGCCCCGCGCTGGTTCCCTGGTGAATGTCATTTCTAGTACTAATGCGCTAGGTTCTCTGCGGACCTCCTTGAAAAGTGTCGAATGGTGCCATTATGCCGCAAATAACAATCAAAAATTTTTTTTTTGAGCACTTACCATGTGCAGAGCACTGTACTAAGTGCTTAAATCCCTCTGTTACTTCCGAGTTGTCATGCATCATCCTGCCCATGCTTCAATGTATAAAGAACGCAACACAGAAAAAAAGGCCAGACCAATGAACCCTAGCATTAATTCTCAAGGAAAACCCTCACTTCCAAATGTGGACTTACCTCATTAAATTGCTTTACTTTCCACAAGCTTTCAGAAGTCACATCACAATCAGTTGTTATCATTGAGGTGGATTCTCCCCTTTAACTGTCCTTGCTATAGCGGGCTCCTTTCTAAAGCCACTTGTGCACAGTGAAGAGGAGAGGATGTTTGGGTCTTGCAGGGGTCTCGTCAGTGGAGCAGTGACCTTTCTTTCAGGAGCGAGGGCTGGAGAACTGTCTTCTTCCAAACTCCTGTTTTCAAAGCAAGTGAATGCTCAATTGGCAGCCTCTGCCACTAACTCATCTTTCTCCCTCTTTTTAAGTAGCTACCACGAGCAATTCTCTATTGACACTCAGAATCGTGGGTTCAAAGATGCACACAGGCAGACTTTTCTTTCTTCCCTTCCTCCCTGCCCCATAAATACGATAACTTCCCCTTAAAATTCCCATGCACGTACAAGATATTCGCACGGGGATTCCTTCGCATATATTCCAGGGACACTCACATAAGAAAAGTATAGATAGAAAAGTCACAGTGTAATGTGGTAGCCAAAGAAGATGGGCTGAACAGGTGGTATTTGTTAAAGCTGGGTACAAAAACAGGGTTTCTCTTTAGTGTGAGTCTACAACAACTGCGTTACAGGTAAAGTGCCTGCGTTTCAGCGGTGCGTGTATATGCTGGATGTACTTGCCTAATTGCCCCACCTGTTGCATAATTTCTGCAGTCCAAAAGAGTGAAGGGGCTAGTATGTGGGGAATCAAGCCTAGCAATCAAGGGAACAGGAGGAAAAAGGCGAAGAAGAAAAGGAAGAGAAAGGTTAAAAAAAGGCACTTGACACTTCATCTCTTCTATTGCAGTCTCCCATGTGCTGCAAAAAATAGGGGCTCGGTGAATTAAAGTAAACTTCCCTCCACCCCCTGGCCTTCTTCTCTTCCTACCCCAGAGTTCACACACTTCCATATGCCTACACCAGACCCATCTTTCCCTATGCCAGATTTGTATGTCTGTGGTGTTCTGGCCCTATTCCCTTTCCTATCCTGGCCCACGCTGCCGTGACTACTTAGAAAACGAATCTTTATTTCCTCCACAGGAATGAGCAAAGGCAATTAGGTATCAATAATAACAATAATCGTGGCATTTAATTGCTTACCATGTGCCAGTCTTAGTGGCAGGAGCGCAGGTTTAGGCGTCAGAGGACGTGGGTTCAACACGGCTTCGCCACTTGTCTGTTGTGTGACTTTGGGCAAGTCACTTCACTGCTCCGTGCCTCCGTTACCTCATCTGTAAACTGGGGATTAAGACTTCGAGCCCCTCGTGGGACAACGTGATTACCCTGTATCCCCCCACCCCCAGCGCTTAGAACAGTGCTTGGCACATAGTAGGTGCTTCATCATCATGATTACTAAACACTGGGATGGATACAAGCAAATCGGGTTGGATACAGTCCCTGTCCCACATGGGGTTCACAGTCTTAATCCCCATTTTGCATATGAGGTCAATGAGTCACAGAGAAGTTAAGTGATTTGCTCGAGGTCACACAGCAGATTAGTGGTGGAGCCAGGATTAGAACCCAGGTCTTTATGTTGCTGAATTGTACTTTCCAAGCACTTAGTACAGTGCTCTGCACACAGTAAGCACTCAATAAATATGATTGAATAAATGAATGTGAGTACAGAAAACACTTAGCTTATTCTAAGAACAAGGACAGGACAGGTGGCACTGCAGCACCAATGAGGAACGTGACTTTTCCCCAGGTCACAGAGTCAAATAATAATAATGGTATTTGTTAAGTGCTTACTGTGTGCCAGGCACTGTACTAAGCCCTGGGATGGATAGGAGCGAGGCACTGAGGCACAGAGAAGTGATTTGCCCAAGGTCATATGACAGATAGGTGGCGGAGCCGGGATTAGAACCCCTGACTTTCTGACTCCCAGGCACGTGCTCTATCCCACTGCGCCTTAGAACTTGGATCTCTTGGCTCCCCGTTCCCATTGGACTCTCCCTTCTTGATCCACCTTGCCTCTTCACAAACTAGAATCGGCTTTGGGACACTCAAACAGCTTTTCCCCCTCTTACCTTACCTCTCTGATCTCCAGCTAAAACCCAGCCCACAAACCTCGCTCGGCTGTCTCAACCTACTCTCTGTGCCTCGATCTCAACTTTCTCGCCACCGTCCCCTCACCCGAGTCCTCCATCTGGCCTGGAACTCCTTTCCCCTTCCTGTCTCATAGATCATCACTCTCCTCATCTTTAAAACCCTACTAAAATCACATTCTCCTCCAAGAAGCTTTCCCTGACTAAACCGTCACATCCCTCATTCGCCCTTCCTTCCGCATCACTTCAGCCCTTGGGTCTGTACCCCAGGGACTCTGTCATTCAGCCCTCCCCAGCCCCACATCACTTACGAACGTGTCCTTCTCTGAAAGCGTCTGTCTCCCCGTCTCCTCTCTGGGCAGGAATCATGTCTTACTCCTGTATTAATAATAATAATGATGATAATGTTATTTGTTAAGCGCTTACTATGTGCAGAGCACTGT
Source organism: Ornithorhynchus anatinus (assembly GCF_004115215.2). Classification (NCBI taxonomy): domain Eukaryota; kingdom Metazoa; phylum Chordata; class Mammalia; order Monotremata; family Ornithorhynchidae; genus Ornithorhynchus; species Ornithorhynchus anatinus. The sequence goes on along the minus strand of NC_041735.1, from coordinate 62,434,701 downwards.
TCTAAGCACTGGGGTAGATACAAGGTTATCAGGTTGTCCCTCGTGGGGCTCACAGTCATTCATTCAATAGTATTTATTGAGCGCTTACTATGTGCAGAGCACTGTACTAAGCGCTTGGAATGAACAAGTCGGCAACAGATAGAGACAGTCCCTGCCCTTTGACGGGCTTACAGTCTAATCGGGGGAGACGGAAAGACGAGAACAATGGCAATAAATAGAGTCGAGGGGAAGAACGTCCCGTAAAAACAATGGCAACTAAATAGAATCAAGGCGATATACATTTCATTAACAAAATAAATAGGGTAATGAAAATATATACGGTTGAGCAGACGAGTACGGTGTTGAGGGGATGGGAAGGGATAGGGGGAGGAGCAGAGGGAAATGGGGGGAAAAGAGGGTTTAGCTGCGGAGAGGTGAAGGGGGGCGGTAAAGGGAGTAGAGTTTGATAAATTCTTACTATGTGACAAACATTGACCTAAGCACTGGGGTAGATACATGATCATCAGGTCAGACGGTTCCCGTCTCATCCGGGACTCAGAGTCTAAGCAGGAAGGACAACCGACACTAAATCCCCATTTTACTGATGAGGAAACTGAAGCACAGAGAACTTAAGTGACTTGTCCACGGTCACTTGCCCAAGGGAAATGTCTTAATCCCCATTTTACAGTTGAGGTAACTGAGGCACAGAGGAAGTGAAGTGACTTGCCCACAGTCACACAGCTGACCAGCGGCAGAGCCGGGAGTCGAACCCACAACCTCTGACTCCTCTATTGTATTACTGTCTTCCAAACTTTTAGTCCGGTGCTCTGCACACAGTAATCGGTCGGTAAATACCATCGATGGATGGATAGAATAAGAATGTCATCTAGGCGTCAGAAGGACCTGGGTTATAATTCCAACTGCCATGCGAGCTTGGACGAGTCACTCAACTTCTCTGCGCCTCAGTTCCCTCATCTGTAAAATGGGGATTAAGACCATGAGCCCCTTGTGGGACTGGGACCGTGTCCAACGTGATCGGCTCGTACCTGCCCCGGCACTTAATACAGCGCCTGGCACGTAGTAAGCGCTTACGTACCTTAAAAAAGTTAACTTCCCGGGGCTTGGCACTCACTCTGGAGACACCGATGCATTTTGGAGGCATTGCTTTATGCTTCTGAAAACTCTTCTGTGCCTTAATTTGACTTTGATGGGAAACGAAAGTCATTCACCCAGAGCTCCCTGTTGGTACAAAATGCATCGGATTCCACTCGTAAAAGGGACAAAGCATGTATTCATAAAAGAGTTGGAAAACCACTTCTTATACAGTATGTGCTTTAGGAAAAGCTTTGAAGTTACGAGCTGAGGATTACGAGGCTTTATATGCTTTGGTAGCATCAAATTTCATTCGTTCACAGAGTTTTGGGGTGTAATTTTAATTTACTTCAAAGTTCCCTCATTCTTGTGAAGGGAAACACCCTTAATGAGAGTGGAAGGGCCACCACTGTCTTGGCTTGGATATGTAAGGTTCCTGAGGACTTGAAAATAGAGTACCTCTGAAACCCTCTTTCTCTGTACTGTCTCCTGGTAGGGAAAATGCGCACAGCTCATTTCATAATAATGTTGGTATTTGTTAAACGCTTACTACGTGCAGAGCACTGTTCTAAGCGCTGGGGTAGATACAGAGTAATCAGCTTGTCCCACGTGAGGCTCACAGTCTTAATCCCCATCTTCCAGAGGAGGGAACTGAGGCGCAGAGAAGTGAAGTGACTTGCCCACGGTCGCACAGCTTGACAAGCGCCGGAGCTGGGATTCGAACCCCTGACCTCCGACTCCCAAGCCCAGGCTCTTTCCACTGAGCCACGCTGCTTCTCATTTATCTTCAGTCAGCTCCATAATGGAGAACTGGAATAATGGGCATTTCTGTAGATGGTTCCAGTAAGCATTTAACCCTGTTATCATTCAGTCGTATTTATCGAGCACTTTCTGTGTACAGGGGACTGTACTAAGCACTTAGGAGAGCACAATGCAACAATAAACAGACATATTCCCTGCCCACGAGCTTACAGTCTAGAGGGGTTAACAAGCTCAAGTCATCCCTCTACTAAATTAGCCTTTTCTGGATCCCTTGGCCCCCACCCCAACTCATCTCCTTGCTCCCCGTTGTTTTTTTAATGGTAGATGTTAAGCACTTACCATGTGGTGTCCAAGTGTCCAGATGCTGGGGTAGGTAATCAGATCAGACACAGTCCTTGTCCTCCATGGGGCTCACAATCTAAATAGGAGGGAGAACGGGTAGTGAATCACCATTTTGCAGTTGAGGAAACTGAGGCACAGAGGAGTGAAGTGACTTGACCAAAGTCATACAGTAGGCAAATGGCAGAGTTTCAACTCCGAGGCTCCTCTAGGCTACACGGCTTCCCAGTTCCTGTCCAAACTCCGTCTAAAGGTGATAGACACCCCCGGCCTTCTCTGACGCTCCAACAACTTTTTTTTCACAACACACTACGATCATATTTTTGTCCCCTTCACCCCACTGAGACAGCAGGTCCTAACATCACCAGTGACCCCTCGTAGTCAAGACCGTTGAGCTGTACTCTGTCCCAGTTCTCTCTCAACTCTGGGCCGCCTTTGAGACTGGGCCATTTCTCTCCTCAAAACAGTTCCTGTGCAGGGCCACTCGCTCGACACTCACTTCCCCGGAGTTTCAGCTACCACACCTACACAGATGAACCCCAAATTTACCTCTTCGGTCCAAACCTCTCCCTAACATACGTTCGTTTTGAATGGTATTTGTTAAGCGCTTATTATGTGCCAAGCACTGTACTAAGTGCTGGGGTAGATGCCAGCTAATTGGGTTGGACGCATTCCCTGTCCCACATAGGGCTCCTAGTCTTAATCCTCATTTAATAGATGAAGTATCCGAGAGACAGAGAAATCAAGCGATCCGTCCGAGGCAGACGAGTGGCGGAGCCGGGATGAGAACTCAGGTCTTCTGACTCCCAGCCCCGTGCTCTTTCCACTAAGGCGTGCTGCTGTTCTGCATTTCCTTTTATCTTCGGGACATTGTCGCTCTGAAACGCAATCAGCCCCTCAAACTCGACATGTCAAACTGAGGTTCTCATCTTCTAAACCGATTTCTCCTCTTGGCTCTTTCAATTTTATCGATAACTCCATCATCCTAAACAGTTTTTGTGGGCAGGAGATCGTGTCTTCCAACTCCTACGAACTGCCTCCTCCAGCTCGCACTCCGCTCCTTCCGAGCTTAGCCAACTCTACTTCCCTTTCGACTCTATCTGTTACCGATTTGTACATTCCAAGCGCTTAGTACAGTGCTCTGCACATAGTAAGCGCTCAGTAAATACTACTGAATGAATGAATGACTCTCCCACTTTCCGAGTTTGGGCTCGGACTCTTTCCCTAACCCTGAGGTTCCTCTCCATACGAATCTGCCAGACTACAGCTCTCCTCATCTTCAAAACTGCCTTAACCGTCCCCTCGGTTCCACCCCCCTCAACCAATTCATTCAAAACCCCCTTGTCGTGTCAGTTCAGCACCCACCGTTAACATTTAGGGACGCAACGTGACGTAGTGGATAGAGCGTAGGCCTGGGAGTCAGAAGAACATGGGTTCTAATCCCTACATACGTCTGCTGTGTGACCTTGGGAAAGTCACTTCACTCCTCTGGGTCTCAGTTACCTCATCTGCAAGATGAGCAGCGAGACTGCGAGGGACTTCATCCAACCCGACTTTCTTGTATCCGCCTCAGCGCGTAGTACTGTGCTTGGCACATAATAAGTGCTTAATAAGTATCACAGTTATCAGTGGAAAGCTCATAGGCCAAGGACTCAGAGGACCTGGGTTCTAATCCCAGCTCTGGTACTTATGAGCTGTGTGACCTTGGGCAATTCACATAACTTCTCTGGGCCTCAGTTTCCTCATCTTAAAATGGGGATTCAATCCTACTCCCGCCTACTTAGGCTGTGGTTTAGGGACTCTGTCCAATATGATTGTCTTGTTTCTACCCCAGTGCTTAGCACATAATAGGCCCTTACCAAATACAGTATACTATCACTACTGATGAATCAGTTCCTCTCCTCAGCCCTTATGTACATATGTGTATTTGATTATCCAATTAATTCATACAACTCCACTACTCGTATCCTTGTTCTTCTACTTCCTTTAGTGGTGAATAATCTTTGTCCGATTTCCCCATTAGATTGTAAGCTTCTTGTGCACCTTGTTTCAGTTGTGCTTTCCCCAAGCACCTTAGTAATAATAACAATAATGATGGTATTTGTTAAGCGCTTACTATGTGCAAAACACTGTTCTAAGCGCTGAAGCACCGTTCAAGTTGGCACGCGGTAATGGGTGTTCAAGAAATACCATTGATCGATTAAAGGTTGCATGAACAACATTCCTATGAAAACAAGGCCAGGATGTCTCCAAGTAAGGACCCAGTGGTCAAATCAAATGCCTTCTCAGTCTGGGATTCTGCTGCCGAGGGAAATTAAATTTACAGAAAGATGTCTCTTGGTGGAAGTAGGTGCAAGTCGAGGTGACTACAAATTGCCGGCAAGGTGAAGATGGGAAACTGAAAGAGACCAGAACTATCTGCAAGAGTAATGTCTTGAAAAGATGACTTTGTTTTTCTCATTAAGATGAGGGCCATTTTGCTCCCTTCGTAGGACTTGATATTGATGTTTTTAAAAATTTTCAAAGACCGCTTCTAAATGCAATTTCATTTTCTCCAGTTCCAGAACGGTTTAAGCCGAGGAATATTAAATGAAGCCTATCCAGCTCAATTAAACGGCCTCAGTAACGCTCAGACGACCTCACAGCTTCAGTCGCTTCATCATCACCATCACCATGCGCCAGAGCCCAGCCCTTTTCCAGACTTGGCATCTAACGGGTTCCTGTGAGGCAGCGCAAGCCCTCCCCTTGGGTTTGGAACGCTGCTCGCAGTCACGTGTGAAGGGAGATTGCTCGTGACAAAAAACTGTGAATCTGGGGCGTCAGTGGTGCATACTCGAGGGGATCGATGAATTTGCACTGTAATCCCAACCCTGATTTTTATTTCATCTTTTGTTTTTTGGAGGAATTGAAAATCATAAATGAAAGTATGAGCATAACACTCAAATTGGAAAATGAGCTATTGCAGTATGACTCATGTACTTACATTTTGCATCATGCTGTAAAGCACAAGATAAGACAGGTGTATACTTTGGGAAATGAACATTTCGGCAAGTGTGAGGGTTTTCCGCCTTTAAACTGTTTCCACTTGGAAAAATGGAATACTTTGACTCAGTAGCACACTTACGTGTAAATCTTTTTCCTCAAATTTTGGGGGTCAGCCTTACTGCCTGTATTTTAAGAGCCTCTTATGTGGGTGGAACAAAATCTTTAGGTATAAACATTTCAGTGCATTTCTCTTTCCCTGTTGACCTAAGTGCCTCTCATTTGTGCTACCTGTTTCAGCCCAGGCATGTTTTAAAAAGATATTCATTTCTTTAACGATGAGGCAGAGTCCCTTGTCCAGAAAAAATTTTTTTTTTACATCGTTAGGTTCTTGGTTCGGGCAAATTTCACCTTTGCTTTTTGGTCAGTTCTTGCCCATTAAAACCAGCTTAAGCATCCGAGATTAATTTGAAAAGAAATTAAGGGTTTTTTTCTAATTGTATATTTAAGGACTGATTAGACATGTCTTTTCTTCTGTTGAAGTGTCTTAATTTAAAAAAAAATAGTAAAACTAGGTGGCCTGCACATCTATGCAAATATCTTCCATGACAAATGCCAAAAGTGCCAAGAATTAAATCTGGGCAATGTCAAAGGGAAAAGATGTATTGGTTTCCTTTTATAAAAAATTTTAAGTGACAATCAAAAGTTCTTAGCTGCAGTTTTCAAATTTGAGGTGGGCACAAAGCTTCTGTTAACAGTGATCATACTTTTTTAAGTAGATTCCAAAGAGGAACAGTTAGCTTTTGTTTACAGAAATCCAGTATCGAGATTTTTGTTCAAGTTGTAATTAGAATTTTTTTAGCTCTTTTCAGTTTTATGATCATATTTATAAATTTCATTTTTAGAACAGTGGAAACTTGTTTTTTTTTTTCTCATATTTGAGGATTGTTAGAATTGAAGACACCAATGTTTGGTGCAATGTATTGTTCTAAGTGAAATACAGACTTTTGTACATGTTCAAATTATTGCAGATTTTTGTGCAGTGTATAGTTTATGTAATGAACAAAGTTGTCATTTGTAAAAATTTTTTAAATGTTCATTTGGAAATATCACAAGTCATGCCTTATACACACACACACACACACACCCCCTCTCCCCACCCCCCAGCCAAAGTTTGAGTTTTGTGTGATATAACTATCAAAAACACACCTGCATTGCAGTTAATGTTCTAACAAACTTAGGTAACAGTTCGTTTAAATTGGAATTCCTTACCCTCGGACATAAAGGATGTTCGCCAGATGCAGCAGGTTCTGTAATGTACCATCCTCAACAAGGAAGAAAGCCAGGTTTACTCTTCGTGTGTGCCCCCCAGTTGTTTCTCTGCTGTGTGAAATGGGGTCTCTGAAGGGCGGAGCCATCCATTTTCCCATCACATTTGGTCCAGATATCTGGTGGAAGCGCAGAAGAAAGATCCAGCATTAGAAATGTCATACTTTTCCCACTGAATTTAGGATGAACCTGTGTGAAAGTGACAGCCCACACCTAGACCCTGGATCAGATAACACAAAATTGAATTGTCCGAAACAAAACGATCCTCGTTTTGCAGCACAAACTGTCACTAAAGATTTGAGACGGCGGTCCGGATTGCTGTTTTCTTTCTCCGCTAACACTTTTCCCTAAAGGTCTTCGCCTAAACCATCTTCTGGGCTCCCTTCCATCTAATGTCAAGTTGGTCGTGTATGTTTAGTGGAAGAAACTATACGGTTATGAAAGAGACCGTATGACAATCAACTATTAGGTACTGTAAAACTAAAAGGTTTAAAGGGATATTGTACAGTTATATAAATGTACAAATATATACAGCTGCAACTCGAATATATCTGGTTAAAGAGTAATCAGTTCTTTTAAACCAAATACACCTTAATCCACCTTAATCACTAAGTGCCCCGCATGCAGTATTACTAGCGTACTGCTCTACTATAAGTGATTTTATTTTTATACCATGTGCGAACTATCAGCTTGTTAGTGTTTTCCGCATTAGCTTGAGCCTATCGTGAACCCAGAATCATGGCGGTGTGTTTGATTCGCTCTTTTCTACACCAAACCATACTTAGAAAATAATCCAGCATTTCTGAATGATCAGTTTTCCGACGGTCAAAGCCTTCGATTGTCCAAGATTAGGGTCAGAGGCTCTTATAAACTAGTGTTAAACAGTATTACTCTAAGTAAACGTTTTCATGACTTGTATTTGTCCGATTTGCTATTGGCTGCACATGACATGCAGTGCCTTGTTTAAGATATGGTTTGTAGTACTCTTCATGCCTTCAAGTAAAATTTGTAAAGCATAATAATATATGGTAATAAAATAATCATCTAGTATGACTGCCTCGTTGTCTAAATCCACTCCTTTCCGGCCAGACAACGGACCACGATTTCTTGGTATCGTATCACATTTCTTCTTCTAGTGAAAGGCAGTTAAGGATTGAAAGTTGGGTAGCGAATTCAGTAATACTTAAACTAGACATGTTGGACTTTCAGTAAGGATGAGAGATAAACAAGGGCTTGAAGTAACGTTGCAGGGTCGAGAAGTACGTGTGCTCCTGAAATGTGCTGTCGTCCTGCCCCTGTGTTCTCGGTGCGATGGAGATGTTACGGTAGAGCGAAAGGCCCTCTAACTTGGCCCGACATCCACAGCTCCGTTTCACATCCTTCCCGGCCCTCAAGAGCGCTCTGTCGGAAATCCAGTCCTCTCCGCTGTCCTTAAATTTCCCATCTCTGTCACCCACAGTAGGTAGACGTAGACACACAAATGTCGGCTGACCTCTTAGGCGGTTTCCTAAGACAAACCAGACCTTGCTCGTTGCATCAAACGACGGAATCGGTCCTGCCGCCTGTTTATGAAAGTTGCTGCCATCAGGGGATTTCCACGTGGCCACAAAGCCAGCGCAGACAGGCAGTGACAGAGATGGAGAGAAGCCGAGAGGCACGAAACCAAGAAAGAGACCGAGTTTATTTAAAAACAGAATGCGAGTTCACGTTCTCGCAAGGTTCTCCGTTTCAAATGGTGCAGTCACTCTAACTAAAGCCCAGTGCTGCTGCTGCTAAATTGTAGGAAGTCAAACAAGGTCACAGAGACTGGACTGAGATGCTGGGAAAATACACAGTCCTGCACCCCGGTTCTTCACTTCTACTACTAGTCTACTATTAATAGGAATAACAACAACAAATACCCTTATTATTAAGTACATGGTATGTGCCAAGCACTGTACTAAGCATTGTGGTAGATTATCAGGTTGGCCACAGTCCCTGTCCCATAGGAGGCTCAAACAGTGTAAGCAGAAGGGAGATCCGGCATTGAATCCCCATTTTACAGAGGAGGAAACCAACACGGGGAAGTGAAGTGACTTGCCCAAGATCACACAGCAGACAAGCGGAGGTGCCCTGATTAGAGGCCAGGTCCTCTGAACTCAAGGCCCGTGCTCTCTTCACAAGGTCACGCGGCTTCTCTGTTGGGGCTCCTCATCCATGATGGAATAGGCCGGCGTATAATGATTCCCCGACCATTCGTCTCGGGTAGCTCCAGAATCAAGGGGACTACTCAGGTCGATGATAGGAGAAGCCTGGACTGAACATCATAAATCGAGAAGCGATTGTGGGCTAGTGGACAGAGCAAGGGCCTAGGAGTCAGGGGGATCCGGATTCTAAGACCAGCTCTGCCACTTTGCTGTGTGACCATGGGCAAGTCACTACACTTCTCTGTGTCTCAGTTACCTCATCTGTAAAATGGGGATTAGGACTGGGAGTCCTATGTGGGACGTGGACTGGGTCCAACCTGATTGGCTTTTATCTACTCCGGCGCTTAGTACGGTGCCTGGCACATGGTAAGTGCTTGAGTACCATAAAATAATAAAGATTATGCAGATTGGGTAATTCGGCAGAAGCAGCTAGGAGCTTTCCCCGAATTCCCCGATTATGACGGCCTTGTTGGGCACTGTGCCTGATCTGATTATCTTGTTAGGCATCCCAGTGTTTAGCATGGTGCTTGGCACATAGCTGAAGCTCCAGAGGTTGCTGCAGTAAAGTGAAGCCTTTCATTTTCTGAACATCTTAACCCTAACCCTGCCCACCTTGCCATTCTTTTCCTGGAAAACAGATCATCTGGGGAAGCAGAGAATTGGTAGATGGACATGTTGAAATGATCTATCCAGCCTTCCTTAAGAGGTACGGTCAGCCCAACACAATAAGATGCATTGCACGTAATTTGGTTCGACAGTATATGTTCCGTATTTGAAGCACTCAGATGTTCATCTAATCCAGATTTGAGGTGACAGCAGGTCAATCAAACCAATGCTATTTATTGAGCGCAAGCTGCGCACTGTACTAAGCACTAGGAAAAGTAAAACACAGCAGAGTAGTTGGACACCTTCCTTGCCCACAAGGAGTTTATGGCCAGATTTACTTCTCTCTCGGCTTGATCCGGGGCAGGGAGAAGTGAGGAGAAATCCGTGGGAGGGGAGAGGCTTCAGACTTCTCTTCACGTGGATGGAGGAGATGCTTTCTCCCCTACATCAGTACCTGCAAACTCTAGATTCATTTTCCTTTTTGATGATCACATTCATTGAGTGCTTAATGAAGAGCATTGTACTAAGCACTTGGGAGAGTACAACACAGATTAGAGTTGGTAGACATGTTCCCTGCCCACAATGAGCTTACTGTCTAGAAAAAGAGATAGACATTAATATAAATAAATAATTTGCAGATATTTACATAGGTGCTGTGGGGTTGATGGTGGGGTGAATCAAAGGAGCAAATCCAAATGCAAGGGTGATACAGAAGAGGTAGGAGAAGAGGAAATGAGGGCTTAGGGAAAGCTTCTTGGAGGAGATGTGCCTTCAGTAAGGCTTTGAAGGCGGGTCGAGTGATTGACTGTTGGATATAAAGAGGGAAAACGTTCCAAGCCAGAAGAGGTAGAGAGAGCGTTCCAGGCCAGAAAAGGTTGGCAGCAAGACAGACAGTATGGAGGTACGGTGAGTAAGTTGGCATTAGTGCAGTGTGCGGGCTGGAATGAAGTAGGAGAGCAGCTAGGTGAGGTAGGAGGAGGCAAGGTGATTGACTCCTTAAAAGCCCAAGGTAAGAAATTTCTTTCTGATGCAGAGGTGGATGGGTAACCACCTCTTCAGGTGTCACTGTACTCGAGATACTTGAGGAGTTGGAAAACATGGACTGAACATTTTGGGAGAAAAACAATCCAGGCAGCAGGAGGCTGTTACAATGATCAAGGAGGGATAGGGCAAGTGCTCTGGATTAACAATGTAGCACTCCGGATGGAAAGAGAAAAGATACTTTCTATTTATTCTTTCCTTTCCTCCCCTCTCCTACACAAGCTGTAACTTTTGTCCTCCTTTGGCGCACACATTCCAACTCCTAACTACTGGTTTTCCAGACAAAATATCCATTAACCATACCTCTGGTGGGACCCTTTATTAAATAATAATTGTGGTATTTGTTCAGCATTTACCACATGCCGAGCACTGTACTAGGAACTAGATCTAAGGTAATCAGATTGAACAAAGTCACTGTCCTACACTGGGTTTACAGTCTAGCTAGGAGAGAGAACAGGTATTGAATTCTCATTTTACAGATGAGGAAACTGAGGCCCAGAGATAGTGATTTGCCCCAAGTCAAACAACAGAACCCAGATCCCGTGGCTCCCTGACCTTGACTCTTCCCATTAATAATAATAATAATAATTTGTTAAGCACTTATTATATGCCAGGCAATGTTCTAAGCACTGGAATAGAGACAGATTAATCAGATCGGACACAGTCCCTGTCCCACATGGGGCTTACAGTCTCAACCTCCATTTAAAGATGAGGTAACTGAGGCCCAGAGAAGTTAAGTGACTTACCCAAGGTCACACAGAAGACATGTGGCAGAGGCAGGATTAGAACGCGGGTCCTCCTGACTCCCAGGCCCATGTTCTATCCACTAAGCCACGCTGCTTCTCACTAAGCCACACATGACAGCGAAAGCCATTCAAGTTTACACCTTACTGATGGTAAGTCGTACTTGCCCTCTCTTCACCTCCCAACTCCGTGGCATTGACCTTCAATCAATCCATCCATGGTATTTATTTAGTGCTCTCTGTGTGCAGAGCACTGTGCTAAACGCTTGGGAAAGTACGCTACAACAGAGTTAGTAAAGGCAGGGATTGTAGCGTAACTATGGTCTACAGGCATTCAGAAAAATTCCCAAGAGGGGAAAAAGGAGAACATGAGGATGTGGACATAAATGCCGTGGAGCTGGGGTGAATATCAAAGTGCTTAAAGGGTTCACAGCCAAGAGCAGAGGTGACACAGAGGGAAGAGCAGAGAGGGGAAATGAGGACAACTTAGATGGGGAAGATCTTCGGTTTTCGAGATGACTCTTCTCACAGTAAGACTGCACCCGGGAGTGTCAGAATCTGAGAGACAATCGCCTTGCCCACTTCCGAAGCCTGGCAAAACACAGGCAGCCTCAGTCTGGTCTCGTCACGAGAGAGAGAGGCCGTGGCAGACAGTCAATCAGTTAGTCAATCCTATTTATTGAGCACCTGCTGTGTGCAGAGCACTGTACTAAGTGCTTGGGAGAGTACAATTTAACATCACCCTGACTCGCTCCCTTCATTCAGCCGTCCTCCCAGCCGCACAGCACTTACGTGCATATCTGTAATTTCTTTATCTTAATGTCTTCTCCCCCTCTAAACTGTAAGTTCATTGTGGGCAGGGAATGTGTCTGTTTATTGTTATATTGTAATCTCCCAAGCACTTGGTACAGTGCTCTGCACATGGTTAGGACTTAATAAATATGATTGAATGAATCAATCAATGAAGGAATATAACAGATATATCCCTGCCCACAGTGAGCTTACAGTTTAGAGGGGGCACCAATACAGACTTCATTGGCTCTACTTGGAGATCTTATACTCAATCCCTACCCCCTCCTTCCCCTCCTATGGCAAGGAGCTAGGGATGATGTCTCAGAGCTGGCAAGAGATTGTATCTCCGATGGTCTCACGAGTGCAATCTTAGTCTCATCATTGCTGAACCGTACGCAGATAAAATCAATGAACACTCCTGGAAAAGAAATGTCTTCTTCTACAAGTTACAGAAATCCTGAATATTACCAGATCTGCCTGTCATTGCAGAATGATTCTCAACAATTCATCAGTGTGGACCCTTGTTTTGTGGCTATAAAAGTCCCTTTCCCTCAATCCATCAATCAGTGAATGCCTACCTCGTGCAGAGCACTGTTCTAAACACTTAGGAGATCACAATATAGTTGGTAGACTCTATCCCTGTCCTCAGAGAGCCAAATTAGGAGAAGAAATGTGCGTTTAAAATCCTGATGGGTGGTTTTGGAATGTGGCTAGTCTCCTGTAGAAAGAGGCTCAGAGCTTAAAAGGGACACTCTCTCTGCTTTATGTTCTACTCCTCTGCTAGAACCAAGAAGTCTTTTGCTTTCCATAAATGCTTCATTGAGCTACTTTTTAGACCCCGTTCGCTACTGATCAAATTATGCGGTTTGTTTTAGGATTGCTACTGAGATCACCTGCTATAAATATCTAGCAAATGTCCCAAATTCTAACTCACATCTGGTAAAGTTTGTATCAGCTCAGAAAGTGTGCAAAGACCAATTCTCCCTTCAGTGAGCTAAGAGTATGTCAGAGTGAGAAACTGAACCTTCGTTTTAGCTAACGGGAATATGGATTTTAAGGGAGAAAAGGCATGACCTGGTATAAAGAGCTTGGCCCTTAACAGTCAGCAGACTTGCGTTCTAATTTCGGCTCTGCTGCTTGTCTCCTACGTGACTCTGGGCAAGTTTGCAACTTCTCTGTGCCTCCTTTTCCTCATCTGGAAAATGGGGATTCAAAATCAATCCATTATATTTACTGAGTGCTTACTATGCACAGAGCACTCTCCTAAGTGCTCTGGAGAGTAGAGTACAACAGAGTTGGTAGACACGTTCCTTGCCCAAAAGGAGGAGGGAAGGGGAGGGGGAGATAGACATTAAAATAAATATGGATATGTACTTGAGTACTATGGGGCTGAGGATTGGATGAATAGAGGGTGCAAACCCAAGTTCAAGGGTGACAAGGAAGGGAAAGAGAATAGGGGAAATGAGGGCTTCTTCAGGGAAGGCCTCACATTAAACTGTGATTTTAATAAGGCTTTGAACGTGGGAAGAGTTTTCTCTCCCCTTGAAGTGGGAGCCTCAAGTGGGACAGTGACAGTGTCACGCTTAATCATCTTGTATCTGCCCCAGCGCTTTAGCACATTGTAAGTACTTAATAATAATAATAATGATGATGAATAATTACAGCATTTGTTAAGTGCTTACTATGCTTGAGGAATTGTACTAAGTGCTGGGGAGGATACAGGCAAAATTGGGTTGGAAACAGTCCCTTTCCCGTGTGGGCTCACAATCTCAATCCCCATTTTACAGATGAGGTAAGTGAGACACAGAGAAGTGAAGTGACTTGCCCAAGGTCACACACCAGACAAGTGGCAGAGCTGGGATTAGAACCCATGACCTTCTGACTCCCAGGCCTGTGCTCCATCTACTGCGCCATGCCGCTTCTCAAATTGGCAGGGGATGTGTCTTCTAGTTCTGTCGTACCGTACTCTCCCAAGGGCTTTGTACAATGTTCTGCACATAGTAAGTACTCAGTAAATACCACTGATTGATTAAATACTACAATCATTATTGTGATTATTATTATTATGAAGGGGGAAGAGGCAGATTGGCTCAGAGGGAGCACAACAATCTTTGAGGCTGCTCTCCTTCAGACCCACACCTTCATTCATTCCATTCAATCCATCACTAAATAATAATAATAATGATGATGATATTTGTTACTTACTATGTGCCAAGCACTATTCTAAGCACTGGGGTGGATACAAGGAAATTCACTCAATATTATTTATTGAGCACTTACTATGTGCAGAGCACTGTACTAAGCACTTGGAATGTACAATTCGGCAACAGAAAGAGACAATCCCTGCCCAGTGACGGGCTCACAGTCTAAACGAAATCAGATTGTCCCACATGGGGCTCACAGTCTTAATCCCCATTTTACAGATGGAGTAACTGAGGCCCAGAGAAGTGCAGTGACTTGACCAAAGTCACCCAGCTGACAAGTGGCGGAGCCGGGATTAGAACCCATGACCTCCGACTCCCAAGCCCGGGCTCTCTCCACTGAGCAACGCTGCTTCCTGTCAGTCAACAACATCGTTAAAATCCACATTTTCCTCTCCAACCAAACTGCTACCATGTTAATATAATCACTCATGTTATCCCGCCTGGATGACTGCATCAGCCTCCTTGCTGACCTCCCAGCCTCCTGCCTCTCCCCGCTCCAGTCCATACTTCACTCTGCTGCCTGGATCCATTTTCTATAGAAATGTTCAGTCCATGTTTCCCCCCTCCTCAATAAACTGCGGCGGTTGCCCATCCGCCTCCACATCAAACAAAAACTCCTCACCTTCGACTTTAAAGCACTTCATCAGCTTGCCCCCTCCTACCTCAACTCGCTATTCACCTACTACTACTACTACTAATGTTGATATCTGTTAAGCGCTTACTGTGTGCAGAGCACTGTTCTAAGCACTGGGGTAGATACAGGGTAATCAGGTGGTTCCACATGAGGCTCACAGTCTTCATCCCCATTTTACAGATGAGGGAACTGAGGCACAGAGAAGTCAAGTGACTTGCCCACGGTCACACAGCTGACAAGCGGCAGAGCCGGGATTCGAACCCCTGACCTCTGACTCCCAAACCTGGGCCCTTTCCACTGAGCCACGCTGCTTTCACTGCTGCTATTACAACCCAGCCCGCACATTTTGCTCTCGTAATGCTAACATCTGTTCCTTGATCTTGTCTATCTCGGTGCTAATTCCTCACCCAAGCCCTGCCTCTGGCCTGGAACTCCCTCCCTCCTCAAATCCGACAGACCATTACTCCCCCTCCTTCAAAACCTTTAGGGGGGCACATCTCCTCCCAGAGACCTTCCCTAAGCCCCCTTTCCTCTTCTCCCACTTCCGCATCGCCCGGACTTGCTCCTTTTGTTCATCCCCCACACCAGTCCTACAACACTTATGTCTGTAATTTATTTATAATGTCTGTCTCCCCGGAGCTCGACTGTAAACTCGCTGTGGGCAGGGAATGTGTCTATTGTTGTATCGTATTCTCCCAAGCTCTTAGCGCAGCAGTACCTTGTGCACAGCATGCAGTAAGCGCTCAATAAATACGACTGAATGAATATAGTAAGCGCTCAACAAATACCATAAAAAAAGTTTGCCAAATGGCTTCGTGTTCGTGTCCCAGCTCCTCCAGGGAAGGCTCAGCCACATCGTCCACCCCAGTTGGACCCCAGGTCGCTCGAGCCCCCCTAGACGAAGACCTCGTGAAAGGTTACAATCTCCAGGCCTCTTCCTCCCCCCTTCCCCCCGGGGTCGATCGAGAGACACCGCGGTCCCTCGGGGGTTCTTCCTTCCGGAAAGTCAAAATAGAGGCGAGTCTGTCAACTCACATACGAGAAAGCTCGCAAACGGTTCCTACCACTGTGAGTTTCAAATAGCGTCAGCCCCAGGAAAGGCCCTCAGCTCTGCCGACACACTCGTGATTTCAGTTTACAGTCTCTGGGCTATTTTTACTTTCCACATTAGTACTTTATAAACAGAATTTGGGCAGGATTAGTTTACCTTCCGTAATTGTAATTGTTTCCTGTTTTCTAGGACTGGATCTGGGCCAGCATTAGAAGCGTGGGGAGTTCCGTTGCCTAATTATAAGGATGATTTTATTTATGCTTGGGACGAGATGCTTTAAACCAACTCTCCAGCTAGGGTTTGGTTTGGGGACACTCATTTCTTCTCAGGAGGTTTTGTGGCCAAGATACTCTGTTGTTTTTTTGTTTTTCTGTGAGGCCTGATGGGAAGTTCTTAGCTCTTCATCTGCTCCTCTGGAAGCCTGCACCTCTGGGAAGGACGCCCTTTCAAGCAAACCTCTCTAGAGCTCGGCTGGCTTGGTGCTGCCTCCGTGGGGTCTCCCGATTGCTTTGTATCAGGTGGTCCCTAGATGGGCGATACGTTAGGCCGGGGGAGGCAGGAGGAAATCGACTGCGGGACGACTCCCAGAAAAGCTTCCAGTCCTGGCCCGACTCGGCAAGGGAGGCCGAGAGGAGGAGAGGAGAAAGGGAAGGAGGTCGATCGCCTCTGAACCTTCACCCAACCAACCCCCTAAAGGAGAGTTCCCCTCCAGACTCTGCAATTTGTCTGCTGGGTGACCTTGGGTGATTCACTTGTCCGTACCTCCCTTTCCTCATCCGTCAAAAAAGGATTAACTGCCTGTTCTTCTTCCGACTTAGACCGTGAGCAGGAACTGTGTCTCATCTGACTTGTACCGCATCTACCCCCGTGCTTAGTACAGTGCTTGGCACAAAGTAAACACTCTGGCTTGGGAGTCAGAGGTTGTGGGTTCTAATCCCAGCTCTGCCACTTATCAGAGCAAGTCACTTAACTGCTCTGTGCCTCAGTTACCTCATCTGTAAAATGGGGGAAACGAGTGTGAGCCCCACGTGGGAAAATCTGATTATCTTGTATCTTCCTCAGCACTTGGAACAGTGCTTGGGACATATCATTATTATTAAACACCACAATTATCAAGTCACATTTTATCTATTCTAATTCTTCGTCCCCTCCTCCCCCCGCCACCCCCCTGCTGAGACTCCAGCATTTCCACATCACCCAAACACGTGGATACTCACCCCCTACTTCTCCCTCCTGCCACTCCCCATTACTCCCCCATCACTTATGTCATGGCACAGTGTATAGAGCAGGAGCCTGGGAGTCAGAAGGTCATTGGTTCTAATCCTGGCTCCACCATGTGTGTGTTGGGTGACCTTGGGCAAGTCACTTTACTTCTCTGTGCCTCAGTTACCTCATCCTTAAAATGGAGATAAGAGTTTGAGCCCCATGTGGGACAGGGTCTGTGTCCAACCCGATTAACTTGTATCTACTCCAGCTCTCAGAACAGTGCTTGGCACAGAGTAAGTGCTTAAAAAGTACCATAATCATAATAATTAGTTGTAATAGTAGTAAACATGATCCTCACCCTGAAGGAGTTTACTGTCTAGCAGGGGAAAAAGACACTAAAATAAATAACAGGAAGAGGTACAGAGTATGAAGGTATGTATGTATCCTCTAGACTGTAAGTTTGTTGTGGGCAAGGAATGTATCCATTATATTGTTATATTGTACTCTCCCAAGCACTTAGGAAGCACTCAATAAATATGATTAATTGATTATCAGAGTTCCCAATTGGGAGCCAAGGTGACCGGGTTAAGAGTCCCAGATATAGGATAGCTATTTGCATTTCAAGTGAAATGACTGCAGTCTATCTCTGTAGATTGTAAACTGATGGTGGGCAGGGATCCTGTCAAACACTACTGTACTATTGCTTCAGCCCCACAGCCCCGATGTTAAGATCGATAAATTTTATGTTATACATTATTTATATTAATGTCTCTCTCTCCCTCTAAACTGTAAGCTCCTTGCCCACAGGGAACGCGTCAACCGACTCTGTTGTATTGGACTAGCCCAAGAGCTTAGTGTGGTGCTCTCCACACAGTAAGTGCTCAATAAATACCACTGTTGATACCAAACTTTCCCAACTGCTCTGTTCAGGGCTTTCCTTCCCGTAAACACTCAATAAACAGTACTGATTGATTGAATGAAAGATGTGCTGGCAAAATCCTAAACATAATTAACCTAAGGCTAAATAGTCTCATTTTCAGGCAGCTTTTCTCAAGAGGTGGATTAAACACATAAATTAAGCTCTAGCAGGTCTTTTACTCAATCAATCAGCTTGCACTCAATCAGTTTGTCCCATCCTACCTCACCTCACTCATCTCCTATTCCAGCCCAACCAGCACACTCCGCTCCTCTAGCGCCAGTTTATTCCCTGGGCCCCCCTCTCATCTAATCTCGCCGCTGACCCCTTTCCCTCGTCCTCCCCTTAGCCTGGAACTCCTCTCCCTCCATATACACCAGAATAGTTAAAAAGCAAAGAGTAGAGGAGGGATATCAGCAATCCCTAGCATTCGTGAGCTTATTTATATCCACCCTCAGCACTGTCGACTATTCATTTATTGATCTATTCAACTGAACATGGCTATTTTGACTATTCTACTTCACCATCAGTCAATAAATTGAGGGCTTACTGGGTGCCGAGCAGCGTATTAGTGCTTGGGTGAATACAATACAACAGAGTTGGTAGAAACATTTGCTGCTCACAACAAGCTTTCAGTATAGAGAGGGCAACAGACATCACTGTAAATAAATAACTTCCTATGTCTGTCTGCCCTATCAGAGTGTAACTTCGTTGTGTGGGCAAGGGATGTGTCATGCCTTCATTTTGAACTTCCAAAGCGCTTAGTACAGTGTACTGTACGAGTGTACCAAGTGAGAAGCGGCGTGGCCTAGTGAATAATGCACGGATCTGGGTATCAGAAGAACCTGAGTTCTAATCCCGGGTGTGTCACTTGTCTGCTGTGTGAACTTGGGCACGGCACTTCACTGGGCCTCATTCGTTCATTCAATTGTATTTATTGAGTTTTTACTGTGTGCAGAGCACTGTACTAAGTGCTTGGAAAGTAAAATTCAGCAACAGATAGAGGCAATCCCTACCCAACAACGGGCCCGGTTACCTCTTCTGTAGAATGGAAATTAAAACTTTGAGCACCTCGTGGGACATGGACTGTGTCCAACCTGATGATCTTGTATCTAACCCCAGTGCTTAGTTCAGTGATTGATACATAGTAAGCGCTTAATAAATACCA
Source organism: Ornithorhynchus anatinus (assembly GCF_004115215.2). Lineage (NCBI taxonomy): Eukaryota > Metazoa > Chordata > Mammalia > Monotremata > Ornithorhynchidae > Ornithorhynchus > Ornithorhynchus anatinus. Next base: position 62,415,671 of record NC_041735.1, on the reverse strand, counting down.
TTAAAAAAGGGGATGTTCAACAATACCATCACTAATAAAAACAGTGGCTAACCCACCATCTGGACTATCCAATCCTGCGTAAGATATATTATGCTCATTTTCACAAGAGTAGTTGATTGTGCAAGAATTTGTTTCCCTGAACAAGTTCCAGAGAGAGGTGATGTTTCCATCTGTATCACAGATATCTTTAGTAATAATAGTATTTTTTAGGTGCCTACTCTGTGCAGAGCACTGTACAGACCTCCGGAAAGAAAAACAAAATTGGAAATAAGACAGGGTCCCCGTCCCTCAGAGAGATTCTTACTCAAACTAAAGCAAATGTATTAAATAACATTTCCAGAAGGTTTTCTGACTTTGCCCTGACTGGACGTGCAATAGGAAAACCTTTCTGTCCTGGAATTTGGAGAATGCCGCGTCAACCCTCAGATTGGAGGTGAAACGAATATACTTTGATCTACTGACGTTATCTATAAACTTTCAGGTCTGCAAACCGAACATTTCATTTCTGCAGCTACCAGCACATTTTTGGGAAGATCAGAGTGTTGTGCAACGGGAGATTTATCTCGTGGCTGGGATCCGGCATCCCCAGAAGAGCGTTCGCCTCGCGAACTGTCTCTTTAATCTTTCCTGGCTGTTTTGGAGAGATGTGCCCAGGGCACCTGTGATTTTTCGCCGATGATAACAAGGTTGCTAAGCAATTGCTGAACTGGGAAGTGAAGGCAAACCGCTGGGGTGGGAGCCGGGGACCGGTGGTTCCCAGAGCTCCTGGCTGTGACTCCTCAGAGACTCTTTCCTCAGATTCTGGATGGAGGAGAGTGAGTAGGAGCTGTGTCCACCTGTTTCCTGTCACGGGGGCTCTTACTACTGCTTCCTAGAGGCTTAGGAGTGGGACCCCCTAGGACGTAAGCTCGTTGTGGGCGGGGATTGTCGCTCCTTATTGTTGTAATGTACTTTCCCAAGCCTTTAGTACGGTGCTCTGCACGCAACAAGCGCTTAACAAATACAATTGAATGAATGATCCTTCCTGGAGAATGACCCTTCAAGCAGCAGCGTGCCCTAATGGCTAGAGCACCGGTCTGGGAGGCAGAAGGACCTGAGTTCTAATCCAGGATCTACCCCGTGTGACCTTGAGCAAGTCACTTAACTTCTCTGTGCCTCCGTGACCTCATCTGTAAAATGAAGATTTAGATTGTGAGCCCCGTGTGGGACATGGACTGTGTCCAACCTGGTGATCTTTTATCTAGCCCCAGTGCTTAGGACAGTGTCTGGCACATAGTAAGTGCTTAACAAATGCCTCCCCAAAATAAATAAATCTCCCATCCCAGCAGGTCAGAGCATCAGGTTGGCCAATGCAGGCATGCTGAGCAGGGCCTCACTCTATGTCTCCCACTTGGACCATCTCTAGCCCCGAGGCCTAGACTGCTCTTGATGAAAGAACGGCCTGAGGTACACTGCTATTGTTAATAGAGAAGGTATATAATAATAATTATGGTATTTAAGAGCTTACTGTGTAGCAGGCACTGTACTAAGCAAATCGAGTTGGACACAGTCCCTGTCCCACATGGGACTCACAGCCTTAATTTCCATTTTACAGATGAAGTAACAGAGGCACAGAGAAGTGAAGAGAATTGCTTAAGGTCACACAGCAGAGGTGCTAGGATTAGAACCCAGGTCTACTGACTCCGAGGCCCGTGATCTAGCCACTTGGCCACGTGGGCAGAGAACGGTACTAAGTGCTAGGGAAATTATGATATAACAATATGACACATACATTCTTTGTCCACAATGAGCTTACAGGCTAGAGGGGGAGACAGACATTAATATAAATGCAATTATAAATGTGGACATAAGTGCTGTGGGGCTGGGAGGGACTTCACAGATCATCTTCCTGGAGCATTGCTCCACCCCCCCTCTCCTCTCCACCACTCTCTGCAACTCATTGCAAAACCCAAAAAACTCCTCACTGCCACCAGGTCCCACCTGATCCACCGTCTCTCTTCACCCACGATTCCCCCAACCCTCTCTCTTTGCTCGCCTCAAGCCAAGCTTCTACCAGTACCAAACATCTCCAAATCCCCCTGGCTTGAAACTCCCTTCCTCTCCACATCAGAGAAGTCATACGACTTGGCCAAGATCACTCAGTCAACTAACGGAGCCGGGATTAGGACCCAGGTCCTCTGAACCATGAGCCTATTCTCCTTCCACTATTCATTCATTCATTCAATAGTACTTATTGAGCGCTTACTATGTGCGGAACACTGTACTAAGCGCTCGGAATGGACAAATCGGTAACGGATAGAGACAGTCCCTGCCCTTTGACGGGCTTACAGTCTAATCGGGGGAGACGGACAGACGTGAGTTGCTACAACTTGAGACGATGGGAAAATGATCACAATCATGGTTAGAGGCAGGACTTTGGGTAAGTCACTTAACTTCTCTGTACCTCATTTACCTCATCTGTAAAATGGGGATTAAGACTGATCCCCACGTGGGACACCTGATTACCTTGTATCTACCCCAGGGTTAAGAGCAGTGCTTGGCACACGGTAAGTGCTTAACAAATGCCATCATCATCATTAAAATCTATTATTGTCTGTTCTAGGTAGGGCTATAAAAGTTCATTCCCAGCTTGTTAAAGCTTCCTGGAGATAGGGTGGTTACTTAGTCATATTTACAGAGTGCTTACTGTGTGCAGAGCACTGTAATAAATGCTTGGGAGAGTACAATATAACTGAGTTAGTAGACATGTTCCCTGCCCACAAGGAACTTACAATCTACATTCTCACTGAAGCAGCTGGGTGTGGGTGGGTGTGTGTTTGGCAGGGGGGGTTCTAATGGGTGGAACACAGGACATCAGGAACCCTGGATTTTCTTCCTGACTCTTCCACTTGCCTCCTGTATGACTTTGGACAAGTCACTTAACCTCTCTGTACCTCAGTTTCCTCATTCCTAAAATGAGGATTCAATACCAATTCTCCCTCCTACTTAGAACGGGGGCCTCTTGCAGTACCGATCGGACGGCATCTACCTCAGCACAGTGCTTGGCTCCTAGTAAACATTTCACAAATGCTCCAGTTATTATTATCATTTACCTGGTTTAATATTGGACAGAGCCGCTTTCGCCGGCCTGTTCCCTGTTGAGTTCCGCTACGATAACGGACGCTTTTCGTTCCTTTCATAAGCCTCGGCACTGAATCTCCCTCGGTCTCGGCTGCTGCTGCCGGTTCCGCCATAATAATAATAATAATAATGTTGGTATTTATTAAGCGCTTACTATGTGCCGAGCACTGTTCTAAGCGCTGGGGTAGACACAGGGGAATCAGGTTGTCCCACGTGGGGCTCACAGTCTTAATCCCCATTTTACAGATGAGGGAACTGAGGCACAGAGAAGTTAAGTGACTTGCCCACAGTCACACAGCCGACAAGTGGCAGAGCTGGGATTCGAACTCATGAGCCCTGACTCCAAAGCCCGTGCTCTTTCCACTGAGCCACGCTGCTTCTCCGCCATCTGGAAGCAGCAGCTTTGTTAAGATTTCAGGAGGGACCCGAACACCCTCCCTAGTCAAGCAGAGGTCGGCTCACTTTAAGCCTGCAAGGGTTTGCTTGAAGGGACTGTATTTAAGGTGATTCGGCAAGCTACTCAGAACATCTTGTTTCCTACAAGCTTAACTTGTTCTGCCCGATAATCCCAAACATCAGAACTCCCAGATTCTCCAGGAAAATAATAGTAATCATGATAACAATAATAATGATATTTGTAAAGTGCTTACTATGTTCCAAGCACTGTTCTGAGCACATGGGTTCTAATCCCAGCTCCACCACTTGTCTGCTGTGTGACCTTGGACAAGTCACTGCACTTCTCACAGTCTCATTTACCTCATCTGTATAATGGGGATTGAGACTGTGAGCCCCATGTGGGACAGGGACTGTGTCCAATCCGATTTGCTTGTATCCAGCCTAGTGTTTAGTACAGCGCCTGGCACAAAGTTAGCACTTAAATACCATAATTATTATTAGGGTTGTTATAAAATGATCAAGTCCTACATAGGGCTCATAGTCTAATTAGGAGGGAGGCCTGGGGTCTATTCCTGACTCTGCCACTTGCCCATTATATGACCTTTTTTATTTTATGGTAGTTAAGCGTTTGCTACGTGCCAGGCACCGTATTAAACACTGGAGAAGGTACAAACTTAACAGGTTGGACACAGTGCCTGTCCCACACGGGGAGCGTGGTCTTCTTCCCCATTGTACAGATGAGGTAACTGAGGCACAGAGAAATTAAATACCACGACCAAGGTCACACAAGTGCCAGAGCTGGAATTAGAACCCAGGTCCTCCTGACTCCCAGGCCTGTCCTCTATCCAATAAGTCACGCTGCATCTCAAGTCACGTAACCCCTCCGTTGCCATTTTGCAGATGAGGGAACTGTGGCTCGGAGAAGTTAAGTGACTTACCCAAGGTCACACAGCATGCAAGTGGGGGAGCCTGGATTAGAAACCGGCTCCTCTGACTCCCAGGTTTCTTTCCACTAGGGTACACTGCCTCCCCGGTTTTCAAAGTGCTCCACCAACTGGCTTCCAAAGAGGCCCGGCCCACCCCCCTGCTCGTAGCCCCCTTCCCCCCCGCCCCCACCAAGTCACAGCTCGGGCTAATGCGACCAGCCGACTTCTGCATCATTCCCACTTTGATTCCGGTGCCCAGCCTGGCGTGCCAGCTCGTTCGTTTTGATAGTCTAATTGATTTCTTCCTGGCTCTCGGGTCGCATCTGCCCGATTGTTGCTGTGAGACATTAGCTCTGCGGGGAGACCACGCTGCTTAAAGTGGAATCTCGACTAAATAGTTTCAAAGCTGAACAGTTTGACAGGCTGCAGTGGGGAATCCCAGAAGCGGGTAGCTGCTCTACGCAGGTCCGGATGGTCTCACTGGGCCTGGGGCCACTGGGCCTGAGGACACTGGACGCTCCTGGTCAAATGGAAACCTGAGGTCCACTCTTCAAGGGCTTGAAAGAAATAGCAGCAGCAGTATTTCTTGAGCACCCACGCGTTGTGGGGCATTCTTGTAGCCACTCGCCAAGTGCAGGATAAAGATGTGGCTGAGTCAATACTGGATCCAGAGGAATAACAGCAGGGAACTGCTACAGCAAAGAGTACGCAGAAAATCCCTGGAATCGGATCTACTCACTCTTTTTTTTAAAAAAATAGTATTTGTTAAGCGCTTACTATGTGACAGACACCGCTCTAAACTCTCGGGTAAGGACAGGTTAATTAGGTCAGACACAGTTCTTGTCCCATATGGAGCTCCCAGACTAAGTAGGAAGGAGACCAGGTATTTAATCCCATTTTACAATTGAAGAAACTGAGATACAAAGAAGGCAAGTGACTTGCTCAAGGTCACACAGTAAGCACTTGGAAGATCTGGGACTAGAATCAGGCCCATGCTCTTTCCACCAGGTCAGGGGGCTTCCCAAACAATAAATCAATCATATTTATCAAGCGGTCACTGTGTGCAGAGCACTGTACTAAGCGACTGGGAGAGTACGATATACAGAATTAGTAGACACATTTCCTGCCCACAGCACGCTTTCAGTCTAGGGGGGAGACAGACATTAATATAAATAATTACATATATGTGCATAAGTGCTATGGGGCTGAGGGACCTGGGAATAAAGAGTGCAAATCAAAGTTCGAGGGCGACTCAGAAGAGAGTGGGAGAAGAGGAAATGAGGGCTTAGTCTGGGAATGCCACTTAAAGGAGATGTGCTTTTAATACGGCCTTAATAGTACTTAAGACTAATTAGTACCAAGTGCAAGCACTTAGCACCGTACTCTGCACACAGTAAGCTCTCAGTACATTAATACTGATTATCTGATTACGGCATCAAAGTCTTTACTGGTCTCCCCACTTCAAGCCCCTCCCCTCTTTAGTTTACTTTTCAAACAGCTGCAGGTTTCTTCGAGTAAAAACGGCGTTCAAGCCCTACCGTTCTCTCTTCAAAAGCCTCCACCGCCCACCCATCTCTTCTAGCATAAAACTAAAGCCCCTAACTAGAAAGGCTCTCCACCTTCTGCTTCCCTCTTAACTATCTGCTCTTTTCTCCTCCGATGATCCAGTCTCTGCTCCTCGCCCACTCACGGTGAAGCTTTTCCTCAGTCTTAAGGCTACCTACCATCTCCATCAATTTCTCAATTTCATTCATTCAGTAGTATTTACTGAGCGCTTACTACGTGCAGAGCTCAAATCCAATCAGCAGCCTAGAGTTCCCCCAAATCCACCAACCCCCTCTCCTCCCCTTCTTCAATCCCTCTGAGAAAACCCCCTCCTCCAGCATGCCTTCCTCGGTTGATCCTCGCCTTCTTAGTGTAGCACTGACCCACCTTAGCTCTCGTGGGCATATCTGCTCATTTGTTATATCATAATAAAAATAACGGTGATTATTCACAGTGCTAAGTGCCGGGGCAATTACAAGATAGTCATTCATTCGCAGTTATTGAGCGCTTACTGTCTGCAGAACACGGTGCTAAGCGCTTGGAAAGTACAGTTCGGCAACCAATAGAGACAATCCCTACCCAACAAAGGACTCACAATCTGGAAGGGGGGAGACAAATCAGATACATTCTCCATTCTACATGGGGCTCATCATCCAAGAGGGAGGAAGAACAGAAAGCCACAGCTCCATTTTCCAGAGGAGGGAACAGAGACACAGAGAAGTGAAGTGACTTGCCCAAGGTCACCCAGAGGATCAGTGGCTGGACCGGGACTAGAGTCTCCTGACTCCTGGACCCGTGCTTTCTCCTCTAGGCTCCACTTTGAATTCAATGTCCTCATTTCTTACAGCGTGGCTCACTGGAAAAAGCCCGGGCTTGGGAGTCAGAGGTCATGAGTTCCAATCCCAGCTCTGCCACTCGTCAGCTGTGTGACCGTGGGCAAGTCACTTAACTTCTCTGGGCCTCAGTTACCTCATCGGTAAAATGGAGATTAACTGTGAGCTCAAGTGGGGCAACCTGATTACCCTGTATCTACCCCAGCGCTTAGAACAGTGCTCTGCACATAGTAAGCGCTTAACAAATACCAACATTTTATTTTTTTTATTTTTATTTCTTAAGCACTTACTATGTGCCAGGCACTGTACTGAGCAGTGGAGCGGATACAAGCAAGTAGGGTTAGACACAGTTCCTGTCCCACATGGGGCTCACAGTCTTAATGCCCGTTTTCCAGATGAAGGAAGAGAGGCGTAGAGAAGTGAAGTGACTTAGCCAAAGTCACACAACGGACAAGTGGACAGAATTAGAACCCAGGTCCTTCTGATTCCCAGGGCCAGGCTCTATTCACTAGGCCACGCTGCTTTTCAGTTTGTCTTCTTTCGTCTCTAAATTTTATTCTCCTACCTCCCCCTCCCCCTTCAGTTACCAGATAATAATAATGATAGTAATAATAATAATAGTTAAACACTTAGGCTGTACCTAGCACTGTGCTAAGCACTAGATTAGCTACAAGCTAATCAGATCAGACACAGTAGTCCCTGCTTCACATGGGACTTACCATCTAAGTGGGGAAGGAGTACAAGTATTCAATCTTCATTTTACAAGTAAGGAAACTGAGGCACAGAAAAATTAAGAGACTTGCTCAAGGCACACAGAAGGAAAATGGTGGGCCAGGATTAGAACCCAGGTCCTCTCACTCCTAGTTCTGGGTTCTTGAATCAGTCAGGTCTTTCCTAGACCAGCAACTGCCCCTCTGGATAACCCATCCAGGTCGACCCACAGGGGATTTGGGGCTACTTTATGCAAACGTCCCCTGTCAACTCTCCCTAGAAGAATCCTGGTTGTGAAGGAGAGAGAGAACCTGTTTCTGAGCCACCACCACCAATAGGTCTATATTCGGATGACTCAATCTGTCAATATTTGGTGATTGTCTCTCCCACTCGAGCCACGCCACGTACCTCTGCTGTCCTTTTCCTGGTTCCCAATAGAAGCAGCGTGGCCTAGTGGATAGAGCATGGGCCTGGGAGTAAGAAAAACCTGGGTTCTAGTCCCAGCTCCACCACCTGTCTGCTGTGTGACCTTGGACGGAGCCACTTCACTTTGCCTCATTTACCTCTTCTGTAAAATGGGGATTAAAACTATGAGTCCCATGTGGGACGTGGACTGTGTCCAACCTGATTATCTTGTATCTATCCCAGAGCTTAGAACAGTGCCTGGCACTTAGTAAGTGCTTAACAGATACCATTTTTTAAAAAAAATACAGTGCCTCACGCCCACTGGGCAGTCAGTACATGCCATCGCCTTCACCTGCCCTCTCTCCCAACGTTGAAGGCCAGAGTACCAATACCGTGGTCAGCATGGATGGCCGCTCCATGAGAGTGAAGGAATCACCCCGAATCGATCCCCCGGCCTGGGTGCCTAGGAGGCGAACCCACTAACTTCTCCCCTGAAGCATGTTGGACGGGACAGGCAGCCATGTAGGCGCGTAAGCTCTTCGTGGGGAAGGAGCAAGTCTACCATTTCTGTTCTATTGTACTCTCCCAAAACGCTTAGTACAGCGCTCTGTAGTGAAGTGACTTACGCAGATCACACAGCAGGCAAGTGGCAGAGGAAGAATTAGAACCCAGGCCTGTCCCCCTTCCACTAGGCCACGAGCTCCATCTGCTCCCTTCTGCCATTATACCCCAGGTTTCATTTCTAAGCACACACACCCTTTCTTGTTCTCACTCTGTCACCTTTGACCTCTTGTTCATACTCTTCCCCCTGCCGGGAACTCTCTCCGACTTCAAATTGTGGGAACTCCCTTCCCTCACCAGACTCCAGCTCTCCTATCTTCAAAGCCAACTGAAAATCACCCCTACCTAGGATACCATTCTGTTTTCTTCTCTTTAGTCCTTACCACTGGCTTTAAAGCACTCACTCAGCTCACCCCCTCCTACCTCACCTCACCGATCTCCTACTCCAACCCAGCCCATGTACTCCACTCCTCTAGCACCAGTCTCGTCTATCTCCCGTCAACCCCTTTCCCACATCCTCCCCCTATCCTAGAATTCCCTCCCCTTCCATATTCGCCAGACTCCCACTCTCCCCACCTTCAAAGCATTATTCAGGTCCCATGTCCTCCAAGAGGCCTTCCCCAATTAAGCCCTCTTCCCCCCAGCTCACTTTCCCTTCTGTACTATCTACCTACTGCAACCTGTGACCTTCGGGCATTTGATATTCGCCCCACCCTCAAACCCGCAGCACTTATGTACCTATCTCTAAATTATATATTATCAATTCTTTATTTATAGTCACTGTCTGTCTCCCCCTCTAGACTGTAAGCTCGTTCTCTGCTGGACTCTGTTGTATTGTACTCTCCCAAGCCCTTAGTACAGTGTTCTGCAAACCTATGTGCTCAATAAATACCACCGATTGATGGAACGATTCTCCCTCTGTCACATCCTCCCAATTTAAAAGCCCTTCCTGGTGGCTGTCAGTGTGTGTTGATAATACAGGCCCTCTGATTTAAGCCCCTATTTCTTCACCTTTCCACCTTTCTATTCTCTTTTTCCTCCTAATAGCCATTTAGACTACAAACTCCTTTAGAACAGAGATCATTCCTTATACTTCCGTGGTACTATCCCAAGAGCTCACCACGGTGCTCTCTGCTCACTGGCACTCCATACTCAACAAATTCTCAATACTACTAATTGATACTCGCGAGTGCTCGGCGCATAGTAAGCGCTTAACGAATACCAACATTATTATTAGCGCAGTGCTTTTCACACAGTAAACGCTCAAGAAATACCACCGATCGATTGATTTTTAGAATGGTGTAATGTGCTAACTGCTGCACTTTTCTTGTTATTCTTCTTCTAATTTATCGCTTTAGACTGTAAGTTCCTGGTGGGCAGGGGACGTGACTACCGATTCTGTTACACTATACTCTCCCAAGTACTTAGTACTGCTCTATTAACAGTAAACACTAAGATGACACTGGTTGATTTTGCTAGACTTACCTTATGTATCTGCTCTGGTTTCCTGCTTTTTAGTTTTGATCCCCTTATGGAACAGGGATCATGCCTGAAATACTACTTTTATGCCTCTCCCAGCATTTAGGACATTTCTCCTTCCTTCTTTGATCATGTGCCCTACATGAGACAAGGACAGTATCCGGCCTGATTATAATGTATCTACTCATTCATTCATTCATTCAATAGTATTTATTGAGCGCTTACTATGTGCAGAGCACTGTACTAAGCTCTTGGAATGTACAAATCGGTAACAGATAGAGACAGTCCCCGCCCTCTGACGGGCTTACAGTCTAATCGGGGGAGACGGACAGACAATTACAATAGCAATAAATAGAATCAAGGGGACGAACATCTCATTAAAACAATAGCAAGGTTCTAATCCCGGTTCCGCCACTTGCTGTGTGACTTTGGACTCCAATGCTTAGCACAGGACTTGGTACATAGTAAGTACTTAAATACCATTACCACCATTATAATTTTTAAAACCACGATAATTATTATTATTATGGAATTTAAGTGCTTACTATTTGCCAGCCACTGATCTAAGTGCTGGACAAAAATGAGCACACGCATTCATTCATTCATTCAATAGTATTTATTGAGCGTTTACTATGTGCAGAACACCGTACTAAGCGTTTGGAATGTACAAATCGGTAACAGATAGAGACATCCAAGCAGATACTGTCAATAAACATTTTAGTCTAAGGATACAGTCTTAGAGAACAATGAATCCTGACAATACAACCCCAACTGGACACTCCGCACAATTTACATCCCATTTTACTAGCTACAGACAAGAAGTTAGGCTCAATGACAAAATATGGATTTGCATTTTTCTTAAACCAGTTTTGGTTTTACCACGTGAAGCCCAGTCACCGAAACAATGCTCTTCCTATGACTCAGGTTTTATTAGGAATGTGGGAATCGAGCGGGAATAAGAGATCATGTTGGAGATATTAAAGGGATAGAACAGTTAACTTTTCTAATAAGAACTGCAGAAATGCAAAGAAGCCATTTTCCGATCTGATTTTCTTGTATCGGTGCTTGGAAAAGTGCTCTACACCTAGAAGATGCTTTCTGGAAACCGTAACTACCATCCTCCCGAAGCTTCAGTGTGGACTAAGAAGGGTTCAGTCCAGGTTTTTGCAAACATCAAAGAGAAAAGAGACACTTTGTATTTAACTATTGACCAGGGACACCACTGTAAGCGTAGCCTGGTAATGAAAGCATAGACTTGGGAGTCAGAGGACCTAGGTTTAACCCTGGCTCTGACACTTGCCTGCAGTGAGACTTGGTCAAGTCACTTCACTTCTCTGTGCCTCAGTTTCCTCATCTGTAAAATGGGGATTCAAAACCTGTTCTCCCTTTTACCTAGAATGTGAGCCTCATGTGGAACAGGGACTGTGTCTGACCTGATCATCTTGGGTGTGCCCCAGCAATGAATACAGTTCTTGACACATAATAAGCACATAAATACCAATCAATCAATCACTTGTATTTATTAAGCACTTATTATATGCAGAGCAGTGTGGCCTTATGGATAGAGCATGGGCATGGGAGACGGAAGGGCTCGAGTTCTAATCCTGGCTCTGCCACTTGTGTGACCTTGAGTAAGTCACTTAACTTCTCTGTGCCTCAGTTACTTAACCTGTAAAATGGGGATTGAGACCGTGAGCCCCAAGGGGGACAAGGACCGGGTCCAACCTGATAACCTTGTATCTACGCCAGTATCTGGCACACGGTAAGTGTTTAACAAATGCTGCAAAAAAATAAAAACAACAGAATTGGTAGACACATTCCTTGCCCACAAAAAGCTTATGGTCTAGAGAGGGAGACAGACATTAGTATAAATAAATAAATTAGAGATATGTACGTAAGGGTCTGGGATTGCGGGAGTGGTGAATGAAGGGTGTAAATCCAAGTGCGAGGGCAATGCAGAGGAGAGTGGGGGAAGAGGAAATGGGAACTTAGGGAAGACCTCTTAGAGACGCGGTTTTAATAAGGCTTTGAAGATGGGGAGAACGATCGTCTGTTGAACATGAAGTGGGTGTTCCTTCCAGGACAGAGGCAGGTCTTGGGCAAGAGGTCAGCAGCGAGATAGATGAAATTGAGGTACAGTGAGTAGATTTGTAACAGAGGAGTGAAGTGTGCGGGCTGGGTTGCAGTGGGTGAGCAGCAAGTCTCCCAGGGACTTAGGACAGAGCTTGGCACATAGTGAGCACTCAAATTCAATTGAATATGAATAGACAACCCACTGGAGGAGTTTGGATAAGAATGGGAGGAAGAAGGATCAGTAATAACTGGCGCCCAGAGACGCAGAGTACATTTGTTTTAAGATAGGAAGACTTGGGTGTGTTTGAAGCCGGAGGAGAATGAGCCATCAGAGAGTAAACAGGGAGGGAAGAAGAGTAGGTGTCTGTTTTTAGAAAGGGGAAAATTTTGCCTCGTTCACACCTGTCCTGCCATGGACCCCTGGCCCGTGCCCTACCTCTGGCCTGGAATGCCCTCCCTCCTCATATCGGCCAAACTAGCTCACTTCCCCCTTCAAAGCCCTACTGAAAGCTCACCTCCTCCAGGAGGCCTTCCCAGACTAGAGTCCCCCCTTTTCCTCTGCTTCGCCTCCCCTCCCCATCACCCCAATCCCTCCCTGTGCTCTACCCACCTCCCTGCCCCACAGCACTTGGGTATGTATGTATATACTTATTATTCTATTTATTTTATTAATGATGTATATATATATATCTATAATTCTATTTATTTATATTGATACTACTGATGCCAACTTGTTTTGTTTTGTTGTCTGTCTCCCCCCCTTCTAGACCGTGAGCCTGTTGTTGGGTAGGGATTGTCTCTATCTGTTGCCAAATTGTACTTTCCAAGTGCTTAGTACAGTGCTTTACACACAGTAAGCGCTCAATAAATATGATTGAATGAAAGAATGAAAGGTGAAGGATAGATTCGCAAGAAAAGCTAGAGGTCGAATGAGAGTCAGCCCAGAAAGATGAGAGAGGGGCCTAGGAGCAGCATAGATTAGTGGAAAAAGTGCAGGCGTCGGAGTCAGAAGACCTGGGCTCTAACCCCGACTCCATCCTTTGCCTGCTGTTTGAACATGGACAAGTCACTTCGCTACTCTGTGCTTCAGTTCCTTGACTGTAAAATGTGTAGTCAATATATGTTCTCCCTCCTACTTTGGCTGTGAGTCCCATGTGAGACAGGGACTATGTCTGACCTAATTAACTCGTATCTTCCCCAACTCAAAGAGCAGTGCGTAGCCCATAGTAAACACTTCAATATCACAATAATATTATCATTATTTATTTTGTATTTACCCCAGTGTTTAAAACAGGGCTTGGCAGAGACTAAGCACTTAAATACCCTGTCATTAAAGTTATTGTCATTATTATTATTATTGTGACCTAGTAAATAAATCAACTGTCTGGAAGTCAGAAGGACTTGTGTTCTAATCCTGGCTCCGTCACTTATCTGTTGTGTGACTTTGGGCATGTTGCTTAATGTGTCTGTGCTTCAGTTACCTCATCTGTAAAATGGGGATTAAGACTGGGAGCCCCATGTGGGACAGGGACTGTGTCCAACTTGATTAGTTTGTGTCCACCCTAGCCCTTAGTACAGTGTCTGGCACCCTATTTATTTTGTTAATTTTGTTAATGAAATGTACATCGCCTTGATTCTATTTAGTTGCCATCGGTTTTTACGAGATGTTCTTCCCCTTGACTCTATTTATTGCCATCGTTCTCGTCTGTCCGTCTCCCCCGATTAGACTGTAAGCCCGTCAAACGGCAGGGACTGTCTCTATCCGTTGCCGACTTGTTCATTCCAAGCGCTCAGTACAGTGCTCTGCACATAGTAAGCGCTCAATAAATACTACTGAATGAATGAATGAACATAGTAAGTGCTTAACAAATACCATTATTATTATGATCATCAATTACTAGGGATGTGAGGAGCCCGGGAAACTTTGGGAATGGTTTCGATTCTGTCAGATAAATAATTGGCGAGATCATCGGCTTAAGAGAAGGGCAAGGTGAGAAGCACCGGGGTTTCAGGAGGGTTTCTAGACCATAAGCTAGTTGTGGGCAGGAAATGTGTCCGTTTATTGTTGTATTGTACTCTCACAAGCGTTCAGTACAGTGCTCTGCGCATAGTAAGCACTCAACAAATACGATTGAATGAGTTAAAATCTGGAATAACTGGACGGGACAATGGGTATGGCAGCCTCTGAGAGAGAAGCAGTGGATAAGAGAGCAGAGTTATAGTGAGAACAGAAGAATTTGGAGTGTCCGTGATCACCTCGTGCCTGGATTTCTTCTAAGAGCAGTGCGCGGTCTCAGAGCAGGAATAGAGGAAGATCACTGTGAAGGGGATGCAGCGTGGAAGGTTGTGGAGGGGGTGAGAGAATCGATTTTGGCGGACAGGGTAGTACTGAGGACGTGAATTTGTAGCTCAGGAGAATCAATGCTTTTTAGTGAGTACTTATTATGTGCTGTACTAAGCTCTTGGGTGAGTACAATAAAACAAAATTAACAGATATGTTCCCCGCCCATAACAAGCTTACAGTCTAGAGAGAAGACAAAAGAGAGAATCTAAAGAAAGAAAGAGCAGGAATCTTAGCCAGAGCAGGAATCTTAGGCCCATTTTACAGGTGGGGAAACTGAGGCACACAGAGGTTAAGAGACTTGCCGTTGATCATCGAGCAACTGGTGGAGTGTGGACAAAAAATTCATTCAATCGTTTTATTGACCGCGTTTACTGCGTGCAGAGCACTGTACTGAGTGCTTGGAAAGTACGATTCGGCAACAGATAGAGACAATCCCCACCCAACAATGGGCTCACGGTCTAGAAGAGGAAGACAGACAACAAAACAAAACAAGTAAACTGGCATCGATAGCATCAAAAAATCAAGTCTCTTGGCTCCTAAACCTAGAATTCCTCATCAGTTCATCAGGGCACCTCAATTATTATTATGGTATTTGTTATGCACTTCTATGTGCCAAGCACTGATCTGAGTACTGGGGTAAATGTAATTTAATTAGGTTGGACCCAGTTCCTGTCTCACAAGAGACGCACGGTCTAAGTACCAGGGAGAACGGACGTCGAATCCCCATTTTACAAATGAGGAAACTAGGCACAGATAAGTGACTTGCCCAAGGTCTACTGCAGGCAGATGGCCAAGCCAGAATTAGAACCCAGGTCCTCTGACTCTTAGGCCCGTGCTCTTTCCGCTAGGCGACACTGCTCCTTGAGCAGAATAGGCTCTTTGGCCCTAATGAAATTGGTCATCCGCCATGGCGCACAGCTGATGCTTGGAGTTCAGGTCAGATTGATTCAAATGAAGAGCAAGCGGGAAGAGCTATAGGATAGCATTTCAAATATGTGCCTTTTCTCAGATCATTTATTATGCCCTTATCTGAAGTCATTTTGAAAATGCCACAAAGTCCAGTTATTGCTTCACGGGAGGGAAATGCGATGAGTCAGGAGTCCGGCTCCATTGGGGCCCAATGGAAAGCAGATGTTATGGATTGCCTCTTCTCCTGCTCTGGTGCTTTAACATCCTATCTCCCATCAAATGCCCGTACCGCTTCGCGACTATTGAATGCCAGCTCTGTAGCTTTGATATTTCCCCCCTCCACTTTTAGCACTTAGTAGAATCTATTTCGGTAATTCCGCCTTTGGGCCAAAATAAAATCAGCTTTGATCTACCTCGGATGATCATATATTAGCTGAGTTCTGAAGCGCTTGTCTTTCATACATGTGTAGCCCTAGCCTGTTATTAAACATGCTAGGCAAGGCCAACACCATTTGCTATTCCTTAAAGTCATTAAATTCACTAAAATTCCATATTAAAACCGTAAAAAGCTCAGTCTTACACTGTTGCTTCATGTATTCACGCTTTGTTTATATGTTTGTCAGAGAGACAGTTTGGTTTCCCTTTTAGCTCTTCCAAAACGGGATTACTTGGGGAACGTTCTCCTCTCAGTGGATTTAATTTAGTCTTGTTCTTTTTTTTTATTGCTTTCAGCCACACCCACCCTGCAGGTAAACTTCACTCTCAGTAGTGTTAGATTCAGAAACAAAAGACGGTTATAGAGTGGGAAGCTACACCCCTAGCCATTGGAAATAACTAGGAAGATCCAGATTGCCGCTTGAGAACAGAAAACCTGGAAAATTGGATTTTATCCCTTCACACTGATGCGGTTGGGTCTGGGACATCTTGGTATGTCTTTGTTCTTTGTGGAATTGTTCAGAGGAGGAGAGCAGAGTGGTGGTACTGTGTTGTCACATGTCTACTTGCTCTAGTAAGCTCTCCCAAATGCTTGGCACAGTAAAGTGAGTGTTCGCTAAGTACTGCGTGGCTCAGCGGAAAGAGCATGGGCTTCGGAGTCAGAGGTCATGGGTTCGACTCCCGGCTCTGCCACTTGTCAGCTGTGTGACTGTGGGCGAGTCGCTTCACTTCTCTGTGCCTCAGTTCCCTCCTCTGTAAAATGGGGATGAACTGTGAGCCTCACGTGGGACAACCTGATGACCCTGTATCTCTCCCAGCGCTTAGAACAGTGCTCCGCACATAGTAAGCGCTTAACAAATACCGACATTATTATTATTACTGCCAGTGATGATGATGATGTTGACGAGCGTGGAGAAGAGGAGGAAGTGGTGAAGAAGAAAAGCAGAAGAGGAAGAAAGAAGGGGAGAAAATAAGAAAAGTGGAGGACAAAGATGAAGAATGAATTGGCGCTTCCGTGATATCCCAGTGCCTGGCACCAGCAAGTGTATGGAAAAGTCTTGCAGCAACTTCACTCGTTCATTCCTTCATTCAATCATATTTTTTGAGAGCTTACTGTGTGCAGAGCATTGTACTAGGCAACTGGAAGAGCACAGTACAGCAATAAGTAGACACATTCCCTGCCCACAATGAATTTACACCAACCTACTCCTTGCATTTGGGCCATGGAGGGATCACAACTGGGCCAGTCATCACTTCTGATGGGAAACTCAGTGACTATCAATACGCTCATTCAGAATGGAAGCTCTCTGCTTTCTGTTGGACCCAATTTTTGAGGGTCGAACAAATTCCTCATGCTAGACCATCACCAACGATCTGTTCCATCGCATACGAGCAGATTCGATTACTACCTAGATTTCAGGCTGTGTAAGAATTTGGGTGTTTACCCATACCCATACATACCCATTTCTCTTATATCTGCAACTCATTTAGGGTCTGTCTCCCCACACCTGGCCCCCCGTGCTAGAGTTGGAGAAAGCCAAGCTGAAAGCAGTCCTAGGAATGGGAGGGTGTTGCACTGATGATAAAAATGCCATTTTCATTTTTGCATCTTCAATTTTGCTATTGGCTCTGTGTGTGTATGTGTTTTCTCTTTCAGGAAAGAAAACATGGTGCCTAGAAACGGATTATGCTGATGCTTTTGGCAGGAAAAAATGCTGTGGTTTAGCGGGCTGATTTTTTGTTGTTGTTGCTTAACTTTTCACTGTCTTATTGCTGAATGCTGCAGGGAAATACAACATGGCTTAGTCACAATTGGCTTCAACTTTCATGCACAACCAAGGCAATTTACACATACACACGGCAGAAACCAATGGAAGGGTGTTCCTCCACAATGGAGGAATGGGGTGATTGATTTTAGAGTTTATCTCCTCTGCTAGATTGGAAGTTTCTTGAGGACACAGGGATCATGTAAACTAGTTCTAATATATTATCTGAAGTGCTTAGTACAGTGCTCTCCACCCAGTAGATACTAAACACTAGAAATTGATGCCTGTGTCTTTGACATCTTTACTCTTCACAGGCTGTTGCCCGGCCGACCAGATGTGAAGTATCGACCCCTCATTTCCCCACCTTATTCATCCTCCATTCTGTGTTACCTATGCTCTTTTCATTCATTTACTTCATTCAATCGTATTTATTAGGCACTTACTGTGTGCAGAGCACTGTACTAAACGATTGGGAAAGTGCAATACAGCAATAAAGAGTGGCAATCCCTGCCCACAACGAGCTCACAGTCCCCTAGGTGCCCCTAAGGCGATTTGATACCGGCCCAGCCCAGCCCCAACAGCCCTCATTTACCTCTCCTTATACTTTGTCATTTCCCCATCTGTAATTTATTTCAACGTCTATCTCTCTCTAGACTGCAAGCTCCTTGTGGGCAGGGAATGTGTCTACCAACTTTGTTGTATTGTACTTCACCAAGCACTCAGTACGATGCTCTGTACCTACCGAACACTCAATAAGCACTGTTAATTGATGACAGTTCATTCAATAGTATTTATTGAGCGCTTACTATGTGCAGAGCACTGTACTAAGCGCTTGGGATGAACAAGTCGGCAACAGATAGAGACGGTCCCTGCCGTTTGACGGGCTTACAGTCTAATCGGGGGAGACGGACAGACGAGAACAATGGCGATAAACAGCGTCAAGGGGAAGAACATCTCGAAAAAACAATGGCAACTGAATAGAATCGAGGCGACGTACAATTCATTAACAAAATAAATAGGGTAACGAAAATATATACAGTTGAGCGGACGAGTACAGTGCTGTGGGGATGGGAAGGGAGAGGTGGAGGAGCAGAGGGAAAAGGGGAAAATGAGGCTTTAGCTGCGGAGAGGTAAAGGGGGGATGGCAGAGGGAGTAGAGGGGGAAGAGGAGCTCAGTCTGGGAAGGCCTCTTGGAGGAGGTGAGTTTTAAGTAGGGTTTTGAAGAGGGAAAGAGAATCAGTTTGGCGGAGGTGAGGAGGGAGGGCATTCCAGGACCGCGGGAGGACGTGACCCAGGGGTCGATGGTGGGATAGGCGAGACCGAGGGACGGTGAGGAGGTGGGCGGCGGAGGAGCGGAGCGTGCGGGGTGGGCGGTAGAAAGAGAGAAGGGAGGAGAGGTAGGAAGGGGCGAGGTGACGGAGAGCCTCGAAGCCTAGAGTGAGGAGTTTTTGTTTGGAGCGGAGGTCGATAGGCAACCACTGGAGTTGTTTAAGAAGGGGAGTGACATGCCCAGAGTGTTTCTGCGGGAAGATGAGCCGGGCAGCGGAGTGAAGAATAGACCGGAGCGGGGCGAGAGAGGAGGAAGGGAGGTCAGAGAGAAGGCTGACACAGTAGTCTAGCCGGGATATAACGAGAGCCCGTAATAGTAAGGTAGCCGTTTGGGTGGAGAGGAAAGGGCGGATCTTGGCGGACAGTTCTCCCACAAAGCATAGTACTGAGTCTCAACTCCCCACTTTTCTGCACCTAAAACTGGCTAAGATGCCAAGAGACTGAACTTCAGGACATAAACACGATAGCGGCATCTGTATGCTCGGCATGACCTAGAACAGTTAGCAGAATAATGAATCCTCCTAAGGTAGCCGTGAGGGTGAGCAAAGGAGGAGAATCAGTCTTCGAGGATTTTTTTCCACACCAAATAAAATCCTTTTCTCACAGTGCGAAGACCATCCAAGGCAGGAGCAGGGTGGAGCCTCAAGGAGGGAAGGGGGAAAAGTGGTGAGAAGAGAGAAGAGAGTGACGAATTTATCACTTCCTCCAACACCACTTTAAATCTAAGATGACCTGAGCCCAACCATCCCACTAGGGTCAGTGGGTAAGAGCAGGGCAGCTAGTCATGAACTAAGCCCTCATTTCCTCTTCTCCTATCCCCTTTTTCGTACTTGGATTTGTATCCTGTAGTCATTCATTCCACCCTCAACCCCACAGCACTTATGTACCAATCCATAATCTTGCATATGACCGGTTAGGGACCCTTCGTCCCTTGAGAATTTGGCAACATTTAGGCACCAGAAATATGTTATAAGAAAATGAAATGTCCCTCCAAAGGGTTTTTTCCATCGGGTTTTGCTTGGGATGATGTAAAATTAGTTGTCTTCTGAGATTTTTGAGATGCCACTGATGCCTGTCATACTACTGATGCTTTTCTACTTTACTGTCTCCCCGCTTCTGGACTGTGAGCCCTTTGTTGGGTAAAGATTGTCTCTATTTGTTGCTGAATTGTACTACTCTCCAATTGCTTAGTACACTGCTCTGCACACAGTAAGCGCTCAATGAATGCAATTGAATGAATGATCTATTTATTTATATCAGTGCTTATCTCCCCCTCTAGACTGTAAGCTCACTATGGGCAGGGAACCTGTCCATCAACTTTATTATCTTGTACTCCCCCAAGCAGATGATATGAATAATGATAACAGTAGTAATGATAGTTTATGGTATTAGTCTATGTCCCAGAAACTAAGCACTGGGGTAGATACAAGCTAATCAGGTTGGACGCAGCCCCTGTCCCAGATGAGGGAACTGAGGCACAGAGAAGTTATTGACTTGCCCAAGGTCATGCAGCAGACAGGTACAAGTACAGTGCTTAGCACACAGTAGCAGTCGATATATGATTGACTGGAGATTACGGCCACTCACCGTTTCCAAACTGGCCTTTCCAGTCAAATTGTTAGGGTGTGGCTGTGGCCGGGATCCAGAGTCCTCCTTTGCTTCAGCGATGGGAGCAGGAGCTCCTGCCACTGACGCCACCGCCCATAACCATCATCACAGGAAGGTTCTGTGTCCCATCCCTGGCTAAAGACCCCTGCCTTTGGATTTTCTGGGGGCAACTCTGAACCCCCATTTTGAAATGTCTGGAAGCCTTTTTTCATAGGAAATCTGCTTCAGGAATTTTGTTTCTTCATCTGGAGCTAGTCTGATGGACTTGAAAATTAATGAGAATGCATAGTGTCTTCAAGGAGGCAGTCGATCCTGGGTTTCCCATCAACTTAGCTTTGGTTTTGAAGCATTCGAACATCTCTCCCCCTTCTAATAACAATAATGATAATAATGTTGGTATTTGTTAAGCACTTACTATGTGCAGAGCACTGTTCTAATTGCTGGGGGAGATACAGGGTAATCAGGTTGTCCCACGTGAGGCTCACAGTCTTAATCTGTCTTAGTCTTACCTCATCTGTAAAATGGCGATTAAGACTGGGAGCCCCACGTGGGACAACCTGATTCCCCTGTGTCTACCCCAGCGCTTAGAACAGTGCTCTGCACATAGTAAGCGCTTAACAAATACCAACATTATTAATCCCCATTTTACAGTTGAGGGAACTGAGGCACAGAGAAGTTAAGTGACTTGCCCACAGTCACAGAGCTGACAAGTGGCAGAGCTAGGATTCGAACCCATGACCTCTGACTTCCAAGCCCGGGCTCTTGCCACTGAGCCACGCTGCTTCTCATACCTTACCTCACTGATTTCTTACTATAACCCAGCCTGCACATTTCACTCTCATAATATCCCAGTTGGATGATAGTGTCAGCCTGCTCTCTGATCTCCCTTCCTCCTCTCTCTCCCCGCTCCAGTCTATTCTTCACTCCGCTGCCCGGCTCATCTTCCTGCAGAAACGCTCTGGGCCTGTCACTCCCCTTCTTAAAAAACCTCCAGTGGTTGCCTATCGACCTCCGCATGAAAC
Organism: Ornithorhynchus anatinus; assembly: GCF_004115215.2. Taxonomy (NCBI): domain Eukaryota; kingdom Metazoa; phylum Chordata; class Mammalia; order Monotremata; family Ornithorhynchidae; genus Ornithorhynchus; species Ornithorhynchus anatinus. The sequence continues at coordinate 62,394,209 of NC_041735.1, read as the reverse complement.
AAAAACTTCTCACTCTAGGCTTCGAGGCTCTCCATCCCCTTGCCCCTTCCTACCTCTCCTCCCTTCTCTCTTTCTACCGCCCACCCCGCACCCTCCGCTCCTCCGCCGCCCACCTCCTCACCGTCACCCGGTCTCGCCTATCCTGCCGATGACCTCTGGGCCACGTCCTCCCACCCTCCTGGAACGCCCTCCCTCCTCACCTCCGCCAAACTCATTCTCTTCCCCTCTTCAAAACCCTACTTACAGCTCACCTCCTCCAAGAGGCCTTCCCAGACGGAGCATCCCCTTTTCCCTCTGCTGCCTCTCTGCCCCCCACTTCACCTCCCCTCAGCTAAGCCCCTTTTTACCTCCCTTTCCTTCTGCTCCTCCCCCGCTCCCTTCCCGTCAGCACTGTGGTCGTCTGCTCATTTGTATAAATTTTTATTCCCCTATTTATTTTGTTAATGAGATGTACATACCCTTGATTCTATTTACTGCTATTGTTTTAATGAGATGTACATCCCCTTGATTCTTTTTATCGCTATTGTTTTTGTCTCCCCCGATCAGACTGTAAGCCCATCTGCGGGCAGGGACTGTCTCTATCTGCGGTCGATTTGTACATTCCAAGTGCTTAATCCAGTGCTCTGCACATAGTAAGCTCTCAATAAATACTATTGTATGAATGAATGAATAATGCTATTCTACTCACTGTACCTCAGTCTGTCTATGTCGCCACCAACCCCTAGCCCACCTCCTCCCTCTGGCCTGGAATCACGGCACTTACATACCTATGATTTATTCATTTACATTAATGTCCGTTTCCCCTTCGAGACTGTAAACTCATTTTGGTCAGGGAATGCGTCCGTTTCTTCTTATATGATAATCTCCCAAGTGCTTAGTACAGTGCTCAGCACTCAATATATATGATTGATGAACTCCTTTCCTTTTCAGATACAACAGATCACCTCTCTCCCCACCTTCAAAGCCTTACTAAAATCACATCTCCAAGAGGATTTCTTTAAGCACTCATTTCCCCTGTTTTCTCTCCCTTTTGCATCACCTGCACTTGAATCTGTATCCAAAAAGCACTTAATATCCACCCCACTCTCAACCGCACAGCACTTATGTACATATCTGTAATTTATATTGTCTGTCTCCCCCTCTAGACTGTAAGCTCCTTGTGGCCAGCAGACATGTCTGCTGACTCTGTCGTATTGTATTCCTACAAGCCCTAATAGTGCTCCACACACAGTAAGCACTCAATAAACAACACTGATTATCACCTCATCCACCGTAAAAATTCCTTCGTCTCCGGGCAAAATTAACTCTGTGTATACTGGCCAATATTTAAGTTTCAATATCTTTACCACTTTCATTTTTTCCCCTAAACATCAAAGTTTATTAAACATTAATATGCAAAGCCTACATACCAAGGTATTTTTACCAGTCTTTTTGTTATACAGTATCCAGTGGCGATAAACTTGCATTTTTTAATCTACATTCATTTAAATTAAACCAACCATGTCATTCTGTTTTTACTCTTGGGGTAGAAAAGTCACTATGATTACAGGGATGTGCTCAAATGTAAGCAGAGTTATTCAGTCATTCGTTTAATCGTATTTATTGAGTGCTTACTGTGTGCAGAGCCCTGTACTAAGCACCTGGGAGAGTACAATATAACAATAAAGAGATACATTCTCTGTCCACAATGAGCTTTAGAGCTAGGTAGGCAGGGGCAAGTTAACTGAGTGCCTTAAAGCTTAATGGAAGGGGTTTCTCTTTGATGTGGAATTGGGTGGGCAACCACTGGAGGTTTTTAAGGGGTGGGGAAATAAGGATCGAGTGTTTTTTTCAGAAAAAACATCCAAGCAACAGAGGAAAGTATAGACTGGATAGGAAGAGATAGGAGGCAGGGAAGTCACTTGATGCAGAATTCAAGGTAGGATAGGGTAAGTCATCATGGTAGCAATTTGGATGAAGAGGAATGGGCAGATTTTACAGCTATGTGAACCGATAGTATTTTATGTGTTATAATTATCATTATGGTTTTTGTTAAATGTTTCCTATGTATCTAAGCACCGGGGTAGATACAAGTTAATCAGTTTGGAACAAGTTCCTGTCCTACATGGTGCTCACAGTCTAAGTAGGGGAAGGACAGGCAGTGAATCCCCATTATACAGTTGAGAAAACTGAGGCACAAAGAAGTTAAGCTACTTGTCCAAGGTCACCTAGCAGGCAAGCGGCAGGGCCGGGATTAGAACTCAGGTCTTCCGGCTCCCAGGCCTGTACCCTTCCCACTGGGCCACCCTACTCCTCACTGAATGTATGAGTTGAATGGGAGAGAGAGGAATCAAAGGTAGCGCCAAGATTACAGGCTTGTGAGACAGGGAGGATGGTAGACCTGTTTACAGTGATGTGAAAGTCAGGGGGAGCAAGGATTTAGGTGGGAAGATGAGTTGTTTCAGACACGTTAAATTGGAGGTGTTGGTGGGATACTAATCCCAATTCTGCCTGAAGTCCTCTGTATGTCATCTTGGGCACATCATTTTCTATCTCATATTTCCCACATGGGAAAGGGCTGGGTCTGATATCATGATATCATTCCCCAGTGATTAGCACAATGCAATTGCTAAATATGACCATTAGGGATAGTATTTATTAAGCGCTTACCGTGGGCACAGCAGAGTACTAAGCGCTGGGAGAAAATACACAAGTGGGAATTAGATACGGTCCCTATCGCTGGAGGCGGGTGTTCATAATAGAAGAGATTAGTAGGAATAAAGGCCTAATTTTTTCTGCAATGTGTAGACATTTACAGTGGTAATTTGGCTTCTTTCAAACATAAATTAGCAAGTTTGAGGCCCACCTTCAAAGTCACACATGACTTTCCGTGACATTTGCCAAATATCTGGACCAACTTGCCCTCCAAACTGTAGGAGAACCATGTAGGTTCCCCATTCTGAGACCCACCATATGGTCTGCAAATTTCAGGCTTTATGTAGGGTAATGAACAAATCCCATTCTGTGAGTTGGGGAACCCGCTTAAATTCGCGGCAGACACAGAGAATGCTCGTTAGAAAGGAGGCAGTGCCCCCATTGAATGGACAACTTGGACATGGACCACGGTTATCATTTCAGGGCTCTGGAAGCATCAGTCCCAGTTTTCGGTTGGCAGAGTTGACTCAAAGATTCACCCCCATCATCTCCAGTGATTGATTTGGCCTTAATAGCCAGAAGGTGGTTGGAATTTTATTTAGTATTTACTTATTTATTCTTATTAATGTCCTTCTCCCCCTCTAGACCGAAAGTTTGTTATGTCAGGGAATGTATCTTCCAATCCTGCTGTACTGTACTCTCCCAAGTGTTTAGTTCAGTGCTCCGCACAGCGTAAGCACTCAATAAATCCCACTGATTCTGAAACAGGGGCCGGAGTGAATGATTCAAGGACAGCGGCTTGCCCTACTAGATAGAGCACAGGCCTGAAAGTCAGGCAAACCTGGGTATTAATCTCGACTCCGACTGTCTGCTGTGCGACTTTTGGCACGTCACTTAACCTCTCTGTGCCTCATTTACCTCATCCGTAAAATGGAGATTAAAGACTGTGAACCTGGACATTGACTGTGTCCAACCTAATTAGTTTGAATCCACACCAGTGATTAATAGTGCTCGGCATATAGTTAGGGCTTAAAAAATACCATAAAAAAGGAACTTCAAACAGGGCTCCTTATAGACTCGCATCCATAATCTTGGGTTCTTTTAAGAACTGCTGTAAGGTTTGCATTTTCCCAACACAAACTCAAAGTGGTTTTATGAGGCTTGAACAACTTGGGTTTCATGGATATAAATAGAAGTGTAGATGGTTAAAGCTTGAATCCTCATGTTCCCCTAATCCCATTGGATAAGCTATTGTTGCCCACATGGTTCAGACATCTTTCAGGGAGATGTTGAGGCATGAACACTTTTGATTTCAGAGAGTCAGAAGCTGTAAAATGATTTTATGTGAAAGAAAGCCAGATTGAAGCTGCCGCTAATGCATGTGGTGTTTGCCACTGGGTGGTTCTCAAACTCTCTGAGATGCTTTAGAAGAGGTCACGAGGGTCAGAAATGGAATTAAACATTTAATCACATTGGGAAAAGAATAGGGATGCATAGTGAATAGGGCACTGGCCTGGGAGTGAGAAAGACCTGAGTTCTAGTCCTGGTTCTGCCATTTGTCTGTTCTATGTCCTTGGGCAAATCTCTTCACTTCTCTGGGTCTCATTTAAAATGGGGACTAGGATTATGAGTCCCATGTGGGACAGGGGCTGTGTCCAGATGGATTAATTGGTATCTTCCTCAGCATTTAGAACAGTTCCTGGTGCAGTAAGCACTTAACCAATACCATAAAAAAAAAAGAATAGGGGGAAAAACAGGAAAGGTAAAAACAATAGTTGGGAATAGATGATCTGATCCACTTGACCTAGGGAAGCAGTGTGGACCTGGGAGTTAGAGGACTTGGGTTCTAATCCCAGCTCTGCCAACTATCTGCTGTGGGATCTTGGGCAAGTTAACCTCCCTGTGCCTCAGTTTCCCTCCAAGGACTTGTTTCTGGTCTAATACCAGATAGGGCAAGAATCCTAAAGAGACAACAACAAAACCAAAATGCCCATCAATCTGAGGGCAAGACTCTATGAGGGTGAGAAAACTTGCTCCGCCTTCCTAAAAATGGAGGAAATATTATTGGCTCAGACCAAAAGTCCATCCTGCATTTACTATGTGCCAAGTCCAGTGCTAAACCCTGGGGAACATCCAAGCTAATCAGATCAGACACAACCGTGCCCCCTATGTGATTTTATTTAATTTCTACAAATAATGATAAGGGATATATTCAGTGTAAAGAAGATACAGCATCTGCCACCAAAAATATACAATCTGAGGAAACAATACAATAGGGTCCCTTTATGCTCGCTCCTTAATTTCTTTTTTTTGCCCACTACATGAAACTTTGAAATGAAATTAACCAATTATCAAGGGGTAAAATATGATATGATTTTGGTGCTGTCATATCTCGAAAGAGTAATTAAAAGGTTGTGAGGGCATAAGTATATATATATATATATATATATATATATATATATACACACACACACACATATATATATGCGCATATATATTTACACACACACATATGGGAGAAAGAAATTCTGTGCTATCTTTCATAAAAATCATTCCATGATATGCACTGAGTGTTTACTGTGTGCCGAGTTTGAAGATAATCTCTGGGAAAAAAACAGGACAGTAGAGTTAGTAGATTTGAGTTAGAGAAGCGGTGTGGTTTAATGGAAAAAGCACTGGCGTGGGAGTCAGAGGATTTGGGATCTAATCCTGCCTCTGCCACTTGACTGCTGTGTCCAAACAAGCCACTTAACTTCTCCGTGCCTCAGTGATCTCATCTGTAAAATGGGGATTAAGACTGTGAGCCCCAAGAGGGACAATCTGGTTACCGTGTATCTCTCCCAGTGCTTAGAACAGGGCTTGGCACATAGTAAGTGCTTAACAAATACCATAATTACTATCATCATTAATATTGTGTTCTTACTGTGTGCAGGGAATGGTAATCATCTCTTGGGAGAGATCACCTTGTATCCACCCAGCGCTTAGAACAGTGCTTTGCACACAGTAGGCGCTTAACAAATACCAACATTAATTAATCTCAGTACCCTTCACTCAATCGTATTTATTGAGCGCTTACTGTGCTAAGCTCTTGGGAGAGTGCAATATAACAATAAACAGACACATTTCCTACCCACAACGAGCTTCCACTTAATGCAGCCTGCTATTTTAAGCCTGGGAAGTACAAAGCAGAGTGGCAGGATGTCTGTCTCCAAGGCAACAGAGGAGTTTATAGCCTAACAGTGAGCTATTGTGAATCCCCAAATCTCTGGTCATTAACCCCTCTCCTGTGTTTCTAACACACTTTTGACTGATGCCTCTGTGTACACTCTGAGTCAGGGTCTCGGGTTTGCATCTGCCCTACTGTTGGTCCAGGATGGTATGGAAGAAAAGCAGCGCTTAACAAATGCCACCACTGTTATTAAGAAAATAATAATAATAATGATGGCGTTTGTTAAGCGCTTACTATGTGCAAAGCACTGTTCCAAGCGCTGGGGAGGATACAAGGTGATCAGGTTGTCCCACGTGGGGCTCCCAGTCTTCATCCCCATTTTACAGATGAGGTCACTGAGGCTCAGAGAAGTTAAGTGACTTGCCCAAAGTCACACAGCTGACAAGTGGCGGAGCCGCGATTTGAACCCAGGACCTCTGACTCCCAAGCCCGTGCTCTTTCCACCGAACCACGCTGCTTCTTCACGAACTCTGCATTGTGTTTAAAAGGGTACGTCGGAGACAAGTTTACTACTACCAGCGCTTCTTCCAGCAATAGGTCGAGGAGGTTGAAAAGCAGAGATTCCCCTGCTACTCAGTGCCACCTCGGTTCTTAGTAAACCGGAGCTTCCTTTTCTATGGCACAGCAACTAATTTAATCAAAATACAATGCCGGATAAATTCACCAGGAAGGGCAATAACGCCCCTCGGGTGGGGTTTTCTATCTTGTTCTCAAGGAGATTAAACCCACTCAACCCACTGGAGTAGCTAAAGTGCTTAAAGTAGCTAAAGTGAGAAGCGACGTGGTGCAGTGGATAGAACACGGGAGTCAGAAGGTCACTGGGTTCTAATCCCTACTCCGCCACTTGTCTGCTGTGTGACCTTGGGCAAGTCACTTTACCTCTCTGGGCCTCAGTTACCTCATCTGTAAAATGGGGATTGAGACTGAGAGCCCCACAAGGACAGGGACTGTGTCCAACTCGATTTGCTTGTATTCAACCCAAAGCTTAATACAGTGGCCGGCACATAGTAAGCACTTAGCAAATACCATCATTATTTATTATTATTATTATTATTATTATTACTAGCCTCATCTCGTTTTCTGCTGCAGAAACCAAGTGAAGAGGTGCTGTGAACTGGATGGCTTTAGTAACGAGAGGTAGGCCTGCAAGCTGAAACGGTTCGGAGAGAAAAGGAGGGGCAAATGCAGGACTTCGACCTTGATGCTTGCACCGAGGAAGGGACATGGATCTCTGGGAAGCAGGAGAGCCGTCTTCCACTAGAGCTTTGCCCACCAAGCAGACTGTCCTAATCACCATCTGCTGATGTGTGACTCCGTGGCATGGCAGTGTTGATGGGGTTTTCTGATGGGACACCGAACGCAACGAGCCAATTGGCAGGCAAGGGTGCAGAATTTTGCCTGCTGCAAGCCTCAGCGCTTAGTACAGTGCCAGACACATAAGTGCTCGGAAAGAGCCCAGGCTTGGGAGTCAGAGTTCGAGGATTCTAACCCCAGCTCTGCCACTTGCCTGCTGTGTGACTTTGGGCAAGTCATTTAACATCTCTGTGCCTCAGTTACCTCATCTGTAAGATGGGGATTAAGAATGTGAGCCCCATGTGGGACAACCTGATTACCTTATATCTACCCCAGTGCTCAGAACGGTGCTTGGCACATAATAAGCGCTTAAATACCATTACTATTATTATTATTATTAAATACCATAATTATTACTATTACAGTCTTCACCCTCATTAGCCAACCACAGGCAGAGCTGGGATTACAATTACCCTAGACTATAAACTCATTGTGGGTAGGGAATGTGTCTATTATTATATTGTACTCTCCCAAGTGCCTAGTACAGTGCTCTTCATCAGTAAGTGCTCAATAAATATAAATGATAATTGACTGACTAGACTACAACTAGAATCTAGTCCTTCTTCCTCTAACAGCAGGGCACAGAATACCACTATTATGTTGTAGTCACTTTGGCTATAATAATAATTATTATGGTATTCCCCCCTTTTAGTCTGTGAGCCCATCGTTGGGTAGGGATTATCTCTATTTGTTGCCGAATTGTACTTTCCAAAAGTTTAATACAGTGCTCTGCACACAGTAAGTGCTCAATGAATACGATTGAATGAATGAATGATATCTGTTAATCGCTTATTATGTGCCAGGCACTGTACTAAGCCCTGGGGTGGGTACAAGCAAATCCAGCTGGACACAGTCCATGTCCCACACAGGGCTCACATTCTTCATTCCCATTTTACAGATTAGGTAACAGAGGCAGAGAGAAGTGAAGTGGCTTGCCCAAGGCCACACAGCGAAGAAGAGGTAGAGCCGGGATCAGAACCCACATCCTTCTGACTCCCAGCCCTGTGCTCTATCTCCCGCACCATGCCGCTCCATAAATAGGCATAAAATTTGGACATTTGATATCCCACCCCCCAATCCCATAGCACTTATGTACAGATCTTTAAATTATGTATTATAAATTATTTATTCATATTCATGTCTGTCTCCCCCTCTAGACGCAAAAGCTAGTTATGGGCAGGGAATGTGTCTGCTAATTCTGTTAATAATCATAATTGGTATTTGCTAAGCACTTACTTTGTGCCAGGCGCTGTACTTTGTGCTGGAGTGGATACAGCAAGCTGGGGATGGACACAGTCCCTGTTGTTTTCTTTTGTACTCTCCTAACTGCTTGGTACAGTGCTTTGCACGTACTAAGCGCTCAACAAATACGATTGATTGATAAAATTCCTACACTTCCTTCTTACCGTGCTTGTACTCCCACCTACCTAACTCGTTGGTTGTGCCGGCGGACCCTGGAGGAACAAGACTTGCAGGGCTGAGAGACGACGCAGACGGAGCTGCCCCATTCACTAATCCCATAATAATAATATTAATCCAACCCTCGGCGGAGTTCCTTGGCCCCGAAGCCTTCCTGACCAGATCCAGGCCCGTCTGTCGTCAACCAACCACAGGAAGAACCGGGACTATAACTACATTAGACTGCAAACTCGTTGTGGGCAGGGAATATGTCTGTAATCATCATAGTGTACTCTCCCAAGCACCTAGTACAATGCTCTACACCAGTAAGCCCTCAACAAATATAACTAATGATTGACAAGACTATAATTGACGGTTTATGGCGGAAGACTCCACCACCGTCATAGAGGATCATCATCCTCTATGACTCCCCCAACCTCTCTGCATCCAAGATTTGGCATCCAAGGGTTAAATACTGCCCCAAGGTCCATATAGGACATGCCCTGTTGGGGATAATAAGAAAAACAATTATAAAAAAAAAAAATGTGGCTACACTTTTATCCCCAATAGGGCATGTCCTATAAGTGTAGCCACGTTTTTTTATTGTTTTTCTTAAGCGCTCATTGTGTGCCAGATATCTAAGTACTGGGGTAGATACAAGCTAATCAGGTTAGGTGCAGTCCCTGTCCCATATAGGGTTCACAGCCTCAGTCCCCATTTTACAGATGAGGTAACTGAGGCACAGAGAAGTTAAATGACTTGTCCAAGGTCACGCAGTAGACAAGCGACAGAGCTGGGATTAGAACCCGTGTCCTTTTGATTCCCAGGCCCGTGCTCTAACCATTACGTGACACTGCTTCTTCGCTTTTGGCGGCCAGAATGAATCGACTAGCAATCTGGATCCATCCTGTGGCCCCACTTTACCCACCCTTGTTCCAGGGATGCTGTTACAGATACATCTTGTTTTAAAAGCATGCATGAGCTTAAACTTCAGTAATTCATTCATCCAATAGTATTTATTGAGCGTTTACTATGTGCAGAGTCCTGTACTAAGCGCTTGGAATGTACAATTCGGCAACAGATGGAGACAATCCCTGCCCAATGACGGGCTTACAGTCTAATCGGGGGGAGACTGATGGCAGAGTAAAACAGAATGAAACAAAAACAAGATAATTGTTGATGCTTCCTTTAGTTGAATTAATTTATTCATTCATTCGTAATTAGTGAGCACTTACTGTGTGCAGAGCACTATATTAAGCGCTTGGAAAGTAGAATTTGGCAACAAATAGAGACAATCCCTACCCAACAATGGGATCTCAGTCTGGAAGGGGGAAATGTGCCTGCTTGGTTTTGAACTGGGGATCTTTCGCAGGTCAGGCGAACGTGATAACCACTACGGTAAGGGAACTGTTAATAAGTAATAATAATTACCTTCCTTGTGAAGGGCTTACTACACGCCAAGCACTGTTCTAAGGGCTGGAATAGATACAAGATAATCAGATTGTTCCACTTGGGGCTCACAGTCTTAACCTCCATTTTACAGATGAGATATGGAGGCACAGAGTAATTAAGTGACTAGCCCAAGATCACACAGCAGACAAATGGCAGAGCCGAGATTAGAACCCAAGCCTGTGCTCTTTCCACTAAGCCACGCTGCTTCTCAATGTCCTAACTTTTGTACCTCAATCCTCAATGACGTAATGACCCCAGGTCCTCGGATACTCGCGGCATATAGGTATTTTTTTAAAAAAAGATGCAATTTAAAGTCAAAGAATCTTACTTATTGAGCACTTCGGGCAGGGCAGTCCACTAAATGTTTGGAAGAGAATCCTAAACAAAAATGATACAGTCATTCTAAGTGTAAAGGCTTCTAATTCAGCTGGAGGTTTTGACAAGGTATTGAATTTTGCTTCCTGAATGGGGAATGGAGCAAATAATATCAATCTTGGGAAATGGAAGGACTCCCTGGGAAAGAAGGTTGATCGACATTTGGGGTGCAAGGAGACTATGACATTGAGGAAGCTGGGATAAAAGCGGGAAGCTGGGAAGTCCCTGGAGAGTGGATACATCACAGGCCTGGGAGTCAGAAGGACCTGGGTTCTAATCGCGGCTTCACCACTTGTCCGCTATTTGATCTTGAGCATGTCGCTTGCATGACGTGGTGGTTAGAGCACTGGCCTGGGAGTCAGAAGGACCTAGGTTTTAATCCCGGCTCTGCCACTTTGCTGTGGGACCTTGGGCAAGTCACTTCACTTCTCTGTGCCTCAGTTACCTCATCTGTAAATTGGAGATTGAGACTATAAGCCCCATGTGGGTCAAGGGACTGTAACCAATCTGATTTGCCTGAATTCACCCCAGCACTTATACAGTGTCTGGCACATAGTAAGCACTTAAATATCACAATTATTATTATTATTCTCTGTCCCTGAGTTGCCTGATCTGTAAAATAGGGATTAAAACTGTGGGAGAGGGACTGTGTCCAACCAGGTTACATTGTAACTACCGCAGTGCTTAGTACAGTGCTTTGAATATATTAAAGTGCTTAGCAAATACTAAAGTGCTTAGCAAATACCACTAAAGTACTTAGTAGTTAAAATTTAAATCTGGAGAGAAACAGGCACAGAGCAAGAATGATTCTCAGACTTGTCATGGAAAATGCCTTTGGTCACAGCCATCTGGACAAATTGAAGGGCTAAATTGCACAAACAATAAATATGGAAAAGAACCCTCCCTTGAAGTGGCCTCTAATACTGTACGTGGAGATAGATTATCATCCAAATGAAATATGCACCACCTATGGAAACTTTCATTAAAAACATACCTCGCCTCAAAGAGGCAGCTGTTCAACAAAAGAAACCTTGTTTAATCGTGTTTTAAAGTGGTCCTGTGAAATCAAGGTTATCCTTTAGAAGTGGTTTCCTCAAAACCTGAAAGGATTGGTAATCCCAGAGATAATAAGGGACAGATGTTGTCTCAAGGAGGGTGCTGAATAATGTGCTTTCGTGTACAGAAGAAAGAAAGAGGTGTGGTGAGATTTTTTTTCTTTTAATTTGTTACATTCACAGGCGGTGTCTACCTAATGCTGATTAACCTGGCCACGTTGCAACTGAATTCAATAAGAAGGATAGTTTACCTTTATTATTCAGATTTTAATAGTGTTTACTATCAGGTTTTTTTCAGAGAAATTTCTCCCTGTGACAGGGCTTTTCCTTTCTTTCCCTGAAACTCTCCTTATGAGGAGTCCTAGACATAGGCTTCAAAGGATTTCTGCCTGGCCTGCCTAGCCAGAATCTCTGCACTGTGCCCTAGCCCAGATAAGATTTCACAGTGCTCCTCACCTAGGGAACAGCAAAAGCCTTGGCATTTACCAACCAGATGGGCGTTCTTCAATAAAATTCCACAATAAAACACACAAGCGCAAAGCGAAATAAAACCATCAGAGAGGGAAAGGAGTGAAAATAAAGGATCAAAAGCAAAAGCTTATATTTTTGCAGGGGACACCGGAGGGCAGGTGATCAGAGAGGAGGCCGATCAATTAATCAGTAGTATTTATTGGCCACTTACTGTATGCAGAGCACTGTATTTACCGCTTAGGAGAGTACAACCCAGTTTAGCTGTCCTCTCACCAGAGTTTCTAATGGGGTGGAAGTTGTTTGGGTGGAGAGGAAGGGGTGGATTTGAGAGATGTGCAGTAGAACTGAAAGGATTTGGTAGTGGATTCAATGTGAGAGTTATAGGACAGAGTACAGTGCTTAGCACAGTGCCCTGCACATAGTAAGCTCTCAATAAATATGACTGATGGATTGAGTCAAGGATGATGCCGAGATTGCCGGCTTCATGGACATGGGTTTTTTGATAGAGACAGAAAAAGGGGAAGGAGAAATTTCCTAAAGTCTGAAAAGATTGATATTTCTCTTTTCACTGTTCCTTTTCCACTAGGAAGTGGCCAGTTCATCCATCTCTAGACTGTGTGCTTGTTAGGGGAAGTGAACGTGTCCAGTTATTCTGTTGTATTGTACTCTTCCAAAGCTTAGTACAGTGCTCTGCCCAAAGGGCTCACTAATTACCATTGATTTATTAGCTGATCTCTACCTGTAGCTCCAACTGCACTGAGGCAGAGGATCATCTGCCACCGAATTAGAAAACAGTGACGAAGAAAGTTTGCTTTCATTCCTTTAATTCAGATAGCACAGAGACACTTGCCCTGCTTCACATATTCATTTCAACTTCCCTCTAAGACCAGTGGAGAATGATGATCTCGTTCTCGTTTAAATGTGAAATGCCTTATCCCGCGCTTTCTTTACCTCAACTTGGCTTTGCCCACTTTCTTTGCCGTGCGGATTTCTCCCATCTGGCTCCTAGTTTCACTTGATTTGCTGCCCAACATTCATCTCATCGACCTATGCAGTGGACTTATCAAGTCACTCGATGGGCATTCCTGGCTGATTCGGTCAGCATAATATCAGTACTGCACCAGATTATTCATCTTTGCTTCTCACAGATGAAACTGATAGATATTTTCTGGGAAGAACGATATAGTCCTCAAAAAGCAAGTTGATTAAAAAAACTCACTGTGGAAGCAAAGGTTCCCTTGTGCAGCCACTACAAAGGTGTTGACACAAACTGGGTGTTATGCCACAATTCCCTCCACTCCAAAAGATCTTCTTCATGGACTGAATCTGGACTTGGACTCTCCTCTCCAAGGGAGCAAACATTTCTAGAGCTCAGAGGAGCCAGCAAGGGAGACAGCAAAAGCACCATTAGCTCATTCAGGCCAGATCCCATTTGCGTTATACTATGATATAATGAAATTCTCATGATTTTATGAATAGTTGAAGCTTGCCGTTAATGAGTTGGAACAACAGAATACTATCCTCGATGGACTATTTCCACCAGTGAGAAGCCGCTTGGCGCAGTGGAAAGAGTATGGGCCCGGGAGTCGGACGACCCGGGTTTTAACCCCTCCTCTGCAACTTGCCGGCTGTGGGACCTTGAGTGAGTCACATAACTTATCCGCGCCTCAGTTTCCTCTTCTGTAAAATGGGGAATACCTGCTTAGACTGAAAGCCCCATGTAAGACAGTGAGTTGTAGTATCTTATATTTTGCATTCAACCCAATACTTTAGTACAGTTCTGGCCATATAGTAAGTGCTTAATACCACAGATATTATTATTAACCAGTGAAGAGTTGTCCTTTTTGACATCTATTCCAATTGTGAGGGATGTACAGGTTAATATCTTTAACTGGTGCTCTATTAACCCAATATGGGCCGCTCATCCATTATATTTTTTTTAATGGTATTTGTTGAGTGGTTACCATGTGCCAGGCACTACATTAAGCACTGGGGTAGACGCAAGCTGATCGGGTTGGACGCAGTCCATGTCCCACACTGGGCTCACAGTTTTAGTCTCCATTTTACAGATGAGGTAACTGAGGCACAGGTAATTTAAGTGACTCGCCCAAAGTCACACCTCAGACAAGCAGCGAATTTATCCATGTCACCCTTTGAACTTCCCGATATTCAAGCCTGCACACCGTCCTGTAGTAACTAATCCCACATGCATACCGGTGAGATAGAGAAATGTCAGTTTGTTTTCAGCCTACCACTTTAAACTTCAGTAGGGGGCTCCCTCATCCTGGAGATTTGGGATTTAGTGAACAACAATTCTGCGCTCATTCTATCCCACCCTTCATGATCTCGTAAACTCCCATCACCATCTCACTTAAGCTTCATCTTTCCAAATTGAACAGTCAATCCAATGGAAGGCGGCATGCGAATCATCCCCTTTTTTCAAATCAAAATCCCAAGGCACACACAAACTATGCATTTTGCTCCACGTCCCATGATAACACCCGGATGGAGACGGAACTCGATTCTACGATCGTAAACCAAGGACTCACATCCCGGCCCTGAAAGAGACCTGCACGGTCACTGTTTGTGGATGCAAAGCAAATTCAAATCAAGAAAGTTTCCTATGCCTTTGTTAGTGTCTTTCATGTGCCCCTACTCCATGCCGTTCCAGGAAACTTAGTGCCCACTGTTTCCTTTCAGTGAACTTCAAAAGGCAGGTTTGGCTAACCAAGTGTTCACTGTTGAGGCAAAGATCCGCTGTGTTGAGAAATCCTCAAAGTGGAACTGGAGAGAGGATGGCAGAGCTCCATGAGGGTAAAGCTACTCAGGCATTTATGCCTGCTCCACTCATTTATTTGACAGTATTGTAAATATTTTTATGAGTATCCCTCCAACACTCCGCCATAGATGACACGTTTCTTATGGGCAGGGAACTTGTCGTTGCATCATTCTGTACTTTTCCAATGTCTAATACAGTGCACCCAGTAATAAATGTTACTATATCTGGAAGCAGTAAACTCCTTGTGGACAAGGATCGCATCTGCTAACTCCGCGGTACTGTACTCTCCTAAGTGTTGATCACGGTGGTCCGCATGCAGTAATCCCTCAGTGAATGCTATTGATCGACAACTACTGCCACTATCCCCCACGTTACTTGCAAGTCACTTGACTTCCTTATGCCTCAGTTTCCTCATCTGTAAAATGGAGCTTCAATTTCTGTTTTCCCCTCTCCCCTAGATCATGTGCTTCATGGGGGTCAGGGACTCTGCCCAAACTGATAACCTTGTATCTGCCTTGAAGCAGTAAGGTCTAGTGGAAAGATTAAGGGCCTGGGAGTCGGAGGTTCTAATCCCGGCTCTGCCAATTGCTCGCTGTGTGACATTGGGCTATCACTTCGCTTCTCTGTGCCTCAGTTTCCTCAACTGTAAAATAGGGATTCGACACCTGTTCTCCCTCCCACTTTAGACTATGAACCCCATGAGGGACAGGGACGGCGTCCAACCTAATTGACTTATACCTACCCCAGGGCTTAGAAAAGTGCTTGGCACATTGAGGTGCTTAGCAAATACCATAATTATTATTATAATCATCATCTACTTCAGTCCTTAGCATAATGCTTGACACATAGTGAGTGCTTCATAAATACCACAATGATTAACCTTGACACATAGTAAGTGCTTCATAAATACCACAATCAACAACTTTCAAAATTAAAAATATGATGTGTGTGTGTGTGTGTGTGTGTGTTCCCT
Source organism: Ornithorhynchus anatinus (assembly GCF_004115215.2). Classification (NCBI taxonomy): domain Eukaryota; kingdom Metazoa; phylum Chordata; class Mammalia; order Monotremata; family Ornithorhynchidae; genus Ornithorhynchus; species Ornithorhynchus anatinus. The sequence continues at coordinate 62,378,490 of NC_041735.1, read as the reverse complement.
CTTTCCTTCACCTCTGTCTTCATTTAGTCTGAGGTCCCAGCCTCAGCCCTTGATCACCATACCTAATCCAGATCCCCATTCTGGAAGTATTTAAGTCTACACCACAATCCTGCTGGGAAACACTACTGATTTGGGTCAGATTACTTCACGAATTAACACAAGACTTACTAATGCCTACATCAAAAAATGACAGAGCAACAGAGCTTTCATAACTGGAAAAAGAAAAAAAAAATCCTCTGCCTCATAAGTATCCAAAGACACTTTGGCCAAGAAACCTGACTGAGAATTTTTGGAAAAAATTTCAGGACGAAAGGAAGGCATGAGCAAGTGACCAGAGTGAGGTGTAGAGAGCTGATTAATAATAATAATGATAATAATAATAACGGTTTTTGTTCAGTGCTTACTAAGTGCCGGGATGGATACAGCGTGGCTCAGTGGAAAGAGCCTGGGCTTCGGAGTCAGAGGTCATAAGTTCGACTCCCGGCTCTGCCACTTGTCAGCTGTGTGACTGTGGGCGAGTCACTTAACTTCTCTGTGCCTCAGTTACCTCATCTGTAAAATGGGGATTAACTGTGAGCCTCACGTGGGACAACCTGATGACCCTGTATCTCCCCCAGTGCTTAGAACAGTGCTCTGCACATAGTAAGCGCTTAACAAATACCAACATTATTATTATTATTAGAGAAGCAGCGTGGCTCAGTGGAAAGAGCATGGGCTTTGGAGTCAGAGGTCATGGGTTCGAATCCCAGCTCAGCCACTTGTCAGCTGTGTGACTTTGGGCAAGTCACTTAACTTCTCGGTGCCTCAGTTCCCTCATCTGTAAAATGGGGATTAAGACTGTGAGCCCCACGTGGGACAACCTGATTCCCCTGTGTCTACCCCAGCGCTTAGAACAGTGCTCGGCACATAGTAAGCGCTTAACAAATACCAACATTAACAAACAAATACCAACATTATTATTATTATACAAGCAAATTGGATTGGGCACAGTCCCTGTCCCAGGTGGGGCTCACAGTCTCAATCCCCATTTTAGAGATGAGGTAAGTAAGGCCCAGAGAAGTGAAGTGATTTGCCCAAGGTCACCCAGCAGGCAAGCGACAGAGCCGGGATGAGAACCCAAGATCTCCTGACTCCCAGGCCCGTGCTCTATCCACTATACCATGTTGCTTAATAATAACAACAACAGCTGAGGTATTTGTTAAGCACTTCCTATGTGTCAAGCACTGTTCAAAGCACTGGGGTAGAAATGGGATAATAAGGTTGGAATAGCAACACCTTTGACGGTGAAGGCACTGTGTTCTCATCAAACTTGCCTTTTACTCACCCACGGCAAACACTAGAAGCCAGGGCCTCCACCCGGATTCTCGCTGGAACTCCGAGATTCTAGCAAATGCTACCGTGGCCACGATTTAATATAAAATGCACCGATGCTTTCTACTATAAAATGAAAGCTCCCTGAGGAAGGGCTAAACGTGTCTTGCCTCTGGTGATTTCTCCCAAGCACTCGGTTAGGAGCTTTTGCACTCACTCAAGAACCTTGGTTGACTGGAGGAGGACCAAATGAAATTTGATAACTCCCAGAGGGAAAAGGAGGAAACCGACTTAGGGATAGCCTTTGCTAGATAATAACAATAATAATATTGGTATTTGTTAAGCGCTTAATAATAATAATAATGTTGGTATTTGTTAAGCGCTTACTATGTGCCGAGCACTGTTCTAAGCGCTGGGGTAGACATAGGGGAATCAGGTTGTCCCACGTGGGGCTCACAGTCTTAATCCCCATTTTACAGATGAGGGAACTGAGGCACAGAGAAGTTAAGTGACTTGCCCACAGTCACACAGCCGACAAGTGGCAGAGCTGGGATTCGAACTCATGAGCCCTGACTCCAAAGCCCGTGCTCTTTCCGCTTACTATGTGCCGAGCATGGTTCTAAGCGCTGGGGTAGATACAGGGTAATCAGGTTGTCCCACGTGAGGCTCACAGTCTTCATCCCCACTTTACAGATGAGGTAACTGAGGCACCGAGAAGTTAAGTGACTTGCCTAAAGTCACACACCTAACAGGTGGTGGAGCTGAGATTAGAACCCATGACCTCTGACTCCTAAGCCGGTGCTCTTCCCACTGAACCACGCTGCTTCACTACAGTTTCTACCGTATCAGAATTGATGAAGATTAATGACACACACTGAAATGTAGTCAGGGTCAAAGAAAATCTTAGAAGTGGGGGCCCACTTCATACAGTTGACCTCTCGGGTCATGCTGTTGGACCTTAGAGTATGTTGGCTTCCTCTTGACTGAATTCACCAAACAGTGGTATTTATTGAGTGCCTACCTTGTGCAGAGCACTGTTCCAAATACCTAGTACTTAGTTCAAGTTCAGGATAATGCAGTTGGTAGACGTGATTCCTACCCTCAAGGAGCTTACAATCAATCTAGTAGAAAACATTTTCCAGACCCTGGTCTCTCTGCCCTCCACTTCCAGCAGGTTATAACACACACAAAATGTCAGTCAGTCAGTCAATCGTATTTATTGAGAGCTTACTGTATGACTACTGAACGCTTGGGAGAGTACAATAAAACAGACACATTCCCTGACCACAACGAGCTTACAGTCTAGAATTAGTACTGGATGGTCATGGTCGTTCTAACACAGGAATCCCACTGACCAGTTGATTATATTCATTCATTCAACTGTATTTATTGAGCGCTTACTTCGTGCAGAGCACCGTACGACGCACTTAAGAATCCTCCTGTAACATTCCAGTTAGCAAAAGTATTCCAGGCTTATGCCCAGTGCACTCTCGAGAAAACAAAAGGGACAGGAAGACGAAGTATTTACAGAACTTGACCGTGCATGAAAAGGCAGCTACATTTCCTTTGTGTCCTGTAGAATACCCCAAACCAGCCCCTCCAATTTAGGTCGGCTGGAAGGCTGTAATAAAAATTAATATGAATCATCCCTAAAGACTTGACCGCAAGGTTCATCGTCACTCAGCGTGTGAATTCCGTTCATTCACGCTCCGATGGTTAACCTTCAGCCCGATGATCATCCCTACTTGAGAAGAAAAACCCTCTGAGAGAAGCTCTCGACGGTGAAAGTCACCAGCCGTTCAGAGTCTATAAATGGTGACTAATCACCAAGATGACTAATGGGCCACTGGGGTGGCTCTCGCCTACTCAGAGGGTTGTGAAGGGTGAAGCTTTAATGCTGCCACCTTGGAGAGGAAAGAGGAGGCGACTGGGGCTTGGGATGGAGCTCGGGTGTGCGGCCATGAAGGCATTTTCCCCGCCGATTGTCTTCTCAACTCTGGCGTCGTCATATGTAAACCTGGACTTTTTCCTGGGACATCCCATTGCTTTTGTCAAATGACTTGTGCAATTTCCATAAACATTTTTGAGCTCTGTGTGCCGGGCTGGGGAAAGGTAATTGCCTGAGGCACACACGCTTTATCGCGCTGAATTGAAGACGGCCAAAATATTTAGCAACGGGACGGAAATGGGAATTTACAGACAGTCCTCAGGTCTGACTGTCTGGGGCCCGGGGCCCCAAAATTAGGGGTTAGACAGAGGGGAGGAGGAAGAGGAGGCTTTTCTTGGGCTTGGGCATGTTTCTCTCTAGGAGGGAGGAGGGGGGACAGAGGAGACAATATTTGGTGGGTTTTGTGTTTTTCTTTATAATATTCGTTAAGTATTTTATGTGTGCCAGGCACCGTATTAAGTGTTGGAGTAGATACAAGCTAATCAGGTTGAACGCAGTTGGGGCTCACAGTATTAACCCCCGTTTTGCAGATGAGGTAAACTGAGGCCCAGAAAGTTCATTCAATCATATTTATTGAGCGCTTACTGTGTGCAGAGCCCTATACTAAGAGCTTGGGAGTGTACAACACAACAACAAACACAATCCCTGCCCTCGATGAGTAGCAGCGGGGCTCAGTGGAAAAAGCCCGGGCTTGGGAATCAGAGTTCATGTGTTCTAATCCTGACTTTGCCACTTGTCAGGTGTGTGACTTTGGGCAATTTACTTAATTTCTCTGAGCCTCAGTTACCTCACCTGTAAAATGGGGGTTAAAACTGTGAACCCCACGTGGGACAACCTGATCACCTTGTATCCCCCTCATTGCTTAGAACAGAGCTTTGCACATAGTAAGTGCTTAACAAATACCATTATTATTATTTAATGACTTGACCAAGATCATACAATAGGCAAGAGGCAGAGAGTGGATTAGAACTCAGGTCCCACTGACTCCCAGGGTTGTGCTCTATCCAGTAGCCACACTACTTCTTGTGGCTGTTAATAGTTTTCTATGTGTCCAACACTGTTCATTCAATAGTATTTATTCAATAGTATTTATTGAGCGCTTACTATGTGCAGAGCACTGTACTAAGCGCTTGGAATGAACAAGTCGGCAACAGATAGAGACGGTCCCTGCCGTTTGACGGGCTTACAGTCTTCTAAGCACTGGGGTAGACACAGTCTAATCAGGCTGGAAATGGTACCTGCCTCACATGGGGCTCGCAGTCCAAGTTGAAGGGAAAGCAGATATTGAATCTCCGTTTTACAGTTGAGGAAATTGAGGCCCAGAGAAGTGAAGCGACTTGCTCCAAAATCACATAACAGGCAAATGGCGGATCTGGGATGAGCACTCGGGTCCTCTGACTCCAGGCCTGTGCTTTTCCCACCAGCCAAGCTGCTTTTCAGGGTTGTAGATGGCACCGCCACGTGCCGTCTTTCTGGATGGGGCTGCTCAGGAAGTCTACTGTGTGTGACCCTGTGACAGCCCTGCCCTGACACCGCAGTGGTGAAATAATATTGGGGTACTTGTGAAACGCTTACTTTGTGCCAAATACTGTGTTGGTATTTGGTATTTGTTAAGCGCTTATTATGTGCCGAGCACTGTTCTAAGCGCTGGAGTAGATACAGGGTCATCAGGTTGTCCCACGTGAGGCTCACAGTCTTAATCCTCATTTTACAGATGAGGTAACTGAGGCACAGAGAAGTGAAGTGACTTGCCCAGGGTCACCCAGCTGACAAGTGGCAGAGCCGGGATTCGAACTCATGACCTCTGACTCCCAAGCCCGGGTTCTTTCCACTGAGCCACGCTGCTTCTCACTGAGCCACTGTGTTAAGTGTTGGGGTAGATAAGTGGACGAGACACAGTCCCTGTTCCATACAGGCCCTGCGGTCTAAAAGGGAAGAGAGAATGGGGATTGACTCACCATTTTATAGACGAGGAAAGTGAGTTATGGAGAAGTTGAGTGGTTGATCCAAGGTCACACAACTGGCAAACAGAGGAGCCGGGCTTAGAACCCAAGTCCAACTGAGGAAGGTTCTTATCCCAGTGCAAGCTGGTTTGGGCACGAAGGGCCGTGTTAGTGGATAAATCTGATGGGGTGCGCAACCCTCTGTGTCAGAAGAGGTAAGAGCTAAAGCGAGAGCTGAGCTTCCTCTCTAATTTCATAAGGTTGCACCCTTGGCTTCTAGAGAACTGGGTTGACCCAGCAGTGCCGTCCTGGACCAGAGGATGCCATTTGGCTTAAGAGCATGAAATCCAGATCTAAAGTGTGGGCTTTTAAACTGTAAGCAACCAGGCAGGATGGGGCCTAGAAGTCTATTTGTATACCACACTCATCAAGGAAACAAGAAATACAATTAGTTGTCAATCACCTAGTTCTTGGGGTCCTTTTTGTTTTGTCTCTCTCCAAAAAAATAACAATGGAGAAAAAAAGTAAAAGGAGCTCTCCAGTGGCTTTCGAGAAACAAAAATCAGTCTCGGTGTGGATTTTTGATGGTAGGCAGGAGTCTATTTCTGCTGTTGTTTAAAAGTTAAAGTTGTCTGGACTCCCAAGTTCGTTTACCTAAGAAAGGAGAGCAGATTATTGAGGAAATCATCAAGGATATCCCAGAATCCTTGTCCAAAATTAAGTCTTGGTACTCCCAATGTGCAAAATGGGACTACGTTAACAGAGAACCAAACACAATAATTACGGCCTTTATTAAGGATACATGTTAAACTCTGTGGCTCCCATCTATTTTCTCCTCCTTTTACAGATGAGGAAACTAAAGCACAGAGAATCAGTCATATTTATTGATCATATTTATTGAACAGTTACTGTGTATAGAGCACTGTATTTATTAAGCACTTGGGAGAGTACAGTCCTCTAGACTGTAAAGTCACTGTGGGCAGGGAATGGGTATGTTATATTGTACTCTCCCAAGCGCTTAGTACAGTGCTCTGCACACAGTAATCGCTCAGTAAATACGACTGACCGAATTAAGGGCTGAATACAATCTAACAGAGTTGGTAGGCAGGTTCCCCGCCCACAGGAAGCTTTCAGTTTAGGGACAAGGTAGGTGAATCGCCCAAGATTTCGCAGTCGATAAGGGGTGAATCTGGGACTCTAATTGGAGTCTCCCACTTCCAGACTTGGAAGGCTATCCTGCCTCCACATTTCATGGAAGAAGAGAAGGTGAAACAGAATCCGACAGGCACCACAACAGATACATCGGAGAAGGCACATGCTTCTCAATTCATTCTGGCTCTGCCTTTAGCTTTTATGTTGCACACTTCCTTTTCCCCTCAGGGGTGAGCTAGTTCTCATATTTTGGAATTACTGTCTCCAAATGATACATTATCCCAGACTTCGACAGAAAAACATGTGTCTCTTGTCCACCCTCTGGTTTTATGGGAAGCTGTAGTCTGGGGATAATGAGTTTTTATGAGGGCTAATTAGAAGAGAGTCTCATTATATTCTTGACAGAAGAAGTTAGCTTCTAAATCATTAACTGAGGTCATTATTTTTAGTCTGGATCTCCAATCAGAAACAAAGATGTCTTTTCCCACAGGGCATTGCTTCATTTTAAGCCGAGTGAATTTCCATCTCTTAACAAGGATCTTTGGACAGGAAGTTCATTTGACCTATGGGTTATTCTATTTATCTCTCGCGTGTATTTATTTTATATCTGTCTTAAAATGAAACGTTTTTATAACAGAATGATTTATTTTAGAATTAATATAATATCATGTTCACAGTTCTCATTATTGCCAAAGAGGTTTTAAGATAAATAATACTCCAACTGTTTAAACCACTTCTTTCACTTTCTAATTGAGGGGGCCTCGTTATTCCCATAAATTCCATATACCAGTAGCTATTAATCCTTATCAGAGTGATCCAGCCATCTGTCTACTAATCTACTAAATTTGGGGTTCCATAAAACCTCCCATGTGGACAACGGTAAATGTAATTTTTAATCTCCTTTCTGGAAATAAAACTCAAAGGTTCTTTTTGGGTCGAGTCCACAGGTTTCCCCAGAGAGAACTTCCTTGGAGGTCGGTGTGGGATGTTTGGGCAAAGTCTTCGCGATTATGGTGCTGACGATAAAGGCCGAGGAAAGGCATTGCTTCTTTTGCAAGTTAATCCTTATCCCCAAAGCCAGACAATGACCTGGAACTCAGAAAACAAATTCCCTTGAAAGACGGGAGCCATGATGTAAATGCATCGGAGTTTCGGCCTGGTCACAGACTAACAGATAGCAGGTTCTGGAGCAAAGTTGCAAAGCATTTTGGAGCAGAACGTTCCTCCAGGAAACATGTGGGGAGTCCACTGCTTTTATATTCAGTTTTCCATACCAAATGAAAGGTGAGCCTAAGACCCCAAGCCTTCAAGCCCCTAACAGAGACCCCGAACAAATTTCCTCATGAGGAGGGCAGGGGATGGAAATATCCCACGGAGGCTCACTATGGAGAGTGACTGCTAGAGAGGCAATGGACCCATTTGGCAGATTCTGGCTAAAGAACGGGTCATTGGATAACACACTTTGTGCTATTTCTAATTTCCAAAATAAACTCTCCAGGCGGAACCATGTGTGGAAGGTGCAACGCGGCAGGTAGCCGGAGGGTCTACTACGCCGAGATGAGGGCAACGTTTCCGATACGGCTGTCGGGTTGGGATTCTGGGAATTGACAGCTTAGTGGAGATCGGGGAGAGGGTCCGGTGACAACAATGAAAAATGATGAAAGGTTTGGGAAACTGGACCTCTGAGGAGCAGTTAGAGAAAACAGGATGGTTTATCTCAGAGGAGAAGAGGCAGTGGGGGCCATAGCTCACTTTCAAGCATATTAAAGCTATTTAAAGTGAATTACTGTCAGCTGCTTTTCCTCTTCCCTGAAGACAAGAGATATGGAAGTGGTACAAGTCAGAAACAAGAAAAGTCTCCTGCTGCTGCTGTGCCAACTGGAACACACAACGGGAAACACGACTTCTTAAGGATGGAAGTTGGCAGATTTCTTCAGGTGACATAAATTCACAGCCATCTTCATAATTAGTACTCAGTGAGTACTTACTAGGTGTAGAGGGCTGTGGAAAGCGTATAATAAAAGAAAAAATCAGTCCCTTGCCCTGGAGATATTTGCCTACTGAGAGACCTGGCTCGTCACCAAGCTTTTCAAAGCCTCAGTTTCCTTATTGGTGAAATTCTAATCAATATCATGACTGACTGACTAAAGTGAGAAGCACTGTGGTCCAGTGGCTAGTGCATGGGCCTGGAAGTAAGAAGGACTTAGATTCTAAACTCAGCTCTGCCGCTTATCGGCTATGTGACCTTGGGCAAGTCACTTTACTTCTCTGGGCCTCAGTTACCTCATCAGTAAAATGGGGATTGAGACTGTGAGCTCCAAGTTGGACAGGAACTTTGTCCAACCCAATTTGCTTGTACTTACCCCAGCACTAAGTACAGGGCCTAGCACACAGTAAATGCTTAACAAACACCGTAATTATCATTATTATTAGCTTGTATCCACCCCAGTGCTTAGCACAGAGCCTGGCACATAATAAGTGCTTAATAATATCATAATTATGAATTATGATTATTAGTGGCTCCTCCAAGAGCCAGAACAGAAAAATATGGACTATTTTTTTCCTGGTTCTCCCCAAATAGCTCCAGTGTCCACCCTCCTGGGAAAGTTACAGTAGCTCCCTTGGGGGGGACAAGGAAACATACTTCTCCAGAGGTATGCAAAAATCTTAATGGCATTCCTTGGGCAAGTGAAATTTTCCACAATGGAATGGACAAGGCTATAACTATGTCACATTATGGAGTTGTGTTTGAAAAATGCAAAACCAGAGCTAAATCATGCCTCTGGAATGTTTAAAAAGTGTTCTAAGTAAGAAGCGGGAATTTAAAAAAATAAGCTAAATCGTATCTATTGAGTGCTTTCTCCATGCGGAGCACTGTACTAAGCACTTGGAAGAGTACAATGCAACAGAGTTGGTAGACACATTTCCCTGCCTATGAGGAGCTTATAGTCTAGAGGGGGAAGCTTGGCCTGTCCAGAAGGATCTAAAGAAATATACTTGTATAGTCTTAATAGTCATAGAAAGAATAGATGCAGTCTTACTTGGATCTAGAATCTTAAGCTCAGTTTCACTTGTTCACAAGTCTAGAAGGTCAACTTTTAAATAGAAAAAATAGCATTTACTAAGTGCTTAATATGTGCAGAGCTCTTTACTAAGTGTTTGGAAAAGTGCAAAACGAGTTGACAGACACAGACCCTGCCTTAAAGGAGTTTACAATTTAGTGACATTGAAGTGCTTGCAGTTACTAAAATGACTTTGGGTTTTGTTATTTGTGATGTACAACCGAGGTTGGCAGGCTTGCCCAGAGATTGTGTTGGATTCACCAACCATCTAACTTGTGAATTTAGAAGTGACTAAAATTAGAGATTGAATAGTGGAAGATCAAAGAGTCAGTGTTAAATTACCAACTCAAGTAAATTAGTCCACAGAGAGCTGCCAAATCTCTCCACTTAGATCATCAACACCAGTGATACTTATTAAGCAGTTACTGAGTGCAGAGCACCATACTAAGTGCTTGGGAGAGTACAAAATAACAGAGTTAGTAGACAGTTCCTGCCCACAATGAGCTTGCAGTCTAGGAAGGGACAGATATTAATGCAAATAGCAGCGTGGCTCAGTGGAAAGAACCCGGGCTTGGGAGACAGAGGTCATGGGTACGAATCCCAGCTCTGCCACTTGTCAGCTGTGTGACTGTGGGCAAGTCACTTCACTTCTCTGTGTCTCAGTTACCTCATCTCTAAAATGGGGATTAACTGTGAGCCTCATTTGGGACAACCTGATGACCCTGTATCTCCCCCAGCGCTTAGAACAGTGCTCTGCACATAGTAAGCGCTTAACATATGTATATAAGTACTGTGAGGTTGAGGATGGGATGAATATCACATGTCCAAAGGTATAGATAACGCACAGTCTCACCCTCTAGACTGTAAGCTCCCTGTGGGTAGGGAATGTGCCAGTTATATGGTGTCGTCCTCGCCCAGATTCTTAGTATAGTGTTCTGCACACAGCATGGGCTCAATAAATCTGATTGATTGAGAAGGATCTGGGGAAAAGAGGGCTTATTTGAGGAAGGTGTCCAGGAGATGTGATCCCAGTAAGGCCCCAAAGCTGGGGGAACTCAGTCTGGTATATATGGCGGGAGGGAATTAGGAGTGCTAATCTAATCTAGCTCTATAGGAGCCCTGTCAAAGAATCATGGCTGGTTTCTATCGGTCAGTGCAGAGTAAGTGACTATCAAACTGGAAAAGATGCTTTTGGTGCAGCCGAGAAGTTACCGGTTGGAGTTTGGAAAAAGGCGGCTCTAACCAGTTGGGGCTCTTTCAGTGGGATGTTGGCCCAAATCTCTCCATGACTGAAGTTCTAGTCAACGTCCAATCAATAGTATTTACTAAGTGCCTGTTACAGCAGAACACTGTACTGAACATTTGGGAGAATACAACAGGGTAAGCAAGATATCAACCCTGATCTCAAGGAGCTTACAATCTAATGAAGGGAGATACTGTCTCTGGAAAATAGGTTCCAGTTATTTGGGAGATATGTAATCATGAACACTAATCATTAGTCTGAACTGAGTGCCTACTTGAGTGATAATTATAACTGAGAAATTTGTTAAACGCTTACTATGTGCCAGGCGCTATAATAATGTTGGTATTTGTTAAGCGCTTACTATATGCCGAGCACTGTTCTAAGCGCTGGGGGAGACACAAGGGAATCAGGTTGTCCCACGTGGGGCTCACAGTCTTAATCCCCATTTTACAGATAAGGTAACTGATTCACCGAGAAGTTAAGTGACTTGCCCAAAGTCACACAGCTGACAAGTGACCGAGCCGGGACCAAGCACTGGGTTGGAGGCAAGCAAATCGGGTTGGACGCAGTCCCCCATCCTCATGGGGCTCTCAGTCTCAATCCCCATTTTACAGATGACATTAACTGAGGCCCAGAAAAGTGAAGTGACTTGTCCAAGCTCACACAGCAGGAGCCAGGATTAGAACCCATGACCTCCTGACTCCCAGGCCCATGCTCTATCCCCTACAGCGACTAAGCGTGCAGACTTCTGACCTGGGCTCACTGTGCTGGCAGTGGTCTTCAATGCGTCTGTTATATTGTAATCACCCAAGTGATTAGTACAGTGCTCTGCACACAGTAAGAGTTCAATAAATATGTCTAACTTCAAGTCATCCACTCAATCACTTTTTTATGCTACTCCTTAAGCACTTACTATTAGTCGAGCACTGTTCGAAGTGCTGGGGTAGATACAGGTTACTCGGACTGTGAGCCCCATGTAGGACAGAGACTGTACCCAACCTAAATAATCAGTCAATTAATCAATCGTATTTATTGAGCACTTACTGAGTGCATAGCACTGTGCTAAGCCCTTAAGAGAGGACAGTATAGCAGTATAACAGACACTGTTCTCCCTTCCAAAGCAGGAAGGAGAACAGGTATTGAATCCCCATTTTACAGTTGAGTAAACTGAGGCACAGAGAAGTTCATGACTTGCCCAAGGTCACACAGCAGGCAACAAGCATAGCCATGATTAGAATCCAAGTTCTCTGTCTCCCGGCCCATGTTCTTTCCACTAGGTCAAGCTGTTTTCTATTTTGCTTGAAGAGAGGACTATGATCAACCCACACCAGGCCGAAGACCTCCCTTCTTCAGTGATGACCCCTGCTCACCAACATCTCTGTCACTCTCATAAATTTCTTCTGAAAGCTGTTGGCCCCTGGTGCTGTATAATCGCCCTTCATATACCAGCGCTTAGAACAGTGCTTGGCGCATAGTAAGCGCTTAACAAATGCCATTATTATTATTAAGTCAATGATTTAATTACTTCTTGGTCTTTTCTTTCCCTGGTCGTTCCGCTAGTCTCTCAAAACTGTAAAGCCATTTTAAGTTGAGGATCTAGGATGTAGAAATGGGGCTCAATCAATAGTATTTATTGTGTGCTCCTGTACAGAGCACTGTACTAAGCGCTTGGGAGACCACAATATAACAGAGTTGGCAGACCTGATCCCTGCCCACAAGTAACATAGCAGTAATTTGGATGGGTTTATATTTCAGAGAGTTTTAATCCGCCTCCCCAGTGTCCTCACCACGGTTTCACCACTTGAGATTTGCTGATCATCCTACCAGTATTAAACACTGAATTAAAGTGCAAAAAAAAGCTGTTTTTACCAAATCTTATCTTCAAAGCTTAGAATAATAATAATCGTGCTATTTCGTTAAACACTTACTAGATGGTAGGCACTATTCTAAGTGCCGGGGTAGATGCGAGCTAATCGGGTTGGACACAGTCCCCGTCCCACCTGGGACTCACGAGTCTTAATGCTATTTTACAGAATGAGCCACGGAGACTTGAAGCCATTTGCCCAAGATCGCACACCCGGCAGGTGGCGTAGGTGGGATTAGAACCCAGGTCCTTCTGACTCCCACGCCTATGCTCTATCTATTAGGCCACATGGTTTGCTTCACAGAGTTTCCAGATGGTTTCCCACAAGTCATTTCAAGCTCGACATCTGTTATTTCGAGGAGGGCTCCTCCCGCACTGTGGTTCCTGGGAACTTGAATGAGGGAGGCGATATAAGGCAAACGATCCCTTAACCCGGGGTCTCTCCTGGGGTACTTATCGAAGACAGGATAGCCGACAGCAGTGGGATCTCGGAGCCTGCAGCTTCATTCTGCTCCCAAGAGGAATTTATTACAGTGGGCAGAACAGCTCTCCCGACCCCTCCAAATGCCTTAACTACGGCACAGAGAAAATGGTCTTCAAATGGTCGCTCCCATCTAGCCCCTATACCGGACCAAGGTTGACCCTATCCTCCTCCACCATTCTTACTCAGTCGACATGGAATGATTTTTGGGATACTCACTGACCCCGTGCGGCTCGGAAACCACTCCCTATGGAGAGCAGGGGAAACAGCTGGAAAGGGAGGGAGAAAAAAAGATGAAAATGAAGAGGGGGAAAATAAAAAAGGACTCCAAAAGTTAGGGATGAGGACTGGCTTGTGTGCAAGCCCTGGGGAAGTGACCCTGAGTTGTCTATGTGGGTATGGACTGAGAACAATGCCGAGCTCCATCGGTACATTCCAGAGCCTAATTAACGACTGCTTTGTCCCTCCTTAATTAGGCCGACTTGGTTTTTAGACAGGGAGCAGTTTGGTAACAGGAGGTGGGGTTTGAGCTAAAATCATTTTGGAGTTTGGAAGTGAGTACTTTTGGAAACAAAGAGAAGCAAAGTGTCTTCAAAAGCAGGTGAAGGTTTATAAGTAAATCAGTGGGTATCTGGGATCGATTTAAGAAAAAAAAACTAACCTTAACTTTAAAATACCAAGTCAAAACCCCAAGATTTAGGAAAGTTGCATGTGCTCTTTTGCAGTAGTAAACTTTTCATGATTGGATTTGGCCTCCCTGGAGCAGGGAAGTTAAATACAGCAAGGGAAACTGATGTTTTTATTCTTTTTATTTTTCCATAATCTATTGGTGTTCATTCTTTCCAGTAGGTTGGGCCCACTGGGAATATGGGTTCCTCCTTTCTCTCATCTATTAGGGTTTTCTTTCATTAGTAAAAGACCACCCGCCCCATCCGTACCAAAGGTTTTCCATTTAGAATCATGAAAATTCTCTGGAGTTGGGTAATTTCCAAAATTCAGTAGATCCATTTCATGTAAATAAGATTAGTTAGGATGGATTGACATTTCCTTTTCCAAGCATGTTTCTGTGGATGAAATGATTTCGGTTTTCCTTGTGGCTTTTCCTCCGGCTTCCTTCTTCCAATCTCTTTTTAAATTATAATTACTGTAGCATTTATTAAGGGTGATATTAGCTCAGGAAGATACCCAAGAGGATCAGAAGACACAGCAACTTTTCCTCATCTAGGGAGATCAGGTAACATCCCCATTTTAATAATAATGACAATAGTAATTGTTGTATTTGTTAAGCACTATGTGCTGGGCACCATATTGAACGCTGGAGTGGACATAAGTTAATCAGGTTGGACACAGTCCTTGTCCCATATGGGTCTCACAGCCTTAATACCCATTTTGGAGGTGAGGAAATTGAGGGCCAGATTAGTGAAGCGACTTGCCCAATGTCACACAAGTAGTAGAGCTGGGATTAGCATGTTTTGTTTTGCTGTCTCCCCCTTTTAGATTGTGAGCCCATTGTTGGGCAGGGATCGTGTCCATCTGTTTCCAATTTGTACATTCCAAGCCCTTAGTACAGTGCTCTGCACACGGTAAGCATTCAGTAGATACGACCGAATGAATTCCAATCCATGTCACCCTGGCATTTGGATTTGCTCCCTTTATGCGCCACTCCCTGAGCCCCACAGCACTTACATACATATCTTTACTTTATATCAATAATAATCTCCGTCTCTGGACTATAATCGCGTTGTGGGCTGGGAACATATCTCCCAATTCTCTTATTTTGTACTCTCCCAAGTGCTTAGTATGGTGTTCTGCAAACAGTAAGCGCTCAATATTACTTTGATAAAAATATTATTATTTCTCCCACTCTAGTACATACGTTCCTTGCGAGGAGGGATCATCTACTGGGGCATTTCTAGTCTCTGAATGTTGGAAGCAAAAGAAATAAAAGGTCAGATCATCACTAGTGTGGCCCCATCGTTGGCTTCATGACAACTCAGGGTCTTTGAGGCCAGACAGCTCAGACGCCAGGGTTGCAGAAAGCCAGAGGGAGGGAGGAGAGGGAGAGAGGGTCTCTCTACGAGGACAAGAGTTAGATGGCCCCTGAGGTAGAATATTAAAAATCCCCTGCCTCTTGTCAGAGTTGAAACCAAGCCAGAAGCCTGCTTATGTTGCTCTTCATGGTCTCTGAAGAAGGAGAGCTCTCCGACTGTTTGTTCACTGTTTGGAAATTCGTCCCAAGTCTCATCTAACAGGAAGAAGCACGGTGTAGTGGATAGAGTCCGGGTCTGGGAGTCAGAAGGTCAAGGGGTCTAATCCTGGCTCCGCCACTCGTCTGCCGTGTGGCCATGGGAAAGTCACTTCACTTCTCTGTGCCACAGGTCCCTCATGTGTAAAATGGGGAACTGTGTCTGACCCCTTTTGCTTGTACCCACCCCAGCACTTGGTACAGTGTCTGGCACATAGTAAGTGCTTAACGAGTATCACAATTATCATTCTTCCAATCACAGAGGGCTTCTCCCCCTAAGCCCTCATTTCCCCTACTTCCTCTCCCTTCTGCTCCCCCTATGCACTTCAATCTGTAGCATTTAAGCACTTGATAGTCATCCCACTCTCAGACCCACAACACCTTTATACATATCCATAGTTTATTTTATTGTCCATCTCACCCTCTAATAATAATAATAACGATGGCATTTGTTAAGCACTTTCTATGTGCCAATCACTGTTCTAAGCGCTGGGGTAAATACAAGGTAATCAGGTTGTCCCACGTGGGGCTCAGTCTTCATCCCCATTTTACAGATGAGGGAACTGAGGTCCAGATAAGTTAGGTGACTTGCCCAAGGTCATACAGCAGACTGTAAGCTCCTTGAGGGCAGGGAATGTGTCTACCAACTGTGTTGTATGGCACACTCCCTTGGACCTAGGACAGGGCTCTGCACATTGTAAATGCTCAAAAATTTCCTTCGATTAATTCAAATATATGAACAACTATATTAATACTACTATAGGCTTGTTGATCCATT
Organism: Ornithorhynchus anatinus; assembly: GCF_004115215.2. Taxonomy (NCBI): domain Eukaryota; kingdom Metazoa; phylum Chordata; class Mammalia; order Monotremata; family Ornithorhynchidae; genus Ornithorhynchus; species Ornithorhynchus anatinus. Next base: position 62,362,463 of record NC_041735.1, on the reverse strand, counting down.
CCTCCTTATGGTTATACAGTTATAAAGCAATTTTTTAAATATAAATTTCTAAACAGTAACGGGAACGTTGCAATGATTTACAATCAGCTCAACTAAAAGCTTTTGTTAATTTTGATTGGTCAATCCCTAACAAAAAGAAATTAAAAATATAGAAATTCAGTGTCCCCCCCCCAATAACTCTCCTTTTTTTTTTCCTTCAATTCCACAGAAAATGGGAATAAGAGTCACTGAAAAATGAATACCTTTCACTTAGGTTTGGGATGTGCAGGCTATGATTTTCTCCAAGGGGATAATGTATGGTAATGACTCATAGAAACCACTTTTGACATGTTTACTCGTAGCGTTAGAAAATGTTTGAGTAAAACTGCCCATAAAAATGATAATAATCTGTTTTTTTTTAGGGATTTTATTCAGATCAACCAAATCAGTGGTATTTATTGAACTCTTTTTCCAAAAAGAGAGCATCGTACCAAGTGTTTGGGAAAGTACAAAAGTCAACAGTGTTGGAAAACACGTTCCCAGCCCACAACGAGTTTACAATCTAGAGGACTACTCCACTCTCCCAATGTAGCAATTTCATTCATCTTGGAATTTAAACTATTCTCCTTCCCCATCTCCAAATCAAATCTTCAGGCAATTGATCTCAGAACTTCCTATCTGCCCTCAAGAATTTTAAAGTGGATGCAAGGGTAAGATTATGCACCCTAAAGCTATCTTGCCCATTTCAATGCCGTCCCCTCTGATGGGTAAGATTATACAACCTAAAGCGACCTTGCCTATTTCAACGCCACCTCCTCCGATGAATTGGAGGATCTAATTCAGGACATCTCTACTTGGACGGCCTTAGGTTTCCGGAGGCTGTGGTTCTAATCCTCTCTACCACTTGTCTGCTTTGTGACCTTGACAAGTCGCTGGACTTCTGCGACTCCGTTTCCTCAACTTTAAATATCTGTTCCCTCTCCTCTTTAGACTGCAAGCCTCATATGAGACAGGGACTATGTCTGATGTGATTATAGTGTATCTATTCCAGGGCTTGGCACCTGCTAAAGCTTTTAACAAGCACTACAATTAATAAGAGTAGAACAAAGGGACCCCATAGACTTTTTTTTTGTCAACATATTACTCAGATACTGCAGGGCAAACACAGGAGGTCTGAAGGTTGAGAAACAGGGTGCCATTTAAAGAGAGGGGTTTTTTTCCCCTTAACCTCATGGCAAAATTGAGATCATTAGGCAGAGAAAAGGGAAGTCAAATTATTTAATCATTAAATGGTGTAAAAATCCCCTGGGCCACTTGAAAGCAGGACAAATATACTGAAATTTCAATTAAACTCCTAGATTTATAGAACATCTAAGCTTATGTCAACGTTGATTCATTAACTCGCCCTGAAATGAGGGTAGTGCCTTTTATTGGGGACAAAAGAAGCACGTTGTGTTCTACTCATCGGAAACATGAAGCAATGCTAGAATTCACAGTTTTTAACAACGCTGGCTTGGGTGACACAGTAAGAAAAGTGCTGGGGCCGTGCTAGGAGGAAGGATTTGTAAAAATCTGAATTTAATCAACAGTATTGACTCACTGCTTGCTTTGTGCCCAACTCTAAACTTGCAGAAATACAATAGACAGGGTCCCTGACCTAAGGGTTTAACAATCCAGTTGAGGGAGAAGGATATAATGGGAAGTGAGATTATCTATAAGTGCCCAGGTGATGTGGAAGCGCTGAAGTGACGGTGGGAAAGCAGCATGGCCTAGTGGATAGATCATCAGCCTAGGAGTCGGAAGGACCTGGGTTCTAATACTGGCTCTGCCACTTATCTGCTGTGTGACCTTGAGCAAGGCACTTCACTTCTCTGTGCCTTCACTACCTTATCTGGAAAAGGGGATTTAGATTGTGAGCCCTGTGTGGGACAGGGACTGTGTCCAACCTGATTTACGTGTAATAATGTTGGTATTTGTTAAGCGCTTACTATGTGCAGAGCACTGTTCTAAGCGCTGGGGTAGACACAGGGGAATCAGGTTGTCCCACGTGGGGCTCACAGTCTCAATCCCCATTTTACAGATGAGGGAACTGAGGCACAGAGAAGTTAAGTGACTTGCCCACAGTCACACAGCTGACAAATGGCAGAGCTGGGATTCGAACTCATGAGCCCTGACTCCAAAGCCCGTTCTCTTTCCATTGTGGTATCCACCCCAGCACTTAATAGAGTGCCTGGCATGTAGTAAGGACTTAATAAATACCATGGAAAAAAAATAGAGAGGTGAAGATCAATCAGCCAATCGATGGCATTTATCGAGAACTTAGTGTGTGTAGAGCACTATACTTAAGTCCTTGTGAGAGTATAGTACAATGGGGACATATTCCCTGCCCAAAATGAAAGCGTAAACAGAGCAGACCGCCTGGAGGAGATTGCTAAGCACACAGTAAGAACTTAATAAATACAACAAAGACTATGATGGTATTTTTTAAGCACTTACTATGTGCCAAGCACTGTTCTAAGTGCTGAGGTAGATACAAGGTTATCAGGTTGTCCCATGTGGGGCTCACAGTCTTAGTCTCCATTTTACAGATGAGGTAACTGAGGCATAGAGAAGCCAAGTGACTTACCCAAAGTCACACAGCTGACAAGTGGTGGAGCCGGGATTCAAACCCATGACCTCTGACTCCCAAACCAGGCCTCTTCCCACCACTGAGGTTGATGATGTGATTACAGAAGAGCCTTAAAGATGGACGTCACGGGGCTGTGGAAGAGTTCCAGGCAGAAATCTCCTTGAGGGCAGGGACCGCGTCTAGTCAGTCAATTGTATTTATTGAGCTCTTACTGTGTGAAGAGCACTGTACTAAGTGCATGAGAAAGGAGAATATAACAATATAGCAGACACATACCCTGCGCATAGTGAGCTTACATTCTAGAGGAGGACACTCTACCATACTCTCCCAAGCACTTAGTTCAATTGTAGGGCTCAATAAATAACTCCGATTGAAAGTTGGACACAGCAATGAGGTCGTATACATAAGGGCCTGCCGCATGAATGAATTCGGACAGACACAGGTTCCCGAGGACAATAGACAAGCATTTCAATTCCACTTTCTTCGAGAGCTTTCCAAGTAAACCACCAAAAGGTCCCAGGAGTTGACACCTGCTTTAATGAATCACTTTCACACTCTCTGGCCGATGGCATGAGGTCTACATGTCCGCAATCTCTAAAATCAGGCACAGGGGAATAAGAGGAATTGGACTCGAGAGATGGGGGAGATGAAAATGCGGCACAATGAGTAAGTCGGCTTGCGAAGAAAGAAGCGTGCACACCGAGTAGCTGTGGGATGAGTGGATAAGTAGGAGGCAGAGAACTGATGGAGTTTCTTGAAGTAAATGATCAGGAGTTTCTGCTGTGATCTTCCTTTATGTGATTAAGTTTGAGAGAATTAATTCACCTCCTCATGTCACAAGTGTATCTTGGATTTGTAGAGGGATTTTTGTTCTTCCACCTGCTAAATTACTCATTCTCTCATGTAATAGACACCCCCAAACCACCTCACCTTCCTCCTAACAGTGGACTTATTCTCACAGAGACTTTCAGAGTAGTAGATCGTCAGCTCCTTGTGGGCAGGGACCATCAACCATATTTCCTGTTTACTGTGTGCGCTGTACTACCCATGTGGGAGAGTACAATAGAACGGAGTTGGTAGATACATTCCCTGCCCAAAACGAGTTTAAAGTCTAGAAAGGGAGACAGAAGTTAATATAGACCATCTCTACCAACTCTGTTGTATTATATTCTCCCAAAGGCTTAGTATAGCGTTCTGCACCCAGAGTTGCTCAGTAAATACCACTGGGATTTACAGCTTCAGTTGGACCATCAGAAACCACCCCCCAGAAGCCCCCTGGAACCAGGTTTTTTCTCCATCAAGGGAGATCAGGCATTGGGCTGGGGGCGAGACAATTTGGGAAGCACTGTGGTCTACAGGAAAGAACCTGGGCCTGGAAGTTAGAGGACCTGGGTTCTAATCTCAGCTCCACCACTTGCCTGCTCTGTGAGCTTGGACAAGTCATTTCACTTCTCTGGGCCTCAGTTTCTTCAACTGCAAAATGGGGGGATTCAATATCTGTTCTCCTTCTTACTAAGACTGTGAAGCCTCATTTGGGACAGAGACTGTGTCTGACCTGATTAACTTGTAATGATAATAATAACAATTTTGGTATTTGTTAGGTATTTACTATGTGTCAGGCACTGTACTATTGTGCTGGGGTGGATACAAGCGTAACGGGGTGGACACGGTCCCTGTCCCAAATAGAGCTCAGTCTTAATTCCTATTTTACAGATGAGGTAACTGAGCAGAGAAGTAAAGTGACTTACCCAAGGCCACACAGCAAAGTCGTACTGCAGGGCTCAGAACTCGTGACCTTCTGACTCCCAGGCCTATGTTCTATCCAATGTGCCATGCTGCTCTTGTAGCTACCCCAGTGCTTAGAACAGTACTTGCCACATAGTAAGTACTTAATAAATACTTAAAAATGACAAAAACAAAAATGTACTATAGCCAGCTCCTTGCACCCACCCAATCTGGTACAGAGCATGGCATCTAACAGGGAAAGCAGCATGGCCTAGTGGATGGAACGTGGGCCTGGGAGTCAGAAGGACCTGGGTTCCCATCTTGGCTTTGCCACTTGTCCGCTGCGTGACCTTGGGCAAGTCACTTCCCTTCTCTGGGCCTCATTTACCTCACCTGTAAAATGGGCATTAAGTCTGTGAGCCCCATGTGCGACAGGGAGTGTGTCCAACCTGATTAGCCTGTATCTATCCCAGTGCTTAGAACAGTGTTTGACTTATACTAAGTGTTGAACAAATGCCATCGTTATTATCATCACTATTATTATTACTGGAGCCCCAAAAGGAAAAGAGGGCTGGAGGCTCTAATTGCCCTCACTCTGAGGATTGCAGTGGAGTGAACTTGGAGTCGCCACCAAAGCCTGTGTACCCCCCCATCATGGTGTCATCTAGCTGTGGGTGCCAACGACTATTTCTGGGAGTATTGTTGGCATGGGAATCTCCTGCAGAGACTTCCCCCAGAGGTAAGTGTTCTCAGAACAATCAATGGAATTTATTGAGTGCTTAGTGTGTGTGGAGAACTGTACTAAGTGCTTGGGTAGATATGGTCCCTGCCCACAGAGTGCTTCCAGTCTAAAGGACAATGCCTGCTTCATACAGCCTTGGGGAGGCAGAAAAATTCATGAGACTTTGAGCAGACCCGTTTAAAGATGCTTCAATCAACTCTTTGGAGAAGGTTATGTTTTTCTTGCCAAACCTAATTACCTGAGTATGGTTTGGCTCAGGTAAAGACTTGAACATTTTACAACTACAAAAGAACATCATCAAACCCAATCTAGGGATTAAGCTTAGATCCCCATTAAGGATGATTCTCTTTGAATTGACTTCTGTCCTCTGTTCTCAGCTGAACAAAATTCCCTGCTCTTGAACAAAGACTAAACAATGCCTTTTAAAAAGGTTTTTGTTCTGTGAACAGTGGATTTCACTTTTCCAGGCCTCAGTGGAACATCCAGGCACTTTGAAAATGTCATCTCGCTGGAGACAGTATTAAGCCAATAAATGTGAGAAGTTCTTTATTTGTTGATTCTTTTTTCCCTTAGATTCAGGAATTCAGATCATTTAAATTCCTGTTTCAATAAAACAGAAGAACTTTGTCTGGTAGAGTCTGACCAAAGTTTATTTCTTACAGAAACATGTTTATATAGGTCTTGGGACAGCTGATTAATGATCCCTAAATATCTCTCAGTGATCATCACCATTTAAACCTAGTACTACATTTCTCCCTCCCTTCAGGGTTTAATGTTTATAATTAAAAGAGTGCATGCTTTTTTCCCCCCCTCCCCCCGATTTGTTTTTGAAACCTCCAATTCTAGGGCAGCAGCGAGGCCAGGTCGTTTTGTCCTAGTCCAGGGCAGGTTCCAGTCTTGGCTCCGTTCGGGGCTCTCTGTGTGGCCTCGAACGCAAAGGTCCAGGCCCAGTTCAAATTCCCTTAACGGTTTAGGAAGGAGGAAGAATTTCAACCCGGAGGTACTTTGTGGGTGGGGAAGAAGTGCTCAGGGAGGTAGTGTTACCAGGCAATTTATGCCCAGGATTTTTCTACTGTGGGCAGGGGAGTTAATCAATCAATAGTGCTTATTAAGCCCCACCTGCATGCACTGTATATGTACTGGATATTTGGGAGAGTACAGTAGAGTGTGTCGACCCAAGCTCAGCTTTCAAGGAATTTCAATCTAGTGGAGGAGGCTGAGACTAAGCATATTATTCATTCAATCGTATTGATTGAGCGTTTACTGTTTGCAGAGTGCTGTATATCTGTAGTGATGATGATGCTACTCTGTTAAGCATTTAGTACCTGCACTGTAGTAGATACTGGAGCAGATACAAGATAATTAGGATGGACACAGACCCTGTCCCAAATGGGGCTCAAAACCTAAGGGGGAAGAACTGGTTTTGAATTATCGTTTTATAGATGAGGAAACTGAGGCACAGAGCAATCAAGTGACGTGCTCAGCTGGCAAATGGCAAAGCCAGGATGAAATCCCAGGTATTCTGAGTCCCAGGAACAGGATTTTCCCAATAATATTAATAATAATACATGCCAAGGCACTGTAGAGAAGCAGCGTGGTTCAGTGGAAAGTGCCCGGGCTTGGGAGTCAGAGGTCATGGGTTCGAAACCCGGCTCTGCCACTTATCAGCTCTGTGACTCTGGGCAAGACACTTGACTTCTCTGTGCCTCAGTGACCTCATCTGTAAAATGGGGATTAACTGGGACCCTCACGTGGGACAACCTGATTACCCTGTATCTCCCCCAGTGCTTAGAACAGTGGTCTGCACACAGTAAGCGCATAACAAATATCAACATTATTACTATTATTACTAAGCACTGGGGTAGATAGAAGGTAATTGTAACACAGTTCCTGTCCCACGTAGGGCTCACAGTCTTAATTTCTATTTACAGATGAGGTAACTGAGGCCCAGAGAAGTTAAGTGACTTACCCAAGCAGATGTGACAGAGCCAGAATTAGAACCCAGGACTTTCTGATTCCCAGGCTTGTGCTTGATCCGTTAGGCCTCGTTGCTTCTGTAACATCTGTAACATCTGTAACACAATGGGGTGGTGGGGGTTGGTGGGGGTCGTTGTGCAAACTTAAGTGCTCAGGTGGTGCTAAGGGGCTGAAAGGGGAGGGTGAGATTGGGACCATTTGTCTCAAGCTCTGAGACCTTTTAGATTAATTCAATCATATTTACTGAGCATTTACTGGGTGCAGAACACTGTATTAACTTCTTGGGAAGTGCAATTCAGCAAAAAATAGAAACAATCCCTGCCCACAATGGGCAGATTTCGAGCTCCCCCCTGAGGGACAGGGACCATGTCTAATTCCTACCTGTGTAGTCTCTCCCAGCACTTAGTACTGTGCTCGCACACAATAAGTGCTGAACAACTACTTTGACTATTATTACTGAGGGTTCAGCTCTGGTATCCTGCCGCAGTGGTGATTTATAAGGCTCGGACTCTGCTAGGGTGTGCCCGGGGCACCCTGCGGACATAAAGGATGTTTTAACAATAATTGCAACCTGCTTCTACGTTATTCACCCCCAGACATTTGTGTGCAGCACCTCATGGTATCGTGGTGGGCTCTGAACAAAGCAAGTAAAAACAGACGCAGACCTCAGGCCTCAAACAATCCGAGGGCATGGACACAAATAAAGAAATCAAATACATAAGGGACTAAGGTGTTTCTGCGGGCAAATTACATATAGCAAAGGCTAAGGGTATTCTCAGAAGCAGCAGCACGGAGGAGTGGATAGGGCACGGGCCTGAGAATCAGAAAGTCTTGGGTTCTGGCTCTGCCACTTGTCTGCTGTGTGACCTTGGGCCAGTCACTTAATTAGGCCTCAGTTACCTCATCTGTAAAATGGGGATTGAGACTGTGAGCCTCATGTGGGACGGGGACTGTGTCCAACGTGATTAGCCTGTATCTACCCCAGCGCTGAGAACTGTTCTTGAGACATAGTAAGTGCTTAACAAACACCATCATTATTATTATTATTACTATTCAAAGAAGGATTCATGGAAGGTTGGTTGGTTGATGGGAGAAGAGTCCCTCTCACAGGTGGTCAGCATCACTACGAACATCTGAAAGAATAATTAGTAATAACTGTGGTACTTGTTAAGCATTTACTATTTGCCAGGCACTATACTAAGCTCCGAGGGAGCCACCAGATATGCAGATTCAATCTCATCCCTAGCCCATATAGGGCTCACAATCTAAGTAGGAGGAGAACGGATGTTCAATTCCCATTTTCCAAATGAGGAAACTGAGGCACAGAGAAGTTAACTGACTTGCCCAAGGTCACCTAGCAGTGGCTGAGCCTCTGACGCTCAGGCCTGAACTCTTTCCATTAGGCTATGCTGCTTCCCAAAAGACTTTTAGTCCCTTCATACCAGGAATCAATTCATCAATAAATCACTGCACTAAGTACTTGGAAGAGTACAATAAAACAGAATGAGTAGAGACATTCTCTGCCTACAGGAGCTTACAGTCTAGAACAAGAGTTTCATTTTTAAGATTTGCAAAAATGTTCCTCGGTTATCCAGAAAAAATACTTTAGGGGTTAAAGTTTCTTAACTGTGATTACCTACACACACACACATACTCAGACACTCTCTCTCACTCCTTCCTCTAATGCTATAAGCCACATTGGTAAGAATGGATTCCTACTCAGAAAAAACAAACAAACAGTTACTGCTGTTTCCTCTAGATGCCTATTTCACAAAGTAATTTACCTCCTCAGATAGTTTTTTGGTTTTTTTTTTTTTTCCTACTGACCAACTCATATTTCCATCGCCCAATTTCACTTGATTACTTTTGGTTTATCATCGCTTAGTCTGCTCAAAAATTTCCCCTTCTTCATAATGTTTACATTTTTTGATATTTGTAAGAGGATGTCATATCCTCCCTCAGTCTTCTTGGCCAGTGGATGCATGGTGAGGTCTCTTACCATTCCCATAACCATAAATCTTCCCTTAATTATTTTGATTGCCCTTTTCCAGATTCCCCTCATGTTCCTCATCTTTGAAACTCTAAAAAGCCAAAAACAGAAACTGGAATAGTGAAAGTAGCATTTTGGGAGCTGTTCCCTTCCCAGCGAAAGAATCACTCCCTGGAATCCAGTAAGAGCTTAGTGGGAGCTCCATTAACTCTTTCAAGATCCTACACTGTGATTCAACTCCCGCTGACAACGTCCACCGGATTCATCGAGAACAACTACAGTCTCTGGCTGCAGGTGAGAGTTAAGTGACTTCCCCAGGATCACACAGCAGATAGGTGGTGGAGCCGGGATTAGAACCCACCTCCTCTGATTCCCAGGCCTGGGCTCTATCCATTAGGAAACACTATTTTTGTGTTTATAGCATATTAACTTCCATTATGTGTCTATCCCCAATCCCCTCCCCTCCCTCTTTTTAGATTGTGAACTCCTGGAGGGGCAGGGACTGTGTCCAATTCTCACCTGTCTGCTTGTTTGGTTTCATTGTCTGTCTCCCCCCTTCTAGACTGTGACCCCGTGGTTGGGTAGGGATCGTCTCTATTTGTTGCCGAATTGTACTTTCCAAGTGCTTAGTACGGTGCTGTGCACACAGTAAGCACTCAATAAATACAACTGAATGAACGAACCTGTATATTTCTTCCTGGCCCTTAGACGTGTTCTGCACCTAAGCTCTCTGTGGGCTGGGAATGTGTCTAATAGCTCTGTTGTACTGTACTCTCCCAAGTGCTTAGTAGAGTGGTCTGCACATAGTAAGTTTTTAATACATGTCACTGATGATGATAAAGATTTAAATAGCTTCTACTTCTACAAGGCTCTAGTTCCAGACAATGGAGACTCAGCTTCAGAGTCCCATCTTCAGTCTCACTTCTGTGACCCAAACTCCTCTTCTTGAACTTCAGCCCATCCTCAGAAGCTCTCATCCACAATAAAACTAGATTCAGCTGAGAACATCTTTCCCAGACACAGAGCTCTTGCCCATTTCAAGAGGGAACATTTCTCTCCCACCACTCTGGGCACAGGCCGGACAGTCAGGACACCCAGGTTCTTATCCTGGCTCTACCGCTTGCCTGCTGGGTGTCCTGGGGTACGTCACTTAACTTCTCTTGACCTCCGTTTCTTCATTTATAGAATGGGGATTCAGTACCTGTTCTCCCTCCCTTTTAGGCTGTGAGCCACATGTTGGATATGGACTGATCCCAACCTGATTATCTGGCATCTACCCCAGCGCTTAGTATAATGCTTGTGGTATAGTAAGCACTTAGAGAATTCCACAATTAACTGGATTTGTTTAGGGGGTGATTATGATCTTAAAGCAGTTCTTTTTGGCAAGATAAATATGTTGACTAGATCCTGACAGAATCCTAAGTAGATGCGGGCTCAACTAGAACAAAGTCTTAGAGACGCATCGTGTGTTTTGAAAGCTCAGGAAGCAAGACATGGTTTTGGAAATAAGACAAGTCTCAGGTCTAGGAGCTTTCAAAGGTAATTGAATTAGTCTCTGGTCACACTCCGTACTGATGGACATTCTATTGAGTTCAGTGGGAGCAAAGGGAACAGACCATAATTATGGCTACTCATGCAACTAAAATAATTTATAGTTACGTCTCAAGTTTCAAAAGAAACGTACACTTGGTGGGATCCAGATTTATAGATCATCCTCTCTTACTCATTAGGAAATATGAGTTATTTTAATCTAATAAATTGAGATGAAGAGCAGTATCAGACACCCTTAAAAAAAACATTGTTCTGCAGGCACTGAAGTCTTCATCTGAGAAGAGAATGCTGGCCTTTCATTTCCAGATCTGTCCATTTTTTGCTGTTAGCTGAGCCATTCCCATTTGAAACTGTTTAGGACAGAATTTTTTTTTTTTTTGGTTCCTCAAAAAGACTCTTCATTGCCAAGTGTTGTGGTGAAAATGCAAAGAAAAAAGGGAAAGAGAAAGATCACATTGCAGCCCTGGAAGCCAGATGTCACAGCCTTGGCTCCAAGCTGGCCTGATATCCTGGAAACACAGTTAACATATTGTATGAGGTGAGAAATGAGACTGAGGAACTCATCTGAACCGAACAGTGAAAGCTGCTGCTGTGCTGAGCTCTGTGGTTTCCTTTTAGGCATTCCCCAAAATATCAAATGCCACTTCAGTGGGCCAAAGCCAATTGGTATTGACACTGGCCTTTGTATTTCTCAGTTCAAAGGACCATCCCAAGAAGGGGTTACAGAAGGAGCCTTGTAAGACTATCACAATGAGAGCATGTTCATTTCTTGTAAATAAGCTAAATATGTTTAATAAATTAAAAATGACAACGAATTCACACTCCCAAGGAACTGGATAACATTTTAATCAGTCAGGGCTGTGGCTATGTTCCTGCTATTTAGATGCTTTTGTTGCTGAATGCCGTACGTATTCCTAATTACGCAGTTTTCAAGTTGTTTCTTTGTAGGGGCAGATTGGCTCCTTCCCCATTTTCAAATAGATATTCATCACTACCTTTTGGTTCCGCAGTAGTAGACCATTGCAAGACATGTGGGTATGGTTGTGGGATTGTTTTCAAGAACATGTTGTCCCCAATAATATAAGAGATACCTCAAAACCGTGGTTAAGGTTGGAGGGAAAATGATAAAAGTAATAATTGTGATATTTGTTAAGTGCTTACTATGTGCCAAGCATTGTAGTAAGCGCTGGGGTAGATACAGGCTAATTAGGTTGGACACCATCCCTGTCCCACACAGGAATCACAGTTTAAATCAGAGGGAGAGCAGGTATTGAATCCACATTTTACAGACGATGAAACTGAGGCGCACAGAAGTCAAATGACTTGCCCAAGGTCGTACAATACTTAAGAGGTGGAGCAGGAATTAGAATCCAGCTCCTCTAGCTCTGGGCCCTGTGTTTTTTTCGCTAGGCCCCGCTGCTTCTCAAAATAAATTAGGGGAACCTTACTGTCATACGTGTTGACAGGATTTTCAAATTCATCTAATGAACTTTTTTTACCACCTGATGTGATGTCAAATTGTGTGAGTTTACCACAATTAATTGATTTCTCATTTCTAAACATTTGAAATGAAAATGCAAAAATTTCATCCATACTTATGACATGCTCTTTTCTCTCTCTTTGCACCTGGTGCTCTGAAAACTGAATGGTCATTTTCCATAGAGCTAGATTACCTTAATTTTAGGAAAGGAGTTTACAGTGAGATGATAGCCAAAGCCAAGGGATGGAACTCCCCAAAGAGTGGAAAATGGGGCTCACATTCGAAGGAGGCGGCAGACCAGGTATCGAATCCCCAGTATACAGATGAGGAAACTGACGTACAGGAGAGTTAAAATGTCTTGCCCGTGGTCACACAGTAGACAAGAGGTAGGGCAAAAATTAGAACCCAGGTCCTCTGACACACAGGCCTCTGCTCTTCCCACTCGGCTATGCTGCTTGTCTCAATACCATTTATTAATAGCTAATAATCTTGAATTTATATTGCTTTTACTTCTCTGGTGTGTTTCATATCATTTGTCTTGGCATTATCCTTGACTCCTCTCTCTCATTCAACCCATCACTAAATCCTGTCGTTTCGACCTTCATAGCACTGCTAATTCTGCCCATCCAAATAGTCACCTCATGAATCCGAGCACTTATCCCAACCCACCTCGACTACTGTATCGGCCTCCTCGCTGACCTCTCTACTTCCTTTCTGTCCCCACTCCAATCCATACTTCACTCTTCTGTCCCGATCATTTTTCTACAAAAACATTCAGGCCATGTTTCCCCACTCCTCCAAAATCTCCAAGGGTTGTATATCCACCTCTGCATCAAATAGAACCTCCTCACTATTAGCTTTAAAGCACTCGATCACCTTGCCCCCCTCCTACCTCAGCTTGGTTACTCTCCTACAACCCAGCCCACACACTTTGCTCCTCTAATGCCAATCTTCTCACTGTACCTCGATCTCATCTATCTAGCCTCTGATCTCTTGCCCTCTTCCTGCCTCTGGCCAGGAACATCTTCCCTCTTCATATCTGACAATTACTTTCCCCCGCTTCAAAGCCTTATTGAAGGCACATCTCCTCCAAGAGACCTTCCCTAACTAAGCCTTCTTTTCCTCTCTCACTCTCTTCTGTGTCACCCTGACTCGATCCCTGTATTCATCCCCTCTCTCAGCCCCACAGCACTTATGTACTCATCTGTAATTTTATTTATACCGTCTTTCTCCCCCTCTAGATTCTAAGCTCACTGTGGGCAGGGAACGTGTCTGTTATATTGTACTCTTCCAAGTGCTTAGTACAGTGCTCTGCACTCAGTAAGTGCTCAAATACAAATGTCTGACATCTCATTTTACCTTCACAACAGAACTGTGAGGTAGAGTTTTATTTTTATTTTTATTAGAGTTTTATTGCCATTGTTCTCGTCTGTCCGTCTCCCCCGATTAGACCGTAAGCCCGTCAAACGGCAGGGACTGTCTCTATCTGTTGCCGACTTGTTCATCCCAAGCGCTTAATACAGTGCTCTGCACATAGTAAGCTCTCAATCAATACTATTGAATGAATGAATAGAGGCAGGCATTTCACCATTTACTAGATGAGAAATAGGGGAACAGAGAGGGTAAATGACTTGCCTAGGTCACACAGCAGGTCAGGTGCAGAGCGGGGACTAGAAGCCAGGTCTATCAAATCCCAGACCCGTGTTCTTCCCACTAGACCACACTGTCACTCAGCTCACAGTGCATCCGCACTTCTCCGTGTTCCTTGGCAGGCGAATGAATGTGTAATGATTTGGGTGGTACCAGACTCTTCCCCTCATCATCCTTAATCTACCACCATCTTAATGGGCCTCTGTTTCCAGGAAGCAATATCCTCAAGTGCTTTATGGTTTCAATTTTCTCTGCAAATTCTCTGAAACACTGCCAAAAGAATACTTTCTCGCCAACTTTTGTCACAGATTCTGATGTCGGTTCAATAACTGGTTTTCCTGCCACTGCATTAAGTGAAGGAAACAGTTACATTAGGTAATAGACTGATGATGAAATCTTCTATCCGCATAATTGAAGAATCCGGCCTTCTCACCTTGTACCATATCAAGTAGAATTTTTGGAGACAATCTTCTACATCTATGTAGAAATTATGTGCTTCACTGATTTACCAAGCAATAGGCTCAGAATGCTAATGCCAATTAATCGATAGCCTTTATTGAGCATCTGTGCATACAGCGCAGTACTCTTATGAGAGGGCAACAAAATCAGTAAACAGATATGATCCCTGTCCCCAAGGAGTTTGTAACCTAGCGGGGAAAATGAAGAAATGAAGAAGAATCTATTGAGACCTAGATGTGGCATTGACTTTGGAGATGCATCACTCCTTGGTCCAAAAACTCCTAACCTACTGTGCAGGATTCTCTTCCAGGCACCGTATACTCTTGTCCAACACATTTACTTGACAATAATAATAATAATTATGGTATTTGTTAAGCACTTACTATGTGTCAAACACTGTTCTAAGCGCTGGGGGTAGATACAAGGTAGGCAGCTTGTCCCACTTCGGGCTCACAGCTTTATTCCTCATTTTACAGATAAGGCAACTGAGGCCCAGAAAAGTGGAAGCGACGTGCCCAAGGTCACACAGCAGACAAGTGGTAGACTCAGGATTAGAACCTACATCTTCTGACTCCCAAGCCCATCCTCTTTCCACTAAGCCACGCTGCTTCTCTTCTAAAGATCTCAGATTGGCTTGAAAATGGCTTCCAGTCGGGAATGATCTTTGGGGACTGAAATAATATTACCTCAGGCTTGGAGGTGTACAGACAGACACACCGACACACGACACTCTCAGTTCTGAGGCTGTGGAAAGAAGAGATTGATGACTGATTCTGGAGAGGTGAGCCTGGAGCTCAAAAAGTTGGTGTCTCTGTGCTTTCTCTCCGAAACCATTTCTGACAGAATGCTCCTCACAGTAGTTCCCCGACAATACTCCAGGCCTTAATCCCGAAAGATTCTAGCACATCCCACTTCTATATCCCTCTCTTCGAGGCTCTGGCCCGTCCCATAATTCACTGCAAAGTAATGGTGCTGGCGTCTTGACATTGAGAAGCAGCGTGGCTCAGTGGAAAGAGCGAGGGCTTGGGAGTCAGAGGTCATGGGTTCGAATCCCCGCTCTGCCACCTGTCAACTGTGTGACTGTGGGCAAATCACTTGATAATAATAATGATGTTGGTATTTGTTAAACGCTTACTATGTGCAGAGCACTGTTCTAAGCGCTGGGGTAGATACAGGGTCATCAGGTTGTCCCACGTGGGGCTCACAGTCCTCATCCCCATTTTACAGATGAGGTAACTGAGGCACAGAGAAGTGAAGTGACTTGCCCAGTCACACAGCTGACAACTGGCAGAGCCGGGATTTGAACCCATGACCTCTGACTCCCAAGCCCGTGCTCTTTCCACTGAGCCACGCTGCTTCTCTAACTTCTCTGGGCCTCAGTTCCCTCATCTGTAAAATGGGGATGAAGACTGTAAGCCTCACGAGGGACAATCTGATTACCCTGTATCTACCCCAGTGCTTAGAACAGTGCTCCGCACATAGTAAGCGCTTAACAAATACCAACATTATTATTCCCTTAAAATGCAAATGTGAAACATCTACAAGTTCACCCAAATACAATTAGCCTCGTAGCAGTTATAAAATCAGATCGCTTTCTCCTTGAAAGTTGCATTTAATGGTAATGTTTTGCCTTTACCGGTTCCAAAGCATCTCATCTGCTCATTATTGAAGCCAGGCCCTGCTGCATCATCTGAAGAAGATGGTCAGAGAATTGACAC
Source organism: Ornithorhynchus anatinus (assembly GCF_004115215.2). Taxonomy (NCBI): domain Eukaryota; kingdom Metazoa; phylum Chordata; class Mammalia; order Monotremata; family Ornithorhynchidae; genus Ornithorhynchus; species Ornithorhynchus anatinus. Next base: position 62,346,563 of record NC_041735.1, on the reverse strand, counting down.
TGTTCTGACATCCCCTCTGGTTGAGTGATTCACGTTTCTTCCGGAAGCAACGGTTCAATCACAGCCTCTGACTGACATCCTGAGGACCGAAGGAAAATATTAGGCACTGCTCGTTACAGCAAGGTCCATGTGAGCCAGCGTGACTTAGAGGAAAGATCAAAGGCTTGGGAGTCAGAGGACTTGGGTTCTATCTAATTCCAGTTCCCCCTGCTGTGTGACCTGGGGCGCGTTGCTTCTCTTCTCTGTGCTTCAATTCCCTCATCTGCAAAACGGGGGTTCAATTTAAGAGTGTGGGACAGGGACCTTGTCTAACCTGATTAACTTGGACCTACCCCAGCACTTAGAACAGTGCTTGGCACGTAATAAGCAGTGAATGAGTACCACAGATATTATTTCCTGTTCTCCCTCCTACTTTAGACTGTGAGCCCCACGAAGGACCTGATTATCTCGTATCTACACCAGTGCTTAAGTTCTTAAGAAAAACCACAGAGTGAAGAATTCTCCCAAGGATCCCTCACACAGATTTGATTTTAAGACTATAACCTCCAGGATAATGCACAAGATGTGATCTTCAGTCCTCTTTTCCATGACTTTAATCTGCTGGATATAGTCTTTTCAATCTTTTAAACTGGACGCTTTGTAATTCTATCTAACTTTCTCAAAGATGGTTTAATTTGAATTCTAGTACTGTATATGCAGATCCTTCTGTTCTCAATAAAGTACATCCTACAACCAAATAGAAAACAGCTTCTCCTGATTCAGAGTAGATAGGAGAAAATAAGAAGTGCAAAGGCATAATATTAGGGCCACAAATCCAAGAAGCGGAGCTCAGTTAACACCATTTTTTGCTGATATCAATAGAGAAGGGAGGTCGTAGCACACAGCGTGTGTGTGTGTCCTGGTCTGGCCAAAGATTTCCCCAAATCCTAACAGATCTGGATATCGAGCCCAGCCACCATTTAAAAATCAGGTGGGCTGGATGTTGAAGAGCAACTATGGCTTGTCCTGGCACTGATCTCTGAGTACCGGCTGAAGTTGTCAATTTAGGAAAAAAAAAAGTGGGTAAGAAGAAAAAATTGCTTCTCTCCTCTCGACTCTCAACAGAGGGTGAGAGGGCTCCGTTTCATCCAGTGGAATCCCTTCAAGGGCTCTTTCATGTCCATAAGTGTAAGGCAATAGGCCAAGTGGGGTTTCTGACTACAATCGTGACTCTGGGATGTTAAGATCAACTTGAACTTGGAATAACATCCACCTACAACTACACTCACTCCCTCGGTGAACTCATTCGGTCTCACGGCTTCAACTATCATCTCTATGCAGATGACACACAGATCTACTTCTCTGCCCCTGTCCTCTCCCCCTCCCTTCAGGCTCGTATCTCCTCCTGCCTCCGGGACATCTCCACCTAGATGTCTGCCCGCCACCTAAAACTCAACATGTCCAAAACTGAGCTTCTCATCTTCCCACCCAAGGCCTGTCCTCTCCCTGACTTCCCTATCACTGTGGACGGTACGACCCTCCTTCCCGTCTCTCAGGCCCGCAACCTCGGTGTCGTCCTTGACTCGGCTCACTCGTTCACCCCACACATCCGATCCATCACCGAGACCTGCCGGTCTTACCTTTATAATATTGCCAAGATCCGCACTTTCCCCTCCACTCAAACGGCTAGCTGACTGGTACAGGCTCTCATAATATCCCAGCTGGATTATTGTGTCAGCCGTCTCTCTGATCTCCCTTCCTCCCGTCTCTCCCCGCTCCAGTCTATTCTTTATTCTGCTGCCCAGCTCATCTTCCTGCACAAAGCTCTGGGCATGTCACTCCCCTTCTTAAAAACCTCCAGTGGTTGCCTATCGACCTCCGCACGAAACAAAAACTTCTCACTCTAGGCTTTGAGGTTCTCCATCACCTTGGTCCCTCCTACCACTCCTTCCTTCTCTCTTTCTACTGCCCACCCCATAGGCTCCGCTCCTCTGCCGCCCACCTCCTCACCATCCCCCGTTCCCGCCTATCCCGCCGTCGACCCCTAGCCCACGTCCTCCCGCTGTCCTGGAATGCCCTCCCTCCTTACCTCCGCCAAACTCTCTTCCCCTCTTCAAAGCCCTACTGAGAGCTCACCTCCTCCAAGAGGCCTTCCCAGAATGAGTTTCCCCTTTTCCCTCTGCTCCCTCTCTGCCCCCAACTTGACCTCCCCTCAGCTAAGCCCCCTTCCCCCCTTTTTCCCTCTGCTCCTCCCCCTCTCCCTTCCCCTCCCCTCAGCACTGTGCTTATCAGCTCATTTGTATATATTTTTATTACCCTATTCATTTTGTTAATGAGATGTACTTCCCCTTGATTCTATTTATTGCTATTGCTTTTGTCTGTCTCCCCCGATTAGACTGTAAACCCATCAATGGGCAGGGATTGTCTCTATCTGTTGCCAAATTGTACATTCCAAGTACTTAGTACAGTGCGCTGTACAAAGTAAGCGCTCAATAAATACTATTGAATGAATGAATAACGTTGTGCGGATCTTCAATTTTACATTGCCCAGCTTCACCAGATGTGATAATTAATAATAATATTAAACTGCATCAGAACCTGGTATTTTTCTCAACCTGGGATTACTGCACGGGAGAGCTGCTGGTGTGAAGCCAATGTCTTTTTGGTCAACTTCTCGCACATTCCCTGGATGGCACGTTTAACAAGTCCTACTGCCTACTAATCCAACTTCCAGAACCCATTGCACAACGGGCAGATGAGCTGGAGTTCCAGGAACTGGCTACCTTTTCTTCCTAAATGGTGACTGCTAAGCACTTACTATATGTCACGTACTGTACTAAGCACTGGGGTAGATAAAAGGTTGGACACAGTCCATGTCCCATGTGAGGTTCACAGTTGTAATCTCCATTTTACAAAGAGGCAGTTGAGGCCCAGCAAAGTTTAGTGATTTGCCCACGGTCATACAGCAGACAAGGGGCAGAATTGGGATTAGAACCCAGGTCCTCTAACTTCTAAGGCCTATGTTTTTTCCACTAAGCCATGGTATTTCCTTAAAGTCAATCTTGGTGTGGACAAAAGAGTAAGAATTCAAGATACACTGACTAGGCCACTTGAAAATCCTTTGGACTGGTGAATTAAAATCAAACTATCCATCTCTATTTTGTTTCTATATCTAATGACCTCTGCATTTGAGGACAAGCATCCGTAAGTGTTATAAAGCTGAAAACTATTGAAGGAGATCATTCTGCCATTTGCAAATATGAGCTTCATAAAGTTTTTATTGCAAACTTATGCCCAAGATATTTAATTCAACCAGCCAAAAATAAGAGATTTCTGGTTTAGCAGAATGCAGTTTATTAAAAGATGCAACATCACAGCCTGTCCCTCATGGACATTCTGGAAAGACTAAGCCTCTTTGAAATGAATCAGAATCTTGAAATGGAGTTATTTTGCTCTGTTTCTAAATTAGCAATTGAAAGCTCACAGGCTTAAAAATACCATTCGATAATGAGAAACAGGGGGCCAAGATTCTGTTACCCACAATGGGTAAATTCCCAGAAAGTTAAACAGAATTGTATGCTAGTGACCTTTAAAGATATAACTAGTAAATAGTTTTGAAAGAACAAATATGTGGGATCTCACTTTTTTTTTTGCTTTGAATCGGTGAAGGGGAAGATCAACCCTGGTAAGCATTTTCAGTACGTTTGATTGCATAGGATTACAGCTGCCTGGACAGTCAAATCGGAAGCCAAAGTCCTCGGGAAAATCGGGACGTTAAAATCCACACTAAAGGGATTCCTACTCCTCTTTCTCTAAACCAGGCAAGTTTGAGATGAGAAATTACAATCCCTGTCCGAAGGAAGGGACTTTTACCTAGAACAGCCTCCCAGAGATCATCAGGAAGTTCTACCAACTGTTAGGAAATCAGAAGGGCTCTTTGCTCAAGCAATTCCACACCATCTCCACTAATGAGAAGCAGTGTGGCTCTATCCACTGGTCTAGGAGTGAGAAGGACATGGATTCTAATCCTGGCTCTGCCACTTGCCTGCTGTGTGGCCTTGGGAGAGTCACTTCACTTCCCTGGGCCTCAGTTACCTCATCTGCAAAATGGGGATTAAGACTGTGAGCCCCAGGTGGGACACGGACTGTGTTCAATCTGACTGCTCTGTATCTACCCCAGAGCTTAGAACGGTGCCTGTCACAAGTGCTTAACAAATCGATTATTGACTCTAGGTTTCCACCCAACCCCTGGAACTAGAGAGCTGGGAGAAAGGGCAATGACATTGGCTTTCAATCAGTGGAACTTATTGAGCATTTACTATGTGCAGAACCCTGTATTAAGCACTTGGAAGAGTACAATACAATAGAATGAGCAGATACGTCTCCTGACCATAACAAGTTTAGACTACAGCTGGGGATGGGGGGATGATCACCGAGATAGAAAAGTTAAACAGTTATTCAGACCTCTGTATTTTTGCCAGAACCCTGACCTCCAGAAGGACAGAGTTTGCAGCATGGTCTAGTGGACAGACCATGGGCCTGGGATTCAGAAGGTCCTGGGTTCTAATCCCGGCTCCACCACTTATAATAATAATATTGTTGGTATTTGTTTAGCACTATGTGCAGAGCACCGTTCTAAGCGCTGGGGTAGATACAGGGTAATCAAGTTGTCCCACGTGAGGCTCACAGTCTTAATCCCCATTTTACATATGAGGTAACTGAGGCAAAGAGAAGTGAAGTGACTTGCCCACAGTCACTCAGCTGACAAGTGCCGGAGCCGGGATTCAAACCCATGACCTTTGAGTCCCAAGCCCAGGTTCTTTCCACTGAGACACGCTGCTTATCTGCTATGTGACCTTGGGCAAGTCACTTTACTTCTCTGGGCCTCATTTCCCCCATCTGTAAAATGCGGATTAAGTCTGTGAGCCCTATGTGGGCCAGGGACCTGATTAGCTCATTTTTGCCCCAGCATTTAGAACATAGCTTGACACACAGTAAGTGCTTAACATAAACTATGATTATTAGTAATATCATTATTAATAAGGGGCAGGGTTCTGAAGGAGGCCAGGCCAAAGGCAGCCTAGGGGAGAAACCTTGGACTGAGAGTCAAGAGATCAGGGTTTTCATCCCAAACCCTGCCACTGGCCTACTGTGTCACCCACCTTGGGCAAGTCATTAAATTTATTTAACTGTGCCTCACTTCCCTTGACTGTAAAAGAGGGGAGATCACCTTCTCTCCCTACCTCTAGACGGCGAGCCCCAAATGGGACAGGGACTGTGTCCAATCTGATCATCATGCATCTAACCCCAGTGCTTAGCAACACAGTATGTGCTTAGGTGGCTCAGTGGAAAGAGCCCGGGCTTGGGAGTCAGAGGTCATGGGTTCAAATCCCAGCTCTGCCCCTTGTCAGCTGTGTGACTGTGGGCAAGTCACTTCACTTCTCTGTCCTCAGTGACCTCATCTGTCAAATCGGGATGAAGACTGTGAGCCTCACGTGGGACAACCTGATGACAGTGTATCTATCCCAGCACTTAGAACAGTGCTCTGCACGTAGTAAGCACTTAACAAATACCAACATTATTATTATTTAAAAATACCGCTGTAATTATCATCCCAGTTAAAAAAAAAAATACTGAAGACATTTTGAAATCTTATTCTCAGATGATTTCAATTTTCACACTTACATGCTGTGTCCACTAGAATTATCTCAGACAACAGTACTTTAAGGGTAGGTTGAACAGAAGTGTAAAGAACTCCCATTTTACTTAATATCCACTCGTTACCCAGAAAATAACAGATTGGACACCCCTTTAGAATGTAAACTTTCTGTGGGCAGGGAATGTGTCTACCAATTCTTATACTGTACTTTCCCAAGCACTTAGTACACCGTTCTGCACAGAGCAAACAATAAATACGATCAATCGATTGGTAGTATCTCTGTTGCAATACAGAGAGGTAGGCCTTAAGGATGTCGACTGGGGGCTGTGCACACAGGGTACCTATGCCATGATCTTTTATTCTCACGTGCTTAAGATGACCCAACCTTACCTAATTGTCAAATACCAACTTGACTATGAACTGCCTTTAACATCGTCGCCGTCCCCCGAAGGGCATCAACAGGGTGGAGGCTGGCAACGAGGATAGTAGTATAGCATTCATCTCCAAAAATGAACCTAAAATGCACAGCAACCTCCACTACCATCACTTGGAAATCAAATGTTATTTTGCCTCAGGTTGGAGCCAAGAAAAAAAAGTTATTTTCATACACTATGTCTGCCCTGCGCTGACTTGGCCGTTGAGTGAAAGGTACTTAATGCAGTAGCCGTTCCAAAGAAAATTGAAAACAGTCAGTTATGTTTACTGAGCGCTTACTGTGTGCAGAGCACTGTACTAAGTGCATAGGAGAGTACAATACAACAGTATAACAGAGATAATCCCTGCCCCCAAGAATTTATCATCTAGTAGGGATAATAGTGTTTACTAGTCACTTACCGTGTGCAGACCACTGTACTAAGCACTGGGAGAAAATGTGTAGCGTCTACTGGGAAAGACACCTATACAAATCCGGCAAAAAATTATAGCGATGTAGGTATGTGAGAAAATGACAATTTTTTTTTAAATGGCAACACTAACAAATTCTATATATCTAAGGAATAACATAAATAGTGTGGTTTGATGAAGGCATATAGTCCAGCATCATCCAAATAAATCTCTGGCTGAGATTTCAAATATTCTCCCTATATCTTAAGGGCAAACTGCATTTCGATTGTTATCATTCCCACACAAAATTAAAAGTTTTCAACAACAAGAAAAGACTATTCCTCCAAGGGAGCGATTGATTCTATTTAGTTGTCATTGTTTTTACGAGATGTTCTTCCCCTTGATTCTATTTATTGCCATCGTTCTCGTCTGTCCGTCTCCCCCGATTAGACGTAAGCCCGTCAAACGGCAGGGACTGTCTCTATCTGTTGCCGACTTGTTCATCCCAAGCGCTTAGTACAGTGCTCTGCACATAGTAAGCACTCAATAAATACTATTGAATGAATGAATGAATGGGAAGAGCCAGCTTCATAAGTAGATATCACAAGCACTTCTTGTTTTCTAGTCACATCATCAGGAAAGATAGAAAATGGGGCTTGCCTCAGAAGCTATTTGAAATGACACGTAGGCTGTGTCCAACCTGATCTGCTTGTATCTACCCCAGCATTTAGTCCAGTGCCTGAAACATAGTAGGCATTTAAATACCGCAATTATTATTATTACTGAAAAAGAATTCACAATGGTCCTGGAGATTTGATTGACCTCAAAGAGCAAATAAAGTTAGAATTTAACAGAGCTTTTAAGTGTCACAGATAAAGTTACTCTAGCATGGTTAATTCCCCAAAGGAGACATGTGAATATGCCTGAATCTAGAACCTATTTTTTCTCCATGTTTTTTCCCCTGCTCTCTGAAAATCCTTAAATGGAGCCACTTCCATTTTAAATTTGAAGATGTTGCCAAGAACTGATTGAAAAAGCTCGGTGCACTGAATAATACCTTTTAGTGTATTTTTAACAGGAGGCAAACTGCTTCAAAATATTTTTTATGGGTTTTTTTAGCTCTTAGTATGTGCTAAGAACACTGTACTAAACACTGGGGTAGATATAAGTCAATCAGCTTGGACATAGTCCATATCCCTTATGGGGGTTCAGAGTATTAATCCCCATTACTCCCTCCGATTTAGACTGTGGACCTTTTGTGGGACAGGGACTGTGTCCAACCTGATTATTTTGTGTCTTCCTCAGCACTTAGGACGTTACTTGGCATGTAGTGCTCCGCTCCTCTGGTACTAACCTTCTCTCTGTGCCTCGTTCTCATCTGTCCCGCCATCGACCTCTGGCCCAAGTCCCACCTCTGGCCTGGAATGCCCTCCCTTCTCAAATCCACCAAACAAAGCCTCCTCCAGGAGGCCTTCCCAGCCTAATCCCTCTTTTTCCTCTGCTCCCCCTCTCCTCCCCTTTGTCCCAACTTTCTCCCTTTGCTCAACCCCCCTCCCGGCCCCACAGCACCTGCATTTATATGTACATATTTATAATTATAATTTTTATTAACAATATGTATATATCTATAATTCTATTTATTTATAATGATGCTACTGTTTACTTGTTCAGATGACTGTCTCCCCCCTTCTAGACTGTGAGTCTGTTGTGGGCAGGGATTGTCTCTATTTGTGGCTGAACTGTACTTCCCAAGTGCTTAGTACAGTGCTCTGCACACATTAAGTGCTCGATAAATACGACTGAATGAATGCAGTAAGCGCTTAACAAATGCCATTAAAAACAAGTGCCATCTATTTTACTGCAAATTGCTTGAAAAAAAGCCATTCGTCTCTTTTAAGAATGAGGATTTCGTATCCATTACTAGAGCTTGAACTACCAACGAAAACAAAGCAGGAGCAATGAAAACAGGATTGGAATTCCTCCAAAAAATCTCAATGGTTGAGGGAAGATTTGACAAGCATGAAATCACTTTCAGTAGACAACAATTGAATGGAGTAACTTAATGCAGATGTACCTTAATAATAATGATGATATTTGTTAAGCGCTTACTACGTGCCAGACACTGTACTAAGTGCAGGACGGGATACAAGCAAGTCAAGTTGAAGGCAGTCCCTGCCCGTGGGGGGCTCACAGTCTCAATTTCCCTGGCACAGTAGATAGAGCGCAAGCCTAGGAGTCAGAAGGTCAGGGCTTCTATTCCCACATCTGCCACCTGCCTGCTGTGTGGCCCTGGGCAAGTCACTTCACTTCTCTGTGCCTCAGTTCCCTCATCTGTTAAATGAGGATGGAGATTGTGAGCCTCACATGAAGCAGGGATTGTCCAACTTGATTTGCTTGGGTACACTCCAGCACTTAGTAAAATGCCTGGTATTTAGTAAGCACTTAATATCATTATTGTTATTATTACAGATGAGGTAACTGAGGCACAGAGAAGTGAAGTGGCTTGCCCAAGATCACACTGAAGACAAGTGACAGAACCAGGATTAGAACCCATGACTTTCTGATTCCCAGGCCCGTCCTCTATCCACTATACCAAGATGGGGAGAATGAATGGACTATGATTTGGGCACAGATTTAAAATGATCAAAATGATTTGATCCCAAAGGGCATATGAACTGAAGGGACAGTCACCTCAAAATTACTGACAAAAAAACTTAGAATAGGCAGTGTAGCCTAATGGAAAGAGCTAGGGTCTGAGCGTCAGGGGACTTGGATTAGAATCCCAGTGCTGCGACTTGGGGGAAATCACTGGACCTCTCTGGGCCTCTTTTCTTTGATTGGACACTAAGTGTTTCTTCTATGGCATTGCTCTTTGGCCTGTTAATAATTTCTCTTCGCCAAACCTGATGTTTCCCATCTTACTGTGGCATGTCATTATAACAGTATTTAGTGCTTACAAGCACGTCTGTATTTTTCCCAGGAAAACTCTATGGATATATTACCAAAACAACTTCAGATAGAGGTGGGTCAATCTGGTAGAGATACGCCCGTGGAGTCGCTAAGGGTCGGAGACGACTTGACGGCATAAGACATGACAAGGGACTAAAGCAGGGCCTAAATACTGGGAGAGGTTACACTCAACCAATTGTATTTACTGAATGTTCACTGTGTGCACTATACTAACCGCTTGGGAGAGTACAATTCTAACAGAGTTGCTAGATATGTGCCCTGCCCAAGAGGATCTTACAGTCTAAAGGGGAGGTTTCAGTCTAGAGATATTCAAAGCAGGTACAGAGCCTGCACTAGGCAAGACTCTCGGTCTCAGAGAGAGGAGGTATTCATTCAATAGTATTTATTGAGCGCTTACTATGTGCAGAGCACTGTACTAAGCCCTTGGAATGTACAAATCGGCAACAGATCCCTGCCCACTGACGGGCTTACAGTCTACCCATTTCACCGATGAGGAAACTGAGGTGTAGTGATGTTAGGTGAGTTGTCCTAAATCACAGCAGGCTAGGGGCAGTGCTGGAATTTATACTATGTCAGATCCCATTTCCATCCCTTTTCTACTAGGCCATGCTATCTCCCAAATCTATGTGAAAATAGATTTCTATTTGTAAAAATCATAAGGCAAATCAACTCACTCCACAGCTAAATAGAAACTGCATCTTTGCTTCCACAGAAAAGGAACTTCTGTCAAATTACGATATTCACTTAGGAACAATGTATCTAGCATTTAAAATGTTGTTAGGAAGATTAATTCCACCCCAGTGCTACGCAACAGTCTCTCTTCTCCACTGGCATAAAGCCAGTGTTGTTTCTTCATAGATATGGGCTGCACTAAAATGTTCGACCATAATTTTACGTTGCAGTTGGGTGCTTCAGATGCTCAAGACTGACTATTTTCATCATCATCATCATCAGTGATATTTAATGAGCACTTACTTTGTCCAGAGCACTGTACTAAGCACTTGGGAGAGTACAATATGACAGAATTAGTAGTCATGTTCCCTGCCCGTAATGAGCTAGAGGGTGAAACAGACATTACATATGCAGAGGAACAGCAGTGAGCATCAGCCACATGATGTGGTTTGTTGCAAAACTATCAGATGTGGTCTGGTTTGGGGGAACAACTTCTGATTCCACTCTGGGCAAATGACTAAACTCTATGCAAACTCCCTCCAGTAAAAGAAGGAGCAGAAGCCCCTTTCTGACTCATGACCTAAGAACCAGGGCAGTCATGGTGCAGTGGCTAAAGCACGGGCCTGGATGTCAGAAGTTCAAGAGTTCTAATCCCAGCTCCGCCATTTAACAGCTGTGTGACCTTGGGCAGGTCACTTCACTGTCACCTCATCTGTAAAATGGGGATTGAGATGGTGAGCTCCACATGGGACAGGGACTGTGTCCAGCCTGATTTGTTTGTATCCACCCCAGAGCTTAGAAAAGTGCCTGTCACATAGTAAGCACTTAGAAACCACAGTAATTATTACTATTATTGTTACTGTCACCACACCATTTACGGCCCTAAGATAGTAGTTCAATATTAACTACTGAAGACTTACTCGGTGCAGAGCACTGAACTAAAGGATTGGGACGCGACAATAAAAAAACAAATTGGCAGACACATCCCCTACCCACCGGCAGCTTCCAGACTACAGTTTATCTTTATCCCCTGCTGATTCCCCTATCTTTAGATTTTAACATCTGCCCCCCCGATTAAATTGTAAGCCCCTCAATGCAGGGACTGGATCTACCATTTATTGCTGAATTGTACTTTCCAAATACTTAGTACAGTGCTCTGCACACAGTAAGTGCTCAATAATCACAACTGAATGAATACCAACTCTATTAAAATGTACTCTTCAAGCACACAGTCCTGGGAGTCAGAAGTACCTGGTTCTAATCCTGGCTCTGTCACTTGTCTGCTGTGTGACCTTGGGCAAGTCACTTCACTTCTCTGGGCCTCATTTCCCTCATCTGTAAAATGGGGATTAAGACTGCCTTCAAGCCGTTTACGGTCTAGACAGAGAGACATATTAAAATTACAGAGAGGAGACACGGTGTAGCGCATGGATATGTACTCAAGTTATATGAGGATGAGGGAACAAGTCTACCAACTCTGCTACTCTGTATTCTCCAGAGTGCTTAGTTCAGTGCTCTGCACATAGTAGGTAATAATAATAATAATGGTATTTGTTAAGTGTTTACTATGTGCCAAGCAGTGTTCTAAGCACTGGGATAGATACTACTTTACCAGGTAGCCCCAACGTGGGGCTCATAGTCTTAATCCCCACTTCACAGATGAGGTGACAGGCTCAGAGAAGTTAAGTGCCTTGCCCAAGGTCACGCAGCAGATAAGTGGTGGAGCTAGGACTAGAACCTACATTCTCTGGCTCCCAAGCCCGTGCTCTTTCCACTAAGCCAAGCTGCTTTTCTACTCAAACAATATCATTGATTGATCAATAGGTAAATTCTTGGATCAGCTTGCTAGCAGTTTGATATAAAGGAAAGGGTGGATTCTAGAGATGTTGTGAAGGTGGAACCACAACAGGATTTGGGGACAGATTGAACTGTGCTTGGCACTTAGTAAGCCCTCAACAAGTACCAGAATTATTATTATAGCTTGAATGAAAGAGAGGAGTCGAGGATAACGCCAAGGTCGTGGGCTTGTGAGAAAGGGGGGGCTGGTATTTCTTTAGTGATAGGAACAGGGTTTGGGTGGAAGATGAGTTCTTTCTTGGGCATGTTAATGATGATAATAATAATAGTACTTGTTAAGCACTTACTATGTGTCAAGTATTATTCTAAGCACTGGGGTGGATACAAGTTCACGAGGTCAGACATAGTCCCTGATCCTCAAGCTAAGTAGCTCGTTAAGTCTGAGGTGACGGCAGAACATCTGAGTAGAGATGCTCCGAAGGCAGGAGAAAACGCAAGACTGTAGAGAAGGAGAGGGGTCAGGTCTGGAGATGTATATTTGGAGATCATCCGCATAGAGCTGGCAGCCGAAGCATGGGAGTGAATGAATTCTCCAAGGGTGTGAGTGTAGGTGGAGAATTGAATGGGACCCAGACTGAGACTTGTGAGACTTCCACTTTTAGAGGCTGGGAAGCCGAAGAGGAGCCCACAAAGAAGACTGAGAATAAGTGGTCAGAGAGAAGAGGACTATGTCAGCAAAGCTAAGGATATATGTTTCCAGGAGAAGACGGTGGTCGACAGTGTCAGAGGCAACAGAGAAATCGAGGGGGCTTAGGATGGAGTAGAGACATTGGATTTAGCAAGAAGGAGGTCACTGAGGCCTTAGAAAGGGTCGTTTCTGTGGAGTAAAAAGGGCGGAAGACAGATTGGAGGGTGTCGAGGAGAGAATTGGATGAGAGGAAATGGAGGTAGCTTGTGTAGACAACTCACTTGAGGTGTTTGGAAAGGAGTGGAAGGAGGGGGACGAGGAGTCAAGGGAGGGTTTCTTTTTTCCATTGTGCTTTTTGGGTTTGTTTGTTTTTTTTAGGATAGGGAAAACATGGGCATTTTTGAAAGTACATACATAATGATTTATCTACTTGTTCTTTTTTGCATTTACTTTTCATTCGCTCTCTCCTGACAAAATGTAAGCGTTTTCCTTCTTGTTTCCACATTTGGATTGTAAGCTCCTTAAAGGCAAGGATCTACTTTATTATACTCTGCCAAGAGAGTGTAGCACCTAATAAATATCAATAACTGATCAATTATTAGGCTCCCAAGCATCTAGTACTGGGCTCTGCACACAGTAGACCCTCAAATATGAATGAATGAATAAAACTGAAGCAAAATTCAAGAACCATACCTTAGGTACCTCTTTGGAATTAAAAAAATGTCATGCAAGGAAGTGGCACTTTAATTGGAAATTGAATCTGGCCATCTTCAAGCAGTCCATCTCATGGACTGACATTCAATATTACAGGCAGAGTCATGAGCCAAAAAACGTCTTCTGCTATGCACTGACATCTCCGCTCAAAGAAAGCATTGTTACTGGCCATTTCTTTTGATTCCAAGGAGCTATACTGTTAGAGTTTTTCTTCTATTTTTCTGAAGCAGAGACAGAGTCCTGGAAGCTGATGTTCAAATACCCGTTCTCAGTCCTCACCCCTGACTTGGCTGGTGGGGCTGAAGTGTGCTCAGCAGAGTAGACTGCAGACACATTATCCCACTAGCATTCTTAAATCCACCTTCAAAGTTGGTCACGAACGCTCTCTTGATCCAGTAGATGATAATAATAATTAGTGGTATTTGTTAAGTGCTTACTATGTGCCAAGCCCCCTCCCAGAATCACACCTGGAGAGTTTCCAGTCCTCTACCAGTCTTGGCTATGGGAGGAAGAGTCAAGCAGAGGCCTGTCTATTCCATTCCTAGCTTGGCCAGTGGCTAGTGAGTGGAAGGCCACCTACTTCAAGTCAAAACTCCCCTGTGCTGGGCAGCAAGGGCACGGGAGAGAGTAGAGGGTGAAGACAGCTTGTGCGCAGATGGAGGCAATGGCAAACCACGTCTGTATTTTTACCAAGAAAACTCGATGGCTACACTACCAGAACGACCACAGATGGAGATGGGGACTTCCGGGAGACGTGTCCTTGGAGTCGCTATGGGATGGAAATGACTAGATGCACAGGACAAGACATGTGCCAAGCACTGTTCTAAAAAGTGGGGAAGATACAAGATAATCACTTTGGACCCAGGCCCTGTCACACATGGGGTTCACAGTCTTAATCCCCATGTTACAGATGAGGGAACTGAGGCCCAGATAAGTGATTTACCTAAGGTCACACAGTAAACACATGGCAGACCCAGGATTAGATCCCATATCCTCTGACTCCCAGGCCCGAGCTCTTTCCACTAGGCCACCCAAGTGTCTAATTTTCATCCTAACCCTGACTTTCTGCCTGACCGGAGGCTTCCCCTCACTTGATCTCTCCGTAACACAGTGATAAACAATCCCCCAAGGGTTAGGAAACGCAAACCTGATGAATGATTCTGAATGACTTGGATGACACCAATGGAGAGATAAAGTTCCCCCACAGAAGTGCTGTAACTTTTACATTTTTGGCCAATTTGGACTGGCATTTCGACATCAGCCATTTAGTCATCCATTATGTACATTTTTTTATCTGGCCTAAAACAAAAGATTAACATCCCAGCAATGAATCTTTCAAATTCACCCTTCATTTACTCAGCATCTTAGCCATGATGTCAGCAGAGTTTCTAAATACAGCTTAGAAGAGGCTGTCAACATGATGTATTCTTTTTTTTTTCCATCAGGAAATGCTTTGTTAATTAATGTTATAGTTGAAGTCCAGTGACTCAGTCCTGCTGAATCTTTCATAACTATAATGTTTTGTAATTCTGGTTTCATGGAAAACCTCAGCACTCTCTTTGGAAAAGGTGAAGTCTCTTAAAAATTTAAAGATTTAAATTTAAAATTTAAAAAGTTCAGGTGGGAGGGGGAGGGGGGAATCAACCTTTCTTGCTCTGTTTCTGTATGAGGACCTGGACCCAACCTGGTCCTGAACTGAGTTGAGAAGATGGTGGTGACGAATCCTCCTCCTCTCCTTTCCTCTGTCCTCAACTCCTCCCAAACCACCTCGCTCTTTTCCCTTGGTCTTGGGATTGAAACCTGAGTCCGCAGTCTGGACTGGGAAGGAAGCCCTCCTGGCTTCTCTTCTCTCCCACTCTTGTTCTTTGTGCTGCTAATTTGGCTAGGGAGGACAGGTAGAGGAAGGGCCAGGAGCTGCCTTCTTCCTCAACCATTCTATCAGATTTACTGAGCACTTACTATTTGCAGAGCACTGTGCTAAGCACTTGGGAGACTTCCTCCTCCCCGCCTCGCCTCACCTTTCGGGAACAGACTCTGGGATCACATAAAGTGGCTGAAAAGGAGCAGATTGATGGAGTCTCTGCATACATTCCCTCCCCTAAATTCCTGGTTTAGATATAGATCCTGATGTTGCTGGACATAATGGATACATGGTGACACTAGTTTCTTCCAGATTTGGGTTTAAGAGTTGGGGAGTTTGCTAACTCCATTCATTCAATAGTATTTATTGAGCACTTATGTGCAGAGCACTGTAGTAAGTGCTTGAAATGTAGAAATCAGCAACAGATAGAGACAGTCCCTGCCCATTGACGGGCTTACAGTCTAATCGGGGCAGACAGACAAAAACAAGAGCAATAAATCGAATCAAAGGATGTACATCTCATTAACAAAATAAATAGGGTAATAAAAATATATACAAATGAGCGGATGAGCACAGTGCTGAGGGGAGGGGAAGGGAGAAGGGGAGGAGCAATGGGAAAGGGGAGGAAAAAGGGAGCTTAGCTGAGGGGAGGTGAAGGAGGGTAGGGAGGCAGCAGAGAGAGCAGAGGGAGAAGGGGAAGTTCAGTCTGGGAAGGCCTCTTGGAGGAGGTGAGCTCTCAGTAGGGCTATGAAGAGGGGAAGAGAATTAGTTTGGTGGAGGTGAGGAGGGAACTCCTTATGAGCAGGGACTGGGTCTGTTATTTCTGGTTTACTGTACTCTCCCAAGAGCTAAGTACAGAACTCTGTACCCAATAAGAGCTCAATAAATACCATCGATGGATTGATTAATAAGCCAATCAATGTGTGACCTTCAAGAAGGGGAATAAGTTACTCTTTAGTTCCCCTTGCTCTTCCAGGGAGGGAATCTAATGGATGGGAAAGCTCCAGTGGCTCAACCAACACATCAAAGCCTTACTGAAGACACATCTCCCAGAGGCCTTCTCTGAATAAGCCCTCATTTCCTCTTCTCTTCCTCTTCCCTTCTGTGTTGTTCTGACTTGCTCCCTTTATTCACCTCCCCCACCCCCTGGCTCCACAGAGCTTACATACATTACTGCAATTTATTTATATTAATGTCTGTCTCCCCGTCTAGCCTGTAAGCTCACTGTGGGCAGGGAATGTGTCTATTGCTTTGTGTTGTACTCTTCCAAGTGCTTAACACAGTGCCCCGCACACAGTAAATGCTCAATATGATTGACTGATCTGATTGGAGAAAAGTGGAGATGTTGAAGAATCCATAATATGACAGACCACCACTCCCTCCACCTTCAAAACATTCCTAGAGACTCATCTCCTCCAAGGGGCTTGCCCTGATTAAGCCCCTCGTTCCCCCAGCTCGCTCTCCCTTCTGCATCATCTGTGCACTTGGATATGTGTGTGACTTTTGGATATTTGATATTCACCCCACCCCCAACCCCGTGGCCCTTAGGGACATGTCTTTAAATTATATATTATAAATTATTTATATTAATGCCTGTCTCCCCTTTAGACTGCGAGCTCATTATGGGTAGGAAATGTGTGTGCTAATTCTGTCATACTCTCCCAAGTAGTTAGTTCAGTGCTCTGCAAATAGTAAGCATTCAAATTCCAGTGATTGATTGAATTACTCATCAGAATGGATTATGCTCTGCTGCAGGCCCGTCCATGCTGCTCGTAGACGGTTTGGAACTCCAGACTTCTTCTGCCCAGGAACTTCTCATTCAAATCAACACAGTCATTACGACACGAGAAGCAGTGTGATTTAGTGAAAAGAGCCCGGGCTTGGGAGTGAGAGGTTGTGGGTTTTAATCCCAGTTCCTCCATTTATCAGCTGTGTGACTTTGGGCAAGTCACTTAACTTCTCTGTGCTTCAATTACCTCATCTGTAAAATGGGGATTAAGTCTGTGAGCCCCACATGGGACAACCTGATTACCTTGGATCTACCTCAGTGCTTAGAACAGTGCTTGGCACATAGTAAGCTCTTAATAAATACCATCATTATTATTACTGTCGGTCAATCGCATTTATAAAGTGCTTACTGTGTGCAGAGCCAGTACTAAGTGCTTGGGAGAGTACGACAGACCAATTCTCTGCCCCAAACTAGCTCACAGTGGCATTATCAAGTATTTAGTAAGTCTTGTCTTATGCCGTCAAGTCGTCTTCGACCCGTAGTCGTCTTCGCCATGGACGCATCTCTCCCAGAAGGTCCCTCCCTCCATTTATATTCGTTCTGGTACTGGATCCAGAGAGTTTTCTTGGTAAAATTAGGAAGAAGTTTACCACTGTCTCCTTCCGCACAGTAAACTTGAGTCTTCGCCCTTGATTCTCTCCCATGCCACTGCTGCCCAGCATAGGGGAGTTTTGACTTGTAGCAGATTGCCTTCCACTCGCTTGCCACTGCCCAAGCTAGGAATGGACTGGAAATAATAATGATGGTATTTGTTAAGCGCTTACTAGGTGGCAAGCGCTGGATATGCCTCTGCCCGACTCCCCCTCCCTTGTCGAGACTTGTAGAGTACTGGGAACTCTCCAGATGTGACCCTGAGAGGGTATTTAGTAAGTGCAGAACTTGAAACTAGGCTCTTGAGGAGTAGACAAAAATAATGGAGTTTCTATCCTCTATGACATCTTATATTCCTCGTCTTCCACTGTCCTCTTCCCAGTGTTCAGAAGGGTGCTCTGTACATATAGTAGGCACTAAAACACTTGAATGATAGTTTCCAAGGCCCCCTGAAAAAGCCCCTCAAAGAGGAGGACCGACTGCATTTAATTAGTTCAGGATTATAACAACGCAAGCTAGGTAGACGGAACATTAACTTCATTGACTGCAAAGATCCAAGACCCGTTAGCCCGCAGGCCCGGGCTGCTTTCCATCTGAGTGGGGGGCTCACCGACTTGTCTGCAGGTAGCAATCACGACTGGGTAAATCTGTCAAGGCCAACAAAAGTATAACTACACTAAACCGAGGGAACAAGCCAGCACCGAGTGTGATCTCTGAAACATCAGTGGAATAGAAGCAGCACGGCCTAGTGGATAAAGCACATAGAAGGCAGTGTGGTCTCATGGATAGAGCACGGGCCTGTGAGTCAGAGGCCCTGGTGCCTAATCCTAGCTCCACCACTTGCTTGCTGGGTGACCCTAAGCAAGTCTCAATCTCTCTGGGCCTCGGTTTCCTCCTCCGTAAACTAGAGATTCAAAACCTCTCCCTCCTACTTAGACTGTGAACCGCCCATGGGACAGGAATTGTGATTGACCTGATCAACTTGTTATCTACCCCAGGCTAGATTATAAATTTGTTGTGGGCAGAGAGCATTTCCACCATCTCTTCTGTCTTGGGATCTGCACACACTAAGTGTTTGAGAAGCAGTGTGGAAAGAACAAGGGCCTGGGAGTCAGAGGACCTGGGTTTTAAACCTGGCTCCGCCACTTGTCTGCTGTTTGACCTTGGCAATACATTTCACTTCTCAAAGCCTCAGTTTCCTCATCTGTAAAATGGGGATTAAGACTGTGAGACCCCCCTGGCTACAGGGGCTATATCTAATCTCATTAGCTTGTATCTACCCTAGTGCTTAGTACAGTTGACTATGCTATCATTAAAGAATTTAAAAATAAATGATTTTGATTGATTACCTGACACATAATAAAATGTAGACTAGGCAAGCCCTAGGTTGTAAACTCTTCACTAGGCTGTAAGAACATGGAGGAAAGGGGGTCGGGACTAAAAACTCAATCCTACTATACTCTCCCAAACAATTAGTCAAGTGCCCTGGGTACAATAAGAACTCAATAAATTCCTTTCTTTGATCGATTGGAAAGAGCACAGGGTTGGATCACGAGAGAGCTGGATTCTAATTCTGACTATGCCCTGGAGGTAAACTTGAAGTCATTTCAATTTCTCTGTGCCTCAATATTCTCATCTGTAAAATGGGCATTAGATGTCAGAGAAGCAGCGTGGCTTAGTGGAAAGACCACAGGTGCGGGAGTCAGAGGTCATGGGTTAGAATTCCAGCTCTGACACTTAGCTGTGTGACTGTGGGCAAGTTACTTAACTTCTCTGTGCCTCAGTTACCTCATCTGTAAAATGGGGATTAAGACTGTGAGCCTCATGTGGGACAACCTGATGACCCTGTATCTCCCCCAGCGCTTAGAACAGTGCTCTGCACATAGTAAGTGCTTAACAAATACCAACAGTAGTAGTATTATTATTATTGTCAGTTCTCCCTCCCATTAAGATTGTGGGCACCAGAGAGGATAAGGAGCTGTGATCTGATTATCTTGTTTCTGCCCCATCACGTAGCCACTGTTTGACACAGATTAAGTGCTTAGGAAATACTACTACTACTACTACTAACAACAACAATGGTACTTAAGCATTTCCTCTGTGCCAAGCACTGAGCTTGCTACAATATAAGCAGATGGGACACAGTTCCTGTTTCACATGGGGCTCACAGTCTATTAGATGTTTTATCCCCATCTTACAGAAGAAGTAGCTGAGGCACAGAGAAGTGAAGTGCCTGGCCCAAGGTCATAAAACGGGCACGTGGTAGAGCTGAGATTAGAACTCATATCCTTCGCTCCCCAGGCCCATGTTCATAACGTAAATATGATTATTATTAAATCCCAGGGAAATCTCTCTCGATAGGATTCTTTTCCTTTAACACATCCCTGCACCCCAGAGAGTAGAGTCTGTTCATCTACTGCCAAACGGCTTAAATTAGGGAAGCAGGCCGCAGACTAAGATAGTTCAACTTGACTTTGGGGTAGAGGACATTAGTTTCAAAGCTGCATGACCTTGGTGTTGCTTTCCACAGATTTCTGCAGCAAATATTGCACCAAAAGCAGTGGGCTAGCTCATGAGCCTCTAGCAGTTGCCATTTTTATCTCACCACACCTCTAAAGAATGCCTTGATCTGAAAGTTTTAAAGTTCCTTAAAGAAATCCTTAAATTACTTATAACGTTCCTGGGAAGTGGTTAAAGGATAAAATATTGTCCTCATTTTCGAAATGAAGAAACCGTCAGGAAAAGGCCCTATGAAGTGTCCAAGCTCACATCAAAGAGAAGCAATGTGGCCTAGTGGAAGGAGAATGGGCTTTGGAGTCAGAGGACCTGGGTTCTAATTCTGGCTCCACACTTGTCTATGTGTCCTTGGGCAAGTCACTTTACTTCTCTGTGTCTCAGGCCTCATTTGTAACATGAGGATTTTTAAAAATCATAGTTATTAAGCGCCTACTGTGTGACAGGCACTGCACGAAACGCTGAGTAAATACAAGGTAATTAGGTTGGACATAGTCTCTGTCCCACGAGGGTCTCTCAGTCTTAATCTTCATTTTACAGACAGGATAACTGAGGCTCAGTGTGCCTAAGATCACACTGACAAGTGTTTCTGCCTCCCAGGGCTGTGGCCTATTCCACCCAGTCTCACGCTCTATCCACTAGGCCATGCAGTTTAAGACGGTGAGGACTATGTGGGGCAGGGGCTGTATCCAAGCCGATTATTTTATATTTATCCAAATGTTTAGTACACTCCCTGGTGCATTTTAAGCGCTGAGCAAATATCACATAAAAATGGTGGCTGGGATGGAAAGGGGATCCTGCTAGTCTCTGAATCCATCTTTCAGCCTGTTTGGAACCTTTACAATGCACAGCCTGCTTGGGATTTTCCTCACTCCAGCAGGGATGAGTTAGAGCCTGAAAAATGAGATATTTTCCTTTCGGCTCCCTCTGCCACCAAAACTTGTGTCAAAATTGCTAATGCACTACACAATTGACTGTGATTCTCCTTCTCTCCCTGAATCTGGTGGAATTGAAATGGGGAAAATGCAAATATCAAGGGGCTGGAAAATGCAAAGATTATTCAATCCCTGAATATTCCAGAGTTGACTTTTTTGATCACTATCTACCCAACCTTGTTTTAAAGTTTCCCAAACCCTGGGTAGTTTCCCAAACCTTGGGTGATATCTCTAGTTCGTCAGGAGTAGCCTGTACTTCTGTATTTCTGTATTCTCCACTAGCCCACCATGGACTAGCTTTCAGAAACCATCACATCTTCAGAGAGTTACTTAAAGCCCAAAACGTTTTTAAAAGAAAGCTGATTAATCCAGGATTATCCCCAAACCCAGTCTCCAACACCCACCTCTTATAAAATCATCTTCTCTTCCTTGGCATGTAGACCCATCCCCCCACCACCCCGGCAAAAAAAATCTCAATTTTGTGTCTCAGCCAAGATGTACATAAATTAGAACGTTTAATCTTTGTGCACATTTACATGCATAATTTATTTTTTAATCAAGCCCTTAATATATTCCACAATATAAGCCATTAACTCATAAAGTCCAGCCTGGCTGCTTTGTTTTTCTGTTGATAGTTTCCAAAGCCCTTCATCTCCTTCCAGTAAGAAAGCTTTTAACTCTCTACCAAGTTCGAGCCACCAAATCTGTTCCTTAGACTGTTATCCCAGAGAAGCCCAAAGTTTATATATATTATAAAGCAGGGGCTGGCAGCTTCACAATTATGTAAATACTGAGAGAACACAACTCCTTGCCAAAGTGCAAAACCATAGATGCATAGTGCTTATTAACAGAAATAGATTTAGGGAGTGTTCACAGATGTTTGGGCCCAAACTTCATCCAAAAACTTGTCATCTCCCAAAACAAAAGCTGATAGAAGATTTTTAAAGGGATGAAAAAAAAAAAGGAAAACGTAATTGCATTTAGGAAAGTAAGGCATGTTTTCAGTTTGCTCAGTCAAATTGACACCTTCCTCAATCTTTCAAGTAGACATACTTGAAAAGCATGCCACAAGTTTTATAACTAGCTTTGGTTTCAGTGAGTACAGAAGCACATCCACATAGAGGCTATAAATGTATAGACTATTAATATATACTAAATATGTATTCCCCCATTAATAAATGCCTGAAGACAATGTCATACTTGATCCTTATTAAATATAGGGTATGGAATGACAATAACTTGGCCTTCATTATCCGAGAGCATCTATCATTCATTGCAGATAAAGGTTTTGCATGGATATGTTAAATGGAGACAGTTATGAAGGCTAATTTAAGAAGCGCATAATATGAAAAATAGCTAATTGACTCCCCCCCACCCAGAATGTTCAAAAACGTTCTCTGAAATCCGACAGCGAGGTTCACTTCTTTCTCCACTCAGGCCTTTATAAAGAAGTCCTATATCCTGTTCTGGTGTCGGCTCTTTAAAGAAGACGAAAAAGAAATGGTAAAAGGGTAGAGAAGAGTGGAAAAGACCTGATTGATAATGACACCACAATGTTCATCTTCAACTTCCACTCAATTACAATTTCCAGGTCATTTTCTGCTACAGGATCGTTAAGTGACCACATGAGTATGCTAGCGATCTGAAGGAGTTAAAACTAACCTTTCATCGGCACTACAGGCCTTACAGCATATATTCCTTACTTCACTGGGAGAGAACTATGGGAGTAAAGTCACATGGCAGATTATAAGAAGTTCATAGTTTTTAAGAGATCAGCATTCATTTCTTACAAGTCCCTAATGAAGGCCACCATCTCAACTTGTGCAATAAACAGCCTATTGAAGTGTTGGACAGTATAGCTCTTCCTGCTGTTTTAAAGCACTTGCAAAATGCTTTCCATCTCAGGTTCATAAGCATTCCAAAGTATGACCGTCACACAGCGCAATCAAAAACAAACCAAAAAAGTCATCTCCACAGCTTCCCAAATAGGAGGAAATGCAACATTAAGGTGGCTTTTTTTTCCTTGAGTCACGGTTCCTAAACATCAGTGGATAAAAATGTACTAATTGGATAAACTATTCCTTGATATTTGACAGATCAGGCTTACAAGGAATTTTGGCTGAACAGAAATATTCAATATCCCCAGTTTACCCATACTGACTGAGCCCTATGATTCACACAGGATACAGTGTGAAATTCACTTTTTCCCTGAGAACTCACAAAACTTACACACTTGAAGCATTTAAAAATCAGTTTTCTGAGCTGGAGAATCTAGTTCAGACTGATAGTATGCCTTCAAAAATTCAAAATATCCTAATGAAGCTTTCTTACCTTTGACCTCTCAAATTTCTGCCCTCTTCTCTCCAGGCTTCCTCCATCTTCTCCTGTGTGGTTCTGGAAAGCATTTGGTTTCTTCCTTGTGGATTGTTTTCTACTTTCATGGTTGTTGCATTTGAGGGAGAGAGAGAGTTTACAAACCAGTCAGATAGATTAAAGTAGGAATCTGAGTGAAAGCAGCCCAGGAAGCACCAACTAGTGGGAACAGGTGTTGATTAGATTAACCTAATTTGGAGGAGACACCTGAGAAGAGTTTTCACCCATGGGCAAACACTCTTTCAATTGATTTGACTTCCAACACAATCTGTCCTCAATAGACCACTCCAGCAAAACTCCAGTTTTTCTATTTCAAACATAAACCATTTCTCTGGAAAGAAAGTCCACAGTTGAAAAACATTTTAATGAGAAAATACCCTTTTAGGAGGGAATATTAAATCCAGGGCAGGTTCATGAGTCAATTGTTTTTTTCAGGGTCATTTATGCTTGAGGCTCAGCAAAAGTCAGAACGACTCTTGTGAAAGGCCTGTTCTGTATCTGGACCCTTAAGGGAAAAAGAACAATACTAGAGGCAGAAAGATTCTGGGGGATTTTTTTTTTTTTTTTTTTTACTTTCATCTCACATTCATTCCACAGGGTTCGGGTGGTTCTGACTAGAGCTACCTCTGGAAAAGATCAACATGAAATTTCAGGAAAAGCGCCTTAAGATTCAGAGAAACAAACCAATTGACAAAGAGAGGATGGAATTGTTATTTCCCCCTCCAGTCTCTGGGCTTGTTCAAAGTGCTTTGGTTTTTTTGTTCATCGGGTAAGACTTTGAACTTATAAGGTATTGGTCAGGTTTCGGGTGGTATATTACGTGAAATAATCAGGGTTCTCAAATGGCCACAGATGGGTAATCGCAGCTTCAAGTGATTTCCAGGCTTCAAGCATGCAGATAGCTGAGAATCTCTTTTGTGTATCTTTTTTTATGGTATTTGCTAAGCTCTTACCATGTACCAGGCACTGTATTAAGTGTTGGATGCATGGTGAGTCAGAGGTATCAAAGACAGAAATCTCAGTGTCCACAGCAAACAAGTGAAATGTCCATAAGCGTGTATAAGTGAAAGAACAAATATTTCCAAATTAGCCTCCTTAGAAGCAATGCGACCTAGTGGACCCAGGACAGACCTGGGAGTCAGAGGACCTGGGTTCGAATCCCAGCTCTCCTATTTGCCTGCTGTGTAGCCCTGAGCTAGTCACTTCACTTCTCTGGGCCTCAGTTTCCTCATCTATAAAATAGGGATAAAATACCTGTTCTTCCTCTTACTTAGACTGTGAGCCACATGTGGGACAGGGACTGTGTCCAACCTGATTATCTTATATCTACCCCAGGATTTAGTTCAGGGCTTGGTGCTTGATAAATATGACCGTTATTATTAATAGTCAAGTAACAGGCACAAGTTAGAAGGGATACACTGATTTACCTCATTTCTCTATTCATTTTATTGGTAGCAAAGTCATTTAGTAATAAATGTTAATAACAAACAGAATGTTAGTAACTAGCAAACTAACAAATGTTAGTAACAAAGTTAATAACAATAACTGTGGTATTTGTTAAGTGCTTATTAACAAATAATACCAGGCACCACCCACCCCCAGACTGTAAGCTCATTTGGGGCAGGAATGTGCAGTTTGCTCAAGTGGAAAATGGGGGTTCAATAAATGTTCTCCCTCCTACTTAGAGTGTGAGCCTCATGTGGGACAGTGACTGAACCAACCCTGATTAAGTGGCATCAGTTTAGCTCTTAGAACAGCACTTGACACGTAGAAAACACTTAAAGATACTATAAAAATTCTCATTATTACTAAACAGTGCTCTGCCCAAAGTGAATGCTCAGTAGATACCCTTGATCGATTGGTTATTGTGCTCTCCCAGGTGCTAGTACAAAGGAAGCACTTGAAAGCCCTATTAGGAGGCAGAAGGATCTGGGTTCCAATTCTACCTCTGCCACCTATGTGCCGTGTGATCTTGGGCAAGTCACTTCACTTATCTGAGCCTCTGTTACCTCATCTGTAAAACAGGGATTAAGCCTGCAAACCAAATGTGGGAGCTGGGCTGCGTCCAACCTGATTGATTTATATCAGTCCCAGAGCTTAGTACAATGTCTGGCACATAGTGAGCTTGCTTAATAAATATCATAAAAAAAGACTCTCAGGCCCACTCTCTTTGACTAGCCCATGCTGCTTCTCTTCCCTAGGCACACACTGGAAGTGACAGGAACTAGACTCATCTGTCCTATTCAGAAAAATACCTGTTGCCGACTTGTTCATCCCAAGCGCTTAGTACAGTGCTCTGCACATAGTAAGCGCTCAATAAATACTATTGAATGAATGAATGAATGAATGAATGAATGAAAAATCATTTCATCCGGGTTTCCTTTAGATTCCAGTTCAGTTCCACACATGAACTTTAGCTAATTGCTCTGGAGTATGATATGACTTTGTTCTATTTCTGTTTACATCCAGGTGCAGCATATACGTTCCATTTTGATCTGGTTTCAGAGGATTTAGAGGCCACTGGTGAGAACAGAACATGTCTATCCATTCTGTTGTATCGTACTCTTCCTAGTGCTTAGTACAGTCCCATACATTCAGTAAGGACTCAATAAATGCTATTAATTGCAAGCTCATTATGGACAGGGAACGTCTGTTAATTCTATTGTATTGTACTCTTCCAAGTGCTTAGTATAGTGCTCTACACGTAGTAAACGTTTAATAAATACCACTGATTGCTTGACTGAACAGGAAAATTGAAGAAAGGCAGTTAGTCCCACGGTTACCACATAATCTGAAGGCAGAATGGTTACTAAGATCTAAGATAGTGAGTCCCAAGTGGGACAGGGACTTGTCCAACCAGATTAGCTTGTATCCACCCCAGTGCTTAGTACAGTGCCTGGTTCATGGTAAGCACTTAACAAATACTACAATTATCACTATTATTATTATTTCTTGTAAGTGAGTGGGCACTGAACTGACATTCCACAGGTAGATGATGATCTGGACCAGGCACGAATGAATTTCGATACCCAGTTCTCTTCCATCACCAGTGCAAATTAGTCCCTGGAATAATTCCCAGAATGCTATTTGGTGGGCCCAGCAACATTGCTAATTGAAATAGAATCAAGTAAAATGCATAGACTGTGTCTTCAAAAAGACAGAACAGAGTGGAGTCCAGCAGGAAAGCCCATCGCCTCTCCTAAAATAAATTCAGGAGTTCTTGTTGAACAGTCTTTTTCCTTCTGAGTGGATAATTTATTCTAACATGTTAGTGCATTCCTGGCCTTCTCAAGGAACTATGAATTTCTGTCTCAGCTAGTTCCATATAGTCGCTGAAGCCATTCAAATCCCACTGTAAAAATCCAGATGTCAGGCACTTTGCCACACTAGCTAAGATGGCAGCTGATTGCATTTATAGATTTCCATTCAACTGCTTGCCTATAATGCATTATTCTTGTTCCTATTCATGAAACCAGAAGTAATCTTCTTTAATCCAGATCCAGAGAAGATGCAAATCTATTATTTAATTCTCCAGTTCATGAATTTCCAGTGATTCACTGATCCCTTTTATTCTTTTCCTTCTTCTTACCAATTCTACTCTTTCATGGACTCTTTCTTTATGATAAGCACTTTATTAAGGGCTAGGGAATAGTATACCCAGTGGCCCACTTAGAACATGAGGGTAACCTTATGTCCTCTGACATAGTAAGTGCTCAATAAGTACCACTGATTGATGGAAAATCCCTCTTCTGGTACTGTTCTGT
Source organism: Ornithorhynchus anatinus (assembly GCF_004115215.2). Taxonomy (NCBI): domain Eukaryota; kingdom Metazoa; phylum Chordata; class Mammalia; order Monotremata; family Ornithorhynchidae; genus Ornithorhynchus; species Ornithorhynchus anatinus. The sequence goes on along the minus strand of NC_041735.1, from coordinate 62,319,435 downwards.
TTCTGTGTGCATGTACACTGATTCACACACATCTATACGTGAACTGTTTCTCCCCCCCCCAATAATCATTAAACAGCAAGTATAAACAAACTCCTGTTTTCAGAAGAAAGTCCTCTAATGGACTTATGGCAGAACTTGGTGTCCTGTCTTGTCTAGCCTATGCTGACGAGTCGTCTCTGACCCATAGCGATTCCATGGACAGGTCTCTCCCAGAACGCCCCACCTCCATCTGCAATCCTTCTGGTAGTGCATCCATAGAGTTTTTTTGGTCAAAATCTAGAAGTGGTTTTCCACCTCCTCCTTCCGCACAGTAAATTTGAGTCTCTGCCCTCGGCTCTCTCCCGTGGCATTGCTGCCCCGCACTGGTGAGTTTTGACTTGTAGCAGATGGCCTTCCACTCACTAGCCACTACCCAAGCTAGGAATGGAATGGGTGGGCTTCTGCTTGACTCTTCCTCCCATAGACAAGACTGACAGAGTACTGGAAACTCTTCACGTGTGATCCTGAGAGGGGGAACTTGCGTACACAGATAATAATTCATCTACTGTTTCTGACTTACAAGGGGCTTCCAATCTAAAAGTAGTGTGGCCTACTGGAAAGAGCACAGACCTGAGAATCAGAGGAGCTGGATTCTAATTCTGGCTCTGCCACTTGCCTTTTGTGTGACTTTGGGCAAGTCACTTAATGTCTCTGTACCTCAGTTTTCTACCTGTAAAATGGGGATTCAGTACCTGTTCTCCCTCCTACTTAGACTGTGAGGCCCATGTAGGACAGGAACTGAGTTCTACCTGATTATCTTCAATCTACCAGTGCTTAGTTCAGCGCATGGACCATAGCAAGTGCTTAACAAATGCCATACTATTATCATTATTATGATTATAATTATTCCTATTATTATTATAAGGGGTAGGAGGATATGCACACTAGAAAAGAAATGACTGGGAAAATTCAGTAGAATATAGCAACGCTACAGTGAAAAAGCAACAAATAACCTGTAACAGCAATAACACCACTTGAGTGATTGGTCAATCAATTAAACAATCAGTGGTATTTAGTAAGAGTTTACTGTGTGCAGAGTACTGTACTTGGGAAAGTACACTATAACAGAGTCGGTAGATGTATTCCCTGTCCACAACAAGCTTACAATCTTTGGAATTCTCACTGCTTTAGCTTGGGCCAGTCTCTCCCTGTACAATTGCAATTTCCCAGTGATGGGATGTCCGGGATGACACACTCCTGTATATCTTGCAGCTGAGGGCCAGGGATTTTTTCTGGAAGCAGGACAGTTTTTCACAGTTGATGCTATCAGTGGAGGGAAATTATTGTCTTAGAGATGGGGTAAACTCTGGACAGAGTCCATGGCAATTTTTCCCTTGAAGGAAAAAGTGGTCAATCTGTCAGAAAAAAAGCAGTCTTTATGTAGTACTTTAATGTTTTTCAATCATTTGAAAAAGATACAATGAAACTGTTTCATGAATTTGAAACCATTTTTTATGGTATTTGTTAAGTGCTTACCATGCTAATTACTGGGGTAGATACATGATAATCAGGTTGGAGTTGGATACATGATAATCAGGTTGAACACAGTCTATGTCCTACAGATGGCTCATATTTTACAGATGAGGTAACTGGGGCACAAGGAAGTTAAGGGACATGCCCAAGGGCACACATCAGACAAAGTGTGGAGCTGGGATTAGAGCCCAAGACCTCCAAACCCTAGGCCCAAACTCCATCCATTTTTCCTTGAGGCAGGTAATCTCTAAATCCTAGTTTATCTTTACAGTCTTTTAGTTTCCAGGAGGATTTCATTAAAGTTGGGAGGCATACTGAGATATGTGGAGACTTGCCCAAGTCATTTTTATACCTGTGGTCTTGCAGTCTGGACTCTAATAGCTACCACAATACGACTGAACATCTTTAGCTTTCCCTTTCGGAGGCCCTTTTGAAACTTGCAGAGCTATTTATGCTTGCAAACTGCTAGTGTTCACGCAGACTTTATTTGTGAATTTATGTATTATCTTTGAATTTGGGCCTATCAGCAAGTATGCTATTTCACAGTTTGGTAAAAAGAAAGAAGAATGTGATTCAACCAAACAGCTGAATTTACTGAGTGCTTACTGTGTGCAGTACACTGTACTAAATGCTTGGGAGAGAACAATATAACAGAGGTGGTAGATAGGTTCCCTGTCCACAACGAGCTTACGGTGTCATCAGTTTTCTTTGTCATGCAACCCAATGGAGATGTTACCTCGTTCGTGAAAATCTTCAAAATTGGCTGACCATGAATCAGTCAATGGTATTTACTGAGCGCTTATTGCAGGCAAATTACTGTAGTAAGCACTTGGGAGAGTACAATACAACAGAGTTGGCAGACACATGCATGCATTCATTCAATCGTATTTATTGAGCGCTCACTATGTGCAGAGCACTGTACTAGCACTTAGAAAGTACAATTCAGCAACAAATAGAGACAATCCCTACCCACCAACGGGCTTATTCCTTGTCCAAAATGAGTTTACAGTCTAGAGGGAGAGACATTAATGAGGCTTTAAAGGTGGGGAGAGCGGTGATCTGGTGAATATGAAGGGGGAGAGGATTCCATGCCAGAAGGACTGAAGGAGGCCAGGAAACAGGGTCAGTGAGGAGAAAGGTAAGAGCGGAGTCCCAAAGTATTTATGGCCTACTGTCCTGGCTCAATCTCCAGGCTGAGCAAACACATGTATTGGTTTTTCTTCCTTTTATGCTTTGCCATTTCTTTTTCCTACCATTTGTGCGTTACTGCCCAGACAACCACAGAAAACTCAAAATACATTAGCTCACCAGAAAATTGAAAGAAAAATACATTCTAAATATGTTATTGCCAATCGATTTAAATTGAATGGGTACCTTCCCTGAAGAGACTGGTCAATGAAGCAGCATGGCCTACTGGAAAGAGCACAGACCTGGCAGTCGGAGGAAGTGAGTTCTACTCCTGGCTTTGACACTTGTTTGCTATGTGACCTTGGGCAAGTCACTTATTTCTCTGTGTCTCAGTTACTTCATCTATGAAATGAGAATTAAGATTGTGAGCCCCACTTGGGGCATAGACTGCGTCCAACCTGATTCCCTAGAATCTAGCCAGTGCTTTGTTCTAGACTGTAAGTCTGTTGTGGGCAGGGAACGTCTCTCTTTATCACTGAATTGTACTTCCCAAGTGTGTAGTACAGTGTTCTGCGCACAGTAACCATTCAATAAATATAATAAAATGAATGAATGTACAGTGTCTGGCACTTAAATGCCATTTAAAATTAAATGAGGAAGTAAATCAAATATACAACTTCAGATTTTTTAGTTAATGACAGTACTTGTAACATCATAGAGTATTCAAAGCAGGCTGTAGTCAGGACTTTTCTGGGAAGACGTGGTGAAATGTTGGCAGTGAAACACTTAAAATCCCAGTGCTTATTCCTGGATCCTACACTTCCTCTTTTTTGTTTTCATGGGATTTGTTAAATGCTTACTATGTGGCAGCCATTGTTTTTTGCCCGACGGGGGAAGCCGGGAACGACTCTTCATTTGACGGAGACTCCGATGGCTCCCCTGAGCAGCGTGGCATAATGGCTAGAGCACGGGCCTGGGAGTCAGAAGGTCATTGGTTCTAACCTCAGCTCTGCCCCCTGTCTGCTGTGTGACCTTGGGGAAGTCACTTCATTTCTCTGGGTCTCAGTTCCCTCATCTGTAAAATGGGGATTGAGACTGTAAGCCCCACATGGGACAGAGACTGTGTCCAACTCGATTTGCCTGGATCCACCCCAGTGCTTAGTATAGTACCTGGCACATAGTAAGTGCTTAACAAATACCATCATTATTACTGGCTCCTCTGAGTGGTAAAGATTCCAAGTGCTTCCCTGTTTGGTTGCTTTATACGGTAAAGCTATCCTATGCTCTTGGATCTGTATCCTCTAAGTGCTTGATATTCACCCACCCTCAGACCCACAGCACTTATGTTCATATCCATAATCTGTTTCAAAGTCTGTCTGCCCCTCTAGATTGTAAGCTCCTGGTGGGCAGGAAGTATGTCGTCGATCCCTGGGCCACGTCCTCCCCCGGTCCTGGAATGCCCTCCCTCCTCACCTCTGACAATCTAATTCTCTTCCCCTCTTCAAATCCCTACTTAAAGCTCACCTCCTCCAAGAGGCCTTCCCAGACTGAGCTCCCACCTTTTTCCCTCTGCTCCCTCTACCCCCCCCTTCACCTCTCCGCAGCTAAACCCTCTTCTCCCCCCTTTCCCTCTCCTCCTCCCCCTCTCCCGTCCCAACCCCTCAGCACTGTACTTGTCCGCTCAACTGTATATATCTTCATCACCCTATTTATTTTGTTTATTTTGTTTAATGAGATGTACATCACCCTGATTCTATTTATTTGCCATTGTTTTTATGAGATGTTCTTCCCCTTGACTCTATTTATTGCCATTGTTCTCGTCTGCCCGTCTCCCCCGATTAGACCGTAAGCCCGTCAAAGGGCAGGGACTGTCTCTATCTGTTGCCGACTTGTACATTCCAAGCGCTTAGTACAGTGCTCTGCACATAGTAAGTGCTCAATAAATACTATTGAATGAATGAATGAATGAATTTCTACCATCTCCATTGCTTTGTACTCTCCCATGTGCTTAGTATATAGTGTTAGGTACACAGTAAGTACTCGGTAAATACAACCGATTGAGTGATTGATCGATGGTGGTCTCATTATGTGTGACCACACCTTAGTTTGCGCATCTTATCTCCCTTTTTCTCTCCTGTGTGGAGGTCTTCTAGCTCACGCCGCCGCCTTTGCTGTTGGACACTGTACCTGTTTAGCAGGTAGGGCCTTCTGCAAAGCTCTGAGACCCTGAATCTTCTTCCAATTGAATGTAACCAGAGGGGATGAGGTCTAGGGGAGGAAACACAGGGCTGGGAGTCAGAAGGACCTGCGTATTATTCCCAGATCTGCCACGTGTCAGGTGTGTGACCTTAGGCAAGTCTCTTCACTTCTCTGTGCCTCAGCAACTTCATCCATAAAATGGGGATTAAGACTGAGCCCCCTATGTGACAGAGATTGTGTCCAACCTGATTACCTTATATCTGCCCCAGTGCCTGGCACATAGTAAGCTCTTAACAAATACCACTTATGATGATGATGATGATGATGGTTATTGTGGTATTTGTTAAGTACCTACTATGTGTTTGAAAAGCAGCATGGCCTCGTGGAAAGAGCACAGATCTGGGAGTCAGAAGATCTGGGTTCTAATGGCGTCTTTGCCACTTACCTGCTGTGTGACCTTGGACATGTCCCTTAACTTCTCTGTGCTTCAGTTCCCTTATCTGCAAAATGGGGATTTCGCTCACCACGTGCTCGCAGATTTGCAGTGTGATTTTAGACCACAGTGGGAACCAGCAGAAGGATCTTCACTATCAGGCAGACACAGCACTGTTGGACCGTTGCATTGGAATGGGAGTCAGAAGGACCTGGGTTCTAATTCTGCCTCTACAATGTGTCTTCTGTGTGACCTTGGGCAAGTCACTTAACTTCTCTGTACCTCAGTTACCGCATCTACAAAATGTGAGCTCCATACAGGATATGGATTGGGTCAAACTTAATTCGCTTGTATCTACCCCAGTGCTTAGTTCAGTGTCTGGCACAAAGTAAGTGTTTAACGAATACCATTTTAAAAAGTGTCTTTTCACTGGAACACTTCCATTGTCCATGTGAATAGAAAATATATGACAACAGTCTAAACGGAAGTAATTCTAGTGTACTCTGAGGTATTGATAAGTACCCAGAGACCCAGTACCCATCCATTTTTAATCAAAAAATTGTTGCTTTTATGGCAAATTCTTCTTAATACACATCACATGAACATTTTCTCTCAAGCCAAATGAAAGCCCATGGAGTGACTTATTTTAACTGTAAGAAAATATTTACAGCTGTTGTTGGTAACAACTTGATCTGGATCTAACCTACCTTACTTGATTTAAAAAAAACAATAACTAAAACACAAATTTTTCAGGAAAAGCTTGAAGTTTTCTGAAAAGCTCAAAAAGAAGGGGTGGATGCTTTAACTGATTCTGTAAAGCCTTAAGAGAAGCAGACATCAGTACAGCTCTGCTCTTTCCCCTCTCTGTAATTTATTATATTGTCCATCTCCCCGACTAGAGTGTAAACTCATCGAGGATCATGTCTAACAACTCTATTGTATTTTAGCCTCCCAAGCATTGTGTAGGGAGCTCTGCATATAGTACGATTCAGTAAATACCAATGATTTGATTGACTGACATTTTAAAAAAAAGGGAAATCTCCAGCTGAAGAAGCTGGCAGAGTTACTGAACCGCTTTCCATGTTGAAATTCCCGTAGCAAGAATGCAGTTCTGTGTTTCCAGCTACTCACAGGACATTGTCATGCCTTCTGATTTATACTCCGTGGGATGGGGATTGTAAAAAGTTACTAATATTTATGGCAAGGCTTTAAGGCCATTTAACATTTTTAGGCCTTTGTTGATCTGCCCGCACATACCAGTTGTCAGTCAGTCGGATTTATTGAGCATTTACTGTCTGCAGAGCATTCATTCATTCATTCAACCGTGTTTATTGAGCACTTACTGTGTGCAAAGCACTGTACTAGGCTCTTGGAAAGAATAATTCAGCAATAGATAGAGACAATCCCTACTCAACAACAGGCTCACAGTCTAGAAGCACTGTACTAACTGCTGGGGACAGTACAATATAACAGACACATTCCCTGTCCACAGTGAGCTTCAGGTCTAGAGGGGGAGACAGACATTAATAGATATAAATGAAATTACAGCTGCCTAGACTTATTAGTCAGAATCAGGAATACCTATTGTGAAGAACCAAGAGTCATCTGAGTTCTCATGTTCAACTGGACCCTATATCTTGATCTACAGAAGGTGTAAGGTAGACCTTCCTCGTCAGTGAAACTGCAGGAGACTCCTCCTTCCAACACCTACTTACCCAGAGTTGCTGTTGAGAGCACAATTCAGATAATCAAAGGGTTAAAGGGATTTTAAGAGATTATTTCATCCAATCCTTTGATCTTGCATTTTGCCTGAACTGCCTAGACCACTGGATTGTCCAAAGATTGGATAGGAAAGACTTGATTCTGATTTTACACTCTCCAAAAGAGAAATCATAAGTATTTTATTTCTCTTTATATTCTCACTGTACAGCGGTTCAGCTTTCTCTAGAGTAAGACCAAGGGAAGGGTTTTATGAATATTTAGGAACAATTGTACGAATAGGTTTCCTACTAAACTAATCCAAGATGATACTTTTACTGTTGTTTTGGAGCATTCATTTCATTTAGTCAGAGAAACAGTGAGCCAATAGTAATTCTTGAGCCCCTCTGTGTTCAGCCTGACCTAGGAGCTGAGGGGAGTTATATAGCAATAACAAAGTGTGGCTCAGTGGTAAGAGCACAGGCTTGGGAGACAGAGGTCGTGGGGTCTAATCAGGTGGCTCTGCCACCTGTCATCTCTGTGACTTTGGGCAAGTCACTTAACTTCTCTATGCCTCAGTTACCACATCTGACCCACATGGGACAACCTAATAATAATAATAATGTTGGTATTTGTTAAGCGCTTACTATGTGCCGAGCACTGTTCTAAGCGCTGGGGTAGACACAGGGGAAGCAGGTTGTCCCACGTGGGGCTCACACTCTTAATCCCCATTTTACAGATGAGGGAACTGAGGCACAGAGAAGTTAAGTGACTTGCCCACAGTCACACAGCTGACAGGTGGCAGAGCTGGGATTCGAACTCATGAGCCCTGACTCCAAAGCCCGTGCTCTTTCCACTGCGCCACGCTGCTTCTCTACCTGATTACCTTGTATCTCCCCCATGGCTTAGAACAGTGCATGGCAAATAGTAAGCTCTTAACAATTACCATCATCACCAACAAAGTCAAAGTCCATATCTAGGTGCAAATTCTCACTTACACAAGAATCAGAATGAGTAGATTTCAAGGTATAGCTGTATAGCTCAAAAAAGGTACTTTGGCGAGAGTGTAGTTTACAGGTTGTCGTGATTAGGATGGAAAGTGGGCATGTGCAGGAGAATCAATGGGTGTCTTGAGGACAGGCCCTGAGACCAAGGCCGGGATTATCGATTGGATGCAAGGAAAGAAGCAGTGTGGCCTAGGGGAAAGAGCAAAAAGTCTGGGAGTCAGGGGAGTCCGGGACCTGAGTTCTACTCCTGCCTCTGCCGCTTCCCTGCTATGTGACCTTGGGCAAGTCACTTAATTTTTCCATGCCTCAGTTACCACATCTGTAAAATGGAGATAAGTATCTGTTCTCCCTCCCTCTTAGACTGTGGGACCAGGACTGCGTCTAACCTGGTTAACTTTTATCCACCTCGAGAAATGCGTGGCACATGGTAAGGACAGAACAAATATTCTAATTATTGTCGTGCAAGTAACTAAGAGCCACAGTGGCAAAATGCAACTTTCATTCTTTTGCCACTTTTCCCTTTTTCCTCCTATTTTAAATGTTAATGCACTCTACCTAAATATAATACACATATAAATAAGTATTTCTTTGAATTTGTTTTCTCCAAAAACAGTCTTTCACCACAACCGTTTCTTTTCATGCACTAGTATTGGCATGCTCAAGAAAAGACATACAGAGGCTTATAGCTATTCCAAAATAAAATGCAGTGGCATCTGTCAGGTTTCAGAATTTTCCATTCCTTTTTGGGGCATGGACCTTATTTAGATTTCTGTTTTAGGCGCATGCATAAATGTGGATACCTTTCCAAAATGATCAGTCTATTTTGTTCAGGGGGAGCAAATCTGCTTGAGTTCCAGCTCCCAAAACCTCAACCTGAGAGGAGGAAGACACTTCACCCCTCCGGGCCTCAGCTGTCTCCGTCTGTATAATGGGCAGAGCATTCGTAACGCATAGTGATTCATTCAATAGTATTTATTGAGCGCTTACTATGTGCGGAGCACTGTACTAAGTGCTTGGAATGTACAATTCGGCAACAGATAGAGACAATCCCCGCCCATTGACGCTATTAGAAGATGAAAGAGTTTCTCTCTGTTCAGAGTGAAATTGATTGACTGACATAAATGTACTTGAGGAGGGCTCCGTGTTCCCTCCCAAATCCAACCAACAGGGACAGGGCTGTGCATTTTTGCCATGTAGGCCATATACTCTCCCTTACATTTTTGCCATGTGGGACAGGCACTCGGCCATGTATTTTGACCTAATAACAATGATGGCATTTGTTGAGCGCTTGCTATGTGCAAAGCACTGTTCTAAGTGTTGGGTGGGATACAAAGTAATCAGGCTGTCCCACGTGGGGCTCACAGACTTTATCTCCATTTTATAGATGAGGTAACTGAGGCACAGAGAAGTGACTTGCCCAAAGTCAAACAGCTGACAAGCGGCAGAGCCGGGATTTGAACCCATGAACTCTGACTCCCAAGCCCGTGTTTTTTTCCACTGAGCCATGCGCTGCTAGTTCTCTTTTACGGGGAAAGGGGAGAACTGAGCCAACACTAATAATGATGATGGCATTTATTAAGCACCAATTATGTACTAAGCATCAGGGTAGCTACAAGATAAGCAGATTAGGCACAGTACCTGTCCCGCTTGAGGCTCGCAGTCTAAGAGGGAGGGAGAACAGGCAGATGAGGAAACCAAGGCCCAGAGAAGTTGAGTGATTTTCCCAAGGTCCCTCAGCAGGCAAGTGGTGGAGTCAGTATTAGAACCTTCAACCCTTTGCTTTTTCCACTAGGCCATTCAGTCTCCCACACCAGAAAAACAGCCCCAAGAATTTCAGAAGAAAGACAATATACATATACCAGTCAATTCCTTGAGGGCAGGGCCTTTGCATTTCACTAGTATTGTTTTGTTCTCGAAGTCCTAGAAAGGGGCTCTGCACCCAGGTGATCTCTAGAAGCCTTAATGATGATGATGATGATGAAATAAAGATCCTGTCTTAAGCAATGGAAAGATGAGTTGGCCGAAAAGATAAATTTGCTTCAATGCACTGCCATGGATTTAATGTGCTTTGTTGGAGAGAATAAGAAAAGATCTTTAAGACAGGAAAGATCTTTGGGTGGTACACATTATAAAGGATGAAAAAAGTTCAGAGAGAGGGAAACAAAAGGAGGTTGAGAAGAGAGAGATGCCATGAAAATTATTAACAGGAAATGGTCATCTTCTGCTTTCGACCTGACTCTGGGCTAATACTGCTTGCCTGCCTCTCTTTGTCTAATAAGAAAAGGCTGGAACAATAAGCATATGGAATATTGGTTCCACCATATATGGACAAGTGGATGGAAAAATCCCATCAGAGTTGCAACGTTCCAACCAGCAAAGCCTCCAAAATGCGTACATTCCATATTTCAGCAACTTTCACAGTAATGGAAAGAGGAGGGGGGAAGAAAATGAGGATTTCATTATTTTGTGGGTTGACCGACTTCCAACAGCTTGTACCTCTCCTCTTAGAAAAAGATGCCTTCCTGGTGATATCATCGATTATCACATTCAGGATACAAAAGAAGAAATGAAGATTAACTAGAGATGGCTTGTAAAACACGGGGGCTGCTTCCTGTTCCTTTTGCTTATTGTTGGCTTCTTGAGTAGCTCAAATGATAGATGCCACGGCTCACAGCCTGGACTTCAAAACCCAAACTTATGCATCCTGTCAAAGTAGAAATGGTAAAATACACACACACAAACTAGTAAAAAGTTCTAGCAGTCCATATCAATAGGCAGGTCGAGGATTACCCAATCAGATTGAGGATTATTTTCTTCTCTCTGGCCACTCTATCCTTCCAGCCTAGGCAGAACCTGTGGGATGGGATTGGCAGGAAAAGGAAATCAGAGCCTAGAGAGGTTAAAAGCCATCTTAATGACATCTCAGTTGTTATCAACAGGAAACTGCATCATCATCATCGTCGTCATCAGCTCCGAGTGTGTAGGAAATTAACTGTGCAAGTTTGGATTATCTGGTCTTCCAACTATTCATCCTCTCCATCAGCACAGCTAAAAAAAGAGTGAGCTCATATCTAAAAATGAAAGAATTGTGATAAGATGGCAATAATTTTTTTGTTTTCCAAATGAGATTTAACAATCCAGATGGGAGACACACATGTAGTTTCTGAGAAATCGTCATTTTGCTCTGAGATTTATAGGGTGATTTCCCCGCCACACACATGTCCAGGGCAAATGTGGAAAAATCCCATCTTGATCCTCCCTTCCAGGCAGATGTACACCAGGATGGAGGGAAGAATAGCCTAGAGCAGCGACAATCAGCTAGAGCCTGGGCTGGAAAGCCACCAGGATAGGCGACAAGCTGAGCGGTCCATGAGGTGTAACTTCAGCGGTGGAAATCAGGCAGGCAAGAGAGGCTTCTCATTCAGTTTGTGCTGCTAATAAAAATTTTGGTATTTGTTAAGCACCTACTTGTGCCAGGCACTGTTCTAAGTGCTGTGGTAAATACAAGCAAATCGGGCTGGACACAGTCCCTATCCCACACAGGGCTCCCAGTCTTAATCCCCATTTTACACATGTGGTAAACTGAGGTACAGAGAAGTGAAGTGACTTCCCCAAGGTCACACAGCAGACAAGTGGTGGAGCTGGCACTAGAACCTAAGTCCTCTGATTCCCATGCCCATGCTCCATCCTCCAGACCATCTCTACGTATTAGATCAATATGTAATCAGTAGTATTCATTGAAAATTTATTCTGTGCAGAGCACTGTGCTAATGTAAAGCAAAAACTGGCACTGTAAGTTCAGCCTTCTGTGAATGTCACAGATTCCAACAGGAAATCATCACTTGGATTGCCCGTATAGAAATCTGGTGTGACATTGGGGAAAATAAATAAAAAACTGGAAAATAAATAAGCAGTAATTAGGCACTACATATTTTGAGTGCACAAAGGCTGAAGGTCATAACATCCTGAGCATTCTGTTCCTCAGTCCTCACTGTCTGCAAAACGTTGGTGCTCAGATGCCATCAATTAATTGATTCCCTTGTTTTTCTCTTCTTTGCCCCACAGCTCCACATCTATATGTCCGAGAAACACTTTGTTTTGTTAGAAAGAAAATATGAATCAGGCTGGAGGTCATTCTCTTTGGTTTTAGTATGAATGGCTATCAAGAGGCCCAGAAACTTGGTAATGTGACTGTGAGCCGGTAGTGGGCAGGGATCATCTGTCTTAATTGCTTTATTGTACTTTCCAAGCACTTAGAACAGTGTTCTGCACACAGTAAGCGCTCAATAAATACGATCACTGGGCATGTGTCTTCTAATTCTTTTGCATTGTTCTCTCCCAAGTGCTTAGATCAGTGCTCTGCACATATTAACCACTCCATTTATTGATTGATAGATCGGTGTCCCCCCCGACTCCTCAGATTCTATTGATTTCTAAATCCTGCTGGTTCTTCCTCTGAAACATTTCCAGAACCAATCCTCCCTCTCCACCCAAATGGTAGTCGAACAACCAATCAGTGTTATATTTATTGAGCCCTTACTGTGTGCAGAGCACTGTACTAAGCACTTGGGAGAGAACAGTATAAAAGAGTTGGTAGACACGTTCTCGGCCCGCAACAAGCTCACAATCTTTAAGGGACGACACACATTAATATAAAGTATAGATATATACATAAATGCTATGGGGATGATGGAGGGGTGAATAAAGGGTGGAGATCCCAGTAAAAGGGTAACACAGAAGGGAATGGGGAAAGAGGAAATGAGAGCTTAGTCAGAGAAAGCCTCTGGGAGGAGATGTGTCTTCAATAAGGCTTTTAATACTTAGCACAGTGCTCTGCACCTAGTATAAGCACTCAATAAGCACCATTAATTGATTGATTTAAGGTGAGGAGTCAGTTAGTTAATGAATCATATCTATTGATCACTTACTATACTAAGAGCTTGGGAGAATAAAATATAACAATATAACAGACACCTTTCCTGCCCACAACGATATTCCCTGCCCACAGTCTAGAGGGGGAGACAGACATTGATATAAATAAATAAAATTACAGATATGTGCATTAGTGCTGCGAGACTGGGAAGGGGGAAAAATGAAGGGAGCTTGCTAAGGCAATGCAGAAGGGAGTGGGAGAAGAGGGCAAGAGGGCTTAGTCAGGGAAGACCTTTTGGAAGAGATGTGCCTTCATTAAGGCTTTGAAGGAGGGGAGAGTCATTGTCAGATATAAAGAAGGAGGGCGTTTCCGGCCAGAGTCAGGATGTGGGCGAGAGATAGGCAGAGAGATGGACGAGACTGAGGTACAGTGAGAAGGTTGGCATTAGAGGAGACAAGTGTGCAGGCTGGGTTACGGTAGGAGAGTGGCGAGGTGAAGTAAGAAGGGAGAAAGGTGATTGAGTGCTTTAAAGTCAGTGGTGAGGAGTTTCTGTTTGATATGGAGGTGGATGGGCAACCACTGGAGTTTCTTGAGGAGTGGGGAAACGTGGCCTGAGCCCATCTCTGCCACTTGTCAGCTGTGTGACTGTGGGCACTTAACTTCTCTGTGCCTCAGTTACCTCATCTGTAAAATGGGGATTAAGATTGTGAGCCTCACGTGGGACAACCTAATTACCCTGTATCTACCCCAGCGCTTAGATCAGTGCTCTGCATATAGTAAGCGCTTAACGAATACCAACATTATTAAAATAATGTGGGTAAATAAATAAAATGAAATGGTAGCATTAGTTAAGCGCTTACTATGTGCAAAGCACTGTTCTAAGCGCTGGGGGATACAAGGTGATCAGGTTGTCCCACGTGGGGCTCACGGTCTTAATCCCCATTTTACAGATGAGGTAACGGGGGCACAGAGAAGTTAAGTGACCTGCCTAAAGTGACACAGCTGGCAAGCGGCGGAGGCGGGATTAGAACCCACGACCTCTGACTCCCCGGCCCGGACTCTTTCCATTGATCCGCGCTGTTAGTGAGGTATGAATTGGAGTGGGGAGAGACAGGAGGTAGGGAGATCAGCAAGGAGGTTGTTACAGTAAACGAAGTGAGGGGATAAGTGCTTGGATCAGTGTGTTAGCAGTTTGGATGGAGAGGAAGGGCAGATTTTAGCGACGTGGTGAAGGTGGGACTGACAGGATTTGGGGATGGATTGAATACGTGATCTGAACGAGAGAGAGGAGTCGAGGATAACACCGAGGTTAGGGGCTAGTGAGACGGGAAGGACGGTGGGGCCGTCTACAGTGAAGGGAGAGTCAGGGGGAGGACAGGGGCTGGGCTAGAAGAGAAGGAGTTCTGCTTTAGACATGTCGAGTCTGAGGTGACGACAGAATACCCGAGTCAAGTCGTCTTGAAGGCAGAAGGAAATGCGAGACTGCAAAGAGGGAGAGAGATCGGGACCGGAGCCGAAGATTTGGGAATCATCCACATGGAGGTGGTAGTTGAATTGTCTGCCGCCTATGAAGAGGGATGGTATTCCAGGCCAGAGTCAGGACCTGGGCGGTGAGATAGATGAGGTGGAGGTACAGTGAGTAGGTTGGCATTAGAGGAGTGCAGTATGGGAAGAGCAGTCATGCCCATCTAAAGGTCTTAGTTTAGCTTGGTTAGAATATGGCATCAGCCTCCTTGTTCTCTCCCCACTACAGTTTACCACACACTACTTACAGCCAGATTGTCTTCCTGCAATTTCCTTCAGCCCAGGGTTAGGCCCACCTCCTCATCCTTACCTCAGGATCCTCATCCTTGCAGCAGCCTTCCTCATCTTACGCCTCAGCGCCGATAACCTGCCGTTCCTCGCTCGAACACTCAAGATATCCTTCTCATCGTGCCCTACGCTCTTGAGTCTCCCGCCTCCTACCGTTCCCCCAGCCCGGATCTCCCTCCCCACCTAAATCCGCCAGTCCACTTCCCCATCTTCAAAGCCCATGGGAGTCGGAAAGTCATGGGTTCCAATCCCAGCTCCGCCACTTGTCTGCTCTGTGACCTTAGGCGAGTCACTTTACTTCTCTGGGCCTCAGTTCCTTAATCTGTAAAATGGGATCGAGACTACGAGCCCCACGACCGACTGGCACCGTGCCCGACCCAACTAGCTTGTAACCACCCCGGCACTTAGTACAGGGCCTGGCACATAGTAAGCACTTAATAAATACCGTTATTATTATTATTATTCCCATCTCCTCCAGGAAGTTTTCCATCAGTTCCCAACATCCCAAGTTCTATCAACCCAACAACCACCTTAGCACTGCTTATACCTATTCTCGGCCTTATATTTTTTCAATTGCATTAATCACTATTCATTCTGATGTTTCATCTTGACATATTAGCACTACGCCCAAGTCTGCCGTAACACTTTGTTTTCCCTCTGCATTTTGGGTAGTGCACTGGTTGGGAATTGGGGAACGTCGTCTAAACTGCCAAACTCGTTGTGGCCGGGGAACTTGTCTGCCAGTTAAGTTTATCGTTCTCTTCCAAGCAGTTGGTGCAATGCTCTACACACAGAAAGCACTTAATAAATACCACTGACTGATTGATTTTTCTGAAAATGTGAACCTGTTTGGCTGTGGTGTCCTGCGGTGGGAGAAGAAACACTTTCTGACATCAAAACTGCAGCACTGATTTTCCGTAACCCCGGCTTCGGAAGAACATAACATATAACATATAAAAGGATTGGGCGTATTACCTAATTTTTTTTTCTTCCCTCGTCCTCCCGCTTCCACTATTTGCTTTTGATTTTAGTATGTCTGACTCCCTCTTGAGATTGTAAGCTTTTTGAGGGCGGGGAATTTGTGTTCTTCTGGGGCTCTCTTCCAAAGGTTTAGTACTGTGTTCTCCTCAGAGAAAGTGTTCAAATTATACCTTGCTTAACTGAGGAAAAGCTGTGTGGCCTAAGGAAAGAGCACAGGCCTAAGGGTCAGAAGACCTAGGTTCTAGACTGTGAGCTCCTTGTGGGCGGGGAATAAGTCAACCAACTCTGTTATATTGTCCTCTGAGAAGCACTTAGTACAGTGCTCTGCAAAGATTAAGTGCTCAATAAATAATAACAATAATGATAATGTAGGTATTTGTCAAGCGCTTACTACGTGCAGAGCACTGTTCTAAGCGCTGGGGTAGATACAGGGGAATGAGGTTGTCCCAGGTGAGGCTCACAGTCTTCATCCCCATTTTACAGATGACGGAACTGAGACACAGAGAAGTGAAGTGACTTGCCCACAGTCACACAACTGACAAGGGGCAGAGTCGGGATACGAACCCATGACCTCTGACTCCCAAGCCCGGGCTCTTTCCACTGAGCCACGCTGCTTCTCTAAAATAAATAATATTGATTGATGATCAGTTGATTGATTCCAATTCCAATTCTGCCACTTGCCTGCCATTCGACCACATCCACGTCTCCCAATTTTTTGAGCCTCGAAATTTCCTCATCTGCAAAATGGGGGTTAAATATCTGTCTCCCTCCAACTTCGACTGTGAGCCCCAAATGGGGCAGGGACTGTGTTTGATTTGATTATCTTGAATCTACCCCAGCGCTTTCTCAGTACAGTGCCTGGCAGTGCTGAGCAAGTACCACAATTCATATAAATTGATGCTCTGAACAACAAATCTGTGACCAAAAGAAAAACTATTGTGAGATGAGAGAGTACCTGCAGTTCTTTCCCCACCCAACTCACATCTCCTCCACCCCAGACCCTCTGCCCAACAAAAAGAATGCACCAGTATAGAGAAGCAGCGTGGCTCAGTGGAAAGAGTCTGGGCTTGGGAGTCAGAGATTGTGGGTTCTAATCCCAGCTCCGCCACTTGTCAGCTGTGTGACTTTGGGCAAGTCACTTCACGTCTCTGGGCCTCAATCCCCATCTGTAAAATGGGGATTAAGACTGTGAGCTCCACATGGGACAACCTGATTACCTTGTAGCTCCTCCAGTGCTTAGAACAGTGCTTGGCACATATTAAGTGCTTAACAAATACCATCATTATTATTATTAACAGTCCATGGTAGGGACACACAATAGGCTTGCGGCTTATTAATGTACGGCCCCTCTCAATAAACAAAAGGTCTTCCGGGAAGCCTTTGTTACGTGGATTCCTCCAATTAAAACACTGGTTTACAATCCACCTCTCCCATCCAGCATAGCGTGGTGGATAGAGAATGGGCCTGGGAGTCAGAAGGTCATGGGTTCTATTTCCGACTCTGCTATTTGTCTGCTGTGTGATCTTGGGCAAGTCACTTCACTTCTCTGTAACTCGCCTCACTCATCTGTAAAATGGGGATTGAGACTGTGAGCCCCACGTGGGACAGGGACTGTGTCCAACCCAATTTGCTTGCATTCATCCCAGAACTTAGTACAGTGCTTGGCGCAGATTAAGCACTTAATAAATACCATAATTATCATTATATATTATTATCCAGGGACAGCCTAGGAAAACCTTCCTGGCAGCTTTTATCTTACTTCACTGTGAATCCCCTTGAAAACAAGTGGGCAGAATCTTGATCCACCCTGTTTTCATTCCCAGCCTGCCCTCGTCTTCGCTAGCAGGGCCAAAAGCGAGTGTCCGGAGAATTGAGAGAGAGAAAATAGCTGTCTCGAAAATGGTCGATCTTTGGGGGGAAATTCACCAGACTTGAGGATCCCTGCCCCTAAAGTTGGATTAGCTTCATTAGGAACCTGGAAATTCTTGCTCAAACCGAGGTCTTGGCTCCGGGAGTGCAGAAGGAGATCTGCAGTTTAATGCTTTCTAAGAAGAGAATGGGGGCAGGAGTAGGACTGGAGAAATTCAGGGCGCTATATTCATTCATTCATTCCTTCAATTGTATTTATTGAGCACTTACTGTGTGCACTGTACTAAGCACTTGGGAGAGTACAATACAACAATAAACAGACACATTCCCTGCCCACAATGAGCCTACAATCTGGTCAGGGGGAGTTATGAAAATGGGCTCCTTCCCTCTCCTTTGTCTTGGTCTAGTCCTCCGCCATGAGGACCTCAGGGCTGAAGCTGCTCCACTTGTGAGCAACGATGAACGACCTAATAATAATAAATCTGGTATTTGTTAAGCGCTTATTGCGTGCCAAATACAAGCAAATCAGGTTGGACACAGCCCCTGTCCCACCCAGCGCTCAGAGTTTCATTCCAAATTCCACAGACAAGGAAACTGAGGCACAGAGAAGCACAATGACCCACCCAAGGTCACGCAGCAGACAAGCGGCGGAGCCGGGGCCAGAACCCACAACCTTCTGACTACCGGGCTCATACCCTATCCTCGATGCCATGCTGCTTCCCATAAAGTTTGTATTTGTCTTGCTTATCTACCTCTTTTACCAATTTAGCAATATCTTTTGCAATAAAATTTCAGAAACAGTGATTACATCACCACCTCATAGGCATTTCTGCCAATGTACGCATGTGAACCCCAGCCCTGGACAGAGTCTACCGCGTCCAAAAATGTCCCATTTTCGGGAGCAAAATGGTAATGTCCCTCCAGCATAGATAGATAACATGCAACAGTGAAAGGATACCAGCTGCTTGGGGCAGTGAGGGAGAAAACCACATTCACTGCCATTTCCCTGAATTTTCGTGCTTCCTCATGTAAGGGAGGGACTCTTCTGGTTTTCTGGTCTTCCCTCCCCATGGTCCTCGTAATGGAAAAAGAAAGCTCCACGTCCACCGTAAATAATCTGTGGTTAGAGGCTGCACGCTTGAGGGCCTAATTGCTGTCTATAGGCTTAGTCTTAAGCAGTATGCGTGGCTTGGGTTACTCTGGTCTCTGTTTGAAAAGACCCGGCCTACCCTAACTGGTATGTTCTCGTGTACCCACACATTAGGGCTAAGCCCCAGTTGTCATTTTGAGGAGAAGTGGAAAGACCCAGGGGAGTCCAGAAAACTGCTCTGATGACCGCCTCTGCTTATCTTGGGCTGAGGACCCTGGAGACTGCTTGGTTTGAAAGTTTTAGAATCACTGAGCTCTATTCTGCCCTCCCCCATCCAGGCCACCTCGGACTCTGAGGGCAGAAGGAATCTGAGGATGATGATGACGATGATGATGATATTTGTTAAACACTTACTCTGTGTTAAGCACTGCTTTGGGCGCAGGGGTAAACACAAGCTAATCGGGTTGGATACGTATGAGGCTCGCAGTCTTAATCCCCATTTTACAGATGAGTACCTGAGGCACAGAGAAGTGAAGTGACTTGCCCATGGTACGCCCATGGTCCTCTGGTCTGATCTCTGGGGATCCCAAATTATTTGAGAGGAAATTGTACAGCCTATCAATCAATCAATTTATCAATAAGTGCTCTTTATTGAGTGCTTAATGTGTGCAGAGCACTGTACTAAGTGCTTTGGAGAGTATAATAGAGTTGGTACCCATTCCCTGCTCACAGTGAGCTTACAGTCCTGAGAACAAGAGCATATGGGGCAAGACCAACTCCCAGGATTTTTCTCAAGATGCTGGGGAGAAAGGAAAGAAAAACAAGCAGTCAACTAAATGTGCCTCTCGGGGTGATAGTTCATCTTCCCTCCCAACACACACAAATTTCCTCTGAACTCTTAGAGTGAGAAATCAAGCTTTACAGCCAGAGGTTATCTAGGCCCCAACAAAATATTAATCATTCAGTAATTCTGTGGTATATATTGAGAACTTACTGATTACAGAGCACTGTACCAAGTACTTGGGAGACTAGAATACACCAGAGATGGTAGACACATTCTCTGCCCACAAGGCATTTACAACCTACAGGGAGAGGCAGACATAAATAAATAAATAACAGATATGTATGTAAATGTTGTGAGCTAACAGTGGAGAGAATACCAAATGTCTAAAGGGTAGAGAAGCAGCGTGGCTCAGTGGAAAGAGCCGGGGCTTGGGAGTCAGAGGTAATGGGTTCGAATACAGGCTCTGCCACTTGTCAGCGGCGTGACTGTGGGCAAGTCACTTCACTTCTCTGGGCCTCAGTTACCTCATCTGTAAAATGGGGATTAACTGTGAACCTCACGTGGGACCACCTGATTACCCTGTATCTACCCCAGCACTTAGAACAGTGCTCTGCACATAGTAAGTGCTTAACAAATGCCAACATTATTATTATTATTACAGATCCAAGAGCTAAAGATAAAAGATATATCTCATTAACAGTAGCCCAAATGCACATATATACATCTCTGCCCTCTCAGGGTTGCACCTGGAGAGTTTCCAGTTCTCTACCAGTCTTGACTAAGGAAAGGAGAGTGAAGCAGAGGCATTTCCATTCCTAGATTGGGCAGCGGCTAGCAAGCGGAAGGCCATCTGCTACAAGTCAAAACTCACCTGTGCTGGGCAGCAGCGGCCTTGGAGAGAGTTGAGGGTGGAAACTAAAGTTTGCTGCGCGGAAGGAGGCAGCGGTAAACCACTTTCGTATTTTTACCAAGAAAAACCTATGGATCCGCTACCAGAACAATTGCAGATGAAGGTGGAGCAATCTGGAAGAGGAGTATCCATGGCATCGCTATGGGTCAGAGACGACCCGACGGCATAAGACATCTCTAACTCTATAACTTACCTGTTTCGGCATTTTTTCCATCTGCCTAGATTCAACCTTATAAATAACTCATTTAAAAGTATCGACCTCTCACTCCTTGAGTTCCTCAAGAAAGGTACCCAGTTGCCAACTGTACCTCGATCCCATGTCTCACCACCGATCCCTCATCCAGGTCGTGCCTCTGGCCTGGAGCATCCTTCCTCTTCATATCCAAAAGACTCTCCCCACTTTCAAAACCTTATTGAAGACATATTTCCTCCAAGAGGCCTTCCCTGACAAAGTCCTCATTTCCTCTTCTGCCACTCCCCTCTGAGTGGCCCTTATACTTGGATTTGCTCCCCTTATTCACCCCTCCCTCAGCTCCACAGAACTTAAATCCATAACCACGATTTATTTATTTATTTTAGAGTCTGTCTCCACCTCTAGACTTTAAGCTTGTTGTGGGCAGGGAATGTGTCTACCAATTCTGTAATATTGTACTCTCCCAAGCATTTAGTACAGTGCTCTGCACTCAGTATGCACTTAATAAATCCAGTTGATCGATTGCACATAATAAGCTCTCAATAAATACCACAGATTGATTGATTGATACCAGAACCCAGATCCCTTGAATAACAGACCTAGTCTCTTTCCATTAGGTCATGCTGCCTTTCCATTTGCTTCTCAACTTTTATCTTTTCATTTACTTTATCTTTTCTATGTAAATTGCGGGTTGCTAGGCATTGCATCCAGTTTGATTAATTCAGTTGTTTTGCTAAAGAAAGTCCAACCAGTTTGATCTTAACTGAAGCTGTTTTCCTTCCAAAATAAATAAACTCTACTTTACTGTTGCATGCCTTATGATATGGCTCCAAGCAGTCACAGAACTCAAAGCAATCACTAAACATTGGCACATCCAGCATGAACAACAATGGCTAAGCCAACTAACCTTAACTCACCTGCAGAGGCAGAGGAACAAGCTGAAAATCAGAAACGGACTTCACAGAAGTGGACTTTCCTATGTAGCGTAGAGCCTCGCTGTAAGGAAAGCATTCCATCTACTCCACACCAGCTTGCCGTCCTACCAGAGGTAGGATACCTGTGTCCTCTGAGAATAATCCCCCTGAGACTTGACAAGAATGAACCGAAATCCTAAATAAAAATGGAAGAGTGTGAATTGACTTTATATGTTTACACGAATGGCTGTTTCCCTTTCTAAACTGGAAGTTCCTTGGGAGCAGGGAATTATTATTATCATTGTTGTTATTATTGTTTATGTTGCATTTGTTAAACACTTATTATGTGCCAGGCACTGTACTAAGCACTGGGGTGGCTACAAGCTAATCAGCTTGGACACAGTTTCTGTCCCACATGGGGGTGACAGTAGTAATCCACATTTTACAGATGAGGTAATTGAGGCACAGAAGAGTGAAGTGACTTTCCCAAGGTCACGTAGCCGACAAATGGTCGAGCTGGGATTAGAACCTAGGTAAATCTGACTCCCAGGCTGTGGTGTATGTGTTTACCTTTTCTTTTGCATAGTATCTTCTGGAGAGTGCTCTACATCAATAAATCACATTGATTGATCGATTACTACTGATAAGGATACTGATAATGAGCTCTACTGGTACAACTCTTTAGAGATGTTACTCCAGAGCTGTATCTTGAATAGGCAGTTCTATGACATTAAACTAGATTTAGTTAAACCAAACGGATCCCATTACATTTGTATTTAGAGGGTCTCATAAATTAAATATCATTAGAACTCTAAGTAAGCATTAGAGCCTAGAACATTTTACCCCTATTTTACAGTTGCAAAAACAAACACGGAAAGGGTCAGGAATCTCCGGGCACCCATTTTTGCACTATCAGCCGATCATATTTATCGAGCACTTACCGTGTGCAAAGCACTGTACTAAGAGCTTGGGAAAGTTGAATACAACAGAGTCAGCAGACACATTCCCTGGCCACAGTGAGCTTTCGAAAGGCGGCAGCTGCAAGAACCATACTAAATTTTGTTTTTATGGAGCTGGGATGGGGGAAACAAATCAGATTAAAATGACTAGGGCCTCAGTCTCCACAGTATGGCTTTTTTTTAGTTAAAGCCGTGCAATCCAATAAACAGCATTTAAGGAAAGAGGCTGGTATGCCTTACAGAAGAGTTTTGGAGTTATTTTTAATAAACAATGAGGCTTTGTCGGGAGTAATAGGTTTTCAAATGTGCCTTCTGCGGATATTTTAGGCGCTGCCAATATGTGGTACTGAGATATGCACAATGTCTCTGAAATGAATGGTCATTGTATTTTTGACAAACCCAAGGCAGATCGGGGGGGTGGAAGTTGAATTCGGATTCAAGTCCCACATCTGAATGACTTTTCCTGAGATCAAAGTGGGACTGGCGGACTGAATTCTAGAATACTCATTTTTAAAATGGTGGCTCTGATTCAATGTGGCCATCATTTGACATGCAATATGGCAGCAGCAGTAAGGAATTCACCTCAGTGGCCAGATACCACCCTGCTCTCTGTTCTAAGTCCAGTTTCACTTCTCCTAAAAGATGTGAAACCCTTCATTAAACACGGTCCAAAGTGGGGCGATGTATCACAGTTCTCCACAGGATTAGTAGGAGAAAGGTCAAAGCCCATGAGACCAAATTGTTCGCATATTGCTTCTGGCATGACCGAGGGTAGAAAATGTTAGAAATCTTAGCCTGAAGCCTGTTCTCACAAAATTCGGAGCCAAGTGCTAGCATGCCAAAGAAAAACAGCAGAACATTTGGAACTCGACTTCAATTTTTTGACATTAATTAATTTCCAGTTGTTCTGAAATGCTCCGATCCCTCATCAACGCCTCCTGCACGCTGGCGATACCCTCGGAATTTATCGGTGGCAAAATGGCAAATGTGGCAAGGCCCCCATGTGTTATGGTGAAAAGAGGGTACCTGGGCAGGATCCATAAGTCATGGAGACCGTCTCCCACAGGACGCCACTGAGGCTTTTTAACAAGCAGGTATAGGATGACATTTGACAAAAACAACGCATGCTGATGCCAAAGAGCCCAGAGTTGAGATAGGGGACAGATCTGGGATTGCAGAAACCATGGCTGGGGCAGAGTTCTCCATCCTGGTACTGTTGGGTTTCCGAGGCAGCCATGCTGTCCAAGGCAGGCCTCTGACTTTCCATCTCCACGTGAGAGCATGGGCTGCTTTTGCAGAGCGCGGATGATTTTCCGGGGTGCTCAAAGTTCCACCTGTTTGTGGAAAGATTGTATTGGCTCTCTCTTCATATCCAAGAGAAAATGACTCTCCTCATCTTTCTAGTCTTACTGAAGGCACATCTTCTCCAAGATGCTGTCCCTGACTAAGCCCTCATTTCCTCGTTCCCAACTCCCTTCTGCGTCACCCTCATTTGCTCCCTTTATTTTCCACCAGCCCCGCCTCAGCCCCACAAAATATATGTCCCTATCCGTAATTTATTTATATTAATGTCTGTCTCCCCCTCTAGACTGCAAGATCCAACTGCCAAACTACCAACTCTCTCGCGTCGTTATGTTGTCTTCTCCCTAAGCACTTAGTACAGTGCTCTGTACACAGTGAATAGTCAACAAATATGATTGATGGATTATCTGCTAAACAGCTCTTCTGGCTTCTTTTTGTAAGTTACACGTCACACACATTCTAACCACTTCGGGACGTAAATGGAGATTTTTTTTTTTAAATAGTGTCAAGTGCTTACCATGTGCCAGGTACTATACTAAATGCTGGGGTAGATGCAAGGTCATCAGATTGGACACAGTCCATGTCTCTTGTGGGGTTCACAATCTTAATCCAAGCACCCAGTACAGTGCTCTGTACTCAGCAAACATTCAAGAAATATGAGTGAATTGATTAATCCCCGTTTTTCAGACGAGATAACTGAGGCACAGAGAAGTGAAGTGACTTGTCCAAGGTCATACAGAAGACATGAGTAGGAACAGGGATTACTCCCCATGTCCTCTGACTCCCAGGCTTGTTTTCCTTCCACTAAGCCACTCTGCCTCTGGTCCAATAAGACCAGGAAATGATTTATGAATATAAGAAAGTCAGATTCCCGGCAAAAATCGAGATCATAAATGTAACACAAACCTAATCATTCCAAATCAACAATTTTTTCTTTCTCAATAAAAAATGGAAAACATCCTCTTGTGGTGGAACATCAAGACTTTTGCAACTCTATCGCTTTCCCTCAGCGATCAAAAATGATCCCTGGTTATTACTTTAGAAAGAAAAGGAAGTTAAAGCTCCCGGGGTGAATAATTGCCTCACCTCTCTCAGGGTGGGTAACATCTCTTTGTTCAACTTTGCCACATTGAATCAATCGGCTGTCATTTGGGCCCCGCAGGAGAAGGAATGTTTCTGGCGGGCTCATAAGGAAGAGGTGGAGGTCTAGCCTGGGCAATATGTGCAATGGGAACAAGCACGAGGCATGCACAGAGAGGCCTGGCTCCTGGCTCAGCTCAAGCAAAGAAGGCAAATGGAATGCGTGGAAGCTCCAACGATTCGGAGTTCGGGTTCTAATCCCAGCTTTGCCAGTTGCTTGCTGTGTGACCTTGGGAGAGTCACTTAACTTCTCTGTGCCTCAGTATCCTGTTTTCCCTCCTACTTAGACTATCAGCCCCATGCACAAGAGGGACTGTGTGTTAAACCTAATTAACCCATATTCATCCCAGCAGTTAGAGTAATGGTTGACACATATTAACGACTTAAAGATCATTTTAAAAAAAATAAGAAAAAAATTTCAGAGCTGGGGCTATAACCCAAGTCCTTTGACTCCCAGATCTTTGCTATTTCCACTAGGCCATGCTGTTCTTCAAAGAGGTAATATAATGGAACAAACGACCTCGATCCCAATCAGAGAGTCTACTCAAGCAAGCAGCCCAGCCTAAATCTGCATGTAATGTGAGAGACAGACTGGCCTAGTGGATCAGGCCCAGGACCTGCAAGCCGGATACCTGAATTCTGGTATTGGCTCTTTCACCAGCCTGTTGTGTGACTTTGGGCCAATCACAATATCTCTGGTCCTCAGTTCCTCATCTACTCTGCCTGCTTCTTATGAGACCCGTATGAAAGAAGGTATTTCTCCAGGCGAATTATCTCGTTTCTAGCCCAAGTGCTTCAGCTGGTGCATTAGTAAATAATCCAGTGATTAATAAATAGTATTTATTGAGCACCTGTGGTGTGCAGAGTGCTTGGAAGGTGTTACGGATTTTTGTCAGAGAAACGACTCTGATCTCGCAATCGCATGAGAGGGTTTCGTGACCTTGGTGTAGAAATGAACAGACTCAAGAGAGCGAGCGGAGAGAGCAGGAAAGGGAGGAAAGTGGCTGCCGCCCGTTCACCCCAAGGGGTACGTGTGACGAACAGCCACGAGCCCCGTCCCCAACTCGGTACCTTTATCTGCAAGCATTTCCGCATTCTACTCCATCGCAACTCTTGCAGTGCGCACCCCAAAACCCACCCAACCCCCTTGCATTGGCCGGAACTCCACCCTCCATTCAGAACGAGTTCTTCGTAGTGGTAATGTAATTGACACATCGTTACCCAAATTCAACAGATTGATCTTCCATAGGAAGGTGATTAAATGGGGACAGGATGTCTAGCACAATATTGGAAGGAGATAGAATGGAGACAGGATGGACACTTGCCTAGTACAATATGGGAAGGAGACAGAACAGAGACAGGATGGTAAGTCGTCCAGTACAAAGGGCACCACAGAATGAGGAGCGGGAGAGGTGTTCCCAAGTGATTGGGTGATATGGATTTTCATTTTTTTGAATGGTATTTGTGAAGTGCTTATTATGTGCCAGGCACTCTTCTAAGCATTGAGGAAGATACAGGCCAATCAGGATGGATACCGTCCCTGGCTCACGTGGGGCTCACAGTCTCGAACCCCATTTTACAGTTGAGGGAACTGAGGCACAGAGAAGTGAAGTGACTTGCCCAACGTCACACGGTAGACGAGCGGCAGAGCCCAGGTCTTCTGATTCCCAGGCCCCTGCTGTACGTACTACACCATCTGCGGGAAGACAGGCAGGAGTTGCGATCACCAGCCAGATTCCCTTTCTACAAAGGATGAAGCTATGAGGTTCCAAGCCATTCCAAAAATAATAGGAGAATAAGAACTAATTGAAAATCCCCTTTTCGAGTGATTGAAAATGAGGCTGGAAATGTTTGTCCCGATAAGAATCCTGAGAGGTTCAGATCACTGTTATGGAAATGAGCGTTAATGATGACCCTTTGCAGATGTTGTCCCTGGGTAGAGAGTACTGAGTGATGCGCTATAGAGGTTCAGAGGGAAGATGAGACTTAGGCCCTACTCGAATTCAGGCTGTAAAGGCAGCAAGTTCCAGAACATTTTTTATTATTTAGAATGTATTTTCTGGCATCTTTGAGAAGGTGAAGGAACCATTTATCTCAAGAGCCTGGGCACTTGTTTCTCATTTCCAACTAGCAGAGACAGCCAGAGGGCTTTCCCCCAAACGTTTCAGGACCTCAAAAGAAAGATCTGATTGAGGTTCAAATCTGGGGCCAAGTTGTGGGCAGAATGGAATTCTTACTTTGCGTAATCAGCGGGCCCATCCCCGATCTGCGGTTTCTGATTCACTATGTGATGTTGACTAATGTATGTTCAGTGTAATTAGAGGCCTATCCATTTAGCATTGCAAAGTCACATTGCTCATTGTTGGAAAAATTAGCCATGAATTGTCTGTCCTTTCATGATTTCAAAATGGTTCAAAGATGTGGAGGTAGACCATCTGGGTTACTGATGCGTGTCTCCTTGAAAGAAGCAGCGGGGAGCTTTCAAGCAAGTAGGCTACAGCCGGTGAAAACACCTCCACAGGCAGAAGCAACTCATGATTTTGTTTATGTGCACAAATTCCTTGGGGAGTAAATGAAGGTACCCGATTGCTAATACAGTGCTCCTCACACAGTAAGTGCTCAATAAACATCACTGATTGATTGAAAGTCTGCATTTCCAATGAAATGACTCATTTTCAAATGAAAGGTTTGTTGTCAAAATAATAATGATAGTATTTATTATGCATTTCTGATGTGACAAGCCCTGTAAGAAACACTGGGGTAGATGTAACAAAGTCTGATCCAACACGGTCCCTGTCCCACCTCGGGCGCATGGTCTAGAGGGAAGGAAAAACAGATATTTCATCCCCATTTGACAGATGAGGAAACTGTGGCACAGAGAAGTTCACTGATTTGTCCAAAGTTACCCAGCAGGAAAATAGTCCTCTGATTCTCAAATCCCCTTACACCTTGGCCCATGCTCTTTGCACGAGGCCATGTTGCTGGCTTTGTTTGGCTAGACTTTCATCCCTTCTCTCATGGTTCCAATTCTCCATAGAGAATTAGCCTGTTTGCTCTAATATTCCTTCCCTCTTCCTCTTCTCGCCCCTCTGCATCTTTCCATCTCCTCTCCCAGAACCTCCCTCTCCTACCATTTTCTATTCCATTGGCTATTAGTGGTCACAAGGAGTGAATGTTTGAGGGTTGATGAAAACTCTCCACACAGCGTAGACACTGATGGGTCAACAGTGGATGGACCTCCAGCTGTGGAGACAAAGCTTCCTCGGTCTTGACCTTAGACCGTTTGGGTGAGGTCAAGTATACTGTGGTATTTGTTCAGAGCGAACCATTTGCCAGCCACTACACTAAGCCCTGGGGTTAGATTCATGATAATCAGGTTGGATACAGTCCCTGTCCCACACAGGGCTCAATGGACTTAATCCCCATTTTGCAGATTGAGGTAGCTGAGGCACAAGGAAGTGAAATGACTTGCCCAAGGCCACACAGCGGGCAAGTGGCAGAGCCAGGACTAGAGCCCAGGTTCTTCTGACTCTCAGGCCCGTGCTCTATCCACTAGACCCTGCTGCTCCTCAAGTACCTGCACTTCAGTATTTTATTAGCCCTCACTGCTGCTTTAAGACTATTAAGGGTCTAATGTTGGTTGCTTCCCAGATATAATCTGTGCCAAAATGAATCATTCTGAGACTTGACCCCAAATCTTACTGGGGAATCTTTAGCATCCAAGATCTCAGAAAGCCAACAAAATAAACCACCGGGAGACCTTAGGGACTGAGCTTATAAAGCAATAGAAATGCTATAGAGAAGCAGCGTGGCTCAGTGGAAAGAGCACGGGATTTGAAGTCAGGGGACATGAGTTCGAATCTCAGCTCCGCCACGTGTCAGCTGTGTGACTGTGGGCAAGTCACTTCACTTCTCTGTGCCTCAGTTCCCTCATCTGTAAAATGGGGATGAAGACTGTGAGCCCCACGTGGGACAACCTGATTCCCCTGTGTCTACCCCAGCGGTTAGAACAGTGTGCTCTGCACATAGTAAGCGCTTAACAAATACCAACATTATTATTAAATGCCTCTAAATCCGACTATATGGCTTGAGATGACATCGAAGCAGCCAAACAATCTGAAGCAAGAGCACCTGCTCCTGAGTGTGAGGGACAGTGATTGATCAGGTTTAGAGCAGGCATCTTTGGAAGTTGGGTCCATCTCCCTCAGTGTCTCGAAACAAGTAAGAGTTGACTGAAGACAACGCTAGAGTAGCAGTGTGGCCTAATCATTCAATCAGTCATCCTCACTGAGCGCTTACTAGGTGCGGAAACAGCGTGGCCTAAATGGAAAGAGAATGAGTGTGGGAGTCAGAGGACTGGGTCCTAATCTCAGCTCTGCCAATTGCGTGCTGTGTTTCCTTGGGCAAATCACTTAACTTTTCCGCACCTCAGTTACTTCATCTGTAAAAAATGGGGATGAAGATCGTGAGCCCAATGTGGGACAGGGACTGTGTCCAACCTGATTAACTTGTATATACCCCAGCACTTAGAACAGTGCTTGGCACGTAGTAAATGAATAACAAGTACCATAATCATTATTACTAGGCACTTGGGAGAGTAGAATACAAGAGAATTGGCAGACACGTTCCCTGCCCTAAAAGAGCTTACAGTCTAGAGGGGAGCATAATGGAGAGAGCACAGGACTGGGACTCAAGAGACTCAGGTTCTAATCCCAGTTCCGCCACTTGCCTGTTGTGTGACCTTGGGAAAGTCACTTGACAGCTCTGTCCCTCAGTTTTCTCAGCTGTAAAATGTGGATTCGATACCCGTTCTCCTTCCTATTTAGACTTTGAGCCTTGGAGTGAAGTAGGGACTGTTTGATCTGATTGTATTGGATCTACCCCAGAGTTTATCACCTTGGTTGGCACCTAGAAAGCACTCAACGAATTATTAGTAGTAGTAGTACTATCATTATCTCAGGGCTCTCCTTCCCCGCAAATCTCCTAACGAACCAATGTGCTTGACTCATCAAGCACTGATTGACTGCTCGCACCATTCATCCACCTGAAACAACTCTACACCCTCCATCCCACTTATTCAAAGCACTTCTAAAAAGCCACCTCTTCAACATGGAATTCCTCCTCAATTCCCCACCTTTCCAGGCAAGTCATGCCTGAATTTACATTAACATATGAACAATTATGTATATATATTAATCTATGGGTCTAATTATTGCCTATTTATAAAAATAATTGTGGAATTTGTTAAGGTCTTTGTGCTAAGAACCATGCTAAGCACTGGTAGAGTTACAAAACATTCCTATCATACACAGTCCCTGTGCTTCTCGGGGCACACGGCCTAAGGGTAGGGGAGAATAGGCATTTTGTTTGTAATCTACAGCCGAGGAAACCGAGGCACAGAGAAGTAAAGGGATTTGCCCAAGGTCACCCAGCAGGACCAGAGCACAGGTTTCCTGACTCTCAGTCCAGTGTTCAGTCCACAAGCTACGCAACCTAGTTGTGCTTAGTATTACAATATTCTAGGGTCCTTTCACCAAGGGCTCTGCTCTAACATCCCTCTGAGCAGCGTTCTCGTAATTCTGTTGCTATGGAGGGATTAACAGTCTTGAATCCAGTTAGGCACCCTAGAATTTGGAAATTCAGACACCCTCCACTTCCTAAACACCCTTTACCCCACTACAGTCTCTAGGGTGTAAGCTTGTTGTGGGCAGGGAACATGTCTACCTACTCTATTGTATTGTAGTCTTCCAAGTGCTTAGAACAGTGCTCCGTACACAGTAGCACTCAATCAATAGGATCGATTGATAGCCAACTCTCCAACTCTGCTTCTTGAGAGTGATTGTTCTGCAATGGGAGAAATGTCAGTTTCAGCACCCCTAAAATTCTTCTTTCCCAAAGTCAGCTTTGCTCAGAGCTCAATAAATATTCTTGCTGCTGCTAGTGCCGTTCTTACCACTGCTACTGCTGCTAACAAAAGATGGATTTTCATTCCCTCTTTCCAAAGAAGAGGAATTTTTCCTAAGGAAAAATTTGGATCACTTGGCATTTCCTTGTTTTCATGTTCCCTGATCCTCCGTCAGTATTCAATCTTTATAAGAAGCTTATTTCTTATCATTTAATAACCAACGCTCTCTCCGCCGGACGGCCACGTGACTCCTCCGGAAACTTGAAGTCCCCTGGTCATGGTGACTCCCGGGGCTTCGCTCCCAGTATGCTCTGAGCACTGCCAGAGTCTTGGCCTTAAGATGCCGCTGAGCATTTCCCGGACCTCTCTTTTCACCAGGCTCCATGGCAACTGCTTCCTTCCCCTCATGGGTTCCAGGGCCTCCTACATCCTCCTCTAGGAGATGAGCCCACTGCCTGCCTCTGAGTTCATTCATTCATCCCTTCATTCATTCAACCGTATTTACTGAGCACTTACTGTGTGCACAGCACTGTAATAAGTGCTTTGGGGAGAACAGTCGAGCAATAAACAGACATATTTCCTGCCTACAATGAGCTGAGGGTCTCCTCCACTTCACCCAGAAATCTCTACCCCAACCTGCCTCACGTCCCAGAGAAGCAGCATGGTCTAATGGATAGAGCATGAGCCTAGAGGTCAGAGGGACCTGGATTCTAGTCCCGGCTCCACCATATGTCTGCTGTGTGACCTTGGGCAAATCAATTCACTTCTCTGAGCCTCAGTTACCTTATTTGGAAAATGGGTTTAAGGCTGTGAGCCCTATGTGGTTCAGGGACCTTGCTCAACCCGATTTGCTTGTCTCCACCCCAGTGCTTAGAACAGTGTCTGACACATAGTAAGCACTTAAATACCACGATCATCCCAGTGGGATAGAGAAGAGCAGCCCTGACTCCACAAAACACTGGGAAGACAGAGAAGCAACGTGGCTTAGTGGAAAGATCATAGAGAAGCAGCGTGGATAAGTGGAAAGAGCAGGGGCTTGCAAGTCAGAAGACGTGGGTTCTAATTCTGGCCCAGCCACTTTTTTGCTGCGTGACCTTGAGCAAGTCACTTCACTTCTCTGTGCCTCAGTTGCCTCACCTGTAAAATGGGGATTAAGACTGTGAGCCCTAAGTGGAACAACCTGATTACCGTGTAATAATAATTATAATTATGGTATTTGTTAAGCACTTACTATGTGCGGGCCACTGTTCGAAGCACTGGGTACCTACCCTAGTGCTTAGCACAGTGCTTGGCACATACTAAACACAACAAATACCATAATTATTATTATTATGGACCTGGAAATCGGAGGACCTAGTTCCAATCCCAGCTCCATCACTTGTCTACTGTGTGATCTGGGGTAAGTCACGTCACTTCTTTGTGCCTCAGTTACTTCATCTGTGAAATGGGGATTAAGACGGTGACCCCCATCTGATTATCCTGCAATTTTCCCAGTGGATAGTACAGTGCCTGGCACATAGTAAGCGTATAACCAGGGCCATAAAAAAAAGGCTGTGGCAGTTGCTGCTTAGCAGTCACTGTGGCTGCGATTATCACTGTGGACTCTAAGTCACAAGGAGCCTGAAATTCTGCTCCTCTAGTCACCCTACTCTACTGATCCTTGTTGTCTTAGGGTTCTCGTTTCATATCTCCTTACATGTCTGCTGCTGCCAATCCCTTCTTCCCCCTTTTATTATTAGAGAACTTCCCGAGGGAGAGGAACTGTGTCTAATTCTAATTCCCATCTGCATATTTTTAATTGTGTCTGATTCCCATCTGCATATTTTTCCCAATGCCGAGTTCAGTGTTCAGCACAAGGTATATGCTCAATCGATCAGGCAATCGATGGTGTTTACAGAAAGTGTTCAGTAAGCAGAACACTCTACTAAGAGCTTGAGAAAGAACAGTACAACAGAGTTGGTAGATACAATACCTGACCACAGTGAGATTATAGTCTAGAAGAGTACATAGACATTAATATAAATAAATAATTTATAATATGTAATCTAAAGAAATTTACATAATTGCTGTAGGAGTGAAGGAGGGGGCGAATAACAAATGTCCAAAGGTCACACAGATATCAGTGTAGAGATGAGGCAGACGGGAGAGGGTGATGGGGAAAAGAGGCCTTAGCCCGGGAATAGGATCTCAACTTCAAATGGCGCAATTCTATCAGGGCATTTGCAAGCTTTTTTCATGTAGTCCAGGTATGTCTAACTTATCCTTGTTACATAAATATTTAGTTAATTTTATGTTTTGACAAGTTTTATGCGAGCAAGAATTACGAAAACCTTTTTGCAAACAATCTATGCCCTCAGGGTGGAGGGGGGCATAAATCAGCCACTATTAGTTCCCAGTTCCCTGGACTTTTCTTCAGAAAACTACCTTGTAGAGTGAGACCATCCCATTTATCAGTCACTCAATCAGTGGAATTTACTGGGGGCTTATTGTGTGCAGAGCACTGTACTAAGCCCTTGGGAAAGGGCTTTCCCTCTGCTCCTCCCCCTCTCCCTTCCCCTCCCCTCAGCACTGTGCTCATCTGCTCATTTGGATATATTTTTATCACCCTATTTATTTTGTTAATGAGATGTACATCCCCTTGATTCTATTTATTGCTATTGTTTTTTTCTGTCTGTCTCCCCCGATTAGACTGTAAGCCCATCAGTGGGCAGGGATTGTCTCTATCTGTTGCCGAATTGTACATTCCAAGTGCTTAGTACAGTGCTCTACATAATAAGCGCTCAATAAATACTATTGAATGAATGAATGAAAGTACAGTGCAGCAGAGTTGTTAATAAGTGTGCTTTTTGTTACGTTCTTACCATGTGCCAAGCAATGTTCTAAGTGTTGGGGTGGATACAAGATAACTAGGTCCCACATGGGGCTCATAGTCTAAGTAGGAGGGAGAAAAGAGATTGAATCCCCATTTTGCAGATGAGGGAACTAAGGCACAGAGAAGTTAAGTGACTTGTCAGAGGTCACACAGCAGGTATGTGGCAGAGCTAAAATTAGAACCCATGTCCTCTAACTCCCTGGCCCATACTCTTTCCACTAGGCCAAACTGCTTCTCAGAGTTGGTAAACATATTCCCTGTCCATAACAGACCTTTCAAATGGCATTTGAGGGCTTTCTTCAGCATTATCTCCTTATCAAAATCACAACGGTGAACCTCAAAGTTAATCAAACTAATCTTCCATAGCAGTTTATGACGGGCCCTGGGTCTATTGGACTAAAGAGCTTTTGTTTGTTCGTTTAAATGGTATCTGTGAAGGACCAGCTACGCGCCAGGCACTGTACTAGACACTGGGGAAGATACAAGATAATCAGGTTAGAGGCAGTCCATGTCCCACATGGGGCCTATTTTACAGATGAAACTGGTCCCAGGGAAGTTAAGTGACTTGACTGAGGTCACACAGCAGACAAGTGACGAGGTTGGGATTAGAACCCAGGTCCCCCCACTCCCAGGTCCCATGGCTCTATCCACTAGGCCTTGCTAGTTCTTGAGGGAATCATCATCATCAAAATCATCATCTTCATTATCAACAGCATTCCAAGAGTGCCCACTCTATGGGAAGCATTGTTTTAGGGGCTCGGTTTCCCTCTCAGGGTGGCACCTGGAGAGTTTCCAGTACTCTACCGGTCTTGACTATGGGAGGTGAGCGTCAAGCAGAGGCCTATCCATTCCTACTTGGGCAGTCGCTGGAGAGTGGAAGGCAATCTGCTACAATACAGAACTCACCTGCGCTGGGCAGCAGCGTCATGGGAGAGAGTCGAGGGCGGAGACTCAAGTTGATTCTCTTCCCCTCTTCAAAACCCTACTTAAAACTCACCTCCTCCAAGAGGCCTTCCCAGACTGAGCTCCTCTTCTCCCTCTACTCCCTCTACCACCCCCCCTTCACCTCTCCGCAGCTAAACCCTCTTTTCCCCCCATTTCCCTCTGCTCCTCCCCCTCTCCCTTTCCCTCAGCACTGTACTCGTCCGCTCAACTGTATATATTTCCATTACCCTATTTATTTTGTTAATGAATTGTACATCGCCTCGATTCTATTTAGTCGCCATTGTTTTTACGAGATGTTCTTCCCCTTGACTCTATTTATCGCCATCGTTCTCGTCTGTCCGTCTCCCCCGATCAGACCGTAAACCCGTCAAACGGCAGGGACCGTCTCTATCTGTTGCCGACTTGTTCATTCCAAGCGCTTAGTACGGTGCTCCGCACATAGTAAGCGCTCAATAAATACTATTGAATGAAAAGTTTACCACGCGGAAGGATGCAATGGTAAACCGCTTCCGGATTTTTACGAAGAAAACTCTATGGATCCCCCTACCAGAACGATTGCAGATGAAGGTGGGGCGTTCTGGGACAGATGTGTCCATGTTATCGCTATGGATCGGAGATGACTCGACGGCATAAGACAAGACACGGTCCTTGGTGCCTTCCAATTTACGTGGAAAATTTTTAATTTGGAAATTTGGAATTGAGAGAAAAGAGATCTGTCCTGAAGAGATGGCCGCTCGCCTGCTCGAAGATAGGATGCGGACCACATGACTTTGAGGTCCCTTTAGCATCACGATTGTATCGGTTTTTGAAACTCTCTTCTAAATCCCAAGTAACTTCTGAAAGAAGACAGTTTTAGCAAATCAAGCGGGGAGCGTTTTGTCTGGCGCTGACTCATCCCACTGAGTTCCTGTGCTGTTCCAGGCAGGTTACTTAACATCCCTGGTAAAGCCCTAAGCTGGAAAGGAAAATGGTATACTACAAGGCCAGGCAAAACATTTGTCTACTCAGCAGTGAGGAATGAAAATTCCAGATTGATAAGTAGGAAATCTGTGGATAATTAACAGCGGGGGAGGCAGCTAGATACTGAGATTAGACATCAAACAAACAAAAAAAGCCAGATAAACCAAGTACCTTAACACAGTGGCAAAAAGCACCCTTCGGTGAAGTTGTTTTTCGTGAACTATGACAGTGTTTACTGAATCCTGGCAAACAGTATTCTTGGCAACAAACAAAAATACTATGGAAAATGTCACTACAGAATACAGAGGATAAAAATGGATGGAAGGTGCCTGAATTAGTGAAAGGTCTGAATTGCAGAATGTTTATAGATGGTTATAGACTGTTCCCTAGGCCACGAAGCATTCTTCCTTGGATGCAGGGATTTCTGCTAACAAATCAACCTCCATTATAGCATTTCATTCCAATCCTCCAACCCAGGAATGGTGTGACTCACTTTAGAAACTATCACCTTCCCAAGAACAAAAACTGTTTCCTCACGGAAAGGTCCCACGTTACAAAAGAGCACAACAGGAAGGGAATTAAGTTGATTCCCAATCTGCCAGCCGGAGACTGTGCTCTACTGAGCTTCAATTCCCAAAACTAAAGCACGAGAGGCCATTCCTCGCCTCCTCCGATGAGAGGTAATTGGTTGCTTCGCCACTTTAGTTTTGTTCTTAGGCAAGCCACTTTAACTTCTTCTCATCTCCCTTTGAGCGGGAATCATGACTTCTCCCTCTATTGTAAACTCTCAAGTGCACAGTTGACACTCCAATCCTATCACTCGATTGAATTTGCAAAAAAAGTGTTTCACAAAATGTGAAAAATCATTGGAAAGTTGTGGAGGTGCTGATATCTACAGATAAAATGTTTAAATCAGCAAAGGTATTACTACTTGCTTTGAGACTTTTGCACTTTCACTAGTAACCAAAGAGAAGAAAGGCATTTTGAAGATCACAAAGGTAAGGATTGCATACAGCATGACTTAGTAGAAAGAGCAGGGGCTTGGGAGTCAGAGGATGTGGGTTCTAATCCCGTCTCTGATGCTTGTCATCTGCGTGACCCTGGGCAAGTCATTTAACTTCTCTGTGCCTCAGTTACCTCACCTGTAAAATGGGGATGAAAAGTGTGAGCCCCACGAGGGACAACCTAATTACCCTGTATCTACCCCGGTGCTTAGAACAGAGCTTGGCACATAGTAAGCACTTAACAAATATCATTATTATTATAAGCGCTTAGTACAGTGCTCTGAACACTGTAAGCCCTCAATAAATGATTGAATGAATGAATACACTGTTTTGTGTTGAGGGAAGGCACTCTGTCATTGATATCTTCTCTTAAGGGCTTAGTAGAGTGATCTGTTCATAAGAAGTGTGTAACAGATATCGTTGATTGATTTATGATGAATTGGGTTTTGATTTCTTCAAACCTCAGAAAATTAGACTGCTCCACTCGATTGCTTCGAGTTGCTTATTTAAGCGGAAACCAATCAGTAGTCACCAGGAAAGACCCAACGACTTTGGAAATACCCAAATGCATTGTCTCTTTGCAGCAGAATTGTTAACATCCTAATAACTCATCTACGGGAGAGCAAAATAGAATATGGACCAAGACAGATGGCGAATTTTAATCCTGCCTCAAGGGATCTTCCAGCTTCTTTCACATAAACAGTTTCTCAATCCTGAACCTGTATGAACTAAGTTTTCAACCAGACACAGACCCCTACAGGGGTCTCTCCAAAGGGCAAAAAAGAGGAAATGAAACACCAAAACTTTTCCCAAATGCATGATCAAATGCAACCTGTCAATCAACAAATTTCCAATCCCCCTAGACTCTGAGGTCCTTATGGGCAGGGAACATGTCTACCAACTTTTTTTTAAAATGATATTTGTTAAGCACTTACTATGGGCCAGACACTGTAATAAG
The DNA here is from genome assembly GCF_004115215.2 of Ornithorhynchus anatinus. Classification (NCBI taxonomy): domain Eukaryota; kingdom Metazoa; phylum Chordata; class Mammalia; order Monotremata; family Ornithorhynchidae; genus Ornithorhynchus; species Ornithorhynchus anatinus. Next base: position 62,281,987 of record NC_041735.1, on the reverse strand, counting down.
AGCTGGGGTAGATAAAAGCCAATAGTGTTGGACACAGTCCATGCCCGACATGGGGCTCATCGTCCTAATTCCCACTGTACAGATGATGTAACTGAGGCACCGAAAAGGCAAGTGACTTGGCCAAGGTCACACCACAGACAATACAATTCTGTTGGACTGTACTCTCCCAAGTGCTTAGTAGAGTGCTTTGCACACAGTAAACGCTCAATAAATACCGTTGATTGATTGATCCTATTTTTCCATCTACACCTACTCCCTTGGAGACGTCATTCGCTCTCAAGGCTTCAGCTGCCACCTCTAATGCAGATGATTCCCAATCCTACATCTCCAGTCCTGATGTCTCTCTCTCTCTCCACAGTCCCTCATTTCCCCCTGCCTTCAAGACATCTCTACTTGGATGACCTCCCGTCACCTCAAACCTAACATGTCTAAAGCAGAACTCCTTATCTTCCCATCCAAACCCTGTCCTCTCCTGACTTTCCCATCACTGTTGACGGCACCACCATCCTCCCTGTCTCACAAGCCCATAACTCATTTAACCCAAATATTCAATCTACCACTAAATCTGTCACTTTGATCTTCACCAAATCGCTAAAATCCACCCTTTCCTCTCCATCCAAACTGCTACTACGTTTATCCAAGCATTTACTCTATCTCACTCTGATTACTGTGTCGGTCTCCTTACTGACCTCCCTGCCTCCTGTCTCTCCCCACTCCAGTCCATACTTCACTCTGCTGTCTGGATCATTTTTCTACAGAAACATTCAGACCATGTTTCCCCACTCCTCAAGAAACTCCAGTGGTTGCAAATACACCTCCGTATCAAACAGAAACTCCTTTCCATTCATGAATTCATTCAAACATGTTTATTGAGCGCTTTTATTCATTCATTCAGTAGTATGTATTAAGCGCTTACTATGTACGGAACACTGTACTAAGCGCTTGGAATGTACAATTTGGCAACCAATAACAGGCTCACAGTCTAAACGGGGGAGACAGACAGCAAAGCAAAACAGAACAAAACAAAACAAGTAGTCTGGCCTAGATATCATCAAGATAAATAGAATCATAGATATATACACATCATTAACAAAATAAATAGAGTAATAAATAATATATACAAATATGCACAGTGCTGAGGGGAGGGGAAGGGGGAAGAGCAGAGGGTCGGAGAAGGGGGAATGGGGAGGGGTGACGAAGCAGAGGGAAAAGGGGGGGGCTCAGTCTGGGAAGGTCTCTTAGAGGAGGTGAACTCTCAGTAGGGTTTTGAAGAGGGGAAGAGAGTTAGTTCAATGGATGTGAGGAGGGAGGGCATTTCATTACTGCTTACTGTATGCAGAGCATTCTGCTAAGCACTAGAAAGTACAATTCAGCAACAGAGACAATCCCTATCCAATGATGGGCTCACTCACGGTCTAGAAGGGGGGTAAGCACTCAACCACCTTGCCCCTCCTACCTCAACTAGCTATTCTCCTACTACAACTCAGCCCACAAGCTTCGCTCCTCTCACGCTAACCTTCTCACTGTACCTTGATCTCACTGATCTTGCTGCTGACCTCTTGCTCACGTCCAACCTCTGTCTGGAACACCCTCCCTCTTCATATCTGAAAGACAATTACTTTTCCCTTCTTCAAAGCCTTATTGAAGGGACAACTCCTCCAAAAGGCCTTCCCTGACTGAGCCCTCCTTGCCTTTTCTTCCAATCCCTTCTGTCACCCTGACTTGTTCCTTTTATCCATTCCCCCTCCCCGCAGCTCTTACGTACATATCCATAATTTTATTTATATTAATGTCTGCCTCCCCTCTTCTAGGTGATAAAAGAAATTTCGCTTGATGACAGTTGATCCAAGCTACTCTTGCCCTAAACATGCTTGGCAAACTATAGAGCCAAGGAATTCTTTTCTAATACTCCTCTCCTCTGTCAACTCTCTTTCATCATTAGCCCATCCAAAGGCCTTAGATCTGGCCAATGGCCCCTGGTTTCCCTGAGCCCTCAGACCAAAGCTTCAAATCCAAACCTGTGAGCCCTCAGACCAAAACCTTATTAAAGGCACACCTCCTCCAAGAGGCCTTCCCTGACTAAGTCCTCCTCTCCTCTTCTCCCACTCTCTTTTGCATCACCATGACTTCCTCTCTTTATTCAACTCCCTTCCCAGCCCCACAGCATTTATGTACATAGCTGTATTTGTTTTTTTTAGTTTATATTAATGTCTGTCTCTTCTCTAGACTGTAAGCCCATTGTAGGCAGGGACTGTCTCTGTTTTGTTCTATTTTTTACTCTTCCAAGTGCTTAGTACAGTGTTCTATACACAGTAAGTGCTCAATAAATATGATTGAATGACCAGTGTATCAAGAAAATACTAAGGGAACTCCTCCTACCACAGCAAACGGTAAGGTATAGCCCTTTAGTCTGTGTGCTCATCTGTTCCTTCAAAAAACTGGTCTTTAAAAGGGACTTAATTTGCCCAGTGCCCAAGGTGTTCTTATGATGCATCAGAGAGCTGAAATTCAGGTGAGCTTTCAGGATTTTGTCAGTCTTTCCCATCCCCAGAAATGTGGCAATTTTTGTCATTTCCTCAGGGAGGCATTGGGATGTAATAATAATAATAATAATAATAATTATGGAATTCGTTAAGCACTTACTATGTGTCAGGCACTGTACTAAGCTCTGGGATAGATACAAGCAAATCAGATTAAATGCAGTCCCTGTCCCACCTAAGGCTCACAATCTCAATCTCCATTTTGCAGATGAAATAACTGAGCCCAGAGAAGCGAAGTGACTTGCCCAAGGTCACACAGCAAAGTGGCAGAGCCAGGATAAGAACCCCAGACCTTCTGACTCCCAGGTTTGTGCTCTATCTACTATGCCCTGCTGCTTCTCCATGTAGTCGATGCGTGCCGGTCTGGAAGCTGGAGGTCTCGGGTCTGAGTTCTAGCTGCAGGACCAGCCTACTGTATGACCTGGGGAAGTCACTTAACCTCTCTGTGCCAGTTTCTTCATCTGCAAAATGGAGATGATGGTGCTTGCCTTTTTACCTCCCTGACAGGGTTGTTGTCAGGGAAAAAAGGAAATATGTAATATAAGAGTGCTTTGGAAATGAAAGCACTATACCCAAACCAAGAGATTGCTATCATTATTTCTTTCCACAGTCATCTCAACATGGGGCCCCTCCCTCAGAATGATTGAATTTTATTCCATCATGAAAAAAGCTGAAACTCTAATAATGTTAATTGTGGTATTTGTTAATAACAATAATGTAATAATAATGTTGGTATTTGTTAAGCGCTTACTATGTGCAGAGCACTGTTCTAAGTGCTGGGGTAGATACAGGGTAATCAGGTTGTCCCACATGAGGCTCACAGTTAATCCCCATTTTACAGATGAGGTAACTGAGGCACAGAGAAGTTAAGTGACTTGCCCATAGTCACACAGCTGACGAGTGGCCGAGCCGGGAGTCGAACCCATGACCTCTGACTCCGAAGCCCAGGCTCTTTCTACTGAGTCACGATGCTTGTTAAGGATGGACTATGCATCAAGCGCTATGCTAAGTACTAAGGGAGATGCAAAATAGTCAGATCAGACAGTCCCTGTCTCACAAGGGACTCACAGTCTAAGAAGGGGGGCAAAAACAGGTATTGGATTCCCATTTCACAGAGGAGGAAACTGAGACTCAGAAAGGTGACTTGCCTAAGGCCACACAGCAAGCAAGTGTGTGAAACCAGGAATGAAACCCAGGCCATCTAAGTCCTAGCCAGGAGCTCTTTCCAGGAGCATTTCTCCTTTAAGTCTTTGAAACAAGACCATGCTTTTTAGTTTTAAATGAAGCTAGAATTTGTCCTATTAAGAGAGTTTGGAACAGTTTCAGCTTGGTACATAGTAGGCAGTTAATAAATGCCATTATCAGCACTGACTTTACTCAGTCACACATGCACCCAGAGATGAATTCCATTATTAAGTAGACAGATAAATTATTTTGGCATAAAGGATAATCTCTTTCTCACACACACACACACACACACACACACACACACAGAGTACCTGCATTCAAAGGACTATGTGGCCCTAAATTCTGAAAACACTCTTCTCTACAAGATCTGAACGAAAATGCTGCCATTTTCTCCTCTGCCTTTTTCAGTTGCTTGTGGTTTTCATTTTCAAAGTTGATGATTTTTTTTCTTCGTATTAAGAGTCATCTTGTATCCTATTACACCCGAAACATGACCAGTACAACCACAACAAACCATCCTTAGAATAATAAATGTAAGGCTTTAACCAAGAAAGAGCAAAATGGAAAAATTAATGCATACAATTTCAGCCTATTCAGTGAGTGAAAAGCTATGAGAAGAAAAGAGCAAAATACAGACAAACAAAACTGCAGAAGGAACCAGCCCTGATTCCCAAGCTGGAAATGACTTCAGAATCTATTTGTTCCGGTCCCTTTCCTACAAGCACTCTGCTTCCAGGCAGAGGAATGATTAACAGAAAGAGTGTGGCCTAGAGGCTAGATCGCATCTGGGAGTCATAAGGACCCAGGTTCTAATTCTGGTGCCACCACGTATCTGCTGTGGGACCTTGGGCAGGTGACTTCACTTCTCTGTGCCTCAGTTACCTCATCTGTAAGATAGGGATTAAAACGCTGAGCCCCGTGCGGGACAGGGATTGGGTACAACCTGATTTGTTTGTATCCACACCAGTGCTTAACGCACTGCCTGCCACATAGGTAAGTGTTTAACAATTTCCAATTGTTGTGTGCAGAAAATTATACTAAACACCTGTGGGGGGTGGGAATACAGAGTGGGAATTAGATACAGTCCCTGTCTCTCAGCGGGTTCACAATCTAAGAGCCATCTTCTCCAAGCTTTTGGCTTTCCCCACATTCCACCTAAGACTTTCCGCCTCTATAACCCAGGAAGGGGTTAGCTCCCTTTACCATGCCTTGTGCAAACTTTACGATCCAGTTTAACCCCCAACCACCATCAGCTCTTTCCCTACCCTCTTAGATAATACAAGAGGGCATTTCACAAATGGTCATGAATTCAACGCTGTGGATGACACCCGAATTGTATACTTGATTTCTTTATACTTGTCTTGTCAGCGGTCTTTTTTGTAATCCTAGTCTTTTAGTGTTAAGTGTGGAACTGTGCTATTTTTTATGTAATGCTGAAACTCGGTCTAACAATAAGGGAAGCAGGAGAAAACAAGTAGAAGAAAAAGGTGTGGAGAAGGAAAAGGTGAGTGAACACTTGAATCTCTTCTATTGCACTCTCCCAGTAACAATAATAATTGTGTCATCTGTTAATATTTACTGTGTGTGTGTGAAGCACTGTATGAAAGTGCTGGGGTAGATACAAGGAAAACAGGTTGGATACAGTCCCTGTGCCACATGGAGTCCACAGTCTAAGGAGGAGGGAGAACTTTTCACTCTAGGCTTCAAGGCTGTCCATCCCCTTGCCCCCTGCTACCTCTCCTCCCTTCTCTCTTTCCACCGCCCACCCCGCACGCTCCGCTCCTCCGCCGCCCACCTCCTCACCGTCCCCCATTCTCGCCTATCCCGCCGTCGACCCCTGGGCCACGCCCTCCCACGGTCCCGGAACGCCCTCCCTCCTCACCTCCGCCAAACTCATTCTCTTCCCCTCTTCAAAACCTTACTTACAGCTCACCTCCTCCAAGAGGCCTTCCCACACTGAGCTTCCCTTCTCCCTCTACTCCCTCTACTGCCTCCCTTCACCACTCCGCAGCTAAACCCTCTCTTTCCTCCATTTCCCTCTGCTCCTCCCCCTCTCCCTTCCCATCCCCTCAGCACTGTACTCGTCTGCTCAACTGAATATATTTTCATTACCCTATTTATTTTGTTAATGAAAGGTACATCGCCTTGATTCTATTTATTTGCTATCATTTTAATGAGATGTTCATCCCCTTGATTCTATTTATTGCTATTGTTCTTGTCTGCCCGTCTCCCCCGATTAGACCGTAAGCCCGTCAAAGGGCAGGGACTGTCTCTATCTGTTACCGATTTGTACATTGCAAGTGCTTAGTACAGTGCTCTGCATATAGTAAGCGCTCAATAAATACTATTGAATGAATGAATGGTATTGAATCCCCTTTTTAAAACTCGTTGTGGGCAGAGATCGTGTCTACCAACTCCCTACATAGCAAATGTTCAATAAATACCACTGATTGACTTTAAAGATGAGGAAAGCGAGGTACAGAAAAGTTAAATGACTTGCCCAAGGGCACACAGGCAAGTGGCAGCATCCTGCCTCTGGCCCTCCTTCTTGTGGCTCAATGGAAAGAGCCTGGGCGTCAGAGGTCATGGGTTCTAATCCCAGTTCCGTCACTTGTCAGCTGTGTGACTCTGGGCAAGTCACTTCACTTCTCTGTGCCTCAGTTCCCTCATCTGTAAAATGGGGATTAAGACTGTGAGCCCCACGTGGGACAACCTGATCACCTTGTATCCCCCCAGCACTTAGAACAGTGCTTTGCACGTAGTAAGTGCTTAACAAATACCATTATTATTATTATTCGTATCTGGCAGACAATCACTCTCCCTACCTTCCAAGCCTTATTGAAGGCACATCTTCTCTGAGAAGCCTTCCCTGACTAAACCTTCATATCTTCTTCTCCTACACTCTTCCACACCACACTTGCATCCTTTATTCACTCCTTCCGCAGTCCCACAGCACTTATGTACATATCTGTTATTCATTCATTTATATTAATATCTGTCTCTCCCTCTAGACTATAAACTCATTTTGGGCAGGTTACATGTCTACCAACTCTGTAATATTGTAGTCTTCCAGGCATTTAGTAGAGTGCTCCGCACACCAAAGTTTTCAATAAATACGACTGATTGATTGATGAGTTTAAGCCTCTCTTATGGAGCATACCAGAGGGAACCCAGTTTTGTTCATTTGATCGGCAGGACACAAGAATGAAGGTCAAATAAGCTTCTTTCTTTCCCCAGGCTCCTGCCGACTTGCATTTTCGACTGAGAAAATTCAGTTCATTGCCTTGGGCTCCAGTTTTTCATTTGTAAACTGGAGATGATAGAATTAATCAGACACCGACTCCAAAAAGATGTCATGAGGTGATGTGAGATGAGAGCTGAGCAGTGATTTATGCGCCTCCAGTGAAATTATTACTTGGATGGAATTATATATTGAATGACTCTCTACTGTACTGGATTCAAATGACTACTTCAGTGTTACGGAAACCCTACAAAACTGGCTCTCCTCAGAGTAGTTTATCAGAAGTAAAATAAATATTAAGATCGGTTCCTTTGATTACCATTTCTAAGTTGATGTCAAGGTTCACTGATGGCTGAGAAGAGATAAAAGTGATATGAAAGAGAGAATATTTGCTGCCTCGTCTCATCTGTCTCGTCGCCTACATCCTGCCTCTCTCTCGATATCCAGCAGACGATCACTCTATCCACCTTCAAAGCCTTATTGTAGGCACATTTCCTCCAAGAGGCCTTCCCAGTCTAAGCCCTCATTTCCTCTTCTCCCACTCCTTTCTGCGTCACCCTTGCCCTTGGATATGTTCCCTTTCTTCGCCCCCCTCCCTCAGCCCCACAGCACTTATTTCCATAGCTCACTGTGGGCAGGTCATGTGCCTACCAACTCTGCCATATGGTTATATTGTTCTCTCCCGAGCACTTAGTACGGTGCTCTGCACACAGTAAACTCTCAATAAATATGATTGATTAAATATTTGGAGTACTGCTCTGTCAATCTCGTACTATTTACTAAAATGGAAAATTCAAAGTTCGGAATATGTCTCTATGATAACGAAAGAAGATCAGGTTTTAGGAAAACATCCCTCACACAGTAGACATAAAGCAAGAGGGAGAAAAAGAAAGATTAAAGACCTCAAACAAGGAAGGAGAGTAAATGAGTTGACAGACATGGTTTGGGGCAACATTTAAATCAACTAGATAGTTATCAGCACTGTGCTAAGCATTATATTCTATTCCAATAAACAGTTCTGAGACCATACGTATCCCACAAAGACTCACAGTCAACCGGTAAGGGAGAGTGATCATCATCCCCATTTCATAGAAGAGGAAACGGACACAGAGATGGTAAGTGACTGTTCTGTGGTCACACAGAAGGTCAGTGGCGGAGCTGGGATCAGTTGCCCAGTCTTCTGACTCGCAACCTAATCCTCTTTCCCCTAGGCTCATCTGCTCCATTAGGTAGGATGATCCACAATAAAGCAACGCTAGGTCAAAAGAAGAAAATGGCCTCTCAGCAGTAGTTGGTGTGGGTTCAAACAGTCAAAAGCCTTCAGAGGAGCATTATGATTCCCACGGGAGATTCATTTCTCAGCACTTCCTCCTGAACCCACCAAAGACTGAATAGAAATAGAAGAAATCCCCGAGTTTCAACTGAGAGCTCTTCAACATCCCTGGATACAGTTAGGCTCAAGATGGAGTGATGTGAGCTCCCTTTTATGCAGACTTCATGCTTAGCTCTCCATGAAGAGAGAGAGAGAAGGAGAAAGACAAAGAGAAAGGGAGAGAGGGTAAAAATAAGAAAAATAATTTTGATATTTGTTAAGCGCTTACAGGCACCTTACTAAGCTCTGGGGTAGATAGAAGATAACTGGGATGACAACAGCCCCTGACCCACGTTAGAGTTCATAGTCTCAATCCCCATTTTACAAAATGAGATAACTGAGGCACAGAGAAATGAAATGATTAACCCAAAGTCACACAGCAGACAAGTGGCAGAGGCTGGATTAGAATGCAGCTCTTCTGACTCCTAGGCCCCTGCTCTATCCACTAGGCCATACTGTTTCTTAGTGAGAAGTGAGAGAGACTGAGAGGGGACAGAATGAAAAAGATGGAAGAGAGAGACTGCAAAAATGAGAAAGACAGCAAGACAGTGAAAAAGATAGAGAGAGAGAAATGATGAAAAAGAGTCAGAGAGGAGAGAGTGAAAGAGAAAGGAAAAGAGAGGAGAGAGAGTGAAAGAGAGGCAGTGAAAGAGAGAGGACAGTAATGCAAAGGACAATCTGGAACAGCCATTCTGAAGAGAAAAGAAAAGCATCTGGCATTCAGAACGTGGCAGGGGGAGGGAGCAGGAGAAGTGGAAACCACAAGTGATTATTACAGTAAAGAAGCATTGGCTAAGAGCCTGTGAGGAGGTAATAAACTTAGGGTTTTCACATTGATAGGGGACTCCATAAAATTCCCAGATCCAAATTTTTGGTTCAAAGTCAGTGTGTTTTCCATCCATCTCTGAGTATCTCTTCTGCACCACACCTACTCGGCAAACCTCAAAATACAGCTCACGCATCACTAAATAATGCGTGTTTCCATAGCTAGAGCGGAAGCTGCGAAGATGAATAGATGCCCCAGTATAGATCAAAGGGGAACTGACCTACTTAAGTGTACTTTTCATTTCCACACTCCTGTGCTTTCTTGCTCTGGCCAAGACTTGAGGCCAAAGTCATGAAATGGCCCAGTCTGGGATGTTCTCCCGCTGTTTCTGGCCTGAAGAGAGGCAGGCAGGAGACGCAGAATCTAGCAAACTCTTGGCCCCAGGGCTGTAACCTGGCCCATTTCAGAGACTATCGAGAGAACCCGGGCTGCCCACCCAGAAGGAGCCAAATCGTCCATCTCTGAAGGGGCTGTCTCCATGGAAGCGATGGATTCAAAGACACTGGCTGTTCCCAGAGACAGCATCTTCTGTAGTTTATGCTCTTTTACTTATGGCTATAGTAGAATAGTGTATGAATGGGCATTTTAAGATATCTCCCTCCATGGCCCAAGATAATGAAATGATTAGAATGCTCAAAGAAATCTCTTTCTAAGGTCACGCACGGGTAAGGTTTTTCATAATACTGTGCAGGTTAAGCTGACCGGCAGCAGATGGAGTCTTTTCTGGATTAGAGTGGTTGCTTCTGGCTTTTGAAAATGACCATCTAAATTATTTTCTACTCATGGGAGGAGAAAATATTTGGGGGGGGGGAACATTCTAAGGAAGTTAAAGTTTATGGAATACTTTTTGGTGTCACACAATATTAATAATAATAATTATTATTGTGGTATTTGTTAAGCACTTACTATGTGCCAGGCACTTACTAAGTACTGGGATAGATACAAAGTAATTGGGTTGGACGCAGTCCCTGTATCAGCCAGGACTCACGCTCTTAATCCTCATTTTACAGATTAGGTAACTGAGACACAAATAATAATAATAATTATGGTAGTTGTTATGGGCTTGCTATGTGCCAAGCACCATACAAAGCTCTGAGATAGATACAAGCAAATTGGGTTGGACACAGTCCCTGTGCCACATGGGGCTCACAGTTTCAAGCCCTATTTTACAGATGAGGTAACTGAGGCACAAAGAAGTGAAATGACTTGTCCAGGGTGACACAACAGACAATTGGCAGAGCTGGGATAAGAGGCCAGGTCCTTCTGACTCCCAGCCTGTGCTTTATCCACTAAGCCATGCTGTCTTAGGGATTGCCATCCCGGGACAAGCCAGGGCTCTATCAAATCAATCAATCAATTGTATTTATTGAAAGCTTACTGTGTGCAGAGCACTGCACTAAGAACTTGGGAAAGTATAATATGACAGACTTGGTAGACATATTCCCTGTCCACAACAAGCCTACAATCTAGAGAGGGAGGCAGACAACAATATAAATCGCTAAATTACTGATATATCCAGTGTAATATCCTATCTCCAATGATGATTAAAAAAGATCTAATAATGTTGATATTTGTTGATATTTGTTAAGCGCTTACTATGTTCCGAGCACTGTTCTAAGCGCTGGGGTAGATACAGGTAATCAGGTTGTCCTATGTGAGGCTCACAGTTAATCCCCATTTTACAGATGAGGTAACTGAGGCACAGAGAAGTTAAGTGACTTGCCCACAGTCACACAGCTGACAAGTGGCAGAGCTGGGATTGAAACTCATGATCTTTGACTCCCAAGCCCGTGCTCTTTCCACTGAGCCACGAACTTGAACAGACACTATCATAACTGACCTTCTTGTTTTTGTGATAGTTGTTAAGTGCTTACTATTCGTTAAGAACTCATACCTGCTGGGATAAAAAAAAGTTAATCAAGTTGCATACAGTAATAATAATAATAATGATGGTATTTGTTAAGCGCTTACTAGGTACAAAGCACTGTTCTAAGCGCTGGGGGATACAAGGTGATCAGGTTGTCCCACATGGAGCTCACAGCCTTCATCCCCATTTTCAGATGAGGTAACTGAGGACCAGAGAAGTTGAGATCTGACCAAAGTCACACAGCTGACAAGTGGCGGAGCTGGGATTAGAACCCATGACCTCTGATTCCCAAGCCCAGGCTCTTTCCACTGAGCCAGGCTGCCTCTCTACCTGTATCTTTCCCACTTCTGGCTTGCAGTCTAAATTGGACAGAGGTGGATTTTATCCCCATTTTACAAACGAGGTAACGGAAGCCCAGAGAATTCGAGTGACTTACTCAAGATCACGTAGCAGACAAGTAGCAGAGCTGAAATCAGATACCAGGTCCTCTGACTTCCAGGAACACGATTTTTCCATGAGGTCACACTGCTTCTTGACAGCCATCCCATAGATATAATAGTCATAATAATTGTGGTATCTGCTAAGCGCTTACTTTGGGCTAAGCACTGTGCTAAGTCCTGGGATCGATATAAGAGAATTAAGTGAGACGCAGTCCCTGTCCCACATGGGTCTCGCTTCCCTTTCAGAGAATGGGAGCTTAGAATGATAACTATAAGACCATCCCTAACCACATATGACAGCTCAGCTCTCAATGAAGCTGAAGTGATGCTTCACACTCTCACTCAATCATATTTATTGAGTGCTTACTGCGAAGAGAGCACTGTACTAAGCACTTGAGAGGATACAGTGTGCAGAGTTACTAGTGACATCCCCTGTTCACACTGAGATTAGAGTCTAGAGGGGGAAACAGATGTTAATATAAATAAATTTCAGTCGTGTACATAAGCGCTGTGGAGCTGAGGGAGGGTGAATAAAAGGAGCAAACCGGGGCGACGCAGAAGGGATTAGGAGAAGAGGAAATGAGGGTTTAGTTAGGGCAGGCCTCTTGGAGGAGATGGTGCCTTTACTAAGACTTAGGAGGAGGGGAGAGGAGTTGTCTGTCGGATATGAAGAGAGAGGGCGTTACCAGGCCAGAAGCAGGACGTGGATGAGAGGTTGGCAGTGCGATAGACGAGTTCGAGGTGCCGAGAGTAGGTTGGCATCAGAGGTGCAAAGTGTGCGGGCTGGGTTGTAGCGGGAGGGCAGCAGGGCGATGAGCCCGTTCTGTCTCCTCCACGAGTATATAAATCCCAGCTCTGCTCCTCGCCTACTTTGTGACCTTGGAGAAGTCACTTGACTTCTCTGTGCCTTAGTTTCCTCAACTGTAAAATGGGGATTAAATGCCTCTTCTCCCTCCTGCTTAGACTGTGAGTCCCATGTGAGACAGGGACTGTGGATGGACTGATTAATTTGCATCTACCCCAGAGCTTAGATAGTGCTTGACATATAATAAGTGCCTTTTTTAATAGCATTTGTTAAGTCCTTACTGTGTATGTGTCAGGTCCATTTGTAAACGCTGGAGTAGATACAAGGTTGGACACAGTCAATGGCCCACGTGGGGCTCACAGTTTTAATCCCCATTACAGATGAAGTAACTGAGGCCCAGAGAAGTGAAGTGATTTGCCCAAGGTCACACAGCAGACAGATGGCAGAGCTGGGATTAGAACCCAGCTCTTTCCGACTCCCAGGCCAATTCTCTATCAATCATCAATCAGTGGTATTTACTGAGCACTTACTCTGTGAAGAGCACTGTAGTAAGTGTTTGGAAGAGTCATAATAATAATAATATAGTTGGTATTTGTTAAGCGCTTACTATGTGCAGAGCACTGTTCTAAGCACTGGGGTAGATACAGGGACATCAGGTTGTCCCACGTGAGGCTCACAGTTAATCCCCATTTTACAGATGAGGGAACTGAGGCACAGAGAAGTTAAGTGACTTGCCCACAGGCACGCAGCTGACAAGTGGCAGAGCCGGGAGTCGAACCCATGACCCCTGACTCCAAAGCCCAGGCTCTTTCCGCTGAGCCACGTACAACCATATAACAGAGTCGGTAGACACGTTCCCTATCCGCTAGGCCATGTTGCATCTCCGCTAAACACTGCTTAACACATGCCTTAATTATGACTGGGAACACAAAGCCCCTTCCAACTTGCCACATGTCAGAACTGAGAGGGCCATGGCCAGTGTCCTTTCAAAAGGCCGATTAGCCCGATAGGTTTGGAAGGGGAGTGATGGCCACTCACATTCCAAAGTGGCCGAGGAAAAGTCAACAACCATCCTTGTTGCCAATCAGTTGTGGGAGTCCAGAGCCGGGCGCTGAATTAATTGGCCAGTTGGATCTATCCCGGAAACCATTTTGTCCGCCCACATTCTCGACCCGCTTATCTTAGGCTCTTGTAAAGGCATACTCGAGTTGGAAATTTCACGCTTTGAGTGGACAGCTCAAGACGGTCACCGGAAACCAAACGCGGGATCTGATCTGGCACAAAGCATCTGGGCTGGGACTCGGCCTTGGGAAGAAGTTAGCGCCCTACATTTTCCCAAGATTCCGAATCCAAGTGGGTCAAGCTAGATGGAGTGAGAAACATTCCGCTGGAGACACTCGAAAGCCCAGCGGATGCTTTAAAACCAAAGATTCAACTACCCTTATCACACTTGCCCTTCACCAAGGGGAGGAATTTGAGCTTCACCCAAAAAAAAGAAATGCAGATTTCCAGCTAAATCAAAGCGCCTAAATCCAGGTTGGCTGAACAATTAACTCGGACCACCCAGGGTTCAACTTGATCCCCCCTTCTTGGATTCCCAGTGATTCGGCCTGCTAGCAGAGAGGCCCGACCCACGGCTTGAGTTCTGAATAACAATAATAATAATAATGTCGGTATTTAAGTGCTTACTATGTGCAGAGCACTGTTCTAAGCGCTGGGGGAGATACAGGGTAATCAGGTTGTCCCACTTGAGGCTCACAGTCTTCATCCTCATTTTACAGATGAGGTAACTGAGGCACAGAGAGGTTAAGTAACTTGCCCACAGTCACACAGCTAACAAGTGGCAGAGTCGGGATTCGAACCCATGACCTCTGACTTCCAAGCCCAGGTTCTTTCCACTGAGCCATGCTGCTTCTCTGTGAAAAGAAAGTACAAGATGTCGGTCGGCTTGCACATTTCAGGGACTTTCCTTCAACGGGAGAAGCAGTATGCCTAGTGGAAAGAGCTCTGACCCAGAAGCCTGGAGATCAGGGTTCTGATCTTGTAAATTCATTGCAAGCAGGGAACGTGTCCACCAACTCTGTTAGATTGAACTCTTCCAAGGGCTTAATACGGTACCACTGATTGACTGATTGCCTGCTGTGAGACCTCTGACAGGGCACTTAAGTTCTCTGTGTCTGTTTCCTCATCTGTAAAACGGGGATTAAATATCTCTTCTCCCTCCCGCTTAGACCGGAAGCCCCATGTGGGGCAGGGACCGTGTCCAAACTGCTTATATTGTACCAACCTTTGCACAGAATGAGTACCGTACAATTACTATTCATTATTATTAGGTGCCATCGAGTCATTTCTGTTTCAGAGCGACTCCATGGATATACTTTCTCCAGAACATCCTGTCCTCAACCATACTCTGCAACCTCTCTAACGGTCCTTCTGTTATCGTCGTTGTGGTCTCCATCCATGTAGCTGTCGGTCTGCCTCTTCCATGTTTTCCCTGGACTTTTCCTAGCAATGGTGTCTTCTCCAGAGAATTAGCCCTCTTGATTATGTGTCCAAAATATGCTAATCTAAGAAGATAATTACTAATATCATTAGATTATTAACCTACCTGGATTTAGGCCTTAACACACTCGTTCCTTGGCCCAGCTATTTCCCGTTGGATCTCTCCATCATACATGCCAACAGCAAACAGACTTGGGGTAAACCTACGGCCTGATTTAACTACCCCAAATTGCTGGGAGCCCATGTGTGTGAATGAATAAATCAACAATAAGCTCCTTGTGGTCAGGGACTGTGTCTATCGACTCTACTGTTTTGAGAAGCGGCGTGTCCCAGTGAAGAGAGCGTGGGTTGGGGATTCAAAGGACCCAGATTCAAATTTTGGCTCCGCCACTTGCCTGCTGTGTGAGACCTTGGGTAAGTCATTTAACTTCTCTAGGCCTCAGTTTCCTCATCTGTAAAATGGAGACTCAATATGCTCTCCCTCCAACTTGGACTGTGGGCTCCAATGCGGAACAGGGACTGCACCCAACTTAATTATCTTATACCTACCCCGGTGCTTAGTACAGTGCTTGGCACATAGTAAGCCCTAAATAAATATTACAATTATTATTATTATTATTACTGTGTGCAGAGCACTGTATTAAGCAAGTAGAGAGAATAATAGAGTTGGTAGACATCATCCCTTCTCTGTGCCTCAGTTTCCTCTGTAAAATGGGGATTAAATCGTACTCCCTCCTATCAGACTGTAAGGCCCAAGTGGGACAAGAACTGGATCTAATCTGATGAGCTTGTATCTATCCTAGTGCTTAGTACAGTGCTTGGCACAGAGTAAGCGCATAACAAGTACCATAATGATAGCTTATGGACTGATCACACTTTGGACTCCTGCCTAGTTAATCCTCAGGGCCTTATTTTCATTAAAATAGTAGTGGTGGTATTTGTTAAGCATTTACTGAAGACTAAGCCGTGTACTAAGCGCCGAGTTAGAAGATAATCAGGTCTTATGCAGCCCCTGTCCCAGATGGGGCTCACATTCTAAGCGGGTGGGAGAACAAGCTATTGAATCCAGATCGAAAAGCAGGTAAGTGGCAGAGCTGGGGATTCTTGACTCCCAATTATGTGCTCTACGGACTGCTCTGACAGGCTCAACTTGGGAGTCAGAGAACCTGGGTTTAATAACAACTCTGCCACTTTCCTCTGCCGCTTGTCAGCTGTGTGACTGTGGGCAAGTCACTTAACTTCTCTGTGCCTCAGTTACCTCATCTGTAAGATGGGGATTAACTGTGAGCCTCACGTGGGACAACCTGATGACCCTGTATCTACCCCAGTGCTTAGAACAGTGCTCTGCACATAGTAAGCGCTTAACAAATACCAACATTATTATTATTATTGCTGTCGTTTTAATTTCTGTGTACCTCAATTTCCCTATGTAGAGTTTATCTACCTGTTCTCTCTTTCCCTTAAGACAGTGAGTTCCACGTGAGGCAGGGGCTGTGTCTTATCGGATTGTATCCTATCTCATCTTTTCTTCTTCCTCCTCTTCATCTTGCTTAGTATGGTGTTCTGCCGGAAGAGTTCTTTTTTATGGTATTTGTTAAGCTCTCACTATGTGGCAGGCACTTTTTCCAAGTGCTGGGATAGATACAAGCTAATCGGGTTGGACACAGTTCCTGTCCCACATGGGGCTCATAGTCTTAATCCTCATTTTACATATTCATTCATTCATTCAATAATATTTATTGAGCGCTTACTATGTGCAGAGCACTGTACTAAGTGCTTGGAATGTACAGATCGGCAACAGATAGAGACAGCCCCTGCCCTTTGACGGGCTTACGGTCTAATCGGGGGAGACAGGTAGACAGGAACAATGGCATAAACAGAGTCAAGGGGAAGAACGTCTCATAAAAACAATGGCAAATAAATAGAATCAGGGTGATGTACATCTCATTAAACAAAATAAATAGGGTGATGAAGATATATACAGTCGAGCGGACGAGTACAGTGCTGAGGGGTTGGGACGGGAGAGGGGGAGGAGGAGAGGGAAAGGGGGGAGAAGAGGGTTTAGCTGCGGAGAGGTGAAGGGGGGGTAGAGGGAGCAGAGGGAAAAAAGGGGGGAGCTCAGTCTGGGAAGGCCTCTTGGAGGAAGTGAGCTTTAAGTAGGGATTCGAAGAGGGGAAGAGAATTAGATTGTCGGAGATGAGGAGGGAGGGCGTTCCAGGACCGCGGGAGGACGAGGTCCAGGGGTCGACGGCGGGACGGGCGAGACCGAGGGACGGCAAGGAGGTGGGCGGCAGAAGAGCGGAGCGTACGGGGTGGGCGGTGGAAAGAGAGAAGGGAGGAGAGGTAGGAAGGGGCGAGGTGATGGACAGCCTCGAAGCCTAGAGTGAGGAGTTTTTGTTTTGAGCGGAGGTGGATAGGCAACCACTGGGAGTTTTTAAGAAGGGGAGTGACAAGTCCAGTTACATATGAGGTAACTGAGGCACAGAGAAGTGAAGGGACTTGCCCAAGGTCACGCAGCAAATAAATGGCGGAGCTGGGATTAGAACCCAGGTCCTTCTGACTCCCACTCCTGTGCTTTATCCACTAAACTACACTGCTTCTCAAGAAATATGATCGATTGACTGATTCATCCTTGATTGATTCCAAGAGGGTGAGGATTCAAGTGGAGATGCTTCCCGGGTCTTGATTCTAAACTTGTTTACAGCCAACTTTGTTTTGACATGTAAATATGCGAATCTGCTTTGTCCTGGGTTGTTTACTGGAGCTTGACAGCCTTCTAGTTTGGTCTGGGTTAGAACAAAAAGGAAGGTTTGACTAAAAGATACTCACCGTATGCTACATTAAAAATTACTTTTGAATAAAGCTGAAGAAAATACAGGCAGCCCTATCTGTCGAGGTTGTTTTACCAACAGCTTTGCAATCAGAAATGTCCAGGTTAAAATGGTCTTGCAAACCCCAAAACTGGCAATAGCATGTCAAAATCACTCGACTTTGGGGTTATCTAATATGTTAGACAAATACGGAGTGAGCTAACTTGCCTAAACCTGAGATTTTGGAGATGATATAGTTCCTAAAACCAGGTTTTTCACCTCCAAACATGGAGAATAGGCCTAATGACTTGGCAGAAATCTTTGGTACCTCGAATTCATAACTGATTCTTTTTTATTCATGTATCCTTCATTAGAAAGATGCCTTATGACACGCCATGTGTGTCTGTGACTGGGGGGACATCAGCCCCAGGTGATCTCCTTTCAAAGGAGAAGAGTCTGAAAGGATTTAGGAACCAATGACAAGCTGGAGGCTTACCCAGTCCCAAAGGGGTGGAGTGGACAAACAGAGGCATTCAACAAATTTCTCATCACCAGGACAAGCAGGTCCACAGTGGAGTTTCAAGGTAATAAGTTCAAGGCAAGCAAAGGAAAAACGTGTTTCTAAAGCACAAGGTAAACTGATGGAACCTGCTGTCATAGGAAGGTGTACCTCTGTAGATACTGATAGATCCAAGAAGGAATTATGGTTGCTTTCCTGCTCTGTTTTGGATTATTAGAGAGAGAAAAGTTAAGGATGTTAAAATGCAGGCCCCTAACTTTGCAAAAGGATGAATGTCAGGAGGGAAGCCATCATACTGCTCAATCAGACAAGGGCATTTGATTGACGCTTACTACTAATAATGATACTTCTAATACTTATTAAGTGCTTGTTGTGTGTCATGTGAGGCTCTAAGCTCTGGAGTAGATAAAAGTTAATCAAGTCAGACCCAGTCCCTGCCTCACGTGGAGCTCACAATCGAAGTAGGAGGGAGAACAATACTGAATCCCCAAATTACGGATGAGGAAACCAAGGCTCTATTATTTCAGTGACAAGATCCATATCACACAACAGGCAAGTGGTAGAGCTCGAATTAAAACCCACCTCCTCTGACTCCCAGGCCCACTTTTTTCACTAGGCATGCAGAACAATGTAATTACCACTTGGGAGCTTAAAATCTCCACTTATGTCCTTAGCGTCACTGACAGCGATGGTAAACTTGTCTGGATGTGCTATTATCTGACTCCTGAAAGATACTTTAGGTCTTAACATCCTTATGCAATTTTTTTTTTTTTTTTTTTGCCTACCGTGTTTTAATAGTGGAAGCTCTTGGATGTCAGGGACTAAAGGGTCCTCGAAAAGGCTGAAGGTAGGGCACGGTCCCAAATCAAACCTCTCAATTAATTACAAGGACCCAAAACTCATTGCAGATATAGCAGTTCAGAGGCCTAATTACAGTTATGGGAACTCCTGTTAGTCCACACTGGAGGAACTGAGTCCAAGACCCACTCACCTGACCATAAAATACTTTCGTCTTCACTTTAATCTAGAATTGGACACCTTCCCTCTCAACCGACCGATTGAGAAGAGAGTCAATCAGTGGGATTTATCGAGTACTTACTGTGAGCCGAACAAGCACTTGGGAGAGTAGAAAACACCAGAGTTGGAGGACACGTTCCCTGTCCGCAACCAGCTTACAGCCTAGAGAGGAAGACAGACATTAATAGAAATAAATCAATTATGGATATGCACATAAATGTTGTCAGCTGAGGGTGGGGTGAATACAAATGCCCAGAGGGTACAGATCCAAGAACGTAGATAACACAGAAGGGAGAAGGAGTCGAGTGAAAAAAAGTGTTTAATCGGGGCAGGCTTCTTGGAGGTGATGGGACCTTAATAAATCTTTGTAGGTGGGGAGAATGGTGGCCTGGCATATAAGGGAGTTCCAGACCAGAGGTCGGATGTGGAAAAGGGGTCACTGGCGAGCATGCTGGGCTGGAGTAAGAGCTCAGCGAGGTGAGGTAGGAGGGGGCGAGCTGATCGAGTGCTTTAAAGTCGATGGTAAGGAGTCGTTAAACCAGTACTGAGAGACAACTATGTTGCAGTCACTTTGGCCACAAATGGACCCTACGCATAATAAATGTTCACATGCATTTGGGGCCGTGGTGCACCCCTGCCTGCCTACTCACTAGTGGCCTGCACATGGGAAACACCACCGGCAGGGAAGAGAGAATGCGAGTGGGCCAGCATAAACCCCTGATATTACACTCAATTCCTTCTTGAAGACTCTCAGTCATCTGGAGACTTCAGACAAGACTCAACCTCGTTCTCAAAGACGGTCTCAAGGGCTTAATACAGTTCTCTGCACACGGTTAGTACTAAGTAAATATAATAATAATAATAATGGTATTTGTTAAGTGCTTACTATGCGCCAGGCACTGTTCTAAGCACTGGGGTAGATACAAGATAATCAGCTTGGACACAGTCTCTGTCCCACATAGGACTCACAGACTTCATCCCCATTCTACAGAAACGTTCTGGGCATGTCACGCCCCTCCTCAAAAATCTCCAGGGGTTGTCTACGAACCTCGGTATCAAGCAAAACCTCCTCACCTTTGGCTTTAAAGCTGTCCATCACCTTGCCCCCTCCTACCTCACCCTCCTTTCTCTCCTCCTACAGCCCAGCCCCCACACTCCGATCCTCTGCTGCCGCTCACCTCCTCACTGGGCCTCGTTCTCACCTGTCCTGCTGTCGACCCCTGGCCCACGTCCTACCTCTGGCCTGAAATGCCCTCCCACCTCACCTCCACTAATCACACTTCCCCACTTCAAAGCCCCGCTTAAGGCTCACCTCCTCCATGAGGCCTTCCCAGACTATATCCATCTTTTCCTCTGCTCCCCCTCCCCTTCTCACCACCCTGACTCACTCCCTTTACCCTATCCCTCTTCCCTCCCAACAGCACTTGTGTATATAGGTACGTATCTATAATTCTATTTATTCATATTGATGCTTCTGATATCTGTTTACTTGTTTTGATGCCTGTCTCCCGCATTCTAGACTGTGAGCCCGTTGTGGGCAGGGATTGTCTCTGTTGCTGAATTGTACTTTCCAACAGCTTAGTACAGTGCTCTGCATGCAGTA
The DNA here is from genome assembly GCF_004115215.2 of Ornithorhynchus anatinus. Classification (NCBI taxonomy): domain Eukaryota; kingdom Metazoa; phylum Chordata; class Mammalia; order Monotremata; family Ornithorhynchidae; genus Ornithorhynchus; species Ornithorhynchus anatinus. The sequence continues at coordinate 62,261,256 of NC_041735.1, read as the reverse complement.
AGCTCTCAATAAATACAACTGAATGAATGAATCTCCACTTTACAGATGAGGAAACAAGGCACAGAGAAGTGAAGTGACTTGCCCAAGGTCACATAGCAATCACCTAGCAGAGCTAAGATTAGAATCCATGACCTTCTGACTCCCAGGCCCATGCTCCATCCGCTAGGCCGTGTTTCCTCCATATCATCGACTGTTTAATTGTTCGAATCCGCCTAATACACGGCGAGGTTCATACCATTATACTTCATTCCTCAAGGGGCCTCAGTAAACATTTGCTTCTCCAGAAACTGTGTTCATTTCTCCCACAGAGCAAACAGACCATGGGACAGGAAAAAAATGTTGGTATTTGTTAAGCGCTTACTGGGTGCCGAGCACCGTTCTAAGCGCTGGGGGAGATACAGGGTAATCAGGTCGTCCCGCGTGGGGCTCACACACTTTTAATCCCCATTTTACAGATGAGGGAACTGAGGCACAGAGAAGGTAAGTGACTTGCCCACAGTCATGCAGCTGCCAAATGGCAGAGCCGGGAGTCGAACTCACGATCTCTGACTCCGAAGCCCAGTCTCTTTCCACCGAGCCACGCTGCTTCTCCAGATCAGCTTAAGCGCAAAGTTCAAACACTTGGAAAGGCAACTTTTATTTTCTTAATGGTACCTGTTAAGTGCTTACTACGTATCAGCACTTGGGGGGATACAAGCAAATCGAGTTGGACACAGTTCCTGTCCCACATGGGGCTCTCAGTCTTAATCCCCATTTCACTGATGAGGTAACTGAGGCACAGAGAAGTGAAGGAACTTGCCCGAGGTCACCCAGCAGACAAGAGGCAGAGATGGGATTAGAACCCAGCTCCTTCTGGCTCCCAGGCCTACGCTCTATCCACTTGGCTATGCTGATTCTCTGCTGCTTCGCCTCCTGCACATGGATCAATCGTCTTTATTGAGTGCTCACTCAGGAGAGTGCACTGTGCTTGGGAGGGTAGGCTAGAGTGAGAAGCAGAGTGGCCCAGTGGAAAAGCAGGGGACCCGGGTTCTCATCCCAACTGTGACACTTCAATCAGTCACTGGTATTTATTTTTTACTGTGTGCAGAGTACTTTTTTTTTTTGCCTGCTGTGTGCCCTGAACTTCTCTGGGACTCAGTTTCCTCACTTTCATTCAATAGTATTTATCGAGCGCTTACTATGTGCAGAGCACTGTACTAAGCACTTGGAATGTACAAATCGGCACCAGATACAGTCCCTGCCCTTTGACGGGCTTACAGTCTAATCACTGTAAAAGGAGGATTCAATACCTGTTCTCCCTTTTACTTAAACTGGGAGTCCATTGAGGAATGGGGACTGTGTCTCATCTGATTTCATCTACCCTAGCACTTAGTACAGTGTATGGAATATAGTAAGTGCTTAGGGAACCTCACCATTTTTAGTTGTTAGCCACAATACCTGTCCATAAGGAGTTTGCAATCCATCCTGAAAACACCTTCCCCTACATTACTTATCTGAATTTCCTTAAATTTTCATTTCATCGTGCAAACCCCAACCAGATTTTTTACAGCCACGACGCTCTCCTAAAGAGCTAGACTTTGGGGTGGAACCTTTGACTTTGTGGCTATGGTGGAGGATGGAAAAGTTTTTTTCCCATTTAAAATGTAGACAAAAGGTAATCTCAGGCTCCTGCTCTAACCCCATAAAATCAGGGATGTATTGCACAGCCACAAAAATCCATTCTGGCCTGAAACTGCATTTTAGATGGTAATCTGGGCATAAATTTACTTTTGCACGCTCTGTGGCTAAGTGTGTTTTTCTAAGGAAGCAGATTGCCAGTGAGTTTCCCTGAATGCAAAAGACAGATGCAACCAACAACCCACTAGGCAGAAATGGGTAAAAGATGAAGTGCTCCTACCCAACCATATTTTCCCGGCGACATGTGTCAGCCCCTGTTTCTTAACCTATAATTCTGTCCCCCATCTCTCTCTGACGATTTCTTACTCCCCTATATCCCCTAAACCTACTCTTTCGTACTGTGCTCTCCCAGTTAGTGCAGTGCTCTGCACACACTAATCTCGGCTCCGCCACTTGTCTGCTGGGTGACCTTGGGCAGGTCATTTAACTTCTCTGTGCCTCAGTTCCCTCATCTGTAAAAATGGGGATTAAGACTGTGAGCCCTATGTGGGATGGGGGCTGTGACCAAACCAATTATCTTGTATCTACCCCAGGGTTTAGAACAGTGCTTGGCACATAATAAGCACTTAACCAATGCCATCATTATTATTATTATTAAGTGCTCAATAAATACCATTGATTGATTAGTTGATTGACTGCCTGGTCAGGTCGGGACTGTTGGCCCCACCTACATAAGTCTCTTTGGTCATATTCACACACCCAGATCAACTTCAGAGTCAATGCAATCGTCTTTGAATAAAATAGATGTGTGTGTATGTGCGTGTGTGTGTGAGAGAGAGAGAGAGAGAGAGAGAGAAAGAGAGAGAGGAGAGAAGAGAGAGAATTAAATTGATTTTTACACCAAAAGAGTTTCCCAGGTTGTTTTATTGAGAGGAATCAAAGCCCTGGAAAGACACTATCTTTCCAGGATAGTTTGAGTGAAGGGGTGTGAAGAATGAGTCATGGGGGTTGAATAGTCAACCTGTTGGAGAAAACTGAATGTTAGGAGTAACGGGCAGGAGTGAGCTTGGCTAAATGAGAGCGGGAGTGTGGGATGGATGGGCCCAAGTGAGCCGGGCACTTGTCCTCTCCCACGACTGACTACCGCATCGGCCTCCTTGCCGAGAGGGAGAGTCAAACTTGACTCATACAGGAACAGGGTTGGGCTGGAGGCCACGTCCTGCCGCCCGCGGAGAGAGCATAAACAGCAGGGGTGAGGGCCACCTCTCCCCCGCCCCCTCACCCGGAGACGCCCCCTGCACCGCCCCCCGCCCCTAACCCCCTCCACACCAGAGCAGATGGGCTGCTGGTGACCCCCGCTGACCTGGCTTTTTACAGAAACTTACTTCTAATGAAAGTCCAGACCGGGGGTTTTGTTATCTTAACACTCATCTGAACAAAACCGCAGTGGTGTCTGGATTTTCCTGTCAACCTTTCTCCTGAATTCCAGGAACAGAAAGGGAAGTGCACTGTGGCGAGCTGGTGAAATAATAAACAGAAGTTGTACGTCCAACACCGTTTCTCTCGACTGCCTCTATTCTGTCTCCTCTAAAGGGGACCTCGGTTTTCTTTCCACTCATTCATTCATTCAATCGCATTTATTGAGTGCTTACTGTGTGCAGAGCACTGTACTAAGCTGTTGGAAGAGTATAACAGGAAACAGACACGTTCCCTGCCCACAACGAGCTTACAGTCTAGAGGGGGTTCTCTGACTGCTCCCAGCTCCCAGTTCCATTCTAAACTCCATCCCGATTCCCTGATTGATTGCCTCCATTTTAGAACTTGGAGTCAGTCCTGCTGTTGGTCGAGTGAATGGAGCGCTGCTTTGGGAATCTGGAGAGCTGAGGAGATGGAGATGTTCTGGGAATCAGGAGAACTGGGTCCTAGTCCTGGTTGAGGCTGTAGTTGCTCAGGTGGACAGAGATCGCGCCGCTGCTCTGCGCACACTGTGTCACACTCCTGCCTGCCTACTCACTTGTGGCGCTTGGGGCCTCCATGGGAAGGCGATGGACAGAGGGAATTGAGAGATGCCGAGCAAGCCACTAGCACTAGAATCAACTGTTCTATGCAGATCCTCAGTCCTGAAAGCTCTTGCCACACTGGGGTGTTTTACGACTTTAAGGTCCTTGACAGCAGAGATCAGCTCTGTTTTAACTCCACTCACACAAATGTTTTTAATACAGGCTTCTGCACTACATAAGCACTCAATAAATACCAATTATTGATTGTTCTGAGAATCCTCTGGGCCCATCTTAAGGTCCATGGAACTAATTCCATTGCAGCTGGGGGTTCTGCATCTTTCTGGTGCCTCACTGTGTCCACAGACAAATCCATAAAACTAACTGTGTGATGGGGAAAAATCAAATCTCAGAAACCATACTGGGTCTTAGAAAATTCAGGAGAGTGACTTGCATCCCGGTTCCTGGAATGTTGAGCTTTACAATCTGCTACCTGAAGAGGGCTATTTGCGGGGCTTTGATGATATAAGCAGAGCACACATCAAATCAATCAGTGGTATTTATTGAGTGCTTCCTATGTGCAGAGCACTGTACTGATCACTTGGGAGAATACAATACAACCAAGTTGTATGTAAACTTATGTCCTTGCAGCTAACATTTAACTGACTCTCACCAGCTCAACCCTTAAACCCAGATATCTTGCCAAGCTGAAGAAGGGAGTGGAAAGAATTAGGGACTGGAAGACCTAAATTATAGGTGAAGTTCTTCCACTGGTCTAGTGTGTGTATGTGGGTAAGCCCTGAACCCTTCTGTGCCTCAGTCTCCTCATCTGTAAAGAGGAGGTGTTATTTGCTCAGTTACATTTTGAGTCCTGTGTGGGTAGGGAATGTGTCCGGTCTGATTTTTACCTCAGCCCTTAGTGCAGTGCTCGGGCTGTAGCACTTTGGAATGTAACTCCTTTTGGGCAGAAAATGTGTCTCGGATTTCCCAAATGTTTAGTGCGATGCAGTTGTACTCAGTCTTCAATTAATACCAGTTAATATGGGAAGTAGCGTGGACTATAGAAAGAGCATGGGCTGGGAGTCGAGGGCCTGGGTTTCAATTCTGACTTCGCCAGTTGTCTGCTGTGAGGCCTTGGACGAGTCACTTTACTTCCCTGTGATTCGGTTTCCTCATCTGTAAAGTGAAGATTAAATCCTACACCTTCCTATTTAGACTGTGAGCGCTATGGGGGATCTGATTATCTTGAGTCTACCCAAGAACGTAGTACAGTGCCAAACACATTGTAAGCGCTTAACAAATACCACAATTATGATTATCATTAAGTACCATAATTGGGATTACTACTACTATTATCATCATATTATTATTTTGAAAGAGACGTTGTACCCAGTACATAAGTAACTTGGAGAAGAGTCCCTGATCAGCCTTATCTTTCCAGATCATAAGATATTTCTAACAGGGACCAGTAATTGATCATCATCATCATCATCATAATAATAATGTTGGTATTTGTTAAGCGCTTACTATGTGCAGAGCACTGTTCTAAGCGCTGCAGGGTAATCAGGTTGTCCCACGTGAGGCTCACAGTTAATCCCCATTTTACAGATGAGGTAACTGAAGCACAGAGAAGTTACGTGACTTGTTCACAGTCACACAGCTGACAAGTGGCAGAGCTGAGATTTGAACCCATGACCTCTGACTCCCAAACCCGGGCTCTTTCCACTGAGCCACGCTGCTTCATCATCATCATCGATGGCATTTGCTGAGCGTTTGCTGTGTGCAGAGAACTGTACTTAGCCCTTGGGAGATTACAGTGCAACAGAATTGGTAGACACATTTCCTGCCCGCAACAAGCTTACAGTCTAGAACGGGAGACAGTCATTCATTTAACTGATTTATAATATAAACTTTGACCTGTTCAAACCTCAAGGCTTTCAGTCCCTTTTTGATAGCAGTTCTGAAATGTCTACTTGGTCACAGTACAAGCATTCAGGCATCACTTTCAGGGGGGAAAGGTTTTAAGATGAAATCAGTCTCGGGAACAGCAGGGCCCAGGACAAGAGGCCATGCAGCTGAGCAGGGGTCAGTTCCTCATCTCCTTAAAACCCCCCGGTGATTCCCTGGTAGAGAACATCTGCCCTCCATCCTTCCACATTGCAAATAATGATGAGGATAATCATATTAATAAATAGGAAAAGAGCATGGGCCTGGGAGCCAGAGGACCTGGATTCTAATCCCAGTCGTGCCACTTACCTGCTGTGTGACCTTGGGCAAGTCACTGCATTTCTCTGTCCCTCAGATCCCTCATCTGCAAAATGGGGAGGCAATACCTGTTCTCCTGCCTAGTTAGACTGTGATCTCCTTGTGGAACCTGATGATCTTGTATCTACACCAGCACTCAGTACAACGCTTGGCATATAGTAAGCTCTTAACATATACCACAACTATCATTATTAGTAATGATAGTAATAATTTAAGTGCTTACTCTGTGCCAAGTACTGTACTAAACACCAGGTAGATACTAGGTAATCTGGGCACACACAATCCCTGTCTCACATGGGGCTCAGTCTCAGTAGGAGAACTGGTATCAAATTCCCATTTTGCGGATGAGGAAATTGAGACACAGAGAAGACAAGTGACTTCCCAGGGTCACATGGAGGTAAGTATTGGACCAGGATTAGAACCCGGGTTCTCTGACTCCCAGGTCCCTTCCTCTTCCCATTAGATACACTGCTTCCCATTCACTACCTAGCAGTGAGGAGGGCACAGGACTAATAATAATAATAATGTTGGTATTTGTTAAGCGCTTACTATGTGCAGAGCACTGTTCTAAGGGCTGGGTAGATACAGGGTAATCAGGTTGCCCCACGTGGGGCTCACAGTCTTCATCCCCATTATACAGATGAGGTAACTGAGGCCCAGAGAAGTTAAGTGACTTGCCCACAGTCACACAGCTGACAAGTGGCAGAGCCGGGATTCAAACTTGTGACCTCTGACTCCCAAGCCCGGGCTCTTTCCACTGAGCCACGCTGCTTCCTAGACTAGACTAGACTGGACTAGAAGAGCCCAGAACTTGAAAAGAAGCTTAGGAGTGGTGTAGACTCTAGAGTGTAAGCTCACTGTGGACAGGGAATGGGTCTACCAACTCTTGTTTAGTACTCTCCAAGCTGTTTAGCCCAGAACTTTGCACAAAGTAAGTACTCAGTAAATACCATTGATTGAATGACTGGTGTAAGGATCACTCTTCCAGAGGGGAAGAGAGGAGGGAGAGAGGGTTTGTTTTTTTTTTTTTCATGGTATTTGTTAAGCACTGACTATGTACCAGGAATTGTACTAACTGCTGGGGTAAATACAAGCTAATCAGGTTGGACACTATCCATGAACCCCATGGGGCTCACAGTCTTTATTTCCATTTTACAGATGAGAGAACAGAAGCCCAGAGAAATGAAGTGCCTTGCCCAAAGTCACACAGCTGACAAGTGGTGGAACCGGGACTAGAACCCAGGTCCTTCTGAATCCCAGGCCTGGGTTCTATCCACTAAACCACGTTACTTCTCAGGGGCTTGCAAGAGCCTTTTACTTTTTTCTGCCAATTTCTAGTTGTTTCTCAGGATGGACACCAGGTTGGCATAGACCGTAAGCCCGTCAAACGGCAGGGACCGTCTCTATCTGTTGCCGACTTGTTCATTCCAAGCGCTCAGTACAGTGCTCTGCACATAGTAAGCGCTCAATAAATACTATTGAATGAATGCCATCCCCACCTCCTCAGATGGTGTTTGCCCTGCCTCGGTGTTATCCATGGAAGCAGAGCTCGCAGACTCCATTCCCTCAGCCTCCAGCCTCTGGATCAGGAGAGAAGCATTGAGAACCATGACTGGTAGGGAGGGCTCAATCCTCTCTGTCCTCTTCGTCCTCATGACACATTTGGGTGCAACGAAAGTTCAAGCCCCTGACAGGTGGATATAGTTAGCCGAGAGTCTCCCCGATAATCAGAACCTCAGGGCTCCACGCGGCCTGCCGGAGAGATTACATTAGATGCATTAAGATCTATTTGTCAATTTTGAACGGGGCTTCAAAATACTCTAATCATTCACTAAATCATTTTTGAAAAATACTGCTCGCCCGTTTCTCCTCCTTCCTGTACACATTGACTTCACCTTCATCTTAGATCATTTCCATCCCAACTTTCATCTTCAACAAGATTATAACAAGCCCCTGTTATTAAGCCACTGACGAAACAGCACATAAAATGTAAGATCAAATATAATGAAGGAACACTAAACGACATGACGTGATTTTCAAAGCAGCCAAAGTCTTAATCTCCATTTTATTCACCCAGCTAAAAGATAGAGTATAAGTGAAGTGGATAAACCCACTCAGGATCACATCTGGAGGGCTTCCAAGCACTCTAACAGTCTCGCCTAAGGGAGGGAGAGTCAAGCAGAGGCGAACCTATTCCGTTCCTTGCTTGGGCAATGGCTAGTGAGTGGAAAGTCAACTGCCTCAAGTCAAAACTCACCTGTGCTAGACAGCAGCGGTATGGGAGAGAGATGAAGGCGGAGACGCAAGTTTACTACGCGGAAGAAGACAGTGGCAAACTACAGTCTTAAGCCCCATTTTACAGATGAGGTAACTGAGGTACAGAGATGTTAAGTGACTTCCCCGTCGTCACGCAGCAGACAAGAAGCAGCGTGGCTCAGTGGAAAGAGCATGGGCTTGGGAGCCAGGGGTCATGGGTTCGAATCCCGACTCTGCCACTTGGCTGTGTGACTGTGGGCAAATCACTTCACTTCTCTGGGCCTCAGTTCCCTCATCTGTAAAATGGGGCTTAAGACCGTGAGCCTCATGTGGGACAATCTGATTACCCGGTATCTACCCCAGCGCTTAGAACAGTGCTTTGCACATAGCAAGCGCTTAACAAATACCAACATTATTAACTGGCAGAGCCGGGATTAGAACCTATGACCTCTGACTCCCGTGCCCGTGTTCCTTCCACTGAGCCACGCTGCTTCTGGAGAAACTCAGAAATAGCGACTCAAAACCTGGGGGGCCAGAAGTCAGATCTTGAAACGGAGATATCAACTACCCAAGTTGGCAGCCCCGTGAAAGTGACTGTCCAGAAAGGAGCTGTTGTCTTCCTCCGATCGGGGCGGCTTCCGGAGGAAGTTGGAAATCTCAGACACCTCTTTGCTGACCTAGGAGCAGCAGGTGCAGGTTACATAATGGAACATTATTGCACCATAAGGTCACACAAAAAATGCTCTCTGGGGAAACGCACGGAATGAAGGGTTATCTCTGCAACAACCCACAACCCCATTCCTTGCTCCAGAAACATGTTGTTCTTCCCCAAATCTCAGTGAGTATGAGGTAAGCTTCTGAGTTATTGGGGCTTAGCCGAGGAGGCCAAAGTGGAGGGAGTCTGGGTGCTTATCAATTAATCAATCCCTTGTATTTATTGAGCGCTTACTGTGTGCTTACAGATACAGCTGTACTTCAGAAAACATGGCCATGGATAAAATTATTTTGCCACAGCTGGTATCCCATTACAATGCAGCCCTGCCATCTTGAATGTGCCGCTTGCATCGATCATTAATAGTATTTACTGAGTGCCGAGCACTGAGGTGAGTGCTCACGAGGGTTCAGTAGCGTTGGTAGTCATGATCCCTGCCCTCAAGGGGCCTACAAACGAACACCTGAGCGGTTGTGTCCCTAATAATAATAATGTTGGTATTTGTTAAGCGCTTACTATGTGCAGAGCACTGTTCTAAGCGCTGGGGTAGACACAGGGGAATCAAGTTGTCCCACTTGGGGCTCACAGTCTTCATCCCCATTTTACAGATGAGGTAACTGAGGCGCAGAGAAGTGAAGTGACTCGCCCACAGTCACACAGCTGACAAGTGGCAGAGCCGGGATTCGAACCCATGACCTCTGAGTCCAAAGCCCGTGCTCTTTCCACTGAGCCACGCTGCTTCTCTCCCAGGTTTCAGTCTGCCCTGCTTCCTGCTTTGAGCTTCTCTTCTGAGAAGCCCAAGTTTCCTAACGTTTGTAAGTGATAAGTACTCCTTCATGCTGGGCTAACCCAAACTACCCCTCTTTTCCCCATGGTTCTCTCACATTTATTACTGCAATCGGTGGCCCACAGAACATCTCTTCTGTTTGTCAACCAATCAGTAGTATTTATTGAGCATTTACTATGTGCAGAGCACTGTAATAATAACGTTGGCATTTATTAAGCGCTTACTATGTTCAGAGCACTGTTCTAAGCGCTGGGGGAGATACAGGGTGATCGGGTTGTCCCACGTGAGGCTCACAGTTAATCCCCATTTTACAGATGAGGTAACTGAGGCACAGAGAAGTGAAGGGACTTGCCCACAGTCACACAGCTGACAGTGGCAGAGCTGGGAGTCGAACCTATGACCTCTGACTCCGAAGCCCAGGCTCTTTCCACTGAGCCATTCGGGAGTGTACAATACAACAGAATCAGCAGACACTTGAAGTCTATGGGGACATTGGGCTCGGTTTTCAGTTGCACAAAATGTTTCTCTTTTTTTCGTTTTTTATGGCATTTGTTAAGTACTTACTATCTGCCAGACACTGTACTAAGTGCTGGGGTAATCGATAACAACTGGGGTATTTGTTAAGCACTTACTACGTGTCAGCTACTCTGCTGAGCGCTGGGGTGGATACAATTATTATTACAAGCAAATCAGGTTGGGCACAGTCCCTGTCCCACACTGGGCTCACAGTCTTAATCCCCATTTTACAGATGAGGGAACTGAGGCCCAGAGAAAGGAAGTAACTTGCCCAAGATCACACAAAAGACAAGTAGTGGAGCCGGGACTAGAATCCAGGTCCTTCTCACTCCCAGTCCTGCGCTCTATCCCCTAGACCCCACTATTTCTCAAAAAAAAAAAAAAAAAAAAAAAAAACATTTTCAGTGTTAACCAGGCTGTGACTGTAACTGTGTAAGAGATGCAGTGTGGCTCAGTGGAAAGAGCACGGGGCTTGGGAGTCAGAGGTCATGGGTTCTAATCTTGGCTCCACCACTTGTCAGCTGCGTGACTTTGGGCAAGTCACTTTATTTCTCTGGGCCTCAGTTACCTCATCCGTAAAATGGGGATGAAGACTGTGCGCCCCATGAGGGACAACCTGATCACCTTGTATTCCCCCCACGCCTAGAACAGTGCTTTGCACATAGCAAGCGCTTAACAAATACCAACATTATTATTATCATCATTATCATCCCTGTTATCATGTTTAAGAATTAGATGTAGGACTCTAAGACACTGTGGCAGCAGGTCTCTAGGGCAGTGGTGAGGCCAGAAGAGGTAACTAAGTGGCAAAGTTATAAAATCGGTGGCTTAATAAATCAATGAATGGTAATTTATTGAGTGCTCACTGCGAGCAGACTGTACTAAATGCTTGAGAGAGAGTACAATGCAATAGAGTTGGTAGACATGATCCCTGCCCTCCAGGAGCTTATGGTCAAGAGACGGAGACAGACATTAAAATGAATTAGAGCGAGGAGAAGTAGCAGAGCGTAAGGATATGTAGGTAAGTTACACAGCCAAGCATATGAGCGGTGCAAAAGGGAAAGCAAATAGGATGGGGAAATGAGGGCTTAGTCAGGAAGGGCCTCTTGGCAGCACTGGGGTTTTATGAGCGCTTTGAAGTTGGGGAGAGCGGGGCTCTGTCCAATATGAAAGAGGAGGGAGTCCAGGCTACAGGGAGGGCTTGAGCAAGATGACGGTGGTGAGAGAGATGAGATTGAGGTTCAGAGAGTAGATTGGCATTTATAGAGAGAAATATGCATAGCTACAAATGTCTCCTTTGACTTTGTCTGCAGGAACTCATTAATGTTCTAGGATGGGAAATCCGCCTGCCTAAGTGCCTGATTTATCTCTGGAGACAGCTGCTCATCCAAATTAATTGTGATTCAACCCATTTGGATTATCTAAAGGGGAGAAAATTAAACCAAATTGAGCCGGCCCTCAAATGCCGGCCGAGTTCTTCAGTTTCTTTCAACTGTTCGGATAAAGGAAGAAGCCTTGATTTAGCTAAAGGGTTGGTTTGGGTAATATTTGTCTATATCTCAGGCTGTCTACTGTACCAGACCAGTGCTAAGGGTGCCTATTTGGAAACAGTTGGGGCGTGACCTACAGGAAACAACAAGAGCTTAGGAGTCAGAGGACCTGGGTTCTAATCCTGGCTCTCCCTTTTGCCTGCTCTGTGACCTTGGCCAAATTCTTAACTTCTCTGGGCCTTAGGTTCCTCATCTATAAAATGGGGATTCAGTACCTGTTCTCCCTCCTACTTAGACTGTGAGCCCAATGAGGGACAGGGACTATGTCTGACCTTATTATCTTGCATCTACCCCAGTGATTAGTGCTGTGCTTGGAACACAGTCAAGTGCTTAACAAATGCCTCCAATAGTATTATGATTTTCATTTGTCTGGTTTTCAGGTGGCTCTTTCCCTGGCTGTGCTGTTAGGGCACTGAACACCTTTATGTCCAGTATTTTCTTAAGCTCACTGTGGGCAGGGAACTCATCTATCAACTCTGTTATATAGTATTTTAATGTTATATAGTATATATATATATATATATATATATATCAGTGGTGTCTTCTTTGAATACAAAGAACATCAATTTACACATGTTTATATTTATACTGATGATCGTACCTTAAAAAGGGTTTGCCTATTCACCTCCAGAGTGGAAAAGTAATAATAATAATGATGATGATGGTATCTGTTAAGCGTTTACTATGTGCCAAGCACTGTTCTAAGCCCTGAGGAAGATACAAGGTAAAGAGGTTATACCACGTGGGGCTCACAGTCCACTGTGAGTCCCATGTGGATCAGGGACTGTGGCCGACCTGATTGTATCTGCCCCAAAACTTAGTACGGTGCTTGGAACATAGAAAACACTCAGTGAATGTTGTCGTTAGTATTATGAGTGCTAACGGTGACTGATGGTGACATGTCCTGGAAAGTATGAATTAGATGGAGAATGCCTGTTGGACTTGGTCGTACCTAAAAGGTTTTCAAAAATCCAGCTATATAGGTTATGGAGATAATAATAAACATAATAACTGTGGAGTTTCTCAAGGGCCTACTATGTGCCAAGCACTGCACCAAATGTTGGAATATACAAAAGATCGCCAGATCGGACACGATGCCTTCTCCCACACAGTGCTCACGGTCGAAGTAGAAAGGAGAACGAGCATCATCGGGTCCCCATTTTACAGATAAGGAAAATGAGGCACAGAGTTGCTAAGTAACTTGCCCAAGGTCACACAGCAAGCAAGTGTTGGAGCAGAGATTAGAACCCACATCTCCTGGCTTCCAGTTCTGTTAAATTTCCAGTAGGTCACACTGTGGTCGCAAATCCACTGCTGGCAGATGTGAAGGGGGAGAGAGTTCAAAGCTCCCTCATCTCCCAACTGGTGGATCATGGTGTTTATTATACTCTTATGAGATACCAAGCCCTGGGCTAAGTTAGCACTGGAGGAAATTCAAGATAACCAAATGAAACAGAGCCCCTGTCTCACAGCGGGCTCGCAATCTAAGAGGGAAAGAGACAGCCACAGGAAAAAAGGAGGTTCTGTCATGTTAAAGGTGGTGGAAGCCGGCGCTAGGCCCTCTTTTAATTCATTTACTGATGCAACTGTATTTATTGAGAGCTTACTGTGTGCAGAGCACGGTGCTGAGTACTTGAGAGAGTACAATAGGACAATAAACTGACACATTCCCTGCCCACAAATATCTTACGGTCTAGATAGGGAACACAGAAATTAATATAAATGAACGAATTACAGATATGTACATAAGTACTGTGGGGCTGGCGGGGGTGAAGGGGGGGAAACGAACAAAGGGAGCAAGTCAGGGTTATGCAGAAGGAAGTGGGAGAAGAGAAAAGGAGGTGCTTAGTCAGGTAAGCCATCTTGGAGGAGATGTGCCCTGAATAAGGTTTTGAAGAGGGGGGAGAGGAATTGTCTGTCATATTTGAGAAGGGAGGGCATACCAGACCAAAGGCAGAACATGAGCCAGGGCGGCTCCCTCTCCCTTTTGCATCATTTATGCATTTGGATCTATGATGCTGGCTCATCTGATGATTGCCTGATCCTCAGCCCCACAGCACTTATGTACATATCTGTAAGTTATACACTATTATTTATATTAATGTTTCTCTACCCCTCTCGACTGTAAGCTCGTTGTGGACAGGGACTGTGTCTACCAACTCTGTTGCATTGTACTATCCCAATCAATCAATCAATCAATCATATTTTTGAGCACTTACTATGTGCAGAGCACAGCATTAAGCACTTAGGAGAGTACAACAGACACACTCCTTGCCCATGATGAGCTTACAGACTAGAGGGGGGACACAGATATTAATGTAAATGAATAAATTATGGATACGTATATATGTGCTGTGGGGCTGGGAGGGGGATAAATAAAGGGAGCAAGTCAGGGAGAGCCAGAAGGGAGTGGAAGAAAAGGAAAAGGAGGCTTAGTCAGGGAAGGCGTCTTGGAGAAGATGTGCCTTCAATAAGGCTTTGAAGAGGAGGAGATAATTAAATGCCAGTTATGAAGAGGGAGGTTGTTCCAGGCCAGAGGCAGGATGGGGGCAAGAGGCCGTGAGATAGGTGGGACTGAGGTACAACGAGTAGGTTGGCATTAGAGAAGTGAAGTGTGGGGGTTAGGTTGTAGTCGGAGAGCAGTGAGGTGAGGTAGGAGGAGACGAGATGATCGAGTGCTTTAAAGCCTCTGGTAAGGGGTTTCTGTTTGATGGGGTGGATGGATGAGCAACCACTGGAGGTTCTTGAGGAGTGGAGATTCATGGAATGAACCTTTCTGTAGACGAAAGATCTGGGCAGCAGAGTGAAGAACGGACTGGAGTGGAGAAAGACCAAAGGCTAGAAGGTCTGCAAAGAGGCCGATACAGAAACCGAGGCGGGATAAAATAAATGCTTGGATTAACACGGTAGCTGTTTGGATGGAGAGGAAAGGGAGGATTTTAGAAATATCGTGAAGGTCGAAACAACTGGATTTAGGGATAGCTTGAATGTGTGGGTTGAGTGAGAGAGCGGAGTCCAGAATAGTGCCAAAGCTATGGGCTTCTGAGACAGGAAGGATGGTGGTGCTCTCTACGGTGATGGGAAAGCCAGGGGAAGGATAGGGTTTGGGTGGGAAGATAAGGAGTTCTGTTTTGACACGTTAACTTTGAGGTGCCGGGAGAACATTCAAATAGAGATTCCTTGAAGGCAGGAGGAAATGTTAGACTACAGAGAGGAAGAGAGAGCAGGCCTGGACATATAGATTTGGGAATCATCTGCACAGAGGTGGTGAGTGAGCCATGGGAGTGAATTTCTCCAAAGGAGTGGGTGTAGATGGAGAATAGTAAGGGACCCAGAAGTGAAACTTGAGGGACCCCACAGTTAGGGGGTGGAAGGCAGACGAGGAGCCAGTGAAAGAGACAGAATGAGCATCCAGAGAAGAGGGAGGAAAACCAGGAGAGAACAGTGTCAGTTTCAGTGAAGTCTAGACACTGAACCGCTTGGGTAGTAATTGGCTCTATTTGTTGCAGAATTGTACTTTCCAAGCCCTTAGTACAGTGATCTGCACACAGTAAGTGCTCAATAAATATGATTGAATAATTGAAGTCGAGTTTGGATAATGTTACCAGGAGAAGGGGGCGGTCCGCAGTGTCAAAGGAAGCTGAGGGAGAGGTCAAGGAGGCACTGAGTATAGTAGAGTTTAATGGAGTGCTCCGTATACCGTCGCGTCGTTTATAACCCTTGGTGACACCAGAGACACATCTCTCCCAGAACGCCGCTCTCCATCTGAAATCATTCTGGTAGGGGGTCCGGCGAGTTTACTTAGTAAAAATCCGGAAGTGGTTTAGCATTACCTCCTTCCACACAGTAAGCTTGAGTCTCCACCCTCGCCTCTCTCCCATACCCCTGCTGCCCAGCACGGGTAAGTTTTGACTTGTAGCAGATGGCCTTCCACTCGCTAGCCGCTGCCCAAGCTAGGCATTTAATGGGCGGGCCTCTGCTTGACTCTCCCTCTCGTAGCCCAGACTCTTAAAGGACTGGAAACTCTCCGGTTGCGACCCTGAGAGGGTACTGTTCATAAAAAGCCCTCATTAATTATTTATTATCCAACTGATGATGATGATGATGATATGTGAAGAGAGGAAAGAGGCACTCTCCTTGAATGCTTAATCCCCTATAGAAGAAGCATGGCTTAGCGGAAAGAGCACGGGCTTGGGAGTCAGGGGTCGTGGGTTCTAATCCCGGCTCCGCCGCTTGTCTGCTGTGTGACCTTCGGCCAGCCACTTAACTTCTCTGTGCCTCAGTTACCTCATCTGTAGAATGGGGATTAAGACTGTGACCCCCATGTGGAACAACATGATTAGCACATAGTAAGCGCTTAACAAATACCATAAGTATTGTTATGATTATTACCATGGTTTCTAGAGTGCCTGCTTTGTAAATCAGTCCACTCAGAATGAAAACCAATGCAAATGTTGCTAAGAACACTGTGCCCCATCCTACCAACCACTACAGCATTCCCCAGGACCCAGTGAGAGAAGCAGTGTCGCCCAGTGGATAGAGCACAGGTCTAGGAGTCAGAAGGACCTGGGTTCTAATTTTGATTCTGCCACTCATCTGCTACATGACCTTGAGCGGGGCACTTCACTTCTCCGTGCCTCAGTTACCTTGTCTGTAAAATGGAGATGAAGACCGCCATCCCTCTGTGGCATCTTGTGGCCACCCCAGTGCTCAGTACAGTTGCTGGCACATAGTAAGCACTTAACAAATGCCACAATTTTTTTTATTATTATTATTACTCACCGATGATCTTGCTGCAGTCAATTCCATAGCCATGAAAATGACCCCTTGGAGATCTGAAACATTCCATCCTCTCTGAATGCTTATTCTCCTCCCAGGAAATAGCCCGGGAAGAATCAGAGGCATTATATTGAAGACATACAGTACTTCCATTGTAGAAAACAGAAACCTTAGCAATCCCAAATGCCAATTATTTTTAACAAAAAGAAGGCCCAGAATACATTCCTTTTCTTTTTCCTCTATCCGCTGAGAATCAAGCACTGATGGAATTACTTATCTTCACACTTACTGTCCTTTTTGATCTAGACCGTGGAAATTCCTTCTATAATTCAATCTTGGCCTCCTTGAATCTTTTTCCCACTGAGCTTTTTGGCTAAGTGATCGCCACTCTCAGTTTAACAGGATTAAACTATCCGAATTAACTAAGCAAAGGATTAATTGAATTAGTGGCTTGAAGGCCCCAGCCTGGAAGGGGTGAAAGTAATTTAGGTGCCAAGGCTGATTTTCTCATTACCCTAATTGCTTCTGAAACAAATGGTTTTCACACGGACTACTACATTGGCGATCTCCTGCAGTCGTATTCCTTTCGAGGTAGAAAGATTTTCCCTCCATAGATCCCTGGAGCTACCCTTCGGGATGCTTTGCCCTCCAAGACCTCCTGGCCTTGGCACCAGCTAGACTCCTGACTGATACTCTAGAGTGTAAAGCCAACTGCTCAGGCCTGCCCTAGCAGCTTGGAGCAGTGTTCTGCACACAGTTAGGTGCTCAACAGATACCACTGATGGATGGACAAGTAGATCAATCGATTATTATTATCATCATTATTCTTATTAAGAATAATGTTGGTATTTGTTAAGCGCTTACTACGTGCCGAGCACTGTTCTAAGCGCTGGGGTAGATACAGGGTCAGCAGGTTGTCCCACGTGAGGCTCACAGTTAATCCCCATTTTACAGATGAGGTAACTGAAGCACAGAGAAGTAAAGTGACATGCCCACAGTCACACAGCTGACAAGTGGCAGAGCCGGGAGTCGAACCCATGACCTCTGACTCCGAAACCCAGGCACTTTCCACTGAGCCACGCTGCATCCTATTGTTACCATTGTATTTGTTAAGCACTTACTATGTGCCAGACACTATTTTAAGGACTGGGGTAAATAATGGGAATAATAATGACATTTGTTAAGTCCTGACTATGTGTCAAGCACTGTCCTAAGCACTGAGGTAGGTAGAAGCCAGTCTGGTTGGACAGAGTCCATGTCCCACATGGGGCTCACAGTCTCAATCCCCGTTTTACAGATGAAGGAACTGAGGTACACAGAAGTAAAGTGACTTTCCCAAGGTCACACAGCTCACAAGTGGAGGAGCCCGGATTAGAAATTGGGTACTCCTGACTGCCCGGCCCTTACGTTATCCATAAATACAAGATCGTCAGGTGGTACGCAGTCCCTGACCCAAATGCGCCTCACATAGAAGCCTGGTCCCAGAGAACATTCACCTCTGAGCAGTGCCGGGTCACCTGAACCTCGGTGGGATTGACCATTTGGTGAAGATAATAATGATGGTGTTGGTTAACATGCTATTGCCAAGCACTGGGTAAGATACAAGATAATCACCTCAGATACAGTTTCTGTCCCATATAGCATTCACAGTCTAAGGCAGAGAGAGAACAGGAATCGAATTTCCATTTTACAGATGAGGAAATTGAGGTACAGCCATTTTAAGTGACCTGCCCAACATCACACAGCAAGCGAGTGGCGGGCCAGGGATTAGAATGCAAGTCCTGACTCTCTGTCCCGTGATCTTTGTACTAGGCCATGCTGCTTCTTCTCTGGGAATCAGTTACCTCACCTAATGAATGGGGGTAAGGAGAAATGAAGTCACAAAGAAGACAAGTGGCAGAGCTGGGATTAGAACCCAGCTGGGGGTATGATAGGTTGTGAGTCCCTTGTAGGACAGGGACCGCGTCCCATCTTATGACCTTGTTTCTATCCCAGGGTGTAACATGCAGTAGGTGCTTCATAAATCCCATAATTGTTATTATCTGGTCCAGGACACAATTCCTTCTGCTGCTGGTTTGTGTTCCCAGTAAAGTTAAGCTTCATATTCAGCTCCAACATCCCTTCTGAACTCTACAGGATGCGAATGAATGAACTCTTCAGAACCCAAGAGGAGCCCCCTTCTCACCTCAACCCTTCTCCATCCTCTCCAGAGTAACCTCCCTGCACCAGTCTGGACAACTTTGGAGGAACAGAGGGAAGCTCTGCTTCCTGTTTCTCCAAAGGCCAGGAATTCAAGGAGAATATCTGAGATAGGATTGTGGGCAGATCAATCAATCAATCGTATTTATTGAGCACGTACCCGTGTGCAGACCACTGTACTAAGAACTTGAGAGAATACAGTATAACAGAGTTGGGAGACACAATCCCTGCCCACAGTGAGCCGACAGTCTAGAGAATGATGGTCAGACCTCTTCTTAACAGCACTCAGAAGAAAAACCCGAACCGGAAATAGTACTAATAGTAATCGTAGCAGTAGTTATTAAGCACCTACTGTGAGCCAACCGCTGTGTGGAGCACTGGGAAAAAAATAGGCAGGAGATACGAATCTTTCCAGTTGCCCTCCTCTGAACAGACTCTTTGCATCCCCCGTTAGATTGTAAGCTCCCTAAGAGCAGGGAAATTGTCTATCAACTCTCTTGTGCTCTCCCACGAACTTGACACAGTGCTCAGTGCACAATAAGTGCTCAATAAGCGCTCATAGATGGATCGATTGATTGATGATTGCCAACACAGCTTCTCCATGTTTCTTGCTCTGCCTCTTCCATGGAAAGTCAACAAATGTCTTCAACCCTCTCTAGTCCCAGTTAAGATTCACTTGCTTCTTTCATGCAGAGCAGAGAAACAAGATCAATAGTGTCTGCTCTCTGGGAGCCAGTCAAGTGTCAGGGACCACTGTCTCCAGAATTTCAACTGGATCCCGAAAAGCAGGGTGGTCTGGTAGATAGAACATGGACTTGGGAATAAGGAGGCCTGGTTTCTAATCCCGGTTCTACCACTTGCCTGCTGGTTGAATTTGGGCAAGTAACTGAACTTCTCCTTGCCTTAATTTCTTCTTTTTATAAGGTATTTGTTAAGCACTTAATTTATGCCAGCCACTCTACTAAGTGTTCGGGTAGATACAAGCTAAGCAGGTTAGACCAACCCTTATCCCACATGGGGTTCACGATCTCAATCTCCATTTTACAGACGAGGGAACTGAGGCAAGGTCACACAGCAGACAGATGGCAGAGCCAGGATTAGAACCCAAGTCCTCTGACTCCCAGGCCCATGATCTTTCCAATATGCTACGCTGTTTCTCTGTCTGTAAAATGAAGATTCAAGACCTGTTCTTTCTTCCTCTCATATCGTGAGCTCTGTCCGATCTGTTTATCTTATATCTATCCCAGTGCTTAGTACAGGGCTTGGCACATAGTAAGTGCTTAACAAAGACCATTACTCTTATCCTTCGAAGTTCTTCTGAGGCACCCTTTCAGAGAAATCCCTCAAGAGCCTTTATTGATTCTCTACAGAATACTGCACTGTTTGGAAGAGTGATCCCTGTCCTCAAGGAGTTTAAATTATTTTGATGCCTGTTGACAGGCACATCTGATTTGTGGCATAGCTGTGGGGTTGCATCTAAGAGTTTCCATGAACATTTTGGGACAATTGGTCATATCCCTCATCCCCGCTACTGATTTTGGATGAAACTTAGAAAACTTCACAGGGGTTGTGGTTTCGTTTGAGATGAAACCACAGAACCTCATGCACCCAAGTGAGTTAAATGAAAAACACGGGTGAGCTGAGTCGACTTCGCCAAGCAAAACAGGATAAAACCAAACTTTAAACACAATTAATAGGACAGTTGCAAGTCCCAAACCAGCTGAAACGGTTTGATGAGGACAGCTGATGAAACTGCTATGAACAGACAGTTTCGGCAGTGCTAGTGATAGCTAGCAGCTCAATTGAAGAATTACAATTGTTTGTTGTTTAATCTCTCACTTCCTCACCCCATTTCCAGCCCTACCACATCACCTAGTACTCCTCCAACACCACAAGCCTTCTGAACATACCTTTATACTCGGTAGCTTCCCCAACTCGTAATTTATTTTAATGTCTGTCTCCCCGGCTAAATTGCAAATTCTTTGAGAGCAGGGATCGTGTCTACCAACTCTATTGTACTTTCCCAAGCTCTTTGCAGATTGCTCTGCATGGAGAAAGCCCACATAAATATCACTGATTGATTTAATCAATCTCTTTCTCTTTGCCCAATGGCACCGCTAGTCCCCACCCAGATAGCCCAACCTAATGTTCTGTTGGATCTGGACCTGTGGAATTGGACCTCTAAAGAAATGGGTGACAACAAAAACACCAGGAACGCAATTTCTGTGAAATTTCTATGGAACCTCCATGGCCCAAAAACACCAGGCTAGGGGCCTGGGCTCTCTCTCCAAGTCAGCTGCTCTTCTGGTGTTGGGTAAAATAAAGAGGAGTCTGTGGTTCATTGTTTTACTACCTGACCCAATAATAATAATGATAATAATAATTATGGTACTGGTTAAGTGCTTACTGTGTGCCCAGCACTGTTCAAAGCACTAGAATAGATACTAGTTAATCAGGTAGGACACAGGCCCTGTCCCACATTGGGACTCACACTCCTAATAATCCCCATTTTACAGATTCATTCATTCAGTAGTATTTATCGAGTGCTTACTATGTGCAGAGCACTGTACTAAGTGCTTGGAATGGACAATTTGGCAACAGATAGAGATAATCCCTGCCCACTAAGGGGCTCACAGTCTAAATGGGGGAGACAGCAAAGCAAAACAGAACAAAATAAATCATCAAGATAAATAGAATCAAGGAGATATACACCTCATTAACAAAATAAATAAGGTAATAAATAATATTCATTCATTCAATAGTATTTATTGAGCATTTACTATATGCAGAGCACTGTACTAAGCGCTTGGAATGTACAAATCAGTAACAGATACAGTCCCTGCCCTTTGACGGGCTTACAGTCTAGTCGGGGGAGACAGATAAAAGCAATAGCAATAAATAGAATCAAGGGGATGAACATCTCATTAAAACCATAGCAAATAAATAGAATCAAGGTGATGTACATCTCATTAACAAAATAAATAGGGTAATGAAAATATATACAGTTAGGCAGGCGAGTACAGTGCTGAGGGGAGGGGAAGGGAGAGGGCGAGGAGCAGAGGGAAAGGGGGGAAAAGAGGGCTTAGCTGAGGAGAGGTGAAGGGGGGTAGAGGGGGAGCAGAGGGAAAAGGGGAGCTCAGTCTGGGAAGGCCTCTTGGAGGAGGTGAGCTTTAAGTAGGGCTTTGAAGAGGGGAAGAGAATCAGTTTGGCGGAGGTGAGGAGGGAGGGCGTTCCGGGACCGCGGGAGGACGTGGTCCAGGGGTCAATGGCGGGATAGGGGAGACCGGGGGATGATGAGGAGGTGGGCAGAGGAGCGGAGCGTGCAAGGTGGGCAGTAGAAAGAGAGAAAGGGGGAAAGGTAGGAGGGGGCAAGGTGTTGTACAGCCTTGAAGCTAATTTATATGAGATAACTGAGACACAGAGAAGTGAACCGACTTGCCCCAGGTCACACAGCAGACATGTGACGGAGCCGGGATTAGAATCCAGGTCCTTCTGACTCCCAGGCCCGTGCTCTATCCACTAAGCCACATTACTTCCCAAGAGGAAGTATAGACCGTAGACCATATCGGATCAACATTCGAATGATAGCAAAGAGTCAAAGATAACATCAAGGTTGCAGGGTCCTAGGACAGGGAGGACCAGGCTCAGGGAGAATGATGGTGTTATCAATTGAGATGGGAAAGTTAAGGTGAAGAGTGGGTTTATGGTTAATGATGAGGCCGTCAATGGGCCTCAATGGGTAAGCCCGTCAATGGGCAGGGACTGTCTCTATCTGTTGCCGATTTGTACATTCCAAGCGCTTAGTACCGTGCTCTGCACATAGTAAGCGCTCAGTAAATACTAATGAATGAGGGCTTCTGTTTCTGACACGTTGAGTATGCAGAATTAGTAGGTCACCCTGAAAAAAAAAGCAGTATGACTTAGTGGAAAGAGCCCAGGCCCGGGAGTCAGAGGAACTGGGTTCTAATCCTGGCACTGCCACATTAAGTCATATTTATTGAGCGCTTACTGTGTGCAAAGCACTGTACTTGGGAGAGTACAGTATAACAATAGACGGACACATTTCCTGCCCACGATGAACTTACAATCTAGAGAGAGCAAGTTCACAGTTTAGAGATGAGTTTATACTCTGTGGCCTTGGGCCGTGTCTCAGTTTCCTCATCTGTAAAATGGGGATTAAGACTGTGAGTCCCACATGGCATATGGACTGTGTCCAATCTGATTAACTTGTATCTACCTCAGTGCTTAGTACAAAACCTAGCTCATAGTAAACATTCAACAAATAACATCTAAAAATAAATGAAGATGAGGAGACGCAGGTTTGCTTTCCCTGTCCATCAATCAGTCAATTATATTTATTGACGGCTTATTGTGTGCAGAATACTGTACTAAGGGCTTGGCAGAGTACCATGTGACAATACAGCTGACACATTCCCTGCCCACAACAGGCTAACACTCCATGGTACACCAGGGAGCAGATTGCCGCACGAAATTCGGGCTTCTCCACCCCTCTCCCACTGAGGTGGTGGAATGCTCTACTGGATGGTCAGAGGGGCTTATCACCATTATCACCATCATCACCGGACCTAACCATTCTGGGCAGAGACTTCTTCCTGGATGCAGTATACTGGGAATTTGGGGAATTATATGAAGGCATACAGAGGTCAAGAAAGAGGGAATAGAGTCTAGTTCGTTCATTCATTCAATCAATCGTTTTTATTAAGCGCTTACTGTCTGCAAAGCACTGTACTAAGTACTTGGGACAGTACAACGTAGCAACAGACAGACACATTCCTGCCCACAACGAGCTCACGGTCCAGAGGGGACTAGTTAAAGGTATACGATATACGATAGAAACTGGATAAATAAATCAGTATCAAAGAACAAACAGATAAACGTCAATAGAAGTGTATTTTCTGAATGTTTACTGTGTGCAGAGCACTGTATTATAAACACTTGGGAGAGTCGGTGGACGGGATCCAGGTCCACAGGAGCTTCCAGTCTAGAGGGGGAAAGACAGACATTAAAAGCACTGAGGTGGCTGAGACGAGGGGGAGGTAAAGGCAGGGTGGAGAAGGTAGGGAGTGTAGTCATGGAATTCTTCCTGAAGGTGGTGTTCTTGGAGAAGTTCTAATAGTGGGAAGAAGGAGGTGTTTTAGCAAAACTGAGTGGGGAGAGTGTCCCAGGAAGGGTGGAAGGATCGGAAGTGGGAAACCGTCCAAGGTTTGCTCGAGAGGAAATACAAGTTAAGAGAGGTGGAAGAAGAGAGCAGAGGGATGAGGAAGGAGCGAGGCCTAGTAGTAAGAACACAGCACTGGGAGCCATGAGACCTGGGTTCTAATCCCTCCTCTGCCACCTGCCTACTGTGTGACCTCTGGCAAGCCACTTCATGTTTCTGTACCTTAGTTTCCTCATCTGTAAAATGGGAATTCAATACCTGTTCTCTCTCCCCCTTAGACTGTGAGCCCCACGTAGGCAGGGATTTGGTCTGAACTCGTCACCTCATCTCCACCCCAGTGCTTAAAGCAGTCAGAGCTCGGCACACGGTAGGTGCTTAACAGATACCATAGATATCCCAAAGAGCCAGTTGATGGAGTGTCTTGTGTATCAGCGTGGGTGCTACTGAGGGTCAGGAGGGAGGGCTTCCCCTATGAAGGGGCCTAGCCCGGACGTTCCCGGGATGGCAGGAGAACACATCGTGTGTGTGTTTGTGTGTGTGTGTGTGTGTGTGTTTACACGTTTCCAGAGCATCATGTGTAATTACCCAATTATGCGTAAGAGGGATATTAGATCAATATCTCCATTTTGGAACTTCCCAGTTATTCAAGAGACCCTCTCGAACCGCTACAAAGCTTGCATCCACCCACACCCCTATCTCTGCCTACCTTTAGCTAATAATAAAGCAGGGGCACCCGCCTCCTACTTTGTCACTATTAATATCATTATGATATTTGTTAAGTACCCACTATGTGCCCAGCACGGAAAGATACGAGTTAATCAGGCCAGACACAGCCCCCGGCCCACGTGGGGCTCACAGGCTACCCGGGTGCTAACCTCCTCTTCCCTGCCAGCTCCGTCGGTGATCGATAGAAGGGATGGCTTGACTGATGGGTGATGATGAGAACAGCCCCACCCCTTACCATAGTTCCAGGTCTCTCTCTTGCTGTACAGAGCTGAGTGGAGGGAACTCCTTGTCCTCTGAAGCCGGCCAGCTGGGGCACGATGCCAGTTTGCTGGAAAATTGAGCTCCTGTCCTATTTGCTCAGAAAACAGGGCAGATTTCTCCAGATATTGATTTCTTAGGCTGCTCTGTATACCCAGCTCTCCCCCATCAATTTCTATTTGACTTTTAGGCATTGATTCTCCTGTGATTCTGCCATAAGGTGGTAAAAGGAGAGCTGTTCTGGATGTAGAGTACAACAGATACGGGAACGTGTCTACCAACTCTGTGGCATTGTACTCTCCCAAGTGCTCAGTACAGTGCTCTGCACACTGTGGGCCCTAATAGATGCCACTGGTGATGATGATGATGTTCTTTGTGAGCCCCGGGTGGAAGGAGAAAACTGCATAGCTTAGTGGAAAGAGCGCAGGCCTGAGAGACAGAGGACCTGAGTCCTAATTTTGACTCTGCCACTTCCTCCTGTGTGACCTGGGGCACGTTGCTTGAATTTTCTGGGCCTCAGTTTCTCCTCATCTGGAAAATGGGGATCCAATACCTGTTCCCCTTCCCTTTTAGATCTGAACCCCATGTGGAACAGAAACCGTGGATGATCCGATTAACTTATAGCTACCTATCAGAGGGTATCTCACCTTTCCCATCAGTAGGACATAGTTTCCTTGTCCCCGGGGCAATGTAAAGAACAGCCTCTCTAAAAGCAAACAGGAAGTTCACTCGCGAGCATGACGAAGATCAGCACTGGGCAGACGGCACTTTTTAATTTTAGGGGAAATGAGCGTTTGGCAAGGAAAACCTCTAATTGTCGGAGCTCTGAGTTCATTAGACGAGGCCCCTTAGAAATCAAGACATTCGGCACAATTTCTGTCATCTGTGCATCCCCCGAGGCTTGGCACCCTGCCCTCCTCATAAGAAAATGTCAAAATCCACTGCCCCGGCTACAATGGCACTTGACTCCCCAGGATCAGGGGTGTGGATCTGGGGTTAAACTGCCTGGGATTTCAAATGATTGCTGAGGGGCAGAATTTGGACTGCCCCGGTCTTGGCCAAGACCCCAGGAAAACTGAAAAAAAGGACTTTCATAATAATCATCATCACTGTGGTGTTTGTTAAGAGCTTACTATTCCAGGGACGGTACTAAGCACTGATGTGGGTACAATCAAATCGGGTTGGATACAGTCCCTCTCCCACATGGGGCTTACGGTCTTAATTCCCATTTTACAGATGACGTAGCTGAGGCGCAGAGAAGTGAAGTGACTTGCCCAAGGTCATCCAGCAGGCAAGTGGCAGAGCTGGGATTAGAACCCAGGTCCTTCTGACTCCCAGGCCCAGGCTCTAGCACTCACTGCCAAGGGGGAAAGTTATGCTGGATCCACTTGGCAACAAGGCCCTAGAAGTGAACACTGAAGTGACCGTCAATCAATCAGTCGTATCTATTAAGCGCTTATTGTGTGCAGAGCATTGTACTAAGCACTTGAGTGAGGACGACAGAGTTGGTAGACACATTCCCTGCCTCCATAACAAGCTTACAGTCTAGAAGGGGAGACAGATATTAATACAAATAATACATTACGGATATGTACATAGTACTGTGGGGCTGTGAGGGGATGAATAAAGGGAGCAAGTCAAGGTAATGCAGAAGGGAGTGGAAGAAGAAGAAATGAGGGCTTAGGGAAGGCCTCTCCAAGGAGAAGTTCCTTCGATAAGGCTTTGAAGGTGGGGAGAGTCGTTGTCTGTCGGCTATGAAGAGGGAAGGCGTTCCAGGCCAGAGGTAGGATGTGAGTGAAAGGTCAGTGGCGAGACAGAAGAGTCTGAGGTACAGCTTGTCAGTCGGCATTAGAGGGGTGAGGTTTGCGGGCTGGGTGGTAGTGCGAGAGTAATGAGGTGAGGTAGGATTATGTGCAGTTTTAGACCAGACAGCCTGAATTCCCCTGGTCCATTTCCTGTCTCCTCTGCACAGCACAGGACACCTTCAAATCCAATACTTTTATCTTCTTGTGCCTTGTCTCCTTCCTCTGCCCACTTGAGGTCACACTCCCCATCTGCTGCCCGGATCATCTCCCTGAAATGCCTGTCGCTGGGGCCTGTCCCTCTGCTCCTCAGAAACTGCCCATGGCTACCACTTCCACCTGTCTCAAACAAACCCCACCACCTTGGAGTCTCTCCGTCGGCTTCATCTATCTTATCTGCTCTCCTCTCCAACTCTTCCCCCGCTCAGAATATTCTCTTCCCCCAAGTTCACCTTCTAACTATACACCGCTTTTGACTCTTGCTTCTGACCTCTTCCTCATGATCATCCCCTGGCCTAGGACTCTCTCGTCCATCCCTGAAATCCAACCATCAGTCATATTTACTGAGTGCTTACTGTGTGCAGAGCACTATACTACATGCTTGGGAGAATACGACAATACAACCAAGTCGATAGGCGCATTCCCTGTCCACGACGAAATCCATCACATCACAGCTCTCCCCATCATCAAAGGCCTTCTAGAACCCCATCTCCTTCAGGAAGCCTTCCCCGATTTAATCCCCAACACCCCAAGTCACATCAACTCAACAATCAGTCTTTGCACTTTCATTTTAAAACCCGTCTTCCACGCTTATTCAATTTTCCATTCAGTTATCCAGGACAGTCACGTTATGACCCATTTTATCCTTTCTCTTCCTACTGCCGTCCCATTTCTAAGTAATATTTTCTATCTGTCTCTCCCATTAGACAGCAAGCTTCATGTAGGCAGGAGAATATGTGTTTGCTTCTACTGTAATTTTCCATGAGCTCGGCACAGTGCTTTGCACTCAGTAAGTGCTCAATACGGATTAAATCGTATTTATTGAGGGCTTAAATGAAGAGAGGGATCAAAAGTAATGTAATAATAACGATTACACCAGAAGCCAAGTCCCTGCCCTTGAGAAGCTTTAAGTTGGAAGATCTAGTCTCCTCTCCGCTCAATTGCGTGGACACCGTTTGGAAAATGGTTCCCTACCAGCCCACAAACAAAGTCCCTTGGGAAATGATTCATAGTCAATGGAAGCCAAGGTTTCCTCTCACGGGGTTTACGTTTTGAGTTATTGATTCTTTGTAGAAATTCAATACCGTGACCATATTGTCAAAACTCAGTGTAAAAACTGGAGAGAAACACACTGAATTTTGGAAGTCTCTTTGAGAAGTCTATCACGTCAAGGGATGGGTCCAATCTATTTACACTTGAAATTTCTTCAAAGGAGGCATCCAGAAAAGAGACGATTACCCACTAGGGAGCTTCTGAGAGAAGAAAATGAACAGCTGCTTTTTCTCTACGCTTTTTTCCCTTCCTCTGATCCAACCCATCTCTCTGTCTCTCCCTCCCCAGGGCTCTGTGGAGTTGATATTTTCTCTGGGTAAAACTCAGTTTAACAATACCAATAGTCCAGAGATCACCCAAGTGCAGATAAATGGAGCCATTCTGTCCAACCTATCCTAATTCTCATCCCCAACTTCCAGGATTTTCTGCCTGGGAAAGAGGAGAGGCGGAATCCTGGCCTCCAGCCAGTGACCTTAATGGCCAAGCCTTCTTTCCAGTGAGCTTAGAGTTGATTGGGGAATTTTTCTGCCCAGATGTTTAAGAACCAAAATCAAGCTAAAGAAAATAGAGATCATTTTAGCAACGTACAGGCGATGGTCTTATCCAGTGCTAAATACTGTCGTTTCCGTCTTCTGAACTCCAGAGTCCCTCCGTTGCTGAACGGAAGCAAGAATTGAGGGTCCACTTAATGTCTTCCTTGCTAGACTGCGAACTCCTTGTGGGAAAGGACTGTGTCTACCAACTCTACTGTATTTTAGCCAGTCAGCCAATCATATTTAGTGAGTGCTTACTTTGTGCAGAGCACTGTACTAAGTGCTTGGGAGAATGCAATCTAACAGAGCTGATAGACGTGCTCACTGCCCACAATGAGTTTACAGTCTTGAGGGGGAGACAGACATTGATATAAATAAATAAATTAGAGATTTAATCTCCCAAGCTCTCAGTTCAGAGCTGTGTACACGGCACGTTCATTGTGGGCAGGGAATGTGTCTGCTATATCCTAGTCTCCCAAGCGTTTAGTACAGTGCTCTGCGCACAGCACACAATAAGTGCTCAATAAATACGAACAACTAAAGTCCCCAATAAATAACACTTGATGGATCGCTTGCATTTGGACATGATAAGGACCCTCCCACAATCCCGGCATTAGGAGCAACCACCATCATCTTGCAAATGAAAAAGGGGGTCCATTCCACTTGGCTGTTCACCCACTCGCACCCACGTCATTAACTCGCTGTTCGAAACAATAAAGGAGGGAAGAGAAATTTGAACTTCAAGACTCTTTGTGAATAAAAATCTAGAAATCTTCAGATGACGAGTGTTTTCTATTTATTTACTTCAGTCGACCTTGCAGCTAAGCAGATGTAATTCTGGTCAGGGCCAAAAAAAATAAATAAAAATTAACAGTCGGCCAGTAAGAATACCCAAAACTCTGCCTCCTCTCCAGTTGAGTCTCTCCTCTCCTGCCCTTCTGTCTTTTTCTCTTTCTGTTTCTCCCTCCCTCCTTCGGGAACACAACTCTCCACTTGTAATTCATCACAGTGATGATCTTTGTTAAGTGTTCACTTAATCTCTACCAAGAGCCAGGATAGATACAAAGCAATCAGACCAGTCTCAGTCCCTAACCCATCTGGGATTCGCTAGCTGCAAGGTAGTTTTTACGGATGGAGAAACTGAGGTTCTGACAGGTTAAGTAACTAGCTCCTAAATCTCCTGACTCCCAGGCCTGTGGTCTATTAGATGCCATCGTCCACAATGCCACCTGTCCCTTTGACACTGTGGGCGTTCCCCTCTGCGTTGCCATTGCACTCGGGTCGGTAACCCTTGAACACTTGGATTTGCATCCCACCCCCACAGCACACTTATGTCCTAGGGAAAGCAGAATGGCCTAGCGGACAGACCCCGGGCCTGGGAGTCTAAAGGACCTGGCTTCTAGTTCCAGCTCTGCCACCTGTCTGCTCTGTGACCTTGGGCAAGTCGTTTAATTTCAGCGCTTAACAAATACCAACATTATTATTTAATTTCTCTGGGCCTCAGTTACCTCATTTGCAAAATGGGGATTAAGATGTGGGCCCCATGTGGGACAGAAACTGCATCCAACTTGATTAGCTTGTATCTACTCCAGCACTTAGAACAGTGTTTGACCCATAGTAAGTTTCTTAACAAATGTTATTATATGCAACCGTAAGTTATTTTAATACCTGCTTCCCCCTCCAATATTATAGGCAGGGATCACATCTATCAACTCTATTCTATCAAGCGCGTAGTACAGTGCTCAGAACACAGTAAGCAGTCAAGTAAATCCCAATGATGATGATCTTGATGGCTATTGATTGATGTCTATTTCCCTGTTCAGTTTTCACAAGAATATGTGTGTGGCAGTAACGCAGTTAGCTGTATTGGACTATGTTTGCTGAGCTTAGTGGTCTAATGATCAGAGGCCGCCAGAAATAGGGACAGAGGTAGTTTTAAGGGACTGGTGAAAATTTTTTGGACCATAACCAGAAGGCTGTCTCTAAGCAATTTCTTAAATTTATTGAGTACAATTAGACCGATTAATTCAGTTCCAGTTTCCTCTGCTAAGGCCTAACTGAACAGCTGCGCATGGGAAGCAGTGTGCCTCATAAAAAGAGCATGGGCCCGGGAGTCAGAGGACCTGGGGTTCTAATCCCGATTCGGCCAATTGCTGAGTGACCTTGGGTGAGTCATTTTACTTATTGTTGGTATTTGTTAAGCGCTTACTATGTGCAGAGCACTGTTCTAAGCGCTAGGGGAGATACAGGGTAATCAGTTGTCCCACATGAGGCTCACAGTTAATCCCCATTTTACAGATGAGGTAATTGAGGCACAGAGAAGTTAAATGACTTGCCCACAATCACATAGCTGACAAGTGGCAGAGATGTGATTTGAACCCATGACCTCTGACTCCCAAGCCTGGGCTCTTTCCACTGAGCCACGCTGCTTTTTCTATTCTGAATGCCTCACCTGCCTCATCTATAAAAGGAGGATTAAATACCTGTTCTCCCTCTTTCTTAGATCGTGAACCCAATGAGGGATAGGGAATGTCTCCAACCTTATTATCTAGTATCCACCCCAGCACTTAGTACAGGGCTTGGCACATAGTAAGGGCTTAAAGAAAGTTGTTATCATTATTATCATCATTATTATTGTTATAAAGCACAGAAGCTATTGCGATAAAGGATAACCTACCCATCCTTGGAAGTAGTGGTGATAATAAAAGAGATCATTGGGTATTGATGCTTAGACATAGGTGTAATGACATGCAACAGAAGCAGTGAGGCACTTGCCTGTCGTCTAGGAGTTTACACTCTTCTCAGTCAGTGGTGCGCATTGAGCACTCGCCATATGCAGAGCACTGTACTAAGCGCTGGTAGAGTCCAATACAACAGAGTCGATAGACCCAATTTCTTGTGGCCTTCACTAAATGCAAGAGTTGTGTCGTATTCAAAGGCGATCAATCAGTGGTATTTACTGAGAGTTTACTGTTTTAGAGCCAGAGCAGAGACTCATAAGGCTTCTGATGTACCTACCCAAGCACTTAGTACTGTTTATTAACAATGATAATAATTGGGTATTTGTTAAGCGCTTACTATGTGCCCAGCACTGTGTTAAGCACAGCCTACCGGAAAGATCATGGGCCTGGGAGTCCCAGGGTTGTGGGTTCTAATCCTCGCTCTGCCACTTGTCTCTTGTGTGACCTTGGGCAAGTCATTTTACTTCTCTGGTTCTCAGTTATCTCATCTGTAAAATGGGGATTAAGACTGTGAGCCTCATATGACATAGGGACTGTAGCCTTCCTGATTAGCTTGTATTTACCCCAGCGCTTAATACAGTGCCTGGCACGTAAGTAAGTGTGAGCCCATTGTTGGGCAGAGATGGTGGCTATCTGTTGCCTAATTGAACATTTCAAGCGCTTAGTACAGTGCTCTGCACATAATAAGCGCCCAATAAATACGACTGATTGAATGAATGAACGAATGTCATTAACAAAATAAAAGTACCGGCGCAGATATACCATACGCAGATCGGATGCTATCCCTGTCACAAATAGGGCTCACATTTAAGGGGGAGAGAGAACAGGTAATTGATCCCCATTTTAAGAATAATAATACTAATTGTATTTGTTAAGCATTTACTCTGTGCCAGGCACTGTACTAAGCACTGGGATAGATACAAGCGAATCGGGTTGGACACAGTCCTGTCCCTCGTGTAACTCACATTCTCAATTCTCATTTTACAGATGAGGTCCCTGAGTCCCGGAGAAATAAAGTGACTTACCCAAAGTCATACAACAGACATGTGGTGGATCTGGAATTAGAACCCATAACCATCCGACTCCCAGGCCCACGCTCTATTCGCTACGCTAAGGCATGGAGAAGATAACTGACTTCGCTCTCACGGCTTTGACTACCATCTCTACGCAGATGACACGCAGATCTACATCTCCGCCCCTGTCCTCTCCCCCTCCCTTCAGGCTCACATCTCCTCCTGCCTCCGGGACGTCTCCACCTGGATGTCTGCCCGCCACCTAAAACTCAACATGAGCAAGACTGAGCTCCTCATCTTCCCTCCCAAGCCTGGTCCGCTCCCAGACTTCTCCATCACCGTGGATGGCACGACCATCCTTCCCGTCCCGCAGGCCCGCAATCTCGGTGTCATCCTTGACTCGTCCCTCTCGTTCACCCCACACATCCTATCCGTTACCAAGACCTGCCGGTTTCACCTCTACAATATCGCCAAGATCCGCCCTTTCCTCTCCACCCAAACGGCTACCTTACTATTACGGGCTCTCGTTATATCCCGGCTAGACTACTGTGTCAGCCTTCTCTCTGACCTCCCTTCCTCCTCTCTCGCCCCGCTCCGGTCTATTCTTCACTCCGCTGCCCGGCTCATCTTCCTGCAGAAACGATCTGGGCATGTCACTCCCCTTCTTAAACAACTCCAGTGGTTGCCTATCGACCTCCGCTCCAAACAAAAACTCCTCACTCTAGGCTTCAAGGCTCTCCATCACCTTGCCCCTTCCTACCTCTCCTCCCTTCTCTCTTTCTACCGCCCACCCCGCACGCTCCGCTCCTCTGCCGCCCACCTCCTCGCCGTCCCTCGGTCTCACCTATCCCGCCGTCGACCCCTGGGTCACGTCCTCCCGCGGTCCCGGAACGCCCTCCCTCCTCACCTCCGCCAAACTGATTCTCTTTCCCTCTTCAAAACCTTACTTAAAAATCACCTCCTCCAAGAGGCCTTCCCAGACTGAGCTCCTCTTCCCCCTCTACTCCCTCTGCCATCCCCCCTTTACCTCTCCGCAGCTAAAGCCTCATTTTCCCCTTTTCCCTCTGCTCCTCCACCTCTCCCTTCCCATCCCCACAGCACTGTACCCGTCCGCTCAACTGTATATATTTTCGTTACCCTATTTATTTTGTTAATGAATTGTACATCGCCTTGATTCTATTTAGTTGCCATTGTTTTTACGAGATGTTCTTCCCCTTGACGCTGTTTAGTGCCATTGTTCTTGTCTGTCCGTCTCCCCCGATTAGACTGTAAGCCCGTCAAACGGCAGGGACTGTCTCTATCTGTTGCCGACTTGTTCATCCCAAGCGCTTAGTACAGTGCTCTGCACATAGTAAGCGCTCAATAAATACTATTGAATGAATGAATGAATGACTTGCCCAAGGCCACGCAGGAGGCAAGGAGCAGAATTGGCATTGGAATCCAAGTCCCCTGATTTACAGGGCCCCTGTAATTTCCACTAGAGGTTGTGGTTTCTAATCCCGGCTCCACCACTTGTCCGCTGTGTGATCTTGGACACGTCCCTCCACTTCTCTGTGCCTAAATTCCCTCATCTGTAAAATGGGGAGTGAGACTGTGAGCCCCTAGTGGGTCAGCCTGATTACCTTTTATCTACTCCAGCGCTTAGAATAGTGCTTGGCACATAATAAGAGCTTAACAAGATGCCATAATTGTTATTATTACAATCAAGAATGGTCTGCCTTGGGAGAAACCATCAAACTCTTTCCTTGCATACATAGAGAAGCAGCATGGCTCGGTGTTAAGAGCACGGGCTTGGGAATCAGAGATCATGGGTTCAAATCCCGGCTCCACCACTTGTCAGCTGTGTGACTTTGGGCGAGTCACTTCACTTCTCTGTGCCTCAGTTCCCTCATCTGTAAAATGGGCATTAAGACTGTGAGCCCCACGTGGGACAACCTCATTGCTTTGTATCCTCCCCAGTGCTTAGAACAGTGCTCTGTACATACTAAGCGCTTAACAAATGCCATTATTATTAGACAGCATCTCATAATGAGATGTACATCCCCTTGTTTCTATTTACTGCTATTGTTTTAATGAGATGTACCTCCCTTTGATTCTATTTATCGCCATTGTTCTTGTCTGTCCGTCTCCCCCGATTAGACCGTAAGCCCGTCAAAGGGCAGGGACTGTCTCTATCTGTTACCGAATTGTACATTCCAAGCGCTTAGTACAGTGCTCTGCACATAGTAAGCGCTCAATAAATACTACTGAATGAATACATTTCTTTTCTTTTTCTCATTTTTCTGGATCGAAGCAGCACGAAGTCAGCGGAGCAGCTCTGCCTTTCAGTGACCTCTGCTGGGCAGCGCTGGGGCTGGAGAAACACTTAAACCCTCTAAGCAGAACGTAGTGCACAGGGACACAAGAATCTCCTTTATCCCTGCCTCTGAAACTTTCTTTTTCAAACTGGCCATTGCATTAAAAGAAAAAAAAAAATCCAGCCAGAATCCGTGCAATAAAGTGCTTTATGATGATGAGAGCCTAAACCTGTTGTTGTTTCCAGGTTGACTGAAGCTCTCCCTCAAATTTAATAATAATGTTGGTATTTGTTAAGCGCTTACTATGTGCCGAGCACTGTTCTAAGCGCTGGGGTAGATACGGGGTAATCAGGTTGTCCCATGTGAGACTCACAGTTAATCCCCATTTTACAGATGGGGTAACTGAGGCACAGAGAAGTGAAGTGACCTGCCCACAGTCATACAGCTGACAAGTGGCGGAGCCGGGATTCGAACTCATGACCTCTGACCCCCAAGCCCGGGCTCTTTCCACATATTGTCCTCTCCCAAGCACTCAGTGCGTGTTCTGCACACAGTAAGCGCTCGATAAATACGATGACGGATTGAATGACTATATCGAGAGCGATGGATCAAATCGCTCATCAGTAGCATGTACTGAATGTTCATTAAAGAGATAATATAATAATAATGTTGGTATTTGTTAAGCGCTTACTATGTGCAGAGCACTGTTCTAAGCGCTGGGGTAGACATAGGGGAATCAAGTTGTCCCACATGGGGCTCACAGTCTTAATCCCCATTTTACAGATGAGGTAACTGAGGCCCAGAGAAGTGAAGTGACTTGCCCACAGTCACACAGCTGACAAGTGGCAGAGCTGGGATTCGAACCCATGACCTCTGACTCCAAAGCCCGTGCTCTTTCCACTGAGCCACGCTGCTTCTCTAAACTAGACTTTCCTCTGGAGTTTCACCTGCTACTGAGCGGTGACTGGGCGAAGAGTAAATCTCTCAAAAGTAGCAGAATGTTGCTGTTCCCAGGTGCTAAAAATACTTTCTAGTCATGGCGCACAACTGGTTCCCGCTCTGTACGGGAGTGGTTTTAAGGCAGTCAGTCAGCTGGCTCTCCCGCTATTTATCCTCACTCCTCTCCCACTACAAACCGGCCGGCACACCTCCCTCCACTAATCCCGACCTATTCACTGGGTCTCGGCCTTGATCCTCCCGCCGTCAACCTCTGGCTCACGCCCTCTCTCCTGCCTGGAACTCCCTCCCCCTTCACCTCCAGCAACCACTCCCGTCCTAATCTTCAAAGCCTTTCTAAAATGGCACCTCCCTCAAGAGGCCTTCCCTGATTAACTCTCACTCTCCTACGCCCTACTGTCACTTCAAGCCCTTCCAGGTCACCTCAGGCCCTAGGGTACTCGGATATCCCCAGGCCCTTAGGGATGTCCTTGGTAGTCCACTGTACCTCTATTTCCAGCACAACCTCAATAAGAGATTGTGTCGAGAAGCAGCACGGTGTAGTGGATAGAGCACAGGTCGTGGGTTCTAATCCCAGTTCCACCATGTGTCTGCTGTGTGACCCTGAGCAAGTCACTTCACTTCACTCGGCCTCAGTCACCTCAACTATAAAATGGGGATTGAGACTGTGAGCCCCATATGGGACAGGGACTGTGTCCAACCCGATTTGCTTGTACCCACCCTGGCACATAGTATCAACAGTCATTATTATTCTTTAAAGTCGTCTCTCCCCTTAATTGAATTTCTTTTTACTGTCCGCCTCCCACACCAGATTACAAGCTCCTTGAGGACAGGGATAAGAAAAATAAAAATAATGATGGTATTCGTTAAGGGCTTACTATGAGCCAAGCACTGTTTTAAGCACTGGGGTAGATTCAAGGTAATCAGGTCATCCCACGTGGGGTTTACAGTCTTAATCCCGATTTTACAGATGAGGTAATTGCAGCACAGAGAAGTGAAGAGTGACTTGCCCAAACTCACACAGCTGATAAGTGGCAGAGCCAGGATTAGAACCCCCAACCTATGACTTCCAAGCTGGTGCTCTTGTCACTAAGCCATGATCTCCCAAGAGCTTAGTACAGTACTTTGCACACAGTAAACTCTCAACAGATACAACTGAATGAACCACCTTAATTCTACTCTCACAAACATTTAGTTCAGTGCACAGCACACAGTAAGCGCTCAGTAAATACTATTGATTGCCTGAATGGTCCTCCCAGAGGCATATAAGGAGAACAACCCTCCCTCTGCCCTTAGAACCAAAATCCAAGCTACGTCGGGCTTCACGCTTCCGAAGGAAGGCTGGTCGGAGGAGGTGTGGCAAGTTACAGCCAATATTCCCTTTCCCAACAACTGCTGCGGTGACAGGTCCCTGAATGGGTCAACTTTCCACACGCTTAACGGGAACAACAAGGAGCAAAAGAGTAGATTGCTGCAGCTGCCCTGGTGTTCTCCTCCAATGAATTAAATCTTCTCTACTAATCAATCCATAAACAGCACTTACTGAGCAGTCACTCTGCGCAGAGAACTATACTAAATGCTTAGGGCAGTACAACAGAATTTGTAGACAAGATCCTGGCCCGCAAGAAGCTTACAGTCTAGCAGGGAGACAGACACTGTGTCCAATCTGATTATCCTGTCTCTACCCCAGTGCTTAGTACAGTTCTCGGCACATAGTAAGTGTTTCATACAATAGCAGTAATAATGATAGACCAGGGCTTTTCCCTCAGTAGGCACCTAATAAATGCCACTGTTATACAATAATAGCAATAATAGTAATAGACCAGGGCTTTTCCCTCAATAGGCACCTAATAAATGCCACTGTTATTAATAATAATCATAATAGTTGCCGAATTATACTTTCCAAGTGCTTAGTACAGTGCTCTGCACACAGTAAGCGCTCAATAAATACGGTTGAATGAATGAATTTGTTAAGCACTTACTATGTGTCAAGCACTGTTCTAAGCTCCCATGTTAATACAAGATAATCGGGTTGGACACAGTCCCTGTCCCACGTGGGGCTCACAGTCTTAATCCCCACTTTACGGGTGAGGTAACTGAGGCATAGAGAAGTGAAGTGACTTGTCTAAGATCACACGGCAGACAAGTGGTAGAGCTGGGAGTAGAACCCAGATCCTTCTGACTCCCAGGACCAACCTCTATCCATTAGGCCACAATGCTTCTCTAAAGTAATAATTGCAGTAGAATCACCATAATACTATCATTATCCCTATTACTAGTTCTATTATTCCTCTCCTGACAGAGTCGGGGTACAGTGGACAGCGCACAGAAACAGCTCTCCTCCCTAAAAAGCTAGGAGGAGTTATGTTAATAATAATTATTATTATTATTTGATATTTGTTAAGCATTCACTCTGTGCCAAGCACTGGACTAGTAAGCACTGGGGTGGATATGAGATTGAATACAGTCCCTGTCCCAGATGGGGCGCACAGTCAAAAGGGGAAAGAAAACAGAGAAGCAGTCCCCATTTTCTAGGTAAGAAAACTGGAACA
The DNA here is from genome assembly GCF_004115215.2 of Ornithorhynchus anatinus. Lineage (NCBI taxonomy): Eukaryota > Metazoa > Chordata > Mammalia > Monotremata > Ornithorhynchidae > Ornithorhynchus > Ornithorhynchus anatinus. Next base: position 62,223,248 of record NC_041735.1, on the reverse strand, counting down.
TAGAGAAGTTAAGTGATTGGCCTAAAGTTGCACGGCAGACAAGTGATGGAGCCAGAATTAGAACCCAGATCCTCTGGTTTCCCAGGCCCGTTGTCTTTTCACTAGAGTCATGCTGTTTCTCCAAATTCTATCAATCAATCAATCATATGCATCCTCTGACCCCTCGACACATCACTTGGACAAGGCAAAATGCAAAAGGAAGCTGATGAGCGGTTACCCTTCGAGTCCAGGAGTAATGTCCTGCGAAAGGTTTTTTATTTAAACTCCCATTTAGAGAAGGAAACTCCGATAAATGACTACGAGCTTTCGTCGCTCATAAAAGAGAAATTTAAATGGGCAATGTTGTGTTTCAAAAACATGTTTTACAAATTAACTTTTGTCCTGTTATTGTTAGCGGTAATAATAAATGTCATCTCTATGGCATTTGTGGGAGTCTTCTAACATGTGGGAAATGAGATTTTTCAACGGGAAAGCCTTTGAATTAAAGACTTTTGCCATTCCATATGAGGCCCCGAGGATGCGAAAGAGCCGCCACTGGAGAAAACGGAGAAGTTTGGGAGTTAAGTGGGTGTGAGGGCTTCGACCGAACCACTTTTCCAGTGGGGGAGTCTGGGAGAAATCCGCTTAGCTTTTGCAACTGCTTTTCCCGCTAGGCCTCACTGGCACACCGAAGGGACCTCTCACCTCAGTCCTGGCTCGTATACTTGGGTGGAAAGATGGGAGACCATCCGCCCTTCAGAGACCCATTTATTTTCTCTGGAAATGGAGTCTGAAAACAGCCTATAAGGCCGAGTCCCTGCCATGGTGACTATGGAAGGTCGCCACAGGCTAGGGTCAAAGGCCAAGGGAGAAACCCTTCCTCTTTCTTCCATGAATAAGTGTCTTTCGGGTGATAATAACAATAATAATAATAATAATAATGTTGGTATTTGTTCAGCGCTTACTATGTGCCCAGCACTGTTCTAAGCGCTGGGGGAGATACAGGGTAATCAGGTTGTCCCACGTGAGGCTCACAGTTAATCCCCATTTTACAGATGAGGGAACTGAGGCACAGAGAAGTTAAGCGACTCGCCCACAGTCACACAGTTGACAAGTGGCAGAGCTGGGAGTCGAACTCATGACCTCTGACTCCGAAGCCCAGGCTCTCTTCCACTGAGCCACGCTGCTTCCCCACATGTCAATGATCCACTACCTTAAATTACCAGACTTACTCTACCTTTCCACCCTGCCACTATTCTTTCTATTTAGTCCCATGATCCTCTCCTCCTTGTTTGGACATCTCAATGGCTGCATAGGGAAGGGGCACCTGGCACCGACAAAAAGTCATTTTAGTCCCTCTTGTACCCCGGGTGCCCACGAGGAGAGAGAGAGATCATGGGGCCTCTGTCCTATATATACATTTAAGTACCGAGGCAGGATGTGAATCAATAAAGAGATCTTTAACTGGTAGAGGTGGTTGATGAGCATGGCAGTGATGAGGAGCTGGGATTTCATTAGAGACGGTTTGCTGCGAGGGACAGAGACGGGAGAGTCAAGAGTGGGGATGGCTACAAGTTGCCTTGAAAAGAGTGAAGATGGTGAGCAGGAGACTCGTGGGTGAAGAAGGCTGATATGTAAGTTGGGGAGAGTTGTGAGAGATTTCTGAAGTCGGCCGGGACTACTCCACCAGGGTAGAATGTCCCTGACCAAAGAACCAACTAGGGCATCACAAGACCGACTGGGAATCCTGAAAAATGGCTGGTTCCCATGGGCAGAGAAGACCACAGCTGCTACCGAAGCCTGCTGAGAACCTAGAATTGTCACTCGGATGTGCTGACTTTGGCCATACTGGGTCAGTCCTGCACATAAGAAAGCGCTTAGTATAGCTCTCTGCACACGGTAAATAAACACGATTGATTGATTGACTGGATGAACAGAGTGTGCTGTATCTCTGCCCGTCTCTGCCCACCTTCCAGCTCTGTGTCACGGTGGTAACTAGACTGGCAGGACTTGCCACCAGCCCTATCATCAGTTCCCCATACGTGGCTTGTTGATACTGAGAAGTCTCGGGACTAGGGCCCGTTTGCCATCACCGACGGGAGTCTTTCCATCCCACCAAGGGCTCCCCCCGATCCTCATGAAAACGTTCCTCTACCTTCGGAAGTCTCCGTCACACAACTTCCTTTCCCGCTGTAACGCTGCAGAGATTTCTACCCATAACAATAATAAAAACCGTGGCTCTGCCAGTTGGTATTTTGCCCTTATTATAAAATTTGAAATGGAAACTGTGGCTTTGACGAAAACAGTGAAATTCCAGTAAGTGGAATTAGTCATCCTTTGTGTGTACCAGGGTTGGATTTCAAACAGCAAGGAGATGCTCTCTGCCCTTGCAGTGGAAGCAAACATTCTCAAATAAAAAAAGAAACCTATGTATACTCGAGGCAGCCCAAAAGAGAGTGAGTAACATTTGACATTTTAAAGTCTGGAATTTCAGCCACCATCTCTGTTCCCCAGAGGAGACGCATCTTACAAAATATTTGATTCATTGTGGTATCTTTCTTTGATACGACAGGCTGAAAGTCCACAGAGGGGGAGGGAAACAATAAAAACATCTTTGATTTTACTCCTCATGGCCTAAGAAGTGCTTTAAACCAGTAATAAAGAACCGGAGTTTCAGATTATATGACTGTCGAGGGAATGAAGATCACTGAAATCGAATGCGTTCTTGACAGGAATCCTTTTTTTTTTTTTTTGGTATTTGTAAAGTGCATACTATGTACTAGGCACTGTACTAAGCACTGGGGTAGATACAAGCAGGTTGGACACAGTCCCTGTCCCACGTGGGGCTCACAGTCTTAATCCCCATTTTACAGACGAGTACCTGAAGTAAAGAGACGTGAAAAGACTTGTCCAAGGTCACACAGCAGACAGTGGCAGAGTCGGGATTAGAAGCTAGGTCCTCTGACTCCCAGGCCCCTGCTTTAACCATTCGACCACACTTTTTCTCGGCGTATTCAGTCTCTCTCTCAGACACTCATGCAGCTCTTTATTTCCACTCTTTGTAGACAGGATTTGATCTCCACACTTTCATTTAGTACTTTGGAAGTGTTACTATAGAAGCAGCGTGGCTCAGTGGAAAGAGCACGGGCTTTGGAGTCAGGGCTCATGAGTTCGAATCCCAGCTCTGCCACTTGTCGGCTGTGTGACTGTGGGCAAGTCACTTAACTTCTCTGTGCCTCAGTTCCCTCATCTGTAAAATGGGGATTAAGACTGTGAGCCCCACGTGGGACGACCTGATTCCCCTATGTCTACCCCAGCGCTTAGAACAGTGCTCGGCACATAGTAAGCGCTTAACAAATACCAACATTATTATTATTATTATTACCGGTTTTCTTCCACTCAGTGTTTCACTCTAAGACACCAGACTAAGTATACTATGTGCCACATATATAATACACTTACAATAATATCTACTCTGTTGGTCATGTGCCGAAAAACAAAGTGGAACGCGTTCAATTTTTTTTAATTCTGAGTTTAAAACCACATGATGTTATGGAAGCAGCATGGCCTAGTGGATAAAGCACGGGCCTGGGAGTCAGAAGGACCTGGATTCTAATTCTGGCTCTACCTCTTGTCTGCTGGGGGACATTGGGTAAGTCATTATACTTCCTCCGTGTCTCAGTTACCTCATCTGTAAAACAGGGATTAAGACTGTAAACCCCACAGAGGACATGGACTGTGTTCAAATTGTATCTAGTAGCTATCCCAAAGCTTAGAACAGCGACTGGCACATAGTAAGTGCTTAACAGATGCTACTAAAAAGGAAAAAAAGTTCCACTCCCTAGGTAGTGATTCACTCCACCTCAAGACCTCCACAAGCTTCTTCACCTTTCCATCAGTCCCAAGTGGGGGGTTGGACTTGTTGCTCTGACAGCGCAGGGCAGGACAGCCTGCGGGGTAGTGGCCTCCTCTCGACCCCAGATCCGATGGGATTTGCCCTCTAGAAAAGCAGGAATGGCTCATCTGAGACCTTACAGATTTACTTTCTTAATGTCAGCTCATTAACGCCTTCTGGAAATTGTTTTTTAAAAAAGACTAATCCTCTTAAGCGGGCCTCCTGCAATCTTTATTTTGGAATGGGACTCCTTGCCACCCGTTACCCAGGCTCTCTGCAGCCATATCTCTGAGAAACAACCCTCTCTGCTGAGAGAAGATGGAAAGCTTCAAGCCAAAAGCCACAAGAGAAAAGTTTTAAATAAGATACTCTGTCTATGGATCGCTACCTCACAGCCCCACTGGACACTGGTTAGTTCCCAAACTCTATTCACCCTGTCAAGTCCACAGTCCAAGTCCGCTGAGAAGCAGCGTGGCTCAGTGGAAAGAGCCCGGGCTTGGGAGTCACAGGTCATGGGTACGAATCCCGGCTCTGCCACTTGTCAGCTGTGTGACCGTGGGCAAGTCACTTAACTTCTCTGTGTCTCAGTTACCTCATCGGTAAAATGGGGATGAATTGTGAGCCTCACATGGGGCAACCTGATTACCCTGTATCTACTCCAGTGTTTAGAACAGTGCTCTGCACATAGTAAGCACTTAACACATACTAACATTATCATTATTATTATTATTATTATTAAGTCCAGGAGTGGATTAGTAACACTCTGCAATAGCCCTCTTGGCTTAGAGGCTGACTCTCCCCTCCCCCAGGACCTGGCTATCCCAGGGGGCGAGCCTGCATTTGTCTAACTGGCCCAAGTGGCCAACTGCCCTTCTTTCAGAAGTCCAGAAAGAAGATGGTGTTTGGGTGAACAGCAACTCAATCACCAAGGCCAGGAGGCAGTGGAAGCCAAAAGGGGCAGGGCCAGGAAAGGGAGAGGGGAGTAGAAGGGGGATAGGGAGAAAAAGGGGTGGGGAAAGAGGACCTGTGGGAGAGGAGGAAAAGGAAAACATGGAAGAGGGCAGGAAGAAAGGATAGAGAAGAAGAAGCAGGGGAAGGGAGGGAAAGGGACTAGGGGAAGAAATTACCAATTTCCCAATCAATCAATGATATATATATATATATATATAATATATTTTTATTATCTTATTATTATTACTATATTATTTAGTATATGTATTTAATGGTATTTCTTAAGCACTTACTTATGTTCCAGACACTGTACTGGGATAGAAACAAGTTTATGAAATTGGATTCAGTCCATGTCCCCCTTGGGGCTCACAGACTTAATCCTCATTTTGCAGATGAGGTAACCAAGGCCCAGAAAAGTTAGGTGACTTACCCAAGGTCACCTAGAAGACAAGTGGTGGAGTTAGAATGAGAACCCAAGTCTTTCTGACCTCCAGGCCCAGGCTCTCAGAGCACTGTACTAAGTGCTTGGGAGAGTCCACAAGGAACTTACTAGTTGAGTGGAGGAGCTGCTGTATACTTTGCTATCACAGTCTTCTCCTCCAGCAGCACTCTCCCGGGAGCGCCGGCAGAAACACTCTCCACATTGGCCCATTAGTCTATGTCTCCTCCCCCACTCCGGACTGGGTCCTGGGCCTGGCCCGGCCCCCGTCTCCACTGGGCACACTGGGTGGAAATGCGGTGTAGACGGCAGCCGCACCACAGGAAAAGTAGCTGGGATGCAGCGATAGCAGCAGCGGGATCACGGAAGGCCGAGAGTGGACAGACACCATTCCGCTAAAGGTCAACAGATTTACTCGACGGGGACCAGGAATGATTACCTGGTGTTGGTCAGGAATTGTCTCTATCTGTTGCCAAACTGTACATTCCAAGCGTTTAGTACAGTGCCCTGCACACAGTAAGCACCCAATAAATACAATTGAATGAATTCCTGGTACAACCGCATCCCCACCAGGCCCCCCGATAGCAGTCAGTTATAGTGGTGGTGGCAACAGAAGCAGGTGTTGCAGCTGAAGAGGAGGAAGATGAAAAAGAGCTCTGCTCCGCTCTTCCCCTTCTTCTTTCTCCCCCTTCTTGCAGCGGTGGCGGCCCCTGCTGCCACTGTCAGCACCCTCCGAGCAGAAGGGCCCTCTTCGGCCACCGTGGAGGGTGGGAAGGAACCCCAAGATCCATGGCAATCCCACTGAAAGCGAGACTTCTGGTCACTCTAGGTTAATCCACGGCCTAATGGATAGACCCCGGGCCTGGGAGTCAGGAGGACCTGGGTTCTAATCCTGGCTCTGCCACTTTCCGGCTGTGGGACCTCGGGCAAGTCACTTACTTTCTCTGTGCCTCAGTCATCACATCTAAAAATGGGGATCAAGACTGTGAGTCCCACATGGGGCCTGATTACCTTATTACCCTAGTGCTTAGAACAGTGCCTGGCACATAGGAAGTGCTTACCAAAAACCATTTAACTAAGCGTTTGGGAGACTACGATATAACAGAGTTGGTAGACACGTTCCCTGCTCATAACAGGTTCACAGTCAAAAGGTCCCCAAATGTCACCTATCCCCTGGAGTCTTGCCTGGAGAGCTCTGTCCAGTGGTCTCCCATCCTATGATCCTCCTGGTAGGCTGGCTGATAGACGCCTCCTCTGCTCCCTCTCCCCCTCCATTCTCCCCTCGCACCTAATGAGAAGGTAGAATCACCCTGCCGTTGCAGCGGCCATGTTAGCTGCAAGACTGGGCACTTCCAAGGGTGAAAGGAGTCCCATCCCAGCTGATGGAGGAACCAGGAATAAATTGAGGCACAGAGGAATTCAATGGCTCAGTGGTTGGATGCATCACCCAAAAGCAGAGGAGGAAGAAGAGCTAATGAGGGAAGTCACCCAGAGGGTCTCTCAGTTGAGAAGCAGCGGGGAAGAGTGAAAGAGCAAGGTCCTGGGAGTCAAAATCAATCATATTTATTGAGCACTTACTGTGTTCAAAGTGCTGTACTAAGCCCTTCAGAGAGTACAATATTCAGAGTTGGTAGACACATTCCCAGCCCGGAACGAGAAGGAACTGGGTTCTAATCCCGTCTCTGCCATCTGTCTGCTGCGTGACCTTGGGAGAGTCTTCCACTGCTCTGCGCCTCATTTACCTCCTCTGTAAAATGGGGATTAAAACTGTGAGCCCCTTGTGGGATGTGGGCTGTGTCCAATTCGATTATCTTGTATCTGCCTCAGTGCTTACTACAGTGCCTGGCACATAGTATGCGCTCAACAAATCCCATTTTTAAAAATAAGTTGATTGACTGATTGATTGACTCACATTTAAGCACTCCTCTCACCACCACTTTTTCGCCTGTTACAGATAATCTGGAATATACTGGGCATAGATTTCACTTCCCCGAAAGTCTGATTGATTTTAGGGATTTCCTGTGAGGTGCATTACTTTTTCATTCATCAAAATTTTAAGTAGGAATTTTATTTCTTTGCTACGAGAACTCCAAGTCCAAAGCTAGTTACCCAAACATAGAGCGGAGGACGGGAAAAGGAACTGTGTGCTCATGATCTGCTTTTGTGACTAAATCATAGCCCTTGGCTTTGGGGGATTTTCACTCACACCTCTCCTCCCAGTAGTGGCTGCATTGCTGAGGCATTACGGTATCTCATTGTTCCTTTTCTGCTGGGCTGTGTCAGACCTCAGACTCGGGAAAAATGAGCAGGATTCAGCTTGCCAGGTGCCTACAAACAAAGGCTCCTTTCTCCTGCAGGTGAATGACTGTGGTAAATATCTGGTGGAAAACGAATGTTCTCCCAAAATATCTGTCCCCACTGGTCTCCACGGTCCAAGTGGTCTCCAGCAGAGGAAAGACGGATCGCGGTAGAGACAAGTGTGTTCACATAGGAAGGGCATCTTAATGAGCTACAAAGTTTACGGTCCCCACCTGAAACATCCACACATTTGGTTTTTGCTCCTTGGAATCTCACAACCCAGGGACCCCACCAGCCTTCACATTAATGGGGAATCTCCCTGTTCCCCAGAGCCAACAAGATTCCCTCCAGCCTGGATCCCGTTGAACAGATGACTGAAGAACAGAGTTGACTGCGCGCTATGTGAACTGAAATGTGACTTCTGACCAAAATGCGGGTCAGCGGATAATTAACTATTTAATCAATCGAGTAGCAGTGTGGCCTATTGGATAGAGCATGGGCCTGGGAATCAGAGGGACCTGGGTTCTAATGCTACCTTTCCCACTTCTCTGTTGGTACTAGTTACGCTCTTACTTTGTGCCAGGCACTGTATTAAGCCCTGAGGTGGAGACAAGCATATTGAGTTGGACACAGCCCTTGTCCCATGAGGGCTCACAGTCTTAATCCCCATTTTACAGATGAGGTAACTGAGGCCCAGAGAAGTGAAGTGACGTGCCCGAGGTCACACAACAGGCAAGAGGCATTTGGGCTCTTGTACTTACCCCAGTGCTTAGAACAGTCTTTGCCACATAGTAAGCATTTAACAAATACCAAAAAGAAGAAAAGAAAAAAAAAAGACTTCTGGGCTAATAAGCATCAGGCCCAGTAGGCTAGTTCCTTTTCAGCCCCACAATCCTAAAGGATGACCCTGGGGCAGCAGTGGCTACTGTGCAGGAAATGGCCACAAAATAGATAAAACAGAATGATGGGATGAAGAAGAAAGTCTGACAAGAGGAACGTGTACTGAACTCTACCGAGCACTTAGAACAGTACTCTGTACAAAGTAAGCGCTCAGTAAATACCACTGACTGATTAACCAACCTTGCAGGAGTGATTGTCATTTTTCAAATCCATATTAACAACATCAGTAATAATGAACAAAAGCACAATTATTATAATGTGAGCTGAGCTGCGGTTATATATGCTAAAGTTGTCATAAACTGGAACAAACTGTACTCTGTGTGTTCGAGACCCCTTTGTCTTCCACATAGAATTATTGCACTGAGTCGATGCGCCCTTCATAATACAAGAGAATCAAACTCAGTAATCTTCAGTGTTGAAGAGACGGGTTAAAACAGTTCTTGGGTCGTAAATCCTTTTCCATGCATGAAATTATGAAGCAAGTTGTGAGGATAATAAAAAAAACCAAAAACTTTCTAGCACTCATTATTCTATTCCCATCTTCACGACTTACATTTATATGTATAATCAGTTATCTCTCCAATCCTTTCATTCTGATTCATCTATACAAACTATTATATGCTTGTTCTTCCTCCCTCTCTTCCCATCTGAAAAAAAAAATTTCTGTCTTCACCATTAGATTGGAAGCTCCTTGAGGATAGGGAATATAAATCTTGGATCTGAGGAATTTTTCCAAGCACTTAGTATAAGGCAGTGCACAAAGTAGGTGCTCAGTACCATTGATTGAGGTAATATAGAATTATTTTTATGGTAAGGAATTCTTATTAGGAAGAAAGCGGAGGACGAACAGACAAAATGAGATGCCTAGTTTCCTCAGATCCGGGTTCCTTTCAGAGGAAACTGATCCATTAAATCACATAGCTCCTCAGAAGCTAGGCAAGTCACTTAACTTCTCTGTGCCTCAGTTACCTCATCTGTAAAATGGGGATTAAGAGTGTAAGCCCCATGTGGGACAACCTGATTACCTTGATTCTACCCCAGCGTTTAGAATAGTGCTTGGCACATAGTAAACACTTAACAAATACCAACATTATTATTATAATTATTATGATTATGAATTCACAACTCTCTAATTATAATAATGGTATTTGTTAAGCACTTACTATGTGCCGAGCACTGATCTAAGCGCTGGATAGCCCATCCGGAACTACCTCAACCACATGGAGCTGTTTAAAAGAGTTTGAGCCCCTACATACATTAATGCTGAAAATTGCGATGCTTTAGCTAGTGAGACTTTTATCTCAATAGGACAGACTTGGCTAGCACATTAAATAGCCACAGTTCTTGCTAACTTGCTCCAACATTGCATTCCTGAAATTTTCTACCTTTTTATGATCCAAATCTCAACCTAAACCATATTTTGACATTACTGGGTTGTTACTGCCACAGAAGAAAAACTGTTCTGTTCCAGGAAACACAAAGAAAACCTGTGGTCTGGAGGCACTCAAGTGTTAATAGGTTTGACTGATCACATTGAAGAGGAGACATGATGAAAAGCACCTGCCACTTGGCCATCCTGGTCACAGAAAAAGAGAAAATGATAAATCCTGTTTAGAGAAGGGAAAGAGAGGAAAATCAATGGCATCCATCAGTGAAGGCCCTTCCATTAAACTAGTGTCTGACACTATTTGCCACAATACTAGACATCAAGAGTAGGATAAAAGACACGATAATAATAATAACGATAATAAGCACTTACTATGTATCAGGCACAGTAATAAGAGCTAGGCAGATAGAAGCTAATCAGGTTGGAGACAGTCCCTGTCCCACATAGGGCTCACAGTCTTAATCCCCATTGGACAGATGAGATAACTGAGACACAGAGAAGTGAAGTGACTTACCCAAGGTCATACAACACAGGCAGAGCGGGGATTAGAACGCAGGTCCTTCTGACTCCCAGGTCCTTGCTCCGTCCATTAGGCCAAGCTGCTTCTTCATCCTCCTCAGCATCAATCATTTCTTACTGAGTTCCCACAAGGCATGTGGCATTGGACTGAAGAGAAATGAAGTGATGGAAAACAATCCAGATTGGGTTTGCTATTTTTAGCTGAGAGAATTAACAAGCTTTGCTTCTTCTATCTGGACGGGGTCTCCCTCGTGAGACGGGGAGTGTTTCTCATCTGATTAGCCTGTAGTGTTTAGCGCACCGTAACTACTTCATCCCTGTTATTAAGCAGTTTTCTATCCACATGTGGCCAGATGGACCATAGAATCCACGTAGAAATCGTTGTATACTGAGGATTTCAGTATGCGATGCGGTCACGTTCCTGTGACCTTCTGAGAGTGGTGGAAAGGGCTCCCCCAAACCACCTGGGGAGTACTCACGTTGAAAATTACAGGCCCTGCTTGCAAACAATCTGAAGTCTTTTGCCCTATCAGTGAGTAATTGATATATCAAGTTCATATTAGCCCCCTGGAGGGGCCCAGGTCCAAACTCCAACAATTTCATGTCCAACAAGAACGGTGAACTTGAAAACAGGAATGACAGGTGCTGGGAAGAACAGGGCTTATTCTTGGAATTCTTAATAATGTCGGTATTTGTTAAGCGCTTACTATGTGCCGAGCACTGTTCTAAGCGCTGGGGTAGACACAGGGGAATCAGGTTGTCCCATGTGGGGCTCACAGTCTTAATCCCCATTTTACAGATGAGGTAACTGAGGCACCGAGAAGTTAAGTGACTTGCCCAAAGTCACACAGCTGACATGTGGCCAAGCAGGGATTCGAACCCATGACCTCTGACTCCAAAGCCCGTGCTCTTTCCACTGAGCCACGCTGGGGAATTTGAAGTCCTAGACATAGAGTAGTCCCAGCAGTAATTTCTTAAATTTCTAATGCACGGGTTCTAGATCTCCCCTGCTGAAGTCTGGCATTCTAGCTCCACTTTTATCCTCTTCTTGTTTTTTATTGTATTTGTTAAGCTCTTACTATGTGCCAGGCACTGTACTAAGCACTGGTATAGATACAAAGTAATCAGGTTGGACATAGCCCATGTCTCACACGGGGCTCACAGTCTTAATTCCCATTTTAAGATGAGGTAACTGAGGCAAAGAGAAGTTAATTGACTTGCCCCAAATCACACAGTAGGCAAGTGGCAGAGGCAAAATTAGAACCCTTGTCCTTCTGACTTCCAGGCCCGTGGTCTCTTCACTAGGCAATGCTGCTTCTCACCTGTGACCTCTTCTTCAAGAGATTAGGGAAAAAATGGAAAATGTTTTATCAGGGGAAAGTAGTGTGGTCTAGCGGTAAGAGCGTGGGCCTGGGAATCAGAGGATGTGGGATCTAATCACGACTCTGCCACTGACATGCTATGCAACCTTGAGCAAGTCACTTCCTTTCTCTGGGCCTCAATTTCCTCATCTATAAAATGAGGATTCCTTACCTGTTCTCCCAGTGCCTTAAATGGTGAGCCCCATGTGGGACAGAGAAGATGTCTAATCTGATTATCTCGTGCCTACCCCAGTGATCAGTTTAGTGTTTGGCACATATTAAGGATTTAAGAAATACTCTCAGCATTATTCTCCTCCTTATCATCATCAATAAGCAGGAACCAGTGGGTAGAGCATGGGCCTGGGAGTCAGAAGGGCATGGCTTCTTAACTCTGCTCTGCCTCTTGTCTGCTATGTGATCGATTACTTTGTATCTATACCAGTCATGTTTGGCCTTGGGCAAGTCACATGGTTTCTCTGTGCCTCAGTTTCCTCATCTGTAAAATGCTATTTAAGACTATGAGCCCCACGTGGGAAAACCTGATTACCTTGTATTTATCCCAGCACTTAGAACAGTGCTTGGCAGTGCTTGCACAATAGTAAGCACTTAACAAATACCGTAATTATTATCATCATATTATGACCCTATACATGGGGATCAATTTTGTGTTCAAACACACATGCAATCAAATCACACCCTCCTCACGTCTGACCACTTTTTGTGGAGAAAATCCCAGCAACTGAATCAGGGTAAGATGGGCAAGCACACCAGCAAATACTCCATCGATCAATGGTATTTATTGACCATTTACTGTATGCTGAGCATCGAATTAAGAGCTTGAGATAATAATAATATTAATAATTATGGTATGTGGAAAGAGCACGGGCTTTGGAGTCAGGGCTCATGAGTTCGAATCCCAGCTCTGCCACTTGTCGGCTGTGTGACTGTGGGCAAGTCACTTAACTTCTCTGTGCCTCAGTTCCCTCAACTGTAAAATGGGGATTAAGACTGTGAGCCCCAAGTGGGACAACCTGATTCCCCTATGTCTACCCCAGCGCTTAGAACAGTGCTCGGCACATAGTAAGTGCTTAACAAATACCAACATTATTATTATTATTATTTGTTAAGTGCTTACTATGTGCCAGAAACTGTACTAAGCGCTGGGGTGGATATAAGCAATTTGAGTCAGATGCAGTCCCTGTACCACTTGGGTCTCAAATTCTCACTCCCCATTTTACAGATGAGGTAACTGAGGGACGAAGAAGTTCAGTGACTTGCCAAGTTCACACGGCAGACAAGTGGCAGAGCGGAGATAAGAACCCATGACCTTCTGACTCGGAGGCCCACACTCTTATCTATCCACTATGCCATGCTGCTTCTCTAATACAATCCAGTAGAACGGGTTGACATGATCGCTGCCATCAAGGATCTTACAGTCTGAGAAAGGCAGAAATTAAAATAAATGTAGGGGAAGAAACAGAGCAGAAGGAGATGCACATAGAGGTGGATGCATGTAAAATACAATGTTTACTACTCTAGTCGATAGAATCTTGAGAAATCATCTGTAAGTGGTTCAGCAGTTACATTAAATATTAACACAGAGGAAAGCCCATCCTATTCTATAATTATTTACTCCCACACCTGCTGTCTACCCTTGATTTATTTAATGTCATCTACAAGTCTGTTGGGATGGGCAGCTTTCTGGGCCATACTTTACCATCTGGACAGAACGGGTTTCCCACAGAAACCATTAACTTGGTATTAATTCACAGAGACCTGTGTGTCGTCCCCAGAAGAAAATCAGGTGGGTCAGGATGGCACTCAGAGATTTGGCTCTTTTTGCCCAGAACAGACAACAATTGGCAGTTTATGGCCCCTAAAGTGTAGACAGCTCTGTTTGCACATGACTCTACCACCGTCATCCATTGCCTCACCACCGGGCACTGGGACGCAGGCTCTGACCGGCGTTCGGGTCAACGGCGAAGTGGCTGGCATGCAGGGACGTTCTGTAGGTCTCGCATTTGGGAAAGATTCAAGATAAGACCATGTTAATTTTCCCCTTTGCCCGAATTTGAAAATCATCAGACACTCGCCATGCCAGCCTTCTTGATGTATGCCAACCAAGCAGCAGGGAGGATCTGGCTCTAATCCCGGCTCTGCCGCTTCCCTGTTGTGTGACCTCGAGCAGGTCACTTCGCTTCTCTGTTCCTCAGTTTCCCATCTGTAATATGGGGATTAAATATCTGCAGTCCCTCCTACTGAGACTGGGAGTCCCATGTGACCCAGGGATTGGGTCTAACGATGAACCACGTCTCCGCATCCCGTGCTTGACACAGAGTAAGTGCTTAACAAATACCATTATTATTATTATCATCATTTGGGTCGGGAAATTTGGGTGCGGGGAGGAAAATGGATTTTATGGGATGAGGAGAGGGCCTCAGCCCGGCTCAAGCCGCTGCCCCTGCGGGCCACTGGCGGAGAGGTCTGAAGAGGCCATGGCGGAGGGAGGAGGAGGAGGAGGGGAGAAGGAGGAGGAGGCAGCGGTGGCGGCTGCCACCTGACACTGGGGTCTTTGGTGGGGCCCCTTCCCCGTCGTCCCAGCCTCCTGTCATCCATATTTGTTGAGTGCTTAACTGGGTGCAGAGCACTGAACTAATGCTGGCCAGTAGAGTTGGTAGACACGATCCCTGCCCTTGAGGAGCTTAAAATCTACTGCAGGGAGAGCACTCTGCTAAGCACTTGGGAGAGTACAATGCTCTTTAGTAGACATTCATTCAATAGTATTTACCGAGCGCTCACTGTGTGCAGAGCACTGTACTAAGCGCTTGGAATGTACAATTCGGCAACAGAACATCATCTCTGCCCTTGAGCAGCTTACAATCTACTGTGTGGAGACCACTGGGCTAAGCACTTGGGGGAGTCCAGTAAAATTATTAGACATGATCCCTGCACTCGATGAACCTACAATGCACTGTGTGCGGTGCACTGTACTAAGCATTTCTGAGAGAACAGTAGAGTTGAACAGACTCAATTCCTGCCCTGAAAGAACTTCACCAGTCTAAGACTTCCTTGGCCCAGGACACGCAGACACGGTCTCCCTCCTTTCACGAGGTTTGAACACAGCACTCATAAGGAATGAGTAAAATAGATCACAAACGAGTTTAAAATCAACTCTGGTCAATCTTTATGAAGGCAAAGAAAGAGTTCCATCAGTCACCCAAACTTATGAAATTGTCCAATTTCAAAGCTGAGCAAAGTAGTAAGCTGTATATAATAATAATAATAACAATAATAATAATGTTGGTATTTGTTAAGAGCTTACTATGTGCAGAGCACCGTTCTAAGCGCTGGGGTAGAAACAGGGTAATCAGGTTGTCCCACGTGAGGCTCACAGTCTTCATCCCCATTTTACAGATGAGGTAACTGAGGCCCAGAGAAGTCAAGTGACTGGCCCACAGTCACACAGCTGACAAGTGGCAGTGCCGGGATTCGAATCCATGGCCTCTGACTCCCAATACCGGGCTCTTTCCACTGAGCCACGCTGCTTCTCTGAGTCTATGAGTTATATCATATCAGCTCATATCTATGAGTTGATTTCCTTGAGAAATCACAGCTGGGCTGGAATTTGCAGACTTTGGTATCTCCTCCATGGAATTAACCTGTAGTATTAGTGTGCCTTTTCCATTTTCCGTGTTCACTCCAAAACTAGGGATCGTAGAGACGGGAATTCCAAGAGGGAACCGACAACCTTTTGAAAACTGAAAACCGTGCTGGGTTGCATGCAGAATATTTCCTCAGCCTACGGACCTTTTAGGTAACTGCTTTCAGAGCACAACATCTTAGCTGAAGAGACACAAATCTCTCTTCACATCTCAGGGTCAGTTTCACTGGTTCACCTCAGGTTTGTTATA
Source organism: Ornithorhynchus anatinus (assembly GCF_004115215.2). Taxonomy (NCBI): domain Eukaryota; kingdom Metazoa; phylum Chordata; class Mammalia; order Monotremata; family Ornithorhynchidae; genus Ornithorhynchus; species Ornithorhynchus anatinus. The sequence continues at coordinate 62,207,608 of NC_041735.1, read as the reverse complement.
AAAGATCACATAGCGGTGTCTGGTTTGTTCAATTTTTCATACTTAAGTAAGAACAGCTTTGAACCTTCTTGGCCTGCCAAGATATGCACTACTTTTAAAGTGAAGATGCTATTCTTTCAAAAAGCATCACCCAATATGATATTCTCCATAAACACTATATCATATGAAGAATACATACTTTCCCTACATTAACTTTCTCACTCGGTTTAATGGTCAAATGAAAAATACATCTGGCAGACACCAGGGAGTTTGTTCTTTGGATCTTTGATAAAAATCTGCCCTATCTGGTAGTAAAAATAGCAACTGTGGTATTTCTAAAGTGCCATGTGCCAGATACTGTATTCATTCATCCAACTGTATTTACTGAGCACTTACTGTGTGCAAAGCTCTATACTAAAGCGCCTAGGAGAGGACAATATAACAACAGACACATTCCTGCCCACCATGAGCTCACAGTCTAGAGGGGGAGACAGATACTAATATAAATAGATAGATGGATAGATGGATAGATGGATAGATTGGATAGATGATAGATAGATAGATATAGATAAGACAGATGTGCTGTGGGAATGGGAGGGTGGATGAATGAAGGAGCAAGTAAGAGCATCGCAGAACCAAGTGGGAGAAGAGGAGGGATTTCTGAAGGAAGGCTTCTTGGAGGAGATGTGCCTTCAGTAAGGTTTTGAAGTGGGGGACAGCAATTAAGGGAGAGCAGTTATTTGGACTAAGCACTAGGGTAGATGCGAACAAATCAAGTTGGACGCAGTTCTTGTCCCACATTGGGCATAGTGTTAATTCCCATTTTACAGATGAGGTAACTGAGGCACAGAGGAAATGAAATGACTTGCCCAAGGTCACATAGCAGACAAGTGGAGGATACAGGATCGGAGCCCAGGTCCTTCTGACTCCAAAGCCCATGCTCTATCCACTAGGCAACACTACTTTCCCTTTGTATTCAAACATGTGGTCCCGGGGGGGGTGAAATGGACCAATGGGTATATGTGTGACTGAAAAGGCTAATGTGGGACCTGAAGTCCCAGCAGCATTGTGCACCCAAAAAGTTTGTCATTCTGTGCTGTGGACTCGTTTGATGATTGCAGCACCTGTTTTCTCTTTCGCCGCCTTCTCTTTTATTCCTTTTGAAGGCTCTGCTCCAAGAGAGACATGCCTTTGTTGCTTGCTGGGTTTCATGCTGGTCTGTCTGTGGCAAATGACTCCCCGTTTTCAGCGGGGAAGCAGCATTTTCTGGCTTCTAACCAGAAGACCCCACCTCTTCCCTAACTGGGATTTAGACTCACATCTCCAAGTTAACCTTTTCCCATCAGGATGTCCTGAAGTGTGGCAGAGACTTTGGAATCTTTCAACCCAATTCATTAATAAAGTCAGAGGGGCTTTTTTTTTTTTTTTTTGCCTAGGCCTGGGCACTCCGACTCCCAGACAAAAATCCTCAAGGAAAGTTCAAGGACTGTCTGCCTCAGTGAACTGACACTACTTGGGCTAGTCCACACCCACTCCTCCTGGCCTGCAGAAAGCTAAGACTCTCTCCTCAGAAGGAGACCGGCTCCAGCTGGCCCGGCGGGTCGATGGGGGCCATTAAAATTTCATGTGCATCGAATTGGGCCATATGGAGAGGTGGAAGGAGGCAGGCACCCTTTGGAGAGATGATGAGCTCTTTGGTGAGCGGGGGGAAGAATGTGGGGAGGGAGAAGGAGGAGCCGTCAAACTGATGCTTCCCCAGACTTCTCCCAGCTGGTGTCTCAACCCAAGATGGCCGGTGCTTTCTTTGTTTCAAATCCAACTGCCACAAGGAGTGTCCCATCCAGATGAAGCTGAGGATTTCTGAGCCTTTGGGAATGTCTCGGGCTCATTAGCCAGACTCAGCATCCACAGGATGAGGTCTGATTGTGGAGTGGAAGGGTGATGTCACTGAACCCCACCGGGAGGTGGCCCAGATCATAGGGGCGGAAAGGTGCCACCCTGTCTTCTATGTAGACCTGGCAATTTCTCACTGTTGCCTAAGCCCTGATGAGCAGAAATGTCCCCCTTGCACCCATGCAGAGCCCAGATTTAGCTTCCAGGGGTTGGTGGGGAGGTCATCCACACAAGCCCCAGTCAATCAATAGTATTTATTGAGTGCTCGTTTTGTGCCGAGCACTGTACTAAGTGCTTGGGAGAGTATAATGCAATAAAGCTGGCTGACACGATCCCTGCCCCACGAGCATACCCAGGGACTGACATGATCTATCCTGGTATTACAGGATACTTTACAATACAATCATCTTGCATGGTACTGTCCCGAGTGCTTAGCACATAGTAAGTGCTCAATAAATGCCAAATAATTGATTGACTGGTACCGGAGACATTCCCTTTCATTCCCAGATGTGGTCTTTGGGTAGCAGAGGCAGAGAAAGTTTATCATAAAGAAGGTCATGTTAAAACATGACTATTAATAAATCAGTGGTATTTATTGAGTGCTTACTATGTGCAGAGCAGTGTACTAAACACTCGGGAGAGTGCAATATAAGAGAGTTAGTAGCAATAATAATAATAATGATGGCATTTGTTAAGAGTTTACTATGTGTCAAGCACTGTACTAAGCGCTGGGGGGGGGGGGTTTAAGCGAATTGAGTTGGACACAGTGCTGGTCCGCAGTGGGACTCACTGTCTCAATCTCCATTTTACAAATGAGGTAACTGAGACCCGGAGAAGTGACGTTACTTGCCCAAGGTCGCACGGCAGACGAGTGGCGGAGCCGGGATAAGAACCTATGACCTTCTGACTCCCAGGCCTGTCTATCCACTAGGCCATACTGCTTCTCCGGTAGACACGTTCCCTGCCCACAACGTATGGCATCATGTATTGCATCTCACCACTGAGACCACGATTTGGACAAGCAACTCGGATGAAAAATACCTGTTCCTCCTCTTAGGCAGTGAGTCTCCATCTGGGACAAGGGCTGAGCCCAATCGGATTGTTTTCTACCCTTAGCACACAGTGTGTGGCACGTAGTGAGTGCTCGTTGCTGTTATTACAAACAGCATTTGTCCTGGAAAGGTGAGGGTGTATCTGTGTAGTCTGCGGGCTAACCTTGACCAAAAAAGACTCGGGGATAAGGAGGAGCTCAGGGAGGTTAAATGACTTGTCCAAGGTCACAAGGTAGACCAGTGGCAGAGCTAGGAATGGAATCTGTGCCTCAGTCCTACACTCTCTCCACTAGTCCAAACTATCTCCAAAATGAAGCCCTCTATAGAGTGCCTCTTACCCAAAGGACTCTCCCATCCTCCTCTACTGAGAAGCGGCGTGGCCTAACGGATAGAGCACGGGCCTCAGAATCAGAAGGACATGGGTTCTAATCCCAGCTCGTCCACTTTGCTGGGTGACCTTGGGCAAGTCACTTCACTTCTCTGTGCTTCAGCTACCTCATCTGTCAAATGGGGATTAGACTGGGAGCCCGTCACTGGGCAGGGATTGTCTCTATCTGTTGCCGAATTGTACATTCCAAGCGCTTAGTGCAGTGCTCTGCACAAAGTAAGTGCTCAATAAATACTATTGAATGAATGAATGATTAATAATAATTATGGTATTTGTTAAGCACTTTACTACGTGCAGAGCACTGTTCTAAGTGCTGGGGTAGATACAGGGCGATCAGATTGTCCCACGTGGGGCTCACATTTTTTAAACTCCATTTTTACAGATGAGGTAACTGAGGCACAGAGAAGTTAAGTGACTTGCCCGAAGTCACACAGCAGGCAAGTGGCAGAGCCGGGATTAGAACCCACGACCTCTGACTCCCAAGCCCGGGCTCTTTCCACTGAGCCAAGCTGATTGTGAGCTCCAAGTGGGACAAGGACGGTACCCAACCCGATCTGCTTAAACCCACCCCAGCGCTTAGTACAGCGGCTGCCACCTAGTAAGCGCTTAACAAACAGCCCAGTGACTGGTATTCAGCAGATGGCTGAACACCTCCCTGAAAAATTTCACGGGACAGATAGCTAGCTCACTGAAAAAGTATTTTAGCCCTCAGACGTGCAGTGTCTCCTCCGGGCCCCTTCCGCTGCGGGTTCACAGCCGGAGTTCCGGCCTCTGGAGTTTCCGTCCCAAAGCAACCACACGAATGTAAAGACATCATGCTCAATAAGAGCCATCTGACCCCATCTGTCTAAATATTAATGGCCTCTCCAGGCAGGATTCCAGTCGAGTAATACTGATGCTATTGATGCCCGTCTACTTGTTTTGTTATCTGTCTCCCCCCTTCTAGACCGTGAGCCGTTGTTGGGTAGGGATGGTCTCTACCTGCTGCCGCCGAATTGTACTTTCCAGGCGCTAAGTACAGTGCTCTGCACACAGCACGTGCTCAATGAATACGATCGAATGAACGAATGAGCAAACCTTGATGACATTTCCCGTCAGGATCGATGGACGAGTAACATTGACGGCATCTCCCGTCAGGATGACGGAAAGGTAAAACACTGATGGCGTCTCCCGTCAGCCTGACGGGCGAGCGAACACTGACAGCTGGTACTGACGGACCAGCCTCTGTCCTAAATGCCCGGGATGGACAACCTGCCCGACAGAACTGATTCCGGTGCCGCCTAGATACGGGCTGGCTCCCTGAGGGGAACCGAGTCGAGGACCGACATCCTACTCTGTCCCTGCAATGCTTGATCTCCATCGTCTCCACTGAGAAGGACAGGCGAGCCGAGGCTGGCGGCATCAGCAGGCTCCAGTGCCCCTGCAAATATGCAGGCGGCTCAGATTCACGGTCTCACTGGATTAGAACAGTGCTTGGCACACAGTGAGCGCTTAACCAATACCATTATTATCATGTCAAATTTTCACCAGACTGTAAGCTTCTTGTTATCATCATCATTATTATATTAAGAGCTTACTATATGCCAAACACCGTACTGAGAAGCGGCGCGGCTCAGCGGCAAGAGCCCGGGCTTGGGAGTCAGAGGACGTGGGTTCTAATCCCCCCCTCCTCCACTTGTCAGCTGTGTGACCTTGGGCAAGCCACTTCACTTCTCTGAACCTCAGTTACCTCATTTGTAAAATGAGGATGAAGACTGTGAGGCCCACATGAGACAAATTACCCTGTATCTAAAGCAAGGTCCTGAGAATCAGAAAGACCTGGGTTCTAATCCCTGCTCTGCCACTTGTCTGCTTTATGGTCTTGGGCAAATCACTTCACTTCTCTGTGCCTCAGTTACCTCAACTGTACAATGGGGACTGTGAGCCCCTTGTGGGATAGGGACTATGACCAATCAGATTTGCTTGTATCTACCGCACTGCTTAGTACAGTGCCTGGCACATAGTGGGCACTGAAATACCATAATTATCATTATTACTTTGTATCATCATCATTATTACTAAGCACTGGGTTAGATTCACTCACTCAATTGTATTTATTGAACACTTATTGTGTGCAAAGCATTGTACTGAGGACTTGGGAGAGTACAATATAACAACAGACACATTCCTGCTCCCGACTAGCTCACAGTCTAGAGGGAGAGACAGAGGGGGAGATAAACAAATATAAACAAATAGATAAATACATAAATAGATAGATACAAGCAGCGTGGCTCAGTGGAAAGAGCCCGAGTTGGGGAGTCAGAGGTCATGGGTTCGAATCCCAGCTCCGCCACTTGTCAGCTGTGTGACTGTGGGCAAGTCACTTAACTCCTCTGGGCCCAAGTTCCCTCATCTGTAAAATGGGGATTAACTGTGAGCCTCACGTGGGACAACTTGATTACTCTGCATCTACCTCAGCGCTTAGAACGGTGCTTTACGCATAGTAAGCGCATACCAGCATTATTATTACAACATAATCAGAGTGGACACAGTCCCTGACCCCCAGAGGGCTCATAGTCTAAGTTACGGCTCTAAATCTAAGCAGAGGGGAGGAGGGCTTACTAACCACTTTACGCAGGAGGGAACTGAGTCAAAGAGAAATGACTTATCCAAGGTCACCCAGAGCTGGGATTACAACGCAGGTCCTTTGACTCCCAGACTTGTGCTCTTTCTACTAGACCAGGCTGGTGCTCTTGAGATCAGGGACTGCGTCTGCTAACTCTGCTGTAGAGAATGCTCCCAGGTGTTTAGCATAATACACTATAGACAGCAAACATTCAACGAATCCCACTAATTGATTATTGATTCTTCTTAGAACTACTGCTGTCAGGCTGCAGAGAGTTTAGCTCAGTGATCTAGCTCACCGTCGCCTGCAATTTTTCGAGCCAGTGAGTAAACATTCTGCTAGAAGAGGATGAGATGGTAACATGCTTTTCAGAGAGGTGCGTTTTTGAGGCAATGCGGCTTGATGGAAAGAGTGTGGTTATGGGAGTCAGGAGACCCGAGTTCAAGTCTCTTCTCTTTTACTGGCCTATTATGTGACCTGGGAAAAGTCATTTAAGCTCCCTTCATCTCAGTTTTCTCAGCTATAAAATGGGGGTGAGATGGATTGTGAGCCTTGTAGGAGAAAGGGAATACACCTACTCGCTTAACACTGTATCTCCTCTCACAAGGTAAGAGTTTGATCAAATTTAATGCAAGAAGAAGAGAAATTCGCAAAAGCTACCACGAAACAATCTGGCCTAGTGGAAAGAGCACAGGGCTAGAAGTCAATCGTCCTGGGTTCTAATCCCCTCTCTGCCACTTTCCTGCTATATGTCACCTTGGGGAGGTCACTGAACTTCCCCGTGGCTCAGTTTTTTCATCTGTAAAATGAGATTCAATTCCTTTTCTTCCTACTTACTCTAAGCTCCATGTGGGACAAGGATTGTGTCCAAACTGGTTAACTTTTATTTTCCCCAGTGCTTAGTAAAGTGCTTGGCGTATAGGTATTTAACAAATGATTATTATTACTATTAATAGTAACAATGATAAAACACTTATTTAAGACAGTTTTACTTTGCCTCAATTTTCCCCTTCAGTTTATGTCTAGGGGTACAGCTGAAAGAGCACAGCGACCAATAGAGGGGCAATGACTTTTAAATTTCATTCATTCAATAGTATTTACTGAGCGCTTACTATGTGCAGAGCACCGTACTAAGCGCTTGGGATGAACAAGTCGGCAACAGATAGAGACGGTCCCTGCCGTTTGACGGGCGTACAGTCTAATCGATGACTTTAGACAAGCAGCGTGGCTCAGTGGAAAGAGCAGGGGCTTGGGAGTCAGAGGTCATGGGTTCAAATCCCGGATCAGCCTCTTGTCAGCTGTGTGACTTTGGCCGAATCACTTAACTTCTCTGTGCCTCAGTTACCTCATCTGAAAAATGGGGATTAAGACGGTGAGCCCCACGTGGGCCAACCTGATCACCTTGTATCCTCTCCAGCGCTCCGAACCGTGCTTTGCACATAGTAAGCGCTTAACAAATGCCATCCTTATTAGTATTTTAAATCGTTGGCTACTTTGTATAATTTGAGCGATTTCCTTCGGAATCCCTGTACCACTAGGTGGCAATATGAATCCAGGATTACCGTAGCTGTCATTTTATTTTATGAAATATTCATTCATTCGATCGTATTTATTGAGCGCTTACTGTGTGCAGAGCACTGCGCTAAGTGCTTGGAAAGTACAATACAGCAATAAAGAGAGACAATCCCTGCCCACAGCAGGCTTACAGTGGCGGGGGGTGTGGACTGGGGGGGGAAACACAACATTCACTTGGAAGCCTTGTTTTCAATCTGCTACTTGACAAAAGATGGAACACTTACTCTTGTTTCATTTTAATTCCTTCATAATCCTTTATGCTTAACTAACCCTTTTCCTTGCCCTCTGCCCCTCCCTTGAATATCGCTGGCCTTTTCTTCAGTCGTCTAGGAAGCCTCTGTGCCCCGTATGGAGTTGGGCATGATCATAATTAAGGTATTTGTTAAGCGCTATGTGCAGAGCACTGTTCTAAGCGCTGGGGTAGAAACAGGATAATCAGATTGTCCCACGCGGGGCTCACAGTTTTTAATCCCATTTTTGCAGAAGAGGTAACTGAGGCAAAGAGAAGTTAAGTGACTTGCCCAAGGTCACCCGGAAGACAAGTGGCGGGGCCGGGATTAGAACCCACGACCTCTGACTCCCAAGCCCAGGTTCTTTCCACTAAGCCACGCCTGCTTCTCTGTCATTCCAGCTGGAAAGCCAAATTTTCTTTAAGAAAACAAAATCAACCCAAGCCACAGGCATTACAGTGTGGGAGTCAAGCAGGCATCGTGTTGCCATCTTGGGCCAAAACGTTTGGTGAGAAACCAGTGGGGAAAATCCAGAATTTTGAAAGTAGAGAGAGGGACAGAGACAGAGAGAGCAATTGTTTGAAGTAGAAATTTCAGTAATAAGAGACAGTAACCTAAGCCTTCCCTCATGTAAGAGAAAAGCGTGGTGAATAATGATTTGAATACCCCCGAGGTCATTTCGCGTTTCCTCAATTGTAAATAAAGTAATGAGCAATTCCAAAAGTAATGGGGGGATTTTGGAGTGGGGCAGAGACGGTCAGACAATGCATTGTGGTGAGAGCTCCGTCTTAATAACATCAAGCGTGAGGTCTCGGACCCGGCCCCTCCAGGGGAAGGGAAACGGAGGAGGGAGAAGGCGAGGAAAAATAATAAGTGGGCAGGACAACAGGTTTTTAATCCCTAATTTGCGTATGAGGAAACTGAAGCACAGGGAAGCTAGGTAACTTATCCAAGGTTACATGGTAGGCAAGGAGGCAGAGGTGGGATTAGCCCAGATCCTTATTTTTTTATGGTGTCTGGTTTTTTTTTTTTTGTTGTTGTTGTTGGCTGTTTGGTTGTTTTTAATGGTGTTTGTTAATAATAATATTGATGATGATAGTATTTGTTAAGCGCTTACTATGTGCCAGACACCGTACTAAGTATCGAGAAGCAGCATGGCTCAGTGGAAAGAGCACGGGCTTGGGAGTCAGAGGTCATGGGTTCGAACCCCAGCTCTGCCACTTGTCAGCTGTGTGACCGTGGGCAAGTCACCTAACTTCTCTGTGCCTCAGTGACCTCATCTGGAAAATGGGGATTAAGACTGTGAGCCTCACATGGGACAACCTGACTACCCTATATCTACCCCAGCACTTAGAACCCTGCTCTGCACATAGTAAGCGCTTAACAAGTACTAACATTATTATACAAGCAAATTGGGTTGGATACAGTCTCTTGCCTCACATAGGGCTCACAGTCGCAATCCCCGTTTTCCAGATGAGGTCACTGAGGCACAGAGAAGTTAAGCGACTTGACCAAGGCCACTCAGCGGATAAGTGGCAGAGTCGGGATTAGAACCCATGACTTTCTGACTCCCGGGCCCGTGCTCTATCCTCTATGCCACGCTGCTTCCCTTTCAGGCACTGTACTAATTGCGGGGGTAGAGACAAGCTAATCAGGTTGGACACAGTCCCTGTCCCACATCAGGCTCACAGTCTTCATCCCCATTTTACAGATGAGGTAAGTGAGGCACAGAGAAATGACTTGCCCAAGGTCACACGGCAGACAATGGCGGAGCTGGGATTAGAACCCGGGTCCTTCTGACTCCTAGATCCGTGCTCTTTCCACTAGGCCACACTGCTTCTTCACACTGCCACAGGATTACCAGTAGCATGGTGGGCACCGCCTGGGTTTGACCAAAGACCACCAGGAGTAGTTTCGTCACCCCTGCCACCCAGAAGCTGTGTGCTGTTTGCCTCTCTGGAACTATACCTCCTCTCCTAGACACGATGGAGGGATTACAGAAAACTGTGCGAGCTATGGGCTGGGAGATTTAAATAGTCTGGGAATTCCCAGCAGAAGGAAGGGGTGTGCAAGGGGTCAGATGAAAAGAGACTAGGAAACAAGACACGGTGAGAGGGTGAGTTTGGGAAGAATGAAGAGAATGAACTAGGATCTAGTGGCAGAAGACAGTGGATGGATAAGAGGGAAAGAACAATAACTAACCATAAGAATATGTCCTCGAGTTTCACACAATACTGAGTTTAGCTCTGCTGGTCAATATTTTAATGTTTGGATCCCCTACTAGAGTGTAAAATAATAATAATGGCATTTGTTAAGCGCTTACTCTGTGCCAAGCACTGTTCTAAGCACTGGGGGGGATACGAGGTAATCAGATTGTCCCACATGGGGCTCACAGTCTTAATCCCCATTTTACAGATGAGGGAACCGAGGCACAGAGAAGTTAAATGACTTGTCCGAAGTCACGCAGCTGACAAGCGGCGGAGTCGGGATTAGAACCCATGACTTCCGACTCCCAAGCCCGGGCTCTTTCCACTGAGCTAGGGCCAGGAACATATCACTTCCCTGCTTTGTACTGCCCAAGCACTAGTACACTGCACTGAACCAAGTGGGAATTTAATAAATTATTCTTCGGAAGCATCACGGCCTAGTGGAAAGAGCATCAGCCTGGGAGTCAGAGGAGCTGGGTTCTAATCCCGGCTCTGCCACTTGCTTGCTATATGACTTTGGGCGAGCCGCTTAGCTTCTCTGTGTTTCAGTTCCCTCGCCTGCAAAATGGTGATTCAAAACCTGTTCTCCCTCCTACTTTCTTATTCCCACTATTTCCTACTATTCACATTTATATTAATGTCTTTCTCTCTCTCTAGACTGTATACTCATTATCGGCAGAGAATGTATCTGCTAATTCTGTTGTACTATACTCTCCCAAGCGTTTAGTACAGTGCTCTGCCAATAGTAAGCACTAAGTAAATAAGCTCGATTGATACTTAGACTGCAAGCCCTGTGTGAGATGTGATTATCTTAGTAATAATAATACTAATGATGACATTTGTTAAGCGCTTACTATGTGCAAAGCACTGTTCTAAGCACTGGGGAGGATACAAGGTGATCAGGTTGTCCCTCGTGGGGCTCACATCGTTAATCCCTAGTTTACAGATGAGGTAACTGAGGCACGGAGGAGTTAAGTGACTTGCCCAAGTCACACAGCTGACAAGCGACGGATCTGGGATTTGAACCCATGATCTCCGACTCCCCAGCCCGTGCTCTTTCCACTGAGTCACGCTGCTTCTCCGCGAGTGCAGCGCTTGGCATATAGTAAGTGCTTAACAAATACCACAATTATTAGTATTATTATTACTGCTATTACTGGACTAGAGCACCTTATAGATGGAGGATGTCAATGTCACTTTCCCCAAAAGATGAAGGGTCACTAAAGCATCGGTACAACTGGACACAGATTCCGATAGAAGCACCCTCTCCGCCACCAAACACCTATCTCTTCTTCAAGAAATGGAAGCCTGAATGGTGCCCAGGAACCGATAAACTCCTCCTGCCCAAGAGTATCTCTCCCAGTGCTTAGAATAGTGCTTGACACATAGTAAACGCTTAACAAATACCATCATTATTTTTATTATCATGACACTGTCTCCCCATCCTGACTTTAGAATGGTCTAGTTGATCCACACCTCAGACTCTGATGAGAGCCAGCCCAAAGCAGGAAGCAGCGTGGCTCAGTGGAAAGAGCCTGGGCTTCGGAGTCAGAGGTCATGGGTTCGGATCCCCGCTCTGCCACTTGTCAGCTGTGTGACTGTGGGCGAGTCACTTAACTTCTCTGTGCCTCAGTGACCTCATCTGTAAAATGGGTTTTAACTGTGAGCCTCCCGTGGGACGACCTGATTACCCTGTATCTCCCCCAGCGCTTAGAACAGTGCTCTGCACATAGTAAGCGCTTAACGAATACCAACATCATTATTATTATTATTAAAGACTGTTGAAAGCCTTCTGTGGAAAAAGCAGGCTTTAGTGGCCCAAGTTGCATTTTGAGTCAACCTTGATTGCCGGAAGGCTTAGAGTCCACGAGCGTCTCTCTCGTCTTTACAAAACCCTATCTCTTTCAACACCTCCGATAGGCAAACTCTAGCTGTGTTGTTATGAAGCAAATTAATATGAAGTCTTTCACATTCCCAGAAACAGGTGCTGCTCAGCAGATCCTGCCCCGCTCTATTGGAGTATCCAGTTTCCAGCTCATTTCCCGCCCCCGCGGCAGAAGTCCGAGGCGGAGAACACTACTGCATTTAGAAGTGTAACTCTCTAAACGCTCCCAGTAGAGCAGTAAGTCAGCGGGAATACCGAGCTGGTAACACGTGTTAATTAGTTGGCAGTTTTCTCCAAACCTTCTCCAAGTCAAAGCAGCAGAAAGAGTTTAGACCCCTAGGTCTACGAAGGAGATCACAGAGCCTAGTTAGGCCCGTGTCCCTCTAGGGTCCGTAAGCTCCTTTTGGGCAGGGAACGTGTCCTGTCTACTCTGCTGAATTAAACTTTCCCAAGTGCTTAGTACGGGGCTGGGCACACAGCAAGTGCTCCGTACTTATTAGTGATCGATTTCTCCTACCTGCAGGAGGGAGAGTCTTAAGTCTGGGGAGAGGAGTTAAAGTTTTGGTACACCGCAGGTCTTCTGAAATGTGAGGGTGAATTAGGCTGTGTTCAACTCGGAGCCTTAATCGATCAGTGGTATTTATTGAGTGCTTACCATGTGCAGAGCAGTGTACTAAGAGCTTGGGAGGGTACAATACGACAGAATTAGCAGTCACGTCCCCTGACCCCCTCCCGGCTGCCCTTAAAGCCCCTCCCTGTGAATCTTAGAATTTTCCCCACCTAGGAATAGAAGTAATTGTAAGAGCAGTAATCGTACTAGACTCTAAATCTGTGGCAAGCAGGAAATGAGTCCACCAACTCTGACCTATTGTACTCACCCAAGTGCTTAATACAGTGCTCTGCACCCAATCAGCACTCAATAAATCCCCTCTAGATCGTTAGCTCTTTGAGGGCAGGGCACATGTCCGTTTATCGGTGTATTGTACTCTCCCAAACGCTTTAGTACAGGGCTCTGAGCGAAGTAAAAACTCAGTAAATACGAGTGAATGAAATACCACTGATTTATCGCCTATACACAGTAAGCACTTAATAAATACAATTGATCGATTACTAGGAGTGGTAACAGTATTTATAGAGCAACTCAATCTGATGATTAACTAAAGCCAGGTAGAAATAGAGATGCTCTGTCGGTAGATTCTCTCTCTGAAAAACTTGGTTTGAGAGACCCTTGGGAGAAACTGGTGTAATGAGCTTAGGGATGTTTCCTATTGACTGAAGAGGTACTTCCTTATGCATCACAAGACCTTGCCCTGCTTATGATGATATTGAAATTGCTGAGAGAATTTTAAAAAGCCTGAAAACACCACCTGCTAGACAGGCAGGTTTAAAAATGCTCACTTCAGCTAGCTGGCAAGACTTTTCTCCCTCTTCCCCCTGAGACTTTGGCCACAGCAGCCAGTTTCTAGGCTTGAGGAAAGTGCCTGGGAGGCAGAGAGAGAGAAATGCACTAGATGTGGTTGAGAGAGTCATTTCCAGGCTTGTTTTTGGCAGCCAACCTGTTGGCTTGGTGAGGTGTTTCTGGCTCCGTCTCTGAGGCCGCACTGTGTACCCTTGTGTGGTTCTGAGCAGGCAAGGGGCCAACGGCAGGGCCCATTTTCCGTTGCACTTTAATAACATCATTGACACCTTGGTTCGGCAATTCCACCCGAACCAGATTAAACCCACGGGGCAAGAGCAAGCCTCTAGGAAACAAAAGTGCAATTTTCGCCTAGAGAAACCCAGTGGTGCCTACATTTCCCCAGTGGAAGGCACAAGAGGCAGTGAAGCAATATTTCCTATGTCCTTTCCAGTGGCAGGTGGAATCAAAGCCATGGGGCCCGAATGACCCCGTCCCCTGGATATTAAAGATACTGGGATGGTTCCACAGTGCCAGGAGAGCCCAAGAGGTTCTAGCCTTTAACTGCTCCCACCCCTCAATCCAACTGAACCAGGTTCCGGCGCCTTCAGATGTCCCCAGACCAACTCCCCATCCCCAGAAGAAGGAGGGGCCGGAGATGAGATTCTAGGGGTCCGTGACTCAGGAGATCTCTGAGGTGGTCCAAATCAATCACATTTATTAAATACTTACTGTATGCAGAGCACTGTACTAAGATCTTGAGAGAGTACAACACGATAATATAACTGATGCGTTCCCTGCCCACAGTGATCTTACAATCTGGAGCATACGATATTTGAGTAGAGTCCCACTCCATTAGCGTGAAAATTCCTAGTGGGCAGAAAACATGTCCCTCCTTTATTCTGCACTTCCCAAGTATCTAGTACAGTGCACCACACCAAAGAGGTGTTCAATACATGCTACTGTTACTAAAGGAGCAGCATGGCCTGGTGGATAGAGCGGAGCTCTGGGAATCTGTAGGACCTGGGTTCTAATCCCAGCTCTGCCACTTGCCTGCGGTGTGCCCTTGGGGAAGTCACTTCATTTCTCTGTGCCTCAGTTACCTCATCTGTCATATGGGGACTTAAGACTGTGAGTCCCATGTGGGACAGGGACTGTGCCCAACCCGATTTGCTTGTATCCACCCTAGTGCTTAGTACAGTGCTTGACACACAGTAAGTGGTTAATAAATGTCACAGTTATTATTATTATTGCTACTTTATCCCAAATCCAGGGAGGGGTGGTTGCTTAGTACAGGGCTCTGCACAAGGTAATCACTCAATAAATATGATCGATTGATTGGTTTTTTGGTTGATTGATGCCCAGTTTTTTCACTACTTGATGAAGGTGGGTCTAGGCTCCCTCAGCTCATTCCTCCCCCCAAATACAGGGAGACTGGAAAGGTCTGGAGGGGAGGCTTCCGTGCCTGTTTCATCTCTGATTTTCCCCAAAGTCGGGGTAGGATGGCCTAATGAAAAGAGCACAGGATTGAAAGTCAGGTGACCTGGGTTCTAATCCTACACACAGCAGGACTCCATTCACTCAAATGTATTTCTCGAGTGCCGACTGTGTGCAGACCACTGTTCTAAGCACTTGGGAGAGTTCAATGAAACAATAGACGCATTTCCTGACCACAGTGAGCTTACAGTCTAGAGGGTAGGTAGACGGACATTAATATAAATGACAGAAATGGACATAAGTGCTATGGGGCTGGGAGGAGGGAAGAACAAAGGTAGCGAGTCAGGGTGACAAAGAGGGGAGTGAGAGAATAGGAAAGGGGGGCTTGGTCAGGAAAAGCCTCTTGGAGGAGTTGTGCCTTCAGTAAGCCTCGAGGGGGGAAGAGTAATTCATTCAATCGTATTTACTGAGTGTTTAACATGTGCAGGGCACTGTACTAAGCGCTTGGAAAGTACAATACAGCAATAGAGAGAGACAATCCCTGACCACAACAGGCTCACAGTCTAGAGGAATCGTCTGTCGGATTTGAAGGGGGCAGGACGTGGACGAGGGGTCGGGGCGAGATAGACGAGATCGAGGCACAGAGAGAAGGCAATAAATACCACTGATCGATTGATCGCAAAGACTGAATGTTTAGCTCTTGGGGTGAAGGAAATTTACGGCTTCATGGTCTTATTATTCCATTTAAAAAGGCTACGTCTTTGCCCCGCCTTTGCCATTGCTTCAATCTCTCATTTCGCTTGAGGTTTTTGAAAGGGTTCTTTGTGGTTCTGCCCTCTGCCGTGGCCCACGGGGAAAACAGTCAACCTATCAAAGGGTTTCTTTCATAAACAGGTCATTCTTTTAAGTGGGTTTCACTGAGTATGTTTATTAACATGTAGTAACTCTTGGGAAAAGTCCCATTTGGTTCGGTGGGGAAAGAGGTGTGGGCGGAGAGAGCCCATTCCCGAAATCAGCAAGGGCTTTTAGAAAGGGAAACAGTGTTTCGGGCTCTAGCTTGGCTGTTGCATCACCAGAACAAAGCCACACCAAACAGTGATCTCTCCCCGAGGGTCAGCCGTGGAGACTAAACCAAGAGGATTGCGATTTACCAGCCTCTCCTATCCAGGAGGATGAGGAAATGGGTCTGGAAAGGTCAGTCCAGTTGCAAACAGAAACCACAAGCGATTTAAACGGAGACACTCAGAGAAATTCCTCAAGATACTTAGGTTGTTAGCCGGCAGGATCAGACGGCAGAGGTGAACTTCACCCTTGGAAGAAGACTTTTTCATCTCTAAGATAAGAAGCAACATAGAAAGAGCACACTCAGAGGGCCTGGGTTCTAATACTGCCTCTGCCACTCGCCTTTGGGACCTTGGGCACATCACTCAGCCTGACTGTGCCTCAGTTTCCTCTTCTATAAAATGGGGATTCAATAACGGTTCTCCCTCCACCTTAAACTGTGAGCTCCATGTAAGACAGAGACTGTATCTACCCTATTTTGTTTCTAGCACAGGGCTTAGTACAATGTTTGACTCAGTAAGAGCTTAACAATTACTAGCGTTATTACTAGGAAGTGCCCTGCAACTAAAAACCCAACAGATTGCCCCAGAATCAGCTTCTGGACTCTGGACTCTGGCCTGGGCTGGCTTCTCACATCTCATTTTACACAAAAATGTGAGGCTTTTGACATAGGGTGGCTTTATTGTGGACAATCATTTTGTCCGGCCTTTTACGTCTATCATTTTCATTTTATGAGCCAGCCTCCCTCCACCGCAGCCCCAGCCCCCAAAATCCCCCACTCACAAGTGAAACCCGTGTTCAGAAGGTCCGAGGATGATCGGGAATGCCGACGCCTGAAGCCAGGTGCAGGGAGAACGATGGGGCCCTCTTTGAGGAAGACACACACCAAGTTTGAAGGAATTCAGCGTCCTTCTGCAAAATGATATGTATGACATCATTACATTCATTCATTCAATAGTATTTATTGAGCGTTTACTACGTCCAGAGCACTGTACTAAGCGCCTGGAATGTACAATTCGGTAACAGATAGAGACAATCCCTGCCCAGTGACGGGCTTACAGTCTAATCACGGGCTTACATGCTGCCCTCCAGGTGTAACATGTGACATCATGTGTCTCTGTGCCTGGCGCTTTTGTTTGCCATTAACATCCACTGTATTTTGAAATCAAGGAAAATTTCAACTTATAAAAGTAAATTTGGAGAAGATGATGTCTTGAAGCTTGAATACCGTATGTCCTGATGGACAGGGCATGGGTCTCTAGGTGGGAGACCTAGAAAAAAAGCACGTTCTAATCTCAGCCCTGCCACTAGCTTGCTGTGTGACTTTGGGCAAGGCACTTCAATCACTTGTATTTATTGAGTACTTACTGAGAAGCAGCACAGCCCAGTGGAAAGAGCACAGGTCAGGGAGTCAAGGGATCTGGATCTAATCTAGCTCCGTTATCTGCCTGCCGGGTGACCTTGGGCAAATCACTTAACTTTTCTGGGCTTCGGTGTCTTTATCTGTAATCGGTGTCTTTATCGGTGTCTTTATCTGTAAAATGGGGATCTTCCTCCTACCAAGATTGTGAGCCCATGTGGGACAAGGACTTTATCTGACATGATTACCATGTATTTATCCCCAAGTTTACTAGAGTGGTTGGAACATAATAAGCACTTAAATGCCACAGTTATTATTATAATTATTCTCTGTGCCTCAGTTCCCTCATCTGAAGAACTGAGTTAACAGACCAGTTTTCCCTCCTCTTAGATTGTGAGTTTCATGTGGGACCGAACTGTCCGATTTGATCATCTGGCAGTCCAGCCCGGTGCTTAGCGCAGAGTAAGGACTTAATAAATGACATTCTTTTTATGTTTTGAATGAGAATTCAACATTAGGTAGCTTCACAGAGAAAAAGCCTGAGGTAGAGACAACGGCGTTTAGCAGAGCTCTGTGAGAGCAGAACCTCTTCAGAGAAGCAGTGTGGCCCCATGGATAGAGCACGGTCCTGAAAATCAGAAGGACCGGGGTTCTAAACCCGCTTGTCTGCTGGGCGATCTTGGGCAAGTCACTTTACTTCTCTTTGCTTCAGTTCCCTCGTCTATAAAATGGAGAGTAAGACTGAGCTCTGTGTGGGACAGGGAATGTGTCCAACCTGATTAATTTACATTCATTCAATAGTATTTGAGCGCTTACTATGTGCAGTACCTCCAGCCCAGCACTTGCTGGTACAAAATAGGCCCTTATATATCTTAAAATTAAAGAGACAAAAACACTCCACCACTTTCTCACACACCTGAGAGCCCCGGCCCTCGGGAGTGTCAACAATTGTTGGGCAGGCATTGTCTCTATCTGTTGCCGAATTGTACTTTCCAAGCGCTCTGCACACATTAAGCGCTCAATAAATACGATGGAATGAATAAATGAATGACTTTTCAACGGTCCATTTTTCAAGATTTCTCACAAGGTGGCAGTGCCGCTCCATCCCTGAGGGGCCCGTTGGAGGCCCGTTGGCCACTCGGCCTGAAATCGCAGATTGAGAAATCGTTGGCCAATTTGTCGTGTCCGGTAACACTTCCAAAGGCGGCTGGCAGGGGCCGCGAGATGTAACCCTGAGACCTCCCAACCAAAAGGCCCAGACAACCTTATATCCCGCTCTGCCCCCAAATGCTACTTCGGGTGGTTCCTAAACACCGACTCCCCTCTCACCGTCGCAGTCGGAGAGTTTCCAGTCTTTTAGCAGCCACGACTATAGGAGGGAGAGTAAGGCAGAGGCCTGTCCATGCCATCCCTAGCTTGGGCAGTGGCTAGCGAGTGGCAGGCCATCGGCTACAAGTCAAAAGTCCCCCGTGCTGGGCAACAGCGGCGTGAGACAGAGTAGAGGTCAGAGACTCAGCTTTACTGCGCGGAAGGCAGCAACGGTAAACCATTTCGTATTTTTACCCAGAAAACTCTACGGATCCACCACCAGAACGATTGCAGGTGAAGGTGGGGTGTTCTGGGAGAGATGTGTCTATGGAGTCGCTATGGGTCGGACACGACTGGACGGCATAAGACAATAACAACGAGCGCTCCCTCTCCATCCCCCTAGCGTGTGTGTGCATGTCTTTCAACTCCATTTCTGTTCCTAGATGGAATTTATTTTAGTGTCAATCACCCCTGCTAAACTGCAAGCTCTTTGAGGTCAGGGACCTTGACTATTAATTCTTTTCTAGAATTTATAGTAATTATTTTGTACCCAAAGCTTAGTAAACTGCCCGGCAAATAGTATTCAAAAAATATTCTGATTTATTTATGGATTGGAGGTAGCCATTATCCCTAATAAGATCATATGGACAGAAGAATTTTTCATCTTCAAGCGCGTGGCCTAGTGGTTAAAGCATAGTCCTGGTAGCCAGAGGACCTGGATTCTAATCTCGGTTCCACCTCTTGCCTGCTGTGTGACCCTTGGGCAAGTCATTAACTTTTCCCTATCTCAGGTTTCTCTACTGAAAGATGGGAATTAAATATCTGCTTCCCTCCTACTTGGACTGTGAGCTGCATGTGGGATAAGCACCGTGTCTGACCTGATTAACTTAACAAATATCATTATAAACAACAACAAAAACTGCAACAATGCTTCAGCAAGAGTAGGAGAAAAATCCATGACCTTTCCCGACCCCCACAGAATTCCATCATAACGGATGCGCAAGAAATGTTAACTAATTCTGAATTTAGTTAACTGTGAGAGTATTAACTGCAAAGAACCACCTTTAAGCATCAAAAGAATTAAATACATTATCTCATGAATTCCTACATCACTCTGTCAATGAGAAACAGGACGGCATAGGGGATAAATCATGGGCCTGGATGTCAGAAGGTCATGGCTTCTCATCTTGACCACCACTTGTCTGCTGTGGTGTCTTGGGCAAGTCACTTCAATTCTTTGTGCCTCATTTACCTCATCTGTAAAATAATAATAATGATGGTATTTGTTAAGCGCTTACTGTGTGCAAAGCACTGTTCTAAGAGCTTGGGGGGGGGGGTACAAGGTGATCAGGTTGTCCCACGTGGGGCTCACAGTCTTAATCCCCATTTTACAGATGAGGGAACTGAGGCACAGAGAAGTAAAGTGATTTGCCCACAGTCATACAGTGGCAGAGCCAGGATTCGAACCCATGACATCTGACACCCAAGCCCGTGCTCTTTCCACTGAGCCACACTGCTTTTCTATGGGGAGCGAGACAGTGAGCCCCACAGAGGACAGGGACTGTGTCCAGCTCACTTTTCTTGTATCCATCCCAGTGCTTAGTACAGCGCCTGGCACATAGTAAGTGCTTAACAAATACCACAGTTATTAGATCATTAATCCAATTCTAGAATTGGATTAACTGAAGCAAGTAGAGGTTGACTCTAAGCTTGTTATGATCAGGGAACAGATCTGCTAATTCTGTTGTACTGTACTCTTCCAGTCACTTAGTACAGCGCTCTGCACACAGTGAGCACTCAATAAATACGATCGATTGATTAAGGTATCCTGACTCATTTCCACAGTTTCTTTGGGTTCTAGTCACCTACCGCATTCCTAGTTCCCCACTAAAGGAGACCAGCAGGACGGAATATAAGACACGGCCCTTTTAACGTGGAAACTGTGCTCCTGCAAAATCTCGGGTTAGGGAGAAATCGAGTTGCAGCACTCATGCCCTATCCAAAGCTGCTTGCACATAGGAACCATTTCTTCCGACACCAACTGCATCCTGTTCCGGTGTCAGAATGTCTCCTAATCCCTTAGCAGTGTTCAACTAAGATGTGAATCAAAACCTGCATTATACTGGCAGGACGTATGCCCAGAATTTAAAAGCCTTGAGACCAAACGATAACTGGGGTATTTGTTAAAGCCCTTACTATGTACTAAGTATTGTAAAAAGTGCTGGAATAGTTACAAGATCATCAGGTCCCACACGGGGCTCATGATCTAAGTAGGAGGAACGGGTATTGAATCCCCATTTTTGCAGATGAGGGTACTGAGGCACAGAGAAGTTAAGTGACTCGCCCAAGGTGCCACAGCAGGCAAGTGGCAGAGTCGGTATTAGAACACAGGTCCTCTGACTCCCAGGACTGTGCTGTTTCCACTAAGCCATTCCACTTCTGCAAGTGTCTCTTGAAATTCAATAGTAGAACAGAGTATTTATCAGGGCTCATGGTACTTGCTGTGCACCCACTGAGTGTGATGCACTGTACTTGGGAAAATACAACAGAAAGGATAAACTTGTCTGTTCCCGGCCCCCTAGCAGTTTACATTCTAACAGAGGAGACAGACATAAAATGTTTACAAGTAAACGTTCTAGGAATATTTAAGTTCTAAGAGGTGAACCCAGACAGGCACAAGTCACAACAAAACACGTTCCAAATGCCTTTCTCTAATTCAGTCAATTAGTGTGTGCAGAACACTTTAGGAAGCACTTAGAAGAGTACAGTATAATCAAACTGGTAGTCACAACCCCACCAATAAGCTTTCAGACTGTACAAAAAATGACAGACCGGGGAAATGGCAGAATATAAGGATCTGTATCTAAGCACTGTGGTGCTGGGGGGTGGGGTGACTAATGAAGAGATTAAAAGGTACAGACCCAAGAGCGAAGGTAACATGGGGGAGGCGAACAGGGTGGGAAAATGAGGGAGTCGGCCAGGGAAGGTCTCTTGGAGGAGATAGGATTTTAGCAGGGCTTCAAAGATCGGGGAGATGATGGTCTGCCGGATACGAAGCAGGAGGGAGTTGCAAATGAAGGCGGAATGGCCGCTGGATGTCACGTTAGAAATTCCCTTGGGGAATTTCAGGACACAGTCTAACGGGTAGACTTCATTCAGACCATCTGCCGTAGGTAGATAGCGTCGCCACCTTAGGCTAATGGTTCTGGAAGCCTTTTATTCATCAGGCGGAATGGGTCAGCGAGCGTACCGTCAAAAATCACCGGCGCCCTTCTAGGGTGAATTTCATTCCACTCAGTCATTTGGAGTTGATCCTTAGTCTCGACCGTGTGGCCACGGGTTCCATGTCCCACAGAATGAAGCAATCAACGGCTTTGTGGGCCCAGCTCCCCGCTGCCAAGGCTACTTCTGTCGCCGCGGCCTGCTCGCGTCCTCCACGTGGCATAACGTTCTACCGTCTGAGAATCTCAAAGACATTTTTACAGGTCTGAGTCCCTGGTCTGAGCCTACTGATTTATGGCAGTATCTGCTAAGTGGTGAATAATATTTCACAGATGGAAAGATCAAGGCAGAAAGCGACTCAGGAATTTGTTTGAGATTTAACAGCCAAGCAGAACGAAAATTAAATGTGAGAAGGAAATTTCCTGCTACCAGGAAACTATTTTCCCTAAAAGCAACGATAAAAATAATGAAAATGATAATGGCATTTATGGATAAGGTGATAAGCAATGCACGGAGTACTAGGGAAGCACACTAGGTACTAGAGAAGCAGCATAGCTTAGTGGATAGAGCACGGGCCTCGGAATCAGAAGGTAATGAGTTCTAATCCTGACTCTGCCACTTGTCCGTTGTGTGACCTTGGGCAAGTCACTTCGCTTCTCTGTTAGGTCATCTGTAAATTGGGGGTTGAGACTGTGAGCCCCACATGGGACAAGCTTGTGTCCAACCTATTTGTTCGTATTGCTTCTCAGTGCCTAGTACAGTGCCTGGAACATGGGAAGTGCATAAAAAAAATGCCATAATTATTGGGGAAGCAGCAAGGCCTGTAGGAAAGAGCCCAGACAAGGGAGTCTGAGGACTTGGGCCCTAATCCTGGCTCTGCCACACATCTGCTGTGTGACCTTGGACAAGTGACTTCTCTGTGCCTCAGTTACCTCATCTGTGAAATGGGGATTGTCATCTTCCCTCTACTTTAGACTGTGAGCCCCAGGTATCTACTCCTGCACTTAGCACAGTGCTTGGTACATAATAAGCACTCAACAAGGACTATTTTCCTAATGTATGGGACATGTGTGACAGGGACTGTGCCTGCTCTGATTATACTGTAGCTACCCCAGAACCTAATACAGTGATAAGCACAAAGTAAGACCTTAGTAAATAGCACAATTTTTATTATCATTTTAATAGTAAACCATCCTTACAAGGAAGACTCCTCAGACTCTTTGCCACTCAAGGCCAATAGACCTTCATCACAAATAACCTCATCCTCCCTGGGATTCTAATTCCTCCCCCCTCGCGGACCCAAGCCAACTGGAGGAGCTGGAGTAATAATAATTGTGATATTTGATAAGCACTCAATATAGAAGGCACTGAAGTAGATCTAATTTTACCAGATTGGACGCAGACCCTGTCCCACATCAGGCTCACAGTCTAAGTAGGAGGGAAAATGGCAGAAGCAGCGTGAGAAGCTTAGAGAAGCAGGTTAGAGAAGCAACACGGCTTAGTGGCGAGAGCGCGAGCTTGGGAGTCAGAGGGCATGGGTTCTAATCCCGGCTGCGCCACTTGGCTGCTGTGTGACTTTGACTAAGCCGTTTCACTTCTCTGTATCTCAGTTCCCTCAACTGTAAAATAGGGACTAAGACTGTGAGCCCCACGTGGGGCAACCTGATTACCTGAATCTACCCCAGCGATTAGAACAGTGCTTGGCATACAGTAAGTGCTTAACAAAGACCATAATTAACAGATATTGAATTCCCGCTTTACAGCTGAGGGAACTGAGGCACAGAGAAGTGAAATGACTTGCCCATGGTCACCCAGCAGACACGTGGCAGATTAGAAGCCAGATCCTTTGCCCCCCCAGCCTGTGCTCTCTCCACTGGACCACAGTGCTGCTCCTGGAGTGTCGCGCCACAGATCCCAAGGGCTCCAGGAGATGTGGGATATAGAGCCCAGGCCTCAGATGGCTGAGGAGTTCAGGTTCAGTGATCACCAGTCTAAACAGCCGTTGCGCTAATGGCCACTAGTAAAGGTGGAGACAAAACTCACCAGAAATTATTATCCTTATCACCACAGCATCAGTGAGTCTTAAACAGAACCTAAGGAACTTCCCTGAACGTATTTAGTGCACCCTGTCTTAGGGGAATTTTTTCTATCAACTATATAGCTTCTCACTAGGAACATATATTTTGATGCAGATATATTTTAATAACTTAATATTTGACAGTGGGTACTTTTTTCAATAATTCTAATAAATAATCCTGTCATTTTCTCCAGAAGGACACGGACTGAAGATTTACGGTGCCCATTTCACTGGTTTATAAGCAGAAAACATGACTTACTCTTTAAACAGAATCGGAAAGAAGACGACAGCAGATTGAAAATGAATCATTTGACTTCAAAGGAGACTCTTGCTGATAGCAGGTGTTCCCAGGGGAAGTTTCAGAGTCCATCTTTCTCAGAAAAGTCCCCCCACAACTATTAGGTGATACATTGAAGATCAAAACGATACCTGCATATTCCCAGTCACCCCTGGAACCAGGATTAGAATGCCACACAAATGAAAGAGAGACTGAGATCTTAAAAGGTGTCAGAGCTTTACTGACAAAAGACTGACGGATCAACAGCCTGGTGATGGTTGGGGTATTTATTGAGCCCTCATTTTGGGCAAGGCACTTGGCTGAGGGTGGAATAGGTTCAAAATAAGCAATTCCTACCCTTTCCCTTGCTCCACAAGAGGCTCTAAGTAGGAGGAGACAGCATGGCCTAGTGGAAAGACCCTGGGCCCTAATCCTGGTTCTGCCAATTGCTTGCTGTGTGAGCTTGAGAAAGTCACTTAGCTTCTCTGTGCCTCAGTTCTCCAGTTCTCTCTTCCACTTAGACTGTGAGTCTCCTGTGGGATAAGGACTGTATCCAAACTAATTTACGGGTACCTACCCAAGGGGCTTAGAACATTGTATGACATGCAGTATGAGCTTGACATATTCCATAAATGAAGACAGACGCATAGAATGAGTTACCGAAAAGTGAAAAGAGGAAATTCAGCATTTCAGGAGCATAAAATCAGTCAGCTGATCTTCGAGAGGGCAGGTCTTGGCTCCCGACTGCCCCCACGGCGTATGAGTACCACCCAAGACAGTACTACTCTCCGAAGGGAACAGTTTCACCCAGAAATCCAGGGGAATTTTCCTTCCCCTTTTACAGTCTACCCGAAAAGCCGACCGGTATGAGACTTCCACAGCTCTAGATGGGTCAATCAATCTATCGCTCGCATTTACTGAGTGCTTACTGTGCTCAGGGCACTGTACTAAAGACCTGGGAGAGTGCAAACAACCCTATAACAGACACATTCCCTGCCCACACTGAGTTTACAGTCTAGAGGGCCTTGAGAAGAATCTTCATGAGGTCTAACCTGAGTACCTGAGATGTGAGTTTAGCCATTTCAAGACAGAATTGGACTCTTAATAAGTCAAGAAATTAATAATGTGTGTAGTTATTATCAATAATATAATGCATTAATAATAAATTTCAGGCCTATATATTAATTCATTTATATTAATGTCCGCCTCCCCCTTTAGACTGTAAGCTTGTTGGGGGCAGGGAACGTATCTGTTTATTGTCAAACTGTACTCTCCCAAGCACTCAATTAATATGATCGAATGAGTGAATGAATTAATCTGTTCTCCCTCTTACTTCGACTGTGAGCCCCACGTGTGACAACCTGAATACCTTGTATCTACCCCAGCGCTTAGTTCAGTGCTTGGCACATAGTAAGCACT
Organism: Ornithorhynchus anatinus; assembly: GCF_004115215.2. Taxonomy (NCBI): domain Eukaryota; kingdom Metazoa; phylum Chordata; class Mammalia; order Monotremata; family Ornithorhynchidae; genus Ornithorhynchus; species Ornithorhynchus anatinus. Next base: position 62,182,236 of record NC_041735.1, on the reverse strand, counting down.
TAAACACCAAACAACAACTGAGAAGCAACATTGACTAGTGGTTAGAGCAAGGTCCTGGTAGAGGACCTGCGTTTTAATTCCAACTCTACCACTTGTCTGCTGTGTGACCTTGGGCAAGTCATGTTCTTTCATTCGTTCATTCAATCGTATTTATTGAGCACTTACTGTGTGCAGAGCACTATTCTAACTGCTTGGTAGAGTACAACAATAAACAGACACATTCCCTGCCCACTTCTCTGTGCCTCAGTGACCTCATCTGTGAAATGGGGGTAAAGACTGTGAGCCCCATGTGGGACATGGAGGGTGTCCAACCTGATTACCCTGAATCTACCCCAGTGCTTAGAACAGTTCCTTGACAAATATCAATAAAAAAATTCATTATTATAAGTATTATTCATGGGAAGAAGATAAAAGGTTTATTAATAAGACTTCAGGATCCATTTCAGATTAGAAAGCAACATGAAGCGACATGGCTCAGTTGAAAGAGCACAGGCTTGGGAGTCAGAGGAAGTGGGTTCTAATCCCAGCTCTGCCACCAGTCTGTGTGACCTTGGGAAAGCCACTTAATTTCTTTTTGGCTCAGCTACCTCATCTGTAAAATGGGGATTAAGACTGTGAGCCCCACCTGGGACAACCTGATTACCTTTTATCTACCCCAACTCTTAGAACAGTGCTTGACACATAATAAGAGCTTAACAATATACCATTTCATCATTCATTTAAATGCTTTACTACATCTCTCCCACCTCTCAATCTGTCAATCAGAGGAGATTGGCTGGAGGAGATATTGGCTAGGGAGTGAGGAACAGGGTGAAGGAAGGAGGTGAGGACAGGTACAGGTATAGGGAAGGTGGAAAGGCCCCTCTATTCATTTTACACAACCTTGCTCTCCCTGATCTCACTACCTTACTGGCAGGATAGCATAAGGAACTGGCATCCAGGAATTTCCATTGATAATTCCCTGTGTCTCAGTTTCTCCATAGGCACGATGGAAAAAGGATTCACATCTCCCTACTTCCCCGGGGTTGTTATCAGAATAAATCAGATAAGAATTGAGAAAATATTTTGAACTCTATGAGAAAAGATGCTTTATCCCAGTGAAACGATATATTATCAACAACGATACTGACAGGACACCTACTAGGTACAGAGTATTCATTCATTCAGTCGTATTTATAGAGCGCTTACTGTGTGCAGACCACTGCACTAAGCACTTGGGAAAGTACAACACAAAAATCAGCAGTGACGTTCTCTGCCCGCAATGAGGTTACAGTCTAGGAGGTGGGAGACAGACATCAATACAAATAAAATAACAGATACGTACATAAGTGCCGTCGGGGGAAGAACAAAGGGAGCAAGTCCAGGTGACCCAGAAGGGAGTGGGACATGAGGAAGAGTGGGGCTTAGTCTGGGAAGGCCTCATGGAAGAGAGGCGCCTTCAATACTGTACTAGCTCATGGAGGGAGGATATAGAAGACAAAAAAATCACAGTTGCTGCCCTCAAGGAGTTTACAGTAGATCAGAAAAAACAAATTGACATAACCTGATGAAATCGATCGAAAGGGGATCATTGTACAGATTGCGTAAATCGAAGATAAACAGATGAGAAATTGGTAATAGAATGTAAGGTCCTTGTGGGCAGGCAATGTTTCACTTGTTCTTTTTTGTACTTCCCAAGTGCTTAATATTGAGCACTACTCCCAGTGAATGCTCAATAAATACCATTACTACTATAACTACGGGACTGAGCAAATCACATGACTAGAGGGATGAAGGGATTACCAAAGAATGATTGAATCTTTAAGAAAGCCCATAATATGCTTCATAGCTCACTCTGTGTGCTATTCTAGATCCCTTAGTAAAGTTTCAATCAAAAACTTGTCCTGATTAAGAAATATTCCTGCCTCCAAATCCCGAGCAATTCGGAGATCATCACTGATGTAATTGACAGAGAAATCCTCAAGAAAACTACCGTGGGTGCTCAATAAATTCTCTCATCCCTCTTTCAAGTTCAGGCCAAATTCTCTCTTGGTAGAGGCAATGCAGTAACATGCACTCGGATTTCATGCCAGTCAACCCCCCAGACTAAAGTTTGAAGTTCCCTTTTAGAATCTGGACAAAAAGCATCTGCAAAATGAGTCTCAGATGATGTCACTGACATCAAACACAAATAGAAGTGGGGATTTTACCCCAGTGGCACGACGGTCATTACTGGACAGGCCAGTGCCTTCCTCAGGCCTGCCAAGCCTGAGGTATCAGAGACAGCCAGCCTTTGTGCACATAAATCTTCAACTGATGGACTGTAGAAATTAGCAGAGATTCGTTTATCATCTGAGGGCCATAATAATAATAATAATAATAGTATTTGTTAAGTGCTTACTATGTGCCAGCCTCTGTTCTAAGCGCTGGGGTAGATACAAGGTATTCAGGTTGAACACAGGCCCTATCCCTCATGGGACTCCCAGTCTTAATCCCCATTTTACAAATGAGGTAGCTCAGTCCCAGAGAAGTGAAGTGGCTTGCCCAAGGTCTCACAGCAGACGAGTGGTGGAACTGGGATTAGAAGCCATGACCTTCTGACTCCCAGGCCCGTGCTCTATCCACTACACCAAGCTGCTTCTCATGAGAAAGGTAAAGCCGGGTGTGCTTTGCAGGGGAAGTGAAAATGAAATAAGGTACAGTTCACATCGAAGACTCCCCCAGTCTTGCTTTTCTGTCAGTTTTCCTTCCCCAGGGCATGTACTATTTTTGCTCGACTTTTTCTGTCTGGAATCTGGAGGCTGGAATGCAACAGATGTTCCGTTTTCTCATCGCTTCCTAGCTGTGTCACCCACCTGATCACGAACGGCCTCTCCTCAACCGGTTCCAGAGCCTTTCAGTTCCATCCCGGGGCTGTGGGAACACAGGCTCCACTCCCAAGCTGCAGAAGTCAGCTGCAAGGCAGGGAGGAGGTGTATTTACTGAGCGCTTACTGTGAGCAGAGTAATGTACTAAGCACTCGGGAGAGTCAAACATAACCAACACATTCCCTGCCCCACGTGGCACAGGGACTGATGATCATGCATCCACCTTGGTGTTTAGCACAGTGCTTGGCACACGGTAAGGGGCCGTAATTATTCTAAAGGCATCCGACGGTGTACCTCTCTGACCAAGGGACAGACCAGAGGAAAGCCGGGAATCAATCAGCCGCCTGGTCTCCCGCACTTTGACCTCCCACCTTTGACTCCGCCATCATACCTCGGGGCTTCCTCAACCTCTTGGGCTCATTAAGACTCTAACGTGACCTTTCCCTGACTCCTCTCGAACTGTCATCGCCTTCGGTGAGTAGCCCACCCTGGGCCCCCTCCCCTCACAATGGACACCCCTCATTCAGAACTCTCGCCCCCCGACCGTGACCTCTCCTTCACATCCCTCAAAGTCACTTGTCTCCTGAGTCTTCGGGTGATAGGCGTGCAGGGCTCAAGGAGCAAACGATTTCCTTTGATAAACAGTCGCTTCCCCAGGCACTTCCTCCTCTCCCACACGAGAATTGTTCTTCATTTTTGGAGCACGAGTCTGGAGCCAAATCTGAAGATGTTGGGGGTTTATTTAAATCTCTGCTCCTTGGGTAGGAAGAGAGTTCCTGCCCGGAAGCGGATCAACCTAAAACAATTTGAGAGAGACCAGAACTGTGGAGAATTGTTTACAGAGCTCGGTTCCAAACCTTCTTTTCCTCTTAGCTGCTACTCCCTCTCTGGGCCCGGCTGGCCTGCTCCCGAGAACTGGTTAGTCAGCAACCCCGAGCTCTAAAAGTCAAAGGAGCAAACGTTCAACTTGCCTGCGTAGATTAACCTTTCCCAGCCTGGTCTCTTGGGGAAGCGGCGTGGCTCAGTGGATAGAGCACGGACCGAGGAGTCGGAAGGACCTGAGTTCTAATCCCAGCCCCGCTACATGTCTGCTGTGTGATCTTGAGCAAGTCTCACTTCACTTCTCTGGATTTCATTTACCTCCTCTGTAAAATGGGGATTAAGAGTGGAAGCCTCATGTAGGACAGGGGCTGTTTCCAACCATATTAGCTTATATCTACCCCAGTGCTTGGAACAGTGTTACACATACTAAGTGGTTAACAAGTAATAATAAAAATAATAATAATAATGGCATTCGTTAAGCACTTACTTTGTGCCAGGCACTGTACTAAGAGCTGGAGTGGATACAAGCAAATCGAGTTGGACACAGTCCCTGTCCAAAGTGGGGCTCACTGCCTCAATCCCCATTTTACAGATGAGGTAAATGAGGCCCACAAAAGTGAAGTGACTTGCCCATCATTATTATAATTAGTACCACAGTAATAGGTACCAGAATTACTATAATTATCATTATTTTCTTCAATATTAATCCAAAATTGCACCAAACTGTTCCCAGGCAATCCAGAGGACCATGGTGTTAATATAAAGTTTCCCGCAAGACACTGAGCTGTCTCGTTCCTTTGGGGTAAGTTGAATTCTCACTCATTTCCACCTATCAAACCACTGGAAAGTGTGTTCCTCAGGCCCCAGGAGTCAGAAGGACCTGAGTTCTAATCCCAGCTCCACCCCCTTGTCTGCTGTGTGATCTCTAGCAAATCACTTCACTTCTCTGGATTTGAGTTACTTCATCTGTAAAATGGAGATTAAGAGTGTAAGCCTATATGGGTAGGACAGGGGCTGTTTCCAACTATATTAACTTGTATCTACCCCAGTGCTTAGAACAGTGTTTGACACATAGTAAGTGGTTAAAAAGTAGTAATAATACTAATAATAATGGTATTTGTTAGGCACTTACTTTGTGCCAGGCAAGAGAGATCAGGGGCACTGTGGGAACTTTCAGAGCTTAATTTTTCCAGCAGGTAACGCTTATAATGGAGATCAATTGTAGATATTTGGATGGCATGGCATAGTGGATAGAACACAGACCTGGGTTCTAATCCCGGCTCTGCCACTTGTCTACTCTGTGACCGTAGGCAAGTCATTTTGCTTCTCTGGGCCTCAGTTATCTCATCTGTAAAATGGGGATTGAGACTGTGAGCCCCACATGGTACAGGGACTGTGACCAATCTCATTAGCATGTATCAACCCTAGCACTGAGAACTGTGCTTGGCATAAAATAAGCACTCAACAGAGACCATAATAATCTTGGAACACGTCTGCTGGTTCACACACACTAGTCCTTCGATTTATATTGGCAGCAAGGTCACTGATAACAAACAAAAGATCTTCTTGCTCACATGGGCAAGTCATAGGACGTAGCATGGGAAACTATATATTTCAAAATACCTGGTACCTCCTTTGAAACAGTTTAGCCAGATGGAAAGAACACAGGCCTAGGATTCAGAAGATTTTGGGTCTAATCCCAAGCTCTGCCACTTGCCTTCTGTGGGACCTCAGGAAGGTCTTCTCTGGGTCTCAGTTTCCTCACCTGGAAAATGGGGATTCAACCCCTGTTCTCCCTCCCTCTTAGACCGCCACTGCCCTGTGGCTGTTGTTTATCGGATTGTCTCCTATCTACTCTGGACTTGATGCGCAGTAAATGCTTAAATGCCACAGTTATTACTGTTGATTTTTTGGAAAACGCTGACTATTCGGACCTCCTATTTCCTATTTAAAACAAAACATTGAAACTGTTTCTCTTTTCATCCACGTTCCCCTCATAAACAGGTGGGTTAGTGTGGAAATGATGTCATCGGAAACTCCTTTCTTCGGCTTAGGTGGCAAACAGAAGATGCTGCTTCTGAAAAAGAATACGCTTTTTGGTCCCAGAAGCACAGCAAGGGCCCACTGAATGAAATGACATCACTGGCCTCATACTTCAGCAACTCCGGAAAGGCAAGCATGGCAGTGGAAGCTGAGCCGCAGTGCTGGATTCTCGTTAGCCCGCAGGGTCCCGTTCTTCGGCTCTTGCGGCTCTAACACTTGTGTTTGTTGAGCACTTACTGTGTGCCACGCTCTGGGGTAGATACAATATAAGCAGGATGGACGCAGTCCCTGTCTCACGTGGGGCTCCCAATCTAACGGGGAGGGAGAACAGGTAGTTAAACTGATGATTCTCCCCTCCTCTGCACATTCTCCCACATATCTTACTGTCAGTTAGCACGGCCATGGAGGAGAGAATTAAATGATTGTTGTCTAGGGGCCAAGAAATTACATTTGCTCCTGAATGACCTCACCTAGGGACTGACTTCTCCTCTGAAGTCCCAGAGAGGAACACTCTTCTCCCCCAGTTGCAGCTTCTCGACGGGTCAAATGTAACTCATTCGTGCTCCACGTTTCACCCAGCCCACCCGCTCAAAAACCAACCCCTCGATTTCCTGTTACTGCTTCGCCTCCGGTCCCCCGCCGCGTCACCTAAGTGCTATTTCATCCTTCCAAAGGCACCACCAGGATGGGAAAGGCTGGCCGGTGGAATCTGAAGTATGCTGACTCCATCTCAGCCCCCGCGGCTCACGTTACCCGGCTCGCCGTGGGCTGAGGCGGCGAGGGCCGAAAGCCCGGGCTAGGAGAGCTCCGCTAACTCTCCTGGCTCGGGCCCCGGGCCCCCGTAAGCCGCCGGTAACCCCGGCTGGAATGTGTGCTCTGTGGCCAGGACAGCTGGGGTGAGGAAGCGGCTGGTCACAAATTAAATTAGGAGGTGTAAAATGCCGGGAGAAGAAAAACAAATGGAGACGGCGAAAACAGGTGCCAACCGCCATTTCCTCGATCCTCAGTCACACGCTCCGTTCTCGATGTGATTAGCGGCTAAGCTGACTGGAGGCGGATTACATGCTTTGCTGGGCCTAAACACCTGTGGGTGAAAATTTTCCAAAGGAGATGAAGGCGGGATCCTCAACTTCCATTGGCTTTGCCTCACTTTCCAGCCTCACTGCTCTGAAACTAAAACTCTTCAGAAATTATTTTCTTAAAGGACCTGAGAGGACCAATTGCTTTTTGGTCTTACCATTCATAAGCTCCTCTGCTGTTGCGGGAAGATCTTCTTATTAATCCTGAAGCTTCTGCTTTTTGAAGGGACCCACAAGTTGATTCACACACCGAGACTTAAGTTTTTGGATAAAACAGGAGACAGACCTGCCCAAATCGATCTTTCATACATCTCTCCTTTCAGCCCTAAGGCTTTAGTCCATAGCATTTGATCAAACCCCCCGACAACCAGATAAACCTCTCAAAGAAATCAGAGCTGAATAGCATTCTAAAGTCCTAAATGTCACATTTCAGATTATATCTTTATATCCTTAAAATATGCCACCTTGAATTTTGCATGCAGGATTTCCATTTATTAATAGCACTTATGGTGTTTTTTAATAGGATTGTATCCACTGGATCCTCACAGTATCACTGCCAAATAAATTGGGGTCGGCTATTTATTATTTCTCAGAGGAAACTCGCCCAAAAAAGTTTGAAAATTCCCCATCCCCTGGAGTCAGGGCAGACCAGAACTGAGAATGACAACCTTCTCGACTCAGGGCCACCCCAGGGTCAGCGTTATCAGTCTAAATAGCCTCTCTCTTTCTCTCACCCCCTGAAATCAAAGGTGTTGGCGTGTTAAAAATGTGACATCCTTAGCAGCAACTGATAAATGTTGTGAGCTGCTACTGACTTGCGGGGGATGGAGAAGAAAGCCCCTCGCAGAGATTAAACACGATTCTGGGTGTCCGATGGACGCAAAGGAATCTCTTTGAAGTCATCTGGATTTCCTGCTCCGGTGACTGACAGAGAGTAAGACGCAAGAGGTGGTTGCCCTCTGACGACAGACCCTCTGATAACTCCTGAAGCTCCAGTGTTTAATAAATCATGAGCTTGATTAGTCCATCCCCCTCCTAACCAATATCTCTGCATCCTGAAGAAACTCTAATCGGCTCCAAGAGGCTATATAAACCCCATGCCTTGTCGTATGTCAAAAGGACCCCCGAGCTCCATGTTTGAGGTACTAATACATCATTAGCACCCAATAAGTGCTAAGAAATAGCAATAATCATCATGAAACGTTGAAAGTGCCACAGGGATTCTCCATAAGACATTCGATTTGGAGGCTATCTTCCAGATGTTAAGTTTCTGAGCTTTTCTTTAAAAAGGTGTGGCCCTCTGGTTCATGCCGAACTCGATTCGGTATCAATAAATCAACCGTACTTATTGAGCTCTTACTATGTGCGGAGCACTCTACTAAGCAATCGGGAAAGTACAAGACAACAGAATTAGCATACACGTTCCCTGCCCATAACAAGCATTCATTTATTCAATAGTATACAGTCTAGGAGGATTTATTATGTGCTTGCTACATTCCCAGCACTGCGCTAGGCAATGGGGGAGATACAAGACAATCAAATCAGATCGTCTGTCCAAGAATGGGTTCAGAGACTAAGAGGGAGGGAGAGTGACTTGGCTGCTTCACTAAACTCACTTCCTTTGGTGTAACCAAATTCTAGAAGCAATGTTGACTAGTGGATAGAGCATTGGCCCAGAAATAATAATAATAATACTGTTGGTATTTGTTAAGCGCTTACTATGTGCAGAGCACTGTTCTGATCGCTGGGGTATAGACAGGGTAATCAGGTTGTCCCACATGAGGTTCACAGTCTTAATCCCCATTTTACAGATGAGGGAACTGAGGCCCAGAGAAGCGAAATGACGTGCCCACAGCCACACAGCTGACGAGTGGCAGAGCCAGAATTCAAACCTGCTTCTAAGGGAAGCAGCATGCCTCGGTGGAAAGAGCCCGGGCTTGGGAGTCAGAGGTCATGGGTTCGAATCCCTGCTCTGCTACTTGTCAGTTGTGTGACTGGGGGCAAGTCACTTCACTTCTCGGGGCCTCAGTTACCTCATCTGTAAAATGGGGATTAACTGTGAGCCTCACGTGGGACAACCTGATGACCCTGTATCTACCCCAGCGCTTAGAACAGTGCTCTGCACATAGTAAGTGCTTAACAAATACCAGCATTATTATTATTATTATTATTATCAGAAAGATTTGAGTTCTGATCCCACTAGGGCCTGCTGGCAAGTATTTAGAGAAGCGGTGTGGCCTAGTTGATAGACTAGGGGCCTGGGAGTCAGAAGGTCCTGGGTTTTAATCCTAGCTCTGTCGTGTAATCCTGGACATGTCCCTTCACTTCTCTGCACCTCAGTTACCTCATCTGTAAAATGAGGATTAAGACTGTGAGCCTCATGTGGTAAAGGAACTGTGTCTCACCCGATCTGCTTGTACCCACCCCAGCACTTAGAACAGTGGCTGGTACATAGTAAGCGCTTAACAAATACCACAAATATGATTATAATTATTATTAATCCCGGCAACATCCTTGTCTGCTGTGTGACTCGGGGCAAATCACTTAACTTCTCTGAGCCTCAGTTACCTCCTCTGTAAAATGGAAATTACGAACTGTGAGCCCCATGTGGGACAGGGATTGTGTCCAACCTGGTAGCTTTTTTCTACCTCAGCACTTAATACAGTGCCTGGTACATAGTAAGCACTTTTAAAAATACCATAAAAAATAGCTTTCTCCCCTTTCTTCATTGCTGATCAATCACAGATATTTAATGAGATCTTATTTTGTTCAGAGCACTGTCCTAAGTACTTCAGTTCACTCAATTTTGACAGAACAGATGTTTGCTTGATGACGTGTTTTGGCGGGGTGATCTTAGAAGAGTCACTTCACTTCCTCTAAGTCTTAGTTTCTTCATCTGAAAAAAGGGATTAAATACCTGTTCTCGCTCCTACTTTCATGGATTCATTCAGTCGCATTTATTGAGCTCTTACTATGTGCAGAGCACTCTACTAAGCCCTTGACTGTGAGCCCCATGCACTTCCTTCAGTGCTTGGCATAAGGTAAGCGGTTAAGAAATGGCCCAATTATTACGACGATTATTTGTCTGACCCCATTTGGATACAGTGTGGCCAGTGTGGGAGAAAACCATGTGTGGCCCTGAACACGGTGAGTACACTTGTCAGTTGTGTGACTGTGGGCAAGTCACTTCTCTGGGCCTCAATTCCCTCATCTGTAAAATGGGGATTAAGACTGTGAGCCTCATGTGGGACAACCTGATTACCCTGTATCTACCCCAGCGCATAGAACAGTGCTCTGCACATAGTAATCACTTAACAAATACCAACATTATTGTCATTATTACTCACTGAGCTTTCCTTAACATTCTGTGGGCCATTCCCCACTCTCACTCTCCACGATAGGAGAACCAGGAGTTTCCAGTATGGGAGTTATTCAAGGGAGAAGTCCCAGGGTAGGTACTTCATTCTTCTAATGACTTCATGAGCTATGAAATCCAATTAACAATAGCTGGAAAAATGGAAGAGTGATGGAGAAACGGCACTGCTCAGGGATGCAGAACTGGGCCGAAAACCCCTCCTCTTAAAGGGAAAGAAAAGACTTGGAGCCTCCCAGTTCTGCCATTTGTCTGCTGTGTGACCTCGGGCAAGTCACCTTACTTCTCTATGCATCATTTACCTCATTTGTAAAATGAGGTTTAAGATTCGGAGGCTTATATAAGACATGGAGTGTGTCCGACCTGATTACTTGGTGTCAACCCAGCCTGGCATATAGTAAGCGCGTAACAAATACCATTAAAAAAATGGCTCTGAGCTCAGCTCTTCTCAGCAGGGCAACTAACGCAAACAAAATCCGGTGGGTTAGGGAGCTAACCATTTCCTGCAATTCAGAGGAGGAGGAGAGTGCCACCAAGGGACTGTTGCTTGACTCAACAAGCAGTGTGGCTTAGTGGAAAGAGCACAAGCTTCTGAGTCAGAGGTCATGGGTTCTAATCCTGGCTCCACTACTTATTAGCTGTGTGACTTTGGGCAACTCACTGAACTTCTCTGTGCCTCAGTGACCTCATCTGTAAAATGGGGAAAACCATGTGGGAAAACCTCTAAACCTTGTATCTACCTCACCGCTTAGAACTGTGCTTGGCACATAGTAAGGGTTTAACAAATACCATCATCATTATTATTATTAATAATAAGGACCGCTCTTGGGGCGATAATGCAATCCAAAGGCAGGCAAGGTGCAAGACATGGGAGGAGGGAGACGGGTGGGCTATCATAGATGCAAGTACCTGCTACTCTCCCTCAATCCCTCAATAGTATTTATTGAGCGCCTGCTGTGTACAGAGCACTGTATTAAGCATTCAGGAGAATACCATAGAGGTGGAAGATGCGGTCCTCAGGATCAGGCCTATCACAGTGAGTAATTACTTTTACGGGCACAATTCAGACGTCAGCTTTCTGGCCGTAACCCCCACCGGTTAACTCCTCAGTTTTCCCCAAGCCAAGGACTGGTCCCCTCTCATTTCATCTTAGTAGAAAATACCTGCTACCCCTCAATCCCACCCTCAATCTGCTTTCTCCCTTCCTTTAGTAATAATAATAATAATACTAATTCTGGTGTTTGTTAAGCCCTTGCTATGTGCCAGGCACTGCCCTAAGCACTGGGGTGAATACAGGGTAATCAGTTGTCCCACATGAGGCTCACAGTCTTAATCCCCATTTTACAGATGAGGGAACTGAGGCCCAGAGAAGTGAAATGACTTGCCCAAGGTTGCACAGCAGACAAGTGGAGGAACTGGGATTAGAACCGTTGACCTTCTGCATCTCAGCCCCCTGCTCTCTCCACTATGCTTTGCTTGGGAATTTTCTGTGATCTTCAGGGTGGATGGGAAACTGAGAAATTCAGTTGGAGACACAGTTATAGGTGCAGGTGGGACATCTCTGGGGGATTTTTTTTTTGTAATGGTATTTGTTCAGCACTTACAGAGACTTAGTATAGGCACAATCCAGCCCAGGGCTGTGATGCCTCCAATGGCTCAGTAGTATCTTTCTCTCTTTCTCTCAAACACAGACACACATAAGTGACTGTCAGTGACACCTACAAGTCCGAAGGACAATCGGAAGAGTGGGGTAGGTGAGAGAAGAAATAAAAGAAAGAGGATATAAAAGGAGAGGGAAGATTGGAAGAAGAGAGGAGGGAGAGGAGGAGAAAGATGAGAAGAGAGAGAAAGGAGATCCATGAATCATTCATTTCTATTTATTGAGCGCTCACTTTATGCAGAACACTCTACTAAGGAGAGTGCATTATAATATAGTTGGTAGTTGTGTTTCCTGTCCCACAGGAGTTTAGAGTCTAGTGTGGGGGACTGACATTTAAATAAATTATGGATATATTCATAAAGGCTATAGGATTGAGAGTGGGGTGAATAAAGGGTACAAATCCAAATGCAGAGGTAACGCAGAAAGGAGAGGGAGTAGAGGAAATGAGGAGTGAACATAAATAACCACCAGTTAGTAGTATCTGAATGTTGACCCTTTTCTGTGAGTTAGTGTTGATGTCTGCTTTGGCTAAGAAAACGAGCTCCAGGCATAGAAAACTGAGTACCTCTAGTTGAAGGAGTACACCATTAAAAGCATTTTAAAAATTAAGCCTTTTCCCTTTCCACCCTCCACTTCGCATACACCTCTATCCCAGTAAATCGTTCTCGAAAGGCTAATGGAAGCTTTCCCAAGATAGAATTCCACAGCTCTGAGTCGATATCCTTTCCAAAAGGTGGGATTTTGTCAAATTACATGTGGCAATTTTGTGGGACTCTATGGAAAAATGAAAACTTCCATATTCAATAATATTTAACTCTACGATTTGGGATGGGGATGGGGAGATGTTCTGAGAGCGTTAGGGGCCCAGAACCCCTAAGGACCTCTCCTTCAATTAAGCTCGCTTTTCCTCCAACTTCCTCTCTCTCTGTATTGTCTATGCACTATGGATCTCTACTCCTTGGGCACTTGATATTCACCCCACCCTCAGCACTTATGTACATATTCATAATTTCTATCAATGTCTCCCCTTCTAGACTGAAATCTCGTGGGCAGGAACCAAACCCATCATCTCTATTGCACTGATACCCTACCAAGTGCTCTACGCACTGCTCCGTACAGTGCTCTACTCACAGTAAGTGCTCAATAACCCTTTAACTACTCCAGACCCTCAACCTTTTAGATACTAAGGCTGGAACCTCCCCAGACTAAGACCCACTTTTCCTCATCTTTGCCGCGAGCCCCAGAACACATGTATATATATATATGTATCTGTAATTTTATATATCTGTATTGATGTCTCCCCTTCTCTAGACTGTGAGTTCACTGTGGGCAAGGAATGCTGCTGTTTATTTTTGTATTGTACTTTTCCGAGCACTTAGTACAATAATCGGCACACCATAAGCACAGAATAGATACAGTTGAATGAATGAATACCAAAATATCAATTAGATCTACTGCCTCCATTTGGAGGATGAGAATGAAACTGGCCAACCAGCTGGGTTCACAGCATGTGAATGGGGTAAAAGGAATCCTTGGGCACCCTTGGAAAAGATTTCAACTGCAATAATTCATTCATTCAGTAGTATTTATCGAGCGCTTACTGTGTGCAGAGCACTGTACTAAGCACTTGGAATGTACAAATCGACAACAGATAGAGACAGTTCCTGCCCATTGACGGGTTTACAGCACTTGCTGAACGCTTATTATCTCTCGGTAGTATTCACGGAAAGCTGACTAGTTGCGGAACACTGAGTTTGAGAGAATACAATACAGCAGAGTTGATAGACACGGTCCCTGCCCCCAACAAGCTAGCGGTCTTTATTCCATTATCACAGAAATGACCTTCGTCGCTTACAGGACAAAGTGGCCTGGAGAAGTCTTTCTAAAAATAAAGAGAATTAAGAAAAAGAGACATTCTCCCTACCCAACCCACAATCTGAGAAGAGAACGAATATAGGGAAGAAACCCGAGTGGGTTGATGCAGCAGCTCCATCCAGGGCTAAGTTCCACTCTAACGTAAGCTGCCATTGTGCCATCGACCGGGGCCCGTCTGACCAGTCCTACCTGGGGGAGGTTGGAGGTTAGCCGGTCCACGTGCCAGTTGGATTAACACGTCAGATTTTCCCATCCATTGTCCCCGCCACGACTCCCCGGCCACCCGCGCTAGCCTGAGGAGAGAGAGAATGGGAAGCTCGGAAGTGCCAGGCAGTCAGGGCCGGCTGCTGCCAATTAGGCCAATTAAAAGACACGGTGAAAAACCTCCTGTGCAGCTGATCTCAATTCAATCCCTTTCAGCCCCTCAGTGCTGAATTGACATAATAAGTACTTCCACGTCTGACTCCTTCACCTCCCTCCCTCCGTCCCTCAGACCCCCCAACTCTCCCCATACTCAAAGCCCTCCTAGAAACCCACCTCCTCCCACCAGTTTTCCCTGATGAAGTCATGGCCGCTGAGTCATATCCCTCCAGCCAACTCTCCACAGGATTTTATTTACGTCCTCCTTAGCACTCAGATAATAATTGTGATATTTGTTAAGCGCTTTGTGCCAAACACTGTACTAAGCGCTGAGAGGTAATACAAGTGAATAGATTGGACCCAGTCCCTGTGCCACATCGGGCTCGCAGTCTCAATCCCTATTTTAATAATGTTGGTATTTGTTAAGCGCTTACTATGTGCAGAGCACTGTTCTAAGTGACGGGGTAGATACGGGGTAATCAGGTTGTCCCACGTGAGGTTCACAGTCTTAATCCCCATTTTCCAGATGAGGTAACAGGCCCAGACAAGTGAAGTGACTTACCCACAGTCAACAGCTGACAAGTGGCAGAGCCAGGATTCGAACCCATGACCTCTGACTCCCAAGCCCGTGCTCTTTCCACTGGGCAACTGAGGCACAAAGAAGTGAAGAGACTTGCACAAAGTCACTCAGCAGACAAGTGGCGGAGCAGGTAGTAGAACCCATGACCTGACTCTGAGGCCTGCGCTCTATTCACTAGGCCATGCTGCCTCTGTACATGTGTCCGCTTTATTTATTTTCACTTCTCTAGTTGATTAGATGGGAGTTAGGCAGAAGACTGGGAGATCAGCGAGGCAGCAGTCCAAGGCTAACTCCAGGGGGGTGGAAAGGAACGGGGTGGAGCCGGGAATGTTACATTTTCTTCTTCTCCCGCTCCCTTCTGCGTTGCCCTCACTTGCTGTCTTTGTTCATCCCCCATCCCCGCCCCACTTAAGTACATATCTCTAAATTATTTTTTTTTAATGTCTGTCTCTCCCTCTAGACTGTAAGCTTGCTGTGGGCAGGAAATGTGTCTGTTGTTGATACTGTACTCTCCCAAGCACTCAGTACAGCGTTCTGCACAGAGTGAGTACTCAATAAATTCGATTGAGTGAATGAATGTATAAGAAAATCTAGCAGGATTTGGCAGTGGAGCCAAGGAGGGAGAGCAACAGAAGGTATAGAGAAGTCAGGTGGAGGATGGACTAATTTGGACAAAGAAACCAGGCAGATCAGGCAGGAGTCTCCCTCCACATATACCCACACCCTCTTTTCTTCAATCCTCAGTCAGTGGTATTTATTCAGCTCTTGATGATGATGATGGTATTTGTTAAGCGCTTACTATGTGCCAAGCACTGTTCTAAGCGCTGGGATGGATACAAGGTGACCAGGTTGTCCCACTTGGGCCCCACAGTCTTAATCCCTCTTTTACAGGTGAGGTAACTGAGGCGCAGAGAAGTGACTTTCCCAGAGTCACACAGCTGACAAGCGGCAGAGTCGGGATCAGAACCCACAACCAGTGACTCCCAAGCCCCTGCTCTTGCCACTAAGCCACGCTGCTTCTCTTATTGTGTGCGGAGCACAGTACTAGGTCCTTGGGAGAATACAATACAATCAAGTTGGTAGAGAGGATCCCCGCCCTCTAGGAGTTCAGTCTATAAAGCCCGGGACTTTCTAGTGAAGAGGGGGAAACTGTGGTAGAGCAGATAAGGAGGAAGAACGGCCCCTTCCTCCACCTCCAGCTCCCCCACAATTTCTCTCTCCCTGACTGGAGGCATAAATGTTTCCAGGTGGTGGCATCAGCAACCGGGGGCAACTCCCCACTGCCAACTATCTCGTACACGCTCTACAGAAAATCCCCCCTGCCCCAACCGGCCATTTTTTTAATGGTGTTCAAGCACGTACCACTAATAATAATGTTGGTGTTTGTTAAGCTCTTACTATGTGCAGAGCACTGTTCTAAGCGCTGGGGTATACAAGGTAATCAGGTTGTCCCACATGAGGCTCACAATCTTCATTCCCATTTTCCAGATGAGGTAACTGAGGCACAGAGAAGTTAAGTGACTTGCCCACAGCCACACAGCTGACAAGTGGCAGATCTGGGATTCGAACCCGTGACCTCTGGCTCCCAAGCCCATGCTCTTTCCACTGAGCCACGCTGCTTCTCTATAGTACTGCTTCTCTATAGTACTATAGTACTATATGCCAGACACTACTAAACACTGGGGTGGATACAAGCTGATCGAGTTGGACACGGTCCACGACCCACGTGGGGCTCACGGCCTTCGTTCCCACTTCGCAGCCGAGGTAACTGAGGCCCAGAGAAGTTAAGCGATTTGCCCAAGGTCACGCAGCAGAGAAGTGGTGGCGCTGGGATTAGAACTCAAGTCCACCTGACTCTCAGATCCATGTTCTTATTCGCTCTCTTCTGCAAAAAAATAAAAATAAAAAAGCGTTTTCATGTGCACTTGGTGGCAATTTGTTCTTTCCACAAGTAACCATCATTCGTTCCAAACGTGAAAAGATGCTGTTTAATGTTTGGGAGATTTTGTGGCAGTGGAAGCGTTTTTCTCTGGGGCATGAAAATGACTAGGTTTCTGGTCCCGTGGAATCTCGTAGATTTCTGTGTGTGTCGCTATTTAAAAGTCTCAATTGATTTCAGTAGATTGCAAGGCTCTTGAGAGCGAGAATTGGGCATACACACTCTATTGGACTCTCCCAAATGTTTAGTACAGAGCTTTCCACACGATAAGCACTCAGTAAATACCTTTGATTGACTGAGGCCTGATGAAAAACATATAGATATTTCTCAATCCATGTTTATCTCTCTGCCTGTTTCCTCATCTTAAAATGGTACTTCATTAGATGTTCTACCCTCTAGGCTGGAAGCTTACTGTGGGCAGGGAGCGCGCCTACCAACTCTGTTATATTGTACTTTCTTGGGAGTCAGACGTCATGGATTCTAATCCGGCTCCGCCGCTTGCCAGCTGTGTGACTGTGGGCATGTCACTTAACTTCTCTGTGCCTCCGTTCCCTCATCTGCAAAATGGGGATTAAAAACTGTGAGCCCCAAGTGGTACAACCTGATCACCTTGTATCCCCCCCAACGCTTAGAACAGGGCTTTGCACATAGTAAGCGTTTAACAAATACCATCATTATTATTATTATTACTTTCCAAAGCACTAGTACAGTGCAGAGTAACACAGTAAGCACTCGGTAAATATGATTGATTGATTGATTGATTTAGCTTGTCCTCTAGCCTGAGGACCCCATCTGGGAGAGGGACTACATTTGGCCTGATGAACTTGTATCCCTCCCAGTGTTTAGAACAGTGTTTGGCACGTAAGTGCTTACCAAATACGATCATCACCATCATCATTGTTATTATTGTCATATAAGCCTTTCGAAAGAGGTAAACCTACTGGATATTCAATAAATCCGGTCTAAATCTGACATCGGGTTTGTTTGGGAAGGACCAATAGGCTATTGACTTATTTCATGGTCAAAGAAGAATAATTTTATTCTTGCTTTCATGGGCTTAATAAAATGTGTTAAGTTTTTAGTGAATTTTCTCTTTAAGAGAGGAAAGAAGGGTAGGAAGGGAGAAAGAAAAAACCACGTTCTTAAGCCCACTACTATTCAAAGAAAGGGACCCCAGCCATTAGCAGTGAAATTGTGAGGGATTTTTAAAAAGTCATGTTTAACTGGGAGGCTTAAAATGGAATTGTTTCGTGAAATGGTTTTCCTTCTAAGAGATTTAATGTGACAGGAAAATTTCAAAGAACATATTGAGAGTCTCCTTTTGCTGATAAGCAATTTATTCCTCTAAACTGCAGCCCAAAATCTGAGGATTCTGATGAGTTTTGAAAGGAAAAATGCACCGTTGTGCAACCAGCAAAATTACCCAGCACTCTGGATGACTTGGAATATGGTCTCAAAAGTGAGAGATGAAATCATTTAATCCAAAAAAATTCACACGATTCTCCTTGTGCAGTGACCGATGCCAAAACAATCAATCAGGAAGGATCCTTTGAACACGGACACCTTCACCTCATGACTCCTTGTTCCTTGTAAATGACATCTTTCCCAGTTCTGTATGATTCTCAAGAAGCTGAAAGAAAATGTTCTTTTAGGTAGGAGTCTTTCGTTCAGAAGTGTGGATTCCATTTGGTCAACCATTTCATAATGGAACTTTCCCAGATTCTATTTCCAGCAAGGATTTTATAAATCACTAAGAGTTTATTTTTAAAACTTCAGTGTTCTTTACTTTTGAAGCCACCGGTAGCTATCCGGAAAAGGCCACTCACTGGAACGTACTTACATTAGGGCATCTTGACCAAACCAAAAAAAAAAAAAAAATAGAAAGTAAAGACAGTGCATGCTTTACTGTAAAATTCTACTTTTTTTGAGAAATGTCAGATTACTGTTATTTGGTCAAATGTTAGGCAGGATGAAATTTTCTGGAAAGTGTAAAACTGAGGTCTATTTTCACCTTTCTCCCCCACTAGATTGCAAACTCCTGGAGGGCAAGGACAGCGCTCAATAAATATAACTGATTGATTGGAGGTAAACGTTCTTCTTGCCACTCCGATTTAAAATGAGACCGTATCATTTAACCTAATTTTTATTGTTTTTTCACAATAATTTAAGGATTAAGACATTGGAAAGAAAAAAGAAGTTCAACAGACATAAATGTAAGTTCAGAATATCTTTCACTCACATCACTTCAATTATGATTGTCTTATAAAATCGCCCCTCCTCATAAATGGAATTGTTCATTTTAAAATGTACATATCCTCGCAAATCAAGACATTTTAGACTATGTAATTTAGATCAATAAATTCTGTGGGGTATATTTGAAATGCTAAGCATCTGAACCAAGTACAATTTAAATTTGGTTTGATTAAAGACTGTGCTTAAACAGCTCCCCATTTATTATCATGAAAAGCTATTTTTCCCCATATCCAGTTATTACCCAGTACAAGAGAATACCTATGATTTAAAAAAAGTAGAGAAATCAACCTTGCTGATGTTTCAACTATATGGACCTATCCTTTGAAGCTTTGGAGAAGCAGCATGGCCTAGTGGCAAGAGCCCGGGTTTGGGAGTCAGACGACACGGATTCTAATCCCTGCTCTGCCACTTGTCTCCTGTGTGACCTTGGGCAAGTCACTTCACTTACCTGTATCTCAGTTACCTCAACTGTAAAATGGGAATTCAGACTGTGAGCCCCACGTGGGACAACCTGATTACCTTGTATCTACCCCAGTGCTTAGAACAGTGCTTGGTACACAGTAAGCCCTTAACAGATCCCATCATTATTGTTACTATTATGCTACCCAATCAATCAAGAGTATTGAGTGACTACTGTGTGCAGAACATTGCACCAGCACTTGGAAGATAGAATGGAATTAGTAGATGTAATCGTAGCCTTCATGGAGTTTATAATCTAGTAGCTGTAAGCCCTTCAAAGGGCAGGGACTGTCTATCTGTTACTGATTTGTACATTCCAAGCGCTTAATATAATGCTACTCCATTCTAATCCTCCTTGACCTCTCTGCTGCCTTTGACACCGTCGACCATCCCCTCCTCCTCCATACCTTATCTCACCTCGGCTTCACGGATTCCGTCCTCTCCCGGTTCTCCTCTCACCTCTCTGGCTGGTCATTCTCGGTCTTCTTCGCTGGCGCCTCCTCCCCCTCCCATCCTTTAACTGTTGGAGTTCCTCAAGGGTCAGTTCTCGGCCCTCTTCCGTTCTCCATTTACACTCACTCCCTCGGTGAACTCATTCGCTCTCACGGCTTCGACTACCATCTCTACGCGGATGACACGCAGATCTCCATCTCCGCCCCTGTCCTCTCCTCCTCCCTTCGGGCTCGCATCTCCTCCCGCCTCCGGGACGTCTCCACCTGGATGTCGGCCCGCCACCTAAAACTCAACATGAGCGAGACTGAGCTCCTCATCTTCCTTCCCAAACCCGGTCCTCTCCCAGACTTCCCTATCACCGTGGATGGCACGACCGTCCTTCCCGTCTCTCGGGCCCGCGATCTCGGTGTCATCCTCGACTCGTCTCTCTCGTTCACCCCACACATCCTATCCGTTACCGAGACCTGCCGGTTTCACCTCTACGATATCGCCAAGATCCGCCCTTTCCTCTCCACCCAAACGGCTACCTTACTGCTACGGGCTCTCGTTATATCCCGGCTAGACTACCGTGTCGGCCTTCTCTCTGACCTCCCTTCCTCCTCTCTCGCCCCGCTCCGGTCTATTCTTCACTCCGCTGCCCGGCTCATCTTCCCGCAGAAACGATCTGGGCATGTCACTCCCCTTCTTAAACAACTCCAGTGGTTGCCTATCGACCTCCGCTCCAAACAGAAACTCCTCACTCTAGGCTTCGAGGCTCTCCATCACCTCGCCCCTTCCTACCTCTCCTCCCTTCTCTCTTTCCACCGCCCACCCCGCACGCTCCGCTCCTCTGCCGCCCACCTCCTCACCATCCCTCGGTCTTGCCCATCCCACCGTCGACCCCTGGGCCACGTCCTCCCGCGGTCCTGGAACGCCCTCCCTCCTCACTTCCGCAAAATTGATTCTCTTCCCCTCTTCAAAACCCTACTTAAAACTCACCTTCTCCAAGAGGTCTTCCCAGACTGAGCTCCTCTTCTCCCTCTACCACCCCCCTTCACCTCTCCGCAGCTAAACCCTCTTTTCTCGCTTTCCCTCTGCTCCTCCCCCCTCCCTTCCCATCCCCTCAGCACTGTACTCATCCGCTCAACTGTATATATTTTCATTACCCTATTTATTTTGTTAACGAAATGTACATCGCCTCGATTCTATTTAGTTGCCATTGTTTTTACGAGATGTTCTTCCCCTTGACTCTATTTATCGCCATAGTTCTCGTCCGTCCGTCTCCCCCGATTAGACCGTAAGCCCGTCAAATGGCAGGGACTGTCTCTATCTGTTGCCGACTTGTTCATTCCAAGCGCTTAGTACAGTGCTCTGCACATAGTAAGCGCTCAATAAATACTATTGAATGAATGAATGCTCTGCACATAGTAAGTGCTCAATAAATACTATTGAATGAATGAATGAATAGCAGGGCAGACAGACTCTAAAATGAATTTTAGATAGGAAAAGAGAAATAGAATATGAATAAATCCCATTCTTCTATTCCCGAGATAGCAAAAGTAAACCCAGGTACATGTGGCCAAAATACAATCTCTAAAAGATATCCTACCCCAAAGAGCACACTTTCCCAAAATTTGGAGGAGGACGAGGAGGAGGAGGAGGAGGAAAGGGTGGAGTGTTTGGTTTGTCTCTGATTGCTCTCAAGGACACTTTATTGTTTCTTCAGGGTTTGGGCTAATTTTAGATGCTGTTAATGTGAAGTAAGACCTTATTAGTGTATCAGAGGTAATGTGTGCTTGTGTGTGTAGGCACTTGATAATCCTGATTTCTTTCTTTCTTTCTTTCTTTCTTTCTTTCTTTCTTTCTTTCTTTCTTTCTTTCTTTCTTTCTTTCTTTCTTTCTTTCTTTCTTTCTTTCTTTCTTTCTTTCTTTCTTTCTTTCTTTCTTCTTTCTCTCTTTCTTTCTCTTTCTTTCTCTCTTTCTTTCTCTCCTTCCTTCCTTCCTTCCTTCCTTTCCTTTCCTTTCCTTTCCTTTCCTTTCCTTTCCTTTCCTTTCCTTTCCTTTCCTTTCCTTTCCTTTCCTTCCCTACCCTACCCTACCCTTCCTTCCTATCTTCCTTCTCTCTTTCTCTCTCTTTCTTTTTCTCTTTCTTTCTTTCTGTCTTTCTTTCTGTCTTTCTTTCTCTCTCTTTCTTTTTCTTTCTCTTTCTCTCTCGCTCACTCTTTCTTTCTCTCTCTCACTCTCTTTCTCTTTATCTTTCTTTTTCTTTCTCTTTCTTTCTCTTTCTTTTTCTCTTCCTTTCTCTCTCTCTTTTTCTTTCTTTCTCTCTTTATTTCCTCTCTCTCTTTTTCTCTCTTTCTCTCTCTCTCTTTCTCTCTCTCTTTTTCTTTCTCTCTCTTTCTTTCTCTTCCTCTCTTTTTCTTTCTTTCTCTCTTTCTTTCCTCTCTCTCTCTTTCTCCCTCTCTCTCTCCACTTAAAGTGGAGCGAAGCAGTCCACGTTAAGAAATTTAAAAGGAAAACAAAACTGTGGAAAGGAAAAATTCCAACTGGGCGGATGGAACATTTCATTATTTTCAACTGCAATCTCTCTTGAAATATCTAAGAAATGTAGATTCATGGAATTTTCATTACATAATTTAATTTCCTTTACTCTGAGGAATACAGCAGGAAGTCTGAATCAAAGTAAGAAAATAGGAGGTGCAGGATAAATGATGGCGAGAGCTTAGCATCATAAATATTTCCTAGCATCCTCCCCTTTTACCACAGATCGAAGACAATGATACTACATTATAAACCTTGAAAGACACAAGATTAAAAAAACATTCAAATATCACTACTTTACTCCATCAAAGGCATGCTCTGTTTTAATAAACATCCAAATCTAAATTTGCAAAAACATTAAGATTTTGAGTGACTCAACTTGGTTTACACCTGAAATCAGATGTTGTCATTTAATCAGAATTGAATGTAATTTCTGAATCAGAAGACCCAAAATGTCATTAGGGTGGACAAAAATACTTTCAAACATAATCTTCTCTAAGGGTCAAATGCCCTCTGTAATTTTTCAAAATGAATTTGTCATAAAAGGTGACAAAATAATTGAATTCTCACTGATGCTTCTATGGCCAATCCAGCAGCTATGATACATCTTGCCAGGATTTTAAGATATGACATCTGTGAGTATAAACATAAAATTGTGCTGTAAACATATTTCCAAGAGCACCCCTCTATTTTATGAAGTACCATAGCCTAGCGGAAAGATCATAGGACTGAAAATCAGTCGACCTGGTTTCTGATCCCAGTTCTGGCACCTGCCCGCTGTGAGAGTCGAAAGAGTTCAGGCTTTACTGTAAAATTTTACCTTTTTTGAGAAATGCCAAATTACTGGAATTTGGTCAAATATCAGGCAGGATTAAAGTTTCTGGAAACTGTAAAATTGGGACTGATTTTCACTCCATCCCTAGCGCTTACGTAGTCTTCTACTCCCCCATTTCTCCATCTGTAATTTATTTTAAAGCCTTTCTCTCCCACTAGATTGACCTGGTTTCCTCAACTGAAAAATGGGAGTTGAATACCTAGTCTCCCTTTTTCTTAGACTGTGCGCTCCATGTGGGGAAAGGGCCATGTTTGATCGGAAGGTACTATAGCTAGAGAAGCAGCGTGGCTTAGTGGAAAGAGCGTGGGCTTGGGAGTCAGAGGTCATGAGTTCGAATCCCAGCTCTGTCACTTGTCAGCTGTGTGACTGTGGGCAAGTCACTTAACTTCTCTGTGCCTCAGTTCCCTCATCTGTAAAATGGGGATTACGACTGTGAGCCTCACGTGGGACAACCTGATGACCCTGTATCTACCCCAGCGCTTAGAACAGTGCTCTGCACATAGTAAGCGCTTAACAAATACCAACATTATTATTATTACCCACTGCTTCGTTCAATTCTTGGCATACAGTAGGTGCTTAAAAACCACAATTGTCATGATCTTCATCATTTTGAATGAAAACCTTATTGCAACTATCACTAAGGTTTACATTGAGAATTATTACTTATAAGTGTTTAAGTTAACTAATAATAAAGTTTTCACTGAGAATTGCCACTCTCCTGATTTGTCAAAATCCTGGAATATTATGCGTACAGTCTGTAAGCTCTTTGTGGGATAGGGACTGTCTGACCTGATTAATGCGTATCTACTTCAGAGCTTAGAGCAGCGTTTGCCACGTCAAGAAGACTATGCCTAAATTGGGTAAAAGTGAAGCAGCAGCATGGCCCAGTCTATAGAGGGGCCTGGGAGTCAGAAGGACCTGGGTTCTAATCCCAGCTCTGCCATTTTTCTGTGTGACCTTGGACAGGTCACTTAACTTCTCTGGATCTCAGTTACTCATCTGTAACTTGGGGATTAAAACTGAGCCCCACATGGCGAATTGTGCATTCCAAGTGCTTAGTACAGTGCCCTACACATAGTAAGCGCTCAATAAATACCATTGAATGGATGAATATGGACTATGTTCAACCTGATTAGCTTGTGACCACTCCAGCACCTTAGTACAGTGCCTGACACATAGTAAGCACTTAAATTAGCCTTCGCCAACCTCGACCAAAAAAAAAGAGTTTAGGGTTTTGCTTTGATTCTTAAATATATATTTTTTAAATATCAATTTGGTCAAGGGAAGGTAGTTTGTGTAAGGAGGCTAAAGGATTTTTAAGTATGATTTTTAATGACATGAAACCTGATACTATTCACACTTTGGAAAAGATGACATTTATTATCTTCCCCGCAATTCCCAGTCTCCTAGACTGTGAGCCCATTGTTAGGTAGGGATTGCCTCTATCTGTAGCCAAATTGTACTTTCCAAGAGCTTAGTACAGTGCTCTGCACATAGAAAGCACTCAATAAATACGATTGCATGAATGAATTCCTAGTCAGAGACCTTACTTTCTCAGAGTCTCCATATTCTGCAAGCAGGAGCGAGTGTCCTTGCAGGATTCTCTAATTTGAGAGCCTAGAAGGCACAGTTAATTATACAGGCTGAAGATCAGCCGATAAGCAAGTGGAAATACAACTCCTGTTAGCTGTGTTATGCTTCCTAGGTAAATACCATAAAGCAAGGGGAAAAAAGGGGGAGGGTAAAACAAGCAAAAAATAGGAGACAAATAGCAGATTTACTGAATGGCAACAGGGTTGACACGGCTGAGCTCCCGTTCATCTGATCGGCACGCCATCTCTAGAAATAACGAAGACCAGGTTAATGTCGGGTTCGGTTCCGATCGATTGATGGTCGCTCCACGGTCTGCTGGGGAAGGCTGTAAAATAGCTCCGCAAAGTCGGTGGAACACCGCATCCAATCCTCCTTCTCAAAATCAGTTTTAATAGTGAGAATTTATAAGTACTTTTAACATTAATACTAATTGTGTATTTGTTAAGCACTCACTATGTGCCAAGAACTGTAGTAAGTATTGGGGAAAATACAAGATAATCAGGTTGGACACAGTCTCTGTCCCACACGAGGCTCGGGGGAGGGAGAACAGGCAATGAATTCTCATTTTACAGTAAACACTCAAATGCCATTGATCGCTTGAGGGAGCAGAGACCCAGAAAAGTTGTGGGTTGCCCAAGGACACGGAGTAGGCAAATGGCAGAGCAGGGATTAGAATTCAGGTTCTCTGACAGCCGGGGCTCTGTTTTTCCTACTATTCCTCTGCTCCCTCCGCTACGCCACAGCTGCTTCTTGGGAAGCAGCATGATCCAGTGGAAGGAGCACAGGCTTTAGGAGTTAGAGGACCTGGGTTCTAATCCCAGCTCTGCCACTTGTCTGTTGTGTCCCCCCTTGGGTAAGTCACTTAACTTTTCTGCGCCTCTGCTCCCTCAATCAATGGCATCTATTGAGAGCTTACTGTAAAATTATAATTTAATACCTGTTCTCCCTCCCCCTTAGAGTGAGCCTCGTATGGGACAGGAATATCTTGTATTCATCCCAGTTTTTACTACGGTGCTTAATGAATGCACCTTTATTAGTAGCATTAATGTTAAAAAGTACTTTTAAATTCAGGATATTAAAACTGATTCTGAGAAGGATCGGAAGATCTGAAGCAGCATCGTGCTGTGGACAGAGCACTGGCCTACGAGTCAGAAGGTCGAGGGCTCCACCACTTGTCTGCTGAGTGACCTTGGGCAAGTCACGTAACTTCTCCAGGCCTCAGTTACCTCATCTGTGAAATGGGGGTTGAAACTGCGAGCCCCATGTGGGACAGGGACTGTCCCCAACCCAATCGGCTTGTATCCAGCTCCGCCTTTGGTACAGTGCCTGCCACATAGTAAGCACTTAATACCATTATTATTAATGTGCCTCAGTTACCTCATCTGTAAAATGGGGATTAAGAACGTGGACAAGGTCTGTTTCCAATCCTGTATCCACCCTAGCCATAGTACAGTGCCTGGCACAGAGTAAACACTTCATAGACTCCATTAAAAAAAGTTATCTTCACTTCTTTTTTTTTAAGTAATTGTTAGGCACATACTCCGTGCCAAGCACTGCTCTACGTGCTTGGGGAGATATAAATTACTCAGGTCAGACCGAATCCCAGTCCTACGTGGGGTTCACAGTCTAAATTAGGAGGAAGAACAGATATCGAATACCTATTTTACAGTTGAAGAAACTGAGGCACAGAGAGCTTAAATGGTTTACCCATGGTCAAACAGCAGGCAAGTGGTGGAGACAGGATTATAACCCTGGTCCTCTGGCTCCCAGGACCATGTTTTATCCACTAGGCCTCGCTGCTTCGTGGGTCTTCACACCCCTTTGAGACGGAAGGGCCAAGCAGATTCTGAGCCAGAATTAGAACCCTGCTCCCCTGGCTCTCATGCCAAACAGCTGCCACTCAGTATCACCTGCTGAAGAAGAAATCATTTTAAGTGAATGCTGAAGAAACCTCACAGTGAAAATTTATTTTTTCTCCCTTTATCTGTCAGGTTGATAACAGCGAAAGACAGAATCTCCATTCCAGAAGATCTTTAGATTTGCGCTAGATGGTTTGGTCATATTCATTCATTCAATAGTATTTAGCGAGCGCTTACTATGTGCAGAGCACTGTACTAAGCGCTTGGAATGTACAAATCGGTAACAGAATCTTCCTGGAGACAAGAGATCGGCTCATACGATCCCTCTGCTCTAATATTATTTGACTAATACATCCGCCCCACTAAACTGATTGATCGTATAAATGCTGATTTATTTCTACTTCTCAAATTATTTTAACAAGGTGTCAAATCTCAACAGTAGCCGCTTAAATGAAGCATCTTAACTATGTACATTTATGGGGTGGAAAAAAAATCCAGACATCTTCAAACTATCCTGTACTTAAAAAAAAAAAATCCAGGACACGTTCACTTCTCAGGGCAGGAAACTGGAAAGGTTTACAAGGCAAGATTCGTCCATACGGCTGATCCCAGAGACCGTATCTCTAGAGGCTCCGAACCACTGCACGGTGGCGGATGGTGGAGGGACAAAAAAGCTATTTTTAAAAACCCTCTCGTCCTTTATTTTCCCTAGTTTAGGCGCTTAATCTCCTCAGGTACATTTACATCATATTTCACAGGGAGCTCTGAAACATCATTCCTCTAGGAGAAAAACACCTTAACTTTCAAGAAGGAAATGTGGAAATGTTATGTAGCGTTAACCCTAGAAACCATTTCTCACACACAGAATTAGGTCAATTGATCAGTAATATAATGGGCGCTTAGTAACTTATTAGTTTAACTAAAACATTACCAATGCGTATCCCGGGCCATCTCAAAATAAATGCCAGTAATTACATAAACTCAACAAAAATGTTTATTAATACTTTATTAGTGTAATATTTTCAGCTTTTCTAGTGGTCAGAACATAATGCAAACTTTAAATAAAAATGTTCATCTTTCTCAGTTCAATAAAAATGACCGACAGATTGATGTTTGTTCTTTTTAAAGGGAGAGAAACGTACTTATAGAATAATTAGGCACACAGTTGACACTCACTGTACAATGATATGGACGAGTCATCTTTAACAGTTACATCCGTAAGATGCGCTCTTTCGATTGTTTTCCCTTGTGATACGGGAGCCAAGCTCCCAGGAGCAAAATTCACCAAAAAAGAAGAAAATTTTACAAGGAGAGACAAACGAGACTTTTAAAACAAGTCCTTAAATAAACCGATGCAGCAACAACGAAATGTAAGTTGTTGGGTTAAGAAGACAGTTTAACGTATCTCTCAAAACATTAAAAATTCATTTATTTTACAATTATTCAAATACACATGCGTTCAATGAAAATATTGCACAAAATTAAATTTTTAGATTGTGGAATTTATATAGTTTTAAATGCTTTTAAAATTCGGCACACGTTCTGACAGCACTTAAAATTAACTGTTTAGTTCTAGCAAACACCAGCAGCACAAGCTTAAGAAGGAGCCAACTGAACTATCTGAGAAACTGTTTAATGTTCTTAAAAAAAAATTAAGGCCAATCAAGTGCATTTGTTGGTCAATGGCACAAATTGTTCAGCAATAATTCAGAACACTCAAATGTTAGGAGTTAGGGCCACCCACGTTAAGTGCTGTATTTTAATTCTACAGTCAACGTGGAGATTTGGAAAGGATTTTTGTTAGAACACCTAGGATATCAGGATGGATTTATCTGTTTTAAGTGGTCAACGCATACCCAAGTTAAAAAAAAAAAAAGTGATTCATTTTTGCTAAGTCTTGTCTAGGCACCACTGACCTGAAAAATCACATTTGGAAATTAAATACCAGAAGACACAAAGCCTCTTCATGTGCATATATATATATGCATATATATACATTTATATATAATGCATTAACTGTAATAACTTAAATATGGTCCATTGTACTTGATTCATGGGCCTAAAGATTTCCCACACGGCAGTATCAAAAGTCTCTACAACTTTTAGCACGACAATGGTTCTTTCTTGGTGTTCATAGGTGCCCCGGGTCAGACACACCACTATTTATACAAACAAGGACTTCACATTTCCAGTTCAAAGTGTTATGTATAAACTCTTCAACAACAACGAAACAAACAGAAACATTGCTTTATTCAGAATAGGTTTTGGTATGATTGTACAATAGTTACATTTTTGGATTTTATCCTGACCTTTTCCACTTTTGCACCCTTTTTTTTCCTCCTCCTGTTCTGGATTCATCACTGACCTCAATACCTACTTTGATCATTTGTGTGTCCTTTCATTGATCGTTATGCTGTTCACCTTTACACCCATATCTGAGGAAAACGGTATTTCCTTAACACCTCCAACCTATTTGAAAGCCTGGGGAGAATAACCCGCTAAGGCGGAAAGGATCCTCACCTTTCCCTCTTTGTTTATCTTTAATGAAAGCCTTCTCGGTTATGAAATTCTGAAGACATTCCACACAGGCCAAGGGCCTGCTAGCTTTAGGTACGCGAACGTGATCCACGATAACGGACGGGATTCAAATTATGAAGTTTAAAGGCTTCCTTACTTTGAAAGGCATCGCTGGGCATATAGAGTCCAAAAGAGGAACAGATGAAATATAAATCGGGGTGCTTGCTCGCTTTCCCCTTAAAGCTCTCAAATAACTGGTCGCGTGCTACCTTTCCCTTTTATCTCGGGCATTGGGGTACATATTGCTCTTACCTGGATGTTAATTTAAACACCAGGATCGTGGCTCAGTGACCTGATAAATAGCTTCAACCAGGTTTTTAGTGTTAATTTTTTTTTCCTAAAGAAAAGAAGAAAAAAAAACACCCCTCAACCCACAGGCAAAGGGAACGTTAAATATTGTGCAGGGCACCGCTTACTGCCCATGATTAAGGTTTACAAAAATGGAGAGAGTGGAGCAAGAGAGAAGTTCAAGATATCTGGATACCCAAAAAATAGTAAAAGCATAAGATTTTTCTCTTTGGGGCATAGAATTCTTTCAGGGAATCAAGTAGCTATGCTAAGGAATTTTTGTAGAATTTTTATTTAGGAAAATTTTACATTAGGCGAAAAATAAAAAACTTATTTAAAAAAATACTGTAACTGTTTCCATTCTTTATTTTCATCTATGTACACTGCGGTAGATTTAGGAATTTCTATATTTGCATACGACTAACCAAGTTTACGGGATTTGAGTTGGTGAGTAGCAATTTTAGCAACTTCTCAATGGTAAGAGAGAACGAACCCCAATTTGAAATTAGCGGGGCAACTTCTAAGGAAGTACAGTAGGGCTTATTATTTTTCACTTTCAAGGGGAAGAACGTGAGACACGTCTTCAACCAACTACACTCTCTCAAAGCACACCCCACTTTCTACGATTACCAACTTATTGAAGATGTATCAAATGTTTGAATGGGAACTGTATCGATTGTGAAATTTAAATAAGAGCCCTTTGTGGTGTTACTCTATTTTATTTTTTGTAATGTAGAGAACGGTGTGTGATATGTGGAGCCCAAGAGCAGATTAGAGCTCTTTTTAGCCCTCCAAATCCGCCCCCCCTCGCAAAAAAAGAAAAAAAAAAAGGCCAATTTTGATTTACTCTATTGCCTTACTCACTGAATAACCATTCGACCCAAACCTAAATGTTACTCAGCTTTATTTTTTAGGTCACCAAAGTGAAGTTAATTCAGGTTTCAATGTCACATTTCTCAGTCTTCCAATCCGTGGACTTTGCGGACTTTCTGTAACATTATTATTATCATCATTATTATTATCATCATTTTTAGAGCTGACTGCTCCGAAGATCTCCGGCGATCCCACCCTGTTCAGGAATGTTGATCTAGACCCACAAGGTCATAATGCAAAACAAATCACACCCAAATCATACATTGCACAATCTCCCGTTGCCAAACGCATTCCTCCATCCGCCGCCCCCCCTCTATTTGTGCTTTGCTTAGCTCTCGTTCGGTCCATTCTGGCCCTCTGTCGTTGCTGGCAAAGGCCGCTTCGGTCAGAAGTGGACGGGCCTGACGTCATTCTCGCCGGGTGGGCCAGCATCCCTTCTCAGTGTTGCGAGGAGACACACCACATCATCTAAGACACACAAACCCCCTTCCTGGTAGTAGTTTTAGAGGTGAGGATGAGAAGAACCACAGGTCTCATGGATGCATTAATAATCTAATACATGATCCTAAAAGACTGGTGCAGAAATAACAGCTTGAGGGGGGGGAGTAAGTCCCAGAAGGTCTGTCCAAGCCATTCGACCCGGATCGACGGACACCAGCTTCAGAGTTTGGAGTGTCACCTTTTCTGGAAAGAAGGCGCTTGAGTAGACTGAAGTCTCTGTCTGTATTTCTGCATCTGTTCTGACCGAGAATGGAGTTTGTTGAAGAGCTCGTGGAATTTATACTGTGGAAATAAGGTCTCCAGAAAGCCCTCCAAAAAGACATACACCATCCTCTTATTTAACTGGTTGTGCTGAAACATTTCGAAGACCCGAAGGATGCCTTTGCGTGTTGTCTCAGCACCTATAATGTGCTTCAGCTCATCTACGCAAAGGAAAAGGGACAGGTTAGCTGCATCCTTTGAATGAGCAGATCCCCTCGGCGTCTAATCCAGCCTTGGCTGTGACTCGGTCACTTTCTCCTGGGCCCTTATTGGGACAGATGAGCTAGCCTGCGGCTACGAATCACTAATCCGTTGCCAAATTGTCCTTTCCGAGCGCTAAGCACGGTGCTCTGCACACGGTAAGCGCGCAATAAATACGGCTGACAATGAATGATTAACTCAGTATACCACAGAAGGCTCTGGTGGGAAACTGCAATAAAGCGAGACACAAAACAGTCCCTCAACGTCTCTGTGCCTCAGTTACTTCATCTGTAAAATGGGATGAGAGCGCGAGCCCCACGGGGGACGGGGACTGTCCAACTTCCTCAACTTGAATCAACCCCAGGGCGTCGAACAGTGCTTGGCACAGAGTATGCGCGTAACAAGTACCATAATTATTATTATCATTAAGAAGCTGCTCTATTTTATGGTCCTATGATACAAGCACAGCATGGCTTAGTGGATAGAGCATGGGCCTGGGAGTCAGAAGGCCCTGGGTTCTAATCCCAGCTCTGCCATTTGTCTATGTGACCTTGGGCAAGTCACTTAATTTCTCTGGCCTCAGCTCCCTCCTCTGTAAAACAGGGATTAAGAGCGTGAGCCCCATGTGGGACAGGGACTGTGTCCAACCTGATTAACTTGATCTACCGCACCACTCAGAACAGTGGTTGGCACATAGTAAGCACTTTACAAATACCATTATTATTATTATGATTCTCTAAGGCCCTCTCCAAAGGGAATTTTAAAAACCTTTAACCGCATCTACACTGGCCCTTCACATTTTGATTACGGCTTTCAAGATCTGAGCCTGAAAGTGTGAAATGCAATGCAGTTTCCAGAAGTGTTCAACACGCAAGTGAGAGTAGCTTGGATTCCATGAGGATCTGGATCACTTAAACCTTAATACAGAGCCTTACAGTTTTGAGCCAAATAGGGAAAAAAAACCCAAAAACTTTCAAATTTGGGTCGATTACCTTTTAAATTTCACCATCACATTAAAATAGCTGAACATCCTAGTCTCCCTTTTCTCCGACTTTTTTTAAGGTTAGTAGTTCATTGGGAGTAACCAAAACACTGCACAGAGACCACAACCCATGACCAACCCAAATCTAGGAGATACAAATACTTCAAAATGCCACTCACCTGGCATTATCTCAAGCAATTTAGTTTTCCCCGCAACTCTTGTTCTCATTCTGATAGCTTTGTCCCTGCATGGAACTGTCTCAGCTAAAATGCCATTTGGCCAAAATGCATCTCTGTTAAAATAAGGTAAAAAATGAATTCCAAAATACTTCCTCTTGTAAGCATTTAAAGTCATCAGAAATTAAATTGTCTCAGACTGAGCTATCTGAGAAAATCTTCTGGAACTTATATGCGAAAAGGACATAGAAACACTCTTGTCCAGGCACATACGTCTTCACTTCCCATTGCTATAAATTAACAGTACCCAGTCAATGAGTCTAACTTCAAGGACCAAATATTTCTAAAAGACTCCATGTATCTATTTTCAACATTAAAAACTGTCTTCTCATTTAAAAGCAGGATGCTTAACGTTTAATAAAAAATAATTTCGGATGGAAAAAAGAATCTTTTCTAATACCTGACTGGGTGGTAATTCAATTTCTCGTAGTGCTAGACCACGGTCTCCTCAGCCATTCAGCTGAGGCCCCTGCTAATGTCTGTAGCCTTCTTAAGGTTCTCTTGTTTTTCCCTTTTCGGAATGGGCAGGATTGAGACTCACCCCAAGCAAACCCACTCCCGCACCCCTTCTGCCACTATAATAAGGGATCATTTGGAGCTCAGTTAGCCAACCGCCCTCCCTGCCAAGGTTGGCTTGAGGAAGCTCAGAGAAGTCTTCTCTCTCACTCCTCCCCAAGTTTCCCAGTCGGATTTGTGTCCCTCCAGCCCCTCCCAGGGCCTCCGCAACCCTTCCTAAGGTAGACACGGGACAGTTTCTCCTCCCCACTTCCTTCATGTATGCGCCAGCTTGACTGACCCCTAACGTTCTAACTGCTGGCTTTTCGAGATGCGTTAAAAATTAAACAATACCCACATCAATGGCCAGAATCCTTTGGGTAGGAAGGCCCATTTCCACCAGGCTAATCACAAGCATTGTGTAATTGTGGTGTCAATGTGGCCTAGCTGCTCTGTCCCAGCCACATTCACAGGCAGGAAAGGAATTGTAAAAAATAAAAAAAATTCAGGCCGGGGCCCAGTCTCCTGCACCCAGAAGCGACCAGGGCAGTAGCATCATAGCTGCTGTTTCCTCTATATCATTTATATTTATTAATATAAATATAAAGCTGGCCCAACTTTGCCCATCTCCCTCAAGTTACCCTCAGAGGCACCATACTTGACCAACACTGGCACTAATATCCACTTTCCTGGTAGACACCCGTTTATGAAAAAAAATCTGGTAGTCCAATCCAAGCGCTTAGTACAGTGCTCTGCACATAGTAAGCGCTCAATAAATACTATTGAATGAATGAATGAATGAATGGTTCAAATACAGTAATAAAAGTTTAGAAACACTTATTGCTCAAAATGCTATCAATTTTTGATTGAAAAATACATTTTTTTAGGATTTAACCCACTTGGTTAAACTCAAAAAGGAACATATCTTCATTATTTCTCCTAATATCACTACTATTATTTAGTGGATAGAGACGTAAAGAAGTTTAAGGCAATTATGCAGTATTAACAATTGTTAACCGGTAATAAATGTTTAGAGAATGATAACAACATGCTTTAGGCTGTAGAAACCTGGAAGGTCACCTGAATTTCTGGCTCCGAGGTCTATCTATGCTACTTTAACTAGTTAAAAAGATAACATAGGTAGGTTTTGCTAGTGTGAGAAGAAATACACCTGCTTCACTGCATTTAGCACCCCTTAGGGAAAAACTAACAAAGATGACAATTGAAACCAATCTGAACTACAAGTTAAAAAAGCACAGGAAAACAAACTCTCAAAGGATTTACACCAACCTAATATATTCTTTATTAAACGTACCCTTGTGACACTTTGCACACTCCAGACGCTTATGTAATAATGTATCAGATGACAGTGAGTAATGGAGGCTCTTAAAGTTACATAGTACTAGGGCTGTTATATAAAAAGTGTTAATTAGAAGTTTTGAAAACCTTCATCTTTTAGCCTGACCTAATTTCTTTCAGACTTTAAGATCCGAGCCCGGGATTGTGTACGCTATGGATCCGTACGGCTATTCTACATCTTTTGACCTTTCAACTCCAAATATTCCTTATCTGGAAGAATAATGATCCCAAGCAGCCTGTCCTGGTGGAAAGAATAAAGGGAATGGAAATCAGGAGACCCGAGTTCTAATTCCCGCTCTGTCTCTAGCCTGCCGGATGACCCTGGTCAATTTACATAACCTTTCCGGGGCTTCTGTTTCTTCATCTATAAAATGGGGTCAGATATCTGGCTCTCTCTACCTCCCTATGAGTTCATGAACTGATTATCTTGTACGTACCCCAGCGTTCAGCACAGGGCTTGATACCTAAGAAGCGCTGAAAGAACCCTGTAATTCTTCAGAGCTTTTTACGACTTTGTTACGTTAAGACCCCAAGGAGATACTGCTTTTTATATTTTTCCTAAGATCCAAAGGGAAAAGTAAATTTTAAAACTCAAGACTAGACCTCCTTCGATGCCAGAGAAAAAGCCAAAAATCGACGGAAGCTATCGCCACCAGGTGCCACCTGTTGTACAAGAAAGCAGAGTGCTCAATAGGTACCTGAAACGTTTCACCGAGTCTGCTACTTGCTCGGGGGAGGTCATCCAATCAACGTGGTCGACTATTTTCCTGAAATGACATAAATTGGAATGAGCAACATTTCACAGATTAATAAATAGTCCAAGGAAACAAATGAGGAGAATACTTGCAGAAGAAAAACAATGCAAATATGAACTATTCCAGAGAACTAAAAAAACCAGAATAAAATAAAATAAAAAATTAAAGGTGTTCTGTGGGGCCCTTAAAGAGATGATTTTCTGTCAGGAGACAATCACTTATTCCCAGGGAAGAATCAATCCATTCCGTAATTAATCCAGTCCCCATATTAAAAAAAAAAAATGGTACCTATTAATCGTGTCCCCATATGTTGCTCTAATAAGCTGTTGAAGTAAATTTTTAATGTTTCTTCGCAACCACTGATTTCTCTCCTTTAAATCAAAGACTTCATCCATGAGAAGTAGCATTACTCTAAGAGGAATATTATCATCCACCTAACGAGTGGGGAGGAAAAGAGGAGATTAAGCAATTATTTAGAATGCCGTGTAATCAACGGCATTTAGTGAGTACTTACCGTGTGCAGAATAAGTTCTAAATGTGTGGTAGAGTACAATACAATAAAGCTGGTGGATTCGTTCCCTGCTCACAACGAGCTTACAGTTTAAACAAAAGGAGTGTCTTCTTTTACTCCCATCAATTTTAGGATCGCTAGTGCTCGTCCTCGTATTCCAAATATCGGTTTCCAAACATAGATGATACAAGAATGTGTGATAAACTGATATTCCAACTTCCAAAAAGACATTAATTCTTTTAGTAGTCATTTTGGTAGGGCCAGAAGATTTTATCATCTAGTCAAAGTACTATATTGGAAACAGGTGGTTTTATCACCTGTCTTTCAAGCACAGCATCATCTATCTAGGCTATTAAACCAATAAGGATGTGCTTGGGTTTTCAGCAATCCCAGACTATGCTGTATCCTTCAGAACATCCGATATGTGGACAGACCTAAGTTCTGCCCTCATGGCCTTTGCAATCTCATTTGTCTTACTACTCTCCACTTTGATTCTGTAAATGATCAGAAAGAGTATCTGACTCGGGAAGCTTTCATTCAATCACATTTACTGAGCAGGGCACTGTACTAAGCGCTTGGGAGAGTAAGATAGAACAGTAAACAGACACATTCCCTGCCCACAGTGAGCTTACAGTCTAGAGGGGGAGAGAGACATTAATAAAAATTACAGATATGTCAAATAAATTACAGATATAATGAATACCGTGCAATACAATAGACAGGCATAATAAGCTTTGGGGAGGAGTAGCTGGGGAGGTCAGAAAGGCTCTGGGCATGTCACGCCCCTCCTCAAAAATCTCCAGGGGTTGCCTATCAACCTTCGCATGAAACAAAAACTCCTCACTCTCGGCTTCAAAGCTGTCCATCCCCTCGCCCCCTCCTACCTCACCTCCCTTCTCTCCTTCTCCAGCCCAACCTGCATACTCCGCTCCTCTGCTGCTCACCTTCTCACTGGGCCTCATTCTCGTCTGTCCCGCCGTCGACCCCTGGCCCACGTCCTTCCGCTGTCCTGGAATGCCCTCCCTCCTCACCTCTGCCAAACTAGCTCCCTTCCTCCCTTCAGAGCTCTACCGAGAGTTCACCTCCTCCACGAGGCCTTTCCAGACTGATCCCCCCCTTTTCCTCTCCTCCTCCTCCCCGCCCCATCACCCCTATTTCCTCCCTCTGCTCCGCCTCCTTCCCCGCCCCACAGCACTTGTGTATACTTGTACATATTTATTATTCTATTTATTTTATTCATGCTGAGTATATATCTGTAATTCTATTTATCTATTTTGATGCTACTGATGCCTGTCTACTTATTTTTTTTGTTGTCCGTCTCCCCCTTCTAGACTGTGAGCCCATTGTTGGGTAGGGACTGTCTCTGTGGCCGAACTGTACTTTCCAAGCAGCTAGTACAGTGCTCCACTCACAGTAAGCGCTCAATAAATACGACTGACTGAATGAATGAACTGAATGAATGAAGGCAGCCGGATTGGGATTTCCCATGCCTAGACATTTCACTGGCCTGCTAGCTTTTTGACCCTCCTTCCCCCTCGCCACCCCCTCCCAATGCTTTCAGCTGCCTCTCCAGCTGTGGCTTTCTCCTTCCCATCGAGCCCATCTTCACCTCCTGCCTGGAAACAATAGACTTTTTTTCTTCTCCTACAAATTATTCCACACTAGAGATTTGCTTCAACGGAGTGGCAAGAAAGTTTAGTGACTCAAGATATATGATTTAAAACTAAGCTTGAGGCACATTCAACATTTGTGCAGCTCTTCCACACGATCAGCCTTTATCAGTAGATTCTACCATGATCAGGGTTAAAAAAAGTGTCCAGTTCGGAAGCATACGGGGAAACTCTGAGATGTATTATTGAATTATAGAATCGGCGACCGACGATGGAAGGAAGAAAGTTAAACTAAGAAATTGGAGACTTGGAAAAAAAAGACATTTGTCAAAGTCGGAGAAGCATAGTTATGCACAGGAAAGGGAGCTGGAATGCTTTGATGTGACCAATAAATATGTGAAGTTCAGAGCAGGTGCAGATTTATGACGCTGCAATAATTGTACAGCCCTTCTGTCCTAGTTAAAGATGAAAGATTTTTTTCAACTGTTCCGCATATATACGATCAGGGTTGCAATCCAAACACTGGGAAAATACCACAGCTTATGAGAACTTTGAGAGCTTTTCACGTTCACTTGGGCTATTGTATTTCAAATATTTATTTTAATGTACTTTCAGGTCTACACAGTGAAAGAACTCTATGGGCAAGTACACTTCACTGCCTTTATTGGAAAAATACATCTTTCCACCGTGGCTTAGACTGTCAGTGAGATGCTATTGTTTTGGGTTTTTTTTTCAGACTATGAAGCTATGGAAAGCACAGTCCTACTCACTACTTTTGCTCTCTGATGTAGTACAGTCTGAAGGAAATTCAACCAAGAGTTTATGATGCTTTAAATGATGTTCGAGCTGAATTTTTATCACAGAAAAGGTACATTTATTGGTGGATGGAGCAAAGGGGAAAAAATTAAAAGTTCTCATTTGAAGCGGGTCAGCAAATTAGGATCTGAACTACAGATGGACACATAGTGAAGGACAACAAACCCAAACAAAGGCTTACGTTGTCATCAAGCTGGGCAGCGACTCGGCAGTGCTCAGGATCAGAATCAGTCTTCTGAATTAAAGGAGGCACCTAAGTTGGAAAATGAATAAGAAAACAAAGACACACTCAATTTCCAACAGTGGGTCCCCAACACTTCTCAAAAACCTCCAATGATTACCTATTAATCTCCTCAACAAGGAAGGACTACTAACCATTGGACTTTTCTTTTCGTAACTCAGCTTTCTTTCTCAGCTTTCAACAACGCACACTTTTGGTTCCTTCCAACTTCTTCTCCCTTCAAAACACCCCATCAAAGCTCTCCCCATCTTCAAAACACTCTTAAAAATCCATATCGCCAGGAGTCATTCCCCAATAATGTGCCAACTTTCACCCTTAGCCCATATATTTATGTACCTTACTATTTAGACATCATTTTCACACCTATTTATCCTGCAATATTTATGCTATCAACAACCACAATGTTTGTGAATGGCTTGTGTTTGTCAGACTCCCCATTATACTAGACTCCTCGGAGGTAGGTCCATGTCTCTTAGCCAAGTGTCCAATCCCCAGTCCGAGTACAGTGAGTACTTTGTGTGCTCAATAATTTAAATGCTTGCTAAGCCCTGTGGTGGATATAAGACAATCAGATCGAAATTGTTACTATCTCAACTGGAGTTCACAACCTAAGAGGTAGGGAGAGTAGGAATTTTGCCCCCATTCTGTGGATGATTCGACTGAAGGATACAGAAATAAAGAGACTTGTTCAAGGGACAGGCCATTAGATTCCTCTCCCTCCCTTAGTACTATTGAGGAAATCAAATTTAAAAGAAAAGGGTAATAAGACCCTAAATACTAGAATTTGATATGCTACAATATTTCTATCAACACGACGATTTAATGATTGAAGAGTGTCTGAAACACTATTTTTTATTCTTAAGGGTAAGAGTCAATGTAAAAAAGATCAATTTTCTGAGCAACGTAAAAACTCGGAATGCAGGAATCTATCACCAATCTGTTACTTTTGCATCCAAAAGTATTTCTTGGAGACATAGACTTACCAATGCATCTATATTAAAGATGCAATTACCATACTGATAATAATCATAATGATCATATAATAATAATAATAATACCACCATTATTATTATGGTATTTAAGAACTTCCTACATGCCAAGCCCTCCACTAAACAGTGGGGTAGATACAAGACCATCAGATCCTGTATGGGGCTCACAGTCTAAGTAGGAGGGAGAAAAGATACTTTGTAGATGAAGGAACTGAGGCAGACAGAAGTGAAGTGACTTGTCGACGGACACACCTCCGTCCCCCACAACCATGCTTTTTCCACCAGCTCACCCTACTTCTCTACGGATGAGACGGAAACGCCAGTTTATGACCTGCACCGCAAGGATTTACAGGCCTCAATTTTACTTAGGTATCACTCGCGTATGTGTTGCTAAAAATAGAATCTAACATTACACAACTGACTTCAACGTTCTGATCCTGAAGAGTACACTACAGTGTTTCATGAGTTTGCTGATTTTAAATTTGTTTTGATCAGAGTGCCTATTATTTTCTTATATCCTTTTTTTCTCAAATGTCTACTCTTCCTTTTTTAACATCAGTTGTCAATTTTATACCTGAAGACACAATATAACAAAGCCTCAAACAATGCTACATCCCAGGTAAAAAATGGGAGTCGACTGAGGGTAGACCAGCATGACACACTGCTATCGAGAAACAAGTCATTCTGTTCCAGCAAAACCTTCCTAAGTGAGACAAGTTTGCAAAAGAGAAAACAGCGCTAGGAGCTGCAAACAAAATACAAAGAGAGACACCCTTTTTGCGTAAACAAAGCGGCTGGAACTCTGGGTCCCACAGTGAAATCATAAGTACACCTGAAAGCACAAGCACATTTCACTGTCGGAGGTGTCTCTGAATACAGTAGACAACTCTATACATAGATATCTATAATCAGTATACCTTTCTATTTGAGTTTTCCAGGAAGTAAAGAAACAAAATCCACCGCTCTGCTTTTGGAGACACTAGTGAAAAAACCTTCTTACCTTGAAAAATGATTGCTTTATGTCTTGTCCTAATCTTTCTGACATTTTGCCCATGTTGTCTGACATTTTCGTCATTCCCTCTGCCAAGCTATCAGGAAGGGATTTAACTGCATTTGAAACATTTCTCATAGAGTTGCGGAGTGGGTTTACAAAAGTATCCATCTAAAGGGGAAAAGATGTTACCATGACTTCATTGTTTCAGGCTTGCTGCTCAAATGAATATGGGAAATACTGAGCGTCATAAATGGAAAATGCAAGAATCCAACAGAGAGCTATGTACGTAGGTCAGTAAGCTGTTAACAAAAGTTAAATTGTCAGGCTCAGGCTCGCTGTCTCTGTTTTGCCTGGCTCGTTTACCTGGTTCTCCACCGCACCCGGACCATTTTAGGGGCGGTCTTTGGATACTCATGAACTACAGTAGTGCTGACCCATTTTGGATAGTTCTGTGGGTTTCAAACTGAGGTGGTTTCCAAGACTTTAAAATTATCTGCTGCCAGCAATGAGCTAGCTACCACTCTGGCTTCTACACTGTTGTGCAGTAAATTTCCCTAAATTAAAATTCATTTAAACTAATCTCGCTGGACTATCTGGAGTTTTGTATACCCAGACCGTCCCTGGTCCCAGCTGACTTGGATAATTGGGGGTACTATGGTGCACAGACGATTCAAAATAATTGTCAGGCATTGCCAGCTACTTAACATCTTGTTTTGGCCACCGACGAACAGGTTCATGAGGTCTACTCTATGCTGTACGTTATTTTTATTCTGTAAATTCTGCTCTAACCCATGTAATCATCAGTGGACAACAGAATGCAAGCTAATAGCAACAAAACAGCTATCTAGTGCCGATTTCCACATAGCGGTAAGTGCCTTTTGCAAACAAAGTAATCAGATATTGTCCCGACACTTGAAACCCTGCCAGGCATTTGCTGATGTATATACACAAGTACCCAAATAAGCCCAAATTAAACAACCATTATCATTTTGTGCAAACCAAGAGTTAAGAGAATTAATGGGTCAGAGAGTAAAATGGGAGGTGCACACACAAGGTAGAGCTGGGGAAAAAAAAATCACCAATCCTTTAACTTAACTGGGACCATGTTTAAATAGAGGGTGGGATTTCAGAACGAGCCCTTTTGAGATAGGGAGGCTAAATTTTAGCTTCCATCAAGTTCGGGTTGTGCGTTTCTCGGTTCTCCTAATTACTAAATGGTTCACACTTGCATCATTTACTTGCTTGCCCTTTCGCTCCAGAGAAAGGGAGAGTGGGGAAGGATGTGGTCAAGCCTTGACATCTGAGAAAATGGACATACCTTTGACTGTTACTGTTTATTTTGCTTAATTTTGGCAATCCTCAGCTACTACATTGTGAACACATGTGGGCCAGGGATGTGTCTGAATTTAACGTCCATGGAGGCTGTAAACTCCTTGTGGGCGGGGATGGCAACTACCAACTCTGTTTTATTGTACTTCCCCTAACACTCTGTACAATGCTCTGCACTTAATTCGTGCTCAATAAATACCACCATCGGTTGATTCTTTCCAGCATTCCCAACAGCGCTTTACACTTTGGAAATGCTAAACAAATGCTGTCACTGATTATAAATTAGATCTGAGCCTGGAATTCCAGTAGATGACTCAGTTTAAGGAAGGTTTAGGTCAATTTATGCACAATAAAGAGATATTAGAGGAAGCTTTAGAGATGTTCCCTAGTATATCCACAGCCAAGTCAATAGATGCCATACAAGTACAGTGCGCTCAATAAATACTATAGAATGAATTCACCCATCACAACATCTAGGATAATATTCTAGGCTGGTGTGAACCAGTCTACCCAAGGCAGACATCTTTGGCTACATGCTGGAATCACATGGAACTAACAGTTTAAAACTGAAAATGAAACACCTAGCATTCTGAGCCTAATAAGCGATCTCCTATATAGAGATGCAAAGAGTATCAACATTTCAGTCTTTAAAGACAGAGCACAAAATTACTTTTTTCAGGTAGCCCAATGTTTTACATCGTGTGTGGCATCGATGAACTGGGTCCTTGATGGTGCTCATCTTGATGATGATAAGTGGAGAGTATAACTATCATGCTTAAAGGGACATTTTAAAATCATGAACGCTTTTTATGCGGAACTTACAAAAGATGAGTTTGTGCACATGGACAGGGGAACTATTAGTTCTGTAAAATTATACATCTGTATTTTCTAGGATTTTGATAAAGTGTAGGAAAACCTTCGATGGGCAATACCAGAGAGAGCCACACCAGAACATCTCATCAGGAATATCAAATTCTAGCCAGAGTTCTGCAAAATGATCACTTCCGATCTGAGACGACTTCATCCTCCACTCAGGGTCACGTAGTATCATTCATACGATTCTGGATCCCTGTGGCACCTTCGGTCGTCTCCTGCTACTCAGGGCAGGGATCGTGCCTACCAACGCTACTGAACTCTCTCAAGCGTTCGGTACAGTGCGCCGCACACAGCAGACGCTTGATAAATACCATTGATTGGTTGATCTTCAACCCTGCTTGGGAAGCAGAGGGGGAAACTTCGGGTGGTCAAACGAGGAGGCAACTGGGACCCACAGAAACAGTAGCAAATAGCAGCAGTTGCCACCAAAAGCCTCCAATTAGCCCAACCTGGGTCTCCACATGCCACTGGCTGGCAAAGCAAGACAGAGACATCAACACAGCGTGGGATGGAGATCATTGCGCACAGGCCATCCGGTTAAGACTAATGAAACTTATCAAGGACTATCTACAACTAAATCTATGGGAAAGACCTTTAAAGAATACCACTGCTGGTAAGCAGGGACAAATATTCTTAATATACTTGTGAGGTACAGACTGTGAACCCTCCGAAATGAAACTAATTCTTGAGGTGAATGGAAATGATGGCGGAATGGTACTACGACAAGGTTAGTATAGGAAAAAAAAGCTTATTTATGATTGTGACCAAATAAATTATTTTGAAACAAAAATTGTTTTAAGGCATTCGTTTGACAGAAGCCCTATACTCCTCAACATACTCCTCTAGACTGTAAACTCG
Source organism: Ornithorhynchus anatinus (assembly GCF_004115215.2). Taxonomy (NCBI): domain Eukaryota; kingdom Metazoa; phylum Chordata; class Mammalia; order Monotremata; family Ornithorhynchidae; genus Ornithorhynchus; species Ornithorhynchus anatinus. Next base: position 62,138,935 of record NC_041735.1, on the reverse strand, counting down.
TTGTGGGCAGGGAATGTGTCTGTTATATTGTACTCTCCCTAGGCTTAGTACAGTGCTCTGCACAAAGTAAATGCTCAATAAATACGACTGACTCAACGTGGGTCTGCTTAGAGTAAAGAAAAACATTTGCACAAATTCATTACAGTATATTTGCCCTCAATTTTGACCACTTACATATGCTTAGAACTCATTTCACTCTTGGCACTAAGATGCCCGACGCTACGTGTGAAGATCATCTTACCTTACGTGCAAAATCCCCTTTTCCTTTACTGTAGGCTTTGTTCTCCAGGAAGTCATTCACACAGTGCGCCAATGCTGGGGAAGCTTTCATCATTTCAGGCGTTAACAGTAACTAAAAGGAAAAATACTCCCTTAAATTTAAACTCTCACTTTTGCTTTTCAAAGAAACTTAAAATTGATACAGGTGGAAAAACCAGTCACTATTGTTTATAATTTCTTCAACTTCAAGGTAATTTATGCAGTGAAACATTGCTAATTTTCACTGCATTTTAGTGTCTGGGTAGAAGTTCTCTTCTTTGTATTCACTAAGCTCCATTTCCAAGAGCTCTATTATTTCCAGTTGATAAACTAAAATGGTTGACAAAAAACACGGAGAAGTGGTGAGTTCTGGGGTTGTTCCTAGATATTTTGAAGTTATTACATCTCTACTTCACGAGAGCAGAAGCATCTATTACCGCAACAACAGAAGTCTGAATTTTAGCTAGTGATATCAGAACTCATCTACAAAAGTAAGTTTTCCTTATGAGACCTCACTCCCCGTGTACCCATCTCCTGCTATTGCGTACTCTAAGGCCACCTCGGCAGTCCAGGCGAACAACTTGCAAGGAAACAAAACAGATACTGGCAATATCTGTTGAGGTCCTGCTAAAACAGTCTTACAACCCAAATGGAGAAGTATGCAGAATTTAGGCAAGGGGATACTAGGTAATTTTATTCTTAAATATAACGTTTTCCTGTAATTGTTTCCAGTGCTCGCTGGGATAAAAAGGTCAATTTATAAATGTATATCTGACAGCAGGGTGAAAAATGGGGAATAGATGCTGCCCCTTCTCAATGGCAGGAACATTATCGGCATCACTGTCAAACACACCATTCATTCATTCAATCTTATCAATTGAGTGCTCACTGTGTGCAAAGCACTGTACTCAGCGTTTGGGAGAGTACAATGTTTCAAAAAACAGACACGTTCCCTGCCCGCCACAAGCTCACAGTCTAAAGGCCCACAAAATGAGATTTGTCAACTTGGGCTTTGCTCTCGTTTTGCAAGACAGAACTGAAAATCACTAGGTGGACCTTGAGGATTTGCTTTGAAAAGTCATCTCAAAAAAATACTGCCCTCATGGCAAGCACGTTCGGTCAGATGGAAGTGTCTGGATTCCAAATCTTAACGATCGCTCTGAGGCCCAGAATACAGGGCTTGTTGTGACCTTAGAAGAAAAGCTCTGAAAAGTTACGAGGTGACGCTAGAGACTCATTCTGATGCACAATATGGGGCTCTGGAACAACCCGGTCTTCACCAGAAACGTGGACCAGTTCATTGTTCCCCCATCATCCCAGGGGAAATAGTTCTCATCTGAAATGCATTCCACAGAGACTCCTACCGGGGCCAGTGTGAGGCTGGCATGGTTTGTCTAGAGGACTAGACATTTTCTAGATAACGCCTCCACGCTATCCCCCAGACAGCCAATTTTCTCAGGCAAAGGGCCTTGAGGTAAAGCCAGCATCGGCTTAAGTAGACCTTCAGGGCCAGAAGAACTTCCCTACCTCCCCCTCAAAGTAAAAGCAAGCAGAGAAAGTCCCCCTGCTCTATATCCTTTCTGCAAGTATGGCGAATTCATTCACCATACTTCAATAGTATTTATTGAGCGCTTACTATGTGCAGAGCACTGTACTAAGCGCTTCGAATGTACAATTCGGCAACAGATACAGACAATCCCCGCCCACTGATGGGCTCACAGTCTAATCGGGGGAGACAGACAAAAACAATAGTAATAAATGGAATCAAGGGGATGTACATCTCGTTAACAAAATAAATAGGGTAATAAAAATATATACAACTGAGCAGATGAGCACAGTGAGGAGGGGAAGGGAGAGGGGGAGGAGCAGAGGGAAAGGGGGGGAAAAGGGGACTTAGCTGAGGGGAGGTGAAGGGGGGGGGCAGAGAGGCAGCAGAGGGAGCAGAGGGAAAAGGGGAAGCTCAGTCTGGGAAGGCCTCTTGGAGGAGGTGAGCTCCCATGTGCGCTCTGGTCCCCATGGGTTACTGGCTCTTGAAACCCAAGGTGACTATGCGCCGAGCACTGCTGCCCTTTCAGCCCCATAAGAAGACCGTGGCCCTTTTTGGATCCTGTCACGTTTCGCACCTGAGCCAGGCGATGGACTCTGTTGAAAACTTGGGCCTGAATAGGGCCCATTCAAATTGATTGGAAATCTAAAAATCAGGTGGGGAAAATTAAGGAGAGTGGCGCTCCGGCATGGCATACGGATAGAGCCCGGGCCTGGGAGTCAGACGGTCGTGGGTTCTAATCCTGGCTCCGCCACTTGTCTGTTGTGTGACCTCGGGCGAGTCATTTCACTTCTCCGTGCCGCAGTTACCTAGCTGTGAAACGGAGATTGAGGCTGCGAGCCCCACGTGGGGTAGGGACCGTGTCCAATCCCATTTGCTTGTAGCCACCCCAGCGCTTAGTACGGCGTCTGGCACATAGTAAGCGCTTAACACATACCAGAATTATTATTATTAGGCGTCCCCCTGGACCAGGCCTCGGAACTGCGGTAGACTGGATCTAAGCAGCCGAAATGCTCCGGAACCACAGCGGTCATGACCCACAAGCCCATATCGGTACCGGCTCCATCTTGGCCGGGAGCCTATTCCTTATTTGCGATTGTAACAAAGACACACGAAATGCCAACGGTACTGCCCACTTGGGAAAATTTAAATTAGCTTTAGTTCACAGCATGAATCGTCCCATCAAATATTTATACTCTTCAACCACAGAAAGGTGTTAATTCAAACAAAGACGCCCATATCAATCCTGCAGTAAGTTCCTAGAAACTCTCCAAGGATTATTTATTCGGGCAGACATCTGCTACTAAATTTCCAGAGAGATCCTGTTCACCCCGTTTCAATACCGTTTCAGTGAAAGTCTGGGAACACTTACCTGTAAGTATGCATTTAGATCCTTTTTCCTCTTTTCTAAAAAATCTCTGTCCATATTATTAAAAGTCTTTTTACCAGGCAGCTTCAATATACTTGATAGGTTTTCAAACTAGAAGAAATAACCAAACAATGTTTATTTAAAACAATTCAGCTAGTGAAATGTAAATGATAATACTAATAATAAAGGTATTTTTTAAGTGCTTACTACATGCCAAGCATCGTTTTAAGCAAGGGGATAGATACAAGGTAACCGGGTTGTTCTCCATGGGGCTCGCAGTCTTAATCCCCATTTTACAGATGAGTTAACTGGGGCACAGAGAAGTTAAGTGGCTTGTCCAAGGTCACATAGCAGATAAGTGGAGGAGCTGGGATTTGAACCCATGTCCTCTGACTCTCAAGCCCGTACTGTTTCCACTACGCCACGCTGCTTCTCTTCATATTAATACTGCTAGTCAATATTAATATTAACTGCATTCACAAATATAATTAATAATAATAAAATAGCAATAATACATATATAAAATTAGTATAATTAACTCTTTATTTGGACAACTGAATAAACTGAATTTTGAGAAGCTGTAGAGCACTTCCAGTAGAATCTGACCACTGACTTTAAGGTACTTAACCTGCTCTCTCCGTGCTTCTTTCCTTCCTCACTAGACCCTAGCTTGCACTGTCAGTTACCCTCAAGCTAACCTATTCAATTGTTTCTCCTCCTCATCTCTCTCCCTGCAAGCGATTCACCTTTTGAAGAGAATGAACTGTGAACGCAAAGGAGTGACTGCAAGATCATTTAATGAATAGATTTTTGTTGCAATTGTCAGGAGGCAGAAACCAGGCTGATAAGGCCAAAAAATCTAAACTACTGCGATCTTTACTGTGTTAAAAATTCTCCAACTTCACCACTTTAAAGACTACTAACAAAGCATTCCACAACATGATATGAGACACACAGTCCAGGAAAGTCTCCATAATCTGATACTTAATACTTTGAACCCGCTCAATTCTACAAATGTTCAAGGTTCCCCACTGGCAGCAAATCAAGTATGTTGGGAGAAACAATAATTATTTCAGAGCACTAGGATATTGTTTTAGGGCACTGCTGAACGCTCTGTGCATGTACTATAAAAGTGGACCTAACAGTGGTCTAAAAGCAAACCGTTCAAGTTTTTTTAAGTAAGGCCGAAGTAATTAAGTACCAGGAAGTAAGCTCGGACGCTGGAAGAATCGACTTCAGTGTCGTTTCTTTGTTTCGCTTTTAGAACCAAAGCAGTCCGATATTTTGCACTTGTTTGGAAACCCATACAAAAACTGTATTCATCACTCACACATTCTGAAGGCTTTTGCAGTCACCGAGTTCAACTGCTGGAAAAAGGTCACGGTTCAAAAGCAATTTTAGAACACGGTGATGCTAACGCTATTTCACGTCAGCAGGTTCTGTTTTATAGCAGCTGGTGAATTCGAGTTCTTGGGTTTTCCCTCCTATCATTTTATGGGGGTTAAGAGTATGAGAATATAGACAAGGCAATAAAACAGAGATTGTCTAATGGTATCTGGAACTGCCGACAGCTGCCGCAGTCTCGGACCTCACGGATCCTTATTATTTCCCTTAAACCTAAATGCTCATTTCCCAAGCTCAGTTTGTATTTCCTAAGCTCTGTGGCCAATACAACAAATGAACTAAGTCTCTGCTACGACGACTATACTTCCACGTGGGATACTCTGCGTGCAAAAAGGATGACTAAACGATTTGATCCTTTTCCAAAATGCATTTTGCCCCGTTCATTATATTTCATGTTTTTAGTGCTGAATTAATGAAAATATCTGGACGGGATTAATATGCACACAGCACGTTCGCTAATTTCAGATGTTAAATGCTTCGAGTCATCGCAGTGGTTTAACAATTCAGTGAAAATTTCCTCAAATCAGCTGTGAAGGAAACTATTACTAGGGAGAGAGATGAACTGAACATGGAGCAAATGTTGTATTTCAGTTTTCCTACTACTAGTCTGTAATAGGAATTTCATAAATTGAGAATTGAGAAGCAGAGTGGCTCAGTGGAAACAGCCCGGACTTGGGAGTCAGAGGTCATGGGTTCTAATCCCGACACCGCCGCTTCTCAGCTGTGTGACCTTGGGCAAGTCACTTCACTTCTCTGGGCCTCAGTTACCTCATCTGTAAAAGGGGGATGAAGACTGTGAGCCCCACGTGGGACAACCTGATTACCTTGGATCTACCCCAGCGCTTCGAGCAGTGTTTGGCACGTAGAAAGCGCTTAATAAATACCAACATTGATAGAGTTTGTTAAGCACTTCCTGTGCACTGAGCACTGTACTGATGCTGGAAAAGAGTATACTTGTGGGACTAAGACACAGGTCTTGTCCCCTGAGAGGTTCACACTCTGTGAAGCCCCAGGTTATGCAAGGATATGACCAGTGGAGCCTCAGGAGAAGAAGAGGGCCAGATGGCTTGAGTTTTTGTTAGCAGGCGCTCCATGAACTTTAACCCGAGTGCCTCGGCAGTTCAGCACTCACTTGATGGAGGCTTCAGACCAGGTGGCTTTATACGATTCCTCTTCGGGGCCGTCCCTATCATCTCAGCTCAGTCTATGGGCCAGGAACTGTTGATTGCTCCTGGAGCCACTGTGGTGTAGTGGACAAAGAATGTGTCTATTCTTATACTGTACTCTCCCAAGAGCTTAGTACAGTGTTTCGCACATAGTAAGAGCTCAATAAACTGAATTAATGTCGGACAGATTTTTCAAAACCTCAAGACAGGTAGTTCCCTAATACTCCTTCTTAGAAAAGGGGATAACATGCTTAGTTACTTTTTTTTATTTTAAGCTGTATTGGAACGATCCTACTTTATGACTGGAGAATCTGTACTGTTCAGCTATAACAACTTTCATATTAATAGGATTTATCTGAAACAAGAAATGTCTCTATCTCTGACATAGCTTACCGCCGCTCAAATCAGGTCGGCAGTTTGCTTGGAGTTATCAATCCGGAAAATCACCACTTCGGTCGGACAGGTGCAATTTAGTTATCTTTACCGCTTACTCTCTGTTTTAGGGATGTTCTTACTGCGTCACCTTTATCAACATTTTCAGTTGAAACTGCTCCGAAACCAGGATGACACCTCTCTGGTGTATCTTCTGAGTTTCTTCACTTGTCGTCTGGTCACCCTTCTCATTCATTCATTCAATAGCATTTATTGAGCGTTTACTATGTGCAGAGCACTGTACTAAGCGCTTGGAATGTACTCTCATTACTGTCTCCCTCTTTCTCCAAACTGAAAATTTAATATTCTTTAAAATGTATTTGCAGGGGTCATAAATGGGAGGTGTGGGGGTGACAAGACAGACCATTGAGAGAAGGAGAGAATATATGTATGCGTGTTTGGTGAGACGGGATGGGGGATGGAATCAGGAGATGGGGTCAGACAGAGCCGGAGAAAGATACAAACATATCCATTCTGGGAGAAAGCAAAAGGCACACCTGGCTTTTTTTCCCTAGTACCGTGTTCCACCCTCTTCTAGCAACTACTTGGGGAAAGGCTGCTTCTAGCCCATCGATTCTGCTGAAACTTCCTCGGCTTCAGAGCAATCCGGTCATTATTTAACTGGAGGTTAAGCTACAGGTGAAGCGGATGCTTCGACAGCTCGTTACCTGTTCGGTGATCCTCATGTGAAAGTCGTGGAAGTCACTGTAGCGTCGATAGGTCTTCCATATCTCGTCACTGCTTGGATTGCGTCGATGAACGGTGATGGCGTACAGGGCGTATGTCTTGCCGTGGTCGTTACACACTCCTGCCACAGCATATGGGTCATAATCAGCATAGACTAGTCATTTAAAACCAAAACGAAGAGAAAAAAACCACACAAAAAGGAGGAAGACGAAAGGACAAAAAAAAAAAAGACAATATGAAATGAAGAAAAGCCTGAAATGACAGACTTGACAAAAATGGATGTCAGCAAAAGGGTAAAACTTTCTTCTTCTTCAGTAATTGTAACACCCTTGCCTACGGCGCATCACGCTAAACTTTCGTCACGGAAAGCCAGCTACTATAAATTCACTAGCAAAGGTGCTTCGGCCAGGAGTAAAACACCTTTAACCGAGGCTTTAACTCGGCTGTTTCACAATTAAGAGGCCTGAAGCCAAATTGCACCCGAGAAGTTAAGGGACTTGATCACAGTCCAGAAAAGAGTTCACCTAGCACTTAGATAATTTTCTTTCTTCTTTGACATTTGACAATTTCCGGCAAGCAGAACTTTTTACACATGCGTATGTGTGTGTGTCGGGGGTGGGGGGAGACCAAAAAGTTTTCAGCGATGTCCTTAAACTCTCACTCAGATACCATGCCTGTCGGGCCCAGTCCGGGCCTCAGGAGAGCACTTATCCACGGATCCTAGCCACTTTCCATTTTTACCACAGCTTCCGGACAGCCGGGCCCCACCATACGTAATAATAATAATTATAATGTTGGTATTTGTTAAGCGCTTACTATGTGCACAGCACTGTTCTAAGTGCTGGGGGAGATACAGGGTAATCAGGTTGTCCCCCGTGAGTCTCAAAGTCTTAATCCCCCTTTTACAGATGAGGGAACCAAGGCACAGAGGAAGTGAAGTGACTTGCCCACAGTCACACAGTTGACAAGTGGCAGAGCCAGAATTCGAACCCATGATCTCTGGCTCCCAAGCCTGGGCTCTTTCCACTGAGCCACGCTGCTTGCCGTACAGGGAGGAGCCCCAAATAATGAGAGATCAGTTGCACATGGAGTATACGATGGAAGTATCTATGGGAAGCTGCGTATCCTAGTGGAAAGGGCACGCGCCTGGGAGTTAGGAGACTTGGGTTCTAATCCTGGATCCATCTCTAGCCTGCTGTGTAAACTTGGGCAAGTCACCTAATTACTCTGCTCTTCAGTTTTGGCGTCGGTAGATTGGGAATAAATTGGTCCTCTCCCACCCCCTTGGACCGTGAATTCTACGTGGGGCCGCAGCTGTGCCCAATCTGATTATCTGGCATCTATTCCAGTGAGTATTACAGCGTTTGGAACAGCTTAAAGAGCTAATACCCCAACTATTGTTTCCAAAAATAAAATCTGAACCGTTGGCTTAATATCCAAATAACCAAAGATCAAAAATTCCAATGAGAAGAAATGAAAACAAAAACCAACCATGAAGAAAAAGCAAAGGTGGCTGGATTTGTCAAATTTCACCCAACTTTTCCACCTATATGGTTTTCCCTAGCCCTTCACCACCCATCACGACTTAATTCAGTTTCATCTGTTTTTCTGACGTGCGTCTACGGAAAACACACGGGATCAGTCTAAAACCTTTCCTTTCTCAGAAACTCAGGCTATCCAGAAAAGCCCTCGGCCACGGAACAGAACAAAGGGTCAGCATTGCAACATTACAGTATCTTCAGCCCGCCAAAGATACTGTAGTTCCTGCCAGTTTGGGCTAATACCTATTAAAAAAAATATCTTACGATTCCTTGTAATTTATCTTCTAGTTTATATTGGGTTCATCATTTCTTTCAGCCCGTATCGACGTGAACTATTTAAATCCCATTTTAGAACTATTCAGTTTTTTCTGGGAAAAATAAAAACCTGTACACGCTCAGTATTATTTTCAATTTTGTCAAGTCTTAGTGGAGAATAAGCCTGGACCCCCTCCAATCTGGCTTCCGCCCCTTTCACTCCACGGAAACAGCCCTCTCGAAGGGCACCGGTGTTCTTCTTCTTGACAGATCCGACAACCCCTGCTCTGTCCTACACCTCCTCGACCTCTCGGCTGCCTTCGACACTGTGGACCAACGACTTCTCCTGGAAACTTTATCTAACCTCGACTTCCCCGACGTTATCCTCTCCTGGTTCTCCTCCTATGTCTCCGGTCATTCAGAGTCTTTTTCGTGGTCTCCTCCTCTACCTCCCACTGACTCACTTTGGGAATCTCTCAAGGCTCAGTTCTGGGTCCCCTTCCATTCTCCATCTAAACCAATTCCCTTGGAGAACTCATTTGCTCCCATGGCTTCAACTGCCATCTCTAGTAGATGACTGTCAAATCTCCAGCTCCAGACCTGATATTACTCCTTCTCTGAAGTCTTGTATTTCTTCCTGCCTTCGGGACATCTCTGACCTGGATGTCTCGCAGACGGACACCTTAAACTTAACACGTCCAAAACAGAACTCGTCTTCTCCCACAGATCCTGTCCCTCCTTTGACTTTCCCCTCACTGAAGATGGCATCGCCAGCCTCCCTGCTCACAAGTACATAACCCTGGCTTTATCCTCTACTCCTCTTGTTCAATCCACATATTCAAGCTGTCATAAATCCTATCAGTTCAACATTCACGACATCGCTAAAATTTTTCCCTCTCCATCCAAAATGCTACCACACTGATCCAAGCCCTTATCCTATCCTGTCTTGACTACTGCATCAGCCTCCTTGCTCACTTTCCTACCTCTCCTACTCCAGTCTATACTTCACTCTGCTGACCGGATATTTTTTTTTCTTCTTCTTTTTTTTTTAAAAAAAGAGAGATCTGTCCTGGTTTCCCCTACTCAAGAACTTCCAGTGGTTGTCTACCCACCTCCACATCGAACAGAAACTCTTTACCATTGGCTTTAAAACATTTAATCACCTTACTCCCGTCTAGCTTACCTCACTGATTTCCTATTGCCACCCAGAACACACACTTTGCTCCTCTAATGTCAACCTACTCGCCCACAATCTTGTCTATCCTTCCACCAATCCCTCGCCTATATATAGACCATGAAAATCATATCCAGGATATGAAATAATGAAACCATTCCCCTCTGAGATAAATTTTCATCTGCAACTTTTTTCCCGAAAGAATAATTTCCTAGAAAAAGAGACTTGAAAAAACTGCAAGAAGGGGCTCAGGGAGGAGGTGAGCTTCAGAGCTAAAATCCAGGAAACAAAATATTATTATTAAAATGAATCTATCCAGGCACTCATTTCCCAAGTTGACGGCTGTGTCAGTCTCCTTGCTCATCTCCCTGCATCACGTCGCTCTCTGCACTGTAAGCCCGTCCGATTAGACTGTAAGCCCGTCAATGGGCAGGGACTGTCTCTATCTGTTGCCGATTTGTACATTCCAAGCGCTTAGTACAGTGCTCTGCACATAGTAAGCACACAATAAATACTACTGAATGAATGAATTCTGAAAAGATGTTCAGGCAAGATTTCCCCAATCCTCAAAGACCCCCAATGGTTGTCCTACCACCTCCGCAATGAAGAGAAGCCATCGGCTTTCAGGCACTCAGTCAGCTCTCTCCCTCCTACTTAATTTTGCTGATCTCTCACTATTACTAGGCTCTAACCTGGGCTCTGCCAAATGCTTACAGTGTGACCTTGGGCAAGTCACTTAATTGTTCAGGAATATAAGCTCGTTATCGGCAGGGAATGCGTCTGCTAATTCTGTTGTATTGTAGCCCCCCAAGCACTTATTATAGTGCTCTGCAAATACTAAGCGCTCAATAAATACGATTGAGGGATTCTCTGGGCCTCCTCTTCTCCCTCCTCTTTAGACTCTGAGCCCTAAGCAGCACAGGGACTGTGTCCAACCTAATTCACTTGCAGCTACCCCAGCTCTTAGGACACTGTTCGCTCCACAGTGAGTGCTTAACAAATATCATAAAAACAAAAACAACTTGTACACTCTGCTTCTCTACCACCAAACTAGCCTCTGTCTTTCGATTAGACTGTAAGCCCGTCGAAGGGCAGGGACTGTCTCTAGCTGTTACCGATTTGTACATTCCAAGCGCTTAGTACAGTACTCTGCACATAGTAAGCGCTCAATAAATACTATTGAATGAATGATCTCGTCTATCCCACCCCCGTTCTCAGTTGTCCCTCGGACCTGGATCAACCCCTAGCTTCATAGCCCACCATTTTCCTCACCTTAAAAACCATCTGAAAATCACCTCACAAGAGGTCTTCCCAGACTAAGATCTTTATTTCCTTCCCCATCCACTCCCCCAGAGCTGACTGTAGCTTGGCTGTTACCCCTTAAGCACCCGGATACTCACCAAAACCCCACAATACTTATGGAAATATTCCTAAACTATTTCCCCTTTCCCTCATCTATTTTAATATGCTTTCTCCCGCAGACTGTAAACTCTTGGGGGGCACAGCTCAAGTTTACCAACTCTGTTGCAGTGTACTTTCCCAAGCACTTAATACAGAGCTCTGTGCCCAGTAAGGGCTCAATAATCACCACTGACCGACTGAATATACTCAAGAGAGAGAGGCAACACTGTCAGTTATTTGTGAAGGAAAACCACCACCTGGGATATATCTAAAGAGTAGAAAAAGCTGTCAGCAGAATGTGAGTCATTTGCTATTACCTGTCAAAAATATACCAAAAGGTTGCTAAATATCAGTGTTCACATGGAAAAAACTACTTTACTTTAGAATTGTTAGACCATCGTGATTCCAGAGTGCCAGCAGGAAGCTTTAGAAAGTTAGCCTTTAAAACGGTAGGACGAAGACACCGTTCGGAACAGTCAAAGGAGGCAAGGAAACTTCTATATTTGGAGATTTAATGCTGGGTCAATGCAGAAAATTTTTCAGACTGCCCAGACTGAATTACAACAGCTTCATTAGAAAGCACCGATAACACAGAGTCATAGGTGGTTTATCCGTCCTGCCTTTCGGCTGCCTAGGGGGTTGGGGGGTGAGGGTACCCCCAACACGAAAGGATTCAATCTTCTCTGTTCCAGGGGTGTCACTAACTAGGGCTTGTGTAAAGCAAGGATTGGCCGTTCATTCATTCATTCAATCGTATTTATTGAGTGCTTACTGTGTGCACAGCACTGTATTAAGCACTTGGGGGAGTGCGAAACAACAGAAAAGAGACACATTCCACTCCCACAACGAGCTGATAGTCTAGAAGGGGTGGGGGACAGTCGATATCAATGAAGAAATTACAGATATGTACATAAGTGCTGCGGGGTTGGGAGGGGAGATGAGCAAAGGGAGCAAGACAGGATGATACAGAAGGGAGTGGGAGGAGATATTAATACTAATAATCATGATTATAATGGTATTTGTTAAGAGCTTACTATGTACCAAGCACCGTTCTAAGTGCTGGGGTAGATACAAGATAATGAGGTTGTTCCACGTGGGGCTCACAGTCTTCCTCCCCATTTTACGGATGAGGTAACTGAGGCACAGAGAAATTAAGTGACTGGCACAAAGTCACACAGCTGACAAGTGGCGGAGCCGGGATTATAACCCACATCCTCTGACACCCAAGCCCGGACTCTTTCCATTGAGCCACGCTGCTTCTCATGAAAGGGGGACTCAGTCGGGGAAGGCCTCTTGGGGGAAATGTGCCCTCAATAAGGCTTTAAAGGTGGGGAAAGTAACTGTCTGCCAGATTTGAGGAGGGAGGCTGCTCCAGGACAGAGGCAGGACGTGGGCGAGAGGTCGGTGGTGAGACAGACGGGATCAAGGCACAGTGAGGAGGTATACGGGGAAGGTCGGAGACCTTCTGGCTTGTGTGCGACCCTTCCTGCATCCTACACGCTAGCATCAGGACTCCAAATTTAGGTGTTACATCATTAAGTAGAACCCAGAGTGGCAAATATATTGACTAAGTCCCTGATTAATCACAGCCCAAGCAGCAACATGTTCTCAACCGTCACTAGGCAGCAAACCTGAATCTGAGGGAATAGGGAAAGGGGATGTGCGGCTTCCTACTTTTGAGAGGTGACTTTATAGTTATTTTGGGGGGTATTTCCACAAGTTCTGCTACGTGCTGGAGGACCACCTGTCCTATAGCCATCCTTTTTGAGGGCTGAAATCATATCAACTCTATTACATTCCCAATTGTTTAGTACAGTGCCTTGGACGCCGTAAGTGCTCAATATCATGGATTAATTGCTCGATCCTCATTCTAAAAAAATGAGAAAAAGTAAAACGACTATCTAGTTCTCAATGATGCAGCACTATATGAATTGAAAACGATGCAAATAGAAACGATTTACTTTGGGAACCTCGAATGACTTCCTAGGTGGAACCTGGGCAAGAATCCTAGAACTGGGCTTCTTCCTCAACCCCATTTAGCTTAGTCCCAGCGTCAGTGCTGGTTCATTATCCTATCCTATAAATACAGCTAACCTTGCTATATCTGTAACGAGAAAATCTTCCGGGTCGCTTTTCCCACAACTCTTCAGTCCGTGTTCCCCCACTCCTCGAGAACCTCCAGTGATTGCCCATCTACCTCCGCAACGAACAGAAACCCTTTACCATCGACTTTAAAACACTCAATCCCTTTGGCCCCTCCCTTACCTCCCTGATTTTCTACAACAACCCGGCCTGCACATTTCACTCTTCTAATGGCAACATACACCCTGAACCTCGATCTCATCTATCTCATCCATCGCTGACCCCTTGCCCACATCCTGCCTCTGACCTACGACTCATTCCCTCTTCACATCTGACAGGCGGTCACTCTCCCCACCTTCAAAGCTTATTAAAAACACATCTCCAAAGGGACTTCCCCAGTTAAGGCCTCATTTCCTTTTCGCCCACTCCTTTCCGCGTCACTGTAGCACGTGGATTCGCACCCTTTCTTTATTCACCGTCTTCAGTCCCACAGCGCTTATGCACATATCCGTAATTCATTTATATTAATGCCCGCCTCCCCATCTAGACTGTAAACCCTTTGTGGGCAAGGAACATGTCTACCAACTGTCCCACTGTCCTCTTCCAAGCGCTTACTATAGTGCTCTGCACACGGGAAACTCTCGCTGAATATGGCCGATGGACTGATCGATAACTCCCTAAAGGACTGTTCAGGAAAGCAAAATTTAAACAAATTTTTGTCGACTGATATGAGAAGGGAATAATAATAATAACAATGTTGGTATTTGTTAAGCGCTTGCTATGTGCAGAGCACTGTTCTAAGATCTGGGGTAGATACAGGGCAATCTGGTTGTCCCACGTGAGGCTCACAGTTTTAATCCCCATTTTACAGATGAGGTAACTGAGGCACCGAGAAGTGAAGTGACTTGCCCACAGTCACACAGCTGACAAGTGGCAGAGCCGGGATTCGAACCCATGATCTCTGACTCCCAAGGCCGGGCTCTTTCCACTGAGCCACGCTGCTTCTTGAGAATTCATTCATTCTATTTTGTTATGGGTTTTTATATCCTAAACATAATGTTGAAACCGATGTGGGCTATAAAAATAAAAAAAATTCTCCATATAAACTATCTGAAAAACACAGTTCACAAGCACAACATGAAATGTACTATAAAAAGAACCGCTGTACTACCACCAAGGAGAAAACGGGATTCTAGAAGAAACAAAGAAGTTACTTTTCTTTTGGAATAGGGAGAAAGGGAAAGTTTGGAGGGAAGGGAGGATATTAGTTAAAAATAATAGCGTATCAAATTATCAAAACACTACCAAAAAAAGAAACGCCCGGATAGAACGTTCACGAACATAAACGGCTTACCCGTGTCTGAAATGTAGGCATGGAGTTGCACTGAATCATCAGAAGACACATTTGAAAGGTCATCTAAAGACTGCAGGAAAAAACAAAGAGTTTCAGATTTGGGATTGTACATTTCAGGAAAACTCGGTCATGCAATCTGCAACGAAGGTATTTATAGCCACACTTACTTTCCTTCGCTAGCACAATCCTAGCCAAAAGTCAGCTTCCTTTTAAACAAATATCAGGGTACTTCAAGCTCAAAACATTTCAGAAGAAAAGATCACTTCTGTCACTAAATCAAACCAGAGGTGTTCAAACACCTCTTTACTGTATATCATTCTGATTCTACAATTTAAAGGAGGACAAAAGAGGAGGTGATTAAAATAAAGGAACGGGAATCACAAATTACTTTGGGGTTGGGGAGGGGAGAGGGCAGAGGGGAGGTGTGAGGTTGGGTTACTTCCAGGACTTATGCGGTTTGATTCTCAGTTTCTAGCAAAAAGGTCCTAGCCCCCATAGCTTTCTAGAACTGGGGAAAAAGAAAATCTCTTGTGGTTCCACAGTAGTTAACCCTGAGATTCCCCCTAGTTTCCTGCCTTCACTGTGTGTCTCTCAGATTTGGTACCTCCAGAAGGCCACAGGAAGCAGTCAGGTCCAGCTAGCCACTCTTTCACGCACTAAGCTGCCTACTAGGTTTGGAGGAATGCCAAATGCCCATTTCTCCCGGCGAAGTGAGTCTCCAAATTAGTACGTTCCACACCCGCACAGACCACACAAGTAAATGATTTGGTTATTTAAAAAAAACAAAAACGGTATTTACTTAGGGAAATAATCAAATCTCGACAGTAGCGAAACAACAGAATCTTACATTTGTCTCAGCCATGAGGACTTTGAAGCACTTAGCACAGTGCTCTGCCCACAGGAAGCACTCAATAAATACGATTGATTGGTTGATTGAAGTCACGCTGCTCCTGTCACATTCATCATCAGTCCTCTTTTGTAGTCTCGCATGTCCTCCTGCTTTCTCGACTTTGAAGTCCTGCTGACACCTCAAACCTAACGAGTCCGAAACAGAACTCATCTTCCCTCCGTATTCGACAGACCATCACTCTCCTCACCTTCAAAGCCTTATTAAAACCACATCTCCTCTACGAGGCCTTCCCCGATTGAGCCGACTCTTCTCCATCTCTCAGTCTTCTGCGTCGCCCATCTCCTGTCCCTCTGACTTTCCCATCACTATAAAGACGACAGCACCAACATCCTCCCGTCTCATTAAGTCCAGCGTGGCCTAGTAGATAGAGCCTGGGAGTCAAAGGGACCGGGGTTCTAATCCCAGATTGGCCACTTGTCTGCTGTCTGCTGTGTGACCTCGGGCAAGTCAATTAACTTCTCTGTGACTTACTTCATTTGTTAAATGGGGATTTAAGATTGTGAGCCCCACTGGGGACATGAGCTGCATCCAACCTAATTAGCTTCTGTCTACCCTAAGGCTTAATAATAACAGCACAGTGCCTAGCACATAAGTGCTTAAATACCATTTTTAAAAAACCCAAAATGTGGTATTCAACTCATCTCTTTCATTCGATCTACATATTCAGTGTCAACAAATCCTGTCAGTTCTACCTTCACAACATCGCCGAAATCCACCCTTTCCTCTCCATCCCAACTGCCTCCATGCTGATCCTAGCACTTAAAGCCCTCTTTGACTACTGAACCAGCCTCTTGCTGATCTCCATCTCCTGTCTCACCACACTCCGGTCTACGCTTCGTTCTGCTGTCCAGATCACGTTTTCTAAGAAAAGTTTAGTCCACATTTCCCCACGGCTCAAGAGCCTCCACATCAAACAGAAACTCCACACCATTGGCTTTAAAGTCCTCAATCACCTCCTGCCTTCCTATCTTACGTTGCTGATTTCTAATCCCGGCTCTGTCGCTTGTGTGTTGTGTGACCTTGGACGAGTCACTTAACTTCTCTGTGGCTCAGTTTATTTTAATGTCCATCTTCTCCTCCAGACTGTAAGCGTCTTTTGGGCAGGGATCGTGTCTACCACCTCTGCCGTGCTAAACTCTCCCAAGCGTCGGTACGGTGCTCTGTACATAGTAAGCACTCAGTAAATACTACGGATTGAAAGATGTGAACACAAAAGCTACGGGGTTGGGGTGAGAATCGAAGTGCTCAGGTAATCGAACGGGCACTCAGCAAAATGCACAGGTAACACAGAGGAGAAGGCCAGTAGGGGACATGAGGGCTTAGTGAAGGAAATCCTCCTGCGGGAGATGTGATATTAGGAGGGTTTTGAAGGTGAGGAGGAGGGAGTTCCAGTCCCAGGGAAGACATGGGATAGAGGAGATCGAGATATATTGAACAGGTAGGCCTTAGAGGAGCCAAGTGTGTGGACCGGGTTGTAGAAGGGCTCAGAAGGTAAAATAAGGGGGAGAGAGCTGATTAAATAACAAAGAGTGCCTGAAAAATAAGCACAACCCCAGCTAAGAAGACATAAGGTGACTGGGGGCATCATTAAAATTTGCAAAAATCATGAAATGTGTGCTCGGGATGAACAGAAAGGTGTTGTCCGTTCAATTTTCAAACATCAGGATCTTAAAGTTCACAGGGTGCAGGTTCGAAACCAAAGAAAGCCGAGGCGGCAAAAATATCAATAGTTTTGTTTTTAAATTGGACCTCTTCGTAAGCCAAAATTCTAGAGGACTATTAAAAGGGAAAGTAGATATGGCGACTTTGACTTTGAGGATATCCATGCACGGGGGGCAATAGGATGTTTCTCAGCAGGTCTTGCTGCCACTGACCACCATCATTGAATTTTACAGCCTCTATTTCCATAGATTCACAGAGATGAAAAAGCTGTTACTCATTCACCTCTCTTTCCTGCTTATCCACTTTCTTCTCCTACTTCACCCCAGCTCATTCCGATCAAGCTGACTTACCACCTTTGCGATATTCTCCCCTTTCCTGCTGCCCACACACAGGCCACTGACCTCCTGGGAGATTCCTGTCCGCTGCCTCAAACTCTTTTCCTCTTCACATCCAACAGATGTGGTAGTTAATATTCCTTATCTTCAAAAGCTTTCTGAGATGGATCGATCTTTTCCGAGGGGTCTTCCCTGAATAAAGACTAATCTCCCCAACGCTTCCTACCACAACCCCCGATAAAAACTTCTGTGCATATTTTATTTACTCTTATTTCTCCCCCTTATTTAGCTGTCAGTGAGCCCTGCTAGACCGTACGCTCCTCGCTCGTTTGTTTTCTTCTAGTCAGTACAGTACCCTGCCCAGAGTCGTGGCAAAATAAATGCTTTCAAGGAATTCACTCTTTATCTAAAGGTAGCATTTTTCTGAAGTGATGAAGCGCGACCGCGGATCTGACACAGAGCATTCTACAGAGACAAACTATGTTTTCGGCAACAGATTAATCAGTCATTGGTATTTATTGACCGCTTACTACCTGCGGCGCCCTGTACGAAGCGGTTGGCAGAATAGGCAGGACACGTAATAATAATAATAATGTTGGTATTTGTTAAGCGCTTACTATGTGCCGAGCACTGTTCTAAGCGCTTGGGTAGATACAGGGTAATCAGGTCGTCCCACTTGGGGCTCACAGTCTTAATCCCCATTTTACCGATGAGGTAACTGAGGCACCGAGAAGTCAAGTGACTTGCCCAAAGTCACGCAGCTGACAGGTGGCGGAGCCGGGATTAGAACCCATGCCCTCAGACTCCTAAACCCGTGCTCTTTCCACTGAGCCACGCTGCTTCTCGTCTATTGTAATAATGTTGGTATTTGTTAAGCGCTTACTATGTGCAAAGCACTGTTCTAAGTGCTGGGGTGGATACAGGGTCATCAGGTCGTCCCACGTGAGACTCACAGTTAATCCCCATTTGACAGATGAGGTAACTGAGGCACAGAGAAGTGAAGTGACTCGCCCACAGTCACACAGCTGACAAGTGGCAGAGCCGGGATTCGAACCCATGACCCCTGACTCCCAAGCCCGGGCTCTTTCCACTGAGCCACGCTGCTTCCCTGCTTATATTGTCGTGTGGTACTCTCCTAAGCACTTAGTACAGTGCTCTGCACATAGTAAGCACTCGATACCTACGATTAGTGCTTGGCACACAGTAAGCGCTTAAACAGATAACATCATTTTTATTATTGAATTAGCAGACAGGTCCCCTGCCCACAGAGCGCTTACAGTCTAAATTAATCTGGGGAACTTAGTGAAACCAAATGTAATTACTTAATACGAGTGTGGCTCGGGGCACAAGAAAAATCCATTTACACTTGAGAAAAGGGGAGCCGACAAAGGACCGCCTTAATGGCAGGGGTTTAGTTTTCATATTCTCATTTATCACAATTGTTAGACTCTCTAGAGGAAACAGTGCCATCTACTGAAGTCCTGCATCAAGGTTGCTTTTTAAAAATCCCTTCTAACAATGTTCTCATTTGGGCAAACCTAAGTAGAACGGAGGAAAATCTATCACGGCACTGTGATCACAGCTCCTTGGATAGTATGTGAATAACTTCCGTATTACTTTACAAAATATATTTCCTGTAATAAAATGAAAGTTATGTAAAGCAATAAGGGTCCACTATCACAGCAGTTTAAAGATTTTGAAGCTTTTAAATAGAATCGAGGATTTAAAAAAAAAAAAACCCGATGAATAATAACTTGTAAACGTTCAATTTCCAATTTCTTAAATACATTTCATTTGCATTTTGTAATGTGGTCACTGCAATTTACTACAAATATTGAAAGCACCCCGTCTGAACTTCGGCATTTTGTTTTAGAGATGCTTTTTTGATGAACTCTGAGGAAGAGTCAAAGATTAAAAATTCTAAAGTATGGTATTTGTTAAGTGCTTACTACATGTCAAGCACTGTACTAAGTGTTGGGGTAGATATCTGTCCCATATGGGCTCAAAATAATAATAATAACGATGGTATTTGTTAGGTGATTACTACGTGCCAAGCACTGTTCTAAGTGTTGGGGTAGATACAAGGGAATCGGTTTGTCCCACATGGGGCTCACAGTCTTAATGTCTATTTTACAGATGAGGCAACTGAGGCACAGAGAAGTTGAATGACTTGTCCAAAGTCACACAGCTGATAGGTGGCGGAACCGGGATTAGAACCCACGACCTCTGACTCCCAAGCCCGTCCTCTTCCCACTAAACCGCGCTGCTCCTCTGTCGGCTTCACAATCCAAGTAGGAAGAAGCAGAATTTATTCTCCGTTTCACAGAAAAGCAGACACAGAGAAGTTAAGTGACTTGCCTAAGGTCACACAGCAGGCAAGTGGCAGAGCCGGGATTAGTAGGACCCCGGTCCTCTGACTCACGGGGATGAGGGCTCTTCCCCTTTGGCCACCCTTTAAGACAAATATCTTTCTACCTTCCTGTAACTAAAATTAACTGCATGCTTGTTGTGGGCAAGGAATGTGTCTTCTTAATTGTTACACTGTATTCTCCCAAGCGCTTAATACAGTGTTCTGCACACAGCAAGCACTCAGTAAATACAACTGACTGGATCAGTAGTGTCTGAATGTGAAATACACAGGAATACACTTTTACAGCTAAGTTGTAAAACTCTAAAAAATCAAAGTTTACAACAGAAACGTGGGCAATCGGCAAACACTAATGGCTTTATCGATCGTAAACCTAAAGGAGAGTAACAGGCTTTTAACTGTGCTAAGGGATGTGTTTGGCCCAATATACTGAAACGTTTGCAATTATAAAATCATTTTTTAAAACCACCCAAATTACAATTCCACAAAGAAAAATGTAGCGAGGTGCAAAAAAAGCTCCACCTCATCTGCCAAATCTCTGAACTCAATAACTCGAAATGAGTAACAAATACCGCAAGTCACTGACCTTAAATAGAACCTTTTCCCTATTCATAGACCGTTCTGCTTGTTATAAATGAGTGACACAAGGGAGCTACACTATTTGAGGTGGCATTTATTCCAGACTTGGAACACAGCCAGAGAAAACGAATCTGCTAGTGTCCAAACACCTGCAAAAGCACCGCACCACCCAAATAGCACCAGCTACGACCAACCCAGCAAAAGTAAAAAGTTCCTCCTCATTTGGAGGTCCATTTTATCATGCGTCATCAGTAATGCTTCCTTCATATTTTTAAAAACACAAGATCACGACATGTGTTCGTCGAAAGTTAACTACTGGAAGCAATTTACAGAAAGGAAGCCGTAAAATATTTTCCCGCAAAACTAAAGTGACAGGTTTTGCGGTTACTTGTTTCTTCACTCGGTATAGCTGTTCCAGATTTTTGACCAGTTGGAAAACAAACACATTACC
Organism: Ornithorhynchus anatinus; assembly: GCF_004115215.2. Taxonomy (NCBI): domain Eukaryota; kingdom Metazoa; phylum Chordata; class Mammalia; order Monotremata; family Ornithorhynchidae; genus Ornithorhynchus; species Ornithorhynchus anatinus. The sequence goes on along the minus strand of NC_041735.1, from coordinate 62,117,961 downwards.
CTAATTTAAAAGTTTCTTTTCTGTAAATACGGAGATTCGGCCACAAGATCGTTCAACCCAATTGTGCTTTTAGATGACCTGGGATGGTAAAAGAAAGAAAGGGATTATATCTGTCTTTTGTCTCCTGTTCCTGCTCTTCCCATTGTATTTTTTTTTTCCTTATCCCTTTTCCTCTGGCCACCGTTCATCTGCCACTCCTCTAGTTTCACTTCTTCTCTGGTCACCTGTTCTTTACCCTGCCTCCCACCCGATACTTTAGAGTAGACACACACTCAAAAGTGAGAAGTCATGGGACACAAAAGACACCTGCCAGTATTATCAATTTTACGAGCTGAGCTTCCCACAAAGAGGAACCGGAAATAGATAATACCCTGCACAATAAAGAGTTACATCGATTACTTTAAAATCTGAGGATACTCATTAGAAAAGCAGCGTGGCTTGGTGGAAAGAGCACGGGCTTGGGAGTCAGAGATCATGGGTTCTAATCTCAACTCTGCCACTTGTTCATTCATTCATTCAATAGTATTTATTGAGCGCTTACTATGTGCAGAGCACTGTACTAAGCGCTTGGAATGAACGAGTCGGCAACAGATAGAGACAGTCCCTGCCGTTTGACTTGTCTGCTGTGTTGCCTTGGGCAAGTCACTTAACTTCTCCATACTTCAGTTGCTTAATCTGTAAAATGGGGACTAAGACTGTGAGCCCCACGTGGGACACCCTAATTAACTTGTATCTATCCCAGGGCTTAGAACAGTGCTTGGCACGTAGTATGCTCTTAACAATACCATTATTATTATTATTATTATTGTGTGTCTGAGTGCATGGGATTGTACTGTGTGCTTAAGAGGGCAAAAAGAGCAACAAACCACAGTCCCGGCCTTTAACAGATTTATAATCTAATGATATTACCATCTAAAAATCAAACTAACAGTCATACATTTAAGAGGCATAAACACAAGACCACCTTAATAAAACTCTACTAGGGAAATTGGTTTAAATTTAATTTTACACTTAATATTGTTTTAGGAGAAACTGAAAATTTATTCTTGCAAATTTCCAAAATTGGGTAATATCGAATTTCCAAGTGAAAAACAAACACTTTTGGCTCTTTAAAAAAACAGTACAATCATTTTGCCAGGGTCTCCTATAAAATATTAAAAAAAACCGACGACAACTCACAATGCAGTTCTATGTTTGGAATAAGAAAATTCTTCAAAACCATGTGAAAAAGAAAATTATTTCTGAAGTGTAAATTAATATCCTCAAGGTTCAAAGGAACTTCATTTAGTTAAAAAAAAAAAAGTGGAACACGATGTTTTTTTCTTTTATTCATGAGAAACACCGTGGCCTAATGGATAGAGCACAGGCCTGGAGTCCGAAGGACCTGAGTTCTAAACCCAGCTCTACCACTTGTCTGTTGCATGACCTTGGACGAGGCACTTCACTTCTCTGTGCCTCAGTTACCTCACCTGGCAAATGGGGACAAAAACTGAGCTTCCTGTGGGACACAAACCGCTTCCAACCTGATTAGTCTGTACCTACCCCAGTGATCAGTACAGTGCCTGGCACATAGTAAGCACTTGACAGATGTGATTTGGAACCACATGCTTGTAAAAAAAAAAAAAAACCACCACCACAAAAATGATCACATAAGCAGTTTGGAAAAAATAAAAGAGAATTTTGGAAAAAAGTATTTTTGCTGTGAAACAAAACTTATATATTAACACTTGCAACTGTTTCCCTAACATTCAGAGTCTATAGCACTTACCAAATTTATGCTCCCTGTAGGGGATCCATTAAAAGACTCTGTGGAAAAAAAGAAATCAATTTAAAATGGAGAAAATGCTTTCTAACCAGTTGCTGTATCTGAGGGTCATGCACTAGGAATAAAAATCACGTCAGTTGAAACATGACAAAACATAAAAGAAATATGGAAAACTTGTGGCATGTACCCAGAACCCAAGTCCCTAAGCCCCCAAGGTTTCCCTACCAAAACATTTCAATGAAAATGTGTGTGCACCTGCAGCTAGCAAAGAACGGGGCATTCATGCACTGGCGAGCAATTAATTTGTGATTTTAAACTCATAATATCACATTAAGCGGACTAATATAGCATAGGCATGAAGGAAACACCACACTGAAGTCCACCAGGAAACATTAGCGCTACTTTACTTTGTTATTCTTGCCTCGTCAGAGTAGAGCAGATCACCAATAAAATTCCTTGTGATGTGAGAAAAATTATTTTCGGGAAGAAAATTTGTTTTTCACATGAACTCTTGCAACTCAGTTTGCTCCCAAAATTGGTTTGATTCTATTCAACGAAACACTGTTATTGCCAGAGGTGATCATTTTTAAATGTACTTGGCATTTTCCCTTTAATAATTTAAATAGCAATGGAAGGGGATTATTTCACTTCTTCACACAGACAAGAATTTAAATAGTTTCCCAAAGTGAATCGGCGAAACGGATGAATCTGCTTCTTCAAAACTCATCAAGGCCCACATCTCAGTTAGAAGTTGTGATTTTTGGCTCCCAACACTGTTTTTCACTAGGTTGCTTCCCGGAGCGCCCGTTCAGAGGCAAAGAATTGAATGAGCTGCCTGTGATCTCGGACAGAGGGAGTTTCCAGAGGAGTTGCCAAGCAGTGCTCTCAAATAAATTTCTGGTGCCCCTGCTGCCCCCAACCCCACCCCCCACACACACACACCGGGACTCTTCCACAAAGACATACATAAAGAACTCAATGGTTGATAATTCAAGTGGTTTGGGGAAAAAGATACAACGATGTCTGATCTACGGAAGTAAAATTTCAGAGGAAAATAAAAGTTTGATTCTCTTCTGGGCAAATCTAAAAAGAACTTAAGAAGCAGCAGGGCCTAGTGGAAAGAGTATGGATCTGGCCATCGGGAGACCTGGGTTCTAATCTTGGCTCTGCCACTCGCTTGCTGCGTGACCTTGGGCAAGGAGCCTAACTTCTCGGCGCCCCCGTTTCCTCATTTGTAAAGTGGGAATTCAATACCTGTTCACCCTCCGACTTAGACTCTTGGGTATTTAGTGGGCGAGGGACTGGTTGCTGTGATTACTGTGTACGTGCCACAGCGTTCAGGTCAGTGCTTGGCACCTAGTAAGTACTTAACGGGTACAATTATTACCCACAATGAGACTTAAGAATACTTAAAAATCAAAGTCGGGGAAAATAGAAAAAAGGAATTGTTTATTACGATCAGAAGTATCTGGGTTTTTTATTACTTCGGCAGAAAGGCTAAATCTATATTATGCCAATTTAAAATAGATTGGCTAAAGCATAGAATAATAATAATTACGGTATTTGTTCAGCGCTTACTATATGCAGAGCACTGTTCTAAGCACTGGGGTAGATACAGGATAAATCAGATTGTCCCACGTGGGGCTCACATTTTTTTATCCCCCTTTTTGCAGATGAGGGAACTGAAGCACAGAGAAGTTAAGTGACTTGCTGGGATTAGAACCCATGACCTCTGACTCCCAAATTCAGGCTCCTTCCACTAAGCCACGCCGCTTCTCTAATTCTGTAGATCATTACGGCATTTGTTATGGAACTTAAGTGCTTATGATGTGCCAGGAACTGTACTGAGCACTGGGGTGGAGAGAAGACCCAGTTGGACCCAATCCCTGTCCCACGTGGGCCTCCTGGTCTTAATCCCCATTTTGCAGATGAGGTGACTGAGGTACAGAGACGTGAAGGGGCTTGCGCAAGGTCACACGGCAGACAGGTGGTGGAGCCGGGATTGGAGCCCGGGTCCTCTTCCATCTGACGCCGAAGGGGTGCAGACACCTCCTCTTGTAGGAGAAGGGAAAGGGGCAGGGTTTCAGAGGTCTGAAATTCCAGAACACTGGGGGGGCTGCAGTAATTTGGAACCCTAGGCTCATGCCAGGAGCAGGGGGTGAACATCAGGACCGCGCCTCCCGATACTCTCAAGATAGCCGGCTTTACCTTGAAGTTTTGCTCCCGCTGTCTGTAATCTGTCATGTATAATTTCTCTTTTCAATCAATCATATTTACTGAGCGCTTACTGTGTGCGGGGCCTTGTACCAAGTGCTTGGGCGATCATTCCCCCTCCTAAGCCCCTGTTGGGGGATAAGGAGCACATCTCCAATCCCGACTGGATTACCGCATCCTTTCCAACCTCCCAACCTCCTGTCTCTCTCCACTTCAGTCTATACTTCACTCTGCTGCGCGGATTATCAATCTACAGAAAGGCTCTGGGCATGTCACCCCCCTCCTCAAAAATCTCCAGTGGTTGCCTATCAACCTTCGCATGAAACAAAAACTCCTCACTCTTGGCTTCAAAGCTGTCCATCACCTTGGCCCCTCCTACCTCACCTCTCTTCTCTCTCTCCACCGCTCACCCCGCACGCTCCGCTCCTCTGCCGCTCATCTCCTCACTGTCCCCCGTTCTCGCCTGTCCCGCCGTCGACCCCTGGCCCACGTCCTACCGCTGACCTCGGATGCCCTCCCTCCTCACATCCGCCAAGCTGGCTCCCTTCCCCGATTCAGAGTCCTACTGAAAGCTCACCTCCTCCAGGAGGCCTTCCCAGATTAAGCCATTTTCCACTGCTCCTCCTCCCCTCCCCATCGCCCCGACCCCCTCCCTCTGCTCTATCTCCCTCCCCGCCCCACAGCACTTGTGTACATATTTATTATTCTTTTAATTTCATTAATGATATGCACATATCTTTAATTCTACTTATTTATACCGATCCTATTGATGTCTACTGTGAGCCTCACGTGGGACAACCTGATTACCCTGTATCTAGCCCAGCGCTTAGAACAGTGCTCTGCACATAGTAAGCGCTTAACAAATACCAACATTAGTATTATCATTACTTGCTTTGTCTGTCTCCCCCCTTCTAGACTGTGAGCCCGTCGTTGGGGAGGGATTTTCTCAAGTTGTTGCCGAACTGTAATTTCCTAGAGCTTAGTACAGTGCTCTGCACACAGTAAGCGCTCAATAAATACGATTGAATGAATCTACCCTGGCCTTTGGCATTTAGTAAGCACTTAAATACCATAAATAACTCTGAGGAAAAAGCTTCGATTAACAAGAGAATGGTCTGCTGACTGAATGGTTTCTCCACCAGTTCTCTGAAAGCAGAGAGTGAAAACCACAAGATGGCACTAACACATAAAAGTTGAAATAGTCCTTTTTTTCTTTATTCTTCAGATAACTTTAAAAGCTTTCACTGGGTATGTCAAAATTTCTCGGTGATTTTCATCGATTACATTACGTTTTAATAGCATGTGATTCAAAAGACTGAAAATCCTGAGAACCAAACTGACACTGCAGGGCTGGGCTATCTCACAAGTGGTGAGACAAGGAAAAGAAGCAAAACTGATTCTGCCGGAACAGAAGCCACAACTTGCAGCTCAGGTAGGGAAACTGGTGATCTGATAACTGTTTCAAAAACTTTTGTTACTCATGCAGATTGCATTCACGATGAAGATGATGATGATGGTATCTGTAAAGCGCTTACTACGTGCCAAGAACTATTCTAAGCAATGGGGTAGATACAAGTTAATTAGGGTGTTTCACGTAGGGCTCACAGTCTTAATCCCCATTTTACAGACGAGGGGCCTGAGGCACGGAGAAGTGAAGTGACTCGCCCAAGGTCACACAGCCATGTGGTGGAGGTGGGATTAGAACCCACGACCTCTGACTCCCGGACCCGGGTTCTTACCACTGAACCCCGCTGCTTCTCCGCTCTGCCACTAGCCTATCGCTCCTTGAACTATGCATTACTTCAAACTAGGATATGCAGTTTCTTGATGAACAAACTTGCAAAGTCTGAAAACTAGGACACATGGAGTAATAATTGGTTGGCCCGATTACACGGCATTGAGAGGCAACGCGCCAAATTTTCACAAACCAGTTGACCAACTCTTTCATGTCTAAATCATAGACCAAAGACCCAACTTTAAAGTGTAATCACTGACTGATAATTAAGTGCACTTTTCTAAACCTACTGTGTTCTTAATAAGGTATTTGCTCGTCTTAATCGGTCGGTGCTAGTCTCTAAACAAACGGCTTCCACTGCTTACAGGATGACAAACTGGCAGTGCTCTACCAACCAAAATGACTTCACAAATTTACAGATCGTACATTACTGCTAAGCTTCCCAAATGGGAGCTCACACATGCAGCTGTGATTTAGGGAAACCGATCAAGATGTAATTTCAACTACAAAGTACAGGAATTAGATAGCAATGCAATCTTCAACGAGAATACTTAATTTGGTTATATTTTCATTGTGGGCTACTCGATTATACTAACTTTTCTTAAAAAATAACTCACTATTTCCTTCAAATAACACCTGGGACTAGTTTTCAGAGGAAAAGTTGGCTAGAGCACTATCAAACAGTTTGCCTCAGTCATAGAAAAAAGGGAATATCGGAATTAAAGGACAGAATTCGGGACCGCATTATTCTCCTACTAGGAGGAGCACTAAGAGCATTAAGTGCGTTACTATGCCAAACACTGTACGAAACGCTGAGAAAGAAATATATTGATGAGGTAAAGACACGGTCTCTGGCCTCCAATGGGAGGAAGGGCGGATGACTGGCAACAAATTCATATACGTACATGACTTCTGACACATATTTCAAGGAGGCATTCTAAACAGTAGAAATAGAGTAATAACCCAAAAGATGTGATTTCCAGAACATCATGCTAAGAAAGAGAATAGCTGCGTTACAGATTTTTATATTCCTATTATTCATTTAAAAAGCAGCCTTGTGTCACAGAACAATATTACCCATTCCATAGAATGGAGTTTTAACGATCCTATGGGCAGACGGGCATTCACAGTTCCTGCAGTGTGTAATTATATCTGCAACAGTTTGAGTTAAATGTGCAGACTCTAAAACAGAAAATGTGAGATAAATGGCAAAAAGGAAAATAAAATAATTTTCAAAAGCACTACTTCTACTAGGTACTCTCTTAAACGAGGTCTAGGAGTATAGAGGAGACATTGGAAAATTATCTTTAAAACTCTTCTAACGTGTACTGTCAGCCTGTCTTATTGCATGGTGTCATTTTGGTTTTTTATCCTGAGCCTATTTGAACTGATATATCTTCAAAGACTAAGGCCAAATAGGCAGGGAGGTTTTAGCAGAACAAGGATGTCCCTTCCTCCTCTCTCGCCCCGCTCCAGTCTATTCTTCACTCCGCCGCCCGGCTCATCTTCCTGCAGAAACGATCTGGGCCCCTCACTCCCCTTCTTAAACACCTCCAGTGGTTGCCTATCAACCTCCGCTCCAAACAAAAACTCCTCACTCTGGGCTTCGAGGCTGTCCATCACCTCGCCCCTTCCTACCTCTCCTCCCTTCTCTCTTTCCACCGCCCACCCCGCACGCTCCGCTCCTCCGCCGCCCTCCTCCTCGCCATCCCTCGGTCTCGCCCATCCCGCCGTCGACCCCCGGGCCACGTCCCACCGCGGTCCCGGAACGCCCTCCCTCCTCACCTCCGCCAAACTCATTCTCTTCCCCTCTTCGAAACCCTACTTAAAAGTCACCTCCTCCGAGAGGCCTTCCCAGACTGAGCTCCCCTTCTCCCTCTACTCCCTCTACCGCCCCCCCCTTCACCTCTCCGCAGCTTAATCCTCTTTTCCCCCCATTTCCCTCCGCTCCTCCCCCTCTCCCTTCCCATCCCCTCGGCACTGTACTCGTCCGCTCAACTGTATATATTTTCATTACCCTACTCATTTTGTTAATGAAATGTACATCGCCTCGATTCTATTTAGTTGCCATTGTTTTCGTGATGTTCTTCCCCTCGACTCTATTTATTGCCATTTTTCTCGTCTGTCCGTCTCCCCCGATTAGACAGAGGAGCAGCGTGGCTCAGTGCAAAGAGCCTGGGCTTTGGAGTCAGAGGTCATGAGTTCGAATCCCAGCTCTGCCACTTGTCAGCTGTGTGACTGTGGGCGAGTCACTTAACTTCTCTGGGCCTCAGTTCCCTCATCTGTAAAATGGGGATTAAGACTGCGAGCCCCACGTGGGACATCCTGATTCCCCTGTGTCTACCCCAGCGCTTAGAACAGTGCTCGGCACATAGTAAGCGCTTAACAAATACCAACATTATTATTATTAGACTGTAAGCCCGTCAGACGGCAGGGACTGTCTCTATCTGTTGCCGACTTGTTCATTCCAAGCGCTTAGTACAGTGCTCTGCACACAGTAAGTCCTCAATAAATACTATTGAATGAATGAATGAATGAAAGGAACAAGCGACTGGAATCCTATTTCCAACTGAGGAGTTGATACCCTTCCTTAAGGATTACATGCCAATTTTTGAGGTTTTACGATACAACCCATTTGAACTTTATGGATGTGAGGTAGCAAAATATTTCAACTCTGGAAAAAAATGCATTTTATGATACAATTCAAAATACCAAAATGTATTTCAGCCACTATGAAAAGTAATATCATCTGGGGAGCACGTCAAAACATTTCTGACAAAATTCTGAATAAACAGTACTCCCTAGAAAAATATGCAACTCTGCTCAATATTTCCATAATTTCTTCAACACACATTCTACTTTTGAAGAGGAAGCCCTTCCAATCATAGAAAACCTCCAAATACAACAAGACATGGCACTAGATCCAACTAATGAAGCCGTGACTATACCGGTCAAAGCCAGGAAAAATGCCAAATATCTGGATCTGAAGCATACCTGCTAATGTCTGTGTGTGTGGGCACGTATATACATATCCTTCTGAAATAATAACTGAACTTTGTATTTTAAATATCTACAGACGATCACGATGCCAATCATGTGAATGGTACATTAAAACCTTAAAAGGCTTTTAAAAGGCTCAAAAAATGATGAAAAAAGTATTAAGAACTGAAAAGGCCAAAGAAAATGTCATGGCTGAGGGACTAAAAAAAGAACAACGTTAGAATTCAATAGTTGAGGGTAAGCCATAGAATAAAGATGACCCAGGGATACAAGTGATCATTCACAATGGACTAGAAACCGGATTCCTCATTGAGCATTTTACGAAATGGTTCGGTACATTATTTAAACTTATTAATTTAGAAGTTTTAAGATGTCATCTACAATCGAGTTTTAAAAGTTGTATTATAAAGTGTTCAGCATCAAAACTGCTTTAGTTTTACTTAATTTGGAATATCTTTAGACAGAAAGTATATTTAAGTTACAAAGTAAATTTTCTCACCTCCATCACCATCATCTGAGCCTCTAAAACTAGGATCTTTCAACATATCCAGTTCCGCTAACATACGCACGTAAAGAACATTCTGTTTGAACGAAGGGTAGAATCTTTCATCCCGCAGCATCAGCTCGTATACCTTATTGAATGAAAACGATACGGTCACAAAAGTGACAATTGATGCCAATGCATAAGCTCATCTGGAAACTACTAAATTGCAGAAAAGATCATTGAAAGAACATGGGCCTGGCAGACAGAGGACTTAATAATAGCTTTTGGTATTTGTTAAGCGCTATGTGCCAAGCACTGCTCTAAAAGCTGGGGTAGATACAAGGCTGTCCCATGTGGACCTCACAGTCTGAATCCCCATTTTACAGATGAGATAACGGAGGTACAGAGAAGTTAAATGACTTGCATAAAGTCATACGGTGGATAAGTGGCAGAGCAGGGATTAGAACGCACGACCTCTGACTCCCAAGCCCGTGCTCTTGCCACTAGGGTTGGAGTCCCGGCTCCACCACTTGCCCATTGGGTGACCTCGGATAAATCACTTAACTTCTCCGGGCCTCAGTTTCCTCATCCGTAAAATGGCGATTCGAAATCCTTACACCCTCCCCCTTAGACCGCGAGCACCATCTGTGACAGGGGCCGTCTCCAACATGATTAACTTCTACCTACCGAGGACTTAGAACAGTGTTTAACCTATTTTAAGTGCTTAATAACCTATCATTCTCGCTAGAACTGCATTTATTGAGCAGGACTCATATCCTGGTTTCATCATCACACATCACGTATTTCCTGGGTTTCCATGTCGGTGGTAGGAATACCAGAAGTGTTAATTTGACAACTAATGGCAAACTTTTCCAACAGCTGACAGGAGACAAGGGCAATCATATTACAGATCGCCATTTTAAAAATGACTGATGGGGAGAAAAATGAAGTAAATCAAAATAGTAGCACATACTGAAGATTATATCCGATTAGCCAGCAGCGTAGGATGCTAAAAAAAGAGAAGTTACAAATACAGTGTGATCTATGAACGCCAACCACTGTTTCTCACTGCACTTTACAGAGTGTGGGAGTGACTGTCATGTGCTACACTATCTTTTATGGCTTCTTGGTATTTCAACATTTTATGAGGTCAACATACATATCCTGGAATGATGACTGACTTTGAAAACATTGCCCTTAGATATTTTTAAACATTTGCAGCTTCTACAGATACTCTATCTTTACAAATATATAACTACTTTTCAAATCTTATATTTCACCATCAAGAGTATTTATTGAGCACTTACTATGTGCAGAGCACTGTATCAAGAGCTTGGGCGAGTACGATGCAACAGAATTAGCAGACACGTTCCCTGCCCCCAGCGAGCTTATTGTCTAGACATCACCATTCCGGGATCAGAATATTAAACAACAACAATAATAACAATAATTGGGTGGTATTAAGCACTTAGTATGTGCTAGGCACTGTCCTAAGCGCTAGGGTGGATACAAGCCATTCGGTTTCGACAAAGTCCCTGTCCCACATGGGGCTCACAGACTCCCTCCCCATTTTACAGATGAGGTAACTGAGGCACAGAGAAGTTAAGTAACTTGCCCAGGGTCACACGGGAGAGAAGTGGTGGAGCTGGGACCTTCTGACTACCAGACCTGTACTCTAGCCACTAGGCGATGGTGCTTTTCAATTAAAATCTGCTTTCTACATTTACACAGTTGGCAGTGATGGACCTCATGTACAAGAAACTCCAAAAAAATATCCCTAAGAGCCTCGAATAACATTTCTTAATCAGTCAATGGTATTTACTGAGCACTTGTGCAGAGAACTAAGCACTTGCGAGAGTATAATATAACAGAGTTGGTAGACACGTTCTCTGCTCACAACACACTTCAATCATATTCATTTATAGATTTATCTAAAAATACTCCCAAAAAATCTAGCTGCCCTGGACAGACTCTTCAGAAGAAGTCCCAACCACTTTAAGGAATTAAAGGGCCAATCGTCAGTAAAACAAAAAAAAATACCTTTCTTTGAATGTCATCAAAAATTTCAGGTGTTGGATCTTCATGGTTCAAAGTATCAGCTAATTTTGCTACTAAGTAGTCATCGATATTAACTCTTGGAGATGCCTGTAAGAAAGAGAAAAATAACCAGAGTACTGAGTTTCAACTTTCCAAAATGGCCTAAATCTGTAAAACGGAAGCTTAAAACTCCTGTCTGTTGATTTTCAGGAACTCGATCAGCTCTCTCTCGTCGCTTTTTACGCTCCCTCCTCTCCTGCGACATTCCAGCCGGTGGGTTTCCCACCCCTCGTGCCAACCTACTCACCGGTGTCTCCTCCTCATCCCTCGCTACCAACCACTTGCTCATGTCCTCCCTTTAGCCTGGAACTCCTTGGCCCTTCACATCCGGCACACCACTCCTCTCCCCATTGTCCAAGCCCTTCTGAAACCACATCTCCTCCGAGAGGTTTTCCCTGCTCCATCTTTCCCCTTCTACTGCCACTTCGGAACTTCCACGTTACCTAAACACTCCATCGACCGACGAGCGGTACGTATTAAACGCTTACTGCGAAGACTGTACCAAGCTTTGGGGAGAATACACAACGGGACAGAGTCGGTACACCCGATTCTGGCCCGCAAGGAGCTTCCGGTCCAGAGAAGGAGACACACGTTAAAATAAGCTGGGGATACGAACAGAAGCATCGTGGCACAGTGGAAAGAGCGTGGGCTTGGGAGTCAACGGTCATGGGTTCGAATCCCGGCTCTGCCACTTCTCAGCTGCGTGACTGTGGGCGAGTCACTTCACTTCTCTGTGCCTCAGTGAACTCGTGTAAAATGGGGATTAACTGTGAGCCTCAAGTGGGACAACCTGATTACCCTGTATCTACCCCAGCGCTTAGAACAGTGCTCTTCACATAGTAAGCGCCTAACAAATGTCAACATTATTAAGAGCTGTGGGAGTAAGGGTTGGGTGAATATCAAGGCACAGACGATACAGAAGGGAGAAGCCGCGAGGGAAACGAGGGCTTAGTCGGGGAAGGCTTTTTGGAGGAGATGTGATTTTAATGAGGCTTCGAAGGTGGGGAGAGTGGTAGGTTTTCTGCTGGATGTGAATGGGAAGGGGGTTCCAGGACGAAGTGACGACATGAGAAAGGGAACGGCCACCATCTAAGGAAGCAGGTTGGCATTAGAGGAATGACGTGGGGGCTGTAGGATGAAGAAGCAGGGTGGCGTAGTGGGGAAAGGCAACGCTGCAGATAAGGAGAGTGAGGTCAGGGCCAGAAATGGAGACTTGGGAATCATCTGTAGACAGACACTAGTTGAAGCCACGAGACCAAACAACGTTCTCCAAAGCATTTCGGACGGCTGCTTATTTCAGGAGTCACTGCATAATTCAGAGAACCACCCGACAAAGGAGTACATTCTCCGTGACAGAATCAATTCACCAAAGAGCTACTTTCCAAAATTTCAGGGTCTACCAACTTCTAAATTCAAATCTGATTGATTTCCCAGGCCTGATAGATGAAAAAAACACCATTTTACAAGATATTCCCACCTTTTCTGATAAATACTGCTCATAAATTCCCACAGCAGCTGCCCTTAGTAGGCCTTTGGTCTGATTAGTCTGATGTCTTCCGTCCTTCTGACGGCTTAACAACACCTCCAACTGTTGCTGGGCTGTAACCCGGTAGCCTTCCACTGTCATCCAGAAGAAGAGATGGGCTTGGCCACCAGTCTGCTGCATATAATCTGGAAAACAGAAAAAACAAAAAAAGGAAAATTGATAAACCCTTCCCATTATAGTTGGATATTTTTTAGAGCAAACGGAAAATATAAACCCGGGTTAACAGAGTTTTCCACCGGTCAATTTCACACGTCTGAAAGAACTGCGATAAAAACATCTCAGCAACAACCACATGCCAAAGTGGCCTTGCGGATACAGTGCGGGCTTGGGACTCAGAGGCCGTGGGTTCTAATCCCGGCTCCACCGCTTGCCAGCTGTGTGACTTTGGGCAAGTCACTTAACGTCTCTGTGCCTCGATGACCTATCTGTAAAATGGGGATTAAAACTGTGAGCCCCACGCGGGACAACCTGATCACCTTATATCCCCCAGCGCTTAGAACGGTGCTTGGGAAGCAGTGTGGCTCAGAGGAAAGAGCCCGGGCTTGGGAGTCAGAGCTCATGGGTTCGAATCCAGGCTCTGCCACTTGTCAGCTGTGTGACTGTGGGCAAGTCACTTCGCTTCTCTGTGCCTCAGTTCCCTCATCTGTAAAATGGGATTAAGACTGTGAGCCTCACGTGGGACAACCTGATTACCCTGTATCTAACCCAGCGCTTAGAACAGTGCTCTGCACATAGTAAGCGCTAACAAATACCAACATTATTATAAGTAACCTCATTGATTTTGTTACAATACTAAGCTATGCACTGAACCGTACCGATAGCAGGATGGAAATGGAATAATCCTGCTTCAATCTATTTCACCTACAGCATGGTATCTGTGACCCGGAAGGTGTGTTCCTACCAACCCTAGTGTGAGCCAAAAATAAACTGTCCATAACTGTCTCGGGGGGAAACAAATGAAATACTATGAGACTCCTATCCCGTCGCACCCGGTGAAATCAAGGTGATGGGGAGGATGAAAGAGCCTCAAGCTCGTTTCACTTCAAACTTCGGCCATTTTCTTACTTGTGATCTTGGGCAAGTCACTTAACTTCTCTGTGCTTCAGGTCTCTCATCTGCAGTGCTTAGTACAGTGCTCGGCATATAATCAGTGCCTAATATCACATTTATTGTTAATGGTAATAATAATAATTAAAAAACTATTTGCACATCACTTGTTTCTGACATTTTTCTGATACTTAGTGGTGATTAGCAAGTCAATCAATGTTCTTTATTGAGTGTTTACTGTGGGTAGAACACTGTACTAGGTGCTCGGGAAAGTATAATATAATCTTACAACTTGGGAACTCATATGAATTGCTTAACATAAATTTCCAGTCCAGTATGCTTTAAATACTTGCAATTAGTTCCCTTTCAAATGTTAATGAAGGACTGATGCAAGTTTCCATAAGATCCTTTCATCTGCATAAAACAACTTTCCCAGTTCACAGCCAATTCAGAAGCTTTCTGGCAAACCATGTTCCCCTCTCCTATCAAGTTGTGAAATACAAACATATAATAGAGCAGAAGACTATTTCAAACCAATCAGCAAGGGGAAAAAAAAGAAAGATTCCTAACAAGGAAAACAAGAGAGCCAATAAGGACCCTGAGCCTTAAAAAAAAGTAGATATTAATACAACTCTTTGCAAACCTATGCTTTAACTGAATTGATACACTTACCCATAAAAAACTGTAGTGCAACATTGTCTACAAGAATGCTGTCCAGAGGGACTGTGCAAAGTTTTCCAAAGTTTGCTGCCAGTTTCACAGTATCTATTTCCTACAGGACCAAATAGACAAAAAAAAAAAAAAAATGACTTTCATGTTTATAACTTTATGAAAATACTTTGAAGTTATCACTACATAAAACAAACTCATGTATCGAACTAAACCGACTGATTTTCCTCTTCCAGTAGGCATCAAACATTTTCCCTACTAACTCTTTTTCAAACTTATGTAAATGCTGCTGTGCTTTAGGCTAATGGGTTAAAAAAAAAAAAGAATATATTTTCGCTAATCTTTATTTAAAACTGTTTTTTCAAAGCGATTTACAATCACCACTTAATCAATTAATCGATTGCATTTATTGAGCACTCAATGTGGGTAGATCACCAAAGTAGGAGTTTGGGAGAGTACAACAGAACAGAGTCAGTAGACACACTATCAGCCCACAAGGAGTTTAGGTTATTGGGCAGAGAGACACTAAAATAAATTACAGATAAGGGAGACAGTAGACTATATCATGACCCTTAAGCAATGTCTTAAAGGGATCTGAGTAACTTCCAGTTAAGCTGGGATGATTCCGTCTCTAACAGCGGCACCATAGGATCCTTTGAAAAGCCTACCTGATTTCCTGAAGGTTGCAATCTTTAAAAATTTTTTTTTTCTTTTAATATCCCTAATTTTTCCCTTCTCAAAGTCCATCATGAATCTACTGTCAAGAGTTTTCTACATTCCTCTACAATACCACCCATAAAATGCAATATACCGATCGGCAGCTCAGAGGCCCTTCTTTCTCTCTACCTTCTCATCTCCCTCTCCCAGGTCCTGGCAGGATTGGCAACTACAGAGGGAGGAGTGTTCAAGCTGTGCTGGGCTTGGAAACAATGGTCCTTTATACTTTCAGACCAGGGCGGCACACACTACCTCCAACTCAGAACTTCCTTCGGATGCAGTGAAAAATAAAAAAAAATCCAGATTCTGCATCTTCAAGTTGCTGCGATGATTTCTAAAGCACTCCGACAGAAGCACTTCCCCAAATAAATAACTTAGGTTCATATCTAAATCCCCTTTCAGGGCCTATCCTTTGAATCGTTGAATGACTGTCCAACTGCCCTCATTTTTCCTCAAACCCATCTAGTAGTCATTTTGACTTTTCCAGAAATCATCCAAGGGATTTCAGTGGCCTCCATTTACTTAGTTTCAAGATTGAGGGCAGGTCTTTTAATAATAATAATCATAATGTTGGTATTTTTTAAGTGCTTACTACGTGTGGAGCACTGTTCTAAGCCCCGGGGGAGATACAGGGTAATCAGGTTGTCCCACGTGAGGCTCATAGTTTTAATCCCCATTTTACAGATGGGGAAGTGAAGTGAAGTGACTTGCCCACAGCCACACAGTCGCCAAGTGGCAGAGCTGGGATTCGAAGGGCCTCTAACTCCCAAGCCCGGGCTTTTTCCACCGAACCACGCTGCTTGTCTTTCAAAACTAACCTAGCCACTTCCCATTTCTTTGACTGTTACCATGACTCAAATGCAGTCAACCGAGGGTTGCAATCCATCCTCTAAAATTCCTCCCCCTGTTCTTCCTTGGGTCCCAAGGAGCTTAATCAGCAGCTGCAAGTCCGGGCCCACCCAGATTTCCAGATAACCGGATCATAGTTGGTGTTGGTCAGCTGAGAAATACTACAGTGTGGTTGTCGCAAGCACTCCGAGAAGGCGAGACTCAGAGTCACTTGCTATTGGATTCCATAAAAAATGTCACTGGATGGTCACAGTCACAGCTTTAGCATGGAAATCACACACACGAAAAACGAATCCATTAAATGGATCAAAAATATTTTAAACAGTCTCGTTACTCGGTCTTTCTGTTGTTTTAATAACTCATTCATTCATTCAATAGTATTTAATGAGCGCTTACTATGTGCAGAGCACCGTACTAAGCGATTGGAATGAACAAGTCGGCAACAGACAGAGACGGTCCCTGCCGTCTGACGGGCTTACGGTCTAATCGGGGGAGACGGACGGTTGAGAACAATGGCAATAAATAGAGTCAAGGGGAAGAATGTCCCGTAAAAACAATGGCAACTAAATAGAATCAAGGTGATGTACATTTCATTAACAAAATAAATAGGGTAATGAAAATATATACGGTTGAGCAGACGAGTACAGTGCTGAGGGGATGGGAAGGGAGAGGGGGAGGAGCAGAGGGAGATGGGGGGAAAAGAGGGTTTAGCTGCGGAGAGGTGAAGTGCGGGCGGTAGAGGGAGTAGAGTTTGTTAAATTCTTACTACGTGCCAAACATTGACCTAAGCACTGGGGTAGATACAAGATCATCAGGTCAGACGGTTCCCGTCTCATCCGGGGCTCAGAGTCTAAGCAGGAAGGACAACCGACACTAAATCCCCATTTTACTGATGAGGAAACTGAAGCACAGAGAACTTAAGTGACTTGTCCACGGTCACTTGCCCAAGGGAAATGGTGGAGCCAGAATTCGAATCCAGGTCTTCTGACTCCCAGGACTGTGCTGGGAGTCCATGACACTACTCGGCGTCTCTACATTTTGAAGCATTTGGTCTTCGATGTATTAATTCTTGATTCAACTTCATAAGGCACGTCAGCTTATGTAATACCTCAACTAATTTGGTCTGCTTCAACAAGCAGACTGTTGATAATGAATAAAAGCAAAAAATTCAAATTTCAATACAGTGGCTCCCAAGATTGCATACCCAGCCATCGCCGCCTTCTCGTTTGTATGAAAGCACCAAGGTATGTTTCACTTACTTTTCCTGACTGCAACCTCTGTATTCTCGAGTCACATACTTTCTTTACAAATAATAAGCTATTTATTTGATTTTTTATAGTGTTGATATCTGAAAAGAGATCAAGTGAACACAAATCAATCCCCGAAAATACCTTCTTTAGCAACAACTCAAAAAACATCCACCCAGCGTGTCACGGGGTACTAACCACAGAATATTCTATCTTTTCAATCTACTCGATAGAAAGAGAAACAAACCCACTTCTTTCGAACGTCTTTAACCAAATGACAATGTTGGGGCCAATTTCTACAGGTGGCCGGTGTACGACATTCCGACGCTTAGTACAGTGCCTGGCACAAAGTAAGCGCTTCATAAATACCGTATTTACAGGATATATTCTCTTGCCAAGCAGATCACGCTTTATTCCCTCTTCTGTATGTGAACGGTTTAACCCAGAGGAGGAGAGTAACTGAACTGAAGGGCAAAACCTGATTTTGTACGGGACTGGGCATTTGCATATAGTCTGCTTGTTACTACGAAACACCTTTACACTTTAAATAATCATTATAGTAATTGTTAAGCGCTTACTATGTGCCAGTCACTGTACTACGCTCTGGAATCGTCTAAGGAGAAGAAGAGGCTGGGTAAACTGGAATCTCAAGTCCACCACTGCCCTCTCAGTGTCTCTGGTACCCCAGGTTTCGACGGAGCATGTCTAGTCTACAGGAACGAGCACATTTCTAGTGAAACGTGCACACCCGGAGGAGCGCGACTGTGTCGTTAGAGTAACAGCCTCGGAGACGTTCGCTCGGTCCAACATTTCGCTAGCAGAAACCTTTTTTTGGCTTGTAGGAATTCACTTCTTTTACTCTCCCCGCTGTAGAATTCACTACCATTCATCTGACAATTACGCGGTGATCCCGACAAACCCGTTTCAGGTATATCGAGAAACGCACATCTGAAAGATATGACCGCCGACGTGGAAAGTGATAGTCCCTTGGAAGTAGGATACTCTTAAATCACTAATACTTTCAAATTAAGTTCACCCATTCTAAAGGAAGTTGCAGAATTAGTTCTTTCAAGCCCTCAGGCTAAATCTTTAAAAGTGAAAAGGGGACAGAAAAGTTGGAAAATGAAACGTCCTGACTGAACGTCTAACGGTGCAGCAAATATAGAAGCAGAAGTCACAAGATAGTAAATAGCACTTATATATCTTTAACGTAGGATTTTGAGGTGTTACCCAGGACGGGGAAATCATCACGTGCCAGATATCACTGCCTAAATGTCTTAATGATATTTTCCAGAAAGTAACACAGTTTTTGGTTGGAAAAAAAGGATGAAATTCACATATTTTTAAAACAAATACTTACCATCGCCTGCTGTATCTAGGGACCGAAGATATTGCAATTCTTCTGCTGCCTTATCCCTTACTGCTTCTAACTCTCCTATATTGTCGCTTAATTTAATAATGTTCATGAAGGCCTCATAGTTGCAATTGGAATCACGAATCTGGAAACAGAAGGAAAATTATAAAAGTTATTCAGTAAATGAAAATTAGGTCATGTATGTGAAAATTAGGATATCTATTAAATTATGATTAGGCGGCAAAGCATTTTGAGATATGAGACTATCCAATCTCATAGAGTCTCACGACCTAAGAAGCACGGAGAGCAGGTATCTTTATCCCAATTTATAAATGAGGAAATGGATGCGAAGAGGAGCAGCACGGTCCTGTGGCTAGAGCACAGGCCTGGGAATCGGAAGGACCTGGGTTCTAATCCCAGTTCCACCATTTGTCTGCTCTATGACTCTGGGCAAGTCACTTCACTTCTCAGTGCCTCAGTTACCTCATCTGTAAAATGAGGTAATTCCCATTTGGGACATGGATTGTGTCCAACCTGATAACCCTTGTACCTGCTCCAGAGTTTAGTTCAGGACCTTGCTCAGAGTAAAGCACTTAATGCTTTATCTAAAAGTGGGCTTATTTTTTCATGGTACAAAGCACAAAGCATTATAGGATTCAAAATGAGGAATTTATAAGCACGTCTGTTTATACAAAAATATTATTCTACATATAAAAAAATACTCCTGAAAGTAGGAAGGGAGAAATTCTGTAAGTAGAAAATTTTAAATTTTTTTCAAGGCTTCATTAAAGTATTCCCATAAACAAAAAGGTGAAATCTAGGTTGATTCAAAACAAATTAGGAAATGAAATTCTACTGCAGTTCCTCTGCAGTAAAACAAATCTGATATACGGGTACCATGAAAATTAATATGCATCCTGTGAAAACACAAATATTGATATTGTGCATTACGTGGTGAGTTGAGAATATTAAATTCTAAAAAAGTGTAAAAGCTCAAGTAGTTTAAATATAAATTTCATTGTTCATAATAAGGTAACACAACTATCCATTTTGGAAACACCTGAAGGTCAATAAATAATAATAATAATGTTGGTATTTGTTAAGTGCTTACTATGTGCAGAGCACTGTTCTAAGTGCTGGGGTATACAAGGTAATCAGGTTGTCTCACATGACGCTCACAGTCTTAATCCCCATTTTACAGAGGAGGTAACTGAGGCACAGAGAAGTTAAGTGACTTGCCCAAAGTCACACAGCTGACAAGCTGCTTCTCCATGGTCAACGAACATAAAAGTAACTTTCATTTTCCTTTTTGAATCAATCCCAGTATGTTAAATTGAACCTATATGCTCCTAGTGGACACTTAAAGGTGGCAAATATCATAAAACTTCATAAAATTAAAATGTAAAACAATTTTAGTTGGAAAATTTTAGTCTGAGGAAAAAACACGGGCCTGGGAGTAAGAGCACCTGGGTTCTAATCCTGGCTCTGCCATTTGTCTGCTGTGTGACCTTGGGCAAGTCACTTAGCTTCTCTGTGCTTCCATTACCTGTTTCTGTAAAATGAGGATTAATTAAGACTACGAGCCTTATGTTGGACTAGGACCGTGCCTAACCAGATTATCTGGTATTCACCTTAACGCTTAGTACAGTGTTCATCATGTAGTACGCACAAAACAAACGTCACTAAAACAAAACATTGCCACTCCCACCACATTTTAGAATGGCTTTGTTCCTTTTAAATAAACACAGCTTTAGTACTACACTCCACACACTGGTACGGTGTCATTTTTACGAATAGGCAGTTTTTATCAATTTCTTGAATAGGAATGAATTAACTCACTCCAATCTATTTCAGTCTACAGTCATATCATTTTAAGAACTGCATTTCACAGATCAAAATCTACACGACAAAACCACCTACCATCCATATGACATACTGATTAATATAATCAGGATCACTGAGTTGGTTTATTAATGGAAGAAGAATTCCTCGGGCAAGAATTTCCTGACAAAGAGAAATATATTAAAAATCAATTTTATTATGCACAATATAAGGCCAATTCACCATAAGAAAAGTATCAGATCATAGAAAATGTCAAACCTGATTTATTTTTTCTCTCGCCTTTATAATTGCATTTATGGCTACTCTCTGTGGCTGAGAAAAGAATATCACGGGGATGCAATTCTGGTGCTACTCACTATTTCTGGGGCCCAATATTCTCATTTTGTAAAATGGAGAAAAATCCCATAGGGTTGTAAGGAGGTAGTAGAAATTAGTTTTTAAACACTGGGAAAGCAGAGTTTCCCCATGTTTGTGTCGAGAGCCTGTGTCGGGGCCAATTTAACAGCCGCGACTACAAAAACTACAAAGTGACACCTCGCACACACGCCATCCCCGCCTCCCACTCATAAACAAAAAAAAGACTTTTACCAAGCATCAAGTCTCTGGAAAAAATGTCTCAAAATGTGAAAAACGCTTATCAGTAAATGGAGTCTTCAAGGAATCAGGGCTTCTTTTACCAATGAGTATCGATTAGACTGTAAGCCCGTCAAACGGCAGGGACTGTCTCTATCTGTTGCCGACTTGTTCATCCCAAGTGCTTAGTACAGTGCTCTGCACATAGTAAGCGCTCAATAAATACTATTGAATTGAATTGAATTTTGGATCTCGATTTCCCTACCAAATTTCCCTTTTCTTAAACTAACCTCACAGGACCATAGCGGGCATGAACCTGTAAACACCTGACGGTACTTTAGTACAAGTTAACAAAATACTAGGGAAATACCCAGGGTTCTGTTTAAATAAAAAAGATCAACATTTGGTACAACTCAAGAGGGTTTTTAAGGTAACCACACTGTTACTTGAGGCTGACCTAACCCCAGAGCTAAAAACTAGCCTTTCTATAGGCAAAGGTTCAGTCAGCAATCTGGGAATGGAAGAGCAAACGCCAATGGGCAAAGAGACCACTACTGTTATTTACTGGCCCATTCCTGTTAGACAGGGACATTTTCCACAGGCAATTATTGCTATTCAATCTTCATCCTCCTCACATCCTAGGTTCCACCATGTAACTGCCATATAGCATCACTCCCAGAAAGGAAAGAGCCTGGCAAGTGGACAGGACTACTGCTTCCAAAGGACAATCAACCGAATAAGAGAAAACAATGATCTTCTATTCCCTCCAAGTCGATTTCTCGCCGCTACCGCCAAAAGAAACGGCCCTCCAAATAAATCGACATTTCTTTTGTGACGTTCCCTTTTAAGGAGGAGTAAAAAGTTTGAAAGTACCCTGACAAAGTATCGCATGATCTTGTTCTGGAAGTCTCCAGGAGGTAGCAATAAATACAGTAAAACCTCACACAGATCCCTTAGGAATCCTGGAACACCGGAAAAGAAACAGACAGAATTACATGGGAATAACGTGGCTTTGAAATCACATCACAATTCTTCTAGCTTTCACATTTTTTTGGTCTAAATCATCCCGTTTTTAAATGGTGACTTGTCACATGGTGTTTTGTACCCATCTGTATTTACGCGTATCTCCGATGATGCTTCCTGCTGCATAGATTTGCAGGGGCAAATTAAATATACAAGGTAAAATCCTACTGCCCGGATTTTGAGAAGTAGCCCAGTTTAGGAGCCTGGCCCGAACAACTGCCCTCGATTCAGTTCTATATTGACTCAAAGTGCTAAAAAGGCTGCTGGGGCTCTGCTTCGCTTCAGGACGGAGGAAGTGGGGGAAGAGGGGAGAAGAGGGGGTGTGTCCCCTCTAGAGTGAGAGCCCGTTGTGAGCAGAGATTGTCTCTTTACTGCTACTTTATACTTTCCGGGTACTTAGTACAGAGCTCTGCACACAGTAAGCGCTCAATAAATATGACTGAATGAACGAATGCACGTGCGTGTGTGTGTGTGTTTGTCTGCTTGTGCTCAATCTGCTCTTGGGAGAGACCTGATTTACAAATCCAGCCGGCTCAGGGGGACAACTGAATACGTGAAAGATGCGAGCATAACCCCCCTTTTTCCATGCTTACACTAGTCCTCCTGCCACCCCCACCCCACCAATCCACGGATCAATTAGGCCAAAACAAGGCAAGGCTCTCGTAGAAAATTTCGACAGTGTGTCCCATGTCAGGATTGTTGTTTGCAGAGCAACCCAGATGCGGTACACACTGAAAATAGGAAACTGCTCTCTATGTTGTGTATATACCTACACACACTATATATCTATTCACTTGTAAACGGATAATCAATCAGTTGCATTTATTGAGCGCTTACTCTAAGCAGAGCACTCTACTAGGCGCTGGGGAGAGTACAATTAGCAGACACATTCTCTGCCATAACGAGTTTATAATCTAAGGGGAGGGGGCGGGGGGAGACAGACATTAGTAGGAGTAATTAATTTGTAATGTAAAATTCAAAGATATGAACATAAATGTTGTGGGGTAGGAGGGTTAGGGTTAGAAAGAGTTAGCTGCAGTTTTCAAAACAAGGACAAGATGCCAGGAGGTGTAAACTGGTGACAGGCCCGGAAGCAGCGTGTCCTAGTGGAAAAAGCACGGGCCCGGGAGTCAGAGGAAGTGGGTTCTAATCCTGGCCCTGCCGCATATCTATGTGACCCTGGGTAAATCACTTAACTTCTTCGTGCCTCCGTTACCTCATCTGTAAAATGGGAATTAAGATGGTGAGCCCCATGCGGGGCAGGGACTGTGTCCAACCTTTGTATCTACCCCAGCTCTTAAAACAGTGCTTGATGACACACAGTAAGCGCTTAACAAATCCCATATATAATATTATTATTGTTATTATTGAGTGCCGTTGCAAAAAGATCTCACGCCAGTCACTCCCTGGGGGTGATGTCACCGGGGGAGAATATCAAATCAGAAGTGGGTCAGTTTTTTCCCACTGGACTCCTCAGAGAGCTGTTGGCCACCGGCAGCTGTCGAAGAATAAAACAAACTTCCACAGGGCTTGCCTGCACAGAAACGCCCATTTTCATAAAAAGATGTCCCGTATTTGCTTGCGAATACTACAAGGGGACACACTAAATCCCTTGTGGGAGCCTATGTGCAGGTAATGGCCGACAGCAATAAACCACACATTCACACAACCCTCAGAGGGAATGGGTTCCTCAAGTCCACGCTGTTTCAAAACCTTCCTTCCAACTCAGGGACCTGAAAAATGCAGCTTTTGATTCTCCAAACCCGTGGAATTCCCTAACCGGGCAATTCCTCAAAGTTCTCGTTCCACTTCTGGAGACTGTTTGTGGCAGCTGACTTCAATAGTGGAATTGGAGAGCTGAAGACATTCCTTAAAATCATTTTTCTCTCTGAGAGGTGGGTGAGTGTATGTGCTTGTGAGAATGTGCGTACACACGGACAAGAGAGGTAGGTGAGGAAGTGGGGACATAACCCAAGCCAGCTGGTAGAGAGACAGAGACAGAGAGGGGGGCACCCCCCAACCCATCCCCTCACAAATAAATATCTTGAAATCCAGACTGAAGGGTTACAAAGACTTAGTGTCCATTCTCTTTATGGGGATAAATCAACTAACTCTTCAAAATAACTGTTAATAGATTTGTAATCCGCTCATATCTGTCAAAAAACACAGCTGAAAATTGATGCTTTTTTCCCTCCCTTTCCATGGCAGAAGACCTTTGATCTATGGATGAACCACCCCAAGTGTCACTGAGGCAAATCAGAGGTATTTCTTTTTTTGTTTTCCTTTAAAAAACATTTTAAGAGGTTTCAATGTTGTTTCTGCTAGCATTTGTTTCCCAATTCTTATGCAAATCACAGCTCAGTGAAAAGTGAACTAAAAAGGAAACCTTCTTCATCTTTGGGAGAAGTGCAGACTAGATCCCGGCAAACTTCCTTCTCCATTTCAACTTCAACTTCAAAGAAAGTATCTACAAGATTTTCCGCTCTATCTGCAAAAGAGGAGTAAAAGTGTCAGACGATATTAAATCCACCGAGGACAGAGGAACCGAAAGATTTAGTTAATGCCGGAAGGGGGGGGGGGGGGGGGGATGATCTACTTTTGTACATAGAACACAGAGACTCTTTACCCTTCATTTGATCATCTTTTTCTGTTATCCTTTGTTGAGCTTTTCTGAATACTCTGAGATGGGTGCCAAAATCATCTACAAGACGTGTGGTGAAATAAGGCTGCCAGTCTATTTCTTTGGACCTGATTAAAGAACACATTACACATTCCGTGTTATAAAACACTACGTAATTCATTCAGAACGACTACCGTCTCTCCACATCCTTACTGCTCACGTTGATTCCGTTTTCTATTTCTTCGTCCGTCAACGGCTGGCATCCTCACTAGGAAGAAAAATCTGATGACAGGAAAAGAACTAGGAATCGATCAATAGCATTTACTGAGCACTTACGGAATGCAAAGCATTGTACTAAGCGCTTGGGAGAGTACAATACAGTACAACTGCCAGATCCCTTCCCTCGAGAAGCTGCTATCTAGTAATAGCATTTTTTAGGTCCTTAATAATAACGATAACGTTGGCATTTGTTAAGCGCTTACTATGTGCCGAGCACCGTTCTAAGCGCTGGGATAGATCAGGTTGCCGCACGTGAGGCTCACCGTCTTCATCGCCATTTTACAGATGAGGTCACTGAGGCACAGAGAAGCGAAGCGACTCGCCCACAGTCACACAGCTGCCAAGTGGCGGAGCCGGGAGTCGAACCCATGACCTCTGACTCCCAAGCCCGGGCTCTTGCCACTGAGCCACACTGCTTCTCTGGACTTACTGTGGGAAGAACATCACACAAAGTAACAGTATTAAGAGTTCTATCTTGCCAAAGATGATCTGGTTGTGTTTAGGGTTTCTCAGCTGAAGGCTGAACTTGGATCCTCCTCAGGCTTACTATCACACCAGCAATACTATCAGCGCCAGCTCTGGAGGGGAATTCATAACCATGTGCCCGTCTCCTGGCATGTCTGTGCCAAGATGCCCAAGATATTCATTCACTCGATCGGATTCACTGAGCGCTTAATGCGTGCCAAGCCCTGCACTATGCGCTTGGGAGAGTACGGTCTAACAACAGCCCCATTCCCTACCCGCGGTGACTTTATATCTAGAAGAGGGAGACAGACATGAATATAAATAAATTACGGATACGTACCTAAGTGCGGCGGGGCTGCCCAGGCACGCGACAACACGGACTTCGAAAGAATATCGACCCCCTGAATCTCAACGTGGCTTTGGACCAAAGCGCAGCACAGCTGATCGGATTTCTGCGGCACAAAGTTCCCTTCATTGCGATTAAGTCGTCTTGTTTTTGTCCGTGCGTCTCCCCCGATGAGACTGTAGGCCCGTCGACGGGCAGGGATTGTCTCTATCTGTTGCCGAATTGTACAATCCAAGCGCTCAGTACAGTGCTCTGCACATAGAAGTGCTCAATAAATACTACTGAATGAACGAATGCAGGAAGGGTAGCTAGAGAACACTACTATACCGTTTTCATAAACTTGCTAGAGCTGATGTAAAAATAATTGTGGTATTCGTTCAGGGCTTAATAATGATGATAGTAATAATAATTATGGCATTTGTTAGGCGCTTACAATGTGCCAAGCGCTGTTCTAAGCGCAGGGTGAACAGGTTGTCCCACGTGGGGCTCGCAGTCTCAATCCCCATTTTCCAGACGAGGGAACTGAGGCACAGATAAATTAAGCGACTTGCCCAAGGTCACACAGCAGACAAGTGACGGAGTGGGGATCAGAACCCACGACCTCTGACTCCCCAGCCCGGGCTCTTGCCACTAAGCCACTCTGCTTCCTACGGCTTACCATGTGCTTACTATGGCTTACAGTGTGCTAAGCAGTGTACTAAGCACTGCGGTAAATACAAGATAATCGGATCCCACGTGGAGCTCACAGCTTAAGTAGGACGGAGAACGGATATCGATTCCTCATTTTTGCAGACGAGACCACTGAGGCGCAGAGAATCCATCAATAATATTTACTGAGCGCTCACGTGTGCACGGCGCTGCACTAAGCATTGGGGAGAGCCCAGTCGAGCCCAGTGGGAAGGCAGGCACCCTCTCTACCATCAGCTGGCAGTCTTGAGGAGTTAATGGACTCGCCCAAGGCCACACAGCAGGTAAGCGGAGGAGCCACCATTAAAAGCCAGGTCCTCTGACTCCCTCGCCCGAAGCAGCGTGGCTCAGCGGAAAGAGCCCGGGCTTGGGAGTCAGAGGTCATGGGTTCGAATCCCGGCTCCGCCACTTGGCAGCCGTGTGACTGTGGGCAAGTCACTTCACTTCTCTGGGCCTCCGTTCCCTCATCTGTAAAAAGGGGATGAAGACCGTGAGCCTCACGTGGGACAACCCGATGACCCTGTATCTCCCCCCGCGCTTAGAACAGTGCTCTGCACATAGTAAGCGCTTAAATACCGACAGTATTATTATTATTATTACTAGGCCACGCCGCTTCTCCCGTGACTCTCAGCGGACCAACCTTCCGGCGAATTGCTAGGCGGATCTGGCCGCCTCACGACATTCACCCGGATCCAAATAGCACAGTCGGTCAAATTAAAACTGACGGTCCCTGTCTGATCCAATTTCCTAACACGGTCAGACTAAAGCGGCGCCGTGCCATGCAGTCCGATCTCGTCCGACCTACTCCCCGTCGCCCGGCTTAAAGGCTCGAAAGCTCCGGAAGGAGACTCCGCTTTGGATCCACCGGGAAATTCCAACGGGACATCTGGAAACCGGAGTTCGAGCAGACTTCCAAATCGTTGGGAATTCCTTCTAATTAGGGCGGCTACGAACGTCGTCGGCTGCTTATCCTAAGCACCGCGATACCGGCAATTAGGATGGACGTTGTAACGGAACTGTGTCCGACCCGATTTGCTTGTATCCACCCCAGCGCTTAGTACGGCGCTTGGCATCTAGCAAGCGCTTAAAATCCAAGATTATCATCATTATTAATCGAAGTGTTAGGGGGTACGCATATGCATTCAATTTTCTGCCATGCCCAAAAGACAGATTTGAATATTATCAGGAATTTCGATACCCTATCTTGAGAGCTGGCCTGTTTTCTCAATGTACCCATTTCATTTGCTCTGTTTCTGGGGGTGCAGAGTTTTAAGGAGAGACTAGAATAGATTTCTGTAGCCAGTCCTCGGATGAAAATCTAGGCGACGTTAACGCAGCCCAGACCTCGAACGTGCCGCGTTTAAACAAATACAAACGCGGCACACGAAGGCTCTAGAGAGCGATCAACGGTAAGAAGAGGAAGGCGCAGGCAAAGGAAAATGCAAACGGACGCTTCAGGTTCGGCCCCGGAGCGCAGCTCCGATCAGATATAACTTATTTTTAGCAGAAAGTACTCGGTGACTCATCCCTGACCATTTACTCCTCACCGTGGCTAGAACGCACTGGATCACCTTGCCCCCCTCCTATCTTATCTTGCTGATTTCCCACTGCAACTCAGGACGCTCACTTCCCTCCTCGAAGACCAACCTACTCGTCGTACCTCTCCTCTCTCTCGCCACCGACCCCCTTCGCCCGCCTCCTGCCTCTGGCCTTGGGAGTCAGGGGTCATGGGTTCGCATCCCGGCTCTGCCGCTTGGCAGCTGTGTGACCGTGGGCAAGTCACTTCACTTCTCTGGGCCTCAGTGACCTCATCTGCAAAATGGGGATGAAGACTGTGAGCCTCACGAGGGGGAACCTGATGACTCTGTATCTCCCCCAGCGCTTAGAACGGTGCTCTGCACATAGTAAACGCTTAAATACCAACATCATCATCATCATCAAAATTCCCTCCCTCTTCATATCCCACAGGCCATCACTCTGTCCACCTGCAAAATCTTCTTAAAATCACATCTCCGAGAGGCCTTCCCCGACAAGTCGCTCATTTCCCCTTCTCCCTCGCCCTCCCGTGTTGCCCTCGCCCTTCGAGTCGAACCCTTTTTTCACCCCATCCTCAACCCCACAGCGCTTGTGTGCCGTTGCCTAACTAATTTTCACGTCTATCTCCCTCCCTAGACTGTATGTTCCTTGAGGGCAGGTAACGCGTCTAACCAACTCTGTTACACCGAACTCTCCCAAGCGCTCAGTACGGTGTCCTGCCCCCCGGCAGATGTTCAATAAATACGAATGATTGGTTGACTGATTCCCACCTCCCAAATCTTGGTAGCCCTTGTATTTATTTTTATTATCCTATTTATTTTGTTAACGAGATGTCCATCCCTTTGATTCCATTTATCGTGATTATATTGTCTTGTTTTTGTCCGTCTGTCTCCCCCGATTAGACTGCACGCCTGTCACTGAACAGGGATGGTCTCTATATGTTGCCTAATTGTATATTCCAAGCGCTTAGTACAGTGCTCTGCACATAGTAAGCGCCCAATAAATACTATTGGATGAATGAATGAATAAATAATATTTTTAAACTCCGTCTCCCCAACTAGATATAAGCTCTTTGAAGGCGGGGATCACATCTACTAACACTCGTATTCCCCCAAGCACCCTCTGAACCTGACATCCCATTCAGGATGTCAAAATAAAATGGTTACAGTTAAATGTTTCGAGAGGATCGTCGAATCAGGAGGCAAAAAAGAAGACAGCAATCTGGGAATGATAGATCAAAAACTCCCGAATCCTCCATTATCCACTCCTACGCACTCGTGGGTGAACACACAGGAACCCATTCGTGCAAACAAGTACAAGTTTACACACAGGCACACGTTGAGTATGTCCGCGTTATGTAGCGTTTCTGACGACTATCAGAGAACCCTGCACTCTACAGACATTTTGAGTTAGCATCATCACAACAGCTTCGGTGCAGAACCGATCCGAGTACAGTCGCAGAAGAAAGCAGATGGCGCCCTTGTTTTTGACAAGCTGTATTACTTTTGTAAAATTCATAATCTAACGAGATTAAAAACACTCGTCTGAAAAAAAACAACAACACATGACAACGATCTGTATTTAGCATGTATCTGGCCTTTTAAAAAGCCTATCTTTAGCTAGAAAGCCAAATCTGGGTAAAGGGTTAACCTATTTAAAATCCATTTCAGATATTCCATGCTCATTTCGACTAAGTAGGCTTCACTTTTAATTGCCCTTTATTTTGAAAGTTTCAGGAGAGGAAAGTGCTGAAAAGTCATTCCATATATCATTCCAGCATTCACAATTTTTTATTCACACATAAACACGGTCAGTGGTGTCCTCTTCATATACAGTCTTGATTCTATTTATCGCCACCGTTCCCGTCCGTCCGTCTCCCCCGATCAGACCGTGAGCCCGTCAATGGGCAGGGACTGCCTCTATCTGTCGCCGACTTGTACTTTCCAAGCGCTCAGTACAGCGCTCTGCAAATAGTAAGCGTTCAATGAGTGCTACTGAATGAATGAATGAATACATAGTTGTCCTCCAAATTTGAAAGAAGACACCATTTTCAATTTTTTTAGTGGTATTTGTTAAGTCATTCATTCATTCAACTGTATTTATTGAGCACGTACTACGTGCGGAGCTCTGTACTAAGCGCTTGAAGAGTACAATTCGGCAACGGAGACAATCCCGACCCATCAGCGGGCTCGCAGTCTAGAAGCAGGGAGGACGGACAACAAAACCGGGCACAACAAGTAGACAGGCAAGTCCTAACTATGTGCTAGGCACTGTACTGAGCACTGGAGTAAATATAAGCTAATCAAGTTGGACTCAGTCCATGTGCCACAGGGGGCTCGCAGTCTTAATTCCCATTTCACAGATGAAGGAACCGAGGCACACAGACGTTAAGTGACTTGCCCAAGGTCACACGGCAGACAAGAGGCGAGGTCGGAATTAGACCCCGGGTCCTTCCGACGCCCAAGCCAGTGCTCTATCCACCGGGCGACGCTGCTTCTCACCTGTGTGCATCAAAAGACCAAAGGAGGGTCCCCAGTCCCAGCCTGACACAAAAAAGGGGTCTTTTGCTGGGTTAGAGAAGCAGTCATTTATTCAATCGCATTTATTGAGTGTCTGCTGCGTGCAGAGCACTGTACTAAGCGTTTGGAAAATACGATTCGGCCCCAAAGAGAGACAATCCCTGCCCATAAGGAGTTACAGTCTAGAAGGCGGGTCCTAGTCGGAAGAGCAAAGGTCTGAGAGTCAGAGGACATGGGTTCTAATTCCATCCCAACCACTTGTCTGCAATATAATAATAATAATAATAATAATAATAATGTTGGTATCTGTTAAGCGCTTACTATGTGCAGAGCACTGTTCTAAGCGCTGGGGGAGATACAGGGTCATCAGGTCGTCCCACGTGAGGCTCACAGTTAATCCCCGTTTTACAGATGAGGGAACCGAGGCCCAGAGAAGCGAAGTGACTCGCCCACAGTCACACAGCTGACGAGTGGCAGAGGCGGGGGTCGAGCCCTTGACCTCTGACTCCGAAGCCCAGGCTCTTTCCACTGAGCCACGCCGCTTCCCCTGGCCACGGGCTAGTCACAACCTCTGTGTGCCTCAGTTCTGCAAAATGGGGATTCAGTATTTCTTGGTGCCCCCTTCTTAAACATGGGACTTGATTATCTTTTATCTGCACCAACGTTTGGTACAGTGCTTGGCACATAGGAAGCGCTTAACAAATGCCCCATTATTAAAAATAGTAGTAGTATGGTCCGATACAGATTTGAAAGAGAAGCAGCGTGGCTTAGTGGAAAGAGCATGGGCTTGGGAGCCAGAGGTCATGGGTTCGAATCCCAGCTCTGCCACCTGTCAGCTGTGTGGCTGTGGGCGAGTCACTTAACTTCTCTGTGCCTCGGTTACCTCATCTGTAAAATGGGGATGAAGACTGCGAGCCCCACGTGGGACGACCTGATTCCCTTGTGTCTACCCCAGCGCTTAGAACAGTGCTCTGCACATAGTAAGCGCTTAACAAATACCAACATTATTATTAAAGAGGTCTTTGTATTTTTAACAATATGGTCAAGAAAATCAAAGGCAGAATTTTACCTTTCAGGAGATTTACTAAATTTGGCATCCTGAAAAATACCTTTCCTGACTGCTGCCTAATCAAATTCTACACAGATTTTTGAAAAGCAATGCCTTGATTTGGAACAGCGGCTCTTCCTCATAAAATGATTCATTTCCTGTTCGGTGATTGCTTCCTTGCTCCGCGAAAACATTTTCTGAAACCTAAAAGTCTTGTTCTTATACGCCCCGATCTGAGGAAAAAGCTTCCGGTGCAAAACAAAACCAAGAGAAATCACCCAAGAAGAATAAGAGTCTTGATGAGCCACTTTCCCCCAAGTTCCCTCTAAGGACTTGAAAATTTTTCAAGTCCTTAGAGAGTCCGTTTCCCTACAAGCTCGTTGTGGGCATGGAATTGTCCGATCATTGTTGTAGGGTACTCTGCCAAGCACTAGTAAAGTGCCCTGCCCACAGTAAGCGCTCAGTAAATACGACCGAACGAACGTGCACATTACCAACGGTAGACAGAATCTCCAACCTCGCCTCCCGCCGCGAAAGCACCCGCCGCCAGCAGGGAAGGAACTTAGTTCCGTCACAAATCGTCGCCGCAGAAACCGGGCTACGTAATCACCCGGAAAATGCAGTGAACGCATTTTAGGTAAACGATCGGCATGAAAATAACCAAACTTGTCATGTCGGTGTTTTAGTCAGCTGGTTGCAGTAAGTATCACACTTCTAAATTTAGAACCGTCTCCGCGACTTTCACTCGCTATAAAACAAATACGTCGTGCCTCGTTCGCTATTTTAAGTTATCCCTTCCCAAACACAGACGGACCGGAAGGGAACGTCTTTCTCATTCAAGTTGCGCAAATACAAAGTCGGGACCTTACCGAGTAGAAAACTGGATGAGTGCGTTTTGAAGCGTCTGCCTAATTTCAAGAAGAAAGGACTCATCGTCACTCAGTGAATAATACCAATACTGGACGTAATCCCGCAGGGAAAACTGGATGACCTGAAACACAAAATGGCGGGGTGGACATTCAGTGACATCCAGCGAAAGAAGGAACGTGCTTCAAACGAAAAGGTAGAAGGATTACTAATGATGATGATAACAGTGTATTTGTTAGGCGCTTACTATGTGCAGAGCATTCATTCGATAGCATTTACTGAACGCTTACTCTGTGCAGAGCACTGGACTAAGCGCTTGGAATGTACAAATCGGCAACAGAGAGAGACGGTCCCCGCCCTCTGACGGGCTTACGGTCTAATCACCGTTCTAAGCGCTGGGGTAGATCCAGGGTCATCAGGTGAGGCTCACAGTTAATCCCCATTTTCCAGATGAGGCAACTGAGGCACGGAGAAGTTAAGTGACTCGGCCACAGTCACACAGCTGACGAGCGGCGGGGCCGGGAGTCGAACCCGTGACCTCTGACTCCGCAGCCCGGGCTCTTTCCACTGTTGATCTTGGTGGAAACTGCAACCTGGCTGGGTAGGGGAGAATTTCAGTGATATTTAGCCAAATTCAACAGATCTACTCGAAAGGTTGCCGGTTGCACGGCGCGATGAGAACAAGAGCGATCGCTATTTTACTAGTACCCGATCGATTCCAAGGGACGCATTACTGAGGCACCTTTTATGTTTGGCCAGGCTCTTCAACCTGCCCATATGAAAACCCAAACCGGTCGGGATTAGACTGTGAGCCCGTCACCGGGCAGGGACCGTCTCTATCTGTTGCCGAACTGTCCATTCCAAGCGCTCAGTACGGTGCTCTGCACATAGTAAACGCTCAATAAATATTATTGGAGGAAGGAAGGAGACCTATGAGCTCGCTTTCCTCCTCCTCCTCCACTCTCTCAGCCTATTCACGGCAGCACGGCTCGGTGAAAACCGCACGGGCCTGGGAGTCGGAAGGACCTGGGTTCTGATCCCAACTCGGCCCCGTGTCTGCCGGGTGCCCTTGGGCAAGTCGCCTAACTTCTCTCTGCCTCAGTTACCTCACCTGGAAAATGGAGAAGCAGCGTGGCTCAGTGGAAAGAGCATGGGCTTGGGAGTCAGAGGTCATGGGTTCGAATCCCAGCTCTGTGGGCAAGTCACTGAACTTCTCTGTGCCTCAGTTCCCTCATCTGTAAAATGGGGATTAAAAAACTGTGAGCCTCACGTGGGACGACCTGATGACCCTGTATCTCCCCCAGCGCTTAGAGCGGTGCCCTGCACACAGTAAGCGCTTAACAGATACCAACATTCTTATTATCATCATTCTTATTAATAAGAATGATGATGGGATTTCTTAAGGGCTTAATAGGTGCCAAGCCCGGTTCTAAGCACTGGGGTACATACGAGGTTCTCGGGGCGGACGCGGTCCCCGTCCCACGTGGGGCTCACAGTCCTACTGCCCATTTTACAGATGAGATCATTGAGGACCAGAGAAGTAAAGTGACTTGCCCAAGATGATAATAACAACGTCGGTATCTGTTAAGCGCTTACTATGTGCAGGGCACCGTTCTAAGCGCTGGGGGAGATACAGGGTCATCGGGTTGTCCCACGTGAGGCTCACGGTCTTCATCCCCGTTTTACAGATGAGGTAACCGAGGCCCAGAGAAGTCAAGTGGGACGCGCCCGCGGTCCCAAAGCTGACAGGCGGCGGGGCCGGCATTCGAACCCATGACCTCCGACTCCCAAGCCCGGGCTTCTTCCATGGAGCCAGGCTGCTTCTCTAGATCACCCAGCGGACCCGCGGCAGAGCCGGGATTAGAACCCGGGTCCTGCTGGCTCCCAGATGCACGCTCCGTCCACGCCGCCACGCCGCTTCGTGGATAAGAGTTGTGCGTCCAACCTAATTAACTCGTAACTACCCCACTGCTCAGTAGAAGTGCCTGGCACACAGTAAGAGCTTAACAAACACTATTTAAAAAAAAAAAAGCGACTGCTTCCAGGCAACCCTCCCAGCATCAGCCACAGCTCTCCACGTGCGCGGGGACCGTATCGATCACATCGCTCTCCTGGACTCTTCCAAGCGCTTAGTACAGTGCTTATTAAGTGCTCAATAGATACAACAGACTGACAGCTCTTTTCCCCTCGAGCTCCTCCCCGGCCCTTCTTTTCCGAAAGGAGAAGCGGCGGGGCGTAGCGGATAGGGCACGGGCCTGGGAGTCGGAAGGTCACGGGTTCCAATCCGCCACTCGTCTGCTGTGTGACCTTGGGCAAATCCCTTCCCTTCTCTGGGCCTCGGTTGCCTCCTCTGTAAAATGGGGGTCGAGACCGGGAGCCCTACGTGGGACAGGGACCGTGTCCGACTCGATCAGCTAGTACGGTGCCCGGCACGTAGTGAGCACTTAAATGCCATTGTCATTATTACTATTATTATTATTTTCTAGCCAGCAGGGCGCTGAGCCAGACCGCGGATCGATCGTGGCCCTCCCGTTAAATCCCGGCACCGGCCCGCTCTCCCTCCGACCCCTCGCCCCCCTCACTTCTGGGGTCCCGAGGTTGACCGTGGGATTTACGATCCCACGTTCAGGCTTAGGCTCGGCAGTTTCTGTCTGCCTGCTCATCCACCTCCCAACCCGCTCCCAATTCATCTACGCCTGCCAATGTCGGGGGGGTGGAGTGACGGGTGCTGTCGCTCATAAGATCGGACCGTTACGCGGATGGAGAAACGTCCTCTTTAAATACGAACCGTTCCACAGTCTACATCCTAACCCTGCGGGGTTTGCACACAAAGCGCTTTATTCAAGCTCCACGCGTCGATACTCACTTGCTGAAGAGGTTCGTCGATGATGTTGGCACCCGTTAATCTTCTGTCGATCTTAATCGTTCTGGCTTCCCGTTTCATTTCTTCTAAGCACTTAAACGTCGACAGAAAAGGTTTCACTACAGAGCTTTCTCACAGAATTAAAGATTGATTTTAACGATAATAACAATAACGCTGATATCCGTTAAGCGCTTACTATGTGCCGAGCACCGTTCTAAGCGCTGGGGTAGACACAGGGGAATCAGGTTGTCCCACGTGGGCCTCACGGTCTTCATCCCCATTTTACAGATGAGGTAACTGAGGCACAGAGAAGGCGGACGCTCTTTCCGATCATCAGCCCGAACTCCCAGGACCTACTCTAGAGAAGCAGCGGGCTTGGGAGTCAGAGGAGGTGGGTTCTAATCCCGCCTCTGTCGCTCGTCTGCTCTGTGACTGTGGGCAAGCCACTTCACTTCCCTGGGCCTCAGTTCCCTCATCTGTAAAATGGGGATTCGGACTGTGAGCCCCACGTGGGACAACCTGATCACCTTGTACCCCACCCCCGGCGCTCAGAACGGTGCTTGGCACATAGTAAGCACTTAAATACCATCATCATCATTATTAGGCACAAAGTGATTATTCTATGAATTCTTGGGGATTGAACCCAGAATCAGTGTTGTGTGCCTTGACGCTTGATTTTTGAATAAATCCTTCTGACAGACTGATATTCGTGGAAATATATACCGTTGTTGCCATGACTCTGCTGGATGTGAAAACTTACATTTTAATATGCCTAAACGATACACTTCCCGGGTACAAATGAGAATTTTCTGTCAATTTTGCCAATTATGCAAGACAGTAAGGACTGGAAACACGCAACCTTTAAAGGAAGCTCAACCAGTGTCTTTGGAAATTGGCTACGTAGGAACTATTTCCTTACTAGAGCTACACACAAACGTTTCTACAGAAACTATTCTGTTTCAGATACAGATCACACACCGACGCCCACCCACACCTTGTGCCCCGATCACTCGGACTCCACGTCCCAGGCACTGCGCTCAGCACCGGGGTACAGAGCAGAAAGGTGACGCCCGGTCCACATCCAACACGGGGCTCCTCATGGGCGGTGAACACGTCTGCCAACTCTGTTGTAGTCAGCAAATACCACTGATTGATGAGGTAACTGAGGCACAGAGACGTGACTCGCCCAAGGACCCACGGCAGGCGAGCGGCGGGGCTGGGATCAGAACCCCAGTCCTCCGACTCCCGTCCGCTAGGCCGCCCCGGTTCCCGTTGCTCTCCTTTCCTCTCCGTCCAAACTCCTACCTCACCGATCGCCGTCAAAGGGCGGGGACTGTCTCTATCTGTTACCGAACTGTACATTCCAACTCCGCTACCTTCCCCTTCATATCTTAGGAGGTACCGCTTGACTCACCTCAAAACCATTCTAAAATCACCTAAAAGGACTCCGATGACTACGCCCCCGTTTCTCCGGTCGGCCCTCCCTCGCGTCCACTACCAACTTGGCATTTAACCGTTTTGACACTCGCCTCAGCCCCACGGTGCTCCAGGTCAAGATTCTTATACTCTACTATTTCCTCTATGCCCATTTTCATATCAGTCTCCCGCTATGGACCCTAAGCTCCTTGTGGGCAGGGAGCATGTTACCGACTCTTATGTACTTCCCCTCGGTGCTCCGAACATAGTGAGTACTCAATAAATACCCTTGTTTGAGTCAAATCACTGTTTATAAATATAATAATAAAAATAGAGTACGCTTATCTTACTGGCCTCTCAGCCATTCACATTCCTTCTCTCTGTCTCATGTAGATGTACGATATATAAGATATCTACATCTTCTATAGATTACATATAATATATATAATATATAATAATAAAAATAAAGTATGTTTATCTTATTGGCCTCTCGGCCATTCACATTCCTTCCCTCTCTCTCTCATGTAGATATACGATATATAAGATATCTATATCTTATATATATATTTTATATATATATATATGTGCGTGTGCATGTGTGTGTGTGTATATATATATGTAAAATCATTCAGGATAACTGATCCAACTACAAGTGGCCCTGCAGACAAACAGATAAAATCCCAGAACAGACACACTCAAGAAAGCTCTCCTCTTTAATCAATCAATAATATTTACTGAGCACCTGCTGAATGCAGAGCACGACACTAAACACTCGGGAGGGTACAACCGAAGACGAGATGTCTGTTCACAAGAAGTCTGCACCCTAGGACGGGTGGCAATTTATCAAGAGGAGGGAGAATCAATCAGTGGTATTTACTGAGCGCTTCCGAGGTGGAGGAGTGCTCTTGACCCTAAAGTGTGGATAATGGGGCTTTGCAAATAATACAAGGGGTCAGGACTTTTGAATTGTAATGATATATGGTTGTGAGCTGTGGGCCAGTTAGTTACCTTCGCTTCTCTCCCTGTTTGCACTTCAATAAAAACAGAAACAGATAGGCGATCATTTTTTTTTTTTTTAATACACTATGCGACCCTTTTTGAAGCTCCTCCCACGAAAACCCCAACATGATTCAGTATCAACTTCGGACTAATGAAATGACTAATTTAATGTGGCTGTAAAATCTGCATCAGTCTGTTCATATATGATCAGTACAAGTGGTTGTTGCTGTTGTCATTTTCTGTAGAGAGAGAATGTCAATAGCAACAGTTTTCTACTGCTTTAGCACTAGTATATTTCAGGTCAGACTCAGGGTGACGTAATATTCGGAACAGAAAAACCAAAGCTTATTGATTCAGGACTAATAAGTTGTGAATCTTGTGAATCCCTCTAGACTGCAAGCTCACTGTGGGTAGGAAACCTGGCTACCAACTCTGCTATATTGTATTCTCCGAAGCGCTTAGTACAGCGCTCTGCACACAGTAAGCGCTCAATAAATATGACTCACTGGGGAAACCTGCAACCTAACATCTTCACCTGAATTTCCTGGATCACTGAAAATACCGTGCAAGCACCTACAGCATGCGGACACTGAAATGTACAAAATGATCAATTCAGAATCTAATTAGGGCATCAAGTGCTCCACATTCCATCACCTGACTCACCTTAGGAATTCCGGCAGACGTAGGAGGGAGGAATGAATGTTCACACTGTTCAAGGTACTTCTCAGAATTTGTTTTTCCAAATAGGAGGGTGACCACAAACCCCCTGAAAAAGGAATATTTGTACACAGATTATTCGATGGTTAAAAAAAAAAGAAAAAAAGCAACATCACCAAGATGACAATCATTTTAAATCTTATGCTTTTACTGTTTTCAAAAGCAGTTAATACACTTTGTTTTACAAATTCTGACCTACAAATGAAAAAAAATAAATAAAGTGGCTTACAAATCCAGAACTTCAGATATCAAATAGAAAAATCAGTTAACCGGCCAGTTTCTGCTTCTACAGCAGAACATTACTGCTTTATTAAAGATCAGAAGGAAGGCTATTATTAGGGAAGTGAGCATATACATATACTTGCTGACACAACAGCAGCTATATGGGAAGAAAATACACTGGGGAAAAAAAAAAAATCGGAGAAATTTCTTGCTGATAACTCACATCTCCAGTTTTTTGTTTCTAATATAAAAGATAACATTTACAGGGAAGGGGCGGAAGGTTCACAGTGCAAGAACACTGTAATAATGGAACCGTTGGAAACTCTTGAATTTGCAACATCATCTAATTCTATAACTGGCAAAACCACACAGCCGTAATTCATCCCCTGTGGACCTTGAAAAAGCGTAGCTAAGCTACGCCTTTTTAAAATGGTAAATTTCAATGCTCAAATTAATTTAGTTAAATGCTTAGACACATTTATTCCAATTCGGGCAGGCTTCAAAGCACTGACAAAGAAAAAGGTGCAGATTTTAAAACGTTACAAAGTCAAGCCTAATGACCGGCAGCGAAAAAGTGAAAATAATAATAATTGTGGCATTTGTTAAGCTGGGGTGGATACGAGCAAATCGCGCTGGACACAGTCCCTGTCCCACTGGGGGCTCACAGTCTCTGTGCCTCAGTTACCTCACCTAATAATGTTGGTATTTGTTGCGCGCTTACTATGCGCAGAGCACTGTTCTAAGCGCTGGGGTAGATACGGGGTAATCAGGGCGTCCCACGTGAGGCTCACGGTTAATCCCCATTTTACAGATGAGGTAACTGAGGCCCAGAGAAGTTAAGTGACTCGCCCACAGTCACACAGCTGACGAGTGGCAGAGCCGGGAGTCGAACCCATGACCTCTGACTCCGAAGCCCGGGCTCTTTCCACTGAGCCACGCTGCTTCCCAATGATAATAATAATGTTGGTATCTGTTAAGCGCTTACTATGTGCAGGGCACTGTTCTAAGCGCTGGGGTAGGTACAGGGTCATCAGGTCGTCCCACGTGAGGCTCACAGTTAATCCCCGTTTTACAGATGAGGGAACTGAGGCCCAGAGAAGCGAAGTGACTCGCCCACAGTCACACAGCTGACGAGTGGCAGAGCCGGGAGTCGAACTCATGACCTCTGACTCCGTAGCCCGGGCTCTTTTCCACCGAGCCCCGCTGCCTCCCGTGGGTATTGAGAACATATACCATACGAGATGGGTATTGAGAAGTAAAGTGACGGGCCCAAGGTCACACAGCAGACAAGCGGTAGAGCTGGGATTAGAACCCATCACCTTCCGAACTCCCAGGCCCGGGCTCCATCCCCTATGCCATGCTGCTTACGTTCTCTGGAAAGAAATCCTGCCCCTCTATTCTGGGTTGACTGCAGTTTCAGATTTTTCTAAATTGGCAGGTGGCCTTTCAAACTAGAAACCTAATCTTCCAGGAACACACTTCCACACACACACACACACACACACACACACACAAAAAGAGAACCAGCATGAGACGATAAGAGAGAAATGGATAGAAAACAAAAGGGAAATGCTAATAGCTGCACGGACCCAGTCACAGTGAGTTCATTTTAGTTCAAACTAAATAGCCAAAAATATACCCGCAGCCTTTCTCCGACTGCGATTGTTTACCGGCACTGTGCCAGCTCTAATTCTACACAGGAGGAATGCAGTGCATTACCTCCCAAGGTAACCGTTTCCTCTCGTTGCAGGTACTAAAGAAGAGACCCCAAAAACCTCAACTTCCTCTCCTCTCAGGTGACGACATACAAACGTCTTTGGAAATTTCTGAAACTTGAGAGAAAAGAGGTGCGGAGGGAAGAGAACGGAGGACGGGAGAAAAGCAAAAGACATGAATCCATACCGCGATTTCATCTTCTCGCCACCAACGCCCGCGTCCCACCTGTGGCCTAGAACGCCCTCCCTCTTCGTAGCCAACAGAAAATTACTCTCCACGCTTTCAAAACCTTCTGAGGGCACATCCCTTCCAAGAAGCCCGCTCCGATTAAACCCTCATTTCCTCTTTTGTTACTGTACCCTCCCAAACGCTTAGCACAGTGCTCTGCACGCGGTAAACCCTCGATAAATATGAGCGATGAAAAGAGAGGGGAAAAGGAGAGAGAGAGACGACGTACAGAGAAAGGGACCGGGACGCTCGGATTTTTATCCAGAGAAGCTGTAAAAGGCCCAGCAGCGTGGCTCAGTGGAAAGAGCCCGGGCTTGGGAGTCAGAGGTCATGAGTTCGAATCCACTTGTCAGCTGTGTGACTGTGGGCAAGTCACTTCACTTCTCTGGGCCTCAGTTACCTCAACTGTAAAATGGGGATTAACAGGGTGCCTCACGTGGGACGACTTGTATCTACACCAGCGCTTAGAACAGTGCTCTGCACATAGTAAGCGCTTAACTACCAACATTATTATTATTATACACTGTGTAAAGAACTTGGCAACTTCTTAAGCAGGCCAACAACTTTTTAAACTCTTTGTTAATCGCCAGCCTTTCGCAATTCTTGGAAAGAATATTTGCACCTGATTTTCTAAGTCAAAAAACTGATTGGAAAAGAGCTGTGGAAGAGTCGCTTCTTCTCTAACACCTGGGTTGTGTTCCCGAAGACTCTCGGGTTGCAGAAAACTTGAGCTACCGGGTATTCACAGTGCGTAACACGGATGGCCTGCGCATGTGTGAAAGTATTAATTCCATCACCGCATTAACACTGTATTCAGGAAGACACGGACCGTGGTCAGGAAGGTCCTCTAAAGGTGTTTTATCCCAATGTGTAACGGAAAACACACGCTATAAAGAAGCAAGCGCCTGGAAGTCAGAAGGACCTGGGTTCTAAACCCAGAGCTTCCACAGCTCTGCTGTGTGACCTTGGACACGTCACTTCACTACCTCAGTTACATCATCTGTAAAATGGGGATTAGGACAGTGAGGGCTACGGAGGAAACGGAGCGCGTCCATACCGATTAGCTCGTATCTATCCCGGCGCTTAGCACGGCGCCTGGCACATATCGAGCACTTGAATACCAAAGACGTATAAATATACGAAACACTACTGAACCAAACCAAGAGGAGAGGAAGCTACAGAAAGGCAACAGTATGAATATCCCCAAAGGCCCAGAAAGTGGTTGCGGTCTTATAAAAATCTAAAGCCATTTTACAGGCAAATGTTTGAATTGATTTATAAAGGCGGACAGGCTGAACCACGTCGAGAAGGGCGATATGAAACTTTTATGTGGTGAGTGCTCCAATTCATGCCATTTTTGAAGATTTTTAGTTTGATGGAGGAGAGAGATGAAATCTTTTAAGATATCAAGTGCAGAATAAACTCTTAGTGTTTGGAAGAGCTCTGCAGACAGTAATCGTTCAATATGCCATTGACCGATAAACTCCTCTTTTTTTTCCAGAGAAGAGAACTATCAATTCAGACTATTTTATGAATAGAGGTGGGTTTTTTTTTGTTAATTATCATTAAAAATAAGGAATAGAGGCCTGAGATTAATCATCATCGTAATGATGGTATTTGTTTAAGCGCTTACTATGTGCCAAGCACTGTTCTAAGGTAATCGGGGTGTCCCCTGTGGGGCTCACTTGTCTTAATCCCCATTTTACAGATGAGGTAACTGAGGCACAGAGACGTCAGGTGGCCTGCCCGAGGTCACGCAGCAGATAAGCGGTGGAGCTGGGATTAGAACCCACGAACTCGGACTCCAAAGCCCGGACGCTTTCCATTAAGCCGGTATATCTTAAGTGCTTCCCATGTGACAACTAATATAATTATGGTATTTACTAAGCGCTTTCTACGTGTCGGGCACTATACTGAGTACTGGGATCGAAGCAGCGTGGCTCAGTGGAAAGAGCCCTGGCTTGGGAGTCGGAGGTCATGGGTTCGAATCCCGGCTCTGCCACTGTCAGCTGTGTGACTGTGGGCAAGTCACTTCGCTTCTCTGAGCCTCAGTTCCTTCAGCTCTAAAGTGGGGATTAAGACTGTGAGCCCCACGTGGGGCAATCTGATCACCTGGTACACGCCCCACCGTGCTTAGAACAGTGCTTTGCACACAGTAAGCGCTTAACAAATACCATTACTATTATTATTATTACAAGCAAATCAGGTCACTATTGTGTTGAACGCTTGGGGGGAAGGGAAGTACCATCAGGTCAGACACAGTTCCCGCTCCCTATGTGGTTTAATATCTGTGCAATTGGGAAAAGCAGCCATTCAATCGTATTTACCGAGTGCTTTTTGGGTGCAGAGCACTGTAAATGCCATCATCATTAATATTATTATTATTAGATAGTAATGATATAATTATTATTAGAGAAGCAGCACGGCCTAGAGAAACAGCACAGCCTAGTGGAAAGACCCCGGGCTTGGGAGTCAGAGGTCATGGGTTCGAATCCCGGCTCTGCCACTTGGCAGCTGCGTGACTGTGGGCAAGTCGCTTCACTTCTCTGGGCCTCAGTTACCTCATCTGTAAAATGGGGATTAACTGTGAGGCTCCCGGGGGACAACCTGATCACCCTGTATCTCCCTCAGTGCTTAGAACAGTGCTCTGCACATAGTAAGCGCTTAACAAATACCAACCTATATATATATATTTGTATATATGGATATATATATTATTACCAAGTGCTTGGGAGAGTATCTTATCTCCATTTCACAAATAAGTAACCTGAGGCACAGAGAGGTACCGTGACTTGCCCAAGGCCTGGCTTGTCTACAGGCAAAGCTGGGATTATAACCTAGGTTTCCTAACTTCAAATCGTTCAAATGACAGAAATGGGCCTTTTAAGATCAAAGGGCCGCCGCGGCCTCATCCTTTTAGGGTATATCATCGAAGCTCCTCGTTTCCTTCTCTTTCGTTTCCATCCGTTTTCCGGCCGCTTAACGTCTACCCCGCGGAGGGCAGGAGAATGAGCAACGGCGATGAGATTCGGATCAGTCCATCTTGCTGTGAGCTGGAGGTTCCGGCAGAGGTCCGACGAGGGCGAAGAGACTTACGGTAAAAGTCGGATTTTTGTACCGTCCGTGCGTTTAATTTTTCTCTGCTAGCTTTGTCCTCCATTATCAAGAGCTTAATATATCAAGCCGACCTAGTCGTGTGCAGCACCGTAGTTCTTCAAATTAAAACGGCTTATGCCGAGTATAAAGCGCCCTACTGAAGAGATGAACGTGGGAAAGGGCCGATAGAATTCAAACTCTGAGCCAAGAAATTTGGAGGCTATTTTAAATCTTCGACGACAACAAAAAAACAGCCTCACAGCACGCAGCGGTGAACTTAAGTTACAACGAGGCCAAGTGAAACTGAAGGACGGCTAAAAATGGCCACAGAACCGAGCAAGATTAAGTACGGAACACTTGGAGGAAAAAAAAAAACTGCAAGGAGAAGCGATTTACAGAAGAAAGGACAAGTCTTCCAATCGAGTTCACTCTTAAGGCTTTAAGAGAACAGGTCAGAGTAATCTCAACGGGTAATTCCGCTGTCAGGGGGCCGTTCCTCAGGCGGAAATGTCTTTTCGGCTCGCCGACGGCAGATGGCCCGAGCCGGAGAACCAGTACAGGAGAAACCCTCCCGGCCCCCTCCACGACTCCCAAATCAGTGGCTTTCATGGAGCGCGTACTATGCGCGCAGCACTGTACTGAGCGCTTGGAAGAGAACTATACTAGGCACTGCTCTCACAGCCCTGGAAGCCAGGATAGAGAAAACAACATTTCCTGTTTCTCCAGAGAGGATTCACGTCTGCTTCAAGCAGACTACTTACGGGGGGAATGACCCTGATCGCTCCTTTCTGTATTTTTTTATTAAATTCTCCCTATGTGTCAGGCCCTGTTCTGAGCGCCGGAGTAGACGCAG
The DNA here is from genome assembly GCF_004115215.2 of Ornithorhynchus anatinus. Classification (NCBI taxonomy): domain Eukaryota; kingdom Metazoa; phylum Chordata; class Mammalia; order Monotremata; family Ornithorhynchidae; genus Ornithorhynchus; species Ornithorhynchus anatinus. The sequence goes on along the minus strand of NC_041735.1, from coordinate 62,073,322 downwards.
GTTAATCGGGTCAGACCGGTCCCTATCTCACACGGGGCTCACAGATTAAGTAGGAGACGAAACAGATACTGAATCCCCATCTTGCAGTTGAGGAAACAGGCACAGGCAAGTTAAGTGACTTGCCCAAGGTCACCCAGCAGGCAAGTGCTGGATCCATAATTAGAAAGAATCCAGACTCTCTGGCTTCAAGCCTATCTTTTTTTCCAACCCAGCCAGCCTGGTCTTTCCACTCTTGTCCCCAAACTTGGCTTTCGGGTAAACCCTCACATACGTCTGCCAGAACGGTCAGCTCCTCTTTCAGACCGTAAACTCTATCTTCCGCTTCTCTAATGTGCTCCCCGGCACTCTGTACAGTGCTCTGCATACAGCGTGTGCGCCGGGCGGGGGGAGGCGGGCCTCAATAACCGTTCAAGCCAGCAGCACTCCTTCTGGATCTCGTCCAGGTCCCATCAAAGCGAGTAGAGGGCCCAAGTTCCACCCACAAAGGGTAAAGGTAGGGGAAGCGGCGTGGCTCAGTGGAAAGAGCCCGGGCTTCGACTCCCGGCTCTGCCACTTGTCAGCTGTGTGACTGTGGGCGAGTCGCTTCACTTCTCTGTGCCTCAGTGACCTCATCTGTAAAATGGGGATTAACTGGGAGCCTCACGTGGGCCGACCTGATTACCCTCTATCTACCCCAGTGCTTCACATAGTGAGCGCTTAACAAATACAGACATTATTATTATTAAATAGGGCCAAAGACAGGCGGCGCTTCTGTGCCACGGCCAGGATTAGAATCCAGGTCCTCTGGCTCCCAGGCCTGTGCTCTACCCATTAGGCCTTGCTGCTTCTCATCTGCAACTCCCTCCGGCCTTCCACAGCCATGGACTGTGAGCCCCTTGAGGCCCGGGGGCCGTGACTGATTTTCCAGTTCTTAGTAGAGGGCTCTTAACCCAGTATCGCTACCTGTATTATAAAGGGATTACTATTACTACCGGCAGTTGACCGGTTGTCAATTTCCCCTCCTTTTCCATCTTGGTCAGTCACGCCGATCTCTGCCAGAAGTCAAAGACAATCTGTTCTCTCCCTGAACAGCGGAAGGATCACGTTGAACATTTATCTGCAGTGGAAAAGCCCATCCATCTCCACCCCCTTTCAGCAGCGTAGGTCCAAATGATTCAGTGACATAATATTTTTAAATCCAGAAGGGAAAATCCCAGTCGGTCGATTCTTTCTTCCAGTAATCTTCCAAGTCATATCATTCAATACGCTGTACACGTCGCGTGATTAAATTTCCTCAGCAGCTGTCCCATCTCAGACTGCTCGGCGGTGTTCACTGTCTCCTACAGACCGCGCGGAGACCAAGCCCCCGGACTCGCTCTGACGCTGGCGGGCGATAAGGAGCGTAAACACTTTATTACATATTGCATTTCTGGTATTTAAACGCTTACTGTGTGCCGGGCACTCTACTGAGCGCTGGGGTGTATACAAGTTAGTCAGGCTCGCTGTCTTAATCCCCACTTTACAGATGAGGTAACTGAGGCACAGAGAAGTCAGATGACTTGCCCGAGGTCACACAGCAGACCGGCGGCAGAGCCGGGATTAGAAACCAGGTCCATCTAACGCCCGTGCTCTATCCGCTAGGCCGTGTTGCTTCTCCACCACGTTCTCCCAAAATTCCGATATACATCGGCACCCATTCCCGAGGACCCTAATGGACAACGGTGACAGGCCGCTATGGTTTCTAGGAAGCTTGATCCCGCCCTTGAATGCGGGGACGAAAGAGCGCGGGACTGAAAGTGCCACCGCGTTGAGAAAAAGTTCACCTAGTCAACCGAGGAGTCCTGTAGATTCTTCCAAGTCGTTCCTTTGGATCTGGGAACTTTACCATTTTGCACACATCCGGCTTCAGAGGTGATTTTTGTGAGTTGGAACGGTGGCAGTGATTGTTTTTTGTTTCTGTTGTGTGTTTTTTTTAAGTTGGGAGGTTCTCAAGGCTTCACAGGGCCCGATGAGGGACGACGTGCCCCGAGGATCGTTACTGTTCTCGCTCTCCCAGGACTATTTCCTTGTCCGTGCCGACGACGGATACGTCTCCACTCTTCGGCGGCACGGTGGGGGCGGCCGTGGGACGGACTCAAGTCTTCAGCTTCGGGAGACTCCGGTGACGGAGATCTCCCGAGGGCTCCGCCTCCAGCCGTCACGTGTCTTCTCTTTTACAGCGTAGCTTGTTTAACTTGCCAAACGTAGGTGGACCGTTTCCGTAGCGCTAATCCCCCGGCGGTGATTTTGGCTCGGAGGATGCCAGAACCACTCAGGCCGTCCCTTACGGCCGCCGAAAGGGTCTGCGATAGTTATATTGTACTCTCTTGAGCATTCAGTACAGTGCTCCGCACACAGTGCTCGATACGAGCGATTGAGCGATCAGATTTTGTCGCCAGGGAGGTAGACGCACACCGAAGACTAACGGCACGCTTGTGGTTTGAGATATGTGCAGCTGCAAATACGGCTACTGACATCTCTCCTTAAACTGGGACCGACCCTTGAGATTCACAACCCCCTGTACAGCCGATATCGAAAAGTAATCACTCTGCCATCCCCGGGGGAAAAAGTACACCCATCACCAATACGACCCGTCCAAGGGGTTGGCTGATTTTGATCAACATCACGGAACAAAGTTATGACAGCCCTGCAGCCCAATTGGAGGAATCACAAAAAGCGCGAGCCTGGGAGTCAAGGGACCTGCGTTCTAATTCTGACTGCCTCCTGTCTGCCGTGTAACCGAGGACAAGTCAATTCACTTCTCTGTGCCTCAGTTCCCTCATCCGCAAAATGGGAGCTCAGTATCTGCTCTCCCTCCTACTTAGAGCGCCCCATTTGGGACCTGATCATCCGTGCACCTACCCCAGTGCTTAGTACAGTGCCTGGCGCACGGTGAGCACTTAACACGTACCACAATTATCATCGTCATCGCTGACGAGGACCTCGCTGTCTTCCCCTCATGAGAACTAATTTCGCTTCCATCTTTTCCTTATAAATTTTTTATTTTAAAATTGCTCACTGGTGCCCAAACTCTCTTCTGTTTCTAGCTCCCTGGATGTTTTCCTATTAAAAACATTTTATGGGGAGAATGAGACGGGAGATCAAGTAGTGATGAATGGGACTCAATAAGTTGGACAAAAGGTGCATTTTTATGATACGTTGCCTGAAGGCCATGAATACCTATAACCATACAAGGAAATACAGAGTGCACACGCACGAGGAACTCAAACTGAACTTGAAAAGTGCCCTCGCAATTTGTTTTGCTTCTTTCAGCGGAAGGCTATGAACAGGTAAGTGACGATCCAACTCTGACGATGCATCCTTGAACATCTCTCTTCCCGGATAACTACTAAGAGAACGTGTTGCCAGTGACTCCCAACTGACCCTCGTAAAGCCTTCTCGCGTCCCTTTATTTCCAACCGGGTCATCTGGCTACAATGTGTAATAATAATAATATTGTTGGTATTTGTTAAGCGCTTACTATGTGCAGAGCACTGTTCTAAGCGCTGGGGGAGACACGGGGAAATCAGGTTGTCCCACATGGGGCTCACAGTCTTAATCCCCATTTTACAGATGAGGTAACTGAGGCCCAGAGAAGTTAAGTGACTCGCCCACAGTCACACAGCTGACAAGTGGCAGAGCTGGGATTCGAACTCATGACCTCTGACTCCAAAGCCCATGCTCTTCCCACTGAGCCACGCTGCTTCTCGCTGTGTCCCGCTTCCTCTTCATGGCCTGCGTCCTTTTTACGTGTACTTGCCCTCCACTTCATCTCATACCGTTAAGATACCGCAGTAATTCCATTTGTGAATGTAAGCCAATGACCTGTTCTCTAAAAAAAAGTCTACCAGGCATCTCTCGAGGCCATCACCAAAATGGTAAATGTTCAGTGGCAAAATCAGTTGATCGCTTGCACTTTTTATCGGAAACGGTGGAACATTCGCCAGGCTCGCGTTAAACGCAGATCGCCCTAGGTAGAGCTGGAAGAGGGGAAATGTGGATTGCGGCAATCCACCTGAAATTCTCCCACATCCTTCCTTCCAGGGGTCAGAGTCGACTGATGACACAGATGACGGCAGCACAGAATTGGAATTCGTTTCACTTAAAAATAGGCATTATATGGTTATCAGGAAGTACAAGAAATCTCAAAAAGGACTTATCTTTCCAAAACCTTGACCAAGTAGCCCCAAGTACAATGGGGAGGGTTAATGGTCAAGGAGAACCTTATATTTTTATAAAAGGACAACGGCCTATCATCGGCAATTCCGGTGCAAAGTTGAAACGTCCACTACTTACGTCTTTCAGGCTCTGGGGAGATACACGTTTTAAAAATAGCGTTCCCAAATAAGTCGCAGTCCCTTCGGTTATAACTGGGCGGTACAACTTTCAGACTTAAGGATACGTTAACGGGATGTATAAAACACACACAAGAAAAAGTTAAATATACTTACCCACCCACAAAGCAGAGGATATAAAACGCAAAATAAAATATAGCAAACGGTCCAAATTTTATTAGAAAAAGCACAATGCCAAGGCTTCCCCATCCCCATATGGAAAGACTGGCCTGCAACAAAGCAAAATACAAACAAATTAATGAGTTAATGCAATGTTCACCTGAAGATCTTTGAGCAACTTGTAAAGAACATTTATGGTGATTCACAATTTCACGTTAAGCATCTAAAAAATCTTGAGATGACCTGCCACTTTCTTATCCACGTCACCCCCGCCACTGAAATCAAGCCTTCCCCAGCGAACAACTGGGTATCTCCGTTTTTAATACTAGAGTTGGGGCTCTCTCTCCCACGGGCTCCTTAAGAAACTACTCAAGAGCACAAGGAGATGTTCACTAAGCTGATACCGAATACTTAGGGTTCTTTGGAACAGAAAATGAACTGTGATCCCTCAAAATGATTGTCCTTCCACCGCATAAGAAGTTCAGTAAGTCTCTAATCATCTTACTAGCTTTTTATGAGACATTTTCCTCTACTTTTTCATGCTTTTTATACATTTTTTTCCCTTCCAATTTTCCCCTGAGTTGAGGCAAAATGCGAGGAGCACATTAATGACCATATTTTAAAATGGAAATGTCATATAATCAGCTTCCTAACACATACGTGCCGTGTAGAAGACAGTCATAAAAGGATATACCTTGAAAGTGAGGTTTTCTAACTTTAAACCTTAAACTGAATGATCAAAACGACGACGACTATTTGTTAAGCCCTTAGTACGTGCCAAACATCGAGCCCCGGGGTGGATGCAACGCAGTCAGGTCATTCTAACGATACTGATGTGATACTATCGCAAGAGTCGATCATCAATGCAGTCACGAACACAGTTTTCATCTTGAATACTTACACAGAAGTGAGTCCAACAAAACAGACATTACAGAATGCTGTAGTCACTAGCCTTTATTAGCGACTCGACTTTTCCCCGACTGTGCATTTAAAGCCTTCGAGTTCCCATATATGGGAACCTACATTTATGTCAACCAAAGGGCATCAGCAGAACCTACTTTCCAAGAAATTCTTATCACGCTAGGATCATTCTGGTCGCCCCAGCGAAAGTCCATAAAATTGAAACATTACAGGGAGAATATTCACATCATCATATACGTGTAAATGGTAGATCCAGACTCTAAGCTCGTTACGGGCGGGATGCGTCTGCTAATTCTGTTGTATCGTTCTCCCCCGAGCGCTTAATACAGTGTTCTGCACAAAGTAAGCACCCAATAAATATGATCGATTGCTATATCCTTAACAGATCTCTCCCCCACCACCACCAAAAGAAAATGCACCGAAAAATCATTTTTGTAAATGGTAAAATTTTATAATTCTATATCACCACTTTTTTGAGCATTAATTTGTAAAAGCTCTAGCAGAAACCGAACAGTAAAACTATCCCAGTATTGTAGCAAAAAAAATCACAAATTATAATCATTGACGAGGGGGGTTTCTGATCAAAGAACCACGCAGGTAGGGGCTTCAGACTGTGGATAGGCCATGAGGAATCTTGAAAAAACGACCGCTCAACGTCGCCGTTCCAGTCAGCAGTGCAAGGATCCCAGCTTCCTGTTTTGTGCATGTGGATAAACTTGGGGAAGGAGCAGAGGGGAAGAGAGGAGGGAAAGAAGAAGAAGGGGATAGGAGAGGAAGAGATGATACAGAAAAACGAGGAAGAGAGTGCGAGGAGCACCGGGCAACTCTTCCACACAGATTCTCGGTCCTCAAGTCTCGAGACAGAGGCTTAGCCAACGGTCTCGACGGGACACTCGATCATCAGAGGTGATAACCCTAAACCCTGAAACCACTCACCATCTGGTAATTCTACCAGAATTTAGTAGTCCCGCTATGTTATATTTACTCTAACAACCTAAAAAGATCTACAAAGACGCTCAGGTAAGGCCCAAACTCTTTATATCAAGTTTATTGATTACAAAGTATTAGGCCCACACACCTAAAAACCACTGCTGGCCATCTGAAACTCTGAATCTGAATTTCCTTCACAGAATACGGCTGCCGTTCGGTTCAGCCGATATCCTGAAATCTTGACCAACCTCAAATAAAGAGTGCAAAAGGTAAAAAGGGGTAAAAAGACATCAGAAACACACCTATTCAAACTTATCGGAGAGCCTAACCATCTGCAGCAATCAACCGAATTTTCTGAGTGCTTACTGTGTGCGGAGCATGGTGCTAAGCGCTCGGAAAAGCACGAAACAAAAATAGAACATACCCAACTTCCTGCCCAAAGTGAGTTTACTGTTTTCTCATTTGGGTTTTCTGTTTCTCCTGGGGTCGAAAGAAGCAAATCGGTTTGGACACAGTCCCTGTCCCACAGGGGGGCTCGGTCTCACTCCCCATTTTACAGATGAGGTAACTGAGGCACAAAGAAGTGAAGTGACTTGCCCAAGGTCACGAAGCAGACGGGTAAGTGGCAGAGGCGGAATTTAGAGCCCATGACTCCCAGGCCCACGCTCTATCCACTACGCCATACCGCTTCTCTGCGGCACTTAATCTAGTACTTGGCACAGATGAACTAGACTCTCAAAGGAGACAAGAGCGAAGTTGGGATTTAACTAGTACCAAAACCTGGAAAACGGCACTACGTCGAGGATCGGCCGACCGATATTCAGAGGCGCCGAGGTTCGGGGCCGGCAGAGGGAAGCTGGGGATCTGAATAACCCCAAGTCAGCCGGCGGGTGCCCGGATCGGGGAAGGGGATGGGGAACAGGGTTTAGTCGAAAATGACCTCCAAATTAACCCACACTACTCGCCTCCTGCGTGATCTCGGGAAAGCGACACGGCCTCTGGGAGTCGGAAGGACCTGGGTTCTAATGCCAGCTCACCCATTTGTCTGCTGTGTGAACTTGGGCACGTCCATTCCCTTCTCCTGGCCTCAGTTCTCTCATCTGTAAAATGGGGATTATGACCATGAGCCCCATGTGGGACAGGGACTGTGTCCAGCCTGATTAACTTGTCTCTACGCCAGAGCTTACTACAGTGTCTGGCACACAGTAAGTGTTTAAATATCATTAAAAAAAAAAAAGCCACTTAGCTTCTCTGTGCCTCACTTTTCTCATCTGTAAAATGGGGTAAGGTGAGGTAAGTAGACTCCAGCACACGGAAAGCACAGAAATTAATGGACTACACAAAGATCTCTTTGGTCTGGGTTTCAGAAAAGCTAACTGGCAACATCTCCCAGCCAGCAGGCTGCTCCCAACAGTCTCCTGCCCGCAGGAGAACTTGGCTCCGTTCCCTAAAAGGTGCAGCTTTCCCAGTATCGGTAGAGAAGTCAGCTTCCTCTGAGAAGGTTTGAAATGATGATTCTGGAGCTCCCGGAACAATCCGGTTTTACAATGCTTTACACACAGACGACGGTAATAATAATAGTGGCGTTTGTTCGGCGCTCACTACGTGCCAGAAACCGTACTCAACGCTGGGATTGATACAAGCTAACTGGGTTGGACACAGTCCCCGTCCCACGTGGGGCTCAGAGTCTTAATCCCCATTTGACGGACGAGGGGACTGAGGCACATAAAAGTGAAGTGACTCACCCAAAGCCACACAGCAGACAAGTGGTGGAACCGGGACTAGAACCCGGGTCCTTCTGAGTCCCATGAGCTACCTACCCACTAGTCCCGGCTGTAATGAATATCACTGATTGATTGAAAGTTTGTCCTCCTGCGACATTAGACCTGTGGCCTTGCTGTCTAATGTTTACCTATAACAACAATCTTTTTCAGTCTAAATTCTCTCTAAATCTCAGTCTAAAGCTTTCTCTTTTGTATACAGTGGAATCACTCAAGAGCAAAATCGCTTCATTTACCAACTCAAAATACTAGAGAAGCAGCGTGGCTCACTGGAAAGAGCACGGGCTCTGGAGTCAGAGGTCATGGGTTCGAACCCCGGCTCTGCCACTTGTCAGCTGGGTGACTTTGGGCAAGTCACTTAACTTCTCGGTGCCTCAGTTCCCTCATCTGTAAAATGGGGATGAAGACTGTGAGCCCCACGTGGGACAACCTGATTCCCCTGTGTCTACCCCAGCGCTTAGAACGGTGCTCGGCACATAGTAAGCGCTTAACAAATACCAACATTATTATTATTATTATTATTACCTAGCACTGTAGCACCTTTTCTATAGGAATAGAGAGTAAAAGAGAAAAACAAGGAGGAGCACCGGGTCTACTTATCAGGGCTCTCATTTAAGCTTGAGAATTCCTCATGATTCCAAATGCAATTATAAACTTCTAACCAAGAGAGAGTGTTTTGTTGTTGTTCTTTTTTTTTTTTACAAAGTGCTTTCTGGTGAGTCTTTCTGGGCCCAATGGCTTCTGATGAGACGAAGACAGTAAGTTTTCTGGCTAGAAATGCCAAATTTGTCGGGGTTTTTTAAGTATATCATTCGGACAGCTACTGTCGTGGACCGAAGGCACGACGTCACGAGAGAAACTGGAAGAAAAAGGCAGATCTTCAGAGGATGCGATCTTTAAAATCTGCTGCAGATAGTCGAAAGAATGGATAATCCGCTTGTTATTCAGAGCTCGAAGCAGTCACAATCAGCCAAATATAGACACGAATAGGAATCGGCCAAATATAGAAACCAGTATGAGGTCAACAACAGCACAGGGGAGAGAGCGAAGCTTGGAGCCTTGATAATCACCTGCTCGGATAATCATCCCCACCCCCATAACCAAGCTATCTGTAGCTCTTTTGTCTTCCTGAACCGAAACTTTTCTTTTTAAAGTATACCATGAATTATGAATAACTGTTGGCGAAAGGTTTCAAAACACCGGTGTTTCAACTATGCTCGCTTTTGCCATGAGGCCATTATTTTCACACTCACCTCGCGGTACGCGATTAAAAAACTAGGACAAACGGGGTCTTTCTACTAAGCCACGTTGCTTCCTAATGAATCTACAGAGGAATTTATTTTGGGTGTTGCTAAATGGAAAAGATTTTTTAAAAAGGAGTTAAAATAGTAACGGTGAAGGAGAAACTGACATTTTAACCAGTTTGACAGGTGTAGGAGTGAATATACTAGGCATTTGAGGAGTTCGCCTCATTCATCTGTTCATCGCCATTTCCAATGTAAAGATTTAAGATTTTTTTTTCCTTGAGCTAAGCATCCCATGGGCTAATTTGGCCTAGAAAAAATAATGATCTGTTTGGGTCCTACCTGCACGCTCCTCGACCTAGATTTCCCATTATAGTTGACGCCGACAGCGATCTCCCCGTCCCCGAAGCCCGCAGACTTGACGTCGTCCGTGACTCTTCCCTCTTATTCGCCGCTCGGATTCAGTGCGACGCCAAATCCCGTTGCGGTTTGCTCCACCCCGTTTCCTGGATCCGACTCTCCCCCTCACGGTCCCCACCCCGTTCCCGACACTGATCGGACCTCAGCTCGAGCGGTCGATGGGCCGCATCGCTGGTCTCCACCCGCCGCTCTCCCCTCTCCCCGCCGGCTCTCCATCGGTCACCTCGCTGCCCAGATCCATTTTCTAAAGCATCACTTTGCCCGCAACCGTCCCCCTTCAAACACCTCGTTCTCTGGCGCCCATCCCAGTCCACATCAGGCGGAAACTCCCGGCCGTCGGCTTTAAAGCACTCAACCGGGTCTCTCCCTCCGGCCGATCCACTCTCTCCACCCGCTAGCGCTCTCCATTCCTCCGAAGCTGAGGTGGGGCGTGATCTCGTCTCTCCCGCCGCCGACCTCTTGCGGCCTCCTACAAATCTTAGAGGCCAGTTTTCCCCATCCTCAAAGCCCTGCCGATTCATCTCCGGGAAGCCTTCCCCTCATAACTTCTAATCTCTCCAGTTACCCCTCTACGTGCCCCTGCGACGTTTCTACGCCACCTAAACACATAACTACTTGAACCTCTCGAAGCACTCACGGAACATCTCTCGCATCCCCTGTTAGTTAAGCATTAACTCATGTACATATTCCCCTTCCATTCTTTTTTTAATGGTATTTCTTAAGTGCTTACTCTGTGCCAGGGACTTTACTAAGTGCTGGGACAGATAGATAATCAGGTTGGACAGAGTCCCTGTCCCACCCCGGGCTCACAGTATTAATCCCCATTTTACAGATGAGACAACTGAAGCTCCGAGAAGCCAATGTCACAAAGCGGACACGTAGAAGATCCAGGACTGGAAACCAGGTCTTTCTGATTCCCAGGCCCGGGCTCTATCCATTAAACCATGCTGCTTCCTCCTAGCCCTAATTGATTTTTGTGCTAGCCTTTCCCACTAGATTGCCCGAAGGCAAGGATCCTGTCTATTTTCCCCATCATATACCCACCTAAAACCTTAGTACAATGCTTTTCACCTAGTAGAAATCTGATGCTGCCGATTTTCACAAACGTTTATACCAAATTTCACCCAAGACGGATGAAAACTATTTTCCAGAGAAAATGTTTCGCTGTTTTGGAGTCATGGGAGATACCCTTTCCCCTCTCGGGGTCGCCCCTGGAGAGTTTCCAGTACTCCACCAGTCTCCACTATGGGAAGGGGGAGGCCTACCCATTCCATTCGTAGCTTGGCCAGTGGCTAGCGGGTGGATGGCCACCGGCTACAAGTCCAAACTCACCTGTGCCGGGCAGCAGCAGCAGCATGGGAGAGAGTAAAGGGCGGAGACTCAACCTTGCTGCACGGAAGGAGACAACGGTGAACCACTTCCGTGTTTTTAATCAAGAAAACTCTACGGATGGTGACGGTGATATTTGTTAAGCGCTTACTACGTGCCAAGCACTGTTGTAAGCGCTGGGGTAGATACGAGGTAAGGAGGCGGTCCCGGGTGGGGGGTCACAGTACAGATGAGGGAACTGAGGCACAGAGGAGAAGTGAAGTGACTTGCCCAAAGTCACACAGCTGATAAGTGGCAGAACGGGGATTAGAACCCACGACCTCTGACTCCCAAGCCCGGGCTCTTTCCACTGAGTCACTCTGCTTCCAGAACGGTTGCGGATGGAGGTGGGAAGTTCTGGGAGAGACGTGTGCACGGTGTCGCTTTGGGTCCGAGATGACCCGACAGCATAAGACGAGTCAAGAGATACCGTTACAATTCCTCCAGACTAAATTTCTAGTGGGCAGGGAGCACGTCTACCAACTCCGTTGAGTTGCACTCTCCCAAGTGCTTGCTTCGGTACTCTGCTAAACACTCAGTTACCACTGATTGATTGATAAATCCTCTTTTCCCCCCTTTCCCTCTGCTCCTCCCCCTCCCCCTTTTCCTCCCCTCAGCACTGTACTCGTCCGCTCAGCTGTATATATCTTCATTACCCTATTTATTTTGTTAATGAGATGTACATCACCTTGATTCTATTTATTTACTATTGTTTACTGAGATGTTCATCCCCTTGATTCTATTTACTGCTATTGTTTTTGTCTGTCAGTGTCCCCCCCCGATTAGACTGTAAGCCCATCAAAGGGCAGGGACTGTCTCTATCCGTTACCGATTTGTATTCCAAGCGCTCAGTACAGTGCTCTGCACATAGTAAGCCCTCGATAAAAACTATTGAATGAATGAATGAATGAAGAAAGTGCTCCTAAAAGGCTACACTACCTACTAGAAAAGGTCATTTCCCCTTTCCTCAGCCATGTTTTCATAAGCTCAACCAACGAATAAGGAAGAAGGCTTTGGCAAAGCTGTCGGTCTTAATAGATTCCCTCTCTTTCTTGGGATTTCAACAGACAGTTCCAGCAAGCCACTGAGCCAAGGAAATGATCAAGATAAACGTCTCGTCCGTTTTCCCCATTTTCCGTCTGCCAATCGATAGCAGCAATCGAACGCCGCTAAATACAACACATCCAAGTTAGACGGCGTTACTATTAGACAGCAAGGTCGCAGCCGAAGAGGCGGCGTACTTTAAAGCCCTTTGAAAACCTGTCTGGCGGTGGAATTGCAGGGAAGGAAGCAGAAGCATAAAACTCCGACATTTATGGGACGGAGAGACAAGCCTCCTACACTTCCCCAAAGCTCCTGAGACTTTCTGGCAGGGGAGACCGTCTCCTCTGACTAGAATGGGAAAGCCTCATCCCACACCAAAGCGTCGGACCAAATTCTCCTCGGGGAGAACTCCGAGAGGAAGATCACCTCGGAGCTTCCCACGGTGCTGTACCACAGGTTCTGGATTAGCTCAAACTGGGACTAAGCCAGCAGAAGCACGTCACGCGGCAAAGTGTTTCTCAGTTTCAGTGTATTTGGTGGAAGAGGAAGCTGGGGTGAATTACTTTGGGGTTATTTTTACTCTAAACCCCGGTCCAGCCACTTGAATCAATCCTATTTACTGAGTGCCTACCGTGGGCTGAGCACTGTCCTAAGCCCGGGGGAGAATAGGCTCCCCCAGAGGAAAGCCTCAAGGTGCCTGTGCAATCAAACGCATGGTGACCGGCAATCCCATCTCTAATCCCACCTTCTCATGGTACTTGTTGGGCGCTTACTTTACGCCAGGCATCATGCTAAACACTCAGGTAGAAACCAGTTCATCAGGAAAGCAGCGTGGAGAAGCAGCGTGGCTCGGTGGAAAGAGCACGGGCTTTGGAGTCAGAGGTCATGGGTTCGAATCCCGGCTCTGCCACTTGTCGGCTGTGTGACTGTGGGCAAGTCACTTCACTTCTCTGTGTCTCAGTGACCTCATCTGTAAAATGGGGATGAAGACTGTGAGCCCCACGTGGGACAACCTGATTCCCCTGTGTCTACCCCAGTGCTTAGAACGGTGCTCTGCACATAGTAAGCCCTTAACAAATACCAACGTTATTATTAGGAAAGACACAGGCCCAATCCCATTTGAGGTACGCCTTCTAAATAGGAGGGAGAACAGGTTTTGAATCCCCATTTTACAGACGAGGAAAATGAGACATGCAGAAGTTAAAGCGACTTGCCCAAGATCACAGAGCAGGTAAGTGGTGGAGACGCCCGCCCCCATCACCCCCAGATTACAACCCGCGTCCTCCGACTCCACAGCCCGGGCTCTTTCCACTAGACCACATGGCTTCTCGCTGCTCGGTAAAGCAGAGGCTTCGGCGTCTAACAACAACCAGTAGAAAGCTTTCTGACTCGACAAGTCCAGGGTGCAGATTAGCTTAGAAGGGAGCGAGCATTCGGAAATGCCACCCTACCGCTTCAGACGTTGCTACCTTACCGCATCGAGTGCTGAAGGAAACTTTGGTATTCTTTAAAACTACACAAGGTCCTACATATCCATCACGTGAGCAGACACGAATTTCATCTGGGATGGATATGTAGGATGGAATCTCACTCGGATCCTAAAACATATGTTTAGCAAATGTCCTACATATCCATATTTCATATGTTTAGCAAACTGCGGCATATTTCACCGTCATTTACTGCTCGGGTCGGCTTCCCAAACGAGCGCGGGGTAGCCGTGGTGGAGTTAACGGCTACGCGACGAAGAAATGGATTTGAAAAGAGCAATTACTACGTCCTGAGTAAGGTGTACCATATGGAACCAGGAATCCTGAACTGCCTCCTCCCCTTGCCTGAAGAACATCGACGGGGCTGGGCGGAAACGTTACGGCAACTTTCAGGGCCACTCCTCCCCTACATTTCAAAATACTGAAGTCACGTATCGTTTCATTAGGGCACAGAGTTTTCCTTTTCAAGGTTACCCTTCTAGATTAGACATGTGAGAAGTAATCTATTTGAGGATAAAATTTTACCTTGGCTCCTCAACCACAGCTCATTTACTTCGACGTAGTGTCTAACGAAGACGCTCTATGCAGATGTCTAAGCTCACTGACAGGAAATGCTTTTCGACGCTTTCGGAAAATGAAACGGCGCTACGGGGGGTCCTCTGCTGGACCGAGCACAATTTTGAGGTTGACACTCTCTTCGGGAAAATCAATACCAAACTAGACTTAAAAGGTCAGGAAGATTTGTGTTCGTAGAGAAAGACACCAATTTTCTCTGTTAAAAGGAACAAAACATTCTTAACAAAAGCCCTCTGCTAGATAAAAGCTCTGAAGTGGAAATGTACCTCAGTTTCCTCAGAGTAGCCTAGTGGAAAGAGCACAGGTCTGGAAGTGAGAGGACCTGGGTTCTAATCCTACTTAATCCTAACCCTACTTAAAACTCACCTCCTCCAAGAGGCCTTCCCAGACTGAGCTCCCCTTCTCCCTCTACCACCCCCCCTTCACCTCTCCGCAGCTTAACCCTCTTTTCCCCCCATCTCCCTCTGCTCCTCCCCATCTCCCTTACCATCCCCTCAGCACTGTACTCGTCTGCTCAACTGTCTATATCTTCATCACCCTATTTATTTTGTTAATGAAATGTACATCGCCTCGATTCTATTTAGTCGCCATTGTTTTTACGAGACGTTCTTCCCCTCGGCTCTATCTGTCGCCATCGTTCTCGTCTGTCCGTCTCCCCCGATCGGACCGTGAGCCCGTCGGACGGCGGGGACCGTCTCTATCTGTTGCCGACTTGTTCATTCCAAGCGCTTAGTACAGTGCTCTGCACATAGTAAGCGCTCAATAAATACTATTGAATGAATGAATAATCGCAGCTCTGCCGCTTGTCTGCTGTGTGATTCTGGGCCGGTCGCTTGATTTTTCTGTGCCTCGGTTTCCGCATCTGCAAAACGGAGATGAAAAATCCGTTCTCCCTCCCCCTTCGACTGTACGCTCTGTGTGGGACAGAGACTGTGTCCGATCTGATTATCTCGTACCTACCTCGGCGCTTAGTGCGATGTCTGCCCCACGGGAAGTGCTCTCCAATGATTATTCATTTTTATGGGGATTCGATACCTCTTCTCCCGCCTACTTAGACTGTGAACGCTATGTGGGACAGGAACGGTGTCCTACCTAATTATCTAGACATCAGCCCAGCGATGAGTGCAGTGCTCAGCACACAGTAAACACAAAGACCGACATTACTGTGGTGGCTATTAATTAAGTGCAGAGCAGCCTCAAGCTGCTTTCGAGTCGGTGTCTCCCCGTGCCTCGGTTCACAGCAGACCGGTGCATATATCCGCTTTCCTACATCTCACGCTAACTGCAACTATGTACTTGCTAAGCGCTTACTAGGTGCTCTTTCTATTTTACCCTTTCTGTTTTACCCTTCTCTCATCCTGGCCCCCAGCCCAATTCTGCCACACAGCTGCCAATGTGGCATTTTGGGTTTTGTCAGTTTATTCAGTCGCCACTCAACTGTTTAAAAAAAAAGAAAAGAAAAAGAAGAATTGCGGTTAAGAGCTAACGCTGGTTCTGAATGAAAACCTTTGTTCGTCTTTGATTCTTCCATGGAGGAACATCAAAGATGAAACATTTGTGTTCCCGGAGGACCCGGAAGGCTTCGACGGGACTCCAACTATTGTGAAAAGGGAGCAAGGCCCAAGCAATCCAGGTCCTCCTGGGTAGGATGCAAAGCATCCTTCTTTCGACACCTGTCAGGCCTTTTAAAAAAGTGGCATTTCCCTCAGCTTCACCAGCATCTGAATACCCGTCGTGGGCGGAACACACCGTACTAGGCCCCGGGGAACATACGACCGACAGAAGAGACGCAATCACAGAGACCTGGGTTCTAATCCCTGCTCTGCCACTTGTCTGCTGTGTGACCTGGGGCAGGTCGCTTCACTTCTCTGGGCCTCAGCTCCCTCATCTGTAAAATGGGGATTAAGACTGTAAGCCCACGTGGGACGGGGACTGCGTCCAACCCGATTAGCCCGTATCTACTCCGGCGTTCGGAAGACTGCTTGACACACGGTAAGCGAGCGCTGAAACACCATCCTCATCGGGTCCCGCCCTCGAAGAGCTTACAGTCTAACAGAAAAGGAGAGATCCCACCGAGTTACCAACCCGCTGACATAGTCCGCCGCCCAGGAGTTTACCACCGCACCGTGGAATCGACCAACAAACCGCCAGGAGACGGAGGCGTGGCGGCTAAGTCGCTCCCTCTGGGAACCAGGTGGGAAGCGGACCCACGCCAAAAGTCCCGCCAGACACGTTCTATGCTCCAAAGGGTCGCGCGGCTCCCTTGCCGCCCGAACGGAAGGAGAGAGAATGCAGTAACACCCGCGGACGTTCCCGAGCTGCGCTTTGGAATCGATCGATGGTATCTATCGAACACTTACCGTGCGCAGAACACCGCGCTGGGGGCTTGGGAACGTTAGAGAAGCGGTATGGAATGGTGGATAGAGCACAGACCCGAGAGCCCTGGCTCTGTGACCCGTCTGCTGTGTGAGCTTGGGCAAGTCGGTTCATTTCTGTGGATCTCAGTTCCCTCATCTGGAAAATGGGGATTGAGACTGAGAACCCCGGGGGGACGGGGACCTCGTCCACCCTGATTTGCCTGTATCCACCCTAGCGCTCAGTACTGTGCCCGGTTCAAAGAAAGAGCTTAAGAGATACCATAATTACCATTATTATTATACAGATAGAGTCGGTAGACATAATCCCTTCCTACAATAAGCTTAAAATGAATAACTCCACTTCAGATTGCCAGGAGTTAAAGTTTAAGAGGCAGTGCGCCTTTAGAGCGACTAACTGATAAACTGGTGACGTATTTAATATTTCAACATTCGGAGGTTATGTTTCCAAAAAGACCCTTCTAAACTCTTCATCAGTTTCGAGCAATCGTCTCTTACGCTTCACAGAGCAAGTCTGATCCCGTCAACTAACCTGAAACAGCAGGGCTTAATGGAAAGAACCCAGGGCTCTAAACTACAAGCTTGTCGCGGACAGGGAATAAGTCTACCTACCCCGCTGTGTCGGACTTTTCCCGGACACAGAGAACAGTGCTCTGCGCAGAGTAATCGGGAGAGCCGGGTCGTGCCCAGCTCTGTCACTGGTCTGCTATGTGACCTTGGGGAATCACCACCCCTCTGGACCTCAGTTTCCACATCTATACGATGGGGATAAGATAGACTGTGGCCCAATTTTATAACTTTCTATCTACCCAACCACGTAGAAAATGTCATACCTATCACAACTACAATGACCTAGCAAAGCAATCACATTTCATTCATTCAACAGTATTTACTGAGCGCTTACTATGTGCAGAGCACCGTACTAAGCGCTTGGAATGGGCAAATCGGTAACAGACAGAGACAGTCCCTGCCCTCTGACGGGCTCACGGTCTAATCGGGGAAGACGGACAGACGGGAACGATAGCAATAGATAGAATCTAGGAATTATGTCTACCGACTCTATCTGTATAATAATAATGGTAATTATGGTATCTCTTAAGCTCTTTCTTTGAACCAGGCACAGTACTAAGCGCTAGGGTGGATACAGGCAAATCAGGGTGGACGAGGTCCCCGTCCCCCTGATGAACATCTCATTAAAACAATAGCAAATACACAGAATCAAGTCACACGAGTCTTTACGCTACAGAACGAGGGAGGGGGAAAGCCGGTGGAAGAGTCAGGCGAAAAAAGGAACGGCGTAACTGCTCGAAGTCCAAAAAAGAATGACTGACATTCAATAATGGTTACTGGTATATTCATAGTATCTCTTTTCGCTTCCAAATTTAGGTTCCAGGAGTCTGCCCGAATATTTCCTACTGCAATAAATAGGTCTACGTCCACACAGTAGGCTTGTCGTGGGCAAGGGGACGCGTCTACCAACTGGGTGGCCGGGATCCGGCTGGCCCGCGCCCCAGTGTCACGCGCAGTGCTATCACGGGATGCTTTGCTAAAAACGAGACCAGACTCTCTAGGGGTCGCATCTGAACCATCAGGCTTTCATTTTTTGTTTATTTTTTTTTAATTAATAGGAACGAGGGTGCGGGAGGCATTGTGATCTTGTGGAAGGAGCAGAGGGACTGTGGGGGGAGCCTGAAGAGCTGGATTTTTACACCTCGCTCCACCGCTTGCCCTCTGTGCATCTCGGGTAAATCATCAACCTCTTTAGCCTCAGTTTCTTCAATTGGAAAATGGAGATAAAATAGCCTCCCTCAGACTGCAAGTTGTGTGTGGAATGGAGCCTGTGCCTATTAAGTGCTCAGTACAGTGCCCAGCACACAGAAGCACTCAATAAATATGACTGAATGAATGAATCTGATTAGCGGTATAAGCCCTAGCACATAGCATGCACTTAGTATTCTCATTATTATGATGTGATCATTTTTAGCTTGGCCCCGATTTTTCTTTTTAGAAAACAAAACCATGCGGAGAAAGCTTTAATCATGACTTACGCATACTGCTTTTGCCGAGCGTATGGGTTTTAATTGCTAGTTAAAGTCGATATGCTATAATTATGCAAAAGTTGGCTTTGTTTTTTTCACATTCAATTTGCCCCTTTGCCTAATGAAGATTATAAGTCTACATTATTCTGATAAAAATTGCATTTCAAATGAAAAAAACTAATTATTGAGCTATTCACTGGGTTGCCGTCTGCATTATTTACCTGGGCAAATTCTCTGAAATAGCTCTTTCCTCATTTATAAAACCTACCACTATCGCACGAAAAAAAAAATTACTGAGGGAATCACAGAAGGAAATCCAGTTGGGGGAGATTTGCTTTCCGATGGCTGCCGATTCTGCTGGGCATTACGGACTAACGTCTGAAGAAGACCCAGGTAATTAACCAGCCCGCACCGGGGAAAACAGACACACACACACTCTTCTAAAATAAATCGACAATAATCAATGGCATTTGAGGGCTTATTGGGTGCAGAGCACTGTACTAAACACATGGGAGAGTTCGATGCAAAGTGAGTCGGTTCACCCTGCCCTCAAAGAGTTTACAAATCTAGTGGCTCCCGGCAACACAGCGCTTTGTAAGCTCACAGTGGGCAGGCAACGTGTCTGTTTAGAAGCAGTGTGGCAGAGTGGAAAGAGCCCGGGCTTGGGAGCCAGAGGTCATGAGTTCGAATCCCGGCTCTGCCACTTGGCAGCTGTGTGACTGTGGGCGAGTCACTTCACTTCTCTGTGCCTCGCCTACCTGATCTGTAAAATGGGGATGAAGACTGTGGGCCTCACGTGGGACCACCTGATGACCCTGTATCTACCCCAGCGCTCAGAACAGTGCTCTGCACATAGTAAGCGCTTAACACGTACCAACGTTACGCCTATTATGTAGTATTCTCCAAGAGTTTAGCACAGTACTCTGCACACATTAAGCACTCAATAAATACAAAGCGGATAACATAATAACCCAGATGATGTGATGTGCTATGTGGGGTCCCCGACCCCCCGAGCCCCTGCTCTTCCTTCCTTCCTCTCCCTTCAGCACTGTGCTCATTTGTTTATATTATTTATTACCGTATCGCTTTTGTTCATGAGGTTTATATCTCCTCCATTCTATTTATCTCGACGTTGTCGTCTTGTTTTTGTCTTGTCCTGTTTGGCTCTGCCGTCTGCCGCCCCCGTTCGGACTGTGAGCCCGTCACTGGGCAGGGACCGTCTCTCTCCGTGGCCCAACTGTACATTCCAAGCGCACAGTACGGCGCTCCGCACGTAGCAAGCGCTCAATAAATACTATTGAATGAACATGAGGAGTGTTTGAACCAGGGTAGTGGCTACAGGAGGAGAGGAAAGGGCAGATCAGCGAAATGCTTCGCGAGAGAACTGGCAGACGAACCGACGGCGTCACGTGCCTCGTCTTCTCCGCTCACGCGGCCTGTTCCTACTCGGGAAATCCTGTCTTTCTCCTCCAAACTCCAGGCGGCAGAAACGCTTGCCTTCTGTGGCCATCCCAGCGTGCGCCCCGTTCCGTCCCGCTTCTTTGGGCTGCCGTGGGGCGGGAACCCACAGCGGGGGGCGGGGAGCGACAGAACGCTTTCTACCGTCCATCCGGCCGTGGGGTGAGCGCTTCCCGAGGGCACGGCAGCGTACTACCCAGTTGAGAGAGCGGAGGAGAGTTGGGACCGTGAGCCGGAAACTCCAGGAGTTTCCAGTTCTCACGGGAGCGGGGGGGGGGACGGAGCGGCGAAGAGGGGCGGCCCACGGGCGCGCGCCCTCGACCTCAGGGTGGGCGTCAAAATGGGGAGCGACGGCGCTATCACGCCGAATCGTTTCTCGTTCCACGTGGAACGGCTCCGCTAAATGGAAACTCGGGCTCCAACTCCCCGAGGGGCTATTGACGGGCCCCTTCGGGCCGCCGCCGTCTGCGGAGAAACCCGAGCGATGCTATTCCGTCCTTGAACGGACAGCTGCACGGGCCTCTCCCAACCTCACTACTCTGAGATGATCGTGGGAACTGGGCTCCGGCACACGGCGTCTCCTAGAATGGAGTCAGGACCTGACTGACAAGGGCTGAATCCGTGGCACTCGGTCACCGTTTCTATTTCTCCTCTCTTTCCCTCATCCCGGGATTCCGTCTGGCTTATTCTCGTTCTCGGCCACAGGCCTCGGGGCGATGAGAAAATGAAAACAAAAAGAGAAGAAAGACTAGGAACGAGAGAAAAGCAGCACGGCCAGTGGAAAGAGCCCAGCCCCGGGAGCCGAAAGACCCGGGTTGTAATCCCGACTTTGCCAGGTGCTCGCTGTGTGACCTTGGGCAAGTCACAGCTTCTCTGTGCCTCGGTTCTCCTGTTCCCCCTCCTACTTTTAGATCGTGAGCCCGACGTGGGACAGGGACTGTGTCCTGTCTAATTCTCTTGTATCTACCCCAGGGCTTAGGACAGTGTTTGATACATAATAATAATGTTGGTATTTGTCAAGCGCTTACTGTGTGCAGAGCACTGTTCTAAGCGCTGGGGTAACAATAATGTCGGTATTTCTTAAGCGCTCACTGTGTGTTCTAAGCGCTGGGGTAGACACAAGGGAATCAGGTTGTCCCACGTGGGGCTCACAGTCTTCATCCCCATTTTACAGATGAGGTGACTGAGGCACAGAGAAGTGAAGTGACTCGCCCACAGTCACACAGCTGACAAGCGGCGGAGCCGGGATTAGAACCCATGACCTCTGACCCCAAAGCCCGGGTTCTTTCCACTGAGTAAGCGCTCAAAAAATACCATTGGGGGTAAAAAAAAAAAAAAAAAAGAGGGAGATGACAAATGAAAAGAGGGGACAGATGTCACCAAGTCACTGCGGTGGGGTGACAACTCGGTTAGCGATGCTCTCGGAGTTTCCCCAACCGGGTCCCGTAAATAATCGAGGTCTGAAAACCTTGGGGACATTCCAGCAGTCAGATGGCCACGCCGAATGTCAACTCGGTCCCATCAGTTGCCTCACCTCTAAAACAGGGATCCGATCCTCCTCCTTCCTACTCAGACTGTGAGTCCCACGTGAGACGGGGACCGCGTCCGACCTGATTATTAGTAGGGAGGCGGCGTGGCTCGGTGGGAAGAGCCCGGGCTCGGCAGTCAGAGGTCGCGGGCTCTGACCCAGGCTCCGCCGCTTCTCCGGGTGACTTGGGGCGAGTCACTTCACATCTCTGTGCCTCAACTATCTCATCCGCAAAATGAGGATTAAGACCGCGAGCCCCACGTGGGACGACCCGACGACCTCGTATCTGTCCCGGTGCGAAGAACGGCGCTTGGCGCGTAGTAAGCGCTTACCAAATATCACTGTCGTCATTATTCCTGATTCACGTGGGGCAACCCATTACCCGGCATCTCCCCCAGCGCTTAGAACGGTGCTCTGCACCTAATAAGCACTTAACAAATACCAACATTATTATCATCATCATCTGGTACGCACCACGGCATCTAGCAGAGTGCTTGGCACTCAGTAAGCTTTTCACAAATCTACTTCACTCTCCCTTCTACCTTACCTCCCTGATTTCCTACTACAACCCAGTCCACGTACGCTGCTCCTCTAATTGCTTGCTGGCGACTCCTCGCCCACACCCTGCCTCTGGCCTGGAACTCCCTCCCTCTCCATATCTGCCCGACCATCCCTCTCCTCGCCCCCGGTGCCATATTCGAAGCCCATCTCCTCCAAGAGGGCTTCCCTGACTAAACCCTCATTTCCCCTTCTCCCACTCTCTTCTGGGTCACCCATGCGCTTGAATTTACACCCTTTGATTCACCCCGCCCTCCACCCCACAGCACCAATATACATATTTGTATTTTTTACATTGACGTCCGTCTCCCGCGGCGGACTGTACACCCTCCGTAGGCACGGAACGTGTCTACCAACTCCGCCGTATCGTACTCCCCGCGCATTCAGTGCTCCGCCCACCGTAAGTGCTCAATAAAAACAGCGTGGCTCAGGGGAAAGAGCCCGGGCTTCGGAGTCAGGGGTCATGGGTTCGATTCCCGGCTCTGCCACTTGTCAGCTGTGTGACTGGGCAAGTCACTTCACTTCTCTGTGCCTCGGTTCCCTCATCTGTAAAATGGGGATTAACTGTGAGCCTCACGTGGGACGACCTGATCACCCTGTATCTACCCCAGCGCTCAGAACAGTGCTCTGTACATAGTAAGCGCTTAACAAATACCAACATTATTATTATTATTATTAGCCCCTTGATCGACTCTAGTTTTACAGTTGGGCGGAACATTGTGGCTCGATAAGAGCACCTCTCCAGGAACACTGCAGGCCAGTCTGCGTTTTCTAACCACCACAGAACTGGGTAGAAAGGATCCCTGTAGGGAACCAGCCCTGGGCGTTGCTTTCATTCCCTACGGGACCCGAGAGATAGTAAAAAATAATAATAATAATTGGAGTATTGGAGTACTTACTATGTGCCAGGCACTCTACTATGCGCGGGGGTGGATAAGAGCAGATCGGGTTGGACGCGGTCCCTGCCCCACGTGGGGCTCACAGCCTCAATCCCCATTTTACAGATGAGGACACCGGAGCCCAGAGAAGTGAAGTGACTTGCCCAGCAGACGAGGGGCAGAGCCAGGATGAGAATCAATGACCTTCTGACTCCGAGGCCCACGCTCTATCCACTGTGCCATGCTGCTTCACACGAGATTGAGTGAACTTGGGGAGTCTGGAAAAAGGGGAGTTTGGCCCATCCTCAGTTCTTCACTATCGCAAAAAGGCAGGGGGGTCCACACGGAGAGAGGTGGTTCGACCTTCTCCGCAACCAATATTTCAACCAGTTAATTGCACTCCCTACCTTTCAAATGCCAATATTGTCAAGGATTTGCACATATAGGCTTTTGTTTTCTTTTCGGCATCCTTAGGAATCGGATGGGGACTGCATATGGTTTCCACTGTTTCTGGTTGTTTTGGGGGGGGGGGGGGGAGATTGTGTTTTTGTTTTGTTTTTTTTCATGAGAAAACAAACCCAGCATGGGTTAGGGAAAGCCCTTGCTTGCTGTCTTCCCTCTCCTAAAAAAAAAGGCCTAGACGGATGGGAATTCTGCACGCTTCTCAAGTAAATTGTTCACCTATTAAAAAAATGATAATAATGGCTTGAAACGGTAATATAATGGACCAGAAAGTGAATTTATCTCCAAGAAAATAGTAATTACTTCCTGCATAGGATATGATCAGACCAATCTTACATGGCTCGATTTCGATTTTCAGAACCCACAACATCAGAGTACACATTTAAAAAAAAACACACTAATCGCCTCATTAAAACAATTAATTGTCCCTTTTCCCAATTCTCCCATTATCTTGTGCTTAGTAGGTAGGGAGCTTAATCTAAACTACTCTCTATTTTCACACTTAATTCTTCAGTTTCTCTCAGCTTATGAAGACATTAAATTCGTCCGGGCCAGGGCCCACAGGTTCCGTTTCTTCTTCCCAGGAATACCCGAGGTGGGATTCGAAGTACCATCTAGAGCTCGGGGCTGGGAAAACCACCCCGAAACGGAATCCGACTGATTCCTCAACTGTCACTACGGCACTCTCAACGGAGCTGGCGCTAAATAAATACCCCATGGCGACAGCGATCTACTGAAAGCAAGATGAGACACAATTCTGGTGACTGGGGCTCTAGTCCTGGCTCCGCCACTGGCTGTGCACCCGCTGATCATTTCACATGCCTGTGCCTCGGTTTCCTCAGTGATAAAAGGTAATAAAAGCCCCCACGCATCGAACGGAAAGAGCGCGGGCTTGGGAGTCAGAGGTCACGGGTTCTCATCTCGGCTCCGCCGCTTGTCAGCTGTGTGACTCTGGGCGAGTCGCTTCACTGGGCCTCATTTACCTCATCTATAAAAGGGGGATGAAGACGGTGAGCCCCACAATAATAATAATAATAATAATGTTGGTATCTGTTAAGCGCTTACTACGTGCAGAGCACTGTTCTAAGCGCTGGGGGAGATACAGGGTCATCGGGTCGTCGCACGTGAGGCTCACGGTTAATCCCCATTTTACAGATGAGGTAACTGAGGCACAGAGAAGTGAAGTGACTCGCCCAAAGTCACACAGCCGACGAGCGGCCGAGCCGGGAGTCGAACTCATCGACCTCTGACTCCGAAGCCCAGGCTCTTTTCCACTGAGCCGCGCTGCTTCCCGCCATATGGGACAACCTGATCACCTGGTATCCCCCACCGCGCTTAGAACAGTGCTTGGCACGTAGTAAATACCAATATTATTATTATTATTATTATTATTAATGGGGATACTGAAAGGAATTTCTTATGGGATGATACTCTACAGTCTCTGATGAATAAGGCCTCGATATTTATATTTTGCAAACCAAACTAATGAATCCTCCTGACATTCAGAGAAATAAACGACGCTGCCTCTGGATGCAATTCTTATCTAGTCATCAACTGGATCAAAACAGCAAAGCCATAAAAATCAACAGAGCCCAGTTCCGTTCGGGGTCTCCGGCTTTTACAGCGTCAGGGCTCCGGCTCAGTCCGAGAGCATCCTTCCCCTTCACAACCCCGACGATTCTGCCCAACTTCCAAGGGGCGGGGCTTGCAGGGGCGGGATGGGGGAACCTACGAGGAAAGAGGACGACACGGCTCCCTTTCCTCTCCCCAGGGCTACCTTAGAAACCCAAAGGAGGCAGAGAAAAAAGCGGTGGGGAAATACAGTCTGCCTTGAATCACCAGTAGAGAACTCCACACTACTTACTAACTTCCCTCATTCACTCAATCGTATTTATTGAGCGCTTACTGTGTGCAGAGCACTGTACTCAGCGCTTGGAATGTACAATTCGGCAAGAGACAGAGACAATCACTGCCCAACGACGGGCTCACGGTCTAAAAGGGGCAGACAGACAGCAAAACAAAAACAAGTAGTCAGGCAACTTGTTGACACAAGGAAAACTACTCAAAAAGGCAGTCATTGCTGAGTTAACAACTGAATTTTCCTTCAGTCCCACGCATGAAGTTTCTTAGCGCTTTACCGAATAAAACGATGGGCTCTCCAGCTACGCTTTAAGCTTAGCTTTTACATTTAGCCCTTTTTGCCTATTTGGTGTTTTTTTTTTTAAAAAAAAAAAAGATTGAGCCACCTGTGATGATTTATAAACTGAAAGATGAATCCTCCGCTCTCCAAGGTTATTCTACGCACTGAGCTCCCATCTGGCAATCACCCACCAAAGGGAAGTAATGAGAAAGCAAAACATGCCTAGAGAATAAACACCACCATTTTTCCTTTGGGCTTTTGGGCTGTCTCATTTATTCTCCCTCACCTAAACACATGGGCTACTTACTCCCTTACGGCTGCTCTATCCTAGTAAGCAGGTACACCGAGAATACACTGCCCAGTGCTCTCGCGCGTGGAAAGGTTCGGGGAGGGACGCTAGCTAAAGCTTTTCTTCGAGTCCGGAGTTGCCCGGGTTCCTGAGATCCCGCAGGAATCGCATCTGTCCTCACTTGTTGGAAGGAGAAAAGACTCGGGTAGTCATATCTCCCCTCACCGCTAATCACGATGACAATAATAATACTATTGGTATCCGTTAGGCAAAATGATGGTATTTCTTAAGTACCTACTACGTGCCAAGCACCGTTCTAAGCACTGGGGTAGATACAAGCTAATCGGGTAGGACGGCGTCCCCGTCCCACACGGAGCTCACGGTCTTCATCCCCATTTTACAGACGAGGCGACTGAGGCACGGAGACGTGACTTGCCCGAGATCACCCGGCAGACACGTGGCGGGACTGGGATTAGAACTCGAGTCCTCCGGACTCCCAGGCCCGTACTCTATCCGCTAGGCCACGCTGCAAGGACTATTTTAAGAGCTGGGGCAGATACAGGTTAATCAGGTCAGGGACGGTCCCCGTCCCAACTGAGGCTCACAGTCTAAGTAGAAGGGGGAAGAGGTATTAAATCCTCGCGGTACGAAGGAGGAAACTGAGGCTGAGAAGTTAACCGACTGGCCCAAGGTCACCCGGCAGGCAAGTGGCAAAGGCAGGATTAGAACTCAGGTCCTCTGACGCGTGTGCTCTTTCCACCAGGCCGCGCTGTCTCCCCTTGGCACTTAGATAGGTATTTTGTACTCCGTTGGTTCCTTCAATATGCAATTTATCCTGGTGTCTCTTTTTCACTGAATTGTAAGTTCTTTGAAGGCAGGGATCATGCCCACTACCTACCGTGCTTCCTCAAGTGGTTTAACACAGGACTCTGAAGAGAGGAAGCGTTTGATAAATACCGTCGACTGAATGATACCGGTTCCCCAGGCAGGGACGGTTTGAGACGGTCGGATGCCCCGGGAAAACGAGGATTTCTGGCCAAATTCAGAAGGGCCCTCGGTCCAGATCGGAGGAACCGGAAAATATCAAAAGGAATGTGACAGAATATCTATAATATCAGATAGTGGCTAGGGTAGGAGCTTAGGGCAGGAAAACGCCTAAAAGCCACCCTCTTCTGCACCACCTCCATCTGGACCGAGTCAGGCAATCAAAGGTATTTATCGAGTGCTTACTGTGTGCAGAGCACTGTACTATGCACCTGGGAGAGTAAAATATAGCTGTCGCATTCCCTGCCCACACGAGCTTACAGTCTAGAGGGGAAGGGAGTGAGACAGAGTTCACCCCACTGTAATAATGTTGGTGTTTGTTAAACGCTTACTATGTGCAGAGCACTGTTCTAAGCGTTGGGGGAGATACAGGGTCATCAGGTCGTCCCACCTGAGGCTCACGGTTGATCCCCATTTTACAGATGAGGGAACTGAGGCCCAGAGAAGTGAAGCGACTCGCCCACAGTCACACGGCTGCCAAGTGGCAGAGCCGGGATTCGAACCCATGATCTCCGACTCCCAAGCCCGGGCTCTTTCCACTGAGCCACGCTGCTTCTGGTTGGCTAGATCGCTCGGGGAAGTCCTTTTTATCTCCTTTTCTATATTATAGGCATGGCTTTAGTGCAATCCAATTTAAACTCAGAGTTCCTTAATGACCGGGTACTTTTCTGTATTTACGTTTCTATGGCTCCCATCACATTGGGAAGCTCTTATCAGTATCGATCGTATTTATGGAGCACTTACACTGCGCAGAGCACCGTACTAAGTGCCTGGGAGACTTCGATATAACAGGATGGGTAGACACGTTCCCCGCCCACGATACTTCACGTCTAATTTCCACGACGAGATCGGCGGCGTTACAGAAGGTGCCCGCAGCGCAAGGGGCTTCCCGATGCCAGGTCGGGTTCATTCATTCGATGGTATTTGCTAAGCGCTTACTGCGTGCCAAGCACTTGGGAAAGTACTATATAACAATCAACGGTGACATTCCCTGCCCGCAACGAATATACAGTCCAGAGGTGGGGAGACAGCCAGCAACACAAATAAATGAAATTACAGATAGATACGTAAGTGCTGGGGGGTTGGGGCGGGGGGGGGGGGGGGGAATTAAAGGGAGCAAGTCAAGGTTTGAAGTTGTTCCTTTTAAACTCTTCCGAATCCACCGTATTTGACCTAGATCGCTTGCAGACATTGAAAGATCGTTCGGAACACCCTAATCGTTCTCGATTCTAAATACCAGAATGTCTGATCAGACTATCTTTAAATCATCCAAATATGGCACACAAACACTTAAAAATATAAGTGTTCACACTTCCCCTTCTAAATATTGCCACACCGTGAAATTCACAAAAGGGCATTTCACAATTTGGACTCACCATATGATAAAATCATTACCCCTAAACACTTAATCTTTGAAATTATATGTTGATAGCCCTACCTATGAAAATTATCAATTGGAGTTATAGCCCTTTTACGATCAAAATCTGAAAATCCGTTACATTTAACCAGTGTTAGCTATTATAATCTTATTTCTAGCTTTTTAAAGTCTTCAACTTATAAAAAGTAAAATCTGGATAACGTTTTTTAAAATTATTATTTATTTTCACAGACCAACAGGGTGATTTGGGGGGGGGGGGGGAGGTGCTCATCTGCCTGTTCATTCAACGGTATTTATCGAGCACTTACCACGTGCAGAGCACTGTACTAAGCGCTTGGAATGTACAATTCGGCAACAAAAACTGTTGTGCTAGTTTTCAAAGTAGCACCATATCATAGAGTATGGAATTTGAGACAGTATCTCGTAACTGCCAACAATGATGTGGCCTGGAAGTCAGAAGGACCAGGATTCTAATCCCGGCTCACAGCCTACGTTCGAACCTGGGCAAGTCACAACTCATCAGCGCCTCAATTACAACATATGTAAAATATCCGAATTCACGTCTACATCATGAGGATATTTACGAAGCGTTTACTTGGTGCCGAGTGGCGTGCTGAGCCCTGGGCAAAGTTAGACGCGGCCCCTGGATCTCGAGTTCCCACAAGCTCCTAAAAAGGGGAGGTCGAGTGACACACATAAAAGAGGACGAAGGGATGAGAGCACAAAAACCATTTCAATCGATCGTGTTTATTTAGCACTGGGTGTGGGCGGGCGGGGCACTCTAATAAAAAGAGCGCTTGATGAGAGCGCGCTGGGGAGCAACGTGGCCTAATGGATAGAGCCCAGGTTTGGGAGTCAAAGGACCTGGGTTCTAATGCCGGCTCCGCCACTTGTCTGCTGTGTGACGCCGGGCGCGTCGCTTCACTTCTCTGTGCCTCAGTTACTTCATCTGTAAAAGAGTGCGAGCCCCATATGGGACAGAGACCGTGTCCAACCCGATCATCTCGTACCTTCCCGGCGCTTGGTACGGTGCCCGGCACACAGTAGGCGCTTAATGCCACGGTTACTATGATTACGTTATTATGAAAGACAAGGACCGTGACAGCTACGACAAGAGGGACGACGTTCGAGGCGTCCCAGGGTCTAGCAGCCGCGGCGGCGGCCACGGGGCAACTGCCAACGTTTTCCGCTCCCGTCCTCGGCCGGAGAACGAGAGGACGGAGGAGGTCCGTCTGGCCGGGGGTGGGGAAGGGGCCGGGCCGCTTCTCTCCGCGGCGGCGGGCTCTGACCGTAGGTTGCTAAGGGACGGCTGGTCCTCAGTGTCCTAGCTGGAGAAAAAGAGGAAAAAGGGAGTCCTAGTCAGGTGTTTTGGGGGGGGCGAGGGTAAGGATAGGGGACTGGGGACCTCTCTCCCAAGTGGCGAACTTCGGGGGTCCGGTGGAAGGGGCCCGGCCAAGGGCTCACGCCTTGCGCACGCTCCTCCGTCTCCCTCTGGTTTTTCATGGTGCCTATACCCTCTGCGAGCTCGTCTTCTAGACTGCGAGCTCGCTGTGGGCAGAGGACGAATCTACCGACTCTGTGGCGCGGTTCTCTCCCAAGCGCTTAGTACGGAGCTCTGCAAACGGTCGGCACTCAATCGATACCATCGATCTGACTCTAACCATTAAATATTTCAGTACTAGGTTCACACACACCACACCATTCCCGATCGGTTTTGCCTCTAAAGCTCGATGCAGACCGTTTCCTTTACTTCAATTTTTTTGTTCCCCAAGCGCCTGATTCAGTGCACACCACGCTAACTCCTCTAACACAGGGATTGTGTTTTATTTTCTTCCTTTTTTTGTTTTCCAGCAGTTTATAATAGGCCTCTAATCGTTGATACTGAGGACGATGACCCAACGGTACGTCTGACCACATAGGATTAAAAAGTATAAATGCTCTAAATTTCCAGATTGTAGATTTAAAATTCCAGCAAAACATGAGTTTTACATATTAAATCACTCCCACACACTTCCTTCCAATTACTCCTTTCAATTTTTCTGAACTCGTAAAGTGAACTACGCTAACGAAAGCTTGACATTTCCTCCCATAGGCTCCGAAGGACATAAACAAGTAAATAGTTACATAGGTTTAGATAAATATACCGGTGCCGGTTTACAAAAGAATTCACAGCACTGACAAACACTGAAAGAACTAGTGAAGAGTCAAAAAAACTACATTCCTTTCCAATTCCAAAAGTATCTTTTTTAAATGGCACTGGTTACGCGCTTTTCTAAGCACTGGAGACTGTAAGCCCGTCAATGGGCGGGGACTGTATCTGTTGCCAATTTGTCCATTCCGAGCGCTTAGTACAGTGCTCTGCACATAGTAAGCGCTCAATAAATACTACTGAATGAATGAATAAGCACTGAGGTAGACAGAAGGTAACGAGGCTGGACACAGTCCCTGTCCAACATAGGATTTACAGTCTACATTGGAGGGAGGAGGATTTAATCCTCATTATTATTTTATTTTTTTAACAGATAACAGACACAGAGAAGAGACCTGCCCAAGTGACCAGGAGACCAGTGGCAGACCTGGAATTAGAACCCGGGTCTTCTCGATTCCCAGGCCTGTGCTCTTTCCACTAGGCCACGTTGCTTCTCCAAGTGTCCTACGCGAGCATTTCTCCAGACGTGGACTGTACTTCTAACCTGGTTTATCAATCCTTCCACACCAGTATTTGAATTCCTTGGGGCGAGGCAGGAAACAAGATAGGTTACAGAATCAACAAGTACTAGACGGCTCATCCCGCTTTAAAGACAAATACTTCTGAGGGTGCGACTGCATCCGGGAGCGTGGAGAGTCGGTCATTCTTTCAACTGTATTTACTGAGCGCTTCCCGTGTACAGAGCACTGTCCCAGACGCTCGAAAGAGTACAATATAACAACAAAAGGACACATCCCCTGCCTGCAATGAGCTTACGGTTCAGAGGTGAAGACGGAGTCTTTGAAAAACGCTCTGCATTGTGCATTTTGTCCACACATCGCCGGTCAGGGACCATTTCTGCCTGCCATATGGGCGACCTCTACTCCGACACCAACGCGCGGGTGAAGAGGTAGGGCCCCGAAGCCGTGTCGTCACCTAGCCACCCTCCACCCACACCCCCCCCCACCACCGCCCCCGCCCCACACCTGCATTTGCCCTGCTCCGATGACCCTCGTCTCACTTCAAAATCAGCTCGGCTCACTGTGCGGAAGACCGCTGCGGGATAACCCTCTCTGGGATTTCATTTTGCAGCTGGTGTGCTTGGTTTTGTTTTCGCCAGAAGGTGGGGGTAAAAAAAAAAACCAACACATCAGTGGTATTTAGTGAACCCTTAATGGGGGCAGACCCTTTTTTTTTTCTAATGGCATTTATTAAGCACTTACCATGTGCCAAGCGCTGCACTAGGCCCTGGGGTAGACCCAAGCTAATCAAGTTGGAACGCAGTCCACGTCCCTCGGAGGGCTCACGGTCTTAATCCCCGTTTTACAGATGGGGTAAGTGGGGCGCAGAGAAGATGAGTGGAGGAGCCAGGATTAGAACCCAGGTCCTTCTGACTCCGGGCCCATGCTCTATCCACGAGGCCACGCTGCTTCTCTAACAGTTACCGTGTGCAGAGCACTGTAATAATAATAATAATAATAATAATGTTGGTATTTGTTAAGCGCTTATTATGTGCAGAGCACTGTTCTAAGAGCTGGGGTAGACACAGGGTAATCAGGTTGTCCCATGTGAGGCTCACAGTTAAGCCCCATTTTACAGATGAGGTAACCGAGGCACCGAGAAGTTAAAAATAAAATAAAAATTGTGGTATTTGTTAAGCGCTTATTATGTGCAGAGCACTGTTCTAAGAGCTGGGGCAGACACAGGGTAATCAGGTTGTCCCATGTGAGGCTCACAGTTAATCCCCATTTTACAGATGAGGTAACCGAGGCACCGAGAAGTTAAAAATAAAATAAAAATTGTGGTATTTGTTAAGCGCTTACTATGTGCAGAGCACTGTTCTAAGCGCTGGGGGATACAAGGTGATCAGGTTGCCCCATGTGGGGCTCATAGTTTTAATCTCCATTTGACAGTTGAGGTAACTGAGGCACAGAGAAGTGAAGTGACTTGCCCACAGTCATACAGCTGCAAAGTGGCAGAGCCGGGATTCAAACCCATGACCTCTGACTCCCAAGCCCGGGCTCTTTCCACTGAGCCACGCTGCACCGACTGCTTGGAAAAACACAAGAGTTGGTATACACGCGATCCCCGCCAACACAGATCTTATGGCCTAGACGGGGGGAAACGACATTAAAATACATTACAGAGAGAGGAAAGAGTAGAAGAACTTTCACCTAAGTAATAATGATGTTGGTATTTGTTAAGCGCTTACTATGTGCAGAGCACTGTTCGAAGCGCTGCGGTAGACACAGAGGAATCAGGTTGTCCCACGTGGGGCTCACAGTCTTAATCCCCATTTTACAGATGAGGGAACTGAGGCCCAGAGAAGTTAAGTGACTCGCCCACAGTCGCACAGCTGACAAGTGGCCGAGCTGAGATTCGAACTCATGAGCCCTGACTCCAAAGCCCGTGCTCTTTCCACTGAGCCACGCTGCTTCTCTGAAAGTACTGAATTTAGACTGTGAGCCTCATGTGGGACAGGGACTATCTGACCTGACGATCTTGTATCTACCCCAGATTATTACGGCAATTAATACCATAATTACTATTAATAGCAGCAGTGTGACTGAGGGGTACACAGCGAAATGTACAGTTAATGCAGAGGGGAAGGTAGAGGGGGAAATTCATTCATTCATTTCATTAGTACAGTGCTCTGCACATAGTAAGCGCTCAATAAATACTACTGAATTCACTTAATAGTATTTATTGAGCGCTTACTATGTGCAGAGCACTTGTACTAAGCACTTGGAATGTACAAATCGGTAACACATAGAGACAGTCGCTGCCCACTGACGGGCTTACAGTCCAATCGGGGGAAACGGACGGACAAAAACAATAGCAATAAATAGAGTCGAGGGGATGAACACCTCATTAAAACAACAGCAAATAAATAGAGTCAAGAAATAAGGGCGTATTACTACACTTCTCCTAAGACGCTGCGCGCATCCCTCCACGACGGCTCGAGTCCACATTCCACAATGGCGCACCCATCAGGAGAGGGCACGGCGGTTTCCGCGGGGGGAGTGAGAGTGTGGGACGGCGCACAACGAACCATCATCCCGCCTGCAAACTACCGGCAAGCGGCGCGGCCAAGTGACGAGAGCACGGGCCTGGGAGGTAGAAGGTCCCGAGTTCTAATCCCAGCTCTGCCACCTGTCTGGGCCAGTCGCTTCAACTCCCTGGGCCTCGGTTTCCTCTACTGTAAAATGGGGATATCCCGTTCTCCCTCCCACTTAGACCGCGAGCCCCAGGCGGGACAGGGACTTGCATCTATCCTTAAAACAGTGTTTGATACACTGGACGCACTTAATACCATTATTTTTTAAAAAAAACCTCTCAGGCACAAGTCCTACCGGAGGTAGGCCAATCACCGTGTGCTCTTTGCAGAATAGTATACTGAATTTATTTTATTTTAGAGTTCTTCTTCTCTTCGAACTGTATCTCTGGCCTCACCCCATAAACCCACCGGCTACCCTCGTGGGTCTACTCCCACAAGACCTCAATAATGATATTTAAGAGTTGCGGCCTTTTGGTGACGAAAAATGACAAGGGTGCAGAATTAGCTCCAGATTCATTCATCTATTCCTCTTGATTCTATTCATCGTGATTAAATTGTCTTGCTTTTGTCCGTCTGTCTCCCCCGATTAGACTGTAAGCCCGTCAACGGGCAGGGATTTTCTCTATCTGTTGCGGAATTGTACATTCCAAGCGCTTAATACAGTGCTCGGCGCATAGTAAGCACTCAATAAATAACTATTGAATGAATGAATCAATTCATTAGCAGCAGGTTAGCAGCGTGGCTCAGTGGAGAGAGACCGGGTTGGGAGTCAGAGCTCATGGGTTCGAATCCCGGCTCTGCCACTTGTCAGCTGTGGGACTGTGGGCAAGTCACTTAGCTTCTCGGTGCCTCAGTTCCCTCCTCTGTAAAATGGGGATTAACCGTGAGCCTCACGTGAGACAACCCGATGACCCTGTATCTCCCCCAGCGCTTAGAACAGTGCTCTGCACAGAGTAAGCGCTTAACAAATACCAACATTATTATCACTTTCATTAAACTTAAGGACGTACCGAACGACACCCGTTGAGACTATGATCGGGCTACCCCAAAGACAACTGGAATGACAGCTCAAAGTCACAGTCCTAAAAAATCGGGAATAACTACGCAACCCGTCACATCGGATCCTCCTAACACTCTTTCCCGATCCGGACTATCCGGGGAATTTACTGACCTTAATACACGAGGTGAGTCAAAAATAGGAGGTTCCATTCCCAATTTAAAAATCAGAACACATACGGTGGGCTCATCGATAATTTTCAGTAGAATACTGAGGAATTAGGAAACATTCTCCTCCCGGCACACCTCTGACCCGATACGACGCGATGCCATTTCAGAAGGAGCAGATTTGCCCTGACGTACGGAGCCGGTCCAGAGAGCTGAGCCCCGGAAGAGTTTTCCGTAACGTGAAAATCTTCGGAAACACCTCCCCTACCACCGCTCTGTCCCCAGGAGCGGCATCCAAAGGACACCGGAATGATGAAGCGGCATGGAGCGGTGGAAAAAGCACGGGCTGGGGAGTCACAAGTCATCGGTTCGAATCCCGCCTCTGCCACTTGTCAGCTGTGGGACTGTGGGCAAATCACTTTTCTTCTCTGGGCCTCAGTTCCCTCATCTGCAAAATGGGGATTAAGACTGCGAGCCTCACGCGGGACAACCTGATGACCCTGTATCTCCCCCAGCGCTTAGAACCGTGCTCTGCACATAGTAAGCGCTTAACAAATACCAACATTATTATTATTATTATTATTATTATGCCATCTACCTTCACGGTTAACACGCACTGACCTCTATCAAGGACTTTTTTTTAAGGGCACGTGCTAAGTGCTTACTGTGTGCCCGGCACGGTACTACGTCCTGGGGCGGACTCAAGCTAATCGGGTTGGACCCAGCCCTTGTCCCACGTGGGGCTTCACCCTCATTTTAGAGAAGAGGAACAAAGAAGTTAAGAGACTCGCCTAAGGTCACACAGCAGCCAAATGGCGGAGCAGGGGTTAGAACCCGGACTTGTCGCCTAGGAATTTATTGAAGCCCTTCGTTAAACAATGCTAACCGCAACGTGGGGTGACGCCGTCCATCAAGCCCATCGTTAAAAAACCGGCTAACCTCACTCCAATATTCCCTCTCTGAGAAGGGAAGGATCCTGGATTAAAAAATGTCCAAGTAGGCAGATGGGGCAGGTTATAGAGATGGACTCTGGAGCAAATCAGTTCGGGCCAGAGTGTCCCAAGGCAACTCAAATGCCCCAATCTGGGGGGAGAGGTATACTACAAGACCCCTGCCTCACACGAGCACTGTAAAATATTATTAATGAAAATATCTAGAAGGTACTTTAAGACTTCTGGAACAAGGGCTTCCTCGATCAATCAATCAATACTCAATCAATTCATTCAATAGTATTTATTGAGCGCTTACTATGTGCAGAGCACTGTACTAAGCGCTCAATAAATACTATTGAATGAATGAATGAATTGATTGAGTATTGAATGAATCAATCGATAATCAATTCATTCATTCAATAGTATTTATTGAGCGCTTACTCTGTGCAGAGCACTCTACTAAGCGCTTGGAATGGACAAATCGGCAACAGATAGAGACAATCCCTGCCCACTGACGGGCTTACAGTCTAATCGGGGGAGACGGACGGACAAAAACAACAGCAATAAATAGAATCAACAGACCAACGGTCAATGGTACGTACTGAGCACCTACTCGGTAAAGAGCACTATTCTAAGCACTCGAGAAAACGTGACGGAGGGAATAGAGGCGATAGCTGCCCCCCAAGAACTTACAGTTTAGCAGGGGAGACGGGCAGTAAAAAAAATTACAGGAAGGGGGAGGCAACCGGATATGAACACCAGTGTCTCTGGAGTACGGTAATTACTCAAGTGTTTCAAGATACAGACTCAGGCGTATCCTAAAATTACAATAATCCTGTTTTATGATTTTTAAGACCCGCTCCTCCTCTACACAAATAAAAGAAAACTTCTATGTTCACCAGTACACTAGAGAACGCCCGCCTTACCGGCATCACAAAGAATCGCGGGGGACCTACACAATAGGCTACAATAATAATAATAATAATAATAATGTTGGCATTTGTTAAGCGCTTACTAGGTGCAGAGCACTGTTCTAAGCGCTGGGGGAGATACAGGGTCATCGGGTTGTCCCACGTGAGGCTCACAGTTAATCCCCATTTTACAGATGAGGGAACTGGGGCACAGAGAAGTGAAGTGACTTGCCCACGGTCACACAGCTGACAAGTGGCAGAGCCGGGACTCGAACCCATGGCCTCGGACTCCCAAGCCCGGGCTCTTTCCACTGAGCCACGCTGCTTCTACAAGCCACACAGCATTAAAATAACTGCTGAAAACAAAACTTGCTCCAGGGAAACTCCCCTCAAGTCTAAATCCAGTTCAAAGCTATTTGAAATAAGTGCTGAAGAATAAAATTTCTTTAAGTCTTTGACTTTGTTAGCCATTATGGGGAAGCAGCGTAGCTCAGTGGAAAGCGCCCGGGCTTGGGAGTCAGAGATCATGGGTTCGAATCCCGGCTCTACCACTTGTCAGCTGTGTGACTGTGGGCAACTCACTTCACTTCTCGGTGCCTCGGTTCCCTCATCTGTAAAATGGGGATGAAGACTGGGAGCCTCACGTGGGACAATCTGATGGCCCTGTATCTCCCCCAGCGCTTAGCACAGTGCTCTGCACATAGTAAGCGCTTAACAAATACCAACATTATTATTATGTGCCCTTTGTGCCACTTCTAGGTGCTTAGAAAGGTTGCTGTTGATAATGCCCGTGAAGTGTAAACTTTAAGTTGCCTCAACTCCACCCTGCCGAATGAAAATCCAAGAAACCTTTGTTTCGGCAATGCCAGTGTCCATACTCTAAGGCAACTCTGGGGTGTCCAGCATTCACTCCACCATGACTGCTCACTAAGATAAAATCAAAACTGGGGTGGAAGGGTGGGAGAACGGTCTTCCCAGAGCAATTACTC
Source organism: Ornithorhynchus anatinus (assembly GCF_004115215.2). Lineage (NCBI taxonomy): Eukaryota > Metazoa > Chordata > Mammalia > Monotremata > Ornithorhynchidae > Ornithorhynchus > Ornithorhynchus anatinus. The sequence continues at coordinate 62,035,688 of NC_041735.1, read as the reverse complement.
GCCTAATTAAATATGCCCCTAACCCTTTGATAATTCTACTCCAATTTTTAGAGCATTCCAAGCAAGATGAGTTGATGTAATACAGATGTCATACAGACTGAAAGAATGAAAAGTAGCAGGAGCAACTGCTTTTCTGATCATCGGTAAAAAGACCATAATATATAAAATGAGAAGCAGTGGGGCCTACTGGAAAGAGCACGGGAGTCTGAGGACCTGGGGTCTAATCCCAGCTCTGCTAGTTGTCTGCTGTGTGACCTTGGGCAAGCCGCTTCACTTCTCTGTGCCTCAGTTACTTTACCTGAGAAAGGAGATGAAAAACTATGAGCCCCATGGGGGACATGACTGTGTCCGGTCTGATTAGTTTGTATCTTCCCCAGGACTTCCCCCGATGAGACTGTGAGCCCGTCAGGGGGCAGGGACTGTCCCTATCTGTTGCCGAACTGTGCATTCCAAGCGCTTAGTACAGTGCTCTGCACATCGTAAGTGCTCAGTAAATGCTATCGAATGAATTGAATGAATGGCTCTGTGCCTGATCCCTAGGAAGTGCTTAACAAATACATGAGAAGCAGCACGGTTTAGTGGAAAGAGCCCGGGCTTGGGAGTCAGAGGTCGTGGGTTCTAATCCCGGCAGCGCCATTTATCAGCTGTGTGATTTGGGGCAAGTCACTTCACTTCTCTGGGCCTCAGTTACTGCATCTATCAAATGGGGACTGTGAGCCCACGTGGGACAACCTGATTACCTTATATCTACCCCAGCGCTTAGAACAGTGCTTGGCACATAGGAAGCGCTTCACAAATACCATCATTATTATTTATACGGGGGTATGTGCTTATATGTACTATCGGGCTGCCCAGAACAAACTGAGTATACTAGCTGAAGTGGAGTATTTACTGAGCGCCTATTGTGATCTGAGCGATGTAGTACTCCCTGAGAAAGAATGCAAGGTGAGAATCGGAGCCTCCCCGGCCCTCCACGGTTCAAAATCTAAGAATATGATGGAAGAGAGAAGGCTCATGCCCGACACATAAGGAAAGACGGAACAACAAAACACTAAAGCAACACAGGCGACCTGGGGAAACTCGTAAATCACAACAAAAACGTGGTAGCTTACTGTGGTTGGTATTAAAGAGACATTCCTTGACATTTCCATTAACAGATTCATCTCATTAAATCACCACCCTCGGTGAAAAATACTTAGCTTGAATAAGCACGGGCAGAACTAGGGCTGTAACCAAAAAGAGAAATTACTAACCTAAGCATTACCTAAAGCAGAAAGATACTATTAAAGCAAACATTCTAGCAAAAACAAAGAGGGCCCAGGTGTTCCAAGTTCCCTTCTGGTATGTGCCAGTGTGACACTTCTGAAAATTAAACGGAATTTCCTTATAACAGAGGGGTCGTGCTCTTAACGGCACCTCCCGCTCACGAAAAAAATCCCCTCTGTACTTCTCACATACCCCCACAAAACCAATTTTTCCACCGCCGCCCCGTCACGGTGTATCCAGATGTACACCGTCTGAAGAATGTTCCCTAATTTTCTTGAATAACTGCCCGTCCAAAATGGGAACCGAAGACGTGCTTTGCGGCAGACCAACTGCACTTTTTCTCTGGCGTTACTTTTTAATCACAGCGGACCATACTGACCCATCCCACTTTATCATGAGAGTCTCTAGCACCTGAAATAATTTTCAACTTCCAGGAAGGATGCTAAATGAACTCAAATATACCCAAGCAACTGTTCCCTCACTATTATTTCAAGTTTCATCCCTAGAAAATAGTGGGGGGAGAGAGGAGAAAATCATATTATTGACTGTTCACTCCTTCTGGGCAAGGACCGTTATCGACCAACTCTATTATTTTGTACCTTCCCAAGTGCTTAGTACAGTGCTCTGCACTCAGCAAGCAATCAGGGAATACCACTGAATGATTGGTCATCTAGATTTTTCATTTATTTTCCTGACCTCGTTTGGAGCAAGAACAAAGGGCTAAACAGCAGAGAAAACTATGAGAACACCAAACCAAACACATGGTGTGCATTATGTTTAGACTAGACTGTAAGCCCGTCAAAGGGCAGGGACTGTATCTGTTGCCGACTGGTACATTCCAAGCGCTCAGTACAGTGCTCTGCACATAGTAAGCGCTCAATAAATACAATTGAATGAATGAATTATGGAGGACAAAGGCCGGCAGCCGACCTTCTCTACTCCCAGGCAGTAAAGATGCATTAATAATGAAGGCCACTATACAAAAAGTCCGACTATTATACCTAGACCTCCACTGCATAAAAAAAACTAGATCATTTAAGTGACAACGTATTGCAGGAAAAAAACCAGGACTTTGAGGATTTTCAAATCCTCTAAAATTTGACTGCAGGTAGCAGGATAGAAAAGTTAGCGAAGAGCCAAGCACTCTGCTGTACTTTAAACTTTAAGCTATCATATTTCTTGGGTCCAAAGCCCAGTACATTAATTTGCTCGGTTGTGAAATGTATCCCTTTCAGTTTGACTTAATCTAGTTAAGTATTCTATCCTTAGGGCTCCCACTTCTGGTACTGGTAATGTGCTATGACCGGAGGGGGGAAAAAAAAAAAAGCCCCAAACAAGCAAACGTTACCGAAGCATTCGTGTTACCGATGAATGGCCGCTCCCGGCCTTCACACCTAAATGAAAAAGCGACTACAAAACCGATAAGTCTTTGGGAAGGGCAAGAAATCCTTTGAAATAAAGTTTGAAAGCGGTGACCAACAAAAACCCAGCGGAGATTCCGCAAAACGAACGGCGAGGCCCATTTTCCATCGGCTTGTCTCGGAGAACACCTTTCTAGAAGACCCTTGTTGAGCAAATGAAAAAAGATACACAGAGCGCACTGACTATCGAGTATCTTCAGGGCAGAGAGCGAGGCTCCAGCACCCGTGTCGGGTCAGAGACACACGTCCGGGCCCGCGAGCCACACGACAGCCGACGATCCCGTCGCCTCCATCATCGCGCGACCCACACAAAAACCATCCGGGCGGTCATTCGATCGTGGGTGCTTACTGGGTGCAGAGCACCGTCCTAAGCTCCTGGGAGAGTTACGATACCACAATAAACAGGCTCCTTCCCTGCCCACGGCGAGCTCGCGGTCTACATTAACTCTCTTCCCCTCTTCCAAGCCCTTCTGAGAGCTCACCTCCTCCAGGAGGCCTTCCCACACTGAGCCGCCCCTTTCCCTCTGCTCCTCCCCTCCGCCCTCTGCTCTTCCCTCCCCTCCCCTCAGCACTGTGCTTCTCTGTAAATATTATTTATCACCCTATTTATTTCGTTCATGAGGCGTACACCTCCGTGATTCTATTTATCTTGATGACGACGTCTCGCTCCGCTTTGCCGTCTCCCCCGTCTAGACCGGGAGCCTGTCGCGGGCAGGGATCGTCTCCCTCTGGGGCCGCCTCGTACAGTCCCACGCGCTCAGCACGTTGCTCTGCCCCGAGCAGGCGCTCAACAAATACTACCGGATGAATGAATCCATCACAAAACGTGAAACCAAAAGAGGGAGGCAGAACGTCAGCTCCGAGGAAGGACTCGGCCAAAACCAACCCTTCGGCGCCAGCGCGGGGTGACTTGGCCCAGTCGCTTGATTCGGCGCCTGGAAGGTATCCGGGCTGCTCGCCACTAATAAAACGAGAACGCCCGGGGAGGTCCCGATCCTTAAATATCGATCTATTTACACGGCTGTAGACGGACAGATCTGTAGACGAGAACGGAGACGGATTGATCGAGACGGGTAGAGAACGCGTCCAGCTCTCCTAACCCTCGATGTGAGACGGGCGGGGGCCCCGCCGAGGCGGTCAACCCGCCGCGAAGGGGTCTTAATTTAAAAAAAGGCAAAAATCCCAACGGTCAGTCGGCGCCGACCCGGTCGAACTACCACCTCCCGCCCAGAGGACCATGAAGGCACCGAAACCGATCCAGATATCCCCCACCCGGAGACCGAAATAGCCAAGGCCCGTGGAATCCGTTCTCCTATTGACAGGCCTCGTCGCCTCCAGTTTTTTGGAGCCGATCGTCGACGTCAACGCTCGGTCCTGCGGGCGCGTCGCCCCGTCGCCCCCTTTTCAAGTCAAAAAACTTAAAAAAGAAAGAAAACGCCGGGGTGAGGGGGCAAAATAAAATAAAAAAAAAAAATAGGCCCTCGGGCCTGCGAAAACGGCAGCCCAGGCGCCCAAAGCATCTATCGCAGGAGACGCGATAAAAAGGGGCGTTTTTCCAAGGAAGCAAAAGACTTTCCTGCAAAAGAGGAGCCTTGCGGTACCTTGGAAAAATGTCCTTTTTCTCTTTCTTCCCCTCCCTCAGGTCGGTCCCTTTTTTGTTGTATTTTTTTTTTTCCTTTTGGAGGGGGGGGGGTCGGCCTTCGTGGGGTCAACACGGTTTGGAGGGGGAAGGGGAGGGAGGAGGGGCCGCCCCGGCCTTCCCTTCATCCCATCGTATTTCCGGGGCGCTCACTGTGTGCGAAGCGCTGGGGACGTCCCGTCCGGCGACAGAGAGGGGGATTTCGAGTCCCGGGGTGGGGCGCCCCTTTCCTTCAACCCCCTCTTTGCTGAGCGCGGAACTGTGTGCGCAGCGCTGTGCCCCGCTCCCTCCCCGGCCGGTCCTGACCGGTGGGGTGCGACTGGTGGGGGAGGGACGGGAAGGACGGGATAAATCACCGCCCCCTCCCCAGCTCGGGGATGTGCTGGGCGCTCAACTGTGTGCGCGGCGCTGTGCTCCGCTCCCTCCCCGGCCGGTCCTGGGGGGGGGGGGGGGGGGGGATGCGGTGTGCGCTTCACTCTGTGCGCAGCGCTGGGCTCCGCTCCTTCCGCGGCCAGTCCTGGGGGGAGGGGCGGGACGGGCCGAGTGGGGGCGGGGGATGCGTTGCGCGCTGACCGTGCGCGGAGCGCTGGGGGCCCGGCCCGGCCCTGCCTCCGCCGCCGCCTCTTACCTCAGTGAACATCCTTCCAGCCCCGACCCGCGGCTCCTCCGTCCCTCCTTCCGTCCGTCCGTCCGGTCCCCTAGCCTCGCCTCATGGCCCCAGCGCGGGCGGCTGTCGGGGGTCCGTCGGGGGAGGGAGGGGGGGGTCCGTCGGGGCTGTGGCGGCGGGCTGGGGGGGGGGGGGGGGGCGGGGCGCGTCAGCGGGTCGGGGCGGTGGGGTCCGGCGGGGCTCCGGCCGCCCGCCAAGCAACAGCCGCCATCTTGGGGGGGGCCACGTCCGCCTCCCGCCCGCACGCGCCCTCCCATTGGTCCGCCGCCGCCGGGGGGCGGGGCCGTCCCGGGGCACACGCGCCCTCCCATTGGTCCGCCGCCGCCGGGGGGCGGGGCCGGCCCGGGGGCGGGGCCGCACCGCCGCGCCTCAACACAGCCGGAGGGGCAGGCGCGCTAGGACGGGGGAGGGGCGGGGGGAAGCGAGAGGTGAGACATGCGCGGTAGCCGAGGAGAAGAGGGGAATCGAGAGGAGGGACATGCGCAGGAGACGAGGAGACGAGGGGAGGGAGGGGGAGAGAGAGGAGGGACATGCGCGGTAGGCGAGGCGACGGAGGGAGGGAGGGGGAGAGAGAAGAGGGACATGCGCAGTAGACGAGGGGAAAGGGCAGGGAGAGGAGGGTCGTGCGCGGTCGACGAAGGGAAGGGAAGGGAGCGGGCGGGGGAGCGAGAGAGGAGGGACATGCGCAGTAGGAGAGGGGAAGGGGGGGAGAGAGAGAGAGAGAGAGAGAGAGAGAGAGAGAGAGAGGAGGGACATGCGCAGTAGGCGGGGGGCGGGGGAGGAGGGACATGCGCAGTAGGCGAGGGGAATGGGGGAGCGAGAGGAGGGGCATGCGCAGTAGACGAAGGCAAGAGGGGCGGGGGGAGCGAGAAGAGGGACATGCGCAGTAGGAGCGGGGGGGGGGAGGTGACAGGAGAAGATGAAGGGGGGAGGGGGGAGAGGAGACATTTTGGGAGGAGGAAGGAGGGAGGTGGAGGAAGGGGAAGGTTGAAGATCAAGGGCAGGAAAAGGGGGTGAGAGCAAGAGGGAAAGGAGTGAGGGGGGGAATGGCAGGGATGGGACATTCATTCAGTGCTCTTCATTCATTCATTAGTATGTATTGAGCGCTTACTATGTGCAGAGCACTGGACTAAGCGCTTGGAACGAACAAGTCGGCAGCAGATAGAGACGGTCCCTGCCCTTTGACGGGCTTACGGTCCAATCGGGGGAGACAAGAATAATAATGCTGCTATTTGTTAAGCGCTTCCTATGTGCCGAGCACTGTTCTAAGCGCTGGGGGAGATACAGGGTCATCGGGTTGTCCCGCGTGAGGCTCACAGTCAATCCCCATTTTACAGAGGAGGTCACCGAGGCCCAGAGAAGTCAAGGGACTTGCCCACAGTCACCCAGCTGACGAGTGACAGAGCCGGGATTCGAACCCATGACTGCCGGCTCCCGAGCCCGGGCTCTTTCCACTGAGCCACGCTGCTTCTCGATAGTGGTATTCATTCAGTCATTCAGTGGTATTTATTGAGCGCTTACTGTGTGCGGAGCACGGTGCTAAGCCCTTGGAAACTACAATACCGCAATAAAGAGAGACGATTCCTGTCCACAACGATGTATTGGAGCGCTTATTCATTCATCCAGTCATTCAGGGGTATTTACTGAGCGCTTACTGTGCGCAGAGTACTGTACTAAGCGCTTGGAAAGTACGATGCCGCAGAGACAATCCCTGCCTACAACGATTGACCGAGCGCTTATTCATTCATCCATTCATTCAGTGGTATTTATCGAGCGCTTACGGTGTGCGGAGCACTGTACTGAGCGTTTGGAAAGTACAATACCGCAATGAGGAGAGACAATCCCTGCCCACAACGATTTGCTGAGCGCTTATTCATTCATCCATTCATTCAATGGTATTTATTGAGGGCTTACGGTGTGCAGAGCACTGTACTGAGCGTTTGGAAAGTACAATACCGCCATGAGGAGAGACAATCCCTGCCCACAACGATTTGCTGAGCGCTTATTCATTCATCCATTCATTCAATGGTATTTATTGAGGGCTTACGGTGTGCAGAGCACTGTACTGAGCGTTTGGAAAGTACAATACCGCCATGAGGAGAGACAATCCCTGCCCACAACGATTTGCTGAGCGCTTATTCATTCATCCATTCATTCAATGGTATTTATTGAGGGCTTACGGTGTGCAGAGCACTGTACTGAGCGTTTGGAAAGTACAATACCGCCATGAAGAGAGACAATCCCTGCCCACAACGATTTGCTGAGCGCTTATTCATTCATCCATTCATTCAATGGTATTTATTGAGGGCTTACGGTGTGCAGAGCACTGTACTGAGCGTTTGGAAAGTACAATACCGCAATGAGGAGAGACAATCCCTGCCCACAACGATTTGCTGAGCGCTTATTCATTCATCCATTCATTCAATGGTACTTATTGAGGGCTTACGGTGTGCAGAGCACTGTACTGAGCGTTTGGAAAGTACAATACCGCCATGAAGAGAGAGAATCCCTGCCCACAACGATTTGCTGAGCGCTTATTCATTCATCTATTCACTCAATGGTATTTGTTGAGCGCTTACTGTGTGCAGGACACTGTACTAAGCCCTTGGAAAGAACAATACCGCAATAAAGAGAGACAATTCCTGCCCACAAAGATGTGAATGAACGAATGACTGTATTGGAGCACTTATTCATCTAATCATTCGATGGCATTTACTGAGCGCTTACTGTGTGCAGAGCACTGTACTAAGCTCTTGGCAGAGGAGGACACGACGAGCAGACACAATCCTTGCCCAAGATGAGCTGTTTGGGTTTCAGTACCATGATCATCATCATAACAATTATGATGTTTGTTAGGCGCTAACTGTGTGCCAAGCACTGTTCCAAGCACCAGGGTAGACACGAGGTCATCAGGTCGTCCCACGCGGGGCTCACAGTCTTCATCCCCATTTTACAGATGAGGGAACTGAGGCTCAGAGAAGCGAAATGACCTGTCCAAGGTCACCCAGCCGGGATGAGACCCCCCCACACGCTTAGCGAAGCAGCGTGGCTCCGTGGCAAGAGCCCGGGCTTGGGAACCAGAGGTCGTGGGTTCTGATCCCGGCTCTGCCGCTTGCCAGCTGTGTGACTTTGGGCAAGTCACTTCGCTTCTCTGGGCCTCAGTGACCTCATCTGTAAAACGGGCATAAAGACTGTGAGCCCCGCGTGGGACAACCCGATCACCTTATATCCTCCCCAGCGCTTAGAACGGTGCTTTGCACACGGTAAGCGCTTAACAAATGCCACCATTATTATCATTTAATTCCCAAGCCCGTGCCCTCGCCACTTGGCCATGCTGCTCCTCGTGGATGTCCGGAAGTCGGGAGACCCGAGTCACCGCGGGCTCGTGGCTTCGGTGTATTGGGGAAGCCGGGAAAAGCCTCTCTTCCTTCTTCCAGGCCCACACCCTTCCTCCTTTTCCGCTCAGCCCGAAGCCTCGGGAGCCAGGCCCCAGCTGAGGAAAGGCCCTCCGATCGGCGTCCTCGGCCCGCGGGCGCTCAGCCCGTCCCGTCCAGCTGGGCCCGGACCCGCGGGACGTCGGCCGACTCCGGTCGGGCTGCCGGGCCCGTCCGACCCTCCGGGCACCTCCTCCGGGGTGAACCGACTCTTCAGCCAGCGCTCGGCCGACCCAACTCGCTCAAACCTCGAGCCGTCGCCATCCTAAGAGAAGCCGCGTGGCTCAGTGGAAAGAGCCCGGGCTTTGGAGTCAGGGGTCATCGGCTCGAATCCCGGCTCTGCCACTCGGCAGCTGTGGGACTGTGGGCGAGTCACTTCACTTCTCTGGGCCTCGGTTCCCTCATCCGTAAAATGGGGATGAAGACTGTGAGCCCCACGTGGGACCACCCGATTCCCCTGTGTCTACCCCAGCGCTTAGAACGGTGCTCTGCACATAGTAAGCGCTTAACAGATACCAACGTTATTATCCTCAGATCTTCGCCCGTGGGGTCGTCGAGATAGCTGGATTTCTCCTTTTTTTCTTGTTCATTTATTTGAGAGGCCCGGGACAGTGAGCGCTCAGTTTTCTTTCACACAAGGGGACTTTATTCCAGAGGATGACTTTCTTAGTGTTGTTCTCCGCTTTTTCTGTCTCCCTCCTTATCCTATACTGTATATAGTCTAACCCCTCGCGCGGTCCCTTATAGGATGGGCAGGTGGCAGATGGTTTCTAGCACTGAACGGGCCATTATTAAAGCAAACCGAGGAGCTTAGTACGCCTAGATATGGCTAAGGTAGACATTATACTTTTTCTCCAGGCTTAGATAAGGTAGGTAGGGAATTTCCGGGTGGTTAATTCATCTCTCCCCACCCAAATTGCAGCCATTAAACACTCGCTTTGGCCTTAACTCAGATTTTATCATCACTATGTTTCCTTCGATTCCCAGGGGAATGATGATAAACTGTCTTTCGGTTGGGATATACCAAGCTGAGTACTTGGACAAGTTAGGCTTTGCCAGACCCCCGACTCAATCTGCGGTATTTATTGAGCACCCACTATGTGCGAAGCACCGTCCGAAGCGCTTGGGAGAGTACACTACCGCAGAGTTGGACAAAACCCCGGCGTCTAGGGGTTTTCCGAAGGTTCACTTGGATTTTGCTTCAGGAAAGTGAAATTCGCTACCACCCGGAGGAAATTTAAATACCGGCAAAGGAGGCACCGTTTCTCCTTGTCGGATGGAGCGGTGGGGCTTGGCGGAAGGAGCGCTGGCCCGGGAGTCGGACCTCCTTCCCGCTGTGTGACCTTGGGCGGGTCAATTAACTTCGTTAGGCCTCAGTTACCTCATCGATAAAATGGATGTGAAGACTGGGAAGCAGCATGGTGTAGTGGAGCGAGGCCCGCCCTGGGAGTGAGAAGGTCACGGGTTCTAATCCCAGCTCTGCCACTTGTCTGCTGTCGCTTCACTTCTCTGTGACTCAGTTACCTCCTCTGTAAAATGGGAATTGAAACGGGGACAGGGACTGTCCCAACCCAACTTGCTGGTTTCCACCCCAGCGCTTCGTACAGTGCCTGGCACATAGAAAGCGCTTAACAAACACCACCGTTATTATTACTTATTTATTATGTGGGACATGGACTGTGAGCAGCACACGGTAAGTACTCAATAAATACTGTTGAATGAATGAATGAATGAATGAACCTGTCTCTCCCCCAACACGTAGTACAGTGCCTGGCACACACTAAGAGCTTAATAACAATAATAATAATGTTGGTATTTGTTAAGCGCTTACACGTGCCGAGCACCGTTCTAAGCACCGGGGTAGATACAGGGTAATCAGGTCGTCCCACGTGGGACTCACAGTTGATCCCCATTTTACAGATAGGGTAACCGAGGCACAGAGAAGTGAAGTGACTCGCCCACAGTCACGCAGCTGACAGGTGGCAGAGCCGGGAGTCGAACCCATGACCTCTGACGCCGAAGCCCGGGCTCTTTCCACTGAGCCGCGCTGCTTCCCCATCTTAATTTTTATTATGTAGATGAGGAAAGTCTTCCTTAGTGGATTAAGTCGCTATGTACAGGATTTGGCTCTGAGTGCAGAACTATGTAGTTGGAGCAGAAATGCTGAGTAAACGGGGGTGGGGGGGGGTCTAACCCAACCGCGTTTATTGAGCACTTACTGCGTGCTGAACGTTGTACTGAGTGCTCAGGAGAGTACAATGTAACTGAGACGGTAGACGCATTCCCTGCCCATATGAGCTTACAGTCTAGAGGGAGAAACAGACATTGATATAAATAAATACATTGCGGATGTATCCATAAATGCTATGGGGCCGAGCGAGGGGGGAATCAAGGGTGCAAATCCAAGGAAAAGTGGGGCTAAGTCAGGGAAGGCCTCTGGGAGGAGACGTGCCTTTCGGTGAGGTTTTGAACTGGGGAGAGTGCTCTTCTGATAGATACCAAGAGGGAGGGTGTCCCAGGCCAGAGACAGGATGGGGGCCAAGGGTGGGTGGTGACATAGACGAGATGGAGGTGCCGAGAGTAAATCGGGATTAGAGGAGCGGAGTGTGCAGGCCGGAGTGTAGTAAAAGAGTACTCGGCTCCTCCGCCGCCCACCTCCTCACCGTCCCCCGTTCTCGCCCATCCCGCCGTCGACCCCCGGGCCACGTCCCACCGCGGTCCCGGAACGCCCTCCCTCCTCACCTCCGCCAAACTCATTCTCTTCCCCTCTTCAAAACCCTACTTACAGCTCACCTCCTCCAAGAGGCCTTCCCAGACTGAGCTCCCCTTTCCCCTCTGCTCCCTCTATCCCCCGCTTCACCTCTCCACGGCTAAACCCTCTTCTGCCCCCTTTCCCTCTGCTCCACCCTCCCCCCCAGCACTGTACTTGTCCGCTCAACTGTATATATCTTCATTACCCTATTGATTTCGTTAATGAGATGTACATCGCCTTGATTCTATTTATTTGCTATTAGAGAGATGCTCATCCCCTCGAGTCTATTTATCGCTATCGTTCCCGCCTGTCCGTCTCCCCCGATTAGACCGTAAGCCCGTCGAAGGGCAGGGACCGTCTCTATCTGTTACCGATTTGTCCATTCCAAGCGCTTAGTACAGTGCTCTGCACATGGTAAGCGCTCAATAAATACTATTGAATGAATGAAAAAGAGTAGCGAGGCGAGGCGGGAGGGAGCAAGGTGATGGAGTGCTTTAAAGCTGAAGGTCAGGGGTTTCCGTTTGATATCGAGGTGGGCGGGCAACCACCGGACGTTCTTGAGGAGTGGAAAAACTGGACTGAAAAGTTTTGTAGAGAAACACGATCCGGGTAGCGGAGAGAAATAGGGACTGCAAGTGGGGAGAGCCAGGAGGACGGGAGATGGGCAAGGAGGCCGATGCAGAAATCGAGTCGGGGTACGATAAGCTCCTGGATTAACGTGACGGCAGTTGGATGGAGAGGAAAGCGTGGATTTTAATGGTGCCGGGAAGGCTGAACCCACAGGATTTAGCGACAGATTGAATATGGGGGTTGAATGACAGGGATGAATCGAAGTTATAATCATAATGTTGGTATTTGTTAAGCGCTTACTGTGTGCGGAGCACTGTTCTAAGCGCTGGGGGAGATACAGGGTCATCAGGTTGTCCCAGGTGAGGCTCACAGTCTTCATCCCCATTTCACAGATGAGGTAACTCAGGCACAGAGAAGAGAAGTGACTCCGAGGTTCCGGGCTTGCGAGACAGCGAGGAAGGCTCTCTCTTTGTTAAGGCGCCTAGTTAAGGAGACACTGATAGTTACGTTCGTGAGAAGGAGCGGGGCTCAGTGGAAAGAGCCCGGGCTTGGGAGTCAGAGGTCATGGGTTCTAATCCCGACTCCGCCGCTTATCAGCTGTGTGACTGTGGGCAAGACACAACTTCTCTGGGCCTCAGTTACCTCATCTGTAAAATGGGGATGAAGACTGTGAGCCCCACGTGGGACAACCTGATTCCCTTGTGTCTACCCCAGCGCTTAGAACAGTGCTCTGCACATAGTAAGCGCTTAACAAATACCAGCATTATTATCATTATATTATTATTATTATTATTATTATTATTATTAAGGAGTCTCTGATAATTAAGGGGTTTACAGAGACTAGTCCTGGCCACAGGTTTAACAAGGAGACCCAATCCCTTAAAAGGGCTGAGGGCCTCCTTACGTAATCCTTCCGCTGTGAAGGACAGCTGCTTTCACAAGTGTTTCCACTGAGAACATTAACTTTGCATGAGTCTTGGAAAACATCTTGAAATATGATCGGGCACCTCAAAAGTATTTGTCCGGAAAAATTAACATCAGTCCACTTACAGTTCTGTAATTTATTTCTTTATATTCATGTCTGTCTCCCTCTCTCTAGACTGTAAGTTTGGTGCGGGCAGGGAACGTGTCTCTTTATTACTGTATTGTTCAGCGTGGCTCGACGGAAAGAGCCCGGGCTTGGGAGTCAGGGGGCATGGGTTCTAATCCCGGCGCCGCCGCTTGTCAGCTGTGTGACTTTGGGCAAGTCACTTCACTTCTCTGGGCCTCAGTGACCTCATCTGTAAAATGGGGATTAAGACTGTGAGGCCCCTGTGGGACAAGCTGATCACCTTCTATCCCCCCCCACCCCCAGAGCTTTGCACACAGTAAGTGCTTAACAAATACCATCATTATTATTATTATTCTCTCCCAAGCAGTTAGTGCAGTGTTCTGCACACAGTAAGTGTTCAGTAAATATGACCGAACGAACGAATTAACCGATATCAACTCAAATACTAAATGCTGGCCTTCCGTTCACTGTGGCAGAAAATGCACTTCGAGTTCTCACATAAACAAGCACTTACTATGTGCCAGGCACTGTATTAAGTGCTGGGGGAGATACAGGATAATCGGATTGCACACAGTCCACGTCCCTCTTGGGGCTCACAGTATTAATCCCCATTTTACCGGCGACGCGCTCTTGCTTGCTTTTAAAAGGTGCTTTGTACAGCTACCCTTCTGTAACGAAAGCACTGAGAAAACACACTATTTGGTTCACGGCTCTAAGGATTGCCCCTCTCTGCGCCGACCAAAGTCTAGACTCCACGTGGTGAGAAGCAGTGCGGCTCAGTGGAAAGAGCCCGAGCTTGGGAGAGGTCGTGGGTTCTAATCCCATCTCCGCCACTTGTCTGCTGGGTGACCTTGGGCAAGTCACTTCACTTCTCTGTGCCTCAGTGACCTCATCCGTAAAATGGGAATGAAGACCGTGAGCCCCACGTGGGACGACCTGATTACCTTGTATCTACCCCGGTGCTTGGAACGGCACTTGGCACATAGTAAGTGCTTAACAGGTACCTTCATTATTATTATTATTATTTTAAGAAAATCTACTGCTTGCCTTTTGGGGAGACCACAATTTATCTGTCCTCTGGTTCCGGATTTTCAATAAGGGACCGAGTCCTCTGAGAGAGGCTCCCCCATCATTTATCGTTCCCTGGAACCCGATGTCTCTGATTTGCCGGTTGTCCGTTCTGAAAACTCCCAACCCCCATCTACACACACCCTGCTGTTCGAATTGGCAACTCTTGTCATCTCCACCTTGCTCCTGTCTGCTTAGCTTGGCTATGCTTCGGTATGCGTCTGGAAGGGCGTCTGTTCCTCTGTTCACACGGTCTGCAGGGCAGAAAGGCGGGAAGGGGAGAGAGAGACTCCATCGGTCGTCGCTATTTATCGAGTGCTTACTGGGTACAAGGCGCTGGACTGAGCACCTAGAAAAGTACAGTGGAATAAAGTTGGTAGACGTGATCCGGGACCAGGAGGAGCTCACAGTCGACAGAGGGAGGCAGACGTAACAATAAGTTAAAGGTAAGCTCCTCCTCTAAACTTTAAGCTCACTTAAAGGCGGGGAATTTTGACTGTTATATCGTTGCTTACTACTCTGCTAAATGCTCAGTACAGAGCTCGCCCTGACTCGCTCCCTTCGCTCTTCCCCCCTCCCAGCCCCACAGCTCTTATGTACGTATCTGTCGTTTTACTTATTTATATCGACGCCTGTCTCCCTCCCTTAGACTGGAAGCTCGCAGAGGGCAGGGAATGTCACTGTTTTTTTGCTCTGGGTTCTGTTGTACTTTCCCAAGTGCTTAATAAAGTGCTCTGCACACAGTAAGTGCCCAATACATACGATTGAGTGAATGTCCCGTACACAGTATGAGCTCATGAAATATGATCGATTGATTGAAAATACAGACTATAAGAATATTTCCCTAAGTGTTGTGGGGCCGGGGTGAGTAGGAAAGAGTTTAAGAGGTACACAACCAAGTACGTGGTCGATACAGAGTGGGAGGGTGGGGAGAAATGAGGGCTGACACTGTCCTCTCCTGGTTCTCCTCTTCTCTCTCTCAACGTTCATTCTCCTTCTCTGCCTCCCACCCCCTAACTGTGGGGGTCTCTCAAGGTTCAGTTCTGAGTCCCCTTCTATTCTCCATCTCCATCCGCCCCCTCGGAGGACTCACTCGCTCCCCTGACTTCAACTACCCCCTCTATGCGGATGATACCCAAATTAACATCTCTCTCCCTCTCTGCAGTCTCACGTTTCCTCCTGCCTCGAAGACATCTCTACGTGGATGTCCTCCCGTCACCTCACGCTTAACATGTCCAAAACAGAGCTCCTTGTCTTTCCACCCAAACCCCGTCCTCTCCGTGGCCTTCCCATCACGGTTGTCGTACTGCACTCTCCCAAGTGCTTAGTGCAGTGCCTTGCACACAGAAAGGGCTCAATAACTACGACCGAATGAACGAATGAAAACGGCACCACCATCCTTCCTGACCCACCAGCCTTTAACCTTGGCATTATCCTTGACTCCTCTCTCTCATTCAACCCGCCTATTCAATCCGTCCCAAGTCCCGTGGGTCCCACCTTCACGACATCGCTAAAATCCGCCCTTTCCTCGCCTAAACTGCTTCCACGTTAATACAGTCGCTCATCCTATCCCGCCTGGATGACTGCATCAGCCTCCTTGCTGACCACCCAGCCTCCTGCCTCTCCTTACTCCAGTTCATACTTTACTCTGCTGCCTGGATTATTTTTCTCCAGAAACGCTCAGGACGTTTCCCCACTCCTGAAGAATCTCCAGTGGTTCCCGTCCACCTCCGCGTCTGACAAAAACTCCTCGCCGTTGGCTTTAGAGCACTCAGTCACCTTAATGTTGGTATCTGTGAAGCGCTTACTATGTGCAGAGCACTGTTCTAAGCGCTGGGGTAGATACAGGGTGATCAGGTTGTCCCACGTGAGGCTCACCGTTAATCCTCATTTTACAGATGAGGTCACTGAGGCCCAGAGAAGTTAAGTGACTTGCCCACAGTCACACAGCTGACAAGCGGCAGAGCCGGGAGTCGAACCCATGAGCCATGACTCCGAAGCCCAGGCTCTTTCCACTGCGCCACGCTGCTTCACCTTGCCCCCTCCTACCTCACCTCGACGCTCTCCTACTACAACCCACTCCCCACACTTCGCTCCTCTAATGCTATTGTTCTTGTCTTTCCGTCTCCCCCGATTAGACTGTAAGCCCATCAGAGGGCAGGGACTGTCTCCATCTGCTACCGATTTGTACATTCCAAGCGCTCAGTACAGTGCTCTGCACATAGTAAGCGCGCTGTGTGACTGTGGGCAAGTCACTTAACTTCTCTGTGCCTCAGTTCCCTCATCTGTAAAATGGGGATTAAGACTGTGAGCCCCACGTGGGACAACCTGATTCCCCCGTGTCTACCCCAGCGCTTAGAAGAGTGCTCTGCACATAGTAAGCGCTTAACAAATACCAACATTATTAATAAATACCACTGAACGAATAACCTTCTCATCGTGCTTCAGTCTCGTCTATCTCTCCACAGGCCCCTCGCCCACGTCCTGCCTCTGGCTTGGAACTCCCTCCCTCCTCAAATCTGACAGACTATTAATCTCCCCCTCTTTAAAGCCTTCTCGAGGGCACGTCTCCTCCAAGAGGCCTTCTCGACTTTCCTCTTCTCCCATTCCCTTCTGCATCACCCTGACTTGCTCCCTTTGTACACTTTTGTACATATCTGTCATTCATTTATTTATATTAACATCGGCCTCCCCCTCCCTCTAGACTGTAAGCTCATCGTGGGCAGGGAACGTGTCTGTTTTTTGTTGTACTGTACTCCCCCAAGTTCTTAGTACACAGTGATCTGCACATAGTTAGCGCTCAATAAATACGACTGACTGAACGAATGAAAGCTATATGATATTTTAAGTAGATACTGGGAATTAGACTCTACCCAAATCATCAGTGGTATTTACTGGAGCACTTTCTGCCTGCAGAGCACTGGTAGCCCTTTGGGATAGTACAAAAGGGTTAGTAAAGGCCATCCCTACCCTCGGGATGTTATCGACCATGGAGGAGCTTATAATGTTCTGGCAGGATTTCATCATCATCAACAGCATTTATTGAGCGTAGTGATGAGCACTCTACTAAGTACTTGGGAGAGTACCACGTAACAGAGTTGGCAGATAGGTTCCCTGCTCACAGGAAACCTATTTATAAGTAAATACTTTCGTCGTCATCATTAAGGGAATTTATTGAGCGCTGACTATGTGCAGAGCACTGTACTAAGCGCTTGGAATGTACAGATCGGTAACAGATACAGTCCCTGCCCTTTGACGGGCTCACGGTCTAATCGGGGGAGACGGACAGACGAGAACAATGGCAATAAATAGGATCGAGGGGATGAAATCTCATTAAAACGATAGCAAATAAGTAGAATCAAGGTGACGTACATCTCATTAACAAAATCAACATAATACATAATTGAAAGATACGTCTATAAGCCTTGTGGGGTTGAGGGTGGGTTGACTATCAAATGCCCAGAGGGTCACAGATCTAAGCCCGATAGACGACACAGAAGATCTGCCACAAACCTAAGCCCGCGGTGGAAGGGGAACTCCGTTGCGTTGAACACTCCCAAGCACTTAGTATACTGCTGTGCACCCAGGAAGCGCTCAATAAATTCCCTTAGCGATGATGATGGCAGAATTACAAACAGGTGTCAGCCTTATCCCTTTCCCCTTGTCCTAAAGAGGAAGTGAGGAAGAGAGCTGGTGTTGCGGGATCACCCTTTCCTGCCCATTTTACGCATTTAAGGTTGAGCTCAGCTAGTTTCCTTGTTGCAAAATAGGTTTTCCTTAAGTCAGTTCTGAACAAGATTGTTGCAAGCCATTGAGCAACTGGAACAAGAGGTTGATTTATAAACCTCTCTAATCAGGGAGCGTTGTTCCTTCTTAATGGCTCATTTGAGCATCTGACATCATTTTAGTCACTTGTAAGCGTCGCTTGATCCCTCTCAGGATCAGAGCTGGAGAGTTTCCAGTACTCTACCAGTCTCAACTACGGGAGGGAGGGTCAAGACGAGGCCCACCTACTTCGTTCCTAGCTTGGGCAGTGGCTAGCGAGCGGAAGGCCATCTACCGTCGCGCTCACCTGTGCGAGAGAATCGAGGGGGGAAACCCAAATTTACCGCGCGGAAGAAGGCGGTGATAAAGCACTTCCGGATTTTTTCCAAAAAAAACTCAGCGTGGCTCAGTTGAAAGAGCCCGGGCTTGGGAGTCGGGGGCCGTGGGTTTGAATCCCGGCTCTGCCACTTGTCAGCCGTGTGACCTTGGGCAAGTCACTTAACCTGTCTGTGCCCCAGTTCCCTCATCTGTAAAATGGGGATGAAGACTGTGAACCTCACGTGGGACAACCTGATGACCCTGTGTCTACCCCAGCGCTTAGAACAGTGCTCTGCACACAGTGAGCGCTTAACAAATACCAACGACATTATTAAAACTCTATTGGATCCGCTACCAGAACGACTGCAGGTGGAGGTGAAGGGTTCTGGAAGAGACGTGTCCGCGGAGTCGCCATGGGTCGGGGGAGACTCGACAGCATAAGACAAGACGAGTCGCTTGAAATAATAATGTGCGAAGTCAAGATTTGGAAACGTATCCCCTCGACGAACCGGTCCATCTGCTACCGTTTCACTTGACCTGTCCCACCCGGGTGACTGTAGACCTGATTCTGTCTACAGTGAATGACTTCGCCTCAGAGGATCGATCCTCTACACAACGCTCGCCACCCACTCAAAAGAGCCTACTCATCTCCCGTGTTAGCATAATAAGCTAAAGGAACCCTGGATAAGGCAGAACCCCGGGTCACGCGGCCAGAAACCCGCAAACACACTCACAGTAACGTCGTTCTTCTCAAGTCTACGTTGATCGTACCTCTCTTTGGAGCTGTTCCGCTCCACGTTCCATTGGAACTACTAAGGCAGTAAAATGCCGACGGCCCGATGAACGTTACTTAACCAAACGTCCTTTTCCGTTTTCTTTTTCTGTGGTTGGGGAAATGCTCTTCCCATGCTAACAGACAGCTAAATTCTCTTTGAAGAAAAGCTTTGTTTTTATTGGCCGGAGAGGGGAAGAGGCGATCGGAAAAGGGTCTAATTTAGACTGGTGGGTTTCAGAGATGAGGCAGACGTCCTCCTCGGATCCGGGCACTCGCTAGTGGGGGTTCGAGCGCGAAAAGAACCGCTGGATGGAGGGAGTGGGGAACTCGGGAGGAGAGGCAAAGATCAGAGACCATTTCCTCATTTTAAAAGGGGGGGAAGTAGCCAGACTGTTTTGCATGCACTCACTCACCCCCTGCCCTCTCTGTCTGGGCCTGGAGTCTAGGGGGCAAGTGAATATAGCACAGAAGAGAAAAGAGACTGCTGTTTTTTCCTGCTCGTTTTATCCAAGTGGTCCTTCCACTCATTCAACCCGTCCCCGGCGTATTTACCGAGCCTGGTTACTATGGTGAAAGACAAATACCGGATGTGGGGATTGCATAAGCAGGTGACCATCACGGTGCCATTAAGCTCGGGGCCAGAGAGGCAGGATTAATTGAAAAATAAAGGTCCCCCGGTCGGCTCAGATAAAAATCCTAACGCCCCGAGAATGATTATCGCGAACGATGGTTGTGCTGTGCGGCACGCCCCCAGAGGGGTTCTTTTCGAAGCGGCAACTTTTAACGTTCGTTAGCGGTCGTGTTCAGCCCCCGGGTCGATCACCCAGATAAAAGTCCGTCACGGCTCTACCCTTCGAGCATGCTGAGAGAACTGGGTTGCAAAGAAACTCGACTCTGTAACAAGTGAAACTTGAGTTATATCCTGCCCGGGTGGTTCCAGTTCCCTGCTAAATTCAGTTACATTCTGGGGGGAGGTGGAGGGCTATTGAAAGCAAATAGTATACTGTCTCACTCTCTATTTTAAATAGCATCAACACTGACTGATTGTTTTTCAACTTTTGCCCCGCAAAGTGCAGGAATCGTGATGACTAGAGGAAATATCTGGCTTCTCTCCACCTCCCCTTAGCTCTGCTGTGGCTATCCCTCTCAGGAGGTCCAGGCCACGCAACAAACCCGGGTCATGCTCACTTCACCGCTGAGATATTTGCTCCTGACTCCATCACCCTAAATCAATTCACAGTATTCACTGAACAGCCACTGCGCGCACAGCAGTAGCGGGGGCCGGAACGCCTTCCCACCTCAAATCCGACAGACAATTCCCCTCCGGGAGGCCTTCCCACACTAAGCCCCCCTTTCCTCTTCTCCCACTCCCTTCCGTGTCTCCCTGACTCGCTCCCTCTGTTCTTCTTCCCTCCCGATCCTACCGCACTTATGTACCTATCTGTCGTTTCATTTATTTCTATTGATATCTGTCTCCCCACCTCTAGACTGTAAGCCTGCTGTGGGCAGGGAGTACGTCCGTTCGTTGCCGTATCGCGCGTTCCCAAGCTCTCAGTACGGTGCCGTGCACACAGTAAGCGCTCCATAGATACGCTGAATGGACAAATGAATGAATGAAAGTGCTCAGAGGAGCCTCCTGAAAGAAGGCACGATCGCCGTCGGTCAGATAAATCAAGGATATCTATTAAACTCTCGCCGTTTGCGGAGCTCTGCGCTGAGCCCTAGTAAGAGGAAGGCCTAACAGAGTCGATAGGCTTCTTCCCTACCCACAGGGAGCTTACGGTCAAGAGGAAGAGACAGAAAGCACGTCTTTTCCACGACTATCTCTGGGCCCTCAGCAGCTTCACGGCTCTGTCCTCCTCTTCCCCAATCAAGTATTTATTGAGCGTTGACTGTGTGCAGAACACTGTTCTAAGCGCCTGAGAGAGTTCAGCATAACAGAGTTGGTAGGAAGGGCCTTTTACCTCCTTCCCTTGGCCCTGCTCTGACCCCCCAACCCCAGTGACAAGCAACGTGGCTCAGTGGAAAGAGCCCGGGCTTGGGAGTCAGAGGTCGTGGGTCCTAATCCCCGCTCCGCCGCTTGCCAGCTGTGTGGCTTTGGGCAGGTCACTTAACTTCTCTGGGCCTCAATGACCTCATCTGGAAAAGGGGATTAAAACTGTGAGCCCCACGTGGGACACTCCGAGCGCTTAGTACAGTGCTCTGCACATAGTAAGCGCTCAATAAATACTATTGAATGAATGAACCTGATTACCTTGTATCCCCCCCAGCGCTTAGAACAGTGCTTGGCACATAGTAAGCGCTTAACAAATACCGCCATTATTAACTTCTCTGTGCCTCAGTTACCTCATCTCTAAAACGGGGATTAAGTCTGTGATCCCCGCATGGGACAACCTGATTACCTTATATCAACCCCAGCACTTAGAACAGTGCTTGGCACATAGTAAATATTCATTCATTCATTCAACAGTATTTATTGAGCGCTTACTATGTGCAGAGCACTGTACTAAGCGCTTGGAATGAACAAGTCGGCGACAGATAGAGACGGTCCCCGCCGTCCGACGGGCTCACGGTCCGATCGGGGGAGACGGACAGACGAGAACGATGGCGATAGATAAGGTCGAGGGGAAGGACGTCTCGTAAAAACAATGGCGACTAAATAGAATCGAGGCGATGTACATTTCATTAACAAAATAAATAACGAATAAATAACAAAATACTTAACAAATACTATCATCGTCTTCATCATTTTTTTCCTATAACCTATTCCAGACTCCCCTACCATTCCACCCCGGAGCTGAGTTTAACTCGGTCATCAGACTAAGACGATCTCTACTTTAAATATTCGGTCGTAGGTACCGTCTTAGGGGTGTAAATAAAAATGATTATAATTGCGGTACGTTTCATCGCTCACTCAGTGCCGAGGGCTGGGATAGAGAGGATACTATCAGACACGTCTCTGTCCTTACGGGGCTCACGGCCTAAGTGGAAGGGAGAAAGGTATTTCATCTCCATTTTACAGATGAGGAAACCGAGGCAGAGAGAAGTGCAGCGACTAGAGAAGCAGCGTGGCCTAGCGGCAAGAACACGGGCTTGGGCGTCAGAGGACGTGGGTTCTAATCCCGGCTCTGCCGCTTGTCTGCTGTGTGACCTTGGGCGCATCCCTTAACTTCTCTGTGCCTCAGTTACCTCATCTGTAAAATGGGGATTAATGAGCCCCACGTGGGACAACCTGATTACGTTGTATCTCCCCCCCAGTGCTTAGAACAGTGCTTGGCACATAGTAAGTGCTTAACAAACAAACGATTATTATTATCATTATTATTATTTGCCCAAGTTCCCCCAGCAGGCACATGATGGAACTGGAATTAGACTGTGGCTCTCCCGACTCCCAACCCCGCATTTCTTCCACTAGGCCAAGGCCGCCCAAGTAACACTAGCAATATAAAGCTCCAAAGAAGATCAAACGATCAATCGATCAACCCATCACTGTTTTGTTTTTTTCTGTGGCATTTGTTAAGTACTTACTATGTGTCAGGCAACGTTTGAAGCTCTGGGGGTAGATACGAGTTAATTAGGTTGGAAACAGTCCCGGGCCCTCATGGGGCTCACAGTAGTGATCCCCATTTTGCAGATGAGGTAACGGAGACACAGGGAAGCAAAGCGACTTGCCCAGGGTCTCACAGCAGACAGGCGGCGGAGCCGGGATCGGAACCCAGGTCCTCGTGACTCCCAGGCCCGTGCTCTAGCCGCTAGGCCGTGCTGCTTCTCAATCACTGGGATTTATTGGGCGCTCACCGTGTGCAGAGCACCGCGCTGAGTGCTTGGAAGAGTCGGTAGAGGCGATCCCCGACCTCGAAGAACTTACAGTCTGGAGGGATGAGTCCCACTAGCCTTCTCACCCCTTTGGCCCTACCCCAACCCTCCTCCCGGCCCTGTCACTCGCCACGGATTCCTGGTTCCTCACTCCTCCGGGGTCTTCACCTCCCTCTTCTCTCCCCTCACCGCCTCTGCAGCGTAGAGCAGCAGCGTGGCTCAGTGGAAAGAGCCCGGGCTTGAGAGTCAGGGGTCATGGGTTCGAATCCCTGCTCCGCCACTTGGCAGCCGTGTGACTGCGGCCAAGTCACTTCACTTGTCTGTGCCTCGGTCACCTCATCTGTAAAAAGGGGATTAACCGTGAGCCTCATCTGATGACCCTGTGTCTACCCCAGCGCTTAGAACAGTGCTCGGCACATAGTGAGCGCTTAACAAATACCAACATTGTTATTATCATCACCTCTGGACCGTAAGCTCGTCGTGGGCAGGGACCCGGGCTATCGGGCCTCCTCGACCACTTGGTCCGGGGTTCCGCACACAGTAAGCGCTCAGGGAACACCAGTGATCGATCGGTTGACCGACAAAGCCCCCGAGGACGCGGAGGAAACGCTAAACCCAGGGGAGGAGAGGCCCTTCGTCGGAGACCCGGGAAATTCAGCGAGGCAGGCCGACGGGGGGAAGGGCGGGTGGGCGAGTTCCTCCTCAGCTGAGGCGGCTAAACTTTCCCCGGTGTCAGTGAGCACGGGGGGAAAGGGCAACAACAGGAAAGGATGAGCTGGGCCGGAGGAGAAAATATTTCCAGAGAGTCTGGCGGGACGGGGAGATGGTTTCTCTCCAGCGTGTGGCTCGGTCACCCCCCAGTTGCGAGACTGTCTCTGGATCATTATCGTTAGCGTGCTCTTCCAAGTATTTAGTACAGTGCTCTGCTCACAGTCAACCCTCAGTAAGTACCATCGTTCGACTGATCGGGGAGACGTGAGAAACCATTTCGGGGAGGGGAAATGGCAGAGTATAAACGCCGCGGGGGTGGGGGCGAGTACCGAGTACTTTCCAAGGGCTCGGTCCAGTGCCCTGCGCCCAGTAAGTGCTCAATAAATACGATCGAATGGATGAATGCTCAGAGGGTCCAGACCCAACCGCATAGGCGATACAGAAGGGACGGTACATAGAGCGGACGGACGAGAGGTTAATCCGGGAAGACCTCTTGACTCCGGACCGTAGACCCATGGGCAGAGAACACGGTTGCTAATTCTGTCGTGTGGTACTCTCCCAAACGCTTAGTACAGTGCTCTGCATATAGTATGCGCTCAATAGATAGGATAGATTAATCGATCCGCGGAGTACCACGCTTCTCACTGGCCCCAGAAGATGTTGGCTATTTGAAACTTGCACACCTGGCCGGGAATATTTCTCATTATCAATGTTATCACCATTATTCATGTGTGCCAAACACCGTGCTAAGAACTGGGGTAGAGTCGAGGAATTCAGGTCAGACACAGTAAACCGAATTGGCTCAGAGGAAAGGAATGGGGCCCGATTGGCCCGAGTCCCTGGGGAGTAGTGGAAGTGATTTCACCCTCGAAGGGGCAGAACTCGCTTTTCGAGTTACCTCTCACGTGACATACGTCCGCGGGCCGAACTCAAATTCACGGCCCGGCGCCTACACGCGGTCTGCGAATAACTGAGGAGAACTCGGCACTCCGGCATGTTCTTTTTACGGGTGAGACCTCGCAAACCATTTGGCCTGTTAGTGATAAATATGGTATTTGTTAAGCGCTTCCTATGTGCTGAGCGCTGTTCTTAGCGCAGGGCTAGATACAGGGTAATCAGATTGTCCCACGTGGGGCTCACATTTTTGAATCCCCATTTGTACAGATGAGGTAACTGAGGCACAGAGCGGTCAAGTGACTCGCCCGAGGTCGCCCGGCAGACGAGCGGCGGAGCCGGGATTAGAACCCATGACCTCCGTCTCCCGAGACCGTGCTCTTTCCACTGAGCCACGCTGCTTCTCCCGCTCCGGAAGGGGGCCCGCTCCCTAAAAGAGAGAGGGGGGATCCGGGAAGGGGACTGGAATAGGCACTGGGCGGGGATAGGAAAGAAGGTTTCCAGGTTTATGAAGAAGAGGGGGAATCCCATCTACCACTGAGGCACGAGAGAGAGAAGAGTGAGGATCGTCCAACTAATTGGGATCAGACCAGGTCGGGAACAGGAAGGGCTGTCCGGTTCATCCCTTCAGTCGTATTTCATTCGGTCCTATTTATTGAGCGCTTAACTGTGTGCAGAGCGCTCAGTTGGACGGATGAGGATGGCGGACAGGGGAGGGGCCCCAACTGTCCCCTCGTGGGACTTGGGACCGAGACTCCGTGAGAAATCCACTGGGTAGCCTCTAGGTTCATCTCTCGGCCATTTCTTTTTTCTTTTTTTAATTATTTTTTTTTTGATGGTGCTTAAGTGCTTACTAGAGCAGCAGCCTCGTCTAACGGCAAGATGGAGGGCCCGGGAATCAGAAGGACCTGGGTTCTAATCCCAGCTCTCCACTTGTAGTAATAATAATAATGTCGGTATTTGTTAAGCGCTCACTATGTGCCGAGCACTGTTCTGAGTCTGCTGTGTGACCTTGGGCGAGTCACTTAACTTCTCTGCACCTCAGTTACCTTATCTATAAAATGGGGATTAAGACTGCGAGCTCCTTGTAAGGCAGAGAGGGTGCTCAGCCTGAGTAACGTGTGTCTACGCCAGAGTTTAAAACAAGACTTGAAACACAGTAAGCACTTAACGAGTACCGTAAGCATTCATTACTATTACTATATGCTAATGATAATAATAATGGCGTCGGTATTTGTTAAACGCCTACCGTGTGCCGGGCACCGTTCTAAGCGCTGGGGGAGATACGAGATAATCAAGTTGGACACAGGCCGCGTCCCGCCCCTCTGAGACCGCGAGCCCGTCGTTGGGCAGGGATCGTCTCTCTCTGTTGCCGAATCGAACACTCCGACGGCGAAGCGCAGTGCCCCGCACACGGTGAGCGCCCAACAGAGACGATCGAATGAATGAATGAACGAACGTGGAGCTTCCGCTTCCTGTCTCTGCCCACTCCGGTCCGTACTTCACTCTGACACCCGGATCATTTTTCTACGGTGACTTTCGGTTCACGTCTCCCCGCTCCCGGAGAACCGCCCATCCACCTCCTCATCAGACGGAAACTCCTTAACGCAGGCATTACGGCGTTCAATCTCCCTGCCCCTCCTATTTCGCTTCGCTATTCTCCCGTTACAACCCGGCCCACGCGCTCCTCTCTAATTCTCACGGTATCTCCATCTCATCTGCCTCACCGACCTCTCACCCAGATCGCACCTCTAGCCTGGAACGCCCTCCCTCCTCATACCTGGCAATTCCCCTCCCCTCCTTCGAAGCCTCACCGAAGGCACTTGTCCGCCACGAGGCCTTCCCCGACTAAACCCTCCTTTCCTCTGGCCCGCTCCCTTCCGCATTTCCCTGACTCGCTCCCTTTAATCAACCCCCTCCCAGCCCCACGGCACTTATGTCGACACCTGCATTTTATTTATTCATACTAATGTCTGTCTCCCCTCCGGACTGTAAGCTCGCTGGGGGCGGGGAAGGTGTCGGAAATAGTGCGCTTCGTACTCTCCCAAATGCTTGGTACAGTCTGCCGCACAGAGTGAGCACTCGATACGCGTGGCTCAGCGGAACGAGCACGGCCGTGGGAGTCGGAGGTCGTGGGTTCTAATCCCGGCTCCGCCGCTTTGGGCAAGTCACTTAACTTCTCTGTGCCTCAGTTCCCTCATCTGTAAAATGGGGATTAAGACTGTGAGCCCCACGTGGGACCACCCGATCACCTTGTATCCCTCCAACACTTAGTGCTTTGCACATAGTAAGCTTAACGGATACCATCATTATTATTATCATTATTATTCCTTCAGTCGTACTTATTGAGCACTCGTGTGCAGGGCACTGCACTAAGCGCTTAGAAAGTACAGTTCGGCAATAAAGAGAGCCAATCCCTGCCCACCCTGGGTTTACAGTCCAGAAGATTGATTGACTGACTGAAACCTATGAAGTTTATGCGGTGCTTGACTCCAACCCACCCGTATCCCCGCAAGCGCAGAACAGGGAAGTTGGAGACTTCATGGTTGTTGGGATACCTTTTTTTAAAAATGATGATATCTGTTAAGCACTTACTACGTTCCAGGCACTGGTCTAAACTCTGGGGTGGATATAAGCTAATCAGGTTGGACACCGTCCACGTTCCACATGGAGCTCACAGTCTCACTCCCCATTTTACAGATGAGGTAACTGAGACACAGAGAAGTGAAGTGACTCGCCCAAAGTCACGCAGTAGACAAGTGGCGGACCTGGGTTTAGAACTGCCCGCCTCCCGCCGGACATCGAGGTGGGACAAGACGTTGGCTGAGTCTGCGCATCACGAGTGATTCTTTGGAAGGTACCTAGAGTGGAAATAATGGGGTTTTGTCCAAGATCTACATCGGCAAACAAGCCCCCCGGTAGAAAGAACGTCTGGAGAGAAGATTCGGGGGCAAGAAGAGAGAATGAAAGCTGTAGGAGCCACATGACAGAGCAGTGGGAGAGTTGATGTGTGCGTGTGTTTTGCGGCCAGAGAGCGGTTTGCAAGGTTGAAGCGTGAAAGGAAGTGGGAGCATTTACATTCTTCACCGAACTGCAAAGCACTTAGCTGGGCAGGAAGAGGAGCTACCTAAAATAGAAATCGAGATCAGACCTCTTTTCTTACTTGAAGGGATCCTGCCACCCCACCTCTATCCGATCGATCATCTGCTCCGAAGACTTTATTCGATACCCTATTCTAATAGCCCTCTTCTCAGTGACCTGGAGGAAAAGGCTCAGTGAAATAAAACGGTCCCATCGTTCCGTACGCGCGCAGGCAGAAGCAGCCCAGGCTCGCGTTTTGTTACGTCTCCTTTTCTAAAACGGGAAGCGGGCCGATCCAAGGGACGGGCGGGGAGGCGAATGAGCGGACCGATCGGAAGCCACACCAAAGCTACCTCTCTAATAATAATAATAAAAACTCTGGTGTTCGTTAAGTGCTTACTATGTGCCAGGCACCGTACTGGTTGCTGGAAACAACCAAATCAACTAGGACAGAGTCCCCGGTCCCACGTGAGGCTCGCAGTCTCCATCCCCATTTGTGCAGATGAGGTCACTCAAGCCCGGAGAAGTGAAGTGACTTGCCCAAGGTCACGCAGCAGACAAATGGCGGAACAGGTATCAGAACCCGGGTCCTCCCGACTCTCGGGTCCACGTTCCATCCGCTGGGCCGAGCGGCGCTGGTTTCAGATGAGTCGTTTACTTCTGAATAGAGCTGATCTTTTCCCTTCTACCTAGACGCGGGGATTTGCCTTTTCGTTCTCCTCTGGGAGATTTCCTGTGGGGTTCGAGGACTTCCAAAACTTCTAGCCAGATAAAGAGAGATAGCTGAGAAAGAGAGAACACCAGGCAGGCAGGCGGGCAGGATGTAGATCATCGGAGATGGAAATTAGCACATTCGCGTGCAGCTGCGGCAGAGCCCGGATCTGGGGGACGGAGACCCCGGTCTGCTCTTGGGGTGCGGGGCTCTCCGCCGCTCAGGTCCACGGGCGAGGGGTTTTCGTCTTCCACCCCATCCTCCCCTATTGAATATTAGGGATTCCTGCCGATACCGAACATTAAGAAAATAATAAAGGAAGCAGCGTGGCTCGGTGGAAAGAGCCCGGGCTTGGGAGGCGGAGGTCAGGGGTTCGAATCCCCGCCCCGCCACTTGTCGGCTGTGTGACTGTGGGCAGGTCGCTTCACTTCTCTGGGCCTCAGTTACCTCCTCTGTCAAATGGGGATGAAGACTGTGAGTCTCACGTGGGGCAACCCGATTACGCTGTATCTACCCCAGCGCTTAAAACAGTGCTCAGCACATAGTAAGCGCTTAACAAATACCAACACGATTATTATAAAGGACTGTAAGCTCATTATAGGCAGGGAACTTGGCCCTAATTATAGGGCAATTTTATTACCCTATTTATTTTGTTAATAATAATAATAATAATAATGTCGGTGTTCGTTAAGCGCTTACTATGTGCCGAGCACTGTTCTAAGCGCTGGGGTAGACACAGGGGAATCAGGATGTCCCACGTGGGGCTCACAGTCTTCATCCCCATTTTACAGATGAGGTAACTGAGGCACAGAGAAGTTAAGTGACTTGCCCACGGTCACACAGCTGACAAGTAGCAGAGCTGGGATTCGAACTCATGACCTCTGACTCTAAAGCCCGTGCTCTTTCCACTGAGCCACGCGGCTACATCCCCTCGATACTGTTTATCCTGATGATTTTGTCTTGTTTTTGTCCATCTGTCTCCCCCGATTAGACTGTAAGCCAAATTGGGCAGGGATGGTCTCTATCTGTTGCCGAATTGGCTCAGTGGAAAGAGCACGGCCTTAGGAGTCGGAGGTCGTGGGTTCGAATCCCCGATCTGTCACTTGTCAGCTGTGACTTCACAGCTGTGGGCAAGTCACTTCACTTCTTGGTGCCTAAATTCCCTCATCTGTTAAATGGGGATTAAGACCGGGAGCCCCACGTGGGACAACCTGATCACCGTGTATCTTCCCCAGCGCTTAGAACAGTGCTCTGCACATGGTAAGCGCTTAACAAATACCAACGTTATTATTATTATTATATTCTTCCAAGTGCTTAGTACAGTGCTCCGCACATAGTAAGTGCTCAATAAATACTACTGAATGAATGAATGAATAATTCTGTTGCCTCGTACTCTTCCGAAGGCCTTAGTACGGTGCTCTGCTCATAGTAAGCACTTAATAAATACCACTGATTGATTGATTGAATTGGATGAACTCAGTCATTAACTAATGAAGGTTGACAAAATGGCAGTTGGAGCATCAGCACGGTCTAGCGGGAAGAGCGCAAGACTGGGGGCAAAGAGAACTAGGGCCCCGCCACTTGCCTGCTGTGTGACTCTGGGCAAGTCACTTAATTATTCTGTACCTCAGTTTCCTCATATGCAAACTAGGAACTAATAATAATTATGGCAATGTTAAGCACTTAGATACAAGCGAATCGGGTGCTCGTATCCCCGTCCCACGCGGGGCTCGCAGCCTCAATCCCCATTTTACAGATAATAATAACGTTGGGATTCGTTAAGGGCTTACTAGGTGCAGAGCACTGTTCTAAGCGCTGGGGTCTGACTCCCAGGCCCGGGCTCTTTCCACTACACCCCGCTTCTCCTACCTGTTCTCTTTCCTATTTAGGCCATGAGGCCCCAGTGGGACAGGGACTGCGACCGATCTCATCGTCTTGCAAACAGTCCAGGATTTAACATAGTGTTTGTCACCACCTGTCTGCTGGGTGGCCTTGGACAAGTCATTTAACTTTTCTATGCCTCAGTTACCGCATCTGTAAAATGGGGATTAAGAAGGTGAGCCCCATATGGGACATGGACTGTGTCCAACCTGATTAGCTCGTATCTACCCCAGAGCTCAGTCCAGTGGCTGGCACATGGAAAGGGCTTAAAAAGGATTTACAAAATAGTAAGCACTTGAAGAAATAAAACAATTATTATTATACTGACTAACAGTGGAACCCTAGGAAAGACAAAACGAGAGGAGGAGCAAATGGTTTTGCCCGACACAGGGGGCGGTAAGGTAAAATTAAGAAATGGAAAATGTTTGAGGTGTATCCTGATTGAAATCGTCTCTGAAAGAAGATGGTCGTAAAGTGCAACGCATGGAAAGGAAAACCCCGCTCCTGCCGGGAAACAGATGAGCTGGAATCAAAGCAACCATCCTTTGGGGATCGGGAACGAGATTAACTCGGTTTATCAAAGTAGTTTTATTCTCCCTACAGCGGAATACTTCAGTGCCTCGTATAAACACGCCGAATTTGGTTCTCACTGATATGAGAGCCCTGGAGAAATGGAGGGGAGCAGGCTGGCCGTCCTGTCCTTGAAGCTGCCAGGTGTCTGGGCTGCCTTGCTCTAATAATACCGATAATAATCACGATAGCGGCACCAGTTAAATATTTACTACGTGCCACGCGCTGAACTAAGAGCTGGGGTACGGACACGATCATCGGATCGTACTCGGTTCGTGTCCCACGTGGGACTCGCGTTTTGAGACTTCAGTCTAAGAGCGGATATTGAATCCCCATTTTACAATCAGTCAGTCGATCAGCGGTATTCATCGAGCACTTACTCTGTGCTTCGGAGAGTACGGTAAGACACGATTAAAAGACGAGTTCCCTCCCGAGGAAACTGAGCCACAGAGAAGTTAAGTGATTTGCCCAAATTCCCACAGCAGGTCAGTGGGGAGAGCTGCCATTCATTCATTCATTCAGTCAGTCAATCGATCGTATTTATTGAGTGTTTGTTGTGTGCAGAGCACTGTACTGAGCGCTCGGGAAAATATGACGCTACATTAATAAGGATAACGTCGGTATCTGTTAAGCGCTTACTGTGTGCCGAGCACCGTTCTAAGCGCTGGGGTAGATACAGGGTAAAGAGGTTGTCCCACGTGAGGCTCACAGTTAATCCCCATTTTACAGATGAGGTAACCGAGGCACAGAGAAGTGAAGTGACTCGCCCACAGTCACACAGCTGACAAGTGGCGGAGCCGGGGTTCGAACTCATGGCCTCTGACTCCCAAGCCCGGGCTCTTTCCACTGAGCCACGCTGCTTCTCTAATATGAATGTAAATGTAATGAACATTTACATTCCCTGACCACAATGAGCTTACAGTCCAAAGACGGGCAGGAGCCAGGGGCTCTAACTCCCGGACCGATGGTCGTAAGCCTAGGCCACGCTGCTTCCCGAGGGCTCGGTCGTTAGGTTGGACGAGGCGCTGCCGGTTTGCTCACGAGTTCTCCCGAAGCTCAGCCGGGGACCCTGAGTCTCCAAACCTTCTCACCGCCTCCAGTTCATCGATCTCACCCCCGACCCCGCTCCCACGTCTCGCCTCCGACCCGAAACGCCTTTTCTCCTCAAATCCGACAGACAGTTAGTCTCCCCTGCCCCCTTTTAAAGTCTCATGGAAGGCCCATCTCCTCCAAGAGGCCTTCCCTGACTCCCCCTCCCCCTTTCCTCTTCACCCACTCCCTTCTGCCTCACCCCGACTCGCCCCCTCCCTCCCAACCCCACAGCACCTATATGCATTCGGACACATCTGTCGTGTATTCATTTATATTAGCGTCCGTCTCCCCGCCTCTAGACCGTAAGCTCGCGGCGGGCAGGGGATGTGTCCTCTTACGGTTGTATCGTACTCTCCCGAGCGCTCAGTACGGCGATTCTGCGCCCCGTAACTCCTCGATAAATACGACCGAAAGAACGAACGGATGATAAAACAAGAAGGAAACCACGTTTCGCCGACGGGGCGTCGTCGACAGCGTCGAAGACGGCTGAGAGGTCGAGGAGGACCAGGATGGATTCGATGAGGTCGTCAGTGAGCTCAGAGAAGGCCTTTTTGTGGAGTGAAGGGGTGGAAGCCAGATTGCAGGGGATCAAGAAGATGAATCGGAGGAGGAGAAGTGGAAGCGGCAGATGTAGACAGCACACCCGAGGAGTTTGGGGAGGAACGGTAGAGGGGAGATGGGGCGATAACTGGAGGGAGCCGGTGGGGCCAAGGGAGGGTTGTTTTGGAATAGGGGAGACGTACGAAAAACAGCGTGGCTCAGTGGAAAGAGCCCGGGTTTGGGAGTCAGAGCTCATAGGTTCAAATCCCAGCTCTGCCACTTGTCCACTGTGTGACTGTGGGCAAGTCACTTCACTTCTCTGAGCCTCAGTTCCCTCATCTGGAAAATTCATTCATTCATTCAATAGTATTTATTGAGCGCTTACTATGTGCAGAGCACTGTACTGAGCGCTTGGAATGCACAATGCGGCAACAGATAGAGACGATCGCTGCCCAGTGACGGGCTCCCAGTCAAATCGGGGGAGACAGACAGCGGACCGAAACAGAATGATACAAAAACAAGACAACCTCGTACAAGAACAAGACAACGGGGATGAAGACCGTGCGCCTCGTGTAGGACAACCTGATTACCCTGTGAATCTACCCCAGCGCTCAGAACAGTGCTCGGCACATAGTAAGCGCTTAACAAATACCAACATTAGAGAAGCAGCGTGGCTCAGCGGAAAGAGCCCGGGCTTGGGAGTCACAGGTCATGGGTTCGAATCCCGGCTCTGCCCCTTGTCCGCTGGGTGACTGTGGGCAAGACACTTCACTTCTCTGGGCCTCAGTTCCCTCATCTGTAAAATGGGGATTAAGACTGTGAGCCTCACGTGGGACAACCCGATGACCCTGTATCTCCCCCAGCGCTTAGAACAGTGCTCGGCACATAGTAAGAGCTTAACAAATACCAACATTATTATTATTATTATTATTAAAGCACAGCGGAGAACAGTGAGGAAGAACACATTGGAAAATGAGTGTTTGAAGAGAGCAGTCATGGAGGAAGCGGGAGGGGGGAGGAGGTAGATTCTGAGAGGAAGCGGGAGACCTCCTCTTGAGATACTCCTGGGAAAGAGTTGGCAAGTGGGGAGGAGCAGCGTGAGACTTGAGGGCATCGGGGAAGATTTCAAGGAGATCACACCTGATGAGAAGCAGCATGGCTCGGTGGAAAGAGCCCGAGCTTGGGAGTCAGAGGTCGTGGGTTCGAATCCCAGCTCTACCACTTGTCAGCTGTGTGACTGTGGGCAAGTCACTTCACTTCTCTGGGCCTCAGTTCCCTCATCTGTAAAATGGGGATTAAGATTGTGAGCCCCACGTGGGACAACTTGATTACGCTGTATCTCCCCCAGTGCTTAGAACAGTGCTCTGCACATA
This sequence comes from Ornithorhynchus anatinus, assembly GCF_004115215.2. Lineage (NCBI taxonomy): Eukaryota > Metazoa > Chordata > Mammalia > Monotremata > Ornithorhynchidae > Ornithorhynchus > Ornithorhynchus anatinus. Next base: position 62,002,292 of record NC_041735.1, on the reverse strand, counting down.
GTAAGCGCTTAACAAATACCACCATTATCATTATTATGGTTTCAATTTTATTGATGAAGTGCGTGGCAAGATCATTATGGTCTCCCGCCGCTGCTAGAAGCAGCGTGGCTTAGAGGAAAGAACACCGGCTTGGGAGTCAGAGGTCGTGGATTCTAATCCTGGCTCTGCCACTTGTCAGTTGTGTGACTTTGGGCAAGTCACTTAGCTTCTCCGTGCCTCAGTTACTTCATCTGTAAAATGGGGATTAAAACTGTGAGCTCCATGTGGGACAACCTGATTACCTTGTATCTATCCCAGGGCTGAGAACTGTGCTTGGCACATAGTAAGCGCTTAACAAATACCATTATTATTATTATTGTTATTATTATCAATTTCTCCCCTCAGTCCTAATGGTTTCGATTCTAATGCCACCCAGTGAAGTTCAGAGATCCTACACAGCAGAGCACACTCTTAGTCTTCACTACCCACAGTTCACTACCCACTACCTACAAATGTCTCTGTTACTCCATCTTAAGAAAGTTACTATTATAAGATGCCGTTGAGTCGTTTCCGATTCACGGTGACTCTGGATCCACGTGCATTTTCTCCAGAATATTCTATCTTCTGCCATAATCTGTTACCTCGCTATTGGTTCTTCCACTGTCATCGTTATGGTTTCTATCGATCTAGCTTCTGGTCCGCCTCTTCCACGTTTTCACTGGAGTCTTCCTAGCATCACTCTTCTCTGGAGAATTAGTCCTCCTGATGATGTGTCCAAAATATGATAATCCAAGTCGAGTTATTTGGCCTTCCAAAGACCACCTCGGCTTAATTTGCTCCAAACCCCAATTGTTTGTTTTTTGGGCAATCTGTGGTAGTCACAAAAGCTTTCTGCAACACCGCGTTTCAGAAGAATCGACGCTCTTTCTATCCTGTTTTATCCCTGTCCAGCTTTTGGATCCGTACATTGTCACTGGAAACACCATGGAAATGACAATCTGTATTTCTGTGGCAATCGTACCTCAGCCCAATTCATGATTTTTTTCCAGGCTCTTCATAGCAAATCTTCCTAACATTAATCTTCAGTGTATTTCTTGACTACTAGTCCCTTTATTATTGATTATCAATTCCAGGAGAGAAAAATGGTCAGCTATTTGAATCTTCTTTCCAACCACTACTAATGTGTTAAAACTTCCAGTTGTCATGATCTTTGTTTTCTTGATATTCAAATGTAGGCCCTCTATTTGCTCTGCTCGTTAACTTTTAATAATAAGCCCTTCAAATAGTCTTCACCTTCTGCCAGCAGGAAACTATCGTCAGCATAACGAAGGTCTTTTATAGTCCTTCCTCCGATCTTTACTCCCCCTTCCTCTTCATCCAGTCCGCTTCTCTCATTATGTATTCGGCATAAAGGATGAACAGATAAGGCGATAAGATACATCCTTATCTTACTAAAGTGGTAATGAGCCCTCCCTCTGGAAATCCCCGGGTTTGCCAGCTGGCCTCATACGACTTAGCCTGGCTTGGCTTGGTGTGGCCTACAGAAGGAATTTGGTGTGTGATTAAGGTACAGCAGGGAATGATGAGAAATGGGAGGAACCACCAGGAAACAAGTCAACAGCCTTGGAGGACCCTCAATCTGGTTTCCACCCTTTCCTTCCACTAAAAAAGCCTTCTCTGATCTCATTGCCAGGATCCCCACCTCCAGTTACACAACAGAGTGATCCCGGTTTAAATGCGGCCGCCGTGAGCGGAGGTCTAGGAGTCTGCCTGGCAGGATGCCATAGCGGACCCAGCGTGGGCCTGGGAGTCGGGGGTCATGGGTTCTAATTCTGGCTTCCGCCCCCCCCCCCCCGTCCGCTGTGTGATCTGGGGCGAGTCACTTCACTGCTCTGCCCGCAGTACGGTGCCAAACCCTGGGCCAGAGAGCCGCGACCTGGAAGGCGGCGGCCTCCATAGCGACTGCGGTCTTCCCCGCCCATGACGGCCAACTACTTTTCAGGATTCCCACCGGGCGTGTTCTCCTCGTGAGGCGCTCTGGGTAGTTCTTCGGACAGAAACCTTCCCCCCTGACATCTAGTCCCACTCTTCCTTCTGGCTGTTTCATCCCCCAACCAGGTCAGGGCGGGTTGGACTTTAAGGCTGAGTTCACCGGACCTACCAACATAGGGTTGTACATTCTATAAACAAACTGTTAAACTGATTACGGAGATTCTTGTGTGCCGTGATGATGGCATTCCATAGATTTTTACCTATAATAATAATAATTATAGTACTGGTTAATTGCTTACTATGTGCCAAGGACCGTTCTAAGCACTGGGGTAGATACAAGATAATCAGATTGTTCCACATGGGGCTCACGGTCTTAATGACCGTTTTACAGATAACGGAGGCACGGAGAAGCTGACTGGCCCAAGGTCGCACAGCGGACAAGGGGCAGATCTGGGATTAGAACCCACATCTCTGACTCCCAAGCCCGTGCTCTTGCCACTAGGCCGTGCTGCTTCCTACCTCTGCCGGAAAACAGGATGCATGTCATTACCACCACCCCAACTATAAGAAGAATTGCGCTAAGGTTGGAGAGACCACTAAGTCATGCATCAGACAAGGCTTTGGCCCCTGGGGCTGGCAATTTTGAAGGTGGCATAATAATAATAATAATAATGTTGGTATTTGTTAAGCGCTTACTATGTGCAGAGCACTGTTCTAAGCACTGGGGTAGATACAGGGTCATCAGGTTGTCCCACGTGAGGTTCACAGTTAATCCCCATTTTACAGATCAGGTAACTGAGGCCCAGAGAAGTGAAGTGACCTGCCCCCAGTCACACAGCTGACAAGTGGCAGGACCGGGCTTAGAACCCATGACCTCTGACTCCCAAGCCCAGGCTCTTTCCAATGAGCCACGCTGCTGAAAAAGAGAGAGAGCAGCCCCGAGTGAAAGGCAAAATGGTAAATTCGGCAAAAACAACAGCTCTCCTGGGTGGTTGGACCCAATTCACAAAATACTACGACTAGTAGCATCAAAGGAACTGACTGAGCGATGGTTACCGGGTGCGGTGACTGAGAGGTTCAAGGCCCATCCCTGCCCTCAGAGATTTTCCATTCTAACGGGGCACATGTCGGTCCTTCCCCGAGTTACGCTCACTCGTGTCCTCCCAGAACTGGAGGGTGTGGGACAGAAGGGAATAAGCAGAAGTTCTCGCAACGCCCTGAAAAGAAGAGCAGCTGATCGGTGGTATTTATTGAGCCCTTGCCCTGTGTGGAGCACTGTACTAAGCGCTTAGGAGAGTCCAATATAACACGGTTGGTAGACACATTCCCTGCCCACGACGAGCTACAGTCTAGAGCACCTGACAGGATTCATTTTTCAATCCAAATCTTCCTGAGGATCACCCACCCAGTAGGCTTGATGCGAAACGCGTTCCGGTCGTAAAAGCTGGGAAAGACTCTTCATGGTGGAAATTAGACACAGATCCTGTCCAAATGCTGAGAAAGACTACTTAGGGGAACCCCATGTGGGACAGTGACTGTGTCCCACTTGATATGCTTGCAGCCACTCTGGCGCTTAGAACAGTGCTTGGCACATAGTGAGCTCTTAACAAATATCATCATTATTATCAATAATTAAACACGGACCCTGTCCCTCGACAGGTTCCCGATGTTCGGGTCCCTGGACTCTGCTAAAGTTTACGCTGCTAAGAACAAAACTTCAATCGCAACGGGGAAGCAACATGACCTAGTGGAAAGAGCACAGGCCTAGGAGTCGGAGGACCGAGGTTCTAACACCGGCTCGGCCAAATGCTTGCCGCGTGACCTCGGACAAGTCACTTCACTTTTCTGTGCCTCGGGGCTCCTGTTCTCCCTCCTTACGTAGACTGGGAGCCCCATGTGGGATCGGGACTGTTTCCAACCTAACTGACTTGTATCTACCCCAGTGCTTAGAACTGGGTTTGACACATAGTAAGCGCATAACAAATAAGATTTAAAAAAATTTTTAAAAAAAAAAACCAGGGAGGGAACGTGCAGCAGAAGTTTTCCTGTTGATCCACCTCCCTTCAGCTCTCCCTTCCCCCTCTAGACTGTAAGCTCATTGTGGGCGGGGGATGTGTCTGCCAAATCTGCTACACCGTACTCGGCTTAGTACAATGCTCTGCACAGAGTAAGCACTCTCTATATACAATTGATTGATTGAATGATTGATTGATTGATTCAAAGAAGCTATTCCTGATGCTTGTTCACACTGCTGTTCTCGCCCTAAGTCTCTGGAATTTCACTTCCACGTGGGAAGCAGCATGGAGTAGTGGAGAGAGCACCGGGCCTGGGAGTTAGACGGTCAGGGGTTCTAATCCCGGCTCCACCACTTGTCTTCTGTGTGACCTTGGGCAAACCACTTGGCTTCTGTGTACCTCAGTTACCTCAGCTGTAAAATGGGGATCGAGACCGCGAGGCCCATGTGGGACAGGGACTGTGTCTAACCCGATTTGCTTATATCCACCCCAGCACGTAGTTCTGTGCCCGACACTTAGTAAGCACTTAACAAGTCCCATAATTATTATATCTCTACCACCCAGAAGAGCGAAACTAGCTCCCACAAGTAAAATCAGAGCGGTTGTGTGACTTCCGGTCATGACAATGCGGTGCTTAATTTCCTCTGAAGAGACCATGGACTCTCCCATTTTGATTGGGGCCGAAGTACTGGCAGACCAACGTCGGAGCAGGACGTTTTCCAAAATGCAATCCGTACTCGAAGTCCCAAAATCTTTCCTCCCCGTTTCTCGTGCCTGTGCACACCCCTTCCGCGGATTTCCTGTTTTGGCTTTGCCCTTGATCTGAGGTTCCTCTAAAAAAAAACTTCCTGTAGATAAACCTGGCCGGAGCTCCCACTGCTCCCTTCCTCAGACCCCCGCAGACGCGGATCGTGTCTGCAGCTTTCCGAGAAGAGTCGGCGCCGGGAATCAGCGGGCCGCGGGATCGCAGAGCCGTGGCGACTTGGGCCGATTCGGGGGTGCCGTACTCGGCCACCCTCAGTCCAAATTTCTTCCCGTGCCGGATGGGCCGGGGCTGTGGAGAGGGCCAGGGCGGGCTGGCGATGGAGCTTCCATCTCCGCAGGGAGAGGGAAGTTCATTTGAACTTGAGTCTCCCCAAAGCTGTTTACCCTGGATCTGCTCTAGGTTCTTGCTGTTCTTTTTAGAACTAACACAATGGTATCTGTTAAGCGCTTACTACGTGTCAACCACTGTTCAAAGAGCTGTGGTAGATACAAGCTAATTCCCTGTCCCACATCGGGCTCAGAATCTTAATCCCCATTTTACGGGTGAGATGACTGAGCCACAGAGAAGTTAAGTGACTTGCCCAAAGTCACACAGCAGACAAGCGGCGGAGCCGGAATTAGAACCCATGTCCTTCTGCCTCCTAGGTCCATGCTATATCCACAAGGCCATGCTGCTTCTCTGAATAGAGTTGGGATTTCTAAAACCATTAGAGAGGGTGGGTGTTCCATGACGGCCATATTTTCTCTGGAGACCAAAAAATAATAACAATTTTGGTACCCGTTAAACCTTACTATGTGCGCAGCACTGTTCTAAGCACTGGGGGAGATACAGGGTAATCAGGTTGTCCCACGTGAGACTCACAGTTAATCCCCATCTTACAGATGAGGTAACTGAGGCCCAGAGAAGTGAAGCGACTTGCCCCCAGTCACACAGCTGACAAGTGGAAGAGCCGGAATTCGAACCCATGACCTCTGACTCTAGCAACGTGCCCTAGCGGCTGGAGCACGGGCACGGGTTTGGACGAGAAGATGCATAGTTCTATCGGGCACATATTAAATTTGAAGTGCTGGTGGGATTTCCTGCTCATTCTGGGCAGGGAATGTGTTTATTGTTACGTTGTACTCTTCCAAGGGTTTAGCACACTGCTCTGCACACAATAAGTCCTCAATAAATACTACTGAATGAGTGAATGCTCTCCAAACAGAGATGTACCGAAGGCAGGAGGAAAGGGAGACTGTAGAGAAGTAGAGGGGTCGGGGACGGAAAGGAAGATCTGTTTTTTTTATCATTATTATTACTATCATCCTCATTTTTCAGAGGGAGAGAAGGGAGACACCCAGTTTGGGGCAATTCCAGAACTCAGATTTTCAAAACAGTATTGAAGTCATTCAGATAAGCCACCCGGCCATTATCCTTGACATTTAAATAAGCACGGGCTAGCAGAGCCAGAAACAGATTGGGCCTGGAGGAAAATCCAGCTGACGGCAACTGAGAATTTCAGTAGAAATGAAAAGTAGGAGACCCACCTCTGGTGATGTGTACATTACCAGAGGCGATCAGTACTCTCTGTCGTCTGATGAATCGCGGCTCGGCTCTGTAATTAAAGTGTTACTTCCTGCCAAGTCCCGTAACTACCACGTAAGCCTCACAGGACCCTGGGATCCAGACACAAGGGAACTTGAGTCACGCGCTTCAGGTGTGTGCCGAAACTAGGGTGGAAGGGAAGACTCCAGAGATCAAAGCGTGGAAATGTCTTTTTATCTGGATTTTACTCTCCCAAGTGCCTTAGGCTGATCCCCTGCTCACAAGAGGCGCTCAATAAATACCGTTGGTCGGATGTACGAGTTCAGGGCCCGAAACTAACCCTGAACTAAAGAATAACGATTATGGAATTTGTTAAGCACTTACTACGTGCCAGGCACTGTTCTAAGCTGTACAGACCGTCATGCTGTCCCTCAGGCTCGAAGAAGACGCCGTCGATGATGATGAAAAATCACCTCCGGGAGCACGGGTGGAAGAAAAGGTCAACGTAGGCTCCGCGGTTCTGACAGAACTGTGAGTGGTCTGCACCACGAGGTGTGGATCTCACAATCTGTACCAAACTTCTACTTGAACGGGGTGGCTCCTTTCTCGATCACATTCTGATTAGGTCACCCCTGAAGAGTCTCATGCCTATCAGAAAATTGGCAATCTAACAATTAATAATCATAATTACGGTATGTGTTAAATGCTTACTATGTGCCAGGCTCTGTTCTAAGTGCTAGGGTAGATGCAGATAATCAGGTTGGACACAGTCCCTGTCCCACATGGGGCTCACAGTCTTAATCCTGATTTTACAGATGAGGGAACTGAGGCAAAGGAGAAGTAATAACGTTGGTATTTGTTAAGCGCTTACTATGTGCAGAGCACTGTTCTAAGCGCTGGGGGAGATACAGGGTCAGCAGGTTGTACTGCATGAGGCTCACAGTCTTCATTCCCATTTTACAGATGAGGTAACTGAGGCCCAGAGAAGGTAAGTGACTCGCCCACGGTCACCCAGCTGCCAAGTGGCAGAGCCGGGATTCGAACCCACGATCTCTGACTCCAAAGCCCGGGCTCTTTCCACTGAGCCACGCTGCTTCTCTATTGACTTGCCCGAGGTCACACAGCAAACGAGCGGCAGAGTCGGAATTAGAACCTACGTCCTCTGACTCCCCATCCTGTAATGTTTTAATAATTATGGCATTTATTAACTGTTCACTGAGAAAGCCCTTAGTAAATGCTAATGCTGGAGTAGCTATAAGGTTATGACATGGTACAAATTCCCTGTCCCACACAGGACTCGCAAGGAGAAGGGACAAGAGGTAGTGTATCCCTATTTTATGGTCGAGGAGGCTGAATCCAGGACCAAAAACTAACCCTGCACTAAAGAATAATAATTACGGTATTTGTTTTTATGGTTGAGGAGTCTGAGGCCCAGAGAGCGTAAGCAGCTTGCCTAAGGTCACACAGCAGGACAGTGGCTGAGCCGGGACTAGAATTCAGATCTTCTGACTCCCTGGTAGATAAAGTCCTACAGAGAAGACTTGCTAAGGAGTGCAGTTATTGGAAATCACAGCGGACAGTGTCACGAAGATAAAGCTTCCGACTCACTGGTTTTCCAGCCAGAATTTACAAGAGGGGAGGAGGCTGATTAAACGGGTCTTTTCTGGATCTAAGGAGGTCAAGGAAGTAAATACTCACCCTTTCACTGATGTCATGACACTTTCAAGAAGAAAACTGATAACGTATCTATGACAACATCTCCCTCCTTTCCATTACTGGAAAGATACTGGCTGGAATCCGGGACCGGCGACCGTAAAACATTGTCAGTGATAACTGAAATAGGGCTTATATGGAGAGGCATTCAGCTGTCATGAGCTTTGCTGAGCAAGAGATGTGGCCTAGGGAATTACTGTAGCAGTAGAAGTGGTGATTATAATAATGATGTTGGCGTTTGTTAAGCGCTCACTATGTGCAGAGCACTGTTCCAAGCGCTGGGGGAGATACAGGGTCATCAGGTTGTCCCACGTGAGGCTCACAGTTAATCCCCATTTTACAGATGAGGGAGCTGAGGCCCAGAGAAGTGAAGTGACTTGCCCACAGTCACACAGCTAAGTGGCAGAGCCGGGATTCGAACCCATGACCTCTGACTACCAAGCCCGGGCTCTTTCCACTGAGCCACGCTGCTCCTCTGATTATACTTATTGTGAACCTGTTGGGTGCAGAACACTGTACTAAGCGCTGGGAGAGAATACACAGGTGGGGAATAGACCCATGCCTGTCTCTCCAGGGCCTCACGATTCAATGCTGATCTTCCTCGCCCCCAAAAGACCTCAGTTTGGATGACAGGGCTTATCGTATGAATGTGCAAACACGGATAAGTCCGTTAACCTGATTCTAGCCGCTACTAAGCAATCTTTGCTTACCACGGATCAATCAATGATGTCGATAAGGTTCCCAAAGATTCCGGAGCCTTCTACAATAGCATGGCTGCTCAGTGCCGAGTAGGAGTTTGCTAGTCCAGGCCACACTTCTCAGTGCCCTCGCGGTGATCTCAGAGTATTGTTACCACCAACCCATCTCCTAACCTCTCTCCTCCCTCCACCCTGGCACGGTCTTAATAATAATGATACTTGTTAAGCTCTTACTATGTGCCAGGCGCTGTACTGGCCGTCAGGGTAGATACAAATTGGTCAGTTGGACACACTCCCTGTCCCACATGAAGTTCACAGTCCTAATCCCCATTTTACAGATGAGGTAACTGTGACGCAGACAAGTGAAGTGATTTCACCAAGGTCACACAACAGACAAGGGACAGGGCTGGGATTTGAACACAGGTCCTTCGGATTCCCAGGCCTGTGCTCTATATGCTAGGCCACGCTGCTTCTCTAATCAATTGTATTTATAGAGCGCCGTCCTAAGAAACTTGGGAGAGTACAATATAACAGTCTGTAGACACGTTCCCTGCCCGCCGTGAGTTTATAGTCTAGAGGGAAAAAGCATTGTAAAAATAATAATAATAATGTTGGTATTTGTTAAGCGCTTACTACGTGCAGAGCCCTGTTCTAAGCGCTGGGGGAGATACAGGGTAATCAGGTTGCCCCACGTGAGGCTCACAGTCTTAATCTCCATTTCCCGATGAGGGAACTGAGGCCCAGAGAAGTGAAGTGACTTGCCCACAGTCACACAACTGACAAGTGGCAGGGCGGGGATCCGAACCCACGACCTCTGACTCGCAAGCCCGGTCTCTTTCCACCGAGCCACACTGCTCAGTGTACTAAACGCTGGGGTAGAAATAAAGGTAATCAGGTCCCACATGGGGCTCCCAGTCTAAGAGGAAGAATAAATATCAAATCCTCATTTTACACTTGAGAGAGCTGAGGCAAAGGGAAGTTAACTGACTTGCCCATGATCGCGTCTCACGTACACGACGGAGCTGGGATTAGAACCCACGTCCTTCGTCTCCCAGGTCCCCGCCCTTTCCGCCAGATCACGCGGCTCCGGGAACGAGAACGAGGGAGTAGAGGTGAACTTCCACCTGGGATTAGGCTTCCTCTTTCCCCAGCCGAGCAGAATTTTCACCGGGCCCTCTTACCACCGGCTTTACTGTCCGAGGAAAAGCACCCATGGCTGCAAACGGACCCCTACTCTCTTTCTTCCTTTCTACCGGCCTCCCCGGAAGTTGGTGTTTAAATATGGAGACTACTGAATAAACTGGGGGACGGATGGGAGAAGAAGAAAGGATTTCGGTGGAGGGGGATGGTCTATGGGGATTAGAGGGGAACCGAAAGGAGGGAGAGCAGGTGAGCATTAGAATAATGATAACGTTAACAGTATCCGTTAAAAGCTTGCTAGGAGTCAGAAGGACCCGGTTCGAATCCCGGCCCTGCCACTCGTCGGCGGTGACCTTGGGCGGATCGCTTCATTTCTCCGGGCCTCGGTTACCTCATCTGCAAAATGAGGATTGAGACTGTGAGCCCCATGTGGGACGACCCTGATTATCTCGTATCTATCCCAGCGCTTAGAACAGTGCTTGGCACTTAGTAAGTACTTAACAAATCCCATCATCATTATTATTATTGTACTCTGGCCCTCAGTTACCTCATCTGGAAAACGGGGACAAAGACTATGAACTCCGTATGGGAAGGGACTGTGTCCAAGCTGATTTTCTCATATCCTCCCCAGCTCTTAGTACTGTTCCTGGCACATAGTAAGCACTTAACAAATACAATAATAATAACGATAAAAATAATAATAATAATAATAGTCTACCCGAGGCTGTGAGCTCCCTGTGGGCAGGGAAGGAGTCTAAGAACTCAGATGTATTGAGGTATTGTCTTCTCCCAAGCCCCTAGTACAGTGCTCTGCACACAGTAAGCACTCAATAAATAGGATTGATTGATGTGTGCCAAGCACTGCGATAAACACTGGAGTAGATACAGTACAGTTAGATCGGAGACAATCGCTGTCACACACGGGGCTCACGGTCTAAAGGGAAATTATTTAATCTCCACGTTATTGATGAAGAAACTGAGGCAAAGAGAAGTTACGACCTGCCCAAGATCACCCAACAGACAAACGGTGGAGCGGGGATTAGAACCCAAGTCTCCCGACTCGCGGCGCTTTGCCTTTTCCACCACAGAATACAGACAGGAGGCAGAGGTGAGGAAGGGTTGGTTCCATGGGCAAATTGCGAATTCGAAACATTTCAGGGGAGTGGAAAAGTTCCTTTTTGCTTCCTAAGCATTCTTCTGGACAAGCCAACGCTTTGTAATGGATGGTGGACGATGATAAGAACAGCAAGGGCTGTTGGATGAGTTAATTGCTTGCCACAGCTTGTACAACTGCACAAATGTATTTACCATACAGGATTTCTTTTTTTATCTGCAAGGTACTTTTTTTTTTTTTAAAAAAAAAAAGCAGGAAGCTTAGTGTTTCTGCAGGAAATGGCAATTTTCAGCCTGTCCTCTTTGAATTAAGGTCAATTCAGCTTTTTTAAAAGAGAAAACAGGCGGCTAGCACAGTAAGTGCTTTATATTAGGGTATTACGTAAGAGGAAAAATCTACAAGGTTTTTTTTCATAATTTGTTCTTTTAGACATCTTAATTTTTTTTTTAATCAGCAAATCTTTTGTGGCACTAATCTGTGAGAAAAAAAAATCTTTCCCATTTTCAGCAGAGGCCGTTGGTTTTAGGCACTGGCTTTTGCCTCTTGGAATTCTTCCGCTCTTCCGAGGTTGTCTACTTCACTCCTCAGGAGCTTGTCGCTTATGCACTTGAGCACCCGATCCCCAAAGGCCTTGGCTATTCACCTCACTTTTCTGCTCTGTGACCTTGGGCAAATCCTTAGTGGTGCTTTGCACACGGTAAGCGCTCAACACATGCAATTGAATAAATGAAGTCATTTCATTTCTCTGGGCCTCAGTTCCCTCATCTGTAAAATGGGGATTAAGACCGTGAGCCCCATGAGGGATAGGGACTATGTCCAATCTGATCAGTGAGCTCACTTTCTACTCCGTAGCTTAGAACACATAATAAACGCTTCACAAATATCATTATTACAGATATGTTCGCATTATTATACCCAACTGCTTTCCTTACCTGCAATTTATTATAGTGTCTGCCTCCCCCTCTAGAAAGTAAAAGCAAAGATCATGTTTACTAACTCTTTTGTACTCTTCCAAGCTTTTAGTACAGTAAGCGGCGTGGCTCAGTGGCAAGAGCACAGGCTTGGGAGTCAGAGGTCATGGGTTCGAATCCCGGCTCTGCCACTTGTCAGCTGGGTGACTGGGGGCAAGTCACTTCACTTCTCTGTGCCTCAGTTCCCTCATCTGTAAAATGGGGATTAAGACCGTGAGCCTCACGTGGGACAACCTGATCACCCTGTATCCCCCCAGCGCTTAGAACAGTGCTCTGCACATAGTAAGCGCTTAACAAATACCAACATTATTATTATTATTACTCGTGGCTCCGTGGAAAGAACACGGGCTTGGGAGTCAGAGGTCATGGGTTTGAATCCCGGCTTCACCACTTGTCAGCTGTGTGACCTTGGGCAAGTCACTTCACTTCTCTGTGCCTCAGTTCCCTCATCTGTCAAATCGGGATGAAGACTGTGAACCTCACGTGGGACAACCTGATCATCCTGTATCTACCCAGTGCTTAGAACAGTGTTCTGCACATAGTAAACGCTTAACAAATACCAACATTATTACTCTGCATCAAGTAAGTGTTTAACAAATGGTGTTGATTGACTTACTGATGGATTCAGGCTCTGGGAGGCTTGGGCTCACTAGCTTCTCTCACCCAGGACTGAAATTTCTTTTCCTTAATGAACCAGCCTGGTCTAATAGTAATCTAAATACCAACAAGTTAATTAGCAAATGTAGGCTCATCGCGTAGTCCAGGGAAAATTGCTTAGGTATTTTTCTGGGCCCTCTGTACTTTCGAACGTCTGTCTCGCTGCCAACCCCGTGCCCAAGTCCTCACTCTGGCTTGGAACTCCCTGCCCCTCCGTACGACGCTCTGCACCTAGCAAGTGCTCAAAAGATACGACTGAATGAATGAATAACAGCCAGACCACCACTCTCCTCTCCTTCAAAGTCCTCCTAAAATCACATTTCCTCCATTAGGCTTTTTCTGACAAAGCTGCCCTTATTTCCCCTAATTGCCCTTTCTTCCGCAGCACCCAAGCACTAGGTCCTGTATCCTTCAAGCACGGGATACTCACCCCACTCTCAGCTCCACAGTTAAGGGGATGCATTCACTTATTCACTCAATTCGATCGTATTTATCTAGAGCTTACTATATGCAAAACACTGTACTAAGCGCTCGGGAGAGTACAATATAACAACAACAGACACATTCCTGCCTAAAGCCAACTCACGGTCTAGAGGGGGATACAGACAGTAATGTACATGAATAGATAAATAAATGAAAGGATTACAGATATATACTAGGTGTTGTATCTTCTACGTGTTGTACACTATGTGTTGTACAGAAGCAGTGTGGCTCAGTGGAAAGAGCACGGGCTTTGGAGTCAGAGGTCATGGGTTCGAATCCCGGCTCGGCCGCTCGTCAGCTGCGTGACTTGGGGCAAGTCGCTTAACTTCTCGGTGCCTCGGTTACCTCATCTGTAAAATGGGGATGAAGACTGTGAGCCCCACGTGGGACGACCTGATTCCCCTGTGTCTCGGCGCATAGTAAGTGCTTAACGAATACCAACGTTATTATTATTATCATTGTTATTATTATTATCTTCTCAGGATCACACCTGAAGGGTATCTTGCACTCTACCAATCTCGGCTATGAGAGGGAGAGTGAAGCAGAGGCCTGTCCATTGGAATTTCTAGCTTGGGCAGTGGCTAGCGAGTGGCAGGCCATCGGCTACAAATCAAAATTCACCCGAGCTGGGCGGCAGCGGCACGGGAGAGAGTCGAGGGTGGAGACCTAGGCTTACCGGGTAGAAAAAGGCAGTGGTGAACAACTTCTATGTGTTTTACCAAGAAAACTCTACAGATACACTATCAGAACGTTTGCGGATGGAGGTGGGGCGTTTTGGGAGTGATGTGTACGTGGAGTCGCTACGGGTCGGAGACGGCTCAGCAGCATAAAACAAGACGAGGCGTGTGTGCTGAAAGGTCACCTCCTCCAGGAGGCTTTCCCAGACTAAGCCTCCTTTTCCTCCGCTCTCCCTTCTCTCCCCATCGCGCCGACTCGCTGCTTTTGCTTTAATAGTAAATAATAATGTTGGTATTTGTTAAGCACTTACTGTGTGCACAGCACTGTTCCAAGCGCTGGGGTAGATACAGGGTCATCGGGTTGTCCCACGTGAGGCTCACCGTCTTAATCCCCATTTTTACAGACGAGGTAAGTGAGGCACAGAGAAGTTAAGCGACTTGCCCACAGTCACCCAGCTGACAAGTGGCAGAGAGGGGATTCGAACCCATGACCTCTGACTCCCTAAGCCCGGGCTCTTTCCACCGAGCCACGCCGCTTCTCTGCTGCTCTACCCCCCTCCCAGCCCCATTGCATTTGCGTATATATGTACGTATTTATCATTATAACTCTATTTAATTTTGTTGATGGGTATGCATCTACGATTCTACCTATTATGATGCTACCGACGCCTGTTTGTTTGGATGTCTGTCTTCCCTCTCCTGGACTGTGAGCCGGTTGTGGACAGGGATCGTCTCTATCTGTTGCTCACAGTTAATCCTCATTTTACAGATGAGGCAACCGAGGCCCAGAGAAGTGAAGCGACTTGCCCACAGACACCCAGCTGACAAGCGGCGGAGCCGGGATTCGAACCCATGACCTCTGACCCCCATCAGTACACTATGACAGGTTGGTAGTCGCCTTCCCGGCCCACGACGAGTAAAAATACCTTATACCTGTCTCCGTGGTTTCCCACTGCTTGACGCCTACTTTTTGACTGGCACGGATAACTCTGGGGGTGTTGTTAAGAATGAAATTTCAGAGAAGAATGCTAGGAAAGGGAGCCAGAGCACCTTCCGGGGTACAGGAAAGTGCTTGGGAGTCAGAGGTCATGGGTTCGAATGCCGCCTCTGACACTTGTCAGCTGTGTGTCTGTGGGCAAGACACTTCACTTCTCTGGGCCTCAGTCGCCTCATCTGTAAAGTGGGGATGGAGGCTGTGAGCCCCACGTGGGACAACCTGATGACCCTGGATCTCCCCCAGCGCTTAGAACGGTGCTCTGCACACAGTTAGCGCTTAACCAATCCCAACGTTATTAATCGTCTTATTTCAGTTCGAAGAGGGAATCTGGATTTTTTTTCTTTAGCGATATTGGTCCTAGGGGGCAGTAGAAGCATATTTATTCTCCAATCTAGCTATTACCGTCACAGAAAACCGGATAGATTATGAACCCAATTAGAGATGTTGTCTGTGCATATGATGAAATGGAATCTGTAACAGCAGGAACCTTACTCATTTTCCCCCTAATTCCGGAGACGTGCCTTCTGACTGTGGCATCTCAAATGACCTAAAGAAAGGGGCAGTCAAGAAGTGTGACACTAGGAGGGATTGATTTTAACAACCCGAAATCCCTATTTCTTTAAACCTCGGAAAAAAAAAAACCACGAAAGGTGGTGTTTCGGGGGTGAAGGAGCTTTGACTTTTACCATTTGCGAAATATGGCTTTATATAATTCAGCCAGAAGCTGTTTATGTCATTTTAACATTGTGAAAGATGTGAAAGATGTCAACCTGAATCCAAATCTCAACTCTAGAGGGCAGTTCATTCCTTCACTTTATCCGTGGTCTCGTGAAATGTCGTAGTTTCATTCACACCGACACATTTTCTACACTCCCTTCCAGAGGAACTTTAAATGAAACAAATCAACAGCATCGAATTCAAAATAAGTATTTTCCCCAAATGCTGCTATAGTTCACCTTCAAGAATGAAACAATTAGTTAAGTCTGCACGGAGGAAGCATTCTCGTCGAGTGTTTTCCCGGTGAAATATTCATTCTGATCAGTGCCTACAAAAAGAAAAATATTTTTTTCTTGAATGGGGGGAAGTGCCCCACCAATCCAAAACTAGTGTTTGGGGAATCATATGCCTCATAATAAAGATAACGATTATGATTGATAGTTTAAAATTTTCATTTATGTAAACGTCTGTCTCCCCAACTAAGCCGCAAACACCTTGCAGGTGGAGATCTCTATTACATCACACTCTCCCAAATGCAAAGAACACTTTTCTGCACACAGTAATCACTTAATAAATACCACTGATTGACCGATTGCTCATTTTGGCATTTGTCAAGCACCCTACTAAGCTTTGGGGTATTGATACTAATGTTGGTATTCGTTAAGCACTTACTATGTGCAGAGCACCGTTCTAAGAGCCGGGGTAGATACAGGGTCATCAGGTGGTCCCACGTGAGGCTCAGTCTTAATCCCCATTTTACAGATGAGGTAACCGAGGCCCAGAGAAGTGAAGTGACTTGCCCACAGTCACACAGCTGACGCGTGGTAGAGCCGGAATTCGAACCCCGACCTCTGACTCCCAAACCCGGGCTCTTTCCGCTGAACCAAGCCGCTATGTACACTATAAGCAAATCAGACGCTCTCAGCTAGGCTTAACCAATGAAGTCTTATGTAATAATAACAACTGTGGTATTTGTTAAGCGCTTCCGTCGTGCCGGGCACCGTACCAGATCCCGGGGTGGATACCAGAAAATCGGGTTGGACAGAGCCCCTGTTCCCCATGGGGCTCACAATCTAAATTCCCATTTTACAGATGGGAGATCGAGGCGGAGTGAAGTGACTCGCCCAAGGTCACGGAGGAGACAAGTGGCAGAGGCGGAATTAGAACCCAGGGCCTTCTGACTCCCAGGTCTGTGTTCTATCCACTAGGCCACGATAAAGTCTACTTGATAGGCAGATGACTTATCAGGATTTTTACATATACTTCCATTTCCCCATTTCCTCACTGATGCCCGGAGAACCACAGAGAAAACAGTGGCTGGACCATCTGGGAATTCTTCTTTCAGGGAACAGAGTTGAAAACTGAACCGATTCCACAGTCAGTAGTTTATTTTCGTGTCTCTGTCTGCTCTTCAGATCGTAAACGCCTTGCTCTTAGTTTCACTAATGTGACTAAATCAGATATTTCTCTAGGAAAGCTTTTGGTTTTCGTTATTTGGGAAAATCACACCCATGGAATTGAAACTTCCAAATCAAAGAAGAAAACCTGGTGTTTATTTGGAGATTAGAAATGATGATTTCACAAGCGTGGTGGGCAGGCGGATGTGATCTTAGCCCCTTTTACAGGAACTAGGCAGCTGAGTCTATCCAGCGGAGTGAAGATAATTGTGGTAAGTGCTTACTATGTGCCAGGCACTGTATTAAGTCCCGGGGTGGATACAATCCAGTCGGGTCGGACACTGTCTCTGTTCCACATGGGGCTGACGGTCTCGATCCCCATTTTACAGATGAGGTCACTGAGGCAGAGAGAAGCTAAATGACTTGCCCAAGGTCACACAGAATTAGAACCCATGACCTTCTGACTCCCAGTCCCGTACTCCAACTGCTCCGCCATGAGATTCATTCATTCAGCCGTATTTATTGAGCATTTACTGCGTGCAGAGCTCTGTACTGAGCGCTGAAACCCCAACGGTATAGTGTCCATTAAGTGTGATTCAAAAGGTACGTGGAATTCATTTCTTCCCAAGTGGCATAAAAGGCAAACACAACCTTCTCCAAGTATCAGGTATGCTATTTCGTCAGGCCCTTCCTATAAAGAAATATCAACCCGGAGTTTGAAATGTCATGCATTTCTCTGTAAAAGAATGTTCAGTGTCAAGATGTGCACCGCAAGTCTTCACAGCCGGGATAAAAATAAATCATAAAGCTATGGGTGCAGATGGAAATGCTTAAACTAGTTTTAAAAACTAATTATCAGTCAATTGCAAAAAACCAGCCTCTCGTTCATGACTTAATATACACTAGGCAACCTCAGAACTCCTCGAGGGACAATAATTCAGTCTTAGTGTACAGTCTGAGTTCACTGCTCGTCCCATGTTCTTTAGGTTTGGAAATTTTCATCTAAGGAAAGTTATAATTCAGCATCACACGGGACTTGCATTTTACAATAAACTTTCTGCTGATTGGCCATTTTGCAGTGATTTACGCAAGTTGATTTTTGGCAATGTAGAACTTCTGCTATTTATGGAGGCTAATTCTGCATTCCCTGCTCAGGATAAACTCCCTTTGAATTCTGAATTTGAATGACAAAACCCGATCTAGAAAGCTTTATATATTATTTTTCAGCCATCCTGACTGGCCCTCCAGAATTGCAGTTAGGGAGCTTGGTTCTGCAGCTTTACCTCTGACTTAGAGCCCTTTTTTTTAAAAAAAAAACAACTTACAGATCTGTAAAAACTTACAGATACTCAAACGTGTTTGTTTAATTAATGATTAGATGTATCATTTTTTTTTTAACAATGACCACGCAAGATAGGGGGAATTCAAATAATTCCTTGGACTTCCTCATCTATATGCCAGCTTATCTCACTTGTAGTTTTGAAGACATGATCTCTCTGCCATCCGAAGGAAAACCTTGATGGTTTTAAGTTTCCAAAAAAAAACCTGACAATGAAACAACTCAATTCACCCAGTACATTAACAGGTAGCAAATCAGACACTTGGGAAAAGCAACTTGGTCTGACAGACAGAGCATAGGCCTGAGAATCAGAACACCCGGGTTCTAATCTCAGCTTTGCCACTTGCCCGCTATGTGGTCTTACTATGACTTGACTTCATCTCTCTGTACCTCAGTTTCCTCTTCTAAAAGATGGGGATTTACATAGCTGTTCTCCCTCCTCCCTCTTGCCCTTATTTCTCCTTAGATATGGGCCAGAGACTGTGATCAAATTTTATCAACCCCAACGTTTAATGCATTGTAAGTGTTTAACAAATCTCTCTCTTGCTATTATTATTATTGACGATGAGCATGAGAGAGTGATTTAGTGCCGTGCACCCCAGATTCCCAATTCATACCGGGATCCAAATGAATAAGGGAAACTGCAGAAAGGAAATCAGGATGAGGTAAAAAGTACTTTAACCCTGTGGGAATACAGAAGATTTAAGAGCAGTCCCTCTGGCCTCAGATAATTAGGCACAACGAAGGACTGAACTGAAAGTAAAGAAGGCGGAGAGAGATTTTGCCCAACCTCTGGACAGGCTAAGCACGAGGAATCCGATCGAGTCCTGGTTTGGGGACAGCCTCCCTTCCTCTTAGACCGGAGGCCGGGATCGAGTCAGGGGTCGCACCTGATACAAGTCAATCCCGGAGCTGAGTACGGAGTGCTTGGCGCGTGAGTAATACCTCAATAAATAACCCAATGAATAAATAAATAAAACCTCCTTTCTCCACTTAGACCGAGAGCCCCATGTAGGATAGGGACTATGTCCAAGCCGACTAACTTGTGTATCTACCCTTCCGCTTAGTACAGTGCCTTGCGTATAATATGCACTTACCAACAGTAATGACTAGGGGAACGTGGGTCAGATGCCTTTTTCCCTTAATGAGGAGAGGAGCCCCCAGAGTAGAAATGTTGAGGAACCTGAGTCCAAGAAGGGAAGAATCAGAGACATTGGCCCTGTCTGGCTTGATAGCTCTGAATGTTAAAAACTGCCTGTGGTACAAGAATATGATGCAGGTCTTTAGAAAAAGTGATATCTCCCATGATCGTGAACCCTGTAGAAATAGTAACCAGAGGGAAAATATGTGCTGCCAATTTCCCTTACCTGTCTTTCGCTTAATCAAGATGGGTTTTTTTGTTTGTTGGGTTTTTTTTAAGATACCTGGTGTTTACGATGGCCCGGTCAGTATACTAAGTGCTGGGGTAGATACAAGATGATCAGATCGGACACTGTCCCATATTGGGCTCACAGACTGTTGACAGGAGGGGGATTTAATCGCCATTTTACAGATGAACTAACTGAAGCACAGAGAACTTGAAGGACTTGCCCAAAGTCACACAGGAGACAAGTGGCTGAGGCGACATTAGAACCCTAGTCCTCTGACTCCCAGGCCAGTGCTTTTTCCAGTAGGCCATGCTACTTCCCACCCGTCTGAAAGTAGCTCAAAAGACCTGTGTCTGGCTGGCAACCATGTTCCTCCTATCTCCTAAAGGAAGTCAGTGTGGCTTAGTGGAAAGATCATGGGCTTGGGAGTCTGAGGACATGGGTTCTAATCCCAGATCCACCATCTGCCTATTGTGTGGCTTTGGGCAAGCCACTTAACTTCTCTGTGTCTCAGTTATCTCAGTTAGGGAAGCGGCGTGGCTCAGCGGAAAGAGCCCGGGCTTCGGAGTCAGAGGTCATGGGTTCGACTCCCGGCTCCGCCACTTGTCAGCTGTGTGACTGTGGGCGAGTCACTTCACTTCTCTGTGCCTCAGTAACCTCATCTGTAAAATGGGGATTAACTGTGAGCCTCACGTGGGATGACCTGATTACCCTGTATCTCCCCCAGCGCTTAGAACAGTGCTCGGCACATAGTAAGCGCTTAACAAATAGCAATATTATTATTATTATCTCATCTGTAAAATGGGGATTAAGATTGTGAGACCCACTTGGGACAACCTAATTACCTTGTATCTCCCCCAACGCTTAGAACAGTGCTTGGCACATAGTAAGCACTTAACGAATACCATAATTATTACTCTAAGTCAAGGATAAGAGATGAAAAGGGGTACGACCCAGTGAAAAGAGCACGGTCCTGGGCATCAGAAGAACTGGGTTCTAATCCTGGCTCTGCCACTTGCCTACTGTTTGACCTCGGTCTAGTCTCTTAACTTCTCTGTGCCTCAGTTTTCTGGTCTATGAAATGGGGATTAGATGCCTCCTCTCTCTCCCCCTCAGACTGTAGCTCCATGACGGACAGGGTCCGTGTCTTACATGATTACTTTGGATCTATCTCGGTGCTCAAAACGGATCCCGTCACATAGTTAGTGCTTACCAAATGCCACCGTTACAAGAGACGCACATGCAAAGGCATTCGTTCCAATTTGATCTCGCCACGGTCTAGCTATTAAACTCAGCTAATTTTCTGAGCACATTTAGTCAACCGAGAACATCTCTGATATCAGATCAACCAACGGACTCTCTCTGGAGCTCCTCTTGCTCACTTTACTTGTTATTCATTCATTCAATCGCATTTATTGAGTGCTTACTGCGTGCAGAGCACTGGACTAAGTGCTTGAGATAAGGCACTATAACAATAAACAGGCACATTCCCTACCCATGACGAGCTTGCGGTCTAGAAGGGGAGACAGACGTTAATACGAATAAATAAATTATCTGTATCTACCCCAGTGCTTAGAACAGTAGCAAGCACTTAACAGATGCCATGATAATGATGTCTAGCTCCCTCTGGGTCGCTTAGACGTTCGTATCGCTGAAATAGAATCTTCAGAGAGAGATCTGAAGAGTTATAGAGCGCTATCATTGAATTACCGGGTAATGTTACCACGGAAGAGTGGTGTTCATTCCAGCAAGTTGCTTTAAAACAACTTGCACAGAGTTGCAGTTGTCCTCTACTTTATGAGGCTGAACAGAAGTGTAGTCTTAGAAGAAAACAGTAATGAGGAGACGGCTTTGTGGCCCCATTTAGACAAATAGTTAGTTTTATCTTTGTTTTCCTAAGTCACATTTCAGTGTGCTTCTTGATGGTGCAAAACTAATCACCTCTTATCACTGTGGCAATACCTCTAAAGGCAGATAAAATTAAGGCAAAGGAGAGATCGCTACGATCAGAGGCTATCTGGTTAAAAGGAAAATAGGCTCATATGAACCCATGGCAGACTCTTATAGAATAATAAATCACGAAGTTCTCCAAGTTATCATTCTGTGCTCTAGTTCATTATTTTGTATCATTTGCTTTAACCTTGGCTTGTCCCTAATGTATCTGCTCTGCGGTGATTAATACCGCTGATGGAAATAAATTGTTGAAGGGCAACGCATTATTGCATGACTAATTAGCCTACCAATTACGTGTTCACGATTTTTAAAATTGCTTCTATTCATAAAAGTAACTCCAAGTTTCTTTAACAATACATACACGGATGACCACTATTCCAATCTGACCTAAGAGATTTTCTTCCCAGAGACAGTTCTTCCCTTTTTTCCCAAGAACTCTTATATTCTGCTTAGATCTTCCCCCGTAAATAAGGTGGACAACTGAGGCTTAAACATATGTTCTTGCCCGAATGTCTGGGTATTTCAGCCCCCACAAAAACATACCTACCTGCACTTGGGGAAATATGGAGGACAAAGTGTGCTTTTATCGATCAGTCAGTTGTATTCATGGAGAGGTTACTGTGTGTAGAGCAACTGTACTAAGTCTTGGAGGAATATAAGAGAATTTGTATATAGATAAAATAAAGATATAATAGAGTTTGGGGGGCTCTACAATCTTCAGATATCTTGCTAGTGCAGATGCATCGCGTTTCTCGCATTCCTATTTTCATCTCCTCCGAGAAGCCTTGCCTGGTGAACTTTTCATCTCTTTGTAATTCCTCCCTCTGTTTTATGTCCCCTAGGCCACTGGGTCTGGACCCCTTAATCATTTTAATACCCACCCCCTATCCAGCATCATAAAAGTTAAGTATACATTTTTTTACTCTGCTGTTTCCCCTATCCGTAATTTATTTTAATGTCTACTTCCCCTCCCAGATCGCCCTCTCTCAAGGATAAGGATCATCTCTACCTTCTCTACCGTAAGGTGCTCTCCCAAGCACTTAGTATAACGCTCTGTACCTAGTAAGCACTCGATAAATCCAATGGATTTTGCACCCCATTCAGACAACAAATAACCACCCAGCCTATTTTGTCACAACTGTGAGGGAGGGAGGTTAGTGGTGTGGTCTAGAGTGGAGGCAGAGATGGGAGAAGTCAGGGTGCGGGTGGGACCGTCGAGAGTTCGGTTTTGGACATGTTTAATTTGAGGTGTGGGGGGAACGTCCACGCAGATACGTCTCGAAGGTAGAAATGCAAGATATCGAGGAAGGAGAAGGTCAGGACTGGAGATGTAGCTTTCTCTATCATCTTGATAGAGACGGTAATTGAAGCCATGGGAGTGACTAACTTCTCTGTGTCTCAGTTATCTCATCTGTAAAATGGGGATTAACTGCGAGACTCACATGAGACAACCTGATCACCCTGTATTTACCCCAGCGCTTAGAACAGTTCTCTGCACATAGTAAGCGCTTAACACATACCAACATCATTCTTCTTCTTCTCCCTTTAGAGGGAGAGTAGAAGGGACCTAGAACTGAGCCTTGTTGGACCTCTACTGTCAGAGAGTGGGAGGCAGAGGTGGAGCCAGGAAAAGAAACTGAGAAGGAGCGGTCAGAGAGGAGAAATAGGAGAGGACTGTGTCAGTGGCTGAGCCTCGAGGGGTCCCTACTGTCAGAGGGCGGGAGGCAGAGGAGGACTCGGCAAAAGAGACTAAGAAGGAGCAGTCAGAGAGCTAGGAGGAGAAAGAGGAGAGGACAGCGTCGGTGAGTCCAAGGCTGGATAAAGTTTCAGGGAGAAGGGGGTGGTCTACAGCGTCCAAAGCGGCTGAGAAGTCTAAGGAGGGTTAGGATGGAGCAGAGGCTGTCAGATTTGGCTCCAGACCATGAGCGGCGGCTGTCCCCACCATTTGGCAATTAATCAAGCAATCGATGGCATTTACTGAGATTTGAATCTGGGCAGAGCCCGTACTAATTACTATTATTGAAGCGTGGCTCAATTCATTCATTCATTCATCCTATAGTATTTATTGAGCGCTTACTATATGCAGAGCACTGTACTAAGCGCTTGGAACGTACAAGTCGGAAACAGACAGTCCCTGCCCTTTGCCGGGTTTACAGTCTAATCGGGGGATTAGGATTAGGGATATATTCATTCAATTGTATTTATTGAGCGCTTACTATGTGCAGAGCACTGTACTAAGCGCTTGTGGAAAGCACAATACAGCCCTAAAGAGGGACAGTTCCCACCCAACAACGGGCTCACAGTCTAGAAGGCGGGAGGGGGGAGACAGACAACAGAACAAGTAGACAAGCATCGACAGAAATAAATGGGAGATTAGGGTGCCTCTGTTGGAGGGAGAGGGGTGTCTCCCCCATAATAATAATGTGGGCATTTGTGAAGCGCTTACTATGTGCAGAGCACTGTTCTAAGCGCTGGGGTAGATAGAGGGCAATCAGGTTGTCCCAAATGAGGCTCACAGTTTTCATCCCCATTTTGCAGTCGAGGGAACTGAGGCCCAGAGAAGTGAAGTGACTTGCCCACAGCCCCCCCCGCCCCCCCCCCCGGCTGCCAAGTGGCAGAGCCGGGATTCACCCCCCAACCCCCGCAGGCTGGGGAACGGGCCGGGTCTTGGGAGTCAGAGGTCGTGGGTTCTAATCCCGGCTACCCCACTTGTCAGCTGTGTGACTTTGGGCAAGTCACTTCACTGGGCCTCAGTTACCTCATATGTAAAATGGGGATGAAGACTGAGAGCCCCACGTGGGCCAACCTGATCACCTCGTATGCCCCCCGGCGCTCAGAACAGTTCTTGGCATATAGTAAGCACTTAACAAATACCATCATCATCATTATTAATGGTATGTCTTCATTCACTCAACTGTATTTATTGAACACTTACTGTATGCAGAGCACTGTACTAAGCACTTGGGTGAGTACAATACAACAATAAACAGACACAACAATAGAAAGACAAGAACAACAGTAAACAACGGCAAACGGACCACGGTAAACAGACATCCCCGCCCACAGGGTTGAGGTCTTACTATGTGTCTATGTGTCGAGCACTGTTCTGCACGCTGGGGTGGACACAAGATAATCAGGTTGGACCTAATCCTTGTCCCCCATGGAGTGCATACTTTGAATCCCCCTTTTATACATGAGGTAACTGAGGCTCAGAGAAGGGAAGTGAAGTGCTGGGGAGAGTACAATAGATCAAATAAACATGACGTCTGACCTCAGAGAAATGTACATTCTGGCAGGATAGGCAAACATTAAAATAAAGTAGAGGTAGGGGAGAGAGCAGACATTATTCGTTCATTCAATCATATTTACTGAGCACTTACTGTTTGCGGAACACTGTCCTAAGCGCTTGGGAGAGCTCAAAATAACCACGAACAGACACATTCCCTGCCCACAGCGAGCTTAATACGCACGTCGGTGCCGATGGAGTGGGAAGATGAAAATCTAATCACTGGAAGGGCGATCGCTCGTTATGGACGGGGAACGTGTCTGCTGATTCTGTTGCATTCTCCCAAGCGTTTGGTTCAGTGCTCTGCACGTAATAGGTGATGGGTAAATAGGATTGATTAATAAGGACTTCGGTGCGTAGATGATGTGGTAGGGAGGAGAATGTGGTGTGGAGATGAGAGATTAGTCAGGAAAGGCCTCCTGGAAGAGATGTAAACTTCGTACAGCTTTGAAAATGGGGAGAGTGGTTGTCTACCAGATAGGACGGGAGAGGATGTTCGAGGCAGGAAGACGGGTGTGAGCAAGGGGTCGATGGCGAGAAAGACAAGAGCGAGGTACAGTGAGTAGGTTGGTATTAGAGGAGGTAACTGAATAGACTGGGTTTTATCGGGAGAGGAGCAAAGAGGAGCAGTGCAGTCTAGTGGAGAGAGCACCGGCTTCGGAGTCGGAGAACCTGGCTCTGATTCCAGCTCCGCCACTTAAGTAAGCACAGTTATTATTATTATCGCGAACTGATAGGAACGGTCACCCTCCATTATAACACACTTCCTTCAACACTTCATCCAGAGAGCACTACTGACTTTTAATGCCCTCATTCGTTACGGGTTATCTCGCTCTGTGATCACGCTTTGGTTTCTCCATGCATGCCATCTGGGTAACAGTTAGGCATCCTGTTTTCAGGCCTCCTCAGTTTCCCTGCAAAGCCACTGTGTACACACACACCACACAAACACACACACACAGATGCACAAAGTATTTTTCACTGAAGTTACCTCTCAAAGTGTGGTACCCGCACAGAAAAAAAAAACAAAAACTTCGTAAGTTGGGCGGTTAAATCAGATGCACTGTAGGTCCTAGTCTCAGGTGAATATCAAACTGACTGAACTACGCAAGCTTGATGAAGGGTCAGGAACAGATCGATATATGAGGTTTTGGTTTAGTGGGGGAGGGCGGTGAGGGCAACTGTGGTTATTTTAAATGTGTGTACATGTTGATATTTGTTTAAATTATTCTCTAGCATTGCTATTTGAACAACAGTGCTCACTGTTTTTATTATATTTTAAAATAGAACATATGAGTATATGTAGATTATTTTGGCAAATCCTTCGGATGTTACCGTTACGCTTCATAAAGGGCTTTTTTACTCAACATCATTTTCATAGCACCGACTTAAAAGTGCTAGCTCGGACTATATGTTTCATCGTGTATTGAGAGACTAATAAAAATAATAATGATAATAATTATTGTTAAGTGCTTACTATGTGCCAAGCACTATAGTACCCCAGTGCTTAACTTCTTTGTATAAGATAATCAGGTTGGGCATAGTCTTCATCTTATATGGGGCCCATAACCGAAGTAAGAGGGAGAGCGGCAGAGTCCATCTAAAATACGAAGTTTGTTTAGTATATTTTACGTCCCATAAAGTAAATTACCCGGCTACGATTAATCGGTCATATTTACAAGGGGAAGCAGCGTGGCTCAGTGGAAAGAGCCAGGGCTTGGGAGTCAGAGGTCATGGGTTCGATTCCTGGCTGTGCCACTTGCCAGCTGTGTGACTGTGGACAAGTCACTTCACTTCCCTGTGCCTCAGTTCCCTCATCTGTCAAATGGAGATGAAGACTGTAGCCTCACGTGGGACGACCTGATTATCCTGTATCTACCCCAGCGCTTAGAACAGTGCTCTGCACATAGTAAGCACTTAACAAATACCGACATTATTATTATTATTACTGAGCATTATTGTATGCAGAGCACTGTTCTAAGCGCTTGGGAGAATTAAATAGAACACCATAACAGACACATTCAGACTTTCTTGGCTTCCATCTTTCGACCATTTCCCTGCTATTTGACACTGCCGCTGGAGGGAGGAAGGGTGAAGGAGACACAAGGACATAAAACTCAAAAATAAAAAAATTGTTACGTTCATTGAGCTGATAAGATGTTGGGTGGGTACGTAAACTAACACTGATGGGTACATGATGAGGTTTTTGGATTATCTGTGATTTCGTATCACCTCTCAGGGTCGCACCTGGAGAGTTTCCAGTACTCTACCAATCTCTACTATGGGAGGGAGAGTCAAGCAGAGGCATATCCATTTCATTCCTAGCTTGGGCAGTGGCTAGCGAGGGGAAGGCCATCTGCTACAGGTCAAAACTCACCGGGCAGCAGCGGCACGGGAGAGAATCGAGGGCGGACACTCGAGTTTACCGCGCGGAAGCTTGCGTGTTTTTACCAGGAAAACTCTCCGGATCCACTACCAGAACGATTGCATATGGAGGCGGGGCGTTCTGGGAGAGATCCGTCCATGGCGTCGCTATGGGTCGGACACGGCTCGACAGCATAAGATAACAACACTGATTTCATACATCTGTCTGTTCCTGTCCCCTCGAGAGCGTGGATAACAGAGTGTTGGCTAAACTTGAATAATAACACAACTTCACTTATAAGCATTCTGAATGTAGGGGGTAAAACAAAAAGTTTCGAAAGAAAGAAATTAACCAGATGCAAAGTGATGGAATTTTGGTGAGAATGATTTTTATAAAAATCCTATCACTCATTTGTAGTCTCTGCTTCTGCAGGGTAGCGCAGAGGTAATATCCACTGTCGGTAGCTTTGGAAACAACATTAGGTTTTGGGAAGGCTCTCAGTTACTCATGCTTCTCTGATTAAAAAACATCATTAATCATAACATCCGACAAGAGGCACTGCCAGGTTTCCACTTGATAATTCAGATATTTGGCTCAGATTGAGTCCCAGTAAATTTTTTGAGGTGCTTGGCATCATATGGATCCAAGATATATGTGTCACTTAAGAGTAAAGATGATTTCAGATACAGAAAGTAATTCTTAAAACTTAAATCCAACTCTAAGCACTTTATCACCCCCATCTTTGCCATCTACATGTCACACATCAAAACTGCCCATCACTGTACTAAGCACTGTGTTCGATGCAAGATATCTTGTCCCAGAGGGGGCTCACATTGTAAGTAGGAGAGAGAACTGGTATTGAATCTCAGGTGAGGGAACTGAGGCCCAGAGAAGTTGTGACTTGCTCAAGGGAACTGAGGCCCAGAGAAGTTGTGACTTGCTCAAGGTCACACAGTAGGAAAGGGGAAGATGTGGGATTAGAACCCAGATCCTCTGCCTCCCAGGCCCATGCTCTATCAATTAAGCCATCCCGCTTAATAATAATAGTAATGTTGGTATTTGTTAAGCGCATACTGTGTGCAGAGCACTGTTCTAAGCGCTGGGACAGATACAAGGTAATCAGGTTGTCCCACGTCAGGCTCACAGTCTTAATCTCCATTTTACAGATGAGGTAACTGAGGCACAGAGAAGCTAAGTGACTTGCCACAGTCACACAGCTGACAAGTGGCAGAGCCGGCATTCGAACCCATTACCTCTGACTCCCAAACCCAGGTTCTTTCCACTGAGCCACGCTGCTTTTTCTAAACTCAATTTCTAGTGTTAGTTCAGTGAAGTCCACCACCTTGAGATGCCCCTGAAGCCAATTTTCGGGGTTCACCTGACAACAGTAATGAGGTCTGGAGAGTCGGGAAAGGATAACTTGGTAGCATCAAACGAAAGACCTGCAGAATGCAGTCGAAAATATTTACTGTGCATATAGTAGTGACAAGGTGACGCTTTCCCCGACCCGAGAAACATCACTAAATCACCGCTCTAACTCATCCGGCTGTCCTCCACTGTCCACCTCACAATTCTTAAAGAATCTAAACTTCATTAAGTGGTTTTCCTAAGGAATTTCCTGTTCCTCCTCCCTATCCACACACAACCTGTCATATTCACTTAGATCCTTACAAACTCCCCCTCCCGCCAGACTAAACACAAGGATTACAAAGGAAAAAGGATGGGCCTTATTTTAGCAGAACTCAGCTGCGGTTTCAATTAGAATGGCTTTTCTGTTAGCCTTTTTGTTTACGAGTTGCCCGGATCGATTTTTTTTTTTAAATATAAGCAAACCTTTGCATTTGACTCAACATGTAAACCTTTGAAACACTTAGTCCCAGATGAAGGTGATGGGTGAGAGCCTTCTGAGAAATGATTGTCTTGTGCAGTAGGTGCAACAATTTTCATCTGAAGTCCTGCATTCCAATGATTTATTCGATCCTGGTATATTTCCGAGTTGGAGGCCGGGGTGGTGGGAGCTGGGGGGAGGGGAGGGAGAAATGGTAAGATCCATAAAGGCAGTGGAATTTCCACTGCTCATGTCCCATCACCACAGAAGAAGGAAGGTTCGTGCACAGTTTCAACCACTGAACAAGCTGCAAAAGATTCTCATAGGAATGTCCGGGGCCCTTATATTCTATTTTGCTTTATGGGACACCTATTTACATATTCCAGAAATAGAAACCAGGGTGGGGAGAAATGTCACCGACCACTTCTTTCCGGTCTCGAGGGGGATGGCAGACATTAAAAGAAATTCCGGATATGTACAGTAAGTATTGTGGGGCTGAGGGTGGGGAGAATAGCAAGCGTTTAAAGACTGCAAGCTCCTTGCGGGCTGGGATCGTGACTACCCGCTCTTGTTATTTTCATTCATTCGATCGTATTTATTGAGCGCTCACTACGTGCGGAGCACTGTACTAAGCGCTTGGAGAGTACAATTCGGCGACAGATAGAGCCAATCCCTACCCAACAACGGGCTCACGGTCTAGAAGGGGGGAGACAGACAACGAAACGAAACAAGTAGACAAGCATCAATAGCATCAAAATAAATAGAATTATATATACACGCATCATCAGTAAAATGAATAGAATAATAAATACGCACAAATATGCACAAGTGCTGTGGGGCGGAGAAGGGGGTAGAGCAGAGGGAGGAAATAGGGGCGACGGGGAGGGGAGGAGGAGCCGAGGAAATGGGGGGCTCAGTCTGGGAAGGCCTCCTGGAGGAGGTGAGATCTCAGTAGCTTTCAGGTATATGGTACTCTCCCAAATGCTTAGTATTTGAGAAGCAGTGTGGCTTCGTGGAAAGAGCACGGGCTTGGGAGTCAGGGTTCTAATTCCGACCCGGCCACTTGTCAGCTGTGTGACTTTAGGCAAGTCACTTCGTTTCTCTGTGCCTCAGTTACCTCACCTGTAAAATGGGGGCTAATAATAATAATAATGATGTTGGTATTTGTTAAGCGCTTACTATGTGCAGAGCGCTGTTCTAAGCGCTGGGGTAGATACAGGGTCATCAGGTTGTCCCACGTGAGGCTCACAGTCTTCATCCCCATTTTACAGTCGAGGTAACTGAGGCACAGAGAAGTTAAGTGACTTGCCCAAAGTCACACAGCTGATAAGTGGCAGAGCCGGGATTCGAACCCATGACCTGTGACTCCCAAGCCCGTGCTCTTTCCACTGAGCCACGCTGCTTCTCAGACTAAGACTGGGAGCCCCACATGGGACAACCCGATAACCTTGTATCTACCTCAGCGCTTAAAACGGTGCTCGGCGCATAGTAAGTGCTTAACAAATGCCATCATTATTTATTATTGATACAATGCTCTGCACAAAGTCAGCGCTCAACAGATATGAATGATTAAACCCAACAAACCCGAATATATAGGTGAGAGCCAAGGTGAGATCAGCGTGTTATATACAAATTGTATAATGAAAACAGGTGCTATAGCAGAACTTGGTGTACTCTTAAGGTGCTTCGAGACGATTACCATGATATCTCTGTTCCGTTGCTAATGGTCCCTACCTTTTGCTGATTAGTTTTGTACCCTTCCAAATATTAACCTAACTAATCCACAGAAAACATCACCCGGGTTCTGATCATGAGAAGAGAAATCCTCATCATTCCTTTAATCGTTTTTAAGTGAAATCAAAATGCTTTCGCTAAACGTACTCTCAGTTGACAAAATGCTAGATGTTTAGATGGCAATTATAGCTCTTACAGAAGCTGTCAGATCTTGTCACAACACATGCGATAAACAAGGACAGATTTAGATGTCCTTTAAGGCAGTTATGTGTAGGTTGTGAATGGTTGGCAGTTACATTTCAAATACAGAGCACATTTTCTCTCTCCAGATGATCTTCGTTCGCTTATTGGTAGGGAACTTCTTTGTTCCTTTAATCTTCCTGCTATTGCTTGTGATTATATTAACGGGACAGAATCTCTCATTTCTTTTTAACATTATTCATAACAACCATCTTAGGATACTTTGAGAAAATAGTATCTTGCAGCGCTTCACATATATGGGGATGCTTCTGAATTTGGTGTGAGTGTTTACTGAGATTACAGTTGACTTCTCTGTGAGTGTTTAACAAAATCGCCGTTGAAAATGCCTCATATTGACACGGATGTAGATAGCAAGGAGGAAAATGACAGCGAGTTGGACAAAAATGAGAGGAGAAAAGTTTGAGATTGAGACACTTAACATTAATTCAGTGTCTTACGAGAGACTCGAACGGACGTTAGGAAAATACTTTGCCGTAAAAGAGACTGAAAACCGGAGGATTGGTCGGAGATGAAGTAGTCAGAGATGTAACGAGGAGGACTATTCCAGTCCCATAGCACTCATGTCCATATCTGTAATTTATTTATTTGCATTGATGTTTGTCTCCCTCCTCCAGACCGTAAAGCTTGTCGTGGGCAGGGAATGTGTCTATCGTTGTAACGTACTCTCCCAAGGGTTTAGTACGGTGCTCTGCACACAGTAAGTGCTCAGTAAATACGATTGAATTAATGGGGAGAGATTAAAGAAGTGTGGCTGTATTTGAACCTAGTCCACCTGTAAAGCAGAAGACATAAAAATAATCATTGTAGGATCTAATTTACCAAACTATGAGTAGGAGGCGTACATTTTTTTCCCCCCAAAACACTGTGTTATAAGCACAGGGTTGCATTTTGGGACTTGTTTGCTCGTTTGTTTTATGGTACTTGTTTAAGCTCTTATTCCACATCAAACACTACTTCAGTTCTGGGGTAGGAACAGGTTAATTAGGTCAGGCACAGTCCCTGTCCTGCACGAGGCTCACAGTCTTAAGTAGGAGGGAGAATGGGTATTGAATCCTCATTTTTCAGTTGAGGAAACTGAAGCACGGAGAAGTGACTTGCCCAAGGTCACTCAGGAAGCAACTGGCAGAGCAATTAGCAGAGCAGGGATTAGAACCCAGGTCCTCTGACTCCCGGGTGCGTGCTCTTTCCACTAGCCCATGCCGCTTCTCTATCGTTCTACCGACTTGCAGTCATTAATTCATTCCTTCGATCGTATTTATTGAGCGCTTACTATGTGCAGAGCACTGTATTAAGAGCTCGGAAAGTACAGTTCAGCAATAGAGACAATCCCTACCCAAGAATGGGCTCACAGTCTAGAAATATTCATTACACTGTTCCCAAAAGCTTGAGTAGAATGTATCCTATGTACATTTTTCTCTGCAATTCATTCACTCAATAGTATTTATTGAGCGCTCACTATGTGCACAGCACCGTACTAAGCGCTTGGAATGTAAAATTCGGCAACAGATAGAGACAATCTCTGCCCATTGACGGGCTTACAGTCTAATCGTAATTCTAGAGGAGCCTTACAGTCCTCTAGACTATAAGCTAATGGCGGGAAGGGATCATGTCTACCAACTCTGACGTATTGGACTCTCCCAAGTGCCTGGTACAGTATTCTGTATACAGTAGCAGCGTGGCTCAGTGGAAAGAGCACGGGCTTTGGAGTCAGGGCTCATGAGTTCGAATCCCAGCTCTGCCACTTGTCGGCTGTGTGACTGTGGGCAAGTCACTTCACTTCTCTGCGCCTCAGTTTCCTCATCTGTAAAATGGGGATTAAGACTGTGAGCCCCACGTGGGACAACCCGATTCCCCTATGTCTACCCCAGCGCTTAGAACAGTGCTCGGCACATAGTAAGCGCTTAACAAATACCAACATTATTATTATTAGTAGTAGTAAGCACTCAATAAACCCCACTGATTGACTATTAAGTGCTTACTATGTGCCAGGCACCATATCGAGGGCTGGGGTAGGTATGAGATAATTAAGCCGGACAGATAGGATCTTGCTGTATAAGATCCTCAGAAGGGGTACGGAAGAAAGCCGAAGTGAAGTGACCCGGTCTGATGATTAGAGGATTGACTCCCAGGCCCCAAATCAACATAATCTTGGAACGTAGTATTATCCCTGCCTGCCCGCGTGCCACCTTTCCTGGGCAGGATTTTGTCAACTGGTCCCGAGACCACCACTCCCCTCTGAGGGTCTCCTGCCACTACAGAAGTCAACCAGCCACTCTAGGGTTCTGGACAGAGACAGTGGGGATTCCTGGAGAACCCGACTATTTCTCTGGACTTTTAACCGGGAAGCTGTGGCCTGGTGGGTAGAGCACGGACCTTGGAGTCAGAAGGACCTGGGTTCTACTCCCGGCTCTGCCACTTGTCTGCCGTATGATCTTGGGCAAGTCACTTCTGTACGCCTCGGTTCGCCCATCTGTAAAATGGGGATTGAAAATGGGAGCTCCGTGCGGGACGACGACCGTGACCAACCCCATTTGCTTGTATCCACCCCAGCACTTCGTACAGCGCCTGGCAAGTGATGATGCCAACGATGGCATCTGTTAAGCGCTTACTATGTGCCGAGCACCGTTCTAAGCACTGGGTTAGATACAAGGTTGTCAGGTTGTCCCACTTGGGACTGGCGGTCTTCATCCCCATTTTACAGATGAGGTCACTGAGGCACCGAGAAGCCGACACATACTAGACTTAGTCATAAAAATATGACTACACAATTGTGTTATCTGGGGATTGTAGCACACATCCTAGCAAATCCACTAACCCCAAATATCTCACCAATGGCAGGCTTCCAGGTAGTGTCTTAAACTTCTTTAGTCATTCGCTGAGGTAGTGCCCCTCGCCAAAGTAATGTCCCCAGCTGCCCTAAATGTCATAAAAAAAATGATGGCACGAGGATGGCACTTAGTATCTTTAAGAGCAGTAAAAAAGTGTTGGTGGAAAAAAAAAAAAGCCCTGGTAAAAACACAGCGTTTCTAGTGCAGACGTATCTTCGAAACGGCTGGATCGGCAAACTGTTGACTTGGGGAATAACCGATCTGTATCCCAGCTCTTTGGGGTTAATTACAGTTTCCTGCCCTGTGGATTGCACGAGAGAGTCCAGCGTAAGAAGGATCAGAGTCCAAGCGCCAAAGGGAAGATCGAAGCTATTACGCTCGCAGTCATCTCCAAAGAGTCAATGGGTCCGTTCTCAGATTCAATAGTCGAGCTTGAATAGAAAGAGGAACCATCCCCAAAGATGGATTTTCACTCTTGCCACTAGATTGTTTGTAAGAAAAGAATGCATTTCGGAATTACTGACAGTAATTGAAGTCCTCAGCACCTTCCCATAAAATCAGGACAATTATGTTGTGAAAGCTGAGACAAAATTGGCATAGCTGCTCGGGGAAATTTAAGAATGCCCTTGATCATTGAAATTGCTTTTTCCGATTATTTTGTTGAATATGGGTCTAAAATACAGGCACATGGTTAACCCCTTATTGATTTTAACTCTACGTTGACCACGGTGATATTTTACTGACTATTCGGGGCAAGCGTGTGAAGATATTACACCTGCCATTTCCATTATTTTAAAGGGCCACTGTGGTTGGCCACACGGCTTCATCAGCGTAGTGCACATTAAATAGAAGAGTATATAGACATTTTTAATAGAAACATCTTTTCGAACAGATTCCTTTTTTTGTCAGTGTGAACATTACTTTGGTTCGTAATTTTCCACACTCGATTCCTCCCGAGGAAGCTTTAAGATCTTTGCCATTTAAAAATCGCTCCAAAGGAAAACTTCATTTTTATGTAGTTTAAAATTAGAGTAAGATTTTATCATCGCACCTAGCATCCCAAAGTAATAAAGGACTGTATCTGAAAGACTTTATAAATCTAGACCGTCTAGGGTAGGTCACTGAAACAATCCAAACTGTAAGTGATTGAGCTAGATGTGAGTTGGGGCGAAGCTCTGTTTGAGACTTTTCTGCATGTTTACCATTTTGTACATATTGCGGAGCCTGTGAAGTTCATAAACCGGCACTGTTGTTGATTGTTAGCTACACGGCTGTGATTCTATATTGCCTTTTTCATTAGAATGCCGGAGGGCACAGCCGGTCATTAAATCATTTTTATGGACAAAAAACAGACTTGGAAATGAAAGGCAAACACTGTCGATGCACTGGTAAAGATGCTAATTTAAGCAAGTGAAAACCAGGGCACGCAAAACTAGAGAAAGTGAAAACTTCATTAACAACATGTACACTATATAGTATTCAGTCCCTTGTATACTAATTCAATACTAATCTTGCATCAACAGCAGGACCATTCGATGAACCTCACCACACTGGGCTTCTACACGAACCTGATCTGCTGCTCTCAATCCCTGAGTTCCGTATCCTTGGGGAAAAGTATTTCACCTACAGTCTCTCTGATAAAGAGGTTGCCGGCTCACCTGATAGGGGTGATTCTCGAATCTCCCACTTTCTATCGCTCACTCTCGCCATTACCCATTTAAAAAAATGTTCTTTTTTAAATTTAAAAGCTTTTAAGAGCTAAAATAAAGGTATTTTTTAAGCGCTTACTGTGTATAAGACACTGTTATAAGCACTGGGGAAGGCACAAGTTAAGGCCCAGAGTGTGAGGCATGAGTCTCACAGTCTAGGTAGGAGGGAGAACAGGTATTTAATCCCCATTTTACAGTTGAGGAAACTGAGACCCGAAGAAGTGAAGTGATTTACCCAAGGTGTCTAGACTTCTCTTTGTTGTTGTTGTCTTATGCTTTCGAGTTGTAGCGACGCCATGGACACATCTCTGCTTTGATGCCCCACTTCCATCTGCAATCATTCTGGTAGAGTATCCGGAGAGTTTTCTTGGTAAAAGTACCGAAGTGGTTTACCATCACCTCCTTCCGTGCAGTAAATGAGTCTCGACCCTCGACTCTCTCCCGTGCCGCTGCTGCCCGGCACGGGTGAGTTTTGACTTGTAGCAGACTCCTTCCACTCGCTGGCCACTGAGCAAGCTAGGAGTGGAAAGGACAGGCCTCTGCCTGACTCTCCCTCCTGTAGTCGAGACAGGGTACGGAAACTCTCCAGGTGTGACCCTGAGAGGGGACCTTCTCTTTAGCTATGGTATTTATTAAGCATTTACTAGTCTCCGAGCACAGTGGGCAAAGCGCTGGGGTAAAAACGAGATTATCAGAGCAGAGCCAATCCCTGTCCCACACGGGGCTATGCTCTCGATTCACTCTCTACCTCACTAGCCGGTGAAATGTGTGGAAAATAACTCTGTGGGTGGATGGTCACTCAGTAATTACGGGTGGCTTTACCATTCCTCCCAGATTTCACTATTTTGTCAGGGTAACCATTACCCTATTTATTTTGTCATTATCCTATTTATTTTGTTAATGAGATGTACATCTCCTTGATTCTATTTATTTGCTATTGTTTTAATGAGATGTTCATCCCCTCGATTCTATTTATCGCTATTGTTTCTCGTCTGTCCGTCTCCCCCGATTAGACCCGTAAGCCCGTCAAAGAGCCGGGACTGTCTCTATCTGTTACCGATTTGTACATTCCAAGCGCTTAGTACAGTGCTCTGCGCATAGTAAGCGCTCAGTAAATACTATTGAACGAATGAATGAATTTGGGGTAGCTGTGAAAATACAAGCCTTTCAGATCCAGGGAAGAGTGTATTTTCAACAAGTGATCCATTCTAAGAATGAATTTATTTTGAAATCGGCAAATCAAGCGACGGTATTTACTGAGTGCACACTGTGTGCAGAGCACTATACCAAATACTTGGGAGAGTACAATAAAGAGCCATGGTGGGCACGATCCCTGCCCTCAAAAGAGGGGAGAGACACATTAAAATAAATTAAGGATGGGGGAAGGGGCAGAGTTTAAGGGTATGTTCACAAGTGCTGTGGGGCTGCGGGTGCTTCAGCACAATGTTATTCACATTAACAGATTTATGTTGATTGACCAATCAAATCTGTGGTCGGGATTTGGTCCAAGGCTGAAGCACTGTTTCCTAATGTTAGATTCGTTGAGAAGATCCCAGTACTTAGTACAGTGCCTGGCACAAAGTAAGCACTAAACAAATACCATTATAAAAAAAGATTTATAGAATTTCTGCATCACTTCTGCCATTGAGTTCCAATTAACAGCATTCAATAGTATTTATTTTTCATTCAGTAGTATTTATTGATCGCTTACTATGTGCAGAGTACTGTACTAAGCGCTTGGAATGTACAAATCGGTAACAGATAGAGACAGTCCCCGCCCTTTGACGGGCTTACGGTCTAATCGGGGGAGACGGACAGACGAGAACGATGGCAATAAATAGAATCGAGGGGATGAACATCTCATTAAAACAATAGCAAATAAATGGAATCGAGGCGATGTTCATTTCATTAACAAAATAAATAGGGTAATGATAAATAGGGTAATAGGGTAACAGCAGATACCATAGACTACTGATTTATTGACCGAATGACTCCAGGGCTGCCCAAACCCCACCTTATGCACTTGATTCCAGGTGGGAATATTCTCGAAAGACATCATTTGAGTTTGAATTTGGACGGAACATTTAGTGAACCTTTTTCCGTGCATTGCTGAAGCTACGTCAAAAGCCCTTCCTTTCTTCCCCAACTCTGATGGACCGCAGCTCTCCCTCATATTCCAAGCCTCCTGGAAGCTCACCTCCTCCAACAGGCCTTCTTGGAATAATTCCCAGCCTCTCAAGTCAAAAAAGAAAAACAACAACAAACAAGTAGAGGTTTTCTGGAGCTCGAAGTGGTTTGGGGATAAGGTTTCTGAGGGTGAGGAGGACAGTGTAGTGTTTTAATCAAAGGACTAGGGAAAAAGGGTAGAAAAGAAGAGACGAGACAGAGACCGAGAGATAAAGGGAGGCGTAAAAGGAAGATAAAGACATATAGATACGTGTCCATAGCCATACATACTCATCAAGGCACCCATGTACAGGTTTGCCATTTAGTTGTCTCCGGGCACCCGGTCAATCAACAGAGCACCGTGCCTAGTTCTTTTGAACCTACTGCAGAACAGAGCATATGTACTCTGACCCCAGATATCTTACAATCACTCAGTTTGTTACCCTTTCCTATTTAAAATTCAAAATGAAAAGTGCTCATGATAATAATGATAATGTTTAATAATCACTGTGTCATTTTTTAAGTGTTATGTGCCAGGCACTCTTCTAAGCGCTGGGGTGAATACAAGCAATTCGTGTACACAGTTCCTGCCCCACATGGGTCACACCCTCTTAATTCCCATTTTACAGAAGAGGTAACTGAGGGCCAGAGAAGTTTTGTGATTTGCCTAAGGTCACACAGCAGGCATGTGGCGGAGCTGGCATTAGAACCCGGGTCCTTCCGACTCCCAGACCCGTGCTCTATCCACGAAGCCACGCTGTTCTCTTATGCCCTTCTCTCCGTGACTTTAGGCAAATCACTTAACTTCTCGGTGCCTCAGTTCCGTCATCTGAAAAATGGGGATGAAGACTGTGAGCTTCACGTGGGACATCCTGATTACCCTGTATCTCCCCCAGAGCTTAGAACAGTGTTCAGCACATAGTAAGTGCTTAACAAATACCAACATTATTATTGTGCTCAATAGATAAGTTATTATATTATTATATTATTATAAGTGTTATATTATATTATAATATTATAATATTATATTATTATAAGTATTATTATACCATTATTATAAGTGCTCAATAAATACCATTGATCGATTAATCGATCGATGGGCTTGACTGCCGGCTCCTGGGACAAGGTCACTTTAAACCTCCAGGGGCTTACAAAGAAGGTTGCCACATGGGCTGCTGGATGGGTGCGGCAGAAATGGTATCTATTAAGCACTTACTCTATGCAAAACACTGTGCTAAGTAGGGGGATCATTACACGGTGAGCAGATGAGACCTGGAATTGGCAGTGTCGTAAAATAGTTTAATGGACCACATGCTGCCACTGATAAACAGAGAGCAACGTGGCTCAGTAGAAAGAGACCGGGCTGGGGAGTCAGAGGTCATGGGTTCGAATCCCGGCTCCGCCACTTGGCAGCTGTGTCACTGTGGGCAAGTCACTTAACTTCTCTGGGCCTCAGTTACCTCATCTGTAAAATGGGGATTAACTGTGAGCCTCACGTGGGACAACCTGATTACCCTGTATCTACCCCAGTGCTTAGAACAGTGCTTGGCACATAGTAGGCGCTTAACAAATACTAACATTATTATTATTATTGTTATTATTAAGTCACTTAACTTCTCGGTGCCTCAGTACCTCATCCGTAAAATGGGGATGAAGACTGTGAGCCTCACGTGGGACAACCCGATTACCCTGTATCTACCCCAGAGCTTAGAACAGTACTCGGCACATAGCAAGCACTTAAATACCAACATTATTATTATAAATGATACGTGCAGGGTCTTTGTGTTATTAACGTGTCTGTTTCTTGTTATATTGTGCTCTTTCCAGCGCTTAGAACGGTGCTTTGCACATAGTAAGTGCTCAATAAATCCACCCGAAGGAATGCTCACTTCTCTCCTTCTTCGCCCCAGCAGGCGCACTTTGCTCCTCAATCTGTAACCTTTTCACTGAGACCGGATCTCGCCCGTCTCGCCGCCAACCAACCCCTAACCCGCGTCCTGCCTCTGGCCTGGAACGCCCTCCCTCCTTAAATCCACCCAACTGTGACTCTCCCCCACTTCAAAGCCTTATTGAAGGCCCACCTCCTCCAAGAGGCCTTCCCAGACTAGGCCCCAATTTTCCTCATCTCCCCCTCCCTTCTGCATCTATCTCATTTGCTCTCTTTGCTCTTCCCCCCGCCCAGTCCCACAGCACTTGGGTACATAGCT
This sequence comes from Ornithorhynchus anatinus, assembly GCF_004115215.2. Taxonomy (NCBI): domain Eukaryota; kingdom Metazoa; phylum Chordata; class Mammalia; order Monotremata; family Ornithorhynchidae; genus Ornithorhynchus; species Ornithorhynchus anatinus. The sequence continues at coordinate 61,962,409 of NC_041735.1, read as the reverse complement.
GTTGTATTTATTTCTGTTGATATCTGTCTCCCCTACTCTAGACTGTCAGCCCATTGTGGGCAGGGAATGTGACAGTTTATTGCTGTATTGTCCTCTCCCAAGTTCTTAGTCCAGTGCTCTGCACACAGTTGGTGCTCAATAAATATTATCGAATGAATGAATGAGTGTACGGCTCTATGCCAGGGTCTGTGGGGCCTGTGGATGAGTTGGCCTTTGCACACATAATAATAATAATGGTGGTATTTGTTAAGCGCTTACTATGTGCAAAGCACTGTTCTAAGCACTGGGTGCTTAGATACAAGGTACAAGATGCAAGGTGATCAGGTTGTCCCACGTGGGGCTCACAGTTTTTAATCCCCATTTGATAGATGAGGTAACTGAGGCCCAGAGAAGTTAAGTGACTTGCCCAAAGTCACACGGCTGGTAAGTGGCGGGGCCGGTATTGGAACCCATGACCTCTGACTCCCAAGCCCGGGCTCTTTCCACTCAGCCGCACTGCACATGTGCACATGTGCACATGTGCGTGTGTGCCCGCTCGCACACACACACAGAATGGAACACGGAGACTCCCCGTATAATAATAATGTTGGTATTTTTTTAAGCGCTTACTATGTGCAGAGCACTGTTCTAAGTGCAGGGGTAGATACAGGGTAATCAGGTTGTCCCATGTGAGGCTCACAGTCTTCATCCCCATTTTACAGATGAGGGAACTGAGGCCCAGAGAAGTGAAGTGACTTGCCCACAGTCACACAGCTGACAAGTGGCAGAGCCGGGATTCGAACCCATGACCTCTGACTCCCAAGCCCGGGCTCTTGCCACTGAGCCACGCTGCTTCCCCATGAAGTATACACTTCATGGCACAGCATCCAAAAGGAGGAAATGATGGGTGGACAAAAGAGATCAATCAGTAATATTTACTGAGCACTTACCGTGTACAGAGCACTGTACTAAGTGACTGGGAGAGTCCAAATAGGTGGACACAATCCCTGCCCTCAAGGAGCTTACATCCCATCAATCAATCAACAGTATTTACTGAGTCTGAGTGGAAGAGCACGGGCCCGGGACCTGGGTTCTAATCCTGACCCCGCCTCTTACCTGCTTGTAACCTTGGGTAAGTCACTTGCTTCTCTACCTCAATTTTCTCATCCGTAAAATGGAGGATTCAGTACCTGTTCTCCCTCCCCCTGGACCGTGAACCCCATCTGGGACAGAGGCAATAGCCAGCCTGATTATTTAGTATCTATCCCACTTGATCATATTCAATCATATTTTGTATAGTGCACTTAATATAGTGTTTGGCCCAAAGTGATTACTTAACAAATGGCATTAAAAATAAGTAATTAATTAGGTGCTTGGGAGAGGACAGTACAGTGTGAAGACATAAAAATCCATCCCCTGCCCCCTCTCCGCCTCCAAACAGTTTACAGTCTTGTCAGGGACACAAACACAACATAATTTACATAGAGAATGAGAGAAAAAATGGATATGTAGATATCTAAGTGCTTTAATAGTAGGTTATGTAAAACCCAGCACGTATACAGAAACGTTACAGGTGGTCGTGAGTACATAAACACATAATCCTGACTGTCTGGTGCTGTTTGCTCTGTCAATAGCATTTACTGAGCAATTACTGTGCATCACAGCCCTGTATGAAGTGCTAAGGAGAGTACAAACAGTCTATTCATTTTATTCTAAATGAGACTGAGTGTTTAAGGTTTAATCTAAAGGGCTTTGTTTAGCACAGACTCCTTAATTATAGCAGGAACCAATGTTTAAAACAAGGAAAAAAGGGTAAACAGAGTCGAACCCATCTCCCCTGGTTCTGAGCCCCATACTTTCCAGTAGACCTAATTTTAACACGACGACATCTTTAGGCCCTAGCTAATGACAGATATTATTCTAACAAAACTGCAGGTGGGGAGGACTAAAATCCCCATATATTGAATGTCTTGTCCAAAGTCTCAAAAAAGTGAAGAAGCGACTAGGCTAATCTCTTTCTCCTCGAACTAGAATAATGTTAGACTAGTAGTCCTTCGAACTAAAAAACAATTGTATGCATCGCTGAACATCAGCGTGAAAAATAAATTTTTGAAATCATTCAGCAACTGGATACTTATACATTCTGTGATCTCTACCACCATATGCCTGGACTATGAAAGCTCGATCAGGAATTCCTGTCTAGAAATATCCTCTGAATTGAAAAATGGATTCTTACAAGAGAGAGAAATAGCAAACAACCAAAGGGTACCGCAAAACCCCGGTCTTCTGAAGATTTCAAACAAGACGTGACTCAACTGAATTTCTGTAGAGGTAAAAGGCAATGTTGCATCACCTCAACTCAGAACCTACTTTTCACTCCTCAAGAGGTAAAAGAGAGATCTCATGTCTACTGCTTTACTGGTTGTTGGTCAAAATATTACTTCATTCTTTTCCTTTTTAACATAGAATGGTTAGTATGTTTGTTTTCTTTGGTATACGTGTGTATATATATTTTTCAAATGGTTTTGGATTTAAGATATTGGCTGGATCTGTGAAAGACATAAGTGTATTTTTGGAGGAGATTTTTCTCAGGAGAAAGATTAATGTCTTTAGATCAGAGTCTGAATGCATAAGACTAGAAATTCCTCTAGGCTGTGAGCTCACTGTGGGGAGAGAATGTGTCTATTGTTATATTGTGCTCTCCAGAGTCCTTAGTATAGTGCTCTGCACACAGTAAGCGCTCAGTAAATACGATTGAATGAACAAACCCGGGCCACTAAGCCAAACAGGCAGTCAGTCGCATTTTTGAGTGCTTACTGTGTGTGGAGCACTGTACTGAGCGCTTGGGAGAGTACAACAGAATATAACAGGCACCTTCCCTCCCCACAAAGAGCTTACAGTCTAGAGTACTAAGTAAGTGAGTAAGGGACAGCTTGGGGCAGCAAACCAATAATCCCTCTTCCGAATTCACCCTACAAACTCTGAAACCGGCAAGCGGTCAATCAGTGGTATTTATGGAGCCCTTACTATGTGTAGAGTGCTTTAGAGAGAATATAGAGGTAGAGGACACAATCCCTGCCCTCAGAGAGTTTACAATCCACCAAGCAACTACCAATTCTGTACAGAGCGCTCTGCACCCAGTAGAGCAGAATAAATAACACCAATTGACGACTGAACTCTCTGAGACACCCCCGTCAGGACACATGCACATCCTTCCTTCGTCTGTAAAATGACGATTCAAAATATCTATTTTTTTATGGCATTCATTAAGGCACTCACTATGTGCCAGTCACTGTACTGAGCGTGGGGGTGGACACAAGCTAATCAAACAAGATACGGGCCATGAACCACACGGAACTCACGGTCTTAATCCCCAGTTGACAGATGCGTAAAACTGAGTAGCTTGTCTCCTACTTCAACTGAGAGTCGCACACGGGAGAGGGACTGTGTCCAACTTGATTATCTCGTATCTACCCCAGTACTTAGTACAGTGCCTGGCATATTAGTAAGCACTTAATAAATGCTACACCTATTATTATTATTGCTAATTGAAGCTGTGGCTGTCCTAGCTACTTCTGCAATGTGGTAGGGGCGAGGATTTCCCCAGAAATTGTCAGATGCGGCCTCGTGAGGAAGAAAGGTCGTGCGGTGAGGAAAATTCTTCTGGACCTCCCCTCGGCTCGATGCGCTAACTCCATCACTTGACTGGTTTTCTCTAGCAATTCTGGTACGGAGGGGCCCAAGGGACTTCTGGAAGAGGTGGGGACGCAGTACGTGCAAAAGAGAGGACTGGCCCAATTCCAGTCTAGGAAGACATAAGAGAGAAGCAGCATGGCTCAGTGGAAAGAGCCCGGGCTTGGGAGTCAGAGGTCACGGATCCTAATCCCGCCGCCTGTCAGCTGTGTGACCTTGGGCAAGTCACCTAACTTCTCTCTGCCTCATTTACCTCATCTGGAAAATGGGGATGAAGACTGTGAGCCCTATGTGGGACAACCTGATTACCTTGTATCTGCCCCAGTGCTTAGAACAGTGCTTGGCACATAGTAAGTGCTTAACAAATACCAAAGTTATTATTATTAACAGTAATAATAACAATAATAATAATAATGATAACGACCATGGCACTAAGTGCCAGGCACCCTATTAAATGCTGGGATAGATACAAATTTGTCAGGTTGAACACAATCCCTGTCCACTGTGGGGCTCACAGTCTCAATTCCCATTTTCCAGGTGAGGTAACTGAGGCCCAGAGAAGTGAAATGACTTGCCCAAAGTCACACAGCAGACAGGTGGCGGAGGAGGGATAAGAACCCATGACCTTCTGACTCCCAGGCCCTTGCTCTATCGACTATGCCATGCTGCTTCTGTAGGCTGTTTTTCGCCTTGACAGAATTAGGCCAGTGCTTCGGGACCCCGTGGGACTCACGTCCTCAGTCCCCATTTTACAGATGAGGTAACTGAGGCACAGAGAAGCTAATTGACTTGCCCACGATCACTCAGCATACAGGGGGCAGAGGAGGGATTAGAACCCATGAGCTTCTGACTCCCAGGCCCGTGCTCTATCCACGATGTCTTATTTGTTAATGTGCCTCTCTCTTGGTGATGGGAAATGATGCTGAGCAAGAAGGAGTTAAAGACTGCGGTACCTCTCGTCCTTTTATGATCTCCATGCAGGCTGGCTTACCTTCATTAGGATAGTTATCCTGGACATCTTTCTTCTCATTTTAAATCTTAATGGTGAAATCGGGTGCGCAAACCGAACCCAACTCCACTATTTATATCACCGGAACATATGCCGAACGTAACATTCGTAATAATATTTGCCGGGAACATTGTTGAGAAGCCTTGAGTGATAACATTCGTAGGCAGTAATCGCTTAGCTGACGGCTCCCTCTATCACCACCACTCTTCTCGCCACCAGAGAGAAAGTGCAAATGAAATTAAACCGTTTCCAGACAGTCGTAAGCTGCTATTATTTAAATACCAAAACAACGTCCAACGACTTCATTTTAAATCACAAACTGATCTTCGACACCGTTGCAATAAGCAAACTTCGCTCCAATTATATCATGAGGCTGATGTGCATCAGTGCATACGTCTGTGTGCATGGTATATATATACTTTGCATACACACATGCACACGCATAGTCAGACACAAACCCACACCCACTGTGCTCCTGCACTATATTAAGCCTGGGTGGCTGACCTCTAGCACCTGTAAATGATTTCTCTTGCATGTGGCTGCACACATGAATTTCATTTGCCATAAATTATGGGACCACGGAGCTCTCCTGGCTGCTCACTGCAGTCTGAAGGGCTTTTCCTAAAACTAAGGCTGCCAAGGTGCTCTGTGGATATTTTTTCAGGCAGGAGAAAATGGGCCAGGCTACAGCTTCTCTCCTCCTCCCTCCGTCTCCCCCAAGCCCTGTACGATTGGCCTTTTCAAAACCGATTCTCTCGCCTAAGAGGCACAGAACTTGATGGGCCCAGGACAGGGACCCTCGCTACCCCTCTACGAAGACTACCCTGGGAAATTTTTGCATCTTTCACTTGTCGGCCACTCTTCTCTACGTAAGTGCCGTTGAGCTAGCTGTTGGAGGTATAGAAATGGTGAGGGGGAGGTTCTTCCCGCTGCTTACCGTGAACACTGATGGAAGTGGCGGGAGTCCCGGCCTCGTGTTTCGGCCATCAGAACCTTCATCCAGCCTCTGGACCAGGCTCAGCCCACTTCTCATCTTGCGTGCAGCCCCCGTACACGCACTCTTTACCTCCTTGAACGGAGAGCAGGAGGAAAAGAGGAGTTGCCAGCACATAATTTCCAATGATCACCTGATTCTTCTAGTGTCCCCTGCTTGAAAGTGGTTTTTCTGAGTGGTTGCCCCCATGAGAAACCTTCCAATTTATTTAGAGCTTTTCTGTATCAGACACCAAGGGAAGGTAAAACACGGCAGAAGATCTCTAATCCCTGACAATCTTCCACCTATGCTTTACTGGGAACTTGGAGAAGTTTCCCCCAGGAAAGAACGGGGGCTCAAGAGGGTCCCAGACACCTCACAATGCATCTCCTAGAGGCGGAAGGTGCCACCTCTAATGCAAGATAGAATTTGGCTACTCCTGCCCTATCCAAGGCATTGGGAACCTCAGTGATGCTGCCCGAAGCTGTGCCCAGCTGGGCTTGGTCTTCTTGTTCTCTGGCTGCATGCTACTCTCCAAGAGCCGCTGAGTCCCAGGGAGCATCTCCAAATCTCTGACTCAAGAAAAAGGTGAACAATAGTGAGCTGAAAATGTCACTTTCTCTCTGAAATCAGGAATTTGGACATACTTTCTTGGTAGGGGGTGTGGGAGGGGAGAGAGATCCCAGTTGGGCACGGCCTCAGGCCAAGTTAATAATGATATTAACTGTGGCACTTGTTAAGTGCTTACTATGTGTCAGGCACTGTAGTAAGCACGGGGGTGGTTACAAATAAATCGTGGGGCTCAGGCTCTTAATCCCCATTTTACAGATTCATTCATCCAACTGCATCTATACAGCATTCGCCGTGTGCCGAGCACTGTGCTAAGCCCTTGGAGAGTACAATTGGCAACAAATAGAGACAATCCCTACCCGACAGTGAGCTCACAGATGAGATAAGAGGCCTAGTGAAGTGACCTGCCCAAGGTCACAGAGCAGACAAGTGGCGGAGGAGGGATTAGAATCCCTGACCTTCTGACTGCAGGCCTGTGCTCTATCCACTCTACCATGATGCTTCTACTGGGGGTCTTGAGGGACAAGAGCTGGCTTACTGGGGCATCACCTACAGGTCAGCGAGCGGCCGCCCGCCCCTGCCACTCACCCATCAACCGGTCAGTCTGTCCCACCCGGAGGGCCCTGGGCAGTCGCTCCCTGACCCCACCCGCCCCGCAGACCTGCCCTAATAATAATAATAATAATGTTGGTATTTGTTAAGCGCTTACTATGTGCCGAGCACTGTTCTAAGCGCTGGGGTAGACACAGGGGAATCAGGTCGTCCCACGTGGGGCTCACAGTCTTAATCCCCATTTTACAGATGAGGGAACTGAGGCACAGAGAAGTTAAGTGACTTGCCCACAGTCACACAGCTGACAAGTGGCAGAGCTGGGATTCGAACTCATGAGCCCTGACTCCAAAGCCCATGGTCTTTCCATTGTGCCACGCTGCGCCCTCTGAGCATTCTAGCCACTTGGCCCAAGAAGACGTAGGAGAAGGCTACTAAGAGCTGACCGTGCCTCTAGGGGAGCGTGGAGATCCTTGGACGTCAGGTATTGCCTTCCCTCTTCAGCTCGTGTTATTTGTGGGGGGGTGGTAGGGGAACAGGAGGTCTCAATTTGGAGGAAACCACCGTCCCCCCATTCTTTCTATGCTGTCACTCCCCAATGGCATCCTGTGCTGCCTCAATCTCAGCTACCTCCCCACTGACCTCTCGCTCCTATCCCGCCTCCGCATAACCGACAGAAATTCACTCTCCCCCTCTTCAAAGCCTTTATGAAGGCACATCTCCTCCAAGAGGTCTTACCCTGACTAAGCCCTCCTTTCCTCTTTTCCCGCTCCATTTCTAGGTCACCCTCTCTTGTTCCCTTCACTCACCTCTCTACCCCCAGCCCCATACCACTTATCTACAGATCTGTAATTTATTTATTTATTTATTATCAATGTCTGTCTCTCCCTAGACTGCAAGCTCATTGGGGGCAGGGAATGTGTCTGTTTTTATATTCTTCTCTCCCAAGTGCTTAGTACAGTGCTCTGCGCACAGTAAATGCTCAAAAATGTGATTGACTGACATGACATCATCTCTGCATACTGTAAACTTTGAATAAATATGTTGTTTGACATGCACTATATGTGGAGGACCACAGAAAATCAATTAACCCTGGGCCCAGTAGCGGGGAGGGAGGGGAGGGATTCAGCCTTGCTCATGAGAAATGTCCCTCAAGACAAATTTCCACATTGCAAACAAATAAAAAGAAACAAAAAAAAAAACTACACCTGCTTTACCTGTCACATTTGTCCAAGAACTATGGAGGCAATAATCTTAATCGATCACCCACGGGTCTTTAATCTCAGTAAACTGAGTCTTGAGCATCAGATCTTCTATTACATCCTTCCTTCTCCAAATTTTCCACAGTCTTCAGGAATGCACACACCCACACACACAAAGACACACACGCACACACATTAATATTGCAAATGAAAAATCAACCTCAAAAACCGATCCCATTTTGACAGCCAATTTTGCTCATGTCCAACTGAGTTGAGAAACTTCCTTGTTGATGCCTATTAATATGACGTTTGATTTGCAGAAATTTGAGGTTGCTCCGTGATCAACAAACAGCCATCTTATTAATGATCATTGCTTCCAAGCCGCTTTAAATGTTTCTACTTCCTCAGGCTAAATAACAACTGATATTCAGCTGACTAAAAATAATGCTGATTTCATTTAATTTTAACAAAAGGATGTCTCACAGGGGAGTGCAAACAGGTAAATATTTTTAAAGTATTTACAAGGCTGCTTCCAAATTCTGTGATCCCTGCAGAGTTAAGGATCATGCGTAATTCTCGCTTGTGTAGTCTTTCAATCAATCATTTACTGAGCGCTTAGTGTATACAGAGCACTTGAGAGAATACAATATAACTGAGTTGGTAGACATGCTCCCTGCCCTTTTCCCTGTGTTAAGCACAATGCTTTGCATACAGCAGTGCTTAATAAATGCCATTTCTACTAATACTATTGAGGAAGTCTTTTTACTTCTGGAAACCATCGTAATAGACCTGCTCAGTCCAAACCCTGATTTCACCCTCTTAGACACAACCAGTCTGTCTTCCCTGCTTGTACCAACACTGAGTAGTCAGTCTCCCAGAACAGTTTACTCATGAGGAATTGAATGAGGTTGAATAGTTGCGGGATGGTGGGACACAGTTTGTTAGGCAGTGAGATGACCACACCTAATCATTTCAGAATCCTGCAAGGGCTCCGTTTTACCTCTTAAATGAAATTCAGTGAAAATCAGATCCCTTTACCAATTGCTCTCCTCCCTTCCCCACTGTCACACCTAAATTCCTCCTTAAACTACAGGTAAACGACAATCGTAATCTCCAGACAAGCAAAAACACTTCTCTTCCACACGAGCACCTTGCCTCAAAGCTTCGCCCATATGATTCTCTTTGTCTATCAATCAAGAGTATTTTTTGAGCATATACTAACGATAGAGAACTATATCAAGCATTTGGGAGATGCCTTAGAAGTGAAACTCAGGGAATTTCACTGTTGGAGATATCTGTAAGCATTTTACATGAAAAATGACACAAAGAATGAAGAAAAGCAAAGATTAGGAGTGCCTGTGAGAAAATACCAACAATTACTAGTTTATCGCCTAAGAAATTCCCTCAGGGAAAACAAACCAGTGGGAAACCTTCAGTCCTCCTCCCCTCCTTGTAAATAGTCCTGTCAATTTAGGCAAATCATTTGAGTTATCAGCTCATTAAAAATTCAATTTTATTTCCATCTTCTGTTTGACCTTATACCTGGGGAGCAGATTTATCCTTCCTCCGTGGCAGTTGACAAGGAAAACATCCTGTCTCAATTTACTAAATCAATCAAACAATCCATCAGTGGTATTCACTTACTGTGTGCGGAACACAATACAGTAGAGTTGGTAGACAAGTCACCTGCCCACAAGGAGCGCACGATCTAGAGGGACGCTAGAGGCTACATGCTCCATTACCACTAAAAGAAGCTCTTTCACTCTCTGGAGAGAGCTAATGTTTGGAGGATTCAGAAGAGGAGGGTTGGTGTCATGATCACATGCATTTAAATATTAGCATAATATAAACATATTTCTCCTTGACGCTTGTGATATATGTAGGTCTCTAATTGTACTTTCCAAGTGCTTGGAACAGTGCTCTGCACACAGTAAGTGCTCAATAAATACGATCGAATGAATGAACGTATGGTGTAGCTATATAAAATCTATACCCCAATCATCACTCATTCATACATATACCAGTGTCCAGCTGCAGGAGATCCCTTCTGGTAGTTTAGAAAGGGCAAGGGACTTAATGGTTTCTGGAAGTAGCCCAGAAGGGCAGTTACCATGGCGTTAAGTAACAATAACAATAATAATAATAATTATGGTATTTGTTAAGTGCTTACTATGTGCAGAGCACTGTTCTCAGCGCTGGGGTAGATACAGGATAATCAGGTTGTCTCACGTGAGGCTCACAGTCTTCATCCCCATTTTTACAGATGAGGTAACTGAGGCCCAGAGAAGTGAAGTGACTTGCCCACAGTCATACAGCTGACAAGTGGCAGAGCCGGGATTCAAATCCACGACCTCTGACTCCCAAGCCCGGCCTCTTTCCACTGAGCCACGCTATAACAATAACAATAGTAATAATAATAATTAAGGTATTTGTTAAGCGCTTACTGTGTGACAGGCACTGTACTAAGCACGAGGGTGGGTCCAAGCAAATCAGGTTGGACACAGTCTCTGATCCGTAAGGCTCACGGTCTTCATTCCCATTTCACAGATGACGTAACTGAGGCACAGAGAAGTAAAGTGCCTTACCCAAGGCCACACGGCAGATGTGGTGGAGCAGAGATTAGAACCCATGACCTTCTGACTCCCAGACCTGTGCTCTACCCACAGTGTCATGCCGCTTCCCTACGTTGACCTTTCTAGAGAAGACACCTGGGGCCATCTCATCATCCTAAGGAGATCTGAAAAGGAGTAAACAACACCGATCTCGATAGAGTTCCAAGTAAATTGAGACATATCTAGGTAATGTTTGGAGGACATGAGTCAAATCTAGTTTCCTTCAATTGCCTTAGAGTTGTCATGATTACAGATTCACTTTACACCTTGGAGAGTTAGATCCTGCTGGTTTCTGCCCACACGATTCACCGTGTGTATCCATGGTAATAGCTTATGGTGCTAGATTTGGGGTGTTCAAGTTAACTCTTGGGATCTGCACATTTTACCCTCCCGAAAACAATGTCTGATCTCTGTAGTCTTGGTTGATTGCTGCTTCCAAAAAAGGCATAGGGGGTATGTTAGAAAAGGAAAAAAAAAAAATCCAAATAAACAATCCTCTATCTCTGTTCCCCACAGAAAGAGTAGCCTTGTGAAAATAAAGGGTCCAAAAATACAAATACCTTAAGTATACTTAAGCATATGTCCCAAGACATCATCACACCGGTGAATTCATTCAATATAAATTTTTCTCCAGACAAGAGGGGAGATTTTACAATTATGCAACTTTTTTCTTCCAGATTTTCATACATTAGCTTCTTATATTTTAATTATTGTTCCTTTCGATTATCGTTTATGGCCTAGTAAAGTATACTTCCTATTAGAAGCTTAAATCTCAAGTCTCCTTTGTTTCATAATTTCATGGAGATTCAGATATATACATATGGATGATGCAAATGCTATGCAAGCTATAAAGGTCATATATACAATTTTTGAATATCAATTTTAAACAATGGTATAGGTTAAGCACTTACTCTGTGCCAGGCACTGTACTAAGTGTTGGGGTAGATATAAGCTAATAAGATTGGACACAGTCCCTGTCCCCCATGGAACTCACAGTCTTAATCCCCATTTTACAGATGAGGTAACTGAGGCACAGAGAAATGAAGCGACTGACCCAAGTTCATACGGTGGATAAGTAGCAGTGCCGGGATTAGAATCCAGGTCGTTGTGACTCTCAGGCCCGTGTTCTGTCCACTGGGTCCCGCTTCTTCCCCAATTTGACTTTCCATGAATTTATTTTGTCTGCTGAAAATGGTTAGCTGGAATACAGAGCTTGGCACATAGTAAGCATGTAACAAATACTATTGTTATTATTATAATTAATAATAATTACCAATCACCAGAAACTTTCACTTCGGGACTCTGCTAGCCTAGAAATGCAACAACTTTCTCAGATGCATTCCAACCCTGGTCACATGTGAATTTTTTTACCATCTCTCCCCCATTCATCTCTCACACACTCAGAGAAGCAGCATGGTGTAGTGGATAGAAGAGGGGCCTGGGTGTCAGAAGGACCTGGGTTCTAATCTCCGCTCTGTCCCAGTTTGCTGAGTGACCTTGGGCAAGTCACTTCACTGCTATGGGCTTCAGTTCCCTCATCTGTAAAATGGGGATCAGGACCGTGAGCCCCGTGTGGGACAGGGACTCTGTCCAATCCATTTTGCTTGTATCAGCCACAGTGCTTAGTACTGAACCCTGGCACATAGTTTGCACTCAACAAATACCAGAATTATTATTATTATAAAGATTATTGTTATTGCTCATGTGGGTAGTCAGCAGCGATAGCTGCACGTGTAAAGGACAATTGTATATACTCATTCTTGAGAACGATATTTTGACGTTTTTAGAGAAACACGCTCTGCATCATTCTGAGGTGCACAGAGCTGTGATAGACCGCTTACGTTCTGGCCATTATGAAGCAGCCACATTTAAATTGAAGTACTGAGGGAGTTCCTTCTTAATCCTAAATTAAATACCTTTTTTTTTCATTTAGGAATACAGGCTCTCCTAGTGGCATGAAATGCTTTTTAAAAGTCTAATCTGAATAAATGATAAAAATGGGCAGGAAAATCAATTCTCTCAATCCACTCACCAATGTCTGGGCTTGCCAACATCAAGATCTCATTTCTCTATGGATCACTATTTATATTTATCAACGCACCCTTTGATACAGTCAGAAAAACAAGACAGAAGGCTTACTATCAAATAATGCAAGATACACTTTTTGACTGCTGGCAAACTAGGAGGAAGAGGAACTCTGTTGGACAAGAAAGAGCAGCACACGAACAAATTCAGTGGCGAGAAGGGGAGAGCAATTTGTGAGACATATGGTGAATCCAAATTGCTTTTTGAAAGCACTACCTGGGCAGTGGGAAAAATATTTTCACACAACTGATAGATCCAAGATGCAGGATTCCTTGGGATTCCATGTTTCCCAGTGGGACGTTAAGAGATTAAGATTGAGATTTTAACTTTATGACAGGTGCAGGGGAAGTTATTTAGTCCTGTGACTAGCGAGCCCTCTTTTCCAGGGATTGGAGTTGAAAGCAGTTAATAAAAGGGGTTGAGCTAGCAGTTTACTTCTCACACAGGGAGATATTTATAAGAATGATTTCATATTTGGAACAAATATCTGGGCTAGAAGTAAATTCTAATACCTCCTGATAAAGAACCATTTCTCAGTAATATACCCAAATCCATTTTTTTTTTCCCTAGCCCAGAGCTCCCTAACCAAGAACAGAGCCACGTATAAAATTATTCTAAAACTGTACATACACTGTTTACTGATATGGAAAGCATGTTAACCACATCCTCACTTATTTTTAAGGATGTGTAAGTTCAGCCAAATCAGATTTAATGTCCAAGTATGATGTAAACACCCAAATCCCCATTATGTTCTAGTTTGTGCAACTTCTGTTTCACACCTCCTCTTACACTTGATTTTACTAAGCTGCCCCACCTGTGAGTTCAGACTGAAAACAGAGAAACCAATTCAAATTTGAATATTCTTTCAAAAAAAAAAATGGAAATTTACCCATAAATCAAAATACTACTTTCAAGTTTCCTTTTCTAGAGACCCAACAAGATTCCTGTTGGGAGAGAAAGTATACTGTATGGGAAATGCTTCACTTTTGTAGCAGAAGCAACAAAAAAATCATTTCATTTCTATCTCTGCTCCTTGTAGGCTGGCCATTTAAATGTCTAAAAGATCCAGATATTTCGAATGTAAAGCCATCTGATAAAATTCCCATTGTAAAGAAAGTTTGAAGTTTTCAAATTATCTGTACACTAGATACAGCATTTACTTTTCTCATCAAGTGATTTTTAAAGTTTGGTGTGATGTCTTGTTCACTGGTGATAGAAGCCCTTCACATGTGCCCGCTATGACTAATTGTGGTTCAGAGTAGTTCAAAAAGGAGTGATATAATGTGATTAAAACCTCTCTATGACCCACCTGGTTTTGCATAAGAAAGGAAGCTTTAAAATAGCAGCAGCAAATTCACTTAATCTCCATTCAAAAGTTGGTGGAGAAAACCTCAATGGGATGCATTATAACTTCTATTTCTTCAGAGACTTCCTGCTGCAATACGGAAATACCAGAACAGAGCAAAGACAGTTCATTATTCATTGTCCAAAACCTGGGAATGAACAAAATTAATTAAGAAAAGAACCTCTAAAAGCTTCAAAGAGGATTATTATCGGCGACTCTAAGGGAAAATGCTTCAAAATGAGATATTACTTAAAAGAATGATGAACATTAAAATAGTTTATTAAAACATCCCACTGTTCTGACCAGACATGATTCTTCGCAGTTGGAAACTGCACCAAAATGAAATTACTTCAAAATTATTGTCATCCCTGAAGCACAGAAGTTTGCATTGTTCATTGATTTATTGATGGGTGATGAACTCAAGCTGGTTAGACTCACCAGTAGCGGCAGAAAGAAGCAGCCGTTCTTCTTTGCTCTGCACCTCCTAACTCACTTATTCAATCACCTTTATCGAGCGCTTACTGTGTGCAGAGCACTCTACTAAGCGCTTGGAAAGTACAATTCGGTAACAGAGCGGTACAGTCGCTATCCAACAACGAGCTCACGGTCTAGAAGGGGGACAGACAGCAAAACAAGTAGACTCGTCACCAGACTGGGGTCCCAACCCTGGATCGGCTGCACGGTCCATCTCCTTCATTCTTGCGCTCCCTTGCCCCCAGTGACCCGACCACCTACTTTATTAAGAAAATCGACACCATCAGGTGTGAGCTCCCTAAAATCGCCCCTCCACCCTCCGGCCCCCTCTTCAACTCTCCCATCCTTCCCAGCAGTATCTCCGGAGGAGATCTCCTGCCTCATCGCAAACGCCATCCCCTCCACAGGCGTATCGGACCCCATTATTTCACACCTTATCAAAACTTTCGCCCCCCTCCCTTCTTCCCTCCAAAACAGCCATCTTCAACCATTCAATCCCCAGTGGTTTCTTTCCCACTGTCTTCAAACATGCCCATGTCTCCCCATCTTAAAAAAAAAAAACCACAAAAAAACCTTCCCTCGACCCCACGGCTCCCTCCAGTTATCGCCCCATCGAACATCCTATCATTCCTCTCCAAACTCCTCGAGCGAGGTGTCTACACCGCGGTCTCAAATTCCTCTCCTCCAATTCTCTCCTTGACCCCCTCCGATCTGGCTTCAATCCCCTTCACGCCTCAGAAACCGCCCTCTCAAAGATCACCAGTGATCTTCTTGCCAAATCCAACAGCCTCTACTCCATCCTAATCCTCCTTGACCGCTCAGCTGCCTTGGACACGGTGGACCACCCCCTTCTCCTGGCAGTGTTATCCAACCTTGGCTTCACTGACTGTCCTTTCCAGGTTCTCCTTTTATCTCTCTGGCCATTCTTTCTCAATCTCCTTCGCAGGCTCCTCCTCTGCCTCGCATCCCCTAATTATGGGGGTCCCTCAGAGTTCGGGTCCACGTCCCCTTCTATTCTCCATCTCCACCCACTCCCTTGGAGAACTCATTCGCTCCCACGGCTTCAGCTACCATCTCGAGATGAATAATACCCAAATCTACATCTCCAGCCCTGATCTCTTTCCCTCTCTCCAGTCTCACATCTACTCCTGCCTTCAAGACATCTCGACTTGGATGTCCTCCCGTACCCTCAAACGTAACATGTCCAAAACAGAGCTTCTAATCTTCCCATCCAAACCCTGTCCTCCCGCTGACTTTCCCATCACTGTAGATGGCACCACCATCCTTTCTGTCTCACAAGCCCATAACCTCGATGTCATCCTTGACTCCTCTCTCTCATTCATCCTACAAATTCAATCCGTCACCAAAACCTGTCGGTCCCACCTTCGCAACATCACTAAAATCTGCCCTTTCCTCTCTCCCTCCATACCGCTGCCATATTAATACAATCACTCATCCTATCCCTCCTGGATTACTGCATCACCCTCCTTACTGACCTCGCGACCTCCTGCCCTTACTTCACTCTGCTGCCCAGATCATTTTTCTATAAAAGCATTCTGGACATGTCACCCCGTTCCTCAAAAAATTCCAGCGGTTGCCCATCCAACCTCGTATCCAACTAAAACTCCTCTACGCTGACTTCAAAGCAGTCCATTACCTTGCCCCCTCCGACCTCACCTAGCTTCTCTCTTTCTACGACCCAGTCCGCACGATTCACTCCGCTAGTGCCAACCTTCTCGCCGTGCCTCCGTCTCGCCTGTCTCGCTGCCGACCCCTAGCCCATGTGCTGCCGCTGGCCTGGAATGCCCTCCCTCCTCTGATCTGACAGACAACCACTGTCTCCCACTTCGAAGCCTTTTCGAAGGCACATCTCCTCCGAGAGGCCTTCCCAGACTAAGCCCCACGCGTCCTCATCTCCCGCTCCCTCTGCGTCGCCCTGACTTGCTCCCTTTGCTCTTCCCGCTGGAATTCCCTGCCACTCTGTCAGCCCATCGCTCTCCCCATCATAAAAGCCCTCCTAAAATCACATCTCCTCCAAGAAGCCTCCCTGACTAACCTCTCATCTTCTTACCCTATTTGCCCTCCCTTCTGTGCTGTCTATGCTCTTGGGTTTGAACCCCTTAAGCACTGTTTTATTTTAAAGTTCATAAAAATCGTTCGTATTTACTGAGCCCTTACTGCGTGCAGAGCACTCTACTAAGCACTTTGGTAGACGTGTTACTCGCCCACGGTGAGCTTAGTCTATAGGGGGAATACGGACATTAATATAAATCGATAAATTACAGATATGCACCGAAGTGCTGTGGAGCTGAAAGAGGGGTGAATAAAGGTCGAAAATCCAAACGCAAGTTCACACCCCTTTCTAAATTCTAAGCTCTCTGAATGAAGGGATCACGTCTACCCAGGCTACCGCACTGAACTCTCCCAAGCCCTTAGGATAGCGTTCCGCACACGGTAAGTACTCACTAAATATCGTTGACTGATTGAAGCCAGGCAACTAGGGCCGTGTCATTTCAGGATGAGAGAGATGGTGCCTCTGCTGATTTTACAGCGACCGATATGAAAAAAATCAACACACATCAATATCTCTGAATACAAAAAGCGTAAAGAATGAAAAAGGAATACCTGACCTCTGGAGTGGATGTAGTCCATACTCGATCTAACACCACCAGAAAAGCGGAAAAAGTGGCCACACCAGGCAGACGCCCCATTTCACTAGACTATATTCCCCGAGATCGGGGATGGTGCCGAGTCTGTCGTATTGTCCCGAGTGTTGGGTAAAGTGCTCGGCGTAGAGTAAGCGTTCCATAAGTACTCTCAATCAGTGGTACTTATCGAGCTCTCACCGAGTGCAGAACACTGAACTAAGCTCTTGGGAAAGTACGGGTAATAATAACGTTGGTATTTGTTAAGCGCTTACTATGTGCAGAGCACTGTTCTAAGCGCTGGGGTAGACACAAGGGAATCAGGTTGTCCCACGTGGGGCTCACAGTCTTAATCCCCATTTTACAGATGAGGTCACTGAGGCCCAGAGAAGTTAAGTGACTCGCCCACAGTCACACAGCTGACAAGTGGCGGAGCTGGGATCAAGGAGCTTGCAGACTAGAAGGGGAGATGGACATGAAGTGAGGAATTATTTATGTTTTTTGGGGGGGGGGTAAAATTAAGGCCAATTTCCTCTGCCATCTGGGGATTTGGATGAACCTTCTAACTCTTCCTTACCACAAAAAAGAAACGAGCTTAGTTCATCCATTCCATAGTATTTATTGAGCGCTTACCATGCGCAGAGCACTGTACTAAGCGCTTGGAATGGACAAATCGGCAACAGATAGAGACGGTGCCTGCCCACTGACGGGCTCACGGTCTAGCGTGGCTCACTGGAAAGAGCACGGGCTTTGGAGTCAGAGGTCATGGGTTCGAACCCCGGCTCTGCCACTTGCCACCTGTGTGACTTTGGGCAAGTCACTTAACTTCTCGGTGCCTCAGTTCCCTCATCTGTAAAATGGGGATTAAGACTGTGAGCCCCACGTGGGACAACCTGATTCCCCTGCGTCTACCCCAGCGCTTAGAACAGTGCTCGGCACATAGTAAGCGCTTAACAAATACCAACATTATTATTATTATTATTAATCGGCACCGTGCCCGGCTGAAATCCAGTTCTTGAGCCAGGGTCAGCACCGCGTGAACCGGGAAGGGTCCGAGGGCAGCGGTGTCGCCGGGTGGAAATCAACCCCCGGTGGAATGGGCACAGTCTGGTTATCGGGAGACGTGGCTTCTAATTCCCGCCCTGCCACTGGCCTGCTGGATGAGCCCGGGCGAGTCGCTATGTCTGATTTCATCGTGGTGCAGTGGGAAGAGCACGGGCTTCGGACAAGGGCCGCTTGTCAGCTGTGCGACCGTGGGCGAGTCCCTTCACCTCTCTGTGCCTCAGTTCCCTCATCTGGAAAATGGGGATGAAGACCGGGAGCCCCACGTGGGACAACCCGATTCCCCTGTGTCTCCCCCAGCGCTTAGAAGAGAAGCAGCGTGGCTCACTGGAAAGAGCATGGGCTTTGGAGTCAGAGGTCATGGGTTCGAACCCCGGCTCTGCCACTTGTCGGCTGTGTGACTGTGGGCAAGTCACTTAACTTCTCGGTGCCTCAGTTCCCTCATCTGTAAAATGGGGATTAAGACTGTGAGCCCCACGTGGGACAACCTGATTCCCCTGCGTCTACCCCAGCGCTTAGAACAGTGCTCGGCACATAGTAAGCGCTTAACAAATACCAACATTATCATCATTATTATTAGAACAGTGCTCGGCACCTAGTGAGCGCTTAACAAATACCAGCGTTATTATCTCAAACCGTGTCTGATAGACATACCAGTTCTAGGTCTGATTTCTCACCGGGTTAAAAAGAAAGTAAGGTCCTTCCCTCACTTTAGACGGTGAACCCCAAGTGGGACGGGGACCGTGTCTGATCTGACCGAAATGTATTTATCCCAGCATCGATTACAGGGTAAGCATTTAGCGGATACCCCGGTCATTATTATTGCTGCTTGGGGGGGTCTCCCCTTTCCCAAGTGAGATGGGACAGGGGATGGGGACCATCCCGCCCATCTCTCCCTCCCACCCTCGGGGGGTCAAACCCAGGGGGGAGGCCCAGGGAACTGCAGAGGCCAGGGAGGAAAGGGGGGCGGGGGGACCCGACTTGGGCCCGGGAAAGTCTGCAGGTTCCCTCCGGCGGCGGCGGCGGCGGCGGCGGCGATGGCCCGCTCTCCCCAACGCTTAGCCCAGCGCTCCGCACACGGCGAGCGCCCGGTGAATACCGTCGACCCAACGAATGGCGTGGGTGTCCGACCCCAAGGCATCTTCCTTCCCCATCCGACCTGGTTCCTCTCGGTCGGTCTGTCGGCCCCGTCTCCCCCCGCCCCTGGGGCCTGCAGACCACCCGCCCCCTCCTCTCGCTGCCTCCCGGTCCCACCACCGTAACGCGGACGGTATTCGTTAAGCGCTTGCTGGGTGGCGGGCCCTGTACTAAGCGCCGGGGCGGGGGGGAATGAAGAGAAGCCGATGGAGTCGGCCCCCGGTCTCCACCCCCATTTTCCAGCCGAGGGAACCGAGGCGGGATTAGAACCCGTGAGCTCCCGCCCTCCCCGCTGTTTCCGGAGCGCTGAGTGCCGAGCGCTGTGCTGAGCGCTGGGGCCGGGAGACGAGGAGAATCCGCGGAGGCCTTGGCCGCGGCCCCCTCTCCCTCCTTTGCTCCGGGGGCTATTTCGAGAGCCTCCTCCCTCCCTCCCTCCCTCCCTCCCTCCCTTCCTCCCGCCCGCCCGCCCCTCCCCCCAGGACCGGACGGGACCCGCCACACCAACTACTTGGGCCTGGGGGCTCCCCCCGGGGACACCCACACACACACACAATCTCTCCTTGTCTCTCTCGCACACACACACACACGCTCCCTCTCCTACACAAACACACATAGGCTCTGCCACACACATACAATCTCTCGGTGTCTCTCTCTCTCACACACAATCTCGATTACACACAGTCTCTGTTACCCCCACACACTCTGTCGCACACACCCCCCCAGTTTCTCTCTGTCACGCACACAATCTCTCGGGGTCACACACACACACCGTCTCTCCCTGTCACACACACAATCTCTCGGTGTCACACAAACGCACCGTCTCTCTCTCTCTCACACACACAGTCTCCTACACACACACACACACACAAACACAGTCTCTCTACCACACACGCACAATCTGTGTCACACACACACACCCTCATATACACACACACAAACACACAGTCTCTCTCTCTGTGTCACACACACAGAGTCACACATCCACAGTCTCTCTCACACCCTCCCAAACACACACGCACACGGTCTCTGTGTGTCACACACACAATCTCTCTCTCTCTCTCACACACACACAGTCCCTCTGTTCCTCCCGGACCCGCACCCCCTCCCTCCCTCTCCCACACACAGTCGCACGAACACAGTCCCGCACAGGCAGTCTCTCTCTCTCTCTGTGTCACACACAGACACATCCCTCCATCCCTGGGAAGATGTCAGTCCTGGGAGGGGGGAGGCGAAGTTAGCCGCTCCCCAGCGGGGCTGCAGAAGGCCGCCGGACCCGAACCCGGGACCAGGTGAGTGGCCACCGGCCGGTCCTTCCTGCGACCCCCCTTTTGGGAAGGAGACGGGGGGCTCTAAGAGGGGGGGGCGCCTCCCACTGGGGCCAGGACCGGCCGGGACCTGCCCCCCGCACGTGGGCCGTTGGCTCCAGGTCCCTGCCACCCCCCTCCCTCCAAATTCCCTTTTTTTCCTGCTCCTTTGGGGGATCAGACGCCCCCTCCCCCGCAAAAAAAAAAAAAAAAACCAAGAAAAACGGTCACAAGGGTCCACCTTCCTCCCCTGGTCACTTCATCTGGGGCCCAAGCCACCCGGCCGAAGTGGGCCCTGCCAACGTTTGAGTGGTGGTTGGGGGGGGGGGTGTTTTTACACCTCTCCAATCCATCCTCTTTATCGAACGCTTATTCATCCCTTCGATCGTCTTTATCGAGCGCTCACTGGGGGCTAAGCGCTCAGAAAGTACCATTCGGCAACGAAAGAGCTCGGGAGAGGACGCTGTGACAGCATCGGTTGACACTGTTTGCGGGGACGATGGCAAAACAGCCTCCCCCCTCCAAAAAAGAAAAAAAAAAAGGCTAGTTTTTCAGAAAAGTTCGGGAGGGGTAAAGTATCCCTTCTCTCCGGCAGGGGAAGGATGAATTGTAGGTGCTGGTTAAGGTCGGTGGGATAATCAAGTCCCACACCGGGGCGTCGAGGTGGGAAATATAGAAAGGCGGGAAGAAACAGGTGGAGCCGCCTCTGCTGATCTGCTTCTTAAACCACCGCCCGGCTGCGTTTGCTGGGGGGGAAATCCCTGTCAACGTGGGCAGATTGGAGGTTCGGTCCGGATTTTGGGGGGTAGATCGTCGATTTCTGACTTAATGGCTCGAAAAGTAGCTGGGGCGTTCAGAGCCCACTTTTTGCAGAAGCTCCAGCCGCAGGAGAGTCGAGGCCGTGAATTCTCCCGTGACCCTCTCAAGCCGCTCTAATTTCAGGAAGATCCGCAGCTTTTGTGTTTCCCCGTAGGGAGGTGTGGGTGTCCTCCCGAGAGAAACTTGCAGCCTGAGCAAAGATTAAGGTTTTCTAGGCTGGGGGGAAGGAATAGGATTTGTATGCTGAGTGGTCGAAGGTGGAGGAGGTAAGTGCTCTCTAAATGAAACACGTGAGCCACTCTCTTTGGTGGAAAAAAAAAATTGTGAAAGTGAAATTAAGCAGTTTTAAGGTCCCCCCGATGGTAAAACGGTTCTTGAGATCGGTCTGGAAGATGCAACTGTTTAATGGACGCTTTAGATCAAAGTGCGTCGGCCACCCGTATCCGATGCAGAGAAAGTCGTCTTCGGGAAAAGTCAGATGCGTGGAGTTGGGCATTTGGGCATCCTGTGAAAATTTTCAAATGCCTGACGCCCCATTAGCGTTCTAAGGAATGAGATAGATTTTCTAAAATGCTACTTAAAGCATAACTTTAAAATTCTGGTGCGATAATGTAGTAGGAAACTTTTGGGTAATTGAAAAGGCCCAGATGTTTATTTCTATGAAAGTCATTCGTCAAAAGTGGCTCTCAAAATAGATGCAGACGAGCCATGATGCATACCCTTGGTCATTTTCAATATTTCCCCTAAAAAAAATTTTGGAATTTTGGGTGTTATGGCTGATGGCAGTTTTTTTTTATGAATCTTTAATTTTTTTTTTACGCCTGACCCCCAGATCGGTACATTTCTTCCTCAGATCAACGAATGCGTTAAAAAAAGGCTTTTCCGGAAGGGGTCGGAGCTTGATGCAGTTAACAAGAATCGTATAAATAGTTTAGCACACACGGTTTGTAAAAGCGATCTTGGTTCTGTCACTGAATGGAACTCATTTGAATGGGAGAAGCATCCCACTGGGAATATTTATACCACCTCGCAAGTGGGAACGGGCAACATTGGCGGTGTCGTCATGCTGCAGATCCACGATTTGGGTGTCCTCTGGTCCCTGAGAAGAGGGTTATCTTAGTCTTACTCCAGATCCAGGTCAGGCCTTTTGGCAGTCCTTTAGAGGATGTTCTTTCCACCTCTGTCCCTGAGAGAGCAATCACAGGGCTGGCTGTGCTAAAATGGGTTAACGGTACGCGTAACAAAGTTCAGAATCTGAGAAGTTATTCCTTCCTGAATCTCATATACCTTTACACCAATATGTGGGGTGTCTGAGGAACTTTTCCCTTCTGCTCTCCTATTATCCATTAATTGCCTGATGTTTTTCTCCTCCCGATTTAATCTATAGTGCCGGTTGACTGGAAACTCTATGACCGGAAACCCAAAGTAGTTATTATAAGGTTATTAAAACTTGTTCCAGGCCACTTCTGGCTTGCTTGATCTGAGAAGGTTCACGATGCCAGAGAAGGCAAAGGGTCGTTTCAAGAGCTAACGAGGCACCTATTTATGTTGAAGCAAACTGCTTGGAGGAAAAAATGGTTAAATGACAAATATGACTAAAAGCCGGAGGAGAACCAAGGATTTAAAATGTCTCAAGCGATGTAATAGGAAGGATTAGTTTCATAGGATTTCAATCAACACCTAATGGAGTTTCAACATTTTAAAATAAATTTATTCAGTTTACCAGATGTAGTCCAATCCATCTCAGTTACGACGACATTGGCGATCTTTAAATTTTCCCGAGACTGACTATACTTGGCATGATGTGAAATGACCAGAAAGATTTTGTGCTTTATGTTGCTTTCTAGAAAAAAAAAAATGCAATTTGGATTTGTCATTAAGTGGAACACAATTATTTCAAGTTTATGAAAATTTTAATCACACAAACTGTGAGCGGAAATCAATTCAGAAGATGGCAAATAAAGCACCAAGGCTGAGGCCACAGAGTCATTATTCCCCTGATAAATTAGGATCCCAAAAAATCTAGATTGCGGATGGTCAGAAGGATCAAATTGGAAGGGATCTTCAGGAATATTGGGGTAGAAGAGTATACCCTAATCCCCAATTCCAATCTACTAATATTTTATATCCTGTATGATAATTGCTATTTCACCTCAGTTCAATTCCTCGTTTATAATTTTTCCTCAGAAAGTGATTGGGTATTTTATTTTGTTTTTCCTTCCACGCTGGGTGACTGATGACTTTTGTGATTTCTAACATTTAAAAAAACAACCTCAAGGAGATTTAAAAGTTTGATTACCAAAGTAATGCCAATAATGATGATAATGATGATAACAATAATAATAATGTTGGTATTTATAAGCATGGTATTTGTTAAGCAATTTGTGCCTAGCACAGGGGTAGATATGAGATAATCCTCCAGACTGTAAGCTAGTTGTGGGTGGGGAATGTGTCTGTTTATTGTTCTATTGTACTCTCCCAAGCGCTTAGGACAGTCCTCTGCACACAGTAAGCCTTCAATAAATACGATTGAATGAATAATCAAGTCGGACACAGTCTCCGTTCCACATGGGACTTACAGTCAAAGTTGGAGACAGAAGAGGTATTGAATCCCCATTTTACAGATGTGGAAACTGACTCAGAGAAGGTTAATGATTTAGGTTCACACAGCGGACAAAACTCAGGCTGTCTGACTCTGAGGCCCGTGCTCTTTCCACTGGGCCACCCTACTTCCCATAGTTAGGAATTGAAATAAAGTAATTTACAAATGACTCCCTATTTCTCCAAATAATGTATTTTTCCTTAAAAGGGGCATTTCCTCTATTAATGTTCTCATTCTACAGGTCAGAAAGCCAATAGAGAGGTTCTTGCCCAAATCCATGCCCCCATGAGGCAGTGTGGAACTAGGAAGAGAAATGGGTTCCTGATTTTTTTCATCATTCTAGGACCCTAATAAATACACAAGATTGCCACCATTTTGAAATTTTAGAATGCTGCTTTAATGCTTAATTTGAACTTAAATGGTCAACCTTGTGCACATATGCATTTGCTAAATCTGGGAAATTGGGACAGTCTTTTTTTTTTTTTTTTTCTTCTCCCTTCGGGCAACTTATTGAACTTTCCAAAATTGATGCTAGGGTTACCAGATTAGAGTAGGAAGTAGAAAGTGAACCTACTTTAAAATATTATCCAAACATACTCAAACAGCACTCTTCTGGGTCTGCATGATCAATATTTGCTGGCTTTAATGATCATCTCTGGCCACCAGTATTCTATTCCTGACTCTTCATTTGGTTCATTGGTATCTGTCCAGGGAAAGTGAGAGAAGGCAGCTTTTAGTGAGTCCAGTCAATATGGACATTCAGCGTGAAATGAATGATTTGGTTTAAAAATCTACCCCCCTCCACTTCCCTTCCCACCCAAATCCAAATCCAAACCAAGCAGCCTTATTTTCCTGAAGAGTGATCTTCTGGCCTGCGTTTATCCAGATAATTGCCTCAACTGTCCATTATGCATGGAAGGGTAGATCCAGCTTGAGAAAAATCTATGTGTGGGAGTACTTCCAAGTTGGTCTTCACTTGAGGTGATCAAATTTGAAAACTGAAAAAATGGGTCAGGTTGCTGTTCTAGAGATTTCTCATAATTTGGGCCAAAAAGGGTTTCTTCCTGAAAAAAATATATTGTCTACTCGCTGTGGTCCTGAGCCAGCTCCCAGTGAGGGGGGAATTTCAGAAACTGAACGGGTAAGCCAGCAATCAGCGTTGTTAAGCCTCAAACGCGCGACCGAGGCAGACACGGTCCCATCCTTAGAGGCTTTTCGGTGACTGCAATTTGTCCCAAAGCCTAAAATGAAAGGTTTCCCAGTACCGTGTCGACCTTTGCCCAGACCCTTGAAAGTCTTACTCCCGGGTGGAAGGAAGTGTGCGGAGAGAGAGGGTGAGATTATTATATAAGCTTCCCTGGTCAAAGATGGGGTTTTCTTCTGCCGTTCATTTTTAAAGCACGGGCGGGAAATTTCCCTCAGGTTAACGTTGCGAGAAGGCCAGAGGATTTTTGGCCTAGTGGATCGAGCTCGGGTCTGGGAGTCAGAAGGACCTGGGTTCTAATCCTGCTTCTAATCTAATATGCCACTTGCCTACTGGTAACAGTGTGGTAATCTCACTTGCCATTCTCTCTCTCTCTCCCCTACCCCCGTCCCTCCCACTGTCATGAAATTCCATTGCAGTGGGGTCTTTGGTGGTGCCACTCAGTTGGTATCCCCGTCGGTCAGCCGATCAGATTTACTGAGCTCTCACTCTGATCCGATCACTGTAATCAACTCTTGTATCCCTGCTACAACAGTACTGCTGCCTGGGCGGCCTTGATCAGTAGCCAGGGAGGGATTCAGGCAGGAACGTTCTTTGCTTTTGTCTTTGAATTTTAATGATGCCTTCTCTTCTACCATTTCTGGTTAATCCAGGTAAATTTAAAATGCATTTTCATGGTACTTTTCTTTTACGAATCGCCGTTGCCCATCCCTTTCTCATTTCTTCCCTTCTGCACTTCATGACCTCCAGTGACTTCTTTATCCTTTCGACTTATTTTGCCCCTTCTAAATGTATCACTCTTTCACTTTTCTTCTTTTTTGACGATCATATAAACTCCCTTTTTCTCAGCTCCCTCTCCCTTCTGTGTCATCTCAATTCGCTCCCTTTGCTCTCTCCTCCCCCCACCCCACAGCACTTATGTGTATGTGTATGTATTTCTATAATTAGAGGAGCAGCGTGGCGCAGTGGAAAGAGCACGGGCTTTGGAGTCAGGGCTCATGAGTTCGAATCCCAGCTCTGCCACTTGTCAGCTGTGTGACTGTGGGCAAGTCACTTCACTTCTCTGGGCCTCAGTTCCCTCATCTGTAAAATGGGGATTAAGACTGTGAGCCCCACGTGGGACAACCTGATTCCCCTGTGTTTACCCCAGCGCTTAGAACAGTGCTCTGCACATGGTAAGCGCTTAACAAATACCAACATTATTATTATAATTCTATTTAGGCATATTGTTTCCTGTTTACTTGTTTTGATGTCTGTCTCCCCCCTCTTCTAGACTGTAAGCCCATTATGGGCAGGGATTGTCTTTATTGCTGAATTGTACTTTCCAAGCGCTCAGTACGGTACTCTGCACAGAATAAGTGCTCAATCAATACGAATGAATGAATGAAAGTGTCCTCTCTCATCCTTGTTTACTTTTAATAATCTTCTTCAAGATAAGTGATCTCCCAGAGAGTGAGGATGGCTTCTTTCCCAAATGTCTAGTACAGAGCTCCAGGAGGTGCCCAATTAATACTGATGATGAAGATGACAGAATAACCTGCACTAACAGTCGTCATTAAGGTAATGCCACCCAGATTAATGTCAGTCGATCGGTGGTATTTACTGAGCGTTTACTCCGTGAAGAGCATTGTACTAAGCACTTGGGAGAGTATAACAGAGTTGGTTGACATGTTCCCTGTCCAGTCCATCGATCAGGGGGCATTTATTAAGTGCTTACTGTGGACAGAACACCGTACTACGTGCTTTAGAGAGTACAACACAGTGGAGTTAGAAGACATGTTCCCTGCCCACAAGGAACTCACAGATATTCAAATAAACAAATTACAGATATGTACATCAGTGCTGTGAGGTTGAGGGTGGGGTGAATATCAATTGCTTACCATCTATATATGTTTCTCTTCCCTGAATTCTTCATGGGTTCCTCATTTCTACCTCTTTCATTATTTTCCGTTGCCCTTTTGATGTTAGCTGAAATATAGCGTAAGAAAGATGGCTATTTTCTTTAGAATTATTCCCTTCCCCCTTATTTTCAGAAACAACCAACGCATGACAGTTCATCACTCATCCCACCATCTGTTTATAAATCTTTTCTATTTTCCTCTCACATCTACAAACCTGTCTGGCGTTTCTTGTTCCTTCAGTCCGTATCTTTCATCGGAATTTACCAACTTCTGTATCTCAGTTGCCTAGACGTTCATACGTTTTCTACTGAGGTATTTGCGATTTTTAAAATGGTATTTGTTAAGGGCTTACAGCATGTCAGGCACTATATTAAGCGCTGACAAGATAATCAGGTTGGGGACACAGTCCATGTCTCACATGAGGCTTACAGTGTTAATCCCCATTTCATAGATGAAGTAACAGAGAATTTAAGCGACTTGCTTAAGGTTGCACAACAAGCAAGTGGGAGAGAGGGGATTAGAACCCAGAAACCCTGACTCCCGGGCCCATGCTCTTCCCACTGGGCCACGCTGCTTCTCTTCCCTTCTCTTCACTCCTTTCCTTCTCTTGCTGCCTTATTCATTCATCTTGAGGTCTCATTTTGGGAGGCCATTCGTGTAACCTCCAGGGATATCAGTGATTTTCCACCTTTTTTGTTAGTTTACACTTCCTTGGGTAGAGGACTGTGAAAGATGTTGCTTACAAGCTACACGTTCTCTAGGTTTGCAAAACCCTGTTGGAGGTTTCCCTTTGATTTCACACCTCATGCCAGCAGGAGCCAGAAATCTCAGGACATGATTATTTAAGTATTGTTAGCAATATTATTATTTACTTTTTATTAATGTTTGTCTCCCCCTCTAGACTGTAAGCTCATTTTGGGCAGGGAATGTGTCTGTCTGTTATATTGTGCTCTTCCAAGCATTTAGTACAGTGTTTTGCACACAGTAAGCTCCCAGTAAATTTATTCAATAGTATTTATTGGGCGTTTACTGTGTGCAGAGTATGTACTAAGCGCTTGGAAAGTACAATTCAGCAACAAATGGAGACAGTCCCTGCCCACAACAGGCTCACAGTCTAGAAGGGAGGAGACAGACATCAAAACAGGTATCAATAGCTGTATCAATCAATCAATATCAATATCAATATCAATATGAATAAATAAAATTGTAGATATATACAGCATTAATGTAAATACATAGAATTATAAATATGTACATATATACATGGGTGCTGGGGTTGGCGGGGGGGAGGGGTTAGAGCAAAGGGAGCGAGTGGAGGCGATGGGGAGGGGGAGCAGAGTAAAAGGGGTCTTAGTCTGGGAAGGTCTCCTGGAGGAGGTGAGCCTTCAGTAGGGCTTTGAAGGGAGGAAGTGATTGAATGAATGATTAGAATTTGTAGTGATCAACCAGTGTGTTGATGACAGTAATGATAATAATTGTGGTATTTATTAAGTGTCTGTGCCAAGCACTGGGCAAACTGCTGAAGATACAGTCGCTGTCTCACATGGAGCTCACAATCTAATGGGGAAAGATTGAGGAAACTGAGGCACAGAGAAGTGACTTGCTCAGGGCCATCCAGCAAGCAGGTGGCAGAACCAGGCCCTATAAGTCCCCGGCCCGGGCTGTCTCGCTGAGACACCCTGCTTCCCTGTACTGATTTAATTCATGTTTTATGATTTATGATGAGTTTGTGATTTTCTCCACACAAACTCATTCCTTCTGAGCCTTCCTTTCTCTGATTTATTTTGTTGCAGCGTGGCTCAGTGGAAAGAACCCAGTCTTGGGAGTCAGACTTCATGGGTTTGAATCCTGGCTCTGCCACTTATCAGCTGTCTGACTGTGGGCAAGTCACTTTACTTCTCTGGGCCTCAGTTCCCTCATCTGTAAAATGGGAATTAAGACTGTGAGCCCCACGTGGGACAACCTGATTACCCTGTATCTACCCCAGCGCTTAGAACAGTGCTCTGCACATAGTAAGTGCTTAACGAATACCAACATTATTATTATTTTCTTTGCTCTGTCTGGGGCGTTTGGACTGAATTCACTTTTCCTCCCAAATCAGCCGAGTGAGGGATGCCAGGTGTAAATAGCAGATCAGTGGTCTAATTAACTTCCCAAGAGTTTAGAAGAAATGTGGCAGATGCCATGAAATTTGAGATAGTCTAGATGATTTTCTCTCACTGATTATTTTCTCTTCTTGAATTTAGATTGTTGATCAGACTGCCTAAAGTGTCTAAGATTGCCTACCTCATATCAGAAGCTACCTTCTCCTCCCTACCTTTCTGAACCAAAATTCCCTTGGAAAAATCCACATGTTTTCGTCAAGTTCTTTGGGTGGAGTTTCTATTAAGCCTGACAGTTTATGTAGAGAGAGATTTTTAAGTTTTATTTTTTTGACCTACTTTTCTATTCAAGTGTCATGGCATTATATAACTAGTTAATAAACCCAGTACTCATTATTAGTCTTCCGTTTCCTGTTCAAAAGTTCAATCAGGCCAGTTGCCGAACACCCATGATTTAGTAATTCAGAGCATTAGTTGTCTTTTTTCAAAGCAACACATCCCTAAGTGAGGTTTAATTGGAAGTGGATTCCCGAAAAACCCAAGGTTAGGCATATTTAAAGGTAAACTGAGAAAGCAAATGGAAAGTGAACTCTTCAGGTAATAGTCACACATCTGACTCACTTTTTGTTTGAAAGACACTCAGTTCAGCCATAACTGCTGACTGCTTTTATAACTGCTTAACTGCTTTTAATACGTGTCTTGGCCAGAACTTGTTAGGGGGAAGCGGGGCGGCCTAGAGGAAAGAGCATGGGCTGGGAAGTCACAGGACCTGTATTCTAATCCCAGCTCCACCACTTCTTTCCTGTGTGACCTCGGGCAAGACACTTCTCTGTGCCTCTTACCTCATCTGTAAAATTGGGATTAAGCCCTACTCCCTCCTACTTAGAGTGTGAAGCCCTGGGGAAGAGGGACTGTGTCCAACCTGATTATCTTGTATCCACCCCAGTGTTTCATACAGTGCCAGACACATTGTAAGCACTTAACAAGTACTGCTAAAAACAAAGCAAAACAAAGGAAAAACAGGGAATATTTGGCCAACAATGCCAGCCTGTTAGGGTACAGCATCCTGCAATGAGATAAGAATGAGTACTCCCCCAAGCACTTAGTACAGTGCTTTGCACACAGTAAGTGCTCAATAAATACGATAGAATGGGTGAAAGGGTGCAAAGTTTCTTAAACATTATTTTGTGACAACACATCTTCCTTCGTTGCTTTCAAAGGAATCAGGAGACGTGGGTTATGGTACCAGCTCTAGCACTTGCTTGCCATGTGCCATTGGGCAAGTCACTTAGCCTCTCTGTGCCTCAGTTTCCTCATCTATAAAGCCAGAATAAGATACCTGGTCTTCCTACTTAGATTCTGACTCCCGTCTGGATCAGGGACTGGCTTGATTGGGTTATCTTGAATCTTCTTGAGTGCTTAGTGCAGTATAGGTGCTTAATACAAGCAGCGTGGCTCAGTGGAAAGAGCACGGGCTTTGGAGTCAGGGCTCATGAGTTCGAATCCCAGCTCTGCCACTTGTCGGCTGTATGACTGTGGGCAAGTCACTTAACTTCTCTGTGCCTCAGTTCCCTCATCTGTAAAATGGGGATTAAGACTGTGAGCCCCACGTGGGACAACCTGATTCCCCTATGTCTACCCTAGCGCTTAGAACAGTGCTCGGCACATAGTAAGCGCTTAACAAATACCAACATTATTATTAATAAATATCATCATCATCTTTATGAGGATTCCTGGGAGTATAAACGGAAGGGAACCTCAACTTCTACTTGTTCTAACACATACACTAGAGCCATAGTCTGTGGTGAGAAAGTACTGCCGGAAGGAGTTTATACAGTTAACTGCCCAAAACAGAATCCTATAAAAACCACTGCCTTAATAAAAATGCTTTGAGATGAACGGAAGTGGCAAGAAGGCTATGAAATTATCCCCTTTTCTAACCTATTCACGAAAACAAAGTCTTAAATTTAAGATGGAAAGAGATTATTAGCACAGCTTTCTACTGCTTGGTTCTCCCCCTTTTAGACTGTGAGCCCGTTGTTGGGCAGGGATTGTCTCTATCTGTTGCCGAATTGTACATTCCAAGCGCTTAGCATAGTGCTCTATACTCAGTAAGCACTTAATAAATATGATTGAATGAATGAATTAATTTCATAGTCAGGAAACTAAAATTAAGATCTGCGTATTAAATCAGATCAGTTATTAGAATATCATTCCTCTGTTGGCAAATGATACCATTTTTTTGTTCACAAAATACTGAATAAAATCCTCCATTTACTATTCTTCAGAATCCCTAGGTTGATCCCTGAAAATATCATCCAGGCCTATTATTCTATTAGCAGGGATGTACTTTTGTATTCACTCAGGTGAAACAAATTTTGGATTGTATCTGTGTTTTTGCAGGATTTGGTTTTAACAGGGTGATGGACTCCTTTTGACAATACAATCTGCCCTACTATTACTTGTGTTTTCATTACATGATTTTGATCTAAACAATGGAAGAATTAAGGAACATTTTCCCCACAGTATGAGTCTGTTCTGATGGAATATAATCCTGGGAGAATTTCCATCTAAAAAAAATAACTTCCAGCGGATGTATAAAATCCTGTTATCCTATTTTGGATTACTTGGCCTACTTTGTAAATAGTCATCAGTGGAATTTATTGAGCGCTTACTATGTGACGAGCACTCAAAAGTTCTGGCTTTTTCCAGGAGCCATCTGAGTGACAGACACTGACCTAATGACTTCCTATTCAGAAGCAATCACTTAACCGTATGACCCCAAAGGCAAATATTAAGTATGTACAAGAGATACTTGTTTATAGGTTTTGCTGTCGATGTACAAAGTTTAAGGTGTGCAACACAGAATATTACATTTAATAGTGTCTTTTTATGGTGTTTGTTAGGCGCTTACTACGTACAAGGGACTGTACTAAGTGCTGGGGTAGTTACAAGCTAATCAGGTAGGACACAGTCCTTGTCCCGCAAGGGGCTCCCATTATTTATCCCCATAAATAATAACAGTAACGGAAGCACAGACAAGTCAAGTGACTTTCCCAAGGTCATATAGCGGACAAGTGGTGGAGCCAGGGTTAGAGCCCAGGTCCTTCTGACTCCCAGAACAGTAATAATAATTATGGAACTTGTTAAGCGCTTACTATGCGCAAAGCACTGTTCTAATTCTGGGGTTGATACAAGGTAATCAGATTGTCCCATGTGGGACTCACAGTCTTAATCCCCATTTTCCAGATGAGGTAACTGAGGCACAGAGAAGTTAAGTGACTTGCCCAAATTCACACAGCTGATGTTGCCGAGCCGGGACTAGAACCCATGACCTCTGACTCCCAAGCCTGTGCTCTTTCCTCTAAGCCACGCTGCTTCTCTATTTCATCAATAATGCCCCTTACTTCATCTCACTCCTGATAACTCACCTGCTTCAGTAAGTCATTGCCAGGTTTTAATCCTTTTCCATTTATGACCCCACCCTGCCTCTTGTTCAAATGCCCAAGAATCAATTTGTCAGTCAATGAATCAGTGGTATTTGTTGAGTGTTTCTTCCCCCAGCCATTTTCAACCATTAAACTAGGTTTTGGCTAGGATTTTTAAGAGGTTTACATATATATATAATATTCCTTTCTACACTTGGGGCACTTGGAGATGTTGATGGGACAAAAAGGATCCAGGAAGCAGTATTGAGGTATTTGGTGGCCAAAAACCTCAATACTGCTTCCTGGATCCTTTTTGAATCAATCTCAGTTGCACCTCCTTTTATTTTTTTTTATGGTACTTCTTACTATGTGTTTAACACTGTTCTAGATACCGGGTAGACACATGTTCATTCATTCAATAGTATTTATTGAGCGCTTACATTGTGCAGAGCTTACTATGTACTAAGTGCTTGGAATGTACAATTCGGCAACAAATAGAGACAATCCCTGCCTAATGACGGGCTCACAGTCTAATCTAATTTATTAAGTGATTATTCTGTGCCAAGCACTGTACAAACTACTGAAGATACAGTTGCTGCTTCGCATGGAGCTCACAGTCTAATGGGGAAAGATTGAGGAAACTGAGGTGCAGAAAAGTGACTCGCTCAGGGCCATCCAGTAAACAAGTGGCAGAACCAGGTCCTATTAGTCCCCGGCCCTAGCTCTTTCTGCTATGCCACGCTGCTTCCCTGCACTGATTTAATTCATCTTTTGTGACTGATTTTCTCCACACAAACTCATTCCTCATTCCTTAATCAGTCGGGATACAGTCCCTGTCCCACATGGGGTTCACAGTCTAAATAGGAGGGAGAACAGGTACTGAATATCCTTTTTGCAGTTGAAAAAACTGAGCCTTAGAGAGGTTAAGTGACTTATCCGTGGTCACACAGCAGGCAAGTAGCAGAGCTGGAATTAGAACCCAGGTCTTCCGTTCGCAGGCCCGTAATTTTTCCACTAGGCTACGTTGCTTGTCACATTCCTTCTGGGCTCCCATCCTTCTCTCCTTTCTTATTGGCGGCTTTTATCACTAATGCTTTTAATATTGATTCACACCTTAGTCAACTAGATCCTCAACCAGCTGTGATAAATCATTAGATGAAAAAAATAATAAAACACGTGACTTGATCAAGCATAGGTCTCAGGGAAACATCCCTTATAAAATGACATAAAGAAGAGAACCTGGTTGTTGTCTAATATGGATCATAAAAAGACATTTCTCTCTCTCACTGCAGAGAAAAATATCTATTCGTTTTTGGAGTTGTAATTGAAAACAAGGTAAGGGGATTATTCCTTTCAAATATGAATTTAAAACTAGAGCACTTTCCCAAACGTTTAACTATTCCAAATTTTAGGAACTGGAAAACAGTTTCTGTTTCTCTCCTACGTGAGTTTGGTGGAACCATACGAAAAAATCAAAATTGGCCTGGTTGAAGATCTTTTTTTCTGACCCTTTTGTACCATTTTTACACAGGTGAAAGAAGAGAAGTTATTCTCAGTTGAGCACTGGATGATTGACTTTTATACGATATACTCCAACAGGGTTCATTAATACAACCTTGCTACCTGGGTTACAAGACCCGGGAAAGGCGATTGGAACAAGGACTTGAGCTCTAACGCTGGCTCTGTCACGTACCTGTTGAGAAGCAGCGTGGCTTAGTGGAAACAGCCCCGGCTTGGGAGTCAGAGGTCATGGGTTCTAATCCTGACTCCGCCACTTGTCAGCTGTGTGACTTTGGGCAAGTCACTTAACTTCTCTGGGCCTCAGTGACCTCATCTGTAAAATGGGGATGAAGACTGTGAGCCCCCTGTGGGACAACCTGATGCCCTTGTCCCTCCCCCAACATTTAGAAAAGTGCTTGGAACCTAGTAAGAGCTTAATAAATATCATTATTATTATTATTATTGTTACCTGCTGTGTGATTCTGGGCAAGTAGCTATCTTCTCTGTGCCTTAGTTCCCTCATCTACAAAATGGGAATTCAGTACCTGTTCTCTCCTTAGTACTTGGTTCATCCATTCAGTCATATTTGTTGAGTGCTTACTGTGTCCAAAGCACTGTACTAAGCTCTTGGGAGAGTATACTCTAACAATCAACAGACACATTCCCTGCTCACAATGAGCCCCGTGTGGGACCTGATTATCTCCTATCTTCCCTAGTGCTTAGAACACAGCTTGTCACTTAGTAAGCTCTTAACAGTGATTATTAAAGCTCAGTACATTTTTGGGTTCACAAGTGAACATATTTTTCAAAAGGGGATAAAACAGGAGTGGTATGGCTCTTGCTTTCTTTGTTCCTTGTGAATTTTTGCATTTATTTTTATAAGAGCGTAGGTTCCCAAAAGCAGTATTTTGGGGACATCCCAGTAACACTGATCCTGGAGTTTGTTAGGATGAGAAATTCCATTTTTTGAGTCAATATTCATATTGTCTGTCCTCCCTCACCCAAATGGTGAACGCTCAGTGGATCAGAGCCTGTTTTATATAGGTTTTCTGGTAAGTGTTCCATGGTTTAGTACAGTGTTTAACCCAGCTGGGGTAGATATGAAGTAATCCATTTGGAAACAGTCTCTGTCCTTTCCTGGACTCTTGGTCTAAGAGAGGGAGAACAGGTATTTTGTCCCCATTTTTCAGATGAGGAAACTAAGGCACAGAGAAATGAAGTGATTTATCCAAAGTTACAAAGAAGGCAAGTGTCAGAATATGTGTCTCCAGGCTTGTAGTCCTTTGCCCTTTGTATTATCCAACACTGCTTTCCTCTGTAAGCACCAAATTATAATAAAATCCACTGCAGTTCAAGTGATGTCATTAAACAAAATTCCAGCAGCCAGGGAAATAATCTGTTTTGTGGTTCGGAAATTGTCTTTTTTTGAGGCGGGGGGGGGTCTAAACCAAATGTATGCAATACAGGTGAGTGAAAACAATATGGAAAATTTGCTAATAAAACAGCTATATATGTAAATAGAGGCTGCTACATACATTTGCTTGTCAAAAATATATTTAATGCAGATATTTCAATATGGTAGCTCTTTATGAGGTCTAGCCTGAAAAGGAGAATTATTTGTGTTTCAAACTTCTTCATATAGAAGAGAGGTGAGAGCCCTCTTCTATTTAAAACTCTGCTCTGGTTGTTCACCCTCAAATTTAACATGTGTTGTCATAGGCATATTAATAAGAATTAAATTTGGATCATTTCGCTGATTTTTTTATGATTGAAACCAGAATTTCAAAATTTTCCTTCATTCAATTGTATTTATGGAGCACTAACTATGTGCAGAGCACTGTATTAAGCACTTGGAAAGTACAATTCAGCAATATTCTTCCTACTTACCTTCCATTAAGTCCACATTGTAAAATATTTTACTCAGTTTACAAGAAAAGTATCAGGCAAAAGAAATCCAACAATAACAAAAAACCTTAATATCTAAAATATTGCTTCTGTCCGAGGTGAATTTAAAAGTAGAGATTCCTTTTGATATTTTCGTTTAAGATTTTTTTTTCATATTAGGTAATGAATTTCAATTTCCAATTACCCTTTTCAGGGATATTAATAGAAATTAATATGTGCAAGAAATATTGTCCTGGATGATTAAAAAGGAAATGTGATTACTTCAAGAGACTCAGTTCCAAATAATAAAATTGTAAATTTATCTAATTTCAGAATTATCAAAACAACACATGCTCACTTAAAACAAAAATGGGGAATGTCATCTTTGGTCCAAATGAGTGTAAAAAATAGAAACCAGACGTTTTGCTTATTCTGTTTGTTCTGTGTTCATTCTCTCTCTCTCTCTCTCTCTCTCTCTCGTCTTTGTAATTTTCCTGTGTTCCTTATGTACCATACATCTAAAAATCTCCTAAAGTCTTGTGTAGGCATTGGAGTTTGAGAAAAGAACTCGAGAATTTATTTTGCTTCTCCTCTTAGGAAAATCAGTCAATCTGATTTATTGGGTGCTAAGTGCAGAGTACTGTACTAAGCA
The DNA here is from genome assembly GCF_004115215.2 of Ornithorhynchus anatinus. Lineage (NCBI taxonomy): Eukaryota > Metazoa > Chordata > Mammalia > Monotremata > Ornithorhynchidae > Ornithorhynchus > Ornithorhynchus anatinus. Next base: position 61,925,678 of record NC_041735.1, on the reverse strand, counting down.
CTTGATATTGGTGGTAGTCATGTCCCTTGCCCACAGGGAGCCTACAGTCTAGAGGGAGGATCTTACCGTCTAGAGGGATAAATATTATTGATTAACTAAAAGTTACTTCAGTGCATTTGAAAAAAAAAAAGTTCTCCAGAAAATATGAAGAAGTAAAATTTGGCCTCTAAAAGGGAATTTAAAAGAGAGATCTTATAAGGCCACACGTCTATAACAAAGTGTGCCTTGAGGCTTTGGCTCAAGTAGTCTTTCTGGGCCCTTTTTTTTCCACTGGCTCTTAAACCTTGAGTCCCTTGAGGGACGGGGACTGGGTCCGATCTGATTAGCTTGGCCTTTAATAAATCCATTATTATTATTTGTCTCTCTTTTCTAAAGTCCAAAGAAGTCTAGGGCAATGAGTGGAAACATGCTGTTTGGGCACAGTTGTCCTCATAGCCAACTAGTCAGGACAGAGGAGCATTAGCTGCCCAAATCTCCAAAGGAGTTGACGCCATTTTCTTTGACAGCTCACAGATTGTCCAAAGAGGACAGGCTGTCCGTTTGGGAGGAAGAAGAGTCAGAAGAGGGGAAGGGAAGGAGGGAGTGAGGGCACATGTACTGAACATGAAGTTAAGAGTAAGGGGAGTAGGGACTGGACCAGCCAAGCGGAGCTGGATTGTCGCTGGATTGAGAAGCAGTGTGGCTCAGTGGAAAGAGCCCGGGCCTGGGAGTCAGAGGTCATGGGCTCTAATCCTGGCTCTGCCACTTGTCTGCTCTGTGACTTTGGGCAAGTCACTTCACTTCTCTGGGCCTCAGTGACCAAATCTGTAAAATGGGGATGAAGACGGCGAGCCCCACCTGGGTCAACCTGATTACCTTGTATCTGCCCCAGTGCTTAGAACAGTGCTCGACACATAATAGGTGCTTAACAAATACGATTATTATTATTATGGGACTTAAGCCTTGGGTTAAGTGAAGCAGCATGGCCTATTGGTAAGAGCCCAGGCTTGGGAGTCATAGGTCATGGGTTCTAATGCCACCTCTACCACTTGTCTGCTGTGTGACCTTGGGTAAGTCATTTAACTTCTCTGTGCCTCAGTTACCTCATCTGTAAAATGGGGATTAAGACTGTGAGCTCCATGTGGGACAACCTGATCACCTTGTATCCCCCCCCAGTGCTTAGAACAGTGCTTTGTTCTTAACAAATACCAGCATTATTGTTATTGTTATAGAGCATGGGCCTGGGAGTCAGAAGGTCATGGGTTCTGATCCCTGCTCCATTACCAGTCTGCTGAGTGACCTTGGGTAAGTCATTTCATTTTTCTGGACCTCAGTTACCTCATCTGTAACTGAGCGAGGCTCAGTGGAAAGAGCCCGGGCCTGGGAGTCAGAGGTCATGGGTTCAAATCCCGGCTCTGCCACTCGTCAGCTGTGTGACTGTGGGCAAGTCACTTCACTTCTCTGAGCTTCGATTACCTCATCTGTAAAATGGGGATTAACTGTGAGCCTCACGTGGGACAACCTGATTACCCTGTATCTGCCCCAGAGCTTAGATCACTGCTCTGCACATAGTAAGCACTTAACAAATACCAACATCATTATGTTGAAAGGTTTTGAAGCTGGGGAGAGCTGTGGCCTGGGGGGTGTTTGAAGGGAGAAAAAGTTTCCATCCGGGCGGAGTGATAAGGCAGGGTGCGAAGGTGCAATCACTCACGCCAGCCTCTTATGACATCATCAGCCAGCAGTGTGTATGATGTCATCTGCATCACTTTCATTCATTCATTCAGTAGTATTTATGGAGCGCTTAATATGTGCAGAGAACTGTACTAAGCGCTTGGAATGTACAATTCGGCAACAGATAGAGACAATCCCTGCCCATTAACAGGTTTACAGTCTAGTCACGAGTCCCATGGGGCTCTAACCCCTGAGCCGTAAACTCCGCTAGACCCAGGTAGGCATTTAAGCGATACTGTCCCTACAATATTAATAATAATCATGATAATGATATTTGTTAAGCGCTTACTAAGCGCTGGGGTAGGTACAAGCAAATTGGTTTGGACGCGGTCCCTGTCCCATATGGGACTCACAGTCTCAGTCCCCATTTTCCAGATGAGGTAACTGAGGCCCAGAGAAGTGAAGTGACTCACCCGAGGTCACACAGCAGACAAGCAGCTGAGGCGGAATTAGAATCCATGACCTTCCGACTCCTTGAACCCATGCTCTATCCCCTACACCGTGCTGCTCCTCTATCTTTCGGTCTGTCTGGGGATCTGCCGCTCATCTCAGATCTCCTGGGGTTGAACCGCTTATGCGGCAGACCAGCTCACCGGAACGGTGGAGAGAGTAAAGGAAAAAAAATTACTTTCTGGATGGCAGCGGACAGGGATTTCTTGCTGCCACTGCCAGTAGGCTGGATAGTGCGCTTGCAAGGAAGAAATCACGGCAAAGACTGAACCTGCTTGTTGCCTTCCTTTTTTTCTCTGGGATTTGTTCCAAAACCCTTTCAAGCGCTGGGCTAGGTACAAGTTAATAAGGTGAGACACAGTCCCTGTCCTGCGTGGGGCTCACAGACTAAGGAGGAGGGAGAACAGGTGTTGACATCATTTTACAGTTGAGGAAACTGAGGCAAAGAGAAGTTAAATGACTTGCCCCAAGTCATGCAGCAAACAGAACAAGCAAGCATTGGCAGAGGCAGGATTAGAACCCAGGTCCTCTAACTCTAGGCCCGTGGTCTTTCCGTGCTGCTTCCTCCAGTTCCTGTGGTACTGTAAAGAACGATTTCTTCCTCAATTGCTACAGTGTGCATTCTTTTTCACAGCAAGCTTCAGCAGAAATATTTTGCTCGTCCAAGGTACTTCTGCAGGAAAATCAGTAGTCGTGAAGCCATCGTCACAGGTCGAGTCCTTGGATCGAGAAAAGGAATTATTTGTGTAATATAACCTTAGCCTAGCTCTTTTGTACTCTAGATGAGTAATTCTTCTCAGACAAGGGCCTTGGAAGGCTTTCATTTAAAATCGCTTTTGAGAATCAGGCATAAGGTCATCATACTGCATCGGAAAATACCGTCTTTCAGTTCTTCGATCCCGCTTTACCACTTTTCAGTTTTTCAATCTCACTACTTTGCTGTTCTCTAGTGACTATTTGGAATCGATCTTCAAAGTGACAGGTAGATAATGAAAGGCGTATCCTGGTAGAGAATTCGATCGATGAAGTTCTGACTGGAGGATAAGGACCCTGACAGTTGTTCCGTAGAGAGGCAGCGTGGTTCAGTGGAAAGAGCCCGGGCTGGGGAGTCAGAGGTCATGGGTTAGAGTCCCGGCCCTGCGACTTGACAGCTGTGTGACTGTGGGCGAGTCGCTTCACTTCTCTGGGCCTCAGTGACCTCATCTGGAAAATGGGGATTGACTGTGAGCCTCACGTGGAACAACCCGATTACCCTGTATCTACCCCAGTGCTTAGAACAGTGCTCTGCACATAGTAAGCGCTTAACCAATACCAACATGATTATTATTATTAACCTCAGTGCCAAGCCGTGTTTAGCTGGGCCAAACCACACGCTTCCCCTCCTTCGAAGCTGTCCTAGAAAGCTACCTCCTCCAGGAGAAATTCCCCGATCAATCTCTCCACACACCCAAGTCGTCCCATTCCACAACGGCCGGCACTCGGCATTCCTAAGAGTAACACAAAAATTCACTCTTTTAAATGATATCTGTTAAGCGCTTACCATGTGCCAGCCACTAAATGCTGGGGTAGATACAAGATTTTCAGGTTGGACCCAGTCCATGGCCCCCGTGGGGCTCACGGTGGTAATCTTCTTGTCTGTCCGTCTCCCCCGATTAGACCGTAAGCCCGTCAAACGGCAGGGACTGTCTCTATCTGTTGCCGACTTGTTCATCCCAAGCGCTTAGTACAGTGCTCTGCGCATAGTAAGCACTCAATAAATACTATAAATACTATTGAATCCCCATTTTACAGATGAGGTAACTGAGGTCCACCCGCCTTCAGTTACATGTAGCCGGTGGCTATCCGAGGGCAGAAAAAACTCCACCCGTTTTTGTTATCGGGGATCTGTTTAAACCTCTCTGTTTTGTTCATCTCCCTCCCTCTACAACACACACAAAGCCCCTGCCTGAGGAAAATGAAACGTAGCATAGGACTCCACAGCCATGATTCCTCCCTTCCTTTAGTGAGAAGGAAACCGGAAGTGAAATTCATAAGAGAGCCAGGAATCATTTCTTCTTGGGTTTCTGAATAGGAAAACAATTAGCCCAAGTTTCCTTCCTCCCTAGGAGGGCAATTAAAACTTTGGAAAGATAAAAAGCTGAAGTACCTTATTGAGAAAGAGGATCGGTGATTTAAAAACCCGTGGTTGGTGCTGGAAGCTGATGCAGTTCGCGAGGTCTCTACCCAACTTCCCAGCACAAGACATTCAGTGGGAAGATGCAAAAATGCAAAAAGTAGACTCCATAAGGGGCCTGAGGCAATCATTCAATCACTCATATTTACTGGGTACCTACTGTGTGCAGGGCAGTGAACTAGGTGCTTGGGAGAGTAAAACACAATATGATAATAATAATGTTGGTATTTGTTAAGCACTTACTATGTGCAAAGCACTGTTCTAAGCGCTGGGGGGATACAAGGTGATCAGGTTGTCCCACGTGGGGCTCACGGTCTTAATCCTCCTTTTACAGATGAGGGAGCCGAGGCACAGGGAAGTTAAGTGACTTGCCCAAAGTCACACTGCTGGTAAGTGGCGGAGCCGGGATCAGAACCCACGACCTTTGACTCCCAAGCTCGGGCTCGTTCCACTGAGCCAATATAACAGTCGAAGCGAAGAAGGGAGGAGAGGAAAGGAGGGCTTAGTCAGGAAAGGAGGTTCCTCCTTGCATCATAGCCCTTCCTAAGTGCTTGTGGGTGCTCCAGGAATTTCGATTAGACTGTAAGCCCGTCAAAGGGCAGGGACTGTCTCTATCTGTTACCGATTTGTACATTCCAATCGCTTAACAGTGCTCTGCACATAGTAAGCGCTCAATAAATACTATTGAATGAATTTCAGAGGTTACTTTTGGACTGGGGTTTCAGGCTATACTCTTTGATTCTCAAAATGGTGCCCATAAAGTAGCCACTGAGGGGCCAGCTCAATCAAGAATGAAGCGTGACCTGCTTTCTCTCTCCTTTTCACCCTCCCTCCGCTTCACCCCTTAGTGAAACCCAGGTGAACCTGTGCCTCCTTGAAGGTCATTTAGTACCAGAAGGTTTAAAGGCTCAGCCCCTTAAAGGATGGGATCAAAATTAAACTTGAGTGGTGCTTGAATTTTGTATCCAGCTATCCTTTCTCCCCCTTTCCCTCTGCTCCTCCCCTCCCTCTCCCGTCCCCTCAGCACTGTGCTCGTCTGCTCATTTATATATTTTTTATTACCCTATTTATTTTGTTAATGAGATGTACATCCCCTTGATTCTATTTATTGCTATTGATTTTACCTGTCTCCCCCGATTAGACTGTAAGCCCGTCAATGGGCAGGGATTGTCTCTGTTGCCGAATTGTCCATTCCAAGCGCTTAGTACAGTGCTCTGCACATAGTAAGTGCTCAGTAACTACTATTGAATAAATGACTATCTCAGGATCCAGATAATTTAAGAAAGAGAGTTATCATGATGGTCAAGGGATTGGAACAATATGGGAAATAAGGTAAAAGGAAGTAGCACTAATTTGGTCTTTCGAAGAGAAGGCCAAAGGGTTAATAATACATACGAAGAGTTGTTATTTGAGAATGATGGCCACTTATTATGCACCCTAGAAAAAAAACAGAATATAAACTGAAATTTAAGCAAGGGGAAAAATTTCCTCACAAAGTGTCCTTTGTCTTTCGTGTCAGAGTATAAGCCTTTATAGAGTACATGAGTATACAGTACGTGTCTCTCAGATTATAGAGTATATAGAGTATAGTCTCATAGAGTGTAAGTGTGAGTATTACAGTATGGACCGGAACTATGCCTTATGCTTCTGCTGTATTTTCCCAAGCTCTTAGCATAGTGTGCCAGTGAGAACTCAAAAAATACCATTATTACCGTTTCAACCCGAATTGAGTGAATCCTAGCTATTAAATAGTGATATTTATCGAATAGCTACTGAATGTCAAACACTGTAATATACACTTGGAAGAGAACAACAGAAGCAGGGCACATAATCCCTGCCCTTAAAGAGTTTACGATTTAATGGGGAAGACAGACAAAACTCATTGACAAATGAAGGAAGCAGAAGAAAGAACAGGGATATTATTATTGGAAAAATACAAATGTCAGATTTAAATAGCTGAATAAATAACCCGTACTGCTTAAAGAACTATTACTACTCTAGATGTTGAGGATAGGAATATATATGAATATATGAATACATATTCATACTGTCTTACATATATGAGCATATAGGAATTCATGAAATATATAAGTGCTAAGGTAATTGGTGGGTTTCTCTTGACTCTTTAATATGTCTCCTTTGGCTCATTTTAGGTATAAAAGGTCACTGATATAGGATAGTCATTCTTGCAGCAGTTTCTTTCATTACTTTGCTGTATTCTATACTGAATCTATATCTCTCCTGGACTAATTTATATATCTATGAATATTCACACACACACACATATATATATATATATATATATATATATATATATATATATATATATATACGTATACACACCAACACAAATTGCCTATAAAGCCACCTCCATCATCCCAAAACACTACAGGTGTTAGTCCAATCTGTTGAGAAATAGCAGAATTCTCAGTTCTCTCCTACCAGATTCTAGAAAGGCGATGCTAATTATTTGTTTACCTTCTGACTTACTTGAAGGGGGGTGAGGGGGGCTGAATTTTTCTGTTTTAGCCTGGGGACATAGTCTAAGGCAATAAGGAATTGTGTTCCTTTAAGAACGGAGATGTTTTCTCTACAGTGCTAGGTTTTGCAATCAAAACCCTTTGCTTGGTGGGGTTAGAGCACAGAGAAGGCATAACGGTGTGACACCGATATGTATTTTCCCAGATGACAGAAGAGTAGTTTGTTTAAATGTGTTATGAAAAGCAATCTGTTTGCAGAGAATGTATGCAGGGGGAGAGAGAGTATGTGTGTGGGTGTGTGTTTTTCCAATGGCACCTTTCCTGCAAATCTGCATTTGGACAGGCCAGGTGTCTTTTCTGAAAAGTAGTTTTTCCCAAAGAAAATTCCATTTTATTGACTGACTAAATAATAATAATTGTGATATTTGTTAAGTGCTTACTATATGCCAGGCACTATACTAAGCGCTGGGGTAGATAAAAAGTAATTGGTTTGGACACAGTCCCTGTCCCACATGGGGCTCACAATCTTGATCCCCATGTTACAGATGAGGTAACTGAGGCACAGAGAAGGGAAGTGACTTGCCCAAGGTCACACAGCAGACAAGTGGCAGAGCCGGGATTAGAATCCAGGTCCTTCTGTCCCCCAGGACCGTGCTCTATCCTCTAAGCTATGCTGCTTCCCTAAATGCGCACGAGACAAACTGTAATAATAGTGGCAATATTATTTTTGAACAACTACTCTGGGAGAAGCGTTGTGCCAACCTCTGGGAAGGAAATACATGGTTGAGAATTAGACATGGAAAGAGCTTGGCGGGTAGGGATCATGTTGTACTACTCCAGGTGTTCTGCACACGGTAAACATTCAATCGATACCAATGTTTGTGTGACCAAAGCTGTGAAGCCGGCTGTGATTTTTCCGACGTTGCAATGCCAACTTTTCATGTTGAGGGCATGACTGAAGTGTCTGCCCAGGCCCATGTGGGCAGAGATGTCACCTCTACTGCCCCAAAGCCTACCACAGCAGCGTACCAGAGCCCACGGCCATCACCGCCGTGGCAAAGTAATGAAGCGTCTGAAACCAAGCTTTCCACAATAACAAGTCACACAGCCAGCAAACAAGAGCCTTGTGTGGCTCCTAGGCTACAGTTCAGCCACTGCTGATATGGAAAGTCTCAGGGAAGAAAGAAGTGAAAGGAACAGCAAGGAAAATTAGTCACTTTCTCATTCTAAGATCACTGAGGGTTTTTTTGTCAATTTGGGACAACCTCTGGAGGCAGTTAGAATGTGAGGAAGGAGAGGGTGAGATGCTAGTTCCAGTGAGGGTTTATAAGGAGGTGGGATCACATAGGGGTTTGTTTTTTTTTTAATATTGTCAAGTGGTTAATATGTGTTTTGAACAAAGGGGATTTTGATAAGGATAAACTTCCCCTTGGTTATAGTGAAGTTTGTGTTGAACTCTGGTCTTGAAAATTGAAAAAGAAATTGCTCGTCGGGGGAGATCACAGTTGGGGGTTGAGGGTGGAAGGCAGAGAGAGAGAGAAAGAAAGAAAGAGTGGAAGTTCAGTGGACTTCATTCAGAAAATCCAGATCTAGTCACTTATCCCAAGGTATGTGGTATAGCTATTGGTGACTTAAAATCCTTACAGAGCATTTCCCAAATAATCCCTACCTCTCTGATTATGCCATCCCACCAGCACCTTAATTACCTCTTGTATGTGCAACTCATATTGTAAATTACTCTAGGGAAGGGATCTACTGTAATCACCAAAGTGCTTAATTCAGTGCTCTCTGCATAAAGTAGGGACCCAAAAGATAGTACCGATTGACTATTATTTAATTGACTCCTTTTAACTTTTGTACTTATACCTATTCTTATAATCTTATGCCCATTGCATGTTGGCATTTGTACCCATCTGCATCAGCTTGTCTCGCCAATTAGCTTGTTAGCTTCTCAAGGGCAAGAACATAGCGCTTAACCTTTGTTGTATGCTCTCAAATATCTAGCATAGGAAGGATTTAATAACGGTGTTGAAGGTAACTGGAATCATTATTCGTAGTAATAATGTGTCATGTCATCTTCTACTGTACCTTGGCCTTACTCTTGACTCATCTCTCTCCTTCCACCCACACATTCAATCTGTCACCAAATCCTGTTGCTTCTACCTTCACGACTTCACTAAAATCCACCTTTTCCTCTCCATCCAAACTGCTACATGTCTGTCCAAGCGCTTATCCTATCCCACCTTGATAACTGTTCGAATCCCGGCTCTGCCACTTGTCAGCTGTGTGACTCTGGGCAAGTCACTTCACTTCTCTGTGCCTCAGTTCCCTCATCTGTAAAATGGGGATGAAGACTGTGAGCCTGATGTGGGACAACCTGATTATCCTGTATCTACCCCAGTGCTTAGAACAGTGCTCTGCACATAGTAAACGCTTAACAAATACCAACATTATTATTATTGTAATTATCAGCCTCCTTGCTGATCCTCCCTGCCCCGTCTCTCCCTACTCCTGTCCATACTTCGCTCTGCTGCCCCGATCCTTTTTCTGCAAAAACATTCAGTCCATGCTTCTCCACTCCTCAAGAACCTCCAGTGGTTGCCCATTCACCTCCTCATCAATCAATCGATAGTATTTATTGGGTGCCTACCGTGCGCAGAGCACTGTCCTAAGCACTTGGGAGAGTATAATGCAATAGAATTAGCAGCCATGTTCACTGCCCATATCGAGCTCACTCTCTAGAGGGGGAAACAGATGTTAATATGACTATATAAGTAATTTCTAATATAATTGAAAGATATGTACATAAGTGCTGTGGGGTTGTGGTCGGGACTAATGTCAAGTGTCCAAAGGTCACACACTGAAGTGCATAGACAACGTAGAAGGGAGAGCGAACCAGGGAGAAGGGGGATTAATCAGGGAAAATCTCTTAGAGGAGATGTGACCTTCGTAATGCTTTGAAGAAACATCAAACTGAAGCTCCCTACTATTGGCTTTACAGCAGTCGTTCACCTTGCCCCCCTCCTAACTCATCTCACTAGTCTTGTACTACAATCCAGGCTACGCGCTTAACCCTCTAATGCCAACCTACTCACTGTACCTGATCTCATCTACCTCACTGCCTACCCCTTGTCCATGCCCCGTCTCTAGTCTGGAACTATCTTTATTAATGTTGGTATTTGTTAAGCGCTTACTATGTGCAGAGCACTGTTCTAAGTGCTGGGGTAGATACAGGGTAATCAGGTTGTCCCATTTGAGGCTCACAGTCCTAATCCCCATTTTACAGATGAGGTAACTGAGGCACGGAGAAGTTAAGTGACTTGCCTAAGGTCACACAGCTGACAAGTGGCAGAGCAGGTTTTCAAACTCATGACCTCCAACTCCCAAGCCCGGGCTCTCTCCACTGACCCACGCTGCTTCTCTACCCCTTCCCACCCGTCCTATATCCAACATACCACCCCTCTCCCCACCTCCAAAGCCTTATTAAAATAGTCTCTCCTTCAAGAGGCCTTCTCCGACTAAGCGTCTTCGCTTCGTCTACTCCTTCTCCCTTTCTGCATTGTCCTTGAACTTGGATTTGTATGCTTTATTCACCCCACCCTCAGCCCCACAGCGCTTATGTACATATATCTTTTAGACTGTGAGCCCTTTGTTGGGCGGGGATTGTCTCTATTGCCGAATTGTACATTCCAAGTGCTTAGTACAGTACTTTGCCCACACTTAACCACTTAATAAATATTATTGATCGATAGCTGTAACTTATTTTAATGTCTGTCTCCCCTTCTGTACTCTAAGCTCCTTGTAGGTAGGGTACATATCTACCAATCCATTGTATTGTACTCTCCCTAGAGCTTAGTATGTTGCGCTGAATACGGTAAGCTCTCAGTAAATATGATTATGTGTACCTCTTCCACAGGTATTTTCCACAAGACAAAATAAACCTACTGTTAACACAGAAAGAGGAAAAAAAAAATTCTGGGAACAGAATGAAAGCAAAAGGCTTTTGTAGTTGGAAATTGCTTTGCCATGTCCAGTGGGTGGATTTAGGAAAATGCCGATGAAAAGTCTAACAAGACAACACTTCTTCAACTCCATGGGGATGTAATGTACAGAAGTATGACACCCAGTGTGGTAAGCAAGTTAAAAAAAAACAAACAGTAAACATTAAATGTAAGGTTTCCTCTATTTTGAAAGCTTAGAATGGGAATAGGTCTCTAAGGAAACCCTCAGTGGTTTTCGTCAACTCTGATGTTTTGCTTAATCTCACTGTGGTTGAATTGTTCATCATAGATCTTTTCATTAGATACCAAGATGTTACAGATATTATTCCAAACATACTTAAGCGTAGTACCCCACGATATCAAAATTTTTCATTGCACTTCTACCCACAGAACACCAAGGCGGCAATTTACCCACTGGATTGATTTCTTTAATTCTTTATTCCTTATTTAACTCTGTGCTGAATTAAAATATTCCTTTGTGTCCCCCAGCTAGCAAACTCCTGACTGCCAAAAGCAAAATCAACCTTTTCCCGAGAAAATTACCAAGGTGTAAAAGCAATCACATTTTAGAAGAGGCTGAGGGACAAAGAAAATCTGATATTTCCTGTGGTGAGAACCCTCCCTGTCAACAGTCAATTCAAAGTCCATCCTACTAATGGTTTTGGAAACCTTAGTAAGATTATAGTAGTATTGATTTCCTTTAGAGAACACATGATAATTTGTTGGTTACAAAAGGCTTTTATTAATATACGAAACAGCACTATCAGTTAAGGTTGATGTCCGATGCAGTTTAGAGTATATTTTGTAGAGTGAAGTGAAATATATATTAAGAAATGTCAAAATGCAGCTCTAGTATGTTGCATAAACTATAAGTATACACTTATATCAGGCAAATTGATAGGTGAAACTATTCCTTTTTTATCCAGGGAAACTTCACATACCAAAAACCACTTGGGCTGCACTAGTATTATAAATTTGAACTGAAAAGCTTGCCAGAGGCATTGGGGATCATAAAACAATCCTATGTCTGCCTTTTAAAAGAAAACACATTTTGAGCCTTCCAGTCCCTGTATGCTGAATACCAATGATTTCTTTGAGGCTCTAGATGACGCGTGGTAACACTTAATATCTGACAAACTGGCCGTGTAATAATGAGCACAATAATAATAATAATGATAATAGTAATAATGTTCTAGCGTATATACTAACTGTACACTAAGCCCTGTACTAGCGCTGAGGTAGATACAAGATAATCAGGTCAGACACAGTCCCTGTCTCCCATGAGGCTCACAATCTAAGTAAGAGGGAGGACAGATGTTGAATATCCCGTTTACAGATGAGGAGACTGAAACACAGAGATTTCACGTGACTTGCCCACAGTCACACAGCCGGCGAGGGGCAGAGATCTGTTTCCCTCCCCTTCAATTAAAAGGTGTGCTTGGATCAGGGGCTGTGTCCAATCTACTCGTGTATATAATAATAATGTTGGTATTTGTTAAGCGCTTACTATGTGCAGAACACTGTTCTAAGCGCTGGGGTAGATACAGGGTAGTCAGGTTGTCCCACATGAGGCTCACAGTCTTAATCCCCATTTTACAGATGAGGGAACTGAGGCGCAGAGAAGTGAAGTGACTTGCCCACAGTCATACAGCTGACAAGCAGTGGAGCTGGGATTTGAACCCATGACCTCCGACCCCCAAGCCTGGGCTCTTTCCACGGAGCCACCCAGCACTTAGCACATGCTTATCTCATAGTAAAAGCTTAACAAATATGGCAATTATTATTACTGTCAATGCACACGCAGGAAGTCATCCTAAAATTTGAAAAAAAAAAAGAAATTGGTCCCCCAAATTAGCAACAATAATAATGACACTAATCATTATGGTATTTGGTAAATGCTTACTACGTGCCAAACACTGTTCTAAGCACTAGGGTAGATGTAGGGTAATCGGGTTGGACACAGTCCCTGTCCCCATGGGGCTCACAGTCTTAATCCCCATTTTAGAGATGAGGTAACTGAGGCCCAGAGAAGGTAAGTGATTTGCCCATGTTCAAACAGGAGACACCTGGCGGAGCCGGGATTAGAACCCATGACCTTCTGACTCCCAGGCCCTTGCTCTGTCCACTAAGCCACACGGATTGGAAAGTTTAATAGAAATGATTTGTTCTTTGGCTTTTCTCCTGCTCTTGCTGGTTGTGAGTCCTCAGTGGACACCTGTCTCCCCCATTAGATTCATAAGACCTTTGAGGGAAGGATAGTCACAGGCTCTGCATTCTTTTTGTTGTCTTCTTCCAAGGATAGTAGTGTTCACCCCCCAGATGCTCAGTTTATACCATTGACTGAGTGATTTCATAATCCTGCTAAGACCTCATTTGTTATCAACACAACATGCCACTTATGGTTAAGGAGAATTGTGCTCATTTATGTATCTTTAATACTCTATTTCTACCTCCTACTCATAATTTATTTTAGTGATTCTCTACTGCTAGACTGTACTCTCCCAACAACAATAATTATGTGGGTATTTGTTCAATCGTATTTATTGAGCGCTTACTGTGTGCAGAGCATTGTACTAAATGCTTGGAAAGTACAATTCAGCAACAAGTTTACTTCAGCAATAAGTTAAGGATTTATAGTATGCCAGGCGTCAAACTAAGTGCTGGACTGTATACAAGATAATTAGGTTGGGCACAGTCCCTGTCCTGTATAGGGTTCATGGGTTTAAGGGGGAAGGAAGAACAGGTATTGATTACCCATTTTACAGATGGGAGAACAGAGGCACAGAAAAGTTACTTCATCCCTGCTTCCCAGCTCACAGCACTTATGTATATATCTGTAATTTATTTATTTTTTGAAGAGCATAATTTATGCATATTTGTCTGTCTCCCCCTCTAGACTATAAGCTCGTTGTGGATAGGAAATATCTATTATACTGTACAAGTGTTCTGCACTCAGTAAGTGCTCAGTAGATACTATTGATTGATTGAAGTGGCAGAATTAGAACCTAAGCCTCCTTACTCCCAGACCTTGTTCTTTCCACTAGGCGACACTGCTTCTCATGTGCTTTACACATATTGAGCACTCAAAAAATACCACTGATTGATGGATTGAGTTAGAGTCATTCAATCATATTTATTGAGCACTTTCTGTGTGTAGAGCACTGTACGAAGAGCATGGGAGAGTATAATATGACAGTAAGCAGACACATTCTCTGCCCATAATGAGCTTGTAGTCTAGAGGAGCTTACGTACGCTTAAGACCGGAGCAGTGGCAAATTATTGATTGACTAAGAAGCTCCCTATGGGCAGGGGACATGTCTACCAACCCTATTGCACTGTACTCTCACTTGTCAGCTGTGTGACTGTGGGCAAGTCACTTTACTTCTCGGTGCCTCAGTTCCCTCATCTGTAAAATGGGGATGAAGACCGCGAGCCTCACGTGGGACAACCTGATTACCCTGTATCTATCCCAGCACTTAGTAAGCACTTAACAAATACCAACATTATTATTACTCTCACAAGTGTTAGTACACTGCTTTTTATCCAGTAAGTGCTCAATAAATACCACCGATTGATTGATAGGTATCTGACCGCGAGACCTGAAGACTGAACACATTACTGATGCTGACCCCCAATTCCAATCCAAACTTTCATTAGGAATAAAAGGCACTGCTAAATGGCTTCCAAACAAATGGTTCCGGCCACCGAACATCAGACCCCAAGACAACAGAGACGCTGGTCTGAATCCTAGGACAGTTAGCTCATTTGGAGCAAAAACCTCATCTGTCTCTACTAACATGTCTAGTGGATGTAATGTCTTTAAAAGAGATTTGCTAAATTGGCAGCATTAAGATCGTAGGCCTCCCTGACGTAAAACACCAAGGCTAATTTAATGAGAGTGACTCGAGGTCAAGCATCTCAAAGCAACCTCTGATCCTAATGGAAGAGAGTGTGGCTCAGTGGAAAGAGCCCGAGCGTGGGAGTCAGAGGTCATGTGTTCGTATCCCGGCTCTGCCACTTGTCAGAAGTGGCTCTGTCACTTGGAGAAGCAGCGTGGCTCAGTGGAAAGAGCACGGGCTTTGGAGTCAGGGCTCATGAGTTCGAATCCCAGCTCTGCCACTTGTCGGCTGTGTGAGTGTGGGCAAGTCACTTAACTTCTCTGTGCCTCAGTTCCCTCATCTGTAAAATGGGGATTAAGACTGTGAGCCCCACGTGGGACAACCTGATTCCCCTATGTCTACCCCAGTGCTTAGAACAGTGCTCGGCACATAGTAAGCGCTTAACAAATACCAACATTATTATTATTATTATTACTTGTCAGCTCTGTGACTGTGGGCAAGTCACTTTTTTAACTTCTCTGTCCCTCAGTTACCTCATCTGTAAAATGGATATGAAGACTGTGAGCTTCACATGCGGCACTCTGATTACCCTGTATCTACTCCAGCGCTTAGATAGTGCTCTGCATATTGTGAGCGCTTAACAAATATCAACATTATTATTATTATTATTAATGAACTTTATTTCTTGGAATATAGAATGTATTAAGGAGGAGTGGCCATGGAAAGTAGGAGGCCCAGGCACAATTGAGCTAAAGTCTCATCGACCAACCGTGGCTTAGTGGAAAGAGCCCAGGCTTGGGAGTCAGATGTCGTGGGGTCTAATCCCAGCTGTGCCACTTGTTTGCTGTGTGACCTTGGGCAAGACACTTAACTTCTCTGTGCTTCAGTTACCTCATCTGTAAAAATGGGGATTAAAAAAAATTTGATCCTCTTGTGGGACAATTTGATTACCCTGTATCTATCCCAGTGCTTAGAGCAGTGCTCTGCACATAGTAAGCGCTTAACAAATACCATAATAATTATCATTAATTATTAAATAAACTCTTCTTTGCACTCCTAAAGCATTGATGTCGGCCCATCTATGCCGGCAGAAGATGATTGAAAAGTACGGGGGTCCTCTCAAAGACCAGGAAGAAAGATTAAAGAAATGGCAACACTAATTCAGTTATCTGAAGCTTGATGAAGAATTACTTCCTTAGATTAGGAGCCCTGTGTGGATCAAGGGTCATGGCCAGCCTAATTATCTTGCACTTACCCCACCTTAGTGCTTGACACATAGTTAGCATTTAACAAAAACTGTTGTTGTTATTATTATTATTGTTAGTCCAGAATTGAAGAAGCCCTGTTTGACCCTTTCCCCATCACCAAAGGAGAACAGCAGGGTAATGATGAAGTAATTAAGGAGAAGCAGCATGGCCTTGGGAATCAGAAGTCATGAGTTCTAATCCCAGCTCTGCCACTTGTCAGCTGTGTGACTTTGAGCAACTTAACTTCTCTGTGCCTCAGTTACTTCATCGGTAAAATGGGGATTCATACTGTGACCCCCACATGGGACAATCTGATTTCTTAGAACAGTGCGTGGCACAAAGTAAGTGCTTAACAAATACCATCATCATTATTATTATTATAGTTTTGATTTCAAGTATTTATTTAATTTTATTTTCAGATTTGCTTTATCTAGGAGGGCAAATAAAAAAAAGAGTGTTTTTACGGAAGAAGTCCAGAATTTGTCATGTAGATCTTATAACTAGAGAGACTTAACACAGCTCTTTATAGCTTAAATGGAAGGATATTGTAATTTAATTCCAATTATAGTATTGTTTATTTCAGGTAGCATTATTTGATATACTAATTAAAGGGCTAATAACTTGATCTAAAATTACTTTAATCAGTGCAAAGTATGAATTAATGCAATTACTTATCATTAATTTTATTGATAAAAGGTATTATATACATTCTGAGGATCATAACTATTATTTTGGAGATCACACTCTATGGATTTAGTGTGCTTTTGGCCAATTTTTATTTCAGAAAACCTCCCTGAAATATATAAAGTATGCTCTTCAAGAAATTGCATATAAATAATTCTGGATATACAAACTACCTCATATCAAAATGCACTGCTTATTCATTTGCCAAAGTTATGCTTATATCTGATTTTCAGGAGGTATCTTCAAAAGTCAGTACTTATATCTATGAAAAAGGAATACTTTCATCTTTTAATTATTAATCAGTGGCAAATTTAAACACATGAACTAGCAATTTCATATACTAGTATAGTTACTCTAATACATTACTAACATGGCTGCCATGTACGAGAGGTTTGGATATCACTAGTAATTCTCTTCAAAGTGGTTTGAAAAGACTTACACAATGCAATAATCATGAAATCTACTCCTCAGGGCTATAAATCTAGATGGTATAAATTTCCTTCTGCTGTAAATTGTGAAGTAAATTTATGATGTGTGTGGAAGAAGAAGGGGGAGTGAAGTGGTTAGGTTTTATCAATGTGTGATTGTTCTCCAGGGAAGGCTTCTGAAAAGAACAGAGCCGCTGTAATACTAATAATGACTTTTATTAAGCGTTTTAGTGCATGCAGTGGTTAGCCAGTGTGGCAATACTGTAGAAAGCATGATCCGTTGCCCACAAGGAGTTTACAATCTAGTTTGCAATCTTTTGTTTTCTTCAAGTTATAAGATTCATTTAAGAAAGTGCTTTCCTTCAGAAAGACACTTAGAATGCAAATTCTCATTCAGAGTTATGCATTTGGTGAAGGGAACAATTATGATATAATCAAGCTTCATAATATCACACTGTGAATAATATAATTTCGGTACAACCTTTTGAATTGTTGAAGTATGAATCAAAACAATTTATCCACTGATTCTCGATCCTTGATTACTGCATTAGCCACCTTGCTGACCTCCCTGCCTCCTGTCTCTCCCTTCTCCAGTCCATATTGCACCTTGCTGTCTGGATCATTTTTCTACAGAAACAATCAGTCCGTGTTTCCCCTCTCCTCAAGAACCTCCAGCGGTTGCCCATCCACCTCAGCATCAAAAAGAAACTCCTTACCGTCGGCTTTAAAGCACTCAATCACCGTGCCCTCTCCTATCTCGCCTCGTTGCTCTTCTCCTACAACCTAACCTGCACACTTCCCTCCTCTAATGCCAATCTACTCATTGTACTTCCATCATTCAATAGTATTTACTGAGCACTTACTATCTTGTCTATCTTACCGGCGACCACTAGCCCACATCCTGCCTCTGGCCTCGATCACCCTCCCTCCTCAAATCCCGAAACAAATTACTCTCTCCATCTTCAAAGCTTTATGGAAGGCACATCTCCTCTAAGAGCACTTCTCTGACTGAGCCCCCATTTCCTCTTTTCCCACTCCCTTCTGAGTCACCCCAACTTGCCCCCTGCTTGGGGCAAGGTTATATAAATACCTGTAATTTATTTATATTAATGCCTGTCTTCCCTTCTAGACTGTAAGTTTGTAGTGGGCAGAATGTTTCTGTTGCATTGTACTCTCCCAACCTCTTTGTATAGTGCTCTTCCCACAATAAGCCCTCAGTAAATACAATTGATTGATTATCCATTATTTATCATTGGCCCATTAAAGGATTAACTAATATACGACTTCCTTTATTATTTTCAGGAGATAAAAGAGACTTCATAATCTAGCCTACTAAATCACACACAGTGAATTATTATATTGTGGATTACATAAATCCTTTGTTTGACATGAGACTAATGGAAGGCATCAAGCTTAATTTTCATTAGGAATTGGGATTTTAAATAGAGGGATTTCTTATTAAGGAATCTCAGAAACCAGTGGGCAAAAACAACTTTACATATGACACTTTGTAATTGACTTGCAAGTGGTCGGTTCACAGACAATTAACAACAGCTGTTTCATTTTAGAAAATCATCGCAGCTCCTTGGTTTTCTGAAAATATAATTTGAGTAGGACAATGGGGTTTTATCCCCCTCGCCTTTGGGGAAAGGAAAATATTTATGGCTCTTGGTGACCGATTCTATCAAATCTTGGTTTCTCTGACACAGTCCTCCTCTGGTTCTCCTATTAGCTCTCTGACCAATTTTTCTCAGTCTGTTCCCATATTCCGCTGCCTCCCATTCCCTAACTCTAGAGATCCTTCAAGGCTCAGTTCTGAGTCTTCTTTTATTATCAGTATTCACTTGCTCCTTAAACTCATCTTCTCCCATGGCTTCAGCTATACTTTTTTGGGAATGACTCTTAAATCGACCTACTACCCTTGAACTCTCTACTACGCAACTCGCATCTCTTTCTCACTCCAGGATGTCCGTATATGCCAGCACCTCTAGCTCATGTCCCAAACTGAACTCCTCATCTTCCCTCCCATATCCTTTCTTCCACCTAACTTTCCAATCTGTTGACATAACCATCCTCCCATCTCTCAAGCATGAACTTTGGCATTATCCTCAGTTTCTCTGTCTCTTTCAACCACTTAATTCAGTCCATCACCAAATCTCACTGGTTCTTCCTGGACAATATTTCAGCTAGATTGTAAGCTCCTTGAGGGCAGGTCTAATGCCTACTAAGCAAAGTCTCTCCAAACACACCAGAACACATTCAGCTGGAAGCAAGGACAAATGTCTCTTCTCCCCGTCTAGAATGCATGTTCCTTGTGGGCAGGGAATGGGTCTGTTTATTGCTATAATCTCCCAAGTGATTAGTACAGCGCTTTGCACATAGTAAGCACTCGATAAATATGATCGAATGAATGAACGTTATGGGGGACAGGGTAGCTTACTGATTGAACATCTAAGCTCCCTTCCAGAATGTAAGGTCATTGTAGGCAGGGAATGTGTCTGCCAAGTCTGTTGTACTGTACTCTCTCAAGTGCTCATTAAATACGATGGATAAATTTAAAAAAGGTCTCTGTGGAACACATCATTCAGTGGTATTTACTGAGCATTTACTTTGTGTAGAGCTCTGGCCTAAGTGTTTGGAAGGATACAGTACAGATGGTAGACAGAATCCCTGCTCTCAAGAAGTTCACAGTCTCAACTGGGAAACATATGGTCTAACAGATATTTAAATGTAATGCCCCAGAGAAACCATGGGTTAACCTTGGATTACTTAAACCATCTCAACCCCTCCATGATGGATCAATCCATGAAGTTTAAACATACATGGGGACTCCCCAGAGTGACAGTTGGTCATGTTTTCTGGTGTAATCTGCATAATGGTGTCTCTTCAAAATAATGATAGTGATATTAGTTAAGTGCTTACTATGTGCCAGGCACTGTATTAAGTAAGCAAATAATACGAGCAAATTGGATTGGACATATCTTCTGTGACCTAGATGACATTCAGGATCAAAAATAATCCTTTCACAGAAAACATGAACCCACTTTAGTGGGTCTGTGCTCGCTTTCCTTTGCTTTTTCCTCTTCCAGTCTTTGGTGTTCAGTAAGAAGCAGTGTAACTTAGTGGAAAGAGCCCGGGTTTGGGAGTCCAAGGTCGTGGATTCTAATCCAGGCTCAGCCACTTGTCAGCTCTGTGACTTTGGGCAAGTCACTTCACTTCTCGGAGCCCCAGTTACCTCATCTGTAAAATGGAGATTGAAACTGTGAGTCTCACATGGGACAACCTGATAACCTTGTATCTACCCCAGAGTTTAGAACAGTGCTTGGCACGTAGTAAACGCTTAACAAATACCATTATTATTATTATTGTTAAAGCCTATTGTCCATGCACATAGCCATGGTTATATGCCACACTCTCCTGCTGGTCAACCAGAGAAATACCGCTGGGTGGTTTTGCTTCCCTTTTTGGTTGGTGAATTGTCGGAGAAGCATGCTTTTATCGTACACTACTTAAAATGAAATGTATATATTAAGCAAACATTGCATATCTGATGCTCTGCCTGAATTAATGGAGGAATCTCCCAGTGGTCCTACAAGAATGCAAATTTGATCATTTCAATAGTAATAACTGTGGTATAATTGGTAAGGACTTTCGATGTAGTAAGAGCTTGGGTAGATAGAAGATAATCAGATCAGACACACTCACTGTCCCACAAGGGGGTGGTCACAGTTTAAGTAGGAGAAAGAAGAGGAATTTAACCTCCATTCTACAGATGACGAACTAAGCCCGTTGTTGGGTAGGGATTGTCTCTATTTGTTGCTCAATTGTACTTTCCAAGCGCTCAGTACAGTGCTCTGTACACAGTAAGCTCTCAATACATACGATTGAATGAATGAATAAAGCACAGAGAATTTAAAAGTGATATACCCAAGGTCATACAGCAGACAAGTGTAGATATAGGACATGAATCAAGGTCCTCTGGCTCTTTCCACAGTCATGCTGCTTCTCCATTTCACCATTATATTAGTATTTCCTTAAGCACAGCAACCCATTAAGCTGATTTTTTTTCCACGTTTATAAAGCATTCAAAAGGTCATGACCTTTCCCAAACTTCTATTCATGTAACATCAGCTGCCCTAAACCTTGGGCACAACCCAGGCGGTTATTTCTTCTCTGGCTTCCAGAGTGGGTAAAACTTGGCTCTTTATGGGAACTGTTTAAACATCTCCTCTTTCTTCTCAGGAAAGTAAACCTTTGATCCAGACTTTTCCTCTCTCTCCAGTACCCTGACCTTTAATTCTTGCCAACTGGCATTATCAGTTAATGGTAGAGAAACATAAGGATAGCTCTTCCAATAAAGGGAAAATCAAACTCTCATAACATGCTAGAAAAAAGCAGATTAATCACAGATAGTAATCCTATTCTTAGGGCAGAGCACAACTTCGTATATTTCCTAAATTACTTATTCTTGTATTTTTCCTCTTCGTTTAATAGCAAACCTAACTCCAGGGTCTTAGTAAAGAAGAGTAATCTCGTATTACGGACCAAATTCTTTGAATTCCATTGATTTGAACCTGAAAGTGGAATTGTTTATTGCTTCTGTAGAGAGAGGTTGGAAGTAAATCTCCGATAGTTATGACGAAGATTTCTTTTTATCAAGAGGAGATGTCTTTTCTTCCCAGTCACATCAGTTTAAAGTTGGTAAGCCACGTAACAATGTCCATCAGAATAATTTCTCAAAGTAAACTATGTGAAAACGGTTTTAAGAGATTTAATGGACTGTGTCTGTGGTTGTTATGCAGTTAAAATAGTGCTTGAAATAGAAACAAATGAGGTAATTCAAACCATCGAATGGCACAAATTTCTCCTATGAAAATATGAAGCTGAAAAGACTTTGAAGTAGCTAAATGAAACATGTTTTCATATTGAATGTTGAGCTGATGGTTATAGCAAATTTCCATGATGTTGAGCTCATCGCAATCATCATTAAAAATAGCAGATTTATTGGGCACGTATTGTGTGAGTATAATGGGATGCTTAAAATAAATGATAATTATTCCAATGTTTTCTCGTTTACTTGCTTCCAATCAATCAAAAATATATTTATTGAGTGCCTGTATGCAAGACACCATACTGGACATTTGGGAGAGTGCCCCAGAGGTAGGTGATATGATCCCTGCCTTCAAAGAGCTTGCAGTCTAGCCGAATAGACAAATGCTGCAATAATTTACTAATAGGTGATAGGAGAAGTGGGGACTGATATATATGTTTAGGTGTGCATATATTTATATGCATTTATAGATATGTACTAACTCATTTATGCATAGATGTAAGTCACTATAAACAGAAGTGCGATGGGCAGTTTTGTACATAAGAACATAATTGGTGCAGAAGGGTTGAAGTGGTAAATAAGGAGAAATATTCTCGGAGAGAAATAAATTAATCGGGGAAGGTTTCCTAGAGGAAATGCAGTCGTCTCTGATGTTTTTGGGGGCCAAACGTAAACATTCAGTACTATTTACTGAGCGCTTACTATGTGCAGAGCACTGTACTAAGCTCTTGGAATGTACAATTTGGCAACAGATAGAGACAATCCCTGCCCAGTGATGGGCTCACAGTCTAATAGGGGGAAACAGACAGCAGAGCAAAACAGAACAAAACAAAAACAAGACAACATTATCACGATAAATAGAATCAAGGGGATGTGCATCTCATTAACAGAATAAATAGGGTAATAAATAATACATACAAATGAGGACCGTGCTGAGGGGAGGAGCAGAGGGTAGGGTGGGAAGGAGCGGAGGGGAAGGGGGCTCAGCTGAGGGGGAAGGGGGAAGAAGGAGATGCAGAGGGTGGAGGCGGAGCAGAGGGAGAAAGGGGGGGAGCTCAGTCTGGGAAGGCCTCTTGGAGGAGGTGAGTTAGTAGGAAATCTTAAGTAGACATCTTAAAACCTCTGTCAATTTTAATTTATTTTTCATTGTTCTCATTGGAACAGTGCATCGTAACCACTGTGTGGGTAATTCCAAGGAAGGATCATATAAAGAAATTCAGGATAACTGCTATTAAAGGAAAACATATGGACTAAAAGTAAGAAATGTACCTCATAAGGACTACATAATTGCCCCTTAGAACTGACAGGAAAAATGTCAGTGAATGTACACCGTATCACCTGTTCTTGCGTCTCCCCAGATTAGACTGTAAGCCCATCAAACGGCAGGGACTGTCTCTATCTGTTGCCGACTTGTTCATCCCAAGCGCTTAGTACAGTGCTCTGCACATAGTAAGCGCTCAATAAATACTATTGAATGAATGAATGAATTGTAGCTGTTATCAGAACTCATTGGTTGCATAATAATAATCACGATGGTATTTGTTAAGCACTTAATATGTGCCACACACTTGTCTAAGTGCTAGAGTAGGTACAAGGTAATCAGGTTGTCCCACGTGGGGCTCACAGTCTTCATCCCCATTTTAAAGGTGAGGTAACTGAGGCCCAGAGAAGTTAAGTGACTTGCTCAAAGTCACACAGCTGACAAGTGGAGGAGCTGGGACTAGAACCCTGAACCTCTGACTCCCAAGCCCATGCTCTTTCCACTAAGCTAGGTTCCTGTGACACTTCTTGAAGTCAGAGGGATTAACAAATGACTGTCTTAAAGAAGTATTTAGCCCTGTGGGTAGCATTAAAAAAATCAGTTATTTATGAAGGCTCAGTACCCAGTGGTCCAGATTTTCTTACGCAGAATGTTATTGGGGATTCTTATGGAAACTGGACAGTTGCCCTGGGTTTCTGCTTTCAGCAACTCTTAAATGGAATTAGAACATATTTTTCCTCTCCCTTGTTTTCTGCTTCAGGTATTTCAATGAGGGCTACATCTACATGGGAAAAAGGGAATTAGGCCAGGCTAAAAATACAACCGATAGAGAAATGTTTTCAGATTGGAATTCATTGACATTTGTTCATAACCCATGAAAGTCTTTGGTAAAATACCAGTGGCATCGATTCTGGTTATGAAACACATTTCTAATCCCAATAATTTTCACATCCAATTTAACAAGCAAAGAATTTTATCTTTATTGTATCACTACTAAAACACAATGTGTATAAGCTTGATTTAGACTTCTAAGCACAATTTAGTTTTGGGTATAGTGCAGTGCAATTGGATTTAATGCTTGCTGCTGAATCTATAAGACGATTTAAGATTTTCCTTTAGGAGTTCATCCTCCACTAGTCCATCTATTCCTAAAATCCCCTTGACTTTGTGCACAATTTCAGCGGGATTGTATATCTGTCACGCGTAGGTCTTTTCAATCACACATGCTCCCACGAACGGATTTTAACACACAACACACACACATACGAATGATATCCTCCAAGAGGCCTTCCCAGACTGAGCTCCCCTTTTCCCTCTGCTCCCTCTACACCCCCCTTCAAATCTCCACAGCTAAACCCTCTTTTCCCCCCATGTCCCTCTGTTCCTCCCCCTCTCCCTTCCCCTCCCCTCAGCACTGTACTCGTCCGCTCAACTGTATATATTTTCATTACCCTATTTATTTTGTTAATGAGTTGTACATCGCCTTGATTCTATTTATTTGCTATTGTTTTATTGAGATATTCATCCCCTTGATCCTATTTATTGCTATTGTTCTTGTCTGTCCGTGTCCCCCGATTAGACTGTAAGCCCGTCAAAGGGCAGAAGACTGTATCCGTTACCGATTTGTACATTCCAAGCGCTTAGTACAGTGCTCTGCACATAGTAAGCCCTCAATAAATACTATTGAATGAATATCCATTAAAATACAGCCTCTAGGAGACTCACAATCTGAGAGGGGTAGGGCTGGCATGTAGAAAATTAAGAATATAACCCAGTCAAGACTAATAATTCATATGCACTTTCCTGTTGATGCACATTTATCATTACCTAGTGACTCTTCATCGGCTCTGACATCAAGTGGGGAGAAACAGGAGGCGGAGAGTTCAGCAAAGAGGCTGATGCAGAAATAAAAGCCAGATAACTTAAGTGTCTGGATTCATTTGGTAGCAGTTTGGAGAGGAAAGAATGGTTGTTGACAATATTGTGAAGGTAAAACCAACAGGATTTAGTAACAGATTGAATGTGTGGGTTGAATGAGAGGGATAATGAGAGTTGAATGAGAGTCTAGGATAATAATAATAATTATGGTATTTGTTGAGTGCTTACAGTGTGCCAGGCACTCTACTAAGCACTGAATGCAGCGTGGCTCAGTGGAAAGAGCCCGGGCTTTAGAGTCAGAGGTCCTGAGTTCGAATCCCAGCTCTGCCACTTGTCAGCTGTGTGACTGTGGGCAAGTCACTTCACTTCTCTGTGCCTCAGTTACCTCATCTATAAAATGGGGATTAAGACTGTGAGCCCCAAGTGGGACAACCTGATTCCCCTGTGTCTACCGCAGCGCTTAGAACAGTGCTCTGCACATATTAAGCGCTTAACAAATACCAACATTATTAACATTATTATTGTGAGATAGGGAGGATAATGGTGTTTTCTACAGCGATGGGAGGACAGGGTTTAGATGGGAAGATGAGGAGTTCTGTTTTGGAAACTTTAAGTTTGAAGTGTTGGTGGGATTATCCAAGTAGAGATGTCCTGGGAGGAAATGCAAGACTGCAAAGAGGAGAGAGGTCTGAGCTGAAGATGTAGGTCTGGGAATCATCCTCACAGCGATGATACTTGAGGCTGTGGAAGTGAAAGAGTTCTCTAAAGGTGTGGGTTTAGATGGAGACTAGAAAGGGACCCAGAACTGAGCTCTGAGGGACTCCCATAGTTGGGGGTGGGAGGCAGAGGAGGAGACTGCAAAAGAGACTGAGAATAAATGGCCAGAGAAATAGGAGGAGAACCAGGAGAGGACAGTATCAGCGAAGCCAAGGTTGGATAATATTTCCAGGAGAAAGAGGTGGTTCACAATGTTGAAGCTAGCTGAGAAGTTGGTCATTGTGGACAGAGAATGTGTCTCTTTTGTTATATTGTACTCTCCTAAGTGTTCAGTACAGTGCTTTGCATATAGTAAGTGCTTAATAAATAATGTTGAATGAATGAATGAAGATTAGGATGGCATAGTGATTATTGGATTTGGCAAGAAGGAGATCGTTGATTACTTTAAAGAGGGCAGTTTTGTTGGAGCGAAGGGAGCAGAAGCTAAATTGGAAAGTGTCAAGGAAAGAATTGGACAGAAGGAAGTGGACACAGTGGGTATAGATACTTCACTCAAGGAGTTTGAACAGGAATGGTAGGAGGAAGATTGGGTGATAAGTGGAGGGAGTCATGATGCCAAGGGAAGGGTTTTTTGTTTTTTTTCCTTAGGATAGGGCATACATGAGCATATTTGAAAGAAGTGGGGAAATATCCACTGGAGAGTGCTTAGTGCTCTGCACACAGTAAGCGCTCAATAAGTACGATTGGATGAATGAATGAATGAGAGAACAGTTGAAGATGGTGGTCAGGGAGGAAAGAAGGGAGGGGCCAAGTGTTCTGATGAGGTGTGAAGGGATGGGGCTGGGAATGCAGGGGGAGGGGCTGGATTTTGAGAGGAAGTAGGGAGTAGAGATCTCCTCTACAGATTCTGCTGGGAAAGATGGGAGAGTTGAAGAAGGGGCAGGAGGAGGGAGGGATTGGAAAGGAGCAAGGGAGATTTTACAGAGATCATGCCTGATGGTTTCACTTTTCTCCATAATTATACACCAAATTATAAATTATAACAAAGGAGTGCTTTAATTGTAAAATTAATGGTAAAAGATGCAGTTGAGAGTGACAAGAATAATCAGGTAGTTTAAGCGGAGATATCCAGCACAATTTCCTAGACATTTCTTAGATTTTGGGGTAAAATTATCCTTCTGAGCGTGCACCTTGATATGATGGCACGGCAAATAAAGTAATCTTGGATAGAACGGTAATCAAGTAATTCTCGTTTTGAAATAATGAGGTCATCACGGTTAAACTTTTTAACTCCATTCTGACTTAATTTAATTTAGTATCTGTACTGCTAGATGGAAAGCCCTGTGAGGAGGAGGAGGAGGAGGGTAATAGTAGTACTATTTCTAAAGTGTTTACTTTGTGCAAAGCACTATAGTATGGGCTGGGAAAGACTATACCGTTGGGAATTAGGCATTAGACATTAGGAGAAGCAAAGTGGCTTAGTGGATAGAGCAGGAACCTGGGAGCTATGAGGACCTGGGTGCTAATCCCGGCTTCACCACTTTTGCTGTGTGACCTTGGGCAAGTTACTTAACTTTCTCTCAGTTCTCTCATCTGTGAAATGGGGATTAAGACTGTGAGCATCATGTGGGACAACCTGATTACCCTGTATCTACCCTGGCGCTTAGAACAGTGCTCTGCACATAGTAAGTGCTTAACAAATACCAACATTATTATTATTATTATCTGTGCCTGTTATCTCATCTGTAAAAAAAAAGGATTAAGAGTGTGAACTCAATGTGGGGCAGGGACTGTTTCCAACCTGATTAACTTATATCTATCCCCACACTTAGAGCAATGCTTAGCGCATAGTAAGTGCTTAATAAGTACTATTATCATTATGATTATTATCACTTAAAAATACAAAGGGAGGAGGGATAGATAAATAAGGAGAAAAGAAACAAAATATTAGGCAATATGAAGACAAAAACAAAGACCAACACTTTTCTAAAGTGAGCGCCCAATAAATACCATTGAGGGATTAGTTAATTGATTGATAGAATACTGGGATGGGAGGAGCTGAATTCAGTCTCCTAATGGCTTGGAGTCCTCAGATGGCAAGGCAACGTCTACTAATTCTATTCTGTTCTTCCAAGTGCTTCATACAGTTTTCTGCCTGTAATAGGTGGTACTTAAATTTACTGATTTATGGAAAACATGGGTCACTATAAAATTTGTTGTTAATAATAATGATGGCATTTGTTAAGCACTTACTGTGTGCCAAGCGCTATTCTAAGTGCTGGGATAGATACAAGGTTATCAGGTCATCCCACTTGGGGCTCACAGTCTTGAGCCTCATTTACAGATGAGGTCACTGAGGCACAGAGAAGTTAAGTAACTTGCCCAAGGTCACAGAGCTGACTAGTGGCAGATCTGGGATTAGAACCCATGACCTCTGACTCCCAAGCCCGGACTCTTTCCGCTGAGCCATGCTGCTTCTCTTGTTAGTGATGGTGGTGAGAAAAATGGCTCAATTACAATTCAGATTAGCCTGGCCCAAGACCCAGGCAGAAATGATGCTTTCTTAGAAATGATAATAACAGCAATAATAATAATAGTGGTGTTTGTTAAATGCTTACCATGTGCCAAGCACCATTCTCGGGTAATTACAAGGTAATCAGGTTGCCCCATCTGGGGCTCACAGTTTGAATCCCCATTTTACAGATGAGGTAACTGAGGCACAGAGAAGTTAAGCCACTTGCCCAAGGTCACACAGCAGACAACTGGCAGAGCCGGAATTAGAACCCCCGTCCTCTGAGTCCAAAACCTGTGACTTTCCACTAATGTTGGTATTTATTAAGCGCTTACTATGTGCAGACCACTGTTCTAAGCGCTGGGGTAGATACAGGGTAATCAGGTTGTCCCACATGAGGCTCACAGTTAATCCCCATTTTACAGATGAGGTAACTGAGGCACAGAGAAGTTAAGTGACTTGCCCACAGTCACACAGCTGACAAGTGGCAGAGCCGGCAGAGCCGGGAGTCGAACCCATGACCTCTGACTCCGAAGCCCAGGCTCTATCCACTGAGCCATGCTGCCGCTCGTTACAGGTCCTGTGATTTGAGTCCTCATAGTATCAGCGACATTAAAGTCAAGTACTATATTGTGAAGAAACCCTGCTTGCAATGTTCAAAAACCCATTGCCGCTTCTCTGAGAAATTGTGTAGGAGTTGTACTAATGCTGAAGCCAAAATCCAAGGAGCGTTCAATGTTTTTTTTCTTTCTGGTTAAAAGGAGAATGGTCTATTCACGTTTCTGTGTGATGGTATTTTCAGGTTTGAATTAGGTTTCTGTAGTCTTAATGAGAGTATCAGAAGGGACAGGAGCTTTAAATTCCTGTGCTATAAAAGAATAGCTATTTAACATGAATACAGGCTCCTCGCACACTGTCTCTCATTGGCGAAAACAAGGTGGTAACCTAATAAGGTTGCACTGAGAGACGTGAGGGGGTGTTGGAAGAATCCAGTGAATTCATTTTTGGACAAAAATGGAGATTTTGTGTATAATATCTACCCACGCAGAAGATTTTGACTCAGACACGAGCTACAAGTCTAGCATGCTAAACCAGAGCAGGTTTAAGACTATTTTTGCTTCTGAAAATGTTGACATCAATTTTCAAAGACAAAATGACAGGAATATATTACCAAGCTCAGAAACCATCAGGACATTTTATTCAGAAGCTAAAGAAGCGTGCGAAATTCTAGAAAGTCCACAGATCATGTGGGTACATGAGTCAAGAAACAAACGTATGGAGAAGAACTAAAGAGCAATTGTGGTTTGAAATTAAAAATTTAGAATTGTTCTAATGCAACAAACCCAGGTATGTTTAAGGTAAAGACAGTTTGGAATGCATTCCCATTTTGCTGCAGATAGTGGCTATTAGATATGGTAAATTTTAGCTGAATTAATATGGGCTAAATATGCCTTTTTTAGCTTATGAGGGTAGCTTGTGAGGAATGAAGAGGGTAACCTGAGGTGGAGTGGGAGAAGTGAGTTGATTAGGATGATGAGAGCTGTCATCTTCAGTCATTTATTGAGTGCTTACTGTGTGCAGAGCACTGTAGTGGGAGATTACATTATTACAGAGTTGATAGAGAGGTTCTACTAAGTGCTTTTCATTCAATAGTATTTATTGAGCGCTTACTATATGCAGAGCACTGTACTAAGCGCTTGGAATGAACAAGTCGGCAACAGATAAAGACAGTCCCTGCCCTTTGACGGGCTTACAGTCTAATCGACTGGGAGAGTACACTGTGAGCTTGGGAGAGTACACTGTGAGCTCTTTGGGGGCAGGAATGTGTCTCTGTGTTGTTCTATTGTACTCTCCCAAGTGCTTAGTACAGTGCTCTGCATGCAGTAAGCGCTCAATAAATACCACTGAATGAACGAAATATTACGGAGATATAGACAAGTTCCCTGCCTACGATAAGCTTACAGTCTAGGGGGGAGAGAGAGATTAATATAAAGACATACATTATAGATACAGACATATGAGTGTTCAAGACTGAAGAGTTTGAGCTTGAGAGGCAATGGTCAGGAGGGTTTGTAGCCTTTTCAGTGAGAAATGAATAACAATTTCTAGGGAAATAGGTTTGGATGCCTTTCTTTTTCTTTGTTTGCTCTGGAAACATTTATGGGGATATTTCTTGTCCTGTTTCATGTTACCCTTTGAAAATAAGTGCATGACTCTGAAAAAGTACTATTTACAGCTCGTGAAAGAACATTATTATTGGCTTCAAAATTCCTTTATGATTTCCATGAGGAAAACACCAATCAATTCCAGGTGTGGGATTAAAGGATAGCCCTAGCAAAACTGAAAAGGAAACTTTTCTCCACCCATACACACACACTATATATATATATATATATGTGTATATATATGTATATACATATATACATATGTACATGTATACATATACACATTATTATAATCAGGTGCCATTGAATCATTTCCGATTCAGAGCAACTCCATGGATATACTTCCTCTAAAAGGTCCTGTCTTCTGCCATAATCTGCAACCTTTTTAATGGTTTTTCCATTATCGTCATTATGGCCTCTCTCCATTTAGTCGCTGGTCTGCCTCTTCCATGGTTTCCCTGGACTTTTCCTAGCATTAGTGTCTTCTCCAGATAATTAGTGCTCCTATTTGTCCAAAATATGCTAATCTAGGTTGAGTCATTTGGCCTTCCAAAGACCACTTTGGCTTAATTTGCTCTAAAATCCATTTCTTTGGTTTTCCGGCAGTCCGTGGTCTTCACAAAAGCCTTCTCCAACCCCACATTTCAAAAGAACCAGTGTTCTTTCTATCCTGTTTCTTTCAGCGTCCAGCTTTTTGGTCTACAGATTGTCACCGGAAAAACCAAAGAATTGACAATTTGCATTTTTATGGTAATTGTTACATCAGCACATTTCATGACTTTTTCCAGACTCTTCATAGCAAGTCTTCTTAACATCATTCTTTGGCATATTATTTGATTCCCAGTTGCTTTATTATTGATTATCGATCCCAGGAGAGAAAAATTGTCAACTATTTCAATCTTCTCTCCATCCACTGCAAATGCTTATGGAATGCTTCCAGTTGTCATGATCTTTGTTTTGTCCGATTCATTTATCTACTTTGCTTAATTTATTTGTAAGTACCTTTTCACCCATCCCCCATTAGAATATATGCTCTCTGTGGACAGGGAATCTCGTTTAGTTTTTCCCTAGTGCTTAGTACAGGGCACTATACCTATGAGTGATCACTAACTACTAACACAGTCATTTCCCCGTTTCCAAAAGACTTGTTTGGATTTTTCCCAATTAAACTTTAATTTTCAACCTGCCCTCTTCCCCTGCACCTCCTGCTCCATCTTCTGATTGGTTCTCCCAGGCAGGATCTGCCTGGTGGGAAAATCAGCCTGTTGAGTCCCCTACGCCAATCCCCACTGGTATTGAATGTGGGAAGGCGGGTAGGGTGGGCATTCAGCACCCACTACCTTGCTTATCGTGGTAGCAACTACTCTATTTTCCAGGCCTCTGAACAAGAGTCCTTTGGTCTTTCCATAGCAGAAGCAGCATGGCCTAGTGGTAAGACCATAGGCCTAGGAGACAGAGGACCTGGGTTTTAATCCTGGTTCTGCCAGTTGCTTGCTCTATGACCTTAGGCAAGTCACTTAACTTCTCTTTGCCCCAGTTCTGTCTTCCCTCCTACTTAGATTGTGAGCCCCATGCGAGACAGGGACTGCATCTAGCCTAATATCTACCCCAGCACTTAGAACTGTGTTTGACACATAGTAAGTTCTTAATAAATAACATTAAAAAAAAAGCCAAAACTGCAGGAGATAGAGGGAGTGAGGAGAGCAATCAGGGTGAGACAGGGACTTTATGCAGCCAAAATAACTTGTACCTACCCAAGCACTTAGAATAGCATTTGACACAGAGTAAGTACTTAACAAATTACAATAAAAAACAGCCCAAAGTGCAGGAGTGAAAGGAGGTGAGGAGCACCGTCAGGGTGAGATGGAAGGGTGTCTGAGCCAAGTCACGCTTAATGCTGCTTGATGTAAATGTGCTGGGGTGGCAGGTAGCCCATCATATCTTTCAGGTAGCCCAAGAGAGCCATAGGAGAGTGTGGGGCTGTACCCCTGTATTTTCCTCCACATTTCTGTGGGGTGCCTGGACCTCAGGGGGCTTCCCACCAAATGGTGGTCTTTAAGGAGGGTCCTGAGGAGAGGATGGAGCTGCTTGTTTTTCCCTCCTTCCCAGGTGCAAGCAAATCCCCTGGGAATTGCTCTGATCCCCCTACTTCCCGACCTGGCTGTGGAGCCCAGTCCGCCTCCTGTCCCCACCCCACCCTTCCTCAGCAGCAGTGCTGAAATCGAGCCCTAGTACACCTGACAAAAGGATGGTCACTTTGTAAAGCTGCCTCAAAAACCATCAATCTTGGGGAAGTCACCAAACAAGAGGACCCTCTTCCATACAGTTGGATGAGCTTCATGGCCCTGGCTGCTGTTCAACCAAAATTGGTCACACTTTTCATTTGAGGTATTTTCCCATGCACTTAGTACAGTGTCCTGCACATAGTAAGTGTTCAGTAAATACTATTGATTGATTTTTAAGATGAAAAATCATGGGCACAGTTAACAATGCAAGATTCAACTTCTTTAACCTCCTGCACACTCTCTCAGGGTGACATCTAGAGAGTTTCCAGTCCTCCGCCAGTCTCGTCTACGGGAGGGAGAGTCTAGCAGAGGCCTGTCCACTCCATTCCTAGCTTGGGCAGTGGCTAGCATGTGGACGGCCATCTGCTACAACTCGAGTCTACCCTGTGCTGGGCAGCAGCGGCGTGAGAGAGAGTCGAGGAGGAGACTCAAGTTTACTGCACGGAAGGAGGCCATAGTAAACCGATTCTGTAATTTTAGCAAGAAAACTCTATGGGTACACTACCAGAATAATTACAGATGGTCGAGGGGAGTTTCTGGGAGTAACTCCTTACTTAATGAATGTTGTGATGTTTTGTTTTGAATTCTTTAACAGAAAATCAAATAATAGTTGTGTGATGTTTGTGATGTGATGTTAGAGAATATTGCATGTAATTTCATATTATTTTTCCAGAGATTCGGAAATAGTTTCAATTTATAACAATTTACTACAGCCCGGCCCACGCATTTCGCTTCTCTAGCACCAGCTTGCTCGCTGTGCTTCAATCTCATCTTTTTCACCACCGTCCTCTTGCTCATTTCCTTCCTCTGACCTGGAATTCTCACCCCTTCCATTTACAACAGACCATCACTCTCCCCACCTTCAAAGCCTTATTTATTTATTTTTTAATCGTATTTATTGAGCACTTACTCTGTCCAGAACACTGTACTAAGTGCTTGGAATGTACAATTCGGCAACAGATAGAGACGATCCCTGCCCAACAGCGGGCTCACAGTCTAAACGACGGGCTCACAGTCTTATTGAAATCACATCTTCAAGCGGTCTTCCCAGATTTAGCCCTCTTTTCCTGAACTCCCTCTCCCTTCTGCGTGGCCTTTGCACTTGGATCCGTACTCTTTTAGTACTTTAAATTCACCTACCCTCACCCCCACAGCAGCTATGTAAGTATCCATAATTTATTTATTTTTATTAATGTCAATCTCGCCCTCTAGACTGTAAGTCCCTTGTGGGCAGAAAATGTTTCTCCCAACTCTTGTTGGGAGCTTAATACGGTGCTCTGCACACAGTAATAATAATAAGAAAAATTGTGGTATTTGTTAAGCACTTACTATGTGCAGAGCACTGTTCTAAGCACTGGGGTAGATACAGGGTAATCAAATTGTCCCACGTGGGGCTCACATTTTTAGTCCCCATTTTTTGCAGATTAGGTAACTGAGGCACAGAGAAGTTAAGTGACTTGCCCAAGGTCACACAGCAGACAAGTGGCAGAGCCGGGATTAGAACTCACGACCTCTGACTCCCAAGCTCGGGCTCTATCCACTAAGCCGTGCTACTTCTCTCGATGATAAATGCCAGTGAGAGCTTCTAAGAATTTGGGAGAGTAGACTGCAACAGAGTTGATAAACTCATTCCCTGCACACCATGGCTCAGGATCTAAAGAGAAAAGTAGATAAATAATAATGATAAACATAGAACAACCCAATTTGCTTGTATCCACCCCAGTACTTAGTACAATGCCTGGCACAAAGTAAGCGCTTAAGGAATACCACAGTAATTATTATCATTAGAACTTATAAGAGCTTACTTTGTGCCAAGCACTGCAGTAAAAAGAAGATAATCAGGTTAGATGCAGTTCCAGTCCTACTGGAACTTGCAGTTTAATGGATTTGATGTGTAAGATGTAGTTTGGGAATCAAGTAGAGTCAAGTCTCCACAGAGCAGAAATCACATGGGAGTGCGGATACGCATTTATTTGGATGCTACTCTGCTACAGTGTTGGGAGTCTGTCATTTGGCTAAGAGCTGGGATAGGTTCAGTTCAGTCAGATTAGATACAATATCAACCTGCATGAAGCTCACAGTCTAGGGGGGAAGAATATTGTTTTCCCATTTTACCGATGACAAAACAGAGGCTCAGAGAATTGAAGTGACTGGAATGTTGACATGCCCCTGATGCTGATTGATTGATGGATAACATGTGAGTCTGTAGGAAAAACATTCCCCGTGATAAGCTGATCAGAATTCATTCTCACTTTTGAAGAACATATGGTTGTACCATGGGAAATGTCTCTACTATTACTACTAGTACTAGAGAAGCAGCGTGACTCAGTGGAAAGAGCCCGGACTTGGGAGTCAGATGTCGTGGGTTCTAATCCCAACTCTGCCACTTATCAGCTGTGTGACTTTGGGCAAGTCACTTAACTTCTGTGCCTCAGTTACCTCATCTGGAAAATGGGGATTAAGACTGTGAGCCCACGTGGGACAACCTAATTACCCTGTATGTACCCAACGCTTAGAACAGTGCTAGGCACATAGTAAGCACTTAAATACCAAAATTATTATTATTATTACTGCTGCTACTATTAACATTCCTACTAGAATCTACAAATATTGAGTATCTAAGATTGCCATTCATAAATGACATCATGAGTGGGATTCCACCATTTTGCTAATTGCGCCTTGATATACTGTTATTTTTGAATTACAAAATTGTTACAGTGCTGGCCGATGTTTGGAAAAAGTATAAAAACCTTAGCCTTGAGGTGTGGTGGCTTTGGCAGTTGGGGAAAAGGATCAGACGGAGATAACTGTAATTTATTTTAATGTCTACCTTTCCTACTGGATTTTAAGCTATTTGAGGGTATCATGTCTATCACCTCTATTCTATTGTGTTCTCCTAAGCACTTAATGCAGTGCTCTGTACCCAGTAAATGCTCAATAAATATCATTGATTGATTGATGGTGTATTTGTCCAACCATACACTGAATTTACTACTACCCCTTATCATAGTTGAGGTTGGTTGCAGTGGTCTATTCATTCATTCAATAGTATTTATTGAGCGCTTACTATGTGCAGAGCACTGTACTTAGCGCTTCGAATGTACAAATCGGTAACAGATAGAGACAGTCCCTGTCCTTTGACGGGCTTACAGTCTAATCGGGGGAGGCAGACAGATAAGAACAAGACAAGGACAAGACAAGTGGTCTAGAGTGTCATGGCTTCCAATGGCTTATTCAAGCTAGAATGGGTTCCCACCAAAGACAGAACCTTTGTCTCTAGGAGCGAGGGAACTTCAGTCACGGCTGAACCGACGATTTACACTTTGGCTTCATTCTGTGCATTTTATTTTCTTCTCTTCTTATCACTGTTGTCATGCCTGACACTATAACACCTAGAAACTTGAGAGGGACACTAATTATGCTACCTGGCATTTATTAAGTGCTTACTGTATGCTAAATGGTGGAGTAGATGGAAATTATCCGATCGGAAACAGCCCCTGTCCCACATGGGATTCGTGATCTATTATACCCCCATTATATTGATGAAGAAACAGGCTCAGAGAGTATAAGTGCCTTGCCCTAATTCGCCCAACAAGGCCGGGATCATCTTTTAGCACAAGCAGCTCACAGGGTGGGGAAGAAATTGTCAGGTTCTTAAATTTTAACCGGTGCCTAAGGAGAGGAGTGTAAAAGTATTATCTTTGAGTTGAAAAAATTGTTTAGAAAGAATACCGCATACTGGGCTTTCAGCACTGGCTGATAGAGAGCTTTGTTTTCAGGTGGTTGAACACATTTGCTTTTCCAGTAGTGCTAATCATTCAAACACACCCATGACATAAAATTATGTGATCCATATCTCGAATGGGAAAACTTCATTGATTGGACAGGGATTTCCTGGAAAAAAGGGGGATCCAAGTTTCCATTCTGAGTCTAATCTTTTGTCTCTACTAGTTTCAATTGAACTCCTCGTTCAAACTTCAACTACCACGTTTCCTCTGCAGAAAGCAGAAAGTCCTCAGTCAGACCATGACTGGGAGGGAGGAGAGACGGAGCGGCGCTGAGCAAGCCACTAGCCCTAGAAACCATTCCTCTGTCTACACTGGGTCTTGGTCCTGAGACTTATCTGTCAGACTCTCTCAGACTCCTCTCTTCAAGGATGTGTCATTCCTGATGGGAGAGTCCATCATCCCTGAGTTGGGCACATGTTAGAGTGAATAAAAACCACCAGATGTATGACTGGTAGAGTTCTACAGGGGATTTGTGGGCACTTATCACTCCACTGGGGGTTTGTCGTTGTCCTCCCGGGACACATAAGCAGTCAGAAACAGGAGGTTCCTGGTATCTCCTCCCACCTCTTCTCTCTGCTTGACAGCAACAGTTGACTTGTGGACAGAAGGCATTCCAGAAAGTCATGGTGGGGAATCCTGGGCCAGAGCAGCCACTGCAGCAGCTCCTCCTCCTCCCTCTAGAGAAGCAGGGTGGCTCAGTGGAAAGAGCCCAGGCTTGGGAGTAAGAGTTCATGGGTTCGAATCCCGGTTCTGCCACATGTCAGCTGCGTGACTGTAGGCAAGTCATTTAATCTGTGCCTCAGTTCCCTCATCTGTAAAATGGGGATTAACTGTGAGCCTCACATGGGACAACCTGATTACCCTGTATCTACCCCAGCGATTAGAACAGTGCTCTGCACATAGTAAGCACTTAACAAATGCCGACATTATTATTGTTATTAAACAAGAGGAAGGGGTCCATAATAACCAGTGGTGATATGGACTCATCTACAGTGTCTGTAAAACACGCTCTCTCTCTCTTTCTCTTCCTCTCTTTGTGGTATTTGTACTGAGGTAGATTGCAACCTAAAGTTGGACACAGTCCATGCCCCACATGGGACTCAAAGTCTTAATCCCCATTTCACAGATGAGGTAACTGAGGCAGAGAGAAGTTAAGTGACTTGCTCAAGGTCACCCAGCAGACAAGTGGTGGAGCCAGGATTAGAACCCAGGACCTTCTGACTCCCAGGACTTTGCTGAATCCACTAGGTCATGCTACTTTCCATGCTCCTTCTCTCTCTCTGTCTCTCTCCCCCCCAACCCTCCCAGCATCTTCCTCTCAGCCTTCCCCAGCCCCTACCTGCCTCTCCCATTTTCAGTCAACTGAGCAAGAGGGTAGTGTCGGCAGAGACAGACAAATGTTTCTGTGGGGAAAGTGGAATGCAAATTCTACGCCAGAGAATCTTCTTTATGAAACCATTGCCAAATGATGTAGATGCCTGGTCGACCAGATGGGAATTAATTAGCTTCCAAACTTTGAATTGGGTCTTTGACAGAATATTCTGTTTTGGTCATGGCATGCATTTCTTCTGCCCACAATAAGACATTAAAGATTTTGTCTTGCTCCTCTCTTTGTAGAGGAATGTTTCAGGAGAGCATGGAGAATGAGCGCCAGTTGATAAAAGACAATGTTGCCTGGCAACTGGCAATTTAAATATCTCCAAAGCCAATATGATTTATCAACCCAATCAACTGAAAGAATGCTAATACACTTTTAAAGACTGCTACAGATGTTGTGTCAAACTATGTTTGTGGATCTTTCGGTGTATTTTAATACATGCGTGTGATTCTCCTACCATAGTTTTATTAGAAAGATAAGAATACATATCACTTTCACTTTGGGATGAAAGTGTGAGTTGCCTGCAAAGAAAAATAAGGAAATATTTCTACAGAGATTCTCAGCTATTAGGAATGATGTGCACTGCGAGTGAGACTTTAATGGTATTAGATAATATTTTCTAGTGGGTAAAACTTTAAGTTGAATTCTACTGTTTATGTAAAATGGGCCTAGGAATAATAGCACCTGCTCTTTATTCCTAAAGGATGTACTTCCAACTCCACACTAACTTGATAATGTAAAATTCAGAGTTTTGTTCTACACTATTATTAAGTGCCGTCGAGTCATTTTTGATTCATAGCGACTCCGTGGATATACTTTCTCCAGAACGTCCTGTCCTCTGCCATAATCCGCAACCTTTCTAACGGTTCTTCCGTAATCATTGTTATGGTCTCTATCCATCTAGCCTCTGGTCTGCCTCTTCCACGTTTTCCCTGGACTTTTTCTAGCATTATAGTTTCTTCTCCGGAGAATTAGTCCTTCTGATTATGTATCCAAAATATGCTACTCCAAGTCAAGTCATTTGGCCTTCCAAAGACTACTTTTGTTTAATTTGCTCTATAATCCATTTGTTTGGTTTTTGGGCAGTCCATGGTATTCACAAAAGTCTTCTCCAACACCACATTTCAAAGGAATCGATGTTCTTTCTATCTTGTTTTTCCACTGTCTAGCTTTCAGATGTCTACATTAATAATAATAATAATAGTAATGTTGGTATTTAAGTGCTTACTATGTGCAGAGCACTGTTCTAAGCGCTGGGGTAGATACAGGGTAATCAGGTTGTCCCATGTGAAGCTCACAGTTAATCCCCATTTTACAGGTAAGGTAACTGAGGCACAGAGAAGTGAAGTGACTTGCCCACGTCACACAGCTGAAAAGTGGCAGATCCGGGATTCGAACCCATGATCTCTGCCTCCCAAGCCTGGGCTCTTTCCACTGAGCTACGCTGCTTCTCAATTGTCAGTGGAAACAATGGAAACACCATAGAATTTACTATTTGTAGTTTTATGGTAATTATTATATCAGCATATTTCATGACCTTTTCCAGTCAAAGCCAGAATCCATAAACCCCACCAAAATTAAGTCCAACTGTAGCTAGGAAATCAATTCCCTCCCTTCTCTCTCCTCCCCTTGTGCCATTTCCTTCCTGCTCCGTGCTGTCCTGAGCAATTTTCCTCTTCTTTTAGACTTCTAAATTGGCCCTTTCCTCACCCACCTCCCCATAATGTTTCCCATTAAACGACCCCCCCCACCAAAATCCCAAAATATACCTAAAACAGGGGTGCCTAGTGCCCTATTCACTTCCCATCCACCCACTCCCCATCTTTAGCTGCAGCCAACGTGTTCTCCGGGGAACAGTGGGCAAGAGTCCAGGATGCTCTGGGTGCCACCAGTCATCACCTTATGGACAAGTGTAGAAAAAATCAACAGTAATATCATTTTAATATCACTGCCTGGAAATTTGAAGTCAAAGATGTTAGTATTAAAAGCAGAAGAAAGAGCATAGGCTAGAGAGTTTAGCATTACACCACTCTAAGTATAAAACTATATTTTGAGCTAGGAAGGTATTGCAGTGTATTCGTGTAAGCATGAGTCATTCATATGCAAGAATATTGGGGTTCTCTTCATTTTAGCCTGGCTTCACTTTCCCTTTGGTTCTTGCCAGGGAACATGGTACCTTATTCAAGGAGTCTTGTGGGATTCCAATTTGCCTTCCCAGTTCCTATTAGCAATAATTTAATAATTATAGTATTTCTTAAAAACTTGCTTTGTTTGGAGTATTAGCCTGAACTCCGGGGGAAGAGACACAAGACAGATCACGGGCCTGGAAGTCATGAGTTCTAATCCCAGATCCGCCACTTGTCTGCTGTGTGACCTTTGGCAAATCACTTGACTTGTCTGGGTCTCAGTTCCCTCATCTGTAAAATGGGGATTCCGGGAGCCCCATGAGGAACAGGGACTATGTCCAATCTATGTCCAAGGCACTTACTACAGTGCCTTGGGACAATGTAAGTGCTTAACAAATATCATAATTATTATTATTATAATCAGGATGGACACAGTCCCTGACCCATATGGGGCTCACAGTCTAAGTACAGATGAGGAAACCAAGGCACAGAGGAGATTAGTGGCCTTGGGAACTGACCCTCCCCCTCGCCCCGCCTCACATGCACACACGACAGAGAAACAACGTGACTTAGTAGAACAGGGTCCTGGGAGTCAGAGAACCTAGATTCTATTCCTGGCTCTTCCCTCTGTCTGCTGCATGACCTTGGGCAAGTCACTTAACTTATCTGTGGCTCAGTGACCTCATCTGTATAATGGAGATTAAGACAGTGAGCCCCATGTGGGGCATGGACTGTGTCCAACCTAATTATCTTGTATCTACTGCAGCGCTTAGTACAGTATCTAGCACATAGTGTTTAACAAATACCATTTAACAAAAATTACATTGTTCCTATCAATCAATCCATGGTATTTATTGAGCACTTACTATGTGCAGAGCACTGTACTAAACTCTTGGGAGAGTCGAGTAAAACAGAGTCAGTAGACCTACTCCTTGCCCACAAAGAAATACAGTCTAGAGAAGTCTGTTCCTATAAGAAAATTGGTTACGATTTGAAGCATTTTGACTTACCGACATCGTTTTCCTAAACCAACTGTGTTATGAATCTGAGGACTGCCCAGATGCCTTTCAGCTGGAATCATTTCTGGATTGAGCTACCTCGATGTAGAAGGAAGAAAGAGAGTTGAAAACGAATTTTGCGACAGCTCGTTAGCCAGCTGGAAACAGTCGCCTTCCAGTTGGGTCATTAACAGCCCACGTTTTGTTCCCCCACTGTAGGTTAGCCCTGCTTACTCTCGTCTCCTTGGCCAGGATCTCCCCAGCTCAACAAGCCCCGCTGAGATCCCACCTCAAGCTGCTAAAGCCAGTTCTCCAAGCCATCTACAATGAGCTCCACAGCACAGTCAGGTCAGTCCCGACCACACTTAACCCAGACACAGATTTCACCGGAAGCTCGATATTTGCCGTTGACCTTGAGAAAATCTCCCAGGTCTGGGATGTTCTTCCAACACCATTTATGGGTTGTTGTTTTTTTTTTTGCTCGTCTAGATTCTGATTTCAAACCTATATGATTGTATTCAGTCTGCATTCTGGGCACATTATTTTATTTGTATTAGTATTACAGCATTGAGTTTACATGCTTAGGCTTTGGGTACGCCTTTTCTGAACCAGGACGAGCATTGTGAACAGTTGCTTGTAAAAGACTTAGTTCACATTTTTATTACTTCCAACGTAATGCGGGCCTGCTCCGTTTTCACTCAGTCCGGGGACTTTGGAAATCACATGGTAGGTCGAATCATTTATTTTCTCCCTGCGGTCCTTGGAAAGTTGTCTCTCTTTCTCCACGCTGCTGCTTCAGACCCACACACGCACACGCAGGCCTAGACCAACACATGTAGAGAAACTCTCCCGTCACTACCCCCATGCTCATGCAAAATAAAAACACACACGCATGCACTAATTATTTTTTCTGCACCCATTTCCTCTGCAGTCAGTTAACTCTGCTGTTTTTAAGCCTGTAACCAAAGAATCTCCGTGATCGTCACGGCCAACACCCATCTTTTTTGTATCAATATACCCAGTTGGTTTTAGGAATAGGAGCCTCCAGGTCAGTAATAATAATAACGGTGGTATTTGTTAATTGCTTACTCTGTGCCCAGCACTGTGAGGTGAAGTTGTCAGCAGTACTAGCTAACTAGGTTACACTAATTGACTGATTACTCAAATTCATTATTTGCTTGGTACCAGGAACTTGGTTATGTGTATAGTGTGGCTGTCCTAGCTTATTTATTTTTTCATCGGTGATTTTGAAACTAGCTAACAGAGACTAAATTAAATGTTATATCTTGAAATGAAAGTCATTAATGTAATAGTTTACCTGCTTTGTATGTAACTATTTTAATATAAAAAAACTGTGGTTAATTTTGTTTGTTTTTTAATGATGATATTTCCACCCCTGTAATTGTCCTGCTAATGCAGTCGCGTGAGGAGCAATTGGTCCTATGAAATTAAAGAAAGAACTTTTCTGACAATGTGGTTTTAACAGTATATTTCTGGAAATGAATACGCACGCACATTTCTGATGATCTGAAACTCAGTGGAACAATTTCCAATAACCTTCCAGATGCTTCCGAGTTTAAATTTTTCCGTGTGGGTACAATATAGCAGTCTAAAGAGCATAGTCCCCTGGAAGCAGAAACGGTGTCTGATCTAATTACTTTATATCTACCTTAGCACTTAGTACAGAGTTTGGCACATGGGAAATGCTTAAAAAATCGCAATTTTTATTATTAATGATGCCTTCTATGGGTTTGAAATCAAAAACAGCAGATACATTGACATGCATGGTAGTGCCTTAGTCATGCTCAGACATTTAACCGATTGCTTCTGTAAAATTAGCTTTCCTTAGATGTCTTTTGGCTTCCATTTTCCTTTTTTCTTTTTTGCCAAGTTTTTGTTAAGAGGCCCTGATTATAATAATAATAATGTTGGTATTTTTTAAGCGCTTACTATGTGCAGAGCACTGTTCTAAGCGCTGGGGTAGACACAGTGAATCAGGTTGTCCCACGTGGGGCTCACAGTCTTAATCCCCATTTTACAGATGAGGGAACTGAGGCACAGAGAAGTTAAGTGACTTGCCCACAGTCACACAGCTGACAAGTGGCAGAGCTGGGATTCGAACTCATGAGCCCTGACTCCAAAGCCCGTGCTCTTTCCACTGCGCCACGCTGCTTCTCTATGGTTAATAATCATTGTGGTGGTATTTTTTAAGCTCATACAATGTGCCAAGCACTTTTCAAATCAGGTTGGACACAGTCCCTGTTCCCCATGAAGCTCACATCTATGTAGGAGGGAGAACTATGTTGAATTCTTATTTTCCACAAGAGGAAACTGAGGTACAGAGAAATTAAGTGACTTGCCCAAGGTCACACAGCAGGCAAGAATTCTCTGAGCACTGACTTTGGGAGAGAAGGTTTTGCTACCTGAGCTGGGCTTGGAAAATGTCTTTAAATCCCCACAGCACTTATCTGTAATTTTGATTATTCAGTCATTCATATTAACGTCTATTTCCCCCTTTAGACTTTAAGCTCATTGTGGGCAGGGAATGTGTCTATTTATGGTTATAATGTACTCTCCCAAGCATTTAGTACAGTACTTTGTACACAGTAAGCGCTCAATAAATAGGATTGAATGAATAAGGGAATGGGCCAGACAAAGTAGAAGGATATTCCAGGAAAATAGGATATAAAAGAAAGTAGCAGAAGGAAATCCACAGAGAGACCTGTGGCAGATTTGTTTTTCCAAGTTGAGGAATGTTTATCTGCTATATGGAATTTTATTCTCCCAAGCTAGGCTGAAATATTTGAAGTTATGTGTCTCTGAATTGGGAAGATAAAGTCCTCTTCGTGTATTAGTAAGGTACAGCTCTGAAAACCTCAGGCTACTGATTCTCTTTTCTGTCACATAGCAAGAGCTTCATAAATGGCATAATTAATGAACTGTTGAGGAAAACACCAAAGTTGCAGGTTTCTTGGACATGAAGATGTTAACAGAGATGGAAAAGTTTGGAAGAGGAGTTAGTCTAGGTGGGGGTTAGCTTGATTTTAGGCATGCTGAATTTGTGGTATTTGGAGGGAACAATGAGGCAACCTCCAGGAGGTAACAGAAAAGGTAGGATTGTAGAGGTGCTTTCGGTCACGGAAGGTAGTACCACTGTGACATATTACCTTAGCCCCCTTGCTGTTCC
Source organism: Ornithorhynchus anatinus (assembly GCF_004115215.2). Classification (NCBI taxonomy): domain Eukaryota; kingdom Metazoa; phylum Chordata; class Mammalia; order Monotremata; family Ornithorhynchidae; genus Ornithorhynchus; species Ornithorhynchus anatinus. The sequence goes on along the minus strand of NC_041735.1, from coordinate 61,881,537 downwards.
CTCGGCCTCCGGTTTCTCCCCACTTCAAACTATATTACACACTATTGCCTGAAGCATCTGTCTGAAGAATAGTTCAACATGCATCTCTCCTCTCCTTAAAATGTTCCACTAACTCCCCGTGCCTCTGCATCAGACCAAAACTCCTTCAAGTCGGCTTCGGTGCTTTCCATCATCTGACCTCGCCTTACACATCTGCTCTCTTCTCCCCCTATTCCCCAACTTGCGTTTTTCATTTTTCCCAATTCAACTTTCAAACTGGACCTTATTCTTAACTCTCCTGCCTCCTTTTTCTTGCTCTCGCCATTCCTCTGGCTTGGAACTCCTTCCTTCTCAACCCCAGGCAAACCAAAGTTCTTCCCACATTCTTATCTTTCCTAAAAGCTTGCTTCTTCCAAGAAGCTTTCCTTGATTTCTTCCCCAACATCCTCAGTCATCCATGTACCTCAGCCAACTCTAGAATTTATCAACTGACTGACAACATGTTTCACACTCAAAAATAGGTCCGCTTTATTTAGTTTTATTCTCTGTAGTTGTGGTATTTTATGTCTGTCACCCCTGTTAGTCTGTAGGCTTATCGTGGTCAGGGAAAGTATCATTTTGTTCTTCTGTGCTTACCAAGCATCTAGTACAGAACATCACGATAAGCAAGCACCCAATAAATGCTATCAATTAATGATATTTATTTTTATGGTATTTGTTAAGCGCTGACTATGGGCCAGGCATTATACTAAGTAATGGGGTAGATACAACCTAATAGTAATGATAATATTTGAGGTATTAAACACTGACTATGTGCCAGGCACAGTACTAAGCACTGAGGTAGATCCAATATAATCTGGTTGGACAGAGTCCCTGTCTCACATAGGGTTCCCGTCTTAATCCCCATTTTACAGTTGAGGTAACTGAGGCACGGGGAAGTTAAGTGACTTACAGGCAGAGCTGGGATTAGTTTCCACTAAGCCACACTGCTTCTCCCTTTTGATTTTATTTATTTATTGAGCACTTACTGTGTGCAGAGCACCTGAACTACTACTCTGTAGTTTCCACAGTGTGCAAAACGCAACTAAAGAACACCACCCTACCTTACTGCTCACAGAGAAGAGGCGAGAACAACTTGTGATTAAAAACCACTTTGGAAATCAAAAGTGGTAATTGTTCAGGAACAAGTGTCTCGTCCTATGCTGTCGAGTAGTCTCCGACCCAACGCGATGCCATGGACATATCTCTTCCAGAACATCCCACCTCCACTCTAGTAGTGTATCCAGAGTTTTCATGGTAAAAATCCAGAAGTGGTTTATCATTGCTACCTCTTTCCATGCAGTTCCCCACCCTCGACTCTCTCCCATGCTGCTGCTGCCCAGCATAACTGAGTTTTGACTTGTAGCAGATTACTTTCCACTCGCCAACCACTGGCCAAACTAGAAAGAGAATGGGTAGGCCTCTGCTTGACTCTCCCTCCCATAGTCAAGACTGGTAGAGGAAACTCTCCAGGTGCCACCCTAAGAGGGGTGAGAAACAATAAGGGTCAGCATTAAGTGCAAGAGCTTCCCAGCCAGCCTGAAAAGTGGCATTAAGAGAACGTCCTGATTAAATGAATATGACCCAGTCCTGGTTTCTCTGGATGCATTCGGTTCCCAGAAAACCTGGAACATGGGTTCAAAGTCTAAAAACCCTTCCGTGATTCACCACTTCCTCTAGAGCACATCACTGTCCACATTCCTGTTCAGCCATAAAGTGGAACAGTAAAATCCAGACAAACTGATGGACAAATGTTGATAACATTCACTTTTCCTCACCCCTCAAGAATCTCCAGTGGTTGTTCTTTGAGCCCGTCGTTGGGTAGGGATTGTCTCTATCTGTTGCCGAATTGTACTTTCCAAGCGCTTAGTACTGTGCTCTGCACACAGTAAGCGCTCAGTATATACGATCGAATGAATGAAAGTGGCTGACAGAACCCAAATAGGTTTTCCTGGGGAAGCAAGTGATCTCCTTATTTAACTTTCTTTATGAGTTCCAAACTATGTAACCAAGACGCTGCTCATATTCAGTTTCATCTGTGATTGATGAGTCCTTCAGCTTCAAATCCAAACGATCCACTGGAAAAATCCAATCTTTTTACGAGACATTTGTTTGATGGCTTAATCACAACCAGTAAAATGTCACCACACATTTCCTGTTTCCCAAGAGAAACCAAGATAATTAAGAGGGTAGATGATATAGAGTGTGAAATCTTTCAGGCTTCCATGGTCTCTCAGAGTTCTGAGTGGGAAGCAGTAATGTCTCAGGGAAGCCCCGAGACCTCACCGAGTTCATTCCATGGAGAATTGCCTGACAACTTCCTATCATTTTATCTATTTTTAAAGAAAACAGCCTCTTCGGTGAGTCTTGGAATTCTAACTCCGGGAAAGGCCCAGATTCTTTTTATGATGCTATTTCAGAAAAAGAGAAGTAAATGATACTTCTGCATACACACATGATTCCAGTAATGAGATCTAAAATGCCTGCAAGTACATACCTGTTTAATCAGCTCAGTGGGGTCAATGCATAGCTATAATTTTAGAAACTGTGAGTGGGGTTTTAGGCCCCTGAGTAGCTCAGAAATGAACCTCTATTTTTTTAATGGCATTAGTAAAGCGCTTAATAGGTGTGAAGCACTGCTCTAAGTGATGAGGGAAATACAATTCAATCAGGTGGGACATAATCCCGGTCTTACAGGGGGCTCACAGTTGAAGTAGGTGGGAGAACAGGTATTGAACTCATTTTACAATTGAGACAATTGAGGCACGGAGAAGTTAAGTGACTTGCCCAAGGTCATAAAGCAGACAGTTGGCGGAGCCAGATTTAGAAGCCAGGTCCTCTGACTCCCAGGTCCATAGTCTTTCAACTAGGCCACACTGCTTCTCACTTGCTTTTTTTAATGTTATGTTGAGCACTTACTATGTGCCCAGCACTGTTCTAAAACCTTGAGTAGATACAAGGTAATCAGGATGGAAATAATCCGTCCCACATGTGGCTCACAGTCTTAATCCCCGTTTTACAGATGAGGTAACTGAGGCACAGAAAAGTTAAGTGACTTTCAGAAGGTCATACTGTGGATGAGTAGCAGAGCCAGGATTAGAACCCAGGTCATTCTGACTCCCAATCCCATGCTCTATCCACGTGGCCACACTGCTTCTTGATTGCGAACATTCCTCCCTTGTTTCCATTGCTCAACTAGGTGGCTGAATGAGATGCAGACGCTGTTCCTAAGGTGCTGAAAAAGAGTCTCCTTTTTCCATTTCTCAGGTTTGAATTGGAATGAGACTCACCCAAGTTCATTTCTGGGATTCAAGTCATTAGGACTTGAGGATCCTGAGATGTTGAAGTGTTGGTGGGGGGGAATTACATAGGAATTGGGACCCTGCTGAGATTCTCGGGCCTCGAACCTTGGAGCTGGGAGTATTAGGTGGAGAGGGGGAGTCAACACCTCCCATCGAAAGCATTCATTCAATAGTATTTATTGAGCGCTTACTATGTGCAGAGCACTGTACTAAGCGCTTGGAATGTACAAACTGGTAACAGATAGAGACAGTCCCTGCCCTCTGACAGGCTTACAGTCTAATCGGGGGAGACAGACAGACAAGAACAATAGCAATAAATAGAATCAAGGGGATGAACATCTCATTAAAACAATAGCAAATAAATAGAATCAAGATGATGTACATCTCATTGACATAATAAATAGGTTAATGAAAATATATACAGTTGAGCCGACGAGTACAGTGCTGAGGGGATGGGAAGGGAGAGGGGGAGGAGCAGAGGGAAAGAGGGGAAAAGAGGGCTTAGCTGAGGAGAGGCGAAAGGGGGGGTGGGGCAGGGAATATCTTCATGGTGTGCCAGACAGACACAGTTTCTTTGTCTGATGCTTCATAAATCAAGGTGCCCAGAGACACCGGGTTATAGGCCAGAAAAATAGCACTAACGACTGCTTTTAATACCTCTGATAGATTCTCAAGTGTCTTCCTAAACAAGTAAATCAAGGTGATATTTGCTGCCGGAGCCAATGTAGCCCCTCTCTGGTCCTTCCCTGAATTTCTGGTTTTACCTCAAGTTGAGATGAATATAATAATAATAATAATATTGGTATTTGTTAAGCACTTACTATGTGCAGAGCACTGTTCTAAGCGCTGGGGGAGATACAGGGTCATCAGGTTGTCCCACGTGAGGCTCACAGTCTTCATCCCCATTTTTTTTTACAGATGAGGGAACTGAGGCACAGAGAAGTGAAGTGACTTGCCCACAGTCACACAGCTGACAGGTGGCAGAGCCTGAATTCGAACCCATGACCTCTGGCTCCCAAGCCCTGGCTCCTTCCACTGAGCCACGCTGCAATTCATATCTATAAATTATATATTATAAATTATCTATTTTCATTAATATCTGTCTCACCCTTTAGACTGTAACCTTTTTGTGGGCAGGGAACGTGTCTACCAATTCTGTTGTATTGTATTCGCCCAAGTGTTTAATACAGTGTTCTGTGCGTAGTAAGTGCTCAATAAATACCATTAGCGGGGCTTAGTGGAAAGAGCACAGGTTTGGGAGTTGGAGGATGTGGGTTCTGAACCCTGTTCCATCACTTGGCTGCTGTGTGACTTTGGGCAAGCCGCTTAGCCTCTCTGTGCCTCAGTTACCTCATCTATAAAATGGAGACCAAAATCATGTCTCTCCTCATTCCTACTAAGAGTCCAATCTAGTGTCTAGTACTTCTTTCTTTACCTCTCTTCCTCCTCCTATGTCTTCTCCTCGAGTTCACTCTCCAGGCCCTCTCTCCAGAACACTGAAGCTCTCGTGGTCATCACCCACATACATTCCTATTTTTCCTGTAGTGATCCCCACAGTTTCTTTCATTGAAAAGTCATTATTTTCCCTGAAACCTTTCTTTGATACTGAAGTTTGCTCTCCAGGTTATGTAATAATAATGATTATTATTATGAAGGTATTTGTTACGTGCTTACTATGTAACAGGCACTGTACTAAGCCCTGGGGTGGATACAAGCAAATTGGGTTGGACACAGTCCCTTTCCCACATGGGGTTCACAGTCTCAATCCCCATTGTATAGAGGAGGAAAGTGAGGTCCAGAAAAGTGAAGTGAGTTGCCCAAGGTCACACAGCAGAGAAGCGACAGTGCTGGGATTAGAACCCATGACCTTCCGACTCCCAGGTCCGTGCTCCATCCTCTACGCCATGCTGCTTCTCCATAACCTCAAGAACAGGTTATTGTTACCCCTCTCTTTTTGCTCGACACAAACACTTTTCTTTAACACCTTTGCAAGTTTTGGGGGAGTTCACCATTGAGGGTTTTGGTGTGGGGTTATTACCAGGTGATGTCGTATGGTGGTGTTCCAGGAAATAATTCAGTTCTGCCATCGGGAAATGTTTATTTAAATGGCTTTCCCTTCACACTAGGGTACCAAACTCATTGTCAAGCATGGAAAGAACAGATGCAGAGCGGGCAAGAAGGGCATGTTTCATCAAATAGCTCTCCAAGGAACCTCTTTGGATGGCTTTTGTCTGCAGCACACCCATAACAAGTATTTCCTTACACCGCATGATGCAATCAGCAGGACTCTTGGGTGGCGACGTCTACTGACAACAACATCAGACTTATTAAACTGAACACCACCTCTAGGAGCCTCTGGGGACAAGCCTTCTCTACATGAATGCCTAATTCTTGCTATGATGGAGATAAATGCTGAATTCCCTAGAGGGTGGATACCACAGGGCTTGCTTGTTTGCTTCGTTTGTTGTAAATTGTAGGATCATTAAGGAATTGTTTACATCCTGTGACGGTCCTTTGCGCTTAGCCTATCCAGGAGGCTGAGGATTTAGGATGACAAAATGAAAAACATACTGTTGGTCAGGGAGCTTGGCAAAACTTCACCTCTTTTGGGGGATATTTTCCTTTCCATGATCTGCTTTGCTAATTACGAGTCAGTAAATACACATGCAGAGGCTGAGTGAATTCTACTTCTCTCACTCACTGTGACTTTTTTCCTTGAGAAGTTGTTTCTCAGAATTGGCAGGAGAAATCAGAACATTCATTCATTCACTAGCATTTACTGAGCGCTTACTATGTGCAGATCACTGTACTAAGCGCTTGGAATATACAATTCAGCAACAGATAGAGACAATCCCTGCCCAATGACGGGCTCACAGTCGAATCGGGAAGACAATAATGCACTTAGCAAATTAGAAATGTTTTAGAAAGGTTTAGCAGTCTGCTGTGAAAATGTCTTACAGTCCTTAATAATTGCGATATTTGCTAGTTGCTTTTGTGGGTCAAGCACAGTACTAAGCAGTGGGGTAGATGTAAGTTAGTCAGACTGGACAATCCCTGACCCACACAAGCTCACAGTTAAGGGAACTTGTTTGCCCACTCTGTTGTATGATAGTCTTCCAGTTGCTTAATACAGTACTCTGCATATGCTAAGACTTCAATAAATGCCATTGATTGATTTAAGGGAGAGAGAGAATAGGTATTTAACCCCCATTTTACAGATGAGGAAACTGCATTACCAAGAAATTAAATGATTTTTAATTGTAAGTGGCCAGGCCTGTGCTCTTTCCCTTAGGCCATGCTTCTTCACTAGCCCAGGCTTCCTTTTTGTTATTAAAGATTAACATGCTGATCTTATGAACCATGTGCTTGAATGTGGCTCAGAGATGTGCATGTTGCTTGTTCTCGGGTCCCGGCTCCACCACCGATCTGCTGTGTGACCTTGGACAAGTCACTTCACTTCTCTGGGCTTGTAATCTGTAAAATGGGGAGTAAGACTGCGAGCCCCATGTGGGACATGGACTGTGTCTCATATGATTAGGTTGTATCTATCCCAGCACTTAGGACATTTAAAATATTAAGCATTTAACAAATATTAAAGAAAGACCTCTTACTTGTAGCGAACTCACTCGCTGACCAAGCTATTGGCGAGCGATAAGTACTTTTGTGGCTTCCTGGTCCATCCTGAAGCTATCAGTTTCAGGTTATTCTAGAAGCCATCAGACAGATTGCCAAGTCTTTCGGCTTCTATAGAATCCAGGTCACTGGAATTGTTCCCAGATTCAGACCACCTGATTTTTCTGAATACTTCAACACAGGGTTAGGGGGCCCCCCTAGGTTTGTCATCGAATCAATCAATCAATCCCTTGCATTTATTGCCTGCTTACTATGCACAAAGCACTGTGCTAAGTGCTTAAAAAGTGCTCGGGGGAGTACAGTATAACAGGGTTGATAGACATAATTATAACTCTATGGTATTTGTTAAACACTTACTATGTGCAAAGGGAAGCAGCATGGCCTAGTGGTAAGATCCCGGGCTTGGGAGTCAGAGGTCGTGGGTTCTAATGCCGCCTCCATCACTTGTCTGCTGTGTGACCTTGGGCAAGTCACTTAGCTTCTCTGTGCCTCAGTAACCTCATCTGTAAAATGGGGATTGAGACTGTGGGACAACCTGATCACCTTATTTCTACCCCAGAGTTCAGAACAGTGCTTGCACATGGTAAATACTTTGACAAGTATCATCATTATTATTATTAGTGCACTGTTCAAAACACTGTTCTAAGCACTGGGGTAGATATAAAGTAATCAGGTTGGACCTGGTTCCTGTCCCAATCTACATTATACAGATGAGGTAAATACCGCCATTATTATTATTATTATTACTTCCACTGCTAGAGAGTCCATTTTACATTTCTGTCGAGCCGATGAAAGCTACTGAGAGATGTGGGATTTGAATTAGACTATAAGCTCCTTGTGGGCAGGGGGCAAATCTACCATTATTTTTTAATGGTTTTTGTTAAGCACTTACTATGTGTCAGGCACTGTAGTAAGCGCTGGGGTAAAATACAGGCTATTCAGGTGTAAGCTCATCCTCTAGACTGTAAGATCACTGTGGGTGGGGAGCCTGTCTTCTAATAGTGTTGCATTGTACTCTCCCAAAGGCTTGGTACAGTGCTCTGCATGTAGTGAGCACTCAATAAATACCATTGATTGATTGGACCCAATCCATATTCTACATGGGTCTCACAATATTAAACCCCATTTGACAGCTTAGGGTAACTGAGACACAGAAAAGCAAAGTGAATTGCCCAAGGTCACACAGCAGACAAGTCTCAGAGCGGGAATCAGAACCCGGGTCCTTCTGACTCCCAGACCCGAGCTCTGTCCACCAGACCACACTGCTTTATTTTGATTGATTGATTAATTTCTACTAGGGTAGTTGCTACCCAAGGGATTTTTAACTTCATATTCCTCAAGCTGCTTGAAGGGATTTATGTCCTCTAAAACCGGCAGACAAGCGTCACATAACACATCACAGATGCAGACCTACTAGAGTCTTGAAAAGACTTGTTTCCCTTCACCTGGACTGGATGTAGGTCCTTCCTCCAAAACTTCTCTCTCCGCTTTCCAGAGTTTAATATTCCTGTCACTTCACCAGGACTAACACTCCATGTCTCCTGTTGGACAACTAATTTGGGGAAGCAGCGTGGCTCAGTGGAAAGAGCCCGGGCTTAGGAGTCAGAGGTCATGGGTTCGAATGCCGGCTCTTCCACTTGTCAGCTGTGTGACTGTGGGCAAGTCACTTAACTTCTCTAGGTCTAAATTCCCTCATCTGTAAAATGGGGATTAACTGTGAGCCTTACGTGGGACAACTTGATTACCCTGTATCTACCTCAGCACTTAGAACAGTGCTCTGCACATAGTAATCGCTTAACAAATACCAGCATTATTATTTTGTTGACCTAAATCAGGTTGCTGCTGATGGGGAAGGGGTGGATCAAAGGGTCATTCATTCTTTGTCGTATTTATTGAGCGCTTACTGTGTGCAGCCCACTGTACTAAGCGCTTGGGAAACTACAATAAAACAATCAACAGTGGCATTCCCTACCCACAATGGACTCACATTCTAGAGGGGTGGTCTGAAAGGTACCTTTTAAATGAAATGACCCCCTTTTACTTGAAAGCGTTGTTGTCAAAATCTTAAATGTGTTTGCATGGGGAAGCCCTTGTTAAGGATGAACACATGTAAGTTAAGGTTTCTCATCAAGTCGGCTCCATCAGGGGATGGGAAGGTTTAGGCTCGAGTCAGTCACTTGACCGGCAGCCAGGATCAGTCCCACTGTCCTTCGGCTTCACCTCTGGAAATGGGAATTCTGGGTCTGTGACATTTTCTTCTTAACTTCCGCCGGAGTGGGACACGGCCTCTGTCCAACCCGATCAGCTCCTATCTTCTCCAGTGCTGCTTAGTACAGTGTCTGGCACATAATAAGCACTTAACAACTACTATTAAAAACGAGGGTCAGCCAGTAGGATGAGAAGAAGGCCTCCTCTCAAACTTCCCTTTACCTTGAAGAAAGAAAAAAAGGTCAAATTGATTCCAGGTGGCCTGGATTTCCCCAAGCTTTGGTTTCATTTTCTAAGTGGGGAGGTGTCATTTTGGAATATGAGTTTAGTGTCTCTCCGGCAGAGAATGTGTCTGGTGCCTTTAAAAGTGTGATGAAAAACACTCTTTTATTTTTGGCTTTCTTTTGTCTTGTGATTGCTTGTTGGTTTTTTCCCCAGTCAAAGCAGTGACCTTTTTAATGCCATCTGCAGTAACCTGCTAGTAATTCCTGAATTTTTTAGCGGTAATAGTAGTGTCTGGCTGCAGAAATAAACGGCATTTAGAAGTGGTTGATGTCGTGTTTTGCTGAGAGCTGGAAGATCATCTTTACTGGGAGCTTCAGGGCAGGGTAAGTTTCCATAACTCTGAATTTAATGTGACAGTTTGGTATGCTACACACAGTGTAATGAAATAGGTTCTCTGTACCTAGGTTTCTGTAAATATTTAATACTATTCAGCTTTGTTCTCTCCCTTACATGGGGAGAGAAAGCTGTTTTAAGTCTTTGCGGGGGTTAAATAATTAATTAAAATGATGATACTTGTTAAGCACTTACTGCGTGCCACGCACCCTTCTAGGCTCTGGGGTAGATAGAAGTCATTCAGGTTGGACCCAGTCCTTGTCCCCACATGGGGCTCACACTCTTAATCCCCATTTTACAGATGAGGGACCTGAGGCCCAGAGAAGTGAAATGACTGGCTCAAGGTCATGCAGCAGACACGGAGCGGAGCCGGGATTAGAAGCTAGGCCCTTCTGACTCCCAGGCCCGTGCCCAAAAGAAGGAAAAGGTAGGCCATCATGATGAAACACAAGGTCATTCTCCCCTTCCCGGCCCCTCGTCTCACTCCCCAAATCAACCAATCGATGGATGGTATTTATTGAGCAGTTACTATGTGCAGAGCACTGAACTGGCTACCAACTCTGTTGAGCTTAATTCAGTCAAGAAGAGTGTAAACTGCCCCAAATGGGTAGGATTTGGGTCCTAAGGAGCAGTGTAAGGCCCAGTGACTCCCTAAGCTGAAATCACGAAGTCCCGAAACCTGTGTTCTAATACAACGTGACGGAGTGGATAGATCATGGACCTAGAAACAGCGTGACTCAGTGGCAAGAGCCCAGGCTTAAGAGTCAGAAGTCGTGGGTTCTAATCCCAGCTCCGCCACCTGTCAGCTGTGTGACTTTAGGCAAGTCACCTCACTTCTCTGGGTCTCAGTAACCTCATCTGGAAAATGGGGGTGAAGATTGTGAACCCCACGTGGGACAACCTGATGACTTTGTATCTAACCCAACACTTAGAACAGTGCTCGGCACATAGTAAGCGCTTAACAAATGCCAACATTATTATTATTACTAGAAGTCAGAAGGCCTGGGTTCTAATTCTGCTTCCGCCACTTGCCTTCTGGGTGACCTTGGGCAACTCATTTAACAAATGCCACCATTACAATTGCAAATTAATTCAATATGGTCCCAACTTGATAGCATTATATGCAAAAAACCGTTTAGATCTTTATTCATAAAAACCATTTTTATCTGAAAGAGTTAATTTTATTCTTCTGATTATTATGGGCAAAGCTTTTTATTTGTTGTGTTGGGCTAGTTGTTGGGTTTTTTTTTAACTGAATGGGTTCCTTAAATCATAAATTCAATAGTTTCCAAAATAATAATAATAATGTTGGTATTCGTTTAGTGCTAACTATGTGCAGAACACTGTTCTAAGTGCTGGGGTAGATACAGGGTAATCAAGTTGTCCCACGTGAGGCTCACAGTTAATCCCCATTTTACAGATGAGGTAACTGAGGCACAGAGAGGTTAAATGACTTGCCCAGAGTCACACAGCTGACAAGTGGCAGAGTCAGGATTCGAACCCATGACCTCTGCCTCCCAAGCCGGGGCTCTTTCCACTGAGCCACGAATACAAGTTATGACACCTGCTCAATGATCTCTACCAATATCTGAATTTAAGACACCAGTTTCTCTGATGTTGATTTGGCAGCTGAACTGTCTGACCAGGAGCTGGAAAAAAAAATGAGAAGGTTCATTCTGGATCTTCAGTTTCTAGGCAAATCCTGAGGAAGTGCTGGAAGTCATTCCAAGGAAAAGTGGAAACCAGGAAGAATCCTGAAGTGAAGTGAATGTGTATTTATTTATTTTAATGTCTGTCTTCCCCCCTAGACTGTGAGCGATTGTGGGGAAAGGAACTTGTCAGCATGGCCCAGTGGAAAGAGCACGCCCCTGGAAATCAGAGGACGTGGGTTCTAATCCCAGCTCTGCCACGTGTCCGCTGTGTGACCTTGGACAAGTCACTTCACTTCTGCGGTCCTCAGTTACCTCAGCTGTAAAATGGGGATCGAGGCAGTGAGCCACATGTGGGATAGGAACTGTGTCCAACCTGATTAACTTTTATCCACGCCAGGGCTTAGAACAGTGCTTTGCACACAGTAAGCACTTAACAGAGTTAATAATAATAATAATGGTATTTGTTATGTTGTACTCTTCTAAGTGCTTAGTACAGTTCTCTGAACATGGTTAGCACTCAGGAAATGCCACTGATTATTTTTCTCCTTGAAATGTTACATTACTGTTTGGTCCAGCAGTTCATTGTGGTTCCTCAACTAACTGGAATTTTGTTTTGTTTTTCCTGTGGGCGTTATTGGTTCCTTGGTTCCATTTTCCTGCAGAATTGAAAGCTGAGAAGCAGCATGCCCTAGTGGCTGGAACACGGGCCTGGGAGTCAGAAGGACCTGAGTTCTAATGCCGGCTCGGCCACCTGTGTGCCGGGTGTCCTTGGACAGGTCACTTCACTTCTCTGTGTCTCAGTTACTTCTTGTGTAAAATGGGGATTAAGACCGTGAGTCCTCTGTGAGTCAGAAACCGTGGCCAACCTGATTATCTTGTATCTACTGCGGCGCTCAGAACAGTGCCTGGCCCATAGTAAGCCTTTAACAAATACCATAAAAAAAGTTAGCCCATACTCCCACTCACTGGCTGAAACTGACCGTCATTTATTCATCCGCTCAATCATATTTACTGAGTACTTATTGTACGCAGAGCACTGTACTACTGTGAGCCCGTGTTTGGACTGTGAGCCCGTTGTTGGGCAGGGATTGTTGCCGAACTGTACATTCCAAGCACTTAGTAAAGTGCTCTGCACATAGTAAGCGCTCAATAAATACGACTGAATGAATGAACGAATGAATGAAAGTAGACTGTAAACTCATCCTTTAGGCCGTAAGCTCGTTGTGGGCACAGAATATGTCTGTTTATTGTTATATTGTACTCTCCCAAGTAATAACGTTAGTATTTGTTAAGCGCTTACTATGTGCAGAGCACCGTTCTAAGCGCTGGGGTACATACAGGGTAATCAGGTTGGCCCACATGAGGCTGACAGTCTTAATCCCCATTTTACAGATGAGGGAACTGAGGAACAGAGAAGTTAAGTGACTTGCCCAAAGTCACACAGCTGCCAAGTGCCCAATAAATATGACTGAATTCGTTCAATAGTATTCATTGAGCGCTTACAATGTGCAGAGCACTGTACTAAACCCTTGTAATGTAGAGAAGCAGCATGGCTCAGTGGAAAGAGCCCGGGCTTGGGAGTCAGAGGTCATGGGTTCGAATCCAGGCTCTCCCACCTCTCAGCTGTGTGACTGTGGGCAAGTCACTTCACTTCTCGGTGCCTCAGTTCGCTCATCTGTAAAATGGGCATTAACTGTGAGCCTCACGAAGAACAATCTGATTACCCTGTATCTACCCCAGTGCTTAGAACAGTGCTCTACACATAGTAAGCGCTTAACAGATACCAACATTATTACAATTCGGCAACAGAGAGAGACAATCGCCGCCCAATAACGGGCTCACAGGAACACAACACAACAATAAACAGATTCTTTCCCTGCCCACGTCGAGCTTACACTCCAGCTCCGCTTACCTACAGGGCCAAGTGTCATCCTGGGTCCAGGCAGCACTGTTAGAACCAGCCACTTGATTTTGAATTCCTGTCAGCTTAGACTCCTGGCCTTATTCATTCATTCATTCATTCATTCAATAGTATTTATTGAGCGCTTACTATGTGCAGAGCACTGTACTAAGCTCTTGGAATGCACAAATCGGTAACAGATAGAGACAATCCCTGCCCATTGACGGGATCACAGTCTAATCAGGGGAGACAGGCAGACAAAACCAATAGCAATAAATAGAATCAAGGGGATGTACATCTCATTAACAAAATAGGGTAATAAAAATATATACAAATGAGTGGATGAGCACAGTGTTGAGGGGAGGGGAAGGGAGAGGGGGAGGAGCAGAGGGAAAGGGGGGAAAGGGGGCTTAACTGAGTGGAGGTGAAGGAGGAGCAGAGGGAGCAGAGGGAAAAGGGGAAGCTCAGTCTGGGAAGGCCTCTTGGAGGAGGTGAGCTGTAAGTAGGGTTTTGAAGAGGGGAAGAGAATGAGTTTGGCGGAGGTGAAGAGGGAGAGCGTTCCGGGACCGCGGGAGGACGTGGCCCGGGGGTCGACGGCAAGATAGGCGAGAACGGGGGACGGTGAGGAGGTGGACGGCGGAGGAGCGGAGCGTGCGGGGTGGGCGATGGAAAGAGAGAAGGGAGGAGAGGTAGCAGGGGGCAAGGGGATGGACAGCCTTGAAGCCTAGAGTGAGAAGTTTTAGGCCTTATAGTGAGATACAGTCCCCTTGCCTTGGTGCTCTAGTCCGGCCCCTTGGCCTTCTTCCGTGACCTATTCGTTGGGCTCCGGGAACTCGCAAGTCCCCTTAGAAGCAGGTTTGTCCCAGACTTCCGAGCTCACACTTGCACATAACTGGAAAGTGGTTTGATCTCTCGCCGCTTTGGGGAACTCGGGAAGCCAGGGAGCTCAGCTGGGTTCAATTGCACTTTGGTAATCATACTCGGTTCTCCATTTCACACACCAGGGAGGTGCAACCCAAGTGCTGAAAAGCATGGAGAAATCTTAATTAAAGCAGCTAGAAGTAGATCCTAAAAAGAGGTGTTTCTGACACGTTCTGACAAGAGCCGGGGCCATCTGGGTGGGAGCGCGACATGAGATGCACATAAAAAGAAGTCAAAATTGTGAGGAAACATCAGTTTAGCTGTCACATAAATAAGCTCCTAAGCAAATCCATTCACTAAGGAACACGATATTATTCTTTCCTGCTTCCCTATAGTACTGCTCATGTTCTTGTTTTCACATTCAGAGCTTCTCGGCTGCACGATGCTTGATTATTTTCGTTTAACTTTTTCGATTACTTAGTTTCGACAACTTTCTGTTTGTTATTGAGTATTTTTACTTTACTTTTGGGAAGCAGCTTGGCTTAAAAAGAGCAAAGGACGGGAAGTCAGGAGGCGTGAGTTCTACAAATAGGCTCTACCACTAGCTTGCTGTGTGATCACTTAACTTCTCTGGACCTCAGTTTCCTCATCTGTAAAATGTGGAAAAACTACTTGTCTCCTTCCCTCTTAGATTGTTAGCCCCACTTGGGATAAGAACGTGTCCGATCAGATTGCCTTGTATCTATCTCAGTGCTCATTAGCCCAGTGCTTGGCCCATAGTAAGTTCTTAAGAATTTCCACATGATTATTGTGATCTTTACTATTACTTTGAT
Organism: Ornithorhynchus anatinus; assembly: GCF_004115215.2. Classification (NCBI taxonomy): domain Eukaryota; kingdom Metazoa; phylum Chordata; class Mammalia; order Monotremata; family Ornithorhynchidae; genus Ornithorhynchus; species Ornithorhynchus anatinus. The sequence goes on along the minus strand of NC_041735.1, from coordinate 61,866,512 downwards.
TAGTCACAAAGTTCCTCTGAAGTATATTGGTCTTCATTTGCAGCAGCATTTTGATTTAAATTCCTTAGGGCAGTGTGCTTATCTTTAAATGGCAATTTTGTCTCCCAAGCAATTTGCAGTCATTTTTTTTTTTAAAAAGTAAACAGATTTCCATATCATTTAGAGTAGCGTGGACAGACAAACTTATTTGGGTCTGTATTTTCTCGCCTGTGTGTGGCCTATTATCTGGATCAATACCCCACCGAGTTACCACCAAATCATCTACAAATAAAATTGTACCGAAGGAGTTATCTTAACCAGGCCCAGAACAGGGTAAGGATCAAGTATTATGGGGGTTGAAAAAGAGGTGAAGAGTCCTCCTTTTTATCAGTTCTCCAACTGCTATTTTGCAACTTTATCATGGCATATTCCCCTCTAGTCTGTAAGCTTGTTGTAAGCTTGTTGTGGGCAGGGAATGCGTCTGTTTATTGTTTATTGCCTTCTCCCAAGTGCTTAGTACAATGCTCTGCACACAGCAAGCGCTCAGTAAATATGATTGAATGAAGATATACTCCTGTCACCTCCAATTCAACCTTTTTCATTTGGAAAAGCAGTAACAAGATATAGTTTATGTAGATTTTTCTCTCTCTTTTCATTCCCCATTGATTTTGGTGATCTTTCCTGCTGCTGCTATTTACCCAGCGTCCGTCCCTCATGTAGGAGTTAATGAATAATGATAATAATAATTATAATGGTATTTATTAAGCACTTACTATGTTTCAGGCCCTGTACTAAATGCTGGAGCGTATACAAGCAAATTAGGTTGGACACAATCCCTGTCCCAAATGGGGCTCACAGTATCACTCCACATTTGACAGATGAGGTTACTGAGGCACAGAGAAGTGAAGTGACTTGCCCAGGGTCACACAGCAGATAGGTGGTGAAGCTGGAATTAGAACCCATGACCTTCTGACTCCTAGGCCGTGCCGCTTCTCGGTTTCTCTTTGCCAGGGTGGAATTGAAGGTTCAATACCAGCGGGAAACTTGACTGTCAGAACCATCTGCAGGCTTGGTATTTTCACCTCAAATGGTTTGCATTAGGCTCAGTTCTCTCCTTTCTGACTGGTTGATGGCAAAGCTTATATTGTACTCTCCCAAGAGTTTAGTACAGTACTTTTCTTACAGTAAGCACTCAATAAATATAATCAATGGATTGATTTTTAAAAATGGTATTTAAGCGCTTGCTATATACTCAGTATGTGCCAGACACTGTATTAATTGCTGAGATAGATACAGGCTAATCCATGTTCCACATGGGGCTTTAATCTACACTTTACAAGTGAGGTAACTGAGACACAGAGAAGGTGAGTGCCTTGCCCAAGGTCATCCAGAACACAAGTTGCAGAGGCAGGACTAGAACCCAAGTCCTTCTAGCTCCCAGGCCCCTGTTCTATCCACTAGATTACACTGCTTCAGCGGTTCTGTTTTCTTTCTCCTTTCCATGAATTCTATGAATTGAGCAATTACCCTCTGCAGAGCCCTGTACTAAGTCCTTGGGAAGTACAGTACGACAATAAACAGACACATGCCCTGCGCTCAACAAGCTCACAGTCTAGAGGGGGACACAGACATCAATGCAAATAAATAAATTACAGCCCCACTTGCTGCGGGGCTGGGAGGAGGGATGAATGAAAGGAACAAGTCAAGGTGATGCAGAAGGGAGTGGGAGGAGAGGAAAGGAGGGCTTAGTCAGGGAAGGCCTCTTGGAGGAGATGGGCCTTCAATAAGGCTTTGAAGGCCAGGAGAGTAATTGTCTGTTGGATATGAGGAGGGAGGGCATTCCTGGCCAGAGGCATGACGTGGGTGAAGGATTGGCGGTGAGATAGACGAGACCGAGGCACAGTGAGAAGGTTGGCATCGGCGGAGCGAAGCGTGTGGGCTGGATTGGAGTAGGAGAGTAGTGAGGTGAGATAGAAAGGGGCAAGGTGATTGACTGCCTTATAGCCGTGTGCGAGGAGAAGACGGCTGGGTGGAGAAGAAAGCCGGAAGAGAATATTGGACTGGAGCCTGGCCTTGTCTGCAAGCAGAATATTATTGATGGTGTGAAGCGGGCAATAGGAGAAAAAGGAGGGAGAAATTAGAGAAATTTCAGAATCCTGCATTTTCCAAAGGCTCAACAATTTGAGCTTGACTAATTTGAAGTATTTAGACTAATGTTGTTCTCCCACTTCTCTAAGTTCAGATGAACACAGTTTTATTGTATATCGTAACTCTCTAATGAAAGTGAAAGTGATTTCAAAGTGTTTAGCAAAGTGACTGCTTATTAATAACAATTACCATAATATTCATGTGGAACGAAATTCACAAATGAAAATACACAACATGTGTCATCAACGGATATGCACAACCCACACACGCATTCTTTAAATGCAGGTTATTTACATATGCAAGAAAACCCTTTATAAAGGGCATTGTGATTTAAGCTACACTTAAAATTTAAAAACTAAAATGGTCATGTCAACTTTAAATACAAAGCATCTCAGATATTGAAGATCATTCTGAGACGCCCTTTTCTATTCTAAAAACTAGAAAAATAGTTTTAGTTTGCATATCATGAAATTATTCGAAACAGCAAAACCCATCACCTGATTATTTCAGAAATGTAGGCAATCAGATCACAAAGACTGTCTTGCATTTTGCTTTTTTAAGAGGCTGGGTTACTTTGATGTATGAAGAAAACACTTTCTTATTCTTCTGTGATTTATTTTAACATGGATCCCCAGTGTTTCTAGATGAAATTTCAGACTAAAATTTATAAAGCATTATTCTAGCTTCACCAAATTAAAACGTTTATCAATTCCTCAGCTATCTAAATTAAAACTAAAATCATAAGCTTATATTTCAGAGTAGGTATTTTTTATTGGAGAAGCAGGATGGCTCAGTGGAAAGAGCCCGGGCTTAGGAGTCAGAGGTCATGGGTTCGAATCCTGCCTCCGCCACTTGTCAGCTGGGTGACTGTGGGCAAGTCACTTCACTTCTCTGGGCCTCAGTTCCCTCATCTGTAAAATGGGGATTAACTGTGAGCCTCACATGGGACAACCTGATTACCCTGTATCTACCCCAGAGCTTAGAACAGTGCTCTGCACATAGTAAGCGCTTAACAAATACTAACATTATTATTATACTTTAAAAAAGAAAACAGAAGAAAGGAAAAAGGAAGGAAAGAAGGAAGAAAGGAAAGAAGAGGAAAGCAGAGAGGGAGGAAGAAAGGGAGAGTGGAAAAGAGGCAAGGAGGGAGGTGGGGAAACAGAAAGGGAGGAGAGAAGGAAGTAAAAAAAAGTGGAAAGTGAAAACCTGATTGAAATGATGATTGAGAGATTTATTGCTGCCAAATTGGGAAAGATTAGTAAAATCTTGGAGACCAGGGACCAGTAAAACAACTGCAAGAGTAGTAGAGAGTGTTGATGCTGCCAAGATCAAGAAAAACAGGGCCACCAAGGCAACTGAGTTAATGAGGTGCGTTTGTTAAGGGCTGCCAAGAAACTAGTTCTAATCTGAGCTGTGTTATGATGCGGGATGGAGTTGGTTTAGTGGAAAAAACATGGAGTTGGTAGTAAAATGGTCTGGATTATGTCCTAGCTCTGCCACTGCCAGGCTGTGTAACCTTGGGTAAATCATTAATCGACTCAGTTTACCCCTCTATACAATGGGGATACTATACTTGCCCCTCTACCTCTTTAGACTGAGTCCCGTGTGGAATAGGGACTGTGTCTGGTACGATCATCCTGTAGGTTATATTATTTTTTTGTTCAGCTAAATAGAGAAAAATTTTAAAAAGTACTTATAATTAGGGTACCAGAGGAAAGTTCTGAGTAGGATTGAAATAGATGTTTATTTTTACATACCAAGGCAATTGTTTCAATGTGGTAAAAGTACTGTTTCCAGCAGCTAGCTAATTAATTTCTCATTCAACTGCATCATATGTATAAACCCAGATGCATAAAGCAATCACTTTTGTGAGATTATGTTTTTACAAATAGTGAGGCAATCCTTGATAGAATTTCTAATGTGTTCTAAATGTGTTGATCTTTCCTACTGAGGAAAACTTAAATGTCTAATATGAATTAGTGCTGATGATGTGATTGCAGAAACAAAAAGAACTTAACAGTAATTTTCATAAATGGCAAGTTGATCACAAGCAATGAATATCTGAGGAAGGTGAAAATATGAATAATATGCAAATGTGCTACATCAATAAAGGGCACAGCAAAGCTAAGTTATTCGTTTGCATAAGACTCCAGAAACCTCAAGGGACAATAAGCCAATTTTTTTCAGAATTGTTGCTGGAAAAATGTTGGTTAACATTGGTTAAATTGGGTAAACTGAGGAATCGTATTGCAAAATTCCATACATATCTGGTTATGTAGTCGAAGTCTGTCTCTTGCCAAAATTCTTAACAGCTGATGGCTTTCGATTGTGTCTCCGAAACAAATGAAAAAATAAATACATTCTAGGCCTCAGATAGCATCAACACTTGAGAATGCAGTTCAGTCAGTTGTATTTGTTGAGTGCTCACTGTGTGCAGAACACTGTCCTAAATGCTTCGGAGAGCACACTGTAACAGAGTCGACAGCCATGTTCTCCGCCCACAAAAAGTTGACAGTAAAGTCCAGTTCAAGAGAGGAACTGGATTTTAACTGGATGAACTGGATGAAAGGAACTGGATGAAAAATAAAATAAAATAATGGCATTTGTTAAAGTGCTTACTATGTGCAAAGCACTAAGCGCTGGGGGGATACAAGGTGATCAGGTTGTCCCACGTAGGGCTCACAATCTTCATCCCCATTTTACAGATGAGGGAACTGAGGCCCAGAGAAGTTAACTGACTTGCCCAAGGTCATACAGTTGACAAGGGACTGAGCTGGGATTAGAACTCATGATCTCTAAGTCCCAAGCCCGTGCTCTTTCCCCTGAGCCACGCTGCTTCTCAGATGAAGCATTAGGGTGGCCACCAGTGACACTTGCTGGTCCTAGTTGTCTCTTAGCTTACCCGAAAGTAATGGATACACACGACTTACCGTGTGCTGTGCAGGTTACCTGATATCACAGAATGTCACCATGCATATTCTTCACAATACCTTGTGCAGAATCTGCAGACTCTAAAGCATCTAGTTGGAGAAATTCCCAATCCTCCTGTAATTCATTCATTCAATCATATTTACTGAGCACTTACTGTGTACAGAGCACTGTGTTAAGCACCCGGGAGAGGACGATACAACAATAAACAGGCACAATCCCTTCCCACAGCGAGTCTACAATCTAGTGTTGGGAGACGGACATTAATACAAATTCATAAATTACAGACCTCAGTGTAATCCCCGTGAAGGAAGGGATCGCATCTATCAACTCTTCCCAAGCATTTAGTACAGTGCTTGACTCACAGTAGGTGCTCAGTAAATAGCACTGATTGATGTTCTGATCTCCTCCCACCTGGCTTCAGAGCCACGGGGTTTCGGTCTCCGGTGTTTGAAAACACCCAGTCTGGAACTCGGTGGCAGGAGCTGGAGTTGGAGGGTTTGTGCATTAAAAAAAAAAAATAAGAATAGACTAAATAAAGGCTGTATCACTCTACTGGACAGGGGCAGACTGGCTGCTAACCAAACCACCTGCGGAGAATCTGGGCAAATGGCCACCGTACATACCCCCTGGATGAGTGCTGGACAAGGGTAGCCAGTGATGCCCAATGGCACTAGAAGCAATCAAACCATCAATCAAGAGCAGTGCTGCATGCCCCGCTGGCTGAAATATAATTTGATGAGGCAAATAGAGAAGCAGCGTGGCTCAGTGGAAGGAGCTCGGGCTTGGGAGTCAGAGGTCGTGGGTTCTAATCCCGGCTCTGCCGCTTGTCAGCTGTGTGACCTTGGCCAAGTCACTTAGCTTTTCTGTGCCTCAGTTACCTCATCTGTAAAATGGGGATGAAGACTGTGAGCCCCACGTGGGACAACCTGATTACCTTGTATCTACCCCAGCCCTTAGAACAATGCTTGGCATATAGTAAGCACTTAACAAATACCAAAATTATTATTCTTCTTATTATTATGAGGGTGGAAAAGTTTAGAAACTTTAGAAACAGGAACGTAAAGTCTCAGCTTTGACGTTAGTTTCCAGTGAATTCCTTCGAAGTTCCTACAGAGAAGCAGCGTGGCCCAGGGATAGAGCGTGGACCTGGGTCAGAAGGACCTGGTTTCTAATCCCAACTCTGCTACTTGTCTTGTGTGACATTGGGCGAGTCACATCACTTCTCTGGGCCTCAGTTATCTCAGTTGTAAATTGAGGATTAAGACTTTGAACCCCACGTGGGACATGGACTGTGTCCAGCATAATTACCTTCTATCTGCCCCAGTGCTTACTACAGTGCCATTTAAAAAAAAAAAGTTTCATCCTTTCTCTGTGGACCCCAAACGCTACTCACAAATCTGACCATTTTTTGGAGTTTTCAAGTAGTGTATTGACCCATAAATTTCATATTCCACTCACATTTTTCTATCAGTGAAATCCCCTTAGTGTAAGTATTCTCCAAATTACTTGTCTTTACCAACAAACCACCCTGGAAAGGAGGCTGCCTCGCACAGATAGGCAGGTTTTGAGACTCAGTTGAGCAACAGGTAACTAGCGGAGCAAGCCAAGCTGAATGTACGTGGCAGCCTCTTGAGCCACATTTGAATCCTTTCCTGGGCTCAGCCATTGTTTATTTCTTCGTTTAGAAATGGCCAGCTCGGGTATAGGGTGGATCTGATGGAGGTGCAGTCTCAAAAATTCAACTTGCCCATTTTGTAGCTCTGCCAGAGACTCAGAGCCTAGAATGGGACCTTCCCTGTAGACGCTCAGAGAAGTTTCGGGGCTGGAGGGTGAAGGATGGAGAGGAGGAGGGAGGGAGGCGTGCCTCAGCCCACGTTATCACACAATGGGGACACGATCCACCGCTGTCACGTATCTTATACAGCAGAACAAACTTGGAACATATTTTTCAAACTATTTTTGGAAAGTCTCCAAACAGCTGCAAATGGTACAATATGCTAAGAAAATGACTATTGCACAGAAAGGGCTATAATTTCAAGCATATCAGCATGAACACCTAAAAGCTGCTAGAGGATGGCGAAAGCAAAGTTATGAAATGCAGATTATCTGCTTTTTAAAAGCCCTGGGAAAAGCATGGAACTTTTTCCAAGGTTCAAAAAAATGGATATGTTTTTCCTGAAGAATCATAAGAAAACTGAAAGTATTAAGGGCTACTTATTATTGGTCGTATTCAACAAAACCTATATATCCACCTGGCATTCCTACTAAAAACATCTAAGATGTCTATTGCAGGTATGGCAAAGTGTATCAAAAGGACGATTTGAAATTGCCAAAAACCCTCTTACAAAGAGCAAGCCTCAAACGAAAAACAGTGCTTTAAGGGAACAGAAGTCTTTTGGATAGCTCATGGAGAGGGTTACTAGACGTGAACTCCTAAAGAGCAGAGACTGTGTCTACCAACTAGTTATTCTCCCAACACTTAGCAGATTCAGTGTTATGCACACATTAAGCTCTCAATTAATAAGCATTCACTGATTGATTGATCGGATAGATAGGCCTATCCATCTAGGTCAAGAGAGCAGGAAACATCCTCACCTTTGTCTTCTCTCTTCCTTAATTTTGCCTATTTTCATTCAATAGTATTTATTGAGCGCTTACTATGTGCAGAGCACTGTACTAAGCGCTTGGAATGAACAAGTCGGCAACAGATACAGTCCCTGCCGTTTGACGGGCTTACAGTCTTATCTCCCTTTACCTGTGCTTCATGAATAATATGTTTTTGGTACCAAAGGGGTTGTTTGAAAATCTAATGCTGTTTCCCATAATACCCACTCTCAACAGACATTGGTGATATATTTATACTTTTTCTAGGTATTCATGCTTTCCATGAACCATCATTTTGACTTCCAGTATTATTTTCTACTAGAATGTCTAATTTCTGAAAACAAACCCAGGAAAAGATAGAAACAAGATACTAGGTCAAACTGTTGCTTCCCAATCTGTGTCTGAAACATAGAATTAGACCGTGGCACAGGAATATATGTATATCCACCCTCAGATTTAAGAGCTCCAAAACATTATATTGTCACACAGATTATTGAAAGCTCTAAACTCAGCAATCCAATTCTGCCCAGTGTCAGAAGGAAGTTGTCCTTCAACTGAATGTCTCTACTAAGGCAGGGAAGCAGTGTGGCTCAGTGGAAAGATCCTGGGCTTCAGAGTCAGAGATCTTGGGTTCGACTCCCGACTCTGCCACTTGTCAGCTGTGTGACTGTGGGCAAGTCACTTCACTTCTCTTTGCCTCAGTTACCTCATCTGTAAAATGGGGATTAACTGTGAGCCTCACGTGGGACAACCTGATTACCCTGTATCTACCCCAGCACTTAGAACAGTACTCTGCACATAGTAAGCACTTAACAAATACCAACATTATTATTATTAAGGCGTGTTCCTAAGGTCCTCTTTGTGGTGTGACTTTGGGGAAATTTTTTTTTTTAAAAAAAGAAATCCATATAAAGCACCTAATAACTGTCGACAATAGTTTAACAAATGAACAATGACACTCAGTTTCTCTCAGAAAACGTTTCCTTTCCAGTGTGGTCTAGTGATGGAAAGTAAGGATTCATTGAGGATATTAAATAACAAACTCTAAGCTTTTTGTGGTCAGGGAGCTTGTGTTTTAATGATACTGTAACTTACCAAATGTCTAGAACAAACAGCATTCCAAATGAGATACTTAAAAAATAGTTGATAATTGAGAGCAAGATTTAGAGTCTATAATAGAGTTTGGCTCATAAGAGGAGTGGTGGAAATTGTAAAAGTAATCTTAAATTCAATTAGTGGTATTTTTTGAGTTCTTTCTGTGTACGGGACACTGTACTAAGTGCTTGGGAGGGTACAGTGCAACAGAGTTGATAGACACGATAGCTGGCTATGAGGAGTTTATAGTCTAGAGGGAGAGGCAGACATCAAAAAAAGTATAGATAGGGGAAGAAACGGAATGAGAATTTGTACGTGTCTTCAAAAATGGTTCAGTTTATCAATCAATTAATCTATCACTGGTATTTATTGAGCACTTACTGTGTGCAGAGCAATGTACTAAATGCTTGGGAGAGTACAATAAAACAGATTTGGTGGAGGGCATTTAATGAGTGCTTACTATGTGTGCTGTACTAAGCATTTGGGAGAGCACAATATTACAGAATTATCAGACACATTCCCTGCCCACCAAGAGCTTATCTATCATTTCCTATGTCTTAGGTCCTTCTTTCTTTCACGTTGAGCCCACCCTACTAAAGTAACCTATTAAGATTCTGCGGGAGTTAAGAGACCTAAAAATTGACTCATAACCTCAGGTTCCAATTTCGGCTCTTTCCATTTCCCAGATAATAGGACCCTGGTTGCAACTCACTGTTGGTTTTCAGAAAGGTTAGGAATCCTCGTTCTGCTGCAATCGCAGGTGTCTTGTCACCGATCCTGAATCAGCTACTGGTGTGCTGGAAAATGAAGAAGTGGTGTGTGGGTGGAAAAAAAATTGAAAGTTGTCAAACAGAGCGTCTTACAGTGTTCAATATAATCTGTTATTCTAATGATTCTCTTAGTATTTATGCTGCTGAACTAACTGACACAAATTGGAGTTTGAGGTCATAAAAAACTGTGTGTTTCATTTTCACTTGATGAGCTTTTGGGCTGGAGGTGCTAGGTGACAATAAGTGCAGTTTTACATGATTCCAAATGCAGTACATTGTTCTATGAAATCACGTGAATGTTGAAAGTGGCACCCATGTTCTAATTCCTTTTCCAAAAGATGTAGCATCTTCTCTGAAGCACCCAAAGGATTTTTCACCTGGAAGGTAAACTCTCTTTCAAGACTATTAGCAATGTGGGGATCAATGATGGTGCTAAAATCAATCGATCGGTGGTAGTCATTGAGTTTTTACTAAGTGCAGAGCACTCTACTAAGCACTTAGGAGAATATAATGTAATAGAGTTGGTAGATACATTTCCTGCTGACAATGAGCTTAATATCTAGAGGATGAGACAGACAGTTCTGAAAAAAAATGTGGATATGTACATAAGGGCTTTAGGCTGAGGGAGGAGTGAATAAAGGGAGCAAATCCATGTGAAGGGTGATGCAGAAGGGAGTGGGAGAAGAGGAAATGAGGACTTAGTCGGGGAAGGCCTCTTCGAGATGTGCCTTCAATAAGGCTTTGAAGGGAGGGATAGTGATAGTCTGTCAGCTATGAAGAGGAAAGTTTTTCCAGGCCAGAGGTGAGAGGTTGGTGGAGAAATAGATGAGATCGAGGTACAGTGAGTAGGTTGTCAGTAGAGGAGTGAAGCGTGTCGGCTGGGTTGAATTAGGAAAGCAGCGAGGTAAGAAAGGAGGGGGCAAGGAGATTGAGTGTGCTCACAGTCTTAATCCTCATTTTACAGATGAGGTAACCGAGGCCCAGAGAAATTAAAAGATCTGTCTATGGTTTCACAGCAACAAATTGCAGAGCTGGGGTTAGAACCCAGGTCCTCAGACTCCCAGGCCTGTGCTTTGTGTTCAGCCGTAATCATCTCCATTAGTGCTCCCTGTCTTACCTCTCAACCCTCTCCTCTTGCTATTCCCCAGGTTTTGGCTCTTTGTTCCTCTCCAGCTAACTCTGAATCTAGAAGTCTGTGGAAGTCGGTGAGAATCTAGCCATTACGGACATTGCCTTTATACTTCAAGGAATTTCCTTAAGAATGATTGGCAATGCAAGCAATTGTAATTATTTGCAGTACACACGACTCCATTTATTGATCCAAGCAAGGGTAAAATTCCTTGAAAAACTACCGCCTAAGATACCTAATTGCTGCTGTAGTGTACGATTTTCGATTACAATGGGGGGAAATGTCTAGCCTTGTTGTTTTCAAGAAGGGAGCGACGTTACTGACCATCTAGACAGAGCAGAATAGAAATAGAATTATAGAGCTGTGAAAAAAAGCTAGTGTTCTCTGTGGTACCTTGGTTTTTTGTGTTCCAGTGAAAAGCCAAGAAGACACTATAATCAGCGAAAGTGAAAATATGCTTGAATAACTCTCTGTCCCCAAGGAGCACTCAGAGAATGAAAAAAAGTAAAGCCAATTCAAAGAACCCAGTACTTTGGCTCACAAATGAATGTAACTCTGATTTCAAATGGAAATTAAACCGATGGGCTGCTGACGTTTATTGAGAAAAGTCTAACGGCTCTTGGCTGCACAGATTAGAGTTTGTGGAGTTTGTCAGTGTTGTATCAGACTACTTTTCTTTTCTGTCTCTAAAGGGAGGCTATGCCGAAGGATCAGGTTAAGTAATATTGATATTTTATTAGAAATACCAGGCTAGCAGAGAGTCTTTCGATTTGCTTACGTATGGAACGGAACTAATGATCTGTGGTTCCCTCTGTTCCTCCCCCCTCCCTTCCCCTCCCATCAGCACTGTGCTCGTCCGCTCATTTGTATCTATTTTTATTACCTCATTTATTTTGTTAATGAGTTGTACATCCCCTTGATTCTATTTATTGCTATTGTTTTTTGTCTGTCGGTCTCCTCCGATTAGACTGTAAGCCCGTCAATGGGCAGGGATCGTCTCTATCTGTTGCTGAATTGTACATTCCAAGCGCTTAGTACAGTGCTCTGAACGTAGCAAGCGCTCAATAAATAGTATTGAATGAATGAATGAATGGTTCTCTTTTGAATAAATACAGAATTTCTCCAAATATCAAATGAATATTCACAGCATCTCTCATGATTGTTATAGTCATGATTTGCAAGTGATGAAATTGGTGTGTAGGCAGGGAGTCCTAAGATTCAAACTTACAATTGGGATTGCTGATTTTTCTATCTCAGACCCATAAAAGAGTACATCTCTTGTTTAATCTGAACAGTTCTGATGCAGTCAGTAGTTTTTCATGTATCAATCAATCATGAGGATTTATTGCATGTCTATTGTGGGCAGAGAATTGTACTACAGCCTTGCTACATGTTTAGCTGATGAAAATGAGGCTTTGGAGTTAGGGAACTGCTACTGGTGGTGGTAGTAATGATAAAGATAATAATTATGGTATTTGTTAAGTACTTACTATGTGCCAGGCACTGTACTAAACGCTGGGGCAGATACAAGCAAATTGTGCAGAGTCCCTGCCCCATGTGGTGCTCACAGTCTCGATCCCCATTTTACAGATACGGTAACGGAGGCACAGAGAAATGAAGTGAGTTGCCCAAGGTCACACAGTAGATAAGTGGTGGAGCTGGGATTGGAACCCATCATCTTCTGACTCCCAGACTTGTGCTCTTTCCACTAGGCCCGTGCTGTTCCTTGGAGGAGCTGGGATTTAAGCAACTAGCAAATTGTTGTACTGTACTCTCCCAAGCCCTTAATACAGTGATCCGCAAGCAGTAGGTGCTCAAAATCCACCATTACAACAGCTCCCTTAAGATGGACTCTCTTTGGTGTTCAGATTAGGACTGCGGAACTCAACCTCTTTTAAAACCACCTTCCATCAAAGTGAAATCAGCAAGGTAAGGTAGGAGGGGACAAGGATTAAGTGCTTTAAAACTGATGGTAAGGAGTTTCTGTTTGATGCGAAAGTGGATGGGCATCCACTGGAGCTTTTTGAAGAGTTGAGAAATGTGGGCTGAATGGTTTTGTAGAAAAATTATGCAGGTAGCGGAGTAAAGAATAGCCCGAAGTGGAGAAGAGAAAGGAGGCAGGGAGGTCAGGGAAGAGGTTGATGCAGTTGTCCAGGTGGGATAGGATAAGTGCTTGGATTAATGAAGTAGCAGCGTGGATGGAGAAGAAATGGTGCATTTTAGCGATATGAGAGTAGAACCAACAGGATATTGTAACAGGTTGAGTGACTGAGATGAATCTAGAATACTGCCAAGATTTGGGGCCCGTGAGACACAGGGGATGGTGGTGCTGTCTATAGCGATGGAAAGGCAGGGGAAGACAGGGTACAGGTGAGAAGTTGAGGAATTTTGTTTTGGATGTGATAGGTTTGTGGGGTCAGCAGGACATCTGGGTAGAGATGTCTGGGAAGCAGGACAAAATGTGAGACTGCAGAGAATCAGAGTGGTCAGGTCTGGAGAGATAAATTTGGGAATAATAAAGGAATATACCATCCCACCACCAAATTCCCAAGATCCCTTTCTTCACAGGTGCTGCTTCCCATTTCATTTAAGAATCCCACAGGAGAGTCTTCTAACCCCCTTGAAAAAGCCAGGGAAGGGAAGTTATTTTGAATTGCGATCCCAGGGATTTTATTCAACCTTCAATCCATTTTTCACTAAGCCCAAGAACCAGGCTGCAAGAATCACAGAAACCTTCTCTTAGCTGTAGGTGGTTGTTCATTTATTAATGTAAACATCATGTGCCTGGGATGTGTGAGTCCTAAAAATAAACTTACTGAGATAAAAATAGCTCTCTGGGAGCTTGGAGATGCTGCTTAATCAGAGCCAGCTGCAAGCTGTCTAGAAAATGTAAGTTATACGAGCCAGATGGCTTTTGCCCTTTTTGCTTTAGACAGCATGTAATTTGGATAACTACTTCTACAGTAATGCATTTTGCTTGTCATACTGTTTGATAAACATATTTGTTTAGAACAGACACTTCCAATTAGGGAGCTAGTAAAAATGTTAATTTATTTTAATATTTTCCCTCACAGGGAAGACAAAATGTAGTTCCATCTTGTTAGAATCTACCTGGTCCCCGAGAGTGGTGCTTTGAACCAGTTCCAGTCTCAGAGACTAATCTTTGTGTAATCTTTTTTATAAAAATAAATATTTCTTGCTATGGACTTTAAAGAAGCATTGAAATCGTAACAGCAAACTGCCCATGATATGTTTCTTTTGTTATCCAATCAAACCCTGAATACGTGAGATTAATGGTTTCTAAGTTACAAGATCATTTCCTCCTTTACCTTAGAATGATTTCTTTGATGCATCATCCTTCCCTGTAGTTCTCCTTGCTAGTTAAAAATACTTCTGTTCATGATTACAGGGGTTGCTTTTCCTACCAGTGTCAGGTACATTCCCCCATTGTTTATCAGTGGCCACTACTGAATTTATCTCATAATAATTATGGTACTTGTTAAGTGCTTCCTATGTGCCAAGCACCGTTCTAAGAGTTGGGGCCGATACAAGTTAATCCGGTTGTCTACAGTCCCTGTCCCACATGGGACTCACACCCTTAATCCTCATTTTACAGATGAGGTAACTGAGGCCCCATGAATTTTAGTAACTTGTCCAATATCACACAGCAGACATGTGGAGGAGCTGGAATCAGAACCCAGGCCTGGGCTCTATCTGCTCAGCCAGGCTACTTCTCATGCAGTTTCATCATTGCTACCATCAAAATTTCAAATCTTTAAACTGAAGGACTACTTTTAATCGATTAGCAGATGACAAACCCATAATCACATGCCAAGAGGGTAGGGATTATGTCTCAGCTATGTTGTAATCTTCCAAGAGAGAGAATAGTGCTTTGCCCAGACTAAATGCTCAGTAAATACTTTTAATTGATCAACTGATTGACTGATAGGCCTGGTTCTTGCCAGGAATTTGGTCGAATTTTATTTTCTCAAATAATCCTGTCCTGAAAGATTGTTTTAGAGCTGTTAAGAGAACAGCGATCATCATCTCGTTACTATACCCAATGACAGGAAGAAAATTTCCAGCAGGAGTTTGAGGGAAGGATGGTAGGAAGGGCAGCAAAAAACATCGCATTCTGCACCGAGTTCTCCTTCTCTGGCTCACTCTGAGTGCTTTTATTCCACCTTCTACCACTGACTCCCCTTTCTACCTCCTCCTCCTCCCTTTCCCCCCACCACAACCCCAACATCATTTCACAGATTTCTTTGTCAGGCTACTTCTTATTTTGTGTGACTTCGCCTTCTCATTGCTTAGGAGTCAACAGAAAGATCCTTATTTGCAGAGGCCACTTAGTGCAAGACCATTTCCGCCCCGTTCAGGAAATGAGGATGTCTAAAGGCATTTTTCTATTTTTGAATGCCACTGGCTCGAAGTCAGAACCTTAACACTATTTTCCTATATGTTTATATGCATTGTTTATTTCTGGAATATGATAATAAAGTTAGAGTATTCTCTTGGTTGGAGAGAGGCTATTTCAGCAATCTGGTAATAGACAAACTTCTGACTTGGGATGTGGAAAGAGAAAGCTGAGTTTTGAGGCAGATTCTAAAGTGAAATCTGAAGCACAGTTTGCCCTGTCAGAACTGCATTGTGGCATCTTTAGATGAAAGGAAAGGCCTACGTGCCATATTACACTCATGAGCCTTTTCTTTCTGGGGGTGGGTATTAAAAATAATCAAATCTTCAGCTGCACCTAAATTAAATGACCCAATGGGAGAGAATAGATATGAAATCCATAAAATGAGTCTTATTTATTTGATAGACTGTATTAACTTCTTCCAAGCTGTTACCGTCTATCATGCTCACACATATTTAGACACTTTCTTAAACACTTTTATTTTCTCGAAAGGAGAGCAGTCTCTCATCTCCTATGATCTGCATACATCACGTAAAATTGTAGTGTAGCACTTTGAGATATGTGTGATCCATTGCTTCACAGTTGTTTCATTGTCTTGTACCTCTGGAAATGGCCTTTCAAAGGTGATCTACTACTTGGTTCGATCATAAAATTCCTTTGCAGCCATCACGGATGACAATCATCATGCAGCTGGCCTGACAAATTCACTGTTCACTTGGAGTCTTCTGAAATTTATTACTGGCAAAATTATCTTTGGGCCAGGTCTTTAAAACCCAGCGCACCTGATTGAACCAGCAAAATGTCCAAGTGCCCTCTGGTTTGGAGTTAGAACTTGCTCCACATCTGGAGTCAATTGACTGTCCACCAAGTGTCTGTGTTAACACCCGCTGAAACAGGTGTCTACCTATATTAATTTTTCTAAATGAACCTCGCTTCTCAAAACTGGCCAGAAAAATGTTAGCGTGTTTTCAAAATGATTACTTTGGGCTGGGTCCACCCAGTAAAAAGAGAGGTGATTTCAGGCAGCAGAGCCAATATATCTGAATAATTTGGGCCAAAGAAAATCACACCTCAGTAGGTTCGAAGGCTATTAAAGCTTAGAATACCAAGCTGATCTATTTAACTAGCACAAAGCACAGCATGTGTTTTGAACAATGGATGGATAGAATAATAGACTTTGGAGTCAGGAGACCTAGGTTTGAACCCCAGCTTTGCTGCTCAGATTGCATAGAACTTGCCAAATCCCTGCCAAGGATTCTGGAAAGATTAATGAGCGATCACTTTATAAAGTGTTTTGGACTTCTTTGAAGAAAGTCAGGATGGTCACCTAAAAACAAAACAAAAAAAAACCCGTCATGGTATTTTATCACGAAGTAAAGAAAAATTTATTTAACAAACCAGTTTCTCCAAGAATTTAAAGCTACTCTCTGAGGTGGTTAAGAATCAATGATATTTATTAAGAGCTTACTGCGTATAGAGCACTGTACTAAATGGTTGGGAAAGTACAGTGTAATACAGGTTATAGATGTGATCCTCATCCACAAGGGAAGCAGTGCGAGTTGTACAAATCAGAGGTTAATGCCTACCTATGTGCCAAGCAATAATAATAATAATAATAATAATAATAATAATTGTAGTGGTATTCATTAAGCACTTTGTGTAAGACACTGTACCAAACACTGGAGTGGATCGGATGCAGTTCCTGTCCAGCATGAGGCTCACAGTCTAAATCCCCTTTTTACCGATGAGGTAACTGAGGCACAGTGAGGTGACTTGCCCAGGGCCACAGAGCAGACAAGTGGTGGATCTGGGATTTGAACTCATGAGCTTCTGACTCTCAGCTTTCACAGATACGTGATAATGAAGTCCGATACAGTCCCTGTCCCACAATAGGAGGGGGAAGCGTTATGGAATACCCATTTTACAAGTGAAGTAACAGAAGAACGGAGAAGTTGAGTGCTTTGCAAAGGTCACACAGGAGACAAAATGGGGAGCTAGGATTAGAACTCAGGTCCTTTGACTACCAGGCTCTTTCCACTAGGTTACACTGCTCTAGGATTCTGTGAGCAGCACTTGGGTCCCTGTCTGTAATTCATTTTAATATCTTTCTCTTGCTCTGAACTGCAAACTCCTCTGAGCAGGAAACATATCTACCAAATCTGTGATATTGCACTCTCCCAAATGCTTAGTATAGTGCTCTGCACACAGTAAGCGCTCAAAGAATACCACTGATTGGCGGATGCACTCACGGGTACTTGAAACATTTCCGTACATCTTATCTTACGAAGCCTTGTTAGGCACTTTTTCATACGAGTCAGTCTCCCACATTTGATTCTTAACTCCTGGAGGCCAGGGATCAAGTCTTTTAACTCTCCTCTATGCTACCAAAGGCTTAGTGTGGTGTTCTGTAATAATAACAATTCTGGTATTTGTTAAGCCCTTACTGTGTGTCAGGCAGCGTACTAAATGCTGGGGTGGATACAAGCAAATCAGATTGGACCCAGTCCCTGTCCCACGTGGGGCTCACAGTCTCAATCCCCATTTTACAGATGAGGAAACTGAGGCCCAGCAAAGTGAAGTGACTTGCCCAAGGTCAACCAGCAGGAAAGTGGCAGAGGCACTATTAGCACCCACGACCTTCTGACTCCCAGACCCGTGCTCTATCCACCGTGCCACGCTGCTTCCCGTACACAGGAGACTCTTAATAAATATCACTTGTGGATTGTATTTAAAAGTTTGTCTTAACAATGCATCAAAAGCAAAGCCCCAGGTAGTCCCTCTGAAGCCAGAAAGACAGGGTGTCACCTAAACACTTAGCAACCTAATGGAGAGCGACTGAAGTAGCGGGCAAGGATGGAGTCCATCAATGTGAAAATCGTCATCGTCGGTGAGCCTAGAAGTAAAACGTCTGCCTGGAGATTTCTCTTCCATAGTGTGGTGGTCAGAAATAGGTAACCTCATCAAATGTAATCCAACATGTTCCATTCTTGCGACAGCTTGCCGCTCCCATATGGGGGGGGGGGAGGGGGGAATTGGGCTAATTGCTTTTAAATGAATAATGGAGTACATTCAAGGGTATTTCTGGTGGAAGTGAAGGGGTCATTTATGAAAAATTATAGTTCCTTTAGTTGTTGAGGAGCACACGTGTTATGCTCTTGAGTCATGGCCTTTCTACACTTCTGAAGGGAAACACAGGAAGTGACCTTTAAAGGTGATAGATCCTGTATTAAAATTAAAGCACGTTTTGGAAACATTTGAGACTTAAAAGGTGTGAAATTTCTTTGAAAATGGACTTCGAATTGCACAAATTTGTCTTGCATGAAATTATTTTTAAAGGCTGCACCTGTTTGATTTTATGATCATCGGTTTCCAGAATAAGCAAAAACTTTATTCGCAGGTTAAACTTTCACTGAACAGAGAAACATGATTCCAAGTTCCATGTACAAGTGACTCTTAAAATAGTAACCGTGCTAGTTAGCTTTTTGAAGAGGAAGTCAAACTTTGAGAACGGTATTTAGTATTTTTTGACACAAACCAAACGATGAATTTTTTTAAAAAGGTACGCTGCCATTGATGCCCTGTGGTTCTGTAGATCGCAGGATAAAGGTGTTTTTTTTTTTTTAAGTAATGAAAGAAATAGTGGTATTTGTAAAGCACTTACTATATGCCAAGGACCTTACTAAGAGCTGGAGATGATACAAGATAATCAGGTTTGACACAGTCCCTGTCCCACATGGGGATCAGAGTGGAAGTTGGAGGGAAAAATGAATCCCTGTTTTATAGATAAGGAAATTTAGAGACACAGAAATAAAGTGACCTGCCCAAGGTCACACAGCAAGCAGGTGGTAGAGTTAGGATTAGAACCCAGATCCTCCGACTCCGCTGTCTGTGCCCTTCGATGGCCACGTTGAGCCTGGGACCGGGTTCAACCTTTCCTTTGTTTTTCAATGTCATCAGCATCAAGGTGGTGAGTTTCTACTTTAATTCCTTTTCTGTAGGTTCAGGTCTAAAGTCAGTACGCATTTTCTTCCTAAAAGTTCTGATCTCTGTTGAAGAAAGATATTCTGCAACTTAGTGATTGGGTAAAAATCCAGTGTGTCATTAGGGGCAAAGTCAGTTAAGAGTCACCAAGATTGTAGGTGATGTGATCCTGGTGTTTTGGAGTCAAAAGTTCCTAAAATATCTTATAGCAGCCAGGGAGTGACATGACCAAATTCAAAATGGACAGACAGGTTCTCTAAAAGTTAATAAGCTCAGGACAGTCAACAGTACATACTAATAATAATAATAATGTTGGTATTTGTTAAGCACTTACTATGTGCAGAGCACTGTTCTAAGCGCTGGGGTAGATACAGGGTAATCAGATTGTCCCACATGAGGCTCACAGACTTAAATCCCCATTTTACAGATGAGGGAACTGAGGCACAGAGAAGTTGTGACTTGCCCACAGTCACCCAGCTGACAAGTGGCGAAGCTAGACTGGTAAGCTCACTGCGGCCAGGGAATGTGCCTGTTTATGGTCATATTATACCCTCCCAAGTGCTTAGTACAGTGCTCTGCACATAGTAAGCGCCAATAAATATGATTGAATGAATGAATGAGTACTTTGTAGACTAGTATATTAAACCCTCGGGTCTAATCTTGCTCAAATGATGATGTGAACTGTACTAAAAAGCCTCTAGCAGGAGTTGCAAATCTGTTCCAGTCAGAGACACCACCTTTCAGGTATTTCATTATTTCCTTCCTCTCAGAGCTCTATAGCACAAATAAGTGGAACGGTAGCGGGTTACCGGGAAAGGATTCACGTCCGTTTCAATTTGCTGTGCAGAACAATTCCGAGGATTCAGGAAACAGGGTGGATCACAAGTAAAGAGGCCGTTACTGAACCAACAGAGAGATGGGAAGGAGAAGTGAGCAGATGATAACGGGAGAAGGAAGTAACTGGAAATAGAAAGACCGAAGAGGAAACACCACAGTGGAAATGGAAGAAGATGAAAGGATGTAGGCAGAGGGAGAGAACGCCAAAGTAGAAGGGAGAGAATGGAAAACAATAAAAAGTAGACAAGAGAAAAACAGCTTGTGGAAAGAACAATGACCTAGGAGTCATGGGTCCCGGGTCCTAGTCCCAGCTCCCTCCACGCCTGCTGTGTAATCTTGGATGTCACTTCACTTCTCAGTGCCTCAGTTTCCCCATCTGTAAAATGAGGATTAAATAACATTGCTTTTCTTTCACTCAATTAATCAGTGGTATCTCTGGAGGGCTTACCGTGTGTAGAACACTGTACAAAAGGCTTGGGAGAGTATAATAGAGATGGCTAGTGTACTACAGAGAAGCAGTGGGACTTGGAAAGAGCACAGGCTTGGGAGTCAGAGGGCATGGGTTCTAATGCTGCTTCTGCCACTTGTCAACTGGGTGACTTTGGGCAAGTCACTTGACTTTTCTGTGCCTCAGTTACTTCATCTGTAAAATGGGGATTAAGACTGTGAGGCCCATATGGGACAACCTGATAACCTTGTATCTATCCCAGTGCTTAGAACAGTACTTGGCACATCGTAAGCGCTTAACATAGCGATTGTCTCCATCTGTTTGCCGAATTGTACTTTCCAAGCGCTTAGTACAGTGCTCTGCAAACAGTAAGCGCTCAATAAATACGAATGAACAAATACCAAAAACAAAACAAACAATACAGACTGTGGGACAGTCTGAGAAGCAGTGTGGCTCAGTGGAAAGAGCACGGGCTTGGGAGTCAGAGGTCATGGGTTCTAATCCCGGGCCCACCGCTTGTCAGCTGTATGACTTTGGGCAAGTCACTTCACTTCTCTGTGCTTCAGTTGCCTCATCTGTAAAATGGGGACGAAGACTGTGAGCCCCATGTGGGACAACCTGATCACCCTGTATCGCCCCAGCGCTTAGAACAGTGCTTTGCACATAGTAAGCACTTAACAAATACTATTGTTATTATTATTGTCATCATTATTTTATCTATTCCAGTGCATAGAACAGTGCTTGGCACAAAGCAAGCACTTAGCAAGTTACTATTATCATATTTAGATAAATGCTTCAAATATGGATTCTAGAAATGAAGCAAATCAAAGTGAAGAAAAAAGAAGCCAAACAAAACAATGTTTATTGGAGGCGGTAGAAAAGAAGGCAGAGGCAAGAAAGGGGGGAAAAAACCCAGAAGACAGCAGAGTTGAAAATGGAGCAACATTAATATTTAAGGATTTTATTTTTAAAAATGTTCCCCTAGTGTCTCAGTACTTCCCTATATCTAAATAAAGCAGAGACCAAAGACTCTTTTAGAGATTTTGCCAGATTTTTTTTCCATATCTTTCATTGAGCTATGGGGGCACTTTACGGCTTGAATATTAAAATGCTAAACAGAACTTCCTCTATTTTGTACATCCCTGTTAGTTAGTTTGTTTGCATTCCTAAGTAGGTAAGAAAATAAGTCACACCCTGAGAAAATGCCAACATGACTGCTTGTTTTACACTTGTACTACCTCTTTTTATGAGGCCCAAATGGGAATTTTCAAAAGAAATAGAGCTTGCTAACCTCTTGCTTAAAAATACGCACCCAAGGACTTCTGCTTATTGTACATTTTGTTCACTTTCCATGTGATTTAGATTTTATCCGAGATGATTCTGGTAATCTTGCCCTGAGGGATAAATAGAAGCAGATAGATAAATCACACATTTTATTGCACAATTTTTCCTTATGCCCCCTGCCTATCCAGTTCTCTTTTTTTTCATTTGGTCTATAAAGTCACAGAAAAATGTGTTTTCCGTGAAATAGGCCGTTCCCTTCAATCTTAGCTGGAAAACTGTATTAAAGGAGTTGTACTCTCCCAAGCGCTTAGTACCGTGCTCTGCACACAGAAAGCACTCAGTAAATATGATTCAGACTGAATGAATATAAAACCATGTGGATATTTAGTTCTCTTATTTTGGTTTCATTTTGAAATTTGATGGGGATACTGTAGGTTCCATTAGAAGTACTTTTTATAAGGTTTCTATATCACATGGGTCACATCAGGATGTCTTATGAGGAAACTTAAAATGTAGCGTAACCATGAAAGTATTATTGGTAGTAATAACTGTGGAATCCTCCTTCCTTCATCTTTTTTTTCTACTGTCCATCATCGGGATTATTTTTGAACTCCAAAATCTGATGTAGTCTTCACGCTAGGTCTAATTACCAGATGGAAATTATTTCTTTTAATTTTTAAAGGGACTATTGTACATTTCTATTCTCTGTAATTTCTTAGGGTCCCTTTTGATCTTCAGTACCAACCAGGGAGAATAGGAGAGGGTCAGCTTTTCCACTGACATATTTTAACCTAGTCATAAGAAGAACCTTTGTAATTAGCATTAATCACCCCCACCACCACCACATGTTTTGTATTGAGGTTCTCCCTCTTCTTCTGGGTCACTAAAATGAGACTTTTGAGAAGGCTGAACTGTTCAGATGGATAACCATTCATTATTAGTGTTGTTCATGGGGGAACTAAAGTGCTTAGATTTATATCTGGCTGGCTGATTTCAAAACTTACATGAGAAAAGGCTTTGCAAAGGTAAGATCCTCACCTTTCAGCATCACACTTCCTCAGCATCAACTCACATTACTGTTTCCCTCTTGCTCTATCCACTCCTGGTAAACATTTTAGTACAGTCTTAATTTTTGCTAGGCTACAATTTCACCTACCAAGTTTTCTTTCCATAAATTTCTGATAATATTTTGAAAAATCATTGCTCGGAGACCTGGGCCGCTGCTTGTCAGATCACTTTTGTGCTTCAGTGTCTCATTCTAAACCGTGGTTCTAATCTTGTTCTCTATCTTCCCCCATCATGTCATAATAATTATATTTACATCGCCTGGTAATCTTCTGTGCTCAATATGTGTTCAAAAGATTTATTTGCATTTCTATCCTGAATACATTAAAATCATTTTGTGGGAGTAGTTTCATAAGCATTGAATCTCCTATAGCTTTCATGCCTATTCAGGTTTTCAAATCTGGTGGAGATGTTAACAATTTAGAAGCAAAAGAAATGCAAATTCCTCATAAACACTCATTACATATTCCCTGTGGACGTCTCATACTGATTAATTTCCAAGGAGCTTCAGATATCCCTGTCCACTTCTTTAGGTTCTGGATTTGACAGCTGGATTTGTTTGGTCTTTATTGCTGGGAAGTGAGTTTTATATAACAAATAATAATAATGATGGTATTTGTTAAGCGCTTACTTTATGCCAGATACTGTACTAGATATAAGCACAGTCCCTGTCTCGGGTCGGGCTCGCTGTCTCAATCCCCATTTTACAGATGAGGGAACTGAGGCCCAGAGAAGTGAAGTGACCTACCCAAGGTTACACAGCAGACATGTGGCGGAGCTGGGATTTGAACCCATGACCTTCTGACTCCCAGGCCCATGCTCTATCCACTACACCATGCTGCTTCTCAACTATAAACCGAAGGTGTTCCAATCTCTTAAATTCACTATTATGCAAGAAGCCTGATTTCAATTAAAATAAATCATTCCTCTCAGAAGAACACGGAATAATTCTACATAACCATTTTTTCTTTCTCTTCTGGCCGCAATTATTTTGTGTCTGTCAACCCTGCTAGCCTACCAAGCTCCATGAGCACAAGGATTGTGCCCTCTGAAGCTATTTAACTCTCCTAAGTGCTTACTATAGTGCTCTACGTAGAGTAGGGGCTTAATTAATAATACTGATTGATTACAGTAGAAACTTGGCATAACAAGATACCCTGGGAAAACAAGGACTGAAAGAAATATTCAAATCGCCTGAAATTTTTTTTTTTAAATCTGAGACTATCGAAAGTTGCAATATTTCTGAAATGGCCAAGGTACATATGATTTCATGAGTTTCATGTAATAGTATAAACAAGGTATGCACTAAACAAAGCAGAGGATATCTTTTAGCTGACATTTTGAAAAGAAAGAAACGAGTTCCAACATCTACATCAGCCCTGGTAACTATGCCCAGTAGTTGGGACACAGCATTGAAATTTTAGGACCTCCTATCTGCTTTATTTTATTCTCCCAAGTGCTGAATACAGTGCCCTGCAAAGTGTAAAAACTTATTAAGTATGATTGATGGATTACTCTCGTGAACCCTCTCAGAAGCATAATAACTAGAGAAGTCATTGATATGGAAAAAAGACCTATAGTTTAAATGAAAGAGGATAATCAATCAATCAATCAGATAAATAAGAAGCAGCATGGCCTAGTGAAAAGAGCACGGGCCCGGCAGTCAAAGGACCTGGGTTCTAATCCCAGCTCCACCATTTACCTGCTGTGTGACCTTGGGCAGGTCATTTAATGTCTCTGTACCTCAGTTCCCTCATCTGCGAAATGGTAACACAATACCTGTTGTCCTTTCTACTTAAACTGTGAGCCCCATGTGGGACCTGATTATCTCAATCTATCCCAGCACTTAATACAGAACTTGGAACATAGTAAGCATCTAAGAAATACCGCAATTATCATTATTATGTGCCACATTTCCTGGCTCAAAGATGCTATACCTGTGACCTTTCTTAGGAGCTTTCTGAAGTTGAATTAATAAGGATGGTTGTATCCAGATAAGATTGTCCAAAATCTCCTCCTAAATTGTAAATGACAATAAAGACTATTTCTTAAAGGCTGCATATTCTCTCCTAGCACTTAGTACAGTCCTCGCTACACAGTAAATGCTTAATGAATACGATCGATTGACTTACTGCCATTTCATTTAACACTTTGACTCCTTCATTTTCATTCTTTCTTGAAATTAGACAAGGTCCTACAAAATGGGATGATTAAATACAGTCTCTTCTCTCTGATAACATGGGAGTTACATAAGAGCTCAATAAATGCGACTGAATGAATGAAATATTGATGAAACACATATTAAAGGCAACTCATGATACAATAGGTGTGGCTAGATTGATACCTTGTCTTCTGCTGTCACGCTGTCTCCGACCAATAGCGACTCCTCGGGCACATCTGTCCCACATTGCTCCACCTCCATCTGCAGTCATTCTGGTAGTGGATCCATAGAGTTTTCTTGGTACAAATATGGAAATAATTTACCATGGCCTTCTTCCACACAGTAAACTTGAGTCTCCGCCCTCCACTCACTCCCATGCCGCTGCTGCCCTGCACGGGTGAGTTTCGACTTGTAGCAGATGGCCTTCCACTCGCTAGCCACTGCCCAAAGTAGGAATGGAATGGGTAGGGCTCTACTTGATTCCCCCTCCCATAGCTAAGATTGGTAGAGTGCTGGAAACTCTCCAGGTGTGATCCATTTTTTTTTTGCCATCGTATCACATTCTGTTTAATTGGATGAGTGTTGCTGTAAGAACATCCTACTTTCCTAAAAGTGCTCTATTCCAGTCATGAAATGAAAAAAAAAACATTTTATTGAAGAAATGCTCGTGTTGACTGGCCTTTCTTATATAGCCCCTCAAGAAAATTATTTCCCACATAGTCTTTTCCCAGTTTAATTACTTTAAAAGAAGTCATTCATGTTATCTTTACACTTCAAACTAGATGTCTTCCACAAACTATTCATCACTAAACAATAGATTAGATAGTGACAATAATGGAAATATTATAAGCAACAGAAAATTGTTCATGGTTGACTACTCTTGGGGTTTGACAGCTAATTTATAAAACACAAGTTATTTTTACCCAGCAAGACGATGTGACTGAATTAGAATTGCCTCCATATTATTCTGGGGAGTGTGTGAAAATTTATGCAAGCACAGGCAATCAACCTCCTTGATCACCAGCCTGAATCTTCCCTGCCGCTCTCACTGAAACATCCCTGTTTCCATTTTTATCCTGTTTTACTATGGAAATTTGGCCCTGAAATGATTTCTAAATGCTTGAGCGTGAAAAGATAGAGGAAGCCTAGGGTTCGTCCACTCCAAAATACGGCTGAAATCTTCTCGATCTGTAGATGGATATTCCAAAATCGAACCCCATCTGGGAAAGGATAAAAATTTCTAGAGTTTTGTCTGTGGTTTGTACATTTTCCCAAATTCTACCTTCAATGTGGAACCATAGTATACTGAAAGGGCTCCTTCTTTAAATACTAGGGTGTTCTCAGTATCATTATTTTACTTTGATCATAGGTCCACTGTGGGAAACATTAAAAAATAAATCTCAAAAGACAGTAGCTTCTCCCCAGCCATCCTGACCAGTTCCCCTGCCTGATGGGCATCTTGGTCAGTGTCTAGTCAGCAAAGACAGGTGACTGGTTTAGGTTAACCGCTCTGCTTCTACTCTCCTAGATGGTGGGTTGGGCAGCTTTCATTTCCAGATGCTTTGGATGCTATATTTTATTTTAGTAATGTTATCTATTAAGCACTTACTTGGTGCTAAGCAGTGGACTAAGCAAGGGATAGATATAACACAATTAAATCAAACACTGTCCCTAATCCACTTGGGGCCTACAGTCTAGGAGGGAGGGATTTAAGCTTCATTTTACAAATGAGGAAACTAAGGTGCAGAGAAGTTGAATGGCTTGCCCAAGTCACTTGCCTTGGCAAGTGGAGGAGCTGAGATTAGAACACAGGTCTCCTGACTCCTAGGTGCTCTTCCAACTGGGCCACGCTGCTGCTCATTTGTATCAATGGAGAGAATGGAGGAGGCTATTAGGTGAGCCGTTGAGCTTGTTCCCTTGTTTTATAGCCCACTGGTGCCCATGAGGAAGAAGATGCCTTCAGCGTGGCTCAGTGGAAAGAGCCCGGCTTAGGAGTCAGAGGTCATGGGTTCGAATTCCGGCTCTTCCACTTGTCAGCTGTGTGACTGTGGGCAAGTCACTTCACTTCTCTGTGCTTCAATTCCCTCATCTGTAAAATGGGGATTAAGACTGTGAGCCTCACGTGGGACAACCTGATTACCCTGTATCTACCCCAGCGCTTAGAACAGTGCTCTGCACATAGTAAATGCTTAACAAATACCAACATTATTATTAAAACAGATAACTGTTTATCAAAAGAAGAAGCAGAGTGGCTTAGTGGAAAGAGCACGGGTTTGGGAGTCAGAGGTCGTGGGTACTGATCCCGGCTCCGCCATTTATCAGCTCTGTGACTTTGGACAAGTCACGACTTCTCTGTGCCTCAGTTACCTCAACTGTAAAATGGGTATTAAGAGCGTGAGCCCCATGTGGGACAACCTGATTGCCTTATATCGACCCCAGCACTTAGAGCAGGGCTTGGTACTTAGCAAGCGCTTAGCAAATGCCATCATTATTATCGTTATCCACTTAATTACAGAGTTGGCAAATTGATAAATGAATCTTACATTGCTATATAACACTGACCTGCTTAGTTGCTACTTTAGTCATTTTGCTGTGGGAACTCCCGATGAAAATTAGGCTGATTAAGGGTGAAGGAGATTGAACAAATTATTATTGATAATAATAATTAAAAAACCCCAAATAAGCTTTTAAACAAGGCCAAGTCAGTACATAGGTGAAACCGATTGAACTCTTAAACCCGCCTCCCTGGCTCGATAACAGAGCAATGCACTAAAACTGCAGAGGGGTTTGTGAACTTGCTGCAGTGAGAGTTATATAATCAAGTAATTAATTGGCTGTAGCTTCCAGGTCTATTAGGGAGGTGAGGGCCCATCTCCAGAGGCCGATCGTAGCTCCTGTGGAGTTTAGAATCACTGCCCGCAGCACCAAGACTGAGAACAGTTATGCTTAGTTTGTTTTTTCTTCCTGAGGCCTTTTCTGGATACTTTTGCGCTAATGCCTCCTTTGCTGAAGGTTATTTCTACAATGACAAATAGAACCCAGATCTGAAGGTTTTCCAAGGGCTTTTCCCCTGCTCCTTTGGAAACTGCCTCATTTCTAACCGAGTCGTCCAGGCAGATAAATTAAGTCATTCATTCGTTTGATCAATGGTAGTCATTGGGTGCTTATTCTGTGCAAAGAACTTTTATAAGCTCTGGGAAATAACAACGATAAAAATGATAATAGTATTATTTATTAAGCACTTTCTGTGTTTCTAACAGTATATTAAGCACCATGGCTTAGTGGAAAGAACACAGGCCTAGGAGTCAGAGGACTTGGATTCAAATACTGGCTCTGCCACTTGCCGGTTATGGGACCCTGGGCATGTCATATAACTTCTCTGTGTCTCAGTTTCCTCATCCGTAAAATGGAATATAAATACCTGTCGGGGTCTGGAGCTGTGTCCAACCTGCTTAACTCGTATCTACCCTGACACTTAGAACAGTGCTTGACACATAGCACTGAATCAATCGATCATATTTACTGAGTGCTTACTATGTGCACAGCACTGTACTAAGCAGTTGGGAGAGTCTATTATAATGGAGTTATTATTATCAATTGTATTGAATGCTTACTGTGTCCAAAACACTGCACTAAGTGCTGGAGTTGGTAGACCTATTCCCTGCTCACAACAAGCTCACATTCATTCATTCATTCAATTGTATTTACTGAGCATTTACTATGTGCAGAGCACTGTACTAAGCACTTGGCAAATACAATTCGGCAACAGATAAAGACCATCCCTACCCAACAAGGAGCTCACATTCTAGAAGGGGGATACAGACAACAAAACAAAACAAGTAGTCAGGCATCAATAGCATCAAAATGAATGGAATTACAGATATATACACATCATTAATAAAATAGAATAATAAATACGTACAATTATACACAAGTGCTGAGGGGAGGGGAAGGGGGTAAAGCAGAAGGAGGGAGTAGGGGCAATGGGGAGGGGAGGAGGAGCAGAGGGAAAGGAGGGCTCAGTCTGGGAAGGCCTCCTGGAGGAGGTGAGCTCTCAGTAGGGCTTTGAAGGGGAAAGAGAGCTAGTTTGGCGGATGTGAGGAGGGAGGGCATTCCAAGCCAGAGTCTAGAGGGGAAGGTGAACATTAATATGAATAAATAAATTGAATTATGGTTATGTACAGAAGTTCAATAGAGCTGAGGGAGAATAAAGAGTCAAACACAGAGGGAAGTGGGAGAAGAGGAAATGAGGGCTTAGTCAGGGAAGACCTTTCGATGATATGTGTTTTTAATAAGGTTTTGAAGGTGAGGAGAGTGAATGTCGGTTAGACATGAAAAGGGAGGGCTTTGCAGGCCAGAGGCAAGACGTGGGCGAGAGATCGGCAGTGAGGAACATGAGATTGAGGTACAGAGAGTAGGTTGGCATTAGAAGAGCCAAGAGTGCGGGTTGGGTTGTAGTAGGAAATCAAGGAGGTAAGCTACGAGGGGACAAGGTGATCGCCTGCTTTAAAACTTTTGGTAAGGAGTTTCTGTTTGCTGTGGAGGTGGATAGGCAACCACTGGAGGTCCTTGAGGATTGAGGAAACATGGACCGAACCTTTTGTAGAAATAAATAAACTCACTTGCCCAAGCTCACACAGCAGGCAAGCGGTGGATCTGGGATTAGAACTCATGACCTTCTGACTCCCAGCCTGGTGCTCTCTCCACTACGCCGTGGGAGCAAATGAATTCTGTAAGAGAGTGGGTTGGGGATGGAGAGTAGAAGGAGACCCAGAGCTGAGCCCTGAGGGACTCCCACAGTTAGGAGGTGGGAGGCAGAACAGGAGTCCCGACAGAGACTGAGAATGAATGGCCGGTGAGATAGGAGAAGAACCAGGAGAATCAGTGGAGGCATGGTGAGATGTTTCCAGGAGAAGGGGGTGGTCCACAGTGCTCAAGGCATCTGAGAGGTCGAGGAGGATTAGGATGAAGTAGAGGCTGTTAGATTTTCCAAGAAGGAGGTCATCGGTGACTTTTGAGAGGGCAGTTTCTGTGGAGTGAAGGGGGAGATTGGAAGGGGTCAAGGAAATAGCAAAAAACAACAACGAAAAAGACAACCGGTGTCAGAAAGTGATCGTGACCAACTAGATTATCTTATATCTTCCCTAACGCTTAGTACAGTGCTCTTGGGACCGGGTACTAACCAATACCACTGGTATTGTGCATAAAGTACTTTACTAAGTGCTGGGATAGAAACAACATCCCTGTCCCTGACCCACATGGGTCTCGCAGCCTTATTGAGAGGGAGAATAGATATTGAATTGAGTGCTTAGTACAGTGCTCTGTACCAAATGAATCCCCATTTTACAGATGAGGAAACTGAAGCACAGATAAGTTAAATAACTTGCCCAAGGACCCACAGCAGGCAAGTGGCAAAACTGGGTGTGGAACTCAGGTCTCCCGACTACCAGTTGGAATGAAATCATAGGTTTTCCTGCTCTCTTCTAGATGACTTTTGGAAACGTATTTTGGAAATTATCACCCTTCAGGCTTTAGGTTTCATGCCACAAATTTGCTTAGTGCAAATCCACCTGATGGCAGCTGGCCAGTGACACAAATTTTATGAGGTCAGTAAGAAACCTGCAAACTCTGCAGTGTTTTTCAGACAGATGTATATTTTGCCTTGTGCACTCTCAACCCGTGTACATCTTTTGTCTCTCCACAATGTTACATGCATTTTATAGACTAATATAACCCTTGTACCTCTATGAGATGGAAGGGAGCGGACAGCTATCGCCGGCTCCATTCGGTAGTGCTGAATGAACAAAGAATGTGTGTTTGTCTGATCCAATTAAGAGGAGGAAGAGAATTAGTCCTTCCAACAGTGGAAATTACATAACCTAGTGATTAATTGTGGTAAAATAATAGCCATGTGGGTATCCTGTTTAGCAGGGGCCTTTCCCATTTCCTTTCTAGTAAGACATTCACAATAGTTACTTGTTTTAAGTTTTCTTTCACTCCACTTTCTCCCTCTCCCTCAAGTCCAATATAGTTATAGTGCTTAGTTTTCTTCTATCTTTTGATGATATTTTTTCTGCTTGCCAAAAAGTACTGGTCCAGAAAATGTTAACTTGCCTATCTGATTCATGATGTAATATTTGTTTCTGCTCTTCTGTTTTCTATTTTCTCTCATCCAAACATTCTGATTTGGGTGTTCATTTCCGATTTCCTCAGTGCCATTGAGTAGCTTATGAGACAAATAGACTGTGTGCTCCTTATGGATAGGGAACGTGCCTCCTAACTCTGTTATATTGTACTCTCCCAAGTACTTAGCATAGTGCTTTGCATCTAATGGATATATGAATGATTGATAGCCGTCCTGGTTTCTTTCCTTATAGATGATCTGATTTTAAACATCAAAGTGTCTGTAGATAATAGCCTTAGTAGCCCAGATAGCCTTAACAGCCCATATCTAAGAATGATCTTTCCTTGTGATGATGTCAATTTTCACTGCTTGACTTCACTGATGAAGTCGGCCAACCTGCTGAGGAAGATTTAAATAAGATTTGAGCAGAAATAGATGTCATCATCATCATCATTATAACTAGGGCTTGATTTCCCCTTAGAGACACTAGAGAATGAAAGTATTTCCCCTTGGAAAATAGTAATATTAGTAGTTGTAATGATATTTATTAAGCTCTTCTTGTGTGCAGAGTACTGTACTGAGTGCAGGGGGAGAATGTACAGGTGGGAATTACACATGGCTCACCATTTAAGAATGTGATAGACTAGATTTGTGTGCTTAGGCTGAAATCTTATACAATTTTCACCCATGACTAGCTTAACCCTCATTTACCTTCCTTTTTATCCCAGATATAATTTGGAGAGAGAAGACAAACTCATCGCATGCAAAGATTCTGTCTAGGGTTCCCAGGACAAGAATCAGGCCCGCTGCCTCAAGCTCAGGTCAATACAGAAAGCTCAGCTTCGTGTCCCCTCTACCCTCCCAACACACACACACACATGCACACACACACACACCAAGGTGAATCAAATTCACTCTACTGGCCAGGAGCCAATCCCAAACCAGACTATTCATTTCTTTTTTTTATAAAAGGTGTTTCTTAAGCACTTACTATATGCCAAGCACTGTAAGCACTAGGGTAGATACAAGCAAATCAGGTTGTACCACACGGGGCTTCTCAGTCTTAATCCCCATTTTGCAGATGAGGCAACTGAGGCCAAGAGAATCAAAGCGACCTACCCAAGGTCACGCAGCCGACAAGTAGCAGAGCCTGGGAGTCCCTCTGACTCCCAGGCCCGTGCTCTATCCACCAGGTCATGCCACTTATTCCGCACAACCCTGGAACCATTCCGGAGACCTGGATGATGACTGTCTCCCAAATGTCTCTCTGTCAAACCTGCAAGGGCTATGAAAGTTTTTTTGTTTTAGACCAATAAACCTAAGGTTTGCCTAGGTCTTTTTCCACATCATTATTGTGTTTACTCAGAACACACTGAGCACTATTTGAAGTTACCAAATAACCACCAACAGCATCAACAAAAAATGCGGCCTAGTTAAAAATATATATTTTATTTCCCCATTTGGGTTGGCTTTAAGGCTTCTGCAAAAATGGAACATGCCAGTTT
This sequence comes from Ornithorhynchus anatinus, assembly GCF_004115215.2. Taxonomy (NCBI): domain Eukaryota; kingdom Metazoa; phylum Chordata; class Mammalia; order Monotremata; family Ornithorhynchidae; genus Ornithorhynchus; species Ornithorhynchus anatinus. Next base: position 61,834,034 of record NC_041735.1, on the reverse strand, counting down.
CACAGCAGGAAGCGATAGATAGTACAAGATGAAGGGGCCCAAAATGTTCAGGATTAGAAGATCTGGGTGGCTGTAAGTGAGGTAATGATCATCATTAGGTGATAATAGTACCGTTGTGCTGTTTTATGAGGCAGGAATACAGCTACCAAGCAGATAAACTGTGGGGGTGAGGACTGCGTTTATCCTGTGGAGGGGAAAGGATTGTTGCCGAATAGCACAGCATGACGGTAGTGATTTCTCTTTTCTGCGGCAAGGGCTTATACGGAACTTTTTAAAAATAAAATGAGAAACTTCCCAATCAGAGGCAGGCCCGCTGCCTAGCAGGAGACGAAGAAAACCCAAAACAGGGCAGGTTGGGCATGAGAGTGGCGATTTGTCTGGTTGAGGGGCTGGTCTGTCCTCTATCTCCTTCTGATGCAGCACCAGCTCCCTTATTGTTGCCATTTTTATTTTCAACACTCAGCCTTCCCTCAGCCTCGACAGCTTCCACTGAGTTCCGAGGCTCGGATGCAGCACCTGTGTTCAGAGGGATCTGGGAGGGGAATGCAACTTCTCTGGAGCAAAAGAAAGAAGGGTCAGATGGACACCATGGAGAAATACCAGGTACTGCAGATTTCTGCAGAGAACCTTTTATGTGTCCTTAGGACCCCATTAGGATATGTTGCATAATCAAGCACCAACTGTGTGTAGAGTCCGGTATTAAGGACTTGGGAGAGTAAAATAGAGATAATAGAGTCGATCCCTGCCCACAAGGATTGTACAGACTATCTGGGGAGGCAGACCCCCAAATCATTTACAGGAAGGTGGAGTTTAAGGATATGTACAGAAGAGGTAGGGGAGGATCGGGTGGGATGAGCACCTAAGTGATTAAGAGGTGAGGACTCAATCTAGCAATCGATCGATCGTATTTATTTAACTCTTCCTATGTGCAAAGCACTGTACTAAACACTTGGGAGAGCGTAATACAGCAGAATTAGCAAGCCCATTCCCTGCCCACAAGGAGCTTACAGTCTTGACGGAGTGAAAGGGCACAGCGATCCAGTAAAGGACAGATAGGGTGGTAAAATAAGAAATTAGTCAGGGAAGCCTTCCTGGAAGAGATGCCATCTTTTTATAGGACTTTGAAGATGGGGAGAGCAGTGGGCCATGTGAACTTCTTAACATAATTGATGTAAAGTCTGTCTGCTGCTTCCAGTTTGGCAGAGGCGTGTCTAGGATTTTACAGATCAGTAGTCACCCAGTGAAACTTGAGTTCCTCAGGGAAATATAGATTCTAGTCCTTCAGGAAAAACATTCAGGAGGAAAGTAAAAAGAACCCGACACCCTGGAGGGAGAAACAACGTTGTATTGTTCCACGACTTATCAGCCAGCGACATCAACCCAGAGAGATTCTATTTCATTTTGGTACTATTTTAATCATCCTTGAGAACATCAATGACTAACATGTTGAAAAAGTTGGAACTTTGGACCATTTCAGTTTGTTCTTCTGTTTAACAAAGGTGTCTGAGAAGCAAGAGAATTGGGAAACTTTATTCAGCGAACAGATGACTTTGCAGCCTTTCATCTCTCATTCCTTACAATCATCTTTACATGTCCAGTACTATCAGGCTTTCTATTCCCAGACGCAGGCTCAAAGATCTCAAACCACCAATTATAAAGCGTGTGAATAAAAGCTAGGAAAGGGGCTTGGGTTATATAGTTCATCTTGCCTGTTTCTTCCTCTGGACATACACCATTTTTTAAAAACTAAAAGAGATAAAAGATATTCTGTAAAGGTCATGGGCATGAGATGTTCTTGAAGAATTCACTTTAGCTGTAGTTTTTTACAGCCCTATTTCTAGAAAATTCTAGTGCTTGATTTTGGTGCCAGAAAATTTGAGGGTCTGATGACTAGAAACTAGGTAACTTCTCTAGAAAAAAAGTATGATAATTTACTTATATGAATTTCAGGGAGAAATATCCCCTGGAAGATAAAGGACATTAAACTCATAAAAATGCTTTATTGTTTAATGTTTTGTAAACTTATGATTGCTTCGTTTCCTATTATATTTTGAACAAGACTTGAACTCTATTAGTAAGTAATGAAAGAAGATCAATCACTTAATCGTATTTGTTGAACCTTACATTGTGCAGAGCACCGGACTAAATGCGTAGGAGAGTGCAATATAACAGAGTTGGTAGATGTGATAAAATGGAATATACTCTTGAACTGAAAGTATCTCTTAAATTCTAGAGTTCTCTAAATTTTATTATATCATTACTGATAGCTTGCAAAAGCATTTAGGGCTAAAGAGGTATTCAAATTTCCAGTCCAGTTTTGATCGATTGGTTTTCTTATTTAGCAGGTGTTTAAGATCAACCAATCATATTTCTTAAGTACTTACTGTGTGCAGAGCACTGTACTAAGTGCTTGGGAAAGTTCAATATACTAGAGTAGGTAAACACATTCTCTGTCCAGAAGGAGCTTACAGTTTAGAGGGAGAGGCAGACATTAAAGTAAATTATGGATATATACATAAGTCCTGAGCGTGGGGTTAAATGAAGGGTGTGAATCCCAGTTGCAAAGATGATGCGGAAGAGAGAAGGAGTAGGGGAAATGAGGAGATGAGGAAGGTCTTGTGGAGGAGAAGTGATTTTGATAAGGCTTTGAGGGAAGATATTGTCACATACACCTCTCGGGGTCGCATCTGGAGAATTTCCGGTCTTCTACCAGTCTCAACTACAGGAGGGAGAGTCAAGCAGAGGCCTGTCCATTCCATTCCTAGCTTGGGCAGTGGCTAGAGAGTGGAAAGCCATCTCCTATAAGTCAAAACTCACCTGTGCTGGACAGCAGTGGCACAGGAGAGAGTCAAGAGCAAAACTCAGGCTTACTGCATGGAAGGGGGCTACTGGATTTTTCCCAGGAAAATTCTATGGATCCACTACCAGAACGATTGAAGATGGAGGTGGGGCGTTCTGGGAGAGATGTGTCCTTGGCATCGCTATGGGTCAGACTCGACGGCATAAGACAACAACATTGTCACATGCCATCTTAAAATATTGTATATAGAGGACAAAGTTGTACATATAGTCGCATATAGAGTACACAGTCCATACATTCCTTTTTTTATTGAATAAAGTTTCCATGATTGTGGTACATCATTCTCGTTCATCTTCAGATTGAAAGTTGCTTAAGGGCCGGGATCTCTTCTAACACCTCTGTGGTACTGGACCTTCCCAAGCTCAATAAATACCACTGATTAAGACTGGTTTTAGGAGCCATAATGGAATGGGTTTGTCCTCTCACCCTCATTTCATTCCACCATAGGCTTGGTATATTGTGTGAAGCTCCCAGACCCCGGAAGCTTGGCACTCTGAAGGAGTTCTCCTCGGTGGAACAGTAAGCTGAGATACATGAAGGAAATCTCTATTGTGCCAAGAATTTAAATTTTGCTTGCAAGTCTCACGGGTCACATGCTCACATTTCCCCCTGTATAAATCTGGCTCCATATCTTTACAAAAACCTGTAACTGGCAAGAGCCTCCTGATTAACCTCAGGAGCACATAGAAGCTCATTGTGGGCAACGAATGTGGCTGTTTATTATTATTTTGTACTTTTCCAAGTGCTTAGTACTGTGCTCTGCACACAGTAAGCGCCCAATAAATCCATCACCTTGCCCCCTCCTACCTCACCTCCCTTCTTTCTTTCTACTGCCCACCTCGCACGCTCCGCTCCTCTGCCGCCCACCTCCTCACCGTCCCCCATTCTCGCCTATCCCGCCGTCGACCCCTGGGCCACGTCCTTCCGCGGTCTGGAACGCCATCCCTCCTCACCTCCACCAAACTAACTCTCTTCCCCTCCTCAAAGCCCTACTGAGAGCTCACCTCCTCTAAGAGGCCTTCCCAGACTGAGCTTCCCCTTTTCCCTCTGCTCCCTCTGCTGCCTCTCTACCCACCCCTTCACCTCCCCTCAGCTAAGCCCCCTTCCCCCCCGCCCCCTTCCCTCTGCTCCTCCACCTCTCCCTTCCCCTCCCCTCAGCACTGAGCTCTTCTGCTCATTTGTATATATATTTTATTACCCTATTTATTTTGTTAATGAGATGTGTATCCCCTTGATTCTATTTACTGGTATTGTTTTTGTCTGTCTCCCCTGATTAGACTGTGAGCCCATCAATGGGCAGGGATTGTCTCTATCTGTTGCCGATTTGTACATTCCAAGCTCTTAGTACAGTGCTCTGCACATAGTAAGCGCTCAAAAAATACTATTGAATGAATGAATGAATAAATACAATCGAATTGCACAGAGTCAGGTTGCAGTCATCCAAAATCCAGCCAGATAATCTGGGTTCAAGGATGACTCATTAAGGCACTCAGTCAGCTCTCACTCCTCTGGCCTAATGGGTAAGATACAGGCTCAGGAGTCAGAGGACCTAGGTTCTTATCCTGGATCAGCCATTTGCTTGCTGTGTGGCCCTATAGTCAGTCAATCAATCGCATTTATTGAACACTTACTATACACAGAGCACTGTCACTTGACTTTTCTGTCTCAGTTTCCTCATCTGTAAAATGGGGATTTAATGCCCATTCTCTCTCCTACTTAGACTGCGAGTCCCATGTGGGACAGAAACACAGTTCCTGTCCTGATTAAAGTATACCTCCCCAAATCTTGGCACAGAGTGCTTAACAAATACCAGTCTTGGTATTCTATTTCCGCTCTCTCCTAAAACATTCCAGCTCTCATGATTTGCTCCTCCTTCTTATGGTTCCTCAATTTAATCGGTCTCATCATAGAACCCTCGTTTAGAGAAGCAGCGTGGCTCAGTGGAAAGAGCCTGGGCTTTGGAGTCAGGGCTCATGAGTTCGAATCCCAGCTCTGCCACTTGTCGGCTGTGTGACTGTGGGCAAGTCACTTAACTTCTCTGTGCCTCAGTTCCCTCATCTGTAAAATGTATGTCTACCCCAGCGCTTAGAACAGTGCTCGGCACATAGTAAGCGCTTAACAAATACCAACATTATATCCTCCCTCCTACTTAGAACTCTTCCTGGTTCACAGCCAGCAGACCTCTAAAGCCCTTCTGAAATCTCACCTCTTCCACAAGGCCTTCCCTGCTTAACTCTCATTTCTCCAACTTCAGCACTTCTGCATCACCTAAGCACTTGAGATCTCCGATTAGACTGTAAGCCCGTCAAAGGGCAGGGACTGTCTCATCTGTTACCGATTTGTACATTCCAAGCGCTTAGAAAAGTGCTCTGCACATAGTAAGCGCTCAATAAATACTATTGAACGAATGAATCTCCCCTTCCCAACCCTGCTCTCCAACCCGGCCCCAGTAGGATTTAGGTATAAATCTTAAACTGCTACATCCATCAACCTATTCTTGACCCAGAGTAAACTCGGTAAACACTACCGATGGATTGGTCGATTGGGAATCCTGGCTGGGAGTTATCTGAAAGAATTTAGTCTCCAAGGCTTCTCTGAGGTGAACTCGGTTGCTGGTTCAAAATTAGCAAGTTATTTTGAGGGAGAACATATGCTCTGTATCAGATGGAGCCAGCGTGGGGATGAGAGACTTCACGGCGTGTTCAAACATGCACTTCAGACAATCTGGGGAGTGATTGTGTGAAGCTCCCAGACCCTGGAAGCTTGGCAGTCTGAAGGAATTCTCCTCAGTGGAACGGTAAACCGAGATGCTTGAAGGAAACCTCATATGCGATGAAATTTTATTGTGCTTGAGGTCCCAGGTGACGATAGTCCCCCATCATTCGATCAACCAATCGTACCGACTGACTGCTTACTATGTGCAGAACACTGTACTAAGCGATTGGGAGAGCACAGTACAACAGAGTGGGTAGAAACATTCCTCGCCCACAATGAGTTTCCAGTCTAGAGAGGGAGAGAGACATTAATATAAATAAATAAATGGGTATGTACATAAGTACCGTGAGGCTGAGGGGTGCAAATCCAAGTTCAAGGGAGACATAAAAGGGAGTGGGAGAAGAGGAAATAAGGACCTAGTCGGGGAAGGCCTCTTGGAGGAGATGTCCTTTTAATCAGGCTTTGAAGGTGGGGCGATGTGATGGCTGTGAAGAGGGAGAGCGTTCCAGTCCAGAGGCAGGATGTGGACGCAGAATCGGCGGCAAGATCGACGAGATTGAGATACAGTGAGTAAATAAATGGGCATTAGAGGAGTGAAGTGTGAGGGCTGAGTGTGCGATCATTGTGAGTAATTGAAAGAACCACATTACCACCTCTCCATTCGTTCCCTCTCTAGTTCCTGCTGGGGAAATTGCGCTATCCTCTCTTCTGTACCTCCTCCCTCTGGGAATCCCATTGTGTTTTGCCCTTTTCAGTCAGTTACTCTCTTTTGGGTCTGGAACTCCCTTCCCTCTCATATCTGAAAGTCTACCACTCTCTCCACCTTCAAAACCCTTCTAAAATCACAGCTCCACCAAGAGGCCTTCCCTAATTAAGCCCTCATTTTCTCTATCCATCCTTCTCTCTGCATCAACTATGCCCTTCGTTGTGAACCCCTCAAGCGCTTTCGGACTCACTGCAGCCCCACATCCCTTAGATAAATAAACTCTACTCTATTTACCCTGTCCTTATTTTAATGGCCGACCTTCCCCATAGACTGTTAGCTCTTTGTGGGCAGGGCTTTCGCTTACCAACTCTATTGTATCGTACTTTCCCCAGTGCTCTGCACGGAGTAAGTTCTCAATATAGACTACTGACTGATTGATTGATTGATCAATCAGGAGAATATCCAGATAGGGGTAGGGAAGTCTGGCCAGGTACACATATGGGTTAAGGTACCTGGATAGATAGAGAGGTTTCCAGAAGCGATGCAGCCTGTTGGGCGGAGCACAGAACTGGGGGTTGGGAGAACTGGGTTCTAACCCCGACTGCCCCACTTCCCTGCTGTGTGACCTTAGGCAAGTCACTTAGCTACTCTGGGCCTCAGTTTCTTCATCTGTAAAATGGAGATCAAATACCAGATCTCCCTTCCTCTTAGCCTATAAGCCCCATCTGGGACAGGGACTGATTCTGATTTGATTTCATTGTATTTGTCGTGGTTCATAGCACAGTGCACAGCACATAGGTCAGCACTGGGCACAAATAGCCCAGTTATTATTATATTATTATTGGTGGTTGTGTGAATAAGTGTCCAGGGTATCTTCAGGCCTATTGTGATCTGGGAATTGAAGGAAACCTCCATCCCATCCTCTCCATTCCCTACTCAAATCAATCAGTCAGGGGCATTAACTGAGCGCTTACTGGGTGCAGAACATTGTACTAAGTGCTTGGGAGAGTATACTACAACAGGGTTGTTATATACATGCCCTGCCCACGGTGAGCTTACAGTCTAGAAGGGGAGAAACAAATTTCCTAGGGGCAAAGTCTTCTTGGGAAGCCTGAATTAGGTAGTTGGGGGGCAAAACCTTACTGGCTTCCTTGGGCACTGCCCCAACTTTTATCTTCACTCCCCCAGAAGAAGCAGTGTGGCTTAGTGGAAAGAGCATGGGCTTGGGAGTCAGAGATCATGGATTCTAATCCTGGCTCTGCCACTTGACAGCTGTGTGACTTTGGGCAAGTCATTTAACTTCTCTGTGCCTCAGTTACTTCATCTGTAAAATGGGGAATAAGACTTTGAGCCCCACGTGGGACAACCTGATTACCTCATATCTACCCCAGCACTTAGAACAGTGCTTGGCACATACTAAATGCTTAACAAATACCATCATTATTATTATTATTACCCAGTGGTAGCAGGTCTCAGTGGTAATCTCATATCTCAGCTCACTTCTTTCCATCTTTTGTTTCTCCCTCATCCACCCCAACTTCCTTGATTGTCTTTCCTTTGTCTTCCCAACTCTATTCCCTAAACCTGACTCTGCTCTCCCAGCTTCCACCTCTTTACCAGGGAGCTGGACTTAGAACCGGAGGCATCGGCTCCAAATTTCTAGCCCTAAAGGCTCCTTGCCTAATTAATCAGTAGTATTTATCGAGCGCTTAATGTGCACAGGACCCTGTTACAAGCCCTTGGGAGAGTACAGTGCAATAGGGCTGGTAGTCACAATTTCTCCCACAAGGAATTTACAATCTCTAGTGGGAGGCAGACATTAAAATGAATAACAGATGGATCTCCTGTTCACTGCTAGGTGGACTGCCCAGTGGGTTTCTTGTCTGGCTGATTTCAAAGTACCGATCCAGGAGACTATCGCATCCTGGTGGGATCCGTACAACTGCAAGAGTAGAATGGGAGAAGCCCTGGATGCAACTGACCCTAGGAAGGGAAGAAAGTCCCCAGAATCCAACTTGTTAGAGAGTGTTCTAATACCTATTCAGGACAGGAAGAAGAGATCTCCTTAGGGGCAGGGATTGTGTCTACCAACTCTCTTGCTTCGTACACTCCCAAGGGTTTAATACAGTATTTTGCACACACAATAAGTGCTCGTTAAATACCACTGATTGATTTGCTCTCGAGAACACAAGTAGGAGATGGAAGGGAAATAACAAGGAACCAGGAAGCCCTCAGCAATGTAATGGGGAGGGCAGAGAAAACTCTCTGACCCATAAAGGGAAATGTAAGCTCCTTGAGAACAGGAATCTTGTCTTCTAGTTCTTTTACAGTAATAATAAAGGTATTTTTTAAGTGCTTACCATTTGCCAGGCACTCTTTGAAGCACGGGGATAGACACAAGCAAATCAGTTTGGACAGAATCCCTGTCCCACCAGGGGCTCACAGTCTTAATCCCCATTTTACAGATGAGGTAATTGAGGTACAGAGAAGTGAAGTGCCTTGTCCAGGGTCACATAACAATCACAGGGTGGACCCAAGATTAGAACCCAAGTCCTTGTACTCTTCCAAGAGTGTAGTACAGTGTTCTCTATACAGTTGACACTCATTGGTTACTATTAATTGATGGAAAACTAGTCCAAAATCATGATTTGGAAATTTTAGGATTTTCAATATGGTGAGAATAATTATGGTATTTGTTGAATGCTTATTATTTTCCAGGCACTGTACTAAGCACTGGGGTGGATACAAACAAATCAGGTTGGACACAATCCCTGCCCCACATGGGGCTCACAGTCTCAATTCCCATTTTACAGATGAGGTCACTGAGGCCCAGAGAAATGAAGTGACTTGCCCAAGGTCACACATAAGACTAGTGTTGGAGCTGGGATTAGAACCCATGACCTTCTGGCTCCCAAGCCCATAGTCTATTCACGGCGCCATGCTACTTCACCATGTGCCATGCAATGTATTATTACATCTATTTGTTTTACCAAACAAATACAGCATCCTCATCTCCAGAGGCAGGAAGAGAACCACAGTAAGGTCAACCCCTAAACTAGCTCACCAATACAGCAAAAACTGGCTGAGGAAACTATTTCTAGCTGAACAGTGGGGGAAGCAAAGATGTGAATCAATTCTCCAATTGGATATCTTTTGAGGAATTATTTTTGAAGACTAGAAAGGACCTTACGGATACTGGCAGTTTAATTCTTTTCTTTGTCATTAAAGCAGGCAATTATCTCTAAAGATGTAGAGTAATTCAAATTTCAGGTGACAAAATTTAAATGCAAAGGTACCAGAAAGTTAGGTTCTTGTGAAACCAGTATCTGCTCCACATTTCACCTTTGGCTTATTAAAGTCCACATTTAATAGCATAATTAAAAATGTATTAAGTTTTATATAGGGGAGGGTCTACATCAGTGGAGAACTGTAAATTCTGTCTTGCTTGGATTTTTGGTTTTTAAATATGAACATACTAATCTTAAAATTATTTTTCCATAGAGTAGTGTTTTTTTCCAAACAAATGAAGAATGTAGCATTTTAATGAACTGTTGCATAACTCCATTTGAGGCAAAGGAAGTGTACCTTACATTTGATTAGAGTCATTTTGTTTATTTTAACTAATTTAAATGTGTTTACTCAAAAGGTTTAAATAACACTTGAACAAAGGCAATTTCCTCCCCAGTCTGATTAATTTAAAACCAATTAGAAGGATCCGTGAAGTGAAACCTAGTGTAGTAGTTTAAGAAGATTACAGATTTCTGTGGACTTTGATCATGTGTAAAAGATTCTGCATCATTTAAAAAAGCCGAACTGGAGGCCAGTAAAACCCAGATGTTCAGAATTCATTCATCTCTAAGCCTGACCTGATTTTATTCCAAGATGGCAGGCACAGAGGTGAACTCATCATCACCATCATCTTCATTTAAATTCTTATTGAGTGTTTAAAATGCATATGTTGCTGTTCCAGAGCTGAAGAATAAATATCTGAACAAATTTACGACAGTCTTCCCCTTAGAATCTCACAACCTAGGAAGAAATACCTGAAAATGAACATTTAATCAAACCCTGCCCTGTAAAATTTCTCTCTTTGCCTCCAAACTAATTGCCTTTCTGCCTTACTCCCTCACCTGTCTGCTGTGTGAACTTAGGCAAGTCACTTCACTTCTCTGTGCTTCATTTATCTCATCTGTAAAATGGGGATTAAGACCGTGAGCCTCGTGTGGGACTTGAACTGGGTCCAGTCTGATTAGCTTGTGTCTACCTGGCACATAGAAAGTGCATAACAAGTAGCATCAAAACCAAAACCCCAAACTCTCCTCTTGTCTTCTTTACTTCTTCTAACCTGTTTTCTTCCCTTCCTCCACTTTCTCCCACTTTTCTTCCTTCTTTCTTGTCCCTCTCCCTCCTTCCTTTCTTCTTCACCTAGAAACTTTATTCAGCTTTGGCTTCACTATCACTGTCCTCTCCTGGTTCTCCTCCTTTTTCTCAGCTTGCTTTTTCTCATTCTCTTTTGTGGGCTCCTCTTCTGCCTTCCCCCCCCAACTTTGGGGGTCCCCTAAGGCTTAATTCTGGGTCCTTGTCTATTCTCCACTCTCCTCCACTCCCTTGGAGAACTCTTTCATTCCCATGACTTCAACTACCATCTTTGTGTGGATGATTCCCAAATCTATATCTCCAGCCCTGATCTCTGTCAGTCAATCAGTGGTATTTATTGAGTGCTATTTATTGAGTGCTTACTGTGTGCAGAGCACTGTAATAAGCACTTGGGAGAGCCCAGTATGACAATATAAGAGTCGGTAGATACATTCCCTGCCCATAATAAACTTAAAGTCTTATAATAATAAGAGTATAATAAAAATGGTACTTGTGGCTTACTATATGCCAAGTGTGTTCTAAGGGATGGGGTACATACAAGTTAATCAGGTTGGACACAGTCCCTGTCCCATATGAGGCTCACACTCTTAATCCCCATTTTACAGATGAGGTATTTGGGCCCCTGAGAAGTTAAAAATGACTTGCCTAAAGTCACACAGCAGATACGTGGTGGAGTCAGGATCAGAACCCAGGTCCTTTTGACTCCCAGGTCCGTACTCTATCCACTAAGGCACGCTGCTTCTCAGAGGTATCTCAGAGAGATCTTGTGTTTGGGTGTGTGTGGTATTATCCTCGACTCATCTCTCTCATTCATTCGTTCATTCTTTCATTCATTCAATCGCATTTATGGAGCGCTTACTATGTGCAGAGCAGTGTACTAAGCGCTTGGAAAGTACAACTCGGCAACAGATAGAGACAATCCCTCCCCTCCCCCTAGAAGGGGAAGACAGACAACAAAACAAAACAAGTAGACCATCATCAATAGCATCAAAATAGATAAGTAGAATTATATATGTATACACCTCATAAATAAAATAAACAGAATAATAAATATGTACAGATACGCACAAATATTGTGGGGTGGGTGAGGAGTTAGAGCAGAGGGAGGGAGTAGGGGCGATGGGGAGGGGAGGAGGAACAGAGGAAAAGGGGGACTCAGTGTGGGAAGGCCTCCTGGAGGAGGTGAACTCTCAGTAGGGCTTTGAAGGGGGGAAGAGAGCTAGTTTTGCAGATGTGAGGAGGGAGGGCATTCCAGGCCAGAGGTAGGATGTGGGCCGGGGGTCGACGGTGGGACGGGCGAGAACGAGGCACAATGAGAAGATTAGGGGCACCAGAGGAGCAGAGTGTGCGGGCTGGGCTGTAGAAGGAGAGAAGGGAAGTGAGGTAGGAGGGGGCAAGGTGATGGACAGCTTTGAAGACAAAGATGAGCAATTTTTGCTTCATTTGAAGGTTGATAGGCAACCACTGGAGATTTTTGAGGAGGAGGATGAGATGCCCAGAGCGTTTCTGTAGAAAGATAATCCGGGCAGTGGAGTGAAGTATAGATTGAAGTGGGGAGAGACAGGAGGATGGGAGATCAATCTGTCACCAAATCCTGTCATTTCAACCTTTACAACATCCAAACTGCTACCATGTTAATCCAAGCACTCATCTTCTTTCTCCTTGATTACTGTGTCAGTCTCCTTGCTGACTTCCCTCTTTCCTGTCACTACTTACTCCAGTCTGTACGTCATTCTGCTGCCCGGATCATTATCCTACAAAAATGTTTCATCCACGTTTCTCTATTCCTCAAGAACCTCCAGTAGTTGCCCATCTATCTCAGCGTCAAACAGAAATTCCATGGGCAGGGAATGTGTCTGCTTATTGTTATATTGTACTCTTCCGATTGCTTAGCACAGCGCTCTCCACACAGTAAGCGCTCAATAAATGCAATGGAGTGAATGAATGAGTACCACTGGCTTTAAAGCATTCCATCACGTCGCCCCCTCCTACTTTACCTCCCTGATTTTCTACTACAACCCAGCCTGCTTATTTTGCTCCTCTAATGCCAACCTACTCACTGTAACTCAATGTTGTTTATCTCACCACTGACCTCTTTTCCACATCCTGCCTCCAGCCTGGAAGGCTCTCCCTCATCATATCCAACCTATCAAGGTGGACATATCTTTCTTTTTTCAAAGGCTTATTGAAAACAGATCTCCTCCAAGAAGCCTTCCTCGATATATCCTCATTTCCTCTTCTCCCATTCCTTTCTGTGACATCCTTGCATTTGAATTTTCACTCTTTATTTACCCCTCCCTAAGCTACATAACACTGGGGTACATATCTGTAATTTTTTTTTTTACGTTAACGCCTGACTGCCCCTCAAGACTGTAAGCTCCTTGCGGGTAGGGAGCGTGTCTGTCAGAGCTGTTATATTGAACTCTCCCAAACACACAGTACAGTGCTCTGCACACAGTAAGCGTTCAGTAAATACAACTGATCCATTGATTGAGATGGGCTTGCCCAAGAAATATACAGTGTGAAGCTAGCAAAGATCTCATTATCATTTCACCCTCAGCTAACCACGGCTGGGTGTGCACCTCAACCTTTTTTGTTATGGAAGCAGTTCTGTAACCTAGCTATCGCTGCTGAGCCGGGCAGGAAATCATGGAGTTTCCGACCATCAAGGAACTGGCCCAGAGCGTGAGATGCTGAACTCAGTGCAATTTGACAGGTCGGTTGAAAATTTTAATGTCAAGGAAAAACACATTAGTATTTCCTGGACACCAGCGTTTCCATGGTTTTATTGAAATATGCAACCTCTTGGGAACATTTTGACATTTACTGCTGAGATCTGCTTCTGTGTGTGTATGTGTGTGTTTTAATTCATGTGTAAAGTGTGACGGGAGAAACTCTTCCTGAGGAGCAAAGGGCTGTGATTCATTCTGAGCAGGGCAGAGGAAGAGGATTTCAGGCAAAAGGACAGTTCTTCAATGAATTCAGTTTTTGTATCACTTAATGAGAATCTGTTCTGCGGGCTGGGAGGCTAAGCCCACTGGGTCATGACAGAAAATAGAGTGAGAGGTTTATACTTCTTCCATCCTGGTGAAGTTCACTCCTCAAGGAATTCCACCTCTGCATCACACAAAAACTCCTCACTATTGGCTTTCAACATTCAGTCAAGCTGGCCCCCTCCTACCTCACCTCACTGTTTTCCTACTACGACCCAGCCCACACACTTTGCTCCTCTAATGCTAACCTTCTTGCTGTACCTCCGTCTCGCCTATCTCCCCACTGCCCGGTTGCCCACATCCTGCCTTTGGCCTGGAAAGCCCTCACTCCTCAAATCTGACAGAAAATTGCTCTCCTCCTCCCCCGTCTAAAGCCTTACGGAAGGCACATCTCCTCCAAGAAGCCTTCCCTAACTAAGCCCTCCTTTCCTCTGCTCCCACTATCTTCTGTGTCGCCCTGACTTTCTCTCTTTATTTATCCCCCCTCTCAGCCCCAAGGCACTTATGTACATGTCTATAATTTATTTATTTATATCAATGTCTGTCTACCCCTCTAAAGCGTAAGCTTCTTGTGAGCAGGGAATGTGCCCCCATATCACCCGGCCAGGTAGAGATTTAACACATGAAACAAGAAGAGCACCCATAAAGCAGGTGCCATTTGGAGGATTTGGATCAGTTGCATCTTAAATGATCTTTCTAGTTGATAATAATAATAATAATGATGGTATTTGTTAAGATCTTACTATATGCCAAAGACTGTTCTAAGCGCTGGGGTAGCTACAAGGTAATCAGGTTGTCCCACGTGGGGCTCACAGTCTTAATCCCCCTTTTACAGATGAGGGAACTGAGGCACAGAGAAGCGAAGTGACTTGTCCAAAGTCACACAGCTGATAAGTGGCAGAACCAGGATTAGAACCCACAACCTCTGACTACCAAGCCTGTACTTTTTGCACTAAGCCACGCTGCTTCTCATTTGGGGTTCACAATCAAAGCTGGAGGGAAGGCGGTATTAAATATCCATTTTACAGCTGAGAAATCAGAAGCACAGAGATTCAACCAATTCTATATTAGTCAGTCCTATTTATTGAGCACTTACTGTGTGCAGAGCACTGTACTAAGCACTTGGAATGTACAGTTCAATCTATTGAGTGCGAGCTGTGCACAGAGCTCTGTGATAAATGCGTGGGAGAATACACTACAGCTGAATCGATAGGCACGTTCCCTTCTCACAGTGAATTTACAGTCTAGAGGGGGACGTAGGTAACAGAGAAGCATAGTAAGTTGCCCAAAGTCACACAGCAGGCAAGTGGCAGAACTGGGATTGGTGTCCTGGTCCTGTGACTCCCAGGGCTGAGGTCTATCCACTAGGCCACGCCGCTGCTCTGCGCAGTGCTTTCGACAGAGTGAGTGCTACAGATGAGTTGCAGCCTCCAATGTCATTGGCCGCCTCGTATCTTGAACATGAATGGCTTTCATTATTCACTCAAATTCCTTTCATTTGGACTGCCGCTACTACTTCCACGAGACATCCCACAAACAATTTGTAACGGCTTACATCCCATGTCGGCTTTGCGGTGGCTCTGTTGTCATCTAATCTCCAGAAGGTGCCGCGTGGCGCGGTTGTGAAACGGAATTCGGAAGAGTTTTTATTTGGAAACGGTGTTGCTCATTTTAATCTACCAGGAGCAAAAGCAGCCAAGATGCTCAAACTTGGAAGGTTGAGCTTCCTCCAAAAGGAACTCGGGCAGTGAATTTCAATCATCACTGTTAGCTGTTTGGGAGAATCGAAACAGCAACTCGAATTGAAGCAGTGACTTGACCTGGGGCAAGTTCATTCATTCATTCAATCGTATTTATTGAGCGCTTACTGTGTGCAGAGCACGTACTACGCTCTTGGAAAGTACAGTTCGGCAACAAAGAGAGACAATACCTTTCCACAACAGGCTCACAGTCTAGAAAGGGGGAGAGAGACATCAAAAACACGTAAGCAGGCATCGATAACAGCAATATGAATAAATAGAATTAGAACCCTTAATAAATACCTTTAAAGGAAAAGCAGCATGAAAAGAGCTCAGAAATGAGAATCAGAGCATCTGGTTCTAAATAATAATAATAGTGATTAGGGTAGTTGCTAAGTGCTCACTACGCGTCATGCATCGTTCTAAGCTCTGGGGTCGCTACGAGGTAATCAGGTTGGACACAGTCCAAGTCCCACATGGGGCTCGTACTCTTAATCCCCATTTTACAGATGAGGTAACTGAGGCCCAGAGAAGCGAAGTGACTTTCCCAAGGTCACACAGCAGACACATGGAGGAACTAGGAGTAGAACCCAGGTCCCTCTAACTTCCAGGCCCCTGTCCTATCCACTAAGCCATGCTACTTCTCAGTTCTGGCTCTGCCGCTTCCTGCTGTGTCACCTAGGGGAAGTCATTGAGTTTCCTCATCCTTAGACTGGGGAATAAATCCAATTTAGACCATGAGCCCCGTGAGGGACAGGAACCTCATGATCTTCTATCTCTCAAGGCTTAGTACAGTGCTTGGCACATAGTAAGTGTTTAGCAGTACCTTATTCACTGGAAGAGTAATGGAATTTTTTGAAATTTAAAAGAGTAATTTTTTGAAAAGGTGGCACTTCAATACGTGCCAGTCACTGTTCTAAGCACTGGGAAGGATACAAGGAAATCGGGCCGGACATTGTCCTTGTCCCACATAGGGCTCACTGTCTTACAGATGAGGTAACTGAGGCATGGAGAAGTTAAGTGACTTGCCCAAAGTCACACAGCGGACATCCCCTGGTGCGCTCTCACCACCCATTTCTTACAGTGGGGAGAGCTCATAGTCACTTTCAACTGGACATGTTTTCCCCCCTTTCCCTCTGCTCCTCCCCATCTCCCTTCCCATCCCCTCAGCACTGTACTCGTCCGCTCAACTGTATATATTTTCATTACCCTATTTATTTTGTTAATGAAATGTACATCGCCTCGATTCTATTTAGTTGCCATTGTTTTTACGAGATGTTCTTCCCCTTGACTCTATTTATTGCCATTGTTCTCGTCTGTCCGTCTCCCCCAATTAGACTGTAAGCTCGTCAAAGGGCAGGGACTGTCTCTATCTGTTGCCGACTTGTTCATTCCAAGCGCTTAGTACAGGGCTCTGCACATAGTAAGCGCTCAGTAAGTACCATTGATTGTTGGGACTGACTACTGATTCTAGAAAGGAGCAGCACGGTGGCTCAGTGGAAAGAGCACAGGCTTGGGAGTCAGAGGTCAAGGGTTCGAATCCCGGCTCTCCCACTTGTCAGCTGTGTGACTGTGGGAAAGTCACTTCACTTCTCTGTGCCTCAGTTCCCTCATCTGTCAAATGGGGATTAAGACTGTGAGCCTCACGTGAGACAACTTGATTACCCTGTATCTACCCCAGTGCTTAGAACAGTGCTCTGCACATAGTAAGCGCTTAACAAATACCAACATTATTATTATTATTATTATTAAAGTTCCAGGGGGTCCCACTCCAGAAATTTGACTCCCCTAATTTTTCTGGTCTATGAAAGGATGAGAGAGGCTGAGACTAGGATAAGTTAGGGATTGTTTCTACCAATCATTGTACTCTCCCAGGGTTTTAATGCAGCATTCTTTACAAAAATGCTCCAATAGATACCACTGATTCACTGAATGAATTTCTGGGAATTCCATGTGCCCTGGTCAAACCTCCAAACATGTGGGAATCCCCGTTCCTTCTGGGACTTTAGAGAAGCAGTAAGTGCTTCATAAATACAGTTGAATGAATGAATTCCTCCAGTGCAAAGTGTGCGGATTGTAAGGAGTGATGAAGATAGGCTGCTGTGGCAACACGGCTCAATGGGGAATGGGGGAAAGAGTGGGGGCGGGAGAAGAGAGTGAGAGTGAGGATTCATGAGTGGTAACTAGAGGTGGGGAAGAGGAGGAGAGAGAGTACAGAGTGCACTAATTACACAAACACCATGGTGTCCTTTTATTAGACAATTTACTGCTGTTTATATTCTCATTCTACCCTCTCAAGGAAGTGAGATGATTTTTTTTGGGGGGGGGGGAGTGGGAGGGGTGTTTGTAGTCGTGTCTGGGATTGAGAGGGGAAACCTGAGGCTGGTAATTGTACCATTTGAATAGGCACCCATGCTCTGCTCCCCTGCACCATCATTTTAGCGCACATTATAGAGACACCCTGGGGAAAAGCCCAAGGCACTGGATGGAGAATCCTCTGGAAGTAGGCGTGCCTGCTTGAAATGGAGATCATGAGAGGCGGTGGAAAGAGGTGAGTGGTTGTGTCCTCAAGACACAATCTGGGTTCTGGTCTTTCGTTATCAAGAGCATTTTAGTTGGTTCTTCTGCTTTAGATCTATTTTTCAGAATCCAAGGTTTTTTCCTGTTTTTTCTTCATTCTCAATCCTCTATCTTGCCACCGGCCTCTTTCCCACATCCTCCTTCTGGCCTGGAACTCCTTTCCACTCCATATAAACTAGACCACCACTCTACCCACCTGCCAAGTCTTATTAAGGTCACATCTCTTCCAATTAAACCTAATTTTCCTAGGCTTCCTCTCCCTTCCGTGTCACCTTTCTATTTATTTGCCCCACCCTCAGCCTCCACAGTATTTCTGTGCATATCTATAAATTATATTTTATTATGAATTATTTACTTACAGTCATGTCTATCTCTCCCTCTAGACCTTAAACTCGTTGCGGGAAGGGGACATGTCAACTAACTCTCTTCTCTACTCTTCCAAGTATTTAGAACAGTGTTCTGAGCTCAGCAAGGACTCAATAAATACCCCTGACTGATATCCTGTTGGAAAAAGTTGAATGTCATCCCTCCTCTCCAAATGAACACTTTTCCCCAAATGTTCTAGTGATTAGTAAATTTCTTAATGTAATGCTATTACTCACAGTGAGCTAATGTAGCATTAAATTGCTATATTATAATGGACTTCCCGGGGAAATGCATAATGCAAATATTAATTAATTAATGTACTGAGATTTGAAAATATTGTCATTTGAATTTGTCCCTTACGAATGAATAATTCCAGTAGAGCTGTGCAAATACTGCTGCATCTTACTCTTTCATCGAAATTCTAAACGTATCACACTACAACTGTTCAGCGGATAATGATTAGGATGATGATGTTGCATCAGATTGATACCATGCCTTTTTATAGATGCTATCTCACTGTACCGTTTAGCACCCTGGGAAACAGGTAAGGCTTGTGGTTTTACCTCCATCTGGTGTTACTGTCCCTCCCCTCCCGGGCACAGCAGCGTGGCTCAGTGGAAAGAGTCCGGGCTTGGGAGTCAGAGGTCCTGGGTTCTAATCTCGGCTCCGCTGTTTGTCAGCTGTGTGACTTTGGGTGAGTCACTTAACTTCTCTGTGCCTCGGTTACCTCATCTGTAAAATGGGGATTAAGACTGTGAACCCCACGTGGGACAACTTAATTAACTTGTATCACCCCCAGCGGTTAGAACAGTGCTTTGCACACAGTAAGCGCCCAAATGCCATCATTATTGAGAAGCAGTGTGGCTCAGTGGAAAGACATGGGCTTGGGAGTCAGAGGTCATGGGTTCCAATCCCGGATCCACTGCTTGTCAGCTGTGTGACTTTGGGCAAGTCACTTAACTTCTCTGTGCCTCAGTTACCTCATCAGTAAAATGGCGATGAAGACTTTGAGCCCTACGTGGGACAGCCTGATTACCTTGTACCTACCCCAGCGCTTAGAACAGTGCTTTGCACACGGTAAGCGCTCAAAGAATACCAACATTATTTTACAGATGAAGAAGGGAAGCACTATGGCCTAGTGGATAGAATGTGGGCTTGGGAGTCAGAAGGACCTGGGTTCTAATCCAGCTCTGCCATTTGTCTGTTGTGTGACCTTGGGCAGGTCACTCCACTTCTCTAGGCCTCAGTTACCTCATCCGTAAAATGGGGGTTAAGACCGTGAGCTCCTTGTGTGACAGGAACTGTGTCCAACCTGATCAGTTTGTGTCTACACAAGCTCTTAGAATAGTGCCTGCTACAGAATGACTAAGAAATACCATTGAAAAAGGAGGGGTGGACAGAAAGGTTAAGTAAAAATTTGAATATCAACAATAGTATTGAGCAACCATTTTGCGTAATAATAATAATAATAATGTTGGTATTTGTTAAGCGCTTACTATGTGCAGAACACTGTTCTAAGCACTGGGGTAGACACAGGGGATCAGGTTGTGCCTGCCCTAGATGCTTAGAATTGAAGAGGTATAAGACATTATGCCTGCCCTCAAAAAATTTATTATATAAAGGGAGAGACAATCCAATATCAATTGACCAATCAGTGAGATTTATTGAGCACTTTCTGTGTACAGAGCACTTTACTAGGCATGTGGGAGAGTACGACAAAGTTGGTAGACACGTCCCCTGCCCACAACGAGCTTCCGGTCTGGAGGGAGAGACAGAGGTCAATATAAAGAAATGATTATAAAGCAATATAAATCAATGAATACACAACAGATAAAGGAATATGAACAGAGCTTTAAATAATACACTAGAGGGAAGAAATACATGAATTATAAAATAATAAGCAGATGAGCCCATTGCTGAAGTGCTGAAGGTAGGCTTGGATGGATGTGAGTTGACTCAGTCAGGGGCTGATATGAGAGGAGCTCTGGTTTCTTGAACTACCCGCTGGTCATCCAGGAGAATCGGAGACTCCCTGGGATCGGGAAAATCCACAGTCCTGGGTCAGAAGCCCCAGTTCCCAAGTCCATCCAGATCATGGGGATTCCTGGTTTTCCAGCCCCAGGCCATGTCAGTACTGGGATTTTGAAATGATGTGACCCTGCGAAGAACACAGCTGAGGAATATGGGTTTGCTGCTCATGTCAGAGTGAAATCTCCCTGAAGCTGCTTGCCCTAGTTGCCGGCCTGGGAGTCGGAGGACCGGCGTACTAGTCTCGGCTCTGCCACTTGCCTACTGTGTGACCTTGGGAAAGTCACTCAGCTTCCCTGTGTCTACGTTTCCTCAGCTGTAAAATGGAAATTAAACATTTATATACCTCGTACTTAAACCGTGAACCCCCTGTAGGATAGAGACTGTATCTAACGGTATCTTGTATCTAACAGTTTTTGATATAATAAATGCTTCACAAATTATCATCAGTGGCAGATATTGAGTGCTTACTGTGTGCAGACCACTGTACTAAGTGCTTAGGATAGTACAGTATAACAGAGTTTTCCCAAATTTTGTACTTGGCTGTGGTTATTGGGTATGAATAAGTTCACCAAACTTGGAACATTTAGCTGATGATTTTTTCCCATTAAAGCAAGTTCACATGGCCTGGATGGATTCCTGTCCCTCATTCTCGGCCATTGTGAGACTACGCTTCTGCCCTCAGCAGGATATTTAACTATTCTGCAGTTTCTGGCTCTAATTCCATTTCCATGAAAATCTTGATGTCATTTTCATTCATATTTTTGTAATTATCGTTTGGCTGCTGAGGCTTGGTTTTATGGAAGAGTAGTGAGCTGTGCCACTTTCCCAAAAGACTGAAGAGGGATACTCATCCTAGGAACAGCTTGACCTGGCGGATAGAGCCCAAACCTGGGAGTCAGAAGGACCTGGGTTCTAATCCCGACTCCGCCACTTCTTGGCACACAGTAAGCACTTAACAAATGCCATAATGAAAAGAAAAAGGGTTTATATTGTCATCCATAAGCCCTGCTGAGAGCCATCTTGACCTCTGGGAACTGCCCTTATAGCCTGGCAGAGTTGGGAGAGAGGCCTGGAAGGCTGCATATGTTTTCATTTTTATTGGTGCTAAAATCATTCCTTCGAGGTCCTCAAGGCACTAAATATTAGCTGATTGAAGATCATAGACATCTGATGAAGTGAGGCTTAGAATCACGAACTGTTAAATTGCTCTTCTTTGATCTGCACTTGGATCTGAGACCTTTCGGCATGGGATAATCACCCCATCCTTAACCCCACAGCACCTATGTACAGATCTTTAAGTTACGCATTATAAATTATTTATTTACCTTAGTGTCTGTCTCCCCTCTCAGGGTCACACCTGGAGAGTTTCCAGTACTCGACCAGTTTCGATTACGGGCGGGAGCTTTTCTGTGACTCAGTTACTTCATCTGTAAAATGGAGCTGAATACCGTAAACCCCAAGGGGGACGTGGACTATGTCCACCCTGATTAGCTTTTATCTACCCCAGCACTTAGTAAAATGCCTGGCTCTTAGTAAACACTTAACAAATACCATTTTTTAAAAATGCTTCCCTGATATACGATTGCTCAGTAGGGCAGATGAGAACGAGGGGTCATGGGTTTTAAATTAAGAAAGGATGTGTAAAAGAAAAGTTTTAGGAGATAGTATTACATTTTATAACAAAAACGATGAAGAGTTAGGAAGATAAGATTTCTGCTGCCTGGATTATTTTTCTACAGAAATGTTTAGTCCATGTTTCCCCACCTCCTTAAGAACCTTCAGTAGCTGCCCATCTACCTCCACATCAAACAGAGTCTCCTTACCACTGGCTTTAAAACACTCATTCACCTCGGACCCTCTGACCTTACCTTGCTGCTTTCCTCTTCCAACCCAACCTGCACACTTTGATTCCTCTAATGCCAATTTCCTCACTGTACCTCAACCACACCCAAATCTTTAGCCCACATCCTGCCTCTGGCCTGGGCTCTCTCCCTTAATATCCAATCAACTCAGTTATATTGTACTCTCCCAAGCACTTAGTACAGTGCTTTGCACACTATAAGTGCTCAGTAAGTATGATTGATTTACTGATTTCATTTTCTTCTTCTTGATTAGCAAAAGGAACTCATGCCCCGAAGCTGTCTCATGCAATTCAGTCTATCCAGCAATTGTCCTCAATATTTCCAGGCTCTAGTATTGAAGAAATGGGTGTGTGTGGTGGTTTAATTCATTCGTTCAGTCATATTTATTGAGCACTTACTGTGTGCAGATGAAAGGAGTGTGGTCAGGGACTCAGAACTATTAGGTTCTAATCGCAGTTGGGCCGTTAGGCTGCTGTGTGATATGGGGCAAAATGAGATAATTAACCTTTATAAGCCTTGGTACCAATTTCTTTAAAATGGCCAAACCCTCTTTTTGATCTTAAAGGGGTGTTGTGAGGGTATATTAAGATAAGGTGTTGTGAGGATAAATTAAGATAGGTGTAGAACTGCTTTAGAAAATTCAGTGCTCTTCATAGGTGAGTTAAAAAGTGGATTATGATTAATCAATCCGGCAATCAGTCAGTGGTATTTATTGAATGCTTAGTCTCTTAAGGATGAAGTGCTTTCATTGACTGTCATCTCAACCTTTTTTCTGTGGCCTAGTGGGTAGAGCCTAGGTCTGAGAGTCAGAACAACCTGGGTTCTAACCTGAGCTCTGCCACTTGTCTGCTGTGTGACCTTGGCAAGTCACTTCACTTCTCTGTACCTTAGTTCCTTCATCTGTAAAATGGGAATTAAGAATGTGAACTCCATGTGGGACAGGGACCGGGTCCAACCCAATCTGCTTGTATCCACCCCAGTGTGCTTAGTACAATGCCTGGCATTCATTCAATCATATTATTTGAGCACTTATTGTGCGTAGATCACTGCATGGCGTTTGGGAGAGTACACTACAATACATAGACACATTCCCTGTCCACAGTGAATTTACATTTTAGAAAGGGGGAGACGGATATTAATATAAATAAATTTATTGCAGGTATGTACATAAGTGCTGTGGGACTGGGAAGGGGGAAGACCAAAGGGGACAAGTGAGGTGATGAAGAAGGGAGTGGGAGAAGAGGAAATAAGGACCTAGTCAGGGAAGACCTCCTGGAGAAGATGTCCCTTAAATAAGACTTTGAAGTGGGAGATAGTAATTGTCGGTCAGATTTGAGGAGGGAAGTTGTTCCGGGCCAGAGGCGGGACGTGGGCAGAGGGAAGATTGAGGCACAGTGAGAAGGTTAGCATCAGAGGAGTGAAGTTTGCAGGCTGGGTTGTGGAAGGAGAGAAGGGAGGTGAAGTAGGAGGGGGTAAGATGATGGAGTGCTTTAAAGCCAAGGGTGAGGAGTTTTGTTTGATGTGGAGGTGGAAGGATAACCACTGGAAGTTTTCAGAGGAGTGGGGTGGCATGCTGAACATTTATGTAGAAAATTGATCTGGGCAGCAGAGTGAAGTATGGACTGGAGTGGGGAAAGGCAGGAGGCTTGGAGGTCAACAAGGAGGCTGACACAGTCATCCAGGTGGGATAGGATGAGTGATTGTATTAATGTGTAGCAATTTGGATGGAGAGGAAAGAGTTGATTTTAGTGATATTGTGACAGAGTAAGCGCTTAACAAATACAATAATTATTATTATTTTTCTCTTTCCTCTGCATTAATTACCTTAAATGACTTCTGCTCTTCTTGATCTCCCCCCTTCCCACACGTCATCCCATGTCTTCTCATTACTCTTTATTCTAACCCAAGATCTCTCCTACCCTCTGAATTTTCAAGTGGTTCTTTTGTTTGCCTTATTCCCATGAATCTTTCTGAAACCCTACTAATTTCCCATATTATCATCTACTGACAATAGAGAAGCAGTGTGGCCTACTGGATAGAACACAGGCTGAGAGTCAGAAGGATATGGGTTCTATAACTGGCTCCCAGACTTGTCTGCTGTGTGACCTTGGGCAAGTCACTTAACTGTTCTATGTCTCAGTTACCTCATCTGTAAAATCCGGGTGGCCACGAGGCCACACTGCTCCTCTGCTGTTTATTTAGTCATCCTTTTTTATGGCAGACACCTTTAGTTGCTTTTATGACATTTTGGGCACTGTGTAAGATACTCCCCATTATATTTTTGACTTCCTTTCCACAGAGAAAAAGACTTCATTTCATAATTAGCATATGCTGAAATTGACCCAAACTAATCATAATAATTATGGTATTGGATAAGTGCTTACCATGTACCAAGGACTGTACTTTAGATTTAAATCATTCAGATCAGAAACAATCCCTGTCTCACAAGGAGCTAACAGTCAAAGTGAGAGGAAGAACAGGTACTGAGTCCTATTTGACAGATGAGGAAGCTGAAGCACAAAGTTAAGTCACTTGTCCGAAGTCATAGACCATGCTGCCTCACAACAAAAAAGTGATATGTAAAAACTGTAAACTCGTTGTGGACAGGGAACATGTTTATAATCTGTTGTACTCTCCCAAGCACTTAGTACAGAGCCCCGTATCAATTGATTAATCACTTGTGTTTATTGAGCACTTACTACATTCAGAACACTGTTATAAGCACTTGGGAGAGGACATTACAATAGAATTTGCAGACAAGTTCCCTGCCCTCAGTGAGCTTACAGTCTAGAGATTAAGAAACATCACTGACTGATTGATTGATGGAAGAGCGATTAAAATGTTAACTGTAGGTTGTTATTTTTTACTCAGTTTTCTTCCTCAGTATCACAAGCTTGAACTATAATTGTTCAAATTTGTTGGTTAGGATTTTTTTTTTTGTTCTTCATGGAAGGACTGTTTTATTCCAGAGAGTGGAAGGGCGTTCAGAATGACAGAGATCCACGAGCAGAGGTCAAATGATATAAATGGCTCTGCTGACTGTGCAATAAAGTTCTCTATTGTGCTGTTGCCACAGCAGCACTAATAATTCAAAACAAGGAAATGTATTCTCATGTTTAATATCACACAGACTTTTCCCTGGCGCTTTTGTGATTTCTGCTTTCTTCTCTCTCGTGCAACAATGTATGCATTTGTTTTTCTAAATTTAGTTATACTGGCATGTCCTTTTCATGCACTAGAGTGAAGTAGAAATATCTAAATATTATATACGATGCTGCCTTTCCATAAAGTGCTTTTTGTTCTGCAGAACTTCTAAGCCCCATTGTTCCATAAGTGTGTTTTGTTCTGCATAAGCTTATAAGCCCCAGTAAATTCAGTTCAGCAATACTGCCTCAGGACACTTTGCATATGAATAACTTCCTACTTTTTTCGGAATTTCACAATTCATTATACAGATCGGCCCCTGAAAAGTGTGAAAGAGACAAGCGCAATTATTCTTCGAAGAAAAATACTTCTCAGAAACCACTGTACATTTTATAGCATAACATGCCTATTCTTGTTATGTAAATTGGTGCTCTACTTGAGGAAGAGAAGTTGAAATCTATATCCCTCAGATATAGACTATAAGTAAATTTTATGCTAGTTTGGGAATGCACTCACAATAATCTGAGTTTGGTCCTCAAAATCATTGACAATTTATGTGCAGATGGTTTCTATGCAGGTCAGATGGTCCCAGATTGAGATTTAGCCAAGAATAGTCTTTATTTATTTACAAATGCAGAATGGAAATGTCTTGAAGAGCCCCGCTCCATGTTGACTCGGGCATAGGAAGGTTTTTTCAAGCTCTGGTGCTGCTTCACCTCACAGTCTTTCTGACTCAAGCTTTATGCTCCTTATGGGAGTGAACCCAGAGTAACCGAAGGAATATCCCTCTCCCTCCGCCCCGCACAACGCTGACAGACAGCTCAGAATATGGTAGGATTATTATTATTATGGTACTTTTTAAGCACTTATTACGTGCCAGACACTGTTCTAAGCACTGGGGAAGATACAAGTTAATCAGGTTACACGTTAATAGGATGCTATCAGATGACAAAGAGAGGAACATGTTCACATCTGATGTCCCTTTCTGGAGGGTTCTGTGTTGGAGATGAGGTTGGTAGCGTGAGGCTTGAGCACATTCCTTTTTGGAATGTAGATATTGCTTGACTAGCAAGTATACACAACAGATGCCCCAATTAAGGTGATTTATCTGTATCCTTTTCGGAAGTATAGGTGACCCATAAGGACTGGTTATCCTATTTGCCTTATTTGTTTCTTTGTGGTGTAAAATATGGGCTGCATGTGCTCCAAGAAAACTACAATTAGACACTTCTGACTCCATTTACCAGTTTGTGTACGCTCCGTCCCTGGAAATCGTTTGTAACGAACAGAGTCTCAAAGTGCTTGAGGAAAGCTATCCAACATAAATCAAGGGAACGATGAATCCAGATCTAATGGGAAAGGCAGAATCAGGTAGTGGAAAGAATGTTGGACTGTAGTTCAAGTCCCAGTTCTGACCCTGGCCTGTGGTGTAATCTTGGACAAGTTATTTAACCTCGCTGGGCCTCGGTTTCTTCATATTTAAAGTTAATGATGATGATAATAGTAATAATGGTAATCACTGGTATTTATTGAGCACTCACTTTGTGGAGAGCACTGTACTAAGCACTTGGGAGAGTACTACAGAGTTGGTAGGCACATTCCCTGGACACTGCTTACAGTCTAGAGGGGGAGACATTCATATAAATAAATAATTTGTAGACGTGCATGTAAGTGCTGTGGAGCTGAGGGTGGGCTCAATACCAAATACCCAATGGGCACAGATCCAAGTGTATCCTTGATACAGAAGGGAGACAGAGCCAGGGGAAAAAAAGGGCTAAATCAGGGAAGGCCTCTTGAAGACGTGTCCGGTCTTGAAGACGTGTCCTTTAATAAGTCTTTGAAGTTGGCGAGGGTGGTGGTCTGGTGTATATAGAGGAGGAAGGTATTTCAGCCCAGAAGGAGGATATGGGAACGGGATTGGTGGCAAGATAGACAAGATTCAGGCCCAATTATAATATTTGTCAAACACTTAATATGTGCCAAGAATTGTACTAACCCCTGGTTAGAAACAGTCACTGTCCTACATGGGGCTCACAGTCTAGAGGATAGGGAGAAAAGGTACTGAATCCGATAGGGAGAAAAGGTACTGAATCCCCATTTTACAAAAATCGGGACTTTCGGTCTTAGAGCATAACTCTCCAGAAGACAGTAGAAATACCATTAGTAACAATCACTCAATCAATGGTATTTACTTTCTATGCGCAGAGAACTGTACTAAACACTTGGGAGAGCACAATGCAGCAGAATTAGCAGAAACGTTCCCTGCCCACAAAGAGCTTATAGTCTAGAAGGGAAAACATATGCCAGTATAAGGAAATAAGTAATATATTTATTAATATCTAATGACAAGAAAAATTCTGGCTCCATTCGTTCATTCATTCATTCATTCATTCGTATTTATTGAGATCTCTACATCAAATATTTCCTCATAGCTTTTGTACACAGATCCATCCCTATGTCTATTCACCATGTTCTCTGCATTTACATATAAATGTGGAAGTGGAATCTTTTGTCCCCTATGGAGGCCAACATCATCCAGGAAGCACAGACAATTGAATTACTGAAATTTAGCATGCTTCATAGCACCATATCTTTGTGAAACGTCTAGTTGAAAGTAAGTGAAATTCCTTGACATATGGGCTTTGGAAGATCAGAACTGAGCAGATGACTTATTTGTCAAGTGGTAAAGGAAAGCAATAAAGAAAGGATGATCTCAGGAAGTCAGTAGACCATCATTTTAATGAGTTACTCTGTCAAATTTACCTACAAATGGAATGGTCTAAGATTTGATTCCATAGGCTTAAGTGCCAAATCTTCTGGCTATCAAGCTATCTAATGCTCAATTACCCGAGCTTCTCCTGAACCATATTCTAAACACCTTCCTTCGTAACCATCACCTTGTGCAGTATAGTCAGTATTTTTAGCCTTTAAGCACTGCTCAAGTTCACTATTTAGACATCTGACTTGAAGACTAAAATTTGTTCAATGAGCAGAACAAATGTTCAGAAAATAACATTTCAAGGTTAGAGTTAATGCCCTGAATGGAATTCCTTTTCTTTTCTCTTCCCTCCTTTAAGCATAAAATAAATAATGAAGCCTGACTTGATTTCAAGATGAAGAATCAAAATAACAAAGAACTTAGATAAAGTAAGGAATAATTAAAAAAAAAAAAACTGAAGCAAACTCTAGCCAGCATTTGTTTGCACAGAACGAAAATGTTCAAGGATTTTTACTTCTGAGTCAACAGAATTAGAGATGTAAAAAAGAGAAAACTTTTAAGCACTGAAATCGCCTTTATAAAGAACACTGAGAAAAACAGCACAGGCCCTAATCAGTCACCAGCATCTATTTCTATGTCTGTTTATAGAAAAATATGTAAAATCAAAAAAATTCTTTCATCTCTTAAAAGAGCAGAAGCACATAGGCGATACCTGCTGAGTCCGTCTCGACCTGGTAGTCTATCTCTAACAACGTCTAAAGTTTTTTTGAGAAATGGTGTTACGATTGCCTTCCTAGACATCTGTGCTGATGGCTTGTGGTGAATCATCTTTCCTTCTAGAGAACCATTCTGTAATTTCTGTCCACGCATAGATTTCTGCCTTGCACAGCTTCCTTTGGTAACAGAGTAAACTTGCCCAAGGTCACACAGCAGACAAGTAAGAAACAGTATGGCCTAGTGGATAGAACGAGGGCCTGGGAGTCAGAAGGACCTGTTCTAATCCCGGCTGGCTCTATCAGTTGTCATCTGCGTGACCTAAGGCAAATCACTTAACTTCTCTGTGCCTCAGTTATCTCATCTGTTAAATGAGAATTAAGACTGTGAGTTCCAGTCCAATCTGACAATCTTTTATCTACCCCAGCAATCAATACAGTTCCTGGCTCATAATAAGCCCTTAACATGGGACAAAAACATGGAAAAAAAAAGGGACTGAGCCAGAATTAGATCCTAGGTCCTTCTGACTCCCAGGCCCACTCTCTATCCACTAGGCCACCCTGCTTCTCCAACAGCTT
Organism: Ornithorhynchus anatinus; assembly: GCF_004115215.2. Lineage (NCBI taxonomy): Eukaryota > Metazoa > Chordata > Mammalia > Monotremata > Ornithorhynchidae > Ornithorhynchus > Ornithorhynchus anatinus. The sequence continues at coordinate 61,804,650 of NC_041735.1, read as the reverse complement.
CTGTTCTTCCCATCCCCCACTATCATCTGTCAATCAAATGTTTTCCTTGACCAGTTTGGAGTCACCTAGGAAGATGGAATCTAGACAAGAGCTCAGCCACCATTTTCAACTCCTCTCTGCTGAATTATAAGAAATAGTGATATCTGATCTCGCTAATATTAGCTGTCTATCAAGTCAGACATCATTAGTATCGTTAAGGGGCATGCCAATCCTGTGAATACTTTTTCAACAGGCAGTTAGATTTGCCCTATATTACCCGAACCTTTATATTCATTGTCTCTTATTTTTGTCAATTGATGCCTCAATGTGTCATTCTAGAACCATGATTACTCAACCTTTTTCTCTTGAAGAATTTCGGGCCTCCTGGAAAGTATACTTTTTTCATATTAGACTGTTTCAAATCCCACTTCAGAGACACAGACATTAGTGCATATTACAAGTAAAACAATGACATAATCACAACACACATGCATACACAACACACACTTGCACAGTAAGCTCACTGTGGGCCGGGAATATGTCTGTTAAACTGTTATACGGTACTCTCCCAAGTGCTTAGTACAGTGCTCTGCACACAGTAAGAGCTCAATAAATATGACTGACAGTACACCAGGCACCGCAAATTTATACCCATCGAGGAAATGGAGTATCAAAGATACGGAAGAGGAATTCTAGAGCTGAGTTAATTTACAGCGAATTGGCTATTCTTATTTTAAAATATTTTATCTATATCTCTATCGTGTAATGATGCAGGTACATAACATTGCAGGAAATTTGCTTCTCTTTTCAGCTGTCTTGAATTATATGCTCACCAAGGAACAATACTGAAGTCTTTTCAGGTTAATTCAGTTCAACTCTGGAGACTAGGAAGATACATGAGAGCAGCTTAACTAAGTCTCCGATTTCAGTTCTATTCTTTGTTTGGTGCCAGAGCATATGGTCAAGCTATTATAAAATGTTCATCTGGAAAATTGCTGGGTTAGCATTAGAAGAGACACCAGAATATACACGGCAACACCAAAAACCTTCCTGTTCAGTCAAAGGCACTTTCAAAGTCTAGAATTAACTATGTATGACCCATCTGTCTTAAAATAATAAAAAAAGAGAATAAAAGGCTGCAATGAAGTCTCTTCAAGATCACAGACTTGAAAACCTGCTAGTTTTCTGAAGATACTGCATGTGCTTCTGCTTACGTGCCCTCCTTCCTGCCTGGAACTCCTGTCCCTTAAAATGCACCAATACATAACCTCTCCTTATCTTCAAATCCCTTCTGAAATTCCACCTCCTCTATAAGACTCGTTCAGATTAATTTTTCTTCTCCTCAGTTCACGTGTAACTTTGGGCAAGTCGCTTCACTTCTCTGTGCCTCAGTTCCCTCATCTGTAAAATGGGGATGAAGACTGAGAGCCCCACGTGGGACAACCTGATTCCCCTGTGTCTACCCCAGCGCTTAGAACAGTGCTTGACACATAGTAAGAGCTTAACAAATACCATCATTATTATGTACTCAGTGTAACATTTTGGTATTTATGTACTCACAACTCCCTATATAATCCTCTTTATTTATGTTGATGCCTGTTTACTTGTTATGATGTCCGTCTTCCCCGTTCTAGACTGTAAGCCCGGTGTGGGCAGGGATTGTCTCCCTTTATTGCTGAATTGTACTTTCCAAGCGCTTAGTTAGTGCTCTGCACACAGTAAGTGTTCAATAAATACAGTTGAATGAATGAACAATACCTCAACATACAAATTTTCAAACACTCATGCATCTACACACACCTATAGAGTTATAGAAGACACCACTGATGGTGAAATTAACCTAGGAGTGCATGTATGACTGAAAAAACTATACTATTCAAGCACTTGGCCATCCACATACTGTCTTTCGGTTACCTTCTTCCTATCTGTGAATTATTTTGTATCTGACTTCCTTATTTCCCATCCTCCAATTTCACTTCCATCCCCTTCATTCTTCAGAAACCACCCTTTAAAAGGTCATATATAATCTCCTTCTTGCCAAAACCAATGGTGTCTATCTCATCCTAAGTCTCCTTTACTCCTCAGCTGCCTTCTATGCTGCCGACCACCCTCTTTTCCTGGAAATATTATTCAGCCTTGGCTTCACTGACACAGTCCTCTCTTAGGTCTCATCTTTCTGGCAACTTATTCTCAGTTTCTTTCACGGGCTCCTCTTCTGCCCGCCCCCCCCCCCCCCCCCCCCAAATGTGGGTATCTCTCAGGGTTCAGTTCTGGATCCCCTTCTATTCTCCATCTACACCCACTTCTTTGGAGAACTCATTCTCCTCATGGCTTGAACTATACCACCTCTAAGGGAATGATTCCCACATCTAAAATTCTGATCTCTCTCCTTCTCTGCAGTCACTTAATTCCTCCTACCTTCAGGATATCTCTACTTGGATATTTTGCCATCATCTCACACTTTAAAGATCCCAGAACTCCTTACCTTCCCCCAAACCCTGTCATCCCCATGACTTTCCAATCACTGTAGACAACACCACCATCCTCCCTGTCTCACGAGACCGTAACCTTGGCATTATCCTTGACTCATCTCTCTCATTCAAATCAAATATTCAATCTTTCACTAAAGCCTGTCATTCAACCTTCTTAACATCACTAAAATCCGCTCTTTCTTCTCCATCCAAACTGTTACCACGTTAAACCAAGCATTTACCCTATGCCACCTCAATTACTGTATCAGCCTCTTTGTTGACCTTCCTGCCTCCTGTCTCTCCCCACTCCAGTTCATACTTCATTCTGCTGCCCAGATCATTTTTATAGAAAAACATTCTCTCCATGTTACCCCACTCCTCAAGAACCTCCATTGATTGCCCGTCCACTTTTATATCAAATAGAAAATCTTTCCCATCAGCCTTGAAGCGCTCAATCACCGTGTCCCCTCCTACCTCACCTTGCCACTCCTACTACAATCCAGCCCACATACTTCACCCCTCTAATGCCAAGCTTCTCCCTGTACATTGATCTTGTCTATCTCAACCCCATCCTCTTGCCCACATCCTCCCTATGGCCTGGAATGTGCTCCGTCTTCATATCTGACAGACAGTTAATCTCCACACTTCAAAAGCCTTATTGAAGGCACATCTCCTCCAAGAAGCCTTCCCTAACTAAGCCCTCCCTTCCTTTTCTCCCATTCTCTTCTGCATCACCTTGATTTGCTCTCTTTATTCCCCGCCCTCCTCAACTAAACTCCACAGCACTTTTGTACATATCTGTAATTTATTTATGTTAATGTCCATCTCCCCCTCTAGACAAGTAAGCTTGTTGTGGACAGGGATCGTGTCTGTATTACTGTTATATTGTACTCTCCCAAGCACTTAGTACAGTATGCTTCACACAGTGATTGCTCAATAATTGTAATTGATTGATTGTTTTGATTGCAAGCAACTTGAGGGGCAGGAATCTGGTCATTTTCCTCTTCTGTACGTTCCCTGTGACATAACCTTGTATAATATGTACTGGCATAACTCAATAAATACTAAGGATAGATTAATCAATCAATCAATCGGAATTATTGATGTCAACAGCTTTGTATATAACTGATGATTTATTGCCACTGTCATAACCTATTCTTGGGTAGACTCATTTTCAGAGCTTTCTGTGAAGGCTATGGACTGGCAATTTAGACTCTTACCCTCCAGTGAGCATTTACTGTGCCCAGAACACTACCCTAAACATTTGGGAGAGTATAGTACACAGAGTTGGTAGACCTGTTCCCTGTCCACAACAAAGCTATTACTATGCCCATTAGCTTTTTCTTTTTCAAATGTTTAGTACAATGTGTTTCAATCAGTAAATGATCAATAAATACCTTTACTGCTAAAAAACTCTCATTCCTCTTCTTTGATTGAAGTTTCCAAAGTACCTTGCATGATTCCTCAGAGCTAATGGCTAAATAATAGCAATAATAATAATAATAATGTTGGTTCTTGTTAAGCACTTACTATGTGCCAATCACTGTTCTAAGCACTGGGGTAGATACAGGGGAACTAGGTTGTCCCACGTGGGGCGCACAGTCTTCATCCCCATTTTACAGATGAGGTTACTGAGGCCCAGAGAAATTAAGTGACTTTCCCAAGGTCACACAGCTGACAATGGTTCATGATATTTTCTGAAAGAGTATGACAATTGAAACCTAAAGAGAAGGGATCATTCTTTGTCTCCTACTTGTCATTTTCTTATATATCCTGACAGCAGTTTCACTCATATTAGAAAAACTGATTGCAAGAGAAAGAATAAGTTGCTTTAGATTCTATCCTTTCACAAGTTTCACTTTATCTTCCAAAATGAAGGTCCATTCATTCTCTTTCCCTCTATGTATGCTTCTACCTTTACATTTATATCTATATACATGGATATATATTTAGAAAGAGATACAAGCATATATGTGTGGTGTGTATATGTGTGCATATGGATATGTACAAAAAGCACCGTTAGAAATGTTATCTGTACCCAAAGCCCCTAAGAAACCTACATCAAGTCGCTATTTCTCAGTGATCTCATCTGTAAAATGGGGATTAAGACTGTGAGCCCCATGACACGGACTCTGTCAACCTGATTAGCTTGTATCTACCCCCATGTTTAGAACAGCTCTTGATCCATAATAAGCACTTAACAAATACCATCATCTTCATCATCATAAATACCGTTGATCGATTGAGTCTTCGGTTTTCAGGGAGGCACCGGGACAACTTGCAGCAGAGTCAGCATGGGTACCCCATTTAGTCAGCTTTCTGCTAGCAGGCTAAGTCACAGCGAAGGAGACAGAGCAAATCTCAGTGACTCTACCATTAGGAAGGCCCTGAGTCTGATGGGCTACAGCAGATCCCTCACTAAATACATTTCACTCACTTATAGACTAAATCCCCCAACATTATTTGGGTACCCCCATAGAAACCTGAGGGACGTAATTTCTAAACCGGCAACAAGAAGCACATTTTTGTCCAATAGGTGTAATAATGTATTTGTTTAAATGTTGGTATTTGTTAAGCGCTTACTATGTACAGAGCACTGTTCTAAGCGCTGGGGGAGATACAGGGTAATCGGGTTGTCCCATGTGAGGCTCACAGTTAATCCCCAATTTACAGATGAGGTAACTGAGTCCCAGAGAAGTTAAGTGACTTGCCCACAGTCACACAGCTGACAAGTGGCAGAGCCGGGAGTCGAACCCATGACCTCTGACTCCGAAGCCCAGGCTCTTTCCACTGAGACAAGCTGCTTCCCATACTATTGTAAGCAATAGCATCTGTTACTCCAGGAGATTATGCAGGATGAGAGAACTTTGGACGCCCTCATGGAGAGGAGGTCCAGTATGGCTAGCACATAGAAATTCAGGGATGTAAGGCAGGAGAATTTAGTGATCTTTGGGTGGAAGTCAGAGGGCACCACCTCTCAATTCTTTCAAGCATCCTGTTGCCACTGTCAGGATGGTGGACTAGTAACCACTGGCCTGATAGAGTAATGACCTGGCTTATTATGTTCTGGCCATCAAAGCTGCCTCAGTCCTCATGACAGCTGACTGGAGATCCCCTGGAATATTTGTGAAATCTCACTATACTGCCATGAGTCTAAGTACCTCTTGGCAGATCTTCAAAACGATCCCTGTATGGTACACTCAGCTCTCGAATGCAGCAATCTGCAAAAATTACACTGTAGTATCCGTGGTACTCAATGACCCATGCATTTGCACATATGTCCATTCACAACGATTTCATCCAACACTGACATACCATATGTATATAGGCTCGTGATGTTGGAAGAACATTCCTAAATTCTATCTCTGTGCTTCTGCCAAAATGCCCAGTGAAAACAGGCATTTTGGCAGAGCTCAGTATACTCCATCATCTCCAGGAGCTGGCAAACTTGGTTGGAAAGGATGGATAAGACCCTCAGTTTCCTTTTATATGTGAATACATTTTTAGGAGAAGAAAATCTGTATTATCATATCCATTATCCTTTCCCTACTAAAACCACATCTCCTCCAAGAGACCTTCCCCAACTAAGCTCTCATTTACCCTAATCACGATCCCTTCTGCATTGACTCTGCAGTTGGCTGTGTAATCAATCAGTCAATCAACGGAATTCACAGAGGAATTTCTATGTGCAGAGCACTGTTCTAAGCACTTGGGAAAGTACAAAGCAAGAGAATAAGCTGACACATTCCTTGCCCATAAAGAGTTTACAGTAAATACAGTTCAGTGTACTTAGCACTGAAACACTTTGATATTCACCCTGTCCCCACAGCACTTATGTAAATATCCTTATACTCTATTTTTCCTCTATCTATAATGCATATTAATGTCTATCTCCCCCTGTAGACTGTAAGCTCCTTGGTGGCAGAGATTGTGTCAGCCAACTCTACCATATTGTATGTTTCAAGGACTTAGTGCAGTCCTCTGTACATTCATTCATTCAACTGTATTTATTAAGTGCTTACTATGTGCAGAGCACTGTACTAAGCACTTGGGAAAGTACAGTGCTGCAATGAAGAGTGACAGTTTCTGCCCACATTAAGCTCACAATCTAGAGATGAGGAGACATACGTCATTACAAATAGACATCAAAATAAATAAATAAAATTACAGATCTATACATAAATGCTGTGGGGCTGGGAGGTGGAGAAGAGCAAAGGGAGCAGGTCAGGGGGAAGCAGAGGGGAGTGGAGGATGAGACAAAGCGGGGCTTAGTCTGGGAAGGCCTTTTGGAGGAGATGTGTCTTCGGAAAGATTCTGAAGGGAGGAGAGTCATTGTCTGGTGGATTTGAGGAGGGAGGATGGTCCAGGCCAGAGGCAGCGAATGGGCCAGGGGTCGATGGCGAGACAGGCGAGATCGAGGCACAATGAGAAGGTTAGCACCAGAGGAGTGAAGTATGCGGGCTGGGTTGTAGAAGGAGAGAAGCCAGGGAAGGTAGGAGGCAGCAAGGTGGTGGAGTTCTTTAAAGCCAATGGTGAGGAATTTTTGTTTGATTCGGAGATGGGTAGGCAACTACTGAAGATTTTTGAAGAAGATGGTGACGTCCTGAACATTTCTGTAGAAAGATGATCCAGTCAGCGGAATGAAGTATGGACTGGAGTGGGGAGAGGCAGGAGGTTGGGAGGTCAGCGAGGAGGCTGATGCAGTAATCTAGGTGGGATAGGATAAGTGATTGTATTAACATGCTAGCAGTTTGCAAGGAGAGGAAAGGAGGATTTTAGTGATGTTTTGACTGACAGGATTTGGTGATGGATTGATTGTGTGGGTTGAATGAGAGAGAGGAGTCAAGTATAACACCAAGGTTATGGACTTGTGAGGCGGGGTGGATAGTGGTGCCATCTAAAGTGATGGGAAAGTCCGGGAGAGGACAGAGTTTGGGTGGGAAGATAAGGAGCTCTGTTTTGGACATGTTAAGTTAGAGGTGACGAGGACATCCAAGTAGAAATAATAGGCACTCAAAACGCTATTGATTGATTAAGTGATTGATGATGGTTTACCTTCGTGGTGGAATAATGGAGTTCAGATTGTTTTGCCGGGCAACAAATCGGCTGGGAGTTGCCTCCATTTCATAGAAATTGTCACGACTGAAGGAAAGACATGGTTACACTGGCTGGAAGGTGCTACGGTTTCTAAAATCTCCCTCTTGGATGAGAGCCAATGAAATGTGACCTAGTACCAGATGCTCATCCTTATAGTGGAGACTCGAGTAGGTGAGACCCAGTAGATTTTAGAAAACTCCTTAGAACCTTCTTTTTTCTTTTTCTGAGTGATGGTTTTATTTCCTCAGCAGGCATGCACTAGCTATCTTTTCTTTTGGTTTAATTGGCAACCCCAGAAGATGATCCTTTGCTTCTGAGAGACTTGAGTTGTGGAATTTGTGCTGTCTGGAAAAACTGTCTCAGTTCTCAGACTGAAAAGATTTCAAATCAAAAGAGATTTAGAATTTCCTCACACAAGTCCCCTCGCTCAATGTCGATCCTTGCCCTCAGCTTATCCAAATGTGCTTAAGAGTCAGGAGCAGAGAGAGATTCCCCTTCCTCCTTTTGGTTTAGTCTGAGTAAATGTGAACTGGTCTGACAGGCATTTGAGAAATGAGGAAGGTTGCTCAGCTATTAACTGTGGAATGCCTAGACCCTGCACATCAGTATACCTATGCATCATGCTTCTCCTTTCCTTAAAGCATATGCTATTTATAAAATACCATGAAAGGGAAGTAAGCTGGGAAACTGATTTTTTTTTTGTCTGTAGCATCAGGTACTGTTTAACCAGTGGGAGGGACTGATAAAATTAGCAAGTTGACTAACCACTTCCCTTCCTCCTTGCTCTTTAATATTATAACGGATACAGAAAAGTTCAGAAGGAGCCTGCTAGTTTTCTAACCACAGCACACTTTACCAGAGGGAGAATGTACAGCAGGACGGGTAAGTTTCCTTCTTTTGAACACTTATGGAAATGAACTCGAGCCTGGGGGAGTGGGGGGAAGGGGGATTAAAGATTTAGGTAAATAGATGTTAAGAATGATAACATCAGATCCTCAGTTTCCTTTTATATTAAAGGAGAGTCTCTCTGGAAGATCCATGTAACTGTGAGAGCCAAGTAGATCTTGAACTTCTACAATGGGGAGACGGAATAGAGAAAGAACAAACTTGAAATAGTTCCCAAGCTTGGGCAAACACTGCTTATTCAGATAGGTGTGTAGAAATGATTAGGCTTTCTGTGTACTCAGAAGCTTCACAAACTGGGGCTATGACAGACTTGGAAAGGAAGTAAATTCCAGAGTTGAAGTCCTTCCTGGGAAACTCCTAGTTCCCACATCAGTTTCCTGACAGCAGCAGGAGAGGGGGTGGGGGTGGGGTAACCACCTCAGGACTGGTGCTTAAACTAGGCCCAGCCCCGACTGAGGAAATCATGAGGTATGTCTGTGATCGCCCCATTGCTGGCATTCTCTCGCCACTGTCCCTGTAAACCTCTCCAGAGAGGGGGATGCTGGTTGCTGATTTCATTTTTTCTGGGGGAATGTGCAGAGAGTGAGACACAGGAAATTTATCAGCTAGCCATGGCCTAAGCTGTGGGGATTTATCAGTACCACACTTTGGGATGCTGTAACACAAGCAAGTGGTTGGTGCAAACTTTTGAGCTGAAGGGATTTGTACTGTCACTCATAGAACAGGACAATAATGTCAGTATTCCTTTTGACAGCCAGGTGGCTTATTTCACAACTAGGAAAAAGCTGAGTGGCTTTGCCCATGCTCCCTTTGTGAAGCAACTGTTGAGGTGAGAAAAGATCTAAGGTTTTATAAAGCCTTAGTCATTTTAACGAATGGACAGAACTGTATGAGTGGACATCATGTCTTGCTTATCTTATTACCCGCGAAACTTTCATTTTAAGCATGGACTTAAAGGGGACAGGGACTGTAGGGGAGACAGGCTTCAAAGAGCCTGTAGGCCAGAAAACATTCTTTTAAGTTGTTTTCAGTCATGATGGGGAACTCTCAGCTCTTGTCAGACGTGTGGGATGAGCCAGTGTGAGTCCCGGCCCCACAGCACTTATTTCCACATCTGTAATTTATTTACTTATATTAATCTCTGTCTCCCCCTCTAGACTGTAAGCTCATTGTAAGCAGGGAATGTGTCCATTTATTGTTATATCGTACTTTCCCAAGCACTTAGTACAGATATCTGCACATAGTAAACACTCGATAAATGCGATTGAATGAATGAATGAAAGAGTCCAGCTCTAAAAGCTGTGTGGGCAATCATTCTCTCATCCCTGTGGAATGGTTAGAGAAACATTCATTCATTCATTCAATAGTATTTATTGAGCGCTTACTATGTGCAGAGCACTGTACTAAGCGCTTGGGATGAACAAGTCGGCAACAGATAGAGACAGTCCCTGCCATTTGACGGGCTTACAGTCTAATCGGGGGAGACGGACAGACAAGAACAATGGCACTAAACAGCGTCAATGGGAAGAACATCTCGTAAAAACAATGGCAGCTAAATAGAATCAAGGCGATGTACAATTCATTAACAAAATAAATAGGGTAACGAAAATATATACAGTTGAGCGGACGGGTACAGTGCTGTGGGGATGGGAAGGGAGAGGTGGAGGAGCAGAGGGAAAAGGGGAAAATGAGGCTATAGCTGCGGAGAGGTAAAGGGGGGATGGCAGAGGGAGTAGAGGGGGAAGAGGAGCTCAGTCTGGGAAGGCCTCTTGGAGGAGGTGATTTTTAAGTAAGGTTTTGAAGAGGGAAAGAGAATCAGTTTGGCGGAGGTGAGGAGGGAGGGCGTTCCGGGACCGCGGGAGGACGTGACCCGGGGGTCGACGGCGGGATGGGCGAGACCGAGGGACGGCGAGGAGGTGGGCGGCAGAGGAGCGGAGCGTGCGGGGTGGGTGGTAGAAAGAGAGAAGGGAGGAGAGGTAGGAAGGGGCAAGGTGATGGAGAGCCTTGAAGCCTAGAGTGAGGAGTTTTTGTTTGGAGCAGAGATCGATAGGCAACCACTGGAGTTGTTTAAGAAGGGGAGTGACATGCCCAGATCGTTTCTGCAGGAAGATGAGTCGGGCAGCGGAATGAAGAATAGACCGGAGCGGGGCGAGAGAGGAGGAAGGGAGGTCAGAGAGAAGGCTGACACGGTAGTCTAGCCGGGATATAACGAGAGCCCGTAACAGTAAGGTAGCCGTTTGGGTGGAGAGGAAAGGGCGGATCTTGGCGATATCGTAGAGGTGAAACCGGCAGGTCTCGGTAACGGATAGGATGTGTGGGGTGAACGAGAGGGACGAGTCAAGGATGACACCGAGATTGCAGGCCCGAGAGACGGGAAGGATGGTCGTGCCATCCACGGTGATGGAGAAGTCTGGGAGCGGACCGGGCTTGGGAGGGAAGATGAGGAGCTCAGTCTTGCTCATGTTGAGTTTTAGGTGGCGGGCCGACATCCAGGTGGAGACGTCCCGGAGGCAGGAGGAGATGCGAGCCTGAAGGGAGGGGGAGAGGACAGGGGCGGAGATGTAGATCTGCGTGTCATCTGCGTAGAGATGGTAGTCAAAGCCGTGAGAGCGGATGAGTTCACCGAGGGAGTGAGTGTAAATGGAGAACAGAAGAGGGCCAAGAACTGACCCTTGGAAAGAGCACGGGCTTAGGAGTCAGAAGTTATGGGTTCTAATCCCAGCTCCACCACCTGTCAGCTGTGTGACTTTGGGCAAGCTACTTAACTTCTCGGTGCCTCAGTTACCTCATCTGTAAAATGGGGATGAAGACTGTGAGTCTCACTGGGACAACCTGATTACCCTCTATCTACCCCAGCACTTAGAACGGTGATCGGCACATAGTAAGTGCTTAACAAATGCCAACATTATTAAGTATCATGACCTGAAGTTGAGAGCTCCTTACCAAGCTTTTACACATGCTCCAGCAGTGTAAAACCTCTTCTCTCTTGCTCACCCTTAATTTCCGTTATGACAACTTCACATGATGATTAGGTCTGAACCATGCTGATTTCATTCATTCAATTCTATATATTGAGTACTAACTCTGTGCAGAGCCCTGTACTAAGCACTTAACCAAGTGTTTGTACCAGGCCCTTGATTTGACTAATTAACTCACCAACCATAATTACTGAGCACTTACTCTTTGTGGAGCACAGTACTAAGCACTGGGGAGAGCACAATAAAATAAATAGACCCAATCCCTGTCCTCAAGAAGTTCACCGTCTAGACTAGAGATGAAAAACAACATAGAAGACCTCTGTTCGGAAGCAGTTGATCTTTGGCTCTGGAATCAAAGATATCCTTGGAGTTGACCTCTGCCCTCCTGATGGAGAAAAGCATCTGTACCTAGTTAGAACAAACTGAATTGTTAAACATAAAAACGTGATCTCTTTGTATCATGTTTTAGCCCTGAGTCGATGTTCCAAATGACCAATTATAAACGAGAGTTTGAACATTAATCTCCAGAGCCCAAAGGGTTCCATAGCTTATAGCTGTAATTAAGGTCAAAGAGAGTAACAATATGATAGGAAATGCTCCTTCAGTAAATCAGTCAGAGTGCAGGCGGGGCCATAGCATGCGATGCTTTGAAGGTCATTATTCTCTGGTTTTCAGGATGATGGATACAAAGGACCCAAATCTTGTTAAGGGAACACTCGGTACTGTCTTCAAACAAATCAGGAACACACTGCTACTTTGCAAAACTAAAAATCGGTTAAACCTTCTGAGGAGTGCTAGAAAGAACAAGCATTTTGAACCCTGAAATCTACTTTCAGAATATGTTAATTCATAGGAGCAACCTGTAACCCCAATTAGAGGCCTTTCTGAGCGAGATTCATCTTAACAACTCTTTTCCCTCTTCAGTTCGTAAGTGTTATATTCAGTCTTCTTTCTTTGGTCCCTTGGCATCAACTGAAAAAGTCAGAAGGTGTGGAATCACATCTGATAATGCAAACATTTGCTAGGTAGAAATCAAAACATCATGCTAACTGCTCACAACACAACTTCCACCGGCAACACATCGGTTGTGTGTGATTCACGAGTCAGACCTCCCACTCAGAAGTAGCTCCTTGCCCCAGCTTTTGTATATAAAAGTGTATTTAGTCAGAATGCCTTTTTCATTTTACAATACCTCAGATTTAGGCATCGTAGTGACTATTCAGTGATGCTGATTATGACATAGTGACTTTTTTTCTTCAGTTATCTGTCTCTACTTTGTCAATCAATGGTATTTATTGAGCACTTACTGTGTGCAGAGCACTGTAACTAAGTGCTTGGGAGAGTACAATGAACAGATATGATAGACCTGTTCCCTGCCCTCAAGAAGCTTACACGTCATGACCCCTTTTCTGTACACCAGACCCAGAAGACCCCCTGATGAACTACTAAGGTGTTTCCAGGAATTGTTAATTGACACTTAAGAAGTACAGATTTAGTGATTTAGAATTGGTGTTTGGATACCTGGCTTCTGTTACTGGTTTCATGTCATTTAACATTTAATATCTTGGAAAGGTGGTTTTACCTTTCGGCACTTCACTTTTCTCCTCCAAAATGGAAAAATTTATGCTCCCTAGTGGCCTCACATGGCCCTTATGCAGGTTAATGAAATAGGGTGTCAATCTGAGGTAGATTTGAGATTTTTTTTCTTTTCAGTGGCAGCCGGTGGTAATTTAGTGTAAAGTTGAATAATTTCTGACTCCTTAGTGAAGCTGATTGCCAACTAATTTCTTGATTTGCTCCATCATCGTTCTGTTTTGATATATTTATTGCTAACATGCATTACTTTCACTACCTGTTAATGGAACCCCAAGTCTAAGTATAGAAAGACTTCCCTATCGCTGCTGGTAGCAAAGAGCGAGACAGAAATATCACTTAGTCTAACAGTAGTAATTTTATCCTTTTAATTCTTGAACACATAGCAACTTTACCAGTATTCAAAGACCTTTTTTATTTGGCTGCTTTGAATTTTTTTGTCAATGCCAAGGCTCTTTCAAACCTACATGGCATTTGAGGCATTTTGGCTACTTCTTGTGCTTTCTCCAATTACTCTTGAGGTTGTGCGCTTTCAGCCTGAGAGTCCTCAAGACCTGAGATATTTGCAGATGAGGTAGGGGCAAGGAGTTTCAGCTTCGACTGGCTGTATTACTGCTACAATCCTTTGATTCCTGGATGTGGTTCCCCCAGAAGATGCAGGAATCTTTGGGGACTCAGCTAATTAACCTGTATCCTCTTGGCTGGCAGCTGAGGGTAGAGGAACCTGTCTACCAACTCTAATAATGTTGGTATTTGTTAAGCGCTTACCATGTGCAGAGCACTGTTCTAAGCGCTGGTGTAAACACAGGGGAATCAGGTTGTCCCACGTGGGGCTCACAGTCTTAATCCCCATTTTACAGATGAGGGAACTGAGGCACAGAGAAGTTAAGTGACTTGCCCACAGTCACACAGCTGACAAGTGGCAGAGCTGGAATTCGAACTCATGAGCCCTGACTCCAAAGCCCGTGCTCTGAACTCTGTTATATTGTAGTCAGTCAATCATATTTATTGAGGGCTTACTGTGTGCAGAGCATTGTATTAAGCGCTTGAGAGAGTACAACAATAAGCAGATACATTTCCTGTCCAAAACTTGCCATCTAGAGTACTTTCCCAAGCTCTTAGTTCAGTGCTTTGCACACAGTAAGCACTCAATATATATGATCTATTGATTGAAGAAAAGCAAATGCTTCATTTCTTACTGTGATAGAGAGCTCTCTGATTTTTCAAATTCATGGGTTTTTACACTGAAACACCCACATATCAACAGATAACCAGTATTTCTTTAGTGAAGATTTGCATAGGAACAATACTTGTCCCATGGAATATTAAAGTAAATGAAAGAATGACTGCCTATCCATGGTCTGGAACTTATTCCTTTTTTACTCAGGAGAACCTGCCCCCTGAAATCCTCTATCTTTACTTTAGTAGCTCATCTGAGAGCAAAACCTACGGTTATTCCCTGATCAGTTAATTGTTTTTATTCAACGGTTATTGTGTGCAGAGCATTGTACTAAACACTTGGGAGAGTACAATATATTAGATATATTCCCCATTCACAATAGGCTTACAGTCTAGAGGACTCACTCTTCTATTCCCTCAGCCTTTATGGTAAACAACAGCATGCGACTCTTCTGTGAAACAGGGGCAGCTTCTAATAGTGTTATCTTATTTCTACCCTAGTGTTTTCCACATAATAAATGCTTAAGAAATAACACATGCCTCACTCCCCACTGATTCCAAGATGGAGACCTCTTCATTGAAGTTTTTTTTTCCTCCACTATTCCAGTCTCCATTCTTCCTCTCAGTCTTTCCTTGTAATAGGCTGTAATCCCAGTGAATATCACCCCAGGCAGATGAGCTTTCCTTTTGGGAAGAACCATAGAACTGGATGGTTTTTCTGGGTTTTCCCCCATTTCTGGGACTAGTCTAGCTTGTCCCCTTAAATCTTGTTGGGAAAAAAAGCCCAAAAAAACCTTCCCACAAAGCATCTTAATGACATCTTTTGGGTTGAATTTCTAATTTAATATTTTCACTTTGGTCTGAATAAATTCTTGTTTTTGTCATTAGCAACTGTCCTACAAATGTTCTTTTCTTTTCATTTTGTTTTAATCCTGAGAGGCACTTGATATGCTGATCATGTTTTCATTTTATTTCTTTACCTTCAGATTCTAATTTTCTTCCCTTCAGGGAAGAAAAAAATCCCAAGCACGATTTTTTTTTTTTGAATAATACAGTGTGCATTTGGTACTTAGTCATATTAACACATTTATATATTCAATAGAGCTGTATGAAAAGTTTGGATTGTGAAAGCCAATACCTCCACTGCAGACAGACACATGCACTCAGGGATTTTTAATGATTAGTTTATGATTATTTAGTGAGAGAGTGGAAGAGCTGGAAAGAAAATTCATTTCTTGAGAAGCCAGATGTGTGACTATGGTGATTTCTTGGCTCTATCAATTTTCTTTATCATTTCACAGTGAACTGTGTTGTGGAAGGTCTAGTTAAGGCTGTTTCACTGAGTGAATTATCAAAAAGCAATTTGTTTGAATCTGTTGGAACTCTAGCAATTTACATTAGAGTAAACAAAAGATTAAGGTTTGAAAGTCTTTGTTGTTTTTTCATTATTTAGTTGCTCTATGTTTTGAGTTTTCATTGTTGCTTTGATCTAGAAGCTGGCAGAAAGTCTTTTTATGTCATTTTTCTCAAGACGCAATTCTAGAAATAACTCTGCGTAGGTCAGATATCTCTTCCCTGTTAAAAGATTGTGTGTGAAAATGTGCCACTGAGAAATGCCTATTACAAAAGAACACAGCATTACCAAGTGACTATGTTTTGATGAGTCTCCATTTATTAGTTAGCATTGACAATTTATGAGCTAGCTATAGTTGCATGTTTTATTTTATAAGTCTGTGATTATTTTTGCTTTTCATTAATCTTTTGTTATATTTCCCTTTTTGGTCATTTAGATGCTACAGTGGTGATAGATGTTTCTCTGTTATTTATGACAACTGTTGCTAAAATGAGTTAGGACTCTTAGAAGATGATCTTGAGTAGCATTTAAATTTCTCAAGGATAAGGTTGATATTTTCTGCCTTTTTAAAAAATAACTCCCCAAACACTTAGTAGAGTGTGTTGCACCTAGTTGAAGTTCATCGTCATCAAATTCACTATCCTCACCCCTCCTCAGTGGTATTTCTCGAGTACCTGACAGAGCGTAAAAACCCATACTAAACACTTGTTAGAGTGCCAAGGAAGCAAACCACCTGATCCCTGTCTTTGAGGAGCTTGAAATCTAAATTCAATAAATATTGCCTGATAATATCACTGAACGACGTGGCATATGCGAAGAATAAAATTGTAAGAGGTGAATGTTGATATTTTGAGGAAAAAAGCCTGAAAATCTTTATTGAATTTTAGCACAGTACAACTAGTAAGACACTCAGTCAGTTCTCTCCTTACCTATCCTCCTTCCTCAGCCACTACAACCAGCCCACAGGCCAATTCCTCTAACACCAACCCACTTGGGAGAAGCAGCATGGTGTAGGGGAAGTTAGACCTTTATGGATTCTGATTCCGGCTGCACTACCTGTCTGCTGTATGACCTTGTGCAAGTCACTTCAATTCTCTGGGCCTCAGTTACCTCATCTGTAAAATGGGGATCGAGACAGTGAGCCCCACATGGGACAGGGACTGTGCCCAACCCGATTTGCTTGTACCCACCCCAGCGCTTAATACTGTGCCTTGCACATAGTAAGTGCTTAACAAATACCATTATTATTATTATTATTATTATTATTATTGTTATTACTTACTACACCCCGATCTCATCTCGCTCGCCATGGCTCCCAACCCTCCCTCCCTTGTCTTGGAACTTCCTTCCATTTCATATTTAGTAGAACACCACTCTCCCCATCTTCAAAGCCCAACTAAATTCATATTTCCCCACCCTGTTCACCACCCTCTTCCGTGTCACCAGTCACTTGGGCCATACCCCATAAGCACTTTTTCACTCATGATGATGCTGATGATGATGGTATATGTTAGGTGGCCAAGCTATGTGCCAAGGACTGTTCTAAATGCTGGGGTAGTTACAAGGAATCAGGTCATCCTGTCTGACATGGGGCTCACATCTTAATCCCCATTTTACAGATGAGGTAACTGAGGCGCGGAGAAGTGACTTGCCCAAGGTCACATAGCAGACAGGTGGCAGAGCTGGGATTAGAACCCAGGTCCTTCTGACTCAAAGCCCATGCTTTATCCATTAGACCCAATGCCTACAGCACTCATGTACATATGCTTATATTATAAATTATTTATTCATATTGATGTCTGTCTCTCCCTCTAGACTGTAAGCTTGCTAAGAGCAGGGAATGCAACTGCTAATTCCGTTATATTGTACTCTCCCAAGTGCTTAATACAGTGCTCTGTACATAGTAAGTGCTCAGTAAATACCAATGATTGATTACATTCTACTGCTTCCTCTGTCTGTGATTTAATGTCTGCCTTTCCAACTAAATTGTATGTATGGTGTTGAGGGCAGGGGATATGTTACCAACTCTACTGTACTCTCCCAAGTGCTTCGAACAGTGCTCTGCACACAGTACACACTCATTAAGTGAGACTGATAAATTGATAAGGAGAGCTTGTTACCAAATAAACTTTATTCATACACATTATCATCTAAACGGATATTTTCCTCATCAGAAAATGTTTTTTTCTTCTGTAGTCAGGGGAGAGTTGTTATTAAAGTTTGATCATTTAAGAAATTGTTATGTTTGAAATTCTATTCTAAGAAATGAAGACAGATTGGGATTTGGGTGAATGTGCTGTTTGGGTATTAGCCAAATCAGTATAAAAGAGATATTGTCTTTTACTTTTTCACTTCCAAGTCGTAGGGTTTGTTTAGCCTCGGTTTAAAGCTGGGGAAATCTATCCTTGGCAGATTACATTCTGAATTCTTACAGATTTTTTTTTTTTCCATACTCAAAAGAAGTCTACAGAGTTTATATTTCTGTTCCATTTTAACTGACAGTCTCTCTTCCGGAAAACTTCAGGTCTTAAAATAGCAGGGCATGGTACAGGTCAGAATGGAAATGCATTTGCGGATGTTGGTAAAGCACCATTCTGAACTATTTTGGGAACATTTTTATTTTCAAAACTATACCATTATTACTACATCAGAAACTTTAGAAGCTAATGACTCAAAATTTTGAAAAGACATTTTACTTGCTGGTCTCCTTTAGTGGGAGAACAAATCCAATGGAGGCTTTTTTATTTTCTTTTGCATTTTAAAACAGTTTAAAATCTACTTTCCTCTTAATTTTGTTCATGCATATATGTTTCCTATTGTTTTTTTTTCCACACATGAAAATATTATTATTTTAAGGAAAAGGTTTATTGAGACTTTGGACAGATATTTTCAAATTTGTTTTTTGCTTGATGAAGAGAGAGAAGAAGGGATATTAACTTTTCCCCAAACTGACTTGTCTGAGAACTGCAAATTAATAAAGAGATCTAAGTAATTAAAATTCAGTTTGTTATTAAAAACTGAATTAAGATGACAGTGAAAGAACAGCCTTAGGTGTGTGACTCTGCATTTTAAAGTGCTACATTTACTGTTTATGCAAGAATGTCTTTTTTTTTACATTTTATTTTAAAAAGTGATTAGCACTTTGACTGTACAGCTCCTAGATTTTTTTGGTCACACTGCATATAATTTGAAGACTCCGCCCCCCTCCAAAATTTGACCTACTTAGTAAAAAGTTACGATTAACCTCAGTGCTTTGCACTCCCAAAGTTTCATAAACGTTTTTGGAGATCATATTGTAGAGCCGTGGAATCTCATGTAGAAATTCAAATGGACCCTATCACATTTCAAGATGTATTTTTCGTCTCTGTTTTTGCTTAATTCAGGCCTCAATTTCAGCCCCGTGGTTAATGATTCGATGCTTCCTTGACAAGGGCACTTTTCTAGTCCTTTAACGGTTTGCATACAAATTGTCGTCTCTTTGTCTCAGCTCCAAAAGAAAGCACTTTCTCAGAAACGAAATAGCTAGAGCAGAAGTCAATCCCATTTTCTGGTCTCAAAAAATTTCCTTTATTTTTAGGGTAACTGAGAGGTATGTAGGCCAACAAATCTATGTATCAGAAGTCTTTCTGAATGTGAAGTAAAAATATGTCCTTTCCTTGGATTCATCATCAAATATTGGCAGTTTTTATGAAAAACACCAGATGAGTTTCTACTGTAGTATGTAGTCGTATAAACTTGGTCTATAGATTGCAAGTAGTAGGTAATAATAGAATTTACTTTAGAGAATTAAAATCAATTCATCATTTCTGAATAGGAATCTCTTAATTGAGATTAGAACCCCACTTTTCACTCCACATTGAAAAAAAGCAATGGAAAGGATAATAACTGTGGTATTTGTTAAGCACTTACTATGTGCCAGGCACTGTACTCAGCACTGAGGTAGATACAAGCTTATCAGGTTCCACATGGGGCTCACATTCCAAGTAGGAGGGAGCACAGATATTGCCTCCCCATTCTGAATATGAAGGAATTGAGGCACAGAGAATTTAAGTGACTTTCCCAAGGTCCCACTCCAGACAAATGGCAGAAGAGGGATTAGAACCCAGTCCCGTCCTCTTTCAACTAGGCCAAGCTGCTTCCCTGAAAGGAGCAGTCGTGTGACTTGTTGTGGACGGGGAACGTATTGAACAACTCCGTGGCACTGTACTCTCCCTAGCGCTTAATACAGTTCTGCCCGATTCTGCCCCTTGTCATCTGTGTGGCTGTGAGCAAGTCACTTCACTTCTCTGTGCCTCATTTCTCTCATCTGTAAAATGGGGATGAAGACTGTGAGCTTCACGTGGACAACCTCATTCCCCTGTATCTACCCCAGTGCTTAGAACAGTGCTCTGCACGTAGTAAGCGCTTAACAAATACCAGAATTATTATTACACATAGTAAGTACTCAATAAATACCATTGATGATGGTGATGCTGTGGCTACTCCCCGGTCTGCTTGTTTGTTTAAGAACTTGAGGAGACCATCTCCTCATTTCACATTCTTAGTTGGCTCTTGAAATATATATTGCTGGGCACAGTGCTGTCATTTTTGTCCCCAGATCTGGGTCTGGGAGTCAGAAGACATGGGTTCTGATGCCAGCTCTGCCATAGTCTGCTCTGTGACCTTAGGCAAGCCACTTCACCTCTCTGTGCCTAGTTATCTCCTCAGTAAAAGGGGGATTAAGACCATGAGCCTCATGTAGGACAGTGTCCAACCTGATTACCTTGTATCTACCCCAGAGCTTAGAACAGTGCTCGTCACGTAGTAAGCACTTCACAGATACCATAGTTATTATTATTGTGATTATGGCCACAACATTTCCTATCTTCAAAAGCTTTTCTGAAATCACATCTCCTCCAGAAAGTCATTCCTGATTAATATCTTATTTATCTCCCTATTGCCCCTTGAGCACTCCTGTGTTACCTAAGCAGTAGATACACACTCCTCCACACACCCACCCAGGAGCACTTAGGTACATATCTTTGAATGTTGTCCCCTTCCTCCCACTTTTAAAGTATTTTATTGTCTGTCTCACCTGCCAGAACATTGTGCAGAGCACTTAGCACACCATTAGCACTCAGTAGCTACTACTGATAGATGGACTGAGATTCCCAACAGTTGTTACGGGTGTGCTGGGTATCTGTTTTGTACCCGTTCCACTCCACCGATGTTTTATAATGTTCCGGGCACACACATCTTCTCTTTCAGTCACAGAGCAGACAGTGATTCCAGTTGTCACACATTTAGAGGGCTTTTGAAATATAAAGTTATCTCCCTCCCACTGCTGACCTCGTGTTCACCCTCTCCCCCCACTGGCTGGAACTCCCTTCCAATTCGTATTCGACAGATCGCTAAGTCTTCCCATCTTTGAAGCCTTCTGAGATCACATTTCCTCCCAGATCTTTCTGAATCTCTTATCTTTGCACCCTATACCCTCTCAAATGGACTTTTCTGCTTCCCGCCACCTCGGTAATTTAGGGAAGAAGCATGGTTTAGGAAAGCAGCGTAGCTTGGCCGATAGAGCACAAGCCTGGGAGCCAGAAGAACCTGGATTCTAATCCTGGCTCCACCACGTGTCTGCTGTGTGACTTTGGGCAAATCACTTCACTTCTCTGTGCCTCGGTTACCTCCTCTGTAAAATGGGGATTAAGGGTGTGAGCCCCATGTGGGACAGGGATTGTGTTCAACCTAATGAATCTATATCTACCCCAGAGTTTAGAACATTGCTTGCCATATAGTAAGTACTTAGCAAGTACCATAATTATTATTATTATAGCCCTTCGGCTCAGTGGAAAGAGCCCAGACTTGGGAGTCAGAGGTCATGGGTTCAAATCCCGGCTCTGCCACTTGTCAGCTGTGTGACTGTGGGCAAGTCACTTAACTTATCTGTGCCTCAGTTACCTCATCTGTAAAATGGGGATGAAGACTGTGAGCCCCATGTGGGACAAGCTGATTACCCTGTATCTACCCCAGCGCTTAGAACAGTGCTCTGCACATAGTAAGCGCTTAACAAATACCAACATTATTATTATTATTACATTTTATACTTTTTTCCCTTCTATCCATCTCTCTCCTCCAGTGGAGAGCTACATCCTTAGCACAGTGCTTTATGTATAGCAAATTCTCAATCAAAACCATCGATTGATTGATGGCAACCCAACTGTTACGGTTTTTTTTTCCCTATTATGTTTCTTGCTCTGTGTGAATGACAATTTTTTGGAACATCTAGGATTCAGCGTTGATGTAGAATCAGAGACTTCTTCAAGGTTCTTATTCAGTGTACTCAGTTTCATTCTGACAGAATAGTGCCTTACATTAATCTGTTTCTGTAACTAAGCTCATTCTCTAATGTAGGGAGTCTGAATGCCTGAGAGAAATTTAGGGAGGTGTGTGTGTGGGGTTAAATTTTCATTGTTTTATAGTAACATGTTATGTTTTCACTTTTATGCCCAAAGTGTCCTTCTATTTATCTTGCTAAAAATATTTTTGCCTTTAGAGGGTACATAGAGGTACCTTGCAAAATTTCCTGAAAATGTGTTGTTTCCCTGACAGTTTTTTCACCTCAAAGAATATGAGGAACTGCTTGTTAATTTTAGATGCGTCTCTGATAAAATCTTATGACAGTCATATCAGTTTTATTCTTGGTAAAAATATTTTGACAGATGGAAAGATTGTTTCAGTCTTTAATACAGTATTTTGCACGGTGTAAAATTGGGAAAAAGTAGATTTATCATTACTGAAAGTAAAGTAGCCCTTTTGTATTCTTTATGATGAGGATCCATGGTAGCCTCATTAATCAATGGATCAATCAATCAATAATGTTTATTGAGCACTTACTGTGTGCAGAGCACTGTTCTAAGCAAGTGGGAGAGTACAATGCAGTAGGATTGGTAGACACGATCCCTTTCCACAAAAAGTTCAGAGTTTAGGGAGCGAGACAGACATTAAAATAAATTCAAGTATCTTAAGTATTTATATAATCTAAACTAGGAAGAGCATCTGGATTTATATCTAAACTGGGAGTGTTCTTGTTCTGTAGATGAGCAAACAAAATGTTGGGAACATTTCAACCTTAGTTTCTCTGATGTCCTGGCAGCCTCACCAAGATTTATTGTTTGAGGATTCCAAATTCCATTTTAATCCCATAGGGACAATTTTGAAAGTTTACCTAGAGCAAAAAGAGATAATCGCAAATTTGAATTTTATAAGAATAAAGACACTTTACATATTTTACAAATGAATAATCTCACTCAACTCATTAATTGCTGTGCTTCATTAGTTGATTGGTAAAATCCCTACTGAAGAAACTATTCTAGATTCGATATTGGACAGATTTTTTCCAGGTAGTTGGATCATCAGTTTTGGAAAGTACAAGTAATAAAGGGATTTCAAGAAGAAAAAAAAGTTTTAAGAATCTAAGGACATAAGTCACGCCATCTTGGTCTACCCTGTCCAAGTTTCTGTCTTTTATATTATTGCCAGATTATTGCCAGATTTTTGCTCTGTTCCCCCATTCAAGCCCTCATCACTTCATCAGCCCATCAGCCCATCAGCCCTTTGGTCGGATTTCCCCAGTGCTTCCTGCATGCGGAGCACTGTACCGACTGCCCGGGAGGGGACAGCGCCACGAGAGATGGGCCTGGGCCGGGCCCATGGCCGGCCCTCTGTCCAGACCCTGTCCCTGCCCCGACGGGTGCCCCAGGGCACAGTGGCCTCGGGGCCCGGGCCTCAGTCCCCCCTCCGTACGACAGGGACCCGACCATCTGGCCCCGCTCTGGCCAGCCCTCAGGACAGGGCTCGGCAGAGAGGAGGCGTCCAACTGATGGGCCATGCTCGGCTGTCTTCTTGGCTCCAGAGAGCCGACCTTCTTCTTCTCAACGGCTCCCCAAGGAACAATTCTATTATCGTTATTATTATCATTATTATCATCATTAGCTGCTAACGCTCTCGTCATTATCATTAGCTCCACACGTGTTAATACTATTAGTATTGTTTTTGTCTGTCTGTCTCCCCGGATTAGACTGTAAGCTCGTCAATGGGCAGGGACTGTATCTGTTGCTGATTTGTACATTCCAAGCTCTTAGTACAGTGCTCTGCACATAGTAAGCGCTCAATAAATGCTATTGAATGGATGAATGAATGAATGAGTGGACTACTACATCAGCCTCTCCCTTCTTTGAATCTACTCTACACTCTGTTGCTCTGATCACCATCCCCACCATCCCACTCTGCCTTTAAAAACACATACTAATTTATTTTTGGTTACCTTTTGTGATTCCCCATTCTAGCTATATTTTCCTTCCCCCCCCCCATTTTTATACAATCTGCATTTCCTGCCCCCCCCCCCTCCCAACTAGATTTAAAATTTCCTGAGGATAGAGATTGTGTCTTCTACTTTTCAAAGTATGCCCCAAGGGCTTAGTGGTATCTTCTGTCCAAAAGAACCACACCACAAGTATTGATGATGATTTTGATGCTGCTGCTGCTCATTATGGTCTTGTTTACATGAGAGGGAGTGGGAAAGAAGGCATCTTTCCATGCTCAAACTGAGTTATCCGCGGAATTGAGGAATTGCTCCTCATCTTGATTTATACACACCTCTCCAGACCTGTCCTCATGCCCTTCCCTAGACACGCCCCTCCACCCTGCGCATATACAAGTAGCAATAATGGTTTGGGGAATGTGCCGTTCTTTCTGTCAACATTTTATCCAGGTCTCACTGGACACCTCCAGTTTGGCCATCTGTGAAATGCTGCTTTCTACCAGACAGACTCAGCTTCTCTAGACAGTCGGGACCGACCTGTAGGTGGGTTCACAGATTCCGGTCTGTTTGTGTTGAAATATAGAGACAAAATAGTAACAACAAACATATCGTAGCCATCCCTTAGAAATGTGGATATTGGCAGATTTTAAAAGCATTTTCTTTATGAGAGAAACTGAAATATATATCATTATTGGCTCCTTGAAAGCCACGTTTTACTCAGCTCCCGAAATATTTTAGTGGGAACCCAGAGCTTGCAGTGTCTCCAGCGGGTGATTGACAAAGATCAAATTCCTGAACCAAGACAGGTTTGCACCAAGAAGATGCTAAGTTGCTTGATCTCAATTTTCTCTGACTGCTATTTTTAGCTCACTGAACGGCAGTCATAGCAAGAAATCATCATCGTATCTTGCTTTAGATAATCGTCTTTTGAAAGATTAAAAAGGTCCACTTTAGAGGTTCGAGAAATGCAATTTACTCACCTTTCAGAATTTAGATTCGATGTATTAAGTTGATTTCTCTCTTGGGGGATGAAAGTAGACTGTTTTTAAAGTGCCTCGTGTTCTTGCTTCCATATCCATGGGAATTTTTCTGTTTTTCATCTAATTACAATGCAGAGGAAATTCCAATCTTCTAGGTTCAGGGCAATTTTCCCAACAAATGCAGCATGGTCTAGTGGGTAGAGCACAGGCCTGGGAGTCACAAGGACCTGGGTTCTAATCCCTGGTCCGCCATTTCTCTACTGTGTGACCTTGAGCAGGCCACTTAACCTCTCTGGGCCTCAGTTACCTCATCTGTAAAGTGGGGATTGAGACTGTGAGCCCCTTGTGGACGGGGACCGTGTCCAAACTGATAAACGCGCATCTACCCCAGTGTCTGGCGTATAGTAAACCCTTAATGAAAACCACAATTATTGCTTTCCCAGGTTCTTAGTAGAGTGCTCTGCAGAAAATAAGTACTCAATGAATATCAGTGGTAGCTTGATATTGGCTCTCTTCCCTTGTGATTTCCTGGTTTGCATTCGTTGTTCAACCCAACCTTGCCCTGGTCCCAGTTGTGTGTCTTCACTCTCCCACATCCGAACCATCCCTCGTACCTACCCTCACCATCCAATCTGCCAGATTACAGCTCTTCCCCACCTTCAAAGACCTTCTCAGAACCCCACAGCCTCCAGGTAGCCTTCCACGGTTAATTCTCTTCAAACCACAGAAGTGTCAGCCCAACATCCACTATTAACACTTGGGTATCTTATTCCTATCATCGGCACTAGCTTACTTATGGACGTTTGTATTTATGGACATATTTATTATTTAATTATTTCTTTAGAACTTTCAACCTGCTAAATGTATACAACTTCCAGCTACTTTACTTTTCTTCCTGCTATATGTAAATCATCTGTGCCCGGCTACCTCTACCAGTTCAAAGAAAGTTCCTCAAAGAGAGAGAATTTGAGTCTTTTGACTGTTGTACTCTTCCAAATGATTAGTACAGTGTTTAGCACTTAATAGATAAAATCAATAAATAGCAACCCAGAGAATGATATTCACAGGCTTACGGTTCATCCACTGAATGCAGCTTGAACCTGCAATCATAATCATCATCTCTTTTTGTATGGATGTGTCTGATATAATCTCCTGAGTGTGGCTAATATCGTGACCACCGACAAGTCACTTAATTTCACTGTGCCTCAGTTTCCTCATCTGTAAAATGAGGATTAAATACCCGTTCCCCTCTGACTTAGACTTTTACCTCCATATGGGCCAGAGGCTGTGTCCATCCTGATAATACTGTATCTACTCCAGGGCTTAGTCCAGTGTGTGGCACACAGTAAGCACTTAACAAATACTACAATAATAATAGCATAATAGTAAAAATAGTAATACAATAATAACATAATAAACTGCCATCAGTTTCTTACCCCGAGCACATCTAAAGGGGCAGCAGAACTGATAGCAAAGTTGACAGGTGACCAGGCAACATGGCCGGGGCTGGATTTGCCCAAAAAACCCAGGCCCCAGGCTACTTTTACAGTTACCCCAGCCCTTTCTCCCTCTCTATCTTCCTCTAGCCCTCCTTTCCATCTCACAGGGAAAAGAAAACTAGGTTTCATGAAAAATTGAACCTCCTGAGGCCTTGGAGTCAACCGTGAAAGCGGGAAGCGGAAGGCAGACTCTGTGGAACATTGAGGCCTGTGGAAAGGAAGAATAGGGAAAAACAGACTTAGTCTTGATGGGCAGTTGGAGAAATATAATATTTACATTGCAGGTTTACATAATGGTCTGGAAATCGGGTGACAAATTAATGCTTTTCCTCAGGGAATGACCTTATTTTCATCTCTATTTACAGCATTTATCTGATGACATGAATGATTTGCCAGCAGAATTGGATAGCCTTTTATAGCTTTTCATATTAGATACTGTACAGAGAGCTATTAATGGTCTCTGCTACTGCAGGTTATTTTTGTAACTCTAAAGAGATGATGAGGGCCAGGAACATAAATTAACTGTCTTTTTTAGTGGCCTAAATACTTTACAGTCTTTCTGTAAGAGTTAGTGGCATATTTTATCAACTCATCAAGATTGTGGCCAAAATAATTACTGGTAATGTTATATGGAGAGCTTGCTGCACTCGCAAGTCAGAGACAAGCACTCTCTGAATACAGAGACACTCACTACCCTGGTGAACTTATTCGCTCCCATGGCTTCTACTATCATCTCTATGCAGAGAATAATAATAATGTTGGTATTTATTAAGCGCTTACTATGTGCCAAGCACTGTTCTAAGCACTGGGGTAGATACAAGGTAGTCAAGTTGTCCCACTTGGGGCTCACAGACTTAATCCCCATTTTCCAGATGAGCGGACTGAGGCACAGAGAAGCTAAGTGACTTGCCCAAGGTCACACAGCAGACAAGCGGCGGAGCCGGGACTAGAACCCATGACCTCTGACTTCCAAGCCCGGGCATTTTCAACTGAGCCACGCTGCTTCTCGTACTGAGCCACGCGGCTTCTCGTGCTTCTGCTTCGCTGCAGATGACACCAAATCTATATCTCCTCCCCTGTTCTCCCTCCCTCCAGGTGTCCTCCTCCCTTCAGGACACCTCTACTTGGATGTCCTCCTGCCACCTAAAACTCAATATGTCCAAAACTGAGCTCCTTATCTTCCTTCCCAAACCCTGTCCTCTCCCTGGCTTTCCCATCACTGTGGACGGCACAACCATACTTCGCATCTCATAAGCCCACAACCCTGGTGTCACAACCCTTGACACCGCTCTCTCATTCACCCCACTTATCCAATCTGCCACCGAAGCCTGCTGGCTTCACCTTAACAACATTGCCAAGATCAGCCCTTTCCTCTCCGTCTAAACCACTACCTCATTAGAAAAATCACTCCTCCTCTCCCTCCTGGATGACTGCATCATCCTCCTTTCTGACCTCCCAACCTCCTGTCTCTCCTTACTTCAGTCCACACTTCACTCTGCTACCCAGATTATCTTTCTACAGAAATGTTCAGGGCATATCACCCCCTTCTCAAAAATCTCCCGTCATTGCCTATCAACCTCCGTAACAAGCAAAAAACTCCTCACTCTTGGCTTCAAAGCTCTCCATCACCTTATCCTCTCTTACGTCACCTCCTTTCTCTTCTTCTCCATCGCAGCCCACACACTCTGCTCCTCTGCCCCTAACCTCCTCACTGTGCCTCATTCTCATCTATCCTGCTGTCAACCCGTGGCCCATGTCCTACCTCTGGCCTGGAAGGCCCTCCCTTCCCAAAATGGCTGAACAATCACACTTTCCCCCCTTCAAAGCCCTACTGAAGGTGCACCTCCTCCAAGAGACCTTTCCAGACTAAGCCCCCCTTTTCCTCAGCTCCCTCTCCCCTCCACGTTGCCCAGACTCTACCCTCGCCACAGTGCTTGTGTATGTATGTACGTATATATAATTCTATTTATATTGATGCCTGTTTACTTGTTTTGATGTCTGTCTCCCCTCTTTTAGACTGTAAACCCGGTGTGGGCAGGGATTATCTCTCCTCATTGCTGACTTGTACTTTCCAAGCACTTGGTACAGCGCTCTGCATACAGTAAGCGCTTAATAAATACGATCGAATGAATGAACGAATGACAAGTAGGACTCCTGCGCTACTATTCAATTCTATACTCTTCCTGTATCATTATTCCAACCATTTAAACCCCAAGTTCTTCAGCCTCAGATGAGCACACTCAGGAAGGCTTGATTTCAGCTTGTCAATGTCATCTTCATTTATTTCACTCCAGTTGCATTCAGCTTTAGTTTCCCGGTGATGAAATTCTGTCCCATTTGGCATATCAGTGTGAAGATGAAATCAGAAATCTGAAGAATTGTCCACAGAAACGCAGATGGTAACATGTTTTTCGAGGACAGGGGATGTGAGGAAATGTATCTTTGTCTCTGTTGTACTCTCCCAAGTAGGCTGTGAATATGACAGTCCATCAGCCAATACTACTGATCGACATTTCAAAATGCAATTTACTCTTAGTCTTGGTATCTATTAAGTGATTATTACATGCACTGTGAAAATGCTGGTATGTATGCGGGACCAATCAGTCAATCAGTGGGAATCATTGAGTGTTTCCTGTCCATTCAGTCGTATTTATTGAGTGCTTACTGTGTGCAGAGTACATGCTTATTCAGCGCTTGAGAGAGTACAGTACAGTATTGTCGGTAGACACGATCTGGGCCCAGAGGTAACATCATCTAAAGAGGGAAATAAACATTAAAGGGGATGACAGCAGAAATAGTGGAGTAAAAGAATATGTAACCAAGTGCTGTGGGGCTGGGGTGGGTATCAAACTGCTTAAAGGGTGATAATAATAATAATAATGGTGTTTGTTAGGTGCTTACTATGTGTCAAACGCCATTCTAAGCACCAGGGTAGATATGAATTAATCGGATCAGATGCAGTCCCTGTCCCACATGGGGCTCACAGTTGAAGTCGGGTGCACAGCCAAGTATATCGCTAATGCAGAGCAGAGGATGGTTAGTGGAAATGTGAATTTAGAGTCTTAGAATAACAGATTATACACAGTCCCCCTGTCCCACGGAAGGCTCTCATTTGATAGGCGAATCAATATTCTATTGATGCCTGTCTACTTGTTTTGTTTTGTTGTCTGTCTCCCCCCTTCTAGACTGTGAGCCCATTGTTGGGTAGGATTGTCTCTATCTGTTGCTGAATTGTACTTTCCATGCACTTAGTTCAGTGCTCTGCACAGAGTAAGCGCTCAATAAATACGGTTGAATGAATGAATGAATAGGTCAGTAGAGGAGAGCAGCACATTGTTTTATCCCCTTCGTTCATTCAGTTCATTTAGTCATATTTATTGAGCTCTTACTATGTGAGGAGCATTATACTGAGTGCTTGGGAGAGTACAATACAACAGTAAACAGACACATTCCCTGCCCACAATGGGCTTACAGTCTAGAGGGGGAGACAGACATTAATATAATCAATAAATTACATATATGTATATAAGTGCTGTGGGGCTGGGAGGGGGGATGAATAAAGGGAGCAGGTCAGGGCGACAAAGGGAGTGGGAGAAGAGGAAAGGAGGGCGCAGTCGGGGAAGGCCTCTTGGAGGAGTTGGGCCTTCAATATGCTTTTTGAAGGTGGGGAGAGTCATTGTCTGTTTGATATGAGGAGGGAGTGTCATTCCAGGTCAGAGGCAGGACGTGGGCGAAAGGTTGGCGGTGACATAGATGAGGTCGAGGTTCAACGAGAAGGTTAGCGTTAGAGGGAAATGTATGGTGCGGAATGTAGTGAGGCGAGGTAGGAGGGGTCACGGTGATGGTGAGGAGGTTCTGTTTGATACGGAGGTGGA
Organism: Ornithorhynchus anatinus; assembly: GCF_004115215.2. Classification (NCBI taxonomy): domain Eukaryota; kingdom Metazoa; phylum Chordata; class Mammalia; order Monotremata; family Ornithorhynchidae; genus Ornithorhynchus; species Ornithorhynchus anatinus. The sequence continues at coordinate 61,774,437 of NC_041735.1, read as the reverse complement.
TGGGCAACCATCGTAGGCTCTTACAGATGAGGTTTTTACAGATGGGGAAAATGGGACCCAGAGATTACTTAGTAGATCAGAAGCATTACCAGACTTCTAAGTTGATTTTCCTGACCACTGGTCCAATGCTCTTTTCACTCGACTACATGCCTTACTGTGAAGCACCATATGAAACAACGTGGCTCAGTGGAAAGAGCATGGGCTTAGGAGTCAGAGGTCATGGGTTCTAATCCTGCCTCCGCCACCTGTCAGCTGTGTGACTTTGGGCAAGTCACTTGACTTCTTGAGGCCTTAGCGACCTCATCTGTAAAACGGGAATTAAGACTGTGAGCCTCACGTGGGACAACCTTATTAACCTTATTAGCCCAGCGCTTAGAACAGTGCTGAGCACATAGTAAGCACTTAACAAATACCAACATTATTATTATTATTATTGTTAATATTTGAAGAACCTATTAAAAACACTACTACATAATAATGAATCAAGCTTTTCCTGAATCTTAGAAAATAACAAGTAGTAGTGATAGTAATAGTATTTCTTTAGCATTTTCTGTGTGCCAAGCACTGTAGTAAGCACTATGAAAGAACACACACAGTGGGCCTTGGTCATGATCTCTGCAGGTGGCTCATAATCTTATGATGAGAAGGCAGGGAGGGTATTGGTGACAGACATATAGGGAGAGATGAAACAAAAATACGAAGATAACAGAAAGACAAAAGCAAGCATTAGTAGGGTTCTGTAGCTAGAGGAGCAGAATTTCAGGGTCTTAGCTGGTAAAGTAGGAATTTGGGAAATGCAATTCCTTCTAACCTTCCCATAGAAGAGCAAAATGCTGGATGCACTGGTCCTGCCCCTGGCCTGGAATACCCACTCTCCTCAAATCCGACAGACAATTATTCTACCCCACTTCAAAACCTTATTGAAGGAACATCTCCTCCAAGAGGCCTTCCTGACTAAGCCCCCCTTTCCTCTGTTCCCATTCCCTTCTGCATTGCCCTGACTTACTCTCCTTGTCCATCCGCCCTCTCAGCCACACAGTACTTATGTACACATCTGTAATTTATTTACTTATTAATGTTCCCCAAAGGACTGTAATCTCATTGTGGGCAGGGAAGACCAATGTGTCCGTTTATTGTTGTACTGCACACAGTAAAAGCTCAATCAATACAATTGAATGAATGAATGAAGGGTAGTTTCAAGAAACTGATTGCTTTTTGGGTTGCAAAAATAGGATGGCCACCTCTAAGGTTCTGGACACCAAGACACATGTGACACCATGTTTACGGCCACACGTAATGACATCCCATGTACTATTTGGAGAGAGCCTATCTGAGTCCACCTGAATCAGTCCTAGGGAAAACAAGCACCACATCAAAGCCATGGAACTCAGCAGCCAGATTCTAGGTGGAGAGATGCTGGATGCTTAAGATAAAAACACCAGATGTAAAGCATTCAATGCCGTATCCGTACAGATTTAGCTCCTGAATTGACACAGACTGAAAACTGCATTCAGAAATATTCTGAAAAGCTCCTATGAGAAACTTTTAAGTGATACTTTTTTTTTTGTTTTTTGTTTTTTGTCTCTGGAAATGCCCCTGTTAAAAAAAAAATAACTGATAACCAATACTGAAGAAATTCATGGTGAGTTCACTTTAAATGTTCATGGGAGGGTGAATGAATCATCTGTGGGAAACAGTGTGACCTAGTGGAAAGAGCCTGGGCTGGGGAGTTAGAGGACTCTAATCGGGGGTCTGCCAATTACTTGCTGTGTGACCTTGGGCAAGTCACTTGTCTTCTCTGTGCCTCAGTTTCCTCCACCATAAAATGGGAATTGAGGACCTGTTCTTCACCCTACTTAGACGGTTAGCTCCATGAAGGGCAGGGACTCTCTGTGACCTAATTAATTTGTACCTTCCCTAGTGCTTCGAACAGTGTTTGACACATAGTAAGTGCTTAACAAATACCATAAAAAAGGAAAAGAGAAATGGGACAGCGGAGTCTGAATGGTAGCCAATCTCATGTATGTATTTATCTCAGAATGCATGACACCTGGGCCATTTAGTGGGAAAAGCAATCTCTTTTCACTCGTTCAAAGAGTCATCGGCTCCTCTCTCTGTAACTCCCTCCTGGCTGTTAAGTTGAGGAATGACTGACCTCTTCTGTGCTTTGGGTCTCAAGTCGATCAAGTCGCCCGGAGTTAGAGACTCCCGCTGTTTTAGAAAATGTGAAAAAAGAATCCCTGAGCTCTGGTGACCCTTGCTTGAGACTATAGAACTTAGGCTACGTTAGGATCCCGCCCGAGAAACATGTTGAGTAACAGCTTCTAGTTTATCTGTGGTATCAAACTGGCTACCAACGCTTTCTATCTGTTTTCTGTTGATAACTACTGGATCAAACCACAGTCCAAGGCACCAGTGGGGGAAAAGGCGAGAAGTGAGCCTATTTGTGGAATTGTTGTTAAAGATAGAGAGAACTTCCTGTACAGAGAAGATAGCTGGTGAAAGAACCCAGCGTGTTTTTCCATACATACCTCTTAGTACTGATTACCCCAGAGGTTTGATTGCTCCACACTGCACCAGCGACTAAATATAAAAAGGTCTTTAAAACCGTCAGTTTGACTTGAAAGTGGGCCCGGAAGAAAACTCTTATTCTAATTTCTAAAAATTATTAACTCACTGAGGTGGAAGTGTGAGGGAGGAAGACGTTTTGACTAGGTGAATCTTGTCCGATGGAGAACACTTACCATTTTTAAAAAATAGAAGAGAACATCATTTCGGAGCTTCGATTCAGCCACATCTCTGAGTCTCCCAGGGAAGATTTCTGAGGAATTTGCAGCAGCTGCAGGATATTTTAGTGTCTGGTTTGGATCTGTGCCATTCACAGATTTAGGTAGAGTTACAAAAGGTCCATTGCAGAGGCATGGGAGTTAATTAAATGATTAAATTTTGTGGTGGTAATTCAATAGGAAATGCACGCTGGAGGTCCAGAGTCTCCTATACAAATTGCCTTCTTCCTCAGTTCTTCTACATTTTAAGAATCCCTGTCCCTCTTTCACAGAAGCCTTTTTTTTAAATCTAAAAATGAATACAGGCTGTTTGATATGGAATAGTCGTAACGGCAGCAGCTGTGTAATAGCAGCAGTAGTAATAATAATGTTGGTATTTGTTAAGTGCTTACTATGTGCCAAGGACTGTTCTAAGTGCTGAGGTAGATCAAGGTAATCAGGTTGTCCCACGTAGGGCTCACAGTCTTCATCCCCATTTTACAGATGAGGTAACTGAGGCACAGAGAAGTGAAGCGACTTGTCCAGAATCACACAGCTTGACAGGCAGCAGAGCAGGGATTCGAACCCATGACCTTGGACTCCCAAGCCCGGGCTCTTGCCACTAAGCCACTAGCTGTAGTAGCTGTTCTGTAACAATTGAAGATATTTGCACTGTTAATAATAATAATAATAATGATGACACTTGTTAAGTGTTTACTATGTGCGAAGCACTGTTCTAATAGCTGGGGAGGATACAAGGTGATCAGGTTGTCCCACGTGGGGCTCACAGTCTTCATCCTCATCTTATGGATGAGGTCATTGAGGCACAGAGAAGTTAAGCGACTTGCCCAAAGTCACACAGCTGACACAGGGTGGAGTCGGGATGAGAACTCATGGCCTCTGACTCCCAAGCCCCGGCTCTGTCCACTGAGCCACGCTGCTTCTCTCTATTGCCCAAACTGTCCTTGGATGTAGAGGCCGGTGGCTTAAATGCCCCCTTCCACACTGTGTAGTCACAAGGGATGTCGTAGAAAGCACTAACGAAATTCAATTTTACGATTTCGCTTTTTGAAAAATGGGCAGTGACGTGAGTTACTTGGCTAAGAGATTTTTACTATTAACTTCACTCGATGTGAAAAATAACTTTCCTGGATCAGAATGATTGCTTCTACAAAAGCTAGGGTTCGTGTAGATGGCTTTTCCTCCATCACCATTCCCACCATTAAACTTTCCACCATAAGGAAAGAACAGTATGGGGTAGTATTGGAACGGCATTGCTTAGTGGAAAGAGTACAGGCCTGGGAGTCAGAGGACCTGGGTTCTAATCTTTTACTTTTTTTTAATGGTATTTGTTAAGTGTTTACTACATTCCAGACACTGTACTAAGCGCTGGGGTAGATACAAGATAACCAGGTTGGTCATGATCCATGTCCCACATGGGGCTCACAGTCTTAGTCCCCATTTTGCGGATGAGGTGACTGAAGTGCTGAGGAATTAAGCGACTTGCCCAAGGTCACACAGGAGACAACTGATGAAGTATGGATTAGAACCCAGGTCCTCTGGCTCTCAGGCCTGTGCTCTTCCCACATGCTTCAGTTACCTCATCTGTAAAATGGGGACTCGATACTTTTTCATTCATTCAGTCCTGTTTATTGAACACTTACTGTGTGCAAAGCACTGTACTAAACACTTAGGAGAGTATAATATAACAATAAACAATAAATTTAGGTGGTGAGCCCTGTGGGGGACAAGGACTGTGACTGATCTGATGGTTTTGTATCTGCCCCAGTGGTTCACAGAGTGCCTGTAAGCTCTTTACAAATATTAATTCATTCATTCAATTGTATTTATTGAGGGCTTACTGTGTGCAGAGCACTTTACCAAGTGCTTGGGAGAGTGCAATACAACGATAAACAGACACGTTCCCTGCCCACAACAAGCAGTCTATGTAGTATAATAATATTATTATCATTATTATGCTTGTTGAAAAAAGTTTATCGTAGAGGTTGTTTTTCACTTCAACTCTTTCTAATCTTGAGTAGGAAAAATGGTATTTCTTGAGTTCCTAGTGAGTTTAATGCACCATCAGGGAACACAGAGCAGAACAAACACATTCTGGGAAACGTGTACTCTCGCTTTTGTGCTGAAGTGTTGCAGCTGCCCAAGAGGACTTTCCACAACAAAAATAAAGTCACCTTTTCCTCTCCTTCTCTCTCTCCCCGAACTTGCCCAAAAAAGTCAACGGGAGCGTTCCCGGGACTGCCAATCTGTCAGTTGATCAGTGGTATTCGTCGAATGCTTATTGTGTGCCGAGCACCGTAATAGACACTTGGGAGAGAACACTACGGTAGAGTTGTTAGACTTCATTCCCTGCTCACAGAGTCGCTTCTAGTCTAGAAGGGAGGCCTGTAGGACGAGCACTGAAAGGAAATCTCTCTGACTTTATAGAAGTGATTCTCAATCTACAATGATAAGTTGGAAAACGTAAGATTCAGCACAAATGATTATGGCCAATTGCAAATCTGAAAAATGTGCTTTTCAAGTAGAGTGAATCAAATGTAATTCATAAAGCATTTATGTATTTTTTTCTTTCCCTAGCGTGAAACTTAACTATCCAAAATGATGATGCCTATAAGAACTTGGGTGGATGTGGACAGTGTGGGAATTAACAGTTTTCAACTTGGGAATGGAGGGAAAAGCCAATTCAATATCCTCTAAAGTTTCAAAGCCATATGGTCGACTTTATCTTTAGATTGTTGAAAACAAACCCAGAAGCTAAGAGCAAAAAAAAAGTTCACCTAATAAATTTTCCTTTTGCGAAGCTCAAAGTTGGGTGATAATATGAACTTTTTTCTTCACATTCTGCATTTTAGTTAATATTGCTTTTTTTTAAGTTGGCTGCTTTTCAGCTGTGAGTTGTATAACCTTCACACCTCTTCTCATAGGGAACAAAAGCTCTCTCTCTCTCTCTCTCTCTCTCTCTCTCTCTCCAGCACCTCCTGCTTGGCATATAGTAGACTTCCCTGATCCTTACAGATTTACCAAAAGAAAAGCTCTGGAAAAAGCTCCAAAGTATATTTAACTATATTAAAGTGGACGTGATAATCAAGGATAGTTTTGGTAGTAACTTGTTAAATTTAATTAGCAGTTTGAGTCTACTAAGACATTTCACACTATGAAAGCTTTCAAATATAGCTTATTTAGACTTTTCACTTTTTGCATAATCCCCCCCACCCCTCCCGCTGCCACTTTTTGGCCAGAAATTGTGTAAGATCATTCTACATTTGTTCTCCATCTTTTTGTTCTAATTATAGATTTGGATGCTGAGTCTTCCAGTAATATAATCCAACCAGAGGAAAGATTGGCTGGGTCAGGTTTGAAGGCCTTACTTTTCGGGCTCCAACCCTGAAATAATGACCATGGTGGTAAAAATAAATCTCACTAACCACAGTGGGTTTCTCTTTCAAATTGCGTTTCCAGATATGTAAGTTCTCTGTAAATTGCCTCTATTATATGTGGATACATCGGGAGATCCATACCCTTTAAGCATTTGATATTCACGTCCCCCTCAACCTCAAAACTCTTATGTATGTATCCGTAATTTATTAATTTTACTATCTGTCTCCCCCTCTAGACTTTGATTTCCTTGTGGGCAGGGATCTTGCCTACCAACTCTGTTGTATCGTCCTCTCCCAAGCACTTGTTATAGTGGTATGTTCAAAGTGGTGCTCAGTAAAAGCCGTCGATGGATTGATTGTTGATTGAATAAATTGAGCCTCTTAGAAGTAGCATGGCTTGGTGGAAAGCACACGGATCTGGGTGCCAGCCGACCTGGATTCTGATCCCTGCCCTGCCACTTGTCTGCTCTGTGGCCTTGGGCAAGCCACTTCACTTCTCTGGGCCTCATCCCCTGTAAAAATGGGGATAAAGACTGGGAGCCCCAAGTGGGACAACCTGATCACCTTGTATCTACTCCAGTTCTTAGAACAGTGCTTGGCACATAGTAAGTGCTTAATGAATACCATATTTTTTTTCTCTGTGCCTCAGTTACCTCATCTGTAAAATCAAGATTAAGACTGTGAGCTTCATAAAGGAAAAGGGCTGTGTCCAATCTGATTAGCTTGTATCTATCCCAGAGCTTGGAACGATGCTTGATATATAGTAAGTGCTTAACAAATACCATCATCATCACAGGGAAGCAGCGTGGCTCAGTGGAAAGGGCCCGGGTTTGGGAGTCAGGGGTCATGGGTTCGAATCCCGGCTCTGCCACTTGTCAGCTGTGTGACTGTGGGCAAGTCACTTAACTTCTCTGTGCCTCAATTACCTCATCTGTAAAATGGGGATGAAGACTGTGAGCCTCATGTGGGACAATCTGATTACCCTGTATCTACCCCAGCGCTTAGAACAGTGCTCTGCACATAGTAAGCACTTAACAGATACCGACATTATTATTATCATCATTATCGCTTCCCTTTTGTGTGGCTTGGAAAAGTTGCTTAACTTCTTTGTGCCTTAGTCACCTCATCTGTAAAATGGGGATGAAGTACCTTAGCCAGCGAGTTTTATGTGGGATAAGTTCTGTGTTCAACCTGATTATCACAAACCTACCTAGTGAATAGTGTTCTGTGTGACACAGAATAAGCTTTTAACAGATGCCATTATTAATTATTATTATCATCATCATCATCATCCTCGTCATTATTTTCCACTGGGCCAGGCTTGTAGGTTGCCTGACGTAGTAGCCTAGGGATAGACTCTTGAAGAGCACTTCTAGACTGTAAGCTCCTTTTGGGCAGGAAATGTGTCTGTTATATTGTTACGTTGTACTTCTCTCAACTGCTTAGTAGAGTGCTCTAGACATAGTAAGCGCTCAATAAATACCACTGATTGATTAATTGTAGTGGCCGACAGCTACAGGTAAGGGAAGTTCTCACTTCAGGCACCAGAGAGAAGGTAGAACTGTCTTGAGGCAGGCCTACCATAACAGTGGAGTGCAGAACGTAGGAAATTTATCAATCCCAATGGTATTTTTTGAGCACCACTGGGGTGCAGAACACTGTACTGAGTGCTCAGGAAAATGAAATAGAGTTTCTAGGCCCAATGCCTACAGTTAAGGAGTTTACTAGTGTGAGGGAGAGACACTAAAATAATTTACAGATGTGAATAAATCAGTCAATCATAATTATCGATCGATTACTGTACACAGAGCACTCTACTGAGTGCTTGGGAGAGTGCAATATAGCTGAGTTGGAAGACTCATTTCCTGATGGAAGAAGGATATCTGTATAAGAATAATAATAATGACATAATAATGACAGTAATAATAACAAAAAAGCAGCGTGGCTCATTGGAAAGAGCCCGGGCTTGGGAGTCAGAGGTCATGGGTTCAAATTCCGGCTCCATCACTTGTCAGCTGTGTGACTTTGGGCAAGTCACTTCTCTGTGCCTCAGTTACCCCATCTGTAAAATGGTGATGAAGACTATGAGCCCCACGAGGGACAACCCGATCACCTTGTATCCTCCCCAGTGCTTAGAACAGTGCATTGCACATAGTAAGCGCTTAACAAATGTCATCATCATTATGATTATTATTATAATGGTATTTTTTAAACACTTACTATGTGTCAAGCACTGTTCTGTGCATCGGGGTAGATACAAGTTAATCACGTTGGACACAGTCCCTGTCCCACATGGGGCTCATAGTCTTATTCTCCATTTTACCGATGAGGTAACTGAGGTGAAGAGAAGTTAAGTAATTTACCCAAGGTCACACAGCAGACAATTGGCCGAGCCGGGGTCAGAGCGCAGGTCCTTCCGACTCCCAGGCCCATGCTCTATCCAATAGTGCTTGCTGCTTCTCACTGCTTGCTGCTTCTCACATGTCATGAGTGAGAGGAAGTGTTACATATGCTTCCCAATAAGCTGTCGGTACTTACAGGTGCCTAGTACAGTACATCGAACCCAGTGGGTGCTCAATAAACCAGCGCTTAGAACAGTGCTTGGCACATAGTAAGGTCTTATCACATACCATCATTATTATTACTTCAATTTTTGGAAAAGGTACTAAAATCAAGTGTTCCATCTAGCTCCTCTTGGATGGCTTTTGAAACTACAGCTGTTCAGGATCTGTTAAGATATGGTCTAGATTAGAAAGCAGAAATGGAACTTCTCAAAATAGAAGGGGTCAGGAGAGGTAGGTGGGCAGAAAGAAGTCCTGAGAGAGGTGGGGAGGCTCCCAAGGGAGCTTCCAGCCAGGGCGAAAGGACCAGTGGGAGCAGCGTGGCTCAGTGGAAAGAGCCTGGGCTTCAGTGTCAGAGTCATGGGTTCGATTCCCAGTTCTGCCACTTGTCAGCTGTGTGACTGTGGGCAAGTCACTTAACTTCTCTGTGCCTCAGTTACCTCATCTGTAAAATGGGGATTAACTGTGAGCCTCATGTGGAACAACCTGTTTACCCTGTATCTACCCCAGCACTTAGAACAGTGCTCTGCACATAGTAAGCGCTTAGCAAATACCAACATTATTATTATTATTATTACTTCTAGGACAGATTGTTACAGACCACTCCAGGAGATATGAGATTGTGACACTGTGGCACTACTTGGTCCTGGAAGCAGAAGATCTTGGGGAAGGCTTTCTGGCCCAGAGCAGTGTTCCCTCTTATCTTATAGGTGGGCAATATCTGCCCTCAATAAACTTACAGAAATCAGGGGAGACGGACACTAAAATGAATTACACGTAGGGGGACTGTGTTGTTTTGGGTAAGCAAAAATACGCTCTAGTGCCAAGAGTGACCATCTTATATTGAAGAAAAACCAAATACAACAAAGGACTATCACTAAGTGGACAGCCTCAAGGAGAAAATGAGATGTGTTTGCTGAATTTGCTTCAGTTGATTAAAATAGAACAGTTTTAATAACAGACGAGCTGTTTTACTAATCACTGTTCTTTAAATTTATCCTTCCAGCGAGACAAAATTTTGCTTGCTCCTTTTCGCTTTTTCCAAAAACTTTCAAACAGCTTACTCTACTTAGAGGCCTCTGACCAATCAATTTATCAAAGTATAAATCATATTTATTAACTACTTACCATGTGCATAGCCCTGCACTGAGTGTTCATGAAAACACCATATAACAGAGTTGATAGAAATATTTGCTGCCCACAATGAGCTTACAGTTAAGAAGGAAACCCTTGGGAAAAAAAATACCTTGGCAAGAAATTTGAGGACATAGGAGGAAAGAGTTTAACCTTCAACTGATGACTTTAAATAATAATTAATAATAATAATAACTATGGTGTTCATTAGGGCTCTACTGTGGACCAAGCACTGTATTAAGTAAGCACTGTGGCAGAAACAGGCTGGACACGGTCTGTGTCCCATGTGGGATTCATAGTCTAAGTAGAAGGGAGAACACATACTGAATCCAGGCAGGGAATGTTCCTGTTATATTTTTATATTATACTCTCCCAAGCCCTTAGTTCAATGTCCTCCACACAGGTAATGCTCAATAAATAGATTGACTGACATATAGCAGATGAGGAAACTGAGGAAATTAAGCCACAGGGCAGTTACATGACTTGCCAAAAGGTCCCAAAACAGGATAAAGGTGGAGTCAGGATCAGAACCCAGGTCCCAGGCCTATGCTCTTTCCACTAGGCCACGCAGCTCCTCCTTAATGGGTGTTGATGACGTGTAGGCGTTATCTTAGTTCCCAACAGACTGTGGTGTTTTTGTTGGTTTGTTTGCTTTTGTTTTGAATTCTTCATTGAGCTCCTCCTGGGCACTGATCGTGTCTCCCACTTCTACTGTATCGTACTCGCCCAACTGCTTAGTGAAGTGCTCTGCACATAGTAAACACTCAAATCACTTCACACACATTCGCCTCATCTATAAATAGGATAGATCATTTCAGTACTCAGTGCCAAAGGCGCAAGTCCATGCTGTGGACTAATGGGTTGCCAAAATGTCATCTCACGGAAAGCCAACAAAACTGCTCTTTAAGAATGTCACCAACTTCTGTTTTGATTTTACATTCCTATAGCTCGAAAAGTGCAAAAGACGTCCCCCCTCGACGTCTTCTAAAAATATGTCACTCTTGGGCTGTTACCTTATAACACACGCCAAATCGCAGCCCAGAGTGAAGTTTTGTAGTCAACTTAGAAAACCTAAAAATAGAAACTGCTGACAGTTCCTTAAATACGGAAACACCGGCAGGTGCCACGGCAATAAATTTACCAGCTCAAAATCTACAAAACAATCAATCGATCCAAACTGAGGCATGAAGGAAAAATCATCTGCAACAAATGGGTTGCCAAAAGTTTAGCACCTCTTGTGCGGCTTTCAGGTTTCGCAGTCCTATGGCAAGGCATCCGGGGAACACTCGGAGGAAAATCTGAGGTCAAAGAGAAAGACTACAGCAGCAGAATTGCTGTATTTTGAGTTGACCCCTTGCCAGTGGGCTATCCCTGCTGTTTCCAACTATAAATAAAGAAAGGAAATGGTTAAGATGCATTCGAGTTAGGAATTCAAATAACTGAGAGTAAGGAATAATAATAATAATGTTGGTATTTGTTAAGCGCTTACTATGTGCAGAGCACTGTTCTAAGCGCTGGGGTAGACACAGGGGAATCAGGTTGTCCCACATGGGGCTCACAGTCTTAATCCCCATTTTACAGATGAGGGAACTGAGGCACAGAGAAGTGAAGTGACTTGCCCACAGTCACACAGCTGACAAGTGGCAGAGCTGGGATTCGAACTCATGAGCCCTGACTCCAAAGCCCGTGCTCTTTCCACTGCGCCACGCTGCTTCTCTAGGAAGCATAGGAATAGAAGGAATAGGAATAGGAATAGGAAGGAATAGATAACCCAGGGCTGTGTTTATGTCTTGAGATGTGTTCTTTTAATTGTTCTTGCAGGATATTTTCCCCATTCATCAGTCATATTCAGATTAGCTGCCTAATTTTAGTGAAGCATCCAAGTGTGAAATAAAAATACGTTTTCTATTTATTTTCAGTGAACCCATTCCATTATCTTTTGTTATCTTTAAATTATCATTTAATTTTACTCATGTTGTTAATCTATTAGTTGCATAATGAATGAGCAGGAGTTGGGGTTGTTATTAATTCTGCGTCAACAGTGGTAGTGTTCTAGTGAAAAGAGCACCTTATTGGCAGTCAGGAGATCTGGGTTCGAGTCCCATTTTGGCTACTGTGTGTGACCTTGGGCAAGCCACTTTAAATGTCTGCGCTTTAGTTGTTTAATCTGTGAAAGATACCTACCTTCTCTCTTTTAAACTCTGAGCCCGATGTGAAACAGGCTATGCCGTATCTGATTATCTTGTGTCTATCCGTGTGCTTAGCACTGTGCTTGACCTTCACTAAATGCTTAATAAATACAGTGATAAGGACCGCTAAAAGAGTTTCACATTCTTCTAAACTGTGAAGATGTTGGACAGTCTGAGTAACATCCTCCTTGCCGTAGATACCATGAACGCTCCTGATAGCCCTGCAAATTATCAGCGCAGACTCTCTCTGTCTCTCTCTCCCTCTTTCTTATTGAAGATATTTGTTAAGTTCATTCATTCATTCATTCAATAGTATTTATTGAGCGCTTACTATGTGCAGAGCACTGTACTAAGCGCTTGGAATATACAAATCGGTAACAGATCGAGACAGTCCCTGCCCTTTGATGGGTTTACAGTCTAATCGGGGGAGACGGACAGACAAGAACAATAGCAATATATAGAATCAAGGGGATGAACATCTCATTAAAACCATAGCAAATAAATAGAATCAAGGTGATGTACATCTCATTAACAAAATAAATAGGGTAATGAAAATATATACAGTTGAGCAGACGAGTACAGTGCTGAGGGGAAGGGAAGGGAGAGGGGGAGGAGCAGAGGGAAAGAGGGGAAAGAGGGCTTAGCTGAGGAGAGGTGGGCGGGGTAGAAGGGGAGCAGAGGGAGCAGAGGGAAATGGGGAGCTCAGTCTGGGAAGGCCTCTTGGAGGAGGTGAGCTTTAAGTAGAGTTTTGAAGAGGGGAAGAGAATCAGTTTGGCAGAGGTGAGGAGGGAGGGCATTCCGGGACCGCGGGAGGACGTGGCCCGGGGGTCGACGGAGGGATAGGCGAGAACGGGGGGACATTGAGGAGGTGGGATGGCAGAGGAGCGGAGCGTGCGGGGTGGGTGGTGGAAAGAGAGAAGGGAGGAGAGGTAGGAGGGAGCAAAGGGATGGAGTGTCTTGAAGAAGTGCTTACTATGCACCAGACACTCTACTAAGTTCTGGGGTAGATACAAGCTCATCAGGTGGGACACAGTCCATATCCCACATGGGTCTCACAGGCTTAATCCCCATTTTACAGGTGAGGCATTTGGGGCACAGAGAAGTGAAGTGACTTACTCAAGGTCACCTAGCAGGCAAGAGGAAGAGCAGGGATTAGAACCTAGATCCTTCTGACTCCCAGGCCCTTGCTTTATCATCTAGGCCACGGGTTCTTAATATGTCCTTCTTCTCTGTGCCATTACACCTTACTACTCCTTTCACATCGATCCCCGAAGCCATTTCCTGTTGGAATGTTGATGCTTTAAAAAGTAAAAGTGGCTGAGATGTGCATGCAACCAAAAAAGATTGTATTTCTCTCCCTGGGTAAGAGGGGCAGAGGTAGAAATAGAAGGCCATATCAGGTGGACCACTTAGTACATTGTACCCAGTGGGTATGAAATAAGTCAATCCGTCACTTGTATTTATTGAATGCTTACTATGTGCAGAGCACTGTACTAAGCACGGGGGAGAGTACACTATAACAATATAGCAGGCACATTCCCCGTTAGTACAGTGCATACATTCTTCTACTGATAGTCTTACTTCATTAGTCAGTCAGTCGCATTTTCTGAATGCTTACAGTGTACAGAGCACTGCAGGTTCCCTGCCCTACTTCTTTTCCTCCAACTTCTACTAACTGATTTAGCTACAATTTCTCCCCTCACTTACCCTCGATAAGTCTCTCATCTTTCCCACGTTTTATCCCCTATCTTTAAGATCCCAATATCAGTAGAAGCCTCCCACCACCTCACCCAAGGGGCAATTGTTGGGCCATTTTCCTAATCTTTGCTTAGGTCGATGAAAAGGATTCTGGGAACACATTTTACCACCAGGGATGTCAGCTTTACACTCGCTTCACAGGTGAGAAAGACATAAGAAGAAAAATCAGAATTGCATTTACCTCTTAATGTGCCCTTACCTCTTATAAAAAATATAAGACGCGTGGAAGAGTAACCGACAAACAATCCACCAAATGCGGGACTTTAAAATGCAAAAACAGAGAAGAAGCTTATTTGACATTAAGTTGGACTCTAGTCAGATTTTCAGCATACCAGTTCTTAGTATTTAGGGATACTAAATTATCCATTCTCCATAAGTGATCTAAAGTACTGGGGAAATTTGATTTTAAATATAGCTAGTAGAGCCTTCAGGGAACATCCTTTACAATGCAAGTTGTATTTCTTTGTGTTTATTAAAACAAAAAGGTAAAGCTCCATTTTTCAGACATTTTTTTCTGGTTGCTAAAGTGTTATAGAATTTACTTCCTATCCTGTGGGGTTAGAATCTTAAAGAGAAGCAGTGTGGCCTAGTGGGGAGAACATGGGCTTGGAAGTCAGAAGGAACTGGGTTCTAAACCTGGCCCCGCCACTTGTCTGCTATGTGACCTTGGGCAAATCCCTTTACTTCTCTATGCCACAGTTACCTCTTCTGTAAAATGGGGATTAAGACTGTGAGCTCCATGAGGGATATGGGCTGTATCCAGCCAGATTTGCTTATATCTACCTCAGTGGTTAGTAAATGTCTGGCACATAGTAAACACAAGACAAATACTAAAACTAATAAATACAAATAAATACAAAAACTAAAAAAATCTGAAAAACTAAAAAAACTTAAAAAAGCACTAAATAAATGCTAAAATTAATAAATACAAATAAATACAAACACTAAAAAAATGGTGTGTCAGGCAAATGCCAATCCCTTCATTCATTAATGTTCTAATTATAATTATACTAATTTTGATATTTAGGATGTATTTACTATATGCTACGCACTGTACTAAGTACTGTGGAAGAGACACAATATTCAGGTCAGACACAGTCTCGGTCCGCCATGGGGTTCACACTCTTAACCCGAGGCTTCTTCAGATGAGCACACATATTATAGTTTGGCATATCTCTACCACATGTCTTCTTTGTGACCTTGGGCAAGTCATTTCACTTCTCTGTGCTTCAGTTACCTCATCTGTAAAATGGGGATAAGAGTGTGAGCCCCATGTGGGATAAAGACTGTGAACAATCTGATTAATTTGTTTCTACCCCAGTGCTTAGAACAGTGTTTGGCACATAGTAAGCTCTTAACAAGTACCATTATTATAATATAGTTTCAGTATTGGCTACGTGTGAGTTATTCCTCCTTTACTTGTCTATCTCTACCCCACTACTCACCTGGTCATTATCACGTTGGTATTTGTTGAGCGCTTACTATGTGCCGAGCACTGTTCTAAGCACTGGGGTAGATGCAGGGTAATCAGATTGTCCCACATGAGGCTCACAGTCTTAATCCCCATTTTACAGATGAGGGAGCTGAGGCACTGAGAAGTAAAGTGACTTGCCCCAAATCACACAGTTGATAGGTGGCAGAGTCAGAATTAGAACCCATGACCTCTGACTCTTTCCACTGAGCCATGCTGGTCTCCAGGTCCTGAAGCTCTCTTCCCTTCATATCTGCCATTCCTCATCCCTCACCACCTTCCAAGTTTCCCTAAAATCACACCTTCCACCACCAAGCCTTGATGACTTGTCAGTACTCCAAATTCATTATCAATTCTTCAGCCAGCACTTCTGCTTATGAGTTTATTATTTATTTATGCCCGTCCTCAGCAGTTGTGTATCTAAACATATTTGACTGTCTTTATGGCTGTCTCCCCCGCTAAAGTGTAAGTTCACTATGGGTAAGGATAATGTCACATGCTTCTGTTGTACCTCACAAGTGCTTAATTTAGTGTCCTACACTTGATAGACCATCAGTATATTTTGGACAAATAATCAGGATGACTGATTCTCTGGAGAAGACACTAATGGTAGGGAAAGTCCAGGGAAAACATGGAAGAGGCAGTCCGGCAGCTGGATGGATAGAGACTGTAACGACAATAATGGAAGAACCATTAGAAAGGTTGTGGATTATGAAATAGGACAGGACATTCTGGAGAAAGTATAACCATGGAGTTGCTATCGATCGGAAATGACTCGACAGCACTTATTAATAATAATAATACATATATGCTATTACTCCTTCTAGCACTCAAAGTTTCATCCAGGCTGTATCAGGCATCAATCAAATGTTCTCTCTTTATACAGATGGTGGAAAACTATACAGTGAGTGTGCGTGTGATCCTATAGCATGTAACTGCTGTCCATTGTCTCCCCTGATTAGACCGTAAGCCCGTCAAAGGGCAGGGACTGTCTCTATCTGTTACCGATTTGTACATTCCAAGCGCTTAGTACAGTGCTCTGCACATCGTAAGCGCTCAATAAATACTATTGAATGAATGAATGAATTATTTATTTGTCCTTCTCATTTGATAGGTCAATCAATCTAGTGGTCCTAGTGTGTGCAGTGGGCTGTACTGTGGGCTAGGGACCAAAAGAAAAGTAGAGTTTGGAGATATGATTCCCATCCTCAGGACCCCCACCTCAAATAGCATATGTTTTGTAGGCATGCTCTCACAACTGAGTCTTAGTAGAATCAATCAATCATATTCGTTGAGTGCTTACTGTGTACAGAACACTGTCCTAAGCACTTGGGAGAGTACAGTACGGCAGCGTTGGTAGTCACGTTCCCTGCCCACAATGAGCTTCCAGTCTAGAGGAAATTTAATATCCCACCATATGGTAACATCAATGTAAGGGAGATTCTAACTCATGGAGGAGGGTCGAGAGGCATTTGCTGAAACAGTGAACTAGTATAATGATGAATAATTATGGTATTTGTTAAGTGCTTACTATGTGCCAAGCACCGTTCTAAGCACTGAGGTAGCTATAAGGTAATCAGGTTGTCCCACATGTGGCTCACAGTCTCAATCCCCATTTCACAGATGAGGTAACCGCGGCACGGAGAAGTTAAGCGGCTTGCCCAAGGTCACACAGCAGACAAGTGGCGGAGCCAGGATTAGAACCCACGTCCTCTGACTCTCAAGGCCATGTTCTTTCCACTGAGCTATGACTAAGGTCCAAATCTAAGAATTTAGTTGAAGTTTTTTTCATGTTGATTAAAAATGGTAACTGCTGTATCCTTCTCCCTATAATTTATTTTAGGGCCTGATTCCCTCACCGGGCTGCAGGCTGCAGGGTAGGGATTGGGTCTGCTAACTCTACTGAACTCTCCCAACTGCTTAGTACAGTGTTCTGCATGCAGTAAGTGCTCAACATATAGTATTGATTTACTAATTATTGGTTGACTGAAAATATTGTACCCTTGTTGAGGAATGTGGGACAATAGAAGAGAGAATCTATGAGTATTTTGCCTAATTCATTTATTCATTCAATAGCATTTATAGAGTGCTTACTATGTGCAGAGCACTGTACTAAGCGCTTGGAATGTACAAATCGGTAACAGAGACATCAATATCGATGATGGAGATCTCAATGGATATCAATCAATCAGTGGTATATACTGAGCGCTTACTAGGTGCAGAGAGCACCTAGGGAGAAAACAATACAACAGCATCAGCAGACACATTCCCTGTCCATAACGAGGGGGATAGAGTCTAGACGGGTCTAATCAGTCAGTCAGTCATATTTATTGAGTGCTTACTGTGTGCAGAACACTGTACTTAGCGGTTGGGAGAGTACCCTACAACAGTAAACAGACACATTCCCTGCCCCCAGCGAGCTTACAGTCTAGAGAAATGACTAAAGCCCCATCGGTTGGTTTCTGAAACCAGGGGTGGAAAAGGATTATTCTGATAGTGGCCACCTCTCTGTATACATAAACTCATGCAGTTTGGAGGAGAGGATTTTCCTGAGGAAATTCAGATGTAGGCTCAAGTGTGGAAGGAAACTCCTGAGGAACTTCACATGGAGTCACACTTAAGGGTCCCATTTTAATTCTCTCCCTTCACTTGTTCTACATCCTAGGTGACCATTTTCCTTGGGCAAGAAGGGTGCCATCTTCTCTAAACAGAGGTCACCGCGGTCAGGCTCACCGTTCCATCTGGCACCTTCAAGTTACCAGTGCCTTGTTTATCAAATATTTGCCCCAGACCGGCATGACACTATTTTGATTTAGACATATTCTGTTAATTTCTAGGAGAGAGAAAATCTCTTCTCCCAGTTTTTTTGTGTTTTGGGAAATGCAGTGATAGAAGTCCTCTTGTGCTAGGCATTTGAGGGTGTTCCAATTACTGGAACACACCTGTTGAGTGTTAATTAACGCTTCAGAAAAGTAACCCTCCAGGAATAAGTGTTTTTGTATAGTATTTGTTAAGCTCATACTAAATATCAAGGACTGTTCTAACAGCTGGGGTAGTTACAAGTCAATCGGGTCAGATACAGTCCCTGTCCCACAGTCTAAGTTGGAGGGAGAGAAGGTATTGAATCCCCATTTTTCAGTTGGGGAAACTGAAAGGGAAGTTAAGTGACTTGCCCAAGGTCACACAGCAGACATGTGGCAGAGACAGGATTAGAACCCAGGTCCTCTGGTTCCCAGGCTTGTGCTTTATCCACTAGGCCCTTCAGCTTCCCTGATTCAGGCCAAAGTTTTAGGGGCTACTGTGACCTTTGAAATTTAATTTCAGTTGTGATCTAAACTGCGCGGGTTTAGGTCGTTTATACTTCCGTTACCTTTTCAACTGGAGTTTCTTTTGGGAAATATAACTCTGTGGGATATTAAATTTCGGCATCGGGGTTTTCTTGAACAGGACTCTAAGTTTTGTTTTTTTTCAAGTGGTCAAGCTATCCCTCACATATGCCACTTTTGAAAAGATGATTAATTCCACCACCATCAGAAATGATGGCTGAGGGAATTTGTGTGCCTGAGTTTATACCAAGAACTAATTCTGCCAACTAATATTTTATAATTACCAAATTAAGGAACTATATAATTAAAGCAAAATGAGCCTGCATGTGCTCTGAAACATAATCTACAGCACTCTTAGTTTTTTTTTTAACTGCCTTCACTTTTAAATAAAAGTTTAAACTTTTATTAAGTCCTACATTATATTTGAATAACTGAGTGATTTCCAAACATACGTATTTAGTTTTAAGAAAAAAAATCATAGTTTATTTTTTTCCAACATTTAACTTGGTGGCTCTTTAAAGAGGAAGGGAGAAAACCAGCCAACTTTCAAACGTCCCTTTCCATACTTCTGTAATTTATTTATAACCAAGCGTGACCTTCCTTCCCTACTTCCTTTCATCTAAGGAGAGGCAATTCCCCTGAAATGGGGAAAATGCATCTCTGAAGCATATTCAGTATCTGCAGTGGGTCTCTGGTTTAGAAGTTTTCTAAGCCGGTAGACTCTTTTGGAGAAATGGGGCTAACATATAATGTAATGCCCAATGCTCAGAGACTTTCTTGATAAATCTTAAAGAAAAGTGCATCCACTGAAACAATACCCTTTTACCAGAGTTAAATTCTACTGAAATTCTGCATTCTTTCTCCAAGATTGGAGCCCACTGTGGAGCTAATCGACTTAGATCTTCCCTAGGACTTAGCCTATTGAAAGCATTTGGTATATTGCCCAATATCAATAATTAATATTATTACAGTATTTAAAACCCAGGATCTGCATGTTAAATTATCAGCATGAAATTGCAATTTCAAGATCCATTTAAATGCCACTCTCTTGACATTCTCTCTCTGGGCAGGGTTGTGAGAGCCAGAGAATTTGGATTGTTCAGTTAATGCACTTATAAAAATATGTCACCATGGAACCTAGGCTCAGTAGTACATATTCAATCATTCAGTGGTATTTTATGAGCACCTTCTGTGTACAGAGCGCTGTACTAAGCACTTCCGAGAGTACAGTACAACAGATTTGCTAGACGTTCCCTTCATTCATTCATTCATTCATTCAATCATATTTGTTGAGCACTTGAAGTGTGCAGAGCACTTTTCTATGAACTTGGGAGAGTACGATACAATAATACACAACAGATACACTCCTTGCCCACAGCGAGCTTACAGTCCAGAGGGAGAGATCAACATTAATGTAAATAAATAAATTACAGATATGTACTTAAGTTCTGTGTGGCCGGGATGGGGGATGAATAAAGGGAGCAAGTCAGGGTGATGCAGAACAGAGTGGGAGAAGAGAAAAGGAGAGATTTGTCAGGGAAGGCCCCTTGGAGGAGATGGGCCTTCAATAAGGCTTTGAAGTGGGGGAGAGGAGTCTAGAGGGGGAGACCCAGACTTTAAAATAAATTACGGTTATGTACATAACCACTGTGGTACTGAGGGTGGAGGGAATATCAAATGATTAAGCCTCCTGTCCACTGCACTCTTTGACCTAGGAAAATTTGATTGGCTAAAGTACTAGAACTAGAGTACCATTAGCAATAATGAGGATCTTTTTTTTCCCTGCTGGGTAACTCCATCATCCCCCTTACCATCGTCATCTAGAGTGGAGAGAAAGGGGAAGATTTAAGTAAGGGGAAAGAAGAAGGATCCACTTTTCCTCATGAGGCCACAATTTTCTAACCCTTTTAATCATTTTGTTTGCTCCTACTCTGGACAGGCATCAGTTTCTCCACATCCTTTATAAATGCGGTCTGAGCATTGGCAGAGATAGAGGAAAGCGGGCAGGGAATGTGTCTGTTTATTGTTCTATCGTACTCTCCCAAGAGCTTGAATGAGCAAAAGGAAAATCTATTTATCAGATTTTCAATGCCATCCTCCCATTCATTCATCCCAAGATACTTTGTTGATATTGCTACAAGGGGCGGTGAATGAATGAATCCATCAGTGGTACTTATTAAGTGCTTACTGTGTGCAGAGCATTGTACTAAGTCCTTGGGAGAGTGCAAATGCTACCAAAAGCTTTCAGCTTCTGGCCCGCACCGACTCCCTTCGAGGTCTCGCTGTCATTTTTCTGCTGTACGTGCATCATTCTAGCCGGTTTCTCCCGCTTCCAGTCTTTGGTCTGGTTGTTCACCCTTCTGTGTGGTAGCTTGTATTTCTCTTCATTGAATTTCATCTTGTTTTTAAAGGATCATTTTTCCAATCTGTTTTAGGCTCTGAATTCTGTCCCTGTCTTCTGAAAGGTTAGCCGTCAGTGTCATCTTTTGATTTGAAGAGCAGAATTTTCTCCTCTAGATCACTGTGGTTGAGTAAACCGTTACCCATTTCAACAGTAATGTTCACACTGTAATTTTATTGCTTCCCATACTTACTGGCATATTGGCCCTGTTTTTCCTAATTTTTGCAACATAAATTGGGGGTGGGGCTAATGTGTGGGGTTATATGTAAGGATCACATACCGTATTTCTCCTGCTACACAGTAAGCAGGAGAAAAAGGAAGAAAAGGGGAGAAAAGGTTGTGAAGAAGGAAGAGAAGCTTAAAAGGGCACTGGAGGCTGAAACTCTTAATTTGATTAATTAACAGCCCCTCCCCCGTCTTCCTACCTTGGAGCTTGCAGTCATGGTGAAGTCAAAGATGTTTCATATCCTTAATTTATTTTAAGGTCTGTCTCCCCTTCTAGTCTGTGAATTCCTGGTGAGCTGCGGACATGTCACCCAACTCTACCAAGTCTGAGAAGCAGCGTGGCTCAGTGGAAAGAGCCTGGGCTTAGGAATCAGAGTTCATGGGTTCTAAACGTGGCTCCTCTACTTGTCAGCTGTGTGAGTTAGGGCAAGTCACTTAACTTTTCTGTGCCTCAATGACCTCATCTGTAAAATGGGGACTGTGAGCCCCACGTGGGACAACCTGATTACCTTGTATCTACCCCAGTGCTTAGAACAGTGCTTGGCACATAGTAAGGGCTTAACAAATACTATCATTATTATTATTACTACCAACCACGCCTCCCCAAGTCCCAACTGGATTTTAATACTACTACCAATAATAAATAATAATAATATTGATGATGGCCCCTTGTTGGGTAATTTGTTGCCAAATTATACTTTCCAAGTGCTTACTACAGTGCTCTGTACATAGTAAGCGCTCAATAAATACAAATGAATAAATGAATGAATGAATGAATGATGGTATTTGGTAAGCACCTACTATGAGTCAAGCACTGTAAGAGCTTAGGTAGAATCAAGATTGGCAGGTTGGACACAATCCCTGGCCAACATGGGGCTCACATTCTCAATCCCCATTTTACAGATGGGGTAGCTGAGGCCTAGGGAAGTTAAGTAAATAGCCCAAGGTCACGCAACAGACAAATGGCAAAAGTGGGATTAGAACCCAGGCCTTCTGACTCTGTGCTACTCCATTCATTCTATTCTCCTCTTCCCACACCTGAGCAAGTACATTTCAAAGAAACATTTTGACCCTTCTCCTCTTCCGACCACCGAAAGAGTTGCTGTTACTGCTTATAAAAATAATCTTTTATTTCTACCTCCAAAAATTGGGAAGTGATGCAGTGCAGAAAATTATACGAGCAAATACAGTATATCTGTGGCTATGGGCAGATGTGTTTCTGCCCCGATAAGTAAATGCGTCTGCCCACTTCCGTGGACAACGATTATTACCATCCTTGATTTATGGGTTTCACGTAAGGGCCCAAGGCCGGGGTACAATTTAACTGAAACCACCCCAAGTGAAGTTGCCAAGCCACCTACGCCACTGTAGAGTGAACCCATCTGTTAGAACATTTAATGGGACACACGTCGAGCAGTAGTGGGGGAAAATCGAACCTATGGGTCCGTCCTAAACCTTGAAGCTGCCCTTGGGACTCATCCAAACCTTTCTCTGAGATGAAAGATGGTGATTATGTATGAATAAATAAGCTTCATGGATTCCTCTGGCAGTGGAAGTGAAATCACTCCTATTGGAACTGATGGGGGATTAAAATCATCATTAAAAATTAAATGCCAAAAATGTTCAATCGATCCCTGTTATTTATTGAGTGCTTACTGGCTGCAGAACACTGTCTGAAGTGCTTTGAGATTGTGAGCCCCCTGAGGAACAGGGATTGTGTCTAATTCCCAACTGTGAATTCTTTCCTACCACTTAGAACACTGCTCTGCCCACCGCAAGCGCTTAATAAATTCTATTATTACAACTATTATGTTGACTAACTAGTATGACTACTACTATGACTAACTAGTAGAGGAGCAACGTGGCGTAGTGGATAGAGCCCGGGCCCGGATGTCAGAAGGTCATGGGTCCTAACCCTGGCTCTGCCACTTGTCTATCGTATGACCTTGGACAAGTCACTTCACTTCTCTGTGTCTCAGTTACCTCAGCTGGAAAATGGGGATTGAGACTGTGAGCCCCTTATGGGACAGGGACTGTGTCTAACCCAATTTGCTTGTATCCACCCCAGCGCTTAGTACAGTGCCTGGCCCGTAGTAAGCACTTAACAAATACCACAATTACTATTATTATTATTATTAAAACTACAGCTATGGTACAATATAGTTGGCTGACATGATCCCTGCCCTCAAGGAGCTCATGAAGCAGTGTGCCTTAGTGGAAATATACCATGGGCGTGGGAGTCAGAGGACCCAGATTCTAATCTCAGCTCTGCCATTTACCTGTTGTGTGACCTTGGACAAGTCACTTAACTTCTCTGTGCCTCAGTTCCCTCATTTGCAAAATGGAGATTCAATACCTGTTCTCCCTCCTACTTAGAATGTGAACCCCATATGGGACCCGATGATCTTGTATCTACCTCAACGTTTAGTACAGTGCCTGGTATATAGTAACCACTTAACAAATACCACAATTATTATTTTATAAATCTAGTATGGAATATCTACACACTAATGAATGAATTAAACAATTATATTTATTGAGTGCTTATTGTGTGCAGAGCATCATACTAAGTGCTTGGGAGACATGTTCTAATAAAAATAATGATAATAATAATCATGGTATTTGTTAAGCACTTACTATGTGTCAAGCACTGTTTTAAGTGCTGGGATAGATATAAGATAACGAGGTTGGACATAGTCCCTGTCCTTCATGGTGGTCACAGTCTTAATCCCTATTTTACAGATGAGGTAACTGAGGCACAGAGAAGTTAAGTGACTTGACCAAGATCACACGGCAGACAAATAATAATATTGCTAAACGCTTACTATGTGCCAAGCACTGTTCTAAGCGCTGGGGTAGATACAAGGTAATCAGGTTGTCCCACGTAGGGCTCACAGTCTTCCTCCCCATTTTCCAGATGAGGTAACTGCGGCACAGAGAAGTTAAGTGACTTGCCTGAGGTCACACAGCTGACAAGCGGCGGAGCCAGGATTAGAACCCATGTCTTCTGACTCCTAAGCCTGGGATCTTGCCACTAAACTGTGCCTCTTCCCATATGGAGTTTATTTATATGTAGAATCCTCCCACTTCTGATTGGATGTTTTGAAAACCCACAGCTCTTACTAGAGACTGACCATAATTCAGCAAAGTCCACCCCTTCACCCCGCTTCTGGCCCAATAGACTGTAAGCTCCTTGGGGGCAGGCCAAGTGTCACTTGCTTGTTTGTTCTTCCCAAATGCTTACTAAAGTGCACTGCTCTCAGAGCCTCTGAATAATAATTATCTTCTTTGTTAAGCACTTACTATATATGCCAACCACTGTACTAAGCGCTGGAGTAGATAGAAGATCATCGGGTCCCACGTGGGGCTCACATTCTAAGTAGGAGGGAGGACAGGTAAGTTCATTGTGGGCAGTAAATGCCCACAGTAATAAAAAATGAGCTGCACTGATCAAAAAATACCAATGACGATGATATATACTGCACTCTACTATGTAGGTTAATATGCAGCAGCCGAGGTTAATGTAGGTTGATGGGAAGCGGCTTGGCTTGGGAAGCAGCGTGGTTCAGTGGAAAGATCCCGGGCTTGGGAGTCACAGATCGTGGGTTCGAATCCCAGCTCCGCCACTTGTCAGCTGTGTGACTGAGAGCAAGTCACTAAACGTCTTGGTGCCTCAGTTCCCTCATCTGCAAAATAGGGATGAAGACTGTCAGCCCCATAAGGCAGATTACCCTGTATCTCCCCTAGTGCTTAGAACAGTGTTCTGTACATAGTAAGCACTTAACAAATGCCAACATTATTATTATTAAGCAAGGAAAGGGGTAGATTGCAAACTCCTTGAGAGCAGAGATCCTGTCTACTTTATTATGCTCTTCCTACTGCTTAGTACAGAGCTGTAGCGGGGCTCAGTGGAAAGAGCACGGGCTTTGGAGTCAGGGCTCATGAGTTCGAATTCCAGCTCTGCCACTTGTCGGCTGTGTGACTGTGGGCAAGTCACTTAACTTCTCTGTGCCTCAGTTCCCTCATCTGTAAAATGGGGATTAAGACTGTGAGCCCCACGTGGGACAACCTGATTCCCCTATGTCTACCCCAGCGCTTAGAACAGTGCTCGGCACATAGTAAGCGCTTAACAAATACCAACATTATTATTATTATTATTAGCTGTACACAGAATAAGAACTCAATATATACCACTGATTGACTTTTTGTCCTCATGGACTACAGATCTCTGGGGGTAATTAGAGAAAAAACAAAATAAAGGATGTTTGAAGGTAATCCCCAGGCAGGTGGTTGGATGTCAGAGGAGGAAAGCCCCACTAATTAAGCCAGTATCCTTTTTGGCTCTTGTCAGACACAGAAGACAGGGTGGGATGAACCAATTTTCCAGGCAGGATTGCACTGCTTTTGTACCAGCGGAGATCATGGGCACCGTGCCTGACTGTGGCAAGCCAAGAAAAAAAGCCACCCCCAAAAATAGAAAAGTCAGTCCCAGTTTCACCCTTTCTGGGTAGAAACCTGAAAATGGAATGAAAACGATCCCCTGAACTGAACAATTTTGACAAATAGATCGCTGTGACAAAGTAAGTTCCTAATGTATTCCTGACAAAATAACGTGAACATCACTGGATTTTTTTTAACTTCACTCGTAAGTTTTTTTAAAAACAAGCTGCAAACCTGTGAGCGTGAACTCTGCCAGCTGTGTTTAGAATTTCTGTGGAAAGTTTCCCTGTGTCTCTGAAGGGTGTCTTCTGTTAGCGGACTTATCCTCTCACACCATCACCTCCCGAAACAAAGAATTCTAGATCTTAGATGGCATTGAGCATATCATATCTGACCCCTGCCTTTCAACAGGACTAAATTGAATCAACCCAGTTTTTTACTCGTAAAAAATATTTTCTAAAAATATGAATGCATGATGAATTCTGACTTAGAAAACCTTTAGGACCCGATAACAAAAAGTTCCTTTTGTTTACCGTTAATGGCATCTATTTTCAACTTTTCCCTCTCTCTCATAAACTGTAAGGAAAAAAAAGATGCTCAGACCCTTAAGGATGCGGGCAGCAGCTTGTAACTCCATCTGTAAAAATAATTACAGATAATTATTACATATTCATATTTATTTTTAATTGTTGCTTGCACAGAACTAAGACTTTTCTATTTTAAAACTTCATACAGAGGCTAACATTACAGTTTTGCATGCCAAGTAAAATGTACATAATGCATTTTTTTGTTATTTAAGGCCCAAAATTAATTTCACTAAGATAAGAAAATTAAGTTGTCCATATGTTTCTATTTTCCTCACAGTGTCCAGGAGATGAGGAAAGAGTTTGAGGAGAAAAATGAAATATTTGAAAGAAAGCCACTTAAAATTTCTGGAAATTTTACAGCTCGGTCTGGGGCCTGTCATTTCATTGTCAAGCTATAAATGCAATGTAGCATTGTAGACTTATTCATTCAATAGTATTTAATGAGCGCTTACTATGTGCAGAGCACTGTATTAAGCGCTTGGGATGAACAAGTCGGCAACAGATAGAGACAGTCCCTGCTGTTTGATGGGCGCACAGTCTAATCGGGGGAGACGGACAGACAAGAACAATGGCAATAAATAGAGTCCCTTAGTCTAAGTAAGGCATTTATTTTGGGGCTGCTATCTGATATAGTTTGAATCTCTTTTTACTATTTGAGATAAACCCTCCAAAATCAGAAAAAAAAGTGAAAAAATAGGTGCCTAATATTTTTCACTATCCAGTGGATGGAAATTGTCACAGCAGAATTGGAATGGATTTTTAAATTGTTTTCAGTTGATTTATCATATTTTAATAATTTACCAATAACTTTGCAGCCAGGAAAAGCAGATAATTATAATTTGGTAATTTGGATCATGATATCCTGACGGTTTGGCTATTTCAGATTTTCAGATTTTTTCTGTTTTGGGAGGAGGCAATTTTTTTTTGGAGAGGGTAATTTCCTTCTTATTGTTTCATGAAAGATTATCGTCATTTTGAAGTCTGACCCATTTACTTGGCAGAGTCCTCCAAGATGGCCAGATAAGTTGCCATGGGACCTCCTTGCCTCATCCAGAGTCTAATTAGGTTAGATCTTTTTAATTGCCAACCTAGTGACAAGGGAGTGGAGCTGGGAAAGAGAGAGATGGGACATTCCAGTGTTCCCAAGTCTTAGCCTTCCTGGAGCACCTTCTCTGCTCCAGCCCCTCCGACCAATAACCAACTTGCTCCCAGGGCCCCTCTCTGCCTCCTCTCCCTACCCTGGAGGGGTAACAGCCATAGGGACCGAGGGATATGGAGGGGATTGCCCTGGGTGGGCACGACACCTCCTGAGTAGCCAGGACAAAGCCACTTTGGTGTCTTCTCTCCCCACATCCAGTGCAGGGGACAGTGACTGACCTAAGACCTCCCCAGGGTGGCCCTGTGGTTCAGATTCAGCCCCGGTGGAACCCTAGGAACTTAGTCTCTGCCTCACAGGGCTGACAGAAAGGGGACAGGGGACTCTTGTGGGGACCTGGTGCGAAGGACTGACTGACAAGACCACCATCTTCCCCATCCCAACCCCAGAGGGGGTGAATGTGCCTTTGAATGTTCCAGGGACTCATGGCAAGGCACCAGGATAATAATAATGTTGATATTTGTTAAGCGCTTACTATGTGCAGAGCACTGTTCTAAGCGCTGGGGTAGACACAGGGGAATCAGGTTGTCCCACGTGGGGCTCACAGTTTTCATCCCCATTTTCCAGATGAAGGAACTGAGGCACAGAGAAGTTAAGTGACTTGCCCACAGTCACACAGCTGACAAGTGGCAGAGCTGGGATTCGAACTCATAACCTCTGACTCCAAAGCCCAGGCTCTTTCCACTGAGCCACGCTGCTTTTCTACCCCATTCCCTCCCAAGGTCCCCTGAGGTAGAGGGGCAGGGGCACTGGGGCCCCCCCTAATGAGGGCACAGATCTCTGGCCAGGTCATCTGGCAGCACAGGACACCCTGGGGTGACCCCTATATCCTCCCCATCTTCCAGGACTTTGAACTCATCTCTGAGATTAAGACTAAATTGCTAGATAAAACAGAATCTGAGAAAAAGCTTAAAACCCCTTGACCGCCTAGGCAAGTCTCAAATCTCTCTGTTGGTCAAAAGGTCAACAAATTCATAACAACACAGCTCAAGATGGCTTCCAGGTGGAAAATCTTTAAATTGCTCATTTATTAATCATGGCAATTACCCAAACCTTTAACTCTTCCTACACACCAGATGTGGGCCAAGGAGCCTCCTTCCCCTGCCCTATCTGATAATCTGGAGCAGATACACATATGTTAATCATGGAAATTGCTCGGTTACATATTTTAACCCTCAAATCCATCCCGTATTCATGAGTTATCGTGTGCCTAATTGAATACTGAATTGGTAAACAATAAGCAGTTTTTCACCCCACTGTGGATTGGTTGGATTTGGAGGTTCTCTTTGTCCTCCAAGGGTTATTCTTTTTCCTTAGTAATGCCCAGTTCTTTACCTAGGTAGTCTCAATCAATCAATGGTATTTATTGAGCACATACTGAGAGTGGAGCACTGTATTCATTCATTCATTCAATCAATCATATTTATTGAGCACTTACTATGTGTAGAGCACTGTACTAAGCACTTGGAAGGTACAGTTTGGCAACAGATAGAGACAATCCCTGACTAACGGGCTTACAGTACTTTGCCCTTGGGGGAGTTCAGTACAATAGAGTTGGTAAACATGATCTCTTCCTTCAAACAATGGAGGTACTTATAATCTAGTTTATGTTTAGTTTCTGGATTTTACTACTTTTCACTCCTCCCTATTAAATTTCATCTTACCTTTTGCTATATCCATTTTCTAATTGGTCGTGACCACTTTCAAAGCCTTCATTTCCTTACAAGGACTTAGTGGCTTCAAGAGGAATATGAATCAAAGATACTGCATTGACTATCTTAGCCACTATAATGATTAATGATAATTATGCTAATTATGTGCCAAGCCTCATTCTACACATGGGGGTGGATACAGGTTTATCACACCGGACACAGTCTCTGTCCAATGGAGGGCTCGCAGTCTAAGGAGGAAGAACACGTAGAGAATGAAAGGAGGTTCTCTATTAGACCATCTTGGAGTAGCAGTGGTTTTGAAATCAACAGATGCAACAGGCATCACGCATGCTATGTGACACGTGGAGAAATCATGTGTGTTCATGCTGTCAAGGAACCTGTGCCTCCGTCAACCTGTACCTCACTTAGCTGAATTCTGCAATCATAGGGCAGATAAAATAATAGCAATCAGTGGCATTTCTTTAGAGCTTACTTTGTGCAAAACACTGTGTTATGTCCTTGGGAGAGTACAATGTGTGTAGAAGATGTGATCGTCACTGCCCTTAAAGTCCAGTGCAGGAGACCAACATTAAAATAAATTGCAGGTAAGGGAAACAACTGTGAAGATAGGATAAGTACTCTGGAGTAACTGTTTTTGTTATGGATTTCTGTTGCTCCCTATGTTTCATCTGCTGAAAAGTAATAGGGTAAGATTTCATTTCTTATGGCTCTTGAGCTTCTATTTTGGTAGAAAAACTAGGATTAACCACTCAGTCATAATTTTTGAGCACCTTCTGGGTGCAGATAACTATACAAACTGCTTGGGAAAGTGCAGTAGATTACATTACAAATTGGCACATCTGCAGAAGTTATTAAAACATGGGTTTTATTTGATTACTGGGAATGCACTATTTATTGAATGCAGTGTTAAGTTCCTAGCTAAAGCTATTCTTATTTTAACTCTCCAACTATACTCTCCTGATGCCTCTGAGCTGTGATAAAATATATATATATATATATGATACATTCTCTTTTCTCAAATACTTAC
Source organism: Ornithorhynchus anatinus (assembly GCF_004115215.2). Taxonomy (NCBI): domain Eukaryota; kingdom Metazoa; phylum Chordata; class Mammalia; order Monotremata; family Ornithorhynchidae; genus Ornithorhynchus; species Ornithorhynchus anatinus. The sequence continues at coordinate 61,744,326 of NC_041735.1, read as the reverse complement.
AAATTAGAGATGGATCATCAGTAGGAGAAGCAGTGCAAACAGGTACAGAGGCACCAATTTTCAGTTGAACAGTGACGTTTCCATCTGGGAATCTGCTGTTGGCTCACTCCTCCTTGTTCTTGGAAAGTCTACGCTCAGCTTTCCCGTCGGCAAAATGATTTCCCTGCAGGATGGTTTTTTTGTTTATTTGTTTTTTTGATAACCATGCCATCAAAAGCTACTGGCCTCAAAAAAGCTACTTTGCTACTCAGAAGCAACATGGCTTAGTGGATAGATCACAGGCCTGAGAGTCAGAAGGTCATGGGTTCTGATTCCTACTCTGCCACTTGTCTGCTGTGTGGCCTTGCACCAGTCACTTCAATTTTTTCTGTCTCAGTTATCTTATCTGTAAAATGGGAATTAAGACTGTGAGTCCAATGAGGGACAGAGACTGTGGCCAACCCGATTTGCTTGTATCCACCCCAGTGCTTAGCACAGTGCCTGGCACATAGTAAGAGTTTAACAAACACCGTTATTATAATTATTTGGCTCAGGATCTTAGCATCTCAGAAGTAGGTGAACACACTGAAGTGTTATCTCTTACCACACTTTTACTGGATCAGTTTTATTTCTGAATATGAGATGTTGGTCATATCCTACCCCTTTCAGTTTGGGAACACCGTGTCAGAGAAGGACCAGGTCCAATTTAATCAATTGCATTTACCCTGTTGATTAGCATAAGGCTTTGGCACATAAGAAGTGCTTACTAAATGCTGTAGTTATTACTCCTAGGGGTAATGATATTTATACTGTTTGCCAAGCAGTTATTGTGTTCCAAGCACAACACTAAGTACCAACAGGTCAGTCAAATCAAACTCAATCCTTGTACCAAATGGGGCTCAATATTTAAGGAGGTAGATATCTTATCTTATCAGGTATCAGGTATCAGGTATCTTATCTGGTATCAAGTATCTTATCACCATTTTATATATGAGGGAACTGAGGCACAGGGAAGTTAAGTGACATGCCCAAAGTCACACAATAGGCAGGTGACAGAGCTGGCGTTAGAAAGTCATAACCCTGACTCCCAAGGCCTTGATCTTTTAAATACCAGGCAGCCTAGACTTTCAAAACTCCAGGTGTCTGGACTGAACAGAGCATCGAGTGAGGTCTCCACAGTTTGACCCAATCCAGGGCCTCCGATAAATATTACAAATAAATACTCTCACTTGGATTACTACTCTGACATACTGCTGCAAACTATCTTGATTAGTGTTCCTGTCACCTTCAGGAATTCCTTTGAGCACTTGAGTATATAGAGCAGGGAGAAAAATAATGATGTTGGTATTTGTTAAGCGCATACTATGTGCAGATCACTGTTCTAAGCGCTGGGGTAGATACAGGGTAATCAGGGTGTCCCTTGTGAGGCTCACAGTCTTAATCCCCATTTTACAGATGAGGTAACTGAGGCACAGAGAAGTGAAGTGACTTGCCCACAGCCACACGGCTGACAAGTGGCAGAGCCATGACAAAATGTACTCTTTCTGGTGATCGCTTATCGTGGGCAGGGCATGTGTCTGTTTATTGTTGTATTCTCCCAAAGAATAGTGCTCAATAAATACGAGTGATTGAATGAATGTGGATTTTTGAGAGAGGGTGTAACATTGACATCCTCACTTTAACCCTGGGCTTAGGTTGACCCGCGCTACCTTTCGCCAGTAAGGAATGTGGCTATTAGACATTGTTTTGACTGGCCATCTGGATGTCCAGCAGAGAAGAGCCATCCATTCGTCTCAGAGCAACCTCAAAGGGGAACTATTTTTGTTCATTTTAATGCTATTTTTGGACTTTTACTCCCCCTGCTGGGCTCTGGCAGCAGCAGGACTGAGAATCGGCCAAGAATCACAGGCCGCCCCATCCGTCCGTCTTTCGTTTCTCACCTCCTCTAGTCCTGGGTCATCCAGATTCCCGAGCAGAAGAGTAATCACCAAAGTTCGAAGATAGATCCGGATGTTTTCATCACTAGTCATCCCATTTCTGCCTTCGGTTGTTTTCCAGGGAGGAATTCTTGACTAATTTAGGAACAATAGAACAGACCTCAAGTGTCAGAGGTAGATTCCTTCTTTTTAAAGATTGTGCTCTGGGCCATGAATAACTTCTCTTTTCTTTTTTTTTTCCTCCTTAAGGCAATAACAATTTTCCTACAATTAAAGGAAACAACTGAAATGCTTGCTTTAAAAGAGTTTAATTAAACTATTGAGATGATGAGAGAGACTGTTAGTGTTGTAAATGGTTATTGCAACCTGACATATCAGAGAATGATTGCATGGTCAATTTACTTTTATGTAGACGTGAATACTTTCGTAGAAACTAGAATCAGTTTTCTTAAGAACTCCAAAGAAAATGTAAGTCTGGGAGAATTAAAACCTCAAGCATTAGTGGAATGCTATTTCAGCTTTTATACATTTTTCTTCTTTTCATATTACTCTTGTCATTGATATTTACTTTGGATAAAGGCTAAATGAAATATTCTCTGAGCTTCTTCCCCTTTGTTACAACCCCTTCCCTCGCAGGACAGAGGGCTGATTTCTTTAGATTGGTCTCTTTCCCCTAATAAGTGCTTGCTGCCGTTTCTGTGGCTGATTGTGATTCTTGGCTGAATCTTGGCTGGAAGAGAGAATGAAATCATAGGTGTAGTCTCTGGAGTGGATATGAATCTTCAGCCTCCTGTACCTCCCCTCTTCAAAAAGCTGTTTAGTTTGGAACCGATAGGCTATATCAAAGTACTGACCAGAGCCCACATTTCACCTGAAGTGAGTATGAACCCTGCATTGGTTGACCGACCTATTAATTTGGTATTGGGATGTTCCACCTTTAGAGAAAGGAGCACACAGCTGTCCAATCCTACTTCTGAAACAATCCCTCCAATCAAGAGTGACTGACAGTAAGCTCCTTGTGCACAGGGAATGTGTCTGTTTATTGTTATATTGTACTCTCCCAAGCACTTGTACAGTGCTCTGCATATAGCAAGCGCTTAATAAATTCAGATGATTGAAAAAGAAAATCAAATTCCTCCTTCAAGGACAAGACTGTTAACATTATTTCTACAATTCATTCTTTAGCAAGGTGACATCTTCAATTCATTTTACTTTATTCCTGTTCTAATTTGTGAAGGCCTGGATTTTGCCTGATTTAAGATTCAGACAGGCTTGGCAACCCCAGCAAGCCAAGCTCTGCATAGCTCTGAAGTAGCATGGCATACTGGATAGAGCACGGGCCTGACGATCAGAAGGTCATGGACTCTAATCCCGACTCCCCGACTTGTCTGCTGTGTGATCTCAGGCAAGTCGAACTAGCTCTCTTCCCCCCTTCAAAGCCCTACTGAAAGCTCACCTCCTCCAGGAGGCCTTTCCAGACTGAGCCTCCCCTTTCTTCTGCTCCTTCTCCCCTCCCCATTGCCCCTACTCCCTCCCTCTGCTCTGCCCCTCTCTCCATCCCACAGCACTTGGGTATATCCGTACATATTTATTACTCTATTTTCTTAATGATGTGTATATATCTATACTTCTATGTAGGGATTGTCTCTATTTGTTGCTGAATTATACTTTGCAAGCGCTTAATACAGTGCTCTGCACACAGTAAGCGCTCAATAAATGATTGAATGAATGAAGTCACTTCACTTCTCTGTGCCTCTGTTACCTCATTCACAAAATGAGGATTGAGACTGTGAATCCCACGTGGAACAGGGACCGTGTCCAATTTGATATGCTTGCATCTACCCCCTTGCTTAGTACAGTGCCTGGCACATAGTAAGTGCTTAAAAATACAATCATTAGTGTTATTATTGTAATTTTCTATGCATCACATGTAAAACTTAATTACAAACCAAACTGTTTGGCAGAAATACTAGATTAGGTTTGAGATGGAGAGAGATCACATTATCCTATTTAGCTACTGCAAATCATAATCTTTTATTCATTGATTCAATCGTTTTTATTGAGCTCTTACTGCGTGCAAAGCAGGATATTACAGCTCACGGAAGGATTCGCGTGGCTCAGTGGAAGGAGCCCGGGCTTTGGAGTCAGAGGTCATGGGTTCGAATCCCGGCTCGGCCACTTGTCAGCTGTGTGCCTGTGGGCAAGTCACTTCACTTCTCTGTGCCTCAGTTACCTCATCTGTAAAATGGAGATTAAGACTGGGAGCCCCACGTGGGACAACCTGATTCCCCTGTGTCTACCCCAGCGCTTAGAACAGTGCTCTGCACATAGTAAGCGCTTAACAAATACCAACATTATTATTATTATTATTACTTTCCAACTTGCCCACATGCATTTCAGTTCATTTATGAGAATAATAACAATAATGATGGTATTTGTTAAGCTCTTACTATGTGCCAAGCACTGTTCTAAGTACTGGCGTAGTTACGAGGTCATCAGATTGTCCCATGTGGGGCTCATAGTCTTAATCCCCATTTTACAGATGAGGCAGCTGAGGCACAGAGAAGTTAAGTAATTTGCCCAAAGTCACATAGTTGACAGGTGGCAGAGGAAGGAGTAGAACCCTTGATCTCTGACTCCCAAGCCTGTGCTCTTTCCATTAAGCCATGCTGCTTTTTGATAACCTCACTGCTTCTCAGTTTATAAGTCTAGTTGCCTTGAAAAAAACTGAAGATCAAGCATGTTTCTAATTCTCTAGGATTTGATATGCTATAGCCCAATTTAAGGTCCTAGCATTAGGGAACTGTTTTCATTTCATATCCTTTTCAATTAATCAGTCGATATTTATTGAGCACTTACTGGGCACAGTGCACTCTGCTAAGCATTTGGGAGAGGACAATAGAGTGGGTAGAAACAATTCTTACCCTGGTTCTTATGATTATGCATGAATTTTTTTCAATGGTACTTGTTAAGTGCTTACTATGTGTCCAGCACTGATCTAAGCATTAGGGTAATTAATACAGTCCCTCTCCCACTTTGGGCTCATAGTCTGAGTAGGAAGAAGAACAGGTATTGAAACTCCAAACTGAGGCACCCAGAAGGTAAGTGACTTGTCCAAGGTGACACAGCAGACAGGTGGTGGAGCCTGGATTAGAACCCAGGTTCTCTGATTCCCGGGCCCATGCTCTTTCCACTAGGCCAAGCGACTTCTCATCGACAGTTCCTCTCCGGTTCTCCCGTAGGGGCAATTAGTGGTTTCGGGCATGAGTCTTTCCTTTGTGGCTCGCCGGTCTCTCTCACTCCCACCTCCCTTTCCTACAGTTCCCTATTCTTAGTGCCCCAAATCCATGCCCTATCTCTGCCTATCTAACACTGGCCTTACTGAGCAGGGTGTGTAAGAGAAAGAGGAGATTATTTCACTGTAGCATCTTGCCGCAGAGAACGTGGCCTAGTGGAAAGAGCACGGGCCTGGGAATCAGAGGACATGGGTTCTAATCCGGGTTCTTCCACTTGTCTGCTCTGTCCCTGGAAAAGTCATTTAACTTCTCTGTGCCTCAGTTAAAAAACAAAATGGGGCTTCAATAGCTGTTCTTCCTCCTACTTAGAATCCCTAGACTGTAGGCTCATCGTGAGCAGGGAATGTGTCTGTTATATTGAACGCTACCAACCACTTAGTACAGTGTTCTGCACAGCGCAAGCGCTCGATAAATACGATTAAATGAATGAATGAGCAAGGATCTGCGCAGCTGGAGACTGGGATCTAATCCCAGTTAATCAGTAAACCTCTCACTGCCTCTGTTTCTTCATCTGAAAATGGGGGTAAAAACATATACCCCATCTTACTTTTCAGAATTCTGTGAGGATGAAATGAGAAGATGTTAAAGCACTTTGAAAAAATATAAGTCCTTTACCAAATCAACATCTTATTTTGACAAGAAAATAATGTATACATTCACCAAAAATATAGGTTGTTATCTGACATGTTGAAAAGTTCCCAGAAATGCAAAGTAGCAACTGTTAGTTGCCAAAGATCCAAAGTAGAATTAGTTTTAGCATGGAGCAGAGCCTCTGTGGTTGAGAAATTGTTTTGCGCTAAACTATTTTTCATTTTTTCCCCCCAAAATGGTCCTGAACATTCCTCCCCTAAGAGAAAAAAAGTCTGGTGCTATGAAAGGCATCTCTAAGAACTGGAACAGTGTCTGGCTCAGCTTTAGGAAACTTGTACTGAACTAGAAATAATTGGAGATATGCTCCACTACTTCAACGTTAAAATTATATTGTTATTTAATAGATGCCCAATAGGTGGAAGGTGATTTCTAGCCTTTCTATTTCTTTACTGTAGGGAGGGGTCTCTATATGAATTTTCCCTTTATTTTCCATGGGTTCCACTTCTGAAACCTCAGTATTTAGGATTGTCATGAGGCTTTGAAATGTGTTATGCCACCAGTATATTTACAAAACTTGTCAGGGCTGAGATTTCAGAATCATTGGCTTTGGGACGTCTCCAGATTTATCTGGTTCATATTTGGATATGTAGTTGGTTCAGAACAATAGGTCTCTGTTACTTGCTCCATTCTTGGCCCCACTGCCTGTGCCTTAGATTTCACCTTCTCTCACCTTTTGGAAAACCTTGGCCCTGACCTTTTCCCTTCTTTCACTGCCATCTTCATCTACTTCTCCTTCGAGTTCCTACATGCCAAATCTCCCTTCCACAGCAACAAAAAGAGAAAGTGAAACTCTCCATCCTATCACCTCCTCCATCAATCACCTGTCTCCCATCCTTGTCTAAATTTCTTGTGTTAGCCATACACCTGCTCCCTCCATTTCCTTTCTTCCAACTCTCTCCTTGACCCCTTGCAATCTGGATTTTGCCCTTTCCTCCCCACCGAGACCGTAGTCCCCAGGTCTAATCTAACGGTCACTTCTCCATTTTTCTTCAACTCTTTGCTGCTTATGACATGATACACCACCTTAAAATTTTTCTGGCCTTGATTTCAGGACCACAGTATTAATTTACATAGAATTATTAATTCCACCACTACAGGTTTGATGATCTATAATCAGGTTTCCTCATCTATAAAATGGGGATTGAATATGTATTCTCTCTCCCTCTTAGACTATGTATCCCCTGTGGGAAAGGGATTGTCTCTGATCTGATTATCTTGTATCCGCTCCAGGGTTTAGCACAGTGCTTGGCATATAGTAAGTGCTCAATGAATACCTTCATTTTTGTCATCATTAAATCTTTCCCCCTCCTCAAAAGTCTCCAATGCTTCCATATTGCTCAAAAGATAAAAGCAATTAGTCACAGGATTCAGAGCTTTCTTTCAGCTAACTCCCTCATACATAGGTGCCCTCGTTTCTTGCTACGCCCCAGACACGAGAAGCAGTGCGGCCTAATGAGAAGAGCAGAGAGGACCTGAGTTCTAATCCTGGGTCCACCACTTACCAGCTATGTGACCTTGGGCAAGCCACTTAACTTCTCTGTGCCTCAGTTCCCTTATCTGCAAAATAGACTGTGATCCCCATGTGACCAGATTGTCTTGTATCTACCCCAGAGCTTCATACAGTGCTTGACACATAGTAAGCACTTAAATACCATGGTTATTATTTTTATTATTATTATAATCATTTTTCATATGTGTAGAACAGTTACTGCATGTAATGGTCACATTCATTCATACTGCTGCTGCTGCTGATAGTGATATTAATAATGGAATTCTCATTTTCTTTTTCCAAATGGATCCTGCTACAAACACCAGTTTCTAATTCTGTCCAGAATTATAACACTTGAATCATAACATATCTGTTTGGGTTTAGAAAGAAAAAGAATGAGAAAAAGATATTTGTCCAGAGAGAAGCGGTACGGCCTAGTGGATAGATCGTAAGTCTGGGAGTCAGAAGGACCTGGTTTCTACTTAAGGCTCTGCCACTTGTCTGATGTGTGACTTTGAACAAGTCACTGAACTCCTCTATGCCTCAGTTACCTCATCTGTAAAATGGGGATAAGATCTGTGAGCCCCAGATGGAACACCTCCTCCTCACCGTCCCTCGGTCTCGCCTATCCCGCCGTCGACCCCTGGGCCACGTCCTCCCGCGGTCCCGGAACGCCCTCCCTCCTCACCTCCGCCAAACTGATTCTCTTCCCCTCTTCAAAACCCTACTTAAAACTCATCTCCTCCAAGAGGCCTTCCCAGACTGAGCTCCTCTTCTCCCTCTACTCCCTCTACCACCCCCTTCACCTCTCCGCAGCTTAACCCTCTTTTCCCCCCATTTCCCTCTGCTCCTCCCCCTCTCCCTTCCCATCCCCTCAGCACTGTACTCGTCCGCTCAACTGTATATATTTTCATTACCCTATTTATTTTGTTAATGAAATGTACATCCCCTTGATTCTATTTAGTCGCCATTGTTTTTACGAGATGTTCTTCCCCTCGACTCTATTTATTGCCATTGTTCTCGTCTGTCCGTCTCCCCCGATTAGACTGTAAGCCCGTCAAACGGCAGGGACCGCCTCTATCTGTTGCCGACTTGTTCATTCCAAGCGCTTAGTACAGTGCTCTGCACATAGTAAGCGCTCAATAAATACTATTGAATGAATGAATGAATGAATGAATGAACAGGGACTCTGTCCAAACTGATTAGCTTGTACCTACCCCAGCACTTAGGACAGTCCCTGGTACATAAGAAGTGCTTAACAAATACTATTTAAAAAACAGGAATGGTACATAAGAAGTGCTTAATACCATTTAAAAAACCAGAAAAAGCATATTTTTCAAAGTTCTGAAGAAGACCTCAGAGATATGGGAAGACCAGTGGCCCTGTTCTTTGCCAAAAAGAAATCAAATTAGGTTTTGGAAACATTATTCCAGGCAGTTCCATTAGGACCAGGCAAGCCTCACCAAGAAAATGTCAGTTGTGATTTGGTGTTGGGAAATGATGGCTCCTGCTCATGAATTCCCAAACAGAACTGTGAATTATTTCCTGGGAATCATTACAGCAATGTGAACCAGAAAGATGCTTTCAACAGCTGAAAAGGGCACGCTGATCTCATCATAGTTCCTAGTTTCTCAGGTTTGGCCATAGGATGCAAATCTGCTGGATGTCTTGCATACCCCTTTCCTGTTACAAAGACTTTGATGTGCAGGACCACAAACACACACACACACACACACAACCTCCCCCCCACACCAATTAATTTCCAGGTGTGTTCTCAAGGCAGTATTATTTGGAAATGGGACGTGGGCAGAACAACTTAAAACTCAGTCATGTGAACGTGAGAAAGACCACCTCTTTCCAGTCCTCAGAGGATGGATAGCGCGCAAGATTACTATAAAGAAAAACTACACACTTCCTAGCAAGAAAGGTCAACAGACACAGAGCAACTATTTTTTATTTGCTTTCAAAACAGAGGGGCTATGATTTATGCAGGCCCTAAGCTTATGTCATAGCTTTCCAGGTGCTGCTGGGAAACCCTGACCCAGGGCTAATCCCCAGAACGACACTGGGCATTGCATGAATTTGCTTTGTTCTGCCGTGCTCCTTCTCAGCGTGCTTTTGGGTTAAAGTGCGGCGGCTTGGTAGCTCGGCTGAACTTGGCTTAAGAGCAGGTCTCTCACAGACGATCTGAAATAAATTAAAATCCAGCCTTCCATATTTCAATTGACTGTGGCTTGTCTGGGAGGAGGAGGGGGGATTTCATTGGTTTACTGCCATATTGCCTACATTTGCTTTCTGTGGATTGGTAGACCAGACACAATATATAAATCGTTGCTTACACGTATTTTAATAGCATGGGGAAGACGTAAGTAAATTTGGGTAACCAGGTTGTAATCAAGAAACTACCCAATGGGTAGTTGTGGGATAAAGAAAAAAGATATTGGTAGTAGTGTAGGAATGACTTGATTAAAAAATCAAATTGAAAATGCTATGTCGGTAATTCATTGCTTCTGTCTGCTACTTTCTAATATATTTTCTGCCTTATATTTATTGAAATTTTTAAAACAGACTTGTGGTTTCAAGATTAAAAGCACAGGATAGTATTTAAAACAAAGGCCACTTTGAAGCAGCCTCATTCTAGCTGACACTTTATTTTGTTTACCATTTTTTAGTTTCCCAACAAGCAGAGAAATAAATATCCCCAGTGGTGAATCACTGATATCACTTTCAACTTTTATTTATTTTTGACCTGCTCCATATTATCACTCAATACGGGTCATGTCTAGCCTTCAAATTCAAATGCTAAATGTTTAGTTCTTTTCATTGCCTATTATCCAACTTAATTTATTCCCTGATAAAAAATGGTAGGATGATTTGCTTCAAGATAAAAACAGCAGTACATTTTTCCTCTAGTTAAATAGAATTCAGTGAAACTGTGCTGTTCAAAAACAGGCTGTTTCATAAAGAAGAATTGTAAATATTGAATGGAGAAATGGAATTTTAGAAGTTTACTTTAGAGAAAAGACTAACAAGAACAAAAGCTGACATCTGTGTATTTTGTCAGCTTGTTTTTTTTTTTTTTTTGTTCATTGGTCCCTACAGCCAGTAAAATAATAACTGATCACGAGAATGCAATTAACTGGCAGGCTACACCATGGTTTAATCCTACTTTAGTTTCTGGTATTCACTCTCAATTCTTCCTGCACTTGGCTTTATTCTGTGTCTGAGGTTACATATATCGTTTTCTTATCACGATGGCTTGAATTCCTAGTACAGGATGATCATTTAGACTCCAAGTAAACGAACTATTTGAAAAGTGAGATGAAAATTAATAGAAAGGAAAACAACCAAACAAAAGAACTATCAGTCGAGGCTACACGCACCCTTTTTCTGGTTCTTGTTTTTCTGAAAATAGAGAATGAGGAAGTCAAAAATAAAATGTTATCTGACTTTCAGAAAAATAATGCCAATTGAAGGGGATGCTTTTTCTGGGACTATAAATAGAAGAAAAGTACTGGGATAGACATAAAATCTTTGTAGCGGATGGTAAAATGCAACCTGAAAGTTAAATGGCAGAGAACTCTGGCCTGAACTATAATGTTGTAGTATCCCGTAGAGGGAGCTGTAGACTTAAATTTGTTTCCTTTCCGTCCACATGCTGCATTCTTTTGATTACTTGGACAGCAATTTTGGAAAGCTGTGACATGTTCTTCCCCGCCGCGGATATGCCTATTAGAGCCTAATCCGCAGCTGTGAGAATCGATGGCCCCCAATCACTTAAAAAAAAATAAAAAGCAATGACCAAAGTCCAAGCTTTTTTATTATTATTAAAGCGCCGTCGAGTCGTTTCCGATTCATAGTGACTCCACGGATATACGTTCTCCAGAAGGTTCTGTCTTCTGCCATAATCCGCCAACTTTCTAACGGCTCTTCTGTTAGGGTCTCTATCCATCTAGCTGCAGGTCTGCCTCTTCTACATTTTCCCGGGACTTTCCCTAGCATTAGTATCCTCTACAGAGGATATGTTTATGTGTCCAAAATATGCTTATCCAAGACTAGTCGTTTGGCCTTCCAAAGACCACTTTGCTTTAATTTGCTCCAAAATCCATTTGTTCGTCTTGCGGGCCATCCATGGTATTAGCAAAGTCAGAGTCAAAGAAGATTGCTCTTTTTGTGCTTTTTGACTATTGGAGAGAGTATAAACTGTAAAGGTATTCAGTGTGAGAACACTAAGGAAGCCTAATACATCGCCGTGGAACACTCTGACCACTATTTAACACTAATGGTATTTATTAAGCACTTTCTGTGCTCCTATACAGAGATAAGTGCAGGGTGGGTTCAAAATAGTCAGATCTGACCAAGTCCCTGTCCCACAGGAAGTTCACAACTGAAAAAGTATGGAGAGCAGCTATAATATAATAATAATGTCGGTATTTCTTAAGCGCTCACTATGTGTTCTAAGCGCTGGGGTAGACACAAGGGAATCAGGTTGTCCCACGTGGGGCTCACAGTCTTAATCCCCATTTTACAGATGAGGTAACTGAGGCACAGAGAAGTTAAGTGACTTGCCCACAGTCACACAGCTGACAAGTCGTGGAGCCGGGATTCGAACTCATGACCTCTGACTCCAAAGCCCGTGCTCTTTCCACTGAGCCACGCTGCTTCTATCTTACACTCATTATACAGCTGAGGACCCTGAGGCCCAGAGAGGTTAATTGATTTCCCTGAAGTCACACAGCAGGTCAACAGCAAAAGTGAGGCTGGAAACCAGGTCTCTAGATTCTCAATCCTACACTCTTTCTGCACTCTCTGGACTGTAAGCTCATTTAGGCAGGGAACGTGACTGCTCATTATCTTGCATCGTACTCTCCCGAGCATGTAGTACAGTGCTCTGCACATAGTAAGCGCTCAGTAAATACCATTGATTGATTGATCGATGAGAAGCAGCGTGGCGCAGTGGAAAGCGCACGGGCTTTGGAGTCAGGGCTCATGAGTTCGAATCCCAGCTCTGCCACTTGTCAGCTGTGTGACTGTGGGCAAGTCACTTAACTTCTCTGTGCCTCAGTTCCCTCATCTGTAAAATGGGGATGAAGACTGTGAGCCCCACGTGGGACAACCTGATTCCCCTGTGTTTACCCCAGCGCTTAGAACAGTGCTCTGCACATAGTAAGCGCTTAACAAATACCAACATTAAACATTACTAGGCCAGGTTTCCTTGCCAATGAGTGGGCACCAGTATATTTTCCTCTGATTTATCCTTTCCTGATTTTCCTAGGGGTAGTAATAATAGTAATAATTACAGTGATAATAAATAAAATGAAATAACATTGGTTAAGCACTTTGTGTCAAGCACTGTTCTAAGCATGGGGATAGATATAAGGTAGTCAGGTCAGACACAGTCCCTGTCCCATATGAGGCTTCCAGTCTAACGGGGAGGAAGGACAGATATTTCATCTCCATTTTGCAGATGAGGAAACTGAGGTCCAGTGAAGTGACTCGCCCACAATTACACGGAAGGCAAGCGGCGGAGGCAGAATTAGAACCCAGGTCCTCTCACTACCAGGCCTTTGTTCTTTCTACTAGACTCGCCACCCCCTTTTCCATGACATGGGGTGACCATGTGGGCAGGGAATATGTCTGTAATATTGTTATAACTGTACTCTCCCAAGTGCTTAGTACAGTGCTCTGCACACAGTAAACACTCAATAAATATCATTGACTGATTGACGGTCTCCTTGGCCTTTCTCCTGTCCTCTGCCTTCTCCGAAAACCAAGCCTTTCCCCCTAAGTCAGTTGGCTGACAGATTCAGAATCCTTCTCCTAGACAAGATCAGGTTCAGCAGTCAGCAAAATGTCTCCCCAGTACCTTGGCGAATCAGCAAAATATTTTAAGAAATGCTCTACTTCTAAGGACCAAATACCTTGATGGTTATTGGATTTGTCACAGTATATAAAGTTTCTCCCCTAGCCAAACTGCCCCTCAATTGCTATTAGATTACTAAACCACATCAGGAAATCAAACCTGAAGGAAGAATCTGTAATTATCAATAAGGAACCCCCGGCTTAAAATATGAAAAAAAAAATTTTGTCGGTTTTTGTTTTCGGCATCGTCATTTTCTCTCAGTCCTGCAGCATGCACTCAGCTCCAAGTTTGGAAGTTCTGTAGCCCACGGCACTGTTTACTTAAAGCTGCCCCGAAAGCCTGAAGTGGCACCGAACATCAGGATAACTTTAGATCTCATAACTCCTAAGTGTCCCAGAAATGTGCGGACCTACGAAAGACTTTTCTCAGGAGCAAAATAACTGCTTTTTAGCCATAAATCATACCCCAGTCTTGTTATACCACAAAGAATTAAAGAATGCTAAGCAAATGACTTTTTTCCCCACTTCGGTGCTTCTGAGGCTTGTTATAAATGCCGGATCCTGCTGTTGAGTGATCTAAAAGCTACCGTCACAACCTTTAATTCCCTGGGTGCAAATGAATCCTCCATGAGGTAATTGAAGGAAATTGATGACATTATTTGCTGTATCTGGGGTATCAACAGCATGTGAATGCAAAGCCCAGCCTGAGAGTGACTGGCCTGCTGAACTCTTTTTGTGTACAGGCTCCTATTATGAGAGAATTTGCATCGGATAGTATTTTACTGGACTTCCGTATTTTTTTAGTGGACTTCCAAATCCTTTTGTTCTTATAGGGATGAGACAATAGGAAGAAAACATGAGTTGCTACCTTGCATGGTTATTTCACACAGCAGGTTTCAGTGCTATGAGCTGCTTTTGAAAACATAAATAACGTCATCTTGCATGACTTTTAACATAGGCAGATGCTGTGTGCCTTGGACAAGTCACTTCATTTCTCTAGGCCTCCTCTCTAAAAAGGGGAGTCGATATCTATTGTTCCTCCTCTTAGGCTAGGAACCCCAAGTGGGACAGATGTGTCTGTTATATTGTTATATTGTGCTCTCCCTGGAATTTACTACAACGCCCAACACACGGCACTCAATAAATATGATTGACTGACAAGTCCTAGAGTGGCTAAGTATTTAGCGTCCATGGGTGCAACTGCCTTGAGAAGCAACATTACCTAGCGGATAGAGCACGGGCCTGGGAATCAGAAGGACCTGAGTTATAGTCCCGGCTCTGCCGCTTTGCTGTGTGACCTTGGGCAAGTCACTTCACTTCTCCGGGCCCATCTGTAAAATGGGGATTAGGACTGTGAGCCCCATGTGGGACATGGACAGGGTTCAACCTGATTAGCTTGTATCTACCCCAGCGCTTAATACAATTCCTGGCACATAGTAAGCACTTAATGAATACCATAAAAAATAAAAATACGTTTTGAAAATGTCAGCGATTCAACATTGAATCAGAAACTGAACTTTGCCTTTTCTGAGCAGATAACGTTGGCAAAATCTCTACGCACTCGGCAGGCTATCATGATGAAATTTAGAACTATCCTTTCCATGTACACTTGTGGGATTCAAATCAATCAGTTGTATTTATTGAGTGCTTACTCTGCACAGAACACTGTACTAAATGCTTAGAGAATTGGTAGTCATAATCTCTGCTCACATTGAGGTTACCGTCTACAGCAGGAACTTTTGAAACATTACAATTGGGGCTAATAGACACACTGCACTGAAGAAGGAAATATTTTACAATGAAGAATGGAAAAAGAGATATTTAGATGTATTCTTCAATGTCATTTTTCCCCCTAATTCTTGCGCTTGACACCTTGATTCGACCTTGGACTGACCTTGGAGTTTATGGGCTAAAGGTAGCAATTATGCCATAGCGAAAATATGCAGACAGAACTCTGCTGTCTAGAGAGAATGGCCGGCTTACATTTTGTTTAAGTTAACACACTTTGCTGTTTATAAAACTTCACCCCATGGTGTTTAAAATTGGATGGGAAGGACTGATGGTAGTCTAAAGTTCATATTGGAGTTTTTAGGAAGGTTGGAATGTTTGTGGGAGATTTAGCAGAGACTTTTCAGCTTCATGACAGTTATAGAAAATTCCACAGGGCGCTGGTTCGAAAAGCTACTGCTCACCTTTCTAAGTGCCTAGACAGCTGCCCTCAAGAGATTTAAGGTCCTGGCTCAAATTGGGAGATTTTTACTTTTTTATGGTATTTGTTAAGCACTTACTTTGTGCCAGGCATGTACTAAATGTCGGGGTAGATACAATCTCATCGGATTGGGTGCAGTCCACGTCCCACATGAGGCTCGTGGTCTTCCTTCCCATTTTACAGATGAGGAAACTGGGGCACAGAGAAGTTAAGTGACTTGCCCAAGGTCACACAGCAGACAAGCAGTGGAGCAGTGATTAGACACAGATCTTGCTGACTCACAGACCCATGCTCTATCCACTAGGCTATGCTGCTTTTCTATTTGTGTGAAGATGAAAGGACCCTTAAGCTATTAATATATTTCACCTCAAGAGTATTTGGGGCAATACTGCTACGTTTATAGTGTAATTTTTGGTTCTGCCTCTTGCTATTAATCGTTCATTCATTCCATCGCATTTATTGAGCGCTCACTGTGTACAAAACACCAGACTAAGTGCATGGGAGAGTATAATGTAACAGTCCCAGTCCATAACGAGCTAGCAGTCTAGAGTCTAATTGGTCAGTCAGTGTATTTATTAAGAATATACTGTGTACAGAGAGCTTGGCAGAATACAATAAAGTAGGTAGATCTTACCTCTGCCCTGAAGGACCTTATATCCTAGCTGCCCAGAACTCAGAAGCATGCTTCTAATTGGTTAAAAGGTAGGCTATTGAAAGATGAGTGGAAGAATGATAACCTCCCATTACAGCCTAAAAATGCAACTGCTTCATAACCTGCT
Source organism: Ornithorhynchus anatinus (assembly GCF_004115215.2). Taxonomy (NCBI): domain Eukaryota; kingdom Metazoa; phylum Chordata; class Mammalia; order Monotremata; family Ornithorhynchidae; genus Ornithorhynchus; species Ornithorhynchus anatinus. Next base: position 61,728,124 of record NC_041735.1, on the reverse strand, counting down.
TTCCTCTATCTGAGCAACCTAATGGAAAGAGGACAGGAGTGGGAGTTCGAGGACCTGGATTCCAGTCCTGCCGCTGCCATGTGCCAGCGGTGTGACTTTGGACAAATCACTTAACTTCTCCAGGCCTCATGTCTAAAATGGGGATTAATACCTGTTCTCCCTCCTCTTAGACTATGAGCCCCAAGTCGGACGGGGAATGTGTCCAATCTCACATTCAATACAATATACCTGGTGTATTGCCCTTGGAATGGAGCTTGGCTCATAATAAGCTCTTTACAAATATCAGAATTATCATTATTATTATTATTGTTACTTGAATCTGATCTCTAACCTGAAAAAAACCTGTATTCCTAGAGCCTCACTCCTTTATATGTCATTCTGAGTATGCAGTACCACATCAATCTGGTGTAGAAAATTTCCAGTTACTACTTTGCTGCCCTTTGCAAACCTGGGCCAGGTACTTAGAAATTCAAGCCATCATTGTTATCTGTGGGAAAATAACTTGCAGATGATGAGTGAATTTCCATGTTCAGAATTGGTCTTCTACCCTTTACTAACTTCACATTCTGATGAATCGAAATGCTCTTTGACAGTTTCAAAATGGAGCATGAGTAACCGAGGGGCTACATAAAATCTGACATTTCATGGGAACCACTCCAGAGCGCTTTGAATAATCAGTTAAAAATAGAAAACCCTTACCCAGGAAGGCATTGGAGAAGGTTTTGCACTTCTAAAGCTTTGTACCACATACTTTCTCTTTTGAGAGGGAGTAGTAACCTCACCAATCCATCGATGAGACGGTCGTATCTCCTGAGCACTCACCCTGTGCCGAGCACTTTACTAAGCGCTGGGGAGAGTACGAAAGAACAGAGTTGGAAGACACTAGAGTTTACAGGCTAGAGTGGGAGATGTATTAATAAAGATAAATATTAAGGCAGATAAATTGTGGACATATGTCCTTTGCGGTTGAGGGTCTTCTCTGTTTTCCCAGCTTTAATTTTCACCTGGAAAGCTCTAAGACAGATTGAATTGTACTTTCAATGTTTAGACCAACTAATGTTACACTGCCTAGCCTTGTTAGACTTAGGTCCTGCACATAAGTGCTGTCCTATACATTAATTAAATCTCATTTCATGATTGAGAAAGACAATCCTAGTAGTCACATTTCCCGAATGCCCACTTGGAAGGGTGGTGAACTGTACTAGATGGTACTGAACTAGGTGCTTGGGGGTTAAAGGCCAAAGGGGAAATATTTCTCAATCAATCTCCACCCTACCCCATATTCTGTATTAGGGTCTTGTAGTATCTTTCTTAGAGAAGCAGCGTGGCTCAGTGGAAAGAACCCGGGCTTGGGAGTCAGAGGTCATGGGTTCGAATCCTGGATACACCACCTGTCAGCTGTGTGACTGTGGCCAAGTCACTTAACTTCTCTGTGCCTCAGTTACCTCATCTGTAAAATGGGGATTAAGACTGTGAGCCTCATGTGGGGTAACCTGATTACCCTGTATTTACCCCAGCGCTTAGAACAGTGCTCTGCACATAGTAAGTGCTTAACAAATACCAACATTATTATTGTAATAAAAATGAAATAAAATGCAACTTATAGCTCCTGATTATTTGCCTCAAAATTCATTTTTTCACCTCTAGACTCTTGCTCTTCCTCTGAGTTCAGACCACATCACAAAGATGCATTAGTACCAGCGACTGAAAAAGCATTTTTATTATTAGTGCCAAAGTCAATATTACCTTCCTTCTGTCCCGAGTAAGATGAATCTTATCATCCTAACATTTACCGTCTTTGGTTAATTCTAGACGGATTCATTCTTTCCAGTTGCCTCTAGAGGGAAGCACGTATGTCTCTATTTGGAAGACGAAGACTGTTTCAGAAGCCTTACACTTTCCAGGCAGATTTCTATGTGTTGCCAAGCCATCTGCCTCGTATAAGCTGAGGAACCTAAAAAACAAAAAAACAAAGCAAAACAAAATAAAATCGAAGGAACTGGCTTGTTTTAGATCAGTTTTTCCCGAGCCCTGTAATAATAATAATAAAAATGGTATTTGTTACCAGATTTGGCACTGTACTAAGCGTTGGGCATCTCTCCCTTCTTCTCTCTCCCTCCCTCCAGGCTCGCATCTCCTCCTGCCTTAAGGATATCTCTACTTAGATGTCCTCCCACCCTCTAAAACTCAACATGTCCAAGACAGACAAGTTATCCTCCCAAACCCTGTCCTCCCCCTGCTGACTTTCCCATCACTTTGGATGGCACAGCCATCTTTCCCGTCTCACAAGCCCGCAACCTTGGTGCCATCCTGGACTCGGCTCTCTCATTCACCCTACGTATCCAATCTGTCACCAAAACTTGCCGGGCTCACCTTCACAATATCGCCAAGATTCGCTTTTTCCTCTCCATTCAAATCGTTACCACGTTAGTACAATCACTCATCCTATCCTGACTGGATTACTGAATCAGCCTTCTTTCTGACCTCCCAGCCTCCTTTCTCTGCCCACTTCAGCCCATACTTCAATCTGCTGCCCAGATTATCTTTCTACAGAAACACTCTGGGCATGTCACCCCCCTCTTCAAAAGTCTCCAGTGGTTGCCTATCAACTTGGTATGAAGCAAAAACTCCTCACTCTTGGCTTCAGAGCTCTCTGTCACCTGGCCCCCTCCTACCTCACCTCCCTTTCTCCTTCTACATCCCAGCCCACACACTCCGCCCCTCTGCCATTAACCTCCTCACTGCCTTGTTCTCGCTTGTCCCACCATCGACCCCTGGCCCTCGTCCTACCTCTCGCCTTGAATGCCAACCCTCCTCAAATCCATCAAACAACCACATTTTTTCCCCTCAAAGCCCTACCGAAAGCTCACCTCCTCCAAGAGCCCTTCCCATTCTAAGTCCCTGTTTTCCTCAGCTTCCCTTCCCTCGCTGTCACCCTGACTCACTCCCTTTCCTCTACCCCCCTTCCCTGCCCCACAGCACTTGTGTATATTTGTACATAGCTATAATTTTATTTATTGATATTATTGCCTGTTTACTTGTTTTGATGTGCATATAGCTATAATTCTATTTATTTATATTGATGCCTGTTTTCTTGTTTTGATGTCTGCCTCCCCCCTTCTAGTCAGTAAACCCAGTGTGGGCAGTAATTGTCTCTCTTTATTGCTGAATTGTACTTTCCAAGCACTTAGTATAGTGCTCTGCACACAGTAAGTGCTCAATAAATATGATTGAATGAATGAATGAATATTAAGCACTGTACCTATAGACCTCCTCCTTGGTTAAAGCGGCTTCTCTTATCCCAAAGAATTTTTGGCCTAGAATATCACTGCTGTCAGGCCAGGTCAATCTTCTGGGTCAGGCAAGGGGTGGCTTCAAGGGAATTATTCAGTGATTAACCCAGTCAGAAATTGAGAAGCCGCATGGCCCAATGGAGAGAGTACAGGCCTAGGTGTCAGAAAGCCCTGGATTCTATTCCCACTCCTCCACTCATCTGCTGTGTGACCTTAGGCAAGCACTTAACTTCTCTGGGCCTCAGTTACCGCATCAGTAAAGTGGGCATTTCAACTGTGAATCCACAGGGACTGTAGCTTGTGTCTACCCCAGCGCTCAGTACAGTGCCTGGAACGTAGTAAGTGCTGAAAATAGTAAAAAAATTGATCAGCGCTAGACCCTTACCACCAGTGGGAGCAATTCAATTCAATCAGTCAATCGTATTCATTGAGCGCTTACTGTGTGCAGAGCACTGTACTAAGCGCTTGGGAAGTATAATTCAGCAACAGATAGAGAAGACCCCTACCCAACTACGGTCTCACAGCCTAGAAGGGGGAGGCAGGCAACAAAACAAAACAGACAGGCAATAGTATAAATGAATAAATAAGTGATTATTTATTAAGCACTAACTATGTGTCAAACACCAGGGTGGCTAAGTGGAAAAAGCCTGGTCTTGCGAGTCAGAGGTCATGGGTTCTAATTCTGGCTCCGCCGCCTGTCAGCTGTGTGACTTTGGGTGAGTCATTTAACTTTTCTGTGCCTAGATGACCTCATCTGTAAAATGGGGATGAAGATGTGAGCCCCATGTGGGACAAGCTGATTACCTTGTATCACCCCCAGCGCTTAGAACAGTGGTTTACTAATAGTAAGCACTCAACAAATGCCATCATTATTATTCTAAGTCCTGGGGAACGGACTAATGAATTAGATTGGACACAGTCCCTTTCCCCCATGGGCTCACATTCCAAGTAACCAGATCTACTGGATTTTGGCTAGTCTGCCCCTCTGCCCTGGTATAAACTCCTCCGGTCTCTTGGACTTCTGGGCTCCTTAGAACGGATGAGGGCTGGCATGCTGCCACCTTGTGCAGCCTCCAGGGCCAAGGTTTCGACAGGGTGGTGGGTAGGAATGACCCTGAGGGTCACTGGTCATATGGGACCGACAAGGCCCAAATATTTGGCCTGTCATTTCTGTAGTGAGTCCCCGCCTATTCTCAGCCAGTTTTCCAATTGGATTTTTATCTCTGTCATCCAGAAAAGCTTTCACTCATTCATTCATTCATTCATTCATTCATTCATTCATTCATTCATTCATTCATTCATTCCTATTTATTGAGTGCTTACTGTGGGCAAAGCACTGTACCAAGCAGTTGGAAAGTACAGTTCAGCAACAAGTAGAGACAATCCCTACCCAACAACGGGCTCACAGTCTAGAAAGGGGGAGATAGACAACACAACAATGCAAGTAGACAGGCATCAATAGCATCAATATAAATAAATAGAATTATAGTTATATACATATCATAAATAAAATAAATAGAATAATAAATATGTACATATATACACAAGTGCAGTGGGGCAGAGATGGGGGTAGAGCAGAGGGAGGGAGTTGGGGTGATGGGGGCAGGAAGAGGAGAGTAAAAGGGAGGCTCAGTGTGAGAAGGCCACCTGGAGGACGTGAGCTTTCAGTAGAACTTTGTAGGGGGGAAGTGTGCTAGTTTGGCACATGTGAGGAGGAAGGGCATTCAAGGCCAGAGGTAGGACGTGGGCCATGGGTGCAGTGCAGCACCAAGGGCTCCTTGAAAATCAATGCTTAGAGCAGTGCTTTGCATGTAGTAAGCTCTTAACAAATGCCATCATTATTATTATTATCATTAAGAGTTATACACATTGCTTTCCTTCTCCTTCCCCATATGGAATGCCCCAGCTTCCCTCCATTCCATCGCTTTGTGTAAACAGCTGCTCTGCCACAGTTTCCCTCCATCTTGGGGCCGTGGCCTCCTGCAACTTAGTAGTAGAGGATGGGGCTCCGTGCTAGTTTAGCCCCTCTCCCTGTTTCCGAAGAGCTCACAGACATGTGCTATCACCTTCATTCATTCATTCAATCATATTTGTTCAGCGCTTACATTGTGCAGAGCACTGTACTAAGCACTTGAGAATGTTCAATACAACGATGACCAGACACATTCCTTGCCTACAGAGAGCTTACAGTCTAGAGAGGGGAAACCAACATCAGTAAACATAAATAAATGACAGATTTGGACATAAGTGGTGTGGGACTAGGAGCGGGGAAGAACAAAGCAAGTCAGGGTGATGTGGAAGGGAATGGGAGAAAAGGAAAGGGGAGGACGTGTCTGGGAAGGCTTCTTGGAGGAGATGTGTCTTCAATAATGCTTTGAAGGAGGGGAGAGTAATTGTCTGTAGGATTTGAGGAGACAGGGCGTTGCCTCCCTCCCTAGATTACTCCCTCCTTAGATTATTGCCTCAGCCTCCTGCTGACCTTCCAAACTCCTGTCTCTCCCCACTTCAGTCCATACCTCACTTCACTGCCCCAATCAGCTTTCTACAAAACGTTCAGAACATGTCACCCCGCCTCCTCAAAAATCTCCAGTGGTTGCCTATCTACCTCTGTATCAAATAAAAACTCCTCACCCTTGCTTTAAAGCATTCATTCATTCATTCAATAGTATTTATTGAGCGCTTACTATGTGCAGAGCACTGTACTAAGCGCTTGGGATGAACAAGTCGGCAACAGATAGAGACAGTCCCTGCCGTTTGACGGGCTTACAGTCTAATCGGGGGAGACGGACAGACAAGAACAATGGCACTAAACAGCGTCAAGGGGAAGAACATCTCGTAAAAACAATGGCAACTAAATAGAATCAAGGCGATGTACAATTCATTAACAAAATAAATAGGGTAACGAAAATATATACAGTTGAGGCCACCTTGCCCCCTCCCACAACACAACCTGCAAATATCGTTCCTCTAGTGCTAACATTCTGTGTCTTGATCTCACCTGTCTCACCAACAACACCTGGCCCATGTCCTGCCTCTGTCCTAGAATGCCTTCCCTCCTCAATTCCGACGGAAAATTACTCTTCCCCCCTTCCTGAAGGCACATCTTCCCCAAAAGGCCTTTCCATACTAAGCCCCACTTCTCCTCATCTTCCATTCCCTTCAGCCTCACCCCGACTGGCTCCCTTTGCTCTCCCCCCACCCCCAGCTTCGCAGAGCTTAAGTATATATCTGTCATTTTATTTGTATTGACGTCCCTCTCCCCCACTGGACTCTAAGCTCATTGTGGGCAGGGAATGTCCCTGTTTATTGTTGTATTGTCTTTCCCAAGCGCTTAGTACAGTGCTCTGCACACAGTAAGTGGTTAATAAATATGACTGAATGAAAGTTCCAGCCAGAGGCAGGATGAAGGCCAGGGGTCGGCGGTGAGACAGGAGAGACTGAGGCACAGTGAGAAGGTTAGCACTACAGGAGTGAAGTGTGCGGGCCGTTTGGTAGAAGAAGAGTAGTGAGGTGAGGTAGGAGGGGGCAAGACTGTGGACTATTTTAAAGCCAATGGTGAGGAGTTTTTGTTTGATGCCATAGTGCATGGGCAACCACACACAAACACATTTACACAAGCTCCTAAAAGCACACATTCTCATCCTCGTTCTCCTACACAATCACACACTTATGTAGATACACATTTGTTTGCTCACTTACACACTGGCTTTATAGGTTAATGTATTTTGCAAGACCCACCTAACCCTGGGCCAAAATTCATCTCAGCTAGCACAAGCTGGAGTTCTTGGGTTCTAAGTCAGGCCTGGGTCCTCAGTCTTTGGTGGATCAATCAACCAATCGATCAGTGGTATTTACTGAGTGCTTAGTTTATGCAGGATGATTCTCAGAAGCACCCCAAGATGACCTGGTTTTTCCCACCATCAACCAGTATCTCGCCTGTGATCCCAATCTGAACACGGTGAATCCCCTGAACACAAAACAGGTGGATATATCTTTTATAGGAGGAAAGAGATACAGTTGCTCCCCTGACGCTAGAGAAAATCTCAAGGATTAGGTAAAATCAGCAGCAGCAATCAGCATTTAACAAGTTTGACTCGGATTACAAAGGGACCATCAGGAGTAATGAAAATGATGTCAAAATTGTTCCTTGCACTAGAAGTAGTGATTGAGCAGTCACTGGGTGTAATGGATGGTACTAAGTTCATGAATAGTAGGAAAAAAAGTAGTGACTTGTTTCCTCTCACCCGAAGGGACAAAGATAGTAACATGGAAAGGGATGGGGTGAGGGAGAACCAGGAGCGATTTGTGTGGGAATATGTGAGTTGGGTTTGTGCATCTTGTGAGCAGGGGATATGTCTATCAACTATTGTACTGAATTATCCCAAGTGCTCTACATACAGTAAGTGCTCAAAAAATACCATTGGTTGATCTTATGTACATACATTAAATGTTTGTTATAGAATTCACCAAAGTCTTAATGACCCACACAAAATCTAACTCACTAGCCAATACCTCCTAGCTCTTTTCCTGGCACCACTGTTATAAATAGTGGCATTTATTAAACACTTACTACGTGCTACATTCTGGGATACAAACAAGAATGAGGTCTGCCACAGTCCAGCGCTTACTATGCTACATTCTGGGCAAAATACAAGAATCAGGTCTGACACAATCCAGTCTAAGGAAGAAGGCAGGCCAATTCATGAAGTCATATATTTTTTTATTATGTCATTTGTTAAGCACTTATTATGTACCAGGCACTGTACTAAACCCTGGGGTAGATGCAAGCTAATCAGGTTGTACACAGACCATGACCGACATGGGGCTCACAGTCTTAAATCACCACTCCCACCCCCACCACTTTACAGACGTGGGAACTGAAGCACAGAGAAGTGAAGTGACTTGCCCAGGGTGACCCAGCTGACAAGTGGCAGAACTGGATTTAGTTGGCAATGGTTTCCAGGAGTTTTTTGGCACCTCTGTCCAGAGTTGATCAGAAGCTCAACATGAGGCAGCATCATAGACCATTCTTGGAAACAGAAGAAAGAATTAAAAAAAGGGAAGAGGGGAAGGAAGAAGACCACCAGGAAGAAAGAGAAAGAAGAAAATTGGCATAGAGAGAGAAAGTGTGGAAAAGTGCACGTTCTCTTTAGCTCGATCTGAGAACAGGGATTTCTTCTAAATTAGCTCTGTAAATCCAGACTCAGAAACATGGAGTTCATGTATATGCTTTTGGGTAATGTGCTTACAGAATTCGTAAATACTAAATCCAAACATCTGCCTAGGTTTGCATGGTTATGGTCTCCATTAAAAAACAATCAGCGGGGCAGAAAAGAACTTGGGGGATATATCCACTTAAATAGTGGCTTCCCTCAAAGGAGTTTAATATGCCATATAAAGTTTAAAATGAAAGTATCATATATCATTCATCAAAACACCTCTGTAGGTAGTGAGGAAACTGGGAGATAGTGGAGAGAGATGGTGGATTCACCCACAAGTCCATCCAGCCCAGCCCCCTGACTCGTCTTACAACCATCTTTCCCCTCGTTCATTCAATCAGTGTGCTGACTGTGTGCAGAGCACTGTACTAAGTGTTCGGGAGAGTACAATACAGTAAAATTAGTAGACACGATCCCTGGTCCTGCAGGAGGGATTGGTGGAGTTGTGGTCTGTTGGAAAGATTAGAGGTTGTTTACACTGAGCCGTTTTGGCTATTTCACCTCCTGCTAAAGATAAAAGAATCCTCCTAAGTGCAGGCAGGACAATCTGTCAATTGATCAGTGAGCTCTACTGACAGCTTACTGTGTGTGGAGCACTGTACTACTACTGAAGCAGGGTGGCTTAGCAGAAAGAGCCAGGAGTCAGAGGATGTGGGTTCTAATTCCGGCTCCGCCACTTGTCAGCTGTGTGACTTTGGGCAAGTAGCTTAACTTTTCTGTGCCTCAGTTACCTTGTCTGTCAAATGGGAATTAAGACTCTGAGCCCTACGTAGGACAACCTGATTTCGTTGTAGCTATCCCGGCGCTTAGAACAGTGCTTGGCACAAAATAAGCGCTTAACAAATATAATTATTATTATTACTTATAATAATTGTGGCATTTGTTAAAGGCTTACTATGTGGCAAGCAAGGTCCTAAGCACTGGAGTAGATGCAAGGTAATCAGATCAGGCACAGTCCCTGTCCCACATGGGACACAGTCGCACCATCTCAATCCCCATTTCACAGATGAGGAAACTGAGGTCAGAGAAGTGAAGTGACTTGCCCATTTCTCTGACTTCCAGGCCCCTGCTCTTTCCACTAGGCCACTCTGCTTCACTCTACTACAATGCTTAGTTCAGCAGGATGATTCTAGAGCCCGCTCTTTCCCTAACTCCCTTGCATATAACATCCCAAATCTTGTGGGACGGGAGCAGAATCTTTTCGGGTTTGGAGGTAGGGAAAAGTTGCCATTAGGCAAGACCCTTTCAGGTTTACTGCCCCACAGCTTAGAAGTTTCAACCCTTCTCCTTTGGAGATTGCCATAGCTATTATTTGGGTCAAGGCTAGACTTGACGAAAAGGAAGAATCTTAAACTGTGGTATTTGCAGTCTCTCATAAGAGTCCAGGCCGAAAACCTGTATATTAAATTTTTGTTCAGGGCTAGAATTATTTCCGCAGCTATTCCAGCCTAACTGGATACCCCTCAAAATAAGGGAGGCAAGAGTCAATATGCATAGGATGGCATTGGGCCTTGTATAGTGAATAGGAGTCACCGTTCACTGCAGTAGAATTGTTGACCTGAGCTATGTAGAAATGTGTGTTTTTCATTCATTCATTCATTCATTCATTCATTCATTCATTCATTCATTCATTCATTCATATTTATTGAGCGCTTACTATGTGCAGAGCACTGTACTAAGCACTTGGAATGTACAATTCAGCAACAGATAGAGACAGTCCCTGACCATTGACGGGCTTACAGTCTAATCCGGGGAGACAGACAAAAACAATAGCAATAAAAAGAATCTACCCATTACTTACTCTATGGCCTTGTTGCTAGTCTCCTATTCTCTTTAGAATTTTCCTTGTTCCTCTTTCGTGGATTCTCCCTCCAGCTCTGCAAACTTCTGGAAATTATTTTGGTCCAGTAGAAGTGCTTAGTATTTTGAATTATCTGGAGTCCACCCCTGTCTCTGTGAGGACTTCTAAACTGTAAGCTCATTGTGGGCTGGGAATGTGTCTGCTTACTGTTATATTGTACTCTTCCCAGTGCTTAGTATGGTGCTCTGCACACAGCTAGTACTCAATAAATACGATTGACTAACTGACTGAACCAGGTAACTCGGCCACCAGGAGAATGTCCAGGAGGTCATAGCTTTCTCCTCTGATTGAGAATATGTTTGCAGAAAATTGAACGATCTGTTTGGCTCTAAATGAGAAGCAGTATGGTGTAGTGGATAAAACATGGGCCTGGTAGTTAGAAGGACCTGGGTTCTAATCCCTGCTCTGCCATGTGTCTGCTGTGTGACCTAGGGCAAGCTACTTAACTTCTCTGGGCCTCAGTTACTTCATCTGTAAAATGGGGACTAAGACCATGAACCTCTTATGGGACAGGGACTGTGTCCAACATGATAATATTATATCTACCCCAGTAGTGAGCCCGGAACATAGTAGGTGCCTAATAAATACCATCAAAAAATGAGTTAACCCTTGAGGCTTGACTAGTGAACCTTTAATATTTTTAATCTTCCAGACTTCATGCCATACCTAACTCCACAAATACATTAAAAGATGCACAGAGGGGCTATTTGTAATCGCTATGTACGTTACATTGGACCGGCACCTTAGTTAACTTAGTGGAAAATCATGGATTATTTTATTATTTATAATTAGGAGAGTCTTTATCCTTTAAAATTGGAATGTGAACCATAAATAAAATAGGAAAATGACTACTGGGGAGAGAAAACAGGCATAGGATCTTTTTTAGGCTTGAGCATTTTTAAAGACTAGATTAAGGCTCGTGGAGGTGTGAAAAGTAATATATGTGGAAATGCAGAATGTGCAAAATATATAACATATCTTTAAGAGTGTGAAGTCTTTGTCTGCACTATTTTTTTCCATCAGAGATTACAGTGAAGAATGAGTGGTAGAACTGGAGTCTCCTTTATTTAAATCATATATCAACTTCTCAGACTGCTGATTCAAAACAAATCTCATATTGTCTGCTCACATATTGCATTTATCAAGTTACCGGGAATTATTCATGAGGTTTGTTTTTGATAATAGGGAAAGTGAAATCACATTGGGAAAAGACAATGGGCAAGTGTTTGTGTTGTATAAGGCGGGGAGGAGGTCAAAGCTAAACAGGTAGTTCAGCATCTTTCCTCTGGTATTGGCTCAGAAATTTTTAGAAGAATTAGAAATGTGTCAATTACATTACTGGTCCAACATGGCCTAATTTTCAATGAGGAAGGTTTCTAACCCAGAGCAGCCTTCTTTTTCAGTATGTGGACTGATGTTCTTTAAACCTTCCATCTGGGTAGTACAGAGTAGGTTTGGATTCTATTTCTAGCTATTTTTTTTGAGGAAGCATTCTGAAATACTAGGGACAATAATAGTGTGGCTTTACGTATCAAGATTCAGTTATAGAATGCATTTGCACAAGAGTGTGTTCTAAAAATTACACATGGGCGAAGTCACAATTTACTTTTGGAACTGGTGTGGTGGGATCCAGACTTAAATATGGTGGATTCTCACGCCAATCGCATCAGCAGTCTTATTAGATTTATGCTTATCATTGAAAATTGCAGGTGTTGGAATCACTGAGCATTTTTTATATCAATCATTCGATCATTGGTATTGATTGAGAATGTCCTGTATTTCTTTCAGTTGTATTTATTGTTGGTTTATGTATTGGTTTTTATTTTATTCCCCCAATGTATCATAAACTCACTGTGGTCAGTATATATGTTTTTTTTCTTCCCTATAACTCCCCCCCTTTCTTAGTAGCTATCATCATCGTCATCATGATCACAATCATAATAATTAACAATTCTAGTATTCACTGGTTTTCTGTTTCATGCTGACACTGAGTGTGCAATTTGGTAAATAATGTTAACTAACTTATTTTTGACCCAATGGGTTTTTTTTATTAAATCCACACGATGCCTTAAACTTTTTCGATGAACCCACTTGATGCCCTTTTGGGGTGGTCTTTCTTCCACATTAACTCTTCATCCTTCTTAATACCAAATAGCTGATGTTCCCGTTCTTTGCTCCTTCCCAACATTGTACCATTAATGATTCAAAGTCCACTTTTAGGATTCATTCAATCATATTTATTGAGGACTTACTGCATGCAGAGCACTGTACTAAGCGCTTGGGAAAGTACAACAATAAACACTGACATTCCCTGCCCACAGCGAGCTTACGTTTGAGGAGACTGAGCCCCTAACTAAGGCTGAACTGGAGAAGTGGGCTGGAAGTAAAGAAGCCTGGTTCTTTTTTTGCAGAACTGCAATCTGCCACTTTCTATTGTGCAAAGTGGAGATGCTTTTTTCTGGCTGTGAGTGTTACCTGGATAGGTGGTGAGGATTAATTACAAAAGTTCAGCAAGTAAGAGAAAGAAATAAAAGGAACACAGGCCCAAAACTCTTGTGACCAGAGAGAGTGACAACGGAATTTATTGAGCCCATACTGAGTGTAGTGTTCTGAACCAAGCACTGTCCTGGAACTAGATCCCCACACTTGCATCCAATAGACTATTTCTCTTCTCACCTCCAAAGCCTTACTAAAATCAACTTCCTCCAAGAGGCCTTCCTAGATTAGGTGCTCCTTTCTCCCATTCCCCCTTTCACCTAAGTTGCCTGGGCACCTAGGTATGTAATAATAATAATAATAATGATAATGATAAACACTTATGAAATGTCATAAAGATAACAATTAGAAAGAGGGTTCTAATTCCATCTCAATGACATTTCTGTTGGGTGACCTTGAGAAAGTCACTTAACTTCTCCTTGTTTCAGTTCCCTCATCTGCAAAAAGGGGGTTCAGTACCTGTTCTCCCACCTACATAGTTATTATTAAATGCCATAATAACGATAATGAATAATATAAAATAATATATAATTATATATTAATAATAATAACAATAATAATAATTGTAACTATGATTACTATGTTACTATGTTCCAAGCACTGGATTAGCACTGGGGTGGTTACAAGATCATCAGGGCCTGTATGGGGCTCACAGTCTGAGTAAGAGGGAGAACAGATATTGAATTCCCATTTTTGCTGTTGAGGGAACTGAGGCATAGAGAAGTTAAGTAAAAGCCCAATGTCACATAACAGATAAGTGGTGAAGCTGAGATTAGAACCCAGGTCCTATGACTCCCAGGCCCATGTGTTTCCCACTAGATAGAGATACTTAGCATACCATGTGACACCATCATGAATATGTTCCCTTCCCTCAAGGAGCTTGTATTTTAATTCAGTTTTGCTCTACCAAGCACTTATCAGAGTGTTCTGCGCGCAACAAGAACTCAGTGAACACGCAACTTGCATTGCTGGGATGTGCTTGGTTTAGAACGTATTGGAAAGGCACCTTTCCTCTAACCCCAGACACTTCTATGATGGAGCCTCCCAGAGGAACCATGGTTGGGTCCCTCAAGGTATTTCTTGGAGATTCGCAAATAAAACCAATTCCTATTCAATATATTGGAAACAAAATGTCGGACACTTTACTGAATTTTACTTCATTAAAATTTGGAAAGAGCAAAAAGATTTTTTTCAACTTCTAAATGAATTTTCCTCAATCAACCAATCATATTTATTGAGACCTTATTGTATAACCATGTAACAGACACATTCCCTGCCCACAGTGAGCTTACAGTCTAGCGGAGGAAGCAGACATTAATATAAATAAATTACAGACGTGCACATAAGTGCTGTGGGGCTGGGAGGGGGTGATGAATAAAGGTAGCAAGTCAGGGAGATGCAGAACGGAGTGGAAGACAAGGAAAAGAGGGTTTAGGCAGGGAAGGCCTCTTGGAGGAGCTGTGCCTTCAATAAGACTTTGAAGGTGGGAAGAGAAGTTGTCGGATAAGAAGCATGTGGATGTTCCAGGCCAGAGGCAGGATGTGGGTGAGGAGTTGGGGGAGATTTTCTCACGGTTCCCTTCCCTTTCGGTAGTCCATTCTTGTCCTCAAATTATTTGCTTTTCTCTGTTATAATCCGGCTCCTGCAGTGTCTTTTTTTATCTCTCTACCTCCGTCTCTATCTTGCTCTCTCACTCTCCTGAATACTGAAATACTTAGTACAATGTTCTGCACACAGTAATAGCACAGTAAATACAACTGATAGACTGATCAATTGGAAGGGTGGAGATTGGAAGGAGAGTGGTGGGCTAAGAGGGGAGTTGGGTTATAGAGTTATTCTCCAAAGCACAGGAAGGCCTCGGATAGCTTTCAAAATTCTGGATTCCTTTCCAGGTTAAGACTTTGGCCAATTTGGCCACAATTTCTCAATCTTGGCCTAAGTCAAACCTAGTCATCCAGAAACATTCATCTGGGCAAAGCCCCACTTTGCTGGTAAGATCTGGAAAGCAAATGACCTAACAGAATGTAGCCAAAAGGTCAGGGGCACAATTCCTTTAGTTGCCTTTTTTTTTGTTGTTTTCCAAGAAAATGCGGTAAAATGTGAAGTTGATGGATGAAGACATTTTTGGCAGGTCTATTTCAGCTCTATGCTGCAATACAACTTTCCATCTTTGTAGTTTGGAAGGTTATGACTTAGAGTTTTCGAAATGAGTTTTTCATAACTATTCATATAGCTCAGAGCCTATTCACAGTTTCAGATTCCCAAGCGTTGACTCTCCATTTTATGAGCATTATACTTTTAGATTTTGTTTTCTCCTTTGTGGTTCACATCACTCAATTTAGTAAGATAAAAAAAAAAAAAACGGCTGAAGAAAGCACAAACGGATGAGATGGAGTCTTGGAAGGAAACCTAAACGTGTTAAAAGAAAATCAAATGTGTAAGCAAAATTGCTGTAGCACTGATGAGTTTTCTTGATGTATGATCTAGTTTGCCACGAAGAATACATTTACTGTTGTTTTCAGTTTCTCTCATCTGTCCAGTTCAGAAGATACTCTTGATTTTTCAAGGCCAGAACAGTTCTTGACATGTACCAGAACTAACATTCTGAAAAAACAGATTTGACTGGGTTCTGAAGATTTTCCCCCATTTTCCTGCTTTTTCCCCTGCCCCCTTTAAGCCATTCATTCAGTCGTATTTATCGAGCTCTTACTGTGTGCAAAGTGTTGTACTAAGTGCTTGGGAGAGTACAATATAACAGTAAACAAACATAAACCCTGCACAAAACCAGCTTACAGTCCCCCCAACTCTTCTCTCTATGCTCTGTCCCTACACGATGAATCACTTATTTCTACTGTCTCTCCCTACGTGATGAATCCCTTACGATAGTTTGGCTAATAGAGAAGACAGGCCAATGTCAGGTTTCCAGCAGGTAGCGGGAGTGTGAAAGGCAATCCGGAAATTACCAAGTGGCCATTTGACCAAGCATTAAAAGAGTAGCCTCTCCAGCAGGACTCCCTGTTGTAATTGATTGAATTACTTTGAATTGATCAAATCTTTGTTACCATTATTTTGTACATTCCTTTGAAGCATTCTTGAAAAGGGGGAAATAGTCTTTGTGGATATCCAGAAACCGTGACTATAAATTAGTTTTCCCCTCTCTGCAGAGAGAGGAAAATCATCTGAAAGTGATGAGAAGCGGTGTGGCCTAGTGGAAAAAGCCCTGGCCACGGAGTCAGAAGGATCTGGGTTCTAATGCTGGCTCGGCCACTTCTCTGCTGTATGATCTTGAACAAGTCCCTTAACTTCTCTGTGCCACAGCTTGTCTTGTCTTACGCTGTCGAGTCGTCTCTGCCCCATAGCAACATAATGGTCACATCTCTCCTAGAACGCCGTACTTCCATCTGGAATCATTCCGAGAGTATAACCATAGCGTCTTCTTGGTAAAAATATGGAAGTTTACTTCATCTGTAAATGGGGATTGAGACTGTGAGCTCCACGTGGGACAGAGATGGTGTCCAACCCTATTTCCTTGTACCCATCCCAGCGCTGAATACAGTGCCTGGCACAGTAAGCACTTAACAAATACCACAGTTTTTCTTATTATGATTATTATTATATACCATTTTATAAAGTTAATTTTCAAAGCCACTTACCACTGAAAATCCCCATGCTCACACCAGCCAGACCCTGAGGCCATTAAACCCATACTAGCACTCTTTCTGGTTCCGCTGATCCCATTCTTAACTCTTCTTGGCAGAACCTGAGGGGTTAAAAATGAAAGGGGCTCGCATAGTATGCAACTGTTTCTCCCCATGGCTACGCATGAAAGGTAACTTATTAGGTAAGGCCTGGTGAGTCCCCAACCTTGCTTCTGAGTCAAAAATGAGAGCCAGGAAGTGTTTGAAATTTACGGATGGATTGTTTCTGACAGAATCAATTTCAGGACAATCACAATGTACCATAAATTGATTCCTAACTAAAAATGAAACAAAAAAAGTTTAAGAAAGTTCTCCAAATGCTCCTAGGTTGATTATTCTATTATGACAAGCTGGGTTTTTATTGGCTGGTGCCAGTATCGACTGTGATGCTCACTCATCAATCAGACCACAGTATTTATTATTTTATGCAGTGCTTGGAGTAGGGCACCGAGTAGAGGTGCTGATCTCTGAAGAGTCCATCATCTCTAGGGAGACAGACAGAAAAGGATTATACTGGAAGACAAATGGCAGAAAACATAATGCAAAACCATTTACAGTACAATGGAGTAGAAAAATGCATGAGTGGAAGGGCATAGAAGAGCAAATGGAGCCATATGGGTCTGGTCTGGAAAGTAAATCCAGACCGGTTTTATGGAAGGGGAAGGAGACAATTTACTGAGGAAGAAAGCAGATGGAGGAAGGGAAGTTTCTGGCAAGACTGGGGCATCTATAAAGGGCACAGAGGCCGGGGAGAAAGTGAGGGAGTTTGCTGGAGCAAAGGCAGAGGCTGGATTCTAGTGAAGATGAGCTGTATCTACGCCAGTGCCCTTTCTCCCTCTGCTCCCTCTACCCCCCCTTCACCTCTCCGCAGCTAAACCCTCTTCTCCCCCCTTCCCTCTCCTCCTCCCCTTCTCCCATCCCACCCCCCTCAGCACTGTACTCGCCCGCTCGACTGTATATATCTTCATCACCCTATTTATTTTGTTTGTTTAATGAGATGTACATCACCCTGATTCTATTTATTTGCCATTGTTTTTATATGTTCTTCCCCTTGACTCTATTTATTGCCATTGTTCTTGTCTGCCCATCTCCCTGATTAGACTGTAAGCCCATCAAAGGGCAGGGACTGTCTCTATCTGTTGCCGATTTGTACATTCCAAGCACTTAGTACAGTGCTCTGCACATAGTAAGCGCTTAATAAATACTATTGAATGAATGAATGAATATTATGTAATAATTAATGATGGTATTTGTTAAACCTTTACCTTGTGCCAAACACTGTAGTAAGAACTGGGGTAGGTATTGAAGTTAGACACGGTCCTTGTCCCTAATGAGGCTTGCAGTCTAATAGGGAGAGAGAATAAGTATTGATTTCCCATTTTACAGATGGGGAAACTGAGGTCCAGAGAAGTTAAGTGACTTGTCAAAGGTCACATAACAGGCCAGTGGTAGAGCTGGGATTAGAATCCAAGTCCTCTGACTCCCAGGCCCATGCGCTTTCTGCTAGGCAACACTGATTCCCGTGAGAAGCATAAAAAAGATGATAATTTATGAAAGGTGGGTGGTGGGGAATGGCAATGGAGGGTGGGGAGATTTTTTGAAACCAAAAATAAATTTAAGAGAAGCACTTAGAAGCCTATGTCTGAGTTAAGGTTGCTGTAATCAAATGAGGTTAGAAACAACTAATTCAAGTTGCTCAGTCTGGATTAGGCTTTTGATGTCCCTACCTTGCATACATGAAAAGAGCAGGCAACACTTGTGGATGGAAATGAGAAAATATATGTTTTAGATGACTAAAAAACCAGGAATTCTAACATTACAAACAAAAATACTTTATCCTATTTTCAGACCTAGAATTCTGACTCGCTGTTGTTCCAATTGGAGTCCTAATCATGTTTTGAATATATCTTCCAACTTGGAAAATTTGGTAAGCTTTGCACTTTTGCATGAGACAGTTTAAACCCAAAACAGCTGGCATGTGAATGACTATGCATAATGTATGAAAAACCCACTGACCAAGTATGTCTGATCCAATGCATCTAGCGAATTGATCAGTGCATGACTTATCAAAGAGATGTACAGTCAATCTAAGTGACCCACAGTCTAGAAGTTGACACCGAGAATGAATTCTCCTGAAACTCAACTGCTTTGTTCAGTGGTAGCTGTTTCCCCGAAATGAGAGTGTTGAGAGTACAGTGATGTTTTTCCGGTGAATTTTCATCATGAGAATGTAGACAAGGAATATGTCTACCAACTCCCCCATTTAGAGAGTGAGCCCATTGCTGGGCAGGGATTGTCCCTATCTGTTGCTGAATTGTACATTCCAAGCGCTTAGTACAGTGCTCTGCACACGGTAAGCTCTCAATAAATATGATTGAATGAATGAATGAACTCTGTTATATCGTTCTCTCTCAAGTAGTCTGCACACAGTAAGCATTCAATAAATACCACTGATTGATAGAAGGTTTTGCACATGTATGTAGCATCAGGCACAGAAAATCCTGCAAAGAGATATTTCCTTGTGAGAGGGTTTTTCAAAATCACAACCCCCCATTTATTTATTTTATTTTTTGTGACACTTAAGTGCTTACTTTGTGCTAAACACTGTACCAAGTGCTGGGATAGATACAAGATAATCAGATTGGGATCAGTCCCTATTCCATCTGGTGTTCACAGTCTAGGTAGGAGGGAGGAGGGGTTTAATCCTCCTTTTACCGATGGGGAAATTGAGGCACAAAGAAATTAAATGACTTGCCCCAGATCACAGCAGAAAAGTGGCAGGGCCAGGATTAGAACATACGTCCTCTGACTCCCAGGCCTGTGATTTTTCCTCTAGACACCTCCAATATTTCTCCATCCAGTTCTTTTATATGAGAAAATGCAGACTCTCTCATCTTTTCCACTCCCTCCAAAACTCACTCGTCTAATGCTCACTGTACCTCCATCTCATCTATCTCACCACCGATCCCTCGCCCAACTTGTTCCTCTGGCCAGGAACGACCTCCCTCTTTGTAGCTGACGGATGTTCATACTCCCCATCTTCAAAGCCTTACTGAAAACCCATCTCCTCCAAGAGGCCTTCTACATCACCCTTGGACTTGAATTTCTACCCTTTATTCACCCCTCCCTCAGCTGTTCATATGAACTTATCCATCTATATTTATTTATATTAATGTCTGTCGCCTGCTCTAAATTGTAAGCTCATTGTAGTCAGGAAATGTAACTACCAACCCTGTTGTATTTTACTCTCCCAAGTACTTAGTACAGTGCTCTGCACATGGTAAGTGCTCCATAAATATGACTGATTGATTGGTTGATTAATAGCTTGGTGCTCTCAAAATATTCTCAGAAAGAATTTTAGTTAGCAATGCCTTGAGTTTCTTAATTAATTCCTTTTATTTTTAGTTTGGCTTTCACTATGAGTCAATGGAGATGTGAAAACATAAGAAAAATGTAGCCATTTTAAGGCCCTGAGCATAAGTTTTGGAAACCTAAGTTTCCTCCTCTTCAACCTGTATCCCAGTCTTGAAGTTTTCTTCAAGGCCCATGTGGACAACCTTTCTTCCTATACTCACAAGCAAATCAGTGAATATGGTTTCAGTTAGATGCTCATAAATCTGCGGCATAATTAATTACATATCCTTTCAAGCTCTCAGTGAAAGGAGAAACACTGACCAGGATTTGATGTCATGTCATGCTCTAAAATCAGCATTACGGGCTATGACTTTGCTGAAAACATTAATTTACAGGGTGGTCTGGAAATTGCTGAAAATCCTGAACTCCGGCTTGTATACCTCAACATATTTCCCTTCTCGACTCATAGATCAAGGAAGCCTGTGGAGTTAAGATTTCACTCCTAATCTTGTTTTCTATTTCAGGAATATACTCTTTCAAACCACGGTTTTTATTTAGCGACTGGAGCATTGCGATTTGGAGTATGTCAGTAAATCATAAATATGAGCCATTCGGGTGAATGCACTCTATAAAGATTCTACTCCATTACAGCTAGTTTATCTAACTCGACTGTTAGCTGGCTGGAATAACGATTGGAGTGTTTTGCATAAGGGTTATATTTGATCTATAATGGTTTGTCTAATGAACTATTTGTCCTCTGGTAGATGACATCTAGTTGCTTAAAATCTGTAATGAGATGTCAGGTGAATTGCACTGATTGACGTTGATGGATGAGCTTGCTGAAACACTGCAGAGGCTGAACCGAGGTGAAATTGTTGTTTAGAGCTTTATGTCTCTGGAGCACCCGGGCTTTAATCACATAAACAGAACCACTTCTGCAAACCCAAGGTGTCTTCATGAATTTTCCAGCTAATCTAACCATTCATCTTAATGGTCCAGAACTTGCCGCTTCATGTCACCCTCTGCCTTTGTTCCATGCTTTGATCTCTCGAAAGGTCTGTCAAGAGGAAAGTGTTTATCTTGAATTATGTGTGGAAAAGGGTAGGGTGCAGGCTTCTGCACCTTCGCATGAAATTTCCTAAGCAAACCTTGCCAGCAGCTCTGTGGCATTGACTGAAGTATGGATTTTAGTTTAACGACGTGAAGGTGATGTTTTCTCATCAAGAAACACTTTGACTTAATGTGATTCTGAAGTGCAGTATGCTTCCTACTGAGATACACCTGGCACCTTTACCATTTGCCGTTGGAAAAGATGGATAATGATCCATCCTGGGATCAAACTCAAACTAAGATGGGGAAAAATCAGTAAAGAGGGTTGAATTGAAATACATAATGTGTGTGTGTGATTCCATTGACTTCAGGATCTAGAAGGAGCAAGATTAATTACACAATCAGAAAATCCAGTGTCCACCTGGTTATCCTGTATCTACCACAGTGTTTTAACTACAGCACTGGGCATATAGTGTTTAAAAAATCTTGTCTTATGCTGTCGAGTCATCTCCGACCCATAGCAACGCTACAGACGCATCTCTTCCAGAACACACCACCTCTATCTGCAATCGTTTTGATAGTAGATCCAGAGAGTTTTCTTGGTAAAAATCCAGTAGTGGAGTAGCAATGCCTCCTTCCGCATAGCTTAATAAATACCAGCATTTTATACCAAGCACTGTGCTAAACACCAACGTAGATGCAGTTTGCTTATATCAGATACTGTTCCTGTCTTACACAGGTTCACAGTGTAAGGAGGATCAAGAACAGACATTTAATTCCCATTTTTACCGGAGATGAGTGGTAGTGTTGGGATTATGACTAGGAAGAAGATAAATGTATTAGTATAGCCAGGATTTTTTAAACTTTTCATGGAACTAGATAAGAAGAGAAGAACATCTGATAGACAGCAGAAAGGATGAAAGCAACTTTTAGTCAAGTTTATCAGTCAACAAGCACCTTACATGAAAGAGAAAAAACAGTTATCTTAAAAAAATACCCTTCGTTCTCTCTTTAGTAAAACCAACACCACAGTGATTTACCCAAGAGGTTTCGGGGTGGATTCATCTGGTGCTTTGTGAAGTAGCATTACTGGTTTGGGGCCTAAAAAAATACTAAGAGAGGATTAGCAGCTTTTAGAAGTTCAACATTAGAAATGAGGGGGCACCTACTACAGTTCAGTCCTTGGAGTAATGACCAATCAATCAGTGGTATTTACTGAGCGCTTACTGTGTTCAGAACACTGTAAACAGGAAAGAACAGCATAACAAGGGTAGAAAATTTCCTTGCCCATAAGGAGTTTACAGTCAAAAGCCGTTTACAGTCTAGTATTCATTCATTCATTCATTCAGTCGTATTTATTGAGAGTTTACTGTGTGCAGAACACTGTACTAAGTGTTTGGGAAGTACAATTCAGCAACAAAGAGAAACAATCCCTGCCCACAGTGGGCTCACGTTAATATAAATAAATGAATAATGTCATGGGGCTATGTAATAAGTGAGGCTGGGGGAAAAGGACTCTTGGTCATTGTTCCCCTAAAATAGCAGAGCTGTGGAATTGGTGTCCCTCAAATACTGGACCATTTTGTTCCCCTTTCTGATGAATTTTTCTGGGGAAATAAGGCGAATCAGTGAAATGACTCCATCTACGCCAGGGCACCTGCCAAACCTATTATAGCTTAAACTTTCACTCTCCCCAGCTGGTTGCCTAGCTACCCACACTCCAAGACTATTTTCAGCTGCAACAGGTAAAAAACAGCGGCTTCCTTGGAGAAAATTGTTCTGAGATGATCAGAGAATCAATCGATCAAATAGTACTTTTTGTCTGCAGACCACCGTACTAAAAACTTGGGAAAGTAGAATGCACAAGGAACCCACTGCAAAACAGACCCTGGACTCCTAAACAGATCACGCCCCCGTTTGGATCCCATCACAGTTCACCCCGGTATTTGTTTAGTTCACAGCAAGACTAGTAGTGATTATTGATTCTAGTAATCCTGTCAGTCCTCTGAGATTGTCACGCTGTCCTCTATTTGAAAGAAACAAATATGGGAAGCAAGAATATGTGGAGAAGCACCGTGGAGACAGCACAAGACTGGGAATCAGAGGACCTGAATTCTAATTCCAGCTCTGCCGCTTGTCTGCTATGTAACCTTAATTCCTCTGGGTCTCGGTTCCCTCGTCTGTCAAATGGGGATTTGAACACCTGTTCCCTCTTCTACTTAGATTGGGATATCAATATGGGACCTGATTATCTTTGTATCTGCCCCAGGACTTAGTATCATGCTTGGAACATAATAGGTGATTATCCAATATCACAGTTATTGCTATTTTGTACTGGGAAAATGGTAACCTGATTCAGCTCGCTGTGGGCAGAGAATGGATCTATTTATAGTTGTTCTCTTCCAAGTGCTTAGTACAGTGTTCTGCACACAGTAAATGCTCAATAAATATGATGGACTGACTGACCTCTTCCTCAGAGTTTGCAGTGGTGGATTTTCTACCATAGCAGTGGGTCAATTTCTGGATCTCTAAGAGGACAAGTATGGCCTAATGGAAAGTGTTTGAGCAAGGGAGTCAGAGGACTAGGTTTCTAATCCTGCTTCTCCACTTGCCTCCTTTGTGACCTTGGGCAAGTCATGGAACCTCTCTGTGTCTCAGTTTCCTTATCTGTAAAATGGGGATTCAATACCTATTTTTCCTCCTGCTTAGATTCTGAACCCCATATGGGATAAGAACGGTGTCCGAATTGATCTAGAGAAGCAGCATGGCCTAGGAAAAAGAGTAACCTGGATTATAATCTTAGCTCTGACACTTGCCTGCTTTATGACTTTGGGCCAGTCACTTAACTTCTCTGTGTGTCAGTTTCCTCATCTGAAAATGAGGATTCTCTGCCTGTTCTCCCTTCTACTTAGACCATGAGCCTCAGGTGGGACCTGATGCTCTTATATCTCTACCAGTGCTTAGTATAATGCTTAGTATATAGTACATGCTTAACAAATACATTTATCATGAATGAGGAACAATTCCATTAGAAGTGGTCTTGACTAAGTGGCTTGAAAAAAGGAAAAATGTCACAATCGCATTCTGGAGGCCACTGGCCTTAAAGCATATGTGGAAAGCTAGCTGGAGTAGAGGATATCATTGTAGAAAGCTCTGTGGTAGGTAAGTAGCTAATCAGATTGGACATAGTTCACATCCCATGTGGGGCTCACAGTCCTAATCCCCATTTTACAGATGAGGTAGCTGAGGAACAGAGAAGTGAAGGGACTTACCTCAGGTCACACAGCAGACAAGTGGCAGAGCCAGGATTAGAACTCACTCCCTTCTGACTCCCCGGGCCAAGCTCTATCCCCAAAGCCATGTTGTTTCTAAGGAGAAAAAGGGAGATTGTTACAGAAGTGAAAGCTCAGTAGCACTTAATGATCCCTTAATGATTGTTTTGTAGACACTCATTGTACTTGTGTGTAATAGTAGCAAGAACAGATTTCCCTCATGGAATTTAGAATATGATAACCCTTAGATAGGTCAAGGTAGCCCGATAATTTTCTTCAGGGATCCTCTCCTCTCTCTAACTAGCTCTCTTTTGGTTGTCAGAGACATTTTTCTCACTATCTTTGTTCCTTCAAAATCTTGGTGATAAAATTGCAGATTGTGTTGCTGTATAAATGAACATTTTTGCATTATGGATCCCATTTAAAGAATTCAGGAAAGAACACTATGGAACCTGAATCACTGAGGTAAAACAATTTTACTGCTCACTGACATTTTTCAGTTGTTCTCTAAATTTCATATACCTTGTTAGTTTTATATTCTAGACTGTAAATTCGCTGTGGGCAGGGATTGTGTTTGTTATAGTGTTATACTGTACTCTCCAAAGTGCTTATTACAGTCCTCTGCACACAATAAGTCCTCAGTAAGTATGATTGACTAGTACATTCTGGCATCGATATCATGTAATATTTCAAGGGAATATTACATGTAAAGTTATTCTTGTCACCTTTTGAAAATTGTTTAATGGATGACATTATACTGGTAAAACTAAAAAACAGCAGGACATAGTTGGTAATGCAACTTGGCCCTCTTGATATTAGTATTTGTCACACTATTATGTAGAATACGGTAAAAAGATCACAAAGGATATTTAGTTGCTGTAGTACTGCAGGACAAAAAAGTGAATATCTTGTGAAAAAATAACCAAAATAAAATAATCCCTCAAAACTTCATCCTTACATATTTCCTCTTGTGGCTAGTTGTTTCATTTACAAAAGGACAATGGAGTATTTTTGATCTATTTTTATTTAACCAGTGGCCGGGGACGGGGGGTTGTCATCCATATCTATGGTTTTACTTTTATATGTCCATTCCAGCTACCTCAGGGAGTGTTGGGCAGTTATTTGTTATGAGTCAGAATCAGACATTTGTGGCATTATGTTGATAGGGGTGTCTGTTGTACTGTTATATTGTACTCTGCCAAGCACTTAGTACAGTGCTCTGCACACAGTAAGCACTCAATAAATACCATTGATTGATTGATTGATTGTTCACACTGTTAGCAGCATGATATTGACAACAACTTCAGCTTACTGCCTGTTATAGGTCAGACACTATTTGGAGGGAAAATGAAATCAGTGACAAAGATGCCTTCCTTCATTCTTCTTCTTTTCCCCTGGGTTGGGAGAAGAGTACTAAACTAAATATAGCCACAAGAACCAAACACACCCCTAGATTCAAACACAGCAACACACTTCCAAGCAACCTCACCCACTCCATTTTTGAGGAGTTACATTTGAGCATTTGTTCTAGAGTTTTCTCCAGTTCCATGGGTGAATTGAAGTGAGGATGGGCTCAGATATTGTTGTTTCCACATATTCATTCTCCCCATTGTGGAGAAATGCAGTTTTCACAGATTTTCTTTCTGATTTTAGGGGGGTACAAAAAAGATGGTCTATTTTAAAAACATCTTCATTGCATTTTGGACCCCTTAAACCCACAAAAAGAGATAAAATCTGGGAAGAGGCAGTCAAAAAGGCCAGGGATTGCCCTTAAGGATATTGGTAAGGGATCTTACACTAGAAAGGGCTGGAGTTTCATAGATAATATGCCACTTTCATTTCCACAACAAAAGTCCAAATTTGCATTATCTTTACCAACAATATTTTTTATCTGAAGAATAGTTCTACCTGTTAAAACAAAATGAAAATTTAGCATACACTACTGCAAAGCCCTTGTTTTAGTGTGAGTTTCTGTGCCAGGATTCTTGTTACAATGACCATTTAATTTTAGGGGCAGATAAACACTTTTGTCAATAAGACACCAAAATATCAACAGCTTTAAATATACAATAATGAGATGTTGTTATAATTTTCTGATCTGAGCATTTTTATAACCCTCAGGATGCCCCTTTTAACGTGCTTATTTGGCACAAAGAGAATCGTTGCTTTATTCATATTTTTCAGGGGACTTTTTTTTTTTTTTGCCTAATCCTGAAAACATTTTCTTTGGGGCAGGCACTGAGGGTGCTGAAGGAAATGGTTCATTTTTCACACCTCTTGAAAAATATTTAACCTCTCATTCCAGAGAGCCTAAAGGCTGTCTCAGGTTGCTCAGTGGTCAAAACGGAAACTCCTAAAAACCAAAGACCTGATAACAGATGGAGTTTAAATGATCAGTCAGCAAAATAGATCAGTAAACGTGACGGGTTTGAGACAGCAGAGACCTGAGAAATATATTCCAATAACCTCTCGGTTTTTAGGATGTAGCTTGTTTATTCAGAGGCTGGTACATATTTAATGACTTGAAGTCAGGGGATTGTAAATGGGACTGGATAGTTAAAGATAGTTTATTTTTGATATGGCTAATATATTAAAGTAACTAGCAGGTGACTGGCAAGAAAGAATTTCAGTTATGTCCCTCGGGTGAGATTGATATATTGTTATGAAAGCAAACATAGACTTCCTCTTTGCCAGTAGACTGGGGTTCCAAAGATAATGTATTGAATTCCTGAGGCAGCATAATATAGAATATATGAGTGTAGCCATATAGATACACACTTCTTATATTTCAACCAGTATATATTTTAATAAACAGGCAGACACCCACAAACTGTATTTTTACTGCTTCATTACTATGTAGGTTTCATTGCAGTAAATTCTGACAATTGTGTCAGATACAAAAACTTTATATTGGGTAAAATGTGCCTTAAGGATAATTAGAGTAAAATAAATTAAGCCAAGGCTAAGTGGATTTTAGTCACAATATTTTTTTTTCATTGATGTTTACAAAAATGAGGGACATGCTGCCCAAATCCCCATATTTCTAAAGATAGAGATTTAGAAATATGTTTACATATACATGCTTTTGAAGAACCTGTTTTGAAGTAAACATATGCATATGCATGCATATCAAAGCAAAACAAAATACGCTCATTTTGTTTGTCTAAGGAAGATGAAACTGTAAATCAGATAACATCAGGCACTTGGTTGGATCGAGCTACATTTGTATTATCTTTAGCAGAGAGAAGTTTAGGAGCCTCTCTAATTTAATTCCATCTCAAGCCATGATTACTCCATCAGTTAGTCGTATTTATGGAGCACTTACTGTGTGCAGAACACTGAACTAAGCTCTTGGGAGAGTACAATATATGTTCCCTGCCCACAGTGAGCTATGTGCACTTGGACCTTATGTTGAAATAGAATAAATGACGGACTATTTTATAAGTGTTTCTCTCCACACATGTTCTATTGGCTGGGATCTTTGTATTTTGATCAAATGATCACTTTGTATATGGCTAAGATTACATAAATTCTTGATATGGTCCAGTTTGAAAACTGTGATTCATATGAATAATAACTGAAAAAAAAATCCCTAAAGGAACATCATACAATCCAGTTGTGTGGGCACAATAAGATGAAGATGAGTCCCAGGTATATTGTTTTTAATAGTCAATTGATCAATCCAAATATTTACCTGACTTTATTTAAATCAGTGTATTCTATGGCTATGTTTTGTTGTACTTTAGAAGGTTTCATTTGAGATTCTAGGAAGGAACAAAACAAAACAATGTTGGAAGACTTGGTAAAGAGGTTCAGAATTAAAACAGGTTAAACACAAAAACCTGTAGTCACTCCAAAGACAACCTACTTATCATCTGGACATCTGGACAGATATTAGCATTAGTCTTTCCAGAATTCTCTGGCACAATACCCTGATGCAATGATAAAATGGCCAAGTGGGGAGATCAGAAATTCCTCCACTGGACTGTATCCTCCTTGAGAGCAGGGATCATAGAGAAGCAGTGTGGTCTAGTGGATAGAACATGGGTCTGAAAGTCAGAAGGACCTGGGTTCTAATGCCAGCTCTGCCAGCATGTGACCTTGGGCAAGTCACTTCACTTCTCTGTGTCTCCGTTACCTCATCTAAAATGGGGATTAAAACTTTGAGCCCCATGTGGAACAGGGAGTGTGTCCTATCTGATTTGCTTGTATCACTTCCAATGCTTAGTACAGTGCTTGGAACATAGTAAGTGCTCAACAAATACCACAATTATCATTATAGCTCAGACTGACCGTGAATGTATGCTGCCCCACTGTCTCCCCTAGTGATTAATCCCTTTGAGAAAGAGGGTCAAACCATACTGATTTTAAATCCTATACACTCTTGGAATTCTTAGAGATGTGACTCTACCATGATTCTAATAACTTTATCAAATGCCATAGAGTTGTTTTTAATTCATAGCGATTCTATGGCTAAATTTTCTCCTGAATGGCTTATCTTCTTCACTAATCCGTAATCTTGCTAATGGTTCTTCCATTATCATCACTGTTAAGGTTTCTATCCTTCTAGCTCCTGGTCTGCCTGTTCCACATTTCCCTGGACTTAGTGTCTTCTCTAGAGAATTAATACTCTTGATGATGTCTTCAAAATATGCTAATCGAAGTTGAATCACTCCCTAATGCGTAGAACAGTGCTTTGAACCTAGTAAGCGCTTAACAAATACCCTTATTATTATTATTATTATTATTATTTGTTGTCATCCAGTTTTGCTTGTCTCATTATGTATTTGGCATAAAGGATGAACAGATAAGGTAATAAGATACATCCTTGTTTTACACCCTTTGTAATGGGAAAGCAATCAGTTTCTCCATAATCTGTTCTGGCATACAGATTCCATATTAATGTAGTTAAATTGTCTGACATGCCCATTTTCCTTAATGTGCTCCAGAGTTTCTCATGATCCATGCAGTCAAAGGCCTTACTATAATCAATAAAGCACATGCTGACTTCTTTTTGATATTCTCTTTCCCTTTTGATTATCCAATGGACATCAGCAATAATATCTCATATCGCTTATCCTTTCTGGAATCCTGCTAGAACATTGGACAATTAACATTCCATGTAAGTTTCCATTCGATACTTTATAAATTTAAGCAATACCTTAAATTTGCTGGCATGTGAGATCAAGAAAATTGTTTGATAATTGTCACAATTAGTTGTATCTCCTTCCATATTGGAACATAAATTGATAATAATAATATTATTAGTATGGTGGTCATTAAGCACTTTCTATGTGCCAAGCACTGTTCTAAGCACCAGGGTAGATACAAGCTAATCAGGTTGAACACAGTCCCTGTCCCACATGGGGCTCACAATCTTATCCTCATTTTTCAGATGAGGTAATTGAGGCATGGAGAAGTGAAGTGACTTGCCCAAGGTCACACAGCAGACATGTGGCAGAGCTGGGAATAGAACCCAGCTCCTTCTGACTCCCAGAACTGTGCTCTAACCACTAAGCCGTGTTGCTTCTAGACTCTTCTTAGGGAGAATATGCACCCAGGCTGCTAACCTATTGGAATCTTGTCTTGTTCCCCACTTGCCCCCGACTTTGTCATTGTCAATCAATTAATGACATTTATTTAGCAGTTACTAGGTGCAGAGCACTTTACTGAGTGCTTGGAAGACTGTGATACAACAGAATTGGTAGAAACATTACCTGCCCTTAGTAAGCTTAGCCTCCTGAGTTGTCAATTCTTTGCACCAGCAAGGACAGCTGTGGATAAGTGCAAACATGCAGCTCTCTCCATAACCCTGTAGATAATTATTTCCTTTCTCTTCCGTCTGTGCTTCTCTAACACTACCTCCTCCTCCTGGACGAAATGCTGTTTTATTAGTGAAGAAACCACATTGTTCTCTGAAAAGATCTCTTTGGGAAAACTCATTTCTTCCAGGAAGTCTTCAACAGGATACCACAGATGGATTAAAAATAACATCAAACTAACCAAGACGCTTTTGAAATTAAATTGTTTCACCCTCTCCCCAGTGTTTAATTTAGAGTCCGGATTATACTTGCAGAGAATTTGTAAGCCTAAAGATGAAGAATCCTACTGTTGCTGATAAAGAGTTGTGTTGAATTTGTTGATGACAATTACTAGTGACTTTCAACAACATTGTTACATAATGGGTACTCTCCAGCTCCTCTCAGGCTGTATTTTTTCTTCTAATGGTATTTGTTAAGCATGTTCTGTGTTGCAGATACTATACTAAGCTGTGGAGTAGATACAAGCTAATCAGTTTGGATACAGTCTCTGTCCTATTTGTGTCTCACAGTAGACAAGTGGCAGAGCCAAGAATAGAACCCAGGTCCTTCTGAGGCCCAGAGCTGTGCTCTATCCATTAGGCCAAGACGTTGGTAATTGCACATTTAGGTGGCTGAAGGATATCCTCGAGATAGGGAAAAGGGGCTATGGCACAAGGCAGTTAAAAAGTGCCTTTGGGGACCGTTTCTGTAAATGGATATAGAATCCTGAAATTCAAGAAAAAAGATTCCTTTCAATGGTGCATTAATAAATAATTTGGTTGTCTTTGAAAAAAAGAAGAGCTGTCTTCTGGGTCAAATATCTATTCTTTATTATGGCTTCCATTTGTGGTCAACTGACAGCAAAAATTTCTTAACTGAACCCATTCCCCCACTTTCTAAGCATCCATGGTTAATAGTCATCCCTGTGAACCGAAGTTTGTTTATTCGTCTGTTTGTTTTTTCATTCACATAGCCGTTCGTCCAAGAGTATTGATTAAGCATCAACAGTATATTAACTTCTGTACTAAGTGCTGGGAAAAATACAGTGATGAGAATTAGACAAAGGCACTAACTACCTAGACGGTCACAGTCTAATAACAGGAGGGCCAGGAAGGAGACAGTTGACTATAAAAGGAGAGAGAAAACAATGAAAACCAAAAAACAACATGAGACAAGCACAGTGGTGAATCCATTGAGAGCAGTAGAGGCCTTGTCCTTGAAGGACCAGAGTTTAAGCCTCGCTCCTGCTCATGTACGGTGTTCAAAATACAACGCTGATGTAGCAGTCACTGATGCAGCCGTAACTAGAACCACAATGACAGCCACGACAACCACAGCAACAAGCCTTCACAACATTCTGAAAGTTGCGCAGGCCACACGCGACTGCTGCTGGTCTTCTTGGTCAACTGGAGAAGGAACTGATGGGAGTCCTCCTGTTGGCTTGGGGACGAGGCAGTCCCTCTCTAATACCACCACAGGATAACGCAGCACGGTGTAGTGGAGTCAGGAGGTCATGGGTTCTAATTCTGGCTTTGCCGTTTGTCTGTTGAGAGTCTTTGGCAAGTCACTTAACTTCTCCAAGCCTCAGTTACCACATCTCTAAAATGGGGATTAAGATTGTGAGCCCCATGAGAGACAGGGACTGTGTCCAACCTGATTATCATGTATCTATCTCAGTGCTTAGTACAGTGCCTGGCACATAGTAAGCAATTAACAAATACCATAAAAAAATCCACTATTCTGTGCTTATTAGGTCTGTGGTTAAGTGAAAACTGTAGTATTTCTTGAGAAAATTTGGGTTTAACTGAGGGACTCTATATAGGAAAAAGTTGTATTTGCCTGTCAGGTACTGTCAAGAGTAGTACACCTAGAAGCTTCCAAAACTTTCATAAGAATATAAAACTTATTTTTGTTCACTGATATTCCTGCAGAGTAAAGAGACTGTGTAACTGGGCCAGTGAGAGACTCAGTGTTAAGTTAGAAGAAAATACTGAAAATGATCATCTGTGAGGTAATGAGAAGCAGCATGCCTTAATAGAAGGAATCCAGGCTTAGGAATCCGAGGGAAATTAAAAGAGAGGATAGAGTTCATTAGATTTGGCAAGAAGGAAGTGATTGGTGATCTTTTACTGGAGTGAAAAGGGTGAGAAAGACATTGGAGGATAGGAAATAGGGTCCGGTCCTGGCTCTGCCACTTGTCTGCCGTGTGAATTTGGATAAGTCACTTAACTTCTCTGGTCTTCAGTTTTCTCCTCTGTAAAATGGGGATTAAATTCCTTTACTCTCCCTTGCTTAGGCTGTGAACCTCATTTGGTACTGGGGCTGTATGTGATTTCACTGATTCTACCCTAGCACTTTCACCAGGGCTCAGAACAGATTAAATGCTTAAGTATTAATAGTAGAAGTAGTAAATCAGCCATTCAAGGATTTTGAGTAGATGTGGGATGAGAAGGGGGACAATAGCTGGAAGGTTCAATAGGTTCCAGATTTTTTTCAGGAAAGGGCAAAATTTGGTTGTTTTTCAAGGCAGAGGAGAAAGACCAGAGAGAGAGAGAACAAACTTGAAAGATAGTGATAAGGGAGGAAAGAAGAGAGGGTACAAGTGTTTGTAGAAGACAGAAGGGATGGAAGGCAGAAATGCAGAACAGGAGGTTGGATTTTGAAAGCGAAAGGAGATCTCTGGTGTATTGCATTGAAACTGTACTTTCCTTAGTGCTCTGTATCCTGCTCTGCACCCAGTAAGTGCTCAGTGAATGCAACTGATTGATTGATTGACATCTCCTCTTAAGACACCATCATAAGTGATGAGAATCAATCTTGGTGTAGGAGGCGGTTGGAGAGGTGGTGACCGGGTGATGTGGGGAGTTCACTCGCACTGGTTTTGATTTTGTCAGTAAAGTAGTTGGCAAGGTCATCACGAGAAAGGGAAGGAGAAAATGGAGGGTTTTTGAGAGGTTCAGGAAGGTGTTTAAGTTTCACAGTGATTTTGGTCTGCATTGTCTTTTCTTGTCTAGCCTCTGGGAATACAGTTTTGATCCCTAAAAGGTAGGTCTAGTTGAAATGTTTCTTCTTACTTTACCGTTGCACCTTTGAAGGATGGAAAAAATTGAGCTAGATAAAGAGAAAGCTGTTTTGGTCTCTATTTTCTTACTTTGAAATGTTGATTTTTGCTGGTAGATAATTCTTTGATTCCGTTTGTCTGGCACAGCAACTTGTAAATCATGTCATTCATATTCTTATGGTTGTCAACTGTATTTATGTTCAAAAGTAGAAAATGCCTGTTTATTTTATTATGGTAGACATGCTGGAGCCCTTAGTTTGGGATGCTATAGAGAAGCGGTGTGGCACAGTGGAAAGAGCCTAGGCTTGGGAGTCAGAGGTCTTGGGTTCTAATCCTGACTCCACCACTTGTCAGCTGTGTGACTTTGGTCAAGTCGATTCACTTCTCTGGGCCTCAGTTACCTCATCTGCAAAATGGGGATGAAGACTGTGAGCCCCACGTGGGACAGCCTCATCACTTTGTATCCCCTCAGTGCTTAGAACAGTGCTTGGCACATAGTAAGCACTTAACAAATACCATTATTATTATTACCAACCTTCAAAATGGCCAACTTTAAAAATTCCTAAATGTAAGGTGATGCAAACAGATTTATCTTTTATTCATTCCCAGCTCCTACACTTTTCTGCTGTGTGACTTTGGGCAAATCACTTAACTTCTCTGTGCTCAGTTTCCTGATCTGTAAAATGGGGACTTCAGATTGTAAACCCCATGTGGGCCATGGACTGTGTCTTGTATTTACTCCAGCATTTAGTACAATGCTTGCCACATAGTAATCACTTAACAAATGCCACTAAAAATAAAATCTATGACATTGCACAGTCACAGTCCAAGGGAAAAAGAGAATAGGATTTCATCCTCATTTTATAGATGGGAAAATGAAGATAACGGAGAAGCTAATTGTCTCTGTCCAAAGTCACACAGCAAACAAATAATAATTTATGAGTGGTAAGAGGATTTGACAGTCATCATTGTTTTTCAATATTCAGGGTGAATGAAGATGATTCCTTGTCCATTTAGAAATGTGTTTCATGGATGGTTCATGAGATTAAGTTCTCTGGATCATATCTATCAGCTGCTTTTCTAGAAAGGGAAAATCATTCTGAAGCTCTTTAAATAATCCACAAGCTTCCACTGGAGCAGAAGGTGGTCCCAGAGCAAGATCGAATTTTATCGACAGAGCGGACCTGCTTTCTTATGGTGATTTTTGCAGAAGTTGCCTTTGGAAAATATGCTCAGTCTACACGATATTGAACTTTTAGTCTGTTAGCTTTTGTACAGCCAAAAATACATTTTAGACATTTGTGTGTTTAAATAATGCTAAGCAGTTCAGAAATGATGGAATTTAGCAATCATACAAAAATTATTTGCAGCCTTTTTTTCTTTTTAAATGATTAATCTCCCAAAATACTAGAGAGAAGCAAGGTGGTCTACTGAATAGAGCACAGGCCTGGGAGTCAGAAGGACCTGGGTTCTAATTCTGACTCCTCCACTTGTCTCTATGACCTTGGGCAGATCCCTTCACTTCTCTGGGTCTCAGTTACCTCATCTGTAAAGTGGGGATTAGGACTGCGAGCCCCATGTGAAACAAGGACTGTGTCCATCCTGATTAATTTGTGTCTACCCTACCACTCAGTACAGTGCCTGGCATGTAATAAGCGCTTAAGAAATAATCAAAAAAATTGGGCAGATGAGTATTTCTGTTAAAGTGTAGTTGGCAGAGTTGGACCTGGGGTGGGTAGGACAGAGGAATGGAGGCCGTAGGTGAGACCCTCATGTTTTGGGATTAGAGGAAACGGGTATACCAGACCCGGCCAACCTTCAGTGGCAAAATAGGACCCCTTGGTATTCTCCCCAACACAAAGTATGGTGCTCTGCATGCAGCAAGTGCTCCTTAAATATCATTGATTTGTTGGTTGAAATGGAAAAAAGGAGAGAGGTAAGATGTTCAGAGGAATTTTCAATTGAAGTCGATGGTGTTGGAAAATTATTTTGTCTCGCAATCTTAGAAATGACTCAGGGACAGACGGAGTTTATTTACTCTCTTTAACTAGAGACCAAAGTATATTATGAAACAGTGACTTAGGGTGGGGATAAAGCATTGGCCAAATGGACGGCTGAGCCAGGAATAGAAAAACAACACATTTAACTCTCCTAATTCCATAACCGTAGGCAGTGGGAAAAATCAAAACATTTAAAAAACAATTTATTTGGCCGTAGGGAGCTATTGTATATTTTGAATCTCAAAGAAATTATGCTCAGACATTTTATTTGTGCTGTTCGACTGAATGATCAAATGATCCTATTCAAAACTTTTTCTTCAATTTTGAAACTTCACTCCTTTTTCCTCCTGACCCCTTGGGCTTACCCTCCATCTAAATCTAGAAATTGCATGTGATGCTGTATGAAAAAGAGATGCGTGTTTGTTTAACTATAACATTTTCTTTCCCTTGAGGAAGGAAAATAACACTGTACACACTCTTGGTAACAAACTCCCTAGTGTCAGGACTGAAGTGAAGAAAATAAGAGATAAAGACGAACTTCAAGCTGTCACACAGGTTTACGGCTAGGAGAAGCAGTGTGGCCAAATGGATAGAGCACAGGTCTGGAAACCAGAAGGGCCTAGGTTCTAATCCTACTTACACCGCTTGTCCGCTGTGTGACCATGGGCAAGTCACTTAATTCCTCTGTGCCCCAGTGACCTCATCTGTAAAATGGGGATTAAGTCTGTGAGTCCCATGTGGGACATGGACTGTGTCCAACCTGATTAACTTGTGTCTACCCCAGTGCTTAACACAGGTCCTGGCACATAAATACCCTAAAAACGAAAAAGGCCAGAACCCTCTTGGTTCATCTATGGGTGCTGCTTCCTTTAGCCAAGGATTCTGCTCTATTTGGGGCTGAATAGGAATGCAGAATATTCACACTAAGAAAATCTAGCCACTGAACCACTTGGAGGACTCGGGAGAGGCTAGGGCTTGGGATTCTGCTGTTTGAAGCCAGCTCTAGTTTCTGGACATCAGCTGCAAAAATAATAACATCCTCTTCCAACTAGACCAGCACTGTGGACTAGTGGAAAGAGCATAGATGTAGGAGTCAGAGGATGCAGGTTCTGATTCCAGTTCCACCATTGCCTTCTGTGGGACCTTGGGCAAGACATTTAACTACTATGCCTCAGTTTCCTCATCAATAAAATGGGGATTCAATCAATACCTGTTCTCCCTTCCCCTTAGACTTTGAGCCCCACACGAGAGACAGGGGCTGTATCCAACCTGATTTACTTGTTTCTACCCCAGTGCTTAGAAAGTACTTGACATGTAATAAGTGCTTAACAAATGTTATTATGATTATTATTATTATTTCATTGTTGGGTCCTCATATTCCCAGAAATGTCGCTTCTGGGACTTAACTCCTTTATTGTGATTTTCTTCTTTGCATTTCTGGAAGGTATTTAGAAACAATATCACCTCCTTATTACCATTATGTGCTTGTATTCTGTGATTTGCAAGCTAAATAAGCTGTGACCTATCAAAGTCTGAAATGTTTAACTTTGAAAATCACGTAGTCCCTAGAATTCAGTTCCAATTGGTCCTGGGATTCTTAAATTGAAAACAAACTGGTATATCGTGCATATTTGCACATTTATATCTCTTACTTGTTGGCACTGTGAACTAAAGGTGGGCTGTTTTACATTGTGATCCTTCACACAATGAAGTTCTGTTCTGAGCAGAAGGGGAGCACAGTTCTTTGTATTAACAAAAAACAAGGTAAAAATACCATCAAAGGATGTTAGCTTGTTGTTGGGACAATGTAAGCTTATTGTGAGCCGGGGATGTGTCTGTTTATTGTTGTATTACACTCTCCCAAGTGCATAATACAGTGCTCTGCACACAGTAAGTGCTCAATAAATACAGTAGAATGAAGTACTATGAATATAAACTCCCTTCTAGACTATAACCTCATTGTGGACAGGGAACTTGTCTACCACCTCTGTCGTATTATACCCTCCAAAGTGCTTACTATAGTGCTCTGCACACAGTAAGCACTCAATAAATGCCATCGATTTATTGATGGATTACAGATCTTTATCTCTCCTAATAAGTCTAGTTGCTATGTTTTTAGGAGTAATCTCTGCATTACCATTAGTTTAACCTGTAGCACCTGAAGAAGTCATCATTGATTTACCTCTTCCAATCTACCTTTTCCCTTAGGTTTTGCTGTTTTTTTGTTTGCTTGTTTGTTGATATTGGTATTTGCTAAACACTACACGCCAAGCCCTGGAGTAAATACAAGATAATCAGATTGAATACAGTCCCTTTCCCACTTGCAGTTCACAGTCTAAGTTGGAAGGAGGATGATTCAATCTCCATTTTACTCTGATGAGGAAACTGAGTCACAGAGATGTTAAGTGGCTAGCCCTAGGTCACACAGACGAACTGCAGAGCCAGGATGAGAACCCAAGCTCTCTGAGTCTCAGGCCCGTACTCTTTCCTCTAAAACACACAGCTTCCCATGCTGGTTGGAACCAAGATTTGACTAGATCATCTGAGGAGTGAGTTAGTTCATCTGCTTTCTCCTCCAATAGTAATAGTATTTATTAAGGGCTTGCTGTGTGCAGAGCACAATACTAAGTACTAGGAAAGAGTAGACAAGTAAGAATTAGACACATTAAACATTGGGAAAGCATTCTTTCATCTTTATGAATCTCATTTTCAATTCTCTGTGACACATAAGAATCTTTTGTAATTTTGATGAGCCCAGTGTAACTTACCACTTATTTTTGAAACCACCTCTGACTGTGATGAGAGAATCTTGAACAAAATAAAACATTGCATTGCATCCAGTAGTTAGCAGAGAAGGACCATTTCAGAGGGTATATATTAAAGCTGATTGTTGGTGTGTAGATAGATGGAGGGGCATCAGAGTGATTTTAGGAAAGATAAGAGAAAATGTCCTCTTAGAAAGAAATTAGAACTCTGAACCAGAAAGAGTTTTTGTCCAGGGCTTTCTGTGCAGATGATCAAGGCAACCAGGTTTCACAAAGGGAGAATGAATTTATTTGAGAGGATGGAATGGGGGCAAAGAGTTAACAGAAAGGAGATACTTCATTACTGTGGTTATGTGCCTCAAAGAGTGTGCAACTTCCTGAGGGGATTCTTTAAGAAAGGGTATAGTCTTCCATTTATTTTGGCATTTTGTAGAAATGACTCATATGTTCTCTACATACAACAGATAATGTGGCTGTGTTGAAAAATAAGATATTTTTAGATCAGTGTTATGTTTGCAGGAGAAGGAAAGACAGCATCCAAGCATGAGTGCTGAGGGAGGCAGTAGAGAATTGGAGAAGTTTTGAGAAACCAACATGAATAAAAGTATTTTCTTGTATTGACTCCTGACTTTGAGGCTCAACTGGAAAAGATTCAGTATTAGAAATTGATTTGCACCATGCAAGCAATCAATGGTATTTATTGGGTGCTTACTGTGTGCAGAGCACTGTTCTCAGCACTTGGGAGAGTATAATATAACAGAGTTGATAGACACATTCCCTGCCCACGATGAGCTTTCAATGGAGAGGATCACTTGGCATGTGCCCTGTTTGGATCAGAACTGGCTTCAAATGACGGGCAGCCCTGAAATAGAAAGAAATCTGGGGTTCCCTCACATTCTGCTCAACAATGTTGGGTTATGATAGACATGTAATAATAACCATAGTAATAATAAAGATATTAATGGTACTACTTAAACCCTTACTGTGTGCCAAGACTGTTCTAAGTGCTGGGGTAGATTCAAGCAAATTGGATTGGACACAGACCCTGTCCCATACGGGACTCACACTCTTGATCCCCATTTTAGGGATGAGGTAACTGAGGCCCAGAGAAGTGCAGTGACTTGCCCAAGGACACACAGCAGACACGTGACAGAGCTAAGATTTGAATCCCAGGCATACTGACTCCCAGGTCTGGGCTCTATCCACTAAGCCACATTGCTTCAGTGCATGTGTCCAGTGGTTCGAAACAGTGTTGCTCAGTGGAAAGAGCATGGGCTTAAGAGTCAGAGGTCATGGGTTCTAATCCTAGCTCCGCCACCTGTCTATGTGACTTTGAGCGATTCATTTAACTTCTCGGTGCCTCAGTTACCTCATCTGTAAAATGGGCATTAAGACTTTGAGCCTCATGTAGGACAACTTGATTGCCCTGTATCTACCCCAGCACTTAGAACAGCACTTAACAAATGCCAACATTATTATCATTAGTATCTTATTATGCTGCAATGCATGAGCATTCAACATCATCTAATGTAGCCTGAACCCAGATAGTTTCTAGCGGGCTTCTCTTCATCCACAGCCCTTATATTCCCTTCTCAGCTGCCTATTTTTTCTT
This sequence comes from Ornithorhynchus anatinus, assembly GCF_004115215.2. Classification (NCBI taxonomy): domain Eukaryota; kingdom Metazoa; phylum Chordata; class Mammalia; order Monotremata; family Ornithorhynchidae; genus Ornithorhynchus; species Ornithorhynchus anatinus. Next base: position 61,688,642 of record NC_041735.1, on the reverse strand, counting down.
TTTTTAATGACATTTGTTAAGTGCATACAATCTACCAGGCACTTTACTGAATGCTGAGAGAGATACAAGCTAATTAGATTATTATTATTAATAATAGTGATAGTGTTTATTAAGCACTTATTATGTGCCAACACCGTACTAAGCACTGGGTTGGTTACAAGCAAATCGGGTTACAGCCTCAATCCCCATTGTACAGATGAAGTAACTGAGGCACAGAGAAATGAAACGGCTTGACCAAGGTCACCCAGCAGGCAAATGGCTGATCCAGGATTGGAACCCATGACTCTCTGACTCCCAGGCCTGTGCTCTAACCATTACACCACACTGCTACTTTGCACTTCCAAAAGGCAGAAGGTGTTCAAACCCCTCACCCCACCCCATTTCACTCTCGGTTCATATGGCTGTCAGCTGTGAGCTTGACTCCCATTTGATCTGGGAAAAAGTAAAGAGAACTGCTGTTCAGCGGAAGCCCTAAGGTCAAAACCATACCTGATTCTCCCACAGGTCAGTGCTTCCCAAGTTCATGCTCTCTAGCTGCGAGTTAGCAGCCGTTTCAGATCATCTAGCTCGCTTTGGGCAGGAATGTGTCTGTTCTTCTACTGAACTCTCCCAAGTGTTTAGTACAGTGCTTTGCATGCAGTAAGCGTTCAATAAATGAGATTGAATGAATGAATGAATCTCTTCTTTGAAGTTTAATAGTCCCTTCTAGGTCTGGATCCCATCTCTGGCTGGGCTAGTGTGGGCACCCAGAAGTTCCAGAGAAGCAGCATACACCCAGAAGTTCCAGAGAAGCAGCATAGCATAGTGGATAGAGCACAGACCTGGAAGTCAGAAGGTCACTGGTTATAATCTTGGCTCTGCCACTTATTTTCTGTGTGATCTTAGGCAAGTCAGTGAACTTTTCTGGGTCTCAGTTACCTCATCTTTAAAATGGGGAGCGAAACCGTGAGCCCCACCTGGGACAGGGGCTGTGTCCAACCCAATTTGCTTGTATCAACCCCAGTGCTTAGTAATAATGTTGGTATTTGTTAAACACTTACTATGTGCCGAGCACTGTTCTAAGCGCTGGGGTAGACACAGGGCATTCAGGTTGTCCCACGTGGGGCTCACAGTCTTAATCCCCATTTTACAGATGAGGTAACTGAGCCACCGAGAAGTTAAGTGACTTGCCCAAAGTCACACAGCTGACAAGGTTCCTGGCACAGCCTGAGAAGAGAGGGAAAAGGCAGATGAGACGTCTTAGTCCAGTTCCTGGCACATAGTAAGCTTTTAACAAATACTATAAGTATCAGTATTATTATTAGATAATATTATTATTATTATTATTAGAGAAGCAGTGTGGCTCAGTGGAAAGAGCACAGGCTTTGGAGTCAGAGGTCATGGGTTCTAGTCCCGGCTAGGCCACTTGTCAGCTGTGTGACTTTGGGCAAGTCACTTAACTTCTCTGTGCCTCGGTGACCTCATCTGTAAAATGGGGATTAAGACTGTGAGCCCCACGTGGGACAACCTGATTCCCCTGTGTCTACCCCGGCGCTTAGAACAGTGCTCGGCACATAGTAAGCACTTAACAAGTACCAACATTATTATGAGAAGCAAAGAGAACCTGAATCAGCCTGAGGGGAGAGGGAAAAAGCAGATGAGAAGTCTCCGTCTAGTTCTTGGCACATAGTAAGCTCTTAACAATACCATAATTATCATTATTATTATTATGAGAAGCAAAAAGAACCCAAATCAGCCTGAGGGGAGAGGGAAAAGGCAGGTGAGAAGTCCGTTAGCAGACTCTCGCGCGCGGACCGGACCGTTGTAACCTTTCTAGTCTGGGCACTCTAAAGGAGTGTTTAGTGGTCTATGAGACCAAATGGCTTGGAACCATTAGCTAGCTGATGGGCCATGTCAAGTCTGTATTATCATTTTCAATCTTAGAAGACTTTCCATAGGTCTGATATTCCACTGAAGACTCTTTGTTAAGATCCCCTCTTGCATTCATGCATCTCAGAGCACATTTCTTCAGGGCACTGCTCATTAGCCATGATGTTTGGAAAGCTCATTCTTGCTTTCCTCTGTTGATGAAGAGGAACTGCTATCAACGCGGATTTCCTGAAGCTCGCTAGAAAGTAATACAAGAGCAACAAGGCGATAGCAAGCGGAATGCATTTAGGGACGAGCTCCGCTTTTAATTTGGGTTATTTTTATTTCATTTCTAGCCATGTTTCAGAGAAGTTCAAATGAGGCCTTGGACAGTAGAAGACAGTCTGTTAATTTAAAGCTAGACTTTTTCTGATTCCAGGAGGCCTAATTTAGGCTAGATTTCAAAAGCCAAATAAACAGCAGTCTGCCTTCCCATTAAAAATGAGTGTGTCGGGTTTCTGTGTACTTAAATCTTTAAATAATCTCCACTTAACTTTTCGCAAGGGGCCTTAAACTATTTAGGAAGAGGGTACCCTTAGAATTCTATGTGGCCCGAGTGAAGAATTTGAGGGTGGGGACAGGTTGTCAGAGGGTGGAAGGGAAAGGTATGGAAAAGGGGGTGGTTCTAGGTTTTGTCTCAATAATATCTTACAAAATTAGAAATGTTTGGAGATTTCATTGCCGTTTGTAGGTAAAAATCTGTATTCCTTGAGATAGTTCTTAAAAAGGCAATGCAAAAAAAGAATGGTTTCCATTTGTGTTGTAGGAATATATCGAAGGGTTATATGCAAAGGAGAAAGATAATTCTACTGCACATTACACTTTAGACTCTTTGGGCAGAATGCCCAGTTTGGGGACAATTCTCAGGACCTGTAATATCTGTAATTGATTTATTTATATTAATATCTGTCTCCCCCTCTAGGCTTTAAACTCATTGTGGACAGGGAATATGTCTGTTTATTGTTTACTGTACTCTCCCAAATGCTCAATCTAGTTCTTTGCACACAGTAAGCGCTCAACTAATATGATTGAATGAATGAATGGCCAGTTGGTGGCAGGAATAAAAATTCTGTATGAACAGTACTTTTCAGATTGCACACCAAACAACTAAAGTTGAACAAGAACGATCTTGTATGTATCTGAACCCATTTCTCTTGTGTATCAAATAGCTCTTTCCAATTAACGTTCTGTCAATGACTGGATTTTTTTTCTTGTTTGTGGTTTTATTTAAAAAGCCAATTGAATCAAGTTGTAATGGAACATTAAGATTGATTAGATACACCAAAGTTAGGAAATTCAGTTGTAACGGAGCCACATGGCATATACAAAGACCAGTTTTAAGGAATGCAAATTAACATTTTATATAGTATGACAACATTTCAGGGGGAGCCAGTTTTCCCATTTCCAACTTTATGATATTCAAGGTTTTTAACACTATCAACAGAAAAGTGGATTTCTTCAATCATATTTTAATCCCTTTAGATTTAGACTGCATTTCAGCATAACCGAAACAAATAATGAAGAGAAGGGTAGTCAATTTCATCAAGAAGTTATATATAAATGTACCTGAAATAGAGAAATAGAACAGCACGGTGGCCTAATGGAGAGAGCAAGGGCCTGAAAGTCAGAAGAACCTGAGTTCTAATTCCGACTCTGCCCCTTGTGTGCTCTTTAACTTTAGGCAAGTCACTTAACTTCTCTGTGCCTCAGTCCCCTCATCTGTAAAATGGGGATTATGATTGTGAGCCCTGACAGACAGAGTGTCCATCCTGATTATACTGTATCTACCCCAGAGCTTAGACCAGTGCCTGGCACACGGTAAGTGCTAAACGAATCCCACAGTTATTATTATTACTCTTTTTTCTTTTAAAAGAGTTCTAAAAATAGAAATCAATGAGCAAATCAAAAAGACAACTTTAGTTGGAATGTTCTCTAATGTAGGATATTTACCCTAAGTATTTAACTCTGGCTAAATTATGATTCTACTAAGGATACATCCTACGTGTTGGCAACTTCAAGTTTCCACCATGGATTAGTCTCCCTGATCTGAAATTTCAACTCCCAAATACTATTTTTTTAAGTGAGAGGAGAATATTTGGCAATGAAATCTATAGCTTTAAATCTTTCCGTTTTATCTATATTATCATAATGTATTCTATTGGTGCTAAAAGTTTATTCCGGCATTCCTTAATAGTAAGTACTTGTAAGTTGCGCTAAAGGTCCTTGCCATGACTGGGTTAATTTATTTTCTTGAATAATTATGATGGCATTTGTTAAGCCCTTACTATATGTGAAGCACTGTTCTAAGCACACTGGGGAGGATACAAGGTGACCAGGTTGTCCCATGGGGGGGGAAGGGTGGGCTTACAGTCTGAATCCCCATTTTACAGATGAGGTAACTTGACGTCACCTGGGCTGATTTAAGGTGGTAAGAAAGTGACTATCACTGCTTCAGGGCATAACAGTAGAAGGAGAAGCTCTGGGAAATTGGGATGGCAGTTGCCTCATTGTCCTTTTTACCCCATCTTCATTTGTGGATGGAAAGTTTCTTAGTGCAGAATAGAGCTTTGATATATTGACTTTGTAAGTTTTTTTTTTTTAATGGTATTTTTTAGGCACTTACTGTGTGCCAGGCCTTGTACTAAGACTGGGATAGATAAAAGCTAATCAGGTTGGACATAGTCCATTTTCCACATGGGGCTCAGAGTTTTAATCCCCATTCTGCAGGCGAGGTAACTGAGACAGAGAGAAGTTAAGTAATAATGTTGGTATTTGTTAAGCGCTTACTATGTGCAGAGCACTGTTCTAAGCGCTGGAGTAGATACAGGGTCATCAGGTTGTCCCACATGAGGCTTACAGTTAATCCCCATTTTACAGATGAGGGAACTGAGGCACAGAGAAGTTAAGTGTCTTGCCCACAGTCACATAGCTGACAAGTGGCAGAGTCGGGATTAGAACCCATGATCTCTGACTCCCAAGCCCAGGCTCTTTCCATTGAGCCACGCTACTTCTCTAAGTGATTTGGCCAGTCACACAGCAGACAAATGGTGGTGATCTTTGGTGATTTCTCTCTGGAGGATAGAACTGTGAGCCTGTAGAAAGAAAGACCAAGGAAAAGGGCCTAACACATTGCAACTCAAAGCCCTTAAAACCTTCCTATGTATCTGGATTCTTGGGTGGGACAAACCTTTGGATTGGACAGGGAATTACCTTTGGATTCGACAGGGAATTTTCATCATCCCAGGACCAGGGTTATACAGTTTCAATTTCAGGAAGTGGCAAACTTGCCCCAATGAATTTTAATCTACTAGAATGAATACTTACTTGCAGCCCACCCTCTGAATGGTATTTCAGGGGGAATTGGCTGAGTGTTTAGAGGAATATTGCCTATGCCTTGAATTATTACCTTTCACCCTTCTTTCCATGGTTTATCTGCCTCCTTTTGGGCTAATGAGTAACAGTAATCAGGGTACTAACAACATTTGTTAAGCGTATACTGTGCCAAACAGTGTTACTAAGCAAGACACAGCTTTGGTCCACAGGGGCTTCACAATCAAAGTAAAAGGGAGTACAGGCTTTGAATCTCCATTTTACAGATGAGGGAAGTGAAGCATAGGTAGATTAAATTATTTGCCAAGGTCACACAGCTGCCAAGTGAGAGAGCCAGGTTTAGAACCTGGGAGAGGCAGTGGAAAATACCTGGGCCTGTGGGTCAGAGGACTTGGGTTCATTCATTCATTCAATAGTATTTATTGAGTGCTTACTATGTGCAGAGCACTGTACTAAGCGCTTGGAATGTACAAATTGGTAACACATAGAGACAGTCCTTGCCCTTTGACGGGCTTACAGTCTAATCGGGGGAGATGAACAGACAAGAACAATGGCAATAAATAGAATCAAGGGGATGAACATCTCATTAACAAAATAAATAGGGTAATGAAAATATATACAGTTAAGTGGATGAGCACAGTGCTGAGGGGAGGGGGAGGGAAGGGGGAGGAGCAGAGAGAAACGGGGGAAAAGAGGGCTTAGCTGAGGGGAGATGAAGGTGGGGGGTAGAGGGGGAGGAGAGGGAGCAGAGGGAAAAGGGGAAGCTTAGTCTGGGAAGGCCTCTTGGAAGAGGTGAGCTTTAAGTAGATTTTTGAAGAGAGGAAGAGAATCAGTTTGGCAGAGGTGAGGAGGGAGGGCGTTCTAGGACCACGGGAGGACATGGCCCAGGGGTCGACAGTGGGATAGGCGAGAACGGGGGACGGTGAGAAGGTGGGCGGCAGAGGAGCAGAGCGTGCGGGGTGGGCAGTGGAAAGAGAGAAGGGAGGAGAGGTAGGAGGGGGCAAAGTGATGGAAAGCCTTGAAGCCTAGAGTGAGAAGGTACAGGTATACTGGTAAAACTGGTTGTCTGTAGTGCCAGGTGTTCAGCAAATGTTCTGGAGTAGAAACCCACCTGGGTTCCCAGGGCTTGGTAAGGGACTATCTGGTGATGTATCCCTATTTTTAATGGTATTTGTTAAGCACTTACTTACTAATACTGTTCTAAGCACCGAGGTAGATACGACATTTAAATTGAACCCGCATGAGGCTCGCAGTCGATCCCTATTTAACTATAACTGCAAAACCCTCTTGGTAATATAGATAATACATACTCATTTGCCTCCTCTATGTGTCTGCTGTGTGATCTTAGGATAGTCACTTAACCTCTCTGTATCTCAGTTACCTCAGCTCTAGAATGAGGATTAAAGCTGTGATTCCCCATGTGGAATATGGACTGTATTCAACCTGATGATCTTGTATCTACTCTAGTGCTTAATACAGTGCTTGGCACATAGTGAGCACCTACCAAATGCCATAAAAAGGGTTGTATCATCATCAAGAAAAGCAGTATGGCTTAGTGGAAAGAGCCCGGGCTTGGGAGTCAGAGGTTGTGGGTTCTAATGCTGGCTCCGCCACTTATCAGCTGTGTGACTTTGAGCAATTCACTTCACTTCTTCGTGCCTCATCTGTAAAATGGGGATTAAGTCTGTGAGCACCATGTGGGGCAATCTGATTATCTTGTATCTACCCCAGGGCTCAGAACAGTGCTTGGTATATAGTAAGCACTTAACTACCATCATTAATATTATTATCAACTAGAAAGATCACTTAAGATGCCACTGATCCAAATCCTCCAAATGGCACCTAATTTTCTGGGTGTTTTTCTTGTTTTATGTGTTAAATCACTACCTCTCTGAGTGATTTGGGGGCGTTCAGGCCTCCCTAATGTTCCAACCAATATGGCCACTTTAGGAGAAGGTTACTCAGGAAATACCGTGGCCCAAGTCCAAGAGTCTGGGGCAAGCCTGGAGATATGTGTTCCTGGATGGGGGGAAACTGCAAATGGCATGCCCAGAATTGTGCCTAGTCTGCTTATTGATACAATAGTAATAACAGTAATAATAATAAATAATAATAATAGTGGTACTCATCACTTTCTTTGTACTAACCACTGTACTAAGCACAAGGATAGATCAGATATAAGCAGAAAAGCAGCATGGCCTAGTGGATAGAGCATGGGAGTCAGAAGTACTCTACCACTTGTCTGCTGTGTGGCCTTGGGAAAATCACTTCACATCTCTGAATCTCAGTTACCTCATCTGTAAATTGAGGGTTGAGTCTGTGAGCGACACACGGGACAGGGACTGTGTTGAACTCGATTAGCTTGTATCCAACCCAGAGCTTATATAATGGCTGGTACAAACAAAGTGCTTAACAAATACCGTCATTATTATCTTCATTATTAGATCATACTCTCTCAAGCACTTAGTACAGTGTACACAGTAAGTGATCAATAAATACTACTGACTGAGGCTAGAGCCAGGACTGTTCAGAAGTCACAATAGGATCGGAAAACATGGAGTGAAGATTAGAAAAGGAGGTTCACTTGGGACCGTCCATTGGTTACCTGAACTGCCTCAGCTTGGAGGGAAATGATTCCCTAAACAGAGCAGATTGACTTAACCATGTTGCAAGCTTCAAACTCTGCACCGGTTCAGAAATCCAGCTTAATGTTCTGCGGGAATCCTGTTCATTCAATCGTATTCATTGAGCACTTACTGTTTGCAAAGCATGACTAGCGCTTTTCCGTTTTATCCATAATCGATCCATCAGTGATATTTATTAGGCACTTATTATATGGCAGTTCATTGTATCGAGTGCTTGGGAGAGTAGAGTAAAATAGAGTTGATAGACAGGACCCCTGCCTGCAAGGAGCTTAGAATCGTAGAAGGATATTGGAAGTTTGGGGAACTCAGAGATCAGAAACTGCTTTGGGTGTATTTCTGTGTATATTCTTCTAAATATTGCTAGCTTCACTAACCCATCGCTTCGTTCAGTAGCGTCGTTAAAAGTAAATGTACCTTTATTGCTGTTGGCTTGCCAAGCAAAGGGTCACTTAAATAAACGATTTGGCTGGTAACTTCCACAAGATGGCCAATCAGCCTATGCCATTATATTCCTCTAGATTCACGTGTCACCGGAGCATTGCTGAAGTGTGTTGGTGAAATGCGATATAAATTGAAAAAAGAGAGAGAGAATTTGCTGCTGAGTTAGAGCTTTATATACCACATTTCAGCCCCAAGCAGATTTTTATGATGGAGTAATAAACCCCTGGAAACAGGTTTATAATGAAAAATGCAACTTAACCTAACTAGAGGATCACCAAAGCACCTTCCCGTAGTATAGTTTGGGAGCCTACAAAATCCTTTGCTCCTAAGGGTGGTGTCACAGGAGGAAGCAGTGTAATAACAGTTTCATTTACCATAAAATACCTGAAATAGTTTATGGCGATTTGATTGTGTTGAAAAAGTCTACCTTTTAGATTTTAATAAAGGACCCTACTGGTAGGCTTATTGGCATAGCATTTCTTTTCCTTTGGCCACTTGGCTCAATGGAGTGTGGCAAACAGCTTTTGGTCTTTAGAACCTGGTTAATAAAAAATAATTTCCTTTCCTCTAGACCTGTTTATGAAGCTGAAAAATGACTTCTTAGGTCAGCGGTGTGTGGCTGAGCTAAATTCTCCAGGCTTTCCTCAGGCGGCACTGAGTCAGGCAGTGTGGGAAGACCAGAGAACCCGGTTTTCCAAAGTCAAGGAAACTGAGAACATGGATTACCCTGAATAGTGGGCATTTTTCCTTCCTTTCCAGAATAGTATAACACTGTAGCCAGAAACCCCGGATCAAACAAAGGCAGAAGGGGAAGCTACCGCATATGGAATTTTTCAGCTAAATATAGGTTTTTAAAGTACCAGGAACAAATGGTATTCATTGTTAAAAGCATAATAGGGCTCAGATTTGATTTATTGTTTTGTTGCCTAAAGTGCCTCTTTTAACAAGCAAATGGATGAATTTACATAATGGCAACAAGACACTAAGATAGTTATGCAAACTGTTTGTGTCTTCCCTTCTGCAAGCTTTTCAGTCCATCTCTCCTTTTATCTTTCCCATTAAACTTCTCCTTCCCTGAACTCAGCATGTGAGTGCTCTTTCTCGGGATAGTGCAGTATTCAGACAGTGCCAGGTACTTCTCTTTCCTTTCAAGAGGGTATGGTCAGTCAGTCGTGTTTACTGAGCACTTACTGTGTGCAGAGCACTGTACTAAGCGCTGGGTAGAGTACAATCTAACAATAAAGAGACCCACTTTCCCTATCCGCGTCACTTCAGTGACTTATGTGGGGACGGGTTATAAACAACACTGCATTCCGCCTTGGCCTCCCATATTCTCTTCTCTGGCTTGAGCTGATGGGAGACCAGTTGAACAGATGCAGGAGCATGAGGTAATTTGTATCTCTGCCCTCATGTTTTGCCCCAAAGTCAGCCATGCTACTTACAGATCTGGAATTATATGCCTCGCAGCTGATGTGTCTGAGTGATCAATCGATCTTATTTATTGAGCCCTTACTATGTTATAGAACACTATTCTAAGCACTTGGGGAAGTACAATATTACAGAGTTGGCAGAAAAATTCCCTGACCATAACAAGTTTACAGTTTAGAGGGGGAGGCAGGCATAAATGGAGAAGCAGCGTGGCGCAGTGGAAAGAGCATGGGCTTTGGAGTCAGGGCTCATGAGTTCGAATCCCAGCTCTGCCACTTGTCAGCTGTGTGACTGTGGGCAAGTCACTTAACTTCTCTGGGCCTCAATTCCCTCATCTGTAAAATGGGGATTAAGACTGTGAGCCCCACGTGGGACAACCTGATTCCCCTGTGTCTACCCCAGCGCTTAGAACAGTGCTCTGCACATAGTAAGCGCTTAACAAATACCAACATTATTCTTGTTATTATTATTAAATGCAAATTAATAAGTAATTTATAACGTATAATTTAAAGATAGGTACTTAAGTGCTATGAGGTTGGGGGTGGGCCAAATATCAAGTGTCCAAAGGCCACAGATTGAAGTGCCTAGATAAGGCAGGAAGGAGATCGAGCCCAGGATAAGATGACTTAATCAGGGAAGGCGCCCAGGAGGAGGTGTGACATTAGAGTATTTGCTTAGGAGGTGGAGAGAGTGGTGGTTTGGCGAATATTGAGGGAGAATGACTATGTTGGTCCAGGACAAAGAGGAAAGTGGCTTGGGGGACAAGCTACTTCTTCTGCCACATAAAGGCATGCAGGAAATGTGTCTGCTAACTCTGTTGTATTGGATTCTCCTAAGCCTTAGCACAGTGCTCTGCACATAGAAAGCACTCAATAAATGCCACTGATGATGATACAAGCCTTCCTTTATGCCCACATGTCGATAGTGTGGCCTCATGGAAAGAGCACAGGCCTGGCACTTAAAGGACCTGAGTTCTAATTCTAACTCTGCCACTTGCTTGCTTTATGACCTTGGGCAAGTCACTTAACTTTTCTCTGCCTCAGTTTCCTCAAATGTAAATTGGGGATTCAATACTTGCTCTTAGACTGTGGGATGGGGACTGTGTTCTGATTGACTTTCATCTTAGTACAGTGCTTGTACACATAGTAAACACTTAATATATACCATAATTAATTAATGTCTATCCCTTTCCTCTGCTTCCCCAGAGGAATCATGTCAATTGGGTGTGAAGATGGTTTGTTAGGGGCGGTCTTTTCCATTGGCCAGGCTGGAAAGTTTGAATCATAAAACATATCTGGTGGGGTAGCTTAATAATAATAATGCTTGTGGTGTTTGCAAAGTGTTCACTATGTGCTAAACATTGTACTAAACACTGGGGTAGATGAAGGATAATCAAAACGGATGGTCCCTGGAATACACTGTATTCACAGTCTAAGGGAAAATAGATATTTAATCCCCATCTTACAGATGAGTGAATCGGCTCAGAGAAATGAAGTGACCGGCATAGTCACACAGCAGGCACGAGTCAGAGCCAAGATTAGAATCTTTGTTTGTCTGAGTTCCCTTATCGGAGGTGACTTGTAAAAAAAAGAGATGTAACTCTTCGAAACCACAGAAAAATCCTCTCCAAGTGATCCGAGGGAGTGAAGCCATACCTAGAGTGGTCTGAATGGGAAATTCAAATGGAAATCTTGTTATTACCTACCACTTCGTTTTGTTACTCACATTTTCCTCTCTCTCAGGTATCATTTCCTTCTCAGGCCTGTGGCTTATATCTCATCTAACTCATAGGTCTATTTTCCTAGTGCTTTTGGTCTCTTTAACGTTTCTCTATCCCTATTGGCATCATGAGTGCTGGTCAACCTAACCCATATCGTCATTCAAATTTCAGAGAAGAGATCAAAGGGAAACACTTGAGGTGAGAAACTGTCAGGAACTAGTTTATGGTCGATCATTTTCTTCCAGTATTGCTTCACAGCTTCCTGACCTTTTCATTTTTTCTCAGAATAAACTGACCTTTTTTCTGATCTGGGCATGGTAGGTTGTGTTACATTTACATTCTCTTTATTGTATCGTTTTAACCGATGATACAGAGAAATGCCAGACTAATGGAAAATGGATGAGATAGTATTGTTTAATGCATTTTAGAAAGGAAATGGACAAGTTAGGTTGTACTGCCTTCTTTTTGTTTGGCACCCCTTTTAAGAAGTGAAAAATTCCAGTGACCTCAGCAGAGTGAATTTAGCATTCACAAAATACACCTCCTACTGATTTTCCCAAATAAGGTCAGTGAAATGCTATACTGGACCAAGGTTTGAACCAGTTCATGGTGGGAGGGCAGAAACCCATATCTGTCTCCTCGCCAGCCTTCCTGGGCTTGGGGAATTCATATGAGGATACCCTCTAGGGTGATTGGTCTTGAGTTGTGGGGGTTGGGGTGGCCAGGACATGACTTTGTGGGAACTGGAAATTGCAGTTCTCAGAATGATCTCAGGGGGACCCCAGGGTTCCACAAGTTTCCTCCGATTTATCTACTCTTTGGTGTCATTTTACTACCCAGAAGAGCTGAATGTCATCTTCAGACTGAGATTTCACTGCACATTCCCTCTTCCAGATCATTTCTGAAAATGGTAACTAAAACTGACCTAGCATTACTGATCTCTAAAAACCTCAGTATTTTCATCTCCAAACCAAAACAAGATAGTGAATTCCTCCTTTTTGTTTCCTATAATTTAGTCAGTTCTCCCTCCAATATCATGAGCATTCAGTTGTTGTTTTTTTTAAAGTTATTGGAGTGGAAACTAGTCCAAGGTCTTTTGAAAAACTCTAAAACATATTTTGTTTACTGGTTCTTCTTTCTCCACCTACTAGCTGATTCTTTCCAAAAACTCCAATGGGTTAGTGAAATAAGATTTCCCATTTAAGAAATAATTCTTTTTCACCCCCACCTCCCAGTAAATTGTAGGCTTCTAAGCAAGTGCTGATCTTAAACTTAATCATTTATTCTATTAATTTTCCATGTAGAGAAGTGAGGTTTGCCAGTCTAATATTCCCAAAATTGCCTCTGGAAACATATTTTATAGATGAAAATTACACTGGTAGTCCCCATGGTTGTTGTAACAATAGGTTATACAGTCTTTCTAGAGTTAATAATAATGACAATGAGAAATAATAATCATGCTAGTAAGAATTGTGGTATTGGTTAAATGCTCATTATGTGCCAAGAATCATACTAATAATCGCAATAATAACAATACTTGTGGTATTAAATCCTTACTACGTGCCAGGCATTCATTAATTCAATTCAGTCATATTTATTGAGCACCGACCCTGTGCAGAGCATTGTACTAAGCACTTGGGAGAGTACAGTACAACAACAGACACATTCCCTGCCCACAATGAGCTTACAGCATAGATATAATTATGGTGCTTGGTAAGTCCTTACTATGTGCCAAGCACTATTCTAACTGCTGGGGCAAATACAAATTAATCAGGTTGGACACAGTCCCTGTCCACATGGGGCTCACACTCTTATCCCCATTTTACAGATGAGGTAACTGAGGCACAGAGAAGTTAATAACTTGCTTCCAGTCACAAAGCCGACTTGGTGGAGCCAGGATTAGAACTCATGTCCTTCTGACTCCCAGGCCTGTGCTCTATCGACAAAGCCATGCAATGGTGGATGCAAGCAAATCAGGTTGGACACAATTCCTGTCCCATGTGGGACTCACAGTCTCAATCCCCATTTTACTGAGGAGGTAACTGAGGCTCAGAGAAGAAAAGTGACTTGCCCAAGATCACACAGCAGACAAGCGGTGGAGCTGGGATTAAGGCTCATGACCTTCTGACTCCCAGGCCCGTGCTCTAGCCCCTACGCCATGCTGATTCTTCACTTAATACCTTGAGGATTTTGGTGGACTTCACCCACTTCTTGTCGCTCGTTTTTACTAACGTCATCATTTTGGCCAGCTCATCCTAGATGGTCATTGCAATTTGATTCAGTTCTGGATCATCCTTGCGATGTGCTGACTTGTTCTGTAAATTACCATACTGAAAAACAGATCCACCTTTGGGCTTCATCCATTCTCTGAGGTAAAAACTCAGCCGTGGGAAGAACAGTCATACTTTCCAGTAACTAAGGACTGGCTTGTACGGCACCATGGCAACTGTGCCCTTCTATGCCCAAATGACTTCCAGGGAATGACTCAGGCACTGGGGAGGTTAAGGCCCATGGTGCTTGGATTTCTTTAAGCAAAGGTGAGTCACAGTTATTGCCACAAATAACTCCAAACCCCAACAAATAAAGTCTACAGCCAGCAACCAAAACCCCTTATATAAGAGTGTGGAAAGAGGATGAAGAGAATCTCCTTCATCACTTTCCTCTTCAAATATGAAGGACAACTCTATAATGGAAAGATAGCCAAAATGTTGTTTTTTTGAAAGCACATTCTGTTTTGAATGCATCAACCGTTTAAAATACTATGTTTATTTCATGTTGGTTTTGAATACAATTGCAGTTCATAGCATCATGATCTCCAGAAACAGATCAACAAAAACTTTTTGATTTCTCACATTTACGTGCTTGAAGTTAGGGCCTCTTAAACCCAGTATGCACTGAATCCAAATAACATCCAGATGTATACTGTGGGTGAAGAATATTGGCCCCGGATGACCGCACTGCATATATTTTCTTGAGAACTCTGCCCGTTGGAATACAGGGGCGGGAAGGAGAGTCATTCAGGACAGATTTTGGGGACCTGTCATAGCCCAGGACTGAGAAAAATGAAAAAACCTGGGGTGCAATGCCTGATGAAGGTAAAGCAGTTTCAGGTAGATGTGTGGTATGACCATATGTTGAAGGGAATTTAGGGTCTGAAAATGACCATTTCCTGGCAATGGAGATATTTGTTTATTATTGTTATAATATAATAATAATAATAATGGTATTTGTTAAGTGCTTACTATGTGCCTGGCACTCTTTTAAGCACTGGGGTAAATACATGATAATCCCTGTCCCACATAGGGCTCGCAGTCTTAATACCCATTTTATAGATGAGGGAACTGAGGCACAGAGAAGTTAAGTGACTTTGCCCATGGTCACGTAGTAGGCAAGTGGCGGAGCTGAGAATAGAACCCAGGTCTTTCTGACTCTCAGGCTCGTGCTCAATCCACTAGGCCACATTTAACACGGACCACGTGCCAAGCATGGTATTGAATGCAAACAATCAAATTAGATACAGTCCCTGTCCCTAGTGAGGCATACAGTCGAAGATGGAGGAAGAACAGACATTTAGTCCCCATTTTACAAATCAGAAAATGGAGGTGCAGACAAGTTGAATGACTTGCCCAAGATCACGCAGCAGGGTCTAATCTAAGCCCCACTACTGCCTTAGGCAAGTCATTTAATTTCTCTGGGCCTCTTTTTCCTCATCTGTACCAAGGTGATTAAATACTTGTTCTCCCTTCTAGTCATTCATTCATTCAATAGTATTTATTGAGCGCTTGCTATGTGCAGAGCACTGTACTAAGTGCTTGGGATGAACAAGTAGGCAACAGATAGAGACAGTCCCTGCCGTTTGACGGGCTTACAGTCTAATCGGGGGAGACGGACAGACGAGAACAATGGCAATAAATAGAGTCGAGGGGAAGAACATCTCGAAAAACAATGGCAACGAAATAGAATCAAGGCGATGTACAATTCATTAACAAAATAAATAGGGTAACGAAAATATATACAGTTGAGCGGACGAGTACAGTGCTGTGGGGATGGGAAGGGAGAGATGGAGGAGCAGAGGGAAAAGGGGAAAATGAGGCTTTAGCTGCGGAGAGGTAAAGGGGGGATGGCAGAGGGAGTAGAGGGGGAAGAGGAGCTCAGTCTGGGAACGCCTCTTGGAGGAGGTGAGTTTTAAGTAGGGTTTTGAAGAGGGAAAGAGAATCAGTTTGGCGGAGGTGAGGAGGGAGGGCATTCCGGGACCGCGGGAGGACGTGACCCGGGGGTCGACGGCGGGATAGGCGAGACCGAGGGACGGTGAGGAGGTGGGCGGCGGAGGAGCGGAGCGTGCGGGGTGGGCGGTAGAAAGAGAGAAGGGAGGAGAGGTAGGAAGGGGCAAGGTGATGGAGAGCCTCGAAGCCTAGAGTGAGGAGTTTTTGTTTGGAGCGGAAGTCGATAGGCAACCACTGGAGTTGTTTAAGAAGGGGAGTGACATGCCCAGATCGTTTCTGCAGGAAGATGAGCCGGGCAGCGGAATGAAGAATAGACCGGAGCGGGGCGAGAGAGGAGGAAGGGAGGTCAGAGAGAAGGCTGACACGGTAGTCTAGCCGGGATATAACGAGAGCCCGTAACAGTAAGGTAGCCGTTTGGGTGGAGAGGAAAGGGCGGATCTTGGCGATATCGTAGAGGTGAAACCGGCAGGTCTTGGTAACGGATAGGATGTGTGGGGTGAACGAGAGAGACGAGTCAAGGATGACACCGAGATTGCGGGCCTGAGAGACAGGAAGGATGGTCGTGCCATCCACGGTGATAGAGAAGTCTGGGAGAGGACCGGGTTTGGGAGGGAAGATGAGGAGCTCAGTCTCGCTCATGTTGAGTTTTAGGTGGTGGGCCGACATCCAGGTGGAGACGTCCCGGAGGCAGGAGGAGATGCGAGCCTGAAGGGAGGGGGAGAGGACAGGGGCGGAGATGTAGATCTGCGTGTCATCTGCGTAGAGATGGTAGTCAAAGCCGTGAGAGCGAATGAGTTCACCGAGGGAGTGAGTGTAAATGGAGAACAGAAGAGGGCCAAGAACTGACCCTTGAGGAACTCCAACAGTTAAAGGATGGGAGGGGGAGGAGGCTCCGGCGAAGGAGACCGAGAATGACCGGCCAGAGAGGTAAGAGGAGAACCAGGAGAGGACAGAGTCCGAGAAGCCAAGGTGAGATAAGGTATGGAGGAGGAGGGGATGGTCGACAGTGTCAAAGGCAGCAGAGAGGTCAAGGAGGATTAGAATGGAGTAGGAGCCATTGGATTTGGCAAGAAGGAGGTCACGGGTGACCTTAGAGAGAGCAGTCTCGGTAGAGTGGAGGGGACGGAAGCCAGATTGGAGGGGGTCTAGGAGAGAATGG
This sequence comes from Ornithorhynchus anatinus, assembly GCF_004115215.2. NCBI lineage: Eukaryota > Metazoa > Chordata > Mammalia > Monotremata > Ornithorhynchidae > Ornithorhynchus > Ornithorhynchus anatinus. Next base: position 61,671,788 of record NC_041735.1, on the reverse strand, counting down.
GAGTTAAGGAATTCTAAGCATCGATTGTAGACGACTCGTTCTAGGATTTTGGAAAGGAAGGGTAGACAGTGAGCCTACTGAGGTACTGAGTCCAACCTATTTATAGTGTATCTACCCCAGGACTTGATAGAGTGCTTGATGCACAGTAAACATTCAACAAATACCACCATTATCAATAGAATTTTTAGGCTAGTGGAAAAACTGCAATTAGGACCTAGGTTTCCTGTTAACCTGTTCTGTAGTCTTTCCACTGGATCATTTATACATAATCTGATTCTGGTGCGGCAACCGTCCACAAAACCAGCCCATTCCCTGAAATGCAGAATCCAGAGATAAGAGATATTTTTCCAAGTCACAACAGGATAGTTGAGGGAAGACCAGGACTGACTCACTGGTAATAGGCCAGATATTAATTTAACCCTGCTGATGAATCCATCAATAAGTCATATTTATTGAGCACTAACAGTGTGCAGAGCATTTTACTAAGTGCTTGGCATAGCACAGTATAAGAATACAACAGTCACATTTCCAGACCAGAACTAGGTTGCAGCCTAGAGAGGGACATGGACATGACCCTAACTCTTGTAGGGCTGAGAGTTGGGGGGAGGGGGAGCGAAATAAGGGAACGAATCAGGGTGGTGCAGTAGGGAGCGGAATGAAAGGAAATGAGAGCTTTGTCAGGGAAGGCCTCTTGGAGAAATTGGGCCTGCAATAAGGCTTTGAAGGAGGGGAGATTAATTGCCTGTTGGAGATGAAGAGGGAGGGCATTCCAGTCCAGAGGCAGAATGTGGGCCAGAGGGAGGCAGCAAGATAGGTGAGAATCAAGTACAGTGAGTAGGTTGGTATTAGAGGAGTGAAGTGTGTGGGTTGGGTTAGTACGAGAGTTAGAGAGGTGAGATAGGAGTGGGCAAGGTGATGGCTGAAATCCCAAGCATGAAATAATGAAATGTCTTGTTGGGCAGCCTAAAGATTTGGCTATTAAATAGTATAGTAAATTATTTTCCTTCCTTCCTTTATGGTCTTCTTATTAGCTATGTAATGTCTTATGGTTAACCCTCTCCCTTGAGTTTGAGAATGAGGTTACGAGTGTTTTTTTGTAAATTGAAAGTCTTTGTAAAAGTATAACATTATTATCATAATTTTGGGTATTTACTGAACACCTAGTCACAGTGGACTGGGTAAAATAGCTGGGTACAATATTAGAGCATTCAATAGAAGTAAAATAAGTGACACCTGCCCCCCAGAGGCTTTATATTCTGTTGGAAGCTATTCACAATAACCAAACAAAGCCTTAAGAGATGTAATAGAATCCTACTTCACACTTCCCTAAGCTCCTGACCCAGTGTGATTTCTAGACAGATCCCTTGTAGCTCATCTTATTCTGAGTTCCCTGGGCACGGTTTGAGGTTTTAAGGTAAGCTGGGCTGGGAATGTTTGTGTAGCAAAGCAATCAATTATCTATTTTTTACCTTTAGATGGCATTTGAACTCCTGGACTGTGAGTCTTTCAAAAGGTTTGAGCCTCGAGGTAGCACATTCTTTACTGCTCCTGAAATGCAGCATTGTTTTTCTTTTTTTCCCCTTGAAACATCCATTCTCCACTCAACCCAGAACAGTTATGTTGCTACCATCTTATTTTTTAGTGTTCAACTAGTCTAGGATCTGTATAGTGTGTTAAAGAGAAATAAATGTCTATCAAGACTGCAGGCAGAATATTCTGCATTAGAAGGACTTGTTTTTCTGGTTGGACCTATACACCTGCTCTAAGGAATTTGAAATAATTCTCACAATTTCCAATACGATTTTATCTGCATCCTTCTATAATGGCTCTTAGTAATTTTGGAAATACTTGTACACGCCTGTTAGAATATATGTTTTCCTTCCGCAGTTTGCACAGAACTGACATAGAAGAATAGGGGAAGGAGGGGTCAGGAATTAAAAGCTGAAGAAGGAAATGGAAAAGACAAATTCCAGAGGAAAGATGTCAGACTTTTAGCCGGTCTTGTAAGGTCCTTAAGAGAAAGAATTATTTCTACTAGCTTTAGTGTATTGTTCTCTCCCAAACACATAGTGTAGTGCCCTGCACAGAGTAAATGCTCAATTAATACCACTGATTAATTGATTGATCTAACATGTATCAGTCTACTGTGTGTGTGATGGGCAGACATTCTTATATAGTGAATTGTCAGAATAACAAACCTCCTGGGCCCTCGACTGATATTTATTACTCCTCAAAGGTTTCTACTACATGTAGCACGGTTTAGCTGATCAATACTTGCAAAAATTTAGAGACTGTTTCTCCTTTTATGCTTTTTGTGTGCCTTTTTGTGTGCTTTTTGTGTGCCTGTGGGCACATATATATGGATGTGTGTGTGTGTGTGTTTGTGTGTGTGTGAGTGCCTACATGAATGTTTGTGATTCTAGATGACTTCTCTAACCTTTACAAGGGATTAAAACCAAAGCACAACTGAAGTCTTTAAGGAAACATATTCTATGTTTGTGGATCATGTCTTGGAAGCAAGCTGAATATGGTACAAGGCTGGAACTTTACCTAGTTGTTAATTGGCAGGTTAAACTTTTATGGGTTTCTGGTACCCTGGCATACATGACTATTAAAATTTGCAGGTGGTTCAAGGGGAGGGGGAAGTGAGTTCCTGTGTTAGTAATATATCATAAAACTCTATATTTCATGTGCCTGTTGTGAAAGTGGAGACTTTAATACTCTTTCACAATATAAGCTGATTAAGGAATCTTTATGGATCTCATTAACTGCATGTTTTTTTCATAGAACAGTGAAAAGTGTAATGCCTATGGACAGGAGCATAGAAAAAATAATTAGCCATGGTGGTGCCTTTTTCACCAAAAAAAAAAACTTAGTGGTACCCACTGCTCTTCAGAAGTACAAGTTTCAGTGTGCAAACAATCTGCCCAATTCAGAATGAACATTGTTTTTTTTCTCTATTATTCCCCAAATTATTTTTAAGGAAAAGGGAAATGTTTGTTCAGTTGGCTTTTTGTTTATTGAATCGTTGTGTTACATTTAAATGGCAGTATAATTCTGCCTCAATGATTTCAGCTGGAAGTTGAATGAGAGGCACTGGAGCCAGTTGTTTGATTCTGGTTTGGAACCTACCCTGCCTTTGAAGTTGTCTTTTATATCTCCAGTACTTTGCAATTTCTTTTAAACACAAATGTGGCCTAAAATCAACATATTCTGTAATGGAAAATTCTAGACTGTAAGCTCTTTGTGGACAGGGAACATTTCTATCCACTCTGTCACAATGTACTCTCCCACTCACAGTACAGTGTTCTGCACACAGAAAGCACTCGATAAATGATTGATTGATTGAGCTCTATCTCCATCACAATGGTATTTGGGCTTGTTTTCTATTTTGGAAAATATCAAAATGAATTAAAATATCCTTTTTGTGTCTTTCCAAACTAGTGGAAATTACTTTCCTCCACATTCACAGTGTCAATCAGTCAATTGTATTTACTGAGAACATCTTGTGTGCAGAATACTGTACTAAGCCCTTGGAAATGTGCAGTATAACAGAGTGGGTAGAAACATTTCCTGCCCACAACAAGCTGACAGTCTAAAGGGGGAGACAGACAATATCAGTAGATAAATGTCTTTTGTCAAATTCTGAAATCTAATTTTCTTCCCTGCCATTTTTTGATAAGGCCAAAATAAGTAGTGTTAGGATACCTTGTGAGGTTTAAATTGAAAGTGCTTTAAGGAATATCACATACCAAATTTGAAAACTTTTTAAAGGGAACATTATTAATTCAAGAGAATCTTCATCATTTGAACTGCTTGAGAGAGCTGCTAAATATTAGGAGAACATTAGTGACATTTGTTAATCTGTTGGTTTATCTATAGTCATCCTTTCACATTGAATGCCATTTCTCATTTAATCAATTTCATTTCATGCTTCAAGTCTCATTAATATAATTATCTCTCAGTTTTATTAACTATATTAATATATCATTATATAATCAGGCTATTACTCTGTAATGAATACTGCATACTTCAAATCTCTGACCATTTTTTAGACCACACAGAAAAACTAAAGAAATTGTAAGTTTCCACATTGCATGCAGAATTATTTGAGATTATCATTGTTATTATTATTATCACCTCCATCATCATAATTTTAATCAAACTTAAAGTTCAAAAAAGTATTTAGCTGGGCATCAGGGTGGGTAAATTCAGTTAAGATTATTTTTGGTCACCTGTGAATTTAGGTAGCATTGACACAATTATCAACTTTTATGAGACTAACAGGCCTACATGAGAAATAGTTCCATGGTTCAGCATTCTGGATAAAGATCCTTTTAATTTCAGAAACAATAGCAGGAAATAGACCCACAGAGATTGGTAAAGTAGGATGTTACTTCTAAGCAATTAGATTTTGTGTAAAATAAACTCTCTCTGTTGTTTTCACCTTGGAAGTTCAATTTCCTCTGGACCCTAAGCTCGCTGAGGACAGGGAACCGCTGTCCCAACTTCGTGATATTGTGCCATCCCAAGTGCTTAGTACATTACTCTGTACTTGTTCTTGTCTGTCCGTCTCCCCCGATTAGACTGTAAGCCCGTCAAACGGCAGGGACTGTCTCTATCTGTTGCCGACTTGTTCATCCCAAGCGCTTAGTACAGTGCTCTGCACATAGTAAGCGCTCAATAAATACTATTGAATTGAATGAATGAATACTCTGCACAGAGAAATCACTCAATAAATGTGACATTGATTACCACAGGCACGACTTGAAATGTCATTTGGGAGGACACTGAAGATGACAGGATTGTGTTTCTTTTTCAACAAGTAGAATGGTAATTGACAATTTCAAAAATTGTGCTAGGAGACTCACAGTGATTAGGGGGTATTTCAAGATGATCAGAATAAAAATACCTTATGAATCTATTAGTTACAATAGACTCTTCACCCTCCTCCTTCCCCCACCCCAAATAGTTCCACTAGCCTAATTCCATCAACCTTGGATATAGCACGAGGAAAAATCAAGTGGAGTGCAATTACAGAAATTGTAGAAGAATAAATAAACTAAACAGAAAACTCTCCATATAGCAGACATTCTAATGTGTAATATAAGAGCACATGGTATTCAAGCTAATATTTACTTTACTCCAAACAAATTCAGAGGTAGGGCAAGGTAGCATTATGATTCCTGAAACTTGTGTTGATTTATGTTTGAATCGTGGACTTCTCTTAAAGATGATATGAAGTAGATGTTAAGATATTTCAATCTCTTCTAAACTTTCAAGACTACCATTTCACACAAAACACTTAAATTCAAAGGGAAGTTTGATGAGGGAAGGAGGAAATTGCAAGTAAATGGGTTTTTAAAAATATTTAAGAAAATGACTGGGGAAAACTGAGCTAAGCAGGTCATATTTAGTCTTATATCTTTGAATCCTACCCTAGAAACCATCTCAAATTCAGTGGAAAATCTTTCTCTTTTCCCCGTTTTATTATCACAAAACAATTTGCTACCTTGTGCTTTCTGAAAATGCCACGCAGTCAATTTTACCCAGCTGCATATACTGTAGATCTACTATGTTCCAGTGGACTGCTTCAGTGTTAAATATTTATTGATCTCCAATAGTGTTTCCAATCAGGAAAAAGCACCACTGGGTAGAAGAGTTTCTAATGGCAAACTAGTGAACATCCTTGCTGTATTAATAGGGTAGATAAGATAATAATAATAATGATAATGATGGCATTTGTTAAGTGCTTACTATGTGCAAAACACTGTTCTAAGCACTGGAGAGGATACAAGGTGATCAGGTTGTCCCATGTGGGGCTCACAGTCTTCATGCCCATATTACAGATGAGGTAACTGAGGCCCAGAGAAGTTAAGTGACTTGCCCAAAGTCACACAGCTGACAAGCGGCAGAGCCAGAATTTGAACCCATGACCTCTGACTCCTCGGTCTTTCCACTGAGCCATGCTGCTTCTAAAGAGAGTTTAACCACCTCATGAAGGGAGTGGTTGACTACAGGAAAGGGTAGATTCCTCACAGAATAAAAATTCTGTGGGGAGTGAGCAGGCTGGAGAGATTCAGAGAATGTTTTGAGCATGAAGAGAGCCCCCAAGGGAACTCTACTTTCTTCCTTGTGCTTCCCGACCACAAAATCTACTCTAGGTCAGCTTAATGATGATGAAATATGGGTACGATCTTGATTCTATCCCCCCCTTTGATTCTATTTATTCCCCTTGATTCTATTTATTCCCCTTGATTCTATTTATTGCTATTGTTCTAGTCTGTCCATCTCCCCTGATTAGACTGTAAGCGCATCAAGGGGCAGGGACTGTCTCTATCTGTTACCGATTTGTACATTCCAAGCGCTTAGTACAGTGCTCTGCACATAGTAAGCGCTCAAAAAGTACTATTGAATGAATGAAAAGTACAATCCCTACCCGTCTGTGTCCTCAAAATTCTGGGGGGAGCCTATGTTGAAGAGCAGGGAGCACTTTTCTAGAAAGGAGGCAGCATTAGTCTCAAAAGAAGATATAGCTGATAACTATGGCAGGATTTAGGGGTCTACTATGTGCCAAACACTGAATTAAGCTTTACTCATATTAATGTCTGTCTCCCCTTCTAAACTTTAAGCTCATTATGGGCAATGTCTGTTAATTCTCTTGTATTCTACTCTCCCAAGTGCTTAGGTGAGTGCTCTGCATATAGTTAAGTGCTCAGTAAATACCATTGATGTCTGATTAAGGTAGATAAAAATCAATCAAATCAGGCAGAAGGAATTCAGAGTCAAAGAGAGCCTTTGTACCAAGAAATAGTGTGGGGAATCAGGGAGGTCCAAGTGAGAAAGAAGTGTGGCCTAGTGAAAAAAGCTCGGGCCTGGAAGTCAAATGACCTGCATTCTAATCCCTGTACTTATACTTGTCCGCTCTGTGACCTTGGGCAAGCCACGTAAATTCTCTGGACCTCAGTTAACTCATCTGTAAAATGGGGATTAAGATTGTGAGCCCCAGGTGGGATATGGATTTTGCCCAATCTGATTAGTTTATACCTACTCAGCTCTTAGGACTGTACATGCCAGAGAGTAAGCACTTAACAAATACCATAAAAAAAAACCCAAAAACAGAGCAGCGTGCGAAATTACACTTCCCAGAAGACATCTGCACTGACACGTGAACGGAGGCCTGTCCTAATTGTTTGGGGAATCTGAAGTAATCACCACAGCTATTGTTTTAGTGGTAATTGCTAAGCACTTATTAGGCACCAGGCACTGTTCTAAGCACTGGAGTAGATATTAAGTAATCAGGTTGGACACAGTCCATGTCCCACATGGGTCTCACAGTCTTAACCCCCATTTTTCAGATGAGGTAACTGAGGCACAGAGAAATTAAGTCGACTTGCCCATCGGCTATGGCTGATGAAGTCCATGCAAGGAATTCTTCAAGGAGAATGACCTCATTTTATACATCTTTTGCCTTTCTGCATTCTCTTCAAAATATTTCACTTTTATACATGCCTTCTGGCTTCTTTGCAAAAATAGCTGCTAGGATGTAGTCTTTAGGAAGGTTCATTAAAAATTACAAGCATTTGCCATGACTGCACTGCTCTATGAAAGGTTCCTGCAGGTTGTTTCCGAACGCTTGGGCCACGGAATGGTTTTGCCATGCCTTTCTGGTGCTTCCTGCAGGCCCGGCACCTGCAGATGTCTACCCGCAGACAAGACCCGGTCCAATCGGCAGCGCTGAGCTTCAGAAATGAAAAGCTTGGCTGTCGGATGTCAGAGGGAGCAGAAGATGCACACTTTCTCCCCAGATCCAGATGAGATCATTTGCTAGACTAAAGAGTCAAGTCAGGAAGAAACATCACTTTTTAAATGTAGTTTTCCTGCCCTGGGAACAGGCAAACTATCTGATTACCCAGGAAGATTTATTTATTTTTCCAGACTGTTGACATGAAGCCTGTATTTCAACCCCAAGAATAGGTGCATTTCCTGCAGTTATTCTATTTTCAAAAATCACCGATCCCTTTGGGGCTGCATTTTGTGAACACTGGAGCTAACATTTTAAGAGCCTTCTCCCTTTAATGGGCAAACTAAAGTATAGTCATCTTTTCTTTTTTGTTTTTGTTTGAATGACACTTCATAGTTTAGAACCCAAGAAGGGAATTGTATATTCTGCTCTTGTTATTTGGATTGTTCAGTATACAACTTGTAGTTCATCTCTCAATATCCTTCCGGTTTAACCTTTTATTTTTAAATGCACATAAAACCGATGCTGCGTTCAAAGTGAACTTCAGGAGCCATCCAATGACAATTGTGTTAATAACAGATAAATCCATTATCTACTCTGTTACTACAGTGAGGAGTAGATAGTTGGGTAATGAAGGGACACAACAGTTCAATTGAATTTTGCTTGCTGCCTTGATTTGTTTGTGCCATTTCAATTAACAAGATTGACTTATTTATTTGTTTTTGGATTTTTTCAAAGTCATGAATCTTCCGTGGAAACATCTATGGGAAGAGAAAAACAGCGATGCTGTCATTTGACCTTTCTGTTTAGGCCGTGTTTTAACCAGGGGCTACATCATCATGGTTTCAGTGAAGGGGCTGAGTGGAAAATATTTCACAGTTCATACCCAGACGTTGGTTTGCAAGGGGCCTATTAGGAATATAGCAGATTAGCTCCAAAATAAGTCATATAAACATTTTTTCCATAAACTTTGCATTAAAATGAGGAAATGGTAAGGTTTTTTTAAAAAACCTTTGCTGAGGTAAGCACATAATCTTTAATGGAAGTAAAGTACTCCTCCATGTGAGGTAAATGAACTCTTCCAAATGACAGGTTTTAAATTATTGCTTCCTCCCATTCCAATGGCTCACAAGCTGAGGTCTAAGTTTGCATAGGTTTCATTCTCCAGATCTGACTCAGTAGAGGTACCCCAAGTTCCTCCAGTCTTCCCAGAGCAAACTCTTCCTTGAATCTGTTCCTCCTTCTCCTTCTCCTCCTCCTCTAAACTGCCCACTTTCAGTTTTGGATGACTGACACCAGAGGATTTGAGAAGAAAATAATTGAAGAAAGGGACTGAAAAGGTGGCAGTGTTGCATTTTTCAGTTGAACATGAAAATAAGTGGAACCTTTAGGGAAGATACCCACCCCAGATCATTTACCAAGTCACGGTTGGCCCTCAGAACTGCTCTACTTCTTTGGATCTGTCTTAGCAAAATCTGGATGTAGGGCTCAGGACTGTGTTCTGCATAAGTCATTCATTACTGCTGAAGAGAAGACCGTGTGCCTAACACTGTACTAGATGCTTGGGAGAGAAAACAATGGAGTAGAGTTAGTAGAGAAAGAGGAAGAAGTATTCTAGACTAATCTATGCTAATAGGCTTCCATACTATTTGTCAGAGTTTCCATCAACCTGTCTGCTGAAAATAAGAATGTTAAAGTAGACAAGAATGAGGCACAGACATTCTGTGACAGAATCATGGAAGAAAAGGGAATGAGGGTAGGAATCTGATCTGATATGAAAGGCAGGAGTCCCTTTGGTAACAGGAGATAGGGGAAAGAGAAGAAGCAGAACAATTATATTTGTCCCAAACCATATATCAAAATAATATGGATGGGGAATCAATCAATCAGTCAATCAATCAGTGGTATTTATTGAGTCCTTACTGTGTATTAAGCACTTGGGAGAGTACACTACAGAAGAAGTAGCAGACACTATCTGTGCCCATAATGACACACAAAAATGAAGATTGAGAAATGACATTCGGGTGGTGGTGGAGACAGGGGTGTGTATAAATTGTCTTTGTTTTCTAAATTGACTTCTCCATCCTAAATTGATAAAGTTTAGTTCTTCTCTGCAGCCCTGAGTTGGAGAACTGAAATAGATTCAGTCTATTATACCATACATGTTCCAAATGCATCATGGTGAAAGGTTTTTAAGAAAATTAATAGCTGCAAATACATCAGCATTCCATCAAAAGCTGCCTTATGGGTAGCTGAAAAGTTCTTTTCCAAAATTATAGCTGGATTAAATTGGTTCAGCAGTTTTATTAATCCTCATGCTTGTTTTTACAATCCAATTACCTCAGAATTCTGCGGTTTATTCAGAACAGGTATCTTGGTTGTAATTTCCAAAAATACACTGATATGTTTTATGAACTTTTAAAACCTAACAGCCTTGAATGGTTTCAAAAAATGAATGAGTCAACACATATTTCATGATTTCCCTTACTTTTCGTTATTCATTCAATGCTGAAATCATATGCTGAAAAGGTTTTGAAAACTATGAAAACAGAAAAATTTTGCTGAGCCTCTCTGAAAAGTGGATATGTCTTAACACCATGATGTTTCACTAACAGAACTATCAATGAGATACATAGTTTAAGCCATTCATTAGATTTATCTAGTTGGTTGGAAAATCCATCTTGAAACTTATTTGGGTCAACGGTGTCCGCAAATGCCTCGCCAATAAAATTTACTATTAAAATGCTTATTTGCTTGTATTGCATTGGGCAGTACACTTCAAAGCATCCTCATTTAGTACTCTCTGATGTTAAATGGGATAGCTTTTTTTTTTAATTGGTAAGGCATATGGGAAATATACTCTTTGAAAATGGCGTGACTAGGCCTTGTCCACAGGATTTTGGAAAACATGCCCTTTCACTTATCTACTTCACTAGTTTACCCATTCACATGCAGTGATACTGGAAGTATTGCCTACAAGCAATTCACTTAAAAAAAACGAAGTGGCAGAACAGCACCGTAATATGTCGTAATAATACGACTTCTGGGGGATGAGTTGCAAAAGTGAAAATATTTGAAAATAAGGTCCTATTTCTATTAGTAAGAAAATGTCATCACACTGGTATGAAAAATGCAAAGACCTAGAGACAGAGGGAAGGGGAAAGCAGAGGCGGGGGTCAGAGGGGGGATGGTTGAGGAAGATTAGGTGAGGGGGTGCAGAAGACATCAAGGGGAGAGATAGTGGAGTGTGGGTTGGGTGATGGGAGCCACAGAAAATATGGGGAGGAACGCTCAGCATCATGAAGGAATTTTAGATGACTTCTGGTGGCTCCACTGACTCCAAAATGGTCACCGTGGCCGATGGTGGAGATCTCTGACTGTCCCACCAATCTGGCCATCACCAGGAAGAGGTAGGGAGGAAACCGCAGTAGCAGTGGTAGCCTGGTGGGCAACCAGCAAGGCTACCTTCCATTCCTCAGTCTTTGCCACCCTCCTTTCTCCCTCCAAGAGACATTTCCAAGTCAGACAGGAAGAGAGTGTCTTCCTGAAATTCCAGAATAGATGTTAACAATTTGTATTCTAGATCGGATCCCAACCTGTTTGAGAACCATGAGCTGCTTGCTTATTGGAATGGGTAGTTTGGATATCGTGGAGCAAAATGGAAATCAACTCCTTTTCAGCGCTAAAATGGAGGTGGCATTTAGTCCCATTCATTCCATTGTATTTATTGAGCGCTTACTGTGTGCAGTACCCTAGACTAAGCATTTGAAAAGTACAGTTCAGCAATAAAGAGAGACAATCCCTGCCGGCACCGGGCTTATGAAAGCAGATTTCAGCCAGCGATCTCCAAATGTGAATTGCACATACTAAACAGTTTAGTTTTTAGAAATATAGAACTCAGAGATTTTGTTTAACACCCTCATGGATCCATTTTATTCACCATTCCTATATCAGCAAACTAACCATGCTGTATGCAAAAGCGAATTTATATTCAAACTCTCAGAACTTTTGAAAATTACTGGTGACCTCAGGTTTCTAATCTTGAAAATTGTTTGTGAGCATGCACACACAAACACATATACTCACCCATGCATGATCCTAGAATTGCTTTTGTTTACCCTCCCTCGCCCTTATTTCAAGTCTAGTTGTATACTTTATGAATCCACAAATGATTGCCTTTATTGAAAGGTTTGTGTGTTATTCAAGATGACTTGTAAAGTTTACTCAATCTTCCCTAGCAAAGGAAACAGGAAATACCAGAGAACACTAGACTCAGCAAACCAATAAAATTTAGAATGCAGCCCATTATTTCTAGAGACTTTTCACATAACACTTTGGGAAGCAATGACTAATTAGTTTTTGGCTTTAACAATAATAGTTTCAGGGCTTTTTTTGTTTTGTTTTTATTGCTTTCATATTAAGTAGGGGAGGGAAAGTGGCTCAGAATGATGAAATATTGGCAGTGAATGCACTTGCTTCCCAGTAGGAGCTCAAGTCTTTGATCCCAAGTACAATTATGTTTCCTGCTCAGCCTGCATTACCATACTGCTGAGCTTACGACCAATCGTTTCAGTCACGACAGCATCTTAATACACTTTTTGTTTAATAACTAATTGATGACTTTAAAGAAATGGGCTCTGCTTTCCTCAGTGGCTACGTCACTCCCCGGAAGGAAGTTCTGGAAGGGTAACATCGGGTATTTCAGTCTCGTAGGTCATCACTCAGGGTGGAGGACAAGTGTCTAAACCAGTTCACTGCACCAAGTGGCCATGCAATAAATGCTGCTTCTGCTATTAATACTAATCCTGGCATTGCCATTTGCCCGCTGTGTGACCTTGAGCAAGTCATTTCACTTCTCTGTGCCTCATTTGTAAAATGAGGATTAAGACTTTGAACCCTATGTGGTACAGGGACTTACCTTGTATCTACCCCAGTGCTTAGTACAGTGCCTGGCACATAGTAAGTGCTTAACAAATGCCACTATTATTATTATTATTCTCTGTGCCTCAGTCACCTCATCTGTAAAATGGGGATTAAAGCCGTAAACCCCATGTGGGATGGGGACTTTGTCCAATCCGATTCGCTAGTGCCAACCCAGTGCTTAGTATAGTGTGGGGCACATAATAAGCACTTAACAAATACTTTAATTATCAATATTATTATTATTACTGGTGCTAATATCACTAATACTGCTAATTCATTCAATAGTATTTATTGAGCGCTTACTATGTGCACAGCACTGTACTAAGCGCTTGGAATGAACAAGTCGACTACTAGAATAGGTCCAAATCAATCAGGGTTCCACAAGGTAGGGATTTGTTTTTTCAAATCCTATATTCAATTTTGCATCTGCATTAAATTCAAATGTTATATTTCTTACCTGGCACCTTAAAGAAATGGAAATGGTGTCATGTTCAATCTTAAGCTTAGAGAAGAGAGAAGCAGTAAGAATAATGATGATTGCATATATTTATTAAGAACTTACTATTTACCAAGCATTTTTGCTAAGCACTGGATGGACAGAAGATAATCAGATACAGTTTCTGTCCCATTAGAATTTCAGTCTAAGGAGAGGAGGGAGGAAGAACAGACTTTTTTTTTCCTCCATTTAGCAGGTGAGGAGACTGAGTTCCCCCTTGAAAAATAAAGTGGCTTGTCTAAGGTCACTCTTTAAGCAAGTGGTGGAGACAGGGAGCAGGAAGATTAAAAGAGGGTTTCCTTTTTCTATTTTAAAATAGAAGCTATTTTCTATGGATTCTCAGATAGCTTTTATGTTTCCTTATCTAAGTGAACCAACCTAACTTTTTCTTTCACTGGTGTTTAGAAATTCAATTTTTAACTTTCCAAAGATGGTGGAGCGGGGGAGAAGAGAACTGGAGAGAAGGATGGAGGAGAAGGAGGAAGGAGTGTGGGTAGCACTGAGTAGAAGAAAGAGAACCCTCTTTAGAGTCTCAGTAACTTGTCCAGCTCATCCAATCCAACCATGACAGTGCTTCTCAATTAATCTAGCCTGTTGATTTCTCCCAGTTACATATGCTCTCCTTACTTTCTGGCCATTAATTGAAGGTAGGAATTGCTGAATTTCCATCATACTGGTTAATTTCCTCCTCTACAATATAAACTCTCTATGGGCAGGGACATCTTCCAACTGCTATATTGTACTCTCTCAGTGCTCTGCACATAGTAAGCACAGTAAGCACTCAATAAATATGATTGGCTGACTGACTGACTCTATTTCAAGCCCTAGCCTTTTAGCCCAGGGACAGACCTGCACTAGCAACTCCTAACTTTCCTACACCCGGGGACACAATATAGTACTTCAGCTTTGAACTCAAAGAAATAAACACCCTGAATATGGGGATCCCTTTTCTTAAAGCTCTTTTATGAGTTTTTCTTTTTACAACACAGACGTGTGACTCTCTTTGTTCCATTTTAAATGCATGAATAAAATACAAATACGCTGTTCAAATAGAAAAGCGGGAATGCTTCAGTAAAATTTGAGTGGACTGCACGAAACACCCTGGCACATGATGGAAGACCTGAAAAAGGGTGGCCAGGACCTGGATCTAATTTCCAGTTTTTAGGGCTGCCCAGAACATGTCTGCACTTTGGAACACAAATGCTCAGAGGACAAGCCAAATGCCCTTTCCACAAATTATTCTTGTGAAGCAGGCCACCCAGTAAATGGCCTGCAGAATTAAAAATCAAGATCCCTGGCCCACAGTTTCAACCTTAGGGTATCATGGGAAACTGCTTCCCACAGAGTCATAAGTCAATTTTTTTTTTTAGTTTGGACAAATTGCTGAATTGCAGTTCTGTATTTTTTTTTAATCTGCTTGTCATAGTTAACTTTGCTGATTTTCCCAACCCCCCCAAAATACATTCCCTTAGAGGTTTTAAAGATGTTATAATACGGTATCTGTCTAGAAATATATTTGACCCTCAAATATATTTTGTGTTCCCTAGCCCTGTTGCTGAAGATGGTGTCTTACATACACATAATTTAAACATATCATTGTAAGAACTATTTACTGGTTCTGAATTAATAGCTAGCAGAGCATCTTAAACAGGAGACATTCAGGAGCCAGCTCTGGACTTCGTAACTTGGTTCAGAGATAAATCTTGGGACTTAATTCATTCAATTCTATTTACTGAGCATTTACTGTGTGCAGAACACTGTACTAAGTGCTTGGGAAGTACAATTCAGCAATAAAGGGAGACAATCCCTGCCCACACCAGGCTTACAGTCTAGAAGTCGGGGAGACAGACATAAAAACAAATAAACAGGCATCAATATAAATAAACAGAATTATAGGTACATACATAAATACCCAAGTGCTGTGGGGCAGAGAGAGGGAGAGAGTTGGGGAGACATGGAGGGGGTGGGGAGCTGAGGAAAAAGAGGGCTTAGTCTGGGAGGGCCTCTTGGAGGAAGTGAGCCTTCAGTAGGGCTTTGAAGGGGGGAAGTGTGATTGGCGGATTTGAGGTCAAATCTGTTCCAGGCCAGAACAGGGACGTGGGCCTGGGGTCAGTAGTGGGGCAGGTGAGAACAAGGCAGAGTGAGAAGGTTAGCACCAGAGGAGCAGAGTATGAGGACTGGGATGTAGAAGGAGAGAAGAGAGGTGAGGTAAGAAGGGACAAGGAGATGGAGAGCTTTGAAGCCAATAGTGAGGAGTCTTTGTTTGATATGGAGATAGATAGGCAGCCAGTGGAGATTTTAGAGGAGGGGAGTGACATGCCCAGAAGGTTTCTGTAGAAGTTAATCCGGACAGCAGAGTGAAGTATGGACTGAAGTGGGGAGAGACAGGAGGTTGAGAGATCATAAAGGAGGCTGATGCAGTAATCCAGTTGGGATAGGATGAGTGATTGTACTAACAAGGTAGTGGGACTTTCCACGGGACTTCTAACCATGAGCTCTCATTTTGTGAGACCATTTTGAGGTTAAACCTGGATCAGTGGAAGGGCAGTAGTCAGTGTTTGAGGAAAGAGGATGTGGAAGAGAATTTGCTTTTTGACCTGACTGCCTTCCACTCAAATCATTGTCTGGTTTTCTTATGAAAGAGGTCCTTTGAAGAGACAGCTCCTTTATTGCAGTTGCCAGTGAGGACAACCTTGGTTTATAAGATGGTCAGCCCTGCTGTGGGTCCAGTGGGGAGTTCACAGCTCTGAATCTCAGGAGATCATGGAGGACACCCTCTCCATCCATATTGCTACCAAATGAATGCAATCCCTCATCTGAATTCCTTCATCAGCCTCCCTGATGAACTCCCCAACTCCTGTCTCTCCTCACTCCAGTCCATACTTCACTCTGCTGCTCGGATCATTTTTCTACAGAAAGCATTCTGTCCGCATCATCCAGCTCCACAAAAAACTCCAGTGGTTGCCCATCCACCTCTGTATCCAACAAAAACTCCTCTCCATTTGCTTTAAAGCAGTCCATCACCTTGGCTGCTCCTTCTTCACCCTGTTGCTCTCCTTCTACAACCCAGCCTGTTCACTTGACTCCTTTAGTGCTAACCTTCTCACTGTGCCTCCATCTCGCCTGCCTCGCCAGCGACCCCTAGCCCATGTCCAGCCGCTGGCCTGGAACCCTCTTCCTCCTCTAATCCGACAGACAATGACTCTCCCTTGCTTCAAAGCCTTAATGAAGATACATCTCCTCCAAGAGGCCTTCCCAGACTAAGCCCCACTTTTCCTCATCTCCCACACCCTTCTGCATCACTCTGACTTGCTCCTTTTATTCCCCTCCCAATCCCACAGCACCCAGGTACATACCTGCACTTTTATTTTTCCCTTGGCTCCCCCGCCCCCCTCAACCCCAAATCACTTATTATATGCATATATACATTAGAGAAGCAGTGTGGTTTAGTGGAAAGAGCCAGGGCTTGGAAGTCAGAGGTCATGGGTTCTAATCCCGACTCCACCACTTATCGGCTGTGTGACTTTGGGCAAGTCACTTAACTTCTCTAGTCCTCAATTCCCTCATCTGTAAAGTGGGGATTAAAACTGTGAACCCCACGTGGAACAATCAAATTACATTGTATCTCTCCCAGCGCTTAGAACAGTGCTTGACACATAGTAAGCATGTAACAAATACCATCATTAGTATTATTATTATATCTATAATTTTATTTACTTGTATTGATGTCTGTCTCCCCTACTCTAGACTGTGACCTCGTTGTGGTCAGGGAATTTCACTGTATATTGTTATATTGTACTGTCCCAAGTGCTTAGTACAGTGATCTGCACACAGTAAGCACTCAATAAATATGTCTGAATGGATGAATGAATGACTATATTCAACCTGATTATCTTGTATCTACCCCATTGCTTGCTACAGTGCCAGGCACATAGTTAGCACTTAACAAATACCATAGAAAAGCAATTAATCTTTTTACAGTATTTTTAAGTTCTTACTATGTGCCACACACTGTTCTAAGCACTGGGATAGATACACGGTAATCAGATTGGACACAGTCCAGTCCCACATGGACTCAAGAGTCTGAATCCCCATTTTATAGATGAAGTATTATTCAATAGTATTTATTGAGTGCTTACTATGTGCGGAGCATTGTACTAAGCGCTTGGAATGAACAAGTCGGCAACAGGTAGAGACAGTCCCTGCCGTTTGACGGGCTTACAGTCTAATCGGGAGGGGCTTACAGTCTAATCGCGAATAATGTTGGTATTTGTTAAGCACTTACTATGTGCAGAACACTGTTCTAAGCACTGGGGTACATACAGGGTAATCAGGTTGTCCCACGTGAAGCTCACAGTTAATCCCCATTTTACAGGTGAGGTAGCTGAGGCAAAGAGAAGTTAAGTGACTTGTCCACAGTCACACAGCGGACAAGTGGCAGAGCCGGGATTCGAACTCATGACCTCTGACTCCCAAGCCCGTGCTCTTTCCACTGAGCCACGCTGCTTCTCTTGAAAATTATGCACATAGAAGTTAAGTGACTTGCTCAAGGTCACATAGACAAGTGGCGGAGCCTGGATTAGAACCCAGATCCCCCTGACTTCCAGGTCCATATTCAGTCCACTAGGCCATGCTCCTTTTTGTGTCTGGTGAGTGCTCACTCTGTGCAGAGTCCTTGACTAAGCGCTTGGGAGAGCACAGTAGCATTGGTAGACACAAGCCCCAGCCTCATGGTGCTGACAGTCTAGCAGGGAAGCTTACAGTTTTGCCTTTAACTGGTTTCCATGGACACATGCCTGTGACATCCCATTGTCCCAATTTGGTCATTGCAGTCCATGCCCCTGTGGGAATATGCCTTTTAGGGACAAGCAAGTGCATCCGGCATTGGGCAAGCCACAAATAATTGATTGCTCGGCACGGGTTGTCGATCCTGAAATCTCAAACTGAGGCTTATCCTTCGTTCTACAGGCAAGAGTCCATTGTCAGCCAATGAAATTGATATTTGTTCAAACCCGGGGCATTCTAGGTTGGTCTCATCCCCAGTGCATATGGAAAGGTTTATACTCTTCACCCCAGTTTCTTCTTCTGCATATGGGGTTCGTGCTCCTTTGCACTGACTTCAGAGATTTGCTTTAGAAATCTGTGAGACAATGCATATAATTGCATTTAGGACTGATGGGGAAGATGGGGAAGAAAATTCATTTTCTTATTTTATCACTGAGTGATCGAATGATACCAATTGATAATGCATTCATAGATGAATTATCCCACCCACAGGTACAAAGTATTTGAACAATGCAAAAAAGTCATGTTATGGTGAAATAATAAAAATTAATAACTCATTTATTAGTGACTATCATGTTTCTCTCTTGTGGCTGTTTTGTTTTAAAATACCAAGGGAAAATATGAGGAGTGCAAGTTTGATAATACTTATTGATCCCAAAGAACATGGTGTGGGTGTAGTTGGTAACCCTTCACATGAAATAATTTGATATATAACAGAAACTCAAACAAAAATTCAATCAGAAGCTCCTTACTGTTGGCTTGAAAGCACTCAATCGGGTCTTCCCCTCTAACTTTATCTCAACGATCTACTTCTACAACAAAGACTTCATACTTCCTCTAATGCAAAACTACTCACTCTACCTTGAGCTCATCTCTTTTGTCGCCAAACCCTTGCCCACATCTCTCCCTCCCGCTTCTCATCCCTCACAGATAATAATAATAATGATGATGATGGTGGTATTTAATAATGGTGGTATTTGTTAAGCACTTACTATGTGCAAAACACTGTTCTAAGCACTGGGGGATACAAGGTGATCAGGTTGTCCCACGTGGGGCTCACAGTTTTAATCCCCCTTTTACAGATGAGGTCACTGAGACACAGGGAAGTTAAGTGACTTGCCCAAAGTCACACAGCTGACAAGCGACGGAGCCGGTATTCAAACCCATGACCTCTGACTCCCAAGCCCGGGCTCTTTCCACTGTTAAATGCTTACTTTGTGTCCAGCACTGTTCTAAGCGCTGAGGTAGATACAAGCTAATTGGGTTGGATACAGTCCCCATCACACATAGGCCTTACAATCGTACTCCCCATTTTACAGTTGAGGAAACTGAAGCCCAGAGACATTAAGTGACTTGCCCAAGGTCACAGAGCAGACAGGTGGCAGAGCAGAGATTAGACTAAATTAGTCCTGACTCCCAAGCCTATGCTCTATCCACCAGGCCATGGTGTTTCTTATGTACATATCCATCTGTAATTCTTTGTAATGTCTGTCTTCCCCTCTCGTCTTTAAGCTCTTGGTGATCTGTGATCTCTTCCCCTCCTCAAAGCCCTACTGAGAGCTCACCTCCTCCAGGAGGCCTTCCCAGACTGAGCTCTCCCCCTTTTCCCTCTGCTCCCCCTCCACCCTCTGCTCCTCCCCCTTCCCCCTTCACCTCCCTTCCGTTGAGCCCTCTTCCCCTCTGCTCCTCCTTCCCTTCCCTCCCCACCCCACCCTCTTCTCCTCCTCCTTCCTCTTCCCCTCCCCTCAGCACTGTCCTCATTTGTATATATTATTTATTACCTTATTTATTCTGTTAATGAGGTGTACATCCGCTTGATTCTATTTATCATGATAATGTTGTCTTGCTTTTGTTTTGTTCTGTTTTGCTTTGCTCTCTGTCTCCCCAGATTAGACTGTGAGCCTGTCATTGGATAGGGAACTGTCTCTATCTGTTGCCGAATTGTACATTCCAAGAGCTTAGTACAGTGCTCTGCACATAGTAAGCGCTCAATAAATACTATTGAATGAATGAATGAATTAATTAATTAATTAATCAGACCTCCTGGTCTACCTACTCTGTTGCACTCCATGTGCTCTGCCACCTAGTAAGCAGTCGATAAATACCATCGATTGATTGATTTCAATTTCGACTTTACGCTAAGATGAGGAGAAAAACCTATTTAAGGAAATTATAAATGTAGGAGGGAGAAAGGAGGAAACGGAAAGCATTCTGACTGATCACCATGTTAGAAATCAAAGTTGCTGATGGAACAACTGAGCACATGGAGTAACAAGTGGAATATTCTCATCTTGCCTGCTAGACTACAGGTTGTCTGGGAGAAGGAAATCTTCAGCTTCGAATAAGAAAACAGGATACAAGAATGCTAAAAATCTCTGTGACTGTTTCAGTTTCACACTAATTTCAAGAGAGAAAGAGCTTTAAGAATTACATCTGTTCAGATATTGAGTAGTACTAGAAATGCGAGAGAGGCTACGGTAACTCACATTTAATAATAAACATTACCTTTAACTCCTCTACGTTGTGAAAGGGTGAAAAATCCAGATGCTGAAGGTAGTTGTCCTGAAACTGGAACTTAAATGGATTATACTTTTTAAAACAAACTTTGTATTTGCTAAATGGGGCTTTGTTGTAATGCAACCGTTTGTGGTGAGACCTGCCACGTGTTGGCAGTAGGCAGATAACGAAAGAAACACGGGCCGTTGACCTTATTTATTTGTTGAGGGAGGAAGTAGAAAGAGAATTGATAGACTTGATGGGGTGGAAATGATTGCAACCCCGATCCTGAAATTCTAGCCCATTTTAGCTCATTTATTGATGCATGTGCTTAAAGACATTAATACATCTAAAATAGATAGAACGACCAACTACAATCTGTGGTTGGGGGATAATGGAGAGACTGAGAGAGGTTTCCTGAGGATCAAAACCACTGGGACTACAAACTTTATATCCTAATTAAAGTCCTATCAACCTCCATTTAACGCTGAAATCCTGTATGGGGTTGGCTGAGTTGATTTAATTAAAGCTGATGTTAGCCCCGGTTTCATTTGGAATTGAGGCTGAAAGAGCCTTTCGTTAGGACCGGCTACTTTATGCGAGAGGTTAATGGTGAGGAGGATGAAGAAACAAGAGCACAGAGGAGACTTGAGCTCCAAATGATCCAAGATGTTGGTGCTACTTTTTTCTTTGTGAGCAGGGACATTCCTATTGCATTGTTCACTTTTATTTATCTAGAACCGTTTACAGACTTATTACTATTACAACAGAAAGGATTGGAAATTGGTGAAGGAAGTATGATATTTCTGGGTAGAGCGTGGGATTTATTTTCAGCTTTCTTTCTCCTCCCTTAGCTTGTGAGCCCCACCTGGGATGGGGACTGTGTCTGACCTGATCATCTTGTATCTACCCCAACATTTAGTACATTGTTTAGTGTATAGCTTGTGCTTAGCAAATACCACAATTCTAATCACTGTTATTATTCCTATTTGCCTCTCCAAGGGACTGCTTGCCAGATAGAGAACATCTGGTCCCATTTCTGGCTAACAGGTAGAGAAAAGAAATTTTTCCAGGATTCTGGCACTGAATCAGAATCCTCTGAGATATGTCATCTTAGAGACGTTCTTTGGCTTTGAAAATGACACTGCTGAGAATGAGGTTTTTTTTAAAAAAAATTAATAATAATGATTGTGGTATTTGCTAAACACGAACTATGTGCTAAGCAATGTACTAAGAACGGGTAGAAAAGCAAAAAAGAAACAGTTCCTGTCCCACATGGGTCTGACAGAGTCTAAGGGGGAGGGAGAACAGATAATCCCCATTTACAAATGAGGAAACTGAGGACCAGAGAGGTTAAGGGAAGTGACCAAGGTCACACAGCAGGCAAATGTTGGAGCTGGAATTAGAAGCCAGGTCCCCTGATGCCAGGCCCATGTTTTTTTTACTAGACCATACTGCTTCTTCTTTATGAGAGTGTGGTGAATGAGCCAATGTGTAGCCGACAAGCCCATCTAGACAGGGCCAGCTTGGCTTTGAAACAACGGGGTCTCTGGCAGTAAAGTTTGAAAAGTGGGGAAGTAGAGATTAGGTCCTCTATATTGCTCCCCCAAATGTTTATTACAGTGCCCTTCACAGAGTAGGCAGCTCCAAAATACTATTGGCTGACTATTCAAAAATTTCTCTAGATGTCAGATATGGTATCTGTGATAATCAATTATTATTAATAATAATCATACTGCTATTACTATTAATGATTGTGGTTTTTGTCAAACAATTACTGTGTGCCAAGCATTATTGATTGCCCGCTTATTGTGAGAAGGGGATGTCATTATTTATTGTTGTATTTTTACTTTCCCAAGCACTTACCACAGTGCTCTGCAGACAGTAAATTCTCAATAGATACGATTGATTGAATGAATGAATTGAATGAATATTAAAAACTTGGGTAGGTGCAAGTCATTCAAGTTGGACACTGTCTCTGGCCCACAGAGGGCTCACAATCAAAATAGGAGTAAGAGCAAGTAATGAATCCCCATTTTGCTGATGAGGAAGCCGAGGAACAGAGAAGTTAAGGGACTTGCCTAAAGTTACACTGCAGGCAAGTGGCAGAGCTGAGATTAGAACTTAGGTGCCCTGGCTCCCAGGCCATTGTATATTTTACTTAAGTAGACCGTGCTGCTTCTCAAGTACTAAGTGAGTACAGTAGAGCAGGTAGATATGACATTTACCCTCAACAGGCTTACAGTCTAGCTGGGGAGGCAGATATTAAAATAAATCACAGGGAAGCTACAGAGTATAAGAATATGTACACAAGTGCTGAGGGGATGGGGTGTCATAGTGGACTTAAGTTGTAGTAATAATAATAATAGTATCTTACTATGTTCCAGGGACTGTATTAAGCACTGGGGTAAATACAAGCAAATCGGGTTGGACACAATTCCTGTCCCATGTGAGGAAGTGCTTTTGTTTTGTGATCTGTCTCCTCCCTCCTAGACTGTGAGCCCATTGTTGGGTAGGGATTGCCCCTATTTGTTGCCAAATTGTACTTTCCAAGCGCTTATTACAGTGCTCTGAACACAGTAAGTGCTCAATAAATACGAATGAATGAATGAATGAATGAATGAATGAATGAATAAGTGATGCAGAACAGAGGCAGAATTCCTTGGAGAGATGAGTGATTAAGTCAGGGAAGACTTCCTGCCGGGGTTGTAATTTTACTAAGGCTTTGAAGATGGAGAGAGTGGTGGTCTGTCAAATACAAAGGGAGAGGTAGAAAGTGAGCAAGGAGTCGATGGTGAGAGAGATGAGATTGAGGAAGTGAGTAGGTTGGTTATAGAGAAGTGAAGGGTGTGGGATGGACTGACATGGGAGAGGAAGACGGATTGGTAGAGAAGCAGCGTGGCGTAGTGATTAGAGCAGAGGCCTGGGAGTCAGAAGATCATGGTTTCTAATCCCAGTTCTGCTATTTGTCTTCTGTGTGACCTTGGGCAAGTCACTTGACTTCTCTGTGCCTCAATTACCTCATCTATAAAATGGGGATTAAGACTGTAAGCCGCCAAGTGGGACAGGGATTGTGTCTAAACTGATGACCTTGTAAATCTACCCCAGCACTTAGAACCATGCTTGGCACAAAGTAGGCACCTAACAAATACCATTATTATTTGCCTGCTGTGCCTTAGTTTATTTTTCAGTCATCAGCATCATCGATGGTGTCTATTGAGAGTTTACTGTGTGCTAAGCGCTTGGGAGAGTACAGCAGAGGAGATAGACCTGTGTCCTGCCCACAATGAGCTTACAGTCAGAGGGGGAGATAGATATAAATATAAGTGAGTAATTGATAACCTATAATTTATAGCTACATACAAAAGTGCTGTGGGGCAGGCATGTGGATATCATTCAGTGCCTCAGGATATCAAGTTTTAGCCCAAATAGCAACCTTATATATGTATTTAAGACCTTCAACTAACCTCTGAGTTTGCAGTGGGCAGAGAATGTGTCTGTTTGTTGTTGTATTGTCCTCTCCCAAGCACTTAGCACAGTGCCCCACACACAGTGAGTGCTAAATCAATACACTTGCTTGAGTGAAGAAGGACTTAATACTAGTGTACACAATATATGGGTTTGGGTTCCTGTCAATGACAAATATGTGGGCCTAGTTCTGAAACCCATCCAGGGCAGACTTGTGTCATTTTTATTGACAGTGCTCATCGGGGAAAGTTGCAGGTTTTTATAGCTGTGCTGACCCCTTCCAATTTACACTTTTTTGACAGTTTTTAAATATGCTTTTTCATTGCTTTTTTTTTTCCTTTTTAAACTCCAGGAAGGGAACCCTGTTCCTGAGGTTACACTTTCCCAAAAGTAAGCTGAATGTTGAGAAATTAGATTTTAGAGGATCAGGTTTGTGTCTAATCAACATTTCAAGGTGGTTCTCAAAGGATTTTCATTTTGGAAAGGGGTGGACACAAGAAGCAAGATGTTTTAGTAGGGGGCCAGATCTGGGAAGGAAAAGTTTCAAAGAACTCACAGGCCTGGAAGCCATCAATTGAAGTCTTTCTAGCCCTGACTCAGAGAGCAACACTGTGCTATATTCTTCCAGTTGATCTTATTGAAAGCCGCACCAGTTCCGCAGAGCCATGAGGTTACATGTCACTTAATACTACTGAGAGAGAAACTATGGCACCTAAGAAATCTGACTCTAGACTGTAAACTCATTATGGGCAGGAAATGTGTCCATTTATTGTTATATTATAGTCTCCCAAGTGCTTAGTACAGTGCTTTGCACACAGTAAGAGCTCAATCGATACGATTGGATGAATGAATGAGTGAATGACTTTAAAGCCTGAGTCTGCTATAGGAGAAGACTGTGTGCTTTTCCTCTAGACTGTAAATCCTTGAGGGTAGGGAACATGCCTACCAACTCTGTTATTTTGTGCTCTTCCAAGTATTCAACACAGTGCTTGGAACACAGTAAGCTCACAAAAAATATGAGTGATTGACAGATTGACTGACTGGGAACATTCGGTCTTTGGCAGAGATCTGAAATGAGAAAGTTAGGATTCCAGCTCAAAAAACTCTTGCCCTAATGCGGCAGGTCCCACACTTAGAATAATTAAAAATAACAAATAAACTAATGAGAAAATATCACCCACCAGTACAGTACAGGAGAAGCAGCATGGTTTAGTGGCAAGAGCCTGGGCTTGGGAGTCAGAAGTCATGGGTTCTAATCCCAGCTCCGCCACTTATCTGCAGTGTGACTTTGGGCAAGTCACTTAACTTCTCTGGGCCTCAGTTACCTCATCTGTCAAATGGGGATGAAGACTGTGAGCCCCACGGGGGACAACCTGATTAGCTTGTAATAATAATAGTAATGATGGCATTTGTTAAGTGCTTACTATGTGTGAAGCACTGTTGTAAGCGCTGGGGAGGATACAAGGTGATTAGGTTGTCCCACGTGGGGCTCACAGTAATAATAATAATAATAATGTTGGTATTTGTTAAGCGCTTATTATGTGCCGAGCACTGTTCTAAGCGCTGGGGTAGACACAGGGGAATCAGGATGTCCCATGTGGGGCTCACAGTCTTGATCCCCATTTTACAGATGAGGTAACTGAGGCACAGAGAAGTGAAGTGACTTGCCCACAGTCACACAGCTGACAAGTGGCAGAGCTGGGCTTTGAACTCATGACCTCTGACTCCAAAGCCCATGCTCTTTCCACTGAGCCACGCTGCTTCTCATCCCTTTTACAGATGAGGAAACTGAGGCATAGAGAAGTGAAGTGACTTGCCCAAGGTCACACAGATGACAAGTGGCGGAGCTGGGATTAGAACCCACGAATCTACCCCAGCGCTTAGAACAATGCTTGACATATAGTAAGCTTTTCACAAGCACCGTCATTATTATTATTATTACAGATTTTTTTCTACCTTCTGCATTGCTATGTACTTGGATCTGTACACTTTAAGCATCTGACATTCATACCATCTTTGGCTTTACAGCATGCAGATACATATTCCTAATTAATTTTAATGTCCATCCCCTTCTCTAGACTATGAACTCCTTGTGGGCAGAGAAATGTCTATCAGTTCTATTGTATTGCACCCTTCCAAGTGCTTAATCTGGTGCTCTGCCCAAAGGAAGTATCCAATAAATAACATTGATCGATAGTAGGACCAATTTCCTGTCTGAGTTCATTTATCAGTGTTGACAATCTGGTTGCCAATATCGAACGTGTTTCCATTCTCAATGAGTCAACTCAATAGTTCAAGACTTCCTCTGACCTTTTCTTCAACCTTGGATCTTTTTTCCAGTTTTTTAGTGTTCGGATTGTGTATTGGTAATGTGGTACTTCCAACCTTTGAAATGAAGGAAAATATTCTGGAGGTTTGGTATAGCAACTAGGATCTGTGCCCGGCATGATATGTAAATATTTGTTTCTCTGTTCAGTGCAATGAGTCGTGCTTGGAAAAAAATGTGTATGATATTTCTTAAAATATTCATTTTCACATTTTCGTAATGTAAACCAGTTTCATGAGATTCAAAGACTATTGCTTGGAAATAATGAGAAATCACAAAGTCCCATCCATACGCCAGAGTTGGACGAAAACCACATATGTAGGGATTTCATATTTTGAGTGGATTCGCCATGTCACCTAGTTGAGTTGCTCTTGTTTAAAATTTCATGAAGATTTCACCAAACGTCTTCGGCATAGAATAACACTTGTTCTGGGAATTTCCCAGTTAAACCTGCACTAAGCCTCAGTCAACGGAACTCAACAAGATGCCATCCAAATGCAACAGTCATCACAGACGGAAAGACTTAGAGCTAGTGCCAGTTACATTAACTGACAAATCTCTGGGTGTGCGTGTGTGTCTGTGCACATGTATACATCTGTGCACTTATATGACCAGATAATTTTAAGAAAAATACTCCAAAAAATAATGGAGTAGAATTTTTATTTCTACTAAATGAATTTAATGGTTTAAGAAAACAGATATAGCTCATATAAGAATGAGTGTTTTAAATAGTTGAGGTGTATAATTGTAGCAGATTAGACTATTTCTGCTGATGGGAAATAATCTACGATTCTACTTCAAAACTATTAACGGTGATCTGATGAAGCATATCAATCAGTAATCTCGAATCTTCAATGGAAGAGAAAGCCAGGAGCTACATCTGAGATCTTTTGAAATTCTTCCCAGCATTGTCTCGAATGAATTATGCTTGCATTTGGTTCTTCTTTGAAAAGCTTCACAGGATTTTACTGCTGTGAGGGTTACTGAGGGTGTCTTTCAACCACCTCAAACCCTGATATCTGTAGTCTGCACTGGACTTATTTTGTATTTTCCAAGTGCCTAGTTTAGAGCACTGAGCCAATACATATTATTACTCCTCCTACTACTGCTATTGAACACTTATTGAACGCAGAGCAAGACACTAAGCACTTGCAAGAGTCCAATATAACAGACACATTCCCTGCCCACAATGAGCCTATTACTCCTGCTATTTTTTCTACTACTGCTATTACAATTACTGCTATTTGGCCCAGACACCCCAGGATCACGTTCACCTTCTAGCTAGCCAGAATCCACGTTGCCTGATTGCATTTTGAAATATCCATTTTAGTTGATAGTTTGGGTCCATTAGGGTGGGTGATGCAGAGAAGAAAGTGCTTGGGAAAAGTAGGGAAATACAATTGGGAACACATCCAGTGGGACTCTGGTGATCACTAGAGTCATTGTATTTCTAAGATCGCCTGATTTTTCCTGGAAACTGTCATTCAAGTCATTAAAAAAAGCTACATCTACTTTTTTTTCCCGCTCTATGCCGTGCTGCTTTCAAGTATACAGATGATGCAGAAGGGAGAGATAGTGGGGGAAAAGAGAGTTTAATGCAGGAACGTCTCTTGGAAGAGATTTGATTTTAATAAGACTTTGAAGGAGGGGAGAGTGATGGTCTGTTGCATATAAAGTGGGAGGGCGTTCTATGCCAGAGGGAGCATGAGGGCAAAGGGTCAGCGGTGACAAAGATAAGATCAAAGTAGAGTGAGAAGGTTGGCATTAGAGGAACGATCAGCAAGGTAAGGTGTTAAGGGTTTTAAAGATTTTAAAGTTTTAAGGAGAGTCTGATGCGGAAGTGGATGGGCAACCACTGGGGGTTCTAGAGGGAAAATCTGAGCTTATTCCAAGACCTGTCACATTTAGAAAGGGGCTCCCAACTACCACTCTAGGCTCCCATGGCCCCTTCATCAGTACTTCCTCTTCTTACATATGCCTCACTGCTGCTTTACTCTACAACTACTCTCCTAGCCTAGGAAGGAAGAACCCATTAGTGCTACAGGAATTTGTGTTCTCTGAAGAGGAGTGAAAGGTCACTAACTTTGTCTTGGATGCCCACTGCATCTCTATCAACAGCAGTGAGTTGCCCCTGAATCTCAAGGGTCAATCCCTAGTAGTAATAGTATTTATTCAGTGCTTGTGGCTCAGTGGACAGAGGACGGGTTTGGGAGTCCAAAGACATGGGTTCTAATCTCGGCTCCACCACCTGTCGCCTGTGTGACTGTGGGCAAGCCACTTAACTTCTCTGTGCCTCAGTTACCTCATCTGTAAAATGGGGAATAAGACTATGAGCTCCACGTGGGACAACCTGATTACCTTGTATGTACCCCAGAGCTTAGAACAGGGCTCAGCACATAGTAAGTGCTTAAAAAGTCCATTATTATTATTACTAAACACTGGGAGGGAATGCACATGTGTGTATTTGACTTTTTAATGGTATTTGTTAGGTGCTTATTATGTTTCCAGCATTGTCCTAAGCACTGGGATAGATACAGGTTTATCGGGGACACCGTCCCTGTCCCACATGGAGCTCACAATCTAAGGAGGAGAAAGATCAGATGTTAAATCCCCACTTTATGTTAGAGGAAACTGAAGCATGGAAGAGTTAAGTGACTTACTCTAGGTCACACAACAGGCAAGTGGCAGAGCCAGAGTTAGAATAAAGGACCTCTGACTCCCAGGCCCATGTTCTACCCATTAGGCCATACTACTTCTCTGTTATTTATTCCCCGGGGGTTCACAGTCTTAAGAGTCATCAAGAGGGATGTCCAGAATTGTTTTGGATTTTGAAATATCTTTTTAGGAAACTATCCTTTTAGCCCAATTCTCCCTTTCTGGAGGATACAGCAGTGTCCCCTGGCATTAGTTCTGCTGTCACAGTGAGATGTCAAAGGGATGGGTGCCTCTTTGCAATTGGGAATTCAGCTGTGACTCTCTCCATCCCTTTGTCACAAGTTCTTAAAGCACCCATTATGTTCCTAGAAGATTTTGGGAAGCAGCATGGCTCAGTGGAAAGCACAGGCTTGGGAGTCAGAGAATGTGGGTTCTGATCCCAACTCTGCCGCTTGTCTGCTTTGTGATGTTGGGCAAGCCACTTAACTTCTCTGTGCCTTAGTTACCTCGTCTGTAAAATGAGGACTAAGATTGTGAGCCCCAAGTGGGACAACCTGCTTATCTTAAACCCTTAACAAATACCATAATTATTATTCATATTATTTTGGGAAGAATAAGGAGATGCCTCCACTTTCTCCAATTAGTTTAGCTCGCTTGATCAACCTCAATTATCCATTTGAATTATTCAACTCAGAATGAAAACCTGGAGCAGAACAAAGAGTATCAAGAGTTAAAGTGAGGCTTCCAGGATATCAGATGCTAACTTTTCATTTTGAAAGTAGAGGATGAAACGAAAGGGAAGTTTGAGAGAGATTTGTGGGCAGGATTCGGAAGAGAATATATGGGACATTGAATACATCTAATACATCGTGGAGATTTGGTCATCTTTTCAGTTCTGGGGGAAGTCTTTCATTTCTTGTCACAGAACTGGGATGAAGGAAACCTGGATCCCACATCTAGAAACAAACACCTTGCACAATGGCATTCATCTCCCTTCTATAGATGGCACCTCTGACATAGTGGAAATGTGTCAGGTACTATATCTATACTATTAGATATTTGGTTTCTAATCCCGGCTCTGCCACTTGTCAGCTGTGTGACTGTGGGCAAGTCACTTAACTTCTCTGTGCCTCAGTTCCCTCATCTGTAAAATGGAGATTAAGACTGTGAGCCCCATGTGGGACAACCTGATTACCCTGTATCTACCCCAGCGCTTAGAACAGTGCTCTGAACATAGTACGTGCTTAACAAATACCAACATTATTATTATTATTCAAGTCTATATAAGGAGCATGATTTCTGCCAACCCTTTTTGCTCATCCTAATAAATACCAACTCATATTTTAGTGGTCTGCCATTAAAACAAGATGTGGAACAGTAAACGTTTCTTCACCCTCATCTTCCAAAAATCTTTTGGAAAAAAATCAAAATTTTCCTAGGATAGTTGATAACAATGCTTGTCAACCAGAAGGCACACATCTGAACATCTTCATTCAAAATTGTTATGTTTGAAAATTTTGAAGGTTAGGATGGTTGAGAGAATACCACGAAGCAGAATCTTCAGCTCTTCCACCTGATCATGCCCCTGACATTTAAACGAGTGAGCTTCAAGGAGTTTCTCAGATTATTCAAGGGTGTCCCTGATCACCTTATATACCTGAAAAAGTCCTATAAAATGCCTGGTAGATATTGCTGTAACAAACCCTGCATCAGTGACTTGAGAAAAACCATTGCAGAGAAACGTGAAGATGCAGAAAAATATTGTATTTTCATAAGACACTAATCATGTCGCCGCCAACAGACTTAATCAACAGTAATCAGCTTTTACTAATCTTGGAAAGTAATATTCATTATTAGTGTCAAACCACAACTTTCTTTAAAGTAGTAATCTAAATCCAATTACACTTGAGTTACCTTAACTTTGCAGCTTAGTACTAAATTGTGTTTTGTTGGGAGGTTTTGTTGAAGTAGAGACTCTTAATGAATGGGTTGATCTGCAATTTGATTATCACTGCCATTTCAGTCTGCACACTGAATTGACTTCAGTTATTGAAATGTTTTTTTTTCTACTCAAATGATTGATTAGATTACACTTCTAATAATGTTGAAGATCACATCTCTATTTCAGACAGGCAAAGGGGATGAAACTATTTTTTTCCACTGTCAGAGACTTTCCTTAATAATATCTAATAAAGATTTAAGTCTAATTTCAATTCATCATTGTCAGTATGTTCTTTGAATGTTATCACCATGTCTCTAAATTCCCCAGTACCTAGTGCCTGGGCTGTTTCCAGTTAGTAAAGGATGTTATTGTTTGGAAATTGCATTTTAGCTACATCAAACATTCTGCTTTATTAGCTTTGTAAAAATTAGATGCCTGGACATTCATTTAGACAGATAGGTGACATCAATATTCCAAAATGGGCCCAGTTATTTTAATGATAAGCCTGAAATGTGGTAAGCTAGTTTGGAGAAGTCGTTTATTTAATATTGTAAAAACAAACATCAATGCGTCGAGTAAATTTGACTCTGGTCTATAGGCTGAAGTCTTTGGGAATCACTGGACTTTAGGCAGCAGAATTTGATCAAAGGAAAGAATATCATGCTCAGGAAGAAAGACACTTATTTAGCGAGAACATGGCTTCCTCAGGCAACTGAAATCTGGTCCGTCAAGATAACTCACACAAATGTTTGCTCTCAAGGGTCCAAAATCTACCTTTTAATGAGTTCCTAAACTTTCAGACTCATAGGTACAATCTCCACTGACACTGTTTGGAATCCTGGCTTGTTTTCCAACTATCAGGTTGACTGAGATAAGTTGAAATCCTAGATTTCATTTTCTCTGCAGAGGTAATAGTGTGTCCCCGATAGGCTATGTAAGCACCTCCCACTAGATTGACAGTAGAGATCATGTCTTCCAACTCTGTCAGAGAAGCAGTGTGGCTCAGTGGAAAGAGCCCGGGCTTGGGAGTCAGAGATCATGGGTTTGACTCCCGCCTCTGCCACTTGTCAGCTGTGTGAGTGTGGGCAAGTTACTCAACTTCTCTGTGCCTCAGTTCCCTCATCTGTAAAATGGGGATTAAGACCGTGAGCCTCACATGGGGCAATCTGATTACCCTGTATCTACCCCAGCGCTTAGACCACTGCTCTGCACATAGTAAGCGCTTCACAAATACCAACATTATGATTATACTGTAAGCCCGTCAATGGGCAGGGACTGTATCTATCTGTTGCCGATTTGTACATTCCAAGTGCTTAGTACAGTGCTCTGCACATAGTAAGCGCTCAATAAATACTATTGAATGTTGTATTCTCCCGAGGATTTAGTACAGTGCTCTGCACACAGTCAGCGCTTCGTAAATACCAGTCATTTAGAATATGTCTACTACAGTGTTATAGCGTACTCTCTCAAGCACTTAGAGCAGTACTCTGCACATAGTAAGTGCTCAATAAGTACTTTTGACTGACTGATAAGGCCTTACGTGTCTTAACTAGTGTTAGTTGAGTACTGGAGTCCTTTCTACTTCACACTGCTGAAACATTTGTTGCTTTGAGTTTTTAAGCAAGTACATTTTTTTTTCCATAGAAAAAGAGACCCCAGTGAATGAAGATAACAGGGATAAACATGTTTGGAAGTGAGAGAAGAGTTAAACTCCCGCATCCCTTCTTAGGGATTTCATTTCCTCTTTCAAAAGTCTTGCCTATTCTGGGCCTAAGGAATATTCATAGAAGGCTTTCTTACTAGTCCTAGTGTGACCTAAAGCTGAAAATCCAGTGGGTTAAATGAAAAAAATCTAAAGATAGATTTAGGGTGATTCCCATCAAATTTATTGAAATGTAAAAGAAAAAAATCCCCAATCAAGGAATAGCGTCTAGCACTTTATTTTTAAATGGTGTTGTCTCCGATTCACAGAAACATTTCCTAAAGCCTTTGCCAAAAATCTGGTTCATGATAGAAGTTTCTTTTTTGCTGCTACTACTTTTGAGACACAGTCAGCGCTCTTCCTCACACCATTTCTTTTGCCTACACACACTAGTGGTGAAAGAAATGAGCAACCTATTCTGCTTGGTCGCGGACAATCAATTAGTCAGTCAGTAGTCTTAAATGAACACTTGCAGTGTGTGCAGCATTACTAAGTGCTTAGGGGAGTATAATAATAATAATAATGTTGGTATTTGTTCAGCAGTTACTATGTGCAGAACACTGTTCTAAGCGCTGGGGGAGATACAGGGTCATCAGGTTGTCCCACGTGAGACTCACAGTCTTTATCCCCATTTTACAAATGAGGTCACTGAGTCCCAGAGAAGTTAAGTGACTTGCCCACAGTCACACAGCTGACAAGTGGTGGAGGTGGGATTCAAACCCATGACCTCTGACTCCCTAGCCCGGCCTCTTACCCCTGAGCCACGCTGCTTCTCTGATAGAATATCATGACTCTGATAGAATATCATGAGTATGGTAGAATCAATAGCTGGGGGGGACGACAAACACTATAATAAAGTACAGCTAGGAGGAAGCAAAAGAAATTAAAGTTAAATAGATAAATCCTCCTGGGGGCGTACCCAAGTGCTTAGGAGGTGAGTCATCCAAATGCGTACTGTACTTCTTCAAGCATTAGGAGAGCGTTCAGCACATACCACTGATCGAATGACATGGCAGGCAAATGACAGGGCTAGGATTAGAACTCAGGTCTCCTGACTCCCAGTCCCGTGGTCTTTCCACAATACACAATATCTCATCTATCTCACCACCGACCTCTCACCCACGTCTTGCCTCTGGCCTGGAATGGCCTCCTTCCTGATATTCGAAAGACGATTACTTTCCCTTACTTCAAAGCCTAGCCTTATTAAGGGCACATCTCCTCCAAGAGGTCTTCCCTGACTAAGCCCTATTTTCCTCCTCTTCCACTCCCTTGCTTGTTGCTCTGACTTACTTCCTTTATTCATCCCCCTCCCAGCCCCACAGCACTTTTATACATATTTGTAATTTATATATTTCTATTAATGTCTGTCTCCCCCTCTGGACTGTAAACTCATTGTGGTCAGGGCTTTTGACTGTTATATTACTATATCGTGCTCTCCCAAGCACTTAGTACAGTGCTCTGCACACAGTAAGTACTCTGGACTGTCTGAACCTCTTATTCCAGTTCGACACCACATGTTCAGTGTCACATATCCTTGACACGAACCACCATTTGTCTTTCAGTGTTCTGATAAACAGCTTCAGCTGCAGGAGGATTCAGTCTTCTGCTTTTCCAAAAGAGCTGACAGCTTGTGGCAGGTAGTTTTCTTGGCAAGCATAGTTCCTTCAACCACTTACTGAAAGTCTTCACACCGACACGTTGGTTTTAGAATCCTGATCTCTGCTTGGCACCCCAAGTAGGGACTGTAGTGGTGTGGTTTGACAGGCATAATGGAAATAAAGGCAACTGCATATGGATTTGCTTTGGGAAACATCGTAATGTTTCCTGGAATCCCGTATATGTACCACATTTTATCCAGACTCAATCTTATTATGAAGTTCCTTGCTCTAGAGGCCTTATTCTCCTCCACTTGCCTGCTGTTTAACTTTGGGCAAGTCTCTTAACTTCACTGTGCCTCTGTTTCCTCATTCGTAAAATGTGGATTAAATACCTGTTCCTCTCCTACTTAGACTTTGAGCCCCAGCAGGGAGGGGGACTGTCCCCATCTGCAGGTTCTGTATCTCTCCCAGTATTTAGGACTTAGTACTTAACAAACACCACAATTCTTCTCGTTTTTGTTGTTATTATTATTGTTATTATTGAAGAGGAAAGAGAAGGGATGGGGAAAAAGAGGAAAGAGAGAAGAGAAGAGAGAGAGGAGAAGATGAGACAGAAGAGAAAGAAGAGGAGACCTCCAAGAAGCCTTCCCTGACAAAGCCCTCCTTTCCTTTATTCCCACTCCTTTACACATTGCGCTGACTTGTTCCCTTCATTCAGTACCTCCTTCCCAGTCCCAAAGCTCTTATATACATCATTTATTTATTAATATTAACATATGTCTCCCGCTCTAGAATATCAGCTTGTTGTGGACAGGGAACGTGTCTCTCGATTGCTGTACTCTCCCAAGAGTTTATAACGATGCTTGGCACACAGTAAGCACTCCATAAATAAGATTGAATAAATGAATTAATTAATTGACCTGGGATCGCCAGCAGCCCTGATATTTGTGATTCAGATAGACATAAATTAAGTAAGGATGAGGAAGCCATGCCAGGAAGGGGAGGTGGGTGTTTGGAGATTGGTCTTGGTTCTAGAAGGTATCACATCTACTCTAGAAGTGTGTTCCTGGCAGACTTCAGTGGTTCTGACTCATGTTCCACCAGGATGAGAGGAAATGAGTAATCACGCTGCCAACATCACTGTGCCACTTTGTACCAGGGGAGGGGTTGACCTAGAGCTGACCTATCCCAAGCACTTATTATAGTTTCCTGCACACAGTAAATGCTCAATAAATATGATTGATTGATCTCCTAGGGCTCAGGGGCTCAAGTTTTGTTGTTGCTTCACACCAGGAATATTATTACAGACGGTTACTAAATCTACCGTGATCAGTCCTGAAATAAGACTCTTCAGCTTTCCACGCTCTGACAGTACAGAAAAAAAAAAAGGAAATGTTGATTTCTCTTTGGTTTAAAAGGCAAACCAGAACAGACCTATTTCTAGACTTCTGGTTCCCATCGAGAAAAATACCCCCAGAAAAAACCTTCTCTCGCCTGAATTTGGAGATGATGACATCATCACAGTTTGGTTTCTTCTGAACTGATTTCTAATCGGCTGTCTCAGAGAAGACAGGTTATAATTGCTGTTATTTTGAGGGCAGTTGTTTGCCTTTTTAAGCTGGGTGCTTATTTGCTCAATGCAAAGTATAATGTTTGAGTGGTAAAACTGAATCAGCGATGTGAGAATCCATACAGAAAATGGTCACGTCTTTTCCTGTGCTTTAACCTTCCATGTCTGAGGAATTACAAACTTGATCTCCCCGGACTGCAGATTCAACTGACCAAAATAAAAAAATAAATAAGTGAATGCCTTTTTTTTCCACATCAAGTTCCAGGTGGTCTTCAAGATCTGCATTCTTTAGTTTAATATAAATTCTGTAAAACTTGAATTAGAATTCGATTGGCTGCAGTTATCGTTCCCCCTGCCTCTGTACCAGAACAATAAAAAATTGATTTCAAATGACATTATTTTTCCCAAAACTGCATATCCTTCCTCTAAAGTGGAAGAATCAATCAGTGGTTTCTATTGAACTCTTACTAAGTGCTTGGGAGGGAATAATACAACAGCATTGGTAAATTTGTTCTCGGCCCGCAAGGAGCTTACAGCCTAGAGGAAGACCAAAATGGATGTGGGTTGGCGTTTTACTGCCCTCTCACCCTCTCCTCTCTTCTCTTCTTCAGAAAAAATATGTCCAGTGTAAGGCATTTCCCTTTTAGTGCTCAATGTTACCTCAGTGGGAATGTGAGCATTTTTATGTAAATATTTTCAAATGATGGAGTTCAAGAGCAGAAAATCACAGGGAGATTGGACAGAGATGGGGATTTGGCCAACATCTAATTGTTCAAGTGCACTCACTTACAGTGTAATTGGGCCACAAGTCAGGCTTCTAAACTCAGAAGATGGATTTCCACCATAAATTATTGAAACATACTCGACTGGCAATGCTCCGCTCTCCATTTCCCTTCTAATCAGATTACTGAAAGCTATAAAGCATCTTTAGAAAGTGTTTCCCTTGTTTTAAAACTTTCCTTTGTCATAAATGGGTGCCAGTTTAAAACATCAGTCAGTGACAGAATCCCACAGCCAGCATGGCCTAGTGGATAGGGGACAGGCCTGGGAAGCAGAAGGACCTGGGTTCTAAACCCAGCTCTGACACTTGGCTGCTGTGTGACCTGGGGCGAGTCACTTCATTTCTCTGGGCCCCAGTTGCCTCATCTGTAAAATGAGGATTAAGAGCCCCAGGTAGGACATAGACCGTGTCCAACCTAATTAACTTGCACCTCCCCCACTGCTATGTACCATGCCTGGAATATAGTAAGTTCTTAACAAATACCTTTTTTTTAAAAAAAAGGTGATGATCCAAAAGGAGAAAATAAATAAACAAAAAAAACTTCCAAAAGAGAAGCGAGTTGTGCCTAATAAAGAGTATAGGAATAGAAATATTGTGTCTGTGGGCTCTGGGATCTTCAAATTATTCCAATAAAATATAGAATTAAAGATTGTGCTAACAGCACCCCTAGATTTAATTTCTATCTTAGTCTCTGTTGAGGGTGGGAGAAGATGGGTAATCATTCTTTAGCTACAATAAGGTTTACAAAATTAACCTCAGCCTGCCATGAAGCTGACCTCACTTGCTCAGATTGTTTGACTCTTTACAAATAAACATCGTTTAAATGCTGCCTTCCGGCATTCACTTATTTGGTTTAAATAAATCTATTCCTTGGGGCTTTAAAAAGTTGAAAAATGACTTGGAAGGTATCAGAAAGGGAAGCCAAGGAAAGAGTAATGAACTGGATATGCCAATACCTGGATCTACTCCTGCCTCAGCCTCTCCAGTGTCAACTAGGGTCTTAGTTTCTCTATCTCTAAAATGGGTTCCAACGTGCTCACTCCTTACCTATTTCACTGAGATGGTGGAGGCAACGTAGGAGAAACTTTTTGGCTTCCTTAGAAGAAGCATTCAAAGAGCCCTATGCTGGTGGGATATTTGGACAGTAGTCACTGGCATTGCCCCCCTGCCCCAGGGAACAAGGTGGGAGGGGACCCCTGTCCCTTTGGGGGACCCCAGGAACAACGAAAATCAGCCAGCAGCTCAGTGAGTAGAAGAGGTAAGTGCAGGTCCATGGGCAGCTCTATCTTCTTTAATCAGCATCCGGCTGAGTGACATTTAGCAATTTCTGGCACTAATGTCTGACCTGCCAACCTATCAGCCTGCTCCTCTAAAAGAGCACCTGCTATGAGATTTGAAAAAAGAATACATTCTTTGCTGGCAGGAGTAATTAATTTCTGGAAGCCAAAATTGTGATGTAAAACCAAACGCAAGATGGGTTGGATATTTTTTTTAATCTTATTTGAATGACTGCTCTGAAATTAGCCTGAAATTCAGACTTTTACCCAAGTCCTCTATTCAGCTACAGGTGACATCATGCAGGGAAGTGGATTGAGAGGCTCATGTGTAAAGCGTTTGTCCAGAGAATGCATTTATTTGTCTGTGTAGTGAGTTTAATTCTCTTTATTTTTTAATAGTAATATTGGTTGAGCTCCTACTTTGTGCAAAGCACCACACTAAGCTCTGGGAAGAGAAACAAAAAGGGTCATGTAAATTGAAGACAATCTCCTGTCCACAAGTAGACTACAATCAAGTGGAGGGAAAGGGAAGCATCAAAATGAATGTGTTTTCCTCACCTTCCCCTTTTCTATTCCAAGAACAATGACCCTCAACATTTTAAATATGGGACGATGGGGTTGAGAACCAGAATGATGGATGACACTCCTGGGAAGGGGGTGACTATAACCTGAAATTATAAACATTCCAATATAGCCTTGAATTTATAGAGGACGATTATCTCAATAATTCAAAGAACTCAGAGTAAAAAAAATATCCCAAGCTAATGTTTGCAGCATCCATTTGGGTTTGGGAGAGTGATAATATCCCCATCTTATGGATGGAGAAGGTAGCCTAGAAATAATCAGCATAGAGGTCCTCGAAGACTAATTAATTAATTGACAGGAGTACATTTCCATTTCCCATTTCACAGCCAGTTCCCTGCTGTGAGACTTTGGGAAAGTCACTGAACTTCTCTGTGCGTTAGTTTCTTAATATGTAAAATACCTGTTCTCCTTCCTAGATTGAGTCCCATGTGAGACAGAGATAGTGTCTGACCTGATTATGTTGTATCTGCCCCACTGCTTAGTGCAGTGTGTAGCACATAGAAAGTGCTTTACAAATACGATAATCATTATTAACATTATCATCATCATCATCATCATTATATAGTACCTTTTCTTCTCCTTCTGATAGAAATCAATCATTTCTACTCTTCTGCTCTCTCTACCTCTTAAAAATTACAACCCTCATGTGAGACAAGGACTCTCTCTGATCAAATTATTCTGCACCTACTCCAGGCTTAGCACAGTGCTTTGCATATGTTAGCACTTAATGTTATTAATATTGGATATTAAGGAACATAATAATAATATCCTCACTCTGAGGAGTGCCGTAATGTTGCTTTTTGCCTTTTAACATAGCTTGATTGCTTTTTTTTCCAAAATTGATCCATCACGTATATTGAGCGCTACCTGTGTGCAGAGTGCAGTAGTAAGAGCTAGGGATAATACAACCAAACAGAGTCGATAGATGCGTTCCCTACAACGAGCTTACAGTCTAGGGAGATTGGAACAATTTAATGAATTAAAGGGAACTGATAAGTAGTGTTTACTTGAAAAAAACAACCAAATGTTTAAAGGATCCGTGCACGTGAGGATTTGGGGAGATGGAATGCACTAGATGAATATTTTCAATATGAATACCTTAGAACATTAGGCTAGAGAAGCGATCCCTGTTGTAGGCCAGATTCATTCTTTTCCCTCGTTAGCATTCTGCCTAATTCAATCAGCGCGCTAGGAGAGTACTTTAACCACAGCTTCCATTTGTCCATTTACTTGTATCCATTTTTGGTTACTCTTAAAAAATGTTTAGTCTAACTTTTCCCTCTAAACTTCAAACAATTAGTCTATGTTCCAAAATTGTTGCAGACCCACTCATTACCTCCTTTCATTTAGGGCATCACTATGGAGGTATTTATAGACAATGACATCTTCCAAGTCTTCCCTAATTCCGCAAACCACCGAGGGCGGCTTTGTTTGCATGTCTCTGTGTTTCACGAGCTCCCCAAATTGGTGATAAGACTAGCCATTGGAGGGCAAGGACGGGGCTGTTTTTACAACTTTTCTCCAGCACTCGGAATGGTGCAGTGTTTTGGCTGAACTTTAGAAATACTTTTGATGTTGATGCTGTTTCTAAATTTGGTCATTCCTGCCTCCCACTGAACAACATTATTGCCACCCTAATTATACCCATAGTTCTGAGACTAGGTTGTGTTTGATTGCATCAGACTGATTAGTGCTGTCACCAGGGGATACAGGTAAGGCCTGGAGAGCTATCTAGCAAAGTGGAAAACCTGGTCAGCGTGAACCTGGTTTTCTTAATCAATCAAGGTGAACAGTAATGTTAGGAGGGAGATGGAGCGATAATTGGAGAATACAACATGGGCAGGGAAAGAGGTTATTTTTTCCAGATTAGGGAATCATGGACATGTTTGGAAACAGAGGGGAAGGTGCCATCGGAGAATGAATGGTTGAAGACGTAGTGATCCCTAATTTATTTTTTTTACTACATTAAACTCTGTCTCTCCCTCTGAACCCTGAGCTCTCTGTGGGCAGAGAACATGTCTGTCAACTTCATTGTACCGATGTAGTGATCCCTAATTTATTTTTTTACTACATTAAACTCTGTCTCTCCCTCTGAACCCTGAGCTCTTTGTGGGCAGAGAACATGTCTGTCAACTTCATTGTATTGTACTCTTCCAACTGCTTAGTACGGGGGTCTGCGCACGGTAAGCACTCAATAAATAGTATTGATTGATTGTGGATGGCAGTCGGGGAAGGAAAATTGGAGACGATACTTATTTAATAAAGGGTGACAGGATGGGGATAGATTTTGAAAGGCGATGGAAGGTCTCTTGAGATATCGATGGGTAGGATAGGAGAGTCAATGAGGATGCAGGAGAAAGGCGGGACTGGAGAGGTGCAGGGGAAATTGTAGGGGTTTCGGGCTTAATGGTCTTAATTTTGTCAATGAAATAGATGCCAAGGTCATGGGGACAAGAGATGGAGAATTGGCGGGGGGCGGGGCACTCCATCAATCTACCAGTGGCATAGACGCTTAGTACAGTGCTCTGCACACAATAAGAGTTCAATAAATACAAGTGAATGAGTTTGTTGAGTGCTTGCTGAGTAGCAGAAGGAAGGTGAACATTCCTCACCCTGAAGGAACTCACAGTCTAAAGAGGGAAACAACCTAAATCAGAGACAAAAATGATTTACAGAACGTGTGCCTAAGATGAAGCTTTCCCTTCTGAAAGTTCACCTCCTCCAGGAGGCCTTCCCAGACCAAGACCCCCTTTTCTTCTACTCCCCCATCACCTTGACTCGCCCCCTTACTTCACCCCCCCCACCCCATAGCACCTGTGTATACAAGTACATATTTGTAATTATAATTCGATTTATTTTTATTAATGATGTGTGTATATCCATAATTCTGTTTATTTATAGTGATGCCTGTCTACTTGTTTTAATGTCTGCTCCCCACTTCTAGACTGTGAGCCTGTTGTGGGAAGGGATTATCTCTGTTGCTGAATTGTTCTCTCCAAGCGCTTAGTACAGTGCTCTGCACACAGTAAGTGCTCAATAAATCCGATTGAATGAATGAATGGCAAAATGGGAAGAACTACAGGTATATCAGAATGAAATATCAGCATAAATAAACATTCAAATGGACATTGATGCAGAGAATATTGAGAAAATTTTAAAAATTAAGTGTTATGTGCAGTTGTTAGGTTAAGGTGAGGGAAGCAGCATGGCTCAGTGGAAAGAGCTCGGGCTTGGGAGTCAGAAGTCATGGGTTTGAATCCTGGCTCTGCCACTTGTCACCTGTGTGATTGTGGGCAAGTCACTTAACTTCTCTGGGCCTCAGTTACCTCATCTGTAAAATGAGGATTAAGACTGTGAGCCTCACATGGGACAACCTGATTACCCTGTATCTACCCCAGCTCTTAGACCAGTGTTCTGCACATAGTAAGCGCTTAACAAATACCAACATTTAAGGCATTAGGATGTTTGGTGCAGACTTCCTGAAGGAGGTGGGATTTTAGGAGGATTTTGAACTTGGAGCGATCAGGCAGATTTGATGGAGAAGGGAGTTCTAGACCTGGAGAACAGCATGAGCAAAGAGGTGAAGTTGGAAAACTGAGACTGCGGCACAGTTTGAAGGAGAACTAGGGAAAAAAATGAATGGTGTGAGCTGGGAAATAGTGAACCAAGAGAGCAGATATGGGAGAGGGGAAGAGTTGGTGGAGAGCTTGGAGTCAATTGTGAGGAGTTTTTGCATGATGCAGAGGAAAATTGGAAGCTATTGGAAGTTTTTGAGGAGTGGAGAAATGGTTTCATGAAGCAACTGCACCTTTATGGATAGAGATCCTCCTATTTGGCAAATCCCTTAAAGATAAGCAGCCATGAGGTTGGGGTATGTGTGCCATTACACCAATTCTTGCAATCGTGACTAAGCAAATGGAGCTGTAAGAGAGCTCAACCAGTTAATAGTATTTGAGATTTACTGTGGCAATAATAATTGTGATATTTGTCAAGCATTTATTCTGTGACAAACACTTTTACTAAATGCTGGGGAAGATACAAGGGAATCAGGTTGGACACAGTCCTTGTCCTACGTGGAGCTCACAGTCTAAGTAGGATGGGAACAGGTACTGAATATCCATTGTTTAGGTAAGGGAACTAGGCCTAGAAAAGTTAAATAACTTTTCTAAGGTTATACAGCAGGCAAATAGCAGTGTCAAGATTAGAACTCAGGTCCTTGACTCCCTGGTCAAGCCCTTTCCATTAAGCCACAAACTTGGGAAGTACAACAGAGTTAGAAGTTATAGAAGTTAACTGCATTATTCAAGCAGTGCCTTCTCAGATGTCATACGGCCTGACTTTTGGCTCCTCCCACTTGAAGAACTGCAAGCATTTGACCTGCTGAATCTTCAACATCTTCTGTTTCTAGAATCATCTTCCGGAATTTTCAGTTTCCAGGGACACATCATGCACATCAGTTCAATAATTTTACATCCAGGCTGAACTTGGAAAATAAGTACTTGTTCATTTATAATACTAGAGGCATGATGATTCACAATGCCACTCACAGCCTATTTGTGTCTTTTGCTTTTTATTGAATATAAAACATGATTTAAAGCTTATAACAACAGTCACACTTGATTTCAGGACAATTAAAACACATCAGAGCTTCATTGTTTACCCAGTCACAGCTTTCAGTATCTGATGGTTTCAAATGTCCCTATGTAGTGTCAATAAGAGATTTCCCAGAACAGGAATGGAAAATGTTTGAGGGGTAAACCTGCTGTGATTTCCTGGAAGGTCGATTGAATGGAACAATTAACAGAACACCCTAATGGGATACTGTGACTAACACTCGCAACTCAAAGTGTTACACCAGACTGCAAAATAAACAATGCTTGCTCCAGAAGAGCTCAACAAGCCAGAAATAGAAAATTAAATTGGTAGTGCTGTTTTGTGAGGAGGCCTTCTAAAAGCTGTGGAAACTCAGTAACAAAGTCAAACAAAATGAAGTCAAGCAAAACCTTCCTTCTACTTTTACCTGCTGTGTAATTTCCCCTCCCCGCCCCCAACCCCCATCAACATTTTGCAGTTAGATTGACACTTCTCCTGAGCTTAATGAATGATAGGAACATTCTCATTAGGTTGATTTTTAGAGTGCCTTATTAACTCTCTAGCCATGAAGTTGAGCGAGCAAATTCATAATATGATGTATTGCCTATCAAGTAGTTTAAATAATACATGTAAACAGTAAATGTCTTTATTTTAAACCCCAGTCTGGCCCTGAGAGACTTAGCATGACTTTAGAGAGCAGATTTTTGCTGAAATTGTCATGTCTAATAAAAATAATAATACTTGTGATATTTGTTAAGTGCTTACTGTGTGCCAGGCACTGTTGGAAACACTGGGGTAGATACAAGATAATTAGATTAGACATAGTCCCTGTCTCACATGGGGCTCACAGCCTTAACCCCCATTTTACAGATGAGGGAACTGAGACACAGAGAATT
Source organism: Ornithorhynchus anatinus (assembly GCF_004115215.2). Lineage (NCBI taxonomy): Eukaryota > Metazoa > Chordata > Mammalia > Monotremata > Ornithorhynchidae > Ornithorhynchus > Ornithorhynchus anatinus. The sequence goes on along the minus strand of NC_041735.1, from coordinate 61,627,951 downwards.
CAAGTGATGTGCCCAAAGTAACACAGCAGACAAGTGGCAGAACCAGGATTAGAAACCAGCTCCTTTCGATTCCCAGGCCTGTGCTCTCCCCGCTAGACCACGCTGCTTCTCTTAGAGCTAAAATCAGTAGTGTAAAAAATAAACAGCAAGCTCTTGATTATTCTGAAGTGATAGGTAAAAAAAAAAGGGTGGAGAATGCAAAAAGACATACAAAGCAGGCCACTTTCATTCATTCATTTAATCGTATTTATTGAGTGCTTACTGTGTGCAAAGCACTGTATTAAGTACTTGGGAGAGTACAATATAACACATTCCCACCCACAGGGACCTTCTTCACCTCTCCTGGGAGGAGGAAATGATTCTAACATATTAGTATTAAAATAAACTGTTGTATTTGTTCAGTGCTTATTATGTGCCAAGCAATGTAATAAGCATTAAGACAAGTACAAGGTAATCGGATCAGACATGATCCCTGTCCCACATGGAGGTCACAGTCTAAGTAGGAGGGAGAACAGGTAGCCTATTGGCGTTTTACTTTTTTTATAATTTTTTTAAGGTCTTTGTTAAGCACTTAATATGTGCCAGGAACCTTTCTAAGTGCTGGGGTAGATACAAACTAGTCATTTATTCACTCATTCAATCGCATTTATTGAGTGCTTACTGTGTGCAGAGCACTGTTCCAATCAGGTTGGACACAGTCCCTGTCCCACATGGGGTTCACCGTCTTAATCCCCATTTTATAAATGAGTTTAACTGAGAACCAGGGAAGTCAATTGACTTGCCCAAAGTCACAGAGCAGACAAGTGGCAGAACTGGGAATAGAAGCCAGGCCTGTGCTCTAATCGCTAGGCCACGCTGCTTATCTTTTGCTGCAGATAAGGAAACTGAGGCCCAGAGAAGTTGAATGACTTGCCCAAAGTCACCCAGCAGGCAAGTAGCAGAGCCAGGATAAGAACCCAGGCCTCCTAACTCCCAGGCTTGAGTTCTTTCAACTAGGTACCATATGTCTGGATGGTGGGAAGGTGTTGCATGAAATCAGATCTTTGGAGACTGGAGTGCTGAATGCAGCACGGGATAGAATGTAGTAGCTGAGAAAATGTAAAATCTAATATTAATGGTATTTGTTAATTGACTACTATAAGGCAATTAATCAATCATATTTACTGAGTGTTTATTGTGTGCGGAGCACTCTACTAAGCCCTAGGGAGTGTACAGTATAACCGAGTCGGTAGACGTTCTCTGCTGACAAAAAGCTTACAGTCTATGGTCCTAAGCCCTGTACTGAGCAGTGGGGGAGATATAAGCAGGTTAGACACAGACCCTGTCCCACGGAGCTCACAGTCTAAAGAGGAGGAGAATAGGTAATTAATTCCCCTTTTTCAATGAGGGAATTAGGCACAAACAAGTTAGCTGACATGCCCAAGGTCATACAGAAGACAAAATGTGGAGCCAGGATTAGACCTTCTGTCTGCTGATTCCCAGTTTCAAGTGTTTTCTACTAGGCCACACTTTCTTTACAGTCGATAATTCTGAAGAATGGACAAGTGAATTGATTAATGGTCATTATTTTGAAAAAAGAAAAAGGATTCTGGTTAGCTAGGTCAGCTGCTTCGACTAGTGATTCTTTCCTGCCTTACATATTTTATTGGATTCTAACCTGAAATCTATATGCTATAAACCACAGATACGAATTTTCCTATTAACTGTGATAATCAGCTGTCTGGGTACCTCATTTCTGTATTGTTTGTATTTCAGAAAATTAGGCCTTGGGTGGTGAGATAAGCTTTAAAAGCAGAAATAGACATGCACCTGCTTTTTATAACGGACTATTTATAGTGGCAAGTTTAGAATGTGTCTGTCACTTCATTAGCAATTACATTGTCAGCTCCTACCACCAGGTGAGAAAACAAAACCTTCAGATGTTGTGGACGACAGTTTCACCGCTGTACTGTTCAGGGTTTTATGTTCATAAACTTATAAAGGAAATACACTCTCTTGATTGAAGTGGGGCTTTCTCCCTAGTCAATAGAAAGCCATTCCTATTCTATATATCTAGATTCTATTTTTGTAACTTATCAGCTGAGGGAAGCCTGAGGCAATTCCCTTTGGGTTTCATGGAATGAAAAATGCAGTGATTTTAAAAAGAATGAAACACAGTACTATTTAATTCATTTTTTTCATTTGGAAGAGCTGAGGAGTTTTAATGATTTGTAATATGTGCTGGCATAACGTAGCCATTTGCCTGGAGATGTCTATTCAAAACTAAGCCTTTATTTCAATTTTATTTCTGCTTTCATAGCTTTTTACAATAACTTCTGATGTAGGCTGTAAACTCCTGGTTTTCATTTCAAGTTTTCCAACTACTTCAATAGTGTATGGAAACTGATTTGACCATCCAAACCTAACATTTTTAAAAGTAGAATTATACATTCAAACATCTATCACCTTAAGCATCATCATTAACTGAATTTACCGTGTGTCTGTTGAGCCAAGAACTGGGTCAGGTTAACTTAAAATATAATGGCAAAAACATAAAAATGATAAACAGTAGTTAACTGTTGGTGAGAATGGCAATTATGGCATTTATTAAGCATTTAGTATGTGCAGGGGGTTTACCAGCACATCGGTAATGTGACATGATCACTACCCTAAATGAGACACAACTTAACCTATCCTCAATTTTCAGAAGAGGAAACTGAGTCCTGAGTGGCTAAATGAATTGCCTAATGTCCTTGTGGGAGGGGTGTTTCTACCAAATCTACTGTATTGTACTTTCCAAAGTGCTTAGTAGAATGCTCTGCACACAGTAAGTGCTCAATAAATACGATTGATTGAATGAATTAATTAATTGATTAATAACAGTGATCGATAGAGCAATCCAGCAGTGGAACTGGGATATTAGTCCAGATCTTCTGAAGCGCATATTCTTTCCTGTAGGCTAGTCTGTATGCCATGTTTGCATAAATAAACATAATTGCATATATAAATTGGCAATAAACAGATAAATACGTAAGCGTATTGAGAATCTTAGTTTCAGAATTAGATGTGTTTAATCAAGGAGTACCTCCTGGATCAGGAAACCATTTAGGGGAGTTTGGAAGGGGAGGAGAATATAATTTGAGGAAGCTGAGGAAGAAGAGCATTCCAGGTGGACACAGTTATGAATGCTGGGTTAAAGGCAGCAGAGTTGAATTTAGGTGATGTGATTGAGAGGAGTGAAGGGGGAAGTGGAAAAGAAAGAAGATGGATAAGAAGGAACTAGTAAATGATTAGCAGCTGCTATTTTGGGGAGAAAATTGGGAAAGCCACCAAGTATCCGGAAGGAGTGAGGAACTTGGATTACTATTTTAGAAGGTTTATGTTAGTAAAATTGGATAAACTAATTTTAGGTGGCATTTACTTATCCCCCACATTTCATGTAAAGATTGTTTGCCAGCGTGAGGCATGATAAGTATGGAACTAACTATTCACCCTATTATTTCATTACGTAGGCCACAGTTCTTGAAGTTCCCAAGAATTTTCACCCCTGGCATGTAGTAGCTGTGGGTGATAGATATAGCAGTGGATGATAGACATTAAGACCACAGAAATCACTGCTCTGCATGAATTCAGATACCAGTCTATGATATCTACTGAACATTTGCTGTGTGCGGAGCACTGAGGTAAGTGCTTGGGAGAATACAAGAGAATAGAGTTGACAGACAAGATCCCTAATCTCGAGGAGTTTACACTCTAGCCCCATCCAGAGCATGGGGTTTGGTAATCTTGTTCAGCTAGTATTTTGACAGTGGCAGGGGCTTAGGAGTGGGTTAAAAGACAACTATTTTCCCCACGGGAATTTCAACAGGAGTTTCAACTCCTTGACACATAGATTTGAGATCTAAAGACTTCCAGGACTCCAGAATGAGCTCGTGGCAGCTCAAGGAGCAGTGGCCTTTTAAGAGTGTCACTCCTCCCGCCTGACTGATCCAGAAGATCCAAAATGGCAGCTGACCCAGGGTTGTTTTGAGGCAGCGGGGAAAGTCCCAGTACAGTCCTGTGCACACAGTAAGTGCTCAATGAATACAATCGAATGAATGAATCCCCACTTATAGCAAATTTGCTGCCTGACAGGTAGGGACAGGGTTCAGGAAAATGCCATTTTTGGGTGGTTCCCCTTCCCTAAGGCCAATTCTCCCTCCAAGTCTGTGCTGGTTTGGCCCACCTTTCTACTGTCTTCACTGTGGGCTATTGCTTCCCTGCCAGGAGGGGCAAACCCTCACCTTCCTTCACAATGATAAGTTCTTGCCAAGAAGCGGTTCCATTTTTTTTAGGCCCAGTGCCTTATTTCTAGAAGGTTTTTAGTTTCTTAAAATAAGTCCATGGTTCATTTTCCCAGCAGGTGTGAATGTTTCTGGTGAATCACGATCAGCAGAAGTACATTGAGTTTGAAGCTAGACAGAGAGAGGAGGCTTCTGGTTTGGTTAACAGGGTTCAGAGCCCATTGGTTGCGAAATCTGACCCGCCACTGGATCACCCTGGTCTCCACTCAGATGTGGAGTTTTCACTGTAAAATTACTTTTGTGAATTAATTATTTTTGTGTTTGCCTGCCTCAGGGGAATGTAAGCTGTCTGATGGCAGGGAATATGTCTATTTCCATTGTAGGCCCCAAGGACTTAGTACAGTCTGCGCTCAAAGTAGTTACTCAGTGCTATCGACTGATTAAACATGAGATGACAACCCATGAAAGTCCCTCAGACTGTAAGGTCAATGTGGGGTCGGACTGTGACTACCTACTCTGTTATACTGTACTCTCCCATGTGCTTAGGATAGTGCTCCTTAGTTGGGTGCTCTGCACACAGTAAAGTGCTCAATAAATACCATTGATGATGGTGATGAAAGATTCCTGTAGATACTTGACAAAGCAATTATTGTTTTGATTTATTAGTGCTCTCTTCCTGCCACGGCTCATCCATTAGACCTTAAGCTCATGGTGGTCAGGGAATGTGTCTACCAACTCTGTTAGAGTGTACTCTCCCCAGTGCTCAGTACAGTGGTCTGCACACAGTAAGTGTTCAGTAAATTTGGTTGAGTGATTGATGGGGCGTACCTGGCCATCCTGAACTGGAAGAGTCCCAGGAGGCTGATGGTGTTCCAATGTTGATTAATGGGGATTGAGTGTGCCCTAGAGACAGCTCAGGACTCAACATGGTCTAGTGGATAGAGCATGGGCCTGGGAGTCAGAAGGACCTGGGTTCTAATCCCAACTCTGTCATTTGTCTGCTGTGTGACCTTTTGCAAGTCCCTTAATTTCTCTGTGCCTCAGTTACCTCATCTGGAAAATGGGGATGAATACGGTGAGCCCCAAGCAGGACAGGGTCTGTGCCCAACTTGATTAGCTTGTATGCATCCTAGCACTTAGAATAGTCCTTGACACATACTAAAGGCTGTAAGCTTTTTGTGGGTAAGGAACTTATCTGTTTATTGTTGTATGGTACTCTCCAAAACGCTTAATACAATGTTCTGCAAACAGTAAGCACTCAAATACAATTGAATGAATTAAGCCCTAAACAGATACCATCATCATCATCAAATCTCTGTTCCCCAAAGGAGAGAGCCAGGTCCGGGACCAGTACTCTTTTACAGATCCCCATTCCTCACGTGTATTTCTAATTCTTAGGAACGCTTCTAAGGCCCTGTTTTCCTTTACAAACTCTGAGGATTGCTCCTCTCTACACTGAAGCAGGCACAGACATGAACTGCTAATCTTATTCTCCTTCGATGGAGATCTGTCTTGTTGCCCCAGCAGTGGAAGATTTTTCTTTATTTTGACTTCATTAGGATGGACAGGCTAAGCAAGATACAGGCTATATATAGGAGGCTAGATGATCTTGTGAGTTTATACATAATTGTTCTGCAGTTTCACCTCAGGCTATATACTGAAAGAACAATGTGTTACTTTATGACATTTTGATTTATCACAGAGAGCTCTTCTCTTTAAACAGATACTGGCAGCAAGTTCCAGATCACACAGATATAAAAAATAATTTCTAAACTTTGTTGACATATTTCATTTTTCTCAAACAGCTTCATTTTTGGATGTCATAGGTTGACTCTGTGAAGTTCAGAGTAACCAAAACTCTCTCTGCTAGGAGCTGAATGTAGCACATCCAGCAAAGGAAAGAAAAGAACAGGAGAGAAAGAATATGAGAACATTCTTAATGGGCTAATGGTGCAACACTGCATTTCATGAGTGGACGTGATTCCCAAATTGTCAGCAAATAGAAAATGCAGTGAAGGGGCAGCTCTACTTAAAAAAAAAAAATCTCCCTCACAGATATATAGAAATAGTTCCCTGGGAGAGGAAAGGAAACTGGGAGACATAGATATTTAGAGCAGAGACTAATTTGTTTTTATTGTTAGCCCCCAAGTATTTAAGACAGTGCTCATAGTAGATGTTTAAATGATAGTGAGGATGATTAGTCATTTACAGTCCTTTAGTCTGTAAACACATTGCAGGCAGTGACTGTGTCTACTAACTCTATTATACTGGGCTCTCCCAAGTGCTTTTTGCAGTGTTCTGCACACAGTAAGTGCTCAATGAATATGGATTAATTGATTGATTGACGATGATACTTTTGGCCCATTTTGACAAAGCCCTATTCCCTTTCCCTTCAGGATCACCTCTCCACTTGGATCTGTACCTTATAAACACTTGGTTCTAACCCATGCTCAGCTCCAAAACACTATGTACTTAGCCATAATTTCCATAACTTATTTTAAAGTCTGTCTCCCCTTCTAGACAGAGAAGGCATCTGCTAATCCTGATAGTATTTTTCCATTCATTCAATCAATCAATGATATTAGGATTACAAGCACTTAGTACAGTGCTCTACACACAGTAAGTGTTCAATAAATACCATTGATTGATAGATTTTACCATGGGAGAGGCTGTTCTTTTTGGTATGACTAATGAAACAAAAATATCTTACAACTTAGACTTTCAACCAGATGAATCTTCTTTAATTATGTGCAACTCCGGTAGGAAGTTTGAAAAATTGCTGCAGCGTTGCAAGTAGTATGGATTTTTAATTATTTCTTCTACTGTTTGATTTTGTCATTTTCAGAATCCTAGAAATTCTGCTTGCAGTAAGTGCCCAATAAATACTATTGATTGATAGATTTTACCCTGGGAGAGGCTGTTGTTTTTGGTATGACTAACAAAATAAAAATATCTTACAACAGTCTTTCAGCCAGTTGAATCTTCTTTAATTATGTGCAGCTCTTAATAGGAAGTTTGAAAAATTGCTGCAGTGTTGCAAGTAGTATGGATTTTTAATTATTTCTTCTGTTAGTGTTTGATTATATCATTTTCAAAATCCCAGAAATGAGATAATCATGGAGCAGCACAAAAAATTGCTACAATCTACGTGGCATTTTGTGAAAGGAGGGCAACTGGTGATATTTTGTGATTAAAGAGGGCAGGAAAGAATCAGTCATCGCAGACATTTAAAATGGCACAAAATTATCTCTCAGGAGAATTGTAATTAATACAGGCAAAAAACAGAGTAACTAAATCCACTTTCCAGCCATTCAGACCCATATCAGCAGGTTTTCTGCACTGAGAGGTAAAGTACCACCTCCTTCCTAACTTCTGCCTGTCCTTTTCACTCCCTCCCCAAAGACCTGATCTTACTGAAGCAATTATTAACAGTTCTTTAACCAATTGCATACCTCCTCAGCTAAATAAATTCTTCTCTCTTTCCTTCCATCTGAAACTACAGCTAAGACACTTTTCTGATCTCAGCATATACACTGACTAGACTGTAAGCTTGTTGTGGATAGGGAATGTGTCCACTGACTCCGTAATATTCTCTCTCCCATGCACTTAGTAAAGTGTTCTGTACACAGTAAGTGTTCAATAAATGCCATTGGTTAATTGATTGATACACAGGAAGTCTGTGAATGTACAGTACTGCATCTTAAATAAAACATTGGAATTCTGTACCAAATTTGGCATAGGAGGTATTAGTTAAGCTCTTACTCTATTTTCCAAGCACTGTACTAAGTACTGAGGAAATACAGTATGGACAGAACCAGAACCCCTGTCCCAAAGGGGGTTCACAGTCTAGGGGAGAGGGAGAGCAAGCATTTATCAGAGAAGTTAAGTGACTTGTCCAAGATCACACAGCAGGCAAATGGCAGAGCCAGAATTACAGCCCAGGTCCTCTGACTCCCCGATCTGTTGTTCTTCTTATAGGCCATGCTGCTCGGTTCCTGAAAAACAGTGGCTAATAACAATAATAATTATAATGAAATCTATTTAGTCTTAGTATGTGCTTACTATTATTTAGGGATTTACTAGTTGCTAAGAGCAAGGGCAGATTACAAGGTTGTATATTTGAAGAAGTAAGAGATGCCCTATTTTTACTTATCAATTGAGGACATAATTAGGAGTCATTTTTGGTAAATTATGTGCTCAATTGATGAGCAATGTAGCTGCATTAATGTAGTTAAATTGAGTTAGAGAGGTTGACATTTGGCTAACTAGCTTCTTAGGCCGCCTGACCTACTAGGAATACAGGCCTGGAAGTCAAAAAGACCTTGGTTCTAACCCCTACTTTGCCACTTGACTGCAATATGACCTTGGGTAATTCATTTCATTTCTCTGGGTCTGTTTCTACATCTTGAATGGGAATTAAATACCAATTTTCTTACCTCCATAGACTGTGAGTTCTAAGGTGTGCAGGTACAGTGGCCACTATGATTAACTTGCATCTACCCAAACCCTTAGGTTAATGCTTGGCATAGAGCACTTTAATATTATCATTTTATTATTGCTATTTTTATTATTATTCTAAAAGGTGGAGAGAGACCAGTTTAGCAGGCTGGTTACCCTCTGAAGATCTGGGGAAGGACGTGGCCAGATTATAACCTGCCAATATTGTAGTTATACTTTCCTTGGATTGTGCTTTACTGCCCCTTTCTGAAAAACCCCAAATTAACATTTCCAAACCTCTTTATGTTTCTTCTTTGTTTAGGCAACAACTAAAATATCATTCATATGTGCAGTGTTCAATCTGGGTATCTGGGATGCCCGCATGTAGAATAAGACTTTTGTTGACCTTAAAAATGGAAATGAAAATTTATCTCATTTGGAATAGTGGGGCGGGGAGTGTTTAGTACAGTGGGCTATGTGCAACTTGCCAATTTACTGCCTAAATTTGAGTTCCCCAAATCCCTTCTCATAGTATATGCCTTTGGAATGATTCTTTCAGGGAATTTAGCCTTAGACTAATCTCAGGGGGCCGTGGTTTACAAATAACTAATCAATCTGAGAGCAGCGTGGTCTAGTGAAAATACAACAGCCTGGGGGTCAGAGTAACTGAGTTCTCATCTTGGCTCTGCCACTTGCCTGCCGTGTGACTTTAGGCAAGTCACTTAACTTTGTGCCTCAGTTTTCTCATCTGTAATATGGGGTCTTATTACCTCTGCCTCCATGAGACCCATGTGGGTCAAGAATGGTGTCTAAGCTGGTTATCCCATTTCTTCTCCATCATCAATCAGTCATATTTGTAGTGCTTACTGATGATGATGATGATGATGGTATTGTTAAGTGCTTAACTATGTGCCAGACACTGTACAAGCGCTGGGGTAGATACAAGCAAATCGGGTTGGACCCAGCCCCTGTCCCATGTGGGGCTGACAATCTCAATCTCCATTTTACAGATGAGGTAACTGAGGCCCAGAGAAGCAAAGTGACTTGCCCAAGGTCACACAGCAGACAAGTGGCTGAGCCGGGATTAGAACCCGTGACCTTCTGACTCCCAGGCCTGTCCTTTATCCACTAAGCCATGCTGCTTCTCATACTGCATGCAGGGCATGATATTAACACCTTCGGAGAGTACAAGCAACAATATCAAAGACACATTCCCTGCCTCCAATGAGTTTACAGTCTAGAGAGGGAGATAGAAATTAATATACATTAATTAATCAATTAATGTAAATAAATTATAGATATGCATATAAATGGCTATATACCTAAGTGTTTGGCATGTAGTGAACCTGTAAAATAGTATCATAATTATCGTTACTTTGAGGGCCAGGTCTCTAATTTGAGAACCACATGCTTATTTATTTGTGTCCTTTCAATCGCCCATCCCATCCTCACAAAATCCTGGAAACCATGAATGAGGATGAATGAAATCTGTAATTTTATATTTTTTTTTATGATATCTGTTAAGCACTTAATATGTGCCAGACACTATACTAGGTGCTGGAGGATATACTAGCTAATCAGGTTGGACACAGTCCATGTTCCAAATGGGACTCACAGTCTTAATCTCCATTTTACAGATGACGCAATGAAAGCACAGAGAAGTTAAGTAACTTACCTAAGGTCACAGAGCTGATAAGTGGAGGAGTTGGGATTAGAATCCAGGTCCTTCTGACTCTCAGGCCCCTGCTCTATCCACTAGGCCATGCTACAACTCAATGAATTCCCTTTTTTGAAACTCCTGCATCTTGATAAAGGGCATTTATAGCTTTTATATTTATATAGCATATATTTTATATTTATCTAGCATATTATGGCTTTTTATAGTTCATACTTGTGAATTCACCTTCTTGATGGAAGTGTTGTGAGACTTAATATTTATAACATATTGAGTTTTTTTTATACATACTGGCATAAACATTCCATTCTGAGAAAGGAAAAATTGGCACTTCTATAATACTTTTACCAATCCCTAAAATAATTCATGGTTTCCACCCTCTTTGTGAATATGCCTGTCCTCACGCATCCTTTGGGATCTAAATTGTCAATAAAACCCTGCCCTGGATGGACTGTTATTCTGACCCAACGCCATTACTTTGGGATTTTTTGTCCTTCTTTGTCTTGAACTGCATTATTTTCCTAATTCTGCAACCGCACCAACCAGTCAAAATTCTCTTCCAATCCGAGCAGCTGCATAATTATATACCATGTCCCAAAATGAATTAGCTTATTTTTAAAACAGCTAATTGCAAAAGCAAAGTCGGGTTGGAGATGCAGGCTGAAAAGAGATTTGTTTTTTTTAGTTTCACTTTAACCTGAATGGTCATCAAACCCTCAGGCAAGGTATATACTGCTAACACAACCAGTACGAGCAAATTGCCCTGAATATCTAAACTGTTTTATCTGCCATCAACTCTGTGTTTTTGAGCAACCAAAGTTCAAAATGCATCAGTGCATAATTGATGGCAGGCCGTTAAATAAATATTTAAAGACCCTGAAAAATATAGGCATGAATGCTAAGGAACATATTACCAGAAAGGCAGGGATTAGTCAGGAATACATCTTGGGTGAGGTGATTGTTTGGGTGGGTTTTAAAAGTGGAAGGGTTAAGATTTGATGGATTTTAAGGGGTGAAGAGCTGTATGCAGGAGCAGACATATGAGCAATGGGCCATTTGTAGGAGAACTGTGGGTGAGACACAGTGAGAACATTAAAGATGAATGGAAGAGAAACGTATTTTTTTCAATAACCCATCGGTTCAATATTCCCTTTTTCTAAAAATGTTCTTTTCATTGCTCTATTGGAATGCACCCTATCAATCAATCAATGATATTTGTTGAGCATTTACTAAGAGCAGAGCACTGTATTAAGTGCTTGGGAGAATAATAATAATAATAATGTTGGTATTTGTTAAGCGCTTACTATGTGCACAGCACTGTTCTAAGTGCTGGGGTAGATACAGGGTAATCAGGTTGTCCCACGTGAGACTCACAGTTAATCCCCATTTTGCAGATGAGGTAACTGAGGTACAGAGAAGTTAAGTGACTGGCCCAAAGTCACACAGCTGGCAAGTGGCGGAGCCTGAATTCAAACCCATGACTTCTGACTCCCAATCCCAAGCTCTTTCCACTGAGCCACGCTGCTTCTGAATACAATACAAAAGAGTTGGTAGACATGTTTCCTATCCACCTGGAGCTTTCAGTCTAGAGGGGCAGACTGACATAAAATAGATTATGGATGCATACATAAATGTCATGGGATTGAATAAGGTGGTGTGAATATCTAATATTTAAAGAGTACAGGCCTTTGGAAGAGATGTGATTTTTTAAGGCTTTGAAAATTGGGAGAGCGATGCTCAGTCAGATAATAAGGAGAAGGTAGCTCTAGGGCAGAAAGAGGATGTGGGCAAGATGAGAAAGAGTGAAGTAGATTGAGGTATAGTGATTAAGTTGGAGAAGTGAACTGTAAGACCGTGAAAGAGCAGGGACTGTCTCTATCTGTTACTGATTTGTACATTTCAAGCGCTCAGTACAGTGCTCTGCACATAGTAAGTGCTCAAAAAATATTATTGAATGAATGAATGAATGAATGAATGTATGAACTGGGCCTACGGGGTTGTAGTAGAAAACTAGTGAGGTAAGATAGGAGGGGGTGAGCTGACTGAGTGGTTTATTTAATAGTGGTAATTGTTAAGCACTTATTAGATGCCAAGCACTCTAATAAGTGCTGAGATAGATACAGGATAATCAGGTCCCACACGGGGATCACAGACTAAGGAGGAGGGGAACAGGCATTGAATCCTGCAGATGAGGGAACTGAGGCACAGAAAAGTTAAGTGAAAGATCCCACAACAGGTAATTTGGTGGAGCAAGAATTAGAACCCAGGGCCTCTTCCTCTCAATTCCATGCTCTTTCTATTAAAAAAAAAAGTTGGTATTTGTTAAGCACTTACTATGTGCCGAGCACTGTTCTAAGCACTGGGGTAGACACAGGGGAATCAGGATGTCCCACGTGGGGCTCACAGTCTTAATCCCCATTTTACAGATGAGGTAACTGAGGCACAGAGAAGTCAAGTGACTTGCCCATAGTCACACAGCTGACAAGTGGCAGAGCTGCTTATCCAGTGATAAGCCAGTGGTAAAGTGTTTCTATTTGATGTCATCATCATCATCAGTGGTATTTTTTGAGAGCTTAGTGTATGCAGAACACCGTACTAAACACTTGAAAGAGCACAATACAACAGAGTTGGTTGTCCCATTTTCTGCCCATGAGCTGTGGAGGTGGACAGGCAAAGTCTGTAGGTTCTTGAGGAGCGGAAAGATTTACACTGAACATTTTTTTAGAAAAATAATCCAGGCAGCAGAGTTAAGTAAGGACTGACATATGGATAGACAGGGAGGTCAGCAAGGAGTCTGATTCAATCAGTGGTATTTATTGAGCACTTGTTTTGTGCTTTGTTTGATCTATTGATTGCAGAGCACTGTACTACGTGTTTGGGAGAGTACAATACAGTTGGCAGACACTCTCCCTGCCCCCAAGAAGCTTACGGTCTAACAGAATTCTCTTATGATGCAGTAGTTAAATTCTTCCAAAACCCCATGTTAAGGAAAACTCATGAAGTAATACTCACCCATTCCATATAGCTCCACACATCCACAAATCATTTCTCCCAACACTGTAACCTTCTATATCCAAAAATGTTAGCATTTTTGGATGAATGTTACTCTGTTCCTTAATATTGTTCTAGCCAAAACCCTCAGTGAAACTAAATATATTTGGAAACAGAATTCTCCTCGGGAATAGGTATGGTTTTTCATTTTGTAAGTTGTCAGAAAATGAGAAGGAAAATCTTGTAAAAGGTCAGATTTAGCTGGAGGTAAGCAAAAGTTAAATTGGGATGCTTAGCTAGCTAAGTCTCAATCCAAATATTTCAGTTAGAATAATCAGCTTCTTTTTGAAAACAAAATTTTTCATGTGTAAATAAGGCATTCCATTTTTAGTCATGCTTATGGCAAGAGAAACTTCCTTTGTAGGACCTAATCACTCATTTCCTCTTCCATTTATATACCAAAAATTGGGGTTGCATTCCTGCAAAATCCTTGTTAAGAAATACTTGTGTTGTAGTATTCATTGTGCCTGATACTCTGCTCATACACATATGTGTGGGCTAAACCATTTCTTCTGACTAGATGGTAAGCTCGTCGTGGGTCGGGAACAAGTCTACTAACTCTGTCATATTGTAGTCTCCCAAGCATTTAGTATAGTGCTTTGCATACAGTAAGTGCTCAATAAAATGACAGATTGATTCTGACAACACAGTATGCTCTATCCAAACAGACCCACATCATTTCAACATTTCCCAGTTCTCTAACAACATAATGGCCAAAACGCATAATGGAAATATGGGCTACAGCAGAACTGACTTTTGCTGATTGGAGACAATGGTTCCACAGATTCATTGATTCCTTCAAATGAATTTATTGAGCACTTACTGTGTGCAGAGCACTGTACTAAGCACTTGGAAAGTACAATTTGGGAACAGAAACAATCCTTACCCAACAACAGGCTCACAGTCTAGAATAGTTAGCGTTATTTCCAGGGTACAGTCCTTTTATCAAACTAAGGCCTTCAAGATGACTAGATGATGGGTCTCCTTATCACAGCATGTCCTCCAGCGTCTAAGTTGTTTAAACTATGTAATTGTCAGCCTAGTGACCGGGGAGTGGAGCTGAGGAAAAGAGAGGATGGATATTCTGTGATCCCTGCTCCTACCGTCTCACCATGGCTTGGTGTCCTCCCCTTACCCCCACCCCAACTCCTTTCTGTCTTCTGAAGAAGCTGTGGCAGAGACAGCAAGACATCTCCAGAACCACACTGAACCTCTCTCTGCCCTCCAGGGGGATGGGATTTGAGGAGGCTGGGAATTATGGTAGTAGACACGACACCTCCTTGAGGACCCGGAACAGAGTTTGTGGGTGTGGGTGTGGAGAGCACTCACTGGGATAATTCCCCCAACCCTTCCACAGCCTCCTTCAGGAGCCTGGATGCAGTTTTCTAAGGATCATGGGATGCGGGGGTGAGGATCTTGGAGAAATATCTACATCCCCTTCATCTATCTTGTGTCAGATGGTAGGAAGATGTTCTAAATGAATCAGACCCCACCCAAGAGGAGAACACAACCCCCCTCCCCCGTTCATGATTTCTAGATTCAGTAGATTTCACTGAAGAACCTTTTTACCATGCCATTATGGCACTATCACAGAACATTACTCAAATGCACAGAACATTACTCAAATGAGAAGCAGCGTGGCTCAGTGGAAAGAGCACGGGCTTTGGAGTCAGAGGTCATGAGTTCGAATCCCAGCTCTGCCACTTGTCAGCTGTGTGACTGTGGGCAAGTCACTTCACTTCTCTGTGCCTCAGTTCCCTCATCTGTAAAATGGGGATGAAGACTGTGAGCCCCACGTGGGACAACCTGATTCCCCTGTGTCTACCCCAGCACTTAGAACAGTGCTCTGCACAGAGTAAGCGCTTAACAAATACCAACGTTATTAAATGCTATAATGTAAGTAACCACATTACATATTTATTAAAGTGTTGGTCTAATGATCATAGGTAAGTAAAGGGGTGACCAGAATCCCTAAGCATTCTTGGTGGCCAGAACCTATTTCTTAATAAAGAGGTGATCGTTTGAAGCATCTAGGGGAAAGTTTGGAACAAAAAAGTGATCAATTCAATCAGGTGACGAGTGATTTGGGAAATGAGAATGTGATGGAAAGAAAGCAAGCTGAGGAAATTGGAAACAAAAATAGCTGAAAAAGTGAATCCCACAAATAATGCATTTAGAGTCAACACCATATCCAAAGAGGTTTTTACTTTCCAGCAAGTGTTTCCTAATTCCCTAGCAACATTCTAGCTAAAATGAGTAGTGAAAACACCCCTTATAACAGAACTGAGTGCATATATTTTCACTCACTTTAGAGCTCTTTAGAACTCCAAGTGCAGCCAATAATTGCTTTTAATCTTGTTCTTATTTTGCCATTCTTTGAGAGTTCACCCTTGTTGCCAAAGAACTTTTTATTTTGCCATCAGCAGTGATTTATAAGGACTCTATTTCTTTTAGTTTCTCTCTTCTGAGACTCATACCTACTACTTCACGTTTTCCTGTAAAAAAAAAAAAGCCACTATCAAATCTATGGCTTATTTATTTTGCTCTATTTCTTCAGATCTTAAGATCACCTACATTTCTCTCTAACTGTAAATCCTCAATTAATCCCCTTCTTGATAAAATCAGCACGAGTATTCACTCTTTCCTGTTTCACTAAATGTTGGGCTTGGAAATTGTTCCAAATACTCAGAAGATTATCTGATCTATGGCCTTTCCCTCCCACATTTCTCTCTAATAGATGTCTGAAATCTCTCATTGCAGCTAATTATTATTCAGAACTCACTTTGGGTTGAAAATTTAAGCATTCCTTCTCCACCTTCTCCAACAAACCTTCCTGAATAACCTGATTAATCTCCCAGCACCTGGGCCCTGAGCCAAATCATCTTTTTTACCAACTCCAGAACTTTTGAGCTTATTTATATCCATTCTCAACATTCATACATGTACATTCATTCAATTCAATAGTATTTATTGAGAGCTTACTATGTGCAGAGCACTGTACTAAGTGCTTGGGATGAACAAGTCGGCAACAGATAGAGACAGTCCCTGCCGTTTGACGGGCTTACAGTCTAAACATATGTATGTTCTCCATTATTCATTCTAACAACTCTGGTTGTAAATATGTTTTTGTCTCCATCTCCACCATTAAAGTGCAATCTCTCTGTAGGCAGGTAGTATGCCACTGATTCATTTTCTTTTCCAACTTTACCCACGCTTCTTGTGTGCGGGGAAGAAGTCTTCCAACTCTGTTACATTGTACTCTTCCAAGTGCTTAACTCAGTGCTCTGCACACAGGAAACATTCAATAAGTACTATGGATTGATTGTTTGATTCTACTAAGTGTTGGGGAAAAGATCCACAAGTGAAAAATACAAATGGTTAGAGAAATCCCTTGGTCCTCTATAGCTGCTGTAGCAGAAGATGACCAACAATGGCTTGAAAGGCCCCCATATTCTTACTGGGGACTGAAACCAGGGGAAGGGATGGTCAGGAAGAAGGAAAGGGAAGATGTGTCAGGGGACTGAAAGACCTTTGTTTCCACCAGCTGGTCTCCAAACTGATTCCAGAGGCTCCTCAGAACCTTCATCAGACACTCAGTCTGCTATGGTCCCCATTATTCACTCATTCAATCCTATGTATTGAGTGCTTATTATGTACTAAGCACTTAACTCTCGTCAGCTCACGCCAGCACAGATCAGAAGGAATTTTCCCAGTGCCCCACCTGGTCAGTCATGCCCTACCCTGCTCACTGCCAATGCAGGAGTAAAGAACCAGGCTGGCTGGAGAGGTAATAATAATGGTGGTATTTGTTAAGCACTTACTATGTGCAAAGCGCTGTTAATAATGTTGGTATTTGTTAAGCGCTTACTATGTGCAGAGCACTGTTCTAAGCGCTGGGGTAAACACAGGGGAATCAGGTTGTCCCACGTGGGGCTCACAGTCTTAATCCCCATTTTACAGATGAGGGAACTGAGGCACAGAGAAGTGAAGTGACTTGCCCACAGTCACACAGCTGACAAGTGGCAGAGCTGGGATTCGAACTCATGAGCTCTGACTCCAAAGCCCATGCTCTTTCCACTGCGCCACGCTGCTTCCCTTAAGCTGTTCTAAGTGCTGGGGGGATACAGGGTGATCAGATTGTCCCACGTGGGGCTCACAGTTTTAACCCCCATTTTACAGATGAGATAATTGAGGCACAGAGAAGTTAAGTGACTTGCCCAAAGTCACAGAGCTGGCAAGTGGCAGAGTCGGGGTTAGAACCCATGACCTCTGACTCCCAAGCCCGGGCTCTTTCCACTGAGCCACGCTGCAATAATTGTGGTTCTTGTTAAGTGTTTTGTGCCACACACTGTTCTAAGCACTGGAGTAGATGCAAGATAAGGAAGGTAGTAGTTGAAGTACTTTTTGAGTGTCCACTGGGTATGATACACCTAAGAACTTGGAAATGTGCAAGTGCATGAAAAGACAGATTTCCTGCCCACAGTGAGCTTACATTCTAATGAGGGAGACAGTCATATTTATTGTGCGTTCACTGTGTGCAGAGCACTGTAGTAAGTGATTGGGACAGTACAATATAACAGAGTTGGCAGACACATTCCCTGCCCATCATAATGAGTTTACAGTCTAGAGGGGGAGACAGACATTAATATGAATAATGTCAGAAGTAGTTATATTATTGAAACTATATTTTCACTGAATATTGGAGCCATTCTTGGTTAAGAAATTGTCGCTTAGATAGTTACATAAATTCCCTATTCATACTTAAACTTCAAGGCCAGTCAGGCAAGCAAGGTTTTCTTCTTGTTTTATTTGTAACTCTAGGACAGATATGTGAATTTCAAATTTGCCATAACAAATTTTTATGGCATTTGTTAAGTGATTACTAACTAATAATGATTAATAATAATAATGGTATTTCTTAAGTGCTTTCTATGTGCCAAGCACTGTTCTAAGTGCTGGGGTAGTTACAAAGTAATTGGGTTGTCCCATGTGAGACTCACTCCCCATTTTACAGATGAGGTAACTGAGACACAGAGAAGTTAAGTGCCTTGCCCAAGGTCACACAGCAGACAAGTGGCAGAGCTGGAATTAGAAGCCTCGACCTCTGACTCCCAAGCCCAGGCTCTTTCCACTAAGCCACACTTCCAGGCACTGTACTAAGCTCTGGGGTGGCTACAAGCAAATCGGGTTGGACACAGCCCCTGTCCCACATGGGGCTCACAGTCTCAACCCCCATTTTACAGATGAGGCAACTGAAGCCCAGAGAAGTGAAGTAACTTGTCCAAGGTCACACAGCAGACAAGGGGAGGAGTTGGGATTAAAGCCCGTGCCTCCTGACTCCCAGGCCCATACTCTATCCACTAGGCCAGGCTGCTTTTAATACTTAAGTTATAAAAACAAATAGTTCTAGGGATTTCAAATATCTGACAGTAGTCCCATGGAGCCCTATTAAATGACAGAGTTAAGGCAGCTGGGATGAGTTCAGAAGTTATTGTTGACATCAAGGCAGTACCCAGACAGTTAATCAATCATTGATATCTATTGAGTGGGTACACTGTGTGTTGTGTGTAATACTAAGGGCTTGGGAGAGTACAGAGAACCAGAGTTCATTAACATGTTCTCTGACTGTGAAGAAATTGCCATTTAGAAGGGGACATAGATATTAAGCTATATTATGAATAAGCATATAGGTGCTTTGGGGCAGAGGGTGGTGTGAATATCAAATGCTTAAAGGGTACAGATCACAGGGCAAGGGTGATGCAGAAGAGAGAAAGGGTAGGATAAATATGATATGTGGTTAAAAAAGTAGCCACTTGTTTTCAGGTTTCCCATTGTTTTATTAAGTGGCTACAAAGTAGGATTCCCTCTGGGTCCAGCCACAATAAAAATTCTGCAGCCCACTTCATTATGTAGAAAGGCTTGTTCTATCTGTCATGGATGGCTCAGATGAAGTAACTAATGTTGACCTATTGATTTTTAAATAGATGATTGCCCATGACAGATCATAAAAAAGCATTAACTCAGGAAAATGCAATTCATGAGGAAGATACATTTAAACTTGACCATTAAATCGTCACTACCATTGCAATGGCCACTGAGTTTCCATGAAACTGCTGAAATGCAAAGCCAGTTCATTCACCTAACTCACTATTAATTTGCAGGGTTTAAATTACATTTTGGGGCTGGGATCCTTCGAAGTAGGCACATATACTAAGGCTGATTTCACTCATGGGCATCCCTGAATCAAACTGGTTTGCATATGCAACAATGAATCTACTTATTTTCACAAATTCTCTATTTGTGCTGTGTCTGCCAAATCAATAAATGGGTCCTCCTGTGTGAAATGTTTATCTTTCCAGCTCATGTTCTCACTCCCGTGTACCTGAGACCTTCTACCTGGTTTTGCTATCTGCTTTTTTCTCTTAGTCTTCCAGTGTATACTTTAATTTCTTCCTTTTGATTTAAATGGGAGGAATGTCTGTCCAGATGGTTTACAGTTCATGATTTGTATACGAAGTGCCCAGAATTGGAATTCCATGAATGTCTTTAATAAATAGGGAATCTCCATTTGGCACATGAATCAAATCCAAATTAAGATCCGGTGCTGAGGGTGACATGTTTTCCAAAAAAGAAAATAGTTATTTATTTAGATAAAATAAATTCTGTGTGGGACAAGGGCTGTGTCCAAACATTAATCTTTTATCTGTTCCAGTGCTTAGAACACTTCTTTGACCATAGTAAGTGCTTAATCAATCACTGTATTTACTGACAGCTTACAGTGCATGGAACATTGTAATAAGTGCTCGGGAGGGTACGATAGATTTTAAAAACCAATCAATCAGTGGTATTCACTGAGTGCTCAAGTGTGTGCCAAACATTTTACTAACACAATAGAGTTGGTAGACAACTTTCCTGCCCAAAAATGAACATTCATTTTGGAGGGGAAGACAGACAGTAAAAAAATAAATCAAGGATATGTACATAAGTACTGTGGGACTGAGGGTGGGGTGAATATTGAGTTCCTAAACTGTAAGCCTGTCAATGGGCAGGGACTGTCTCTATCTGTTGCTAATTTGTACATTCCAAGCGCTTAGTACAGTGCTCTGCACATAGTAAGCACTCAGTAAATACTATTGAATGAATGGATATAGATCCAAGTCCATAAGTAATGCAGAAGGGAGGGGGAGTAGGGGAAATTAGAGTTTCACCCAGGGAAGGCCTATTGGAGGGAATGTGATTTTAATAAGGCTTTGAAGGTGGGGAGAGTGACTGTCGCATATGAAAAGGGAGGGTGTTTCAGGCTAGGGGCAGGACATGGGCGAGGGGGCAGTGGCGAGAGAGATGAGATCGACATACAGTTAGTAGATAGGTTGGTGCTGAAGCATGTGGGCTGGTCTGTAGTAGGAAATCATGAAAATAAGTAGGAGGGACTGAGCTGATTGAGTGCTTTAAAGCTGATGATAAGCAGATTCTGTTGATACGGATGGACAATCCCTGGAAGATCTTGAGGAGTGGGAAGATGTAGTCTGAACAATCATTTTTCCATGCAGCAGAGTGAAGTAAGGGCTGGAGTGGGGCGAGACAGGAGGCAGGGAGGTCAGGCTGATGCAGTGAGGAGGTGGGATATGAAAAGTGCTTGGATCAGCAGAGCAGCAGTTTAGATGGAGAGGAAAAAGCAGATTTTAGCAATGTGAAGGTAGAACCGACAGGATTTGGTGAATTATTCAAAAACGTGGGTTTAATTAGAGACCTGAGTCGGTCGACGCCAAGGTTACTGGCTTGTGGGATAAGGGAATTGTCTACATTGATAGGAAAGACATGGTTTGGGTGGGATAAGGACTTCTGTTTTCAACCATGCTCAACACTCAGTAGAATTTGAGTAAATTGCATTTGTTCATTTATTGGTTGAAAAGAATTGCTCAAAATTCAGAAATTATCTCTCAGTAACAATTTACTTTCACCATTAAATATGGAAAACCCACGTTTGGAGTCTCTCAACTTTGAAGTTCCAGTTGTTTGATGATCTGATGATGATGATGATTAGGAGGAGGGGAAGACCTGGTTTCTAATCCCAGCTCTCCCACTTCACTTCTATGCGAACTTGGGCAAGTTTTGGGGAAGCACTGTTGCCTAGTGGAAAGAACAAAGCATTTAAATTCTAATCCCAGCTTCGTAATTTGTCTCCTGTCTGACCTTGGACCTCAGTTACCTTATTTGTAAAATGGTGACTAAGACTATGAGACCCACACAGACATGTATTGTGTCCAACCTGATTATCCTGTACCTACCCCCATGCTTAGTTCAGTGCTTAGCACATAGTAAGCACTTAAATACCATTTTAAAAACAATAACTTCTGTTTGCCTCATTTTCCTCACTTGAGAGCCCCACAAGTGTGACAGGGACTGTGTCTGATCTGCTTATGTTCCATCTAGCCCAATGTTTAGAACAGTGCTTGGCACATATTAAGCACTTTAAAAATTCCATTATTATAAGAGGTGAAAATTCTAACATTATTCCTCTTCATGATGCTTAGTAATTAGACAAACATTTTGAGACAGTTGCAAGTAATAATCACCATATTAGTCTTGCCTCATGCTATTGAGTCATTTCCGAACCATAGCGACTCCGTGGACACAACTCTCCCAGATCGCCCCACCTCCATCTATAATCCCTCTGGTAGTGTATCCATAGAGTTTTCTTAGTAAAACTATGGACATGGTTTACCATTGCCTTCTTCTGCACAGTAAACCTGAGTGTCTGCCCTCAACTTTCTCCCATGCCACTGCTGCCCAGTGCAGGAGAGTTTTGACTTGTATCAGATTACCTTCCTCTGGCTAGCCACTGGCCAAGTTAGAAACTCTCCAGGTGTGAGCCTGGGAGGCGGATCATAATAGTAGTATTCGTTAAGTGCTCAATATTTGCTGAGTACTGTACAAAGTACTGAGGTAAACACAAGACAATCAGGTTGGGCATAGTCCTATCCCTAATCAGGAGGGAGAAAAGGTATTCAATCCCCATTTTACAAATAATTAAATTTAAAACCCAGATGCTCTGATTCCCAGAACCATTCTCTTAATACTAGGCCACACTGCTTCTCATTTCTCCAAGAACCAGCAAAAAAAAAAAACTCCCAACAACTAGAGACATATGCTTTGTTCCCGATATGATGCTATACTATGGGGTATAATGATGATGATTACAAGAGTGATGATTATGGATTCACCCATCAGTCCTGAGATTTCAGGTCTGGGAACTCATGCAGAGGAATCCAATAGAGAGCAAGTAGCTTGTGAAGCACGTCTCACACTCCCTTGAACCTGCCACTGTGTTCCTGCTAGGACAGTGGATGTAACGAGCAATTAGGGCTGATGCCTATTATAGAATATATGCAATAATCTTCATTACACAACCAATTTTCAGCCAAAGGGCCAATACAGTGCCATTGCCTGGTTGTCCCACGAGAACTTGTTGCCATCTCATTAAATATTCTTTTCCGCTACCTTGCCTCTTCCTACCTCACCTCACTGCTCTAATCCAACAACCCAGCCCTCATACTTCATTCCTTTAATACCAACCTACTCACTGCACCTCGATCTCATCTATCTCGCCACTGACTTGTTGCCTGTGTCCTGCCTCTGTCCTGGAATGCCTTCCCTCCTCATAACCGACAGACACTTAATCTCCCCACCTTCAAAGCATTATTGAAGGTGCATCCCCCCCGAGAGGCCTTTCCTGTCAGCATTCATTTCTTCTTCTCCTACTCTCTTCACCGTCTGTCCGATTTGCTCCCTTTATTCACTCCACCCTCAATCTCATAGTATTTATGTACATATCCATAATTTATTTATTTATAATATTGTCTGCCTCCCTCTCTAACTGTAAGCTCACTGTGGGCAGAGAATGTGTCTTCCGACTCTGTTGTATTGTTATATCGTACTCTCCCAAGTGTTTAGTACAGTGCCCTGCATACAATAAGTGATCAATAAATAGAGATATTGATTGATTCTACCGTTCTTCCTCCTTGACCTCAATGGAGTTAGTAAATCCCTCAACTTCCCATTGCCTTTATCTTAGAAACATCAGAATTTCACACTAATTTCTTGAAAAACAGAAAAAACTACTTTGAGATCCGTTGATTAGAAGTCTCAAGGGGAATTGTTGAAAGATACTTTTCCCACACAGACCCTGATGATCCCTTTAAGGAAGGTGGTACAGTGAACCTGCCACCAGGCTAATTCAGTAGAATAACATCATCTGAATTGTACTCCCCAAGCACTCTGCACACAGTGTGCTCTGCACACAGTAAGCGCTCAATAAATAGAATGAATGAATGAATCTCCTCTTTTGACAAAACAGTGCTCTCACTTTTGTTCTCCAGGCTTGGGGACCATATTGTGAAGGCACTCCGCCTCAAACTTGGGGCTTGGCAGCAGATACCAAAGTGCCAAGGGCAGGAAAGAAGAAGACCCACAGGGCCTAGAGCAGAGTGGCCCAGCATGCAAAAGCATCAATTATATTCTCCCTGCCTACTATCATTTTCACATCTTGGCAACATTTTTGCCCGGCTTCCTCAGTGCTTTCCAATTCTTTGCCTTGAATGCAGTGTCATCTGTGTAGTTTCTGTAGTCAAGTACAAAGTAGAATTGTTTTTATGTTTTTATTGTGCTCTAATAATACACCCCTCCGGCTCAGTTGTGAAATAGCAATAAAATGAAGCTGGATTCACTTTTTTTGACCATTTAATTGTGTCTTTGAAAAATATTGCTTCACAAAGCCACCAAAATCAGCCCGGTTTCTAGGACACATCTATAAATAATAGGTGGTGCTCTAAAGTTTTCTCACTGATCCATTTTCACCTACTGGCTTGGATGACTTCAGAACTTTCCACTGTGTACGAGAGAACTGTAGGAAGGTTTTTAATCACCTTCGTGATGGGAGACATAACCGATTGGCTAACACAACCTATTTGGTCCAAGAGCTGAGACAGTAGGTGTTGATCGTGGCGAGACCTGTTTAAATCCCCAGGGAAACAGAGGAGGTTTCAGTTTGCTGACTTTGGGGGATGTAGAATGGAAGCCTCCTCCTACAGCTCCTGACACAGGTGCTCCCTCTGAAACCCTGCACCTGTTGAGGCCATGTAACCTTACCCAGCTGCAAGCAATCAGTTAATCAGCCCAATACTAAAGCCAGAGGAAGGGAAGCTGGGGTGGGGGTGTTTAGTTAGGTTTGGAAGTGGTTGTTCTTTAAGAAATCTGCTTAAATTAGTCTGGGATAAAAGTGAGTGAGTGAATTCAGGATTTAAAAGAAATCAAAGCTCCCATAATGAATGGCAGTCTAAAAGAAACTTAATATATGTTGGTGTCCTGTCTGTTTGGTTTGGTTTTTATGGGGCAGATGATGGAATCTTAAAGTTATTTGGTTTGTTTAGGTGGTTTTGTCCCAAAGTGAGTTGTTTTCAGAAAAGGGGCTGTGGGATAGGGGAGTGAAGACAAGGGAGGAGGGTTTCAGCACTGCAATTTGGGAAGCAGATGGTGTTGCTGGATCCAAGTGTCTCTGAAAGGACCAGCCTGAGTAAGTTTGGCTTGATGGGGCTCAGTAATTGTGTGGTGTAAGTGCAATTCTAGATGCTCAAAACTGTGATTTTTGCTGTGTCAGACACTCGTGCTCCTCACTAGATTCTCATGGGCCCCAAGCTGGAATTGTATTTATTTCACTGTAGTTCAGTGCTCTAAACATCCTCATGCATTCAAGCTTCTATTGATCTGTTCCTCTCTCTCTCTGTGTAGAGGGGACAGAGTGTAGAGGCAGCAGAAAAGGGCTGTCTTATTCTTGAATACTGGTGGTGACTATCCAAAACCCACCCAACCATTCCTCTAGAATGAAAGCTCCCTGTGGGTAGGGAATGTGATTGTTATATTGTACTCTCCCTGGTGCTTAATACAGTCCTCTGCATGCAGTAAGCACTCAATAAATACAAGTTGCCATTGTAAATCTCCCTGATTGTATTTGCCTCTCCTGCCTAGGGATTTGGAGAAAAATGTACCAATGGATGAGAACAGGGAAGGAAATAGCAAGCCCAGGACTGCCTTGAGAGACAAATGGAATTTCACTGGCCAAAGCCCTTTTGAATGGGACTTGTGCTTTTTCTCTGGATGAGAATCCTTGAGTCATTCTAACTTTTCTTTGACCTTCATCTAGAAGTTTTTGGCAAATATATTCTGTGTTGATGGGCTCTGAAATGTTGGGAGCTGTCACCCCATTTTATTTAAGCTGTGTTATTGTTTTTTGTTGAACCTTAGGTTGAAAATAGTTTTGCAGGTAGAATTTTATACTGGCTTTTAACAAAATAAGTCCACCTAGTGAAAGTATTGGTTCTGATCAAAAGAGTGAGTTCTATTGTCATGGAAGGAGAGGGAAAATAAATGTAAAATAAGGCTTAAGTTCATGAAAACATTTCCCTTGTACCTAATATCTGCTCCGAGTCATCTATCCAGCTCATTCTCTATTGTTCTCTTGCTGGAGGAGACACAATTTGGGTGGTTAATGAAATAATGTTTTATAGCAAGGTGGCTAAGCATTTTGGAATCCTTTTGTGAAAAATGCTTTCAACGCATAGATATTATCAGTATAGGTTTCTCTCTTAAATATAGCTCAGTGGATTAAACATAGTACTAGGTGTTTGGGTTCTTGAATTCTAATTTCAGCTTCCCACTGAATTACCGGGTAATCCATTAAAAGAGTCACTCATTATCCCTCTTCAATGTTAAAAACACTGAACTTGGCAGTTCTAGTTCCCCAGTCATGGGATAATAGTTCTCCTCCTTCCAATTCTCCCAACTCACTGCACTTTGCAAAGTGGATAATTGATAGCTGGAAAAAGGGAGTTGATTAAGTTTTCTGGAGAGCAGAGAGCTCAGAACATAAATAGTTGTTATTCCATGGTGAGCATGATCTTAATCTTAGATAAGCAATAACCACTGGTCTCCATTCTCCAAGTTCATATTCTCAAGTGATTGCAGCCTGTTTTTTGCAGGTGTGGGTGCAGAGACCATGACTCATAGAAGTACCCACTGACTTTTCTTTTAATGTGCAACTGCAACCAGTATTGGCCAAATGTGTGCCTCTTAATGATTTCTCTTTGGGTTCTTGTCCTCCCTAGGGCATTTTCTCAGAAAGAACCATGTCTTTTTTTTTTTTTTTTGCTATGGTGGCAGGGTGGACAGTTGGCCACTGGCTCTCACCAGCTACCCCCTTCCAGAAGCAAACTTGTGAGACGGGGAAGGAGAGCCCTCCTTAAAGGCCAATTAATCATTTATAGAATTTTTACTGTGTGCCAAGCACTTTTCTTAGCGGTTGGGAGGGTAATAATAATTATAGATGCTTAGTATGTGCTAAACACTGGGGTAGATACAAGGAAATCGGCTTGTCCCACATGGGGCTCACAGTTCTTAATCCCCATTTTAAAGATGAGGTAACTGCTCTGTGCCTCAGTGACCTTGCCCAAGGTCACACAACAGACAAGTGGCAGAGCCAGGATTAGAACCCATGCCCTCTGACTCCCAAGCCCGGGCCCTTGCCACTAGGCCACACGGCTTCTCTAACAGAGTTGGTAGACATGTTCCCTGCCCACAACAAGCTTGTAGTCTAGAGAGATTGTAATTCTCTAGGCAGACTATATGAATAAACAGATATGTACGTAAGTGCTGTCGGGTTGAGGGAGAGGTGAATAAAAGGTGCAAATCTAAGCAAAAGGGTGATGCAGAAGGGAGTAGGCAAAGAGGAAATGAGGGTATAGTCAGGGAAGGCCTCTTGGAGGAGATGTGCTTTGAATAAGATGTTTAAGGTGGGGCGAGTGATCATCTGTTGGATATGAAGAGGGAGGGCATTCCGGGCCAGAGGCAGGATGTGGGTGGTGAGATGGAGGTAGAGTGAATATGTCGGTATTAGGGGATCCAGTTGTGTGGGCTGACTTGTAGTAAGAGATCAGGGGAGTAAGGTAGGAGGGGGCAAGCTGATTGAGTGCTTTAAAGCTGATGGTAAGGAGTTTCTTTCTGATCAGAAGGTGGATAATAATAATGTTGGTATTTGTTAAGCGCTTCCTATGGGCCGAGCACTGTTCTAAGCCCTGGGGTAGATACAAGGTTATCAGGTTGTCCCACGTGGGGCTCACGGTCTTCATCCCCATTTTACAGATGAGGGAACTGAGGCCCCGAGAAGTTAAGTGATTTGCCCCAAGTCACACAGCTGACAAATGGAAGAACCGGGATTAGAGCCCATGACCTCTGACTCTTAGGCCCGGGCTCTTTCCACTGAGCCACGCTGCTTCCCTGATGGGCAACCACGGCAGGTTCCTGAAGAGAGGGGAAACATAGAGGGAATGGTTTTGTAGAAAAACAATCCAGGCAGCAGAGTAAAGGATGAACTTGAATGGGGAGGTCAGCAAGGAGGCTGATGCAGTGATCAACGCGGGATAGGATACGTACTTTGATGTGGTAGCAGTTTGGATGGAGGGGAAGGGTAGATTTTATTTTATTTTTCATTTTATTTTATCTTTTAGCAGTGTTGTGAAGGCTGCAAAGATAGGTTTTGGTGACTGTGTGGGTTGAATGAGACATGAGTGGAGGACAAGACCAAGGCTTGTGAGATAGGCAGGATGTTGGTGCTGTCTACAGTGATGGGAAAGTCATTTTGGGTGGGAAGATGAGGAGTTCTGTGTGGATGTGCCTAAACTATATTAGGACTCCTGCAGGCAAACCAAGTAAGAAGACTCGGGTGCCGTGAGTGACGTGCGCATAAGCACAACTAGGGACACAACCGTTAACCACCCACTGTGCCTCTAGATTGTGAGCGGGGAACACATCTAATAATGTTGGTATTTGTTAAGCGCTTAGTATGTGCAGAGCCCTGTTCTAAGCGCTGGGATAGATACAGGGTAATCAGGTTGTCCCACCTGAGGCTCACAGTCTTAGTCCCCATTTTACAGATGAGAAGCTAAGTGACCTGCCCACAGTCACACAGCTGACAGGTGGCAGAGCTGGGATTCGAACCGGTGACCTCTGACTCCCAAGCCCGTGCTCATTCCACTGAGCCACGCTGCTTCTCATTTACCGACTCTATTGAACTGTACTCTCCCAAGCATTTAGTACAGTGCTCTGCACACGGTAAGTGCTAAGTGAATGACGACGGGGGAGTTGTGGAAAGAATTGGGCAAAATCTATAAAGTGTTTTGTGTTCCTTTAAAGATAGAACCTTTTGTAGACAAAATGCATGGTGGTGACTGTCTGATGATTGGGTCCTTGCAGGGAAATGACAATGCCTTCGTTCCATCCAGTAAGCTTCTTTTCACTCTAAACTGAATTTCCATTTCCATAACTGAGTTGCAGGCAGAGAGGATCAAAATCTCACTTATATGGGAATTGGCTGAAGGAAGAATGGAGGGATGGAATAATAATAATGTTGGTATTTGTTAAGCGCTTACTATGTGCAGAGCACTGTTCTAAGCGCTGGGGGAGATAATGTTGGTATTTGTTAAGCGCTTACTATGTGCAGAGCACTGTTCTAAGTGCTGGGGTAGACACAGGGGAATCAGGTTGTCCCACGTGGGGCTCACAGTCTTCATCCCCATTTTACAGATGAGGTAACTGAGGCACAGAGAAGTGAAGTGACTTGCCCACAGTCACACAGCTGACAAGTGGCCAAGCCGGGATTCAAACCCATGACCTCTGACTCCAAAGCCTGTGCTCTTTCAACTGAGCCACGCTGCTTCTCTAATCAGGGTACAGGGTAATCAGGTTGTTCCACGTGAGGCTCACAATCTTAATCCCCGTTTTACAGATGAGGGAACTGAGGCACAGAGAAATTAAGTGACTTGCCCACAGTCACACAGCTGACAAGTGGCAGAGCCAGGATTCAAATCCATGACCTCTGACTTCCAAGCGCGGGCTCTTTGCACTGAGCCATGCTGCTTAATAAACCATGTGAAATAGCTGAACCAAAATATGTATTCCTTTTGACACTACATATTAATGATAATAGTGATAATTGCAAAAAAAAAGTACAAAATAGACAGCACTATGCTCTCTGAACAAAATCCACTGGTCATCATCTTTATTACTATCCCCTCAAACACGTTTCTGAGAAACAATTACTTATGTGTCTGTTGCAGAGTATGGGGTGCTATCCGTAGTCAATCTCTTGTAGTTGAAAAATGATCATGAGTGTGAATGAGCATCATAATTTCATTGTTATATAGTCATCTCAAGATTTGAGCTCCCAAACAATGGTATTTGTTTAGAACTTATTGTTTTGCAGAGCATTGTCTTAATTTATAATTATTGTATTAAGTGCTTCCTATGTGCCAGGTACTGTACTAAGCGCTGGGTGGATATAAGCAATTGGGTTGGACACTGTTCCTGCCCCACCTGGGGTTCACAGTCTCAATCCCCATTTTACAGATGAGGTAACTGAGGCACAGAGAAGTCAAGGGACTTGCCCAAGATCACACAGCACACAAGTGGTGGAGCCAGGAATAGAACCCATGACCTTCTGACTCCCAGGCCCAGGCTCTGTAACAGAATTGGTAGATATGTTCCCTGCTCACCAGTCTATAGGGGGAGACAGATATTAAAATAGATTTAGGGATATGGGAAATACAGAACACGAGTATTTCCATGAACAGCAAATCTACCTTACCTGCATATCCTGGATTTTGCATTTGGAACTCTGAATATAAGAATTCCAAAATCAGATGGAGCTTAAGATCCCAGAGGGTATGCACCACAGAGAGATACTGTTCCTTGCTTAAGATAGTAAGAAAGTAGAATAATTTTACTCTCAAGAAACTGGACACTAAAATATTTTCTCCAACTGGAACTAAACAGTGGCATACTAAGGTGAAGGCTTTCTTGAGAGTTTTCTAACTCTGAGGGGTCTTTAGGCTCAGGGAAGCGTTTGATCAAATGATAGTTGTAGTAGCATTAATTGAGCACCCCCTGGATGCAGTGTACTGGACTATGCAATTAGAAAGTACAGATCCAAAGTGATATGGCCTTTTTTTGTTTTTGAGTGATATTTAAGCACTTACTATGTGCCAAGCGCTATACTTGATCAGGCTGGACATAGCCCCTGTTCCACATGGGGCTCACAGTCTTTATCCCTATTTTACAGATGAAGTAACTGAGGCCCAGAAAAGTGAAGTGACTTCAATCGTATTTATTGAGTGCTTACTATGTGCAGAGCACTATACTAAGCGCTTGAAAAGTACAATTTGGCAACAGATAGAGACAATCCCCACCCAACAATGGGCTCACACTCTAGAGGGGGAGACAGACAACAAAACAAGTAGGCATCAATAGCATTAAAATAGATAGAATTAAAGATATATACACATTATTAAATATGTACAAATGTACACAAGCGCTGTGGGGCGGGAAAGGGGGTAGAACAGAGGGAGGGAGTAGCGGTGATGGGGAAGAGAAGCAAGATCACACAGCAGACAAGTGGCAGAGTCAGGATTAGAACCCATGTCCTTTTGAGACCTAGGCCTCTGCTCTATCCACTAGGCCAAGCTCCTCTGCTGCTATTTCCTGCCCACGAGTAGCTTATAGAGAAATAAAAACATTTACCAATACTAGTCATCTACAAACAATAACAATGCACGAATGAATAAACATGATTACAGTACAAATAAGCCAACAAGTGCTACTGTCTCGGCTGAGCACAATATGCTCCTTGTGGGCCGGGATCATGTCCAACAGCTGCTAATTAATAAGGAAGGCTTATGGGAGGAGATGGGAATTTAGGGGAACATTGAATGTAGAGAGTTGTGGGTCTGCCAGAATTGGGAGAGGGGGTGCCAGGCGGGGAGAACGGAATGGGACGCAGGCAGACGAGAGAGCGTAACAGGAGAGCGAGCTGGGGGGGGCGGTTTGTGTGAAAAGAGCGGATATGGAAAAATTGGCATTTCCTTGGAAATATTGAAAACTGTTTTGTTTTTTAAACTCCTCGGGGCGAGAACTAATGCTTCTCCTTCGATTGTGTGTCCCCGCGTACAGTTGCGTGTGTATGTAGAAGGCACTCGATTAAATAAAGATGATCCTTTTAAGAAGTCTTTTTTTCGTGGGGGAAACCACTTACTTTCTGGTCCCTAAAGCACCAGCAGACACTTGCTTCTTAGTGATGGGTAGGTGTGTGTGTTTGTGACTGACTCAAACCAGTTGTGCTGTTTAACTGTAGTTCTGCATCCCTGAGAGAGATGATCTCACATTTTGACTTTGAGGTTAAAACACCAGCTGCAAGCCTACTCCAGATTTTTTTTCTTTTTTTTTCATTTAGAAGGCCATACCTAAGGCCATTCGATACAAACGATAGAGAAACGGTGCTGACAGCAGTATGGATTAGGAGGGACCAATCACTATTAAAAAGTGCGAACGTCAAGGCTTATTCTCGGACCCATTCTCGGACCCGCGTGCTTCCAGAAGCCACCTCTGTTAAACGTAACGTCAGTCCTGAAACTAGAAGGCAGAAAAGCTTCTAATGCTCCAGCCAACTGCAGGGTAGCCAGAGAAACGGGCCACAGAAATAGAACACCGGGATTGCTGTGCGTGGGTGAGGCAGAAACCACATTATGAGCAAAAGCTTCCAGTATTATTTTAGAACCAACAGAGCCCTTCTCACTTGGTTTTCTTGACAACACCACATACTACAGAAATAAGATGAAATCAGACGGATGTGCGTTCCGAGCCTCGTCTCCCTTTCTACCCCTCCTCTCTCCTGGTGCCCTCTTATGAAGCTGCCAACTCCACATGCCTGCATGCGTGTCTGCCTGCCTGCATGTCTGCCCGCCTGCAGGCCTGCACCTCCTGGTGAGGGGAGGGAAGGGGTTACTGGGTTTGGAGGCCTCGCCGTGGTGGAGAATTGCGGTTTGGAGAGACAGAGACTGGACAGCTGTGCTTGCCTTGGTATTTTGAAATGCATTAACGCAGGCTCCAATCGCCATGCTTGACCTATTTTGGGCTCAAGCCGCCCATTGTTCTATTTCTGTTGCCTGCGGGCCACCGTGTTGTTGATTCATATGCAAATGGATTAGCAGTGGCTTTAGCCAACTTTAGCTGAGACTGAAAGGAGGGGGGAGAGAGAGAGGCTACGAGGGAGGAGGACGAGGCACCAGCAGAGAAACCACTTGTCGAGGCTGAAGGTAATGGAAAGGAGAGGCCGGGTCACTGGGGTTTTATCCTAGGGGGACTGACGCTCAGGACGGCATTATTATTATCGCTTTCACTATCTGGGGCAAGGAAGAAAAGCCAACACCACCTCCTCCAACCCGCAGCCTCTTTCTCTCCCATCCCCTTTCCACCTGCTCTTCGCTTCCGGAACTGTGGTTTTCCAACTCCAGTGTCCGCTCTGCCCTTTCTGCCTTTTTTTGCAAGTTGGAGCTGCGTTCAAAGTACAAAGCTGTTTGTGTGTGTGTGTGTTTGGTGATTTTTTTCCCCCTCCCTCCCTAATTGTGTGTTTTTTTCCAAGTCCCGGTGTATAGGGGAATAATGATGGAAGTTGATGGTGTCTTCTCCAGCCCCCCTTGGGGAGGAGGGTGGCCTTTTGGGGTGGGCCGGGCCGGTCCTGTGCGGCGATGCATCTTTCGTGTAGCTGACGTACGGACCGGTGGGGATATGCTGCAGACGATTTACGAGAGCGAATCGTGTTTTTCCTCAGATGGGGTGTCCGGACGGGAGCAGCTCCTGGCTCCAAAGAGGATGCACAGTATGATCAGCCCAGGTAACGATCTCTTCACAGAAAGAACAGCTTGGGACCTCTTTTTTTTTTTTTTGGAAATTGCATCCAAGAAATGGCCCTCCCCCTCAAAAGAAAACCCCCAAAACAAATGTTTCTGCTTTGTATTGTTGCTTCCTTTCAGTGTCTGAGGGCTTTATTTATTATTTTGATTTTTTTTGGGTGGGGGGGAGCCTCTCTTTCAACTTAAAAGCCTTCCATCATAAGTGTACAATCTTTTCAGGCAAACACAAATATTGCTTCTGAATGAGAATTAGATCATGCTAGATCAAAGTCTGTTGGGTTGTTTTTGTTTTTACCCCCCCGCAGGAGGTTGGGAGAAACTGTCTTGCCATGAGACTAGAAAAATGATGAGATCTGGGCTGAGTGTAATCACGCTAGGACAGTAATCAGGTAGGGTTAAATCTCCCTTCGGAGACTTGGGTGCGCGTCTTAGCCCTGCCGTTTCTGTTCCTCTGCTATGTGCTGGGTACGCACAAGAACAGATCTATTTATAGTTTTACCTTTCTAAACGTGCTGGATGAGTTGTAGCTAGGGGTTTTTTTCTCCCCCCTTCCCTAAAGCTCTTCTTTCCGGATGGCTCTGAAGTAAAACTATTTGTTGTTCTTCATCAGCCATGATTTTAATTTACTTTTAATATACTTGACGTTGTCAGTCAGCTGGGATGACTCACCAAAAATGTAAGTTGAATGTATTTTTTCAAAGCAGGTGCAGGTATGATTTAGAGAATAACCAGTAACTGATAATGATAGATGGAAGATTGGGGTTTGGGTGCTTCTCTGATAGTAGTACTTATTAATGGACGCGAGTGAAAGGTCTGGAAGCTTTTCTGATATATCGTGATCAGAAAGCCTAGCAGTCCAACTAGCCTTTCCTAGATTAATGCTGTTGGTGCTTGGCCCACGGGCTTTATTGTCCAATGTGATTATTTACATGGAAAGTGATGAAACTGCTTTTTGCATTTTCCTCTCCCAGCATGCTCGTTCTACTTTTTCAAGGTTTTAGGTGCCGTTACCCTGACCGTGCCTTTTATAGGAGTCCCAAAGAGCTTCATCTTTTATCCCAAACTGCCCTTTGCTATTGATACAGTAGAACGTCCTTGGCATGGTTGTTCTAGAAGAGAAATATTCCACAGGTTACTTTATCAGTGTTGATATTTATGTTCCTTGCCCATCTGTTGATCCTTGGTCCTAAGCTGGCAGAAGGCTTTTAAAAAAAAAAAAACCTTGGCAAATTGAATTTTATAAATTACGTTTACTTGTCAGATATATTCATGGGACCATGTTATAATTTGTTTGTACAATTCCATGTTCTTGATGTAGATGGAGAGAGAGGTTATAATTAATTGGAAATGCCTTTCAGACAAGACTAACCTTTTTTTTGAACCAGTTTTCTTTGTCACAGGAAGATAATTATGGGAAGAAGGAATAGATGGGTTTCTGCACTTCAGATAAAGAGGCACTCCAGTTGGATAGGAGATGTTCGAGACTGTTGTAATATTAGTTTTTTAAATAATGCCAGCCATAAAAAAGGACTGTATTTTCTGATCTGCTTCCCTGAACCTGCCCATTCATTTGAAAACAGTACAACTTTCTTCCGATGGGTTCCTTAATTCCTATAGCAGAAGCATTGGGGCCTTGTGGAAAGAACGTGGGCCTGGGAATCAGAGGACCTGGGGTCTGATTCTAGCCCTGCCACCTAATGTCTCTATGCCTCAGTTTCCTCATTTCTAAAATGGGGATTCAATACCTGTTCTCCCTCCTACTTAGACTGTGAGTGTAATGTGGGACAGGAATTCTGTCCAATCTGATTCTTATATCTACCCTAATGCTTAGACGAGTAATGAACAGGTAGTAAGTACTTAACAAATGCCACAGTGAGTATTATTATTAAAGATAATTATTAAAGGTTAAATGCCTGGCTAGCTCAGTAGGTATAGCATGAAACTCTTAATCTCAGGGTAGTGGGTTTGAGCCCCATGGTGGGTGCAGGTCATTTTAGACTGTGAGCCCATCATTGGGCAGGGTTTGTCTCTATCTCTTGCCGAATTGTACATTCCAAGCACTTTGTACAGTGCTCTGCACATAGTAAGCACTCAATAAATACTATCGAATGACTGAATGAAAGATGAATGTCTAAGAAGAGCGAGTGTGGGTGGTGCTAAAGGTCCTGAATGGGCTTTGGTTCTAGCGTGCTTCATTACATTACTTTTGAGTACAGTATATAGTACTGCATATAGTAAGTGCTCAATAAATATTTATTTTTTTAATGAAAATTGTCAGGTGTACTCACTGATGGTTTTTAATGTATCTAAGCATATCTGTATTTCAGAGGGGATTTGGTTGAGACCATGAATTGCATTTTCACTCTTTAGGTTTTTCTGACTTCAACACCAGCTACTAGGTACAAATCATGCTATTCTTTAATCACAGTGAGAGCTCAATATGCAGTCTTGTCTCTTTTGAAAAGGAAACCCACCCCAGCTGAGTTTTTGACTTGGAAGATAACATACCATTTTCTTTGAGAATGTACTTCCATTCCCCTTTCTTGAAGCATAGACGTTCATGAAAGATTTGAATTTGTTTTTGTTTTGTCTTTTTTTTTTGTTTTTTTTTTTAAAAGACTTACTATGTGTCAAGCACTGTGCTGGGGTTGATCAGGTTGGACAGAGTCCCTGTCCCAAATGGGGCTCACAATCTAAGCAGTTTATGCACAATATAAATTTCTCCCAAAGAAATGGATTGGTATTTTTAGATTTCTTAATTATGAATTATCAAGGGTTTTTGGTTTTTATTTTGCTTTTTATTGCCTATGGGCGATTGAATAGATGTCAGACTAGTGATCCATCCAGACCGTTTTTCTGACTCGTCAGTAGCAATAGTGAACATGGGCCTGTCCTCCTTGCAGGACATCCTAAAAATGATTGATCACTTGTGAGCCTATCTATATCTAAATTTTGCAGTGGGCCATTCAACCTGTGTACCTGGGATTATTTTGTTTTTATAAACAGTTTGAGTGACCTCATGGGCCTTATTGTTGATCCAGAAAGGAAAGAGCACTAATCAACTCTGTGAGACTTAACTGATATACCTCTAAAACATGATGCCTTTTTCTTTATGTGAAAAGTTATAGCTTGTAGAAACGCTATGTGGTGTTGAGGAGAGAAAAATCTTGAGGATACAATAACTTTGATTTTGGTAGGCTACTGTTTTTGTCTTGATAGTTACAAGGGGAAAAAAAATGTCCTTTTTGATACTGTAGATTTTGTGTAATTTCAAGGCCACAGAGTTTTTTCAACTCACCTTTCCCATAATTGCTAAGGTTGCCACCTACTGAGAATTGCCCATGCTGGCTATAAATCAGAATATATCTTGTCTGGACACATTAAGCCCTGGAGGGAAGCAAAGGGTTACATAAATTATGCAGAAAATTGGGAAGGGACCTAAGAGCTCCTGAGCCCAAATTTAGACTTGATGGATTATACACAATAGTCCACCAATTCCCCATGGATTTTTATATCAATAAGGGATTGCTTCCTCATCAGATTATGTGCTTTTATCATGGATTGGAGATTGTCAGGATGAAAGATGCCACATTGGTTACCCTGGACGAGACTCAGCCCATGTAATCCTCCCTCGCTCCCTGAAGATATGTCACTGCTGGTCTCCCCTCCTTTCTCAAATCCTCTCTTGGCCTTCTCAGTCTCCCAACTGCTTCCTGCAGGGCCCCTAATAGATTGAACAGTCTATGTTTCAGCTGCCCCATCACTTGTCCTGATCCAATATGGTTTTGGACATATATCTGGTTCTCATTTCCAGCATTGAGGCTGCACCCCCTTCCTTTCCCTGCCCCCATTTCCATAACTCTTGTCGGTAAACATGGCTCATAGCCTAAGCCAAAGTTCACATGGACCTGGGAAAGGAACAGAATGATACTTAATCAGTTAGGACTGTCATGGTACTCTAAATAAATGCTGTAAGGTCAGGCCAAATTGCACAGATTTGTACAGAATCAATCAATCATATTTATTGAGCACTTATTGGGTGCAGAGCACTGTACTAAGTACTTGGGAGAATACAATATTATAATATGACAGTTGATAGATGTGATCCCTGGTCACAGTGAGCTTACAGTCTAGAGGGGGAGACAGTCACTGATATAAATAACTTTCAGAGAGCTTAGAGAAGGCCTCTTGGAGGAGAAGTCAAAAAATGGCATCAGCCTGACAATTGTAGACTGTGAGCCCGTTGTTGGGCAAGGATTGTCTCTATCTGTTGCCAAATTGTACTTTCCAAGTGGTTAGTACAGTCCTCTGCACACAGTAAGCACTCAAATACAGTTGAATGAATGAATCTTTTTGTTGTGCTCCATTTTTTTTTCTTTTGTAATGCCACCTCTGGGCACCATATTCTCTTGGAGTATATGGAGTGCGGGGATGGGATGAGACACACACCTGGAAGAAAGTGATTGCTCAATCGTTTCTTTCTAACACAGACTTGATAAGAAGTGTTTTAGTAATTCTTTTTAAATGGAAATTAAAAATAAAATATCTGAAAACTCGAAAAGGGGAGGCACTGGTGGACTAGGCCATCTGATTTCTACTCCCAGGGCCTACTTTTCCAAAACTACTCCTTTTTGACTCTTCTTTCCATGTCTCTTACCAAGGTTGTTAGTGGTTGGATGATAGATGTTTATTGAGCACCTACATTCACCGTACTAAGCTCTTGAGAAGATACGGCAGAAAAAAGTGGAATGTTCCCTTCCACAAGTAGCTTACTGTCAAATGAGGATGGCAGAGAGATAATTGTAAATAGAATGATCAGAATGTGGGCAGGTAACACATCTACCTACTCCGTTATATTGTACTCAAGTGCATGGTACAGTGCTCTGCGTAAAGTAAATGCTCAGTGAATGCAAGTGAAAAAAATAATCGAATAAACATTTGTTTTTTCTTTGAAAAGAGGACAGTGATGATCTGTTAGATTCAGCCAAGAAAGGAGTCCTAGGCCAGGAAAGAAATGGGAGGAGTTGAGAATGGACTTAGAAGGGAGCATGGGAGGAGGAAAGAAATAAGTGGGTGAGGAGAGCCGATATGTAAGATGCGTAGTTGGGGAAGAAGGGTCCACTGGAGAGTGGGGCGAATATGTCAGAATGAATTGTCAGAAGAAATACATGAGTGTACAATTGAATGTACAGTGCTCTGCACACAGTAAACACAATATGAATGAATGAACGAATGGCCGATGCTTCCTCCGTGGACCAGGCTGGTCACTGAACAGGAAGGCAGTGGTGTCCTGGGAGAAATCTGGGAAATCTACAGAATTCTAGCCACAAAGGGTCGAGAGAGGAATTGGGAATCTTTCTCTTTGAGGAGGAAGTGGAAGAGGGCAGTGAAGCAGAGGGCAGTGTGAAAGAGCAATGATGTACCCGGTCCTCTCCCAGACTTCTCTATCACCGTGGATGGCACGACCATCCTTCCCGTCTCTCAGGCCCACAATCTCGGTGTCATCCTTGACTCGTCTCTCTCGTTCACCCCACACATCCTATCCGTTACCAAGACCTGCCGGTTTCACCTCTACAATATCGCCAAGATCTGCCCTTTCCTCTCCACCCGAACGGCTACCTTACTGTTACGGGCTCTCGTTATATCTCGGCTAGACTACTGTGTCAGCCTTCTCTCTGACCTCCCTTCCTCCTCTCTCGCCCCGCTCCAGTCTATTCTTCACTAAGCTGCCCGGCTCATCTTCCTGCAGAAACGATCTGGGCATGTCACTCCCCTTCTTAAACAACTCCAGTGGTTGCCTATCAACCTCCGCTCCAAACAAAAACTCCTCACTCTAGGATTCAAGGCTCTCCATCACCTTGCCCCTTCCTACCTCTCCTCCCTTCTCTCTTTCTACCACCCACCCCGCACGCTCCGCTCCTCCGCCGCCCACCTCCTCACCGTCCCTCGGTCTCGCCTATCCCGCCGTCGACCCCCGGGTCACGTCCTCCCGCGGTCCTGGAACGCCCTCCCTCCTCACCTCCGCCAAACTGATTCTCTTTCCCTCTTCAAAACCCTACTTAAAACTCACCTCCTCCAAGAGGCGTTCCCAGACTGAGCTCCTCTTCTCCCTCTACTCCCTCTGCCATCCCCCCTTTACCTCTCCGCAGCTTAACCCTCTTTTTCCCCTTTTCCCTCTGCTCCTCCACCTCTCCCTTCCCATCCCCACAGCACTGTACTCATCCGCTCAACTGTATATATTTTTCGTTACCCTATTTATTTTGTTAATGAATTGTACATCGCCTCGATTCTATTTAGTTGCCATTGTTTTTACGAGATGTTCTTCCCCTTGACTCTATTTATTGCCATTGTTCTTGTCTGTCCGTCTCCTCGGATTAGACCGTAAGCCCGTCAAACGGCAGGGACTGTTTCTATCTGTTGCCGACTTGTTCATCCCAAGCGCTTAGTACAGTGCTCTGCACATAGTAAGCGCTCAATAAATACTATTGAATGAATGAATGAATACTAGGACACAAATGAAAATGACATATCCCTGGTTCCCAGTAGAGTAGTGACATCACACGACTTGAGAAAAATCAGTGATTTGGAACTGGCGATATTTCTATCTCTCAATCATATGGGCCCAGAGGAAGGAACCCAATCCAGTAGGTGGCATTTCACATCTCCACAAAAAGCTGCTACAGAGGAATTTCCGAAAACGTGCACATTTAAAGTGCTTCAGTCATGTCACACATCACTTCTGATATTCTCCCTTAATTATTGTTTTGCCTCACTCTCTCTTAGACTTTCTTTCTCTTATGGGTTTAGAAGCAGTGGGAAGACTTGATAGGCAGCAATCAAAAAGCTAATTATGAATAGGCCCATCCAGCAAGGCAGAAGAACATTACTATTCTATGTTCTTCAGGTCACCCTAGTGGCAGAGTCATTATTGTGTTCTGTCAGCTCAGCATTGAGTAGGCTAATTCAATGAAACTCCCTCAGAAGGAGACAGAAATAGACCTAACCTTAGAATATAATAGAACTGGTAGAAGGTGGGATTTTTTTGTGCGATTTTTTTAAAGAGTTCAAATTCAGGGCTGGAATAGTTTTAACACTCAAGCAACCATCCTGTGTCTTAAGAACCCAGCAAATGGTCTGTGTGAACACAAACACAGTTGTATTCAACGTTAAGGGGACTTGATGTTCACAGAGGTGTAATGTGTTATTTTCTACCCAGTATCACTTTGTCTTTATTAGGCTGCCATTTATTATATCATCTAAAATCCAATGCCTAGGACATGCTACCTATCCCCTTTCTGTTGTGGGCATAATCATTTCAACCCACAAGTTCTCTGGGGATAGGAATGCACATCTCCACCCTCCAGAAGCAAATGCTAACTGACCCTCAGACTACACTTTTTCTGCCAGGAAGGGCCTGTTTTGGCATGCTGTCACATTTGAGTTGCCTGGGTGGGCATGAGCTAACCCATGAGTTGACAGAAGGCAGATAAATTTTGAAACTTTCAGGCTGTTTCATCATAATAAGGCTTACTATGTGCCAAGCACTGTTCTAAATGCAGGGTTAGATAAAAGCAAATCAGTTTGGACTCAGTCCCTATACCCCATGGGGCTCCACATGCTTAATCCCCATTTTACCGATGAGGTAACTGAGGCTCAGAGAAGTTAAGTGACTTACCCAGGGACACACAGCAAACATGTGGCAGGGGCAGGATTAGAACCCAGATCCTTCTGACTCCCAGGCCTGAGATGGTTCCCAAATCAAGCTTGAGTACTGCAGAGCATTGTTTTAAAGTTATTGGCCCAAAGGATGGAGGTTGCCAGTAAGTATCCAATCTGATTTCTTTAAAACTTCCTTTAATATTTGTTATCAATAATAATAATTGTGGTATTTAAGTACCTAGTGTGTGCCAAGCACTGTCCTAAGTGTTCGAGTAGATGCATGATAATCAGATCCCACGTGGGGCTTGCAGTCTAAATAAGAGGGAAAACAGGTATTGAATCCTCATTTTGCAGATTAGGGAACTAAAGCACAGAGAAGTTAAGTGACCTGCCCAAGATCACCCAGCAGGTATGTGGTGGAACTGGGATTAGAACCCAAGTCCTCTGACTCCCAGGCCTGTGCTCTTTCCCCTAGGACATGCTGCTACCTTAGTGTTTAGCACCATGCTTAGCACCTTGTATTGAATAAATCCCCCCGTTAAATGTCTCTTTCTCAACATCAGGAGATCTTGAAAGGAGGAGAATGAGACTGTTTTAGGAAGCTTAGGTTGGAAACAGGTTTGAAGATAACAGGAAGACTGAAGAGCGTCGAAGGTTTTTTGAGAGATTGGGGTTGCGGAGGCCCCAGAAAGTGTTTTGAGTGTGGTTTTGTTGTGGTCCTCTTACTACATCCTTTCTTTTTCTGTTTGTGAAACCCAGAACCTCTTCCAAACAGCCACCAGGGGATTTCTGGGCATCTATACGGTCACAATTATCAGGCCAAAAGAGAATTGGGATTTGTTCAGTAGTGAGGACCCTAAACCTCTCGGCAATTATCTGAACCTCTTATCAACATTTTCACATCGGATTCCATGGCGGTCAATATTCGGATCAATTGTCCTTATCACCGATGTTACAAAGCAGATGTTCTTTGTGGCTGTGTCTGTATTTGACAGGCCCAGTGGCAGGTTGACAAGTTTTTCACAGTATCTCTTTGAGTGGGTCTTAGCAATACTAATAGATAATTTGTGAATGTTAGGGCGACTTGCTCCTAGAACATTTTTGGCATAATAGAGCGCCAAAATGATGGCCTAAGGAAGTGCAGACAAGGAATATTTCTTGTGCTGCACGTTTATGTCTTCAGGATTGTCTCTAAGTGTGGCATAGGAGATGCCGTGCCCTGTCAGAGGCCTCTCTGCTAGTACATTCATTTGTTGGAGAGAGGGGTCCTCTGTGGATTGATTTCATTTGGGATTCTCTGGACTTGATGGGGCTAGAAGATGGTTATAATAGGCCAGACACAACTGGTACTTCATTCAGTCGTATTTATTGAGTGCTTACTGTGCGCAGAGCACTGTACTGAGCTAATAATGGGTTTTCAGTTAGTGGTATGTATTGAGCACTTACTGTCTGCCGAGCACTGTACTAAATGCATAGAAGAGTACAGTACAAGAGAGTTGGTAGACACATTCCCTGCCCACCTGGAACTACAGTTTAGAGAGAGAGATAGACATTGAAACACAGACATGTACATAGGTGCTGTGGAACAGAGGGTAGGATGAATATCAAATACATATCCAGGCATGTAGGGCAATGCCAAAGGGAGAGGGAGGAAGGAAATGAGGGCTTAGTCAGGGAAGGCTTCTTGGAGAAGACATGATGTTTATAAGTTTTTGAAGGTAGAGTAATTTGTGGAAATAGAAATTGTGATTTTTGTTAAATGCTTACTATGTGCCAAGCAGTGTACTAAGTTCTGGAGTAGATGTAAGTTAATCAGGCCCCACGTGGGACTTCCTGTCTAAGTAGGAGGGAGAACTGGTATTGAATCCCCATTTTGCAGATGAGGGAACCGAGGGACAGAGAAGTTAAGTGACTCGCCGAGGTCGCATAGCAGACAAGTGCAGAGCCAGGATTTGAACCCAAGTCCTCTGACTCCCAGGCCTTTGCTCTCTCCCCTAGGCCACACTGCCCTCTAGACTGTAAGCCCATTGTGGGCAGGGAGTGTTTCTGTTTAGCGTTGTATTATACTCTCCCAAGCACTTAGTATGGTGCTCTGACACAGTAACAATAATAATAATAATAATGTTGGTATTTGTTAAGCGCTTACTATATGCCGAGCACTGTTCTAAGCGCTGGGGTGGACTCAGGTTGTCCCACGTGGGGCTCACAGTCTTAATCCCCATTTTACAGATGAGGGAACTGAGGCACAGAGAAGTGAAGTGACTTGCCCACAGTCACACAGTAAGTGCTCAATAAATCCAATTGAATGAATGAATGCTTCTCCAGGATTTCGTTCATTCAATCGTATTTAGTCACTCATATATAAAGGGGGAAGGAGTAAGAACAGTAGCAGTCATCTTACTTTTCCTGTTGAAAGGCTCCTTAATGTACTCTGTCTTCATTTTCGGTGAGGCCTCAGAGCCTCTCAAGCATTCTGACCCTGGGAATTGGAGAAAGAGGAAAAAGAATCAAGAAGGTTGCCACTGTAGAAGTCTGAATATCATATAATGGTTTAGGAAGTTAGTGGAATATTAAAAAATATGGTCTTACCAAATTGAGCTCAAATCAGAGAAACTTTTTTGCCTTTGGCATCGTTTACTCATCTCATCTCTGAGGAGTTCAGCTGAGAGAGAGAAATAGGCAAAGCCAAGCATTTAGCTCTGATTTGAAACTTGAAATTGATCAGGTGACCAGCTAACTATAAGCTTCCCGTTCCAACTTTTCTGCATCGCCGTCTTCTAGCATACACTGAGTTGTGTGTGGTTGATCACGCTTCAGTCCCTATTCCTGCTAGGGCAGCGGTCTGGCCAGTGACGATCTTCCCAGGTACCGGACCAGATAGTGCATGTCATAATGTCATATATGCCACTTGAGAAAATTCTCTCGAAGCTGGCTGAACCCAGAGCATTTCCCCAGAGGGACTCTGAATCCCCTTACTTGGCCCAGAACCTTTGCATTTTCCTCCTAGGGAGCTTCGGATACAATTATGGAACTCGATGGCAGAAACCATAGTGTTGGGATCTATTGGGTGTCTGCCATACATGTACAGACCCAGCTGAAAACCAGGTGGTCTCATTATAAAGCCAGACAACTGTCACTCTGCCACGGACACAGCCTTATATGGATGGAAGGAATGTTTGCGTAAATATAGGAAATTCCTCATCCCCATTTAAATGCCTCTTCTCCTCTACCTCCTTCTGTCTCAATCTTGCACTCCAGCCTTTTTCAAGTTTATTTCCTTCATTGAATTTGATGTTTCACTGGTTTGTGCACAGTCCCGTCAAACACGGGGATCAGAACCTTATAGAGGGAAAACAGATGAGGAAACTGAGGCGTGAGGTGAAGTGACTTGCCCAACATGACCAAAGGTCAGCAGCATAGGTGGGACTAGAATATATCTCCTGACTGGCAACTGTGTGCTGTTTTTCCACTAGGTTACACTGCCTACCCTACTCTGTCTCTTTCTTTTTCTCCATCTCTCTACCCCTGCAGTTCCTAGAAAATGGAGACATGAAATCCATACCCTGAAATTTCCTAGACTTGCTTCTCAGCCATAGGCGTCTCTGAGAGTGGATGAAAAGCTGTGTGTGTTTGAATGATCATGAAATTTCTATGTCTGCTCAGTACTTGGGTATGTCCTACTCTCCTTTATTTAGAGACCAATCTTTGGATCCTATTAGAAATATTTGGTTGATCCAACCACCAAAAGGGCCAGCCTGCAATGTTCCTGGGCCAGGAGCATTACTCTGAATCAGACTTGTTAAGGGGGGCTGAAACTAGCATTGACATCACTGAAATCTGAGATTTCCCCTCCCCAACCCCCTCTACGTGAAACAACCAAGTTCGAACTGGCAGATCTGACTAAGCTTATATCTACCCCACCACCTGCCACAATCATTATCACTCATTCCAAACTAGCTCACCTTTATCTGCATGGAAGATTTACTGCAATTTTTAAGGAAGAACACATTTCCTTTAATTGTCATTTTTAACACAGCTTTTTAAAAATCCACATTTAAT
Organism: Ornithorhynchus anatinus; assembly: GCF_004115215.2. Taxonomy (NCBI): domain Eukaryota; kingdom Metazoa; phylum Chordata; class Mammalia; order Monotremata; family Ornithorhynchidae; genus Ornithorhynchus; species Ornithorhynchus anatinus. The sequence continues at coordinate 61,583,015 of NC_041735.1, read as the reverse complement.
TCAAGTGTACCCCAAGTCTCGGTCTCCGGCTCCTCCTTGTCATGGGCTCGTACCCGCCATCTTCTAGTGGCACCGGAAGCTTTGGACTGGGGTTTGAAGATCAACTGAACACTGGGCATTTAGAAAATGTAGTCATCTATCTACTGATTGAATCTGCGATTCTGGATTATTTTTGTAAAACCTATACCTTCTCCTCCCTCCCCTCTTAAAAACAAAAATCCCATGATTTCTATTCCGGCTCTTATGAATTTATTCATACCCTCCTTAGCATTCCTGTTTATTCACTTAATTATTTATCTCGAAAGTGAGCTAAATGTTTTTTTTTCTCTTATGTTAGGATGTAAGCTCCTTGTGGGCAGGGAATTAGTCATGTTTCCCAAGTGCCCAGTGCACCTTGCTGAGGAGGCCCTTGGGAAATAACGTCGTTGCTGTGACTGTTTTTGTAAATGTGTAATGCACCTACAAATGGCTATTTTAGAGCGAATTGGGGCTTTTTATAAAAAATAATCGGTTCATAGATGTCAAAACTCTGGGCTGGCAAAGAGAGTGCTAATCAGCGGTGCAGAAACCAAACGCATTTAGGCTTTTGGCAACCAATTTTTTTTTATGCCCGTTCTCTAGGCAACCTCTTCCCCGGAGGATTTTTTGAGTCCTCTTTGTGAGCCCTTACATTGCAGTACCCTATTGATAATCCTGTTTATAGCGAAAATAATCCACTGCCATTCTGGGGAAAGATATTGTTAAACACATAAAAATCTCAAGCACTCCTGTCTGTGGGTCTCTCGAGCAGGCTGACTGCTTTGGGTCAGTTATTCTTAGCCCGGTTATTTCTATCGCATGGCATTGCGGGTCTAAGATTAGCGTGTTAGGCGTTATCATGCCATCTGAGTTACCGCCTAATATAACTCTACACCGGAATGATTATTTATAGAAAGAGCATTCTGTCATTTTTGGGTTATTTCTAGCCGTTTAAATAAAGAAGAGCAACATTCAAGTGAAACCACAGATTCCTTCCTGCTGCCAAAACAACCTTTACTGCCTACTTAAGGGGCAATGATATTGTTTCAAATGGGGGCTCAGAGCAGATGCAAGATTCCTTTGACCTTTCCCCCCCTGACCGAATGGGGAGACTTAAGGGAGTAATGTCTAGTGTTCAGGAAAGAGAGGAGAGACCATCTCTTCACCACTCCCACATCCCACACTGTTGGTGATGAGAATCACAACGGGCGGCGGGGTGGGGGGCGGCCCAGAGGTTCTGTTTTTTTGGACAGACATTGCTGAGCGCTCCATTCTGTGTGAAAACAGTGTTATTGAACTGCCTGGTGACAAGCCCTGGACCACAGAAGAAATGCCTGGCATTCAGTCAGATCGGCAAGCAGAGTGAAATCGATATGCAAAAATCATTCCAGCCTGGATGATTCTTGTTCTTTGACATGTTTTCTATTCTTCCCTCCCTCCTACACAAAGTCACTCTTCCTCTTGAAGTAATTCCCCAAAGTGATTGGTTGCAGGATCTGGAGAAAAGATTAAATGCCACATTGAAACGATGGTGCCAAGTGGAATGTAACTGTCAGAGGTTGTAAGACAAGGGTGGAAACGACCGGAGTTTGAACTGTTGAAGCCCCATCGGCTGCCTTTTCCCCCCACCCCCCGCCTTCAGCTGCAACGTAGGAGCTGGTGAGCCCCTCTCCCATCTTTTCCTCACCGTTTTCTGACCAAAGGAGTTTTGATAGCCCTGATGTAACCGATGAGAATTAAAACCCCTTTGGTTATTTGCATGTCCCATAGCCAGTGACTATAGATCAGTAACAGCTACCTTGTAACCTGAAACCATGAGTTCTTAATTTGTGCCCCTTGGTTGGGATTTGTGTATCTTGATCACGAAAGAAAGATATTTTTGAAGGGGTGGGCCGAGCCTTTCGTGTAGACCGATCGTCTAAGTAAAAACTCCCGAAAGCTGGTGGTGGAAAACGTGAACTCTTAACTGGAAAGATTATCTGTGTTTTGATGAAAGCTTCCAACTGAGGCAGGTTGAGTCTGGGGATGTACCTTATGCTGGTGCGTGATGAAAATGACATAGAACAGAAAACAAATCCGCTCGTATGGCTTGTCTTAAAAAAAAAAAAAAATCAGGTTCATGTCCATTACCATCTGTGTTCGGGGACTGTCTTAAAAGCTGAACAAGTCTGACTAAAAGAATTGGTCCATGTCTTAAACTATTTCTTTATGATAATAATGATACACAATATTAGTTAATCACTTACTGTACACCTAGCACAAGGGTAGATACTAGGTAATCAGGTCTAGGGGATCAGATACTAGATAATTGGGGGAGCAGCATGGCATAGTGGATAGGGCACGGGCTTGGGAGTCAGAAGGTCATGGATTCTAGTCCTGGTTTCACCACTTGTCTGCTGTGTGACTTTGGGCAGGTCACTTCACTTCTCCGGGCCTCAGTTACTTTATCTGTAACATGGGGATCGAGACCGTGAGTCCCACCTGGGATGGGGACAGTGGCCAACCCGATTTGCCTTGTTCATTCATTGATTCAATAGTATTTATTGAGCGCTTAGTATGTGCAGAGCACTTGACTAAGGCGCTTGGAATGTACAAATCAGTAACAGATAGAGACAGTCCCTGCCCTTTAACAGGCTTACAGTCTAATCAGGGGAGACAGACAAGAACATTAGCAATAAATAGAATCAAGGGGATGAACATCTCATTAAAACAATAGCAAATAAAATAGAATCAAGGTGATGTACATCTCATTAGCCAAATATATAGGGTAATGAAACACTTATCCATCCTAGTGCTTAGTTCGGTGCCTGGCACGTAGTAAGCACTTAACAAATGCCACAGTTATTATTATTATCGTTATTAGGTCAAACACAAACACAGTCCCTGTTTAGTAGCGTGTTCACAGTCATAGAAGAAGAGGAATTGATCCCCATTTTCTATATGGGGACGCTGAGGCACAAGAAGTTAAATGACTTGTCCAAGGAGACAGCAGGCAAGTGGCAGAGTCTGGATTAGAACCCAGATTTGTGCTTTTTCCCCTAGACCACTGCTTCAGACATATATGGACATAGGCGAAGGCACAACAAGGCCTGGGCTGGTGAATCCATGCAATAGAGTACCTCAGTATTGAACAGTTTTTGAAAGAAACTTTGGGGAATAGAAGGCTGTGAAGAGAGCTTCCCTTCAGCATCATCTTCTCCAAAGATTTCTTAAAATTGCCTCTCATGAAGTAGTGTTTCCTGACCAGCAACCCTCGTTTGGATAGGCTAGAGGAGGAAAAGGAGGAGTTGATATGACAGAAGACCCTGGGAGAAGGTCGGTAGTAGAGGATGAGGAGATTTGGTCTTAATGCCAAGAGCAAAGGGGTGGACACTGCAAGGTAAGAAGCATCGCCTAGTGGAAACAGCACAGGCCTGGGAGTCACAGGACCTGGATTCTAATCTCAGCTCTGCCACTTGTCTGCTGTGTGACCTTGGGCAAGTTGTCTAACTTGTGTGAGCTTCAGTTTCTTCCCTGTCAAATGGGTATTCAATACCTGTTCTTCTTAGACTGGGAATTCCGTGTGGGACAGGGACTGTTTGTGATCTGATTATCTTGTACCTAGCACAGTGCTTGATTTATATGAATACCAGAATTATTGTCATTCCATTTCTCTGTACCTAATAATAGTAATTGTGGTGCTTACAGTCATAAGTACTTAAGAGCTTACAGTCTGCTCGAGGACAGGGATCGTGTCTACCAACTCCTCTGTACTTTTTTCCAAGTGCTTAGTACAGTGTTCCATACACAGTAAGTATTCACATACCACCGACTGGATCTTCCTTCTCAGATATTGCCTCCTATTTTGAATCCGTGTCCCAAGAACACAGCAACAAGTGCTCTAGAAGGTCCATTCATTCAGTCGTATTGATTGAGCACTTACTGTGTGCAAAGCACTCTACTAAGCGCTTGGGAGAGTACAATAAAATAGCAAACAGAAACATTCCTAGCTACCATGAGCTCAGTCTAGAGTCTGACCCTATTGGTGTTAGACTGTATAAGGTCCTCATGGTCCTGGATTTACCCTGAATTGGATGCTAAATCTTTAGCCAGAAGGCAAAAATCAATTGTATTTATTGAGTGCTTACTGTGTGCAGAGCACTGTACTAAGCACTTGGGAGAGTACAACAGAATTAGCAGACACATTCCCTGCCCATAACGGGCTTAACTGAGCTGTCATTACGGTTCCAACTAGTAAGACTTGCTTTTTTTGAATCAAGGAGGAATATCTTTATTCTAATTTACATGCAGTTTTATTCCCAAATTCCCTTGGGACATTTTTGGGGTGCCAAGCTCTCCTTAGCTGTTGCTACAATTTTTTCAATAGTATTTAGTGAATACTCAAATGTTAGCAAAGTGCTGGGGGAAATCACAAAGAATAAGAAAAACAGGGTCTCTGCCCTTCAGGAGTTTATACTAAGTAGACAAATTGCAAGTGACAGAGCTATGGAACGTAAATATCTAGGGCAAGCAAGAAAAAAGCAGCAATCATATTAATAATTCAAGCAAAGAGGGGAAACTGCAATCTGTAGGCCTTAAAAGGCTTTGGTTCTGTGGGATTATTAAACTACGAAGGCATCATGGAAGAGCTGGAAAACTGGCTGAGGCTTAAAGGTTATGGTTTCTGGTAGGCAGTGTGGTCTAATGGAAAGAGCACTAGGCTAGGAGTCAAAAGAAGACAGTTCTGTTCTCCCGCTCTGCCATGAGCCTGCTGCATGACTTTGGGCAAGTTGCTTAACCATGCTGCGTGTCATTTTTCTCATCTGCAAAATGGGGATTTTCTCCTTTTTCTCTTAAAATACACTTGGGACAGGGATTCTGATATGATAATCCTTTATCTACCTCAGCATTTTGCATATAATAAACAATTAATCATAGCCATAATGAAAGAGAGGAAGGGAATAGTACGAGCTGTGTTTCAGTGGTGGCGGACATACTGATGTTGTGAGCTGGCAGGATGGAACAGAGTAATAATAATTATAATAATGTTTGTATTTGTTAAGTGCTTACTATGTGCAGAGCACTGTTCTAAGCACTGGGGGGATACAAGGTGACCAGATTGTCCCATGTGGGGCTCACAGTCTTCATCCCCATTTTACAGATGAGGTAACTGAGGCCCAGAGAAGTTAAATGACTTGTCCAAAGTCACACAGCTGACAAACAGCGGAGCTGGAATTAGAACCCACTACCTCTGACTCCCAAGCTGGGCTCTTTCCTCTGAGCCATGCTGCTGCTTTGTATAAACAAGGAGTATATAAGGAATGGGGACAGTAGGTGTAAAAGTAAAACATAAAAATTAAACCAGAATATAACCCCTGTTGCAGGCCTCTTGGTGTGTGTGTGTGTGTGTTTTTTGCAATCTTCTTCCCCTCTCAATCATCCGCTCAGTAGTATTTGTTAAGTGCTTACTGTGTGCATGGCACTGTACTAAGCACTTGGGAGAGTACAAGATAATATACAGATACATTCCTGGTCCACAACGAGTGCCTTCCTTCCTCACTAAGTCGGATCTGCCGACCCGTAACGGAAGAAACCAGTAGATTGTGCCATTTTGTAGAGGGTGACACTCTCACTACAAAGCCGTGGGTTTGTTGGCAGAGTAAAATGAGGGAGACGGTGAACTGATAGCTCCTTGAAGTCAGGGTTCATGTCTACCAACTGGATTGTACTCTTCCAAGTGCTTAGTACAGTGCTTTACACCCAGTGAGTGCTCAATAAATTACAATTTTTATGGTATTTGTTAAGCTCTTACTATGTGCCAAGCACTGTTCTCACCACTGGAGTTAGATACAAGTTAATTAGGTAGCACTGATTGATTGGATGCTGGAGACCAAGAGACAACAAGAGCTGGTGGGTGGGGAGGAGGTCGCTGCCAGCTCCACAACTCAGACCACCACTTTAAGACTGAAAAACTTTCATACTATGACCCACTGTTCCAGGACTTTTTCCAAGTTCTGGATCTGTTCCCGGTTCCCTGAAGCCCTTTGGGGCAGGGAAAAGAGTGGACCCAGTTTGCCAGAGGGCTTGTAAACCCTGAGTCTTCAGGTTTGACTTGATTTGACTGACAACCAGGAACTAGTTCCTGACTGTCACACTCTCCCTCAGATACAAAAAACAGTCCATTAGGCACACCGGTGTGCTAAAAAGCCTGAGAACTGGAATCGGAAAAATGATTGCAAACATATGCAAACATGTAAAAGTTACCAGTCCACAGTATCTCTTGAAGCAGTGTGTCTAGTGAATAGAGCAGGGCCTGGGAGTCAGAAAGACCTGGATTCCAATCCCAGCTCTGCCGCTTGTCTGCTGTGGGACCTCGGGGAAGTCACTTCCCTTCTCCATGCCCCAATTACATGATCTGTAAGATGGCGATTAAGACCGTGAGCCCCATGTGATACATAATAATAATGTTGGTATTTGTTAAGCGCTTACTATGTGCAGAGTACTGTTCTAAGGGCTGGGGTAGATACAGGGTCATGAGGTTGTCCCACATGAGGCTCACACTCTTAATCCCCATTTTATAGGTGAGGTAACTGAGACACAGAGAAGTTAAGTGACTTACCCACAGTCACACAGCTGACAAGTGGCAGGGCTGGGATTTGAACCCATGACCTCTGACTCCCAAGCCCGGGCTTTTTCCACTGAGTCACGCTGGACTGTGTCTAACCTGATTCCATATCTCTTCCCCAGTGCTTAGTACAGTCACTGAAACATAGTGAGGACTTAACAAAGACCATAAAAAATACCCCAAAACCTACTGAGTGCTTACTTCATGGAGAGTACAGTATGGTAAAGTGGGCAGGCATGATCGCTGCTGTGAAGGCTCTTGTATCAATTATTCCAGCAGGAGCGTATTCTGTTTTTTTGTTTTTTTTAGAGTACCCATATTCTGAGTTTCTTCTTGCGTGAATAATATAATGCCCGGGTTAATTTCCCAAGGAGTATGTCTACATAAGAAATGTTGGGTGAATAATGCCAATATCAGACTGTTGGAATATGTTTTCCAAATGAAGAAAATAGATGTTATGGAAATGCTTTACAGGTCTGCCATATACTTTCCAGGTGAGTATTCTCTTGTCCTATTTCCATAGTGATCTTTCTAGATTAGGATAATGATGAATGAATAGAAGTGTCCTTAAGAATAGTTTCTATTTTAAATATGCTTTTGGGAGACTGCTATTTAGGGAATGTATGTTTACTCAAGCATTCTTAAATGGGCTATTCCTCGGATAGATTAAGGTTAATCATTCAGTCATTCAATGCTATTTATGGAGTTCTTGCCCGACACAGGGCACTGTACTAAGTACAGTTCAATAGAGTGGGTAGACGCTTTTCTTACCCACGAGGAGCTTGTACTCTACAGAAAGACCTTACAGTCTAGATGGTAAGGAAAGAAGCAAGATTTTCGACCGACATTCGTCCATAGTTTTTGTTACTGCTTAATCTTCAGAATAAGCATGTATCCTAAACAGTGCACAGGGAATGAAGAGAGCAAAAATATTACATTTGATGTAAAAAAAAAAAAAAAAAAAAAACCTAAAAACCCTAAGGAACAGGGAGTGTGTCCTTCTTTATTGCCGTGTATCTCCCCCAGCACTTAGTAAAGGGTTTGGCACATCATAATAATGATAATACTAATAATAATTGTGCTATTTAAGTGCTTACTATGCCAGGCACTGTACTAAGCACTGTGGGGATACAAGTAAATAGGTTGGGCACAGTCCCTGTCCCATATCAAGCTCACTGTCTTAATCCCCATTTTTCAGATGAGGTCACCGAGGCCCAGAGAAGTGGAGTGACTTGCCTAAAATCACCCAGCAGACAAGTGGCGGAGCTGGGATTAGAATCCATGTCCTTAATAATAATAATGTTGGTATTTGTTAAGCGCTTACTATGTGCTGAGCACTGTTCTAAGCGCTGGGGTAGACACAGGGGAATCAGGTTGTCCCACGTGGGGCTCACAGTCTTAATCCCCATTTTACAGATGAGGGAACTGAGGCACAGAGAAGTTAAGTGACTTGCCCACAGTCACACAGCTGACAAGTGGCAGAGCTGGGATTCGAACTCATGAGCCCTGACTCCAAAGCCCGTGCTCTTTCCACTGAGCCACGGTCCTTCTGACTCCCAGGCCCATTTTCTATCTAGCAGACTATGCTTAACAATTCCACCAGTATTGAAGATATATTCTATGAGGCAGAAAAATAATGTAACAATAACAGGACTTGAGAAAGAAAAGTAGTCTTAAAAATGCATTAGGGAAGGCAGAGAGTCAAAGATGGGGGAAAATACTCAGATGTGACACCAGATGTATTCATGGAGATAGATGATTCAAGCCTGTCAGGTGTCTATCTATCCCGACTTGACTACTGCATCATCATCCTTGCCCATTTCCCTGCCTCTTTCCCTATGTGTGGTCTCTACATAGTAGGTGCTCAGTAAAAATGGTTGATTGATGGATAATGTGCTTGTCCTTTTCAAAAGAATATGAAAGATAAGGACTTGGGTTTTAATCCTGGCTCCTCCACCTGTCTTCTTTGTGACCTTGGGCTCGTCACTTCACTTCTCTGTGCCTCAGTTACCTTATCTGTAAAATGGGGATTAAGACTGTAAACCCCATGTGGGTCAACCTGATGACTTGTATCTACTCCGGGGCTGAGAACAGTGCTTGGCACATAGTAAGCACTTAACAAAGACCATAATAGTAATAAATAATAAGAGACAGGAGAGTAACACAGGAGCATCCCTCGGCCACTACTTACCCGAGTAGTTAGCAAACCAAGGCCTCAGGATGGAAGTATGAACCAATTATAGCAGGAAGGGGTTTGCAATGACTCCTTCCTCATCCAAAAGATAAAAGTACTGTATATATTTGTGTATGTGTGTGTCTGTGTGTGTGCACATGCATGCATCAGTAGCATCAATCTGGGTTACCAAAGTCTATTTGTCTTTTTTATTTTTATGGTATTATGTATCGAACGCTGCTCTGATTGTGGTGGTAGGTACAAGTTAATTTGGCCAGACACAGTCCCTGCCCTGAATGAGGCTCACTACCTAAGTATGAGGAAGAACAGGTTTAATCCCCATTTTACAGGTGAGGAAACTGAGGCAAAGAGAAGTTAAGCGGTTTGGCCAAGAAGAAAGCAGTTGGCAGAGCTGGGAGCAGGACCCAGGTCTTCCAACTCCTAGGCCTGTGCTCTTTTCCCCTATTCACCCACTCATTCAGTTGTATTTATTGAGTGCTTACTGTGTGCAAAGCACTGGACTCAGTGCTTGGGAGAGTACAATACAACTACAAACAGACACATTCCCTGCCCACAAGGAGCTCACTCTCTAGAGAGGGCCATACTGCTTCTTATGCTACTTACCAGTGGGTACCCAACGAGCTGAGAAGGTCAGTGTGGGATTGATCCATTCTAATCCCTACACGGACACAACGCTGTTCTCCTTTGCTGACATCAAGACTAGTTGTCCTGCTTTATAGAATTTTCTGAAAAGTCTGTATTTTTGACAGTGTTGATGTTGGCGATACAGTTTGTTGAAGGCAAAGATTGGAAGCAGCCTGGGAGTCAGAGGTCATGGGTCCTAATCCCGGCTCCTCCACTTGTCAGCTGTGTGACTTTGGGCAAGTCACTTAACTTCTCTGTGTCTCAGTTATTTCTTCTGTAAAATGGAGATTAAGACTGTGAGCGCCACGTGGGACAACGTGATTACCTTGTATCCCCCCAGTGCTTAGAACAGTGCTTGGCATAGAGTAAGTGCTTAACAAATACCATTATTGGAGACCGCACGGATAAAATGGGGTTGAAAGCTGGAAAGATGTGGCAATTAGCTTTCAATACTCAATCTGCGGCGTTATTTTGGGGGACTAAAGGGCGGATGTACTTTTGGGTTGAAATCAACCTGCCTCCCTGAATTGCCTAGTGATAAAACCATAGCACTGGGAGTCAGGAGATCTGAACTTTCACCTGGGCCTTAGGGGTAACCGTGGATAAGTCACTTCACTTTTCTGGACCTTAGTTTCCTCATCTGTAAAATTGGGTAAACATATCTCCTTCCTCTACCTTTTTAGATTGTGAGCCCCATGTGAGACAGAGATTGTCTGATGTGAAGATGTTATATCCACCCCAGCATTTATAGAAGGATGCTTGGATATTATTATTATTGAAGTTTCTCTTATTTTATACCTCAAAACATGACAGTAGTATTTATTAAGCACACTATTGAGTGTTTGGGAGAGTACAACAGTGTTAATCTGCTCTCAAGGAGTTACACTGGTCAATCTAGATTATTTTCAGCGTTTAAGAATGTATGTAACGAGGAAAGTATAGGTAACTTTATCGGAACACTGCAGGTCATAGAAAACATTGAAGCTAATGATTGCCACGTACAATAAAAAAGAATGTGCAATCTGTGCCATCCTAACAATTGAATGATATCAGATAAGACAGAGAAATTGTGACTTGCCTTTAGAATGGAACACAGTATTGAGGCCAGAACTTCGGGAATGGTAGTAGCCGATTGCGACTGTGGAAGGCACACGTGTTTTAGCTTAATGTTGCATTAATCATTTTTGAAAAAGAATGGGATTTACCGTAGTAGAGCTCTGGCAGTCTATTCCCTCGCTAGCATTGGAGTCGTGAGCCTCCTCTCCTATGGTGGAGTCCTCTCTCAGCAGGAGCACCACTCTGACGAGGTATTGGGAAACTGGCAGACGCCACCGTCACGAGAATGGAGGTTTTGAAATAGGAACTGGTATTTCTGAAACCCAGATTGTAAACTGCTACAAAACAATATGTGGTTTGATAGCATCATAGAAGCAAAAGCACTGCTCCATCATTAAGCCCTGCAATTTTAAAATATGAGGTCTTTTAAAAAAATTTTCCCTCTTGTAACTGAAAAGGTGCTGATCTATTAAGCAGCTCACTGGATAGGGTCAAATTTAATTTAAATTTCACTTTGCGGCGTTTAACACTGCTTTTGCTTCATTCTTATTCTTCAAGTGCCAAAGTTTATCCTTTGAATTAGGGGAATTATTGAGTTTTTTTAATCAGTTATTCAGGCTGTATATTTCTTATTCTGTCTCCTTGTCTACTGTTCCTTCCTCTTTTCATCTATCGTTTCTCTCCCTCTCTTTGTCCCAACTCCTAAGGAAATTCTCCCTCCATGCCCCAGGCTTGTCCTTTTTTCTTCTACTTTTTTCTTCTTTGCCTGTCTAAGCTAGTTGCTGAGCCCTGTGCCTAAACCAGGAAGCACTAAAAGATAGTTCCCATTCCTCCTAAGGCTCAGTGTAAGGGGGAGAAAGAACAGGTAGAGTGTCCCCATTTTACATTGAGGAGACAGGCATAGAAATGTTAAGCAACTTTCCCAAGGTCACCCAGCAGGCAAATGGGGAAGGAAGGACTTGAACTCACATCTCCTGACTTGGGAGAGATTTTCAGACAAGAACCACCGATGGTGAGATTCACATGTGTAAACACGTGTGAATTCAGAGGATCCACAGACCCAGCCATATTGTGCTCACAACAAGACCGACCCTTGAAAGGTTGCCATGTTTAAAGTTTGTAGCTCCTGGAACTGTGTTCCCTTTTGCCTCCAAGACTCTCATTCTTGGTCCGTACAAAGCTTAAAAGTCATTAATGGTGCTACACCTTGGAAAGAATTAGTGATGCTTCCAGGAGTCTTAGAAACTTGGGCAAATCTTAAAATTTTCAGCCCCAGATGGTTATTGCTGTGGTCCCAGTGTCATTTTGTATACAATGTTTTATTCAAAAGTGTTCTCGTGTGTGCATGTGTGTATATAAATTTGAAAGTGCCAAGTCTCATTGCCATATTTGTATACATATATTTATGCACATATATCTAAGTATAATCCTTCCTTTGGAACCAAAGATGCCACTTCTCATGTTGAGTTTTTATTTTTTTTTTATTTTTAAATCCGTGTGGCTGAAACTGGTAGTCTCTCCCTTTGTCGCATGCACATAACGTTGACTACTCTAACCACAGTGTCAGGCACCGTTTTCTTGGAATAACAATCTTCTCCAAGTCCTAGGAGAAGGGGGTAAATGGATCCATGGGGAATTCTTGGTAGAGGAAGGGAAAAGCCCATATTCCACAACATTATGTGAATATACATATATATATATAGACGTTTTATATATATATATATATATATATATATATATATATATATATATATATATACGTGTGTGTGTGTATGTGTGTGTGTATGTGTATGTGTGTGTGTAGGTACACTTCTTTCCCATGAATCTATCAAAATCCACTTGTTGAAGGCAACAGAACAGTCCTTTACTGAGTGGCCCAGATTTGATATCTTGATACCTGCAGTCCATTTATCAGGAATTCTTCTTGTGGTTAAGATAGCATTTGCAGTCTTTTCTCCATCAACCTAGAAATCCATTCATTCATTCAATAGTATTCATTGAGCGCTTACTATGTGCCGAGCACTGTACTAAGCACTTGGAATGTACAATTTGGCAACAGATAGAGACAATTCCTTCCCAATAATGGGCTCACAATCTAAACGGGGGAGACAGACAGCTAAGCAAAACAGAACAAAACAAGACCACATCATCAAGATAAATAGAATCATGGAGATATATACCTCATTAACAAAATGAATAGGATAACAAATAATGAATACAAATAAACATTTGCCATTCCATGGTCTTTCCAAATGTTTCCATATTGCTTCTCAACACAAATATTTTAAATATTAAAAAATCATGCTAAAATGATCAGATTCCCTTCCCTTATTTTGCACATCAAATTGCATTAAGCTCAAGAAATGAATTTTGCACCAAAGAATGTAGCGATGAAAATGTGTTGGGCACAACAAACTCAGGAGTCTCAGCAAACATATTTGACATATTTAACATACATAACTTCAAATTGCAAACTAACATGGGGAGATTATGACTCTGAGCTAGAAATATCAAGATGAGATTCCAAACAAGTGAATGTAAAGTCACGCAACCAGGGAGAGGAAATAAATACCACATATACAAATCGGGGACTGCTATCTTTAAAGTCGAAAGTCAAAGAGAGGTCTGGGACGAAAGGAAATAGAAAACTAAATATGAACTCTGAGTATAGTGCGATAACGAAAACCTGGTGCTATTTTGACTATTCATTTTTAGGGATGAAATGTAAATTGAAAAGGGAAATAATGTTTCTTCCCCTGCTATACTGCTGCCTGGACTTTTGGGTTGTTCACTATAGATGGGATCTAGGAAAAGAGGAAGGGTACTGAGATAAACATTGGGAGTGCTATGTGAAGAAATACATAAGGTGTTGAAGGGTGAGTCCTTAAATAGCAAGCAGGTTTGATTTATAAAGAACTTAAAGGTGGTAAAAATACAAAGGAAGACAGGGAATTTTTCATTCTGGAATATGGAATAAAAATAAAACATTGGCTTAAAACTGGAGAAGAAAAATTTGGGACACAGCATAAGGAAATGAGAAGCAGTGTGGTCTAGTGGAAGGACCATGGGTTTGAGAGACAGAGAAACTGGCTTCTATTCCCAGCTCTGCCACTTGTCTGCTGTGTGACCTTGTGCAAGTCACTTCACTTCTTTGTGCCTCAGTTACCTCATCATTAAAATGGAAATTTAAGATTATGAGCCTATAGCGTTGTACAGTTCCGGGCACATAATAAGCACTTAACAAACTCCATTTATAAAAAAAAAAAAAGACATTTGGGTAATGAAGTAGACTATCCAGAGAGGTAATTGAAAAAATAGATTAAACATTGATAGTCAAGGATTTAGATGATGCAAGTGGATATTTTTGGCATTGCAATGTAAGATTATTCTTATGTTTGAAATGTAAATCAGCTTACAAAATATAGCAGCGCATAAAGACTCAGTTAATCTACCCCAGCACTTAAAATCTGCATGAATTGTGGGACATAGTTAAACCACTGAGAAAAGGAGAAAAGTAGCGTGGCTTAGGGGAAAGAGCACGAGCTTGGGAGTCAGAGGTTGTGGATTCTAATCCCGGATCCACCACTTAATTCTGTGTGACTTGGGCAAATCACTTAACTTCTCTGTGCCTCAATTACCTCATCTGTAAAATGGGGATTAAGACTGTGAGCCCCATGTGAGACAATCTGGTTACCTTGTATCAACCCCAGGGCTTAGAACAGTGCTTCACACATAGTCAACGCTTAACAAATGCCGCCATCATTATTATTTGGCCTTCTGCATCAATTTGATATATCACTACTTCACTCTCCTTTTTTCCAATGGCATTGACTAAGTATGAGGAAATATTAAAATAGTTTTTATCCCTTTCTTCACTTCGGTGGCCATTTTTCTTGATTATTTAAAGTTGGAAAGATGCGACCTGATAATTGTGGTACTTGTTAAGGGTTCACTATACACCAAGCAATATACTAAGCACTAAAGTGCCTGTCCCAAATAGAGCTCACACACTAAAAAGGAGGGAGAACAAGTATCTAATCCCTATTTTACAAGCAAAGTAACTGCAGCCCAGAGTGGTTAAGTAATTTCCCAATGTTGCACAGAAGTCAGTTGGTGGAGGTGGAATGAACATCCAGGTCCCCTGAATTCCAGTTCTATTCTCTTTCCACTAGCCACGCTGGTTTCATTCAGGTAAATCATGTTGCCAACATCTGTGAGGTTGTAATAGAAATAAAAATCGATGTGCAGAGTTAAACTGAAGTTGTTTTTTAAGTGCTTGACACTGATCAGAATGGAGGTAAAACCACTAAAAAAATGTGCTCAGTATCAAATATAAATCACTGTAACTGGATCTCTACTGGTGAAGCGGCCTTAGCCAAGCCACTACAGAGCAACTGTTGAAAGGATTTAGGTCAGTTCCAGGTCGTGCTTTGAAAAATGACTAAAGTAATTTCCTTTTATGAAACGCAAATAGATATTTTTGAAATTGTAGCACTTCTAGGTATGGTGGCCAAAGTGATTTGATATCTATTTTTCCTGTCATTTCCTACTGGACTCGAATCAATTGTATTTACTGAGCACTTATTGTGTGCAGAGCAATGCATTAAGTGCTTGCAAAAGTACAGTCTAACAGAGTTGGTAGGCATGGTCCCTGCCCACAATGAGAGACAGTGTTGCCTAATGGAAAGAGCACAGGTCTGAGAGTCACAGTGACCTAGGTTCAATTCCTAATTCTACCATCTGTCTGCTGTGTGATTTAGGGCCAGTTAATTTCTGTGCCTCAGTTTCCTCAAGTGTAAAATGAGGATTGAAACTGTGACCCCCATGTGTGACGTGGACTGAGTTCAACCTGATTAGCTTTTCTCTACCCCAGCACTTAGTACAACACCTGGCACATAGTAAGTGCTTAAATACTATTAAAAAACAACAACAGAAAAAAACCCAACAACTTACAGGTGGGGGTGGGGGGGAAAGGATTAATAGTCTAGAATTTGGAGGATATAAGACTAGAACCTGCCTTGGTTTAACTAGAAGAGTGTAAGAGACCTAAAATGGTTTTAAGGTTATAGGCAATTCCCCATATTCATTTAAAAGATGGGCTTTTACTTCCCAATACTAACTTTTAACTTCCACATCTTTGAAATATACCATGTTTACTTCTTAACTGTCCCAACCTTTTTTTTTTGCAGGAGGTGGGGGGAGAAATAGTTTTTTTTGTGCCTAATAATTATAAGCAGAACTAGCCTGAGGAGGAGCAGGAGGCTAACATGAGAAAAAATTGTAGATGGAGGGGAGGGAATTAATTAAGTGCTTATTTCAAACAGCACTTGGAATAATGTAGTCAAAGAGAAGCAGCCTCAAAAGGGCTTCTTAGCTTCTTCTTCTCCTTCTCCTTCCATTCAGTGTGCATCTGATCAGATGATAGTATATCTACCCCGGCACTTAGCACGGTGCTTGGCACATAGTAAGTGCTTAAATGCCACAATTATTATTATTAATTATTATCATTAGGGTAGATACAAGATAATCAGAATGGATGGGTACTAGCAACTACAGTTCTTTGGTGTCCCTCAGATCCTCTCTTCTATAATTGTAGTAATTAAGTGTACCAAACAAGCTCTCTGGTTTTTACCATCATTATCATATCATGCTTAACAAATACCATTTTTAACAGATTTGATAATGATGGTAAAAACCAGAGAGCTTGTTGGAATCAACTTTCTCTAATACCTATAAAATATGTGTGTAGTTTTTTGGGGTTTGGTTTTTTTTGCAGGCAGCAGCAGATGTGGAGACTTCAAATCTTCTATAGGTACCATGTATGAATTAATATATAATAAACAATGCTGTGGTGGTGATTTCACCCAGGCTTTATCATTATTAATAATGATAATGACGGTATTTATTAAACACTTAGCATGTACCAGGCAATGTACTGAGCTTTAACTAGGGAGACTCCTCAGGAGACCAATCTCTGGATACTGTCTGAGAAGCTCTGCAAAAAGCAAACCGTAAGTGGCTCCCACACAAAGATGCAGCAGTACCTCAATGTTCATTCATTCATTCAATCATATTTATTGAGCACTTAATTGGAAAGCACAATTCAGCAACAAATAGAGACAATCCCTACCCAACAACGGGCTCACAGTCTAGAAGTGGGGAGACAGGCAACAAAACAAGTTGACTGGTATCAGTAGCATTCACATTTTTCCTCTTCATTTTTCCTCTGTACAAATGAGGAAACAATCACCCTATTTGCCATTAGTGATAGGGCACTCTCGATTGAACTCTTTTTAAAGGCAAGACAGCATATCAGATCATCTTGGTGGTTCAGCAGCAAACTCAGGTGGGTCCTTAAATAGTATTGAATTTTAGAGGAATAGGCTTTATTTCATGGAAAGATTCCAGCGTCATATAATTTAGGGAATAATTTCATCTCTGTGCTCTGCACAACTCTGATGCTACCTGCCACTACTTGTGAATTATCAGCTTCATGTAATTTTGCAAATATTTGATGTGGTATTGACTGGTTTCCCAAGACCAGAACATCAGGCTTCTCCAGCTCTTTATTTTATGCCTTTAATATTTACAGCTATTAGGAAGCCTTCCAAGATTTGGGGGCTGATGGGAGATGTCAATTAAGAATACTAGTGTCACTAAAGTCACTTTCCAGACAACACCACTGGCATTATTAACGTAGGTGTGACGTGTAGATGGGTGGGGAAAAAAAAATACCACCATCTGCTGAAGCTTCTGTCCAGAGTCAGCAGCAGATCAGAATATGCTCCAACTGGGGCTTCTTAGGCACTTTAATAGACTAGTAGGGAAGCAGTGTGTCCTAGTGGAAAGAGGACGGGCCTGGGAGTCAGAGGATCTGGGTTCTAACTCTGGCTCTGCCACTTGCCTACTGTTTGACCGTGGGCAAATCGCTTAATTTCTCTGTGTCTCAGTCTCCTCATCCGTAAAGTAGAGATTAAATCCTTCTCCCTTGTATTAGACCATGAGCCCTATATGGGACAGGGACTGTGTCCGACCTGATTATCTTGTATCTACCCTAGTGCTTGACAAATATCATAATAATAATAGTAATAACAGTAGTCGTCTTTGCCTCAAGAGCTGGATAAATTCGTTAGGAAAGAACCATAATGCTATATATACAGAGGTAGCACATCACACTCCCATCGCGTATAGAAAACTTCAAGCACCTATCTTGTTGCTGAGTACAAGACAAACTCAGACAGATGGTTTGAGTGACATCACAACCCGGTCTAGGGTTGCACTGACCCAGATCTTTCCTATCTGGAGGGTCAGAACCGTGTCACTGAGTCAGCAATCCAAGTTCAGTTCGGATGGCAGCTGAAAGCATTCCTCATTGGGAAGTGAAGCATATTTTAATTATGTCATATCAGTAGTGTAATTATCTATTGTAAGAATTAATAATTGAAATCTATTCCTCCATTACCTCTTTTGAGAACATTACACAAAATTCATCTCTACTTTAAAAGGAATCCACATTTTGGAACCTGTCAAGTAGTGGGAATTTTTAAGTACCATTGCATTGCCTTGGAAATTCTGAATAATTTCTATGAGGAGGAATGACCACCTGTAGAATGGTCATGTGACCGACTTCTGGCTGAGAAATGGGTGCCCCACCTGAGAAAGGAACTGCATCCGACATGATTGGTCTGTGTCCCAGTGCTTAGCCAGTGCTTGACGTGTAGTAAGTGCTCGATAAATACCATTGTTAATGATAGTAATAATAATCCAGCTCTGCCTGAGGGCCACATTCAGGCTGCCACTGTCAACTCCTTCCACTATGGTGACTCTACCTAGCTCTTTAATAGAAGTCTCCTCTTCACCCTCACACCCTCTCCCTACCTCCCCGATCCCTTCCACCTCCCCAGGTTGGTGGTTACTGAGTATCTTCTTAGATGCTGTCAAGTCATTCCTTAGAGACTCTGTGGATCTCTTTCCATAGTGTTCTTGGCAAAGATACAGAATTGGTTTCCAATTGCCTTCTTCTGTGCAGTAAAAACTTAAGTCTCCGCTGTTGTATTTGACCAACACTTTGATCACTTGGTCATCCACCTTTGACTCTCCCTTGCTGCCGCTGCCCAGCACTGATGAATCAACTTTGACTATATTCTTGACCATAGAAATGGCATACAGGAGTGCTTTGGGTCGAAGCATTTACGCCTCCAGAAAGACAAATATCTTTCCCTGTTTTGTTCTGCGTGTTGGAGGGTCATCCCTTCTTATTTTGTTTTATGCTATCAAGTTGTCTCCAAACCATAGCAACTCCATGGACACAGCTCTCCCAGAAGGCTGTACCTTCATCTTCAATGGTTCTGGTATGGTATCTGTAGAGTTTTCTTGGTAGAGATACCCAAATGGTTTAGCACTGCCTTCTTTCATGCAGTAAAATTGAATCTCCATGCTCAACTCTCTCCCATGCTGCTGCTGCCCAGCACAGGTGAGTTCTGACTTGTAGCAGATTGCTTTTCACTCGCTAGCCACTGGACAAGCTAGGAATGGAATGTGTATGTCTCTGCTTGATTCTTCCTCCCATAGCTGAGGCTGGTAGAGTACTGGAAACTCTCCAGATACGATCCTGAGAAGGGAGGTCATCCCTTAACCTCTTCCAAAATATGCCTACAACTAATAGCCCTCACCTGCTCTGGACTGTCTCATCGCACACAATGGATGAGCCTCAGTCCAGTCATAAAGACTTCCAGACAGGGAATCCACAGGAAGGAATCGATTGAATAGTGCTGGTGGCTTGTGGTGGGGGAAGCAGTATGGCATAGTGGATAGAGCACGATCCTGAGAGTCAGAAGGTCATGGATTCTGATCTCAGCTCTACCTTTGCCTGCTGCGTGGACTTGGGCAAATCACATCACTTCTCCGTGCGTCAGGTCCCTCATCTGTAGAATGGGGATTGAGTCTGTGAACCCCACGTGGGAAAGGGACTGTGTCCAACCTGATTTGCTTGTGTCCATCTCAGCAGTTAGGCCAGTGCCTTGGGGCATTTTAGGAGCTTAACAAAAACCACAGTTATTATCGTGCGGTCTCATTCCAATCACTTGTCTCAACCAGACGTATTCCCACTGGTGCATGGACCTATCGTGAGCAAAGAGGAGGAGGGCAAGGCTGCAACACATTTCCCTGTGCACACAATCTCACACATAAAACACAAATATGCCCCAAGTAGCTGCAGCATAGTAGCCAAGCTCTGCAGTAGAGCCATGGACAGGGTATTCGTTTATTCAGTTGCATTTATTGAGCACTTATTGTGTCCACAGCAGTGTAGAAAATGCTAGGGGAGGTACAATATAACAGTAATCAGACACATTTCCTACCCATAATGAACTTACAGACTAGAGGGGGAAAGAGACATTAATAGAAATTACAGATAAGGCCATAAGTGTTGCAGAAGGGAGTGGAAAAAAGGAAAGGAGAACTTAGTCAGGGAAGGGTCGCCATTTTGTTAGCTACCACCATCTTCACCACCCACCTTCGCCCACTATTTTCAGGATTCCTGCTCTGTCAGTCCACTTTCCTGAGTGGCCTAAGCGGTTCTTTAGTTGAAACAATCGTCAATGAGGTGATAGACCAGCTGACATTTTCCCTGTTGTTCCCCATCACTGCAGTGAAGCGGGAGGTCAGACTTTCAGATACCAGAGAGGTTGGGTTCTAGAAAATCTCTTCATCCTCTTTACCTAGTATACATGTCCATCCCCTTATACGTACCTTCCTAAGGAAAATACATCACTTCCCCAACTGTTATCATCATCAACTGAGCGCTTACCAAGGGCAGAACTAAGTACTTGGGAAAGTCCAATACAGTGGAGTTAGCGGACACGTTCCATGCCCACATTGAGTTTACGGGCTAGACGGGAGTGAGAACTTCTTTCTTTCATTAGCTAGCTTTACTCTCCACCAGCTTGTAGAGTTTAATGTGTCTGCTGTGAGCAGAACATAGTTCTGAGTCCCTGGGAGAGTAAAATAGAATTAAAAGATGCAATTCTTATCCTCTGGTTGTCTACAAACTATTTGCCTCTCTACTCTCTCATCAACACAATGAAGTAATAATAATTAGGGTACTTGTTAAGCACTTAATATGGGCCGAGCAATGTTCTGAGCGCTGGGGTAGTTACAAATGAATCCAATTCATTCATTCAGTCATATTTATTGAGCACTTAATGTGTGCAGAGCACTGTAATAATTTTGGTACTTGGAATGTACAATTTGGCAACAGAGACAATCCCTGCCCAACAACAGGCTCACAGTCTAAAAGACAGTCTAAAAAGACTAAAATCCAATTGAACACAGTCCCTGTCCAACATGGGGTCCACACTCTTAATCCCCATTTTACAAATCAAGTAACTGAGGCCCAGAGAAGTTAAGTGACTTTCCCATGGTCACACAGCAGACATATGATGGAGCAGGGATTAGAACCCAGGACCTCCTGACTCCCAATCCCATGCTCTGTCCACTAAGACATGGTGCTTCCAACAAATTTATTTCTTCTAAATTAAAATGTTATTGTTTTACCCTAAAACTTAAAAATGAATACATTCCCCCATATCTGTTGCTTTAAATTAGGGGAAAAAATTTTCAAGATAAGACATAAGCTACAATTTTAGTTCTACAATAGACTCTGTTTTCCTATTGTGATTTATATGGGTATTTTAGCATAAAAGATGTTGTCAAGGTTAAAGTGCCTGTCTAAACGTTTTATGTAATAATTGATGTGGAAAAAAATGAATGCATCAAATTCAGAGTATTTTTAGCAAAGTAGTATTTTGGATTTGGAGAGGTTTTTTTGTTGTTGTTTTCCACCATCTTGATGATCACCTTATGGCTTGCTGTATAAAAAAATACATTTCTTTTCAATTTCATTCTACTCCACCCTGTTTTACCCTGTGCACTTTTGTGAAGTTTTGTGTTTACACGTGCCTTTCGATTAAAGATGGTGCACAAGGATGAGGTTACCTGTTTTGCCGTTCTTCCCCACTCTAATAATCTCACCATTTACAGTACAGTTAAGTAGCTAAAGATCATCATAACCTTCTTATGGAGGACTCGTTATTCTGATAAACTAAAAAAATTCAGGAAACTAAAATGAACTTGGTTTATGTTGTTTGAGCTTTCGGTTCAGTCTTTTATTAAATGCTTCTGACCCCCTTAGCTATCTGCGTGCCTTCTTTCCATTTTTTTTTGTTCAAATTAAAAAAAAGATGAAAAGCCACACTATCTCTAGCTTAGACTTTCCTGGTGTATAGTAGAGATTTGTAAAGTAGACTCGCCCAAAATATCAG
This sequence comes from Ornithorhynchus anatinus, assembly GCF_004115215.2. Taxonomy (NCBI): domain Eukaryota; kingdom Metazoa; phylum Chordata; class Mammalia; order Monotremata; family Ornithorhynchidae; genus Ornithorhynchus; species Ornithorhynchus anatinus. Next base: position 61,561,198 of record NC_041735.1, on the reverse strand, counting down.
CTGTACTGCCTGGAATATTTTGGACAGTCCTTTGGAGACCAGGCAACCATAAAGGTATCTTGAAACTCTTGTTCAGTTTCGAGCAAGGGACTTGATGTAGGATCTAACCTATGCTTCTGGCACTCATCTTTGTCGCATCGACGTGTCTGGAGCTTAGAATAAAATCGAATTTCCTGCTCTAGCGATAACTGGGTCTTAAAATAACCTGAAGAAATTATAGTTCTGATTAAACAGAAAGTGAGGGACTTCGAATGTTCTCCTAATAAAGCCGTGAGATGAGATGAGACCGTCATTGAAGGACTTACATTAAAAGGTGTTTTTTGAGGGGAAAAGAACTTTGAAATTTGATAATTTGATTTCAGTCGATCGTAATTATTTTAAAAACATGAACCTTTATTTTTTGTGGGCAAAAATAATGACCTAGAATCCAGTTATGAAAAAACAAGCCTTTTTAAATGTACTGAATTAGAAAGAACAGGCCAGGGCGAGCCGAAGAATTAAGTTCCTGTTTGAAACTTCCTATTTTGGGGTGTGTTTTTATTTTGGTAACTAGGACGATCATTTGTAGGGTTGAATTCATCTGTTCAATTACAGCTTGATGTTAACACACTCGGATGGGGGAAATATTGGCTTCAGATGAGATTCTGGTGGGGCTAGAGTGAGAATCAATAAATTCTTAGAGGGAATATCCACTTTCTTTAATTCTGCTTCCTGGGGAAGGATCTGATTGTATTATATCTAGCACAGTGCTAGAATGTGAGTTCCTTAAGGGTAGAAATTGTATCTATTTAATCAGGACTCTCCTAGAAGCTTTGTACCATTCTCTTCACATCAAATGCTCAGTAAATATGATTGATTTGATTGTTTGACACATGATAAGTGCTTAAAATGCCACGATTATTGAGCATCCTTCTTTTCTTCCATACCTTTAGATTTTTCCAGATTTTAAAAGTCAGTAATTTGAAGGTACTCACTGGGTCTCACCATATCGGCTTAGTGGAAGGAGTATGGCCTCGTAAGACCGAGGAAGGCTGAATCCACCACTCGTCTGCTGTGTCACCTTGGGCAAGTCACTTAATTTTCCTGTGCCTGTTACCTCATCTGTACGTGGGAATGGAGACCGGGAGCCCCGTGGGGGACAACCTGATTACCTTGTGTCTACCCCAGTGCTTAGAGAAGCAGCGTGGCTCAGTGGAAAAAGCATGGGCTTTGGAGTCAGAGGTCATGGGTTCAAATCCCGGCTCGGCCACTTGTCAGCTGTGTGACTTTGGGCAAGTCACTTAACTTCTCTGTGCCTCAGTTCCCTCATCTGTAAAATGGGGATTAAGACTGTGAGCCCCACGTGGGACAACCTGATTCCCCCTGTGTCTACCCCAGCGCTTAGAACAGTGCTCGGCACATAGGAAGCGCTTAACAAATACCAACATTATTATTATTATTAGAACAGTGCTTGGCACATAGTAAGCACTTAACAAGTACCATAATTATCAATTTTATTATTATTATTGTTATTAGTTGTACTCAGCGTGGCTCAGTGGAAAGAGCCTGGGCTTCGGAGTCAGAGGTCATGAGTTCGACTCCCGGCTCTGCCACTTATCAGCTATGTGACTTTGGGCAAGTCACTTAACTTCTCTGTGCCTCAGTTACCTCATCTGTAAAATGGGGATAAACTGTGAGCCTCACTTGGGACAACCTGATTACCCTGTATCTACCCCAGCGCTTAGAACACAGCTCTGCACATAGTAAGCGCTTAACAAATACCAACATTATTATTGCTCAATGGACCCACCATGACAGCTACCTATAACATATATAGCAGGGCTGCGACAATGTTGCCTAACGGGACTATTGAACTCCAATATCAATCCAAAACTTAACACTTTGTGTAACCTATTTTCCACCCTTATCTTCAGCCAGAAGGGGCCGTGGCAACTACCGTGGAGGTGGGCTCTTTTCTTAGCTCATATCTTCCACTTAGAACCCTGAGATATGACAAGCTTTGGGAGAATTCCCAGTGGACACACCCATACGCAGATCTAAGTAGTTGTAGTCAGATTAAACTCCCACTGGATGGAATGCTTGATACTAATCACATAGGCAGTGTTCACCGAGTCTTGCTGGACTGTCCGGTCGTCCACTCTATACGATAAGAAAGATCCCAACAAAACAATACAGTCTTTTTTCTTGGTGTTTTTGCAATTGTTGAGCGATTACTATGTGCCAGGCACTATATCGAGCACTGGAATATGAATTAATGAGTTTGGGCACAGTCCATGTCCCACAAGGGGCTCACCATCTTAATACCCATTTTACAGATGAGGTAACTGAGGCACAGAGAAGTAAACTGACTTGCCTAAGGTCACAGAGCAGAGAAGTGGCAGACCCAGGATTAGAACCCAGATTCTACTGACCACCAGGCTTGTACTCTATACCCTAGACCATGTTGCTTCTCTAGGCATCCTTCAGCTCTTCTTTGTGGATAGTTGATGATCCAGGAACTCATCATCATCATATAGTGCAGAGCACTATACTAAGTACACGGGAGAGGACAAAACAACAGAGTCAGCAGGAACAATATTTATTCTCCAATTTACAAATGAGGGAACTCAGCATTTTATTAGTATTCTGTTCAGTCTGGAAAATAATAATGTTGGTATTCGTTAAGCGCTTACTATGTGCGGAGCCCTGTTCTAAGCGCGGGGGGTAGATGCAGGGTCATCAGGTTGTCCCACGTGGGGCTCACAGTCTTAATCCCCATTTTACAGATGAGGGAACTGAGACACAGAGAAGTTAAGTGACTTGCCTATAGTCACACAGCTGACAAGTGGTGGAGACGGGATTCGAACCCATGACCTCTGACTCCCAAGCCCGTGCTCTTTCCACTGAGCTACGCTGCTGGCCAGGGAGTTTTTACCAGGGCTTTGCACAGCTCTTGCTGCCTTTTCTTTTTTAGGTATTTGTTTAATCGCTTACTATGTGCCAGACACTGTACTAAGGGGTAGATAGAAGATAATGAAGTAGGACACAGTCTATGTCGCGCATGGGGCTCACAGTCTTAAAATCCCCATTTTACAGATGGGTAACTGTAGTTAAGTGACTTTTCTAAAGTTACCCAGCGGACAGGTGGCAGGGCTGAGATTAGAATCCAGGTCCTCTGATTCCCAGGCCTGTGCTCTTTCCACTAGGCCACACTGCTTCCGCTGTAGACTTGCCCCAGAAGATGACTTCTTCCTACGGCATTTTTCTTTGGGTCTCTTTTTTCCCAGGGTGATGATGCTGCTGATGGTGATAATATTTCTTAAGCACTTTTAACTTGTCAAGCAGCACTGTTCCAAGGAAAGCGCTTAGTACAGTGCTTTGCACACAGTGAGCGCTCGATAAATACAATTGAATGAATGAGTGCCTGGAGTAAGTACAAGTTTATCAGGTTGTACACAGTCCCTGTCCTACATGGGGCTCACAGTCTAAGTAGGAGGGAGTAAGGTTTAATCCCCATTTTACAGGCGAGGAAGCTGAGGCACAGGTAAGTTAACTGACTTGTTCAAGGTCACACAGCAAGCAATCGGCCAGCAATTGGCAAGCAATTGGAGAAGCAGCATGGCTCAGTGGAAAGGGCCCGAGCTTGAGAGTCAGTGGTCATGGGTTCTAATTCCTGCTCCGTCACTTGTCAGCTGTGTGATCTTGGGCAAGTCACTTCACTTCTCTGGGCCACAGTTACCTCATCTGTATAATGGGGATGGAGACTGTGAGCCCTTTGTGGGACAACCTGATTACCTTGTCTCTCCCCCAGCGCTTATGGCACATAGTAAGCACTTAACAAATACCAACATTATAAGCAGCGTGGCTCAATGGAAAGAGCACGGGCTTGGGAGTCAGAGGTCATGGCTTCTAATCCTAGCTCTGCCACTTGTCAGCTGGGTGACTTTGGGTAAGTCACTTAACTTCTCTGTGCCTCAGTTACCTCATCTGTTAAAGGGGGAGCCCCACGTGGGACACCTGATCACCTTGTATTCCCCCCGGCGCATAGAACAGTGCTTGGCACATAGTAAGCGCTTAACAAATGCCATCATTGTTATTATTAGTATTACTATTATTAATTGACCGAGTGAGGATTTTAGAACCCAGGTCCTCTGACTTCCAGGCCTGTGCTCTTCCCCACCAGGTCATGCTGCTGCTCACTCTCTGGATAGGGACCCACCCCTGGACCAAGGCTTGCTTTGTTTTTCTCCCCGAGAGAAGTTTCTAGTATTCCCAGCTGTATTATCCTGAGGCCGGTGTGCAATTCCAAGTTTGTGGGAAGCGGATCCCGAGGGGAATCCTGGTGAGGCGACTCAGTTTGGCCACGAGGTGGCGGTAACCTCCTACCCCTGCTCCCACCCCAGCCCTTTCTGCTGCTCAGGCCCAGGATGGGCCAGTGGCCACCCAAACTCCAATTCCCACACCGAACGACAGTCTCTGGCTCTTCCTTTCTTCCGGAGGTCACGGTCCATTTAGTCACATTGCCTTTAAGGAACCCTACTGGGGATAATAATAATAATGTTGGTATTTGTTAAGCGCTTACTATGTGCCGAGCGCTGTTCTAAGCGCTGGGGTAGATACAGGGTAATCAGGTTGTCCCACGTGAGGCTCACAGTTAATCCCCATTTTACAGATGAGGGAACTGAGGCCCAGAGAAGTTAAGTGACTTGCCCACAGTCACACAGCTGACAAGTGGCAGAGCCGGGAGTCGAGCTCATGACCTCTGACTCCCAAGCCCGTGCTCTTTCCACTGAGCCACGCTGCTTCTCTAAGCAGCATGGGATGAAGACTGTGAGCCTCTCGTGGGACAACCTGATGACCCTGTATCTCCCCCAGTGCTTAGAGAGATGCTCTGCACATAGTAAGCACTTAACAAATACCAAAATTATTACTGGCCTCCTCTCCTCCCTCCATGCTTGGTTTTCAGATCAGGATGCTATATTGGAGTAAAAGAAAGATAATAATAATGATAATGTTGGTATTTGTTAAGCTCTTACTATGTGCCGAGCACCGTTCTAAGCGCTGGGGTAGATACAGGGTAATCAGGTTGTCCCACGTGAGGCTCACAGTCTTTATCCTCATTTTACAGATGAGGTCACTGAGGCACCGAGAATAATAATAATAATGTTGTGGTATTTGTTAAGCACTTACTACGTGCAGAGCACTGTTCTGAGTGCTTGGGAAGATATAGGGTAATCAGGTCGTCCCACGTGAGGCTCACAGTTAATCCCCATTTTACAGATGAAGTAACTGAATCACAGAGAAGTTAAGTGACTTGCCCACAGTCACACAGCTGACAAGTGACAGAGCTGGGATTCGAACCCATGACCTCTGACTCCCAAGCCCGGGCTCTTTCCACTGAGCCACGCTGCTTCTCTGATAATAATAATAATTATGGTATTTGTTAAGCACTTACTATCTGCAGAGCACTGTTCTAAGCGCTGGGGTGGTTACAGGGTAATCAGATTGTCCCACATGGGGCACACTTTTTTTTTAATCCCCATTTTTACAGATGAGGTAACTGAGGGCCAGAAAAGTTAAGTGATTTGCCCAAAGTCACACAGCTGACAGGCGGTGGAACCGGGATTAGAACCCACGACCTCTGACTCCTAAGCCCGGGCTCTTTCCACTGAGCCATGCTGTTTCTCTGATGAGATGTGAGCAGGCTTTGGAGCAGTTGCCCAAGGAAACTCCAGACACTGCACAGATGGGGAGAAGAGAAATCCCCTGGAGGGAAAAAAAGCAAGCCAGTGTTTGTGATGCCTTGAAAAATGATCAATCAGTGTGTACAGTCAATATGAACGTGGCTCAGTGGAAAGAGCACGGGCTTGGGAGTCAGAGGTCATGGGTTCTAATCCCTGCTCCGCCACCTGTCAGCTGTGTGACTTTGGGCAAATCACTTAACTTCTCCGTGCCTCAGTTACCTCATATGTAAAATGGGGATTAAGTCTGTGAGCCTCACTTGGGACAACCTGATTACCCTGTATTTACCCCAGCGCTTAGAACAGAGCTTGGGACATAGTAAGCGCTTAACAAATACCAACATTATTATTATTATTATTATAAGGTTAGTCTTGATTGTCAGTCCAATTTATTTGAGTGTTGCCCTCTTGATATGATTCGGCTCAGTTTTCTGCTTTGGCAAATTTGCTAGGGAAAGAAGCTTTCCAGCTCCTGCACTCTTCAATTCTTGTGCATTTTCTTCCTTACCGCACTATCCTCTCTATATTTCTCTCTCTTCTAACCGACTTATTTGTTAAAAAGCTTGAGCCGTGCCGAGTCCCCTCGGAGACACCGCTACTCCTGCCACCCAATCCCCCTCCGATTGGTTGTATAGCCGGAGGCGAGGGCAGGCCTGGATGGGTTAGGGGGCGGAATGGGAGAAGAGGCAGCCTAGGGTACTTTCCTACCCATCCTCCCTATGCCCCATCCACCTATTTTTCCAAAATGTCTTTAACACTTTGTGCAAAACGTTATATTAAGCTCTAATCCCGGCTCTACCACTTATCAGTCATGTGACTTTGGGCAAGTCACTTAACTTCTCTGTGCCTCATCTGTAAAATGGGGATTAATACTGTGAGCCCCACATGGGACAACCTGATTATCTTGTATCTACCCCAGCGCATAGAACAGTGCTTGGCCCATAGTAAGCGCTTAACGAATACCATTATTATTATTATTATTAATTCAGACATAATCCCTGGCCCATAGGAGACTCACAGTAAAAGCTGTAGAAGCGGTACGGACGAGTGGATGGAGCAAGGGCCTGGAAGCCTGTCCCTGGGCAGGGACTGTCTCTATCTGTTGCCGATTTGTACATTCCAAGCGCTTAGTACAGTGCTCTGCACATAGTAAGCGCTCAATAAATACTAGTGAATGAATCAGCAGTTCCTGGATTCTATTCGCAGCTCTGCTACTTGTCTGCTACGTGACCTTAGGCGAGTCACTCACTTCTCTGTGCCTGGGTTACCTCATCTGTAAAATGGGGATTAGTCCATGAGCCCCATGTGGGACATGGACTGTGTCCTACTTGATTATCTGGTATCTATCTGGGTACTTAGTACAGTGTCTGGCACATAGTATGCACTTAAATGCCATAAAACAATAAACAACCCACCCCCAAAAAACTAGAGGAGAACAGGCCCTCTAGGAAAAATCAATAATTAAAAAAAGCAAGAAACCACCAATATATATATGAGGTGTGGGGGAGGGAACAGTCACAGTCTAATCAGTGTTCTTTGTGTCAGGAGGTCAGCTTCTGCCTCTGGCTATAGAATAAACATTCTCCAGGGCTGGATGAAGGGGGTGAAAAGCCACTCTCTAGTCACAAGAGTTTCTTTGACTTTGTTAGGAGCCAGAGCCTTGAGACCTGGTCATTGTCCAGCTCTATCCCCATAAGGGAATGGGGTGTAAAACCTGCATTGTTTTAAGCAAAGGATTAATCTTTTTATCAGTTGATTTTTTTGGTTTGTTTTTGGTTTATTTTTTTTTCTTTGCTAGATTGGAAACTTCTTGAGGGCAGGGATCGATTATACTAATTGTGATTCATTCTGTAGATCTTTTTTATTGTGATTTGTCCATAGATATTCATATCTTAGTTGGTGCTTCCTGCTAATAATAATAATAGTAATAATAATAGTCATATTTGTTAAGCACTTATTATGAGCCAAGCTCTGTTCTTAGCACTGGGATAGTTACAAGGTTATCAGGTTGGACAGACTCCCTGTCCCACATGGGGCTTAAAGTCTTAATCCTCATTTTACAGATGAGGTATCTGAGGCACAGAACATTATCTGGAATCTACCCCAGCACTTGGACAGTGCCTGACACATATACTAAGTGCTTATCAGATACCATAAAAAGAGAGAGATGGTCTGAAGAAAGAGGAAAGATATGACAAGTTCTGAAGAACTGAAAAAATTTCCTCGACTATTCATAGATGTCGCCTCTTATTAATCTGAAAAGTCAAAACAACCTCCACCCAAGGTTGAGATCCACTCCTGTACCATATTTAAGGAAAAGTCTTCCATTTTCCCATCAAAATATTTGCAGGACAGACACGTACACAGATTTGTGTGATGTGAGTTGTGGAGGAGGCAGAGGAATTTTAACACACAGGTGATCCAGTCCCAGGGAAGGCCTGATCTAGTAGTTATAATACAGTGCAGCTGTTGGGAGGGCAGAGCCCTTCTTGTGCTGTGTCAATAAAGCGTGGCTATCAAAAGGCTATTTTCTGTAATGGAGTCAGAGAAAATTAAAGGGCTCAGTATTGTACCAATTGACTGTGAAGTTTCACCCCTACTGCAGTAGCTGACTACATTCAGCAGCAGGGAAGCCTTCAATTAAATGGATAAATTCTATTTGTAGTACAAAGGGCATATGGCTTGGAATGGCCTACATAGTGTAAAAGGAAGAGGATAGCTAGATTTTAGCAGGATCTTTACTATAAAATTCCGCTGGCTGGGAGTGGGATCACTGTCAGTCAGACATGAGAGGTAGTAAGTAATTCAAAGGCAAGAGGTCCTAGGCTGGTCTTTAGGGGTGTTGGGTTCAGTCAATAAGAAATTCACCGATTATTTCTTTATGAAAGTTTGACTAGAATACAGATCAAAGTGCTTCAATCAGCAGGAGAAGCAACTATACTATAATCCTTTCAGGACAAATTCAATTATTTCAAGAGGCTGGCTAGCACAGGTCAGAGGTTAATGACTTTTGTGTTGTTGTTTTCATTAGTATTAATAATAATAATTGTGGTATTTCTTAAGTGCTTACTTAAGGCCAGGCACTGTACTAAGCTCTGGGATAGATACCAGATAATAAGGTTGGACGAAGGCCATGTCCCACATGGAGCTCACAGTCTTTATCCCCTTTTTACAGATGAGGTAAACGAGGCACAGTGAAGTGACTGGCCCAAAGTCACACAGCAGACAAGTGGCAGAGCTGGGTTTAGAACCCAAGTCCTTGTGTCTCTCAGGCCCGGGTTCTATCCACTAGGCCAAGCTTCTACAAGGTGCTGTTGGTTCCAAGGCTCAGTCCAATCTCAATCTCTTTCTCTCTCTCCTCTCCCCTTCTCCCCTGCAAGCTTATGGGAGTGAGGCTGGGGGGTGAGGTGGGTTGGGATGCTGGGAGACTATTCCTCTTGTTTTGGGTTAGAAGATTCTGAGAAGTAGCATGGACTAGTGGAGGACAGAACAAGGGCTCAGACCCTGAGTTCTAGTCCTGGCTCTGACGCTTGTCTGCCGTGGGCTCTGCTCACAGTAAGCGCTCAGTAAATAGCATTGATTGAAAGCCTGGGGAAAGGGCAACCAAGGCTGGGCCTAAGGCGCTCAATAAATACCATCTGTTCCCAGCTTTGGGGAGGCAGGATCAGTCAAAACTGCCCTGGGACCTCTGTCTGGGTTGGCCACCCCTCTGGTTTTATACCTGGCAATGCAATTTCAGCCGATTTTTCTCAAGTTTGACATTTTTATTTTCATGCAGTCATTCAGTTGTAGTTATTGAGCACTTAGTATGTGCAAAGCACTGTACTAAGTTCTTGGGAGAACACAATACAACAAATAAACCAACACATTCCCTGCCCACAGCAAGCTTACAGTCTAGAAAGGGGAGACGGACATTATTATAAATAAATGACAGATGTATTTGTATATATGTAGAAATCTGTACACCTCCACCCCCAGGCTACCTTGGACATGGCCCCCGAGTCACATAGCTGGGAAGTGTTTGCAGAGGGCTTGGGGAGGGCAAAAGAGTAGATCAAGAGCAGAGAGGCAGCAAGCCCCCCGGGACCCACTCTGTGATCTCATGTGAGTGCAAAAGCTGCATGTTCCTACATCTTCTACTCCTGGGTATTTAAAGTCTCGCTCAGTATCTGGAAGGGCTCTTAGCATCTGTCCTGAACCCAGAAAGTAGGGAAATAGGGAGGACTGAATCAGGTGAATGGCCGACAGAAGTTTCCAACAGCCCCAGTAGAAAAGGGAACGAGAAATCGTGGGGTAAGACCAACAGGCAGAGGGAGGGAAGAAAGCAATAGAAGAGGAGAGGGTCACCAAGAGGGCCAAAGAATTTCGAAGGAAGGCAGAGGAGGAAAAGCATAGTAACTAGGAGGGTGAGGAGAACTATCAGAAAGTACGAGGGGGAGAGCAAGAAGTGGGGCACAATCAATCAATCAATCAGTGGTATTTATTGAGTGCTTCCTATGTGCCAAGTGCTGTACTAAGTTCTGGGGAGAGTTTAGTATAACAGAATTAGTAGACATGTTCCCTGCCAGTAATGAGCTTACAGTCTAGAGGGGGAGACAGATGTTAATATGAATAAATGATTTATAATATTTATTCATTCATTCAGTTCAGTCATATTTATTGGGCGCTTAGTGTGTGCAGAGCACTGTACTAAGCACTTGGAATGTACAATTGGGGCAACAGAATGTAAAGATTATACACATAAGTGGTGTGGGGTTGAGTTTGGGGCGACTATCAAATGCTCAAAGCTCACAGTTCCAAGTACAGAGACGACGCGGAAGGGAGAATAAGCCGGGGAAAAGAGGGTTTAATCGGGGCAGGCCTCTTGGAGGAGATAATAATAATAATAATGATGGTACCAGGCCAGAAGGAGGACATGGGAAAGGAGTCGTAATGAGATAGATGAGATGGAGGCACAGTAAGCTGGTGCTAGAAGAGAGAAGTGTTCAGGCTGGGCTGTAGTAAGGGATCAGTGAAGCGAAGTAGGATGGGGCGAGCTGATTGAGGGCTTTAAAGCTGATCATAAGGCGTAAGAGGAAAGGGACAAATTAATAGAGACACAGGGGAAGGAGGAACCCCGGGAAACGAGCTGAAGAAAAAGGCAGAAAAGGAGGAGAACTAAAAAATACAGCATCCACTAGATGTAGGTAAAGGACTAGGTAATTCTACTACTGATAATAATATTAACTGTGATATTTGTTAGGCTCTTACTATGTGTCAGGCACTTTGCAAAGCACTGGGGCAGATACAAGGTAATTGGGTTCGACACTTTCCCTGTCCCACGTAAGGCTCACAGTCTTAATCCCCATTTTACAGATAACTGTAACTGGGGCCCAGAGAAGTGAAGAGACTTACCCAAGTACACCCAGCAGAGAAGTGGCGGAGCCAAGGTTAGAACCCAGGTTCTCTGGCTCCCGGGCTCTATCCACTAGATCAAGCTGCTTCAGTGGTCTGGGTCTAGCCTCGCCTTTTCAAGATAATTTAGCTGGTGGTCTGAAAGGGAGATTGTGATCTTATAAATTAATGCAACGTTTCCTCTGATGGGTTCTCTTTCTCCTAGTAAATGACTTCGGTGAATAATGTTTTATGAATTACAGAAGCCGTAATGTTGTTACATTTTCTTTAATAAAAATTATTTTAATTGGTGAAAGTTATCCATGGAGATTAGAATCAGAATGAGCCAACTGTTTTTAGTTAAAGGCCCTCTTGGGTCCCTTTTCCCTCAGCCTCTCACATGCATTTCTTATTTGAGCTGATATTCAAGATTCCGCTCCATTTATCAAGTCACTTTCCATAAGTCTCAGCTTTATCCTCCGTGGATCTTATCAAACCACTATTGCTTGTTGTACCTCCAAATCCTTCAGAGACTCCACAGGATCACAGAATACTTCTCATTATGCATGGAAAGCCGAGGAGATGAGTAACTAAAGGACAGGAGACGTGTCCTGAAAGGCTTGGTCAGTCTCTCCCCACCCTATCTGGCCCCTTTATTGGCAGCTTTCTTTCCTGACACATTTGCCTCTGATTCCTTCTCTCACCACTTCTTCTTCCTGCCTTTCACCCCTTACCCCACTAAAATATAAAAACCCAATGCTTCAGCTTGTTACACGTTCGCAGAATAAGCTGTATTTATGTGGGTACTTTCTGTACAGACCAGTTAATTTCATTCAAAGCACCAATGCTTCCCAGTGTTTGTTTGTTTTACAAGCAGGCCTGCTTGATTGAATTCTCCTTTGGTTTCGCTCTATTTTTTGTCTTTGAGAAAAGTCTCCTAGAGAGATAGGACTCACTAAAGACAATGCTGCTTTCCTCCCTAACAAGCCCTTAACCTTGGTGTTGTCCTTGATATTTCTGTGTCATTCAACCCACGTAGTCAACCTGTCACCAAATTCTGTCCATTCTAGCTTCATCACATTGCTAAAATCCACTCTTTCCTCTCCTTCCAAACTGCTCATGTGCTGTTCTAAGCACTTATCATATCCCATCTTGACTATTGCATCAGCCTCCTCTCTGACCTCCCTGCCTTCTCTGACCTCCCTGCCTCCTCTCTCCCCCCACTCCAGTTCATACTTCACTCTGCTGCCTGGCTCATTTTTCTAACAAAACAATCAGCCTATATCTCCCCAACTCAAGAACCTTAAATAGGTCTCTGCATCAAACAGAAACTCCTTATCATTGGCATCATTGTGGGCAGGAAATGTCTGTTCAATCATATTTATGGAGTGTTTACTATGTGCAAAGCACTGTACTAAGTGCTTGAGAGAGTACAGTATGACAACAAACAGACACATTGCTGTCCACAGCGAGCTTACAGTCTAGGGGGGAGACAGACATTAATATAAATAGATAAATAATAAATTTGTTATATTGTTATATTGTCCTCTCCCACATAGGGTTCACAATCGTAATCCCTCTTTTCAGATGAGGAAACAGAGGCCCAGAGAATAAAGGACTTGCCCAAGGTCACACATGTACTCTCCAAAGTGCTTTTTATAGTATTTTGCATACAGTGACTCCTCAGTAAATACCATTGATTGATAAATAGCAGTATTAGGCCAGTTTCCCTAAAATGTCAGAGCCGAGTTAGTATAAATACTCATATTAAGGAAACTCATGTCACAGTACTGAGTGGCCAACTATGGGCACACCTCACTTCTTCCACCGCCCTGACTTCCTTTAGCAATTTACTGAATGCATACTGCATGCAGAGCACTGCATAGAATGCTTGAACTGTACTAAATGCTGTATCCGACCAGCTTTTCATTGCCAGTAAAATTTCCCTAATTCCTTAAAATCACTTCTAGTCAAAGTGTCAAATGAAGACCTGTATTCTGGTAGAACTGGATGTATTAGTGATTGTCCCAAGGGGAAGAAAAATGCATTCACTTTAGAATGAACCACCCCACTATTTAGAATTGAATTGCCATTTTGGAAAAAGGGATCTTGGGTTTTTCGGGAAACAGAAATGGCAAGACAGATGAGAGCCAAAATCTGAAGGGTAGTTTTGGGAATTTTGTGTGGTAACTTACACTGGGGTTGGCTTTTCTGATGATGTGGAATTGATCAGTGAACTAGGGATGCAAAAGGCCCATCACGTCAGTACAGTGCTCTACACACAGTAAGTGCTCGATAAATTCGGCCAAATGAATAGCAGTAGTAATGGTTCTGGGTGTAAAGCATTGTGCCAAGCACTTGGGAAGTATAAGACGAAGAACTGAGACTTTTCATATCTGTCAGGAACCTACACTCTAACAAGGGCAATACGCATAATATTTTCATCTGGAGCTTCATAATAATCATTGCATTTAATGTGCATATTGATAACTCTAGACAAATGTAACGAGGATGAATGTAAATGAAATGTCCATGCTAGAAATGCCTGGTTGGTTTACACAGCTTGAGATATCTGGGATTAAATAGAGAAAGCATTTTGGAAAAAGAGGGGCTCTAAATACTAGCACTACAAAGAAGTTAGCATTACTTGGCTATACACCTGTTTTATTCCAGTTTTTCCCAGGGCCGGTAATGCTAAAAATAATTTTTCATAAAACCTGGTGTCAAGCTAAATATAGCGATGGTATTTAGGGAGTGTTCACTGTGTACCAAGATAATCAGATCAGACACAGTCTCTGTCCCATTCAAGGACTCACAATCTTAGGGAAGAAGAGTAGGGATCGTAACTGTTTTACAGATGAGGAAACTGGGGCCCAGAGTGTTTAGGTGACTTGCCCAAAGTCACACAGCAGGCAACTTGCAGAGCCAAGACAGAACCCAGATCTCCTGATTCACGGGTGGTGCTGGCATCTCACTAGGCCATCCTGCCACCCAGATCATTTTGAATCAGGGTTAGACTATTGTAACTTTAAACTTGCCTGGCAACTTGCAGCCGGGAGAATTTCCCATGCTATTATGGCGATATAAAAAGTTACACGGAATTCTAAAAATAGTGCCCAAGCCTCAACCAAAAACTTCCCTCATCGTGGACTGTGCATTGCTCACCCACGACGTTTTGAAAACATGACCTGTCCAAACCTGGCTCAGAACACCAAATCAATTTTTCTGCTTTGGGATTTTTCTCTCTCGTTGGCTTTTTAAAAATAAAAATCTCTCAGAATCACCACTTCACGCTTCACAGCATAAAAATATTTTTTACACTCCGGTGGTTGCACTTGTGTGAGCTACACCGAAACTAGACTTCCAGATCGTATTGGCAGTTGAGAGTCCAGTTCTCTGTTACTGTGATGTCATAACTTTTTGCCGAAAGCTATCGATTTCCTTCAATTCCATCTTCGACTTTATTTTTATTTATTTGAAAAGTTCCAGAAGACCAGGGTCTAGAACTGCTTTGCAATTATGAAGAAAACTAAATTCTCCTGCCCAAAATTGCTTAAAGGAGAATTCCAGTAGATTGTAACTCCTCAAGGGCAGGGGCTGGTGTTCCCACAGAGCTAAGACAGGAACATGAGTCATCTTAGAAATCACCAGTTGCACCCTATCGTTTTCTTGTGGGAGTGGGGGAGGTACACAGTCAGTTAGTTTTCCAGAAAAGAAGTATATCAACAGTTTCATTTTGTGCCGTTTTGAAAGATCTCATCTGGACTCGTTAAAAATGAAAATTTATAGTGCCGCATTTAATTAGCCTACATCAGCAGAAAATATTTTCGACCTCCAAGGGGAAAAACAAACAACCACCTTATTTTCATGGAAAAGTGCTTGGACAGGCAGCTGGTTATGCTGATGGATTTAAGGTTCTTTTGGCAGCAGCTTTCCGTTGGCATCTGGTCACTTGCTGATGTGAATGGAGCAGGGCCTGCCACTTTGCAAGTCGCCAGCAAAGTGTTGCCTTGGCAGCGTGGCAAGCCGGCTGCGTTTGTCAAATGTTAGAAGTGCCACTTGAGTTCCTGAAGTAATTCTTTCAACAGCCAGGTGCTCCTTGGCATTTAAACAGAGCCTTTACTGGGCCCAGATTTTGCCAACTCTGGGAATTATCTATATTAAGAAATCTAATAATAATAATAATTGTGACATTTGTTAAGCACTTACTACGCACCAGGCCCTGTACTAAGCTCTGGGGCAGATTCAAGGTAATTGAGCTCGTGGTTTGAATTGCCCTTTTACAATTGAGGTATGCAGAGCACTGTTCTAAGCACTTGAGTACAATATAACAGTGTAGACAGGGAGACAGACTTTAAATAAATTCTGGAAATGTACACAAGTGCTGGGGGGCTGGGTGGGTGGGAGGAATAAAGGGAACACATCAGCGCAACACAGAAGGGAATGGGAGAAAATCTTTCTGCTCATTTCATGATTTTATCATCTTTGTCTCTTATACTTTTGTTCATTTTTTCTTACATTCTGATGCCAACAGCCCGCTCCACCTTCATTCTTAGATTGGTATCGAACAATCGGGCACTTACTGTGGCAGACTACTATACTAAGCACTTGAGCCCCTTGAAGCCAAGCACCCCATCTGAATCTCACCAATGTTTACTTCCCAATGCTCAGGACACTGCTTAGCACATAAGCAGTAGTGTGGCCTAGTGG
Source organism: Ornithorhynchus anatinus (assembly GCF_004115215.2). Taxonomy (NCBI): domain Eukaryota; kingdom Metazoa; phylum Chordata; class Mammalia; order Monotremata; family Ornithorhynchidae; genus Ornithorhynchus; species Ornithorhynchus anatinus. The sequence goes on along the minus strand of NC_041735.1, from coordinate 61,545,395 downwards.
AAAGAGCACAGGCTTGGGAGTCAGAGACCTCTACTCTTGGCTCCACCACTTGCTTGGAGGGTGACCTTAGATAAGTCACTTAACTTCTCTGAGGCTATTAGCTCTTGCATACAATGGGGAATAAGACTGTGAGCTCCATGTGAGGACCTGGTCTGTGTCCATTTGCATTAGTTTGTATCTACCCCAGCACTTAGTACAGTTCCTGTCACATAGTAAATGCTTAACATTGATGTATTGTACTCTCCCAACTGCTTAGTACAGTGCTTTGCACAGGCTAAGCACTCGATAAATATGACTAAAAGAAAACAAATACCATAAAAACAGTAAGCTTAAATGATATTACTGCCACTATCAGTATTAACTTGAGAAGTACAGAATAAGCAAGTGTTCATTTTGCTTGCTCAGAGGTGCCAACTTTTCATGGGAAGTTGATAATTGCTATAGATGGCTGATGGGTTTATATGACTTGGGATTCTGGGAATTAATTGGAGAAGGCGTATCAGAGGAAGTGGACTTCCAGGGGGTCTTTAAATATGGAGAAGACTCCATCAGATGGCGCGGAGGCAGGAGAGTCAAAAACAAGGTACAGTAGAATGGGCAAAAGTAAACAAAGTAGAAAAATGTTAGGTGATTAAGACAGTGTGGTGCCATCTTAGCATTTAGCTTCAAAACTATATCCACTTTCTTGTGTGGTTCCTGCAACACTCTTTTTGTGTCATAATTAATATCAAATGGCAAGATGAGCTCACAAGCGACATGGCCTTGGAATGCCCTCCTTCCATAGCATCATTCATTCAATTGTATTTATTGAGCACTTACTGTGTGCAGAGCACTGTACTAAGTGCTTGGGAGAGGACAATATAAAACACACATTATCTGCCCACAGTGAGCTTACAGGCCAATAGGGAGCATTCATTCATTCATTCATTCAATAGTATTTATTGAATTTATTTATATTTATATTTTATTTATTTATTGAATTTATAAATAGTTTTATTTATTTATTGAGCAAGTCAGGGCAACACAGAAGAGAGTGGGAGAAGAGGTAAGGAAGGCTTAGGAAAGGGCTCCTGGAGGAGATGTGCCTTGAGTAAGACTTTGAAGGGGAGCCAGTAATTGTAAGATGTAAGGAAGGGGACATTAAAACATTAAGTGTGACCCAGTGTTAGGAGAATGGATAAGAAGATATCCAGGTGTGCTTTTTAATGTGGAATTAAGAGTTCTAGCCTAGTGGAAAGACCATGACTCTGGGAGTCAGGAAATCCAAATTCTAGTCCCACTTGCCAGTTGTATGAAATTTTCAGGTATCTTGTATCTATCCCAGGGCTTAGCACATAGTTAGAAATTATTAACTACCATCATTATAGGTTAAATGTAGGCCTTCATTAAGCCACACTTGCATGTATGGCTGTCTTCTCACCTTTGAGCCCATCACTGGGCAGGAATTGTCTCTATCTGTTGCCGAATTATACATTCCAAGAGCGTAGTACAGTGCTCTGCACATAGTAAGTGCTCAATAAATACTATTGAATGAGTCATCTTAAAATCAGCACATCTGATTTATATATTATTAGTCCAGCTATGTTATTTGATTCCTCCCACAGTGGGTAACTCTATGTCAAATTATGGAGGTGTCCTTTATCAGAATTTCTGCAGTTATTTTAGTCATCATGGGAAAATGTATTGGCTTTAAATATGCAGCATAAAAAAGAAGTGACATATTGCATCTATCCAAGTCATAGACTAGTGATTCACTTACGACTTAATTCTCAGGTTGGTTTAGCCCTCTGGAGTTTCCACAGACCTGAAGCAATTTCTGGGGCAACAGAAAAATCAACTGGGTGAAACAAAGCAAAAATGAAGAAGCTGCCCATTTAACACATCATATTGTAAGAATAGAAACGTTTCACATCTTATCAACGTCCATTAATGGATTACCAAATTCAGAAACCACAGTCTGTAGGCTATTAAGGGCAGACGTGAAACAGTGCATTGGCAATTCATAACCCCTGTTAAAAAAAAAAAAATCACTTGTGTTGGCTATTCATGCTCAAAGGCAATACAGTATAAACCAAATGCCCTCCAACAGATGCTTTAACAACTAAAAACTGTAATTCAGTTAAAAAGAATCTTAAAACATATCCCTAATCCATGCTATTTTGACCAGCTAGTGGGGTAGGGGGTTTAAACTGCTGCTATTGTGTTTTCCATCTTTCGGGGAATTCTTTAAAATCCTTTTGTCCATAATAAGGTGAAATCTAGTCTGTTCAATTGTTGGGGCAGATCTTGGATTCAGAAAATAATGTATAAATTGTGGCTTGCAGTCTCTTGAAGATCTGTGAATCCTGCTTCACCATCAGTCTTGTTTCTTGAGAGCTACATGGTTGAGAGCACTTGACTAAGCGTTTGGGAGAGTTCTAAAGAATTTGCCCCGATCCCTGACCTCACTGATGTTACATTCTTTCTCTGATTCCTTTCCCTGATTTGGGGGACTCGTCGCTCTTCTGCTACCCAGGGAAGAGAGCGCACAGACCTAGGTCTATGATTTATTTATATTAATGTCTGTCCTCCCCTCTAGACCCTAAGCTTGTTGTGGACAGGGAATGTGCCTGTTTATTGTTAATTGTCCTATCCCAAATGCCCGGTATAGTGCTTTGCACACAGTAAGTGCTCAATAAATACAATTGAAAGAATGAAGGCCTCAGACCTGCCACCCCACCCCATTCCCCACACCATCTCTTCCTCTCAGCATCCTTCCCAGGGAGACATGGTGATCCGGCAATGCGTCTTCATCCATTAGGCTCAGGGGACAGATGGTCTGGGCCTCTGACCCTTGGGTGACCTTACAGCATGGACCAAGCCCACTCTTCTTTATAATGGCCTTTCCTGGATTATCGAGAGGGGAATGTGGGTTAGAGACAAGGAAGTATGCTCTGGTTAGGGGCCCTTTTGTGCCAGTGAGTGGAATGGCATAAAAGGAGGACCTGGAAAAATCTCCTGGGGAGTCCACCGCAAGTGAAAATATGACTGCTGCTTTATTAATACAAGTGCAAGTGGAAGAAGCAGCTTTTGGAATATCCCCATGAAGTTACTGACAGTAATAACTTATGCAGATCTGGATAATTGTCACACGCTGTACTGGTGTCTAAAGCAGGCAAATTGACAAACAGCATGTTCTCTCCACTCTTACTGGAGTCAGCAGAATTTGGTGGCAAGGAGGTTTTTTGAGATCTTGGAAAAGGGAACAAAACACCGTAACTGTTTTTTTCACCAAATCGTTGCCATGAAGGGCAGAGGAAGTTGGAGAGAAAAGCTCTGACAGTCAGTGGCCTCAAGAGCAAAATATAAAACTAAGGAAAGTTATGCTTTATTGTTGGCTTTCTGTCCAAAGCTTAGTGCTTTAGGACTTGATTTCTTAATGTGTGAGAATGAAACCCACAGAAGAATTCTTATTATTTTGAATAGGGCATGGTAGGGCAGACCCATCATATTCATTCAAGTTAATGGTTTTTTTCATTCTTTCTGCCCCTTCTATTTTAGGATGCAGAGGAGCCTTCCATGTTTTTTTTTTTTCCTTTGGAGTAGTTTAAATAGAGCTCTTCCCTGCTTCTTTGTCTCCTGTTAGCCTCCCTCGATAAATCTCTAAACGTTGATACACTTACTTGTGGGAGGCTTTTAAGACTGTTTTTCTCTTATTTTTAAGTTCTCATTGGTGATAAGAACCAAACATGTTTGCAGTTATGTCTGGGACAAATTGTGGTTTGTTGTTGTTGTTATTGTTCCACCCTGTTTATGGGATAGGAAAATGAGATGCCAAGCATCTGTTAACTCACTAGAGAACCTAGAAATCATTATTCCCAATTTGTAGCACCATTCACCAAGCACAGCTGCCTCATTGGTCAGGCACACATGTGGGTTTCACCCAAGCCCTGACTAAAAAGAATCATCATCTATAGCGGAGGGAAATGTGCAAATTGTGTATTATAAATGACTTATTTATATTGATGTCTGTCTCTCTCTCTAGGCTGGATTTAAGCTCATTGTGGGCTCATCTGTTAACTCTGTTGCACTGTACTCTCCCTCTTAGTACAGTGCTCAAATACCACTGACTGACTGATTGATTGAAAAATGGTATTCATGTTGCAGTTTTGTTGCTGGCCCAATCATATTCTCAGAATTTAAAGTGTGGTTTTCAAGGTTTGATGTGATTCTAGCACCTGGAATTGGTGTTGAGCTTCTTACCGAGTTTCTGTCTTGGATATAGTAAGGGAGGTGGAGGTTTCTGGAGCAGAGGATGGGGAGCTTTAAGCAATTCAGTAAAAGTTATGTGCAGTTATTTACTTCAAGAAGCTGTTTATCTCTGGACTCTGCTAAATCATTTGTGTGTGACACTGGGAATCTAAGTCTCTCTTTCTAGGCTCCATAAATGAACAAGAATGAGCTTTTGGTCTGGTACAACATGATTTATAGATTGTTGCTAATTTGGTCAACCCTCAGTACCGTGTGTTACTTCATAAAAAAATATCAGTCAGTCTATACTTTATTCATTCAGTCATACTTACTGAGCAGTTGCTGTGTGCAAAGCACTGTTCTAAGCACCTGAGAGAGTACACTATGGGATGAGGAGAAGTGTTCCCTGCCCGTAATGAGCTTATTGTCTAGAGGGGTATTAATGTGAATAAATAATTTATAATAAATATTTTAAAGGTATTTTTAAAATAATTTACAAGTAACTCTCAAAATGCTGTTGGTCATAGTTTGCTTAGTGTCTATTATGTATTTATTTCTAATTTAAACATTCTTCCAAATAGGTTTGGAAAATAAGCTAAATACAGCATTAATTTTCTTTTGCTTTTGAAGGAAGATATTCTGCCCACTTTTGTGACTTTGCTAAGGCAGCAACAAGTTTGGGAATGCTGCCCAAGTCATCTTACTTCCTGCGGGTCCATCTGCTACGATGCCATTTAATGGGTGGCTTGGGACCAGTGTCTCCCTGGTAGCAAGAGAAAAACAGTTCCCACTTAAAACTGACAGACTGCTGCAAACAGAATGGAATAAATATAAGCTTCCCTTTTGGTAGTGAGAATGCTCTGAGAAGCTGGAGGTACTTTTAAGTGAGAGAGGAAAAAGAATAACCCCTTCATCTGGCATGCATTTCTAATATTTATACGCTTGCACTCGGCACATTTGTCTCCTTCCGTTGTCCTGTCTCCCCTGGCCTCCATTAGATCACAAGCTTCCTCCTAGAAAGAGTCTTTAATTCTTAATTCTTTCTTCATTTGTATAACCCCCAAAGAGTCTGGTACATTGTCTTTCCAACAATTGGGTCTGTAGTAAGTGTTGGGGACGGTATTGGTGATGCTCCCTTTTTGACTCAGCTTCTCTCTGGTTATGACAACATTCAAGAAACTGAAAAGTGAATGTACATTTTTGCAGAATGTTGGGGCCGAAACTGTTGAGCCCTGGGGCTCTGCCAATGAAGGGAACAGGAGTGAGGCCGCAACAGCGTCAGAATAGCCATGGCTATCCCGGCTCTACCACTTGTCTGCTATGTGACCTTGGGCAAGTCACTTATTTCTCTGTGCCTCAGTTCCCTCATCTATAAAATGGGGTTTGAGACTATGAGCCCCATGTGGGACTGGGAATGAATCCAACCCAATTTTCTAGTATCCACCCCAGCGCTTAGTACAGTGGCTGGCACATAGTAAGCGCTTAACCAATATGCCTATCATTGTTATTACTGATTTTCCTCTTTGCTCTCCTAGGCCTTCCAGTATTACTTGAAAGTTTTCCAGTAACTCAATGTTCTTGATCACATGTGATTCTTCCGTGCCATTAGAAGACAAGGACATACAAAACAACCTGAGATTGCCCATGTGTCTTCTCAAGAAAAGCAATTACCACCATATTACAAAGGGATGGTGGAGGAGGAGGAGATGGTACATGGGGCAGCTAAAGTTGTTTTGCATGTTTCTGTCTTCTATTGGCACAGAAGAATCATACGTGACCAAGAACATTACATTGCAGCCGCGACTGGAAACGACACTCTTGGTAATCCTTTTGAAGCAATCCTTCAGCAGAAGCTGCTTTTCTCTGCAAGCGGCTGTTTGAAACTACAGCACTTGAGTTTCTAAAAATATGTGGAGGGGAATTATTTTCCCGATACAGTTCATAACCACTTCAACCTTCTTCTTTTAACTTTTTCATTTCTGAACTGTGTTTTCACATGTGCGGGAGAACTTTTGAGTGGAAATAACATTTGAGTGAAACTTGTTCTTTCTTTCACCAAAATGCATTTTGATGTCGATTGAGGCTCAGAGTTTGTGCTGACAGGGCTTTCCTGGTGGGCAACCACTCTCATAGGCCTTCTTGATATGCTCCTCTTGAAACCTGATACTTTTGCCACTTTTAACTCTGAACTGTGTTTATTTGCCTGAGGCAGGCTTTATTGTAAAATAAAAATTTCAAGAATCTTTCTCTTTCAGGGTGCCTTTTCAAAGGGCACTGTGGTCACTCTCGAGAGTAAATGACTATTTTAATGGTGTGTTAAAGATGCTGTGGAACATAAATCATGGTGATTGTGTCCTTTAAGAAGAAACGCTCCGTGGTTTTCATTTTTATTTATTTATTTTTAATGGCAGTACCCACTCTAGACTTCAAAAAGCTCTGTAAGCCAATTAGGAGCTTACTGTGCTAGAAAATACAGGTATTTGGACACATTAATCGTTTTACTCAGCAGTTTCAGACTTGTGTGGATAATTCTGCCCTTGAGAAACTGTTGTTCAGTCCCTGGTGCTCAAGGTCATGTTGGAAATTGGAACCACAGACATTTACTCAGAAGTTTATTCTGATTTTAAATGCGCTTTGGAACACTGTCACTCACTGTGGACTGGGAAAGCAAAGAGAGAATTAAACCAGCCTCCTTCTCACAGTCAGTGTACGCTTCTCAATCTAGGGCTGGACCTGGAAAGATTCTGCCACATTTCCCAGCTGGGTTATTGTCTGCAGACCTTTCTTCAAGTGCCACTTGAGACAATCATCCAGAAGAAGGAAAATTAAGTACAAGTTGTCCTCAAACACCTTGTTTATTCAAATGAGGCTTGTTCATCTTTTTTTTTAATTGATATTATTGCTTTGGGGTGTTCTCTCTGACTGCCTGGCATTTGCTAAGATTTTAATATATCTAAAGTCTCGAGGTATGATTTTGGAAGAAATTATTTTGCCAAAGGACAGTGGGTCTTGAAATCTCTCCGAGTGGTCTTGACACACAGTCCAGCACTTGACAAATACCATAAAAAAGTATCAGCATGTGAAATGCCTGTTACTATGTGGCTTTTTCATTCCTGTTACATTAGAGTTAAGCAAAACTAAAGACCTATATCTTTTTAAAAACCTCGCTTGAACATTAATTTGAGAAAAGGTTCACGATATTAATGAAGCAGCCACTAAGCACCTTTAAACATAAATGTTGCTGTAGCAGTCAAATGACTGTCTCATTGTTGGTTAAGATTAATTAATAATAATAATAGTAATAATGGTATTTGTTAAGCACTTACTATATGCCAGGTGCTGTACTAAGTGCTGGGGGGATACAAGCAAACTGGGTTGGACACAGTCCCTGTCCCACACCATGCTCACAGTCTTAATCCCCATTTTATAAGTGAGTTAACTGAGGCACAGTGAAGTGACTTGCCCAAGGTCATACACTTGGATTAGAACCCAGGTCCTGCTGACTCCCAGGCCCATGCTCTATCCACTAGGCCATGTTGCCTCTCTTATTTATTTTAAGATTGGGATTGAGTTTGTGTTTATCTTTTCAATGCCATGGTTGGGTGGAGGTGAGCATTCCTCTGACCATGACTCTTCAGTGAAAAATGTGACCAATCAGTAGTGACTGAGGTATTTGTTACCACGCTTTGCTGTCCTGAAATACAAATGTCTTTTGGGTAAAAGAGCCAAAAAAAAGGCTTTTGCAAGTCCACAAAAGCACCAAATGCTTTGTGTTTGACTGAGAGGACGTGAGAGAACTTAATTTTTCCTTGCGAAGTGAGCATATTAGGTAGAAATAATAATAATTAATTATAGTATTCTTTAAGTGCTTCTTTTGTAATTATAATAATAATAATGGTGGTATTTGTTAAGCGCTATGTGCAAGCACTGTTTTAAGCACTGGGAAGGATACAAGGTGATCAGGTTGTCCCACGTGGGGATCACAGTCTTAATCCCCATTTTACAGATGAGGTTACTGAGGCACAGAGAAGTTAAGTGACTTGCCCAAAGTCACACAGCTGGCAAGTGGCAGAGCTGGGATTAGAACCCACAATCTCTGACTCCCAAGCCCGGGCTCTTTCCACTGAGCCACGCTGCTTCTATGTGTCAAGCACTGTACTATGTAATGGGTAGGTACAAGGTAATCATATTCCACGGTGGAGCTCAGAATCTAAGTAGGGTGGCAAACAGGTTTTGAATCCCCATTTTGCAGATTAGGGAACTGAGGCACAGAGAAGTTAAGTAATAATAATAATGTTGGTATTTGTTAAGCGCTTACTCTGTGCAAAGCACTGTTCTAAACGCTGGGGTAGATACAGGGTAATCAGATTGCCCCACATGAGGCTCACAGTCTTCATCCCCATTTTACAGATGAGGTAACTGAGGAACAGAGAAGTTAAAAAAGTGACTTGCCCACAGTCACACAGCTGACAAGTGGCAGAGCCGGAATTTGAACCAGTGACCTCTGACTCCCAAGCTCAGGCTCATTCCACTGAGCCACACTCCTTCTCTAAGTAAGTAACTTAGAACCCAGGTCGTCTTAACTCCTAGTCCTGTGCTCTTTACGTTAGGCCAAGCTGCTTGGTCTTTGTGGAAAGAGCAAAGTAGATTAAAATTGACTCGACTCACCAATACATCATCTTATTGATTCTTAAAGTCACAGAATCACAGAGCTGGATGGGTTCTAAAGACACCATCTGTTCCAGGCCCTTGTCTCTAAACAGGTGCCATCCAGGACAGATGGTTGAATGGCTGAATCTTTGTTTTTCAAGGATTTCTACCGAGAGAGACTGCCTCTTCAGAATCCACTCCCATGTTTAATCACCCTGAGTGCAGTAGAAACTGCCTCCGTGAAAGCTCATTACCTCTTTTTTGATCTTTGGTGATCGTGGAGAAAAATAATTAACACTCTCCCAATTAAATCCATTTGTATATTAAAAGATATTTTTAAACCTTCTCTTTAGCCTTCTCCTCTCTTGCAAAAAAAAAAAAAAATCACTGATCACAGAACTCCTTAATTTCCAATAATGAAGGGTTTATTTGCCAATTCCTATACAAACCTCTGTTGATACACCTTGGCCCTGTGATAGCTTTTGTAACAGCTCCACAATAACAACTCCAGATTGTGCTTAACTACAGTTCTTTTTATGATTAGCCATTATTCCCCATCCCACATGTTGTTTTATCTTAGTGTCCCCAAATGTCCTATTTTCATTTGTTACCATATTATTGAATTTTCCCACCTTTTTGTAGGACTCTTTTTCCCCATTTGCCTGCTATTTTGAATTCCTTTCCTTCCAAATAGTTGGGAAAACTGCCCGAAGTTTCGATGAGCTTGTCCTTGATTCCTTCCATAAAGACAGTGAGTAGAATCGGTGGCCACGACAGTTTCTGTGGCCAACCTATAGTGCATCCCTCGAGTTTGAGACAACCACTGGTGACTAACCTTTAGGAGCAACTGGTAAGCCGTCCATACAGCCATCAGATACCTAGTTTATTAATAACTACAAGGATGAAAGGATCAGTAGCTTAAATATAAAAATGTCATTGCTTCTATTGCTTCTTTTTCTTGACAGTGTGTTCTGTCACTATTGTAAAAAGAGGTTCAATTTCTCTGGCAGATTCGTTCTTTACCAACTAAGCACTTCCATGCTTTCCAACTCATACTACTCATACCGACTCATACAGTGCTATACTGAATCTCTAACTATACATTTTCTATCTTCCTCCTACCTGTAAATTATTTTTGTGACTCCCTTCCGTGTAAGAATATAAGCTCCTTGAAGTACACAGTAGTTGCTCAAGCAGTTATATTGTTTGATTGATTGATTTCTTGGATGCCTTTTGCTTCTTTGAAACTCCACAGAGTATGCTGTATTTTTTATTTTCTGGTTTGAATTCAGTCCTATAATAAGCCCCTGTCTGCCCCTTCTCCTCAGCAATTTCAGCACCACTTCAGTACTTGTCATCAGCCAGTTGTAACACATGAAAAAACATTAACAAAGAATCAAATGGAATGTTGTACAACTTACTGTCATTCATTTTAATATTTAATGCAATAACACTTCTGTCTTTGAATGTTTTCCCACACATTTCATGCTGTTAAATTTTTCATCTGCTACACTATTTAACACTTGGTTCACTACTGAAATTAGGGAACTTTCCTCAGAATTCAGTTTCAGAACACTAGAGTGCTTTGTATGGTTGTAGAGCTCTTGAGCATGCATTCTTATCTCGCTTCTGTTTTGGCGAAAATCGCTCCCATTTGCTAAAACGGGCATATTATAGATGCTATTGTATCTTAAGGTTTGTATCAGAAGTTGAAAATGAATAATCATTTTGGAAATAAAATCTGCTATGCTGAGGAGAAAAAGGGGACTCTAGAAGTCATGTAGTCTAGTGATGACTAGCTTCTTTGAACAACTGAGTAGTGGTTTTTAATACCCTGCTTTGGGGTTTGGTTCATTTGGACAAAATAATTAATAGACTAGAAGGGATCATACAAATAATTCATAAACTGAGGAAAGTCCATGGCTTTTCAGTTAAGCCACATCCAGAACTTTTGGGATCTATGAACCTATTGTTCTTCGAGGGAATTATCCCACGGTATTCTTCAGTAGCCCATCTCAATAACCGCCAGTTTCTTCTCAGAAAGTTTAGGATGTTGAGTTCTAGCAGTTGAGATCATCTGTGACTTAATGGTGCTAACTCTGACGGACTAATTAGAACGATTTGATCCACGTACTGTGCTGTTGGTTGCAATTCAGCGTGTACGGTTTTAGGTTGTTGACTGGGTGAAAGGGGAGAGAGAATTCAGGAGACAGCATCCTCATTTATACTCCCTAACTGCACTAGTAGTCCATCTTTTTGACGGTGCAATTTCCCCCTACTTCAGTCTGCTGCCAGCAGGCCGAGACTCTGGATTACTCTCAGGTCCCCGAAGAAAGTGTGGTGGATGGGAGGCAGACTTGGGAATGGAAGGGGAAGGGGGAAAATTCCTGGAGATGGTACAGTCTAAAGTAGAACCCTAGAAAACAGACAAGGCTACTGGTCTTAAATTTTGGCGAATGGGAGAGTGGAAAGAGCGTGGCCCTCAGAGTCAGGGCATTCATTCAATCGTATTTATATTTTACTGTGTGCAGAACTCCGTACTAAGTGGTTGGGAGAGTACAGTACAACAGTAAACAGACATATTCCCTGCCCACAATGAGCTTGCAGTCTAGAGACATCTGGGCATCTGGATTCTAATCCTGGCTCCACCTCTTGCATGCTTGTGACCTAGGGCAAGTTACTTAACCTCTCTGGGCCCCCTCTGCAAAATGGAGATTTAATACCTAATCTCCCTCCTGTCTAAACTGGGATCCTCATGTGGGGTTGGGAATGTGTCCGCCCTGATTACCGTGTGTCTACCCAGCTCTTAGTGTGATGCTTAGCACATAGTAAGCACTTAGCAAATACCACTATTATTAGAGATATCGGTTCTGCAGCCCAACACTGTCCCTGTTAACATTAAGTTGGCACTTACATCATAGGTCGATTCTGGCCCGAGATGGAATTATCTCAGTTGGTTCTCGTGATATACTATCCATAATCTATTCAGGTGATATGGGATCTATTATTGTCATATGATTTCCTGCAGCAAAATTAGGTCATTTCTTTTGATTCTGCTATGAGGGTGGGAGCTGGGGGTGAAACTCATTCAATCGGTAACATTATTCACATAAGGGATAATATGTGACTGGCATGCCTCCTCCTTACCCAGGTTAGTATGGGACACAGAGGAAACTTTTAGGTTTTATTGATAATTCTAAAACAACCTTCTCTTTTTTTTAATCTAAAGAACCCCAATTATTCTCATTAGTTTTATCATACTAATGAACTGGTATCTTTAATAGTGCCTGGGCCTACAAACGTGTAAAGGATTTAATATTGGGAAAGAACACCAACTTATAGAAAAGCTTTTATGTATTCCCTAAGCCATTTTAGAAAAATGTGTGTGCCAAGATCATGACTCTGCTGGCAAATCTTTCTGCTCTCACTTCCTTTGAATTTTTGGATTTTCATCCCTAGGCTACATGTTGGCCAATAAAGGCAAAATTTTGAGCAGCGGAAATCCGCAATGTGTAGTTCATCTATCCAGAAACTGGGAATCTGTAACCCCTTCCCATTTCCCTGTAACCGGAGGGAAGAATAAGGTATATTAACTTGGGATTTCTTTTCCAAATTGACTCTTTTTTGTCCAAAATTATATGGTTAGCCTCTAACTGTCATGATCAGCTTAGTTTGTGTTAAGGTTTTAATGAAGTACATTGTTACTCTACATCACTGGATCCACAAATTAGGAGGATAGGACTCAGAAGTTTGGGAAATGCAGTTCTAGTTATAAGAATGGAGGTGGATTACATCATCATATATATTTATATACCCATAAATATATATATATATGTATAGTATATAATATATGAAAAAGTTAAAATCCTCTAGAATATCCCTAAGTTAATAGAGAACTAGCTGTCCTGGAAAGTCATATAAAAGAATAGCAAATGTGCACTTTGAATAACACGGTACAATGTAACCTTTTAAATCTGATTGTGAGAAACTCTTAACCTGGACAGTGCTTTCTGCCTTAAATGAAAGATTTTAGATTATGTGAGTATGTTTTGATAAAGTTTTGGGGCAGTTTGGGGCAGTGAGAAATGTTTTTAAAATGTCAATTCTTCTGATTCCAGTGTATTTTCGTTGCTTCAAGTGGCTTGAAATGTGTTCATGAGTAATTAAAAGATGATACACTGCCTTTAAAAAATGCACTCATTTGTCTGTACTCTCAGGGTTTTTGACAGGTTAAAAGACTTTGCATTTTGTTTTTAAATTATTGGATTTGAGGGATTTTTAGCTTTACTGAGTAAAAATGGCTGCTAGCTCACTAGTTCCTTTTGCAACTTAAAGGCTCTCAGAAAACCACATATCTGGATGAATTTCTCAGCCACTGTGAGAATTGTTGTACTTCGTAATTCTTATTGATTTTCCCAAATCATACACGACTCTTCTATTGTATTCTTGCAAGTAACTGGAACAGTGGCCTGCGCACAGTAAGTACTCAGTAATTGCCATCGTGCTCCCAGTAAATTCACCAAATCAGTGGTGTCATGTAATTTTTGGATCGACTGCTTTTAGGCAATTGTGTTTCCTTGTTATTAGAATACACAACATTGCTCATAACATAACAGCACAATGGAACATTTTCAAGCATCATCGAAAAATTATTCAAACCTTCTTTGATAATTGAAACCTAAGAAAAGGAATTTTTTTCCAAGGGAGAATGGATTTCTGCAATGCATCAAGTTCTCCAACTGAACACTAGGTATATAAATGCCAGAGTTAATGTTCTTGAAGAAAACTTGTGCTCTTGAATCCCCTTCTCTCCTTTTCACCATGACCGACACTGTGCATGATGCACAGTAATTTCTTTTGAAACTGCTTCATGCTCTATCTTCGCAGATGCAGGATATTGTAAGAATATCCCCTGATTTTCCCATTGTACCCCATGCAAAATAAGTAGTGGAAACACACCTTGTAGGAGAACTAAGTGTAGCGTAAAATCATAATTCTGCTTACTCACAAGATGACTTAATCAAGCCTAAATTGGTGACAGCCTGCTGTGTTTACAGTTGTCGGTTGAGCCAGCATATGTCTAAAACAGTTGGATGCAGACTAACAGTAGTGACTTGAAGCCAAGTAAGGAAAAAGAACTTTTCTGGAGTTATTCTTTACACTGAATGCATTGGTTAAGCAAAGGTATGTGGTTTCATGCCACCAGAGATTGACTACACACGAGAAATGAGTTTCTTCTGTTGTTCCTGCCCTGATCCTGACCCCCCTCACCACCCTTCTTTAAACTTTCCTCCCTCTTCCACCATCACTGTGGCTTTCAAAATTGATTCCCTGTGGTTCCCATATATGCCCTCCTCCCTCTCCGCTTGTTCTGACATTCAGGAAAACAGCGACAGACTCTTCAGGAAGGAAATGGATTATAATACTAATAATACTAATAATGGTGGTATTTGTTAAGCGCTTACTATGTGCAGAGCACTGTTCTAAGAGCTGGGGGAGATACAGGGTAATCAGGTCATCCCACGTGAGGCTCATAGTTAATCCCCATTTTACAGATGAGGTAAGTGAGGCACAGAGAAGTTAAGTGACTTGCCCATAGTCACACAGCTGACAAGTGGCAGAGCCGGAAGTCGAACTCATGTCCTCTGACTCTGAACCCCAGGCTCTTTCCACTGAGCCACGCTGCTTCCCCTTCCTCCAATCCCTATCCCTGTAATCCCAAAGGATTCTCTTCATATTCTCCCAAATGTGGCCTGGATTGCTGGCTATAGAGCGTTCTTCTCAGCTTCACCTGTTCATATGAGATGACCCTGTCAGTAGTGTCAGTTGAGAAGCAGCGTGGCGCAGTGGAAAGAGCACGGGCTTTGGAGTCAGGGCTCATGAGTTCGAATCCCAGCTCTGCCACTTGTCAGCTGTGTGACTGTGGGCAAGTCACCTAACTTCTCTGTGCCTCAGTTCCCTCATCTGTAAAATGGGGATTAAGACTGTGAGCCCCACGTGGGATAACCTGATTCCCTTATGTTTACCCCAGCGCTTAGAACAGTGCTCTGCACATAGTAAGCGCTTAACAAATACCAACATTATTATTATTATTGTCATAACAGTAACGATAATGGTAGAATTGTTAAGCCCTTACTTACTATATACCCAGTACCGCATAAAATATTGGGGTAAATATAATATAAGCAGTTGGGACAATCAGTTGATAAATGGTATTTATTAATCTCTTACTTTGGGCAGAGCACTGTAGTAAGTACTCTGGGTAGTATAGTAGTCTCTGCCACATATGGGGCTCATGAACAAAGGGGGAAGGGAAATAGTTATCTTATCCCCATTTCACAGTTGAGGCACCGTGGCACAGAGAAGTTGTATCTTCATTTATTCAATCATATGTATTGAGCACTTACTGTGTGCAAAGCACTGTACTAAGCACTTGAAAATAATGATGGTATTTGTTGAGTGCTTACTACTGTAAGAGCTATTGTAAGCGCTGGGGTAGATACAAGGTAATCAGGTTGTCCCATATGGGCTCACAGTCTTAATCCCCATTTTACAGATGAGGTAACTGAGGCACAGAGAAGTGAGGTGACTTCCCCAAAGTCACACAGCTAGGTGGCGGTGCAGGGATTTGAACCCATGACCTCTGACTCCCAATCCCATATTTTTCCACTATGCCACGTTGCTTTGCCCAACGAAACTCAACCGGCAAAAGAAGATTCTAATAACGTGGGAACAGAGTTGCTTAAAAGTAGGATCTTCAAAAATTACATGACACCACCGACTTAATGAAGGTTATATGCTTTCAATGGGAGTACGATCAGTCAAAGTAAATTTATTCACATAATTGAGTAATTTATTTAAGTTTAGGAACCATGGATATAAATTGTTGTTTTTTTCATTCTCAGTGTTGGGTAAAGACCCGTGCTCTGCTCACAGTAAGCCTTCAATAAATACTGTTGATTAATTGACAGACAGTGGTGGATAACTGAAATTTGTATTAAGTTATGGAGTGGGAAGTAGTACAAGTTTCGTGGTGTTTTGTTTTGTTGTCTGTCTCTCCCGTTCAGACTGTGAGCCCGTTGTTGGGCAGGGATTGTCTTTATCTGTTGCCAAATTGTACATTCCAAGTGCTTAATACAGTGCTCTGCACATAGTGCTCAATAAATATGAATGAATACTAAATTATCATTGCTTAAACAGTAAGATCCCATTGTTTAACTCTTCTGTCCTAAGAATACTTCAGTCGATCAGTGAGTTCTTATTTTGTGCAGAGCGCTTTGAAGAGCACAACGTACTAGCGTTGTTAGACATGATATCCGCCCACAAGGAGCTCACAGTCTAGAAATCCATAAACAATGGGCCATCTAGCACAGTGTCTTGTGTGACAGGGACAACAGGATGTTTGAAGGAATTGTATGCTGATTATTTCAGTGTAAACACAGTATTTGTGAATTGGAGGAGGGCCAGCTATTGGAAAACCTAAATCGAATGAATAAAGAGAAGATGGTGTTTGGGGTAGATAATTAATCGAAAGTTTACATTCTAAAACTCAGCGTTTGTTCATTAAGTGTCTCATAAGAAATACTTAAGCTACCCAATCACGATATCAAGAGCTTTATTCTCTAGTGTGATATATCGTTTTTAGGAAATTATTTTGTACATTTTAATGTATGCTGTTATGGTGGTAGATCTGTGCAACACTCTTGTTAAGGACGATGACTTTTTTTTTTTAACGGAACTATACAAAACTAGTAGGTTGAATTATATGTTAACTCAAGTTGCTTATGTACCCAGTCCTCTATCTTGTCTGAATCATTTAATGCCCAAAATGCTTTGCCCATATCAATTATATAGCATCCTTTCTGCTTTTCCATAGTGCCTTTTATTCTGCAGACTGTAGAGATCATTGTTTCCATTATCAAAATAACATTTTTTTAAATTTTATTTTTAAATCCAAACGTATGAATTTCCTGTCTGGGTTCTCAAGCCTCTGAGACCTCAACCAATTATACTGGTCCATTGGTTTGCCCTCCGAAGACCGAAGAGGGAAAAATCTCCTGCATTTAGGAAGACACGCTTTGCTAAGCATTACGGTTAACAGTATGTTTTCCATGATATAAGTTGTGTTATTCTAAAATTAAATGGATAAGATCTGCTGAAAAGTTTCGGTTTTCTCCTGGCTGCAGAGCAGCGGTGGTTATTCTTGGAGCACCAGAGTTTTTTGGTGGTTTGGCAAGAGATCAGTCGCTACAGAATGAAATGCACTCTGCGGAACCCAGTGTGGCGATCGATATCTGCTATCATGTGCAAGAGATGATTCCTCATTTAGACATCAGGGCCTTGTAGCCTCTATAGTACACTGGGGATACATGCTGAGAAAAGGCAGTGTAAAGTGAAATCTTTACAGAGTCAGATGAGGGTTAAGTTCCAGTTGCCTGTAAGCCAAAAATAATTTGCATTGTCTTGTTTCAGAGAAATGATGGTATTTTTCTACTCACCAATACTGCTGAGGTGGAGGGGGACAAGAAGAATCTGTTTGCCATCGCCCATTTTTTCAGGGTCTCCATCTAGAAAATGAGAGGATTTCCACATCTCCTCCTGGAGGTCTTCCTGATTAATATATCTCCCCATCCCCACTGCTCAGCCTCCCTTCCTCATCGGCTCCCACTGACCTAAGCACATGGGTACTCATGCCACCCCACCTTAGCACTTTATATATTCATCTTTATACCCAGTCACTTCCTCCTACCTCTAATTTATTTGTCTGTATCCCAACCAGATTGTCAGTCCCTAGAGGGTAGAGGTCATGTCAACAAATTTTACTGTATGCTGCCTAGCACTTAGTACCGTGCTCTGCACACACTAGGTGCCCAATAAATTCTATTGCTCGACTGATGGAACGCACCATTGCCTTTGAAGGGCTGAAGAGTCATCATTCCATCCCATTTAGATGGAGACTTAGAAAGGAGAAGTGGATCACTGTGGACAGGGAACGTGTCTACCAACTCTGTTGTATTGTACTCTCCCAAGAGCTTAATACAGTGCTCTGCACACAGTAAACACCCAGTAAATATGATTGATTAAGAGGTTAAAGTTTTCTCCTTCTCCCTGCTGTAAGGTGTGATTTGAAAAGATGAAACTTTTTAAAATGATAAAGAGGCTGTGTGAGCAGAGAAGTATGGTGGAGCGGATTAATTACGGGTCTGGGAGTCAGAAGATCATGGATTCTAGTGCCGACTCTGCCACTTGTCTGCTGTGTGACCTTGGGCAAGTCACTTCACTTCTCTGTGCCTCAGTTCCCTCATCTGTAAAATAGGGATTGAAGGCTGAGAGTACCATGGGGGACCGGGACTGTGTTCAACCTGATTTGCTTGTATCCACCCCAGGGCTTAGAATTGTGCCTGGCACAAAGTAAGTGCATAACAAATGCCGTTCAAAGATATAATATTCACCACAAATGCAGTTACTCCATGTCTAAAATATCACCAATAACTTATCGTGATTTATCATGACTTTTCTATTGAGACTCATCTCCTTATTTCATGATTGTATTGATGATGTGTATTTGTTGGGAGTAAACAGAAATTTGTTTGATTTTTGCTTGAGTGCTGGAAAAAATATGTATAAACTTTTAGTTAGCACTTTAAAGTGAAGTACGAGCGAACACATTGGCATTTTAGGACTAAGTGGGTAGTACAGTTTAAGTGGCATACTGTATTTGGACTATGGTTTGTTATGACTACTTAATTCAAAAAAAATTTGCAGAAAGGGAGTCTGAATTTAGTAAATCAAAATAGTAAAAACCTTTGTTAAAATAAGGTTAGCTAGTTTTAACTTGAAATGTTGGTATTTCAAGGCCTATTGATATCTTAGATGTTTGTGGTCGTCTGTACTTCCTTTTAAGGCTCTTGGGAAATAAGAGGATGGTAAATCAAAGCCCAGTTTGCTGTTGGCATTTATTTTACTCTACATTTGTGACATTTGTGTAAGCACTTAAAAGAAATATAAGAAATATAGGACCTGGATAAAATCACTCTGAGAGAACAAAGGTCATATATTTGTAAGGCTGATCAATTTCAATATTTCACAGCATATCAGTATAAAATAATCTCAACTGTTGGATTTATTAATTCTCTGAATTTCATAAAGATGGCTATCAAATATAATCTCATTCCATAAAAGTAATTTAGGTATATTTTTGTATTTTAGGTTCAGGTTTCTGGAATGTATTTATCAAATTCAAAATATTATACTCCTTTTCCTGCCTAGTACTTTCGATTTTGCCTTCCCATATCTATTTTATAGGCTTCTTTTTGCAGATGCTCCCCAGGCATAATTACAAAAGGAAAAATTGATTTCCATAATAAGTGTTTATGACACATGTTGACACGGAGGGCAAGACTTGCATCGTCTACTAATGCCTTTTCGATAGAAGACCTAATCTCTTTATTTGTGGTTACTTTTTGGAAGTAAATATTTGGTTTTGTCTTTAAAAATGAAAGAAAAGGTTTCAGTGGGATTTATAAAGTGCTTACTGTGTGTAGGGCTTAGGTGAGTACAATACAGTGAAGTTGATAGACAGCATCGCTGCCCATAAAGACTTTACAGTCTGAAGAAGTTGTAGGATCAGAATTCCCCAGAATAAACTGTACTTTATGGTAATCCATTCTATTACATTTTCCTCTTTCTCCCCCAGGACTTATTTGTTTGGCCATTCACTCCATTCCAAAATTATGAATAAAGCCCAATTTACTCAGTGTGTAGATTGTTTGAGCGTTGTTCCCTGTCTCCCAAAAGGCATAGAGATAATTTGAAAATTTTAGCAACTACTTGAGAAACCGCTATCTCTGTCAGGATTGAAGACAGAGCTCCCTTGGAAAGAGTTATATTTAAACTTCCCTTGTAAGCGGAGTAATTCTTGAATTCTTCTAGATGATGAGATACCAGCAGTTCAGCAGGAAAGCAGTTTGTAGCTAGTGGAAAGAATATAAGCCTGGGAGTCAGAGGACCTGGCTTCTAATCCCAGCTTCACCACTTGCATGCTGTGAGACTTTGAGCAAGTCACTTAATTTCTCTGTGCCTCAGTTTCCTCACCTGCAAATTGGGGATTCAATACCTGTTCTCCTTCCTACTAAGATGTGGGACAGAGATTAGGCCTGACCTGTTTAACTTGTATTTATCCCAGTATTTCGAACAGTGTTTGGCACAATAAATTCTTAACAAATGCCTTAAAAAGGTGACACATGGCCTTACAACTTTTTTTGTTATTATTGGTATTTGTTAAGCTCTTACTCTGTTCCAGGCACAGTATTAAGAACTGTGATAGACACAAACTAGTCAGGTTGGACACAGTCCGTGTCCCACATGGAGCTCACAGTCTTAATCCCCATTTTACAGATGAAGTAACTGAAGCACAGAGAAGTTAAGCAATGTGCCTATGGTCACATAGCAGACAAGTGGCAGAGCCAGGATTAGAACTCAGGACCCCTGACTCTCAGGCCTGTGCTCTTTCCACTAGGCCACACTACTTCTCACTTCCTGCGAAAGGGATATACATCTCCAAATCTTCAAAGATGACATTCTGGAAGCAGTACAAAGCAGATACAGCAGCAGTGAAGGGCAGTGAATTATTCTCTCTGCGTCCCAAGCCATTCAGAACCTCTCTATGTGCTTTGGTAACATCCAAGCTGGGGAGATACAGCATGACCTTGTTCAACAATCACAATACTGGGAGTCATCAGGAAACACGAGTTCTAGGCCCTGCTCTACCATTTTCCTGCTTTATGACCTGGGACAAGTCACCGAACTTATCTGTGCCTCAATTACCTCGTGGAAAATGGGGCTAAATTGTATCCGATCTTAATAACTGGTATCTCTCTCAGTGACTGACATAAGAGAAGCAGCGTGCCTAGAGAAGCAGCGTGGCTCAGTGGAAAGAGCTGGGGCTTGGGAGTCAGAGGTCACGGGTTCGTATCCCAGCTCTGCCACTTGTCAGCTGTGTGACTGTGGGCAAGTCACTTAACTTCTCTGTGCCTCAGTTATCTCATCTGTAAAATGGAGATTAACTGTGAGCCTCACGTGGGTCAACCTGATTACTCTGTATCTATCCCAGCGCTTAGAACAGACCTCTGCACATAGTAAGCACTTAACAAATACCAACATATTATAGTAAGTACTTAATAAATACTCTCATGAACACTATCATTAGTGGGGTTGTCCCCGATGTGCTCACAGTGACCTCTGTTCCAACGACACTCTTGGACCCCCAGTAGTCGTTCTGCAAGTCTCAAGCGCAGCCCAGTGAGATGTGATCATTGGCAAGCTCAGCTAAGTGTTTTGCTCCAAACGGTTGCTGGATGAACGCCAGTCACAGATTTTCATCTCCAAGAGGGAGTCACACTGTTCTTGGTGGAAGCTCAGTAGCCTTTGTAAGCATCAGGCTCCCTGTTGAGGGTGCCTTCTTGCTTTCATGTTTGCAATTTGTGTACCTCTTTCCTGACCATTTGAGTGGAATAAATCAGTGGAATTTTGAGCTTTTGGCTTATCGCACAAGAAGGACACTTCACAATTCCTTCACAGTGAATCAAAGCTCCTTGAGGACCCTTGGCCTTCTCGGTGATTCCTAGTAATAATATCAATGCTGTCTCTATGCAGTTGTGATCAGATGGGTGACTTTCCTTCTTTTCTTTTTTTGTGGTATTTGGTAAGTGCTTACTGTATGTCATACGTTGCTCTAAGCACTGGGATAGATGCAAGTTAATTAGGTGGGACACAACCCCGTCCCGCGTGGAACTCACAGTCTTAAGTAGGAGGGAGAGCAGGAGATCTGAGGAACAGAGAATTTAAGTGACTTGACCTAGGTCATGCAGCAAGCAATTGGCAGAGCTGGGATTAGAACCCAGGTCCTCTGATTCCCAGACCCGTGGTTTTCCCGCTAGGCCACGCTGCTTCACGAACTTGTTGAATCAAGTATCTGGTCTGGAAATATCATTTATTGGAATCTCGGGAGCAGTAGGGAGAGATTTTCTGAGAGAAGACATGACATGGATTAAACCATACTAAAAGATCAAGTGCATGAATCTGACAAGGGGTAATTTTGCATGACTGTTGATCTCACCTGGTTTTAAAAACTTGCTCAGGTGCATTGTGAAAGTTCTATGGACATTCATACATTCATTCAATAGTATTTATTGAGCACTTACTATGTGCAGAGCACTGTACTAAGCACTTTGAATGTACACTTCAGGAACAGATAGATATATTTCCTGCCCAGTGATGGGTTCACAGCCTTAGGCTGGTTATATTTCATCTGTATATAAACTTACTTTTTAATTACAGATATCCATAAATGTATGGCTTTCCTAGAGGCAGGGTTCAGATCTTCAAATTTTTTTCATATATGTTTCTCAAACATTACAGTTGTCTGAACACAGTTGGAACTCTGTCAGTACTGCTGATGAAAACAATGTTTTCTGTAGGAAAAATAATCTAAATGAGAAATAACACACAGGCAAATACACTAATGTTTTATTAGACTAAGGCATTAGAAACACAAATCAAATGCATTCATTTTGTGAAATTGCTGTTTTAAAGTTTGCAGTTTGAAAGTTTATGTCCATGAAGTCCACAGTATCTTTTTTTCTTTTTTTGCCTGTCTGTTTTTATCATGTTTTATTCTTCATTCCCAATAACTAGGATCTTGGGGGACATCTTTTTTTTTTCTTTTTTTATGGTCTTTGTTAAATTCTTACTGTATGTCAAGCGTTGTTCTAAATGTTAGGGTAGACACGAGTTAATCAGGCCAGATATAGTCGCTATCTCTCATGGGACTCATGGTCCCTTGAATCCGCATTTTGCAGTTGATGAAACAGAGGCACAAGGAAGCAAATTGACTTGCCCAAGGTCCCACTGCAAACAAGTGGCTGAGCTGGTATTATTCATTCATTCATTCAATAGTATTCATTGAGCGCTTACTATGTGCAGAGCACTGTACTAAGCGCTTGGAATGTACAAATCGGTAACAGATAGAGGCAGTCCCTGCCCTTTGTCAGGCTTAAAGTCTAATCAGGGGAGACAGACAGACAAAAACAATAGCAATAAATAGAATCAAGGGAATGAACATGTCAGTGAAACAATA
This sequence comes from Ornithorhynchus anatinus, assembly GCF_004115215.2. Lineage (NCBI taxonomy): Eukaryota > Metazoa > Chordata > Mammalia > Monotremata > Ornithorhynchidae > Ornithorhynchus > Ornithorhynchus anatinus. The sequence continues at coordinate 61,522,378 of NC_041735.1, read as the reverse complement.
GCAAATAAATAGAATCAAGGTGATGTACATCTCATTAACAAAATAAATAGGGTAATGAAGATATATACAGTTGTGCGGACGAGTACAGTGCTGAGGGGATGGAAAGGGAGGGGGGAAGAGGAGAGGGAAAGGGGGGAAAAGAGGGCTTAGCTGAGGAGAGGTGAAGGGGGGAGGGTAGAGGGGGAGCAGAGGGAGCAGAGGGAAAAGGGGAGCTCAGCTCCCAGTCCTATGCCTTATCCACTAGGCTATTCTGCATCTCTAAATTTTGGATTAAAAAGTTATGTTGGGATTTTTATTTCATTGTTGCACTGCCCCAAAGCTGCTGCTTCTGGGTTAGTAGGGGGCACATCAGGCAAAGAAACTGAATGGTTTCTGATGCAGAGGGAGAGGGATTGCTCTAGTGTGTGTATTTGGTCAGAGGGAAATAAGACCTACCTGGTTTGGTGAAACTAATGAGACCAGTTATAGATTGCCGGGAAAAATTAGCAAGAGGATCGTACTAAGTGCTCGGGGAACACCATAGTGGTCCCAAGTTAGAGATCCTAATCTCTGTCCTTGAGGATTCTATAATCTCTCAAGAGCCAACTTGAACCACTCCCAACCCTACAACCTAAATAAGATTAGGAACAGTGTTTCCCAAATCTCATTTCCCCCTAGTGTGAACATGGTGGTGGGTGTTTCTTAGTAGGTTTATTTTTCTGGATGGGTTTCGTGGATGCTATAGGCAATGCCTTTTTTGCCGGTTATTCTTCATCGGTAGTGAATTTGAACGAATATCAAACTTGCTGAAATGCAGCTCCCTGAATTGAGTTACTGTTATTGCTCCTGGCATGGCTTCTTATCCTATCATAAAAGATGTAAGAAAATCCATCTTTCCCTTTGAGCCATTTACGCTTTTTGTCACCTACAATGCAATTAATGTTAAAAATAGAAAGCATGCCTATGATTCAGTAGTGACTTGCCAGAGAGAACCCATTGTCCAAGGAACGGGGATTTATCTGGAGGGCCAAGACTGGTCTGATCAGATCTGTCAGTTTGCTGATTGCCATTCCTCTCCGAATTTGATGAAATATTCATGCCCGTGCTCTGCTCTCTGCAAGCACTATTGATTTCTTGTATAAACGCGGCTATATTTAGTCTAGACAAATGGAATGTGGATTGCTGCTGAATAAATTGGATGAAAGGCTGAGATCTTGGCTGCCGCTTTCTTTCAGTCTGGGGCAATTATTTATAATCAAGAGCAGTTTTTGTAAGTTGAGGGTGATTTTTCACAATTTAGTGATTAGCCTCAGAATAAAAGCAAGCGGTTAGGTACAATCGTCTCTGTAAGGATAGCAGGTTAAGAAGTCAAATTACCCTTTGAGGTTTATAATAGCTGTTTCGAATTTGGCTATTTCCAGGTAACTGACGATAAAATATCAGGAAAAATGGTCTTCTGGGGTCTTGTGCTTTTTGTCATGTCTCTTAGTCACATCTTCTTTACCAAAAGATATCTTACAAGTATGCTTGGTGTTTCTGCTTCAGGTGAACCTCTTCTGGAGTCTGCAGGTTCGAGCAGTTTATCAGCTTGCTACAGTTATCAGTGTCAGAGTAGAAGTTGAACCCTTTCTATCGACTATTTTTAAACTTGGTTGGGGTAACATGGTGAGCTGTCAGCTCTGTAGAAAAAAGGGTGTCAATTTTTTAGAGGTACATGAGCTTCTGGAAATTTTGAGTTATGGATTTTAAGGGTGAAATTTTCCATCATCACTGGAAAAAGGTTAATATGTTCCGGGGAAGAATTGTCCTTGTAATAATAATAATAATAATGTTGGTATTTGTTAAGCGCTTACTATGTGCAGAGCTCTGTTCTAAGTGTTGGGGTAGATACAGGGTAATCAGGTTGTCCCACGTGAGGCTCACAGTTAATCCCCATTTTACAGATGAGGTAACTGAGGCACAGAAAAGTTAAGTGACTTGCCCACAGTCACACAGCTGACAAGTGGCAGAGCTGGGAGTCGAACCCATGACCTCTGACACCGAAGCCCAGGCTCTTTCCACTGAGCCACGTTGCTTCCCTGCTGCTTCCATGCTGCTTGTATGTACCGCATCTGGCATCAAAACACAAAGGTGATATCCAACTATAGCACCTTTTGCCAAAATCCAGGATAAAAGACATAAATTGTTTTCCTATTATCTCTTGATTTCATTACTGAAAAAACAATTCATAAACATTAGGAATTACATCATATTGATGCTGTCATTTCACAGGATCAAATCTGATCATGATGTTCTGTTGTTAAACCTTTTTCAAGTAGAAACATTTTTTTTTTCTGAATTACAAAGATAAATAAGTGAGCCCAACGAGACTTATTACCAAAGTCTGATGATTTTCATATTTTTTTATGCCATTTCTCCCATCAGTATTATCCAACTATTCAGCCGTGGTAAAATGATAGAAGACCTTTCATATGCGAAGCATAAATATAATCAGACTATGTACTGGATGAGCACACTGAGGCCATCTTTTGTAACTGACCTTATGAAAACTAAAGAATCAGAGGTCTCTTACCACTGTCTCCTCAGCTAGACTGTAAGGTCTCTGAAGGCAGGGACTGTATCTACTAACTACTTAGTATGGTGCTTTGTGTATAGTAGAGTTTCAACAGACATTGTCGATTGATTGTCATTGCTTTTCAGCCCATGGTTGAAAAGATAGAGCTGTTGTTTTACAAAGAAATGGACTTAATTTTCCTCTTTTCCCCTGTTGGTTTGTTTTTGTCTTTTTTATGATGTCACAGTGGATGTAAAGTCAGAGGTGCCTGTGGGATTGGAGCCTATCACGCCATTAGACTTACGGACAGACCTTAGAATGATGATGCCCATGGTGGACCCAGTCATAAGAGAGAAACAGCTGCAACAGGAGTTACTTCTGATCCAGCAGCAGCAGCAAATTCAGAAGCAACTTCTGATAGCGGAGTTCCAGAAACAGCACGAGAATCTAACTCGACAACATCAGGCCCAACTTCAGGAACATATAAAGGTAACAACATTTTGTCTGCATATTCTTCAACCATCAGGTTCAATCCAGAGAGAGGTGGGCTGTAATGCATTGTTCAAAAGTTTGAGTGTTACTGAAGTGTGGGGTTTGACATGAGAAACTGTTGTATAAGAGAAATAGCTGATAAGTGATAGAAACCCAGATCTAAATACTTCCCTAAGCAAACAGTAATAATTGTGGTATTCGTTAAGCACTTACTATGTACTGAACACTGGGGTAGATCACAGATAATCATGAGAAGCAGTGTGGCTCAGTGGAAAGAGCATGGGCTTTGGAGTCAGAGGTCATGGGTTCGAATCCCAGCTCTGCCACTTGTCAGCTGTGTGACTGTGGGCAAGTCACTTAACTTCTCTGTGCCTCAGTTACCTCATCTGTAAAATGGGGATTAAGACTGTGAGCCCCACGTGGGACAACCTGATTCCCCTGTGATTACCCCAGCGCTTAGAACAGTGCTCTGCACATAGTAAGTGCTTAACAAATACCAACATTATTATTATTATTAGATTAGATCCAGTCACTCCCCACATGCATTTCATCTTTTAATGGAGAACAGATATTTCATCCCCATTTTACAGATGAGAAAACTGGGACACAGAGAAGTTAAGTGACTTACCCGAGGTCCCACAGCAGTCAAGCGATGCAACCAGTATTAGAACACAGATCTCTTAATTCACAGTCCTGTGCTTTTCCCACTTGGCCATGCTACTTCAAGTGACTCTTTGCCAGGAGGATAAGTGTGCAATGCAAAATAACAGCCGGTTCCTCTTCTAAGTCAGTTTTGCCATAAGAACACCCAGTGGTCATAAGGTCATAGCTGCTAGATGGGTTGTTTGATATAACTAACCATAATAATTATGGCATGTGTTAAGCAGCTACTATGTGCTAAGCACTGAACTAAGAATTTGGATATTAGTATTATTGGAACTGGTTTTGGAGAATGCTCATTTCCCTTCTGGTAATTTAGATAACACTGATTAGATGGAGTCCGTACTTTGTGTAGGAATAATAATGTGTGGTATTTGTTAAGCGCTTACTATGTACCAGGCACTGTACTCAAATTGGGTTAGACACGGTACCTGTCCCATGACGGCTCGAAATCTCAATCCCCATTTTACAGATGAGTGAACTGAAGTCTAGAGAATAATAATTGTGGTATTTGTTGAGCACCTACTATGTCCCAAGCACTGTTCTAAGCACTGGGGTAGATACACAGCAATCAGGTTATGCCATGTGGTGTGCTCAGTCTTAATCCCCACTTTCCAGATGAGGTAGCTGAGGCACAGAAAAGTTAAGTGACTTGCCCAAGGTCACCCAGCAGACATGTGTCAGAGCTGGGATTAGAACCCATGATCTTCTGGCTCCCAGGCCCGTGCTCTATCCACAGTGTCAGCCACTCCATCTCATATCCACTCTCCCTCATTCATTATAATCTTATGTCAGTCAGACACTAGTCAGCGTGGCTCAGTGAAAAGAGCCCGGGTTTGGGAGTCATAAATCATGGGTTTGAATGCCTCTCTGCCACTTGTCAGCTCTGTGACTGTGGGCAAGTCACTTAACTTCTCTGTGCCTCAGTTACCTCATCTGTAAAATGGGGATTAACTGTGAGCCTCACGTGGGACAACCTGATTACCCTGTATCTACCCCAGTGCTTAGAACAGTGCTCTGCAAATAGTAAGCGCTTAACAAATGCCAACATTATTATTATTATTATTTCCTCCTACTTTTCCCTCTTAGTCCATTCTTTTGACTTTCCCTGGCTATGTCTTGGGAGCCTCTTGGTTTTTACACAAGCACCCATCACACTTTCCTGAAGAAATAGCTCACGTAAAGCCCAGCACATCAAGCAGGCTGAGCTCTAGAGTAAATGGAGGGTGCCAGGGCACACGGCTTTTGAAGCAGTGGTCCGGGGAAGACGCAGCAAAGTGGGAAAATCACCTCAGGGAACTTTGCCAAGAACTGGTATAAGTGTGGTCTGTGGTGGCGGTGTTTATGTCCAGTATTAAATCTGATTAACTGTGGGCTGGGTTTTGGATAAGATGAAATCATTTGGAATGATTTCCGAAGGGTGCTAAGGGAACCTGCCATGTCCATCAGCTTCCTTTCTAGAAGGAGTTAGTGTTTTTTCAAGGCCATGCTTCAATTTTCAGTGTTCGAAGCTTGTCCTGTCTGTTAAAAGATTGAAAGCCCTTGGCCGATCTTTGTTTTCCATCCTCTCCTACTGAGGCATCTACCTACAAAACCTTAAGACCAAACTTTTGAATCAATGTTTAACAGAGGTTGAAACAATCAATGACCAAATTATTTTGATAGATGTTTGAGTGCTAAAATAAACATTCTATTTTAGGGAATTATATCTCCAAAGCCGTTTTGTATCTTAGAAATTTGGGTTTTTTTTACTTTACCATGTCTGATACCACAGAGTACAAGTGCACCTAATATGGAAGTATGGGCTTCACCCAGAACACTATCAAGGCTGGGAGAGGAAAACTCTTGAATTTCCATGAACACCTTTTGATGTAAGAGGGAGAAGCACTATGGAATGCCAGAGGAGCAGCATAGTATAGTGGATAGAGCACGGGCCTGGGAGTCAGAAAGTCCTGGGTTCTATTCCTGGCTCCACCATATGTCTGCTGTGTGACCTAGGTGAAGTCACCTCACTTCTCTGTGCCTCAATTCCTCATCTGTAAAATGGGGATCGAGATTATGAGCCCCATGTGGGACAGGGACTGTGTCCAACCCGATTTGATCATATCCACTCGAGCACTTAGTACAGTGCTTGGCACATAGTAAGCACTTAACAAATACCAAAATTATCATTACTATAGGGTTGCTTTGGGACACAGTTCTTCAACTGACTAGTAGCTGAGAATTCATTTACTTGACTTTTATCCAAGAAAGTCCACTTTTCAGTTCTTTGCAGGGTGGAGACAGTCATCTGATCCATCCAGGGAGGGTCATAGTTGCTTTTTTTTAAATGGTATTTGGAAGCATCCACTATGTGCCAGGCACTGTACTAAGCGCTGGGGTGTATACAAGCAAATCAAGTTGGACACCATCCCTGTCCCTGTCCTAAGGTTCATAGTCTCAATCCCCATTTTGCAGATGAGGTAACTGAAAAATAAAAAATAAAAATAATGGCATTTGTTAAGCGCTTACTATGTGCAAAGCAATGTTCTAAGCGCTGGGAAGGATACAGGGTGATCAGGTTGTTACACATGGGGCTCACAGTCTCAGTGCCCATTTTACATTTGAGGTAACTGAAGCACAGAGAAGTTGTGACTTGCCCGAAGTCACACAGCTGACAAGTGGTGGAGACAGAATTTGAACCCATGTCCTCTCACTCCCCAGCCTCTGCTCTTTCCACTGAGCCACACTGCTTGACTTGCCCAAACTCAGTTAGATACAAGCTAATCAGGTTGGACCCAATCCATGTCTCACATGGGCTCACTGTCATAATCCCCATTTTACAGGTGAGTTTACTGAGGCACAGAGAAGTTGACTTGACCAAAGTCATACAGCTGATAGATGGCTGAGTTGGAATTAGAACTCAGGTCCTCTGACAAATAGGTCCATGTTCTTTCCACTAAGCCACTCTGCTTCCCCACTTATTAAATCTTTTAGGGTTGTCAGTCATCTGAGTGTTTTAGAAACAAAAGTGGGAACTTTTAATTGATTCTGTGGAGGAATGGGTTCTACAGAATTCTGAAATTGTCACAACTTCTAGTCAATTTTACAATGTCTGCCTCTAATACCATATTTCAAGTGTGGTTGCTCAAAAAGGCATGAGTCACAGATCACATCTCTATTTTGGAGTTCATTGCATCCATGTGATGGTTGTCGAGGTGCTCATGTCAATCCTAAGAAGAGAAAGTTGAGAAACTACTCAGGCAGTACAAAACTTTGATGCTTTATGGAAACACTCATTTTTTTTAATATTCCTAAATCAACAATCTTACTTCATGATTCCCATTAACCGATGTTGATGAAGGAATCCTAGAGAAGCCATCCCATACCCAATCAGTGGTATTTCCTAAAGTGTGCACAACACTCTGAGAAGCACTTGGGAGAGCAGAACCATAGAGTACAGAGACATAATCCTTGCCATCAAGGAGGTTACAATAATAGTGTTGGTATTAGTTAAGTGCTTACTACGTGCAGAGCACTGTTCTAAGAGCTGGGATAGATACAGGGGAATGAGGTTGTCCCACGTGAGGCTCACAGTCTTCATCCCAATTTTACAGATGAAGGAACTGAGGCCCAGAGAAGTGAAGTGACTTGCCCACAGTCACACAGCTGACAAGGGGCAGAGTCGGAATTTGAACCCATGACCTCTGACTCCCAAGCCCAGTCTCTTTTCACTGAGCCACGCTGCTTCTCTAATGGCGGAGTTTGCAATCTAGCTTATTTCATTTATTCCATGGTTATCTCACCACCATTTTGTGACTGGTGTATCATTACATCTAATTAAGAAACTGATTTTTTTCAAGCTCTGTAGTACTTCACTGAAAAGTCAATAGTTGAGATGAGCAAGTAGAAGTTCAGTTTACACTGCCCATGTGAAGACAAATACGGGTGGTTGGGAGAGGTTTGGCTATATAGAAGAAAGTGAAGCGGGTGTATAATCTTATTAGTTGTAAAAGCGAAGAAGGGAGAAATGGGAGAGCCTGTAAGTGGTTAAAGAGGTACAGGAAATATTTGGAATTGTTCACTGATCCATAATATTAGTGTCTCCATTCTTCTTCAAGGGAAAGTCTATTAGGAAGATTTGTTTTCTTTATGCCATCCTCCCAGACTCCTTAGTCCTGACCCTCTGAACTTCAAGTCGATTTTTCACCTTGTCCAATCTTCACTTATATGAAGAAGTCTAGGGATTTATGAAAAACAAAAAGTCACAGGAATATGTAATCCGGATTTCTGTTAAAGATCCAATTGGAATGTGATTTGTAATGTACAAGGAAGATTTTTCCCTTTAACTCAACTTGACAAACCCATGCATAATTAGTGGAGAATCAGGGCAGTGTTAGACACAAAGAGCCCCATGTGGGACAGGGGCTGTGTCCTATAGGATTATCTTGTTCCTACTCTGGCATTTAGCACAATGCCTGTGGTACATAGAGCCTAACTAATACCACAGTCATTCATTCTCAGTATTATTACCAACATCAAAAATTAGCAAATTATTCCTCTCCACAGCATTATTGCCTACACTACTGAGATTTCTCTTGCTGGCTTAGCTCCTATTAACCCTACAGGTAGTAATCCTTCAAATACCAGGGGAAAGAACTCCTATAAGATTTCTGTCAGGAACATCACATGGCTCCATGGAAGATAAGAGAGTAAAGATTTTAAAACTATAACATGTAATAAAAAGCTGTGTTTATAGAATGTTCTCTACTTAACTATGCCTTTCATTTGAGGGCCTCAGTAGATTTTATGTGTGTATCCTAGTATTGTTTTGGCGAAAGCTGACCAGAGAGAAAGCTCTCTGATGGGATGCATATGAAGTATAGAAGTTCTTGAGATAGTAGTTCTTTGGCTGCAAGGGGCATGTGGTAAATCTTGGCATCCTGGATTGTAACATTATTTTGATATCTGCCTCATCCCCACAAAATGATTCAAGGTCCAAGCTTCACTCATTCCACTGATCCTCATTGCTTCATGGAATAGTTCAGTGGAAGATGCAGAAGTAGATTTTGGAAGTGAGATTTTTCTTTGATCCAGCTCCGTCTTTGATTGATTGTCTTGCGTTTGCATCCCATGTCTTGGCGTAATGGAAGTAGACCTCATCTCATCAGGTTAGGGCAGAGCCTAGTAGGGTGGATTTGTACTAGGTTTTAATCAATCATTTGTATTTGTTGAGCACTTACTGTGTGTAGAGCACTGTACTAAGTGCTTGGGAGAGTATAATGTAACAGAGTTGGTAGAGATGTTCCCCGTCCACAACAAAAACTAGTGTGGGTGGGCATGAGAATTAGCACTGCTCTTGGTGAAGACCGTTTGCTTCTATCTCAGTGGAAAGATCATATAAAGAAAGAAGGAAGTACACTGAGATTTTCCTCAGCCCGCTATGCCTTGGGCCTCTAATGACTAAGAAAACGTACAGCGCAAACCACCCGTCTCATATCTTTCTCTTCTCACAAGTTGCAACAGGAACTTCTTGCCATTAAACAACAGCAAGAACTCCTAGAAAAGGAGCAGAAATTGGAGCAACAGAGACAAGAACAAGAGGTGGAGAGACATCACCGGGAACAGCAGCTTCCTCCTCTCAGAGGCAAAGAAAGAGGCCGAGAAAGTAAGAGGCACTGGGGCAAAAGATGGATTCCTCTTTCCCTTCCCCGGCAGTCGGCACTCAGAAAGGAAGCTGATCAGAGGTGGAATTAAGCTTGTCACATTTATTTGTTTTTAAATACAAAAATAAGTGAAGATGTGTAGCAAGTAGGCTTTTAAATGCAAAGCTTCATTGACTGCAACCTTCTTTTCTCCATGCTGCAGAGCATCCCACAAAAGCAGTTCAACACTACTGGTAAAATGGTTCATTTCCAAGATCTTGACGTTTGCTCTATTTAATATTCATTAAAATGACTTCTGCTCTCTTAGTTACAAGTTTTCTCAGCTGCCTGTGGACTCTCTCTCTCTCTTTCTCTCTATCTCTCTCTCTCTTTCTCTCTGTCTCTCTCTGCTTGTCACCCTCCCGGTCCCCTGCTTGGACAAGATTGCAGAGGATGTGGTTTTTCCTTGGCCATGGCAGTAAGTTTCAAGGGCACATCCACAAGAGGGAGACAAATCCAAATATTTCCCCTGAATGAGGTCAGTTTACCCTCCCGTTGGTTGCTCCAGGGCTTGTCACCCACATTTGTTCCTTTAGCGTCGAAAGAAACGCAGCATTTTAGTTCTTCACTCTGACATGCTGAGAGCCAGCTGCCTGAACCTCTTAAGAGCCTTCCACATGTGCATCTTTCTCCTCAATCTTTCATTTTTAATGCTCCATTTGTTTCTCAAGGTTTCCAAAGTTTTAGGCTTTGAAATTTCAGAAACGAGAGGGAATTTGAAATACTTGACTTCTGTTATTTATTTTGCAGTTTTACTGAGCTGTATCTGGGGATCTGCTAATGGACCTACAAAAGATTTTCAGGACTGGAAACTTGCAGCCTGGGTGTTTTTTTCCATATTCTATTATCTAGATGAGGAACTTTGTGATTTGTAATCTGTTTATGACCACATTTGTACTGCTATTTTTATTGTATCTCTTCTAATGCTTTCTTGATTAGGAGATTAGGAAAAAAAATTCTGTGGAACCAACCAAAACGTGTGCATATGTGTTTGTTTCAGGGGCAGTAGCAAGTACAGAAGTGAAGCAGAAGCTTCAAGAGTTCCTGTTGAGTAAATCTGCAACAAAAGACTCTCCAACTAAAGGAAAGAATCATTCCATGAGCCGCCACCCCAAACTCTGGTACACGTATGTTCGTTGTTGGGTTGTGTCCATTCTCTGTTTGGTTCATCTGATCACTTTTGGCTTTGGAAGGACTCTACAAATAAACTAAAAATTAAAGTCATCATGAAGCAGGTGAAGACTATAGGTTTTGAAGGAAAGAGTGACAAAGAGCAGATCGGTGTGTCATGTCCTGGGGAGTAGAATTTTTTGATTCATTCTGCTGTTGTATATATTCAGATAGGGTAAAACCGAGCACACATTTCTGAAGAGTCATCATCTTGCTTAACCAGGTAGTCTTTAGGTCTCTTTTCGGCGGAAGGCGGTTCGGGGAGCTGATTTCAATCTATCCCAGTATATTAAAAGTTTCAGTGTTATTTATAGAAGTGACATGCAGGCCTTTAGGGACTAGATATTTTTGAAGTGGAAAATGCATCGTCTCATGACTCAGATTAAAAATTGGAGCTAAACTGCTGTTGTCCCAGTGGCGTGTACAATCAGTTAAATGTTTCTGAGCAAAGCAACCAAATACTTTGAATGTTAAATTGTTTCTTACTGACCAAATAGCGCCTTTCTTTTGGGAGCTGTTCGTGGTGAATGATTTTGAGGATAAAAACAGAATCTGGGTGGGGCTCAGACTTCTCTGAGAAAGGATAATAGATCCTTTCAGCTTTATTTCTCCTCTTTTTTTGTGTTGCTTGGACTTTGGAAGTGAATGACCAAACAGGCTTATTGTCTTGAATTTTAAATTTACACCACAGTAGAGATATAATTTGATTTGGAATATAATCTCATGTAGGAATTTGAGATGATGCACACCACTCATTGTTTCTGGGAAGTAACGTGCTTCATATTGATGTGTCACTCAGTCTTCTTACTGGCTAGATTAAGCCATCTTTTGACTGTGAAAGCTCCCAAATGTAGGGAATTTATGTTGTCACCTATTAAGAATGAGTCAGCAAGTGAGCTGCATAGAGAGAACATTTCGGGTGAAGTTTTTATGATTTTGATCAAATGCACAGAGCACTAGGGTCAGGCCTGACACTTAAACTAACGTTGTTGACTCTTGAATGAAAAGTTAGAATGTGAATATAGCTTAGGGACCCATTATACAACCAAAGGCGCCCACTACCAAGAGTCTCATTGTCAAACCACCAGCTTTGCTATGGGTCTCTGTGGATCAGAAGGCTTTGAGAGAACCTCTTTTGTGGGTTCGGTTTGGGTGCTGCTGGTGAACACTTTTTCCACGTCCTCTCTCTGGCCTGGAACTTCCTACCCCTCCGTAGATGCCAAACCACCACTCTTCCCACCCTCAAAGCCTTTTTGAGGTAATATCTTCTCCTCCAAGGGGACTTCCCCTATTAAACCTTTTTTCCCCAAATCCCTCTCCCTACTGTGTCTTTGCACCTGGATCTGTATCTTCAGGCATTTGGTATTAACTCCCTCCTCAGCCCCAAAGCACTTCTGTGCATGTGTCGTAAAATGTTCATATCAATGCCTGTCTCTCCATATAAACTCTAACCTCCTTGTGGGCAGGGAAAGTGTCTGCTAATTCTGTCAAATTGTCCTCTCCCAAGCACTTTGTATGATGGTCTGCACACAATAAATGCTCAATAAATACCATTGATTGATTGATCGGGGGGTGCCTGGGGTGCTAAAAATTGGCACGGACGGTAGGGGTAGAGGAGGAACTCCAGCTTTCCATGGTTTATGCAAGTTGTTCGGTGGGAGGTAACTGCTTTTGCTGCAGCTATTGGTTGTATTCTTCCCCTTTCCCTCTAAGATGGTGACCCATCCCCTTTCTGTTCATATATATCCTAGAACACAAGTCCTCACTCTGATTTCCGCCTTGCATGGGGGTGATGTTCTGTGGATTGCCAATCCCTTGAAACAAGTCCTTGAAACCTAATCCCAAACCAAGGCAGTGCTTAGGACACTGCTGTTCAATATTGGTGTTCAGTAAGGATCATGTTATCAAGCCATTTTCCTGGAAGTGTCCACCTTATGGATATATAGCTGAAGAAAACACTTTTTTTTTAAGGGTTAGCTGCTTGGGTGTTAGAGAATGCTCAATTCTGTTGCCACAGTTAATTGCAGAATTGCTTTTGTTTCCAGAAGGGCCATATGGATGATTGGAAAAGTTCTGTTTAAATAACTGTTTTCTAGCAAAATCCTTTTTCCTACTCACTCTCAATAATACACTGTTTTTCACCGAGACATACCTTATCATCAAATTTTCCCAAGCCAGCTCATTTTCATTCAGTTAAAAAAGATATATAGAGTGGCCCTGATTCTGCCCGAGGATTAGCATCACAGAATACGCTCCTAAATGACATCTATTAAAACATGAGTCTGGTGACCAGCTTTCCTCCTTAGCCACGCTGACTCTTTCTTCGAAGTGACCTTTTTACTCAGTACACACCAGGCATTCTTGGGAATCCTAAGCTGTTGCATAACATTTTGCAAAAGTGAAACTAGTTACTTGAGCCTATGGTTTGTACATACTCACAGAAGTAAGAATATAAACACAGCTGAGACATGTGTGCGCCATGTGTAGTTGGTTACTGCTGGTCAAAACCCAGTGCGGCCCGGTGTGTTAATGTGTGACCCCTCTCTGTTACAGGACTGCCCACCATACCTCACTGGATCAAAGCTCACCACCTCTGAGTGGAACCTCTCCATCCTACAAATACACCTTACCAGGGGCCCAGGATGCCAATGATGACTTTCCTCTTCGAAAAACCGGTGAGTCAGCTTCCTCTAAGGCTCTTTTCACCCCTCTGGCTCCATCTGACTGGCTTAAATTGAACAGTGAGGAACACGTCGAGCTTTGGAAGACCTGCAAAAATAAATTTTCAAAACAGCTTAATGGCAGTCCTTTGAATCTTTGAGGGGAAAAAAAATCATAATAAATCCCAATAACCCAGAGGTCATTTTTTCTTCTTGGAAAAGGCAAGTGTTAACCTTATTCAAGGTATGGTCCCTTGGTGATTATGGGAACACCACAACTTCCAGCTCTCAGTTCTCTTCACACAATCTCCCCCATGGTAGTCCTACTTTTCTTCTAACTCCATTGATATGTGCCACTGACCCGCTAGACGGGACATGCTCCCTAGAGCATCAAGGAGGGGAGGGAGATGCAGGACCTATTTGTGGGTAGATGGTTGGAGTTGGGGGTAGGGAGATGGGGGAGAGAATGCAGACCACACTGCAGTAGGAAAAGGCAAAATTCACATTTCACTCTTGACTAAGGCTACCCTGATCTGGAGATATCGTAGGCACAGTAGCTTTGCTAATTAGTAATCCTTGCAGGCATTCTGTTTATTCATCATTCACCTTAACCCATAGTGTCCTATATTAATTTCCATTTCTCTGAATAGGAAAATAGGGTACAGCTAGAATACAATTTGCCGTATGTTAAGAAACTGGTAGAACAAGCAGTGTTCAACTGAAATTCTGTGCTATTTAACCTCTCTCATATTAACATTTTCTTTTCCTTCAAAGGACACTCATTTAATAAATATTCCCATTGCATTAAAACTCATACAATTTTCATCTCTCTTTTTCTTATATTAACATATCTGAATTTGGACATATCTATCCATCATTGAATCAGTGGTATTCAGGGCACTTTACTAAGCGCTTGGGAGAGTACAATACAACAGAGTTGGTAGAAACGTTTCCTGCCAATGGTGACCTTATAGTCAGAGAGGGAGGCAGGCATTAAAATAAATAAATGATTTACAAGTATGTTCATAAGTTCTGTGAGGCAGAGGATGGGTGAATACCAAATGCCCAAAGAGTTCAGAGCCAAGGATTTGTGTGTGTGTGTGTGTGTGTGTGTGTACGTATAAACACACACACTATTTCTAGATATGTTCCCGTAACATGTACCCATATGCTCACACACAGATCACTATACAGATATACACACTTGGAAATATCTTCATGTTTGTCTCTCCAGTAGAGGTTAAGCCCCCTGTGGGCAGAGAACGTGTCATTTCTTGAATCTGTATTTTCAAAGTATTTAATACAGTGCATCACTCCAAATGAACTCTCGGTGAATGCTGCTAGTCCTTCATGCATTCTTTCTTTCAATCAATCACATTAATTGAGCACTTACTGGGTGCAGAGCACTTTTATCAAGTATGTGAGAGAGTACACTATAGCCGTAAATAGGCAAATTCCCTCCCCACAATGAGCTTACAGTTTAGAGAGGTAATTAGATATTAAAATACATAAATTACTGATATGTACAAAAGTGCCGTGGGGCTGGGAGCGGGGATGAATAACGGGAGTGAGTCAGGGTGATGCAGAAGGGAGTGGGAGAAGATGAAAGGAGGGCTTAGTCAGGGAAAGCCTATTGGAGGAGATGGGCCTTCAATAAGGTTTTGAGGAGGGGAGAGTCACTGTCTGTTATATATGAAGGTGGGGGGAGAGGGCATTCCAGGCCAGATGCAGGATGTGGATGAGGGATCGGTGGGAAAGTAGATGAGGAAGAGGTACAGTGAGAAGGACAGCATTAGAGGAATCAAGTGTGTGGCTGGGTTGTAGTAGGAAAGTAGCGAGGTGAAGTAGGAAGGGGAAAGGTGACTGAGTGCATTAAAGCCAATGATGAGGGAGTTTTTGTTTGTGGAGGTGGTTGGGCAACCCCTGGAGTTTCTTGAGGAGGGAGAAACATGTTCTGAACATTTTTGTAGAAAAATGATCTGGGCAGCAGAGTGAAATATAGACAGGAGTGGAGAGATACAGGAGGCAGGGAGGTCAGCAAGAAAGGCTAGGCTAAGTGATTGCATAAGCATGGTAGCTTTTGTGGTAACATGGATGGAAAGGAAAAGGCAGATTTTAGCTATGTGGAGTTGAACCAACAGGATTTAGTGATGGATTGAATATAAAGGTTGAAAGAGAGAGAAGAGTCAAGTATAATGCCAAGGTTACAGACTTGCGAGACAGGAAGGATGGTGGTGCCAACTACAGTGATGGGAAAGTCAGGGAGAGGATAGTGTTGAGTGAGAAGATGTTTTGTTTTAGACATCAAGTTTGAGGTGATGTGAGGAAAGCCAAGTAGAGGTGTCTTGAAGGCAGGAGGAAATGCGAGACTACAGAGGGAGAGAGAGCAGGACTGGAGATGTAAATATGTGTATCATCTGCCTAGAGGTGGTAGTTGAAGTCATGTGAGCAATGAGTTCTCCAGGGGAGTGGGTGTAGATAGAGAATAGAAAAGGACCCAGAACTGAACCTTGAGGGACCCCCACAATTAGGGGGTGGGAGGCCTAGGAGGAACCTGCGAAAGAGACAAAGAATGAGCACCAGAGAGATAGGAAGAGAAACGGGAGAGGACAGTGTCAGTGAAGCGGAGGTTAGGTGAGGTTTCCAGGAGAAGGGAGTGGTCGACAGGATTGGAGGCAGCTGCGAGGTTGAGGAGGATTCATTTCATTTTAAACACTGATATTCACAGACTTCTCCACTAGAAAAAAGGGAGAGAAGTCTCTTCTAATGACATGCCTTGTCACAAGGTTTAGAAAATTCACCTTTCTCAAAGGGGCCGGGGGCGGGGGGGGGGGGGAACCTTGATCATTTTTGACTTATTCATTTCAGCCATTAGAGTGTTACATCTGTGGAGGAAAATACATTTCAGAAATGATTTTATCATGCATCATTCCAAAATGGCTCATCAGTGTAACAACTACAGTTTCAAATGAATAGCTATGAATTTCTTTTTACAATTGTATGATCTTTAAAATATTTTAAGCTGAATTATGCAAGAATAGAAATCTTTATTTTAGAACAGTACTGAAGTATCTTCTCAATGATCTAACCTACTTGCAGTGTGATTGATTTCTCTCTCTTATGCATTGAGTTTTCTGTGGACAAAAATCCCGTAGTGAGCTGAAAATTAGGCACCTTGAAGGAAAACCCAGGGATGTTGACACACCCCTATAATTAGGATTGATATCGAGGAGACAAGCCTCTTGCTGCTTCTCTAAGTATCCTCTGTATTGGTAAACCAATGGTCTTATACACTAAGTGCTTTATTGAATATATTTGTATCTCCATTGCATTGTAGAGGGGACTGAAGAACTTGAAATTCTTAAATGAGATGGTGTAATGTATACTAAGGAAAAGAAATAACTAGGCTTTTTTCTTAGGCAGACATCATCTAGAAATCTAGACTATGCTTTTATGAAGATTAGATTTTTGTTTTATCCTAAAAAAAAGAAACTTCCTGAATTTTAAATGAGAACTAAAGCTTGTCGATATCATGAGTACCATAGGATATTTTAATATTTGTAAATGATGGAAGTTCTCTGTGGGGATCAATTCCTATTAATAGCCATAGACAAATCTGCATTTAATTACTCTTATCCCATGAGTAGAGGCTCTTGATGGTGATTCTGAGAGTGTGGCCGCCAGTGTCAGAGCAGTGACTGGTATTTGAGAATGCAAGGGAACACCAGAAAGAAAGAAAACATTCGGCCCTTTATGTCAGGAGGTTGCTGATGAGTGATGCAGGTCCAGCTAGAGAAAAATTCTAGTCTCCTGCTGTGCAAACTGCCTTGAATGTGCCCCCACCAGTGGGAGATTGAAAACTGACTGAAAAATGGTTACTGACGTTGAAGAGAAGTAGCATTTGAAACCAGTAAGCATCTGGGAAGATGAGCTGATCTATATCCTTCAAGATGAGGGTCTCAAAATTCATATTATGTGCTATACTGTTTCCATGAGAACAGTTTAGAGAGGACTGACTTTACAAAGAATGAAAAGCAGGCTGCTAATTTATTCTTGTAGAATTATTCAATCTTCTTTGGATGCAGTTTGGTAGCTATACTGTTTAAGAGGATTCTGTAAAAAGCCCCACTTAGGCTATTCTGTCATAATCTCTTAGTCACTTCTCTACTAATACTATTGTACAAGATGTGTTTTCTATGCCAGGATATTAGACCTTCTACATTTTAGAATGAAAAAAAAATCAGTCTTTGACCTCTCCAGTGGGTGTCAGATTCTGTATTTAGGTTCTTTTTAAAATGTTCTTTTTTTTTCATCTTTATATAAATACATAAAAAGGTGATCCCTATTTATGACGTGTCATACAATTGCTTTGTAAAAGCCAAACATTTTTAAACATTGTGACAATAAAGTTCTCCTACAGCTGTTAATACTTTTATATCTCTGTGGGGGCTTTCATATATTCCCTAATACACTTCCCATTGTCTGTATAAGAGAAGCATAATATAATTAACTCCATATGTTTTGCTAAACAATATTTAAAATATTTAGGCAAGGATTTTAATAGTTAAAAATAGGTCACTGTCCAACTTTAAAAATATAATAATACACACAATTATAATTGCCTGATATGTATAGAAATTACACTGGAGTGAAACAGTAAATATAGCTTCCATGCTAAAGAAGAAGCTTTCACCTTGCATGTCCAGTTTGAAAACACTGTTGTTTATTATAATTAATACATCCGATCTTTCATTTATGTAGTGGTCCTCTGAAGACAAGCCCAGCTTAAATCTTGAAAAACAGTTTCATTTAAAGAATTCATAGAATAATGTCAATGTGTTTGTGTTTAAATACGTCCCTCAAATTAATTATGCTTCCATAATCAAACAGTTCGGGCAATCAGGCTCACACTGACTTGCATAGTCACAGCTCACAGGAGGACTGATGATTCAAGCCCTATATTATTACTCTAACAAGGGGCCTTAATTCTGGGCTCTGACTGTCAGCACTGTTCCCATTAAACGTTTGTTCGATTTGAAGGGAAGTGCAACAGGAACCAGGACAACCAAATCAAATGACCCCAAACCGATCACCAGAAGAGCGCGGGGCGTCCTGAGGCAGTGGGGACAGAGTGGAGCCTCCTTTGGCCTCATGGGGCCAAGCCAGACAATGATAACTCAGGAGTACTCCCAGCTAGAGGAGGGATTTTTGCCTACGGAAGCCTGACCTTTGCCACTAAGAGTGACCCCGTCCTTCCTCTCCCCTGGGCTAGAGATTGTTATTTCCACGGGTGTTTAAGGAAATGCTGCCAGACTGAATCTGGTGCTAGAAGAAGCTTTAAAATTGAGGACAGGAGCAGAAAGAATCTTCGATTTCTTCAAAGGGGTATTCGGAGGTGTTGAGGGTATTACTGTACAAAGAAGACAAGTACATCAGGAACTTGATTTGAAGTAATAATGATGGAAATTGTTGTATTTGTTAAGAGTTTATTATATGCCAGATAGTAAGCCCTGGGATAGATGCAAGATGATCAGGTCCCAATGGGACCTACAGTCTAAGTAGGAGGGAGAACAGGTTTGCAAATGAGGGAACTGAGGCACAGAGAAGTTAAGTGACTTGGCCAAGGACACAAAGCAGTTAGGTGGTGGAGCTGGGATTAAAATTCAGATCCTCTGATTCCCAGCCCCTTGCCACTGGGCCACGATGCTTTCACTCAATCATATTTACTGAGCGCTTACTCTGTATGCAGAGCACTGTACTAAACACTTGGGAGAGTACAACACAACAATATAAAAGACATATTCCCTCCCCACAGAGAGCTTACATCTGCTTTGAAAGGAACACGTCTTGAAAAATATTTGTATCAATCTGCTATTGTGACTTAGAGGAAAGGAATAGATGATGATGGTATTTCTTAAGTGCTTACTATGTGTCCAGCACTGTTCTAAGAGATAGGGTAGATACAAGAAGCAGCATGGCTCATTGGAAAGAGCATGGGCTTGGGAGTCAGAGGTCATGAGTTCTAATCCCAACTCCGCCACTTATCAGCTGTGTGACTTTGGACAAGTCACTTAACTTCTCTGTGCCTCAGTTACCTCAACTGGAAAATGTCCCACTGTGAGCCCCACGTGGGACAACCTGATTACCTTGTATCTATCCAGTGCTTAGAACTCTGCTTGGCATATAGTAAGCGCTTAACAAATGCCAAAATTAGTATTATTATTATACAAGGTAATCAGGTTGGACACAGTCCCTGTCCCACATGGAACACACAGTCTTAATACCCATTTTACAGATGAGGTAACTGAGGTTCAGAGAAGTGAAGTGACTTGCCCAAGGTCTCCCAGCAGACATGTGATGGAACCAGGATTAGAACCCTGGTCCTTCTGACTCTCAGGCCCATGCTCCATCCACTTCTCTGAAGTAGAATTTGCCCAGAATTCGGAAAGTTGGAGCCTTTAGCCAATCAGTAGTATTAAGCAACTACTTTGTGAAAAGCCCTTTACTAAGTACTTGTACCTGGACAGCAAAGCAATGTCTAAGACTAAATCCCTATCCACAAAAGGTTTACAGATAATGGCAGGTCAAGACCCAATTTCTTTACAAATAGGAAGAAAGGAGAATATGAAAAGGAGGAAAGCTGGAGAGGTGAATAAATTAACAAATAATCAAGTACCTAAATCAATTTGTTCAAAAAGCCCATGAGAGGTTGTAGGTCCGGAAATGCTGCAGAGGTAGCTGGGTGGATATGAACCAGGGAGAGGATAATTAACTTGGAATGTCTCCAGGAAGAGGCTGTATTTCCTGAAAGCTTCTGAAGTTGGAGAGGGCATACCACTTGGCTGAATCTCTCCATGCCATATGATAAATTTGTCTAGGTTAATCATTTGTCTGCTCTCTTTTGATATAGCCCCTTGTCACATTGTTGGGACTCGTAGGAAGAGACTCTTCTGGCTTCCAGACATTCAAGACCTATACTGAAAGCTGCCATATTTCCCTCACAGAAAATGCACTAAGGCCTTGGGCAGAACTCTGGCCTCAAATACCGAGAATGCTGGATTCTGTTCCTGTAAGCTGCGCACATGCATCATAAAAAGTGATGATAAAATTTTTAGGAGGTCTTGTGCTCCATTAGTCTGTTTAGATCTTACCTAGTGATCTCGGCTTTCTCCTCTGATGACGACGGTATTTCTGTATAATTCTTCTGAGCGAAGTTAGTCGGCTGCTGGGTTTGCCTCTTTCCTTAAAATAAATGAGCCATATAAACATGGGCTAGAGCTAATGGGCCTGCTTGAACCTCATTAAAAATATATATTTTCATGGCCAACATCACAAGGGAAAGATTCGCAGTTGCAAGAATCCAGATATAAGACCACTTTGTTTTATAAGTGAGTTGGGGGAGTGGAAGGTTGAGAAGGGTTGTGTAGTTTAGCCTTTATTTTCAGCTACAGTGTTCCAGGATTCATTTATATTGTAAACATTTAGTACAGTGCTGTGTGCACAGTAATTGTTCAGTGAAAACCATTGACTGAAATGGTATCTCTCTGATATGCATTTCATGCTTTACTCCTGAAGTTATTACAGGGTAATAGTTGGACAACTAGAAGGAAGCTAAAATTGAGTTGTTGTGGAGAACTTAAAAGAAGCGATTTAAAAAACTGAACTTTCCTTGTCTTTCAAACTGAAACTTGTCAGCATGGATTTAATTATTTTGGAGATTTTCAGATAGATTATAAATGGGACAGAAAAGCATCTTTCTCCGGTATTTCATTGGCAGTGATTACAGAAAGAGTGAGAGATTAGGATTGTTCTTCCAAAGTGTTTGATCCTTTCTTTGTTGAAGTGCTTGAAACAACTTCCTCACCAGTGAAACCCCAGGCAGATTATTCTGTAGAAGATACCTAAATTGCCGTGGAATTTATTGAGTACCCACTGTGGATGCTACCTATTTCGGGAGATTCAACAAAAGCTTAAAACCCTTTCTCTGATGACAGGGACTTCAACAATTAGTTGAATATAATCACATTAAGGTTCGGGTGAAATACCATAAAGTTTTGCCTTATAGCAATTCAGCAGTTAATTGGGAACTTGTCTGATATTTTCTCTGAGGTATTTGTGCTGTAGTTGATGCTCATATTTGGTTGGAAATAAGAATAGTAATAATGTCATTTGTTAAGTGCTTACTATGTGTCGGGCAGTGTACTGAGCAAGGGGATGGATAAAAGTGAATCAAGTTGGACACAGCCCCTGTCCCATGTGAGGCTCACAGTCTCAATCTCCATTTTACAGATGAGGTAACTGAGGCACCGTGAAGTGACCTGCCCAAGGTCACTGAGCAGACAAGTGGCCAAGCCGGGGTTAGAACCTGTGACCGATAGCAGCTATCTATGATTTTATTTTTTTTATATTCAATTTATTTTTTGGCATGATTTTCAGGTATCTCCCTTAAACCTTAAAGGGTTTTGTATCCAAAACCAAAGAGCAGGAAGACTGATTTCTGCTTTCTCAGTATATAAATACTTTCAAGCAACTAAGAGCTAAAGTTGATTTCCATTGCCAGGTAGCATCTTCTGCCATCTCAGTATTTAACACTAATTCTATGTTTAAATCAGGTGTTGCTATTACCAACAGCTAATTATCCTGGAACTATTTTTAAACCAGCATTAGGGCTAGCTAGCATCTCCACCATCTCAGCATGTGATGACTCATTTCTCAGAGGTCGCTTTTTTCTTGTTACCATCAAACTGAGAGGTAGAAAGGATCAGCACTTAGGTTAAGCGCTTCCACAGAAGTACAGTAGATCAGAGCAGCAGCTTTTTAAAAGAGATTTGGAAGGAATGCTATTAAGATTTACAGCAGCCTATTATCAATTGCCCTGAGACTGATGGTCCCATTGAAGGATTATGTGGGTCTTCTCTCCTGCTGCCTGATTTGGGGGCCATTCCAAAGAGTGTGTTGGGGCAGGGAAAGAAGGTGAAATGCCAATCTGTGAAATGAGCGTAAATAGATTTTCTTTCATTTTTCTCTTGGAGATTTAATTTAATCAGGATACCAGCTTTTCCCTTTGTTGATGAACAGTTGAATAGGGAAAAAAAAACCCAGATATTTCAGTTGAGTAAATCTACTGGAGAAGCTGAGGAACGGTATCAAATTTAAACCTTTCCCTTAACACAGCACTATAAAGTAGAAATGAGAATCGTATGCCAATTCCCTTTGCTCACATTGGTTTGTTAGCTGTAATTTGTTTTCTCAAGGGCTTTTTAATATATTTAGCCACCTACATTATTGGAGGGGTAAGAGGGAGGGGTAGCAGAACACTACCCATGAACTTAACTAGGACTGACATATATTGAATAAAATTCATTTTTTTATTAATATGTAGTAAAGACCACATAATATTTCATTCTATAAACTCATAAACAGATTTTATCTTGATAATTTTGAGCAGGAATTGAACTATCATTTTGACTGTAAAATGCATCCTTCATCCAGAAGAACAACTACTAGGCAATTCATGTAATGCAAAAAAAATTTTTTTAAAATGCATCTCATAAGGGAAAAATGTTCCCTTGATTATATGAGGGAGTAAGTCCATTTAAGACACGATGAGTAGCAGAATCAAGATTTTGGGGGTTACATGTTAAAAGGTTCACGGATGTTAACTTGTGCAGGTTTAGGCCAGGATTATCTGTTAACTTTTAACGGAAAAGGATGAAATGTTCTAAAATGGACACTGTAACAGGATATTTGAGCCTTCCAAGCATAGGCAAGTCTGTAGTTGCTGTATTGTAGCTGGAGCTTGCCCAGAACAACAAAATGTAACTTTGAGCGATAATAGTCATTAAATGAATCGAGTTGCCAGAAATTTAATAGCAAAGAACTTATTGTTATAAGTTTCTTCCATTTCTGAGCTACCAACTCAAGCTCTTTGAATTGGTCATTTCTTCCCTGGCTAGAAAGATGTGTGGTGTTCCCTTTTTCTTTGTCCTTTGTTTCTGAAATAAATGGAGCCAAATTAAGCAATTTAAAGATGGTAATTTTCATTTTATTCATCAACCTCTTTTTCAAAATATTTTGAAATTTTACCAGTTTTGTATGTTTTGTTGTTTTAAAAGTTGGACTCATTGCAACATTGTCCTGAGGCAGAGGAATTGCAGGAGCAACCAAATTTCTGCAAGCCAATGAACTATTAGAGAAAAACAGCAACTAATGGTTTAATCTAACACAAATAACTGGAAGTCATCATGTTTCCTTACTTTAAAGGTCAAATGGAATAGTTTTTTTTAATTTACATGCAGATATTTACTGTATGCCATTCAATCAAATTGAGTACTTTCTGCTTAAAGAGCACTGTACTAAGGGTTTGGGAGAATATTAATACCACAGAGTTGATTGAAACATTCCCATATCATGCTGTGCTTTACACTACTGCTAATCAACTGGAAAGTCCAGATTTTCTAACCCGGTAAGGGGAGAGTGCTGCCTTACTCAGCTGTTTTCATTGATTCATTGACTCCTTCAAAATCTCTTCCAGGAAGTTTACAGTTCTATGAAAGTCCCTGACTTTACAGGGGTGACCCGGGAAACCTCTGCAGAATCCTGTAAACTAAGTGTTTGGAAACATATGGCAAAGCCAAGAATAGGGTCACTGCCCTTGAGGAGCTTAAAATCTATTGGATGACACAGCACTAATTTCTTTCTCCCCCTCTAGCCTGTAAACTCCTTGTGGGTAGGCAATCTATCTACCAACTCCATTATTTTGTGCTCTCCCCAGTACTTAGTAGAGTGTTCTGTATGCAGTAGTTGTTCAGTAAGCATGATTGATTGGACGATTGATTGAATGGCCCAAAATTTCAGTGGGTAGGTTAAAGAAAGGACAGATTCGAAGAAAGATACAAGGGAACCCCATGCAAAACAAAAAAAATGGAAGGCAAGAGCAATGGGCCAGTCATGTTGGATGCAGGTAAAGGAACTGTCAGATAATGTTGGGAGGAGCAAAGAGTCCAAGCGATGTAGTAATGGGAGAAGAGAGCAGATCAGAAAGAGAGACAGCTGACAGGGACTTCAAGCCAATGGTTAAATGTTTTTGTTTCATGCTAAAATTTTCAGGGAGATGTGCTACTTTAAGGCAGTGGTATATTCTACATAGGATAGGCTGAAAAGAGGGAAAGAATTTAACTGATAATTGTCTTAATTGGGCTTGCACATGCACAATCAAGGGCATAATTTTCATTTGTGAGGTTTATTATTTTTCCCTGTATTATATGAAGTGCATACTAGTTATTTTGATGGAAAAATTGTTGAATGAAAACCCTCATCAGCTTCCAGGTGGGTTATTGTAATGAAACTGATGAGGGGTTGAAATAAGGTGCTGGCAGTAAGAGTGGAGAAGATTGGGTGATCCGGTGAAATCACGTGGAGTAAGAATCTGCAGAACTTGGCCAACAGAGTAATGGTAGTAGTAATTATTTATTCATTCAGTCATAGTTATTGAGTGCCTACTTTGTGCAGAGAACTGTACTAAGTGCTTGGGAAAGTACAATGCAACAATAAACAGTGATCCGCTCCTCTGCCTCCCACCTCCTCACCGTCCCAGTTCTCGCCTATCCCACCGTCGACCTCTGGCCCACGTCCCCCCGCTGTCCTGGAACGCCCTCCCTCCTCACCTCCGCCAAACTAACTCTCTTCCCCTCTTCAAAACCCTACTGAGAGCTCACCTCCTCCAAGAGGCCTTCCCAGGCTGAGCTTCCCCTTTTCCCTCTGCTGCCTCTCTGCCCCCCCCTTCATCTCCCCTCAGCTAAACCCCCTTCCCCTCCTTCCCTCTGCTCCTCCTGCCTCCCTTCCCTCCCCTCAGCACTGTGCTCATCTGCTCATTTGTATATATTTTTATTACCCTATTTATTTTGTTAATGAGATGTCCATCCCCTTGATTCTATTTATTGCTATTGTTTATATCTGTCTCCCCCGATTAGACTGTAAGCCCGTTAATGGGCAGGGATTGTCTCTGTTGCCGAATTGTACATTCCAAGCGCTTAGTACAGTTCTCTGCACATAGTATGCGCTCAATAAATACTATTGAATATTCCCTGCCCACAAGGAGCTCTCAGTCTGAATTAAGTGCTTACTTTGCCCAGAGCACTGTGCTTAGTGTTGGGGAAGAAATTCACAGGTGAAAATAAGATGTGGTCTGTGGCCCTCGGGGGGCTCACAGCCTGAGAATAAGAGAGGGGAGAGGAGGTAGACGATAGACGCATAAGGAAGGATGAAGCAATAAAAACCACCAAACAAGATAAAGTACAAGTCAGTGATATGTTCCAGAAGGATACTTCACTGTGGCTTAGAGGAGCAGTTTTTGGCTTCTTGCAGCTCAGAATCCAACAGCAACCACGGCCTTCCCGCTGTGGAGAATAACTCACACTGATGCCACTTCCTCATCCTGGCAGCGACTCAACCAACTGAATGTGGGCGGTAAATGACAGAAAAGTAAAAGCTGAGCCCAATTAATGAATGGTATTCATTGAGCACTCACTATGTGCAGTCTAAGGAGTCTTCGTGGCTTATCTCAGTAGGCAGGAGTACAGTGGGTTCAGTGTCAACCTGTTTTGCCAGGGCAGAAACCAAGTGGCTCTTGGGAGGAGAATCCAGTCCAGAATATTAGGATGACACCGAGAAATGTGAATTCTTGCCTAAATCGTAGAACATCCAGTCCAGCTTATGGAGAGATAGATCTGTGGACCACTGCACTGTCACCTTAAGAGAAGCTCCCCTGAATGAGGAACTGGCGTTTTCACAAGAGGCAACTCTTGCTCCCTTTCTGCATGGCACTACTGGGTTGAGCAAAGAGCCACTTGGTCATGGAAGGGGGATGGGAAGTGCTAATGATGCTATGTTAGATAGTCCACTAGAGTGTCAGCTCCTTGTGGGCAGGGAATGTGTTGCTTCTTTGTTTTATACCTTCCAAGTGCTTAGTTCAGAGCACTGCGCCAAGTGAGCACTCGATAAATCCTAATTCCTATACTGCCTCCCTCCACCTTGAGTGGACTGAGTTAGTCCTGAAGTCTTCAGGGATCAAGAAGAAAGTGAGAAGCAGCAAGATGAGAAGCAGCATTGCAAAGTGGATAGAGCACGGGCTTGGGAGTCAGAAGGTCATGGGTTCTTTCCAGCCACCACCCCTCCCCCCCCCCACACTTATCAGCTGTGTATCCTTGTGCAAGTCACATCACTTTGCTGTACCTCAGTTACCTTAACTGGAAAATGGAGATTGAGACTGTGAGCCCCACATGGGACAGGGACTGTGTCCAAGCTGATTTGCTTGGCTCCTCCCCAGAGCTTAGTACAGTGCCTGGCACATAGTAATCACTTAACAAATACCATAATTATAATTATTATTATTATTGTTAGAAGGAAGGGAATAAGGGAATGGGACACTTGAGACTCAAGTCCTGGAGCCAGCAGCAGGACAAATGCAATATTTCTTCCCAGGCCCTTCAGGTCAAGCAGAGAGCTTTATTCTGGGTCCATGGCTCTGCCCAGCCTCATGCAGCCTTCAGGTTACCTGCCAAGGCCACCCTTAGATTCAGGGATGAATTGGAGCTATATTACAGAGCAAGAAAACAAAATTCTGAGGTTAAATATTTATCAGCCTCCTCAATGACCTCCCTGCCTCGTGTCTCTCCCCACTCCAATCCTTTCTCCAGTCTGTTGCCCAGTTTATTTTTCAGCCCACCTCTCCCCACTTCTCACGAACCTCCCATAGTTGCCCATTCACCTCCTCTTCAAACAGAAACTCCTTACCGTTGACTTGAAAGCCCTGAGTCACCTTGCATGCTACTGCTTTACCTCACTGATTTCATACCACAACTCAGCCCGCACACTTCCCTCCTCTAGTAACAACTTAGTTTAGCCTGATCTTATCTGCCTCACCCCCAACCTCTTGCCCACGTTCTCTCTGGCCTGAAACTCCCTCCCCTTCATATTCCACAGACCACCAATCTCCCTGCCTTCAAAGCCTTAATTAATTCATTCAGTCACTGTGTGCAGAGCACTGTACTAAGCACTTAGGAGAGTACAGTATAACAATAACCAAACACATTCCCTGCCCACAATGATCTTAAAATCACATCACCTCCAAGAGGCCTTCCTTGATTAAGGCCTCATTTCCCCTACCCCTTCTCCCTTCTGTATCACCTATACACTTGTATCTGGCATCTGTACCCTTGAAGTCTCGATATTTTCCTCATGGCACTTATGAACATAGTCATAATATATTTTAATGATGGATTTTAAGAATCTACCAAAGCCCGCTATAGTAGAATCCAGGTATCTCCATTTGGTGAACTACCCAATAGAAAATGCTCCTCAATCGATCAATCAGTCTGTGACATTTATTGAGCTTATTGTGTGCCGAGTACTTGGGAGAGTCCTCTGCAGTCAAGTTGATAGACATGTTCCCTGCTCACACATCTTCATTTTGATAAGATTCATGGAAAAGAGGTGGTCTTTTTTAATGGTCATTTCCCATTTAACATAAATGCTGCAAGAAGTGGCAGTTCAGGGGAGAGAAAGAGAAGCTTTTGTTTCAGAATAAATTTTGAAGGATTAGTTGAGCTCAAAATGAAGGAGATAATTTTTCTCTTACTGAAGAAAATATTGTTTCAAAGTAAAAGATTAAAAAGGGCTTATGTTGTTTCTCTCAACCTGTTTTTTTTAAAGCCACAGGCAAGGTATAGATCCCAGAAGAGTAGCATTGTTAAGAAAAAAAATACTTTATAGTGAGAGTCTTTTTCCAGGGAGTGTATTTTTTTTCTTGTATTTTCCAAGAAAATACCTTTTCCAGGAAATGACATTTTACTAAAAAATAGGGTGAGCTTCTAGTGTAATTTCACTTTTTAAAAAGCCCAAATCTGACACCCTTCAATAGTAGGCTTGTGTAGTAGCAGAGCAATCTGTTTGAAATTCCTTGTTTCAAGAGTTATGACTGTAATAATGAAGGGATATATTTATAATTACTATAAGGAAAGGAAAACAAAAATCAATATTGCTTTTGTGTGCTTCAGGCGATGCAGTGCTGAATGGTAAAATGTTATAAATGGACTAATAGAGGCAAGCCCTTGTGTATGTTTCAACTGTAGCTAAATTATAGATAAATTAGAGGGTGCAATTAGTAAGAATAGGTTTTAAATGAGAGAAGCATTCATTTTTAATTAAAGAACAATTTTGAAATGAATTGATGTTAACAACTAATGCTGGATTTATACGATTAAGACAAAAAAATCAAGTCATAATGAGTCAAATGGTTTATTGGCATCCAGTTCCTTTGAGAAGCGTAATGTTACTAGAGAAACCTCATTGTGTTACAGTCATTCTAAGTAAGGGTAATGGATTGTAGCAGCTTCAGGTTGTGTTGGGATTCGAGAGGAGTGTTGTCTGTTGGTCCTGTTTAGCCTAACCATGATGACAAACTTTGTTTTATGAAGCAGTCTAAAATCCAGTTTCATAAGTCAAAGGTTAAACCAACTTAATAAGGTGTCAGCCTACCTTACCTGATACTGCAGCTTCCACATTTTACATTGGAAGCAAGTAATTTAAAAGTGCCTGTGGTAGCCCAGAAGCTAAAATAGCCTCACTGAATTGAGTTCAACAAACTTGTTTTGCGTGAAGACCATCCAAAAGAGGTTCACAAGAGGTCTCAGAGAAACAGACCTAATTCTTAAATGTAAATTACAAGTTTGGGAAAGAACCCAAACATACTTCACAGGAGTGAAACCAAGAAAGACAGAAAGGATGACAAAGGAGATCAAGAGAGGGTGTTAGATTCTGTTAAACACTAAGAAATAGAATATTTTGGTTAGGGAAGATTGAACTTGCCTCTGCCCTTCCAAACTTCGATTCAGTAGTGAAAACTTGTTCAAAACCACAACTCTAATTAGAGGTTTTAGCTGCCAAATGACATGTTCTGCTTAAAGCCAAAGACGTATTATAGAGTAGTTCATGAATAACAGTGTAAGCTTTATGTTTTGCCACTGATTTTCTCCTGGGAAACAAATATAAATGAGTGATACCTCCCTGTTGACTTTAACTGTTAGAAATGCAAAGCATGCTGAAATTGTTCATAATTCTCTTCCAAAGGAAAGGAAATAGCATTTCAGTGGTTTTCCTTGGTGTCTCTTTGAGTTATAGTGGGACACAATTATATCTGTTAAATTATTCTACCAGACGGGAGGTTATTTTGTGTATTTAGCTAATTAAGCTGTAGAAGACTGGAATTATATCCCTACACATAAGAACCGTACCTGAATATAAACAACTGATTTTATTCCAGAGCTGTACTATGTAGTTAATAAACAATTTTTTCCCTAATTAGATTAATATCTGTCTTTTTGAGAAATGGACCTTATTGGGTACTTTGTATAGTCTGGATTTCTAGAATTAAAAAAAAAAAGTCCCAAAATCCAGAGACACAAAATCTGGCTTGAAAAGTTTGGACTGTCTATGATATGCAAACTGTTGCTAATATTGAAAGGAGGATATGGTCCATTCCTTCATGAAGTTGAACCATTTTGTATCTAAATGGTTATATCTTTGTTTTCCAACTTTGACCTCCTGTGTGAAAGGAAAATGTTAAAATAAAGGAAGTGAAAAAATTCTATGTTTTTTTTAATTTGGCAATTCAGTATGCTTTATAAAGACTATAACTTGTTAACCCCCACCAATTTTTTGCCGCTCTCCTTTGATATGTTAACTTGAAATGGGATCTGGTTTAAAATAAATCTATTTTATCACAGCGCTGAACTAAACCATGGAGTATTTGGCCTAAGGCTAATGAGTATAAACATTTAATAGCCTAAAATAAAATTGTTCTGTTCCCTGATTAGATATTAAAGCAAAAATATAATCATACTGAAAAGACCCCTGCTTTTTATTTCTCCCCCTTTTTGGGAATGGAAAGGACTTACCACAAGAAAAGTCGTTCCTCCCTCCCCCTCCCCAACACACTATATAAGGAGATAGGCAAAGCTTTTAAGATCTGAGGTCACATACTCAATGCTAATGTTCTTTCAGGTGGCCCAGTAATAGTATGCTGTTCAAAGATAAAATGAGAGAAATGGCTTTGAATAGCTCCCAAAATTATGACATCCACGTTCTAATCTAGAAGCAGCATGCCCTCTAGACTATAAGTTGTTGATGGGCATGGAATATGTCTGTTTATTGTTATACTGTATTCTCCCAGTGCTTAGTTTATTGGGGTCATGGAAAACTGTCATTTCACTAGACCATCTTCACCTCTCCCAGGAGCCTTTCCCTGCTTTATCTCCAATTTCCCCAATTTATATCCTCCGACTTTATATCCAAAGCACTTAGGTATCCACCAAGCCCCTACCACTTAAGAAAATACATATGTACATATGCATATACGTATATATACACACACATGCACACACATCACATAATCTATTCCTGTTAAATGTAATTTCTTTAAAGTGTCTTGTCTCCCTTCTCTTTGACTATTGGATCATACATGCAAGCATTGTACCCTCCCCAGTGCTTAGTACAGTGCTCTACACAAGCAGATGCTCAGTGTAAGTGATTGATTAATTGGGTGTGGACCATATGTGCCTTATTGGACCATTTGAGCAATAATGTCTGTATTGCAATCTCGGGCTGCTTTTTTGCCACCAGTGCATGTGGATCTGTGTCTTTCAACCTCAGCCAAATTTCTCTAGAGAAATTTGCCCCCATTATTCTGAAAGCAACTATCTTCCTATAGGAGGAAGGACCATAACATAGCAAAAATAAATACTGGCAAAATCCTATAACAAAAAATTGAACTGTTTAACCCGTTCCTCCAAAGCACCTTTACATTAATTATCTCACTTTGTCTCAAAAGGACCTTTTGAGGCTAAGGGGAGGAGCCAGTGTAATCGGTATTGGTTAGATGGAGAAACCGAAGCACAGAAACTGGGTGACTTGGCTAAAGTACACAGCAGGCCAATAACAGAGCTGGGACTGGAATTCTGGTGTTTGGAGCCAGACATAGGCATTGTGTCTGATCTGACTAACATATCTACCCCACTGTTTTGTGTTTTTATTGAGTGTTTACTGGGCACAGCTCTATTATAAACTCTAGGGAGATTACAATATGATAATAGACACATTCCTTGCCCTCAGTGAGCTCTCAGGCTAGAGAGGGAGACAGACATTAATATAAATAAATGAATTACAGATATGTACGTGAGTGCTGTGGGGCTGGGAGGGGAGGATGAATAAAGGGAGCAAGTCAAAATGATGCAGAAGGAAGTGGGAGTAGGGGAAAAGAGGCCATAATCAGGGAAGACTTTTTGGAGGAGATGTACCTTCCATAAGGCTTTGAAGGCAGGGATAGTCATTGTCAGATATGAAGGAAGAGGGTGTTCCCAGGAAGAGGTAGGACATGGATGAGGGGTCTACAGAGAGATAGAAACTACTTAATAAACTCTATTGTGTTTTTTTTAATTCTTATTATTTTTGTGTTCCTTCATGAAGTTGTCATTTCTTGATCATTAAAACAGAGAAAAGGCCAAAGGGGAAGATCAGATTTAAAAAAAAAAAATCCATAGATTGAAAGGGGATTGAATGGGAAACAGTTTTTTTCTTACTCCAGAAAGAGATAGGGACCATGACTAATTCCTACCTCAGTATTCCTTCCCAGCACTTGGTACAGTGCTCTGCACCACAAAAATAAATGTGAGTAGAAAGAGCACGGGCATGGGAGGCAGAGGTCGTGGGTTCTAATCCTAGCTCTGCCACTGATCACCTGTGTGACTTTGGGAAGTCTTTTGACTTCCCAGTGCCTCAGTTACCTCATCTGTAAGATGGGGATTCAGACTGTGAGCACCACATGGGATAAACTGATTACCGTATATCTACCCCAGTGCTTAGAACAGTGCTCAGTACATAGTAAGAGCTTAACAAATACCATCATTATATTATTATTATTACTGTATGATGTTGCAGGGGAATATATGATGCTCCCAGAAAAAGAATACATTTTTCATTTTCTGCTTCCAATTTCCCAGACCTTCCACCATGAGACTAGTTTACTTCATCTCACTGGTGCTGTGTTGTCCTCAGCAAGTCAGTTTCAAAAATGATCCTTGTACTTTCTGATACAATCATAAAAGATAGGACTGGTTGTTTGCATTCTAAATTTGACACTATAAAAAAAATTAAAGTCAAGTCAAAGCCGTTAATAGGTCCTATGATTTATAGAATACTACTACTCCAAGATGTCAAACTGCATGTATTCGGTTGGATGGATAACTAAGGCGTATCCCTATAATTCACTTTCCCCGTGGTTAACTCCATGCATGTGAGAATTATGCTAAAAATAGCACAAAGGAAAGAGAAATTAATATATGGACCATTGGAAATGAATTATAGTAATCATTTCAATATTATGTGAAGTCTTACTGTCCAAAATCACATTGTCTGCTTATTAAAAATTCTCTATTAAAAGAGATTTTACTCTTTAGTCAGTGTGAAAAATTGCAGTACTGCCAAAATAGTCACTCTGCCCAGAAAGTGGAGTTTGAATCTGTCACAGTCTAACTAATTAATATCTTCCTATGAGCTCTTGGATCAGGGTGGGCCAAAAATGGGTCATGCCTTTTAAGTGACCCATCTCTTAGGGTCTCCATTCCCTCCCTACCCGCCCCTCCTCCCCCGCAATTTTGGCTCTTGAATTCAGCCAGGCCTGGGCTGATCCCAAATAAACATACCATTACTCTGGATAGTTTGGGGGAGGGAGCAACTCTTGAGGCAGATAGAGGACCTGGGTTCTAATCCCAGCTCTGCCCCTGGCCTGCTGTGTGACCTTAGGTAAATCAATCAATTAATTTTATTTATGGAGCACTTATGTGTTCCCTGCACTGTATCAAGCGCTGGGGAGAGTAGAGTAGCATTGCCTAGTGGATAGAGCATGGGCCTGGAAATCAGAAGGCGTTATAAACCTGGCCCTGCCACTTGTCTGCTGTTTGACCTTGGGCAAGTCACTTTACTTCTCTGTGCCTCAGTTCCATCATCTGTAAAATGGGAATTAATACTGTGACCTCCAAGTATATTCCTACCTCAGTATTCCTTCCCAGCACTTGGTACAGTGCTCTGCACCACAAAAATAAATGTGAGTAGGACAGGGAGTATGTCCAATCCAATTATCTTGTATCTACCCCAGCACTTAGAATGGTGCCTTTCACGGAGTAAGCACTTAACAAGCACCATAATTATTATAGTTATTATTACGACACAACAATATAACAGGCACATTCCCTGGCCACAACTAGCTTACAGTCTAGAAGTGGAGGCAGATTTCCCTATATTCCTGTTTCTTCATCTGTAAAATGGGGATTAAATATCTGGTCTCCCTCCTGTTTAGACTGTGTTCCCCATGGGGGACAGGGACTGTTTATGATTTGATTATCTGGGTCAATCCCAAGGCTTAGTTTGGTGCTCTGGAAAGACTAAGCATTTAGCAGATAGTACAAATGTTATTACTAAAAGCCACTGAATGCAATCCCTCTCTTTTCTGCTCCAGGTGAAAAGGAGTCCATGGTAGTCCATGCTTTCAGTCAATCAGTCATATTGAGCGCTTACTGTTTTCAGAACACTCTACTAAGTGCTTGAAGATGTATAACAGACACATTCTCCAGCCAGAGCAAGCTTACAGTCTAGAGGGTGGGAATTCTCTGAAGATTTTTTTTCCCCAAAGACCAAAACCTGAAGAGCACTGTGTGTTTATTTAGCGTGTTCTGTGTGTGGCACACTCTGCTAAGTGGTGGACAGAGTACTATACAACAATAAACAGACACATTCCCTTTCCACAACGAGCTTACAGTCTAGAGGGGGAGACAGATGTTAATATAAATAAATTACCAATAGATATATAAGTGATGTGTAGCTCGGAGGGGAGGTGGATGAGGGAGCAGGTCAGGGTGAAGCAGAGGGAGTGAGAGAAGAGGAAAGGGGGGCTTAGTCAGGGAAAGCCTCTTGGAGGCCTCTTTCTTCTTTCTCTTCTGTCCCATCCTCTACTCTCTTTCTTCTCTTCTCTATCTCCATTTTTTCCCCATCCCTTCTCTTTCCTCTTTCATAGTCGAGGCTGCAGTTAAGGACTCATGGGAAAGGCAGGGTAGGGTAGGGTACAGTCCTGAGCCTATTCAGAGCTTCCTGCATAGGAGTGTCAGGCTGCTGTTCTTTAAGGCACTCTGCTGCTGTTTTGCACCCTGAAGTCTATGTTACAATCTCTCCCAGAAGTAAGGAAGATTATTTTGCCAAATAATCAAGTAAAAAGGAAAAAAAAAAACTCTGGATTTGATCAGAGGGGTTATTTAAAAGTCCAGAATTGCCAAGAACATTTCTGCATTCTTTATCTCTATATGTTTTCCTTTATCTATGTAATATTTGTAAGTATTCCTTTTATGGTTAACTCTAACCAAGAGAACGGGAAATTGGTGTCTGTTTTAAGAATGAACATTGCTTTTTGAAACTAAAGCTTATAGTTGTAAAACAAGCATGTCACCTTGATTAACTTTAGGATTAGCCCCGTATGTTGTTTGTGCCTTTGGAAAGCAATGCCACTACAAGGAAGATGATTTCTCTTGGATCTGTACTCAAAGTTCACTACCTGCACTTCAGGGGTCTTATTGTGATTTTGGTGTTCATTTCTTGGGATTCAGCTTCCTGTAACATTTAGTGTTGATCTTGAACAGAGTAACCCTGAACATAAACTCGGATGAACCACTTTTCTGAACTATCACAGGCAATTATTTACCCCAGCACTTAGAACAGTGCTTGGCACATAGTCAGTGCTTATCCGTTACCATAATCATCATTATAAAGGGTGTTATCTTCAGTGTCTTGGCTTTCAGTGCCCCCAAAGCAGCATTTATATTGATTGCCTATTGTTTTTAACCAATCGATAGTATTATTGAGAGCTTAATGTGTACAGAGCACTGTACTAAGCCTGGAAAGGTATATACAATAGAACTAGTAGACACTATCTCTGTGCCTCAGTTCCCTTATCCGTAAAATGGAGAGAAGAGTGTGAGCCTTATGTGGGACAGGGTCTGTGTTCGACCTGATTACCTTGTATCTACCCCAATGCTTCGAACAGTGCTTGGCACATAGTAAGTGCTTAACAAGTACTGTCATTATGATTGTCCACAAGGAGCTTACATTCTTCAGGGTAAAACAGGCAATAGAGAAATAGTAGAGTTTAAGCACTTGGGTGAATAATAATAATAATTATGGTATTTGTTAAGCGCTTACTACTGCGGAGCACTGTTTGAAGCTCTTGGGTAGATATAAGGTAATCAGATTGTCCCACGAGGGGTTCACAGTCTTAATCTCCATTTTACAGATGAGGTAACTGAGGCACAGAGAAGTTAAGTGGCTTTCCCAAGGTCAAACAACAGACGAGTGGCGGAGCTGGGATTAGAACCGACGTCCTCCAACTTCAAAGCCCATGCTCTTTCCACTAAGGCACGCTGAATACTGTAAAATTGGTAGCCTTGATTCCTGCCTTCCAGTAGCTTACCGGTCTAGGGGTGGAGATAGATTCTTAAAGTACATAAAGAATGAGTCAGTGAAGTATCAAGAAATGTGCATAAGTGCTAAAAAAAAAAATGTGAGTACTTAAGTGCTTAGTTGGCAGTTAAGTGATCAAATGGTATTTGGAGGATGCTTTGAGATTAGAAATTAATCGAAGAAACCCTCCTGGAGATATGATTTTAGAAAGTCTTGGAAGCTGGGATGCAATAGTGGGTCCCGCTAGGAAGAGGAAGGGTTTGAGCAAGAACGACAGTACCAAGATAGCCTGATAGATATGGCCACTGGTGATGGTGTCAACCTAGAAGAAGAGGATTTTGGGGGGAAGATTATTTGTTGGATATATTGAGGATGAGGAACCAGTGAGACCTCCAGATGCAGATGTCCTCAAGAAAGGAGGGAAATGCTAAATGGCAAAGGAGATGGTAGAGTATATAAACATGTTTTAAAGTAGTATTTTGATGTATTTATGAGTCAATGGTATTTGAGTGTTTACTCTGTGCAGAGCTTTGCATTAAACTCTTGGGCAAGCATAATGCAATATTGTTGGTAGACATGTTCCCCACCCACAAGGAATACTTAGTTGAGAATCTCTAGAATCTTAGGAATGTATCAGAAAAATAATGGGTAAAGGTTATTCTCACCATGCCTGTTAATTGTGCCCTCTCTGATTCCTGCATCCAATCAAAATTTTTGGTTTGAGGTTTCAAAGCTCCGAAA
This sequence comes from Ornithorhynchus anatinus, assembly GCF_004115215.2. Taxonomy (NCBI): domain Eukaryota; kingdom Metazoa; phylum Chordata; class Mammalia; order Monotremata; family Ornithorhynchidae; genus Ornithorhynchus; species Ornithorhynchus anatinus. The sequence goes on along the minus strand of NC_041735.1, from coordinate 61,485,881 downwards.
ATTCTTCAATTGCTTTAATTTCTTATCAGAAGACTCCTGCTTGTTTGGTAACTGTGGAAACTGTAATGGGCATGTCCATTGTAACCAAATGGCCATATGGCCAAGAAAGGATTTAAAGTCTAAGTTCCTGACTCCATATCACAAACCCTTTTCACTGGGCCACTTGGTGAAATCTTCCTCTTGTCCTTTTTTGGAAACTCACTGTTATTTTAGAATAAATTCTCCATGATACACTGCTGACCCAGAATACAGAGTTTTCCAAGTTTGGAGTAAGATAGACTTTTAAGTGGGCACAGAAAGGAGACACACTTTTTATCCCCTTTGCTTGTCTGTGATTGCCTTCTCCTGCTCTGTAGAGTTGGTTGGGACTGAAGAAGCATGGTTAGTGCTGTGTATTTCCACAAAGGTATTCTTTAGTAAGCTGATGTAAAGAAGAAACACACTTTTCTGGAGTCAAAAAAATAATATGTATTAAAAACTTTGTTTCAAGCAGTTTACTGCCATTTCCCATATGAGAAACTGAATTGATTTAGGTCAAATGACAAGTCCATAATAGAGGTGGTAGTTTGCCCTGATCCAGGGATTTCAATGATTGATCTTTTGTATATTTTATGCTAATACCTTAAATCTCAGCAGTTGCTTCTCAGTATAATAATAATAATAATGGCATTTGTTAAGCGCTTACTATGTGCCAAGCACTGTTCTAAGTGTGATGGGATACAGGATAATCAGGTTGTCCCACATGGGGCACACAGTCTTAATCACATTTTACAGTTGAGGTAACTGAGACACAGAGAAGTTAAGTGATTTGCCCAAAGTCACACAGCTGTCAAATGGCGGAGCTGGGATTAGAACCCATGATCCCTGACTCCCAAGCCTGGGCTCTTTCCACTGAGCCATGACTATAAAATGTCTACTATGGAAGACTATGGAAGTCATGTTATTTGGCGTTTTTATGCCTTGAGGAGCATTCTAGAGAATTTGTCTGAACCTCTTTTTTTCCCCAATCATTTTTGGGTTGCCTTTTTTTTTTTTGGAAAGCAAGACTTAAATATTCACCAGATTGGTCTTACCCCTCATTTTCAGGTAAGCTACCATTTGTTTCAATGAGGATAGTTTTTTATTTAACATTTAAATGAAATAGTTGAATTTAGTGGTATCTCCTGTGCAAGGTGATCTTCTCCAAAGGCACATAAATTCAGTTGTAGGTACATGCAAAGGTTGCCTTCTGTTTTGTGATTGACTGAAATGCAGAGTGTAGTGACTCTGTGGTAAAAATAGAAAGGCAATCAATGCCACTGGGCATGAAACACATTCATATACACGGGGAACATCTCCCCGTGAGTACTCAAGAGCTTTCATGTCAGAGCCTTAAGGATTTACATCACATTACTCAGTAGTTGGGATGGTAATATTCCACCATTTGGATACACTGAGGATTAAATATAGAATTAACCCTTACTGCAAACTGAATCGGCGCAATAGGGGATTCATTCTGCTACTTGATGACTGTAACTACCGCTGAGTTGAGGTACATGGGTAATGTTCACAGCAAGTTTGCAGACCATTACATAGTAATATCTGGCTTCCAGAGCCCCCTACTGTCTTGATGGCTTGGTGACAGGTCATAACTGCTCCAATCACTCAAAAGTAGGAACACAAAGGCAAAGTCTTCATCTGATTGCCTAGATCATGGAGCCTGAACCCTGAGAAGCAGCATAAATCGCTAACCACATAGGAGGCATTAAGAACCAGTACAAACAGGCTCCAATAACAGACAGAGTTATCATGTGGAAGGTTGGCCTGAGCTCTTGGTAATCCTGTCTTGTATGGATGTGTTATATGAAATGAAATGCTCACCTTGTGTTTGGTATGGTACAGATAGATAAAAAAGCATGCCTATGGCTCTTAGCAAGATGGTAAGCAGGGGAAAAATATACTCCTTCCCCAAAATAAAATAGAGGAACACCTTAACTTGAGTATAACCTGAGTATCTGTCCTTTAAATAGTTAAATTCTACATTATTCTGGAAAAAACATAATTGACCCACAGTATTTGCTGAAATTCTTTCCACATGACCAGGCTTAAACAAGGAGAAGCAGAATACTTAGTGGAAAGAGCATGGGCCTGCAAACCGGAAGACTGGGTTCTAATTTTGGCTCCACTTCTTGTCTTCTAGGTGACCTTGGGCAAGCCACTTTTCTTTGCTTCAGTACCATGGCCTAGTGGATAAAGCAAGGGCCTGGGAATCAGAAGGACCTGAGTTCTCATTCTGGCTCTGCCACCTGTCTGCTTTGTGACCTTAAGAAAGTCACTTCCACTTCTCTGGGCCTCTGTTCCCTCATCTGTTAAACGGAGCTTAAGACTGTGAGCCCTGTGTGGGATAGCGACTGTGTTCAAGCCGATTATCTTGTATCTGCCCCAGAGCTTAGAACAATGCTTGGCACATAGTAAATGCTTAACAAATACCATTAGTATTATTATTATTGATGTTGTTAGCCTCACCTGTAAAATGGGAATTAAATACCTTTAGAATATAAGCCCCATCTTGGACAAGGACTTTGTCTGGTCTTATTGTCTTGTTTCTATTACAGTACTTACCCCATAGTATGCATTTAACAAATACCACAATTATTTTTATTATGCCATCTAGTACACACAGATTCCTTAGAGGTCATATGAATGCACAGAGTGATGCCCCTCTGCATACAGAAGCCCAGTGTCATGCCTGATGTAAGAGTGAAAAGTGAGTTTTATAATGAGCTAAGGAGAGGAATGGATTAGCTGTTAGTAATAATAATCATTTTTAAATGCCTCATATCCACTGAGGTAGGTATAAGGTAATCAGGTCTGACAGCCTCTTCCCCTTATGAGGCTCACATATGAGTGGGAGGGAAAGCAGGTTTTTTTCCTCCCAATTTACAGATTAGGAAACTGAGGCACAGAGAATTTGTGATTTACCAAAGCTCACACTACAGGCAAATGGCAGAGTGAGGAATAGAACTCAAGTCATTTGACTACCAGGCCCATGCTCTTTCTACTAGGTCATGTCGCTTCTCCATGTGAAATGGAAAATTATTTCAGGCAGAAGATCTTCAGTGGTAGCTTGTTCACGTTCTGTGCTACAGGAGTGGAACAAATTCTCTGCAATCCCAGCTGGAACATCACAAGTCACAGGCGATTATTGCTGTAATGAAGCATTCATTGAGTACAAGTTTTCAGATTTAGGCAGGTATGCAGCAGTAGGAGCCAGAAAGATCATTTCACTTCTATTTAAGCCCAAATTCATCTGAAAAAAAGAAAATGAGAAGATATTTGTTCCAGTAATCACATTTAATCTCAAAATGCCTTAAATCAGAGCTACGTTGGGTTGGTATATTGAAATATTCCTTCTGCCATAATTCCAGTTGTTTTAGAAGCATTTTTCCGAAGATTATTTCCAATGGTTTCAGCCTATAATGGGATGACAACTTCCCAGCATTCAGTTTTGCAATAAATTATGTGCCTATAAGCCGTCAAAATCTGTCCCCATAGAGTTGTCTTCCTTTTCCCGTGAATCAGGCCAAAGGGTCTGAGAAGACCCAGGGTTCTCAACTTGGGGGTTATTAGGTTTCACCTATGAGAGAGTTAAGAGTGGATTTAATACTGTGCAATAAATCTTCCCATGACCTCACTGTGCTTGAGGTGCTCAACTGCCTGTTAGCCGTGGTGTCTGCTCCTAGATAGCCCGAGTGGAATTTTGTTTGTTTGGTTGGTTTTGTTTTTCTACCTGGTGTCGCATACTTGAACTGAGAGGTGAAGGGTGAAGGGGGAAAGCTATGTCTGTGTTCATTTGTACTTATTTTGAATGAATCTTTCCCTTGCTTCAAAGCCCTACTGAAAGCTCACCTCCTCCATGAAGCCTTCCCAGACTAACTCCCCCTTTTCCTCTGCTCCCCCTCCCCATCGCCCCGACTTACTCCCTTTTTTCTACCCACCTTCCCAACCCACAGCATTTCTACATGCACATATTTATAATTATAATGCTGTGTATTTTTATTAATGAAATAGATGTCTATAATTCTTTTTATTTTTAATGATTCTACTGTTGCGTGTTTAGTTGTTTTGATGCCTATCTCCCTCCTTCTAGACCGTGAGCCTGCTACGGGCAGGGATTGTCTCTATTTGTTGCTGAATTGTTCTTCCTAAGAGCTTAGTATGGTACTCTGCACACAGTAAGCGCTCAATAAATATGATTGAATGAATGAATGAATGAATGAATATAATTGAGTAGCCACCTTTTACTTCTGTTTTGGTATTTCTAGGTCATGGTGTCTCTTGAGAGGAAGAGTGGGAATAGGAAATTGTGACCCTATTCATATATTCCTTTCGCTTATCCTTATTTTTGTGTTTCTCCATCCCCAGCCTCCGAGCCCAACTTGAAGGTGCGCTCCAGATTAAAACAGAAAGTGGCAGAAAGGAGAAGCAGTCCCCTACTCAGGCGAAAGGATGGAAATGTCATCACTTCATTCAAAAAACGAGTGTTTGAGGTGACAGGTAATTGAGGATGAGTAATTTTCTATCGCCCATTTGGAGCAGAGATGAAACAAACTAAAATATACTTATGCATAGTGCATGTTGAAGAGATTTTGGGCAGGCTTCAGTGGTAAAAGGGAAAAAAAGAATTTTGCCCAAGGGCTGAAGAGTTAAATCTCCAGTAGTTCCTGAGACCATTAGCTCCCCTATCACAGTTAAACAGGAAATGAATGAATGGCTGAGCTATGTGTCAATCAGGAAACCAAGGTAGTAACTGGGAAGCCCCAAAGGTTACCTTAATCTCTACAGAGGGGCAGTGAAATTTGGGAATGCCAGCCACGAGTTTATCGTTTTTTAATGAAATTTGATCATATATGAACAGAGGAGACTCTAAAAATCCTCCCCTGCCTCCTACCCACAACATGCACCATTAATGCACAAAAATACATCGGGGAATTTTAAACCATCTATGGAGTATTCAAACTTTGGTTATTCTGCAGAGTTACTGAGCCTGCAGATGGTTTTTGGGGTTTACTGGATAATTGGGACAGGCCACATGAGCTGGCTGTTTTCTCCTTCTGTGAAGAGAAACAATCTGTCACCTTCCCCAGTCCCTAGTGGCAGTCTCCTTATGGATTTACGTCACGGTATGGATGGAAGCAGACTGAACAAGTTGGGAAATTCAAGCTGACGTCTTGCACTGTCTCGCCTGGACTCTTCAACTTGTTATGAAATGAGAGATCACCTAGGGATCCACTGATCAGGAACAACGGACCAACTTCCATCCCAAGACTTCCAAATTGAAAATCTGTATGGAAAAATTGATTATAATGCCAGTGGTTGTTGTGGTGCCATTTAGCCAGTCAGTCAGCCGTATTTATTGAGCGCTTACCGTGTGTAGCGCACTGTACTAAGTGCTTGGAAAAGTACAAAACAACAAAGGCATTCCCTGCCCAGAATAAGCACTCCCTTCCCTGTATGGAGTTCAAGGATCCAGCAGGCAGACAGGAGCATAGCATATTTAGAAGGGCATGCAAAGTTTTGTGTGTGCAGAACCAATGGACAACTATCCTCAAATGCATTTGCCTGTCAGGATGGAAAGATCGACTTGTTCCTTTGATTAGACTAAAATGTTTGAGAGATCCGTGAGCAGTAGAGACACAGATGAAGTTTTAAAAGCATCGGGAAGACATAAATTTATAGTAGTAATTATGGTATTAAGTTCTCATTACATACCAAAGCACAGAGATAGGTGCTGAGGTAGATGTAAAATAGTTCGATCTAATATAATTCCTGGCCCCATATGGATCAAATCAATCAATCAAATGTATTTGTTGAACATTTCCTGGGTGCAGAGCTCTGTTCTAAGCATTTGGAGAGAACAATATAACAGAGTTGGTAGAAATGTTCTCTTCCCACAAGTAACTCACAGCCTAGACGGAGTCAAAATCTATGAGGTAAGAAGAGCTAGTATTTTGTCCCCATTTTACAGGTGAGAAATTGAGGTCCAGAGAGGTAGGTGATTTGCCAGTGGCAAAACCAGGACTAGAACCTAGGTCCTTTGACTCCCAGACCTTGTACTTTCTACTAGGCCATGCTTATTCTCAAAATGCATCTAACAAGAAATTAGAGGGAGTATTTTTGTCGACTTTCTCTATAAATAAGTTTATGCACACTGCATATGTTGTACAAAGAATTGGTTAATGATATAGGTGTCTTTCTGATTTGAATATCAGGGAATTATAATTGGAAAGATGGTTTTAAGGGAATATATAGTACCCTTCCCCAATGCGGATCGTATTTCTACATAATTCCTTAATACCAGCTCATAGGCTGTGATGAAACTAGATTTGTTATTCATCATAATCAACAACTTCCATTTACTATATACTTACATTCTTTTTCTCCTTCTCCTCCTCCATCTCCCCTTCTCATGCTGGCATTTGCTGTGTTGTAGACCAAGTTCATTATTCATGTTCTCCAAAGAGAGAATTTGAGATGAATTTACTTTAAAACATATTCGATCCACCTTGGTTAAAATGTCTTAAACATTTAAACTTTCCCTGGTTTTCATTCTATTAAAGATTATTTTTAAAGTTAATTTTTGATAAAGCATCCAATGCAATGTAGATGATACATTCATGTTAATATTAGAAAAATCACAAATGTATTATAATAAAATCAGGTACAAGAATTAAATTTTCAAATGTTTTCTGCCCACCTAGATAAACCAGAAGTGAGGTAGATTTAATTTTGTGTATTGAAGATCAGCAGAAATAACAAGACAAATTCCACAGCTAAAGATTCTTTTGAATCATTCCCATTTTCATTATGGAGGCCATGAACTAAAGAAATTCAGCATGTGGTCAAAAGCAGAGAAGAGATAAACAAAACATTCTGGGTTTTTTTTTAGGTTTTGATACTGTTACGAGCTTTTCTTTGCTACAGACACCTTGTGGAATTGCTCTTCATTTTAACACCCTAAGATTCATAACAATCCTTTTTTTTTACATGAAACTTGGTGCCATTGCTGATCAGTAACAATCAGTGTTACTAGACTGTAAGCTCGCTATGGGCAGGAAATATGTCTGCTAGTTTTGTTCTATTCTACTCTCCCAAGCACTTAGTATTGTACTCGGTCCATAGTAAGCACTCAATAAATACCATTGATTGAATGTTGCTTTAGTTGTTGCTTTGAGCAGTAATTCTTAGTTAACAATAAGGCAATATTTTGCTGAATAAAATATACTCTCTCCCATCAGAACTGAGATCAGGGAAGACAGTTGACAGTGGGTAATTATTAACAAAATTATTTTTGTTTCACTTCAGGGGCTAGACTTTTCAACAAATTGAAAGAAAGACGTTTGAAAGACAATAATTTTTTTTCTTAAGATTGCCAAAAATCTATAGATCCAAGATCAATTTTCCTATGTTTTTGTAGATAACAATCCTGTCAAACTGCAATGGAAGATTTCTAGATTACCGACTGGTGACCTAATCTCTCTAAGTAGCCATCAAAGAGGTAGATTACTAAATGGGAATTATCTCTAACTGGTTATCCACATTCAGGCTAATTCATCAATCAAACAATAGTATTTATTGAGCGCTGACTGTGTCCAGAGCACTATGCTAAGCACTTGAGAGAGTACAGTTTGGTAGAGTTGGTAGACATAATTCTTGCCCTGAAGGAGCATAGTCTGTTGGAGGAGATAGACATTAAAATAAATGAAGTATATGGACATAGGTGCTGTGGGGCTGGAGTGTGTAGAGAATCATAGGGCTAATAGTAGAACATTCCAAAGTTTAGTCCAGACAGTAAGGGACTATCACTAGGCCTCATGGAGTGATGGCATGTTATCATGACCTTTGCAAGTCTGCTTGCTCCATCATTTTTATCACTTTTAGCAACAGGACTGAGCAGGGCAACACATGCTTCCTTTTCTTTTTACTCATCAGTTGCTCAGGCAGCAATTAAGTGCCTAAACAATTTGGGTTCTTCAGGAAAAGTAAAATTCTTTTGACTTTTTTTTTCCTCACTGGGCAAAGAAACAAAAAAGAGTGACATAAAACGACCAGAAATGTAACAAAAGAGACATGTACAAGGACCAAATATTTTACAGTAGTAAATAATCCATTACTGTAAGGCCCTCTTACTTACCAAAATTTGGAATGATTGTACCCTAAGCAGAATATTGCTAATCGTAATTAGAGTCAGCGTTTTGGTGTTGCATTCCAATGAACTTCTATCTTTGTGGATTTTGTGGGGTTTTTTTTTTGCTTTTGCTTTTTCCCAGAATCCTCTGTCAGTAGCAGCTCTCCAGCATCTGGGCCCAGTTCACCAAGCAATGGTCCTACTGGAAATGTAACAGAAAACGAAGCATCAGTTTTGCCGTCAACTCCTCACGCTGAGGTAAGAACATGCTATCCTTATCCTTTTGGGATCAGAAAATGAGAGTTCAAGGCAAGAGTCCAGTGACCAAACTACGGAGCGCCATCTTGTTTCGTGCCAGATCACCTCTTTGTAAGGAAATTAGATTTTGCTACATGAGGAATAAAATCTCCCAGCTTTTAGTAAAACATGAAGGAAAACCTGTCCTTGGCAGGAATCAGAAGGCACCAGTATTCATTCACCAATTAATGTTTATTTAATGTGAGGATGAGTGGGTTATGCCATTACATTAGATGTGGTATCCACTCTTTAGTGGTTTGAATCGATTCCATGAAAAATTCTCAAAGGACCAATCAGATTATTTTTAACCAGGCCTACATAGGCCAATGTTGTTGAAAAACAATGTATATTCGACACAGTATTTTTATTGTTGCTGGGGGTTGCCTATATTTCAACGTACTGTCTTAGTCCGTTCAAGATAATGTTACTTAGGGTCTCTGAAGTTACCTTTTTGCCCTCAATGTATGGAAACCAAATAGGTTTTCCTTTAGAAAATTGCTGCAATATTTGTGTAATATCAATCAATGAATGGTGTTTACTGAGCAATTACTGTGTGAAGATCACTGCATTGAGCACTTAGGAGAGTACAACAGATTAGGTAAACACAATTCTTGTCCTCAAGGAGCTAGGATTCATAATTACCATTGGAGAGAAATGTACTCAACCTCAACCTCTGGAGAAGTTCAGCCTTTCACCAAGATTTTCTAAACAGCCATAGCTCATTATTTCTGCTGGAGGAGGGCCAAGTTTCCTCTGTCTTTGTGGTTTTCTCATCTATCAGGTGTAAAAAGTAAACAAAAGAAATCTCCCCAACTCAAACAGGAGTGGGCAGTTTTCTGGCTCGTGGACCGCTGACTTCATTATTTGGCTGACTGTAGGCTAGCCCACTCTGCCAAGCTGAGGAAGGGGGGAGGCGGGGTTGGCTGAAAGGTACATCCACCTGTGCTAGAAGGAGTCTAGCACACTCCAGTTCTTAATGTCTTATCACAGTGAGAGGTTGCTAGCGACACCCACCACTTCAAAGGAGGGAGAGAGGGAGGGAGGGAAGTCTAGTCCAGGTAGAGTCAGGCTGTATCCATTGTAGGGTTTTGTTTTTGCCCATTTCTGGCTTAAAGTAATAGCATAGATTAGTACACTTCCAATTGCTTAGTACACTTCCAGTGGGCGCTCAATAAATACTTTTCTATTTGAGTTAGGTCTATTGGGCATTCATGATTCTTCCTGCTCCTTTGGCCATCTGAAGTCCTTACCGTCAGTCAGTGAATTGTTTTTATTGAGCGCCTACTGTGTGCAGAGCACTGTTCAGTATTCATTCATTCAGTTGAATTCATTGAGCGCTTACTGTGTGCAGAGCACTGTACTAAGCACTTAGAAATTACAATTCACAACCGAGACAATCCCTACCCAACAATGGGCTCACAGTCTAGAAATAGCAATGAACAGACACTTTCCTTGCCCATAATGAGCCTGTGAGCAAGAAGGCATACTGCTTGTAGATTAGAATGTGGCTCTCATAGTTTAGGGTGTTATTCATGCTCCAACACACTATAGAGCCATTTCTCTCATTTTATCATTGAACAGTAATCTGGTACGAAATATGACATGTTTCCCCAGATGAATACAACACTTTTAAGTCGATTAATCAATGATATTTATTGAGTATTTACTGTGCACAGAATACTGTACAAAACACTTCAGAGAGTACAGTACCATAGAGTTGGTCGACATTATCCTTCTCATCAAGAATCTAACAGTCTGCTCTTCGAGTCCAAAAATTGCATCTACTAACTGTATTATATTCTACCATGTGTTTAATATAGTATTCTGCGCAGAGTAAATGCCCTATAAATGCTATTGATTTGTAGATCACAACTTCTTTAAGATAAATATATCACAGTATTTACTTCAGGATTCTGCACCTATTAGACACTCATTAAATAGTAAGCAGTAAGTATTAATAGAATTTGAGCACCACTGGAAAGCAATGTACTCTTGCAAAGTACTTTTTTATTTTTTAACAGTATTTGTTAAGTGCTGACTATGTGCCAGGCACTGTTCTAAGCACTGAGGTAGATACAAGCTAATCAAGTTGGACACAGGCCATGACCCAAAATTTGAATCCCCTTTTACAGATGAGGTAACTGAAGCTGAGAATTTAAGCTACTGGCCCAAGGTCAGACAGCATACAAGTGGCAGAACTGAGATTAGAACCCGGGTCCTTCTGGCTCTCAGGCCCATGGTCTATCCACTAGGCCACACTACTTCTCTTCCACTTGAAGCATGCACTCCAGTTGTTGGAAAGAACTTTTGTAGAAGCCCAGAGAGTGATCACTCTGAAAGGAGGATTGCCAGTCACTCGGGGGGACCACTTGAAGTCAGGATTACTTCCAGAAGATAACAGCTCTCCGTCTCAGTGTCATGGCTCCCAGCAGTGACTTGAAAGCTGTCCTGTGAGAGATCCTTCAGGTATCCACATGATACAGCTCCTTCAGCTTCTGTTTCTTAGAGTTAGGTCATTTTTTCTGAATAGAAGAGCACGAGGGACCAGATCCTGACTGGTCTTGATAGAATGGTAGGTAACCAGAATGGAGGGAGAAAGTTTTCTAGGAATGTCTCAGCAGCTGAAAGAATGGCGTGCATGGAAGCATTAGGGAGAATGAAAACATGTAGCAAGTAACAGGAAGGGTAGAATGTTTTCTCCTTTTTAATTGTTTTTACCATTGATTATGTATGCCTTAATTCCGTAAATTGGATAACCTTGATTGTATAAGTACATGAGTAAGTGTGATAATCTGAGCATGGATTATATGAAGACAAAAAATGTACTAAGTCCCAAAGCAATTTTATCTTCTCTCCACTATATAAAAGTAGTATTTGAGAATTACAGCTTATTCCTGTAATTTAAATGAATACTTTTCTGTAAAATATAGAATGGCCGAAATGTAGTGTGTGCTGCTTTAAGAATTCTTCTATGTCTTTACACTCAATTTTCTGATAGTGCAAAGATTACTTTCTTGATGAACCCCTTATAGAAGAAAGCTCACATTATAGTTCATGTGCTTTTTCTGACATTGTGCACATCGATAAATCATTCGTATGTATTGAGCGCTTATAATGTGCAGAGTACTGTACTAAGCACTTGGGAGAGTATGAAATAACAGAGTTCATTGATTCATTCATTCAATAGTATTTATTGAGCGCTTACTATGTGCAGAGCACTGTACTAAGCGCTTGGGATAAACAAGTCGGCAACAGATAGAGACAGTCCCTGCCGTTTGATGGGCTTACGGTCTAATCGGGGGAGACGGACAGACAAGAACAATGGCAATAAATAGAGTCAAGGGGAAGAACATCTCGTAAAAACAATGGCAACTAAATAGAATCGAGGCGATGTACAATTCATTAACAAAATAAATAGGGTAACGAAAATATATACAGTTGAGCGGACGAGTACAGTGCTGTGGGGATGGGAAGGGAGAGGTGGAGGAGCAGAGGGAAAAGGGGAAAAAGAGGGTTTAGATGCGGAGAGGTAAAGGGGGGATGGCAGAGGGAGTAGAGGGAGAAGAGGAGCTCAGTCTGGGAAGGCCTCTTGGAGGAGGTGAGTTTTAAGTAAGGTTTTGAAGAGGGAAAGAAAATCAGGTTGGCGGAGGTGAGGAGGGAGGGCGTTCCGGGACCGCGGGAGGACGTGACCCAGGGGTCGACGGCGGGATAGGCGAGACCGAGGGACGGTGAGGAGGTGGGCAGCAGAGGAGCGGAGCAAGCGGGGTGGGTGGTAGAAAGAGAGAAGGGAGGAGAGGTAGGAAGGGGCAAGGTGATGGAGAGCCTTGAAGCCTAGAGTGAGGAGTTTTTGAGAAGCAGCATGGCTCAGTGGAAAGAGCATGGGCTTTGGAGTCAGGGCTCATGAGTTCGAATCCCAGCTCTGCCACTTGTCAGCTGTGTGACTGTGGGTGAGTCACTTAACTTCTCTGTGCCTCAGTTCCCTCATCTGTAAAATGGGGATTAAGACTGTGAGCCCCACGTGGGACAACCTGATTCCCCTATGTCTACCCCAGCGCTTAGAACAGTGCTCGGCACATAGTAAGCGCTTAACAAATACCAACATTTTTTTGTTTGGAGCGGAGGTTGATAGGCAACCACTGGAGTTGTTTAAGAAGGGGAGTGACAGGCCCAGATCATTTCTGCGGGAAGATGAGCCGGGCAGCGGAGTGAAGAATAGACTGGAGCGGGGCGAGAGAGGAGGAAGGGAGGTCAGAGAGAAGGCCGACACAGTAGTCTAGCCAGGATATAACGAGAGCCCGTAACAGTAAGGTAGCCGTTTGGGTGGAGAGGAAAGGGCGGATCTTGGCGATATTGTAGAGGTGAAACCGGCAGGTCTTGGTAACGGATAGGATGTGTGGGGTGAACGAGAGAGACGAGTCAAGGATGACACCGAGATCGCGGGCCCGAGAGACGGGAAGGATGGTCGTGCCATCCACGGTGATAGAGAAGTCTGGGAGAGGACCGGGTTTGGGAGGGAAGATGAGGAGCTCAGTCTTGCTCATGTTGAGTTTTAGGTGGCGGGCCGACATCCAGGTGGAGACGACCCGGAGGCGGGAGGAGATGCGAGCCTCAAGGGAGGGGGAGAGGACAGGGGCAGAGATATAGATCTGCGTGTCATCTGCCCTAGAGATGGTAGTCGAAGCCGTGAGAGCGAATGAGTTCACCGAGGGAGTGAGTGTAAATGGAGAACAGAAGAGGGCCAAGAACTGACCCTTGAGGAACTCCAACAGTTAAAGGATGGGAGGGGGAGGAGGCTCCAGCGAAGGAGACCGAGAATGACCGGCCAGAGAGGTAAGAGGAGAACCGGGAGAGGACGGAGTCCGTGAAGCCGAGGTGAGATAAGGTATGGAGAAGGAGGGGATGGTCGACAGTGTCAAAGGCAGCAGAGAGGTCAAGGAGGATTAGAATGGAGTAGGAGCCATTGGATTTGGCAAGAAGGAGGTCATGGGTGACCTTAGAGAGAGCAGTCTCGGTAGAGTGGAGGGGACGGAAGCCAGATCGGAGGGGGTCTAGGAGAGAATGGGAGTTAAGGAATTCTAAGCATCGACTGTAGACGACTCGTCGTTCTAGGATTTTGGAAAGGAAGGGTAGTAGGGAGATAGGACGATAACTGGAGGGGGAAGTGGGGTCAAGAGCGGGTTTTTTTAGGATGGGGGAGACGTGGGCATGTTTGAAGGCAGAGGGGAAGGAGCCCTTGGAGATTGAGTGGTTAAAAATAGAAGTTAAGGAAGGTAGGAGGGCAGGGGCGATGGTTTTAAGAAGGTGAGAGGGAATGGAGTCCGAGGCGCAGGCGGAGGGGGTGGCACTTGCGAGGAGGGAGATCTCCTCTGAGGATACTGCAGGGAAGGATGGGAAAGTACGGGAGGGGGTCAGTGGGGGGGAGGGGAGAGGCAGAGGGGTGACTTTGGGGAGCTCAGACCTGATCGTGTTGATTTTCGTGAGGAAATAGGTGGCCAGATCATTAGGGGTGAGAGATGGGGGAGGGGGAGGAACAGGGGGCCTAAGGAGAGAGTTAAAGGTCCGGAACAATCGGCGGGGGTGACGGGCATGGGTGTCGATGAGGGAGGAGAAGAAGCTTTGCCTGGCGGAGGAGAGGGCAGAGTTAAGGCAGGAAAGGATAAATTTGAAGTGTGTGAGGTCGGCTTGGTGCTTGGACTTTCGCCAGCAGCGCTCAGCAGCTCGAGCATAGGAGCGTAGGAGGCGGACGGAGGAGGTGATCCGGGGCTGTGGGTTAGTGGAGCGAGAGCGGCGGAGGGAAAGGGGGGCGAGAGAGTCGAGATGAGTAGAGAGGGTGGAGTTGAGAGCGGAGACCTGATCGTCGAGAGTGGGAAGAGAGGACAGGGCAGCAAGGTGAGGAGAGATGCTATTGGAAAGACGGATGGGATCGAGAGAGCGGAGGTCTCTGTGGGGCAGTAGCGAAGATTTGCAGGGGGAGGGAGTGGGCAAGATCCCTGCCCACTGGAACTTACAGACTAAAGAGGGAGACAAACATTAAAATGAAGTAAGGGTTCATTCACTACCAGAGCAATTACTCCGGTGGGGCGTTCTGGGAGTGATGCATCCATGGAGTCACTGTGGGTTGGAAATGACTCAACACCATAAGACAAGACATATATAAGTGCTGTGGGACTGAGGGTGGAGTGAATATGGATACAAATCCAAGTATTAGAAAAAGGAAGAAGGGGAAATGAGGATTTAGGGAAGGCCTCTTGGAGGAGATGTGATTTTAATAAGGCTTTGAAGGAGGGGAGAGTGATGGTCTGTCGAATATGCAGGGGAAGGGAGTTTTAGGCCCAAGGGAGGATGTGGGTGAGGGGTCAGCTGTGAGATAGACAAGATTGAGGTACAATGAGTAGGAATGAAGTGAGTGTGCTAGATGGTAGTAGAAAATCAGCGAGGTGAGGTGGTGGGGACGAGGTGATTGAGTGCTTTAAAGCCAATGGTCAGGAGTTTTTCTTTAATGTAGAGGTATGAGTAGGCAACTACTGGAGGTTCATGGGGAGTGGAGAAACATGCACTGAATGGTGTTTTTTTTTAGAAAAATGATCTGGGCAGCAGAGTGAAGTATGGTCTTGAGTAGGGAGAGACAGGAAGCGGGAAGGTCAACAAGAAGGCTGGAACTATAGTCAAGGTGTGATAGCATAAGAGCTTAGATAAGCATAGTAGCAGTTTGGAAAGGAAAGGGGGAATTTTAGTGGTTATAAAGTAGAACCAATAGGATTTGGTGACAAATTGAATATGTGGGTTGAACGAGAGAGACGAGCTGAGGAATTGGGTGGGATGATGAGGATTGTTGTTTTTTTTAAAATTTGCTAATACAGTATAGTATGCAGCATTTTACTAATTTATATGTAGAAGTCTTATTTTATTATTAGAAGTTTCCTTTCTTCAATAACCAGTCCATCTTTTCTAGCCTTGGTCATGTAAATAAAACATCATTTCAATGATAGGGAGTGAATCAGTGCTGGAAGGAAATGTGCAAGCCCATATTTATTATTCCAGTCAGCTTTATATCCTCCTTCCTTTATTTCCAAAGTTTCTTCTGAGGTGGTGGAAATTTTGGAGAATAAGTGAACGTATTTTTACACCCATTTGTCTTTCTTCTCTACCCCAACACCCGCTCTCCAGGCACACACACCAAAAAAAAAATAAATAAAATAAAATGCCAGAAGGAAATGTGGTTTAACAGAGTTTGAACTGGAGGAGGGATTTCTCCAGGTCAGTGACAGGACATTCACCTCCAAGGCTGGAACAACTGCTTCAGTTGCTAGGAGGGACTTTCCTCATAATGAATTAATTGTGTGTGTGAACTATGATCCAGAGGGCCAGGTGGGTGGACCTCCAAGCACTGGGTAGTAGCCTCTCCTTGGCCCATAACAAGAAATGCAATCCTGATAGCTAACATGTGGTTTCCCCTTCTGGCCCTTTGCAAGGCACTTCAGTGCCGTTCCAATCGTGTAGACCTGGTTGATGGAATACAAGCAAGGCTCTTTGCCTCACTGTAAATTCACCTTTCAGTGCTTCAGTTGTAGCAAAAGTAATCCTTTTACTGCCGGGGGAGTTACTGTCCGATGTTAAATGATATTAAAAAGTCATCCAGAATTGTGTATGAAGTTCATGAAAGCTACCCAAATTGAATGGCAGTATTGTAAAATGTAATGGACGTGTCTCAAAAAATAAATTATAATGGCATTTGATGAACACGTACTATTTGCCAAACACTGTGCAAAGTGCTGGCCTAGATAATAATACAGTCAGAGCAGAAACCATCCCTGTCCGACATTAGCTCATAGACTAAGGTTGAGAGAATAGATATTCTCCATCCCCGCTTCTGTTGTCTGCTTGCCCAGCCACCTTTGACCTGACGACAAAGCTGAGGAACAGAACTTAAGTGACTTGCTCAAGGCAACACAATAGGCAAGTGAAAGAGTAAGGATTAGATCTCAGGTGTCCTCATTCTTCCAGTCTTATGCACTGTACTACTGTGGTACGATTTAAGTGTTATCTGTGTGCAAAGCACTGTACTAAGCTGGGGGAAAGAATAAACAGGAGGAAATTAGTCAGGGTCCCCGGCCCTCAAGGGGTTCACAAACAGGAGTGATGAAACCATAAAACAGTAAAACAGGATAAAGAACAAGGGCAAATGCAAAAAATAAATCAGAAAGGTGCTGTGGTTAAAAAAGCAGAATTTCAGGCTCCTCAGGGCTCAGGGTTCAAACATAACCAAAGCCACAGCCCCCGCTAAAGCAGCTACCAGTCTCCCTGGGAGTTTTGAGTGCTTTTCTTTTTCCCACCAGGGTGATGATGCTGATGATATTTGTTAAGCACTTACTAAGTGCCAGGCACAGTTCTAAAACCTGGGGTTCACAGCCTTAATCCCCATTTTACAGATGAGGTAACTGAGGCCCAGAGAAGTGAAGCAACTTGCCCAAGGTCACATAGCCAACAAGTGGCGTGGCTCACTGGAAAGAGCACGGGCTTTGGAGTCACAGGTCATGGGTTCGAACCCCGGCTCTACCACTTGTCAGCTGTGTGACTTTGGTCAAGTCACTTAACTTCTCGGTGCCTCAGTTACCTCATCTGTAAAATGGGGATTAAGACTGTGAGCCCCAAGTGGGACAACCTGATTCCCCTGTGTCTACCCCAGCGCTTAGAACAGTGCTCGGCACATAGTAAGTGCTTAACAAATACCAACATTATTATTATTGGAAGAGCTGGGATTAGAACCTTTGTCCTTCCGACTCCCAGGCCTGTGCTCTATCCACTACACCATGCTGGAATCCTGGATTGGATGAAGTCAAAATGATGGCACAGGGGAGAGCTGGTGCTTGTTCTTGACAAGTCAGTGTGGCTGTCTCGTGGCAGTTGCTTGTATCCTCATGGTCCAGTGAGCACTGAACATGTCATTACTCAGATCCCTTGGTGACGGGAGACCTCACTAATTTGATTAAGCATGAATGAATCTAAGAGAAAGGGAGATTCACACAAGTTAATTATTGGCTAAATCCATGTGCCAGGCAAATGCACCTATTTTCAAACCAATTTAGAAATATTCATTTCATCACATTTATTGAGCACTTACTGTGTGCAGAGCACTGTAATAAGCGCTTGGAAAGTACAGTTCAGCAACAAAGAGAGACAATCCCTGCCCACAAGGGGCTCATATTCTAGAAGGGGTCACAGTCTAGGCTTAGCATGGTATCCCTGCCTGGGTGGAAATGGTGCAGTGGCAGGTAAATTTGCATTTCTTAAGAATTTGAGCCTGTGCTTTAGCTACAATCTCCGCCTTTTGCATAGACGACACCAGGAAGCCCAAAACAGAGAGATGGATTTTTAGGACGTTTTAGTTTGAGTCATAAAATGGATCCGTGTCAGGATCCGATTCAGGAATAGAGGCCACAGTCTGTCTGTAAGCAGATCAATGTTGGCTCCTGGGAGTGGGAGAGGGGAGCAGATTCAGTGGATGAAATTAGTCTGCCTTCAGGGCTCTATTTCCCCCTGCCCCCAATTTCTTCACACACTCGTCTGTTGAAGTTACTGGCTCCATTCGTTGGCAGAAGACTTGGTTTGGAAGCTGAAACTCCGTGTTTCCATTCCAGATCCAGTCAGAGGCTTCTTTACCTCTCTGGTTACTTTCTTGTGAATGCTGTGGTCCTGAGGGTTCCAGCATTTTTCCATGGATATCAACATCCCTACATTTGATTTGGGTAGGATTTTCTTTGATAGTTATTTAAACGGTAGCCAAACAGCTGGTTTATTTCTAGTCGAGCGTTAGCCGCTGGCTCTCGGCTGCTATTTATCTAATCAATTTTTCAGCAGACACAAAAGGCCAAAAGTTTCTAATAATACAGTTGAGTGTTCCCAAATCATCCCGAAATGTCACTTGTTTTGCCTTAATCTTTCATGACTCATTCTCCTATTGTTTCATAATAGTTGTTGTGACATTTGCAGTAAGTGTTATGTTCACTTCTGAGTGGGTGGAAGCCGCAGTTTAGATGGCAGCAAATAAAACACTTTTTTCTCTGGGGGAAATGAGGTTGCTATGACAGAGGAATCATTTACCAGGAATAACATGAGTCAGTACCGTAAGAAATATCTTTAATGGAATATGGTTTAGTAAATCCTGCCAACTGGAGTTCAGTCTTCTTACCAATTACGCCCCTTTCTCTCCCCACCTTTTTTTCCCCCTCAAAGAAGTTGGAAAGTGGTGAGCTTGAAAAGTTTCAGATCATCATACATTTTTATTTTTGTACTTCTTAAGCGCATACTATATGCCAAGCTATTAAGCACCAGGGTGCGTGCAAGATATTCTCAGGATAGAAATAGTCCCTTCCCAATGTGGACCTCACCCTGTAAATAGGAGGGAGAACAGGTATTTAATTCCCATTTTACAGATGAGATAATTGAAGCAGGAACAAGTTAAGTAACAGCAGATAAGTGCCGGAGCCAGGATTAGAATCCAGGACCTCTGACTCCCAGGTCCATGCTCCTTCCATTATGCCAAGCCGCTTCCATACGTTGTCTAGTGTTTCTCATTTTCTTTAGGAAAAGCTCTCCGGCTTATTATGTGAAGTCAGCTGTATTTCACAGGCATGTAGCAAGCCAGGTTATGCGCCACAAAAGCAGTAGCTAAATATTAAATATCTCACCGCTTCTGTTATTCTCATTTCACGTTTGGGGAAAATAGGGCTAGGTGGTAGTGTCACTTACTCGTGACCAAACAAGAAGACAGAAACCAAAGCCCAGGGCATCTTGGCTTCCCTTTCTGGGTTAATTCTACTAGAGCAAATCTGTACTGGAGATAAGGTTTATTACTGAGTTTTCTTTTCCCCTAGTAGGTTATTCTCTAGGTTTGGTCCATACCTTTCAAATGTCATTCTTTGTGAATATCTTACCCTGAGGAGAAAGGATTAGGCATGAGTTTGTGTTTGGTATATTTTTAGAGAGTTATTTTGAGGATTGTAATTGAAACTGATCTCTTGCCACTTTCCGGAGCTAAACTTACAGCACTTAACAGCTTTCTCATGTGGAGATTGTGCTATTTACTTTTGAGATACTCTTCTTTAGACCACAGTGTTACATAGTTGGGCCATCACAAGCATCTCAATATACCCAAAGCAGCTCTGGCCAAAACCATGACAGATCATATTTAAACCTTAAAATGTATACTGAAATGGCAAACAAGATGAAAATATGAGTATGAATCACTATCCAAGAGCCAAAGCTATGCCAACTGGCTTCTTGACTACTTGAAAGAGAAGGAACAATGAGTATGAGAATAGATTAAAATGTGGGAGAGGATGGAAAGTAAATTCATATAAATTGGGATCTGCAACAGATGCCAGGTTGTGTGATGGTGAGAAGAGGTAGGATTTTTCAGTGTAGGAATACACAGAACCATCTTTCCATACCTTTTTTTTTACTGGAGGAGGTGATTAATGTGATACTATAATAATTATAGTATTTGTTAAGCGCTTACTATGTACCGAGCACTGCTCTAAGCGCTGGGGTAGATACAAAGTAATTAGGTGGTCCTACTGGGGCTCACAATCTTAATCCCCATTGCAGATGAATTAACTGAGGCACAGAGAAGTTAGGTGACTTGCCCAAACTCACAGCAGACAAGTGGCGAGCTGGGATTAGAACCCACGTCCTCTGATTCCCAAGCCCGTGCTCTTACCACTAGGCCATGCTGCTTCTCTAGTCACCCACAAAAGAATGCTAGATCAATCATCAATCAGGCATATTTATTGAGAGCTTACTATGTGCAGAGCCCTGTACTAAGCACTTGGGAGAGTACAAAAAAAAAACAGATTTGGTAGACACATTCCCATCCTGCAATGAGTTTACAGAAAAGGATCAGTTAAGAGGGGTGGCTTTAATAATAATGATGATAATAATAATAGTGGTATTTTTAAGCACTTACTACATGTCAGGCACTGTACTAAGCGCTGGGGTGGATACAAGCAAATCGGGTTGGACTCGGTCCCTGTCCCTTGTGGGGCTCACAGTCTCAATCCCCATCTTACAGATGATAAAGCAAAGTGTCTTGCTCAAGGTCACACAGCAGACTAGTGGTGGAGCCAGGATTAGAACCCATGACCTTCTGACTCCCAGGCCTGTGCTCTATCAACTAAGCCACTCTGCTTTTTGTAATCACACTGCTTCTCATGTGATGCCCTAGCCCCATCTACCACCAAACCAGCTGACGATTTCCCGGGTTGGAGCTAGGAAATTAGCATTATAGCAGGAACTGTCCTTGGCCAATACCAGGTTTTTATCTGAAATGTATAATTCTGAGGTCTTTTTGTGTCGTTAAAAAGAGTTGTAATAGTTGCAGCACCCAGAATGATGTGAATATGAATGAATTACAGGACAAGGGTAGTTGGTTATGGTGGGCTTTGTTTCCACGCCCACATTTCACTGTCACTGAAGAAAGGCAGATAGATGTTCCCTCAAAATGGTAATCCCCTCAAAAGGGTCTTGTGATTATACTTTAAATTGCTTTAGCGTGCTCAAGCCACCCACAGTTTGTGGGCAGGGAATGTGTTAGTTGTTGTAGAGAAGCAGAGTGGCTCATTGGAAAGAGTCTGGGCTTGGGAGCCAGAGGATGTGGGTTCTAATCCCCACTCTGCCGCTCGTCTGCTGTGTGACCTTGGGCAAGCCACTTAACTTCTCTGTTACCTCATCTGTAAAATGAGGATTAAGCCTGTGAGCCTCACGTGGGACAACCTGATTACCTTGAATCTACTCCACTGCTTAGAACTGTGCTAGGCACATAGTAAGCACTTAACAAATACCATAATCATTATTGTACTCTCCCAAATGCTTAGTACAGTGCTTTGCAAACAGTAAGTGCTCAATAAATATGATCTAATGAACGAATGCAAGTGGTAAAAGAACACCAATTCACCATAGAGCTGCTGGGACCAAAAAAAATTAATAATTATGTAGAATGTGAGTAAAACTGGATTATTTTATTTTTAGACATTGTGTTCCAGAAAGCTGCCCTCATTTTTTTTTTTAACCCCAATATCCTTTAAGGTTCCCAAGGTACCAAGAGAAAATTACATATCAAGTCTTCTGCTGTTATTGTCTCTAGGATGGGTCTCATCTCCAAACAAACTGTATGGGCAAGGTTATGTTTTGGAATAACATCCTGTGTTTTTGTGCCGCATCACTCTTGGGTGACAGTCTGAAGTTGCGTCGTATTAGCACAAGAGATTTTTTCCCAGTTAATTGATATCCCAGGTTTGTTCAGGAGAAAATCTACAGCTCCCCACAACATGCTTGACAAGTTATTATATTTACTTTAGCCAAAGCCCGTGTGTGCAGTATCCCTCTTGGAGGTGGTCTATTATTGGAGTCCCATATGCTTTTTGTTTGGGAAGAAAGCAGTCACTGTGTCTTACTGTTACATGGGGTATTCTTTTTCAGAGATGTTGTTCCCTTGGGGACCATATCCTGCCAGAGTTCCTATGTCTAATAAGACCTTTGTAACTCTTATTGTGTAAAATTTCTAAGAGGGAAGCAAGAGTTAAACAGAAAATGTAAT
The DNA here is from genome assembly GCF_004115215.2 of Ornithorhynchus anatinus. Classification (NCBI taxonomy): domain Eukaryota; kingdom Metazoa; phylum Chordata; class Mammalia; order Monotremata; family Ornithorhynchidae; genus Ornithorhynchus; species Ornithorhynchus anatinus. The sequence goes on along the minus strand of NC_041735.1, from coordinate 61,463,823 downwards.
TCAAGGAACCATACTAGGCCGCATGTGGAAAAACACAACTTCAACTGGTGGTTTCAAAAAGATTCTTGTTGCAACAAGCCCCGAGAAACAGTAACATTCACGGCATTGCTTTCGAAAGCAGCTATAGTGGTAGAGGGAGTTGTGAACTTTATGTCAGTTTCTTTGGTTTCCATCTGAGCGATATTTAAAAATGACACAGTGAAAGTCCAGTCTGTTTTATCAATCAGCTGATGGTATTTATTGAGCGATTACTGTGTGCAGAGCACTGTACTAAGTACTCAATTTATAAATGCTTATGAAGTGAGTTAAGATTGGTATGGTTTCTAGTGTTTGAAAATGATTTTCAGTTCTGTTAGAATTAGCTTCACCCTTCCTTTAAAGCTAATCCCATAGTATTATTATTATTAATAATAATTTTTGTTAAGCAGATAGTATGTGCCATGCACTGAGGTAGATGCAAGCTCATTTCATCAGACCCGATCCCTGTCCCTCCTGAGGCTCATCGTCTAAGTAGGAAGGAGAACAGATATTGAATCCCCATTTTACAGTAGAGGAAACCAGCAGCACAGTGAATTGCCCAGTGTCTCACAGCAGGTGAGTTGCAGAGTTGGAATTAGAATCCACATCCTCCGACTCCCAGGTTCATGCTTTTTTTTCCCTAGGCCACACCGCTTAGTGAACAAAACTCTGAGGAGCCTAAAAAAGCTGAGCTAATACAATAGTGTTAGGGGTTACTATCCCGAAAGCAGAAATTGAACTGCAATCGAAGCAGTGAAACTGAGATGAAAGTCTGGAAGGTAAAAGAAAAAGCATGACAACATAATGGGGGACAGCCTTTTTATGTGTATAATGTTTCCGAGTCTGTAGGGCCTTCATTGGCCTTCCGCCACAAATGCTACTCATAGGTGAAGTTGTTATTGGTATCTTCTAATACAAAGGACAGTATATAGATATGTTTATTTGTATCTCTAACCAGAGAGAGAGAGAAAGAGAGAGAGAGAGAGAAGCTAAAGGACTGCCTCCACAAGTTGATTATTCCATTTTTGAGAATAAGGTGATGTACACAGTTACTTTAGTTGCATTCATTACTCTGATCATGTTTTTGTGTTACTTCTCTCTATAAATCGTGGTTTAGCTCTCGAGAATGGTTACTGTTGCAGCTTGGTGGGGGTGCCGGGGAACACATTCCAAGTTTAGGAGCCTTTTGGAATTTGGGTTCAATGTGCATCTAGATTGAACTCCATGATCCCAAAGCTATAGAAGATTGAGGTCTTTAATAATGTTGGTATTTGTTAAGCGCTTACTATGTGCCGAGCACTGTTCTAAGCGCTGGGGTAGACACAGGGGAATCAGGTTGTCCCACGTGGGGCTCACAGTCTTAATCCCCATTTTACAGATGAGGGAACTGAGGCACAGAGAAGTTAAGTGACTTGCCCACAGTCACACAGCCGACAAGTGGCAGAGCTGGGATTTGAACTCATGAGCCCTGACTCCAAAGCCCGTACTCTTTCCACTGAGCCACGCTGAGGTCTTTCTAGGCAGAATTTTCAGAACCAAAAAAAGGCATTAATCTTGGTTTCCCAAAGTTGTGAGACTTCAAGATAGGAACTCTAAATGAATTTTAGTATGTTTGCACAGCAAGGATATAGAAGGGTCCCCATTTACTGTTGATTTTTTTAACATATGAAAAATTCTATTACAGCCAATGATTTCACAACAGCGTATTCTGATTCATGAAGAATCCATGAACCTGCTGAGCCTATACACCTCCCCTTCTTTGCCTAATATTACTTTGGGACTTCCTGCAGTCCCCTCCCAGCTCAATGTAAGTCATCTAGCAGTGGGTATTTCTATAGGGGACATTATCTGGGGGGATATATACATGTGGAAGCTGCGAATAAGTTATTCTCCATGTTGAGGGTTGATTTTGGTTTTGTTTTTTTAAACAGTATTTGTTAAACTTTTACTGTGTGCCAGGTACCAGGGTAGATACAAGTTAGTCAGGTTGAACACAATCCGTATCCCACATGGGGTTCACAGTCATAACCCCCATTTTACAGATGAGGTAACTGAGGCCCGGAGAAGTTTTGACTTGCCCCAGGTCTCATGGCAGACAGGTAGTGGAGCAAAACTGGAACCCAGGTCCTTCTGACTCCCAGACCCATGCTCTATCTGCTAGGTCATCCTGCTTCTAAAGTGATTCAGTTCTGAACTCAATTTCATAATCCCAAGGCTTTAGAAAAGTCCCATGGGATGAAAAACAGTCTTTCCTCATTCTGGCGAAAATGGTCTCTTCTGCATGGGATCCAGAATATTTCCAGAAGCTAATTTTTAAGACGTCAAATCTGGTTTAAACCCAAATCTACTCAGGGTAAGTGTAACATAAGCAAACCACACTTCTCAAGCATACATCTGCTTGTAAGTCCCAGGGAAGGAGGTTGTGAATTTCTTGAAAAACTCTTTACCTGCAATGTCTGGTCTGAACTATTTGAATCCACTCTTACTGAATTGTGACAAAAGTGAAAGGAGCAAATTGCCCTTACATTCACCAGCCAACAGGTTGAAGACAGGTAATCCCATTAAGAAGCAGACAGAGGCTATAAATTTTTGCAACTGGATACAGTATTAAAATATTTTCCAGGCAGACCACATCAGTGGTTTGGACTTATTTTGAATCTGACTGTATGCTATTGTTGAGAGAGACTCACACTTCCAATTTCCAAAATATTGTCAAACAGAATGGGATCCAGTTTAAAAGGAGGGTGGTAAGAAATTTCTCTTAAATTTGCATGACCCAGAAAAGGGGACTTGGAGAAATCAGAGATCTCCCATTCCTATTTTCTTTCCTGGTATGGAACAGTGTGTCTTTAACTTTTTCCACCCAAGTTTTTTAGTCCATATCCTCTCTGAATGGAACACTGCACAGTGTTGAGAATTCATCACCCAGAAAGTATGATGTCACGTAGACCACAGAGACTGGTTCAGGTTGGAAGTATCACAGCACTGGTGTTGATATCTGAGGAGACGCAAGATGTAATGAAAGGAACACGGACCTGGGAGTCACAGTTCCTGTGTTCTAATCCCTTCTGTGTCAATTGCCTGCTGCGTGACCTTGAGCAAGTCACTTAATAAAAATTATGGTACTTAGTAAGTGCTTACTACGTGCCAAGCACCATTCTAAGCACTGGAGTAGATACAACCTAATCAGGTTGGACACGTTTAAGTTGGACGCATTTAATCCCCATTTGTTACAGATGAGGGAATTGAGACAACGAGAAGTTAAGTGATTTGCCCAAGGTCCCACAGCAGACATGTGGCAGTGCTGGGATAAGAACTCTCATCCTCTGACTTCCACACCTGTGCTGTTTCCACTAGGCCACACTGCTATGTATTTCTCTATGTCTCAGTTTCCTCATGTATAAAACGGGGGTTCAATTAGTCTGTTCTCCTTTCTAGTTAGACTGTGAGCCCCATGTGGAAAAGGGACTATGTCCAACAATTATCTTGTATCTACCCTAGTGCTTAGAACAATGGTTGACACATAAGAAACACTTAACAAATACTACAGTTACACATCTTTCCCCTCTGAACATTTGGGCAGTGTTAAACTGAGTTGTGCTCAACCATGACACTCACATTCATGCAAACAGTCTTACTGCTGCTGGGAGGGTCAACTTTGAACCCAAAGACAAGAAGCAGTTGTGAGGCAGTGGGGCCAAGTGGAATGAGCATAGGTTTAGGAGTCATAGGACCTGGATTCTGATCCCTGCTCTTCTGCTGGCCTGCTGTGTAACCTTAGGCGAGTCACTTAATTTCTCTTCCTCTCACTTCCTTTGTATGAAAAGTGGGGATCCAATGCCCGTTCTCCCTCCTACTTAGTCTGTGAACCCTCTTTGGGACCCTATTATCTTGTATCTACCCCAGGGCTCAGTTCAGTGCTTGGCACAGAGTGAGTGCTTTATGAATACCACAATTATTATTAATATTATTAGGACAAGTCTGCCACTAGGAACTTACATGTAACATTTTAAATGCCTTTTAAAAGTTAATATATAAAATAGGGTGTATTTGAATTCATTCAGGAGTGAGGTAGATTTAAGAACTGAAAACAAAAAGTATGACCCAGGTGATTAGCAGATAGTACTTTAAAGTAGCTGATAAAATTTAGAAAAGAAATATTTTTGTACTTTGATTTTCAGAGTTTGAACATAATATTGTTTCGGGTGTTACAGCTTTACATTCTGTCTTGTACCTCATCCTAGTTTCACCATGGGGAAATATTTACACAAACTACATTATAGCTGAACACCTCATATTCTTCTAAAGTAAAACTGGTCCGTAGTAGTAGTAATAACATTTATTGAGCATCCATTTTGTTAGGGGTAGTGTACTTGGTCTCCTGGGAAGTACAGAATAAATTGGCACATTCTCTGCCTACAAAAAACTACAGAACTACAATACATGAGTTTCTAAGTAACAGTAAAACAAAAAAAAGTTGAAAAGCAAAAAAAAATTGAAAGCCCTAAATAAGTTCCCTGGAAACCTTGCATCAAACATTTGTAAGCAAATGTTTCTTGTTAAGAGAATTAGAGAATGAAACTGAGCCTAAGTAATAGTGGGGAATTTTCCAAAATATACCATTTATGATTAATCATTCCTTTCTTTTAAAATGCCTTTCTTGATGACTGACATATTCATACATTTTGTACAAACTCCTTGTGACATGTATTATGAAAGAATTTTGATTCTTTAAGGCACTCCACACAAACCTTTATTGTGGTCACTGGCATATTTGGGATGTATTTTGTTTTACCAATGAACAAACCTTCTTAAAAATAATAAAGAAAAACATAGGACACTTCATTTTTAAAAGACAATGCAAGTTATTATAATCAGTGGAGTAGTGTAGTTTGTAGTGTAGTTTGACTAGATCTTCCTTCACTCTGGGGAGAGGAATCAAATACATGTGAATTTTGAAATCTTTAGCAGGGATGTACGTGACATTCATATCATCCTATCAGGAAGGAGGCTGATAATAATAATGGTGGTATTTGTTAAATGCTTGCTATGTGCAAAGCACTGTTCTAAGCGCTGGGGGGTTGCAAGGTGAACAGGTTGTCCCATGTGGGGCTCACAGTTCTTAATCCCCAATTTGCAGATGAGGTAACTGAGGCACAGAGAAGTTAAGGGACTTGCCCAAAGTCACACAATTGGTAAGCAGCAGAGCTGGAATTCGAATCCATGACCTCTGACCCTCAAGCCCAGATTCTTTCCACTGAGCAGTGCTATGATGGAGTATGCCATAAATCAAACATTTCACTATTATTATTATACTTATAATAAGAATTATTAGTACTTTTAATACTACCTACATGCTGAGTATTTACTTTGTACTTAGCATTTTACCTGGCAATTAGGAATATGCAAAAGAAATGTAATTGATATAGTCTCTGCTCACACAGAATTTTCAGCCCTGGAGAGGTGAGGATAGGGAATGGGAAACACTCACAGAAACTAATAGTTTCACATAAATTGGCCCATTTTCCTTATTTCCACTATCCCAAGTCCAATAGATCTGAGTCCCTAACAGATCTCTACACTGAAAACAAGTCTGCTGCATTCACTACTCACTTTTGCGGAGGGGAGGGACTTGCTCTTCGCAATCGTTCAGCTCTGTGGAGTGGCGGGAATTGTACCTCAAAATCATTCACCCTGTGTGGAGGACAGAGCTGATTCCTCAGAATTTTGTACAGGGTTTCAAGGGGCCAGGGTGTGGAATCCCTAAGTGGCTAATTCATTTTAATTCCCATTTATCCCTAACTCTGTAAAATGGTAACCATATTTCAGCACTTTGCTCTCTCACAGATTTTAACTATGATATGTGAAATGATGTGAGCAATGGGTAATAATGGTACTATTCAAATACAAAGTGTTGCATTATTCGCTATGTTTATATGTTGACATAATTTGACCCACATTTTTGAAAATGCTTAATAAAATGCTCAACTGTTACTAATATCTTCCTTTGGTTTTTAAACTTCACTACAATATTTTATTAGATTTATAATTTCAGTGAAAGGCAAATTCACTGAACAAGAAACCTGGAAACCAATCAATATTCAGAATCTGGAGCCGTAGTCTCAATGAAAATTAGACTAATATCTTTTTTTTAATTCAGTTTTACCACATGTTATCACTGTATCTGGCATGTCCTAATCATGCTATCAAACCACACCTAAGATGTAAAAAAAACAAACAAAAAATTTAGAAATGGATTTTGATTAATCAACCTACTATTTGAAAAATCAGAGATTTCAATGAGCTGTCATCTGTGAAAATTCTAACTCTTGAGCAACATAGTGGGCTCAGGCTGAGCACAAATAAGTGCTGTGTTCACACGCTTCCTGCTTTTTTGCCTCTCTGGAATAATGTATTTAATTAGTTTTAAAATTAAGTCCAGATATTGAAAACATTTTTAAAAATTTTTCAAAGAGTTTAAAAGTTCTAAATCGCCATCAGAGTTGAGCGTTATCATTTCTTTGGTCAGTAGCTGTCATTCTTCCAAAGTGTACAAAGCATATTCAAAAAATAACCTTTTGACTTTGAACTCAATACCCTGACACCTAGAATGGAATTTTTCTAAGTGGCTCTAATCCTTTCATTCAGTTAAGTTTAAGGAACATGCTCTTGTCTGTTTTCCCTCAACAGAGATAGGTTTAGTTAATAATTAAAATTCAGGTATTTAAGTACTTACTTTGGGCCAAGCTCTTTACCCCAAGCCCTGGGGTACATAAAAGATAATCAGGTTGGACACAATCAATATCGCACACAGGATTCAGTCTAAATTGGAGAGAGAAAAGGTATTGAATCCCAATTTTTACAGATGAGAGAAACTGAGGCACAAAGATGTTGTTGCTTGCCATACTTCGCAGAGCCAGTATTAGAACCCAGATTCTCTGACTGCCAGACCCTTGCTCTTTACATTAAGCTACACGTACTGTTTTGGAAAATGACAACATCCCAAACTGATCTTAGAAGCAGCGTGGCTTAGTGGAAAGAGCACGGGACTGGGAGTCAGAAGTCGTGGGTTCTAATCCTGACTCTGCCACTTGTCTGCTGTGTGACCTTGGGCAAGTCACTTAACTTCTCTGTGCTTCAGTTACCTCATCTGTAAAATGGGGATTAAAAAATGTGAGCCCCACATGGGACAATCTGATTGCCCTGTATCTACCCCAGTGCTAAGAATAGTGCTCAGAACATAGTAAGCACTTTACAAATACCATAATTATTAGTATTATTATTATCTTATTCTGCTTACATCAACTGAACCAGGTGGATGAAGGGGGATTAAGCATCTCTGTTATTTCTTGAAACAGGCCTCCTCTACACTCAAAGAGAAACAGAAGAGCGAGTCCCAGACATTGAGGCAAGGAGTGACCCTTCCGGGGCAGTATGGTGGAGGGACCTCAGCTTCCACTGGCCACTCCCATGCTGCTTTGGAGGGAAAACCCAATAGCAGCCACCAGGCTCTCCTGCAGCACTTGTTGCTTAAAGAGCAAATGAGGCAGCAAAAGCTTCTTGTGTCAGGTAACCGAGCAACGGCGTGGTAGTGTTTGGGTTTTGTCTGTCCAACTCGGTGATGACCAGCTCCTGTGACAGTCGATCGATCAATCGATCCTATTTATTGAGCTCTTGCTATGCGTGGAGCACTATACTAACTGCTTGGACGAGAACAGTACAACAAAACTAGCAGATGCCTTTCCTGCCCATAAGGAGCTTCCAGTCTAGAGGACACATGAGTAGAGATTTACAGTGTTTATTCATTAAATCATATTTCTTGAGTGCTTACTTTGTGCAAAGCACTGTACTAAGTACTTGGGAGAGTCCAATATCAACAATCAACGGACACATTCACTGCGCACAATGAGCTTACAGTCTAGAGTAGTTGGAGCATTTTGTTGACTGGCTTTTTTGGGCAAGAGTGATCATATTCTTTCCTCTGAACTACAGTTTACAAACACATCAAATTCTGATCCCTGTCGCTAATGGTGGTCTGTGTGAGGCGTGTTGACCCACACATAGCCACTCTCTCCTAAACCAGCCATTGCCCCACCCGTCTTCTGTCTTTCCTGTCCGATCCACCAGTTCTGGTTTACTGAGTGACACGCTGTTGTCTTCCAGGTGGTGTTCCCCTCCATCCTCAGTCTCCCCTGGCAACGAAGGAGAGGGTCTCACCCGGCATTCGCACAGCTCACAAGTTGCCCCGCCACAGGCCGTTAAACCGAACCCAGTCTGCCCCTTTGCCTCAGAGCACGTTGGCGCAGCTGGTCATTCAGCAACAACACCAACAGTTCTTGGAGAAGCAGAAGCAGTACCAGCAGCAGATCCACATGAACAAAGTGAGTTTCCCAAACCACATCCCATCTCTCTAGGTCAGCGTGAAGACCCGCTCTATTTTGTGCAAAGAACGTGGAAACTATGAATCTTCCTTTGTACACAGAGCTTAAAATCTTGTGGCGACGACAGACGTCAAAGTAAATTAGGGGTAGAAGGAATTATGTAAGGCTGCAAGGGTGCTGACTGTCTTAGAATTCATATAGTGTGCAAGTGCTGAAGTGGGTTTGGGGCAGATTAGAAATTCATTCATTGTCATATTTATTGAGCACTTACTGAGTGCTTATTGAGCTTAATAAGAGCTTGGGAGAGTACATTACCGCAGTAAATGGTGACATTCCCTGCCCATAACAAGCTTATAGTCTAAAAGGACAACTGCCTAAAGAAATTAATAGGGGAAGGCCTTCTAAAAGAGCAGTGTGGCCGAATGGAAAGAGCCTGTGCATGGGAGTCAGAGAACCGGGGTTTTAATCCTGGCTCAGCCACATGTCGCTGTATGACAGGTCCTCAGTTCCCTATCTGCAAAATGTGCTTTCAGTACATGTACAAATGTATATTTCAGTACATTATCCCTTCTTCTTAGACTGCGAACCCCATGTTTGAGCTGATTATCTTATTTCTACCCCAGTGCTAGTACAAGACCTGGTACATAGTGCTTATCAAGTCAATCCATCAATCAGTGGTAGATGAGTGCTTACTTTTTGCAGAACACTGTACTGAGTGCTTGGGAGAGTACAACACAGCAGAATTAGCAGATATGCTCCCTATCCATAATATATTATTATTATTATTGTTATTATCTTTTTTATGACATTAAGGACTTAGTTTATGGGAAGCACTCTTCTAAGTGCTTAGCTTAGGAAATGGGCTTTTAGAATGTCTTTGAAGGTGGAGAAAGAAGTGGTCTGTCAGATATATGACTTTTTATAAAACTTGCCGCCTGGAAGACTAAGTCCAGGACCTTATAATCCTTTCTGTTTACAGGTTGAAACTGGCAGCATAATTTTTTTCAAGTTTATGTTGTCGTTAAAAATGGAATTTCAGTTTGTCTTCTGGAACTGTGTTGGGGTTGATGCAGTCCATCCTAGAGTCAGATCAGAATGAATTTCATCAGTGAAATATGTTTCCTTTACATGTTCCACTAATGGTTTCTTGGTACTGTAGATCAAACTTTTGTCTCACTATGAACATTATCCGTCATGAATTTGTGACCCTGTTTCAGGTCCCTTTTATCTGTTCACTTCAGAGCATCCTTCCTTGTTTGCATCAGACTTGAACATCACCAAAAAGGTGGATGCAAACTCCAGTGTCTAGGGAGAAATGAAGATGCCTTGAAGAGATGACCTTATCGTTGAACTTCTTCCATGTGGTGCTGATTCCTTGGAATCTGTTCAGAATTCTCAGCCAAATTAGAAACAAACTCATACTCTAAATACATAGTTTGTACAGTGGTTTGGTTATTAAACCTTGTCTTAATTAGGAAAAATGAAGACCAGAAAACTTCAAAGTTGAGCACTGATCCGTGCATGTTAACCCCTCTCAGCTTGGGTGTTTAGATTACTCAACCAGGACTCCAGTTGGCTTCCCTTGCAGGATGCATTCCATATGTTTAATCAAAATGGAATATGCACGTAGTGGAGGCTCCAGGTTGGGAAAAATTCCACCTGCCCTCCATTGTTCAAAAGAAAAGAGAACATTTTCATCAGGTAGAAGGTTGAGCTTCAGCCTATTCCAACGTGTTCCAATAGAACTTTAAAAATGCAAACAGCTAACTTTCATAGTTTCCCCTGGGATAGTAACCATGCTGATTTATACATCTGATAAGTAGGAAGATTTATAGGCACTAAGGATAAAGCGTTGCTAAAAAATACCCTCTTCATGAACTGTTTCTGTCATGAGTCCTGGACCCAGGATTTATTACCGAGAGTTCTTCGATGCATTTAAATTGTAATGTGCTAAAATATCCCACAAAGTTGCTATTTTAAATCTCATCATTTTTAAGAGATTAATTACCGTGAATTTTTGTGTCACAGTTCCTAACATAACATATGCCACACTTGATTTTATATTCTTAGGCAGGACAAGTACAAATGAGAACACTGGCATTTTTAAAGGCATTTCCAAATACTTTGTCATCATCTTTTTCCCATTTTCATTCTTGTTAATTTGAGTTTGTTTTTAGGAAAGTGTGGTTGGTAGAGAGGAGAATCTCATGCAATTGTCTAAATGTAATGCTAAACCTTGCTATTTTGGCCATGGTATATGAAAGGATATATTTTAAGTTATGATAATATTGCTATTAAGCAATATCTGAGGAATTACAGATACCTTGAGTGCCAAAGCACCCATATATGCTTTAGAGAAAATTTTCTAAATTTATCGTGGAATTTTGACCACTTGTTTCCATTTGCAGTTGTAGTGGAGGTCCTTGTTAAGTCACCTGGGTCTGCACCTGTTCTTTATCAGTCTATTTACCTCTCATTCATTATCCAGGAATTCAGAACCTCCGATTTGGGCCAGTTTTTAAAATTCCACAGCAAAAATAGTTTCTGTTGATTTTTAATTTTTCTAACAGCCCTCTTGTCAAGATAAATATGATGGATTGAATATAAATTTAAAATTGCAATGTAACTTATATAAGAATTTTTGAGCAGACATAAATCACAAAATGGCATTCAGTTCACTATTAAGATAATTTTTTTTTAATTTTCATATTTTTTTTGAGTGATTAAAGTCTAAGATAGTGTTTCGCTATTTCACTATAGCACTAATGTACAGATCTGTAATTTATGTGTTTGTATTGTCTGTCACCTCCTCTAGACCTTTAGCTTCTTGTGGGCAGGGAAGGGGGCTACCACTCTGTTTATATTGTACTCTCCCAAGTGCTTAGTACAGTACTCTGCACAAAATAAGCCTTCAATGCAATTGATTGATTATTGCAAGAATGTTCGATAAGGGAATCGCATGTGGTGCCTCTTTTAAGCCTGGATGTTTAGTATGTTTGGAAATTATTTGAAGTGTGTATGTGCGTACTTGCTCTTTCTCTCTCTCTCTTTCAGTCTTTCACTCACACTGTTTTTCTGGGTCGGTCTGTTCATGTGATTGTGTCTTTCTCTCTCCAAAGCTGAAAGGTACATACAGGGAACAAGCAGGCCCTAAGAGGCTTCTAAGATTCCCTCCAAACCCAAGGAAAGATCTTTATCGGAAAGAGTTTGTGGGAGCATATAAGACTAGAGATTGCTTATTGCTTCTCTGGGATAACTAATGTCTGTCCTTCTCTCTCCTCTTATTAAATGGAATTGCATATTTGCAAAATTTCAGACTGGAGGGAAGCCTGGGGTTTATTATTTGTCACTTTAACACATTTCCTGCTTTTTCATGCAAAACGTCCAAGGCATAGAAGAACATTCTCTCTTGTCTTTAACTCCAGGTTACCCTGAAACCAGCAATATGGGAATCCCTAAGGCTTAAGCAACAAGATTAGCACATGGGTCTCTTCTTGAGCATTCTCCTACTCTGCCTTTAGTTTCCTGTCGATTTTGGACTTTCTCTGTGAGCGCGAAAATAATCAGATGTGAAACCAAAATGAACTTAAATGGAGGCCCTCTCCCAGATATGTGGATCGTATTCCTTTAGGAACTTTCAAATTCAAGGTCAGAACCTGGAATTGAATTCTGAACCACAGCCAAACAAAGCAGCAAAAGAGTTCAAGATTCACGAGTGAGCCATTCACCCCTTCTTGCAAATTGTAAGATCAAGCTCACAGTAAAATGCAAATCTGTTGTCAATGTGTGTAGTAGGCCTCAGGGTTTGGGCCCAGGGCAGAAACCACCCTTAGTCCCTTTTCACCTTCCAGGACAATGCTCATGCCCAGTAGAGTCAAGAACCTAGAATGGGCAAAGTAGGGTTTGAGATTGGAGGTTTAGACCCAACTGTATCTCTGCTGAATCTCAAGATGTCCCAGGGCAATAGAGCTTTTCCTTCCAACTGTATTTGCATAATTGCACACATCACCTAAACCCCAACCCAGATAACAATCTCCAGGAGGGCTTCCCTTAGTCCCCATCATTGAGCATTTCTTAATCATGGAGTAATGCCAATATCAGAGAGTCAGTGCTCCAAATAGTCTCCTCAACACCCCTCCGACCATCCCTACCTGGAACCCACCAAGGATTCCATCTGATAACGTTGTGGAGTTTTATGTTAAGCCAAACATGGGGCAGTTAGTTCCAAGCTTCCAAGATGTAATCTCTGTCTTCAAATATCACACGCAATAAAGATCCAATAAACATAAATACAAATGTTCTGACTTTCTCCCCAGAGTATACAAAGAACTTTTTCCTGTCCCATTCCTCGCAGATATTCATTCTCACTCAAGTCCCTTCCCAGACATTAATAATAATGATAATAGTATTTAAATGCTTACTGTATGCCCAGCAATATTCTAAGCATTGGGGTGGATACAAAATAATTAGATTGGACCCTGTCCCTGCCCTATATGGGGTTCATGGTCTAGGCAAGAAGAAGTGGGATTTACAGGTGAGGAAGTTGAGACAAGGAAAGATTAAGTGACTTGCCCAAGGTCACACAGCAGACAACTGGCAGAGCTGGGGTTAGAACCAGGTCCTCTGATTCCCAGACCTGTTTTGTTTTCACTGGGCCATTCTGCTTCTCATTAAACCATGCATGTCTACTTCTTATAATAATAAATTATGGCATTTATTAATGCTTACTTTGTGCCAGCCACCATACTGAGCACTGGGGTGGGCACAAACAAATCAGGTTGGACATAGTCCCTGTCCCACATGGGGCTCACTGTCTCAATCCCCATGTTACAGATAAAGTAACTGAGGTTCAGAGAAGTGAAGTGGCTTGGCCAAGGTTACACAGAAGACAAGTGGCAGAGCCTGCATTAGAACTCAGTACCTTCTGACTCCCAGGCCTGCGCTCTATCCACTATACCACACTGCTTCTTATCCTCTCTGTGCCTACTTTTCCCTCTCCACTCTAGTCTCTTCTTCCCCATTCCTGCATTTCTACATGTCCTTAATCCAGCTACACTTTAGGGATGAGGGTGCCCTCACCTTACTCTTTCTTTGCAGTTACTAAGGACCTAGTGCACTTGGGAAACTTCAAAAGAAGATAATTGACATTAAGGATCCACATTCCTGATTCTTCCAGAAACTCTGCCAGCATGACAGTTGCCGCTGGTATTGGAATATGGGAAGAGCAATAGACATATCTAGTTTTGCCCCTATATTGTGAAACTCTTAAGTTTAGGCAGTCAGGAAGGCTGTCTTTCTGCACACTTCCTTGACCCTTGACACGCAGATATGGTTTATCTTGTTCCTTTTCCTTTTCTACTTATCACATATCCCTTTTATACCCACTAGGAGTAGAGTATAGATTGGTCGTTTTGTTTGTAAAATGCAGTTGCTCTTTCCCTTTGTCTAGGGGTCAGTCCCAAAGTGTAGAGACAGCAAAACGAGAGAAAAACTCCAGTCAACTGTTCTGGGAGAAGGCAGAGAGTCTTGCATAGATGTCATTTTACCATTCTCTATACTTTCTGGGAGTAGAAAATGCTGTCATTAACTTTCTATTCCATTCCCACAAGCAGCAGAAACCAGAAGAGACTGGTGTTCAATCAAGAGTCACCTTTCTTTTTCTCTGTTTTGAAGACATCCTCAGATAATAATAAGTAGTAGTAATATTAATTCTTCTTAATTGAAGAAGAAATTAAATAATAATATTAATAATGATGGTATTTACTAAGCACTTACTATGTGCCAGGCCCTGTACTAAGTACTGGGATGGATACAAGCAAATCAAGTTGGACACAGCCCATGTCCCATGTGGGGCTCACAGTCTCAGTCCTTTTTACAGCCTAGGTATCCGAGGCACAGAGAAGTGAAGTGACTTCCCCAGGTTCACACAGCAGATAAGTGGTGAAGCTGGGATTAGAACCCATGACCTTTTGACTCCTAGGCCTATGACCTATCCCCCATGCCATGCTACATCTTTGGCATGAAGAGAGATAGGTCTGGAAAAATCACGGGAACTCTTCACAAACAAAAAGATGCGCTCAGTGGTATTTTGGGAGCACCCGGCAGAACACCAACAGAACATTAAGATTCACCTCTGAATTCTTCAGAGAGGTGTCATCCATTTTTTTTTTTTTTACATACCAGGGGAAAGCCAATGATTTTTTTCCAGGATCTTCGTAGATTCTATCAGCCTGACATACCTGCTCAAATTCAAATTCAGACAAGTCACCTCAGTGATCAATGGAAAATGCCTCATTTCTGCATTTGAAAACAACTGGTCCTAGCCTGAGTTGGGCTTTCATTTTACATGATAAATTTTGCTGCTGTTGGATTCAGTTCACTTTGGTCTAATTGACAGTTTGTTTCCCTACTAGCTCTGGAATCTCCATTGAAGAATTTCTTACTGCCCCACAAATGTATGGCAGGTCACCTGAAAACTCTAATTACAGTAGATACCAAAAAGTGTCTCTGAATTCCAAAACAACAAAACTCCTGTTTCAGGGCTGATGAATCTGGAGGAAGCATTGATGCTGAAACTTGATAAGTATCATTTCTACATAATGGTTCCCTCGATGTAAACAAAGACAAATGCAAATAGTTAGGGTCAGTCAATCAGCAAGTCAATCAGAAGTATTTGACCGCTCACTCTGTGCAGAGCACTGTACTAAGCGTTAGGGAGAGTAGAACCACCTACCTGGTAGAATCAGTCTACAGTCAATTCATCTAGAAGCATCTGTTTGCTATTACATAGGCATAAAATCTGATCAGTGTTATATTGGGAAGGCCAAGGAGGGCAATTGCTGAGGAATAATTTGTATTGTAAGTGAACTCTCCAATGCAACTTTTAGAACCAGAGCCCAGGAAAGGGAGTCTGGTGTTCAGTTTTCACTCCAGACTGTTAATCCACTTAGAGCGTCCGTGTCTATTATTTGAACAAAAGGACAATAGTTGGGCATGCCTACAAGGTAAGAAAACAAGGGAAAGGAAAATATCTAGGGAGCTCAAACATGTAAGTGGTTTGGCTGATGGTAATTCCCTGCACTTCAAAGGGATAGAAAGAGCAAAATAATTTGCTCATTTCCCAACCTTGACAAAGCTTTATTTGAAGGAATGCCATAATTAAATCTTCCTAAAGAATGTTTAGTGTAGCCAAATAAATCTTGAGCCCATGAGGGAAGCGGGGTGGTCTAATGGAAAGAGCAAGGCCTGGGAGCCAGAGGACCTGGGTTCTAATCCCAATTCCACAACTTGTCTGCTGTGTGACCTTGAACAAGTCACAGTGGGGATAAAATGATACCCCCTCCTACTGAGAATGTGAGTCCCATGTGGGACCGGGACTGTGTCCAATCTGCTTATCTTATATCTACCCAGTACTTAGTTCAGCGCTTGGCATAAAATAAGTGCTTAAAAAATACCATTTAAAAAATGTAAACTGCTCTGAACCATGATGAAACTCTTGACCCTATTTTCTGTCCCTGTCTCGTGAGTTTCCCCAGTACCTCCCTGCTTCATCCTCCACACACATACAATCAAACAGTAGATTTAGAAGGGATCCAGAGAATTTGTTTTATCCACCTTCAGGGAGGTTACCCATCTATTCCTAGCTTTTAATCAATTGGTCAATTATTAGCATTTCCTGAGAGCATATTCTGTATAGAGCATTATATTAGGCACTGGGGAAAGTTCAAGAGACCCAATCCCTGCCCTCAGGAAGCTTACAATCATTATATATACTTTATGTAAAATGGTGAGTCAATTTGTATCTGCTATTTAAACATCAACCAACCACAATCAAGACACTTTGAAAAGTTTTGTCCAAAGTCTTATGAAATACCCTCGCAAGCACAAGCTTGTAAGATTTGGACAACCTTTTACCAGACCCTTGACATATATTTTTTATTCTTTTCTAAAATTTCTTGTAGATCCATCAACTTGGCCCAAAGATATTGCTCTGTATAATAGGTATCCCCAGTACCTGTGTTTAAATGCGATTAGACTGTAAGCCCGTCAAATGGCAGGGACTGTCTCTGTTGCCGACTTGTTCATTCCAAGCGCTTAGTACAGTGCTCTGCACATAGTAAGCGCTCAATAAATACTAGTGAATGAATGATATGTTTTTTGGTGGATATGGTTTTTCGGGACCTTGTCACTATAAATGAAAACCACAGATATTTATCTGTTTACCCCAAAATCCTCAGTACACTGCTCTTCTGTGAAGAAGCAACTGGGCCTAGTTGGAAGAGATGGGTCCCAGAGTCAGAGGACCTGGGTCCTAATCCCAGCTCTACCAATTGCTTGCTATGTGACCTTGAGCAGGTCACTTACCTTCTCTGTTCCTCAGTTCTCCTGTTTTCCCTCCTACTAAGGCTGTGAGCCCCATGCGGGTCAGGGACTGTGTCTAAACTAATTAACTTATATCTACCCCAACACTTAGAAACACATTTGACACATACTAAGCACTTAACGAACACCATAAAAAAATCTTTATCATCATTGGCATCATCATCAGTGGTATCTACTGAGTATCCCCCTAAACATGAAGCCATATACTAAGTGCTTGGTAGAGTACAGTAGAAGCAAGACACACATTCCTTGCTCCTCGAAAGTTTGAAAACTCTATGAGGATGTCTTGGGAGTTAAGAGAATCTAACCAGATGAAAGAGAATCTAACCAGATAATTGCATTCCCACATAGATTTTAGACTGATGAGCCAAAGTGTCCTGACACCTAAAATGCCCTGGGAGAAAGTTAAAAGCATCAAGAAGTGGATTAATTTATCAGTCCACTTGAGGGATTGTAGTAGATTGCCCCCTGTTTGAAGGAATGATCTGCAAGGGCTTCTGGAAACCCTAGAAGTGTTGAAGTTCTTCCTAAATCCTTAATTTATTACTAGGTAGTACTTCAGTCGCTGAGAGCTATGGGCTCATAGATTAGAAGTAAACCATCTTCATAATGATAATGACAATACAAACTGTGGTGGTTATTCAGTTCTTCCTA
Organism: Ornithorhynchus anatinus; assembly: GCF_004115215.2. Classification (NCBI taxonomy): domain Eukaryota; kingdom Metazoa; phylum Chordata; class Mammalia; order Monotremata; family Ornithorhynchidae; genus Ornithorhynchus; species Ornithorhynchus anatinus. The sequence goes on along the minus strand of NC_041735.1, from coordinate 61,446,388 downwards.
TGTCCCAGACACTGTATTAAGTGCTGGGTAGATCCAGTCAAATTGGGTCGGACACAGTCCCTGTCCCACATAAACTCACAGTCTCAATCCCCATTTTACAGATGAAGTAACTGAGGCAAAGATAAGTGGAGTGATTTGCCCTAGGTCATACAGCAGACAAGTGGCAGAGCCGGATTTCAGAACCTGGGTCCTCCTGATTCCCAGGCCCATGTCCTTTCCACTAGAACACACTCCTTCTCATCTTCTCTGTTGAGTAGTATTCATATAATCTTAGAAATATTCTGGATCACTGTTAAGTTTTTTTAAAAAAGCTCTTTCTGTGTTTCACCAATTCCACGTTGAAGCAGACAACATTGATGGAAAAAACACTGCACACAGAGGCTCACATGTTCAGAAACTGGGACATCTAAGGGCCATTATTGATGGTGTCATATTTGGCCAAGTCACTTAATCACCCTTAGCCTTTCTCAACTCCCTATTTCTAATTTGCCTAGCAGGATGTGGCTGGGTTCAATCCACAGAGAAAAGGGGCAGTTCCCATATCACTGCCCATGGGGAACTCTCCAGGTTAGCAACTCTGCTCTGGGCTCCTTGAGACCTCTCAGATTTGGGAATGGCAGCCCAAGGCTTAAAATGCTTCTGGTTTCCAATCCTTGCCCCCCTCCTCTCCCACGGACTCTACTTTAGGACTGGAGATTTCCCCGTAAAATATTCAGAACGATTTCAGTATAAATTCATTCATTCATTCAATTGTATTTATTGAGCACTTACTGCGTGCAGAGCACTGTACTAAGCACTTGGAAAGTACAGTTCGGCAACAGATAGAGACAATCCCTGCACAACAATGGGGAGAGTATGTTCATTTTAGAAGGAAGGCCTCATCAAGGTTTTAGGGTTTAATTGAGACTTTCATTCTCCCAAATAGGATTTCAGTTGCAAAGCATACAAAAGGGGTGGGTGAGTGGCCCAGTGAAGGATCTGGATTAGTTCTCTCGCTGGTGTGCTTCCTAATTCTAGAAGAGAAGCAGCATGGTTTAGTGGAAAGAGACCCGGCTTGGGAATCAGAGGACATGGGTTCTAATCCCGGCTCCACCACTCATCTGCTGTGTCATCTTGGGCAAGTCACTTCACTTCTCTGTGCCTCAGTTGCCTCATCTGTAAAATGGGATTAACATTGTGAGCCCCATGTGGGACAGTCTGATCACCTTGTATTCCCCCACCACTTAGAACAGTGCTTTGCACATAGTAAGTGCTCAGCAAATGCCATCATTATTATTATTATTGTCTTGTATCTGTGCTGGCATGGTGTAGTAGATAGAGAGCATGGGCCTGGAAGTCGGAAGGACATGGGTTGTAATTCTGGCTCCGCCACTTGTATGCCATGTGATCTTGGGCCAGTCACTTCATTTTTTGGTGCCTCAGTTATCTCAATTATAAAATGGGGATTGAGACTGTGAGCCCCATGTGGGACAAGAACTGTTTCCAACCCAATTTCTTGTATCCACCCCAGGGCTTAGTACAGTGCCTGGCACATAATAAGCACTTAAATTCCATAATAATAATTATTATTACTTAATACAGTGTATTAAGTAATTACATAGTAAGCACTTAACAAGTACCATAATAATACGAAGAAGAATTATTACTTAGTACAGTGTTTGGGGGACACTCTACCCCACCTTCAAAGCGTATTGAAGGCCCATCTCCTCCAAGAGGACTTCCCTGACTAAGCCCCACTTTTCCTCATCTCTCACTCCCTTCTGTGTTGCCCTGACTTGCTCCCTTTGCTCTTCCCTCTTCCCAGCCCCACAGCACTTATGTACATATCTGTCATTTTATTTATGTGTGTTGATGTCTGTCTCCCCTATTCTAGACTGTGAGCTCATTGTGGGCAGGGACCGTGACTATTTATAGTTTACAATACTCTCCCAAATGCTTAGTACAGTGTTCTGCACACAATAAGTGCTCAATAAATACATTGAATGAATGAAGAAGAATGTTGATTTCCTTATAGTAACTATTTTTCCAGACCATTAGTAGCATTTTTCATTCTTCTGTAGACCTTCTCCACTGTGCTTCTATACCTTTTCAAAATTGTGGAAGCCAAAGATTGCAGACTCTAGTTATAATTATGATAGTGATAACATAATTGTAGTAGAAGAATTAAATTTCCATGTTGTCATCCTGACAACTCCTCCCTGAAACATGTTGCCTTATTTAATTAAACAGGCTATTTTGCCAACACAGACTCAACACCTGAAACTCACTGGTTTTTCATTGTTGGGGAAGTTTCTTCGAAAAGGTGAAAGTTTTAGAAAAGGAAATTTTAGAAAAGGAATGGATAAACCTTTGAAATGTGAGTAATAGTGAGTTGCTCTGCAGTGGAGCTGAGTAATGACTTCCACTTATGTGAACAGGCCCAAATTGCTTTAATGTCTAAGTGTTTGTTTCCTTTCTATCCATCTGCTCCGATCCCTTCTCCGTCCTCCTTCCCTTCCTTCTCTTCCTTCTACCACTAATGAATCAGGACCTCTAAATGGTTACTGATAAATTTCCTAAAATCGAGAGAAATGTAGTGGTCTGGAAAACTTGGCTTGAAGCTAGGTCTCTTCTTTAAGCAGACCTCTTAATTTGAACCCTCTCCAAACTCAGCATGTTGTTTTTAAGAACAGTTGGTATGTACCTAATCTGTTTGTGAAGTGAAACAGAATTTTATCATTATTTTTAAATCTAGTTTCCTTGGAGCTTAAGGGAAGGGCTTTGTTTTCCAAGAGCAGGATTTTTTTATGTGCGTACAAGAAAAATATGGGCTAATGCCATCTCAAGGCAAAATCTGCCTTTAACATGAGAAGTAGCAAGAAAATGTTCAGGTGGGTTAAAGTTCAATTTTCAGGTTTAACCAGTCAACACGTGCAAATGTTTGGGGCCCCCGATTCCTTGGAAGGTTTGGAAAGTGATCCACGTTGGTCTGGAATGGATTCCGATCCTAATGGGATCAGGAAGTTTTGTACCCGCTACTCTCCCCCTAGCAATGTTGGTTGGAGCAGGGAGGCCCTTTTTAGAGTGTAAGAAAGAAGGTAGAGAATTAAAGGGGAGTTGTCAACCTAAGGAAAATGTACTTTTGGGGGACTGGCCATTTGCACTCCAAATTGCATCAAAAGACTGAGAAGTTGATTTGGAAGGTTATTGGATTACACTGTGTAATTTTTGTCATGTTGCTAACCTTTGTAGAAGAAATAAACCCACATGACACTTGCCATCCTGTCAAACCTCAGCAAGGTCTGATTAGGAACTCTTTTTTATGGTATTTGGAAAGTACTTACTGTGTATGTGCCAGGTGCTGTATTAAGCACTGGGGTAGATACAAGCTTATCAGGTTGTATAACGTCCCTGTCCCACATGGAGCTCATAGTCGTAAACCTAAAGATAATAACTGTGGCATTCGTTAAGCCCTTACTATATGTCAGGCCCTAGGGTGAATACAAGCAAATTGGGTTGGGCACAGTCCCTGTCCTATATGGGGCTCACAGTCTCACAGATGGGTATGGAGAAGTGAAATGACTTGCCCAAGGACACACAGCAGACAAGTGGCAGAGTCGGGATTAAAACCCAAGACCTTCTGACTCGAAGGCCCCGGGCTCTATCCATTACGCGATGCTGCTGCTTATCATTCTTTTGAAGGTGACCTAAGAATAAGTTCACGAGTAAAGAAAATCTGGAATGTGGTCAGTATCCTAGCATCGAAGCTCTATGCTTACCTAAATGAAACTGTGTTGGGTGGGACATGAGAAGTGATGAAGTGGTAGGGAGACACCCAAACGACTGCTTTATAGAGAGCTGTAATTGGGAAACTGAAAGTAAGGAAGGCAGAGGAAACGTTTTAAGGACACTGTAAAACAAAGCCTCAGAAAATTCTGCATCCCAGCGGAAAACTGGGAGTCATTTGCCGAGGGTAGAGTGGTTTGGAGAACTGCTAGGGAAACAACAGAATCTTCATCAGGAATGAGTGACCAGAAGACAAAAGGGAAAATAGTGCTGCAAATATAAACTTGTCTATGCAACGAGGGACAGTGTTTTGATCAGGATCGCATCTACCAACTCTGTGTGTTCCCAAGTGCTTAGTACAATGTTCTGCACACATTAAGCTCTCAAAAAATACAGTGATTGATTGATGGTGTGCAAATATGCCTGTGGGTACCAAATTGATTTTTTCAGCTCCCCACACACCCGAAGGTGAATTTCACCGTCAGCGATGTCTTAAACCCGAAACATGACTATATATCTTTCCATCTGTCTACAATCACTTATTCTTTATCTATCTATCTGGATCAGTAGATAGATAGATGCACAGATGGATAGATAGATGGATAGATGCATAGATGGATACAGTAAGTGCTCAATAAATACGATTGAATGCATGAATGAATGGGTAGATAGATGGCTAGATAGATGGATACATACAGTGCTTGGGACATAGTAAGCCCTTAACAAATACCATCATTATTATTATTATAGATAGAGAGGTAATAGATTGAGAAGCAGCATGGCGCAGTGGATAGAGCACAGACCTGGAAGTCAGAAGGTCATGAGTTCTAATCCAAGCTCCTCCACTTGTCTGTTCTGTGATCTTGAGCAGGTCACTTCTCTATGACTCAGTTACCTCATCTGTAAAATGGGGATTGAGACTGTGAGCCTCACGTGGATCAGGGACTGTGTCCACATCTATTAACTTGTAACCACCCCAGTGCATAGTATAGTGACTGGCACATAGTAAGCACTTAACAAATACCGTAATTATAAATAGATACATAGATTGATAGATACACAGGTAGCTGTCTAGATGGGTAGATAAGATAGATGAGTGATTTACCATGGCACGTTCCTGAGCGTGATATGGGTTGCTTGGAGTATAATTGACATTCATTGCCATAGCAGAGGGATAGCAGGAAGAAAAAAGAGTCTACAGCTGGATGAGGGAGTACACAGATAAAAGGAGAGCATTAAGGAAAAAAAAGATGCTTCCTAATGATGTTTCAGACCTTCCTTTAATCACAGCGGGATTCCCCACCAGATAGCACACCTGACGTCAAACAACTGGAGGACGGTATGTGTTACATATGGGCCAGCATCACGGCCTTGAAGAGTTTTACACATTTATCTGTCACACAGATGTTGAAGCTTGTGTTTTCTAGCCTGCAAGCCGACGGCCAGACTTGTTCTAAGGGATCACCTCCAGATGTTAAGCAAAAAGAGAGAGAGGCTAGTTTACCCCACTGTGAACAAATAGAATCCTCTCCACTCCTGTCTTGGCAGTGGAGCAGGAAGTAAAAGTTAGATGAATCGTATGATTTAAGACAAAATTCCACCATTGTAATCTTGAAAATAATGAGGCACTATACATTCTCTACCTCAAACCAAAGCACATTCAGTACTCTCCCAAGCGCTTAGTTACAGTAATATGTACACAGTAAGCACTCAATAAATGCCACTGATGGATTGATAGTTGAAGAGTTTTCTATTTAAGGTGAAAATGGCAATGAAGATGTTTAGTAATTTAGGTGTGGGTGAGAACTAATTGCTCTTCCTGACACAGACTTTTCCTTTATGCAAAATTATCGAGACACTTTCTTAGGGTATAATAATTGTGGTAATAATTATATTATCGCTTAAGCACTTACTGTGTATCAAGCACTGTACTAAACACTGAGGTAGATACAAGTTAGTTGGGTCAGACGTAGTCCTTGCCCCAAAGGGGGGTTACAGTCTAGGTGGGGGGAGAACAAGACTGTAAGCTCGTCATAGGCAGGGAATGTATTTATCAACTCTGTTGCATTGTATTATCCCAAGTGTTCAGTACAGTGCTCTGCATACAGTAAGTAATCAATATGATTGGAGTATTGGATTCTCTTTTTTCAGATGAGGAAACTGAGGCCCAGAGAAGTTAAGTAACTTTCCAGAAGACAAGTGGAGGACCCAGGTCCTCTAATTCTCAGTCCATGCTCTCTCCACTAACCCACGCTGTTTCTCTGGTTATTTAGCAAAGCCTCCCCATCGCAGGAGAACAAGGGTGTGTTGACTCTTTTCTGTGATTGTTCAAGCTGTTCCCACTAATCAGTACTGTCTCCTCTCTCTTCTGAATTTGTGGGAAAATAACTTGCCTCAAACAATGAATCGAGTCTTCGGAAGACGATAATGGAAAGTGGTTCATTGGTTTCTCCTCTTAGTTTATAAAATCTGAGTATTCACGGTCATTTTTGCCCATGAGATATACTTCAAATGGGATCAGGAAAGATTATTTGGCAGACAATTCAAAGATTCTGGAATTGGAGCAAGACAGTCTGTTAGACTTCTTGGCATAGATGGGTCAATTTTTCCGCATCATGACTGGGGTATTATCCTTTTGGGTCTTGAGTTTATATCCCTTTTGGTAAACTAGAAGCACAGATATTGCCCAAGGACTTAAGTGGAATGGGTTGGTGGTGTCGCCACATTAATTTTGGTGATGACTATTTCAGATGATCAAGTGGAGTTAGTTGATGTGTCAGGGAAGGCTGAATTTAAAGTAGCAAGATTTCTGGGTAGTGCTGTTTTGTAACTTTCTCAGAAACACATTAACAGTTCATCACATTTTAGAAAATACTTCGTACTTTGGTCTCAATGCCCACAAAATGCACTGTGTTCATGTTCTGAGTTTTCTGTCATTCTATTAAGGGAGGATATCTCTGTTTTATTTACTTGGTGTGCTGAGCTATTGGTTGGAGCAGCCAAACGTTCTAGGCGATGAACTGCATCCCTGACAAATTGTAAACAATTTGACACACAGAAGCCTAGAGAAGCAGCGTGGGCTACTGGAAAGAGCACGGGCCTGGGAATCGAAGACCTCGGTTGTCTCTCTCTCCCTCTCCACCCTCCACCTCTCTCTCCCACTCCCTTTCTCTCTCTCCATTTCCTTCTCCCTATCTCTCCCTCTCTTTCCTCTCAACCCATGTGTTCATACCAGGATTTCCCAAGATTCTGTGGGGCCTGTAAAAATGAATCAATCAATGGTATTTTTGAGCGAGAATTGTGTGCATGGCACTGTACTAAGTGCTTGGCAGTGTACTAAATGCCTAAAAATTAGATTATCCTCCCTACTCTATGGCTTTTGGTGGCTCACTTATCTTCTCTCTCTCTCAGTTTCTTCTTCTGTAAAATGAAGATCAAGTTTGTATTCTTCATCCCTCTTAGTGTTTGAGCCCCGTGTGGGACAGGAACTGTGTCTGTTCTGATTTATTGTGCATAGTGCTTGGCACATAGTAGTATTTAGCAAATATCACAATAATAATTATAATGATAATTATTGCTATTATGCACAAATTGAGTATAGCTTAAGGTACTAAGCACTCCAGCACGCACCCAAGACAAAAATAAAATCCCAGCCCTAGCAGTGTTTTTCCCTACCTTACCGGTGTTCCTGTTATGAAGTTTCCGAGCAGGAAGGTATTTTGGTGTACATCCGTGAGCCTAAAGGTTCCATATAATAATGAAGGTGCTCAGGGATATTTTTGAAATGGTGCGATGTTGAATTATTGAACATCATATGTGATTTCAGGAGGCTCCTCTGTTAATTTTTTTTTCCACCATGAAGTAGTTGTGGGATCTTCCAGACAAGGTGAAACTCATGGGATAGACTCCAAAGCCCTATAGGAATGAAGGGCAAGACTTTCCCAAGGGTTCTCTTTGGGGTAAAATATGAAATGGCATCCCATGGTGCAAATAATGCAACTTGTCTGCTTGGCAGTGGGTAGTGTTTACATGAACACACTTGGAATATTCTTCCTCACAGGGATAATACACTGAGACCATCATCTCTGGCTGCTAAGAATTTCTCCCCGTCATTTCCCTCCCCACCCTCCTATGTCAAGGAAGGTTTCTGGTCTCCTGAACCCATCTGTGCAAGTATGTGGTCTTCTCCCACATCACAGCAGAATTTGTATAGTAAACCAAGGTCGTGTGTGCCATCCCTCTACAAGAAGGGGCAAGAAGAAATCAGGCACTCTCTGTTTTTCTTGGTTTCCATGGAGATGCATGTGTGATGGAGAATACTGAAAGCAGGAGCTTGTGTCTTGGGGCTAGGAGACTCCTGAGGAGCTGTGAGAATGATCAAAAAAGGGCTATTAGGCCAGAATCCAGGGTTATGCTATTTTCAGACTAGTGAGTATTCTTGCAGACCTGAAAACCTTTGAGACTACAAGTATGAATGGTGTTATCATAAAAAAAAAGCCTGATTTTGTTTAGAGTGAATGTGAAACTACTGAGTAGACTTTGGTTAGACTGGGGCTTTCCACTTGAAGGTAATATGACGGGGTGATAGGGCTGCATTACAGTGATACTGAAGTGATCCCAGTGTGACGGCCTTCCCTGTTTATGCACTGGGCACAGTCCATGCCAGCCACTTTAGATTATTGCTGCCGGTGAGGTCCAGGGCCCAGAGATCCAGAGCGTCAGGTTGGCTTGGGTCACCCCACCACTTTCCTGCTGTGTGACCTTGGGCGAGGCATTTACTTCTTTGTGCCCAGAAGCAGCATGGCCTAGTGGAAAGAAAATGAACCAGGCAGACGACCTGGGTTTTAATCTCAGCTCTGTCGCTTCCTGTGTGACCTTGGATAAGTCAGTTAACTTCTCTATGCTTCGATTTCCTCGATTGTAAAATGGGGATTCAATACCTGTTCTCCCCTCTTCTTAGATGGTGAGCCCCATGTGGGACAGGGAGTGTGTCCAACCTAATGAATCTGCATCTACCCAATGCTTAGAACAGAGCTTGACCCATCATAAACACTTAAAAATACCACAGTAATAATAATCTGTGCTTCAGTTTCCTCATCTAAAAAATGGGGGGTTCAATACCTGTTATCCCTCTTTCTTAGTCCCATGTGTGACAGAAGCTGTACCTAACTGATTGTATCTATTCCAGCACTTAGCAGAGTGCTTAGCCTGGAGTAAAAGCTTAACTCTCTAGTAGTATTATCATTATTATTAGCAAAGCAGCAGGGTCTAGTGAAGAGAGCACGGGCCTGGGAGTCACAGAATGTGGGTTGTGATCCCGGCTCTGCCACACGTCTGCTCTGTGACCTTGGACAAGTCACTTCACTACTCTGTGCCTCAGTTACCTCATCTGCAAAATGGGGATTAAGACTGTGAGTCCCATGTGGGACAGGGACTGTGTCCAATCTGATTAGTTTCGAACAGTGCTCAGCACATAGTAAGGGCTTAACAAATACCACAATTGTTAATTGTGATTTTCAATATTATTATTGAAATAATAATAATATTGTTGCTGTTGTTGCTATTATTGCAGTAGACCTCCAGCCTCCACAGAGGCTCCAGCAGTGGAGGCCAGCAGGTCACCTTGGGGGCTTTGGTTGAAATCAGTTTCAGAAGACCCTAGATGGAGAGAAGCAGAGTTGCTTAGTGGATAGAGCATGGGCCTGGGAGTTAGAAGGACCTGGGTTCTAATCCTGTCTCTGCCACATATCTGCTGTGTGACCTTGGGCAAGTCACTTCACTGGCCTTCAGTTACCTCATCTGTAAAACGGGGATTAAGAGTGCGAGTCCCATGTGGGACTGAGACTGTGTCCAACCTGATCTACTTGTGTCTACCCTGGCGCTTAGAACAGTGCTTGCCACATAGTAAGGGCTTAACATGTACCTCTATTATTATCTGAAACAGTTTAGTGAAACTGGGCCAGGATTTAAGAGTGTGCCAAGGTTCCAAATCAGGAACACAGGCCTGGCCTGGGCCAATGCAGAGTAGGTTGACTCCTGTCTCCCCTCACCACCTAGTCAGAAATGCAGCCAAGGTGACTGTCTGCCAGGAAGGCAGATTACAGCGGGGATTCGAGCCTCAGGTATTCCCCTTGTAACACCAGGAAACACAACATTTCCCTCATGCCTTCTGGAACAGTTAAGGCTGACAACCAGTCTATATAACATATTTATGTTGCACACTGGAAAGAGGTTTCTTAATATGGCAAAATCGTCTGAGAGCACAATATCGGCGTAGTCGATGAGATATTTTTAGTGGCTGAATACATTAGAGAAACCCATTATTTTCCTGTTATCTATAAAGGAGTCACCTTTTCAATTCTCAGTAATTATTTTTATGATCCTCTAAGCGTAAGTGCTTTGGAAAATGAAGATATGTTACTTTGTAGAATGCAAGCTGCTATTTGAAGGACTAAATAATCTTCTAAAGATTTAGGCATTTTGATTATGCCTTAAAAGAAGTTTCTCCAAGTGGTTAGGTAAATTCACACATAAAATAGGGACTTAAAAACTGCCTAAAATGTTCTGAATTGAACAAAAGTGTCTCTTTCCATGCTTTCCAAGGCAGTTGGGGGAGATGTTTATTCTTTAACATAGTCACATAGTTCAGGCTAAATTAGATAAGCAGGAAGTGCTTGTTAACCTTTGGGCTTCCAGCCTTTGCAGATACTCTAGCAGCCTTCCCCCAGGTTTCGGGATTCTTGCAGTTCTTGGCACAAAATGAGAAGCGAGGGGGAACATGTAAGGAAGCATTTCATTACCCTTTTCCTATTTCGCGACGGGGCTTGTTTACATTAAAATTGTTCAATAAAGCCAATATTTGTGCAGGTCTCGTTAGCCCCTGGAACCTCAACCTCACTCTTCTCACTCTGTTTCTCCAGTTTTTCCAAAGAGAAGGTCTTTTAAGGAGCAGGAGGGGTTCTGTTTGAAGCCCCGTTAGTAGCCGTGCAACGAAACGATGTGTCTTTGGTGCCGGCGCTTATGTAACAATCTAGCAAGAGTACCAGAAGGAAGCTCCATTGGGGATGGAGTCCCTTGACAGGTTGCATTTGCGTCTCACGCTTGCGGGTTAGCCTGTGAGGATCCAGTGCCAACCGTCTGCTCTTTGTCTTCCAGATCCTTTCGAAGTCTATCGAGCAACTCAAACAACCGGGCAGTCATCTAGAGGAAGCCGAAGAAGAGCTGCATGGAGATCATCCTATGCTGGAAGACCGAGCTCCCTCTAGTGACCACAGCATTAGGAACGAAGGCATCGGAGCCGATGCGGACGAGAGACTCGGATACCCAGCAGGGACCGTGAAAGTCAAGGAGGAACCGCTAGACAGTGCCGACGATGCTCAGGCCCAGCAAACGGAATCTGGGGAGCAGGCTGCTTTTATGCCACAGGTAATAGGAAAAGATTTAGCACCAGGATTTGTAATCAAAGTCATCATCTGAGCATCCGAAGCATCTCTAGACCCGGGGAAGAGACTCTCGCTCCCTATCAGTTTGTGGGTTTAGGTCATTTCGTTTCCCACGGGCTCGGAATCTCCCTGAGGCGGGTGGTTTTCCGGAGGCACGTTCTAAACCTAGCCGGGCTCATCTGAAAGGCCACTGATGGGAAAATCCCCACCTGTTGCACTAAAATCGGGTTCTAGAAATCTCGGGTTCACGATATAAACTATCTTAGCCCTGGACTCAGTCACATCAGTTACTTCTGGAAAAAAGGAATTTACCGTTGGCGTTCACTCGTCTGTTCAGATCCGGGATCGCTGGACGTGTAGATTCCAGGTCCGATCAGTGAAACCCTCTCTATCAATTTTTGATTTTTCTGACACGTCCTGACTTTGATTTTCACCTCTCTGTATATAGTGTATCATACTGCAGTCTTGAACACTGTTAAAGGAAGTCCTTTTTTCCCTTTTTTTGTTGTTGTTGTTTTCATTTAGTAGAAAGGTACTGGATGAATACCAGTGGTCCGAGATTTGGGGTAGATTATAATTGATCGCCGTTGGGAATTCAGGTGGGTGTAAAAAGTCAATCCAAGGCCAGGCACTATTTTCCAAAGTGCACTGTCTCTCTCACTGCACTGCTGAGATTATTTTTATTAGGTGTTATTTGATGATGTTGTCTGTAGTAGAGACAAGATCAAATGAAGCAGATGCAGATATTGGCAAGGAATGATATGCAGCATTCTGTTCCAATCAGATATTACGCTATATCTGTTACTGCTGTAAAACAGGACAGTATCGTTCTTAACTGATATTCACTCATGTATTTATTTTAGGAAGAAAAAGTTCTATGATCATGATGACTCTGGTTTCATCATTTCCACCCTGCTAAGGAATGCATCATGCCACCATGGCAAATGGAAATGCAGAATTGTGAAAGTGTTCTAAAATGAGGAAATTCAGGACTAAGAGAAATGCACTTGTACATTGGGCATCTTCATCAGGATAGCGGTCTCTGAGACTCTAAAACCTGAATGAGTCTGAGTTGCAGGGGAAGATGCTGTTTACTTAAGTCCATTCTGTATCAGGTTCCTGCTGTTCTCTGAAAGAAAAGTGATTCTATAAGACTGCACAGGAAATGCTTTATGGAAACAGGAAGTCCAAGTGATTCATGTCCTGAGGAATGTAGGAAAAAAAACGGAGGAGAGTGTTTTACTCTGTTTTTAAAGGGCACTCTATGAATCGATTTATTGTCTAAGAAAATAATGCAAGTAGGGAAATGGTTGAGGAAGCTTTTCAGCGAAATATTTCCTTCATTTTCTCTCTTGATATGTTTACCTTGTTTTATAGGTTTACTTTTGTTAAGCTAGTTAAAGGTTCATTGTATTAAGCCCCCTTTAATGTGGATAATCCCAAACTGACCAGGAACTCTTGTCAGTTCTTTCTATTGAAATATTTATATTTCTAAATCCAAGGTATTTTAAGGTGCAGTATCCTGTTTCAAAAAAAGATAGCTGCTTTGCCAAATGTAAGTGTTGTTCTAATGTATGTTGTTAGCATGTGTTGTTTACATTTTGCTCAGACATTTAAAAATATTTAAAATGTGGCAACTGATAAAGATACATTATCCTTTTTCTTAAAAAAAAAAAGGCTTCATTCAAATTTAAACAAAACAGAAGCTAGAAAATTGAGCCCTTTGTCTTATCTATGTAAAAGAGGCCTTCTGAAAGTGTTATTTACATGTCATTACTGAAACAGTTTGGGTAATTATACTAAGAGGAAGACTTGCCTGTTTTTCCTGCAGGGAGAGAAGTCTTGCATTCAAAATTGTGAAGCATCAACAGATGAGTGCATGTTGTTCCGTCCTGTATATGTTTTCTTCGAAGCTTCCGTTTATTCTCAGAAAAAGGGATAGTGCATCTTTAAAAATACATTTCATTTGGGGAGGGCGCTATTGGCAAGCAGACTTTTGTATAATATGACTTCAAAGGTGTGTAACCACAAACCACAAAAAAATATTTTTTATAACGTCATTTGGAAAAGCTTCATCAGTACAGTCAGTAGACTTTAATTTTGTTCGCATTCGGTAGTCTCTGAATTTAATCAAGAAGATACTTGGACCAGTGCAAAGAAATACTGGACTTCAATCATATTTCTAACCGGTAATTGTCTCTTACATTTAATGAAAAACATCTACTGTATTTATTATAATTTCCATCCTAAGTGGTGGTATCTTGTTTTGTGTTGTAAATATATTCTGTTTGTATGTTCCCTTTTTTGCCTTCTGTTATAAGTCTATTCCTTTCTCAAATAAAGTTTTTTTTTTAAAGGAACCCCTTTCATATATTTGGCTTTGTGTAAACTTGATATCATTAGTCAAAACTTTCCCACCAACTACTGTCCCTAAATATTGGTGTGATATTTTGTACAGTAATCAATTAGGGACATTAGGAGCAGATTCACTGCCCTGTTCTCCTCAGTATAAATCAGTGTCTGCTTGACTCGGCCCAGTAGAAGAGCAGCGTGATGAGGTGGATAGAGCATGGACCTGGGAGTCAGTAGGTCATGAGTTCTAATCCTGGCTCCACCACTTGTCTGCTGTGCGACTGTAGGCAAGTCGCTTCACTTCTCTATGCCTCAGTTACCTCATCTGGAAAATGGGTGATTGAGACTGTGAGCCCCACATGGGACAGGAACTGTGTCCAACCCAATTGGCTTGTATACACCCTAGTGCTTAGTACAGTGCCTGGCACATAGGAAGCGCTTAACAAATTTCCTCATCTGTAATGGCGGGAGTGTAGCGTGAGCTCCTTCAATATGACTTCCCTGGCAGGGCTACTGAACTGGGCAAGGTGGTCTCTTTGCACAGTACAGTGGGGTTAATCACCTCCTCACCATCCCTCACTCTGGTCTGTGCCACCATCCAGCCCTTACTCATGCCCTCCCTTTCCCTATACAGTCGACATTCTCTCCATCTTCAAAGTCCTACTAAAAGCCCATCTCCTCCAGAACGGTTCAGTTCTCCTGCTTTTGCTGCCACTGCTTAGAGCAGTGCTATTTCACTGCTTCTCTTTATCCAGGCCGCGGTTAGAGGGAAGAAACCACTGGCAGTTGTGACCAAATTCAGAGAAGTCGCTTAGTGGCCATGGTTTCAGTCAGTCAATTCAGTCAATCAGTGAGCAGCAGCATCGTATAGTGGATACAGCATGGGCCTGGAAGTCAGAGGGTCATGAGTTCTAATCCTGACTCCACTTGTGTGCTGTGTGACCTTGGGCAAGTCATTTCACTTCCCCTGTGCCTCAGTTACCTCATCTGTAAAATGGGGATTGAGACTGTGAGCCCCACATGGGACAGGTAATGTGTCCAAACTGATTTGTTTGTAACCACTCCAGCCCTAGAACAGTGCCTGGCACATAGTAATCACTTAACAGATATCATAATTATTATTAGTATCAATTAATCAATGGTATTTCTTGAGTGCTTACCTGTGGGTAGAACACTGTACTAAGCACTTGGGAAAGTGCAATATAACAGAGTTGATAGATGTGTTCCCCACCCACAACAATCTTGAGAAGGAGCATGGCCTGTCTGCAGACAAATATGACCTTGGGCTAGTCACTTAACTTATTTGTGCCTCAGTTACCTCATCTGCAAAATGGGGATTAAAACTCTGAGCCCCGTGTGGCTCTGATGATCCTATGTCTACCATATTTATCTCATCACTTAGTATACAGTGCCTAGCACATAGTGAGGCCTTAACGAATACCACTAAAAAATAGTAATAAAAATAATAATCTCTGCAGATGGGGTGCTTTGCTCCCAACACTGACTGTGGAAGGATAATACTTTAGCATGAAAAGCTTGCTCTCTGCCTCTTACCAATGGATGAAACCTTCTGCCATTTATTAGGAGGCTCTCCTTTATGACAATAGCACACCACTTACATTGCAGATTTGGTTAGAAAAATCAGTCCCCTCATGTCCAGCTTCATAGAAAAGATACCGATCAAGTGTTTAAGGCAGTGACAGAAAAAAGCTTGGAGCAGAAGCAAAGCCATTGCTGTTTTTTCTAGTATAGAAGGCACCTTTTCTTCAAGCCAATAAGGCATTTCTTCTTATCGCTAAAAGGAAATCTGTGTGTTCAACTCGGATTTATTTGCTTTTGAAGTGGAAATTAGATTTCATATTACTGAGGTCATGTAGGGGAAACACTTCATTGAACACATACGTGGGGATTTTACCAACACAGAAAAAATCGCTTTCAGCATAGACTCTTTCAACGGCAATTAAAACCTATTTTGATAATAATATCACAGTTCCAAACATGCAGACTGTCACTGGAGTAGTTCCACACATTTATATTATAGGTATGAAATCCATCCTTTGATATCGCTGGAGAGACAGACTAGTTTTCTAGTTTTAAAAGCAGGATCATTGCTGATGAGTAGTGTTTTTTCAGCAAGGCTGGATTTCTCATATTCCTTCGATGCTTAAACCCAGAATCCAAATTGCTTCTTCACAATCTGGGACACTGATGGTTTCCACCAGACTGTTGAGCAGACACAGCTCCTTTGCCCCGAGAATCCTAAATCTGGACCTTCTTCATCAGAGTTGTTCTCTCTTTTCCACATTCCTCCAGAAGCAGTTTGTTATATTTAGTACTGTACAGTCTCCAGTTGAGCCATTGTGATCTAGAAGCAGCATGGCTTAGTGGAAAGAGCACAGGCTTTGAAGTCAGGGGTCATGGGTTCTAATCCCGGCTCTGCCACTTGTCTGCTGTGTGACCTTGGGCAAGCCACTTAACTTCTCCGTAATTCAGTTCCATCATCTGCAAAATGGGGATTAAGACTGTGAGCCCCCAGGGGACAACCTGATTACCTTGTATCTAACCCAGTGCTTAGAACAGTGCTTGGCACATATCAAGCGCTTAACAAATACCATAGTCATTACTATAATTACTTTAGAAATCTTTAGTTTACATCATGTAACAGTCTGGAGGACACCCAATAATCATTTACCAGATGTCTAGAGATTTGAATTTTGGCAGTTTATTTTTTTTAACCTAGCATGAGAGTGTGTAAATATTGGCCTTTACTTGCTTTGATATACCTCAGTAATTCTCCTTCTTGTACATGGTAGAAAATACCCTTGGTTCTGCCTTCATTGTCTGATTTTGTCTTAATTTTTTCACTCATTGGGCCTAGGTTGGGCAAAGTTGATTTTTACACGTTGTTTTTGATCTCTTCAAGAAAGAGTTCATTGTTACTCTTAACAATGGTATCTTTGTGCAAATTGTCCTCTGTCTACTCTCTAACCACTTTTCCTTCTGCCCCTGTTGGTTGTTTTTTCTGATTTCCTCCTTGTCTGTCACTTTCTATTGGTCTTTTTTAACTAGTAGTTTCCACCTATCTCTCGAAATGAAATACACCCATTTTCAGTCTCACAACTCACTGTCTTAATGTTTCTCTCACGACCTTGTGCCAATTTAAAGTTATTATTTCCCCAGCATCTTTAATTCATTTATATAAATCCCATTCCACAAATCTCCCAAATCTGCAAAGATGACTTGTCTTGGATTTTCATCAAATTCAGCCATCGAAACCTCCCCGACATTTTCTCCTTCTTATTTTTGGACCTATTTTGCATTGTTGATCCTTGCTGAATCTTCACTGGCTTGCAGTTTAGGGCTATTAGACTTTCTCAAAGGCTTAGTATGTTGTTCTTGGGGCAGTTAGCACTCAATAAATACCATTGAATGATTGATAAGGATAAACATTTTCACCTTATTCTATTACACTTGACCTTGATTTCTGTCTTCTGATCAAGCAGTGATACCATTGTATAGAACAATGGAGCTGAGCCATAATAAAGACATTCTGACCATCATTTTAATACCCTTTGATGTCCTGAGTTGATCTGCTGAACTCATTTCTGTCAGACCTTTAAGAAAGGCATGTCTGTCTGATTAGCTGAAATGGTTCTCCTTGCTTCATGCTGCTCTTTTTTTCTCTTCAGTTTATTCTGAAGAAGATGCTCTGTAGGGAGCCTCTAGTGAGAAGATATTTTGTGTAATGTTCTCAATTGTGTCTTTCGTCTCATTCATTTAGAGGATGGGGTCTGACAGTAAAGGTGACTGTTCAAAGGTGTGTGTACTATGGTAGTCCTCGTTCTTAGTTGCAGTATTTCATTTTCATTGGGCTGATTTATTGGTTTCTGTACCTCAAGAAACTAATTCATCTAAGAAAAATGTCCTTAAGATGCTTTCATTGTTTTCTTTGTAACTCAAGATCAGTAAAAGCAGGGACTCCCAATGCTGGATGGGATCTCAAGAGACTGGGTTCTCCAGCTCCTGTTCCTACACAGGAAAATGGTTCCGTAGTCTAGGTAGAATGTGTCTGTTTATTGTTATGTTGTACTCTCCCAAGATCTTAGTACAGTGCTCTGCACACAGTAAGTGCACAATGAATACAAGTGACTGACTAGACCAGGTAGTTTCCCTAAACACATCACTGAGGATGGCATTTCCCTAGCCACCATTCTAAATGGTTTATTCTAACTGTCTATCTGATCATCAAGGTCTTCCTTATCCAATAAAATCTTTCCCCGCTTTAATTTAAATCTATTTCCTCTTATAGGAAACCCTTCATATACTTCAAGGGCTATATAAAATTACTCCTTATTCTTCTATTACAAAGGCTAAGCAACACCAATGCCTTTAACCTATTCTCAGAAGACCTATTTTCCACCTCTTACTCATTTTTCCTTTTTTTTCTATGGACTCTGTTCAATTGCTCTCTATCCTCTTTACATGATAGTGACCAAAACTGAGCACATCACACTGGTATAATAATAATAATAATGTTGGTATTTGTTAAGAGCTTACTATGTGCTGAGCACTGTTCTAAGCACTGGGGTAGACATAGGGGAATCAGGTTGTCCCACGTGGGGCTCACAGTCTTAATCCCCATTTTACAGATGAGGGAACTGAGGCACAGAGAAGTTAAGTGACTTGCCCACAGTCACACAGCTGACAAGTGGCAGAGCTGGGATTCGAACTCATGAGCCCTGACTCCAAAGCCCATGCTCTTTCCACTGAGCCATGCTGCTGGTATGATTTTGGCCAGCACATAATATAACAGAAGGATTTCCTCTGGACTCTTGCATGTCTTATTTGTGTTGATGCATTTCTATACATGCAGGGTTTTTCAATGATGACGGTGCATTACTGACTCACCTCTATTTAATTATAATGCCCGGGCTACAGACCTTGTACCTAATTCATCTTTCCCCATCTGGAATTTATGTGGATATTTTTGTGATCCTCAAATGCATGATCTGGCACTTGTCCCTACTGAATCTCATCCTGATTTTGAAGCTCCATTTTTCCCAATCTGTCTGCCATTTTGTATTTTATTCCCATAGACCAGAGTCTTAGGCACAACACCCAATTTAGTCATTTGCAGATTTGATGACCTTGGTCAAGTCATTTCACTTCTCTGGGCCTCAGTTCCCTCATCTGTAAAATGGAGATTAAGACCATGAGCTCCGTGTGCTACAGGAAATGAGTCCAACCAGATTACCTTGTGTCTACCCCAGCATTTAGAGCAGTACTTGACACCTAGTAAGCGTTTAACAAATATCATCATCGTTTTCATAGGCACTGGCCTCCTCCCACTCTAAACTGTAAACTCACTATAGGCAAGGAATATGTCTATTAAGTCTGTCATACTGTGCTCTCCCAAATGTTTAGTACACAGCTCTGCACATAGGAAGCACTCAATATTTATCATTGATTGATTTCTTTGTTATTTTTATCTAAATTTATCAGTAAATAATCTATCACACCAAATATTTAGATCATTATTCTGACACCACTTCTGGAGTTAAATGCCAAAAGTGATTGCACTGACTATAGAAGTCCTTATATTCATCTCCTTACTTCTAGCCAAAATTTGCTTTTCCAAACCATTTTAACTATGCATCTTTAGTCCAAATGTCAATATGTTAACTCCTAGTAGGTTGTCCCTAATATGTTGTACAGTCACAGCTGCAATGTGAAAGGCAGTAGAAATGACTTCACTTCATTCATTCAATAGTATTTATTGAGTGCTTACTATGTGCAGAGCACTGTACTAAGCGCTTGGAATGTACAATTCAGCAACTTCAGTTACTGAATAGTTACACAGAGCATCTATCTAGACTAAGAACATTTAGCAAGATTATGGATTATGGCAGAAGATAGGGTGTTCTGGAGAAAATATGTCCATAAAGTCACTATGAATCTGAAATGATTTGACATTACTTGAGATACATATATATATAATACAAATGGTTCTAGTTTGTTACTAATGCTACTACTAATTATAATGATAGAAATTATAATAATAATGTTGGTATTTGTTAAGCGCTTACTATGTACAGAGCACTGTTCTAAGCGCTGGGGTAGATACAGGGTAATCAGGTTGTCCCACGTGAGGCTCAGAGTTAATCCCCATTTTACAGATGAGGTAACTGAGGCACAGAGAAGTGAAGTGACTTGCCCACAGTCACACAGCTGACAAGTAGCAGAGCCAGGAGTCGAACTCATGACCTCTTACTCCAAAGCCCAGGCTCTTTCCACTGAGCCACGCTGCTTCTCACAAATTATGGTATTTGTTAAGCACTTACTGTGTGCCAAGCACTGTAGTAAATACAGGAATAGATACAGCATAATCAAGTCATATACATTAGGCCCACAGAGTAAATAGGAAGAAGAATGGGTATTGAATCTCCATTTTGTAGATAAAGAAACTGAAGCACAGAGAAGGCGAGTGGCTTGCCCAAGATTGCACAGCAGATAAGTGGTGGAGTGAGAATTAGAACCTTGGTCCTATGACTTCCAGGCCTGTGTTTTTTTTCTACTAGGTCATGCTGGGAAGCAGCATGACCTAGTGATATAAGTGATATACTTCTGAAAAAGATAAACTCATTGTAGGCAGGGAATATGCCTGCTTACTGTTGTATTGTACTATCCCAAGCACTTAATACAGGGCTCTGCACACACTAAGCACTCAATAAATATGCCTGAATGAATAAAGAGTTTCTAATTATTCATCAAATCTTACTTTGTAATGTTTAATGATTGGTTCTCGCTCATTTCAGTGATCACCACAAACACATTTTTTATGCTCATTTATTATGCTATTTTTTAAACACTTACTCTGTGCTAGGCACTCTCATAAGCACTGGAGTAGATACAAGCAAATCAGGTTGGACACAGTTCATGGCCCATGAAGATGAGTTGTCATCCAGGAGTCATTTAATATTCGGGGTCACGAGAATTCAGAAGTAATAGTGGGGGAATTCTCCTAGGATCTCCCTGCTGTGTTGATTTTGAATCCACTTTTTGTTTGGATGTGGAGAGACAAGGTTCGACTTGAATAGATGAGAGATACTGTTCCTTCTGAAAAACACTGAAGCCTAGAAAATATATTGTTGCAGCTGGAAGGACACTAATTTCACTGTATCATTCCCTTATTCAACCTTGCTGCTTAGAAGAGTGTCCAACCACAAAGCCGTGCCGAATCAGAATCATAAGTCTGTGGACTCAGAGCTAAAGAGGGAAGAAAAATATGTGCAATCACTGATGGATAGACTCCCAAGAAGCTCCAGCTGCCAAATAAACTCCTGCATACATTCCTGTGTCTCTTCGATCAATCACGATCTATTATAACAGAAATGTTTGGTATGGCCAATTTGTTTCACCTTTTTTTAATATTCCTTTCATTCTTACATTTTTAAACCCCTTTTGTAACTTTGAAATACAAGTATATCCATTTCCTCACTTAATTGTCTCCTGAATCCCTCAGGGTGTGCTTTACACACAGTAAGCAGTCAATAGATGCGATTGAACGAATGAATGAATTTGAACCCTTGACCAAAGTGACCATTACCATTTGATTGGTGCTTTTCAATCCTGGCCTGTTGTGTGAAACGATAATAAAAAATACCCTCATGCCCCTGTAAATATAAAAATTATTCTGATTTAATTTTTTACCCATCTTTGTGCTTGCCACAGAGTTAAGTGCTGAATAAATGCATCATTATTTAACCTAGCACCCTCCAAAATGAAAAAGCCAGTTTTTGTGCGTGTGTGTTTTTGGGGGGATAATGGGGGCGAGGGGATTTTTATTTTTAATGGTATTTGTTATGCACTTGCTACTGGGGGAGACATAAGGTTCTCAGTCCCTGTCCCACTTGGGGGTTGTTGAAATGCTAGATTCCAAATAGGATCCCAATTTCCAGGACTAAGTGAAACCATGATGGCCACATAAGATTCAACCCCGATGTTTATCTTTCTGAAAAAATTAACATTGTGGAGATGCCATTGATACAAATTACCTTGAAAGAAAAGTTTTGATGAATTCACACCTGCTAAAGATAAAGGAAAATGAACAACACTGGAAATCAAAAAAATTTAGCCATTCCAATTGTTCCTTTGGGCTTCAACTGTTTTTTTTTTAATCCATGTTAGATAAACATTGGAAAACAAATAGGTTTTGACTTGGTTCAGTGAACACCCAAAATTTTGATTATCTTTGGTAAGGATATTGGTTTTTTCTAAAGGAATCTGAAAATAGCTTTCAGTTTAGACTTTCAGAGAACTTTTTTGGTGCTTTCGTTTCTTCCAAAATTGTCTTGATAGTTAGGGTGAGCCCCTTAGCTTAATTGATGAAGTTACATGTTTGACCGAAGTGAACATAGATGAGCAGTACCCACTGCTGCTATCCTCACTTTTATCATTTTTTTTGTATTTTGTGGGTACCAGCATATTTTCAAATGGGTATCCATTTCCTTGAACCA
The DNA here is from genome assembly GCF_004115215.2 of Ornithorhynchus anatinus. Classification (NCBI taxonomy): domain Eukaryota; kingdom Metazoa; phylum Chordata; class Mammalia; order Monotremata; family Ornithorhynchidae; genus Ornithorhynchus; species Ornithorhynchus anatinus. The sequence continues at coordinate 61,424,313 of NC_041735.1, read as the reverse complement.
ATATAGTATAAAAGATTTACTGTTACAGTTTGTGTGTGGCCAGGCAATGGCATATGGAAAACATGTTTCCTGCTATTTAATTTAATTACTCCAATCACGTGTCAGCCTCGGGCATGTCATTCTGGACCTCTGAGGCTCTTTGTCTGTCAAAGAGATGGACAATATCTTGGCTTTGTTGAGTTGCTCTGCAAGCTGCAGATAAAACCACTGAAATACGGACTGTTTGTTTAACCAAAACTTTGCATTTTTACCATTTGGCTTTGATTTTTGTTTTACAAAAGCGATGACATTTTGGCCTCGGTGAGCTGCAAAGGAAATATTAGGGTTATGGAGAAGAACTTTGGCTTGTTGGGTTTAGTATAGGGAAAATAGACCACGACTGCTTTCGATCAGAAATAAGCTTTGTGAGGAGACGACTCAAGATCAAAGTCGGTTAATTATTCCAGATTTATCCCTTGTTATGAGACAACAAAAAAAGTTACTTGAAATTGTCATAAATTTTGTCTGCCTTCCTCTTGAATAGGTGTGTTTGATAAATCACCCCAGAAGAATAGATGAGGAAACTAAATATTTCTTAGGTGCTCAAGATGGGAATTATGACTATTCTGTTAAGTGTTTTAAGAGAAGGACTCTCGTTAACATCTGTAGCTGTCTTCTGAAGTAGCCGCTCTTCAGAGTTTTAGCTTTGTGGGTAAGTTGGATGGAGAATTCTGGGAATCTATTTTTTTAAAAACTTGAAGTGGAATGGGCTCCTAGATACCTTGTAGTTTTCTCAGCAACTTAAAAAAACAGCATTCCCTTTAAAGTACCTGTTAATAGTGTATATGTAGCCAAGAACATTTGGGACTGGACTTATTGCCAAAGAAAGCCTGGACCAGATGACCCACCTAATTTCCAGTGAGCACTTTCTCCCGAGTTTCCAGCTGACTTGGCAAAGCGAACTTGGGTCAGAGTTATTTGTATAAGGTCACACACACCAGATGCAAAACCCTTCTTACCAGAAACCCAACTGATGGTTTGTATTTACTGCTTAATGTTTACATATGTGCACATGGGCTTGGCAGATCATGGTATGCATTTACCCGTGGGAGTGTGTGTGTGTGTGTGTGTGTGTGTGTGTGTGTGTGTTCCTAGAATGATATGGAGGTAAGTATCTTGACTATTCAAATGTCAGACTCTCTTTCTCTACAGTTTAAAGTAGTTGTGCTTTGTCAGGTTTTAAACTATCAGGAAACAGTGTAACTCAATGGACAGAGCATGGGCCTGAGATTCAGAAGACCTGCATTATAATTCTGGCTCTACTCCTTACCTGCTGTGTGACCTGGGCGAATCACTTAACTTCTCTGTGCTTCTGTTTCCTCATATGGAAAATGGGGATTCAATACTTATTCTTCCTTCCCCATATGGATCAGAGACTGTGTCTGACCAGATTATCTTGTATCTACATCAGCTCTTAATACAGTCTTGTCATATGGTAAATTTGGCAGCATGGATTAGTAGAAAGAGCACAGACCAGGGAGTCAGAGGACGTGGGTTCTAATCCCAGCTCCACCACTTATCTGCTGTGTGACCTTAAGCAAGTCACTTGTCTGTGCCTCGGTGACCTCATCTGTAAAATAGGGATTAAGACTGTGAGGCCCATGTTGGGCGGGGACTGTGCCCAAGATAATTATCTTCAATCTGTCCCAGTACTTAATACAGTCACCTGGAACATAGTAAACATTTAACAAATACCATTTTGTTATTATTATAATTGTTACCATCATCATCAAAATCATCATCATTGTTGTTATTAGTAGTTATAGCATTACTAATCAGTCACTTTATTGAGAACATTTTGTGTGTTTGGGCCCTACTTTTCCACAGAATTAGTGTTTAGGGTTAATAATAGAGAGGCTAGATTGTAATAGACTATAGTAAGCCCCTTAAAGGCAGATACTATGCTTACTGGTGCTATTGTACTGTATTTTCCAAAGCACTTAGAACAGTGATCTTCACTGGTAAGCACCACTTTTTGAGATTTCAGCTTCTGGCTGTTGCTTTTAGTGCCCCAGGATTTGTGGAAAGAGGTACAATATATGGAACTTTAACCCATTTTCTTTCTAGACAAGAAGTATTTAGGGCATAGATGGGCAGGACAATTTCAAGTTTTTTCTCCTTGAGGAGGCATCTTCCTTTCAACAACAAAATAAGCCCTGCATAAAAGGGAGTGTGTCTTTTGCTTCTTTTGGGCCGTCACAGTGCTCAGCTCAGTGCTTGCCTTTAATAAGCATCCAATTAATTCCGAAGGTGGAAGAACTCAAAAGGACAAGTTGCTGGAGTTGCCTCATTACATGCTATAAAGCATATTTCTTGAGAAAAGAAGAGTGAAAACAATGAAAATGATTATAATTTGTTTTAAATTCCCATAAGCCTAAAATGTTTCCATTATGTTCAACTTTTGTTTTAACTGACCTGAATTGGAGAGGGTTTTGAAATGGAATGAAACCTTCGTTTACCTCAGTTGCAAAATGGCTGCTTCTATTTGTGCAAAAATCCTAAAGTTGGTGGAGAGGACCCCCTGAAACCAAACCAAAGTTTTTACATTCTGCAGGATTTATAAGAGAAACCAGACTCAATACAATAAAACATCTAAACTGCAGGTTTAATATAGTATGGAAGGAGTTATCTCTGGTGAACAATAATGCCTTCAACCTGAAGCATTCTATACCTTTGAAGATCTTGTTTTTTTCTTCTTTTTTTTTTCCTAGCCTTTGGGGCTTTCCATCCTAACCTTTCACTGTGGGGATATGTGATGTGAATGCTGTATATGCGTGTATGTTTATAGAACATATGCTCATTTACATACCTTTGTCTTTGGGGTTTTGGTGCATTAATACGTTCTCTTACAACTCGTGTTGATTTTGTGTTTTTAATTACTTTGGAAATATACACATTTGCATTTGAATCCCTATGATAAATCTCCTACACATGTTTGTGTATGAAAGCCTACATGGTCATCTAAACTGTGAGCCCATTGTTAGGTAGGGATTGTCTCAATTTGTTGCCGAATTGTACTTTCCAAATGCTTAGTAAAGTGCTCTGCACACAGTAAGCACTCAATAAATAAGATTGAATGAATGAATGAATGAATATGTGAAGGTGTGAAAGGATTTTTGAACAGAGTATAAATACAAATCCATATTTGTAGATTGCAGCCAGAGATTTTTCAAACAATTCAATAATGAGTAGGTTGATGTTTTAAACTCTATCCTTGAGGTGATATATGAGAGACATGTTTATTAATAAAAATATATCAGCGACCATAATTTAAGTACCTTTCCATAATGTGAAAGAATGAAAGTAATAAAAAGGAAGGAGAGATTATTTTTCACTATTGAATCTGGAAGAAAATTCATTAATTCATCAGTCCTTTCAGCAGATTCTAAATGAGAAACAGAAATATATTCCTGAGTTTAAAGATATCTCTAGAATAATAAAACTGTTTAGGACTAAGTGATTTACCTGTGTGATTTTCTTTTGAAAGTATCAATTGAAATTTGGGAGGAAATTTTTTTACTGCTTCAGAGAATAAGTCCTATCCTTTGCAGTAAGCATTTGAAGAGTTATGCCACCTTTGAATTGTTTTTGTCATTCAGCATATTGGATTCATAGCTGACTTTGGTTTGGTAATCTTCCATGTTGCATGCTAAGGAAACTACCAAAATCCTGAGAAGATTAAAATTTATGATTTGGAAAAGCAAATGAATTTGATTCTGATAATTGTGGTATTTGTCAAGCGCTTCCGATATGCCAAGCATGGTATTAAGCACTGGGGTAGATATACTATAGCTCACAGTAAGTACTCAGTAAATATGATCCAATGATTTGAATGAACATCGGTGCCTAGAAAAGTGCTTGGCACATAGTAAGCACTTAACAAATGCCATCATTATTATTGTAAGATGATTAGGTCCCACATGAGACTCATAGTAGGGGGAAGAGCGGGTATTCAATCCCCATTTTGCAGGTGGGGGAACTGAGGCACAGTGAAATTAAATGATTTGCCCAAGGTCAAATGGCAGAGCGGAATTAGAACCCAGGTCCTCTGGTTCCAGGCCTGTCTTCCTTCCACTAGGCCACACTGCTTCCCAGTGTTTGTTGTTACCCTATATGCTCCTCGTGGCAGGGAGCATGTACTTCCCAGTCAGTACAGCAACAAATGAGCACTGAGTAATAATAATAATAATAATGACTCTATCTGTTAAGCACTTACTATGAGCAAAGCACTGTTCTAAGCGCTGAGGAGGATACAAAGTAATCAGGTTGTCCCATGTGGGGCTCACAGTCTTAATCCCCATTTTACAGATGAAGTAATTGAGGCCCAGAGAAGTTAACTGACTTGCCCAAAGCAAACAGCTGACAAGTGGCGGAGTTGGGATTAGAACCCATGACCCACTCCCTAGCCCATGCTCTTTCCACTGAGCCACATTGCTCCAGTAAATACTGCTACTATTAATCAGTGAATCCATGGTATTTGTTGAATGCTTACTACATGCAGAGAACTGTACTAAGGGCTTGGGAGACTGCCACGAATAAAATAGTAGATATGATCCCTGCCCAAAAGGAGCTTACAGACTCCAAAATGCCTTGGCATCTTTTGAAAGTTTTAGGAAAATCTGTAGGGAGCAGTCTATAGAACATCAGTAATTCTTAACAATAAACAAACAAACAAACAAACAAACAAACAAATAAATAAATAAATAAATAAATAAATAAATAAATAAATAAATAAATAAATAAATAAATAAATAAGCAATCCTTCTAATAATAATAATAACAATAATAATGTTGGTATTTGTTAAGCACTTACTATGTGCAGATCACTGTTCTTAGTGCTGGGGGAGATACAGGGTCATCAGGTTGTCCCATGTGAGGCTCACAGTCTTAATCCCTGTTTTACAGATGAGGAAACTGAGGCACAGAAAGTGAAGTGACTTGCCCACAGTCACACAGCTGACAAGTGGCATAGCAGGGATTCGAACCCATGACCTCTGACTCCTAAGCCCATGCTCTTTCCACTGAGCCACACTGCTTCTAAATGGTACCTTTTTTAAAATGCCACTTCATGAAACGAGCAAAACAATTTCCTAAATCTATGTGATCTGAAGTTTGCCACTTGTATTGCTGAGACCTCTGTTGGGCAAAAGTAACTACTTCAGGGTGTAGTTAAGGAGTGATTTAGGTTACATTCTGGTTAACATACTATTTTCAAATTGACATGCCTCCACAAAGAATATGCTAAATGTAAGGTATTTTCTGGGCAACCCTGAGAAATACTCTGTAGTAGCTTTGAGTTCTACTCTTTCCGTTTCATGGTGTTTGCTTTAGAAGAGATTGTTTGAATAATAATAATAATGATTATGGTACTCATTGCGGGCTTACTATTTGCCAAACACTAAGTGCTGCGGGGGTAGATTCAAATGAATCAGACTGACACAGTTCCTGTCCCATGTGGGGTTCACAGTCTAAGTAGGAAGGAGAGTAGTATTTAATCCCCATTTTACAGATGGGGCAACTGAGGCACTGAGAAGTTAAGGAGCTCTGTCCTTTCATCCATATTGAAGCTGATCGAGTGCTGTAAAACCAGTTAACACAGCTGATCTGTCTTGGCCAGTCAATTCTTTCAGCAGAGAACAACCACAAAATACAGTAGTATTTGTCGTGTCTTTATTGATTGAGAGCAAAATGTCCAGAGTTTTGACGATTCCATGTTAAATTTGGAGCAGAAAAACGAGGTCCTAAAGGTAGAGGTCCAGCATGTTAGTGCTCTAGCTTTAGATGGTTCTGCACTAAGTTTTCATGTATTTTCATTTGTAATTTATTTTTTAATTGGTTTCTTCTGGGACTGTTTCTTCTGCATTGTTTTATGTGGTTTCTTTTTCTTGCTGCTTTCTTTCCCAGAGTTCCTACAACTTTTCTGTTGTCTAATAGAATGTGATTGAATCTTTGCTTTGAAGATAATTTATGGATGACAAACAGATCTCCACCCTCTCTGTGGCTTACCACAACCTCTAGAAAGGTTAGCTGGATTGTGCTGAAATAAAGTCATCATGGCTACAGCAAACCGCCAACACCGAAACCATCAAACTTTAGAGAAAATGTGCTTATAAAGGAACTTGTGAATGGGCGGGGTACCTGGCTACACTGTGTGTATAACCAAAATAATTCCTTATCTGCTTTTACCCTTCTGAATCATCTGTGGAACCTGGCTGAGCATATAATAATAAAATAGTATGTATTATGTGCTTATTCTGTGCTATTCACTGGGCCAAGCCAATAGTGGAATAGACTCAGTACACTCAGATCAGACACAGTCCAGGGCCTACATGGGACTCACAGTTGTAATATATCTCTGAGGGAGACAAATATGGTAAGCAAATATTTTCACGAGTTTGCTCTATAGTTCCTTTGTGCTCAGATTTCATTGATTTCCCCTAATTTCTCCCTCCGTGAATTTTGCATAATTACCTTTGTAATGTTTAAAATTAAGCCTCGGTATTATTTTCTATGATCAGCCCCAAAAGAAGATGCTGGCAGTCTATCCATATTTTAAATGTTCCTTTACAAAAGGTCTTCAAGCAATAAATAATGACTCAAAATCCCTCTCCATTTTAGAATGCCATATGTTTTGTCTGACCCCAGAGCTGAATTTATTTGCCAAAATAGATACTGAAACATTCATTATTACCAATCATATATTGGTAAAAGCATGATCCCTCTCCTGCTCTTCACTCAATCATATTTACAGAGCACTTGCTATGTGCAGAGCACTATAATAATAATAATAATAATGTTGGTATTTGTTAAGCGCTTACTATGTGCAGAGCACTGTTCTAAGCACTGGGGTAGATACAGGATAATCAGGTTGTCCCACGTGAGGCTCACAGTCTTCATCCCCATTTTACAGATGAGGTAACTGAGGCACAGAGAAGTGAAGTGACTTGCCCACAGTCACACAGCTGACAAGTGGCAGAGCCAGGATTTGAACCCATGATCTCTGACTCCCAAGCCCAGGCTCTTTCCACTGAGCCACGCTGCTTCTAAGCACTTGAGAGAATACAACACGATTAGTTAGCGGAAATGTTCCCTGCCCATAATGAGCTTACAGTCTAGAGTCTTACAAAAGGCAAGTAAAAATCATTAAGCTTTCAGAATGAACGATGTCCATATGCTCTTTAAATTAACTCAATCAATCAATCACTTGTTTTAATTGTGTTTTTACCTTGTGCCAAGCACTGTACTAAGAGCTTGGGAGAATACACATCTGTAATTTATTTATTATAGCTGTAATTTATTTATTTACGTTAATATCTGTCTCCCCCTCTAGGTGGTAAGCTCACTGAGAGCAGGGAAGGTGCCTGTTATACTGTCATATTATACTCTCCCAAGTGCTTAGTCCAGTGTTCTGCACACCATAAGCTTAATAGATATGATTGACTAATGGGCTGACTACAATATAACAGAGTGGGTAGATGAAAAATCAATTGAAATAAGAAGACAATAGCATTTTTTCCTCAAAACATTTGTGTGTGGGAGTACAAAAGAGAAATATTTAAAATAATAATAAATAATAATGGTATTTGTTAAGCACCTACTATATGCCAGGCACTGTACTAAGGACTTGGGGGAATACAAGCAAATAGGTTTGGATCCAGCCCCTGTCCCACATTGAGTTCACAGTTCTTAATGACCACTTTACAGATGAGGTAACTGAGGCACAGAGAAGCAAAGGGACTTGCCCAAGATGATACAGCAGTCAAATGACAGAGTGAGGATTGATTAGAACCCATGACCTTCTGACTCCCAGAACCATGGTTTCTCCACTAAGCCATGCTGCTTCTCTTCAGAAATTAAAGATATTCAGTTGAGAATATTTTCATTCCATTTAAATTTTTGAATCTTCCATATCTTTACTCAGCTTCAACCTATATTTAAAAAAATGTGTTAAGTAGTAAAGACCAAAGCTTGTATGAATGAAAATTTAAGTTCAGAAAACTAAACTTTCCAGGGTCAGGAAATGCCAAGGGAGATCAATCAATCAATTAATTGATCAATGTTATTTATTGAGCACTTACTTGTGCAGGCATTGTACTAAGAAACTCAATATAGTTGTTCCCTTCATGTTCCCTTCCTTCTTGGATCTTGCAGCCACATTTTCTCTTCTTTTTTAATGAATTATATCCCAGAATATTATTCCTTTATCAGCAGAGTTTCTGTTTGCTTCTTTGTTTGTTTTTGTACTTGTTAAGCACTTACTCTGTGGTGGGCACTGGTCTAAATTCTGTTGCCAAATTGTACATTCCAAGCGCTTAGTACAGTGCTCTGCACATAGTAAGTGCTCAATAAATACTATTGAATGAATGAATGAATGCTGGGGTAGATACAAGGTAATTAGATTGAACACAGTCCCTGTCCCACACAAGGCTCTTGGTCTAAATCAGAGGGAGGAGGATTTAATCTTCACTTTTCAGATGGGGTAACTGAGGCACAGAGAAGTGAAGTGACTTGCCCAAGTTGACACAGCAGACAAGAGACCGAGCCAGGATTAGAATCCAGGTCCCCTGACTCCCAGTCCTGTGATATTTCTACTAAGCTATGCTACTTCTCTGTTAAGCAGACTTTTCTGTAGTACTCTTTTGAATTTCTTGATTTATATGGTTATTTTCTCATCGTTAATGCTCAATGATTATCATTTACTTTGTTTCTTTGTTGCATTCTAAAGTCTCCCACCACATACACCGAGCAACATAAATTGATATTTAGAGCAGCTTCAGTAATTGTTGCTCTAAATACCCACCATCAGTCCCCCTTTCCCTAGAAGGCATCACAACATTTGCAAGATACTTCTAGTTAGGGGCAAGGAACCTGGCTGCTAATTCCGTTATATTGTAATCAATCAATCATTTGTATTTATTGAGCACTTACTATACTCTCCCAACTGTTTAGCATTGTGTTCTGCACATAGTAAGTACTCAATAAATGCCGTTGATTGATTAAGTGATCAAGCCCATCATTCCCGTCTGTGGAAAATGCTTTGCTTTTTAAGGTTCCCAGGTTTCAGTCAAAGAGGCAGGGAGTCAGAGGACCCAATTTTATACAACTTCTTCCAGGCTGTATAGAAAGAGACTCAGAGAAACTTTCTAATACATGCAGCATCAATACTTTGAAAAGATTCCTTCATATATATCCAAGGAGGAATGTATCTTGAGAGTCCAGGGAAATAAAAGGAAACAAAGCCAGTAGAAGTGTTATAGTAAAGGTGGAGTGCCTTACTATGTTTCAAAAATGATTCTAAGCTCTGGAGTAGATACAAGATAATCAGGCTGGACAAAGTCTCCATCCCACATGGGCTCAGAGACTAAGTAGGAGGGAGAATAGAATCCCCATTTCACAGTTGAGGAAACTGAGGCACAGAGAAGTTAAGTGATTAGCCCAAGGCCACACAGCAGAAACCCAGGTCCTCTAAATCCCAGGCCCATGTTCTTTTCACTAGACAATGCTGCTACCTGCACTGTGACCTTGTACAAGCCACTTAACGTCTCTGTGTCTCAGTTTCCACATCTGTAAAATGGAAACTAAAATGCATAGCCTTTAAGTTGAATTTTCAATATTGCCTACTTGGGTGCAAATTTCACAGTTCTGGAAAACTTTCTAAATACCTTTAATTTCATGCTAGATTATAGTACTTGGTCATTATGGGATTTTTCGTGTAGCCACACTTTACAACTCTAAATCTTGTGCTATCAATCAGTACTGTTTATTGAGCATTAAATTAACACCTTAGGTGAGGTCAGGAAGTTATAGTCATGATTACTGACCTCAAGAGGTTTACACTCTGGAGGGGAAGATGGACACTGAATTAATTTACACACAGGAGGAAGAAGAAGTCTATATGTATGAGTTATTTCATAAATTGCAGAGCATGTAAATTGATGTAACTACTTTGAAATTCCCCTCCTGATAATAAAAGAAAGGAAACACGCAAAGATTTAAATTATTATTATTATGGTATTTAAGTGCCTACTATGTGCCAAGCACTGTTCTAAGATCTGGGGTAGATATAGGGTAATCAGGTTGTCCCATGTGAGGCTCACAGTCTCAATCCCCATTTTACAGATGAGGTAACTGAGGTGCAGAGAAGTTAAGTGACTTGCCCGAGGTCACACAGCAGACAAGTGGTGGATCCGGGATTAGAACCCACGTCCTCTGACTCCCAAGCCCGAACTCTTTCCACTAAGCCACGCTGCTTCTCATCAAATGCTTAACTATCAATCACCATCAGAGCCAGAACTTGAATATGAGTTTTTAATTACAAATCTCTAATTGATGGATTAAGCAGCCAGGTTTCTGTTATGGTATGGCATGATATATCTACTTAGCTACACGTCAGACAGGAGCAGTGTGGTCTAGTGAAAAGAGCACAAACCTCTGAGTCAGAAAACCTAGATTGTAATCTGTAATCCCAATTTCTCTGTTTATCTTTTGTCTGTGATCTTGGGCAAATCATTTAATTTCTTTTTGCCTCAATTTCCTCATTTGTAAAAATGGGGATATGTTATCTGTTCTCTCTCCCACTTAGTCCCTTTTCCAAATGAGGCTCACTGTCTAAATAGAAGGGAGAACAGATATATCCTCTTTTTCAAATGAGGAAAATGAGGCACAAAAAAGTGACTAATCCAAGCTCACTGAGCTGGCAACTGGCAGTGAACACTCCAGACTGTGAGCCTGCTGCGGGCAGTTAATGTCACTGTTTATTGTTGTATTGTACTTTCCCAAGAGTTTAGTACAGTGCTCTGCACACAGTAAGTGCTCAATAAATATGATTGAATTTATGAATGATTTGGGGATTAGAACCCAGGTCCTCTGCCTCCCAGACCCTTGCTCTTTCTACTCTGCTCCCCAGGGGCTGGGAGGTTCTCAATGTAGGCATTATCTTGGCTTATGAGACATTTGGCCTAACCCAGGAATCAAGGCAGAGACCATAAGAGCAGTGTCCATCTCAATTCTCTTCTTTCTACCACAGCAGTCAGCGCATAGCAAGTGCTTAATTAATACCATAAAAATAAAGCAATAAAATATTCCTAGGTCATGTGCTCCAGTTTGAATCTAAAGCTTTCCCAGAATTCCCAACTTGAGAAATAAAGTCATGGATGCTGGATAGCACACAAACTTGGGAGCAAGGCTCAGGCATGAAGTATCCCTTTAACCTGGGAGAGATTTCTTCATTCTCTTTTAGATTTTCGGTGCTGGTGCATTGTGCCTACTCCTCCCTATTCTTCTTAACCCAGAAGAGAAGAGGAAAGAGGGAGTTAAAGAAGGGCAGTGGCTTTGAAAAGTTTCCCAAGACTTCCCTACATGAGCTTGAAAGGAAAAGGGGAACCTTCTAACCTATCAAACGGCTATCACCATTTTTGTCTACTTCTAGCAATAGTGCAGAAATCTTTGGGAGGTCCACAAGGATGTGTTCTGTAGGAACAAGTAAATGTAATGCCAACAAAGAATGTGGGAGGCGAGAAATGAGAGCTTTTTGGGAGACTGAAGTCCATAAACCTTTATCTGTAAAAAGAAAATGTCTCACGTGACAGTGACCTGCCTGCATTGGCTAATATATTCTAACCACCATATTGCACAGAGCCTGGCTTGGGTGTTCTCTAGATTTTAAGCTCATTGTTGGCAGGGAATGTGTCTTATTTGTTGTTACATTGTACTCTCCTAACTGTTTAGTACCGTGCTCTGCACACAGTAAGTGCTCAGTAAATGAGTAATTATTCTATTACATTTTGACATTCCCAGCATAAGCCTTGTAATGTAATTGTCCCATTTCTCCCAAATGAACTAAAATTAAAAAAACTCCAATTGGCCCATATAAAATGTGTGATACTAGACCTATAAGGAGTGTATTGGGTGTTCTCTTCCTTAGGCATCGTTCATTTTATTCAGTTTACTCCACTGCCAAATCCCTTGAGTTTATCTTGTGTAAGTGGAAGGAGACAGAAAGTATTTTAAAGACAACATCTAAAACTATCCTTTGAATGGAAAGAAGATGAGGAGACAGAATGGGAGATAGAAGTCAGGAGGCCTTAGGGAAAACTGTTATTCATCATCTAAACAGTATTTTCCCAGCTCTTACAAGGGCTTACTGAGCAACCCTTGGCAATGTACACCCAATTCTCCTATAACATAAGGGCTGTACTCTTGCAAAATCTCATGTGAAGGAAAATTTGCTCCTGCTATACTCGTGCACTCAAGAAATGTATTTAATAACACAGCTAGCTGAACCCAGTCATAATATCGATAATGGAAGAACCGGTAGCAAGGTTATGGATTATGGAGAAAGATAGGACATTCTGGAAAAAAAATATATCCATAGAGTCACTATGAATTGGGAATGACTCCATGACATTTGATAATAATGATAATAATTTCCTAATCATGGTCTCTCTGAAGGTACTTCCTGAAATTTTGTATTATGTTGAAGCCAAGTGTATTTAAAAGTCTTTGCGCCTTGCCTACATCAAGGTAAAAAATTCACACAGCTTTAAGAAGAGCTAAAGGGGTTTTTTTTCCCAAATCAATTTGTTTTCCCTAAAATAAAATACTTATATCCACATGTAAGTCTATTGTCTGACCATAGTGGGATAGTTCACATGTAATTCCAAGATATGTTTTAATTTTTTACTCTGGAACGTCACTCCCTGAAATTCATACCTAATTTGTTCCCCATGATTTCCTGTTCCTTACTTAGATTACTGATTCAGTTTCAATGCCTGGTAGATTACCACTAGCTCCCAAAATCCTCTTCAACATCTCCACTCCCTTTTGATTCTTCAACACACAGTGATAGGGCAAATAACCATCCATCTTGAATAACGTTTTTCAGGTTTGCCCAGATCCACTGAAGGCTCAAATCTGCACCAGTCCGGGGAAAATGATTGACAGTGTCTCTCAATTTGTCTATAAATGGGGAGATGGCAAAGGTCACTTGCTGGAGGGAAGGACAAGCTACCCGGACCAGTTGGGTGCAAAGAAACTGGGAAAAACGAGGGCCATTCTTAGAGACACGCGTGCCGTGGTATACAATAAGAAAGAATCTTATTGACGAGAAATCCATGCTCTTTGCCCGTTTCCACTCTGGATACCTCTGACACCCTGTAGAAAGTAGGACTTTTAAAAGGTACAGAAGCAAAAGACAGGGTCATTTGGGTAGCCTCAAATAGCTACTATTTCCAGAATATCACAATTTCTCCCAGTTTTACTAATAGAGTGCAACTGATAAACCATGTCACAGAGGTCAATTAGAATTGCTAAAGAGGATGTGAAAGGTCACCAGAACTGGAATGTTCAAGGAAAGGTGAAGGGAAGAAGGAGGCACAAACAAATACAAAAAAAAAAATTGAAAGACTTCTTTGAAAGACTAGGAAATGGATTAGTAATCCTCTTCCTGAAGCCTACTATTTTACTAAAACTTGTGCACTTAGGTAGCAAATGTCAGTGGTGTTCAGGATGAAGGATTCCCGGTTTGCCCTGGGTGAAATGGTATGAGAGACATCGGCTGCCAAATGGGTCTGTGCTTTGAAAAGGGCGTCTTTGGTTTAGGAGGAGGTATATTTGTTCTGCGGCTGAAGTTCGCTAAAAGAAACCTTTTGATGCCCTGGCCAACTATAACTGTCTGGGGAAAAGGAGTAAGCTAAGTCTTCCAAGTTTAGAAGAGAATAACACGAAGCACTTGGGTATGTGGAAAAAATTGGAGACCAATTCCCTGGTGTGGACGACAGACTGATTCGTTGGGCAGTACTGTGGTTTGTCACCTTAAATAAAGATATACTGACTGCCAATCGTGGCATTTGATAGTACTAACCGGAAATGCTGGGGAAAGAAGGCAACTTGAAGTGGAGACAGCAACTTTGGAATAGAATTCCCAGCTTTTGACACAGCACTGCTGGTTTGGCTCGCACAGGGATTCTGTTGCTTATTTCTAAATCTCTTTGACAGTCAGTCCTTCCAGTCTCCTGGCCGTGGCCACACTGCAGAGGTTCTTACTGCTGCTTGATCCCCAGTACAAGATTTAACTTCAGAACGAGACCTAGGCAAGGTAGAATGTTTGCTGGTGGCAAGAGGCTCAGATGGCAACTGGTTTATTGATGTTAAAATGAAAGATTGCCCTTTAAGGCCCACTAGTGCCCAGAGATGTTGTGGTAGGGGGACTATACCAAAGGGAGGATAATAGGGGCATTTTCATTTCTCGCTGACCCAGGGCTGTATCTTTGAACTTTGACTGTGATTCCCCACAGATCACCCCTGAGACTGAAGTTATGAATGTAACTATTTAACCTGTAAATCATGTGCTTAATGAACACTCCCTTTTTGGACTTCTATCCTGCTAGGGGGGAGTCTGCGTCTGCATTTCCTCCTCCTCACTTAGAACTCTCTCGGGGCCTCCTGTCACTTTATTTGAAACTGGGGAGCATCCATGCAATCCCCATCCAACTTACTTCTTCCTACGTTGTCATAATTGTGGTATTAAGTATTCATGTTGTGCTAGCCTTTGCGGTAAGTGCGGGGATCGAGACAAAATAATCAGATTAGACAAAGTGTTAGTCTTGCATTGGGCTTCCAATCTCAGGAGAAGGGAAGACAGGCAGGTAGTTCCCATTTTATGGATGAGGAAACCGATGCAAAGAAGCAAGTGACTTGCCCAAAGTCACAAAAAAAGCAATTTTCAGAGTTGGGATGAGAAGTGCTCGGGAGAATGCCCATAAGAGTTAGACACTAGAAGACAGTATGTAAATATTCTGAAACTTATATAAATGTTCTTATACTCTTATTTCCCTTATTCCTAGTCTATTTTAATGTCTGCTGTATGGGAGTCAGAATGCCTGGGTTCTAATCCTGGCTCCTCCACCTGTCTGCTGTGTGACCTCGGGCAAGTCACCTAACTTCTCTGTTCCTCAGTTCCTTCATCTGTAAAATGGGGGTTAAGATTGTGAGCCCCATTTGGGACAGGAACTGTGTCCAACCCGATTATCTTGTAACTAGCCAGTGCTTAGTATAGTGCCTCACACGGAGTAAGGGTTTAACAAATACCATTTAAAAAAAGGTGATATGGCCATGCTGAAGTGGGTCTATGGAAGGACATAGGTGGGGAGATTATAATAATGGTATTTGTTAAACATGTACTATGTGCCAAGTACTGTTCTAAGCACTGGAGTAGAGATACAAGTTAATCATGTTGTCCCATGTGGGGCTCTAGGTCTTAATTCTCATTTTATGGATGAGGTAACTCAGGCACAGAGAAGTTAAGTGACTGGCCCAAAGTTACACAGATGATAAATGGAAAAGCCCGTGCTTTTTCTACTAAGTCATGCAGAGAGATTAATCAGGAAGGCCTCCTGGAGGAGATGTGATTTCAAAAGGGCTTTGAAGATTGGAGAGTAAGGATATGGCGGCTGAGAAGGGAGACATGAGTTCCAGGCATAAGGAACTGTGTGGGTGAGAGGGACTAGAAAGAGAAAAAGCAAAGTTAGTCTGCTCTTAGGGAACCAAAGTTTGGGAGTTGGGGCAAAATCTCAAGATCTTTCTGGGGCCTCTCAAACTTGTTTCTTACATCTACTTGAGTTGGATTTTCTTTTCTAACAAAAGACAGCAACTCTCTGTAATCTAGGAAGAGATGATGAATTCCTCTGTTAATACAGAGAAGAAATTTCAGTCCTTTTAAATACGTTAGCAACGTGGTCCTTGGTAAGCACTTACTATGTACCATGCACTGTGGTAAAGACTAGCATAGATACACGATAATTAGGTCAGATACAATCCTTGTTCACAAGGGGCTCATAGTCTGTGTAGGAGGGGATAGGATTTAATCTCCATTTTGTAGAAGATGAAACTGAGGTACAGAGGAGTTAAGTGACTCGCCCAAGGTCATACAGCAGATAAGTGGTGGAGCCGGGATTAGAACGCAGGTTCTCTGATTCCCAAGCCTGTGCTCTTTCCACTAGGCCACACTGTTTCTCCGATTTAAAAATGTCCAGTGAGTTTGTAATTCACTGGGTATCGTCTTTACCGGTCTAATACTCCCTTCAGAACTGAAAAATGCAGAGACTGTAGTGAGAAGCATGATAGAAAATTATATGTTGATTTTTCCATGGGCTATTAATATCTTGTTACAGTGAAACTGCTGGTTGGTGGTTTTTGGCTTAGTGGTATTTGGCTTGTAGGTAAAGGGGAAAAAAATTAGACCACCTCCAAAGTGAATACTGACTGACTGACCTCCAACTTCTGTTTAACCTAAATTATTTTTGGTGATTTCCAAATTTATTTATCACCAGCAGTTGAATATTTCTATGTTAGTCATTTCCTGCCTAGGGGATGGATGACAATTCATTAGATCGGGTGCTCTTCCAAATGTGATTCTCAATTAGGTGGTCATTTTCGCTAGCTGGGCAGACTTCTGGTATAATGGTAAGGATTTTCCACTGTGGGATAAAAAACATTACATCAAAATTGGGCGGGCTGAAATAGGGAGATTAGCAGCATTACTGAGGTTAGTAATGAGTTGCCCAGAACTCTAATTCCTCTTCAAGATCCTTCTTAATCAATTATGTCTAATACAGGGGGAAGCATTAAAGCCTAATCCCTAATGGAAAGAGCGAAGGCCTGGATGTCAGGAGTCCTGAGTTTTAATCTTTTCTCTGCCACTTGCCCCCTTTATGACACTGGGCAAGTCACTTAACTTCTCTGAGCCTCATTTTCCCCACCAGAAAAATGGAATAATATTTTACATGTCTAAGTCCCTTGGTAAATAGTAGTCAATACAGATGATAGGAGAGTTATTCAGAAACTGTGTGCCAAACCACTGGAGAACAGCAGGGATTAGAAATACTCAGATGATTAAAACCTACCATAATTTGTGAAAACAGGAGATACTCAACAAGAGTCATCCCTTCACAGTCACCTTTATGCTTAAATTGATGAAGTGATTTTTATGTTCTAGGTAGTTTAGAATCACTTGCCTTCATGAAAGCAAGTTAGTTTGGGGGAACTCGAGCAACGAATAACTCTTCATCTATGTATCATATTCTTTGGAGCACCGACCCATGCTAGAGTTTATACTATATCCATTTCATTCAAAATGAAAATGACAGAAATGAAACTAAATATTTTAGAAACCTATGCATTATTTATTGGACATGCACTAATTTGCAAGCCCAGTATGACACATATGAGGCATTAGACAGAAAGAATTGAGAAGCAGCATGGCCCTGTGGCTAGAGCACAGGCCTGGGAGTCAGAAGGACCTCGGTTCTAATCCTGGCTCCCCATCTTGTCTGCTGTGTGACCTTGGGCAAGTCACTTCACTTCTCTGTGCCTCAGTTACCTCATCTGTAAATGAGAATAAAGACTGTGAGCTGCTCTGTGGGACAGAGACTGTGTTCAACCCAATTTGCTTGTACCCAACCCAGAATTTAGTACAGTGTCTGGCACCTAGTAAGTGCTTGACAAATGCAGCATTTAATGTCACCTATGTTCTCTGTGCCTCAATCACCTCATCTGTCAAATGGGGGTAAAATCCCTGTTCTCCCTGCTTCTTAGACTGTGAGCCACGAGTGTACTGCTTATCCTCTATCTACTCCAGCACTCAGTGCAGTGATTTGCACAGAGTAAACCTTTAATAAATACTACAATAATAATTAGTCCAACTGTGCTCTTCAAGGACCTGCCAATCAAAGAGGAAGATTAACACATAAAAAGGAATCGATATTTAAAATTTTAAACTGAACTTGGCAAACTGAACTTCACATAGAGTCTGGCCTCGGGAGAGATAATAATTATGGCATTTGATAAGCTGTTACTACCTGCCATGCACTGTTCTAAGTGCTGGTAGATACAAGGTAATCAGGTTGTCCCATATTGGGCTCACAGTCTTAATCCCCATTTTACAGATGAGGTAACTGAGGCACAGAGAAGTTAAGTGACTTGCCCAAGGTCACACAGCAGACAAGTGGCGGAGCCGGGATTAGAACCCACATCCTCTGACTCCCAAGCCCATGCTCTTGCCACAAGGAGATGTCCTGAGCCCCCCTAGGCTGGGAAGCCACAAGGCCCTAGTGGATAGAGCTCGGGTCTGGGAGTCAGGAGGCCCCAGCTTCACCACTTGTCTGCTGTGTGACCTTGGACAAATCACTTCATTTCTCTGTGCCTCAGTTACCTCATTTGCAAAATGGAGATTGAGACTGTGAGGCCCACATGGGACAGGGACTGTGTCCAAACTGATTTGCTTGTATCCATCCCTGCGCTTAGTACAGCATATTACAATAATTATTTTCAGTCAGTGGTATTTCTTGAGTACCTACTGTGGGCAGAGCACTGTACTAAGCGCTTGGGAGAGTACAATATAACAGAGTTTATAGACACATTTCTCCGCCCACAACCATCTTAAGAAGGAGCGGGGCCTAGTGGATAAAGCCCAGGTTCAGGATTTCCTCAGTTTGCTGAGAACTCAACTGCCCATGTGCCTTCAGACCAGACCATAATGCCATTTCAACCTCCTCCTCCATTCCTGCCTACACGTGACCGAACCTGGAAGAAACTTCCAAGTTCTTCACATGCTCATTTACCCCATGTGTCTTTTGTCTTGAGTATATGATTGAACCTGGAATCGCTTATCACTAAAATGTTACTCTTGGACAGATATCCATAAATATGAGCATTAGCGCAGCTTCCATTATCAAGATATTCACGGTAAGCGCTTAACAAATCCATTATTATTAATTTTTATTATTTAGTTTTAGAGACAGGAATCTGAGTCAATTATGGCAGGGATGTGTTTGACATTCCAAAGTATATGTTTGGGTCACGAGAAGTAGAACGTCTCTTTTTATTTCTTCTCACTTCTCTTTGTGGTACTTCCCCAGGGGTCAGAGAAACAAGTCTTTGTGAACCCAGAACCAGCACACTTTGATGGAGCCTCCAGCAGCCGAGCAGCAGAGTCAAAACTCTACCCCAGTTTTTCCGGTCCATCAAGGGTTCTGAATCCAAAGCCCACTCTAAACCTGGATCTCCGTGATGGAAATACCGTGACCACTCAGTCCGGAGCAACCCGGCTCCTAATCTGAACGTCAGATGAAAAACAAAGCGATTATAAAATAAGACCATTGTGTTTCAAGATCATGGAGGAGTTTAAAAACCGCATTACAAAATTTGCTATGCATTAGAGAAAGGAACAAGCCACTGTTCTTCCAAACGAAATCAAAGTGTTGTTAAATTGTTTTTAAACACAGATTTAGAGAATGAAATTGAGGGTAATAAACTAGTAGCCAACGAAAGCAAAACAGCCTGGAATGTTGGTAACCAACGGCAAGCAGTGGATCCAAGTAAAACATCTTGAATTGCTGGTACTGTAATAAATTATAGTTTTCACTTTTGTATTTTGCAAGTGAAAACAGCACTAAGTCAAGCTTGTGAAATGGAGACCAAACGATGACATTTTTAATTGCCCCACACCCACTAGGACTTGAGGAACCAAAAGCAAGGAGTGGAATCACCAGGGAAAATGACTATAAATCTAGGTATCCTTTGGCCAAGACAACTCGGGAGGTGAAGGAGCAGGGTTGGGGAAAGGTCAATTGTCAGGTAACAGATGAAAGCCAAAGGGCCTGAGAGATAGTCCTGTCCATCCCACAGTGGCCCAACACCCAAGGAACTGTTATCTACTTTTCTTCAGGATTAATTCCCTCTCTTTAACTTTAATGAGATAAAAGGCCGATTGGGGGTGGGGGCTCCCCTTCCTCCCCCTCCCGCAGTGTTCTGGGGGAAGAAATGGTCAAGAACTGGTTTATCTCCACCTTTCATTAACCTATTTGATAAGCGACTCTGGGCTTTCCCATCGGCTTAAAGAGAAAGGGGATCCTCTGAGGTGGATGGAGGTGGAGAAAACTTGGCCTCTTCCAGCAGGACAGAGATTTACAAACCCAGTCATCTGGTTACATATCTACCTTGAACAGCAACTGGGTAGAGAGGGAGAGGTTGATTTATTTCTTGGTTGGGTCCTGGAGTGTATCTATAGTGATTGGCTCCCTTGATCTTGACATCAGTCACTTGGAGCAGGGCAAAGGAGATAATGAAAGCTGCATTAAAAGAGCTCCTTCCAGTTTATGCAAATGAGGTGGAATCTTATCTTCAAAGGCACCCTATCTCTTCAAAGTAGAGCTCTTTGCTATTTAAAAGAATTAATGAAATGAAATGCGGTATATTTGTTCCATTTCCTCTTGTTTTTGTTTTTTTTTTAAATCTTATTTGAATAACGGTGGGGGTAGCGTTTCGGGATTTCATTTCATTATGGTCCGGTTTCCTGGAGGGCAGAGTTTTTCTCAGGCTGAGCTTTGCCTTCCACCACCCCCATGAGAAAGAGCACAGCATCCGCAGCATGAGGCCTCCACAAAACCTGGGGAAGACTAGCGGCTGCTGGAGAGGTCCTGGTGGCTAGGGATATAAGTTGGACTCTGATCCATAACGAACCTGAAATCCTTCCCCTCTAGACACAGCTTGCTTCTAATTTTGTTTTTATTTTGTGTATTTAGCTATGCTTCATTGTTTCATCATTCCTATTGTATCTGTTTTGAGTCCCTTCCCCCCACTTTTAATCTTCCACTGTGATTTCCTACTCATTTCATTCATTCGGTCGTATTTATTGAGTGCTTACCGTGTGTAAAGCACTGTATTAAGTGTTTGGGTTGCTACAGTATAACAATAAACAGACATATTTCCTGCCCACAAGGACTTTACAGTCTAGAGGGGCCAATAGTTTATGACAACCCAGCTCGTGCCCTTTACTCCTCTAATGCCAACCTACTCACATTAACTCGATCTTACGATCTCACCACCAACCCCTCATCCACATCCTGCCTCCTGGCTGGAACTCCCTCCCCTTTCATATCCAAAAGATGATCACTCTCTCCAACTTCTTGTTGGTGTTGTCTTATGCTGTCGAGTCGGGTCCGACCCATAGTGACGCCACAGACAGATCTCTCCCAGAACGGCCCGCCTCCATCTGCAATCTCTCTTGAAGCGTAACCATAGAGTTTGCTTGGTAAAAATACAGTTCAATCATTCAATAGTATGAAACTATTTAAAATGGTTTACCACCTCCTCCTTCCGCACAGCAGTCTGTCACATGCAGCTGCTGCACAGCACAAGCGAGTATTGACTTGTAGCAGAATGCTTTCCACTCACCAGACACTGCCCAAGCTAGGAATGGAATGGGCATGCCTCTGCTTGACCCTCCCTGCCATAGTCGTGACTGATAGAGTACTGGAAACTCTCCAGGTGCAACCCTGAGAGGGGATTTCTCCAACTTCAAAGCCTTAATAAAAGCACATCTCCTCCAAGGGGCCTCCCCAGCTAAGTCCCCATTTCCTCTTCTCCCATTCCTTTCTGCATCATCCTTGCACTTGAATTTGCTCCCTTTATTGAACCCACCCTCAGCCCCACAGCATTTAAGCATGTATCGCAATTTATTTATTTATTTATATTAATAGCTGACTCCCTCTTTAAACTGTAAGCTTAATGTAGGCAGGGAATGTGTCTACCTATGCTGTTATATTGTAATAATAATAATAATGATAGTATTTGTTAAGCTCTTACTATGTGCCAAGCACTGTTCTAAGTGCTATGGGGGATACAAGGTAATCAGCTTGTCCCACGCGGGGCTCACAGTCTTAATCCCCATTTTACAGATGAGGTAACTGAGGCACAGAGAACTTAAGTGACTTGCCCAAAGTCACACAGCTCACAGGTGGTGGAGCCAGAATTCAAACCCAAGACCTCTCACTCCCAAGCCCTGGCTCTTTCCACAGAGCCACACTGCTTCTCTCTCCCAACCACCTAGTACAGTGCTCTGCACAGAATAAGTGCTCAATAAAAATAACTGTTTGGCTCCGCAGCTAAACCCTCTTCTCCCCCCTTTCCCTCCGCTCCTCCCCCCTCTCCCGTCCCATCCCCTCAGCACTGTACTTGTCCGCTCAACTGTATATATCTTCGTTACCCTATTTATTTTGTTAATGAGATGTACATCACCCTGATTCTATTTATTTGCTATTGTTTTAATGAGATGTTCTTCCCCTGGATTCTATTTATTGCCACTGTTCTTGTCTGCCTGTCTCCCCCAATTAGACTGTAAGCCCGCCAAAGGGCAGGGACTGTCTCTATCTCTTACTGATTTGTACATTCCAAGCGCTTAGTCCAGTGCTCTGCACATAGTAAGAGCTCAATAAATATTATTGAATAAATGATAGTGAGCCTCCTGAGAGTCAGGAACCCTGTCTAGTTCCTACCTATGTATTCTCTCCCAGTGCTTAGTACAGTCCTTTGCACACACAGTACAGTAAACTCAATACTCTTACTGCTTCTAGTGAGCCTCAGTTTCTTCATCTGTGAAATGGAGATTAAATATCTGTCCTCCCTTCTATTTAGTGCTTATTGTGGGGCAGGGACTCATGAGTCTGATGATCTTGTATCTGTCCCACTGCTAAGTGGTTGGCACATAGTAAGTGCTTAACAAGGGCTACAATTAATAGGGGGGAAGGAAAGCAGAAGGAAACTGAGGGGCAGAAAAACAAGTGACTTGCCCAATGTCACGTAGCAGGTTAAGAAAAGGTTTAAAGAGAGTTGGGCTTTTAACTTGAGAAGGGAAGGTAATGTGGTAGCTATCTAATAACCATCAAGTATGTGAAGGGAATTTATGAGAACGGCACTGACTAGTTGTTTCTATGACAACACGGAACTGAATCAGAAGAAATGGAATTCAATCAAGTTAGAAGAGATTTCAGTTGATCCTTAGTGACTAACCAGGTGATAAAATGCTGAAATAAGCTACTAAGGGAGGTTGTAAGGAAATATTTTTCTCTGTAAGTCTTCATGAGTTGCTCTAATAGTCAAGTTGTTGCCCGTACAGAGGCAGGGGGTGGGCTAAGCAATCACTCAAGATTCCTTTCGTTATATTTTTTATAGTATTTATTAAGCTCTAACTGTGTGCCAGGCCCTATACTAAGCTTTGGGGTAGGTATAAACTCATCAGATTGGACACAGTCCCTGTCTCACATGGGGTTCACAGTCTTAATCCCCATTTTACAGAAGAAGCAACTGAGGCACAGAGAAATGAATGGATTTGCCTAAGATCACATAGGAGAGAGGCAGCAAGGCATAGTGAAGAGAGCATGGACCTGGGAGTCAGAAGGGATGGGTTCTAATTCCAGCTCTGTCACTTTTGTGCTGTGTGACCTTGGGCAACTCACTTAACTTTTATGTGCCTTAGTTACCTCATCTGTCAAATGGGGATTGAGTCTGTGTGGCCCCCAAGAGACAGGGACTGTGTCCCACCTGATTAACTTGCATACACCCCAGGGTTTAGTACAGTGCCTGACACATAGTAAACACTTGACAAATTACATTATTCTTATTATTGTTATTATTAAGTGGCAGATCCCGAATTAGAACCCAGTTCCTCCTGACTCCCAGGCCAGTGCATTTTCCACTAGAGCACGCTGCTTCTGACTCTATAAAAATGCCCCAAATTTCTAACTGTTTATCTGACAGAGAAAAATGAATTCTCAAGATATGGTGTCAATTTTCTTTTTAAATCAGTCATATTTATTGAGCACTTAAACTATGTGCAGAGCAATGTATTAAGCTCTTGGGAGTTTACCATACAAGAGAGTTGGTAGACAGGTTCTCTGTGACAAATGAGTTTACAGTGTAAGTAATTTTAACACTAAACACTAAAGCCTATGAGATCTATTTTCTTTTCTAAAATTTAGAGAGAAAATTGAAACTAAAGATGGCATTCAGAAGGAATTTACAGGATTTGCAATTTTTCCAAGCCCGTGGGGTAGGTTTGACTATTCCTCAGTACAGACTGAGAAAAAATTTCCCAAGGAAACCTTGGAAACCTTCTCACAAGCAAGGTTGGACCAGGTGTGCCCAGATCCCATTAATGCCATTAGCAGCACCTGTTGGGGATAATCCCAGAATCCACTGACATTTTTAGTGTGGCAAGAGCCACCTTAATATCTGCATCAATGGGGGGCAATTTCCATGGTACATTCGTCAGAACTTCCTCCAACTAAAGAGATGGCAATCTTTTTGATTCCACGTAAGTGTTTCTTTTTTTTTCCCACCCAAACCGCCTTGTGCATGAAGACAATTCTTCTTCTTTCCCCATCTGTTAGGGCTTCCCATGTGTCAGGGGGCAGTTTTGAGCTGTTTATTTTCCACTTCAGACTCCGGTGGCTCTGAATAATTACTCCTCCAAAGGGGCCCTCTGTATGAATACCACCTGCACTGTTTAATCTTTTGGACATAGATGGATTTTCTTCATCTTAATAAGGGAAGATCTCTTTGCCCTTTGAACCTTCAGACAAGCAGGAACGGCAATAGAGGGAGCAGAAGCACTGGGCATATAGGTGTGAGCCCATTGAGTGTAAGTAGCACGTCTTTGGTGCTCATAAAAGAACATGATTTGTTTTGTGCAATTTTTCCTTTTGTTCCTCAGGTCCAGGAGCTGCCTAGGAATTTTATAGTTAATACTGTGATGTTCCAGGTTGGGATCTCAAAAGAATAATTTTTTTGTTGGGTGCAATCATCTCGTGTTCTCCTCACGGATCAGGGCATGGCATCAGTTTTGTGACTGGTACAGACCGGTCAGAACTTCGTTCAGTGTAGAAGATGCACTGAAATGAAATGTCTATATGAGTGTATATTTGTGTGTGTGTATGTACAAGTAGGATAACAACAACCTAGAATGGCACCAGAAATGCCGATTAAATCCCTGACAAGCCATATTTCCCTAAATATATCAAAAGTCGGCTGTTGTCGGAATCTAGTAGACATTTAACATGTCGATAATGCATGCCTTGTTTTTTTTTTCCCTCCAAAAGGGACTAAACAAACTTTTTTTTTAAGTTGAAAGGGTCTTTATAAAATTCCTCATTCTTAATGCTCTAAAATGCCTGGGTTCAGAAAATTAAATTACACCATTTTTATCTGTTTGAGATCAGCACTGTTTCCTCCTTCGCTTTGTGTTTACTTTCCTGCAGTAGCTGACATCAAAATGTTTTCTGGAATGCCGGGGCTAAATAAGTTATGCTTAACTCAATATCTAATACAAATAGCCCTGAGGAGCTTCAGTCACACAATCATAAAAGCTACAGTTTCTTTTAATAGCTCGCCACACTTTGCTGATATAGTATTTCTCTAATCACCAATCTTTACGTGCCTTTCTGACCTTAGAGCTCTTAGCCCAAATGGCTCCATAGTATCAAAGGGCTGTGTCACTGAAAGAGTGAATGGCTTTCATTTTCCCCTGGAAACTTCCGGTTCCTGGCATCTGCAAAGAATTACTTCAAGTAGTGTTTTGCTGCCCCGCGGCCAGTGTGCCCTGTCCGATGGAAATGACTTTTCCCCCTAAGGTCACTGTGGTCAGCAGCCGGTGGACTCTCAAGGCTGAAGCTTGGGTGGAGGGAACTCAGATTCCTCCATTTATTCTGTTGGGCTACGAATTATCATGACACCACAGGGTCCGTGGCCAAGCCTGAGTTTGCAGTGTGTTTGCCAATATTTCAACTAGATAGAGCATCAGGTGAGGCTACTTCAATAATAATAATAATTGTGGTGTTTGTTAAGTACTTACGATGTGCTGGACCCTCTTTTAAGTGCTGAGGTAGATACAAGGTAATCAAGTTGGACACGGTCCCTGTCCCACATGGGGCTCACACTCCAAAGCAGAAGCAGCCTGGCCTAGCGGATAGAGCAAGGACTTGGGAGTCACAAGGTTCTGGTTTTGAAATCCAGCTCCACCAGTTGTCTGCTGTATGACCATAGGCAAGTCACTTGACTTCTCTTGCCTCAGTTCCCTCATCTACAAAATGGGGATTAATGCTATGAGCCCAGTGTGGGACAGGGACTGTGTCCAACCAGATTTGTATTCACTCCAGTGCTTAATACCGTGCCTGGCATATAGTAAAGACTTAAATGCCATCACCTATTATTAAAGTCCCATTTTACAGATGAGGTAACTGAAGTGCTGAGAAGTTAAGTGATTTCCCCAGGATCACACAGCAGACCAGGAGTCAGAAGGTCATGGGTTCTAATCCTAGTTCTGCCACTTGTCTGCTCTGTGACTTTGGGCTTGTAACTTCACTTCTCCGGGTCTCAGTTACCTCATCTGTAAAATGGGAATTGAGACTGTCACCCCTGACACAGGACAGGGACTGTGTTGAATCTGTTTTACTTGTATCAACCACAGCACTTAGTACAGTGCCTATCATATAGTAAGTGTTTAGCAAAATCCCGATTTTACCTACGAGGAAACTGAGGCACACAAATGAAGTCACTTGCCCAAGGTTACACAGAAGGCAAGTGGCAAAACTAGCATTTGAACCCAGGTCACCTGGTTGTCAGGCCTGTTCTCTCTCCACTTAGAAGCAGCTAATAAGACTGCTCATATCTTAAACAAATTCTCTAATAGGACACAGGCTTCCAGAAATACGTTTAATGGTAAAATTTGCACTCAATATAGTAATACTAACTTATCTGTGAATTTGGCTCACAATTTTCCTCTTAAACTGTGAGTTCTGGGTGAGACAGGGGTTGTCTCTAATCTGATTATTTTGTATCTATACCAGCATTTGGGCATTTCTCGGCATATAATAAGCTCTTAATTAAAACATAACAAAAGGGTTATTTATTATCATTATTTTGCTGATACTTTGGAAACCATATTTTAGGCAAATACCCCATAGTATGTAGTAAAACATGTCTAATATTCTCATTTTTCCATGTTCAATGTTAAGAAACATGAGATTGTTCTGAGACTTTAGGCCCTGGACTCCAGATAATTGAGTTCTCTTGACAGTTCTGCTATCAGCTTGCTGTGTTTACCATAAGAAATTGCTGAGCTTCTCACACTTCAATTTCTCAATCTGTAAGGAAGAGGTAAATGTGAGAAGCAACACCTATTTATAAGGGTGTTATGAATGCAAGAAACATTTGTCCTCCTTAACGAAAAGTTTCATATGGAAACATTTCCCGTATTTTCCTGCTGAATTTGGCATCAATTAAGTTGATCCAGTTTACGATGAATTGAGTTTGAGTTATTAACTCTTTAATAAAGGTAAACAGCCTTAGTTGTCAGCGGTTGGCATGTAAACCCATTTTGAAATATCCCATTGGCAGCTAGCTTGATTAATGTTCTTTTGAAAAAGAATAACAGAAACAATAGTTCCAGGGAGCTGGAGCTGCAGTATTCTCCAAAGCAGCTAGAGATTAGTTGAATCTGAGGCCCTTTCACACGGAGAAGAATTCTAATTAGCTTTAAATTGGGCACAGGCATCAAATTGATGTATTAGAGAGGGATTTTCCAAACATTGGGCTCAATGAGGCAGGACTAGGGCTGACTGACCTCAATCCAAATTGGTGAATAGGTAAATACATCAGTTCAAATATCAACAGATCTGGTACATTCAAACTGCATATGGTGAGGTTTGATGTAGATTTTTTTTTATAGGCTCCAAAGCATAGAGTGAGGGGGGGAACAAGAAAAATCAAAGCACTAGGGACACAAGGAGAAACCAGAAAATAAAAATTGGAGTTCAAATTCCAATTCTCCCCCATGGGTATTGCAGTAGTCATGTGTTACAATGTTTTTCTCATCATGTGGGTTGTGATTGTTCTAAGATTTATTAAACAGTGAAAAAAATGAAATACCACATTGAATTCCTTATCTTTTAGTATCATCACAACAGTGACTTTACACCCAGTGTACAGCCCTTGCACTCTATCTCATCTATCTTCTATCTTCTCACCCCAAAGGATTTTCTAAGAATACCCAAAGGGTATTCTGAATGTTATAAATACATGTATCCCTTCACTTACCACTAGAATGCAGCCATCTCTAGGATTGAAGACAGCAGCTGTTCAATGTGACCATCTAGCAGGGAAAAGAGGGAGAGAATTCCACATACAAATTTACACTGTGGAGTGCACCCTTTTCAAAAAAGCCAGTGAAAGGCTTTTGTTAGGTGCCCAGGGCTTATTTGTTTCTCCTAATAAATCTACAAAGAATTTGGATCCCATGGAAACTAAGAGAAATTAGAACTATCCCTTGATTTTCATGGAGCTGTAGTAAAGAAATTTTAGACTCCCGGAACCTTTTTCAAAATATATTGATCATTCCCTGACCAATTTCTCTGTAACATCTGTGCATTTAATGCCCTGGGAGTCATGCTAATTTGACCAGCCTGGAGCTCCAAGTATTTTAATTCTCTACAGAATGATGGGTTTAATCAAGATAGTCTCAGACTGGGTTGGGAAATACCGGCTTTAAATTCTAGAAGTTTATTTTTCTGGGTTGAAGTTTCCTCATCTGTGATGTGAGAATATCCATTTCTTCCCTTACACCCTAGGAAGTTTTGAAAGCTAGAGAAAATTGAAGATACTTGTGAAGTCTTATTCAGTAGTATTTATTGAGCACTTACTATGTGCAGAAGCAGCGTGGCTCAGTGGAAGGAGCCTGGGCTTGGGAGTCAGAGGTCATGGGTTTGAATCCTGGCTCTGCCATTTGTCAGCTGTGTGACTGTGGGCAAGTCACTTAATTTCTCTGTGTCTGTTACCTCATCTGTAAAATGGGGATTAAGACTGTGAACCTCATAATGTATGGGACAATCTGATTACCCTGTAAATCTACCCCAATGCTTAGAACAGTGTTCTGCACGTTGTAAATCCTTAACAAATACCAACATTATTATTATTATTAAGTCCTATCACACCTAAATGACAGATTATTATGAATGTGGCCAGTAGAAATATGGTAACACTACTGCTTGAGATCCTGAACTGAAGAGCTGCCATAAGGAGAGTATTATTAATAATAAGATTATTTAAGCACTTAATATGTGCAAAGCACAGTATTAGGTATGAGGGTAGACACCCTTCTGCGTCTCCCTGACTTGCTCCCTTTGTCTTTCCCCCTTCCAGCCCCACAGCACTTATGTACATATCTGTAATTTATTTTTATTGATGTCTGTCTCCTTTCTTCTAGACTGTAAGCTCACTGTGGGTAGGGAAAGTGTCTGTTTATTGGTGTATTGTGCTCTCCCAAGAGTTTAGTACAGTGCTTCAAATATGTTTCAAAGAATGAATGAAGATAATCAGGTTGGGCACAGTCCCAGTCCCTTACTGGGCTCACAGTCTAAGTAAGAGGGAAAACAGCTATTTAATCTCCATTTTGCAGATGAAATTGAGTCACAGCTAAATTGAGTAATTTACCTAAAGTGACACAGCAGGCAAATAGCAGAGTGGGGATTAAACCCAGATCCTCTGATTCTCAGGCCTGGGCTCTTTCTGCTAGGTAACACTACTTCCTAAGTAATAATAATAATAATAATTATGGTATTTGTTGAGCACTTACTATGTACCAAGCACTGTTCTAAGCACTGGGCTAGATACAAGGCAACCAGGTTGTCCCACGTGAGGCTCACAGCCTTAATCCTCATTTTACAGATGAGGTGACTGAGGTGCAGAGAAGTTAAGAGGCTCACCCAAGGTCACACAGCAGACAAGTGGCAGAGCTGGGATTAGAACCCACGTCCTCTGACTCCCAAAACCATGCTCTTTTCACTAAGCCATGCTGCTTCTCCAACTACTGAGTGCTCTCCTAAGTACTTCCTGAGAGCTTGGGAAAGTACAACAGAAGCCCAAGATGCCTTTCCTGCCCACACGGTGCTTTCACTGAAATAGGGAGGAGAGGATATTTCCTATATTTCTCGACAAGTTATTCATGCCATTGCCTCTCTGACAACTCCTTGGTTCTGGGTAGCCAGTACACTCAAAAAACTAAGCTCATTGTGGGCAGGGATTGTGCCTGCTTTTTATGGTTGTATTGTCCTCTCCCAAGTAATTAGTATAGTACTCTGTACACAGTAAGTGCTCAGTAAATACGATTGACTGAGGGGACCTCTCCTCCAAGAGGTCTTCCCAGACTAAGCCCCACATTTCCTCATCTCCCACTCCCTTCTGCGTCACCCTGGCTTTGGTCTTCCCCCACTCCCAGCCCCCCAGGACCTATATATATAGCTGTAATTTTTAATTTTATTTACTTGTATTGATTTCTGTCAACCCCACCCCCCTCCAGCACCCAGACTGTGAGCTCGCTGTGGCCAAGGAATGTCACTATTTATTATTGAATTGTACTTTCCTAAGCTCTTACTACAGTGCTCTGCACATAGTGCTTAATAAATATGATTGAATGAATGAATGATTTTGTTGGCTTGCACACTTAGGTGTGGTGCAAGTTCAGAGTGAGCTGCAAAATCTTTGATTTTTGCTTTGGCTCCCCAGATATATCCTAGCATGGCCCCTCCACGGCTGTATTCTACATTTTTAAAGGCTGATAAAAAGGTGTTGGGTTTTAGCAACATGGCCTTATGAAATCTGGAGAAGTATATTCTCAGAATTGAACTGTTCTTTCAAACCCTTAAGTCCCTATTAGTTTTGAACCTGTGATTTACAGTGGAAATGTACTGTAGCCCATTAGCTAAAGTTCCCCAAATAGTCTTCACTGCAATTCCTATATTCATTTCACCTAAACTTAAGCGTGGGTTCATTAAATATCTTGAATAGTGTCTTCACTTTCACAACACTTTCATCTACATTTCTCGATTTGTAGGAATTTCAGGAAATTCATTAAACCCTATAAAACTCAAGATCCAAATAGTGCCCATTTTATCTCTCAAAATACCCACCTTGCAAGAACTAGAATGTTGAGAGGACATTTGAGGGTTATAATTTTAGATCTTTAGAAGAAAGAGTTTTCAATAGGTAAAAATGGGTATCAAAACTCTAATCTTGCCCTGTTACTGCTCAATCTCTTGATAAAATGAAGTTTATAAATTTCTTATCTCAGAGAAGCATTCAGGGAGTGGAGGATTGATCAATTAGGGTGATGTTTAGTGTGTTTTGAGACGAAGAGCAGTTTTCAAGTGAGAGAAATTTTTATGAGACATTTCGTTAAACCTTTAATTTATCAAGTAAAAAAAAACCTCAGAGGTTTTTAAAATATAATTGTTATTAAGAAATGAGAAAGGAAGTCCCAGTATTTATTAGAAGAGAGAGCACCATATCTATATGTTGATATCCAAGGAGTCTTGATTCTTAAATTTTTTCCCACCATTTTCTCCAGATTTATTATTCAGCATCAGAGATTTTGGGTTAATATATTAGGTTAACTCCCTGACAGTGAGGGTAACTAAATCCGGTGAGGAGCCTGCTTTCTATAAGGTGGATTAGGAATTGTTCTAATTGCAGAAGAATGGACAATGTTACCTTTAGATGTCTTTCCCAGCTAATTCTGTGATTGGTGTGTTTTGTTTTTTGGGGGAGGAGTGGTGGGGGAGGGGGGGGTTTCTACTTTTTCCCCTCCTTTTTCCCTGTGATATTTACAAGAGCTGGACAAGCTTCTTTTCATTCTGACTATCCAATTGCCTGGCTGTTATTATCTATTAAAGTGTGCCATGAAAAATAATAACTCTTCCAATCCTCATCATTAGTTACCTTGCATTACAACTAAAACACATTTTTTTATCTTAATTGCAAGCTTTGTGAAGCTAAGAGTGACCCATAAACATATGGAGTAATTTTAATCAGGAATCTAGGTAGAATGGACAACTAATTCTGAGGCCCACCAAATGCAAACCCAAAGTGGTTGGGAAATACAATGGAGTGATGCCAGGGTGGATGGGGAGACCAAGACTGGCCTTCCCCAACCAGAAAAGTTGGGCAGCAGTGTGCTGTGCTTCAACATGAAGGGATTTACAGTTTCTGTGGCTTTTTAAAAAGTCTTCTCTAAACACTAGATGATTTAATTTGTTGGTGGATCTAAATCAAAAACACTTTGAGGCAACTGTAACATTAGCCTGAGTGAACACAGGGACAACCTAATTAGGAATAAAGAAGTGAGATGCAGAGAGGGAGGATTGTCTGGGTAATGTCACATGGTAAAATCCCTGCATGGAAGGTGGCAGGTAGGAAATCTGCATAATACCATGCCTGTCACAAATCAAGGACAACTCAATAGAATAATTAGAATTAACATTTTACTTTGACATTTTAAAAAAGAAAGCTCTATCCACAGTTACTCTCTACAATTAAAGATGTGGTTTGGGTTTAACATTTAGCAAATTGTTGCTTTGGGGTTTTTTTTGTTGTTGTTTTAATGCTCTTGTTATGGCCTTTACCCTTTTTTTAAGCAGCTATTAATTTTTGGAAATTCTCATCTTTGGCTGCAATTTGATTTAGTCTAAACACCAATGAAATATCCTATTGCTCAAAGGAAGTGCTGAGGCTTACCGCCACCTCAATGACCTTATGTTTTCAGGATTCTTTTCCTACTTGTTCCTTTCCTCTCTCTAAAAAAAGAAGACTCATTTCACTGGATAGTCTCTATTTCTTTCTCCTTGCGGGAAAGGGTAGATTCATATTAGCTACTACAGTCTTTCTAAAATACATCCTGCAACAGGATGTGATTAGATGGCAAAACCTGAGACTTTATTCCTCAACATCAGTGTGGAAAGAGAAATTGGCAGTCACTTGGTATGTTGCAGCTTAAATATATACTAATTTGGTATTGATTTTTTTTCACTTATTTATTCCTTAGGCATGCTTTATCCCAAATTTGGCATAGAATTTTGATTTAAAGTAGTCGATCAGCTAAGATACCTTCTGTTGGAATTTTGATTTTGGAAGATGTATTCTGGAGTCAGATTCTTTCTACATTATGCCACTGATTGTGAACTGGCTATCAGAGCATGCTTTATTTTGAGAAGGAATGTCATGATCAATTTTGATCCCTGTCTGTTGTGTTTAGAAGGACAGTAAAATTCACAGAACAGTATTTCATCAAGTGAATTTTGAAAAAAACCTGATTATTCAAAGACAAAATTTCAAAAATGAAATATAAATAAATCAAGTTCAAAAAGGTTGTCATAACTTAGCTAAACATTGGAATCAATGTCAATTTTCACCTGACACAAACTAAATATCTTAATTTTGTTGGCATTTCAAAACATTTTTTCCAATTGCAGCATTTTTAATTATTTCCATGGATTTGAGTCAAACGTTTTAAAGAGGGGAAGAAATGATTTCTTATTAGGCCCCAAGACCAACTGAAATGCACATAGGATTGGGAGTCAGAAGATGTGTGTCCTAACGCCAGCAAAGCTACTGGCCTGCTGTGTGAGTTTGGGCAAGACACTTAACCTCTCTGTTTTTCAGTTCCCTCATCTGTAAAATGGAACTGTGTCTCATTGGATTATTTTGTTCCTGCCTTGGCACTTAACACCTAGTAAGTGCTTAATAATTGTCATAATTATGATTATTTCTTGTGTTCACTAAGCCTTAAAAGCAGCAGCATCATACCAAATCTTGCACGAAACCTCTAGTTCCTGATAGCATATCAGGAGTGAAACCTTGTGAGACTCTGGGAAAAATGAAGTGGCCTAGGAAAGTGGAAAGAGCATAGGCCTTGGAGTCAAGCGACCTGGGTTCTAAACCCAGCTCCTCCACTTATCTGTTGTGGGACCTTGGGCAAGTCGCTTAACTTCTCTGTGCCTTGGTTTCCTCATCTGTAAAATGTGAATCAAATATGTATTCTCCCTCCCCTTACACTGTGAGCCCTGTGTGGGACATGGGCTGTGTCCAACTCGATTAACTTGATCTTATCCCAGTAATTAATAATAATAATTATGATGATATTTGTTAAAGCACTGTCTATGTGCCAAACACTGTTCTAAGCACTAGGGTAGATAGAGGGTAATCAGGAACCTGATAACCCCATGTAGGGCTCACACTTTTAATCCCCATTTTAAGATGAGGTAACTGAGGCACAGAGAAGTGAAGTGACTTGCCCAAGGTCACACAGCCGACAAGTGGTGGAGGCGGAAATAGACACCACACCCTCTGACTCCCAGGCCCGTGTTCTTTCCACTAAGCCAATGAATCCAACAATAATAATTATTATTATTATATTATTTACAAGGTCACTGACTAATTGGTTCCTCTTTCATATAAGTATGAATTTACAATTAGAGGGTAGAACTGGAAGCAGATCTGCCATTTTCAGTGTGAGAAATGGAGAGTTCAAGAGTGAGCTACTACGATCTTGAAAAATCTTTGAATAGAGTTCCCCCAAGAGTCACTTTAGATATTTGTACAAATTAAAAAATATGGGCCACTTGGAAAATTTTGCAGATGCCAAGTCCCAGAGCAACTATGGACACAGTCTGGATCGGAGGAACGGTCAGCTGACCCAGGCTGATCACATGCCAAATCTGCTGACAACAGCACCCACACTCCAGTGTCCAAATTGTGATGTTGAAACCAAAATCAGGGTCGTGCCCACCTGACTGCCCTGCAGGGAAAGGTGAAATGGCTTCGCAGAATGTCGTACAGTGCAGCCCCACAGAGATCCTAAAGGGATCCCTGTCTTATACAGGTGTCTTTTACCAATGCAGGGCTTCAGCGTGTAGTCTGAGAAGCAAGTTTTGGAGTTCTGTCTTGGGTTCCCCAAACAGTGAAGACCTGGTTCCTTGTATATTTCCCATGTTTCCGTTTTCTAAAACAGCTGCCACAACAATTGAGCATTACATTTTGAGAAGGGGTATGGCCTAGTGAAATACCCCCAGCCTGGGCGTCAATGGCCCTGGGTTCTAATCCTGACTGTGCCACTTGCCTGCTGTGTAACCTTGGGTAAGTCACTTAACTGCTCTGTGCTCCAGTTTCCTCATCTGTAAAACAGGGGTTCAATATCTGTTCTCTCCCTTACTTATGCTGTGAGGTCCAGGAATGACAGCAGACCGTCCCCACTCATTATCTTGTATCTATGCCGGTACTTAGTGTATGCTCAGCAGGTCACGCAGCAGACAAGTGGCAGAGCCGAAATTAGAACCCAGGTCCTTCTGTCTTCTAGGCCCATACTCTATCCAGTAGGGCGTGCTGCTTCTCTACAGTACAACTACGGTACAGCGGATTACCGGACACGTTCCCTGCCCGTAATGATCCTACAGTTATCTTTCTTGCCGCCAAACTTTCACCCACATCCTGCCTCTGGCCTGGTAACCCCCTCCCTCTTCATTCCCGACAATGACTCTCCCCACCCTCAAAGCTTTATTGGAGACACATCTCCTCCAAGAGGCCATTCCCAGACTAAGTTCCCATTCTCTCTCCTCCCACTCCCCTCTGTGTCATCCTTGCATTTGAATTTGCTCCCTTTATCTACCCCTCCCTCAGTCCCACAGCACCTAGATATATATACATAATTTATTTATATTAATATCTGTCTCCCCCTCTAGACTGAAAACCCATCATGAGCAGGGAACATGTCTACCAATTCCGCTATTTTGTACTCTCCCATGTGCTTAATACAGTGGCCTGAATCCAGTAAGCACTCAATAAATACGATTAATTGAAATGAACAGTTCAATTGAATTCCTGTCAAAATGATATTTAAAATGAGCTGAGTTTTTGGGTTTGGTGGAAGTGGCAGTCTCTAGCTTCTCCATAATGACTTAATTTTGTAAAAGATTATGTAACAGAGCAGATGGGTTTATCCCACTGCTTGCTGTGGGCAGGGAATATGTCTACCAACTCTCTTATCCCCTTGAAGCACAATGCTCTGCACATGGTAAGTGTGACTGATTGTTTGGACTGAATGCATCGTAAAAATGAAAGGGTGAATTGTACATCTTTACATTAAATCAGTTTTTGATTGAGGTCTTTAGCAATTTTTATATCAATTCATTGACTTCAGCAGCATTTGTGCATCTAATGGTGCTGCTCCTGTGGCTACTATTTTACTCCTATTACCACAAAAACCTCAGAAGAACTGCAATGGTTGCTGCTGCAGTCATTGCAGTATTTGTATTTGAGACTGTGGATTCTGAGCTGAGAGAAACAGAAAATTCTGCTCCTCTAGTCACAGTACTCTAATAATCTATGCTTGTGGCCGAATGTTTAATGTTTATTAGTTGATTAGTGCCTCGATCTTGCTTATCTAGCCACCTACTCCTCACCCAAGTCCTACCTCTGTCCTGGAACACCCTCCTTCCTCAAATCTGAAAGACAATTACTCTCCCCAACTTTAAAGCCTTAATGAAGGCAGATCTCCTCCAGG
The DNA here is from genome assembly GCF_004115215.2 of Ornithorhynchus anatinus. Classification (NCBI taxonomy): domain Eukaryota; kingdom Metazoa; phylum Chordata; class Mammalia; order Monotremata; family Ornithorhynchidae; genus Ornithorhynchus; species Ornithorhynchus anatinus. The sequence continues at coordinate 61,388,057 of NC_041735.1, read as the reverse complement.
AGGCCTTCCCTGACTAAGCCCACTCTTTCCTCTTCTCCCACTCTCTTCTGCACCTCCCTGACTTGCTTCCTTTGCTCTTCCCCCATCCCAACCCCACAGCATCTGTGTACATACCTCTAATTTATTTATATTGTCTGTCTTCCTCCCTGCTTGTTGTGAGCAGGGAATGTCTCTATTGATGTATTGTACTCTTCCAAGCGCTTAGTATGGTGCTCTGCACACAGTAAGCTCAATAAATATGTTTGAAGGAATCAATGTATATTTTTGTGTTTCATCTCTCCTTCTGTAGCAGTCACCAATCTCCACCCCATCTTACATCAGGTGGTGAGTCCCCTGAAGGACAGAAGTTCTGTCTAATTCCCTTGTGTGTACTCTTTCCCAGCTAAATGTTTGGCAGAGTACAATAGAATCAGTAGACATGATCCCCTGCCCTCAAGGAGCTTACAGTGATCTTGCCAAGTGTATATCTACCACATATTGAGGTATTCCTTGGTATTATTCCCTAAATACATGAGTTATCATTCGATCTCTGAGCCTCCAGGCACAAGCAGATTCATTCATTCAATTGTAATGGGCACTTACTCTGTGCAGAGCACTGCACTAAGTACTTGGAAAATACAATTGAGCAACAAAAAGAGATAATCCCTGCCCACAATGGATTCACAGTCCAGAAGTTATGGGCCAGGAGATAGACTTGTAGGAGATATACATTTTGCAGCTGATCTTCAGTGAAAACACAGCAGAGATGGGTCATTGAAGTCCCCAGGAAGTTAATAATCTCACAAGTAGCAACCTAACCTGCTCCAAATTAGTAGGACGTATGACTCCAGTCAATAATAATAAATACTACTGAATGAATGAATGAATGAATAATATCCCAAGCCTTACTCTCTGCATAGCGCTTCTGAAAAGCCCTACTATAGCCCAGGAATATTAAATGACTTGGCAAAGTCAAGGAAGAGGTTTTGTAAGTCTGTTAGCTCCCAATTCAGTAAATTTCATTAAATCTCACTCCTCCAATATCTGTCTTGCATGTAAAGCAGCATCACCAGTTGATAGAACAGGGGCCTGGGAGTCAGAAGGATCTGGGTTCTAATTCTGGCTCTGCCACTTGCCTGCTGTATAGCCTTGAATAGCTTCACTACTCTGGATCTCAGTTACCTCATCTGTAAAATGGGGATTAAGACTTTGAACCCCATGTGGGACAGGGACTGGATCCAACCCTATTAGCTTGTATCTATGCCAGCACTTAGGGCCTGGCACATAGTAAGTGCTTAATAGATACCATTATTATTAATCATTCATTATATGCAGAACACTGTCCTAAGCACTTGGGAGAGTTCAATATAACAATAAACAGACTCATTCTCTGCCCACAATGAGTTTATAGTCTAGAGGGGGAGACAGGCATTAATATAAATAAATTACAGATATATACATAAGTGCTGTGGGGCAGGGAGGTGGGGATGAATGAAGGAAGCAAACCTGGCTAACAAAGAAGGGAGTGGGAGAAGAGGAAAGGAGGGCTTAGTCAGAGAAGGCCTCTCAGAGGAGCTGTGCCCTGCTTAAGGATTTGAAGAAGGAAGGGAGAGTCATTGTCAGATTTGAAGAGGGAGGACATTCCAGGTCAGAGGCAAGACGTATGAGGGTTTGGAGGCAAAATAGGCAAGATCTAGGTGGAGCAAAGTGTAGGGGCTGGGTTGTAGTAGGAGAGTAGCCAGATGAGATAGGAGGGGGCAAGGTGATTGAGTGCTTTAAAGCCAACGGTGAAGAGTTTTTGTTTGATGTGGAAGTGGATGGGCAACCACTGGAATTTCTTCTTCTTATTATGTGATGACATTTATCTTCATCACTGAAGAAATACACACTAAGCAGTAGGGAATATCACATTGACTACTTATCCCTTTCTGCAAGCACTATATTGTAAATTGAGTTTTTTAAGTTTTCTTTGGCAGGAGAGACAGAACAGCTTTAATACAGGGCATGGGGGATAAGTGCTCTCTGTGGTTTTTCTCCCGTGATAGGCAAGAGTCAGTATGAACCCAGTCTAACATAATAATGTAACAAAATGCCTCCTTCAAGCACTTGTCTTGGTTAAGAGGGAACGGATGGTGAAATGAGGAAAGGTATCCAATGTGGCTATATTCTTTTTTTATCCTTTACACGGGCTAAATAATCCTAACATCAATCTAGCAGTGACTCATAAATAGCTGGAAGTGTGCACTCTGAGCAAGAAGAATTACAGTATCTCCTTTGTGGTTCTTTTTAATTAGGAGAAATTAGCACAAAGCTAGAACTGCCCTGGGCTGTCATAGGAAGAGCTATTTCTATTTTCCGGGTTGGAGTATGAGAAAAAGGTGGGAGCATTGGGAAACTAGGATTTAATCTTTTGGTTCTTGAAAGTTCAGGGGCACTGTTTCCCAATCCTCTCTTCACTGCCCTGCATCCATTACTCCTTTTCCCTTACCTGCCGGGCCCTGCACCATCCGTAGCAGTGTGGCCTAGTAGAAAGAGAACAGACCCAGGAGTCAGAGGCCCTGAGTTCTAATCCCAGCTTCACCACTTACCTGGGGCAAGTCACTTCTTTGTGCCTCCGTTCCCTCGTCTGTACAAATGGGGATTCAATACCGTAAGCCCGTCAAACGACAGGGACTGTCTCTATCTGTTGCCGACTTGTTCATTCCAAGCGCTTAGTACAGTGCTCTGCACATAGTAAGCGCTCAATAAATACTATTGAATGAATGTTCTCCCTCCTACTTAAACTGTGAGTCCCATGTGGGATCTGATTATCCTGTATTTCTCCTAGCTCTGAGCACAGTGATGGACATCTAGTAAGCGCTTAACAAATACCACAATCTTTATTATCATCAATTCCCTGGTCAAATCTGGGGGTTGTGCTGCTGCTCCAGCCACTCCCAACCCCTCATTTTCTCCTTTCTGCTGCTTCCATCTGTTCCTAACATCTTTGTTCCTCTTCCTCTCCTCATCAATGCTCCTGTTACCTTGTTACCACTTCCTGCTAGTCACCTCAACATGACCACAGCTATCATCACCACATTGCTGTTGCTGACTCCACTTTGACACCTCCTCTAGACCATATCCATCCCCCGCCTTCACTTCAAAAGCTGCAGCTACCCGCCACCACCACTTCTCTCCTCCCCTTTTTCTGCCAGCTCTCTATCAATCAAACCATTGTATTTATTGAGCATGTACTGTGGGCGAAGCACATGGGAGAATAAAATATAACAGAGTTGGTAGACACATTTCCCACCCACATTGAACTTACAGTCTAGAGGGGGACACAGAAATTAATAAAAAGTATGGATAAGTACATAGTGATGTGGAACTGAGGGAGAGGTTAATAAAGGGAGCACATCAGGGCGACGCAGAAGGGAGTGGAAGAAGATGAAATGAGGGCCTAGACAGGGACGACCTCTTGGAGGAGATGTGTCCTCACATAGTAAAATTATCTGCACACTGTAAGCACTCAATAAATGAGAAGCTGTGTGGCTTAGAGGAAAGAGCCCAGGCTTGGGATTTAGAGGATGTAGGTTTTAATCCTGGCTCTGTCACTTGTCTGCTGTGTGACACGGAGCGGGCCACTTCTCTTCTCTGTGTCTCAGTTCCCTCATCTGAAAAATGGGATGAAGACAGTGAGTCCCACGTAGGACAACCCGATTACCTTGTATCTATCCCGACGCTTATAACAGTGCTTGGCACATAATAAGCGCTTAAATCCCATTATTATTATTAATAAATACCATGGATTGATTGATTAATACTACCATGCACATAGTGGAGCCCTAAAAGGATCTTAGGATGGTGACAAGCCCCGAACAAACCCCGCCCGAGTTCAAATGGTGTTGTTGAAAGTCAGGGAGCTGGGCTGGTGGTTAAACTGGTTTCACTGCTTAACACCTGTTTCTTCACCGTGGTGGATACAGAGGGTGGGGCGGAACTCGTATTTGGGCCTGTTTTTCAGGAAACAGCTGCTTGAGTGCTCTCACTGGCAGGAAAAATCGGGCAGCTTCTAGAAAAGAGAGGCTCAGTCTTTTTCTGCTCCCTGGCAGCTGGGGGGTCATTAACTCCTTAAGCTGGGGATAAGCCTGGGAGATGAAGGGAAAGCAGAAAGGGGTCAAGGGAGAGTCTGGCTCAGGGTTGCTCTGGGAATAGGAACTCCCAAGTGTTTGGTCATCATAATGTTGCAGCAAGTCTAGTGTCCTTATTTAATGCCCTTAATTTTAAGGGGGCAGAGTAAAATGAAGCGATGACTTTTTCATTACAAAGCAGTGCATCGGATCCACGTAACTCTTAGAGTGGTTGTGATTTGGGGGCTTATGGTGACCTGCAATAATCTGTGTGTGCAAACAAGACCATATATTACCCAAGGCATTGTTGCAGTTCAGGTGCCTTAGGGAACTGTGCAGTTGCAAATCTTTAAAACTCTAATAATAATAGTGGTATTAAGTGCTTTCTATGTGCTAAGCACAGTACTAAGCACTAGGGTAGCTATGGTATAAACAGATTAGACACAATCCATGTCCCACATGAGCTTCAGTTTATGTTGAAGGAAAACAGGAATCTTATATCCATTTTTTTTCCCAGATGAGGAAAATAAGGGCACAGAGAAGTTGACCGACTTTCCCAAGGTCACACAGCAGGCAATTGGTAGAGTCAGGTTTAGAACGTGGGTCACCCGCCTGCCAGGTCTGTGATCTTCCTTCTCAGGCACATCACCATTCTTTGTTGTTTGTTTGCCCAGGTTCCGTGAGCAATTTCTAGGATCCAGAAAGAAAAGGAATTAGGGACTTAGTTTCTTCATTTGTAACTGAGTTAGAGTTTATGTTAAGAAATTACACCCATTGAGCCCACTCCTACCTTGAAAGCTCCCAAGGGTGTCACAGTGTTTTTATAGTTTCCCAGTGTTTTGAGGAACCCAAGGAAAAGCAAGCTCTCTGTAAGTTCCTTGTGGACAGGGAGCTTGTCTACTGATCCTACTGATTTGTATTTTCTCTAGCTCCTAATAGAGTGCTCTCCACAGCGCAGGTTGAAGCTTCTCGAGGGGTGGGAACACGTCTACCAACTCGATTGTATTGCCCTTCCCCACTGTCTGGTAAAGTGCTCTGCACCAAGTTAGCACTCAGTACATATAATTGAATGACTGACTGCTGGCTCCCTTCTCTGGAAATATATGCTTGTCCCTTGGTCACACAACATCATGGGACCCAGATCTCTACATGTCCTGGGGCAGCTGTCAGTGGTGTGCTGAGATGTCTGAGATAGAATGAATCCACCAGTGGTATTTACTGAGCACTTATTCTGTGCTGGGCACTGTACTAAGTGCTTAGGGGAATACAGTAGAGTTTTTAGATGTGATTCCTGCCCTAGAGAAGTTTACAATCTAGCATAGAGCTGTGCGGGCACGACTGGCAGTGGGATGATTGTAAGAGAAGTAGTGTAATGGGGAAGAGCACAAGACTGGAAGTCAGAATACCCTGGCATTAGTCCTGGTTCTACCACTTTCCTATTGTGTGCCTGGGAAAGTCACTTATCTTCTCTGTGCCTTGTTTCCTTATCTGTAAAACAGGGTAAAATACCTGATTTTCCTCCCACTTAGACTGTGATCGCCTTGATACGGTCCAGTCTCTCTGGCTGCAGGAAGAAGAGTTGTGGCCACGATTTTACCACACTTTGTGATTTACTGTTCATTGGTTTGTTGAGTTACTCAATCAAAAAAAAATGTTTAGGATGTCCATACTAACCTCAGTTGAGGCTTAGTTCTGTGCCCACTTCTAGCCCCCATTTACAGAAGAACTCATTTGCTCCCATGTTCAACTACTACCTCTATAAGGAAAATAATAATGGTATTTGTGAAACCCTTACTATGTGCCAAGCACTATTCTAAGTCCTAGGGTAGATACAAGGTAATCAGGATGTCCCACGCGGGGCTCACAGCCTTCACCCCCATTTTACAGATGAGGTAACTGAGGCACAAAGAAGTTACGGGACTGGCCCAAAGTCACACAGCTGACACATGGCAGAGGAGGGATTAGAACCCATGACCTCTGACTCCCAAGCCCGTGCTCTTTCCACTAAGCCACGCTGCTTATCCTACCCAACCTCCTTCTCCATCTCAAACCTTTCTCCTTCTCTGCAATCTCTTCAGATATCTCTTTCAGAAAGAACGGCACATCCAATTTAACATGTCCAAAACTGAACTCCTTTTCATCCATTCCAAAGATCTTCTCCCTCTGACTTTCTCATCACTAACACCCCACTGTCCTCCTTATTTCATAAACCAGCAAACTTGGCATTATCCTTGACTCATCTCCTTCAATCCACATATGTCAACAGTCACCAAATCGTGTCGATTCTTTGTTCACAACATCTCTAGAATGCACTCTTTCCTCTTCATCCAAACTGCTAACACACTGGTTCAAGCACTTGTCAAATCCTGTCTGACTACCTCATCAGTCTCTTCACTGACCTCCTTATTACCCGCTTTTCTTCTCTCTAGTCCATACTTCACTCTGTTGCCCATATCATTTTAATAGATATATATATATATATATATATATATATATAAAATGGGACATCTTTCTCAAAAACCTCCAATCGTTGCTCATCCATATCCACATCAAACAACAGTTTTAAGGCACTCAGTATCATCACTCCTCTCCCACTACAAACCAGTCTACACTTTTCTTTAGCACCAACCTACTTACTCTGTCTTGATCTCATCTCTCTTGCTGTTCACAACTGGCTTGCACCCCGACTTCTGCCAGAAGCTCCCTCTTCATTTCCATCACTCTCTCCATTTCTAAAGCTTTATTGAAGTCATATCTCCTCCAGGAAGTCTTTCCTGACTAACCTCTCATCTCCCCATCCTATTTTCTCTTCTGAGTCACCTGTGCACTTAAATCCATGTCTCTTTAACATTTCATTCTCACTTCTCCCATCCCCATATCACTCAGAGAAGCAGTGTATCTCAGTGGAAAGAACACAGGATTGGGAGTCAGAGATCATAGGTTCTAATCCAGGCTCTGCCACTTGTCAGCTGTGTTACTTTAATCAAGTCATATCACTTCTCCGGGCCTCAGTTACTTCATCTGTAAAATGGGGATTAAGACTGTGTGCCCCACGTGAGACAACCTGATTGTCTTGTATTCTCCCCTCCCCCCACCCCTCCAGCGCTTAGAGTAGTGCTTGGCACATAGTAAGTGCTTAACAAATACCATCATTATTATTATTTTTATTATTCTGGGTTGTCATGAGAGAGGAACGATGCTAGACAGGAGGGAGGGAACTAAAAGATGATGGTGAAAAACTTTTGTTTGATGTGGAGGTGGATGGGTAACTAATGGAGACTTTTGAGGAGTGGAGAGACATGCACAAACCTTTTTTTTGGGGGTGGGGTGAGAAGTTATCCAGAGAAGGTGTAGCTATTAATATAAAGCCATGAATTCTCTGAGTAGTATCTTCCATCTGATGATATCTTAAGTACATTAAGAACATGGTTTAAGTATTCCTCTTTGATGTAGATATTTGCTTATTATTTATACTATGCAGCTTGAGAAGCTGAGTGGTTAAAGGGCTCCAGGCCCCACAGCAGGTCAGTAGCTGAGCTGGAAGAGAAGCAATATGTCTTATTTTCAGGCATATGTGCTAACCAACCACTACACAACACTCACTCCCACTGTGTGCATACATAAACACAGATTACCCTGTAAGTCAAGTCTCCCTGATACTTCATTTATTTCTTCCGGGGAATCCTTGGCCAGAGATTTTGTAACATCCAGCTGTCCACAGTTCTCCCTTGTTGGGTCACTGAATGTCTAAAGTCAAGTAGACATTCCTTGTTTTCTTCAAAATAGGCAAGAAAATAACATGGATCAAAGGTTTTTCCCTCTTCCTCGTGTTTTCATCCCATCCACATTTAATGAGTCTCCCAGAATGCCAGCTATTCTTTGTGAGTAGAGTGAGCACTCCAGAATATTACTTAACTCATTCTTGCTCCCTAAAGTGTCATTCCACTCATTATGAGTGGGGAATATATCTGTTTATTGTGGTGTTGTACTCTCTCAAATGCTTAGGACAGTGTTCTCACACAGTAAGCATGCAATAAATATTATTGAATGAATTTATTCCACTGTGAAGACTTGTACACTGATACTCTTTTTTTTCCATAGGATTTGTTAAGTCCTTACCATTCATTCATCCATTCATTCATTCAATAGTATTTATTGAGTGCTTACTATGTGCAGACCACTGTACTAAGCACTTGGAATGGACAGTTCGGCAACAGATAGAGACAAACCCTGCCCATTGACGGGCTTACAGTCTAATCGGGGGAGACAGACAAAAACAATAGCAATAAATAGAATCAAGGGGGTGTACATCTCATTAACAAAATAAATAGGGTAATAAAAATATAGACAAATGAGTGGACGAGCACAGTGCTGAGGGCAGGGGAAGGGACGGGGGAGGAGCAGAGGGAAAGGTAGGGAAAAGGGGGCTTAGCTGAGGGGAGTTGAAGGTGGAGTAGAGAGGGAGCAGAGGGAAAAGTGTGGGAAGGCCTCTTGAAGGAAGTGAGCTCTCAGTAGGGTTTTGAAGAGGGGAAGAGAATTAGTTTGGCGGAGGTGAGGAGGGAGGGCATTCCAGGACAGCGGGAGGACGTGGGCCAGGGGTTGACGGCGGGATAGGCGAGAACGGGGAACGGTGAGGAGGTGGGCGGCAGAAGAGAGGAGCCTACGGGTTGGGCAGTAGAAATAGAGAAGGGAGGAGAGGTAGGAGGGGGTTATATCAGGCATTGTACTAAGTGCTGAGGTAGATAAAAGCTCATCAAATTGGACACAGTCCATGTCCCACTTGGGGGCCAATTTTTAAAGATGAGGTAACTGAAGCCTAGAGGAGTTAAGTGACTTGCTCAAGTTCACAGAGCAGACAAGAGGTGGAGCTGGAAATAGAACCCAGGTCTTTCTGACTTGAAAATGCAGGATCAGCTATTACTGTTGACTCCCCAAACGGTATTTTTGGCTGCTTACTGGAAACATGATTTCTAATCTTGGTTCTATCCCTTGCCAGCTGTATGACCTTGAATAAGTAGTAATAATAATAATTGTGATATTTGTTCAGTAATTACTATGTGTCAAGCGCTGTATTAATTGCTGGGGTAGACACAAGATCATCAGGTCCTACATAGGGCTCACAGTCTAAATAGGAAGGGGAACAGGTTTTAAATCTTCATGTTGCAAATGAGATATCTGAGGCACAAAGAAATTAATTGGCTTGCTTCAGGTCACACAGCAGGTATGTGGAGGAGTTGGAATTAGAATTCAGTTCCTCTGACTTTAGGGCCTCCACACTTTCCACTAGTCCATACTACTTCTGCTTCAATTATTAGTAATAGTATTTATTAAGTACTTACTATGTGCAGAGCAAAAAATTCACAGGTGGGAATTAAACATGGTTCCTCTCCCCCAAGGAGTTCACAGTCACTTAATTGCTCTGTGCCTCAATTTCCTCATCTGTATAAGGGGGATAAAATATCTGTTCTCCCTCCCACTTAGTTTGTGTGCCATGTGAGACAGGTACTGTATATGATATGCTTATATTTTATCTACTGCAACACTTAGTCTAGTTCTTGGCAAGCAGTAAGCACTTATTATTATCATTTTTATTATTGTTACTATTATTATTGCCATGATGCCTCATTTGCTCTTGAGGGTTACTCATGACCTCAGTGGCTTTTTAAAATTAACTCTGAAAAATTGATAAAGCTAAGTTGTTTAGAAGCAGGAATTGAGAACCTATAGCCTACCTATCCCAAGTAAATATTCAGTCCAGAAGAAAATAATTTTGTAAACATTCAATCAGAAGTATTAAATGAGTGCTTTCTTGATGCAGGGGGAGAGTAATTAGCTTCTGGATCACAAGGAGCTAAAAATCAGTCCTAATTGATCAAGTGACAGTCTCATGGCCACAATTAGTACCATTATTTAAGGGCCACGTGACCTAAGAAGGCAGTTTACTAAATCAGTGGTATTTACTGAATGTTTACCGTCCACAGAGGACTGTACTGTGTTTGGGAGAGCACAATACAACAGAGAAGGTAACTATGTTCCCTGCCCACAGTGAGTTTACACTCTATTCCTATAGCAAAGTCAGGCTTTAGAGTCAGATTCCCTGGTGTGTCACCTTGGGCAAGTCACTAAACTTCTCTGACTTTCAGTTCCTTCCTTTAGAAAGTGGGTTTTCAATACCTTGTTCATTCATTCAATCTTACTTATTGTTCTCCCTGCCATATGTGGGACAGGGACTCTGTCTCACCAGATTATTTTGTATCTACCTCATCTACTAGAACTGAGCTTGGCACCTAGCACATGCTTAACAAATACTATTATTATTATAATATCATGATCATTATTATTGTTATTAATACTACTAATAATAGTATTTTTGTACCTAAGACCTTTCCAGACTAAGCTTTTTTTCCCCCATCCACCGTCCCCACTACGTCAACCACAAATTTGGTTGTGTACCTCTTAAGCATTTTGAAACTCAACCCAACCCTACAGTACTTATGAAAATAGTTCTATACTCTATTTCCCCCTTGACTGTTTTAATGTCTGTCTCTCCCTGTATACTATAAGTACCTTGTGGGCAGGAATAACATTTCAACTCTGTTATATTCATTTTCTCAAGCAGGTAACACAGTATTTTCCATAAAGTAATTACTCAAATTACCATTGATCGATTGACAAACCGAGTGCTTAGTGAATACTAAGAATTATACCAAGTGCTTGGTAGAGTACAACGGCATCTGAAGACAAGCAAGTAGCTTACAATTTCATGAGGGAGACAGCCATTAGAGAAGTTTGAATCAGATTCACATGGTTGAGAATCTTTATAATTTACAATTAAATTGTTCATATAGCATTAAAGAAAGTCACGACTCCCCTCTAAATGGACTACAGAGAGTTTTCGGCATGCTGCTTTCAAGTGTATTAAAACTACTCCCCAACTAACAGTTTGTTGTCTATGAAACTGAACGTTTGGTTGTTTATCTGAGCCAAACCACTGGAGATTGCCTAGTCAAAATTTCCTATTCTTCATCTCTCCACTTCTACTTCTATGCTTCATTAACTAATGACATGAGACTCTACTGAGAAGTATTCCAGGGAGAGAGTCACTCAAAACTTGTAGCAACTAGTTAGAGTATAAATTCATTATCCAAGTAGCATTTGTTGAGCCTTTACTTGGTTTCCCAGTGAAATCAATAGTCATTTAGCTCCTGCAAAGCTATTCCTGCTGGTTTCATGGGATTATTTCCTGATATTCCATCATTATAGAGCCCATGTCTGGTATATTCAAACTTGAACTTCAGAAGACCACATTCTCTTTGGAGATGAATGCATCCAGAATTGGATTGTTGATATGTATTCAATCTGAACGTTTCAGAGCAATAGATGCCAGTGTGCATATGACTATGCTTGCAAAAATAGTTTTTGACTTTTTCCACATTTTGTTGATTGACATCAATCCAGAGAAACATGCCATAGTGTATGAGTAATGGTTATTATTTTTTTCACTATCAATATACAAAATGCATTAGATAGATCAGTGTCATTTCTTGAGCACTTATTGAGTGAAGAGCACTGCACTAACTGCATGGGAAAGCACTGTAAACGAGAGTTGGTAGACATGTTCTTTCCCACAGGGAACTTAATATTGGTTAAGCGCTTACTACGTACAGAGCACTGTTCTAAGCGCTGGGGTAGATACTAGGTAATCAGGTTGTCCCATGTGAGGCTCACCATCTTAATCCCCATTTTACAGATGAGGTCACTGAGGCACAGAGAAGTTAAGTGACTTGCCCACAGTCACACGGCTGACAAGTGGCAGAGCCGGGATTTGAACCCATGACCTCTGATTCCCAAGCCCGTGCACTTCCACTGAGCTACACTGCTTCTAACCTACTGTCTATAGGAGGAAACAGATAGTAAAATAAAGTATAAATATGTATTTAAGTGCTGTGGGGCTGAGGGATTGGTGGTGAGATAGACGAGGTCAAGGTACAGAAGTTGTTCAGGATTACATATTTCATTTCTATTGAGTTTGAAATGCCTTGTTTCCAAAACATCTAATTTTCTTCTCGGGAGGATAATATGAGACAAACATCTTTAATTCATGCTGATCATTGTCCGTTTTTTGGTTATCACTTCTAGGTCTCTTAACTCCTTCCTCTGAATTTGCTCACCCTTAAATTAGAAGGGAATCAAAATTGTTATAGGTGAGAGCCCTCCAATATTCCATTGTTATTTAACTGGAAATATGTTCTTATTTTTGCTCTAACCATTTTTAACAGCCCACCATTTATTTTAGAGTGATTTTAGCTGAGTATAGTGAATATTCTGTAAAGATTTATGGCCTAAGAAATTGTAGGTAATTCTCACTAATGCCGTCTTCCTCATTCTTTCCCTTTTTGAAGCTAATGGAAAAGTACAAACCTTTCCCATCACTTTTTGAGAGTAACTTAAAAAACATCAGAATTGTTTACAAATCGCTGCTTTTTAATCTTAAATCCTTCTCAGCAATGATCCCCCCCCCCCATTTTTTGTGGGTTTTTTTTATTTGCTTAGTGCTTGAACAAACCAATGAATTTTGGAGCAAATTAAGCCAAAGTAGTGTTTGGAAGGCCAAATGACTAGATTTAGATTAGCATATTTCAGGCATATAATCAAGAGGACTAGTTCTCTAGAGAAGACACTAATGCTAGGGAAAGTCCAGGGAAAACATGGAAGATGCAGACCAGCATCTAGATGGATAGAGACCTTAACAACAATAAAGGATGAAGCATTAGAAAGGCTACGGATTATGGAAGATGACAGGACATTCTGGAGAAAATATATCCATAGAGTCGCTATGAATTGGAAACAACTCTGCACTGGATAATAATAGTTCTAAGCACTTACTATGTGCTTGTAGAGAAGCAGCGTGGCCTAGTGGAAAGAACACAGGCCTGGGAGTCAGAGGACATTGGTTCTAATCCCAGGTTGGGTCTGGCACATGTCTACTGTGTGACCTTAAGCAAGTCACTTAACTTCTCTGTGTCTCAGTTATCTCTATAAAATTGGTATTAAGACTGTGAGTCCATTGTTGGACAGGGAATGTTTCTAATGTTATTACCTTGTATCTCCCCCAGTGCTCTGAGCAGTCCCTGGCACATAATAAGTTCTTAACAAATATTCTTTGTTAACAAATCTTAACAAATATTATTATTATTGTGTGCCAAGAGCTTATTATGCCACAGACACTGTACTAACTTCTGGGGTAGATATGAGATAATCAGGTTTTACAGATGAGGTGGTAACTCATCTTTGCCCACAGGTGGGAGAGCCTCAGAAAGTTGGATGGAACCATCACTTTGACCTCGCATCTTCCTACTCCTCCAAAGTGGTTTCTTCCACTTACTGTAGAACACTTATCATCATTTAAGAGATCTCTGATTCCAAAAATAGCCAAGATGGACCTTATTTTTCTGTCAAAACATCACCCACCTTGTACCTAAAATCAATCAATGATATTTATTGAGGTCTTACTGTGTGGAGCGCATTGTGCTAAACTCTTGGGTGAGCACAATGCAACATGAGCCTGTCGTTTAGACTGAGCCCATTTTTAGGCAGAGATTGTCTCTATCTGTTGCCAAATTGTAAATTCCAAGCGCTTAGTACAGTGCTTTGCACATAGTAAGCACTCAATAAATACTATTGAATGAACAGAGTTGATAGCCAAATTCCCTGCCCTCAACAAGCTTCCAGTTTTGGGGAGGCATTGCTCAATTAATTAATTGTTTTTAATGAGCCTTGACTGTATGCCAAGTACTATGAAGTACTTGGGAAGGGTATACTAGATAAAGGTGATATGATGCCTGTCCTCTGTGAGCTCACGGGGGGATTATATTCTCTTAATTAAAGACTTCTCTGCTTCCTGGTATTCTTCATGGGGGTTTATGGCATTCCCACTTGAGCCAGAAAGCTAAGGAACGTACGCACGCTTCAGAGATTTAAGGGAATGTAGTCAACTGAAGTAGCATTGCTATGAGGAACCTTTCCGAAGGTGTCTTGTGGAACCTGGGTGAAATGTCATCTGGAGCAGCTCAACAAAGCAAAATCCACAGATGGCCCCCTGGAAATATTCTGCATACTCATACCTAGGGTGTATACGTCAGGTGGTTGTGTCTTGTGATTTACAAGTTCTAGTACTGGGTTTACTTTTTCCTTGCTGCCCTGATTCTCTTATCTTGGGAAGTTGGACACAATATTAGTCCACCCGATGGCCCCTCAAAGAGATTTATAAGCTCTTCTCTAGACTGTAAACTCCTTGTGAATAGGGAATGATTCAGTTTATTGTTTATTGTGACATTGTATCACCCAAGCCCTTAGTACAGTGCTTTGCACACAATAAATGCTCAATAAATATGAATGATTGAATGAAAGAAGGACGAGTTGCTTCAGCAAGTCCACCCACCAGCCGTTCCCTGTTCCCGCTGTTCTCTGTCTTCACTGAAGACCAGATAAGAGGAAATGGGCTTAAAGTGCAGCTCAAAAGATCAGGTTAGACACCAGGAAGAATTTCCTAATAGCGAAAGTTATAAAACTGTAGTAGTTGCCAAATGAGACTTTTTCTTTCACTGGGAATTTTAAAAACCTATATCTCTGGGTTATTTTAGGAGTTGAATTTGGAAGACAAAAAATAGATTTGGTAACCCCTTAAAGACCTTTTTTGCCCTAGAATTCTCTGATTCTGTAAGCAGAGCATTGTGAGAAATTTTCAATAGCATGATTGTAAGTGTGAAGGACGTTCAAGGTATGTGAACAAATGACATGGCAATTTTACAGTTCAGGGAGCACATAGTTATTGGAAATCTTGGGAGGTGCAGCAGGAGTCTCGTCACATCGGGTTTTTTTATGGTATTCCTTTATATCTTACTACGAGTCGGGCACTATACTAAGCATTGGGAAGATACAAGCTAATCAGTCCATGTCTCACACAGGGCTCACAGTATTAACCCCATTTTAAAGTTGAGGCAACTGAAACACAGAAAAGTCAAGTGATTGCCCAAGGTCACAGAGCAAACAGTCGGCAGAGCTGAGCTTTGAACCCAGGCCTTTCTGATTCCCAAACCCTTGCTCTATCCACTAGGCCACGCTGCTTCTCTGGTCTTTCACCCCGGATTTTCCTTGGCAGGGTTTACTCTATGAAGTGTTGAGTGATGAAGTTTCTAGTGATCATTTGCAAGTGAGCTGTTCTGTTTATAGTTCTGAGGTTGTAATTCACAATGTCGCTATCAAGAAATGAAAGGAGCCCCGAAACAGCTACTACCCTTTGAGGTTAAAGATCTGTTTCCTTCGCTGGGTGAGAAGCGACAGGCTTCCTGCTTCCTGCCATCACCTACTTCTCAGAGAGGCAGGCAGGTCCTGAGTGTCAGCGTGAAAACATTTGTTGAATGGATTTATTGACTGGGTCTTGGTTTTTTTTTCTCCCCTCCACACCGTTTATTACAGTCCTGACCCAATGAACTTAATTTGTTGACATGTTTCTCTCAGTGTCTCATTCGATCCCCTCTCACATTTCCTTCTACTGTGCTGTTTTCTTGGCAACAGCAGTTCCCGGAACACCAGCGTGCTCATCCATTACCCATGTACCCGGTTCAGATGGGTGTGGATGTCCCAGAAAGATTGAACCAACTTTGACCTCTCTCCTCTGTTTCTTTGCCACTGACTTGCCGTCCATTTCAGCGTGTCGACCAGTTGGAATCCTGTGGATCTTTTTTTTTTTTTTCGTCAGTCAGGCTAACTGCACCACTCAGGGAGGCTCAACCAATTAATAATATTGATGGTGATTTTATTGTGTGCAGAACACTGTACTAAGCGCTTGGGAGAGTACAATGGTAAACACATTCCCTACCCAAGAAGAGCTTACTGCCTATAGGGTTTAACCACTCTGAAAACTCCCAGGAATAGAGTAACTGTTGTCACCTCAACCTTGCCTGGTGGTCACTATAGTTAAGTCTTGAGTTCAACCTTCAAAGACACAGACACCATTATTATATGGTATTCTCTCAGCCCCTTGGCAGGTGAAGTATTTTTTGAAGAAAGATAAAACCATCCCATTTCCCAGGTTCACATGGTGTATTATGAGAGTATTCCATCTAGTCTGTAAGCTCGCTTTGGGCAGGGAACATGTCTATCGACTCTGTCATACTGTACTCTCCCAACCTCTTATTACAGTATTCCGGACACAGTAAACTCAATAAATACCATGGGTCTGATTGTTTTCCTCAGCCTTTTTCACTGGGCCTCGTCAACTCAGTGATAGACAAGAACAGAAAGTAAGGGAAGTTGTGCTTCCCCATTTGATCCTGAAGAGTGACCTTATTATCCTCGAATGTGACTTCAACTTTCTTTCCCAGATGGAGTGGAAGGATGGTGTGGCAGAGAGGATATAGGGATGCCCAGGAGATGTGGGGAGCCTCTTTTTTCTGTCTGCTGGGAAGAGCCCTGTGGGTGGGCTCCTCTGGCTAAAATCTCCTCCGCCAGCTGCATTAGCCATTCCAGGAGCTCTTTAGAAAGGAAAACAAGTCAAATGATTTGAAAGCAAAAGGAGTGCTGGGTTCTGGAATGTAAAGAAAGAGAACTATTCCCCACACAAGAGGCCTAAGATGTTTAGAAAATATTTCTTTTGGTCTAGTGGCCCTGACTCTCACTTCCCACTCCAACTGTGACTGGCACGATAGCCTTCAGGGACTCTAATTTTGGCTCTGGTGGAGAGAAAATTCATTAACCTTTTCTCCAAAGGCCTCCACAGACTATCTGATTTATTTTTCTGAACCCATTCACTGGATTCTGAACTTGTTTTGTGGCTTCTGTGGCCTTATGCAGCCTTTTTGCTTTCCAAAGCTGAAATATTTTTCATGAAATAACCAACCCAGACCTTGATAGCATCTTTATTTAGAAATCAATGAATAAAATGGCCAAGTTATTTAACTTTGATAGGGATCTCTGATAAGTATGCCCAGGAGCTCCTTCTCATAATATGCTATGCCACAAACCCACATTCTAGACTCGGAGATGCAGGATGTATGTGCGGTGCATCAACCACATCGACAGCTTATTTCGACTCCTTTTTCTTTCTGGGCATGAACGGTTCGGCTGATGGATTCCAAATGGTAGAGTACACTGACAACAGTCACGTATTGTTTGTTATCTTACTCGCACTCTTCATTTTACTTTCTTAGATGGGGGAGTGTTGGCTGAGGAAATGATAGTGCATCAGAGGCTGAGAGACACACATCGTGGTAGGAAATAGACTCTAAAAATCTGTCACCTTTCCCAGAAGGGCCACCACAGTCTTAGCTGAGGGAGCTTTTTGGATCACCAACGTGAACTACTTTCCAAAGTAGTAACTTGACCCACCTAGTGCTAATCTTAAATTAGAGACTCCAACTCCATCTAGATTCCTGGTCACTAGAAAGGAGCCTCCTGGAGTATTGCCTACACTAAAACCATTTCCTTCTTACAAAGTGTTCTTTCCTTGGGCTGTTGGAATATGTTATGTGGGTTATCCCTTTCCTGAGATTCCTAGATTTTCATTGTTTACCTTTTATTCTCTCATGATGGAAGTAACAGGACCTCAAAAGATTGGCTGTGGCCAATGAGTCTGAGGGAAGAACATGACCCGGTCAATGTGGGTTGTGAGCAATGTGGACTGTGAGTCTCAGAGTAGATAAAGCACAGGCCTGGGACTCAGAAGGAGCTGGGTCCTAATCCTGCCCCACCCCCAACTTGTCTGCTTCGTTCAATCCCTCTCCAAGACCCACAACACTTTGTAATATCTGTAATTATATTTATTTATATTAATGTGTTCCCTCCTCTAGACTGTAAAGACACTTTGGGCAGCGAATGTTTCTGTTATGTTATGTCGTACACTTCCAGTAGCTTAGTACAGTGCTCTACACTCTGTAAGTGCTCAGTAAACATGATTGACTATCTGACTGCTGCAGAGACCTTGGACAAGTCACTTAACTTCTCTGTGCCTCACATATAAAATGGAGTTGGACTGTGAACCCCATATTCTGTGTCCAATCTGACCAGCTAGTAAAGACCCTAGTGCTCAGAACAGAGCTTGACACATAGTATTGGAGAAGCTAGGTAAAGTTTAAGTCTCTAGGCTTTAGGTTTATAGGTCTTACTTTTGCCCTGATGAGGGAAAACTAGTTTTATCTGAACACTTCACTTTCCTAAAGGTAGAAAGTGTTGGCCAAAATGACAGAGAGTGAAGAGAAGTAGAAAGGGGAGGAGGCATAAGCTGGTAAACGTGCCAGAATCATAAATTCCAACAAGTCCATGAGGAAATAAAGCAGTGGACAGTTAATTGTTCCACATTTGTTGACTCGAAGATTTACATAATTTTCCTCTAAATTGCAGCAGAGGGTGGGAGTAGGTTTCTGACCAATATACTGAATTTTGCCAGTGATTGTGAGGTCTTAAGGGAGCATCCCACAGGACAAGATGCAGTTTAATGAAATATTTATCGTGGTTGAGTTCTCAATACAATGCTTTTATGGGGAAGATGTTATATAAATCTAAAAATATGCATCTATTAATGCCGAGAGTTAGATTCATCATCCATCTATTAATCACCACTACAGTAACAGTGGGATTAAAACAATATTTACAGTTGGCACATTTTCCATTAGTGCTGTGAAGAATTCAAAGGAAATGAAATACACCCTCTTTGCTCTGCTCCTCTATGAATGGCTCTGGCTTCAATCCAAACTCAAATTTCCCCTCCGATCCAATATGTTGTTATAATGCATTTGATCTAGATCACTTGGGTACTGTGAAGATTCTGATTCGTCCATTTCCCACACTATGAGTGCAGGATATCTCAGAACCTTCTTTCTTTCTGCATCAAGACAGATTTTTGGTTTAAATTGAAATTTTTGGGGTTTTTTAATGTTCATCCAATACTCTTCCTCTATCTTTTTCTTATGGTAAAACAGTCATCTCTGGACATTAGAGCTTCAGAGTGGAACAGCTGAAAGAGTGGGAGAGTGTGTCCCCGTGGATGAATATATTTGTGATTCTTCATGGAAAAGAAGAATGATTTGATAGTTTTAAACCTCACTAATTTCTATAGATAATAATCATAGTATTTATTAAGTACTTACTGTGTGTTTGATGTGAACTAAGTGCTGAGGCAGATACAGATAATTAAGTCAGACACAGTCGCCATCCTGCAGGGGACTCACAGTTTCAGTAGGAGGGAGAACAGGTATTTAATCCCCATTTTAGGGATGAGGAAACTGAGACCC
Organism: Ornithorhynchus anatinus; assembly: GCF_004115215.2. Taxonomy (NCBI): domain Eukaryota; kingdom Metazoa; phylum Chordata; class Mammalia; order Monotremata; family Ornithorhynchidae; genus Ornithorhynchus; species Ornithorhynchus anatinus. Next base: position 61,368,679 of record NC_041735.1, on the reverse strand, counting down.
AGAGAAGTGAAGGGACTTTCCCAAGGCCACATAGCATGCAACCAGCAGAGCTGGAATTAGAACACAGGTCCTGTGATTGCCAGAACTGTGGTCTTTCCATTAGGCCATGATGCTCCTCATGGATGCAATGTCAGCATTAATTAGCTGCAAAGAATGTGTACACTCAGTGCTGAAAACTGAGCTTGATTAGATAAAATCTAACTAGAAATCTAACACTGGCTTGATTAGATAAAAATTCTACAAGAATGCCCCTATCTAAAGAAGGAGAAACAAACTATGTACAGGAATTGTGTCTTCTACCTCTGTTCTTCTCTTCCAAGTATTTGGTACATTGCTCTGCATTAAAAATGAGATGCCCTAACTACTTTATCAGGAAATTGGTATCTTGGCAGTGAGGTTAAATGTTCAGATAACTTGGTTTCCAAAGACATACCTTAGGTAATCTCTATAAACTCTTCCTGAATGCAGTTGTACTTCAGGATAGAAAATCTGCCCCATTATCTTCTCACTGATGAAGTGATCAGAAAATCCAGAAGCCTGAGAGTGTATCAGACTAGATCAGACCAAACTTGAATTTTTTTCTCCCCTCAATCTGCATATTTCAGTAACTTCCCCATGGATTGATTTCTGTCTTGATAGAAAGGCTTCCTCAATCATCCAGTAAATGACATCTATTGAGTGCTTACTGCATGCAGAGCAGTGAACGCTTGGGAAAGTGTTCAAATTGTTGGAAAAGAAAAAAGTTCTGAGCTTGTTGTGGAGATGTGTGAAGGTCCCTGTTGAATCACATTGTGTGACATTCTAGAAGACTATGAAATGATGGATATGATCATTAGGATTATTTGGGAGGACAATTGAGTACCATTTGCCATTCAGGAGCCAAGAAAAAAATAATTTTTGAGAACAAGAGCAACTCAAGTTTTTCTATGAGAAGGGGAAAAAAAGCTCTTAGATGGAAAACATAATCGAGCAATGGAATTTGTTGAGCATTTACTGAGTACAGTGCACCCTACCAAGCTCTTGAGAGACTACAATAGAATATAAATGACCTGATCCCTGCCCTCAAAAGGAGCTTACAATCTAGTAGGGGTGATAGGTGTTAAAATAAGACAGAGAGAGGGACCCTTCAGAACTATTACTTTCTAACTTATTGATCTATTTGTTCTTCATTTTATGACTCCCTAATCATTAATCATATTAATTCTGATATTTAAGTGCTTACTATATGCCAAGCATTGCACCCTTTCCCTCTGCTCCTCCTCCCCTCCCCACAGTACTTGTGCATATTTGTTTATATTATTTATGACTCTATTTTGTTAATGATGTGTATATATCTATTATTCTATTTATCTTGATGATATTGACTCCAGACTACTCATTTTGTTTTATTTAGTTTTGTTGTCTGTCTCCCCCGTTTAGACTGTGGGTCTGTTGTTGGGCAGGGATTGTCAGAACCTCATGTTCAAGGAAACTTGTCAGAGAAGTCATGATCTGTCCAAATCAGGCACAAGCAAAACTGTTTCTTCCAGTGATAATGCATACAAACAGGTGCAGGGTGTGAGAAGAATTTTCTTCAATGTCGGAAAGCGTCCTAGCCACAATGTGAGAAAAGCACGCATTATGGCTGATGTACCACACACTAGGTGAGGCATTTAGAGTTTCAGATTAGGAAGAGCTCTAATGCCAACCTACTCACAGTACCTAGATCTCATATCTCGCTGTTGAACCCTCACCCATGTCTTGCTTCTGGCCTGAAACACCCTCCCTATTCTTCTCCAACAGTTGATCACTGACCCCACTTTCAAAGCTTTATTAAAAGCACATCTTCTCCAAGAGGCTTTCTCCAACTAAACCCTCATTTCTTCTTTTCCCACTGTTTTCTGCATCACCCTCGCATTTGGATTTTCATGCTTTATTTAGCCTTCCCTCAGCCCGTCAGCACTTCATGTCCATAGTTTATTCGTTTTTTAAATGGGATTTGTTAAGCACTTACTATGTGCCAGTCACTGAACTAAGCTCAGGGTAGATACAAGCTGATTAGATTGGCTATAGCCCATGTACCCCTGGGGTCCACAGTCCTAATCCACATTTAACAAATAAGGAAACTGAGGCACAGAGAAGTTACATGAGTTGCCCAAGGTCACACAGCTGGTATGTGGTGGGGTTGGGATGAGAGAGCCAGGTCCTTTGATTCCCAGGCCTGTGTTCCTTCCACTAGCCTGCATTGCTTCTCATTCATATTAATGTCTTCCTCCTCCTCTAGGCTATAAACTCGTTGCATGTAGGGAATGTGTTTACCAACTACGTTATATTATACTCCCTCAAGTGCTTAGTACAGCGCCCTGAACACAGTGCTCAATAAATATAATTGATTGATTGTTCTGACAAAAGCAAAGGTGAGCAAAAGATAGGTGCTTACTCCTTTCTCAGGAAAAGATCAAACTCAGTGCACTGAATTTCAAGAGAAATGAGGAGTTTGGCTCAGATGACCTGATTTTCCCCTGCATTAGTTTAGAAACCATTAAGTAATAGTGTTTCACATTAGGAAAAAAAAAAAAGCCACAGATATATGAAACAGGTCTTTATTCCCATAAATTTAGTAGCTCTTTCCAGAAATTTTAATTCACCCATCTTGTCTTCTCCCTTTTTGTTTAAATTATGTATTTGTCCCAATCTAGAAACACAAAATCAATTTTGTAACAAAAATCCATGTGATGAAATTTTCCACGTTTATGTTTTCATTAAAAAAAATTATTTCACCTATTTCATGCCGGGAAGCAAGGGGTGTCAATTAGATTTTTCAGAAGGGTTTTATATATGTTGGCCCATTTTGAAGTTATTTTTCCAACAGTAAATCAAGCAGAATTCACAGTCCTTCGGGTTTCATGATTGCATTGTTTCGCCTCTCAAGGAGAAACCCATGTGCCCTCAACCCAATTGTGAGAGGCTCAGGCTTTCAGATAACACAAGAGAAGAATCCATTTTTGAGAATTCTAAGAAGCAGTGATAGTAACTCCATCCACCTTTGGAAAGTTTTAGAAAAGAATCAGAATAAATAAATCACATTATCAACTCCACAGAAAAAGTTGTGTGTTCTAAGACAATAGTGTTCCTTTTCTCAACACAATATATACTTTTTGAACTTTCTAGACCTCATTAGGTAGTTTTACACTGTGCTGCAAGCATATCAAATTATAGAGCAATAGATGTATTTTTCAGGATTTGTTGGGAATATATAATTATGTTTGTTAGGATGGTGTAATTAAAATGACCATGAGGTTGCACATTGTCTTCCTGGCTGGTTAGAGAAAACATAGCTATATAAAATAATAGATTTCAGTGGTTAGATAGATTAATTTCTTTTGGTGTACCATAGTCTTGCTTCCACAGAACCATAAAAGGAGATGGTGGCTCCAACATTTGCTCCATTCCAGCCAAAGGTCTTTCTAATTTTTACATCCAAAGTGATTCTGTACCAGGCAATCGAATGTCATTAGTGAGATGGCCATCGTGAAATCAATCAATCCGTCGAATATATCTGTTGGGTTATATTATACTCTCCCAAGAGCTTAGTACAATACTTTGTGCACAGTAAGCCCTTGATAAATATGATTCAATGAATGAATGGATTTATTAATGTTTATTCATTCATTCAATGGCATTTATTGAGCACATACTGTGTGCAGAGCACTGTACTAAGTGTTTGGAATGTACAATTAGGCAACAGATAGAAACAATCCTTGCCCAACAATGGGCTCACAGTCTAAAAGTGCTTACTATGTGCAGAGCACTGAACTAGGCACTTGGGACTTCAAATAGTAGTAGGATGTGGGGTGGGAGATACAAAGTCATCCCAGAAGTAACCATGTTCTCCTCCAGCAAAATGGTTCATTTATGAGGATGTCAGATATTTTGAGTTTAGAGTCAGTTTTACTGACAGCAGAGTGAGACTGTGGGAGTAGGTATGACTAATAGTTTTGGACCTTTTTCTCAGAATCCATATGGGAAATCTGAAACAATTCAGATTAAAAAATAGCGAAATGCCATCATTCAATTTAAAAATGATAATTTTCTGCTGGGAGATTTAAAACATTATTGTATCTCCAAGATCAATTCAGTTATTTCTATGAGAATAAGTGAATAGCCAGTCTATAGGTGCTAAGGTATTTTTATGCACCTTAATAAGCATCTTCTTAGTAAGAACAGCACACTGATCTTGTGTCCTTAAACAGATTCCCATATGCAAACGTATGTTCTGCTTTTCACATTATTCTATGAGCTTAAATAATATTTTTCCAAATCTAAATAAATACATACATTACTTCTTGAGAAAACACTGATGACATGCAGGCTTTCTGTCATTGGGGCAGCAAAGTACATAATAATAGAAGTTCATATGAGCTCAATAAATTTACTTTCTTTTAAAGGGCAATCTAAATGGCATCACTTTAGCAGTTTAGCATTGTTTTTGGCTAGAAAAATTCTTCTGGGTATCTTCAGAATTACCCATAAAAGAGAACCACACAGCTAGTGCTCTGAGGGAGATGCAATCTTGGCCCACAATAAATCTTCCCTCCAACGTGTGAAGAATGCATTCTGTAAGATCCCATAACTGTTCTGAGGTAGTCTGGATTCACCATGCATCTCCCTGCCCCAACACACAAAAACACATGTCAGAATGGCTATACCACGAATTAAGTAGGACTAAATACCTACATATCTTTTGCTCCTCAAATACTCAACTAACAGGCCAAATCAATCAATCAACAATACTGGTAGGGAACATGTCTACCAACCTGGTTGTATTATACTCTTCCAAGCACCTAGTACAGGGCTCTGCACACAATAAGCACTCAATAAATACCAGAGATTGATCGACTGATAGAGTGCTTACTGTCTGTAGAACTTTGCACTAAGCATTTAGGAGAGTACAATACAATACTTGATCCTGCCCACAAGAAGTTTGCAGTCTAGAGGGGAATAATAATAACAATAATGGTATTTGTTTAGTGCTTACTATGTGCCAAGCACTGTTCTAAGTGCTGTTTTTTTCTTTTACTTCCACCCATGCGCGCACACACACAGCCCCAGCCACCCACACACTTGGGCGTTGCCATCGGGAGACAGGAATGAAAAGAAATTAGATGTAGGGGAAGTGACAGGGCATAAGGTTAGTCATTCACTCTTTCAATCGTATTTATTGAGCGATTACTGTGTGCAGAGCACTGTACTAAGTGCTTGGGAAAGTATAATGCAACAATAAACAGTCACATTGCCTTCCTATAATGAGCTTATAGCCTAGAGGTATGTGCATAAATGCTGTGGGACATGGGGTGGGGTGAATTGCAAGGGCTTAGAGAATATCAAGTGCATTATGCGCTGAAATTGCGCTATATGGTTGTGGCAAAACGTGTGGGTGGCAGGTTTGGGTATCACTACCCAGCGATATCTCCAGTCCTCCTGTCCACCCTTGCCTCAAAAGGTTAGGCTTGGATGGAGACGAAATGGCCCCAGCTACTTGGCTGGACTTGCCCTGGGAAAGAGGCCAGCCTCTGCCTGATTGAGTTTGCATTTTGATCCAAACATCATGTCTCTGAATTTGTTACTGGGAATGAAAACTGGTATGCAGAGGGCTCTACTTTGGCATTTGAGATCCATTTGAGATTTTAGGAAGATAAAATGTTTCAACTTCTCACATGAGGTAACTCATTCTCCCTGAGGATTTGTGGTTTAAAGAGTTAATGGGGACGGGGTGATTGACAGGGGATATAATTATGGTGCATAGTATATGATAAAGAAATGTCTTGCAAAGGCAAGATGGATAATCAAAAATCAGTGAAAAAGAGCATTTAAATTCATTCATTTCCATTGTTGCATAAGGATTGTCTCTCTCTGTCATCAAATTGTATTTCCCAAGCGCTTAGTGCGGTACTCTGCACCCAGTAATCGCTCAATAAATACAATTGAAAGAATTCATTTTTCAATAACTAAAGACTCTATAATAAAGGTTGACCATTTTCTTTCAAAGAGAGACACCAAATACGTGATTCAGAAGCTGAAGATAGAAAGAAAAGCTGCTGTTAAATGTATTTGGAAGGTAAATAGAAAAGAATGTGCAGGGAGATAAATGTTGTTTTAAGCATTAACTTAGTAAGGCCTTCTTTTCATCTGAAAATCGAGATGTAGGTAGTAGTAGAGAAGGATTGCAATCTAGTAGAAAGAGCAACCCTGGGTTCTAATCCCGGCTCTACCACTTGTCTGCTGTTTGACCTTGGAAAAGCCACTTCCTTTCTCTGAGCCTCAGTTCCCTCATCAGATAAATGTGGATTAAACATCTGTTCTCTCTCCTACTTAGTCTGTGAGCCCTATGTGGGCCCTGATTATCTTGTACGTATCCTGGAATTTAGTACAGTGCTTGGCTCATAGGAAGCACTTAAAAAATGCCACAATTTTTAATTATCATTATTAGTCATAATTATTGACTGCCCGATTTATTCAATACATAGCATTACCTGCTTGGGAAGCACAAAACAAAGAAGTGACACATTTCCTGCCCCTAAGGAATTTAGATGCCAATGGGAGAGACAGAGGTAAGAAAGAATATTTAATCATAAGAGTGATCACAATAGAATGTCCAGTTGAATAATCAAATGTGCATAAGCACAGAGGCTAGGTATAAATAAGTAAATTCATAAGTAAGAGACTTCGGGACTTTGGTAAAATTATGGGACTTCGGTAAAAGTCTGTTGGAAGAGTTGGGGTTTCAGGAAGGCTTAGAATAAAGAGTGCTAAGATTGGTCTGATCTGGGGAGGGAGGTGAGGTCCAAGCCCGAAGAAGTAGCATGGGGAAGGGGTGGAGACAGGACAGTCAAGAACCTGTATTGTTAAAGCTACTTTTGGGGGAACAAAGAAAGCAAGTTTGCAAGAACCATAAGCTGGGGAACTTTGAAGCTGAAGCCTTAAGCACTATCCTTTTCTTTTTATTTTATTTTAATGGAATTTGGTAAGTGCTTAATGTGTGCCAAGACTTACTATGTACTAAGCTCTGAGGTAGATGTAAGTTATTAAGGTTGGATGCAGCCCATGTCCCACTTGGGGCTCACAGTCTTAATCCCCATTTTGCAGATGAGGCACCTGAGACACAAAGAAGTTAAGTGACTTCCCCAAGATCACATAGCAGACACGTCTGGGACCAGAACTGGAACCCAGTTTCTCTGACTCCCAGGCTCACTAGGTCCTATTCCCTCTTCCATTTATGTCAGTGATCCTATTAAAGCCTATTTCAATTTAGCTGAGATGATGATATCAACTAAACTTAGATAATGAAAGATGTGTGAACACAAACTGTCATTTTGTTGATAGAACTGAAAGTTAGGGCTCTGAAAAGTAAGTACTGAATTCACATGTGTACACTGAAAACACCTAATGAAAAATCTTTAATTATTCTTACATTTTTACATTGACATTTGATCATCTTTGGCTTTGTAATCACTTTTTTTCCATTTATATGGTCTTGGTCATTTTTTTAAATCTTGGAGGCTCTTATTTTCTAATGGAAACTTCTTCCTTTAGTGCTCTTTTACTTAGCACACTAATAAAAATAATAATATTGGTATTTGTTAAGGGCTTACTATGTGTAGAGAACTGTTCTAACCGCTGGGGTAGATACAGGGTAATCAGGTTGTCCCACTTGAGGCTCACAGTCTTAATCTGCATTTGACAGATGAGGTACCTGAGGCACAGAGAAGTGAAGTGACTTGCCCACAGTCACACAGCTAAGTGGCAGAGCTGGAATTCGAACCCATGACCTCTGATTCCCAAGCCCGGGCTCTTTCCACTACCAATTAGAGTGCTAAAGCATACAGGATTGATGTCTTGTATAACATATGTGAAGTCATTCATGAGTGCCATGTTTGTGTACAAGCTACAGCAAGTGGGATTTGTGATCTTCTCCCTGGAATGTATGTTACTATGGTACCTAGGCTTGTCCAGTGAATAACAGTTATGATTTTGGCATTTACTGCATTCTTAGAGAAGCACTCATTCATTCACTGTCATACTTATTGAGAGCTTACTGTGTGCAGACCACTGTACGAAGTGCTTGGAAAGTACAATTCAGCAATAGAGACAATCCCTGCCCACACCAGGATTACAGCATGGCTTAGTCGACGGAGCACAGGCCTGGGAGTCAGGAGGTAATGGGTTCTAATCCCGGCTCCACCACTTGTCTGTCATGTGACCTTGGACAAGTCACTTCACTTCTCTGTGCCTCAGTTACCTCATCTGTAAAATGGGGATTGAGACTCTGAACTTCCTGTTGGACAGGGATTGTGTCCAACCCAAATGACTTGTATCCACCTCAGAGCTTAGTACAGTACCTGGAACATAGGAATCTCTTAACAAATGCCATTATTATCATTATTATTATTAGTGAGACGTAGATACAAAGTTATCAGATAGATCACAGTCCCTGTCCCACACAGGGCTCACAATCTATTTTGTCCCCATTTTAAGGATGAGGAAACTGAGGCCCAGAGAGCCTGTGTGGCTTGCCCATAGTCACACATCAGGGCAGTGATGGAGCTGGGACTAGAACCCAGGTAGTCTGACTCTAGTCCTATGTTTTTTCCACCAGGTCATGAATCAATCACAGGTTTAATCTCCAAATGCTAACAAAATTCAGTGGGTACATTAATTATATTTGTCGATTCCTCAGTAAAGTATGATATCTAAACCCCACTTTTTACATCCAACCTGATTTGCCTGTATCCACTCCGGAGCTTAGTACAGTACCTGGCATATAGTAAGCGCTTAAAAAAATTCTACAGTTGTTATTATGCCTTCTGGATTCTATATGTGATTTGGATCCATAAACGATTCCATCCCCTGAAAGCTAGTTGGGTCAGTATTTCCAGGCAAGTGACAGCTACTCTTTGAGAGGTCATGAGTAGATTTGAGAATGGTTTCATAGTCCCTAGCTCCAGGTCAGAGGGTAGGGAATTTTGTTCATTTACTTTTCATTTACCATTTGAAGATGTATTTGGAAGATGCCCTGGAAGGCACTTAACTGCATTAGCAGCTAACCGGAACATAGCCCGGGACATTTAATTGCCAACAGGACTAGGCTATTTTGCATTTGCTTTTAAAAGAAAAAAAAATCCATAATGAAAGCAAGGTCTAAAGGATTGTTGGTCTTTGGAAACATTGGAAATATAAGCACTTTTCAAAACTGAGAGACCTATTAGATAATGTGAAGACACACAACCACTTCTTACCAGTCCATTTCTTAGCCCATCTAATATTGAAAATAACAGTGATAGTAATAATTATGGTTATTTGTTAGGTGTTTGCTATGTGCCAGACAGGGACTGTACTAAGTGTTGGGGTAGATAAAGGCAAATCAGGTTGGACAAGTCCCTGTCCCAAGTGGGGCTCACAGTTTCAATCTCCGTTTCACAGATGAGAGAACTGAGGCACAGACAAGTGAAGTGACTTGTTCAAGGACACACAACAGACAAGTGGCAGAACCGGAATTAGACCCCAAGACCTTCTGACTCCCAGTCCCGGGCTCTATCCGATTAACTTGTGTCCGATTAAGTTATATCCTATCTGGCCCAATCCTAATCACAGTGTTAGGTACCTAATAAATACTTAAATTCTTAAATAATGATTATTATTCATTCATTTGCATTAGGGAACCTGGATCCCAGGGATATTTAAGAATATCTAAAGACCCAAATGATGGTGCAATAATGAAAAATGTGTGGAGAATGACCTAATGCAGTGGGACAACTTACTCGATGGGTCACTTCTTTATAAATGATGAGAGAGGATGGAAATCTTCCTCTGGTGTGGCAGGTACTTTGACTTGTCAATTCTGGGTTGGATGCTTTCCCAGAATTTGAGGCTGCCACAAAATAAATCTTTTCATGTCCTCAATAATACCAAACCAATGCAACCCATCTGTTATGCTAAATTATTTCTAGTTCTCTAACCAAAAGCACTGTTTTTTCCATGCATTTTATCATGATTTTATGCCCTTTATTATATTTTACAAAAGGTTCTGACTCCTCCAGGGCCAATGAGAACTGATTAGGATACTGGCCTTCATCCAAGCTTTGAACGCAAGGGGAAGAAATACTATGCTTTCATTTTCCCTCCTTGGCATCAAACAACTAATCTATACTGTATGTGCTCTGTGTGTGGGTGAGTGTGGGCAGACTGCATTTTATCATGTCAAAATATGATTCTCTACAGCTGGTTAAAAGCTACTCTTCTTTTACCCTTCCTGTTTTTAGAGAATTTAAGTTGTGAAAGAACATTTCTTCAGGAAAATGTAGCCGTATGTGGCATGCGTGGTCTAAAACGAAATGTCGAGATCAAAACAACAATAGCAATTCACGTGGCCATTTAAATATTGTGTATATTTAGCCAAGTCCCCCATTTGAAAGCTAAGCCATTTTGGACCTTCCCTTTAGGAGAAGGAAAAGAATTGATTGATTTTGTGTAATAGAGCAGCTTGTTGCTAGTGACCGTGAGCTATTTGAATTAAACATAGTAAGGAACAAGTTCACAGATGCTGCAGCAGAAAAGAATTAGGTTTCAAAATAGCAAGCGGTGGGGAATTTCTTAAGCTGAGGGATATTTTTAGAATGGGAAGAATGATTGAAATTCACGGATGGAAAGAATTATGGGAAAGTGGTAAAGACATCATGGAGGTTTACCAGCAAATAACCAAACAAAAATAAAACTAAACAAACAAAAAAACTTCCAAGAAAAAGTATTCTATATTCCTATATGGACTCAAGAAAATGGTTAGCTTCTGACTTTAGATCTTAAGGGCTCACTGAGAAGGCCATTTCAGAGGATGGTATCCAGGGAGGTGAATCTCAGGAATTCTCCTCAAGCCGTCAGATATTACTATCTGCGAATAGGCAGTCACACGAAACCCACAGCTCCCCCTTTTGGGATCTGTAGTTTGACTTATGAGTTTGAGAAGACTTTTGAAGCTAAAAGGTCAGTACCAGGGGAATTAAAAGAATTGGAATTAAGGAAAAAAAATCAGCAAAAGAAATAAATTCTGATCACGCCCAAAAGGAACAGTTTAAAATGAGAATTAGGGGAGATAAAGGTATTAAGGAATGAATTCTTCTGAAAGCCTTGTCAAAACACAAAGAGGAATCAAACTGGGGAGTTGTTGAAATTCCTTCCCAATCAATCTTTTGGTGAAATAAGGAACAAAGGAAATGTTGAACGAGGAAACAATTAAGATATTATAAATATGGTTTTTGAGGAGGGAATATCCAAAAAATATGGAATACTTCAAATCAGTAAAGGGTGCTTGTGAAACCTGGGGTCTCAACAAATGACTATCTGGAACTATGGAAAACATTCTTGTGAAACCAAAGATATTTTTCTGCAGAGTTGGAGAACTGAAGAAAGCAGTGGGACACTGGACTTTTTGAGAAACAGTGTTTGTTCTTGAAATTCCATATCTCATTTTGAAAGAAGGGACTGAATTGCTTTTTAGAGAATTCATTGTCCTACAATCAGGGAATCATCTCCACAATTTTAGCATTAATGTGTTACACTTAAGGAAAAGCTACAGATGTGAGAGGAAATTATAATGTGGAAGAATAAAAAATTTAAGGAAAATGAACCTTCAAGTATGTTCTCAGGTCAACCACACCATGAAAGGGGAGGTGGGTAAACAGCAAGAATCTTTACGTCTTTATATATATGCTCAGAGAAGACCTATTATAATGAATCAGAAAAGTATTAAGTGAACACATTTCAATTCCAACTTTGAGAGCTCTCTGAAACTCGGTTTTCTAACCTGCTCTTTCACTTCTCTCTCACATTCATTCCCCCTTCCTTCTCTTCCTCTTTTCTCTCTCTCCCTCTCTCTCTCTGTCTGCCTCTCTCTCTCTCTCTGCCTTTTTTATTTCTGTCCTTAAACCCAAAGCAGCAACACTACTTGGCAAACAGAAAGAAGGGAAGCTAAGACAACCAGTTCATTCAGCAGCTGGGAAGACTTGCTTGACCCACTAGAATTCATAGCATCTACTGGAAAACGGCCTGGTCACTTCCCCCTCTTTATCCTTGCATTTGGTACTTTTTAACTCTGCTTCCGTAACCTTCTTACCCGGCAACAAAATCAAAACTTAAAATAGGAAGTGGTGCACATAGACTGGAGAGTAGAGATGTAAAGGAAGGAGAGGGAGCTGAGTTCAGAGTACAAGGAAGGAGAACAAAGGAAGGAGAATATACGAGAGGAAGAAGTTGGGGAAGATATTTTTGCTCTAATTTAGACCTCTAGGGCTCAGTTGTCTTGCTAGAGCTGGTTCTGGAACAGAACTTAGCAAGCTCTATGAAAGTTTATGGGAACCATATCCCATGATCCAGTTATTCAAGATGCATCTACATTTAGAAGCAGCATGGTATAGTGGATAGATCACGGGTCTTGGAGTCAGAAGGTTGTGGGTTCTAAGCCCGGCTCTGCCACCTGTCTGCTGTGTGTCCTTGGGCAAGTCACTTTACTTCTCTGTGCCTCATTTACCTCATCTGTAAAATGGGGATTGAAACTGATAGTCCCAGGTGAGATAGGGACTGAATCCAACCCAATTTGCTTGTATCCAGCCCAGTGCTTAGTACAGTGTGGAAGGATGAAGAATAAATAAGCCTGGTAAAAGCCTAAAAAAACATTAATTTTTCACTTCCATAAGCTCACGTAACAAAAAAGTATAGTGAAACAGAAGGGGCTCCAGTGACTACAAGACAGGTTAGGTTGGTGAGGATATTTTCCTGTGACCGATAACATAGTCATGAGAAAGATAAAGGTGGCAGCTTGTGATTTACACTGTTTTACATTGTTAGGTGATTTTTCAAATGTGGAGTTATGGATGAGTTCACTCAATGCTGGGGGAGTGGGGGAGGGAATTTGGCAAGACCACGCTGCAGAGCACCTTCACACACCACTGTACCTCAAGTTCGGCTATCTAGCTGCCTACCTCTAGCTCCCGTCCTTCCTCTGCCCTCCCTCTTCATATCCAACAGACGAAAACTCTCTCCACCTTCAAAGCCTTACTGAAATCACATCTCCTCCACGAGGCCTTCCTACCTAAGCCCTTATTTCTTCTTCTCCCACTCACTTCTGTGTCACCCTTGCACTTAGATTTACACCCTTTTTTCCACCCCTCCCTACCCTCAGAGAATTTAGATACATATCTGTAATTTATTTTTATTAATGTCTGTCTCCCCTCTAGACTGTAAGCTCACTGTGAGCATGGAACGTGTCTACCAACTCTGTTATGTTGTACTCTCCCAAGGGCTTAGTACAGTGCTCTGCACATGGTGAGCCTCTATAAATGTGAATGATTGACCACACTCAAATAGTTCAATATAAATAAGTGTGCCCCTAATGGTCTTTTAAGAAGTAAAAGCAAGACTTTTTGAGAGCAAAGAATGAAAGAGAGGGACGGAAAGCTGTCGGGATGGGAGGAGCAATGTGACCTAGTGGATAGAGCTTGGGCCTGGGAGTTAGAAGGACCGGGGTTCTAGTCCCAGCTCCTCCACCTGTCTATTGTGTCAATTTGGGCAAATTGTTTAACTTCTCTGTGCCTCAGTTATCTCATCTGTACAATGGGGATTATGACTGTAAGCCCCCTACGGGACACAGACTTGAATACCTTGTATATACCCCAATGCTTAGAATGGTGCCTGGCACATAGTAAGCACTTGACATGTATCGTAAAAAAACAAAGGGCAGATTAAGAAACAAATGAATCTTATGGTTCTGTGATGTAACATTATAGATCTGATTGGGGCTCAGATCCTCTATTGGATATAGCAGCAGCTTTAATATTAGCTTGGATGAATCTGGGATAGGCCTGGATTTCATAGAATCATAGATATTTGAGCTGGGAAGCTGCATTAAGTCATCCAGATTGTTATTCCACCAAAGGAAGGACCAATGGGCTTGCTTGCTCCAGTTCGAAATGCCTCAAGGAATGGGGCTTCCACCATTTCCCCAGGGAGACACTTCCGCCCGCCAAAAATTTCACCACAAAAACATTTTCTTCTGAATGTTCCGCTTGAAAATCTCCTTATTAATCTTGTCACATTGCTTGGACCTCTATTTGTCTAGGCAGTTTTTCATACCGTTTCTCCTTTCTTCATGTTTACATGTGGTCTTTAACATGTTGGCGGGATTGGTATATGGGGAAGTGACTACAGAGGAGATGTGTGGGAGAGTGGGGTTAGGACCTGTGGATAAGAAAGTTGAAATGGGCATCCAGAAATATTGAATTTCCTAAGTAGGATCCAACTGGAGAACACTCCGTTTATGACATTCATGGAGAGGGATTCAGAGGTGTGGGGGAGAAACCCTTGATATTTATCAATGTTACATAAAGACCAGGAAATGTTGATGTGGCATTCAAGGGCTGAGCTCAGAGAAAAATGAAAATAATAGCAAAGTCTCTCAGAGGAAGCAGAACGTTGGGAAATTATGCAGTGGATTTGGGGAGAGAGTTCAAATGCAGCACCTTCAAACTACATTTTCTATCTCCCCCTCTAGACTGTGAGCTTATTGTGGACAGAGAATGTGTCTACCAACTCTGTTATAGTGTTATATTGTACTCTCCCAAGCCCTTAGTACAGCATTCTTGCACCAAAGACCCTTCAATAAATTTGATTTATTGATAGATAATATAGATATGTTGCTTATATGATTTAGGTTTACCACATGATTGATAAGCCTTCAACCCACTTAGTACTTCCTTCAGACCCCAACAAAATTAGAAATTTTTGAGATAGGTTTATCTAAAGTCAGTTTTTTTAAAATTTTCACTCTAGAAGTATCATGAGAAGCAGCGTGGCTCAGTGGAAAGATCCCAGGCTTGGGAGTCAGAGGTCATGGGTTCTAATCCCACTCTTCCACTTGTCAGCTGTGTGACTGTGGGCAAGTCACTTAACTTCTCTGTGCCTCAATTACCTCATCTGTAAAATGGGGATTAACTGTGAGCCTCAAGTGGGACAACCTGATTACCCTGTATCTAGCCCAGGGCTTAGAACAGTGCTCTGCATATAGTAAGAGCTTAACAAATACCAACATTATCATGGTGTGAGTGATTAGTGATACTGACATGCCTGTATCCTGTTGTCACATAATTATTAATGTTTTTATTATTTGTTGGTATTCACTTATATGCACTAGGCCACCAGTAACCTGCCACAGTTTTGCACAACATTTGCTTCCACCTTCTTATTTTGATTATTCCCATTCTTCTTTCCTATCATTCCTATTTTCTGCAGAACTAATTTTTTCCCTTGCTTCCAATCATCACCTCTTTCTGATCAAGATTATGTACTTTTCCCTTTCCTCCTGTTACTTGCTTCTCAAGGACCCCTTCCTTCTTCCCTAGCTTACTATTGCCAGATGAGACTGCTCTCTCTAAGGTCACCCATGACCTCCTTCTTACCAAATCCAATGGCTCCTACTCTATTCTAATCTTCCTTGACCTCTCAGCTGCCTTTGACACTGTCGACCATCCCCTTCTCCTCCACACCTTATCTCGCCTTGGCTTCACAGACTCCGTCCTCTCCCGGTTCTCCTCTTATCTCTCTGGCCAGTCATTCTCAGTCTCCTTTGCGGGCTCCTCCTCCCCCTCCCATTCTCTAACTGTTGGGGTTCCCCAAGGGTCAGTTCTTGACCCTCTTCTGTTCTCCATATACACGCATTCCCTCGGAGAACTCATAATAATAATAATAATGTTGGTATTTGTTAAGCGCTTACTATGTGCAGAGCACTGTTCTAAGTGCTGGGGTAGACACAGGGGAATCAAGTTGTCCCACGTGGGGCTCACAGTCTTAATCCCCATTTTACAGATGAGGTAACTGAGGCGCAGAGAAGTTAAGTGACTTGCCCACAGTCACACAGCTGACAAGTGGCAGAGCCGGAATTCGAACCCATGACCTCTGACTCCAAAGCCCGTGCTCTTTCCACTGAGCCACGTTGCTTCAACTATCATCTCTATGCAGGTGACACACTGATCTACATCTTTGCCCCTGTCCTCTCCCCATCCCTTCAGGCTTGAATCTCCTCCTGCCTCCAAGACGTCTCTACCTGGATGTCTGCCCGCCACCTAAAACTCAACATGACCAAAACTGAGCTCCTCATCTTCCCTCCCAAGCCCGGTCCTCTCCCAGACTTCCCTATCACCGTGGAAAGTGCGACCATCTTTCCCATCTCTCAGGCCTGCAACCTCGGTGTCATCCTTGACTCGTCTCTCTCGTTCACCCCACACATCCTATCCGTTACGAGACCTGCCGGTTTCACCTTTATAATATCACCAAGATCCGCCCTTTCCTCTCCACCCAAATGGCTTACTGTTACGGGCTCTCATAATATCCCGGCTAGATTAGTGTCAGCCTTCTCTCGGATTTCCATTCGTCCTCTCTCTCCCCGCTCCAGTCTATTCTTCACTCCGCTGTCTGGCTCATCTTCCTCCAGAAACACTCTGGGCATGTCACTCCCCTTCTTAAAAACCTCCAGTGGTTGCCTATCGACCTCCACACAAAACAAAACCTTCTCACTCTAGGCTTCAAGGCTCTCCATCACCTTGCCCCTTCCTACCTCTCCTCCTTTCTCTCTTTCCACTGCCCACCCCGCACGCTCCTCTCCTCTGCCGCCCACCTCCTCACCGTCCCCATTTCTCACCTATCCCGCCGTCGACCCCTTGGTCACATCCTCCCGCAGTCCCGGAACGCCCTCCCTCCTCACCTCCGCCAAACTAAATCTCTTCCCCTCTTCAAAACCCTACTTAAAGCTCACTTCCTCCAAGAGGCCTTCCCAGACTGAGCTCCCCTTTTCCCTCTGCTCCATCTACCGCCCCCATGTCTCCACAGCTAAACCCTCCTTTCCCCCCTTTCCCTCTGCTCCTCACCCTCTCCCTTCCCCTCCCCTCAGCACTGTACTCATCCTCTCAACTGTATATATTTTCATTACCCTATTTATTTTATTAATGAGATGTACATCACCTTGATTCTATTGATTTGCTACTGTTTTAATTAGATGTTCATCCCCTTGATTCTATTTATTGCTATTGTTCTTGTCTGTCCATCTCCCCCGATTAGACTGTAAGCCCGTCACAGGGCAGGGACAGTATCTGTTACCGATTTGTACATTCCAAGTGCTTAGTACAGTGCTCTG
Source organism: Ornithorhynchus anatinus (assembly GCF_004115215.2). Lineage (NCBI taxonomy): Eukaryota > Metazoa > Chordata > Mammalia > Monotremata > Ornithorhynchidae > Ornithorhynchus > Ornithorhynchus anatinus. The sequence goes on along the minus strand of NC_041735.1, from coordinate 61,351,467 downwards.
CACATAGTAAGCACTCAATAAATATTATTGAATGGATGAATGAATGAATGAATGAATGAATGAGTCAAGAGATGGAGTATTTTTAACTCTAAGAAGCTTAGAGATAGGGATTGGGCACATCCTGGATGTAGTAAGATGGTTGCTTGTGGCCTGAATGCTGTTCTGACATTTGGTCTAATGTTAAGATGACCATGTGACTCTGGCTCATAATAAGGATAATAAGAAAATTTTGCTATTGAAGTTCTTAATATGTACCAGGCACTGTTCTAAACGCTGGGGTGGACACAAGCAAAATGAGTTGGACACAGTCCCTATCTCCTGTGGGTCTCACAGTCTCAATTCCCCTTTTACAGATGAGGTAACTGAGGCCCAGAGAAGAGAAGTGATTTGCCCAAGGTCACACAGCAGGCAAGTGGCGGAGCTGGGAGTTAGAACCCATGACCTTCTGACTCCCAGATACGTGCCCTCTCTGCTACAAAATGCTGCTTCTCTGCAGCTGAGACAATGATTCAGTACCCCAAAAGAGTGCATTGTGTGTGTGTGTGTGTGTGCGTGTGTGCATGCATGTCTGTGTAGGTGTGCATGTGAAAATGTGACAGGTTGAAATCCCTCCATATTTTGGACATTTCACCTTAATTCCCAAAATGCTGTGGGATAGAAACCTGCTCCAGCAGGGCATAGAAATCCAGTTTTGTAATGTGAGCAAGAACAGGTGGGATGGTCAGTGAAAAGCAGGCCGACCAGTTCGTGGGGTTAGTGCAAATCCTGGGATATTTTTCTAGTGGTCTGTGAAAATCCTGCCATCTCTGACTAAACCAGGATAATAATAACTCTGGGTTTTGTTAAGTGCTTATTATGTGCAAAACACTGTTCTAAGTGCTGAGTAATGATAATTATGGTATCTGTTAGGCACTTACTGTGTGCCAAGCACAGGGTAATCAGGTTGACCCACAAGGGGGTCTCAATCTTAATCCCCATTTTACAGATGCGGTAACTGAGAAGTGAAGGGACTTGCCCAAGGTCACACAGCAGACAAGTGGCAGAGCCGGCATTAGAACCCACATCCTCTGACTCCCAAGCCCATGCCCTTTCCACTAAGCCATGCTGCTTCTCTTGAGTAGATCGAAGTTAATCAGGTTGGACAGAAACCTGTCCCACATGGAGTTCACAATCTTAATCCCCATTTTACAGATGAGGTAACTGACGCCCAGAGAAGTGAAGTGACTTGCCCAAGGTCACACAATAGACTTGTGGTAGAGGTGAGATTAGAATCCAGGCCCTCTGACTCCCAGGCCCATGCTCTTTTCACGGATCATGCTGTGTGGTCAGTCTATACGAGACCAGCAGCAACTCTAAGGAAGTTCTGCTCATTGAGAAGCAGCGTGGCTGAGTGGAAAGAGCCTGGGCTTGGGAGTCAGAGGTCATGGCTTCTAATCCCGGCTCCGCCACTTGTCAGCTGTGTGACTGTGGGCAAGTCACTTAACTTCTCTGTGCCTCAGTTCCCTCATCTGTAAAATGTGGATGAAGACTGTGAGCTCCACTTGGGCCACCCTGATGACCTTGCATCTCCCCCAGCGCTTAGAACAGTGCTCTGCACATAGTAGGCGCTTAACAAATACCACCATATCCTCAGAGTAGCCTCAGTTTGGGGTTTCACCACAGATTCAAGCTGGTCTTGGAAATCATGCATGGTTATACAAGTTGTTTTGAGGAGAATGTTATTGGTGGTTGGAGAACTGTAAGTGAATTGTTTTGTTAGTTAACGGACACCCAGTGTACATCTTTCTTTTATTGTCAGATAATTTTTTATATGATTGTGAAAAGTGCATACTGAGTAAATAGAGGTTAAATTTCCAGGCCATTTTTTTTTCTAGCAGGCAAGATACTGATTTCTGCCATGCTAATTATGCTAATGATATGTTTACAGTTAGCGGAGTTGTGATAAGCCCAGTGTGTATTTGTTGTTCAGATAATATTACTTTAAATCAGTGTCACATTCCTCCATGATGCAACTTGACCATTATTAACCATACTAAATGTTATTTGGGATATTATTTGCTTTTAAATATTGTCAGTGGAATACTGTAGACCTCTGCTGTTTTCTTTCAGCGAATTTGAGGTCGAAAAGCCAGTCTGGAAGAAATACAGCTGGTTCACTCTGAACATCATTCACTGTTGGATGGCTCTAACCCCCTCAGTAGACAGAAGCTGGACCCCAGGAAACTCCTAGGTTTGTACAGCCTTCTATTCTACTGAGAACAGCACATTCCAGCCCTACCATTAGTCATAGCTGGTGTCAGTTTAAAATACTTGGCAAACAGTGTGACAAAAATTCAGTTTTTCCAACAGCATTGCTATGTGGAATCAGAATTTACAATGGAAGCCAATATAGATTAGTAAAACACTTTGGCTGGAAAATTACAATAGAAGTTCCTTATCTTTGCTGAAAAAAATGCGTGGCTGTTAACCCTTCACTTTAATGGAACAACCTAGTTTGAATTAATTGTACAATACAATTTCACTCTTGACCTGCATTCAAAGTAATGGCAATTTGGAAATCAATTTGGGGATTTTTTTTCTTTCTTCCTCTTTTTGCATCTTTGTATCCCTGTCTCCTTCCATAATTCTTTCTGTTTTATTTACAAAGCACATGTTGTTTTTCCTATTTATCTTCACTTTACTTCTTTTGTCACTCTACCTTATACACAGTGATTTTGTTTACACTTGAAAGTAAAATGGAAATTTGGCAATTAACATAGGTGGGTTGATCCATCTAGATAAGACAACCAGATCATTGGAGAGTGACACCCCCCCACCCCCGCCAAAAAAAAACCCTTAATTTGAGAATTGAAATTAATCACAGTCTTGCCAGCTTTATGCTTCAGATGATGCTTTGTAGATTGTCATATTTTATTCCAGTGACTTGAATTTGTGTTTTTTTCTGATATTCCATGCAATGGCTTAAAATGAAATATGCTGGATTTTAAATGTCTTGTTTTCTTTGCTCCCTATCTACAGAATTAAAATATTGCATAAATTGACTGAAGAGTAATTCCCAGCCCTATATGCATGTGTATATTTGGAGAACACAAATCCTAGGTTTGTTTAATATTTATGTGTAAATTGGTGCACCATGCCTTGAAACCTTCCAGAAATAAAGGATAAAAGCAAGTTTCTTTATGTTACTGCTGAGATGAGATTGAGCACTTTATTTTTTGAGAAAATAATTTCAAATCAGTATTAATTTCTCCCGCCCACTAACAAACATGATATGACTTTAAAAATTGCCTTCAATCATTGAAATAGTATAAAGAAGTTGTCATCCTTCAATTTTTACTACTCCTTGTTTAAGTGTACTTACTGGAGTTAATTATCAGGGAATTGGGACATGTAACACACTTGATTTAATGTTGTAAAGCAGACATTTTAACGGGGTTCCTGGTATCATCTGGATATAGAAATATCGTTGCTTGCAGATGGTGCGCTTAGCATTCCTAAAAATAAAAGGTATTTTTCTCTTCTCTACTCAGGGATTCCATTCTCTACATTAATCAATTGGGTTATCAAGTGCTTACCTTGTACAGAGCACTGTGTGAAGTGCTTGGGAGAGTACAATTTAGCAGAGTTGGTAAACTTCTGTGTCCACAATAAGCTTATATATAAAAGATTCTTCCTGCTGACACTGTCTAGCTCATTCATCGTTATGCTTAGTGGAAGGAAAGACCTTGGCTGGCTGACTTGAGCCGGACTCTCAACTCTCTAAGCAGCAAATATTATATTCATTCATTCATTCAATCATGTTTATTGAGCGCTTACTGTGTGCAGAGCACTGTACTAGGCGCTTGGAAAGTACAATTCAGCAACAGAGACAATCCCTACCCATCAACATGCTCACAGTCTAGAAGGGGGAGACAGGCAACAAAATAAAACAAGTAGACAGGCAAAAAAAGCATCAAAATAGATAAGCAGATTTATAGATATATACACATCATTAATAAAAATAAATAGAATAATAAGTATGTACAAATATACACAAGTGCTGTGGGGCGGTAGAGCAGAGGGAGGGATTAGGGGTGATGGGGAGGGGAGGAGGAGCAGAGGAAAAGGGGAGCTCAATCTGGGAAGGCCTCCTGGAGGAGGGGAACATTCCACTAAGCCTGCTGCTGCATGATAGCGAAGCAGCGTGGTTTAGCAGAAACAGTTCGGGCTTGGGAGCCAGAGGACGTGGGTTCTCACCCCAGCTCTGCCACTTTTTAACTGTGCGACTTTGGGCAAGTCACTTAATTTCACTGTGCCTCAGTTACTTCATCTGGAAAATGGGGATGAAGACTGTGAGCCCCACGTGGGACAACCTGATTACCTTGTAACTATCCTAGTGCTTAGAACGGTGCTTGGTACATAGTAAGCATTTAACAAATACGATTATTATAATCAAAAAGATGTATTCATTTAGAAATGAACAGATCCATTTTTAAAGTCTATGGGTGGTAGAAGGCATTGCTAATTGGGAACTGATATGTGATATTTGAGGGCAGGGACCGCGAAACAAGCTCAGTAGCAATTGTACTCTCCCAAATGCTTAGTACAGTTTTCTGCTCACAGTAAATAGTCCTAAAATTCTATTGATTGATTTGTTGATAAGTTCCCTCAGTGAGCTAGTATAGAATATTACTACAGCATTTGGCATTCCCATCTCACATAGTCTGATGCTTTTGTTTTCACATCCAATATTGCAACCAACCCTAGGCTTTGAAATGATTGTAGAGTTTGTCATTCATTGGTATTACTGAATTATGTCTGTTTAGACTCTTTGTGTTTTTATTCCTCTTTCAGTATTTGTCTTTTGGGGGTAATATTGTGGCAAAATCTTTTAGCTTTAGAGGAAGTATCATCTCCTGAATTCAGAACTAGAAAACTCATTTAGGGAAGCAGCGTTGCCAAGGCGCTAGAGCATGGGCCTGGGTGTCAGAAGGATCTCGATCTAATCCCAGCTCCACCACTTGTCTGTGGAGCAAGTCACTTAACCTTTCTAGGTCTCGATTGCCTCATCTGTAAAATGGGGATTAAGACTGTGAACCTCCATGCGGGACAGGGACTATGTCCAACTTGAGTGACTTGTATCTACCCCAGCATGGCCTTCAAGTTGAATAACACATTTATAAACAATATGAAAATTCCAGGCATTAAAAACTTGCCCTGGTAGATTATATACTATTATAATTTTAGCTTGTCACCCTAGAAGCTGCAATTATAACATTTAAATTATTAAACAATTTAAATCACTTAGAAATCTATGTGGACATTGAGAATGATTATGTTAAAAGCTGGATTTTATATATAGGGTTTTCACTTTACAAAGTCTTTTTACATCGGTCACTTATCCTCATGAGACGAGACATCTGTGAGGTAGGGGAAGGGTGGGTATTATTTTCCTATTTGACAGATTAGGAAACAGGTTAAGACACTTGCCCTGGGTCACACACAGTGAGGACAAGACTCCTGATCTATTGACTTCTTCCTCCTTCAAGGCCCTCCTTGCCATGCTATTCTGTGATCTAACTCGGAATTGAAAATAGTCATAGAAAAGCGCAAGTAATTCTAATTTCCAATCAGCTTCTGTCTTCATGGCCAATGGACAGCAAATAGATGCTTCCCAACAACGTTTATTTTCCAAGTGATTCATTTGTCTTTTTTTCCAAACTAGCATTTTCATTAGCTTTATTATTTTTGCTCTCCAGAGATACTTTCTTTTTTTTTTTTGAGTTTACATAAATCTTGTCTACAAATTTTTTTAAGACTTCTCTTCCAGCTCTGTAATTGAAACATATAAACAGAATATTTCTTACCCCTGGGGCCTTCATTCTGCACCCAAAGAAAGTTAGTGAAGTCATTGATTCTTATCAATTTCTTTCTTCCACTATAATGGTATGCATGGTCCAAAATTTGAACATATGTTTCATTTGTGTCTTGAAATGTGTGCTGAACTCTTGGGTGCCTGGTCTTTGTGGATGAGACTTCTAGAAGATTTTATTGACATTCTTTCCACTGCAATTAGTTTACCTTTCTGGAGTAAAGTATTTTTTTTTCCATCTTCACTTAGGATTGGAAGAGGAAACCTCAGAATTAGTTCAGAAATCCTTGTGCTGCTTCTAGTTTCAGTTCTTTTAAAAGTTCAAAGATCTACAAACAGTTCTCTTATATCCTAGTAGCATCACTTACTAAGAACAATTATGCATTTCCTGTGATTCCCTAGGCTTTAGAGGCTGAGCATCCTGGTAGTAATAATAATAATAACAATAATGATGGTATTTGTTAAGCACTTACTATGTGCCAAACACTCTTCTAAGCTCTGGGATAGAGGCAAGGTAATGAGGTTGTTCAACGTAGGGCCTATAGTCTGAATTCCTGTTTTACAGATGAGTTAACTGAGGCACAGAGAAGTTAAGTGACTTGCCCAAAGTCACACAGCTAAGTAGCAGGACTGAGATTAGAAACCACGACCTCTGACTCCCAAACCCCTGCTCTTTCCACTAAGCCACTCTGCAAATTGAGGATAGAACAAGCAAGATAGTTTACCCCATCATCTCAGTGGAAAGAGCATGGGCTTGGGAATCAAAGGTCATGGGTTCTAATCCCAGTGCTGCCACTTGTCAGCTGTGTGAATCAGGGAAAGTCACTTAATTTCTCTGTGCCTCATTTACTTCATCTGTAAAATGGGAATTAAGGATCTGAGCCACACGTGGTACAACCTGATTGTCTTGTGGCTACCCCAGCGCTTAGAATAGTGCTTGGCACACAATAAGCGCTTAACAAACACCATTATTATTATTTATTATTTATATTTTACTGATGATCAACTCAAGAATTTCAATGTAGTGACTCAACATCTGTTAGATTTTTGAATCAAGATTCAGGCTATAATTGGTATCATCTCATTGACATATCTAAGTAGTCATCTTCCTTTTCTCTAGCACTTTCATTTTTCCCTCCAGTCCCCATCTGTTAACCATTGAATAAAAAAATTAAGTAATTAAATGTTTTCAAAATAGCATTTCTTATCTGACAATAAACCCTACTTAAACTTTTCTTCACATAGCATACTAATATTGTGGAAAAATCTGTTTTTAATTTTCATTGTGTTGGTTCTATTAATCTTTAGCAGAGTTATTGAATCAGAACCAGTAGAACTGTATTTGGTACCCAGGTCCACATCTGGGGGCATTATTTGACCTAGTTTCTCCATCGGTGAAATGGGAACATCCATGGTGTTTTATAAGTACATGCTCGATGGATTGAATCATTTCTGTAAAACGTCTGCAAGGTTCAAAATAGCATCACTATCATCAGCATAATTTGAACATACTGCTCTTGAGATATTAGATCATGTCTAATTATCGCCATCTGCTTCTCAAGAAAATCTTGTTGCTTTCACCTTACTAACCAATTATAGTCAACCCCAAAGGAAAGTGCACAGGGCTGGTAGTCAGGAGACCTGGGTTCTAATCCAGGTTCTCCTACTTTCCTGTTTTGCGACTTTGGGGGAATCAACTTCTCAGTACCTCTGTTTCCTCATCTGTAAAATGGGGATGAAGACTTAATTCTCTCTCCCACTTAGATTGTGAGCTTCATGGGGAACAGGGACTGTGCCTGATCTTTTTCTCTTGTATTCATTCATTCAATCATATTTATTGAGCACTTACTGTTTGCAGAGCCCTGTACTAAGCATTTGGGAAAGTACAATACAACAATAAACAGTGACATTCCCTGACCACAATGAGCTTACAGTCTAGAAGCGGGGAGAGACAGACAGCAATGCAAATAAATAAAACGACAGATATGTACATAAGTGCTGTGGTGCTGGGAGAGAGGCAAGAGCAAAGCAAGCAAGTCAGGGCGATGCAGAAGCAAGTGGGAGATGAGGAAAAGTGGGGCTTAGTCTGGGAAGCCCTTTTGGAGGAGATGTGCCTTCAATAAGTCTTTGAAGGGAGGGAAGTAAATGTTTGTCAGATTTGAGGAGGAATGGCCAGCACTAGAGGAGTGAAATGTGAGTGCTGGGTTGTAAGAGAGAAGCAGGGTGAGGTAGAAGGGGGCAAGGTGATGAAGTGCTTTAAAATCAGTGGTGAGCAGTTTTTGTTTGATGAGGCAATGGTGGGCAACCACTGGAGTTTTTTGAGGAGGGTGGTGACATGTCCTGAACATATCCACCTCAGTACTTAATACAGTGCTGGGCCCATAGTGAGTGCTTAACAAATGCCCCACGATATAATGAGTAATAAAATGATTTCGAAGTTGCTGATGCTGCTAGGAATTGCAGTCCTATCTCAGGTTTACCACTGTTTCTATATCATGGACCTACAAATTGACGAGTTGTACAAGGCAGACACCTCATTCATGTCATCAAGACCCTTTGAAGTTGAAAAAGCTCCTTAGCTCTGTTCAACTCCTTAAACTCCTATATGTGAAAAAGCGTCAGAATACTTCCTGTGCCTGTTGAGAGAAAAACCACTGTGGCCATCATTTACAGATCTGCTTAGGAAGCACATATCTCCAAATTAGTTTTTTTATAAAGTCTGATTGCTAGACTGTAAGCTCACTGTGGGCAGGGAATGTGTCTACCAACTCTGTTATACTGTACTCTCTCTCAAACACTTAGCACAGTGCTCTGCACTGAGTAAGCACTGAAATAGAATTGATTGATTTTTAGATTAAGGATAAAGCCATCAATTAAATAGATGGTATGGATATAATTAAGTTTATAAGAGTTCTCCAGAGATTCTCGGCCACACATCCATTTGGATTTTTCTCCCTTATTCTATTCCATCATCTTTTTTCATAATAGTAATGATGCTATTTGTTAAGCGCTTACTTTGTGCCAAGCACTGTTCTAAGCGCTAGGGTAGATACAAGGGATTCAGGTTGTCCCACGTGGGGCTCACAGTCTTAATCCCCATTTTACAGATGAGGGAACAGAGACACAGAGAAGCCAAGTGACTTGCCCAAAGTCCCGCAGCTGATATGTAGTGGAGCCGGGGTTAGAATCCACGACCTCTGACTCCCAAGCCTGCGCTCCTTCCACTAAGCCACGCTTTTTCATCTTTTGGCTTCAGCCATTTAAGAGTTTCTCCTTCAAGGTGTTCCTCAGAAGGGCAAGGTACACGCTCAGGCGATATGGCTAATGAAGAATATAACAACTATCTTTTGAGATGTCAACTTTGGTCATTCTGAATCAAACCCTAGGTTTTTTTTTCATATTTATTTCAGATTGAAATACTCTCCCACCTTAAGTTCAACGTATACAACATACGGTGTGATCAGTATGGTACTCTAAATGGGTTTGTTTATTACTAAGCATTAATGATATAGCAGAGAATACCTAGTGGAAAGAGAATGGGCCTGAGAGTCAAATGACCTGGGACCAATCAGTGGCCTATATTGAGGAGTTGCTACATGCCAACCTTTGTACTAGGTGTTTGGAAGGGAACTACACAGTAGAGTTGATAATAATAATAATAATGATAATAATAATGATGATGGTCAAAGCAGCCTGGTGTAAAGGATAGAGGACAGGCCTGGGAGTAGGAAGGTCATGGGTTCTAATCTCAGATCTGCCACTTGTCTGCTGTGGGAGCTTGGGCAAGTCACTTAACTTCTCTTTGCCTCAGTTACCTCATCCGTAAAATGGGGATTAAGACTGTGAGCCCCACATGGGACAACCTGATTACCTTGTGTCTACCACAACGCTTAGGACAGTAAGCACTTAACAAATACCATCATTATTATAGTTATTATTATTTGTTAAGCGCTTACTATGTGCCAAGCCCTGTTCTGAGGACTGGAGTAGATACAGGGTAATCAGGTTGTCACATATGGTGCCCACAGTCTTAGTCCCCATTTTTAGATGAGGTAACAAAGGCACAGAGAAGTTAAATGACTTGCCCAGAGTCACTCAGCTGACAAGTGGCAGAGCTGGGATAAGAACCCACGACCTTTGACTCTCAAACTCGTGCTCTTTCCACTAAGCCACGAGATAGACATGGACCCTTCCCACAAGGAACTCACAGCTTGGAGTGTGAAACGGGCATTAAAATACATGATTGAAAGGGGGATGGGAGAGTGTAAGGATATGTGAATAAGTACTGTGGGGTTGGGGGCGGGGGAAATATCAAATAATTAAGGGATATGGATCTAAATACATAGGTGGTACAGAAAGGAGAACAAATAGGAGAAATCCTGGATCTGTCACTTGCCTCCTCCCTGACATTGGGCAAGCCACTTAAATACCTGTTCTCCCTCTCTCATAGACTTTTAGTTTCATGTGGGACAGACACTGTGTCCAAGCTGATAATTTTATATCTACTCCAGTATTCAGTAGAGTTCATGGAACATAGTCAGCTCTTAACTAATAATGTTGGTATTTGTTAAGCTCTTACTATGCACAGAGCACTGTTCTAAGCACTGGGGTAGATAAAGGGTAATCAGGTTGTCCCACGTGAGGCTCACAGTTAATCCCCATTTTACAGATGAGGTAACTGAGGCACAGAGAAGTTAAGTGACTTGCCCACAATCACACAGCTGACAAGTGGCAGAGCCGGGAGTCGGACCCATGACCTCTGACTCCGAAGCCCAGGCTCTTTCCACTGAGCCACGCTGCTTCCCCAGTTGGATTAACTAGTCCAGCAATTTTACTGACAGGATTATACAGTGAGTTGCCAAGCACAACTGAATTTGCATAGTTCACATATCAGTGCGATTCCAAAAATGAATTCTCTATGTTTGTACTATGAGATTGTAAAAACATTGAAGACAGGGACCATGTCCCAAACACATAGTACAGTGCTCTGCACAAGTTAACACTCAACCAATCAGTGGTATTTATTGAGTGCTTACGGCATGTATAAGGTTCAATAAAGAAGGTAGGGATTGGTATGTCTACCCATAATCCCTTCCCTTAAAGAATTTATAGTCTCGATTGACCAGTTTTCTTTCCAGCTTCACAATATGTCCTTACACCCAATGTCAATAAATATATATTTCCTTTTTAATGCAGTGTTTTAATTAAGCAGTTATCAGAAATGAAATAGTAGTATTTCCCTTTCACATTTATTTTTCTCTCTTTTCTCACAGACATGAGGCAGCACAGCTCCAAAGCTCTCTTTTTCACTTCCTTGTGGGGTCTTGGAGTAAGTTTAGACTGACTTTTGAATAGCACAGAAGTTATATTACACTGGCTATTTTGTGGGGGGTTTTTCCATCCTTTTTTCCCAAAATCCATTTACTAGATTTTGTATCCTTCTATTTCTTAATAAAAAATTGCTTTAGAATTTTATGGGATCCAGACAGAGGTATAAATGGACGGGTTAAGCGTAGTTTGGCAGTAGAGTTAGAGTTTCAAGAGTCATGCAGAAAGTGTGTATTGCATTATATCTCAGAGGAAAATGGCATGAAGTTCACAAAGCACTTTGCATTCTGGGAAATACTGTTTGATAACCCTGGGGTCCACTTTTGTGTTCAACCTAAGTAATTAAAATAGCCATTTGACCTAGGATATTTATAACAGATTTTCAGGCCACATTTCTTCAGATTTTGTGATATATAAAGAAAACATCAAAAACCTTGTGTATTATTAGAACATACCATGACACTACAGTAAACTAGCTTAAGTGGTTATTAAGGGAAAAAAATATTTTGTAGCATCTGGAAATCTTGAAACAAAAGATTTGAGCAACTTTAAAAAAAAATCAAAGAAAATCTCATGTATATTTAGTCCATTCTCTCGTTTCTGGTTATGGAAGGGATGGTAAGTTCTAACACCTCTCTTCTCCAGTGCACAAATGCTATGTTGGTTCCTCCTCTTTCTGTCATGCAGAATAAACCACTGGATGAATCAAAAGACAATAATAAAGTGGCCTGTGGGTGTTGGGGTGGTTATAGAGGGTTAATGATCTGGGAAAGGCATTGCATCATCAGGAGAGAAATTATAGTCACTGGAATGTAAATCTGATGGCCAATTTTGGATGCAGTTTTTTCTAGCACATCTTGCCAGTAAGGGATTTGACTTGCTTTTGCTCCTATCCTAGATATTTTCCATTTCACAGTAATCCTTGCAATGAATTTTTCTTCATATCAAGGAGTTCCATGAAATTTGGAATGGAAAAGCCTCATCTCCAGCAAATTGAAAAATATAAAACAACTCTATGGAAAATTGCATTCTTTGGCTTCAATTTGTATTTGTCTTATGGCACAGATGGGTTAGTTTGTCCCTGAGGAATGGCTGGTATAGAGCAGCAAAGGCCCAAGGGAATTCGTAGGCCAAAAGTCAACCATCAGTTGAACGAAGGATGTAGAACGAAGAAGGGGAAGAATTTTCCTTCTCTTCAGCCCCCTCTGAGGAGAAGGGAACTATTCCCCTTGGATCTGGAGGGTGGCAAAGAGCTGGATTATCAATTAAGGCAGATCGTTCGGGGAAGTTAGACTACCTGTCATATGGGACAGGCAATTGGCTCCAGAGCAGAAGTTAACTCAAACTGTTTTTGAGGCTCTCCTCAATTATTTTGGTAATCTAGAATTTATCCATTGTTGACCAGTGGACTTTTTCAATTAATTAGTGATATTTGAGTATTTTGTTATGTGCAGGGCACTGTAATAAGAGCTTGGGAGAGTACAGTACGACAGAATTAATGGACACATTCCCTGACCATAACGAGCTTACAGTCTAAAATTGGAGAAAAAGATCATCAGGCCCCTCATTGAGCTCACAGTCTAAATAGGAGGGATGACAGGTATTGAATCCCCATTTTGTAGGTGAGGGAACTGAGCCATAGAGAAGTTGTGACTTGTACAAGGACACACAGCAGGCAAGTAGCGGAGTCGGGATTAGAACCCAGGGCCTCTGACTCTCAGGCCCATGCTTTATGCATTGGGCCACACTGCTGTTTCTTTTGTCCTTTCCCTAGTTGACTCTCTTTTTTATATTGTAAGCAATTTGAGGGCAGATAGCCTGGGTCTGCTAAGTTTCGCTGTATTTTCCCTAAAACTTCATATACTGCACATTTGTGTGGACAGAATAAATACTAGTGATTAATAAGGGACTGTAAGCTCATTATAGGCAGGGAACCTGTCTACCAACTCTGTTATATTGAATGCCCCTAGTCCTTTAGAAAAGTGCTCTGCACAGAGTTAGTGTTCAGTAAATATGCCTGATTGAGGATGAGGCTGAAAGATATTTGGAACAATGAGGTATACTTCCAGCTCTATCCAGTCTGGATTAGCCCTTGATTAGCATACTGAGTTTAATTCACCATCTCATAATATAAGAAATATGAGGAGAGGAGACCACAGACATGATTAAAAATCTAGAAAATTCATTCATTCAATAGTATTTCTTGAGCGCTTACTATGGACAATGAAGATGTCTATTTGGAAAGTTTATGGGAATCTAGATTATTAAATGTGGAAAATAAAAATTTAGGAGTTGACTTGATGAGTTATCAGACAAGAATGATCAGTTTTTGTAAAGAAAGCAAGAGGAAGTTGGATTATATTGAAGCAAGAAACATTTAGTTTCCTGATAGAAATGGCTACCGGATGCAGGACTGAGCAACTGAGAAAGACATGGTCTTTCCTAGAGTTTGTTGAAAATGTAAGAGGTGGGTCTTTCCTTATTCCTCTGCAAGTTAGCATTTTTTTCTTCAATAGGTGGCCCAGCACCTAAATATTAGGCTTCCCAGGGAGAAGAGAAATCTGTTATTCACACTGTCAAGTGCAGAGCAAAGGTACCTAAGCATAGTATGTCCCTAGTCTTGGAGCTGGCATTTTTTAGGTAAGGCCAGTGCTGCTGGGAAATTAATTTCTGAGTGAATAAATGCTTTAAGAGAAAGCACATTATCTTGCAGAGAGACTATATAATCCCTATTCTGGGCTGTTGCACTGTGAACCTGATAATTAAGGGAAGCAGAAAGCAAATTTAGATGCCGGACAACCCCAGCTCTTATCTCCACAGAGAATATCCCTAAAAATAGGGATCATTTTCCTGCCCATTTGACCTGCCTGCCTCTGTGTGAAAGAAATCTTGAAATAATTTCTCAGCCTTATATTTTTTCCCTTCACTCGATAGGCCAAAAAACCACAAAAGCAAGGACGAGCAGGCTTTTATGATAATGTCGTCATCAGCTCCGAGCTTCAAAAGCTTCTGCGGCTTTTGAGTTGTCATTTATAACTTGGAACTGAATCGACCCATAATTCCCCTGATACACTTAGAGAAATTGATAACAGACTCTGCTCTTCTTTTATGGCTCTGAGGAGGCAACTCCAATCACATCACTATTGGCAGGCAATATTATTTTTTGACATGGTTGTAAAAGTATAAAAGGGCTTATGGCATTTGTTTAGATGAGGAATGGGCTCTCAAGCTGTGCAAGGGTTTATGGACCCAGATTAGTGTGAAGCAAAGGGAATATGATGTTTGCAAACAGGATATGATATTATAAAAGTTTGGGTTTCAGACTTTCTTCCCCAGGGTCTGCCCCACAGGCAGCAGAGAATTCCATTTCTCTCGTACAGAACAGGCAGGCTTCAAGGCACTGCCGGATGAAGGAAAAAAAAACAAAAAACCTGAGGTGGCAGGAAGATGCGTGGTGTCAGCCTTTCCATTGGTTGAGGGGGCGTTGTGAAGGAGTTAAATCAGTTCCACATATGAAGTGAGGTTTACACAGGCTAGTGTAAAATCAAAACTGATGAAGCTGTGGTTGATGAGCCAGATCTGGAGCGATTGGCTCGGAGGTGAGTTTAGACTTGGGGCCAAATTTCCAGAGCGCACTCTCCTTCCTTTTCCATCCAGTTGAATTCCTCATAACTTGAGCATATTACTATGGTGTACCATGTCAGTGCAGCTGGCGGCTTGGGCCAGGAAATTCAGGAATGAAGGGGGGAGCTTCAGCACACAACTACACAGCTCAATGAGATTGTATGAAAGCAGGGACTGAGCGATGAGCATTCCATTATAGTGAAGTTGAGTCCTTCCTCTAAAACCATATTTAACATAACTCCTCTGTGCCTCAGCTAGCTCATCTGTAAAATGGGGTTAAGAATGTCCAACTGATTAACTTGTATCTACCCCAGAGCTTAGAACAGTGGTTGACATATAGTAAATGCTTAACAAATACCATTATTATTATTATTTTGTTATTCTGGAAGTTATAAAGAAGAGAAGTGGAAAGACCTTGGGAGTCAGAGGATCTGGGTTCTAATCCCGCTCTGCCATTTGTTTGCTGGGAGACCTTGGTCAAGTCACTTAAGTTCTCTATGCTTCAGTTACCTCATCTGAAAAATGAGGATTAAGACCCGAGCCCCACTTGGGCCATGGACTGTGTCCAACCTGATTAACTTATATCTACTTCAGAGCTTAGTACAACATCGGGCACATAGTAAGTGCTTAACAAAGATCATTTTTTTTAAAAAAAAAGGTGGGGAGAATATTTGGCATCAAAATCTGCTTTCATCATTTTGGAAATACACAAGCAACTATCTTTTGAAAACAATTAACAGCCCCTTTTCTCCATTGGCGGGAGGAGGTGGGTATATGTGAGTGTTTACTTTCACATAACTGATCCTCTCTCCTCCTTTGAAGGCACTGTGGTACATCTTAAGTAGTCAGTAGTAGTTGTTAGGAATACCATTTATTGGAAACTTACCATGTATAGAGCCCCGAACCAAGCACTGGGAAAGTAAGCAGTGGCGATTAGACTCGAACAGTGTCTTTTAAAGGGCTCACAGTCTATCAAGAACAACAACGGCTATCTGACCCATCAATGCAAAATCAATGTGCACTGTAGTATTTTTGATTGGCATGGGCATCTGTTACTATCTCTTGTTCTTTCATCCTTTTATGTCAGAATGTACTGGATCAAATTTTGCCAAAATTCAATTCTGTCCACAAAACAGAACACTGACTACAGAAGACAGGGTTGGTGTATCTGCGAATTCCATTTAGGAACTAAGATCATGTGGAGGTGTGTGCCCCCAGACACACACGCATAAACACACACACACAGCTGTTCTTTGAGTTCAAGGACATTGCCTCTGATTTTGAGATTTTATCTGGAAGTGTGGGTGAAACTGAAAAAAACAAGGCGAGACTGTCAATCACTTTGCATTATGTGCCTTTGACCAATTTCTCCGTATTGCATGGTTGCATTTGTTATCCACAGAGCTTGACACTGTTTTCATCCACTCTCTTGTTATGATCTTGACCAAATAGTTGTTCTAAGACAATTAGCCTATTTCTGCTCGCTGCTCTCCTGCCCTCCCAACTGAACAGTCCTGCCATACATTTAATTTGTTTCTGCTGTGTACGGTGACTACAATCACCCCATTTTAGCTAACCAGAGAGCAGTTGTTTAAGTATCCTATTGTCATTTATATCCTCCTCACATGTCTCCAGCAGGGAGCTGAATGAAACAAGCACTGCTTTGATGCTCTCTGTTTGCCTGCTTTCCAAGACTGCATTGTTTGAGGTCATGTTTTGCCATGTCTTAGAAGCAAGGCAATAAACTCACCACCCTACTTCTGTAGCAGGAGTATGTAAGAGGTGAAGCTGAAGTGCACATCTTAAAGGAAGCCCAAGAGATTTTGTAACTTGGATTTTTCAAGTCTTTTGATGTAACAGATTTTCTTATATGTTCATCCCCCTGCACACTCCCTTTTTTCCTCTTAAACCTCCACAGGCCATTTTTGACTGGGAACACCACCCCTTTGGTTAGGTCTCAACTAAATTCACGGTGGATGTTAATGGCTCATTAGAACAGTGCCCAAATCAGAGGCGGACAGGGAAATGTCAGCAGCTGCTGCCGAAGAGGAAGCAAAGAAATATTCTGTTCTACAGCTACAGATTGCACCCCTAAACTTGATCAACTGTCTTGCAATTGGCTGATTGCAATGGCTGCTGCCAGTCACAGGGGGATCAGACCCAAGTCAAAGAGCAGCTAGAATGTAAGTCCCATTGACAGCATGATACACCCTTCCCTCATGGATATCTTCTCCCTCCCAGTGGCAGCATCTTTGAAAATAAAGGGCAGATACCATTATATATCATTTCCACTTGAGTGGAAAAATTAATAGGTCTATTCCATTTAAGTTCAGTATTTGACTCTCCACACACCTGCTAATAATGTTGGTATTTGTTAAGCCCTTACTATGTGTAGAGCACTGTTCTAAGCACAGGGGTAGATACAGGGTAATCAGGTCACCCCACGTGAGGCTCACAGTTAATCCCCATTTTACAGATGAGGTAACTGAGGCACAGAGAAGTGAAGTGACTTGCCCACAGTCACACAGCTAAGTGGCAGAGCTGGGAGTCGAACTCATGACCTCTGACTCCGAAGCCCAGGCTCTTTTCCACTGAGCCACACTGCTTCCCCAATACCATACCACCTTGGTGCATTTTTTAATTTCATGGTATTAAGTGCTTAGTAGGTGCCAGACATTGTACTAAGTGCTGGGGTAGATATATATTAATCAAGTTGGACACAGTCCATATCCCACATGAGCTCATAGTCTTAATCCCCATTTTATAGATGAGGTAACAGGCAGAGGAAGTTAAGTGACTTGCCCAAGGTCACACAGCAGACAGATGGCAGAGCAGGGATTAGAATCCAGGTCCTTCTTACTTCCAGTCCCCAGTCCTGTGCTCTATCCATTTGGCCACACTGCTTTTCTAGTGCTTGTCTCTGTCTCTGTCTCTCTCTTTTCCTCCTTCCTTCCCCCCCCCCCCATAAAACACACATGATCTACAAGGCAAATGAGTTGTTTGCAATAAGATCATGTCTCACAGCCATAAAGCTGACCATCACATTGCCCTGTACACCTTCAGTTTTGTCTAAATCTTGATGTCTTGTGGACAGATTCTATCGCTGAGCCTCCAAAGGATATGTTAGCCTTCTAGGAGATTTAATTTGTGCTGCAGATAATAACTGAGCACTTCTTGCATTCACAAAATGGAATCAAGGTGTTAGGATACCCCATGAATTACTGGAGTGTTCAGTCCACTCCTAAAGCACAGAGCAAATATCTTAATCATTTCTGTCCCTGACATCATTAGTTGTTTTGGTCAATCAATCAATTAATCAGTGGTATTTATCACAAGTGCTTACTGTGTATAGAATACTGTACTAAGCACTTGGGAGAGTACAATACAAGAGAGTTGGTAGATACGTCCCCTGCTCACGAGAAGCTTACTGTCTAGCTTACAGCTAGAGTTTCCTATCTCTATTTTCTGGGATGTATATTATTGAAAAATCCTTTATCCATATAGTATAGTATAGTTCTTTTTTTCTTCCTTCTTCCTCTCTCCTTCTTCCTTTCTCCTTTTCTCCTCTTTCCATACTTTCTCCTTTTTTTCCCTTCCCCATCTCTCTTTTTCCTCTCCCTTCTAGCCCTCCCCCATCCCATTCACCACGCAGGCTCAAATCCAAACATTGAATTTTTCAAGACTTGGGTTTGAACAACCTAAAGCGGACATTATAGAATGCAAAACTTTGTGAACTTATTAGGAGTCTGATGTAGAAAACAAGGAAATTAAGAATGAAAACCTTAACATCTTAACTCACTTTATGGTATCGGCCCTATGGAGAAGCAGCGTGGCTCAGTGGAAAGAGCACGGGCTTTGGAGTCAGGGCTCATGAGTTCGAATCCCAGCTCTGCCACTTGTCGGCTGTGTGACTGTGGGCAAGTCACTTAACTTCTCCGTGCCTCAGTTCCCTCATCTGTAAAATGGGGATTAAGACTGTGAGCCCCACGTGGGACCACCTGATTCCCCTATGTCTACCCCAGCGCTTAGAACAGTGCTCGGCACATAGTAAGCGCTTAACAAATACCAACATTATTATTATTATTATTACTCTATGTAATGTAGGCTTCCTAGATTCTGCTTTGATGATGTTACTAGTAGAAACAACAGAATACAGAAAGATGGAACCCCTTTGCAAATGAATACCTTGCTTCCTTGATTTTAATAAATAGGTATATGATGACTTTTCCAAATATTGCAAATGTCTTATCTTCAATTGTACGGCCATTTTCAAAGTCACACATGAACCTACAGAGTATATAAATGCATACATATATTTATATAAATTTCCCTGAATGAAAACACTCACTGACACCTTCATATGTCCTTAATCAAGTTTTCTGCATAGGTGCCCAAAGCTTTAATTAAGCAAATATCACAGGAAAATAATGTGAACAGAAGTCAATATTAGTTTCTTCTATAGTAAATATGGAGTTGATAGCATTTCACCTTATTCCTCACAGGGTAAATTTGAGAATTGTGAATTTATAATCGATCAGTTGCCTTATTTTAACATTCTTCTTTTTATGAACGACACCCAAAAGTCACCCTCAGTGCTCATTCCCTCACATCCATTTGAACTAGCCTTGAGTTGATCTGTTTTTCATTTGACACCAAACACATTAATTATTTGTCTAACCATTTTTATAGAAAACCTCAGTGGTCTCTCCCTACTTATTTCTGTTCTTCTTCTCCACTGTACTCTCCCAAGCATGATTACAGTGGTTGACATGAGCATAGATGCTTAATCAACAACCACTGACTGACTGATTCATTCATTCAATTGCATTTATTGAGTGCTTACTGTGAGCAGAGCACTGCACTAAGCACTTGGAAAGTACAATTTGGCAACAGATAGAGACAATCCCTACCCAATGACAGGCTCACAGTCTAAAAGACAACGGGCTCAGTAGGATCTGGAAGGATATCAAATATCTGCCAATAAGCTATCAAATAGCTCTCTGTGTTTTGAAGATGGAAGAATTTTGGGTGTCACTGAAGCCTCATTTACTGTTCTTTCAAAGCTAATCAGTCCCTTGGTGACAACAAGCATTTGCTGCCTGGATTATCTTCCTACAGAAATGCTCTGGGCATGTCATCCCACTCTTCAAAAATCTCCAGTAGTTGCCATTCAACTTTCTCATGAAGCAAAAACTCCTCACTCTTGGTTTCAAAGCTCTCCACTCCCTTGCCTCCTCCTATCTCAATCCCCTTCTCTCCTTCTACAGCCCAAACTTCACACTCCACTCCTCTGCTCTGAACCTCCTCTCTTGTGCCTCATTCTCACCTGTCCCGCCATCGACCCCTGGCCCACATCCTACCTCTGGCCTGGAATGCCCTCAATCCTCTAAGCCTCCAAACTAGCACACTTCTCCCCTCTTCAAAGCCCTACCGAAAGCTCACCTCCTCCAGGAGGCCTTCCCGAACTAAGCCCCCCTTTTCCTCTGCTCCTCCTCCCCTCCCAATCGCCCCCACTTCCTCCTTCTGCTCTACTACTCTCCCCACTCCACAGCCTTTGTGCTTATATATGTATGTATTTATAATTTTATTTATTTCATTAATGATGTTTATATATTTATAATTCTATTTATTCATATTGATGCTACTGATGCCTGTTTACTTGTTTTGATTTCTGTCTTCCCCCTCCTAGACCGTGAACCCATTGTGGGCAGGGATTGTCTCTATTTGTTGCTGAATTGTACTTTCCAAGCACTTAATACAGTGCTCTGCACATAGAAAGCAGTCAATAAATATGAATGCCTGAATGAATAAATATAATTGATTTGAATGAGGAATAGGAGGATTATGGAAAGCCTAAGACAAGGTCTTTGTCCTCTTAGACTTCATAATCTTTATGGGGGACAGGTAGACATCAAATATTTTCAAACAATGGGATCAAGAGGCAGAATGAATTAGTAACAGGGATATAGAAGATGGTTTAGATGAACGAATAAGCAAATACATGTGAAAATGAGTAATGCACACAGATAAATATATACCAGAAATCATATATGCCAAGGATGGGAGCTGCCAGGGGTGAGAGTTGAGTCAACAGAAGCTGGGATGGGAAACATTAATTGGGAGAGACTTCCTGGAAGAGGTGGCATTTCAGGAATGCTTTGAAGAAGATTGTTGCATAGACTGTAAGCTCCCCTGTCGACTATAAGCACCTTGTGGGCAGAGACTCTGATTACCAACTCTCTTGTACTGCATTTTTCTTAGTGCTTAGTACAGTGCTCCGCAATCACTCAGTAAATACCACTGGACTGATTGATTTCTGTTAGCTTTGAAGGACTTACAGGCAGTGGGAGTTGCATAAGCAAATGTTCAGAGGCAGGAAAGTTGAGTGCAAAGTACAGTGAGAAAATGATGGATTTAAGAGAAACAAAGAGCTAGAGGTGCAGTGTGGCCAATGAAGAGAGCAGTTATGTAAAATGGAGAAAGCTGATGTTGAAGTCAGCAGGAAGTGGTTTCCACTTAATGCTAAAGACAACGGGTAATCAAGGGAGGTTTGTTTTGTTCAAAGTGACATTTTAGATGTGTATAGGAGAGACTGGAGAATGGGCGATTAGTGAAGAGGCTGGTACAGTAGTCAGATAAAATGTTGAGAGCTAGGAACAGAATGGTAGTCATTTGGGTGGAGACAAAAAGGAGGATGCTGGGAATCAGTTACAGTTCAGTCTTCTCTATGATGACATGTACTTCTCAGAATTGGGCTACCTGCAGCTCTGGATGGCCCAGTGGGTGTTCTAACCAGGAGTACAACATGCCAGATGCTCAAATTTATGAATTTATTTCCTGTGAGCTATTCAGCCTAAACATTTCGTTCTTTTAAAAAACAAGCTTTGTAAGGGATTTATGATGGAGACAGCTAGGCAACCCCACATGCTTGCTTTCCTTTATTCACGACTGGAGAAAAGGCACGGATGACAGCCCATTCATTAGGGATCGCTTGTAGGTTATGATGTACACACCTTAGCTTCTTTAGTCATGGTGAGATGAAAAAGAAGTTGAGCAACTAAGCAGAGGGTGTTTAGATTCCAAGCGAAATCAAGGGTGTGATGGATGAATACTGTGACCAGTGGTTCCATATGGTGAGAGATGCGTGAACTCCTGGTGTGGCAACTAGAGAGCGGCAAGGACTGTGTCTCGTGCTTTAACACTTTCTAGTGCAAACTCACTCTCAATGGGAAAAGTCCATTTCCATCAGCTCCACCAAGATGCCATACTCAATTTCTAGACACAGATATGATTCAGGGAAATAGCCCCTTGTCATTTTCCGGTCAGCCTAGGAAAGGGAAAGAACTTGTTTTTTCTGGCAAACGTGACTCTTAGAATCCTTATTCAGATTCTGATAAATTTGTATGGGTTTGCCAAGTATTGAATGGAATATTGTGGATTATGTGGTCAGTGAAGGAATTTTTGACTTCGTATGGTTATTTCCCACAGTTTCAGTGATCCACTAGTCTCCCCTGTTGAGCTCAAGTTAGAAACTTAGCCGAGAAATGCCATGCCAGTGTTTTCCAAACTGCTTCTTCATTCAACATGATATCCATTGTTTGCAGTAAGAACTCCATAATTGATATTCTTCCATCTATTCTCCAGGGAGCCAGTTAGAACAGTATTCCTATTAGGAGAAACCCAGAGTAATTACTTCTGACATAGTGGCTGGATACGAATGAGGAAAGGCGTGTTTTCAGAAAGGAAGTTTCTAATGGAAAATTCATTTTCAGTTCCGAATATGCACAGGGCAAGCTGACTTAAAGATCTAAGTTGACACCAGCAGGCACTGCCAAGTGCAGACAAGAATCTTGGTTTGAAAAGGTCCATTTCAGAGATCAACCCTGCAAACTCCAGTGCTAGTAGGTCAGACTAACTGACTAGAAAGTGTTCTAGATTTTTTCTGGTCTTAGTCCTGGTCCCCAAACCTCTCTCTGCTGTGTTGAGGAAAGTGGGGGGGAAGGGGTGGGGGGCGGAGGCAGCATCCAGAGCCCAGGAAGCTGAGTTGTTGAGAGAGGCAGACAGTTCAGAATCCTCAGAATCCTCAACATCCTCAGGCAGTAGCTGTCACTCAGGTGGATGCAATGAGGGAACATTCATTCATTCAATCATACTTATTGAGCACTTACTCTGTAAGGACAGGAGGCTGTCATTTTCAGGGCAAAAATCCCTCTGATAATCTCATCTTAATGCTTTTGCTTAAGTCTTTCTACACTGAATTTTTTTATGGTGTTGCTAAGCACCACTTACTGAGTTCCAGGCACTTTACTAAGCGCCTAAGTACGTGTAAGATCATTAGGCTGGATACAGGTCATGTCTCCCATGGGACTTTACAGTCTTAATCCCCATTTTACAGCTAAGGTAACTGAGCCCCAGAGAAGTGAAGTGACTTGCCCAAGGTCACACAGCAACAAGTGATGGAGTTGGAATTAGAACCTAGGTCCTTCTGACTCCAGGCTCATGCTGTATCCCCCAGGCCATGCTGCTTCTCCCTTTGTGACACAGAGCAACATGGTGTAGTGGAGAGAGCATAGGCCCGGGAGTCACAAAGTCATGGGTTTGAATCCCGGATATGCCATTTTTCTGCTGTGTGACCTTAGGCAGGTCACTTGCTTCTCTGTGCCTTAGTTACATCATCAGTAAAATGGGGATTGAGACTGTGAGCCTGATGAGGGCCAGGGACTGTGTCCAACCTGATTTGCTTGAGTGCCTGCCACACAGTAAATGTTTAACAAATACCACAATTATTATTATTGTTGTTGTTATTAAAGCACTCATTAATAATAATGTTGGTATTTGTTAAGCGCTTACTATGTGCAGAGCACTGTTCTAAGCTCTGGGGTAGACACAGGGGAATCAGGTTGTCCCACGTGGGGCTCACAGTCTTAATCCCCATTTTACAGATGAGGTAACTGAGGCACAGAGGAGTTAAGTGACTTGCCCACAGTCACACAGCTGACGAGTGGCATTCCCCTATTTTTAGCTGATGTCAGAAGTAGAGTCCTTTAGGACTATGAAGAAACACAAATGATTGTCACATTGTTTTACATTTGTGAGTTCTCCAAAGTGACACATCCAATGGCAAAAGAAAGGGGACTCTTTCCAGCTTGGTCTGAAAGAGTTTTGTCCACGAAACATATAACTCTAATTGAAAGCTTATCAGCTCTACATTCAAGGATTCCATCATCTGCACAATTTCCTCCTCATTGAATGAAATATGCTGGAGCATCTGCATCACACCCTGAAAGGTGCAGTCAATTTGGAGGAGAGATTAACTGACTTCAAAGATAGAATAGTTGCCCTAATAATAATATTTATTATTATTATACTTGCTAAGTGCTTACTATGTGCCCAGCACTGTTCTAAGTGCTGGGGTATATTCAAGATAATCAGATTAGACCAGTCCCTGTCCTTCATGGGGGTTACACCCTTGATCTCCATTTTACAGTTGAAGTAACAGAGGCCCAGTGTAGTTAGTAACTTGCCCAAGGTCACCCAGCAGACAAGTGACAGGACTGGGCTTAGAATCTAGGTCTTCTTGAATCCCAAGCTCATGCTGTATCCACTAAGCCACGCTGCTTCAAAGAACTCTGTAAATTATTTTAGGCTCATAGTCTTCATCCCCATTTTACTTCTGAGGGAACTGAGCTCCAGAGAGTGAAGTGACTTGCCCAAGGTCATACAACAGACAAGTGGCAGAGCTGGGATGAGAACCGAGATCCTTCTGACTCCCAGGCCTGAGTCTACACATTAGGCCACACTGTACTGCCTCTTCTGAATAGAGCAATCAATGCTTCGGAGGTATTTACTGAGCATTGGATGCTGAGCACTGTACTAAACACTTGGAAGAAGCCTAGGGAATGAGCAGACCTGATCCCTACGAGGGGTCACTGGCATCATAGATGAGATTGAAGCACAGTGAGCAAGTTAAAAGAATTCCTCTCTAAGTTATTTTAAGCAGGGGCTTGCTTCAGATGGTAAGAAAGTGAGGCAGCCACTTCAGGCTTTGAGCCGGGGAAGTGGGGAGAGGGCAGTAGTGCGGCGATGGAGATTGAAAATCTGAAAGGATCCAAAGTCCCTCTGCCCAGGTTGGAAGCAGCACCGGTAACAACGGGAATCTAGGCAGGGAAAGCAATGGATCTTCAGCAAGGGAGGGGTCTTGGTCCTCCCTGGAGAAATGCTCTAAGTTGGAGGTTGTGGATGGATTTCTGAATGACAGCAATGAATGGCAGCAGTTTCCACTATTGTGCCTAGAGTGTAATGAAATAACTTCATCACAACAGGATGGGATGGTACACTTCTCCTGCCTTCAGCGGCCCATTGTCTAAACCTGACCCTAGCTCCAGTTTGAACTGTAAGATGGATGTTTATAAAATGTTGAGGAGGATGAGGGTGAGGAGGAACATAACCTGAACTGTCCAGGCACATCCTGGATCTGCCATGGCTTACCTATCGGGGGTGCTGAGGGTCGTAAAAAGGATGGGAGGTTAGGGTTGATTAGGGTCACCCTGTGGTCATCTGCTTCTCCCTTTCTGGTAGAAAAAACTAGGTGGGAAACCTGGTTGGCTGCATATGGAATGCATGAGTATGCCATGCTTAATTTGTACTGGGATTTAGCTCTGGGGTTGTGGGAAGGTCCTAGATTTGGGATGGGTTCTCTGGAACCTTCGGGAAGAATTGCGGGACTTTTTTTGAAAGCGAGATGATATGGAGTTCAGAGTTCATAGATGAGGCGTTCAAAATCATCGGGTCTGCGATCAACTATCAGGAGGCAGACGTTACGTTGGATTGGAAAGAGAGGAGCTCCCACTCATACATGTGCCTCCCCTCCTCTTTTCCTGCTACGCCCCAGCAGGGAAGAATTTTCCTTGGCAGTGGAATGGATGTGCTCCAGCACCCCTCAAATCAAATTGCTCTTCCAGATTTCTTTAATCAAGAAGGAGAATCAGGCTGAAAAATTTCAAGTTGTTATTGATATTTCCCTCCCTTTACTCGGGTTCCCACTTTGAAATTTAAACATATCTATGAAGCTAAAACAGAAAAATATATTTATGAGAGAAGATCTTGTCACGCACTCAATCAGCTCTCATCATCTCTAATCTGCTCTTGCATGTCTTGAGTTTCTCCTTCCAGCATCTCTCACTCATATAACTGCCCTTTCTTCCCCACCTCCTTAACATCCTTCTTTTCAAGTTGGAGATGTGGAAACAGGAAGGTACTCTCCTCCAATCATCTAGAAGCATAATGTAGACGTTATCTCCAGTTAGATCACCACCTCTGAGTTCAGTGCTTGGCAAATAGTAAGTGCTTAATTACCGTTATTATAATTATAATTATTAATCCATCAGGCCTATTCCCCATCCCTCAAGTGGAAAAGGTAAGAGGAATTTAAACCCCATTATACAGGTGAGGAAACTGAGGTTGAATGGGGGATCCAGCTCCTGGAGCTATAGACTCTGCCTGTAAAGAGGGAGGAGTCCAGTGAAATGAAAGTCAGTCCATCTGTTATGAAACCGATTGTATATCAGACCTGGCCAGTAAAAAAAATTGGAAGGCATCTAGCTTGTTATAATTTTATTGAAATCTGCTCTTTCAAGCTGAATTATTAGTTCATGCATCTTAAAACATGATGACCAAAAGTCAAAGATCACATACATAAAAGAGGTTGGATGAGATCATAGCAGAAAGGGGCTCTATGAAATACGGTCATTCCAAAATAATTCATTTTTTCAATTTCTTGGACGTACTGCCAAATGTAATTGTAGTTCTGGGGAATTGCATCAGAGGTTGCCTTCAAGAGACATGCACCTCAGTGGTGGATTTCATCAGGTTGAGTCACCTATAATGTGGAAAGATTATGATTTTTTTAAATGATATTGTTAAGTGCTTATTAGGTGCTGGGCATTGCACTAAAGGCTGGGGTAGATTCAAGCTAACCAGGTTGGACGTAGTGTCTGTCCCACATGGGAGCTCACAGTCTAAATCTCCATTTTACAGATGAGATACCTGAGCTGCAGAGAAGTTAAGTGATTTGCTCAAAGTCATATAGCAAACAAATAGTGGAGACGGGATTAGAATCCAGGTCCTGACTCCCAGGCCCAGGCTCTATCCACTAGTCCACACTATTTCTCTTTCTTAACGTCTGAGGCAGTACCAGTACTTTAAGTGGTAACATCAGATGATCGTGTTTTGTTAGGTGACCTGTGGCAATCGATCATTTTTTAGGGCTTCAGTTCAACTGTTGAAATCAGTTCAAATTTAATAAAATCACCTCATGAGGTAAATAGCATGGAAAACCAGAATTCAGGTAACTTGATATATTTTGCTGAGGAATTTTTGTTGCCTTTTAGTATGTTAAAATGTCTTTGATTCAACCTCAAGGAATCATTTATTTCAGAATATTACCATTTCAAGCCAAAATCTACAATTAAAGATCAAGACTTTTGAAAAAGCTTAAGGAAAAGCTAATGTTTTGCATGAAGTAAAGTGTATCTTCCATCAGGCAGCCTTACCTAAATGCCTTTACCTCTAAATCACTGCCTCTTCCGTTTAAATATTTCACATCCACTTTGGGGACAGGTAGCTTAATTTCTATCATCTGTAGCTTTCTGAAGCATTAGCTCTGCTACAGATGCCAACGATTCAGCTTCCTTAGATGTGTTTTCAAAAACCTATAAAGTCCAATGTTCATTCATGAAACCCTGATTGAACTAAATCCATATGTGTCTAAAAAGCTGTAGCTTGCCGATTAGAGGTTATTTTTTGGCTCTAGGCATTATCACGGCTGATTCCGAATCATGGATAGACTGTGGACCTGTTAGCTGCTCAATGCCAAAACATTCTTTCGAGTTTCAAAAACAGTTTTGGATAGAATTGCCCAGGAAAATGAATTTTTATATTAGCAGTTACTTTTCTTTTGCTATTATTTCTTTATCGTGATACTCACTAGTTTTTTGAAAACCTGACCAACAAAAGTTGACACATGAGCCATATTATCCCTGATGGCAAACACATACTTTGGCATAGTATAGATCATATCTTAACATCCAGACTGACAATCATAATGATAATAAAAATAATAATAATAGTAATTGTGGTATTTATTAAGCACTTACTATGTTCCAAGCACTGTTCTACATACTGGGACAGATTCAGGGTAATCAGGTTGGACACAATCCCTGTCCCACATGGGGATCACAGTCTTAATCCCCATTTTACAGATGAGAAAATTGAGGCACAGAGAAATGAAGTTACTTGCTCAAGGTCACACAGCAGACAAGTGGCAGAGTTGGTATTAGAACACATGACCTCTGGCTCCCAAGCCCATCCTCTTTCCACTGAGCCACACTGCTTCTCTATCAAAATTCTCAAAACTCTCAATAAAAACCAAAAACACGACCAACACAGCTGGCTCTGATCTCCAGACCACTGATTCACTGTCACAATATCAGCAAGTTCAACAAAAACTGGGGGAGATTGTCACCTTATTCACACGGCTGCACTGAAGCCACCATACAACCATTCATTCATTCAATAGTATTTATTGAGCGCTTACTATGTGCAGAGCACTGTACTAAGTGCTTGGAATGTACAAATCGGTAACAGATAAAGTCCCTGCCCTTTGATGGGCTTACAGTCTAATTGGGGGACATGGAAACCACAAAACTATTCAAATGACCAAATTCCAACAAAATACCCTCCATCCAATAGTGGGACACCCACTCCTCCTATAATTAGAGGCTTGCTTTCTTTCATAACCCTAGGTTGGGGTCTATTTTTCTTGTTGGTTTATATAGTATTTGTTAAGAGCTTATTATGTGTCTAGAACTGTTTTAAACACTGGAGAAGATACAAGTTAATAAGGCTTGACTTGCCCCACAAAGAACTCGCAATCAAAGTAGGAGGGAGAAATTGAGTTCCCGTTTTACAGTTGAGAAAACTGAAGCACAGAGAAGTTGTGACACAGCGTTATAAGGGGAGGAGTGGGAATTAGAACCCAGATCTTCTAGCTCCCAGGACCATGCTTTATCCGCTAGGCCAAGTATTAAGGGAAACTCTCACTTTAATGTTCACACTGTGTAGGAAGGTCAGTACAAGATAAGTTGTTTATTGAGTGCCTTCTGGTTGCAATAGAACCTTGAGACATGCTCCCTGGTCATAAGGAGCTTATTCATTCAATCATATTTATTGCACACTTACTGTGTGCATAGCACTGTACTAAGTGCTTGGAAAGTAGAATATTCTAAAAGACTAGGCAGATATAATATTTACAAATCTTGTAACCAGAATAATAGATTGTATAATTGATTAAACTGAGGAGAGTATACATATAAATCCAGAAGTGTTAGAGGAGGCTGATGGGGGAGCTTGATGAGACTTGGAGTGTTGAATGTTAGTGAGGGAGGACTCATAGGGGCGGGTGGAATTTTTAAAGAGCTCTGAAGATGCAGAGAGATATGACCAGTGTCTTTCCCCCGCACACAAACACTTAATCAGTGGTATTTATTGAGCACTCATTGTATACCCAGCGTGGCACTAAATACTTGGGAAAGTACAATGCAATACAGTTGGTAGACATGATCCCTGCCTTCAAAGAGAAATTCTAGAGAAATTCACTGCCATCTCGAGAAATTCTTCCAACACCATATAATGCTGTATCCAGACAGTTCTAGGGGAAATTGGGATGACTTCCCAGGGCTCATGAGACCGGAGTATCTCAGTGAGTCTCTAGAAACTCTAGATCACCCATACTCACCAAGAGGTCGAGGGAAACAGAAATATCAGAGTCAGTTAAGAGACCTGAGAAGATAGCCAGTGTGCTCTTTTGGCCAGAGGCATCCCCAGGAGGTGGAGGAGAGGATGCATAGCACTCTGAGGCAGGACGCTAGACTGTAAGCTCATGGTGGGCAGGGAACTTGTCTACCAACTATGTTATATCGTAATCTCCCAGGCACCTCCTAGAGTGCTCTGCACCCGGTAGTGCTCAATAAATAGAATTGATTGATTGATCGACACAAAGAGTCTATTTGCTGCTCTTTCACTTCCTTGTGTAGGCCAGAGTTTTGGAAATCTTTTTGCTTGCAACATGGCCAGTACATTTAATTTCCTTCCAGATGCAATTTTGAAGTAAAGTTTCTCGTGTGTGAGTGTCTCCTAGCTTCCAAAGTTCAAAACCCACAAGAGCTGTGCAAGAATATCTCAAGAGTGAAATTAGGAACTGCAGTATCGAACCTTAGCCCCAGGAAATGATTGAACCTTTTATTGTGAATTCCCTCAAATTAGGCTCTGCTCTGTTTGTAGCATGTAATGCCACTTGGGCCCGCAGAGATAAAAGAACCCTGAAATAAGAGTGAAGAACTTCCTGCTTCTTTCTAAATGGTTCCTGGTGCCCTTACAAAAGAACTGAGAAGCACTGGCAGCTTGGGAGAGTTTATCTCAGAGGGGGCCCACTGAGAAAATGGCTGCTTATCCACCAAGCTAACACAACCCTAGTGAAATCCTCTTATAGTTTTGGGTTTTTATTATTCCAATCCATGCTTCTAGCTCACAGTGGAATAAAGAAACTGTGAAGGCAATGTTTTGGCAATGAATATATCCAGTGCTCAGCGGCTAGGAATCCCATTCTCATGTTTCAAAGGAGGCAGCCATTTTAAAGGGTGGGTACGCTCATAAACTGTGGTTACATTCTTTACTCAACCAGCAGCTCTGAAAATGAATCATGGGCTCTCGAAGGCAGCAGGCTCTCGACGTACTCACATCCTGCCATGATTAACAGTCACACGTGAACCTTTTTTTTTTTTTAACCAATCACCGCTTCATTTTTACCATTTTGTGTCTAGCTTGACAAAGGGAGGAGCTTTAATCAGACTATTCTGGATAGTGAAATTGAGTGCCTAGGTCTTTTGGAATAGTTCTATATTGATCGTGATATTTTAATTTGTATTTTCCTTTGACTTAATTTTTATTTCAGAATCTCCTTGGAGTATAATAATAATGAAGATTTTTGTTGGAGAAATGTTTTGGGACCTTACCATCTGAGAGATTCCACCAACCCAACTTGAAAACTTCTGCAATTACTACACTTCATTGTAAGTCTGCAAAATGGGCACGATTATATCTTTCGACATCTTTGAATGAACACTCAAAATACTGTAATATGGTCAGCATTTGTTGTTATTCACAATATTCTCCTCAAGTTAAAAGTTTAAACAAAATTCCATATTTTTTATTAGGGAATCATTCATTAAATCATTAGATGATCACAGAACAAATGTAAATTTAACCTTGAGTAGGTAGAGGAGTTTTAAAGCATAAAGCTGTATTTACTTATAGTTTGGTTTCCTACCAATCAATCATTTATTGAGAGCTTACTATAAACTAAGCACTGTACATAGTGATTGGGAGGGTACAACAGACCAATACAACAGCGTTGGTAGATATTCTGGAAGTCAGAGGTCATGGGTTCGAATCCTGGCTCCGCCGCTTGTCAGCTGTGTGACTGTGGGCAAATCAGTTCCCTTCTCTGTGCCTCAGTTGCCTCATCTGTAAAATGGGGATGAAGACTGTGAGCCTCATGTAGGATAACCTGATTATCCTGTATACCCCAGCGCTTAGAACAGTGGTCTGCATATAGTAAGCGCTTAACAAATACCAACATTATTATTATTATTATATTCTCCCTGCTCACAGAGAATTTATAGTCTGGGTGAACTTCACGAGCTAATTAAATAGGAAATGCTTCAGATTGTCCAAGTACAAATGACATTTGTAAGCAATGAAGAACAAAATCTACATATATCTGAAAAATTAAAAGCTTCTTGAAAGGAGCTTTCTTTTGATCTTCCTTAGTATTGTATTTTCAAAAGTCTGAATGAATAAATAGGATTCTTGATTTGATTTTTCATTGATTTACTTTAAGTACTGAAGTCCCTAAAATGCACTGGAAAAATATAAAGTACTCTGAGGTTAGTGATTTTTGTTCTGACCTGAGGAAACTGGGAACCATTGATGTCCTTATTGCAAAAAATGGGTCTTTTTAGGGTGCAAGGTCTTCCAGGAGTACTTTCTATAATTTGCAGTTTTAAAAATTGTCAGGTGAATTCAGAGAGCTGTGTAATCTGTTGGTGTTAATGTTATCACACAATAGACTGTGTAATTTTCAATTAATATCTCAAATTGAGTTTGTTTTCAGAGCAGTTCCTTCTGCAGTACAAGACACTTAAAAATCATCCATGGAAGTTTATTAGCTCAAATGATTTCACACAGGTATCAAACTAATCAAGAGTGTAATGGGATTACATCAAAATTCTGAGCTGTAGCTTTCTGTTTAATTTTGAGATTAGTTTGGTACTATGGAAGTCAGCCTATTTCAAGAGTGCTACATTGCTTCCTCAAACCATGATTTCCCCCTTTTGAAAGGAAACATTTTTACTGTATTGAATGTGAAGATCTCCAGAGATTTTGTCTACTATTAACCAGTTTTACTTAAGGGTAAACATCTTATTTCATCCTTGGTTTGCCCATCTTCAATTACTACAACAGTGTGGATGATTCTGAAACCTACCTCATCATTTTCATCAGTGGTATTTAATGAGCACTAGACTATGCTCTCGTTATAGGCAGGGACTGTATCTCTTGTTGTATTGAACTCTCCCAAGTGATGAGTTCAGCGCTTTGCACTAAGTAAGCGCTCAATTAAATATGTTGAATGAATGAATGAATATATGCAGAGCACTCTAGTAATCACCTGGGAGAGTACAATACAGCAGAGATGTTAGACACATTCAGCCCTGACTTCTCTTTTTCTCTACAGTCTTGCATTTCCTACTGCTTTCAGGACATCTACATTTGGATGGCCCATCAAAACCTCAAACTTCACATGACCAAAACAGAACTCATCATCTTCTCAAGCAAACCCTGTCCTCCCCTGACTTTCCTATCACTACAGACAGCATCACCATACTCCCTGACTCATAAGCCTGTAAACCTGGCACTGCCTCATCTCAACTCATCTTTCGCATTCTTTTTTTTTATGTTTTTTTTTTCAGTGCTTACTATGTACCAGGCACTGTACTAAGTACTGGGGAAGATGCAAGCTAATCAGGTTAGACACAGTCTACATTCCACATGGGATTTACCATCTTAATCCCCATTTTACAGATGAGGGAACTGAGGCAGAGAAGTTATGTGACTTGCCAGGGTCTCACAGCAGAGAAGTGGTGGAGCTCTGTCCGTTAGGCCACGCTGTTTCTCCTGTTCAACCTACACATTAAATCTGTCAAGAAATCCTATTGATTCTGTCTTCACAATATCTCTAGAATCCACCCTCCTCTCCTCTCCATCATTTCTCACCTTAACTACTGTACCTGCCTCCTTGCAGACCTCTCTGCCTCTCATCTCTCCCCTCCTCTTCCATCCATGCTTCTCCCTGCTGCTTAGATCATTTTTCTGAGAAACCAGCCAGTCCAGACCTCCCCTCTTCTCAAAAACCTCCAATGATGCCCATCGACCTCTGCATCAAATAAAATCTCCTTAACATTGGTTTTAAAGCACATAATCAGCTCTTTTCCTTCTATTGTACCTTGCTGAATTCCTACTACGACACATTCTGCACACTTTGCTCCTCAAATCCCAACCTATTCTCTGCACCTCCATTTCATATATCCTACTGACGACCCCTCACCCACATCTTTCCTTGGACCTGGAAAGTCCTCCTCCTTAATATGACACAGTCCACCACTATCCCCACCTTCAAAAACCCTCCTAAAATCATATCTCCTCCAGGAGGCTTTCCCTGACTAAGTCCTCATTCCCCCTACCTGCCCTCCTTTCTGTTTCACCTATGCAGTTAGCAGCAAACCCCTTAAGCCCTTTGATACTCATCCTAAGCCCTGCAGCACTTATGCACCTGCTCTTATGCTCTACTATTTGCTTTATCTGAAATTTATTTTAATGCCTGTCATCCCCCGTAGATTATAAACTTCTTGTAGGCAGGGATCATGTCTATTAGCTACGCTGTATTCCAATTTCCCCAACATTTAGTATGGTGCTAACTGTAATTTATTTATCTTAATGTCCGACTCCAACTATAGAGACAAGCATAAGCTGGTTGTGGGCAGGGAATGTGTCTGTTTATGGTTATATTATACTCTTCCAAGTGGTTAGTACAGTGCTTTGCCCACAGTAAGCATTCGAACAGTATGAAGGAATGAAATATTTTGCACACAGTAAGAACTCAGTAAACACCATTGATTTATGGATTGATTAATTTTCATTTTAGGTACCTCTGCCTAATGAACCATTTAATCATTTATAGAATTTAGTTCTCAGATATTTAAATGCCTACATATATCTTTTTACCCCATTTTTGCAGTGTCGCTTTCTTAGCGGTCATCATGAAGATGAAACCTACCTTTGGCAAAAAGTGGAACATGAAGTTTCTATGTCAGTTTTAAGACATGAAACTCCTACCCACTTCTTTTGTCTGTCTGTCTGTTTCTCCCATTTCTGAATCTCTGTCTCTTTTTCTTTTGTATTTCTGTCTCTCTGTCCTGCTCTTTTCTCCTGTCTCTGTCTGTTTCTTTCTCTTTTCTATCTGCCTGTATCTCTTTCCCTCACCTGTCTCTGGCTCTATGCTTCTCTCTCTCCATCTCTATTTTTCATTCCCTCTTCCATCTCTGTATGTCTCTTTCTCCCAGCTCTGCTTCTCTATCTCTTTCTAATAATGGTATTTTTTAAGCACTTACTATGTGTCAAGCACTGTTCTAAGCACTGGGATAGATAGAGGGTATCAGCTTGTCCCACATGGGGCTCACACCTTTAACCTCCATTTTACAGATGAGGTAACTGAGGCACAGAGAAGTTAAGTGACTTGCCCAAGGTCACACAGCAGACAAGTGGATTAGATTAGAACCCACAACCTCTGACTCCCAAGCCCGGACTCTTTCCACAAAGCCACGCTGCTTCTCTCTCATTCCTATCTGTCTCTCTCCTGTCTCAATCTCTGTTTTCCTTTCTCTCTCCTGCCTGTTTCTCTGTCTCTATCCCTTTCATGCTCTTTCTTTTCTCTGTCTCCATCTTCTTTTCTCCTACCTCTGCCTCCTGTCCTTTGTTCCTGCCTCTATCTCTCTCTGATTTTTTCTCCTGTCTCTGGGTCTCTGTCTCCTCTTTCCTTAGGCATAACAATTTATTGACATTAGCATTTGGGCTCCATGGAGAGTGACTTTATTCCACACATGAAGAGCAAATTAAAGCCCTCACTTTGTAAAATGTTTAGTGAACTTCATTGATGAACATTATGATTAGGTTTCCCAGTGCAGGAACAAATGATGTGCTTTGGAAGCCGACTCACTGACCATTAATTTGTGCAGGTTGTTCCCACCAGTCAATCCCATGTGCTATAAGACCTCGGGAGAGGGAATCAAGTCAGACTGTAAGGCCAACATCACTTAGTAGACCTGATCTTCTAAGCAGATTTTGTCTGTATTTTGAGGACAAGAAAAACATTTTCTTAAAAATATTTAAGGGAGACACTATGAGAAATAGTTGCAAGTTTCCAATGCACTGAGTTCTATCGTTACCTTGCTAGTAGTATTGTCCTTGGCTTCTGATAACCTGCAACCCAAGCTCGATTTGAAATCCTCTGCCCTGGCACTTGCAAATCCCATTTTTATGTCTAGCTAAGAGCCCTTAGCCCACATTCTATCTACCGCTGGGGTCTGGTGTCTAACGGACCTGTAACCAGGCCAGATCCGGCCTATGTGATGCTGTTTGTAATGAGAAATCTAAACATGGAATGGCAGTGAGGCATGACAGGAATGTGTTTCCATTGGAGAAGTCAGTGTAGAGAAAAAGTATAAGCAAAGCCATGTCCAGAAGGTCTTTTCAGCTGGCCAAGACGGAAGACTAATGTTATTGTACATTGGCTGTCACCTTGCCAGCTCGCCCTCACAGATTTGTTTTCTCTTATATTTTCTCTCCATACCCCGAGTGTGTATGTGGTGTGTGTGTGTGGTGTATATGTGTGTGTGCCTGGGTCTCTCCCTCCCCTCCACTCTCTGTCTCTCTCCTTCTCTTCTCCCCCAACCTTCTTTCTCTGAGGACTGTTTGCTCAGGTGGACAGTGACACCATTTGGATTGAGCTGCATTCGCCCAGCGCTCTGTGGATGGCTGTTGGCTGTGTCATAGAACTGGCTTCCAAAGTGGTCTCCAGGGAGCTGAAGGTGAGGTCTGGGTTGCATTATGTGTGGGAAATCCAGAGAAGAAGCTGAAAGAGAGATGTTATTATTCTGGAAAATGTGGGGAGGGCGATGTGGTGGAATGGTTGTTGGGCAAGGAAGGGAGGTGGGAGAAGATAATGGCTAAGGTGGGGTATTCAAGGTGCTTGAGTTTGTTACTCAAAGCCTTCTGCTCATTAGGGCATACTTTGCTGCCAAGATCCTATACTAGCTTTAGAGCAGAGAAATGACAGAAAGCCACCCTCCAAGGTAAAATTACCCCCAGTCTATACATATCTGGCAGGCAGTCTTGGAATTCCCTTTGAAGAGATCTAAAAAAGATGATTATTTAGTAGTGTGTGTAACTCAGAATACCACCCAAGGAGAGGAAAGGTAAATAGCAGGCTAGTATAGGAAGAGAGAAATTGTTGAATAAGAAGGTAATGATCCAAATGGTGCATTCTATGAAATGACTTCAAAAACATTGTTTTATTTTTCTTTTCTCTCCCTTTTTTTCTTTGGTCTCTTCTTTCTCCATGATCTGAAAAGAACAATATGCAAAACTCAAAGATTTCCCAGTCTAAACAATTTATAAAAAGTGCAGACCTGACAGACTTTGACATTTTATTTGGTGTTTTAACTATGATGCTATTTAAAGGTATGCCATGTGCGACTTGAATGCAGTTACCCTAATAAACATTGTTGGTGCTAACATCACTCTTTAATGGTTCAAACATTTTGAAATCCAATCTGAATAGCAGTTGATTTGGTCTTGTTACCGAATCCCGAAGCAGAAGGGAAATATTTGAGGACCCACCATATGTACACATGATAATCTGTTTCAATCTAAAGTGGAATAGAATTGGGATCCATTTTCTTCCCTTGCAGATCGTTTAGTCTCAGCTAAGAGGAGCGTTCCACTTTTGATTCAGCAAACAGGACAGAGATATATATTTGGAGTATGACGTCTGTCTCGAGAAATTATTCTACATACAGCTCCTTAAGGGACCTGGAGGAATTCAAAGCCAGCTGGAGAAGAGGTAGAGTCAGACAACCCAATCAATCATACTATCCCAATACATAACCATACTATCCCCATACATACCCAATCATATTATCATCTCTATGCAGATGACACACAGATCTACATCTCTGCCCCTGTCCTCTCCCCCTCCCTCAGGCTTGT
Source organism: Ornithorhynchus anatinus (assembly GCF_004115215.2). NCBI lineage: Eukaryota > Metazoa > Chordata > Mammalia > Monotremata > Ornithorhynchidae > Ornithorhynchus > Ornithorhynchus anatinus. The sequence continues at coordinate 61,314,224 of NC_041735.1, read as the reverse complement.
ATCTCCACTGCCTCCAAGATGTCTCTACCTGGATGTCTGCCCACCAGGTAAAACTCAACATGGCCAAAACTGAGCTCCTCATCTTCCCTCCCAAGCCCTATCCTCTTCCTGACTTCCTTCCCGTCTCTCGGTGTCATCTTTGACTCGGCTCTCTCATTCACCCCACACATCCAATCCATCACCAAAACCTGCCGGTCTCACCTTTATAATATCGCCAAGATCTGCCCTTTCCTCTCTACCCAAATGGCTATTTTACTGTTACAGGCTCTCATAATATCCCGGTTGGATTATTGTGTCAGCCTTCTCTCTGATCCCCCTTCCTCCTGTCTCTCCCTGCTCCAGTCTATTCTTCATTCCGCTGCCCGGCTCATCTTCCTGCAGAAACACTCTGGGCATGTCACTCCCCTTCTTAAAAACCTCCAGTGGTTGCCTATAAACCTCCGCACAAAACAAAAACTTCTCACTCTAGGCTTCAGGGGTCTCCATCACCTTGCCCCCTCTTACCTCTCCTCCCTTCTCTCTTTCTACTGCCCAACCCGCACTCTCTGCTCCTCTGCCGCCCCCCTCCTCACCATCCCCTGTTCTTGCCTATCCCGCTGTCGACCCCTGGGCCACGTCCTCCCGCTGTCCTGGAATGCCCTCCCTCCTCACCTCTGCCAAACTAATTCTCTTCCCCTCTTCAAAGCCCTACTTAGAGCTCACCTCGTCCAACAGGCCTTCCCAGACTGAGCTTCCCCTTTTCCCTCTGCTCCCTCTGCTCCTCCTCTACCCACCCTTCACCTCCCCTCAGCTAAGCCCTCTTTTCCCCCCTTTCCCTCTGCTCCTCCCCCTCTCCCTTCCCCTCCCCTCAGCACTGTACTCGTCTGCTCAACTGTATATATTTTCATTACCCTATTTATTTTGTTAATGAGATGTACATCACCTTTATTCTATTTATTGCTATTGTTTTAATGAGATGTTTATCCCCTTGATTCTATTTATTAATATTGTTTTTGTCTGTCTGTCTCCCCCGATTAGACTGTCAATGGGCAGGGACTGTCTCTATCTGTTGCCGATTTGTACATTCCAAGCGCTTAATACAGTGCTTCTGCACATAGTAAGCGCTCAATAAATACTATTGAATGAATCTACTTCATTTAGAGTTGAATGATCCAGCACCTGCCTCAAGACCTTAATTGCTTCTCTCAGTGGATAGTAATAATAGTAATTTTGTTATCTGTTTAGCTCTTACAATGTGCCCAACATTTTACTATGTTCCAGGGTAGATAATGAGGTTGGACACTGCCCCTGAACCAACATGAGGCTCACAGTCTAGATAGGAGTGAAATCAGATATTTAATCTTCTCGACGTTAAACATGGGGAAACTGAAGCCCAAAGAAGTGATTTGTCAAAGGTCACCCAGCAGGCCAGTATTGGAACCGGATTAGAACCCAGGTCCTCTGTCTCCCATACTTGTGCTCTTTCCACTGGATCACACTTCTTCTATATGACTGGTGTCATAAAGGTAGTGATGCTGGCCATTGTTTTCTGTGATAAAAAAAAAATCAATGTAAAAGGTCAAAGAATTAGTCAGTGAAGAACTCCAGCTCTCTCCGATCAAGATTTTAAGTGCTGTACTCCTCTCTCTTAGTGATTTCATTGGCATCATTGTAACATGTAGATTTATAAGATTAGATATGACTATCACACTCAGAATAATCCAAAACCATTCAGCAGTTAAAGCAGAGCCTGCTTGTATGGAGTCTGTGGCTTCATGTATGGAGTTGTAAGGAGTTTGAGCTGACTGCAACAAGGATTATTTGTAGGATGCAAAAAGTCCAGATTTTTGCTATGACTGGCAGCTTGCAAATCAGTTGTGTGTGAGAGAGAACTGATCTTTTTCAGCAATGGGCACTAAAAGAAATGGATGGAATGATGGCACACTCCTATACCTATTAAGACACTCATGATGGTGATAATAATAATGGTGTTTGTTAAGTGCTTACAATGTGCCAAGCATTTTTTAAACCCTGGGGTAACTACAAGTTAATCAGGTTGGACACAGTCCCTGTCCAACATGGGGCTCACACCCTTAAACCCCATTTTACAGATGAGGTAACTGAGGCCTAGAGAAGTGAAGTAACTTGTGCAAGGTCACAGAGCAGACAAGTTGTGGAGCCAGGATTAGAACCCACGTCCTTCTGATTCCCAGGCCCGGGGTCTATCCACATAGCCTTACTGCTTGATTTCAGAGATGTTGAGGATGACTTCCTCCTTGCCAAATCTCAAAGACTTTATCCTAAACCTCCTCAGTGTCTCAGATGTTTTTGGCATAGTGGACCACTCTTTTGTCCTGGAAACGGTAACCAGCCTTGATCTTATTAACATAGTTTTATCCTAATTCCATTCCATCCTCTCTAGCCAATTCCTTCTCGATCTCTTTCACCTCAGCATCTCACTCCCAACCTGTAGGTATCCCTCAGTGCCCTCCTTCCACTCTCCCTCTCACCTCCCTTTATACTCACTCCCTGGGAAGGTTTGATGAAGATGAATAAGTAGTACTTCTGCAAGAGAGGTGGAGAAGTAGTTGGATGTGAATTCAGGAACTTTCAGTAGATTATTGTTATTGTTAAGTGTTTATTATGTGTCAAACACTGTTCTAAGCACTGGAGTGGATACAAGTTAGGCTAAACACAATTCCTCTTCTACATGAGATTTATAGTAGGAAAGAGAACAGATTATGAAACCTTATTTTACAGATGAGGTAACTGAGGCACAGAGCAGTGAAGTGCTTTACCCAAGGCCACACAACAGGTAAGTGGCTGAGTCAGGATTAGGACCCAGGTCCTTTTATTCCCAGGCACATACTCTTTCTATAAGGTCACACAGGTTATGACATTAACTGTGAATGTCTTAAAATAGATGAGCAAACTTCTTTAAGTTTCCACCTAAAATTAGGGTGACCACTGTTCCTAGTTTTCTTGGCTGCCCTGCGGTCCTGGGTGGTTGGAAGGTTGGAAAACATTCTCCAATCCCTGAATTTTAGAATACCCACCCTTAACTGAGTCCTGTCAGAAGATGTTTTCACCTGAAGCTCCCAGGAGGCCCTGGGGAGAATGACTGAGAATCAAGCCCCACCCCCAAATTGAATCAGTTCTCTTTTGCTCCCTTTTTTCCGCAAGCCTTAATGCCTAAACCCTGTACACAGAAGTGCCAACTCTTCATTGAGAATGTGGAAATAGGGTAAATGGGATCATCTAGGCTGTTCTCTTGTAGCTGTCTTCCTTGTGCCATCTTTCTATTATCAGGGGAATTCATTCATTCATTCGATCGTATTTATTAAGCGCTTACTATGTGCAGAATGATCAGTGGGCCTAAAAGGGACAAATAAGCCTTGGCTTTTTCCTCAAATGACTATGTCACAAAGGTTAAATATACCTGCAAACTGGTTATTTCCTATCATGCTCATGTGGGTATCTCAAGATAATAGTGCCAAACAATTGTATTTATTGAGTGCTTACAGTGTATAAGCTCTCTATAGTACACAGCTCTATAGTAAGCATAACAATATAATAATTTAACAGGTATATTCCCTGCACACATTGAGCTTATAGTCTAGAAGGGGAGACAGACATTAGTACAGCTATCATTGAGAGCTATCATAGACTCTCAAATCAATGCCAAATTTGCCTTGCTACTGCAGTGCTACTATTCAATTTGGTGTATTATGATTGAAAAGTGAATATTTTGTGTCATAAAGTTTTATGCTTTGATATTGAGGTGAAAGACTTGCTATTATCAGCTACATGCATATATTTTGGGAAATGGGAGGAATCAAAAATTTTAAGGTCAGAGACACATTATTATTACTTATAATCATGTTGCTATAACCTGGTTAGGGGTCATTTCTGATGGTGACACGACAATCTAATCTTGTTTATCCCTTTCATTTACAGTGACATTGCCTACTCCATCCAACTGAGTTTTGATTTTTTTTTTATGTAAAGCCAAACCATTAAATGAAATCAGCAATTTGGACACCTCCAGGGGTTTGTTGCTGAATGAATAACCTAGGTATATTGGAGGACAAAACCTACAATTGACTCTTCAAAATCAATTCTGATAATGGTTTTATAGTCCTAAATATCCCTCTTGAATAATATCCCTCTGAAAAAGGTTGGACTGTATATTTTAAATATATCCTTTTGAAAATATAGAGGTCAGTTTTAGGTTTGCTCTGAATTTCCTTTAAACATGTCAACATTGGCACACTTTATTCATGAGGGAAAACACATGAGTACCATATATTCTTAATTTGACAAATTTGAAACAGAAGACAGATCTACAAAGAAAGTGAATAGCATGTAGGGTTTGTCTGCTTAATCCTTATTGTTTTAAAGGTTTCCTTGGGTTAAGAGGCAATTTTGCTGGAGTGCATGCCAGAAAAAAGCAAATTAGTTGTAAGATGACAGCTGACACTATCTTGATCACCCAGTTAAATGGAACCAAAACAATGGGGGAAATAAAATATTTTCCACTTTGAATATGTGTGAAAATATGTGGAATGACCCCCTCAGTTCTCAGGGATCAATGGAATTAAAACAGTTTGAGATGCATCTTCTCTGAACTTGTATTCATTACTGGGATGGACTTTTATGATATGTCAACCGGCATCAAGCTCAAAAGGTTTAACTCTTTTTGATCATTGTTTTCTAATTGGGTTCTCATCCTGCTGTTTTTGGATAAGGTCATTCGATTGGTCTTTTTAAATGTTTTGCATTCAATAGTTTTTCCTCTTAAAATGTGCTACTTTCCTATATCACTCATCAGTCATATTAATTGAGCACTTACTGTGTACAGAGTTCTTCACTAAGCATTTTGGAGAGTACAATATAATAGAATTGGTAAACACATTCCCCACCCAAGGATCTTACATTCTTGAGCAGGAGGCAGACATTAATATAAGTAAATTTTACAGACATATGCATAAATGCTATGGGGATGAGGGTGGGGTGCATAAAGCATGCAAATCTAAGGGCAAAAGGGATCTTAAAAGGGATAATCTAATAGTCGTTTTGAAAAGCAGTAGAGGATATTTTTATCATTTTTATGTGGATTATTGTAAAATATACAGGTTAATATTATATGATAATGGCTGTAGTTGATTTCAGCCATATAAAAGAAGACTTGCCTTGAATTTTATTCTGCCTGGACAGTGCATAGCACATCATTAGATATGGACTGGACTGAAAGTGACTGATTAGTGCATTACCTTCTTTAAGGGGAAAGCAAACTGAAAAAGATTCAACCTGACTTCTGTTCTAACCTACCCATCTGCAGCCAGTTGAAGGCACACCATTGGACTATATTTTGATTCCATTGGAAATAACACAGAAAGAAAAAAGGATGTTCTTAAGGAGACTGCAAATGGAGTAGAGTATTCCTGGGATTCCCCTGAATTACCATTTCACTCCATCTATAAAATAGGTTGCCAAAATACATTAAATGGATGAGATGCAAAAATGCGCTAAACGGTTTGTCAAACATTTTTGGCAGCCCGAAACTTGGGTACCTTCCGATTTGCTGCAAGACTTGATGTCTTTAGTGTCCATCTTGTTTCAATCACCTCAGAGGAATTTTGGTTAACAGTTGGTTAACTGAATGCAAATTACTGCACACAGTAAGTATTCGGGGAAGATCCATGCTGCGGTGTTTCTGATACCTAAGGTGGTGAGAGGAAAGTATTTATTGCATCTTTAAACGATTCAGTTCCATTGTGCTAAATTAACTTGCTTTCCTGAAAATCGGGCAAAATCATTTTTTTCTTCAAAAGAAAATGTTGAATCTGCATGGGATGAAACAAAACATATTTGTGCAAGCAAACCCCAAACCCAGATGGCTTCTAATGAGGAAAATCATTTATTTTACATCTTGTTTTCAAAGCAACAAATGAGGCATTCACTGTGGTGATTTTTGGTTCAGTTTATGTGTTCCCATTACATTGGATTTTATAGGCAGGTTTGATCAAATTTAACCAGATATCACTCAGTTCGGGAATCTCCTCTTACCCTCATATGCTCTTTCCCCCTGAAGTTGTCTGTACCTCCACACTCACTCATCTTCTTCAATAGAGTTGTGCTCCTGAAAATCTCCATCCTGGAAGCATGTGCTCTCAAAATGCACCCTTTGCCCCTGGTTTCCACGTAGTAAAGTATGGGATTAGCCTAGCAGAAGACATAGCTGACGCCCATCGGTGAACTCAGGCAGGAGGTTTTAGACTTTGCATTTGGCCTGATCGACAGTGACTGCTTATGGATCCAGACTCCCCTACAATGACCTATTTGCCCAATAGAGAGACAATCCAGGATGACATCAAGTGGTAATAGGGCTGGGGAAATGATACCAGAATGATACCTATAGAAGACACAGAAAGTGCCAAAAAAGTCCACATGCTCCGAGTGGAGTCAGAAAATGTGGTAGTCTGTGATGCTGTTCCATTTCTTGCTCTAGTCAACAAAATAACTTTGGAGTGCAAAAATCCCAGCCAAAATGGCCCTAGACATTTGCCTGTCACTCACTGAATAGCCCTCAATCCCTTCTGAAAGTCACTGTGACATTGAAAGTCACTAAAGAGGGAGTCAACCTCATGTGGCAATCATCATAGGAAGATCTGGGACTCGCTGATACAAATGTCCTTATTTTCCTCAAAAATCATTGCTCAGCTTCTAGTAATTACTATGTTGTTTATGCTGTTGTCTGACTATTCTTTTAATAAGGAACAAATAACTATAATCAACTGCTTGGAAAAATGCATTTCTTTTTCCATTTTGCCACTGAAATCTCCCCTCCCCAGTACACACACCCTGCTGTAGCTTCCTCCAAGTTTGTATTTAGACACACATCCTCAATATTTTCCCTTCACCATAATGACTTATTCATAGTTGAATCATTGTTATTATTTTCATACAATGGGTCAACTTGAGTTATATGTAATATAAGCAGGCAAGTAACCCCCCCTTCTCTTTCCTGTCGTTTGCTGGATTTTCATGAATGTGGTTAGTAGTATCCAGAGTTAGGAGGGCATAGAGTTTTAACCATCATTGACCACAGATGCCAAGCTGCCTAAGATCTTTTTTTCCAGTGCTGTCATCAAGCTCCTTTTTTGCTTTCAGACTCTTCAGGGAGGTGGGCTGGCAGCTGTGCATTTACTTTTGGGTCCATCACTCAGTTAAGCCTCTAATGTAGCTCTCTTGTTTTCCTGGCTCCCACTAGGAAAATGGTATTCCCACATGTCCCTTATTGTTTTCTTGGCAAATATACACACTGCTCTCTTAACCTTCCAGACTCTGGTGCGCAACAGACAGTCTTCCTTTGTGAAATGTCGTTCAGCTCAGCAAGGGGTTATGATGAGCTCTGACATGGGGGCTGAAGTAAGCCAGTGACTTGAAAGAGATCAATGGACTTCGAAGCATGACACAGGACAATGAAGTGATCAGAGAACACAGCTCTAGATGGACCTTGACTTACCCGTTCCCATAAAGCTTTTCCAGCCCAAGTGCTGAACACACTGCTCTAGTAAGTGCTCAGTAAATACCATGATTGATTTGTCGAGGGTGGTTATCATGTGAACCAGAAAAGTCATTTGGCTGGCGGGAATTGGAAAAACAAGAAAGATCCATTGATCACTGTGGGCAGGGAACAGGTTTACCGAATCTGTTATAGTTTGTTCTCCCAAATGCTTAGTACAGCGATCTGCACAAAGTAAGCACTCAATAAATGCAATCGATTAATTGATTAACTGATCAAGGGTATTTATCAAGGGCTTACTATGTATAGACCACAATACTGAGTACTCATAAAAGCACAATAGTGTAAATAGACACAATCCCTGACCTAAATCAATCAGTGATATTTATGGAGCACACTGACTGGGTACAGAGACTGTATTAAGCTGCTGGGGAAGTACAATACAACAGATGGATTAAGTATAGATGAAATAGTAGAGCTATTTAGAAGTAGAAGCTTCTACTGTACCAGTACTGTTGCAATGCATTTCCCCTGGGGCTTAGTACAGTTCATTCAATCAGCGTGGCTCAGTGGAAGGAGCACGAGGAGTCAGAGATCAGAGGTTCAATTCCCGGCTCTGCCACTTGTCAGCTGTGTGACTTTGGGCAAGTCACTTAACTTCTCTGTGCCTCAATTACCTCATCTGTAAAATGGGCATTAAGACTGTGAGCCCCATGTGGGATCTTGTATCCTCCCCAGTACTTAGCACATTGCTTTGCACATAGCGCTTAACAAATGCCATCATTATTTTTATCATTACTATTTATTGAGCACTTACTGTGTTCAGAGCACTGTTCTAAGTGCTTATAGTGTTCTGCACATGGAAAAACTCAATACATTTCATGGATTGATTGATTGATTGATTACTCAGATAATATAAAAGGTGGGAGGAGCTCACCCATGCACACATTTTTATAAATGGGGACCTATTGGTACAAATGTTTTTGTTTTGTTTTTCAGATCACCTGGGGGAGAGTTGTTTTACACATTGAGCTCTGATACCCTGTTTGGGATGTAAGTTGCTCTGGGAAATGGCTCTGCTCTATGCTGTGTTTTTGGAAGTCCTGACCTCTAATAGAATTAGGTGACCTTTATTTTGGCTTCATCAATCAATAAATAAATGACATTTATTGAGCACTTACTTTGTGCAGAACACTGAATTAAATGCTTGGAAAAGTGCTCTGAACCCAGTAAGTGCTCAAATATGACTGATGGAGAGTACAATCTGGTTAGTAGACATGATCCCTGACCTCACAAATATGTGCTAACTTATTACATTTCTTTTTCATTTAATGGCATAAGGGGTAAGCCAAAATGCAGAAGTCAAGGTTTTATTTAGAACAGTGTAAAGAATAATTGAATCAGTGGACCCTCTCTAATAATAATGATTGTAGTGTTTGTTAATCACTTACTATGTGCCAAGCACTATACTAAACACTGGGGTAGGGACAAGATAATCAGGTCAGGCACAATTCCTGTCCAACATGGGGCTTAGAGTTTAGGGGGCAGTGGGAGGGAAAACAGGTATTTAATCTCCATTTTAACAAATGAGGAATGGGTAAGTGAAGTGATTGCCCAAGGCCACACAGCAGCCAAGTGGCAGAGGTGGGATAAGAACCCAGGTCCTCTGACTCCCAGGTCTGTGCTCTTTCCACTAGGCCACGCTGTTGCTCTGTCTCTGGTTTGACCATGACCAGATCTGCTAAAAATGGAAGTCTTCAGAGCCACTCCCGTCTATACTCTCGCCCACTAATTTAGTCTTTGGTAGATGGAAATTATCCCTCAAAATTACTTTCATCCATTCTTTCCTTTGGGTGGCTGTCATAGATCTCCAAAAGCATTCCATTCAGAAAGAACCAGTATTACTACTGCACATTTATTGCCGTATTGATCATTTATTGATTATTCGATGGGCCACGGAAGATGAAGCAGAATGCTGCCAGAACTCCCTTGTATGTACAAGCCTGGGAACAGGCCCTGGCCAAGCAGAGGCAGACAGGGTGCACTTAGGCCTGACTTGAAATGGAAAGCAAGAAAGGCAGTCACCTCAAGGCGAGGGGCATTAAAGCAGGTAGTAACAGGAGGCAGTTCCACAACCTCCCAGGGCCACACAGATTTTCATTCATTCATTCATTCAATAGTATTTATTGAGCACTTACTATGTGCAGAGCACTGTACTAAGCGCTTGGAATGAACAAGTCGGCAACAGATAGAGACGGTCCCTGCCGTTTGATGGGCTTACAGTCTAATCGGGGGAGACGGACAGACAAGAACAATGGCAATAAATAGAGTCGAGGGGAAGAACATCTCGTAAAAACAATGGCAACTAAATAGAATCAAGGCGATGTTCCTTTCATTAACAAAATAAATAGGGTAATGAAAATATATACAGTTGAGCGGACAAGTACAGTGCTGAGGGGATGGGAAGGGAGAGGGGGAGGAGCAGAGGGAAATGGGGGGAAAAGAGGGTTAAGCTGCGAAGAGGTGAAGGGGGGGTGGTAGAGGGAGTAGAGGGAGAAGAGGAGCTCAGTCTGGGAACGCCTCTTGGAGGAGGTGAGTTTTAAGTAGGGTTTTGAAGAGGGGAAGAGAATCAGTTTGGCGGAGGTGAGGAGGGAGGGCGTTCCGGGACCGCGGGAGGACGTGGCCCAGGGGTCAACGGCGGGATAGGCGAGACCGAGGGACGATGAGGAGGTGGGCGGCAGAGGAGCGGAGCGTGCGAGGTGGGTGGTAGAGAGAAGGGAGGAAAGGTAGGAAGGGGCAAGGTGATGGAGAGCCTTGAAGCCTAGAGTGAGGAGTTTTTGTTTGGAGCGGAGGTTGATAGGCAACCACTGGAGTTGTTTAAGAAGGGGAGTGACATGCCCAGATCGTTTCTGCAGGAAGATGAGCCGGGCAGCGGAGTGAAGAATAGACTGGAGCGGGGCGAGAGAGGAGGAAGGGAGGTCAGAGAGAAGGCTGACACAGTAGTCTAGCCGGGATATAACGAGAGCCTGTAACAGTAAGGTAGCCGTTTGGGTGGAGAGGAAAGGGCGGATCTTGGCGATATTGTAGAGGTGAAACCGGCAGGTCTTGGTAACAGATAGGATGCGTGGGGTGAACGAGAGAGACGAGTCAAGGATGACACCGAGATTGCGGGCCCGAGAGACGGGAAGGATGGTCGTGCCATCGTCGGTGATAGAGAAGTCTGGGAGAGGACCGGGTTTGGGAGGGAAGATGAGGAGCTCAGTCTCGCTCATGTTGAGTTTTAGGTGGCGGGCCGACATCCAGGTGGAGACGTCCTGGAGGCAGGAGGAGATGCGAGCCTGAAGGGAGGGGGAGAGGACAGGGGCGGAGATGTAGATCTGCGTGTCATCTGCGTAGAGATGGTAGTCAAAGCCGTGAGAGCGAATGAGTTCACCGAGGGAGTGAGTGTAAATGGAGAATGGAAGAGGGCCAAGAACTGACCCTTGAGGAACTCCAACAGTTAAAGGATGGGAGGGGGAGGAGGCTCCAGCGAAGGAGACCGAGAATGACCGGCCAGAGAGGTGAGAGGAGAACCGGGAGAGGACAGAGTCCGTGAAGCCAAGGTGAGATAAGGTATGGAGGAGGAGGGGATGGTCGACAGTGTCAAAGGCAGCAGAGAGGTCAAGGAGGATTAGAATGGAGTAGGAGCCATTGGATTTGGCAAGAAGGAGGTCATGGGTGACCACACAGGTTTGGGTGGACTTCTATACATCCTCATTACAGGACCTCTAGACTGTAAACTATAGTCCCCCTCTAGACTGTAATCCTCCTCTAGACTATAAGCACTTTATGGGCAGGAAATGTGTCTGTTATATTGTCGTGCTGTGCTCTCCCATGTGCTAAGTACAGTCCTCTGCACACAGCAAGTGCTCAAGAAATATGATTGATTGCAGTGGACCAGGAACGTTTCTGCCAATTCAGTTACATTATACTCTCCCCAGCCATTTGTACAGTGCTCTGCACACAGTTAGTGCTCAGTAAATACGATTGATTGACCTGGTGACAGACATGCAGGATCATATCAATCAATCACTCATATTTACTAAGTTCTTATTCTGTTGTGAAATAAATTGAAATAACTTCTTGGAAGAGTACGATAGAGTTAATAGATACGATCCCTGCAATCAAGGTGCTTATAATCTAGTGGGACGGGGATTAATTACCAGAGGGAAACAATGGAATTTAAAGATATGTACCTAAGTGCTGTGGGAAATGAAGGTGAGTGTCAAAGTTCTAGAGGTGAGGAGTCAAGTCGACAGATGTGGTTGAGGGCTTGAAATGGTAGTAGTTGGGGAAATAGGGTGGACACATGAAATATTCACCAGGGAAGGACTCCTGGAGGAGATGTGGTTACAGAAGGGCTTTGATAATAAGGAAAGCACTGATCTGCCAGAAGTGAAGGGGGAGAAAATTCTAGGTAGGAAAGAGGGCATAAGCAAGAGTTTAACAGTGAGATGATAGTGGGGCTATGTACCCCAGGATAGCTATTTAGGGAGGGGCAGACATTTTTCCCCACTGTGGGGTGATCCTGAATGCACTTGGACTGACCCTAGATTTCTCTCTGGAAAGGCCCAGCTGGACGACACTTGACTGGCAGCAGAGGTTGGGACAGAGAGACTAGAAGGATGGGAGCCTCAAACATTCCCAGTGGTAACCTCTGTGTGTTCAGTAGACGATCTGGCAAGAGGAAGCTGTTGAAAATTGCAGTCTGCATGTTGGACTCATCACAGAGACTGAGGAAAGATCTCATAGTGTTCTGTTGACTTGACGAGGCTTAACCCAAGAGAGACAAGAGCTAACCCTGAGCAAACATAACCCCAGCCTGATTGTCACCCAATCACTGCCTGATTTGGGTTGGCCACCCAATCACCCCCAAGCTCCACAGTTCTCTAGCATCAGGCAATGAGGGGTCACTTGCAACCCACTGAGAACTAGAAGTTTCCATCGGTAAGTAACTTGTGTGGGAGTTGGAAAAAGAATCGAATGAATGATGGTTGGTATCAAATTCAAAATGGCTTGCTCCACAAGCTTTGGAACAGATTGTTTGCAGGTTATTAAGCAGCCCATTAACAACATCACTGTTCCTGGACCGGTTTTCTGAAAGATGGAATCTAAGCCAGCTGGAGAAGCAGTGTTGCCTAGTGGAAAGAACATGGGCCTGAGAGTCAGAGGATCTGCGTTTTAGTTCTGGCTCTACATTTGCCTGCTGAGTGATCTTGGGCGGTCACTTAATGTCTCTGTGCTTCAATTTCCTCATGTGAAATTAGGGAATCAATACCCATTCACTGCCCCTGTTAGACTGTGAGCCCAATGTGGGACAGGGACTGTGTCTGACCTGATTATCTTGTATCTACCCCAGCACTTACTACAGTGCTTGGCACATATTAATGTCTAATCAAGTATCACAGATCCCACAGGTGCTACATAAACCTATATAGGAGGGAAACAGTGAGAGCTTTTTTTGTCTCTGGGCCCAAGATAAGGTGATAGTCTCCTGATTTCAAGGGATTGTTCCAAAAAGAGGCTGTTCCACTTTCCATTTTAAGTTTATCGGGAAATGTTTATATTCCAAATAGACCAAAACTTAGCAGACTTAATGGTACTGATCAAGCCCTTACTGAGTGCAACACATTTTACGAAGCACTTTGGATAGCCCAGCAGAAGCACAGTACCCATTCCTCGTCCTCAAGGTGCTTACAATCTCTTGTTTGACAAGCTTAATGGATGGTTCCCTGATAAATAAAAATCACTAACTCTGGGGATTTGCAAGCATGTTTTTCTTAAATCTTCTTGCCACTGGAGAAAAAGTTTAAACTACAAAGTTGGCAGCGGTGAAGAAGGTAGGTGGAGGGTAAGTTATTTTGAGACGGGTGAGGTGGAGAAAGAGGGAGAACAGGCCGAGGAATGCACAGGTGGCCATGATGGAGGAGGGGAGATCTCCCTCTCTTAGCTGAGGTCTGCATGGCCTGGGGTTTGGGCTGCCTCAACTGCCTTAATGCAGACTAGACCTAGAGTTGCCCTTCTACCTAACAAACATCATCACCTCAGGGTCCATTATGGAGAACAGAGACTGAGTGTCTGACTCCAGGAGGAAGGTATCACTATCACCATAATTTACCCTCTATTTCTTTACCCTGTCACATTAATAAGGAGACGTTGAACTTCTCCCTCCTACTTAGACTGGGAACCCCATGTGGGACAGGGATTGTGTCCAACTTTATTAGCCTATCTGTCCCATCGCTTAGAGCAGTGCCTGGCATGTAGTAAGTACTTATCGATAATAATTATTACTATTATTATTGAAACTACCTCTTCATACTACTATTATTATGGTACTCGTTAAGAATTTACTCTATGCCAAGCTCTGTTCTAAGTGCTGGGATAGGTACCAGTTAATCAGGTTGGACTCAGTCTCTGTCCCACATGAGGTTCACACCCTTACCCGCCATTTTACAGATGAGGGAACCGAGGCCCAGGAATGAGAAGTTACTTAATAATAATGTTGGTATTTGTTAAGCGCTTACTATGTGCAGAGCACTGTTCTAAGCGCTGGGGTAAACACAGGGGAATCAGGTTGTCCCACGTGGGGCTCACAGTCTTAATCCCCATTTTACAGATGAGGGAACTGAGGCACAGAGAAGTTAAGTGACTTGCCCACAGTCACACAGCTGACAATTGGCAGAGCTGGGATTCGAACTCATGAGCTCTGACTCCAAAGCCTGTGCTCTTTCCACTGCGCCACGCTGCTTCTCAAGATCACATAGTAGACACGTGGCGGAGTCAGGATTAGAACTCAGGTCCTTCTTAATCCCAGGCCCATGCTTTATCCACCAAGCCATGCTGCTTCTCTTAGAAGGGATGTGTAATCACAGCAGTGGTAAGGCTCAAGGAGTGTCAAGGAGTGCTTAGGGAAGCAGCATTGCATAGTGGATAGAGCACGGGGCTGGGAGTCAGAAGGTCATGGGTTGTAATCCCAGTTCCGCCACTTGTCTGCTGTGTGACCTTGGGCAAGTCGCTTCACTTCTGTGTGCCTCAGTTACATCTGCTGTAAAATGGGGATTGAGACTGTGAGCCCCATGTGGCACAGAGACTGTGTCCAACCCTATTTGCTTGGATCCACCCCAGCGCTTAGTATAGTGCCTGGCATATAGCGAGCACTTAACAAATGTCTTTTAAAAAAAAGAGTGTTGGAAGAGGAGTGGAGTAGAGACAGAGAGTATGTGCTGAATAGTCTGATGTTTGACTGGCATTTCCTTCTGCATTGCTTGAATGAAAAGCTGCAGGGCCTGTCTCTATTTTCTAGCCAGCTTCCTTGTTTCCTGATATGGTGAGTGAGGCCTTTGATCAAGGACAGGAACTCATTCGTTCGGTCAGTCATATTTATTGAGTGCTTACTGTGTGCAGAGCACTGTACTAATTCCTCTCCCAGTTGCTCCCCACAAAGCTGGTCAATCTGCTTTTGGGGTCCCACTCCTGCTGAAGATCTCCCCCACAATAGTGTCATTGAAAACAAAGACAGTCAATATTCACACACAAGCTTTTTTTCTCTAGGTCCGTTTTGTGAAGCCTCAAGAGAACACAGTTATACTTATAGAAAATGTGGCACTTTTATGAAGAGATACGGGATCAGATATGTTCAAAAGCTTGCTCTAGCAAATGGTTATTGCTATGAATCCATACAAATTCAGAAAAAATGAGAGATTTTGTATGAATTAGAATGTTTGAAATGAAACATCCACTTTTATGACAAACCCGGTAGCAGGGTATCTTTTCTAGATATAATCACCAAAGGCAACCAACTCCGTGTCGTCTTTCAGAGCTGTGAACTAATTACAAGTTCATCTTTCTGGCTATTAGTTTGGGGGCTTATGTCACAAGAGGTGTAAATCTTCTGATAAATGATTATTTTCAAGACAAGCAAACCTGCATTTCTGTGCAGGCTGTGTCTTTTCAGGATTTATAGGTCTCTGCCTTCATCTTGGAGTTACTTCATTTTTCCATGATGCATGACAGCAGATACAGAGGTTAAGGAATTCCTTGATCATTGCTAGATATGATCGCTGGTCTGCAGAGAAATTCTTTATAATATTCCAGAATGTGGGTTCAAAATTGACTTAGAGAATCCAATAAAGTTGCAAGCTTTGGCAGACATCCAAGTGAAATTTATAGTCTGGAAAAAATATGGGATTTCCATTGTCCTCTTTTCATTTTTTTTCTCCTCTATTGGATTTGCCTTTTGTGTGCACATGCAAATTCATCATGTTGCTGACCCAGGAGTTGGAAATAGCATTTTCATTGCGTGTATCTTTTGGAGTGTTTACACTTCGACTCTTTTGTGGCCTGAATTGTCTTTGACTCAATCCTGCACCATAAGTGGATTTCTTTCCCTCCCAAATGTGAGTTTAGAATGTGGTGGTAATGAAAGATTAGGTCTTGCTGGCAAGGAAGCCGCCAAATATGTACATAGCTGATGGGAACCTCGGCCAGCTAGATATGCAACCCCAGACCTCTGGCTCTCTACCTTGTCCCATCTGTGTCCTTTTGCATCTCTTTAGGACATGATATATTACGATGTAATCACATATATTGTTTCTGCTAATTCCTAGAAAGGCTAATGGGGGCAGAAAGCTAGCCCGGGAGTCTCTAATAGATTCCAATCCTGTTTGCTGGTCCTTCTACATTACAGGGAAAGACAAGAGATTTTTTTTTTCCCCCTTCTGATAATTGAAAACCTATCTCTTTCTTGCAGAATGGTTTTGCTATTGTAAGGCCCCCAGGCCATCATGCTGAAGAATCCACAGCCATGTAAGTACCAGGGAATACTGCCCATCTTGGAGCACCACGGTTACCTAGTCACCTGCACTGTTCTTGTCTCTGAAGCTCACTCTAATTGTTAACAGATGACTGAAAAGGCTTTCGAGGTACTCCCAGAAGCAGATTTATGGCCACAGAGATCATATAGCATTTAAAAAATGCCCAAACATTATTTATAACCATTTTCCTGGTGGATTTGCTTTCTTATTTCTCCGTTCTTCTCTCTTGCAAAGAGGGTTCTGCTTTTTCTAAAAAATTCAGTGTCAAATACTGCCAAATATTTGAAAGACAAGCTAAATATAGACAAGCTATTGATTGTCGATCTACTATGTATTCTTGGCATTTGCCGTGGATATAAATGGAAGATAATGAAAACGTATTTATTTGTCAGGCTTTCCTGCCTTTAGTGCTTACAATAATGGAGGCACACATTTCCTCTGAATTTGGAAACTCATTAAAATCAGGATGGCAGTTCTGAAACCATAAACATCTATGTTTCACTTTAATGGTGTTAACTGCAATTTAATGAGAAGAAGGCACAGATCAGGGCAACTTTTATGGTCCTTAAATGAATTGATACTTCCACAGTTAAAATACCCTAACAGAACTCGATTTTACTTTTCCCCACAGAATATAGACTTTAAACAGTCAGATGTGCTTTAGAGAATGCCGTTGCTTTGGTAACCAAATTGGCCACTTCCTCCGGTTAGCCATCGTTTCTCTTGTTGTGCAACATTGGTATTATTGAAACAAATCAGCATGTCATTCTCTCTGAAAAGTTTTCAAATCACTTATGCCACTTTGGAAGACTCCCCACAGGAAATCAAAGTGATTCGAAGATTGTATTGAATCTGATGCATTCTTATACAATAGAGCTATAATTTGTTTTACAAATGGTTTGTTTAAATGCGGAGGACATTTGGCATGTTGTCTATAGCATTTTTTGAATAATGAACTGGAGCTCTGCCTCTTTCTAGGAGGACAAACCCAGCGCCTCAGTGAGGGGGAGTTGAATGGTGATTTATGAGCCCCATTTTTGTTTTGCCTACAGTTCATGAGGAGGTGTAATAGGTTGTCTGACAAAGCATAGACAGGAAATGAACCCTGGCATCGGGACCTAACCTGTTACATCTGCACTTAATTAATTTTTGCAGGTGATAAAAGATTTAAAGACAAAATATGTTAAAGGTTTTTTGAAGTGCACCACTTAATAGTCTAAATCTTGTTCATATCTGCACTCATAATTAAATCTTATTGGGGAGTAATGGCCTTACTACATAGCACTTGGGCTCAGCTTTGGGAGTGCACAAGAAATTGGACCAGAAAGTGTGTTGCCCTGGGAAGAAATGCATTAAAATGAAGAGAAAGGAAATGGAAATCCTGACCTAATGATTTTCTAGGTCTTTGCCAGAGGAGATAACCCCACCCCACCTCAATCCCACTAGATTTCAGTCTGGAGATATTAAAACATTTTTCCACCATTAATAATTCATTGACATGTTTACACCTTTAGTGACATCAACTGTGGCTCATGGCTCACTGACTGAGGGAGGTGCATATGAAAGGGTGGGTGTCCTGGATAGATAACTATATAAGAGGGACTAAAATATGAAAAAATTAAAAAAGCTGAGGCTGAATGTACTTTTCACCAAAGTACTAACAGAAAAAATTCCAGAGACAGGCCTAATATGCTTCAGTACTTGTTCTGTGAAAGAGTAAATGAGTACCAATGTACTTGATGGAACTCTTAGCTTTATGTGTGGTGTTAGACTAAATATTCAATTAATATTTAATAAATAATGATTGAACATTTCCTGTGGGAAGAGCACGCTTCTAAACATTTGGGAGAGAACAATAGAACAGAATTAGCAGACAGAGTCCCTGTCTTTAATAAATGTACAGTCTAAAGGACTTCAAGGATTTCCCTGAATGAATTCAAAGACCAATAAGATCCAAGTAGAGAGAAAGGCTGCGTGGTAGAAGACTAGCTAAATTTAAAGGGGTGCAATATCAAAGATTATTAAACATTTACAGCTTATTAAATTGAGGAAAGGAGCCAGTGACAAAATGCCACATTTCTCCACACTATTAGCTAGATATTTTAATGAATATTTTAATAAAGGTATAGTCAATCACTGTTGTGAGGTTGCCTGGGGAGAGGATCTTCAATTGTATTTACTGAGCACTTACTACATGCAGAGCCATGTGCTGAGAACTTAGGAGAGCATAATACAACAGTTGGCAGATATGGTCCCTGCCCACAATGAGTTTATAGTCTGAAGATCAGCTTGTAGCCTAGAGACAAGTTTTCCATCTAGAGAGAATGTGCAGCATCTAGTTGTAAAATATGCTCTTGCTGATTTTGAAAGCAAGCATCTTCTTGCTGGGTTCTAATTCCAGATTTGCCACCTGTCTTGAGTGTGACCTGGAGCAAGTCACTTTACTTATCTCTGCCTCAGTTCCCTCATCTGCAAATGGAGATTCAATTTCTCTTCTCCCCCCTACTTAGATTGTGTGCCCCATATGTGGGAACTGATACTCTTATATCTACCCCAGTGTTTAGTACAGTGCTTGGCCCAGAGTAAGCGCTTAACAAATATCACCATTATTATTATGGAATCCTCTCTCTTCTCCATTAAGGGCTTTCTCCTTGAGTTGTCTTTCCCTTCCCTAACCAATGGAAAAATGACCCCAGAAGTGAAACAGATATGGTTTATAAATGTAGGGATTTTTTCGAGGTGGTTGGTGAGATCCCTATGAGAAGAATGCCTTCAGAGTGTGGATTCATGGCTCTTGAAATCCTACGGAACATCCGTTCCTTCATGAACTGTGGCAAATCCCAAGTGCTGCCATAGATTCTTTCTAAATAGGTGCCATTTTGAATAGCTGCTTCTCGTGCCTACTATTTTTTAATTGTATTTATTAAGCATTTACTATGTGCTAGGCACTGTGCTACAAGGTAATCAGGTTGGAAACAGTCCCCATCCTGCCTGGAGCTCAGTCTTAAGCCCCATTTTACGGATGAGGTAACCGAGACACAGAAAAGATAAACAATTTACCGGAGATCAGTCAGCCGATGAATAGCAGAAATGGGATTGAAACCCAGTCCTTTCGACACCTAGGCCCGTGCCCTATCCACTAGGCCACACTTCTTCTCTAAAGTTAGATGCTATTCCATTAACCTAACCTCTCTCAGTCACTTCTTAAAGCTTGCAGTGCAGGAGCCGGTTTGAGGGAATTCCCTCTTTTTCCCTTGCTGCTGGGGAGAATTTGTAAAAGTGTCATATGGCCCCAAACACACCACTTTCACCTGACTGACAGTTCCATTCTGCTGGAGAAAGGATAAAGGATGGAACTTCTTCAACCCCACAGGATCCTTGTCTCTTCTTCAGAGTCGGGGTTTTAACTAAGGAGTTTTCTCCAGTCTATTTTAGCAGGTGGTTTCTTCATGTTTAAAGCACCATTTAGCCACGTTTGGACCCATCTTTGGCTCAGTTCCAATCTAAGGGAGGTAATATGTGGTCCTACGAAAATGAGTCATCTTTTCAGGAGTGGAGCAGTGTATTCATTTTGGCTCTTTCACAAAGGTCTGTCTCCCTGGGTCTTTCACTTGTGGTGAGGTTAGATGGACTGACGAAGTGAGAAAAAAGAGAGGTTTTCTTCCCTTGTGTCAGTGGTTACCCGACCACAAAATTAGCACCTATTGCCTGTTCGGAGCCCATAGACTCCTGAACAGACCCATGCTTTTTAGCACAGTTTAAATTTTTCAGAATATAAATCCTACAATGAATGCCACTGTCTCGATCTTGATGACACCGGCAGACTAGAGCTTCAGAAACTTTTGACAAATTAAACCAAATTGGGGGTAAGTCAAGAGCAGGGTTGGCATCAGAGGGAAAGCAAGTAAGATGAATGGCTCAGGTGCACCACCAGCAGTGGGTGATGGGGATTGTACTCTCTCAAGCGCTTAATAAGTGCTGTGCACAGAGTAAGCACTCTATGATCGATTGATAGATGTCATGGGACAGCAGCCACAGGTACATTTGGGAAGTTCCCACTCTCTGGAAATGGAACTTTTTTGACTCGAAACCTGGAAGGCAAACACAGTGGCCCTGGAGTAAGGCAGGTGGACTAAGTATTCCTACAGAGAGACACTGTAGATTCAAGGGTCCAACTGTGATGATGCCATGCAGAATAGTAGAGAACAACAATGTATTTTCTGCCACAGCTCTGCCAATTCTTTGAAGCTGATCTTGATCAATCAGTCATATTTAATGAGTGATTATTGAGTGCAGAGCACTGTATAATACACCAATATGC
The DNA here is from genome assembly GCF_004115215.2 of Ornithorhynchus anatinus. NCBI lineage: Eukaryota > Metazoa > Chordata > Mammalia > Monotremata > Ornithorhynchidae > Ornithorhynchus > Ornithorhynchus anatinus. Next base: position 61,293,544 of record NC_041735.1, on the reverse strand, counting down.
AATATAGCAATATGAAACCCATTCCCTGCCCACAATAAGCTTACAGTCTTGGTCATTAAACTTAATTGATTAGGTGTCACTCTTCTTTCACTATATCAAGTTAACAAACTGGCCAAATTTGTTCAAAAATCTTGATAACATTTTCATTAGCTGAGCTTGCAAAGGAAATTCTGGAATCAATTTTCACTGTTTTTCCAATATGCAAAGGAGCTTAGACTTCAATATTGAAGATGCCTCATTGGGTTCTGTCTAGTTTCTAATATTAATTCTCCTGGCTTTGATGTTACCCCATTTTCAAGTTCATCTGATTTCCATAGTACATAATGCCACATGTATTAGAAAAACTGCACGAAAATCCTTGGGAGAACCAGGTCATACAGTACTCATTAAAGTTCAGAAAATAGAGACACAGAGAAGTTATAGTGATTTTCCCGAACATTCTAAGTTAGTTTCCTCAGCCAAACAGCCTATATTCCACTGCATATTTTCTTGGAGCATTGTTATTTCACAGTCCAATTTCTCTACCCTAGTACCCTGGAGTAAAAATACAATTTTGTAGTGAAAAGACAGCTCTATCTCTCTATTACTGTTGTCTGACTATTTTGTTTCTGCAGCCAGCATAAATGATATCATTTAAAATGAAGCCTCTGTTTAGTTAGTCCAAAGGGCAATTCATTTCCTTACTCTCCATTCCATTGCTTTTTTTAGGTTCACAGCAATTCTTGGCCATTTCATTTAGTGCTACAATTGAATATACAAGTCTTCCCATGCAGGATCCTGATGATGAGATGTTGAATTCTAGAGCAGCATCTCCAGATCTCTTTTTTTGAATATAAATTAAGATAAATGTCCAAATTAACATTCATTAAGTATATTAATGTGATAAACACTAGGGAAAGATTCAAGGATTTTAACTCAGACTTGGTCTCTGGACTATAGGAGCCATACTATCTAAACGTGTATTGTATAGGGTGTGATGGGACAGACACACAAGAAAAAATAATCAGGGTAATTTCAATAGAAACCACAGTTCAACAACAACCACAAAAGTTGTCATGTTGTATATTGTTGCACGCTCCGGTCTGTTAGTCCCAGCATCGTTGGGGAAGCAGCGTGGCTCAGTGGAAAGAGTCTGGGCTTCGGAGTCAGAGGTCATGAGTTCGACTCCCGGCTCTGCCACTTGTCAGCTGTGTGACTGTGGGCAAGTCACTTAACTTATCTGTGCTTCAGTTACCTCATCTGGAAACTGGGGATTAACTATGAGCCTCATGTGGGACAACCTGATTACCCTGTATCTACCCCAGTGCTTAGAACAGTGCCCTGCACATAGTAAGCGCTTAACAAATACCAACATTATTATTATTATCATAGTTCACCTTCTCAGTGGCATTGGTGGGCAAGGCTAAAACTGGATGAACCCAGTCATTAGGTGGTCTTGCCATCAACATCATCATCACCATAATTAAAAAAAATAATAATTGTGGGTATTTATTAAGTGTTGGGGTAGATTGAAGATAATCAGCTAAGATATAGTTCCTGTCCCACATGGGGCTCATAGTCCAAGAAGGTGGAAGAGCACATATTGAATCTCATTTTACAGATGAGGAAATTGAGGCTACAGCGAATTTGAGTGATTTGCCCGTGGTTACAGATGAGGCAGGTGGCAGAGCCTAGATTAGAACCTAGGCCCTCTGACTCTCAGGACTGTGTTCTTTCTACTAGGTCCCTCTGCTTCCCACAGAAGTATGCTCGGTGAGCTCTGGGCCGACCCTCCCACTGGTACTGTGAGGCGATGCCAGGCTTGGAGGCAGCCAAAGTTCCAATTGAAAAAGCAAAACAACTAGACAGGCATTTATAGTTATGGCCACAAGTTCCTCAGTAAAACTGAGCTGGAAACTGAAAGCCAGTGAGAATCTTCAATTAGATTTGGGTCCCAAGAGAAACAGAGAATCAGGTCTGTTTAATTCCGGAACATCTGAAGTACAGAAGTTTACAAAAAAGCCGTGTGCTTTCCCGCACCATATTATACCTGGATTTTCCCTTTTCACCCATAAAATCCTATGTGTATATAACTGCCACTCAGTGAAACAAGAGGGAAAAGAGGACTCATCAGCCACTCAGGTACAGAGATGCGCCAAGTATTTTTCATTGTATCATTCTGCGGTAGAGAAGAGGATTATTTTGAGGAATGGGGGCAGGTTGGCAATTGTATCATGTTGGGATTATGCAAATCAGATAAGGTCTCCCATGCTATCAACTTTCTGGCGTTTGATTTACTAGCTAATGAGCTCATATACTTCTGCAACTTCAACCCATGCTGTCATGATTTTGCAAAAATGAAGTATGAAGTCCTTTCTGCATCTGGCATCCCTTTTGATGTGGATCTAACTGCTGAGGGACTCCTAAGCGAACTGAACGTTTCAAGAGAGCCAATTTACTCAGCTGGTTGCAAAGCCTTTGACCTCAATAGTGGAACTTGGCAAATCAATGAATGCACTTATGTTTAGTGTTCTGTCAAGAATTGCGAAAATGCTCTGTAAACCATAGAGCCTTCTGCAAAATACTAGTTTGTAGTTTAAACACGAGTCTTTTTTCAGAGGCCAATGAGGCTAGTTAATTAAGCCTGAGGGGTTATGAACTGTTGGCAGTTAATAAGTCATAAAATTTCTCCATAAAACAGGACGCTAGATTCCATCGCTAAGGCAAGGAGTACAAAGAGCCGGTGTATAAATATCTAATTGTACAAAAGGACTGGGATTTCTCAATTGCTGCTCATCTGGAGTCTCTAGGGCATGCTCGCTGTGGTTTCCTGATTTTTAGAAGCCAGTTTAAAAAATGAGTGCATTAAAGAGTAATTTGCCTGAAAGTTCAGGAAGTCCAGGGGATGGCGGTGGTGGAAGGAGGTTGAAAAAGGAGAAAAGAAAGGGGGAGGGGGATGAACAGAAACGAAAGAAAAAGGGAGAGAGAAGGAGGGTGTGGAAAGAGGGGGCAAAAGGAATCAGAAGGGATGTCTCTGCACAGAGTTGGACGTTACTGCATTTGTCATCTTTTTTCTTTTTCCCCCTAGGATTTTCCCCATGACAACTGTACACAGCAGGCTTTTTTAGGCTGACCCCAGCAACCTGTATGTTTCAGCCCATCGCTATGATGAAGGCAACTTCTTCCCTGGCAGTGGAGCCCCAGATGAGGTTAGGTTTATTTCTTTAGAGCCCCATTTTTATTTGTATCTTTCAGGTAATTGCATGGCGTGATTGCCCCTAATTTTCTCGTCTTTCACTGGTGCTTTAAATTACACGAGATTACTAAGGTGTCCCCAAGGACTGCAGACCAGCTCAGAACAAGTGTATTACCCAGAGTACCGCTTGTCAAGCAGAGCTGGGCTGATTTGACATGTTGCTTGATGTTTATTTAAAGACTCAACATCTCTATCATTTCCTCCCTTCTTGTTTAGGTCCCTTTTCTTCTCCCCCCACCCAATATGGTCATTTTATTTTCTCTGCCCAGGTGGGAAGTTGCTTCGGGGAGGGATATAATGTAAATATTGCTGGATCAGGTGGTCTGGATTCCCCCCCATGGGAGGTATCAAGTGCCTTATGGCTCTCAGGTTGGTGTTCCTTTCCTTGAAGCAATCGATCATCCATGGGGTCAGTGGCCATTACCCAAGGCCAAAGCAAACCTAAGAGCACAGAGTACTGAGCGTATGGCTTAGTGGATGAAGCAGGGGCCTGGGTGTCAGAAACACCTGGGTTCTAATTCTGGCTCTGCCACATGTCTGCTATCTGACCTTGGGTAAGTCACAACTTCTCTGTGCCTCACTTGCCTCATCTGTAAAATGGGGATGAGTATGATGAGCCCCATGTGGGTCAGAGACTGTGTTCAACCTGATTAACTTGTATCTAACCCAGTGCTTAGAATAGTGCTTGGCACATAGTAAACTCTTAACAAATACCATTATTATCATTATTATTGTTATTATTATGGCCCCCAGATGAAACAACCTTTCTTTTCAGGTGGCCACAAAGCATTCTGCCTTCTGTGGGATGGGATGATGGTTTTTATGTGTAATTGCTTAGCTACTCCCATAAAATCTAGAAGAAATCATATATCTATGCCATTTCATCTTCCTTACTAATGTCAGGGTAGGGGTGAAAAGTAATATAGATAAAATGATCCAAGGGCTACCTAACCTCTTTTGAGGTGTAATATGTAACTACTTCTTCCCTCCCAAGTCCATCACCACTGTAACAAAACCAAGTAGAATCATGTTCCCAGAGACTTCATTAGTGGATTAAAGAAGGCAAATTTGCAAAAGTAGCGAATGGATGGGGAGCAATGTGGCCTAATGGCAGGGATTGTCTCTATCTGTTGCTGAATTGTACATTCCAAGCGCTTAGTATAGTGCTCTGCACAGAGTAAGCACTCAATAAATACTATTGAATGAATGAATGAATAGTGGAAAGAGCACAGGCCTGGGAATCAGGGACGTGGATTATAATCCCAGCTCCATCACTTGTCTGCTGTGTGATCTTGGAAGAGTCACTTAACCTTTTTGTGCCTCATTTACCTTACCTGGAAATTGGAGATCAGTACTGTGAGCCCCATGTGAGACATGGGTTGGGTCCAACTTTATATCTACCCCAGCACTTAGTATACTCCCTGGCACATAGTAAATGCTTAACAAATACCATTAAAAAAAGAAATAGCTCCCATGAGGTGGACTGATAAAAACATATAAATATGTACTCAAACTCCCAAATATCTGTAATTATCCCTTCTCATGTGAAGTGCTTTACAATAATTTAAACCCCAATTACTGGATGGTGATCACTTTTATGGCTAGAATAATCTAGATGATAAAGCCTTAGTATAAGAGAAGGATTTAGAAAAGGAAGATGTTGATCAAGACTGCCTTTAGGTATTTTTCTTATAAAGGGTGTGGCTATTTTGGCAGAAACACAGAAGATACGTGTATCAAGTAGATCACTCTCTTTCCAGTATCTAAATTCCCTTCATTTTACTTCACATTATCGCTAACAGATTTGTTTTGTAAAGCAAGAGGCAAGAGAAGAGACTGGATCTCAAACTTGTCAGTCCTTTTCCAGCTCTAAAGGTGATTAATCTAGCTGTGCAGTATGTCAAAGGGTCAGATACGATTTTTATTTGGAAATCAAGAATACCAGGTACATTTTCAATAGGCAGGTATGATTTCTGTGAATTGATTTGAGGTCCTTTGATGGATTTTTACAAGCCTGTATTGAACACACCACTTTTTTCTTCACTGAATCAAAAGGTGTTGTCCTATGGCTTAGAATGGGGTGGCACATGGAAAATGCCCTTGCTATATTTTAAAAGGACAAGTTTCTAGAGGTCTTAGTTGAAAAATGGCTTTACTATCAGTAGCACCATTTGTTCATTCATTCATTCATTCAATCAATAGTATTTATTGAGCACTTACTGTATGCAGAGCACTGTACTAAGCACTTGGAAAGTACAATTCAGCAATAAAGAGCAATCCCTGCCCACACTGGGCTCACAGTCTAGAAGGGAGGAGACAGACATCAAAACCAGTAAAACGGGCATCAATATAAATAGAATCATTGATATATACACATCAAAACAAGTAAACAGGCATCAATATAAATAAATAGAATTATAGGTGCATACATATATACAACTCCATCCACCATCACAACTTAAAATTAAGGAAATCATGACTAAAATATATAACATCAGAGCACTACTGTATGTAAAATGGAAGGGTATTAAATGAGTCTTTATTGTGATCCTTTTTGAATGGTCCCTATAGTTACGTTTGTCTTAATTTGCAACATAAAATTGCCTAGCATATTACCATCTCTATACTACTAAAGAAATGATTTTTCATTTCACTGATGCTATTTGCTGTCTGTTAACTAAAGGGACTCCTGCAGGTTGGTAGGCCCAAATTTTACCCCCTTTGAATGTTGCCTTTATTTACTGGCAAGATCAGTCTGGTTCCTTGAATGAGCTTTTGTGTAAAAAAAAAAAAAAAAGCCAACAACAAAAAACCCCCAAGGTCGGCAGCCTGTTTTAATAAAACACACAGCGTTGCACTAAGGTTTGTTAGCCTTCAATAACAGGTGACTGTAGCTCATTGGTCTATAAAGCAGAATTCTTATAAATTTCTTTTACTGCTGTACAACTACTGTAATACTTGCATCTTGACTTTAGAATGGAGCACACGGACCCAGTGGGATATCACAGTTTATAATCCAGGCCTGCAAGTGCTCACATCCCAAAGTAAATGAGAGGATGACCGTCTTTATCAGAGGTCCTTTGAATACCTCCATTCCTTTAGAGGAAGGGGTTACTGAGCTGAACTTTACCGTTCATTATTGTTCCTGGGCTAAATTGTTTTAAAAGAACCTACTACTCAGGATGGATTGCTGGCTGAGCATTCTGAGGAATTCTTAGCTAGAGCGTGGGTAAGTCAGTGGTATTTATTGAGTGCTTCCTGGGGTACTTGTGGTAATAGTGGTCATAGTAGTTCATTCAATCATATTTATTGAGCACTTACAGTGTGCAAAGTACTGTACTAAGCGCTTAGCAATAGTACTATTTATTAAACACTTACTGGGTGTTGATGACTGGGAGAGAACACACAGGTGGGAAGTTGATAAGACTTTACTGAAGACACAACGAGCGATTGTCACCATCTGTTGCCGAATTGTACATTCCAAGCCCTTAGTACAGTGCTCTGCACATAGTAAGTGCTCAATAAATATGATTGAATGAATGAATCTCCTTCAAGAGGGCTTCCCTGACTAAACCTTCATTTCTTTTTCTCCCACTCCCTCTGCGTCACCCTGACCTTTTATTCACCACCTCCTTCAGCAACACAGCAAATATGAACATATCCATAATTTATATTAATGTCTGTCTCCCCCTCTAGACTGAGCTTCCCTTGGGCAAGGAATGTGTCTCTTATATTGTTATATTGTACACTCCCAAGAGCTTAGTATAGTGTTCTGCACACAGTAAGTGTTCAATAAGTACGATTGATTGACAAAGGACATATACTCCCTATCCCTTCCAGAGCTCATAATCTAAGAGTGTAAGTGGGAAGAAGGAACTGTATACAGGCACATAAACTTATGATAAAAAATAAACCACAACATAGACAAATAAATAAAATGAAACAACAAAATCATTAGGGTGATGTGGCTAGAAGGGAAGAATTTAAGACTCCTCAAGGTGTTCACCTGTAGCCAAGGCAACCACTTCAGGAACTCAGCTCTGTCTTTTTCTGGCTCTGTGACCTTGAGCAACTCATTTAACTTCTCTATGCCTCAGTTCCCCTCTCTGTAAAATGGGAATAAAATACTTCTCTCTCCCTCAGACTGTGAGCTCATATAGGGCAGGAACTGTATCCACTTTGTTTTTCATGTAACCTAGAACTTAGCAGAATGTTTGTTGTTTATAAATATTATGTTTATCCTTTTAGTGTGGCCTATTGGCAAGAGCATGGGCTTCGGAGTCAGAAGGGCCTGGGTTCTAATCTCACTCTACCACGTCTGTTAGTGACCTTAAGCAAGTCACTCCACTTCCCTGTGCCTCTCTTACCTCCGCTGTAAAACAGGGATTAAGATTTTGAGCCCCATGTGGGACGGAAACTGTGTCCAACCTAATTAACCTGTGCTTGGCACATAGTAAGTGCTTAGCAAATACCACAGTCATTATTATTAGTAGTAGTAGTAGTAGTAAATAGCATTGAGGGTGCGGTTGGGGGGGAACAAAAACCATCTCTAACTCCTAAATCTAAATATAATGGCATTTCTTAAGCATTTACAATGTTCCAGGCACTGAGCTAAGGGGGACAAGCAAAATGTATTGGAACAGTCCCTATCCCAACTAGGGCTCCCAGTCTCAATCCCCATTTTACAGATGAGGTAACCGAGGCTTAGAGAAGTGAAGTGATTTGCCCAGGGTAGCAGAAGTTTACCTGAAAGTCATTTTCAAACAATCATAAATGTTTGTGTGCAGACCCCTAAGCTAATCGAAAACATTATGGAAGTAGCTTATCTGGAGCCATCACGACTCCTTCTTTGAGTGTATTTGGGTCACAGCTGATTGGGAAGAGCACGGGCTGGGAGTCAGAGAACCTGGATTCTAATTCCAGCTCTGCCACTTGTCTGATATAAGACTGTAAGCAAGTCGCTGAACTTTTCTGTGCCTCAGTTTCCTCATCTGTCAAACAGGGATTAAATCCTACTTAATCCTATTTAAAGCTGATTTACCTGTGCTGGGTAGCGGTGCCATGGGAAGGAATCAAAGGTGGATGATCACAGTGATCAAAGCATTGATCAAGAGCAACGGCAGAGACTCAAATTATTGCTGAGTGGAAGAAGGCAGTGGTAAACCAATTCCATACTTTACCCAGAAAACTCTAGGGACACACATACCGGAATTACTTTATGAGAGAAGACGGGATGTTCTGAAAAGGGTGTGTCCATGTAGTCACTATAGGTCAGGAACGACTCGACAGCATTGAAAGAAGAAGAAATCCTGTTTAGACTGTGAGCCCCATCTGGAACCGGGGCCGTTTTCTGAACTGATTATCTTGTGTCTACCCCAGTGCTTAGTACAGTGCTTGGCCCATAGTCAGTGCTTTAACACATACATTACTATCATTATAATGATGATTATTATTTTTATCATTATTATTACTACTTCAATGATAAGGAACAATTTTATTCCTGTTTCAACCTGCAGAAAGAACAGATTGTGATTTAGGGCGTTGAGCTTGGATCTCTTCATTTTTACACAACTTTAGCCAAACCATCATCTTATCTCTGAATGTGCCATCATCATTACTGAACATGATATCAGAGTCAGAAAGGTCACAGTTCTGAGCAATGTGCTGGTGGCAGTAATAAAAATTAATGCAATATTCCTTGAGAATTGACACTATTGCTCTGCAAGGCCATTAAGGGAAAGAAATTTGATAGGTTGTCCGCTCTCTGCTGCTTCCTCCAAATAATTGCATAAAATTGGATGAGCATTTCAACTTCTCATTTATGGGTCACTTTTTATTATTTTAGCATTTAATAATAATTATTATAATAATTGTGGTATTTGTTAAGCACTTACTATGTGCCAGACACTCGACTAAGTACTGGGGTCGATATCAGATTTGACACAGTCCGTGTCCCAAGAGGAGCTCACATTCTCAATCCCCATTTTACAGAGGAGGTAACTGAGGCCCAGAGAAGTGAAATGATTTGCCCAAGGTCACACAGCAGACAAGGGGTGAAGCGGGATTAGAACCAACAACCTTCTGACTCCCAGGTCTGTGCTCCATCCACTATAACATGCTGCTTCTCTTCACTCTTGGCAGTGTAGAAAAAAAGACTATCTTCAGTCTCCATAGAATAACGAAAACTAATGAGGTTTGTCATTATTTGCAAAACTGCTTAAAAAAATCCAAAATCCAATCAATCAGTAGCATTTATTGAGCATTTACTGTGAGTAGAACATTGTACTGAGTACAGTAAAATTAGTAGACCTGATCCCTGCCCTCAAGAAGATTTCAAATGAGTAGGGAATATAGACACTAAAATAAATTTCAGATAGAAGAAAGAAGGAAAGAGGAAAACATGAATGGCTTACTCAGACATGAATATCTACATCAACTTTCCCCTTAATATATCCAAATAATAATGCTAGTAATAACCATAGTAATTGTAAGTGCCAAGCATTGAACTAAATGCTGGGGTAGATATAATAATAATAATGGTATTTGTTAAGCATTTACTACGTGCCAAGCACTATTCTAAGAGCTGGGGTAAATACAAGATAATCAGATTGGACACAGTCTGTGTCCCATATGAGGTTCACAGTCTTAATCTCCACTTTACAGGTGAGGAACTAAGGTACACTGAAGTTAAGTGACTTGCCCAAGGTCACACAGCAAAGTGGCGGAGCCAAGATTAGAACCCAAGACCTTCTGACTCCCAGGCCGTGCTCTATCCACTACACCATGCTGCTTCTCAGATCAAAGTTCCTGTCCCTCCTGGGGTTCACAGTTTTAAGGGGAAGAGGGAGAACAGACATCGATTCCCCATTTTACAGGTGAGGAATCTGAATGAAGCTGGGTGGAGTTAAGTGCTACCAAGGTCTCACAGTTGGCCATAGTGAAGGCAGGATTAAAATCCAGGTCCTCTGACTCTCAGACCCATAATCCAGGTCCATTCCGGATGAGAATGAGTATTTCCATCAATCAGTGGTATTCTTTATCCCTCTAGGTTTTAATACCACAATTGGAACCCTGACAATCTCCCTATTCACTAGGGGTGGAGAGTCAAGATAGAGAACGAGGTTCTCTTTTAGAGAAATTTTTCTTTTCTTGGTTTTTGGATTTTTAGTGGAGTTTTTCAACTATTGTTGGAATGATACATTCTGAGGCATACTGAAGTCATTGCTGAATATTAGATGGTAAGTGAACTTTTAGGTTCTGAAAAGGTGGAAGAAAAACCGCCGGTAATACAGTAAGTACTTCCAACACTTAAAACTGAGTTTCCAGTCTGTTGCAAAGGGCTGTGGTTGATGCTTGCCAGCATAACTACTGATTCACAATTGTTAATAACATTCAAATTACATTCTTCTGTCTATAGTCTGTATTTTTTCCAGGGGTTCTCAAGAGATTTGGGGAAACAGGGTGGGATCTCTTGAAACAATTTGCCAATATGAAATACTGTTCATATCTTTTTTGGCCTTTTACTGTCACCTCTCCCAGACCATTTATCATAGCTCTCTGGGCAGGTCCAAATTGTCTTTAGCTGGGAAATATGGAGAAAGGAGGGGGTTTAAGTAGTGAACTTTTCATTCAGCTATGGGAATGAAACTATAATGACTTTGGCCTATGAATATTATTCTTTCAACAAAGTGCCTCAAATATGAGCCTCGTGTTGGCAGAATCTCCCTTATGACTCACCGTCAGAATTCTATTGCCAATAATTCAGCTAGATCATCAAAGACAAGAATCAGAGTGGGTCACAGGAAAAATGTGTAGAATGAAAATCTTTGGAAATCCTTATAAGATCAACTCTATCTGCGCTTTAATTTCAGGAATAAGAGCATTAAAAAGCCAGGTTTTTCTTTCATCTGGGAACACATTGTACCAATTTTCATCAAAAATTACAAACAATTTCTAGAGGTGCATGTCTCCAGAAACCCTTAGAATTTTTGCTCTTTGACCCCTAAGTAAATTGATCTTCTACACACCTGTCCAGCACGGAAACCTTGAAAATTTCCTTTAAAGCAATATTACAACCCAGGTGAAAATATCTAACTAATATTTAGAATTATTGGACAAAAGAATAATGTTAACCAAAGGGAAAGACATGCTCATTTAGAACGTTTATAAGAAATACATCACTTTTACTTGGAAGAGCTGAGTTTATGAGATGACCTAATTTTTCATCTTCCTGAAGAACATCACTGGAGTCAAAACACCAATCACTCCTCTAATAATTATGAAGTTATTCAAATAATAAAGAATGATCAAAATGCCGGACATATTCAACAAGGTATTTTCACTACCAATCCTCTCCAAAGAAGAATTAATTTACGTCTAGGAATGATTTATTTAAATTTCCATGATGAAGGCCTAAAATACATCTTTACAAGAAATCTTCCCAACATATGCTTGCTTAAACAGGAAAGTTGCCTCTACCAGTCACACTTCAACATTCTGTGACTGAAAGTTAACAGAGCTCACAGATTGCCAAAGGAGCTCAGATGAATTTCACAGCATTAAATAATCTCCTTATTTAGTGTTCATACAGTTATTTCCAGGACCATATTGATATGTTATAATCATAGCGGAATGTAAACATGATGAAAAACGGTTGATTTATAGCTCCTCATCATCAAATGAATGCTTTGGCAGAATCCTAAACCAAATTATAAAATATTCAACCTCAGAGCAAAGTGAATTTCCACATACAACTATTTCACATAAACTTATCGGCAAACTCTTGATGGCATCTTCCTCGAAATGACTTTTCAGACACTATTGACTCCCTTTTGATGAGTGACATCTCATATCCATAGACCTGAAAAGAAATCATGAATTGGAATTTTCATTCTCTGAATGAAAAATAAACTAGGAAAGTGTACTTACCAAGCGCTTAGTACAGTGGTCTGCGCACAGTAAGCGCTCAATAAATACTATTCAATTAATGGAGTGACCTTTTTTTTCTTTTAATCCATTTTAGTACTAAACTAAAGCTTGCTTTATTATCATGCTTTTGGCTTTATAAATCCTAGTATTCTTTTGGAATAGTCTGATTTAGGAATGACTGAAATTTTCATTTCTACTTGCTCACTGGGGAGAGAGTGCGGAAAATAGTCCTCAGCATCACAAGGGCAGCAATCAAATCATTCACTTGTACACATTTATTGAGTGCTTATTGTGTGTCAAACACTCTACTAAGCTCTTGGGAGAGTACAGTATAACACAGTTAGTAGACATGTTCCCTACCCACAATGAGCTTACAGTCTGGAGGACTAACTTACGGTCTAGAGGATGAGCTAGATGATTTCAAAGTTTTATTTCATTTATCTTTTCTTTCATTTGGATGTTTATATGGATAAATTGACTTTTTGCTACCCAAGATGCTTCATTTTTCCTCTTTTTCTGGTTGATCCAGCTTTTGAACACAAAACTTAAAGTTTATTTAATGTGCCAGGATCACTAAACTCAAACTCTGTTTCAGGCAAAAATTAATTAGTGATGGCTGACTTTTCTAGAATGCAGTTTCCCTAAGTGCAATGAGAGAGAGAAGGGAAGGAGCAGAAAGTGTAATAAAATGTGGCATGTGTCAAGTTTATGAGGTTCAGTTTAAATGATTTGATTAAGTCGTTAAACTTCTCAGGGTGCATAGTTTTTGAAGAACTGAAATGGACCCAAGATTTGTCATCATTATTTTTCCATTTTACTCATTATATTTTAAACACTACAACACATCAAAAAGTATCTGATTACATTTAAATAACAAATGAAAAATTGATAACAAATGTAATTATGAAAGAAGGGTAGTACCAAGCTAGTACTATTATTATTTTAGCTAATGTAATGTGTTTCCCAATTTCAAGGTAGGAAAAAAAAAGCCAGTAAGATTTCTCCATCCTGCCCCTATTTTGCCCCTCTGTCATCTAGAGGTGGAAAAAAATAAAGGGAAATTCTTTAAAGATATCTTGAAGGAAGTAAAAATGAAAGGAAAGATGAAAGAAACCAACCCCATCACATTTAGGTTAAGCAAACTGATCACAAAGTCCTGAAAGTCTAAATGACTTGTCCAGCTCCAACTTAAAATTTTGTTGTTTCATAATAGCATACGAGAACGACCCAGTACCCTGTTAAATATCCACATGTTCTCTTCTGAACCTGCCCCAGACTGTAACCGAACCCTGGAGTTGCAGCCTGGTGCTTTAGGTATTCTTTAATTGTTCGATGAGGGTGGATACTTTTATTTCAAGCCTGTTCTTTGGGATAAGACTCAAGTATCATTTCATGTACAGCAGATACGGAGCTGCTTAGAGGCATCATTGTACTTCATGCCTCCTTTAGTTAACACAGCAAATGAGGCAGCCACCATTTTTTCCTGTAATACTTCAAAAAGGGGGGAAATAAAGGTGAGTTTTTTTCTCCATTAAAACACATCCTCTATTGGCTAGAAATGTAGTGTGGGAGGGCCTGTGGGTGTGCCCAAATGTTAATGTGCATATGTTTGTCAGCTGTCCCTATGGTTTTGAGGCTGTGAGCTCAGAATTGTCATGTGTTTGTGTGAGTGAACATGATGCTGAATGGAAAGGCAGTGCAGGATAGCCCCGAGAGATGGGCAGATTTGTAGATAGGGAATGTGATGTGGGATTTGCGCGTTTTGATGTCTTGTGTGTGTGCGATACTTGTGCTATGTATGTTTCATTTTATCTCCACCTCCAAACCAACTGAAATGGTGAATCCTACTCCACATCAATCTGTCCCTAAAATATATCGGACCAGTGTATTAGGGCATTTTCTGAGTCCCCCTAATCCTTTCTCTCTGAATTTCTCTCTCTAAACTGCAGCCGCTTACTATGTTACTCGCTGTAGCTTCAGAAAGCTCCCGAGGAGTTACTTCTCAGGATATTTCAGCAAATATTCCATGTGAGCTTGGACTGGAGTCTTGGGCTATCGATCTCCCTGAACTAGCATTCGTAACGAAGACCGGCACTATAACTAAAATGCAAAGACTGTATACTTTGACATCATTTCCAGAACCCAAACGATCTTGTTAAACTTGTTAGCCTAGATATCATCTTGACAACAGAGGAAATACGATTATTGACCAAACTTAAGCCCGCCTTAGACGCTATCACTTCAAACAGAGCCAGGTCATTAGGACTTCACTGCATCAGAAACAGTATACATGTTTGGCTGCTTTATGAACTGTCGCTTTCAAAAGTATGAAGAAACATAAAAGTTTCTGAAAGTTCCATTATTACTCTATTTCTAATAGCTTTCTCTGACAAACCAAATAAATTACTGGATGTATTGGACCTCTGAGGCTGGGGGCAAAGAATGGAAAAATTATTTACAAAAGCTTGAAAATATTTAATCACCAGAGGCAGGGGGGGCAACAGTGTTTTAATTAGCAGGTCTTCGGGCCATTGGCTGGCTGGAGGCTTTCTCAAACAACCACACAGACGCACTGAATAGCTGTTTGCCAGCCTTAGGGTCAGGCCTGAGATGAAACAGATAAGATAATTGGCTCTAATGAAATCCAGAAGGCCTTGGCTTTCTTGTTTGAGCTTGGATTTGAAAAGTGCGTGTGGAAGTGGGGCTTAATTCAAACCAGTCCTGAACTGGGTCCGTTTCTCAGTGACTTTGATATTGTTTGAAGTTCTAAAAGTGTTCGCCACACCACTAGCCTGCTGGGTTGGGCCTCCCCGGTCACCTTAATTACTAAGCTTTATTGCTGACTTTACTACACAGGAAAGGAGCCATTATATGTTCCATCAACATCAGCTCTTCTCAGATTGGAGGAAAGGGCAGGGTTAAAGGCCACTGTAGGAAGGCAAAAACTTCACTTTGAGGTAGTCGGATCATTTACCAGGGTTGGATTTCACTGGGTTATGCGGGTACATTCCTCCCAACACAGAAGCACAATTTCCATTTTTCAAACAAGTGATTACTTTTCAAAACATTTTGTTTGTGCCTATTGGGTGGAAGTGAGATTGATTTTGGGGTGCTGGGACAATTTCAAACAATTTAAAAAAGCTCCTCAATTAATCATTGCACCAATAAATTCTGGTGGAAATGGGGAAGAGGGAGGAATTATTATTTATGCTCTTTTGAAATGGAAATCAGTGAGGAGATCTCTAGGGACAGGTGGGACACTGAAACACCTTAAGGAGTTAGGAATCTCACCGAGATCTTCAAGATCGGGGCCCGGCTTCCACAGTAGGGGCCGTGTCCGAAAGGGTTAATGGAAACATTATAGCAGCCAAACAAAGGCCAATGGGTTCAGACTCCCTCCCCTCTTCTCCGGACACCTTACTGTCCTTCTTCCATGTCTTACTTGGTGACTTTGCAGTGTGCGAGATGATGAATTAGCAACTCTTCAAATCAGATTGCCTGCCTTGCTTGCAGATTTTATACTTAGATGAAGAGAGAACCTATCATTTTACTCTGCTCTTCACAAGTTCCTATTTCAGTGCTCTGCACCAAGTTACACTCAGTAAAGGCCGCTACTCCTAGATCCGTCTCTTCCCTCTCAAATCTTCCTCTTGGTTGATGCTAGTGAGGCGTTGCTGAGAAATGGCTTGGTCAGTCCCATCGTTCAAGAGAGCTGAAATCCATGAGCTTCATTTCTCTCCGTCACAGTTTCTGCAGCCAGTCATGGAGGTCAGCAGGATGAAGGTGGGGTGAGGTCGAGGATAGAAGTTAAACAGGCCTGGGTCGCTGGGATCGTTTGACCTTTAAGGCCAGATTTTGCTCCACGATAGATATCTTAGGTGGAAGTGTCTGAGCAAGACCAACTCCAGGTTGGCAAAAGGGTAGGTTGTGTGGAGAGCTCCCACTTCTTGGAAAGGAGCTGAGAATAACTGGCCAAGGAGGCTCAAAGATAGGCGATATCCAGAACCTTTTTGTGTTACTGTTAATACTCCGAGTGGAGAGAATTTAGGCTAGGATTGAGAAAATCATAGCCCTTGGTCTGTTCACCCTTTCCTCATCAACTCAGCATGACCCATGCTCTTTAGATCATTTTTCTGTCTTAGTTTCTTACTAAATAGGCCCCTGTTATGTCAGACCCTAACTGCTAAACTCAAGATGGAGAGGAAAAAGGAAGAGAAAGGGGGCAGCACTATCAAGAGAAAGGGCCTCTGGAAGATTCTAAATGAATTTTTCTGCCCTGAAAAATTCACCAAAATCCAGCAGCAACTCCTGGCTGGCATGAAGAGAAAGAGGTTTTAAAACAACTTTCAATAAAGTAACCATTTTACCCTTGATAAATTTTCTTCGGGGGCAAATTATTGTTCTTAATAATGAGACCAGAATGGTGATATTTCACAATCTCTGAGAGCAATTTGTTACAACAAAGTATTTGCATTTACCTAAAAAGCCAGTATTTCGGCTCATATACCGGCTCGTATATCAGAAATGAATTTGTTTGTGCGTGTTCGATAATGAGCAACTCATTGAAGCCAGAAACGTTAATGATTAATTTGCTTTACAGGTAAATGCAATAAATCTGATGTCTCCCTTGGAAAGTTGTGCTATAAGGCTGTGTTTGCATCCTATTGCTTTAAGGTGGAGTTTTTCATTCAAATCCATCAGATTCCTTTCGAGAAAATGCAGTCTAGAATAGCTAGTAAGAATAGAATAGATAGTAAGAGATTAGTGATCTTATGCTTTTCACTGAAATATAGTGGGATGCTTTGTGGAAACACCCTAGTACTAAATAGGATTCAGATCTCCTGCATGCTAAGTCCAAATAATATTATTAGCAGTATTAATAACAGCATTCAGTACTCTGTACAGAAAACAGAGTACTCAGATTCACCAATCGTAGCCCACTGCACTCATTATCGACAAAAGCAGAATAGACTTACCCAGAGATATAGCAGACTCAGGCTATATACACAACAAAAATTCTTTAGCTCCTAACTTTTAGATATTTTAGTTGGTTTTAGAAATCATTAAATTTTGTCTTTCCACACTACCCAGCTATCTCCATCCCTAATTTACTTTGCCAGAATTATTTTTATCTTATTCAATCTTGTGAGTATTTTTGACTGTTTGCTTTAACAGTTAATCACAAGGGGATCTATGTACGGAAATACAATTTGATTAAGAGCTGACACAGCTGCACTGAAGTAGATTCCTGTTTTCTAAATTTTTGCATTTCCAGTAAAATGTCAATATTTGGTCAACTGTCTGAAATATATATGAAAGAATATTATTTCTGTTTATTTTCTTAATAGAATATATTGAGTGTTTATTGTGCATATAGCATTATCTGGGGAAAATACGTTAGAATTAGTAGACGTATCTCTGCCCTCAAGGAGTTTACAATCTTATCTTTGATGTGTTACTTTCCTATGTTTCTTCTGTGGACACATTTGTCATATTCAGTCTGCAGTTTGTCAACCCTGGTCTCTGCCACTAGTGCAAGAAAACTCTAGCTACATTTGTCCTTCCCTTTATTAATCATCCATCTGTGTTATAAAGAGAAGTTATAACATTTTTGTTACATAGTCACTCAAGAGCAGCAAACTAGTCTGTGCTATCCTCTTTCTCCCAAGCAAGACCGCTCAAGACTCTAAGGCTGAACTGTTAGACATTCCTAAGGCAATTATATTTATTATTTTTATTATTATCGTTATTATCCTTAATATTAATAATGACAATAATAAAATGGAATTTAAGTGATTACTATGTACCAAGTGCTGGAGTAAAAACAGCATTCATTCATTCATTCATTCATTCATTCATTCATTCGTACTTATTGAGCACTTACTGTGTGCAGAGCTCTGTACTAAGAGCTTGGAAAGAACAATTCAGCAACAGAGACAATCCCTACCCAGAATGGTCTCACAGTCGAGAAACGGGGAGACAGACATCAAAACAAGTAAACAGGCATCAGTAGCAGTCAGATAAAAAGTTCAACCCCACATTGGGCTCACAGCCCCTTTTACAGATGAGAAACCTGAGGCACAGAGAAGTTATGTGATTTGCCCAAAAGACACCTTGGGCTAGTGGACAGAGCACAGGCCTAAGGGTCAAAGGATGCGGGTTTTCATCCCATCTCCACCACTTGCCTGCTGTGGGCAAGTAACTTAACTTCTCTATGTCTCAGTTCCCTTATCTGCAAACTAGAGGTAAAGCGGCTGTCCTCACATATCGTGAGCCCCATGTGGGAAAGGAATTGGGTCCAGTATGCAAATATTGTGTCTATTGACTCTGTTTTATTGTACTCTCCCAAGCATTTAGTAAAGTGTTCTTAGTAAGTGCTTGATAAATACTACTGATTGATTGTATACACCCCAGCATGTAGTACACTGCTTGGTACATAGTAAGCCCTTAACAAAGATTAAAATGATCATTATTCAAGGTTACCCTGCAGACAGTTGGCCAACCCGGAATTAGAATCCCCGTTTCCTGGATCCCAGTTTTGTAATCTTTCCACTAGGCTATGCTCTTTCACCAACTGTAATGATGTCTTACTAGCCCTTGTAAAAGACCATCCCCTAACCCTCTCATTGACAGAGAGAGAAAAAAAATGCAGCAACCGATCACACTGGGGGAAACACAGTCATGTAGTGTCACACAAGTATACGTCAGAGATGCAAAGAAATTCCTCTTTGGTCACAAAATCTTGTATTGCATTAATAGAACAATGATAAAAGTGTGTAGAATCCAATTCTAAAAATGGCTCAGAAAAACCCCTAGCTAGACTTAAGTAATAGAAGCTAGCTGAGGAATTCAGAGCAAAGAGCTTGCTTGCAGAAACTACCCTGAGAGGTAATGGTTTTGACATAGGAATTCAACTGGGACGCATTTTTCATTTCAGGGCACATGCCGAGTGCTTTGGTGTGCTGTAGAGGATCAAAGAAATTGATTTTTTTTCTCCCTTTCCTGACTCTGTTCAGTTTGAAAGGAATAAAAAAAAAGGATAAAGGGAAGGGAGACATCACAGAAAATGAATGGTAGCCTTAGTAGTTGAAAAAAATAGTGGTCAAAGATAAAATGGGAATAACACGCTTCTCTATTGTTGGGTTTTGGGTGTGAAAATTCTGCACCTGCGTGTTAACAAGGTCAAAGTCTGGACTGAGGTAAAGCTCAGAGATCATATAGTTCCATGATTTCTTCTAATGCCTAGGGTTGCTTTAATGTTATTCACAGGTACAGGGTTCATCTTAATCAGAATGATTTGTGTTAATGAAATGAAACAGAGAAAATATCCTTGAAGACCTAATCTCTTTTAAAGATACTGAATAAATAAGGTTAGGTCTTTGTATGATTAGTTTTATTAAACCAAATGGAAGGCATGAGTAAACAACAGAATACAGTTTTCTGATCTTAGGTCACGGTTCGAGACTCCTATGAAAAAAAGCAGCAATTCCATCTACAGTTTACTAAGCTTCCTATGGGGTTTCTATCCACCAAACTAGCACATTTCCCCCTTTCAAAGCCCTCCTGAAAGCTCACCTCCTCCAGGAGGGTTTCCAGAGTGAGTCCCCCCTTTTCCTCTGTTCCTCCTCCTCTCCGCATCACCCCGACTCCCTCCCTCTGCTCTATCCCCCTCCCCACCCCACAGCACCTGTGTATATATATTTATTATTCTATTTATTTTATTAATGATGTGCATATGTGTATAATTCTATTTATTTATATTGATGCTATTGATGCCTATATACTTGTTTTGCTTTATTTTCTTGTCTGTCTACCCGTTTCTAGACTGTGAGCCCATTGTTGGGTAGGGATTGTCTCTATTTGAGACCGAAATGTACTTTCCAAGCGTTTAGTACAGTGCTCTGCACACAGTAAGCCTTCCATAAATACTGTTGAAATGAATGAAAGGATAAAATGTCTGTCCAAACTGTTTTACAAGTACATATATAATCAAATAATCAGAAGTACCTATTGAGCATCTAGAGAAGCAGTATGACATAGTGGATACAGCATGGGCCTGGGAGACAGAAGGATGTGGGTTCTAATCCCTGATCCACCATTTGCCTGCTATGTGACCTAGGACAAGTTACTTAACTTCTTTGTTCCTTAGTAACTTCATCTGTAAAATGGAAATTAAGACTGTGAGCCCAGACGGAACATGTGCTGTTGAAACTTGTATAGACCACAATGCTTAGTACAGTGTTTGGTACATAGTAAGCGCTGAACAAATACCATGGAGAAAAAGCTCCTTATGGGCACAGAACATATCTCCAACCCTGTTTAATTGTACTCATTCAGATGTTTAGAATGGTGCTCTGCACACAGCAAGCACTCATTGTATATCATTAACTGAGTGATCGATTGATTCTACATGAACTATTAGGGTTATTCCTGCATTCCCTGCCATTGTCACCTGACACTTGTTCCTGCTTACCTACCTGTCAGAGATATTGATTTACTTTTATGCATTTGCATGTATGCTCTTACTCTTTAATCTATTTAGTAGTCTTGTCTTGTCTATGGTGTTGAGTCATGTCTGAACCAAAGCGACACCAATGGACACATCTCTCCCAGAATGCCCCCCTCTCCATCTGCAATCGTTCTGGTAGTGGATCCAGAGAGGATCCAGAGAGAAGCAGCGTGGCTCAGTGGAAAGAGCCTGGGGTTCGGAGTCAGAGGTCATGGGTTCGACTCCCAGCTCTGCCACTTGTCCCACATGGGGCTCACAGTCAATCCCCATTTTAAAGATGAGGTAACTGAGGCATAGAGAAGTTAAGTGGCTTGCCCCAGGTCACACAGCTGATAAATGGCAGAGGTGGGATTAGAACTCATGACCTCTGACTCCCAAGCCCATGTTCTTTCCACTAAGCCATGCTGCTTCTCTCTGTTATATCCTCACTCCTTGGGGTGTCTTGCTGGCAATCAGAACCCCTGGTCCCTGCCTCTCTAAATGCTTTCTTGTCTTGTAATATGCTGTCAAGTCATTGCCGACCCATGCCGACACCAGGGGCACATCTCTCCCAGAACACCCCGCCTCCATCTGCAAGTATCCTGGTAGTGGATCCGTAGAGATTTCTTAGTAAAAATCCAGAAGTGGTTTACCATTGCCTCTTTCCACATTGTAAACTTGAGTCTCTGCCCTCAACTCTCGCATTCTGCTGCCACCCAACCCAGGTGAGTTTTGACTTGTGGCAGAATGCCTTCCACTTGCTAGCCACTGCCAAGCTAAGAATGGAATGGATATGCCTCTGCTTGATTCTCTCTCTTTCTCTCGTAATCGAGACTAGCAGAATACTGGTATCTATCCAGGTGCAGCCCTTCCTGAGAGGTGATTTAGTAGTTGGGGTGTTAATCCAACACCCAATGTGGGTAATGCACTGTATTCAATGCTTGGGAAAGTACGATTGATCAATTAATGGTATTTATTGTGTGCTTACTATGTGCAGAGCACTGTTCTAACTGCTTGGGAGAGTACAATGCAAGAGAATAAGCAGACATGTTCCCTGACCATGATGAGCTTACAGTCTAGACAGACGTTAATATGACTAAAATACACTGATATGAATAAAGGCATTAATATGAATAAAAAGAACAAGACACATTCCCTGCCGACAAAGAGCTTGCAGTTTTACAAGGTAGATGGATATAATCAAACTTACAAATAATAGAATAAGAATAAACAACTACATGGTCGTTTGAAATTATATATACATATAACATATATATGCATATATACACATATGAGTGTGGAAGATGAGAATAAAATATGAAGGATGGTGACGTGTATTTGGCAATTAGTGCCTGCTTGTCTTAGTACAGTATAAAATCCTTAAGTACAGGGATGATTTTTTTTCTACCTCTTTTGGACTTTCCCAAGTGCTTAGTTCAGTGCTCTGCACACAATAGATTCTTAGTAAATAAAACAGATCAATTAATGGCTTTTACTTGTGCGTTCCAAGCCAGGTTCAGGGCTCTGCACATGGTAAAAACTCAAAGAAATCAAGCTGCTTTGGACTAAATAAGTTAAATTCTTACTGATAGTTAAGATGGAGGGTAAACTGACATATAAACAGGACAAAGCAATCCCAATTTGTAGCTGAGGTCCCAGGCTGAGGGCTGGACAAATTAAAATCTGCTAGGAGTCCTTTGGCTTCATTATCAAACCCTTTCCTGCCTGTCTCTATATTCTCCACAGTCAGACTCTCTCTCCAAGGGAAAATTCTGCATTTTTTTTTCTTTTTCCAAGCTATGGAGATAAATCTAGTTTCTCAGGTTCTGGTTCTCCATCCTCCCATCCCACTTTCTCACCATCTCTCTTTCTTCCCTGTTCCCTCATTGGTTCCCCTCTCAACCTTTCCCAAGCTTCTTGGTGTAGACAGGCCACATTCTACTTTCTTCACATGTTTTAGTTCATTTAGCATTCAATGAGCTAACGAGAGGCAACTACGTGTCTCTCCGTATGTGTCTGAAGTAAATGTTATCTCTCTATGGGGCACCATTGAGATCTCTGGTTGGCTCATGGGCTGCTCCAGATGATAGTTGGCTGAAATTCTTGAATGCAGAAAAGGTCAGATCAGGTAGGAAGAATCCTTTGGAAAACAGAGTAAGCCCTCAAAATAAATATTGATTGATTGATTGACCCATGATACGATTTTCAAAAGAAGTATCAGAACAATTGCTGTTGACGAATATTTAGGCACCCTTCATATTTTGACCAGACAATCCAAAACCTAAAATAAAACTTCTTTATTCAATTTTTACCCTAATTAATGTCTTTTCAAAAACATTATTATAACACCTTCTAATAAGGCTGAACTCTAAAGTCATTTGCTGAATCTTTGATGAGCCATTGCTTCTCACCATAACAAATAAATCTTGTTGTTATTCCGGTCAAACTGATTTTGCAAATAAAGGGGAACTTATCAAATAATAATGATATTTGTTAAGCATCTACCATGTGCAGGCCACTGTACTCTGAGCCAAAAATGAGTATTTATGGATTCTGTGTCTAAGGGACTCACAATCTATGAACTAGAAAGTCAAAAGCCAAATCAGGTCTTGAAAAATAACACCCACCTTTAACACTTGGGTTCTTTATTCTTCTCAGCATCTATGTGTACATTTTATTTACAAATCTGTAGATTTAATTTGTTCAACTCTTTCTTTCAGATATAGTTGCCATGCTTCCTGCTTATCTTTCATCAGCTGTAAATAATATTTGCCTGTCTCCCTCATTAAAATGTAAGATTCTTGAGGTGAGCGAATGTGGATCTTGTTACAGCTGTGCTTTCCTAAATGCTCAGTGTAGTGACTAGAACTCAGTAAGTGTTCAGTAAATATCATGGATGTTGATCAGCTCATCATTTGAATATCAGAATTTGTGAAAATTCAACAATCCATTTGGCATCTCTTGGGAATGGTGTAGAATTCATGGTGTAGATGAATATTTGAAAATTAAAAAGAAATATAGATATAAAGAATAAAGAACATATACTCAGTGTGGATAAAAATAAAAAGTGAAATGCTGTCCATTTAACATGTCATATCATTTTCCTTTTCCCTGTTTAGCAACTGTCTCAATTCCTGTGGAAAAAATAATAAAAAAATAAATAAGTAAACTTACATAATAAAGAATGCCAAGTCACCTGTTGGCATAGAATTCAAAACCTGACAAACCTCACTCCACCTGAACACGCTGATTGTTTTGGCAATCACTTTAGATGTCAGCTGTTCTTACTAGGCTTTAGAAATTTAACAATCCTATTATACTGATCGTGCGTGTGTCAGAGCTAGTCCCTGAGAATAAGTACTTTAGGGGCTAAAACTTGTTCTCCAGGACACCCTGGGATCATTTCCAGCCCTGAATCAGTACTTTCATTTTCCAAACATGGTGTAACAAAAGCATGTGAACCATTTGGTTCAATTCCATGGTTTAAACCTGGGAGACTAAGCAGGATCAGTTCTTCCATTACATGCTCATCTTTACATTAATTTGTTTCCCCTTGTCTCCCCTTCCCCATCACATTCACATAAACGCTGAGTTCATTGGCTGCTTGAAATCCTGCCTGAACATTTTTAAGACTTTGTTGAAAGGCACCAGCCTATGGTTTAGGTGTCAAGCTGTCATGTCATTATGTAGGAAAACGTTTGTATTCCAAGTAGAGTTTTCAGTAGAATAAGAGCAACGTCAAATAGCATGTGTTACTGCCATTTGTATGTGCTGCTGTGCGTACATTTCCATTTAGGATATTATCACCGTGTAGAAAAACACAGAAAGGAGGAATTTTTCTCTTTTCTTATTTTCCTTTCTGCTAATGAAATTCTTGATCTGTTTTAGCATTCCTATTCCCTCCTACGTAGACTGCGAGCCCCATGTGGGATGGGAACTGTAACCAACCTGATTATCTTGTATCTAACCCAGTGCTTAATTCTCTCTAGACTGTGAGCTCACTGTGGGTAGGCAGGAATGTGTCTGTTATATTGTACTCTCCCAAGTGCTTAGTACAATAAGTGCTCAATAAAGACAATTGAATGAATGAATGGAAACAGTGTTTAGCACATAGTGCATGCTTAACAAATAGCATAACAATCATCATCATTTCCTTTTTTCCCTCCAGTTTTTGCTAAATTACTCGCATAGACCTCATTTCAATATCTTTCCCTTCATAAACAACTACTTTAGGTGATGGTATTCTGTTAAATCTGCCTCCAGTGATATTGGTAATGATAAATTAGAGGGAGAAGAGAAAAAAGAGAGAAAGTGATGCCCTGAATCAAATCGAGGTCAAATTAAACAAACAGTAGGAGAAACCATGAGTCAGTTGTGTGTTCCCACATGTTACAGTATTTTGAGATCTTAGCTTCTAGGCCATGAGCCCATTGTTGGGTGGGGATTGTCTCTGTCTGTTGCCGAATTGTACCTTCCAAGTGCCTAGTACAGTGCTCTGCACATAGTAAGCACTCAATAAATCCGATTGAATAAATGAGCTTTGACTCCAATAGAAACATTCCTCCTCTTTCTCCCCATTCCTCTTCATGAGGTAAAATGAGGGGTTAAAAATGGCAATCACTACAGGATTTCCAGCAGTGATTTTAACTCTGTACCGCTATCAGGTGTCTAATTAAAGAGGATTCAGTAGACCACATTAGCAGAGCTGATCCTAGTTGTGCTCATTTCCTTAACATCTGTTGTACCATTAGCACTGTGCCCTTGGCTCTGGGATACAGATCCTGTTGTTCTCTTTAAATACATGTTTTGAGAGGAATGTACAACCATAATGCTTTCACCCTGGGAGATATTGCATCATTGTTTCAAAGAGTGGTTCATGGCTCTTTAGAGATTGAGAAGTGCCAATGGGATTGAATCTATTCCAAGGAAATCTTATATTGTTACTGCTGTTGGAAAATGTAACTTTTACTGGATGATGGTAATCGTGGCATCTTTTTAGCACTAAGCACTGGAGTTTTGTACTAAGTATTGGAGTTACAAGGTAATGAGATCGGGCATATGATCTTTGTCCCATATGGGACTCTCAACCTAGCACATCCTCATTTTGCAGATGAGGAAACTGAGGCCTAATGAGGTAAAGTAACTCATCAATGGAAGTTCCACAATAGGTCAATGGCAGAGCTGAGACTGAAACCCAGGTCCATGTTTTTGTCACTAAGCCCAGCTGGTAATACTGAATGGAGACTAGCCAAAGGGAAAATTCCACTATCCACAGATATGGTTTTCTACCACTCATCAGCATAGGCTAATGCTATCATCGATTGACAATTTGAGGATTTAATATGGGCAAGCTTTACCAGTAGAGTAGAATTACTACAAGAGTGAGGTGAAAGCCTTCTTCCGGCCACAGCAGATCCAGATTTGAACTAGTGGCTGGACTGTGGGAGTTTGTTTGGGCTGGGAAGAGCCAGGACCATAACTACGATAGGCTGGGAATTTCAGGTCATTGTAGTGCTCTGCTCTTTGTAGGGCGAGAACTGAGCAAAGCTATTTTCCTGGTAGAATTTTTCATTTCTAAGTAGTCACTAATCTGGAGAGATATAATTTTTTTTTAATTTTGTTCTGCACATCATTCAAAGTAGTTTTACTCTGCCAATGGAGTCCATGCCCAGATGTCCCCAGGAACTGCTACAACCTCTGTGCCAGGGTATGAATTCTGCTTAGCTGGCATCTCCTCACCCATCATACTGATGCTTCCAGGTGCTTAAGTGGGAGTAGGCCTCCTAGATGGAACTATAATCTTAAAATGGGTAACCGATACCTCCTTTGACAATCTGGGTTCTTTAGCCTAAACCAAGCTCTGCTAGTGGGGTGGGGGAAACGTTAAAAAGGGAAAGGAAATAATAGATTGAGGTAAGGAAAGAATAGCTGGAAATTCTCCTAGAAGGCTCTACGTTATTCTTTTTTTAATTTTTAATATGAAATTCAGTGAATCTAGAAAAACAGTTAAAATAAGGGCTCAAATCTATGAAAAAAGAGAAATGTTATTTTATAAGCTTGAACCAGGACTAATGTTTCTAAGGGTGCTATTAGAAGTGTTCTTTTGGTTGTTTGCTGGATTACAGGGTACATGTACCTGTGTATACATATCGCTCTTGCAAGAGATATAAGAATGAAAGCTTCCTGAGAGGAGACTAGATTCCTTTGTTTCTACTGTACTCATTAAAGTAGGCTCAAACCGTCATTTGTTTTAGTATTGCCTTAAATATGAAAGAAAGCTTTACAATCTTCACAGTAAATGCTCAAAACATACTATTGTCTAATGGAAAAACTTGTCCCAGCTGCAATGGAACTATTTATAATGTCCATAATTTGGTTTAGGAGCAGGTTAAATTGGATTGGATTTCCTTAAAATTGACAAAGCACATGGAAAATATAGTTTGTCTGCAGAAGCTGAAGGTAACAAGTCATGATGAGGAGAGTCTAGGTTCTGCAGCATCTGTTTGATCATGAGAATGAAAGGTTCATATTAATAGGAAGACAGTATTATCTAGTGGTTAGAATCTCAAATTTATAATCTCGGATTACTGAGGACTGTTATTGGTCACTGATTGGTTGCTTTAAGACTTTGGGCCTGTTTCAGATAGACATCCAGAAAATAAAATTTTAAATTTTGTGATTTGGGGGCAAAATTAGACTATTACAAATATTTTAGGGGTTTTTTTTCTCCTTTTTTAATGGCACTAGTTAAGCATTTATTATGGGCCAGACACTGGGGGAGATACACATTGATCAAGTTGAACACAGTCCCTGTCTCACATAGGGCTCACAGTCTTAATCCCCACTTTACAGGTGAGGTAACTGAGGCACAGAGAAGTGAAGCAACTTGCCCAATATCAAACAGAAGACAAGTAGCAGAGTCAGGATTAGAACCCAGGTCCTTCTGACATTCAAGTCCATGCTCTACATACCAGGCCATGCTGCTTCTCTATTTGTTATATTTAATTGTTTGTATATTTGTTAATTAAGTGATATTTGTTAAGGGCTTACTATCTGCCAAGCACTGTGCTAAATGCTAGGTGGATACAAACACTAAATGCTAGGTGGGGAAGCTGTGTGGCTTAGGGAAACAGCCTGGGGTTAGGAGTCAGAGGTCATGCATTCCAATCCCAACTCTGCCACTTGTCAGCTGTGTGACCTTGGGCAAGTCACTTCACTTCTCTATGCCTCAGTTACTTCATCTGTAAAATGGGAACGAAGACTGTGAGCCCTAGGTGGGACAACCTGATTACCTTGTATCTACCTCAGCACTTAGAACAGTGCTTGGCACATAGTAAGTGCTTAACAAATACGTACATTACTATTATTATTATAGAAGATAGTCACGTTGAATACAATCCCTGTTCCACTTTGAGGCACAGTCTAAATAGAAGGGAGAACAGGAATTTTATCCGACTGATCCCCTACCACAATGCAGCTCACAAAATTCACTCCTCCAGCACCAGTTTATTCTCTATCCCCCAATCTCCTCTGTCTCAACACCGACCTCTTATCCAAGTCATCCCCCAAACCTAGAACTCCCTCCTCATCCATATATGCCAGATTACCACTCTTTCCTGATTAAGTCTCCTTTCCTTCGACTTCCTCTCCCTTCTGTGTCATCTCTGAGCTTGGATCTGTGACCTGTGAGCATTTGATATTTGCCCCATTCTCAACCCCATAGCACTTATATATGTATCTGTAAATTATATGTTATAAATTATGTATTTATATTGATGTCTGTCTCCCCCTATATAATAATAATGATGATGGCATTTGTTAAGCGCTATGTGCCGATCACTGTTCTAAACGCCAGGCAGATACAAGGTAATCAGATTGTCCCACATGGGGCTCACTGTCTTAATCCCCACTTTACAGATGAGGTAACTGAGGCACGGAGAAGTTAAGTGTCTTGCCCAAAGTCACACAGCTGGCAAGTGATGGGGCCTGGATTAGAACCCATGACCCCCAAGTCCCAAGGCCATAGTCTTTCCATTGAGCTATGCTGTTTCTCTATGTTCATTTTGGGCAGGAAATGTGTCTGCCAATTCTATTATATTGTACTCTGCCAAGAGTTTAGTATAGTGCTCTGCACATATTAAACACTCAATTAATACCATTGATTGATTAATTAATCCCCAATTTTACAGATGAGGGAATTAAGGAACAGAGAAGTTAAGTGATTTGCCCAAGGTCACAAAGCAGGTCAATGGCATAGCTGGGATTACATCCAGTTTTCCTGACTCCCTGTCCTGTACTTTTTATTCATTCAAACGAATTCAAATGAATTTGAATTAATTCAAACACAAGCATGAATTGAGTGCTTTCTGTGTGCAGACCACTGTACTAAGCACTTGGGAGAGTACACTATAACAATAAATAGACTCATTCCCTGCCCACAATGAGCTTACACTGCTTCTCCAGTGATGATGAAAGATGAGAACTTCATCTCTCTGGCCCATTGAGTACAAACAAATATTTAACATTTAAAGATTCTTCCCAGTTAGAAACATTTGAATCTTTCTTAATTAATAAGCATTAACATAGCAGTAAGGCAATACAAAATTCAGGCCTGCAAAATATTCGAGATCTGAGAAGAAAGTGCAAAATATAGTTAGTCTTTTGGGCTACAATGGCATAGTTTAGCCGGCAGGCGACTATAAGAGTTTTATACCCAGCTATAACTGTGTCTTCCTTTACATACTTTGGTAAAAGACTCCCCCTCCCAGTTTATTACACATCCCCAGAGAGTTTGTTACACATCACCACATTTTTCAGCATATGTTGAAATTTTTTCATAGAGAAACTACACTCTCCTTGGGCCAAGCCTACAGTCCATCTCTCGGGACCAAATGGTTGTTAGCACTTGGGACATGGTTATAAAAATTACAATAAGTGTTTGCAGCCACCACTGTGCAAATGTAACAGCAGTTAGGAGTTTGTCTCTGAGATCAATCCCCTCATTTCTCCCAGACCAAGTTTCCCCACTTCCTTTTAGTGGGGGATAATCACAGGCAGGTAGAAGTAACCATAGCATCATTCCAGACGGTAATTCATAGTCAGAACAGTGAGTTCTGTCTGTGCTTTCCTTACAATTTGGCTAGAATGAGCTATGAACATCGTCTGAACTCACTGTTCCGTCAGAAAATAGTAGTCCTAAATGATCATTTCAGTTGCTAGTGTGGATACATCTGAAAATGCTACCACTTTAATTCTTAAAGGCACTGATGAGCTGTCTAATAAAATCTTTTTGAAGTCCTCATGGACTAAGAGCTTTCTTTATGAAAAGAAGTTTGTGGTAATACCAGGCAGACATTGAGTTTTTTTTAATCCAATAATGTCATTTCCCTAAAGCCAAGGGGCTGTAGAGAACATGAAGTCTCCAGTCACTACACTTTCCCACTGATGGCCACTAGAACACACCAAATTTCCATCTGAACTTCAAGGACACTCTTTTCCAACCATACTTCCACCCACTGTTGGCATATGAGAAGGTTAAGTTACTTGTCCCATTCTTCTCACATTGTTATGCAATTAAAAGAAATTCTTGATGCTGTTGCCTGCCCCAGAAAGGCCACATCAAAAGGTAGAGTTCACTCAAAATAATACACACTTTTTCCAAAGAAACAAACAATTCCTTGAAAAGGATGTCATGCTATAATTTGTTTTTTGAATTGTATAAACCGCAGCACATTTACTTACAGTGAAGTTTGACCTTTTCCTTCTTTGTCTGCAAAGCTCTGCGTTTTTGTCTTTTCAAGAAGTAGTTTGGGGGCTTACCCTCTCTTTTAAGCAAGTCTGCTTTTTTATAATCTAGATTGAATTTTATTGGAGCACTGAGTTTAATTTTTAGCCGGGGTCCATTGGTTTTGTGTAATAAAATTTTATGGAAAGCAATCACTTGTGGAAAGACCAAAGGGACGACTATAGAAACTTCGCAAAAAGGATATTCTGTCTTGTACACAAGGTGAAAGAAATGCAATATGTGTACTAAGATCCACATTACACCCTATCCAAAGCATAAAAATCCCTATTACTGGCTTTATGGTAGTAAAACCTCTTTAGGGATTTTTTTTGGATAAAGAAACCAATAACAACAAATGGGCACAAAATTAAGTTTCCAATAAGCACGTGTCATGAAGCATCTTACAATCCCTTTGGAGGTGAAATCCACTATTGGCTTGGTTAAACGTCTGCCTGGCTTGGGCCCATTGTCATGATCAGTTTTTCCAGATTGTTTAAAGATCCCGTTGCCACTGAGTGAATGAGAACCTTTATAAGAAGTCATTTCCTTCACATAATACCTGGCAGTGGTGTACCTTACTGAGTCTGTCTGCATTCCATTGTCCAGATTCCTCCAGGTAAAAAGTTGGGCTGAGTCTTAACCTCACTGTGAGCACAATGAATATGTTATCTTTCTCTTGCCAAATTCAAGAATCTTCCATTTCGCACTAGCTTAATAAGCTCACTGTGGCCAGGGAATGTGAGGTTTTTTTGTTGTATTGTATGATCCCAAGAGTTTAGTAGAGTGCTCTGCACACATAAATACTACTGACTGACTGACAATTGGTGCAATCATCCTGGGCAATCCAGTAAATTTCCCAAAGTTATACTGGATGAGGATTGTCCATAATCTTCTGCCCTTGGTCTTGTGTATCTTTTTCTGGAGAACAGAGAGAGCAGCAGCTTCTCTGTAACCGACTGGAGGAACTTCATGGATGGTCAGTGATGTTCATGGTGTTGGTAGAGATTCCTGGTGGATCATGAAAGTGTTGTGATCTTCCACCCATGGAATTTAGAAGGTATTGCATGACATGATGGATGACATTGACTTCTTCCAGGTATTATCTTGCGTTGCCCCACTCCGATGTCCCCAGCTGAGGACCAGGTAAGTCCACCTTCATTTCAATTTCCCCTCCCCCCACCACATCCTATCCTTCCCCAAACTTTCTGATTCTACTCATTGCATCCTCAAGTATGGTCAGGTTGAATGGGTTGAAGGATAGGTTCCAAAGTTCATTTAATAATAATAATGTTGGTATTTGTTAAGCGCTTACTATATGCAGAGCACTGTTCTAAGTGCTGGGGTAGATACAGGGTAATCAGGTTGTCCCACTTGGGGCTCACAGTCTTAGTCCCCATTTTACAGATGAGGTAACTGAGGCACAGAGAAGTGAAGTGACTTGCCCACAGTCACACAGCTGACAAGTGGCAGAGCTGGGATTTGAACTCATGACCTCTGACTCCCAAGCCCAGGCTCTTTCCACTAAGCCACACTGCTTCTCTTTTCTGCTGTGCTGCATTTTGGTCTGGAAACACATTACAATTTAAGGACTGCATGGTTAATAATACCCTTTTTTGTTGTTTTTATTGGTATTTGTTAAGCACTTTCTATGTGATGGGCTCCCTATTAAACTCTGGGGTAGATATAAGGTAATCAGGATGAACACAGTCCCTGTCCCACACGGGGGCTCATTATCTTAATCCTCATTTCACAGATGAGGTAACAGGCAAAGAGAAGGTAATGTGACTTGCCCAAGGTCACACAGCAGACAAATGATGGAGCCGAGATTCTTTATTAGATGGTTCAGTTTAGCTTGTCATGTGATCTTGTTGGTAGTGGAGAGCAGTAAAATATCCTGGACGGGACTAAAAGTCAGGGGACCTGTATTCTAATCTCACCTCTAACATTTGTCTTCCATTTTACCTTGGAAAGTCACTTGATTTCTCTGTGTTTCTACTTATTCATCTGTACAATGAAAATTTAATATCTGTTCTTCCTCCTACTTAGATTACGAGTACGTGGGACAGGGATTGGGTCTAACCTGATTACGTTGTCTCTACCCCTGTGCTTAGCACAGTGCTTGGCACTGTAAGCACTTAATTATACCACAATTATTATTACAATTATTATTACTAGACAAGTAAGTACTTAAACAGTAAGGTACGTTAGTCAATACGAACAGTTTAAATTGCTCTCCCGCCTCCATCCTCTGAGTCCTACTGTTCCCCCAGTTTGGAATTTCTTTCTTCCCTACATCACAGTTCTTCCCACATTTTAATCCGTCCTCAAAGCCCACCTTTTCTGTCAGTCCTTCCCTGATTAGACTTCCAGCATGGGGACTCATATCATCCCATTAGCCTTGGCCAACCTGAGCACTTATAAATGTATTTATATCTTCCTCAGCAGTCATATGTGTGTGTGTATGCTCTCAAATCATTTTGACCCCTTTAGTTGTAAATATATTTATGTTTTTCTCTTCAGTTAGCATGTAAGCACCTTATAATGTGTCAGTTTATTATGTTTTCGTCAAGATCTTAGTACAGTGTCCTATACCAAGTGTGTTCTCAAAAGAAATGTTACTACTACTAGAGGCATTTCCCAAACACTCCTTCTCCTAAAGATGGACTAGAATGATTATTCGCATGTCATAAGAGAGGGCAAAATGGAAGAAAAGAAAAATTGAAAGAATTTTGTTAGAAGAGGGGACTCTCCTAATAAGTAGATATGGGTTCTAATAATAATAATAAACATAATAATGGTATTTGTTAAGCCCTTACTTTGTGCCAAGCACTGTTCTAAGCCCTGGGGTAGATACAGGGTAATCAAGTTCTCTGACGTGGGCTCACAGTTTTAATCCCCATTTTACAGATGAGGTAACTGAGGCACAGAGAAGTGAAGTGGCTTACCCACGGTCACACAGCAGACGACTGACGGAGCCAGGATTAAAACCCACGTCCTTTGACTCCCAAGCCCATGCTCTTTCCACTAAACCACGCTGCTTCTCTCCACTAAGCCACGTTGCTTCTCGGCCTCTTGTCAGCTATGTGACTTTGGGCAAGTCACTTCACTTCTCTGTGCCTCAGTTCCCTCATCTGTAAAATGGGGATTAAGACTGACTGTGACCCCCACGTGGGACAATCTGATAACTTTGTATCCACACCAGCACTTAGAATAGTGCTTGGCACATAGTAAGTGCTTAACAAATACCATCATTATTATTAAGTACTACCTGAAAAACACTGTGACAAACACTGGGATAGACATAACATAGTCAAGTTGAACACAGTCCCTGCTCTATTTGCAGTTCACAATCAGAAAAGTAAGGGAGTGGTAAATTGTAGAATAAAGTTAAGATAACCCTGAGGGAGAAATATTTTGATTCTCAAGCCAAACTGACTGTAGCTACAGTGGTGTCACCTTTTTTTCACTGAGCATGATGACTGAGCACGGAATTTCATGTTTCCCTTGTTTAGAACAAATGAATCATTCCAATTTCTGAGTTACTTTGGCTTCATATTTTTGTACTGTACCTGACTCGCAGTCTGCTCCAACAAGTCACTGATGGCTGACCAGAAAGGAATTCTTTCCAAAAATCTGAGTGGGAATGACCAGATCTGAATTAGATTCAGCTAGGTCCGTGATCCCAGAGAGAAAAAGCAGACTGGAGGTGCAAACAAAAATCTGGGCCTAATCCCTCAGATGACTCACTTTCTCAAGGCAACAGCAAGTAGTTCTGACTCAGAGTTGCCTAAGAGACACCATGTCCCCAGCACTGGATTCCAGATTTGTTCTTTCTTATCCTTCATTTTGGGGAATCCATGTACAAACCGGTGACAAGATATGGAGAAGAGCAAGTGCTGACTGACTGTCATGTCAGTCAAAGCAACAGTCCCCAGGCCTGATTGCCCCATGCTGTGAAAGGAGGTTATAGAAGATTTGAAGACTGATTTCTTCAAGAAGTAAAATTGTCATGTTACCCCATTCTGGAATCCCCGACTCTTGACCAAGCAAGCTAACTGTTCCCCCTGCTCCTGTATTCTCCAGCCCGGCCCCTGCTGTCATTTAAACCTTTCTTATCCTCCTCCCTGTGTCTGACCAGGGCTGTTCAATTTTTTCTGTTTCTCCACATCCTCCTTGCACCCCAATTCCATGTGTCCTGGATTCACCTCCTCCAATGGCCTCACCTAGAAAACCAGTGCCACTTTAAAAAGGTTTTGCTTGTTTTGCTTGTTACTTGATTTAGCTTGTTACTTTTTACTTGTTTTACTTGCTTCCCTGGTATGGCTGACTCTTTCACTAGCTGACGGCCTCTAGGCCTGCTGAGAGGACTGGTTTGGACTAGGGCAGAGGAGGCGGGCTGGGAGTGGACTACGGGCACCCATTCTCACTGCCCCCACATCATCCTGCCCCACTCTCGTCTATCTCATCTTTCTTGCCGCCGACTACTGGCTTACCTCCTGCCTCTGGTCTGGAACGCTCTTCTCTTCATACCCAACAGACTATTACTCTTCTGACCTTCAAAGCCTTATGGAAGGCATATCTCCTCCAAGTGGCATTCCCTGATTAAGCCCTCCTTTCCTCTTCTCCTACTCCCTTGTGCATCATCTTGATTTGCTCCCTTTATTCACCCCTCCCTAAGCCCCACATCTCTTAGGTACATATCAGGAATCTATTTATTTACATTGATGTCCGTTTCCCCCTTTAATAATAATAATAATAATAAAGTTGGTATTTGTTAAGTGCTTACTATGTGCAGAGCACTGTTCTAAGTGCCGGGGTAGACACAGGGTAATCAGATTGTCCCATATGAGACTCACAGTTAATCCCCATTTTACAGATGAGGTAACTGAGACACAGAGAAGTTAAGTGACTTGCCCATAGTCACACAGCTGACAAGTAGAGCCGGGATTCAAACCCATGACCTCTGACTCCCAAGCCCGGGCTCTTTCTACTGAGCCGTGCTGCTTCCTTTAGACT
The DNA here is from genome assembly GCF_004115215.2 of Ornithorhynchus anatinus. NCBI lineage: Eukaryota > Metazoa > Chordata > Mammalia > Monotremata > Ornithorhynchidae > Ornithorhynchus > Ornithorhynchus anatinus. The sequence goes on along the minus strand of NC_041735.1, from coordinate 61,258,093 downwards.
GTAAGCTCTTGTAGGCAGGGAATGTGTCTACCAGCTCTGTTATATTCTACTCTCCCAAACACTTAGCAGAGTGCTCTCCATTTAATAAGTGCTCATTAAATATAACAGATGAATTCCATGACCCCAAAAGCAGCAAGCCAGGGAAGGGGCCAGCTACAGCAGTGAAATGAGTAAAAATAAAAATAGTAAGTAGCATCAGACAGGTGAGGGAAAAGGAAGGGGGAGAGTGACTGGAGAATTATTCAGAGGTGCATTTGGGAACTGCAGGGAAATATAGAAAAAATTATGAATTCTGCGGTGTGGGATGGGTGGTGAGGGAAAATTTTAAAGCATGGTGGGGAAGGCATAAGAAAGGACCAGGGATAGATAATCTGGTTGCCAGGCAGAGATGCCAGTGGGAGGTGACATGTTACATTGTATATGGGGTTACACTGTTGGCACAGGGCCAATCATGTGTCACAATATAATTCTATACTTTGGTTAAAAATTTCATTTGTCTTGTCTAATTTAGCCAGAAAAGGACAGGAGTTATCACACATCTCAGTCTTTTACAACAAAGGAATCAATCAATCAAAGGTACCTGTTGAGCACTTCCTATATACAAAGCACTGTACTAAGCACTTGGGGAGCACAATACAACAGAATTAACAAATTAAAAGTCAAATGGAAGGCATCAGTTAGTAAAAGTTAATCGTTTAAAATATCCTTCTGGTAGGGGAGATTTATCAAAATAACTTTATCTCCTCCTTTTCACATTGTAGGAGAACAACTAATAATATGTTAAAAAGTGATTTCATTCATTCATTCAATCGTATTTATTGAGCGCTTACTGTGTGCAGAGCACCGTACTAAGCACTTGGGAGAGTAAAATATAACAATATAACAGAAACAGTCCCTGCCCACATCGTGTTTACAGCCTAGATTTGTTAATCTGTAAAGGCTCTTGAGCCCACTTTTATTACAATAAACCCCACAATATCAAACTTTTCATTTTTAAGAACTGTTAACTGTTTTCAAGCTTCACTGGACAAGTTTCCATACAACAAGGTTTTGAATTAAGAAACACAAGACATGCATTTCCTGAGGTTTGTGGTAATGGTAATTTACCACATTTTGTAAATTGATAGAGAATCTGTGTAAAATGCAGATGTTGGTGGATATTGTGATTCCATATATGCTACATTCATCATTTGCTTCTTGTGGAAAATGCAAAGTGATCTTAAATAGAATCTAGATCAGAGAGAGAGATGCTTTGCTAGAGCAACTGTCCAGAAATTTTCAAATCTTTTCTTTTTAAAGTCACAAAATAGACTATCGAGTTGAAGCCTTTCTAATTCCTTGTAAAAATACGTGTTGAAGGTAGACTGCCCATTTTGGGTGTGGTTTTGATTGAAATTTTCAAATAGACAGAAAATCCACTGGTAACGGAAAAGTTGATAGTTAACCCAAAACTTTATAGGAGCAAAAGTGGTTAGGACAGAAACTCCATAGGTGCATTCTTTTACTCTAAACATATGAGAAAAAGTGGCCAACCCTCACTGGAATTCCTAAGGGGGAAGCAACCTTTTTTATGCTAGTAGCCAGAACCCAATTGCATGTACACAATGGGAAGTTATGAAAATCTTAGACGTAGGGAGCCGCAGTGTCTAGTGGAAAGAGCACAGGTCTGGGAATTAGGAGACCTGGGTTCTAGTCCTGATATTGCCACTTCTCTGCTGTGTGAATTTGGACAAGTTAATTCAAACTCTCAGTAATTCCGCTTCCTCCTCTGTAAAATAGGAATGAAATATCACTTCTTTGTCACTACTAGACTGCGAGCCCCAACCGAGTCCTGTCAGATTCAATCTGATGAATTATAATGATAATACTTGTATTAAGAGCTTGCTATGTGCCGAGCACTGTTGTAAGCATAGGGATAGATACTGTGTTCATCACAATCCCTGCATCAACCAGGATTCACATTCTAAATATGAGGGGAAAGCAGGTATTGAATCCCCATTTTACATTTGAGAAAACTGGGTCACAGAGAAGTTAAGTGACTTTCTCAGGGTCACATAGGAGGCAAGTAGCAGAGCTAGAATTAGAACCCAAGTCCTCTGACCCCCAAGCCTGTCATTAAGCCATACAGCTACCCTACCTCTAAACACAGTGCTTGACACGGAGTAAGTGCTTAATGAATATCATTATCATTATCATCGAATTTGGTAGAAATCCATTCAGGCCTTCCAGTCAGAGATGGAAGATTTTTAATATTGCAAGAGATGACTAGAGCATGAGCCTAGTAGTAAAAAGGACCTGGGTTCTAATCCTAGCTCCATCACTAGTCTGCTGTGTGACTTTGGACAAGTCATTGAACTTCTCCGTGCTTCAGTTACCTCATCTGTAAAATAGGGATTAAGACTGCATCTAATCTAATTCACTTGAATCTACCCCAGTGTTCAAGTCAGTGTCTGGCACATAGTAAGTGTTTAACAAAAACCATAAAAATAAATGAGTGACTTTTGTTGGGAGTAAATAGATCAAAATGATCAAATGGCCAACACTTGTAAAAGAATTTAAATTTGTTCTTTCACTACAGAGGGTTTAAAGAAAATGGTTCACTCTACTGCAGCTCACAAAATGCAAATGTTTAGCCTATACTTACATGTGTCTCCCTGGAGCTTGTCATAATTGCATTCATTGAGCATCTTAGAATTGCAAACCAACATCAATAATAAGGTTGAGAACCACAAGATTGAAAAAAAAAAATTTCTTTAGCTGGAAGGGAAAGTGAATGTTTTTGGATAGTAGCATCTGGGTGTGCATGGGAGTGGGGGTGGTAGGTGGGGAAGGATGGAACCATCCAAAAGCAGTCAGCCAAGGCAGGGGATAGGGTGGAGTCAGGAGGTTGACAGCTCCCCTGCCTGGTCTCGTATAGAGAAGCAGTGTGGCCTAGTCGATAGAGTATGAGCCTGGGAATCAGAAGAACCTGAGTTGTAATCCCGGCTCCACCGCTTGTCTGCCATGTGACCTTGGCAAGTCACTTCACTTCTCTGTGCTTCAGTTACCTCATCTGTAAAACGGGGATTAAGACTGTGAGCCCCACGTGGGACAATCTGATAACCTTGTATCTATATCCGCTCTTAGAATAGTCCTTGGCACATAGTAAGCGCTTAACAAATACCACCATCAGCAGCATCAGCAGCATCATATCCAACCTGATTACCTTGTATTTACCCCAGCGGTTAGTACAGTGCCTGGCACATAGTAAGCACTTAACAAATACCACAGTGCTTGGCACATAGTAAGCACTTAACAAATACCATCATTATTAATATTATTATTATTATCATTTTATGATGTGGGCGGGCAGTGCTCTCTTCACACAAAGGACTGAAGCAGTGATGCCCAGAAATCCACCACTTCAGTGAGAAACATCTTTTAAATCTCTGTCTTTCAGGACAGTGTCAGATGAAAAGGAGTCATCCTTGCACCCTAACACCCTAGGTGCTAAGGATATGGACAAAGTCAATTGAAAGCCATTCATTAACATCTTGGAAAGTATTGTCTAAGTGGGAAGACACACATTTACCAGTTGACACACTTACAATAGATAAAAGGATCAGGAAGTAGAAATACATAATAGACACAAATGAATTAACTAATTAACCCACATAGCCCAGTGAAAAGTTCACAGGGCATGAGAGTTAAAGGACTTGGATGCTAATCCTGTCTCTGCCACTTTCCTGCTGGATGACCTTGGGTACGTCACAACTTCTCTGAGCCGCAGCTTCCTCATCTGTAAAGTGGGAATTCAAAACTTGCTCTCCTTCATGATTTGACTGTGAGCCCCATGTGGGACAGAGATGGTGTCTGACCTGATTATTTTCTATCTATTCTACCACCTAGTCAAGTGTTTGGTACATAGTGAACACTTAGCAACTACCACAATTATTATTATCATAAATAAATGCAACATGAGTCAGCAGGTGGCTGATGGGCTGATGAAGAATAATCAGAAAGATATGAGGAGCTGAGCTTTGAAAATGGTTTTGAAAGTGGGAAGCAACATAATGTCAGAAATCTGGTGAGAGAGGATGATCCAGGCAGGGAGATAAATGTGAGAAATAGGTCAAAAATTGGAGAGTCATTACCCAAAATACTATTAGAAGGGTAGTTGGTAGCCATAAAGAACACAGTCAGAGAGATAGCAGGAAGGCAGATAGTTAAGGAAGGTATCCAGTCAATTCATCAATAGCATTTATTGAGTGCTTAACAGAGATGTAATCACTGCCCTCAAGGAACTTGCAGGGAGGCAGACACTTAATTTACAGTTTGGAGAATGTAATAGAATATTTGCAAGAGTGCAACAGGGAGTTTTGTGTACTTAAATGCTTGGGTGGCACAGAAGTACTGGTGAGGTAATAGTGGAGATAAAAGCAGGGGAAATTAAAACTTTAATTGAGGAAGACCTCCTTGAGGAGATGTGATTTCAAAATGGTTTGGGGATTAGGGACAGTGTCATCTGTTAAATTTGAAGTGTGAAGGGAGGGATATTCCAGGCAGGAACAAGGGTGTTCAGCAAGGTGTTGGTGTTAGGAGAGACAAGAATGGGGAGCAGTGATTAAATTAGCTTGAGGGAAATGAAGAGTGTGAGCTGGGGTGTAGTGGGAGAAGGGAGTGGGTAGATGGGATAAAGCTGATTGACTATTAAGCCCATTATTCTGCTTGCGGTTTTTGATATGTGGGGAAATAAGTGCAGAATCATGCTATAGTTAAGTCAGTATAGTCAAGTGGTGTTGTCAACAGTGATAGGAAAATTTGATTGAGGACAGAATTTTGGAAAGAAGATGAAGATTTCAGTTTTGGTCATATGGAACTTGGTGGTAATGGGACATCCATGTAGATAGTACTGGAGGCAGAAGGAAGTACAAGATTTCAGAGAGAAAGGTCGGTGCTAGAAAAGTAGATTTGGCAGTCATCCACATAGTGGTAGTAGTTGAAATGAGGAAAAGGGATACACTGTCCAGTTAACATAAACTATTAGCATAAATTGAGAAGAGACGGGAATCCAGAACAAATCCTTGAGGGGCACCCATAGTTAAGGGAATAGGGATTCTTGAAAGAGACTGAGAAGAATCAGGCAAAGAGTTAAAGAGGAGAACCGGGAGAGAATGCTGTCTCCAGTGACCATGGAGAAAGTACTTCCTTCTTAATGATGAGGACTAAAACTTAATTGTACACTCTAGGTCAAGAGTGTTGGAAGAAAGAGAGTGGAGAGAGCAGGTGTATATGATCCATTCAAAGGTCTTGGGCAGAAATGGGAGGAAGGAGATAGAGCAATAACTGGATGGCGTAGTGAGGTCCAGAGAAGGTTTTTGTTTGTTTATTTAGGGTTTGGTTTTGTTTGGGTGGGGTGTTTAGGATAGAAGAGACGTAGTCATATTTGAAGACAAAGGAGAAGGAAGCATCAGAGAGTGAACAGTCGAAGATGGCTACCAGGACAGAAAGACAAATTGATACGAAGCCAGTGGTAAGGAATTTTTATATCATTCTAGGAGAAACTGGTAGATAATAGAGATGTTTCTGAAGAAGAGTTAAGTGTTTCCATCCCTTTTAGAAATAAGGTGCTTTGAGAAAAAGGAGAAGCAATATGTAGGATAAACTGGAGAGGCAGAGTCTAGAAACGAGGAGAGCAAGGAAGCTCTTTCAGTAGTCTAGGCTGAAGGGGATAAGAGCTTGAATCATAGCAGTGGAAATGATAAAGAAGAAGACCTAGAGCTGTGAAACGTTATAAACTGAGGCTGGGAGAATTTAAGAGGGAAGATATGTGGTCTTCCTTGTCCCTCCCTCCAAAATCTAGGAATAAATTACATAAAGAACACATTAGTTATATGTAGGCTGAATATACTTAGCTGGAGGCCCTCAATACAGAGAGCGTCTCGAGGTCTTAGGTAAAACAATTATTGTCCATTAATAAAGGAACCACCAATAAAGGATCATGCGTCTCACATACTTTTGAATAACCAAAATAAGAGGACTGATTGGGAACCAACTCACGGAAGTGGTGTCACCCATTAAGATACCGTAGTTTGAGTCACATATACCCTTAGTTTTCTAAGGGATTTCAGCCAAATGGCCCGATTCCGTGACTTTCTTGCTGATAATGGCATGCTGAAGATGAATGCCCGAACTCTCTGGGGAAATCCCAGGAAACACTGTGGGAGATGCACTAGAGAATATGATTTTGCTAGAGTAGCAGACCTATCCACCGTAAGTACCATTACTGAGGAAAACAAGAGACACAGTATGGCTTAGTGGAAAGAGCACAGGCTTGGGAGTCAGAGGTCATGGATTCTAATCCTGGTTCTGACACATGTCAGCTATGTGACTTTGGGCAAGTCACTTATTCACTTCTCTGTGCCTCAATTACCTCATCTGTAAAATGGGGATTAAAACTGTGAGCCCCATATAGGACAACCTGATGACCTTGTAGCTACACTAGTGCTTAGAACAGTGCTTGGCACAGAGTAAAGGTTTAACAAATACCATTGTTATTATTATTATTATTAAATATTACCAAATGGAAACACTAATCTGACTGAACAAGGAAAATTCAGATTCAAGTGGGATCTGGGTTACAGTTACCCCAGGGGATAAATCGTAAGGAGTGATTTTGCATGTACTCAGCACCCGAGATTTCGTGTAAATCATGGTAATGTGGTTAAAGATACTGCAATCCTGTGTATTTCATAATTGCAAGATTGGAACATCTTAACTTTTAACATCACTGAAGGTCTCCCGTGTTGCTCACTGGGTCACAGAATATGGTTCTTCAACCTGCACCATCAAGGTCTAGTTCCTCAGCTAATTTCAAAGTGAAATCTTTGTGCATCTCTGTACACAGAAGCACTCAATAAATATGGTGGATTAACTGACTTTTTTCCCACTCAGTTCTGTTGTTTTTTTAGTTGTTTAACACATTAAATCTCATGAAGAGAAAAATGCAATAGCAATCAGCCAGTCACACTGAAGGAAAATGCAGAAATCTTTGAGGAGAAAAGGGTAGCGGAGTGGATGAGATCTGGGGAATGCAAAGCATTGAAGTATCTTAAGGGGACCAGCAGGGGTTGCTGACACCAGCTCGTGGTTGTCACGTTCCTGCGTAGTTTGACCTTGGAATAGCTTGGTCTGGATTTGATTAAGGGAATTTCGTGTTTTTCCTTTGCAAGAGTCACCCCCCACCACGACAAATATTTAAAAATGTTTAAAAAAAAAAGTTTGGAAAGCAAATATTTTCCCAAAAGAAATTTATAGTTCAAATTTACACCAAGTTCTCACTAACTGGAGCAAGCCGGGTTTCCATTGAGGCTTTGAGTATTCTCTGTAAAACATTAGTAACTCCCCTGGAAGAAGCAGCTTTTTATAGGCAGTGGGATAAAACGGGCACAGATGTGTGTAATATTAGAGGCTTTAGAATGTACCTGCAAATTTTTTTTTAATCAAGGATGAGGAAAAAAATAAAGGATGAAAGAGAAGAGATTGATTTGGGATGCTATAAGAGCAAGGTTTAATGTTAAATGAGTGGTAAGTTTCTGATACATGCAAAAGTCTCTTTTATTTTTCTTTGCTTAGTAAGTTCTTGACATTGTGCCAAGTCATTTTCCATTGATTGTTTCTTAAAGGCATTGGCTGTTCTTCTCGTGTAACTCGCTGTAGTTTTACTGTGCAGCACTGTTTTTATCCGTATTGCCAGTGAGTTCGATCCAGACCCGATTCTGGTTTCAACAGGATTTGATGCATTGGATGGCTATGACCCTCTACTGGGTGGATACAAAGTCACAGTAAATGATGATGGTATTTGTTAAGCGCTTACTTTGTGCCAAGCAATGTTCTAAACACTGGGTGGGAGGGGGATACAAGGTTGTCAGGTTGTCCCATATGGGGCTCACCGTCATAATCCCCTTTTTACAGATGAGGTAACTGAGGCACAGAGAAGTTAAGTGACTTGCCCAAAGTCACACAGCTGACAAGTGGCAGAGCGGAGCTTAGAACTCATGACCTCTGACTCCCAAGCCTGTGCTCTTTCCACTGAGCCATGCTCCTTCTCTTACTCTAAATCTCTAAATCTGTTTCCCTTAATCTAAATCCAGGAGAAAAGTGAAGTTTTGATTAGATGTGCAGTGTGGCCTAATGGAAAAAACATAGGTTGGGGAGTCAGAAGATCTGGGTTCTAATTTCTCCTCCACCACTGTATCGATGGTATGTGTTGAGTGCTCACTGAATGCAAAGCACTAAATATTTGGAAAAATGCAGGATATTCAACTGCACTTTACTTTGCTGGACTCAAGGCAGGGCCCAAGTATGAGAGTAGGAAGAGCCAGATTAGAGCCTCATTCCATAACTATATATAGTCATATTTATGTACTTGCCCATCCTATCATTCAGAAGCTGGCCAAAAAAACAAGCACTGCTTCTCATCCCATATCCAAAAGGGAGAAGAATAGGGATATCATTCGATACCAGAAGTGTCGGTTAGAGAAAATTTTTAAGCCATTTTAGCCAAGTGCAAGACAAATCTATTGAAATAAAGACATTTTCAATTCACCGGGAGAATGATTGTTAACCTCATTCTGGGCAAGTACACCTAGAAGACATATAGAGAAGCAGCATGGCTTAGTGGAAAGAGCCCGGGCTTGGGAATCAGAGGTCATGGGTTCTAATCCCCACTCTGCCACTTGTCAGCTGTGTGACTTTGGGCCAGTCACTTCACTTCTCTGTGCCTCAGTTACCTCATCTGTAAAATGGGGATGAAGATTGTGAGCCCCATATGGGACAACTTGAATACCTTGTATCTACCCCAGTGCTTAGAACAGTGCTTGGCACATAGTAAGTGCTTAACAAATACCATAATTATTATACAGAGGCCATAACCCCAGTAAAGCAACAGCCGGAAACAGTTATTTACCCTTCTGAAAACACTCAGCGAGGAGATCTTGCTCATCAAAAGGCCCTGTGACTTTTTTAATCTTATGGTGCTCCTTTCCATTGGAAGCCAAGCAATATTTCCATTGCAGATGCTAGGCACTTGGCTCAGAGCTCATGTATATTCAGAAAGACTAGAAATGCACATCATCCTGAGATAAACACAAACAATATGAAACACATGGAGAGAAAAGGAAATGGAGAAAAGATGCTCTCTTTCATTCATCTTCAGGAACTACCCTCAGGGTCCCTGTGAAGCCCATTTGCAGGTCTCTCTTGCTGCCAAGGAAGCTAGCTGTAAAAAGTCCATTTCTTAGGATGAGCTGTAGGGCACACAGAGATTGTTTATTAGGTGGCTGCCAAGCTGAAGTCAAATCTCAAAATGCATCCATGAGGATAGGCATAAATATCTTCTTCTTGGCATGATTTGTAATAACAATAAAATTTGGGGTATTTGCTAAGTGCTCTCTATGTGTTAAGTACCGTACTAATCATTGGGGTAGATGTAAGATAATCAGTCCAGAAACAGTCCCTGTCCCTCATGGGGCTTAGAGTCTAAGTAGGAGAGAGAACAGGTGTTGAATCCCCATTTTACAGATGAGGAAACTGAGTCCCAGAAAAGTTAAGGTACCTGTCCAAGGTCACCCAGCAGGCAGATGGCATAGCCAGGATTAAAACCCAGGTTCCCAGACGCTCAGTCCCGTGGTCTTTCCACTGGGTCTTAAGCTGTACAGTCAGATGGGAAGAGAAGAGGATAGAGATAGGAAGACAAATATGGGAACAAAATGTGCTTTCTCTTCCAGCTGATGAAGTGAGAAATAATAAAGGAAATACTTCATATGTCTTCTAGTCGGGGGTCTCTGCCACTACCATATGCCTGCCACAGACTAGTGGTTTCTCTGTGCTGCAGTTCAAGCACCCAAAAACAATACCTCATGGCAGCATTGTAGGGATTAATGGAATAATATGTGTAAAGTGCCCTATGTTCTAGAGAACAATGGTGGGAAAAAAACCTTTTTCATAGGATTATTATTTTGAAGCCTATGGTCTTTTGTTTCAGAAAGCTGTATTTTTTTTAACATGTCACCACCAGACTGCTTAATAATGTTGGTATTTGGTATTTGTTAAGCGCTTACTATGTGCCGAGCACTGTTCTAAGCGCTGGGGTAGACATAGGGGAATCAGGTTGTCCCACATGGGGCTCACAGTCTTAATCCCCATTTTACAGATGAGGGAACTGAGGCACAGAGAAGTTAAGAGACTTGCCCACAGTCACACAGCCGACAAGTGGCAGAGCTGGGATTCGAACTCATGAGCCCTGACTCCAAAGCCCGTGCTCTTTCCACTGAGCCACGCTACTTCTTGGGCCTGCATCACTGGGCAAACACAAGACAATGAACCAAAAGTGGGAACTGGGCCAGCTAAGTGAGTATCCTGACTCAGGTCCAAATTATTCGCATGACTTTGGGCAAATCATTTCACATTGTTTCCTTCATCTGTAAAATGGGGCAATAAAATCTCCTTGCAGTGCAATACCACAGGGTGTGTGGTGACAATTAATTGCTTGAGTTCTTAATTTCATGTGATCTGAACAAAATCTCTGGGCATTAGGATCATTACAGAGAGATTCTTCTCCACAGAGGGTGAAGTACACAGGGCAGCCACCACAGGAGTTACAGGTTTCTTAAACCATGTACTTTACACAAAGCACCATGCTAAGCAGCAGGCACCAAACCTAAATGCTAGACAGGAAATCAGTAACTGGGTTTTGGTGGAAATTGTATTTAGTGAGCAAGCACTGGGTACTGTGCACCATGCTAAACCAAACAACAGCAGCCTGAGTCCCAATCCTTACCCCTTGGGCTAGAACAGAAGATCGTGAAAGTATTGCTTTACAATATGTGGACGCTCCCATATCCATGACAACCTAAAATGTACATTCTACACAGACTCAAGGTGATGCCTGTAAATTGGATGAAAATGAAGTGTTCAGCAACCATATTTATTGAGGGCTTACTGTGTGCAGAACACTGTACTAAGCAGTTGGGATTGCTGCTTACAATTTAAGAGTAAGTTACAATTTTAGAATAAGTAGACATGTTTTCTGCCCACGGGGAACTTACAGTCTAGAGATGTTTTCATGTTTTCAGTGATGTTTTCAAATGGTTTCTCTATTTCACAAGCAAGAACTAAATAACTTTAGAGAAACTCTGAGTAATTATTTATACCTAGGTGTACTATATAAAGGACATGTTGTTTCTGATATACTAAATGGTCTTTAAAAACTACTGAGAAATGTTGAGAAGCAGCATGGTTTAGTGGAAAGAGCACAAGCCTGGGAGTCAGAAGGACCTCGGTTCTAATCCTGCCGCTGCTTGTCTGCTGTGTGATCTTAACTTCTCTGTGCATCAATTATCTCAATTGTAAAATGGGGATTTTAAGACAGTGAGCCCTATGTGGAACATGGACTGTGTCCAAACTGATTATTGTATCTAATACAATGCCTAGCACATAGTAAGGGCTTAATAAATCCCATAAAAAACACAACTACTTAATTTTATGAGAGGTACAACACACTTGTTATTCCATTATCTCCATTAAAATAAATGAACTATCGCTAGCTGCACTGATTCTGAGGTTGAATTTTAAAGTCTGGGATCAATGCTTATTCTGCTTTTGGGATTAAGGCCAGTTTGACCCACAAGTCGTAAGCAAGTAGCGGGATCTTGTTGAAAAAAGAAGGTTCCATTGTATGTGTAGCCTAGAGCCTGTCTCTTCTGGGTGTGATGGGTTGAAAAGGGAAGGGATAGAGATGTGGGGAGTTATGGGTAAAGCTGAAAGCAGAAATAAGATGAAGGGAGCTCATTCAACCATATTTATTGTACCTCATTTTCCTTCTCGGCAACAACTTTGGATGGTTCCTGGATAGTTCTAAGCAACTTTATTAGCAGAGGGTCGTGGAATAAATAAGTTGTATTCTATTTAGTCCCTTCTCAGGGTCGCAAATGGAGAGGTTCCAGTACTCCATAAGTCTCGACTATGGAAGGGAGAGTTAAGCAGAGGCCTCTTCCCCATTCCATTCCTAGCTTGGCCAGTGGCTAGCGAGTGGAAGGCAAATTGCTACAAGTCAAAACTCACCCATTCTGGTCAGCAGAAGCATGGGAGAGAGTCAAGGGCAAAGATTCAGGTTTACCAAACAGAAGGCAGTAATGGTAAATCATTTCTGTATTTTTATCAAGAAAATTCTAGGGATCCACTACCAGAACAATTGCAGATGGAGAGCAAGACATTCTGGGAGAGATATGTCCGTGATGTTGCTATGGGTCGGAAATGACTCGACAGCATAAGACAAATTTTATTGAGTATGCATTCCTTCTAGTTCCACAACATTAACTTCCTACTGTTTAACAGCTAGGTCTCAGTCATTCTTAGGAGGGGAGCTGTGTGGTTTAAAACCTTCCAATCAAAAGACTGTTGAAAGCTGGAACGGGAATTGGATGGGAAGACAGGTGAAATCTTTGCCCTGGATGCAAAGGGATTTATTGCCTATATTTCCCAGCAGCCTTTGGAGTTTTCTCAAAGGAGTTTGCTTTCACTGAAAGAGTGAAGGTACCACTCTCAATCATATTTACTGAGTGCTTACTGTGAACGGAGCACTGTACTGAACGCTTGGGAGAGTATAAGATAATATAACAGACACATTCATTGCCCACAAGGACTTAGAGTCTAGAGGGGGAGATGGGCATTAATATAAATAAAATTACTGACACATAAGTGCTGTGGAGTTGGGAGTGGGGATGAATAAAGGGAGCAAGTCAAGGTGACTTAGAAGGAAGTGGGAAAAGAGGGAATGAGAGCTTAGTCAGGGAAGGCCTCTTGAAGGAGATATGCTTGCTATGGATACTATGGTTCTGTTGGGGTTCATTCTAGCCCTACTTTGTCACAAGTATGACCCAAAGGCATGTGGTGAGTTTTTCTTCCTTTGCTTGGCCAGCATTGGTAGTAAAATAGGCTAGAGACATAAGGATTTGTTTGGAGGATTTTTGATTCCATTCTTTTTTCCAAGCACATGGTTTAAAGTAAAAGTGTCTGGGTGCTCTGAGATCCAGCCCTGACCACTTGGTGTGGAACTTAGAATTCCAGAATCAATCCTTGGGTGGGTGCCTTCTGGAATCTCCATCACAATAACCTTCTGCATTTGTTTCAGTTGTAACTGTAATTAAACATTAGTTGCTGGCCCTCATTCTGTCCGGGAAGTTCTTTTTAGCCAAGTGTACCAGGGATTTTGGCGAGCTTTCACTTGGATCCAAGCCCAATTCTTTATCCCCTCCTCATATTCCTTCCCGAATGCTCTGGATATCAGAGTAAGGAACAATTCATTGGAGTTTAGTGAAGAGGCCCAGACTCACAAATCTAGTGAGTCTAACACCCACCTGTGTTTTCAGTGACATTCTCCACCTCTCCATTTAGACATTTCCTGAATCTTAGTTGAAAATAAAGAAGCAACATGGCCTAGTGGAAAGTGCCTGGGCCTGGGAGTCAGAGGACCTGGTTTCTAATCCCAGCTCTGTCAGATATCTACTGTGGGACCTTGAGTAAGTCACTTAACTTCTCTGTGCCTCAGTTTCCTCGTTTGAAAAATAGAGCTTCAGTGGGGTACCTGATTATGTTGTAGCTGCACCAGTGCTTAGTACAGTGCTTGGTGCCTGGTAAATGCTTAAATAACATTATTATTTTATGTTTCTGTTAAAAAGCATAAAATGAAATGTGGATAATCAGTCAATCGTATTTATTGAGCACTTGCTGGGTGAAGAGCATTCTGGCGAATACAATATAACAATAGAACACATTCCACAGTGAGTTTACAGTCTAGAGAGCTTAAATATGATAGACTGATCGATTGATATTGTGCATACTTTATATATTAAGAGTGTAAAAAGAAATCTATGACAATTATTTGAGAAATTGTCCGCTTTTCTCAAATCAGCAAGTAGCTAAAGTTGAAACTCCTAAATAAACTCAAATTTCAAGTTATCACTTCATCTCTGGAAATGAGAAGTGAGAGTTTCATTGTCTTCAGGTTATTATGCTTATTGTGATGCAAGTAGAAACTTTAAAGTTTAGCCAGTAGATTTGAATCATCACATTGCAGCTCTCAGTCTTCCAGAGTTGCAGAGGTCCTCTCTGGAGTTTGTATTTTGAAATGGATTTTTGTTATTCATTTTGCAATAGTACTAAACTAATGTTGGTCCTCAATGAAGAATTTTATAGAGTAGATGGTGCATGAATAAACCAATAATAATAATAATGTTGGTATTTGTTAGGTGCTTACTATGTGCAGAGCAGTGTTCTAAGGGCTGGAGTAGATACAGCGTAATCAAGGTGTCCCACGTGAGGCTCACAGTCTTCATCCCCATTTTACAGATGAGGTAAATGAGACAAAGAGAAGTTGTGACTTCCCACAGTCACACAGCTGACAAGTGGCAGAGTTGGGATTCGAACCCATGACCTCAGACTCCCAAGCCCATGGTCTTTCCACTGAGCTATGCTGCTTCTCTAACTTTATAATGGCATTAGAATTGCTTCTGTTGTCTAGGATTGGTTAACTGATAGTATAAATTTTGTTCACTTGTATTGAATTGATCTATAAGCCTAATGGTCTTTAAATAAATACAAAAATAATTTTCCCCAAGAAAGAGAAGCAATTCATATATATCCAATACCACATAATTTCCTCCTGTCTCTTGAAGAAATTTGTGTTGTCCGCTAGAGAGGACAAGACCCTTCTAGCCTTCCGCCTTTCTGCTCCTTCCCTTCCTTGTTCACTCCTCCCTCCCTCCCTGCTTCCCTTCTTCCCTCGCTCCTTCTGCCACAACTGTCGGCTGTGTGATCTTGAGCAAATCACTTCTCTAGGTCTCAGTTACCTCATCGGCATGAAGTAAGACTGTGAGCCCCATGTGGGACAGGGACTGTGTCCAACTTGATTAATTTGTACCTACCCCAGCACTTAGAAGAGCACTCGGCACATAGTAAGTGCTTAACAAGTACCACAGTTACTATTATTATTATTTATTATTATTATTATTTCTCCCCCTTCTCTCTCCTTACATCTTTTGATAGTTCTTCTCTTCTCAGAACCCATTCACCCTCATGAGTTCCCACTTCTCCTAGACTTAAGCACTTAGAACAGGGGCTGGCACATAATAAGAGCTTAAAAAATGTCGTAATTATTTAAGCCTGGGTATAAAGGAGGCCCAGCCAACCACCACTGAGGCTGTTCTGCTGGCAGCAGCAATATAAAACACAGAAGAAAGGCTTCCAGCAGCCAGTGCCCAAATGGAAGGAAACCAAGCTGAAGTTTGACCAATGAAAAGAGAACTGTGCCCAGCCTTGCCCTCTCCCTGTGGCATATTCTTAGTGATACACACGCCCTGGAAGTGCCACATAGTAAAGTTAGCTGGACACTTCAAGCCAGCGGAAGGCATTTTTCTCCCAATCTGCCCTCAAGCCCGTGTTTATCATCTGTTCTTGAGAGGGCCCCGCTCCGGTCTATTCTTCACTCCGCTGCCCGGCTCATCTTCCTGCAGAAATGATCTGGGCATGTCACTCCCCTTCTTAAACAGCTCCAGTGGTTGCCTATCAACCTCCGCTCCAAACAAAAACTCCTCACTCTAGGCTTCAAGGCTCTACATCACCTTGCCCCTTCCTACCTCTCCTGCCTTCTCTCTTTCTACCGCCCACCCTGCACGCTCCGCTCCTCTGCCGCCCACCTCCTCACCGTCCCTTGGTCTCGCCTATCCCGCCGTCGACCCCTGGGCCACGTCCCCCCGCGGTCCCGGAACGCCCTCCCTCCTCACCTCCGCCAAACTGATTCTCTTCCCCTCTTCAAAACCCTACTTAAAACTCACCTCCTCCAAGAGGCCTTCCCAGACTGAGCTCGTCTACTCCCTCTACCACCCCCCCTTCACCTCTCCACAGCTAAACCCTCTTTTCCCCCTTTCCCTCTGCTCCTCCACCTCTCCCTTCCCATCCCCACAGCACTGTACTCGTCCGCTCAACTGTATATATTTCCATTACCCTATTTATTTTGTTAATGAATTGTACATCGCCTTGATTCTATTTAGTTGCCATTGTTTTTACGAGATGTTCTTCCCCTTGACTCTATTTATTGCCACTGTTCTCGTCTGTCCGTCTCCCCGAATTAGACTGTAAGCCCATCAAACGGCAGGGACTCTCTCTATCTGTTGCCGACTTGTTCATTCCAAGCGGTTAGTACAGTGCTCTGCACATAGTAAGCGCTCAATAAATACTATTGAATGAATGAATGAACTTTCTCTCTCCTTTCCTTCACCCTTCAAAACTGCCACCAGGTGCTCAGAGAGGAGAATAGATTTAAAAAAAAAATTGAATATTCTAATATTAGAAATGGCCATTTTCTCCCGTAGCCCTTGCTTATTTAACTGATCAGTGGTTTCCTGTTTCTGAATAATCCTAACCCAGTCCTTTTTACCTTTTATTACCATCAACTGAAAGAAGAAAATGGTTTCTTTGGCTGTTCACTCACTTGGTAAAGATGCATTAGACTACTGGCCCCTGCACTGCCTGGGCAGAAACAAGTTTATAAATGACTTCTTCAACCACAGTGTTCGGTTCTTATTGTATTTATTGTTGCCTTTGACATAAGTATTATGGTATTTGTTAAACACTTACTATGTACCAGGCACTGTCCTAAACACTGGGGTAGATACAAGGTAATAAGAATGGATTCAGTCCCTGTCCTACATGGGGCTCACAATTTTAATCCCCATTTATGGATGAAGTAACTGAGGCACAGATCATTTAAGTGATTTGCCCAACGTCACACAGCAAACACAGCAAGTCAGGATTAGAGCCCAAGTCCTCTGGTTTCTAGTCCTATGCTCTTTCCACTAGACTACACCAGCTTTCATCTCTCCAGGAACTGTAAATCAATTATTCATTAAATAACTGGTATTATTGAGCACTTAATAATGCTGTTTGGAGCTTCAAAGATTTTGTTTCTGCCTTGACGGTTTAAAACTGTTTTGGATTTTCCATTAGAGTCAAGGACTGATGTTAACACAAAGATCTTGCATATGGGCAGGAATCTGGATCTCCTGACAGGTAGTGTGGTCTAGTTGAGAGAACATGCGATTGAAAGCTGAAGACCCAGGTTCTAATTCCACTTCAGTCCTTGGTCTTCTCTGTGCCCTCAGGGAAATTGTTCAACCTTTCTGCACTTCAGTTTTCCTCATCTGAAAAATGAGGGTAAAATACTTGCTCTCCCTACATCTTAGAGTAGGGGTCCTTTCTGGCACAGGGACGGTGTCTAATATGAGTATGATATGTTCATTCATTCATTCAATAGTATTTATTGAGCGCTTACTATGTGCAGAGCACTGTACTAAGCGCTTGGGATGAACAAGTCGGCAACAGATAGAGACAGTCCCTGCCGTTTGACGGGCTTACAGTCTAATCGGGGGAGACGGACAGACAAGAACAATGGCACTAAACAGCGTCAAGGGGAAGAACATCTTGTAAAAACAATGGCAACTAAATAGAATCAAGGCGATGTACAATTCATTAACAAAATAAATAGGGTAACGAAAATATATACAGTTGAGCAGACAAGTACAGTGCTGTGGGGATGGGAAGGGAGAGGTGGAGGAGCAGAGGGAAAAGGGGAAAATGAGGCTTTAGCTGCGGAGAGGTAAAGGGGGGATGGCAGAGGGAGTAGAGGGGGAAGAGGAGCTCAGTCTGGGAAGTCCTCTTGGAGGAGGTGATTTTTAAGTAAGGTTTTGAAGAGGGAAAGAGAATCAGTTTGGCGGAGGTGAGGAGGGAGGGCGTTCCAGGACCGCAGGAAGACGTGACCCAGGGGTCGACGGCGGGATAGGCGAGACCGAGGGACGGCGAGGAGGTGGGCGGCAGAGGAGCGGAGCGTGCGGGGTGGGCGGTAGAAAGAGAGAAGGGAGGAGAGGTAGGAAGGGGCAAGGTGATGGAGAGCCTTGAAGCCTAGAGTGAGGAGTTTTTGTTTGGAGCGGAGGTCGATAGGCAACCACCGGAGTTGTTTAAGAAGGGGAGTGACATGCCCAGATCGTTTCTGCAGGAAGATGAGCCGGGCAGCGGAGTGAAGAATAGACCGGAGCGGGGTGAGAGAGGAGGAAGGGAGGTCAGAGAGAAGGCTGACACAGTAGTCTAGCCGGGATATAACGAGAGCCCGTAATAGTAAGGTAGCCGTTTGGGTGGAGAGGAAAGGGCGGATCTTGGCGATATTGTAGAGGTGAAATCGGCAGGTCTTGGTAACGGATAGGATGTGTGGGGTGAACGAGAGGGACGAGTCAAGGATGACACCGAGATTGCGGGCCTGCGGGACGGGAAGGATGGTCGTGCCATCCACGGTGATGGAGAAGTCTGCGAGCGGACCGGGCTTGGGAGGGAAGATGAGGAGCTCAGTATTGCTCATGTTGAGTTTTAGGTGGCGGGCCGACATCCAGGTGGAGACGTCCCGGAGGCAGGAGGAGATGCGAGCCTGAAGGGAGGGGGAGAGGACAGGGGCGGAGATGTAGATCTGCGTGTCATCTGCGTAGAGATGGTAGTCAAGGCCGTGAGAGCAGTTGAGTTTACCGAGGGAGTGAGTGTAAATGGAGAACAGAAGAGGGCCAAGAACTGACCCTTGAGGAACTCCAACAGTTAAAGGATGGGAGGGGGAGGAGGCTCCAGCGTAGGAGACCGAGAATGATCGGCCAGAGAGGTAAGAGGAGAACCAGAAGAGGACAGAGTCCGTGAAGCCAAGGTGAGATAAGGTATGGAGGAGGAGGGGATGGTCGACAGTGTCAAAGGCAGCAGAGAGGTCAAGGAGGATCAGAATGGAGTAGGAGCCATTGGATTTGGCAAGAAGGAGGTCATGGGTGACCTTAGAGAGAGCAGTCTCGGTAGAGTGGAGGGGACGGAAGCCAGATTGGAGGGGGTCTAGGAGAGAATGGGAGTTAAGGAATTCTAGGCATCGATTGTAGATGACTCGTTCTAAGATTTTGGAAAGGAAGGGTAGTAGGGAGATAGGATGATAACTGGAGGGGGAAGTGGGGTCAAGAGCGGGTTTTTTTAGGATGGGGGAGACGTGGGCATGTTTGAAGGCAGAGGGGAAGGAGCCCTTGGAGATTGAGTGGTTAAAAATAGAAGTTAAGGAAGGGAGGAGGAGGAGTCATATGTCTGATATGACTTTGAGAAGCAGAGTGGCGTAATGGAAAAAGCACAGGCCTGGAGGACAGAAAGACCTAGGTTCTAATTCCAGCTCTGCCACTTGTCTTCTGCGTGACCTTGGGCAAGTCATTTAATTTCTCTGGGCCTCAGTTACTTCATCTGTAAAATGAGGATTAAGAGTGTAAGCCCCATGTGGGACAGGGACTGTGTCCAACTTGATTAACTTATCCTTCTGTCCTTCCTGAGTCCCTTTTACTTCAGATATGCCCTTTCCTCTATCACTTTGCTTTAGAATGTAAGTATTTGTAAGTTCTCTCTGCCTGCCTTTCCTTTCTCCTCACACCCCACCTTCCAGTTCACCTCTGGGGATCAGGGACATGTCTTCCTCAGTCCCAAGCATAGGAGCAGAAACTGCCTAGGATCCGCCCAAGTGCCCAACTTCCACCTTGCCCTGGGAGTGGGACAGAAGTGACTCTAGAGAGATATGAAAGTCAAACAGTCTGTCTTCTGCACGGGACCTGGAACATATGTGCATTATTTCATATGACTGGTTTTGGGGGTGGAGAGCTGATGGGAGTAGGCTTCAGTGGGGTATAAGAATGCGTCATATGACTGACATATCTGTTGCCGAATTCTACATTTCAAGTGCTTAGTACAGTGCTCTGCACATAGTAAGTGCTCAATAAATACTGTTGAATATGGCCAGTGATATATGTTCTGCTGAATTAGTTTGGTTTCTACCATAATGTACAGACAGGACCGTTGGAAAGGCAGTTCCAGCAGTTTGGGAAAATGAACTCCCATAATTATAAGGCCTAGTGGAAGGCCCTAATAGACAAAATAGCAGTAGTATATACTGAGCAACACTGGGTGTAAGACACTGAACTAAAACTCTTGCGAAGTACACAGTAACAGGTGACACATTTCTTGCCCACGAGGAACTTAGACTTTAAAAGGGGAGACAGACAGAAAAGTATCGACACCATAATCAAAATAAATAATATAATGTACCCTCTAAACCATAAACGTGTTGTGGGCAGGAAACATGTCTATCAGCTATTTTGTATTGAATGTTCCCAAGTGTTCAGTACAGTGCTCTACCCACGGTAAGCACTCAATAAATACTTGATTAATTTGATTGATTCAACTGAGTGAAACTATACACCCTGCTCTTTGAACTCAAAATGGAAATTGGCATCTCTGCTGCCACTGCTCCATTTCTTGGAACACCACCGCTGTGGCCAGGGAGAAGAGAATCAGGGCAGCACCCTGAAGTGGCAACCTCTTTGACAGGTGGGCTGAGGAAAACTCACAGTTTACTTACTGGGGCTTGCCATCAGTCAATCCAACAGTAGTCATTTCCTGGGTACCTTCTCCCATGGCCTAGTAGAAAGAGGACAGGTCTGATTGTCAGAAAACTTCCATTCTAATCCCAGCTCTGCCTTATGCCAACTATGTGACCTTGGACAAGTCATTTCATTTCTCTGGGTTTCAGTTTCCTCACCTATAAAATTGGGATAAAATACCTACTTCCTCCCAACTTAGACTATGAGTCCTGGGAGAGACAGAGACTATCTAAACTTATTATCGTGGATCTACCCTGGCACTTAACACCAAGTAAGCATGCTAAAACTATTATTATTATTATTATTACAAATTTTATTATTAAGTGCCACTGAGACATTTCTGATTCATAGCGACTCCATGGATATACCTCCTCCAGAACATCCTGTCCTCTGCCATAATCCTCAACTTTTCTTATGGTTCTTCCATTATCGTTGTTATGGTCTCTATCTCTCTAGCTGCCAGTCTGTCTCTTCCATTGTCCCTGGACATTTCCTAGCATTAGTGTCTTCTCCAGAGAATTAGTCCTCCTGATTATGTGTCCAAAATATGCTAATCTAAGTCGAGTCATCTGGCCTCCCAAAGACCACATTGGTTTAATTTGTTCCAAAATCCATTTGTTTGTTTGTTGGGTGGTCCATGGTATTTGCAAAAGCCTTCTCCAGCACCACATTTCGAAAGAATCAATTTTCTTTCCATCTGTTTTTTCACTGTCCACCTTTCAGATCTATGCATTGCCACTGGAAACACCAAAGACTTGACAATTTGTATTTTTGTGGAACTTGTTACATCAGCACATTTCATGACTTTTTCCAGGCTCTTCATAGCAAGTCTTCCTAACATTAATCTTCTGCATATTTCTTGGCTACTAGTTCCTTTATTATTGATTATCAAGCCCAGGAGAGAAAAATTGTCAACAATTTCAATCTTCTCTCCGTCACTGCAAATATGTTCTAAAAAGTATGCATTAAATGCTTTCAAGAGAACAATAGAGTTGGGGGTCAAGATTCTATTCCCCTTAGTGAGCTATTAAGGTAAATGGCTAACTATGTTCATTAAAGGTTTACCTTGGCTAATACTATATATTTTTGTTCACTTTCTTGCCCTAGGAAGTTTAACACTTCTAATTTCATTTTCTCCTTCCTCATCCCTCTCTACTGAAGTTCCTTGAGGGTAAGGAATGTGTCCATTTGTTTCATTTCCAAAGCGTTTAGAACTGTATACTGTAGCCAGAGGGTACTGCTACTATTTCAGCAGAGCATAAGAGGAAAATATTCCCAGAACCACCTCATGTCTGCACCTAAATAATAGTAATAATGATGGCATTTATTAAGCACTTACTATGTGCCAAGCACTGTTCTAAGTGCTGGGGGAGATACAAGGTAATCAGGTTGCCCCACATGGGGCTCACATTCTTAATCCCCATTTTACAGATGAAGTAACTGAGGCACAGAGAAGTTAACTGACTTGCCCAAAGTCACACAACTGACTTGTCTTATGAGAGTAGGCAGTTCAGGATACAGGTCACTTGGTCAATGCAGGAGCAGTAATGCCAAATGGAGTCCCCCTGGATGTCTGAGCAGTCATATTCAGTAATGCACTGTTCACTCCATTCACCATCTCACGCTTGCCTGTACCTCCAAAAAAGTCTATGGGAATAGGCAGTGAGGGAGAGAGGTCACTTGGTCGCTGAAGGAGCAGGAGGGCCACTCAAAGTCAGTCAGTCAATCGCATTTACTGAGTGCTTTCTGTGAGCAGAGAACTGTACTAAGCCATTGGGAGAGTACAGCAGCATGGCCTAGAGGATAGAGCAAAGGCCTGGGAATCAGAAGGACCTGGGTTCTATCCACGTTCCATCTGCTGGGTGACCTTGGGCAAGTCTCTTAACTTCTCTGTGCCTCATTTACCTCATTTGGAAAATGGGAATTACAACTGTGAGCCCCATATGGGACATGGACTGTGTCCAACTTGATTACCTTGGATCTTCCCCAGTGTTTAGAACAGTGCCTAGAACATAGTAAGAGCTTAACGAATACCGTTAAAAATACAATGATCTAACAGCATAACAGGTATGTTCTCTGCTCACAATGAGTTTTAGAGTCTAGAGGGGGCATCACCCTGGATGTCTTAACAGCCACGCTCAGTAGTCACACTCATCCCCATTTCATCCCCAAATGGGAATGAAAACTAGAAACAAAATCCCTATAATTGCATGCCTCGGTACATCTGCCTCTAATCTCCAAACTGATTTGCTTTAATCCACCCCACCACTTAGTACGATACCTGGCACATAGTAAGTAAGCACTTGACAAATACCATAATTATTATTATTATCATCATTACATATCCACTTACCAGACTATTTAAGCACTTATCTACAGGTTTATTTTTTCTTGCTCTTTTTCTATCTTTAAATTATTTAATGTCTCTATCCTACTGGACTGTAAGCTCCTTGAAGACAGGGAGTGAATCTTCTAACTCTAATATACCTTTCCAACACTTAGTATAGCACTCTGCAGGCAGTAGGTCCTCAGTAAATACGATTTATCCATCGAATGATTGTCACTTGGAAATGAAACCCTAATTTTTCACTGCAGAGTTGAGGTGGGAGGCTCCTTGAAGATACAGGTTATATGAGACATTTTACTATAAAACAAATCCTCTCCCTGAAAAATTATTCTCCCAAATAGTGCAGACACAATGTTTGGCCTAAAATAGAGAAAAATCAGGTTGCCCTGAATGGTATCTGCTGAATTTCTATTCTGAAGGAGAAAATTTGAATGGAATACTGGTTATGAGTGGGAGACATGAAAACACCCAGTTCATTCAATCAATCGAATAATCAATGGATGGTATTTATTGAGTACTTACTGTGTGCAGAGCCCTACACTAAGCACTTGTGAAAGTACAATTCAACAGAGTTGGTAGACACGATCCCTGCCATCAGTGAACTTAAAGTCTGCAGAAGGAGCTTATAATTTATAGAATCACATCCTACATTCTTAATATCAATGATGAATAATTATTTGCTAGTTTATCTTGTCTTATGTTGCCATGCCCTACCTTAGTTTGCAATTGTCTGGTAGTGTATGCAGAGTGTTTTCTTGGTAAAAATACACAAGTGGTTTACCATCACCTTCTTCTGCACAGTAAAATTGAGTTTCCACCTTTGACTCTCTTCCATGCTGCTGCTGCCCAGCACAGGTGAATTTTGACTTGCAGCAGACTGCCTTCCACTCACTAGAAACTGCCCAAGCTAGATATGCCTCTGCTTGATTCTCCCTCCTTTAGCTGAGACTGGTAGAGTACTGGAAACTCTCCAGATATGATCCTGAGATGGGAATTTGCTAGTTTAGAAAATAGCTAAACTAGCAAATAACAAGGGATGGGAGGTGTTTTGAGGAGTCAGCCTTCTCCTGCTGTTTGGAAATAGCTGTTCATCCCCCTTCCCACCACACATCTTTGCCCACAACAATATGCTGAGGAATTTTGGTGTCTCCAGGTTACATGTGGACCTAGAATCAAACAATCAATCAATGGTATTTACTGAGCATTTACTGTTTGCAAAGCACTATATTAAGCACTTGGAAGAGTACAATACAATAGAGTTGGTAAACACGTTCACTGTTCACAGCAAGCTTGCACTGTAGAAGTCAACAGATCCAGAACTTTTTGTTGATAGAATAAAAGTCCCATTCTTATTACTATTATTAATAATAATGGTATTTGTTAAGCTCTTATTATTTGCCAAGCACTGCTTTAAACGTTGAATCACGTCCTTCACAGATTGATGTCGTGACAAAGTGTCATAAAAATGTGAAGTTCCTTGGGAAATGTTCTATAATCAAATGAATTTCAAATATCATTGTGTATTATACCCCAGTCCTCTATCCGGTACACCAGAGCACTTGTCTGATCTCCCCCTGAAGATCTTTTCCTCTATTGGAAAAAGCCACCAGTCACAATCCACATGTATTCTACAATTGTGAGCACTCAGAGGGACAGGCACCATGCCTAATCCTTATCTGTGTATTCTCTCCAAATGTCTAGAATTAATGCTCTGCACACAGAAAGTATTCAGTAAATATTATTACTATTACCACTACTTACTTTCTTACACCTCACAGAGGGCCAGAAAAGGAAATGTTCCCCCATATGCCATGTGGCCAGCAGTTCGAGGTTCAGAGAGCAATAAACGTCACTTTCCCACCCATCCATTTCCTTTTCCAAGTCATTCCAGGCAGAGGGTCAACTCCATGGATTTTCCAGATTCTCTTGGCCCAAGGGATAATGAATATTGCTTTACACCCTGCCAACTCTGTCAGTAAATGGAGTCTTACCCAATAATCACTCATTTACCCTTAAACTTTAGCATTTTTTGGATTGGAGAATGAAAAATGTATCAAAAGGGAGGATGACTAGCCTTAGTTGGATTTTTTAATGCCTCCAAACATAGCATGTTGTCTATTCAGATTTTGCCCCTAATTCCAGCAAGAAAACATCCACTTGTTCTATTTCTGTCAGCATATCGTAAGTAAGTTTGGACCCAGATTGTGGATAGAATTTAGGTTGAAAATGTCAGCTAATGATCTATTCATATGACCTCTGCTTGGATTTTGAAGCAATGTGGAGAGGACCAGAAAGATAAGATAATTTAAATAAAATCAATTCACAAATTACTCAGGTCCTTCAAGGTATAAATTGCAAAGTAGCATGGTCTAGTGGAAAGAGCACAGTCCTTGGAAACAGAGGACCTGGGTTCTGATCCCAGCTCCACCACCTGTTTACTGTGTGACCTTGAGCAAGTTATTTAACTTCTCTGTGCCTCAGTTTCCTCATTTATAAAATGGGGATTAAGTTCTACCTCCTTTTGGTTAGACTGTGAGCTCATGTGGGACAGGGCCTGTATCAGCCTTGATTATCTCTTACCTATCCAGTGCTTAGTACAGTGTTTGGCACATAGTAAGTGATCAACAACTATTATCAATATTATTATTGTTATTGTAATAGCATTTATTGGGTGAAGTTCTTTTAAAACTTTTAAACTCTTAATATCAATATATTTCACTTAGTTAATATTTTGTGAATATTAATGTGTGATTAGCCACTTTTCATGTTTATCTGATTTGATTTTTTTTGACCTTCTTTATGTCTCTGTTGCCAATCTGCAGTATCGCTATCACCTTAATCTTAGGTTGTGAGCCTGTGATCATGTCTGATTCTTATCAGCTTATTTTTTCCTGGTGTTGAGTAAAGAGCTTTGCAAATACAGCTTGGATTAATGAAAAGAGCACGGGCTTGGGGGTCAGTGCATATGGGTTCTAATCCCACCTCCGCCACTTGTCTGATGTGTGACCTTGGGCAAGTCACTTCACTTCTTTTTGCCTCCATTTCCTCATCTGTAAAATGGGGATTAAAGACCATGAGGCCTATGTGGGACAACCTGCTTACCTTGTATCTACTCCAACGCTTAGAACAATGCTTGGCACATGGTAACTGCTTAACAAATACCATAATAATTGCTCAGAAAATACTACTGTTGTATGTATGAATTAATCAATTAGCCAGGAAGGGAAGTCTTCTTTCAAGACAAAAACCATGTCATGTTCTTCTCAATATTACAAACTTGGTAGAGTATCCAGAATCTACCATTTCTGTTGTGTTGAACTCTCCCAAGTGCTAAGGGTACTTTGGTATACAACTGTACAACTGTACTACCATCTTGTACTACTCTCTTTATACTATGAACAAAACTGTATGTGTTACTGGTTCATTTAAATGAGAGAGTTTGAGAGCCTAAAGTGGAAAAGAGACTGTGTCTGACCTCATAATCTTGTCTCTATCCCAACTCTTAGCACAGTGCTTGGTTCAGAGTAAGCATTTTAAAAATAATCACAATTATACTACTTATTGTCCCTGTTTGTTAATATAAATAGAGGCTAACCACCAATCAAGCATCTCTCTATAAATTCCCTTCTCTATTAGCAAAACATCTGATCTGTATGCTTACTGTTTCCCCTATACTAATGGTCTTTTGAGACTCAAGTTTACTGCACGGAAGGAGGTGCTGGTAAATCACTTCTGCATTTTTACTAAGAAAACTCTATGGATACACTACCAGAACAATTGCAAATGGAGGTGGAGTGTTCTGGGAGAGATGTGACCATGGTGTCGCTAAGGGTCGGAAACGACTCAGCAGCATGAGGCAAGTCAATAGTCTTTTATCTTAGTTCATTTGGATGCTAGTTTTTATTTTCCTCTCCTAAAATTCCTCTATATTAATGGTGCTTACTTTTCCCTGCTGTTTTCTGTTCCATACCCTGCCTGGGTTTCAGATCTAAAGATTAAGAGATTTCCATTTACTGCCCAAGGACCACAGTGCAAAATAAATATGAACAGAATTCCTTAAATCCCACTTCATATAATGGCACTGATCTGTTTGCCCGCTAGCATGTTATTGGGTTAAGTGATCTCTCACATCAGCTGTGTGTACACAGTATATGTGATGTACGGGTCCTCCATGACAACACTGGGAGTGTGGGTTTTATTTGATTGAGAAGCCTGAGGACCCTTCCTCCACATATGGCTTTCCACAGAATTAAGCAGTGTTTCATGTGGAGAAAGAAGAACGTTTCTGATCCGTAATTTTAATATAAGCCAGAAATATTGAGGAAGAAAACCTCCATATCAGTGATTGTCATCTCTCCCCATACAGTATCCTGTTCAAAAGCAATTCTTCTTTAGAGTAGAGTGAGGAAATTGATAAAACAATATCGATATCATGTAAGGAAATGCACTTTTTTTTCAGTAAGTGATGTGGAAATCCAGCTTTGATACTGTCCTGATGTGCAATTTAGATTAAGGAAGGAAAGAGAACAATAGACAAAAGAAGAAGCAAAGCTTAGAAGGGAACAAAGGTAAGGAAAGATTCAGCAGAAAGGCCAAGACTGCATTAAGACTGACTGGATGACCTTTATTCAACTGTAATGGGAGAGGGTGTTTGAGCTAATATATTTCATATTGAATTTGTGCGTTTCTGTCGACTGTAGAAAAACCCATTTCATTTATATTTGTTTGCAGAGTAAACAGAATTGGTGGTCCTTGTATATGGCAATTTTTGGAGACACTTCCTCTAATGAAAATATTCAGAGGCAAAAATACCTACCTGAAACGATCTAAACAGCCAATATAGTTCATCAATTTTCACTTGTTCGTCATTTCAGTGCCAATCTGCTCATTAACTATATTTTTTAAAGTGTGGGCATGTACAGCAACTTGGAGAATTTCCAGGATGCCATCTACTTTAAGAGTTTCACTTTCACTAAGGATTGGGATGGTTATTGGAGGTTTTCCTGTTGTTTTACTCTGAGATCCCCCTGGAGACTGTTTGACACTAAGGTGCAAAATAAGATCAGCAATTAGGAAAAGACACCAGAGCAGACCTTAAAAGAGTAAATCATTTAGTTCCAGTCCTAATAACTATTAAGGGCTGAGCCAAATGAATAGTTAAACAGGTAGGTTGATTTAAGAACCAGTATTCTCATTCCTTCAAGAGAGCATGCTGGGAGTCTGAAGGTCAGGGAGTGTTTGGGGCTCTCTGTGAAAAGTGAAATTGATTTTGAGTTCCTGATCCAACCACCTAAAATAAGTTATTTGAAGGCTTAATTTTGTCTTTTAGAAGCCAATATTTCTCTGCCGAGCTCCTATTCTCCAAGGACAACACTCCATTTCAGGGGGAAACAGACTAGTGTGTTTAGTGTGGACTCTGGGTATGTAAAGGGCAGAACCAGACTACACCTGCAGAAAAAAATACCTGCTTAAACCAGTGTGTTAATCTCAGAGAGGAATTACCAGCTAATGAACACAATATGAAGACTCATCTTGGAGTACTGTTAATTATGGCTTTAAAGAAAGGGCAAAGACCTGGGAGCCAGAGAACTTGGATTCTAGCTCCTCCACTTGTCGACTGTGTGAAAATGGGCAAATCCCTTATCATCTCTGTGTCTCAGTTTCTTCACCAGTAAACTAAGGATTAAATACCCGTTTCCCTCCAGGTGAGACCGTAAACTCCATATGGGGCAGGAACTGTGCTGGACCTGATTATTTTTTATCTGCCCCAATGCTTCCTAATACAGTGCCTGGTATGCGACATATACCACAATTATGATTACTATCATTTGTGACCAGTATCTCCCTTTTGGCCAAAGATCTTGTGTAGCCTAGTGGAAAGCTAAGTAGACCTGGATTGTACCAATGTTCTGCAGCTCTGACCTGGAAAACATCTCTGATCTATTCCCATCTCCCCTTATCCCTACCTTGACTGGAAGAACTCCCTACCAGAACTCCTTACCAGATCTGAGAAATCAGATCTCTCCCCTCCGTCAAAGCCCTCCTAAAATGTCACTTCTACCTACCCCCCAATATTTATTTTAGATAGAACATAATTAGGAAGACTTCTTCAATGATATGAGCTTGACACCTTATCAAAAAAATTGCTTAAGTGCAGGACCAGAAAGAGCGAATTTTCCATACTATGGAGTTGTACAAGAATGCAATTGCTGGTTCTAGGAGAACCAGGTGGATTTCATTCTGAGAAGAGGAAAATATTATGACATTCAATGTTGAGTTGATCCAGAAAAATAACTGTTAATTTTATCAAAATAATTTTGAAAATAAACATAGGATGATATTTATTGTTGTAATATTCTGAGTGCTTGATTAGGATGAATTAAGTACATATTTCCTTTAAGATCAATTTAATCAAGAATTTATCAAGATTCTGATTAGCATTCAGTGAGATCTGGAGGAATTTTTACCAATTTCATGTCTTTAAACCCAAAGGCAGATTAGATTTTCTTGCCCATCTTTACTTCATGATTAAGCACTCCATTTGCTCAGGCAGATTCTATTTCCCAAGCTCTTGAAAGGACCGGGGTAAAAAATTATCTTCATTAGAATCCGCTGGGAGTTTAGCATCACATAACTAATCAGACAATTCAATAGCTTTGGTGCCTATGTGATGCCTCAAGTTCAAAGAGGACAAAGACATCCTGTTTGTGTTGTATTTCACTCAGGCAATTAAATCACCCTGGCTTCCTTATGAGTTTTTTAAGGGTAACCTTCTTTGTCCCTCGCTCATAACATGAAAAGTAATAAAATCAAGTAATAAAATTGAAGAATTTATCTTGATTGTATTTTTCTATAGAAGCAGCATTGCTGGACATCAAGAGATCAGGATTTTAGTCCCAACTCTGACAGTTGCCTGCTGTTTGACCTTGGGCAATTCACTTAGCATCTAGGCCCCACAGTTCCTCATCTGTTCAATGGGTATTAAATACCTATCTCCCAATCTCTTGCACCATTTTCCCCTTATGGGGGAGAGACTTTCTTTCAGGCAAATTCTCTAGCCCCCACCCCATTTGGGTGAACAGCCAGTCCCTAGAGGTTACTGAATTCTCTGATTCCAGTGGCTTTTAATGAAGACAACTTCTTTTACCTTGGACATTTCAACAACTTGGGAAATAGAATCTATCTGAACAAATGGAGTTGGTGCTGTAGGGTTGTTGATGTCAGCCAGTCAATCAATCAATCATATTGCTGAGCACTTATTGTGTGCAGAGCAATGTATTAAGTGCTTGGGGATGTACAGTATAGCAATAATAATAATAGTGATGATGATGACATTTGGTTAAGTACTTATTATGTCCCAAGCACTGTTCTAAGCACTGTTCTAATAAACAAGGTAATCAGAGTGTCCCATGTCCCACGTGGAACTCAGAGGCTTCATTCACAATTTACAGATGAGGGAACTGAGGCACAGAGAAGTTAAGTGACTTGCCCAAGGTCACACAGCAGACAAGTTGCGGAGCCAGGTTTAGAATCCACAATCTCTGTCTGCCAAGCCCAGGCTCTTTCCACTAAGCCACGCTTCTTCTCCAACAGAGTTGATAGACAAGTTCCCTGCCCACAAGGAGCTTACAATCTTAAAAAATTACAGATATCAGTATAAATGGTGTGGAGCTAAGGATGGAATGAATAAAGGGTACAAATCTAAGTGCAAGGGTGACACAGAAGGGAGAGGTAGTAGAGGAAATGACGGCTTCATCAGGGAAGGCCTTTTGGAGGAGATGTGATTTTAATATGAAATAAAGTCGGAATTGAGAATATATTTACATGCAATTGTTACTAATATGGGTATGTATCTTTATGAAAATTACTGTTGGTGTATAAATATAAGCTCGAATATTTAATATTATATACTTTTTGTTGTAATTCATTTTCAGCATGATCTCCTGTTCTACTGAGGAAGATCTTTGCCAGCCAGCAACAATCAAGTACCATTGCAAATGTTTCATCTTTAATGAATGTCTAAGTATTATTTAGTGATATTTACATATAACTACCTCATTATATAACCCTCTTTAACATTCTTTTATGATGGTGCTATTGAATTTTTAAGGTTGGTGTGGTGACCCCAAGTAACGTTATTTACTGGTACTCTACTGCAAGGTTAGCTTGGCTTTAGCACTTGCTTCCCATCCCTCTGAAATATTACCAGTGACTTGAATAGAACAATAATAACTTGTTTCAATTTAGCTTAAATAATGGTATCTCTAGACTTACAGGAAAGTGACTTTGGCTAACAATAATGATAAATAGTGGTGGCATTTTCCATGAGCTTCTATGAGCCAAATACTGTACTCAGCACTGAGGTAGATATAAGATAATCAGGATGGACACTGTCACTGTCCCACATGGGGCTCATAGCCTAAGTAGGAGTAGATCCGCATTTACAGATGAACAAACTGAGGCCCACAAATGTTAACTGACTTGCCCAAGGTCATACAACAGACTAATGGTGGAGCCAGGATTAGAACTCATGTCCCCTCATCCCTAGACCCATTTTCTTAGCATTAGGCAGTGCTGCTTCTCTTTTGCTGAAAATTGCCCACCCACAGTTCCTGTGGGATTCCAGGGGCACCACTCCTGCAATGCAGATAAGAGGGTGGATGCTGACCCCACTATCGGTCATGCCCTGAGCCAAAAGACAAACCATTAGCATGGATGATCAGGACCACATCTTCCTCTCTAGATTGTGAGCTAGGGATTGTGTCTACGAACTCTACTGTACTGTTATCTGCACACAGTAACTCCGCACACAGTAAGTACCTTTGATTGATCAATTCTATCCATTCTCAAGTGCCATCCTAGTTTTATATACTCATTACTGTAATTTGTTTTCAGCACAGTCCCCATTTCTACTGAGAGAGGTCTTTGCCAGCTAGGAACCGGGACAATCATTCATTCATTCAATAGTATTTATTGAGCGCTTACTATGTGCAGAGCACTGTACTAAGCTCTTGGAATGAACAAGTCGGCAACAGATAGAGACGCAGACAGAGACGCAGATAGAGACGCAGAGAGGCAGATAGAGACGGCAACAGCCCTGCTGTTTGACGGGCTTACAGTCTAATCAGGGGAGACAGGCAGAGAAGAACAATGGCAATAAATAGAGTCAAGGGGAAGAGCATTGCAAAAACTGTGGACCTTTTGCTTAACCATCTTCATCTCTTTTTATTGCAAATATTGCACATGACCCCCTCTTTCTAGACTCCAAAATGGAAATCACCAAAGGGTACAGGAGTGAAACAGAACCCAATTACATGATTCCCAATTCTTTTGCATGCCACTTAAAGTGGGAGGGTAGGATTTTTTTAAGAAGTTTCTGTCTTCTTTTCCTTCACCTTGAACATGATTGATCTGGTATTTGACAGTATGCATGATAGTAATAGTAGTGGTAATAATGATGATAATGATGGTATTTAAGTGCTTACCATGTCCCAAGCATTGTTCTAAACAGTGGGCTAGATACGAGGTAATTAGGTGGTCTCACAGTCTTAATCCCCATTTTACAGATGAGGTGACTGAGACCCAGAGAATTAAGTGGCTTGCCCAAGGTCACATAGCAGACAAGTGGCAGGGTGGGGATTAGAACCCACGACCTCTGACTCCCAAGTCTGTGCTCTTCCACTGGTAGTGGTAGAAGTAATAGTACACTTTAAGTACTTATTGTTTGTAGAGCCAAGCTCTTAGTACAGTACTCTGCACATAGTAAGTTCTTAATAAATATGATTGAATGAATGAATGAAAGAATAGAGCACTGTACTAAGAGTTGAACATTGTAATAAGCGCTGAGCACCGTACTATGTGCCGGTCACATTGTTTAACCAGATTTCAACTAGTTTCATGAGGTTTTGTTAGTTTTTCAAAAATTTCACTTTTAACAGGGTAAATTATATTTTGTACTCTAAGTCTCAAAGGCGAAAGGCACTTGGGACTTCTTTTGGAAGAATTCTGGAAAGTCAGTTTACCTGGTCTGCACACTGAGAATCCATCTTGCTTGCTGAACTTCCTGACATGAAAAGAGATCTTTTACATAGGTAACCCAGGGCATCTGGCTACAATTTTGACTTCTCATACTGTTATTTCTCAGAAAAAATATCCTTCTTCAGCCCTCTGGAAAATGATATAATAGAGTTCTGCTTTATCTGGGAACTCTAAAGCTGTTCCTGACTCTTCTGGCCCATTAGCCAAATATAGCAAGAAGTGTTAAAAATTTCTTGAACCCAAATGCTTTTGGGAGTTTGTTGTTTTTTTTTCTGAACAGAAATACAGTCATTTTCATCTTTGTTTTGCATTGATATTTATTTGATTTCCAGAATGTCCCCTCACTAGAATCATCCCAGCAATGAGGATGATTTTTAGGGAAGAAAGGTAAACAAATGAAGAAAATATCAATAGCCTGGGAATGGGTCCCTGGTGCTAACACCAGTCAAGCATGCAGTGTACTTGATCCTGGGACAGTGTGAAAGAGATGAGTTAGCAGACCAAAGAGCAGATGGCCCATAATCACCCCATGTGGCTAAACACACAACAGTCAACCCTCGAGGTGCCTTGCTTTCCCCTGTCTCTCTGCCTCAAGGAGGATGGACTCTGCTTTATTAAGGGCTATTGCCTCTCTAGTCCTATTTGGGATCAGCTTTTGAAGTCCATGGCCAAGAAGGCAGTGGGAGACTATCATCCCAGATAAGAGGTGTTTGCCTTGAGAAACATGTGGGACAAGACTCCAAGGACCCCTCGATTGATCAGCAGGGAACCACAAACTCTAACTAATATCTCTAATCCCCCGGGGCTTTCTGAACTAGCCACCATAAAGGCATAACTGGCTGTTTATTTGGACAGCCTGAAGATAGCCCCTTCAAGTTACAGTCTGTCTTAAGGACTGGGAACAAGAGGCCAGAAGCTATGTGAAGCACTGTGCTCATGAATGCAGTTGTGTGCTCTTCTCCAACTAATGAGATGCGTCGCCTTTGCCAACATTCTTCTCTTAAATAAATTAACTGTCCTGGTCAGAGCTGACTGAACCCCACCCCCAACTCAGATGTCATGCTTTAAACTGTTTTGAAGTTTTGGACAATATGTTAGGAAATATTCCCACTGGCACAATCAAGTAAATTCTTGTGGCACATTTCGATTTATTTTCAAAGAATACTTCAATTCTGCGACATTAATCATACTCTTCTAATAAAGAGCTACAGAGATTCCCAAAGAGTTTATTCCCAGAGTGCTCATGCTGCAATACATCAGACACTTTCTTTTTATGGAGAAATTCATATTTTGAAGACATTTCTCAATGTTTCTTCTCTAATAATATACCTTCTCTTGTGATCCTTAGAGCCTTAGTTGAACCAAATGAAAATATCCTGCCACGTACAAAATCCTTTTTCTTAAAAGTCCATTAAGCAGATGTTTCTTCTAGCTGCTGGCACGAGACAAAGATAGGACTGGGCCTGGAAGAAGCCCCATGGGTTTGCTTTGACGAGGTTTTTTTTTGCCTCCTCTCATTCACATAGCAATCGAGCAAATCACACTGGTTCCAAGGCTCTCCATCCTCCTGCTGAGATCACAGTATTGCTTCCTTGGTCCCCTCCCTCATTAGCTTGGCTCCTAAACCTTTTGACTCCTTTCATGCCTTCTTCCACAGTTAGGGGCCTTGTTCTCCACCCCTTCCTGAACTCAGAGCTATCTTCAACTCCCTATCCGCAAAACCATCTTCAGTCTCTCATTGGAAACATTCTTCCAAAGACATCCCCTTCAGAAATCCTATTCTGACAAGTAATTTGGTGAAGATACTGTCTTCTCCCCAGATTAATTAGATGACTGTCCTTAGGATTTAATCCTTTTTAGGGGCAGGGACTACAGTCTTCTCTATGAAATATAAATTCCACTGGGTTTAGCCTTGCAACTGGTCTATATTGAGTATACAGAAAATAAAAATGTTCTACTGTTTTTTCTCAACTAGTGAAATTCCAAGTCCAGCTTTCAAGAATGTGCTCACTTTAGATAATTTGGAGTCACTTTCTTCACTCATAATCCCTCTTTGACCGTGATGCTGAGTTGGTGGGTGTAACAGAACATCTGGATTGTCTTTTGTAAAAGTTGAAGCGTCCTGTGAATCACATTTACAAAGACTTCTAATAACATGGATGATAGGGAGAGTTTGGTTCATAGGGGTGCCGTCATTCTCTGTGCCCTTTAACTCCCACCGTGCCCCTCTCCTAATACCACACTTCTCCTCTAGGCCGTAAACTAGCTGTGAGCAGGGATAGTGTCTACCAACAACAACAATAATATTGATGGTATTTGTTAAGTGCTTACTATGTGCCAGGCACTGTACTAAGTACAGGGGTGGATACAAGCAAATCGAGGTGGACACAGTCCCTGTCCCACATGGGGCTCATAGTCTCAATCTTATTATATTACAGTATAATAATAATAATAATAATAATAATAATGACGATGGCATTTTCTTAAGCACTTACTATGTGCCAAGCACTGTTCTAAGCATTGTTCTAAGATACAAGGTAATCAGGGTGTCCCAGATGGGACTCACAGGCTTCATCCACATTTTACAGATGAGGTAACTGAGGCCCAGAAAAGTGATGAGACTTACCCAAGATCACACAGCATACAAGTGGCAGAGTGGGGATTAGAACCCAAGACCTTCTGACTCCCAGGTCCGTGCTCTATCCCTCCCAAGGACCTAGTAATAATAATGTTGGTATTTGTTCTACGGGGCTCTGCCCACAATAAGCATTCAACAAATATTGATTGATTGATTGATTGACTACCCTACCCAGTGTCCTTTCAGATTAACCTCCTTGCTTGATTTCCTCTGAGTATCCTTACCCCTGGTTGTCCCTGCAATGGATTGGACATTTCAAGGTAGCAAGTAAGAAGTTTCTCATAGCTGCAGCCCAGCCAGAGTCCCCTCTGCTTAATCATTCAATTAATCAGTTAATTTTCTATTTGTCCAGTACTTACTATGTGTCAAGCATTTTTCTAAGTGCTGGAGTGACTACAAGTTAAATATTGTTATGCTATCTGTTAAGCACTTAGTAATGTGTCAGGAATCATTCTTAGCACCAGGGTAGATACAAGTTAATCAGCTGGACACGGTCTCTTTCCCTCATGGGAATCTTAGACTAAATAGAAGGGAGAATAGGTATTGGTTTTCCATTATGGATGAGGAAACTGAGACACAGAGAAATGAAGTGACTTGCCCAAGATCCCACAGCAGGTAAGTGGCAGAGCTGAATTTAGAACCTAGGTCATTTGTTTCCCAGGCCCAAGCTCTAGCCACTTGACACACTGCTTTCCAAGAACACAATCACAACCATTGCTCACGAGAAGCTTCCTCAATTATTACTAACTATTATCCACACCATCTAGTGGAAAGAGCCCAGGCTTGACAGTCAGAGGTCGTGGGTTCTAATTCTGTCTCTGCCCCTTGTTTGTGTCGCTTTGGGCAAGTCACTTAACTTCTCTGTGCCTCAGTTACCTCATCTGTAAAATGGGGATTAAAACTGTGAGCCCCACGTGGGACAACGTGATCACCTTGTATCCCCCAGCGCTTAGAACAGTGCTTTGTACATAGTAAGCACTTAACAAATACCACCATTAATTTATTTCCAGCGCTTAGAACAGTGCTCAGCACATAGTAAGCGCTTAACAAATACCAACATTTTTATCTACAGCATTTATTGAGAGCCACCTATTTTCTGGACAGAACAAGCAGAACAAGCCGCTTGGCCAGTGGAAAAATCATCAGTCTGAGAGTCAGAGGACAAGGGTTCTAATTCTGATTCCACCACTCGTCTGCTGTTTGACCTTGGATAAGTAACTTAACTCTTAACTTCTCTATGCATAATTTTCCTCATCTGTAAAATGGGAACTAATTCCAACACTGTCTTAGACTGGGAACTCCATGTAGGACAGGGATTGTGTCTTGTGTCTTGTATCTACCCCAGTACTCAGTATAACAAAAAATCCATAAAAATGAAACAAATTAAAAAAAAAATTCCCCAGATCTTGCTTAAGCAAATTATTTTGCTGGGGTAAAATTCCTTCCCCATTAAGATGATTTCATGGCCATCCACACATGCCATGCATTTCTCCAGTATGACAACTGTTTGCAACTGTTTGGTGTTATTTTAGGCAATATTTCATTCCCACATGTTTCTAAATATGATCAAAATTTCCATTTACCTTTTTAAGGGTATTTTAATAACAGGGTTAAGCACTGTTTTGTCATTTCTCATCAAAAAGATTAAGTTCATAAAGCATCTTTTTTTATCATATCTGTTAAGCACTTACTCTATGCCAGACATTGTACTAAGCCCTGGGGTAGATACAAGCTAATCAGGTTGGAACTAGTCCCTATCTTGCCTTGTGCTAACAGTCTTAATCTTCTTTTTACAGATAAGGTGATTGAGGAACATAGGAAGTGAAGAGATTTACCCAAGGTCACACAGCAGACAAGTGGAAGAGATGGTATTAGAACCAGGATCCTTCTAACTCCTAGGCCTGTGCTCTTTCCACTAGGCCACACTGCTTCTAATTAATGTATTTAAAATTTTAAATATACCTGCTAATTACAAAGATCATGACAGTGTAAAATGAAAAATATGGTCTGTAATCTGATCAAAGAAAAACATAATAATATAAGAACATAATCAATATCTGTAGACTGTAAGCTCCTTGTAGGCAGGGGGCAGGTTCACCAATTCTACTAACTTGTACATTCCCAAGCACTTAGAAGAGTTCTCTGCACATAGTAAGCACTCAATAAATACAATTGAATGAATAGTCAGCACTCAAGTACCACTGATTGAAAAATATATTTAGGGGCATATCAAGGATTCATTTAGTCCAATTAGTTCATCTGGCCCCAGTGGAGATACCAGGTTAGTAGGTGAACTGTGAGAAGGAGACTCTCTTTATGCATTCATTCATTCATTCAATCAATCATTCAATTGTATTTATTAAGCACTTACTATGTGCAGAGCACTATACTAAGCACTTGGGAAAGTACAATGCAACAATAAAGAGTGATATCCCACTCTGCCCATAATGAGCTTACAGTCTGTAGAGGGGAAGGCAGACTTCAGTACAAAGAAATAAAATGACAGATATATACATAAGTGCTGTGGGGCTGGGAGAGGGGTGAGGAGCAAAGGGAACAAGTCAGGGTGACACAGAAAGGAGTGGGACATGAGAAAAAGTGAGGCTTAGTCTGGGAAGGCCTCTTGGAGGTGATGTGCCTTCAGTAGGAGGGGAGAGTAATTGGCAGATTTGAGGAGGGAGGGTGTTCCAGGCCAGAGGCAGGATGTGGGCCAGGGGTTGGCAGCGAGACAGGTGAGATCTAGGCACCGTGAGAAGATTAGCACCAGAGGAGTGAAGTAAGTGGGTTGGGTTGTAGAAAGGGAGAAGCAAGGTGAAGTAGGAGGGGGCAAGGTGATGGAGTGCTTTAAAGTTAATGATGGTGGGGAGTTTTTGTTTGATACAGAGGAGGATAAGAGGAGGACATCCTGAACGTTTCTGTAAGAAGATGATCCAGGTAGCGGAGTGAAGTATGGACTGGAGTGGGCAAAGGCAGGAGGTTGGGAAATCAGCAAGGAGGCTGATGCAGTAATCTAGGAGAATAGCATGAGAGATAGTAAATGCTGCATATAAAGCATATCCCTTCTTTTTCTACTTTATTTGCTACACATCCTGAATTGGAACTGTTTTGTGTTTTTACACACCAGGCTTAATTAAGCCAGACAGATAAGTTTTCTTCATTTGCAATTTTTGCTTCCATTCAAATTGCGGTGGCTGCCCATATGGCCATAGCAAAATTATCTTGAAAAACCCTGCCACAGACAATGTAACTACAGTATTTTGTACACCCTGAGGGAATGAAATCATACAACTTCCCAAATACCTCCTCTACAATTAGGGGTAAATTCAGGTTATAGGGATAAATTGATAGCACTGTATAAGATTAAAGCCATTATGAAAGACACTGTGATCCAACAGGCTAATGGCTTCTGATGCTCCAATAACTGCTGCTGGTCTCCCGTGTATGTGTGAGTGAAGGCAGGTGAGGAGGGTAATATGTTTTGGGGAGGAAAATGCAGGGATTTATTGAAACGGGATCCTGGAGGAAGTGGGGTGTTATGTGAAGGAAAAGGGTAGGTTACTCCAGATGAAACTTGGAGAAGCACAGGGCTTCGGTTTCTAAAAAAATCCTTAGGCAGTGGAAAACATTATCTTGATATTAAGTGAGAGTGGTACTGATGCTGGGGGAAATGCTGTGTGATGGATTCTGCTCTTGTTTGTTCACTGATGTGATCTGTTTGGGATCAAAACCTCAAGTTACAACAATCTGATTGCCTTTGTAGTTGCCAGGAAGGAAATGATAGTTCGTAATTATCATCATCAAAACCCTGGTCTATAGGGCCTAGTGTAAGCTTTTCGAGGTCCTCTGTGCAGCTATTTGGTTAGCTGACTATGGGAGCCTGTATATGATTAGCATCACTTCTCTTTCAATTCATTTCAATTCCATTCAATGGTATTTATTAAGCACTTACTGTGTGCAGATCCCTGTACAAAGCTCTTGGGAAACTACAATATAGCAATACGCAGTGACATTCCTTGCCCACACTGAGCTCATAGTCTGGGGCAGGGAGTGGGAGACAGATATCAGTACAAACAAATAAAATCACAGATATATGCAGAAGTGCCAGGGGAGAGCAAAGGGAGCAAGTCAGGGTGATGTAGAAGGGAGTGGGAGATCAGGAAAAGTGGGGCTTAGTCAGGGAAGGCCTCTTGGAGGAGCTGTGCTTTCAATAAGGCTTTTGAAATAGGGGGAGAGTAATTACCAAGAGTAATTGTCTCTTTGTTCAGGAATGTAGAGGACCACTCCTAAAATTCATTCAGTAGTATTTATTGAGCGCTTACTATGTGCAGAGCACTGTTCTAAGTGCTTGGAATGAACAAGTCGGCAACAGAGACAGTCCCTGCCGTTTGATGGGCTTACAGTCTAATCGGGGGAGATGGACAGACAAGAACAATGGCAATAAATAGAGTCAAGGGGAAGAACATCTCGTAAAAACAATGGCAACTAAATAGAATCAAGGCGATGTACATTTCCTTAACAAAATAAATAGGGTAATGAAAATATATACAGTTGAGCGGATGAGTACAGTGCTGAGGGGATGGGAAGGGAGAGGGGGAGGAGCAGAGGAAAAGCTGCGGAGAGGTGAAGGAGGGATGGTAGAGGGAGTAGAGGGAGAAGAGGAGCTCAGTCTGGGAAGGCCTCTTGGAGGAGGTGAGTTTTAAGTAGGGTTTTGAAGAGGGGAAGAGAATCAGTTTGGCAGAGGTGAGGAGGGAGGGCGTTCCAGGACCGGGGGAGGATGTGGCCCAGGGGTCGACGGGATAGGTGAGACCGAGGGACGGTGAGGAGGTGGGCGGCAGAGGAGCGGAGCGTGCGGGGGTGGGCGGTAGAAAGAGAGAAGGGAGGAGAGGTAGGAAGGGGCAAGGTGATGGAGAGCCTCGAAGCCTAGAGTGAGGAGTTTTTGTTTGGAGAGGAGGTTGATAGGCAACCACTGGAGTTGTTTAAGAAGGAGAGTGACATGCCCAGATCGTTTCTGCGGGAAGATGAGCCGGGCAGCGGAGTGAAGAATAGACTGGAGCGGGGCGAGAGAGGAGGAAGGGAGGTCAGAGAGAAGGCTGACACAGTAGTCTAGCCGGGATATAACGAGAGCCCGTAGCAGTAAGGTAGCCGTTTGGGTGGAGAGGAAAGGGCGGATCTTGGCGATATCGTAAAGGTGAAACCGGCAGGTCTTGGTAACGGATAGGATGCGTGGGGTGAACGAGAGAGACGAGTCAAGGATGACACCGAGATTGCAGGCCCGAGAGACGGGAAGGATGGTCGTGCCATCCACGGTGATAGAGAAGTCTGGGAGAGGACCGGGTTTGGGAGGGAAGATGAGGAGCTCAGTCTCGCTCATGTTGAGTTTTAGGTGGCGGGCCGACATCCAGGTGGAGACGTCCCGGAGGCAGGAGGAGATGCGAGCCTGAAGGGAGGGGGAGAGGACAGGGGCGGAGATGTAGATCTGCGTGTCATCTGCGTAGAGATGGTAGTCAAAGCCGTGAGAGCGGAATGTCCTAAAATGTGACAGGGATGCAGTGGGTGCTGATTCAATCATTCAGTGGTATTGATTGAGCACCTACTGTGTGCAGAGCATTGTACTAAGTGCATGGGGGAGAAGCAACATGACCTAGAGGAAAGACAAAGGACTTGAGAATGAAATGAACTGAATGAAAGCTAGTGCTAGATTTGTTGGAGAATATTAAAACCTATGAAGTCATTTAGAGGGAGAATTTGAGAGAATGTGAGAAATGTACAGGAGATACTAAAATGCATTACTTTGCACTGTTATTTGATGAAACATTATAAATATGTGTTTTGGTAGTAATGAAACCCCTCACTGAAAATCAAGTTGCTATTACTATTATATAAATGCAACAGTATTGTTGTTATCAATCAAGAGGAATCATTTGAGCCACTTATCACTTCTTTCTCCTCATCATTCTTATATATATATATATATATATACCTCATCTATAACAATCAATCAGTCATATTTATTGAACTCCTTCTGTGTACAAAGGACTGCATTAAACACTTGTGAGAGTAGAAGAGAGTCACTACCTCTGGTCTGGGAACACCGCTCTTCTTCATATCCGACATACAATTACTCTTCCCACCTTCAGAGCTTTACCGAAGGCACGTCACATTAAAATGCTTCCATGACTAAGGCTTCCTTTCCTCTTCTTCCACTCCCTCTGCTTCAAATGAAAGCATTTATTCGCTTTATTCAGCACTCATTCAGCCCCACAGTACCTATGTACATATCCATAATTTATTTATGTGTATTAATATCTGTCCCCCCACCCCAGATTGTTAGCTCATTGGAGGAAGGGAATGTGCCTACCTACTCTATGATTTTTGTACTCTCCCAAGCACTTAATAAGTGCTCTGTACCAAGTAAGCACTCACTAAATACAGTTGATTGATTGATTGAATGGAAGAGTTAATAGACATGATCCCTGCCCTCAACTAGACTACAGTCTATCTGGGTAGATAAGCATTTAAATAATTTATAGATACAAGAGAGAAGGTAAATAATCATAATAATGATGATGATGGCATTTGTTAAGTGCTAACTATGTGCCAGGCACTGTTGTAAGCGCTGGGGTAGATACAAAGTAATCAGGTTGTCCCACGTGGGAC
Organism: Ornithorhynchus anatinus; assembly: GCF_004115215.2. Taxonomy (NCBI): domain Eukaryota; kingdom Metazoa; phylum Chordata; class Mammalia; order Monotremata; family Ornithorhynchidae; genus Ornithorhynchus; species Ornithorhynchus anatinus. The sequence goes on along the minus strand of NC_041735.1, from coordinate 61,215,885 downwards.
TAACGGTCTTAATCCCCATTTTAAGATGAGACAACTGAGGGACAGAGAAGTTAAGTGACTTGCCCAAAGTCACATAGCTGACAAGTTTCAGAGCCGGCATTAGAACCAATGACCTCTGACTCCCAAGTCTGTGTTTGTTCCACTAAGCCATGCTGCTTCTTCATATGCAGGTGAGTGCTTAATAAAGGGAAGATAAGATAAGTACGTTAAGTGCTATGGGAGACTGAGAGTACACAAGTGTTCAAGTGGCATAGAAGAATTAAAGTGGTCACTCTGGGATATACCCTACTGAGAGTAAAAAATAACCAGGGAAAGTCTCCTGGAGAAGAAATAATTTTAGGAGAGCTTTGAAGTTGGGAACAGATTTGAAGTGGAAAGAAGTTCCAAGCAAGGAGGAGGACATGGTAAATATGTTGCTGACACAAGAGAAGAGAAAGAGGTCCAGGGAGTGAAGAATTAAGAGGAGTGAGGAATGCAAGCTGGAGGTAGTGAAAGATGGAAGTAGAAAAGGAGGAAAGACTTGAATGAGTGTCTTAAATCTGATGGCTACAAGTTTTTCTTGATGTAAAGGTAGATAATGATTCGAGGTGCTGGGGGCTATGAAGGAGGGCAATAATCCCATTGCTACAAGGAATAACCTTTTTTATTATCTGGCATCCACCGTTTCATACTTTTTCTAGGTTTTAATTTCCTCTATTCACTTCCTCTGAATGAGAATATTCATTCAATAGTATTTATTGAGCGCTTAGTATGTGCAGAGCACTGTACTATGCGCTTGGAATATACAAATCGGTAACAGATAGAGACAGTCCCTGCCCTTTGATGGGTTTACAGTCTAATCGACTGTAATATACATTTCGACTGTAATATCCATTAGTTCAGGCCCAGCACAGAGTGCACAATAAATAAAATGGATCAATCAATTGCTTGAGAGTTCTTATTTTAGACCCCAATTTGATCTCTCTCAACTCTGTTTCAGTAAGAGCTCTTATAAACCCATCAAAATTCCATTTTTAATGGTTTTAATGGTTCATTTTAAAGTTACCTTTGGAAGACCTCTTCCCTTTCTCCAATAAGGTAGAGCTGAATATTTTTCATTAGTAGTAAAGAATGAAGATGATCATCATCAGCATCATCTATTAAGAGAATACTATGTGCAGAGCACTGGCAAGGAACATGGGGAATGTAAAAAAAAAAAAGAAAAAACAATCTACCTCACGTGCCATAATAAATTCTTAAACACTTCAGAGACTTAATTTCTCTACCTTTCTTCAAGTTCTCTTCTCTTCCATTTTTCTACCATTCTTGGAGATCACATTCTCTCCCTGCCCCGAACCAAGATCATTCCTACCGGCATTTCATTTCACCACATTACTTTCCAGTCAATCTGAACTTGGCTGAAGGTCCTGAATGGAGCTTCAGAAACTGCTTCTTCTGATCTTCACCTCCGAATGACCTTCATTCATTTGGCTCACAGCAGCTGACTGAGCCCCTACTGAAACTTGTGAAAAGAAGAGTGTCAACTGAAAGTCTTCCATTGCTCTGTCTTGGCAGAACCCTCCGGACTTCTAGTAAGATGATTTCCCAAAAAGAGATTTCTCATGTGACTTAGAGCAAAATTCCCCCAATTTTTGCCCCCAAAAGCTGAAAATTATATTTTCAAAATTCAGAAATCTGGAAAAAGTAGTTTTTCCTCTCTACCCAACTTAATGTGTTTCTCCTGGAGTACCTTCGTGCCACATGGAGGCACTATCGAAACAAGTTCTAATAAGAACAGTGAAATGAACAGGGAATGGGAATTTATTGGCAAAGCCAAACATATTTAAACCTATTAAATAGATTGGGATTAAATGTGAAAAAAAAAGTGTGCAATGTATCCTGGTTATACATTAGTTGCATTTCATTGCTATAATAATGATAATAACTGTGATATTTTCTTAGCACTTACTATGTGCCAAGCACCATACTAAGTACTGAGGCAGGCATAAGATTGTCAGCCCATACTCAGTCCCTGTCACACATGCAACTCAGTCTAAGTAGGAGTGTGAAGGGGTATTGGATCCTCATTTTACATATTAGGAAACTGAAGCAGGAGAAGTGAAGTAGCATCATTTATTCATTAAATCATATTCATTATGTGCTTAATGTGTACAGAACACTTTACTAAGCACTTGGGAAAGTACAATACTACAGTAAACAGTGACAGGCCCTACCTACAATGAGCTCACAGTCCAGAGGGACTTGTTCAAGGTCATATAGCGGGCAAGTGGTGGAATCGGGTTTAAAACCCAGGTCCTCTGACTCCCAAGGTTATGTTCTTTCTGTTAGGTCATGCTGCTTCTCCCAGCTAACACATGATCAGTGTCTGAAAAAGTTGCATCTAAGGACTGAGTTCACTTACACCCCTAGCTAACCGTGAGATATTTCTGATTAAACTTCTTCCTTAAGGATGAACTTAAGAAAAGGCCAGTTTGAGTGTCATAACAGTTCCTTTGAGCAGAGTAAGGAGTTTTTCACCTCAGGTTTTCTAAAAGTCTATTCTGGATTGATTTTGGAGTTAATTGCTGGTAACTGCAGACACTGGTTAATCCAACTCCCATACCTGGTGGGATGTTTCAGTTTAGAGGGTAGAAAACTTTCATTCATTCATTCACTTGGGAGAGTACAGTACAACAGAGCTGATAAGCACATCCCCAACCCAAAATGAGCTTTCAGCTTAGAAGGGGAGACAGACATTATATAAACAAATTATAATAGATAATTTAAAGATATGTACATAAGTGCTGGTTTTAGGAGGGGAGAGTGTCAAGTGCCTAAAGGTCACATATCCAAGTGCATAGAAAATGCAGACAGAAAAAGGAGCCAGGGAAAAGAGGGATAAATTGCAGAGAAGGCCTCTTGGATCTTCCAAGAGCTTCTCTATTGTATTTTCCCAAGCTAATAGTTAAGTGCTCTTTGAACAGTGGTGTTCAGTAAATACCACTGATTGAATGAGTGGGATGAATATCAAAGTGCTTACGGGGTAAAGACTTAATAATAAGTGCTGTTGAGTCGTTTTTGATTCATAGAGACACCATGGATTTATTTTCTCCAGAACGTCCTATCCTCTGCCATAATCCGCAACCTTTCTAATGGTTCTTCCATTATCATTATGGTCTCTATCTATCTAGCTGCTGCTCTGCCTTTCCGCGTTTTCCCTGGACTTTTCCTAGCATTAGTGCCTTCTTCAGAGAATTAGTTCTCCTGATTGTGTGTACAAAATATGCTAATCTAAGTTGAGTCATTTGGCTTTCCGAAGACCACTTTGGTTTAATTTGCTCTCAAATCCATTTGTTTGTCTTTCGGGCAGTGTATGGTATTTGCAACAGCCTTCTCCAACACCACATTTCAAAAGAATTAATGTTCTTTCTCTCATGTTTTTTCCAAGTCCAGCTTTCAGGTCACTGGAAACACCATAGAGTTGACAATTTGTATTTTTGTGGCAATAGTTACATCGGCACATTTCATGACTTTTTCCAGGCTCTTAGAAGCAAGTCTTTCTAATATTAATCTTCGGCATATTCCTTGACTACTATTTCCTTTATTACTGAATATTGATGCCAGGAGAGGCAAATTGTCAACTATTTCAATTTTCTCTCCGTTCCCTAAAAATATGTTAAAACTTCCAGTTGTCATGATCTTTGTTTTCTTGAAATTCAAATATAGGACCATCTTTTTGCTCTGTTCCTTAACTTCTAATAATAAACCCTTCAAGTCTTCTTCACTTTCTGCTGGTAGGGTTGTATCAACAGCATAATGAAGGTTGTTTATAATCTTTACTCCCTATTCCTCTTCTTCCACTCTGGCTTCTCTCATTAGGTTTTCGTTGTAAAGGATGAACAGATAAGGTGATAAGATATATCCTTGTCTTATTCCCTTACTAATAGGAAACCAACCAATCTTAAGGGAGGGTGAAATAGGGTGAGGAAATGAGAGGTTAGTGAAGGAATGCCTCTTGGAGTTTAGGAGAGCTGTGAAGGTGAGGAGATTGGTGTTTTGTCAGATATGAAGTGGAAGGTGGCTCCAGGCAAGAGGGAGAATATGGGCAAGGAGTCAGTGGAGAAACAGATTAGATCAAGGTACAGAGAGTAGGTTGGCATTATAGGAACAAGGTGTGGGATCAATCAATAAATCAATCCATGGTACTGAGCACTTATTGTGTGCAGAGCCCTGTACTAAGCACTTGGGAAAGTACAATACAACAGAATTGGTAGACATATATCCTGCCCATAGAAAGACTACAGTTTAGAGGGGAATATAAAAGGCAGGAGATGAGCCTATTTATAATGCACACTAGAGCAACGTGTGAAAATTGTCCACAAAATTAATTCAAAGTCAGAATTCTCTCCGAGTCATGTGCAAATTTGTGAGTGGGTGTAAAAAATGGTATCATACTTTCTATGGGCAAAACCTGGCTATGTTGTGGTAAGTAGGCTACTACAATCAGAATAAGATTTGTACAAGGATATGAAGAAATTTGGTATTTTTATTTACCTGATCATGTAATTGGATTTATTATTTAATGTTTAAAGAAGTGGTACAAATACACATTTAATGTTTTCATATTTAATATTGAAATCCATGAGTTACAGAGCCCCAATACGAGCTCAATAGAAGCAAATCTAAAGTAATGAGAGAGGGATCTTTATTTCTTTTTTTGAATTTGATCATTATTTCTATTTCTCTTTCACACTGTCTTTGTAGCATAGATTCATGAGGAAAGAATAGTGATGAACTGGTCTGATGACACTCTCTTCAAATATTGATATTTCTCAAAGTACCAGACTGTGAGCTCATAATGGACAGGGAATGTCACTCTTTATTGTTGTATTGTACTTTCTCAAGAGCTTAGTACAGTGCTCCACACACAGTAAGCACTCAATGAATAAGATTGAATGAATGTGCTTGACAGTGTTTTAGTCATGTCAGCAGAAAGAGATTTTATCCCATTCTAAATCTCATGGTCCAAGTGGGCAAGGGATAAATTTGAAAAATGAGAGAGTTGGCTTTACTGATGTCGATTTAGAAACTGTTCTCTGAGCACAGAAGGTGAGATGGGAGACAGAAACAAGAGGCCTGAAGGGAAGAGAAGAGATGGGTATAGAGGAGAGTCAGACATGGAAAGTACATGGGCAGAGTAAAGTGGAAAGAAACAAATTCCTGGTGAATCTGATGAATGCAGGGAACTACCTAGAAAGATTCAGGCACAACTAAATCTCTGTCAGGATTTTCGATCAATCAATCCATATTACTTATTGAGTACTTATTCCATGCAGAACACTAAGTGCTTGGAAGAGTACAGTAGAGTTATTAGGCATGATGACTGCCTTCAAAACTGTAACTGTCTAGGATTTATATCCTGTATGGTTCACAGCACCAGCTTTCTACTTTTCTTTCACCAGGTAGCCTTAATGTCTGCAGTTCAAGCAGAAATATTCAAGCCGAAATTCCTCGCCACTAGATTTAAGGCACTCATTCTGATCTCTCTCCCTTACTTATCTTTACTCTTCACTTCTCGCTACACCCCAACCCACACACTTCACTCCCCTAACACCAAGCCACTCACTATCCTTAGCTCTTGCCTTACTCACCAGCCTGTAATTTATTTTAATGTTCACCTCCTTCCTTACACTGTAAGCTCTTTGAGAAGTGGGAATCATGTTCACAAACTGTATTGTACTTTCCCAAGCACTTAGTACAGTACTCTGCACAAAATATTCCAAAGATATCAGTGATTGATTAACTAATTGACTGACACAGGCTACGATGAAATTGTTTTGTATGGTTTTGGGCAAGGAGAATTATGTGATCAATGTTGCGGGAAAAAAATCGGTTTTATCAGCAGAATTTGAGAAATCTACCGGAGCATGTGGTTGCATGGCATTAGGGTGGGAATTGATCAAGGGATTTGTCTGAATAGATGAGAGAAATAGAATGATTTGAGGATTGTTGTGAATGAAAGTGTGACAATATTGAGCCATAGTTTAAATGTAGGGAGAAAAGAAAAAAAATCATGAAATCAATCAATAGCATTTACTGAGCACCTACTATGTGCAGAGCACTATAATAAGCAATTAGGAGAATGAAATAGAATTAGAAAACATGATCCCTTGTCTCAAGTAGCTTACTCTGAATTGAAAAAAAAAAAGAATTATACATTCCCTATCTCCCAGACTTTTATGAGATGACGAAAAGAGGGAGAAAAGGGGAAAAGCTCAAAATGTTCTCTTGTGTAAGCCTTTCACTATTTTTCAGCTGATCTGACAAATGGCTCTTCAAAGTATGCCAGTTTGTATCTATTTACATATCCAAATCTTAAAAAAAAACAGATCAAATGAAAAGTTCTATCTTTCCTGTTGAAGACTGAAAAATATCAAGCTTTATCCTATAAAATATCCTATCACTTGAAAAAGAAAATCTTTACATCTGAATTTACCCTGCAGATGGAAGCCTCCGAACTGGACCAAATTAAGGTACAGTAATGTGCCAGCAGAACTGGAGACTTTCAGTCTTACAGACCATGTATCTTTAAATGTTCGTGGTTTTGATCAAGGAGGTTCCATTTAGCATGGTGTGCAGACTTTCAACTCCCTTTCTTGTCTTCGGAAAACCACAATAAACTATTTTTACTCATGATTTTGAATAAAAGTAGACTGCCTCACTTAGGAAGGGGAAAAAAAAGAAAGGCAGAGAGTTGAATTTTAGAAAGCAAATAGATATCCAAAAGTGTGTGCCGCAGTGAAGCTTTACTCTGAGCGCCTGTTGGGAGAAAGGCTTTCAAAAAATGGAAATAATAACAATTTGTAAATCAAGGGCACAAAAGCACCATTTTTATGATTATGTTGCAGTTTAATTTCTTTATATCTTTCTGCCATTGTTAAAAAGCAGCCAAAACTTCAAAGGGAGCCTGCATGTGTTCTGAATCAGGGCTTCAGAGCTGATGTATGACAGCCCAAAAATTAAAACGAAATAAATGTGCTGCTTAAAGTCCCATTTTTCCAACAACAACAAAAAAAATGCCCTTTATGGATTCAGGGCTTTTTTTTTTTCCTTTTGTGAGCTGAAAAAAATTCTGCTCCTTTTGGTCGCTCTTCCTTCAGCAAATGTGGATTTTTGACTAATGAATGCAAAATTCCCTTTGTCTTCAGAGGGAATTTCAGGCAATTAAAAGGGAATCAAAGAATTCTGGAATCAGACTCTGTGACATTTCCTCCTCAATAAAACTTTCTTCTGAAAAAAAAAACCTAAAGAGGGTCAGAGTTAGAATACAGTTAAACACCTGTGCCTGACTTCACATTTCCCTAAGCACATCAGAGAGTGGATCCCCTGAGAACAGAGAAAGGTCTCGAGTGACTTGTTTTAAAGTGTATCAGCACGATTAAAAACACTGTATAATGTTCTGTTCTAGCCAGCAGCAATTTCTTGGATTGCCAGTGTTGGACAGAATAATTGAAGAGTCCTACTACCATGCATAGTCATTGAGAATAAATATGAATTTCCTTATGTGGTAAATTCATTGTTCTGGATCTGGACCTGATCCACAATTTATCGATTACGTACCTCTAAGTTGGCTGGACCCCTATGGGCTTTGGTGAGGGTAATATATGAAATCTCTGGAAGCAGGCACAATCTTCCATTTTTCCTTCCCCGGCCCTTATCTTCTGACCTTTCCCTTTCAGACTGAATTACCACGGTCACTCATTTTCTCATAAGGTGCAGGACATCAGAAGTTGGAAACAAAGGCGAATGTATTTCAAGACCTTAGTGGTACAGAGGCACGACTCCCCGTATTGAGAACATCACAGGGTTAAATGTGCTTGAGTTACTTTGTCTCCTTTTTCAATAATGTCATCACATGTTCTCCACATCTGGACCCCAGAGCATCCCAGAATGTTTATTTCCGGACCCTGAGAGATTTTTAGTGAGCATTTCTGATCTAGATTCTCATTTGGTTTGTGGTAAGTTATATAGCAAGTGAGCGGTCTTTCCACATGAAGGAAAAAACTTTTCTTCCTTGGATGTGAATTTCAATATTCAGAATGGCATAAATGATGTGAGCATGGAGGGAAACTGGGCCTTGGGAATTCATTTACATGATATTTCCAAAATATGTAAATACAGAAAGCTGTTTACTATACTAGATAATAAGCAGGAAACCCTTGGCTGCAGGATAGATTCACTGACCTATAGGTTGTCGGGATGTTTTGTTCATGGCTTGAAGTGTGTTTATTGGGAGGATTGTAGGAGAGATGGACATTTTTTAAGCTAAATGTCTTTATAAGGGGGAAATGGTGAAATCTTGCATTTCTTGCTCTGCACATAGTAAGCACTCAATAAATATGATTGAATGAATGACTGAAGAAGAAAATGTACAAATTCTCTTCTTATTAGGAAACGGAGCAATCTTGAATCATTCTTGCCACTGTTGATTGTTCCTGCGGAAAACCGAAGTTAAAGTCTGGGTTTTTCCATTTTGACAAAATCAGTTATTCACTCAAAATGTGATTGAGAGAATGTGGCCATTTAACCCAAGGCAGCCCTGTCCAAACCAGACTCAGAATATCCCTGGGCCTAAGGATCCAGCACATTTCAGACTCAGAACGTCCATGAATCGATCCAGTTTCCATGGGCTGAACTGAACCCATGTTTCCAGAGTCTCAGCTGGTCTGAAGGTAGAACTCCTTCACATAAAAGACCAAGGCAGTTCTACTCACTCATGTTGCCTTACTAGTGATGGAGATGTTGGGACATGTGAAAGAGACGGTGGGTGGGCTGACAGAGAAGGGAGAGAGAGACATGGAGGGGAAGAAGCTTGTCTCCCTGCATGATGAAGAGGGCATACCGCGAGCAGAGAAGAGAATAGAGCTGAATCTGTTGAGCCAAATCACAATTTACTAACTAACCTTAGTGAGATTGATTCTCTCATATTTGACAACTGGACAAATACAGCTTGATGGGATTGTATGAAGCAAGAGTGTTGCAAAACCCCATTCTTAGAATGGTGCTTTGTAACCACATTGCCCCACACAATGAATAATAATTAATAACAATTATTAAATTTGTTAAGTGCATATTCTATGCTGAGCACTGTGCTAAACACTGGGTTGGATACAAGATAATCAGGTTGAATACAGTCCCCGACCCACAGTCTAAGAAGGAGTGAGAACGAGGTGTTGAATCCTCATTTTACAGATGAGAAAACTAGAGGCACAGAGTAGTTAGGTGACTTACCCGAGGTCACACAGCCGGCAAGTAACAGAGTGAGGATTAGAACTCAGGACCTCTGATTCCTGGGCCTTTCCACAAGGCTACATTGCTACCCCAAATGGATTTGAATGTTTATACCCTTCAAAACAGTAAAGAACTATGCACAATATGTTAGTGTTCATTTTTATGTACAGGCATATGACTCTTTTTCTTCTGATGCAGCTACTGGAGGTTTGCCCACATATTGCCTGGACCATCAGATGGGAGAGCAGTCTCTCTGGTCCCACTCCCTCACTCTTCAAGTACAGCAGGCTCACCCCCAGCCAGTCCCTCTATGCTTGGGGAACCAGCAGCCCGGGGGGAAGCATTCTGTTCTCACAAAAGATGCAGTAAGCATAGTCACCTGGACTGTACCAGACTCTAAGCTCCTCGAGAACAAGAATCAAATCTACCAACTCCATTGTATGGTACTCTCCCATGTGCTTACTTAGTAATAATAATATAATAATAATAATTGGGATACTTATTAAGCCCTTATTATGTGCCAAGCACTGTTATAAGCACGGGGGTAGATACAAGTTAATCAGGTGTGAACGCAGTCCCTGCCCCACATTGGGCTTACACTCTTAATCCCCATTTTACAGATGAGGTAACTGAGGCCCAGAGAAGTTAAGTGACTTACCCAAGGTCACACAGCAGATGAGTGGGGGAGCTGGGATTAGAATCCAAGTCCTTTTGACTCCCAGGCCTGTGCTCTATCCACTAAGCCATGCTGCTTCTCCTACAGTGGTCTCCAAACAGTAAGCGCTCAATAAATACTACTGATTCATTGGAATGATCTAGTCCATAGGCACTCTGGGACTTGGATAGCTTTGTAAGCGACTGGCTTGGATCAGTCTAGGGTGTCAGAGGCTTCATGGGGCCGCCTAAGACCTTACACTGAGCCCCTGATACATTTTCACTCCAGTCCAACCCTAAAAAAGAAGGGCAGACATAGTTTTTTTTCCTGCTCTTCTCCTCCCATGCTCCCATAAGGAGCTCATTATCATTAATTCCTAATGAATAAATGATCCATTTTACTCTTTCAGTTCCTTCAACAGGTTAGCTATCTGTGTGACCTGTTGAATTTTTGAACCCATCTTTCCAAAGGATCATAAAATAGAATTGCTTTTTTCAGTTTGCTTCCACTGATTTTTGAAGGTCTGAGAGTTCATATGTGTCAGAGTTAGTTTAGGGCTTCTACACTGAGTCATTAGAGAAAAAAAGTGTGAGAAAACAGACCTGGTGACAAGTTCGAAATGGCAGCTGTGCCGGTCCTTAAGAAAGGAAATTCTGTCCTGCGGGCTGTCTGGAGCTTAAGTTAGGATACTCTTAGAATATGCAGGTTTTTCCAACTGGTGTATAATTTGAAAAGTTTATGAAAATTTCAGCTACTCTTTGACTTGTCATACAAAACTCTTCTCTAATTTACAAAAGAATCTGATTCACAAATGCATCTCACCTCCACTGAAATCATTTTATTGAGACATTAGACATACTTTCGTACCGATTAGAACAATAATTTACTCTGAAAATTGAGTCCATTATGTGGATATGGTATCATTTAGCAACGTTTTATAATAATGCTTGCAAAATCATTATTACTATTTCCTGTTCTGGCATTCATGTTCATGATCATGTCAAATTCTTTCAGTTTTAATCAGACTATCACATAAAAGGTTACTCTTTCATGGTTAAATATTGGGGGAAATACCAGTCCTTTGGTGACTAAAACATTGAGCTGCAGAACTGCAACAGAAATAATTTAAAATGGCAGTGATGTTTGCAGCCCTCAATCATTTCCACTGTGCACATTGACTCTAAATGCTTAGGGTTGGGAAGATATATTTCCCTCCGGTTCCAATTTTTTTCTCCATTTTTTTCCTTCTATGGAATGATCTTTTTAATCACGGTTCAATTTTGAAAACTTGATGCCATTTCCCAGACCCTAAGTTATATTCACTTAACTTCCCTGTGCCTCAGTTACCACATCTGTAAAATGGGGATTAACTGTGAGCCTCACGTGGGACAACCTGATTACCCTGTACCTACCCCAGCGCTTAGAACAGTGCTCTGCACATAGTAAGCACTTAACAAATACCAACATTATTATTATTATTTTCCTTCTTCAGTCAGAGAAATGTGAAAAACTAAAGTTCTCCTTGGTCACCTCAGTCTCGGAACAATGAAGTTGTCTGAATATCATTGGATAGTTGCCAGGGCAATCTGGAAAAAAATCAAAATGCAAGATAACAGGGCAACCCTCCCTCTAGGTAAAGTCAGAAGGGTATTTTAGACTGTAATCTCCTAGACTGTGACCCCAGTGTGGACAGGGATTGTCTCTATTTGTTGCTGAACTGTACTTTCCCAAGCACTTAGTACCATGCTCTGCACACAGAAAGTGCTCAACAAATACGATTGAATGAATAAGTGGTCTGAACTCTCTCTTTCCCATCACATAGATATTAGGTTATTTAAACTCTGGAGAACCTAGAAGTGAAAAATGATGATGGTGTTTCCTTTAATAAGTGATGAGTGATCTCAGCCTAATCCTGAAGAACCAGCACAATGAAAGGACTAGAGGTTTCTTCAGGGTCACTCACATTCTCCGGCCCCTTGCCGGTCCTGTTCCCTCTGGGGCAGTAAGCACTCAATAAATATGAATGAATGAACGGGTAAAGGGGCAGAGGGGCAGCAGCGCATTACAAGTGGGTACATGGATTGTCTGGGCAAAACACATTTAAGACCAAAGAGTCTGTGATGCAGTGACAATTCTATGCCATGACACCATGGATCAGCAGGGTGTTGATAGCGGCCTCTATAGCCTTTAAGTGAGTTATCTTCGGGAGTCTTTCCCAAGCTCTTAGTATAATGCTCTTCCCACAGTAAGCATTCAATAAATACCAATGATTGAGTCCTACTTAATCTGTTTACCTTGTGAAATGCTCTAGTTGATTCTTTTCAGAGAAGCAGGGTGGCTCAGTGGAAAGAACCCGGGCTTGGGAGTCAGAGGTCATGGGTTTGAATCCCAGCTCTGCCACTTGTCAGCTGTGTGACAGTGGGCAAGTTATTTAACTTCTCTGTGCTTGTTACCTCATCTGTAAAATGGGGATTAAGACTGTGAGTCTCATGTGGGACAACCTGATTACCCTGTATCTACCCCAGCGTTTAGAACAGTGCTCGGCACATAGTAAGTGCTTAACAAATACCAACATTATTATTCTTTGGAAAGAAAACATCACCACTGATGGCAAAACCCAGCAGGCATTCCCCCAACTTCTTGTCGTTTCCTGCTCTCCCCACTCTCCTGCCTCACTACCTCTGTAAGATGTGGGTTGAACTTCATTCATTCATTCAATCATATTTACTGAGTCCTTACTGTGTGCAGAGTACTGTACTAAGCGCTTGGAAAGTACAATTCAGCAACAAATAGGGACTGTCTGTACTCAACAATGGGTAATTTAAATATTGTCGATTCTGATTTCATTTGGGTGGATTAGGGTGGTACTTAATTATAGTGCTACTCATTACTCAGTCTCAGTGTGTTATTTAAAGGACACAATGCAGCAACATTAAGTAAGTAATTGGTGTATTCATCTTCCAGGCTACTGGGTTCTCCAAAATGGATGTAGACTGGAGATTGGTTAATAAGCCCCTGATAGAATGAATGAGTAAATGTACCACCCCCTAAATAAGCAATTTCTCTCCTTCACACTGGAAGAACTGGCTTACAAAAGTAGGGAATGAAGCTACAATTAATGGCGGGACTGGATAATAAATGATTTGCTAGCCTTTTTTGTTGGTAATAAATTGTTTATTTCAGATCGTCACCTAAGAAGGCCAAATGGTAAAATGGTAAATTTTCTTAGGGGGTGGGTAAATCTCTACCTAGCTTACCTAGCCTATGGCTATAGCACATGGAGGCTCCAATATACCTTATCTGCTGTGTGACTGTGGGTAATTCACTTCACTTCTCTGTGCCTTAGTCACCTCATCTGTAAAATGGGGATTGAGACTGAGAACCCTACATGGGACAGGGACTGTGTTCAACTTGATTTACTTGTATCCACCCTAGCTTAGTGTAGTGCCTGGTACATGGTTTAACGAATACCACAATTATTATTATTATTATTACCTGTTAAAAACATCTTTAAAGAGAGCAGGTTTTAAGTAGATGCTGAAGGGGATTCATTTTAAGTCCTATCTCTTTAATTTTATCCATGATTCTGAAAAATAGACAATTTTGGCTTAGTCTGAACTGATGTCTTAAGTCAGTGACTTATTACTCAATGCGCAGACATTCATCTGAAGCATATCCTTCAGTTGATTCCCACCCTGAAGCCTATCCAGACTTCCTTGGTTTAGAAATTGGTCTGCTAATCCCATGAATAGGCTCTTCTTGAAAGATTTCCAAGACCTCCCAGTTCCAATCATTCTAGAATTACCACCAGGATAGCCTTCTTCATGGATTTGGTCCTTGTTCAGGCAGTTCTCCTTGTAACTTTGGAGCTATCTTTCCCTCCAGTGGACCTCATCCCCTTCCCATCTAACTCGACTTCCTGATGTCTTTCCCATTGATGTCATCATTATGTTTTCTAGTCCTAGATCCCAGCAGATTGTACCCCGTCCATCTCCTAGTTCCAATCCTTTTGATCCTGTGAAGCCATTTTCCAATAGTAAATTACCACTTTTCTTTCAACGGGGCTTGTCCTTTCCCCCTCTTCTACTTCACTTTGGGAACATAGGACATGGTCCATTCTATGTCTTAAGAGAAAAGTTGAACATTCAATATTAGAAGAATCCCATAACATGTTTGGGTGAATGTCTGTTTCCTTTTATTTTTGCTAAATTATGTAGTAATGAGAGTTGGTATGAAGTAGCATAGAAAAATCAGAGAAATTCTGCGGGTGTTTTCTAAATTAAGGTTGTTTCTATCCTAGCCAAGTGAAAGGTGGTATTTTGAAAGCAACTAAGTATGTGGTATTTTCTGTTCAAGCACGGTGGGTAATTTCAACAATGTTAGAGAATACACAGTTACTGTTGAAAATAACTCACCATGTCTGTGTAGAAAGCATTATATTCTCTCGAGTGTTTGCAAAGCACTAAAGCGTCACTAGTCAGCCTAAGTGCCTGGGATAGTCTGAAGTCTGTATTTAATTTAGTTATTTAGGGGCATTACATATTTATCAAATAAGTGCCAATTAATGTTAAAATAATTTTCCTAGGAAAAACAAATGTGTAAAAGAAGCATATCTATTACATAATTGCTAATCTTTAACAAATAGGCTTTTAATTCATTCAGATTTATTTCACATCCAATTACTGCCCTATTTGATCTGTATGAAATACTCCCTTGAAATTTGTCCTTTGAATTGTTAGTGAACTGCCTTATGTGGAAAGAAAACAAGAAATCAATCAATAATTCAATCAACCAATCAATCAAGTGCTTACTGTGTGGAAAGCACTTCTCTAAGCACTTGGGAGAGAACAATAAAACTGAGTTGAATTGATAGACATGTTCCCTGCCCACAAGGAAATTACATTCTAGAGGGGGGAGATGGACATTAGAATAAATTATGAGTATGTACATAAATGCAGTAGAACTGAGGTGAACAAATCCAAATGTAATAGTAAGCTATATTAAATAATAATTACTGTTTTAATGATGAATAATAAGCTACTACCCATAGGCTTGAAACATCTTTAAAAGTCAGGTATTTTCATCTGGAATTTAAAACCCCTTATCATTCAGGAAAGGTATTTCTGAAGCAGAAATTTTGTTCTAAAACAAGAGTCCCCCTCTTTTCCCTAAATAGAATAAAAGAGAATAACTTATTTTTCCAGTACATGACAAACTCTGGGAGATTTGTGGAATCTGCCCAGGATTACTAGTGTCTCCTCTCTGGGCAGCTATTGATTTAAGGCATAACTTGGGAAGTTATGTAAAAATGGACCCAGTTCTTTTTAAATGCTGACTTTGGATAATGTCCAGTGAAAAATTAACCAAACAGTCACAAAAAAAAAAAAACCCACAAAGCCAGATTGCAGACACACTCGTGGAAAATCTTTGACAGTGACCATCCCAAAAGTTATGACGAGAAGAAAACTCATTTGCAGCTGAACTAGAAGGTCTAGACATTAACCAATGATACCGAATACTGAAAGGAAAACCTGTTGAGGTGGGGGAGAGGCTTTGTGGTATTGGGGTATTCATTTTCCACTCTAGATAGTTCCTAATAGTACAGTTTAATCCCCATTTTACAGATGAGGAAACTGAAAAGTTAAGTGTTTTGCCCAAGGCCACATAGCAGTAAGAGTGGCAGAGCTAAGATTAGAACCCGGGTTCTCTGACTGCCAGACCTGTGCCCTTTCCACTAGGCCTGGTCTTCCAAGCACGTCGCTGAAGTGCCTAATGTCACTGAATCTATTTGAGAGTGATAATGTGAATCTCTTTATTAGTGATAATGTGAACCTTGAAGAGGCCTCCCCAGATTAATCGCTCCTCTCTCTACCTTGTGTCTCCCAACTGCCACTTCAGCACTTCTGTGACTTAAGTACCTACAAACCCCGCTGAAGCACTTATTTATGTATTGATATATTTTCTCCTACCTATAATTTACTTTAGTGTTTGCTTTCTCCTCCACTAGATTGTAAACTCCTTGAGGGCAAGGATCAACATCGACTAACCTCATTATATTCTACTTGGCAATATACTGCTCTTCACTCAGTAACCATTCACTAAATACTACTGATTGAGGACAGTAATAGATTTTGATTAAGACAAATATAAAACTTACTTATGTATGCCTGGGACAATCTACACACACACATATATGTACATATACACACACAAAAAATGTTTTTCACTGAGAATTTACACGTTTACCAAGCCTGGACCCTAGAACTGTCATCTCTACTGAGTTTTTCACTGAGTGTTCCTGTGAGCATACAAAACAAAGAAATCACACATTCCCTGTCCTCAAGCAGCTTGAACTCTACTGGGGTAGACAGACATGAAAATATTAAGAAATAGAGTAATCAAAGTAAATAACGTGCAATTCATTATATATATATATACATGTATATGTGTGTATACATCTACAAATACTGAATATACATATATATAAATAAATGAATATATATATATGCATATATGTATGTGTGTGTATACATCTATATATACTGAATATATCTATATATATAAATAAATGAATAGATAGAGAGATATATACACAGATATATATATATATATACATATATATATATATGTATATATAATAACCTGTCAAGTACCACTGTTAGATCCATAATCCTGGTGAGGGTTGAAAATACAATATGCCTCTGTGGTTGGTGAGGAGATCCCAGCTACTTTTTTGGGACTCACCTACCACAACCCCATCCTAGGATACTGCTGTGTACCACTAACCTGATATATAAGTTGTCTGGTCCCCATATAGAAAGTGAGAAATGTAGAAAATTATGATTATGTGCAATATAAGGATTTGTGTGAATCATAAAGTCATAGTTTGCAAATATAGAAAGTTAATGCAAAATTGTATATGCTTCAAAGAAAACAATAGTAGGAGTATCATCTCTGTGCAGTGGGAGTCTTTCTCTTGATGGAAACTCAGCTCCTATTAAGGAAATTATGCGTGAGCATTGATGAGAGAATAGATGCCATGTGTTTGATACCTTATTGAAAACAGAAGCAGAAGTTGGGTAGTGGGCAAAGCCAGCTGCATTTTGGGTTTGTCAAAATATTTTTGATATTTTTTAAGGGTGTGTGTGAAGGGATCTAACAAACCCTGAATGTATTTTACAAGCTCTTCTTCTGTTCACTTTTAAATTGATGTGTATTTCAAGGAAAATTTAATTCACATGTTTCCGCTTTGTTTACAGTTAACTCACCAAAACATTGTTGTTCAAGAGACATTTGATGTTCAAGAGCCCTTTCTAAATTCAGATTCTTTGAAACAAGAAGTCCCATTTGAATAACTCTGGATTAGTATTTAGTTTTTATGCTGTATTTCTAAAGACTCCATACCAATAGTTTACCTCAATTCTGTGAGCTAAGGTTAGTGTTTCCTCCCCCTCTCCTTTCCCATCCCCTCAGCACTGTACTCTTCTGCTCAACTGTATATATTTTCATTCCCCCTCCCCTACTTTCCCATCCTTCCCTGCAGTATCCTCAGAGGAGATCTCCTCCCTCCTCGCAAGTGCCACCCCCTCCACCTGCGTCTCGGACCCCATTCCCTCTCACCTTCTTAAAACCATTGCCCCTGCCCTCCTACCTTCCTTAACTTCTATTTTTAACCACTCAATCTCCAAGGGCTCCTTCCCCTCTGCCTTCAAACATGCCCACGTCTCCCCCATCCTAAAAAAACCCGCTCTCGACCCCACTTCCCCCTCCAGTTATCGTCCTATCTCCCTACTACCCTTCCTTTCCAAAATCCTAGAACGAGTCGTCTACAATCGATGCCTAAAATTCCTTAACTCCCATTCTCTCCTAGACCCCCTCCAATCTGGCTTCTGTCCCCTCCACTCTACCGAGACTGCTCTCTCTAAGGTCACCCATGACCTCCTTCTTGCCAAATCCAATGGATCCTACTCCATTCTGATCCTCCTTGACCTCTCTGCTGCCTTTGACACTGTCGACCATCCCCTCCTCCTCCATACCTTATCTCACCTTGGCTTCACGGACTCTGTCCTCTCCTGGTTCTCCTCTTACCTCTCTGGCCGATCATTCTCGGTCTCCTTCGCTGGAGCCTCCTCCCCCTCCCATCCTTTAACTGTTGGAGTTCCTCAAGGGTCAGTTCTTGGCCCTCTTCTGTTCTCCATTTACACTCACTCCCTCGGTGAACTCATCCGCTCTCACGGCTTTGCCTACCATCTCTACGCAGATGACACGCAGATCTACATCTCCGCCCCGTCCTCTCCCCCTCCCTTCAGGCTCGCATCTCCTCCCGCCTCCGGGACGTCTCCACCTGGATGTCGGCCCGCCACCTAAAACTCAACATGAGCGAGACTGAGCTCCTCATCTTCCCTCCCAAACCCGGTCCTCTACCAGACTTCTCTATCACCGTGGATGGCACGACCATCCTTCCCGTCTCTCAGGCCCGCAATCTCGGTGTCATCCTTGACTCGTCCCTCTCGTTCACCCCACACATCCTATCCGTTACCGAGACCTGCCGGTTTCACCTCTACAATATCGCCAAGATCTGCCCTTTCCTCTCCACCCAGACGGCTACCTTACTGCTATGGGCTCTCGTTATATCCCGGCTAGACTACTGTGTCAGCCTTCTCTCTGACCTCCCTTCCTCCTCTCTCGCCCCGCTCCGGTCTATTCTTCATTCCGCTGCCCGGCTCATCTTCCCGCAGAAACGATCTGGGCATGTCACTCCCCTTCTTAAACAACTCCAGTGGTTGCCTATCGACCTCCGCTCCAAACAAAAACTCCTCACTCTAGGCTTCGAGGCTCTCCATCACCTTGCCCCTTCCTACCTCTCCTCCCTTCTCTCTTTCTACCGCCCACCCCGCACGCTCCGCTCCTCTGCCGCCCACCTCCTCACCGTCCCCCGCTCTCGCCTATCCCGCCATTGACTCCTGGGTCACGTCCTCCCGCGGTCCTGGAACGCCCTCCCTCCTCACCTCCGCCAAACTGATTCTCTTTCCCTCTTCAAAACCCTACTTAAAACTCACCTCCTCCAAGAGGCGTTCCCAGACTGAGCTCCTCTTCCCCCTCTACTCCCTCTGCCATCCCCCCTTTACCTCTCCGCAGCTAAAGCCTCATTTTCCCCTTTTCCCTCTGCTCCTCCACCTCTCCCTTCCCATCCCCACAGCACTGTACCCGTCCGCTCAACTGTATAGATTTTCGTTACCCTATTTATTTTGTTAAAGAATTGTACATCGCCTTGATTCTATTTAGTTGTCATTGTTTTTACGAGATGTTCTTCCCCTTGACGCTGTTTATTGCCATTGTTCTTGTCTGTCCGTCTCCCCCGATTAGACTGTAAGCCCATCAAACGGCAGGGACTGTCTCTATCTGTTGCCGACTTGTTCATCCCAAGCGCTTAGTACAGTGCTCTGCACATAGTAAGCGCTCAATAAATACTATTGAATAGGAATTTTCATTACCTTATTTATTTTGTTAATGAAATGTACATTGCCTTGATTCTATTTAGTTGCTATTGTTTTTACAAGATGTTCTTCCCCTTGACTCTATTTATTGCCATTGTTCTTGTCTGTCTGTCTCCCCCGATTAGACTGTAAGCCCGTCAAACGGCAGGACTGTCTCTATCTGTTGCCGACTTGTTCATTCCAAGCGCTTAGTACAGTGCTCTGCACATAGTAAGCGCTCAATAAATACTATTGAATTAATGAATGAATTATATTTATTTTACAGATTAGAATTCAGAGGTGGAGAAAGGATCATGATTTTTTTTAATGCTATTTGTTTAGCTTTTACTATGTATCAAGCACCGTACTAAATACTGGATTAGATGCAAGATAATCAGTTTGGAAACAGTCCACGTCCTTTGGGGCTCACAATATCAATTCCCTTTTACAGTGAGGTAACAGGCACAGAGAAGTTGAGTGACTTGTCCAAGGTCACACAGCAGACACATGTAGTAGCAGGGCTTAGAACCGGGTCCTCTGTCTCCCAGGGCTGTGCTCTTTCCACTCTGCCCCATTGCTTCTTTAGTTATATATGGAACGGAATGGATTCCAATTCCACAGACCAAGCCCTGACTTGCTTCTATCATATATATGTATTTGAGTTTGAGATAGAAATCATATAGTTTAAGAGTTATGATTTTCTTGTATTCCTTGCTTATGTTGAGGATAATAATAATAATAATAATGTTGGTATTTGTTAAGCGCTTACTATGTGCCGAGCACTGTTCTAAGCGCTGGGGTAGACATAGGGGAATCAGGTTGTCCCACGTGGGGCTCACAGTCTTAATCCCCATTTTACAGATGAGGGAACTGAGGCACAGAGAAGTGAAGTGACTTGCCCACAGTCACACAGCTGACAAGTGGCAGAGCTGGGATTCAAACTCATGACCTCTGACTCCAAAGCCCACGCTCTTTCCACTGAGCCACGCTGCTTCTCCATAAAAGGATAAAAGGAGGATATAAGGAGGATAAAACTTAGTTGTTCTGTTGTCTTACGCTCTCGAGTCATGTCCGACCTAGTGACGCCACAGACACATCTCTCCCAGGATGCCCCAACTCCACCTGCAATTGTTTTGGTAGTGGATCCATAGAATTTTCCTGGTAAAAATACGGAAGTGGTTTACCATTGCCTGCTTCCATGCAGTAAACCTGGGACTCCACCATCTACTCTCTCCCATGCCACTGCTGCCCAGCACAGGTGAGTTTTGACTTGTAGCAGATGGCCTGCCACTCACTAGCCACGGCCATAGCTAAGAATGGATATGCCTCTGCTTGACATTCTCTCCCATAGCCGAGACTGGTAGAGTACTGGAAACTCTCCAGGTGTGACCCTGAGAGGTGAAAGCTTGGTAAAGACCTAAAATAAACTTCAGTGGCTCAAAGCAAAGATGCTGAGGACTTAAGCTATACATCATATAGCATCACTGACTGTCATATTAATGGGACTACTTAGAATCCAGTAATTAAGACTCTTAACATGGTGTGATTCATTAAGAAAACAAACTCATTTACTCGCAATTCTTAAAGATTTAGATCAAAATATAGTTTCAACCTGTAAGGTGTTGTTATTAATATGAAGAATTGTCATTTATGAGAAATGCTGCTTTTTTTGGATTTAGATGAAAGCTTGGTGTATTAACTATAAAGGTGATATGAGTTAACTGATCCCAACATCGTCAGGGAAGAATCCCAAGTGCCTACCATATGAATTGTAATTCAAATGTATTCAACTGTAAATCTTACAAAAGTATTTCTTTGGGAAGGCTTTCCCTCCATCTGTGCTAATAAGATGGAGGTTTGAAGCAGTAATCAAAGGAACAGTCATACGTACTGCAGCACTTTGCAGTATGTGAAATTGGACTGAGTGGTCTCATTCCCCACCCCATCCAACATTTCTCGGAACTTGAACTCTGTTGGATTGTTTTTTCATAAATAAAAGAGTATACTTAAGTTGAGAGTATTGGGGGAGGAATTTTCATGTCCATGTGGTGAAAAATGATTGCATATTTGGAATTCCTCATTATCGAATACGTATTATTTGGTGGCCATTTCAGGTTATAATGATGGAGTAGATTGGGAACAATGATTAGACAACCAACCAAATATTGGACAAGAATGGGACAAAGACATGAATCATCCTCCATCTCTATTTTGTTCTATGTTAAACCTAATCAAACGTTTATTACCTTTCAACCCAAAGAGAAGGTATCCTGTTGATAGTTCCAAATAATCAAATGAGGTGAACTGAACATTCCTGATGAACAAAATTCAGCAGGGTGGGAGAAAGAGGACATCACATGCTAAATGAAATCAGGCACCAAAGTCAATTAATCAATAGTAATTTTTGAGTGTTTATTGTACCGAGCACTTGGGAGAATGCAATAGAGTTACTAGACATAGTCCCCACCCTCAGGGACCTTGGAAGAGACAGACGTTAAAACTATAGGTAGGAAGAAGCAGCAGAGTTCAAAGATATACCTGTAACTGTTTTGTGGGGATCATGTAAGTGTTTAGGAGGTAATAATAACAATAATAATAATAATGTTGGCATTTGTTAAGCACTTACTATGTGCAGAGCACTGTTCCAAGTGCTGGGGTAGACACAAGGGAATCAGGTTGTCCCATGTGGGGCTCACAGTCTTAATCCCCATTTTACAGATGAGGTAACTGAGGCACAGAGAAGTTAAGTGACTTGCCCACAGTCACACAGCTGACAAGTGGCAGAGCCGGGATTCGAACCCATGATCTCTGACTCTTTCCACTGAGCCATGCTACTTCTCTGGTGAGGAGGTGAGGGCTCAAGGGCATAAGTGATACAGTAGGGGGGGAAAAGAAAGTGGAGATATGACAAGGAAAGCTTCCTGGAGGAGGTGTGATAATAATAAATAATTATGGTACTTGTTAAGCCCTTACTATGTGCTTAGCACTGTTCTAAGCACTGCAATAGTTACAAATTAATCAGTTTGGACACAGTCCCTGTCCCACATGGGGTTCAGTCAGAATCTCAATCCTTTTTTATAGATGAGGTAACTGAGGCTCAGAGAAGCAAAGTGACTTGCCCAAGGTAGCACCTCAGAAAAGTGGCATAGCCGGGATTAGAACCCATGACCTTCTGACTCTCAGGCTCGTGCTCTATCCACTTTGCCATGCTGCTTCAGTAAGATTTTGAAGATGGGAGAGTAGTGGTCTTCCAGATGTTAAAACAGTGGTCTGATAAATGTGAAGGAGGAGGGTGCTCCAAGCAGGAAAAAGTGTTTGAACAAGAGGCCAATGATGAGAAAAAAGAAAGCAAGGCATATTGAGTAAGTCTCCAGAAAGTTCCTGCTCTGCACATAGTAAGCACTCAATAAATATCACAGATTGAGATAGTGGGGAATCAATGGTACTTATTGAGTGCTTGCTGTGTGCAGAGTCCTGTACTAGGAGCTGGGGAGAATACCATATAATAGAGTTGGTAGATATGATTTCTACCCTCCAGGAGCTTACAGTCTAGTGGGTTGGTTGGACAGCCTGCTCTTGAAACCACTACTCCTGTCAGTGATGCAGGATCAGCAGGGACAACACAGAATCCAAGATTTACAACCATAAGAAGGTATCAGAAACCATACCAAACACCTGTGGGAACTAGTCTTTGGATACTGACCCTTCTAGCACAGACTTCATTCTTCCAACTTCCGGTCAAGAGCTGAGGGTTGGAATTGGATAAACTGGGGATGTGGCATTGTGAGAGGAGAGTGTGAGCTGGGGTGTAGTGGAGAAGAGAGTGGGAATGAGCTGATGGAGTTCCTTTAAACCAATACTAAGGAGTTTCTATTTGAAGGAGAGAAGACTGGGTAACCCACTTATTCTAAAATAGTTTTCTATCAGAAACCAGGTCATTGCTAATCACCTGCTCTATTACTATGTATATAGGGGATTGCAAAGTAGCAGACTTTCCCCAAAAGCCACTCTTTGAGAAGTGACCCAAATCATTTGCCCTGATTGGACTTCACTTCCATTGTGTCTCATCAGTTGATAACCCTAGCACATCCACCTGCTCCTCATTTTGTTCAAGAAGAGTACGTTTTTGTGAATGGAAGGGAATGGATGGGTGGAGGAAGACATTTCTTCACAATTCACGTACGGCCTCTATGTCTTCCTCTAGGCCCATTTTAGAATTCCTCTAATTTAAGTTCTATCTTTAACCAAGTATTGACAAAGAAAGGAAAACTCTAAAAATCCTCTAAATTATTTTATGCAGAACAAATCCAGCAGGATATGTCTCTTTCTATAACCACAACCCCAATCTGGTCAGTAGTACCTAAACTTCTTTCATTAGTCAGAATTTCAGGTTTCAAGAATGAGATAGTTTCAATACTATTTTCCCTCAGGCAGTAATTGCAAATGTTTATAAAATCTGCCAATGGAAGGGCTTTGGATAAATCCTTTTTTTATATATTTTATTTAGTTTTTTTAGGTGAATCCTTTCAACTCCCTTACTTGGTTATTAGGTGGGATTTTGTTGGATAAGACTCAGAGCACAACTTTCTATCCTTGCCTGAATTTCTGTTCGGATAGTTCTAAAAATGCTGACACACTATAAATTGTACTTAAGCCAGCAAAAGAAAGCTCTTTTCCATTACAAGGAGGACAAATTGAAAATTGATTATTTGAAACCAGTACTCCATTTAGCACCATATTCAGCTGCCTCAGCAGGAAGAGCCTAGAATTGAATTGTTTTCAGGCTTTCTCCTAACTCCATAGAAGACTTATGATGAGAGACACATCCTCTATCATGCCTCAGTCAGGACAGAGAGAGGTTAATTTGTGCTGCAATATGCCAATGGGCATGGCCTGTGCTTCCGACAGTGCCAGTGTCTTCTCCTCAGTGGTTTTGCAGGGAGTAAAATCCACATATTTTCTGGAATGGAACCCTTCTCTATTTTGTTAACTCTGAGCTCTAGGGGATTTCCTTGAGGGTGATCTTAAAGCTTCAGGGGCAAATTAATTCAGCCCTCCCGTTTCCACAGTTGTGGAAACCCAGTAGTAGAGTTGGTTGAAGTGGTTTTCCTCCTCTCTACCACATCAGTTGTTCTCTTGAGGAACCATCTACCCTTTCTTGAAGAAATTACTGTCCAAGAACAAGCTCAACTCCCATCTGCTGGTCCAGTTGAGACCCCTAGGTTCATGAAGGGTGGTAGCATAATGATACTTATTATGCCAAGCTGGTGATGCAAGCAATTAAATTAATTATATAATGAAGTCTATCATAAACTGAGTTCACAACATTTAAAGAGAGAAAACATTTTGAAACCCTTGCCTCATAGACCCTGAGAAATGATGACGTGGCTGTGGTGGCTGTTTTCAAAATATGCACTAGCACTGAATTTTACAGACCGTTCACCCTTTGGAGGACAGCGGTGTGAGAGAATGAATGAGAGAACCTAAAAATCCTCTTGGACTCCTTGCTCCACTGAAAAGAGCGTTCTCCAACTCCATGGAGGCTTCATTTCTTCATTTCCCTTGAACCATTTGAGTAAGTGTATAATTCTCTGTACAGCTGCCTTCATATCTGGCTCTGAAAATCACATGTGCAACATGCAGACAGAAATATGCTTTTTTAGGTAAAAGGAAGTGGAAATTGGACCAAGATCAAATCCTCACTGGAGCCCCTTGTTCTACTTTCTCCTTCTCTTATTATCCCACCTAATTGTTCCTTTGTAGTACTTTTTTGGGGGAAGGGTGAGTTTTAATCCAAGAGCTGGGATTTTCTTTGTCTTTTAGCCCATATATAATTTGAAACACTTGGAGGTGACTTTAAGCCCATCAAAACTGGTAGTAAGCTGCAGAGTGGGAGGTATAGCATAGTGCCTAATATGCTACTATTTCATCCTTAAAAATGTCAATCCAGCATCAGGCCAAGCTGCTCAGAAACTTTGGCCAAATATGAATTACAGAAAATGTGTTTTCCTAAGGATTTCTCGCAAACCTTTGGAATTGTTCACTGCAATCAATTTCCCTCTCTCTTCTGAGAGTAAAATTTCTAAATACCTGGGGTCGAAATCTTGTTCTTCTTTCCCTCTCATTGTAGGTGAGTAGGGTGTTTCTACGCTAGGGTGGTTGTGACTTTATGGTGCAAAATGTTCCACTGAGCTCAGGATTCACAGATGAAAAGAACATTAGTAGTTTCACAATCAATCAAACAATCAATCACTGGTATTTATTAGAGCACTTACTATATGTAAACTCTTGGGACGGTATAGAACAACAGAATTAGCAGATAGGTACCCTGACCTTAACAAGCTTACAACAGTGAAAATCTAGTCATGAAGATAATCAATTGGTCTATGGCATTTATTGAGTGCTTACTGTGTTCAGAGCAGTTTAATTGATAAGTGAATAATCCTTAAAAAGCAAGGTTCTGAAAAGCATTGAATTTGAACACTTCCAGAAAAAAATCCAAATTTGTCCTCCAGTTGACTCTTTTTATTCACAAAGTTGATTAAGTCAAATGCAAAAAAGGGTCATTTCCTTGGTCTTCCAGTTAAAAAAAAAAAAGCTGCTTTTTTGAAAGAGTTTCCTTGGTTGAGCCACCAGTTTTCATAAGCTGGGATCCTAGCTTCTCCCATATTGCTAAACAAGAATGATTGGTGCTGCCTGGGAAGAATGCAGCAATCTAGCTAAACCTCTTGCTTAAAAGACAAAGAGCATATGCTGTCTCACTTGGATTTTTTTTTCACGTTCAAGTAATTCGTCTCCCCCAACACAAACGTTCCTAAGAATAAAACCTAGGAATTATTTAGGTATGACCAAAGCCAGAGGAAAAAAACATTACGAACCCCATTTTCCTGAGCTCTGTGCCAGGCGGTTCTCGCCACTGAGAGGGAGAATAAAGAGTGAGGTGATTGAAACAGTATTGATATGTCTACACTGAGCAAGAGGGTTTTTGTCTGAATAAAGCATTTAGGAATACACGTCCATTTTTGACCATAATTCCTTCCAGGGAAACTACAAGCTCAGCTCCTAATAAATCCTCGTGGTGGGTGAGCCAAATGAAGTGAAACCATTGGAGGGTACAACATCATTAGACCCACCTCCGTGCCTGTTCATCAAGTAGACCTGGCAGAGAGCATTTCATTTTTCTTTTGCTTCCTATCACTATTTGGGAGGTAAAACCTTCCCCTTGTTTCAGTCATTCCTTCTTTCTTTCAATCATATTTATTGAGTGCTTACTGTGTGCAGAGTATTTTACTAAGCGCTTGGAAGAGTACAATATAACAATAAACAAGACACATTCCCTGCACAGTCATTCCAGCTCCAAGAAGAGGGAAGGATGGTCAGGTCAGAATGTTCAAGAAAGCACTAGCATGGAGTGTCTAGCCTGTTTCCTCACAGCCAAGCGAGTGGTCTCAAGTTGGCTTCAATATTGCTCAGAGTCCTACATCATTCGTCCGGATCCCTGCTTCACGGCTTTGAAAGTGAGGTCGCTGGGAACCTCCCAGAATTTCTTCTCACTATGTCTACATTATGTCAATGACATTCCCTCTGAATCCACAATCCTCAATCCTTTAGACTATCCCCAGAGATTGTTAATAGCATTTCAAGTCCTTTATGCAAATGTCACCAAATAGTCTCCAGCAAATATTTTGGTCATAATAACCCAAATGAAAATGACTTACGGTCAGGTCATGTAGAATGCCACTTAATGCAATACAATTAGTACTTCTTCTTAGACAATGAGAAAAATGCAGCCCTCAGATGGCAAGGATCTAAACCTTAAATTAAATTGCTGTATCCCGTTAATGTCAGGGAGGAAATCCTTACAGACATTGTTCCAATAACTAATTATTCTTTAGTCTTTCCTTTAAGTTTAATGTTTGCCATTTTGTTTGGTGGTCATCTAACAAAGTAATTAATGAAGGTGACAAATGGACATGGGGTGTTAGCTCTGGAGGGAGGACATGGTCCCAGGGTCATCTGTGATGCATCCCAAGCCTGTATAAATGCCCTTCTGGGGAATGAGGTTACAAAATAGAGGAATAACAATGGAATAACCTCTTCTGCAGTCTCACATCTCCTCCTGCCTTCAGGACATCTCTACTTGGTTGTCCCACTGACACCTCAAACTGAACATGTCCAAAACTGAACCTCTTATCTTCCCATTCGAATCCCGTCCTCCTTATTCCACCCACATATTCATTCATTCAATCATATTTGTTGAGCACTTCCCTGTTGCAGAGCACTGTACTAAGTGCTTGGAAAGTACAATTCAGCAACAAATAGAGATAATCTCTGCCCCCAAAGGGCTCTCCACATCCTGTGGGTTCCGTCTTCACATCATTGGTACAATCCACCCTTACCTCTCCTTTCAAATTCAACCATGTTGATCTGAGCAATTATCTTATCCAGTCTTGATTACTGCATCAGCCTCCTCACTGACTTCTCTGCCTCCTGTCTCTCCCACCTCAAGTCCATACTTCACTCTGCTGCCTGGATCACTCCTCAAGAAACTCCTGTAGTTGCCTGTCCATGTCCATGTAAAACAGCAATGTCTTAGCATTGACTTTAAAGTACTCAATCAGCTCACCCCCTCCTATCTCACCTCTCTGCTCTTCCACTACAGCCCAGCCAGAACGCTTCACTTCTCTAGTGTCAGTTTACCTCGCTATGCCCTGATCTTGTCTATCTCGTCACAGTTATTGTATTCTCCTGAGGGTTTAGATCAGTGCTCTGCACATAGTAAGTGCTCAATAAATACCTTTGATTAATTGACCCCTTTCCCACTTCCTCCCTTTAACTTGGAACTTCCTCCCCCTCCGTCTACATCAGACTACCACTCTCCTTACCTTCAAAGCATTTTTAACATCACATCTCCTCCAAAAGGCCTTCCCTGATTAAGCCCCTTTTTTTCCCAGCTCCCTCTCCCTTCTGCATTGTCTATGCACTTGGATCTGTGGCCTTTGGACAGTTGATATTCACACCCTCAACCCCACAGCACCTACGTATATATTTTTTAAATTATACATTATAAATTATTCATTTCTGTTAACAACCATTTCCCTTCCTAAACTGTAAACTCATTGTGCCAACTCTTCTCCCAAGCATTTAGTACATAGCTCTGCATATACTGAGTGCTCAGTTAATGCCACTGATTGATTGCTAATAATAATAATAATAATGATAATTGTGGTATTTGTTAAGTGCTTACTATGTGCCAGGAACTACAGTTTGAACACAGTCCCTGTCCCAGATGGAGGCTCATATTCTTAATCCCTATTTTACAGATGAAGTAACTGAGGCCCAGGAACGTGAAGTGACTTGTCCAAGATCACACAACAGACAAGGGGTGGAGCAGGGATTAGAATCCAGGACCTTCTGACTCCTATGTCTGTGCTGTAGCCACTATATCATGCTGCTTCAGAAATGAGATTAGAATCCAAGCCCTCTGACTCCCCATGTCTGTGCTCATTTTACTAGGCCACACTGCTTCTCTGTGTAAGGATGATAGTTCATCATGATAGTTCAGTTCAGGCAAGCCTATTTTTTCTTTGAATCTGGCTCTGCAAACCTCTGAAGCTGATAGTAATAACAGTAATAACTGTGGTATTTATGAAGCACTTACTATGTGCCAAGGTATCAGTGGTATTTACTGAGCACTTACTGTATGCAGAGCATTGTACTGGATACTTAGAAGAGTACAATACAGTTAAGCTGATAGAGTCAATCCTTACAGTTTAGAGTGGTAGACAGACATTAAAATAAATTACAGATAGGGGAAATGGGAGAACATAGCATATGTAGATAAGTGCTATGGGGCTGAATGAGGGGTGAGTATCACTCATTCCACTAAACTCTGAGAAAAGTACAAGATATTCATGTTGGACACAGTCTCCGTCCCACATGGGGCTCACAGACTAAGTAGGAGAGAGAACAAGTATTGAATCCCCATTTTACAGATAAGGTAATGGAGGCACAGAAAAGTCAAGTGACTTGGACTTGCTCAAGGTCACACAGCACACAAATGGTGAGCTAAGATTAAAACCCAGATCTTTTGACTCCCAAAGCTGGGATCTTTTTGCTAGACCATGCTATGTCTCCAATTATGAAGTCTCTTACCTCTTTAGTGCCGCTCTATATGTAGCTCTGAGGTCCCCCTGACCATTGCAAGAGAGATGCTTAATTCATCCCATGCTACCTCTTAGGCTTGCCAAGCTAATCTGGCAGTCCTCTATTAATAGACTCTTTAATGAGAATTTGGGTCATTCCTGTTTCTAGAAGGGCTTACAGTATTCTGAAAAATACCTTTCTACTGGGATTTTGCTTCCTGTCCAAGATGTCCGAAAAGGCAAGCCCCGAACACCATTAAACAGTATACTGAACAAAGCTGGATGAGGAAAACAGATGTGTAGGAGTTGTGGGCATGGACTGGGTCTGTTTATGGTTACATTGTACTCTCCCAAGTGCTTAGTACAATGCTTTGTGCACAATAAAGGCTCAATAAATATGATTGAATGAATGAAGTAGTTATGAAATTTTGGACCAGTTCTTGGATTTCTTTCGCACTGGTGTTTCCTCACAAAGCGTGGCTCACATAAAATATCATTTGTCTTTCCCAGTACCTAACACAGTGCTTAGTACATAGGAAGCACTTAAACAATACCACAGTTATTATTTCAGTAATGCATAGTTCAGGAGCTCCCCACCTATTTAATTAACAAAACCCTGATTGTTCTTGCTAACCATTGTGGATGTTTTTTTCTGAAGGGAGCATTTACCATAAAATGTAAAATAATTACAATGGAGATAAAGCTTAGGCATTGATTACCTGATTTCATTGGAATGTAGTAGCTTCAGGTAGGTCAGCCTTTTATGGAAAAGCAGCTGATGATTTTTAAAATGTGCTGAATTTGAAATCTACTAGAGACTGAATGAAAAAGATATACTGATAGTTAAAATGCATCTAACATCACAACTGAAAATGAGTATCAGAATGCAGAGTCCATAACTCAGAACAGCTAAACTGAACTGCTCCTTCCTGAGGCCTCTAAACAAAAAGAGTTAATCACTGAGAGTTATTTAGAGGAATCCAAAGGCAGAAGTAAGGTTCTGATCTCCTATCAGCTCATAATTTATGTCTATATCTTTCCTGTAAGTTGGTCGGTCTTATGACTTGGTTTTCTCAATCGTGAATACTGTGCCATTGTGGACAAGAAGTTCTGGCTTCAATATATATATAATAAGGACTTAATCCAGATGTTCAGAAAATTTCAGAAGACTGTGTATTCTGGCTCTATGGATGACTGACCTGCCCAGAAGAATCGTTACCCAGCTACAAAAGCCAAATTCTCCTCCACTTCTGTGGTAGGAAATTACGGATTTAACTGACTCAGTGAGAGCTCATTCAGATGGGATTCCTGCCCTCTGTGCTTCAGGAATCTCTATGTTTGGTCCATCCATATCCTTCCAAATGAGGTTTCTGAGCCAATGGGTGTGGATGAACTCCCCTGGGTGGCCTGCCTCAAGAAGACATGCTTGAATATTAGAAGAGCCTTCAAACAAGTTGGATGAATTTGAGCCATAATGTTTCCTCTCTGTCCAATCAATCAATCATTCAGTAGCATTTATTGAGTGCCTACTCTGTGAAGAACACTTTACCAAGATCTCGGAAGAGCACAATTGAGTTAGAA
The DNA here is from genome assembly GCF_004115215.2 of Ornithorhynchus anatinus. NCBI lineage: Eukaryota > Metazoa > Chordata > Mammalia > Monotremata > Ornithorhynchidae > Ornithorhynchus > Ornithorhynchus anatinus. The sequence continues at coordinate 61,184,758 of NC_041735.1, read as the reverse complement.
AATGCAATCCCTTTTCTCAATAGACTTACAGTGAGCAGGGGAGATAAACACAAACAATTTACAGAAAGGATAAAGAAAGGAAAATTGGGAGATAACATGAAGTAGCATGACCTAGTGGATAGAGCCCAGGCCTAAGAATCAAAAGGTTCTGGGTTCTAATCCAGACTCTGCCACTTGTCTGCTGCTTGATGTTGGGCAAGTCACATCACCTCTCTGTGCTTCAGTTACCTCATCTGCAAAATGAGGATTAATACTGTAAACCCCAAGTGGGACATGGACTGTCCAACCTGATTAAGTTGCATCTACCCTGTTTACTATGTGTCTGACACATATTAAGCATTTAATGAACACCATAAAAAGGAGTGAATGCTGAAATTCCAGAGTATGAAAGGCAATATGCCTGAATTGCTATGGGTGGGTGTGAATACCTAAGTGCCCTACATGACTCAGAAATGCTGAGGTGATACCTGAAGCGATATAACTTGGGGAGAAGAAAAATTATGCAGGAGAGGTCTGGAAAAGATGTGATTTCAGAAGGAATTTAAAGATCACTCAAACAGTGTTATTTATTGAGGACTTATTGTACTAAGCACTCAGGAGAGTACAATGCAATATTGTTGGTAAACACATTCTCTGCCCATAAGAAACTTACAGTCTAAAGGGAGAGACAGAGATTAAAATAAATTACAGCTAGGGAAAAGGACAGAGTATAAGGATATGTACATAAATGTTGTGGGAGTGGGGGGAGTATCGAAGTGTTTAAGGGATATTTAGCCAGGAGTATAGGCAACAGTGAGGGAAAGAGGGATGAAGGGTTAGGTAGGTAGGCTCCTTGGAAGAAATATGATTTTAATATAGCTTTGAAGGTGGGAAGAACAGTGTCTGTTGGCTATGAAGTGGGAGGGAGTTCCAGGCCAGAGGGATAATGATGTTGGTATTTGTTAAGCGCTTACTATGTGCAGAGCACTGTTCTAAGCGCTGGGGTAAACACAGGGGAATCAGGTTGTCCCACATGGGGCTCACAGTCTTAATCCCCATTTTACAGATTATTACAGGCGGTATTAGGGAAAACATTTACTCTTCCCTTCACAGGTTATTCCTTGCCTCCGATTAATAGGACGTCAGTAAGGTTTGAGTGTTCAGTTATGTAAAGTATAGGCCTGTAAACCAAATTAATGCTAACCTATGTAAAATTAGCATTGGACATTTCTTCTAAGAATATTCTTCTGATCTTTCTTACATAAAATAGAGCAACAGGAGCCAGGCAAGGGTTATATTTTATCAATCAATCAATTCTGCTTGTTGAGGGCATAGAAGAGGTATTCAGTTCTTCTAACAATCTTAGAAAAAAATAGTTTTACTACAGTTGATCTCTTTTGTTGTCTCAGTCCTGAGAAGTAGCCAGGAAAGCAAGGTAACACTGGTCACTAATAACCTTAGCCATCATAAGCTAGTTGATTTCAGAGTCATTTGGTGAGCTCTGTCACTTTCCACAAGTTCTCTCTCATGAGGCCTTAAGATGCGGAACTCCCACTGACTCTTTATGTGGTAGCAGATTGGCTAGATAGTCAAAGGTCAGCAGGGCAAGAATAGGTATTTTTTGGCAGGCCTGTCTCTACATAGAATGCAGAAAAGCAAATACAATGATGGAATTTTTAAAATGAAAAATGGAAGGTAAATACAAATGTAAGTGTGTGTGCATTATAATTCACTTGAAAAAGGAAATGAAAATGCAGTCCTAGAACTAACTCAAGAGACAAAGAATTCTTCTCATGAACATTGACAATATAATTTATAACTCAAGCCTGGGTATTTTGATATTTTGGGGGGGCCTGGGGTCATTGCCGATTCCAGTATGACCAGGCTGGAGTTTTAAATTTCATTCTTTTTTTACTATTATTATTAAGAAATATAACACTTATACAACTTCATTTTCAAAGAGTGCATATGTTCTCCCACCTGGCTATGTGTTAGACCCAGAGAAAAGCCAAAAAGTCTTCTTTTCGTTACCAATTATCCCAATTTCAAATCCAGTCTTTCCTCTGAGCACTTTTTACAGGTGATTAATAGGGTAATTATAACTTATTATCTGGGATTTCACTTTTGCAAATAATGATACGAAGTCCAGCTTGAGTTTCAAACATCAGCCGGCCTCTCTTTGGCTCCTAATCCCGGCAAGTGCAATTGAACTCAAATTAGAAAGGTCAAGACAGGCCTCGGTGAGGTATTCTGCAGTTTGTCAGATGTATTTATTCATGTGCTGAGGATTAGAATTTATAAACATTTTGCGTTTTTTTTCTGTGCTATTTCTTTACCTCTGTTGTTCTTGGCCAGTACATTTCTATACAGCAACACACTGCTTGATGTGTACTATTATTATCGGCAGAATAACATGTGCAGTAGTACAAAGAAGATCTGAGCAACTCACAGGAGTGTCCGGCTTTTGTGGGGAGACAAAAAAGCATGGAGCCTTCATTCATTCATTCACTCAATAGTATTTATTGAGCGCTTACTATGTGCAGAGCACTGTACTAAGGGCTTGGAATGTACAAATCGGTAACAGATAGAGACAATCCCTGCCCTCTCACGGGCTTACAGTCAAATCAGGGGAGACAGAGCGACAAAAAAGACAAGCAAGGAAGCCTCCCTTCTCATAGCTAACTTGACTCAGTCTTTATTGGTAGTAGTAGTAATTAATATTAATAATAATAATAGTGGAATTTGTTAAGCACTTGCCATATGCCAGGCACTGGGGAAGATGCACAGTGATGAGGTTGGACTCAATCTCTGTCCCACATAGGGCTCACAGTCTTAATCCCATTTTACAGCGTGGGAGGCACAGAGAAGTAAAGAGACTTGCCCAAGGTCACACGGCAGACAAGTGACAGAGCAAGGATCAGAACCCAGGACCTCTGACTCCCAGGTCTGGGCTCTCTCCAATAGGCCACGCTGCTTCTTGTGCTTCCCTTCTTCACTAAGAAAGCATTTTGTCACCCAAAAGAGACCAAATTTCCTTTTGTTTATAGATAGTCTGCCTGAAAGTAATCTGGTTAGCAGAGTGTCTTTTGTTTTTCTTTGAACAAAGGCAAATGAGAATGTTCTGAGAACAGGTTATTGGATTTAACCTTCTAAAAAATAATCCAAGCCTGGCAGAGGAAATTCCTGAATGCAATTGTTGATTTTGAAGACAAACCAAAATTTCCATTTTAAAATGTTATTTTTCTTGGAAAAGTTCAGAATTCAAATGACTTATCAATCCAATCAATGTGTGATGAATCATCTTGAACTTCATCTAAGAGGAACAACAGACCCTAATTTGGAGTTCCATGAGCAGGAAAGAGCTATTTGCGTGCTTTTGAGTGCATCAGATTCACTTGAATGAATAGCGTTATATTTTCAGAGATAATAACATGAGGCAAGATAGTGAATCTCTCAAAGTTCTGCTTTTTAGCCTGACGAGTGGGATTTTCAACAAAATGGCGGTTGTTTGAAGGACAAACCTTCCTGCTGCTATGGAAAGCTAATTAGAAGCCCCCTGGACTGCTTCCTTGGAAGCAAATCTTACCAAGAGGTGAGAAAAGATTAAGCAGTTGGAATTCCCATGAAATCCAAAATGAAAACATTGAAATCCTCTATGCAGGTAAAGAAGGGGTTGGGGGTGGGAGTAGACTGTGCTGGAAGTCTTGGGTAAGCTAGCTTGGTGCAGAACCATTAAAGGAGCACCTGTCAAAACAAAAGAAATGATGGTTGAAGCTAATTAGAGGAAAAAATGCTAGAGACCAGGAAACTGTTGAGAAGATGATAAAACCCCTTTTATTTAGAATTCAGCCTTTCACTTGAGGTCTGCATAGTATTTTATCTTTTTATGAAGAGTGTTTGTATACCTCTGGTTGTAGTCAGTTGGTCACTTTAGAACAACCAGTATTTACTTCCAAGAGCACTATACTGTTTCCATAACATTTTAAACCTGGAAACCTCTGCAATGCTTACACTTAAAAACTGTATTTGTTGATATATTTTTGCTGAGAAGCAGTGCTGCCTTACAGAAAGAGCAAGGGCCTGGAAGTCAGAGGACCTGGGTTCTAATTTGGTTCTCCACTTGTCTGCTGGGTTACCTTGGGCAGTCAATCAGTGGGAAATCATTTAACACTGGGACTATGAGCTCCATGTAAGACAGAGACTTTCTAATCTGATTTACTTGTATAGCAATAATAATAATAATAGTATTTGTTAAGCACTTAAGTGCCAAGCACTATCGTAAGCACTGGGGTAGATACGAGGTAATCAGGTTGTCCTATGTGAGGCTCACAGTCTCGATCCCCATTTTGCGGAAGAGGTAACTGAGGCAAAGAGCAGTAAAATGACTTGCCCAAGGTAACATAGCAGGCAAGTGGCAGCATTGGAATTAGAACCCATGACCTCTGACTCTCAAATATAAATTGTTATTTTTGAGTTGCCTTGCTCATTTTGTCTAGATTTCACTGACATATCCAGGTGGCAAGTTGTTCAGTGTTCTCTATGTAAAGAACTGAAATCCACACAATGACCTGATGGAACGTTGATGCCTTCACACTGTGCAACTGCAGATATATTCATATATCTCAAAGGAAAATCAGAAGAAAGATGAGTTTCCTAAAAATTAAATATAAACCCTAGAGGTTACTTAGGGTCATGAATAATCTGCCTCCACTGCTAGATTGTCAATTCTTTGAGAGCAAGGGTTAAGAAACAGCATGGCTCAGTGGAAAGAGCACGGACTTGGGAGTCAGAGGTCGTGGGTTCTAATTCTGGCTCTGCCACTTAGCTGTGTGACTTTGGGCAAGTCATTTAACTTCTCTGTGCCTCAACTACTTCATCTGGAAAATGGGGATTAAGGCTCTGAGCCCCACGTGGGACAATCTGATTACCTTGTATCTACGCAGTGCTTAGAGCAGTGCTTGGCACATAGTAAGCACTTAACAAATACCAACATTATTATCTACTCCATCTGTTCTTCTCTTGCAAGCACTTAGTATGATGTTCTTCTCAGAGTAGAATCAATAAATACCACTGATTGATTGATTGGTTGATTGATAAAACCTAAAGTACATTTCTCTAGAATATGATGTCTTCTCCTTTCTTGAAGGGATTGTCCCACTATTTGCTAATTATGTAATCAGTTTCCAAAATCAAAAAGTCATAGAAGCCCTCAGGAGATTTTCTTCTATTCCTCCTTAGGTCAAAGAATGGCCCTGTCCACACCATAATAAATAAACTGGTCTAGTGGCAAAAGCACAGCCTTGGGAGTCAGAGGACATGAGTTCTAATCCCATCTCTGCCACTTGTCTGCTATGTGACCTTGGGCAATTCACTTAGCTTCACTGTGCCTCAGTTCCCTCCTCTGGAAAATGGGGATTAAGACTGTGAGCCCCATGTGGGACAACCTGATCATCTCATATCTACCCCAGCACTTAGAACAGTGCTTGGCACATAGTAAGCACTTAACAAATACCATCATCATCATCATTCAAGGAAGGAAGGAAATGATAGTGGCTTGTAAAACTTTTCACCAAAATATATTTTTTTCCCCAAATCCATGTATTCTGTCTCATTGGGGGTAGTTTTCTATTTAAAAGTCTCCTGATTAACAGTCAGTCAGTCAGTCAGTCAGCTTCACAAAGCCCTAATGTTAGCAGTCAGTGAGTCACCCTCAAGTAGATTCCCACGGTCCCTTATCTATACCACTCTCTGGAGCTGCACACAGACAAACAATACAGAGAGGAGGGAAAATTGACGGGCCAGGGAGCAGTCTGGTTGGAAACGAGCATGGCCTAGTGGAAAGAGCACTGGCCTGGGAGGCAAGGGACCTGAGTTCTAACCCCCGCTCCATGACTTGTCTGCTGTGTGACCTTGGGGAAGCCACTTAACCTCTCTGTTCCTCAGTGTCCTCAACTCAAAAATGGAGATTTAATATGTTTTCCCTCCTATTTAGAACATGAGCCCCATGTAAGATTGTGATTGACCTGCTTAACTTGGATTTATCCCTGTGCTTAGAACAGAGTTTGAGTCTTTTCCATCTTTCCCAGGTGTATCTCAAGGGGGTGATCTCCTGCCTCCTCTCTAAATTCAGCCTTTCCACCTGTGCTTCTGACCCTATCCCATCTTACTTTATCAATATGCTTGTCCCATCCCTTCTTCTCTCCATGACTCGCATCTTCAACTTCCGTTTTCCGATGGTTTCTTCCCCAGTGCTTTGAAACATGCTCATGTCTTCCCATCCTAAAAAAACCCTCCCTTGGCCCCATGGATCCCTCCAGTTACAACCACATCACCCACCTACCATTCTTGTCCAAACCCCTTGAGTGAGTTGTCTACACCCCCTGGTCCCACCTCCTTTCTTCCAGTTCTCTCCTTGATCCCTTCCAATCTGTCTTCTACCCCCTTCACTGGACAGAAATGGTGGCAGATCCATGTAGAGATGTCCCAAAGACAGAAGGAAATGTGAGACTGTATAACAAGATGGAGGAAGGGCTGGGCAGGTGAGGTGACAATGTGGCAGCTTGCAGTGGAGCTACCATTTGGAAAAGGAAAGAGTTTTGATCACCTTTTGTTATTCATTCTTTGTGAGACAAGGAAATTTCTTCAAATATCCTCTGCATATTTATAATTTTCTACAAGAATGGGAAGGAGAAGAAAATGGTTGCAAATGGTTGCGGATTTACCACTTTTATTGTCTGCTCTCAAGTGGATTCAGTAGGTGTTGTGAATAGTTGCAATGATAATAATGCTGCTGCTGCTGCTGCTGCTGCTGCTGCTGATGATGATGATGATGATGATGATACTATCAATGCTAGTTGTCAGACCAATGGTCTACCCCTATCTGGACCTGTACACATTTTCCGATAATGACAACAAAAAAAAATCCGACGGAGCAATATGGTGCTTGCCTATCTTGACTACCAATCACATGATTAGGGATACATCTTCCAGTTATTCAGCCCTGCTATTTCTCTGGTGGAAGAACACTATTCTGGGAATTAGAAGATAAATGCATTAATCTGCTGTGTGACCATGGGCAAGTCACGCAACAAGAAGCAGTGAGGTCGAGTGGCTAGAGCATGGGCCTGGGACTCAGAAGGACTCTATTCTAATTCTGGCTCTGCCATTTGTCTGCTGTGTGACCATGACCAAGTCACATAACTTCTCTGGGCCTCAGTTACCTCACCTGTAAATGGGGATTAATACTGTGAGTTTCGTGTGGCACATGGATTGTGTCCAACTTGATTAACTTGTATCTACCTCAGTGTTTGGCACATAGTAAGCACTTAACAGGTACTATAAAAAAAAAGACAAAAACAACTTCTCTGTCCCTCAGCTTCCTTATCTGTAAAATGGGAATAAACTCTCTGCTCTCCCTCCCACTTAGATTGTGAATCCCATCTGACAAGGACTGTCAGATGCGATTATCTTGTAACTGCCCCAGCACTTAGAACAGTATTTGGCACATAGTTAGCACTTAATTGTGGTACTGGTTAAGTGCTTACTATGTGCCAAGCACTGTTCTAAGCAGTGGGGTAGATACAAGTTAATCAGGTTGGACACAGTCCCTGTCCCATATGGGGCTCATACTCTTAATCCTATTTTACAGATGAGGTAACTGAGGTGCAGAGAAGTGAAGTACCCACTTAACAAATACTATTATCAATGCTACTGTTTCTATTATTCTTATGTGTACTGCACAATGTGTTGCACCCCTGCTGCCTCCTTGTTCCCTGAAGTCCGTGTCCCAGCAGATTTGTGCCCAACCAGGGTGGAAGATTGTGAGCGGTCCTCCCAAGTCACTAATACTGCAATCAGCTCCGCCACTGAAGTTCCTGACGGGAAACTCCATTTTCTATTCATCCTGTCTTTGCCTCCCATAACCTATAATGGATCTCTCACCTATGAATTTACCCAACCTCTTCTTGAACCTATTGATCTCCTCGCCCTGCATGACCTCCTGAGGAAATGAAGCCATATGCTTACCACCTGCTGGGCCAAAAAGCGTTTCCTTTCATTTCCTTCACTTTCAAACTTCTGTGGTTGCCTCCCAGTTCTGGTGGTGTGAGATTTGAGAAGCAGCGTGGCTCAGTGGAAAGAGCCCGGGCTTCGGAGTCAGAGGACATGGGTTCTAATCCCGGCTCCACTACTTGTCAGCTGTGTGACTTTGGGCAAATCACTTAACTTCTCTGTGCCTCAGTGACCTCATCTGTAAAATGGGGATTAAGACCGTGAGCCCCATATGGGACATCCTGATTACCTTGTATCTCCTCCAGTACTTAGAGCAGTGCTTGACACATAGTAAGTGCTTAACAAATGCCATTATTATTATTATTATTTGGTGAATAATTCCAGTTCCTAGTTAATTGTCCCATCCACACCCTTGCTGCATGCTTCAGTCTTGCCTTCACTTTTCCATCATCATCATTGTCAGCATTTATTGAGCATCACCTGTGTACAAAGCAAAGGAGAATGGTGTGGTGGATAGAGCATCAGTCTGGAGTCAAATGTTCATGGGTTCTAATCCTGGGTCTGCCAAATAGCTTCTGTGTGAACTCGGGCAAATCATTTCACTTCTCATTTCTCTATGCCTCAGTTACCTCATCTGTAAAACAGGGATTGAGACTGTGAGCCTCAAGTGGGACAGGGACTGTGCCCAACCCGATTTGAGTGTATCCACTCTAGTGCTTACTACAGAGCCTAGCATACAGTAAGTGCTTAAAAAAATACCACAGTTATTATTATTATCATGATTTCAGTCTACTCTTTTAATGAAGCCCGATCCTGTATCTAATTTATTCAAATGTCTGTCTCCCTCTCTGAGCTATAAGCTCCCTGTGGGCTGGAATCATATGTAACAACTCTATTGTACTGAACTCCACAAGATGCTTAGTACAGTTCTCTGCACACAGTAAGCACTCAACAAGTACCATTGACGGGTCCTTTTTCTACTCTAGATTTAGTAAAGATCTAAATATTTATTCATTCAATAGTATTTATTGAGCACTTACTATGTGCAGAGCACTGTACTAAGCACTTGGAAATATGTAAAACAGGTATCTATATATAATAATAATAATAATGTTGGTATTTGTTAAGCACTTACTATGTACAGAGCACTGTACTAAGTGCTTGGAAATATGTAAAACAGGTATCTAAATATGATAAGGAGACTTGAAGAATTTCTGATAGTTATTTGTGTGCTTCCAGTCAAAGTAAAGCATTCCGTGTTCCAAAAGTCATTGCTGAACCACAATATCCAGGTTTCACCCAAACTTTTTACTCTTTCATTTGACTCATCACCTTCATCATGGAATGGAACTAAGAATTTATTCTGGGAATTAACCTGCTTGAGGCAGGCTCCTGATATCAGAGATTGGTCTTGAACTGTGAATTTTCCGCTTCCTTTTAGCTTCTCTTTTGTCCAGGTCCAGATTGAAATGACCTACATTGCCAAAAATTGGGGGAATGAAGGCGACAGTCTGTCAGGCGTGGAGTCATTTCTTCTTTAGTGTTGGGTCTTACTTCTGAGTCTCTCCAGGGACATCCATGACGGTATAGCTAATGTCCAAAAGGTGAATTTCTGCCAACTGAGATGATCCTCTCTGGTGTAGGAGGCACTGTTCCAATAGAATAGAAAATGACTTAGCTCCAGTAATCCAGTGACTTTTATTTTTGTTCACTGTTTCTGTAAAAATAGTACTTGGGAGTGACACAGTGCATTCAGTATAATGAACTTCTGGATTCCAAAAAGTTTCAATGGTAAAGAGCAGGATCCAGTATACTGGCTGGCTACTGCATAAGTTGTGGAAAGAAAACTCTCTGTGAGACTGAGGCTGAAACATACTTTGAAGACCTGCTGGAAGTTATTGTGGGGATTGGGCTTTGGAAATAAGAAAAAGCAACTTTTAGCTTAATGTCTGGAAAAGATGTGTTAAAATTGTCTGGTGTATCTTGTAACTCCCTGATAATTATCATTACTCTACTGAATTGCACAACAAAGACTGCTTGATGGAAGTTTAATATTTCCTGCATCTGCTTTGTCTTACTGGAGCATTTTTATCATTACTGAATGCAAAGGTCCTCTGGCTTGCTAAAATTACTCTCTTATTCATCTTTTAATGACTATCCCACTCCAGTTACCCTCAAAAGCCAATGCTTCTGAATTATCCTGTCAGCTGAAGGCTGTGTGTAAAATGTACCTTCACTATATTGAATAAGTTTCTGTTCCCACTTATAAAAAATACTGTAGTAGAATTCTTACACAACCATTCATTTCTAATATATATTTTTTTTCTCTTGGCTCTTAGATTGCTGGTAGTAACTAAGGATGTGTTATTGCTAGCAAGATCTACTTTGCATCTACAGTAGAAAATTGATTACATAAAGCAGTTAGAGTTGAGGTGGATTGAGCAGATAATTGAGAATTCAGATAAACCAAACTGTTTTTTGCCATCATAAGTAGGTAGGTGTCTGATTGTGTTCAGCTTTTAAACTTCTTTTCCCCTTCCAAATGTGCCTCAGTTAGAATAGCCAGGTGGCAGTGTTAGACAAACCACTTTGCACTCTAGTTGTTTTCAAAAGTGTTTTGCAGTTGCCAATTATTTCATCTCCACACCATCTAGAAGATGCAAGACAATATTGGTTTACCTCTAGGCAGGGGTGTAATGGATAGAAAAGAGACCCAAATGGGGGAAAATTCCCAGACTCTTCATCTCACAGCAGAAGGGATTGACTCTCAGATGCTGTGAAATTCCTTCCAAGTGAAACCTGACTGTAGAGTGAAAGGAGATACTGTTCAGTTAGGTGACAGAATAGGACAAAACTATACAACGTATCACAGACTTCATTTTAAACTTGTAAGATCCTGAGTGATTTTTTTTAAAATTATCTTAAATGCATATTCTCTTAATCAGTCACTGGCCCTCTCAGTTTCTACTGTGTCTATGATTTCATTCAGGGAAGGGTATTTTTATTTAACTGCCATAAAGTGTTTGTGAAAAAGTTTGCTTGAGGATTGGCTTTTTCTTAGACTTTTGTTGGCAGTGAATAGAGAGTTTGTCCCAACAGAATTAGTGCAATTTTAAAGTAGATCCAGTAGTATGCAGTTCTATACTGAGTGGCCGGTGATCCAGCACCTAGGAAGGGATTTAATAATAATAATAATAGCAATAATAATAATAATTGTGGCATTTGTTAAGAGCTTACTACATGCCAGGCACTTTACTTAGCAATGGGGTAGATACGAGCAAATACAGTTGGACACAGTCCCTGTCCCACATGGGGCTCATAGTCTTAATCCCCATTTTACAGATGAAGTAATGGTCAGTCGGTAAATCAATTGTATTATTGAGCACTTACTGTGTGCAAAGCACTGTACTGAGCACTTGGGAGAATACAATATAAGAATATAACAGATACATTCTCTGCTCACAACGGGCACAGTGAAACGAATTAATTTGCCCAAGGTCACACAGCAGACAATTAGCAGATCAGAATTAGAACTCAGGTCCTTCTGACTCCCAGGCCTGTGCTCTTATCCACTAGGAATGACTTGTCCCAGAACCTCAAGCTCTATCAATCTTAGGGAACAACTGGAAAATGTTCAGTCAGCTTATGTGCTTTGTTGGGAGAGGAGTCCTCAGAATTATTTTTTCTTCAGTTACTCTGAACTCCTGCAATTTTATTCCATGGGTAAGAGTAGCTCTCTCTCCTATGGAATGTCAGGTTCCTGTGTTTTTCCAAGAAATCAATCAACTGGTAGTTTTTACTGAGTGTGCAGCATATGCAGAGCATTGGACAAATGACTGAGCTTTCCTGGGTATAGCCATTCTGAAGGAGAAGAGTAGTGGTCTAGCAGCTAAAACACGGGCCTGGGAGTCAGAAGGAATTGAATTATAAACCCAGCTCTGCCAGTTGTCTGCTGATTGGTCTTGGGCAAGTCACTTCACTTCTCTAATCTGTAAAAAAGGGATTAATGTTGTGAGCCCCATGTGGGACAGAAACTGGGTTCAACCTAATTAGCTTGTATCTACCCCATGCCTAGAACATTACCTGGCACATAGTAAGCACTTATCGAATGCTATTAAAAAATGATCTAATGGTTAATGGGGGCTGGCCCTTTTGAAACCTCAAGCTTAGTACAGTGCTCTGCACACATACAGTAAGCACTCAATAAATACCATTGATTGAAGACTATCTTGATGATCCCAATCCAAACACAGAACATTTCTGACAAGCACCTCCCTTTTAGAGCAGAACTAAAGTGAGATAGAAGCTGCTGAATACGTGGATTATGATCCAACCTCTGAAGAGAATCAACCCCTATGGTCCTTGGACATTAGTTCGACTCCGGTGACTCTGGGTTCTCATCCCAGCAATGCCACTTGTCTGTGGTGTGGCCTTGGCCAAGTCATTTAACTTCTCTGTACCTCAGTTACCTTATATGCAAAATGGAGATTAAGACCATGAGCCCCATGTGGGACAGGGTCTGTGTCCAATCTGATGATCTTGCATCTATCCCAGCATTTATTACAGTGCCTGGTATATAGTAAGTGCTTAACAAATAAAATAAATTAAAAAAAGTACAGCCTAGTTTACACGTAATAGTTTTTCTGACTTCCACAGAGAGATAGGCATTCTTCTGAGTTTATTGGTGTTTGTGTTTGAGCTGTTCAAAATCCTTTTCTTCTCTAGGAAGTTATGTTTGAATAACTTTCAGGACCAGAAGATTGGGAGGAGGGGAGTTGAGATAGGGTAAGCCATGGAAAGGATACCTACCTGGGTCATTCCCTAATTACTTTATCTTCCCAGGATAACCATATTCCTATTGGTTAAACATTTATTATGTGCCAAGCACTAAGGTAAATATAATGTAAGCAGATTGGACCCAAATCCTGTCCCCAGTGGAACTCACAATCTAAGGGAGAAGGAGAACATGTATCGAATCCCCATTTTACAAATGAGGAAATTGAGGAACAGGGAAGCTAAGAGACTTCCCCAAAGTCACATGGCAGGCAAGTATTGGAGTTGGGTTTAGAACCCATGCGTACTCACCCCCAGGACCATACTCTTTCCACTAGGTCCTGTGGCTTCTCAAATACTGGAAATTGAGGTGACTGGTGCTATAACAGTTCTGGACAGAGGACAGACCAGCTGAAAAATGGGCTTCCTGATACAAAACTGTACAGATGTCCCCCATCGAGTTTGATCACACTGGGATTGAGACTGAGGCATTTGTACTTAGTTACAGGGTTAGAGCTGATTATTCAAGAGAAACGCTTGTACTTTGTCCAATCTCCTCCTACACATGAGGAGAAATAGATATCTCCATGCTTAAATAGATATCTCTATGCTTTAGCACCAACTGGAATGATGCAAATTCACAACATGAGACATAATTGGGAAATTAGCGACTTGAATTTAGAATATCATCTTGAAATATCCCGAATCCAATGCTTTCTACTAGTATTCTCTTGAATAGTTTCGTGTCATTAAATTTGGACAGATGTTCAACAGAGAGATTTTGGATGTGCCTTACACCACCGTACCAGTTCACACAAGACAATGCTATAAAATTGTATCAACAAGCTCCCACCCTAGGCTGAAAGCTCTCTGTGGGCAGGGAAGGTGTCTATTACATTGTTAGATCGTACTCTCCCAAGTGCCTAGGACAGAGCTGTGTACACAGTAAGTGCTCAATAAATAAATCGGACTGATTGACACAATGTGGCATTTTCATGGAAGCATCTTCAGACTTATATTACACCGAATGGACTCCAAAAGTTATTTCATTCTCCCTTTAATTTCCCCCTAAGTTCGGTTTATTGGCTTTCCCCTTGAATCGAGATAGAAAGAAATGAATCCATCCTCTCTACACACACTTGAACAAACCAATTGAAAATACAGTGGAAGCCAAATAAAATTTTATGGTGCTCTTAAGCATTGGTTCTGCTCTAACATTTTGCCTCCCACTTCATTTGAGGGCTACTAAGGGAAGCTGTATTTTATGGTTTTCCACTGTAAAATGTCCAAATGTGTAAGGTGGCTAAATGTAATAACATTTGAAAAATAAGGTTAAAGTGCTGCACACTTCAGTCCCAATGTAGCTTTAGCAAGGTTTTGTTTGGAGTGTCCAGCTGCATATACAAACTCAGTGGAATTTGGTTTGTGAGGAACCTACAAAAAATTACACAAATAATAGCATTTTTTAATGAATAATTCACAGACATGCACCTGCTTCAGAGACTCCATAGATTAGTCTTGCAGCCAATAGAAAAGCCCCTTGGAATTCAATTACATGGCTGCAAAACAGAAAATAAAACAGTGGCTTCACTATTAGAACTGATATCAGCAAAATGTTAACTAGTTCCTAGTCCAAGCTTTTCCTGAGGATTAGGTTGTTTCAAATTGCTCTGCTTCTTTGTGGTTTATTGTAAATTCATAATATTCTGCTCATATTCTTCTCTTCTATTCTTACAGCTGGAGCCTCTCCCAGAAGACATTCAGCACCAAACCCCAAATAGAAATGCCATGGCTTCTTTGCAAAAGACAACTGAAATTCAAAGTAGGATTTTCAGTATTTTTGTCTTTAAATGCTGCTGATAGAGCATTGGGACTGGGGAATAGAATCACCATCGTTTGAGGGTATGGCTGTGTATTCTTTTCTTGCACTTTCCTTATATATTCCAAACACGCTCGGTCACAGAGCATTTTCCATTTGGCAGGACAAGTTGGGTAAAATCAGTCTGCCCTCCACAGAGGGAGAATGTGTTGTACTTGGAGGGAAGGCTTTGTCCCCACTCAAGCCCTCTCACCCAAACTTGAGTGGTACATTTCAGGGGATGAACACTCACAGCACATCTCCAGATTGAGTTTGCAGACCAGGAAGTGCATTTTCAAGGACAGTGATTCTCCTGTCACTCTTGCCTTTTTCTAACTCACCTTCAGTCTGCATTTCTGAAGTTTAAACATTCACCACCATTTCTCATACACCATGCAGCTAGGAGGGTGTCACTGCGATTCTCTGAGGGTCGTTGAAGAGCAATTCAACTGCTGTGGCCACTCAGGTTAAAGGTTGGGGAAGTTTAGAGGGAAGAATCAGCCTGACTTATGCCTCTGATATTGCCTCTTAGACAGCTTGTTATGGATAGGGAACGTATCTACCAACTCTGTTGTGGTGTGCTTCCCCATATGCTTAGTAGAGTGCTCTGCACGCAGTAAGCATTCAATAAATACAGTTGTTTAGAGGCATGCCACTTTGCCCGCTTGTGTTAACACCACACGGCCATTATCTAGTTAATGTTTATAATTATAATGAGAAGCAACATTTCTCAATGGAAAGAGCCCGGGCTTGGAAGTCAAAGGTCATGGGTTCGAATCCCGGTTCTGCCACTTGTCAGCTTTGTTACTGTGAGCAAATCACTTAACTTCTCTGTGTCTCAGTTACCTCATCTGTAAAATGGGGATTACCTATGAGCCTCACGTGGGACAACCTGATTCCCTGTATTTACCCCAGTGCTTAGAACAGTACTCTGCACATAGTAAGCGCTTAACAACTACCAACATTATCATTATTATTAATTCTGTAGAAAAGAAATTCATGATGAAATTCCATGAACATTCAAACCACCAGAGATGGGGAATCCAGAACCTTGTTTACTGCCTGATTTTCATCCTCTTTCCCTAGTTCTCAGGAAGGGTCAGCAGAACCTCTCTGTTGTGAGAAGAGCCAAATGAAATGGAATCTTTGGGCAGTTGGTGCACAAAAAGCCATACAATTTATGTCCCTCCCAAGTGTTGCAGTTGTCCTTGGGGGTCCCCCTAAAGCTGTGGCCCTATCAAAAGCCACATTTAGCTCTGAGTAAAGCCAAATAAAGCTCTAGACCTATAGAAGAAAGGTCCTAGTTTCCAAGTCTAGTGGGGGTGGTAAATGAGTAAACTTGACAGATGAATGAATGTCAAAATTACACAGTACTCTGTCCAATGTACTCACTGTTGCTCAAACCTTTAATAGACAATTGTGAACAATCAGGAACTTCTTAACTCACATAAAAAGGAGAGATCTTGGAAAGAGGCCAGAAGTGAGAAGTGAAAGCGCTGGGGGAACAGACTGAGAGGAAAAATGAAAGAAACTGGAGCTATTTTGACTGAGGCTTTCAGAGGCTTAATAACAGACTTCAAATGTATGGAAGATTACTGGACATGCAGATTGTTAGCAGGAGTTTCACAGATGTGATTGAGGACCTACCAAATAGTCATTGCTGAACCCTACTTCCCCATGTGGATCCCAAGTTGCCTGATCCTAACAGGTTCTGGGGAGAACTTGTCCAACCTCCAGATTGAGATTCTGGAGGCTCAGGGTGAGCTAGGGTTGGAAGGTAGTTTGGGGCAGGGATGGGATGGTGGAGAGGGAAGAAGGGAGCTATGTCTGAGATCAAAATGAGTTTGCAAGCTGATGGATTCGGTATTCAGAGTAGGGAAGCACTGTAGCCTAGTGGAAAGAACATGGGCCGGAGAGTCAGAGGACCAGGACTTTAATCCTGGTTCCACCACTTACTTGCTGTGTGACCTTGGGCAAATCACGTAACTTCTCTATGCCTCACTTCCATCATATGCAAAATGGGAATTCAAAAACCTGTTTGTCTTCCTACTTAGACTGTGAGCCCTTTGTGGAAACTGATTATCTGTATCTACGCCAGTGCTTAGTATGGTGTGTGACACATAGTTAGTGTTTAACACTTGAGAAGCAACATGGCATAATAGATAGAGCACGGACCTGGGACTCAGAAGGTCTTGGGTTCTAATCCCAGCTCTGCCACTTGTCTGTTTGATCTTGGGCAAGTCATTTCACTTCTCTGTGTCTCAGTTACCTCATCTGTAAAATCGGAATTGAGACTGTGAGCCCCACATGGGACAGGGACTGGGTCCCACCTGATTTGCTTGTATTCAACCCAGCGCTTAGTATAGTGCCTGGCACATAGTAAGTGCTTAACAAGTGCCATAATTCTTAAAAAATGCCACAGTTCTTGTGGGGAGAAAGGCAGCTTGAAAATTAGCATGCTCCTCAGGAAATTTGGAGTGAGAGTTTCCTTGACCCAGCCAGTCTACAAACCCCCAACTACAAACTAACCCCCTAACTACAAACCCCCAAAACAGCCCCAAGGAAGTCCAATTGCAACCCCAGACCTGGAGGGTTGGATAGAACTGCCCCATCCCATCATCGCAGTGAGCTAACAATGTCTTTCTCATAACAGAGAGATTAAATCCACTCTACCCCCTCAAGGGTAAACTGTGATGAAGGATTCAAAGGGAAGGAAAAGGAGTTTGAGAAGCTGTGAGCCTTTTAGAGATCCAGATGAAAGTTATTAGCAATAGATGGGATACTCTGTTGTAATTATGAGCATTTCAGAGTAACTCCGAAAGGATATGGAGATGTCGAACTGATTCTGGATCTCTTGGAAGTCTTTGGAATGACTTGAACTTTAGAGGAGTCTTGGGGCTCATTTAGTGCCTCCTATCCTTCCATCCCAGATCCCCTGAACCTGGAATGAATCTAGGGCAGGACCTCTAGAACAGCTGCTAGGTGCCTGGCCCTGTGATGATCTCAGTCTGACCTCAGTGCCCGTTTTGGTGCTTTCTGTTGGAGGTACAGAGTGCGCTCATCACAGTTCTCTGATGCTGACATTCAGTTTCCCACAGTTACCTAATGCTGACTTTTGGGTAGCTACAGTTCAATGACCCTAACTTTTCATTCATTCATTCAATAGTATTTATTGAGTGCTTACTATGTGCAGAGCACTGTACTAAGCACTTGGAATGTACAAATTGGTAACAGAGACAGTCCCTGCCCTCTGATGGGCTTACAGTCTAATCGGGGGAGACAGACAAGAACAATGGCAATAACCTTTGGGTCCTCACAGTTCACCGATGTTGACCTTCAACTCCCCATACTTCACTGATGCTAATAATGGGATTCCTACATTTCCCCGATTCTGACTTTCTGATCTCCACAGTTCCCTGATGCAAGTTTTCAGGTTCATGCTGACCTTTGGATCCCACAGTTCACTGATTCTGACCTGTGGACTCCTTCAGCTTCCCATTTCTGACCTTCAGGTCTCCCAAGTTCCCTGATGCAAACTTTGGGTAACCACATTTCCCTGATACTTATCTTTGTAATTCTTCAGTTCCCCAATTTTGAACTTTGGGTCTCTGCAGTTCCTTGATGCAGATTTTCAGGTCCCCACAGTTGACTGATTCTGTTATTCAAATCCCCACAGTTCCAAAGTGCCATCCTTTGTATACCCACAGCTCTCCATTACTTATCTCTGGGTCTTATATTCCCTGCCTGAAAATATATTTCTAGTCTTATATATTGGAGACCTACCAGTATCTTCACCATCTTCTATAAGCTTGCTCATATCACTGCTGTCAAGAAAAAACATGTAAATGAGGGAATACTATCTGTGTATCTTCCTCCCCACACATTCTCCTTTTTTATGCCCCTCCATCCACTCTCTTCATTCTGCCCAAACCAGGTGGTCCCACTACTGAAAGGTTTTTCCATGATGAGCTGTTCTTTCCAGATGAGGTAAGATTAGGATGCTAAAGTGTCCTTTTCAGGGAGGAGAGAGAACTTGAGGTGTGAGACCGAGAAGCCACAACATTTCCTGGTTGGTTTTATTTCTTTGCATCTTCTTCAAATACCAAGGAAAACTACATATTTCTTTCTTTCCAAATATTAAGGCAAACTCCCTTGCTCCCTTCTTCAGAGGATATTGATGCTTCAGGAAGGGAGTTGCTGTTTCCCAGGAAACCTGCCTTTTAACACAAGTCACCTTGCCCACAAGGAGGCTCACAGATGTCCCTTGAATACTTGGAAGGTTTCCACCTTTTCCCCGCAACCCTAGCGAGGTTCAGAAGGATTCTTTAGTGCTCTCTGGAAACTATGTGAGTGTACTGAAGCAGACCCTGGAGCATGTGGGAACTATTCATCTGGGTTCCCAGATAGCTGAGCTCCCCCAGTCCACAGAAAGGTGCTGACAGGCCTCTACGAGCTGCTTTTTTGAGAAGTTAGCCCCCCAGCTGAAGAGCTGTGCAGGTGCCTGAGCCCTTGATGAATGTTGGCCATTTGCCTGGCAGTCTGCATGAGAATGGGGTTGGTTGTGGAAGGGTTTTCCCGGTTGTCCTGTCTGTTTATGTGTTCTCCTTGACCGTGAGCCAGAAGGGAGCAAGGTCTACGCATGCCTTTTTAGAGGAGGATTACAGTAGTGAGGTTGACCATCTACGCCGCTGATGTACTGCCCTCCTGAGACTGGGCCAGAGACAATGTGTGTGCTAGATTGTAAGCGGTTTGAGGGCAGGGATCATGTTTACTAGTCCTATTGTACTCTCTCAAGTGTTTAGCAGGGTGCTCGGCTCAGAGTGAGCACTAAGTGAATACAATTTGATTGATGGATGAATTAGAAGTTCTGAGAGGTTATGGAGCTTCAAATGAACATTTGGATTTTGCCTAGCACTCTGATAATAGAAGCAGCGTGGTTTTGTGGATAGAGCACGAACCTGGGAATCAGAAGGTCATGGGTTCTAATCCTGGCTCTGCCACTTGTCTGCAGCATGACCTTGGGCAAGTCACTTCACTTCTCTGTGCCTCAGTTACCTCATCTGTAAAATGGTGATTGATACTGTGATCCCCACCTGGGACAGGGACTGTGTTCAACTCGATTTGCTTGTATCCACCCCAGTGCTTAGTACAGTGCCTGCCACATAGTGAGTGCTTAACAAATACCATTATTGTTATTCAGAAACAGCCCCAAAATGTTTCAGGGTATGCTGTAATACAGCTAGAAAGTGGCCTGATTGTCTTCCCCACAGCAGTTTACCCCAAATTCTCTAGGAGATCAGGCAAACAATGAAGCAACTCCCATCCTCTTCTTCAGTGTCCATAACAATATAGAAAAAAGAACTTCCTTCACTCAAACAAGCAATAATATTGACTGAGCACCTACTATGAGCAGAGCACTGTATATAAAGTTTTGGGAGAGTATCTACAAAATCTATTATGTGGTACTCTCCCAAGAGCTTAGTACCGTGCTCTACACTTAGTACATTCAGTTTGATTGATTTGTTCATTCCACTTGGCTCTGGCCTGAGGATCCCAAAATCCAGTCACTTAGACCAGGGTCAAGGGAGTCATTTGCAAGCTCTTCTTCGTGTAGATTTTGTCAGACCACCTGTCCCTCTAACTTCAAAATGTTTATAGAACTCTTTGAAAGGCTGACCCATAGAATGAGACTGTTTATAGTCGATGGCAGTGGGAAGGTCCTCTTGACATGTGGTGACCAGGAAGCAGAGACTTCGGGAAAGCTGTGATGTTAAGGCAGAGAATCAAAATAGTACCAGGCCCCGTGAATTACAAATGCAGTAGCAAACCAAAGAACAGACAGTGGGTGCACAAGGAGAATGAAGACAGTTGGTCATGGATGAATGATTTCAGCCTCAATAATATGCATGGATAAATGTCTGAGCTCCATGGTCAACTGACATGTGCTCTTTCTCTGCAAAGACTCTCTCTCACCCCCCCCCATCCTCCCACCACAGCACCCACATATGCATGCACAAGCCTCTGAAATGAGCACCCCCAGGAGAGAATGACTAAGAGTGAATTCTCAGACAGGAGATCACTCTCCTCATCTTCAAAGCCTCATTAATAGCACATCTCCA
Source organism: Ornithorhynchus anatinus (assembly GCF_004115215.2). Classification (NCBI taxonomy): domain Eukaryota; kingdom Metazoa; phylum Chordata; class Mammalia; order Monotremata; family Ornithorhynchidae; genus Ornithorhynchus; species Ornithorhynchus anatinus. The sequence goes on along the minus strand of NC_041735.1, from coordinate 61,164,019 downwards.
AGAGGACTTCCCCAATTAAGCCTTCATTTCCTCTTCTCTCACTCTCTTTTTTGTCATCTTTGCCCTTGGATTTACACCCTCATTTCACCCCTCCCTCAGCCCCACAGTACCTATGTACATATCGATGATATATTTGTTCATATTAATATCTATCTCCCTCTCTAGACTGTAAGTTCCTTATGGACAGGGAATGTGTCTACCAACTCTGTTATCTCACTTATACTCTCCAAAATGTTAATAAAGTGCTTTGCCCACAGTATATGCTCAATAATTGAATATTCAATTGCATTGAATGCTTTGTGTCCCTTGTTATAAAGGCTCGCACAGGTCAGTGAACTGAATTACAACTGCTCACTTGAATCCCTTTTCCTCACCAAATAATCTGTGAACTAGAAAGGCTTTCCACAAACAGCATTTTATCCCATGGCATATGTGCAGTGATCCTTAAGCCAAGACTGAGTGAGGCAGCGTGAATAAGGGAACAACTCATAGTTAGTCCATCGCAAGTGGAAATAGTCACTGACCCACTCACCCAAGATAATGAATAATTTTGTCCCTTTGGAATTTATTTTAAAAATCATTTCCTATTCTCCCCACCCTACCATTTTGGACAGGAGTTGTTGAATGGAAAGTGTATATGGGACAGAGAGTCTGGCAACCTGAGTTTAGTCCCATTTCCACTATTGGCCTGCTGTGTGACCTTGGACAAGTCACTTAGCTTTTCTGGGCCTCATTTCCTCATTAGAATCAGTGTGGCCTAGTGGAAAGAGTCTGGGCCTGGGAGTTAGAGGACCTAGTTTCTAATCCTGGCTCTGCCATGTGACTGCTGTGTGACCTTGGGGAAGTCACATAAATTCTCTGGGCCCTAGTTACCTGATCCATAAAATTGGGATTAAATTCTTCATATGGGATAGGGACTGTGTCCAACCTGATTAACTTGTATCTACTCCAGTGATTAGAATAGTGCTTGGACAAGGAACATGTCTACCAACTCTGTTGTATTGGACTCTCCCTAATGGTTTGTACAGTGCTCTGCACACAGTAAGTGCTCAAATACAATACAGTTGATTGGTAACGGGCTGGGGGAGGGAGCACACAGAGAAGGGACTTTGAAATGTTGTCTCCTTGGCTTCCAAATCTTCTCAGCTGTGAACCGGCCTCCCGGCCTCTTTCTCATTTGGAATCTGATTCTCAAGCAAGGGAATGCTCCAATCTCTACCTGCATGCCAGGACTCTGGCCCACTCCCCACTGGGTCCCTCCTTGCGGAACAAGTCAACCACCTTCCCACCCACCCATTCCCCCTGGGTGCCCTGGCCCACTACCCTCTCCTTCACCACTGACATCTTTGGAACCTCTGCTGCGGTGCAAAAATGGCTAAACTGAAACCCTCTCAGGTTCTTGTTCTCCCACAGAAATCTGGGCCAATGGGAGGAGTGTGGCAGGGGGGAGGGTCGGGGTCTCTCGAGCAGCTGCGGCAAACAGGAAATGCTTCCAAGGGTGTGGCTCCATCACAGACTTGGCACGGCTGAAAAGCAGCTTGACCTAGTGGATAGACCAAGGGCCTGGGAGACAGAGGACCCGGGTTCTAATCCCAGCTCTGCCACCTGTCTGCAGTGTGACCTCTGGCAAGTAACTTAACTTCTCTGGGCCTCAGTTTCCTCAGAGGTAAAATAGGGATTAAGACTGTGAGCCCTATGTGGGACAAGGAATGTGTCCAACCCAATTATCTCACATCTACCCTAATGTTTAGTATAGTGCCTGGCACATAGTAAGTGCTTAACAAATATGATTATCATTACTATTATTAGTGTTATTTATATTAGTATCATTATCTAAATTGGGGGCCTAAAATGGATTATGAGTTCTATATGAGGCAAGGACTGTGACTGATCTGATAACCATTTTATTTGCCCGAGTGCTTAGCACATATTAAGCGCTTAACAAATCACATTTCTATTATTATTTAAAATATGAATATAATATTAATAATAACTTCCATATGGTCAGGTAATATATTTTGTGCTATTGTTGTTTTTTTCCCATGCTCTTAGTACAGTGAAATACACTCAATCAGCACACAATAGAAATAATTACTATGGCTATCTCAGTAAAAAATAAAATTTGCTGATTTCATTAGTTGTTTTCACGCACCATGATGCCTTCTTGTGATGTTTGACAGTTTTATGGACACCTCTTTGGAGGCTAGTCCATTTGGAGCACTTCCAAGTGGAGATATTTGGGAATATTGCAGTGGTTAGTGCCAAGGTATATTGGGAATCAAGAATTGGATCTTCCATAAACAGACTACCTGCTATAATCAAGAATTGGATCTGCCATAAACAGACTACCTGTTATTACTCTACGATAAGACAGTGATACCCAGACTTTAAGGATATTGATCAGGGATGAATCTTTCCACAAACTAGAGTGCCAGTTTTCATCTTTTCCATAAAAAAGAAAAGAAACAAAACAAATTTACATTAGTCTGGGAGAAAATCCAGAGTGTCTCTAAGCAGAAAGGAATTTGTATACATTTCTGGTTTGGGGAAAAATGTCCAATATTCTTACCTTTGGGGAATATACACACAGTCAAGAGGGTAGTTTCCCCAGGCAGTTATGATGCGTATTGCATAAATCATCTTGCAAACTTTACCCAAGAGCTTCCCTGCCCCCCTACCACACACGTGCATATATATACATATATACACATATGTGGGCTTTTGCTCTCTCCCTCCCTCTGTCTCCCTCTCTGTGCCTCTTTCTTTCCCTCTCTTCTTCTCTCCCTTTCAGCACTAAGTTTGCTCAGCATCAAGTACGTAAACATTTTTTCCAAGAGACAAAGGAAATCCTATCCAAATTGCTTACTTGTGTTTTTGAGTTGGTTCTTAAAAAAACAAACCTTCAACTGAGGTCTGTCTGTCCGTCCACTTCGTCGTCCAGGGTAGGCTCACATAATTTCCTAATCAATATAAAAGATGAGAGACTAGCTGAATGTCACATTCTTGCCCTATGGAGTTTAAGGTGCTGAATTTTGTCAGTTCTGAGCTGCTGTTTATCATGGATGCTTCTGTTTTAGACAGAGGCCCTGATGTTGCAGCCCTTACTCAGGAAAACCTACTATTGAAGTAAAGCAGAGCAGAGTATTTTCCCATTATTAACCCCAGTAACGGTTGCTGGCATCGTAGTCCGATCTAGATTGGACATATGGCTTTTGGAATGTCAACTTTTTTTTGAACTTTTAATTATCCATCTGTTTGAAAATGGAAGCTCTGGTTATTGTGTGATAAAACCCTATTTCTAAAATGCATCAGGAGTGAAAGAAGCCTACCATATGCTTACAGACAGATCTGACTGGTTATATTTCTTCCATCTCAATAGAGTTCAAAATTTTAGGGAACTTGGACATTCCTCTCTCCAACTTCATTTTCTACCAAAGCAAAACAAAGTCAACACAAAACCCTGATCTTATATAGTATAGCAAAATAGTGATGTTAAAATTCTTCTCTTTTTCCACCCCAAAACATTTTAATATGATTCCTCCCTGTATGTTGTTCGGTTGAATTGTCAACTCTTTAAATAATAATAATAAAAAATAATGTGTAGTATTTGTTAAGTACTTACTGTATGTCGAGCACCGTTCTAAGCACTGAGGTAGCTACAAGATAATCAGGTCCCACATGGGGCTCACAGTCTAAGTAGAAGGGAGAACAGGTTTTAAATCTCCATTTTTGAGGTGAGGGAACTAAGGCACAGAGAAGTTGTCACTTGCTCAAGATCACACAGCAGGTATGCGACAGAACCAGTATTAGTACCCAGGTCCTCTGACTCCCAAGTTCAAGCTCTTTCCATTAGGCCACGCTGCTTCTCATATACTTTAAAGTATAAGTTCCTAATGGACAGGGACCATATATCCTTCAAACACATTCACTCCCCTCTCAGGATCACATCTGGAGAGTTTCCAGTACTCTACCAGTCTCAACTACAGGATGGAGAGTCAAGCAGAGGCATATCCCTTCCATTCCTAGCTTAGGCAGTGGCTAGTGAGCGGAAGGCAATCTGCTACAAACTCCCCTGTGCTGGGCAACTGCGACATGGGAGAGTCGAGGGCGAAGACTCAGGTTGACTGCGTGGAAAGAGGTAGTGGTAAACCATTTCTGGATTTTTACCAAGAAAACTCTATGGATACACTACCAGAACTTTTACAGATGGAGGTGAGAGTTCTGGGAGAGATGTGTCTGTGGTGTCGCTATGGGTCGGGGGTGACTCGACGGCATAAGAGAAAACAAGACAAGACATATTCGCCCACAGGTTAAATTCACAATTAATGGCATTTCTTTCTAGAAAGGACAACAATTCCATATGATAATAATAGTAATAATAATAATTGTATTTAATAATTAATGATAATTATGGTATTTGTTAAGTGCTTAGTATGTGCCAACCACTGTACTAAGTGCTGGGGTAGATACAAGGTAATCAGGTTATCCCATGTGGGGCTCAGTCTTAACCCCCATTTTTGTAGATGAGGTAACCGAGGGATAGAGAGGTTAAGTGGCTTGCCCAAGGTCACAGAGCAGACAAGTGGCAGAGTTGGGATTAGAACCCACGACCTCTGACTCCCAAGCCCGGGCTCTTTCCACTGAGTCACGCTGCAATTACTGTGTGCCAGGCACTGTACTAAGCACTGGGGTAGATGCAAGATAATCATGTTGAACACATCCATGTCCCACATGGGGCTCACAGTATTAATTCCCTATGTGCAGATGAGAGAACTGAGGCACAGAGAAGAGATGTGGCTTGCCCAAAGACACACAGTAGACAAGAGGCAGAGCCTGGATTAGAATCCAGATCTTTCTGACTCCCCAGCCTTTGCTCTCTCCACTAGGTCACACTGCTTCTGTATAGTCATAAAGAGAAAGTGTTGGTATTTGTTAAGCGCTTACTATGTGCCGAGCACTGTTCTAAGCTGCTGGGGTAGACACAGGGGAATCAGGTTGTCCCACGTGGGGCTCACAGTCTTAATCCCCATTTTACAGATGAGGGAACTGAGGCACCGAGAAGTTAAGTGACTTGCCCAAAGTCACACAGCTGACAAGTGGCCGAGCCGGGATTCCCTGCGGCTTCTCTTGTTCTTTCCCAAGCTCTTAGTCCTGTTCATTGTACCACTCAATAAATAACATTTCTCGTACTTTCCTTTCCTCTCCATCCAAACAGCTACCGTGATAATCCTAGCACTTAACCTACCCCACCTGGATAGAGAAGTAGTGTGGAGTACTGGAAAGAGCACAGGCTTGGCAGTCAGAGGTCATGAATTTTAATCCTGGCTCCACCACTTTCTAGCTGTGTGACTTCTCGGTGCCTCAGTTACCTCATCTGTAAAATGGGGATTAAGCCTGTGAGCCCCATGTGGGACAATCTGATTACCCCAGTGCTTAGAACAGTGCTAGGCATATAGTAAGCACTTAAAAATACCATTATTATTATTATTATTACTTTATATGCTTCCTTACTGACCTCCCTGCCTCCTGTCTCTACCCATTCCACTCCAAACTGCCTCCTGGATCATTTTTCTACCAAAACATTCAGGACATGTTTCCCCGCCCCTCCAGAACCTCCAGTGGTTGTCCAAACACCTCTGCATCAAACAGAAACTCCTTACCATCGCCTTTAAAGCACTCGATTACCTTGCCCCCTCTAACCTTACTTCACTGCTCTCCTATTACAACCCAGCCCACACACTTCGCTCCTTTAATGCCAACCTCCTCGTTTTACCTGTGTCTCATTTATCTCACTGCCAACTCCTCATACATATCCTGCCTCTGGCCTGGAATGCCTACCCTCTTATACAACAATCACTCTCCCCTCCTTCAAAGCTTTATTGAAGGCATATCTCCTCCAAGAGCCCTTCTATGACTAAGCCCTCATTTCCTCTTCTCCCACTCCCTTCTGTGTCACTCTTGAACTTGAACTTGCTCTCTTTATTCACCCCTCCCTCAGCTCCCCAACACTTATGTACATATCCATAATTCATTTATTTGTATCAGTCTATCTCCCCCACCAGACTGTGAGCTCAATTATGGGCAGGGAATATGTCTACCAACTCTATTATATTGTATTCTCCCATTAACTTAATACAGTGCTCTGAACACAGTAAGCACTCAATAAATATCATTGCTTAACTGACTGATTCCTCTAACACAGTATTATGTATTCAAGTGCTTGTAAATAGTAGTTATTGATTATTGTTTTTCCATTTCTCTGATTTTCCCTTGATCCTCATTGATTCAATCATATTTATAAGCACTGCACTAAGTGCTTGGGAAAGTACAATGCAAGAATAAAGAGTGACAAACCCTGGCCACAACAAGCTCATGGTCTAGAGCTGATATATAGCTGATCTGATATATAGAGCTGATCTAATATATGGACCATTACTGTCATATTCACCTAAGGAAGATCAAGTTCTAGAAAGGCAGAAAACAATAAAAGTGTTTTTAAGTGCTTACTTTGTGCCGAGCACTGTGGTAGATATAAGAGAATTAGGTCAGACACACTCCCTGTCTCATAAAGGGCTGACAGTATAAGGTGGAGGGAGAAGAGATATTTAAGTCTCCATTTAATAGATGAAGAAAGGGAGGCACAAAGAACTTTAGTGACTTGCCTAAGGTCACATTGCTGACAAATAGCCAGAGCAGGAATTAGAACCCAGGTCCTCTGATTCCCAGATCTGTGCTTTTTTCCACTAGGCTACATTGTTTCCCTACAGCTGTGCCTTCCTGATTTGGATTTTTGATAGAGATTTCTTTGGTCCTGATTCCTCTCTCAGAAAGAGCCCTAACAAGGGATGGCCCTTTTACCAGTTACAGAGAAAAAGACTTAGCAGGGGAAACTGAACTGTACCAGTGCAGAAGACAGGGTTGAAGACAACAAAAGACAGCTGGGGAAAGGGAGGCTATGGACTCAACAAAATTACCAACTGTCTGTAATTTCACAGACAGCTCTTGGAAGCAAGCTAGAAATTGATAGAATCCATAATAATAATAATTATGGCATTTGTTAAGCACTTACTATGTGCCGAGCACTGTTCTAAGCCCGGAGTAGAGACAAGATAATCAGGTTGTCCCACGTGGGGCTCACAGTCTTAATCCCCATTTTACAGATGAGGTAACTGAGGCACAGAGGAGTGAAGTGGCTTGTCCAAGGTCACACAGCAGACAAGTGGCAAAGCTGGGATTAGAACCCACGTCCTCTGACTCCCAAACCCATGCTCTTTCCATTGAGCCACACTACTTATTCTGATGTCTGTAAATAGAGGTGGCAAGTACCCACCCTGAGGAAAACAACAGGGGCAAGCCTGGGGGTGGCCTTGCCCATCCCATCCCATCTCTGCCACAGTCTCCTTAATTTAAAGCTCACTGTGGGCAGGGAATGTGTCTGGCAACTGTTATACTGTACCCTCCCAAAGGCTTAGCACGGAGTCCTTCACACAATAAGTGCTCAGTAAATATGATTGATGGTTTGAAATGGAAGGACCCTGGATGTCAAGTTTGCCGACTGCTACCAATAATTTTTGCACACAGCCATTGACTGTTCCCCAGTGCTTTGAATCTGTCAGTAAAGTCAGACATTTTTATTCATACTGTTTGTAAAAATTACCCTCAACAATTAGTAACCCTGAGACAGAGAGAGACTGAGAAATGCAAACACTCTCCTTGCCTTTGTGATTCTATTGTATCTGTAGGAGAGAAAATCAGTGGTGACTAGCTTCTAATATTGAATGTTATTAAAAGGAGCTTCGAAAACCCCAATAGGGAACATAAATTCATTTATTTTTATGGGTAAAAGGAGGTTTATTCCCATGTTAACAGATATAATTTTCTTGCACATCTGTTTCTGTAAGGAAAATCCCATCTACCTAGTGAATATATAACCTATAAATTAGGAGGTTTGAATTGGGTGTGTATATATTTCACAAGCTGACTTTTGCTCATATGGTCTGTGAGAACATTGCAAAATGCCTATATCACGTTTTTCACTTTAATGATTAGAGATTAGGACCTCTAAAAGCACTATTGATATTAAGGTTGTTTTGTCTTATGTTTATAGAATTAACGAGATCCAACTCTTAATTTTAATGCCTTGTGCCATTCCTTAGCCATGAATTGCCAGCATGTGGAATGATGCCAAACTCCCAATGCTTGCTATTAACGAAGCGGCATGCTGAATACGCTCTAGATTTTAACCCAAAAAGTCCTGTTATTTAAAGATCTTCCCTACTAGTTAAACACGGGCGGGGGAAAGTTCAAAGAGGCAAGTCAATTATGGCACATGAATCATGCCTCCTTGTTCTGGCTGTGTTTTGGAGTAAAAGCATTTGCATTGTGTATGACAACAGCTCTCCCTTGGGAAGCAAAGGGCAGCTCTGGAAATTACAGATACCAGGTTTCTCTAACTGGGCCGTGTTCTCACAAGGGAAATGTATCCAGGGCCCATGAATAGTTCAGGCTGTCAGCAGCAGGAGAGCTGTGAAATGACTATGTCTTGGTTTGCTTGAATGTTTCAAGGCCTGTGTCTTCTAGGGTTCTTTTTGTGCTGCTCTTCATTTGAGCCCAAAGTCAGACATTTCTAAAAGAATGCCATTCCCACCAATCAAATTGGACTCGAGTTCTAACCTCAGTAATCATTTAGTGCGTACTGGTATTATTATTAAGCTCCACAACTACCATGGATTTTCTTTATAACTCTGCCTGAAATATGTGACTCCTATGAGTAGCCATTTTGACAATGGAGAGAATTATCTCAGCTTTCTTTACCCAGGGGTTGTAAGAGATGACCAACACAAACAATATTATTTGAAGCCCTTACAGCAGTAGATTATCTTGAATCTCCCCTAGTCTTTAATACAGTAGCAGTAGTAACATTTTCTTAAAAAAAAAATTGATAGAGATGAGACGATGTACTAAATATGGAAAAGACATGATCGTTGTCCTCAAGAAAGTTGCATTCTAGTGATTTGCAGATTTTTCAGATAATAATGACAGCTATTAAGCACATTCTCTGTGGATATTTTATAAACTATGATTTTAGTGTTGAAACAATATCAGTAAATCTCATTCTCAGGAGAGCAAGAGCAAATGAACAAACATTTTGGGGAAGTAATGAAATAGTTTATGTGGGAGTGGCAGCAATGTCTTAATGTGCAAATTGGTTCTCCCTAATCAACTGTTTTAGAAAAAGTGTTTCTGGAAATAATGGTGTAACTTGACATGATGAGGGGAAGTTTCTGGATGAACATTTGTTTGTTGTGAGGTTGACAGTTGTAATTGAATTCTGGAATCCCTTGCAAGCTTCCACACCACTAACTGGAGAAAGGAGACATCTTAGACTCAACGTTCAGTATTCTGGGAATCCTGGTCCTGATGCTACTGGTTGATTCAGATGACTCCTTTGTGTTATCTCTCTAAGTGGGATTTGGGTCACCATTAAGCATCATCCAGACATCTGCTGCCATGTTCTTTAAACTTGAAAGTGGCTTTTTTTGTTTTTTTGGCCAGTTCAGTCACAAAACTGTGCATGAGATGTCACAAATAGTACAGTGTTTTCCAACACTTACCTTGGGAAGATATATTATCAAGTTTTGTCATTTTTAGCCATATCGTGAGCCAGTGGATTAGATTAATCAATTCAGAGACAGCTCCGGAAATCTTGGTCTCCTTTGAAAAGAAAGCTGGGTACAAGCTGCGACAGGTTTCCACCACTAACCTGTTTGTATGGGCAGACCTCCCAGCCTCTTGTCTCTCTCTTCTCCAGTCCATACTTCACTCTTGAGCTTGCATCAATTTTCTGCATCAACACCATTTTGCACACATCTCCCCCAACTCTTTAAAAACCTTCAGTGGTTTTCCATTCTTTACCATATCAAGCAGAAACTCCTGACCTCTGACTTTAATTTTCTCAATCAGCTCTCCTATAACTTATCCCTGCTCTCCTTCCTCTACAGCCCAGCCTGCAAGTTTCATCCATCTCAAGCCAAACTACTCACCATTCTTCATTCTTGTCTCTCTCACGACTGATTTTTTTTTTTTTGCCGGGGCCCTTCATTGGGCCTGGGAATCCCTTTCCCTTCTGTGGCAAACTACTTCTCTCCCCAACTTCAAAGCTCTACTAAAATTGCATCTCCAGAAGGTCTTGCCTGATTAATCTCTCATTGACTCACCCTATCCCCTCCCTTACTTCCACTTCAACCTCACCCCATAGCACTTATGTACATATATTATTAATTATTAATTTATATTAGTATCTGTCTCCCCCTTTAGACTGTAAGATCGTTGTGGGGAGAGAATATCTCTGCCAACTCTGTTGTATTGTACTCTCCCAGGTGCTTAGTACAGTGCTTTGTGCACAGTAAGTGCTTAATAAATCCACCGTTGACACAGGTTTGGGAGTTAGAGGACTTGGGTTCTAATACTTGCTCCTTGTCTGCTGTGTGACCTTGGGCAAGTCACTTAACTTCTCTGTGCCTCAGTTACCTCATCTGTAAAATGGGGATTAAAAGTGTGAGCCCCACGTGGGACAACCTGATTACCCTGTGTCAACCCCAGCGCTTAGGACAGTGCTTGGCATATACTAAGCACTTAGCAAATACCATAATTATCGTTATGATGATGATGATGATGCTATCTTTAAGCTCACTTGCTTCCCCCTACCTGTAATTTGTTTTAGTGTTTGTCTTCTCTTCTAGAGTGTAAGCTCCTTGAGCGCAGAGTTCATGTCTACTAACTCTTTTGTACTCAACTGCTTAATGCAATGCTCTGCAATCACTCAATCATATTTATTGAGCACTTACTATGTGCAGAGCACTGTACTAAGTGCTTAGGAGAGTACATTGCAACAGAATTAGCAAGCATGTTCCCTGCCCATAAGGAGTTTACAGTCTAGAAGGGGAGACTGGCATTAATATGAACAAATGATTAATTTATAATCTATAATTCAAAGAAATGTACTTTGAAATGTTGTGGGATTGCGGGTGGGGAGAATAACAAGTGTCCAAAGGTCACAGATTAAAATGCATAGATGACACAGAAGAGAGAGTGCAAGCTGGGGAAAGAGGTCCTAATCGGGGAAGACCTCGGAGGAGATGCGACCTTAGTAATGCCCACAGTAAGCTTTCGATAAAAACTACAAATCTATCGACTAAAGTGTGAAAGAATTTGCTATGTTCTTCACTAAGGTCCAGAGAATGTTCCTCCAGAACTAAGAATCTCCCAGCAAGAGAAGGTTATTTGGAGCACATATTTGCAGTTGGTGTCATCAGTATATAATCCATGTCCCCTCTAAGGGCCTGGATCCTACACCCATCCCTTTCATTTCGGCACACATGGGACTGGTTAATTAGAACATATAACATATTCATCAGTGGTATTTATTGAGCACCTCCTGAGGGTAAACCTCAGTACTAACTACCCTTAATATTCTGGTGATAAAAATTTCACCATCTGGCCTCAATTGTTTGTTAAGTTGTTCTTCATGAAAGTCCCCTGGTTTCGATTTTGTGTTAAACTTTTTCAGAAGGCCCTCTGAAGCTACAGGTAGGTAAGTCTGGCTATTCTTTTATACTTTTGTCCCACTGATACATTTTTATATAGTACTCTCCCTCCCACAACCAACAAACTTTAATATTGCATGGAAGAGGTCCCCAGATAGCTACTCTATGTATTAAAGTTTTCAAAAATTATTGCCTTAGAAACCTCCCTGGTTGGAAGAAAGGACAGCCAGCATTAGCAAACCTAATTATTCTGGCAACCAACATTTCTGCAGTGTGATTGGGGAAAAAAAGGAGGACAGCCCAAAGAGATAGTTTTAATGCCATTTCATTCATTTTCTCTGTGGCTTTTGATTCTATCTCTCAGGCTTGTCCTCTACTCCAAGTTTTCTTTCCCATGCTGCTGTCAGCCCTGTGGTGTGAGTTCATTAGATCGTGAGTTATCCTCACTTTACTACCTTCTTGGGAAGGGTGGAAACAGTCTTTGGAACAAGAGCAGTTTCCAACTTGGCATTCTTAGACCCAGGAAAAGACTTCATTACAGCAGTTTGAAAACCCCAATGCAGCATCTCACTAAACTGTAGTGATTTGAAATTTTAACAGCTCTTTACTGGAACGTACCAATGACTAGACATTCCACCAAGATTCCCATAAATGATTATACGTTTTTTTTTCCTAGATAAGTACTGGAAATCAGTGGAAAAGGCTTCCCTACCCCTGCTTTGCACTTTGGCTGAGAATCAGCAACAGAGTGAGAGAATCTCGTAGGGGGCAGGGAATGTGTCTACCAACTTTTTTATATTGTACTCTCACAAGCACTTAGAGAAGCAGCATGACCTAGTGGAAGGAGCACAGACCTGGGTTCTAATTTGTGACCTTGGGCAAGTCATTTGACTTCTCTGAGCCTCAGCTATCTCACCCATAAAATGGAGATTAAGTGTGTGAGCTCCAGCCTATTTAACTTGTATCTACCGCAGAGCTTAGAACAATGGTTGCCATACAGTAAGTGCTTACTTAGCAAGTACCATGACTATAGTTAGTAGTAGTAGTAGTAGTAGAACAGCTCCTCTCCTGAGGATGGGAGATCTGTAGCCCTTCCTGAGGAGTCTCTCACTTTAGCAACTTTAGTATCATTCACTTTCGAATTTATCAACTCCCAGAGCCAACTCTTCCATCTCTTCCCTCTACTCTTTCCACCTGCTCTCTTCAACTGGACAGAGGCCACAACCCAAATATTACAGGAGGAAGATTTCATTTTTCAGGTCCTCAAGAGAGAACCTAGATGGAAAAAGTGAACCTGAAGTCAAGAGATGTGGTTTCTAATCCCAGCTCCCCTATTTGCAGCTGTGTAACCTTGAACCAGCCACTTGACTTCTCCAGGCCTCAGTTTCCTCATCTGTAAAATGAGGATTCAATTCTTCATGAGAAGCAGTGTGGCTCAGTGGAAAGACCCCAGGCTTGGGAGTCAGAGGTCATGGGTTCTAATCCTGGCTCCACCACTGGTGAGCTGTGTGACTTTGGGCAAGTCACTTAACTTCTCTGTGCCTCAGTTACCTTATCTGTAAAATGGGGATTAAGACTGTGAGCCCCATTTGGGACAACCTGATTACCTTGTACCCCCTCCAGTGCTTAGAACAGTGCTTGGCACATAGTAAGCGCTTAACAAATATTATTATTATTATTATTATTATTATTACTTGTCCTCCCTCCCCCTTAAACCTTAGCCCCCTGTAAATTAGAGACTATATTTGATTTGATTATATTGTATCTACTCCAGCACTTACCACAGTGCTTGGCAAATACTAAGTGCTTAACAAATACCAAAATAATTCTATAAATGATTTCAATACTGCATTTCCTTGGTGTTCACATAAGTCAAATGATTCCTTTTCGATAGGCTGGCTGTGATTCTTTAAGCTGAGATCTGAGGTGGAAGCAAATTTCTGTCTGTCACTCACACTGTGATCAGTTTGTATTCTTCCATAGGAGCACAGTATGCCAGACTTCTCTAGTTCAGTATTCTCCTGTTCACTCTCCCAAAGCTGGAATGCCGTGTAAGTAGAGCTCTCTTTTGACTGGGAAGCTGGTATGACTCTCAGACATGAAGAAGCATATCCAATGGAGGAAGAGGTGCCACTTTTATATAAGGATTTATGGGACTGTAATTATGCTTTAACATAAGATTACTGTTATAAGTAAATGTATAATATCAATGTTAGGAATCATTATTATTTTATATCCATGAATCAATTCATCAATTGACCAATTGTATTTATTGAACAATGACTATGTGTGGGGCACTGTACTAAACAGTTGAGAGAATTGAATGAGGAACAGCATGGCCCAGGGAAAGCCCTTGGGCCCGAGAGACTGAGGACCTGGGTTCTAATCCAGGCTCTGCCACTTATCTGCTGGGTGAAATTGGGTAAGTCACTTAACTTCTCTGTGCTTCAGTTCTCCCATCTGTAAAATGGAGATTAATACTGTGACACTCTTTGGGGGCATGGTCTGTCTCCAACCTGATTATCTGGACTCTAAGCCAGCATGTAGCACAGTGCCTGCCACAAAAGTGTTTAAAAATTCTCATTCAAATATATATATATATATACCTATATATATATATATATATTTGGTAATTGCAACCCCTGCTTACAATGACCTTAGGGTCTACAGGGGGATACAGGCATGAACATAAATGAATAAATTAAAGATACATATAGTGCTTACTCTGGGCAAAGCAGTGCTGGAATAGACACAGTGAATCAGATCAGACCTAAACCCTGCCCCATACAGAGTCACAATTTGAGAGACAGAGTAAGCTTGTTATGGGCAGGGAACATGTCTGCCAACTCTGTATTCCCCCACGCACTTAGTACAGTGCTTGGCACACAGTAAGCATTTAATAAATACGATTGACAGATTGATTGAAAGCAGATGTGGAAGCCTAAAAGAGAAGTTAAATGATTGCACAGCCAACCGGCCAATGGCAGAGTTGTGATTGGATCCTGGTCTCCTAACTATTAGTTTGGTATTCTTTCCATTAGGCCTGTTTTGGAGGGGCTCTCAGAAAAGGCAGCTGGTTGATAAGGACAAATTTATTTTAGGTTCTTGACAATGTGAACAAAACAATACTATTCCCAGATGAGGACAGAACCCAAATGTATAATCCAAAATCATCTGAGGCGTCTGTTGTCTGAGAGTTGTAAAGTTGGGGTAACTTCAACATCTGTTCAGGTCATAAATGAAAGAAGGAATATAAGAGACTATGATTTAGAATTCTGTGTAAGTAGGGAAACAAAACCAAATTTTAGGCTGACTGAAATGAATTGTAATTAATTTGGCACATTAAATTGCACAGTTTAGGATAATTAGCAATTATATTTCACCTTACAAGACCAGAGTAATTTTGCATTCAAGTAATTGCACAGAAATTGATTCTATAATGGCCAGAGCAATGCAGCACTTTTGGGAGCTAATTAGTTGAGTTTGTTTATCTCAGGTAAATAAAAAGTGCTTGACTCCTTCTGTCTGTTGTGATTTCCATCCATTCTGTGGCCAGAGTGATTCTTGAGTTCATCTTGAGGCAATGGGAGAAAAATGAATGGGATGATCTGGAGGGAAGTGGAATTCAAGCCTTTGCCAAATTTGTTTCAGTCCATCAGCTCTGGACAGTTAGTGGAGTAAGTTCAATATTTTTTTAATGAAAAAAGGGTCTCTTTTGAAATATCTTTTATGGCCCTGAATTTAGAGGAGGGAACAACTTTGTAGAAGTCAGCAATTCCAGCCATTTTCACTTATCTTGCCAGTTTTTCACTCATCCATTCAATTATTTATTTTGATTATTCTATTGACAAGTAGTTTATGTCTGTTTTATAGTGTAAGGTCCTCCTGGGCAAGAAATGGATCACTTGTTTGTTTTTTTTTTACTTTCCAACTGCTTAGTACAAGGAAGTGCACCCAATGGGTACTTAATAAATACCATTACACCTAATAAGCCCCTAGGAAATACAACAGGAAGAAGAGATATATTTCCTGGCCATAAAATTTTATCCTCTAATCTGGGAGGCAAACAAGAAATAAAAGTACAAATGAAGGACCTCATACTTCACCTCTCTACTCTCCTACTATAACCTAGTCCACACACTTCATTCCTCTAATGCTGACCTTCTCACTGTACCTCAAGCAGCATGGCTCAGTGGAAAGTTTATGGGCTTAGAAGTCAGAGGTCATGGGTTCGACTCCCGGCTCTGCCACTTGTCAGCTGTGTGACTGTGGGCAAGTCACTTAACTTCTCTGTGCCTCAGTTCCCTCATCTGTAAAATGGGGACTAAGACTGTGAACCTCACGTGGGACAACCTGGTTACCCTGTATCTACCCCAGCGCTTAGAACAGTGCTCTTCACATGGTAAGCGCTTAACAATCGATTAGACTGTAAACCCATCAATGGCCAGGGACTGTCTCTATCTGTTGCTGATTTGTACATTCCAAGCACTTAGTACAGTGCTCTGCACATAGTAAGCGCTCAATAAATGCTATTGAATGAACCTCAGTCTCATCTATCTCACCACCTACCTTTGGCCCATATCCTGCTTGTGGCCTGAAATGTCCTCCCTCCTCATATCAGACAGACAATTGCTTTCCCCCACTTCAAAGTCTTACTGAAGGCCTATCTCCTCCAAGAAGCCTTCCCTGACTAAACCCCCCTCTCCTCTTCTCCCACTCCCTTCTGTGCTGTTCTTACTTGCTCCTTCATTCATCCTCCCATCCCCACAGCACATGTGTATATAGCTGTAATTTATTTATCTGTTTATACATTTATATTCATGTCTGTCTCTCACTCTAGACTGTGAGCTCATTGTGGGCAGGAAACTGTGAGCTCATTGTGTGCAGGAATGTATCTGTTGTTATATTGTATTCTCCCAAGCACTTAGTATGGTGTTTTGCATACAGTAAGTGCTCAATAAATATTATTGAATGAATGATGAATGATTATTTATCCATTTATTTTCTTATTTATTTATGTGTATCCATATCTGTCTCCCCATCTAAACTGTGACCTTGTTGTGGACAGGTAAAGTTACTTTTTTTGTTATATTGTACTCTCTCAAGTGGTTAGTACATTGTTATACACTCAGTAAGTGATCAGTAAATATGATTAAATGAATGAAATGATTGAATGTACAACTGAAATATATATATATATATATCTACATACATATATATATATAATATATATATATATATATAAATACCAAGGGGAGATACATAAGTGATATAGATGATTGCTGATAGGTTTATGTAACTCAGGAAAGTAATCAGGGCTAGCTGGAGGAGGTAGGATGGCACTCAATAAATACCACTGATGACTTATGACTACAACTGTCCCCTTCTGTCATGGAAGAGCAGAGGGTCAGATTCAGTACAATTTGTTGAACTACTCGGGAAGAGAATTGAGCTCTTTAAAGAAGGTAGTTTTCCTGGGATGTCCCACCATTCAGAGCAAGAAATTAGCTTCCTGATCATGTCCAGAGGCAGCAAAGAGACTCATCCCCAGTGTGTCTGTACAGTATTATGACTATCCGCTACAGGACAAAAGATCGAAAAGTAAGAGACCAAAATGGATGAAAGAGTCAGCTAGATTCTTTCTGCATGAACTCTTGCCAGTAATGTTGGAGGCTATATTGGTGTTTGGAGTGAGATGACTCATTTTGTACTCAAATTTTGGGTAAGGCTGCTCTTTTCCTGGCCAACACATATCTGACTCATTTACCACTGGTGAATAAAGGATAAAAAGCTCCTGGCTAAGAACCATTATAAGTATTTTTTATTCATTTTCTTTTGGATTTGTTTTTTTTTGGGGGGGGGAAGCGGGGATGACAGCATGTTGTAGACAGTTGTTTCATTTTTCATTCCTGTGTAAACTGACAGGCAGAGGAGTCGATATTCAGAAACCACTAGGGATTGATTTGGGGGGGATTGTTCACTGAACTCAATTATCAGAATGTAATTATCCAGTGCAAAGGATAGATAAGCAAAGAACCGAATGATAGATCAGATAGGAAAATGTTACTGACAACCATTACAAATCAAAGTCTGCTAAATCCTGGAATCTACATGGTCTTCAAAGTGTGTGAAGTCAATTAATAGAAGTAAATATAATAGAAAGCATATTAAGGGTGAGAATGTATTTGCTAAATGAGGAACATATTCAGTTGATTATTGTTTTCTACAGGTCATACTACTAATTTAGAATTCTACTTCTTAAAGTTTACGAAGTACCCTTGTTTTCTTGAAAGTTTCTCAATATCACCTTTTAAAACACTGCAGAAAAAACTCTCACTGTGACACTCCAGACTTCAGAAATGAGCAGCTACAAATCTTCAGAACTTATAGATTCTGGACTACCTGACTACATTTCACAACCTGAAATGAAAACTGAGAAGTATATTTTTAGATGTTGAATTAAGATCAAATCAGAAGCTTTTACATGTGTTGAAGAGTTTATTCTGGTTGGATTTTCCAGTATAAAGGATAGTTAATATGCTTTAGTTGCTTGGGTGAATCTACTGTTTTACAATAGAAGACCCATATTTAGTGTAAAAAGATGTTGGGACTTTTTAAAAACGTTTGCATGACAATGAAATTCTAGAAATGAATGAATCAATCAATCAATCAATCAATCAATGATACTTATTGAACACTTTCTGTGTGCAGAGCACTGTACTAAGCATTTAGGAGAGTATAAAACAATAGAGTAGGTAGACATGTCCCCTGTGTACAAGGAGCTTACTTCTCTGTGCCTCAGTTCCCTCATCTGTTAAATGACCATTAAGACTGTGAGCTCCATGTGGAACAACCTGATAACCTTGTATTTTCCCCAGCACTTAGAACAGTGATTGGCACATAGTAAGCGCTTAACAAATACCATCATCATTATTACTATTACAGACTAAAGGGGGAGACAGACACTGAAGTTAGTTACAGGTGAATTTGAAAGTGAGCGCTGTGGGAATGGGCTGAAAATGAAAGTACTTAAGGAATACAGACCAAGTGCATAGGTGTTGCCGAAGGGAGGAAAAATGAGGGAAGTGAAGATTTAGTCAAGGAAAGCCTCTTGGAGGAAATGTGATTTTAGTAGGATTTTGAAGTTGAGGAGAGTGGTGGTCTGCCAGATATGAAGGAAGAGAAAATTCCAGGCTAGAGGTAGATATGGGCAAGAAGTTACCAGCGAGAAAGATGAGAACAAGATACAGGAAATAGATTGGTGTTAGAGAAGCAATATGTCTGGTTTGGGTTGCAGTAGAATGACAGTGAGGCGAGGTAGGAAGGGCAGAGCTGATTAAGTTCCTTAAAGTTGATGATAAGAAAAAAATCTGCTCTTCTGGTTCCAGTTTTACTGTTTACTGAGTAACTGTTTTCTGAGTAAACTGCCTCTACCATAAACTGCCTCTACCACGGTAGTAAAGAATAAAAATAAGTGGGGAAGAGCTTAAAAAAAGTCAGACAATGTCAATTCTAAATAACCCAGGGAAAGCTCAGGCATCAATAGCAATCAGAAATACTTGGTTTTGCTTCCATTCCTGCTTCACCTTCTGGTCCTGCCTTTGCAGCTAACAGCTCCTTAGCTGGTCTCTCTCCTTGACCCCAGGATCTGGTTCTTGAGTCTTGTCTCCGAAGCCGTCCTCTTGGCTCCAGGCTCGAGTCTCCAGCCCTTCTCTCTCTGGCTGACTCCCTTTTCTTCATCCCTACTTCTCTTCCTCCTCCTTCCCCCTTCCCCTTTCTTTAACTTCTGCCACTCCAGTGGTTAAGCCCTCCCTGATGTAACCACAGAGAAAACATCTCCCAGCTAATCTAAAGGAGGCACAGGTGGAGACAACTTCTACTTTATATGCATATAGGGATAGCTAGATGGATGATTTCACTACTATTCAGTAAATTTTGTTCATTATGATCCACAACAATGTGTTTGCCTGGGAAGAAAGGAAGGGACAGAGAGAAGAGACTGTCTTAGTCTCTCCCCATGATATCAGGTGAGAAGATTTTATTCCTTCCCCTTGCATAGAGAAAAACAATGCTGGGCACTGCTGCATATTCATCAGTCAATAAATAAATAATCAACGAATGTGTCATTTTTTCAATACATATTGTATGCAGAGCACAGTTCTAAGGAGTTGAGGAGTTGAGAGAGTTGAGAAGCAGAGTGGCTCAGTGGAAAGAGCACGGACTTTGGAGTCAGAGGTCATGGGTTCAAATCCCGGCTCAGCCACTTGTCAGCTGTGTGACTTTGAGCAAGTCACTTAACTTCTCGGTGCCTCAGTTACCTCGTCTGTAAAATAGGGATTAAAACTGTGAGCCCCACGTGGGACCACCTGATTCCCCTGTGTCTACCCCAGCACTTAGAACAGTGCTTGGCACATAGTAAGCACTTAACAAACACCAACATCATTATTATTATTATTATTATTACAAGAGAGTAAGTAGACCCAATACCTGTCTTCAAGGCCCTTATCATCTGTCTAATGTGGGAAACAGAAATTAAAATAAATTTCAGGCAAGGAAAGCAACCAAGTATAATCATATGGACAACCCAACCTGCACACTTCAGTCCTCTAATGCAAATCTACTCACTATACATCTCCTCCAAGAAGCCTTCCCTGACTAAGCTCTCCTCTCCTCTTCTCCCACTCCATTCTGCGCTGCTCTTACTTGCTCCTTCATTCATCCTCCCTCCATCCCCACGGCACATATGTATTTACCTGTAATTTATTTATCTATATTAATGTCTGTCTCCCCATTTAGACTGTGAGCTCTTTGTGGGCAGGAATTTGTCTGTTATATTGTACTGTCCCAACCACTTACTACAGTGCTTCGCACACATTAAGCACTCAACAGATACAATTGAATGAATTAATGAATGAATGAACCTTGATATCACCTTTCTGACCCCTTGCCCATTTCCTCCCTCTGGCCTAGAACTTCTTCCCCCTTCATATGTGAAAGACCACCATCTTCCCATCTTCAAAGCCTTACTTAAATCACTTCTCCTCCAAGAGGTCTTCTCCAACTAAGCCCTCATTTCCTCTTCAGTCTGAATCGATCATATTTATTACGGTGTGCAGAGCACTGTATTAAGCATTTGGGAGAGTTCAGTATAATAGAGTTGGTAGACATGTTTCTTCCCACAAGAAGGTTAAAATCTTTAGTCTAATCTCTTCAAGGATAGAAGGATAGGCGAGGATTTGTCTTGTCTTATTCCATCAAGTCATCTCTGACTCATAGCGATGTCAAGGACACATCTATCCCAGAACACCCCACCTCCATCTGCAGTCGTTCTGGTAGTGGATCCAGAGAGTTTTCTTGATAAAAATACGGAAGTGGTTTTCCATCACTTGCTTCCGCGCAGTAAACCTGAGTCTCTACCCACTACTCTCTCCCATGCCCCTGCTGCCCAGCACAGGGGAATTTTCACTTGTGGCAGATCACCTTCCACTCGCTAGCCACTGCCCAAGCTAGGAAGGGAATGGATTTGCCTCCGCTTGACTCTCCTACTGGTCTGTTCTGCCTGGTACTGAGGGAGGACTGGACACCTTATATTGTGTATTTTTGTTTAAAATGATCATCCTCTCTGTACCTCCCTCCTGACCCTGAGCACTGTGGCTCGAAGGGGGTCACCTATCTTTGGCAGGATCTGGGAAGGTGAACCCTACAGTTCTAGAGTGAAACATAGGGTCCTGGGGTTTTCCTGATGATACATTCCTGGGTTTTGGAGATTTCCTCAAAGGACTTTTTGGTAAATCTATAATAATTATAACAATAATAATAATAATAGACTGTCACCATCTCTGACAGTCTGAATTTTTCTAAATAAAAAGTACAGCAAAAATTGCCCGTGCAAATCCCTACTTTGACTAACGCAACCCGCAATAGCGAATATTTTCACTGATAAGAAATCTATGGGCTATGATCTTCATTTGGACATTTGTTACTCCTCACATGTACTTTGCTAATGGACTCTAAGGCGGCCAAATACTAATGAAATAACGATCGATAAATATAGACTCTAATGCTGACTTTCCTTACTTGTAAAACCCCTTTCCAGATCTGCTGTTTTCCCTTCAGGTGGAGAAGCCCTAAATAGCACATTGTTCATTTCAAACTTCCTTTGGCTTGCTTTCTGCTCCAGCAGAAACCTATGAAGTCTCAAGTAATCCATTTTTTAGGGCTTGCACAAGCTTCTATTTCCCGGTGCGGCTTTGATTGAATGAATCAAGGCCAGTTTTGGAATGGTAAATGGTGAATTCTATTTTTTCCTCAGCCTCTAATTTAAAAAGGATGCAGCAGATTAGTTTTTAATATCAGTCCAAGACTGAAATCATGCTGTCTCTTAAACTGGAAAAGAAATTCTAGGAAACTAAATTATGCTATGAAGATGCACAGCAAATTTTCAATTCACTGCAAAACCTAAATTTTTGGTGCTTATTTGGGGGTGATTTCATTTGTTCACAAACAGGGCTATGTGTTTCCATTTCTATGTGCACCAGTTCTTTGGGTATTAATGCTTGGGCATACATATGTGCCAATGTCCATGCTTTTGCTGGATGATAATAGTGGTATTTGTTAAGTGTTTCTTATGTCTCAAGCAGTGTATTGAGCACTGGAGTAGATACTGTTACATGTTGGACACAGTCCTGTCCCATATGGGACTCACAGTCCAAGGGGAAGGAGGAAATTGTCCGGAAATTCATCCTTGAACGTTTTCAGGCTACATACCGAGGCCTTTTGAAAATGTGGGGTTTATGTCCAAATGCTAAATCTTGCAGAAAGTCTACTTTAAAGGAACTTCAAAGTATTACTAAATTAAAGTTAAATAAGTGTAAATTTTGGAGCACTTAGATACTTCTGGCAAAACCAAATGTATTTCCCTGATGATTTCTAATAAAAGCTATTTGCATACTCTAGTTCATTTCTAATCAGAATGTAAGGTCTAAATCAGTGAATTGCTAATCAAATTCAGAAATTGATTTGAGTGCCTCAGGCAGCCCGCCAATCCAGTTATGAAACAACAGAAGCCAAGCTCATAGCCATAGTAAATGCTCCAGAAGTTAGGCTAGCCACTTTGATTTCATTAATAAAGCTTTCCCAAGGAAAAAAGATAGTTTTAAATACTTATAAAATAAAATATTTCCATTCTTTTTTTTTTCACAAACTGATTTGACTCGCTCGACAGAAAACATGTACATTTTAGAATCTGAGGTTATAAAATATTCTGACATGTTTTAATATAAACAGGAACATTTGAAATGATTGCTTGGATCTAAAATGTTTTTCCACTTGACATTTGTTTATACTTCCTCAGAAAGAAACTCTATTTATGGATAACCGAATAACACAAATAAACATCAGAAAGAGCTGAAAAATCAGCTTTGATTATGCATGAAAATCTACAATGTCATTGTGTACTCTTGTGCCGTATTCTGATTGCCTGTTTATTTTTACAGAACTGCTTGTGAGCCTATGGAAGAAGAGCCAGCCTTGTGAAGTGCCAAGTCCTTCCTGATATTTCCTGTGTGTGACATCATTGTGTATCCCCCAAAGCACCCTCAGACATGTCTTGTCTGCTGCCTGGGTGGCACAGATCAGATGGAACATAAACATTGGGCACAAAACTCTGAACAGCAGCTTCACTTGTTCTTTGGATATACTTGAAAGAGCGCTACAGATTCCTTACATGTAACCACTACGATTCTAAAGTTACAGTGTACCAAGCTGGGGAGAAACCCTCTCAGGCCAACCTCTAATGTGCCGTGGGACCAATTCGGTGGCAGAAAATAGGAACTAGAAGCAGTAGTCCTGCGATTGGGATTATTGAGAGGTTCAAAAATTGCCACGGCCAGTCAACATCAAGGGAGAACCCAGGAGATATGCATTTTGGCATATGGAGTCGGGTTAGTTCACCGTTTTCACCTTGGTCTTACATTCTTTACAGGATTTGAATCCAGCTCTGAGCAAATTGAAATCGCAGACAGAGAATGTAGTGCACTATTTGGTGGTGCAAACGCATGACATTGAATTCCTGCTGCATCCACTAAAAGATAAAAGCCCCGGCATGAGGAGACAGTCTGTGAAAAGTAGTACCCTGGGCTGCAGAGTCCCACCTCAGACACCACATCTACTCTCTGTGGAGTTGCACAATTACACTTTCTCTGTTCCTACAAAAGCTACCCAGCTACCTCTAACATCACGGTCAGGATTAATGGGGCTGAAAGCAGAGAAATTGCTTTAGGGAACCAAATCTTTTCCTCTTTTTTCCCCAAACAATTCTGCTGCTAGTGCAGTGGAAAGAACCCCACTCTGGGAATCTGGAAATCTGCGTTCCAGTGTCGGCTCTGCCTGGAACTGGCTGATGTGGGCAAAGACCACAGATACCTTATATAATGCGCTGCACTCCTGCCCGCTGTTTTACTCATTGCACTCTGTGCCCCGGGATGAAAAAATCCTGCAGGGATGAGAGAGGGTGAGTTACACTACAAGAGCGACTGCCACTTAGATCAACTATTCTGTGCAGGTTTGTAGTCAGTGGTTCTTGATGGGAAGCTCCGTCAATTCCCAAATTCTTCCTTCTTCCTTGATGAAAATAGCTCTGAGCATATATGCTCCACAGGGATTCGCATTGTCTTTCAAGAAGAAAGAATTCTTCAAAGATGGTTTGAATTTGTTGCCCAATCCCTTCGGAGTCCTAGCCTTTAAAATAACAACACAAAGACACCTTCACACAAAGTTTTCCCCTTACCACTATGTGGTTGCTCAGGTGTTTCCTTGTGGCTTTCTTACATTACAGGGCCAGGATGACTACCGCGGACGAGAATGGATTGTATTCTTTACAGGGGTTGTGAACGCACAGAGCACAGTACTGCTAAAAGGATTTAATCTAGGGTTTTCAAGATTCTTGGAATAGAAGAAGAATACAAGAAGATGTGGCAATAACTACTTAAAAGAGTGTTAACGGAGGGTTGCGTCTTTAGAGGACAGTGAGTGCTTACACTCTGACATACTGCCGGAGGAGGTTGCAAAGCAAACAGCATTTATTCTGAGAATTTTCAAGCAACTGAAGTGCTGGTGATTAGTGTTTGTCTTGCTCTATTTATGTTTACAGCTTGATCACCCAAAGAAGTGGGGTTGGTACATTACCTTTCAGGATTCTACTTCCAGGATGTGATATCTGGCAATGCTTTGAAAATCAATTGATGTTCATTTTTATATATTTTCCTAACTCAAAGGATATATTAAAGCCATAAGTGAAGATTGTCATGCTTTTATTCAGAAATTTGAAAGAAACCTTAATTAAAACAAGGTTTTAGGGAAGGCCATGATATGAAAGATATGGAGCAATGTGGTTTGAGTTAGAGAGGACTCAAACCTGTATATCAAAGATGAAAGATTTCACTCAACTAAAATTATATAACTCACATTTGTTATACAGTCAGACTATATTTTTGTACATTTGGGTTCTTTTAGGATTACCATTTTAATTTTAAAGACTTTTATTACATGTACAAAAACAGCCTGATGCGTGATTTAACATCTCAGAAATCTGAGACTCTCTTTGAAATAGGAAATCTGAAAGGGCATGAAACTTTATTTTAGGGAAAATTGATTGTACTTTGAGAGTGTAGGGTCAAAATCGATACATAATATTAATTTTTTTTATAAATTTTCTCCCACATTTTTAAAGACACTCATAACAATCTTGTAGGTCAGTTCCTGCTCTTTTCCCATAATCACTGCATGAAATTTGCTTTAAGAGAAAAGACCAAGAAGACCAGTGGCTTGAAAATTTTTTTTTTCTTCTTAAAAAATTCTATCCTATTTTAATTGGAAACATAATTGTGAGAATTGAAAATTAACTTCATAAATGTAGAACTTTATTAATTCTGTTCTATTCCTGCCAATTTTTTTTTTAACAAGACCCCAGAAACTATCGAAATGCAATGCAAACATGCAAATAGCATTTAACTCTGAATGTGTGAATCCAACTTTAGTCATCAATCAGATAAAATTAAATCAGACTTCCAACTTCACAGTTATATAGGTGAAAAACATGACACATTAATAAATCCATCATCCATCCAAGACTGAATACAATTGGTTACAGGTAGAATCTTTGAACTAACCGGAAAGGCAGATAAACTATGTGGAGGGTTAGGCACAGCTGAGTGTCTTTGTAAGTTCAGAGCACCAGTGCTTTTTGATTATACCGTTACAAGGCATACCATAGCCCTGAGGGACAGGAAGGAGATCTTTGGAAAATATCAACACTTCTTTTGAAACAGACCAGCCCTTTTGGAGTGGGCTGTTTAACTTGCTGTTGTTTTCTTCACACAGTAATTTTATTTCTATTATCAAAAACAGCTCCCCATGGGAGGCTGTTAGGAACAACCTGTCTTAGGCATTGATTTTACCCATATTTCTTGGTCAATACTATACTCTTCCTCCATTTCTGCCCTCACCCATGACCACCATCCTTCCCACACACACATTATGAGGAAAAATATGTGTGCAAATCAGTTGCAAGTAAATGATTTTATGTGTGGGGATCCTATTTTTTTTTACAAAGATGTTGGACAATATTTTTCCATGGAAATAATCAGAGAAAAAGAAATCTCTCCTGAAGTTTCAAAAATAAATCATTTCTAAGAGAATCAGATCCATTCCAGACTATTGATTAAATCTTTACCTTTGAACTGCAAACCACAGACAGACGGATTCAGCAGGCAAACTTGTATCAGTGGAGGAATTCAATCAATCAGTCAATCAACTAATCAGTGGAATTTGCTAAATGCTTACTGTGTGCAGAACTCTGTAGGAAGTGCTTGGGAGAGTACAATACAGCAGACCTGGTAGAAAATATCCCTGCCCTCAAATCTGGAAGAAGAGACCCCTGATGGCAGGAGGGAAACTCTAGGTACTCTCCCATGTGTTCAATACAGTGCTCTGTACACTCAGTAAATGCTGCTTACAGATTGATAGCCCAATTTATGGTAGTCCTAGCTGACACATGAGACTAACATAAGGTGGACGTTCTCAGTGCGTGCCAAACCAGGGCTGAAAGCTACTCCTGCACGTTCTCAGACTCCTCCATCCCCGTCAATACTTTGAACGTATTTTTTGTATTTGTTTGTGAATTATTACCCAGTGTTTAGTACAGTGCTCTGCATATAGCAAGCACTTAGTTAGAGGACACTATGCCTGCCTTCAAGGGGCTAACCTTCTAGGCAAGGAGAGTAGGCCAAAAAAAAAAATTCTAGATAAAAGAGAAAGGAAAAGTGAATATTTAGATGAATAAGGTTGAAATAAGATTTGTGAATTGATATGAACAGAAGTGCCAAGGGGAAATAAAGTGTCCTTAAGTTGGGGGGAGCTATGTTCAAGAAGACAGAAGGAATGAAGGAAGATCCTTCCAACCAACCTTATCAAAACTCAGTGCTGTTTGTTATCCAAAGGCTGTCCACAGAGCCTGCTGAACTTTATTTGGGGGGGATTGTTATTATAAAGTCCATATGGAAGAAAAAGAGAGAAAGTTCACAGGAAAGTCTCCTGGGAGCAAATAATTTTCTGAAATCAGCTCTCTGGTACCTGCTTTTTATCCAAGCATCAAAGCTTGGAGGTTATTTATTTTCTTATTTGAAATATTTCTTTCTGTTTTGCTCTTGAAACTTTATTCTTTCATTTTCTTTATTAAAGCAGCAGTGACTGTATAAGATGTTTGGGGCCAAAAGTAAAGCAAATAAATGAAAAACAAAATCTCGTGGTTAAGATGAATCCCTCTGAGGTGCATGTGGACATTTGCAAGATCTTATTTTAGTCACTTCTTGCTGGGGAACCTCAGGAATGGCTGTCTTTTATGCTTCAAAGAAGGAGCAGGGAAGTAGCAAGAGAAAAGAGCAAAACACCCTCTAGTAATAATAATAACAATAATAGTGGAATTTTCTAAGTGCTCACTCTATGTCACGCACTGTACTAAGAACTGGGATAGATACAAAATAATCAGGTCCCACATGGAACTCACAATCTAAGTATGAAGGAGAACAGCTTAATTGTGACCTTAAATATATTTTAGGTACAAAATAATAAAACTGAAATGACCCTTGCTAACAAAACAACTTTTTTATTCATTCATTCAATCGTATTTATTCAGCGCTTACTGTGTGCAGAGCACTGTATTAAGCGCTTGGAATGTACAATTTGGCAACAGAGACAATCCCTCCTCAATAACAGGCTCACAGTCTAAAAGGGGGAGACAGACAGCATTGTTATCATCAATGATAACAGCTTCATCATTAGGATTATGAAATATTTCTTGTCGGTCCAACCTAGTGGATTTAGAACATAGGCCTAGGAATCAGAAGGACCTGGGTTCCAATTCTGCTCTACCATTTGTCTGTTCTGTGACCATGAGCAAGTCTCTTAACTTCTCTGTGCCTCAGCTACCTCACCTGTAAAGTGGGGATTAAGACTGTGAGCCCCATGAAGGACAGGGACTGGATCCAACCCGATTAGCTTGTGTCTACCCCAGTGCTGTGTATACAATACACTGCCCAAAAAATAAATAGATGGATTTTGGAGCAAATTAAGCCAAAGTGGTCTTTGGAAGACCAGATAACTCGACTTAGATTATTTTGGACACATAATCAGGAGGACTAATTCTCTGGAGAAGACACTAATGTTAGGAAAAGTTCAGGGAAAATATGGAAGAAGCAGACCAACAGCTAGATGGATAGAGACCTTAACAACGATAACAGAAGAATAAATGATTCTTGATTCAATGATTGTTACAGATTATGGCAGAAGCCAGGACATTCTGGAGAAAATACATCCATAGAATCGCTATGAATGGGAAATGACTCGATGGCACTTGATAATAACAATAATAGCCCCAGAGCATAGTACCGTACCTGGCAAATAGTAAGTGCTTAACAAATATCATTAAAAAAAGTGAAATGATATTTTGAACTTCTTTATTAAGGTACATAAAACCTTTCAACTAAAGATGTGGATCTTTTTAGAAGCATCACTAACATTATTTGGCATTTCTGAAACACTAAGTGCTAAGTGTTGTGGTAGATACAAGAGAATCGGATCCGACACAATCAATATCCCCCACATACATTCCTCAGACTTAGGAATAATAATAATAATAACAATGATAATTAATGTGGTGTTTGTTAAGTGCTTACAATGTGCCAGGCACTGGGGTAAACATAGGCAAGTCCTTGTCCCACTTGAGGCTCACATTCTCAAACCCCATTTTACAGATTAGGTAACTGAGGCACTGAGAAGTTAAATAACTTGCCCAAGGTCATACAGCAGACGTGTGGTGGCGCAAGGATTAGAACTCATGACCTTCTGATTCCCAGGCCCGTACTCTAGCCACTACATCATGCTGCTTCCACAAGGAAGGAGAACAGATACTCTCTTCCCATTTTATAGATGAGGAAACTAAATTCCAGAGATTCTAAGATCACACAGCATACAAATGACAGAGACAGGACTAAAATCTTTATCAGTGTTTTATTATTATGTTGTACTCTCCCAAGCAGTTACTACAGCGCTCTGTACACAGTAAGTGCTCAGTAAATATGACCGATTATCTCCTGGTTCCCACCGTTGTGAGCACTACACAGTGCTGTGGTGCTAAGTTCTATGGAAAATGTTTTCAATGCAATCCTTACCCCCGAGAGCTTACAGTCAACAAAAAGATAAAATAAAATGGAACCTTGTTAAATATGTTAGCTCGGGAGTGAAGGGAAGACAGTGATAAAATGGCATCTTCCTGAGGAGTTTTGATTCATAAATTGTCTTTGAAGACAAAGTGGAGATTTGAGAGATTAGTGAATTCACTTTAGAGAATCAAACTAGAAATACCCTTTATTCCCCAACAACAGATGTTCGTTGTTGTTGTTTTTAGCTAAATTACAAGAATAAAGTGCTAGAGTTCTCCATTTCATTTTCATACAGAGGTGAGCATTCTTCATTACCATTGTGTGGTCCCTTCTTTCCCCACCTCAGAAGGTTATCTCTCTGTATGTGCAGGAAACTATACTAAGTGCCTGGGAGTGCACATTAGTATGGGAGGACATGAGCCCTGTCCTCCAGGAGTTTACAGTCTAGTGAAGGAATTTACAATCTCCATAAATTTTTCCTTCATTTTGAGTCTCAAAATGTCTGTTCCTACTTAGCTTAAATATCTGCAAAAGGAAAGCAAAACCAAGTGCCCAAAATGAAAAGCAGCATGCCTAGTGGAAAGAGCCTAGGAGTCAGCATCTGGGTTCCGAGCTGACTCCACCACTTTCCTGGTGTGTGACCTTGGGTAAGTCACTTCATTTCTCTGTGCCTCAGTTACCTTGTAAGTAAAATGGGGATTAAATCCTACTCTCCTACTTAGACTGTGAGCCCCTGGTTATCTTGTAGCTTCCCCAACACTTAGTAAGGTGCCTGGCACATAATAAGAACTTAGCAAGTGCCATTAAAAATAGTGTCACTATAACTACAGCAAGACTGTTACGAATAATGAGGAACCATTTCGAAGACAATCTCTCATTTCCTGGGCAGTGTCAGTGACGTTTGGTGAAAGGAGCAAATATTAGGGTAACAAAAGGTGTGAGTACAAGAAAGGAAAGGGTGAGAAAGCGCCATTTATTTTTAACTATTTGTACTAAAATACTCTGGAGCAGTTTTTTTGAATGTGTGGCCAATTTTCTGGAGTTCCTATTTGAGGCACCCATTGGACATGTCTTTTCTATTGCTGATGATTTTCTTTTTCTGGAATAAGATTAGATGGTTGTCCTCCATGTGCCGATGTTTTCGCTCCTCGTATGTCTACTTCAGTATTGGAATCCATCTACGTCTGCTGAGGAAAATGCGCATTCCTTTTCTTAAATTGTACTACCAATGAAACTGTCCAAAAGAGGTGAAATTATTCTAGAAGAAAATGTAAATAGATAACAAGAATACTGTTGTGATACTTCTAGGTAAATGTTTCTGATACATTTTTATATACTAAATCATGGGGGAAATTTAAGCCAAGGTGTATTCACTTGGTGGTAGTAGTTTCTGGCATAGTGTCACTTGTCTGCCGCGTGACCTTGGGTAAGTCACTTAACTTCTCTGTTCCTCAGTTACCTCATCTGTAAAATGGGGACTGGCTGTGAGCCCCAAATGGGACAACCTGATTACCTTTTATCTACCCCAGTGCTTAAAACAGTACTTGACACATAGGAAGTGCTTAACAAATTCCATTATTATCCAGTGCTTAGAACAGTGCTTGGCACATAGTAAGCACTTAACAAATACCATTAGTATTATTATTATCATCTTTTTAATATGCAAAAAAGAATTCTTGTGTTTTGTATTATTTACTATAACATTTTTCCTTGTCCAGCTGTGAATGAAGGCTCATTGAAATGAGAGTATTTGATTTTCTACTTCTCATTTTAAAGTCAGGATTGCTGCTATTTTGAGATAGATGATTCAGTGCCACTACCAAAAATTGGTGAGTGACCAAAAGAAAATAAAAATGAAGCACTTTTGCACCTATTAGAATGCAACAGTGCTTGGCAAAGAAATTTGGGTGTGTGGTTCTATCCATTCATTTTGAGGTCAGTGAATATTTTGATAAAATATTTGACTCAACAAGCAGCATGGTTTAGTGGAAAGAACACACTGAGGTTGTGGGTTCTAATTCCGGCTTTGCTATTATCAGCTGTGTGGCTTTGGGCAAGTCATTTAACTTTTCTGTGCCTCAGTTACCTCATCCATAAAATGAGGATTAAAACTGTGAGCCTGATTACCCTTTATCTACCCCAACACTTAAAACACTGCTTGTCACATAGGAAGTGCTTAATAAATACCATAATAATAATAATAATGATAATAATGTTTGTTCAAGGCAATATAATGAACTTCCATATTTAAGCATTAAGTAGTCAAACATCAAACTACCAACATCTAATGTTAATTTGTTGATATTTTATTGCCTGTGACATGGACTGCAACAAGGAAAATAAGGATGAAAACAATACAAGCCCTCCTGTTCAAGAGAAGAAAGCTGGGCATAGACTAAAAGTTCATTGTGAGCAGGGAACGTGTGTACTAACTCTATTATATCGCATTCTTCAAAGCATTTAGAAAAGAGCTCTGCACACAGTAAGTACTCAGGAAATATGATTGATTTATTGATTGATTAAAATCCCATCCATTTGAGACAGCGAGGCCTGGACCAGCCACTTCCTCCTCCACTGGAGTGCTTGAGACTGTAAGCTCGTTAAGGGCAGGGAAATATGTCTGTTATATTGATATATTGTACTCTCCCAAGCACTTAGTACAGTGATCTGCATAAGGTAAGCACTCAATAAATACAATTGACTGACTAGCTAGAGTTTCCCATCCCCTGGAGTGAATTCCATCAGCTCCCTAGCTTCCTTGTACCCTCTAATAAATACCCTAGAACATACAAAGGTTTAGCTTCCTGATTCAGTATTTACTTTCACTTGAAGGCCTAGAACTCTTTTGACATGTCCTTTAGAGAGTTCAATATTCTGTTCCCACACCTCCGCACCAGCTAGGCTTAACTAAAATCTAAAATGCTGCAATATTTACTTGTCCAGTGCTATAGTTTCCAAGGAACTGTCATCAGGGCTTCTACTGGAACTATTTTTAAGTAAAGAAAGGTATACCTCAAATGGAATAGTGGTACAGTCACTTTCAATGATTAATTCCTTTGGTTTCATTTAATTTTTCATATGTTTAACTTTGCTTTAGTGGTTTAATACCATTCAGTTTCCATGGCATTTTAGAAAATAGAAGGTAAATGGAAATATGGATTATGGTTTCAAAAATTAGATTGGACAGTGTTTAAGGAAGGCTGTACTTGTTCCAAAAGGTATTCTAAAATTCACATGGTAGGGCACTGTTCTTTCAGTAAATTGCCCACTTTGTGTTTCTAAAGTACATTCATAAATTAAACAATTGGTCAGTGCTATTTATTAAGCATCTACTGAGTGCAAAACATTGTACTAAACACTTGGGAAAGTACAACATAAGCAAAACCTAAGTTACCTGCCCTCAAGGATCTTGCATTTAAATAAGGGGAAACAGAAAAAAAAAGTATTACAAATATGGAAAGTAGGAGGAATATCATAAATACCATTAGGAGTAGTACAAATAAGTCAAAATCAGATAGAATGAATAACTGAATACACCTATATGCATTCCCCACCTTAGGACTCTGCTTTCAGCACTCTTTCACAATAACATTATTGACATTTAATGAGTATGTTTCTTAAAGTGCTAATCTCCCCATCCTCAGCCCCTAAGCACTTATGTACATACATAGCCATAATTTATTTATTGATATTAATGTCTTTCTCATTGTCCTTGCAAACAGGGTATGTGTCTACCAACTCTGTTGTAGCATATTCTCCCAAGTGTTTAGTACAGTGCTTTGCACATAGTAAGTGCTCAATAAATGTTGTTGTTTATCTGATTAATCTCTCTTCAAGATAATGCTGCAAAGTTGTATTTTATGTTACACAGTGTAAACTGTGCTCGGAATGAACAAAGAGTGCAAGTTAAAAAGTAGGAGTTATAGAGAGCTAACATGTAAGTTGTGGAAAGTTGTTGGAGACCCTTGAGATCCTTGGAAGATGAGCCAGTAAATGAAACTGAGAAACAGTTAAACAGAGGTAGGAAGAGAACCAGTGAATTCTGTTTTGCCAAAGCTAAGGTCTGAGAGCATTTGCAGGAGGAAGGCGTGGTATGAATACCTAAGGACTTCAAGATGTCAAGAAGGATTAGGAGAATTTGGCTTATTGGGTTGGCAATAAGGAGGTCATTAGTGACCTGGGAAACTGTGGTCTCAGTGGAGTGAAGGGGATGGAAACCTAGTTGTGTCAAGAAGAGCTGGTAGAGAGAAAATTAAGGCAAGGGATGTAATAATGTTGGTTTTTGTTAAGCTCTTACTATGTGCCGAGCACTGTTCTAAGCGCTGGGGTAGATACAGGGTAATCAGGTTATCCCACGTGGGGCTCACACATTTTTAATCCCCATTTTACAGATG
This sequence comes from Ornithorhynchus anatinus, assembly GCF_004115215.2. Taxonomy (NCBI): domain Eukaryota; kingdom Metazoa; phylum Chordata; class Mammalia; order Monotremata; family Ornithorhynchidae; genus Ornithorhynchus; species Ornithorhynchus anatinus. The sequence continues at coordinate 61,130,362 of NC_041735.1, read as the reverse complement.
AGGTAACTGAGGCACCGAGAAGTGAAGTGACTTGCCCAAAGTCACACAGCTGACAGGTGGTGGGGCAGGGATTAGAACCCATGACCTCTGACTCCTAAGTCCATGCTCTTTCCACTGAGCCATGCTGCTTCTCTTGTACAAACCACTTAAGTAGTTTGGACAGGAATAGGGGAAACGAGAGTTTGGGGATCCAGGTGTAGGATACAGGGGTGACTTGAGCCATCCAAGAATGAGAGGTTGAAGATAGTAGTAAGAGAAGGGAGGAGAGTGAAAGTAGGTATTGTAAAGAGACGACATGGGATGGGGCTAGAGGCCCAGAAAGAGTGGGTAGATTTTGAGAGCAGGTGGGAGAGCTCCTCTTGAGAGTCAGATGGGAAAGAGAAAAAAGAGAAGAGAGAGGGTGGAATAGTGAGGAAGTGACCAAAGGATTTGGGAACTTCACACCCTATGGTTTATATTTTACCAACAAAGTTGTGATTGAGATCATCCCAGATTAGGGAGCAAGGCAGGTGGGGACACAGAGGCTTCAGGAGGGAGTTCAAGGTTTGGACTAGGTATTTGGACTGCAAGCATGGAAAAAGTCAAGGAGGAAGAAATGGAAGTGTTGCTGAGCAGAAAAGGAAACTGTTAAGTCAGAGAGGATTTTAATTATGCTCACAAATCAGTCCACATTATTTCCAGGATCTTTGGCCTTAAACACTAATGGAGACTAAGATTTAAATGGAATAGAATTAAACAGGAATTTATATCTTGCTTTTGAATCTTTGAATTTTTAGTGGAGAGCATGAGGAGGAGGAATCGATAAAGAGAAAATGGTATATTTTTGTTTACCTTTAAATACGTGAGGAATGAGGTCAATTTTTTAATGATGTTTGTTAAGTGCTTACTATGTGCCAAGCACTGTACTAAGCACTGGGGCACATACACAATAACCAGATAATCAGGTTGAATGTCCCAAATGGGGCTCAAAGCTTTAATCTCCATTGTACATAAGAAAATCACATAGAAAATGGGTGGTGGAGAGAATAATATATCATAAGTATTGTATGCTGAATCTAATCCAAAATTTACAGCTCCAGACCTTATGACCCCTTTCACATTAGGCTGATATTTCTATTAATAAGACTCAGTAGGCTTGTAGATTAGTATTTCAGTAGGAAATTCCATTCAGTTCAATCGTATTTATTGAGCCTTTATTGCATGCAAAGCACACAGCTTCGATACAACATAAACATACACATTCCTTGAGGGGGTTCTTAACTGTAATGTGCTGTCTAAACATTTAAAACATCTTCTCAGTGGTAATGTGGGTTTACACTGAGACAGAGAAGTGTGGCTCAGTTGCAGACTTTAGATTGACGATTGTTGTTTTTCTCAAGTCTGTTAAATATGACATCTACCAATTGATGAAGAACTATTTGCATGATATTTTAAGTAGTGTGGACTCCAAAGCCTCTGGAACAGAGCAAATTGAATTCATTTTTCATTTATCTAATAGCATGTCACTTTGATTCGATCAGATCAATCAAGTCAATCCATGGCATTTATCAAGCTCTAACTGTATAAAGCACTTTAGTACGCGCTTGGGAGTACCATACAACAGAGTTCATAGACATATTCCCTGCCCACAAGGAACATCCAGTCTAGAGGAGGATTCAGACATTAAAATAAATTATGGATATGTTCAAAAGTGCTGTGGGACTGAGGATGGGGTGACTATCAAGTGCTTACAAGGCACAGAGCCAAGTGCATGGGTGATGCAGAAGGGAGAGGGAGTAGAGGAAATGAATGAGGGCTTAGTCAGGAAGGTCACTTGGAGGAGAAGTGATTTTAATAAGGTTTTGAAGGTGGGGAGTGTATTTGAAGGGGGAGGGAGTTCCAGGCCAGAGGTGGGCATGAGCAAGGAGTCAATATCGAGATAAATGAGATCACAGAACAGTAAGTAGGTTGGCATTAGAAGAGCAAAGTCTACGGGCTGGGTTGATATAGGAAATCAGTGAGGAAAAGTAGAAATGGGTGAATTGATTGAGAGACTTAAAGCCGATGGTAAAGGGTTTCTATTTGGTGCAGAGGTGGGTGAAAAAACCACTGGAAGTTCTTCAGGAATGGAGTGAAGCAAACAGGCTTGCCATATATTCAGTGGTATAGTACATGATGATTTAGTATGTGTTAAGGTCCCTTATTTAAAACTGGATAATTATGAGAAGAAACGGGGAGCTAGAATCTGAATTTTGCTAGCTTGGAAATTCAGATTTCATTAAAACCATTTCTGTTGTTATTGGAGAAGGAGCTAATTCCAACACAAGGGATTTAGGTTAGGAATTACCCAGAATATTTTGACTGAAAAAAATAGTAGGAAATTGGATCTAGTTCTAAGGGGAGGTGGTGGAATCTGTTTCTGGAGATTTTTAAGAACTGGAAGAAAAGAATCCACTGCCTTCCTGATGGGATTTAGGAATAAGATTGTCTGCAGGAAAGGGAGATGGGAAAAGGAACTCATCTGAAGTCCCTCCACCTCTGTGATTATGAAGTCTTTTCACCTTAAAAATACCTTGCATTTAAGCTTCTGTGTTATTGAGTTATTGCTTGGCCATAAGGATCCATTCCATTTGAAAAAATACTTACAAAACATCTTTGCACTATTACAACGCCCAAATTCTCAGGGGCAATGAGGGTTTGCACTGAAACAGAGGCGTTTGGGCTTGAATTTTAGACATTGAGGGTTGTTGCTATTTCGTCTTAATCTGTTAAATATGGTACCTCCCATATGATGGCAAATTAATACCAGGAAAACCTGTAGCTCACAACAGGCTCCATAAACATCTACAATGAAAACAGCAGTAGTTCCCAAGGTCTCAAGACTAAAGTTAGCAATGTTCCAGAGAGTGTAATGAGAATCATCACAGCTGCTGGGAGGACTTTGGACAATGATAAGAATTGACCAGGCTCAGAAACCCCTGATTCCCAAACCCCCAAAATAATAGTAATAAATGTGGTATTTGTTAAGGGCTATGTGCCATTCACTGAACTAAGCACTGGGGTAGATGATGGAACAGAGGCACAGAAAAGTGACTTGCCCAAGGTCACACAGCAGGTAAATGGCAGAGCTGGGATTAGAACCCAGATCTTCTGACTCCCGGTTTTCCACTAGACCACACTGTACTCTCTCCTTGAACCTGCAAAATCATTTTTCCACTAGAGTCCCTGGTGCAATATCACCAGTGGCTCCAGACTTAGCAGACTAGTATATCTATTGACAGCAATAAAAAAGACCAGGCAGTCCCACAGTTCTCCTCATTGGAACGAAGGTTACTTATGAAATGTACTACCACCATAAAGACACCCTTGAAAAGGTTTTTGTGGATGTTCAGAGAATCTATATGGTTGTTGACTGGCCTGCCAGGAGGAATTTGTGGTCCCATCCATTGTTTCAGAGGCACTGCTTTCCCCTGCTACTGGGGCCACTTCTGGACCACGGTGCTCGGTGGCAGGGCCAGAGGTGGAGAGGGGCTGGCTGCTTAAAATAAAATTAATGGACACGAAGGATTCCAGTACTATAATAGTACCGGACGGGGAACACCAGCTTAAAACTGGACAAATAGCCACTTAGGGAGCAGGTGGGCTATTTCAAAAGAGAAACAGGAAGTAGAGTCCCAGAATCCTCTGGATCTTCAGGCCTACTAAATCTAACCTACTTTGTGTCACCCATAAACCATTGACTTTTCCCACACTTCCCAATCTTTTTCATGTGTGTATATGTGTGTATGTGTTTAATCTCAGTGTTTACCACAAATAAAAAGAAGGAAACAGAAATAATTAATACCATTTCCCAAAGGCTGAAAAATGGGAACTATTTCTTGTGGGCAGCATTTCCTTCCCCTTCCAAACATGTCAGAGAAACAGAGATTCCCATCACATGTCCATGAGTGGGGATTCGCTTCGGCTCTTTCTTGGCATGAGGGTGAGGAGCTGAGGTTCTCTGCTTCTCTCTCTTACCAGCTCTGGATATTCAGAGAATACAGGACATTGTGTGGTCATTTTAAAGCTCAGTCTTCACATTCCATTCCAGTGAAAATGACATTCTACAAAATTGAAAAAAGATGATCTTAGCATAGTTAAGGGACCGCTACCGACGGCAACTCTTGCTCAGATTTTATCTTCTCTTTTGCCACCCATTCTCCAGGCTGTGGAGAAGAGAAGTGTCTGATTACAAATTCATAAAATGAACCATCGCTAAAGGACAAAAACATATTTTCCCTCCAGGAAGAATGTACAAGCTCACAGAAAAGATGTGGGATTTTTATGAATCATATCCTGTAATTTTTCTTTTTTTTTCCAGTTACCTCCTTCTTAGAACAACTTCCAGGAAAACCAAAGACAACTATTTGTGCTGTGAGCAAATACTTTGCCAAATTTCATTTAATTCAACTAGCATAGGAGTTGATTGGCTGAATGCAATTTGTATATTTGCATATTAGCTCCAACAAATTATGTGTTTATCATAAAAAAGCAAAGCATTTATTTAAAAACATACTTCATAAGTATTCAAAAATATGTCATGGATTATCTGCTTATTGATGTTACATGCTTTAGACATGCTTGCCTGTAAAATAACATCTTCATCAAGCAAAAAATCAATCACTGTTCCTCAATAAGAATGCATTGTGAGCAGAACACTATTTTAAGCATTCCGAAGAGTACAATACAATAAAATTAGTAGACGTGATCTCTGCCCTCTAAGGGCTTTTTGAAACATATTTATCTGTCCTCCCTAAGGTATCCATCGATGTGTCCCTTTAATGAGATTTGCCATGTAATGTTTTGAGAAGTGAGTGTAATCTTAGGAGTTGAATCAATTCCCCATTTAAAACATTTGTTCCATGGGAAACTGATATTGCTTAATACCTGCAATAATGCATATATGTCACTTGTTTATTTTTTTTTAGGGATGGAGCCATGGCTTGCAAAGAGATAAACCTGAGCATCAACCCAAATCACATCAAGAAAAGAGATGTATTGTTACCTCAGATGTGTATGAACATCACATCCCACCATATTTCTCATTTGCTTTTCAAGCCAGTTCAGTACTTTTGTAGTCAGGCTATGTCAGGGGACTCTGGAGGGTTTGAGTTGGAAAAGCCCAAAAGTGAATGACTAACTAGGTGAGCAAGTTGGAAAAAGAAGCAGACCACAGGCATAATCATTATCATTTCTCATTTCTTCTAAGTGAGTTTATTGTCCTGCTGAATTATGTTAGACTGAGAGTCCAGTGGAGCTTTTTGGGGTTCTCTGTTGCACTGATTTTGAGTTTAATGGAATCCACATACATCTAAGGCCACAGTGCTATATCCTGGCTACTGTAACCTGCAACCTCCCTCTAGACTGTAAGCTCCTTCTAGAGTATAAACTCAATGAGGGCAGGGAATGTGTCTGTTTATTGTTATATTATTATTATTGTTATTGTTGTATTGTACTCTCCCAATCGCTTAGTACAGAGCTCTGCATGCAGGAAGCACTCAGTAAGTATGATTGAATGAGTGAATAAATTAATAATGAATACTCTGGAGTGCCAAGAGATAGCAGGAAGTTAGAGGTTGAGAAAATGAGCCACAGCAGCAAGTGAAAATCTGTGAGTAACCCCAGCCTCTCCCAACATCGGGGTTCTTGACTGAAGTGCCAGGCCCAACCAGGGCCAGATTAGGACAACTGGTGGAAATGGACTGGGCTTTTTCTGTTTCAGCTGCCCCACCCATGTCTCCCTAACTTGCTCACCATCTGAAGTCATGTGCCCAAAGTGCCCATTTCCTAGTCTACTAAGGTTTTCGAGCAGGGTCATCTACATCTCCTGTGATCTAGACTCCCCAGTCAGGATGCCCTGAAACCAGCAGCTCATCAGCACTGAGGCAGGGCTTCACTTTGCAGAGCACGGGGTGGGGATGGATGATAGCTGGAGTCCTAAGCAGCTGTTGGGTGGAGAACTGAAATGAAGCACACCCAAGCAGGGAGTGCGGAACAAATTTTTAAGACAGAGTGAAGCCCACTCTTAAAAAGTAGGATAAAACAGCAGGATAAAACAGCAGACAGCATGAAGGCAACAACAGCAGACTAGCAGCTTGTTACGGTGACCAGGAGAATGCTCGCCGTCCTTGAATCAATACCATTAGAGAATTTGGAGACAGACTTTTTTTTTAAATTTTAGTTAGCTCCAGCAAGTAGCAAGTGTTTATTAACTGCTTACTCTGTTAGAACAGTGCTTGGGAGAGTACAATAGAGTTAACAGCCCCACCAGAGCAACTTGGCTTAATGGATAGAGCAGGGTCCTGGGAGTCAGAAAGACCTGGGTTCTAATCCCCACTCTGCCACATGTCTGCTGGGTCACCTTGGGCAAGTCACTTGACTTCTCTGGGCCTCACTTACCTCATCTGTAAAATGGGGATTAAAATCATGATCCCCACTGTGACAGGGACTTGTGTCCAACCTGCTTAACTTGCATCTACCCCAGCACTTAGAACAGTGCTTGGCCCATAGTAAGTGTTGAACAAGTACCATAATTATTATTATTAAAGGTCAATTATCCTTTAAGGGCAACAGCATAAGATAGATTTCTGGTCATGTATAGGTCTTTAGGCTACTGTCCCAAATATGGATAGATCTCTCCCTTCCAGTAGTGCTATGCAAGGATCGACTTTATTACTTCTATAACCAAAGGCATTCTGGAACTAGTGCGACTTGGTTGGCTAGTGTGGAATAAAGTCCTAGAAACAAGAGCTTAAAATGAATGAAAATGTAGCCAATTTATCAATTAATGTGCTAGGATCTCTGAAAACTGTTGGTGCCTGGGACCTCTTTTAGCTCTAAATTGCACCAGCTGGGATTCATTTTGTTCTACCATCCTAGTTAGTCCCTATGAATGGAGACTCTGACTTTAAATTGGAAATCCACATTGCATCTAAAGACAGAATCGGTGAGTCAATAAGCAGTATTAAAGGAGGGCCTACTGCAGACAAAGGACCATATTAACCACCTGGGAGGATTCGTTCATTCATTCATTTGTATTTATTGAGTGCTTACTGTGTGTAGAGCACTGTAAAAAGGACCTAACATAGACCCTGCCCTGAGGGCTTTTACAATCTAATTAAGAGGACAGGCGTTAAGACAGGCAGATAATTATTTACAAATACAGAATATCATAAATATGTCATCCAGAATGCAAAGGCTGAATAAGTAATTGAGAGTTAAATTGATTATGCATATATACGTTTGAGGAGGATGGATTGAAGTTCTTAAGTACCCCTTTTGGGTTGGCACAGCTTTGGGGTATTAGCAAGTGATCTGGGAAAGGTTCTTGGAGAAGGTGGGATTTTAGGAGGGCTATGAATAGAGGGAGAATTGCAATCTCACATATAAAGGGGAAGGAGTTCAAGACTGAAGGAGGAATGAAAGCCGGGAGGTACAGCTGATCTTGTAGGGGGAGTATGAATGGGAGTTCTTGAGTAGCAGGTGAGGAGAGCTGATATGAAAGAAGAGGAAAGCTGATGGAGAGTTGTGAGGCCAATGAGAAGGAATTTCTTCCAGATGTGGAGGAAAATGGGTAGCCATTGGAGACTTTTGATGAGTGGAGGGATGAGTGCCAAGCAATGTATTAGAAAGATGATCTGGGCAGCAATGTGTAGAAGAAACTAAAGAGGGGAGAGTCTGAAAAAATGGAGGGCCAGGCCTGAAGACCTATACAGTGGTAGAATAGTGATATGACAAGATTGCAAACCAAGGTGGTGACTACTGGATGGAGAGGAAGAGCCAGATCTGGGAAATGTTGTCGAGGAAGGGCAGGTAGCATTGAATAATTGATTGAATGTGAATGTTGAAAGACAGAAAGGGGTCAAGGAAGACAACAAAGTTGCTGGCTTCAATTCCCTTGCATAAGTTGCTTTTGGAGAGTTGGCCTAGCGTACAGCAAAGTCCTGGATTTTATCTTCTGGAATGCATTTTAGTTCTGAAAGTCTAGGGGTGTGCTTGCAGGGAAACTGGGGGTTGAGAAGAGGGAAACGTTATTCAGGGAAACAGTGTGGCCTAGAGGCAAGAGCACGGGCTTGGGAGTCAGTGGACGTGGGTTCTAAACCCAGCTCTGCCACTTGTCAGCTGTGTGATTTTGGGAAAATCACTTAACTTCTCTGTGCCTCAGTTACCTCATATGCAGAATGGGGATTAAGACAGTAAGCCCCATGTGGGGCAGGGACTGTGTCCAACCCGATTACCTTGAATCTAACCCAGTGCTTAAAACAGTGATTGGCACATAGTAAGTGCTTAACAAATACCATAATTATTATTATTGGTAGTGTATTCAAAGCCTCTTCTTTTTTTTCCTTCCTACCTTCTTCCTGCTCCCTCCAACTCTCCTTCCTGTCAGAGGATGCTCAGCTCTAACTTCCTTCCTCTATGAGGTAGTATTTGCTCTGCTGCTCTCTCGCTGACATCTAACCGCCCTGTTTACTGGACCCGAGGACTATATGAACCACATCCATGTGTTGTCCAGCAAAGAGGAAGGTGGAGAAGGTCAAGGTACGTGGAATGGAAGAAGGTCTTCAGCCAAGAAGACAATTCTCTTTGGCTGTTGCATCAACCAACCCCCTTTACCTTTCCAACCAATTGACATTTTTATGACTGTCTGGTGGGGAAGCGTAGGCAAACCTTTATTAGAGCAAGTTGGAGAGTATCCTGGGATGGCATAAAGGGGACCAAATGGGGTGAGATTGTATACCTTTATTAATGGCCTGGAAAAGGAATTAAACAGGGGACTAAGGGGATCTGTGGTTGAGATCTAATTGGGAGCCATTTCCAAACCCTAGTGAGAAAACAGCCATCTCTTAAGAAAGAAATGAATGACAGAAGTTAAAAAATATGGACAGGAAATAGCAAAATGGACTGAATTTTACCTCGGAATAACCTGCAATCTGGGTGTTAAGCCGGTCGCTGTTGGAAGGGAGGTGACTTCCATCAGGCAACTAGAGTGGTGCTTGCAACCAAGATGCCGCAAAGAACTCCTTAGTGGGCTGGGAAAATTGTGGAATAATGAGAAGGAAATTTCCAAGGCATCTAGCTGGAATGAATAAACCACAACTAGGGGATATCTGCATGATCCAGACATGGACACCGCAGGAGGAGAATCAGGCAGTAGAAGGAAATTCAAATCCATCTACTGTTTTTGTGTAGGCCGTGGTGGATGCACAGATCCCTTATAAGGTGAAATTGGGAAAAAGTTAGCAAGCATGTTTGGTCAATTAGAGTTGGCTTAAAGATGATAGGGGAAATCTGGGGAGTGTTCAGAGGTGTGGACTTCACTCAGGGAGTTCAGGTGGAGCTGTACACTGGCCAGTTAGGAATGACCAGTGTTCTCTATAGTTGCAAGGAAGAACAGGAGTTAGGGCAAGCAGAGCACTGTAGCTGTATGGAAGCTTCTATTTAAAAATGTAAACGCTCCTGCCTGGTGTGGCAAAGTGTCATAATGACAAAGGAAATCCACAGCAAAGAAATGCTTCTAGTTTGGGACATCCCTGATCCAGAAGGAGGAGTTGACTGGAGAACTTTCTAGAACTCTATTTCTGAGTGGCACCCTCGATTGAACTGTGAGCATGTTTTCATTGGGGGTGAGAAAAGGAGGAGGGTCAATTTTGCTGGCTGGATTTCCACTCGTGAAAATAAAAGAAGTCTACATCATCCCTGACACTGTCCACTAAGGAAGCATTTTATTTCTTTTTTCACCTCAGTCAATCAGCGGTGTTTATTGATTTCTTTGTGCCGAGTACAGTTCTAAGCACTGAGGTAGACAGGTAATCCAGTTGGACACAATCACCGAATGTAGTTACAGAGCAATTAGTGTGTGTGAAGCAATTAATATTAGGTGTTAAGAATATTAATGGTTTGGGAGAGTAGCATAGCATGTTCTGTTAGCTTTGGTCAGTCAGAGTCAAGGTGAAAAGGTATGGACCCTGAAAGTGTTTCACAGAGATGGAATGGGATTTCAATGTCAGGGAAAACATAGGGTTGTAAGGGCAGGGAATGTGTCTATTAACTCTATTGTGTAGTAATAATAATAATATCTGTGGTATTTGTTAAGTGCTTACTGTGTGCCAGACACTGTACTAAGTGCTGGGGTGGACACAAGCTTATCAAGTTGGATACAGTCCCTGTCCCACCTGGGGCTCACAGTCTCAAATCCCATTTTACAGATGAATTAACCAAAACACAGAGAAATGAAGTGACTTGCCCAAGGTCACACAGCAGACAAGTGGTGAACCCATGACCTTCTGACTCCCAAGCCTGTGCTCTACCCACTACCCCATGGTGCTCTCCCAAACGTTTAGTACAGTACTCTGCACACATTGAGCACTTAAATACCATTGATTAATTGACTGATTGAAAAGGGGCCCAAGAGAGATCTCCACCTCTCCCCCCCATCTTAACCCATCTTAACCCGATGCCTGACTGACAGGGAGAGCTCCATGGTCACGGATGAACTTGCACGCTCTAGAGTTGCTGCCCAGATTTCTTTTGGAGGCTTTTTTCTCCCTCTTTATCTTACTACATTGTATCTTTAAGTGATTTACTCTTTAAACAAGGAAATGCCATTCAACTTGGTAATGTTGCACAACAGGGATGGGCTAGAGAGAGTCACGTTAGAAGGCTTTGTTATCCCATTGGGGTGGTCTCACTGTGACTTAACCATGCCTAAATAAAACCCTATCATTCCAAATGCAAAATTGTTATTTACAGATTGTGCCTCAGACTAAAGCACTCAGTATGTGCTGATTTTATATAATTTATTCTTTATTTTATGAGACTTTAGGATTGCATTAAATTGTAAAATGCAGTTGTGATTTAATTGCCCTAATGGACTAGTCCAGAGAGGATCTTTACTCTCTTTAGAGATGGAAACTCTTAGGCACTCTGATACCTCCTATCACAGTTCTGAATTTCTCTAAAAGATATCAGAGTCCCCTCCTACTCATGTAATTCTAACTGGAAATTCATGAATCTGAACTGAAAGGAGAAATACTGTGTCCTAGAGCATAGGCCTGGGAGTCAGAAGGACTTGGGTTCTAATTCTGACTCCACTTGTCTGCTGTGTAACCTCAAGCAAGTCACTGTACTTTACTTCTCAGTTATGTCTTCCGTAAAATGAGGATTAAGACTGCGAGTCCCATGTGGGGCATGGACTGTGTCCAACCTGATATACTTGTATCTACCCCAGCACTTAGTATAGTACCTGGAACACAGTGAGCACTTAATAAATGCCATAAAAAACTGAAACAATCATTATTATCATTATGACATTTAAAAAGTGCTTACTATGTGTGAAAGCCTGTGATTAGACTGTAAGCCCATCAATGGGCAGGGATTGTCTCTATCTGTTGCCAAATTATACATTCCAAGTGCTTAGTACAGTGCTCTGCACATAGTAAGTGCTCAATAAATACTATTGAATGAATGAATAAAAGCATTGTTCTAAGCCCTGGGGTAGATAAAAGACAATCAGATTTTACAGTTACTGTCCATGTGAGGCTGATGACTTGTCTCTATTTGTTGCCAAATTGTACTTTCCAAACACTTAATACAGTGCTCTGCACACAGTAAGTGCTCAATAAATACTGTTGAATGAATTAATTAATTTGAAAGTACAGAGAGCGGGTATTTTATCCCCATTTATCAGATACTAAAATAAGGCACAGAGAAGTTAAACAAACTTCACAAAGTCACACAGCAGGCTAGGGTCAAAGCTGATATTAGAAACCAAGACTCCTCACTCTTAGTCCTGTAGTCTTCCCTCTAGGACTGCTGCACTCTCAACAAATGTACTGAACAGTCAAACAAATGTACTGAACAGTCAATAACTTCTCCTGCAGCAGAGGATACAGCAGTCCAATGCAGGTTTCACATAGAGAAGCAGTGTGGCTCCGTGGAAAGAGCATGGGCTTAAGAGTCAGAGGTCATGTGCTCTAATCCTGGCTCTGCCACCTGTCAGCTATGTGACTTTGGGCAAGTCACTTAACTTCTCGGTGCCTCAGTTACCTCATCTATCAAATGGGGATTAAGACTGTGAGCCTCACGTGGGACAACCTGATTACCCTCTATTTACCCTAGAGCTTAGAACAGTGCTTGGCACATAGTAAGTGCTTAACAAATACCAATATTATTATTATTATAGGCTACCAGCAGATGGGAAGTTGATGGGACCATATGAAAAATATTTATAGGAGAAATTGAACTTGGTCTCATCTGACTAATATAGAAGATACTTGCCTTCCCTCTTGTCTCTTTTATTAATTTGAAAATCCCAGGGCACTGACCTTCTCTTGTTCTTCTCTGTCGTAATCTGGTGTTTAGTATAGTGCTCTGCTCACATTAAGCACTCAAATACCAATGACTGATTGATCCACAGCACCCAAAGCCTGTACTCCACACCCAGAAAGGAAACTCAAAAATTGTTGACCTTTGACTGGCAGAATTCCACTTACTACTGCACCATTTCTATTTCCTTGGGGGTCAATCATCCAAAGATTTCCACAGTTTGTAATTAAGGCTGCTAGAATTGCGTTATGAGGGCAGATCTCTGCCTCAGAAAACACGTATAGAGCTGAGCTTTTTTGGTTTGTTCTTTGCCTACATCGTGAAGACTTGGGCTCAATTCTGCCTTTTATTTAGGTAAAAATACCATGTAGAGCATAAACTGGTCCCTATCTTTGGGTAGTAAAGTCAAAGATTGCAAATAGTTTGGCAAAAAAATCAACAATTATTTACCTGAGATAGTGCCATGGGATGGTTTAATTTGCGATGTGGAGAGACCAGACCTCCATCTCAGAATTTATGAACACAGATTGCAGATGATGTCCAAATTGGATGAACAAATAGAAATCAAATGATTCTCAATTGTTCTCTTCTGTACTTTAGTCTCATCATAGTCTATAATATTTTGCCTTTCTAACTGCCACTTATTTAGTTCTCTCATTCCATTTCCGAGATAATGCCATTCAAGTAAGTCCCCCAAAATAAGACACAGTCATTTTTGCTGTTTCTGGAAACTGCGGGGCTGTGGAAAAAATTTTCAAAGAAAGCATGTGAGGTCAATAAAGGTCATTTAACAATCAGATGTCCTTTAGCAGATTATCGAGGTTTAAAAGTACTCTACAACAAGGATAAGGCATATTGATTGAACTATATACCCTTTGGGAATTTTGCTTTCATTTATTTTGCTTTGGTTTACTTTTCCACTATAATCTTTGGCTCATTGAACTATTGTTTCCTGTAATAACAAATGTTAGGAATAACTTTTAAGATTTCACGAATATTATTTATATTTTTTACTTTGGGAAATACACTTTGTGTGAATGCTTGCAAAGTGCAGGCACCAAACATGATCTGTTTACTTTATCATTAGTAGCTAAAGAGATGCAATTAAGTGGGCATAATTTAATGTTTTGGCATCCCTCAAATTACAGTACTAAAATGTCTTTAATCTATATTATGGTCAGGGAGCACAGGAGAGAAGTACAAGGGAAAACTTTCCAAACTCACAGAAAAGAGAATGGAGTTTCTATAAGCCTTTGAGAACTCTCACACACATCTGATCGGGAAACATTATATAGATACAATATTTACCAGGCTCAACTTTTCTAAGGCTTTTACATTTCTTTACATTTTAAAATGATTCGTTATCAGATCATCATGCCAGATTAATTTACAAACCATGGAGTATGTTTAGAAACCCTGAATTAAGTCTATTAAACTTTGTCGTATATTAAGTCTTCCATACCTGAGGAATGTGTCTGCTTATTCTTATAGTGTACTCTCCCAAACACTTAATACAATGCTCTGCACACAATAAAGGCTCAATAAATACAATCAAATGAGTGAATGAATGAATGAATGAACGAACCTGGAAGTGGACCCTGCTGTCCTGTGTTTCATTAACCTCATCTTTTCAATAAGAAGATTGCCAAAAATCAGCATGGGGTTTCCAAAGATGGGCTAAGTGCAGCAGCAGCTTTAGTGAAAACTACATACAGCTAACAAGGGCCTTTAAGCAATTTTTGCTTATGGAAACCCCAACAATGAAACAGTGGAAAAACATTCAAATAAGGAGCAATTACAATTATTTCAAGTCTGGACTCCTCGCCAGTTCTGCTGCTGTCAACCCGGAGGAGCTTCCTCTTCTCCAGGATTAGCCATTGACATTTTGTGGCCAGAAGAATAAAAAAGCCAACACAAAACATATTTAGCTCTTTAAAGAATAGCTTCATTAAGAACCACTGTTGCGGTTGGGTGTGGTATTCTATTTTGGATCCTTAGGTGCAATTTGAGCGATTCGGATTATGCCTAACATTTTGCTAGAGTGGAAATGTGAAAATCAAGTCTTATTACAGTCCTTAAATGCATGAAACTATTGCAGAGAAAGATCCTCAGCTATTTTCTTCATACACTTTAGTCTGTTAACCTCTTTTACCAGAGATCATTTGTTTCATCACTCAGGGGAGATGATCCAAAATGGAGAAGCTATTGCCTCATTGGGAAATTTACTCAAGAATCAGTCAATTATAGGATAAAGCTGAAACGGCTGATTTCTAAATACTTACATGTTGGATTTCTCTCTCATTTACATCTCTTTCTGATTCTCATGAAGAAGGAGAGCTTGATCAGTGAGCTGCAAGAATTTTCCTTCCACTGGTGCTTTTTCTCTCTCAGAAAAGGAGTAAATTAGCTATCTGCATCGTACACTTTCAGTTTGCAAACAACTTAAAGGGTGGACCCATAATGCCATTTATTCATCCTGCTATTTTATTCCGATAAAAACATTCATTCATACATGTCCTTTAGTCAGGCAAGTTATTTTCCTTATTTTTATGCTATCCCCAGCTTTGAAGGGAAAGTTTGACCATTTGCTGATGATTATTACTTCATAATATAAAATTCCTTCAGCCATTTCTATCCTGGGACTGGGAGGGGAGTTGGCAACCAGAAGCATGTGTGATGTATCTTTAGTAAGTTTCTGGGGCAGAGGGATGGATTGTCTTCACAAATTCACTGGGGCATAACCTTCTTCTCTTATCTGAAGATATAACCTGCAAAAGGAGTCTGCAGGAACACTGAAGACAGGGACAGGAGTTGGGGAGGCAATCACTGGAATTTACTGAGCTCTTACTGTGGTTGGAGCACTATATGAAGCACAAGGAAGAGTAATAGAGTATTCCCATGCTCTTTCACCCAGAAGCCCTGGCCCTCACAGCAAGCTTTATTGATTATCTCCTGAGTATAATCAGTTAGCAGCCACCCTATGACTAACCTATTTTTTTACGGTATTTAAGTGCTTTCTACATGCCAACCACGGTATTAAGCACTGGGGTAGGTACAAACTAATCAGGTTGGACACAGTCCCTGTCCCACTTAGGCCTCACAAGTCTCAATCTCCATTTTACAGACGAGGTGACTGAGATGCAGAGAAGTTAAGTGACTTGCCCAAGGTCAATAGCAGACAAGTGAAGGAGCCAGAATTAGAACCCAGGTCCTTCTGGCTCCCAGGCCCTTGTTCTATCCATTAGGCCACATTACTTCTCTATACCTATCCCTCCTCTGCATTGTATCTGTATGCACAATCAATTATTTCCTGATTGTTCTATTTTTGTGCCCCATTAGAGTGTAAGCTCTTTATGAACAGGGAAATTGTCTTGTGCTTCTCTTCCCAGATGCATGGCAGCCAGTGGAAACCCTATTAATGCTGTCACCCACATTGTTCCTCACTCTCCATGCTAATCTGTCATGACTCCCTTTAAATGACTGTCCCATTCATTCATTCATTCATTCATTCATTCAGTCGCATTTATTGAGTGTTTACTGTGTGCAGAGCAATGTACTAAGCTCTTGGGAAAGTACAATAGAACAATAAATAATGACATTTGCTGCCCACTCCAAGCTTATTCCTGACTCCTCATCTTCAAATATATTTCTCTTTAGGCTTAGAAAGATCTTTCCATCCAGCATCTTTGGTATTCTCCCTCCATCCTTCGAGAACCCTCCAATACCCCACAAGGCCTTCATGGACCAGTGACCTCTCAGCTACCCTCTGGAAAAGGCAGCACCAAAATGAGGAGAGGGCATGGTCTTCATTTATTATATCAGCTCTTGAGTCTTACTGTTGGACTATTTTTCCATTTTACTTATAGTCCTGATAGGCTCGTATGCCCTTCTTGTTTTCTGATTACAATTTGCCTGGCAGGCAAGGACTATGTGCTTCAACTTCCTTTGCATAGCCTTAAGTCCAGTGTGTATGGATGCTTCTTAAGTACAACTTTGTGTCGGTGGTGACAACGTTCAAAGGAAAAAAGAGAGATGGCAGATGAGGGGACTATTGACCTTGGAGTGAAACTGAACACCAGTCAAGAGGCTAATGCTGGAATCCAGTTTATAATGCAATTTGTACGTGAATAGTTGTATCAGCAGTAGAATGGCAGCAGCTAGTATGAATAATTGGTCTTTCAGGTCAGATGCAGTGAACAGCAACTGGCTTAAGTCATCTAATGCAAATCAGGAAACTGCTTCCACCAACTCTAAACTCTGGGTATGTGTCTGTGTGTGTGTTGTGTAAGGAATGAATCTTTTGATTACGTTTCAATTTCTGGGTGTGTGAGTTTGTGTGCACACATGCCTGAGGAAGTATTCATCTGAGAAATAAAGCAAGGAAGAGAATCATTGCAGAAAGGGCTCCAGAGAAAAGGATAGCAGCGAGCGGCAGAAAAAATTTTTAAATCCACTCATTCCCCCATTCATTCTGAATACTGCCAGAGAAAATTAAAAACCTACATCCGAGTTCAGCTAGCATCACTGTAGGCATACTGAGGGCAGTGATCCTGCAAAATGAGGGGGAACCAAGCCACTGAAGAGGCAGTGAGAAGGATGTTTCAAAATGTTACCATCACATGTAATGTTAGCACATCCTGGTAATAATCAAAATTGAACTTTTTTGGGAGCCAATCCTAAATGACTAGCTGTTTTTAATTTTAAAACTGTAGAGGCTCACCAAATAGCTTACCAGGACCAGTTGACTGTGATTTCAACATCTGGTCCATTGCTGATATTGAAAAGATGCAAACATCATATGCTGCTCTAGAATGTTTAACACTGAGTCCATGGTAATGTTTTTGGCATCATCTGGTGGTACCTGATGTTCCTAATAAATGAAAGTGGGTTTTTTTTTTCCTGCATCCATTCTTATTTTTGGTACCCCAGTAGAAACACAAGTGCAGCTAATCTTTTCCAGGAAATTTATCCGTTCTAGCATTCTCCATCACCTTTTGTCTTTGTCATGAGTCACTTGGAACTGAAGGTGTTCAAACAGAAGTTTTTTCTTTGAGGTACAAAAGGAATAAATAATAATTAATAATAATTGTGGTATTTGTTAAGCATTTACTATGTGCCAAGCCCTGTTCTAAGCACTTGGGTAGATACAACATAATCAGGTTGGCCAACATGGGGCTCACCATCTTAATCCCCATTTTACAGATGAGGTAACTGAGGCTCAGAGAAGTGGCTTGCCCAGGTTCACACAGCAGACAAGTGGCAGAACTGAAATTATAACCCGCATCCTCTGACTCCCGAGTCTGTGCTCTTTCCACTAAGCCACGTTGCACCATAAGGAAAGGAATCTCTCTTTGCCTCTTTTGCCGTGTAAATATTTCCATGTTTGAATTCTCTGCTACAGCAAAATCTCCTTTTGGACAGAAAATGTGTCATTTCCTTCTTCCGTACTTTCCTAAGTGCTTAGAGTAGTATGCTCGGTGATGCTCAATAAATACCATTACCACCACTTACGCTGAGTCTGTCCAAATAGCCTGTGTGAGTCAGACTAAATCACCACAGATGCTTAGCACAGACATGATTTTCACAGCTCAAACTCTCTAGTCTTAACTGAACCTAGTTTGCTGCCTTTCTAATAAATAAATTACCTTAGTACTCCAACTTGATTGTAAGCTACTTGAGAGAAGGGACAATGAATATTACCTCTCCTAAGTACTTAGTTCATTCAGTCCTATTTAGTGAGAGCTTACTACCTGCAGATCACTGTATTAAGCGCTTGGAATGAACAATTTGGCAACAGATAGAGACAATCCCTGCTCAACAACGGGCTCAGTGCTCTCCATACAGTAGGAGCTCAATAAATACTACTGGTTCCTTGATATTAGCTAAACCTTAAATTAAGCCTACATAGCTACCCTGATGATAGGAACCAAGATTGGTTCAAAGGTCTGTATCTCTGTGACACTTTGCCTGAACAGGAGATTGCCTTTTGAGGTTGCTTACAGGTACATAGAAGAGAGTAATATGATGTGGGATGATAGTTTGTGGCTCTGTGGTATTATTTGTCATCATCTACATCTGGGTCTCTGTAGTCATCATCGCAGTTTTCTGTCTGTTTTTTTTCTATCTTGACTAATTAGAAAATTCCTTATTGCTTCACAAATTGTAGAGAACCCAAATAGGAATGATGGTGAATTGTTCTAATAAGTGCCAGATTTTTGCTTGTTAAAAGATGATTGTTTATATCTGTGTGCATTATATTGCCTGGAGATGTAACCGTATTCTGTTACATTAATTAACCATACATCCGGAAAGCATTCTTTAACCCTTTCCGTTAACTTTGTTGTTCCATCATTGTAATCAAAAAGCATTTTTTGAAACGCTAAATGGAAAATATAAAATGTTCTTAACGTATCAATGGATCTCCTGAATGTATGGTGCTTTTCCCCCTAAGCATTCTGGGCTCCATTCTGAAGGATCTGAGGTTTCCTCTGTAAAAAAAGAAAAGCTTCAATTCTTCCTGAATGTGTAACCAAGTTTCATACTGTAAATCAATGTGCTGCTGTCTTGTTTGATCTGCAGCTGGACTGACAGAAACCACAGCACTAATGGAAAACTTTTCCAGTTCATCTTAATGGAGTGTTAACTTAGAAGCTCAGTTTTGACCATTAAAATGCTTAAACGTTGAAGTTACTTTATCCCAAACAACAGTACCCAGCTCAAATAACTAAAACTTTAAAAAGATGAGTGTGATTAACCCTCCAGGACCCCCTTAATTTTGAAGTCTATTTAACTGAGACATCTTCCAGGGATTCTATTTAAGTAAAAGGATAGATAACAATAAAGTCTACTGCTTAATTGGGATCATAATTCTACCTAATTGGGAGGCTTTCTGATTAATTGAAGGGGTTTTAGGTCCACAATGAGTGTGTATCTCATGCAAGGTTTTTCCCATTTACTTCTCTTAAAGCTCTCAGACCTTCCTGGGTTGTTCCAGGGTGAAATTTGCTTATCTTTTGACATGTGATTCTTCCTGGTTTGGATGCAGTGGGCCTCTTCTTGTTCCCAGAGAGCACTTGGATTCAGTATCCCGGAACTGGCCAGGAATTATGGTTCTGGGAGACTTAATGGCCAAAAGAACGCTTTACGGTGGTGAAGTGCTGAAAGAATGAAGGGGAAATAAATTAGAGTGCTCTCCCTACTTCCTAAGTAGTGTGACCTAGTGGAAAGAGCACATGCGGGAGTCAGAGGATTTGGGTTCTAATCTCAGCACTCCCTCTTGCCTCCTGTGTGACCCTGGGGAAGTCACTTAACTTCTCTGTCCTCAGTTTCCTCAACCGTGAAATGGGGATTCAAAACCTGTTTTCTCTCCTATTTAGTCCATGAGCCCCATGTGAGACAGGGGGCTGATGATGATTAGCTTATCCCTCTCCAAGAGCATAGTACAGAACATAGTAAGCACTTAACACCACTATAATTATGCTTTCCTGTCCATATATCTCAACTTTTAGTATGACCTCTATGTTTTGGGACCCCATCTGTTCTCCATCTAGACTCACTACCTAGGTGAACTCATTCGCTCTCACAGCTTCAATAATCATCTTTATGCTGATGACACCCAAATCTACATCTCCTCCCCTGTTCTCTCTCCTTCCCTCTCGGTTCATATTCATTCCATCAATCATATTTATTGAGTGCTTACTATGTGCAGAGCACTGTACTAAGCACTTGGAATCTCCTCCTGCCTTCAGGACATCTCCACCTGGATGTCCACCTGCCACCTAAAACTCAACATGTCTAAGACTGAGTTCCTTATCTTCCTTCCCAAACCCCATCCTCTACCTGACTTCCCGTCACTGTGGACGGGATTACCATCCTTCCCGTCTCACAAGCCTGCAACCTTGGTGTCATCCTTGACTCCGCTCTCTCATTCACCCCACACAACCAATCCGTCACCAAAACCTGCCAGTCTCACCTTCATAACATTGCCAAGATATGCCCTTTGCTTTCCATCCAAACAGCTACCTTGTTTGTACAGTCTTTTATCATATCTCAACTGGATTACTGCATCAGCCTCCTCTCTGGTCTCCCAACCTCCTGTCTCTCCCCACTTGAGTCTATACTTCACTCTGCGGACTGGATTATCTTTCTTCAGAAACATTCTGGGCACGCCACCCCCCTCCTCAAAAATCTCCAGTGGCTGCCTCTCAGCCTTCTCATGAAGCAAAAACTCCTCACTCTTGGCTTCAAAGCTCTCCATCACCTGGCCCCCTCCTACCTCACCTCCCTTCTCTCCTTCTACATCCCAGCCCACACACTCTGCTCCTCTGCCGGTAACCTCCTCACTGCGCCCCATTCTCGCCTGTCCCGCTGTCGACCCCTGGCCCATGTCCTACCTCTAGCCTGGAATGCCCTCCCTCCTCACATCTGCCAAACTAACTCTCTTCCCCCCCTTCAAAGCCCTACTGAGAGCCCACCTCCTCCAGGAGGCCTTCCCACACTGAGCCCCCCTTTCCCTCTGTTCCTCCCTCCCCTTCCCCCATCCCCACAGCACTTGTGTATATATGTACATATTTATTACTCCATTTATTTTATTAATGATGTGTCTATATCTATAATTCTATTTATCTATATTGATGCTATTGATGCCTGTCTACTTGTTCTGTTTTGCTTTCTGTCTCCCTCTTCTAGACTGTGAGCCCGTTGTTGAGTAGGGATTGTCTCTATCTGTTAGTGATTGTACTTTCCAAGCATTTAGTGCAGTGCTCTGCACACAGTAAGTGCTCATTAAATATGATTGAATGATGAATAAATGAGAGAACCTGGATGTGAAGGACTGCTACAGACCTGCTATGTGACCTCAGACAAATCACTTAACTTCTCGGTGCCTCAGTTTTCTCATTCATTCAATTGTATTTATTGAGTGCTTTTTGTGTGCAGAGCCCTGTATTAAGTGCTCTGAGAACTTGAGAAGCAGCGTGGCTCAGTGGAAAGAGCACGGGCTTTGGAGTCATAGGTCATGAGTTCGAATCCCAGCTCTGCCACTTGTCAGCTGTGTGACTGTGGGCAAGTCACTTAACTTCTCTGGGCCTCAGTTACCTCATCTGTAAAATGGGGATTAAGACTGTGAGCCCCATGTGGGACAACCTGATTCCCCTATGTCTACCCCAGCGCTTAGAACAGTGCTCTGCACATAGTAAGCGCTTCACAAATACCAACATTATTATTATTAAGTGCTTGGGAGAGTTGTTGTTGTTGTTATTGTCTTATGCTTGGGAGAGTACAGTGCAGCAATAAACAGACATATTTCCTGACCGCAACGACCTTACAGTCTAAAGCAGAGATGAAATACCTGTTCTTCTTCTCCCTTAGACTATGAGCCCCATTTGGGCTAGGCATTGTGTCCGATCTGAGCAAATTGTATATACATCAGTCCTTAGTACAGAGCTTGACTCTTAGCAAGTGCTTAACAAATGCCACATTTAATAGCAGGATTCTCTTGATTATGTTTTGCATGGTAGACAGTTCACTGTCTGTTGGTATCTCAGTATGGCCTGCTGACTGTATCCAAGATTTCAGATTCAAGAAATCACTGAACCTCGGTGGTTCAGGAGAGTCACCGTGGTGCTCCGGGGGAAGCATGGATCCTCACATCTCTGGATGGCTACCTTGGCATCACTAGATGGGAGAGGTCTCTTCCATGATTTGCCCCACACCTTAACTCTCCTTTTTGCCAAACCACCAAGCTACTAGAAGCTATTAAAGTAGGGACCAAAATCCATTTAATTATGATATTTGTTAAGCACTTACTATGTGCCAGGCACTTTGCTAAGTGCTGGGGTGGAAACAAGCAAATCAGGATGGACACGGTTCCTGTTCCACATGGAGTTCACAATCTCAATCCCCATTTTGCAGATGAGATATCTGAGACCCAGAGAAGTGAAGTGATTTGCCCAGGGTCACACAGCAGACAAGAGGCAGACCCGGGACTAGAACCCATGACCTGTTGACTCCCAGGCCTCTACTCTATCCACTACGCCATCACCCTCACTCGTCCTCTGATAAGTCCAGCCCTGATTTGGATTGCTTGTGCTTCAGGGCTTAAACAGGCCGTGATTTCCCTGATGTGAAGATACAGCATTCCAAGACCAGCATCTGGAAAGGCACTAAACCTATTCCACTTTGCCTTTTCACTGAATTCCACAAGGCTGTATTTTTAACTAAAGAATTATCATGGCAATATCTAGGTTTGACATGCATAAAATGGCAGGGATTTTAGCTTCTGAACTAACAATATTTTTAATAATATTAATAATTCATTCAATCGTATTTATTGAGCACTTACTATGTGTAGAGCACTGTACTAAGTGCTTGGAGTGTACAATTCAGCAACAGAGACAATCGCTGCCCAACAACAGGCCATGCCTTGTACCACACACTGGGGTAGATACAAGGTAATCGGTTTGGACCCAATCCTGCCCCAAATGGGGCTTACAGTCTAAGTGGGAGGGAGAATGGGTATTGGCTCCCCCTTTTACAGATGAGGAAGCAGAGATCCAGAGAAGTTAAGTGATTTGCCCAAGGTCATGCAGCAGGCAATTGGAGGAGCAAGGTTTAGAAGCCAAGTCCTCTGATTTCCAAGTCTCGGCTCTTTCCACTAGGCCACATTGCTTCTCCACATTTCATTTGTTCATTCATTCAGTCATATTTACTGAGTGCTTAAATTTCTTATGTTCATTCATGATACTCTTACCAACAAAACCCACTCTGTTATAAAATAGTCCTGGAATATCTTTGAGAGTGCACTGGAACCCAGAGGACATGGGTTCTAATCCTGACTCCACCACTTGTCTGCTTTGTGACCTTGGGCAAGCTACTTAACTTCTCTGGGCTTCAGTTACTTCATCTGTAAAATGGGGATTAAAACTGTGAGCACCACATGGGACAACATGATTACCTTATATCTACTCCTGCACTTACAACAGTGCTTGGCACATAATAGGCACTTAATAAATGCCATAATTATTATTATTATTATCAATTTTTTAACAGATTACAGTTAAATTGTAAATATAGTTACCTGGTTTTCCACTTGAGAACTATTTTGAACTCTGTCCCAAGTCAGTAACTACTATCAAACTCCCAGAGATCATGTCTACCTAGGTAAGGTAAAAGTTATGGCCAAGAGCCAGGAGATTCGGGCCAAGAAAAACTTACTTCTGGGGAAAGAGGAAATAATTATCCATTTTTGCAGTGATAAAACTCACTGCACTGTTGAGTTCCCCACTTCTGTTTGCCTGGGAAGACTCTTCTGGAAAGAGGACAAAGTAGAAGACAAAGGAAATGCTTACAAAAGCTGCTTTCTTTAAAAATACTCAGTGAAACAAATAGAAATAAATTGAAATAAATTTTGAAATAAGTTCCACAGATATTCTTATCCTTATTATCCTTATCTAAATATAGGCTGTAAACTCCTTGTGGGCAGGGAACCTGTCTACCAACTCTGTTATATTGTACTCTCCCGAGTGCTTAGTAGAGTGTTTAACACTCAGTAAATACCACTAATTAATTGAGAGGATCATCTTTACTAGGGAGGGAAGGAAAGGCTTTGACCAGCAAAGTGGTCCATATTTGTGTCCTATCTGATTATCTTTTATTTACTCTGTTGCTTAGCACAGTGCTTGCTTCACAGTAAGTGCCTATCAACAACAACAATAATAATAGCGGTGCTATTTGTTAAGTACTTACTATATACCTAGCACTCTAACCTGTGATAAAAAATAACCAGGTTGGACCTAGTTGCTGTTCTCCATGGAGACCCTAGTGTAAATAAGAGGAAGAATAGGCATTAAATTCCCAATTTACTGTGGAGAAAACTAGGCTGAGAGAAATTAAGTGATTCTTCCAAGGTCACACAGCAGGCCAGAGGCAGAGTCTGAATTAGAATCGCGATCCTCTGTCTTCCTGACCAGTGCTCTTTCCACTAGGCTGTGCTATGTCTCTGAAACAATCATAATTTATTATCACTGAGGCAACTGAACTGTTGCTCATGTAGCTGAGGTTGTTTACAGTCTAGAGTTGGGGAGACAGACATCAATACAAATAAATAAAATTACAGATATGTACATAAAAGTGCTGTGAGGCTGGAAGAGCAGGAGAGAAAAGGGAGAAAGTTAGGGTGACGCAGAAGGGAGTGGGAGATGAGGAAAAGGGGGGCTCATATGAAGAAGTGCTAAACCCACTTGTTCTGCTAACTTGCTGAATGCCTAATATAAGTAAAGGACGATCAGATGCCACCATTGCCCAGAAAATTGTGGAAATATTTCGAATCTGAGAGATAAGTGGTCATCCTTTTCCCAAGAGGCTGGTTCAGTGATCTGCCCTGTTGGGCACCCAATAAATATATAGTGAATGAGTGGCTGTTTCAGTAACATTTGGATTTAGTGTTTCTTTGTCTCTCACTGGAATCTGCTTTTGAAGCCAACTAACAGAAAGAAAGTGTGCTGGATCATCTTTCTCTTCTTGCAAGCTTTAATCTCTGCACGTACTTTGGGGGACTTTTTTCAATTGCTGCGAGAGACAAACTCATATAAATTGCTCATTCTGGCAAGCCCTACTTCTTTCTATGCAGGCTTTCTGACCTCTTTTTACTGTCTGTTCTTCCTTCATGTAACTCGCAAGTTTCCTGGAATGCATGCCACATGCTCCAGAGGAGAATAATGAAGCTTTGCATAATTTTGCTGTAAGAAGCAGATTTTCAGTCAAAATATATGATCAGCTACTAAATGAGAGCAAAAGTCCACCTTAAATCTCAAAAACCTTCCCTTTGATGCCCTGACAAGGGTATTCAATGGCAGTATGTATGAACACAAATTAACAGGAAGCTTTATGAAAAGAATTATCATCTCTTCTAAACTATAAAGAAGTAGCAGATTGTTTTCTGAATCTAGGGCAGCCGAAACAGTATCACATATAGACCTTTAAAACCGTTTCTGTTTCAATCCCAAATTTTCAGAGTAGCAATGATGCTGCCTCTTTGGGATAAATACTTATTAACAATAGTCCAGGCATTGTGATATGGACAAACCCAAATTAGTCAAGTAGCAAATAGACTTGTCCTTCCTTATGCATGTTTTGTTTTTACACAAACATCAGATGTCATCTTCATTTGCAACCTCAACCCCATTTCATTAACTCTATTTGTGGTCACTGTTACTTTTCCCAAATAGTGCACGTGACACATTTTTGCCTAAGTAGATCGTATGTCCACATTAATTCTCAATCTATTATCCCTAAAATGTAATGAAATTAGGTAGGTTCCCTGGTTCTACTATCCTTCACTATGACAAAATTACCCTTTTGGGTATTCATATATTCATTCTTCTCATAAATTCCATTTTGGTGGCCTGCTAATATTTTAGTGGTTAGTATATCTTAGTTCTTAGCAGAAGGGTAATTTGCTTCTGAGCTTCTGAAATGCCTCTCTCTAGATGTAGCTGGTAGAATAACTACATTCCCAGATCCTTTTACAGTTGATCCTATTATGTTAACTGTTGTGAAGAAGAGCTGAGATGTGGTGCTAATGATACTTTCAGGAATCTCGAGACAACGCTCACAGCCTTAAAGAAGGTTAGATAACTTCTAGATTGTGAGCCCATTGTTGGGTAGGGATAGTCTCTATTTGTTGCCGAACTGTACTTTCCAAGCTCATAATACAGTGATCTGCACACAATAAGCACTCAATAAATGCCACTGAATGAATGAATAACACTAATGTTCTGTATGGTGTTAGTTTGCTTTGGAGCTATGCAGACTCCTTATACTAAAGATACAGGGGAGTGTATTTTTCTTGTTGTTTCCCTATCCTGGAATCATTAAACACTCTGCTGGCCAACTAGCAGAATGTGGTGAAGGCTATCTCCAAATGGGTAAAACCAAATCTTGAGCTGCCAGTTCAGGAAAACAAAGAGTGAAAATCTCACAGCACAAAGGAGGGAAAATATCAGTGGAACACCAGAGAAAATTAAAATAGTTTATAGAGCACCTAGGTGGGTATAAAGCACATTAGTGAAAATTAATAATATATTGATAGATGGATAAATTCCAAATGAGATTTATACAGGGCACAGTGGAGGGGAATATTGTTCAACAAAAGAAGGTCTGAACCAAAAAACTCAGAGCCATTTTAGGGATGGCAAAAAGGCCAAGCAGGGCAAAATTTTAAGAGGCCAAACAATTTATGCTAACATCCCCCTCCAGTATCAGTGTGGAGTCCGTTACAGTGTTTGAGCCAAAGAACTAGGTGTCAAGAGTAGTGACGGGGGAAGCACAGCATCAAAAATTAAAAAGTGGGTGCTTAAGTCTAGTTCCATATGAGCACCAGACTGGGGGCAGGCCATTTGAAAACCAGACAATTAGCCACTGTAGGAAGACCACAAAGGAGGACAATAAGAGATAGACCAAATGAAACAAAGAACAAAATGAAGGGAATTACACCCATGAAACAGTGAGAATAGAGAAGATTAAGTGTTATTTAAAGGATTCACCCACAGACTTAGGAAAATGGCATTGTCTTCTGGAACAGTTATCCCAAAAATAAAGGTGCATGGACTGAGATCAGGTGACCAGAGAAACATGACCTGAGAAGAGAACAGCAGGCTAGCTGGGGACATGGAGCTGTTTGATGAATTAACCTTCTGGTTTGTGGATTCTAGTTCCACTCCCAGCACCAATATGCTTACTGATTTTGGACAAGTCACACATTCTCTCCATGTCTGTGTGTTCATGTAAATAAACTGAGTCAGAACAGTTAGTGCCTGTTGGTTCCACCCAGCAATTTTTTTATGGTATTTATTAAGTGCTTACTATGTGCCAGGCACTGTTGTAAATGCTGGGATAGATATAAGGTTATCAGATTGGACACAGTCCACTTTCCACCTGAGGCTCACAGTCTAATCCCCATTTTTTACAGATGAGGTAACTGAGGCACAGAGAAGTGAAGTAACTTGTCCAAGGTCACACAACAGGCAAGTGGCAGGGCAAGGACTTCAACCCAGGTCCTTCTGACTCCCAGGCCCATGTTCCACTAGGCCATGCTGCTTCAGTGGGAATCTAGGGAAATAATTAGACAAAGGAAAATGCAGGGTGCAGGATTCCCAGGCCCAACCTGAAGATATCAATATCAAGCAGTGTGGCCTAATGACAAGAGCGTGGGCTTGGTAGTCAGAGGTCGTGGTTTCTAATCCCAGCTCCTCCATGTGTCTGCCGTGTGGCTTCGTGCAAGTCACTTAACTTCTCTGTGTCTTGGTTACCTCATCTGTAAAATGGAAATTAAGACTGTGAGCCCCACCTGGGACAGAGACTGTGTCCAATCTGATTACCTTGTATCTACCTCGGCGCTTAGAACAGTGCACATAGTAAACACTTAAGAGCAAACTCATTCACCCTTCTAAACATTTTTTTTCTTAATATAGGAGGTCTAATCTCCATTAGTAAAATGGATTTGGGTAATCATTTTAATAATTTTACATCTCTTAAAAAGTTCATGGATGTGCTATAAATTAAATCAAAGTAAAAGCTATAATAACAAAGTAGGGTTTTGCGCACTTCAGTCTCATGATTAAGATAGATTTACTCTCTAAATGTTCTGGGGAGGGCTTTGTAGGAAGAATCAGGCATAAAGAGAGGATGGTAGGATTTCCCAGTAGAGAGGAGATTATATAACTTCTGGTTCAAGATAATACATCTTAGGACAGATTAGCAAACTTGATTCCAATAAATGAACTGGAATATGAGAGAAGTGATAGTCTGAGAAATTATTCAAGGTCAAAGGCCTTATGCTTCTATCTGGGAAAATGTTTAAAATATATACAGCTTGTTCTTGATAACTACTAATATCCAAACTGGAGACATTTAACCTAGCAGAGAGCTCTTATACAAACCCAAGAAGCATCTGATCTCAGGGTTTTTTATATACTCATAGCAATCCAAAAAATCATGCAATACAATAATCATGGTGTGATGTGCTATATTTTTAAAAGCACTGAAAATACATTTCTACAGGCATTTCTACAATCCTTGAACTTAGTTTAAAATTGGCAAGAGTAGTAGCCAGTGAATTTGAAAAGGTAACACGTTTAGGACTTTGGGCTGTCAGATGAAGATGACACTTAGGATGTTCTTCCTATTGAAGTATTCAAGTCTCAACCCTCCCATCCCCACCCCTTTCCCTTAGCCTCTCTCCTCTAACTCCACCCTCCCTACTCTTTAAACTCCTGGTCCACAGCGTTCTTACACACCCCTTCTGGCACCTCAAACTTGCCCACAACTCTGGGTACCTCAGCACTCTGTCTTCCAACACTCCTCCATGCTCCCTCTGTCCTGTATATTTTCTCTTCTTTCTATGTTTTATTCTTTACTTGAAACTTACCTAAATCCTGATTCCGCTACTTAATAACAATAATAATAATAATATTTGTTAAGCACTCACAATGTGCCAAGTATATACTAAACACTGGGAAGATACAAGATAATCAGGGCCCATGGTCTTTGGAGGAGGGAGAACAGGTATTGAATCCCCATTTTGCAGATGAGAGAACTGAGGCACAGAGTTGTTAAATGATTTGCCCAATATCACACAGAAGTCAAGTAGCAGAGCCAGGATTAGAACTCAGGTCCTCTGAATCTCAGGCCCACTCTCTTTCCTCTAGGTAATGCTGCTGCTTCTCAGCCTGCTTTTCAGTTTCTTGTCTGCTGTGTGATATTGGGCAAGATACTTAATGCCTCTGAGTTTGTTTCTCCACCTGCAAAATGGGGATACCTATTCCTTCTCCCCCTTCATTGCAAGTCCCATGTGAAGCAGAGACTATATCTGATCTGATTTTTTGTACCTGCTAAACCACTTAGCATAGCACTTGGCCTATAGTAGTAGTAGTAATAATATTTATTAAGCTCAAATGATGTGCAGAGCATTGTGCAGAGCACTGAGAAAGAATATATAAGTGAAAATTAGGCATGGACCCTAACCGTTTAAGGGATCAGAATCTTAATACCACTGTATTATTAATTTGTGTAAATTCTGGATTTAGGGAGTTAAGAGCAGGAAAAAATCAAGGAATTCAAAGCATGGAAGACAGGCCAAGGAGGTAGCATGCAGTTCAAGTTTGCTTACCCATTCACGGGCAAATCGAATAAAAAGGAACTCAGGAAAAGACACTTCAGTGAGAGACAAAATTCACTAGGTAGTTGTGAAGAATGATCCAATTAGGAGAGTAGCCATCATGAAGCTTCAAAACCACCCTAAAGTGATGCCTACTAAGGAAATGCCTGTTTTATTTTGGTCTCCCAGAGCTGGGAGTCAGGAGACCCAAGTTCTAACTCTGCCGCTGAACCTGGAACATTTCACTTAAAACCTCTCTGTACCTCTATTTCCTCATATGTAAAATAGTATAATAATACCCATTCTCCCTAACTTACAGAGATGTTATGAGGATAAAATTAGTCATTCTTGGGGCAATGATTTGTAAAAATAAAAGCATTATAGGGGTATCAATGCATTATGGCAGAAAATTAATTTCCAGACAAAGCCAGATCCAACAAAGTAATAGGACAAGCCAGAATAACCCACAGTCTGGTGAAGTTTTGGTCTTCCTAGAGGTGATGAAATGATTTGCCATCCAAAGGAAACAATCCATCAGTCAGTAATTTAAAATTCTGACAGCTTCACTCCAAAATGGGCACTAATACAACATTCAAGACTTAGCAAGCCCCCAAAATGGACAAATGTGATTCAAAATACTTGGGTGAAGTATATTTTGATATCACTATTTCCTAAATTGTCTATACCCTTTACATTTTAGGTCGAGTGAGTGTATAAAAAAGGTCTCTAATTTCCAACCAACTATGGTGGTGTCCTTAGACTGAAAAAACAAGCTTCAGAAATATAAAATATTAAAGTTATTATCAATTTGATTAGATGGACAAATGAAGATCATCAAGTGGAAAGTAAATTTAAAATAATTGTGGTATTTTTTAAGTGCTTACTTTGAGCCAAACATATTAAGCACTTCAGTAGATACAAGATAATCAGGTCAGTCACAGTCCTTGTCCTACATTGGCTCACAGTCACAGTCACAGATTTTCATTTTGTTTTGGTTTGGTTTAGGTAAAGTTTTCCCAGACCGAGTGAAATTATTCATCTCAACACCTGTTCCATTCAAAAGAGATTTCTTTACTAAACAGAGTTTACATGTATTCTCTAGTGTCATCAACATACCATTGGAAAAAATATATATTGACCTCAAAATTTAGCTGAATACATGCTGGAGATCATTGTAACATCTCAAAAATACAGATCTCTATGATATAGAATTCTTTCTGCCTGTTGATATGGAGATGAAAATAAGAAAAGTAATTTTGAAGCATGTCTTTCTCTCTGAACTAAAACTGATGTTTTGGAATGTAAACTCCACTCATCGAATTACCCTCCAAAATGTAAAATATTAAAAGATAGTGTTGCAGGTAATTCCATGGCTTCAAAACAATGATGAAAGTGGACTGGAAATAGCACACCATCAGAAAAGATTAGGGACTCTGGAATAGTTTCAGAAGTTTTGAATGTTCCTGTTGAAAAGGAAAAAAACATGCTTTCATTTTAGTGTTGTTTCTTCTAAGCACTCAGAGGGTCCACAAAGGATAGGAAGATTTCTTACCCTGTGGTTAAGTGTGTACGTCTGGGTCTTTGGGTGTGTGCGTGTGTTTGAGTTTGTTTTTGTGAGGGTGGGGAGATGGTCTGTTGTGGAGAGTAGCAGGAGAGAAAAAACTAGAGACCAGCTTTTTCTTTCTCTCTGGGATTTAACCTAGTAGAATGAGCAGGGGACTGCAAATCAGGAGAACTGTTTCTTGCTCTGAGTAATGAGGGAACGCAATTTGAAAGCACTCCTGGAAAATTCCCACTGACATGTCTAAATCCCTCCAAGTGCTATCTCAATAACATCAGGATTAGGAGCACTGGAGGGCCCAGTTGGTGATAGCAACCAGGTTTACTATTACTAGGGTTAGCATAATCCTACCTCTCCCGACACTCTGGGAGAGATGGGTGCTCTCAAAAATGGGCTGGCACCACCTGGGGAGGGAGTGGGAGGGAAGGTGAATTGTTCTCTAAAGCAGATTGAAGAGATCAACCACAGTCAGCGTCCATTCTGGCCACCTCACAGGGCTAACTGTGGGGAAGCTGTAGTGATGGTGGTTGTGAAGGCCTCTGGCTTTGGTAGCCTGATCATTTCCCCAAGGCAGACATCAAGTGGATGTGGTTAGAGAATCCAGGTGAAAAACCTGTTTTTTGCCTCCTCCTGGAGATGAAGGAAACCCAAGCAATGAATTGTCATGATTTGGAAAAGAGTCCATTTGGAGCATGAAAATATTTTGGGAGAGTTTGTGTTTCAGGGCGATAGTGCTTACCGTAGCCACCTCCCTGGGGAAGAGCCAACCTACAGAGTGTTAGACCCAGCCAAATTTCTCAAACTATTTTCAAGTGTTTTAGTTTTGGAAGAAGCCAAAGGACATGTGGCCAAATGCTTTTGTCCCTTGAATTTATATCCATTGCATTGTGAAAGTTTGGACAACAAGCTTGAGTCATTGCACTGGGGACACACTGTGCATCCCCTAGGCACAGAGTCCTCCCCTTGTCTGGCCTTGAAGTCTTCTCCTCTGGGGCAAAAGCATCTCTCCCCTGATTCCATTAGCTCCAAAAGCCCTCTGCCCTGTAGGTTTACCCCTAGGCTTCTCGCACTGGAACCCTAACAGCGTGGGAATGCAGGATTCCTGCAATTACAAAACCAGAAGAATATCCTCTCCTCAGCACTGACTCTTCCCCCAGTCTACCTCAGCCAAGCACTTGCTTGTTTGAGCACAAACAGGAAAGAGGATGTTATTATTATTATTAATAATAATATTGATATTTGTTTACCACTTACTATCTGCTAGGCACTATTAAGTGCTGGGGTAGATACAAGAAATTCAGGAAGGACACAGCCTATGTCCCACATGGGGCTCATAGTCTTAATCCTCATTTTACAGATGAGGCAACTGAGAAATAGAAAAGTGAAATGGTTTTCCCAAGCTCACAAAGCAGACAAGTGGCAGAGCTGGGATCAGAACCCAGGTCTTTCTATTCCCAGGCCTGTGCTCTAGTCACTAGGCCATTCTGTTTCTCATACTTACCACACTCCTTCCCCTCAAACCTCCCAATGGAACCATGCATGAGGAAAGAGAAAGAAGTGAGGGACAGAAGTCGGGCTCAAAAGTCATATATTTGAATAGCAAAAAGGCCAGTGGTATATGTGAGTTCCATGCAGGGCAGAGATTCCATTCTGCTTCTGATTCTGCATGGCACACAGAGAGTATTTACTGAATACCACCTTTTTTAAATTTGTATTATTATTATTACTATTATTAGTGGGCATGAGATAGAGATGTATATTATAGAATCTATCAGTCGATCCATTAGTATAAGTACTTACTGCATGCAGAACGCTGTACTAAGTGGTTGATAAGGACAATATAACATGATTCCTGCCCTTAAGGAATTTACAATCTATGGGGTAGAGAGATATTAGACTAAGGACAATGGACAGAAGTAGACAAGCACACAGGCAGGGAAGACAGGCATGCGTATAGAACTCCCCATTTCCTCACATGTCCAAATAACTACCACCATCTCCCACCCATTGGCAGCCCCCAGAAATGCTCACTTTGGCTGTTACCGTAACAAGTGCCACTGACTGCCTAACCTTTCTGGCATAATAATAATAATAACAATAATGTTGGTATTTGTTAAGCGCTTACTATGTTCAGAGCTCTGTTCTAAGTGCTGGGGTAGACACAGGGTAATCAGGTTGTTCCATGTGGGGTCTCAGAGTCTTCATCTCCATTTTACAGATGAGGTAACTGAGGCACAGAGAAGTTAAGTGACTTGTCCACAGTCACACAGCAGACAAGGGGCAGAGCTGGGATTTGAATCCATGACCTCTCTCCTAAGCCCGGGCTCTTTCAAAGCTATGGGGTCTGGTGGAAGCAGGAACTTTGAACAACAAGAGGCAGCTCTTTCTGATTCTAGTTTCACTTACCTTCGTTGGTGCTGTTGCTACCTATTTCCCTCTGAGACTGTCAACATGTTTCTGTGACTGGGTGCCTGTGCATGCCTGCATGTGTACATGTGTCTGAATTTATTATTAACAATGATAATAATAATAACAAAAATAATGGCATTTGTTAATCGTTTATTATGTGCCCTATAAGCATTGGGGAAGCAGCATGGCTCAGTGGAAAGAGCACGGGCTTTGGAGTCAGGGCTCATGAGTTTGAATCCCAGCTCTGCCACTTGTCGGCTGTGTGACTGTGGGCAAGTCACTTAACTTCTCTGTGACTCAGTTCCCTCATCTGTAAAATGGGGATTAAGACTGTGAGCCCCACGTGGGACAACCTGATTCCCCTATGTCTACCCCAGCGCTTAGAACAGTGCTCGGCACATAGTAAGCGCTTAACAAATACCAATATTATTATTATTATTATTATTACAAGGTTAGGGGTAATTAGATACGGTCCCTCTCCCCCATGGGGCTCATGGTCTTAATCCCCATTTTACAGATGAGGGAGCTGAGATACAGAGAGGTGAAGTGACTTGCCAAAGGTCACATAGCAGACAAGTGGTGGAGCTGGGATTAGAACCCAGGTCCTTCTGATTCCCAGACCCATGCTCCATCCACTAGGCCATGCTGAATTTGTGTTTGGGTGGGATGGATAGAGAGTGTGTTGCGTTGGGTGTCCGGGAGGAGATAGAGACATCCTTCTCATTCCCCCTGGGGTTTAACCTAGTAGAATGAGAATTCATTCATTCATTCATTCAATAGTATTTATTGAGCGCTTACTATGTGCAGAGCACTGTACTAAGCGCTTGGGATAAACAAGTCGGCAACAGATAGAGACAGTCCCTGCCGTTTGACGGGCTTACAGTCTAATCGGGGGAGACGGACAGACAAGAACAATGGCACTAAACAGCATCAAGGGGAAGAACATCTCGTAAAAACAATGGCAACTAAATAGAATCAAGGCGATGTACAATTCATTAACAAAATAAATAGGGTAACGAAAATATATACAGTTGAGCGGACGAGTACAGTGCTGTGGGGATGGGAAGGGAGAGGTGGAGGAGCAGAGGGAAAAGGGGAAAATGAGGCTTTAGCTGCGGAGAGGTAAAGGGGGGATGGCAGAGGGAGTAGAGGGGGAAGAGGAGCTCAGTCTGGGAAGGCCTCTTGGAGGAGGTGATTTTAAAGTAAGGTTTTGAAGAGGGAAAGAGAATCAGTTTGGCGGAGGTGAGGAGGGAGGGCGTTCCAGGACCGCGGGAGGACGTGACCCGGGGGTCGACGGCGGGATAGGCGAGACCGAGGGACGGCGAGGAGGTGGGCGGCAGAGGAGCGGAGCGTGCGGGGTGAGCGGTAGAAAGAGAGAAGGGAGGAGAGGTAGGAAGGGGCAAGGTGATGGAGAGCCTTGAAGCCTAGAGTGAGGAGTTTTTGTTTGGAGCGGAAGTCGATAGGCAACCACTGGAGTTGTTTAAGAAGGGGAGTGACATGCCCAGATCGTTTCTGCAGGAAGATGAGCCGGGCAGCGGAGTAGAGGATGAGCTCACCGTGGGCAGGGATTATGTCTGTTGTATTGTTATATTGTATTCTCCCAAGAGCTTAGTACAGTGTTTGTACACAGTAAGAGCTCAATAAATACAATTGACTGGCTGAGTAAGAAGTCTCTGGTCCTAGTCCCAGCTCTGTCACCGGCGTCCTGTGTGACATTAAGCCTCGGCTTCCTCAGATGTAAAATGTAGGACAAAGATTGTGTCTGATCTAATAGGTTTACATCTTCCCAGCACCTAGCACATAGTAAATGATTGATAAATGCCATATCACTATTCATTATTGCTCCCGAGGGAATCCAAACTGAGGCTATGGGAACTGGTGGCTGCAGGCAGATGGGAAGAAGAGAAGGGGGTCCAAGAAGGAGAATGAAGGCCAGTGACTGACTGCCCTTGAGGCGATTTTCCCTGCTAAGCCGACTCCACTGAATGAAAGACTGCACGCGCTAAGACATGAAGAGGAAGCAGTGGTAGAATATATAGACTTTATGCCCCAGCCCACTCAGCCAATCACCGCCTGACTGGGACCATCTCCGATTCATTCAGAAAACTCAGATGCCGCAATACACATAGCTACATCTTCAATTATGTGGGGATGTGGGGGAGGGAAGGCCACAGGGCCCCCCCAGCCCAAATCCGGGCCAGAGGAGAAAGGCATCAGGGAGAGATTGTAGGAATTAGCGGGAGAAGGAGAGGAGGTTAGCACCCAGACGAGTGGTGTTGTTTTTGGATAATTTTCTCACATTCCTCTGCTTAATGATAATAGCGACGGCAGTCCATGGATAATAGATGGTGAGGATTACCGTTCCTGAATTTCACTCTTCTGTCTATCCCAATTAACTCCTCTGTAGCTGGAGTGTGGAAAATAGGAATTAGAACCTTGCCCACTTGGCAGTTTTCTAAAGTTATTTAAAGAGACATCTTCTGAAACAACCTACCCAGATAGAATGTCTGTTCCAAATTATGGACAGAGAATGTGTCTGCTAATTCTGTTGTATTGTGCCCTCCCAAGCGGTTAGTACAGTGCTCTGCTCATAGTAAGCACTCAATAAATACGATTGTCTGATAGTGTTTTCCTAGCCAGCTGCCCACTGGTTAGGCAGCTTGAATACCTCTGGGTGGGCATTATTTAATTTGCAAGACATGAAAATACTGAAGAGGCCTCAGTACCACAAAGTAAGGGAAATAGATGAAAATGACTAAGTGGTCCCATACTAACTGGAATAAAGTTAAAAGAAGAAAACAACAGGCTCCCTGCTAGAGAGGCACTTTAGAATTATTGCCTAAAATAGATCAGTCATATGACTTGAAAAAAAAAAAGAAACAACTCCCGGGGGTGGAGAAGGGAGGCACCAAGAAATAGTAATATTTCAAATATTAAAAAGCCCTGCTCAGGGCTGGAGAACAAACGTAGCTCTAACAATGTGGGCATCTTGCCCAAAATTGCCAAATAGCCTTCAGGGATGGAGACATTTAAATGCTTTTCTCGTTGGATAACAAAACAGTCAGACTGCTTTCTTCCTCTCCCACCTCCCCTGCAATAAACAGAACAAGATGCTTTATGTATAAATATTTGGACTCTGGGCCGATACCGATATGTGTCACCCTGACAATGCAAGTCTGGTATGGACTGACTCAGGCCATTTTAGCTTTTTCTTGAATGTCTTGAAAAATGAGCTAAATTTAAGTCAAGGTAGGATCTGTATGTAAATTGTGATTTTATTTTCTTCGCTAAAAAAATTATATGGGGTTCCAAATTACATATGCCTTGTCTATAACTGCATAGTATTTTTTTCTTGTATCTAACCCAGCATTTAGTAGAGTGGTTGACACATAGTATGAGCTAAACAAGTACCAAAATTAACAAGTACCACAATCACTGTTCACTCAGGGCAACTTTCTGAAAAACTCCATTTTCATACAGGTTTTCCCCAAACAGTAGAACTGAGAAAGCTCCTTGAAGACAGAGAGCATGGCCTACTACGAATTGCACTTTCCTAAATGGAAAGTGCCATGGCCTAGTGGAAAGAGCATGAGCACAGGAGTCAGAGGACCTGGGTTCTGATCCCAGCTCTGCCGCTTGTCTGCTGTGTGACCTTGGACAAGTCACTTGACTTCTCTCTGCCTCAGTTATCCCCTCTGTAAAATGGGGATTAAATCCTAGTCCCTACTATTTAGACTGTGAAGCCCATGAGGGACAGGGACTGCGTCCAACCTTATTATCTCATATCTACCCCAGCACTTAATACAGTGGCTGGCACTAAGTAAACCCTTAACAAGTACAATACAGAAGTGTTCAGTGCCGTGTTATGCACACTGTAAATGCTCAGTAAATGTTATTAATTAAATGGCTGAAGAATTAAAATGTCAAGTTGGACTGTGAGCACCTAGACCATGGGGACAGTTTCCTTCGCTCATGGAGTACTTTCCTGATGGTTAGTACAGTGCTCTGCATATGTAGCTGTTCAATAGATGTCACTGCCCTGATGATGAAGTTCAGGTCCAATTACCTTTTGAAGTTTCTTTAATCTTATTCAAAGTAGATCTTCAACTTTATTCTCCAGAGAGAACTCCAGGGGCACAGATAGCAGCCTCTGGACGCCAGCTACCTTCAGTCGTATTTACCTCATTGACATATATTGAATGCTTACTTCGTGCAAAGCACATCTTCCTACATCTCCCTCTCAATACCCTAGAAAAAGATGGGGTGGCTGGTTAGAACACTCTCCGCTGTCCTTACATGCCTGAATCTATCAATCAATCAATCAATCAATGGTGTTTATTGAGTGCTTAATATGTCCAGAGCACTGTACAAAGCATGTTGGAGAATATGATGGAGTTGGAAGACACAGTACCTGCCCTCAAGGACTGACACTCTAGTGAGGTGCTTTCAAACTGACATAATCTTCAGGAACCAGAGCTAACTTGAGGAACTTCCTTTGGCCTGGTGGTCTCCCCAGAATAAATCGGTCTTGGCTGGTCCACTTCCCCATTTTGAGGATCTGCCTGGGGCAAGGGAAGGCTGCTCGGCACCCTCCCGGTACAGAAGATTCATTCATTCAGTCAGTCAATCTATTTATTGAGCACTGTGTGCAGAGCACTGTACTAAACACTTGGGAGAATAAAATCCTTGCCCCACCTTTCCCTTTCCCACCTCAATCCCAAGAGGCTTCCCAAACAGTGAAGCTGACCTGACACCACATACCTTCAGGAATACCTCTAGGCCACCCCCATGTCACCCTAGCCACCCTTGAGCCCTGGAACAGATAACAGATGGTATCTGTTAAGTGTGTACTATGTGCCAGGCTCTGTAATTAAATAGGGTGGGCAGATTCACCCTGCAAAAGCAGGTTATGTAAAACTCTTACTGTTTACACTCCTTGGAGGTGGGAGAGAGAAAGGGGGAAGGTTCATTCTTTTCTATTTTCTTTCTCCTTTTTCTTAATGACGTGTTAAGTGCTTACCAGATATCTTGCACTGTACTAAGCACTGGGGTAAATACAAGGCTACTCTATGCTCTGCACTCAGTAAACACTCAGTAAAAAAGCATTGACTGATGCATGCTAATCAGAGGATATGGCCCTAATTCCAAATAAGACTTCTATTTTTCCCAACACAATTTGAATATCTGTGAATCATCTAGGGGGCTTCTCTTCCAATAGCCAAAGTCCATGCATACACCCCCTTTCTCCTTCATAAAATAAGCAGAGGTTTGGCTAGACCCAATCAGCCATTTTTCTCAGGAGAAAGAATCCCACCGCCCCTGCACACAATCTCCTTCTCACTAGAAATGATACCTCACCTCACCTTTTCAGTTCCCTGGCTTTCATCAGTGTGGGATATAGTTCCACTCTCCTCTCCTGTGGCTAAGTACTATCAGTATTTACTGGCGTCTGGAAAATAACCTGCATTTTCAATGGACCGTTCTGTATTTCCAAATTGATTTTTCTCTCTCCTGCATCATAAATATCCAGAAGTAATGCATTCCTGAGCCGTATCTCTGTCAGGAAGGAATATTTCTAGACAGCATCACTTGTCACTTTCTCACCATGTATGCATTCTCGATTGTGATTTAAACAAGAGCAGGGATCCTGTACTATCAGTTTAGTGAATTTCTTGAAAGACTCCACTTCCACATCTGTTGCCTCTGCCTAAATCCATCAGTTAAATTATTGGCTGAAGTTCAACAGTGTCCATAAGTTTCCTCAATTAATCCATCAGTTAGAAATTCCCAATTGGTGACCCTAATGTGCCTGGTGGATGAAAGTCCTTTTTTTTGTCAGAAAGAAACATAATCTATACGGGGGTGTGTGGGTGTTGACTTGGGGTGGGTGGGTTGGGGGGAGACATATGCCAATGTGGTTATCAGTTTTTCTGTCGTGAGCAACTATAAACTTGAACGGCAATGTACGGGAAATGAAGTTTTTAAAAGCTACATTCCCTGTCTCCTCCAAAATGATTTGAAGGTATGTTGGATCCAGATACACTTTATTATATCAGCTCTTTGGTCCAAATCCTCAACTGATGCATTTTCTCCTGTCACCTATTTAGCACACAATGAGGTTGGCATGTTCTTGAATCCTCATGTGATCCTTGATTGCATTACTGAATATGATCAAAAGACTCCACTTGAATGTGCATGATTGTGCTGCTTGCTGTACTCAATGGCAATTTATTTAAATATGATACTCTGCAGGAGAACTCCTTCAAAGTAAAGGCACAACAGGCAGTTTATCATTTCCATGCGAGGTATTTGGGGTTATTGCCTCTTGAAAGCAATGGGCAGAAAGCAAGAATGATGCCAATGGAAAGAGTTAAGACAGCGATAGGGCCATAAGCATCGTTATCTGTTTGCTGCATGGGTTGTATCCTAGATTCAATAGGGCGGTCTCCCTCGAACACAAATGAGCCTCCCATATGGAGGAGAGGGGTGGGTGGAAGCAACTTAATAAGATAATGGATCATAAGTAACAGTGCATCGAAGAGAATAAAAAATGCGGATTCATTAGTCAGTGTTTGGCAATGTTCCTTTAATTCATTAAAAAGCTAACTCAGAGCTCTCTATACCCTGACATTTGTATTATTAAATTGTACAAATAATAGCAATATTAGTAATGTTGTATGAACACATCTGGGATGCTCCATCTTCCATTAATTAGCTATGTTTGAAGAATATAATCAGATCAGCTAAAGGAAAAATGCAGACTTTGGCCACCATGAAGAATTTACAAACTGTACAAAGATTTTGGCTTAAAATTCAAAAATGTCTTATACAGACTAGCACAGGAAAAGAAAAACTTCCTCATTTACCATGCTGTCATTTTAAGCTTACAAGATTTAATTTTTAGGCATGTGTTAATAACTATGCCTGTTCAACTCTTCATAATCTAACCCTGGAAATGTCATTCACTGTATTTCCAGGAAAAGTTTAAACTAATAACTGGAATAAAATATGTAGACTAGACATATTGTGCACCTTAATCAGATCAGGAATTTGAAACACATAATTTGTAATTATGGTAGGGCTCATAAACCTGGTCTTTATTTGTTTGTTAATTTTAGTCAACGGAACATATCTTTGGGATCTTCCCATTAGAATGATGAGGAAACATCATTCCTGTTTTACAGTAAATGCAATGATTTTCTAGGTTTGTCTTAACTATTTAAAGTGTTCTTAAAGAACTGAGATAGGAATTGTTTTAAAGATATGAATATTGGTAACCCAGTTTAATATGCATCCTCAGATTTCTTACTAAAGTAAGAATTGCATATTACTGTAAAACTCCATTTAAATCAACTGACCTGATCATTCACTAGTTAACAAATTGCCTGTTTCTAATAGAGATGTGCATTAAGAGATGACTGTTTATTAAATGAATCTGTTCTAATGTTCTTTATGTATTTTGTTCATGTGCATTAAAAATATAAAACTACTCCTATTTTAATGAAAGCAAATAGTAAAATGAATTTTGAGGAATTATTTCCACATCTCAAATCTAATTTTGCTTTTCACCTTAATTAAATGTGAAGCAGAATTTACTTTCATAGTCAAGAAAATGATCTGCCAGTCCTCTGGTTCTGAAAAAAGTACTGGCTATAGATGCGATGTATTTTTGCTCTTTGCTTTGTTTTTAACCTTTCTTCTTTCTAGTTCTGTTTTTCATGTCTTAAGAAAACAGTCATTAAGACTTTCAATGAAGCAATAAATTAATTCAAGCAATTCTCATTGTTTGGTCCCTTTTGGCAAAATTCCAGCTCAGCAAAAAAGTCCTGTCATCCACTATAGCTCAGGTTCTGTCAGCATTCTGTTTTAACCCTGTTCTGAGGGGTTCATAACTTGACCATTAAATTCCACACCAAATAAAGATTTAAAATTCTACAGTTTAATGCAGCATCAAATTTGTTTGCATATTTTTCAACAAGGAAATTGGAAAAAAAAATACAACTTATGCTTAGAGAATATTGCTTTCAAAACTTCCATTTTTTATCAATCTCTGTTGTGACTCCTTTTCATACAGTTCTCCCTCCCCAAAAAGACAACAATATTTCCAAATTATATTTTAAAAGATTAAAGAAAGTCTTTGAAAGGCTTAAAAAAAGACGTTCTGAGTTATTAATATGTACTTAAGGGAAAACCCATTGTATTAAAAAAAAAATAACTGAGAGTTCACCAAAATCATTGCATTTCTGTGTATTAGAATACAATGTCTAATACTAAGGAGGGCTTCACTATTTTGACAGACCAATGATGTAGACTGACATTTAAGGATTTTAGCTTCTAATTTAGATGTGCTATAGTAGGGTTGAAGCTAAAGAAATTCTACTATACATAAAATTGAATTTATTTAACACTACTTTGAATCTTTCAAATTTAAATGGGAGCTGCACTTCCAAAATTCTAATCTATGTGAACAGCCTGGGTCATAGCAAGAGACTTATCTCTACTCCATGCGCAAGGATTGGGAAATACTTAAAAGTGTTTCTTAAGTCTTCAAGAACTCCTATTTTGGCAATATTCACACTAGTGGAATAAAACAAGGGAGTCATAAAAGTTGCCCAATTTTGTGGTGGAATCTATTCTACCATTGCACAAGTGTTGTACTTTTATGCTATTTTCAGTTACTGCCACAGTGAAACAAAGCACCCCTGGATAGAATGGCTCAAAATCCACTTACTCATTTTTTCCGCCATCATAGAAGTAGCCTTTAATTTTTCTACTCTTACTCAGGGAATATTAATTTAACTGTTTAAAATAGAGACCTTATCATTGGCTGTCTTCCACTCCCTCACCCTGTAAGGCCTAGGTGTTGCAACATATGGTGACTCCATACCATCTGCCACTCTTCTGAGACTCTAAGAAGTACATAGCGACTATGGAGTGAATTAAGGATGGAGTGTCAGATCAGAGTTTCAGCATTAACTCTCAATTTCCTGGCTTTTTGAGAGCTTCAGGCGACCCTTAATGTTACTTTAACGTAGTTTTTTTGTGGTTTAATATTTCTAAGGGCAGTAAATTATTTCCAGCATATGTAAAAAAGACAAATTTCTCCTGTGGTTAGTGACCACAAAGCAAAACAAGAAACAGAAATACTCAAGAGCATGGTTCTCAGGAAGAAGTTAGAGAGGTTTAAACCCTGACTTTGATGTCACTGGTAGAAAGGAAAGTTTGATACAGAGTTGATGACTAATATTCTCAGGAAGCAAAGTAGCAAATAAACATTACCATTTCCATCATCCCCATTTATCAGTAAGAGAGCACTTGTATTTGCTGGGTTATATTTATGCAATCTCTGTCATGCACCCAAATCATAAAAATGAATTATTGAAGAGAAAATCTGCCTTGACTAGTGAAGATAAGTTTTATTATAAGGAGTGATGAAGAAAGGATAGAATTGGGCAAAATCCTATTATCCATTGGCTCTGAAGGTTAATGAAAAATTCTTTCTTGAACAGTCCAAGAACAAGAAAAGCCAAAGAGATGGTAGAAATGAAATGACACTGTACCTTAAAACTTATTCCAGATTTCCAAAACTTTTCAAACCCAAATGTATTATTTTATTCATCCAGGATGAGTATTTCTTAGGGAAATGATGCCTTTGCCTCTTTTACATCTATAATTCTAATATCATCAAAGTGGAAATAAATTTAGAGAGAGAAAATTGGGGATGCCACAGAACTTGAGTGAATCCTAAAGTTAGAAAACCTATGCACCTGATGAACACGTGTCTATTGCCATCTTAGCCTTGAAAGACATGTTCAAGCAAGAGCACCATCAAATGTCTGATTTCTTGGTTTACCTTGAACTAATTTGTTAGTGTCATTCTTAGACTGACTAGTCCAACATGGAGATAATCTACACGAATTATGTAGGGCCCTACTCAGCCTTTAGTTAGCCTTTGGGTGCCTGCAGAGTGAAAAAAACAAAATTGGGGGAAGAAGGAGCTATATTTTGGTTACCACGAGAGAGAATTAAATCTTTGATTTAGGGCTACTCGTTTATGGCTTCCATCAAGATTATTTTAATGTAAATAGAACTGACTTTAGAAATCCAACTGATATAAAAACTTACCAATATGGCATAACTACTGTTTTATGGTGTTTGCTAAGCTCCTACTGTGTGTAAAACACTATTCTAACCATGGAGTAGGCAAGTTTATCAGGTTGGACACAGTCCCTGGTCACATGGGGTTCACAGTCTAATGAATTCCAATTTTGCAGATGGGGAAACTGAGGCACAGAGAAGCTAAGTGACTTAAGCAAGGTCTAAGAGCACGTAATTGACAGGACCAGAATTAGAGCCCAGGTCCTCTCACTCCCAGACCCATGCCCTTTCCACTAGGCCATGCTACTTCCTTAGTTCTATTATTGTCCCAGACCATGAAGTTCCTACACGAATAGTTGAGGTTAAGTTATCAAGATGGAACAAGATAAACACTAAACAACCCTGGTGTGTATCACTATTTGAATCTACAAAAGGGCTTTCAGTCAGGTGGCTTTGTCTGACTGAAAGTGCTGAAACTGGGTCTAAGAGTCTGCAATAGTTTAGAAAACAGACTCTAGGCAGGATACTCAGAATATGTCCATGAAATGGGAAGCAGGGTGGCCTAATGGAAGGAGTGTTGCCTAGTGAATAGAGCATGGACCTGAGAGTCAAATGACCTGGGTTCTAATCCCAGCTCCACCACTTGTCTGTTGTGTGACCTTGGCCAAGTCCTTAACTTCTCTGGACCTCAGTTACCTCATCTGTAAAATGGGGATTAAGACTGTGAGCCCCACGTGGGACATGGACTGTGTCAAACCTGATTATCTTGTGTCTATCCCGGTGCTTAGTACAGTGCCTGGCACACGTTAAGGGCTTAAAAGAAAAAAATAAATAGGATAGTCTCTCATACATCTTTGATACAACCTTAACACAGAGAGTAAAGAAAAACAGTAGTTGTTTAGTCTCCTAATAGTAACCGTCAATGAAATAGCTACAGTTGTTTCTGAGAGAGGGGAGAAGGTCAGATAAGACTTAGGATTTGTGATTAAGGCAACCTGTCCATCAAGTGAGTCAAGCTGGAGCAAATCTA
Organism: Ornithorhynchus anatinus; assembly: GCF_004115215.2. Taxonomy (NCBI): domain Eukaryota; kingdom Metazoa; phylum Chordata; class Mammalia; order Monotremata; family Ornithorhynchidae; genus Ornithorhynchus; species Ornithorhynchus anatinus. Next base: position 61,085,764 of record NC_041735.1, on the reverse strand, counting down.
TTTTTTAAAGGCTATTTCAGCTGGAAATATCCTGTTTGATCCAAATCTACACAGATTAAGACAAACATCTGGTGCCAAACAAATGTCTATGGGGATAGCCCCAAGCAAACAAATGGAATGTTTTTGGAATCACAAGCCCTCCTCAACACTTATCCCAAGACCCTGAACCCCACAGTTCTGTCTGATTGACAGTCTGAATTTTATGTTTTTCTACCCACCCCTAACCCTATCCTCCCTCCCCACCAGAGTGTTGCCTAAGGAAGCTCTGAAAAACCAAAGGACCCATCCAATTGATATAGCAACCTATAGGAGAAAAGCAATTCCATCAGGTCTTTTCCATATTTATAGAGTACCTCTCCTGATATTCACTTACCCAGTGGGAGTGGGAAATTATCTCCAGAAGAAACAAACCAGGCTGGTCCCCAGCTAGGTAGCAGATAAGAAGGAGAAAATAAGGTTAGATAAGAAGAATTAGCATATTAGCTGATCTGAAATACTTGTGAATAAGGAAGAATTTGCACTCCAGACAGCAATCAGGCAGGCCAATAGAGAGGAAAAGCTGATTCATTAAGGCTTCAGAAAACAAAGCTCAGTTGATCTGCGAAAACTTAGACTGAAATGGCAATTGCAAATCCCCCATTCTCTGGCTTGAAAATGAGGATGAAAATATTTGCACCACTAAAATGATGTGGCTTTGGGAATTCTTTTTGGAAAAAGGACATTTATTATGCCCTTGGAGGCTCGGTCAGTGAAGGGGTGAGTGAATAATTGTTTACCCAGCAGTTATACACAGCCTGACTTAAAGAAAATAAATGAATAATTCACTTAAAAATAATTAAATTCTCCATTGTAACCAACGTTATTAATAGAAATGAAAATTATTCTCCTGCTTCTAATGGAAAGAACCCGAGATCACTTCTCTGTTTGTAAGAATTACTAGTTTTATTCAACAGACTCATTACTGTACCATAAACTCATTAATGTGTTATTTCTGGCATGAAAACACACAAAAATCTCTTCCTTTGCCACAATTCAACTTGGTGAGCCTGTTTCTCCCAGAACTGGAAACGTTTTCTTATTCTTCATTTGATGAGCTCTGCCATCTCTTATAGACCTTTATTATCAAATCAACCAATCACATTTATTGAGCATTTACTATGTGCAGAGCACTGTATTAAGATCTTAGGAGAGTACAATATAACAATATAACAGACATTCCCTGCCCACAGTGAGCTTACAGTTTAGAGGAGCAGGACATTAAAAACAAAGGCTGGAAGTCAAGCTTCTTGGCTTTTGTTATGTGGGCTGACACAGGTCCACTTTAATGACTTTTGGTAAAATACCTAATTTCTCTGTGTCACAGCTGTTCAATCTGTAGGATACATTAATCTTGCTACCCATTAACCTTCTAGAAAAGTTTTGAGAATATGCATAAGTATTGATTTCATCTACTTAAAATTACACCCATTGTTCTTGGACCTCTCTGGGTGTGTGGAAAACCAAAATACAGACTTATCTCTACTGTTCAGCAGTTAAAATTCCCTGAAGGAAGAGTCAAAGGACAACATATGAAGAAAAAGATACCTTTTGCCATGGCCTATTGAGTCTCTTTGAGATTCTTAGATGAAAGGCTTCATATGAATGTGAACTATTAATATTCTAGAAGTATAAAAATATGTGTTCTATTTCTGTACCGAAGAGCCAGGAGTAGTCTGCACTGTTCTCCCCTTTGATACCTTATATTTCTGTTACATTTATTTGATGACAATTCAGATAAAAGCAATTTCAATCTAACATTTGGTTACTATTTGAACAAGATTTTACTTCATTTCATTTTGTGGAAAAGGAAAAAAATGAAAAAGAGGGGCCTTTGAAAGAAAGTGAAAGTAAGTGTAATATCATAATACCAAATAATAATCATAGTATATTTAGGGACTATTAAAGAGAAACAGTAAGAGTATCAAATTCATGCTCTCTCATCTGCTAGAGTGAGCCTCTCTGTAGGTTTCACCTGCCTTAAATTACACAAGTTTGTTGCATCAGTGTGGAAGAAAATTTTTCTTCTCTGTTCCTTGTTCCACCAGGGTAGCCGGCAACCTCAGATTTGTTGGAGTCAGTCCACATGCGGAGCATTTTAGGAATCCTTTCAGTGATGAAGCTTTGACTATATTTTATTAATCTTGAATTACCTCTTTTCATTGGTATTTGTTTAGCACTTACTATGTGTCAAACACCATTCTAAGTATTCTAAGTAACTACAAGTTACTACAAGATAATTTGGTCAGGCATCGTTTTTGTCCTGCACAAGGCCTACAGTCCAAGTAGGAGGGAGAACAGGTATTTAATCCTCATTTTACAGTTGAAGAAACTTGGGCACAGAGAAGTTAAATGATTTCCCCAAGGTTACACAGCAAGTGATTGGCAGAGCTGGGATTAGAACCCAGGTCCCTTGACTCCCAGGCCCATGCTCTTTCCAGTAGGCCACGCTGTTCTTCGAGTATATGTGAGTGGCTATTAATGCCTTTTTCAGATAAGATTCATTGGAAAAAGACAGGAAGCAGCACGGTCTAGTGGGAAGAGCATGGTCCTGGAGGTCAGAGGAGTTGGGTTCTAATCCCAGTTCTAATAATAATAATTATGGCCTTTGTTAAGTACTTACTATGTACCAGGCACTGTACTTAGCACTGGTGTGGGTATAAGCAAATTGGGTTGGATACAGTCCCTGTCCCACATGGGGCTCACAGTCTCAATCCCTATTATACAGGTGAAGTAACTGAGGCCAGAGAAGTAAAGTGACTTGCCCAAGGTCACACAACGGATGAGCGGCAGAGCCAGAATTAGAACCCACATTCTTCTGACTCCCAGGCCCGTGGTCTATCTGCTACACCATGCTTCTTCTAGTTTTAGTTCTGCCTGTTGTCTGCTATGTGACTTTGGACAAGTCACTTAACTTCTCCATACCTCAGTTACCTCATCTGTAAAATGAAGATTAAGATTGTGAGCTCCATGTGGGACAGGGACCGTGTTCAATATGACTATCTTGTATCTACCCCAGTGCTTAATACAGTGCCTGTCACATAATAAACAAATAACCTAAAAAAAAAAAAAGACCTTTATGCTAAGGTGGAAGGCAAAAAGATCCCTATAGGTACTTAGGGACAGAATGACAGTGATAGAGACAATCATCTAGGCTCCCATTTTCAATTAGAAACCAGTTTAGAATGTAAAATTGTAAAATGTAAAATGAATTCCTGGGGGCCAGGGACCATGTCTGTTCATTCCACTGTGTTCTAACCACTGCTTAGTATAGTGCTCTACACAGAGTAGGTACTCAGTAATACTACTGATCAACTGTGGAGATGCTATTGATTTCTATCAACCCCCCGCTACCCAGCCATGCATGGTTCTTGATGTCAGCAATGTGGAAAAAAAAAAATCTGGTATGTGTATAAACATAGGTCTGGCACTGTCCAGTAAATAATAAGAATAATGTTGATATTTGTTGAGCACTTAATATGTGCAGACCACTGTTCTAAGCGCTGGGGCTGTTCTAAGCGCTGGGGTAGATACAGGCTAATCAGGTTGTCCCACATGAGGTTCACAGTCTTAATCCCCATTTTACAGACGAGGGAACTGAGGCACAGAGAGGTGAAGTGACTTGCCCACAGTCACACAGCTGACAAGTGGCAGAGCCAGGATTCGAACCCATGACCTCTGACTCCCAAGCCCGTGCTCATTCCACTGAGCCACACTAACATAACTGCATCTAAACCCTGTCAATGCCCAGCTTGATTAACGATGTTTGTGCCATTCCGTTGTATTGCAAATCACTGTAATATTTTTGTCAGATGAGGTAACTGAGACACAGAGAAGTGAAGTGTCTTGTCCAAAGTCACACAGCAGGCAACTGACAGAGCTGGGCTTAGAACCCAGGCCCTCTGACTCCCAGGCCCCTGATCTTTCCATTTAGGCCATGTTCCTGCCCAGTGAGGTCATACTGCATCTTTTGTTCTTTTTTATAGTACTTGTTAAGCACTTTCAATGTGCCAAGCACTGAACTAAGAGCCGGGGTAGATACAAGATAATCAGGTTGGACACAGTCACTGTCCATAATGATAATAATAATAATAATAATAATAACTGTGGTTTTTGTTAAGCACTTACTATGTGCCAGGTACTGAACTAATTGTTGGAGTAGATACAAAATAATTGGGTTAAACACATTCCTTCTCCCACAGAGGGCTCTCAGTCTTAATCCCCATTATACAGATGAGGTAAGTGAGGCACAAGAAAGTTAAGTAACTTTTTCAAGGTCACGTAGCAGACAAGTGGCGGAGCTGGAATTAGAACCCAGATCCTTCTGACTCCCAGGCCCATGCTCTTTCCACTAGGCCATGCTGCTGCTTTTCCAAACAGTGTTTGGCCCAAACATTTAAGGCCACAGACTGTGGAGGATTTTGTTTTGTTTTATGCCATTTGCTAGGTGCTTACTATGTGTCAAACACTGTTCTAAGAGCTGGGGTAGATGCAAGTTAATAAGGTTGGACACAGTTCCTCTCTTGCACAGGGCTCATAGTTTAAAGAACTGAGGCACAGAGAAGTTAAATGACTTGCCCAAGGTCACACAGCAAGTAATTGGTAGTGTTGAGATTAGAACCCAGGTCCTCTGACTCCCAGGCCCATGCTCTTTCCACTAGGTAAAGTCTTGTTTGGATGGAACAACAGTTTGTGACATAATTAGGCTTCTTTACCCCATAACATACCAACATTTTTTTGAACCTAGATTGCGAACTCCTTGAGGGCATAGAACATGTCTACTTAATCTGTTGACCTCTCCCAGGGGCATAGTACAATGTTCTGCACAGAGTCAGTGCTCAATAAATAACACTGATTGACTGATTGATTGAACCTTGCTACATGCATATCCCTTCTGCTTTCAAGATGGGGTTGTGTCTCATTAACTGTTGCTTATCACACTGGAAGAGTTTAACAAATACAGTGTTGTTAATAATTGATATAATAATTATAATATTATTTATAGTAATACCTGTTCTCCCTCCTAGTAAGACTGTGAGCCCCATGTGGAAGAGTCTCTGTGCCCAATCCAATTATTTTATATCTACCCTAACATTTAGTACAGTGCTTGACAGCTAATAAGCACCTAAATGCAACAATTATTATTATTTTGGGAACACTTGGTCAAGCTTGTCCTCAGCTGTTGTGCCATAGGTGTTATGGCATCATAGAGCAAGGAGCTTGAGTCTAGTGAATTTCTTCTCTCCACTCCTCCTCCATTAAAATTCCTCCTCTAATAAAATTGTAGTACCCATAACTGGACTAAATGTTCATGTAAAAATGGATGTAACTATATTGGCAGCCAATATCATTCTTGTTTTCCCCAGAGGGCTTCTCCTTGGGTCCCAAAATACCCCATATGCTCCTTGCAGGCAGGGATGTTCTTCTAGTGTAACAAGAAAAACAGCAATAATGGCTCTCTAGATTGTAAACTCCTTGTGGGAAGAGAATCTATCTTTCAACTCTATTGCTTTGTACTCTAATAAACACTTAGCACAGTGCTCTGCACTCAATAAATCCTCAACAAATACCTTAGGTTATTCTATGCCAAACACTGGGATAGAGATAGCATAATCAGATCAGCCACAGTCTCTGTGAAAAGGAAGAACCTTAATTTTACCCCCATTTTAAAAAGGAGGAAACTGACACACAGAAAATAATAAAAATAATAACAATATGGAACTTGTTAAGCTCTTACTATGTGCCAAACACTGTTCTAAGCTCTGGGGTAGATACAAGGTTTTCAGGTTCTCCCAGGTGGGGCTCTCAGTCTTAATCCCCATTTTACAGATGAGGTAACTGAGGCACAGAGAAGTTAAGTGGCTTGCCCAAAGTCACACAGCAGACAAGTGGCGGAGCCGCTATTAGAAGAAGCAGTGTGGCTCAGTGGAAAGAGCCTGGGCTTTGGAGTCAGAGGTCATGGGTTCGAATCCCTGCTCTGCCACTTGTCAGCTGTATGACTGTGGGCAAGTCACTTCACTTCTCTGTGCCTCAGTTACCTCATCTGTAAAATGGGATTAAGACTGTGAGCCCCACGTGGGACAACTTGATTCTCCTGTGTCTACTCCAGCGCTTAGAACAGTGCTCTGCACATAGTAAAGCTTAACAAATACCAACATTATTATTAGAACCTATGACCTGTGACCCCCAAGCCTGTGACCTTTCCACTAAGCCACGCTGCTTCTCAAAGTTAACCAAGAACACACAACAGGCAAGATATGAACCCGGGACTAAAATCCAGGTATCCAGACTACTAACCAGTACTCATTCCCCTAGTCCACACTTATCCTCCGTGCTGGAGTGCACTCTCCCAAGTGTTCACTATTGTCCTTTGAGCTCAGTACATAATAAATACTATTCACCGATTGACAACCAATGCATCAGATAGAAATGTCACTGAATCTGAAGCTACATAAAACATGTCTTTCTAGTCATTCATTTGGTTCATTCAATCATATTTATTAAGCACTTACTATGTGCAGAGTGCTTTACTAAGTGCTTGGGAAAGTACAATACCACAATAGTGACAATTCCTGCCCACGATGAGCTCACAGTCTAGAGGGGGGCGAGACAGACATCAATACAAATAAACAGACATCATTACAAATAAATAAAATTAGATATATATCCAAAATTACAGATATTTACAAAAGTGCTGGGGGGGGGAGGGGGAATAGCAAAGGGAGCAAGTCAGAATGATGCAGGAGAGAGTGGGAGATGAGGAAAAGTGGGGCTTAGTCTGGGAAGGCCTCTTGGAGGAGATGCGCCTTCAATAAGCCTTTGAAGTGCAGGGAAACTAATTTGTAATCAATCTGTGATACTGAGAACAGTATCAAGTGAGGGTGAACCATGCTAACCTGACTTGGTGTTCAGAGGAAAGTCCCAATACCCGGGCAAGTTGTGGAAGTTAACATTTAACATCTGCCTTGAGTCTTGGTAAGCCGCCTTAAAACGCAGTTTTGCCATGCTGTCTTTCAACTTATGTGGGGGAAGAGAGACCCTGTTCCAGGGAGAAGGGGCTTTTGTCTTTGGTCTGTCACTTTATTCATCACTTGCATCTGGCCCATAGAGAATCAATCACAAGGGGGAGTTTGATTAACCACAAATGAAACTTTTAGTGGGGAAAATTCCCCTTGGGCATTATATGGTCAGAAGGAGGATGAGCACAGCAGGCAACCCAGCTGCTATAATAATATTCATATTTATTAAGTGCTTACTTGGTGCCAAGGACTGTGGTAGGATCAGATCGAACACTGTCCTATTCCTACACAAGGCTCACAAGCCAAGCTATTTGTGTGTGTGTGTGTGTGTAGATCTGTACATACATATACTTGTGGGTAGGGAACACATCACTTCATTTTCATGTATTTACCAAACACCTAGTGTCTGTAGTGCACCAAAGTAGGTACTTAATAAATGTTGCTGAGGCTGCTGCTGTTACTACTATTAATAATAATGGCATCTGTTAAGCACTTGCTATGTGCTGAGACCTGTTGTAAGTGCTGGGGTAGATATAAGGTAATCAGGTTGCCCCACGTGGGGCTCACAGTTTTCATCCCCATTTCACAGACGAGGTGACTGAGGCACAGAGAAGTTAAGTGGCTTGTCCAAGGTCACATAGCAGACAAGAGGCAGAGTCCAGATTAGAACCCAAGTCCTTTGACTTCCAAGCCCGTTCTCTTTCCATTAAGCCACCCTGCTTCTCACTACTACTATTAATCCCAATATTGCTATTATTTATCGCATACCTACCGAATACTAGTCACTGTCTTAATAACAAGGGAATGCTCAACATTTTATCCAAGCTCCCTCTAGATTGTAAACTCGTCATGGGGCGGGAATGTGTCTGTTTATTGGTGCACGGTACTCTCCCAAGCGCTTAGTACAGTGATCTCCACACAGTAAACGCTCAATAAATACAACTGAAAGAATTAATGAGTGAATGAATCAGGCAGATCCTCTCCTGCCATTTGAAAGTATTGACCAGACCAGAATGCTTGTTTATTCCTTGCCAAAGCGTTTGCTGTCATTATTTTAAGTGTGAGTTAAGGTTGTTCCTATAAAATAGTCTTTCCACACTGAAAATAGAAACAGACATTAAATATGTGTTTTTACCTGCCCACGGGAGCTCAGCAGCATATTCCTTGAAGGCAGAGAAGTCTATCAACTTTATTGCATTGTATTCCCCCAAGTGCTTACTGCAGCGTTCTGCACACAGTAAGTGCTCAGTAAATATGATTGATTGATTGATTTGTCTATCCATAAATTAGATGCCATTCACTGATCTGTCTTCAGCACTGGTTTTGGACATCCTGTCGAGATGAATTAAAATTTCACGGGCTTGGACTACCTTTAAAGTGACAGGGTCTCTACCACCAAGTACGAAAATATACAGTTCAGTATCGATACTCGGCATCGGATTCGAGGTCATATAAGTGTCCCCATATGTTTTAGAAATAATTAAAGATTTATTAACGTTTTGGCCAGCCCCCGAAATATGAATATGTTTCAGCTGCTAAACATCTGATAGGTTTGAAATTTAGGAATATTATTATTGTTGTTGCTGCTGCTGTTTTGAAACTATACTCATGGAGAGGACAAAGGTGACATCCGATCTGGTGATCAAACGTTAGAAAGCACGGAATTGCCTTTCTTAAAAGCAAGGTCTTTTTAAAAATCAAAGAAAAAAATCAGTCGGACTTCTGTCATGCGATTTGCACTACCGAATGAGGATCGACTCCAGGCAAAACAATAAGCGATATTTTGATTGCTGGTTTAACTTTATAGAAAGTGTGAGGAGGTTCCTTATATTGGAAAGTCACCCTTTGCTTTAAGAGCACTCCCACTAATCCATTCTTTGTCTTTCACCCAGGATATTAGCTTCATTTTAAATAGGTAGGCGACCATTTGCTTAAATCCGAGGTAATTAGGCCTGGGAGCAGCTCATCAGGCGGGATTTAAATATCTATGGACGTTTTCGCCAATTCTTTGATGTTTTCTACAAACATTCCAGTATTCCCAGCCATGTGGAATTTTAGGCAATCAACCGCTTAGTTCATCTGGAAGTGTATTAACTAGCAGCGCGTTGGCCGGTTCCCACTTCCCTGGCGGGTTTACAGGCTACGCGGTTGAGCTCTTTCCTTTCTCGATAGGCGCGCTCTTTTGGACCGAAGAAAAGACAAATGGTCCCAAACACCCCACCGTTGGAGTTAGGAGATAATTTAGGGGCCCTCTGGGGCTCTGAGCCCGAGGATGCTGAAGGACGGTGGTCCAGGCCACTGTTAGCTTCGGGGTGACAAACACACCCACCTTCCAAGCCCTCAATTCACCAGATTCCCCCCAACCCAACCCCAGCCCCTCCTCCTCTCCTCCTCCTCCTTGTTCTCCAGGAACCTGCTTTCTTGCTGTAGCTCCTACACTGTAATTCTCCTGCGTTTCTGCAGGGATCTCGCAGTAAATGAGTCGAGGGGCTACTTTTCCTCCCGGTCACTGCCCGTGCCTTCCCCAGCACCTGCCTCTTCCATGCCAGCACGATGCCGCCCTTGCGCTTCTCTGGGCTACCCGGAGCATTCTGCGCTTCTCTATGTTGCCTTTACGCTCCCGGAGCTCTTTTCTGCACGGCCTGAACATTGCCTAGACGCCGGGCGCATCGGTGTCCGCTCTGCAGGCTGCCCGCGCCCTGAATCCTAGCGGGTTAAAGGCACGGAGGATGCAGATTTTTTCCCGGGGAGACAAATAACAAACAACAACCGAGGCCAAACCACAGCCGGACCTTGGCGATGGTTGTTAACTGCACAGAACAACGCGTTGCATCGAGCCAAGCTGAGCGAACGGTGGGGGGAGGGAATGGGGAGGAGAGGGAGAAGAGGGAACAGGGAGAACGGGAAAGGGGAAAGAGTAAGAGGGTCTCCCCCCAACTCCAGCAAGATGTATCTGTGTTTGCAGAGCTGCAACTCTCGGCCTGACAGTCCTTTTCCTGGAAGGAACAGGCACCGGGCAATGTGGATAGAGGAATAATAATAATGTAATAATAATAATAATCGCAATGGCATCTGTTAAGCACTTTCTATGTGCCAAGCCCCTTTCTAAGCGCTGGGGGAGATACAAGGTCATCAGGTTGTCCCATGTGGGGTTCACAGCCTCAAATCCTCTTTCACAGATGAGGTACCTGAGGCACCGAGAAGTTAAATGACTTGCCCAGAGTCACACAGTTGACAAGTAGGGGAGCCGGGATTAGAACCCATGACCTCTGACTCCCAAGCCCGCGCTCTTTCCACTAAGCCACGCTGCTTAGGAGGAGGGAATCAGTTTCCTCCTCTCTCCCTTCTCGAGGGTAAGAGCTTGGGCATCTGGAAGTGGCAGTGACAGAAAGGAGGGTTCTATCATAAATCACCCCGAAAAACATCCCAATCAGACAAGCGTCCTTATAATAATAATAATAATATTTGTAAAGCGTTTACTGTGTGCCGAGCACTGTTCTAAGCGCTATACCTTATCCATTCACCCCTCCAAATTCCTGCATCAGAGAGCAGCTTCCCGAAACATAAACACCTATTAGAGGCAAAATACAATTCATTCATTCATTCAGTCGTATTTATCGAGCGCTTACTGTGTGCAGAGCATTGTACTAAGCGCTTGACAATGCGAAGGCGGAAAATCAAAGGGGAGCTGAAAGGAGGTAGAGGACGAGGAGGAGATGGAGGACGAGGAGGAAGAAGAGGAGGCAGCCCTGTTAAGTGTCATCTCTGCACATCAAATGCACAAACTTCTGGAAACCGGGAATCTTCCCATCCAGGAGTTTGAGGAGTCGAGGTACTGGTGGTTTAGAGAGAGAACTCGGACTTAAGAAATAATAATTACGGTATTTGTTAAGCGCTTAGTATGTACTGAGCACTGTTCTAAGCGCTAGGGTAGATACAGGGTAATCAGATTGTCCCACGTGGGGCTCACTTTTTTTTTTAATCCCCATTTTTACAGATGAGGTAACTGAGGCACAGAGAAGTTAAATGACTTGCCCAAGTCGGTAAGACTAGAGCCCCGTTTCCACCTCCGTTCCAACTATTCCAGGAGCAGCAGGTGCAGGACAGCCCATTGATTGGAAAGCCAGAGAAGGATACTGGAGGTTTCTCTCTGCCGGGGAGAAAGAAGAGCTGTTCCCAAATGGAGCAAACCTGATGGCAAGAATGAGGGAGGGGATTTAGTTTTTTCTTTTACTTTCTTACTAATAATTGGGAAGCCTAAGAACGAAAACACTCCACAAGGACTCCCCCGCTAATGTAACATTATGACTGGGATAGAAAATGCAGCCCATACCCTTCGCGGTCAAATTCAGTGAGGAGTGTCTCCTCTTAGTTCTATCTTGTTTTTTTGTTTCTTTTATTTTAGCTTCTTAAAAAGCGGGCTTCTTGCCTCCTAAACGCAGGCGACCCAAAAGACTTTTCTGCTGTCCCCTTCCTAGCGTCACCCTGGTACTGCACGGTTTGTTGGGCGCTCAGTACACTCTCTGAGGATTACTACTACCTCTGTGGGCAGGGCAATGGTGAGAGATTCTCAAATCCATCTGAAGGGGTTGTTCCGGAGGAAAGACGGATTCGGGGTTGACCCTGCTTCCCGGACTGACAGGCCGCCGATCTACGTGTGCGTGCATGTGTGTTTGTGTGCCTGAGTGGACGTGTGACGTGTGTATTTGTGTGTCCGAGTGTGTGTGTGTGTGCTCGCCCTTTGGAAGATGGGACTGGAACAGGGAGAAATGGGACTCATTTTATTCACTGGGAAAGCAGGATTCCCGGTCCCGCTCACTCAGACACGTGTCTTTTACTCCACCCAATCCATTTCTTACGGTGATTTATGAAGCTCTTTGATCAGGAATGATTTTTTTTTTCTGTCTCAGCTGTACCAGATGACAGACGTTTCGGCTCCGATGCCCCTACCCACCCCCCACCCCCTTTCCACCTAACCCCCTACCTTGCGTTCTCCCCCACCCCGTACTCTCACCGCGAATTCCCTTCCCCTCTCCTTCTCTCCCCCATCTCCCTCCTTCCATTCATTCAATGGTATTTTCTGAGCGCTTACTATGTGCAGAGTACTGTACTAAGCGCTTGGAATGTACAATTCGGCAGCAGAGACAATCCCTGTCCAATAACGGGCTCACAGCTTCCATCCCCTTTGCTAGCTCTCCCGGCTGGGCGACCCATCCTCCTAAACGGTAACTATGGAAACGAGAACCAGGCGGGCGGGGGAGAGAGTCAAAGAGGACCCAGAATTGAGGCTAACAGGCCATCTCCTCGAGATTGCCCTGCTCAGCCCAGAGGCATCCCAAATCCGGGCCAGAGGACCTGCCTAGCTCCCAGCGTAGCTGTAAGTGCCAGAGCCCTCTGGAACCCGGGGGAGAAGGATTCCTTCTCCAGGGATTTCTTCGGAGAAGGATGAGCCCACATGTCATTCCGCAACTCGCAATGCCAATGTGGATCGTTCAGTTACCTGGAGGAACGATCTAATCGGTCTAACTACTCTGATTTAATTTAGGATGCCGTGTGGTTGAGGGGGTGGGGAGGTTAGGGGCCGGTGGGGGGGAGGGGATGAGAAGGGAATATCACATTACTTAGCCTCCTACTCCCTAATAGGTAAAGGAAAAGTATAGGCTCTGAAGCGGTTATTAATAGGAGTCCGTCCCCCCCCCCTTTTTTTTGGAAGTAGCATTTCATTAAAACCATATCCTGGAACAAAGAGTTGTTCTTTCATGTTCCTTTGCTTTGTTATTACTCTGACAGAACTTCTAAAAACAGGATTTTCCAAATCAAAGGATCAGTGGAGATGTCTTTTTTCCCCCTTGCCCCCACCCAACTTCTCTCGGTGTCATTATCCCTGATGCAGAGATTCCTGTTTCATTCTATATTCGGCCGGGGGACATTAAATAGCTGACTGTATTAAATATTGCAGACTCCAGCCTGGACTCCCTTTGAAAATAAGGGTCGGGGACTGAGCCTAACTTCACTGAAGGAAAATTGATCTAAGTGATGTGCTTGACGTCTAATTTTAAGGGTGAAGATTGGGCTAGGGCGGCGGGAGTGTGAAGGTATTTTCTTTTGGAGGATCTGCTTTATAGTGGTGTAAATACTTGAAATTTCAAAGGTGGAAGGAGAAGAGAGAGAAAGAGAGAGAGAAACTGAGATCTAGAAACAGAGAAAATGAAGAGGGAGAGAGGTGGAGAGATGAGAGAAGGAAAAAGAGGAAGGAAGAGATCTACCACATCAAATAAGATTTAACTATTTATCTTTCCAAACAATAAGCATCTTTCCAATGCCAAAATTAAAATCTGAAGTCCATGAACACCAGAGGGTGAATGTGAAGTGCCAGAGTGGAATGGTCTTTCTGTTGGAGATTAGCTCTGTATTGGCTGTCTTCATCAGCACACTCTCCATATATAACATCCCATTATCACTCAAGTGCTGATGTCTTGAGAGCTTCTATAACTTCAAAGATTACCTATCTAGTCTCTCTGCATTGGCATGTCCTTCAGGTGAAAAAGAAACGTCATTTAAAACTATAGGAAGATAAAACGAAACGGTAGGACACCGTTTTTAGGAGACGGAGTTCACTAAACCCATTGCTCTAGAAATTGGCCACATAGAAAAAAGATATCACGGAGGTCCTAGAGTAAGCCACACATGTCGAAGTGAATATCAGGAGGAAATAATCACCACTGCTAATTTCCAAGTGGTATGTGTGTCTGTGAGTGCGTGCGCGCAGTTACTTAAAGTATTTTTACTAGACAATATGCTGTACACCCAAAAGTAATAAATCTCGATTAGGATTCCCAAGGGACCCACAGATTGATGCATTAGAGGAGAAACGTTTTCAAAAAAAATCTAATTTTGTATATGTCTTTAATTATCAGCTCTAAATCTAATCTGAACAATTAAAATAAGTTTCAGATGAGATATCTCCTGGGAAAAGAAAATTAGGATTAGACTACAAAATCAAATGTGATATTTAATGTCTGGAGAAAACGTTTTTATTTATTTAGCCAGATTTGATACTAATATATACACACAGTGCCCATTATTCTTGCGCAAAATCAAACTTTTCGAAACACATCTGCACATAGGGTTTATGTGCAAGGATCTAAACCTGGATAAAAGTGAATTTAGAGTTAAAGAAAATCCACAGTTGCGACTCTTACAAGCAGGCATCTTTTTTTTTCCCTCAGGTAACAAACATATGCTATTCTTATGGTTAATCTTTTCAGAAGAGTTTTATGTTCTGACTTTTCCTCCACAAAGGCCCCAAAATGTCACTGAGATGATACTCATAATATTGACTCTCCATATTAGGGGAAAACCTCTATTTCTGGAAACACCTACATTAGACCTTTGAAAATCGGAAGATATCGTTATAAGATTGAAAAGGATCCGCTTATCATAATACTTCTGCCAAATGAAAGCAAGGGGAAAGGAATTAGAAAAACCAAGCAATGTTAAACGGCGGAGACTTTTTTGATTCTGTACACAACATTGACCTAAACAATTACGTAGACTGTTAGCCCCATGTAGGACAGGGATTGCGTCCAACCTGATTAACCCCTGTCTATCCTAGAATTTAGAACGGTGATTTACGTATAGTAAACGCTTAACAAATACCATAAAAATAACAACAGCACTAACCTTAGAAATCCCTTAACAGGTTTCATCAAACTCGTTATCTTTTTCGTTATAAATACCAACTCTCTTGTTCGAAAGGAGTAGGCTGTCCTACATTGGGGTTGGGGGGGTGGGGTCGGGGTAGGAGCAATCTGAAATTTAGAAAGAAGCCTCTCCTCTTGTCTTTCAGCCTAACCATGCATCTTGAAGTTTGAGCATCTGTCAGGAGTGGCATTCCCTTAGCTCTTCTTATCATCCACTACCCCCTTCAAAAAAGCAATTGATTAGTCTCAGCTTTTCCAAACCGAGATCTGATACTTTCCTCAGGATCAAACGTTCTTGAGAACCAGGGGGGTGATTTGGATGGTTTAAAAAAAGAAGAAGAAAAGGAAAAACAAAACAGAAAAACTAACAAAAACGTGACATCACGAGATCTCCAGTATTTATTCTTCACCTTTCCGTAAAACAGCATTTTAAAAATATAGAAAATGAGGAGAGTGATTTATGCTCCAATTTCCCTTCAAGTCTTTTCCTTCCTTGTATTTGGAAGGCGTGGTCCTATTTGCAAGTTATACATCTGTTCTCTTCACGTGACATTTTCATAAAAGCTCAAACATCTGGTCAAAATAAACGTCCTTCAGGTACCTGCTTAACTTTTCACATGTCAAACTCCTTTCACCTCTGAAACCTCCGCCCCCACCTTCCCTCGTCCCCGCCCCACCCCCTTCGCCACTATGGCTTTGTTCCTGGAATCGCTCTCTCTTGTTCTCACATCCCATTCATTCCCCCCACCGAACCCACTAACGCATTTCCCGTCCAGGGTTTTTTTTTTCCCCCGGTGGAAAACGGCCCCCCATTCCTAGCATTTCCAAACCTCTTCCCCCTTTTTTTTTTTGATCCCGCAAGACACATGAGTGCAACATCTTTGCCTCAAGATCAGTAGGTATGTTTTGATTTGGACTCCAGGCAGAATACCAAGTTTAGAAGCTAAATGCAAATCCCGAATTGGGTTAAGCTGAGGCCAGTCTCCCAAGTATAACTTCTTACGCGTGTATAACTTCTTACGCGTTGTTCTGGGCGTTATATATTATCCTGCTAAATCCTAAAACGAACCTAATGGTGCTGTTATTTTATAATTAGTGGTATCATTTTATTTTCTTTCTTTTTCAGGGGGTGGGAGATTTCATTCAGGGAAAATGATCTCCTGTTTAAATGAAAATACATTTGAACGGAGACAGTAATTTACATTCTTTCTTTTCCCTGGCATTTTGTTCCTCTCTTTTAAATTAGATCACTCGAAAGAAATGACCCTTATGTTCACATACATACACAAAAGCGAAAAAGAAAAAAGAAAAGGAAAAGCCCACGTAAACAATCAAAGCAACTCTTTCGAAATTAGCTGCAATCGACATGAAACGATCTCATTTCGGTTTTCCCCCTAAATCGTTCGCCATAATTTAGCGTTTTCTTTGAGGTTTTTAGACCATGTGCTATGGCCGTGGTTGTTATTATGGCGTTTGTACACAAGGTAAGATATTTATTATACTGACTTTATAAAATTGTACCCAACTTTCCCAAAGGCTTATCGCCTGGTACTTATAAAAGGGAGACTGTTTTCTATAAAAAAAGAAAGGGGGGGGGGGAATTTGTGCAAGTGATTTTAACCTGTTCCACCTTCAAGTGACCTGCCACATGCTCCTTCTTATTTTATAGACATCTGGGAATTCCATACATGCCTTAAACTCCAATTACACACCTTCTTCAAAGGACACGTGCTTTGATTTGCTAAGAACATAAAGTGGACTGAAGTCGTAGAGTTTGGGCAAACGTTAAAGTAAAATGCATCCTGTGCCATATTTACTGTTGTCCGACAAATAAAAAAAATCCTGTCGGACTTAAATCCCTAATTTGTTCCCCCTCTAGGCCCTATGAGGTGACGGACTTTGTGCCTTTTGACGAGTCGTCCAAGGATGCTCATTTCTCCAACCATAAGAGTTTTCAGACCGGCTCCGCTTGCGCTCGGATGGGTGCAGGGAAGAAGTCGCTCCCCGATGCAAAAAAAAAAAAAAGTCTTGAAAGGACTAGCCGTTTCCCTCCCCCTGGAAGGGGTTTATGAGTTTGGGGAGGGGTGTCTGTTTTTGTCCACCTCGCGTCCTGAGCCTGCCTCGGGTTGCCCCCGCCGCCGCTGTTGCTCCGGCTGTCCGCTGCTGCTGTTGCTACTGTGACCGTGTCCTGCTTTTGCCCTAAACGGAGTCGAGCCCGAGGTGACCGAGTCCCTGAAGAGCAGTCTCCACTTTCCACTTATCCCCCTCCGCCCTTTCACCACCCCCCCCGACCCCCTTCCTTCCAGTTCCATGAGCTCCCACGCCCCCCACTCAGGATGTTCTCCTTCCCCCCACCCTCCTCGCAGGTGAGCCCCTGGTCCCCCACTGAATTTCGTTTGGGTTTCCGAAGCGTTTGTTCCCCGCAGGTTTGTTTGTTTTTCTTAAAATTACAGATGCAGGGAAAACCGCCTGACATCATGAGAGCAGGACAAACGCTCACTTTGAAGGATTCTTGGGCAGGACTTCAAGTGAAATCATATGCCTGAGAAGAATTTGATACTGGACTAGAGAAAATAACTAGTTCTGAGGTTGCCAAACCATGGAATGCGCAAAATGCTCCACTTTCTTGCAAAAGGCCAAGCGTCCCTTAAAATCTGCATTTAAGAAACTGAACCTGAAGGTCTCGAGAGCCAAAGATCTTGTTCCAACGTTCCGTTAGGAAAGGCTCTACATATTGTCTCTTTCGTTTTATTAAACTCTGGTGAGGGGTTTTCCTTTTCCGTCTCCCTCCTGCAACCCCCTCAAACACATGCTTCTTTTATTTTTTGTCACTGCAACAGCTCATGAAGTGCCACCAGGATTTGGGGAACATACATGAACCGCTAGCGAGGAAATTAAGACGAAAACGGCGCAAGTATAGTTCGGTTACTGCTGCCTCTTATGGAAATTCCATTCATTGGCCATAGTCCTTGAAAATAAGATTAGAAATCATTATGTCCTAGGTAGAGGTAACTGTCTACTTCAGGAGGAGGTTCGAATTCCCAGAAGACAATTCAATATTTTTCTTCACTGAGGCTACTCTGACTTAATGGATTTTGGCTTTAGTGCAGGGACCCTGAGCCCATGCAAACACAAATTGTAAAATGGGAAGGGTCACACCGAACTTCTGAAACAGGATTACCTCCCTTGATTCATTTTTTTTCCACTTTAAAGGCAGTGTAGAAGAAGCAGAAATAAAAATCGCCAATACTAATGGGGGAAGAGAGGGGAAATTAAATATTTTTGTTTGATCATATGATAGGGCAAGAATACAAATAATTTTCTCATTTTCCCCCACTTTCCTTAAAAGGCGAGGTTTAAATACCTTGGTCCCTGCTCCTATAAAGTAACGTGAAGATTTATTCCACAAGGATTTCCCTTGTTGGAAAAGTTAGGATTTTTGATGCAGGGTATCCAGGGGACTTTATAATCGCATTGAATAAATAATTCTACAGTGATTTCTCTAATTCAAACTATACCTACTCCCCAGCAGTTACCTCACTGTTGCCCTCTTTCATCTGCACATTTAGGGGAGACGGTCCATTTTCAGTTTGGTGCTGTTTCTCTATTTCTTCCTAAACAAGCGTTTGACATCTAAATGTCCCAAAATGGTCCACGAAGACAGAGAAAAAAAAAAAAAAACAAGGGGAAGACTGTGAGCCCGCTGTGGGCAGGGATTGTCTCTGTTGTTGAATTGTATTTTCCAAACGCTTACTACAGTGCTCTGCACACAGTAAGCGCTCGTTAAATACGATTTAATGAAATGAATGAAAGATAAAATATGAGCCAACTCTTTCTTCGCCGCCCCCATCGTCAGAGGTATGAGCAAAAGATTACCTTCTCCCTACTTTTGTGGCCGGGGCGATTGGGGAGGGGGAGGAAAGAGAGAAAGAGAAGGGGGCCGGGGAGTCTCTCCTGGAGGATGCATGTGAAGAAATCTGAAATATCAAAAGGTCAGATCGAGGTGGGGTGAACCGGACAATCTTTCGCGAATCGAGCTAAGACTAGCCAAAAGCACATAAACCCCATCCCTTCCCTCTTCCCGATCTGATCGCCCACTTCCCCTTCCCTCAGACACACACACACTTTTCCCTTCTTATTGATGTTTGATAGTGGACCACCAAAACCCAAATCCAATTTTCAAAGTCCTCACTAATCCCTTAATATAAACAAACGCTGCGGGCTTTCTACTGTAAACATTGCGCACTGGTCTAAAATATGCACAATATTAAATTCATAATACTGCTAGGTCAGCAATATATGGTAATATGTGGATATGGAAACAAAAACATTCAGGCAATAAAGTAACCTCAACCTGAGCTAAGCAAACACGATCTGTTTTGGATAAACACACAGTATTTGCCATGGACATTGCCTAAATCTGTGCAGCAAAAGCAATTTTTAGTTTACAACCTTAATCACGTTTCTGAGCAATAAAGTTTGATAGAAGTTGCTCTTCGTTAAGAATTAGATAAATTGTGTAAACACCCTCTTTCCTGTAATATGAGCAGATTCATCAAAGTCTAAAACCTTCTTTCCCAAATAACCAGAATGAAATAAAATTCAAGCGTGCCTGGCAAGAGTTGAGGTTTGCTTTGCTTTTTCAAATTTCATAGATATGTCAGAGCAGAAAAAATATTATTGGATGAAACTAGTTTAAAAAGACTACAATAGCTTCGATGTCTGGGCTAGAAACTGGGTATTTTAGTATCTAAAACGTCCCCCCCGCCCCCGCAAAAGTGATCTAACCCAGTAAAAGTGCTGATCAATACTTCCTTACAGTCCAGATTTTACTTTGCCTTTGAACCCTTCAAGAGACGAGGACAACGCATTTTCATGTAGGCTTAACAATTACGCACCCGGTATTATCAAATTTTCCTTTCGCAGGAACTTTACCGAATCATGGTACCTGCATTTTGTTCTTGAAACAACATTCTTTGAAGCTCCCCATTCAAAACATACATTTGTCTGCTGCACTCAATAGATACCATTGACTTTTTTTCTTTTGGTGGGGGTGGGGGGATCTCTTCTAATCGAGAGACCACGTTTTTTTCTTTAAAATAAAAAAAAGGAGGAGCAAAAAGAACAGAAATTTTTCTTCCAAAGCGACAGGAGAAAACCGTTAGTTTCATCCTGAAAGTATAAGTTTAACTGTCTTCCTCCAGAACTTACACTGCTGAATAAAAAAAAGCCACAAATAAGGTTATGTTACGTAATGACCTGATAAGAGATAAAGAAGAAATCACCAAAAAGACCAGTGAGCACCACCAAGTAAAGTAATAGTAAAGCTGTCTCTATAAATAACATGCCTGTGTCTGTCAGTAGCTAGTTTATTTGAGTTTTTCGCCCCGTTTGTTTATATTGGTGGCCCCTCTCTCCTGGGTGTCCTTACAACTAAACAAGCAGGTATTTATCTCCAGCTGAACCCTGCATTTTTCATATAGACCAAACTTAAAGGTTCTTAAAATTTCAATCGTATTTCTTTATTGCAGAAAAATAATATACAATGATATTTACAAAACAATCATAAAAATATGAATGCATTTAGACACCGGATCTATTTGCATTTTAACATGGATCATCAATAAATAAATAGAATGTTGTTTTTGTAATTTTAAAAATTTTTTTTCTCAGAGGAAGAATAAAAAAAAGGAAGTCACCAGATTAGGTTTTCGTATGGCAGTTTTCATCTCATCTCTAAAGTTTTTTTTTTCTTTTTAAATTTGCCTCTCATTGTGACCATTTAAAAATGGAGAAAGTCCACAATACTATGTCTTTCCTTTCAGTGGCTGGTAGGCACGACCTCTTGGGAATGCATGCATGCATGAAAAGAAAATAAAAAAGTTTAATTCCAACATTCTTCGTCAAAATGAAAAAAATAAAATAAACAACAACAACTGTTCAGACTTCTATCAGAATGTAGAGATGTGTGGATAGTGCCGCCGCCCCGCTGAGTAGCCACTGTCCAAGGCCCCTTCTCGCTTTCTCTTTT
This sequence comes from Ornithorhynchus anatinus, assembly GCF_004115215.2. Lineage (NCBI taxonomy): Eukaryota > Metazoa > Chordata > Mammalia > Monotremata > Ornithorhynchidae > Ornithorhynchus > Ornithorhynchus anatinus. Next base: position 61,064,975 of record NC_041735.1, on the reverse strand, counting down.
AAGTTCCCCACGCCCTGTCCCTTTTGATTTGGGCATAGCTCTTTTAACTTCCAAGAAAATCCTTGGCAAACGTTAAAAAATGGTATCCAGCATCAGAGTCTCTAGACTGTCCATTTACTCCTTCTCTGGAAACAATGCCATCTGTAAAAATCCAGGGGAGGGGGGGAGGGGGGAGAGTTTATTATTGGAAACAAAATTATTTATCTTAAATATATATACATATATAAAGTATATGTGTATATATATATATATACATATATATAGTTATAGATATATCTGCTGCTACTTTCTGGCGCACTGCCCTGAAGAAGTCTTTTTAACACCCAGGGACAAGAGGAAATTCGTGCAGAGAAATGAGGGATGTGGACTTTGGGAACACACGTTTGTAAGCCGAGAACCTCTAAACTACTCGAAGCACTTGTAGCTGTCTTAAACTCTTGTCTATCTGTGTGTTCTCTCTTTCTGTCTCTCGCTCCCTGCCCCCGTCCTCCCCTGTTCACACTCTCTGAGGATTCCTCCTCTACACGCAGAAAGCGGGGCACCTAAGAGGATTTGGGGGGACGACCTCTAGGAAGGGGGGTGCAGTAGCAGCAGCAGTAGTAGTCGAGGAGGAGCAGGAGTAGTCGAGGAGGAAGGGGAGGAGGGGGAGGAGGGAGAAGAGGAGGAAGGGGAGAAGAGGAGGAAGAGAAGGAAGGGGAGAGGAGGAGGAAGGGGAGGAGGGAGAGAGGAGAAAGAAGGGGAGAGGAGGATAGGAGGACGAGGAGGAGGAGGAAGGGAAGAGGAGGAGGAAGGGGAGAGGAGGAGGAGGAGGAGGAGGAGGAAGGCGAGAAGAGGAGGAGGAGGAGGAGGAGGAAGGCGAGAAGAGGAGGAGGAGGAGGAAGGGGAGAAGAGGAGAAGGAGGAAGGGGAGAGGAGGAGGAAGAGGAGGAAAAGGGGCGGAGGAGGAGGAGGAGGGAGGGGAGAGGAAGAGGAGGAGGAGGGGCGGCTGTCACCTGAGCGGAGGAGAGGCTTGGAAGGAGAGAGGAAGAGTCGGTTCCTTACCTAGGCGCGGTGGGGTCGTTGGAGGGGGAGTGGGGGCCCGGGCCGGCTAGTGGGATGCCGACATGGACCAGGCGCCCTCCATCCTCCAAACGGAGAAGGCGTAGCTGAGCCGCTCGTGGGCCACATAGCTGCAGCTTGCCATCTTGGAGTCCAGCTCGTCGCTCTGCAAGACCTGGTAGAGGAAGTCGATGTACCTGGCGGCCAGTTTGAGGGTCTGGATCTTGCTGAGCTTGTCCGAGGGCAGCGTGGGGATGATCTTGCGCAGGGCGGCGAAGGCTTCGTTGAGGGACTGGGTGCGCTGGCGCTCCCGCACGTTGGCCATGACCCGCTGGGTCTGCAGCTCCTCGTAGGACTGGGGGCTGCCGCCGCCGCTGCTGCTGCCCCCGCCCCCGCCGCCTCCTCCGGGCAGTCCTCCGCCTCCTCCGGGCAGTCCTCCGCCTCCGCCGGCCCCGGCGGATTTTTTGCCTCGCTTGCCTTGGGCCGGGCTGCCGGGCTCGTCCGTGGTTCCTCCCGCTCCTGCCGCCGCTCCTCCCGCACCTCCTGCTCCTCCCGCACCTCCGGGTCCTCCCGCACCTCCGGGTCCTCCCGCACCTCCCGCAGCGGCCCCTCCGCTCCTCCGGCTGGATCTCCGCTTGCGGGCTCCGCGCTTGCCCCCGGGGGGCTGCGGGTGCGACGGCGGGGGCGGGTGCGGGTGCGGGGGCCTGGGCGCGGGGGGCCGGTCCTGCTCCTCGTCGCTGTTGCTCAGGCTGTCGTCGGCGGGGGAGACTGGAGAGCTGGACGCGTCCTGCATCATCTCTTGCGCGGACCCGCGGAGGCCGAGGGGGAGGAGGAGGAGGAGGAGGAGGAGGAGGGAGGGAGGAAAAAAAGGAGGGAAGGAGGAGGAGGAGGAGGGAAGGGGAAGGGGGAGGGGGAGGGGGGAGGAAGGCTGCTTTAACCCGCCAGCTTCCCCCGCACTCCGACCCTCTCTCCCTTCCCCACTGGCCCTCCCGCGGTCCTAACCCGAGAGGAGGAGGAGGAGGAGGAAGAGCTGGGGGAACTTGGGGGAGGGGGGAGGGAGGGGGAGGGCCGGAGGGGGAGGTGGGAATGGCACCGCGATCCCCCTCCCCGAAAGAGAAAAAAAAAAAAAAGCCAAACTTTCCCACCCCACCCCCCCCCCCGGGCCCAAACCCTCCCGATCTCTTCGAGCCCGCGAGGTGCCTGGGAGCTGGGACGGAGTTGCAAACTTGGAGGCTCTTATAGCTCCTGCTGGCGGAAAGTTTCGGGGCGGCCGTGTCATTGGCCTGACGTGGAGAGGAGGGACTTTTCGTCGTTTTGGAGGAAAGTTTCCGCTCGGGCAGCCCCCTCCCCCCTCGCTTCTCCCCGCCCCCCAAGTCCTCCTTCGCCCGCGTCCATCCTTTCTCTCGCCTCAAACCCTTGCAAAGTGGGTCTTGCCCTCCCGGCCCTGCCCTCCCTCCACCGGGCCCTGCCCTTCCTCCTCCGGATCTTTTCGGGGCTGCGGAGATCTGGGCGATCCGGTGGGCCGAGGCAACCCCGCGGTCCCCGGGGGGATCCACCCGGCTTCTTGTCCCCACCTCGGGGGGCGGCCGCCCCGAAGGACCGACAGGCCTGGACCAGCTCCGTTTGCAGCAGCGGCAGCAGCCGGCAACCAGCCTAATCCTTCCTACCCCCTCTCCCTCCCTCTCTCTCTCTCACTCTCTCCTTCTCCCCTTTCTTCTCCTCCCGCCCCTCTCTCTTCTCTCCTCTTCTTTCTCCTGTTTTCTCTCCTCTCTCTTTCTCTCTCTTCTTCCCTTTCTTCTCTTCCCGCCCCTCTCTCTTCTGTCCTTTTCTCTCTCTCCGGTCCTCTCTTTTTCTCCGGTTCTCTCTCCTCTCTCCTCCTTTTCTCTCTCCCTCCCATTCTCTCTCTTCCGTTCTCTCTCCTCTTTCCTTCTCTCTCTCCCATTCTCTCTCTCTTCTGTTCTCTCTCCTTCTCTTTCTCTCCCGTTCTCTCTCCTCCTTCTCTCTCTCTCTCTCTCTTCTGTTCTCTCTCCTTCTTCTTCTCTCTCCCATTCTCTCTCTTCTGTTCTCTCTCCTCTCTCCTTCTCTCTCTCCCGTTCTCTCTCCTCTCTCCTTCTCTCTCTTTCTCTCCCGTTCTCCCCCTCTTTCTGTTCTCTCTCCTCTTTCTCTCCCGTTCTCTCTTCTGTTCTCTCTCTCTTTCTCTCTCTCTCTCTCTCTCTCTCTCTCTCTCTCTCCATCCCCTATCTCTCTTGTTCTCTAACCACCTTTGTCTCTTTCCCCCTCCCCATCAATCCCCACTGTAGTCAGGGATTGCAGAGAAGAGGCTGAGAGGTGCGTCGAGCGAAAGGATTCCCTTCCGGGCATCGGATCCTCTGCCTCTGCCTTGGAGATGCCCATTGCAAGAGTTTCTTGTGTTGGGTGGGATAACGGACTTTCCTCCACTGCGGGCTCGGATGTGCGTGTTCTTTGCCTAGTCACACATGCACAGGAAGCCGGTGTGTGGTGATCCTCGTGATCTATCGCACTGATTTCCTTTCCACAATTGAGACTAGAGTCTCCCAGACATACGCCTAGAATCCCTGGTGTCCCAAACGCGGAGATTTTGTCACCAGATGACCTGGAGAGTGCAGAACTCCACTGTTCTATTTCCTTTCGGGAGGTGAGAGGGAGAGACAGACTTGTGGAATAGAAAGAGAGTTAGAGGTAGGCAAAAAAGAGAGAAACAGAAAGAGGCAGACCGACAGAGGGGGAAGAGAAAGGAGAGAGAGAAAGAGAGAGAGAGATTAAAGCTCATCGTGCCTGATTATGTCTTCTAGGAAAATGACACCATGACATTTTCCCTTGTTTTCCATGGGCCCAAATTAACGGTCCCCCTGCCTCTCGAGAGCAGGTGGTCTGTCGTTTAAGCGACAATTTAGAGCAGAAAGAAAATGGGATTAAAATTGCGTAAAGTAAATGTGATTTCTTATTTGAAATAACCGTAAAAAAATCGGGAGAAATGGCTAGAGAAGGTGATTTAGACTTCACCCGGATGCAAGCAGGAGCATAATGCTCTCGGGTTCAGTGACCAATTGTAGAATCATCCGCTCATTTCCACATCAGGGTGAGGAGGACGAAGGAAAGGATGGAATTCAAACTGGAACGTGGCAATAGTTCGCAGAAGACAGTTTTTTGCAGGTAGAAAAGGAAAAATGTGGGAGGGCAGGCCTCTGGAGGACAAGGAGCGCACAACGATTTGAGCGAGTTAACCTTTCCCGCCCGCTCTCTTCTTCCGAAGGAAGCGCGAAGGTCCCCGCTGGGGACTCCTCAAGTCGAATCATCCCATTCCTCGGGGCTTCAGCTTTCGCCCCTGTGAGCTCTCCCCCAGCCCCAGCCGGTTGACCCGACTCGTTGCATCTTTCCGCCCCTCCATATTGCCCCAAACTCTCAGCCACGAACTTCCCGAAGCTCGCCTGAGTAATTTGGGCCTCGCCAGGTAGCTAATTATCTCACTTGGAGGGGTTGGCGGGTTGCGGGGGTAGGACGAGGTCGCCCCAGGTCATTGACTTTTGTGCTGCATGGGTGAGAAAATCTGGATTTTTAATTGCTCAACTGGTCCCCTTTCTTTATTTCACTCTATGCAGATTAATTGACCTGCTGCCCTAGGTAAGGCCATATTTTTAAATGACAGCCTGATCAATCAATCAATCAAGCAAGCAGTGGCATTTATGGAGCCCCCTACTCTGTGCAGAGCACTGTGCTCAGCGCTTGGGTATATGCCTTAAAGCAAGTAGGCGAGGTCCCCGAATTTGAGGATCTTAAAATCTAGCGAATCTATCAATCAGTACCATTTATCGAGCCGCTGCTGTGTTCAGAGCACTGTACTAAGCACTTGGGCATATACAACAAAGTAGGTACAGTCCCTGCCCTCAAGGAGTTTAAGATCTAGTGACTCAATCGATCGATCAATCGATAATATCTATTGAGCGCCTACTGTGTGCACAGCACTGTTGTGAGTGCTGGGAGAATACAATAGAATAACTCCATATGATTCCTGCCCTCAAAGATCCCGCAATTTAGAAGGCAGACTGACAATAAAATAATAATAATTACGGTATTTGTTACGCACTTACTATATGCCAAGGACTGTTCTAAGCGCTGGGGTAGATACAAGGTAATCAGGTTGTCCCACGTGGGGAGCACAATCTTAATCCTCATTTTACAGATGAGGGAACTGAGGCACCGAGAAATCAAGGGGCTTGCCTAAGGTCACCCAGCAGACAAGTGGGGAAGGCTGGATTAGAACCCACGTCCTCTGACTCCCAAGTCCGTGCTCTTGCCATTAAGGCACGCTGTTTCTCTTAATGAATGATAGGGAGAAGGAGGTGAGAAAAGGATTGAGTTGATTCAACCTGGCCTACAGCGTTTGTTCCTAAAGCATCCTAAATCTCCTCAAAGCCTAGTTTGCAATATTACAGCGTTTCCCAGAGGGTGGCTATCAAGGGCGCATCTTCATTGTCCGACTGGGAAAAAAGGAGAAAGAAGTGCCAGCTCTTTGATTGGCAGTGTCATTTTGGGGCTCTCTAAAACAGCTCCTCCTCATTAGCATCTACATACTTCCAAGACACACGCCTCTGCTGACGATGGAGCTGCGCTCTGTCCATCGGACAATTCCTTGTGAGACGCTGGTTTATTCCGATTTCTTTCCATTTTCCTCGAATACGATTTACTTCACCTCTCGGAGTGTCTTCTGCGGGAATCTGAAACCGTGATTTGATTTTCTTTTGCGTCTTTCAGAACAAAGAAATCGGTATAAGATTCAAAAAAGGATTTGGGGAAAATGTGGAAGCCGAGGCGTTGGACTAGAAATGGTACCTGTCCGAGGGGAAAGAGTTAAAGGGTTGCTGATGGAGGGGAGGGAAGGGGTGGGAAGGGGGAGAGGAGAGAGGGCGCCAGGTAAGGAGGAATTGAATAAAGAAAGGTAGGAGGGAGGGAAAGTGAGAGACGGTCCAGAATAAGCAAGTAAAACGGTTTAGCCTAAAAGGATGCAATTAACCAGCCTGCTTGTGAAATCATTAATCTCCATGACTGGTTCTTAAACAAGTGACACAAATCGTTCACCAGGGCATTGAACTTCGAGTGAGGCAAAGTGCTTCGGGGCCGTCATGATGAGAGGCGCGGCCGAGGTTGAGTATAAGCCCTTATCGTCCATCGTCCCTAGGGGTGGAGGGCGTATGTGACACCCCTAAACCCACTTTCCTCCTCTGCCTCCTAGACAACGAAACCCAGAGGGAGATCAATTAAACATTTTGGACTTTATGAACTTGGAAGTGCCCCTGGAGTGGCACTGCAGGAACAGAAAGAGGACACTTCTAACCGCACGGTGGTCAACGGTGGCAAGGATTAACTCATCTTTCTGGAGAGGTCGCGTTTGTCCATTTTGTGTATCATGCGAAATGCTCTTTTCTTAACTGTACGGGGACGGGGGCGGGGCAGAAGGAGAGGGGAGTGTTTCTGTGACAGTTTCATTAGCCCCAAATCCTCCCTCGCTTTCTAATATGATTATAATGTCCGCATAATAATGTATAATATCATGCATGATTATACAAAGAACGAATTAAAGATGAATTAATAAGCCACTAGTCACCACCTGGAAAAATAAGAGAGTCCTTTAATATTCTGACAACAGAAAAACAAAATGCTTGTATCTACCCCAGAGTTTAGTAAAGTGCCTGACACATAATAAGCGCTTAATAAATAGCATAAAAAACCCCCTCCATTTGCAAATCGTATTCATTAATATGTTGTAGGGCAATATTCAGAATAACTGTTTAACTTGCTGCTGAAGAGCCCATATCATCTTAACTCCCTAGGTTTCCTCACTTGAAATTTCTCTTTGGACCTGAAGTTTTTACATTAAAACTATGCTTAATTTTGTGATTGAGGCTACAGACTAGCTGTCTTTTTGATGCGCGATGAAGGTTTGGTAAAATCACTTTGGTTTTTTTAGAGTTAGGAGAATTAACAAAAATGCTTTATGCTTTTTAAAAAAAGTTTCCTTTTTTTTTTTTGGCACTTGGATAACTCAAGACCAGCTTTGTTTTCAGACTGCAAAGTTGGCCCACTTGTAGTCCTGTGCAAGGAATGTGTGCTTGTGTTAAAGTCTGAAAAAAAAAGTTTAGAAATAACAACGTACGAAATCACAGCCTAAGCACAGGAAAGAAATACACTAGTGTCCTTACCAATTTAAGAGCACACTGGAACTTCCTGACAAGGAATTTCAGATATTTCACCTGCAGACAAGGGGAAGTAATCTGATGTAGAAGACTAAAACTTTAAAGTGAAACTTGCTCAGAAGCACATAAAATGCATTTAGAACTTGATTTTTATAAAGGGAGGGCACATTTTTTTCTTAGATCGCTAAGAAAAAATTCTCTGAGCCTTCTACCTGCTCCTTAGGCAATAGTTTATACAAGTTAGGCATTACAACCTCCAGACCCCTAGTAATACAGCTTGATGAATGAGGGTAGCCTGGAATGTACAGAATCTGAAGTTGACTACTTATTCGAATCTGACCTTATAGTCTGAACGTCAGATATTTTGTCAGTTTTCAAAGTACAAAAAACACAGTGTTGTATGTGGAAGACCTCTCCCGATCCAACAAGGTGGGGGGTGAGGGTGGGGGAAACGTTTGAGTGTGGACTACTGTCTGAGTAATCCTAAAAAAAACAACTTGTCTCTGAGGGGAATCCTAATAGTAGCATCTGTTAAGCCCTTACTATGTGCCAAGCACTGTGCTAAACGTTCCCAGGCCAGTCCTCATTGTAATGATTTTGTTGGAGAAAGTTCTTCACAAATAAAATAAGCTAGTTGACCATCTTAATATCATTGTCCCTGTTCTTTAAAGGTAAGAAAAAAAATAGTTGATGTAAATGTACAACATAAAAGAAAGATCTCAGGTAGCTTATAACAATTAATTTGCCCATTGGAATATAAAATAAGTGCAAATAACACTACAAATTAACCTAGTTTTTTTGAAATGTTTAACTTTTACACTTCTTAGTGCAAAGAGAATCCAAAACTGATAGGTTTCAATAAAGCTTCTGAAAAGCCTAAAGTGAAGGAAATGAGCAGAAGGAGAGAGAAGAGACAATATTAACTATTCTGGACGAAATTTGGGGATTTGAGTTCCAGTGTCCACTTCTCAACTAAGGGTTGTAACTCTGAACTGAACTAGACATTCAGCCTGTCTGTAATCCAGTTGCCCCATCCTTTAAAAAGGATTTCTGCAGTTTCAAGAGGATCTAGTCGTGATGGATGAAATATTGTTGGTAAATACTGTGAGTCTATTATAATGTGGCACATAAAAACTTTATTAATACTAATTATAAGGACAAGTTAATATTATCTAACTTTATTTTACCTTTCAATTCATCTTTTTATCTTCATATTGGTTCTTTTTCAAAAGTCAATTTCAATTATTTTAATTCTTTTAAATTAAGTAAGAAAAGGAGAAGCTACCTTTGGGCACAATTCGCACGTTTTTCTTCATGTTGACAGACCACTTCTCTCCCCATTTTCAAAGTCCAATTAAAATCACATCTCCTCCAAAAGGCCATCCCAATTTAGCTCTCACACTTCCCTATCTTAATTCTCCCTTCAGTGTCGCCTATGCGTTTAGGACTGTTCCGCTAAAGGCCTTTGATATTTACTCCTCCCCCAGCCTCTCAGCCCTTATATACACACCCATCTGTAATCTATTTTAATGTCTTTCTCCCCTTCTAGTCTTTAAGATCCTCCCTCTAGACTGTAAATTCGTTGAGGGCAGGGAATGTGTCTATTATACGGTTATATTGTACTCTCTCAAGCGCTTAGTACAGTGCTCTTCACCCATATGCGCTCAACGTAGATGATTACTTGATTGATTAATTGTGGTCAGGGATTGTCTATACCTACTCTTTTACATTGTACTTTCTTCCCCATCGGTTAGTGCGGTGCTCTGCACACAGTTAAAGCTCCATAAATACCATTTATTAATTGATTGATGTTGTCCTTCAACGATATGCAAAGTATAATACTTTATCATGCAGGTAGTATCCAAGTCCCTTTTCCCTACTGGAATATTTGGATCACATTTAACTTTCGAAGAAAACGTGTTGCTTGTTGTATTAGCAGTGACCACAAGAGGACACAATTTCCCATGGAACTCTGGAAAAAAAAAACGTGACTTCGGAAGAGCAAAGTCCGAAAAATAGACTAGAGAACTAAGAGAAAAGAATACTTTTGCAGCCGAGGTCAGAATACCTAGAAAAGTGTTTCTATATAAATTGAATCAATGCTGTTCCTGCTTAAACTGTATTTAATACCATAAAAATACATTTTACATTCAATATTTTCAGACGTTGACACTTGATCATCATTTTCTTAAATACACGTTTTCTCCTTTGGCGAATCGTCTTAGATAGCCATAACACATTCATGGAAACACTATAACGTCATTCAGAAATATTTCTGGGGTTAAGGATGGACACTGAGGACATTCTGGGTTTAAGGACGTTTTCATTGTAAGACACTAGAAAAGGGTTTGATAAATATTACTCTGTAGCCTGAAGTTTCTAATTTTCTTTGCAAAGTTTTTTATATTAAAAATAAATTTCATGTTATAAATATTATACCAGCATCTTGGAGATATGTAACAACTTTTATTGCACTTGTTCAAATTTGAAGATGATGTGTTTTGAGGTAAATAATAATTGTGGTATTCGTTAAGCACTTAATATGTGCCAAGCACTGATAGAAGATAATCAGGTCCCACATGGGGCTCACAGTCTAAATAGGTGGAGGACAGGTATTGAACTTCCATTTTAGGGATGAGGGAACTGAGGAACAGAGAAGTGAAGTGACTCACTCAAGGCCACACAGCAGTCAAATGGCAGAGCTGGGATTAACCCCGATCCTCTGACTCTCTGGCCCATGCTCTTTTCACTAGGCCACAATTAATCAAGCACCCAGTACAATGTTATGCAACCTGCCAGAGCACAATATGTACGCGCTGATGGAGTCTTCCATCAGGAATGACAAATGTCAATGGACCCTGGAAAATCTTTGTCACTGCTAGCCGTGCCCACTGAGATATGGTGGTACAGGACACTGTGAAGCGTGAGTCAGATCTTCAGCCATGCTAACCAGCTATCGTGAGAACTGGGACTGTTTCGCTGGGCTATGGTGGTTTTGCCTAAACCCGAATCACATTCTGCTAAACTCGCTTTCCTTCCTTCTCTTTCTGCAGTGAACAGACCCAGCCCCCTCCCACCCTCCCAGGAATTCTGATAAGTAGGAGAGTCGTCAGCTGGTTGTGTTGATGGTCAATAGTCAGCTGGAAATCTCCAGCCCTCCCTGGTCCCAGATGGACACCACAGGGTCAGGTGGAGGCCTCTCAAAGCCTGATAATAATAATAATAGTGGTATTTGTTAAGCACTTACTATATGCTCAGGCACTGAACTAAGTGTGGGATGGATGGAAGCAAATTGGGTTGGTCATAGTCACTGCTCCACGGGGCTCACAGTCTTAATACCCATTTTATAAGTGAGATAACAGAGGCACAGAGAAGTGAAGTGACCTGCCCAGGTTCACACAGCAGACAAGTGGAGGACCTGTAATTGAACCTGTTCAGGCCATGAGGACACCTAGTTGAGCCAGCTGATGCCTGTCTAGGAACATCAATCAGCCACTGGGAGGTACCTGTGAATCCTATGTCTATCCAGAAATTTTTGCAAGATTGAATCATATTTACAGAGTTGTTTGAGACATTTAAAGGGAAGGTCCTGCCTTGTCTTATGCCATCCAGGCATCTCCGACCTCTAGCAACGCCATGGATACATCTCTCCCAGAACGTCCCACCTCCACCTGCAGTCGTTCTGGTAGGGGATCCATAGAGTTTTCTTGGTAAAAATAAGGAAGTGGTTTACCATTGTCTCCTAATGCACAGTAAACTCCAGTCTCAGCCCTTGACTCTCTTGCATGCTACTGCTGCTCAGCACAGGTGAGTTTTGACCTTGTAGCAGTTTGCCTTTGACTCACTAGCCACTGCCAAGCTGGAATGGAATGGGAAAGAGGCCTCTGCTTGACTCTCCGTCCCATAGTCGAGAACGGTAGAGTATTGGAAACTCTCCAGGTGTGACCTTGAGAGGGGAAAAGGAAAAATAAGATAAATAATTCAAACTTTCCACTGAAAAGTTTGGGTGAAGAATTTGGGGCTTATCCTCCCTGTCTGGACAGAACTGGACAGAATATATGGGCATTCCACCTAACCTGCTGCTAGATTGGCCTTCATCCTTGTGAGCTATTAAAGACAGGGACAGGATATGAGCCAGCTCAAAGTTATGATGATAGTAACTATATAGAATACAAAAAATGGAGTATTTTTAGCTAAAAAGAAATTTCAGATTTAGGCCAGATTAGTATGTGTTAGTATAGTTATATTAACTCTATGGAAATCTTATGGAGAAGCAGCATGGCTCAGTGGAAAGAGCCCGCTTGGGAGTCAGAAGTCATGGGTTCTAATCCCGGGTCTGCCGCTTGTCAGCTGTGTGACCTCGGACAAGTCACTTAACTTCTCTGTTCCTCAGTTCCCTCATCTGCAAAATGGGGATGAAGACTGTGAGCCCTATGTGGGACAACCTGATTACCTTGTACCTACCCCAGCACTTAGAACAGTGCTTGCACATAGTAATTGCTTAACAAATACCAACAGTATTATTAATATTATTATTATTATTATTATTATTAAGGATGGTAATCTGCTTTCTTCCAAGAAGGGAGACGATTTAGAATTTATGGTTTGCAGGCAAAAATTTTAGTGCGATCTCAACCAAGCATCTTAAATCTGTCATGTCTGTGGTTCATCTGCCAATGTTAAATGCCCTGACTTTGAGATGCATTTTTATTTACATTCAATTTTCTTTTATTTACATTTAAATTTATTTTATTTACATTTCAATTTTCAAGATTATTATGTCTTTTCTAAACTAACAAGTCTACAATTGTTCTGTTTCTCAAATTTATGCTCATAGAAAGTATAATTCCTGCTCTGGACCCTTTAGGGTCTCTCTTTCAGCTGATAGTTTTGATGAAGAACCTTAAACAGTGCTAGGTGTGGTAAGAGGTAGAGCCAAAATTAGTTGTTCATGAACCTAAACCATGCCGTTTCTTTGCCCCACCCCGTGTTATTTCCATATTGGACCCATTTGGAAAATGATTGTAATAGAGAAGAATTTATGTGTGTGTATCTGTGTGTCTGTGAGTGACAGTTGTGGCAAGGATTTTGAAGATTCTAATGGCAGTGTCCACCCACCACACCGCAGGGAAACTCAGTTACCTGAAGCTCTGTGTTTAGAGTAGCTGTAGCCATACCCTTATTTTGGTAGAACTAAGCACTTCTCCTTGCACAGCCATGACAATCACAAATACATAGATTCGGGAACAAAGTAGTAGATAGCCTTCACTATGGGGAAGAGTGTAGGGAGTGTAAAGGCTTACGTCCTTCGCCTGACAGAACTTTCTGTGTTTTTGAGTTTGTGAAAAAAGTTTGCATTAACCAGAGCAGCAGCAGGGAGTGACTCTTACTGTTGTGTTTGGAAAAACACTACTTGGCTACTTGGAGTCAAAGTTCAGTAACGAAGAGATTGAAAGAGAGGTCTATGGGTAGAATTCAACAGATAACTTGGGGGACATCTTCTTCTTCTCCCTCAGCTAAGCCTCCTTTCCCTCTGCTCCTCCCCCTCCCCTTCGCCTCTCCCCTCAGCAGTGCTCATTTGTATATATTGCTCATTTGGATATATTTTTCATTACCCTATTAATTTTGTTAATGAGGCGTACATCCCCTTGATTCTATTATCGTGATAATCTTGTCTTGTTTTTGTTTCCTTCTGTTTTGCTCTGCCGTCTGTCTCCCCCGATTAGACTGTGAGTCCGTCATTGGGCAGAGATTGTCTCTATCTGTTGCCGAATTGTACATTCCAAGCGCTTAGTACTCTGCACACAGTTAGTGCTCAATAAATACTATTGAATGAATGAATGAATTATGTACGCTAGCAGACTATCCAAGCAATTGTTGAGGAGAGCCAAATGGCAAACGCATAAGCCGGGAAGTTAAAACAGACATTTTAAAACCTAGCGAAGTACAGTATCAACTCGCTGAATGACTTTGGGCAAGTCACTTAAATTCTCCATGCCTGAATCTCCTCATCTGTAAAATGGGAGTTAAATACCTTTTCTCCCTCTAATTTAGTTTCGGAATCCCATAAGGAATAGGAACTTTGCCTGACTTGATTAACTTGTCTCTAGCTTAGTGGCTTAGAATAATGCACACTGCAAGTAGCAAGCATTTAAAAAAGGCTACAAGTATTAGTATTAGCAGCTTAAGCATTGATATTAAGATCAGGAGGAGGAGGCTTGGGAAACAGGAGAGGCAGATAGGACAGCTTAGCATGCAGCCAACAGGAAAGTGACTTGCTCTCTTTGATCAGAGGCTTTGGAAACACTGAGAGAGACAAAATTGACAAATTAGTAATACGTGAATAGCGTTGCAAAGTGACAGAGTGACAGTGTGGGAGCAGCATGGCTTAGTGGAAAGAGCACAGGCTTGGGAGTCACAGGTCTTGGGTTCTAATCCTGTTCCGCCCTTATTTATTCATTCAATAGTATTTATTGAGCACTTACTATGTGCAGGGCACTGTACTAAGCACTTGGAATGTACAATTCGGCAACAGATAGAGACAATCCCTGCCCAATGACAGGCTCACAGTCTAAATGGGGGAGACAGACAGCAAAGCAAAACAGAACAAAACAAAAACAAGACATTATCAAGATAAATAAAATCAAGATGTATACCTCATTAACAAAATAAAAAGGGTAATTAATATATGCAAATGAGCACAGTGCTGAGGGGAGGGGAAGGGGAAGGGAGAGAAGCAGAGGGTGGGGGGAAGGGAGGGGAAGCAGAGGGAAAGGAGGTTCAGTCTGGGAAGGTCTCTTGGAGGAGGTGAGCTCTCACTAGGGCTTTGAAGAGGGGAAGAGAGAGCTGTGTGACTTTGGGCAAGTCACTTAACTTCTCTGCATCTCAGTTACCTCATCTGTAAAATGGGGATTGGGACTGTGAGCCCCCCGTGGGACAATCTGATGACCTTGTATCTACCCTAGCACTTAGAACAGTGCTCAGCATTTAATAAGCGCTTAACAAATGCCATCATTATTAAACAGATGAGCATCACAAACAGGTAAGACTTTTTAGCCAAACCCACACATCTCAATTAATTAACAGACTACTGGAGTGCCTATTTGCCTAATGTGTGCACTGTCCTAAGTGCTTGGAAGAATACAAAAGACATGATCCTTGCCTTCAAGGAGTTCATAGTCTATGTGTAGGATCTCTCTGACAGTAGCCTTACCTACAAACAAAAAAGATAGAGTCAAAAGCATTCAGAGAGAAGAAGTGGGGGATGAAGTTCAACTGGTGAGATAATAATTTGTTAATTGTTTACTATGTGTCAGGCAGTAACTGGATACAAGCAAATCGGGTTGGACACACTCCCTGACCCACGTGGAACTCAGTCTCAATCTCCATTTTGCAGGTGAGGTAACTGAGGCACAGAGAAGTGGGGTGACTTACCCAAAGCCACATAGCAGGCAAGTGGTGGAGCTGGGATTAGAACCCATGACCTTCTGACTTCCAAGTCCATACCCTATCTACTACGCCATGCTGCTTCCCTGTGGTGTTTCTTCCCTTCTGAGAAAGTCAAAATTGAATGACGTGTTCTTGCTTAATCTCACTTTGTTTATTCATTCATTCAATCATATTTCTTTAGCACTTACTATATGCACTGTACTAAGTGCTTAGGCAAGTACAATCCAGCAATAAACAGTGACACTAGAACCTTACTGTCAGACCCCCTTATGTAAAGTTTGCCAAAAAATTCCCCAACACAGAAGAATAATAATGATAATAATGAGTGCTTATTAAGCACTTGTTATGTGCCAAACATTGTATGTAATAATAATAATGTTGGTATTTGTTAAGTGCTTACTATGTGCAGAGCACTGTTCTAAGCGCTGGGGTAGATACAGGGTAATCAGGTTGTCCCACGTGAGGCTCACAGTCTTCATCCCCATTTTACAGATGAGGAAACTGAGGCCCAGAGAAGTTAAGTGACTTGCCCACAGTCACACAGCTGACAAGTGGCAGAGGTGGGATTCGAACCCATGACCTCTGACTCCCAAGCCCGGGCTCTTTCCACTGAGCCACGCTGCTTCTCTTAGCCAAACCCACACATCTCAATTAATTAACAGACTACTGGAGTGCCTATTTGCCTAATGTGTGCAATGTCCTAAGTGCTTGGAAGAATACAAAAGACATGATCCTTGCCTTCAAGGAGTTCATAGTCTATGTGTAGGATCTCTCTGACAGTAGCCTTACCTACAAACAAAAAGGATAGAGTCAAAAACATTCAGAGAGAAGACGTGGGTGATGAAGTTCAACTGGTGAGGTAATAATTTGTTAATTGTTTACTATGTGTCAGGCAGTAATTGGATACAAGCAAATCGGGTTGGACACACTCCCTGTCCCACATGGGCTTCACAGTTTGCACATGCTATTTCATTTTCGTATGTGAAGACAATGAGGTAGAGTTATAATAATATCAGTAATAGTATTTATAAGCACTTATTGCATGCAAAATGCTGTGCTAAGCACTAGGAAAGAACTACAAAGAAGAGATCTAGACAAAGGTTCTGCCCCACAAAGCTGTCCCAATCTAAGCCTAAGTAGGGGTAGGGGGTTGGTGGCAAGCACACACCAAAAAATGAAACAAAATCAATCAATCAAAGTATGAGAGGTGATGACACAGACCATGGTGAGTATAGCAGAAGCAGCAAAGCTAGAATAGAGTGGAATTCCATCAACTGGGACAGAGAGAGAGAGTATTTGTGTGTGTGTGTGTGTGTGTGTGTGTGTGTGTGTGTGTGTTTTGGGGTGGACAATGGGCAGGTGAGGGAGTCCCAATGAAAGATGGGAGGATGGAAGAAATGGATCTGCTTCATTGGAGTGAGGAGGCAGGTTTGCCTAGTAGAAGTCAATTAATCAATCAATCTCATTTATTGAGCACTTATTGTGTGCAAGAGCACTGTACTAAGGACTTAGGAGAGTACAATATAATAGAGATGGTAGACACTTTCCCTGCCCACAGAGAGCTTACAGTCTAGCGGAGGACAGATGCTAATATAAATTAATGTTACAGATATGTACATAAGTGTTGTGGGGCTCAGGGTGGGGTGAATAAAGGGCACAAATCTAAGAGCGAGGCTGATGCAGAAGGGAAAAGGAATAGAAGAAAAGAGGGTTTTGTCTCAATGGTCCTCTTGGAGAAGATATGATTTTAATAAGGATTTCAAAGTGGGGAGAGAGATGGTCTATCAGATATGAAGGGATAGGGAGTTCCAGGCCAGAGGCACAATGTGGATGAGGGGTCAGCAGTGAGATAGGTAAGAATGAGGTAGTGAGCAGGTTGACATTGGAGGAGTGAAGTGAGCATGTTATGTTGTAGTATTGAAATCTGAGAAATCGGTAGGAGGGAGCAAGGTGATTGAGTGAAAAGAGCTAGAACCTGGGAATCTGAAGACCTGAAGGCTCCGTAATTCCAGACAAGGTGGAGGAAGGGGGTTCAGGAATCTCACTCCACTCACTCCAGCCAAGGTTCCTCTTGAGGAAAAAAGCTGCCTTAAACCTGGGGGATGGTTGTTTTTTGTTTTTTTTTAATGTGTCAAGTGCTAAGTCCTTACTATGTGTCAAGCACTTCTCTAAGCTCTGGGATAGGTACAAGTTAATCAGGTCAGACATGTCCCTGTCCCACAAAGAGCTCACAATCTAAATAGGAGGGAGAACAGATATTTCATTGACATTTCACAGTTGAAGAAAGTGAGGCACAAAGAAGTGACCTGCTGAAGATCGCACAGTAGGCAAGTGGCAGGGCCGGAATTAGAATCCAGGTCCAGGAGCCCTTCACTTCTCAGTGCTCTTCATCTGTAAAATGGGGATGGAGACTGTAAGCCCACCCCAGCGCTAAAGACAGTGCCTGGAACACAGTAAGCAGTTAACAAGCACCACAATTATTATTATGATTATTATGACTTGGCTGAGGCTGAATGGGCGAGCGCAAGTGGTGGCTGAGTGACTGTGGGTGCGTCTTTAGCTCCTGGGTGAGCCACGGTCCTGCTGCTTGAGGTGGGGGCCTGGGTCCCCGTGCCCTGAGGGGTGGGGGGCTGGCGATTCCTTCCTCATGCAGTCCCAAATCCTCGATCAAACTATCCATCCATTCATTTAGTCGTATTTAGGGAGTGTTTACTGTGTACAGAGCACTGCATTAACTGCTTGGAAAGTACAATAAGGCAATAAAGAGAGATTCCCTGCCCACAGCGGGTTTACAGTCTGGGGGAGGAGATGAGGGGGCCGGTGTCTCCTTCCCCTGAGCCACGAAAAGCAGCGTGGCTCAGTGGCAAGAGCCCGGGCTTGGGAGTCAGAGGTCAAGAGTTCGAATCCCGGCTCTGCCACTTGTCGGCTGTGTGACTGTGGGCAAGTCACTTAACTTCTCTGTGCCTCAGTTCCCTCATCTGTAAAAGGGGGATGAAGACTGTGAGCCTCATGTGGGCCAACCTGATAACCCTGTATCTCCCCCAGCGCTTAGAACAGTGCTCTGCACATAGTAAGTGCTTAACAAATACCAACATTATTTATGGGGGAATTGGGGGGAGGGAGAAGGGTCCAGGGGGTCGGGGTCTCTCCCCTGCGGGCAGGCCCGGACTTCGTAGGGCCCACGACCTTCCCCTTCTTTTTAGTCCTTAGGCATCCACGTGCAGTGGGAGTTACTTCCCTCAGGCTTCATCCTGGGCCTCCCGTGTGAGGGGAGGGGCAGGAAAGCTCATAATAATAATAATGATAATTATTGGTCTTTGTTAAGCACTTACTATGTGCCAAGCACTGTTCTAAACGCTGGGGTAGATACGCAGTAATCAGATTGTCCCACGTGGGGCTCACGGTCTTAATCCCCATTTCACAGATGAGGTCACTGAGACACAGAGAAGTTGTGACTTGCCCAAAGTCACACAGCTGATACGTGGTGGAGCCAGGATTAAAACCTACGACCTCTAACTCCCAAGCCCGTGGGCTTTCCACTCAGCCATGCTGCTTCCCTAGCCACGCTGTTTCCCCAAATAATAATTCTGGTATTTGTTAAGTGCTTACTGTGTGCCAGCCACTATATTGAGCGCTGGGGTGGATACAAGCAAAGTGGGTTGGACACAGTCCCTGTCCTGCATGGGGCTCACAATCTCAATCCCCATTTTACAGATGAGGCTTATTATTATTATATATACTTCTTTGAGGCACAGAAAAGTGAAGTGACTGGCCCAAGGTTACACAGCAGTCTACTGGCGGAGTCTGGATGAGAACCCACGACTGTCTAACTCCCAGGCCCGGGTTCTAGCCACTAGTCCATGCTAACTCCCTTCTCCCGACCCCGAGGGATCCAAGTTCCCCACGCTGGGGGATGGACGAGGGAGAGGTGATGGAGGTCCTCTCCTTGTCGTAGTTTTTTTGTCCCGTGTCTTGCCGAGTGGGTGCTGTGATGGACGGAAGCCCTGCTCCCTGGTGCTTCAAGGATGCAGATACTAGCGTATAGGCGAAGCAGAAGGGAGAGGGAGTAGGGGAAACGAGGATTTAAGTCAAGGAAGGCCTCAGCTGAGAGTGAATTTGAAATAACTGACAGATTCTAGACTGCAAACTCGTTTTTAGACGACTGTAAAGTCGGGTGGGGGAATGTGTCTATTATTGCTGTATTGTATTCTCCCAGGAAACTAGTACAGTGCTCTACACCCACTAAGCGCTCAATAAATACGACTGAATGACTCGATTTTACTGTAGTACAGCAAATGAACTGGGATCCAGAGTCAAGAATCCTATTCCTGGATCCAACACTAGGTGGATATCTTCTCTAGTTTATAACCCAGCCACACACGTGCACCTGCGCTTTGAGATCTTTACATCTGGACCATTTAAGCACTTGATGAACGCCCCCTCAACCCCACCTCCCCCCGGCGCCGTATTTTTGTATGTATCCATAATTTATTTTAATATCCGTAAGCAGCGTGGCTTAGTGGCAAGAGCACTGGGGAGTCAGAGGATGTGGGTTCCAATTCCGCTCTGCCACTTGTCTGATGTATGACCTTGGGCCAGCCAGTAAACTTCTCTGTGCCTCAGTTACATCATCCGAAAAATGGGGATTAAGACTGTGAGCCCCACTTGGGGCAATATTACTTTGTGTCTACCCCAGCCAGTGCTTGGCACACAGTAAGTGTTTGACAAATACCATCATCATCATTATTATTTGACTCTAAATTCCTTGGGCACAGTGTATAAGTCTACCAATTCTGTTCACTGTATTTTACCAGGCACTTTAGAACAGTGCTCTGCACACCAAAACGCTCTACAATTATTATTGATTGATTGATGGATTTAGAGCTAAGCACTCTATCCAGGTCCTGGGTTATCTAAAACTCTGGTAAACGTGAGTAGAGAAAGACAGCACACCCTGGGCTTAATATCAGCCCTCTCGGGAACTTTGAATCTGCTAAAACAGGCCCCCAGCTTCTCCTTTTTCGCTGAAATGGTCCGGTGAATGCTTTCAGTGATTGAGTGCGGTTCATCCTTTCATACAGAGGAGAGCATGTGGAACAGAAACTTCCTCTAACTTCACTTATATCCTGGTGGTATCCTGATTAAGCCTTTATATATCCCAGCACTTATAACAGTGTTTGACACATTGTAAGCACTTAAATACCATAATTATTTTTATTAATTATTGCTCTATCTACCCCAATGCTTAGTACAATGCTTGGTACATCATTAGCTCTTAAATGTTGCAATTATTATTATCATGAGAGAAATAGAAAGAGTTCTAGTTTTCTCAGGATTCTGGGCACTGCATGATCCTGGGGAGGGAGAAAGAAGAGAAAAAGTCATGGAGTAATAGTCCTGAGTTCTCTCTGTCAGATTGTCAGGAATAGAGAAAGGCCTTAGACTTTTCCTGCAGAGGAAATTTTTGAAAGCATAGCTAACAAGCTGATGGATTTCTCTTCTGATCCAAGTGTTTTCCCATGATCATGTATCCTCCGTTTACAAGGCTGCAGGCAGAAGAGATTGGGATCATCCCATTAGGACCATAAAATGCCCCAGTGTGATATGCAACTCTGACATGCTGCTGGGAAAATATGGGAAAATATTGTTCATTATTATTTCAATGTTGCAATGAAAGTCTGTGAGAAAGCATGGAGTCTATAGACTTCCTCTCAACCCTAAGCTCATTGTGGTCAGGGACCGTCTCTACCAACTCCATTATATTGTACTCTCCCAAGTGCTTAGTACGGTGCTTTGCTTCTAGACTGCCAGCCCATTGTTGGGTAGGGATTGTCTTTCTTTGTTGCCAAACTGTACTTTCCAAGCGCCTAGTACAGTGCTCTGCACACAGTAAGCACTCAATAAATGCAATTGAATGAATGAGAATGGTAAGTGCATATAAATGCCATTAATTGATTGATTAACCTTAATCAAGTGAGTTCTCCAATGGCGTGCATATAGGTGGAGACTAGAAGGGGACCCAAAACTAAGCCTTGAGGTATCTCCTCTGTCAGAGCGACGGGAGGCTGAGGAGGAGCTTGCAGAAGAGAGAGAATATAACTAGTCTCCTTTATACCATAAACTTCTTGTAGGCAGGGACTATGCCTATCTGTCATATTGTACTGTCCATTTTATTAATAACTGGGATTAAGGTTTTTAGAAATCAATATGAAAGACATGTTACTTTTAATGGTATATAGTCGGTTGAACCACAAATTTAAGACTAGTTCTAAGAGAAAGAAGGAGATATGGTTCCATACTCTTTTTTTTTATCTTGCAACATATCTGAATTTAAGTGCATCTTCATATTAAAGCAGGGTATAGAGTTTTCTATTGCTGGACCTTTTTTTTCTTCTTTTTTATTCGTTGTAAATGTGATGACATGGTCCATGGTGGCAGAATATTTTTAGATGAATCAGAAAGAAGAAAATCTGTGATGGAATACACTAAAATCTCCTAAAGGAGCAGCGGTGTTTTCACTGTCTCTTGGGGGAGTATCTTTTCATCAAGGCAGTATGTTGGATAAATAAATTAAGGAGACCATTCTGAAACCCTTAATATCCAGACTCAATAAAGGGGAAAGAATAAAGCTCTTTCGAACAGTCAGTAAATCAATCGTGTTAATTGAGCACTTACTGTATGCAGAGCTCATACTGAGCACTTGGGAGGGTACCATACAGAAGAGATGGTAGACAAGTTCCCTACCCACGCTGAATTCATTCTAACCTGGTGAATAAATGAAATGTCTGGATTTACATAATTAAAATCATATGACAGAAATTCTCATCTTTGAGGTGGTACACTTCGATAGACAGTCAGCTAGAGGAGTGAGGAAATATTAATCGCAACTGAAAAGAACTGGATTCATAGTGTGAGTCATTTGTGAAATTATTTTATAAACTCAAGTATTTTAAAATGGCTCACCAATAAACCACATATTTTCAGTAATAATGGTACTTGCTAAATATTTTCTATGTGCCAAGCTCTACACTAAGCCCTGGGGTAGATATAGGTTAATCAGGTTGGACATAATCAGGTTGGAGCAATATGAGGCTCACAGGGCATAGGGTTCAATCCCCATTTTACATGTGAGGACACTGAGGTCCAGAGAAGGCAAGTGGCTTTCCCAAGGTAATACAGCAGACAAGTAGCAGAGCCAAAATTAGGACCCAGGTCATCTGACTGCTAGGCATGTACTGCTTCCCTGGTTCAATCCTTTTATTGGGAAAATTTCCTTTTTTCATCCTCTTATTCCATTCCAACAGGTTAGATTGTAACAGTGGTGACATAGAGTGAATACAAAGTGAACTGAAAAGAACTGTGGAAAAATTAAAATGAATTAATTAAAAGTTTTTGTATTTTTTATGGTATTTGTTAAGCACTTACTTTGTACCAGGGACTATATTAATCCTGGGGTAGATACAAGCTAATCAGGTTGAACACAGCCCACGTCCCACGTGGGACTCACAGTCTTAAGGCCCATTTTACAGATGAAGGAAATTGAAGCAGAGAGAAGTTAAGCAACTTGCCCAAGGCCTCACAACAGAAAAGTGGTGGAGTCGGGAGAAGAATTCAGGTCCCTCTGACTCACAGGGTGGTAGTCTTTCCACTTACTAAGCCATACTGCTTCTCAACAATGTTCTTAACAATGCAGATATTAGCAGCCTCATTTGCCAGCTAATCAAAGAGGACTCCATAAATAGCATTTTATATTCACAGTTCAACATGGAAGGGCTGGAAAATGCTGGGTTGAGCTTATTGAGATAGGACATTTTCACGGTGCGGCTACTTTCTCATGAGTGTGATACTGATATGACAGTGCCTTGGAAAAAATAAAGGCACTAAGGAAATCAAAAGCAGTGCCTTCTGATTGTTGAGCGTTTTCATGATTGACAGCTGATGCCCCAGGTTGTTAGTGACCCTACTCTGTACCTCTCACCAGGCCATCAGACTGCCTGGCTCCTCTAAGATTTCCTAGAGCACCAGTGGGAAGAGGGAACAAGGCTGGGAAGGTGTTGAAAAGCCTCCAATCAAGTTGGATATTTGGCCTGATCTGTCAGCAGAACTGATGCTGTCAGCAGAACTGATGTTTGTCTTTTTTTTTTCAGCTTTTTGACTGTCATCCCTAGGCTGATGTGCAGTGTTAGGCCTGGTCAGTGTAAATATGGCAGAAACTGAGGCTCAGTGAAGTTGTGACTTGCACAAGTCCACCCAGCAGGCAGGCGGAAAAGCGGGTATTAAAAATTCTATTTTCAAATGAAAAAAAATCTCCCCCCAGTACATAATTTCCTTATGTAGCCATGTTCACAGTTTAGCTTTTATATTTGCCTCACATGAGGCTTTTTGTTACTCTGTTTGCTAAAGACCTGTTTCCTAACCATTTAACTCATTTAGCCATTTATTTCAACTACAATTAATGTAATTCAGTGCACATTCAAAATTGTGTTCAATATTTTTCAAAAAGCACTTGAGTTGTGATTATTAGTGGGAAGAGATATCACCTTTTATTATAAGCAGTGCAGCTATTTTGAAAGCAATGAAAGGCTTAGATGACTTCAAGTATTTCATTGAAGATATACAGCATTTTTGCAAGCCTCCTTTCCTACCCACGAAAAATTTTGAAGACAGCATTTGAGGATTCCAAGCTTTTTATTCACCATCACATCCAAAGACAGATAACACCTGATTTCCAATGTTTTATTTAGTTTTAATCAGAAAGTTTCTCAAACAGGAAAACAATCTACCTAAGAACATCACAATTCTTGTAAAGCTGTCCAGAAGTACAACTGAGATATTGATAATGCAGATGTTAATTAAATATCATAATTTATTTCTTTACATATTCATCCATTCATCAATCAGTCATTTTTTTGAGTGCAAACTATCTGTGCAGTATAACAGGGTTGATAGACATGTACGCTGCCACAAGAAGTTTACAGTCTAGAGGGACATTAAAATAAATTAGAGAAATGTACAGAAGTGCCATGGAGCAAGAAGGCTGATGCAGTAGTCAAGGCAGAATTGGATAAATACTTGGATTAGCATAGAAGCAGTTTGGATGGAAAGGAAAAGTGGATTTTTAGCGACGTTGTGAAGGTTGAACCTATAGGATTTGACGACAGATTGAATATGGGGGTTGAATGAGAGAGATGAGTCGAGGAAAACGCCAAAGTGATGGACTTTTGAGAAAAGGAGGATGTGGTGGTGCTGTCTTAAAGTAATGGGAAAGATGGCAGATGTAGGGGATGGGGGAGGAGACAGAGTTTAGATGGGAATGTGTTGAAATGTTTTGGACATGTTAAATTTTCTTTAGGAAGTTATCTTCTGCCAAGAGTAAAAGTTCTTGAATTCCAAAATGCATAAGGTAAAGGTGAGATGGAGGAATGTTACAATGCATCTTTTTAGCCGTAATCTCTGTTTCTCTTGCAGAGAAACTGTCTGCAAGAGAGGTATTATATAAAAAATAAAACTCAGATTCTAGTCACATCTTTAAAATAAAACAAAGATATGTTGCAGTATGAGTCCCCAAAATGATGGCTTCTCCCTTTGAATTTGTGTTTGTGTGTGCAGGACCTATTTATGGTTAAAGTGACAGGAACTATGTATGCAACACTGTGCCACAATGCCGTGAATTAGGAGATAAATGGTTGCATTCATAACTGTTGGGGTCTTCACTGCCTTGTAATACACCCTGATGCTTCTTCAGCCAAAAAAAAAAATGCCACTGATAAAGCACATATTTTAAAGATGGAAATATTTTTTTATGTGTGTCTTAGCTTCTCCTTATGATCTGCCATTGGTTTTACATGTTTTTTATAGAGGTTTAATCCTCAGAAAAATTATTACTCCTTAGCCTTAGCAAAGATCACATGTCAAACCTTTACTTTTGTGTTCTTGTTGACTTTTAAAAATTTTGATCAATTAGTCAATCATTTGTATTATTGAACACTCACTGTGTGCAGAGCACTGTACTAAACAATTAGGAGAGCACAATATAATAGAGTTGGTAGACACCTTCCCTGCCCACAGCGAGCTCACAGTTTAGAGGATGAATTCAATCAGTCAATCAATTATGTTTATTAAGTGCTTCCTGTATACACAACACTGAACCAACTTCCAATATGTTTTCTTTCTAGACATTTAAAAACTCAAGTCTACAGTGGCAACTGATCCAAATATTTTAGGTCAATGAAAAAAACAAAACTGTTTTTATCTGGCCAGGATGCATTTTGTAGCCTGAGTTACCTTCATAATTTAGTAATATGTAGCTAATTATATGTAAAATTCAAACCTTTACTATTTGTAAAGGTGAATTCTACAATTAGATAATTAGATAATAAAGTCATGAAATCATCTCACTTTGAGATTTTTATAAAATTTGAATGTCAAGAGAACAGACCTCCAGGCTTGTATTATTTTTTGCCAAATTTATATATGGAGACATTTACAGAGAAACTCCAAAAGCAGATAATATGTGTGTTCATGAAGTCCTTGGGCAACATTAAACTTTAATATCATTTGACATGCAGAAGATAAAAATAAACTAAGTGGCTCTTAAGTGCATAATTCATAACTATTAAAGTATTGTTGGAACAATTTGCAAGCCAGACACTTTAAATATCATATTTTTATTTCAGATGTTTGACATATGATTGTGGAGATGGGAGAAGTGGAGATTAATTGAGTGAAATGTTAGCTGAATGGAAGTCAGTAACAGCAGTGAGAAAAAATATGCAATATAATTTTATGTGCTACTTAAAAATTATTTTTGTTGTGTCTGTATGCCTAATGTGAAAATTAGATGTTGTTCAAGAACTTTATCAAACTATATTTAGAGAAGCCGTGTGGCTTTATGGAAAGAGCACTGTCTTGGGAGTCAGAGGTTGAGGGTTCGAATTCCGGTTCTGCCACTTATGAGCTGTGTGACTTTGGGCAAGTCACTTAACTTCTCTGTGCCTCAGTTACCTCATCTATAAAATGGGAACTAAGACTGTGAGCCCTAGGTGGGACAACCTGATTACCTTGTATCTACCCCAGTGCTTAGAACAGGGCTTGGCCCATAGTAAGCACTTAACAAATACCACCATTATTATTATTATTTAAATCTACCCTATCTCTGAGAGATCTTCAGCAGCTTGAAGAATCTCACTTATTTGTTCTGCACCAACCGAGGAACAGTCGGACAAATGTTAACTGTCTAGGTCCATCAGGAAAATGACCATATCTCCATCCCCACCCCCGGCTCTCCTGCTCTCCTCATTTTGGGAATGTACATAACTCAATGGACAATTGAATAACTTTGCAAACGGATGAAAAACTGAATACTATCTTGACTGCCTTCCTCTAGATTGTAAGCACTTTGTGGGCAGGGAACGTGTCTACCAACTTTCTTGTACTCTCTCAAGGACTTAGTGGTATTAATTGGGCACTTACTGTGCACAGAGCACCAGTGGTACTGATTGGTTGAGTGATTGAAAGAAAGCTGTCACTAGGTTGTAAGCTCCTTTGTGGGCAGCGATCGTGCCCTGTACACAGTAAGCGCTCTATAAATAGTACTGATGGATTCAGTGCTTCAGTTAAAGAATAGACTGTAAGCCCCTTAAGAGCAGGGATGGTGACCACCGATTCTATTGTATTGTACTCTCCCAAATGCTTAGTATAGTGCTGTGCACACAGTAAATGCTCAGAAAATACCAATGACTGATTTAATAATTCTGAGTTACAAAACAGACAGCTGCATGGGTGCAGAAATGCCACGGGACCCAAGTTTTTACCTCTTCCCAGCCACCACACATGGGCTTCCACTCCCTTCCCAGTTTATTATTGGATACTAATATATTATATTATATTATATATTATAATATTATAAATATTATAATTACTCTAATAAGATAATAAACTGGACTGGGCAGATATGCACATGTTAATACTGGAAATTGCCCATCAAATAGCACCAGATTAAGAGACGATTCATATAGATCCTATCTACAGCAACAAATCAGGGGACATGACTCAGTGGGTAATAAATCAACGCTTTCAACTGGGTGGAAGAAATACAGATAAGTGAGGAGGGACTTCTGTAAGTGTTATTATTATTATTATATATAATTATATATGTATGTTATTATTATGATATTTGTTAAGTGCTTACTTTGTGCCAGAAACTGTACTAAGCACTAGAGTGGATACAAGCAACTTGAGTTGGATACAATCCCTGTCCCATATGGTGCTCACAGTCTCAATCCCCATTTTACAGATGAGGTAACTGAGGCACAGAGAAGTGAAGTGATTTGCCCAAGGTCACAGAGCAGACAAGTAACAGAGCTGGGATTAGAACTCATGACCTTCTGACTCCCAGGCCAGTGCTCTATCTACTACGCCATGAGCCCCATGTAGGATGGGGTCTGTCCCCAGTCTGATAAACTTGTAGTTAGCCCAGTTCTTAGAATAGCACTTGACACATAGTAAGTGCTTAGCAAGTACCATAAATTGAAACAAATAAATAATAACATATAAACCAAGTCTGCATGGCTTACAGCTAACATCAACTTCCAGTGAAATATTTTTGATAATTTTATATTTGCTTTCTGAAATCTGACTCAATATCCAGGTAATGAGAGATTTACTTCCTTTTTTCATTCATTCAATCATATTTATTGAGCCCTTAATGTGTGCAAAGCGCTGTACTAAGTGGTTGGAAAAGTACAATACAGCAATAAAGAGTCAATCAGAGACTTTTCATACTTCTTATTTTGAGACTATAAAATCCCTGAAGTCAGGGATCACATCTATTTACTCTGACTCTCTCAAGGACATAGTGCAGTGTTTAGCACACAATAGTATTCATCTGATTAATTTTTGTCAGAAGTACTTCTATTGCCATTCTGAAATGTCATTATGACTAGGTCTTGCAGACAAAGTTTACATACCTCCAAGAATATAGCCCTCACAAGTTCATCCTCATCATTGGATCTGGAGTCCATCCAATCGATAGCTGCATTTCTCTCTTTTCTGCCTCCTCCCCAGCACCCCCACCCCCAACACACACACACAACCACCTGCCTAGATTCTATCTTGAGACTTCCCAGTTTACTTCAAGACATTAGTAGAACAGGAGTCAGGTTGGTGTCTGGAAAAGCCTGAAATATTAACTGGAGATGAAGTGGATGTGCTCTTTGGTGTAGGTTCTGATTTGGGACTAATGATTTTCAGCTTCAAAAACATGAACCTTACTTGCAGGGTGTGAATCCCATTCATATTAGCTTGATGCCAAATTCAGGTCAAAGGAGAAATTTTATAAAATTTGTACTTGGTCTTGGGTAGAATAAGGTTGTGCTGAATTATTTTTTGTTTAGAGCATTTTATTCTTAATGCAAACATCATCCTAGGCTTCTTATCTTTTCAATAATAGATTTCATTCTGGTCTAAACTTACTACTACCCTAAATGCTTATTCATAAGCTTTGGAGTCTATCTTAGGGAGCCCCATGGTATGATAGTTAGCCCTCTGGACTCTGAATACAGTGATACAAATTCATAACTCGATGGGATCTTAACATTTTCCCTCTTGACTATAAGTTCATTGAGGGCAAGGAACATGTCTACCAACTCTGCCATATTGTACTCTACCAAGCACTTTAGTAGAGTGTTCTGCACTGAGTAAACACTCAATTAATGCCATTGATTGATTGATATTCTCATGGTAAGTTCTACCTAAATGTGAAGTCATTATCATTGGGTAAAACATTTTTAATAACCAGATGAACAATATTGACTGTAAATGTTTTTGACATTTATTTGGAGATTATGCAAATTCCATTAGGCAATTAATGTAAAGACTTAATTAATCTTTGGCTGAGTTAACTCACATTCCAGCACCTTTTCCCGCTGTCTTCTTTAGAGTGCACAATCCCAGGAACACAACCAAGATTGGCTATCAGAGGGAAAACTGTAGTAACTCAGAGGGTTGACTTTTAGGGCTTGAATTGACTTCTTTCTCCACCGCCCCCCACCCCCTTCCCTTTCTGATATTTGGTTCCTGTCTATTTGCATTGCCCCGGTTCCCTTTTTCTCCTCCTCCTCCAGGTTTGGTTTGGAGTTTTGAATTCAAATAAACCTCACATTCAAAACAAAATGGATAGATTTGGTGACTTTTGTTTCGGAATCTTTTTGGTCCCAGCATCCACAGGAAGAGAGGGAGTTGAGCAGAAAATGGGCTTTGCTCCCCCAAAAAAGCTGGCAAACATCTGGGAGTCTTTGAGTGAACTTGAACCCAGTTTCATATTTGCAACTAAACTTCATCACTCAGAGTATATTAAAATGGAGTGCCCACTCAATGCAACAAATCTAATAAGACTACTCTTAGGATCCTTATGAAAAAATAGACCCTTTCAATATACAATAGCTATATTTTAAACATCAGTCTCTCAACTATTTTTAATTAAAATAAATGAAAAAAGTCATTTATATTTTGCAATGAATGGTTAAAGTCCTTCATTTTAAGACGAACAGTGCAGACACTTTCAACTGGAGGGAGTTTAATATATTACTTTGTGCTCCTGAGACTTGAAATGAATTTATTTTTAAAGTTTAAAAAAAATGCCATTGAACTAAAACCTTACTTATCAGGTTTCATCCTGGAGGGAATTTTTATAGTTGAGTTATAAACCTTCCACAATAGTGTGTTTATAATGGAAATGCTGACAAACGTGATAATAAACACCAATCATGAAGCCTTAGTGGCGATGTCAACGTTGGAGTTTTCAGGGCTATCATAATATTTTGTTCAGTTTCCAGCGCTAATTTTCCTTAAATCTACTTTCACATTGGGCAGTTAAAAGATGATCGGGGTGAACAGCTGTTTGTAGATGGCAAAGGCTTCTGATTATTTTTCTTCTCTTGGAAAGCTTGGTAATGTCTTTCAAATATGATTTCAGTTAGACCTATTTTCTGGTTTACATGACTGAATACTAATAGTAATCCGATAGTTTGGAGGATCTGAGTTTGAAACCATAAGGCAGCCTTCGGTGAGCAAAGAGTATATATAAACAAACATGCCTCCAAGCAACGTTTAAAATGGTATTTAGATACCAAATGTTCAGATAGCTTTAGGACTTCAAAAACCCAGTATTATCTTTTTGTTCAGAAGCAATTGACACCACTAGGTTTTTGGGGTTTTTTTTTGAATATGGTGGTAATGGCAGAGGTTTTTGGTAAACTTGTGATTAGTTTCATGACTGGAAAGCTGTTAACTATTGTGATTTCCAGAAAAAAAATTCAACATTACTTCACAGCTTGTCTACAACATCAGAAAAAGATATATATTGAGACCTACTGTAGTGTTTCTCAAATTTTGTTTTGTTTGGGAAAATGTGTTTATAGGTTTGGTTTACCCCAAGAGATCTGAAATAAGAAACCAAGCGGTCGAAACTTCATTTTATAAGATTGAGGGAAAGTGGATACAAAAGTAGTCAACAGAGCACAGGGTTAAGTTAAAGACCTAGCCCTTCTCTCAAAGTCACCATATTTAGATATGGACATATTTATATTAAATCTACCGAATCTACTGTACAGAGGGGAGCTTTGGATTGGGGGAAAGATGTGGTTCAGTTATTTATCTGGAGAATCCTGAACAAATCAGTTAAATCCTCTGTAGTTCTGCCATCTGTCAAATTAGAAATAAACCTTACTCCAAGTTTATTTTATAGAGATATCACAAAGATTAAATAAGCAATCTGGGAAGCGCTTTGAGCTCTGAAGTAGCTTGAAAACTAACAAAAATCATTCTAGACAACAACAGTAATGACTACAGTAATAATGATGATGGCAATTGTTAAATGCGTACAATGTGCCAAGCACTGTAATAATAATAATTAAAATTGTGGTATTTGTTAAG
The DNA here is from genome assembly GCF_004115215.2 of Ornithorhynchus anatinus. Taxonomy (NCBI): domain Eukaryota; kingdom Metazoa; phylum Chordata; class Mammalia; order Monotremata; family Ornithorhynchidae; genus Ornithorhynchus; species Ornithorhynchus anatinus. Next base: position 61,034,344 of record NC_041735.1, on the reverse strand, counting down.
TGCTCACTATGTGCCAGAGACTGTACTAAGTTCTGGGGTGGATACAACCAAATCATGTTGGATGCAGTCCTTTTCCCACTCGGGGCTCACAGACTCAATCCCCATTTTTACAGATGAGGCAACTGAGGTACAGAGAAGTAAAGTGACTTGCCCAAGGTCACACAGCAGACAGGTGGCAGAGTCACTATTAGAACCCATAACCTTCTGACTCCCAGGTCCATGTTCTATCTACTACACCATGCTGCTTCTCCTGTACTAAGCACTGTAGTAAATTGCAGATAATTAAATCAGGCATAATCCTCAACCCTCATGAGGCTCAATTTCCATAGCTAACATAGGTTCCTGGATATGGTAAAAAATTTCAAAGACATTTGGCCTGGCACTTTTGGTAAAAAAAAAATATACACTGCTCACTTTTTCAGGTTAAAGCTGACCATTGGTGAACTCTTAAATGAAGTCATATACTAAAATGATCCTACAGACCAGAAAGATTTATTGTGATCAGTCTCAATGTTAGATGATTAAGCATATTCTTCGTTGCATATATTTGCCCCTAAAATCACTCAGGTACTTTTGGAAGCTCCACTAACATAGGAGGCAACATTTATGAGCCAATTTACTCATTTACTTGGGTTGAATCTATTCCAGTATAAAAGCTATGCCCAAAAGAAATACACAGAAGATACCAGCTGTGAAATATTTCTATATTAATCAATTGGGAAGTAAACAATAAGACAGACTCTTCTAGGGATGAAACTGCATCAACTTTTTCCCTTCATTTGGTACTGAATTGGACTAGAAGAGGAATTAGACATTTTTCTTTCCTGTTTTCCAAACTGATCCAGCTACACATTCATAGATTTAAGTTAAATAATTTAAAGCAATTGGTCCATCTTTTGCAGACTGATTATTGCAAATCAAGTGAGTTTTAGGCAACAAAATATAAACCCTGGGAAGAAATAATAATAATAACAGTGATATTATTATTTTATGCGGCAACAGCAACAACATCAAAAACCTGGGAAGTAATTTCTTCTTTTTCTTTTAGTCAGTGCTCCTGGCTGCTTTCTAATCTACTATATTAAAGGATGTTGGTTGTTACCATAAAGGTCTGCACCTCCGTCAGGAATTTCTGACCAATCAACATATGCCCTGGTGCTTCCCACAGGGAATATGCCAAAAGGCACAGGTGAGATCAGGCCCTGCGAAGCATCAAGCCAGAGATCTGGGGGAAGAAGCAGCGGCACAGGAGATCAGGCTGAAGAGAGCTATCCATCCTACCTGACTCCCATGGTCAGGTCTGTTCCTGGCCTAGTAAGAGGATTGAAAATCTCTCACAGAGTGGAGATTCCCCAAAGTTAATTATCTCAAGTTTATCCAGTGCCATAACCACAACATGATGGAAACGACTCAAAGTATTCAATCATATTTATTGCATGCTGTGTGCACAGCACTGTACTAAGCGTTTGGGAGAGTGCAATATAACAATAAATGAGCACATTCCCTGCCCACAATGAGCTTACAGTCTAGAGTAGAAATAAATGAGGAAATGAAGGGAAAAAAAAAACTTGAGAGAAGAGAGAAGACAAGTGATTAGGGTAACAGGTTTTTCAGAATCGTCGATGGCAAATTCTGACTGGGAGAGGGACCTTTTCTGACCTGTTTATCTTGCACCTACCCTACTGCTTAGAACGGTTCTTGACACATAGTAAGCATTTAAGAAATACCGTACCTAAAATACCATAACTAAAACTGCTCAAACTCATCACAGCTCCTAAATGTGGAACACTGGGACTGTTTGGGGGGGAAATTTTAGTGAGAATTTTATTGTTACTATTTCCCTTTCGAATCAAATTCTTGACCATGAGGAAGGGGAAATTGCTTTAGTTCTTAATCATAGAAAAAGCTGCAGTAAGTTGATCTTACTCCTTTTGGGTTCTTTTAATGACACCTGTTAAGTGCTTACTATGTGCCAGGCAATGTTGGGGTAGATACAAGGTATTCAGATTGGATACAGTCCATGTCCCACAGGGGACTCAGTCTTAATTCACATTTTACAGATGAGGTAACTGAGGCAGAGAGAAGTTAAGTGACTTCCCCAAGATCACACAGCAGACAAGTGGTGGAGCTAGCATTAGAACCCAGATCCTTCTGACTCCCAGGCCGGGGCACTTTCCACTAGGTCACGCTGCTTCAGTTCTCTCCATCTTGTCTATCTCTTCACCCACCACACATTAGCTTGCAGTCTTCGTTCTTCTCAGCCCCTCGTACACCAGGCCTGACTCTGATCTTTCTCACCCCTTGCTCACACCCTCCCCTTTCAAATCTCCAAACTACAGTTCCTATGCTCAAAGTCCCTTCGAATTACATCTTAATAATAATAATAATAATGTTGGTATTTGTTAAGCGCTTACTATGGGCAGAGCACTGTTCTAAGCGCTGGGGTAGATAAAGGGTAATCAGGTTGTCCCACATGAGGCTCACAGTTAATCCCCATTTTACAGATGAGGTAACTGAGGCACAGAGAAGTTAAGTGACTTGCCCACAGTCACACAGCTGACAAGTGGCAGAGCCGGGAATCGAACCCATGACCTCTGACTCCGAAGCCCAGGCTTTGTCCAATGAGCCACGCTGCTTCCACAATTCTCTAGAACTTCTCTAGAAGTCCTTCCCCAATTCATTTCTCTTCTCTTTAGGTCATATCCTCACTAACTGTCATCAGCACTTCTGTGCCCTTCTGCATTGTGCTCATTTGCTCCCTTTGTTCTTCCCCTCTGCCAGACCCATAGTACTTATGTACATGTCTGTCATTTATTTTTATATAAATTAAATGTCTCTCTCCCCCCATTTAGACTGTAAACTGTTGTGGGCAGGGAAGGTGTCTGTTTAATGTTGCATTGTACTCTTCCAAGCACTTAGTACAGTGCTCTGCACATAGCAAGCACTCAGTAAATACGATTGAATGGATGTGCCATATTCAAACTTAGGCGCTTGCACTCCTCTACAGAAGTAGTGTACATAACATCACCCTTTTCCCCTACTGCTTAAGCACTTACCTATATGTTTCTTTTTTCTTTTCTCATTTATCTGTAAATGGTTTGATGTTTTCTCTCCCTTGCTAGACTTGTAAGCACCTCATTCATGTCTTTTAACTCAGGTTAACTCCCCACAGGCAGGGATCATGTCTTCCGACTCTACTGTATTTCAGTCTCCCAAGCGCTTAGTACGGTGCTCTGCACACAGTAAGTGCTCAATAAATACTATTGATTGATTGACTGATTGATTCTCTACTGCAGGGAAGTTGTGCAGCCTAGTAGATAAAGCACAGGCATGTGAATCTGAGGACCTAGGTTCTAATCCTGGCTCCATCACTGTCTGGATGTCTAACCTTGGGCAAGTCATTTAAATTATCTGTGCCTCAGTTGCCTCATCTGTAAAATGGGAATTAAGACCATGAGCCCCATGGGGGACCTGTACTGCATCCAACCTGATTAGCTTGTATCTACACCGGGAGCTCAGAAACTTAGTACAATGACTGGCACTTAATAATCACTTAAATTTCATTTAAAAATCCCCAGAACTTTGTTAAAAGAAGACATCTGGAATAGTCACATCTTCAGAACAGATGTGTTTATTTCTTAATTGAGAATGGATCTTAGATCCAATCTTCTTTGAGGGCATGAAGACACGCCTTAGTAAATGTGAGAGGTGCTGGTATTTATATTCTTATATTAAAGCTTGGGTGAGTGATAAATTTACTGCTTCAAAAAAAAAAGCACCAGGAGGGGAAAAATGAAGAGTAAAGATGCCAGCATGTATAATTCAAAGTTGAGGCAAAATGCTAAGAAAACGAAATTTCAAGAGCTGCCTTCTAGAAAGCTACCCCAACATGCATGTCAGAGGTTACCAAAACAACCAACTGTCTCCTCTACAAATGAATAGCCTAGATTCTCATCCAGTGGCTCTTATTGCCTAGCAACAGAATTCACTTTGGGGAAAGGAAAGGAGCCTTTGAAGAAAGATCTGGAGAGTGGCATATGGACCCTGCCCATAACCTGGTATTAGGATTTATTCCCAGTGAAAGGGGAAGGGGCCAGGAGAGAGGATGGAGAAGATTTCATTTCAGGTGAGGTTTTCCCCCTCCAATTAAGCAGCTTCCCTTCTCCCCTTTGGAAGGTCACTTCAGAAAGGCACGGGGTGCAGTTATTTTAAGAAGCAGCGTGTCTTGGGAGTCAGAGGGCGTGGGTTCTAATCCCGGCTCCGCCACTGGTCCGCTGTGTGATCTTGGTCAAGCCACTTAATTTATCTGTGCCTCAGTTACCTCAACTGTAAAATGGGGATTAAGCCTGCGAACCCCACGCGGGACCCCAGCGCTTACAACAGTGCTCTGCACATAGTAAGCGTGCAACAAATGCCATTATTATTATTATTATTATTTAAGGGAACCTACCCAATTGCTAGGAGATGGGACTAGCAGGGAAGACCTCACAGTGAAAGAGATCGAAGGAGCGCCCCTCCCGGGCTTTGGAGAGTTTCTCCCTCACCCTCCTGCCGGCCCATCTTCTTCCTCAGGCTGCGCTAAAGGGGTGGGGGGATGTTTCCCCCTCGTTAATGCTAAAATAATTAAATAGTGACTGGCGCTGGGAGGTGTCATTGGAAGCCCGCGCCTCCTTGGCCGGGAGAAGGATGGAGGGAAGGGGATGGGGACTGCGGGAAAGGTATTAGGCTGGAATGGCGGCGGTATCCAAGGAGATGGTCCTCCCCGGGGAGCGCCCGTCTCCATGGAGACCCATCCTCGTGGGGAAGCGCCCATAGGCGCGGCTGGGGTCCCCTAGGGGGCCGACGGGATGTGGGGAGCACTCTTTCTTGGGAATAGGGGGCCGGGGATTAGGGTCCCGCCACCTGCTCTTCTCGTCCCTCTCCGTCCGGGGGCCGCTCGGGCCTCGCCCGCTCCCCACCGCCCCGCCCCGGGGCGGGCCCGAGGCCCTCCCACCGCGCCGCCCACGGGGAGGGCAGGGTGGTCGCCGACCACCGTCCTCCTCGGTCCTCCTGAGGGTCCCCGGGCCAGACATCCCCTCACGGAGGCCCCCGTCCCTCCGGATCCGTCTTGGGACGCACGAACTCGCCTTTTCGGGCTTTATAAATTAAAGAAAGTAAGAAGAAAGTTTATTTTTTTTCCAAAAGTAGGAAAAGCTAACAGAAGGGTAGGCTAGAGGAGCAGTGCGCCTCTCCTGCCGAGTCAGTGTCCCGAGTCCCTTCCATCCTCCCTCTCCATCCTTCCCAGCGGCTCCCGGCCGCGTCCTGGCGCAGAGATCCGGGACCCAGGGACCCAGGGGAACCTCCATCCCTCCTTCCCCGAAGGGCGCAGAATTGCCAAGCCGAAGCCCAGTCTTTCCCGGAATTCCCTTCTCTCAAAGTTACCCTCTCTAGAAAGGCGAGCGTACTTATATGAAATCTACAGAACCTACTACAAGGCAGGGAAGCGTCCGGCCGGGGGAAGGATGTGGTTCAAGTCATTGATCTGGAGAGTATGGACACCAGCTCTTCGGACAGCACCTTTTTCCCACGGTTGTCTCTTCTCCGTCCCTCTCCATCCTTCTTATATCTCCGTCCGCTCTATCCCTCTCCACCACTTATCCCTCCCCATCGCCCCCACTCCCTCTCCAGTCTCCATCCTTTTCCATCCTCCATCCTCGCCCGTGTTCCTCCATCCTCCGCCATCCCTCTCCTCCCCTCCATCCCCACCCATTGCACTCCCTCCCACATCCTCCTTCTTGCCCTTCTCCCCTCTCCCCCTCCCCCCTCCCCGGGCCTCCCGGCCAGCGATGACCACAGGCTGGATCCTCGTCCCTAGCTGGATTCCTTCTTGCAGCCGTCCAACAGCTCGGTCATGAAGGAGATGTAGACGATGGCCAGGCGCAGGGTTTCTATCCGGGACAGCCTTTTTTCGTAGGCAAAAGTGGGCACCTTCTTCCTCAGCTGATCGAAGGCTTCGTTGAGGTTGAACATCCTTTTCCTCTCCCTGATGTTGGCGGCCTGGCGCTGGGCATAGGTGATGACCCGCTTCCTCTTGGGCCTGCCCAGCAGAGAGGCGCCTCTCAGTAGCTCCCCTCCCTCCTCCTCCTCCTCCTCTTCGCCGTCGTCGTCCTCCTCCTCTTCGTCCTCCTCTTCCTCCCCGCCCTCCTCCTCTCCGTCCCCCTCCCCAAAGCGGGGCAGCCCCCTGGACAGGCCCTCCCGAAAGCAGAGGGCACCGTCCCCAAAGGGAGCCCCGGCTGGGAGGTCGTACCGTCCCGGTCCACCTCTGAGGGGGTCCCCGCAGGCGGCCAGGGACAGGTCGGCCACGAAGTCCAGCACGGTGGCATCCTCGAAGCCCCCCGGACCCTCCATCTGGGGGCATCTGCCGGGTGTCTCATGGAGTTCTGGCCAGGCGCGGGGGAGATGGAGAGGAAGGACGCGTGGAGGCTCCAAGGAGAAGGAAGGCTTCTCCTCCGGCTGAGATCCTCCTCCCCTGGAGACTCCCCCCGCTTCCACCACCTCCCTCTTTGCAGGTGGCAGCGAGGAGGCGAGGCTGAGGAGTGAAGGGTCCAGGTGGGGAGGGAAACGTTAGAGCTCTGCCAAGTCGGGTGGGAGCAAGCGCTCTCCACCGGGCTGGCTTCTCTTTGGTGCTCCAACCGGGGGATGGCGGGCAGGCGAGGGCCGGGGCTGCTTTTAATGATGTCCCGAAGAGGGGACGGGAATTGTTTACCCGGTATCCCGGTGCCAAGCAAGCGGAATGGCTGGACCCCCATTAGCCTAAGTAAGCAAGGTGCGGGGAGAGACATCGCATTCCCAGGAGTAACTGTTGGAACCGGCATTCTCCTGGCAGCGCCACCCAAGCAACTCTCCCCTCCTCTCCCACCCCTCCCAATCCCAGGATAGTAAATCCCCCTCTCCTAAAACCGCTGAGGCACTCGGCCCCCTCTCCTCCTCCCTCCTTCGCCTTCCTTCCCTCACCTCCACCTCTATTTCTGCAAAATGGGAGATTTTACCTTGCCTTCAAACTGTGAGCCATTTGTGGGGCAGGGACTGGGCCTGATCTAAAGCTTACTGCATCTATCTCAGAGTGAGAGATTAACATTCACAGCGGTTATTATTATTTACTAATTTGTGTGACATCTACTAGGGCCAAATCTAGAAAATAGAAAGGGTTACTTTCTCCTGGGCTAGTTTTACTGCAGAACTAGCAGATGCAAAGCGCAAAAACAGAGACAGATCAAAGAAACGAACAAGTCATTGTCCTCTTGAAAGCTTTCGAGAAACACCAATCTCCGCCCTGCCCCCCTCCCCCCATCCTCTGAAAATGATATTGATCCCCGATATAAAATCTGGCCAATTCCAACATCTTCTTCAATTAGGGGATTTCGTTCTTTCAAGGGGAGATGAATGAAAGTTTGGAATTAAGTGAGAAGTGAAACAAACCCATTTGATTCAAATTTCTGTCCAGTCATAGCAGTTGAGGCGAAGGCCTCATTTTAATGAACTTTACAGTGGATTAATATAGAGTACCTGTAGGATGCAGCTCACCTAGGGGTCCAGCTCTTTACTTTCTGAGGGAGAAAGGGGATTTTCAAACACGATAATCCGAGAAGAAAAGCTTCCTTTTCTTTTCTTCCTAACAGTTTTTTTTTTCCTCAGCCTTGAAGTGAACCGTGATTTCACTGCCGTTGGGGGAAGAATAAAGCGGAAAAGGGACTGGAAAGGAAAATCGGTAATTTTTTTAAAGTGCTATGAAAATCTTCGATAGGCCAGTCTGATGTAAAGTTACCGAAAGACATCCGAGCATCGTTCTGTGCTTCCTAGCCGAATCCCCTCCACGGGGTAAATTCGGAACGGAGATTCGGTGAGGTACATTGGACAGCTCCCGGAATCCACCCCTTTCGGAGCAGAGCGTTTTCACCAGGTAAACGCAATTCCCCCCCATCATCCCACCGGCCAGGCGCGACAACAGCCCTCCATCTATGTGAAGTAAAGGGACAGTCCTATCCGAATCCATCGACCCTCTCTGTCCTTTGATCCAGCGGCTGGGAATTCGCTTCTCTCATCCAGCTTGACTTTTTTTCTCTCCATCCTGAGCAGTACAACCCGGAAACAACGCCTGTCGATTGTTTGCTTGTATTGTAATACTGAGCCCCAGACGCTTGGATCCCCCTTTTTGGGGAGGGGAAGGGGCGGTGGGTGGAAAAGGAATTCATCAACCACAGCAAAAGGAAGGGAAAGCATTTTGAACTTTTTCAGGAAAAGAAACCCAGTAGGAACCTCGGGGGAAAATGCCACTGCAGAAGCAAAGAAAAAAAAAGAAAGTCTCTCATCAGATTTTTTCCTGTTTAGCTTCTAAATACATGGACCGATACGCCCTGAAGTATTTAGTTTTTTATTTGTCCTGTCTTATTTTTTAAGGCAGGCGGATAGTATTTTTGATTTCGTTCAAGTATTCGATTAAGTCCGCGGCCGGCTCTGTTAAAAGTAAATACCTAAAATTCGTTTTCAAAGCAGAATGTGGGAAGGAGGGGAGTACCAACGCTCTTTAAAGATTTCACGAAATGATTTCAATGACGATTAAGATTAAGTTGGCAGAAATAGTGATCAGTAGCTATTTAAAGACACTTTTTTGGGTTCAAATGCCTTAAGATTTTAGATAAACTAAACTAAAACCATACCCTTAACAAGCTACAGTCAAAATTCAAGAAGAGTAGCTGAACGTTTACTGTTGCTCAAAAACCAGTAGTATTACTTTGGAAACGTGAACAGAAAACCAAACTAATGACTAATTAGGAGTGAAATATGTTTCCCACGGTTCATTACTATGCTAATTGGACAAAAAAGAAAGATCAACATAAAGAAAATACTTTAATACAAGTTTTCATGTAAAATGTTGCAACAAATTTAATTCATCTAATCTTGTTTAGAGATGGTGGCACAATAGCTCAAGAACAAAATAAAAAAAGCAAATGGGAAAAGGAAATTCTTACCTAAAAACCTGTTTTGCTTTTGAAAGATTGGGATGGAAGGAAAGAGACTCAGATCTGCTTCTGTTTCTTTGTAATTTAAATCTGTTTCTTTGATGTTTAAATCGTGCAGTTTGGATAACTTTTTGTTCTACAGATTTGATAATGACTTTAGATTAACCTTTTTGTTACAACGTCTCTTAGTGCCTTCCACTATTGGAAATGAAGGCATTTCTACATATCCCTCAAATATCAATATGACCTTCGATTTACAGATGGCAAAACTAAGGCTGAGAAATTAAGTGACTTGTAATGGGAAACTGAGGAAGCAACATCGGAAGTGTGACCTGACTGGTCCAACCTGATTAACTTGTGTTTACCCCAGCGCTTACAAAACACATAACAAATACCAACCCTCCTCTCCCCTCAAATCAAAACAAAGCAAAACCAAAAAACCGTAAACTTAACAGTTGGAACTCCATTCATTAATAATAATAATAATGATAATAATAATAATAATAATGGTATTTGTTAAGTGCTTACTATGTGCAAATCACTGTTCTAAACGCTGCGGGGATACAAGGTGATCAGATTAACTGTGAGCCTCACGTGGGACAACCAGATTACCCTGTATCTACCCCAGCGTTTAGAACAGTGCTCTGCACAAAGTAAGCACTTAACAAATACCAACATTATTATTATTATTATTATTATTATTATTGTCCCACGTGGGGCTCACAGTCTTAATCCCCATTTTGCAGATGAGGTAACTGAAGCACAGAGAAGTAAAGTGACTTGCCCACAGTCACACAGCTGACAAGTGGCAGAGCCGGGATTAGAACCCATGCCCTCTGACTCCCAAGCCCGGGCTCTTTCCACTGAGCCAAGCTGCTTCATATTCACTGTACCCAAAGTGTTTCATGAATTGATTTGGAGACATGATTGTTTAAATTTAATTGACTAATTGTTCAGGTGTTCAGAATGTTTTTAAAGTATCATTAGATGTTAATGTTTTCTTTCTGAACTCCGTTCCTATGCAGGGTGAAATCTGTGCTTTTCTTCTTCTAGGGAACTTCAGCGCTATTCAGACATGAACACTTTCTCCAGATAACTGAAGTATCAGTGTTCCACCATCTTCTATAAATACTACTTACAAAATCTCAGTCATTAGCCTATTAACAACATTACAACCATCTTGATTTAATCACCTCTTCATTTTCAAAATAAATAAAGCTAGTTAAAACTAAATACAAGCAAAATATTTTTAATTGGACTTCAACTTCTAGTGGCAAAAGTTTTCCTAATTTATCATCCTCCCTCTATCTCTTTCTCTGTTTAGATCTAGTAGAGAGAAATTGGGACTTTTTTCTAATACATATGTTTTCCAGCTCCTGTTGCATGAAGCTACCCATTAAAGGTCTTGATTTAACTTAGGTCCTCCTATTAAAAATCTTTTTTTTAGAAATGAATTCACTCAGTACCAGACAGTTTTGGTTAATTTAATTGGCAGAACAGAATGCATCTAAATTGCAACATTTTGGAAGAATTCTCATGAAAATTCTCAACGTTTAATTTTATGTGAGACCTTGATCCTTGTGAGAGAGATGGACATGAATGAATTTTTGGTGTTGATAGAACTTTTCAGGAACACCCTGTGCACTAGGATTTTATTTTTAAATTAACCACCTAAAAGCACTTAATTGATAAAGTTAGCATCAGCACTTGGACTCAGAGAAAGTTGAAGATATATCCAAGCACTTAATACAGTGCTCTGCACATAGTAGTACCCAATAAATAGCATTGATTCATTAAAATCCACCTATTATCACTATAGTATCTACACTAAATTATTTACAAGCCAATATAATTTTAAAAGACTTAATGAATTAAATGAAAAAATTAAGAGAAAAATGAAATGAATAGGGTCTTACATTAGGTACTGGTTATCGATTCTGATACTTGGCTTAAGAAATGGATTCTCAGTTTGCATGCAGGTGAGATTAGTATTGACTCAATCAGATCTGAATAAAGGTGACATATTTATTTGTTACAAATGTCTAAAAAATTCGTTGTGGGAAGAATGGTTCAGGGAGCTAATACCTGATGTGACTGAGAAGGCCAGATTGTCTTCCATTGTAAAATTTAGAGAATTCAGTATAGAATTATCTTTCAATCAATCAATCAATTTTATTTATCAAGCACATATTAAGTACATTATTTATTACCAGGCACAATATAACACAATTGGTAGACACATGTTCTGCCCAAAAAGAGTTTACAGGCTAGATGGGGAGAAAGACATTAATATAAATAAATAAAATATGGATTAGGCATCAATCTGCCCATTTTTCTTTACCAATAAGGCAAGGGAAAAATAGAACATCTTAAAGATATACTTTTTCATAGCCTTATCTTTGAATTTTCTGGATTTAACCAGTTTGTTTTCCAGTCTTATCCATTAACAAATAATTAACAAACTTGACTTTACTCATATTAACCTGTTAGTAGGTGATGTTAAATAGCCTTAAGGTTTGCTACTTTTTCCCGTGGGATGTGAACACAAATATAGGAAGATAGAAAAGGATGAACAGGTTCATAAAGAATTATCAGGATTATAGAGCCGGAAGTGTTCTATAGAGTTGATTCATTCCACTAGCAACCAAGTACACATGCATATTTTGATATTTGTACATTTAATCTATCTGCATCAGTATAATCCTAAGTGTTTGAACTGTTTCCTGCTTCATCCTGTTTCTTCTCCAGTTTCCTTTATCTCTAAATAACCATTTTGCTTGTGAGCTCCTGGAGTACAGGCAACTTATGCCAATTTATCAATAGTATTAATTGAGCACCGATATTGCAGAGCACAGTACTAAGTGCTTATCATGTCTTGCTACATAGTACTCTTCTAAGTGCTTAGTACTGAGTAGGTGCTTGGCAAATATCATTGATTGTTGTCTGCCTTCAGTTAAGCCATATGGAACAAATGAGTATCTATTTTATTCTTTAAGATCTTCAGGGAAAGATATCCAAGAATGAAAAAAAAATCTGACAAATATTTCTTCTTCACAGCTAGTTGAAAAATTGCTGTAATTTTTAAACTGAATGAAAATGAAAAACTGGGCCCCACTGAAACAATTCAGATGTCATATTCTGGTTTAGTCATTTCCTGATTCAGCTAACAGCATGAGGAGGGTGGGAGGATCTAATTGAAGTATCTGAATCACCTGCCCTATTCTCTGACACTTTATTGCAATCTGGTGGAGAGGAGCAGAGTAGATGCTTTAGAGAGAAGTTATTTAATGTGACTCCCAGGTTAAGTAGAGGAAGATTACAGGGTTCACTACTGTAGAGTGGATGGAGATAAGCATTGGTAACTTGAAGGAGGAAAAGGAGTCAGAGAAGGAGTCAGAGAAACAGGTAAAAGAGTTTTATGCCTTCCTACTGGTTTGTTTCATCTACGCAACCTAAGCACCGGAAACTTGAGCCTGTGGCTTGAGTCTGTCCCATTCAGAAGTTTCTCCTGAAAATAATGTCAGTTCTTGTTATTGACATGACTTAAGTGTGATCAGCCCCTTTCTTGCCACCATTTAAATGCACATGGCAGTATGCCTAAACCTAAAAGAGTTCAGAGTGTTTCTAAAGGAAATTGGGAAACTGACCAGAATAACTCTGAATATTCTCATCTCTCCCTAATTTATTAATTTGGGTTTCATTCACTCATTCATTCAATAGTACTGAGTACTTATTATGTGCAGAACACTGTACTAAGCACTTGGAATGTACAATTTGGCAACAGAAATTTATTGCTGAAAGAGTTTGTTCTTTTAGTGTCATGAGATGGGACCAGTACAAGAAAGGAGGAAGGGGAAATGAATGATGTTGGTATATGTGGACAGCAGAATTTTACCTGAGTTGAATTGGATTTGGAAATTAGTTTGCAAGAGACCTATTTTATGACCTAGATTAATGTACACACAGTTGAGTCTCTTCTATTTTGCTGCTTGAAATGATTTCTTGTGGCACTTCCTTAGAAAATACTATATTAAATACAAGTGGCACTACAGATTTCTGTGCAATAACTTTTTGGTAGCAGAGCCATGAGTATGGGACATTTAGACTGGTTCTTGGCCCACAGTGTCTCCTTAAAACTCAAATGATTTTTCATCTCTACCATCTTGGCTGGATATCAATCAGTGACTTTGAAGTGAAAGTCAGCGTAACCCATTTCTAGCCTCTGACCCACCCTCTCTCTTTGGGAAGGGCTTCTTGGGTTGCACTGCAGTGGTCTTTAGTCTCATTGTGGTCTGTAATAACTATAATTTGGGGATTAAGGAATCTCTAAATTGGTTGGGATCTTGAATGGAGAAAACTGGCATAATGTTGGAAGTCATAATGGTCACATATCTCTGTGGGTTCTAAAAGAATGGCGACTCTTAAGAGTAATCTAGCAATAGCAACTTTTGTTCTCAAGCAAGAGGCTCAGAAAAACAAAATCCTTATAGAAAAGATCAGTCCTTTATTTTCCTCCTTTCATTCTAGCTCTCACCCTAACTCGAGACCTAAAATTCTAATTCTCTTTTTGGTAATTGTTATTTCCTCATATAGCCATTCCTAGCCCATAGTCTGTTCTCTCTATTGTTCACCTGTAGTAGAAAGGAAGTAGAGGTTTTTTTTTCTTCCAGCATCCAATCCTCTGTTTATCAAAAGGCAAAATCCTCCTGAGTTCCACTGTCTATTCTTCTTATTACACCTGATGCTTCCACTGCCCCTCTAGGTCCTATGATCCTCTTCCCTCTTGGGTGGAGCAGGCAGCAGTTTATTAGGTATGAGGTAAAAGTATCATTCACAGGGGGCTCACATTAGAAGTAGCCTTGCTACCTCTGGATATGCTGGCAGAAACTAGCTAATAGGATGGATTTTTCAGGAATCGGGAAGATGAGGAAGGTGGGTGCCTGTCTTGCATGTGAGGATATATACATAAATATTTATTTATGTAATTGTCTATAGTTCGTGTGCATATCTGGGAATATAAATATTTACTCCTTTTCAGCTTCATTTGCTCCATGGAAAACCATTATTATCACATTATGGTAATTAAAGTGATCATGGGGAGCCTTCATGGCCAGGTGAAAAGAGCACAGTTCTGGGAATCAGAGGATCTAATTTCTCTGCCAATTTTCTGCTGTGTAACCTTGTATAAGTCATCTGACTTCTCTGTGCCTCACTAACCCGATCTGTAAAATGGGGATTAAGAGTGTGAGTACCATGTGGAATATGGACTATGTCTAATGTGGTTAGTCTGTAACTACCCAGTGTTTAGTGAGGTGCCTGGAACAAAGTAAGCACTAACAAATACTATTTTATTTTTTTTTAAAGATCTGGGCTGTAATCCTGGCTCCACCTTTTGTCTGCTGTGTGGCCTCAGGGAAAGTCACTTGGTTTATTTCTGCCTCAGTTTTCTCATCTGTGAAATAATGTTAAAATATCTGTTCTCCTTTCTCTTAGACTGTAACACTGTGGGACAGGGACTCTGACCTGATTATCCCAAATTTGCCTCAGTGCTTAGTACAGTGTTTGGCACATAGTAAATGCTTAACAAATACCATTATTAATATGAAGTTCGTTAATTATATTTATTGAGCACTCACTGCATACAAAGCACTGTACTAAGCTCTTGGGAGAGTACAATATAATGAAAAAATAGACACATTCTCTGCCCACAGTGAGCTTAGGATCTAGAGTGGAAGACAGATATTAATATAAATGAATTACAGATAATCATACAGTGTGTTAATTAACACATCATTAGATCATTCCTAGCACACATTGAGAAAAGCCTTCCTTATTTTACACATAGTATGACGCTACACCCTAGAGAAAAATCTCGCTTCCACTTATTTATCCCCTATTTATATCCTGAATAATAATAATAATAATAATGTTGGTATTTGTTAAGCGCTTACTATGTGCCAAGCACTGTTCTAAGCTCTGGGGTAGACACAAGGGAATCAGGTTGTCCCACGTGGGGCTCACAGTCTTAATCCCCATTTTACAGATGAGGTAACTGAGGCACCGAGAAGTTAAGTGACTTGCCCAAAGTCACACAGCTGACAAGTGGCCGAGCCAGGATTTGAACCCATGACTTCTGACTCCAAAGCCCGTGCTCTTTCCACTAAGCCACGCTGCTTCTCTAATCTCTGAATCTTTAACTTGATTCAAACCAATATGGTGGAATTCAATGTGCTGGTGCTGTAAGGTCTGAAAGGTTGGGGCAACACCTATTTGATGAGTAATTAAACTCGTGACTAGTGATTTTTAAACAAGCTAAAAAACAAAAACCACATAACCCAACTAGTCATACAATACTAAAACTTGCTGAAACATATTTTCGAGCCTCATTCCTGCCAAGAGTAATGAAGTCAGCAGCTTTCCCAGGGATTCATTTCTTGTTGCCCTAATGTCTGTCTTGTCTCGCAAGTCTGCGACCACGATTTAAGCCTATATACAAAAGTGGGTATATTTCAATCCTACAATCACCCTTGGCAAGGATCACTAGACAAATCAGTTTGTAAGAAATGCTTTCTTTTAATACACCTTGTTTTACAAAAAAAAAAAAACCCATTGGTAGGGGAAAATCTGAGGGAGGTGTCATCTAATTACATTTCAGGAAATCAATTAATCGATCCTATTGAGTGTTTACTGTACATCAAACACTGTACTAAGTGCTTGGGAGAGTACGATAGAGTTGGTAGGCATGTTCCCTTCCCACAAGGAGCTCACAGTCTAGAGGGGGAGACAGACATTATAATAAATCATGGAGACAGGTAAGTTTGGTATATTCACATAGAGGCTAGAATATACTTACCATCTTTAATATATATTAATATATTATATCTAATACTTAGCCTCTAAGTATGTGTATGTGTGTGTATATATATATATATATATATATACTCTACATAAAGAGTATATATGTGTGTGTGTATATATATTCTAGACTGTAAGCTCCTTATGGGCAGGGAATGTGTATAACTCTGTTGTATTGTACTCTCCCAAGTGCTCAGTTCAGTGCTCAGTAAATATGATTGATATTCAACCTTGAGACATTAACCTGATGTCAAATCCAGATTTTTCAATCCACTCTAGCTAAGGAAGTGAGTATAATAGCTTCAGTATAGGTCACATAGGAGTCTGTTACCCGAAAAGCAGCAAGTTCATAAAATTGTCCTGTAAAACTGCTCCTGGAATGCCAGCTGTTTGATACTATGGGGAAATTCATAAAGACAGTTTTCTCTTTCAAGAAGTAGGTTTCTAGAGAGTAGATTGTTGTAACTATAATAGCCTTTTATTGACACAAAATAGGTCTAATCATGGCCTAAATCTCTTATTGTAAATCAAGCCTATAAATTTTTTCCAAATATATGTACAACTTTGTTTATTAACTGATTTGACAGGATAATATGAATTCTTGAATGAAATTATGTTTGTTACCTCTGGGGCTCTTCAGAGGCTAAATAGTAACCTCTAGACAATAAGCTCATTGTGGGTAAAGAATGTGTCTGTCTGTTATACTGTACTCTCCCAACTGCTTAGAAAAGTGCTCTGCACATAGTAAGTGCTCAATTAATATGACTGAATGAATGAATGAAAAGTTTGTCGTGGATTGGGAACATGTCTACCAACTCGGGAGTGTACAACAAAGTGCTTAATACAGTGCTCTACATATAGTAAGCACTCACTAAATGCCATTGATTGAAAAATAGCTTCAGAGTTTTGGGGCTTTGGTGGGGGGTGAGGGAGGATTGGAGAAGTTGTTAGGAGCAACAAGCTGGGCCAATGAGGTGGTGGATTTCAAAGCCCACCAGGCTCCTCCTGCCATCATTGAAGGCTGCTTAGCTTGTTGTTTAGGCACCTTGGGGTCAAACTATTCATTTGTTCATTCAATCATATTTAGCAAGTGCTTACTGTGTGCAGAGCACTGTACTAAGTGCTTAAACTATCTCTGAGAAGCTTGGTACAGGCCCAGAATTTATAAGGAAGGGCCTTATCATTGGCCACCACTCTGACTTCTAGATTCAACCCAGGTTTTCAGTCCACTTTTTGCCCCCCAGAGATATGGCAGCTGTTTTAGATCATATATAATATGGTGGAGAGAGGAATTCTGGAAGCTGTAGATATCTGATGCAGAACTAGAAGAAACAGAACTGTTGCAATGAAGGTTTCTAGCTACAAAACCTCCATTGACATCTACTAGTATTATATATCCAGGTTAAGACCGCTGTATATCATATTAATGATGGGTTTTAGTTGGGACATTAGTGTTAGTTGACTTAAACTAGGGTTGTTAATATTGCATCAGACACATCCTATGTAAATTAATGAGAATTTAAAGATTCATATCCTATGTAACCCTAGGAGAATTAGAATTAAAGGCTACGGGAAAACCTTTTTATTATCCATTAAAGGGGCCACTGATTTTCCCACTGAGCAAGTAATGATGTGAATCTCATCATTATGCTCTAGTTAGTTGCTGTGTAAATATCCCTTGTATTTTAGTAGTCATTAAAAAATACTTAAAAGAAAATGTCCCACGGAAGTGTGTGAAAATTGTTGCTGCCATTATAAGGTCATTTCAGAGCAGTCTATTTTCTCCAACAGTCTGTCATGACTTCTTATTTTGAAAAGTAATATGAAATGCCCCTGAAAAGATGTATAGTAATCATAATTTTTGTGTAGTAATCATAACTTTTGGTATTCCTACCAGGCTATCAAATGCCTTGATGATCCCCAAATAAAAATACTTATCAAATTTCCAAACTAGTAGTTAGCCCAAATACAAGTGGACTATTTTAACTATCAGGGGCACGACGGGGGAGATGGATGAACAGGGGAAAAATATTTTTCTGAAATACATTGACTTTGGATGAGAACTTGAAAGTTGACTTCATTATTGCCAAATAAGGGTTTGTGATTTTAATGGAATTTATGAAAACCTGAGCCAACGGAGACTGTGTTTATCCATCTACATTAGCCTTCTTTTTTACTGGGGTTTCTTTGTTCCCTTGCTCTCTGGAGGCCCTAAATAGGAAAGGGAGTTGTGATTTGGGGAAACGCCCAGGAGCAGCTATACCTTTGCAAAGGTCAGAACACAGCTTCTGGCTGCTGAGACTTCATTTTCTTAATTGGCCTTCACTGACTAAGCCTTATTTTCTGTAACTCCCCAGTGCTTAGCACAGTGCCTCACACAAAGTAAGCACTTAACAAATACTACAATTAAATCCTCATTTTCCTTATTTGCTCTCTCTACCTTGTCTATGCACTCATCTCTGTATCTTTAGGCACTTGATATTCACTCTCAGCACCCAACACTTATGTACATCTCCTTTTACTCTGCCATTTCCCCTATCTGTAATTTATTTAATGTTTGCCTCCCACTCTAGACTGTAAGTTCTATGTGGGCAGGGCTCGTGTCTACCAACTCTATTGTATTGTCCTCAACCAAGAACAGTCCTCTGCTTACAGTACGTGCTCAAAAAAAATCTCTTACATATTTTATCCTTATCTTCAGCCCTTATGTACATAAGTATATATAGGTAGATCTAATGGGAATATATGTATATGCACATGCACACACACACATATATATGAAAATTCAAAATATATACATCTTCTCCCTCCTATTAAAACTGTGAGCCACGTGTGGGATAGGGACTGTGTCCAACCTGATTAACTTGTATCTACCCTGGAATTTAGAACAGTGCTTGACACATAGTAAGTGTTTAACAAATACTGTAATAATAATGATACTAATGGTAACATCATTTTAAGGGAGATCACTGTGAATATCCAATTTTTATTTCTAGTTTACCCTATATCATTGACTACTTCCTGTTCATCCTCAATTAATAATAGTATTTAAATTTTACCATGTGTTAAGCACTGTACTAAGCACTAGGGTAATAAAAACAATCAACTTGGACACAGTCCTGTCCCACAAGGGGCAAACAGTGTAAGGAGGGAGATGAGATAATCCCCATTTTACAGGGGAGGAAAGTGAGGCACAGAAGTTAAATGATGTGCCCAAGGTCACACAACGGAAAAGTGGCATAGCTGGGATTGGAACCTAAATCTCCTGACTCCCAGGCCTGATTTGTTTCCATCAGGCTACACTGTTTCTCACTCCATCATTTGTAGATACTTTTTTTGTCTTTTCCTGTTAGATTATGAATTATTTGAGGGCAGGGGATATAATCCCAGCTCAGTCAATCAATGGTTTTTATTGAGCACTTACTATGTGCAGGGTACTGTACTAAGTGCTTGGAAGGATACAAATACCGCAGAATTAGCAGACATTGTCTCTGCCCATATCACACTTACAGTCTTGGGGGCGGGTATTTGTTAAATAATTAATATAATCTAAAGACATTGACAAAAGTGATGAAGAGTTGAGCATGGGACAAATATCAAATGCCCAAAGATCAGAGATCCAAGTGCATAGATGATGCAGAAGGGAAAATGAGCCAGGGAAAAGGGGGGTTAATCACTTGCCTTCTATTGGACTTTGGGACAATCACTTAACTGCTCTGTTCCTCAGTTTCCTCATCTGTAAAATGGGGATGAAATACCTGTTGTCCCTTCCACTTAGATTGATTTAATTATATGTACTCCACTACTAAGCACAATGCTTAAGTGTTTAACTAATACATCGTTGTTATGTTTTTGCTTCCTTTGTACTCTCCCAACCACTCCACTGAATCAGCTAGGTGCCACAAGCAGCGTGGGAAGCAAGAAAGCAACCTGGTTTAGTGGAAAGAGCCCGGGCTTGGGAATCAGAAGTCGTGGGTTCTAATCCTAGCTCCACCACTTGTCAGCTGTGTGACTTTGGGCAAGTCACTTAACTTCTCTGGGCCTCAGTTGTCTCATCAGTAAAATGGGCATTATGACAGTGAGCCCCACGTGGGACAACCTGATTACCTTGTATCTACCTCAGAGCTTAGAACAGTGCTTTTCATATAGTAAACACTTAAATACCATCATTGTTATTATTATTACAGCCTGACAATAAGTCTAAATAAAACTGAAGTGATGTATCAGCCCACATCGGGAAGCAGTGTGTCTAGTGGACAAAGCACCGGACTGGAAGTCAGAAGGATCTGGGTTCTTAACCCTGCTCTACCACTTTTCTGCTGTCTGACCTTGGGGAAGTAACTTTACTTCTTTGTACCTCAGTTCCCTCATCTGTAAAATGGGGATTAAGACTATGAGCCCTATGTGGGACAGGGACCGTGTCCAACTGGATTAGCTTGTATCTGCCCCAGCACTCAGAGCAGTGCCTGGCACTTATTCAATTGTATTTTTTCAGCGCTTACTGTGTGCAGAAAACTATACTAAGCGATTGGAATGTACAATTCGGCAACAGAGACAATCCCTGTCCAACAATGGTCACTAAAAGCACTTAGTAAGGGCTCAACAAATGCCAATGTTGTTATTTATTAATTAAACCCCAAATTCATATTGGCAATACAGAGCTAAAAGCTGTGACCAAATCCAGCTACTTAGATAGCACACTGACCAATGATGGGATGATAAAGAAATAGAAACAGGAAGGCCAATACATCTTTTGCGAGACTTCTGAACAGTGAGAAGATCACACACAGTGAAGTTCTCAACTGTAGTCATTCTTCAAGCATTCAAAGCTATGCTTACCATAACATAGCAACTTAACATAACAGAGAAGCAGTGTGGCCTAGTGGAGAGAGCTCAGGCCTGAGAGTCTGAAGGACTTGGGTTCTAGTCCCGGCTCCACCACTGCTGAGGGGGAGGGGGTGTGTGACCTTGGGCAAGTCACATCACTGCTCTAAGCCCCAGTTACCTCATCTGTAAAATGGGGATTAAACCTGTGAGCCCTATGTGATATAGGGACTGCATCCAACCTGATTTCCTCATATCTACTCCTGTTGTTAGAACAGTGCCTGGCACATAGTAAGTGCTTAGTAAATACCACTATTATTATTATTACTGTAATACTGGGTGGAGCATGTGAAGAGAAAGAAGGACAGTAGAATACTCAAACACCTGTGAGGAGAATTCATTATGGATAAAGAATGCATCTGTTATTGTACTCTCCCAAGTGATTAGTACAGTGCTCTTCCTGCAGTAAGCACTCAAGAGATACGATTATTGATTGACTGGAAATCTGAAACAGAGAAACTGAAAG
The DNA here is from genome assembly GCF_004115215.2 of Ornithorhynchus anatinus. Taxonomy (NCBI): domain Eukaryota; kingdom Metazoa; phylum Chordata; class Mammalia; order Monotremata; family Ornithorhynchidae; genus Ornithorhynchus; species Ornithorhynchus anatinus. The sequence goes on along the minus strand of NC_041735.1, from coordinate 61,013,140 downwards.
CAAGGAGGGGAAAGGAAGTCCTTTAAAGACATGGTTCAACAAAACTGTGTCTCGCCTTAAAACTGGAAGTTGACTGCTGAGGATAACCTGTGTGACACACTGTTTAAGTAAAAGCTTCAGATGGAAAGGGACAAGAAGAAGTAGAGGAGAGGCATCATGGCCTAAAGGAGTCAGAAGAACCTGGGTTCTAATTCCGGCTCTGTCACTTGTCTACTTTGTGACCTTAGGAAAGTCACTGCACTTTTCTGTATGTCAGTTCCCTCATCTGTAAAATGGAGATTGACTGACTGTGAGCCCCCTGTGGGACAGCATGATTATTTTGTATCAACCCCAGTGCTTAGAAAAGTGCCTGGCACATAGTAAGCACTTAATAAGCAGTAATAATAACAATTGTGGTATTTATTAAGAAGGCAAAAGGGAAAACAGTACCAGGAGATGCAAGCATTAAGCAAAACTGCACATCAAGAGACAATGTGACTTGGACTGTGGACCCCACATTGGCTTGTTGTGGGCAGGAAATGTGTCTGTTTATTGTTGTACTCTCTCAAGCACTTAGTACAGTGCCCTGCACACAGTAAGCGCTCAAATGATTGACTGAATGATTTGAATGAATTGGCCTCTTCAATCAAACTTGCACTCATAAATGAACTTGACCATCAGTAGGGTCTTTGCAAGTGAAGGATTACAATATAATCTTACTAGTGATTAGTATGTGCTTTGATTGAATCTTCTTAGAAAGCAGCATTTTACATGACAATGTCTGAAATCTGAGAAGAATGGATTTTAGGCTAGTTAATAAGTAGGGGGGCAATGTAGATGAAAAAATTGCTCAGCCCTGGAAAGGGACAACTTTTCATGTGGTGAGAGGAAAGCAAGCCTTATGCAACTCCATTGAGGGCTTTTTTTCAGATTAAAAAAGATTAAAAAAGCAGATTTAAATTGTGGCTGCTTTGCTGTATAACCCCAAATGAGGATCAAAATGCTTTCTTGTTTGTTTTTTTTTTTCCACTCATCTTTAGCTTTGACATGTGACACTGAGTCCAGTTACAACAGTTCCTTAAACTCTGTGTAAAACTCCCAACACATTTGGGGAACAAGAATCATCATTAGTTCATCCATTTGGCTGGTCCCTTAGCCATATTTAAAACCTCCCATCTTAACTGCTGTTCTTAAGGAGTCTCCCAAAAAAATGTATATATCTTTTTTAAAAGAATGTAAACACCTCATGAAACAAAAAGTTTCTAGGCACATAAAGGACTCCAGGCTAAACATTTCAAAAGGGTAGACCCTAACGTTTTTGATCTTTAGGTTTTTTTTTTTTACTTTTGAATGTCCACACCTGGCATCTGTAATAAAATTGAGAGCATCTGGATTACAGAATGAAAATAACTTCCATTCAGAACAGCCTTCAAAAAAGGACTATTTTAGTACCTACAGTGTGTCCTGGAAATTCACTAATGTATGCTGCAGCAGGTACCTTACTTGCTTTTTTATGTCTACTTTCACTATCTTTGGGTTCAACTAGCATTTGCTTTTCATCTCTAGCACAGGTTCAGCATTTTGTGAAATGTTCAGCTAGATCCATCCCCTTTCAGTCTGCCTTTTGTGGTTAACATAATTTGCTATCCTTTTGAAATTGTTTGAGTCCTTCTGTTTTGGTTGTCCACAAATTTGTGTGAAATTTAAAATTCTGACTCACTTTCACAATCTGGAAAAGCAATTATCTCCCAATTTTTTCCTAATTTTTTATTTCAGGATAATTTTCTAAATGTAACTAATATTGTAGATTTTGGAAAGCACAAGGCTAATCACAAATGTAAGCTTAGCCTTCCTGTCATATTATAATTTTCCCCTTTCCAAGTACTTTTTTTAATTGCACAATAAGTCATTTTGAAATGATCAAAGACAGGTGAGCATGAATTTATTTTATAGACTGTATGAAATAACAGCATTGAAAATGCACTGGGGTGTTTGAAACCATTTCAGGAATTGTTTTGTTCTAAAGCTGCCCTCACCTTCATTAGGAAATTCATTTTTCCTCAAAAATTAATTTTGTTCTATATATTTGCATGATCCTAATTTTGCCTACTAATGCAATTTAAAAAATATTTATGCCAATGAATGCTTCACAACAAGAGATAAGTAAAATTAATAAAAGGACATGCAAACATAATTCTTTCAGACAAATGCCCAACTCCATTTTCTATCTTTCTATCTATCCATTCAGGCATCCAGATGTTTGATGTTACATGTGATTGCATGAAAGCTCTGATCTGAAATGCCTATGGTTTACTGGATTACTCTTTTACCCACATGGTTCAAATTAATATATATGCTATATATATATATATATATATATATATAACCCAGTGCAATCTCACAACAGAGCAAGACTTTATTGTATTACAGCATTACAGATGTGAAAAGGTGCTCATAGTAAACTTGGAATATTTTAGTTTCATTGTGCATCTGGAATGCCATAGCATCTCTAAATAACTAGGAGCAAATGGTATTCAGTCTTGGTTTTGTGATTAATTTAATATTTGGAGAAACTTTTTTTGTAAACTTTGTGCCATTCATCATCATCATTGTCATTTCTATAATCCCAAAATGATTTACAAAGTCAAGACTTTTTTCTAATTTCTGAAACAATATTAAGACATCAAAGAGTTTCAGATTCAAACATCAAAGAACAGCTAAATCAGAGATTTCTGGCTAAGACACTTTAGATCATTTAATATCCTCTGGTTTTCAAAGGATTAAATTACAGCATATAAAATTTTTGGAATCTGGCTAAGGAAGTGGTACTGTATATTATTTATTGTGGAGTAGTTCTTTCTTGGGGCAAAAGATTTTTGTGGAAGAGAGAATACCTACTTTTCCATTTATCAAGCCTGCAGAGAATGCTTGTGAAATATTAGAGCCATGGATAGATAATCTCCTGGGAGCACTACAGATATATTAACTAAAGAAATGTTTGTACATTAACTCCAATGATATTCCCTTGGAAGCAACCGCTTTCTTCTTTGAGACCAACACATTACAGTACAGCTTGACTCAGTGAGTTCAGCAGTGACTCGTGAATGACTTTGGTAAGAAGAGACAAAGGAAATGAATTCTGGCACAGTCACAAAAGAAATGTTCCCAGTTGCTATGGTTTCCAAGGAAACGATGACTTCTATTTTACTGTGTGCTGCCCTGTCAGGGCATGTGCCATCACTCTACATATTATTTATGTAGTGCCATAACTTTTAAAAGAAGAAACATTAGGATTCACCAGAAAAGCAATACACAAACACACACACACTAAAAATGCATGAGGTTAATCTATTAAAGAAAAGGGTAGGTAAAATAAGTGTATCACAGTTCAACCTAAAACATGATTTCTCAATAAAGGACTCCATCCCCTCCACCTGCACCTCTGACCCACCCCATTGCTCTCACCTTGTCAAAACACTTGTCCGTTCCTTTCTTTTCTTCCTGACCACCATCTTCAACTGCTCACTATCCAGTGGCTTCTTCCCATTGTTTTCAAACACGCTCATGTATCCCCAATCCCAAAAAAGTCCCTTCTTCCACCCTATGACTCCCTCCATTTATTGTTCCATCTCCCTCCTACCATTCCTCTTCATATATATTGAGTGAGTTGTCTTCACCCACTGTCACCACTTCCTCTTATCTGGTTCTCTCCTAGACCCCTTCCAATCTGTTTTTGGCTCCCTTCACTCCATGAAAACTGTCCTAAGGTCACCAGTAATCTATTTTATGTCAAATCAAACAGCGTCTACTCCATCCTAATCTTCCTTGACCTCTCAGCTGCCTTCAACACTGGACATCCCCTTCCCCAGGACACATTGTCCAACCTTGGCTTCTCTGACACTGTCCTAGTTCTAGTTCTCCATCTATCTCTCTGGACATTCATTCTCAGTCTTTCACAGGCACTTCCTCGGCCTCCCACATTCTAACTGTTGGAGTCCCTCAAGGCTCAGTTCTGAGTCCCCTTGGAGAACTCATTCACTCCCATGGCTTCAACTACCATCTCTATGCAAATGATCCCCAAATATACATTTCCAGCTGTGATCTTCCTCATTCTCTTCCTCTTTACTTGGATGTTCTGCTGAAAACTCAAACTTAACATGTGCAACACAGAAATCCTCATCTTCCCACACAAACCATGTCTTCTCCCTGATTTTCCCATCACTATAGATAGTAACGAACAGCCTCCTTGTCTCACAAGCCTGTAACCTGGATCAGCATGTCCTAGTGGATACAGCTTGGATCTGGGTTCTAATCCCTGCCCTGGTACTTGTCTACTGTGTGACTTCTGGCAAGTCACTTAACTCCTCTTTGCCACCGTTACCTCATCTTTAAAACAGAGATTAAGACTGAGAGACAGGGACTGTGGCCAAACTGATTATCTTGTATCTACCCCAGCACTTAGTACAGTGCCTGGCTCAAAACACTCAACCAATACTATAAAAAACAAGCAGACAAAAATGTTGGCATTATCCTTGATGCAACTCTATTATTCAACCCATATATTCAATCTGCTATGAAAGCCTGCCATTCTACCTTCATAACTTTGCTAAACTTTGCCCCTTCTTCACTGCCTCTTGTTTTTCCACATTTCAGTCCATGCTGCCTGGACTGCCCCCCCCCCCCACCCCTTTTTTTTAAACAAAACCTTTCAATTCATGTTTCTCCACTCTTCAAGACTCTCCAGTGGTTGCTAATTCACCTCTGCATCAAACAGAAACTTCTTACCATAGATTTTAAAGCCATCACCTTGCCCGCTCCTACCTTACCTTTCTGCTTTCCTACTACGACCCAGTCTGCACACTTCACTCCTCTAATGCCAAACTACTCATTGTATTTTAGTCTCATTAATATTGCTGCCAGCCCCTCACCCATATGCTGCATCTGGTCTGGAACTCCTTCGCCCTTCAGATCCAACAGACAATCACTCTCCCTACATTCGTAGCCTTATTTAAAGCACATCTATTTCTTCTAAGATGCCTTTTCTGACTAATCCCTCAATTCTTCTTCTCTAACTCCTCCTTCTGTATCACCCTTGTACTTGGATTTTCACTCTTTGTTCACCCACCCTTAGTCCTATAACACCCTTGTGTATATCCATAACATTTATATTAATGCCTGTCTCCTCACCCTCTAGACTGTAAGCTTGCTGGCAGGGATGGGTCTACCATTCTGTTATATTGTACTCTTCCAAGTACTTAATACACTGCTCTGCACACAGTAAGCTTTCAATATGATTAATGGAAGAAATGACCTGATATCTATAATGTGTATATAATATAATATATATAATATCATCTATATATATCTCATCTATATATATATAATCTATATAGATATATATATTTGCAGCAAAGTGAACATTTAATGAGCTGGAAATTGCAGGCAATCAATTACATCTTTTGTGAGAGACATTAAAATAAATTATGGATATCTACTTTGGTGCTGTGAGGCTGAAAGTGTGGTGAAAATAAATTGCTTAAAGGTACAAACCCAAGTATAGGGGTAATGCAAAAGAGAGAAAGAGATTAGAGGAAATGAGGGCTCAGTCAGGGAAGGTCCCTTGGAGAAGATGTGCTTGTAATAAGGCTTTGGAGGTGGGGAGAGTGATCATCTGTCAGATGTCAAGGGTGAGGGAGTTGCAGGATGTGGGCAAGGGATTGATTGTCAGAGAGATAGAGGAAATTGAGGTACAATGACCAGCTTGGCAAAGAGGAATAAAGTGACCATGCTGAGGTGGAGAAGGAAATCAATAAGGGGAAGATGACTGAATGCTTTTAAAGGCTTTGTAAGGTTTCTGTTTGAAGGTGGAGGGGCTCGAGGAGTGGGATACATGGACAGAATCTTTTTTTAGAAAAATTATCACTGAGTAATAATAACTACGGTACTTGTTAAGTGCATACTATGTGCCGAGCACTGTTCTAAATTCTGTAACAGATAAAACCTAATCAGGTTGGACACTGTTCCTGTTCCACATAGGGATCACTCTCTTAACCCCCTTTTACAGATGATGTAACTGAGGTGCAGAGAAGATAAGTAACTTGCCCAAGGACACACAGCAACTGTGTGGCAGAGCCAGAATTAGAATCTAGGTCTTTCTGACTCCCAGGCCCATGTTTTATCCATTTAGTCAATGAACTGGAGTAGGGAGAGATGAGTCAGGGAGGTCAGCAAGGAGGCTGATACTGTAGAGAATGCTGGACAGGGTAAGTGCTCCGATCAGCGTGGTAGCAGTTTGGATGAAGAGGGAAGGGCAGATTTTAGCAATGTTGTGAAGGTGGAAATGACAGGATTGGGTGACAGATTGAATATGTGGGTTGAATGAGAGAGAAGAGTTGAGGATAATGCCATGTTATGGGTTTGTGAGACAGGGAGGATGGTTCTGTCTACAGTGATGGTCACAGGTCACAGGGAGGGCAGAATCTGGGTGGGAATTTGAGGAGTTTTGTTAAGGACACGTTAAGTTTGAGGCATCTATGGGACATCCAAGGAGAGATGTTCTGAAGACAAGAGGAAATAGGCTTAAGAGAAGGAGAATAAAAAAGGGCTGGAAGTGGAGGTTTGGGAATCATTCTTATGGAGATGATGGTTGAAGTTGTGGGAATGAATGGATGGTCCAAGCGAGTGGGTGGAGATGGAGGGTAGAAGGGGACCTAGAACTGAGCTTTGAGGAGCTCCCACAATTAGAGGGTGGGAGGCAGAAGAGGAGTCTGAAAAAGTGACTGGGAATGAGTAGTTAGGAGAGATCAGTGCCAGTGAAGTCATGTTGGATAACGTTTCTAGAAGAAGAGGTGGTAGAAAGTGTTGAAGGCATCTGAGTGGTTGAGGAGGATTAGGATGAAGTAGAGGCTGTTTGATTTGATTACTAAGTTGATCATTGTTTATATTAGGGCAGTTTTCATGGTTTAAAGTTGGGGGGGGCGGGCAAAGCGAGATTGGAAGGGGTCAAAGAGAGAACTGGAGAAGAGGAAGTGGTGACAGTAGGTGAAGACAACTTACTCTGTTTGGAGAGGAATGGTAGGAGGGAGATGGAGCGATAACTGGGGTATGGGGTTAGGGAAGCGTTTTATTATAAATGGGGATATATGAGCACGTTTGAAAGCAGTGGTGAAGATGCGATTTGAGTCAACAGTTGAAGAAAGTGGTCAGGAAGGAAGGGAGGGGGCATGTGTTTTGATAATATGGAAAGGGAAGCAGCGTGACTCAGTGGAAAGAGCCCGGGCTTGGGAGTCAGAGGTCTTGGGTTCCAATCCTGGATTTGCCACTTAGCTGTGTGACTTTGGACAAGTCACTTAACTTCTCTGTGCCTCAGCTACCTCATCTGTAAAATGGGGATTAAAGACTGTGAATTCCATGTGGGACAACCTGATTACCTTGTATCTACCCAGTGCTTAGAACAGAGCTTGGCACATAGTAAACATTTAAATACCAAAATTATTATTATGGAACCCTCCAGAAGAAAATTATTAAATAGAAAAGTGCTCCTAGTGTTTATCATAATTATGGTATTTTTTTAAGTACTTACTTTGCGCTAAGTGTTGGGGTGGATAAAAGTAAATGGATTGAACACAGTCCCTGTCCCTCACAGAGCTCACAGTCTTCATCTCCATTTTATAGATAAGATAGCTGAGGCCCATAGAAGTGAAGTGGTTTGCCCAAGGCCGCACAGCAGACAAGTAGTGGAGCTGGAATTAAAATTCATGACCTTCTGACTCCCAGGCCCATGCTCTATCCTCTACACCATGCTGCTCCTTATACTTAATCCACCTCTTTTGCATACTGAAATCCATGTCTGCACACTGTGTGCAATATGAAAGTTTGAAAGGGCTGAGGAAATGTCATAAGAGTTTGATGAATGAGTATTTTAATGCCCTCTCTATCATAGTAAGGGTTACAATTGTATTTTGTATTGTTCTTGTAATTCACAGTGTGATTACAGGACATTTCATTCCTAAGGGAGGAAGGCTGACAATTTTGTGGCTTCCAAGAGGTACTGAAATGACTGCCACAATTCTTTTGTGATTACACATTGGCATTGTGTGGCTGAACTCTCTGGTAGTCACAAAGCCAGATAGGAATCCTGCTAGGCACACACTGGGTTGGGTGAGGGGTGGCATTCTTGGCTAACACTCCATAAACCTCAGAGCCTGGTGGCCTTCTAGGCCTGATATGCAGACCCGCTGGACTCAGTCCAAAAAAGTCTTCTACCAGAACAGATCTATCATCTCCCAACAGGAGTGATCCTGTTGGTCTAGATTTAATCTGGTATAGCAGCCTCAGGTATCCAAAACCAGTCCAAGGCCAAGAGTGAGCTTGGCACTTGTATATCTCCAAACACATTGGCTTCAGATTCAGTCATCCTAAAAACCCATTGTTTCCAATGTGCTTTCTTGAATTAATTACTAGCATTCCAAGTTTTATAAGTCCATCAGCTATCTCTAGCACTTTTGTTCATACTTATATGTACATACACAAAAACATATGCTTATTCAATTGCACATTCAACTATTGTGTTCTGTAAATACTTTTATTTCTCTCTCAGTAGAATGTAAATACTTTTATGTAATATAATAATTGTGGTATTTGTTATATGCTCACTATGTGCCAAGCACTGTATAGAATGCTGGGGTGGATATAAGCAAATCGAGTTGGACACAGTCCCTGTCCCATGTGGGACTCACGGTCTCAGTACCTATTTTACAAATGAGATAACTGAGGCCCAGAAAAGTAAAGTAACTTGCCCAAGGTCACACAGCAGACAAGTGGAGGAGCCAGGATGTCTCTCCTCTAGATTGTAAGCTCCTTGTGGACAGAGGCCATGTCTATCAGGTGAGAAGCAGCGTGGCTCAAGGGAAAGAGCATGGGCTTGGGAGTCAGAGGTCATGGGTTCTAATCCCGGCTCCACCACTTGTCAGCTGTGTGACTTTGGGCAAGTCACTTAACTTCTCTGAGCCTCAATTACCTCATCTGTAAAATTGGGATCAAGACTGTGAGCCCCACGTGGGACAATCTGATCACCTTGTATCCCCCCAGTGCTTAGATCAGTGCTTTGCACATAGCAAGCACTTAACAAATGCCATTATTGTTATTATTATATTCTCTCAAGCAGTTAGTACAATGCTTGACACATAGTAAGCATTTAAATCAATTAATCAATTGTATCTAATGAGGGCTTACTGTGTACAAAACACCATACTAAGTGCTTGGGAGAATACAATATAACAGGTCAGTAGACACATTCCCAGCTCAAAATGAGTTTAGAGTGGAGAGGGGGAGGCACACATTAATATATATAAATTACAGTTATAAATATAAATGCTGTGGGGCCGAGAGGTGAGTAAAGGGCACAAATCCAAATACAAGGGTGACACAGAAGGGAGTGGAAAAGGAGGAAAGGAAGGCTTAGGTGGGGAAGCTTTTGTGGTTTTAATAAGGCTTTGATGATGGGGAGAGTGACTATCAGATTTGAAGAGGGTGGGGGTTCCAGCCCAGAGGCAGGATATGGGCTAGGGGTTGGTGACTAGATAGACAAAATCAAGTTTGTAGGTTGACATTACCAAGCAGTATGGTGGTAGTGGAAAGAGCATGGGTCTGGGAGTCAGAAAGTCATGGGTTCTAATCCTGGCTCTGCTACTTGTCTGCTGTATGACCTTGAGCAAGACACTTTACTTTTTTGGGCCTCACTTACCTCATCTGTAAAATGGGGATTAAGACTGTGAGCTCCACATGGGACTGGGACTGTGTCCAACCTGATTTGCTTGTATCCACCCCAGTGCTTAATACAGGGCCTGGAACATAGTAAGCACTTTACAAATACCATAATTATTTATTATTATTATTATTAGAAGAGTGAACTGTGCTGGTTGGGTTTTAGTTATCATCGTCATTATTTTGTTCTTTCCATGTGCTTAGTGTTTGCACTGCCCCATTTCAATAAATGCTATTACTACTTCCTCTCCAATGTAGATTGCAATTAGCTGTTCACTGAGATATGCAGAAACGCTGACAAATTATTGTGATATTTGTTACTGTACTAAGTATTGGGGTAGCACAAGATAATCATGTTGGACACAGGCCCAGTCCCACATGGGGCTTACAGTGTACATAGGAGGGAGAACAGGTATTGAACGCCCAATTAATCAGTGGTCTTTATTGAGCACTTTCTGTATGTAGAGCACGGTACTAAGTTCTTGGGAGAGTACCATTTAACAGAGTTAATAATAATAATAATAATGTTGGTATTTGTTAAGCGCTTACTATGTGCCGAGCACTGTTCTAAGCGCTGGGGTAGACACAGGAGAATCAGGTTGTCCCACGTGGGGCTCACAGTCTTAATCCCCATTTTACAGATGAGGGAACTGAGGCACAGAGAAGTTAAGTGACTCGCCCACAGTCACACAGCTGACAAGTGGCAGAGCTGGGATTAGTGGCAGAGCTGGGATTTGATTGACTTGATCCCTGCCCACAAGGAGGTTACACTCTAGGGATTTCTACAAGTGAGGAAACAAGAAATTAAGTAAATTGCCAAGGTCACTCAGGAGAAAAGTGGTAGGGCTGGGTTTAAAGCCTGGGTTTTCTGACTTCCAGGCCCATGTTCTTTCCATTATCAATCATATTTATTGCGCGTTAACTGTGTGCAAGCACATGTACTAAGTGCCTGGGAGAGTACAATATAACAGAATTGGTAGACACATTCCCTACACACACATCTCATTAGGTCACATAGCTTCCTCTTCTGCTATGGGGAAAAGTGGGTATAGAATTTGTACAGAACTATTTACAAAATTGGCACTCATAATTTTGCTATCTCCAGTGACTCTACAGACCCAGCCAAAAAATTAGATCTTGTTTCTGGTTTCCTAATAAAAATAAGATCTGAATTCTGCAAAAATTGAGCAAACAGATCATAGAATGTTACATCCACATGGGACATTTTGTCCGTGCATATTCTGAATCCTTTGTTCTTAGCCGTAGTAATACTCGTGCAATTATGAGACTTGGATAACTTTTTAAATATTTAAGCACTTACTGTGTGCCAGGCCCTGTACTAAACTCTGGGGTAGATACAAGCTAATCAGGTTGGGCACAGTCCATGTCCCACTTGGGGCTCTTGTAAAGTGGGCCTGGGAATCAAAAGGACCTAGGTTCTAATCCTGGCTCTGCTGCATGTCTGCTGTGTGACCTTGGGCAAGTCGCTTATCTTCTCTGTGCCTCAGTTACCTCATCTGTCAAATGAGGATGAGTGTGAGCTCCATGTGGAACAGGGGCTGTGTCCACTCCTTGTATCTATCCTAGGTGTGGACAGTGCTTGGCACCTAATAAGCACTTAAATACTGTTGTTATTATTGTCAGTTCATATGGAAAATGGGTTAATGAGTACTCTAGTCTTTTATATCAATCACATGATTCATATTGTAGGGGTGCTTTTAGTTCCAAGCTGCCCATTTTGCAACTAAAATTATAATACTGTGGTTAGGTAATTAAAAAATGTTGCATAATACCCAGGAGAAATGATGCCCACAGATAAAATGTACAAGATTACTACAAAAACCTCTCAGAGCACAGACCATGAAACACAATTGTTTTTGTAATCCTAAGGCGGATATATCATTTTAAGTAGTACCCTGCACTACTGAGCAGCTTCTGGATTATGGGTGGCAGATATTAATCGAATCATAATTATTGAGTGTTTACTCTGTGCAGAGACTTAGTTTGTGCCAGCCACTGTGCTAAACACTGGGATGGATACAAGCAAACTAGGTTGGACACAGTTCCTATTCATTCAATAGTATTTATTGAGCGCTTACCATGTGCAGAGTACTGTACTAAGCGCTTGGAATGAACAAGTCGGCAACAGATACAGTCCCTGCCGTTTGATGGGCTTACAGTCCTATCCCACATGGGGCTAACATTTTCAATCCCCATTTTACAGATGAGGTAACTGAGGCACAGAGAAGTGAACTGAGTTGACCAAGGTCACACAGCAGAGAAGTGGCAGAGAAGGGATTAGAACCCATGACCTCCCGACTCCCAGGCCCATGCTTTAAGCACTAAACTAGATGATTGGGCGAGTTCAAGAGAATAGATTGACAGGACCCCAGCTATCAAGAAGTTTGCTATTCATTGAGGAAGACAGATGCTAAAGTTACACGTGGGGGAAGCAACCAAGTATAAAGATATGAACATTAATGCTCTGGGGGATTGAAGTAAGTGCCTGGCACATAGTAAGCACTTAACAAATACCGTCCTCATCAAGTACAGCTTTTTCGTGAAAGTGTGGGTTTTTCCAGTAAACATACCTATAGAAAGATTCAACTACATTACTAGAAATAACCCTATGACTAAATCCTTGATTTTCTTTTTAATCCAAGAAAACTAGTTATAGATCTCATATAAAATGTCATTTGGAATTTAAAGTGGTTTGTAGTTTTGAAGCGGCATTCACTATAAACAGTGCCTACAAATAATAGCATGTGATCTTAAGAAATGAGATAGTGATGAGGACTGTCAGCTGGAATACTTTCTGGTCAACCACTGAGTTTTATGCAGTAAGGTCTCCGGTATTCTGTCTTTCACCCTTCCCCCTCTCAACCTTCACACAGTTTAGTTCTGGGACTCCTTGCTCAGAACTGGCAGTCTGAATCACAAGGTTCTTTAGCTATAACTTCTACAGAATAATTTGACATTTTTGGGAAAGCGAATAGCAGAACAGTGAACTCATACATGAACATTACTGAAGAGTGTCTACTTTGGATTTGGGTCTCCAAAAGGCAGCACTATCTATCCAGTTAGGGCTAGTTATTAGGTATTAGGCTCATTAAACCCTGATAATCTAAAATGTCAAATTTCCATCAGATTTAGAAAAGGTAGAACTTGCTCTGGATGGAAAACATCATGAAAGTTTAGGGGTCGACCCAGATGGATCAGAAGTGTTGCTGTGATGATGGAGTGCTTATTATTAAAAATAGTATTATATTTAAGTGCTTACAAAGTGTCAAATGCTGTTTTAAGCACTGGGGTAGATATGAATCAATCAATCATATTTATTGAGCATTTACTGTGTGCAGAGCACTGTACTCTAAGTGGTTGAGAGAGTACAATGCAACAGAGTTAGGTAGACATGTTTTCTACCCACAGTGAGATTACAGTCTAGAGGGAGAGATATGCAGATATGTGAATACATGCTGTAGGCCATATTTAGTCTTTGGCTGACCTACAAAATGGGGCCAACCCTCTCTTTAAAGAGCTATGAGGAAAGAGAAAATGTACCCGCAGTTTTTAGTAGTACTTAGGCCTGAAATTCCTCCACCCAACTCAAATCCTTCTCGTTGAAACTTAATCCTCAACCCTGTTCTCTCTGTAAAGACCTTGGACCTCATTCTTCTCTAGATGTATTATCTCACACAATCGGCAAGTCTTATGACCGATGACTGCTATCTCTTCCTCTCTCCCTTTTTTTCCACCAGGCTGCTAATTCTTTTCAGCATGGACTGGTGTTTTAGGGGGTTGTCAGTGGTTTGCATGCTAAGGAACATGAATGGATGAGATAACTCAGGGCCAGACTATTTGACGTTAACTCAGCATTGTATCACTAGTGTTAAGCAAAAATCTGACCTTGACCAGCTTTATACCATTTGCTACACGTTCTACAACATCCTTCATCAATAATCCATCAGCAGTTGAAAGCTGGGAAACTTATGTGCCTTTCTACATGTCTCCGGACACTTGGACACTAGGTGTAAAAACAAAATGTAAAACGAACGTGCTTGATATGCGAATGAGTGAAGATTTGCTCTGAAAGAGGAAATACTGTGATTCTTGAGGCCTCTACAGAAGTGCCATGAAGCAAGTGCCAGAAATAATCAGCATGGCACAGTGGATAAAGCACAGGCCTGAGAGAAAGTCATGGGGTCTAATCCCAGCTCCACCACCTATCCACTGTGTAACCTTGGGCAAGTTGCTTTACTTCTCTGACCTCATCTGTAAAACAGGGCTTTAGACTGAGAGCAGGGTCCAGGGACAGTGTCCAACCTGATTTGCTTGTATCACCCCAGCACTTAGCACAGTGCCCAGAACATAGTAAGAGCTTAACAAATACCATTATTATTATTATGAATCAGCAGCCACTCTGACGAGGACAGTTTCAGTCAAGCAGAGTCTTCTTTAATTCCTTGCATAAACCCGAGTACTTAAAGCCCAGGAAACACCTATGCAGTTGAAAATTCACTAGCAATTAGGAATTCCTCCAAATTGTTCATCTCTTTTTAATCTGACAAAATTAGATTTCATAAACTTTATTTGGGTTATCTTTGTGAAGCCAAGTAACTCACTGCTATGATTTTCTATAGGTCGAAAGTGATAACCCTGTCCCAACTTTATCACTGTCTCCTGTTGAATAGTTGGATGATTCTTAATTTTAACCATATTGAAAATAATAATAAGGGGACTTACTGTTTCATTAAACCTCTGGGATAAGAATTTGACCCACAGAAATACAGTCTAATTTGGCAAGCTTTATATGTTAATCAACACTTTTATTTTACTGACTCATTCTGCTTTTTATAACCCGAGATAGTGGTATATACTGTTGTTCTCTCCCGCTCTTCCATATTGTATAAGAAAAATATAGGCATAGATTCCAATAAAGAGGAGTTTTTCGGGTCACTTTCTGGCCTTGACTCTCACTGTTCCAGAGACTTGAGGATTGAGAAACAGAGTAACCTAGTAGAAATAGCTTGGGCCTGGTAGTCAGAGGACCTAGGTTCTAATCCCGGATCTGCCATGTGTTTTCTGAATGACCTTGGACAAGTCACTAAACTTCTCTGTGCCTCAGTTACCTCATCTGTCAAATGGGGGATTAAATCCTTCTCTCCCTTACTTAGACTGTGAGCCCCAGGTGAGGCAATGACTGCCCAACCTGATTAACTTGTGTCTACCCCAGTGCTTAGAACAGTGCTTTGCATGTAGTAAGCACTTAACAAGTACCATAATTATTGTAGGGATGGGATACCATAATAGCTGTGGAGTCATATAGCATCTTTGTGCCTCAGTTTTCTTATCTGTAAAATGGCGATTGTCTGTCCTCCCTCTCCCTTAAACTATGAGTTTATGTGGAACAGGGCCTGTGTCTGCTTGGCACACTTGGCACATACTTGGCACATAGCACTTAAATACCACTACTATTATTATTAATTATGAGGCACCTCTCTGTCAAAGAGCAACCTTCTACCAACCAATGGTAATTGTTGAGTGGTTACTGTGTGCAGAGCACTGTACTATGTGTTTGGGAAAGTAGAATGCAATGGAGTTGGTGGACATGATCCCTCCTCCTCCCTCCTCCTCCTTTCTTCTCCTCCCTCCATCTCCCTTGCTTTTCTCCCTCCTCCCTTCTTCTCCTCCCTCTTTCTCCTCCCTCCTCTCTCTTCATACCCATTACACTCCCACCCTCTCAGCATCACTGAATAAAAAAGATGGCCAAAAACCAGCATCTAGTACTAACTAGGGCCGAAAAGGTGACCCAGATTCTGGACAAGAGAAAAAACAGATGTTACTTGCTAGGGACCCACTGGACCCTTTTCAGAACATCAGCATTTAATGTAAGACTCTGGTGCATTTATTTGTCTGGAGTTGAGGATGGAGGGTGGGCAGGTTCAGAAGAGGGATAGGTGTTTCAGTCTGGATTATGTACATATAATGATACAAACGGAAACATGTACCAAGGAACTACTTTAGAGCATTACTGTTATTTTTTCGCTAGTGTCTCAGGAGCTTCCTGAAGTTTGTTCTTATGTGTTTCTGGCCTCCTGTTTATACCCCTGGGCATATATATAGTCAGAGGACTAGGCGACTGGTAGAATTCCTAAAAGTATAAGTGAAAGTATAGTATAAGTAAAAGTATAAGTGATTGAAGTATGTGAAAATATGTACGACGATATTAATTACTGACATCCACTGTTAACCGCCTTTGTAGCTTTAAGACTGGGAGAAACTTTAGTATCAAACTTGCCTCCTGGGGTGTTTTATAGAATTTAATCCTGGAGTCTTCATTTTCCTCTAAGTTTGCAGTCATTTTAGAATCACAGGAATGCTTTGAAAATTGAGGGTTTCTGACTGTTCTGATGCTTGATCATCTTAAAAATGGCCCTGTGTTCCAAAACCAAGGTTGGCAAGCAGCAAAGACAAATTGCATGGCTTATTTGGAATCTCAAAAAATCCCACAAAAAGACTGTTTGAAAATGATGCCTAGGGCCCAGCGCTACGGCACTGACCCAAGACCACGTCTTCTCTAGAGACAGAGAGCGGTCTGCTCACTCCCAGTGGAGACACGACACTCACTCGAGGCTGCTGTTTCAAAGTTTCCAGTCTTACTGTTCGGTGACAGGGTGTTGGCGTGTGTCTTAGCAACATCAGGAAATGTGGTGTTCTGTTTTTGACATTTGAGAAGCAATGGAGAAGGCTGACAGGGAGATGCTGGGGCCATTTCACCACATGTCAGAGTCTCGTTCTATAGAGTCACATAAGAAAATTCCCATTGGATGCTGAAGTATGAAAATCTGGCCCTGAATTTTTATATCCTCTGAAGAGATGAAAATTTCTTCTCATCTTCTACAAGAACAATAATGTCATGCACCTGTATTTAATATTTAGAAATTAGAAGCAGAGAAGCAGCATGGCCTAGTGCGTAGAAGACAGGCTTGGAAGTCAGAAGGATCTGGGTTCTAATCCTGCTTCCACCCATTGTCTGCTGTGTGACCTTGGGCAAATCATTTCGCTTCTCTGTGCCTTAGGTACCTCATCTGTAAAATGGGGATGAAGGTGTAGGACGGAGACTCTGTCCAACCTGATTAGCTTGATTCTACCCCAGCACTCAGTACAGTTCCTGGCATATAGTAAGTGTTCAACAAATACCATTATTAATATTATCATATGAATAAGGCATCAAGTAACTGGCATTTATATACACATTTATCTATGAATCTACATAATGACAAAGTACTTTCCAAAGATTTGTATGAGCTGTTCCTCTCCACAACTGTAAGGTACATATAACTAAAATAAATGTACTTAAGTGCTTACTATATGCCCACTACTATAAGTTCCAGGATGGATATAATAGAGTCAAGTCAGACAGAGTCCCTGTCCCATGTGGGACTCATAGTCTAAAGGTGAGGGGAGAACAGGAATTTAACTGCCATTTTACAGATGAGGTAACTATGGCAAAGAGAAGTTAGTAACTTGGCCAAGTGGCAAAGCTAGGATTAGAACCCAGGTGACCTAATAATAATAATGTTGGCATTTGTTAAGCACTTACTATGTGCAGAACACTGTTCTAAGCACTGGGGTAGATACAGGGTAATCAGGTTGTCCCACATGAGGCTCACAGTCTTAATCCCCATTTTCCAGATGAGGTAATTGAGGCACAGAGAAGTGAAGTGACTTGCCAAAGGTCACACATCTGACAAGTGGCAGAGCTGAGATTCAAACCCATGACCTCTGACTCCCAAGCCTGGGCTCTTTCCACTGAACCACGCTGCTTCTCTGCTTCCTAACCCCCAGGCCTACGCTCTTTCCACAAGGTGATGTTCTAGATTACTGATAGTCCTTAGTGCCGTAGTGCCAGGATTTCAGGAGTAGTACTGAGAGTGTAGTGGGTGACTCTCTTAAGTGCAACCTGAATTTCTTTCCAAGATGAAAGGTATGATTTGGCTAGAAGGAGGGATTAGACACAGTCACCAAATGGCCTCATCAAAAGAGTACTCAAGGGAATGAAGACTGTAGTCCTAGCCTGCAAATGTCCCAAACCACATATAGTGGTTTTACAATAAGAAGTTGCTGATTCTGAAGGAGAGGTTTAAATTTTTATGTTTTGCCCATAGGTCAGTAATTTTCAATTTCCTTCAAAGAAATTTTTGCTAAGTAGGGGTCCCTTGAAAAAGGTTTTATTGTGTTTGGCCACTGGTTCTAGCCTGTTTAGAGAAAAGGGAAAACAGGAGACACTGAAATAGTGGAGAGAGCAGGGGTCTGGGAGTCAGGAGACTTGGGTTCCAATCCCCGCTCAGTCTCTTGTTTTTTGTGTGATCTTGGGCAAGTCACTGACCTTCACCGTGCCTCAGTTTTCTCATCTGAAAAAGGACAAAATACCTGTTCTCCCTCCCTCTCAAGACTTTGAGATTCAAGTGGGACAGGGACTGTGGCCAATTAGATTATCCTTTATGATAATAATGAAAATAATAATTGTGGTATTTGCTAAGAGCTTACTAAGTGCCAGGCACTGTTCTAAGTGCTGGGCTAGATACAAGATAATCGAGTTGGTCACAGTCCCTGTCCCACAGAGGGCTTCCTGTCTTAAGCTTCATTTTACAGATGAGGCAACAGAGGCACAGAGAAGTCAAGTAACTTGCCCAAGGTCACACAGCAGACAAGTGACAGATCTGGAATTAGAACCCAGGTCCTAATTTGTATCTACCCCAGCACTTGGCTTATAGTAAGCATATAATAAAAACCATCATCATCATGACTAAATGTCAATCCCCACATCAACAACAACTGCTTCCAAGAGCTTAGAACAGTACTTTGCATACAGTACGCTCTCAAAAAATACGGTTGAATGAACAAATGAACAAGAAAGAAAAGGTAATTTGGAGGGTCTCTGCAGAAACTGAGACATTGGGAATCAGAAGATCTTAGCTCTTTTGCTAGTTTAGTGAGTGATTATGGACGTCATTCTTATCTCCTCTTTAAGATGACTAATAATCAGTGGTATTTATTGAACACTTACTGTGTGCAGAGCTCTCAACTAAGAACTTGGGAATGTATAGTGCAATAGAGTTGGAAGATCCCTGGCCACAAGGAGGTCACAGTTTTATACCAGTCAAACTTCCTGGGGATATTAAAAGATTTGGATTTTGACTTTTAAAGCTCTTAACTTCACGAGACAAAGGAATTCCAGTCATGGTATTTGTCAAACACCTATTGAATGCAATGCACTATACTAAATGCTTAGGAAGGTTTAACAGAGCAGGTAATATGTACCCTTTCCACAAGGACTCGCTCTTAAATGGAGTAGAAGCACAACCACCTCATGAAAAGTGCATGGGTTTGGGAGTTAGAGGATGTGGGTCGCCTGCGGTGTGACTTGGAAAACCACTTAGCTTTTCTTTGTCTCAGTTTCCTCGACTGTAAATGGGGGATGAAGTATCTGTTCTCACCTCTTACTTTGAACGTGAGCCCCATCTAACACAGGGACTGTGTCCAGCCTGATTAACTTGTATCTACCCCAACGCTTAGAAAAGTACTTGATACATAGGAAACACTTGACAAATGCCATAATAATAAAAGCAAGCATTGTGTAGAACACCATCTATAATTGACTCTGGTTCTTAAGCCTGAAGATCATGTTTTTGGTCTCTGAGCTCTAGCCATTAAGACTCAGATCTTAAAATAAGGGCTTTCAAACAGATCCCATAGGATAGAAAAGTATTGCTTGAAGTTAGTCTGACTTCTGTGGTAAAAATTCTATTTAAATTCTCTAGTAAAATAAAAATATGTTTATACCAAGAATTTGCTTTAACCTTAGTAGAGACCCTTTAAAAATCCAAGGTCCAGTGGTGGTTAACTGTAAAATATAATGGCTAAACTATGTAATGTGATAGAAAGCGAAAAATAGTTCAAAACTGAACAAAAGGTTTGTAGATCTTTTCTCCCAGAGGTAAAGTACAGTGTACACTTAGATGGGTTTTGCTTGTTAAATGTCCACATATAGCATGAAAAGTGAATTTGACTTTAAAACTCCCCCATACTCTTCATAGTTGGATTTAAAAAAAATAAAGTTCTCATATATTGTAAAATAAATTCTTAAACATTTTGGCATACAAGTGAAGGAATGATTTGAATTAGAATACAGCTGGCAATACTATAGGCATCATAGATAATTAAATCCAATATGATATGTTTATCATACAGTGCAAACAGAGTTATCTGATCCAGTTGCCTTAGTACTTGATACTGTAGTTTTGCTTCACCTCTTCAGCATATTTGCTGGCATGGATTATTAAATGCTTAACTCATTTAAACTGTGGGAATACCGCATAGCTATGTCATAAAACTCCAACATTTTTTTCCTTTTTACTTACTATTTTAGCTCCATGTTCTAGTCATTTCTAAAGAGAAGATAAGAGAATGTCTGGGGGTTTCTGCTTTATGTGGGATGCTTTGGTATCTGTTTTATTCAGCTTTGTCTGTTCCTACTTTTGAGCAGAGACATCAGTGCTCTGTCATGTAAGATGATGCAATTATAATTACTCCCTACGCTTTGCCATGCCAGAGAGGTAGAGTATCTAACATACTGTCAGTTAAAATTATGTACTACTCTACAGTACCATGTTTACTTCTTCAGGGAGGAAGGATGTTAAAGTAAGCTAGCAATCTAAAGTGTAATTTTGTTTTTCCTAGCTTGTCTTGACTTTCAGGGAGAGCAGCTTTCTTTTTTTTTTTTTTTTTTTTAATAGCCTTAATTTTTCCCAAGCAATCAGGGTAAATGTGAATATAAGAACTCATTTTGGTTTGCTCTGGTTTGTCATTTTTCTTTGTTTTAAAGGAGTCAAAAGGAAAATAAAGTGATAATTGAAGTTTTTTGAAATATGTAGCTGATCTGTTTAAATAACCAAAAGTTTGATGGTTCTTTTTGCAATAGACTCTTTAAAGGATTTTAATAATATTTGCTGAAATTTCTACTTGCTACGATTGACATATCCTTTAGAGGAGGTGTTCACAGATCTGAGACCTCTTCATTTTTCAAATCAGACATAAAGGAAATCTTCATGATTGTAAAAGCTTGTATAGGTTGTGGAAGAGGTGATCTACCTGATATACTATGCACAATTCTCCTAGGAGATAAGAAACAAGTCTTCAGTAGTGTTCTTTATTTAAAAACAACCAAGGAATGGTGTGACCAGTGGAAAGAGCATAGGCCTGAGAGAGGACTTGGGCTCCAATTCTGCCTCTGCTGCTTGTCTGTGGTGTGACCTTGGGTAAGTCACCTACCTTCTTTGTGCCTCCGTTACTTTATCTGTAAAATAGGGATTAAGATAGTGAGTCCTATCTGGGACATTGACTTTGTCCATCCTGATTATTTTTTATCTACCTCAGTGCTTTAGTACAGTGCCTGGTACACAGTAAGTGCTTAAAAAATACTATTAAAAAAAACAAAAGTTTTGTGGATCTGCATATTTTATGAACAAACATGTGAATTCGCTTCAATATATTTGGGAGATTTTTAGTTGGGTATCAGAACTTTGAAAATCGAATTAACTCTCTTTTCAGCAACTAGGTGTCCTATAGAACATGTACTGTTTGTCTCAGTGCTCTGGGTCGTCATTTTGTCCCTGTAATATTATAATGAGCGTGGCTTGGCATCAGCAACTAAGAAAAGCTGCAAAAAGAATCTTGCTGGGCAGTAAGCTCTCTGAGGTCAGGAATTGTGTCTTCTAACTCTTTGGTAGAAGTGGTGGTAGCATTTATCAAGCACACACTGGGTATAATATAAATCAGTCACTGATTGAGCACTTGATGGGAGCAGAGCTTTGTACTAAGCATTTGGTAGAGTACAATGCAACAAAGCCAGCAAACAGGCAGACATATTCTCTGCCCCCATGGAGCTTACTGGGTAGACACTAATATAAATTAAATGATGGATATATGTAAGACTGAAAACTCAACCCTCTAGACTGTTAGCTCATTGTGGGCAGGGAACGTGCCTACCGATTCCATTATATCTTACTCTCTCAAGCGCTTAGTATAGTGATCTGCACCCACTAAGTGCTCAATATGATTAGGTGCTTTGGGACTGAGTGTGGGGTGAATATCAAGTGCTTAAAGGCATAGATCCAAGTGTGTAGGTGATGGAGAAGGGAGAGAGAGTTGGGGAAAAGAGGACCTACTCAGAGGAGGCATGTTGGTGGATATGTGACCTTAATAAAGCTTTGAAGGTGGGGAGCGTGGTGGCCTGGTGTGCATATATAGAGTGGGAGGGCATCCTAGGTCAGAAGAAGGACATGGGAAAGAGATTGGCAGTGAAAAAGATTGAGGCACAGCAAGCAAAATGGTGTTGAAGTGGGTGGGCTGGGCTGTAGTAGGAAATCAGTGAGATCAGGTAGGAGTATATATTATGCTAAGCACTTGGAAAGTACAAACTAAAGTAGTGACACATTCTCTGACCCCAAGGGGTTAATACTCTAGACTTTCAGTTCCTTGTAGACATGGATTGTGTTTTCATGATCTATTGTATTTAAGTGCTTAGTACTGTCCTCTGCAGCCAAGAGATGCTCAGTAAATACTACTGATTAATTGAAGGAGGGGTTTACCCAATTTCCCAAGCCCTGAGTACAGTGATCTGTACACAGAGGTTCAGTAAATAAAAATTATTGATTGGTAATTGATTTGTAACCATCTAGAAGAGTGAAAAATACTAGAAAGATGCCCACAAAACTTTGTGAAGAACAAATAGTGAGAGACTACTTTTTAATTTCTTTCCTTAGACTGTCAGGCTATGAAAGCAAAGAAGAAACAATGGTAAAATGAATTGAGATCTCAGTAATAATAATTCTTGTAGCAGTAAGCTCTTATGCTGGGCCAAGCACTCTATGAAGCTCTGTGATTGATATAAGATAATCAATCACACTGCAGTCAAATGCTGTATATAACCTCTCCCCTCCCCCTACTTTCTTTGACACACTCACAGAACTTCTAACAGTATTCTGATAGCTAATGCAACTCCTAAAAGCTGGATTTATAATTGTCATATCAGTTAATCAACTGTGGCATTTACATAATTAAACCCTCAGGATCAAGAATTTCAGCTTTGCTGTGAGTTTTCCATATTAGTTGTCATGAAAGTGATTGTGAACCCCCCTTCATCAAAATGTAATAATTCAATTTAACTATCCTTGAAACTACTATTACAAATTTTCTGCTAATGCAGTTACCATTGACAAGTGGAGACCCATTTTTCCATGTAATTTGGGCAGAATTCTAGTCCACAATGGTAACACTGAAGAGAGTGATCAACTGCTTAAAGCAAAAGTCAATCATTCTAATCGTGAACATTTTCAGAATTTGAAACTGACTTCAGTTATCCTTAACCTCAACCTAAGAACAATTGTCAGACAAGAAACAACCTTGAGGGATCTGATTAGTAGCAATCAGTCTTATTTATTGAGCACCTGTGTGCAGGGCACTGTTCCGTGCACTTGGGAGAGTTCAAAACAGTGACATGACACATTCCCTGCCCACAGTAAACTCATAGTCTAGAGGGAGAGACAGACAATATAAGCAAATAAATTACAGATTCATACAAAAGTGTTGTGGGGTGGGGGTTGGGGATGAGGGGTTGGTGAATAAAGGGAATAAATCAGTGTGGCACAGAAGGGAGTGGTAAAAGAGGAAATTTAATTAGGAAAGGCCTCTTGGAGGAGATGTACCTTCATTAAGGCTTTGAAGATGGGGAAAGTAATTGCCTGTCAGATATAAAAAGGAGGGCATTCCTGGCTAGAGGCAGAATGTGGGTGAGAAGTCAGTGGCGAGATAGATGAGATCGAGGTACCATGAATAGGTTGACATTAGAGGAGAGAAGTGTGAGGTCTGGGTTGTAGTAGGAGAGTGGTGAGGTAGGGAACAAGGTGATCGAGTGCTTGAAAGTCGATGATACGGAGTTTCTTTTTGATGCAGGTGTGAAAGAGCAACCTTGGGAAGATTCGTACACCCTGAAATAGAGAAGCGAGAGCTGAGAAAGCTTTGATTGGTCATGACACATTCAGCTTCTCCTCCAGGGTGTTCTGTGATGTCACTTACTCTGACCTTGTGCACATTGATGCGAGGTTGGTTTTCTGCTCCTTTCCTTGAGGCTGCACCATTGGAGCTCACTCTGCTCTGATGAACAGGGCTCTATTTGATTCTGTTTCTGAGGTACAGTCCCTATGCAGTACAGCATGGAGAGCAATCAATCAGTCAATCAATAGTACTTATTGAGCACTTACTGTGTGCAGAGCGCTGTACCAAGCACTTGTACCAATACAACAGAATTGTCTACATTCCCTGCCCATAGTGAGCAGGCTTTTTTGGGGGGAAGAGACAGACATGAATATAAATAATTTATAATATATAATTTATAGCTACATATAAGTTCCGTGTGGAGCTGAGGGAGTGACAATTTGGTATCTGAACTGTAGCTTCCTTTTTCTTTGCTTTTTTGGGACAAGGAACATTTCTGCTACTTCTGTAGGACTGGACTCTCCCAAGTGCTTAATACAGTGCTCTGCACTGTATTGAGCTTCGTTTGGGTGCAGACCATTGTGCATAGGATACAAGAGAATTAAGATCCATAATCCCTGCCTTCAAAGAGTTCACAGTCTAACAGGGAAACAGGAACAGAACAAATAGTAGGTGGAGGAACAGTGGGATATGAGTCCGTGTACATGAGTTAGTGCTTAATAGGACATTAAGATACATACTTGGGTGCTACATGAAGTTGGGAGTAATAATACTTTAAATATTTGTTACAGCATGTATTATAGCACAAGCACTGGGGTAGATATAGTATATCCAAAATGTACACATTTTCTGCCTCTCACAAGGCTCACAGTCTAAATATGAGGGAGAAGAGTTATTGAATCTCTGTGTTACAGGTGGAGAAACATAGTCACAGATACTTTTTAAGTGACTTGTCCAAGGTCATGCGGCAGGCAGATGGCTGAACTGGGATAATGACCCAGGACCTCTGACACCCAGGTCTGAGCAGTTTTTACTAGATCATAATGCTTCTTTAAGGGCTTAGATAGCATAGAAGTGGTGAAGTGGTAAGTGAGGGAGGAGTATAAAACAAAAAACATTCCTTTTCATCAAGGGCAGAAACTCTTACCATATATTATGATGTCTGCACACAGTAGGCATTCATATACTATTGTTTTAGGTGCTAAATCATTCAATATTTAAATTTAGGTAGCTTAGATGACTCCCATCTCAGGGTCATACCTGGAGAGTTTCTAGTACTCTACCAATCTTGGCTATGGGAGGGAGAGTCAAGCAGAGACATACCCATTCTGTTCCTAGCTTGGGCAGTGGCTAGCAAGTGGAAGGCAATCTGCTACAAGTCAAAACTCACCTATGCTGGGCAGCAGCAGCATGGGAGAGACTCGAGGGCGGAGTCTTGAGTTTACTGGGAGGAAGGCGGCAATGGTAAACCACGTGCCTATTTTACCAAGAAAACTCTATGGATCCACTACCAGAATGATTGCAGATAGAGAGTGGGACATTCTGAGAGAGATGTGTCCATGGTGTTGCTATGGATCAGAATCGACTCGACTGCATAAGACAAGACAAGTTTAAATGACACAACACTACTGAGAGACAGATGTTTTCTTTTTAGGTTCTATTTTTTAGGTCCAACACCAGTTGTTCCTAACAAAAAATAACAAAAACAATAACTATAGGGTTGAGAGTTGGTAGAATTCAAACTGATTTCAACTCAACTCTGAGATCAAAATATTTGTCGAAAGCATTCTTAGGGGAAAATATTTGGAAGAATTAAGAAGAATAAAGCAGATGTGAAAACATACTAGAAGACTAATGTGTACATTCATTTACTGATATCATATATCTTTAAAAGGTTTATTTACCAAAATGGACCTTTCAGCAGAAAATAATCCTCATTTAAAATGTATTTAACAAAACTAATTTTGATTTTTTTAACGTATGTGACACATAATGGTTTTAACCATAATCAGATCATTTTACTTCAAAATGAATTAAACTCATCTGGATACTTTTTCAGTTGAAATTAGTCTAAAAAAACCCTACACACCAGGCTTGAACATGTTTGAATTTTAAAAAGCTCTAAATTAGCATGTCAGTAGTAGTATCTTTTAGTTCAGTTTGGAAAGAGTTGAAAGTACAGAGCCTGTGATCTCAACTCCTCTGTTTCCCTAGAAACAGTGACATTTCCATTGTGTAACAGATTCTTGAGGAAGTATTTGAAATTCCAGTTCAAGGGTGCTGCCATGTGTGTGCATTTTATACAGTAAACCTCAAAGATCATCAGCAATCTAGTCTTTTGAACCAGCCATCCATTTGAATAATTAACAGAAAAATATGATACTTGAATGTTTGTTTTCTTTTTAAATGATGTACTTAGCTTTTTTCACATGTAAGACACAACTTCTTTGTGACTTACTGCATCTGTAAAATGCAGATTAAGACTGTGAGCCCCATGTGGGACACGGACTTGAAAGGTTTTATCTACCCAGTGTTTAGTACTGTGCTTGGCACATAGTAACTGCTTAATAAATTCCATAAAAATTAATGTTCCTCTTCTTTGCCTTCTTTAATCTCAAGTGGCTCTAAAGGTTTTACTACACATTTGGGAACTAGCTGACATTATGAAACTCTTAGACTATGTATAATAATAAAGAAGATATCAGGAGTAGATTTAGTTCCAAGTGGAAAGGGAAAGTAATGGTTTCTTTTCCACTTCTTCATTCCTCCTTCCTGCAAAAAAAGATGAGGAGATGTGAAGACCTATACAATTCCACTTTTTTGCATTGTGGTGAAATGAAAGTATAGGGTACAGTTGAATAAACAAGAGTTGGCTTTTATAATAATCATAATATGGCTCCCTCAGTCCTGTGAACCCCCAGTCAAAATTCCAACAATTCAGCTTTTCCTATTAAGGCCTAATGAAGAGCGTGGAAAATCCACTCTGAAGATTCAAAGGTTTAGGCTTTTTGCAATATGCTTTCAGAGCACAGCCTGGAAAAAGTTCATCCAACTTCTCAAGTTGGGTGGGTTTTGCACAATTTAGGATTTTGTAAAGAAAATTGGGCATAGATTTCATATGAGTTGTTTTTCTGGTTTTGATTTCAAAGGATGTCTCCTTCTCGGGCTGTGGTTTATGTAGTTGGATTACTGGTCTCAAGGCAGTCATTTAATTCATATTAACTTCTTTTACTTCATTATTTTGTAATTGTGTTTACACGAAGTTTTTTTTTAGTCTGTTCTCCACATTTCCCTTCTTCCTCCTCAAGAAAAGAATAAGCCCACCAGAATCCCAAATCTAAAGAGATGGCTTAAAAATGTATTTTACCAGCAACTCATCTGCAATCTCCTTAACAGATAAATATATGTCAAGAAGCAGTGTGGCCTAGGGGAAAAAGCATGGGTCTGGGAGTCAGAGGACCTGGGTTCTAATCCCAGCTCCGCCACTTGTCTGCTGTGTGGTCCTGGGCAAGTCACTTAGCTTCTCGGTGCCTCGGTTCCCTCATCTGCAAAATGGGAATTCAATGTCTGCTTTCCCTCCTACCTAGATAGCACAAATAGCATTGCTTTTAAAATTATTATTATTAATTTATTTTAACAATCTTGTAAATGTTTCTGTTTGTGGTCCCCTTTGGAGTGTGTCTTGTGGGCGTGGAATGTAACATTTATTCTTTATTTCTCCATAGCCTAGTGATCAAGAGATGCTGCTACTATTTCAACTGCAGCTAATACTAATAATACTATCCCCATTTATTCCTGTATTCACAATGTTTTACCTTGCAGGCTCCCCAGAGTAAAAGGCTGGGATTTGGGATAGGGGGAAGCAAGATGGACACAAACACTGATAAAGGCTTGACTACCAGAATGAAACAGAATCAATCAAAGGTATTCATTGAGTCCTTACTGTCTGGAGAGCACAGCGTTAAGGAGGTTTACCTAGGCCTAGGATACTATGGCATAACCTTCCTGGTGGCCTAGAGGTGTTGACACCTCAATATTAAGGTACTAAAGTCTTTCTTGCATGCCATGAGGGCCCGTGTGAGCTAGTAGTGGATAAAACTTGGGACTGGGAGAAGGGAGATCCAGGTTCTAGTTCCCCCTCTGTTACTAGCCTGTTGTGTGACCTTGGAGAAATCACTTACATCTCTGTGTCTCAGTTTTGACACTTGAAAATGGGGATTAAATACCTGGTCTCCCTTCTTCGGAGACAGGGTTGAACCTGAACTTGATTATCTTGTGTGTATCAAACTCTTAGCATGATGCTAGACAAGTATGAAGGACTTAATAAATACTATCATTATTATTCACATAATTTTTGGGTGTCTATGTTAATAGCAGAAGTTTAGTGCAGTGTCCCTTAATCTGGGAAGCAGTGTGGCTTAGTGAAAGAGCATGGGCCTGTGACTCAGGGGAGCTGGGTTCTAATCCTGGCCCTGCCACACATCTGCTGTATGACCTTGGGCAAGTCACTTCATTTCTCTGTGCCTCAGTTACCTCATTTCTAAAATAGGAACTGTCTTCCCCTCTCTGATATAGACTGTGAGCTGCATGTGGGACAGGGACTGTGTTCAACCTAATTATCTTGTATCTACCTCACCATGGGCCATGGAGTTCCCCTCATTCATTCAATAGCATTTATTGAGCACTTAGAGAGCACAAGGTTTAGCTGAATAAACTACAGTTTTTTGTTTTTGTGTTTATAATATGGCTCATTTGATACGAGTACATGATCCCTGCTGTAAAGGGGCTTCGAGACAGGCTGATATAATAGTATAAATATAGTGGAAGCAGGAGAAAACATTGGTAATAGAGATTAAATGAAAGAAATTCAGAGCTTCATCTTTAGGAAAGCAAACATCTAAGGCTTAGGCCAACATACAGATTGTAAAATGAGACTTGTAGAAGGACAGGTAAAATTGAAATCAACTACCCATACTCTGGTTATCTGAGCAGCCAATTGGAGGAGAGGTTTAACCAGATTGGCCAATTTGTGTTGTATATCAATCATATTTATTGTGCACTTATTGTGCTTGCTGTGGGCAGGGAATGTCTATTTTTGTATTGTACTTTCCCAAGCATTTAGTACAGTGCTCTGCACACAAAAAGCAATCAAAAAATACGATTGACTAGCCTAAACGGTTTGGAGAGTACAGCACAACAATATAATAGACAAATTCCCTGCCCACAGTGAGTTTACAGTCTAAAGGGAGAGACAGACATTAATATAGATTCATAAATTATGTATATGCATTTAAGTGTTGTTGGATTGTGAGGAGGGGGCAGGTGATGAATAAAGGGGGCAAGTTAGGGCAATGTAGAACTGTAAGCCCGTCAATGGGCAGGGACTGTCTCTGTCTGTTGCCAATTTGTACATTCCAAGCGTTTAGTATAGTGCTCCGCACATAGTAAGTGCTCAAATACTATTGAATGAATGAATGAATGAAAAGAGGAAATAAGGGCTTAGTCAGGGAAGACTTTTGGGGGCAGATGTGCCTTCAACAAGGCTTTGAAGGTGGTGAGAGTAATTTGTGGTGAGAGTAATTTTCTGTGGGACACGAAAAGAGAGGGTGTTCTAGGCCAGAGGCAGGAGATGGTAAAAGGTTGGTGGCAAGATAGATGAAATCAAGGTACAATGAGTAGGTTGGAATTAGGGCAGCAAACTGTGTGGGCTGGATTGTAGTAGGAGAGCAACAAGGTGGGGTAGGATGGTGCAATGTGAACGAGTGCTTTAAAACCTATAGTCAGGAGTTTCTGTTTGAGGAGGTTGATTGGCAACCACTGGAGGCTCTTGAGGAGTGGGGAAACATGGTCCGAATGTTTTTGTAGAAAAAGTTTCTGGCAGTAAAGTGAAGAATGGACTGGAGTCGGAGAGACAAAAGCCAGGGAGACCAGCGAGGAGGCTGATAGAGTAATCAAGGTGGGATAGGATAAGTGCTTGGATTAATGTGGTAACTCTCTAGAAATTTGATTTAAATGAGAAAGTCCTCAATTAGTTTGGGCAATCTATAATGCAATGTCTTAGGAGGCTCTTCGAGCAGAGTTTGACTGAGGAAATGAACTACTCAGCACTGTTGCCCAAGAACGTCTTATGCTATCTCATTCATTCATTCAATAGTATTTATTGAGCACTTACTATGTGCAGAGCACTGTACTAAGCACTTGGAATGTACAATTCTGCAACAGATATAGACAATCCCTGCCCAATGATGGGCTCACAGTCTAACTGGGGGAGACAGATGGACAAAAACAAAACAACATAATCACGATAAATAGAATCAAGAGGTAACTCAATACCTCTCTTCCCCTCACTTCCTTCTTTGCTTCCATACATCTAACTCCACCAGGACCCCCCTGCTGCCTGGGGACAACAGAATGAAGGATGCTGCTCTCCAGGTAACTAATGCTGTTGGTGTCAATTGCACGCTGGGAGAGAAGGCCAAGACAGTAGGTTACCTCTTGTGGATCAGTGAGACTGTCCTACCTGATAAACTTATGTCTACCTCAGTGCTTAGAACAGTGCTCAACACACAGTAAGCCCTTAACAATTACCAAAAAAAAAACCCCAACAGTCCCTCTGGACTGTAAGGATGTTTTAAGCAGGGAACATGGCTACCAACTCAGTTATACTGTACTCTCCAAAGCGCATAGTATAGTATTCTGCATACAGTAAGCTTAGAAGCAATATGACATAGTGGATACAGCATGGACCTGGGAGTCTGAAGATCACAGGTGCTAATTCCAACTCTGCAGCTTGTTTATTGTGTGGTCTTGGGAAAGTCACTTCATTTCTCTGGACCTCAGTTACCTCATCCGTAAAATGGGGATTGAGACTGTGAGCCCCAGGTGGGATAGGGACTGCATCCAAACTAATTTGTTTGTATCCACCCCAGAGCTTAGTATAGTGCCTGGCACACAGTAAGTGTTTAACAAATAGCATAGTTAATAAATACCACTGATTGATGGTTAGGAGTTTCTGCTTGATCTTAAAAGGAATGAGCAACTGTTCGTGGTTCTTCTGCTACTGTTTCTTGAACCTAATTTCCTTTAATTTCATTGATATCAAGCAGATGTTTCAAAGAGAAATATAAAGGCATAAATACTACTCTTAATTTTTACTTTTTAGTTATTAATAATTGTGACTGTTCAACAAAAAATATTGAGTTCAATTTTAGGCTTTAATCACTTTTCTCTTCTGGATTCCTCTTTTAAGAACTTGATATTTGTCCCCACAGCACTTATGTTTGTATCCATAATTTATTTTAATGCCTGACTTCTCCTTTAGACTATGAGCTCTTTATGAGCAGGGAACATGTCTATCAACTAGGTTGCACTGTACTTTCCTAAGTGCTTAGGACAATGATACGCACATGGTGAGTGCTCAAAAAGAATCATTGATTGATTTGCTTGGTGTGAAAAAGAAGACTGTTTTCTACAAAGTAAGATATGATAACCCTCTCAGGGTCACACCTGGAGAGTTTCCAGTACTATACCAGTCTCGACTACAGGAGGAAGAGTCAGACAGAGGCCTACCTATTCCTTTCCTGGCTTGGGCAGTGGCTAGGGAGTGGAAGGCAATCTGCTACAAGTCAAAACTCACCTGCGAGTGGAGGGAAAATCTTCATTTATTGCACGGAAGGAGGCAGTGGTAATCCACTTCCATATTTTTACCAAGAAAACTCTGTGGATACGCTACCAGAATGACTGCAGATGGACGTTGGGCATTGGACGAGAGATACATCCATGGCTTTGCTATGGATCGGACATGACTCAACAGCATAAGACAACAACAACAAGATATGTTAAGAGGGATTTCCTACCTTATGTAAAACTAAACATAGATTTTTTTTCACTCACCTTCTGTAACTAATCCTAGCTGACACTGACATGATAAACAGAGTGTATATTTTGTTGGATATTTTGTCCTAGTTGAAAAACTTGTTGACCATATGATCAAAGCCTGCCAAAGTTAGTATTGCTTTCCAGATATCACAGTAACTTTAAATTGGTAATTAAGATCACTTATGAGACCATTTATGTCTTTTGGTGGTAGTTGCTACCTTGGCTACTCTTATCATTCTAACAGCTACAAGAAATACAATGCTTGCATTCCAGGACTTGCCATAGCAACAGAAAAAACCTACAGCTGCAATTTTAGACCTGAAGCAAAAGACTGAGGTAATTTCAGTCCCTGGAGCCTTAGTAAATATTAATTGCAAATAAGAAATCTAGAAATAAATCAAAGTCTATTCCCTCTTATTGATGAGTCTTTTTTATGAGGCAAATTGTACTACTTTGAGATATACTGAGACTGAGTTTTATTGTATTGGAATATATCCCTAAAGCAATTTTTCCCTGGCCTGAGCTTACATCAACTATTAAACTAAGTTGTAGCAGCCAAAACCAGGCCTTTAAGGAAATCAAACTTGGGGATTGATAGCTGAATAGAGAAGGTTTCTGACAATATTTTCCCATTCACTTTTTTATATAAAATACTGAATCACACACGCAAGTTCTCAGAAGAAATCACCTAGTTTACAGACAGAAAAACTGAGGTAGAGTGATTGAAACTGATATATCTCACAAGAGGAGTCTCTTGCTGAAATTTCTTCCTAAATAAAAAGAACAATTTGTCCAGCCCTTTTCTTTTCCCATGGAGAATTTTATGTGGGTTTGTTCAGCCGATGCAATTATCTTTGCAGAGCAGGTCCATCTCAACACATCTTAAGAAATCTCCCAGGCTCTACTTACACCAGAACATAGTGTTGGGGGATAGTAGTAATGGCTCAGTTGAAAGAGCCTGGGCTTGGGATCAGAGGTCATGGGTTCTAATCCTAGCTCCGCTGCTTGTCAGCTGTGTGACTTTGGGCAAGTCACTTCACTTCTCTGTGCCTCAGTTACCTCAGCTGTAAAATGGGGATTAAGACTGTGAGCCCCATGTGGGACAACCTGATCACCTTGTATCCCCCCAGCGCTTAGAACAGTGCTTTGCACATACTAAGTGTTTAACAAATACCATCATTATCATTATTATGACTCATCTTTGTAGTAGTAATAATGGGATTTTTTGAGCACCTACTGGGTATAAAGTAGTGTGCCTACACTTTGGAGAAGTATAAAATAAACCCAGGTTACCTCCTCAGTAAAATGGGGATGTTAGACTGTGAGCCCCATGTGGGACAGGGGAGGTGTCTGATCTGAGACTCTTATATCTACCTAAGTGTTTATTTTTGTGGTTTATCATTATGATATTTGTTATGCACTTTCTATGTGCCAGGTACTGTACTAAGTGCTGAGATAGATAAAAGATAATCAGGTTGGACACAATCCCTGTCCCACATTGGAGCTCAAAGTCGAAGTAGGATTTAATACCCATTTTACAGTTGAGGAAACTGGGCCATAGATAATAATAATCTTGGTATTTGCTAAATGATTACTATGTGTCAATCACTGTTCTAATCATTGGGAAGTGACTTGTCCAAGATCACACAACAAATAATTGGAAGAGCCAGTATTAAAACCCAGGTCTTCTGAATCCCAGGTCCACTCTCTTTCCACTAGGCCATGTTGCTATAGTACAGTACTTGGACATAGCACTTAATAAATACATGTATTATCATCATCATTCTCATCACAAGACATAATCCCTGCCCACTTTGAGCTTGTACTCTAAATAGTGGAGACAAGTATAAAAATATTTACAAGTAGAATCTAAAGAAATCCCAGTGCTAAGAGTGAAAGCTGAGGACTTCCTTCTGGCAAACTCCCACCCCTTTCTTTGCTCAGGATGAAGAGTTGGCTGATTTTCTTACCACTAAGTTTTGCGTTGACCAGAATGGAGTTGGTAGTACAAGTACTAGTTGTCCAAATCCTTCTCAGTCTCTGGATCCTGCCTCACCATGGGACCCTTGGGATACTTGGGACCCAACAGTCATGCATCAGAGGGCAAATGAAGCTCCCACTGCTGGGAGTAGGTGTTGACCCATCCTTTTCTTGCTGGAGAGTATGGGTCTATGCATACTGTATGGGCTTTGCAGGGCAACAGGGTTTGGAGACTCCCACTGGTGCAGAAGGAGAGTGGTGGATGTAAGAGTGCTCTAATTGCTATTTAAGAGAGAGAAAAATGGGCATACCCGTAGGTAAAGATGCACAGACCTTTGGGTTAGTTGGGTTTTCTGGTCTGCCTCTACCTGTCCCTTGTCTTTTGAACACAAATCTTCCTCCTTGTTCCAGCTGACCAGGCAGGGGAGCCTGGAAGAAATGTGTGAGAAGCGGCCATGAAAGTAGACTGGAGAACAGTTTCTATCTGGCGAATGTGGTGTCACTTGTCTCCCTGTAGATGACATAGGCAGCTCCCCTTACATTCTGGTCAGAATCCTTTCCTACTGTTTCCCTTTGCTGTTGCAGCACTGTTCTACTGACTTGCATTCAGCATGGATCGGTTCTCTAAGATTATCTGTTTTTGGGCTGTATTTTCACACTGCAAGAATTGCAATACAAGCTGGATTCAGGTTAAAGGTGATCAAAAGTCTATGGATTGGTGGTCCTACTTGAGCTCATTCTGCGGCACAGCCTCTTCACCTCGTAAACATTATCGAGGGCTGGGAAACCCAGTGTGTATGGTGAGTTTGCTGACCACAGAATTTTTTACTGGGTTTAATGTGGTGTATACCACAAGATAGGCACGAGTGCATTTTAGTACCCATAGATTCAGATGAATTCTATTTCACTATGCTCATCAGAATTCCCTTTGATGTCAACGGGAGTTAGGGATCTAAAAGGAGGAGGTAGAAAACCAGATGGCCTTGTTTTTGCAGTGTGAAGCAGCGTGGTCTAGTGGAAAGAACATGGGCCAGAGCATCACAGGACCTGGGTTCTAATCTCTTCTCTGCCACTTACCAGGAGTGTGAACTTGAGCAAGTCACTTAACTTCCCTGTGCCTCGGTTCCCTCATCTGCAAAATGGGGACTCAATACCTATGCTTCCTCTACATAGACTTGTGAGTCCCATGGGGGACCTGATTAGCTTGTACCTCCCCAGTGCTTAGTACAGTGCTCAGCATACAGTAGTAAATGCTTAACAAATATTATTACTATTGTTATTATTATTATCATTCTTATTGGGAAAGCTTTTATTCATTAGCTTTAGAAAAAGTAAAAGTTGTAATGCATCAGATGAAACAATCAAACATAGAGCAGATATAAGAAGATATGAGGACTACAGTTTCTTATGCTTCCATTCCAGACAAAGGCATTGACAGGAGTGGGGAGAGAATGAAGTTAGGGTGGTCAGCTGAGAGGCTGATGCAGTAGATGGGATATGATGAATGCTTGAATCAGCCTAGTAGCAGTTTGGATGGATTCTAGCCATCTTGCAAAGGTGGAATCCTTAGGATTTAAGCTTCTGATTGTGGAGAGACTGTTGCATTCACCAGTGTTCCTTTTTTAATTCATTCAATCTTATTTATTGAATGCTTACTGTGTGCAGAGCACTGTACTAAGTGCTTGATGGTATTTGTTTAGCTCTACGTGTCAATCACTGATCTCACTTTGGGGTAGATACAAGTTAATCAGGTTGGACACAGTTCCTGTCTCCAAGCATTTAGTACAATGCTCTGCTCTCAAGAAGCACTCAGTAACCTTAATTGATATTTGATTTGGTGACAGAATGACGAAGCAGGTTGAATGAGATGAGTTGAGGATGCCAAGGTTACCATTTTGTGAAACGGGGCAGTGGTAGTGTTGTCTACAGTGGTAGGAAAGTAGTGGGGAGAAGAGTGTTTGGGTGGGCAGATTAGTTGTTTTTTTTAATGGTATTAAGTGCTTACTATGAGCTGGAATAGATACAAGGTAATGAAGTTGGACATAGTCCATATCCCACATAGGGCTCACAATCTTAATCCCAATTTTACAGATGAGGTAACTGAGGCACAGGGAAGTGACTTGGCCAAAATCACATAGCAGACAGTTGGCATAACTAGGATTAGAATCCAGATCTTTCTGAGTCCCAGATCTGCCCTGTAACCCCTAGGTGATGCTACTTCTCATCCGAGTTCTGCTTTATACATGTTAGGTTTAAGGGGATCAGGGGGACCACCAAGTAGAGATGTCTTGAAAGCAGAAGGAAATGCAAAATTATAGAGGAGAGTGCTTGAGGCTGGAGAGAGAAATTTGGGAATCACCCATTTAGAGGTGGTAGTGGAAGCTGGGGGAGTGAATAAGTTCTCCGAGGGAATAGGTGTAGATGGAGAATAGAAGGAGATCCAGAACTGAGCCTCATTGAACTCTCACACTAGGAGCTGAGAGGCAGAGGAGACAGTAAAAAGTGACTGAGAGGTTAGAGAGCAAGGAGGAGTACCAGGAGAAAGGGTCACTGAAGCCAAGTTAAGGTAATGTTTCATTCCTGTCATAGCAATAGCATTTGTTAAACACTTATAGTGCATGGAGTACTCATCTAAATGTTGGGACAGAAAACACAGGTGGCAATTAGACATACTCCCTGTCCCTTTATCCAACTTTAGATGTTCTCTTTGGTTCCTACCTAATTGTGTGTTTTCTTTACATTTTTATAATAATAATAATAATGTTGGTATTTGTTAAGCGCTTACTATGTGCAGAGCACCATTCTAAGCTCTGGGATAGATACAGGGTAATCAGGTTGTCCCACGTGAGGCTCACAGTCTTAATCCCCATTTTACAGATGAGGTAACTGAGACACAGAGAAGTTAAGTGACTTGCCCAAGGTCACACAGCTAAGTGGAGGAGCTGGGATTCGAACCCATGACCTCTGACTCCCAAGCCCAGGCTCTTTCCACTGAGCCATGCTGCTTTTCTATTTAGTAATCTATCCAATGTGATTATGCCCATGAGGGACAGGGGCTAAGTTTGAATTGGCTTATTTTGTACTCACTCCAGTATGCAGTGCAGTGCTCAGCAAAAAGCAAGCACTTAAAAAATATCATTATTACTTCAGGGTCAATTTCATTTTCCTCTAGTTCTCATTTGCCCTTCATCTCTCTTCAGAATTCTGGGTTAGTTCACTCAGCACCTAGTTTCTGATCCAGCCACCACCCTACCACCAGTGGCTACTCGCCCAGTTTTCCAAGGAACAGTCTAGATTCCAGCTTGTCTGTTTCCTGACTAGAATAAATTCAGTACCAAATGTTTTTATTTCTTTTATTTCTTTGTTGAGCACTTACTATGTGTCAAGCAATGTTCTAAGTGCTGAGAGAGATACAAGGTAATCAGGTCAGTCTCAGTCAGTCTCCCACATGGGGCTCACAGCCCAAGTATAATAATAATGTTGGTATTTGTTAAGCGCTTACTATGTGCAGAGCACTGTTCTAAGCGCTGGGGGAGACACAGGGGAATCAGGTTGTCCCACGTGGGGCTCACAGTCTTCATCCCCATTTTACAGATGAGGTAACTGAGGCACAGAGAAGTTAAGTGACTTGCCCACAGTCACACAGCTGACAAGTGGCAGAGCTGGGATTCGAACTCATGACCTCTGACTCCAAAGCCCACGCTCTTTCCACTGAGCAATCCCCATTTTACAGCTGAGGAAAATGAAGCACAGAAAAGTTAGGTAACTTGTCCAAGGACACACAGCAGGCATACAGCCCAAGTGGGATTAAAACCCAGGTCCTCTAACTTGTAGTCTAAGTAGGAAGGAGAAGCTGTGTTTTACAGATAAAAAAAAAAAAAAATTGAGGCACCAAAAAGTTAAGTGACTTGTCCAAAATCACACAGTGGCCAAATGGCAAAGCCAGGATCAGAGCCCAGGTCCTTTGACTCTTATGCCTGGGCTCCTATCACTAGTCAATGCTGCTTTCAACCACTTATGGTCCTCAACCACTTCTGGGGTGTTAGGGTGAATTAAGTCCGAAATGGCACTACCCCGTTGATTCCACTGAGGTAGGAAATGGTCTCCAACATAATCCAGAAAATAATTTGTAGCTTGGTAAATTGCTTCTCCAAGCAATATCTGGGTCCTTCCTTTATCATCACTACAAGCTGACATGGAGTTGCTTAGGTAGGTGAGCCGGGATACTTTGTCTTTAAGGTTGGGAGTTTTACTGTGACCTAGGGGTGGCAAAAAGAGGCTTTATGTCTAGTGAAATAGAGACCATTATTCTTGCATGATTCTGGTCTGAAATAGTCATTCAATCATATTTACTGAGTGCTTACTGTGTGCAGAGCACTGTACTAAGCTGTTGGAATGTACAATTCGGCAGCAGATAGAGACCATTCTTGCCCAATAATGGGCTCACAGGCTAAAAGACGGGCTCACAACTTAAAAGACTGTTGATATAGTAATTATTGAGTGTAGCTCAGTGTCCCTCTCCCCTTTCTCTGCATTCTGCTTGCATAGTTAGCACATCCACTATCAATCAATCATATTTATTGAGAGCTGTGTCCCAGAGCTGTACTAAGTGCTTGGGAGAGTAGAATATAACAGCTTCAGTAATAATAATAATAACACTAACTGTGGTATTTGTTTACTTTGTGCCAGGCACTGTACTAAGCACTGGGAATGGATACAAGTAAATCAGATTGGACCTAGTCCCTGTTCCCAAATGGGGCTCCCATTCTCTATCCCCATTTTACAGATGAGGTAACTGAGGCTCAGAGAAGTGAAGTGACTTGCCCAAGGTCACACAACAGGCAAGTGGTGGAGCTGGGATTAAAACCCATGACCTTCTGACTCCCAGGTCCGCGGTCTATACACTACGTACACTGTGCCGCTTCTCAATAGTTAGATAATTTAGCTAAAAGTTTTACACAAAGTCACTTAGTAGATGGGTAGTTTTACAAGAAGTCACTTACTTTGTAGAAAGGTTCCCCCCTTACAAGGAGCTTACAGTCTAGAGTGGAAGACAGAAGTTGAAATAAATCACAGCTAAATATGCATAAATACTGTGGGACTGAGTGGGGTAAATGAAGGATACAAATCTAAGTACAAGGGCAACACAGAAGGGAGAGGGGATAGGAAATGAGGGCCTAGTTGGGGAAAACCTCTTGGAGATGTGGTTTTAATGAGGAGTTGAAGGTCAGGAGAGTGGTTGTCATTCAGATATGAAGAGGGATGGAGTTCCAGGCCAGAGGCAGAATGTGAGCAAAGGGTTGGCAGCAAGATAGATGACACTGAGGTACAGTGAGAAGGTTGGCATTAGAGGAGTGAAGTGAGTGTGCTGAGTAGTAGAAGGAAATCAGCAAGGTCAAATAGGAGGGGGAATGGTAATTGAGTGTTTTAAAGTCAGCTGGTAAAGAAGTTTGTTTGATGTGGAGGTGGTTGGGCAACCACTGGAAGTTCTTGATCGGTGAGTACAGATGGACTCAACTTATTATTTTATTTTTCTTTTAAAGAAAAATGATCTGGGCAGCAGAGTGAAGTATTGAGTGGGGCGGGGACAGACAGGAGGCAGGGAGGTCAGTGAGGAGGCTGATTCAGTAGTCAAGGCGAGATAGGAAAGCACTTGGATCAACATGGTAGCAGTTTGGATAGAGAGGATTTTATTGATGTTGTGAAGGTTGAACCAACAGGATTTGACATGGTAGCAGTTTGGATAGAGAGGATTTTAGTGATGTTGTGAAGGTTGAACCAACAGGATTTGGTGACATACTGAATAAATGAATGAATAATGTCAGAGAGGTGGAGGTTCTTCAGTTGCCACTTCTTCCACATCACCATTATATGGTTATTAGAGAGACAGTAAATGACATCACATGTCCTGAATGAAATTTTCATCTCTGGAGTACCCTCATCCTGTGGAAAAGGCTGTCTTCTGTGGAGATCTGGGCTCCATTTCATCTTCCATCATCTGTTCCTCTGCTAATAGTCTTCAAGAATTCAAGGAAATTTGTGCAAGCAGCATGGCCTAGTGGAAAGAGCATGGGCCTGGGAGCCAGAAGCCCTGGGTTCTCGTCCTGGCTTCACCACTAGTCTGCTGTGTGGTCTTGGGCAAGTCAGTTTCCTCGACTGCAAAATGGGTATTTAAAACCTGTTCTCCTTCCTACTTAATAATGATGATGGTATTTGTTAAGTGCTTACTATGTGCCAAGCACTGTTCTAAGCACTGGGATAGATACAAGGTAATCACATTGTCCTACGTGGGGCTTACAGTCAATCCCCATTTTACAGATGAGGTAACTGAGGCACAGAGAAGTGAAGTGGCTTGCCTAGGGTCACACAGAAGATGAGTGCCAGAGTCGGGATCAGAACCCATGACTTCTGACTCCTAAACCTGGGCTCTTTCCACCAAGCCGGGCTCCTTCTAGTCTTTGCTGCTTCTACTTGGACTGTGAGCCCCATGTGAAACAGGGACTATGTTCAACCTGATTAACTTGTATCTACCCCAGAGTGAGATCAGTGTCAGATACATAGTAAGAGCTTAACAAGTACCACTGAAAAAGGAACAATGGGGAATTCAACAAAGTTTAGCTAATATTGGATATTTTCAGGGAAGAATGCTGTAAGTGAAATGATTGACCAGGAGGGAATAACAGAACAATAAATGTGATATTTGTTAAGCGCTTATTCTGTTCTCTCCAGTCTCTGTCCTTCATAATTTAGGGAAGGAGAACAGATATTTAATTCCCATCCTACAGATGAGGAAACTGGGGCACAGAGAAGTTAAGTGATTTACCCAAGGTCACAAAGTACGTGAGTAGCAGAGCAGGCATTAGAAAGTAGGTCTCCTGACTTTCAATCCTTGGCTTTTTCCAGTAGGCCTTACAGAAAGAAACATTTATTGAACACTGAAGAGCCCCCATCTCATGCACAGGAACACATCCACCAAGGAATCCTTCATACAGATTCCAAGTCTCCTGGAATTCACCCTGACAGAACGAGGCTTTATATCTAGTGAGATGGGAGCATAAAGTGTTTCTGTTTATTGGGAGTGGGAAGAGAGGAAAGGGAATGGAGGAGGCAAGACTCTTTAAATCTGTACATCCACGCAATTCTGGTAATCCTGCTATTGGCCTACTTTATAAATTGCCCGGCCTACAAGGTGTGTGGTGAGAAATTCACTTTGATTTCAATCCAGTTTTCTCAGAACATTCCTTGAAGCATGCCAACATTCAATACCAGTGGAATGTTGGCATTTGAATGACCACTGCCTGCCTCACACCATCAGAGCAGATGCCAGGAGTAAAGTGGTTCATAAAAATACATATTTTGCCTGTGGAAACTTTCCATGAGCTTTCCAGGGCCTTAGGTTTCAGCATTTAAATCTTGCTGAAGAAAACTGTGACCAAGAAAGCTATGAAGATGTCTTCCCACCAAGCCAGAACCCTACCTACATGATCACTTAGCCATCATAACTGTGACTTAGAGAGGCACGGGTGGTCAGATCTAGTCCCTTCTATTACTTGGCTAATATGGAGATTTCTCCTCCTCTCCCCACCAGCTACCCTTTGCTTTGTCTGTGTATTCACTTAGAAAGCAAAGTGAAGTGAGGCAATCACTCATTCAATTGTATTTATTGAGAGCTTACTTTGTGCAGAGTACTGTACTAAGCGCTTAGAATGTACATTTTGGCAACAGATAGAGACAATCCCTGCCCAACAATGGGCTCACAGTGTAAAAGGGGGAGAGAGACAGCAAAACAAGTAGTCAGGCATCAATACCATCAAAATAGATAAATAGAATCATAGATACATATACATCATTAATAAAATAGAGTAATACATAACATATACAAATATACACAAGTGCTATGGAGAGGAGAAGGGGGTAGAACAGAGGGAAGGAGTAAAGGGAATGGGGAGGAGAGGAGGGAGCAGAGGGAATGGGAGGGCTCAGTCTGGGAAGGCCTCCTGGAGGAGGTGAGCTCTCAGTAGGGCTTGGTAGAGGGGCAGAGAGTTTGGTGGATGTAAGGAGGGAGGGAATACCAGGTCAGTGGTAGGACGTGGGCCAGTGGTTGACAGAAGGACAGGTGAGAACGAGGCACAGTGAGGAGGTTAGTGGCAGAAGAGCAGAGTGTACAGGGTGGGGTGTAGAAGGAGAGAAGGGAGGTGAGGTCGGAGGGGCCAAGTTGATGGAGAGTTCTGAAGCCAAGAGTGAGGAGTTTGTGCTTCATGAGAAGGTGGATAGGCAATCACTGGAGGTTTTTGAGGAGGGAAGTGACATGCCCAGTGTATCACCAGTATCACTTGGAAAATCTGTTGCTCCCAGAATGATCCGGATAATTGCCATTGTGTAAAGCTGAGGCCTACATAGATTTTTGCACTGCTCAGGACTAGACTCATCTACTGGAACAGTGTACAATTCTGGTGGACTGACACATCCATGTGAGCAAATTTGGTTGTATTTGCAGCCAGTAGTGGCAAGCTATGGGATGGAGATGACTACCTACAGACTCAGGAGTTTGAGGTGTGACATACGATTGGTAACCAGAATTAGAGGAGCCCCAGGGTCCAAATTCAGATCTTCTTCTATACCCCCTTTACTTGTTCTTCACTCTCAAACTGATATATGGTAGTCATTAGTGACACTTGAAATTACTGTCATCACTGAAAGAAATGAAACATCACGTTTATCAGGCCAGGCAAGTAGTGTAATGTGATGATGTCATATGTGCTGTTTGCCTGAATTATTAAAGTGTTCACTATTGAATCCCCATTTTGCAGTTGGGGAAATTGAGGCATAGAGAATTTAAGTGATTTGTCCAAGGTCACACAGCTAGTGGCAGAGGTGGAGTTAGAATACAAGTCCTCTGACTCCCTGGCCTGTGCTTTATCCACTAGGCCATGCTGCTTCACAGACATCCCATGACAGCTACTTGCTCCATAACATTTCATCCCTTTCCCAAGTTTCTCTGAACACTGGTGTTGTGACTGACCTATGGAATTCAGTGACAGGAACCACAATAGAAGTCTTGGTGCTGGAAATAAAAATACCAGATTGGGTAGGGAAGCTAAAAAAAAAAAAAAAAAACCAAAAACCAAAAACAAAAAAACTGGCTCCTCTGATAGAAAACCTGATAAATGAACATCCTAAATCTCCTGGTATGTATTTCAGAGCCTGTCATGCTCCCGATTGCCAAATGTCAACTGATTGACAGCTGCTGCCCAGTTTAGGGAACTCAGGGCTACTCCCATCATCTCCTCTTTTGGTACTGCATGCTCATTTTGGGCAGGGAACATATCTGCCAACTCTGTTGAATTCTCCCCTCCTTCAAAGCCTTATTGAAGGCATATTTCCTCCTAGAGGCCTTGCCTGACTACGCCCTCCTTTCCTCTTCTCCCACTTCAGTCTGCATCACTCTGACTTGCTCCCTTTATTCATCCTGCTTCACAGCCCTACAGCACTTATATAAACACCTGTAATTTGTTTATATTAATGTCTGTCTCACTGACTCTAGACTAAGCTCATTGTTAGCAGGGAAGGTGTCTATTGTATTATTGTACTTTCCCAAGAACTTTATACAGTGATTTGCCCAGTAAATACTCAGTAAGTATGAGTGAATGAATGAATGAATGAATGAAAGTAATAATAATGTTGGTATTTGCTAAGCACTTACTATATGCAGAGCACTGTTCTAAGTGCTGGGGTAGATACAGGGTAATCAGGTTGTCCCAAGTGAGAATCACTGTTAATCCCCATTTTACAGATGAGGGAACTGAGGCACAGAGAAGTTGAGTGACTTGCCCACAGTCACACATCTGACAAATGGCAGAGCCGGGATTCGATAAGCAGCAGGAAACTTATGTGGGAAGAGGGCTGGGAAAGGCCAGATTGTTGTCTGTCAGGTGGACAAGGTGCATTTAAGGGAAGAACTAGAGAGTTAAGTCTCAAAACACATTTTCCCTATTGCTCTCCACAATTTGACCCTATCTTATCTATTTGGACTTTTCACTCACGATTCCCCCAAATCATTGTCCTCATTCCTTCCAAGCCCACCTTCTAGATGTATCTTGTTCTTGATTCTTCCATTTTCATTCAATGGTTCATGTTGTTCCCCTGACTTGGAATTCCTTCCTTCCCCACATTAGACAGACCACAGGTTTCCTATGTCCAAGCCCTCCTCAAATCCCAACTCCTCCAAGCTTTCCCCTAATAATTTCCCAGCACTCTGAGTCATATCATCCCTTTTAGCCAAGTCCTGTACTTATGAACTTTTATTTAAGCTCTCCTTAGTACTCACGTATGCTTCATTCATTTTGACTACTCTAGTTGTAAATATTTCTGTTTGTCTCTCCATCTGGAGTGTAAAATTAGGTAGACAAGGATCACGTCATTTTATAATTTTGCATTTCCCAAGTACCGGTACAGCATCCCATGTCAAGTGGTGCTCATTAAATCCTATTTCTGCTGCTACTTTACCATCACTATTGCCACTCCTGCCCAAAGTATTGGGTTAACAAAATGTAGTATTTCACTGGCTTGACAATATAAGAAATATTTTCCCCTCACATTTAGAACACAATGATATTCCCTCTATTTTTTTTTTAATACACCTTTCCCCTCTGTCCTTTTGGAGGGCAAAACCAGGGTAGTGCGAATAAATACAGTGCCTTGTTGTACAGATGTTGCCTGAAAAACTTACTATTTTGAAGAGTAACATGAAA
This sequence comes from Ornithorhynchus anatinus, assembly GCF_004115215.2. Taxonomy (NCBI): domain Eukaryota; kingdom Metazoa; phylum Chordata; class Mammalia; order Monotremata; family Ornithorhynchidae; genus Ornithorhynchus; species Ornithorhynchus anatinus. Next base: position 60,968,729 of record NC_041735.1, on the reverse strand, counting down.
TATGGTTGAATTTTCTGCCAGAAGATCAGAGGAGATGAATTTGAATCAAAGCTTGAGAGAATTTACACTCTGCTCTGAACTAGGTTGGAAAAGAAGCTTCAGGGACAGTTTTCCTTGTGTGAAAAGTTTTTTGCAGGACCTATGATTTTCAGTAATCATTACTCTTTCCCATCTTCTGTTCATCTAGAATTTCCACCTTGAGGTCTAAAGTGAAATGCAACTCTGTTTTTAAAAATCAGAATTTAAGGATTAAGGAAACAGAAGGTAGATGTAAATGAAACTTGTGGTTTTGTGATTTGATCATTTTTTTCTCCCCTGCTGCTTCAATCATTTGTCATCTGTGCTCTGTGACCACCAAAAAAAATCCCTATTTCTCATAGTCACTGTATATTCATTGGAAACAATTTTCAAAAGTCAGTGAGCTCATTACATGGAAGGACATTTTAAAGTTTCTTTTATTTTGGTAGTGATTAGTTTAAGCCCATTGACGAGATTCCAAACTGGCTGTCAAAATGGTGTGTTTTATTTAGCTAAGATGTCCCCAATTGGCCGATCAAACCCAATTGTTCAATACTTACTATTTATTTTATTTCTGAATTCCCAAGCTTCCATGTTTGAAGGTCAGACTTAAAACACTTGCATGGAAGTAATTCCCCTGAAGGCTACAGGAGGTTAGTGTGAGAAGGACTTTGAGAATGAGCTATGTATAAAGGAATGAAGTTTCTCCTCTATTCTTTCTTGCCCCACTGCTGTTACTTAAATATAATTTTAAAAATAACTTTTATGGATGAATTAGTATACTGTTGCCCTAGGGGGACAGTGTCCACGATGTTTTACGCAGAATCTAGAACTCAAGTTCTCCGGTTGACCTGAGTTCTAATCCAACTCTGCCACTTGCCTGCTCTTTGTCCTTGGATAAGTGACTGAAATGCTATGTGCTTTAGTTCCTTCATCTTTAAAATGGGGATCATACCTATTCTCTCTCCTGCTCAGTCTGTGAACTCCACATAAGATAGAGAACAGTGTATGGATCTATTATCTTGTATCTACCCCAAGATGTAGACTCTGCTTGGTATATTGTAAGTGTATGGTAAGTTTTATTAACTCTGGATAAAAACAATCAATGTTGCATTGTAAAGAATCATGAATCAGGGCTGGAGCATGATCCTACTGTCTTAGTGGGATAATGACTTCATACCTTTCTAGAAGCAGGAGTAGCAAGAAAGGGAGGTTGAGGGGAATGGGAGCGGTAGGGAGAGTATTTAAAATCAACAATCAATAATAATTGGCAGCTTCTCAGAAGAGATTATTCTATATAGAACACTTTAATAGGTTCTAGGGAAACTTGTAAAAGGTGGGATATCTGCCTTTTTGGACCTTATATCTGAGTAGGACCCCAGCCCTCCCACCAAAATCTAATTCACAGCTCACCAAGTGGTGTATTTGTGTGGTGAGGGAGTGTGAAATAGCCCGAAATAGGGGAATAGGTGAAGGTTTCTAACAATGTACCACCTAGGATGTATGGTGGACAAGCTCGGCGGGCAGCCAATAAAAGATAATGCTAATACTAGTATTCCTTAAGCACTTACTCCATAGTACTTATTGAGTATGCATAGAGCACAAGCATTGGGAGAATGAAAGAAAAATCAACCAATCATACTGTAGTAAGCATTTAATTAGACATGATCCGTGTCCTGAAGGAGCAAACAATCTAGCAAGGAAGGCAGTAAATTATAGAGAGGCGGGAGTATATGTTATGTACATCTGTGCTGAGAGATTTGAGGGCACTTAAGTGCTTAAGAGATACAGAAGTGTTGATATGACAGTTGGCGGGTATAAAGTTGAGAGATTAGAAATTATTTGGGGAAGGGGATGATTAGGTTTGTTAGGAAAGAGTGGGGAAGTGGAGCTGGAGGGTGGTGGGAGAGGAGAGCAGAGAGCTCAGTCAACCGAATGCCTTGAGTCAGTGGTGAAACGTTCTTGATTTATTCAAGAAACAGTAAGGGCAATTGGAAGTTCTTGATGCGGGGAGGGATGTGCTCTTATTGGAATTTTAGAAATTGCAGTGTTTGCATTGGTTTGTGATTAAAATGGCTATGCTTCTTAATAATTATAATAATTGTGGTATTTAAGTGCTTACTATGTGCCAGGATCTGTACTAAGTGCTGGGGTGGGTACAAACAAATTAGGTTGGATACAGTCCCTGTCCCACATGGGGTTCAGTCTCAATCACCATTTTACAGATGAGGTAGCTGAGGCACAGAGATGTTTCTGTTGAGCCTACTGAGATGTTAGAAACAAAAGTGTCAGTGTAGTGTCTGTGGTTTGCTTAATGCTGACCCTGACTCTTGCAACTGAAAGATAAATTTTGACATTTTCACATTTAAATCCCTTTAATCCAATTTTAGAACTTCTCTGTAAAACTAAGGTTCTCTGTAATGAATTACTTGGCTACCTGATGAAACCGGTCTAGTGTCTGACAAAATCAGACACCTGGATTTTGCAATTTGGAGGAACCCATAAGCTCAAAAAAGTGCAAAATAATTCATTCCTCTTGAATCATGGGAAGTGTTCTCTTGGTTGATACTTATAGAGTTTGGTTTGCATTAGAACATTTCAGCTCTGTCTCCCACACACTAGCTATAAAAGAAAAATTAAAACATGGATTCAGAACAGGGTCATGACTTTCTTGGGAAAGTTAGATGTCAATCGCTGCTAAGGTAGAGGATGAAAACATTGCAGATGTGACTAAAGTGCCAAGCATTTTGACTCTTTGAATGGCAAGAGTTAATTATTTTTCACCATCCAGCATAGAACTCAATACCTTGGAAATAATAATAATGTCCCCAAAACCTGCATAAACAAGTAACATTCCTATTGCATTATTCCATGGTCAGATGCTAATGTATCACTATTTTAATTAAAGAAAATTCAATAATAAAAATAATGGTATTTGTTAAGTGCTTACTATGTACCAAGCACAGTTCTTAGCTCCGGGGTAGATAGAAGGTAATCAGATTGTCCCTCATGGGGCTCACAGTCTTAATCCCCATTTTACAGATGAGGTAACTGAGGCACAGAGAAGTAAAATGGCTTGCCCAAGGTCACACAGAAGACAAGTGGTGGAGCCGGTATTAGAACCCACATCCTTGACTCCCAAGCCCATGCTCTTTCCAATGAGACATGCCGCTACTCTCTTCAATCCAGTAAAAAGTGTTTTGTTCTTCCAAAAAGAGCTGATTCAATCCAAGGATTTTTTTTTCCACTTAATGATTTAAATACTGCTTACAATACCCTAATGGGCTGCTATAAATGAGAAAATGTAATATAGTGTTTAGTACATAAAAGCAGACAATGTGGTTAATTTATTTTTGTCCTCATTTGGGAAAAGAAGACCAAACTCCTTGACTAAGGGTATAGTCACTAGAATTAATCTACATTAACTAGCAATTAATAAAAATTACCCCTCAGTGACCTCTCATACCTCCCCTTGCTAATTGCAAAATGAATTTAGTTACCTATCTATATGGAAAAATAGAACAAAAATAGTATTAATAATTATGGTACTTGTTAAATGTTTCTTATGTGCCATATACTAAGTGCTGCTGTAGATACAAAATTATCAGGTCATACAGTTTCTGTCTCACATGGGTCTCATACTCGAGTAGGGAGGAGTAGGAGTGAATTCCCATTTTACAGATGAGGAAATTGAGGCACAGAGAAGTGTTGCTCATTCACATTTTAAGGGGCTTGCCCACAGTTGCACAACAGGCAAGTGACAGAGCCAGGAGTAGAAGCCAGTTCCTCTGACTCCCAGGCCTGGGGTCTTTCAACTAAGTCACGCTGATTCCAGGATGTTTGAAAAAACTGTTCGGAGTAGCACACACTACTTGGAAAAAATTGGAAACATGGGACATAAGGCAGACATAAATGACACCAGCTTGACCAGTGCACAGTGAGACTGGTATGGAGGTGAGGAATTACCCTGGGCAGTGGAGGGGAAGGTAGATTAAGAAACACCTTACCACAACACAGGTTGGTCTAATACATAGGATTATGTAGAAATTAGAAATATCAGGGAATCTTCCTCAAATAAAGGGTAGAGGATATGGCCCAGCATGGGGTGATGCAGAATCAATTTGGTAGAGGATGGGGATTGGATGACTACTATACACTTGGATAATAAAATAATTAATCAAGCAATCTCAAATTTAGAAAGATGAGTAAACTGTAAATATCAAAAGGCTCCCTTGACAATCTGTGCCATATAAATTATATTTATTGAGCTCTTACTGCATGCAGAGCACTGTACTAAGTGGGAGAGTGCAATACAACAGAGTTAGTAAACCCATTCCCTGCCCACAAGGAGCTTATGGTCTAGAGGGGGGACAGACATTAATGTAAATAAATTATAGATAAGTCCATCATTGTGGTAGGGCTGAAAGTGGGGTGATTAAAGGGTGTAACTCCAAGATCAGTTTCCATATCTGGAAACTAATTTTTTTAGATACACACTGAATGTGGCTCAGTGGAAAGAGCCCAGGCTTGGGAGTCAGAGGTCATGGGTTCGAATTCCAACTCCGCCGCTTGCCAGCTGTGTGACTTTGGGCAAGTCACTTGACTTCTCTGGGACTCAGTTCCCTCATCTGTAAAATGGGGATGAAGTCTGTGAGCCCCACGAGGGACAACCTGATAACCTTGTATCCCCCCAGCGCTTAGAACAGTGCTTTGCACATAGTAAGCGCTTAACAAATACCGCCATTATTAAATTCCCTCTAGACTAAGCTCTCCGTGGACAGGGAACATATCTACCAACTCTGTTATATTTCACCACCCCAGGTTCTTAGTACAGTGCTCTGCACAAAGTAAGCACTCAATAAATAGGATTTAGATTATAAATTCCTTGAGGGTAGCAGTTATGAATATCATCTCTATTATGTGCTCTGCATTCATTTATTCAATCATATTTATTGTGCTTACTGTGTAGAGCACTGTAAAAAGCAACAAATATCATTGGTTGAATGAGTAACACTTCGAAATTGATTCCAGAGTTTGGGATTCTCTATTAATTTTTCAGAGGTAAAGGTGTCAACATTTTTTTTTTCCATGGTATTTGTTATACACTTACTATGTACCAGGCATTGTACCAGATGCTGAGGTAGATACAAGATAATCATGCTGGACACAGTCCCTGTCCCACTTAGGGCTAACGGTTTTAATTCCCATTTTAAAGATGAGGTAAGTGAGGCACAGAAAAGTGAAAGGACATGGCCAAGGTGACACAGCAGACAAGTGGAGGAAATTGGATTAGAACCCAGGTCCTCCCAGGCTCGTGCTCTTTCCATTAGGCCACACTGCTTGTGGCCAAATGAGAACCCAGGTCCTCTGACTCTCAGGCCTGTCCTTTTCTGTGAGGCCACACTTCTGCTTTTTAAGGATAGGTTCTGGATTCCCTTTTCCTTTCCCAGAAAAATCATCACATTTCTTGTATTTGGTCCACACTCTTGGAAAGAGTCACTCCCTTTCAAACTAGGAAAGATCGTCCATTGGATAACAAATGAAACTACTCTGATCAAGGGTGATATCGTCAAGCCATGGCCCTCTAATAACTATTACAAACATTGCCTTCTCTTTCTGTGTTGACAAAAGAATCATATGAAATGCACATCAAAAAGTCACAAATGCCTTTGATCTGACCACCGAACACACCATCGATTGCCAGAGAACCTTTCCGGAGGAAACACGGGATTCTAATCCTAGTATAAAGCAAAAACTTGAGCTTAGCTGGTCTGGCTTGGGACACGGTGTTTAAGGTCCAAGGATATGTCTTTTTGGGTGTACTTCAATTATTTCTCCTGTATTTTAGACAATCTCAGTGGACAATTCCAAGTCTCTGGACAAAAAACAACTACTCTTTTTGCTTATTCTGTTTTGAAAATCATGAAGAAATAAATATGCATGATTAGGTGCTCCTCTTTGGAGAAGGATATCATAAAAAGCTATGCTCTTCCACTCTGAGGGAAATTCTGAAAATCCATTTGCCTTCCAGACACCTTGGTGGCAACTGTGACCTGGCAGGATAGTTCCCAGGGCATAGTAATTGTGGTATTTAAGTGCTATTTGTTAAGAAGTAATGTGGCCTAATGGAAAGAGCATGGGCCTGGGAGTCAGAGGACCTGGGTTCTAATCCTGTCTCTGCCAATTTCTTGCTGTATGGGAAAGTCACTTCACTTCTCAGTGCCTCTGTTTCCTCAACTGTAAAATGGGGATTAAATATGTGTTCTCCTTCCTACTTAGACCGTGAGTCCCATGCTGGACAGGGACTGTCTGATTTAACTTGAAACTACAACAGTGCTTAGAACAGTACTTGGTATATAGTAAACACTTAACAAATACCATTTAAAAAAAGTGCTATATGCCAAGCACTGTACAAGGCTTAGGACAGATACAACGTATGCAGATTGGACACTATCCCTGTCTCACATGGGGCTCAAACACTGACGGATGCCATAGGCAGCCCCAAAATATAAGCCTCTTCCCAAAATGCTGCTTTACTCTCTGACTTGTACTATTGTGTTGGATTTAACCATCCCCACCCTCTGTGCCCCAGAAATGAAAAAGTTCTTTTATCCTTTATTCACAATGAATACCACACTCTAGAGAGAACTAGCATGGTAAAAGATAGTGTCTTCTCATTAGTGTCCTGCAAGAGACAGGACAGTAAACATTCGTATCCCTAAATTATGAAAATTTTCACCCAATAAAGAAGTTTAAAAAAAAAAGTGCAGCCAATTCTAAACTCCGCTTAATTTGGGGAGTTGATACCAGAATTACTGTGAAGCTTGATTACAGGGATTACTAAAAATACAGTGGTACTGTCATTTCTTTGGAAAAAAAATAAAATTAATGTCTTAGTATAATAAAAAACTCCTGAAAGATAGAATTACAGTAATTGACTACTACTGGCTTTTAAATAGCATTTTTCTATTTGATTTTTGAATTCTCAAGTGAACATTAAGGAATAAATTGTTCAAACTGTAAGCACAAAATCTCACTTGAAGTACCACAGCATGTAATACACTAATATGACTTGATTTCTGATCTATTAAATAATGACACATGATTGCGCATTTTTTTAAATACACAAAAAACAGCATAAAAAACTGCAGCCCTGAACTTTAGACTGTTAGCTTTCTAATGGTACTTCGAAGTTCTTGACTCTCCCCTTTGCATTCTTAAGAACCCTCTTCATTTAATACCTACTCTTTGAAAGGCCAACTCTCTGTTTACATAGCCTTAGATAATTCTCTCAGTTACCCGATAGGCATTCCAGAGTAATATATTTGCTTACAATACCTTTCTACTCCCTCTCTTCCTTTCTTTCCTTTTCTGTACTCGATTCGCTGCATCTGATGTTTTCCACTTTCATACTCAATTTATCTTTTGGTAAGGAGGCTGGGAAATATTGCATTACAGAGAATATTTTACTTCTAGGAAGCCCAGAAACCATGCCTGTTGATGAATTCCGATTGCTTACTGTAAGGAGACACTGAATCTCTTCTTCATGCATTTTGAGACATTCTCAGTTTTTATGGGAGCTACTTGTCAGAATTCCATTACAGCTTCTCTCTCATCTGAAATTCCGCTCTCTCAGTGGGTTTGGCTAAGCCTATTTTCTAAACCTCAGCTGCTTCCCTTCATTCGCTGGCTGCCCTTCAATACTTCTTTACCTGTTCCATGTTGCCTCTAGCCTGTCACTTAAGATATCTTCTCATTTCATTTTGGCTAAAGGCCTGGGACATCTCCTTGAGGGCCCCACTTTACTTTAACCACACACTGTTACAAAGCCTCGCTGACTGAATTTCTTCTTTTCCCTGCCCATTAGTTACGAGCCAGCTTACTCAGACATCTGCCGATTTACTACACTACGGTTTTGGTCCTGACACACAGAAGTCAGTGTAGGTTACAAGAAAAGTAAAGAGGGATCATCTTGAACACCGATGGAACCAAAGTAATAGCACATGATTGTCTTTCTAATCTCAAAAGGTATTGCTTTTAATAATTGTTTCTTTAGAAATAAAATTTCATGATTATAGGCAATTAGTGTGCCTTAGATATTGGAGGTGGAAAGAATTCTGGCTGCAAGTGTGTTTCTACCATTTCTAATTTGTCTGTCTTGTCTACTTTAGCCACTCAAGTACTCAAGGGAAGCAGCATGGCCTAGTGTAGAGAGCACTGGCCTGGGAGTTAAAGGATCTGAGTTCAAATTCTGGCTCTGTGATGTGCCTGCTGTGTGACCCTGGGCAAGTCACTTACTTCTCTATTCCTCGGTTTCCTCATCTGTAAAATGCCTATGAAATGCATCTTCTCCTACTTCTACTCCTCTAGATTGTGAGTGCCTTGTGGGCAGGGAACATATCTATCAACTCTATTGTACTGCACTCTCCCAAAGAGCACGGGTTTAGGAGTCAGAGGTCATGGGTTCTAATCACGGCTCTGCCACCTGTCAGTTATGTGACTTTAGGCAAATCACTTAACTTCTCAGTGCCTCAGTTACCTCATGTGTAAAATGGGCATTAAGACTGTGAGCCTCACGTGGGACAGCCTGATTAACTTGAATCTACCCCAGCACTTAGAAGAGTGCTTGACACATAGTAAGTGCTTCACAAATACCAACATTATCATTATAATTTATAAATTCTTAGTACTGTGCTCTGCAAGCACTCCATAAATACCACTGATTGTTTAGACTTTGAGTCCCATGTGGGGCAAGTCTGTGTCCTATTTTATTTTGTGCTTAGCCCAGAGCTTGACAAATTATAATAATAATTGCGGTACTTCTGAAATGCTTACTATGTGTCAAGCGTCATTCTAAGCACTGGGTTAGATACAAGTAAATCAGGTTGGACAGAGTCCCTGTCCCACATGCAACTCACAATCTAAGAAGGGAGGAGTAGGATTTAATCCCCATTTTAGAGATGAGGCAACGGAGGCACAGAGAAGTTAAATGACTTACCAAAGGTCACACAGCAACATGTGGCAAAGGAGGGATTAGAACCTGGGTCGTCTGATTCCCTGGCTCATAATCTTTTCATTAGGCCATGCTTCTTCTCATAATGGTATTTAAGTCCTTATGTGTTGAGCCTTATTCTAAGTACTGCAGTAGATACAAGTTAATCATGTTGGACACAGACTTTGAGCTCCATGTGGGACAAGGATTAAGTAGGAGGTAGAACAGGTATTGAATTCACATTTTGCAGTTGAGGAAACTGAGGCACAGAGAAGTGAAGAGATTTGCCAAAGATCACACAACAGGCAAGTGGTGGAGCTGAGTTTAGAACTCAGGACCTCTGACTCCCAGGCCCCTAATCCTTCTACCAGGCCATGCTACTTCTCTGGTGGAAGTAGCGACTAAAGAAGTGCCACTATTATTAATTTGTTCTTTCAATCATATTTACTGAGCAGTTACTATTTGCAGAGCTCTGTACTAAGTGCTTAGGAGAGTACAATGCGACAATAAATGGATTCCCTGCCCACAACGAGCTTCCAGTCTGGGGGGTAGGTGGTGGGGTCTGGGGGATTTGTTTACTCGAGGAGGTTGGCCTTTTCTCAGTAACCAGGAATGGAGCCTGCATTTTTCCTAAGGAGGAAAGATGAGCCGTCTGTTATTTGTTCCCCAGTGACAGCCTGTAGAAGATCATCATTTCCTGGAAGCTGGATTTCTAGTCTACCCTATTTTATCCTTAGTGTCACTTCAACTCTTCCATGGCACACATATAGTTGAATCCTTACCTACACCAAGCACATAGGTCCTCCCCACAGAACATTTATGTACGGAGTCTTAAGCTCTTTTTCTTCCCCTTACTTGTAATTTGTTTTAGTGACTCTTTCTCCAACTAGATTTTAAGCTCTTTGAGGGCAGGAAAAGTGTCAGCTACTACTATTGTACTCTCCCAAAACTTGCAGTGCTCTGCTCCCCGTAAATACTCCACTACCTCATCTGATATCTTTGGACTCTCTGTGTTTCTGCAATAAAGAAAGTCTGTTACTGCTTATACATGTGATTTTTGTGCCGTGCTTTACTCTTTCATTAGGCTATGTTCTCAACTAATAAAGAACTGGGATTCTGATGGGCAAATTAAAATAGCTGTGGATATGACTTCTCTTGTGTAGCACGGTCCGTCTTTTCTGAACTATCTCGATTCATTTGAATCATTTCATGGCTTTAGTGCTTTCCTTTTGGCTGCAAGTTATCCTGCTGCCCTGGGGTGGGTAGCGAGGACATTTTTTGGTGCTTTATCAGTGTGGTTTTTAAGTGAGCCTAGGCCTGAGGGAGAACCAGATTTTTTGCCCTGCTAGTTGCCATTCTTAGATTCTTCCATTTTGCCCAAATCTGCTGCTGCATTTTGCTGTAATTTTTAGCACTGTTTTCCCCTAGGTTAAAACCATTATTATTGTTAAGTGTCTGCAAAGAGGTAAAACACACAGAGACAGAACAACAACATGGGATATATGGTTATTCTTTAAGGGGCATAGCCTAAAAGAGGGTCCTTTGATACCACCAATTTCTTGGCCCCATACTCTAGATAACCAACATTTTAGCTCATTGACATTTAAGAGTTGAACGCTGACATTTGTGAAAAATGCCCAGATAGCAAAGTGTTGAAACAATCAGGAGAGGATGTTAGTTCTACTTCTCCCTAGTGTAGACCAGGACTATATTTACTGCAACTCGGCTAAATTCCAGTATTTGTTTCATTCACCCTGCTGTTTGAAGGAACAGCACAGGGGGTAACTGATGATTTGTGATTTGTTTATTTGACTTCAAGTTTGATTGATGGCTGTGACCCACATTCCCCTTCTTTAAAATTACTTCACTGCTTCCCTATGCCAGGAAGCTGCTCAGTTTGCTGAAGGGCAGATCAGAAGGGTAGGAATTGGTGTGTGGGTATACCGTATTTGGAAGTTGCTTTTTGTTTTATCAGTGACAGCAGGGCTTATTTAGTATCAACTGTGTTTAGAACACTAAACTAGACACTTGGGGATTATATCACAGAAATGAAAGATACGATCTCTGCCCTTAACTTCACAAGGTAGTGGGGGAGAGAGTTAACGTAAATTGGCGGAAATAAACTTATTCAATGTTAGAGAAGACAATAGATAGCCAGTCAATCATTTTTACTGAGTGCTTACTGTGTGCCAAGCACTGTAATAAGCACTTGGGAGAGCACAATATAACAATAGAATATATTCTATATTAATATATATTATAATATATAATATACTCCATACCAATCACTGTGCTAAGTGCTGGATTAGATACAATACAATCAGAGCAGACACAGTCGCCATCCCACATGGAGAACCCAGCCTAAAGCAGAGCAGGCATTTAATACCCATTTTACAGATGAGGAAATTGAGGAACGGAGAAATGAAGTGACTTGCCCTAGATCTTTCATCCGGCAAATGGTGGAGCTAGGATTGGAACCCAGACTCCTGAATCCCAGTTCCGTTCTCTTTTCAGTACATTCTGCTTCTCAGTGGAATTTATTAAGTGCTTACTATATTCTAAGCACTGACGAAGACACAAATATACCCTCATCCTTAACATAAGCACTCTTTGAGATAAAAAGTGAAGGAAGAGAATGCAGTTATACTCTTTCTTCGGGCCAGGTGTACCTTGGCAGGGCACAAAATGCTTCATATAGCATTTTGAAATGAAAGCATAAAAGATCTGAAAAAAATAGCGATTATTTTTGGCCATACTAAACTGGGAATGCCTCTTCTTTCATAAAGGCAGACTGAAAAGCATTTCTAAGGGAAATAGCTTGCTGACAGTGAAAGCTAGAATTAGGCTCCGGCTTCTGAGAAGAACCCAGGGAGAAATGTCAGGTTGGCATCATATCAGACACCACATATCTGGTATTGAGCCATGGTCACCAGTGTAGTTCATCAAGGACATGTTTGCCCCACAGCTCCCTCAAGTTATCACCCTGTCTCCCTCCTACCACTTCTCTCCAAACTTAGTGAGAGAGTTGTCAACACCCACTGTCTCAAATTTCTCTCCTCCAATTCTCTCCTAGATTTCTTCCACTCTGGCTTCTGCCCCCTTCACTCCACAGAAACAGACCCTCTAAGATATCCATGACCACCTTCTTGCCAAATCTGATTGGCTTCTACTCAATCCCAATCCTCTTAGTCCTCTCGGCCACCTCTGACACTGTTGACCACCCCCTTCTCTTATTTTTTTCAGATTTTTTATACTTTCATCTCAAAATGCAAAATGAAACATTATCCAACCTTGTATTCACTGACATTGTCCTCTTTTGGTTCTCCTATCTCTCTAACCACTCCTTCTCAGCCTTTCTTCACTCCTACTCTGCCTTCCACCTTCTGATGTTGGGGATCCCTCAAGACTGTTCTAGGTCCCCCTCTAAACTCCCTCTACACCCACTACCTCGGGGAACTCATTCACTTCCATGGCATCAATTATCAGCTCTAGGCAGGTGATTTCCAAAATTATGTCTCCAGCCCTGAACTCTCTCCTTCCCTCCAGTCTCACCTTTCCTCTTGCCTTCAAGACATATCTTCTATGTACTGCTGAAACCTCAAATTAAACATGTCCAAAACTGAACTCATCTTCCCACCCAAACCCTGTCCTCCCTCCATCTTCCCCATAAATGTACACAATACCACTGTACTCCCTAGCTCACAAGTCCGTGACCTTTGCTTTGTCCTCGACTCATCTCTCTCATTCAACCCACCTACTCATTCTGTCACCAAATCCTGTTGGTTCTATCTTGCTAAAATTTTCCCTTTCTTCTCCATTCAAACTGCCATCATGCTGATCCAAGCACTTATCCTATCATTCATTCATTAGTATTTATTGAGCACTTACTGTGTGCAGAGCACTGTACTAAGTGCTTGGAATGTACAATTCTGCAATAATTAGAGATAATCCCTGCCTAACAACAGGCTCCCAGTCCCGCCTTGACCACGGCACCTGGTTCCTTGCTGACCTCCTGGGGTCCTGTCTACCACTATAATCCATACTTCACTCTGCTGCATGAATCATTTACCAACAAAAGCATTCAGTACATGTCTCTCTACTACTCAGGAACCTCCAATGGCTGCCTAATCTCCCCTGTGCATCAAATAGAAACTCCTTAGCATTGGCTTTAAAGCTCTCGATCGGCTCTCCCCATCCTACCTCACCTCACTAATCTTCTACAACAGCCCAGTCTTCACACTTCTTTCTTCTAGCACCAGTTTACTCACTGTGCCCCCATCTCATCTATCTTGCTATTGATCGCTTTCCCATGTCTGCTCCCTATCCTGGAACTTTCTCTCCCTTCATATACACCAGTCCACCACTCTCTCCACCTTCAAAGCATTACTCAGGTCACATCTCATCCAAGAGGCCTTCTCCAACTAAGTCCTCTTTTCCCCAGCTCACTCTCTCTTCTGTGTCATCTGTGCACCTCAATCTGTGACCTTTGGACTTTTGATATCCTCTTCACCCCCAACCAAACAGCATTTATGTATATATCTTTATACTACATACTACAAATGACATTTATTCATAGTACTGTCTCTTCCCGGCGAGACTATAAGCTTGTTATGGATCAGGAACGTGTCTGTTAATTCTGCTGGACTGTATTCTCTCAAGTGCTTATGACAGTGCTCTGCATTTAGCAAGTGCTCAATAAGCATGATGGATTTATTGAATGATTCATGTAAAACCCTACCCTTTCCTGATAGTTTCAGTGAGCAAGGGTCCAAACCCTGGTAGGTGCATGACTTTGGACAAGCCACTTAATTTTTAATGTCTGTTTCACTGCATGTAGAATGGGAATTAAACACCTGTTCTCCCTCCTTTTTAGGTTGTTGTGGGTCTCATGTGGGGACAGGACTGTGTCTGATTTGGTTGTATTATACCTATTATAGTGGTTTGCACAGTGTTTGACACATAGCTGTTAAATACCACAAGAGAACTACTCTCTTACTATAGCAATAGGCTCTGTATCACATAAACAAGAGATTTTTCTTGTCAGAAGTGTAGATTATTCCCTTATTGTTGACACTAAAACACAATTGTTGTGCAGGAAAACAGAGGACTTTAGTGAAAATAACTAGCTTCTTATAAAGCCTATACACTAAATTCAAGTTTACACAATCAATAGTATTAATTGAAACCATACTGTTTTCAGAGTTTTGTTCTAAGTATTTGGGAGCGAACAATACAGTTTTAAAGACACAATCTCTTCCCTTAAGAAGCATCTTGATCAATGTTACTTTGCCCGAGACTATCTCTTTCAGATCTGTCAACCTTCCCATAAAATGATATAAGTTTGCGACCACTGCCTGTTCCTTCACAAGTAAGGTACTATTTATGAAGAATTTAGTTGTTAGTCTATTTTTTATTCCTGATTAAAACACCTGGTGGGACATACTTCTATACTGTTCTTCATATAATCCCCAGTTAAACATAAAATATCATATAATGCTGAAAATGCTTGAAACTCACTCAAGTGGTGAAATGATGACCTTGATCAGCATAGAGAATATTGTCTATATAGTTTTGCCTCACACAATTACAGGTCAACTATACAATGGTTTGGCCCCAATCTGAAATGTCTTAGTTAATTGGAATCCTAGAACAAATAGTCAAATTCTGGATATGGGTTTCTTTGAAAAAGAGGGCATTTAGCTTTATTTATGATTCTGAAAATGCATCTTTAGATTCTCAATTGTAATTGGGTTACCACAAATGTTATGTTCACAAGATCTTTAACCATTATGGGAACAAAGATGTTTCAGCAAAACACAATCTTTGCCAAAGTGATACCACAGAATGAGCATCTAGGTTTAAATGAGGGCTCAGCCATCTTTGCCTTACTTTCATAAAATGGTTCTGAGAAGTTAAAAAGGAGCTACTATTACATTATGCGGTAGTCACCATAGCCACTTGGGCACTTCAGAGGACAATGAAACGTCTGTCAGTAGGAAAATGAAAAGAGTTGCAAGAAACGGAAGTAAGCATTGAAAATGGTAAAAGAAAAATAGATTCATATTTTCTGTATTGAAAACTTTTGTTTTGAAACCTGGATTCATTTGAAAGTGGTTGTCTTTTCCTTATCCTCATCTGTAAAATGGGGAATACATATCTGTTCTTCCCCCATGCCTTAGACTGTGAGCTCCACATGGGATGGATACTGTCTCCAACCTGATGATCTCATATCTACCCCGGTATTTAGTACTGTACGTCTCTAGCCTGCTATGGGGTCTTGGTGACATAGCTTAACCTCTCTTTGCCTCTCAGATCATGATCCCAAAGTAAAGCAGGGACTGTGTCCAAGCTGACTATTCTATATCTTCCCCAGTAATTAATACCCAATAATAATCGTAGCATTTGTTCAGCACTTACTATGTGCCAAGCACTGAACTAAGAGCTGAGGTAGATACAAGGTAATCACTTTCCACATGGAGTTCACAGTGTAAGTAGGAGTACCTAGTAAGCCCTTAAATATAGTTTTGTTTCTAATGATAGCATTTTCTTATAAGTGAATGCCTCTTCCTTTGTCTTGTGACCGAGTTTTCCAGACTCTTTGAACCTTCCCTAAACCTACTATAAAGCAGTCAGTCAACTGTATTTATTGAGAGCTTACTGTGTGTGGAAAACTGTACTAAGCTCTTAGCAGAGTGCAATATAACAGACACTTTCCTTGCCCAACATGATCTTACAGTGTAGACAGGAAGACATACATTAATATAAATAAATTATGGTTATGTAAATCAGTTCTGCAAAGTGCTATAAAGTGTTTAATCCACACTGGGGTTGGAAACGCATCTTTTTTTTCCTGTTCCTGGGGAAGCAATGTGGCCTGGTGGCTAGAGCATTGGCCTGGCAGGCGGACCTGAGTTCTAATCCCTGCTCTGTCCTCTGTCACTTGATGTCTTTATGACCTTGGGCAAGTTACTTAACTTCTCTGTGCTTCAGTTACCCCGTCTGCAAGATGGGGATTAAGACTACAAACCCCAGGTGGGACAGGTATTGTGTCCAACCTGATAAGCTTTTATCTACGCCAGGGCTCAGAACTATGCTTGGGGCATAGTAAACATTTAACAAATACCATTTAACAAATTGGTATTTGTTGTTGTTGTTAAATAAGATTGGAAGCTGTGGTTAGAGAAGCGCTAACTCTGCCTTTCATCTTCTGCCTAATATAAACCTCTTCAAATCCATGTACCTTATGTGTTGTCATTCTTGACCCCATGCTTGGATCAAAATGAAAGGAGGAAGAAGTGCGCTCCTTAGATTCTTGTGATCTCAGAAGATCTTGTCATACAGAACACTATATCTGTTAGAAGAAAGCATTTTCTTTTTCTCTTTCTAACTGGGATCATGGAAATTCCAGAAAAACTCTGAAGTCTTAGTGCTAAGGATCTCCATTAATGTGAGATTTTCGAGGAACTGTTCCCAGCCATTCCATTGTATTTCAGGATACTTCCCATTGATGTCCTAAAGTTCTGTCTCTAAAGGAAAATCATTTAAAAAGGATCCTGAAAATCTAGTGCTTGAGTTAGCATAATAAAACCTCCAAAAACAGTAAATTACTATTTACTACTTAATGTGTAAGATACTGTGCTCTGTAATCGTGCATTCACTGCAGATAGATGTAACCACTTATCATGTGGCTGGTACCTTAATTAGTATTTTACATGGCTTTCATAATTAAGAGAAAGTTAAAAGAGCTTGACCTTTTGAAAATGGTCATAATCTCACCTCTCTGGTTTGCCACCACATCTTTTAAATCCCTTCTCAGGCTATAAAAATTTCTCAAACTTATTTACACTATCTGCTGCAGTG
The DNA here is from genome assembly GCF_004115215.2 of Ornithorhynchus anatinus. Lineage (NCBI taxonomy): Eukaryota > Metazoa > Chordata > Mammalia > Monotremata > Ornithorhynchidae > Ornithorhynchus > Ornithorhynchus anatinus. The sequence continues at coordinate 60,951,859 of NC_041735.1, read as the reverse complement.
GCCATACTTTCCAACTTTTTCCTAAAAGTCTCCTACTGTCTGAGGGAAATTTTTCTCTATGACAAGTTTTTTGATGGCTTTGAATTTTCGCATTTATACCCTGCTCTATTTTCTTCCACTAGTGAAGGCAGTCCACTGTTTTCACTGTCATTTTTAATAAATATTTCTTATCACTTTTTCCTTTCCCAAAGTCAGATATTCGTCCTTTTATCTTTTCTTCTCCTTCTTCCTCCACCCCACTGTGTGTAAGATACTGCCTCAAAAACTCAACTCAATAAAATAAGTAATTGAATCAAAAGACAGTCTGATGGCCTAAATTCCCCTCAGATTAAATTTCATTAATCCCGGATGTTTTTACTCCTCTTTAAATTTGGTCCAGATTCACTAGTATAACATAGTTATGCTACAGCTTAAGTGGATGAGTTCAGGAAGGAGGAACTGGAACTTTTGCAAACAGTTTGGAAGCATCTTTTTATTTGGGAGCATCATTGGTCTGCCACGCATATCAGGTCCTCAGGATCTTGCTTTTGACACCTATTGTAAGAGTTAAGGACTTTGCTCATTAGGGTAGATTTTCGCTCAATAGACCAACCCTTTTCATGCGGTAATCTTTCCTATTTGAGGAATGCATTGACCTTTTCAGCCACACACCCACTCACAGAATTTCATTGTGGGATTCATAGTCCTAACACCTTGTGACCATAAAATATTGTGTCTTGTGTTGCTGAACTATTTAATGTTTCTAGCTCCTACTTCTATTTTCTCTTTTGACCCATTTTCACTCTTTCTTCCAAAGCTTTTGTTCAAAAAGAGTTGCTCCTTTCTTGAGAGCAGTTGTTCCATTCATAGCTGGTCTGTCCTCAGTACCTGAATCCCGGTTTTCAGCTGAGGTACGAACCCCATCGACACTCTCCCCTTCACCTAATTTCTCCTATTATACACCACATTCCTCTTGAGCTCACCTACTTACTCACTGTGCCTCGTTCGCATCCCTCCTTTCTCTGATCAATCACTTATGCCCTTTCTCCTGCCTGAAACTTCCACCCCCTTCAAATTCACACACCATGGCTCTCTCCATCTTTAAAACCTTTCTGAAATAATATCTCCCTCTGGAAACCTTCCTTAATTGATTTTTTCCACCTCTGATTGGGTCATTCATATTTATTGAGTGCTTCTTGCATGAAAAACATTATACTAAGTGCTTGGGAGAGTAGACTATAACACAGTTGGTAGATACATAGAAAGAGCCCACCTCACAACTCCTACTTCAGTACTTTTGAGCCACCTCTATTTAGGCATCCATAGACACCTGTATCACTTCTCAGTAAATAATGGCTTACTTACTCTATCATTTAAGTAGTCCTTATGGTATTTGTTAAGCATTTACTATGTGCTAGGGACTGCATTAAGCACTGGGGTAGACACAAACTAATCAGGTTAGATACAGTCCATGTCCCATATGGGCCTTCCAGTCTTTATCCCCATTATATAGGTAATTGAGGCATAGAAAAGTTGTTTCATTCATTCAATAGTATTTGAGTGTTTATGTGCAGAGCACTGTACTAAGCGCTTGGAATGTACAAATCGGCAACAGATAGAGACAGTCCCTGCCCTTTGACGGGCTTACAGTCTAACTGGGGGAGACGGACAGACAAGAACAGTAGCAATAAATAGAATTAAGGGGATGAACATCTCATTAAAACAATAGCAAACAAGGTCACAGCTGGCAAGTGGCAGAGCCAGGATCAGAACCCAGGTCTTTCTGACTCCCAGGCCCATGCTCTATCCATTAAAATACACTATTTTTCCATCTATATATCCATTTCTTCTTTTTTTTTTGGATCCATAATTGGGAATGGAATTTATTAACTACCCACTGGGTGCAATGCACTGTATTAAGTGCCTGTCACAGAAGCGATGGATCAGTCCTATTTATTGAGCTCTTACTCTATGCTGAGCACTGAACTAAGCACATGGGAGAGTACAGTACACTTATGGAGTGAAGGGGGAGGAAGCAAGATTGAAGTGGGTCTAGGAGAGAATTGGGAAAGAGAAAGTGGAGGCAGCAGGTGTAGACAAAGAATTTGGAGAGGAATGGTAGGAGGGAGATGAGGTGATTTGCTGGCGTCCATATGTGCACAGCATCAATTACGGGGTGAATATTCCAATTTGTTTTCCTTAAAATGCACTTCTATAAGAATGCAATTTCCAAGTTCTAAGATAACTGCATAGGAGCAGTGTTGTACTAGGAACTTGGAGAATATAATGGAGTTAGAAGATATGATCAATCAATCAATGGTATTCATTGAGCGCTTACTGTGTGCAGAGGCCTGTACTAAGTACTTGGGAGAGTAGAATACAACAGAAGTAAAAGACATGTTCCCTGCTCAAAAGCAGCTTACCATCTAGAGGATTCCTGCCTGCAGGGAGCTTACAGTCTAGCATGGGAGGCAGAGATAAAATAATTTGGTTAGAATGTAAGCTCCTTATGGGCAGGGAATACATTTCATGCTTCTTTACTCTTGGAATTGCTCCCTTTATTTACTCCTCCCTTAGCTCCACATCATTTATGTACGTATCCATAATTTAGTTATCTATATTGTCTGTCTCCCCCTCTAGACTGCAAGCTCCCTGTGGGCAGGGAACATGTTTACCAATTCTGTTATATTGTACCTTCCCAAGTGCTTAGTACCATGCTCTGCACTCAACAGATGCTCAATAAATACGACTGGTTGAGTGAACAACTGTAGCTTCCAACACCTCATAGCATTGTGACCATGTACATTTTTCCAAGAACATTCCTGAATCCTGTCATTACTTTCTTGCTAAAATGCAGAGTGAAAGCATGTATTATGGCAGTACTGACAATGTGTACATATTGATATATTTCAATATATAATATGTAATATAATGTAACAATATTATTATGTAATACCTACATATGAATACATATAAATGCTGTCACTACAGGTTATGCTGTGTTACTGTGAACAAATCCTCTAAGCTAGTGCAGGGCCTGTGTTTCAGGATAGCATTGTTGTGAAGCCAAATGCTTTGACCAGGAAATATGTTTCTGGAAAAGCCTCATTTACCTCTCTCTTCCATTATCAATTATTAAGACTCATTCATTCAATAGTATTTATTGAGCGCTTCTATGTGCAGAGCACTATACTAAGCACTTGGAATGTACCAATTCGGCAACAGATAGAGACAATCCCTGCCCACTGATGGGTTTACAGTCTAATTGGGGGAGACAGACAGACAAAAACAATAGCAATAAATAGAATCAAGGGGATGTACATCTCATTAACAAAATAAATAGGGTAATAAGAATATATGCAAATGAGCAGATGAGCACCGTGCGGAGGGGAGGGGAAGGGAGAAGGGGAGAAGCAGAGGGAAAGGGGGGAAAAGGGAGCTAGCTGAGGGGACGTGAAGGGTGGGGGGACAGAGAGGGAGCAGAGGGAAAAGGGGAAGCTCAGTCTGGGAAGGCCTGTTGGAGGAGGCGAGCTCTCAGTAGGATTTTGAAGAGGGGAAGAGAGTTAGTTTGGCGGAGGTGAGGAAGGAGGGCATTCCAGGACAGTGGGAGAACATGGCCCAGGGATCGACGGCGGGATAGGCGAGAACGGGGGATGGTGAGGAGGTGGGTGGCAGAGGAGAGGAGCCTGCGGGGTGGGCAGTAGAAAGAGAGAAGGGAGGAGAGGTAGGAGGGGGCAAGGTGATGGAGAGCCTTGAAGTCTAGAGTGAGAAGTTTTTGTTTCATGCGGAGGTTGATAGGCAACCACCGGAGGTTTTTAAGAAGGGGAGTGACAGGCCCAGAGCATTTCTGCAGGAAGATGGACCGGGCAGGGGAATGAAAAATAGACTGGAGTGGGGAGAGATACTTTTTGAGTTCAGATTGCAAAATGAAGAACATCCTGTGTGTTACTGGAAAAAAGAGGGTAAACACAAAAATAATGACCTAAATCTAAACAGGCAATGGGAAAAGAAGAGCTGAAACAATTGTCTTATGAATCTCATGGATGGCTGTGTCACTGTCACTCCATATGGCTCAGTTTTCACATCTGTAAAATAGAGATAATTTCTGCCCTCCCCAGCTCTTAGATTGTAAGGCTCATGTGGGAGAGGGACTGTGTCTGATCTAGACCAACTGTGTCTAGAGGAGCAGCATGGCTTAGTGGAAAGAGCACAGGCTTGGGAGTCAGAGGCTGTGGGTTCTAATCCCACCTCTGCCACATTTGCTGTGTGACTTTGGGCAAGTCACTTTACTCCTCTGTGCCAGTTACCTCATCTGTAAAATGGGGATTAAGACTATAGCTCCACATGGGACACTCTGATTATCTTGTATTTACCCCAGTGCTTAGAACGGTGCTTGGCACATATTAAGCGCTTAGCAAATATCATCATCATTGGATTACCATGTACTGACTCCCAATGCTTTGAAACATGGCCTAATTGGGTAAAACAAGGGTCTGGGAATCAGAAGATCATGGGTTCTAATTCTGGCTCTGCTACTGGGTCTGCTGTGTAACCTTGGGCAAATCACTTCACTTCTCTGGGCCTCAATTACCTGGGGATTAAGACTGTGAGCCCAATGTGGAACAGGGACTTTGTCCAACCTTATTTGCTTGTATTTTCTCTCATTGCTTAGTACAATGCCTGGCACACAGTAAGCACTTAAATACCGTATTTATTATTATTACTACTGAAAAACAGTGTAATGCTCTGAGCAAAGCAGAAGATGTAAGAAATGTGTGGTGCTAATTTATCTAACCATTCCAAAATGGATTCCTCTTGAAATGACTGTTATCAACATACGCCTCAGAGATTATATTTTTGCACTGCCTCCCCAGATAATCAAATCCAAGAGCAATAGCCAACATTGGCTTAGGTCTTTTCAATCATATGTATTATCTACAGAGATATAACTCCCTATTTAGAGGAATTAAAAAAAAATTCTTTGTTGAAAGAATATATATTAAAAAATTGGAGAAATTGCTCATCTCAAAACCAGGATACTGGATCTTTTTATTTGATGTTTTAAAGTATGTTGAAGCTATCAGTGGTGACACATGGGCCTTTTGAATGTGCCTGAAAGGATGTTTCAAGTGAAATTTTAGAAAAAGCCTTTCTGTCAGTAGTCATCTATAAACATCCTTTACTCAGTCACAGCTGGAAAATTGGAAGAGAGTCAAGAGCACATACTGTTTCTTCAGGCCAACAGATCTCCAGTAACTGCACTACAAAACTCGAGTAAATTCCTGTTCTTGCAAGCTAAATTCAGTGACACATAAAATATAATGGTAAAATATTCTGTTTTTTTTTTTTTTTAAATCACAAAATATAGAAAACACACAATCTGGAACTTTTCCACCTGTTTTTCTGAAGCCGTCAAATAATATTTTGGTTTTGTTTTTTGTGTTTTTCTCAATTTCAACCCATATTAATAACACATTTTGCACCAATGGTTAAGCAAAAATAATTTAGTGGCTTGCTGGGAATAAGAGCCTTAAATGAAGAGAAAATGGAGAAAGTGTTGGCCAGTAGAGCAGTCTACTATTAATAAATTGTGCACCATGTGATTTGGCAACTCTTTGATTTACCAACATAGTCTCCTCCCTTGTAAATTCAAGTTGGCTTTCCCATACATTATTATGCAGATTCCTTGTAACCACTTCCCTTTCTGATTTTCCAGAAACAGAGTATAAAGTTTCCCCAAACGCCAATAAAAAGTGAAATCTTATCCCACTCTTTAGGCTGGCTCTGTATAGTCATCTTCTAAAATAAGAACCAGCAAAAGTCTTAAATGTTGCTCCTTTCTATTTTTATGTTCATTCAATAGTTACAATTCTTCATAAACATCACAGTTTTCATTTCGACATCTGCCTGGGTTTGCTTTTTATTGTTGGCGCTAATACTGAGGAAAAAATTATAAGTATTTCCTTGCTTCTTAAAAATAAAACTAGCTTCACTTCACCTTCTCAGGAGAGCTGAGTTGGCTTCCTTAAATTAGTTTGGCTTATGGTTCAGTTCCCCTTAGAACAGATGTGTAGAGGTGAACAAATTTTGAACAAAGCAAATTAAGTGAACTCCATGTTATTTGTAACCTTGGTAATGTTACGCTACCCCTGAAGTAACATGAAGATATTTGGGTTCAAGTGTTTTCACACAAGGAAAGCTATAAATTCAAATACTGTTGTTAGGTAAAACATTTGCAGAACTAGAATCCTGTAATATATTACACTGAAGCATTTGCTGACAAGTTTTAAAGAGGCGGTCTTCATTGTGAGTGATGAGTGGGAGGGGTGGAGTACTCAAGGCTTTCAGAGAAGGCTTTTTTTTGTGGAATGGGGGCCAGGAAAAAGTCTGAAAATATAAAAATCCATTACATCACTTGTGTTAAATCATAGGGGATGACATTCAGTTAGAGGGTTGGAAATGGGAGAGATAAAAGGCAAATTATTCAATATATGTAGATGCTCTAGACCCTCTTTTCATCCCACAACTAAGAGAAGTTCGTGACATTTTTATAACAGGTTGCCTGCGTGTCTGCGGACTCGAAATGGCTCTTGGGTGAACAGGAAGTGACTCAGCTGGGGAATTCTTTAGGGAAGAGATGAATACACTTGGACGTGTGGTTTTAGGGCTGTGATATTGACCTATGAGGCAAGGTAAATGGCATTTTTCTCTGTAGTTCTTTTGGAGACTCCCTGCTAGTGTCTGGTGCACCAGGTCCTTTAGTCGCCAGGAAATAGGCATTGGCGAATCAGAAGGAAAACTGATGCTGTTCCCTATTCTGGGATTGCTCTCTGAGGTTCTCAAAATTCTCCTCAGAGCCAGTGGTTCTAGTCCAAGCCTTTCCAGAAGAGTAGGTTTATAGGATTGGGAGCCATTCAGGGCCACCACTTTGCTATACTTGGCGATCCAGACATTATCTTCTTAGACCTCTGACCAGCGCATTTCTCCTTCATAACTTCTTGCCATTGGATTCCAGGTCTCCTTTCCCCATTTTACATGTGAACTCTTTTTTCAAACCCTCCACCCAAGCTCACTCCTCTTTATTCCTCCCCAAATCAGCATAGACAGAAGCTTCTTGTGGTCAGGATCCATGCCTTTTTCATCTATTGCAATAACTGTAGTATTTAAGTACTAACTATGTGCCAAACACTGTGTTAAGCTCTGGGGTAGATAGATAAAAGGTAATCAGGTCCTCCATGGGGCTCACAGTTTAGGAGGGAGAACAGATATTGAATCTCTATTTTGCAGACAAGGGAACTGAGGCACAGAGAAGTGAAGTGACTTACCCAAAGTCACATAGCAGGAAAGTGGCAGAGTGCAGATTAGAACCCGGAATTAGAACCCAGGTCCCCTGACTCCTGGGCCTGTGCTCTTTCCACTAGGCCACGCTGCTTCTCATTGTACTCTCCGAAGTGCTTAGAATGGATAGAGCATTGGCCTGGAAGTTAGAAGGACCTGTTTCTAATCCCGGCTCCACCACTTGTCTGTTGTGTGACCTTGGGCAAGTCACTTTACTTCTCTGTGGTTCAATTACCTCATCTGTAAAATGGGGATTAAGACTGTGAGGCCCAAGTGGGATGTGGACTGCTTTCAACCTGATAACCTAGTAACTACCCCAATGCTTAGAACAGTGCTGAGCATATAGTAACTGCTTATATACCGTTATTATTATCAGTATTATTATTGTTTTAGAACAGTGTTCTGCACAAGGTAAGTACTCAGTAAATACCACAGACTGGTTAACTGGGGCTACATAATAAGTTTATATAATAAACAGAACATTACCCACAGCCAACAATTTTCCCTGGTGAAATGGAGCTCAAAGGTGTCTTTGAATTTGCCCTTTAGACAGGATGCCATCCAGCGATGCACTGAAAGATCAGGAAGGAGAAAACTAAATCAAGAAGACTGGTCTGTCCTTAGGGAGGCTGACAGAATGTAGCCTTAAACTGGCATCTAGTTTTAGACCTAACAGAAGGCCTACCAGATTACAAAAAGAATCAATTTCTGTGGAATTGCAAGACTGAGCATTCCCTTTGGCTTCTTGCATCATTTCATTAGCATCACCTACTCTCCACGGATGGCATCAAAACAAAGTTCATGGCAATTTAGCTTCTCTAAGTCATGAGGAATATGGATGATGGTAAAGTACGGAACTTTTGGGTCACAAGGGAAGTAGCATGGTCTAGTGAAAAAAGCAAGAGCCTAGGAGTCAGAGGACTGGGTTCTAATGCTGGCTTTGCCACCTGCCTGTTGTGTGACTTTGGGAAAGTCACTTAACTTCTCGGTGTAGGTTTTCTCTTCTGTAAACTGAGGATTCAATACCCGTTCTCCCTCCCACTTAGATTGTGAGCCCCATGTGGGGCAAGGACTGTATCTGCCCTGATTAACTTGTACTTACTTCAGCATGTAGGACAGTGCTTGGCACATTAGTGCTTAACAGTTACCAAAATTATCATTAATAAGTTGGAGGGATAGTCTGATAATGGTCATTCTCGTATGATACACCCAGAGCTCCTTAGGTACTCAAAATCACCATAGCACTTGGGTGTCTACTTTTATACTCTTACTCCCTCCTATATGCAATTTGTTTCAGTGTCTGGCTCCCTCACTAGCCTATAAGCTCCCTGAAGACAGGGATCATTATCAATCAATTGTATTTATTAAACACTTATTGTGTGCAGCTCACTCTACTAAGTGCTTGGGAGGATACAATATAAAACAGTTGGTAGAACTGTTCTCTGGCCCATTTCTACTTGTCCAATTGAGCTTTCTCAATCACTAGTATTTACTGATCCATTACTCTGTGCAGAGCACCGTATTACTCACTTAGGAGAGTACAATAGAGTTAGTAGGCATGATCCCCTGCCCTGAAGAAGCCAAAGTACTTATTACATTGCTCTGCATATAATAGGGGTTCAGTAAATGCAACTAAGTGATTGGTGGTTTGACTGTTGAGATATAAGAGCAGAAGGCAAAACCCAGACACTCATGTTGTAGTCTCATTAGTACTTGCTTTCTGAGTGGAGACTTTGGGATGATATTAAGATTGAAGCACAATAAATAATAATAATTGATGCATGTGTTAAGTGGTTACTATGTGTCAGGCACTGTACTAAGTGTTGGGGTAGACAGATAAAAGGTAAAAGAACCCTCATGGGGCTCACAAACTTAAACTCCATTTTACAGATGGGGTAACCAAGGCCCAGAGAAATGAAGTGTGTTGCCCAAGGTCAAACAGCAGATAAGTGGCTTCTGACTCCCAGATCCATACTCCATCCATTAGGGCATGCTGTTTCTCATATGCGCTCTAGACTGTAAACTCAGTGAGGGCAGAGAATGTCTGTTTATTGTTATATTGCACTCTGCCAAGTGCAGAGGACAGTGCTCTGCACACAGTAAGCACTCAGTAAATGTGATTGAATGATTGAATGTATATGCACCCTATGCTACAAAGAGTGAAGACTGAAAGCTCTTCAAAGGTAGAGTTCACTTCTTCTATTTCTCTTATAATATTCCCCAGCACCTAATACCCCAGGATAGTGTGCATTAGATAGTACAGCTCAATAAATACAGGTAATGCAACAGTGTAGTAGAGTTCTTACACATGCACAGTTTGCAAGGGGCTAGAGACACACACTTACATTTTCACGAGGGTGGATGAAGTTCACTGTTATGGATAACACCTTTCAATCTGATGCACTTTATATTCTGCACTTCATTCGAGAAATGAGAATTCATTCTGCAATTTCTTTTTTCATATCACAGTTTGGCAGGAAAGAAGACATCTTTAGGAAATTAACATGATATTCATAAGAGCATGAAAGATTTTTATTGACTCTTCTCTTCTTCCTCCCTACCCCTCAACCCCATATCATTTCTCTACCTAAACACCTTGCTATATTTAGGTGCCATTTATCTAGAGTGCAGTCTCTTAGAAACTTCCTTTTGCTTTAGTTTAATTTATGCATACTGCCTAGCTTACACCGTGTGCATTTGGCTGCTTACTAACTAAGGCATTATTGTGACTCAGAGATGAATAGAGCACAGATGTTATGTAACCAAGAGAAAAGAAACAAAATCACAATAATTTTCAGTTCTTCAAAGTCTCCCATTTCCTATACCTTTTTTTTCCAACCCTGGGTTTCATGCATGTAGCTTTTGTTGTTGTTGTTGTTTAAAGGCAGGCATTAGCAAGCATTGTTTTCTTGCTGCACCATTTCGATTGTTTCCTTCCTGCACCATTTCACCACTTCAAGCTAATAGTATTTAATTGGTCTCATATGCAATCCATGACTTTGCAAGTAGTCAGAATGCATTTTTCCTTGGTTTCAGGTTTTCATGCAGGTAGCTTTTTTTTGCTGTTTGCTTGTTTGTTTAAAGCAAGGCCTAAGCAGGGATTGTTTTCTTGTTGCACCATTTCAGGGATTGGAACTGGAGTACTTGACCCCTGTGCCTCCTCAGCAGCCGCTCAAAATTGACATCTTGTCCTGTGGTTCCTGGGTATCAGAATGATTCTGTCCCCACGGGTGCTCCTCTAGCTCCTGCAGGACTTTTGGGCTCCTGATAGTTCCCTTGCCACCCGAGCAGAGATGCAGGTAGATGGGGAGAGTGGGAGAGAGAGCAAAGAAGAGGGAGCATCATGGGCAACAATGAGCCATGTGATACTGCAGCGATATGGGAGAAATGGCAAACTCTGACCACCCATGCCGGGGACTGGTGTGCCGGACTGAATGGCCCACCATGTTGACAGGTAGTAGAAGTGTACATTGCTTTCTTTAGGTTCACTATTACTGGCAAAAAAGACCACAGGCCTGAATTATCCTCTTAACCCCCAACATTGCAGTGGCTGGACCTATGTTTCAAATTCAGGGAAATCTTGCTTGACAGTTGAATCTATCAGTACTTTCACTGAGCATTTACTTGGTGCAGAGCACTGTACTAAGCACTTAGTAGGCATAATCCCTGTCCGTAGGGAGCTTACAATCTAGTTTACATTCAGGAATATGCTGTGCCAGTCACCTTAATTCAAGGAGGAACTAATCTCCCCAAATGACTGACCCACACATCTTTCACGCCATTTATTCACCTCACCCTCAACTTAGATAAGCTCCCAGCATTTATCTCCTTCACTGCATCCATTCAGACACATTTCTTTTAACGTTATAGGTGAAGGTGATGATTTACCACTGTAGACTCTAAGTGAGGTAAAGATGTACAAGTCCTGGGTGGAATTCAGTGGGTCTGATCTGGGAATGACACACGTGTCAAGAAAAAGATATCTTTAAAATAAGGAGGTGATAACCAAGGATCCATCAGCTGTTAATAGAATGTGCCTCAGACTTAAAATAAATTGTGTTTAATGTGTCATCAGCAAACAACTTAGAGGAAAATGAATAAACTTTGCCTTGCTTTTCATTACCAGTTTATTAGGTTTTCATGGGGATTTGTGGTAGTAGGGAAATACTTGGGCTCTCTTTGGCCAGGTTCCTGGGGAGCATGATGTGTGGTTAGGAATAGCTGAGAGTCAGGGGTGGTATTGGTAATTGTGAATGGGGTCAATGCAAACTTTATGTGCAAGGATAGAGGTTCCTTATGTCTATTTACCAGGTTTGATTGATTTAGTACTTATTACTATAACGCTGAGAAGCTTTAATAAATGTGCCATTCCCCAATCCACATCTTATAGGCAGTGGAAACAGAGGCACAGAGTGATTATGTGACTTACCTAGTATCCCTCAGAAATTAGAGGTAGAGTTTAACTTGAAACGCTCAGCCTCTGCCAATCTGTTGCTCAGCAACCAGGCCGTGCACTTTACCCTTTGATTTGTATAGCTCACCTTGCAATGGAAAACCCTAACAGAGCTGAGAAATGTATCCCACATGTAAGAGGTAAGTTTATAGTTGTTCAAGCTTAGAGACCTATCTGTAATGTAACAAGGATATCCTCTAGTGAAGCTTCTTGGTGAGTCTGTGGTTAGAAAGGTCAGCAAAAGCTATTGGTCAGTGAAGCTAATAGTATTTAATTGGTTTCATATGCGATTCATAACATTGCAAGTAGTCAGAGTGCATTTTTCCTTGGTGTCAGGATGTTCTCCCCAATAGCGCTACCTTGAACCTGGTAATCCGTGATTGGTTGGAAGGGGTGAAATTTCCCACCCTTAGCCAGGAAGATAACTATCCAGTTGGATAAAGTTAAGAGAACACTATTTCTCTGGAACAGTTTGGTCCAGTGATGGTTGGCATGTTGGCATTCTCTCTTCAGCAATTTGATATATCCTGGTCTATGATATGTGTATTGGTTGAGGGGAAATTTGAAGTAAAGAGAATTAAAATCCATTTTGTATTTATAATTCTTGGTTAATGATAGTTGTTCAACTCTTACTAGGTTTCAAGTACTGAGTGAAGCTCTGGGGGTAGATACCAGATAATCAAGACAAAGTCCTGGACCCCTCAGGGATTCACACTTTTAGGGGGAGAGAGAACAGGTATTGAATCCCAGTTTTACAGATGAGGAAACTGAGGCATGGAGAAGTTGTGACTTGCTCAAGTACATAAAGTGGGCAAGTGGAAAAATTGGGATTAGGACCAAAGGCCTCTGACTTTCAGGCCTGTCCTTTTTCCATTTGGCCACACTGCTTCCCACAGTACTTTGTTAGGCATTTCAATGTCGAATTCAACTCTCCACAGACTACTACATTTCCCTGAGGCCTGTATACCTGTAACCAAGAGTTGAAGAAGGGAGAGTGGGGAGAGAGGCCCTGCTTCAGATATAATTGGAGTGGAGTGTGTACTTTGAAGAAAAAATTGGTACAGTGAAGATCAAGGTTGGTTATCTAAATGTTAGCAAACTGAAAACAAAGAATCCAGGGAGGCCAGCTTAATTCAGGGCCACACAGCTTTGTAAAACAGACTCATCGCTAATTACAAATTAGGCAGAATTGTGGTTAGCTTAATGACAAGGCAAGGAAGTGTGCTGGGCTGATGGCAAAGGACCCAAATCCAAAGACAGACGAGCTTTGCTTGATTACAGTGATTACATCATGGTCATTAGAATTTAAAGAAAGTAACCCAAACACAGACATCATATCTTCATTTGATAGCTGCAGTCTAGTAAATAGTGGGAAAGGATGTTATGTATGGATTAAGCTTGATGAAATGAAAACAGACATTCTTTTTGAACCTGTCTGGCAATGAAAATGAAAACTTCAGAATCAGGCAGTAAAGTTAACTTTGAAAGCCAGAGGGTCCTTTGATTGAAAAGGATCTGTGTAGTGTTCCTAGCCATTCTTTGTTTTATAGCAAAGCCACTTCAACTGGCCCTGCATAAAGCTTCCTTGCATGCAATCTGGAGTCAAGCAAGACGCCAAAGTCTCCCCTCTGTTGGAGCAGAAAGAGATGAACCAGTTTTCTTTGCTTTCGTCCATAATTCCACCCCGTTGGTTATGATTTCCCAGCAGCCACTTTAGACCTGACTGCCTGCTTGAGCGAACCTGACCGCTTGCTCGTTTCCGTCCCACAAGGACACCACCGAGGCCACGGATGTTAGGCGTTCCCCCGTCGAGGAGTAACCTTCAAACTGGCCCGGTTCCCCCCTCCCCGGACAGAACGTTCACACCGGGAGAACAAATATGGGCTTAGGATAGATACTTTGGACTTCAGCCAGGGATGGATAATACATGAAAGCCTGGTGCTCTGGCCCCAAACCCCAGGCGACATCCTGGAATTCCCCAACTTCATAGCTCTGCGATGGAGCAGATCAGAAGCCCAACATCACCCTGAGCTCCTTACTAGGGGTAAGAGGGGGAGCGAAAGAAAACAACTGGCTCTCCTGAGAGCCCGAGCTTGCAAGGGCCAAGTTCAAACACTTCAAGCTCAAGCTCTTTGAGTTTTTGCAGCCAGCGTCTTTTGCTCTGAGTCACTGGGAGCATGAAATAATAGAAAGTGTAATTTAGTTGCAAAAAAACTTGTGATCATTAAATTTGAGAAGAGACCCTTATCATCATTAACCTCTGCCAGTGACATTTATTTGTTGTACTCTATTGTGGTAGAATACTGAGTTTAGTACTCTTCATCTGTCCCTTTCCACCTGTCATACCTGTCACCTGGAGATTTCACTCTTCACATCTGTCATAGGTCTGGTAATGACCTTAACAGATCATCGAGCATATTTTCTAGATGCAGTGTTGCCTGATGAAAAGAGTCTGAATATGGATTCTAATTCTGACATGGCCCCTTGTCTTGGGCATATCCCTTAACTTCTCTGGGCCTCATTTCCTCACCTGGAACATGGTGATTCAACACCTGTTCTCCCTTTTACTTAATCTGGGAGCCCTTTGTGGAACAAGACCTCTGACCTGATTACCTTGGCACAGTGCTTAAGACTGTGCTTGGCACATAGCAAGCATTTAACAATTACTAAAATTATTATTGTGCTCTAGATATGTGTGATTTATTTCAAAATTTTTTAGCACATATCAAAATCTTCACAATAATCATTATATTACTGACAAGGATTTAGTATGGGTAGGAGGGTGAAGCCAGAGAGATAATAAATACAGTAGTATATAGCTCTAGGGATTATAAACTCCTTGGGGAAGGGATCATGTCTGAACTCTATTGTATTGTACTTAGTACAGTGCTCTGCACAAGGTATTGCTCAATAAATACCATGGATTGATTAATCGATATATATTGGAAGTCCCTTTCATTTCCTCTCTCCTCAAATCCACCCCAAAACTTCCCCACCCCTCCTTCAAGGACTTAAAAAGGCCTTCCTCCCAGAGGCATTCCCTGATCAGTCACAAAATTCTCGATCAAGTATTCATATGTCACCTTTAGCACCCATGAAAATATATGTTCCATTTTTATTCTTTTATTTATTCACTTTTTGTTATAGTTTTACCTCGGTTTTTCCTTTGGTTTGCATTGTTGGCATTTAATATCTGCAACCCAGTCTCCCTTTTGGATTGTAAACTTCTTGTGGCTGAGGACCAGGTTTTCTACTTTCATTGCATGCGTCACTGGCCTTGAACAGTGCTCTGCCCCAAATAGGTGCTCAGTATACACTGATGATGATGATACTGAATTTTTCACAGTGCTTGTTTTGGGGTGCAGGTCTGTTTATAAAGACTACCTATTTGAGAGCTTACCGTGTGCAGAGCACTGAACTAAGCACTTGGGAGAGTACAATACAACAATAAACAGACACATTCCCTAGCCACAATGAGCTGATCATCTAGAGAGGGATCATGGTACAAATCACAAATATTCTTTTGCATGACATGTTGTATTACTTTACATTTGGAGTTTGAGTTTTTACTGACTCTAAGAACAAATACTGTACTAAACAGCTTTCCCTCATGAAATATGCTCTCCGACCCTTGGAAATGACCTACAAGTGAGATCTATAACAGATTTATAGATCTATTATAACCATCATTCAATATAGTAAATATAGCATTTTTAAGCACTTACTATGTGCTATAGGCTAAGATCTGGGTTAGGTTATGACAGTCCCTGTCCCGCATGGGGTTCGTCATCTCTCTCTTCTCCATTTTACAGATGACGAAACTGAATCCCAGAGAAGTTGTGTTACTGGGGCCCAGCTCCAGATCTCCTAACTTTTAGTCCTGTGCTCTTTCCACTAGGCCACACCTCCTTTCTTGAGCCATGATCCTCAAAAATTTTGACAGATGAGACTATAGCACTCCTGGCTGCATTGAAAACAGTGTGGAAGATTCTGTGAGACCAGAGGCCCCCACATAGACACAATGTGGGGAAAGATGGATATACTGCATAAAAGTCCTGTTAAGCGACACAGAAGGGAGAGGGAATAGGGGAGATGAGGCCTTAATCAGGAAAGGCTCTTGGAGGAGTGTGATTTTAAAAAAGCTTTGAAGGTGGAGAGAGTGGTGATTTGTCATATCTGAACTGGGAGGGAGTTTCAGGGCAAGAGGGAGTATGTGGGTAAGGGGTTGGTGGTGAGGTAGATGAGAATGAGGTACAATGTGTCCGTTGGCCCTGGAGGAGTGAAGCGTGCAGGCTGGGTTATAATAGAAAATCAATAAGGTAAAGTATAAGGGGGTGAACCCCTTGATGAGAAGCAGTGTGGCTTAATGGAAGGAGCCTGGGCTTGGGAGTCAGAGGACGTGGGTTCGATTCCTGGATCTGCCACTTGTCATCTGTGTGGCTTTGGGCAAGCCACTTAACTTCTCTGTGCCACAGTTACCTCATCTTTACAATGTGGATTAAGACTGTGAGCCCCGAGTAGGACAACCTGATTACCTTGCATTTATCCCAGTGCTTAGAACAGTGCTTGGCACCTAGTAAGTGCTTAACAAATACCATTATTATTACTATATTACATGATTGACCAACTCATCAGGAGACACCAAATTTTCAAGATCCCCCAAAACCTCTGTCTATGATATCTTCATTCAACTCAATATGATCTACAAGGTATATTAGGCTATGGAATAGTCCCCCTCCTCATAAGAGAAATATGAGTATCAATCTTTAATATGAAATGTAAAGAACTGATGCTGGAGACATTCAGTAGTATGAAGAGAAAGAGTTTGGGCTACTGGATGGAGCATGGGCCTGGGAGTCAGAAGGATCTGGGTTCTAATCGTGGTTCTACCATGTGTCTGCTGTGTGATCTTGGGCAAGTTCCTTAACTTCTCTGTGCCTGTTACCTCATTTGTAAAATGGGGATTAAGAGGGTGAGCCCCATGTGGGACAGGGACTGTGTCCAACCTGATTTGTTTGTATCCACCCCAGGACATAGTACAGTGCAAGGGACATAAGTGCTTAACAAATATTACTAGTAGTATTATTATTATTATTGTTATCCTGAGATGAGGATTATCTAACTCTGGAAAGAAAGTTAATTGTTTTCTCATTACCCTTTACTCAGGGTGCATCTTGCTTTTGTCTGAGCTGTGGATAAAAGAACTTTAGCATTCATGACATCTGGCATTTTTCACCAGCACCAAATTCATTAGCAGCAATCGACCCTTCTGTCCCCAATCCCTTCACTCCTCCAAATAAATAAATAAGGGGAAAATCTGGGCAGTAAAAGATCAAGGGACAGGGCGACTCTTTCGAGAGAAAGCCCTCCAAATATCCTCAAGTTATCCTTCTTAGCTAAAACTTAAACTGCCTCTTAAGAGACAGCTAGATGAACAGAAGGTAAATTCTCAGTAAATATCTGCAAGTGTCCCATTTGAGTTGCTGGATTTAGTTTAAATAACATATATTAAGTCAATTTGTTGCAATCATTTGCATTAATAATTGCGTGAAAGAAAAGAGATCTTCCATATGTATTTCTCTCTTTGCCCTTTAAGCCACAAAAGTATTATTTTACAATCTGTTACGCTAATATGCATAGAAGGAATCTATAATGGCAACTGGGGATGTCTACGGGTTGTATTCTTCTTTACTGTTTGATGTTGCTTCATCTGAGTGGTTGAAGGTTTGATCTTCCATCGTGGTTCAGGTTTGTATTGTATAGTCCAAGAAGAATCCTAAACAATGTTGGTAGCCAACTGTATTAGAGACTTCAACTTTCACCCTTAGGCCTCAGCTGCTTAAAGTTTGGATTCCTGGGGCCCAGCAATAACTCAGGAACGTTTACTCTTTGTAGTGAATATGTGGGTTTTAGAATGGCAATTCCCTCAAGGGAATCTTAAAGCATTCACTTTTCAGGAGCTGGTATTTTAGAAAGTGCTTATGAAGACATATGTGGCATGTGACATTTAAAAAAAAATCAGAATTCTTTCTCCAGTTCATTAAAACTGTTACTAAATATTTCCAATATGAAAAACACAGGCTATAAGAAAATGAAGAAAAGCATCTCACACTTCACGGAAACACACCATGCAATAAATTCCAGAAGTAATGCTGGGTCACTTCATGCATGAATTATAAATGGTGTCAAAGAGTTTGACAATTTTCCATAGGATGGTATATTTTTATATATATGCTTTCGACTAGGAAATATTCCCGGTTTCCCATTCGGCTGCTGCCAAAATTGTAATAAAGGAAGGTTATAGAATCATTTTCATCAAGCCCCCTCATACACATGCTACCATTTTAATTACCGTGTGGGATTAACCAAAGAAAGTTGCAATTCCTGCCCTTGAAGAGGTTATAGTCTAAGAATCCTGACATGAATTTAGGGACAACCTTTGGCTGCTTATACAGGGCAAGGTGATTACAGAAATGGTCATTGTTTACTCTGTAACAAGGCCAGACATTTTAGATTCTTCCTTGTTGTGGTATATTATCTGAACAATTCTACTCATTTACATGGGTTCTGAAACTTGAGGGAGGTACCGTCAACTAGACAGGTGCGGCATGGCTAGTGGAACAAATCATGAGCCTGAGAATCAGTGGATCTGGGTTTTAATTCCAGCTCTGCCATTTACTGGTTATATATTGATTTATTTGGGCCTCAGTTTCCTCACCTGACAAATGGGGATTAAGCACTTGTTCTCCCTCAAACTTTGAGCCAAGTGTAGGACAAGGACAGTGACTGACCTGATTCTTTTGTATCTATCCTAATATTTAGTACCTACTTGTCACAGTAATCCATCCATCAGTGGTGTTTACTGAACACTTATTATGTGCAGAACACTATGCTAAGAGCTTGAAGCACTCAACAAATATAAAAAATATTGGCATGATGGAATGATTAGTTTAATGGGGGATGCATGCTTATTCTCTCTTATATAGGGCAGGGACTGCTTCCAGTCTAATTATACTCTTCCTACCCCAGCGCTAGGTACAGTGGTTGGCACATAGTGACAATATATCTTAATAAATATCATAATTATTATTACAAGTGTTTAGCAAAATCACAATTTTTTTATTACATCACACCTCTTCATTCATATCTGACCAAGTGCCTAGCACAGCATTTATTTTATTTTTTATGGTATTTCTTAAGCTGTCACTATGTGCCAGGCTCTATATTAAGCCCTGGGATAGGTAGAAGGTCAATGAGTTTGGACGCAGTCCCTATCCCACATGGGGCTCACAGTCTGAATCCCCATTTTACAGATGAAGAAACTGAGGCCTTTCAAGTTAAGTGATTTGTTCAAGGTCACACAGTCGACAAGTGGTGGAGCTGGGATTAGAACCCAGGTCTTCTGATTCCCAGGCCTATGTCCTTTCTACGAGGCCACTCTGCTTCTTCTGCGGAGAGTATAGACCAAATAAGTACAGTCAGTTCTGGTGAAGGGATACATCCAAGGCGGGGGGAAAGGAGAGCTGAAGAAGAGGAAAGTCTATCCACTAGAAGCTGCTCCAATTTGCCCCCACTAAAGTCTTGATTCTTCTTTTGCTAAAAGGATTGAAAGACAGAGGATGATCTGATACAGGAAACACATTTATTTCCACTGACTCAGGGGGATGGAGGCATACTGATAAGGTTTTAACCCACCTGCTGCTCGGTGACTTCTGAGATCAGAGAGAT
Source organism: Ornithorhynchus anatinus (assembly GCF_004115215.2). NCBI lineage: Eukaryota > Metazoa > Chordata > Mammalia > Monotremata > Ornithorhynchidae > Ornithorhynchus > Ornithorhynchus anatinus. The sequence continues at coordinate 60,932,361 of NC_041735.1, read as the reverse complement.
GAGTCTCACAATCACTTCAGAGCCTTCAGTTCTTCAGACTGATCCCAGAGCTTGATGGTTGAGGGTTTGGAGTGTTTGCATTTTAGAAGCACAACCACCAATTTCTTAACAAATGAACGGAAATAAAATTGTTACCCGTGAAGATGTTGCCACTATAACACATGAGTGATTTCCTGTTAAGTCTATAAATGCAGGGTGGTAGCAAAAAAATCCTACCCAATATTTGGATTATGACATTTTCCCCCTTTGCTGTGCTCCTCTTAGCAGAGATCTCCTATGTGGTCTGTCTTACCTCTTCTTTGAAGTGGAAAAAAAAAACCCAATGGGGTTGAAGTGTGACTAGTCAAAAGCAGAAACTCTTGAACTCTATGGTACCTCTGTGTCTCTTTCATTGATATTTTTATTTGTTTGGGGATTATACATAGGCAGTACATCTTTGAAATGGGAGCAGGTTTTATAACTTAATCTATTAACGAAAACCAGAAGTCTGTGAACAACTCCACTGCTTTGTCCTTTAAGTGGTTTGGGATATACTATAAATCCTCCTTTCATCAAATGTTTCACAGATACCTGGTCCTGTATACCCCATAGCTGGGTGATAGCTTATCTCCGCTAGGACAGTTATTTAGTGTGGCAGAAGAAATAGCAGTTAGGGATTGCCTAATGCCCAGCCTAATAGGTCTACATGGTTTGGAGTCAGGATCCACACAGCTTAAACATGACTGAGAACAGGACGATACATTTCTGAATAAGGTTTCTACTGGGTTTTGGTGCTTTTTCTGAAGCCCGTATGGGGATTCTTTTGGCATCTCCGGTGGTCTGGGGGTGGCTGGTTGATATACCCCTAGAGAACGGGATTTGGTTTGTGTACCCATAGTAAGGGAACTTTCAAGCTTATGAAACTGCTCTGTGCTTAGTTGTTTTTGGCAGCACTTTGACTAACTCCTTATATTTCATAAAGTTCTTGATTAGAGCAGTGGGGCAGAAATGTTTTGCCTATAAATTTCTTATGTGTGACGAGTCCACTTTCCAAAGACAAGGAGTGTTTTAATTGGAATTGGAGGAGATGATTTTTCTTCAAACCATTAAATGTGAACCAGTGGAACCCCAGTTCTGGTTCAAAAGCCGAGAAGAGTTTGAAGACGTGCTCGAAAGCAGTAGAAAAAGACAGCTCTCCCGAAACCTAAAATCATAAATCTCTCTGTAAATCATGAACTAAGCTTTGACCTAAAGCTAGAGGCCATTCAGAGTGGGACCAAGAGAAATGAATATTGAGAGAGTCTATTTTTTTCTCCTGTTTCATGATTTCATTTGGAAACTTAGATTTACCATTCAACAAATTCAAATAATCTGCTGAAGTAAAATAAAGGCAGGTCAAGAAAGGGGAAGTCCCTTGGTTTCTAATGATTGTGCTCTGCTTCTTGAATTCTTTCATTATTAGAGTTAAATTGAAACAACATAAGCATGTTTACTTATCAGACAATGGAGCTAGTTTAAACTTAAGGTAAAATGCCCAGTCATTAGCCATTAGTCTTTGACACTTTGACACTTTCTTGCTGACTCTTTACCTTTCGACTACAGATTTCTATTTGGATTTGCCAATATTCACTTTCACCTTGTTGGAAAGGAACTTCAAGTGGAGGTCGACAAATGATGCTCAAAGCCTTTGAAAAGAAGACCTTTTCAACCTTCCCAGAGATCTTGTAGTTATTTGTGAGGACTATTATCAGGGAAAAAAAACAGATTAAAACTGTAGATAATAGAGGAAGGAAATATTATTTTTACAGCTTGAAATCTGTTAACTGGGGCTGCCTGAAGGAGGCAAACATTAAAGTTGAACTGAAACTCAATTACTGGAAGATTTTCCACTTGTCAGAAATAATTGCATTAATGTCAGCAGTGCTGAAGGTCAACAAGGAAGTCATTGTATGATGTCTCTAGTAAAAAAGAAAAAAAGAATGTGAAAGAAAAGTGTAGTATAGCCACACTGGACAGTCTTTTCAGGCTCAGATTTATTTAAATTTTCCTTTAGAAGCCAAAGACCACAACACTGTGTTAAAAAGAAACAAAGCAGCACGCACCCATCCCTAGGTAAGGCTCATAGATATGACCTGTAAACAGTTGTAGATGAATTATTTCATCCTGGTAAACGTGAGCATATGTGAGCCCCGGAATCACTACTCTCACTACTATCTACTCCATCATCCTGCTTCTGAACAATACTGGATTTCTTCCCAGAAATCTAGGTGTTAACTGTTTTTTAGGTTTTTTTTAAATTCCGAGGAACTACCTTGGTAATGCATTCCAGCACTTCACAATCCATACAGTCTACAATATTTCCTCTAACATATTTCCCAGATCACCTCCTCCTTCTCCTTATAGCCACCACCCTAGATCAAGTCTTCATCACTTCCCATCTGGATTAGTGCAACAGCCTCCTTTCTGGTCTGTCTGCTTCAGTCTCTGTTCTCTACAGTCTATCCTACATGCAGTTGCTCAGATCATTCCCTGAAAATGCTGTGTAGTGCACATTCCTTGTTTACTTGTAAACTTCCAATAGTTACCCTTTTCTCTCCACTTCCAACAGAATCTCCTCACCACCACAGCCAAACCCTCTTCCAGTGTCTCATCCTATCAGCTCTCTTGTCTTCAGCCCTCCTCCCGAGCTTTTCACATGTTCTTGTTTTAGCCAGTCAAATCCCCAACCTATTGTTCATGCCTTCCTCCCTGTGATGAACTCCCTCCACCCTCTGATCTGTCAAACTGCATCACACTGACAAAATCCTCACTCAAAGCCATCATCATATCTAGAAGGCATTTCTTGATTCAACTCCACCTTCCTTGTTAGGGAAGCAGCATGATCTAGTGGATAGAGCATAGGCCTGGGAGTCAGAAGCGCCTGGGTTCTAATCCCTGCTCCTCCACTTGTCTGCTGTGTGACTTTGGGCAAGTCACTTAACTTCTCTGTGCCTCAGTTACTTCAAATGTGAAATGGGGATTGAAATGCCTATCAGTGAGCCCCATGTGGGACAAGGACTGTGTCCAAACTGATTAGTTTGTACCTACCCCAATGCTTAGAAAAGTACTTAACACATAGTAAGCTCTTAACAAATACCATTATTATTTTATTATTATTATTATATCATTCTATCTCAGTGGAAAGAGCACGGGCTTGGGAGTCAGAGGTCATGGGTTCGAATCCCAGCTCTGACACTTGTCAGCTGTGTGACTGTGTGCAAGTCACTTAACTTCTCTGTGCCTCAGTTCCCTCATCTGTAAAATGGGGATTAAGACTGGGAGCCTCACGTGGGGCAACCTGATAACCCTGTATCTCCCCCAGCGCTTAGAACAGTGCTCTGCACATAGTAAGCGCTTAACAAATACCAAATTATTATCTATCTATTCTATCTCTATCCACATTTCTCCATAGCACATGGTCCATGGACTTCTAGATGACTTAATCAATAATCTTTAATGAGTGTTTACTGTGCACAGAGCACTCTACTGAGCCCTTAGAGTAAAATACAGTAGAGTGGGTAGATGCTTTCCTTCTCCACAAGGAGCTTACAGTCTAGAAAGGGTGACGGATATTAACTTATCTGTGCCTCAGTTCCCTCATCTGTAAAATAGGGATTAAAAACTTGTTCTCCCTCCCCTTTAGACTGTGAGGCTTGAAACAGAGACTACTGGATCCTGCATCTCCCCTAACATTTAGTACAGTACTTCACATATAGTAAGTACTTAACAAATACTATTATTATTACTACTAACTCTATTGTATTCTTCCAAGTGCTTAATACAGTGTTCTGCCCAATCAAATCCTATTAATTAATTGATTGCAAGGATGAGCAGCAGTTTCTCCCTTCACAGTTAAGATTCGGGCTCTCTGGAATCTAGAGCCTCAACAGATCTCCAACCGTCTCTACAACTTCCAGCAATTACACTGCAATCTTTGGCTTTTTTTTTTTGGCTGCAATCTTGGGCCTTTTTTGCTGCAGTCTTCAGGCTTTTTTACTGTAATCTCCAGCTTCTTTGGCTGCAGTCTCTGGCCTCTTTTACTGCAATCTCCGGCCTCTTATGCTGAAATCTCTGGCCTCTTATGCTGAAATCTCTGGCCTCTTATGCTGCAGTCATCTGCCTCCTCTGCCTCAATCTCCCTCCTCTTTTACTGCAGCTTTTGTGGATTTGTGAGCAAATGAACTCCCTATCAAGTCTCCACTATTTTCCCTTTGTTCTCTCCATTACCCTTTAAATTTTTGTCCCCCCTTGCCTTATCCCTCCCACTTTTCTTGAAGCCTCACCTCAAGTTCCCCCAATGCCATACTATAAGTTGTCGCCTCAATGCTTCAAATAACAGAATTCCAGGATTTTTAGAGAGGGACCTTTACACCAGGCCAGAAATCCTTGAGCTTTGATTCCATGCTGGCCTAGGTCCTTCATCTTACTGTCTTGTGTCAATCGAACAATCAGTAGTATTTACTGGGTGCAGAGGACTGTACTAAGTGCTCACAGCAGGTGGTGGGGAGGGGAGTATAATAGACACAGTCTCTGCCTCAGCGTGGCTCAGTGGAAAGAGCACAGTCTTGGGAGTCAGAATTCATGCGTTGTAATCCTGGCTCTGCTGCTTGTCAGCTGTGTGACTTTGGGCAAGTCACTTAACTTCTCTGGGCCTCAGTTACCTCATCTGTAATTTGAGGATGAAGACTGTGAGCCCCATGTGGGACAACCTGATCACCTTGTATCCCCCCCAGCGTTTAGAACAGTGCTTTGCACATAGTAAGTGCTTAACAAATACCAGCATTAAGAAGCTTACAGTTTCTCAGAACAGCAAACACTTTCTGATGGGGCACAATTAGTGTAAAAAGAGCAGTTTGGAGGTAAAGAGACTTCCTGCTATTAAAATTGAACGTCCCTATTGCTTCTCCAGTCCGGCTGGGTTAAAAGACTTCTCTAGTCATTTCAGGTTTATTATATTATTAGTTGGAGTGCTCACAGGACTATTCCGTGCGACTTCACAAAATCAAGGTTGGTGCATCCCCTAAGAGGGATTTGGATCAGGAAAAGTGCAGTCCTCAGTGGTCATATTAGACATCCTTCTCCTCATCTGACTGGGGCTATTTTCCTGAGGCTAATTCATACCCTCTCTGCTCTTCCAACCCCCACTGAGATGCTTTCATGTAAACAGAAACTTTGCTCTTTGAGCTGCTCTGTTGGGAGAGACAGGAGCAAAGCAGGATGTGAATCAGGCTAATAAAATGTGAATTTATTGGCGGGCTGCTTCAGCCCCGGAACTCGCCTGTCCCTTATGTCCAGCCCAAATCTCCATTTTCCCCCACTTCTCTGCAGGGATATCACACTTCTTTTGTTGTTTCATGAGCATGAAGTTTGTGCCGAGAGCCACGTGCAAGCAGTTTAGTCATTTTATATTTTCAATTGGAACTGACTTTATGCAGCAGGATTATTAAATTATTGGTAAAGACAAGCTTACCACCACACATCCAATTTATCAATCAGTCAGTGGTATTAATTGAAAGCAGAGCATTGAACTAACTGCTTGGGAGCATACAGGACTGTAAGCTCATCCCTTTAGACTGTAAACTTGAAGAGGACAGGGAATGTGTTTTATTCTGTTGTAGAAATACACGTTCTAAATCAATTACGATGGTATTTGATGAATGCAGAGCACTTTACAAAGCACTTGAGGGAGTTCAATCAATTAATCAATTGTATTTATTGAGCAGTTTGTGTATGCAGAACACTGTACTTGAAGAGAGCAGAGAAAATGTCTTTTATATTGCTGGGTTGTATTCTCCCAAGAGTTCAGTAGAGTGCCCGGCGCACAATAAGCTCTCAATAAATATGACTTACTGAATAGAGTTAGCAATAATAATTGTGGTTTTTAAGTGCTTCCTATGTTCTGAGCAGTGTACTAAGTGTTGGGGTAGATATAAAATCATTAGATTAGACACAGAACCTGTTGCTCATGGGGCTCATAGACTAAGATGGAAGAACAGCTGTTTAATCTCCCTTTTGCAGATGAAGAACCTGCAAGTTTAGTGGCTTGCCCAAGGTCACATAACAGATGAGTGGCAGAGACAGGATTAATAATAATAAATAATAATACTGTTAGTATTTGTTAAGCACTTACTATGTGCTGAGCACTGTTCTCAGTGCTGGGGTAGACACAGGGTAATCAGGTTCTCCCACGTGAGGCTCATAGTCTTAATCCCCATTTTACAGATGAGGTAACTGAGGTACAGAGAAGTTAAGTGACTTGCCCAAAGTCACATAGCTGACAAGTGACGGATCTGGGATTAGAACCCATGACCTCTGGCTCCTAAGCTTGTGTTCTTTCCACTGAGTCATGCTGCTTCTCATATTAGAATGCAGATCCTCTGACTCACTTGCAGGTCTTTGCTCTTTCCACTAGACCCAGCTCCCTGTAAAGTTTTCTCATATTTAGAGTCTGGCTTCCTGTTCTTCACTTGACTTGCTGAGATCTTACCTGCTTGTATCATGTGGTTTTCTGAAAACCCATAATCGTAGTATTCGTTAAGCACTTACTATGTGCTGGGCACTCTACTAAGTGGTGGTGTGGGTACAGGCAAATCAGGTTAGACAAAGTCTCTTCTCACATGGGTCTCACAGTCTTAATCCCCATTTTACAGATGAGGGAACTGAGGCACAGATAATTTAAGTGATTTGTCCAAGATCCCAGAGCAAACAAGTAGCAGAGCCCAGATCCTTCTGACTTCCAGGCTTGTGCTCTATCCACTAGGCCCTGCTGTTTCTCTATAAAGATCTATACACTGGCAAGGGGTCCTGCCAAGGATCTGGATTTAGGCCCCTGCCCAAAGTTAATTTTAAAATCTCTCTGTAGCCTTAAAGCCCTGAACCCCTATTCTTGGGCTTAGAAAACTGCTGCTCTTCCCTGAGCCTAAGTCTAGCTTGCCTTCCAACTACTCCTTATTGGTCATTGTGTATTGACTTGTTTCCTTCTCCTTATGTCTGCTGCCAGCCCAGACCTCTCTCTGACTGACTACATGGCTCTGATTCCAGGTCTCTTCCTCCATGGCATATCTATTTTGCTCTAGCCATGGGGTTCCCCCAGTGCCTTCCCCTCTCCAACTTCTGGTGATTCCTGGACAACTGACTCCTCTTTGCCACAATCAGGAAGAATTATAGTTGTTGGTCAATCCTTCCATTTTCATGTTTTACCTTCATTTCTCCTATATGATGTGTTATTCCTTAAAATAGAAATTTACATCTGCTCAATTGTCTGTCGTCATTGTGAGTCTCCCTCCAGTTGTGCTCAGCTTTTTGGAAATCTGTAGGGAAGATGAACTCATTCTAGAAACAAGAATATGCCTCCCTCCTACCCTTTACTTCATGTTACCTGAGTTGTACTCCCATTTCTACTACTCTTCATGGAGAATCCTCTGGCATTCTGGATACAGGGATGTTTACTGAGGCGATATCTTGTCTTCTCTGTAGTATCAATTAATCATATTTACTTAGCACTTACTGTGGACAGAACACTGTGCTAAGCACTTGGTACACTTCGATTGGCCCTTGTACAATATAGGTAGGTAGATAAGTTCCCTGCCCACATGGAGCTTACAGTTTAGAGGGGAACATATTCCTTCCCAAATGCTTAGGGCAATACTCTGCATGCAGTAATAAATCAATTAAATACCATTGATTTGATTGCTAGAGGATAGTTTGAAATCATTCAAGACTCAAAAAGGACCCAGAGTTGTTGGCGAGAACATTTTTCTCTGTCATTTATGCATTGGGATCTGTGTCCTTCGGGCATTTGGTATTCACTCCACCCTCAGCCTCCCAGTTAGGTATATATCAGTAAATTATTTGTTTATATTAATGTCTTTCCCCCTCTAGATCGTAAGCTAGTTGTGGGCAGGGAATATGACTACCAATTCTGTTGTACTCTTCTAAGTGCTTAGTGCAGTGCTCTGTATACAATAAGTGTTCAATAAATACTATTGATTGATTGAACGGTGCCCAAAGGAGCATGAACGAATAGAAAACCAAGTCCTGTGGTTCTTTCTTTTCTTGGGACTACAGGAAGTCCAAAGGACTATAATTGCCAGGATTCTTTGAGGCTTGAAAGCTTCTAGGAGGATGTGGGCTGGTCATTAGGAGTTTGGGAAGTGCTCAGCCAATCAGTGATTCAGACAGACTTTCAGCAATCCAAGAGAGGTGACACTTAGTTTTCTCTACCTCCCTACTTCCTCTAGAGTGCTATTCTCCCTCTTCCACTTCACTCAGTTAAATTATCTATAGGTCTGAGCAAATAAGTTCAGATGAAAGAAAGTTAATTTAATTACCAAAATGGAGGATCTTGATGTTATCTTCTCATCTTTTTTGTCTGTGTATTAAATATGATTACTTGGGTCTGTTATTGCTGTGCGTACTTTTAAATTGGTTTGGATGAATATTGCTCTTCCTTCTCTTCACTAGTGATGAATAACTGACTTTCCCAAAGTGTCAACATGGGCTGTAGCCATTAACCTCTGGTGTGACACCAGAAAATGTGGAATTCTGAAAAGCGAAAGTGGAGAAGTGTCTTTCTCATAGATTAATCTTGGGAGCTGGTTTGAAGATTGTTTTGAGGGAAGTTTAACTTAATAAAGAAAGTTGACAATATGCTTAGCTATGTCTATTAATCAAGAATATTCAAACACTTTTGAGCCTGTATTATACCAGTGTCACAAGAATATTTCTAGTCTGAAAAATACTCTGGGGAATCTTCTACGAAGCAGGTGGCTGTGAAGGATTAATACATCTCAGTTTATTTAACCTACAGGATAATTTAGATACTTTTAGAGGTAGGCCAATGAAGTTTTCCCCAATATTTTGTGAGAATGATATGCAAATTGGCCCTTAACCTAGTGCAGGGGTTGGAAAAGCTTTTTTTTAATGTAGAACTTGGGACAGGTAGCAAATTAAGCCCTGAGCAGAGTCAAATCAAAGATTGTGTGGAGCTATGTGTAGCTGTATTAATATTAATATTACTAATAGTAACAACAATGGAATTTATTTAATGCTTACTATGTATTAAGCACTGGGATAGGTAAAAGATAATATGTAGGACACAATCACTGTTCCACAGGGGGCTCACATTCTAAGGGGGGTGGGAGAACAGCTAATGAATCCTTGTTTTACAGATGAGGAAACTGAGGTACAGAAAAGTTAAATGACTTGCCCAAGGTCACAGAGCTGGCAAGAGGCAGAGACTGCATTAGAACCCAGGTCCCCTGACTCCCAGGCTCATACTCTTTCCACTAAGCCACACTGTCACCGAGGAGCTCTGCTTCTAGCCACCCCATAAACGCACTTGGACTTGCAGTGACTTCTTGCAGCGGGTGGGTAGCAGCAGCAATGGACTCCTACCTCTGAACCCTCCTCATCCCTTTTTCCCCAGCCTGCCGTCACCAATTTTCTCTGGCTGGATGAGGTGCCCTGTAAACTTGTTATGGGCAGGGATTGTGTCTGCTAATTCTTTGGTATTTTCTATTCTTTTGTACTGTGTCTGCTAATTCTTCCCAAGACCTTAATACAGTGGTCTGCACATAGTAAGTGAATCAATAAATACAACTGATTGATTCAGTGCTGCTGAAGCAGTGAGGAACTTGCCAGAGTCACCATTTTTACCCATTTTCTCACTAGTGGCCTGACAGCAAACAGGGCCTAGGACAATTATTCAGTTTACTCCCCTCTTCTTTGGAATCAGCAGGAAAAGGTGCAAATGGTCAAAGGCTTAAAGTTATTTCCATGCATAGGTACATACTGTCATTTCAGCGTGGCTCAGTGGAAAGAGCCCGGGCTTGGGAGTCAGCGGTCATGGGTTCAAATCCCGGCTCTGCCACTTGTCAGCTGTGTGACTGTGGGCAAGTCACTTAACTTCTCTGTGCCTCGGTTACCTCATCTGTAAAATGAGGTTAACTGTGAGCCTCACGTGGGACAACCTGATTACCCTGTATCTACCCCAGCGCTTAGAACAGTGCTGTGCACTTAGTAAGCACTTAGCAAATACCAACATTAGGGAAGCAGCATGGTTCAGTGGAAAGAGCCTGGGCTTCGGAGTCAGAGGTCATGGGTTCAACTCCCGGCTCTGCCACTTGTCAGCTGTGTGACTGTGGGCAAGTCACTTCACTTCTCTTTGCCTCAGTTCCCTCATCTGTAAAATGGGGATGAAGACTGTGAGCCTCACGTGGGACAAGCTGATTAATAATAATTAATAATGTTGGTATTTGTTAAGCGCTTACTATGTGCCGAGCACTGTTCTAAGCGCTCCCCCTGCAAATCTTCGCTACTGCCCCACAGAGACCTCCGCTCTCTCGATCCCATCCGTCTTTCCAATAGCATCTCTCCTCACCTTGCCGCCCTATCCTCTCTTCCCACTCTCGACGATCAGGTCTCCGCTCTGAACTCCACCCTCTCTACTCATCTCGACTCTCTCGCCCCCCTTTCCCTCCGCCGCTCTCGCTCCACTAACCCACAGCCCCGGATCACCTCCTCCGTCCGCCTCCTACGCTCCTATGCTCGAGCTGCTGAGCGCTGCTGGCGAAAGTCCAAGCACCGAGCCGACCTCACACACTTCAAATTTATCCTTTCCTGCCTTAACTCTGCCCTCTCCTCCGCCAGGCAAAGCTTCTTCTCCTCCCTCATCGACACCCATGCCCGTCACCCCCGCCGATTGTTCCGGACCTTTAACTCTCTCCTTAGGCCCCCTGTTCCTCCCCCTCCCCCATCTCTCACCCCTAATGATCTGGCCACCTATTTCCTCACGAAAATCAACACGATCAGGTCGGAGCTCCCCAAAGTCACCCCTCCGCCTCTCCCCTCCCCCCCAACAACCCCCTCCCCTACTTTCCCATCCTTCCCTGCAGTATCCTCAGAGGAGATCTCCTCCCTCCTCGCAAGTGCCACCCCCTCCACCTGCGCCTCGGACCCCATTCCCTCTCACCTTCTTAAAACCATCGCCCCTGCCCTCCTCCCTTCCTTAACTTCTATTTTTAACCACTCAATCTCCAAGGGCTCCTTCCCCTCTGCCTTCAAACATGCCTACGTCTCCCCCATCCTAAAAAAACCCGCTCTTGACCCCACTTCCCCCTCCAGTTATCGTCCTATCTCCCTACTACCCTTCCTTTCCAAAATCTTAGAACGAGTCGTCTACAATCGATGCCTAGAATTCCTTAACTCCCATTCTCTCCTAGACCCCCTCCAATCTGGCTTCCGTCCCCTCCACTCTACCGAGACTGCTCTCTCTAAGGTCACCCGTGACCTCCTTCTTGTCTGTCCGTCTCCCCCGATTAGACTGTAAGCCCGTCAAACAGTGCTTACTATGTGCAGAGCACTGTACTAAGCGCTTGGAATGAACAAGTGGGCAACAGATAGAGACAGTCCCTGCCGTTTGACGGGCTTACAGTCTAATCGGGGGAGACAGACAGACAAGAACAGTGGCAGTAAATAGAGTCAAGGGGAAGAAAATCTCGTAAAAACAATGGCAACTAAATAGAATCAAGGCAATGTACAATTCATTAACAAAATAAATAAGGTAAAGAAAATATATACAGTTGAGCAGACGAGTACAGTGCTGAGGGGATGGGAAGGGAGAGGGGGAGGAGCAGAGGGAAATGGGGGGAAAAGAGGGTTAAGCTGCGGACAGGTGAAGGGGGGATGGTAGAGGGAGTAGAGGGAGAAGGGGAGCTCAGTCTGGGAAGGCCTCTTGGAGGAGGTGAGTTTTAAGTAGGGTTTTGAAGAGGGGAAGAGAATTAGTTTGGCGGAGGTGAGGAGGGAGGATAGCATCAAATACACAGAAGGAAAAATATTTTCCACTGGAGGTGGAAATTGAGCAGGACCAAATATCATAGGTTCAAAAATAATAATAATAATGTTGGTATTTGTTAAGCGCTTACTATGTGCCAAGCACTGTTATAAGGACTGGGGTAGATACAAGGTAATTAAGTTGTCCTACGTTGGGCTGACAGTCTTAAGCCCCATTTTACAGATGAGGTAACTGTGGCACAGAGGAAGTGAAATGACTTGCCCACAGTCACACAGCTGACAAGTGGCAGAGCTGGGTAAATTCAGGATCGAGAGGTCCTTAATGGATTATTTGGAGAAAAAGTTGACTAGGTTAAAGAGAAAAGTTAGGAATGCTAGAAGGCTAGGAATGAGTTTAAATAGATCCATGATAGATGGGTCAGTAGAAGATTGTTAGATAAAAAGGTTAGCGGTGCTCGAGATACATCTTAAAGGGAGAGCTGTCAAGGAGGGAAATCACCTCATTTTCCTTCAACTTTAAGGCATTCTATCAACTCTCTGCCTCCTTCCTCAGCTCTCTGGTCTCAGCTACAACCCAATCCACACATTTTGCTCCTCTCTCAACCTACTATCTGTACCTAGAACTTATCTATCCTTCCACTGACCCTTTGCACACGTCCTCCTTTGGACCTGGAACTTGCTTCCCTTTCATACCCAACTTCCACCACTCTCCATCTTCCAAATCCTCCTGCAGTCATATCTCTTGAAAGAGGCCTTCTCTGACTAAACCCTCATTTCACCTGTCTACACTGAGTCTGCATTTGGCTATGTGCCTCTTAAGCAGCTTGTTACTCACTCCAGCACTACATCACTGATGGACATCTCTTTTTTCCCCTACCTGCAGTGTATTTTGATGTCTGCCTCCCCTTGTAGATTGTAAGCCTTGTAGATTGTAAGCTCCTTGTAGGCAGAGGTACTGTCTACGAACTCTATCGTATTCTTCCAAGTAGTTACTTCAGTGCTTTTCACACTGTAGGCACTCAGTAAATATCACTGATGGATTGATTGATTCAGGCATTCTTTCTTGCCACTGTCAGGTAGAATCCTGGGCTGGATGGGCCCCTGGACAGATCTGAAATGACACTTCTGTTGCTCTTTTTGTTTCTTGTTTTAAATAGAACCTGAACATTGAAACTATCAAGTTTCAAATATGACAAAACACAACTAATAATAATAATGAGAGTATTTGTTAAGCACTGACTCTGCCAAGCATTGTTCTAAGCGCTGGGGGAGATACAAGACTATCAGGTTGTCCCAGGTGAAGCTCACAGTCTTAATCTCCATTTTACAGATGAGGTAATGGGGGCTCAGAGAAGTTAAGTGATTTGCCTAAAGTCATGCAGCTGACAAGTGGCAGAGCCAGCATTAGAATCCAGATCTTCGGACTCCCAGGCCCGGGCTCTTTTCACTAGACCACACTGCTTACTTGAAGTATCCTTTTGATAATATATTTTTAGTTGAAACCGTGTGGCCTAGTGGAAAGAGTATGGGCCCAGGAGTCAAGGAACCTGGATTCTAATTCTGGCTCCTCCACTTGATGGTTGTGTGACTTTGGATAAATCACTTCACTTCTTTTGCCTAAATTATCCCATCTGTAAAGCACGGGTTAAATACCTGTTCTCTCCCCCTTAGATCGTGAGCCCCATCTGGGGCAGGGACTGTGTTCAACCTGATTATCTTGCATCTATCCCAGCACATAATACAGTGCTTGGCTCATAGCAAGTGTTTAATATATATTATTTTTATCATTATAAGGAGCAAAAAGTTCTTTTCGCATTGTCTTGATTGCAAAGGAATTGAGCTAATGTTATTTAAACCTTTCCAAAGAAATCTATCCTGACGACGCCAAAGGTTTCAGCCCCAAAGAGGAATTTTATAAAGTTGTTCACTGAAAAGAAGGAATTATGATGGAAACCATCTTGCAACTTTAATTATAGTGTTTTTCTGCCATATACATCAGCATAATTATAGCTGGAGAAGAGGCTCAGCTTCAGGTCTACTGTACCTAGACTCCCTGGAACCATAAGTCCAAATTCTGGCAGAGCTCACTTCATCCTTAATCCCTCTGAGGTAGATAAATTGAGTTTAGTGCCGGAGGCCCCATCAGTGCCTCAGTGAATTACAGATTTCGTAGGACATATTATAGACTATCACTTTGCCTTTCTGTCCGCTGCCCAAATGGCTATGAGTCAGCTAAAATCATGAGAAAATGAGGAACTCAGTGATTCTACTATTTAAATAGAATGAATTTATAATGGCAAAATGTTATTTAATCACAGCAAAGTACAAGTTAAACAAAATTCATATCTGAGCAGAGGATATGTCAATTGATTTGTTTTAATAACAGGGAAAATGCCAGTCACTTCAGTTAGTGGACGGAACTGTAACTTTAGTGCTTTCATAGCTAATGTCTCATTTGCCCACTTAATCACTTCTAGACTTCTCAAAAGTAAAAGATTGTGAGTGAAGAGGTAATAAGCAATAATCAGTTGTATTTATTGAGCACTTACAGTGGGCAGAGTGCTGTATTCAGTACTTGTGAGAGTACCATATTACAGTGTTGATAGTTATGTTCCCTATCCCTAATGATAATAATATCTATGGTATTTAAGTGTTTACTATGTGCTAAGCACTGTTCTAAGCACTGGGGTAGATACAGGGTAATCAGGTTGTCGCATGTGGGGCTCACATTTTTAATCCCTATTTTATGGATGAGATAACTGAGGCACAGAGAAGTTAAGTGACTTTCTCAAGGCCACACAGCAAACAAGTGGCAGGGGAGAGATTAATATCCACATCCTCTGACTCCCAAACCTGTGCTCTTTCCACTAAGCTATGCTGCTATTTTGAAGCTGCTTCTTGCTTCTCTCTTGTCCATAATGAGCTTGCAGTCTAGAGCTAACATAATAACACACACACATATATAATATACATATATACACATATTCATATATAACCAAGCCTGACAGATCAATCAATAGCATTTACTGAGACTTCATCTGTGCAGTGTGTTGTATTAAGGGCTTGGGAGCATACAATAGAGTTAGTAGACTTGATTCCTGCACTCAGGGAACTAACAGTCTATATAGGATGCCTATTCTATATCTCTTTGGAGCAGAAAAAGTGACCAATATTTAGTGATCAATTATCTCAGGGAATATAAAATCCGATTTCAGGATCTGGTCAATTAATCCATCATATTTATTGGGTGCTTACTGTGTACCAAGCAATCAGTCAGTCATATTTATTGAGTGCAAAGCCCTGTACTAAGTGCTTGGGAGAGTACAATATAACAGAGTTGGGAGATATGTTCCATGCCCACAATGGGCTTAAGTCCACAGGGAGAGGCAGACATTAATATGAATAGTATGGCTATGTACTTAAGTGCTGTGTTCCTGAGGGATAGGTGAATAAAAGGAGCAAATGAAAGTGCAAGAGCAGAAGAGACTGGGAGAAGAGGAAATGAGGGCTTACAAGCTCACTGTGGTCAGAGCATGTGTCAATTCATTGTTGAAAGGACATATGCCTTCATTAAGGCTTTGAAGGTATGGAGAGTGATGGTCAGATATGAAGAGGGAAGGTGTTCCAGACCTAAGGCAGGACGTGGGCGGAAAGTCAGCGGCAAGGTAGATGAGGAGATCTAAGTACAGTGAGTAGGTTGGCAATAGAGGAACAAAGTGTGTGGACTGGACTGTAGTAGGAGAGCAGAGAGGTAAAGTTGGAGGGGCCAACCCAAGGTGATTGAGTACTTTGACCCATGGTAAAGACTTTCTGTTTTAATGCAGAGTTGGTTGGGCAACCACTGGAGGTTCTTGAGGAGTGGGGAAACAGTGACTGAACGTTTCTATAGCAAAATGATCCAAGCAGCAGGGTGAAGCATTGACTGCAAGGGAGAGAGACAGGAGGAAGGGAGGACAGAAAGGAGGCTGATACAGTAATCAAGGTGGGATAGAGTAATTGCTTGGATTAATGTTGTAGCAGTTTGGATGGATAAGGAAGGGCGGGCTTTAACAATGTGACGGTTGAACTGACAAAATTTAAGGACAGGTCGAATGTGTGGGTTGAATGAGAGAGATGAGTCGAGAATAATGTCAAGATTATGGGCTTGTGAGACAGGAAAGATGGTGGTGCTGTCTACAATGATGAAAAAATCAAGGGGAGGACAGGATTTGGGTAGGAAGATAAAGAGTCCTGTTTTGGACCTAAATTTGAGGTATAAGCGACATCCAAGTAGAATTGTCTTGAAGGCAAGAGAAAAGGTGAGGGAGCGAGATCAGGGTTGGAAGTGTAAATTTGGGAATCGTCTGCATAGTTGTGGTAGTTGAAGCCATGGGAGTGAATGAGTTCTCCAAGGGAGAAATGCAAAGGTACCACAGAAGAAAGAAGGGAGTAGAGGAAATAAGGGCTTAGTCAGAGAAGCCTTTTTGGAGGAGTTATTTTATTATGACTTTGAAGCTGGGGAGCGTAGGGGTCTGTCATAAGAAGGGAGAGGGAGTCAGAGATGGCACATGGATGAGGAGTTGGTGGGAAGCAGTGTGCCTAGTTGATAGCACTTGAGTCTGGCAGTCAGAAGGATCCAGGTTAATAATGTTGGTATTTGTTAAGCGCTTACTATGTGCAGAGCACTGTTTTAAGTGCTGGGGTAAACACAGGGGAATCAGGTTGTCCCACGTGGGGCTCACAGTCTTAATCCCCATTTTACAGATGAGGGAACTGAGGCACCGAGAAGTTAAGTGACTTGACCACAGTCACACAGCTGACAAGTGGCAGAGCTGGGATTCGAACTCATGAGCCCTGACTCCAAAGCCCGTGCTCTTTCCACTGCGCCACGCTGCTAATCTTACTCCTCCATTTGTCTGCTGGATGACCTTGGGCAAATCACTTAACTTCTCTGTGCCTCAGCTACCTCATCTGTAAAATGGGGATTAAGACTGTGAGCCCCATGTGGGACCCTGTCCAACCCGATTAGCTTATATCTACCCCAGCATTTAGTACAGTGCCTGGCACATATTAAGTGCCTAATAAATACCATTAAAAAAAAGAGATAGATGAAATTGAGATACAGTGAGTAGGTTTATGTTGGAAGAGTCAAGTGTGTGGGTTGGTTGGTAGCAGGAAATCAGTGGGTTAAAATAGGAGGAACAAGGAGATCAAGTGCTTTTAAGTTAATGGTAAAGTATTTCTGACTGGGGAGGTAGGTGGGCAAGCACACTGGAGGTTTTTGAGGAGCGGAGAAACATGGACATGAACATTTTATTTTTGAAAATAAAATACTGCAGAGTGCAGTAAGGATTCGAGTGGGGAAAGACAAGAGGCAGGGAGATTAGCAAGGAGGCTGTTGCAGTGATCAAGGCTTGTATTAACATAGCAGTTTCATTGGAGAGGAAAGGACAGATTTAAGGTGAGATGTGGACACAGCCTCACATGGTGTGAGGCTGAGTTGTGAATGCCATTTTGAAAGAGGACTGGAAAAAGGTTTTATAGTGAATGGTTGTTCTTTGCATCAAGAACATTGGGGATTTTAAAGCAGAGTTAGAAGTGACCACAGAATCATTCTTTACTTGAATTTTGGGAGACTTATGAACTAATTGTCATCGAGAGAAACCTATTGAGAGTTTAATGTTGGTAAGAAAAAGCAAAATTTATTTCTTGTGTGGGCACCTGCTAGCAGGATTCTGGAAATGGGGCGCTCTCTGAATGAAATTGGCTCCATTGGCCATAGTGTTAACCACAGTGTTTTGGCTAGCAGTGCCTGGAGATTTCAATCCCCTGCTTATTCCCTTTCAGAAGCAAACCAAATTTAGTGGTCCAAGGCACTGTGGAACTAAAATTGCCAAGATGTTGTTTTTTTCATCCTCATTCCAACCAGCCACAGTGATCCAAACCTTAGATTCTCATTCACAGTGTGCCAGAATCTTCCCTGTAAGAAATAAGGTGTTCAAGGTAGTATTCAAAACAAATTTTGTTATCTGAAGAAAAGTCGAGTCTTATGCCATTATTGTCTTTACGGTCAATTAGCCTTATTATTTGTGACTCTCCTTACCCTGTTGTCCTAGTAAAAAAATTCCCTACTTGGAACATATGGACTCTAATTCTCTGATAATACTATTAGGTTCTTCCACCAGGATATTAATGATATTTAAGATATCCAAAATCCTGTCTTATCCAAACAGATGCTACTGCCATATTATTTTGAAGGATTGCCTAGGAAACAAATTTGAGGACAACCCTATCTTCTCACAGTGAAAGAGAGAACTTCCAGTTCATTTCTAATTTGCAATTTTGGTAAGGCCATTCAGGGTTATGATAATGGATTGAATTGTTTGGAGCACAAACATAATAAGGAATCCCCTGAAAATGACTTAAATTTATAGTTGAGGCTTAGATGGTAGCTTAGCAGTTCACATATGGCTTATGTCAATGGCAGAAACTATGTTATTTTCTGATTCATGTTGATTTGTTAGGTGGTATTGAAAGATCTTAAACAGCATCATTGGCTGTAAATTACCGAATCTAGTCCTCAAAAGTCCTTATCTCCATTTCAGATCCTTCAAAATGAGCCCAAGTCAACTCTTCTGTGTACATAAAGCTACTAGTCAGAGAATAAGAACTAAGACCATTCAATTTCCTCTTTTTTTGGACTGAAGCCAGGCTGACATTTTACTTGCTGTTAGTTTTGGCCAAGTGGGAGGAGTGAGGAAAACTTTACTGTTCTCTTACTGATGGTTATTCTATTTTGTTTTTATTAAAAATGGTGAAACATAGGCCCCATTTCAAAATTATTTTATTATTGAAAGTTGGGTGGGACAGATGAATTGGCTACAATTCAGAAGGCTATTAACAGTACTGATAGTGGAGAATCCTTTTTGGGTTTTCCAGTGCTTAATTGTTGTAGATTTTATTACAGTTCTGTGACTGATGTGGACCCTTAACGAATAAGTACAGATTCTGAGGTTAATATGCCGGGAGAGTAAGCAAGTCAGCCCATCTGATATGGTAATAAAAATATATTTGTTACATGATGATATATTTTGGGCATGGAACTTAAAGTATGAGTTTTCATTGGCTGAGGATTTGGTCAGTCTTCGGGATTAAAACAGTGAAACACCAACAGCTCTAACAGTGACATTTAAATGAAATACAAAACTTAAATATATCAGAGATGGAATGCTCCCCCTCCATCCTCTCTTTTCTCCCTCCCCCCACCCCTGCCTCCAGGATGAAATGCCTGTGAACATCAAAGAGCTTTCAGAAGGAGCTGTGTGTTCCATGAAAGTTTGCATGAGTCAGAACCATCTTACATCCAAGCAGATTTCATTTTCAGCTCACAAATTGTTCATTTTTTTTTTAAAAAAAGATTCACTTCCAATACAATATAAAGCAAAACTTCTTCTGGGTTTAGATGGAGTGAAATATAATTCAAATGTGTAGTTTTCAAAAGAGCCACTGGGATAAAATAAATGTTCACTTCCAAAATATGATTTTAAAAGTCAAATAAAATATGCTAATAAGAGGTTGTTTTTTTTTTAAATCCTCAGATTATCATTAATCTACCCCACCTCATCCACTGAGGAATATTTAGGAAAAATAGCAGAAGGTAAAGAAATAAAGAAGAAAATATGTTTCCCCTTTCAACCACTAGACAGTAATCAGTCAGTCTGTGGTATTTATTGAGCGCAAACTGTGTGCAGAGCACTTTACTAAACTCTTTACTAGGGAGATGTAAGCTCCCTCTGGTTAGGCATCATGTGTACCAACTCAATTGCTTTGAATTCTCCCAAGCACTTAGTGCAGTGCTCTGCACACAGTAAGTCCTCCTTGGATACAATGATTAACGCTTAAACTATCATCATCAAAATTAAGGCAAAAAGAGCTTATTTAATAAATAAGTGGAATAAATGAATCAACCTTAATATAATCAGTAGTGCATATAGACACAGATATGAACCATTCCACAACAGAACATTATTTTGCTCCCCTAACTTTGGAATAAGGGACTTGCTGGATGGAATATGCTTAAAGTTTGACTATGAGTAACATCTTCAAGGTTTTCACAATATAATCAATCAACCAGTGACATTTATTGAGTGCATACTGTATGCAGAATGCTGCATTAAGCATTTCGGAGAGTACAATACAACAGAGCTGGTCGATATATTTCCTGGCCCACAATAGGATGTCAGTCTACAGAGGGAGACAGACATTAATGCAAATAAACTACATATAATAATAAAGTTTTGTGTATGGATTTCTGTGGCCTTAAAAGACCACTTAGTGACAAATAACTGACAATTAGAGTCCTTGAGAAAAGTTGAAATATGAAGTACTATGTTTTCCAAAGAAGATAAGAACCATTCCCCATTATAGATAAATCAATCAAGAGGCCTGTTCTGATAACAATTATCTCAGTTCCTTACAAGCTTTCTTAATGGATTTCAAAGAAAAAGAAACATGAATGGGTTCATATTATCTGAGATAATGTGCAGGCTTTTACAAGTTAAAGATTTCTTGGCTTCCTTTGGTCTTTTGAGACATGTCACCCTTTGTCACACTTAGAATAGTACTGTATTCACAGTGAAAAATTTCAATCATTTTCACTTGGTGAAAATCCATAGTAGAATGAAGGAATTTTTCACAGGTCCCTTTGTTTTCCAAGAAATTCCAAATTACTCAACTGACTTTTCCAGACCTACAACCAGAAATCACTTAATGCATTCTTTGAAAAGTATCCAATGGATCATGGCTGTGGTTATAACGAAGCCACATAATCACTTGCAAAGGGAGAAGCAAAAAGTGAAGGCCATCTCCCAGACCTGAAATTAAATGGGGAATTCACTGGCTCACAATATAATCGCTCCAATTAGAATTTCCGTGAGGGGTGAAGGCTAGCACTCTCACCTTGCCAAAAGTACTTTTTAGCTTTTAAATACCACTGATGGCTCTTGGTGACTTGTGACTTCACCTCTTTGTTCATGATGGAACCAAAAGATCAGTAGGTTTTTCAAGGAGCTTTAGCTGAGATTCTAACTGGTGAGGGGATGCATTCACTGGGGAAGGAAGTCAGATACTGGAGCTGAGATCCATGTGTTGTTACTGACACATCTGTAGTGAACAGGCTTTCGGATTCTTTACAGAAAGCATTTATGGCATCGTGAGGGGTAATGGCTAACTCCTGGGAAATAGCACCTGCCAGCATGTCAGAGTACTCTTGAGAATCCTCTTAGTTTCTCGTAGGATTTTAAGGTTTGCACCATATTGGATTATTTTTGTAGTTAGCCCATTATTCTATCACCAACAATGACGACAAAGTGGAAAGAGCACAGGCTTGGGAGTCAGGGAACATGGATTCTAATCCCAGCTCCACCACGTGTCTGCTGTGTGACCTTGGGCAAGTGACTTTACTTCTCTCTGCCTCAGTTATATTATCTGTAAAATGGAGATTGAGACTGTGAGCCCCTTGTGGGATGGGGACTGTGTCCAACACGATATCCTTGTATCCACCCCGGGAATTAGTATAGTGCAAAGCACATAGTAAGCGCTTAATGAATATTATTCTTATTGCTATTATTAATAGTGATATTGGATAAGTGTTTACTATATGCCAAGGGCAATTTATTAGGGGGCAAGTACAATATAATCAGATCACACACAGTCCCTATCCCATGCAGGGTTCAGAGTCTAAGGTGGAGGGAAATATTACTATCGCTATTACTACTGCTCCTCAAGAAAATTATCTCTCCATTGCTTGTACCTAGCTCTTTCATCTCTGAGCCACCATATATTTTTTTCTACTGGAGTGCCTTCCCCCTTTCTCTTTGCAATTCCAGTCTATTTTCCTCTTCAAATATTCATTTAAAATTAACTTCCTGCATGAAGCCTTCCCCTATTAAATCCTCCGGTCTTTTCATCCCTCCATTCCAGAAACTATGATAATACTTATATGTCTTTACACCCTTTGCATCAATTTATGTTACTACTTTTGAAACTTATGTCCTTTTTGTTTCAACGTATTTTGTGTTAACTCTTCCTTCGGAATTTCATTCTTTAGTTCATTGCTGTGCGCAGAGTAGACAGCCAGTAAGGAGGGTTCATGAGAACTGTGACAAGAGATTTGACTAGATTTTCTAAACAGGAGGGCAAAAGGGATAGATATGATTGGCTTATTAATGTAGTTCCCCTTCTATCCATCAAACATGACTGTGTGGTTCAGGTAGAGGGAAAGGCATAGTGATGCATACTGTTCAAAGGGCTATTAAACAATTAACCAGTCATGTTTATTAAGTGCTTTCTGTGTGCAGAGTGCTGTACTAAGAGGTTGGAAGAGTACAGTATAATGTAATTGGTAGACACGTTCTCCTGCCCACAGTGAGCTTACACTCTAGATTGGGAGAGAAACATTAATAGCGATAAATAAAATTACTGATATATTAGTGCTATGGGAATGAGGGGTAACGTTGAATTGAGAGAACTATGCCAATTTAATTCTTCTACAAAGATGTTCCAATGATAATACACCGAAAAGTCAAAGATAATGAGAAAACAATAGATGTGTAGAAAAAGAGAGTAACCAACACTTACCCCTTAGTACGAGGACAAGCTTGTGTTGTAACTCATTTCTTAAGGTGCTCAGATATTGTAACTTCAGCAGAATAGTTACCACTTTTTTTTTTCAATTGGACCTAATTTTTCAACTGATCTGAAAATGTCTCTTCCTCGGACTATCTTAACCTAGCTGTAGAGACCAAGCCAAAGGAAATGGTCACAGAGATGAGAAGTCCTCTGAGATCCTAAGGAATGCTCAGGGGGATAGTAATTTAATTACTGGTTGAGTGTGTGCAGAAACAGAGAGTAACTGCCAAACTGTGGAGGAATCTTAAATTCCCAGAGAGAACCCGGGGCATGGGATTGTGGAGTGAGAAGACCTTTATCATCAAAGAGTTTTTATTAAAAATGCACTTTTTGTTTGCTGAGTATCCTGGGTTACTTATAGTGGGGTGTCGGGGCATGTGTGTGTATGTGGATATGTATAAATGACTACAGACTATAAATGGCTACAGACTTTGACCGTAGCCCCTTCACTAGGTGCTGACCATTGCTTGCAGAGTCCGTTCCAGTTGGCATGGGGAAGGAATCTGATCATGAAGTCTTGGCCATCAGGATTAGTAGGAAAGTGCCCGTGTGTGTCATTCATTCTACTGAGGAAAACAAAATGGTGAGATTGCTAGCCAAAGTAAATCACTGTCCCAGGCACAGAAATGCCTTTTTTGTGGGTTATTTATTTTTTTGCTTACTTTTAGATTTTTCCTTGTCCTACCTCTCCATTCCTCCTTTCCAGTCTCTTCTCTATTGACCTCTCCCTCCTGAAGCCCCCACCTCCTAGACTAAAGGGGGCAAGAGTGAAGGTCTTCCTACTTTGAGCATGGGAAAATCTGGTTACTCTCCTTGTCTGCACATCTAATGTTTTCTCATTATCTCTGTCTTTTTGACGTATTATTGTCGGAACATCTTTGTAGAGGAAATAACTCGGTATAGTTCTTTCATTTCAATGCTACTATATTTATCTCTGCATATTGAATATTGGAAAAAAACAAATGATGGAAAGGAATAGGGAAGAGGGCTTGAATATTCATAAAGGGAGGAAATTAGGAAAATTATCCAGGTTTGAGCTGGAGTGGTTAAATGAAACTCTCTTTGTATTTTCAGTATCGACATCCTAACTGTCATTGAGCACCCACGTTGAATATTACAGAGAACTCTGAAATCCACAACTGTAAATTAGAGGCAGACAGAAACACTTCTGGAAAGAGAAGTTGGGAGAGTGTGGAGAGAAAAAAGGGATGAGGAAAAATTGATCATTCATTTATTTAATCGTTTTTTTTTGAGCACTTACTGTGAGCAGAGCACTGTACTAAGTGCTTGGAAAGTAAAATTCGGCAACAAAGAGAGACAATCCCTACCCAGTAATGGGCTCACAGTTTAGAAGGGGGGAGACAGACAACAAAACAAAATAAGTAAACAGGCACCAGTAGCATCAATGTAAATAGAATTATAGATATATACACATTAATAAAATAAGTGGATAATAATAATGTTAATAATAATGTTGGTATTTGTTAAGCGCTTACTATGTGCAGAGCACTGTTCTAAGCGCTGGGGTAAACACAGGGGAATCAGGTTGTCCCACGTGGGGCTCACAGTCTTAATCCCCATTTTACAGATGAGGGAACTGAGGCACAGAGAAGTGAAGTGACTTGCCCACAGTCACACAGCTGACAAGTGGCAGAGCTGGGATTCGAACTCATGAGCTCTGACTCCAAAGCCCATGCTCTTTCCACTGCGCCACGATAATAAATATGTACATATATACACAAGTGCTGTAGGGTGGGGAGGAATGTAGAGCAGAGGGAGGGAGTTGGGGCAATGAGGAAGGGAGGAGAATGAGAGGAAAAGGGTCAACAAGTTACTTCTGTGACTTTCAAATTGAACATTCTGAAGTATCTCAGATTATCACAGTCTCATTATGCCCTAACCATATTCCCTCCTGTCTATCTGTTGCCCTTGGGTAGATATTTACAATGTTTTAGAAGGGAGAAGGGGAGGGCCTGTGCTCCTGTCATTTGTTTTTTCTGGGTTGAATCAATGTGGTCTAGTGAATAGAGCATAGGTTTAGGAGTCAGAAAGACTTAGGTGATAATCCTGGCTCTGCCACTTGTCTGCTGTGTGACCTTGTGCGAGTCACTTCATTTCTCTGTGCCTGTTAGATCATTTGTACAATGGGAATTAAGACTGTGAGTCCAAAGTGGGCCTTGGACTGTGTACAACCCAATTACCTTGTATCCACCCCAGTTATTAAAACAGTGCTTGGCACATAGAAAGCACTTAATAATTGTGGTATTGTCATTATTGGGTCTTCCAATTTTTCCTATTTCTTCCTCGATTATTTTTCTTCAATTATAATAACAATAATAATAATAATTATAATGATGATGGATACAGTCCCAATCTCTAATAGGGATCACAGCCTAAGGGGGAGGGAGACCAAGTACTTTGTCCCCTTCTGAGAAGCAGCACACCCTGGTGGATAGAATTAGAACCCAGGTCCCTCCTGACTCTGAGGCCCATGCTCTGACTCTGCCACTTGTCTGCTGTGCGACTTTGGGCAAGTCACTTAACTTCTCTGAGCCTCAATTACCTCAAATGGGAATGAAGACTGTGAACCCCCTGTGGGTCATGGCCTGTGTTCAACCTGATTCCCTTCTCTCTACTCCAGCACGCAGTACAGTCCCTGGCACGTAGTAAGCACTTGACAGATAACACAGTTGTTTTTATTGTCTCTAGTCTGTAAGCTCGATGTGGGCAGGGAATGTGTCTACCAACTCTGATATATTGTACTCTCCCAAGTGCTTAGTACAGTGCTCTTTGCACACAGTAAGTGCTCAGTAAATATGATCGATTAAGCAAGTGGCAGAGTCAGGATTATAACCTGGGATCTCCTGACTCCCAATCCTGTGCTCTTTCAATTAGGCCATGCTCCTTCTTTAACTGTCCCTCCTCCCACCCAGAGCATTCTTCTTTTAGCTGCAAAAGATAGGGTTAAATGCTGTGGAACGAAGCTTCTCCTGAGCTGAAGGACATAGTTAAAATTGGCTTTGCAATGCCGACCCTGAGATCCATAAAACAGACTGCTCCATTTCTGCTCCACTGTAGATATTAATCAATCACCACCAAACTATATAAGGTAGTTGGGGGAAAGTAAGAGGATGATTTCTGGAGCTGGAGTAGGCATGGCCATAGTGGGCAGTTTGGAATGAATCAAACAAATAGCAGGAGGTAAAGGAATGTGGTAGAGTCTGATGGTAATTGAACATAGTGGGGAAAATAAACAGTATAATGAGGAAAAAATTTGGGGACAGTCCAAGAACCAAGGTGAAATATATGGGACTGAAATTCCCCAGGAACAAACCTACGTAAAACATGTTTCAATTATAGCCAACTTGATATTATGATTTATACAAGACAGCCATCTGTGGATTGAATTTATGAACTATTGATGGACTCTCCTTAGATAATTTTTGTTTCTGCTCTGATCAGGGAATATCATATTCAGTAAGAACACATGATGAATGATACCCAATCACTGTCCATAGCCTACTAGGCTGTTCATGCTCATCCATTGTAATAGTGGATATCAAACAGCCTCTAAGTGAAAGAAAACCCATCCATCCCTAAACTATCTACACTTGGGAGAGGAGAGAGAGTTGTATTGCATCCTGGAGGAATGTTCACAATGAGCTTGGTGATGAAAGGGGAAGAAATATAGTCAGGAGCCTGTCAGGATGATGATAGAATGATGGAGTGAGGAGAGTCTTCATGATGTGTAAGAGGATGAGAAAGAATGTGAGTATCACTTTAATGGATTCCTTTCTTTTCCACCTCTGGGGACAAAAAACAAGGAAAAAAAAATCCTCATCTTGCTAATGTGTGATGTTACTTCTTCCCATAGCCTCTGTCTTGTTTTTATTAGGGAAAAAGAATCCACATAGTAATGTATATTTAAGCTTGTTTTTGGAGTTAACCTCTGTTTTTTAAATTAAATAGCTCAGAATATTACTGAATAATCACAGTTCAATTTGGCATTTATATAGGATCTTTCTTCCAGAGAGTTCAAAATAGTTTTCCATATGCTATTTCATTTAGCCTCACACCATGCCTGGGAAGTAGGTATTATACTCGTTTGACAGATGGGGAATTAAGGTCCGGAGGGGTAAGTGCCTTACAGATTGAGAGGTCCAGAGAGGTAAGTGCCTTACAGATTGAGAGGGTAGAACTGGGAAAGAATTCAGATCTCCTGATTTCCAGTTCCAGCACTCTAGATGCTATCACTTCCAGAAATGTATTTGTCATTATCAGGTTCATACTAGGTGTAGAGATGTAGGTCGCTTGGTTAATCTTCCTTGCTGAAAGCAAAACAACATTCTCTAAGGACTCAGTCACAAATGTGGCATTTATTAAGCTCATGCTATGTGCCAAACACTGTAATAAGCATTGTGGGTAGTTACTCTTGTAACAATGTTCCTACATGTCTTCACTGTGATGTGGTACTGAATATTGAAGAATCATTTATAGAATCCTGATATCATCACCCTCAAGTGAATATCAGTGAAGTATCTCTGGATGCCTTTTATCACTTGTTAGAGAATGGGATAGTTACTCTTGCTGGGCTCTCACTAGGATGCTGTGGTTATTCCTGCACCAGCCCCTTTTCAGCTGTTATTCCTAAATTCCTGAAGAATAATCGGTTTAGACCTCATAACCGCAGCCAGAACTCCTAACATTCTAAAAACAAAACACTTTATTCTGTGGTTATGCATGCACCAGTTGCCCCTAATTCTAGTTATTACTTAAACTAACACCTGCAGAAGAGAGCCCAATCAGTCCTGGAAAAAAAAATGAAGTCTGCAGGGTAGATCACTACTTAAATAGGTCAGCAACTCAATGACTTCATTATTATATTATCTGTTATTTTTCCACACTCTCCACTGGGCCTCCAGTTTTACTGTAAAAATGTTAGCACATCATAATGGAGGGTATATTTTTTCCCCACTTTGCTCAGTTTATTTTTTTGTATTTAACCACAAAATCCAAGTTAGATATTATCATTATTATTATTATTATTATTAACAATATAAAGTGCTTACTATGTGCCAAGCACTGTGGTAGCAAAGAATACAATTAGAAGCAGACACAGTCCCTGTCCATGGGAACCACAGTCCAAGGGGGAGGGAGAATGGGTATTCAATTCCCATTTCACAGATGAGGAAACTGAGGTACATAGAAGTTAAGTCACATGCCCAAGGTCACACAAGATTTTTTCCATAAACCCTCGTATTATAGAAATCGTGGTAAAATACAACATAAGCAGGAAATCCGGGTTCTAATCCCAGATTTCCTGCTTATGTTGTATTTTACCGCCATTTCTATAATATGAGGGTTTATGGAAAAAAGCCTTTGATATTCATTCCCCCTCACACGTGCCTGTGAAATAGCCAGTTCTTTTAATAATGTTGGTTTTTGTTAAGCGCTTACTATGTGCAGAGCGCTGTTCTAAGCGCTGGGGGAGATACAGGATAATCAGGTTGTCCCACGTGAGGCTCACAACAACCTGGTGTGCCATATTTAAACTTCTTATGTCATCAGACTAACGTTCCCTAATTCCTTTAAAATGCTCTAGTTGGAATGCATGAGAACACACTTCATGGTAGAATCAAATATACACAAACATACATTAGGTATACATTTAGGTACATGAATTAAAGATTCAAAGAGAATGTGGGCTTTGGAAATCTCTTTAATTGAATTTACATTTAAATCATAGAAACTACCTGATAATGCAAATATATAATCCAGTAAAACAAATTCTGATTTTTCAGTAAGAGCAAGAAAAAGCATTAGACCAAGTGATGGGAATGCAGTTGCTTGGATTAGGGAGATGTATATTTTGGAATGACTGTTTCAATTGTTGGAGCAGGCTGGTGTATATTTAGGAATGATTCTTTAAATCATTGTTGGAACAGGGACCAAAACAGTCTAATTTAATCTTCCATAATATTAGCCTTAATCATTATAGAATATGTGAACTTTAAG
This sequence comes from Ornithorhynchus anatinus, assembly GCF_004115215.2. Classification (NCBI taxonomy): domain Eukaryota; kingdom Metazoa; phylum Chordata; class Mammalia; order Monotremata; family Ornithorhynchidae; genus Ornithorhynchus; species Ornithorhynchus anatinus. The sequence continues at coordinate 60,903,867 of NC_041735.1, read as the reverse complement.
GTGAAATTTCATTTGGTTGGCATGGATCAATTGGCTTATTTTTAAGTTGTCCGTTGAGCAATTAGCTAAATATTTGGGTCAAGACCCCTTTGAGAATGCTAAAATGAATAAAGATAGAATACATTTCTTCTTGTTCCAATTCCCAAGTTGCTCTAGGAATCTGGTTGATGAATTCAAGGCAAGTTAAAAGCCGGCACCTGGATATTTAAAGGGAGTGTGTTTGAGATGGTATGTGTCCTGTCAGGTACTGACAGAGTGACACTCTGAAAGAAATTATTTCCTTTTCTTTTCCTCCACTGAAAAAAAAAACAAAAAACCAAGAGGCAGCCTTTTGGAAACTCCATTTTTGTCTTTTCATTTTCTGAGGTTTGCCATTCAAACTCCCTTTTCTTGACTGTAGTCAAGTCACTTAATTTCTCTGTTCTTCAGTTACCTCATCTGTAAAATGGAGATTGAGATTGTGAGTGTCATATGGAACTGGGACTATGTCCAACTGATTTTCTTGTTTCCACCTCAGTGCTTAGTACAGTGCCAGGCACATAGTAAGCACTTTTCATTCAATAGTATTTATTGAGCGCTTACTATGTTCAGAGCACTGTACTAAGCGCTTGGAATGAACAAGTCGGCAACAGATACAGTCCCTGCCGTTTGACGGGCTTACAGTCTAATCGGGGGAGACGGACAGACGAGAACGATGGCGATAAATAGAGTGGAGGGGAAGAACATCTCGTAAAAACAATGGCGACTAAATAGAATCAAGGCGATGTACATTTCATTAACAAAATAAATAGGATGATGAAAATATATACAGTTGAGCAGACGAGTACAGTGCTGAGGGGATGGGAAGGGAGAGGTGGAGGAGCAGAGGGAAAGGGGGAAAAGAGGGTTTAGCTGTGGAGAGGTGAAGGGAGGGTGGTAGAGGGAGTAGAGGGAGAAGAGGAGCTCAGTCTGGGAAGGCCTCTTGGAGGAGGTGAGTTTTAAGTAGGGTTTTGAAGAGGGGAAGAGAATCAGTTTGGCGGAGGTGAGGAGGGAGGGCGTTCCGGGACCGTGGGAGGACGTGGCCCAGGGGTCGACGGCGGGATAGGCGAGACTGAGAGACAGTGAGGAGGTGGGCAGCAGAGGAGTGGAGTGTGCGGGGTGGGCGGTAGAAAGAGAGAAGGGAGGAGAGGTAGGAAGGGGCAAGGTAATGGAGAGCCTCGAAGCCTAGAGTGAGGAGTTTTTGTTTGGGGCGGAGGTTGATAGGCAACCACTGGAGTTGTTTAAGAAGGGGAGTGACATGCCCAGATCATTTCTGCAGGAAGATGAGCCGGGCGGCGGAGTGAAGAATAGACCGGAGCGGGGCGAGAGAGGAGGAAGGGAGGTCAGAGAGAAGGCTGACACAGTAGTCTAGCCGGGATATAACGAGAGCCCGAAGCAGTAAGGTAGCCGTTTGGGTGGAGAGGAAAGGGCGGATCTTGGCGATATTGTAAAGGTGAAACCGGCAGGTCTCGGTAACGGATAGGATGTGTGGGGTGAACGAGAGAGACGAGTCAAGGATGACACCGAGATTGCGGGCCTGAGAGACGGGAAGGATGGTCGTGCCATCCACGGTGATAGAGAAGTCTGGGAGAGGACCGGGTTTGGGAGGGAAGATGAGGAGCTCAGTCCTGCTCATGTTGAGTTTTAGGTGGCGGGCCGACATCCAGGTGGAGACATCCTGGAGGCAGGAGGAGATGCGAGCCTGTAGGGAGGGGGAGAGGACAGGAGCGGAGATGTAGATCTGCGTGTCATCTGCGTAGAGATGGTAGTCAAAGCCGTGAGAGCGAATGAGTTCACATTTTAGTGTCAAATTCCCCAAATATTAATGACCAACATCACTGTTTCCTATTACTTCTCAGAATTGGAGGAGAGACCATCGTTTCTGGCTAGCTGCCAAGATGTTTACTATGGCAGACCCAAGCCATAATATGAATAATCAGAGGATGTTTGAAGAATGGTTGTTGGCCTTAGAGGCTATCATCTACCTCCCAACTTTGCCCTTTTGTAACTTTGAATTTTTCAACTAAATTATTTGAATTCACTGTCAAGACTGAAAGGAAAGTGGTTGGATGGGACAATAATGATAACTGTGCTTTTTACTGAGCACTTACTTTGTGCTCAGAGGAGCAGCAGAGCCTAGTGGAAAGAGCACAGATATAGGCGTCTAATCTCAGCTTCGCCACCTGTTTGCTGTGTGACCTTGGACAAGGCATTTACTTCTCTGTGCCTCACTTCCCTCATCTGTAAAATGGGGATTAAGACTGTGAGCCTCACGTTGGACAACCTGATTACCCTGTATCTATACCAGTGCTTAGAACATTGCACTGCACATAGTAAGCGCTTAAATATCAACATCATCATTATTATTATTACTAAGCTCTTGGAAAGCCCAATTCAACAACAGAGAGACAATCCCTATCCACAATGGGCTCAAAGTCTAGAAGAGGGGAGATAAACATTAAAACAAGTAAGCAGTTATCAGTAGCATCAATATAAATAAATAGAATTATAGACCCATAGAAACACCACGGACACATCTCTCCCAGAATGCCCCACCTCCATTTGCAATCGTTCTGGTAAAGCATTCACAGAGTTTTCATGGTAAAAATAAGAAAGTGGTTTACCACTGCTTCTTTCTGTGCAGTAAACTTGAGTCTCCACCATCAACTGTCTCATATGCTGCTGCCCAGCACAGGGGAGTTTTGACTTATAGCAGATGGCCTGCCACTCACTAGCCACTGCTCAAACTAGGAATGGAGTAGGTATGCCATTGCTTGAGCCTCCCTCCTGAAGTTGAGACTGATAAGTATTGGAAACTCTTCAGGCACAACTCTGAGAGGGGAGCTTGTCTCTACCCCAGCACTTATTATAGTGTCTTGCACATAGTAAACACTTAAGAAATACCATTTTAAAAATTATGCCTGTACTAAGCACTAGGTTAAATTCAAGATAATCAGATAAGACACAGGTCCTGTTCCACATGGGGTTCATGTAATGTGAAATACGTTCAAAGGCAACAATGATGCCTTAGATTTCACTCAATCAGTGGTATTTATGGAGTACTTACTGTGAACAGAATACCGTATTAAGCACTTGGAAAAGTACAATACAGAAGGTTGGTAGATGCAGTCCTTGACCATTAAGAGCTTAGATTTTACAGATTGAGATTAAAATATATTTGGGGATATGGGAAATAATAGATATAAGAATGTGTGCATAAGTACTGTACAGATGAGGTGATTTCTCTTTATTACACAAGTATCTTTGTGGTTGGCAAACAGAGGTTACTCAATAAATATTTTTTATTCTATTGTGTTTTAGCAATGACTGGCAAAACCAAGTAACTCTTGAAAAATGAATTGTTCTCAATACAAAATTGTTTTTCGGTGAGGTTTCCCTCTGGATGAAAGTCTAGTTTTAAAACTCTGCAGTGATTAGGACATTAACATGTCAAATTAGACAAAGCAAGTTGTGAAATTCATTGAATAGATTTGTGAAGCCAACTGACTCTTGCCACCTCCTTGCAGAACCAAATCAAGGCTGTTTCTCTATGTCAAGAAACAGAAGCAAATTCTGTTTTCTCCATGACATCGAGGGTCTTTTGGTTTATATGTTCTGCATCTGTTGGAGTAAGGTCCCTCTGTCAGCTCTCCACAGATGTTGGCAACCATTCTATTTCTTTCCTTCCCTTTGCCAATGACAATATTCTATATTTCAGTGTTTCCTTTGTGAGGCTGTGTCTGACGTGGTCTTTCTTCTGCACATGGTTCATAGTAGAAGTGTATTCTGCATTGAATAGTGGAAGAAACACAAGTAGACTGCAGACATTACACAGATCATGTAGAGTAGACTGTCTAACCTTATCATATTACTATTAAATTTCCTATGCACTTCGTCTTTTCTTAGAGACTTGTCATTTGATGGAAAATCAATTCAGGTGTCAAATTTTGGGTTGATGCCCATGTCAGTTAGGTTAACTCTGCCACTTGAAACCCTGGGCTAAACATTTGCCCCGTTGTTAGATTCCCTACTAAGAACTCACCTCCTCTGAGAGACCTTCCCAGACTGATCTTCCCCTTTTCCCTCTGCTCCCTCTGCTGCCTCTCTGCCCACCACCCACCTCCCCTCAGCTAAGCCTCCCTTTCCCCCCCTTTCCCTCTGCTCCTCCCCCTCTCCCTTCCCCTCCCCTCAGCACTGTGCTCATCTGCTCATTTGTAAATATTTTTATTACCCTATTCATTTTGTTAATGAGATGTACATCCCCTTGATTCTATTTATTGCTATTGTTTTTGTCTGTCTCACCCAATTAGACTGTAAGCCCATCAATGGGCAGGGATTGTCTCTATCTCTTGCCAAATTGTACATTCCAAGCACTTAGTACAGTGCTCTGCACATAGTAAGCACTCAATAAATACTATTGAATTCCAGCATGTGCTGGTATTCTTAGCCTGGTGTGATGTACTCTTGTTTGGCCAGGAACCAGAACTCTCTAACTAAACAATGTTAAGCCACCATTTTGTGCAAGTAGGGAAGTTGGGTAGAACATCCAGTTCTACCAAAACCCTCTTAGTTTGTGTTGGAAATAATTTGGCCCAGGTCTTCTTGGGAAGCTTGGACCATCACTTTCTGCATCGTGGTTGCCCCAGGAGATTCTGGGCCAGAACAAACAGCTTGTCCATACAACTGTGACTCAGACCTCTGAGGGGGTCCCAGGACTCTGTAGTGTTCTGAATTACTGAGCTGTACCCTTCCAAGGACACCAAGTCAGGCAGGTTCTGGCAAAAGCCCGAGGAGTTCAGGTGGATTTCCAGGATGGAATCAGAAAATTCATCTTGTTCATTCCCTTACCCTCAGCTGCAGTGTTTTCACAGAAGGATCAAGTGTATTAAATTTCTGCAAGCTGGTGGTCTCCATTAGATCGGGCTAATTACTTAAAGGGAGAATTCATAGTCCTCACAAGAATCTCCATTTTTTAGCCTAGTGGTATAACAGACATGGAAGGGATATCAAGAAATCATCTGGACTAGCTCCCTGAAGAGGTAAGCATGATTTATGCTTAGTAGAAAGAACGCAGGAGTCAGAACACCAGTTTATATGTGCCTCAGTTTTCTCAACTATAATATGGGTATTAAATGTCATCCCTCCTTCTTAGGCTGTGAGTCCTTTGTGGAACAGAGACTGTTTTGGATCTGATTGTCTTGTATTAACCCCAGTGTTTATCATACTTCTTAGCTAATAGGAAACAAATGTCATTATTATTATTATTATTAGAAAAAATATTCCTCCTTATCCACCCCAAATTTCTCCAGATTTTATTTGTCTATTTCTTCCATGGACATGGAGAACCACCTGGGAGTATCTTTTCTGAAGAAACACTTCACAAATTGGTAGATGGTTTTTAAATCCTTCCTTTCCCTTCTGTCTTCCAGATTAAACAATCCCCAATTTTTGGAACTTGGCTCATTCACCTTATTCTCCATCCCTTTTTACTCACTCTCCTTTGGACCCTCTCCAGTGCTGGAAATCATCTTAAGGTGCATTGTCTAAAACTGGGATCAGAATTTGGTAAGGGCCTGACCTGTATAAAAACCATTTCTGTGACTATTAGTATATTTACATTTTCCCATTGAAAAATAAAGTGTCCTGGCATTGGAATGCCAAAAATGCATTATGAGCACTTTCAGGGCCAGTATCTCCAACCACAATTCTCTGGATTGTCCAGTCTACTTTCTCTCCTCCATCAAACCCCCACCCACCCGTGTCGGGCTTTTTTTCTGAATTCACCAGAAAATTCTAAAAAGAGGGAGATTTGTGGGTCTGAAGGAATAAATAACCCATTACACTCCCTCTAGTCCAACTTGCACTCTATTGGTTTGGCATGGATCTCTGTAATTTTTCCTTTATTAGAATGATGATGATGATTGTAAGCATGCACTTTGAATTTTCCCTCTGCCTCTTGGACTCAGTAGTGGAAACCCTTTGCCCAATTATCAATCAAAGCACTAGATAAAATTCATTAAGCACTTGTACCTTTCTAAGCTACTAGAACATAACACTGCAGTCAGTAAGTGCTCCATAGCCGTAGTAATTACTTCAACTCCCACCTCAGTGAGTTGAAAATACTAATGTTATCACCTCCCTCACAGGGATTGATTCAAGCCCTTAGAAAGCTCTGGAAACATTTTCCTTTCTGCCTCTAGGCACTAACTGACTGGTTTCTAAAGTGAATTGCAGCATCCCAAGTCACCAACTCATTACCAGGAGGGAATCACATCTTCTAGCATAAAGAAACTGATGCATTCAGCTCATTTGAGTGTAAACCCTTTAGGTACAGGTACCACGTCTCTTCTATGAATCATACGTTCCCAAGAGTTTAGTTCAGCAGATCACAACCAGTGAGAGCTCAATTAATGCAATTACTGTTAATATTACTACTTAAATGGGGGTGAAGGTTATAAAATGGTTTAGCAAAATCCTGCCTTCTAAGAGTTGGATCATGATGATATTACCCAGCACAAGATGCAAGTTGTGCTGCTTTATATTGTAAATGGCTGAAAGTCACTGGAATCAATTAGGCGGGGATTGAGGAGGAGGCAGTGGGGGTTAGCTGTGGGGGGAAGGGGAGACAGTGAGTAGGAGGGGAATCTGGGGCAGGGGAAGAGGCAGTTGGAAAGTGCTGAGTTATTTAGGAGAAGAGGAAAAGGATGGTTGGCCTTGGTTGCTTCTAGCCCCCGAGGCTAGAGAGACATCCAAGCTCCACAGACAGCACAGATGTTGGTTGGTTGACCCAGGCACAGGTGTTTCTGATAACCAACTAACCTCAGTGCTGCCTTATTGTATTAGACTGAAATGGTCTTGTGATCTTGGTTTACCAGAAATCCAAATGAAAGGAAACTTTAGTATTATCAAATTGCAACACTCGTTCAAGATTTGTCTGTCCAGGATAATAAAGTTCTTACTGTCTTCAGAACATCAGAGAATTCAGTATCCCTGGTTTAGTCTTTGAAGTCCCCAAGACACTGTTGCCTATGATAAAAGAGTTTATTTATAACTTGCTCAGCTTATGTCCTTCCTCGGTCAGCCAGCAGGCCCTCAGAAGTTTGGCGATATGATTTCAAGGGCCGTTAAACCTCTGTCAAAATTTGGTCACCCCCTAAGGGGACTGCCTCGCCAACATTCTCTTTGCTGTGACAGGTCTTCACGTGAAAGTGTTCAGAAAGCTGACAGTTTCAAGGGCCAGAACTTTTGGAACTCAAAGTGGCATTTAATCTGAAAAATAACATTAGCAAATCAGCATATAATTGACTTTCTATTTCTATTTTTTCTTTTACACGTGTAGAAGAGAGAAGTCAAAGTAACATTAAATAAGTTCCTGATTTCTGGGGAAATGTTCCTCACAGATAATCTAGCTTGGGTGGCATAGACAAGTCCTGTGGTGAAGTTTTGAAAATAGCAAGAGAGTAAAATAGAGCCTTTAAGACTTTGTTTCTCTCTCCCTTTGTGGTTTATACTGGTCAATAGCACATGATTTGAAGATTGTACATTTCTTGAGGGCAAGGATGCTATGTGCCTAGTGTATTCCCCTAGCCACTTAATGCAGTGCTCTGCACCTAATAGTCAATAAATATCTTTGATTAATTGAGCAATTGGGTAGATGCATTCTAAACAATTATAATTAATGAACATTTGCTAACTGTGAGAAATAGCTTTCTTTCCTGCCCTGCACTTGTAATTTACCCTTTTCCTTTCCCACTTCTTGCTTTATTCTCCCCCACCTCTCTCTCCTCCTTTCCCTGCCACACTTCTGGTCCTTCCCATTTTTCAAAGCATATTTATATCTTCACTTGCCTTCTTTTTCCCAGATTCCAATTATTCCAGCTCTCAATATACTTGAATATTATGTAGTCACAGCATTTCGGTGTGGATTGGTTTGGTTTGGATCAATCAAGGGTATGTATTGAGCTTCTATTGTGTACAGAACACTGAACTAAGCACTTGGAAGAGTACAGTAGAATTGATAGCCTTGACTTGTGGACCTCAAGAATCTTACAATCCAGTGGGAAAAGACACTAGAGTACAGATTACAAAACATGGTTGTGAGTGCTTGGGTGGTGTGAAACTGTTGACATGGCTGTCGGGGGTTATAAAGAGTGTAGATTAAAAAATTAATCAGGAAAGCTTCTTAGATGTGATTTCAGAAAGTCTTTGATTTCAGAAAAGGTTCTAGGCCAAGTTTGAGCAATTCTCAGTTATACTCTCTCCAGTGACAGGAGAGACAAGAATAAAGCAACTAATTGTTTGGCTTGAGAGGAATGGAGAATTTTAGGTGGGGTACAGTGGGAGAAGAGAGTGGATGCTTTAAATGCCTTTAAAACCATGAATTAAATGCCTTAAATGCCAGTTGACAGAATTGTCTGATCGTGGAAGGGAATGGAAAACTCCCGAATATTTTGAGGAGTATGGAGGAAATGCAGAGCAGCATTTTAGAGAAATAGCACTGGGAGCAGACTGAAGTGTGAACGGGAAAAGGAGAGACTAGAGTCAGGGAGATCAACAAGGAGGCTTGTCAAGCTGGATATTTTAACAGCAGGCAGTTGATGAAAATCATCATACCATAAGACATTTAAATCCTTGTTTTGAAAACCTGAGAAAGCAAACAGACTGAAGACTGAGGATGAATACCATTTCCGTCACAACAATGATACTTGGTTGTTGTTGTTGTTTAGGGCTTTTATTTTTCCAAAGTTGTTTCACATCAATTATCTTATTTTTCCCTCACAACATCCCTGCAAAATAAGGAGAGACAGTTATTATTATCCCTATTTTAACAGATGTGGCTATGACTTGCCCAAGGTCACAGAGCAGGTCAGAAGCAGAACTGGACCGAAACCCATATTCCTGACTACTAATTCCATGCCCTTTTCTGAATCCTAGACCTATTTGCTTATTACATAGTTCCACTGCTATAGATCTTCTTATGTCTGTCTCTCTAATTAGAGTGCAAGTTCCCCGATGTTAGGAAATAGACATAGAAGACATGATCCCTAAGTGCTTAGTATACTGTTCAGCACACACTAATTATTCCATTTAAATACTAGTGGTTGATTTTTACCTAGGAGGTAGAACAAGGTAACTTAAAAAGCAGAGAAGCAGCGTGGCTTAGAAGAAAGAGCACGGGCTTGGGAGTCAGAGGTCATGGGTACTAATTATGGCTCTGCTACTTGTCAACTGTGTGACTTTGGGCAAGTCACTTAACTTCTCTGTGCCTCAGTTATCTCATCTGTAAAATGGGGATTAAGACTATGAGCCCAACGTGGGACAACTTGATTACCTTGTATCTACCCCAACCCTCATAACAGTGCTTGGCACATAGTAAGCGCTTAACAAATAACATCATCATTATTAATGGTATATAGATTGGTATTAATGGTACAGATAGGTATATCTTTGAGAGAGAAGTGGGAGAAAAGTATCGTTTTCATCATCATCTATCCTGGACAACTTCCAGTTCGAGGGATTGTTTTGGAAGGGTTGAAATGGATTGTGGCAGGTTGGTAGGTTGTGGATCAGTTGATGGTGTTTATTAAGTGCCTACTCTGTGCAGAGCAATGTACTAAGTGCCTGGTAAAGAGAAAGCCTGAGAGTTTTCTCCTTAAGAAAATAATGTGGATTTTGCCTCATAGAATAGTCACGCAGAGATTTTCTGCTCTTGGGCTTTGTTTCAAGCACTGAGAGAAAAGAAGAAATAATAATGTTGGTATTTAAGCGCTTACTATGTGCAGAGCACTGTTCTAAGCGCTGGGGTAGACATAGGGGAATCAGGTTGTCCCACATGGGGCTCACAGTCTTAATCCCCATTTTACAGATGAGGTAACTGAGGCCCAGAGAAGTTAAGTGACTTGCCCACAGTCACACAGCTGACAAGTTGCAGAGCTGGGATTTGAACTCATGACCTCTGATTCCAAAGCCCTTGTTCTTTCCACTGAGCCACGTTACTTTAATTTGACTCTTATCTTCAAGGACCTTACAATTTAATAGAAGAAAGTTCAATCACAAATCTATAAAAATACCTGTAATTGAACTATATAATCATATACATAACCAAATGTGCAATAGAGATGTACATAATTGACGTGAGGATGGAGGTGTGTACCAGAGTATCTGGGGATGGTAAGGCTAATCTGGAAAAGTTTCACTGGGTGAGGCAAGATAGGAATGGAATGTTCTAGGATGGGAAGGATGTAGTTTTGCAGAGGAATTATTATTAACAAGTGCCATCAAGTCATTTCCGATTCATAGCGACTCTATGGATATGTTTTCTCCAGAACGTCCTGTCTTCTGCCATATCCATAACCTTTCTAACGGTTCTTCAATTGTTGTTGTTATGGTCTCTATCCATCTAGCTACTGGTTGGCCTCTTCCACCTTCTCCCTGGAATTTTTCTAGCATTAGTATCTTTAGCAGAGGAAAAGCTGCTGCAAATTGGAAGACTAGTAAATCCTGTGCAAGACAGTTAAACTGGTCTTATCTGACCGAAATGTAGAGTGGACGTTTGTGTAATCAGTAGTATTTATTAAACACTTACTCTGTGCAGAACACTGTACAATAGAGTAAATAGGGACAACCTGTGGCCACAAGCAGCTTACAGTGTTTGCGGAAGAGAGATATTAAAATGAATTATAGGTAGGGAGAAACAGTAGAGTAAAAGGATATAAGGTATATATCTAGAGTAGAATAGAGAAGCAGCATGGCATAATGGATAGAACACGGACCTGGGAGTCAGAAAGTCTTGGGTTCTAATTCCAGCTCTGCAACTTCTCTGCTGTGACCTTGGGTAAGTCACTTCACTTCTCCATGCCTTAGTTACCTCATCTGTAAAATGGGGATTGAGACTGTGAGCCCCTCAAGGGACAGGGACTGTGTCCAATCCGATTTGCTTGTATCTTCCCCAGTGCTCAGAACATTGTCTTGCAAATGCTGTGCAAAACAAATACCATAATAATAATTATTATTATAAAGATATGTACCACATTGAATCACCCTGCTATACTGTAAGCTCCTTTAGGGTAGGAATCATTTCTACCTATTTTATTGTACTCTCCTGGGCATTTAATGCAGTCCTCTGTATACAGTGAGAACTCAATACTACTGATTGAAAAGTAGAGAAGGGGGTAAGTACCCAAGGGTTTCAATCTCATGAAAGTACTGAAGAACAATTGTGGGAGACCTAGGCTGCCTTGAAAGGAGCCTAATTAGGAAAGGCTGGTTGTAACAGCTCTTTTAACTTCCGTATTTGGTTCAATCACATGTATTGAGAAGAAAAAAATGGACTTAGGTGTGTCAGTTCGGTTGTAGAACTGAACTAAATACCTGACTATTGTTGACTGGTAAACAACACCGTGAGTTTTGAGAGCAAAATGTTTGATTTAAGTTAGTTTCTGTTCAGGTTTTGTACTGGGGCTTCAGGATAGTTTCAGCAAAATGTGTTGCACAGTCATTCAGCTTCCCATGACCATCATATAAATTGATGTCTCTTGATTTTCACTGAGTACATTTGCTAAAGTGTTAAAAAAAGGAAAAGGAAGAACAAAGAATTCCATAACTTTCCATGTAAATCTTTATATCACTAGCCTGTCTATTAAAATTGTTTTTAGGGAGCTGGAATGGTCTGCATGAAACCAGGCCTGTTCCAAAGCCTGGTTGCCATGGGAATCATCCAAAATTTTCATCATGTTGGGCCCTTTAGAGCCGGTAAAGGCAGAATCTTTTTTCTCATTGGGCCAAAGCCACTTTGGTGACTCTGCATCAAGATAAAAATGAGGAAAGCAGAGAGTGCTGGATGCATGGAAAGAATATTAGTGATTGGTACTAAAATCTCTCAGCTTGAGTCTGCACTGCAGATGTGTCTGCAGACTTGAAATATCAATATAATTGCCAACATAAAATCGAAATTCACCAAGTGGATGCTGTCAGGCCTACATCTCTAACAGTTAAGCTCAACATCATAAATGTATCTGAATCAAACCAGTGGAGCAAAATTTCCATGTAAAAATGATCAATTTGTTAAGGAAAAAAATGATAAATAGGTTATAGGTAAATTCTGCAACAGAGATAACGTTAAAAGGAATCCATTGGTAGAGGAAACTAAAGGACAAAAGAGATTTTGTGTGGCTTACTCAGAAGTACTGAAAAAAAAATAACCTGCTTTTCCCTGCTTCCCTGTTAGGCACATACAATGCCAGAAGCTGCTTACATCAAACACACCAACACAATGGGACAGCCTCTATTTTTGTAACAGTGAACCTTGTACCATATCTTACACTGGCCTTTTCTGTCCCATATGCACCCATAGGTGAATTTCACTGATGGTGCCATCTTCAAATATGAGAGACCACTAGAAGGATACGTAGGTTAAAGATCATATATTTCTATGGGTGGAAAATTTCCTCTGAAAGAATCATTGATAAATTTGGAGACTGTAAAAGATTGGCCAAACCTGGGAATGCTTTTATATCAATCAACCACGGATCTTTTTTGAAACACTTGCTGTGTGTAGAGCATTGAATAAGCACTGTATTAAGCACTTGGAAGAGTACAGTACAATAGAGTTATTAGACATGATTAGACGCTCAAATGCAGAGTTTGAAAATTATGACCTTCCCTCTTAACTGCCCTTCTCTCTCCATGCCCAATCATTTCACATATCATCATCACCATCAATGATATTTACTGAGTACCTAACACATGTGAAGCACCGCACAATGCACTGTACAACTGTAAAACAGATACACAATCACTGTCCTCCAGGATCTTACAATTAATTGGGTTGGTTGGCTACAAACATTTAGAAATATTGAGGAAAAGAAAGACAAGGATAAAGCAGGAAGTAGGTTGAAATGTAGCAGGATGAAATAGGTGAATAAATAATTGAATGCACCTATAGCTATACAAAAAAAAATATACATAAGTGCAGACATTCTGAGGTTAGAAATGAAATAAAGATGTACGAAGGGTTGACATACACGTTTTCCTCCACATGGAGTTCCAACCAAGGAAAGTTAGTGAACATACTTTTGGCCTGTGGCATTTTTATGAAACTTTATGTTTGCTCCCCACAGGGAGAAGCTGTGAGTCCTAGTGGAAAGAATATGGGTCTGAGAGTCTAGAGACCTGGATTCTAATCCCAGCTCTGCCACTGAATTGCTGTGTGCCCTTAGCTTCCACCTCTATAAAATGGGGGTTAAATATCCATTCTCCCTCTCCTTAAGACTATGAGCCTCTTCCAAGACAGGGACTTTGTCCAACCTCATAAACGTGCATCTACCCCAGTCCTTAATACAGCACACAGTAAGTACTTAACAAATACCAAAATTATTACTATCATCTACCCAATCAATCAATCAGTGATATTTAAAAATAGACTAGAACAGGATATCCTGAGGTGGTATTTGAATCTATGTCTGTGACTCAGTTCTCTGAGAAAGTGAGAATGCCCGGAGAAGAGCAAAGGATCCAAGGTGGAAGCATGGGAGCTCCCCACAATTATAGAGGAAGGAGAAGAAGGATGGCTGGGAAAAGAGATGACTTCCTATAATCTACTACATCTGGCTTCCAGCAAAAGTAAATGGACAAGTTATTTCTTTACTACTTAAGGCAACAATAATCAGCTTGGCCAATGCTGTAACAATTCTGGTAGGCAGAAAGCATCCAATATTAGTGGAAAAATCTTTGATTTGGGGAGATTAGTAGATGTTCTGAAAAAAAGCATATTTAATGTGAAAAGGGACTGTTAATTTAGGAGTTAACAGTCTTTGGCCATCAGACTTTAATCCTGACTTGATTTTTTTTCCTACTTTCATTATGCTAAAATATTGAAAATGATCTTGGTAATAGTAATTTCTTCTTATTTAGTTTGTTTTTGATCCCTCAAAAAGTTTTGATATTTGCCAAACTGGTAAACTGAGGCATTCAGGGCTTAATTGGCTTCGTTTACATTTTGTATTCTGAAAAACAAGGTGCACATGGAAATATCATTCATGACTGCTCTTTAAAGTCAACTGGATGTTTTCTCACAGTACCAGGAGACTGCCCACCAAAAAACTCTAGTGAAAACACTGGCGCATTTTTTCAGAAATGATTTGGGGGAAACTAAAAAGAGAAGTAATTCTAATACTGTTTTTGCAGTCAGAATTCCAAAATGTAGGTTTAATATTTTTCTTGTCTGTTCAACTGAATTATTATGGACAAGGGATGCTTCTAGCCTGATCCTTTCAGACCAAAATTATTTTCCCCAGCCCATTCCACAAATCTGTTATCTGCATCGTGGGTATTTGCTTTCTCTCCGGGACTTGTTCTATAAAAGGATTCAGTGTAACTTGGAATGAAGAATTTTCTTGTAAGCTTTGGAGTATTACCATTATGTTTCTTCTTGCCAAAAAAGAATAAAGAAAACTAAGTGAGAACAGCAGACTTCTAAATTACACTTGAGGGCTGAAGATGTAAAAAAAAAATTGTAAAACATCCAGTTTTGTCAGAATAATTTTTGTTGGGGATGCCCTAGATGCAAATTTCAATCCTTTCGGCAAACTGGAAGCTTTTACTCATAAAATGGGTCAAAGATGACTTCACTTGTACAGATTCAGAGTCCAAATCCTAAAAAACAAGGCCTTAATGCTAAAAGGTATAATGACTAGCTTATGGAGTCTTTAAAATACATCATTGGAGCTGGAAAGACTCTGGCACCCGGGAATTTTTCTGTTGGCATTATTAGGGTTACAGGTACAGTCAGAGTATTCAAATCAGTGTCAGGGAGGTTCTCAATGAAAATTCCAGATGTTTGATGAATGCCTTGTTTCTAGACCTTTTCAATCATGGGTTATAGGCTTTCTCCTGCCAACAGTTCTCTCCTCTATTTAAATCTTTAGATGTGCATGTGAATTTAAGGGCAGTCTGGTTGAAGGTAATTTGCCTACCAAAAAATAAAATGTCCATCTCTTTCATAATCTTTTTCTTTTGGGAGTGATCGAAACTGGAAATTGTATGCATTTCACTGTCTGTTAACTATCTTTTTAAGCACTAAACACCAGTTTCATCCTGTAGGGTAAAATAATTTTAGGTACCTGGTTTGCAAATGATTAATTTTTGTTTAAAGAATGCACAGGATCTTGAGAATTCAAATTTCAGTGAAGATAACTAATACCGTATTTCCATTATTATTATGGAATTTGTTAAGCAGTTACTATGTACCAAGCACTCTTCTAAGTGCTGGGGTATTTTCAAACTTTTCAGTTTGGACATAGTTTCTGTTCCACATGGGGCACATAGTCTAGGTAGGAGGGAGTAGGATTTAATCCTCATTTTACAGATACAGAAACTGAGGAAACACATCTCCTCCAAGAGGCCTACCCTAAGCCCTCTTTTTCTTTTTTCCACTCCCTTCTGAGTCGCCCTGACTTCTTCCCTTTATTCATCCCCACTCTTATTCATCCCCACTCCCAGCCCCATGGCATTTTATGTACGTATCTGTAATTTTATTTATTTATATTAATGTCTGTCTCCCACTCTACACTGTAAGATCACTGTGGGCAGGCAATATGCCTGTTATATTCTTATATTGTACTCTGCCAAACGCTTAGTATAGTACTTTGCACACAGTAAACACTCAATAAATACAACTGATTGATTAAGCGATTTGCCCAAGATCACATAACAGACAAGTGGTGAAACCAGGATTAGAAAGTCCTCTGACTCCAAGACCCATGCTCTTTCCATTAGGCTGCACTGCTTATTTAAGAAGAAATGGTGTGTTTCATTTTTATTGTTTAATTGCTATTTTCTGGCACCTATGGGAATTCATTCTTTGGTCCAACTATAAAGGTCCCTGAAATTGGTTATTCTTGTATCCATTCCAGTGATCCAGATTCAACTCATCCATCTCTTCCAGCTTGAAGCAATCTCTGAAGTCACTGGGTAAAGACGCTTGTGATGGAATAGAAAATCATTGTCTGGCCTAGAATCACTTGTATGGGAGAATTCTCGACCGCCTTTCCTAGCTGATTCTCAGATTTACCCGCTCTTTCTCTGCACCCCGACGACCCTAGTAATTTGGGTTTACTGATGGTAATTGTTTTCAGATGCAACTAGTAAAACTTTCTCTTTCACACTGTCCTCATCCACTTACTCCTAGGGTGGAAGTCATTGCGGTGGGTATTTAGGGCAAAAGTCTGAGACTCAAGAAATCACCCCCCCCAGCCCCCTGCTTATAATGTTCGGCACTGGACTTGGCTGAGTATTGGTAGACCTGTGTGGTGTGAGGAATTATTATAGCGTTCCTGCAGTGGTTAGCCTTTGGATGACATGCTGCTGGGCTGGCTAGCCCCCTTGCCTCATACTCAGAGCCATGAATTGCAGCCCTAATCATTCAAAGAACTAAACCTTTAGAGACCAGGCTTTAACTAGAAACGACAAAAGAGTTGAAACATCCTATCTATCTATAGTATTATTAAGCGCTTATTCTGTGCAGAGCCCTATACAAATAATAATAATTATATTTGTCGAGTGCTTACTATGTGCCAGGTCCTATACTAAGCTCTGGGGTGGATACAAGCAAATCAGATTGGACACAGTCCCTGTCCTATTTGGGGCTCACAGTCTCAATCCCCATTTTACAGATGAGGCTCAGAGAAGTGAAGTGACTTGCCCAAGGTCACACAGCAGACAAATGGTGGAGCTGGGACTAGAACCCATGACCTTCTGATTCCTAGGCTAGTGCCCTATCCACTATGCCATATGCTTGGGAAAGTACAATACAATAGTGGGTAGACATGATCCCTTGCCCTCTAGGAGTTTAAAATCTAGCGAGGATTGTACTATTTCTTAATAAACAGCATTCAGCTTGTTTAATTGGAAATTAGACTATAATCAGTGACATTTATTGAGCACCTACTGTGGGCAGATCACTTTACTAAGTGCTTGAGAGAGTACAAAACAACAGAGTTGGTAGACATGTTCCCTGCCTACTATGAACTTACAGCGTGGCTTAGTGGAAAGAGCACAGGCTTGGGAGTCAGAGGTCATGGGTTCTAATCCCAGCTCCACCACTTATCAGCTGTGTGACTTTGGGCAAGTCACTTAACTTCTCTGTGCCTCAGTTACATCATCTGTAAAATGGGGATTAAGACTGTGAGCCCCAAGTGGGACAACCCATTACCTTGTATCTACCCCAGTGCTTAAAACAGTGCTTGACACGTAGTAAGCGCTTAACAAATGCCATTATTATTATCATTATATTATTATAACCACACAATCTCTCTTGAGATGACATCTTGAACTAGTTGCATCTCTTGCTTTAGGATAAAGCCACCCTTTCCCTCATGTGGAACTATCTCTGTGCCCATGTACACGTATATTTTAATTTCTTCCCTCAAAACATTGGGAGAACAGGTTACAAGTAGAAAGCACCACTTCAGGTCTCATCTCTTGTGAGAGTACAGAGGATCCTTGAAAGTTTGGGTGGTTCATTGAGCCCCGTCAGGGTGAAATAGAAACATCAAAGCAGACAGGAGATTAACAGGGGAGCTGGAGCTCCAAGCTCAGAGAACACTTCAAACAATTTGACTGGAGTGGCCCAGCTAAAGTTCCCCAAGAAAAACATCACTTCTTATATGAAACCTGACCCTGAATGAAGTTAATTATTTTTAACATGCCCAACTCACTATCTGCCGTTTTACCGCATTTCTCTTTAGCTTACTCATCATTTCTATAAACATAGATCTTTCCTGTCTCTACCTCATTGCTTTGGAAGAATGAAGCCACATCCTTGGAAATAGGGATTGCTGAGTCAAGTACAGTAGCTTGAAGTGGAAGGAATAATAATAATAATAATAATGTTGGTATTTGTTAAGCGCTTACTATGTGCCAAGCACTGTTCCTCTTGGTAAATCCATCAGTAGCATTTATTGAGCATTTACTGTGTGCAGAGCATTTTTCTGAGCAGTTGGGAGAGTACCAAACAACAGAGTTGGTAGACACAATCCCTGCCTTCAAGGAGTGTATATTTTAGAGAGTTCAGAGTCCAAGATGCTTAAAAAAGTTCATGATTATTAGTGTAAGACCTAGCATGAGACAAGCTTTGATCTTCTCATTTCTATTTTCTATTAACTTCTTCCCTTTTCGTCTCTGACATTCTCTCCACCTTCAAAGTCATATTAAAAGCAGATATTCTCCAAGAGGCCTTCCCCGACTAAGCCCTCATTTCCTCTTCTCCCTCCATTCTGCAGTGCCTTTGCACTTAAATTTGCTCCTTTATTCATTCCTCTTGTCGACCCAATAGCACTTATTTAATATATGTATTTGTCATGGCTCATTGGCAAGAGCACGGGCTTGGGAGTCAGAGATCGTGGGTTCTAATTCTGACTCCACCACTTGTCAGCTGTATGCCTTTGGGCAAGTCACTTAACTTTTCTGTGCCTCAGTTACCTCATCTAAAAACTGGGGATTAAAACTGTGAGCTCCACGTGGGACAACCTGATTACCTTGTAACTAGCCAGTGCTTAGAGCAGTGCTTGGCACATACGAAGTGCTTAAATACCAAATTATCATTGTTGTTATTGTCTGTATCCCCTCTAGACTATAAGCTCACTGTGGGCTGGGAATGTGTCTACCAACTCTGTTATATTGAGCTCTCTGAAGTACTTGGTACACAGCTCTTCACACAGCAAGATCAATACATATGATTGATTGATGAGTACATATAATTGATTATTTTCCTTGCAACAACAGTAGAACTGACATCTAGCTCCATGATGTTGTCCCTTTGATGGGCATGTCCTTCCCAGGGATAAGAGTTGTATAATGCTCTCAAATGTTTCTAGAAGGATTTTGTATAGTTGGTAATAGTTCCTACCCATTCTTTTTTTTCCAGCCAAGAGTTCCCTCAGATTTCAAATAGCCATATTTGTTGACAAATTTGATAGAGTAGGAGAATAAAGCCAGAAAATGTCCTGTAATTCTCCTAAGTGTTTTTATACTCAGCTTAAATCAGATGGGATTCTCATAGAATTTCAGATCTGGTACCTTTTCCTTTGCTCTGTTCCGTTTTGGATAACAAATATAGAAGCTAGAATATACCCCAGCTTTCTGCTTCAATGTTAATTCACGTAGTAAACTTTCAGTAAAAGTTGTGATTGAGGCTCCAACAGCTCAGTCAATCAATAGCATTTATGGGGGACCTACCAAGTGCCAAACACAGTTCTAAGAACTTGGGAGAGCATGAGCAGAGCATGATCCTTGCCCTAAGGGAATATGCAATCTAATATGGGAGACAGACAAACAAAAATGACTTACAAAGAGTGGAAACAGGAAGAAGAAAAAAGATGTAACAGAGAGCAATATGATTACATTAGGAATATTTTGGTTAGGCCAGCCAACTGAGATTTCAATGAGTCAATCAAAGGTATTATTTGAGCTGCTTACTATTTGCAGAGGTTATTATTAACTATTAACTATTAAGTGGTTAGGAAAGTACAATTTGATGGAAGTGGTAGACAAGATACCTGCCCACAAGGGACTTACAGTTTAGAGAGGGAGGTTTTGTTTAACCTGCCAACTCCCTCTTTCTTAACACCTTCTGTAGGACTGTGGTATTTTGGGGAAGTTTAGAAGAATTATGGAAAAGACTGAGAGGAAGATGTATTGTGGCCAGATGTTAGGAAATCACCTAACATTCATTCATTCAATCATATTTATTGAGCACTTACTGTGTGACGAGCACTGCATTAAGCGAGTGGGAGAATACAATATAAAAATAAATGGATATATTCCCTGCCCATAATAAGCTTACACATTTTCTTTCCTGCTCTACCACCTAGACTATATGAGTAGCACCGTTTGCTCAGATGAATTAAAGGGCCTTGCATGAGATTTTTTTCAACTTTGAGCAATTAACTCAGAGACTGAGGAATGGAAAGAATCTTGGAGGACAACTAGTTTGCAACTAAACTACCTAGTTTACAACCAAACTACCTCAATTCGGTGGTGGTCATTTTACTCAAATAATTTAATGGTGAATCTTCAGTGAAGAATCTCCCTCTGGACCAATTCTAGGGTTTTACAATTCTTACTGTTCTTCCTTTTATCTTCTGTACTAAATTTCCCTCCTGAAACATAACCCATACCTCTTTTTGTCCCCATTTGGGGGGAATAGCTGTGTCACAACTCTTCTAAAATATATTTCAAGAGAATCATTGGTATCTTCAAACCTTTGTTTTTTAGAGGCAAAATAACCAAATTTGCTAAAACAATCCAAGTTAAGAACAGTCCATTTTATTTTGCCATTCAATTTTATATTCATATAGAGTAAGGCAATTGTTTATCCTTCATAGAATATTTTGCACAAAAACAAAATCATTATTTTAAAAAAATATCATTCTTCAAACTTCTTTCTTTCCTCTTTTTTTCCTTGCCCTTTCACAAACATTTTGGGGGAATCATTTAGAAAGAAAAGTAGCTTTACTTTGGATGGGATGTGAGAGATCTTCACGGGGCACGAATTAATATGGTTTTTTTTTCCTTCAGTTTCTAGTGTGCCATTCATTTGTTTTCTGTCAGAGGTATTCTGTATACTTGTGGAAAGTTTAGACTAGCCATTTTTTGTTAAAGTTTTGTTTGTTTCACTTGCCAGAGCTCTGCTTCACTTCCTCCAGTTTTTAATGGGCTCTCCTGCTTTCTACCACCTAGGTGCAGTGTTTGAAGGTGCTTGGATTTGGATTGGAGCATTTTTAATGGGAGGTCATTCAGAGTTCACTAATGTTTGGGAAAGGAAAAGAAGCCTGAGAGAGGTCTTTCTGGGGCGATAATTATGGGCCTTCTACTGTAGTTCTCTATTGTTGCCACTCAAGATGCCCTGTGTCATGACATGATCATTCACACTAAGCTCTGCCATGAATCATGACAACGTCAAGAGAGAAGCTGGGAAAGTAAGCGAGGAGGTTGTTTTTCAAGGTAATACCATCTCTCCGAGTGGCCTTGAGACAGCAAGCATTGATTCGGGACTGTTTTGACTGGAGGTGCTGGACTTAAAAAAACGGATTTTTTTTTTTTAAAAAAAAAAAGCTCTGGTTTTAGATTTTAAAAGCTAAATTCATTGGCAAGCCAATGAGCTTAATCTTAGTTTTTTGTTGTCAATAATTCATGAATGGCACTTGAAGATATACCAGTTCAAAAATTATCTAGCCAGAGCATTTGGAGGAGGACAAGGGAGACGGGTAGAGGAAGAGAGACAGAGGCAGGCAGTGAAGGACTAATAACTCTTAGCTGGGTAAAGCGTTTACACATAACTTCTGGCTTTCTCTCAAGCAGAGCTTTTGCAAGGGATTTATAGGTCAGATAGGCTCAGCAGTTTCAGCCTCTTGCCCACCCTACCTTAACAAAGCTTGCGTGTGTTTGTACAGCTGTGCCTGTAGCTGTGGGAGTCCCGGGAATCCCACAAGCCTCCAGTTCCTCTACCTCCCCTTCGCCATTTACCGGCACACAAATGCACACAGAATCAAACTGTCTGACTAGCAGGTTAAAGGCTCACAACCCAAGCCCTGTTTATTTTCTTTGCTTGATTTCCTGCTGCTACAGGGAGTAAATGGCATTTTTCCCTTTGCCTTCTTTACCTGTTTGCCTCTCCTGTCTGCTGGAGAGTGAAAGAAACCATAACTTTCAGGGCCTTTGGAGCTTACCCTATGGGTAGTATTATTCCAGATCTCTCTCTCTCTTCCTCTCACCCTCTCACCCTTCCCTCCATTTTTCTACCCCAGATTTTTTTTTTCCTCCGGTGGGGGTGGGAGAGAAGGACTGAGGGAGCTGAAAGGAAGAACAACATCCTCTCATAGTTCTAGTGTAACCACCCAGAGTCAGGGTGTTATTTTAATTAGAGTCTAACCTTTTCTCTGGTAAAGTCAGTAAATGCTTGATGCCTCTGAGTCTAGTGGCAGTTAATATACCTTTTGAATCAGTGCCACAAACTACAAAGACTGCCATCTGGGGAGGTATTATATTTGTAAGAAAAAATAGTCAAGAATTTTTCTTAAAATTAGCTAGTGAATTCCAGTCCATCTGATACCTTTTCTTTTTTAGAAAACCTAACATGAAAACTATTTTCAAATTTTACCTAGGAACCTAACAAGGCCTGGAAACTTTGGGTTTCAGTGAAACATTATCTTAGCAAATGGCTAAAGAATATGAATGTTTATATTTGCCAAGTATTGTCATTCTTAGAATCTGAAGACAGTTTCATATACGCTTCAGATTAGAAAAATTAAACAGAAATTAAATTAAAATCCATCCAGCTGAGCATTTAAATTAAGAAACAAATGTAACAGTGGGACCATTAGGGGTGATCATTCAATCTCTGACCAGTCTTCCCCTTTCATCTGAGGCTGCATTCAAAATGATCAATTACCCCCATGATTTAAGCATCACTGACTTCTTAACCAAACCACTGAAGGAAAAGCAAAATCATAGGTTGGGGATTGCTGAATGAATGCAATATCAGATAGAGAGTCTAAGAAGTCAATTTAATATTAAATCAGACAATCCCCAGATTGACACGCTGTCTGGAAGTCCAATAGGGAGGTTAAAACCCAAGACTGGAATGATAGCATCTGAATAACTGGAAAGGAAAGCTTATTGTTTTGGGGGTAGTCCTGTCAGAAGTTGTTCCAGAAGGGACTGTCCTCTTTCAAAAACACTTCAAAAAACCATAAAATGTACACTCTGATTTATTTAAATATACTTAGAAGGAAGATTTCTGATATTATCCTTCCATTTGCAAAGTACCTTGCTTTGGTTGTTCTACTTTGGTGCTTTTAAATTGTGGAGACAGATTCAACAGAGAAAATGTATGTAGCCTCTCTACGAAGTATTCTATGTTATACTGGGCCCTACAATAGCAGTTTCCCAATGTTTAAAATGATTGTAGATTTAGACCACTGTGGGTTGCAGTAAAATGAACCTCAGAACAAATGTTCTGGCCTAAAAAGTATTCCTTAAAACTGAAGTTTGGCATTTTCTTCCCCATCAACACTTTCATCATCCGCTAATATTTAAAGAAGCCGTGGAAACTCTAAGCTCTTTTGGTAACTAAATCTGAAGAAATTGTTGTTTATAACAGTTGCCTAGAAGGAGTTTCACTATATGGAAATCACCACGATCATATCCATGTCCATTTTCCTTGTCGGGAGGTTGCTGATGTTCTAAGGCAGTTCGATTAACAGACTCCCTATCTCCCCTTCCCAGTACATATTTCACTTTGCTGCCTGATTCATTTTTCTAAAAAAAAGTTCAGGCCACATCACCCCTCTCCTCAAAAACCTCCAGTGGTTGTCCATTCACCTTCATATCAAACAGAAACTTCTTACCACCAGCTGTAAGGTACTCAATTGGCTCTCCCCCTCCTACCTTACCTCACTGCTCTTCTACTACAACCCAGTTCTTACACTCTGCTCCTCTAATACCAGTTTATTCACCACTCCCTCATCTCATTTTTCTCACCATCCATCTCTTGCTTACATCCACGGTGTGGTCTGGAACTCCTTTCTCATTCATATCCAAAAGACCACCACTCCCTCTATCTTCAAAGCTTTTAGTCCAATCCCAGCTTCTCTAAGATGCCTTCTCTGCCTAAGCCTTCACTTTCCAAATTTCTCCTTGCTTCTGCATAACTTCCCCTATTTATCCTCCCTTCTGCATCAACTCTGAACTTGGATTGGTAACCGTTTAAGCACTTTGTCAGTATCTGACAAATAATGAGCGCTTAACAAATACCATTATTGTTACTATTTCACCACACAGCATTTGTGTACAAATCCATTTACTGTAATATATAGTAATATATTACTGTATTGTAATATATTTCCCTTCTTCTAGTCTGTAAGTTCCTTCTGACCAGAGATTGAGTCTGCCTACTTTATTGTATTATACTCTCCCAAGTGCTAGTATAGTGCTCTGTCCACAGTAAGTGTGAAATAAATTCCATTGATTACTTTTATTAGGCTGATATTCTATGATCTGTATCAAAATAATTGACTTTTGTTCTCTTGGCAACATAAATGTTACACCGTGAGACTGTTGTGGGCAGGGATAGTCTTTATTTGTTGCTGAACTGTACTTTCCAATAAGCGCTCTGTAAATGCTATTGAATATGAATAAATGTACTTTACGAGTGAACTTTAAAAATATTTTTACTTTTCTTGGAAACTGAATCTAGAAGATTTTATATTAAGATTTTTTCATTTTTTCAAGTACCCTACTTTGCGTTTTCTTGTCTCTTACTCCTTTATCCTCCTTGTCCTTTCTCACTCATGAACACTTTCAGAATCTCTAGGTGAAGGTCTATCTAGATAGCTGTCTAAATCTCAAGCAATGCCAGTTGTTTGTCACCAAAAGAGCCTAGCCCTTCCAGAGGTTCCATTCCTTGAAGTATGATTGAAACCGTGCTCTTGGCCTTCCTGAAATAGTTTGCTTCCCTTTGCTGCCAACTCAGTGAGAGTAGGTCTTTTGAAATCTTCAAGCTGTTGGGAAACAAAATCAAAATGTCTCTACAACGTGTCTCGGTGTAACTCCAGGGTAACATTCTAGTCCACCAAGCATTTAGTTGTATTTTCAATGCCTTTCCCCTGCTAGGACAGAGACTGCCTGAACCTTATATGGGGAACACTGGTAGGAGCCCGAGAGTTTCTGGGTTAAATATTCACTCTGCCTTTTGAGTGGGCCTGATGCCAAAGGTTAAGGAAGTAAATTCATTTTGCAAGAATAACAGTATGCTAACGAAACATTATCTCTTGGAACAACCTCCCAATTTTCCAGCCAAAGTTGGGTAGAAATAATTAAAGGGGTTAAATTAAAATTTTAACTATGGTTTCATTAAGTCACTGATTAGCAGTATATTTTAGTGATACTTTCTCTGTGGGGAAACGTAACCTGGGTGGAAAAATGGTTTGAAAGAGCTAGATCATGAGGTTGGGGAGATCTCAAACAGCTGCAATTTTCAAATCTCTCCACCACCAAATCCTTCAAATGGAGAGGCAGAAGCAAGGGAGTGTTTGAAAAGTCCTTCCCTTCTGAAATGTACGAAACAGACTGAAGGGGCAAAAAACTGAGCCAATGGCTATTGTTTATTAGGAGAGCCTTGGGGAAAAAGAAGCAGGAAAGGAAAATCAAAAAAGTTCAAGATTCCCCCAACCCCTTCCCTGCCAACCTTCCCACAGGTCAAAGCTTTTCAAAGAACAAAAGAATTTCCCCCATTTTTTAAGATGTAATTTACAGAAAGAGGAGGGAGAAAGATAATGTCCTTTAAGTGGTAAACCCCTTATCCAGGCTACAGATCTTCCCCTTGTCATATACCTATCCATTTGGGGGAAGTATGTCCTTTGCAATCTTATTCTGGTAAGGAGGAGGAGAGGTGACAAGTGCAAAAAAGAGTTTTGACCTGAATGAAAAGAGAAAGGAACAAGAAATGGGTTTTTTAAAAAAAAGGGTTGGGGAAAACAAGAACAAAAGAGAAAATCAATATTCAGAAAACCCAGTGTGTCTCAATTACTATATCAATACATTTTGGCCTTGGGTCTAATGGTTTTGGCTCATGCAGTTTGACATTGAAATAAAGTCTGAAGAAGCAGAACTTTTCTAAATTCCTCTAAATTCATTGACAACATACTAGATACCTGTTATATTCCACTGCATTTGAGGTTGAATTAAGGAATTTCTGAAGTAAGGGATATCTAGAGAGTAAAATTAAGGAAAAGGTAAGCTAAATTCACAATGATTTATTCTTCTTATTATGAACAATAATGATAATATAGTGATATTTGTTAATGTTACCATATTCAAATAATAATAATGATAATATTTGTTTACCAATTACTATATGTCAAGCATTGTTCTAAGTTCTGGGGTAGATAGAAGTTAACCAGTGTGGACACAGATCTTGTCCCACATGGAACTCACGGTCTAGGTAGGAAGGAGAACAGATGTCGGAGCCCTAATTTAAAATGAGGAAAATGAGTACAGAAGAATTAAATGACTTGTCCAAAGTCACACAGCAGGCAAGTGACAGAATCCATGTCCTCTGATCCCCAGGCCCATGCTCTTTCCACTAATCAATCATATTTATTGAGTGATTACTATGTATGAGCACCTTATTAAGCTCTTGTAAAAGTACAGTATTGGTGTTGGTAGGCATATTCCCTGTCCACAAGGAGCTTACAGTCTAGATGGGAGACAGACATTAATATGAACTACAGATCTGTATCTCCTCTCAGGGTCGTACCTGGAGAGTTTCCAGTACTCTACCAGTCTCAGCTACAGGAGGGAGAATCAAGCAGAGGACTACCCATTTCATTCCTAGTTTGGGCAGCTGCTATGGAGTGGAAGGCCATCTACTACAAGACAAAGCTCTTCTGTGTTGGGCAGCAGCATCATGGGAGAGAGTCAAAGGCAGAAACTCAAGTTCACTGCGTGGAAGGAGGAATTGGTAACTCACTTCCATATTTCTACCAAGAAAACTGTATGGATACAGTATCAGAATAATTACAAATGGAGGTAGGGGGTTCTCAGAGATATGTGTCCATGGTGTCGCTATGGATCAGAGATGACTGGATAGCATAAGACAAGACAGATATGTACACCAGTGCTGTAGGGCTGAGGATGGGTGAATAAAGGGTGCAAATCCATATGCAAGACTGATGCAGAAGGGAGTGGGAGTAGGAAAAAGGAGTTAGGATTTTAATAAGGCTTTGAATGTGGGCAGAGTGATAGTCTGCTGGATATGAAGGGGGAGAGATTTTCAGGTCAGAGGTAGGAAGTAGGTAAGGGGTTGGCAGTGAAATAGAGGGAATGGAGGTACGGTAAGTACACTAGAATTAGAGGAGCCAAGTGTGTGGTCTGCGATGTAGTAGGAAATCAGAGAGACACAGTAAGAGGGGGCAAGGTGAATGAGTGACCAATGATTGGAGTTTATTTTTGATGTGGAGGTGGTAGGACAACCACTGGAAGTTCTTGAGGAGTGGGAAAACGTGCTCTGAATGGTTCTGTAGAAAAATGATCAGGGCAGTAGAGTGTACAATGAACTGAAGTGGGGAGACTGATAGAGTAACCGAGGCTGGATAGGACAAGTGGTTGGATTAACGTGGTAGCAGTTTAGATGGAGAAGAAAGGATAGACTTTAGTGATGTTGTGAAGGTTGAACTGAAAGGATTTGGGGGGTCAGATTGAATATGTGGATTGAATGAATGATTTGAGTCGAGGATTATACCAGTTACAGGCCTGTGAGGGTGATAGGGAGGGTGGTGATGGTCTCGTTGGTGATGGGAAAATTGGGGGGGGAACAGGGTTTAGGTGGGGAAATGAGTTCATTCATTCAGTCAGTCATATTTATTGAGCGCTTACTCGTGCAGAGCATTGTACTAAGTGCTTGGAATGTACAATTCAGTAACAGATAGAGACAATTCCTGCCCAACAGTGGGCTTCTGTTTTAACTGAGGCAAAGCCACTAGACTTTGTTCGTCTAAGCACTGTACTAAACACTGCAGCAGATATCAGATAAGCAGACTGGTTATAGTCTCTAACCCACATGGGATTAACAGTCTATGGGTGAGGGAGAACAGATAAAGAAATTGAGGCCCGGAAAAGTTAAGTAACTTGCCCCAGCTCACTCAGAAGAGCTGGGATTAGAACCTAGGCCTCATTCATTCATCTATTCAATTGTATTCATTAAGCGCTTACTGTGCGCAGAGCACTCTACTAAGCACTTGGTAAAGTGTAGTACAACAATAAACAGTGACATCCTGACCACAACGAGCTCAGATTCTAGAGTGGGGGAGACAGACATCAATACAAATAAATAAAATTACAGATATATAGGTAAGTGTTGCATGGCTGGGGAGGGGCAGGGAAGAACAAGTCAAGATGATGCAGAAGGGAGTGGGAGATGAGGAAAAGTGGGGCTTAGTCTCCTGACTCCTGGCTCTGAACACTTTCTACTAGGCCTGATGAGCTGAGCTTGGTTCTCCCTGTGGAAAAATGATTTATCCTCATAAATAAGTGGTAATCTTCTTCAGAGAGCTCCTTGAGGGCAGGGGATTATGTCTATTAACTCCATTTCTCTTTCCAAGTGCTTAATACCGTGTTCTGCCCACACAAGATGCTTAGTAAATAATAGTAATTGTGCAGTGGCAGAAGACTATTACAAGGAATTTCCCTACCCACCTTGAGTTGGGATGTCTGGGAGGGAGGGGTGTGAATGATGGGTAAGGAAGGAAAACTCCACAAGAGTATTTACATTTATCTTTTAGCACAGGGAACTTGAGAGCCGTGATATCAGCATGTATGAGTTTGGTTTATTTCACTTTCGTGGTGGAATTCTTAAGCTGTATGGAAGATGGCTAATGGTCTGATAATAGCGGTTGGTGTTTATTTCAGACAGTGGAATCAGC
Source organism: Ornithorhynchus anatinus (assembly GCF_004115215.2). Classification (NCBI taxonomy): domain Eukaryota; kingdom Metazoa; phylum Chordata; class Mammalia; order Monotremata; family Ornithorhynchidae; genus Ornithorhynchus; species Ornithorhynchus anatinus. Next base: position 60,875,371 of record NC_041735.1, on the reverse strand, counting down.
AGATTAAGGAGAAAAAGAGGAGGAACTTTGACAAGACAGTTATGGAGAAGAAAAATAGAGATTGCTTTGGTTTTAAAAGAAAACCAAAAGAAAAGCAGTAAGCCACCAGAAATTCATGAAATTTGATGTGATTCTTTTAAACCAGGCGAATTATTTGAAATGCACACAAGTAACGTATATGGGTCTTCCAGGACATTGTACAAAATTAAGTATCCTTTCATTTTTCTCAGCACAAATACAAAATATTTCTAAGAACATTCATCACTGGACTATTTTTGTAGGTGTGAATTTGGTTTTATTTCCCAGGCTTCTCTTCTTTGACCAGTCAGCAGGTTAGCCTGTTGATTTGACAACCTGTTTGTCTGCACTTCTTTAATCATGTCCCGTTTTTAAACATCAAAACAAAGGGGCATCCAATCTGAGGCCTTATTTTCAAAAGTCAGCCAATCTTTATTGGGATTGGCCCGAAGACCTATCCGCTGTTCCTCACTCAAAGGTTTCGGGAATTCATCACACATCCAGATCGTTCATTAATGCACTCCTGGCTCGGCTGCAAAGGCAATACTATACATTTGGAGGAAGGCAGAACTGAGATCTGAAATCTGATCTGTCTCTCTCATGGCTTTGAAAAATGAAGATAAACAATGAGGCATTTGCATTCTCTACAGCTCCTGACGAAATCCCAGCTCTCCCTCCCTCCCTCCCTACCCCTTGCCTTCTCATTCTGCTGCCCCTAGTAACACCTGCTAATGCTACCAATTAACCCAGGAGCTCTTAGTTACTCAATAATGAAAAACAGCTCACAATTTCATTATACTCAGTGTCAAGATGGCTCTCCACAGAATCTATTATCCTCCCTTCCACCCTGCTCCACTCCCTCACAAGAATAGGCAGTGGAATCTTCATAGTCCATGCAAGGCAGCCCCTGAAGTGATTTATAAAATCCAGGGCTGACCCAGAGGGCATTCCAAATGGCCACACAGGTGCAAGTGTGCAAGAGAATCATTTGTCTCCAAGAAGCTGGAGTAAGCAGGGCAACCCTCAATATTAAGTCAAATATGTCTGTATCAAGCTGGAACAGTTAAACCTCTGTGAATGGTTGAAAGTTGGAAGCTGATTCAGGAATTTGAAGCCTTGAATAGCATTTAGAACTGAGAGACTATAGGAAAGCACCTTCAAAAAGAATTTTAATTTCTAGAGGGAAGAAGTGTTGAAAATGGTAAGTGGGCTATACATAAGAGAATGAGGGATTTCTCTTTGCCGGAATTATACATCATAATATTTATTTTGCACATTCTGAAAGGAGTAAACCTTGTTGTTAATATTTCTGTGTATTATTTCAATTTGAATGTGGTGTTTTTTTAAATGGTACTTATTAAGCGCTTACTATGTGCCAGGCACTCTACTAAGCATTGAGATAGATATGAGCTAATCAGGTTGGACACAGTCCCTGTGCCATATGGAACTCAGTTTTAATCCCCATTTTACAGATGAGGGAACTGAGGCCCAGAGACGTTGTGACAGCAGACAAGTGGCAGAACAGGGATGAAAATCCAGGTCATACTGACTCCCAGACCTTTGCTCTATCCACTACACCATGTTGGTCTCATGAGAAAGAGTGTGAAATGGTGTTTCACCTTTGACAACATTAAAGGACAGAAAGAGGCTACTTACAAGTCTGATCTTCGAAAGCAAACACTCATGAATTATTTATTTATATTAACGGCTGTCTTTCCCTCTAGATTGTAATGATATGGGCAAGGAATGTGTCTGCTAATTTGGTTGTATTTTACTCTCCCAACCCCTTATATTTTACTCTCCCAAGCCCTTATTAGAGTGCTCTGCACATAGTAGGTACTCAATAAATGCCACTGATTGATTGGCTGATCAAGGCAAGCAAGTGGGAGCTCTAAGAACGTATCATTTCTGGGAAGCCATTTCTGACAATTTCTTAGGTAATCCCATCCAAAAGTCAGTTGTGTTTTTTAATGGTATTTGTTAAGAGATTACTGTGTGTCAGACACTGTTCCAAGCACTGGAGTAGGTACTTGCTTGGCATATAGTAAGTGCTTAACAAATATCATAATTATTATTAATTACTATTACAAGTTATTTGGGTCAGACACAATTCCTGTCCCTCTTGGGACTGTCTATGTAGGGAGAAGAACAGGTATCCCCATTCTGCATTTGAGGAAACTGAAGCACAAAGAAATTAAGTGACTTGCCCAAGCTCTCATTGGAGAATAATAAAATGAGATCTCTCTCTCTGTCAGTGAAGCATTAGCCAGTGATGTTCATGAGTTTTCCCTGGATGATCCAAACTGTTATACATCAGGGTTACTGCATCATCAATCAATGAAATTTAGTGGTTAATGGGTGCAAAACATTGTACTAAGCGCTTAGGAGAATAATAAAAATAGAGTGGGTAAACATGTTACTTTGCCACAAGAAACTGAAAGCTCACCTCCTTCAGGAGGCCTTCCTAGACTGAGCCCCCATTTTCCTCTTCTCCTCCTTCCCTCCCCAGTGGCCTCCCTCCCTCTGCTCTACCGCCCATATACACAACACTTGTGTATATTTGTACATATGTGTTATTCCATTCATTTTATTAATGATGCATATATATCTATAATTCTATTTATTTTGATGCTATTGATGCCTGTCTACTTGTTTTGTTTTCTGTCTGCACCCTTCTAGACTGTGAGCCCATTGTTGAGTAGGGATTGTTTCTATCTGTTGCCAAATTTTACTTTCCAAGCGCTTAGTAGGGTGCTTTGCACCCAGTAAGGGCTCAATAAATACGATTGAATGAATGAAGCTTCCATTTAGGAGGAGACTGTCATTAAAATACATAAATTATGTATTCTGTACAATGTTTGGGGTTGAGGCTAGGTGAGTATCAAGGGCTTAAATGGTACAGATTTAAGTGCCTAAGGGATGCAGAAGGGAGAGGGTGTAGGGCAAATGAGAGCTTAGCCAGGGAAGTCCTCTCCTGCTTTAAACACTTGACACAGGAAACAGCATAAGGAGCAAATGAGTATGCACAAGGCTTTGCTGGGTGGGGAAAGTTCCATAAACCTGAGGAGGAGGTAAAATAAATTCTAGAGCAACCCTAAAGGTAGGTCAGAATAGATATAATAATAATGATGGTGATCGTATTTGTTAAGTGTTTATTATATCAATGCTTAGCACATATCGCAAGCATCTTGGAGCACCTCAAATCCCTGAGTCCTTCCTGGGGACTGAAATAAGCTTAACTCTGGCTCCCAGTGTTGAGATTAGGTGGTTGGCTTTGTACAAAGCCTCTGAGAGTTTCTCTGAAAATAACTAGGTCAGTTAAACCCAACTGGAATGTTAGCCCCTTGAGGTCAAGGAGCTTGGTGACCAACTCTAATGTATTGTACCCTCCCAAACACTTAGTTCAGTGCTCTGCACACAGTCAGCACTCAATAAATATCATAGACAGATTGATTTGCAAAAACACTGAAGCAGTCTGCTCTGAGCCGGGCCTGATAGAAAAGCAGCATGGTATAGTGGATAGAGCTCGGATCTGGGAGTCAGAAGGTCATGGGTTCTAACCCTGGCTCCGCCACTTGTCTGCTCTGTGACTCTGGGCAAGATACTTCATTTCTCTGAGCCTCAGTTACTGATGCAACTGTGATAATACAAGGGATTATGCATGGCAGAGGAAGGAACAGAATACTTGCCCAATCAGAATTCAGATCTTACCTTCTCTCACAGCTCACTCTTTCCTACCTTTCTCCTGGCCACTACCCCAATTCTACATCCTTCCTGGCATGATCTTGTTTTTCCTTCCATGCTTCTTAAAATCCTAGTATACCTGCTTCAATGGAAAAAAATAGCTGTTGTTGCCATCCAATCCACTGATTTGGTTTTTACTTATTTCTTAGCTTGGTTTCTCCTAGAATAGCTTGCCCTGGACTCCAGTGATCCATTCAGTTATACCTGGGGTTGACATGGAAGAAGGGAAAGAAGATGAATCGTGATGAAAGAAAGGCAGACAGAGAGATGAAAGAAGGAGGGAAGAGCAGATTATAGGTGGGAATAATAGCTGTGCAATTAGTAATGGTCAGTAAATAGCAATGAATAATAATAATCATGACCTACTGGAAAGGCTATGGGCATAGGAGTCAAAAGACTTGGATTCTAATCCTTTCTCTGCCACTTGTCTGCTGTGTGACTTAGGACAAGTCATATAGCTTCTCTGGGCTTCAGTTTCTTTCTCTGTAAAATAGGAATTAAATCCTTATTCCCTCCTACTAAGGCTGTGAGCCCCATAGGAGACAGGGACTGTATTCAACCTGATTATCTTGTGCCTACCCAAGAGCCTAGTATCAAACTTTGCACAAAAGTCAGCACTGACAAATGCCACTATAATTATTATTTTTTTATGGTATTTGCTCAGGACTTTGTGCCAATAATAACGATGGTATTTCTTAAGCACTTACTGTGTGCCAGTCACTCTTCTAAGCTCTGGAGCCAAGCACTACCCTAAGTGCTGGGATAGATACAAGATAATCAAGTTCATTCATTCAATAGTATTTATTGAGTGCTTACTATCTGCAGAGCACTGTACTAAGCGCTTGGAATGAACAAGTCGGCAACAGATAGTGACAGTCCCTGAAGTTAATCACATTCCCTGTACTCTGTGGATCTCACAGCCTAAGAAGGAGGGGGAACATTTTACAGAGGAGGAAATGGAGGTACAGAGAAGTTAGAAGATTTACTCAAGATCACATAGCAGCTAAGTGGAGAAGTTGGAATGAGAACTTGGGTCTCCTGACTCCCACTTCTGTGCTCTTTCATCAAAGGCAGAAATGGAAAGGAATGAGGAATGGAAGAGTTGAAGACAAGAGGGTGGGGGGCGGTCAGGAGAATACTAAGTTCAGAGACAATGAGAAAGAACACATGGGAGGTCTCAGCCATGGGTCTTGAGATGGTGAGATGGGAAAGGCAGGAGAGCAGGGAGGGCTGGATAGGAAATGTCTTCCAACTCCATTGCACTGTACACCCCCAAGCGCTTAGTACAGTGCTCTGTACACAGTAAGTGCTCAATCAATATCATTGATGATTATGATATTCTGCCTCAGGTATCAGTGAATATATCCCACTAGATTGTAAATTCTTCCCACTAGACTGTAAGATCACTGAAGGCAGGGATCCTCTTTTCTACACTATTGGTTGATGGCAGGGAATGTTCATTCATTCAGTAATATTTATTAAGCACTTTGTGCAGAGTGCTGTAATGAGCCCTTGGAAAGTACAATGCTCCAATAAAGAGAGACAATCCCTGCCTACAATGGGGTTACCATCTAGACGGGGGAAGACAGACATCAAAACAAGTGAACAGGCATCAATATAAATAAATGGAATAATAGATATATACAAAAGTGCTGTGGGGTGGGGAGAGAGGGGGAAGAGCAAGGGAATGAGTTGAAGTGATGTGGAAGGGAAGGGAAATTGTCTACTAACTCTGTTGTACTCCCCCAAGAGCTTAGTATGGTGCTCTGCGTACTGTTGGGGCTCTATAAATGACATTGATTGATTGACTCAGGAAGGGTAAGAGAGGCAAAGAGGAATGGGAATAGAGAGAAGAGGGTGAAAGATAACGTAAAAAGGGCTATGTTTATAACACTGGTGTGCTGAGTGGCCATAGATAGCTCACTTTATATCTCCATGTTTCAGTTGCTTCACTAGTAAAATAAGGACCATAACTGCTCTCTCTACCCCTGAGATTGTAAACCCTATGGGAGACAGTGGTTGTGTCTGAACCGATTCTTTTTTATCTACCCCAGCGCTTAACAAATAGTAAATCATCATCAATAGTGTTTACTGAGTGCTTATTATGTGCAGAGCACCATACTAAGAGCTTGGGAGAGTACAATGCAATGTATTTGGTAGGTATGTTCCCTGGCCCAAATGAACTTGTGGTGTAGAGAGGTAGAGAGACAGTAACAAAAATACTTTGATCAAATGCAATATATACCTAATAGATTCTTAGTGATCAACATTTCCGATTTATTGCATGACAAAGATAAGATTAATTTCTGCTGGTGTTTTCTTCTCAAAGTCTATATACTCTAAAGACTTTGGTTAGCATCTTTCTCCTGAGGAGCTCAAAGCATACTCTAAAGGTCTTTGAATCCCCAAAACTTCACTGTGATCCTGGGTTAGTGGAAGTATTGGACATACATCTTCCAATTTCCAAAGGAACTGAGATATCTGGACTGATGACAATTCCACCTGGCTGTTTTGAATATTTTGAAAGTGTTGCATTATCATTTTCTTATATGTTTCACACAGTGGGATTGAGATGTGAAAAATCAATGGATGGGAGAAAGGAGCCATTGTCTTTGAAACTGCAAATGGGTCACCTACAGTGTGTTGTCTTGCAATATTACTGAAATGATTTTCCTAAACCAAGCCAGTAGGTTATTGCTGGAAATACCACAAATGAGTAGTTGACATTTGGGACTTTTAAACAGGCAACCGCCTGAATGTGCTTTCATTCATTTTCATTTACAAAGTTCAGTCCAAGGCTTTCAAAATCTTTCTTTGAAAATTAGAGCTGAATTGTTTGGATTCTATGTGGGTACACAGATTTGGATTTCATAAACTGAAGCAGGAACAATACCTCTGTTCAGCACCACCTGCATAATTTTAGATAACACTCAATATTCAATTGAGCAAGATTAATTCCAATCTGTCAGGGTAGTGTGGGCGACCCTGTAGCAGGAAGTGTTGTTTTTGGAACAATGTTAGCAGCCATTGCCATTTTACTGTCTCCTGACAGAAATTAATAACGAAGGCCTTATAGAGCAATTTATCAACAACCATTTGAATTCACACTCTTTCAGACTCCCTATCTCCAGACTAGGGAGTGAGCTCCCTGCCTATTTGTGTCAAAATGTCAGTGAAGGCAGAAACTGACCAGGACCCCTTTGGGGAGTAACGGATCTTAGTGACGCAGAGTTTGGTTAAACTCCTCCAGGGCTGGTCTTGAAAGGAGCTGGAAGGCCTCAGAACTGGCCTTCGACTGATCACAGAAGATATGGAAACACAGATGCAGCAGGCAAAGGGAGAGCAATCCTGGAAATTAAGTGTTTCAAATACACCGGAATTACCCCACAGTGAAGCAAAAATGCCAGGGTGGACTGGGGGAAATAAACAATCTGTTTTTAAATTAAACTGTGGAACGTCAACTGAAACTTCTGGAGAGGAGCCCGGAACTAGGAAGAAAACTAATTGTGTGTGCTGTCTGTCTTCCTTCCCTTAGGCTTCTCCATCATCCCCATCGCCATCCGTCAAAGGGCCCAGGGTCTAGGCCCTTCCGAAAGAGGTATCCATTTAAAATGAGGGTTTCTCCTTCCTTTAGCTAGAGTTCTGAAACCAAGGCGTACTGGACTAAGAATGTGTTTTTTCAGGGAAATCTAATCAGCTATGGCCCAAACATGTGATATCATACTCTTGAAACATTGACGTTCAACCAGTCCCCATTTGTTAGCTGTAAGAAAGAGTCAAGAGGACCGGCAAAGCCTCTTACATGATCATGATCAATCGATTAATCATATTTATTTAGCGCTGTGTGCCAGAGAACTGTACTAAACGCTTGGGAGAACATGAGATAAGAGTTGGAAGACATGTTCCCTGGAAATAAAAGAGCACTGCGATTTCTTATTAAGTGTACTGCTTTGATAGAGCAGATGAGCCCGAACTGACTGAATTATTTTTGTTCAAAATCTAACTCCATATATATATATATATTTATATTTATATATGTGTATTATATATATATATGTATATACATATATATATATTTATGGCAAAAGACAGCAGCACCTTTTGGTTCTAAGTGGGATTTTTTTTCCCTTGAAACATTAAAATTAACAACTCACAGGTGTGTGGGTGTTTTTTAAAAAGCAATCTCCTTGTATTTAAACGTGCACAGAATGATTTATAAACCCACATAACTTTATATTCAGTAACCCTTAAAAAGAATCCCCCCATGTCAACTCTATCCTCATTGTTTTTTTCAACCTCGGGGGCTGTGAAAAAAGAGAGCTTTATGGTCTTGTGGAAACTCTTAAAGCATATTTTCCAGTAGCAGGCTTTATTTTCAGCCATTTATCTTGAGCTGCTTCCTTTCTCTGAATGAGACTTCTGATGCTGTTTTGTGTGAGGGATAGCAGCGTGCTGACTGGAAGGACCTCAAGTTGAAGGAAAAAAAAAAACATCTTTGGTTGACAAAGAAAAATATTCTTTCTAATTCTGTCATGCATTTTCCAGGATAAGAATTTACGGGGGTCTGGACTTCCTGGCACTACCTGACATAACTTGCATTATTTGATCTCTCTAACCACAGCACCCAAAAGCTGCAAAGAATCAGTCAGGTAAAATCCACAAGTATTTTTTTTCCCCTTCAATGAAATTCATTGTGTAGGCGCATATGTTCAAGAGAAAGTGTGAGTTTTATTGCAGGTCAGAAAGGCTATGGAGTTCAAATCCATGATTCACAAAGAAAACACAACCCAAAGAGGGCTAAGGTTAGCCTGCATGATTAGGGGCTAAAAGGCCAGTGAAGACACTTTCTGCCAGGTAGCCAACAACAGTGGCTATAACAAGATGCTTGCTATCCGTATGTATGAAAAAGTAGCATCCTTAAAGGAACCTCAGCTAAATCCTCCCTGAACAAGGACTATGCTAGGAGTGTGAATCAGGGACTTCAGGTGACTCTGACTCTTTAATGAGAGATTCAGTAAACTCTCAGCTTCTACATTCTCCCCCATTAGACTTTACGCTCCTTGAGGGTAGGGCTCATGTCTACCAACTGCATTTTACTCTCCCAAGTGCTTAGTAGCATGTTCTGCACAAAGTAATCATCCCATAATGACAACTGAGTGATTAAAACTGTAAAATTCACTAAAGAGCAAGACAAGTACAAGAGCTAGGTCAATATCCCAGTCTGAAAACAAAGCAGAAAATATTTTGGTACTTCACTGTGTCCTAGGCTAAATGTTTCTTCAAAGATATGATGATAATGTAATTATTGTGGCACTTGTGAAGCACAGTACTAAGCACTGGGGTAGTTAAAAGCAAATCGGGTAGGACACAGTCCCTGTCCCATATAGGACTCACAGTCTTAATCCTCATTTTACAGATGAGGTAACTGAGACACAGTGAAGTGACTTTCCCAAGGTCACACAGCAGATAAGTGGCAGAGTCGGGATTAGAACCCAGGTCCTTATGCCTTCCAGGACCATGCTCTATCCACTAGGTCATGCTGCTTCTCTAAAATGCTTGTATCTTCAAGAATATTTTAACCAGTTGGAATCAGGGGCTAGAAGAGGGCAGATTTTAAATTCCTTGTGCACAAGATTATGTCTATTTACCATATTGTGCTGTCCTAGGCACTTAGTACAGTGCTCTGCACCTAATAAGTGCTCAATAAATATTGATTGGTTGGGCAGCTGCCTCGTGGACAGAAAGACCGAGTCCTGAGAGGGAGGGACTGCATCCTGGGCAGACGGGATGGTAGTCCATTGACCTCAGCCCTTTGCATGTTTTTCCTCAGTGGGTAATGAGGAAAAAGTCAGACCATCCAGCCTCAGCCCAAGAAGTTGAACACAGCATCCATATCCCTTGTTCAATCAATCTGTATTTATTAAGTGATTATTCTCTGCAGAGCTCTACCCTAAGCTCTTAGGAAATTAAAATAGAGATTTTTTAAATGGAATTTGTTAGCCGCTTATATTCACTGCACTAAAAGCTGGTGTAGATACAAGGTTGGACACAGTCCATGTTCCATATAAGACTCACAGTCTTTCCATTTTACAGGTGAGGTAACTGAGGCACAGAGAAGTCAAGTGACTTACTCTAGGTCACACAGCAGAAAAGCAATGAAGCCAGAATTAGTATCCAGATCTTTCTAACTCCCTGACCCGTGCTCTATTCACCCACACTCTATACTAAATGCTTGGGAGAATGCAATGCAATAGAGCTGATATACACAATGCCTGCCCTTGAGAAGTTTACAATCTAGTATGAGCAGAGGAGAACTATAAAGAGGGCCCAAAGACTAGAGTGGCAGGTGCAGAAGAAATAAACTGTGCAATTATTACATAAATAATATGTTCTCATTATTTTTACATTGCATCTCTATCCAAAATGGGTACTGAAAATTATTTCCTCTGGGAACGTCTCATAGAGTGGCTATTCAACTTTCTCCATAGCATTTGTGTACAAATTTGAATAGTTCCTTATAGTCTGGAATTTATATTAGTATTTGTCTTCCGTGTTATGTTGTAATCTTCTTGGGGGCAGAGATCGCATGATCTATTTTGCTCTCAAGTGCTTTGTGCAGTGCTCTTCGCATAGTACATACTCATTAAGTACTAATGACTGACTGTAAGCTCCTTTTAGGTGGGTATTTTGTCTTCTACCTCTTTTGAACTCTCTGAGCCCTAGTACAGTGCTTTGCTCACAGTAGATGCTAGATGAGTGCTAGAAGCAGCATGGTTCAGTGGAAAGAGCACGGGCTTGGGAGTCAGAGGTCATGGGTTTTAATGCCGGCTCTGCCACTTACCTGTCATGTGACTTTGGGCCAGTCACTTCACTTCTCAGTCCTCAGTTACCTCATTTGTAAAATGGAGATTAAGACAGTGACCCCCACATGGGACAACCTGATTACCTTGTATCTCCCCTACTGCTTAGAACAGTGCTTGGCACATGGTAAATGCTTAACAAATACCAAATTAACAATTCTATGCAAAGTGAGCAAGCTGGCAGTAGAGGAGGAAAGTGGATTGGCTGGACTGTATTAGGATATCAGTGAGTTAAGGTAGAAGGAATCGAGATGATGGAGTGCCTTAAAGCTGATGATAAAGAGTTTCTATTTTATATGGAGGTGGATGCCCAAACACCGAAGGTTCTTGAGGAATGGGAAGACATGGACTAAATGGTATTTTAGAAAAATGATTCATGCAGCAGAGTGAAGTATAGACTGGAGTCAGGGGGAGACCCAAGGCTGGGAGGTCCATGAGTCAGTAGATGCAGTAGTCAAGGTGGGCTAGGATAAATGCTTGACTCAGCATTTGCGTGAAGAGGAAAGGGCAGATTTTAGCAATGTAGTGAAGGTGGGACCAACAGGATTTGGTGACAGATTGAATTTGTGCATTGTATGAGAGAAATGATTAGAGAGTAATGTCTAATGTCAAAGTTACAGCCTTGGGAGATAGGATGGTAGTGGCGTTATCGGCAGTGATGGGGAAAAACGGGGGAGGACAGAGTTTGGGTGGGATGATGAGCAGTTCTGTTTTGGACATATTTAGTCTGAAGTGTCAGCTATTGTCCCTTCCTCTTAGTCTATGAGCCCTATGTGGGACAGAGACTGTGGCTGAGGTGATTATTTTGTACCTTCCCCAATGCTGAATACAGTTCTTGGGACACAGTAAGTGCTTAACACATACCACTATTACTAACATTATCAATATCATTATTAATATCATTATTATTATTATAATGATCAAAAAGTCTGATGATCAGTGGAGTAAGCTTCTTTAACTTTATCCTCACTTCAAAATGTCGCCAATTCCCATAAGCCTCATACTAAATTGTTCCACTCAGTGGCCTGACATCCTGGTAACCCTGGTCAGCCAACCCTGGTTGACCATCTAGGCTATGAAATATCCTGAAATGATCTTCCAAGGAAGAGAAAAGGCCATAACTAGAACAAGTTCCAAATATCTTCTGAAAGTAACAATTCACCAATCGAAATGAGATGGATTTACTTCAGAAGCCTGAGATTTGCATTTGTGAACTCGAAGCTCGGAGAAAACACTTGAGAACTGGTTGGAAATCCTCAGGACTGTTGAATCACATGAATGACATATGAGGGGTTTTCTTTATGGGTGTGGTCCTTAAGTAGCTGTGGTGAGTTTGTGCTGATTCACCCTACTAGCTGCCATACCCAATGTGTGAGTCAGGCAATGGAGGAAAATCAACTGCCATATTTTACACTGTAGAGAGAATGCCCACAGGGCAGATTTAAGAAGCCACATCCTGCCATTAGGGTAATGGAGAAGTAGAAAGAGGATGTTGCCATTTGAAATGTCTTCTTTGGAATATGTTCAATGCTCAACTCTGGGGTCACTTCCAATGAAACTCCGACTGAAATTTCCCAGGCCAGGAATGATTGGTCCTAGGATGAGGGAGAATTGGTTTAAATTTAGGGAAAGAGAAGGTAAAATGTCATATCTGGGAAAAGTTTGCACGTCAACGTATATGCCTTATCAGTTACCCGTTTTTCCATTTTTTCTCCTCCTAGCAGTATATAATTTCATGCCTGATTTCTCAGCTTGATTCAAGTTCACTGAGAGGAAGAAATGTGTCTTCTATCTCTATTATACTCTCCCAAGTGGTTAACATAGTGATCTCTACTTATTAGGTGCTCAATAAATATTATTACTACTACTTTTTGAACAAAGCTCTGCTCAGTTTCAGTGCTCAAGAATATAGGAAGATAGGAAATAATCCACAAGGAAGTGGTCTTGTAAGAAATCTTCTATAACTCTTCTGTAGAAGTCTTTTATAACGCTTATATAATGTTCATTCATTCAATATAATTTTTTGAGTGCTTATTGTGTGCAGAGCACTGTACTAAGCACATGGAATGTACAATTTGGCAACAGATAGAGATGATCCCTGCCCAATGATGGGCTCACAGTCTAAACGGGGGAGACAGACAGCAAAGCAAAACAGAACAAAACAAAAACAAGACATCATCAAGATACATAGAATCAAGGAGATATACACCTTATTAACAAAATAAATAGGGCAATAAATAATATATACAAATGAGCACAGTGCTGAGGGGAGGGGAAGGGGGAAGAACAGAAGAAAAGAGGGGGCTCAGTCTGGAAAGGCCTCCCGGAGGAGGTGAGCTCTCAGTAGGGCTTTGAAGAGGGGAAGAGAGTTAGGCGGATGTGAAGAGGGAGGGCATTGCAGGACAGCAGAAGGAAGTGGGCCAGGGGTCGATGGCGGGATAGGCGTGAACGGGGAACAGGGAGGAGGTGAGCAGCAGAGGAGTAGAGTGTAGTACAGGATGGGCAGTAGAAAGAGAGAAGAGAGGTGAGGTAGGAGGCGGCAAGGTGATGGAGAGCTTGGATACAATGTGAATTGTATCCATTGCCTTTAATATGCTGTGAATGAATTATTGCAATTTAAATTTCTTAATGCTTGGACCTGAAAGATGCACTGAAGTACAATTGTCAATCAATTGTATTTACTGAACACTTCTTATGTGCAGAGCACTGTACTAAGGGCTTGGGAGAGTATAGTGCAACAGAATTAGCGGACATGTTCCCTGTCCAAAATGAGCTTTCAGTCTAGAGGGGGAGACATAAATTAATATGAATAAATAAGTCAGTTATAATATAAAATTTAAAGATATGTACGTTAAGTGCTGTGGGGCTGGAGGTGGGAAGAATATCAAGTGTCCCAAGAACACAGATTGAGGTCCATAGATGAGTCAGAAGGAAGAGCAAGCCAGGGAAAACAGTGCTTAATCGGGGAAGGCCTCTTGAAGGAGGTGTGACCTTAGTAATGCTTTGAAGGTGGAGAGTGGTGGTCTGGCATATATAGAAGGGGAGGGTGTGGGAAAGGGGTCCCCAGCAAGACAGACAAGATCAGGGCACAGTGAGCAAGCTGGCGCTAGAGAAGCAGAGTGTGAGGGCTGGGTTGTAGAAGGAGATTGGTAAGGTGAGGTAGGATGAGGCAAGTTGACTGAATGCTTTAAAGCCAGTGGTAAGAATAATGAAGATAGAGTTTGAAATGAGATAATGGTTCCTTCTTTGTTCTAAGACATCTCATTTCAGGTCCCCTTCATGGGTGTTTGCCCAATCCCCTCGCCCCATTTTTGTGATTTGACTGTGAGCCCTGGAGGGGCTGGGCCCTTTTCTAATTCAAACCTGCATAATCTTTCCCAGTGCTTAGTACAGTGTTCTGCATACAGAAAGCACTTTATAAATACTGCTACTATCACCATCACAACCAGGTCTCTGAATGCTTAGAGCAACCCACTGCTTGCTTAACTGAAAAATAAAGAAAGCAAAATCACATAGCTATATAATTTGATCATAGGTTGTTTGATTCATAAAGTATCTGTAGAGCCATGAAATTCTGTCCTCAATCTTCTCAGATCTTTTCTTATTGGCAATTCCAGTTTCATATTGAATTGCAGCTGAGTTTGGGTGAGGGCCATCCTTTGTCAGGATCTGACTAGAATCAACTGTCTGACAAAGTACTTTGATGATAGCACTCTGACACTACAGAAGGAGCCACCGGCTTTCTGTGACCCCCTTTTTCCCCATTAGAGGGACTGATGGCTAATGTCATTGACCAGACAGACCCTGCTTTAGGTAAGAGCTCTGTGAGTCTGAGGCTATTTACTTGCTATCGCCATGTGGCCTAGTGAGTAGAGTATTACTTGCTGGTTGTGTGACCTTGGGCAAGTCACTTAACTTCTCTGGGCCTCAGTTTCCTCTTTGGTAAAATGGTGATTAAATCACTGTTCTGTCTCCTATAAGACTTTTGGGGAATAGGGACTATGTCCAACCTGATTACCCTGTATCTACCCCAGTGTAAATTTTAGTGTTTGGCACTTAACAAATACCATGATGATTATTACTGTAGTTGTCATATTGTGACCCACATTTTGGATATTAGGAATACACGCATAATTAGCAATTTCTGTTATAGCAGTCATAATGATAAGAAAATAGCCAATAATATATTCTGAGCACCTACTGTATACAGGGAACTGAACTAAATGCTCAGAAGAGATGTAGAATATGTTACATCTTCCCACACAGAGCTTATGGTCTAACAGGAGAGACGGACTCACAAAATTTACCATTAGAAGGACCAAGTGCCCTAAAACAAATGACACTCATTTTCTTGGCCCCAAAGGAGTTTTTTTTGCATACTTTTAGGAAGCCTTCACACCTTCTCATCTTAAACAGGCACACACAGATCATCTGCTACCCTACCTCAGATGTGTAGTGTGATGAAAAATAGGACTTTCTTCTTCGGCCCCAAAGGGATCAAATGCAAGAAGCAAACAGGCGGATAGTATCTGCTTCCCAGGTTATCTTAGTTTTGAAGCTCTGTTATTTCCTGCTGCAGAATCTCTCCTTTGGCTTTGGTGAAACATCAGAGTGGAGAGGGTGACCCTGCACACTTGTTTCAGATGAGTGTAAACAGAAGATGATATTACTTGTCTGAATGAAGTCGACTATCCCATGGAGGAGAATAATAGCTGTCTCCTAGCACTGTGTTTTCTTAAAAAGACCAGTGAGAACTTAAAAGTGGAAAGATCCAAAGACGAGGGTAAGAGTTGATTACCTTAAGGATTAGGGCCGTTACCCTGGTGAAGTCAGCAAATACCGTTTCCAAGCAATGATTTCAATGTCTCCTGAGTGCAATGAATTTCAACTGAGTGATCAGGAATGCGCCTTTGGGGAAGGAACCGAGGAGTATCATTTTATCATTTATTGTGATGCTTTGACTTCCAGAATAAGAGGACCTACTTTGTAAAGAGGCTACACACCACTGCAAAAAATACCAATACTTTGTCAAAAAATAGTCCAAGACACCAATTACTTAGTTCCTGTCAGAGATGACTCCATTTCTAAAGTTGTTTTTCCAAAGGGAGAAAGTTTGATTCATAAATAAGACTATTATCAGCAAAACTGCTTCCCTTGAAGGTCTGCTGAGTTTCTACGGCATCGGAAAAGCCGAATGACAGTCACTGAGGCTCACGAGGCATTATTTCACTGTTATAGCTGTTATTTATCAAAAATTTAGGAAGATATTAAAGACTCCTCAGATGGTTTATAGATGACTATAATTGTGTTCTTCAGAGAACTGCTCTCAAAATAATTCACTATAAACACACTGGAATCCCATAAAGCAGAGAATGTTTTAAGTTGAAATCCTGTAATGGCTATGACCTTTAACCTCCTGGTAACTGTTCCTGTCCTGGCTACTACACAATTGCTCATGAAAGGCCACAAAATACAGAAGTAAATGCGGAGGTTAACAAAGTTAGTGGACAAAACAAACTTGATACTGAGAATGAACTTTCACTGCAAGCAAGAAAATAAACACCATTCTCTGAGACTAACCTACCCGGAAAGCTTAGGATGCCTAAATATTACAAGTTCTTAAATGCATAATCTGTTTTGAAGAAATTTGTTTACTCTAACGGCTTTCGAACAGTGAGCCTTTATTCTCAAAAATTTTTGCCTTGGTGCATGAGATCATTTTTTTTTCTTTTGAAATTCCCACTGGCATTCACTATTTGGACAGCAAAAACACCCAGGGAGATTGAGTAGCATAAGAACAACTTTCCATCTACACTGAAATAGGTTAGCATATTTAAGTCCAAATCTTCTCTAGAAAATGCCTGAAAATCTCAACATTAGCTCTTGGGTCTAGAAAAATGATTTTTCCTTGATTTCTAAACCATCAGTTTGACGTGAAAGAGAAATGAGAAATCAATTTGAATTTTCCCATTCCTCTAACTTTGTTTCCCAGAGGCAAATACTCTGTAGCAAAACTCAGTAGAGTGGACTCTGCCAGGGAGAATTTTCCAGTCCTGGTGATGCTATTAACAGTTTATATTGCCTGAGACTCTGGGACTAGGAAATTAGCTGTTACTTAGTTTTGGCTGGCCGTTCTTTCGTTTCTGTGAGAACAACTTTTCTGTATTTCTTTTAATCAAGGTGCAAGGATTTAACAGCATACCGTATATGTGGTTGTCCTTTATAGTCAAAGCATGAAAGTGAAATTCACCGGCGAGTGCAGGTGTGGCTAAAAAGGTCAATGTGGGACCCAGCCATAATGTGCAAACAAAATGACTGTCCCTTGTTGTGTTGTCATGCTTCTTGTTTGTGGTGTCTGCTGCTGTCCTTTTATTTATTTTTTTGTGTGTGTGTCCTTGTCTCATTAGAAGGCTTTGCTTGAAGGGAGCCACTCTTTTCTTGATAGCAGTGTGCCATGGTGGTCGAGGCTTGACAACTGACTTCCAGTTTTCAGCTGAGATGCAACATTTTTTGAGATTTTGTTGAGCCATGTCCTTAAAATGTTTCTTCTGCTCTCTTACCAATGCAAAAATAAATATCAGAATGGTCTAAACATCTCCTGATTCCAAATCACCTGAGACGCATAGCCAAAATTGCTATTACAGTTTTCTAAAGTAGGACAATAGTGTCTTACTACAGATAGCTGACCATTCTAGAAAATATTGCAAGAAGTACCAATTTTGACATCTAAGAAAGTTTTATCTCTTAACCACTTTGTGTGTATTAAATTGATAAATGCAAATTTTGAGAGATCAGGGGTATTTTGCAGAAATAAACAGCTCTATTATCACAGCTGGGCCTCCAGGTTCAGCTTTAGCCTCTGACATTCCCTCAGGACCCCTCTGACCCAGTGCTCAAATGCAGCAGACAGTTGTCAAAGATGAGCTTTGATGGCTTCAAAGAGGAACGCCATAGGGAGCTGAAGCCTTGCACATTCACATCAATGAGAGCCCCAAACTGGCTCAGTTCGCTTTCTCCCCAGCAGGCCCGACACATACTGGTACAGGCTCCCCGCTGGCTGAATAGTCTCACTCTTGAACGAGGTAGTCCTAGGCCTTTTTTCTAGGAGATGTAATTCCTCTGAATTAAAGACTCTTCCCCTGCTGGACATTCGTGCCAACAATCTGTCCATCAGAGATATTGATCAATTGCTTATTGAGTGATGAGCCCTACACTCAGTCCTTGGGAGAGCAAAATATAGTTGGTAGAAACTATCCCTGCCCTCAAGGAGTTTACAGTCTAGTCAGGAAGATGGACATTAAGCTCAATTATGGGCAATAACGATAATAAGAATAATCATGGTATTTGTTAAGCACTTACTACATGCCAGGCACTGTTCTAAAGAACTGGGGTTGGTCACAGTCCCTGTCTCACACCAGCTTTACAGTCTTAATCCCCATTTTACAGATGAGGTGACTGAGGCCCACAGACGCAAACTGACTTGTCTAAAGTCACCCAGCAGACAAGTGGCAGAGATGGGATGAGAACACAGGTCCTTCTTATGTCCAGGCCCCTGATCTCTACCCACTAGGCCATGCTATGGATATGTACATAAATGCTGTGGGAATGGGACTACGTATGTGGGTGAGGCAGTAGGGAGGGCTTAGTCAGGGAAGGCTTCCTAGGGGAGGTATAATTTTAGTAGGGTTTTGAGAGTGCCGGTCTACTGGATGTGAAGCAGAAGGAGGCTCTGGGCAGGAGGTGGGGAGAGTGTGAGCCAGGGTTTAGTGGTGATTGAGGTGACAGTGAGCGACATTGAGCGAGTATGTTGATACTAGAGAAACAAAATGTGAGGGCTGTGTTATAGTGGGAGACGAGTGAGGGTAAGTTGCTGGAGAGAGCCTATTGCACTCATAAGTGAACTTCACCATCAGCGACATCTTTGAATACGAAGGACATATAAACATAAATCTGATAGAGGGTATGAATATATGAACATGAAAGTGGCACAACTAGTTTCTTATTATTTGGGCTTTATATTTGTCCATGACACCATTTTAAGGAAAAGTAGCATTGTCATACTGTGAACAAGACTGTGTCATACTAAACCTGAAAAGGCTCACGTTATTAGAAGAATGTTCCATATTGTTGGCATTCTAAACAACGTGCTTAGTGCATGAGCCTCGTGGTACAAGGATTGGGTTTGACGTCCTTATCTTGTACTCACACCATGCTTAACATATATCCATAATTTATTTATATCAGTGTCCTTCTCTAAACTGTAAACTCCTTGATGGTAGGGAACATGCCTTCCGACTCTGTCATACCGTACTCTCCCAAGTGCTCAGAACAGTGCTCAGCAAACAGTAGGCATTTAATTCATTCATTCAATTGAATTTGTTGAGCACTTACTCTGTGCAGAGCACTAAGTGGTTGGAAAGTACAATTCAGCAACACATAGAGACAATGCCTACCCAACACCAGGCTCATAGTCTAGAAGGGAGAGACCGGCAACAAAACAAAACAAGTAGGCAGGCATCAATACCATCAAAATAAATAGAATCATAGATATATACCCATTAATAAAATCTAGTAATAAATATGTAAAAAAAAGTACACAAGTGCTGTGGGGAGCGGGAGGGGGAAGAGCAGAGGAAGGGAGTAGGGGCAATGGAGAGGGGAGGAGGAGCAGAGGGAAAGGGAGGGTTCAATCTGGGAAGGCCTCCTGGAGAAGGTGAGCCCTCGAGCATTTAATAAATAAGAATGATCAACTGATTTACACAATTCTTGGTTATTTTAGTCACTTCACAGAGAACACTGTGAAAAAGTGTATTATGGTAGAACTGAGTGTATTTCTCCATTGTCCTCTGGATAAAAAATAGTCTGTTCATTCATTCAATAGTATTTATTGAGCGCTTACTATGTGCAGAGCACTGAACTAAATGCTTGGAATGTACAGTCGGCAAGAGATAGAGACAATCCCTGCTCAATGACAGGTTTCCCTAAAACATCCACATCTCCACCCACCTTACCTCTACATTGAAATAGGAGCCTTCACTTCTGTTACTGGTATATTTCAGAAGAAGTAAAATGGTCTAGGACACACAGAGGTAGCAGTAGAACAATTTCATAAAAACTACACATTTGGAGATTTTTGTTGTTGTGCAGAAAATAATGTTCACTTGAAAGGGAAAGTGGAAGCAGAGCAAAATGATGAAATCTGATAGCCTTACTTTTAAATAGCCAGTCATTGTGGTGTGGTTCATTCATTCAATCATATTTATTGAGCATTTAACTGTGTGCAAAGCACTGTATTAAGCACTTGGGAGAGTACAGTACAACAATGAACAGACACATTCCCTGCCCACAACGAGCTCATGATCTAGAAGGGGAGCTCACAGCTAGTCTTACCTTCTGAAACTCAGCAAAGTTCAATTTTTACCTACTACAACTTGCTAATTGGTTATTGGGCCTCTTAACTCAGTTTGCTTGCAACTAAATGTCTTACTTGCTGTTGTCAGCAGTCATTCTCAAAGCAATAGTATTAACTGGCAATTTTATACACCTGCAAAGTTCATTTAATGACTAGAATTGCAAATGCTGCAAAATTCAAAACTATATTTAAGACATTTGGCATTTAAATATTAACCACAGCTGCTTAACACTTTATCAGACTGAGTATATGTATATACACACACATACACACATATAATATGCATCCCGAGGAGTAGATATGATGGATTGTACTTCCATGTCAAGTGGCTTGATTTGCGGGAAGAAATAACCCAAGTTATTGCGGAATCGGGCAGATTTAAGGAAAGTTGCATGGTCAGCAAATGTTCAAAAAAATCACATTTGGCAGGCCACAGGACCTTAATTAAAGTCAATGGAGAATTGGAAAGGGAAGACATGCATAAAGGCCGTTAAAGAAAGACAAAATGGTTGATTATTTTTCTAGGGGCTTTTACTCTGATGGATCGCCCTGCAAACCCAGACTAAGCAAAACAACTGACCTGTGGTGTGTTCGGTGGATGAATCAACCCTCGTTCAGACATGTCTGTCTTTTTTTCTTTTTTTCTTTTTTTTTTTTGGTGGCTGAGTGTCAGGGACTCAGTGGGAGAAACTCACCTCGGCCACTGACTGGTTTGCTGAAAGGACTCTCACCTCAGTTTCCCATCCGGTCACTCTACCCAAAGCCAAATTCTCATATTACGTTGATGGAGAAACTGAGGCAGACAGGAGTCACCCAGCATGTTGACCCAGCAGGTCGGTATTCAATCAAGGAGATGAAAGTTAAACATTTAGCCTGATGCTCTACCCAGACCTCCAATCTCTCTGCAGTCAGAATGTTTTCCTGACCTCCCGTGCTTCTGATTCATTAAATGCCAAATCCTTTAGAAGACCTTAAAAGAACCCAACATTAAATAGCTTCTTGCTTAGTAAATTTCAGGGAGAGACTTGCAGTGATCCCATTCCTTCCAAAATATTCTCTACCCAGAGTCCCTTCCACAAAATGATAAGCAAAGCGGTAAATACTTCAAAATTGCAAAGAATGATTTTTATGCACACAGAGAAGAACGAAGTATCCAAGGTCTTTGCAGCAACTCTTACAGTGGTGTAGGATTTCAGTCAGAAATGTCATCTTCACACACAAAGAACATCTCTCCCTTTCTTGATTTTACATTCTCTCTCTTTTTTTCTCTCTATTATTAATGTATGGTATCTGTTAAATGTTTTACTCTGTTCCCAGTGCTGTTCTAAGCTCGGGGTAGGTACAATACAATCAGGCAATTCCTATAACATATAGGGCTAATTGTGTAATGGGAAGGGAGAATATATATTTAATCACTCTTTTACTGTTGTGGAAACTAAGGCATGGAGAATGTAAGCGTCTTGCCCAAGGTCACACATTTTCACACTGAAAATTGGGTTAGAATTCAGGTCTCCTACTTTCGTCTCCTACTCTCAGCTTGCAATGGCACACTGTTTCTCAGTGTTTGCAGGATATCAGATTTGGTCATTCCTTTTTTTTGTTGTTGTTGTAAGATTAATGGGCATAGTGAAAGAGTCTAGCACTTATTCCTTAATAATGATACTGATGGGCAATCTTGGATGTGAGAGAGAAAAATGATATTTTGAGACCTCATATGGCAGCAGCTTAATGGGAAACAAAGTAGTTTAGGGGAAAGAGAGGGCCTGGGTTCTAATTCAAGCTCTTCTACCTGCCTGCTGAGTGACCTTGGGCAAATTCTTAACTTCTCTGTGCCTCGGTTTCCTCATCTACAAAATGAGGAGTTAGTTCTCCCTTCTACTTAAACTGTGAGCCCCATGGGGGACAAGGGCTGTGTCCAATCTGATATTTACTCCAGTTCTTGGTATAGAGCTTTGTGTTTAGCAAACTCTTATCAAATTACACAAGAGATATGATTATTACTTATACGTAGTACCTCACCAAAGCTATTCAGTTTTGAAACATTGTTTCAATCAATCAGTACCATTTATTGAGTGCTTACTGTGTGCAGAACGCTGTATTAGTGCTTGAGAGGATGCAATACAATGGAGTTGGTAGGCACGTTCCCTGCCCGCAATGAGCTTACTCTCTAGACAGGGAGACAGACATAATTTATAGATAGATATGTACCAAAGTGTTAGGGGGTTTAGGGTGGGGTGGATACCCAGCGGAAAGCAGCATGACCTAGTGGAAAGAGCTTAGGAGTCAGAGGGCCTGGGTTTTAATCCCAGCTCCGCCGCTTGTCTGCTGTGTGACCTGGGCAAGTTAGTTCACTTCTCTATGCCTCAGTTACCTCATTTGTAAAATGGAGATTAAGGCTGTATGCCCTCTGTGGGACAGGGACTGTGTCCAACCCGATTGTCTTGTATCCACCCCAGTTCTTAGTACAGTGCCTGGCGCATAGTAAGTGCTCAACAAATATCACAATTACTATTATTGTTATTATGCATGAAAAGCACAGATCCAAGTGCAGTTTCACCTGCATATCAGTTCCAAATCAGAAAGAGTCTGATTTGGCCCCGAATAACCTGGAAGTTCATGTGAATGGGTCCTGAGATAAATTTAGAGGTTGGAAATGGAGGACTATGCCCAAGGAGAGTGGGTGTGAGAGCATAACATCAAATTATAGGCTAGATCAATCTGCCGTCCATCCAATGTGAGTCAGCCACTATCCCACCACTTCTCCTGCTGACTCCAAACTATGGGAAAAACTGAAAAAACTCTCACTTCAGGGATTCCATTTGGAGATGTAAATCTTTCAAACCAGAATCTGTGGTTTGGGTGTGGAACGGGTAAAACCTTGCTAGAGGGAACCCAAAGTCCTTGGCTCCTGGGTGTGGTGCTTCTGTGTGGTTGGAAGAGGAGCAGTGAGTGTTAATATTGGAAGGTTTTCAGGTTAGATTCCCTCTGGCCATCAAACTGTCAGGATCTCTGCCCTCTTTCTACAGGGAGCCTTGGTGGCCGCTAGCTGGACTTAAGGGTTCATTGCTCCTTCCTGCCCCAAGGTGAGCTATCTCAGGCAGGTGCAAGATTGAGGTCTCCATCTGCTGCTCCTCTCATACTCTGAATCCCACTTGCGGTCCAGAGGGCGACTCGGTTTTCTATAGTTACTATTTCGTTTGGGCCTATGGGGACCTGCGGCTTTTGCTAGAAATGGCTCCGACCAATAAAAAATAGTTGAGCTTCTGCAGCCTGGCTGCCACAGCACCTCTGCACAGGACAACTTCTCGCCATCGCCTCTATTGTTGCTACTGTTTGCTGAATCCTAATCCTAACCATAAGAGAACCCAGATGCGTGACCCAAAGCCAAACCAAAATTAATCTTCCCTAGGCCTCCACGGACCCGGCCTGACTTTGACTGGTTGTGCATATGTGTAAGGCGAGAGCTGTTCTTTAAATCTCATTTCATATCACTTCGTTTGCTCCATGCCTCTGCTGAATATTGATTGGGTCCTGACGGACCTTCGGCTGAGACCTTAACATTATGCTTGGTTTTGACCTCCATGGCCTGTTGGATATTAACATTGTTTAAAGCGTAGCTGTCCCTTTGGTTTGACTGCAGAAGGAATGGAAAGACCACTCTTTCAGAGAAGCGGCATGGCCTAGTGGAAAGAGCATGGGCCAGGGCATCAGAGGACAAGGGTTCTAATCCTCTCTTGCTGCAGCTTACCTGCCTTTTGACCTTAGGCAAGTCACTTTACTTCTTTGCACCTCAGTTTCCTCATCTGTAACATGGGGATGAACAACCTGTCTTCCTCTGACTTAGAATGTGTCTGACCTGAATATCTTTTATCTTCCCCACTGTAAAACCTCAGAATGTACGGTCTTTCCCGGCTATTGCATCATCCTATCCTGGACAAAGCGTGCCAGTCCCCTCTCTCTCCTATTTTTGCTGACCATAGACTTTTCTCGATTCTGCTTCACAAATGAGTCTGGGTTTTTCTCTTAACTCTTTATTGGAATGCACATTTATTTAACTCCACATGGGAAGAATCCCCAACAAACTCTCAACTGGGGTTCTTGCTATTGCCTATTCTCCTCCATTAGTTTGTAAGCTCTTGGTGAGTAGGAAACTTAGTTCCTCTCTGACTTTACTTTCCAAGAGCTTAGCATAGTGCTCTGCACCCAGTGGACCCTCAATAGATACTACCACCTATTTGTTGCAGAATTGTACTTCCCAAGTGCTTAGTACAGTGCTCTGCACACAGTAAACCCTCAATAAATATGATTAAATATATGAATTTTCAAAGCTTATTTTGTAAAAAGCATCCTCTGCTTAACAGTGACACTAGCTATATCCCAGTGGCTCCTGCACTCTTGAAAAGTATCATCATAATTATCAATATCATTAATTTTGTGTTCACCAACCAATTTATAATAAACAGAATTCCTTTCCACAAGGCTGGAGATTCAGTATTGTTCCTATTTTGTAATAATAATGGTATTTGTTAAGAGCTTACTATATGCTAAGCACTGGGGTAGATACAAGGTAATCATGTTGTCCCGCATGGAGCTCACAGCCTTAATCCCCATATTACAGATGAAGTAACTGAGGCACAGAGAAGTTAAGTGGCTTCCCAAAGGTCACACAGCAGACAAGCAATAGAGCTGGGATTAGAACCCACGTCCTCGGACTCCCAAGCCCATGCTCTTTCCACTGAACCACACTGTTGGGGATTCTGGCCAGGTGGAGTCAAATAAATGTGCATTCCAATAAATCATTAACAGAAAAGCCAGGACTCATTTGTGAAGCAGAATCAAGAAAAGTCTATGGTCAAAAATAAAGGATAGAGAGAGGACTGGCACACTCTGTCCAGCCAGGATGATGCAATAGTTGGTAAAGACCATATATTCTGAGGCTTTCCAGTAATGAAAGTAGGATGTAAGGGTTGAATGACTTGCAGTCCTCTAGACTGTAAGTTCACTGTGAGAAGGGAACATGACACCAACTCTGTTACAGTGCATTCTCCCAACTGCTTAGTACAGTGCACTGCATACAGTAAGCGTTCAATAAATACGATTGATCGACTTCCAATTATTTCATTCATTCATTCAATAGTATTTATTGAGCACTTACTGTGTGCAGAGCACTGTACTAAGCACTTGGAAAGTACAATTTGGCAACAGAGACAATCCCTCTACACACACACACACACACGCACAACCCCCTCCCCACCCCCCCCCCCCCCCGCCAAAAATCACCAATTCCCCTAATTCTGTTTTGGAGGGAAAGGCTGTGCTTACTATTCCAGAGACCGCCCCCCACTTTGAGGTGGTGGGCTATAACCCTTAGCTTGGTTTTTTGCTTTTCTTTTGAGTCACAACCCAATGAAAAATCACTGGGTAACCTAAAACATTTCAATTTGCATAAAAGTCTTTGGGTGGGATTATGTTTGTCCCTGGGTGTCCTATCAGATCTACCAAGCCCTAGGGATTGAATTACAACCTGCTAAGGACTGTTATTGACACCCGCCAGTCATATAATGCAATCTGCTTGGCACTGGCCCCCCTCTCCTTTCCCCATCTTGAGAATCAGTCATATGACACAATGCACATTCATCCCAGAAAATCATAATGATAATTGTTAGTATTTAAGTGCTTACTCTGTGCCACACACTTTACTAAATTCTGGGGTGGATTCAAGCGTATCAGGTTGGACATAGTCCCTGTCCCACATGGGGCTCATGGTTTCAATCCCCATTTTACAGATGAGGTCAATTTAGGCCCAATAAAGGGACTTGCCCAAGATCAGACGGCAGCCCAGTGGAGGAACCGGTGTTAGAACTCATGACCTTCTGACTCCCCACCCTGTTCTCTATCCACTACACCATGATGACGTCTCCTGAGCCTGTGCCATGAGACTGTCCCTGGGAGGACCCTGGGGCATCTCTACTTTCAGACAGTCAGTTAATTGTATTTACAGAGCATTTGCTGTGTGCAGAGCACTGAACTAACTGCTTGGGAGAGTACAATATAATGATATGCTTTTCTAGTGTCTGCTCCTCTGCCTCACCATCATTCTACCATCTCCAGAAATCTTATTATAGTGTTCTACACACAATAAATGCTCAGTAGATACCACTGATTGACTGATTACCACAAAGCTCACCCAGCAAAACCAAACTTCACACAGAAGCCCTGTGATGATGACAGGATACGGCAACACCACAACAGAAGCATCCTGAATTGGAAAGACCATGTCATTCTTTCTGAAAATAGGGGATTTTTTTTTTCTAAGAGGTTTTGAAACAGGAAAGAAAGAGCTGTGATTACAAGAGAAATTTTAAAAAAAAGCAAAAACCTCATTCCGATTCCGTTTTGAGATACTATTTCTGATATCATATGAGTACCCAACATTCTCCTATAACCACAAAGCTCAAGTCCCAAGAGGCTCAGATTCTAAAGCAGAAATTCAGTTCTTTGGACATTCATTTTTATTTCATCACTTTGCTGACCGCTGTCCTAGTGAAAATTGTCTCTCTCACAAGCCTATTAATGTAGTTCTTTTTTCTCTTTAAATTGAGCTCAGTTCTGGATTTGAAGGCTCTGGACCTGTAGGAATTTGGGTGCTTCCAATAATAAGATTTTTCAAGCAGAGTTAGCCCTGGGTTTTCAGGGACTTTGATCTACATGTTTTCAGGCAAAGAAAACAATTCACAGTAACCCCAAATAGCCACTTTTGGTAAAGGATTAATGTCTAATGTTATGCATCTGGCATTCAGAGATTCAATACTTGAATATGATACTGAATATTTTTATATTTCAAAGGTTATCTTATGTATTACTAATAATCACAGTGACATTTGTTAAGCTCCTACTATATGTCAAGCACTGTACTAAGCGCTGAGGTAGATTCAAGATAATCAGGTCCCACTTGGGGCTCACAGTCTAAGTAGGAATCAGCATAGCCTAGTGACAAGAACATGGGCTTGTGAATCAGAGGTCATGGGTTCTAATCCCGCTTCTACCACCTGTCTGCTGTGTGACCTTGGACAAGTCACTTAACTTCTCTGGGCCTCAGTTACCTCATCTGTAAAAACGGGGATTAAGACTGTGAGCCCCACGTGGGGCAACCTCATTACTTTGTATCTACCCCAGCACTTAGTACAGTGCTTGGAACATAGTAACCACTTAAAAAATACCATCATTATTATTTGGAGGGAAAACAGGTATTGAATCTCCACTTTGCAGATGAAGGAACTGAGGTATAGAGAAGTTGTGTGTCTGGCCTGAGGCCACAAAGCAGATATGTGGTGGAGCTGGGATTAGAACCCAGGTCCTCTGACTCCCACACCCGTGTTTATTCCACTAGGCCATGCTGCTTCTCCAAGGTGCTTTATTTCTAAGTAAAATTATTTCTTAGGATGTAGAGCTTACCACCGTCATTATCATCAACAACAGGATTTTGTGAATGCCAACTGTATGCAGAACACTAAGGCCTAGAGAACATATTAAAGAAGTGAAAGGAGAGGGTTGTCACCGCCCTCACAGCTCATAATGACGGAGACATATGGATATTCATGGCCAAATATGTCACAGGTGAAAGAGTTAGAATGCAGATACAAGTGATTAAAAAGATCAAACATTGAAGTGGATCGCAAAGAGAGAAATGTGGATGCTAAGGTGACTGACAGGGTTGAGGATTAGGATTAGTGGGAAAGCTTCTAGGAAAAATAAGACTGAAGTGAGGAAGGAAATGTTTTGACGGATTTGTTGGGCGAGGAATTTCTATGTCGGCAGGAGGGGAAGCATTTAGTAGTGAGTCAGAAACAGGAGAGTCATGAGTAAGGAATACTTAGAAGGCTAGCACAGGAGAAGTGAAACATGCAGATGGTGATGTAGTGGAAGAATGATAATAATTATAGGATTTGTTAAGCACTATGTGCCAAGCACTGTACTAAGCACTGGGATGGATACAAGTTAATCAGGTTGGACAATGTCCTTGTCCCACATGGGACTCACACTCTCGATCCCCATTTTTCAGATGAGGCTACTGAGGCCCAGAGAAGTGAAGCGGTTTGCCCAAGTTCACAGGATTTGAACCCATGACATTCTGACTCCCAGGCCTATGCTGTATCCACAATGCCATGCTACTTGGAAGAAGTGAGCCATTAGGGAAAGGAGAGACAGCTGTTAGAAGTTAGCACAAATCAATTAGTCAAATGTATTCATTTCAAACATTTATTCAGCACCAACTGTGTGCAAAGCACTGTAGTAAGCACTTGGGAGAGGTCTATATAACAGGAAGAAGATACATTCCTACCCACAATGAGTCCACAGTCTAGAGAAGGAGACAGACATTAATATAAATAAATAAATGGACAAATACATTAAATAAATTTACAGCTATATAAAGATATATATTGAGAACTTACTTTGTTCAGAGCATTGAACTAACCGCTTGGGAGTGTACAATACAACAGAGTTAGCAGACATATTCCCTGTCCAAAAGAAGCTCACAGTCTAGAGGGGGAGACAAACATTAATAGAAACAAATAAATTATAGATTTGCACATAAGTGCTGTGGCACTGAGGGAGGGATGAATAAAGGGTGCAAATCGAAGTACAAGGGTGATACACAAAGGAGTGGGAAGGCCTCTTGCAGGAGTTGTGCTTCTGGTAAGGCTTTGAAGGTGGAGAGAGTAATCATCTGTCCAATATGAAGAGAGGGAATTACAGGCCAGGGGCAGGAGGTGGGTGAAATAGATTGAGGTGTAGTAAGTAGGTTGACATTAGAGGAGAAGAGTATGTGATATGGTCGAGTACTTTAAAGTCTACAGTAAAGCATTTCTGTTTGACGCGTAGATGGATGGGCAACCACTGGAGGCTCTTAAGTGGGGAAACATGGGATGAACAGTTTTGTAGAAAAACGATCTGGGCAGGAGAGTGAAGTATGAACTGTAGTTGGAAGAGGCAGGGAGGTCAGCAAGGAGGCTGATGCAGTAATCAAGGCTGGACAGGATAAGTATTTAGATTAACATGGTAATAGTTTGGATGGAGAGGCAAGGGTATATGTTAGCAACTTTTTTTTTTATAAATGGTATTTATTAAGTGCTTACCCTGTGACAGGCACTGTACTAAACTCTGGGGTAGATACAAGATAATAAAATTGGACTCAGTCCATGTCCCATGTAGGGATCCTAATTATAATCCCCATTTTACATTTGAGATAACTGAGGCCCAGAGAAGTGAACTGACTTCCCCAAGGTCACATAGCAGCCAAGTGGCGGAGCCAGAGTTAAAACTCTGTCTTCTTACTCCCAGGCCCATGCTCTTTCCACTAGGCCAAGCAGCGACATTGTGAAATTTGAACCAACAGAGTCTCCTGACAGATTGAATATGTGGGTTGAAAGAGAGAGACGAGTTGAGGATAACACTGAGATTAAGGGCTTGCAAGACTACTACTATTCACTCCCATTGCTTGGGCTAGGATCCTGCCAATAACGAAGAGTAGTAAGATCCCCTCCGCCCCCCGCTTAGATCTATCTTCTTTCTTTTTGAAGAAAGTGATAGTGGTATCATGTTTGAACTCCTTGGCACGTTAACTAAGAGTCTGTGCAGGAAACTGAGCGGAAAATCTGGTCCCCACTCATGCATCTTGTCAGCTCAGCCCGTAGATCAGGGCTTCTCACTCTATTTCATATTGAATGGCTTTAATGGGAGTTAAAGGCATGTCTTCATAGAGCATCATCTCCAGTAATAAGTGTGCTAAGAGATGATTGAAGTATTATCACCTCCTTATAATTTCCTTCTATATCTCCATTATGTTGTAAGTTCCTTGAGAGCAGAGATGATAATAATTGTGCCAGTGACTGTACTAAGCACTGGGAAAGATACAAGACAAGGTAGATACAAGACTGAGATAGATACAAGGTCCCATAGGGGGCTTACAGTCTAAGTAGGAGGGAGAACAGGAATTGAAATCCCATTTTGAAGATGAGGGAACAGGGGCACAGAGAATTAAAGTGAGATGCCCGAGGTCATTCAGCAGGTAAGTGTTGCAGTCGGTGTTAAAATCTAGGTCCTCTTACTCCCAGGCCCACATTCTTTCCACTAGGTTATGTTGCTTCAGAGATCAAATCATTTACCAATACGTTTCTCTCTCAAGCACCTTGTATAGTGCTCTGCACACATTAGGTGTTTGATAAAAGCGATTGTTTGGGCTAATGAGAGTGGAGTCATCTCTAGTCTTCAGGGATGTCATGAACAAACAACTTCCATCCTTGACATCCAACCAATCAGTCAGAATGAATAACCGTGGTATTTGTTATGTGCCTACTATGTGCCGAGCAATGTACTAAGCACTGGGGTTAATATAATATAAGCAGATTGGACATAACTCCCTGTCTTCTATGGGGTTCTCATTTTAAGAATGTTGTATGCTTCTTAGC
Source organism: Ornithorhynchus anatinus (assembly GCF_004115215.2). Lineage (NCBI taxonomy): Eukaryota > Metazoa > Chordata > Mammalia > Monotremata > Ornithorhynchidae > Ornithorhynchus > Ornithorhynchus anatinus. The sequence goes on along the minus strand of NC_041735.1, from coordinate 60,844,868 downwards.
CTGATCTAAATTCCATGGCATTGGCCTCGAAAAGCAATTCTCCCATCAGCATCATGAGGATCTGCACAGTGTGAATACATTCTTCAGTCTCTGAAAGATTTTATTCATTTGCAGGTCCTTGTGGGTTCTTCTGACAGCACCTGCTGTCTTAAAAGGTCAAAGTAGTGAATGACTTGTAGTTACTTCTTGTAAGCATCAGTCAAATTGATTGAAGCAAATGGAGTTCCTTGTCCTGATAGAGCTGCATTGATGATGTCATGAAGTTTCAATAGTAATCACCATTCTCCAAGAGTTGGACATTCATCCATTTGGATGGCACATGCGTGGATTTATTATTAATAAAAGTTTGAAAAATATGAGGTGATTGACAAAGCACAAGGCCCACAGGGAAACAGAACTATAATAATATTTTAGTTCTTGCTGTTGGGAAAGAATCAATAAGGTGCCACTGTTTATAACTCAAATGCAGCTAAGATATCTTCCTCTCATCTGGTAAGGGAAAAATTGTGTTGCTGGTCACAAGCTATTTTTGGCCCATAACATGAAGCCCTGTGGGCAAGGAACAATTCGGTTGTATTGTGCTCTCCCAAACACTAGATACAGTGCTCTGAACACAGTAAGGGCTCAAAACATGCTACTGATTGATTTTATTGAACTACACTCTGATAAATGTTTATCATGTCTTCACGCCCCATTGCCTTCCTAGCCCTAAGAATGCTGGACCAGGTTGGCTTCCTTCTAGTTGGAAATGTTTTCCACTTTATGGCAGAAAACCCACTTGTATGAAACAGTATCCAATATGAATTTCAGCTGAATTAATTAAGTGTTGCTGAAACACTGAAGAAATAATCCTTATTTAAATTTGGCTCTGTCTGATATTTGATTTCATTTCTGACAAATCCGCAGTGAACTTCATTCATATTGCCCTGAGTGTTCATTATTTTTGCAATGTATCGAGCACACATTTTCATCCCCTTTGACTTATTTTTTAGTCTCAACCTTTCCATTTTTGACATTAGAAAAATATACAATCCAAATCTATAAGACTTTGATTAAATGTTGATACAGCTGATTTCAACACAGCCCCAGCCAATGACCATACACGGAATCTAAACAACAGCTAGTAATTACAATGTCAAAGGCGTGTATACACTCTGTGTTATGTTTCATTGTCTGGCATGCAAATATAGTCTCGGTTTCCTTTGCGCTATTTCCAAAGTATAAAGAAAGCTAACCAGAGAGTTCTGTTTCGTTTACACAAAAGAACAAGGTTCAATCATGTTTGATAAGTTGCAAATTACTGGTAATACCACAAGTGTTGTTTCAGCTGCTAAGAGTGGTCAGGAGGATGTACAAAATACAGCAAAGGCATGAATCAAAAGAAAAAATCTAAACAATATTGAATGATAGTGTATAGTACTGCTAACTTTAACTTGGTGTTGGGGCCTAAACATGGCAGCATGGGGCCATGGTGATATGCAGAGTGACTTGTTCTGCCCCACCAGCCTATACAGTTATTTGGTTCAGCTGAGGGTAGACTCTTCTCGATTGCACCCGGACCTGACATCTCATAGCCCAACTCCCTTCAGCTCTGTAATTGGACGTCTGACGTGACAGGGAGAAGAAAGATGAGCAGGAAGGGTGAGGGTGAACATGTCCAGGGAAAATAAGACATCACTCCAGCTTTCTCCAATGAAACGGCAAGCCCTGGACAGCAATGGCATCTGGGTGGGTTGGCGAACTTTAGAAAAGGAAGAAAGGAAGAAGCGATGGGACTTCCTAAATCGTATTAGCCACACTAAAATCCAAAGAGATGCCATGTTGCTGGAATTCCGGAGTTCACTTTGATCTCCTTTAAAAGCCACTTAATCGTTGTTGAAAGCATTTGAATCTCGGGAACCCGTAAGCCAACAAGCAATCAAGAACGTTTTACGAAGCACTATCCTGTAGCTGTAGAAACTCTCAAATCTAGAAAGTTCAGAAAGAAAGGCTTCTTGGGTTGTCGGACTTGTCCAATAGGTTTGGATTTATGTCCTGGGATTTATATACTGTATATCCATATGCCAGAAGGATGGAAATACTAAGTCCTATAAATGATGTTCCTTGAGAGTAGTGACTGTGTTTTTTGCTTTTATTGTACTCTTCCACACATTCAGTCTTGTGTTCTGCTCCCAGTAGATGCACAATAACTACTACTGACTGAATGAATGCAATTTGAAGGGGACACAGTTAAAATGGAGCCTGATCTTCCATTAACATAGCCTAAAATGACATTCAAGTGCTTGGCACCTAGTAAGGGCTTAACAAATACCATTGTTATTATTAAAGAAATATTAACAGAATAAACAGCTCTTTGTTCACTGTCAGTCATTGGTATTTACCGAGAGCCTATTTAGTGTGAAACACTGTGTGCTAAATGCTTTGGAGAGGCCAACAAAAGTAAGATGCACATTCCCTGCCATCCAGAATCTCACAATCTAATGATCAGCCAGTCGATCGGCTAGGGCAGAGCACTATACTAAGCACTTGGGAAGGTACAATATAACAATATAAGCAGTGTGGCTTAGCGGATAGAGCCCAGGCCTGAGACTCAGAAGGACCTGGGTTCTAATCCCAACTCTGACACATGTCTGCTGTTTGACCTTGGGCTGAATGCTTAACTTTTCTGTGCCTCACTTACCTCATCTGTTAAAAGGGGATTTGTACTGAGAACCCCATGTGGAACAGGGACCATGTCCAACCTGATGATCTTGTATCTATTCCAGTGCTTAGAACAGTGTTAGGCACATAGTAAGTGCTTCATAAATATCATTATTATTATTAACAGACACATTCCCTGCCCACTACTAGCTTACAGTTTCGAATGCTGCCCATCATCAGTTCCGAGTTTGTGGTGGCCTCTGTGGTGGCTTTGCCTGGCTATACCTCACTTCCGAGCTACTTGGATTGACACCAGCATTATTCCACCAGGTTACACCCAGCAAGAGTGAAACAAGGAGAACAACCAGGCGTTATGAATGAAGTAATTTCCCTGCAGTTTGAGAGACCCCCAGGGAAACCTGGAATTTGATATTTTCAGTGCAATCCCCAAAATTTAGGAATGAAAAAATCTCACAGTGGGGCTTTTTATCCCTGAAGGTGAAGTAAAGGTGTGTGCTGAAACTAAATGGCAATACTTTCAAACAGCTGCAGGAAGACAATATGGTGTTAATTTTGACTTGCCTTTCATGGAAGGTTCACTGAATTTTTCCTTGCTAAATGCAGAGCTGAATGTATGGATATTATTAATTACCAGTTTTGCCTGCAGTGATGTTGAAGCCACAGCTAATTGCCCTAGCCAGCGCTCGCTGCATTTTTAAGTGACCCATTCCTCTCAGCCCTAAGATATTTAATCAGGATGTATTCCACTCCTGGAACGAACCTTGTGTGAGGTAAACCCCCTGGGAGAGTTGTAATTTACAGAATCCTTTATAAAAAAAATTCAAATCTGTTTCAAGCCATTGCATTATAAACACACCCTCCCTAATGAGCTCTGGTGAAATGTCCGGAGGCAACAACTTGTGAAATTTGAAGGATTTTACCCCTTCTCCTCTCTGTATTATTTTCATTTAATCTACATCACAAGCACTATAAAGAGAGCAGCTGTTCACAGTGAGACTAAGCATTCTAGCCAAATGCTCTGTCTCTTCAATCTAAGTGGCCCTTCCTTTTCTATTGTTTCATTAAAGTTGTATAAATTGATTCTATATACAAACACACATATGTAAATGCTGTATATAATCAAAAGACAGGCCCTGATACTTGACACTACTCTAAATGCAGATGTTGGGAGTGCTGAAAGCATAGATAAATGGGTGGTTTTTTACTTTCTTTTCATTAGAAAAAGATTAAGGAAACCTCTAATTATTATTAGAGACCATAGCACTAACAAATATGAAATGGATCACTGTGCTGTTCTCCCATCAGCATGACTGGCAATTAAACCATAAAATGAGGTTCAAAGTTTTAGAGGAGCAACATGGCCTAGTGGACAGAGCCCAGGCCTGGAAGTCAGAAGGACTTGGATTTGAAGCTCAGGTGTGCCACTTTGTGCTGTGTGACCTTAGGTAAGTCACTTCACTTCTCTGGGCTCCAGTTCTTTCATTTATAAAATGGGGATGAAGAATGTGAGCCCCATGTGGGACATGATTATTTTGTAACAGTGCCTAGCACATAGTAACTGCTTAATAAATACCATTTAAAAGGAAAAGAAAGAAAAGATCCATTCTTACTTATCAGGCATTCCTTGCTCCTCTCAGTCTTAGTCAACCCCAAAGACTGAGTTGGTGAATTGTTCACAGTCATAGCAATTCCTACGCTAGAAAGTGCTTACTATGTGCTAGACCTTGGGGTAGATTTGAGACAAAATAAATAGTTCAGTTACAGTTCCTCATCTCACATGGGATTCATTTTGAGTTGAAATGAGAATTTTGTGCTTTGTACTCTCAAATACCTTTTATAATTCCTAATTTCACAGTTACAGAATTTTAAGGAGTACTGTTTGCAGAAGCAGAAGTTTTTTCTATTCACAGTTAGGCAACACTTTGGCCCTGAAATGATATGGAATGGTTGAGTAAACCTAAGATTTCATATAAAACAAAATAATGAGGAGAATGTAAAAATAACAAATTGTGTAATTCAGGTGGATCTACCTGGTTCAATAGCAGCAGTAGAAACAATTAATTTCACAGTTTTCTGATTTGTAGGATTACTTGAGATTACTTTGAATATTTGACTTTAGGATTAAGGAAAGGTATGTATTTGGTTCTTTTGCACTTGTGTGTTGAACTTAGCCAAAAAATTAATTTCCACCTAAAGGCCCAGAGCCTAAAGATAATTCAACATATATGGTTCCTCTTCTAATCCAATACTTGTTTAATATTTTTCTGGAAATCTCCATTTGTGGGGAAATAGAGTTTTTACACTAGAGGGAGATGCTTGTGTTCACTTAGCTTATTGAAATGAGAAGTTCTTGAATGAGAAGCAACAAAGCCTTGTGGAAAGAACATAGGCCTGGGAGTCAGAGGATCTGGATCCTACTCCCACCTCTGCCATTTATCTGTTGAGTGGTCTTGGACAAGTCACTTAATTTATCTGTGCCTCAGTTATCTCATCTGTAAAATAGGGATTAAGAGTATGAGCCCTATGTGGGATGTGGACTGTGTCCAACCTGATTATCTTATATCTATCCCAGCACTTAGTACAGTGCCTGGCACATAGGAAGTAAGTACTTAACAAATACCTTTAAAAATAGTATGAGGGAGAAAGGTTTGGGATTTTACTGGAGAATTTAGTGATGCCTAATGCAAATTTTGTGAAACAGAAAGGATTTTGTATAGTGGGTTGAGAATGATTTTTGAAAGATTTGTGCAAGGAGGGCTTTGAAAAGATGATCATTAAAAACAGTTTCCTGGTCTAATGGGTACATAAAATGTGCATGAAATTATATACATGGCTACCTGCATCATGTAGACATTTTAATTACAGGGCACACTTGTATTATGAGGGAGAAAGGTTTGGGATTTTACTGGAGAATTTAGTGATGCCTAATGCAAATTTTGTGAAACAGAAAGGATTTTGTATAGTGGGTTGAGAATGATTTTTGAAAGATTTGTGCAAGGAGGGCTTTGAAAAGATGATCATTAAAAGCAGTTTCCTGGTCTAATGGGTACATTAAATGTGCATGAAATTATATACATGGCTACCTGCATCATGTAGACATTTTAATTACAGGGCACACTTGTATTATGCAGTTTGGATAATATGTGTAACAAAAAAAGGGTGAATGTAGTTAAATGACCATAACACCCTTATGAACTGGTTATAACTCCACGGGACTATGCCAGCAATTTTGTTTTGCGTAAAAGTGTGGAAACCCAATTAACAGTACCTTCTTAGCATTTGGAAAGGAATAAATCACAAGTATTCAGAATTCAATTTTTCTACACACTTTTTTAAGGGATGGAAAGTATTAATAACCAGTGATAAGCATCAGATAAGTGGAGAATTAGAAGTGAGACTGGTTCAAGCTCTTCAAGGCTAAAACATGAAGAAAAATGAGGTTTTAAGGCATTTTCATTTTCCACAGATGCCATGTACTATTTCAATTGTTTTCAAACCATGGTCTTCCTTTCCCTTTTTATTTCCTCCTGAAATAATTTTTGACACAATATGATTCTGGAGTAACATGGGGATTTGCAGGAGCACAGCTACTGTGAAAAAGGAGAAATGAATAAATATAGAAAGATCTGCCAAATGAGAAAGGGGAAAACATGTGGCCCAGTTTGCAAAAGGAAGGATAATTTTGGAAAGGATTTTTTCACTTGGAATATTCATTTATAGCCCAAATTATCAAGCGAGGAGTCGAATGTTTATTACCCAACTAAAGTATGTGAGGAAAACACTGCGTACTTCTATTCTTGCGTCAGAACCTTTCAAGGTTCAGTCAATAGATCAGTCAATCAGTACATAGTATATATTGAGTCATTTCTCTGTGCAGACCACTTTAATAAGCTCTTGCATCAGTACAATAGAGTTAGTAGACAAGATCTTGGCTCTCGAGGCTCTTGTGATCTAGTTTAAGGACAGATACTATAATAAATTACAGGGTGGGGAAGCAAATGAGTATTAAGATATGTCCATAAGTGCTGAGGGGGTGCGTGGGATGTTGAATATCTAAGTAATAATAATGATTATTATTATGGTGCTTGTTAAGTGCTTGCTATGTGCCAAGCACTGTTCTAAGTGCTGAGGTAGATACGAATTAGGTTGGACAGTGCCTGCCCCACATGGGGCTCACACTCTTAATCCCCATTATAGATGAGGTAGTTGAGGCCCAGAAAAGTTCGGTGAGTTGCCCAAGGTCACACCGCAGACACGTAGCAGAGCTGGGATATTAGAACCCTGGTCCTTCTGATTCTCAGGACCAAGCTCTAATCCACTAAGTACTTGAGGAAGAAGGGTTCAAGTGCTAGGTGATGCAGTAGGGGATCAAATATGGTGGGGAGGTGTGAAATTAGTCACACTGCATACTGTGTGAGGAGCACTGTGCCTCATTATTTGGGAGAGTTAATGGACAGGATCCCTGCCCTCAAGGAGTTTACAATCAGGCAGGCAAAGTTACAAGCAATAGAAACCAAATTGAGACTATAAATTTTTGAAAAAATGGATCGACATCAATGTGGTATTTATGGAGTGTCTTACTGTGTACAGAGCACTGTACTAAGCTCTTTGGAGGTAGAAGATGCGATCCCTCCCCTCTCAGAGCTTAAGGTCTGTCTACTGGGGAGCCTTGGACTTTCATGTGAATTACTGCCCAATTGTTCATTCCCTAAATGTACTAATTTAACACCTCTCTGGCCCCAGGCTAGACTCTGAAGAAATCAATTTAAGCAGACATTTCCTTCCAACTCTTGGAAGTAATGATTTAAAAGTCAGTTAAGCCAAAGGTAGCATATGAACCTTGCCAGTTAACACACATGCTTGAGCACTTGTGTGTGTGTGCTTTCCCTCATTCCCCTAAAATACATGTATTATTAGGTGTAAGGAATTGCCATCTCTGGGCCAGAAAGGCATTTCTAGTGGCTGGACAAGTGTCTAGCTCCTGAAATTTAACATGATTTGCTGCTTCCAAAATCCACCTCTCCAGACTCTGGCCTTTCTTGTTCCATAAGTAAATCTTGCAGAAGTCCTAGCTGGTCTCTTGACTGGGGACATTTGGACAATATCTAATCCCAGGTTGTTTAAAAGGGAATGGCAATCCTTAGGAATTGCCCTTTTCTTCCCCACCTCCCCCATCACCCCGTCCTAATAGACACCTCAATACTTTCATCTTCCTTCACTACTGATTTACTCATCCCCAGGTATTATTTATTACTATTTTTATGGGGCTGGTTAAGTGCTTACTGTGTACTAGGTACTGTTCTAAGCGCTGGAAGTACTAGAAGATAATCAGATTGAACATAGTCCTGGTCCCACATGGCTTATAGTTAAAGTATGAAGAAGAAGAGGTATTGAATCCCCATTCTGTAGGTGGGGTAATTGAGGCAAAGAGAAGTTGTGTCTTGCCCAGCATCACACAACAGGCAAATGGCAGATCTGGGCTTTGAACCCAGGTCCTCTAATCCCCCGACCCTTGCCCTTTCCAGAAGCTGTGTGTCTAGAAGAAGTCAGTCAGTCAGCCAATCAAATTTATTGAGTGCTTACCTTGTGCAGAGCACTATACTAAGCACTTGGGAGAGTACAATATAGCAGACACATTCCCTGCCCACAGCGAGCTTACAGTCTAGAGAGCAGGACCCAGGGAGAGGTCATGCTGGCGACCTTGGATTGACAGAGACCCAGTGAGGGATCAGATTGGAAGTCCCACTCTGGAAGAATGAGACTTCTGCCTGCCTTTGAGGGGAACAAGAATGGGATCCGTGAGATGTCTACAGATGAGAAGCAGCGTGACCTCTAGTGGAAAGAGAATGGATCTGGGAGTCAAAAGGAACTTTGTTCTCATTCCACTCTGCCACTTGTCTGCTGGGTGACCTTGGGCAAAGCATTTTGCCTGTCTGTGCTTCAGTTCCCTCATCTACAAAATGGGGGTTAAGACCATGAGCGCTATGTGGGACAGGGACTGTGTCCAACCTGATTATCTTGTATCTACCCCAGAGCTTAGCACAGTGCCTGGCACTGAATAAGTGCTTAACAAACACCACTGTCATTATTATTATGAGGAAGTACAGAGGGTCCTGGAGGGGGAAATCATAAATCGAGGGAAAGGCAGTTTGAACTGGATTTGTTTAAGTTTTTATCCTGCTAAGAATTTATTAAACTCATTCAATAGTATTTATTGAGCGCTTATTGAGTGCAGAACACTGTACTAAGCGCTTGAGAGAGTACAAGACAATGATAAACAGACACATTCCCTGCCCACAGCAATATCATTGAGATGTCAGCTCTTGGCATATGCCTGTGGTGGAGTCTTAGGGGGATGTTCCAGGTGCCAGAGAGACAACATGAGCTGGGCACAGCCATGGGCACAGAAGAGAGAATTTTGTCTGTGAGCTTCCTGCAGGCAGACCCAGGATGGGACAGAGTTGGTAAGCTAGTCCCTGATAATAATAATAATAATAATAATAATGTTGGTATTTGTTAAGCGCTTACTATGTGCAGAGCACTGTTCTAAGTGCTGGGATAGATACAGGGTAATCAGGTTGTCCCACGTGAGGCTCACAGTTTTAATCCCCATTTTACAGATGAGGTAACTGAGGCACAGAGAAGTTAAGTGACTTGCCCACAGTCACAAAGCTGACAAGTGGCAGACCAGGGATTTAAACCCATGACTTCTGACTCCTAAGGCCGGGCTCTTTCCACTGAGCCTGCTGATGACCTCTGTCTTCAGGATGGCACCTAGACTTCAGCTATAGAGTGATGGCAATGACTGGAGTGTGGGGCCTTGAGGAGCCCTGAATAGGACACCCCCCAAACCTCCATTGGAAGAATGGGAGAACTGGAAGGCTTTAGGGCCCAGCAGAGGCTGACTGGGGATGAGCATCCCGGTTCTGCCACTTGTCTGCTGTGTGACCATGGGAAAGTCACTTCACCTCTCTGTGCCTCATCTGTCAAATGAGGATGAAGACTGTGAGCCCCATTTGGGAAAGGGACTTTGTCCAACCCAATTGGCTTGTATCTACCCCTATGCTTAGTACAGTGCCTGGTACATAGTAAGTGTTTAATAAATACCACCACTATTATTATTATAACATTTTATTGTATTATTATTGTATAGCAATAATGATAAAGGGATTCCAGGTGGTCCTGTTACCTGGATTCAGGGGTGAAAACTCTCAGATAGTGTCACAACAGGGCATTTAGTTCAATAGAGTTCATAGATGTGGTCCTGAAGCAAAGTGGCTTAATGGATACAACACAGTTTGGGAGTCAGAAGGACCTGAGTTCTAATTCTGACTCTGCCACTTACCTGCTGTTTGATCTTGGGTAAGTCACTTCACTTCTCTGGGCCTTGGTTCCCTTCTCTGTAAAATGGGGATTAAGACTGTGAGCCCCATGTGAGATATAGACTGTGTTCAACTTGATTAGCTTGGATCTACCCCAGCACTTAGTAAAGTGCCTGGCACATAGTAAACACTTAACAAATACCATGTAAAACGAATTTACAATTCTGTTGTTACTGACACTAATATCTCAGAAGTTGTGACCAACTGGTAAAAATGAGAATTAACTACTGTCCAGAGATTAACATTGTGAATAGGAGAAAAATCAATTATCCAGAACTCATAGGCCTACACCAAGCCTGGATAGGTAATTCTAGGTAACTGAGATATTTGAATAATTATTGTATTTGCTGTAAAATGATATTCAAAGTAGAAGTGTTGGAAAGTAGGATTGAGCACCTTCTTGTATACTTATTTTAGTTGGAGGTGAAGGGTCATATATAATATTGTGCACAATTTATGTCATCTTAGAGGTTTGCCGAGAGACAGTAAGAGAGCTCTGTATCACCTCATACTTGCATCATAATTTACCATTTAGTGTTGTTTAGCACTTAAATATTTCATTTTAGCTGCACCTTTTAAGAGGTATTAACTTGTACACAACAGTAAAGTCCAGAATTCTTATCTCAGAAAGGTATGGGTAGTTACATTTTGGGGATAATCTAAAGAACGTGCTTTTTACTGCACTCAACCTCTGGTATATCAGGATACAAAATATCTAAACTTACAACTGCTGCAAAACTTAGTGGTGCTTTGTGGGGCGGAGTCCAAATAGTGCTGGAGTTAGGAGAGTGTCCTGCTGCTGTAATGGAAAGAGTGGTTTTCCATAATGCAGATCATCACAAAAACTCAAGGGAAATCAGGCTAAATATTGCCCTTGGACCTTACCATAGAAATATTGCAAGGGAAATTGTCCCTCTGATGCTCAAGGGTTATAATAATATGGAAAAACCAACTCAGTTCAAATAATTTATTGTCTCTGCCATGGCTTTTGCACAGCCCAGCTTAAGTTGTCATTCAACTGAAGGTTATTTATACAGTCTGAAATTCCAAAGGACTCCTGGATTTGTTTCCTTTGACACTCTTTAAATGATGCATAATAGGTGTGGTACAGTAGTCCTTTGTAATGATTGCGGGACTACTTGGTTTAGGCGTTATTAAAGCAATGCAAGAACAGATACGGTAAGTCGGTTGTTGGGTAGGGATTGACTCTATTTGCTTAGTGCGGTGCCTGGCACCTAGTAAACACTTAACAAATGCCGTACAAAAACACAAAAAACAAAAACATGCCATTTTTTCTTTGAAGATGTTTACATTCTGGTACCTGTCACCCAGGTAAGCCATTTGCATTCTTTTCCGTTACACCTCCCCCTTGCCAGATACACCACACACACAGACACACACACACATACACACACACACAACTTTCTAGCACTTCCTTTTAGCTCCTGGTCCCTTCTTCTTCAAAATGTGGATCCCCTGAGTTTGTACCTCTGCTGTCCCCTAAATCCTAAGCCTACTTCCCATCTGCCCAGTCCCAAAGCTCCAAACCTGTCCTAGGGCCGGGACCTCTTTTATAATTAATCAATTGATTGCTGGTATTTATTGAGCCCTTACTCTGAACACGGTACTGTAGTAAGTGTTTGGGAGAGTACAGTACAATACCCCAGTAGACATGTTCCCTGCCCACACTGAGCTTACAGTCAAGAGGGGGAGAAAGGCACTAATATAAATAAATAATTTATATATACGTACATGTGTAATAATAATAATGTTGGTATTTGTTAAGTGCTTACTATGTGCAGAGCATTGTTCTAAGCGCTGTGGTAGGTAAAGAGTAGTCAGGTTATCCCATATGAGGCTCACAGTTTATCCCCATTTTACAGATGAGCTAACTGAGGCACAGAGAAGTGAAGTGACTTGCCCACAGTCACACAGCTGACAAGTGGTAGAGCCGGGATTCAAACCCATGACCTCTGACTCCCAAGCCCAGGCTCTTTCCGCTGAGGTGGTGTAAATACTAAATACACAAAGGGTATGGATCCAAGTGCATAGGCAACGCAAAAGAGAGAAGGAGTTGGGGAAAAGAGGGCTTAATTGGAGAAGGGCTCTTATTATATTGTGACTGTTAAGAATTTACTACGTGTCAGGCATTGTTCTAAGATAATCAAGTTGGACACAGTCCGTGTCCTGTAAGGGGCTCACAGTCTTAATCCCCATTTTACAGATAAAGTAATTGAGGCACAGAGAAGTTAGGTATCTTGCCCAAAGTCAGACAGCAGACAAGCGGTGGAGCCAAGATTAGAGCCCAGGTCTTTCTGACTCCTGGGCCAGTGCTCTATCCATCTTCCTCCTCTTAGAGGAGGTGTGTCCTAGGTTTTCAAGGTTGAAAGGACGTTGGTCTCTCGTGTTTGGAGGGAGAGTGCTTTCCAGGCCAGAGAGGGAACGTGGAAAAATGTCAGCCAGGAGATAGATGAGAGCAACCTGCTCCTCATACATCCACAATTCTTTTGTTCTCCAGTTTTCCTCCTTAAGTAGAGATGGGGTGATATAGTTCCTAGTTAAATGTCATATCTGGTGGTGTTCTCTTTCCTTCCTCATTGTTTGGAAATCCAATCTGGAGGTAATCAAAGCCTCAAAATATGCCATTCAAAACATTATATAAAGAAATGCTTGAATGGACCTTGTGAGATTGTATCTACATTCCATGATTAATCTCCTTTCAGGTCAAAACAATCAAATGACTGCCTTTAGTATCCTGTTTATATATTGGTCCTTTGTACTTCTATTATCTCAACGAGCTAATTTACATGTGTTTTATTTATCCTGATATACTATTATCAACAATTATTCTTTCTCCTACTTGTTATTGTAACTAATTTGTGTCAATCACCCAGTTAGATTGAAAACTTTTTGAGGGCAGGGACTGGTCTTCAATTTTTTACTGTATTCTCCCAAACACTAAGCAAGTAGCCTACATACGGCAGGCGTTCAGTAGTTGCCATTCATGGATTTACCTAGACCAGCCCTCCTTCCGGACAGGGTGCCAGAATTCAGGATTTCTTTGAGATCAGCTATCTTGTGCTAGCTGGGTCCAGGCTTAATTTCAGTCAACCGTGTTGTTCAATCTATCGATCCATCGAGGACATCAAAACTATATATTGAGGGCTTATTGTGTGCAGAGCACTGCACTTGGGAAAGCGCAGTGTGAAAGAGTGGATAGACATGATACCTGTCTTTGAGAAACTTAAAATATAGTGAAGGAGGCAGATGTGAAAATAAATGACAGATAAGAGAAGCAGCAGAGTATAAAGCTGTGCACATAAGTGCTGTGGGGTTAGGATAAGTATCAAAGTGCTTAGTATAATGTTCTGCACAAAGTAAGCCCTCAATAAATACCACAGATTAATTGATTAAGGGGTACAGATCCAAGTGCATAGTCAACGTAGAAGGGAGGATGAATAGTCAGGGAAATGAGTCGTTAGTCAGGGAAGGCTTCTTGGAGGAGATAGGATATTAGAAGGGTTTTGAAGATGGGGAGAGTCCCCTACTGTCAGATATGATAGGGGAGGGAGCTTCAGGAAGAAGGGAGGATGTGAACAAGAGGATGGCAGTGAGAGAGACGAGATTCAAGATACAATAATTAATAAACTGGTATTAGAGGAGCAAAGAGGGTGGGCTGGATTGAAGTGGAAGTGGAGTGAGATTAGATGGTCAGTCCATCTTTGATTGAGTTCTTACCTTGTGCAGAGCACAGTGCTAAACATTGGGGAGAATACAATTTAGCAATAAACAGACACATTCCCTGCCCTCAGTGAGGTAGGAGGGGGAGAGCTGATTGAACGCTTTGAGTTTCTGTCTGATATGGAGATAGAGAGGCAATCACTGGAGGTTTTTGAGGAGTGGGGAGTGTTGTAGGTATAGAAATAACCAATTTTTGAGATTATCTCTCAGCGAAAAGGATGAAAAGCACCAGTTTGTAGATAGAGAGGGATAACATGAAAAAAAAGAATGACTTTAGGTCATAACAACTTTCTAAGATGTGGTCCATTAGGAAACTGAATGCATAGATGGGAATAGTGACTTCTACTTTTCAAGCAGATTGTTTAGAGTTTGCCTGCATCAGATGCTTTGGCCTCACCTCCTCTCTTTTCACATGAGAGAAGACACTTATCCCATTGTAAAGTTCATTCTGTAATCAATTATTTCTAACAAGTTAACTCAATTGTAAGTGATATGATATAAATGAAGATTAGAGCTAATTTAAGTCAGTATTCTTTACTACTGTATAAATTAGCAATGGGAGAATCAGGAGAAACTATGGTTCTGATTAAAGACTGGTTTTGGCCAAAGGGTTTCAATAAGATAACTTTTTAAAAAGTCTGAATCAGAGCCAAAACCTGTTGAAAGATAATAGAATATATTAAAGCCACATTGGAAAAGGGGGGGAAAAAAAGGAACCTTTAATCAGGAAACAAACTAAAAAAAATATAATTAACTTCCCTTCCCCCATGAAGTTGGTGTACATGTATGAAGGCATGTATACATTTTAGAAAAGCAGTAGTAACACAGTAGTAGTGTAAGACCCTTCAAGTTTCCTCCGGCTAAGCGAATGGATCAGGAAATCTTTGGGTATGATACTTATCCAGGTGGTGCTGGGATCAAAGGTAAAGGAAACTAACCAGCCTTCCTGTTTATTTGGAAATTAATAGAAGGTCCCAGGTTTCAGGCTAATACCAAAGTACAATTTCAAGGCCGTCGTGGTATTTGTGCTTCCTAGTCCAATAGGGATTCCAAGTTCATAGCTCTTAGAAGTTCATGTTTGAAATTGGATAATCAGTTCCATTTCAGGTTGAAATTCTGGTGGAAAGAACATGGCCCTGGGAGTCAGAGGACCCGGGTTTTAAATCTGGCTCTGCCAGTTATATTGCTGTGTGACCTGGGCAAGACACTTAACTGTTCTGTGCTTCAGTTTCTTCATCTATTAAATGAGGATTCAATACCTTGTCTCCTTCCTGCTTAGTTTATGAGCTTCCAAGAGGCCTTCCCCAACTAAGCCCTCTTTTCTTCTTTTTCCACTCCCTTCTGTGTTGCCTTTGCACTTGGATTTGAACCCTTTATTCACCCCTCTCTCGGCCCCATAGAACTTATGTACATATCTGAAATTTATTTTAATGTCTGTCTTCCCCTCTAGACTGTAAGCTCCTTATGGACAGAGAACATGTAAGCAAGCATTCTTAAGAATTCAGCGCTTATATGTTATTACAGACTTGCATCCTTTCCTTTCCTCCGGCAGAAGCCAAAAGACGGTCTGCCTAGTACCTCAAGTTTGAATTATTTTTAAACAATTCTCAAAATCGAAAGTAATTTTCCTCCCTAGAGAAAAGCAAAAAATGTATCATAAAAGCTGATTTTTCAGAAGAAAATAACATTTGAGATTTCCAGACTTTTACATACTGCTCCTAACATTTATCATATTATTAAGATCAACACAGCCCACACTAACTCACGCTGGCCACAAGCAGCAGCTAAACGTTTCTAATTCGACACTTGGATTACATCCTTCAGAAGAGCAAATGTGCCCTGGATGGTGTGCAGATTAATATGATCTAATTGCATCCTACTGCTGAAAGGGAGAGACTAGATAGCAAAAGTGCCTTGCCATTAAAGCTGAGACAGAGACCTGCTGATTCCCTCCAGGAGAGTGAAGGTATACCATGTGGCATTAGAATATTTTTTGCACCTTTCATCACCCAAGGGATTCATCTATAACCTTATCTAAGTCATGCACACGTGATATTTATAATTCATTCATTCAATAGTATTTATTGAGTGCTTACTATGTTGAGAGCACTGTACTAAGCCCTTGGAATGTACAATTCATCAACAGAAACAATCCCTGCCCAATGACGGGCTCACAGTTTAAACGGGAGAGACAGACAGCAAAGCAAAACAGGAAAAAGAAACAAGACAACATCCTCAAGATAAATAGAATCAAGGAGATATATGCCTCATTAACAAAATAAATAGGGTAATAAATCATATATACAGAGGAGCACAGTGCTGAGGGGAGGGGAAGGAGGAAGAGCAGAGGGTGGGAGTAATCTGCTTTCAAGAAAGTACGTTTCTGGGTACCCACAGAAATAAATTTCATCAGCTATTTATAAATCGCATGCTTCAGAAGTGGACCTTGTGCCTGTAAATGCCTGACTAAGCCATCCTTTCCTTTTCTCCCCCTCCCTTCTGCATTGCCCTGACTTGCTGCCTTTACTCTTTCCACTCCCCCCCCCGCCCAAACCCCACAGCACTTATGCATATATTTGTAATTTATTTATTTATATTGATGTCTGTCTCCCCCTCTACGCTATGTTTGGTTGGGGCAGGGAAAGTGTCTGTTCTATCTTACTCTCCCAAGTGTTTAGTATAATGCTGTGCATACAATAAGCACTCAATAAATACAACTGACTGACTGACTAAATATTCTGATGTGCACAGTTTCATGAACAGCATGGGTTTAAGAAGTGTTAAAGGGAATGACCAAATACTGAAAATTCCCTTTGCATTTGCTGGATGTTATGCATTCAATCATTCATTCATTCATTCAACCGTATTTATTGAAGACATACTTTGTGTATGCTGATGGAGGACTTTAGGTTTAGCTAACCTACAGAACTGGAACATTTTATAAAGGGTGAGATGAGCTAGTCAAGTCTAAGACAAAGGGGCAATCCACTGTCTAACTGGGAAATGGTCTTTTTCTCTGTGACAACTTTTCCTAGTTTTCATAGCTTTTCGTAGTTCCAACTATGTTTCGTTGATTATAGGGTCAACCTAGTCAAAATAAATTAGAAGGTCACTCCCACTTCTCCAAACCCTTTGAACCAATCAGCCAACTCCAATACTTGTAAACTTTTTACGTACATCTTTAGCACTCTTGCATATATTTTTCTATTATCATTATTGCATTTGT
This sequence comes from Ornithorhynchus anatinus, assembly GCF_004115215.2. Classification (NCBI taxonomy): domain Eukaryota; kingdom Metazoa; phylum Chordata; class Mammalia; order Monotremata; family Ornithorhynchidae; genus Ornithorhynchus; species Ornithorhynchus anatinus. Next base: position 60,827,858 of record NC_041735.1, on the reverse strand, counting down.
TAGGCTCTTGCTCTATGCCAAGTACTGTTCTAAGCACTGGGGTACATGCAAGTTAATCAAGTCAAACACAGTCCCTGACCTATTTGGAGCTCAAATTCTAAGGAGGAGGGAGATCAGGTGTTGAATCCCCACTTTACAAATGAGGAAACTGAGGTACAGAGAAGGCAAGTGACTTGCCCAAGGTCACTCAGCAAGCAACTGGCAGAGCTGGGATTATAACCTAGCTCTTCTGAGTCACAGTCCATGCTCTTTCCACTAGGTTGCTCCTCATAAATGTTCATTAACTTTAGGTTATCCTCTCTAGTTGTGGATAATTTTAGGTATGTCTCCTCCTTTAGAGTGGAAGCTCCTTACGGGCAGGGAAAATTTATTCTGTATTTCCCAAGCACCTTGTAACACTGTACTGTAACAAGTGAATACTCAATAACTACTACTAGTTCCTTTATTCCAATATGACAAAGGCCTGTTTAGCAGATGTTGGTGGATGCTTCTTCTCTGTGCCCAGAACAATCTATCATAATTATGGAGTGATTATTCAGCGCAGAGCACTGTACTAAACACTGCACTGAATTCCCTTCTAACAATATGACATCTGATTCAACTGCAGCCTAAGAAAGTTAGGTATGATACAAGGAATAGTTTATAGACCCAGTTACTGATCTGCAGGATGAGTTGCTATGAGAAGCTATGAATTCATTTCTTGGAATGGGATCAAGGTCCAATCATCAGAGGCCAATTAAGTGTGATTCAGTTTGAGGGTAGGAAGATAGACTGCCTTAACTTACCTCTCCCTTTCATAATTCCATCACTGTTGGAAGATTCCGTCCATGATACATTGTGATAGTAAGCACTTAAGAGATACCATAGTTTAATAATGATTCTCTGGATACTTCTTGGGTGGGCACTGTACGATGTATAAAAGTACACTAGGTCAAAAGCTAGTAGGGATGAGGGCAGGTAGGGAGGGAGACCCAGGACAGGGGAAGAGAAGGGGAAACCAGGAGCAGGTCAAGCTGATACTTGTCTGTCACAGTCAATCTTATTTATTGAGCTTTTATTGTGTGGAAGGCACTGTACTAAGCACTTGGGAGAATACAATACGACAATAGACTGACACATTCCCTGACCACAATGAGTTTACAGTCTAGAGCATGTTTCTTGCCTCCTCTCATCTGTCTAGCCAGTATGGAAGCCCATAGGCCATGACTTGAAGCAGCCAGTAGTCCCACAGGGCCATCCAGTGACACTGAGGGCTTGGGGATGAGGCACAACAGCTGGCCAAGATAGCGGTTGCCCGCCAAAGTGGCAGTCAGCTAACATATTGCCCTGACTTTGAGTTGCAGAAGCCACAACCCCACTACCCTTTAAACGGCCCCAGCTACACACAGCTCAAGTCAATAACACTTTGGCAGTGGGCTAGGCGTTCGCCAGGAATCCAGCTAAGGAATCTGCTTTATGAAATGGAACTTTCTGAAGCGATTTCTCTCTTGGGCTGTCTTCAGAAACGTTCTCTAATTGAACTTCCAACCTGTTGTTATTGGCCCTCGCTTCCATTCCAAGCCCTCAATAGAAGTGAAGTGGAGCTAAGTTGGAATTGAAATCTTTAATAGGAAAAGAGGAAAAAGTAGAATCCTCCCTCTCCTTGACAAATTGAAAAAAGATTCTTCGGGCAATTAACATCAACCTTAAGCTTTCAGCCCATTAGTCTTCTGGTGGTTCATATTGTTTCTGATGTGTGCTCAGGGAAGGGGTTATGGGGACAGCCTTCTCCTGTTACAATTACAAAGTGTTTTGTCATTATTTTGGTCTGGTCTCCTTCCCTCTCAATATCTCCTTGGGTAAGGCACATTATAATTTTATCTTCCGAAAAACTGGTGCACAGAGAGAGTATTTTGCCTTACATCCCAAATAAGTAAGTGGCAAGAACAGGGCTTATTATCCAGCCATCTCTGAGCCTCAGTCCATTTACCGAATCCACTAAACAAAGTTATTCCTCTTCAGTTCTCCAATAGTTGCTAGGATAGAATATCTGATTTTTTTTCCAGAGTTTATACACTTTGGGAGGCACATACTCTCTATCAGTTTAATCTTTTGGAGCCAGAGTAACCTAAGAAGAAAGTAGAAAAATGGAAAAAAAAAAACAGGGTAAAAAAATACCAGCCTCATGCAATCAAAAGTTGCATAAATGAAATGGCTGGATCCCAAGGCTTAAAAAAAAATCACATAGATCACTGTCTTCTAGATAAGTACTTCTCTTTTACTATTCCTGGAGGTCTAAAGTTCTTTAAAGAAGGCATGTTGTCCCTAGAAATGGAAATGAAAACATAGATGTTTGTATGGCTAAATGATCATGGGGAATAATTTTAACAAAGGTAAAGTTTAATGATAATGTCTGTTGGAAAACTACTGAAACATTTAGTTGTCTTTTGTACTTCAATTTGGACCAGAAGCGGTTTTCCAACTGTTTTGTAACTTGTGAATAAAATATGTGTGTGTGTGTGTGTGTGTGTGTGTGTGTGTTGGGTGACTGTGAGCTCGTGTGAGCTTGTGCATGAAGATATGCATTTATATGTGTCTATGTGCTTAAGGCTGCTCTTGTGAGCATAATAATGATGGTATTTGTTAAGTGTTTACTATGTGCCAAGCACTGCATGTGGGTATGCAATCTGTGCGTTTCTGTATGTGAATGGGTGAACACGTGTATGTTCATGGAGGAAGACAATTGTGTCTGTGTGAAGTGTGTGCATGATTGATCATGTACGTGTGTGAAGTGCAAACTTAATGCAAATAGTAGCAGGTGTGAAAGGAAGCCATAGAACCCAATCACGATACATGGGTAAAAAAAAAAAAAAATAACGGCCACTGAGAATATTCCAGCCCAAACCCAAAGAGGATGCTCTGTTATTTTTCAGTGCCGTGCTTCCTGCAGCCTCAGCTTAGGAGAGGTGTTGGCACCACCACTGAGCAGGAAATCTGGCCTGCGGGTGTGGCTGCCCCTCCCTGGCCTGGTGGTGGCTCTTTTAGTTGGGCAAACGAAGGTGCGGACTCGGGCCCATGTGACACTGGTTCTATCTGAGCCCCTGAGGCAGCCAGCCAGTCGTATTTATTGAGTGCTTACTGTGTGCAGAGCACTCTACTAAGCATTTGGGAGAGTACAATATTACAAACTGACACATTCCCTTCCCACAGACCAGGCCAGGCAGCCACCGGCAGAATCATTTACCCCCTCAGTGAGCCCACTTGGTTCCAGGTGGAGGTGGAGGGAGCTTCTTCAGGGTGAGGGCGGGGGACAGCCGGTCAGCCCACACTCCCATTGCTTTTTTTTTTAATGGTATTTGTTAAGTGCTTACTATGTGCCAGGCACTGTTCTAAGCGCTGGGGTAGATACAAGTTAATTAGGTTGGACACAGTCCCTGTCTCACATGGGGCTCACAGTCTTAATCCCCATTTTAAAGATGAGGTAATTGAGGCCCAGTGAAGTGACTTGCCCAAGGTCACAAAACAGAAAAGTGGCAGAGCTGGGATTAGAACTCAGGTCTCTCCAACTCCCAGGCCCAGACTATATCCACCAGGCCAGGCTGCTGCTCACTGCTTCACTGCTTTTAGCTAGCAGGACCTGGCCCCTCACCTAGCAGGGAACTGTGGGTTCTTGCTGTCCTCCCCGGGCCTCTGGCTCACCTGCAACTGCTCTTCCTCGCTCTCCCCACTCACGTGTAGCACCCATTCCTTCATTCAATAGTATTTACTGAGCACTTATTGTGTGCAGAGCACTGTATTGAGCACTTGGGAAAGTACAACAATAAGCAGTGACATTCCCTGCCCACAGTGAGTTCACAGTCTAGCAGGGAGCCACCCAGCCACCCACCACCCTGCCATCACCACAGCTTTAAATGTCCCCTCTCACATGCTCAGTGCTCACTGTTACCAGAACACCTATTTGAAATAATAATCACACCAACTATGGTATTTGTTAAACACTTCTAATGTGCCAAGCACTGTACTATGCACTGGGAGAAAATACAAGACAAAAGGTCACAGTTACTGTCTCACAAAGGGCTCAGTATTTATGTAGGCAGGAGGACAGGTATTTGAATCATAATTTTATAGTTGAGGAAATTGAGGCACAGAGAAGTTGAATCACTTGCACAAGGTATAAGGCATGCCCATAGGCATGGAGTGGAGTTGGAATTAGAACCCAGGTCCTTTGACTCCCAGGCTGTTACTCTTTCCATTAGACCATGCTGTTTTTCACTGTGGCAGGTAAGCCCACAATTTTAAATGCTTCAGTCCCAGCCACCTTGCCATTTCAGAAAAAAAAAATTACTTTATGGGTTAAGTGCTTACTACATGTCGATACCCCTCTCAGGGTTGCACCTGGAGAGTTTCCAGGACTCTACCAGTCTTGACTATGGGAGGGAGAGTCAGGCAGAGGCATATCCATTCCATTCCTAACTTGGGCAGTGGTTAGCAAGTGGAAGGCCATCTACTACAAGTCAAAACTGACCTGTGCTGGGCAGCAGCGTCATGGGAGAGAGTCAAGAGTGGAGAATCAGGTTTACTGCATGGAGGGAGGCAATGGTAAACAACTTCCGTATTTTTACCATGAAAACTCTCCGGATCCACTACCTGAACAATTGCAGAAGGAGGCAGGGCGTTCTGGGAGAGATGTGTCCATGGCGTCGCTATGGGTCGGACGTGACTCGACAGCATAAGACAACAACAGTATATGTCAATCACTGTTCTAAGCATTGTATTAGGTCCAAAATTTGTCAGGTTAGACACAGTTCCTGTCCCACATGATGTCCACAATCTAAGAAGGAGAGAATACAGATATTTAATCCTCCTTTCACAGATCAGGAAACAGAGGCACAGAGATGTTAAGTGACTTGCCTGTGGTCATGCAGCAAGCAACTGGTAGAGTTGGAATTATAGCCCAAGTGCTCTGACTTGCAGGCCCGTGGTCTTTGCTCTAGGCCATGTTAGCAAAGAAAATTTTGACTTACCCCTTTGTGTAGCAGTGGGGGGTGCCTGGGTAGGCCAGAGCCCTTAGCAGGACAGTCTGATTAATGGGAACCAATCAGAAGAAGAGGGGAATAGTAGCAGTAATGGTAAAAGCATTTATTAAGCATTTACTTTGCGCAAAACACTGTACTAAGCACAGGAAAAGAATACATGGGTGAGAAATACCCACAGCCCCTGGCCCCAGAGGACTCAGAATCTAGGCATAAAGGTGGAAAGAGGACTGGTGACAGACAGATGTGGAACAAATTAAACAATAAGAACAAAAAAAGGCCCCATAAGAGATGAAGATAGGGATAAATGCAAAATTAAAATGAAAGTCATAGAGTACTGTGTCTAAAAGATCAGAGTTTTGGGCATCTCATAGCTCTTTACTCCTGGAGTGTAAGTTTCACTGAAAATCGGCATTTCATGGGGCTGATTTTACGAGAGACAGGATTTGAATGGGGTAAACCTACTTGTTGTTATAGTAGTAATAGTAGCATTTACTAAGTCCCTCCTTGGTAGCAGGTGCTGTACTAGGTGCTTTGGAAGTCCAGAATACTGAAGTGAACCGTTCCCTGCCCTCAAGGGGCTGACACTGAATCAGGGTCTACACAATGCAGAAAAGAGTGTGACTCATACACTGTTCTTTTCATTCACACTTTTGCAGATGGCTAATCAACCAATCAACTATTTACTGTACACTTCCTATGTGCAGAGCACCGTAAAGACGCTTGGTAGAGTACAGCACAATAATGTGGTTGGAAATGTTCCCTGCCTACAGGGAGCTTACAGTTAGAGGGAAGGGTAGGAACGGCGACCTTATTCCTTCCTAGTCTATTCATCAGTTTTATCGGGCCATGCTGTCGTTATTTCATGAAGCAACGCAGTGGAAGGAGCAGGGGCCAGGAAGCCAGTGGACCTGGTTCCTCATCCCCCTTCCGCCGCTTACCTGCTGTGTGACGTTGGGCAAGACATCTCACTTCTCTGTGCCTCGGTTCCCTCATCTGCAGTGGGGATTCACAACCTCTTCTCCCTTCTCTTAGACTTTGAGTCCCGTGTGGGACGCGTGGCTCAGTGGAACGAGCCCGGGCTTGGGAGGTCACGGGTTCGAATTCTGGCTCTGCCACTTGGCAGCTGTGGGACTGTAGGCAAGTCGGTTCACTTCTCTGGGCCTCAGTTCCCTCATCTGGAAAATGGGGATGAAGACCGTGAGCCTCACATGGGACAACCTGATTACCCTGTATCTCCCCCAGCGCTTAGAACAGTGCTCTGCACATAGTAAGCGCTTAACAAATACCAACATTATTAAATACCAACGTTATTAAGGGTCTCCCCTTCACTAGTGTCAACTTGAAAAAGGAAAGAGCAGTCATCTGACATGTCACACAACCTCATGACATTCCCAATGTTTTCTTAGAAATATGAAGTATTTTGTCTATGTGGGGAGATGTTTAAAATCCTGTTGCAAAAAGAGTAGATTAATAATAATAATTATGGTACTTGTTAAGGTCTTACTATGTGCCTAGTACTGTTCTAAGAGCTGGGGTAGATACAAGTTAATCAGGTTCATTCGTTCAATCATATTTATTGAGCACTTACTGAGAACAGAGCACTGTACTACGTGCTTAGAAAAGTTGGACAGTCCTTGACTCACATGGGGCTCACACTCTAAATCCCCATTTTACAGATAAGATAACTGAGGCCCAAAGAAGTGAAGTGACTTGCCCAAGGTCATAGAACAGACACGTGGTGGAGTCGGCATTAGAATCCAGGTCCTCTGACTCCCAGGCCCGTGCTCTATCCATTTAGCCACACTGCTTCATTTACCATCATAAACTCAGTTCCAAAAGCCTAAAAATATTGTGGCTTGCTGGACTTTCACATTGTGCTGCTTGGGAGTTGCCAAATCCTGTGGCCAGTCACTGCCTGCCACGTGGCTTGGATTCCAAGCTACCAAAAGACATTTTAATAAGTGAGTCCATTTGAATCCAGGAAGAGTCCATTTGTGGCCCTTCCCCTGGAGCCCCCACCTTCAGCAAATGGAGATCTAACTTTACCAAATCCAGCTTGAACATTCTTGTGATGCTTAGTCTGGCCCAAGCTAACATAATAGTAATAACTTTATTCTTGGAATAGAAAAATATAAGTCCCCAGGGGGAAGTGTAAATAGGGCTGTCCTTGGTTGAAAATGTCATTTCACTCCAGATACGACACAAGGGGTGTAAAAATGTAGTAAAGACTTTTGTAATAACAGACCATTTTCACATGCTTGTTCGTTTTCCTCTGGGATGGAGAGAGAGCCTGTTAAGGGGGGCAGGCGAGTGAGAGCTGGGTTTTATCCCCTGAACCACTACACATTCTCACCGTAGCCTTGTAAAATTTGCTCAGCCTCTTGTTGTTTGACCCATCTGCAAAAGCCATTGGTTTCTCTTAGAGGTGTGCTGGAAGGCTTAATTAACTAATGTTGGCAAAGCCCTTTGCGATCCTCCAGGAGGAATGTATTTTTTTTTTCCATTGGCTGCCTTGATTTCCACTTTCTGCCAAGGTCTCTCCTTTGTGGTGGTGGGCCCCATAGATCACCCGAAGTGGTCAACGTTTACAGTTTTCACTTGGTGGAATATTTATGATGTAGGAGAGTGTAACCAGAAACTGGTCAGTGGGTGTAGCTGATAATTAATCCAGCACTTGGCTGGATTTTTTTTGGCTCCTAATATAGTGTTCCTATAGGTTCATAGGCCCTGAGGGCATTGGCTGAAAAATTATTTGTATAGGCGCCATGCCCTTATATACAGACATTAAAAGAATAATATCCCTGCCATGCTGCAGAGGCAGGAAGAATTATGAGGGAAGAGAATTATGGAAACCAGTGTCCGTCAGATAAAATCCAGAAGTTGGCCAGTAGAATGTGACGACTTTCAGTGGATCTGTGCTTAATGATTTTTGAGGATAAATGATAGAAAGATGGAATGATATAACACAGATAGTTGTAATGATAGTAGAAGTAGGCAGAAGAGTGCTGGTATTTACTAAGTACCCCACTAGGTAAAATGGACTGTACTTAAACCTTGGGGAAGTTCAACAGAAATACGTTCCCTGCCCATAAGAAGTTTACTCTCTGAGGGGACCAGAAATATTCGGCTCTGTTACTGGGTCTTCCTGAAAAACACACAATTCTGAGGAACTACCACAAGAGTCCAAAAATGCCACGGCTATTTGCCATCTTCAAAGAGACAAGGCAGACAACAGGCCGTGGAAAACTGGGGGATCTGACTGCTCTTTTCTTTATGGTATTTGCTAAGCATTTGCTCCATGCCAGACACTGTACTGAGTACTGGGTTAGATAAAAGACTATCAGGTTGGACACAATCCTTGTCCCACGGAAGGATCACCGTCTTAATCTCATTTTACAGGTGAGGTGACTGAGGCACAGAGTGGTTAAATGAATTGCCCAAGGTCATGCAGCAAAGGCATGGCAGAGGCAGAAAGAGAACCCACGGCCTCCGACTCTCATGCCCGTGCTCTTTCCACTAGGTCACTCTGTTTCTCTGCCTCTACAGTGCTCTTTATCTTCTGCCAGATCCTACCTAAAGCAGCTGTAATAATACTAGTAATGTTACTTACTGTGTGCCACCTAAATGTAATGCATTGTACTATGACTGTGTATTCTCTCCCAGCGTTTAGTACAGGGCTGTATACACAGAAAACACTTAGTAAAAACTACTACTTCTAACTACTGCTGTGGATAACATAGGAGAAGCAGAAGACACATCCCATGCCCACAGGAAATGGATCATCTCCCTCTAATGGGGAAATCAGATATAAAAATCTGTACAAATAATCAGAATAAATAATTGACCCTCACTGATCCTAATTGACTATATTTGCATAATCATGCTCCAAGTAAGGGTAGTATGGCCTAGTGGAAAGACTATGGGCCTGAAAGTCAGAGGACTTGGGTTCTAATCCTGGTTCTGCCACTTGTCTGCTGTGTGGCCTTGGACAAGTTACTTAACTTCACTGAGCCTCAGTTTCATCATCTGTAAAATGAGGATTAAATCCTAGGCCCTCCTTCTTAGATTGTGAGCCCCATGTGGGACAGTGACTGTGTCCAACCTGATTATCTTGTATCTAACCTAGTGTGTGGCATAAAGTAAGCACTTAACAGGTGACCAAAAAAGATATAAATGAAGATGTAAATGCTAGAGATGGCTGTTGGGTTGATGTGACTTAGGAGTTAATCAGGGAAAGACTGTGAGTTCAATGTGGGGCAGGAACTGTGTCTCATCTGATTATCTGATATCTGCCCCAGTACTTAGTACAGAACCTAACATAGAGTAATTGCTCAACAAATGCCATTAAAAAAATAACAAAAATACCCCCAAAACTTTGAACATGGCGAGGGCTCCAGTCTATTCTATTTTGGGGAGGGAGAGTGAGAGTTTCTGTTTTTTGGGGTTTTTTTATGGTAGTTGTTAAGCACTTACTATGTGCCAAGCACTGTTCTAAGCAATGGGGTAGATACAAACTAGGTTGGACACAGTCCCTGTCCCACATGGGGCTCAAAGTCTTAATCCCCATTTTCCAGATGAGGTAACTGAGGCCCAGGCACATGAAGTGACTTGACCAAGGTCACACAGCAGACAAATGGCAGAGCCAGGAATAGAACCCACATCTTTCTGACTCCCTGGCCTGTGCTCTATCCACTAGGTTTTCAGAAGCAATTTAGATAGAGCCTTTCTACTAAATCATTAAATTTTGGTGAGTTGAATGCAAAAGCCCAAGGTGCATTTATAAGTCAATCTGACAAAAATAATTATGGAAAGATTATTTTTGGACTGTTACATAAGACTGTCTTCTGAGTTCTAATTAGCCCCAGGATAGATTTTTGCTGGACTGATGATAAGTGTGACAAAACTCAGGACTCAGCGCGTTCTACTTTGGACGATGCAGGATGTCATGATGTTAGGGTAAATATCCCTCTTAGCAATTGTGTGAGGGGAGGATTTCTGGAAATTGTAGGAAAAAAAATTTTCCTCACCACTGGACTTCCTGCCCAGAATCAAACTGGAATGTAAGCTCCTGTGAGTTCCTTGAGAATGGGGATTGCATCTACCAAATCTGTTGAATTGTATTTTCCCAAATGTTTGGTACAATGCTCTGCTCATGGTAAGTGCTCAGTGCCACTGAGTCACCGATTGAGAGCAGAGGTCAAGCAACATGGCTTAGTGGATAGAGCACGGGCCTGGGAGTCAGAGGGTCATGAGTTCTAATTCCCGCTCTGCCACTTGTCTGCTGTGTGACCTTGGGCAAGTCACTTCACTTCTCTGGGCCTTAATAACCTCATCTGTAACATGGGAATTGAGACCACGAGTTCCACGTAGGACAGGGGCTGTGCCCAACCTGATTTGCTTGTATTCACCTCAGCACTTAGTACAGTGCTTGGCAAATAAGTGATTAATAAATACCACAATTATTATTATTGTAATACCTACCAACTCAATTTTATTGTATTCTCCCAAGCTCTTAGAACAGTGCTCTGCATCCAGTAAGTGCTCACCATAAACTTGGAGCTGATGATGGGGGCAGCCCTCTGGATTGAAAGCTCGCTGTGAGCAGGGAATGTGTTCATTGTTAAACTGTAGTTTACCAGCTGCTTAGTACAGGGTTCTGCACACAGTAAGCGCTCAATAAATACAATTGGATGAATGAATAAATGCCACTGTGATTAAATTAACTTCCTACATCTGTTTGGGAGTCAGAGCAGAAAGAGAGAAATAATCAGTTTCCAGCACCTGCTCTGACAGACACTACTTGGGAGGGAAGAAGTTCTCCTTGGGTCCCTTCCAGTCTGACTGGTGGATCCCAGAGAGTTCTGGAAGGAGGTAGAGGTGACACTCTGCTCCCCAGCACTGGGAGATTCAGAGCTGAAGCCACATTACGAATAACTCACTCTGCGATCAATCGATTGCATTTATGGGGCTCTTACTGTGTGCAGAGCACTGTACTAAGCACTTGAGAAAGTACAATACAACAGAGTTGGTAGTCAAGTTCCATGCCCACAACAATCTTGCAATATGGTATTTGTTAAGCACTTACTAGGTTCCAGGCACTGTGCTAAGCACTTGGGTAGATATAAGCTAATCAGGTTGGGCACAGTTCTTGTCCCACATGGAGCTCACTATCTTAATCCACATTTTACAGATGAGAGAACTAAAGCACAAACAAGTGAAATGATTTGCTCAAGGTCACAGAGCAGACAAGTGGCAGAGCAGGGATTAGAACTCAGGTCCTTCTGGCTCTGAGGCTGGTGCTCTATCCTGGAGGCCTCGCTGCATCAGCAGTTCTTTAGCACCTGGTTAAAATGGCTTGGATCCTGATGCACGGTCACCCTGACGGCAACTTCTGTGTAATTCTCAAGATGACAGCCTGCTCCTGAAGTACCATCAGTGTTTTTAGAAGCCCTGAGGTTTCCTTGGATGACGTTCCACTCCAGAACTGACCCGATCTAACCCGATTTCGTCTGGGCGAGCTAAAAAGATCACAGCCCGAGGTGTTATGTCTACTGGTTGAAAAGGTGCTTTCTCTTTTAGTGTGGGTAGCCACAAGAGCCCGTGTCCTTCTCTGAGCTGGCTGGACTGTGAGTCAGGAGATTGGGTTCCAGGCTCAGGTGGGTTCCTCACATGTGAAGACACTGTCACTTTTTGGCATCCATCAGCCTAAGGATTGTGGGATTCATTCATATTTATTGAGCACTTATGATGTGCAAAGCACTGTATTAAGCCATTGGGATGTTTTGGGCTACGTAGCAGGTAGGGTAAGGAAACTTTTGCAGGGAGTAGTTGTCTTGAACTTTTTGGAAGAAAGGGGCGATGATGTTGCAGTATTATGGGACTTCATATTCCTTTAATCCCGGTTCCCAAACCAGTCCAAAAGGTTCCTTTTACCTTGGAAAAATCTGTGCTTTGCCTTTGGCAACAACCTTAAGCTATCTCCAAGTACTGTACATATTGCTCTCAAATATTTTCTAATGAATTGGTCCTTTCAGCTGGTAAACACAGGAAAAGAAAGTAAAACATAAAAATAAACCAGCAGTCCAAACCAAAAAATAACAACCAAGCCATAAACAAAAACCCAGAGCCAGACACCACAAACCCAACAGAAGTTTAAATTCCCTTTCAAATAACCAAAACCAATTTATTAATTACAAAAGGGTAAAACAAATTTTAGCTGGAGTGCCCCTCTATCTGTGTGATGCCCTTGCTGATTGCCCCCCTCCCCTCTCCAGCACAAAGAAGAAATATGAGGTAATCCTCACAGCCCTGTTCACATTTTATAATGCAGAAAATATGAATTCATAAATATGGGATTTAACCCAGCCTCAACCCACATAGTGTAATGCAACCAGAGAGAAATGTGACATTTGCCTGAATGTGTTTATTATTTTTGTTTATTATTTACTAGAAATGAGACAGGAGAGTACCCGAGACTTGATCCAAATGCTCAAGGTTAATTAGCTTGAAGGCATATTGGATAAGTGAGTTGGCATGTTTTTGATATTAACCGGAGCTCCACTACACTTTCCCAATGTTTTTCATTGATACTGAAGACCTAGTAATGTTACATCTGGGGGATCACTTGAGGTTAGCAGGAGGAAGCCTAAATATATTACATTAAGTAGAAGAACAGGACTCTAGGTAGAAATTCAATTAAGAGGGGACTCAACTATTTGCTCTAGATTTGAACTGTTTTTGAATTTTACTTGGTATTTCCCTTTTAGAGTATTTTAGCTATTGCTTTTCCTTTTCCCACATAGGACATACTAATTGCGTTACTGGTAGTTTGTAATTGCATCTTTAATTGCATTAAATTGCATCTTCTAGACTGTGAGCCCATTGTTGGTTAGGGATTGTCTCTATATGTTACCGAATTGTGCTTTCCAAGCACTTAGTACAGTGATCTGCACATAGTAAGCGCTCAGTAAATACAATTGGGTGAATGAAAAGGAAGATACCTTCCAGTTTGGGCTCCAATTAACTATGTCATCTAAGTACCAGTTTCTCTATAAAACCTATTTCTAGACCATGGTTTAATAGTGGTGAACATCATTAATTAACATTAGAAAAATCCATCTTTGGTAACATTAGTAGTAGTTGGATGCTCTCTATCTTTTCATTTGACTCCAAGCTTCCTGTAGATTGCAAGTTCCTTGTGGGCAGGGAACATATCTATAAACTCTGTTTATATTGTACTTTTCCAGATGCTTAATTCGGCAATCTACATACAGTGACTGACCAATTAAAAAAAATGAGTGATTTGGATTAAGGGTCTCCTTTTGGTGACACATCACCTGGAATAATTTTTTGTTTATTTATGGTATTTAACTGCTTAATATGTTGCCAAGAACTGTTCGGATAGTTACAAATTTATCAGATTGGACATAGTCCCTGTCCATTCATTCATTCATTCATATTTATTGAGCACTTACTGTGTGCAGAGCACTGTACTAAGTGCTTGGGAGAGTACAATATTACAGTAAACAGACATGTTCCCTGCCCACAACGAGCTTAACGTCTAGAGGGGAAGATAGACATTAATATAAATTAATTAATTACAGATGTATAAATAAGTTCTATGGGGCTGTGAGAGGGCATGAATAAAGTCTCTTATGCTTATGTACATAAGTGCTGTGGGGCTGGGAGGCGACATGAATAAAGGCAGCGCAAGTCAAGGAGACGCAAAAGAGAGTGGAAGAAAAGGAAAAGAGGGTTCAGTCTGGAAGGCCTCTTAGAGGAGATGTGCCTTTAATAAGGTTTTGAAGCGGGAGAGACTATTGTCAAATATAAAGAAGGAGAGCATTCCAGGCCAGATGGAGAATGAGTGCAAGAGGTTGGTGTCGAGATAGACAAGATCGAGGTACGATGAGTCAGGTGGCAAATAATAAAAATGAGGAAGGCAGAAAGAATGGGATAATAGGGATTGGTAAATGTAGTTTATATTAAATATGGGTAGATCCTGCTTTCTGAAAGTGGTATGCCTGGAGGCAATTTGAGGCCTTAATATTTATTACCTGATGTATAGAAATATGGGTGAGATGATTCCTTGGACATCTTTAAAATGTATTGGGAAGCAACATGGCGTAGCAGGTAGACCTCAGACCTGATAGAAAGTCATGAGTTTTAATCCCAGCTTCATCACTTGTCTGCTGTGTGACCATGGGCAAGTCACTTCATTTATCTGGGCCTCAGTCCCTCATCTGTAAAATTGGGATTGAGACTGTGAGCTCCACGAGAGACAGTGACTGTGTTCATTCATTCATTGATTCAATAGTATTTATTGAGCGCTTACTATGTGCAGAGCACTGTACTAAGCGCTTGGGATGAACAAGTCAGCAACAGATAGAGACGGTCCCTGCCGTTTGACAGGCTTACAGTCTAATCGGGGGAGACGGACAGACAAGAACAATGGCACTAAACAGCGTCAAGGGGAAGAACATCTCGTAAAAACCGATGGCAACTAAATAGAATCAAGGCGATGTACAATTCATTAACAAAATAAATAGGGTAACGAAAATATATACAGTTGAGCGGACAAGTACAGTGCTGTGGGGATGGGAAGGGAGAGGTGGAGGAGCAGAGGGAAAAGGGGAAAATGAGGCTTCAGCTGCTGAGAGGTAAAGGGGGGATGGCAGAGGGAGTAGAGGGGGACGAGGAGCTCAGTCTGGGAACGCCTCTTGGAGGAGGTGATTTTTAAGTAGGGTTTTGAAGAGGGAAAGAGAATCAGTTTGGCGGAGGTGAGGAGGGAGGGCGTTTCAGGACCGCGGGAGGACGTGACCCAGGGGTCGACGGCGGGATAGGCGAGACCGAGGGACAGTGAGGAGGTGGGCGGCAGAGGAGCGGAGCGTGCGGGGTGGGCGGTAGAAAGAGAGAAGGGAGGAGAGGTAGGAAGGGGCAAGGTGATGGAGAGCCTTGAAGCCTAGAGTGAGGAGTTTTTGTTTGGAGCGGAGGTCGATAGGTAACCACTGGAGTTGTTTAAGAAGGGGAGTGACATGCCCAGATCGTTTCTGCAGGAAGATGAGCCGGGCAGCGGAGTGAAGAATAGACCGGAGCGGGGCGAGAGAGGAGGAAGGGAGGTCAGAGAGAAGGCTGACACAGTAGTCTAGCCGGGATATAACGAGAGCCCGTAATAGTAAGGTAGCCGTTTGGGTGGAGAGGAAAGGGCGGATCTTGGCGATATCGTAGAGGTGAAACCAGCAGGTCTTGGTAACGGATAGGATGTGTGGGGTGAACGAGAGGGACGAGTCAGGGATGACACCGAGATTGCGGGCCTGCGGGACGGGAAGGATGGTCGTGCCATCCACGGTGATAGAGAAGTCTGGGAGAGGACCGGGTTTGGGAGGGAAGATGAGGAGCTCAGTCTTGCTCATGTTGAGTTTTAGGTGGCGGGCCGACATCCAGGTGGAGACGTCCCGGAGGCAGGAGGAGATGCGAGCCTGAAGGGAGGGGGAGAGGACAGGGGCGGAGATGTAGATCTGCGTGTCATCTGCGTAGAGATGGTAGTCAAAGCCGTGAGAGCGGATGAGTTCACTGAGGGAGTGAGTGTAAATGGAGAACAGAAGAGGGCCAAGAACTGACCCTTGAGGAACTCCAACAGTTAAAGGATGGGAGGGGGAGGAGGCTCCAGCGTAGGAGACCGAGAATGATCGGCCAGAGAGGTAAGAGGAGAACCAGGAGAGGACAGAGTCCGTGAAGCCAAGGTGAGATAAGGTATGGAGGAGGAGGGGATGGTCGACAGTGTCAAAGGCAGCAGAGAGGTCAAGGAGGATCAGAATGGAGTAGGAGCCATTGGATTTGGCGAGAAGGAGGTCACGGGTGACCTTAGAGAGAGCAGTCTCGGTAGAGTGGAGGGGACGGAAGCCAGATTGGAGGGGGTCTAGGAGAGAATGGGAGTTAAGGAATTCTAGGCATCGATTGTAGACGACTCGTTCTAGGATTTTGGAAAGGAAGGGTAGTAGGGAGATAGGACGATAACTGGAGGGGGAAGTGGGGTCAAGAGTGGGTTTTTTTAGGATGGGGGAGATGTGGGCATGTTTGAAGGCAGAGGGGAAGGAGCCCTTGGAGATTGAGTGGTTAAAAATAGAAGTTAAGGAAGGGAGGAGGGCAGGGGCGATGGTTTTAAGAAGGTGAGAGGGAATGGGGTCCGAGGCGCAGGTGGAGGGGGTGGCACTTGCGAGGAGGGAGGAGATCTCCTCTGAGGATACTGCAGGGAAGGATGGGAAAGTAGGGGAGGGGGTTGGTGGGGGGGAGGGGAGAGGCGGAGGGGTGACTTTGGGGAGCTCAGACCTGATCGTGTTAATTTTCGTGAGGAAATAGGTGGCCAGATCATTGGGGGTGAGAGATGGGGGAGGGGGAGGAACAGGGGGCCTAAGGAGAGAGTTAAAGGTCCGGAACAATCGGCGGGGGTGACGGGCATGGGTGTCGATGAGGGAGGAGAAGAAGCTTTGCCTGGCGGAGGAGAGGACAGAGTTAAGGCAGGAAAGGATAAATTTGAAGTGTGTGAGGTCGGCTCGGTGCTTGGACTTTCGCCAGCAGCGCTCAGCAGCTCGAGCATAGGAGCGTAGGAGGCGGACGGAGGAGGTGATCCGGGGCTGTGGGTTAGTGGAGCGAGAGCGGCGGAGGGAAAGGGGGGCGAGAGAGTCGAGATGAGTAGAGAGGGTGGAGTTGAGAGCGGAGACCCGATCGTCGAGAGTGGGAAGAGAGGACAGGGCGGCAAGGTGAGGAGAGATGCTATTGGAAAGACGGATGGGATCGAGAGAGCGGAGGTCTCTGTGGGGCAGTAACGAAGATTTGCAGGGGGAGGGAGTGTGAGAGATGAGGCAGGTGAGAAGGTTATGGTCAGAGAGAGGGATTTCAGAGTCGGTGAGGGAGGAGATAGTGCAGCGGTAGGAGATGACAAGATCGAGGGTGTGACCGAGTCGGTGAGTGGGCGCGGTATGGTGGAGGAGGAGGTCGGCAGAGTCGAGGAGGGATAGCGGGCGGGCGGCAGAGGAGTCGTCGGGTACATCCGTATGGATGTTGAAGTCTCCAAGGATCAGAGTGGGCAGAGAGAAGGAGAGAAGGAAGGTGAGAAAGGGGTCAAGGTGGTTGAAGAAGTCGGAGGTGGGACCGGGAGGGCGGTAGATGACGGCGACAAGTAACCGGAGTGGGTGGTAGAGGCGAATGATATGGGCTTCGAAGGAGGGGAAGGAGAGGGAGGGGGGAGGAGGGATAGTGCGGAAGCGGCAACGGGGCGAGAGGAGGAAGCCGACGCCTCCTCCCTTACCGGTGAGTCTGGGGGGAGTGGGAGAAGGAGAGGCCTCCGCCGGAGAGAGCGGCGGCGGAGACCGTGTCTTCGGGAGAGAGCCACGTTTCCGAAAGGGCGAGGGGGAGGAGAGAGCGGGAGAGGAAAAGGTCATGGATGAAAGGTAGCTTGCCTGTAATAGAGCGGGGGTTCCAGAGGCCACACTTGAAAGTAGCTGTGGGTGCAGGGGGAGGAGGGGGGGAAGGGCAGGGGGAGGGGAGGGTTTGGATGGGAAGGAGGTGGTGGGGCCCTGGACGAGGATATGCCTGTATCCATCCCAGCACTTAGAACAGTCTATAATATTTTAGTTAACAGCTAAACACTTTAGCCAGCAAGTTTTAGTCTACTTTTCCCACCTTCAAAAAGGGAGGCGGGAAAAGCCCTGGCACTTCTGCAGATGCTTTTTCGAATTTGCAATTCAACATGATTACACTTCGGGACCTGGCAAAAGGGAACATTCCCCATCTTTAGATTTACAGTCTAATGCTTTAACTCAGCCATTTTACCTATGTTCATTAAGTACTTAACAAATGCCATAATTATTATTAATGTTATTATTAACCCCAACACCTTTTAAAGAAATAATTTTGTGAACTTCAAATTTCACTGAATTTTATTTCATACACTCCCCAATCCTTATTACAGTGCTCAGCAAATAGAAATTGTTCAATAAATACCGTAACTAACTTTATCAATCAGCAATAGAAGCTGTACCAGTTGCTTGGGTTATATGTTAAAGATTAGGGCGAGCCCTTTTCCTAAAGGTGCTTGTGATCTAGCAGGGAAGACAAATCACACAAATACACACTCAGTGTAATTAAGTACAAAAAGAGAGAAATAAATAAATCTGAGTGGGAAGTTCAGTTTATGGTTTGGGCAGCTGGTCTGGATTATGACTTTTGTACCGTGATTTCACAGTAAAACTGTCATGACATGAAGAATGTTGATCAGTTGATGCATATTGTAGGGGCAGATCAAAGTGAATTATGAAAGAAGCAATTTATAAAGGAAATTACTGGGTTTTCTCTACCTTGGCCGCGTCTTAACCTTAGATACTCGGAAGATACTGATAAAAATGTTCTCCTCAAAAGAAACTTTCAAATCGATAAAAATGAATAAAAATAATTGTGGTATTTGTTAAATGCTTACTATGTGACAAGCACTGTTCTAAGTGCTGGGGTAAATACAAGGTAATCAGGTTTTCCCACGTGGAACTCACAGTCTTAATCTCCATTTTACAGGTGAGGGAACTGAGGCACAGGAAGTGAAGTGACTTGCCCAAGGTCAGCAGCAGACAAGTATTGGAGCCGGGATTAGAACCCATGTCCTCTGACGCCCATGCTGTTGTTACTAAGCCATACTGCTTAGGCGTCAGGGCTTCAAACATTTTATGGAGAAATAAGCGTATTTATTGTAACCCATCCTAGTAAGTAGTTTTCAGAAGTCATTGAGCCCTCAGAGATTGTAAATTAAATCTTCTCCTATTTTTAGGATGGAGTAAGTTCAGCTCTGAAGAGTGGCATGGGGAAAAGGTGTGTCCTCAGACATACAAGCACACACACACACACACACACACACACACACATCATCTCTGTGATCTAATCCATGACAGCTTTGCCTCTCATAACCCCAACTATCTAAACTAACTGGTCTTTGAAAATAGAGAAAATTTGAGTTTTTTCTCTGACACACAATATTTGGATGGTCTTCACCCAGTATTACTAGTGCCAACCTTCCTGCCAAGTCCCATCTCCTCGACTGCACACCTTAGACAGGTGTATCCAATTCCTCCATTATTTGTGTCATGCTAATTCCCTCTGAATTCCTGAGCTGTAGGGAAGTAACAAGAGGGTTCTTGTACTGCTGAGCAGAAATATAGAAGGAAGCAAAGCCATATAGTAATGGTGATATCTGTTAAGTGTTTGCTATGTTCCAAGCACTGGGGTAGATTCAGTAACAGCAGAATGGACACGGCCCATTTCACATGGAGCTCATTCTCTACTGGGAAGGGAGAATAGGTATTGAATCCCCACACTTGACTGCTGTGTGATCTTGGGCAAGTCACTTCACTTCTCTATGCCTTAGTTACCTCATCTGTAGAATGGGGATTGAGACTGTGAGCCCCAACTGGGTCAGGGACTGTGTCTAACCCTATTTGCTTATATCCACCCCAGAGCTTAGTACAGTGTCTGGCACACAGTAAGCGCTTAGCAAATACCACAATTACTATGATTTTGCCCATAAGAAATTGAGGTCCTGAGAAGTTAAATGACTTGTTCAATGTCACTCAGCAGGCAAGCGACCGGGTCACATTAGAACCCAGGTCACCTGACTACCTAGCCTGTACTCCTTCAGTTAGTTCATGCTGATTCTCTAAATGCATGTTCCCTCCATCCATGAATCCAACCCCTTTTCCTCCTCTTAGCTCTAACTCGTTGTGAACAGGGAATGTGTCTGCTTACTGTTATACTGTACTCTCTCAAACACTTAATACAGTCATCCACATCTAGTAATAAATACAATTGAATGAATGTGACTGAATAGTGCAATTTTTCGGCATCTCTGTCATTAGAGAAGAAGCAATCATTTAAGGGGTAGATGATGATGATGGGGTCCCCAGTCAGGAATGACCAATGAACATTGATCTTTAGACTTCAGGACCGAGGACCAGCATAGAGAAGTTGATTATAGAGCTAGTGGCTTGTACATTCCACCTACAGCAGGGACAGTTTGGGCGGAAGATGTGTACTCTCGGCTTTTGACTCCTACGAAACTCATCCTCATTAAAAACTCCTTGAGGCAAAGGATCGTGCCCACCACCTCTATTGTACTGCATTCTCCCAAGACCTTAGTACCCAGTGCTCTGCACACAGGACGTGCTCGATAAATCCTATTAATGGATTGATTGATTCTCCAGTTCTTGTTTGTTGGCGTGAAGTATTTTTCAGGGATTGGAAATGGGAGAAGTAGTTAATCATGGCGCTGACTTTCATGATGTGGACACCCCCTGCCCTCCAAAGATTCCAAGGGTTCTGGAACATTCTGGTTCCTGCCTTGCGAAGACAAATGAGAAATCCCAGCCTACAGTGGTCCCAGGCCTTAGAAGTGTTGACAGACTTTAGGGTTTCCAGCAGGTTGACTCTAGGTCAGGATTGGCCCCAATAGTCTGGATGATTCCTAGTTGAATCTGACCCCATTAATGGCAATCCTCAGAGACCCTGGCTAAATCAAAACCCTGCTAACCTCTTTGAAATGTATCCCTGGGTTATTCAGAATTGTGTATTTCTCCTCTTTCCTCCAATTATGATTTTACTATTTTCTTTGTTCAGTACTGAATGATTTTAACTTCTTTTGGAACTATTGAATTGAGTCAAACCCAGATAGGGTGTAATTTGTGTCAAGAATGCTGCACTAATAAAATATTTTGGTTTTAATGGCCCATGGGGATCAGAATGGTGAAACACTGAAAGTTTTTTTGGTACTTTGAAGAAAAGGAGGTGGCAACATTCCCTCTAGAAAAATAATTACAAATAGATTTTCACTTACAAGCATTTTTGGGATTTATGCTTTAACTTTTTCTAATTATATTTTTATACATGCAGCTGTAGTTACGATCACACTTTGCCAAATCATCAGTCATTCAGCTACTGAAGAGAACTCCCCCAGGCTGAATAGGACACTTGTGAATTTATATGACTGCCATAAAATGTTTGGCTGGAATTTTCTATACAAATAATTTTCATGTCTCCTATATGCATTGTACTAACCGTACTTTCCAGGGACTTGTGAATATCTCCACCTCTAAAAGGCTTGGCCAACAATGCCCTACAAAAAATGTGCTGAAAGTCTTCTAACTGGAGCTTGTTGAGTTGGGAAAATCCATCCTATGAGCAACTTGGACTTTCCCGAATTCTCTAGTTTCTCCCTAAACATGAGCCAACGAAAACCTCATTAGAGTCACTAGTCCATGAATTTGGAATGAACGTTTAAACAGTGGTCTTTGAAAGCTGATGGCAGTTTATGTCAACTAAAGATTTTGAAGTAATTCCTTTTCTATTTTGGGGATGTTAGATTTTGAGCTCTGCAAAGATCTCTGTATCAAAGTTCCTATCAATCAATCCGTGATATTTATTGACCTCTTACTGTATGCCAAGCCTCGTACTAGTGCTTGCAAGAGTATAATGTTGGTAGACACATTCTTTGCCCAAAAGGAGTTCACAGTCTAGAGGGGTAGCGAAACATTAAAACAAATAAGTAAATGACATCTATGAACCTGTGTTGTGGGGCTGAGGGTGGGGTGAATATCAAATGTTTAAAATGTGCAGATCTGAGTATATTCCATAGACTTGCAAATACGAACCTCGTGGTATTTTTTGGTCGGTCAAGGTGAGCGGTGGAAGAATCAGGGTAAATTGATAGCTATTCCAGCCATTCTCAAATCACCACAGAAGCCTTAGTCATAGAGATTTGGTTTCAATCCAAAAGCAATGGAGAGACAAGCTAAATCGACTTCAATAAGCACACGAACAGCAGTGATCACATGAACTTACTTGGGACTGAGCACATGTCTTGGGTGTGTACTATCATTCTGTCTGGAGGGCATGGACCACATGTAAGAGACAGGAAAAACCTACCTCTCATGAATTCAAATTTCTGATTGGTTCATCAAGTGTCAGAGCTTTGCCTAAGCTCGCATTGCCTGGTCCCATCATCCTTCTTCCACTTTCTCTATAAATTATGGAATCTGCAGGCCTCCAGGACCTGAGAAATGTTGTTCTCAGGAAGGGGAAGGAAACAGAACTCCAATCCTTCATTTCCTTTTGATACCTCACCTCACAGCCTGAGTGTTTCTAAGCCGAGGCTCGTCCAACGCATCACTAGGGGGGAAAAATAGTCTATGGCATTTGAAATGTATCCTTCTCCCGTAGTTCTATATGAGCTTCATTAGACTGAAAGCTACGTGAGGGTGGGGGCTGGTTTTGCTGTTGTTTTCCCAAGTATTTAGCATTGTATAGTGTTCTGCTTGATGATGAGAATGATGACGATGGAGTCTCCAATGGGAAGGACAGATGAGTTTTGTTCCTGAGACTCCGGGACTGAGAACCTGCAGAAGGAATTGTTTATTGTGCCACTGACTGGCACAGAGCCACCCATAGGTGTTATTGAATCCCCATTTTGCAAATGAAGGAACTGAGGCACAGAAAAGAGAAGTGACACACCCAAGGTCACATAGCAGGTATATGGAAGAGCTGGAAGAGTGATAATAATTAATAGTAATGATTGTGGTATTTGTTAAGTGCTTACTATGTGTCAGGCACTGTACTAAGCGCTCGAGTGGAATTTAAGCAAATCAGGTTGGACACAATCCCTGTCCCATATGGGACTCACGGTCATAATCTCCATTTTACAGATGAGGTACCTGAGGCACAAAAAAATGGAATGACTTGCCCAAGGTCACCCAGCAGACAAGTGGCATAGCTAGGATTAGAACCCAAGTCCTCTGAGTCCCAGTCCTGTGCTCTTTCACTTAGGCCATGCTGCTTCCCTGTGCTCCTCAAAGAAAGAGAATACTTTAAATGGTTAAATTCTTATTGATTTCTTTCTCTTGTGCTAATCCAGGCTAATGTTTCATTTCCAGACTCACCTGAGTCCTGTTGTTTATGGACAATATGAGTTTTCAAAAACCTACACCCAAAGCAGGTACACAATTCATATCCCAGTTGGAAGGCTGGATAAGTTTGGGTGTTTAACACATTTCCAAGCTATTGACCTAGCCTCAGCTTTTCTGAATCTGACCTTTCACTTTTGCTGTCAACTCCCATGAGAGCTTGTGGTAGTGATCGTCATAGTGTCTACTCAGCCCAACTGGATGCAGTAGAATGTAGCATTCAGTACGCACCTGGGAAGCACAGATCAAGCAAGTAACACATCCCCTGCTCCATAAGGAGCTTACCCTCTAGAGGGAGAGGCAGATGAAAAGCTATTTACAACTGATAATCAAAATAAATGATTGAATATACAATTGACTAAAAAACATACTTGAGTGTTAAGATTAAGTGCATTTTTGTGTGCAACTTGAGTGAAGTAACTGGTCTCGCTATCTCTGTCCAGCCCGATGCGTGGAGCAGCTGAGATTTGCCACTAGCAAGGAGGCACCAATTTTTTTGATGGTGTTGTTTCTGATTCTTTCTCCCACAAAAGCCCCAGTGGGCCCAGGATGAAGAAACTCCATAGCGCCGATGAGGGGTTTTCAGTTGGTCTCAACTTCTCACCCGATCGTGGGCCGCATTTCCAGACACTGCTGACTTGTTGTCCGGGCTGGAGGACTGTGGAGTGTTCCCCAACACCATTTTTCAGTTTGTTTTGTTACCTTTGGGAATCGAGCTGGGCTGCTAAACTACCCTTTAAGGACGCCTGCCATTGAAATTAAAAAGAAGTTAGTCATTCATTATTAATCTTCCTTAAATGAAGTCTACTGTATAGCCAAGGTGTTTTTTTTTTTTTACCCTGGGCTATGAAAAAAAGCTATGGTTGTTTCCTGGTGGACTTCTAACCACTTAAACGATTTAAAGCAATATTTGGGGGTTGTTTATACAGTCAAAACATGTTAAACCATATATCATTTGACATGTACAATATTTTAATAACACACATTGTCTGGTTCAATAACCTATCTTAATGTACAGAATGATATTTTTAGCTGTGTTTCTAACTTATGAGTTACAGCTGGGCCTAAAATAATAACTATTGTCAGTAAAAGAAACATTATTAATGGGCAGAGGCAGGTCAAATAAACATGTAGCTCTTGAATGGAGTGGCAAGTTTTTAAAGCAATGAGAAGAAACCCTCAATTAAAGAACATTAGGGTTTTGATAAATGAACAGGATAGTTCTTTACAGTCCCTGTAAAGTGTAAGCTCCTTGTGGGCAGGGGACGTGTCTATCAACTCTGTTATTATTGTACTCTCCCAAGCATGTAGGACATTGCTCTGCACACGGTAAGCGCTCAATAAATATGATGGCTTGATTGATTCATTTAACAAGGTGGTAAAAATCAAAGAAAAATACCCAGGCAATTACAAGTTACTACTGTTATCCGTAAGGTGGTTGAAGCAAGTCCACGATGTTATTTGTATCTGGGTTTGTGGGAGGGCTCTCTCCAGCATTATTTGCAGTGAGAGCAGCAAACACAGTCATTGCACATCATTTGATAAAAGAGAGACATTTCAGATGAAATGACATGGCCACTCAGCCACGGAGTGGAGCTTTCATTTTCCCTAGCATTCAAACCAGTTAATAATAATAATAGTAATAATAATGGTATTTGTTAAGTGCCTACTATGTGCCAAGTGTATTAAGCACTGGTATGGATGCAAGTAAATTGGGTTAGTCATGGGTTCTGATCCCGATTCTCTCCTTTCAACTGCTGCAGATTTCCCTGTTTGTTCTCTTTCCCCAACCCATGGACCCATAAATCCTACACACCACAGTTGTCCCACCTTCACAGCCCCTCCGAAAAGCCCACCTCCTCCAGGAAGCTTTTGATCGATTCATAGCACCCAAATCAAATCAGCTCAACACCTCCACCCCTACAACACTTTATCCCCATCCTCAGCATTTATGTGCGTGGCTCAGTGGAAAGAGTCTGGGTTTGGGAGTCAGAGGTCATGGGTTTGAATCCCTGCTCTGCCACTTGTCAGCTGTGTGATTGTGGGGAAGTCACTTAACTTCTCTGTGCCTCAGTTAACTCATCTGTAAAATGGGGACTAAGACTGTGAGTCTCATGTGGGACAACCTGATTACCCTGTTTCTACCCCAGCATTTAAAACAGTGCTATGCACATAATAAGCACTTAACAAAAACCAATATTGTGATTATTATTATTACTTTATATTCGATTATTAATTTATTCAGCTAACTCATCCTGACACATCAGTGAGAAGCAGCATAGCCTGGTGGATAGAGCCCTGGCCTGGAGTCAGAAGGCAGTGTGTTCTAATCCCGGCCCTGCCCCGTGTCTGCTGTGTGACCTTGGGCAAATCACTTGACTTCCCTGTGCCTTAGGTACTTCATCTGTAAAATGGAGATGAAGACTGTGAGCCCCATTTGGGACATGGACTGTGTCCAACCTGATTAACTTGTAATAATAATAATAATAATGTTGGTATCTACCCCAGTGTTTAGTATAGTGCCAGACACATACTAAGTTCTTTACATGTTCAATTATTGTTATTATTATTACTTTGTCGAATGGTAAGCAGCTGCACAGAGATGGTGAAAGATATCTTGGTCCTTGGTTTGCCTTTCTCCTTCCCGCAATGCCCCAGCATTAGTTAGAGGAAAAGTTAGAGGACAGAGATGGTGAAAGATATCTTGGTCCTTGGTTTGTCTTTCTCCCTCCCGCAGTGCCCCAGCATTAGTTAGAGGAAAAGTTAGAGGACAGATCTGGTAAGATATCTGTCACTACTGCCTGCGTACCACCTCAGCCAGACTCTGGCAATCAATCAGTTGTATTTACTGAGCACCGACTGTGTATAGAGTACTGTAGTAAGTGCTTGGGAAACTCAAACAGAAGCTTCCCAAGTATTCTTCCTATAACCTGCCTTCCAGAGTCCTCCCAGGCAAGGTTGCATTGATATACTGCTTACTGCTCTTACTGTGGGAGGCTGGTATCGCAAACCTAAGTCCTGGGACTTCAGACCTTCATCGGTCAAATGAGAACGGTGTCATGGTATGCTTATCTAAGCACCTTGGAAGTCTAGCTAAGGATGCTATATAAATACACAGAGATAAAAATGAACTTAATTGGCCAGATTTCCATCTTCTGTAATTGCTGGGGAATGTTGTTTATTGTCATTTGACATGTCTCTTTGTAACCTTTTTCCAGTTAATTCTCACTCCCAGATAAGGAAGGGGCCAATGTCATTATTCACGTTTTAGAGATGAGGAAATAGAGGCACAGAGAGGTTGAGTGCTGTGGCAAAGGTCACTAGATAGTTTGAGGGGTGGGGATTAGGATTAAACTAGAGAGGGTATGAACCCACGGTTTCTTTTCATCCTGCGGAAACACAACCAGCATCAATTCACATGAAACTAGCGATGAATGCACATTTTTGCATATCTGAAGTTAACAAAGGGACTGCTTATTTTAAGGAAGACAAAATGACGAAAATGCCAAAAAGAGATCAATAAAGCATTAACTCCCATTTCCACATATTTGATATTAACAAATCGGTTGATTAGAATGCATAGTGCTTTTCACAATTGACAGGTGTAGACGAGTTTGAGCCTAACTCCTTGAAGAGAACAATTCAGAGATTTAAGAAATGGAAAGAGTCTCAAAATATTACTACATATATTCATGAAGAAACTATTAAGCACCCTCTTGCAAGTCCTTTGTGGAAAATTGCTATCATCAATTTTATCGCTTTTCCCCCCAACTTTTTCCCTTGTGTGATAATGATGATATTTATTATTTATTATGTGCTAGGTATTGTGCCAAATGGTGGAGTAGATCCAAGATCTAAGACTGGATATAGTCCCTGTCATCGGCGGGGGGGCGGTTCAGCAGTCAAAGAGGAAGGGAGAATCAGCATTTTATCCAGATTTTACAGATCAGAAAACTAAGGCACAGAGAGCCCTGAGGAAAAGAAAGAAGTGTGATTGCCAGATCTAGCATATATGCTGATGCCATTGTCCCCGGAGAGGATTTAGACCGAAATTGCTCGGAAGTGCTCCCTAAAGTTTGACTATCGATCAATCAGTCGCTCAATGCTATTTATTAAGTGTTTTCTCTGTGGAGAGCACTTGGAGGAACAGGCCTTCCCAGACTGAGCTCCCGCTTTTCCCTCTGCTCCCTCTGCTACCCCTCTACCCCCCCTTCACCTCTCCTTAGCTAAGCCCTCTTTTCCCCCCTTTCCCTCTGCTCCCACCCCTTCCCCTCCCCTCAGCACTGTACTCATCCGCTCAACTCTATATATTTTCATTACCCTATTTATTTTGTTAATGAGATGTACATCACCTTGATTCTATTTATTTGCTATTGTTTTAATGAGATGTTCATCCCTTTGATTCTATTTATTGCTCTTGTTTTTGTCTGTCTCCCCCAAATAGACTATAAGCCCGTCAAAGGGCGGGGACTGTCTCTATCTGTTATCGATTTGTACATTCCAAGAGCTTAGTACAGTGCTCTGCACACAGTAAGCGCTCAATAAATACTATTGAATGAATGATAGAATGCCTACTAATATTATGTTGGTGTTTAAGGTTTGGTTTACCCTTAGAGATCAGGGTCCCAAAGTAAAGTTTTCTACTGGAGAATGATCTCCAAAAATCGTTGTGTTCCATATACACAAGGCCAATGCATGCTCTTTCATTGAACTTTGAGGTGCTAAAAAAGTACTGATTTATGGAATGGAATGTGAGAGATCTTCTGGCAAGCTTGTTTGACTGCAGGCACAAATTAAGTCATTACGTTACAACAATACAAGGCACAAATTAAGTCATTACGTTACAACAATACAAGGCCAGATCCTTGGAACATGAAAGGTCAGTGCAATATTCATATAATATTCCAATATAATTCTTTTTTATTTGTGTTTGGTGGAGTAGCTGGGCCAAGATAGCGCTTGGTCATTTATTGAAATGAAGATCCCTTTATATGATTTATCTAGTTCCTTTTCCATTTCCTTCTGTTCTCTTAGATATACGATGAATAGACATATCTAAGGAAAAGATTTATTAAACCAGATGCAGAATAATCTAACACACTGTAAAGAGTTACAGTATATTATCTTTCTGGTATTCAGTTTTTCTATCTATCAATCCTCTATGATCTCTCTCTGGAAAAAGCACAGACCTGGGAGTCAGAGGATCTGTATTCTAATCTTGACTTTGACACTACTAGCTGTGTGACTTTGGACAAGCCACTTGACTTCTCTGTGCCTCAGTTTGCTCTTCTGCAAAATGGGAATTAAATACCTGTTCTCCCTGCTTCTTAGACTGCAAGTCCCATACGGGACAGGGATCAGTTGTAATCTATTTAACTTGAATCTATCCAAATGCTTAAACAATATTGTTATTATTATGTATCAATTCTATTCATCTATCAATCTGTTGATCGATAGTCTTTTTTGACACCTACAATTTGCAGGGCCCTGAAATAAGCATATGGAAAATACATTAGAACTAGGGGACTTAATCCCTTCCCTGAAAGATTTTACAATCTTGTTTGGGGAAGAGAAACTGAAATAATTTCCAGTAATGGGGAAGCAAAAACGTTTAAAGAGAAGTACATAAGTACTAAGGTGGTGTACAGATGCAACGTGGCACAGTGGAAAGAATCCAGGATTGAAAGTCAGAGGTCATGGGTTTGAATCCCGGCTCTGCCACTTGTCAGCTGTGTGACTGTGGGCAAATCACTTAACTTATCTGTGCCTCAGTTACCTCATCTGTAAAATGGGGATTAGCTGTGAGCCTCACAAGGAACAACCTGATTACTCTGTATCTACCCCAGCACTTAGAACAGTGCTCTGCACATAGTAAATGCTTAACAAATACCAACATTATTATTATTAAAAATGCTGAAATGGCAGTTAGAGATACAAAGTCAGATTAGAAATCAATCAGAGTAATCCTCCTGGAGGAGATGTTATTTCAGAAGGGCTTGGAATATGGAGAAAGCACTGTTTAGTCAAATGTGAAGGGAGAGAGTTCCAAGCTTGAGGGGAAGCCAAGGAGTGGAGGCTGGCAGTGGATGTTAGAAGAAAGTGGATAATTAGGAGGAGATAGCTGATTGTGTGCCCTAGAAGCACCATGGCCTAGTGAATAGAGCAAAGGTCTGGAAGTCAGAAGGTCCTGGGTTCTAATCTCAGCTCCACCTTTTGTCTGTTTTGTGACTTTGGGCAAGGCACTTAATTTCTCCGATCCTCAGCTCCCTCATTTGTAAAAGGGGGATTAAAATCATGAGCCCCATGTGGGAGCTGGACTGTGTCCAACCTGATTAGCTTGTATCTACCCCAGAGCAGAGTACAGTGCCTGGAACATAGCACTTAACAAATACCAGTTTTTTTAAAAAATGGTTAGGAGTTTCTGCTTGATTTGAAGAGAAATGAGAAACTATTGGAGGCTTTCGAGGATGGAGAGTACCTACTACTGTACTTTCCAAGCACTCAGCACAGTGCTCTGCACACAGCAAGTGCTCAATAAATACAACTGAATGAATGACTCTAATTATGTTGGTGTTTCATGTTTGGCTTGGCTTTGCAGATTTGGGCCCCAAAAGAGGAGATGTTGTAGAAAAATGATCGAGGTAGTAGAGTGAAATGTGGACTGGAAAGCCTGAGAGATCAGGGAGGAGATTATGCAGTACTCAATTGAGGATTTGATACTGAACTTGCTAGAATTGATATGCATTCTTGATAGATCTGTCTAATTTTAATCTATTGACCAACCAACTTCATAACGCTTATCAAACAGTAATTAGAACCAACTCCTAATTATAGTTAATAGGGTCAAGGAATTTATGGTTATATGAAATCCTTTGTGCATTAAACTCCTTCTCACAGTAGAGGTAGATCTGAGTATTACACCAAAGTCTGTGAACATCATATCTGCAACTGAACATGAAGGCTGAAAGAATCCTGAGGAAGTAAACCAGATGGTTTGGCTATGCAATCATGCAAAGCTGCTCTGGGTCAATTTTCAGGGTTGTTTAGTCTGGGATGACCTGTTGGATACAGGTTGATATTCATTCAGGTTCCCCACCCAACACATACCATGCATTACATTCAGTGGGTACTCGATAAATAATTACTACTTTTACTACAACCGAAATGATGATGACTACTATTCATTCATTCGATCGCATTTATTGAGCGCTTGCTGTGTGCAGAGCACTTTACTAAGTTCTTGGGAAGTGCAGTGCAACAACCAAGACAATCCCTGCCCACAACAGGCTCACAGTCTAGAAGTGGGGAGACGGACATCAAAACAAGTAGGCAGGCAACAAAAGCATCAGTATAAATAAGTAGAATGATAGATATTACTACTACCAATGCTCTTACCTTATTATTATTACTACTATAATAATAATTATGAATTTTTAAGCACTTAATATGTGCCAAGTATTGTACTGAGTGGTGGGGTAGATACAAGGTAATCAGGTGTCCCATGTGGGGCTCAAAGTCTTAATCCCATTTTACAGATGAGGTAACTGAAGCAAAGAGAAGTTAAGTGGCTTGCCCTAGGTCACAGGGCAGACAAGTGGTGGAACCAGGATTAGAACCCATGACCTCTGACCCCCAGGTCTGTGCTCTATCCACTAGACCATGCTGTTTCCACATAAATTCATTCATTCATTCATTCATTCATTTGTATTACTTGAGTGCTTACTGTGTGCAGAGCACTGCACTAAGCGCTTGGAAAGTATAATTCGGCAACAGATAGAGACCATCCCTACCCGACAATGGACTCACAGTCTAGAAGGGGGAATTTTGTCAGAAGTCAATATCTATATAAAATGAAGACAGACTGTTTTCAAACTGAGGAGCATGTGAATTTCCATTTCGCTCTCTCAGACCCAATACAGAATGTCTCTGAGAGGAACATTTTACCTGCCAGGAATAATTTTTTAATCGCTTGAAAGGTAAAAAGAGGGAGACATGGATATCATTGCTCTTAGTCCAAATACACTATTCACTCTAAGCCAGCCATGAAAATAAATTCTGGGCCCCATGCCAGATTCCAAGAGGGGCTCAAAAGAAATCAGGCAGCTGGCCTAAAAGAAAGCTAATATTCTTTGCTGTGCCTTATGACTCTGTTTTTCTATAATTTAAAAAAAAAATACTTTGCTAAGAATGAGTGTCTGGGTTGTGAACAGGTGAGACTTTATCTCTGTGACATGAGGATGCTTGTTTTGTCTTGACCTTGTGTTGTGAACGGAAAGGAGGGGCTCTGGAGGCTGTGTCAATTTTGAGGGTCGAATAGAGATTCGGTGGGTCTGATGATTTTGAAAACCATTTTCAAGGCTTTTCTGGGTCACCATTTCCCTGTCATTTTTTCACCATCTCCTTGCTCCCCCAAAAGGATTTTAAACCAGTGCAGATTACCAAATCAAACATGATTTATATTTAAAACTTCAAGGGTGGACCTGGCTAGTTAATAGTGCAGTACAAGCAAAACATTTTTTTAAAGTCTCCCAACTAAACTTAATTTGAAAAGTAGTTGACAATGGCATGGTTTTGTGTAAGTTAATGATGTGAGAAGTATGTTCTGCATCCAGAGCCATTTTAGCACTCACAAGGGTTCTCTCCCAGCTTATAAGTTCTAATACATTTCTCTTCACTCTTCCATGCCACATTAACTCAGTTCCCCCAAATAGCTGAGATGCAAATATATATTAGTCAGGTGCCTGGAGCACTAGCGGTCTGCAAGTAAATTATTTTTAAAAGTCGTTCGACCCTATAGGAAGAGTAGATCACAGAGGTTTGCGTCCTGGGATTCGATAATAGCGGAAGGTCATATGGTGTATCATAGCTGGTCCGGTCACTGTGGCAATAATAGCAGTCACTGCTGTGACTTCCCTCACTACTGAGTATAATAATAATAGCAATGGTATTTGTTAAGAGCTTACTACGTGCCAGGCACTGTACTAAGCGCTGGGGTGGATACAAGCGGATCGAGTTAGATACAGTCCCTGTCCCATGTGAGGCTCACGGTTTCAATCCCCACTTTACGGTTGAGGTAACGGAGGCACAAACAAGTGAACTGACTTGCCCAAGGTCACACAACAGACAAATGGTAGAGCTGGGATTAGAACCTATGACCTTTGGTTCCCGGGCCCGAGTACAATGTTCTGAACACAGTAAGCGTTCAGTAAATACCACTGATTGATTGAGTGATGGTAGTAGCAATGGAATAGTAATGGCATATATAAACCTGATGGTACATTAAGCACCTCCTGAGGGCAAGGCACTGTACTAAACTTTTGGGAAAGTTTAATAGAAGTACAGGATATATCCCCTGCCCACAAGGAGCTTGCAATCCAATGGAGGAGACAGATATCAAAAGAAAAAATAAATTGAATGGATAATCAAATATACAAATGTACCCAAGTGGTGACTCTCTTCCCCTCTTCAAAGCTCTCCTGAGAGCTCACCACCTCCAGGAGTCCTTCTCAGACTGAGCCCTCCCTTTCCTTCCCCTCTCCTCCTCTCCCCATTCCCCCTGCTACCTCCCTCTGCTCTACCCCCTTCCCCTCCCCACAGCATTTGTGCATATCTGTATATATTATTTCTCTATTTTATTAATGATGTGTATATAGCTATGATTCTGTTTATCTTGATGGTATTGAAGCCTGACTACTTGTTTTGTTTTGTTGTCTGTCTTCCCCTTTTAGACTTTGAGTCCATTGTTGGGCAGGGATTGTCTCTATCTGTTGCTGAATTGCACATTCCAAGCGCTTAGTACAGTACTCTGCGCACAGTAAGCGCTCAATAAATATGATTGAATGAATGAATGAATAAATGAATAATTGCTAGAGGTAGCTTCTGAGCTGAGATTGTGATCCCTTGGCAGTCAGAGGTCATGGGTTCTAATCCCAGATCCACCACTTGTCAGCTGTGTGACTTTGGGCAAGTCACTTAACTTTTCTGAGCCTCAGTTACCTCATCTGTAAAATGCAGATCAAGACTGTGAACCCCACATGGGACAACCTGATCACCTTGTATCCCCCCAGCGCTTAGAACAGTGCTTTGCACATAGTAAGCACTTAACAAATGCCATCATTATTATTATTATTATCCCTAGAAGGGGCAGGGACTGTGTCCTTCAATCATTCAATTGTATTTATTGAGCACTTACTGTGTGCAGAGAATGTGTACTACCTGATTTACTTTCACATGCACCAGACTTAGAACAATGCTTGACACAATAGTAAGAGCTCAACAAGTAGCAGAGTAATAATACTGGTAATCATAATGGTATTTCTCAGGGTGGCGGGAATTATTCCAGGAAGGCCTAGGGACTATTCTGAGAAGATCTGTTGGAGAAGATGGGATTTTAAAGGATCAGGTGGCCTAATGGAAAGAGGCTGGGCCTGGGAGTCAGAGGACTTGGGTCCTTATTTTCCTTCATTCATTCAATTGTATTTGTTGAGTGTTTACTCTCTGTAGGACACAGTACTAAGTGCTTGGAAAGTAATAATAATAATAATGTTGGTATTTGTTAAGCGCTTACTATGTGCAGAGCACTGTTCTAAGCGCTGGGGTAGACACTGGGGAATCAGGTTGTCCCACGTGGGGCTCACAGTCTTAATCCCCATTTTACAGATGAGGGAACTGAGGCACAGAGAAGTTAAGTGACTTGCCCACAGTCACACAGCTGACAAGTGACAGAGCTGGGATTCGAACTCATGAGCCCTGACTCCAAAGCCCATGCTCTTTCCACTGCGCCACGAGTACAATTCAGCAACAGAGACAATCCCTAACAATGGGCTCACAGTCTAATCCTGGCTCTGCCACGTGTCTGCTAGTTGACCTTGGACAAGTCACCTAACTTCTCAATGCCTTTGTTCCCTCATCTGCAAAATGGGGATTAAGACTGTGAGCCCCTCGTAGGACTACCTTGCATCAACCCCAGTGCTTAGAACACATAGTAAGTGCTCAACAAATACCATTATCATTATTATTACAATAGGGATTCAATACCTGTTCCCTCTCCTACTAAGACTGTGAGCCCCACGTGGGACCTTATTATCTTCTATCTACCCCAGCGCTTAATACAGTGCTCGGAACTTAGGAAGTGCTTAACAAATATGACAAATTATTATTAGTAGTAGTAATTTTAGAAGAGCTTTGAAGGTGGTGAAAACTGTGAGTTGGTAGTTTTCAGGAGCAGGGAGTTCCGGGTTGGGGGGACTGGTATGAACAAGGGGTCAGAGGTAGGCGAGGTGGAAGCCAGATACAGTTAGGAGGTACCACCTCCTTCTTGCTGAGGTTACTTGGCAAGAACTCCCTAAAGCCCCCTAAACTGTGAATCAGAGAAAGTAGATGTGAAAAGAAGCTGTTCCTTTGCCTGCTACCCCTGCTGACTCCTTGAGGCGCAGCCCATTGCAAGCAGCAACTCTGGAAGCATAAACAGAACAGTAAAAATTGCATTATCTGTTAAATTCTTACTATATCAGTTGTATTTCTCGATGCAGAACACTGTGCTAAGAACTTGGGAGAGTACAATATAACAGACACATTCTCTGCCCACAACGAGCTTTCAGTCTAGAGACTGTATGTGCTAAGCCTGGTACGAAATCCTGGGGTAGATACAAAGTAATCAGTTTGGACACAGTCTCTATCCCACACAGTGCTCCCGATTTACATAGGAGAGAGAAGAGCAAGGCCTAGTGGAAAGATCACGGGCTTGTGAGGCAGAAGCAGGATCTGGGTTCGAATTCTTGTTCTGCCCCTTTTCTGTGGAGTGACCTTTGCCAAGTCACTTAACATCTCTGCACCTCAGTTACCGCATCTGTAAAATAGAGATGAAGACTGTGAGTCATTCATTCTTTCAATCCTATTTATTGAACACTTACTGTGTGCAGAGAACTATACTAGGTGCTTGGAACGTACAATTCGGCAAGAGATAGAGACAATCCCTGCCCAACAACACGCTCACAGACCCACATGGGACAGGGATTTAAAGACTCTTTACAGTGCCTTTCACTCCCAGCCCTGCCTCGTGTCACGGATCTGACTTGGTGGTCGTGAGGGAAGAAGAAGTTGGAAAGAAGAGGGAAGACAAAAATAAAGAGGAAATATTGGGGGGCAGGAAATGAAATTCTATTTAAACATAAAAATAGGTTGGAAAAGATGGCACCCAGTGTAGGTTTATTGGAAATATGTGCACATAATATTTGTATTTTAATATAGAAACCTTTCTGTTCCTCCTAACACAGCCTACGTCTGGATATGACCTTTGGTGAGAGAGAGCTGAGTCCAGACAGTGGAGTTTTTTAGTGTGGAGGCAGCGTGCTCCAGTCGAAAAAGTTCTTTGTTCTGTTCTAAGCGCTGGGGTAGATACAAAGTAATCAGATTGTCCCATGTAGGGCTCACATTTTCAATCCTCATTTTACAGATGAGGTAACTGAAGCCAGTGAGTGAAATGACTTGCCCAAGGTCACACAGCCGACAAGTGGTGGAGCCAGGATTAAAGTAGCTGCCTGGTGGTGCTCTGAGATCCACGTAACTAAGTCTCCCTACAAAGCACGGAGTATTCACCGGCAGATTCTTTAATGTAATCTCTGGTTGTTAATAAATACAGTTTTGCTTTTCTCACTTTCAGTGAGTTGGCTAAACGGTGCAGTTAAAAGAATTAATAAAAATATCAGCCTTTGAACTTGGGCCGGATGAAACGTCAAACATTCAGGGACATCGCGGCCTGTTTTGCTAACCTGCCGTCTGGAGCCTGCAAGGACGGAGCACGCCCTGAGAATCTAATCTCTGGTTTTTCCAGAAAGATCAGACTGTGGCCAGAACCTCTAGTTTTCAGGGAAACCGGGCCGTCAACATCGGAATCTGCTCAGGGATATTGACTGCTCTTTACCGTAAAGCCGAACGCTTGGCTAGCTCCACAAGTCGAGATCTACAAATCCCCGCAGCTCTCACAGGCGCCTAAAATGCCTGTGGTAGAAATTCTGGCTCGCCCTTACACATGGCAATTCAAATGTGACGTCCCTGCTTTTATCCTTTGGAAAGTCGGAGGGAGCAGAGAAGGGACTCGGGCCTGTCAATCTTCGAGTTGGAGGACTAGCTACCTGACCCGTAGACACCAAGAGAGCGAGAGAGAAAGAGAGAGTGAGAGTATTAAGCCAGACTCCAAACCACCCAGCAGAAGCTGGTCTTGCCAAGCCTGTGGCTGAGTTGAAGTGGCTTTGGCCCTTAATCTATTAATTCCAGCCTCCTGGTGGTCTGGGACCAAAGAGGCAAAAATAAGCTAATTACTAAAATGAATAGAATTCTTTCGCCCTCATCACCTCACGGTGACTGTTTTCCATGCAGTGTCTCCTCCTGCTTTTCAATCCCATGTAGACAGAGCAAGGTAGAGTATGAGAAGCAGGATGGTGTAGTGGATAGGGCATGGGCCTGGGAGTCAGAAAGTCATGCGTTCTAATCCTGGCTTCACCACTTGTCTGATGTGTGCCTTTGCACAAGTCGATTCACTTTCCTGGGCTTCAGTTCCCTCATCTGTAAAATGGGAATTGGGACTGTGAGCCCCATGTGGGACAGGGACTTTGTCCACCTCAGAACTTACTAGAGTGCCTGGCACCGAGGAAGCACTTAACAAATACCATAATTATTATTATAACAGATGATCGCTATTTTTGCAGAGACAGGGACTCAGTGCAGTAGGTAACCATACTTTGTCAAGAATAGGCTACGGAATAAGCAGTCTCCACCTACCTTCTGAGGTATCTAACCCTCCCTTTTTATTAGTGAGTGGTTTCTCTTATCATTGTCAACCAATCCATTGTATTTAGTGAGCATT
Source organism: Ornithorhynchus anatinus (assembly GCF_004115215.2). Lineage (NCBI taxonomy): Eukaryota > Metazoa > Chordata > Mammalia > Monotremata > Ornithorhynchidae > Ornithorhynchus > Ornithorhynchus anatinus. The sequence continues at coordinate 60,790,986 of NC_041735.1, read as the reverse complement.
TTATTTGTGTGCAGAGAACTGTATTGAGCACTCGGGAGGGTACGATACAATAGATAGAGCTGGTAGGCAGTTCCCTGACTATAAGGAGCTCACAGTTTTGGGGGAGATGAGACATTAAGAAAAATGAATAAATGAATTAGAGATGTGTATCAAAGAGCTGAATGCCTGAAGATGGGGTGAATACTAAGTGCTTAAAGTGTACAGCTCAAAATACACAGAAAGAAGAGGGAGAAGGGAAAAGAGGGATTAATTGGGGAAGGCTTCCTGGAGGAAATGGGATATTTTTTTTTATAAGGGTTTGAATGTGGGGTAAGCGGTGGACTGCCATATGTGGAGGGAGGAGGGAGTTCCAGACCAAAGGGAAATGTGGCCACGTAACCAGCAGCAAGGTAGATGAGCTGAAGAAAATGAGAGTAGTTTAGCGTTAAGGAAGTGTGGTGTGGCTAAGTGTAGAAGGAAATTGACAAGGTAGAGTGGGGGGGGGGCGGGGTGTGAGCTGATTAAGTGCTTTAAAGGTGATGGTAAAGAGCTTACGTTTAATGTAGAGGTAGATGGGCAATCATGGGAGGTTCTTGAGGAATGGGAAGATGTGGACTGAACAGTTTTTAGAAAAATGATGTGGGGTAGCAGAGTGAAGTATAAACTGGAATGGGGAGATACAGGAGTCGGGGAGTCGGGATGGAGGTCGATGCATTAGTCAGGGCAAGCTGGACCTTAACCAGACACTTGCCTGCTATGTGACCTCGGGCAAGTCACTTAACTGCAGTCATGGGTTCGAATCCCGGCTCTGCCACTTGTCAGCTGTGTGTGGGCAAGTCACTTAACTTCTCTGTGCCTCAGTTACCTCATCTGTAAAATGGGGATTAAGACTCTGAACCTTACGTGGGGCAAACTGATTACCCTGTATCTACCCCAGTGCTTAGAACACTGCTCTGAACATAGTAAGCGCTTAACAAATACCAACATTATCATTATTATTATTACTTTCCTCATCTGTAAAATGGGGATTCAATTCCTGCTCTCCCTACTACTTAGAATGTGAGATCCGTGCACAGCAGAAACTGGTGTTTCTACCCCGGTATCTATCCCAGTGTTTAGAACAGTACTTAGCATATAGTAAGTGCATAACAAACATAATAATAATCATTATTATCAGTCTGAGTTATTTTTTAGTGGATGCTGTCCACTATTATGCCTGAACAATCAGTAAATGTTCAATGTCACTCCATCTGCATTTCCTCAGAAAAATTCTGACAGACTAGAATTACTCTGTTCGTATAAAAAGGATTGTTTCTGGTTTTGGTTTTATCCAGAATAAAACTGGGATTCTTTCCTAAGAGATCCAGTTTAACTCAACCCTCTCCTTCTCAATAAGAAAAGAGCTCCCTCTAGCGCCCAATATAGGAAACTACACCCACCCGTTCCATATTCCATAATTGTGGCTTCGTGTTTATAAATAATAATAGTGGTATTTGTTAATAATAATGATGGTATTTCTTAAGCGCTTACTATGTGCAAATCACTGTTCTAAGCGCTGGGGGGAATACAAGGTGATCAGGTTGTCCCACGCCAGATGAGGTAACTGTGAGGCCCAGAGAAGTGAAGTGACTTAATAATGTTGGTATTTACTAAGCGCTTACTATGTGCAGAGCACTGTTCTAAGCGCTGGGGTATACAGAGTAATCAGGTTGTCCCACATGACGCTCACAGTCTTAATCCCCATGTTTACAGATGAGGTAACTGAGGCCCAGAGAAGTGAAGTGACTTGCCCAAAGTCACACAGCTGACAAGCAGCAGAGGCGGAATTCGAACCCATGACCTGTGACTCCCAAGCCCGGGGCCTTTCCACTGAGCCACGCTGATTCTCATATCAATCAATCAATCAATAATAATAATAATGGTATTTGCTAAGCGCTTACTATTTGTAAAGCACTGTTCTAAGCCCTGGGGGATACAAGGTGATCAGGTTGTCCCTTGTGGGGCTCACAGTCTTAATCCCCATTTTACAAATGAGGGAACTGAGGCACCGAGAAGTGAAGTGACTGGCCCAAAGTCCCACAGCAGACAAGTGACAGAGCCAGGATTAGAACCCATGACCTCTGACCCCTAAGCCCGTGCTCTTTCCACTGAGCCACGCTGCTTCTCTGGTATGTATTGAGTGCTTACTATGTGCAGAGCACTGTTCTAAGTGCTTGGAGAGTACACTACCTCGTAATTAGCAGACATGTTCCCTGCCCGTATTGAGCTTACAGTCCAGAGGGGAAGAGAGACATTAACATAGAGAAGCAGCGTGGCTCAGTGGAAAGAGCACGGGCTTGGGAGTCAGAGATCATGAGTTCAAATCCTAGCTCTGCCACTTGTCAGCTGTGTGACTGTGGGCAAGTCACTTAACTTCTCTGTGCCTCAGTTACCTCATCTGTAAAATGGGGATTAACCGTGAGCCTCACGTGGGACAACCTGATTACCCTGTATCTTCCCCAGCGCTTAGAACAATGCTCTGCACATAGTAAGCGCTTAACAAATACCAACATTATTATTATTATTATTAACATGAATAAGTAAGTACTTTACAATAAATAAATTAAAGATATGTACATAAGTGTGGTGGTGGGCGGGGTGAAAATCAAATATCCAGTACGTAGCAGTAAAACTGTAATCCGAACACCAGGAAGAAATCTGCTGCCTCGTTATTAAGCTTCTAAATTATTATTTTGGTTTTTCAGTGGGATACAGAAGCAAATGTTTCTAAAGGCCAAAAACAATTCCAGTTTGGAGAAAAGCTTTGCCTCGATAATTCACTGAAAATGTTCCATATAATTTCAGGTGATGCTGTTTAGAAATATTTCAAAAAAGGCGCATGATCCAAACAGACATTGAATAACAACCCCAAATTCCCTAAAATCAGAACAAAGTATAGTGGAATTGCAGGATTTCACATATTTTCATTTCCTTTCATGTGACCGTTCATCAAAAAAAGTCTGGGATACAGAATGTTTCGATTTTAGGCTTTATTTTAGCCTCGGTATATTAACTTGCAATTTTCTTCCCAAAAGTTAACCTTCATTACTTCACAGGAACATTCCTTAATGTTGCTCGTTAGATCTTACAGTCTGGACTAGCAAAGTAGAAAAGGCAAATCAACATTCCAAGGAGCAATGAATCCATAGTGGGTTTAAGCCTTGCCATGCCAGTAGGCCCGTGGAGAAATCTCCACCAAGTAGTTGAAGCAGATGTGGGGTAGACATCCCAGCGACCTCTTCAAACAACACTGCCCTGCAGATTTTGCCTGTCCTCTACCCTGAAAAATGAAAAAGTTAAAAAGTGTCAAACCCCAGAGACTGGAGGCAGAGGAGTGATGTCATCGAGAGACATCGATAACATCAGTGTAGCTAGAGACTCAGGCGGAGCAGTTGAAGTACGGGGTGGGTGAAAATTTAAGGTGGGCTAAAATGGTATGTGTGCTGGAGACTCCCATATTAATTGATTTGTTGAAGTTTAGTCCAATAGGAGGACTTGGAGAAAAGCATGGCCTTGGGAGTCAGAGGAACTGGGTTCTAATCCAGACTCCTCCATTTGCCTGCTGTGTGGCCTTAGGTGAATCACTTAACTTTTCTATATCTTGGTTTCTTCAATTGTAAAATGAGGATTCAATATTTGTTTTCCCTCCCACTTACGCTGTGAGCCACATGTGGGACGGGAACTGTGTCCAACCTGATTGGCGTGTATTTACCCCAGTGCTCAGTGCATAGTATCGAGCATAGGGGATGCATAGGGGAAGCAGCGTGGCTCAGTGGAAAGAGCCTGGACTTGGGAGTCGGAGGTCACGAGTTCAAATCGCGGCTCTGCCACTTGTCAGCTTTGTGACTGTGGGCAAGTCACTTAACTTCTCTGGGCCTCAGTTACCTCATCTGTAAAATGGGGATGAAGACTATGAGCCCTACGTGGGACAACCTGATTACCCTGTATCTACCCAGCACTTAGAACAGTGCTCTGCACATAGTAAGCGCTTAGCAAATACCAACATTATTATTATAGTAAGTACTTAACAGAAACAATTAAAAACAAGAACAGAAAATTTGCATAGAGGAATTGAGGATCATATGAGTTAGTTTGGGCTGTGCCAAAAAAGCCACAAAAGATCTTTTTAAGATAAAAGGGGCATACGTTTGGAAGATAAAGTAAATGTCACACGAATGGTAAAGGAATCAGATGCTAAAAAGGGACAGCAGAGGTTGCCCATTTGCTGCGATCTCTTCATTATCCCCAGCATTCGATCAATCAATCATATTTATTGTGTGCTTACAGTGTGCTGAGCACTTTACTGTGTCCTTGAGATAGTACAACACAAAAATGTAACAGGCATATCCCCTGTCCACTGTGAATTCCATCAGATATCCCAATCATTGTTATAAGACTTTGTAGCACGGGAGAGTCATCGTCTGTTGGATATGAAGAGGGAAGGCATTCCAGGTCAGAGACAGGATGTGGGCTAGAGGTCGGGGGCGAGATACATGAGATGGAGGTGCATTGAGAAGGTTAGCATTAAAGGAGTGAAATGTGCACACTGGGTTGTAGTAGGAAAGTAGCGAGGTGAGATTGGAGGGGGCAAGGTGATTTAATGCTTTACAGCTGAGTCGAGTCAAAGCCACAGAACTGTGTTAAAAATCCCTTGCTTTCTACTCTCCTCACTGAAACTGCCTGAAACGACCTGACCCTCATTCCTGCACAGTTCCCTGATCTGGGAAGAGCAATGGCAGCAGCTCCGAGAGGAATGGGGTCCTCCAGCTGTCATAAATCTAGGCTCTCGAGAGACGTGATTTTGATTTCTGGGTCGTTAACTGGTTTCACACGACGTATTTTCCCTACGTCACGTTGTCCGCTGTTCAGGGCCAACTTCCACTTGGGCTTTTGGATCTAGAGCCATTCAGGGTAAATCTCCCACTGGTTTGGGATGGGTAAACTGGAACAAGAATATAAGGCAACTGTGTCTTCTGTGTGCAAAGTTCAGCTCTTGGGAGTTTTTTTTTAAAATATGTTCATTCAATCATATTTATTGAGCATTTAATATGTGCAAAGCACTGTGTTAAGCCCTTGGGAAGTACAATATAACAATGAATGCATCTCTGCCCACAACGAGTGAGCGAATAGATCAGATGGTGACTTGTCCATAATAATTAATAATAATGTGGTATTTGTTAAGTGCTTACTATGTGCCAGGCACTGTACTAAATGCTAGAGTGGATACAAGCAAATAGAGTTGGACACACTTCCTGCCTCACTTGGGACTCACAGTCTCAATCCCCATTTTACAGATGCGGTAACTGAGGCACAGAGAAGTAAAGTGACATGCCCAAGGTCACACAGCAGAGACGTGGCAGAGCGGAATTAGAACCCATGACCTTCTGACTCCCAGGCCTGTATTCTCTTTACTATGTCATGCTGCTTCGAAGCAGCTTCAAAGTCCATAGCCTGAAAGGAGTAAGAGACATCAGAGACACACACTCCAGCCATAGAATATTTACTGCTACAATAATAATAATAGTAACGTTTTTCATTAAACATTTACTATGTGCAAAGCAGTGTGCTGAGCACTGGGGTAGATAGAAGGTAATAAGTTCACAGTCTCTGTCCCATATGGGTCTCACTGTCTTAATAGGAAGGAGAAAAGGCACCTTACCTACATTTTACAGATGAGGAAACTGAGGCACAGAGAAGTCAAGCAACTTGCACCTGGTCATAGAGTAGGGGAATGTCGAAGCTGGGATTATAACCTTTGTTTCTTGACTCCCAATTCTGTGCTCTTTCTACTAAATCATACGCATCTTTAGAAATTGGGAAAATGAATAAAGTGCAAGACCCAGAAATTATATTCGGTGCTTTCTTGATTAATAAGACCCCGAATGACCCTGCAGTGGTTTACTGAGTACACCTCTCAATCATGGGGTTAGAACTCAGTAACAGAACTAAACAAATTTCACCTTAATGCCCTTGGGAAGTTATTAGAGCCAGAAAAAGTTGCTAGTTGGCACTTTGCATGTCCTGGCTTTCACAGATGAAAACGATATTTTCATGAGACTTCCCAAGTTTGATCCAGAGCAGCTCTGTTCTGTTTTAGCCAGCACAATTCTCTGACCATGTGGTGAATCTGGAGAAGAATGAAATTTCTCCTTTTAAAAAAGTGAAAGGTGTTATGTAGCCCTAGCTTTGACTTTGGGCTGGAGAGAGGAGGTGAACAGGAGCCTTTGAAAAGAGGGGAAAAAAAACTGAACCGCATCTCGCGTTATCCAGCTCCTCATGGTGCAATTCTACTGGGAGGTTGAAAGAATTTCGCTCATTTGGTCTGTATCCTAATGGTAATGATTCGACAGAAGCTACTGTTAAGGAGAGTTGACATTTGTATTTGGTTTCACTCAGCACTGACGGATGGAAAAATTGGTCAAGAGCAGGTGGAAGTGCATTTTGCAGTGTGATGGCTTCATCCCCATAAATCCAACATTCTGGGGGCCTTCCGCCATTTGCCGATCTCTGACTGTTCCCCCAGATAGCGACATCATCACAGCTCGTCTGCATTTCCTACATCAGCATTCATTCATTCAGTCGTATTTATTGAGCCCTTACTGTGTGCAGAGCTCTCTTCTAAGCACTTGAAAAGTACAATTAGGTAACAACTAGAGACAATCCCTGCCCAACAAAGGGCTCAAAGCTCTGGCCCTAACCACCCAGCTCCTGCCAGACAGAAATCACAGGATCAGTTGGTCAATACTTATTAGTTTGTCCTCCAAGTTGATGTCCCAAAGGGACAACCCCTTCTGAGAGTAGCCACTCGGTGAGAAGTACTGCGATGAAATAAATTGATTAATTGATAATAGTAGTAGTATTGGCATTTAGTGAGTATCCATTTCGTGCAGTATTCTGTACTAAGAGCTCAGGAAGAGAAGTACAATAATAATAATCATAATTATGGTATTTGTTAACCACTTACTGTGTACCAAGCACTGTTCTAAGCCCTGGAGTAGATATAAATTAATCTGATTGGACACAACACCCTGCCCCACAGGGGACTCACAATCTTAATCCCCATTTTACAGGTGAGGTAACTGAGGCACAGAGAAGTCAAGTGACTTGCCCAAGGTCACACAGCAGACATGTGGCAGAGAGGGGATTCGAACCCAGGTCCTCCTGACTCCCAGGCTCATGCTCTATCCATTAAACCATCCTATTCTGTTGTTTAGTGGAACCTGCCCTAGTGGAAAGAGCACAAGCCTGGGAGTTGGACTTTAAGGTCATTGTGTGCAGGGAATGTGTCCGTTTATTGTTATGCTGTACTCTTCCAAGAGCTTAGTACCATGCTCTGCACACAGGAAGTGCTCAATAAATATGATTGAAAAAATGAATGAAGGAAGGACTTGGGTTCTAATCAGACTCTGCCCATTGCCTGCTGTGTGACCTTGGGAAAGTCGCAAGTTCTCTGTGCCTCAGGTTTCTCATCTGCAAAATGGGGATTTGGTAATAATAATTTCATAATTTTGGTATTTGTGAAGCGCTTACTGTGTGCCAGGCACTGTACTAAGGTCTGGGTGCATACAAGAAATTTGGGTTGGACACAATCCCTGTCTCAGATGGGGCCAAAGTCTTAACCCTCATTTTACAGATGAGGTAACTGAGGCACAGAGAAGTGAAGTGACTTACCCAAGGCCACACAGCAGATACGTGACATAGCTGGGATTGGAACCCATGAGCTTCTGACTCCCAGGCCCGTGCTCTGTCCACTACGCCATGCTGCTTCTCTCGTGCCTGACTGGGAGGATAAAATAGGAGTGGATTTTGATACAAGACATGTGCTTCAGATCAGAGTCATTTGAAGATTTCTAGTGTTTCAGAAATGAAGGTAAAACATGGGAAAGAATGGAAAATTTTAAATGTCTTTATTTGCCCAGCCATTTTCACCAATCTTGGTCGTTTAGACATCATAGACTGGAGCAACCTAAATTCTCAGCTGTATCGAGTAGACTCAAGTAATGTGGAAATGGAATGCTGTTAAAGTTAACTGGCATCAGTGGTTTCAAGCTATGCCTTTGATATTTCTAAATTCTAGTATTTAGGTTGAGGCAGAATGAAGTCCTTTGAAGACTTCCATAGATCAAGCCTCACTGGTGGAATACTTAACTTTTATGACCTGTACCTAAGGCCTTCTGAAGCTCCATAGGAACAGAGTGTGGCTTCCTGACAGAATCTCTCTCCTGGGATTGGAAATACATACAGAATCCTCAATTTTTACCAACAGACTCAAAGGCTCGGGGCAGCTTAGCTAAATGTATTCATTATAGCAGATAGGACCGGTTGTGTTGTCTTATCTAGAAAACTGAAAAAATAAGCCTCTAAACCTGTTTTCCCGTGAAGGGTAATGTGAATCTAAGAGCCAAGTAGGTTGGTAATTTGCTATTTGGATGATTGGCCATTTTGAGTATTTGTGTTGTGTTATACTTTGTGTTGGGTTATAATGTTTCATCACTCATGATGTGCCTGTCTGCAATCCCTTCTCCTCACTTAAAATCTCAGATTGAGAGCACGTCAAGGGTTAGGGCCTATGTCTAATTCCCACCTGTGTATTCTCTCTCAATGCTTAGTACAATGTGTTGCACATGGCAAGTGCTTAATAGATACTATTACTGATTCTACTCTAAAGACACACTATAATGGAGATTGAGTAGCGTTGTGTGCATATTCTCTCTCTTTCTGCTACTCACATGAGAACCCACACTGCTGATCTAATAGATCACAGACCTGGGAGTCAGAATGACATGGGTTCTAATCCTGGCTCCACCACTTATCTACTGTCTGACCTTGGGCAAGCCACTTCACTTCTTGGGGTCTCCGTTACCTCATGAGTAAAATGGGGATTAAGATTGTGAACCCCATGTGAGACATGGACTGTGTCCAACTTGATGAGTTTGTATCTGGCACTTAGTGCTTAACAAATTTTTTTTTTTTTTTTTTGGAAAAATTCCTTGGACTTCCTTTCTGACCTCGCTTAACTTTTTTTCCTAGCATGCTCCATTCAATCCATCAATCAATAGTATTTGTTGAGCCCTTGTTTTGGAGAACAGTGTACTAAGTGCCTGAGTTTGTTCACTATTATCATTAGGAATAATCCTTACCCTCAGGATGCTTAAACTCCTGTTGTATTGTTGGTTCAATCTTCTGCATCATCATCCCATTAAAAAAGTTCACTATACATGCTAAATCTTTTAGGGAAGCAATCAGACATTTAGACCTGTAAAATTGTTTCCTGTTTCCCGTAGGTCTCTGAAATGAACATAGTGCCATGGGATTAGCTTCAGTCTAAGAGAAAACCATCTACAATTATTTAAGCAAAATGAAAAAAATAAAAATATAACACACAAACCCAAATCATGCAATACATAAATTCTCTAGGAAACAGTTTACCCTCAGCCAAGGCTTCAAAGAAGAAGCTGGTCATCCATCTCAGGATATAAGCGCCAGGTTCACTTACATTTTGTTGGATGTTTCTATACCTCCAGTGCAAAGTCCCAATGTAACGTGTCCATTTCTGATCCGTTACCAGCCTGGAATGGAGCCAGGAGTAACAGCACCAAATGGGACCAGAGCCAGGAATACACCAAGTTGGAAGAATCTCTGAGAATTTAAGAAGAGACGGAGGGGTGACTCTCCTCCGCCATACTGGACCATCAAGATAAGGCAAGGCTGAGAAGGTTAGTTCAAGGGGTTTTTTTTGTAAAATGGGAGCCTGTAATTGGGAATAGTTGTAATTAATAATAATTATGATGCTTGTTAAGTGCTTACTAGTGCCAAACACAGTTCTATGCACCACGGTAAATACAAGTTAATCAGGTTGGGCACAGTTCCTGTCCCAAATGGGGCTCACGGTCTCTAATCTTGTGAAGCAGCATGGCTCAGTGGAAAAGAGCCTGGGCTTCGGAGTCAGAGGTCATGGGTTCGACTCCCGACTCTGCCACTTGTCAGCTGTGTGACTGTGGGCAAGTCACTTAACTTCTCTGTGCCTCAGCTACCTCATCTGTAAAATGGGGATTAACTGTGAGCCTCACATTGGATGACCTGATTAACCTATATCTCCCCCAGCGCTTAGAACAGTGCTCTGCACATAGTAAGCGCTTAACAAATATCAACATTATTAATCTTCATTTTACAGATGAGGGAACTGAGGCCCAGAGAAGTGAAGTGACTTGCCCATGGTCATACAGCAGACAAGTGGTAGAGGATGAGAGAAAAACAGGTTAATCTAAGTTTAATTTCTCATTTTCTTCTAATGAAAACTGTGAAAAGCATGGTATCAGTGTTCAGCTGGTACTGGACTTTAGCAATTTTGGTATTTTTCATTGGGCGGGGATTGTCTCTATCTGAGGCCAAATTGTACATTCCAAGTGCTTAGTACAGTGCTCTGCACATAGTAAGCACTCAATAAATACTATTGAATGGATGAATGAATGTTTGTTAAGCACATAATGCTTACTATGTACCAGGCTGGAGTAGATACAAGATAATCAAGTTGGACATAGCTGGACTATATAGGCTCATAGTCTACAGAGGAGGCAAATAGCTATTAAATCCTCAATTTACAAATGAGGAAACTGGAGCACAGAGAAGTTAAGTGACTTTCCCAGGGTCACACAGCAAAGATTCCTTCTTAAGATTCCACCTAGCCCAGAAACTGATCAGCCTGAAACTTTTGCCCCACCAATGGCTGTATATGGCAGGGAAAAAAAGAATCTTATGGGAGCAGTTAATTCAGTGGAAACAACACGGTCAAAGTCACATGACAAATATTCAAACGAACCTACCAGGTGGTAGATATGATTTGTGCTACTGCTATTTATCAGGGGTTAACACACAGAAATAGAAAAAAGAAACAACAAGGAGTTCCTTTCAGTTGGTTATTAATTATCAAAACGAACCCTGAGTCCCTTGACCCTCTGCTGAGTTGCTCAGTTTGCAAAGTACAAAGTGAGAGCCTGCTGTGTGGGGAAACTGATGACTCACGTTTAATATCAGGTTGATCCCGGCTTTCCCAGCTCTGCCAAGTGAACTCTACAGGGAGTCTCACTTCAACCCACTCATATTGCCTCAGAACGACCTTGTGTTTCTGCAGGCTAGCTTTCACTTAACCATTTTAATCTGTAACCCGAGGTGGGCTTTGTAATAATAATAGTAATAATAATAATTATTATGGTATTTCTTCTGTGCCAAGTAATGTACTCCATGTTGGCTTTGTAATAATAATAGTAATAATAATTATTATTATGGTATTTCTTCTGTGCCAAGCACTGTACTCCATGTTGGCGTAGATTCAAGATAATCAGGTTGGAAGCAGATACTGTCCCGCATGGGGCTCTCCATCCACGTAGTATGCAGCACTCTGATTTCTAAAATTCTAAATACTGAGTCCAAAGATCATCTATATCTCATTCAATTCAGAGAATGCCTTTCTAGTGTGACTCTTCAAGGTCATTTATCAGGTACAATAACCTCTCAGCATTGTGGTTTTTCCGATTCCATTAATCTGAATCCTCAATTTCATCCCAGAATAGGTGTCTTTCCTGAATCATCATATGAAAGAATCAATACAATTTTGCCTGTGAAAACACAATTTGAAAGAGATTTAATTTATAAACCAAGAGCCAAAAAATTTTCACTTGAAATAGATGGTGTATTTTTGTGTCCTGACTTTAGGATTTAAGCCATCAATCCAGTTGAGTTTTTTTTTTTAATGGCTTCTTGGAGGTGTGTTTATTTGAAATCCATGAGTTTCAGCTTCGTGAAATTTAGGATGTGCAGAAGTAACCTAAGGGCACCTACTAACCTCTGGCAGATTCGTATCCCATTCTTCCTATAGTGCGAAATCCAGCTCAGACACCGTCGCTTCACAGATCAAAAGCCTCATGTTTATTGTGCTGGCCGCATGACGGAAAATATATCTCGGGGTAAGCTCTGCATTAGGTTTCCTGCCTGAGAAGACAAAATACTTTCTGTTCAGACACACAAAGATTGCTCTTAAAAGAGGCTTCTGTTTAGTTATAGGACTGCCCTGCCAAACTGATTACAAATCCAGTGGTATTTTGAAATGTTAAACAAATCACTGTTTAAAAAAAAAATAAAAAAGCTTTCTTTCACCCCTCCCCCCAGCCCACACCAGGGTAGAAAGCAGTCTGCTAAGTCCAGGACACCTGGGGCTTCCTCAGGGAGAAAAGGGAATGGAGAAGTTGATATTGGATAGACTGAAATGGTGTCATTTTAAGAGAAGAGAATGGAAGAATCAGGGGAGTGACTACCATTCAACCCCCTTACTTACAAGTGGGACTCTCCTAACTGTAGAAAATGAAGAACTCAAAATCCCTCTCATGATAATACCAGGCTCCAATACCACAGCACAGTGGTTGCAACCAATTCAGTCCTGCAGCAACTCCCCATAGTTCTTTCTCTCTTCCCTCACCTAATACTTAGTTTTTTCCCGTGTCTTGTGGGTGATTATATTTTGGGGCCTGTCCTGCCTCTTGTTTAATGTGTAAGCCACCCGAGGGCAGGGAAGGGTCTTAAATAGTAGTGATAGTAATAGTACTAATCCTATCTCTAGCCTGGAATGCCCTCCCTTTTCATAACTGACAGTGACTCTTCCCTCCTTCAAAGCCTTACTGAAGGCACACTGCCTCTAAAAGGCCTTTCCCGACTAAGCCCTCCTTTCCTCTTATCCCACTCCCTTTTGCATCACCCAGGCTCGTTCCCTTTATTCATCCCCCCTCCCAGCCCCACAGTGCTTAAGTATTCATTCATTCAATAGTATTTATTGAGCGCTTACTATGTGCAGAGCACTGTACTAAGCGCTTGGGATGAACAAGTCGGCAACAGATAGAGACAGTCCCTGCCGTTTGACGGGCTTACAGTCTAATTGGGGGAGACAGACAGACAAGAACAATGGCAATAAACAGCGTCAAGGGGAAGAACATCTCGTAAAAACAATGGCAACTAAATAGAATCAAGGCGATGTACAATTCATTAACAAAATAAATAGGGTAATGAAAATATATACAGTTGAGCGGACGAGTACAGTGCTGTGGGGATGGGAAGGGAGAGGTGGAGGAGCAGAGGGAAAAGGGGAAAATGAGGCTTTAGCTGCGGAGAGGTAAAGGGGGGACGGCAGAGGGAGTAGAGGGGGAAGAGGAGCTCAGTCTGGGAACGCCTCTTGGAGGAGGTGATTTTTAAGTAGGGTTTTGAAGAGGGAAAGAGAATCAGTTTGGCGGAGGTGAGGAGGGAGGGCGTTCCGGGACCGCGGGAGGACGTGACCCAGAGGTCGACGGTGGGATAGGCGAGACCGAGGGAAGGCGAGGAGGTGGGTGGCAGAGGAGCGGAGCGTGCGGGGTGGGCGATAGAAAGAGAGAAGGGAGGAGAGGTAGGAAGGGGCAAGGTGATGGAGAGCCTTGAAGCCTAGAGTGAGGAGTTTTTGTTTGGAGCGGAGGTCGATAGGTAATCACTGGAGTTGTTTAAGAAGGGGAGTGACATGCCCAGATCGTTTCTGCAGGAAGATGAGCCGGGCAGCGGAGTGAAGAATAGACCGGAGCGGGGCGAGAGAGGAGGAAGGGAGGTCAGAGAGAAGGCTGACACAGTAGTCTAGCCGGGATATAACGAGAGCCCGTAATAGTAAGGTAGCCGTTTGGGTGGAGAGGAAAGGGCGGATCTTGGCGATATTGTAGAGGTGAAACCGGCAGGTCTTGGTAACGGATAGGATGTGTGGGGTGAACGAGAGGGACGAGTCAAGGATGACACCGAGATTGCGGGCCTGAGAGACGGGAAGGTGGTCGTGCCATCCACGGTGATAGAGAAGTCTGGGAGAGGACCGGGTTTGGGAGGGAAGATGAGGAGCTCAGTGTTGCTCATGTTGAGTTTTAGGTGGCGGGCCGACATCCAGGTGGAGACGTCCCGGAGGCGGGAGGAGATGCGAGCCCGAAGGGAGGGGGAGAGGACAGGGGCGGAGATGTAGATCTGCGTGTCATCTGCGTAGAGATGGTAGTCAAAGCCGTGAGAGCGGATGAGTTCACCGAGGGAGTGAGTGTAAATGGAGAACAGAAGAGGGCCAAGAACTGACCCTTGAGGAACTCCAACAGTTAAAGGATGGGAGGGGGAGGAGGCTCCAGCGAAGGAGACCGAGAATGATCGGCCAGAGAGGTAAGAGGAGAACCAGGAGAGGACAGAGTCCGTGAAGCCAAGGTGAGATAAGGTATGGAGGAGGAGGGGATGGTCGACAGTGTCAAAGGCAGCAGAGAGGTCAAGGAGGATCAGAATGGAGTAGGAGCCATTGGATTTGGCAAGAAGGAGGTCACGGGTGACCTTAGAGAGAGCAGTCTCGGTAGAGTGGAGGGGACGGAAGCCAGATTGGAGGGGGTCTAGGAGAGAATGGGAGTTAAGGAATTCTAGGCATCGATTGTAGACGACTCGTTCTAGGATTTTGGAAAGGAAGGGTAGTAGGGATATAGGACGATAACTGGAGGGGGAAGTGGGGTCAAGAGCGGGTTTTTTTAGGATGGGGGAGACGTGGGCATGTTTGAAGGCAGAGGGGAAGGAGCCCTTGGAGATTGAGTGGTTAAAAATAGAAGTTAAGGAAGGTAGGAGGGCAGGGGCAATGGTTTTAAGAAGGTGAGAGGGAATGGGGTCCGAGGCGCAGGTGGAGGGGGTGGCACTTGTGAGGAGGGAGGAGATCTCCTCTGAGGATACTGCAGGGAAGGATGGGAAAGTAGGGGAGGGGGTTGGTGGGGGGGAGGGGAGAGGCGGAGGGGTGACTTTGGGGAGCTCAGACCTGATCGTACATATCTCTAATTCATTTATTAATATTAATGTCTGTCTCCCCCTCTAGACTGTACGTTCACTGTGGGCAGGGAATGTCTATTGTTATATAGTACTCTCCCAAGAGCTTAGTACAGTGTTCTGCACACAGTAAGTGCTCAGTAAATACGATTGACTGACCAACTGACCTGTACTAGTTATTAGTAATGGTGGTGGCTGAGAATCTACGGTATTTGCTAATTGCCTACTGTGTGCTTGGCACACTGTTCTTTATGCTGGGGTAGATACATGCTAATCACCTTGAACCCAGTCCACGTCCCACTTGGAGTTCCCAATCTTAATCTCCATTTTACAGACGAGGGCACTGATGCCCAGAGAAGTGAAGTGACTTACCAAGGGTCACTCAAAAGACATGTGACAGAGCTAGAATTAAAATCCTGGTCCTTCTGACTCCCAGTTCTTGGGATAGTATAATGGAAGCACTAGGGAGAGCTTAATTCTGTTCTCTGAAACAAGTGGAGATTCAAGTTGTGTTGACTGAACTGGATGTTGTAAAAGACCTCATTTCATTCAATTGTATTCATTGAGCACTTACTGTGTGCAGAGCACACAGTACTCTGTGTACTAAGTGTTTGGGAGAGTACAACATAACAATAAACAGAAAAATTCCCGGTCTACAATGAGCTTATCGTAAAGGATTTTCTAGTCTGTAAGCTTCTTGTGGGCAGAGAGTGTGCATTCTACTCTCCTAAGACGTTACTATAGTGCTTTGCACATGGTAAGCACCGATATATAGCACTGAATGACTGATAGATTGACTTCTGGATTATGTCGGACATGGGTAGCCTAACATTTGGCACTCAAGCAACGGGGCTTAGTTGCAGGAGCACCCATTTTAGAAGATGATGAGGAGTACGTTTACTCTTTTTGTTTTTCTTCACTAACCTTTCCAGACTAGACCCACCCACTGGTGAAAAACCCATACTGTGGTTACAGAATGTCAGTGAGGCATTCCTGTAGAGTAATGGATTTCACATGAGTGGGGCTTTTCCTTTTGGGAAGCAGGGGAATCTTGTTTGGGGGAATGATGTGGGTGCGGAATCTTGGTTTGTTTCTTATCAGACAGTTGGTACTATTTATTAAGCCCTTACTCTGTGAAGAGCACTGTACTAAATGTTTGGGAGAGCACAATAGAATAAATGAGCTGGATCTGATGTCATACCTTCTGCCTCAGAACCAGAGTACTTACTAGCAGAATCCATCCGGGTAGAAGAGATTTCCCATTGAATTTAAAATGCACATGGTTCATTCTGGTTTCAATTGTGGGTAACTTTTTTAACGTGAATACTATCCAACTCCTTGACAGCAAATGAATGGCAGTTGAATTTTACTTGTTTAATGGTGATGACCCTGATATACCGACTATAATGAAAGTAACATCTTTCAAGGACTGTTTATCCTGCTGAAATAGTAAAATTGTATTTCAACTCCATATTTTAAACATTCTAATAATTTTGCAGAGTGTCAGCCTCTATGGGTCCTGTGTTATTTATAAGTCCATAATAAATGATATCACTGCCCAATTCAGTAGCATCTGAAAGTTAGAAAAAACATGCCTAGGAAAAAATCAACTCTCTTAGACTGAGAAGGATTCAGATACTATTTCTCTTTGAGCTCAAGTTTCCAGACCTTCCTTTGTTATTTTATTGTGTCCGAAACAGGAAACTCAGCCGTTCTATTCATACAGCTTAGAGAGTCAAAAGTGTACTTGTCCTACCTTTTTCCTTAAAAAAAAATTCTGATTTGTATAATGTATAGAAATAAAAATTCACCCGGTCACCTTGGGTTTAATATTCAAGGTCACAGGATAAACACAGGCTCCAAATACATCTGTCTGTAAATAAGAGTAAGGATGGAAATTGAAAAGAAATTCTCAGTGCTGGCCTTTTCCAACTGAAAGCTGCTAGGTTTTTTTAACCGAGGGAATTTGTAAAGTCAATGAATTTGTCAGAAATCTTAGGGAAGAGTGTTCTAGCTTTTCTATGTGCTAAGAATTAGATCAGCTGGAATATATTTATTTATTTCAATGGTATTTGTTAAGCACTTACTATGTGTCAGGCACTCTACTAAGCACTTTGATAGATACAAGCCAGTCAGGTTGGACACAGTCCATGTCCCACATAATAATAACAATGATGATATTTGTTAAGCGTTTACTATATGCCAGGCACTGTATTAAGTGCTGGATTAGAAACAAGCTAATCAGGTTATTAATTAATCCTCATTTTACATGTGAGGTAACTGAGGCACAGAGAAGTTAAGTGACTTCCCCCCAAGGTCACATAGCAGACACGTGGAGGAGCTGAGATTAGAACCCAGGTCCTTCTAACTCCCAGGCCCATGTTCTATCCAATAGACTGCTCTGCTGCTGCTTCTTATTGAGTTGCTAGTGTTATAACAAATACCTGCAGGTTCATACTTACCTAAAAGCCACTTCACTCTTGTTCTTTGGATGGTTTTCTTCGTCATCATCCTCTTTTCTGTAAGCTCCTTGTTAGCATTGAACATGTCTGCTCACTCCTACTGTACTTTCCCAAGTCCTTAGTACAGTGCTCTGCACACAATAAGAGCTCAATAGATACCCTTGAATAATGGAAAAATCATCATCATCACTATCATCAGTATTTATGAAGGACCTACTGAGTTCCGAGTATTAAATTTGGCACTTGGGAGCATACAATAAAAGTAGAAGACACAGCTTTGATCTTCAAGCAGCTTTTAGTTTAATCTGATTTCAGGACCAAGAAAATAAATCCAGCTCCTGGAGCCTCATATTAATAATGATTATGATGGTATTTGTTAAATGCTTACTATGTGCCAAGCACTGTTCGAAGCACTAGGGTAGATACACAGTAATCAGGTGGTCCCACGTGGGGCTCACCATCTTAATCCCCATTTTGCAGATGAGGTAACTGAGGCACAGAGAGTGAAGTGACTTGCCCAAAGTCACATAGCTGATCCCCAGCCTTCCCATCTCATCACCGACCTATTGCCCACATCCTTCATCTCACCTGGAACTAACTCCCACTCCATATATGGCAGACTACTAGTCTCCCCACATCAAAGCCTAAGAGTACAGTGCTTTGCACACAGTAAATGCTTAATAAATACAATTGAATGAATAACAATCCCAGCTCCTCCAAGCGGCCTTGCCAAAATAAGCCTTCTTCTCCTCTACTTCCTCACCCTTCTGCAGCATCTATGCACTTGGATCTGTAGCCTTTAAGCATTTGATAGTCACCCTACCCTCAGCACCACATCATTCATAAATACATCAATAATTCCTTAATTTTAAAATCTGTCTTCCCCTTCCGACTGTAAACTCCTTGTGGATAGGGAGAGTATCTACCAATTTGGCTGTATTATATGCTCTGAAGTACAGTAAGTGCTCAATAAATACCAACGATGGATGGTTTGATGGTTTCAGTCTCATAAGATGAAATAGCCATCCTCCCATTATTTATCAAGCGCATTAAAATGTTGGTATTTGTTAAGCGCTTACTATGTGCCGAGCACTGTTCTAAGCGCTGGGGTAGACACAGGGGAATCAGGTTGTCCCACGTGGGGCTCACAGTCTTAATCCCCATTTTACAGATGAGGGAACTGAGGCACAGAGAAGTTAAGTGACTTGCCCAAAGTCACACAGCAGACAAGTGGCCGAGCCGGGATTCGAACCCATGAACTCTGACTCCAAAGCCCGTGCTCTTTCCACTGAGCCAGCACTGTCCTCTGGTGGGGAGGGTGGAATTAGAATGAAAATTAGTAAATGTGGTCTTCAATCAATATCCCAGTAAAGACATCTTTGTCATCTCTGAAATAGTAGTAATAATATTTATTTAGTGCTTACTGTGTGCAGAGCACTGAACTAAACCCTAGTGTTTATTGGTATATTGTACTCTCCCAAGTGTTTAGTACAGTGCTCTGCACACAGTATGTGTTCAATAAATATGATTGAATGAATGAATTCACAGAAAGGAACTAGGAATGGTCTCTGTCCCTTCCAAGGGATGGGCTTTTCTACTACCTGTTTGCTGAGATTTCACAGATTTTCCACTCTGGTAAACCACCATTTCCAGAAAAACAATCCTCTTCACATACCTCAGATACGATTAAAGTTGTTGGAACAGAAGGAGGTATTGTAGAATGTTTGTTCTCCATCTATTTAAAGATATAAAGATGTATCATAACCCCAAATTCCTTTGAGAAAGTTATTTGAGAAAATCCCTCAAACACCTACTTTTCCTCCCAGTGAGCCAAATTTTGCCTTGACTGGGAAGAAACACATGTCAAACCTCCTCCTAACACCAATGGGAATTAGGCATGGGTATGGAGGGCTGTCCAGGTCCCTGCTCTAGATCTTCAAGCAATTAAGCAATCATTCCTTAATGTTGTCTCAGGTTCAGAGTATAGAAATACACAGGCCTGGGAGTCAAAAGTTCCTGGGTTCTAATTCAGGCTCTGCCATTTATGTGCTGTGTGAACTTGGGCATATCACTTCACTTCTCTGTGCCTCAGTGACCTCATCTTTAAAATGGGAATTAAGACTATGAGCCCTATTTGGGACAGGTACTATGTCCAACTTGATTTGCTTGAATCTATCCCAGGGCTTGATACAGTCAGTAAGTCAGTCAGTCATATTTATTGAATGCTTACTGTGTTCAGAGCACTGTACTAAAAGCTTGGGAGAGTACAATATAATAATAAACAGAAACATTCCCTGCTGTCAGTGCCCAGCACACAGTAAACATTTAGCAAATGCCACAATTATTATTATTAAATACCACCATATGTGCTGCCCTGTCACGAGCCACTCTGTGACCTCATTTGGGCGGGCAATGTGTCTACCAACTCTATTGTACTCTCCCAGATGCTCACTACAATGTTGGTATTTGTTAAGCGCTTACTATGTGCAGAGCACTGTTCTAAGCGCTGGGGTAGACACAGGGGAATCAGGTTGTCCCACGTGGGGCTCACAGTCTTAATCCCCATTTTACAGATGAGGGAACTGAGGCACAGAGAAGTGAAGTGACTTGCCCACAGTCACACAGCTGACAGTGGCAGAGCTGGGATTCGAACTCATGAGTCCTGACTCCAAAGCCCGTCCATTTTCCACTGAGCCACGCTGCTTCTCTGTGCTTGGCATACAGTAAGCACTTAATGAATATCTTTGATGATGATGATATGACCTCAAAACTTAATCCATATATTACCCAGCAGAAATAAAATACCCCAAAACATTCCATTGATTACATTTTTGCCTGACACCCTCAAACCCTACTCACCTCTCTAGATTTACCTCCCACATACAAAACTGAACGTATTCATAAAAAGCTCTATTTTTAACCTGTATAAATACTTCCTTTCTCTTTTTCCCAGAAACCACTGCTTTCATTTGGCCCACACCGAAAGGACAAAACACTTGATACCAAGGATCTGTTATCTCATCAACTTGGTTTTTAAGCATAATTATTTCATTTAATAGATTTATTTTTCCAAACACAGTCTATTCAGGACAGTAGAGCTCATCAGTGGACTAGTTAATAATTGATAATGATGGTATTTGTTAAGCGCTTACTATGTGCCAAGCACTGTTCTAAGCACCGTGGGAGATATAAGGTAGTCAGGTTGTCCCACATGGGGCTCACAGTCTTAATCTCCATTTTAAAGATGAGACACTAGTTATACAAATGGGCATTGCAGAACTCTGGAGAAACTCGATGTTTTGCTACAGAATTTGAAATGCCACACAGGTAGCAAGCTTGTGTTGGATTTTAAATAGCAACTCTGGCCATTTAAGAAGCTGTGAAATATATATACATAAAATGAAAATCTTTCCATGTAGATGTGTAAAAATTCTGTAAGTCAGACAAGGTAAAGCTATAAATGTGCTGAGGCCAACGCAGCAAACCTCTCCCTCTTCCCCCTCCCATCCCCTCCCTTTTTCCTTTCTCCCTACCCTTGACCCCCTACACACGTGCAGACATACTACTGGTTACCTAAGGGTAATTCAGTAACCTGACACAGTACCCTCCGCAGTGCAAAATGATTATGGGGCACCCAACTAATAATTTTTTTTAAATGAATGCTTGGAGTGGTGCCAAGTATTATCTCATCAGCAGTTAACACCACTGCCGCAGAATGAAGAAAGGAGAAAACACATAGAAGCATGAAACGGAGGGATAAGTGATGGAGAGCGCTGAAGAAAAAAGGCTTCGTAGCTGCACGGTGGGCTTGCTTAGCTCTCCCACACAGCTGCACGAGGAGGTGTGTTCTGCAGATGGAGTGGCCACCCTAACAATTGTACAGCTGTGCATATCTTGCACAGAGTTATTTCAGCTTGTAATTGTTAGTGAACCAGCAGCCAATTGGGAAAGGAGAGAGGGTGAGGAGGGGGAGAGGAGAAAGGGAAAGGAGGGAGAGAGAACACCCACAGTTGCTCTCCAGAAAAAATAGAAAGCAACAGTGAATGTAGCCTGGGCCGTAATAGAGATTTCTTGACTGGTTCTCTGATGAGCTTTATCTTCCAGGCTATATTTTGAAGGACAAAATGTCTGATCCTATCAGTTTTATAGGGTTACTTAATATTGACGGTATCCTGCCTGGAACCATCCAGAATTACATCTATTTTTGTGAAATGAGTACTTGTTATTGTGGAGTGAGTGCATATTTTTTGGGAAGAAGTACAAATTTATGGTAGCCAAGGTCCAACCCTTGTCTCTTATCCATGTGGCTTTTTCTTTAAGGGAGGTAGCAAGAGACATTGGTCTGGTTTATCTGGATGAATGTGACCCACTCTAGAGGAATGAGAAGATATTGAAGTTAAACTGTTTAGTCTTAATACAAGTTTTAATGATCTTCGTTGTAACCATTTCCCGTTTTTTTTTTCTTTTTCTACATTACTCAGGAATGTCTATAGTATATATTCTATTATTTCTAGTTTTAAAATGTTCTAGAAACCTCAGGTATCTTTCTGAATTTGAAACCTAATGTTTCAAATAGGTCACTATTTAACAACCAAAGCCACTACTCGTCCCTTCCTTTGTTTAAGAAATTCATCCATTCCTTCAGTCAGTTGTATTTATTGAGCTCTTTCTGTGTGTGGAGCACTGTACTAAGTGCTTGGAAAGTACAATTCAGCAATATAATAATAATGGCATTTGTTAAGCACTTACTCTGTTCAAAGCACTGTTCCAAGCACTGGGGAGGATACAAGGTGATCAGATTGTCCCACTTGGGGCTCACAGTCTTAATGCCCATTTTACAGTTGAGGTATCTGAGGCACAGAGAAGTTAAGTGACTTGCCCAAAGTCACACAGCTGTCCTGTGGCAGAGCCAGGATTTGAACTCATGTACTCTGACTTCCCAGCCCATGTTCTTTCCACTGAGCCATGCTGCTTCTCGATATATAACCAGGTCTTCCACACTGTGTATGTGTGGGATGGGGAAGTGTTATATTCTTTCAGTATATAGAGAGAAGCATGGCATAGTGGATAGAGCACAGGCCTGAGAGTCAGAAGATCATGGGTTCCAATTCTGATGCCCCGCCTTGTCTGCTGTGTGACCTTAGGCAAGTCATTAACTTCTCTATGCTTCATCTATAAAATGGGGATCGAGACTGAGAGCCCCACATGGGACAGGAACTGTGTCCAACCTGATTTGCTTGTATCCACCCCTCCACTTAGTACCTGGCACATAGTAAGTGCTTAACAAATACCACTATTATTATTATTATTATTTCAAGATCCCTTTTTAAGGAAAAGTTGGGCCACTTAATTGCTAACTGCTTGGAAATTCCTGCCTCCAACGAGCTTTAACCCTAACAGGGTTAAACATAAAAACATAAAAATATTTAAACTAGAGTGGTGAAAATAAATTGAGAGGACACATACGCATAAGTGCTAAGGGGATGACATTAAGTTCTTACATGCTAGAGATGGCTGAAAGGGTGGCATGGTACAGGGTGCTGGAAGGTTTTTTTTTTTTAATTATTATTATTTGTTAAGTGCTTACTTATTGCCAAGCAGTGTTCTAAGCACTGGGGTAGATAAAGATTATCAGTTTGGACATAGTCCCTGTTCCGCATGGGACTTACACTCTAAGGAAAAGGCTTGTTGGAGGAGGTGAGATTCTAGTAGGGATTTAAATGTGGAGAGAACTACGGTCTGTCTAAAGTGGGAAGGAGGCAGCTCCAAACTCAGGAAACAGCGTAAGCAAGGAGATGGAGGTGGGAGAGTCAAGAGCCAGGCAAAGCCCTGGTTTTTCATAAATCCCGGATTTCCTCGCTAGAAGTTTAGGTATCTTGTGAACTTAGTCACTACATAAAAAGAAAATATGAGCGTTATCTTGAAAGAACAAGCCAATGTTCACCATTTTCAGGGACACACTCTTCTTGGTTAGCTCCCTAATGTTTCTAGAACTCATTCTGCCTCTTCCAAGGAATCAGCATCAAAGCCAGGAATGAGAATGAGGGACTGTGACTTTTAGTAGCTTCTATGTCCCAACTATTGTTTCCGTAGTGGCAGGAGGTTGGTGCTAAGCAGATCACCTCTTGCCTGCAAGATCCACTCTGGCACATTGGCTTCCTGGTTAAAAAAAATTGGCAACTTCCACTGTTGCTTGAGATCAAGGGAACAGGAACTGTGTCTGAACTGATTATCTTGTAACTACCCCAGCACTGAGGAGAGTTCTTGGAACACAGTGAGCACTTAACAAATATTATCATTATCACTGTTGTTATTCCTAATAATTCTGCATTTTAGGTGCTGCTCTTAGCTTTGTTCCTACTGCTGGAGGTATTAAATATTCTTCTTATGGTCTGAAATGTGGTGAATTGACTGATCAATCATTTTAAAGAAAATTGCTGCTTTACTTGCACTGACTAACAAAGTTCCATGGAACACACTAAAGGGTTGGAGATGGTGGTTTGGTTTGGAATTTTTGAGCAGAGATCTGGAATTGTGAAGAAACAATGGAAATGCCAAACATGGGTATGAAGCTGAAGAATTGTTCATTTATAAGCAAATCAGCAACTTTGATCAAACATATTTCAATCAATCAATCAGAGTATTTACTGTGTGCTACAGTGTGCTACACTGTACTACACTCTTGGGAGAATATGCTACAAGAGTGTTAGACATGATCTCTGACCACAAGAAGCTTACATTTGTGAATAACCTGAAGGAAAATTAGACAACATAGTGTCTGTGATGTGCTTAAATGAGCTCATTTAAATAAAATAACGGTTATGCCAAACAATGAGAGCTTTTTGGAAGAATCAGAGGCCTTCATGAAATAATTAAAATGTAAGCAAGAAAACAAATCATGAGGCGGGAAAAACAAGTCAAAAACCCAAGGAAAATTTCTGATCTTGTTGAAGTCACTAGAGACTTAGGAGGGTGTTCCAAAGATAAAGATACTTCAAAAACCACAGTCGGTTTGGTTGGTGAATGTCTTTCAGTCTTTGGACGGTATTTCTAGAATGCCCACAGTAGGCAGAAGGAGCACTGGATGCTGTCAGGAACCTGAATATATTGATCTTCCCTGGAGGTGTTCACAGCTAGCGTGACCCCAGAGGCATAAGGCCAGAGTTGAGTCAGGAATCTCTCCTCATGATCTCAACTGAAACCCAATGGACTCTATTAGCTGTTTAAGTACAAATGAACTTACTGTATTCCATTTACAAATTCGGAAAGAATTGCTCCAGGATAATCACATTAGGGAGAAAATGCTTAAATTGAAATCAGCTTGTGTGTGTTGTCCGGGGATTTGAGGTCCAGGAGGCCAGAGGATATACATTTTCTTGAGGGCCTTCATCTAATAATCACAATAATTACTATATTTGCTAAGTGCTTTCTATGTGCCAAGCCCTGTACTCATCAGCGAGGTAAATAGAAGATAATCAGGTCAGATAAAGTCTCTCTCCCACTTCAGACTCATAATCTAATGGGGAGGGAGGACAGGTAATTGAATCCTCATTTTACAGATGAGGAAACTGAGTCACAGATATGTTAAGTGATTTACCCAGTCACACCACAGGCAGGTGGCAAAGTCAAGATTAGAGCCCAGGCTCCCAGATTCTTGCTCTCTCCAGGAAGCCACACTATTTCTCATCTCTGTAGTTCCTATTAAGGTGTGACCAAATTCAAGCTTCTATTTAAGTTACAGCATCCATCTTCTCTCGGGCATCACTTGAGGTCTAGTCTAGATCAGATCCTCTTGCCTCTCCCATTTGTAATTTGGATGTATAACTAGGTGTTTTCCTAGAAAGTTAGGACACTGTGTGCACAATAAAGGCTGGCTCGCTCAATGAATCAATCATTGGTATTTATTGAGTGCATACTGTGTGCAGAGCACTGTACAGAGCACTCGGCAGAGTACAAAACAATAGAGTTAGTAGTCATGATTCCACCCCTCAAAGATTTTACAGTCTAATAGAGGACTTTACAGTCTCTCAAGCTCACATCTCATCAAGGGATTTTTGAATACTAGATTAATGCTTAGTACAGTGCTTGGCACATAGTAAGTGTTCAATAAATACCACTGATTGATAGGTCGATTGAGAGGATTGTTTCCCTGAATTGGGTTTGGGGAAAGGGGGGATGGAGAAAGAACCATGTGGCCTCAAAAGAGAGGGCCCAGCTTGTGAGGTGGTAAATAATCATAATATATGTTATATGTTATACAAACACAGATTTGGAATTTCAGGGCTTACTATGTGCCAAGCACTCTAATAAGCACTGGAATGATACCAGTCAGATACGATGCCTGTCCCACATGGGGCTCACAGTCCAGAGTAGAAGGAAAACAGGTATTGCATGGTGCCCGTATGCCACAGTTAAAAGCCACGGCACAAAAAACACAAATGTATTTTTTCTGAGTGAGGGAAGGGGCTGGGAGAAACTGTCATCAATAGCTGAAAGTGTAAAATGTGGGGAACTGTAGCTTTTTTGTGGTATTTAAGCACTTACCATGCGTCAGGCAGGGAACATGTCTACCAATCCTGTTGTAGTGTACTCTCCTAAGTGCTTTGGACAGTGCTCCGCACACAGTAAGTGCTCAGTAAAGACTATTGATTGACATTCTAAGCTCTGTGGTAGATATAGATATTCAGGTTGGACACAGTTCATGTCCCGCATGGGGCTCACAGTCTAATTCTCCATTTTACAGATGAAGCAATTGAGGCACAGAGAAGTAAAGTGACTTGCCCAAGGTCACCCAGTGGACAAATGACAGAGCTGGGATGAGAACCCAGGTCCTCTGACTCCCAGGCCTGTGCTCTTTCCACTAGGCCCATGAGTTGCTACTGGTACTCATTGGAGGCAGCAAGGGAGGCCGTGAAGAATTGGAGGAATGGAAGGAACTATCTGGACTGAAAGATTTCTTTGCGGTGCTGATTCCACAGAAATTGTAAGAGCAACATTCTGCCACACATCCTTCCCATGCAGGGTTTTATTTTTGCCTTTTTAGAGAAACAGATTGGCAGAGCACTGTACCAATGCTTAGGAGAGTATAATAGAGTACATAAATAGACCTGATCCCTTCCTTAAGTTCATTGTGGGCAGGGAATACATCTGTCCCTTGTTATATATTGTACTCTCCCAAGATCTTAGTACAGTGCTCTGAACACAGTAAGCACTCAATAAATATGATTGACTGACTGACAATCTCACTCCAGAATACTAAGGAAAGCATAAAGCTCTGTGTCCACGGCTCCCTGACCAATCAAGTAATCAGCAGTAGTTACTAAGTGCTTACTTTGTGTAGAGCACTCTACTAAGCATTTGGGAGAGTACAGTAGCGTTAGAAGACACAGTCCCTGCCCTCGAGGAGCTTACAGTCCATTGGAGGGTGAGGGGCGCAGTCACGGAAGTATGAAAAATGAATGCGTATGCCAAAAAAAGATTTTACATTGCTCAACCAATCAACGCTATTACTGAACCTTTACTGGGTGTAGAGCAATCGGAGGTATTTATTGTGTTCATTATGTGCAGAGCACCATACTAAGCACTTAGGAGAGTAGCATGGCTCAGTGGAAAGAGCCTGGGCTTCGGAGTCAGAGGTCATGGGTTTGACTCCCGGCTCTGCCACTTGTCAGCTGTGTGACTGTGGGCAAGTCACTTCACTTCTCCGTGCCTTGGTTCCTTCATCTGTAAAATGGGGATTAACTGTGAGCCTCACGTGGGACAACCTGATGACCCTATATCTACCCCAGTGCTTAGAACAGTGTTCTGCACATAGTAAGCGCTTAACAAATACCAACATTATTATTATTATTATTACAATTCCAATAGGGTTGATAGACACAATCTCTGCCCTCATCTTTGTCAGAGAATTCAGTGAGTTGGCATCAGTGACAATGTAAGTAGAAGGGTCTGAAGTAAAAAAAGGTGAACTGTGGGAAACATCAAGTATATTATTCTGACAATTTGTAACCTGGGTAGCAGAAGGTCATGGTTAATAATAATATTAATGATTACATTTGTTAAGCACTTACTATGTGCCAAGAACTATTCTAAGTGTTGGGGGCGGGGGGGATACAAGGTAATCAGGTTGAGGTAACTGAGGCACAGAGAACTGAAGTGACTTGCCCATAGTCATACAGCTGACAAGTGGCGGAGTGGGAATTAGAACCCATGACCTCTGACTCCCAAGCTCGAGCTCTTTTCACTGAGCCACAGGGGTTAATGAGGGAAGGGATTGCAGCTGCGGTGGAGGAGGGTGGTTGGGAGAGTTGTGTGTGAACCTTATGTGGAACTACTTGCAAGGTTGGGGGTGGGTTCCCTGTGGAATTCCTGCCTCGGGAAAAATCCCCAGAGAAAACTCTCACTTTTATAAAACTAAACAAAAAGTGTCCTACATTTCCTTGCCAAATGTCCCTTATCTCCCAACTTTGACTTTTTTTGTGTGGTGTTTCTCAAGTGTTTACTTTGTGCCACACACTCTACTAAATGCTAGAGTACAAACAAGCTAATCAGTGGGGACACAATTTCTCACGTGGGCATTACAGTTTAAAGCCCCATTTTACAGATGAGGTAATAATAATAATGTTGGTGTTTGTTAAATGCTTACTATGTGCCAAGCATTGTTCTAAGCGCTGAGGTAGATATAAAGTAATTGGGTTGTCCCACATGGGGCTCACAGTCCTCAGCCCTATTTTAAAGATGAGGGAACTGAGGCACAGAGAAGTGAAGTGACTTGCCCAAGCTGTCAAGTGGAGGAACCGGCATTAGAACCCATGACCTCTGACTCCCAAACCCGGACTCTTTCCACTGAGCCATGCTGCTTAACTGAGGCACAGAGCTGATAAGTAACTTCCACAGGGAGAAGAGCAAGGGCTTGGGAGTCAGAGGAGGTGGGTTCTAATCCCTGCTCTGCCACTTGTCTGGTGGGGGAGTTTGAAAAAACACTTAATTTCTCTGTGCCACACTTACCTCATCTGTAAAATGGGGATTAAGACTGTGAGCCTCTCATGGGACAACCTGATTACCTTGAATCTACCCCAATACTTATAACAGTGCTTAGCACATGGGAAGCACTTAACAAATACCATAATTATTATTATTATTATTATTATTATTATTAATAAGCCCAGCTCTGCCACTTGTCTGTTGTGTGACCTTGGAAAAGTCACTTCACTTCCTCTGTGCTTCATTTCCCTCATCTGTAAAATGGGGATTAAGACTGTGACCCCATATGGGATTGGGACTGTGTCCACCCGATTTACTTGTAACCACCCCAGAGCTTAGTATAGTATCTGGCACCTAAGTGCTTAACAAATACCATTATTGTTATTATTATTATTATTAAGTGGCAGACCCTGGACCCCTGACTGCAGGTCTGGGCTCTATCCACTAAGCCATTTTGCTTCACATTTTAACCATCCCAAAATCATTGCCTTTCTTCAGAGACAGATTTTCCCGCTGTGTTCCTCTCCTCCCCAAGGCTGTTGGAAATGTAGATTTCACAATAAATCCATCTTCCAGGTTGACCTTTTCCCAACTAAGATCACGCGGGAAATGTGCCTTCACCTCTGAAGACTGACAGCCTTTTCCTTGCCCCACTTTGCTTCTTTCTTGAGGTTCTTACCAGCTCTTTATCTAAATAGATCCCGGGTGGCACTTGGCAAAAAAAAGAATTGTTTCCCTGCAGCACTAACTCTTCAGTCCTGTCACAGTCCTCCAGTGACATTCTGGAGTGAATGGTCTGTCCCTAATGTTGCTCTGAGGGTGGGAAAGTAATTTAATTGTCTGCTTTCTATTTTTCATCTTCAATTAATTCGAGGCAAAACATATTGTTGGAAATGTAATTTTACATAGGAATGCAGTGTGCAGAGGAGCAGCATGACCTAGTGGAAAGAGCGCAGAGCTAGGAGTCAGAAGACCTGGTTTCTAATCTCCGCTCAGCTGTTTGCCAGTTCTGTGACCTTGGGCAAGACACCTAACTTCTCTGGGCCTCTGTATGCTCATCTATAAAATGGGTATCCAACACCTGTTCTCCCTGAAACTTAGACCCTGAGCCCCTGTGTGGAATAGGAACAGAGTCTGATCTGATTGAATCGAATCTACCCCAGTCCTTAGTACTGTGTTTGCACCACAGTAAGCCCTTAACAAACACCACAGTCATTTCACCGTATTATTGTCATGGCTATCATTGTCATCACTAGTTTGTAAGCAACCCCTCTAGACTGTAAACTCTTTGTGGGCAGGGAAAGTGTCTGCAACCTCGGTTGTATTGTACTCTCCCAAATGTTTAGGACAGTACTTTGCACGCAGATCTTCAATGGATACCAGTGATTGATCAATTAATAGTGTTAAAGCCAAAGTCTCAAGTCACTTCTTTCCCGACCATGCCACACCTCAAGAAGTAGCATAGTTTAGTGGAAAGAGCACTGGCTTGGGAGTCAGAAGGTCATGGGCTCTAACCCCAGCTCCGCCACTTGTCTGCTGCGTGGCCTTGGGCAAGCCACTTAATTTCTCTATGTCTCAGTTGCCTCACCTGTAAAATGTGGATTAAGACTGTGAGTCCCATGCAGAAGAGGACTGTTTCCAACCTGATTTGCTTGTATCCACCCCAGCGCTTAGTACAGTGTCTGGCACATAGTAAGCGCTTAACAAATACCATAATTTATTTTTTTTTAATTTTCCCTGGGTCTCAGTTCCCTCACCTGTAAAATGGGGAACCCATGTGGGATGGGTTTGTGTCCAACCTGACTACCTTGTATCTTCCCCAGCTCTTAGAACAATGTTTGGCACATAGGAAGCACTTAACAAATACCACGATTATCATTATTATGATTAGCAAGCAGACCTGAATTCATGGTCACTGCTCATCATTGAAAAGACTTAATTGCTGTTTTCTGTTCTGTTTGAATGCAACCTGGAGGTCCCACAGAGACCTAGTGCTGACAATCCCGGTGGAGGTGATTTTCACCCTCGGTCTCCTCCTCGTCACAAATCCATGAAACAATGCAGGGGCGGTCGGAGTATATTATTTTTTCAAACAGGTCTGGTACTTTTTTGGCTCTCCCCTAACTGTTATTATTGGAATTCTTACAATTTTATGGAATTCAATGGGACCCTACAATTTCCTTGAGTGTAGGATTTCTCCTTTCCTGTGTTTCCATGCCACAAAACTGAGTTTCAAAGAGTACACACACTCTTGCCTCGGAGGGCAAAACCGGGCCTCAGCAAATTCCTAATCTCATTAACATCCCTAACAACTCAGACAATAAATTGAGTGCAACTGCTCTTGAAGCTTCATCCCACCTTGTTGAGTTGCCCTCCAAGACGGCTGTAAATCAGAGTAGAAAGGCTAAGGTCATTTCACAAGTTTGTTGCTTGTTCCAGTGCGAGGGGCTGATTGCTTTACCAACTGCTCATTTGGGCTGTTTTTCTAGACTTGTTTGGCATCTTAGCCTCAGAGAAGGGGACTCCTTGGCACAGATGAGGTTTATTCTTTGGACTCATATTTTGCCTCCTTAGCAGAAATCCACTAACTAGGTTAACAAGCTGGATATAAATTGCCTACGTTGCCTAAAGAGAATAATGGGCCAAATAAAGAATAAAAAGGAGATTTTTAAGGAAGTTTGGGGATAATAATAATAATAAATAGGGTACTTGTTAAGCTCTTACTATGTGCCAGCCACTCTACTAAGTGCTGGGGTGGATACAAGCAAAGCGGATTGGATGCAATCCCTATCCCGCATGGGGCTCACAGTCTTAATCCCCGTTTTACAGATGAGGTAACAGGCATAGAGAAGTGAAGTGACTTCCCCATGGCCACACAGCAGACAAGTGGTGGAGCTGGGATTAGGACCCATGACCTTCTGACTCCCAGGCCTGTGCACTATCTACTATGTCACGCTGCTTTGGGAATCTCTCCCTGCAGCACCGGACTGGGGCTCTTGGAATTCTCAAATCCTGATTTACTGCTAATCCCATTTTCACCAGTATTACTTACCTGTGGGAAGTGAAGTTGGTTCATACTTGCCAAGAGTCTTCAAAGGCCACTCCAATAATTGAGAAATTATCTCTCCCCCAAGGTCGTTGCTGATTGTTTCCTTTCGATCAGTTGTATTGCTATTGGATTTTTCAGTCTCTGACTCTAAAACAGATGCTCACTAAATTAAGTCACCACTGGGTCTTGAGCTCACCCATCTCATTGGGAAAATTCCTACCTTAACAGTTGGATATTGCACTGCCTTAAGGATAGAAGCCTTAAGGAGAGGAAATCAGTGCCTGCTACATCAAAAATTAGAACTTTCACAGCCCTACAGATATCTGCAGAAAGTGGCCTGTTTCCAGGTCTCAGGATGCCTTTTTTGGAACTAAATGTTGAAATATTATGAAGGTAGGACAACACTATTTCAGGTAAACAATCAATCACTTGATGGCATTTATTAATACTAATGATGGTACTTGTTAAGTGCTTATACCGGGCACTGTTCTAAGCGCTGGAATAGATACAAGGTAATCAGGTTGGACACAGTCCCTGTCCCACATAGGTCTCACAGTCTTAATCCGCATTTTCCAGATGAGGTAACTGAGGCCTGGAGAAGTGAAGTGACTTGCCCAAGATCACACTGCAGACAAGTGGCAGAACCGAGATTAGACCCTAAAACCTTCTGAATCCCAGGCCCGAGCTCTATCCACTATGCCATGCTGCTGAGCACCATACTAAGCACTTAGGATAGTACAATCCAATAGAGTGGTAGACATAATCCCTACCCACAAGGAGTTTACGGTCTAGAGTACCAAGCCTACCTGTAGTTATAATAATAATGATGTTTAGTCCTTACAGTGTGCCAAACGCTGAACAAAGTGCTTGGGGTAACTACAATACAATCCGATCATACACAATCCCTGCTCCATATGAGACTCACAGTCCAAGGGTTGTGGTGGGGTGGTGGAATGGGGGGAGAGGGTAGCATGGCAGGAGAACAGGTTTCTTACCCCCATTTTACAGATGAGGAAATGGAGGCACAGAGAACTTAAGTCACTTAACCAAGGTCTCACTAGGTAAGTAGCAGCACTGGAATTAGAAGCAGTGTGGCGTAGTAGATAGAGCACAGATCTGGGAGCCAAGGACCTGGGTTCTAACCTGACCTCTGCCAGTCGTCTGCTGTGCGACCTTGGGCAAATCACTTAATTTCTCTGTGCCTCATTTACCTCATCTGTAAAATGGGGATTAAGACTGTGAGCCCCATGTCAGACATGGACTGTGTCCAACCTTGCTTGTGTCAATCTATTAAATATAGTATTTATTGAGCACTTTCTCTGTGCAGAGCACTGTAATAAGTCCTTAGGGGAGATTGTGAGCATTGTGGGAATGAAATGTGTCAGTTTATTTTTATACCTTACTCTTCCAAGTGCTTAGTACAGTACTCTGCATACGGGAATCTCTCAATAAATACAATTGACTGACTACGATACTACAGAGTTAGTGGACATGTATCTACTCCATCTCTTCGGTCAACGCCTGGCACATAGTAAGAGCTTAACGAATACCATAAAAAGTATATATTAGACCCAGTTCTCCTGATTCCTAGGTAAGAGACAGATGCTGACCAAGAATCTTTGAAATTAGGTAAGGAAATAAGACCAGAAAAACATCAGGAGACTCTTCAAACCCTACTGGTTGGTGTCTGCATCTCTATCTTCATAATGGAAGAAAGACAAAAAACAAAACAAAACATTTGCATAAAGTGTCTTATAGGATTATGAGCTGAAGCTTATGAAGAGTTAGATGTTTAAAATGGGGGTAAGTCAGCCAAAAGACAAGCTGTGAGAAACAACAGAAGAGGATTTTTCTGGGGTAATTTCATAAGCCTGTAAAATTGTTGTTTATCCTTCAGGACTTGACCTGAAAGATATGATTTTCCCATCCTGTGTTGTCTAGAGGAGGCCACTTGTTTTTCAACCAGGTTTGCACTGGGTCATTTCAGAACAAAATCTTTTTGGATGCTCCCATGTTCAGGGGTCAGTTCCTGATCTTCACATGGGATGGCCATTCATCTAGGTTTGTACTAGATAGTCTGCTTTTCAGCCAGGTGACCTGTCCCAGATCTGGTACAGAACAGACACCGATGTCTTTGAGTGTGCATTTTTGAACTGCTCAATTAAGCAGTGGGATTTATTGAGACCTTGCTTCATGCAGAGCACTGCACTGATCACTGGTCAATCTCCCTCCATCTCAGCAAGTCCCAGGATTCAGAAATGGTGCTCGTATTGATACAAGGGCCAGGGAGAGGAATGTAAAGATCAAGATAAGGAGTGTGGCCTAGTGGAAAGAGCACAAACTAGAAGTCAGGAGACCTGGAGACCACAGCCAAGTCACTCAACTTCTCCGCTCTCCATTTCCTCATCTGTAAAATGGGACTCAAATATATGCTCTTCCCTCCCCATTAACTTCTCTATGTCTCAGTTTTCTCATCTGTAAAATGAGGATTCAATCAATCAATCATATTTACTGAGCTCTTACTGTGTGCAGAGCGTTGTACTAAGCGGATGGGACAGTACAATACAACAGAGACCTATACCCTTCCCACAGTGAGTTCACAGTCCAAAGGGGGAGACAGACATTAATATAAATAAATAAATTACAGATATATATATATAAGTGCTGTGGGACTGAAGAAGCAGTGACTAAAGATATCAAATCAGGGCAACGTGGAAGCAAGTGGGAAAAGAGGAAATTAGGGCTTAGTCAGCCAAGACCTCTTGGAGGAGATGTGCCTTCAATAAGGCTTTAAAGGTGGGAAGCATAATTGCCCTGTCAGATATGAGAAGGGAGGCGTTCCAGGCCAGAGGCAGGATGTGGGCAGGAGGTCGGTGGTGAGATAGACAAGATTGAGGTACAGTGAGTGGGTTGGCATTAGAGGTACAAAGTGTGAGGGCTGGGTTGTAGTAGGAGAGTAGCAAGGTGAGGTAGGAAGGGGAATGTTGACTGAGTTTGAATAATTCAACATGTGTTCTCCCTCCCCCTTAGATGGTGAGCCTGGGGCAAGGACTATGTCTGATCTGATTGCCTTGTACGTACCCAACTCTTAATAAAGTGCTTGGCCAATAATCAGTACTTAACAAATACCACAACTACTTTTGATTGAAGTAGAGAAGTTTTGAGAAGCAGCGTGGCTCAGTGGAAAGAGCACGGGCTTTGGAGTCAGAGGTCATGAGTTCAAATCCCAGCTCTGCCACTTGTCAGCTGTGTGACTGTGGGCAAGTCACTTAACTTCTCTGTGCCTCAGTTACCTCATCTGCAAAATGGGGATTAAGACTGTGAGCCCCACGTGGGACAACCTGATTCCCCTATGTCTACCCCAGCGCTTAGAACAGTGCTCTGCACATAGTAAGCGCTTAACAAATACCAACATTATTATTATTATTATCGAAAAGAGTTCAGAGATCTCCCTGTAGAAATACAGGTTCAGGCTTGGATGAGTTTATGCAAAGTGGGGCTTATGACATTATCACCTGAGTAGCTGGTACCAGTGAACATATCAGTTCCTTTACCTTCAATCCTATGAACCCTGGTTTTCAAAAACAACCTGAAGATCTGCCCCTATTCTGGGATAACCACTTGGAAGTCAAGGGAGAAGGGAACCTGGATTTCCCCTGCCTTCCTTCCCGACATTAGGCAGGGACTTGGAATGATTAAGGAACCTTCTTTCTGCTCTCTTCACTGGGTTTCAAAATCCAGAATTCATAATAGTGGCTATATTGGATTCATTGTGGAGACAAACAAACTAATTGGGCCTAACTTTATCTCTCCTTCCGGGATTCAATAGGCAAAATGGGGTAATTTATATGCCAAGTAGAGGATCTTCAAATTAAAAATGAGAACAGTTGAACCAAAATACCTTAGGAGGAGAAGAAATCAGCAGGGATTGTGGCTTCCAATATACATTCAACAACTACTGCTTGTGTTTCCTACAGAGTTCATTTTAGGTTTTGCAGAGGAAAAGTCTGCTGAAACAGGTAGGAAGATTATAATATGTCTGCACTGATGGTCAGTTGTTTTTTTTTCCTACTTGTTTTCCTGGATAAACCATAGGTTTGGTTTGAAAAGGAGAAATGGAATACTTTTATGAGCTAAAACTGCAATTGAGTGTTATAACCTGTCATAATGTTCAATAAATGTGTTTGCAGAGTCAGAGGAAAGGACTGGTTTCTTGTTGAATGTGTAGGAGTTCCATGGAGGATATCAAATTAATCCCAAAGGAACCTGGATATTTTCATGGGTGTTAGGCCACCTGGAATTATACCTGTGAAACTTGGCTCTGAATTGGACTTTCCATTTAAAAACTATGTGAATTGAGTAAATTTAGCCCTACTGAAATATCTCCTCCAAGAGGGCTTCCCTGACTACCCATATTCCCCACTCTATTCTCCATCACCCTGTGTCACCTATACATTTGGATATAGGTATTTACTCGTTAAGCACTTTGAACTCACCCCACCCCCAGCTCCACAATGCTTGTATACCCAAATTCATATTCTGCCATTTCCCTATTCGTAACTTATTTCAGTGTCTTTCTCCCCATCTGGAGGTAAGCTCCTTGAGGGCAGAGATCATAGCTAACAATTCTACTGTTGTTGTCATGGCTCAGTGGAAAAGAGCCCGGGCTTGGGAGTCAGAGGTCATGGGTTTGAATCCCGGCTCGACCACTTGTCAGCTGTGTGACTTTGGGCAAGTCACTTAACTTCTCGGTGCCTCAGTTACCTCATCTGTAAAATGGAGATTAAGACTGTGAGCCCCACGTGGGACAACCTGATTTCCCTATGTCTGCCCCAGCACTTAGAACAGTGTTTGGCACATAGTAAGCGCTTAACAAATACCAACATTATTATTATTAGCAGTGCTCTGCACATAGTAAGTGCTTAACAAATACCAACGTTATTATTATCTTTTGCTGTCAAGTTATGTCTGACCCATAGCAATGCCATAGACACATCTCTCCCAGAATGCCCTACTTCCATCTGCAGTCGTTATGGTAGCATATCCATAGAGTTTTCTTGGTAAAAATCCGGAGTGGTTTATCACTGCCTCCTTCCGTGCAGCAATCTTGAGTCTCCACCCTCGACTCTCTCCCATGTCGCTGCTGCCCAGCACGGGTGACTTTTGATTTGTAGCAAATTGCCTTCCACTCGCTAGCCACTGCCCAACCTAGGAATGGAATGGATATGCCTCTGCTTAATTCTGCTGTACTGCAATCAATCAGTCAGTGGTATTCATTGAGTGCTTACTGTACTAAGCCCTTTTGGGAATTGAATTTTTCTCAAAATGCAACGAGTTGATAGACACATTCCCACAAGGAGCTTAGAGAGGGAGAGAGACATTAAAATAAATTAATAATAATAATAATGTTGGTATTTGTTAAGCGCTTACTATGTGCCGAGCACTGTTCTAAGCGCTGGGGTAGACATAGGGGAATCAGGTTGTCCCACGTGGGGCTCACAGTCTTAATCCCCATTTTACAGATGAGGGAACTGAGGCACGGAGAAGTTAAGTGACTTGCCCACAGTCACACAGCCAACAAGTGGCAGAGCTGGGATTCGAACTCATGAGCCCTGACTCCAAAGCCCGTGCTCTTTCCACTGAGCCACGCTGCTTCTCCAACAGATGTGTACCTAAGTGCTGTGGGGCAGAGGGTGAGGTGAATATCTATTGTTTAAAGGGTATAGATCCAAATGTATAGGAGATGCAAAAGGAAGAAGGAATAGGGGAAAAGAGGGTTTAGCTGGGGAAGGCCTCTTGCAGGTGATGTGATTTTTAACAAGGATTTGAAGGTGGGGAAAGTGGTGGTCTGTCTTATATGAGGGGGAAGGGAGTTCCAGGCCAGAGGGAGGATGTGGACAAGATATTGGTGATGACATAGACAAGGTCAAGGTCCAGGGATTAGGTTGGGATTAGGGGAATGAACTGTGCAGATGAGGTTATAGTAGGAAAGCAGGGAGGTACTCCCAAGTACTTTGAACAGTGTTCTGCACCCCATAAGCACTGAATATACCACCGATGGACTGAAGTGAAGCAGCTGGTTTGTTCTGATGAATTTCTCAATGACAAAATCACTCTCTGGACTCCATGATTTCAAATAAGTCATCCACAGTTCCATATGTATTTTCCTTTGCTCCATTTTGCTTCGCTGCATAATTTCCTCTAGGATCCCCTTTCTTAGTATGAATGTCAGCAGGAAGTCTAGAATGGAGTAGGTTGATTTTGCCAGCTGATGGGCAGACCCCAGGAGACCTAGCCAGTAGAGGGCTCTCGGAGGTCATAGGTTGTTGTGTGACTGGCTACCCAGCCACCAGAAGTAATGACATTTATCAAGCTCTTACTATGTGCCAGGCATTGCACTAAGTACTGGGTAGATTACGAGATAATCAGCCTGGATACAGTCCACGTTCCACATGGACTCCCAGTCTTAATTTCCATTTTACAGTTCATTCAGTGATATTTATTGTGCTCTTATTGTGTAAAGAACACTGTGTACTAAGTGTACTTGGGGGAATCCACTATAACCATAGACACATTCCCTGTCCCCACTGAGTTTATGGATGAGGGAACCAAAGCACATTGAATAATAATAATAATGTTGGTATTTGTTAAGCGCTTACTATGTGCCGAGCACTGTTCTAAGCGCTGGGGTAGACATAGGGGAATCAGGTTGTCCCACGTGGGGCTCACAGTCTTAATCCCCATTTTACAGATGAGGGAACTGAGGCACAGAGAAGTTAAGTGACTTGCCCACACTCACACAGCCAACAAGTGGCAGAGCTGGGATTCGAACTCATGAGACCTGACTCCAAAGCCCGTGCTCTTTCCACTGAGCCACTTTCCACTTTCACTTTCCATTGAGCCACGCTACTTCTCTTAACATTGAAGTTAAGTGACTTGCCCAAGGTCGAATAACGGGCAACTCTCAGCATAGATGAGAGATGATCAAACACAAGGGCCTCTGACTTGCAGGCCCATGTTCTTTCCACTAGGCCATGCTGCTTCTACTCACCCTGGGAGAATTCCTTGAAGCCTTTAAGAAATCCTTGAATACTCCCAGCAGCTGGAGAATGGCTTCTGGTGGTAGCTGTCTTGGGGGCTTCTCTCTGGGGCAGGCAGGCAGCTCTGGAGATTGGAGAAAACTCTTAAAGCCTTCACAGAATCTTCTAAACCCTGTTCAACTCCCTTCTGCCTTTTCTCTGCCCATTCTCCCTACAAAGGGCCCTGAAAAGCAACACAGCTTAGTGGAACAGCAGGCTGTCCATACAGTAAGTGGTCAGTTGATTAGTCGATCAGTGGTAATTATAATAATAATTGTGGTATTTAAGTGCTTATTATATATCAGGCACTGTACTAACAAATCAGGTTGGACACAGTCCCAATCCCTATTTTACAGATGAGGAAACTGAGGCACACAGAAGCAAAGTGGCTTGCGCAAATTCACAAAGCAGAAAAGTGGTGGAACCAGGATTAGAACTCATGACCTTCTGATGCCTAGGCCTGTGCTCTATCCACTACTCCATGTAATCCAACTATGGTACCTCGGGCGTGGTTATCTATTTATCTCGGCTACAATTAAAAGTTATACTGTGAGCATGGCTTCTAGCAAAGATGAAGTTTATCTACTAGGTTTTACATTGCTGTCTTGGACTGGTGATTTTGTTGCTTATTGCTCTTTTGTTTTCCATTCTCTTTGCCTGTTTATCCCCATTTTGCCCCTGAGCCCCACAGGAGACAGGAAACAAGTCTGATCTGTTTACTTGCTAATTACCCCAGTGCTTAGCACAGAGGTTCACGCCTTTTAAGGGCTTAATGAATACCTTCACTCTGATTTATGGGGCAGAATCCCAAACCTGGTTCTTTGTAATAGACTGCATCAATCTGTAGGTCCTTTAGACTGAGAACCCTTTGCAGAACCCGGACTGCGTCTAATCTGATTATCTCACGTATACTCCAGTGCTTACTTCAGTGCTTGGCACATAATAAGAACTTGACAAATGATACTGCTATTATTACAGTTGAGTGCTTACTCTGGGCACTTACAAAGCACAATAAAATACAATAGAGTATAATAAAAATTAACAATAATAATAATAATGGTATTTGTTAAGCACTTACTATTTGCCAGCACAGTTCTGAGTCCTGGGCTAGATACAAGGTAATCAGGGTGGACCCAGTCCCTGTCCCATATGGTGCTCAAAGTCTCAATCCCATTTTACAGATGAGGGAATGAGGCCCAGAGAAGTGAAGTGATTTGCCCAAGGTCACACAGCATACAAGTGGCAGAGCCAGGATTAGAACCCCTGACCTTCTGACTCCCAGGCCCATGCTCTATATGATCTCTACCAACGAGGACTGTATGATCTAGTGGGAGACAGATAACTGAAGTGAGATCTTTTGGAATGTTGTAAGTGAGTGAATGTATGACCTATTAATATAATGTTATTTACTTCCAGATCCACTTTTGCCTATCTGTCATGACTCCATGTTCAAAATTATATGAATAGAAGGCAATTTCTTGTTTTTCCCCTCTCTTCGTTTATAGTTTGGAATACTCATTAGAGTGAAAACTATGTCTTTGCTCGAGTATGCAATGTGGCCTAGTAGAAGCAGTGTGGTCTAGTGGAAAGAGCACAGGCCTTGGAGTCAGAGGACTGGGTTCTAATGCCTACTCTGCCATTCGCCTGCTGTGCAACCTTGAGCAAGTCACTTAACTTCTCTGAGCCTCAGTTCCCTCATCTGCCAAATGGGGCCAAAATCCTGGTTTCTCTCATCAGCAGCATTGCTATTTCTAGGAATATTGATATTTATTAAGCACTTACTACATGTCAAGCACTGTGATAGATGCTGGAGTATATACAAGCTAATCGAGTTGGACACAGTCCCTGTCCCACATGGGGCCCACAGTCTCCCCATTTTACAGATAAGGATCAGAGAAGTGAAGGCACTTGCCCAAGGTCACACATCAGACAAGTGGAGGAGCCTGGACTAGAACTCAGGTCTTTCTGACTTCCAGATCCATGCTCTATCCACTAAGCCACGCTGCTTCTATTTATAACCAGCATATTCAGGCTACTAGAACTCCACTCTTGAGTCCTACAGAACCCATGCTTGTTCCAGCCACAGTGACTTTTGCTGGGCCCCAAAACGGAGCCTAATCAAAGCAGAAAAATTAGCCCTTCTGCTACCCAATTTGATTTTTCTATAGTATTGATCACTAAAGATCCTTTGTACTTAACATAATCCATTGCATTAACACACAGAATCGTGAAACTTATTTTTCAAATTTTCCAAGTTCAAATGTTACTTGAACTTGAAATCTAAAGATATTCTGGGAAAATACTCAGCAATGGGTTTGTTTATATAACCTCTCGTTCTTTGAAAATCAACAAGTGGATTGCTTGGATACCAAAACGAGTTCTGGGTATATACATAACTAAACAAGATTTGCCTCTAGTTTTCCATAAAGTGCTCATCCAAGCAACAGAATTGTCTGGATAATTTTATTGGCTAGAGTACAAACTTCAAGTCTTAAAGATTTCAATTGCTCTCAGTTACGAGTTCCGTGAGTAATAAAAGCCTATAACTAAATTTGCAAAGATTAGTTGGTTGCACAAGAATTCAAATGGTGGTTTAAATATAATGACTTTATGTATTAAATTGTTTTAAAATGTTGTTTCTGAGATCCAGGGATGAAAGGTACTCACTATTTGCCTTAAGCATAAAGTATTTTTTAAATTTACTGTATTTTTCATTGTCCATGATTCTACATAATGGCATATTCTGCTTTTCCACTCTGATGGCATTTAAACATACTGAGATTTAGGCCACAGTTTGGACTTCTAAAAGTTAAACAGAGAGATTAAAGATTCTGTCAAAATGATTTTCCCATAAGAGCCTTTGTGGAAAAATAATAATAATACATTAATAAACATTTATTCAATCATATTGACTGAGCACTTACTATGTTCAGAGCACTGTACTAAGCGCTTAGGAGAGTACAATCCAACAATAAACAGTGACATTCGCTGCCCTCAATGAGCTCACAGTCTAGGTTAGGGGAGACAGACATCAATACAAATAAATAAAATTACAGATATGTGCATAAGTGCTGTGGGGCTGGGAGGGAAGAATGAATAAAGGGAGAAAGTCAGAGTGATGCAGAGGAGAGTGGGAGATGAGGAAAAGTGGAGCTTAGCTGGGAAGGCCTGTTGGAGGAGATGTGCCTTCAATAAGGCTTTGAAGGTGGGGAGAGTCATTGTCTGACGGATTTGAAGAGGGAGGGCATTCCAGGCCAGAGGCAGGACACAGGCGAGGGGTTGGCATTAAGGCACGCGAGAAGGAGGCACAGTGAGAAGGTTAGCACTAGAGGAGTAAAGTGTGTGGGCTGGATTGTAGAAATAGAGAAGTGAGGTGAGGTAGGATGGGGCAAGGTGGTGGACGCCTTTAACCAATGGTGATGAGTTTTTGTTTGATGCGGAGTTGGATGGGCAACCACTGGAGTTTTTTGAGGTGTGGGGTGACATGTACTGAACGTTTATGTGGAAAAATGATCCGAGCAGCAGAGTGAAGTATGGACTTGAGTGGGGAGAGACAGGAGGCTGGGAGGTCAGCAAGGAGGCTGATGCAGTAATCCGGGGGGGGATAGGATGAATGGTTGTAGTAGTAATTTGGATGGAGAAGAGAGGGCGGATTTTAGTGATGTTGTGAATGTGGGACCGACACGATAGTTGTGTCTGCATCTGAGCCCTAGAGTAGATGCAAATATGATAAGATTAGACACACCCCCGGCCCAGATGGGGCTCACGGACTACAGAAAAGAACTGGGATATTACCTTCATTTTATAGGAGAAACTGAAGCACAGAGAAGTCAAGTGAGTTGCCCAAGGTCACACACCTGGCAAGTGGCAAAACTGAGAGTAAGACCCAGGTCATTTAACTCCCAGGCCCATGCTCTTTCCGAAATAGAGATCATATATAGATCAGATAGATAGACAACCAAGAATAGAATATACCTTAACTCTTTACAGTGTCTTAGATTATTTTAATCACTCTTTTACATAGATATTTCTATTCAACGATTCTCTAAGAGATACTATCATTATTACTTCTATTACTAAGGCACAAGTATAAGGACCATTCTAGTGCTACCGTCTAGTGCTGTCTAACTATTGACTGAGAGTCTGGTTGTCAGCCCACCCAGAAATGTAGTTTCCTTTTCTAAAATATCCTTTTGTGGAGGGCAGGACAGGTGGCTGACAAA
Organism: Ornithorhynchus anatinus; assembly: GCF_004115215.2. Taxonomy (NCBI): domain Eukaryota; kingdom Metazoa; phylum Chordata; class Mammalia; order Monotremata; family Ornithorhynchidae; genus Ornithorhynchus; species Ornithorhynchus anatinus. The sequence goes on along the minus strand of NC_041735.1, from coordinate 60,748,337 downwards.
TTATTGCTCAGGATCTCTGTTAATACAATTCCCAGAAACTCCTAATTTAGGCTTTGTATTGTTCTGAGGTGGTGGTCAGAGCAAAGTGTCTTCTAAACCTTCTGCTTCCAATTTACCTTTTCCTAGCCTCAATCCCCCGCTCATTGTGTGTGTGTGTGTGTGTGTGTGTGTGTGTGTTCAATCATCTCCACTGAACATCAATGCTGCATATCCCTGCAGAGAAAAAAAAAGTCCTACTCACCTCCCTCTGAGCTCCTGACACACTGAGGTAATCTGTCTTTAATGTCCATCATGAATACATTCACTTTAAGCTAGTGACTAGCCTAACATTATGCAGAGTTCATACTTTTTCTACATATTGAGACACTGTATGAGAATTACTGCCTCTGATAGAAAACACTTTTGGAACAGAGGCCAAAACAGTTGACTGAGCTGAATAACGTATCATGACTTCAAGACATGTTCTTCTTCATTGATCATTCCCAACAAGTGCTTCATACAGTGCTCTTCCCACAGTAAGTGCTCTCATTCAATCAATCAATCAGTGATATTTATTGAGCTCTTACTGTGTAAAGAGCACTGTACTAAGCTCTCGGGAGAGTACACAACAGTAGAGTTGGTAGACACATTCCCTGCCCACAAGGAACTTACTGTTTAGAGGAGGAGACAGATATTAATACAAATAAATAATGTACAGATCTTTACATAGGGCCAAGGGACTGAGGGGACAAAGAAGGGACACCACAAGGAATCGACTGCTACTGAACATTTCAATGTCTTACCAACCTTATTTATTTTTCTTCTGATTTAGCAGCTGCCCATATTTGAGATGCAGGGAGAAGACAACTATGACCACTTGAGTGGTAGAACTAACAAAACATTCTGTCAATTTCCTGAAGCAGAATGAATGGAAAAAAATAAAGGTAAATCAGGTTGGGAAGGGGTGGGGAACAGTTCTGCTTTACGCATAACGCTAAATCAGAGACACACTTCCAATTTAATTCCTGGCAGCAATATTTTTTTCAGGAGTAAAATCAGTAAATGTCAATACGTTTGGAAGAAGTGATGGATCAAATGAAGGTATTTTGGTATTAGGAGCGATTCATTTTGTGCAATGTAAATTTTACTGACGATATTATTAAATTCCATCAGGCTAAAATGATATATTCAGTTCCGTTCCCGGTGATAATTTCATAGTCCCCTCCAAGCTACGCCTGCAAAAGGTGTTAGGGGTAATTAACTCCCATTTTCTCAGTAATTCAGAATCTGCAATTAATCAAAAAATGGAGCCTGCCTGATTGTAGAAAACACTAACACTTGGTTGATTATGTGGCTCAGTCTTGTTCAGGTTGTTTTACGATGGCTCCAGTTGCTCTCTTACCTCGGGATTTATGACGCTGACCTGTTAGCCAATTAAATCTTCTCACTTTCGACCCACTTTAAACCTGGTGAGTTTGTTATATATATGTGCAAGGCTGCCTGTCAGTTCCGATGGTCAGAAACCTGAGAGACTGCATATGTTTAAGCTATTAGAAATGGAGAATTTTCCCTAAACTAAGAAATTCACCTTCCGAACAGAATGTGCTATTTTTATCATTGACGATCGGAGAAGAGAAAATGGGTGCCTCGGGAGAAAACTGTCTTTCACAGCCATGAGTGGCCGTTAAAAATAGCATGATTTCTGTGGTGGGTAGAAAACCAAAAATGTTCAAGTTTTTCATAAAGCAGTAGCAGATCTAGGCCTTGTCATAAATCAGCGTGAGCTTGGCTCGGAACTGTTCCAAAATGGTACCTGTCCTTACTGTAAAACAAATTCCAGTGGAAACCAGCTGTTGACTAGGGGACCTGGGCATGTGATTGGACCTTCACTGGGTGCCTTTCCCCTGGAAACTTTTGTTAGTCCTATATAGTCCAGTGGCTTAGTCAGTTCTTGGTTGGCACACCACTGATTGCCTTGAATGCCCATTGCCTTGGGCATCCCATTCTCTCCTCATCTCCAGCCGACAGTTGCTGCCAAGGACCTGGCAAAAGTGGACTGATTATGCTTGATGTACCTTGGCCCAAAGCTAGACTGTGGCATTTTGAATCATTTTTAATCCATCCATCAATCTGTCTACAAAGTACTGTACTCAGTCGGTCGCACTGATTGCTTACTATGTACGGACCACTGTACTAAACACTTGGGAAAGTACAATATAGAAATATCACAGACACATTCCCCGACCACATCAAGTTTGCAGTCTAGAGTCTCCAGTTTCTACTAAGTGCATAAGAGAGCACAATACAAGAGAGTTCGTTGATATGATCCCTGCCTGTTACACTGTAAATTACTGTTAGACTATAAGCTCCTTGAGGACAGGGATTTCATCTGCCAACTGGACTGTACTGTCTCTAGCACTGAGTACAGTAGTTTGCATACAGAAGTGCTCAATAAATATGGAGAAGCAGCATGAAGTAATGGATAGAGCACGGGCCTGGGTTGTTATCCCGGCTCTGGCACTTGTCTGGGTGACCCTGGGCAAGTCACTTCACGTCTTTGTGCCTCGGTTACCTCATCTGTAAAATAGGGATTGAGAATGTGAGCCCCACATGGGTCAGGGATTGTGTCCAACTTAATTTGTATCCACCCTAGAGCTTAATGCAATGTCTAGTACCTAGTTAGCACTTTCCAATCACCATTTTATTATTATTGACCAATTAGTTGATTAACTACCCTCAAGGAGCACAGTGGATATTTTAACTAAGCAACAATCTGTAAATTTACTCTTAGATGAAGCATATCTGCCATTTCCCCAATCTGTAACTTATTTTAATGAAAGTCTTCCCTTTAGACTAAGCTCCTCATTGACAGGAATCATGTCCGTCCAACAACTTAACCGTACTCTCCCAAGTGCTCAGTATAGTGCTCGGCACACAGCACCCAATAAATCTCATTGACTGATTGACTCTATCCATGCAAGCGAATGCATTACCCAGTCATCTTCAGATCCCCACTGAATCTGTTTAGATCAATTAATCAGTCAATCAGTGATATTTATTTAGTGTCTATTGTGTGCAGAGTACTGTCCTAACTACTTGGGAGAGCACAATACAACAGAGGTGGTAGACATGTTCCCTGCCCACAAGGAGCTTAATTGGAAATCAGAAGGTCCTCCCTCTAGACTGGAAATTCCTTTTGGTCAAGGAAACATCTCTACCAACTGTGTTTATATTGAACTCTCTCAAGTGCTTAGGACAGTGCTCTGCCCACAGTAAGTGCTCAGTAAATACCACTGACTGATTGATGAGTTGCTTCTATCCTTTGGGGTAGGGATCATGTCTACCAGATCCCTTGGACTTTCCCATGTGCTTAGTACAGTACTGTATATACCGTGAGGGAGCAGCATGGCTTAGTGGATAGAGCACGAGTCAGAGAGCATGGGTTCCAATCCCGCCTCCGCCACTTGTCAGCTGTGTGACTTCGAGCAAGTCACTTGACTTCTCGGGGCCTCAGTTACCTCATCTGTAAAATGGACATTAGGACAGTGAGCCTCATATGGGACAACCTGATAACCTCATATCTACTCCAGCATTTAGAACAGTGCTTGGCACATAGTAAGAACTTAACAAATACCATCATTTTTATTATTATTATAAATGTCAATGGTTGTTTGAGAGCCATTTTTCAAATCCTCGACCATTCATTCTGAGCCAGGGGCACAGGTACCCACTCCAAAGTGGTGATGGAGATGCTCAAACACTCACCTTACTCCCAGGCTCGCTCAACCCAGGCTGCTGAAAGATCAGAGTTTCCACCCAGACTGAAAAGGTTCAAAAGAGTGACTCTTTGGACGATTAGGGCTTTAAAGCTGCCCCCTCCCACTCTTCATTCCCCACAGAATCTCTGCCTTTGCTCCCACAAAGAAAAGTTGGCACCCCTCTGGACTGTAAGCTTTTTGTAGGCCAACTCTACCAACTCTAAGCTATTGTAATCTCTCATTTTTTAGAGGGGAGACTTAAGCTCAGGGATATACTATAATGTGATCCTGGTTCCCCCACGAATGAACGATAGCTAATTTCACCACTGTCACCAGTATTTATTGCATGCTGGCCTCCAAAGTGTCCTCTAAAGCAGTACAGTGGTAGTAATAGGAGAAATAGCATTTCTACTGGTATTTGTTAAGCGTTTACTATGTGTTAAGCGCTGGGGTAGGTACGTGTTCAACATGTTGGACACACTCCTTGTCCCATTGGGGGTTCACAGTCTAAGCTGGAGGGAGGAGGATTTAATTCCCATATTACAGATGAGATAACTGAAGCTCAGAGAAGTGAAGAGACTCGCCCAAGGTCACACAGCAAGCATTTGGCAGAGCCGGGATTAGAACATAGATCTTCTGACTCCCAGGCACATGTACTTTTCACTAGTCCACACTTTCTAGGCTGCTGAATCCTTCTCCACAGTAGTAACGGTAGACCCGTTGTGGAAGAGCATTCTCTGTTGATGACAGCATGCTGCTTTAGTGTATTTAATAACAACCAGAAGCTGCCAGCCTGATCATGGCAAACTCTTCATTCATCCATTCAATTGCATCTATTGAGCACTTACAGTGTGCAGAGCACTGTACTAAGAGCTTGGGAGAGTACAATATAACAATAAACAAACACACCCCCTGCCCACAGCGAGCTTGTTCTAGGGTTTGGGGTTAGAGCTCTGATTGCAGCACCCTCTTCTCCCTTTATTACCAGTGGGAGAGCTGGCTTGCAAGGACACCTGCTCTTCTGGAAATCCACCTCTGTCTCAGACAGTTCACAGTTCTAGACGCTCCGGGTCGGTGTCACTTTCTTCCCACCCTGCTGTCTTCCCAAGTGGATGTCTGCTCAGAAACTGGCCCCTCGGATTTGAGATGCAGGGTCTGTACTGAAGCTTTCGTATTTGCATCGACTGAGTGCTGACAGTGGAACAAAATGCAGAAGACACGTTTCCCTTTCCCATCGGGCTCATAGTCTGGATAATTATGGTTCTGGTTTTGGTGCATGTTTGGAATTTCAAACTGTTGCTTTGTCAGTGTGTTGATTTTATGGTCAGTCTCATGGGTAAGTAGATTTCAAAAACATAGGCGGTTAAGTGGATAGTTGGCTGACTGTTAGATAAATGTATCTGGATAAATAGTATCAGTCCCCCAAGATGGCTTTGAATGGACGGCTGTAATTGACTTAAGCCTGTTCTTTTAAACATGCGGCTGAAAGACTTCTCTGGGTCTCTCAGCTCAAATGCTAAAACATACTGTGTAACGGTAGTAAGGTTTAGACCAACACAAAGGAAGCATTGTACTTTATCTCTCGCCTAGACTTTTCCCCAACATCAAAACATATTTAAATTTGAATTGGAAATACAAGATAATATGTTTCTTACCTTCTAAGATTTCCCCAGGATTGTTTGTGGATTGTAGAGAAATTAAACGAATCCCTTGAAGCTACAAAAGCAGTACGAAGACATGCCTCTCCAGAGGTCACAGACGAGAAAAGTAAATTAAGCGGGAGAGTTTTTTTAATGCTTTTCAGAAAGCTCAAAGAGCTCATTCAACTTGTTCAGTAGCCCTGACTATAAGCATGTCTCTCTGTGAGAGCAACAAAATGTTTGAACAGGAAATAAATCATGGATTTGGTCAAAGATGCTGTCTTAACAGGAAAACCAGTTTTACCACTTGTTTCACTTCGGTTTCCAGTCTCCTCCAAGCCTTGGTCTCTTCTAGGTGGATGGGAGTTAACCAGAGCCCTGATTTGATTATCCACATCTCCAGTGTTCTTTTTCATTCCATTTGGCAAAGCATCTTTTAAGACGGGCAACACAGTAAAGTTTGAAAATGGCAGTTTGTCCCTTAGCTTTAGCTAGTTGTCCTTCCTGCTCCAAGAAGACATCTATTATGGTGACATAATTTTTTTTGTAAAAGGGTAACTGTTAAGTGCTTACTACATGCCAGGCACTGTACTAAGCCCTGGTGTAGATAGAAGTTTATCAGGTTGGACACAGTTCATGTCCCAAATGGGGCTCACAGTCTTAATTCTCATTTTACAGATGAGGCACAGTGAAGTGACTTTGCCCAAGGTCACACAGCAGACAAGTGCAGAGCTGGGATTAGAACCTGGCTCCTGACATCCAGAACCTTGCGCTATCCAATAGGCCACTTTGCTGTTCGTGTGACTGAACAGGTCAACGCAATAGTGAAAAAAGCACGGGCTTGGGAGTCAGAGGTCTTGGGTTCTAATCCACTTGTCAGCTGTGTGATTCTGGGAAAGTCACCTAACTTCTCTGTGCCTCAATTTCCTCATGTGTAAAATGGGGATGAAGACTGTAAACCCCACTTGGGACAACCTGATTACCTTGTATCTACCTTGGCACTTAGAACAGTGCTTGGCACATAATAAGCATTTAACAAATACCATTATCTTCTAGAAAGAATGTAAGCCTAGTGTGGGCAGGGATTGTCTCTCTTTATTGCTGAATTGTGTTTTCCAAATGCTTAGAGTACAGTGCTCTGCACACAGTAAGCACTCAATAAATATGATTGAATGAATGAATGAAAGATTAAATGAATGAATGAACCAATGAATGAACAAAGACTGTCCTTTTTTGTGCTGTCATGTTTGTTGTGTGCAATTTTTGGTGCTGTTTACACTTTTGCCAACTTGTCACTTAAAGGGCTTCCGCTCAAAGAGCCATTCCTTTAATTATTGCAGCGTGTGATGATCCTCTTATGTGGAGTGATCGAATCCCAGTTTTCAGCTGAGATGCAGCACTGTTGGCTACTGAGAGTTGGCTACTGAGGATTTAAAACATGCCCGCCGTCCCCCATGCTTTTGGTTTCGCTGGATTCATTCATTCATTATTGAGGGCTTACTGTGTGCAGAGCACTGTACTAAACACTTGGGAGAGCACAATATCACAATAAAAAGACACATTCCCTGCCCCAAATGAGCTTACAGTCTAGAGAAGGAAACAGACATGAATATAAATCAATAGATTACAGATATGTACATAGTGCTGTGGGGCTGGGACAGGGGATGAATGAAGGGAGTAAGTCAGGGAGATGCAGGAGGGAGTGATAGAAGAGGAAAGGAGGGCTTAGTCAAGAAAGATCTCTTGGAGGAGAGGTGCCTTCAATAAGGCTTTGAAGTGGGGGAAGAGCAGTTGTCTGATTTGAGGAGGGATGGTGTTATTGGCCAGAGATAGAATGCGGGCGAGGGGTCGTTGGCGACCTAGACAAGATCGAGGTACAGTGAGAAGGGTGGCATTAGAGGAGCAAACTGTGCGGGCTGGTTGTAGTAGGAGAGTAGTGAGATGAGGTAGGAGGGGGTAAGGTGATTAAGTGTTGCCAAGCCAACGGAGAGGAGTTTTTGTTTGGTTGCAGAAGTGGATGGGCAACCATTGGAGTTTCTTGAGGAATGGGGAGACAAGTCCTGAATGTCTTTGTAGAAAACTGTTTTAGGCGGCAGAGTGAAGTATGGAGTGGGGTGGGGAGAGACAGGAGGCTGGGAGGTCATCAGGCAGGCCGTTAGAGTAATCCAGGTGGGATAGGATAAATGATTGCTTTAATGCAGTAGCAGTTTGGATGGAGAGGAAAGAGGATTTTAGCAATGTTGTGAAGGTGGATCCAACAGGATTTAGTGATGGATTGAATATATGCTATTGATCATATATATATGTATATATATATACACAAACATATATTATTCATGACATGTATATAATACATACTGTTGAATATATATTATTTATTATAAACTCCTTGAGAACAGGGATTGTGTCTACCTACTGTATTGCACTACTACTAATAATAATGGTATTTCTTAAGAGCTTTCTATGTGCCAGACACTGTACTGAACAGTGGGGTAGATACAAGCAAATTGACCACATGGGACTGTTTCAGTCCCCAATTTACAGATGAGATAACCGAAGCCCAGAGAAGTGAAGTGACTTGCTCAAGGTCACACAGCAAAGTGCCGGAGCCTGGATTGAAACCCATGACCTTCTGAGTCTCTGGCCCAGTCTTTATCCACTAAGCCATGCTGCTTCCCATAAGTACTCTTATTTATTCATATTTATATATGTCTCCCCTCCAGACTGTAAATTCATTATGGACAGGAGGTCTGCAAATTCTGTTGTATTGTAGTCTCCCAAGCACTTATTATAGTGGTCTTCACATAGTAAGTGCTCATTAAATGTGATTGATTGACTGTCATGTACACAGTAAATGTTCAATAATGTGATTGATTTGGTTTTGATCAGTAAAATAAAACCAGCATCAGAAGTCTTTTACACTGCTTTCAAACTAAGCTGTCCAGTGAGTTAGCATTATACATGTAACTATATTACCTATGGATCCTGGTCTATTGCATTGAGTAACAATTAGAGGGGTGAATTTTCTGTGGAAAGGGCATCATTTCCTAGGTTATATGATGATGGGGTTCATGTTTTTATCTCCTGTCTGAGCTTCAAACCTTCTCTGGATAATCACAATGTCAAAAAAATTGAGGTCATCTTATGATCACCAAAAATGAGTCACCAAGCCTAGATCATTAGAAAATAAATAAAAGATGAGAAGTTCAGTAGTTTCATACTCCTGAGTCAATGAACATGACTTCCTTTCTTTCTAGGTAGTCATAGCTTAGTCTGACACTCTAATTCCAGAAAACTGTAAGCTTATAATGGGCAGGGAAAGTATCTGCTAATTCTATTTGTACTGTTTTCTCCCATGTGCTCTGCACACAGTAAGTGCTCAATAAATATGATTTAAAAATGAAGAAAAGGAGTAAAAAGGACTCGTGACTTATTGCAAATGGAATGTTTTATTCTCTTCTTCCTTGTTGGTTGCCCTAAGCAAGTGATCTAATTGTTCTGTATTTTTAATGGTATTTGTTAAGCACTTACTGTGTGACAAGCACTGTTCTAAACCCTTAGGTTTGTTACAAGTCGACCAGGTGAGATACAGTCCCTGTCCCACAAGGGGTTCCCAATCCAGGTAGGAGGGAGAATGGATATTCAATCTCCATTTTACCAATGAGGCAACTGACACACTGATAAATCAAGATCACAGAGCAGGTAATTGGCAATTGGACCTGTTGCTGTCTGTAAAATAGAAGTGATAATACTCTTCTTTCACCAACAGCAGTAGTGGGTCATGATGGCCAGTGGGAGACTTATGAAAAATGCAGAGGGTGGACCATAGGGCTATTACATCTAACAGGCAGATCTAAATGGTGTTTCCAACAACCCTGAAGATTTGGAGACAACTCTAAGGACGATGCCTAGCAACTAAGTGGTAGAGAATCTCCTTTTAAGAAAGTGGGTGGAACTAAAATGTTTCCAAAGAGAAAACATGAATGAGGGATCCATTTCAATTCAGAAATGATCTTTTTAGCCCTTAGAGTCACTATTTGAACAAGTAAGTACAATATTGATATTTGTTATCTCTGTAAACGCAGAATACTTTCAGATTCCCCTGGCTCTTGTTTTTGCCTAAAAATGCATCATTTTTCAGGTAATTTGGAGGCTGGAAACCTGGACACTCTCTTTTAGGGTAAGTCACAATTTAGATGTGGGGAAATTTGAAACTTTACTTTGATCCTTCTTAAATGGGTGATGTTTCCAGTATAACTTCAAAGGCAAATCCTCCTCTCATCAACTAGACTCTATTTCCAAATTAGACCAGGACATATTTCATCGCAATAGAGATGTCAAATCCCTAATCTCAAAGGATTAAGAAATGTTAAAGTATACAATTTAAATTAATTGTCACATTATGTGGTATAGAAATCAAAATATTATTCAAGCTTAGCCTCTGAAAGTCAAGATCTACATCCAATGCTGGGAAGGAGGAGGAATATTCAAAACTTCACAAAACTATTTCATGGAAGGTTGCAGTGCCTTTAGCCAAAACCATCAGCAATGTTCTCTTCTGTTTTAAGTGGAAGCCTTACCACTGTGGTCCTGACTTTTATTCCATTTATCAGCATATCATATTTTAATACGATCCCAAGATGCTGCCATGGTTTTACTGAGCAATTGCGGGGTTCTTTCTCGATATTTCCATTTTTAAATTAGTTCAGAGAACAAACTGAGAGCAACGTCCCAGCAAGCAGACAAACAGGCTCCTTGGATTTCCTGATTCTCACACCCTCTGAGTCCTAACTTGCATACGTGAACAGGGAATAGGAAAAAATTTGGAGGGGTGGATATGGTCTCAACTTTCAGAGGACCTTTAATGACTGAGGATGGGGCAGGGGGGAAATGATGGGGTGCTGTCATCTAGTCTAATAATTATGGTATTTGTTAAGGACTTACTATGTGCCGATCACTGTCCTAAGCACTGGGCTAGATACAAGATAGTTTGGACACAGTCCGTTTCTCACATGGGCTCACAGTCTTAATTCTAGTTTTACAGATGCGGTACCTGAAGCACAGAGAATTTAAATGACTTGCCCAAGGTCACACAGCAGACAAGTGGCGGGGTCTCATCCGTCTCCCCATCAACTATCTGTGTGATGTGATGAGCCATAAGTCCAGGATATCCTAAACGAGTACTAAGGAAGATCTCCAACCAAATCTCCATCTCCAAAGGCCCTTCAGTCGAAGAGAAGCAGCATGGTATAGTGGATAGAGCACGGGCCTGGGAGTCAGAAAGTCACCGGTTCTAATCCCAGCTTCACTCCTAGTTTGCTGTGTGATCTTGGGCAAGTCACTTCACTTCTCTATGCCTCAGTAACCTAATCTGGAAAATGGAGATTGAGACTGTAAGATCCACTTGGGACTGGGATTGGGTCCACCTTACTTAGAACAGTGCCTGGCCCATAATAAGAGCTAAACAAATACCATTATTATTATTAATTATTAGTAGTAGCAATAGTATTTATTAAGTGCTTACTGGGTTCTGAGCAATGCACTAAGTGCTGGAAGAGAATACACAGGTGGGAATGAGGCAAGGTCCTTCAGGGGGCTCACGATCTAAATCACGGGAGATTATTCTGTGTGGGTTCGTGGAGTGAGTTGAAGCTTGAGAAGAGAGTTAACTTGAAAAGTTAAGGCTCTAATCTCAGCCATGGCACCTGGATCTCTGCAATGAACTTTGTTTCTGGGAATTTATCCTCTTTGACAACCTTCACTACTCCAACTATAAAACGGAAGTCATGTTACTCACCTGACTAATAGAAGCATGAAAAGAGTGGAAGTTGCCCTATAAATCTGGTCCCTTGAGTAAAAACAAAACAGAAAAACATTATTCTGAATGTATTAAGTGAGGGCAACCCACACATTAAGAAAAATAATAATAGCAGTAACAATAATAATGTGGTGTTTGTTAAATGCTCACTCTGTGTCAAGAATAGTGCTAAGAGGTAAGTGCTAAGATTTGGGATATTTAGATTGGACCCAGGCCTTAGCCCAAATCTAGCTCAAATTTTAAGAGAGAATCTATTTAATCCCCATGTTACAGATGGGAAACTGAGGCACAGATTAGTTGCAATTTGCCCAGGTTTTATCAGTCCCTGGACTGTGCTCTTTCCAGTAGTGATTCTCTTCTTAAACAGGGGAAAGGTCTAGTTCCAGAGAGGGATTTGGGAGGAGAGAGAAGGGGAATTCTCCAGAAACAGAGCAGAGAAGTAGGATCTGAATACCATTTTGGTTCTGTACTCATAATCCTGGATATTAGTTCCTACTGCACTCCACTTGGCTGGGAATATTTGAAACTACTGGGAAGTGAATTATTCTGAGAAAGTTGAATTTCCATGCCAGCAGGAAAAGTGCCTATTTTTTGGTTCGGCCTCTAGGGTTCAAAAAACTATAGAACCTGTTTAATCGATGGAGACACAGATCTCTGTTGAGTCCCTGGACTGTTTTACTAATCCATAAAATCTCAGAGCAAGGGAGACAAAGAGACAGACAGTCCTGGTTAGAGTGACCAAGGCTAGCCGTTAAGTTTGGCCCTTCCCGTTGACGTATGCTTTAGCTCCTGGGAAAAGCTTGGGAATTTGACTTCTGTTATAATTGGATCAGATCTTTCCAGAAACTCCTTCAAGGAGGATATTAGTTTCATATGGATGTAGCAGCCTTCCAGTTTGAGGCTTTGATCTTGCAAATAAATGTTGAAACACTGATGCTCGTTCTGTCACCCCAGTATAATTGATCGCTGATTTTAAATTGAACTGTCTGAGTGACACTGAGTTCCCCGAATGCAGAATTGGCCAAATGGGAAAGGAATAATTTTCAGCGTGTGGTACAGAAATTGTTAGAATTGAGGGACTCTAGAAATTTTTTTATAGTATGATCTTACTTTCTGGTCTATATTAGTAGAAAATTTGAAATTGATTTGAGCTGTGAAAGCGTTTCTTGAGGAAATGTTTTGTCACATTAACAATCTGCTTGAGAGCCCTACTTCATGATTATTTTTCAGTCTCGCATCAGAGGGCCTGCGTTCTAAACTTGACTCTCTGCCATTTGCCTGCTGCATGACCCTGGACAAGTCACTCATCTTCACTGGGTCTCAGTTTCCGCCTGCATAAAATGGAATTCCAACACCTGTTCTCTCCCCTACTCCGACTGTGAGCCGCATGTGAGAGGAGGAATGTGTTTGACCTGATTATCTGGTCTCTAACTCATCGCTTAGTACAGTAAGCACTTCACAAATACTACAATTCTGAGAGAGCACTTGGGCTATCCTCTCCCCAGTATTCAGATCCTAAATGGTGTTGGTCTGGAGCTAATCCTGTGACGGTGGGAGCTAACCAGCCATTTTGTCTCCCTGTTATATCCCAGAGGGGTTAGAGCTATTCTAGGGAAGGGAGAAGCAGGTGAGCAGTAGCACTGCTGACTGATTGCTTCTCTGAGCCTGAGAGTCATTGGCTCCTAGGTTGATTTGGTTCCACAGCAACTGTGGTACTCATTTTGGGAGGGAGAGAGTCCTCCACAAGATAATAATAATGTTGGTATTTGTTAAGTGCTTACTATGTGTAGAGCACTGTTCTAAGCGCTGGGGTAGGTACAGGTAATCAGGTTGTCCCACGTAGGGCTCAGTCTTCATCCCCATTTTACAGATGAAGGAACTGAGGCACAGAGAAGTTAAGTGACTTGCCCACAGTCACACAGCTGACAAGTGGCAGAGCTGGGATTTGAACCCATGACCTCTGACTCCCAAGCCCATTCTCTTTCCACTGAGCCACGCTGAGGGTCTGGGTCCCAGCTAGCCAAGCCATGGACCATTCGTTCATTCAATTATATTTATAAATAATAATAAATAATTATGGTATTTGTTAAGTACTATGTGTCAAGCACTGTTCTAAGCGCTGGGGCGGATACAAGGTAATCACTGCTTTCTGTGTGCACAGCATCGTACTAAGTGTTTTGGAAAGTATGGGTCACCGTGGATTGTGTCCTAGGTGGCCAACCTAAAGAAGCAGGATTTGCCCTGAACTTGAAACGTTCAAACAAGTGACAGTGTGTCTTTTAAAAAAAAAACACGAATTTGTTAGGTGCTTGCTATGTGACAGGTACCGTACTATGTGCTGGTGTATGTATAAGCTAATCAGGTTGGACACAGTCCATGTTCCACATGGGGCTCACCGTCTTAATCGCCATTTCACAGATGAGGAAAATGAGGCACAGGGAATATAAGTGACTTGCCCAAGGTCACCCAGCACACGAATGGTTGTGCTGGGATTAGAACCCAGGTCCTTCTGACTCCCAGGCCCTTGCTCTATCCTCTAGCCCACATTGCATCTCCTTATCACTGATGTTAATTTGCTTATTTATGAATTTTAAAGGCAAGGCTGCAGTGATTATGTATTACTGGGAATGTGCAAGTATTCATAATAATAATGGTAGTGGTATGTTTTACTTACTTTGGGCCAAGCACTGAGCTAAGCTCTGGGGCAGATACGGTCAGATCTGACAAGGTTCTTGTCCCACATGGGGCTCATTGTCTAAGGGCAGTGTGGCTCAGCGGAAAGAGCCCGGGCTTGGGAGTCAGAGGTCATGGGTTTGAATCCCGGATCTGCCACTGGTCAGCTGTGTGACTGTGGGCAAGTCACTTCACTTCTCTGTGCCTCAGTTACCTCATCTGTAAAATGGGGATTAACTGTGAGCCTCACTTGGGATAACCTGATTATCTTGTATCTACCCCAGTGCTTAGAACAGTGCTCTGCACATAGTAAGTGCTTAACAAATGCTAACATTAAGGGGAGAGAGAAATGGCATTTAATACTCATTTTACAGTAGAGGAAACTGAGGGACAGAGAGGTTATGTGCTTTCCCTAAGGTCACACAGCAGGCAAGTGGCAAAGCCAGGGTTAAAATTTTCAAAGTTCAGAATCACAGGTATTTCAGGCAACAAAGGAAAAATGACAGTACAAAACAATATTCCCTTATATTTATGGTGTCCCACTTCTTGCGAAAAATGTCCAGCTAATCACTTTCTCCCTCCCCTCCTCCTCTGAATGATTGTGTGAGTGCTTTCTTTCTAACGTAAAATTTTGGCCACTCAGTACTTAAGAGCTTAGTATGTGCCAAGCATTGCCCTAAGTGCTGTGGTAGCTACAAGTTAATCAGGTTGGACACACTCCATGCCCCACATTAGGCTCACACTCATCCCCATTTTACAGAGAGGTAACTGAGTCCCAGGGAAGTAGAGCGACTTGCTCAAGGTCACACAACAGACATGCAGCAGAGCCGGGATTAGAACCCACGTCCTATGAGTCTCAGGACCGTGCTCTTTCCACTGAGCCATGCTGCTTCTCATTTCTTTAGGTGGTTATCTCAAGGGAACAAAGTGGTCCAAGAAAAGCAGTGTGGCCTCTAGGAGTCAGAAGATCAGGGTTTTAGTCACAGCTCAGCCACTTGTCTGTGTGTGACCTTGGGCAACTCACTTAACTTCTCTGTGCCTCAATTCCTGCATCTTCAAAATGGGAATTCAATACCTGTTCTCCCTTCAACTGAACCTGTGAGCTCCATGAGAGACCTGAATACCTTGTATCTACCCTTGTGTTTAGTACAGAGCCTGACATACAGCCAGCACTATAAAAATCCTGCAATTATCACTAGTAATTATTATTAAGGAAGATATCCAGGAGTGGCCCCTGTGCTTTAGCTTTCTATATATTCTAATTGTTTAACAAAAGACAGCTTGGTTTTTATCCCTTTTCAGATAAGAGGGTATTCTTCTGCCTGTAGCTCTAACAAATCAGTGACATTTTTACTTCTAGGAGGAAAACTGAGTCAGCAGTTCCATTATTAAAACCATACTTCTCTACCTTCCCTTTCTTTTCTGCTCCTCCCAAAAGAGTGCAGCAGAAAAAGCAGTATATGGACCAGTTCTGGATTAATTTATCTTTTCTTTCCCTGAAGGACGCCAGTCTTCCTTCCTTCCAAACTGTCCTCAGAATTTTCTCTAGATTGTAAACTCATTGTGGGCAGGGAGTGTATCTGTAACACTGCCGTACTGTACTCTCCCAAGCACTTAACACAGTGCTCTGTACACCAAAAGCTCTCAATGCCACTGATTGATTATTTTGCATATTTTATACCTGGTTAAATATAAGGCTAACTTTCCGTGCAAGACCTAAGCAGAGTTTATTGGCTAGTTCTTAAGCATTTGACTAGGCTCCTCTGTTTCCAATATTCCTAAAGGTGAGGGTAATTAGGGTGGATGTCCTGGGAGGATTGTGGAATTTTTGAAGAATCTTTAAAAGCACAATAGATTCTCCTCTGATAAGATAATTAAAGGACAATTAATTAATGGAGGTGGTAGTTAAGGAGCACTTACTATGTGCTGAACACTGTCCTAAGTGATGGGGTGAGTATAAAATAACTCAGAAAAGCCCACATGGAGCTCACAATGTAGGTGAGGGAGGGTGTGCACATAGACTAGAGAAATAAACTGTGGTTGAGATATGGCAGAATATGATATGAATCTAGAACTATGAATTTAGATATGAATCTAAAACTAAGTGCTTCAGTAGTTAGCTCTCTAACTATTGAGAAGCAGTGTTTATAATGGACAGAGCACAGGCCTGGGAATCAGAAGGACCTGGTTTCTAATCCCAGCTCTGCTACTTGTTTGCTGTGTGACCTTGAGCATGTCACTTGACTTCCCTGTGCCTCAGTTACCTCATCTATAAAATGGGGATTATGACTGTGAGAACCATGTAGGACATGGACTATGTCCAACCTCATTAGCTTATATCTTTGCCATTGCTTAGTACCCGGTATACAATAAACACTTAAAAATGCCATTAAAAAAGATATAACTACATATAGTTCCAGCAGTGTGGCCTGGTAGATAGAGCATCGGCCTGAGAGTTGGAAGGACTTGGGTTCTGATCCCAACTCTGCCACTTGTCTGATGTGTGACCTGGGGCAAATCACTTCACTTCTCTGTGCCTCAGTTACTTCATCTGTAAAATGGGGATTAAAAGTATGAGCCCCACATTGGACAGGGATTGTGTCCAACGTGATTAGCTTGTATCTACCCCCATGCTCAGAACAGTAAGTGCTGAAAAAGTACTATAAAGTTAATATATTATTATTATTAATGTCTTCTCCCCAGCCCACATTATTGGTTCCAAATTAAAATAATAGGAAGCAATTAAGAAATACCATAATTATTATTATCATTACTATTGTCAGGTTTAGTGTTTGCAGTGCCTAGGACTGTTTCCTTTTTCACTTCTTTATCCCTCTGTCCTCATGAAGCCTTTATCATCATTACTACATTATCATTGCCAATATAATAATCGTAATTGTGGTATATGTTAAGTGCTTATTCTCTGTTAAGCACTGAGGAGAGGAGGGAGAACGTGATAATCAGGTCAGTCACAGCCCCTGTCATGCAACGGTTCACAATCTAAGCAGGAGGGAGGATAGGCATTTTATACCTACTTTTCAAATGAAGAAAATGAAGCACAGAGGAGTTAAGTTGATTTGGTCAAAATCACACAACAGGAGGAGGGCAGAGCCGGATTTAGAACCCAGATCCTCTGACTCTCAGGTCCATGCTCTTTCCACTAGTCCATGCTACATCTCTGGAAGATTTTGCTGGAAGAAAGTCACTCTTTTCTTGATTGCTGCCCCTCTAACTTTCCATATGAAGGGAGTCCACCTCCTTAGCCACACTGAGGTCCAACTTGTGGACAGGTTACTAAAACACACACACACACACACACCTTTACACCCGCTCCCTCTTTATGATTATCTTGACAGGCTGATCGACTAGTCCACTTAACTCCTCTACACTGTATTTTACTTTGTCTTTCCTGCTTGTCTCCCCAGGATCTTATGATGATTTATATTTTTAATAAGCCATCTGCGATTGTGAATTGGACTGACAAGATGGGCTTTCGCTTCTGGAGGAAAAGGTTTACGCGAACCCAGAGCAATGTTCTTTGTATCCCATGGTTCTTTCCACCCATGAGGGCCGCGACTGGGAATCCTGCCCATCGGCAGTGTCACGGAGGAGAGCTAACATTCGCTCAGCAGGTACAAACACTTGCAGACTGTGTTTATTTCCCGTGGCTCGTAGCTTCTGAGGTTGAGGTCTCTTTGTGGCATCACAGGCTATGAGAGGCACAGAAGGTCATGGGTCCTGGCTCTGAAACAGACTAATCTAGTCAGCGGGGATTCTGGCCAGACCATGGAAGGTATTTCCTTTCATTAAGCAATCAGAGCTACCAAGATCAATGGTGGGAGCCTTGCTTGTGTACTGATCTTCACCGCCCTGATCTGGTTTTAATAAAGCTCCTCTGGGTGATTGGCCTTTTTCCTGACAAGCTAACATGATAATCAAGGAAATCAGCTTCCTACCTCCACCCCCACCCTTGTTAAAAGTCACTTTGTTCCCAAAAGGTTAATGAACATATTTAGGATTCTTGGTTTCCTTATAATGTTTGAGAAATTACCTCAGGAGAGATTTCACTTGGCTGTCACTTAGCTGGCTGCACTGCAAATGCTACAAACTAAAATCTGTGTAATAATAATGGTGGTATTTATTACCGAGTCAAACACTGTACTAGGCACTTGGGCATATACAAGATAATCAAACAGGATACAGCCCCTATCTCCCTCTAGACTGACTCATTGTAGGCAGGGACTGTGTCCTCTTATTGTTATATTGTACTCTCCTAAGTGCTTAGTAGAGTGCTCTGTGCACAGTAAGTGCTCAATAAATGCAATTGAATGAATGAATGAATGAATCCCAAGGGACTCACAGCCTAAGTAGGAGGGAGAACAGGTATTTCATCCCAAATTTACAGATGAGGAAACAGAGGCACAGAAAACTTAAGTGACTTGCCCAAGGACACACATCAGGCTAGCAGTAGAGCTGGGATAAGAACCCAGGTCTATGAATTCCCAGTCCCATGCTCTGCTCCTTTGTGGCACCAGTCCACTTTCTTCTTCCTCTCTCTGAGGAAAGGAAAGCCCCACACATATTTCTTCTAAATCTTCTGGGTGTTGACTTGTTGTGGGATCTTTGGTTTCTTTTCCTTTCCCATTGCTTTTGCCACAAGTAGAAAGACAACCCAAACCTTACTATCACCAACCTGTGTGCCATTCTACTTGCAGGTCATTTATGGGATTGGAGAAGACCCAGCAGTGACTGCTGCTGTTGAGGATCTCATGACTATCAAATCTACTGTACTGCACTTTTCCAACCACATAGTACAGTACTCTGCACAGGGTCAGTGCTCAATAAATCCCATCCTCATCCCCTCAGCACTTATGTAACATCACTATTATATAAACATATATATATGTATACATACATTTATACTACCATCATTATTATTATTATGTGCAATTCTGTAGGTCATTTCAAAGTCTGTCTCCCACTCTGGACTGTAAGCTCCTTGTGGGCAGGGAATATGTCTGCCCGATCTAATATACTGTACTCTCTCAAGCTTAGTACGGTGCTCTGCACACCGTAAACAATAAATGTGATTGATTGAATGATTGGGTAAATATTTATTTTTGTCAATGGTATTAGTTAAGCACTTATTATGTGCCAGGCACTATACTAAGCACTGGGGTAGATACAAGTTAATCAGTTTAGATAGAGTCCCTGCCCCAAATAGGGCTCAGAGTCTTTATCCCCAATTTACAAATGAGGTAACTGAAGCACAGAGAAGCAACTTGCCCACGGTCACCCAGCAGACTAATGGTGGAGCCAGGATTAGGACCCAGGTCCTTCTGCCTCCCAGGCACATGCTCTATCCAATTAGCCATGCTATTTTTATTATTATTATTACTATTACTACTATTATTATTATTTTAGTAATTGAGTATCATAATCAGAAGTGGGAAACATTTGTCTTGCTTCTGTTCAGTGCTTTGTACTTAAAATCCATCAGTGATATTGAATGAGTGCTTACTGTCAATCATATTTATTTGGTGCTCATGTGTGCAGAGCATTCATTCAATTCATTCAATCGTATTTATTGAGCCCTTACTGTGTGCAGAGCACTGTACTAAGTGCTTGGAATGTACAATTTGGCAACAGATATGGACAATCCCTGCCCAACAACGGGCTCACCATACTAAGTGCTCGAGAGAGAATTATATAACAAGAAAGAGACACATTCCCTGCCCACATGAGTTTACAGTCTTGAGGAATTAATTTATGCAGGGCACTGTAGTGCTTGGGAGAGTACAGCACAGCAGAGTTACCAGACAGATAACCTTCCCCTCATGAGTTTACAGTCCAGAGGGTCTAAATATGTGCTATTGACAGATTAAAGATGAACTTCTGAAACATGGGGAGCCCCATTCTGACCTTTTATAGAGGGAGAGATAGTGGTGGCTTTCAAGATTTCCCTTGATGTCTGGGCCTTCTTATTTAGGAATGTGATTACCACCTGAAAGGGCATGAGGCCAGAAAGGAGACACTATTATTTTATGTATGTGTCTGTGCATGTGTGTTTTATGCTATTTGTTAAGCGCTATGTGTTAGTCACTGTACTAAGTGCTGGAGTAGATGGAAGCTAATCAGGTAGACACAGTCCATGACCCATATAGTGCTCACAGTCTTAATCCCCACTTTACAGATGAGGCAAATGAGTCAGGGGAGTATGGGTGTAGATGTTGTGAGTTGGGGGTGGTGCTGGGGAGGTATAGAGTGGTAGAGTTTGTCAATTGTCCTCAGATGTACTATTTCAGCAGTCTTCTTTAAACAAGGAGGACAGGTTTTTGGCCTCCTTATTTTTGCAGTGCCATCAAATATATCAAAATAATTTCCTCAGTTTTGTTAAACTGATGTGAATTATTAGCAATTTTTATGGTATTTTTTAAGAGCTTACTATGTGCCAGGCACCGAACTAAGCGCTGGGGTAAATAGCTAATCAGGTTGTACACAATCTGTGTCCTACATAGGGCTCACAGTCATAATCCCCATTTTA
This sequence comes from Ornithorhynchus anatinus, assembly GCF_004115215.2. Lineage (NCBI taxonomy): Eukaryota > Metazoa > Chordata > Mammalia > Monotremata > Ornithorhynchidae > Ornithorhynchus > Ornithorhynchus anatinus. Next base: position 60,727,925 of record NC_041735.1, on the reverse strand, counting down.
TGGATGAGGTAACTGAGGCCCAGGGAAGTCAAGTGACTTGCCCAAGGTCACACAGCAGGTCAAGGGCAGCAGGGCTGGAGCTAGAACCCCGATCTCCCGACTCTCAATCCTAAACTCTGTCCACTAGAGATTATGTCTCCCACTTTATGTTCTGTAGCACGCCTGACCGTGGAAAATAAGGGGATTCTTAAAAGCCCATTTATAATCCTAACAAGCCCATTTATAATCCTAACCCATCTGCCCGCAAGCCTCTTGCCACTGAGAAACAGAAGGTGAAACTCCAACAGGCTGCAGAAGGAAACAATTGTCTGAAAATCATTAGTTACTTCCTTGGTTCCTTATAGACCATCAGAAAATTTCCTTGGAAAGAGATATTCTTTGATTGTCCACTTTTTTCTTCTCTCAAAATGAAAATCCCCAGCGCGATTTCTGGGCAGAGTTTGACTGCCTTTTGTTGGGAGCAAGTTATAACAACATCAATTCTAGGCCTGTTTTCTGGTGCGGTGATGCTTTTTGAAGATTTTATATCTGGGACAGCCTGTTTAGTGTTTCGACTCTGTGGCAGCAGCCCGGCATGGCATTCTTGCATTCTTGAATATCAGGCACACTTAGGCTGATTTATGTCATCAACCTCCACACGGTATTCATCATCAGCCATCAAAGTAAACGCTCTCAGAAAATAGCCACGTCTGCCTCCACGCCAGGCGAGGCGAAAGCTTTCAGGTGGTGGAAGGACCCAGGCCGAAGCCTTCGCCGAGCGAGTCTCTTGGCAGCGTGAGCGTTGTGGCTGCCGATGGGAGTGTGGGCTCACATCGGTGTGCCTGCGAGCTGTCTGGGTTATGGAAACCAGAGCCCATCTGAGGGAAAATAAACAGATTTATCAGTCTGGTTGCGATTTTATGAAGTACAATGTTGAAAGCTTTCCACTGTCTGGGTGAGACCACGACAAGATAAATCCGACATGGCGAGGAGTAGGGTCCGTCGCTCCTATCGAAGGTTTGATAAGTATAAGGGGGAAGGAAGGGTCCTCCAACCCTCTTGTGGAAGGTTTGGATCAGATCTAAAGGACAGTTTGTTTGACTTTTCTAGATTGCTTCATCATCGCAACCAAGTAACCAGTTCCGTTACAAAGTTTGGGGACTGTTTATTGCCACGCCAGATGTCTGCAACCCAAAGAGTGTGGAGGAGAACACTCGACTGGGCGATTTTCTTCCAAGAGCATGCTGGTATTTGGTCGGGAATATTCCACCGCTAACTGTCTCGGGGGGAAGCTGATAGCGGACTTGGAGGGATATTTAAAATATATGAGGGATTAGTCATTTCTGCTACCTAAGTTTAGCTTAGAAGGAGAAAAGAAGCATATGGTACTGCTAAGAGTGGCAAGCAAAAAACATACATGAACAGAGTACAGTGAAAATATGGGTTTAAACAGCCCCATGTGGAAGAGGGGCTGTGTTCAAGCAGATTATCTTAGATCTACCCCAGCACTTAGTACAGTGTTTGGCTCAGAGTGAGAACTTAACAGATACCACCATTTATTATTATTATTATTATAAGCAGCAGCAACAGCATTATTAACCTTAGGAATATTCTAGAATGGCTCCTCTTTATCCTTCCTCCTTTTTCCATTGTTGTTTGGCTGAGCTATTGAGCTATTCATGACTCCTCTCCAACTTTTCTCAGGCTCTTAACTACCCTACACAAGCACTTGAATTGTTTTTCAAAGCCTGAGATAGTTGAAGTACTGTTTGAAGTGTGGTCAGGTCTAAATGAGAAAAATTAAGTGGAGAATTGAAGTAATAATTAGGATAATTCAGGCCATTAAGAAGCCGGGTATCACACTGGATATATATAGTTTAGCAAAGGTGTTCATAGTTCGTTCAAAAGGATCTTCACTGTTGAGTAGAAGAATAATTGAGTTGTTTTTTTTTTTGTTTTGTTGTTTTTAGATTAAATATACACAAACCTGTGAGTCAATCAGCAATTACAGTGGAGGCCATTTCGGTGGGACTTTGCTGAGCCTTTCAAGTTCATTTATTGCCAAAGGTTAAATAAAATCCCAGCAAAATCCTCTTTTCACTTCAGGTTTTGATTCCAAATGGGAGGGTCCTGATAGATAATTATGTAAGTCTCGTTAACTCTTCAACTCTTCAGCTCCTTTAAGCTTCCATTCTTTATGCTATTTTTGGCTACCATTCTATTTAGTGGTAGCAATAAATTTTTTTCTGCTATCTGATTACATAGATAGTTTGTCAGTTACAGAAGATGCCCATATCTCCACAGTAGCATGGTTTAGTGGAAAGAGCCTGGTTTGGGGGTCTAGAGACCTGGATTCTAATGCTGATTCTGCCACTTGTTTGCCAGCTGTGTGACCTTGGGCAAGTCACTTAAATTCTCTGTGTCTGTTTCCTCACTTATAAATGGGGATTGTATACCTTCTCTCTCTTTCTCTTAGATTATGAGCCTCATATGGGACAAGAACTGGGTCCAATCTGATTATCCTGAATCTACTCCAGTGCTTGGTACATAGTAAATGTAAATACCACAATTATATTTATTATTTTATTATTATTATTCCACTATCAATCAATCAGTGGTACGATTTGAGTATTTACTATGTGCAGGGAACTGTACAAGAGCTTGGGTGAGTACACTTCAACAGAATTAGCAGACATGTTTCCTGTCCATAATGAGTTCTATGCATAAATACCTCCAGGCAACATATGACTCCTTAGCAAAGGTGTTGATGATTTCATGAAATCCACAGATAATACAAAAATCTCAATTAACTAATAATTTCAATATCTTTTTTTTTCAGGCTATTTGTTAAGAGCTTACTATGTGGTAGGAACTGTTCTAATTACTGGGGTAGATACAGTGTAATCAGGATGGATACAGTCCACAACCCACATGGGGCTCACAGTCTTAATCCCCACTTTATAGATGGAGGGAACTGAGGCACAGAGAAGTTAAGCGACTTGCCCAAGGTCACGCAGCAGTCAGCTGACTCTCCCCTACTCCCAGAGTTTTGATCAGGTCTGTTTACAAAACAGTAAGGTGGGCAGTAAGATATTTGAGTTCTGTTCTCTTCTCCCTTAACACTCTTAGGGTGAAAATTAATGAGTTCATTCAATCATATTTATTGAGCACTTACTGTGTGCAGAGCACTGTACTAGAACTTGGGAGAGTACAATATAACAAGAAGCAGACACATTCCCTACCCACAACGAGCTTACAGCCTAGAGAAGGAGACAGACATATAAATGAATAAGTTACAGATATGTACATAAATTCTGTGGGGCTGGGAGGGGGGATGAATAAAGGGAGCAAGTCTGAACGATGTAGACGGGAGTGAGAGAAGAGGAAAGGAGGCCTTAGGGAAGATGAGTGTTGAATTGGTGGAAAACAAAGAATAATCCAGTTTGCCTGTGCCTGAATATCAAGAGTTGGCGTCAGGGATCTTAAGGGTTTAAAATGGTAATTTGAGTAATTGAAATAAGATATAAAAATGTATTTTATTACCGTTTAGATTTGTAAATGAGGAGACTTCTTTACAAAGAAGACAGAGGGCTGACAGCCATAACAGAAGAGGAAGCTAGAGCTAAAGATGGTTACTGGGCCAAAGGGAAACTGGAAAAACGATCAATGGATTTTTTTTACAATGCATCAGGTTTTGTTTTATTTTTGACTTGGTAATTATTGTTCTTTGAAATTTGGATTGCAATTGGTTTAACTGGATGGTGTTATTCAGATGTCTGACCCGTTGAGAAGATGAAAAAACATTTTAAAACTAGTTTCAACTAATCTGCCTTTTTGAACCTTTCCTTAATAGTTCTCTGACACTTATCTTGGCAGAGTGCCATTTCACTCAATGCATTTCATTTCTACTCCTTATCTGATGCTTATCAATAAGTCATCACTAACTCACAGGGATCATTTCCAACTGCTGAAAGCCAGGTTTTAATACGAAATGAATAATGTAATTTTAATGGTATTTGTTAAGCATTTACTAGGTGCCAGGTAGTGTACTATGCGCTGGGAAAGATACAAGCTAATCAGGTTGAACACAGTCTTTGTCCCACATGGTGGCTCATAGTCTTAACCCCCATTTTACAGATGAGATAACTGAGACACAGAGAAATGACTTGCCCAAGGTCACACAGCAGACAAGTGGCAGAGTTGGGATGAGAACCCAGGTCCTGCTGCCTTGCAGGCTCATGTTCTATCCATTAGGCCACACTGCTTCTCAGTTTGGTCCACTCTGCAGTGCTAATTCATTCACTCATTCAATCATATTTATTGAGCGCTTACTGTGTGCAGAGCACTGTACTAAGTGCTTGGAAAGAACAATTCATGAACTACTAACTACATGATCCCATGATTTTGCTTCAAACAAATTTAAGAAGGTACCGCTTAACATCACGGGCCCAGCACTGTATCCCTGTGTATCCCTAAAACACCTTGATCCTCACCTCTAGCTCCTCAGCACATATGTACATTTCTTTATACCCTATTTCCCCTATCTGTAATTTATTTTAATACCTATCTCCCTCTGCAAACTGAAAACTCTTTATTGATAGGGATCGTCTACCCACTCAATTTTATTGTACTTCCCCAAGTGCTTAGTATAGTGTCCTGCTCAAAAATGCCATTCATCGATCGACGTCACCTAGTCTTCCATCACGCTCTCTCCAAATTGGCTCTAAAACATCATGCTGTGGCAAGAATGCCTGAATTTGACCCCGATATACCACCTTTCGCTGCTCCATTCCGTCACTACCCTAATAAATCCATAGAGGCCTTTCAAAATAATGAGAATTAGTCCTGAGTGATTTCTTATTGAGCCGTAATGCAGAAAAGCCTTTGCATGTTTCTTACCTGAATCCACCTTGCCCCCTCCTACCTCACCTCACTTCTGTTCTTCTACAACCCAGCCCACACATTTCACTCCTCTGGTGCCACTAACCTTCTCACTGTGACTCCATCTCACCTGTCTCGCTGCCAACCTCTAGCCCACTTCCTTCCTCTGGCCTGGAATACCTTCCCTCCTCAAATCCTACAGACAATGACTCTTCCCCCCGCTTCAAAGCCTAAATGAAAGCACATCTTCTCCAACAGGCCTTCCCAGACTAAGCTCCACTTTTCCTCATCTCCCACTCCCTTCTGTATCGCCCTGACTTGCTCCCTTTGCTCTTCCCCCTTCCCAGACCCACAGCACTTAATGGATATGCTTGTAATTTTATTTATTTGTGTTGATGTCCACCTCCTCTACTCTAGAATATAAACCCATCGTGGGCAGGGAATGTGACTGTTTATTGCTGTATTGTACTCTCCCAAGAGCTTAGTACAGTGCTCTGCACATAGTAAGTGCTCAATAAGTACGAATGAATGAATGTTTTAATGATATTGAATTTCACTAAACTATTGTTTTGAAACAGCTGTGAAGGAGAGGAGTTGATGTCTGCTTTCCGGAACTTGGTGCCGCAATGGATGACGATAAGCCCAAAAGACTGCCCTGCCTCATATACGGGATAGAAGGGGAGAGTTAAGTAGAAAGAAGGTTTGCACTGAACATTTTTCTTTGTGAATTTTCTGTAGTGATCCAGTCTTTCTTTTGTTTCTCTTCGCCCCCTCCTTTCCCCCGCAATCTCCCACAACTAGCCAATCCTACAAGCACCTTAATTGACATGCCCAATTAATATTGTTTCAATTTAAATAGGGCCAGATCTCCTCCCATTAACTGTGCACAGAAAGTATCATCTAACCCTTAGGGATTTTAATACTTCAAAGTATATAATTCCATTCTAGAATACTTCTTCCAGGATCGAGAAGCAAAATCTCTCAAATAAAGCAGAGAAATTCTTGGAAGAATTTCTCTTGTGTGGCAGAAATCTTTCTAGTGAATTCTGATACACTTAATAATCCTAGTGATGGACCAGAAAAACAATTTTTGTATCTTTACAATTTACAGAACTTCACTTTAGAAATGTAGAATTTACTCTGTTTTTTTTATGGCTTCTGCCTATGGCAAAACCCTCTGATGGATTGGGTTATATCTTCTTTCAGACTGAGATTTGCTTCTTTTTTATGGTATTTATTAAGTGCTTACTAGATGCCAAGACCATTGTGCTAAATTCTGGGTAGATGAAGCTAGTCAAGTTGGACACAGTCCATGTCCCACAGTGGGCTCACAGTCTTAATCTCCATTTTACTGATTAGGTAATTAAGGCACAGAGAAGTTAAGTGATTTGCCCAAAGTCACAAGTGGCAGAACTGGGATTCGAACACAGGTCCTTCTACCTCCCAGGCCATACTCTATCGACTAATAATAGTGACAATAATAATAATAGTGATAATAATGATTGTATCTAAGGGCTTACTATGTGCCAAGCACTGTTCTAAGCGCTGAGGTAGATACAATGTTATTGGGTTGTCCCACGTCGGGCTCACAGTCTTAATCCTCATAATAATAACAACTGTGGTATTTGTTAAGCGCTTACTATATGCCAAGCACTGTTCTAAGCACTAGGGTAGATACAGGGTAATCAGGTCGTCCCACATGGGGCTCACAGTCTTAATCCCCATTTCACAGATGAGATAACTGAGGCACTGAAAAGTTAAGAGCCCGTGCTCTTTCCACTAGGCTATGCTGCTTCTTTTTGACTGATTTTAGAAAAACATAGATTGGGGTTTTATTCTGTAAAAACTAATTCAACTGTAAACTATTTGCCCAGGTTACCCCTCCATTTTTCCTGATTTCCATTATCCTCAGAAGCGGTATGGTGGGAAGACCACAGATCTGGGTGTTAGAGAACCTGGGTTCTAATCCTGGCTCTGCCCCTTGTCTGCTATATGTCCTTGGGCAAGTCACTTAGCTTCTAAGTGCCTCACTTTCTCCATCTATAAAATTAAATTAAAATTAAATCCTACTACCTTCTACTGAGACGGCAAGCCCCATGTGGGACAGAGACTATGTTCAACCTAATTATCTTGTATCTATCCCAGTGCTTAGTACAGTGCTTTACATGTAGTAAATGTTTAACAAATTCCACACATTATTATTTTTATCATTATTATTATTATTATCTTGGAACTCCAGTTCATGCTCTTTTTCCTTTTTGAACATACTCCACCGACTGTAACTCTCTTCCACTTCACATCTACTAGACAATAACTCTCCCCATCTTCAAAGCCCTTCTGAAATGGTGCTGGGCGGGGAACGGGTCAGCCAGTCAGTCGACCGTATTTATTGAGTGCTTATTGTGTGCAAAGCACTGTACTAAACATTTGGGAGAGTACAGTATAACAATATGAGACACATTCCCTGCTCACAATGAGCTTACAGTCCAGAAAGGGAGACAGGCATTAATATAAATAAATCCAATACAAATATGCACATAAGGGCTATGGGGCTGGGACAGGGGCAGCCTGGCTCAATGGAAAGAGCACAGGCTTGGAAGTCAGAGGTCATGGGTTCTAATCCCGGCTCCGCCCCTTGTCAGCTGTGTGACTTTGGCCAAGTCACTTCACTTCTCTGTGCCTCAGTTACCTCATCTGTAAAATAGGGATTAAGACTGCGAGCCCCACGTGGGACAACCTGATTACCTTGTATCCCCCCAATGCTTAGAACAGCGCTTGGCACGTAGTAGCGCTTAACAAATACCATTATTAGGAGGAGCAGTACCGCTTAATGGAAAGAGCACGGGCTTGGGAGTCAGAGGTCATGGGTTCTAATACCACCTCTGCCATGTGACATCTGTATGACCTTGGGCAAGTCACTTAACTTCTCTGGGCTTCAGTTTCCTCATCTGTAAAATGGGGATGAAGACTGTGAGCCCCACGTGGGACAATCTGATGACTTTGTATCTATCCCAGCGCTTAGAACAGTGTTTGGAACATAGTAAGCACTTAACAAATACCAACATTATTATTATTCCAACACAACAATATGACAGACACATTCCTTGCCCATGATTGTTTTGCATCCACCCCTGTGCTTAGCATAGAATTAATGCTAATAATTGTTATTATTGTTATCATTAACATCATCCTAGGTTTTTCTTTGCAAGAGCTCACAGTAAACTAGAAAAATATAACATTTTCTTCAGGAAAATATATTCCTAATAATAATAATAGCAGCCTCATGTGCTTTTGGCTATACTAATGTTAGTGGAATATTGCTATTCTCTTATCTGTCTACCTGGTAATTCAGTCACTAAATCACTGTTTTCCTTAATTAAGTAATTAGAAGTATATTAAATTGTTCAGTTGTAATGATAATAATAATAGTAGTATTTATTCAGTGCTTACTAGGGGCAAATCACTCCATCAATACTGGGAAAGAATAATTATAATAATAGTGATATTTGTTCAATATTCTGTGCCAAGAATGGTACTAATTCCTAGGGTAGATAATCAGATTTCACATGATGCTCACAGCATAAGTAAAAGGGAGAACAGGTACTGAGCCTCCATTTTACAGATGAGGGAACTGAGTCACAGAGAAGTTAAGTGGCTTACCCAAGATCAAACAGCTGGTAAATGATAAATTCAGGATTAGAACCTAAGTCCTCTGACTCCCAGGTCCATGCTCTTCTACTAGCCCACAGGGTTGAGATACAATATTAATAATAATTGTGCTATTTGTTAAATGCTTACTGTGTGCCAGGCACTGTACTAAGCGCTAGGGTGTATACAAGCAAACCAAGTTGGATACAGTCCCTGCCCCACATAGGGCTCACAGTCTCATTCCCCATTTTGCAGATGAGGTAACTGAGGCCCAGAGAAGTGAAGCCACTTGCCCAACATCACACAGCAGACAAGTGGCGGAGCCGGGATTAAAGCCTATGGCCTTCTGTCTCCCAGGCCTGTGTTCTATCCATTACATCATGCTGCTTCTCTTATATAGACAGGGTCTCTGGCCATCCAGGGGCTTCCCATCTAAAAATCTTGGGGAATGGGGACTGACAACGCTGCTACAAGGGAAGCAAAGGGATAGTTTATTAGTAGTAAAACTTTTTAGTAACACTATTTTTAGTAAAACTTAGTAAAACTGTTGTATTAATAAAACTGTTGTTTGCACATGATCACAAGCACAAGATGCCTTTCCTGATTCAGCTCTTCTCTCTTCTTTTCCCACTTCTTTCTGAGCTGCTGTTACTTGTTCCTTTCTTCGTCCTTCTTCCCCTCTATTTATCTATTCATTCATATTCATGTCTATCTCCCTCTGTAGACTGTGAGCTCATTGTGGGCAGGAATAGACTGTTGTTATATTGGACTCTCCCAAGCGCTTAGTACAGTAGAGAAGCAGCGTGGCTCAGTGGAAAGAGCGTGGGCTTTGGAGTCAGAGGTCATGAGTTCGAATCCCAGCTCTGCCACTTGTCAGCTGTGTGACTGTGGGCAAGTCACTTAACTTATCTGTGCCTCAGTTCCCTCATCTGTAAAATGGGGATTAAGACTGTGAGCCCCACGTGGGACAACCTGATTCCCCTGTGTCTACCCCAGCGCTTAGAACAGTGCTCGGCACATAGTAAGCGCTTAACAAATACCAACATTATTACAGTGCACACAGTAAGCTCATAATAAATGCCACAAGTCCTATCAAAGTACTCGCTGTCTTGGCCTCCAAACGGGGCTCTGTACCTTCACCTCTCCTATTCATTCATTCATTCATTCATTCATTCATTCATTCATTCATTCACATTTATTGAGCGCTTACTGTGTGTAGAGCACCATACTAAGTCTTTGGGAGAGAACAATACAACAATAAACTGACACATTTCCCATCCACAGTGAGCTCACAGTCTAGAGTGGGGGAGACAGACATTAATTTTAAAAAAAGGAGATATGCATATAAGTGTTGTGGGGCAGGGAGAGGGGGAAGAACAAAGGGAGTAAATCAGGGCAATGCAGAAGGGAATGGGAGAAGAGGAAAAGAAGGGCTTAGTCAGGGAAGGCCTTCTGGAGGAGATGTGCCTTGAATAAGGCTTTGAAGTGGGAGAGAGTAATTGTCTTATGTCCTCAAAGCCTTTGCTTCTCCTATGTTCTAGCCCCCTCAGCCTCTCCCACATCTCCAAGGCCTCCACCTCGCCTGTGGATTCAGCCCATCACCCCTATTAACCCATCTCTTCTCTAACAACTGCTGGTATTCTCCAGACCCAACCGGCCGGCGACACGAACGAAGGAATCCATCCACCCTGAAGACAGCGGGGCTGGGGAAGGGGGAAGGGAGGCAGAGGCTGATGGCGGCAGACCTAGCTCCACTGCCGATGGGATTCAGCTCCGGGACGCCGGCGGCTTCCCCAGTCCAGCCCCGAGAGCCGTGGAGCCGCCGCTGCCGAGTCTACGACTCAACCTTTGACTTCGGCTTTTCGTGTGCGTTGTATATTCTGCACATATTCTATTTCTTGAGACTCTTTCAGTGTTTTTCAATGCACCGTGAAACCTAATTTGGAAGCTTATACCCACAAGAAACTCTATAAAATGTAATACAATTTATTTATCCTTGTAATTGGTTAAGAATTATGTTTCTTCATCCCAGTGAAGAAGAAAGCAGAAACACCCTGATAGAGCACGGGCCTCCATTAGCTCTCAGCCGTGACACAGAACCCCATCTGGTGGGACAGATCTAAGCTGCAGGCCATCCAAAGCAGTGCCCTCGTAAGTCTGTCGTGCATTTAAATTTGCAGTGGTTCAATTGAGAGGAGCCTGTGCCCGTCCGGTTCAGTGTTACACTTCTGAAATGTTCCATCAATACGAGTGACTGCCTAACCGACTGACTGAAATGAACGTCTGAATGGAACCCGTATCCTTGAAGATACTTTGGGGCATTGAGGGTGTTAATGGGCAGCTTTGACCAACTGTCTGTATAGGTGATGGTAAGGTAGGAAAGGATGCAGGATTTAGTGCTTCAGTTCTCTCTCAGTCAATCATATTCATTCATTCAATAGTATTTATTGAGCGCTCACTTTGTTCAGAGCACTGTACTAAGCTCTTGGAATGTACAATTTGGCAAAACAGAACAAAACAAAACAACATCATCAAGATAAATAGAATCATAGAGATACACTCATCATTAACAAAATAAACAGGGTAATAATATAAACAAATATGCACAGTGCTGAGGGGACGGAAAGGGGGAAGAGCAGAGGGCGTGAGGGGGGTAATGGAGAAGGGGGGGAGGAGTGGGGGGAGGTTAATATAACCTCCCATCTGAGGGGAAAATAGCCTAGAAGCCTCATGGCCCTTTTCAGTCAATCAATCCGTGGTATTTATTGAGCTATTATTGTGTGCAAAGTTCTGTGCCAAGCACTTAAGAGAGTCTACCAATACTCATGCTGGGAAGTTGCCAGGAGATGTGCGGAATATTTATTAAGCCCTCAGGAGAGTACGATACAACAGAATTAGCAGGCACGTTCCCTGCCCACAATGAGCTGACAGTCTAGAGGGGGAGACAGACATTAATATGAATAAATTCCTTCTCATCTGAAGTCATCATGCCACTATGCCCTACAAGTTCACCTTTCCCAGTGGCCGAATGCTTTATTGTTTTAGATTGAGCCTTCAGTTTTCATGGTTGTAGGATACATGCTCAATTAATACTGCGATTGCCCCGCAGAATCAGATGTGTGTTTTGGGAGGCTGTCCCAGGGATCCTGGCCTTAAATAAGTAAATGTGGAGAAATAGAAAATTGAGAAGAAACGTGGAAGGAATATACGCACCTTGAAGTTCAGGGAAATAAGATGGCTATCTTTAGGATTTATCCTTCAAGTTTTTTCTTTCTTTTTTCTTTTTTTTTCTTTTAAAGAAAGGAACTTAAGGAAATAACAGAGGCTCGATGCCAGCTGCATATTGAATGCAGATGGGAATTCCCGTTTCATTTGTGCTGTAACTTCAGAAACTCCAGAAACTAAGAGTCCATGATTAGAAACTTAAAGGGTTCCCGGGATGCTTTGAAGAGCTTACGGGTAAAATTAACTCCACAGACTCCAAAAAGGGAGAATGGAAAGGCAAGGGAGTGCACCTGGGGAGAGGTAGAAAATGTAGACTGAAAGAAAGCAAGTGAAGGATAAAAGGACAGAGGAAAGACATTACAGTCTCCCAGAAAATAGATGCCATGCCAGCATTCTGGAAGAAGGGAAACATGTTGACTTTGAAACATAAATAACCGCTCCCTGCTTAGTTTAGAAATCTCACAGAGGCAAAGACACTTAAATCTTTTAAAAATGACACTGGCTCTCGCGGTAGATGAATATGGAATTTTATCGCTTGATCGGTTTGCAGTTTTTAACAAAAGCATATTGCACAAGAAACGGGATTTTTTTCCCCCTGTGGGGCTTTGTTAGTAATAAGCACAGATAGGTGCTTAGAAAATATGTGGACGAGGCTTGGTATACATCAACCCAAAAAGAGAAGGCCAAGGAGTATCAACCCGTAGTTTAATAATAATAATAATAATGTTGGTATTTGTTAAGCGCTTACTATGTGCCGAGCACTGTTCTAAGCGCTGGGGTAGACATAGGGGAATCAGGTTGTCGCACGTGGGGCTCACAGTCTTAATCCCCATTTTACAGATGAGGGAACTGAGGCACAGAGAAGTTAAGTGACTTGCCCAAAGTCACACAGCCGACAAGTGGCAGAGCTGGGATTCGAACTCATGAGCCCTGACTCCAAAGCCCGTGCTCTTTCCACTGAGCCACGCTGGTTTTGCCCATCTCAGACCCCAAAGTTCTGTGGTACGTACTTGGAGTGGGCAGAGAATGTGGGCAGTGAATTCTTTTTTTTTGCCCTTCTCAAGTACTTCATGCCGTGCAACAGCTGGGACAGCAAATCCAAACTAAGCCCTCATTTCTCCTACTCCCTCTCCCTTCTGTGTCACACTTACACTTGGATTTGAATCCTTTATTCACCCCACCCTCAGCCCCACAGCACTTATATGCTTATTTATAATTTATTTATATTAATTACAGTCTCCGCCTCTCGACTGTAAGCTCCCCGTGGGTGGGGAATGGGTCGAACAACTCCGTTATTTTGGCCTCTCCCAAGCATTTTTTAGTACAGAGCTGTACACGCAGTAAGTGTTCAAAAAATATGATTGATTTGATAATGCTGTTATTACTGCTAACTATTCTGGAAAAAAGCACGGAGAAAAATCAATCGCTTGAGAGAGTCAGATTAATTACTCCTAAAACATTTGGATTTTTCCTATATTCTGGAAGGAAAGAAACATGCCCCATTAGGTCAAATTGGTGCATATTTTTATGCCAGGGATAAATTCCTAAAGGAAATAGTTAAAATAAGGTGCTACATAATGTTTGTAAGCTTCTTGTGGGCAGGAAACATGTCTACTAATTCTGTTTTGTACAATTCCAAGTGCTTAGTACAGTGCTTGACACATGGTAAGCAATCAGTAAATACCATTGATTTCGCTAAATAATTATTATAATTATATATTATATAATTATATAATTATATTTATAATATTATATAATTATATATAATTCTGGTATTTGTTAAGCACTTACTATGTGCCAAGCACTGCTAAAGAGGAAGTTATGACATTATGGCATTAAGAGGACTGCTTCATCTTCAGTTTCTACTCTGTGGGCAGCTGTCACTGTAAATATAATTTTCCATATTCAGAGTAGGAAGATTCTACTAGTCATGGAAGTAGTTTCAACTACTAATGAGGATAATTACTGACTCAATCAGTGGTATTTACTGGACACTTTGTACAGAGCATTGTACTAAAGGCTTGGAAAAATACAATGTAAAAGAGCTGCCTACAAGAAGTTTACAATCTAGTGAGATGCATTTTATCCCTTTCCTAGGTACGTACACGAATATATGTATTTTATTCAGCTATTTTACCCTGCTCTGTTTACTACTGGTTGCATCCGTGTTCTCTCTCCTGGTAAATATAAATAATTTATAATCTTTATAAATAATTCTAGTTTGTTTGTCTCTCCAGTAAACTGAATTAAACCAGAAGACATGAGGGAATGGAAAGAGCACAGATCTGAGAGGAGACCTGGAATCGAATCCCAACTCTAGCACTGGCCTGCTGCATAAACTCGGGTAGGTCATATTTTGTCTCTCTTCCTAAAATGACAATAAAACAACTGCTCTCCCTACTTCCTCAACTAAGTGCCCTTGGTGGGATAGGTTCTGCTGTTATTATGTTGTTGTTAGAACCAGTAAACATCCCAGCACATAGCAAGAGCTGTTTTATTTTATTTATAGTGTTTGTTAAGCACTTACTGTGTGGCAAGCACTGTACTAAGCATTAGATACAAGCTAATCAGGTTGGACACAGTCCCTGGCCCACACAGGACTTCACAGTCTTAATCCCCATTTCACAAATGAGGTAACTGAGGTACAAAGAAGTGAAGTGACTTGACCAAGGTCACAGAGCAGACAAGTGGCAGAGCCAGGATTGGAATCCATGTCGTTTTGACTCCTCTAGGCACAATGCTTATCTTTAGAGCTTAAGAAATATCATAACCAAGTCATCAAGGGATGGAACAGACTAGTGTCTAATCAAGACCTAATAGGAAAAATGACTCCACTTTACCTTCTGTGTACATCTGAGTTTATAATGGGCAGTGGCTAGAAAGCTTAGGCGGTACAGGATTAATCCAGTAGAGGATTATCCAGTTTGTGATAATTGGTTTTGGTCATATCACAGCATGGCCTGGTGGAGAGACCACAGGACTTTGAGTGAGGAAATCGAGGTCCTAATCCTGGCTTTTCCGATTGCTTATTGTGTGAACTTGGGCAAGTCAGCTTCTGTGTGCCTCAGTTAATTCACCTGTAAAAATGGGTCTGGTATCTGTTCTCTTACAACCTTAGACAGTGAGCTTCCTACGGGAAAGGAACTGGGTCTGGTCTAATTTCATTTTCAATTCCTTGAAATTTAGTACAATCCTCGATACACAGTGAGTGCTTACTAAAATACTTTCATTATTATTATCATTAGTAGTAGTAATAGGAGGCATGATTACATGAGTCCATGGGGAGATAGAGACTGTTTGAACTACTGAACTCTTTCTGAATGTATTTATACTGACCCCATAGATTGCAAGCTTGTTGTGGGCAGGGAACATGTCTACCAACTTTCTTATATTGTACTCTCGCAAGCACGTAGTATAATGCTCTGCACACAATAAGCACTCAATAATTATGATTGATTAACTGAACTGTTTTATCTGTATTTTCCCCAACACTTTACCAGGATCAGCATACATTAAGCACTTAGTGACGATAATAATAACTGTGGTATTTGTTAGGCATTTACTATAAGCCCCACACTGTACTAAGCATCAGGATGAAAACAAGCAAATCATGTTGGACACAGTCACTGTGTCACATGCAGCTCGCAGTCTTAATCCCCATTTTACAGATTCATTCATTCATTCATTCAATCATATTGATTGAGCGCTTACTGTGTGCAGAGCACTGTACTATGCGCTTGGAAAGTACAATTCGGCATAGAGACAATCCCTACCCACCAATGGGCTCACGGTCTAGAAGGGAGAGACAGACAACAAAACAAGTAGACAGGCATCAAGAGCATCAAAATAGATAAATAAAATTATAGAAATGTACACATTAATAAAATAAATAGAATAATAAATATGTACAAATATACACATGTGTTGGGCAGGGAAGGGGATAGAGCAGAGGAAGAGCTTAGGGGAGATGAGAAGGGCAGGAGGAGCAGAGGCAAGGGGCAGCTCAGTCTGGGAAGGCCTCCTGGAGGAGGTGAGCTCTCACTAGGGCTTTGAAGGGGGGAAAAGAGTTTGGCAGATGTGAGGAGGGAGGGCATTCCAGGCCAGAGATAGGATGTGGACCAGGGGTCAACGGCGGCACAGGAGAGAACGAGGCTCAGTGAGGAGGTGAACGGCAGAGGAGCGGAGTCTGCAAGCTGGGCTGTAGAAGGAGAGAAGGGAGGTGAAGTAGGAGGGGGCAAGGTGATGGACAGCTTTGAAGCCAATAGTGAGAAGTTTTTGCTTGATGTGAAGGTTGATAGGCAACCACTGGAAACTTTTGAGGAGAGGGGTGACATGCCCAGAGCATTTCTGTAGAAAGATAATCCGGGCAACAGAGTGAAGTATTAGACTGAAGCAGGGAGAGACAGGAGGATGAGAGATCAGAAAGGAGGCTGATGATGTAACCGAAGCACAGAGAAGGTCTGTGCTCCCAAGGTCACGCACAGCAGCCACGTGGCAGAGCCAGAATTAGAACCCAGGTCCTTCTGACTCCCAGGCCCTTCTGACTCCCAGGCCCATGGTCTATTCACTAGGCCACGCTGCTAAATACCCCAGTCGATTGGAATCGTGTTGGAATTTAGGAAGCCGAAAAGCATCGCCCCACAGAATTCGCCATGGTATTTGCTCTTTGGAGAAGACAAGAGGGTTGGGATCAGGGATGCTGGGGGGAGGGATTTCAACTTGTCCATCCCTCTGGGACCTGCCATTTCCATGCCTCAGTGGCTTTGAGTCCTCCCACCAGGAGGCCCCTTCCTAACGCAACCTAGAAAAGAGAGAGTTCTGCAGACCACAAGCTCCAGTACCATGGCAGGATAAACAAACCGGCAGACGGGCTCCAATCAGGTCCGACCGTTTTGTTTGACTCCCTGATATGTTTGCATTCTTTGCAACCACATGTTGGAGGCTTGGGGTTAAAGAGAAAATTTTTATGTGCAGGAGGGAATGCTTTTCATGTGTATTTTTCTTTTCGTTTTGGAACAGGCTAGTAAATGGTTTAGGAGTGAGAACACTAATTTGGATAAGATAAAAATCAACACAGATGGAGAAGTTTGTTTAATTGTTGGTAAATTGCAGATCGGTCAGTGGGGGTGGAGGGATAACACACTATTTCCTTCCCGGAGTTGTTATTTTAAATCCGTATTATCGTTCTGATTTTCACGCACGTTTTGGGGCTCTTCAAACTCCTAACTATATTTCCCTTCAACGTGTCATTTCTCGAGTCTGAGATCTGGGCTGGATTCCTGTTGCTTCGGATTAATCTCAACGAATAAATCATTAAGTTTCACTCTGTCAACTGCAGAGTGTTCTTCAGTGGGAGTGATATGCCAAAACCAGAAACTGTAAAAGAGGCCAAAACTTGGTTTCACCCTCTCCTCCCATCACACTCCTCTTCTTCCTGCTCTTCCTCATCCATCTCTACCTCCTCCTCTTCCTTCTCATCCTTCCTTTTCCTCCTACACCTCCTCTTCCTTCTCTTCTCCTCTTCCTCCTCTTTTCCCCTTTTATCATTCTTTACATCCTCCTTGTCTTTCTCCTAATCCTCCTCTCCTCCTTGTCCTCTTCCTCTTCTTTCTCCCCGTCTCATTCTCCTCCTCCCCACACCTCCTCCTCCTCTGCTCCTACTCCTCCTTTCCCCTTCTCCTGCCGCCCGACTATCCTTTTCCTTCTCCTCTTCCTCCACCATCTCTTCTCATCGTTATCATCCTTCTCATCCTCCTCTTCTTCCTTCTTTTCCTCCTTTTCTTGGTCCTCCTCCTTCTCTCCATCCTCCTCTTTCTCTCTTTCCTCCTCCTGGTTGTCCATCTCTTCCTCCTCTGGGGAATCCCATGCCGCCTTATCACCCCCCTCCAGCCAGCTGTTTTCTTCCTGGATCTTCGGTGGAATCTGCCAATCACCCCACCCGCTGCCAGCACACGCCGACATTTCAGCCCGAGTAGCCAAGAGTCAGCAGCCACCGCGTGGAATCCACTCGTGTCGCTTTGTTTTTCATTGAAGCTGCATTGAACTCCGGCTTCCAGAAATGAAAGGTTACTTCATCAAATCCCCATGCCACCTGGCCCCTTTCTGTTTATTTTCATTTTGCATTTTCTCAGCTGGGACGTCGCCGCCCACGCAGGCAGACACAGCGGAGGGGAGAAGAGGAAACGAGTGTTGTTTCACAACGAGCGGATGCCGTCAGTGTTTAGGTCGATGGCTCTGGTCACGGAAGACTGTTTCACTGTGCTTTGCTTCCAAGCTGCCTCAGTGAAACTGTTTCTCTTGGGCCTCACTGGATATGGGGAGATATGGGAAGGACAGATTGGTGCTCCACAAAAGTCCAATGTTGTAACCTAGTTCTCAAAGTATAAAGACCCTTCATCAGTGAACAGATGGAGAATGTTTCATGGCCTCTTTGCTTAGTGCTCTTTGTTCCCATGTATTTGATCTTATCCCTAAAGCTTTCATCCTGAGGGATGGGGAGGTTCATTTTGGGACGCTAAGGAACGTACCTGCCAGGCATATTGGCTGAGAGGTATTACCATAATAAGCATTCTCTGTCCTAAATATATGAATGCATTCATCAGATACTTGCTCAGGTCTCTTTCACATCAAAGGCTCTTTCTCATGTTTTGATTTTCCTCCCCTGCAGGGTCATTTGGCATTGATTAGAGCTGAGACACCATTTTGAGTGACGGAGTCCTCACAGCCCAGGGAGGTAGGAGGTAGGATTGCACCATCGCAGTCCTTTTATCAAGAGGAATGGGATAGGGAAGGGGCTTACTATGTGTCATATCCTGGACTTAATATTTCCCTCCATGGCCCTGTGAGGATGATGGATAAACTTTCCTCTTCCCTCATATTCTCCGGAGCAGCTAGACTCCCACCTAGTGACAGGTGAGAGATGAGGTAATGGTTGGTTCTTCAAAAATGGGCAGATCTACACCCTGAAGACCGTCTTTAAAGGGTGCCGGTCTTGAAGCTGCCTTTTCTCTCCCCATATCTTACCTGATGCTAATAAAACACTGAATATGGTAAAGATAATCATATCTGTTAAGTGCTTACTATGTGCCAAGCAGTCAACTAAGCACTGGGGTAGATGCAAGATTATCAGGTCCCATGTGGGGCTCACAGCCAAAGTATGAGGGAGCACTGGTATCCAATCCCCATTTTGTAGATGAGGTTAATAATAATAATAGTAACTGTGGTATTTGTTGAGTGCTTATTTTGTGCCAGGCACTCTTCTAAGCACTGGGGTAGATATAAGCTGGTCAGGTTGGATAAAGTCCCTGTTCCACTTGGGGCTCACAGTCTTCATCCCCATTTTACAGATGAGAAAACTGAGACAAAGAGAAATTGTGACTTGCCTAATGTCACACAGCAGGTAAATGGAAGAGATGGGATTAGAATCCAGGTCCTCTGACTTCCAGGCCCCTGCTCTTTCCACTAAGCCACACTACTCAGGACGTTACACAGAGAAAGGAAATCTCTCCCTCCCTCAGGTGGTTCCTTTACTTTGCCCTGCTTAAAGAGGAGGTGACTCAGATAGGTTCATCGCCTATAAGGATGACATTTTGGTCACCTCCCTATGCTGGCCACACTGAGAAGCAGACCAGTGGTCACCCTTAGGAGAATGGCACTTTGCTTTTCTCTTGGCAACCTCCCAGCATAAGTGCCTACCAACTATATAGTACTCTCTTAAGTGCTTGGCACAGAACTTTACACACAGTAAGAGCTCAGTAAATACCATTGATTGACTGATTTTTTTTGTTGGGTATTTAAGTGCTTACTGAGTGCCAAATACTGTTCTAAGCACTGGGGTAGATACAAGGTAATCACGTTGTCCCACGTGGGGCTCACAGTCTTCATCCCCATTTTACAGATGAGGTAACTGAGGCACAGAGAAGTGAAGTGGCTTGTCCAAGGTCACATAGCAGACAAGTGGTGAATCTGGGATTTGAACCCATGACCTCTTTCTCCCAAGCCTGGGCTCTTTTGCTAAGCCTTGGTGGGTCATGAGGCTTCTAGGCTATTTTCCCCTCAGATGGGAGTTTAAATTAATGTTTGTCTCCCCCTCTAGACTGCAAGCTTGTAGTGGGCAGGGAATGTGTCTGTTTGCTATTATTATTAATAATATTTATGGTATTTGTTAAGCGCTTACCATGTGCCAAGTACTATTCTAAGTACTGAGTAGATACAAGGCAATCAGGTTGTCCCACGTGGGGTTCACAGTCTTCATCCACATTTTACAGATGAGGTAATTGAGGCACAGAGAAGTGAAGTGGCTTGCCCAAGGTCACACAGCAGACAAGCGATGAAGCCGGGATGAGAACCCACGTCCGCTGACTCCCAAGCCCGTGCTCTTTCCATAACAGCAGTGGCATGCTGCTTGTTGTATTGAACCCTCCCAACCACTTAATAGAGTGCACTGTGCTCAGTGAGCACTCAGTAAATATGATAGAATGAATGATTGCATGAAATAAGCTGGAGAGCGGAAGAAGGAGGAGGTTTCTTGGGGTCCGGCCAGGAGTAATCCTAGCTCTTTGAGATATTCGCTTTATGGTCTGAGATCTCTCTCTTAGCAGGCATTCTATAATGGGGATTACCATTCTAAATGCTAAGGGCCAGAAATTTTCAAAAAATGGCTGCCATTTTTTAAATGGTATTTGAAAATAGCTCTTACTATTTTCCAAACACTGTACTATGCACTGAGGAAGAGATAAGCTAATCAGGTAGGACACAGTCCAGGCTGGAGTAGATACAAGGTAATGAGGTTGTTCCATGTGGAGCTCACAGTCTTAATCTCCATTTTACAGATGAATTAACTGAGGCACACAGAAGACAAGTAGCAGAGCAAGGATTAGAAACCACGACCTTCTGACTCGCAGGCCAGTGCTCTCTATCCACTAGGCCATGCTGCCTCTCCAGTGTTATTTGGTCATTTCTCATTTAGAAAAGGCAACAGGGTTCAAAATGGAATAACAAAATGGAATCCAGCCCCCTAAAGAAGGCACCATGATACCACAGAAACAGCTCATACCAGCATAAAATTAATGCAGAATAATCCGCAAGGAGAGAAAGCAGAAGGCCACGCTTCAATCGTCTCTTGTGAAGATCTGGGTTTTCTACAGTTACATAGGGGCTGTGGGACAGGAACTCTCTCAGGCCTGTCTGATTTGCTTATGTCGTATTAATCCCAGTGCTAGTACAATGCTTGACACAAAGTAAGCACTTGACAAGTGCCACAGTTATTTTTATTAAGTTATCCTATGTGCAAATGACCTGAAGAAACAATCATAAGTCATGTACGCATTTATATTCCCTCCAGGCATCCAAAAAAAAAAAGAACCAGATCAATTTGGAGTCTGTGGCTTTGCCTGGATGAGTGATGGCAGACCTCTTCCGGGAGAATGCATTTAGCATCAAATGTATCCAGCGTTGAAAATGTGGTATAGAGAAGAATTGTGAAATACAGCAGCACTTGGTTATTAAAAGAGCCAAAAGAACAAACACATTTTATGAGACTGAAGTTATTGTTCCAGTGTAGCCTATTTGATAGAGTTCAGAACTGGAAGTCAGGATACCTGGTTTCCAGCCTAGACTTGGCCATGCCCCTTCTGTGTGACCTTGGGCAAGTCACTCAACTTCTCTGTGCCTCAGTTGCCTCATCTATAAAATGAGGATTCAACGTTAGGTCTTCCTTTAGTGTGGGGGCTCGATGTGGGACAGGTACTGTGTCTGATCTGATTCTCTTATATCTACCACACTGCTTGGCACATAGTTGAGCGATTAAGAAGTACCCCAATCATTGTGATCAAGAATTCCTTGGAAACTTTCAGAACCGAAGCTCCCTCTTCGTTCCGTGATTCAACTTTTGTGTTGGATCCCATCGGCTTCGTGAATCATAGAATCCCAATCCATCTTCTGGACCTGTTATCTGGATCATAGGGAAGAAAAGTTTTACTCCATCTCACAAGGAAAGAAAAAGATTATTCATTCAACTGTATTTATTGAGCACTTACTGTGTGCAGAGCGCTGTACTAAGTGCTTGGAATGTACCATTCGATTATATTCAGGGTATAAGTTGACTGCCCTAATAGCGAGGTATCGGGCCTTTGGAGACTTACTCATGTGAAACTTGAGAGTTTCGCCGGTCATTTTCGAAGCCAAAATTGGCTTAGCAAGAGAGGTCTTAATCATGCACATCCTCTCAGTTCTGGATGACATCAATATTTAATAAACGTCTCTTAAAAATAAGCTGGGCTTTTGCTTGCCTGTCTCAGTTGTCGAACTAGAGAGGTGCTGCTTCACTTCAAACTCCCTGGCTTTTAGCATTTCATTGTCAGTTGTAAACGGTGATTCTGATCCAAGATTTAAAACCAATTATTTTCATTCGGCATTGGAATAGCCAAGAGCGAATGGTTATAATTCTTCTAAGGAGAGCTAACGTAGTCAAGCTCCTGATGTTTGTTAAAAAGGAGGGAAACCACATCCAGGTTCTTTAAATAGCAGCCAGACCTCATGATTGCCCTCGTGAGCAGGCCCAGAGAGCATACAAATAAGCATCTGGGGCCGGGTGACATTTATGAAGTACGAACTTGAACGTGATGCTCTGACCTAGAGTAAGTCAAACCGGCCCGCTGAAAAAAATGACCAATGAGGTAACAGAACATGGTTTCCACAAGGTGGCAGTAAAGAGTTCCAGGCCCCCCTCCCCCCTACCCACCCCCACCCCCCCCGCTAACCTCTCCCCCAAAGCATCATTTTTATCTAAATAAATTGATCGTGTAAACTACAATAACTGTTAAACACATCATGTTCCCCTCCAAGAAACTGGTAAAGATAATTAAGAAACTAACAATTTGTTTTGTGGCACTTTTGATAGAAGAAACTAATACTTCTATAGAGGACACTCGTGTTTTTCTGAAAGAGAAAGAGACCCACAGCACTTGTACATATCTATCTATATATTTACATATATAGATACATATATATATGTACATATATATATTTACATATATAGATAGATATATACAAGTGCTGTGGGTTTCTTTATATTTACATATATAGATATATACAAGTGCTGTGGGTCTCTTTCTCTTATATATCTGTAAATATATATATATACTACTAATAATAATAATGTTGTTATTTATTAAACGCTTACTATGGGCAGAGCACTGTTCTAAACGCTGGGGTAGATACAGGGTCATCAGGTTGTCCCACGTGAGGCTCACAGTCTTAAGTCCCATTTTACAGGTGAGGGAACTGAGGCACAGAGAAGTGAAGTGACTTGCCCACAGTCACAGAGCTGACAAGGGGCAGAGCTGGGATTCGAACCCATCACCTCTGACTCCCAAGCCCGAGCTCTTTCCACTGAGCCACGCTGCTTCTCTATATATGCATATCTCTGTTTACATAAATATATATGCATATAAATAAATAGAAGTATAGATATATGCATATATAGATATTTATACACATATATCTATGATTCTATTTATAAATAGAATATAATAGAATTCTATTTATGTATTTTGATATCTGTTTACTTGTATGGATGTTCCCCCTCCTCCCCTTCCTTCCCCACCACTGACTGTGAGCCTGTTGCAGGAAGGGATTGTCTCTATTTTCTGTATTGTACTTTCCAAGTACTCAGTATAGTACACAGTAAGCGCTCACTAAATATGATTCAGTGAATGAAGAGAGATATCAGGGGACTGTCTTTGGGGGCAGTTCCTTATACAAATGGAGTAAGGGGATGGTTTTAAGTCAAGCGATAGAAACAATCAGTGGTATTTATCGAGTGCTATTATGGGCAGAGAACTGTACTAAGCATTTGCAAGAGTACAGCGGAATTCATAGGTATGATTCCTGCCCTGAAGGAGCATTCAATCTAGGGGAGGGCAGACCAGCTGCTTTTTACATTTCTGAAACGTGGACTAAGACCCCCGACTAAATATTGAAAATAGGGTGTTCATTTATCCAGTTCTCCCCTGGTCAATCTCTTATCTGCTATTGACACGATACTGGATGCCTTTATGTCTGGTGTAAAAAAGCAACAGACCAACCAGAACTGATCAAATGTGTGCTATCTAAAACTCACTAGTGAAGCTGAACCAAATTTTAGGAAAGTAACCTGTCTAAACATATGACAGGTTAATGGACAATACACAGAATAACTCCATGAAGTTTGGATCATACCAGAAAAATATCATTTTTTATTTTGATGAAATTATATATACGCGGACAATGAAATTGTATATTTAGGATTGAGTAGAGCCTTCAAATTGGTCCCACCAATTTGGTGAGATTGTGTTGGAAAACTATGAAGAAATTCCCTGGATCAATAATGAATGTTGAGCCCTCTTTATAGAGGAAAAGATAAGAGATTGCCCTCTTTACAGATATAAATAATAATGAATCAGTTTGGGCTTGATTTTTAATCAGAATTCCACCAGAAAACATATAGGAGCCAATGCTGTGAAAAACCAACCAAAGTGGCTTGGATATTTCATTCATTCGGTTTGTTGGTGAAAAATATTAGCAGGAACTGCTTAAGACCCAGGTGGCTAAATCTGTTCTAGGCCAAAGGATTAAGAGCCAATGTGAATTGTATTAGCGAATGGCAATAGCAAACAGAAATGTAGGAAGGCTGAGTTCAAGAGGTTGACAAAGCAATAAAGGGGCTTGAAAAGAATTTGAAAAAAAAACTGAATTAACTTCCTAGGAATTTAAGAACTCATTCGATTCATAGTATTTATTGAGTGTTTACTTTGTTTACCTAGCACTTGAGAGAGTACAAAACTCCAAGTGGAACAGTGTTCTTCGCTTCTTATCCAGAAGGATGCTCACCTCACACCCTCCTGGAGATCCTCTCCTGGCTCCTGGATTTCCCCTCAAGCTTGGTAGGAGAACACTCTTATGTCACTTAACTTCTCGGTGCCTCAGTTACCTCATCTGTAAAATGGGGATTAACTGTCAGCCTCACATGGGACAACCTGATTACCCTGTACAGAAAAGTGTTCTGTAAGCGCTTAACAAATACCAACATTAAAATACCAACATTCCAGGTGATCTGGTTGGCCTCTCCAGGACAGCAACTTCCTTGGGCTGATCCAACAGAGGAGAGAATTTGGACTGTAAACTCTAGACTTTAAGCTCACTGTGGGCAGGAATCTGTTGGATTCTACGCTTCCAAGCCCTTCTTACAGTCCTCTGCTCTTAGAAAGCACAGAATAAATACCGTCGGTGATCATGGAATGGTAGCAGAAAGAAGATTCGTAGCCCACTGGGGCTGGGAGGATCTGCTGACCCTGATGCCCAGCTCACCCCAGCCCCCTTTCCTTTATGGTACATAGGAGAATTGTGTCCTAGGAGAAGGTGGTCTTCTGCCAGGTAGTTCTGTTCATGTGTGGTGTGGAATGATGTCCCTCTGTTATTATATGATATCTTCTTATGGTTTTTGATAAGAACTTAGTATGCGTCAAGCACTGTTCTAAGTGCCGGGGTTGATACAAGCAAATCGGTTTGGATGCAGTCCCTGTCCCACATAGGGCTCAAAGTCTTCATCCCCATTTTACAGATGAGGGAACTGAGGCACGGAGAAGTGAAGTGACTGGCCCAAGGGCACAAGGCAGACAAGTGGCAGAGCCGGGAGTAGAAGTCGGGTCCTTGTGAGTCCCAGGCCTGTGCTCTATCCTCTAGGCTGCCATGCTGCACTTGTTTGTTAAGTGCTTACTATACATCACGTGCTGTCTAAGCATGAAGGTAAGTAGAAGTTATTCAGGTCAGAAGCAGTCCCTGTGCCACATGGGGCTCATAGTCTAAGTAGGAGAGAGAACAGGCATTGAATCCCCATTTTCCAAGTGAAGAAATTGAGGTACAGAGATGGTAAGTGACTTGTCCAAGGTCACACAGCAGGCAACTGGCAGAGTCAGGATTAAAATCCAGGTCTTGTGATGGCCAGGCCCATGCTCTTTCCACTAGGCCACACTTCTCCTTTCTCCCCATCCGCTGGATAAATCCACACTGACAATGCTGGCACAAGACGGCACTATCTGCTCAGCGTCTCCTTTTCGGGCACCGAAAAATGTTTATGTTTGTTCAACCGTTAGAAACTTCCTCTGAACTTAACATTGTCAGCCGAGACTTCTGTGACTGTTGGCCTGAGCAATGGGGAGTCTAAAATCTTGCTTCTTTCATGTTTATCACCTGAGGAGGACTTGGAGTCTGATCCCCGATCTTCCACTT
Organism: Ornithorhynchus anatinus; assembly: GCF_004115215.2. Taxonomy (NCBI): domain Eukaryota; kingdom Metazoa; phylum Chordata; class Mammalia; order Monotremata; family Ornithorhynchidae; genus Ornithorhynchus; species Ornithorhynchus anatinus. The sequence goes on along the minus strand of NC_041735.1, from coordinate 60,701,924 downwards.
GCCTGCTGTATGACCTTGGGTAAGTCATTTCACTTCTCTCCAAGCTTCATCTATAAAATGGGGATTCAATACCTCTTTTCTCCCTCCTATTTAGACTGTGAACCCCGCGTGGGTCAGGGACACTGTCAGACTTGATTATCTTATCAAAGTGTTTGAGACATAACAAGAACTTAAAACCATTGTTATTATTGCTATTATTATTATTACTTTGTTTCTTTGTTCGTCTTTCTTTATGTGTCTGCCCCCACCTTATCCTTGGATTATGAGTTCCTTGAGGCCAGGGCTGTACCTATATCTCATCTATGCATTTCTTTCCCACTGCTCAGAACAGTGTTTTGAACATAAGAAGCTCTAAATGAGTACTATTACTTTTACTAGCAATCCTGCAAAGCACGAAATTGCTGCATTTTAATAGCACTTTGTTGTAGTCAGTAGCTTCAGAAAAGATGTCCTTTTGACTTGAAAAAGTTGGGTTTTTTCAGCCATTATCATGACTTTCCAAGCTCAGTGTGATCCGTTTGGAAATATAGTTCATATTCCTTGAAGGTCATTTGGGGAAAAATGTGTTTTGCTTGAAACTAACTCATTTGTCTAACCGAATATTGTTACAATCAGTAGAGAGCTATTTTTTGTCATATTCATCTAGGACGGTTTTTCTTTCTGGATTGAAACTTCAGGATGCTGATTCCAGAGGGATACCTTTACCCAGGGAGCAGAGCTATGTTCACAGAGTCAAAGTGCTTTGTTTGGACTCCTTGGGACCGTTGATTAAAGCCTATTGTTATTTAATATTCTCTGGGCTTAATAGAGCCCTCAATCAGTTTGTCCCCTCCTAACTGATTTCCTACTACAACCGGGCTTATACACTCTGCTCCTCTAGCACCAGCTTGCTCACCGTGCCTCAACTTGTTCATGGTATTTGCTAAGCACTTACTGCTTAGACACTGTACTAAGCAATGGGGTAGATATAAAATAAGACAAATGGAGCCGAGATTCAAACCCCTGACCTTCTGACTCCCAGGCCCGTGCTCTTCCCACTATGCCGTGCTGCTTGTGGGAAGGGAACACGTCTACCAACTATTGTACTCTGCCAAGGCTTAGCATAGTGCTCTGCACACAGTAATTGTTCAGTAAATATCACTGATTGACTGACTGATGGATTGAAGCTTGTGAAACTGAAGTACGATCCTTTTGACAAGCCCCGTAGCTTTAATTCACCAATTACCTAATGGAATTGAATGATTCAGTAATTTTGGTGGTACAAAGAATCTATAGGTAAGGCAAGACTCCACCGTGTGGCTCCGCATGAAAGTGTATATGACTTCTTCTCCCCAGCAGACTCCCTTGAAATTTCCCCCACAACGAGGGAATTCCAAAATATGCAGTTCAAAGGAAAGCTGACATATGACAGTACCTCGGAAATGTCTTGGGGGATTACGGAGAATAAAGACCTTTTGCTTATTTTGGTGTTTGAAGATTTTTGTATAAAGTGTGTAGATTTTTTTTCTAATGAGCTCTGGAAGAAAAATAAATCAAAATCACCATCTCGATCTAGCCACAGAAACCAAAACCAGTAAGAAAGAAAAGACTTTTGGGTGGTAGAATTACCTGTTCATTTTAATATTCATGCTTTATGGGAGGGAAGACATTGATATGCTATGGAATTTAAAATAGGGATGGAAATTAATTTAACTTATCTCCCAAAATCAGGAAGAAAAGAACTACTGAACTTTTAGACAAGCCAAAGGAAAGTTTTAAAAGAAACTCTTTAACAAGCGATTATATTTTGACTCAAATGCAATCAGGCCTAAAGTAATCTTGCAAGAATAAAAGTGACCATTCTCATCAAAGATGGTGATTATCTGTAATTTCTTCTGCACTTATTTAGTCTTTATTCTTTCTGCCAACATGGCAATGCTTAGGAAATTTAAAATCCCAGAAACAAACTTTTATTCTCTTTCCTCATTTCCTTCCTCCATGATATTTGGAAGAAGAACCACTCCTTTATGGTAGAAAACATAATCAATCCAGTTTATAGATCAGTCAATTTATTGATTAATTGATTGATTTATCCATCTGCACCAAGTAGTACTCAGAAGGATTCTTTCACATAAAAGGCGAAGAAATCAAAGACTTTGTCTGCCAATGGTATTTTCTGAATGCTCACTGTGTTCAGAACACTGTACTAAGCACTGGGAGAGAACAATGGAGTCGAAGTAATAATAATGATTGTGGTATTTAAGCACTTACTATGTGGCAAGCCCTGTTCTAAGTTCTGGGGTAGAAACAAGGTAATCAGGTTGGACACAATCCTTATCCCACATGGGGCTCCCAGTCTTAATCCCCATTTTACAGATAAGGTAACTGAGGCACAGAAGCTAAGTGACTTGCCCTAGGTCACACAGGAGACATGTGGCAGAGCAAAGACACAGTCGAGTCTTGGAAACAACTATTCCATGTCAAGGGGACAGATTTTCAAGGCAGAGAACTCCTATTCTTTGAGGGGTAACTGAGCAATCCTCTGTATGACTTTATCTGATCGAAACGCAGCACAATCCATCTCTGAGTTCAAATCTACCTACCATCACGAGAGTCTTCCACATGGTTATTTTGGCTTCTCGGGATCCAGTGTTGGCCTACCCATTATCATCTGTAACTTCTAACTTGTCTTTCACCCCTGGTCACTTCCTGTTAACTTCCCTTAGAATTGTTCACTGCCCTGCTCTTAGGGCACCTTGTCATCTTCTCCACTTTCTAGGCCTGTGTCACCTCCAAAATTTTTAATTAGTATATTTGATGCCTAAACCGTGGAGTCCTAAAAACGTCTCTTCTTCCAACAGGGTGATCCTGATATTATGCATATTGGTTCGTGCTGCAGTGCTTTGCATTCACAACTGAAAGGTTTGGCCTGACTTCTGAATGAGATAAGTGAATTTTCATTTTCAAGAGTTTCATTTATGGCCCAGATTTGGTCAACCACTTCCTCTTTAACAATGCTTTATAGATTGTAAATAAAACCCAGCTGTGTACATCCACATGGATTTCTCTTTTCCAGTTGCTGTACAGAGCCCTCCTAAAAAGTCATCTCCTCACCTCCTCCAAGAGGGCTCCTTTGGTCATGCCATCGCATCAGTCAACTCAGCAATCATGTTCTCAAAGGTTTATTTTTTTACTGGTGCTTGTTATGTACTTAGTATGTGCCAGGCACTCTATTAAGTAAGCACTGGAGGTGATAGAAGCTAACAGTTTAGTCACAGTCCCTATCCCACGTGGGGCTCATGGTCTTAATCCCCATTTTACATATGAGGCACAGAGAAATTGCCCAAAGTCACACGGCTGACACGTGGCAGAGCTGGGATTAAAACACAAGTCCTTCTGACTTCCAGGCCCGTGTTCTATCCACTGGGCCAGGCTACTTCTATTGATATAGTCCTTTGTGCCAGTTATTTATATCTATGCTCTCATCTACCTTATACCCACCTTCGCTGTCAGATTGTAAACTACTCTATGATTGGGACCCATTGGGGACTCAGGAATTGGAAATATGGGGGAGGGAAGTGAGCATTCAGAACTGGTGACCTTATTTGGAAGTCATTTGTATGAAGGGGATATTTGAAATGATGAAAGAGTGAACATTCATTCATTCAATCTTATTTATTGAGCCCTTACTGTGTGCAGAGCACTTTCATTCAATTGTATTTACTGAGCACTTACTGTGTGTAGAGCTCTGTACTAAATGCTTGGAAAGTACAGTTTGGCGAAGAATAGCAACAATCCCTGCCCAACAAGAGGCTCACAGTCTAGATCATCTTCCAGAGATAAGCAAGATGAAGTTCAGGATAAAGAGGGAAAGGTTTGCTCTGGGAGATGATTAGGGGATGTTAGGTAGATTTCTAGGAGTTGGGATTTATGTCTAGGCAGTAAACATCACACGATTCAACCTGAGGTCACAACTGGACCCAGCGCTGGGATACAAGGTACCATTTTGTCTCAACACGTAATACCATTATTCCTGTGCTGATTAATTTGACAGCCAATCAATCAGTCGACCGTATTTATTGACTGCAGAGCACTCTACTGATAACAATATTAATAATAATCATGGCATTTGTTAAGCGCTTACTATGTGCCAGCCATCATTCTAAGCACTGGAATAGATACAAGCTAATCAGGTTAGACATAGTCCCCTGTCCTCGTGGGGCTCACATTCTTCATCCCAATTTTACAGATGACAGAACTGAGGCCCAAGGTCACACAGCATGTGTGAAAGAGATATGGCAGAGCCAGAATTAGAACCCGGGTCCTCTGACTCCCAGGCCCATGCTCTTTCCACTAGGCCACACTACTCCTCTCGTACTAGCCACAAGAGTACCAGCAGCAAGTGAGTGCATCATGCGCAGTGCTCTGCACACAGTAAGCGCTCAAGAAATATGATTGAATGACTGAATGAATGCATCATATTAAATAGTCACTTGGGAAGAATTTACAGAGGACAATAGTTAAAAAAGTCCCTGAGCCAACAGCTTAGACTCCAAAATAGGCACAATGACATGGACAGAGGGAACAAAAGAAGATTTAACTATATGACAGGCTCAGAAAGCTGGAGGACGCTCTTGCCAAACACTGCAAATATATTTTCCTTTTTTAGTTTTGTAACTTGGGCCTATTTAAAATTCAGGTTGCTCCTTTGTTTATGAGAGTGAAGTTGCCATGGTCAGAGGGTGCAGGAGGAGAGGGTTGGCCCAGCCGATGGGAGGGGCAGAGAGAGACCAGCGGAGGAAATAGAGAGAGAAGTTCAGCCTTCTAAGCCACCAATCATGAAGTTGGCAAACTTCCTGGAAAACCTCCATAGACTAAAGACCTAAACGATGGAATGCATGGCCAAAAATGAGAATTGGTGGAATTGAAAATGGCCCCTTTCCTTCCTCAGCTGTACCACTGCTTCACTGAGTGGCTTGAAACAAACCATTTCCCTCTTCTCTTCCCCATCGTCCCCTCTCCCAATAAGTCCCTTATTCCTCTATGAGAAATAGAAATGGAGGGAGTTGTTTTAAAATCTTTTGGGATCATCGTAGAAATAACTAGCGATACAACGTTATCCCGTTATACTATCCAGGCACCACAGTACCCTCGGCCTGGCTTCCTGATATTCATTAAGTATCATACTGTAGTTTACTTTTAACCGGCTTAGTGTCTGCCTTCCCGAGGTTGAGATGATTAAGCTCCAGTTAGTTCCCTTCTGAGTTCTCTTATTTCTCTTGGGAAGGAACTTAGCATAATGGGTAGATCCCGGGGCTGGGAGTCAGAAGGTCATGGGTTTTAATCTTGACTCTGCCACTTGTCTGTTATGTGGCCTTGAGCAAGTCACTTCAGTTCTCTGGGCCTCAGTTATCTCATCTGTAAAACGGAGATTGAGACTGTAAGCCCCATGTCGAACAAGGACCATGTCCAACCCAATTGGCTTGTATTCACCCCAGTAATGATAATAATAATAATAATGTTGGTATTTATTAAGCATTTACTATGTGCAGAGCACTGTTGTAAGCACTGGGGTAGACACAGGGTGATGAGGTTGTCCCACATGAGGCTCACAGTTAATCCCCATTTTACAGATGAGGTAACTGAGGCACAGAGAAATTAAGGGACTTGCCCACAGTCACACAGCTGACAAGTTGCAGAGCCAGGATTTGAACCCATGATCTCTGACTGCCAAGCCTGGTCTCTTTCCACTGAACCACGCAGCGTCTCATACTTAGTACAGTACAGAGTACATACTTAGTACTTAGTACATACTACATAATACATACTAAGTGCTTCTTAGTACTTAGTACACTGTCTGGTACATAGTAATCCCTTAACAAATACCATTATTATTATTATTGTTAGATCATTCCAGTAGAATGGACTTCACATTATGAATACTCCTTGTAACTCCTTGTAAATTCCTAAGTCCTCTCCTGCCCTGGTTTTGGCACGTCCAAAATGCTTGCTGATTCTCTCCAGATGGAAATAGCCAAATAGCTCAGTAATGGACCTTAATTACTGCAGAGCATACGGCGAAGGTGCTTAAAAAGAGAATGTTCATTATGGATGGCAAATGAAGTGCAGAAGCCTACCAAGGAAGAGAGGATATCTTTGGTTATGATTTTTGGCTAAATTATATGGCCTCCTTAAGATTATCGTTCTCACATTTATGATATGATTTGCCCCGGACTATAAAGCTTTGGTGGAAAGAAATTGAGTCAGCATCTGAAAATATGTGTAGTTTATCTGTTTCTCCAATCTCCTCTCTTCTGACTGATTCACAGATCATATTCTTGCAGCTGAGGAAATAGTCTGAAGAATATACACACGTGAAATGAACTCTATTTCTGGAGTTTTCCTAAGGCTGACGTGTGATGGTTTTCTAAGTGAAGTTGAAATTGAAGCGGTAGGTCTAAACTACAAAATGCAATGGGATGTACATGTTTACAATAACCTTGAAAATGGTTTGAGTTATGGATGTAGTGTATGTCCTATCAAAAATGCCTCTCTATTATTTTTTTTGTGTGTGAATTAGTTTATTTAAATGTATAGCTCCAAATAGATTTTTCACATTTGATAATAATTGTGGTATTTGTTAAGAACTTACTATGTGTCAAGCCCTCTATTAAGAACTGATTTACGACTAATAACCCTCTAGTCTGTAAGTTTGCTGTGGGCAGGGAATGTGTCTATCAATTCTGTTATAGTGCACTGCACACAGTAAGCGCTCAATAAATATGATTGATTGATTGACTTAAGATCACACAGCAGATATGTGGCAGATCGAGGATAAGAACCCAGGTCCCCTGGCTCCAGGCCCATCCCCTTTCCACTAGGCCACACTGCTTTGGATCACAAATAAAGCCTTCGTACCTGTGGAAATTGAAATTAAAATACTTTCTTTTTAGATGAAAAGTCTAGGTGCAGAATGGATAGGGCTGGGATCCCAATAGTTTGTCAAAGCTAAATCCTACATTCTCTTGTATTCTTTTTTTTTTCCTACTCACACAGTTAATGAAGATTTCAACCCTTTTAGAAGACCGTATTTATTTTTCTTTTATAAGCACACCAACATCTCAACACTCAGCTTCTGAGTACTGTGAATGTAGAGACAATGGGAATGAAAGACTGGAACTAAGATCTAGTGCCCTGAGGCTGTTGGAAATAATGAATACTTAAAAAATAAAATACTTTACTTCACATGTGTTTCAAATTTATAATTTCTTAAGGAGGAGGTAATGGATGGGTTTACTTATTGACTCAAAAATTTAGCCGGAAGATAAAAGGCACCAGGTCTTCCTCTGTCCCAAACTAGTTTGAGTACACTATCGATATAATTCATTCATTCAGTCAGTCAGTCATATTTATTGAGAGCTGACTGTGTGTAGAACACTGTACTAAGCCCTTGGGAGAGTACAATGCAACAATAAACTGGCACATTCCCTGCCCACAACGAGTTTACAGTCAAGAGGTGAGCATCATCTCCCCACACTAGCCCGAGAACGACTAGATTAATAATTTGGTTTTATTTCAGTCCAGAAAATGCCAAGTTAAATACATATTGTTCTTTGTAGTCAAAGAAGAGAACATGAATGGTGAAGCTCATCTAGGTGTGGTTGTGTGGATAATAATATAATAATAATAATAATGTTGGTATTTGTTAAGCGCTTAGTATGTGCAAAGCACTGTTCTAAGTGCTGGGGGGATACAAGGTGATCAGGCTGTCCCACGGGGGGCTCATAGTTTTAATCCCCATTATACAGATGAGGGAACTGAGGCACAGAGAAATGAAATGACTTGCCCAAAGTCACACAGCTGGCAAGCGGTGGATCCGGGATTAGAACCCATGACCTGTGACTCCCAAACCCGGGCTCCTTCCACTGAGCCACGCTGCTTCTCTAAAAGAACCATGAAAAGAACGATGAAGGGCACAAAGTTCTGGTCACAATTCGCACACATAAAGGTTGCCCATTGGATTGTAATGTTTAATGTTTGAGTTGCTGGGGCTGTTTAGACTTTTGCCTCCTTGTCGCTCAGTCTATACAAAGCTTTGGCTCAGAAGGGAGTCATCCCTTTCTTGATAGCAATGCATCACATTGGTCTATCACTGGCAGTTGATTGCCCGTTTTCGGCTGGGATGCGGCATCGTCTAAGATTTTGTTGTACCATGTCTTTACAATTGTTCCTCTTTCCTCCTTGCTTTTGGTTTCCCAATTTCAGCTCTCCACTCGGGAACCATTGTGGTTTCCCGCTGTCGGTTAATTCTCCTCTTATGACCCATCCAAGGGGAGTTGCGTTAAGCTGAATGTGGCTTTGATAATAGGAGACTATGTTCCAGAACGTTATAGTTTGTGCAGCAAGATCAGGTTTGTGTGTGATAGAACAGGGCGTAGACAGTGGTTTTTAAAGCAAATTTTGCTGTAGTCACTCTGTTTAATATTACATTATGGGTAGGGAACATGTTTGCTAATTAATAATTATGATACTGCTTAAGCGCTTACTATGTACCAAGCATTGTTCTAAGCGCTGGGGTAGATACAAGTTAATCAGGTTGGGCCACAGTCCCTGTCCCACAGGGGGCTCACACTCTTAGTCCCCATTTTACAGATGAGGTGACAGCACAGAGAAGTGAAGTGACTTGCCCAAGGTCACACAGCAGACAGATGGTAGAGCTAGGATTAGACCCCAGGTCCTTCTGACTCCCAGGCCCGTGCTCAATCTGCTGTTGTTTCATCTTGTCTTATGCCATCGCTTCATCTCCAACCCATAGCGACACCACGGACACATCTCTCCCAGAAGGGCCCACCTCCATCTGCAATCGTTCTGATAGTGCATCCAGAGTTTTCTTGGGAAAAATCCAGAAGTGATTTACCACTGCCTCCTTCCGCGCAGTAAACCTGAATATCCGCCCTTGACTCTCTCCCATGCCATCGCTGCCCAGCACAGGTGGGTACCGTTTAATAATTAACTCATGGTTTTAAATCGAAGATATTTAGACAAGTAAGAACTTTGTGGCTGACAAATGAAATATTCAAAGAAAACATTTATTTTTTCTTAGTGACCATGCCGTAATAATCACGTGGCGGTCCTTGAGAACTTTGCTTTGGAATGAGACAGACGATACAGGCTGAATCTCCCACATATCACAGGAATGCCCTTGATCTATTTTTCAGCATTCGGGGGAAGGGGTGCTTTTGAGACTGCCTTGAACGGGGGCCACTTCTTAGGGGGTCACTGCAGATGCAATTCCCTCTGTTTAGTGGTTTGCAGAGTAATAATAATAGTAATGATGGTATTTGCTAAGCGCTTACTATGTGCCAGGCACTGTACTACGTGCTGGGATGGATACAAACAAATCGAGTTGGAAACAATCCCTCTCCCAGGTGGGGCTTACAGTCTCAACTGAGGCAACTGAGGCCCAGAGAAGATGATGATGATGATGGTATTTGTTAAGCGCTATATGTACCAGGCACTGTACTAAGGGCTGGAGAAGTGACTTGTCCAAGGACACGCAGCAGACAAGGATGGAGCAGGATTAGAACTCAGGTCCTTCTGACTCCCAGGCCCAGGCTCTCTTCACTATGCCATGCTGTTTCTAGTACCATGGTCACTCTCTCATTCCTATCAGTCACGCCTCCCCCGGCACAGAACACGGACGGCTCCCGGGCAGTACGTTACAAAATGAACGTGTAAGCTCCATCCACGATAATCAGCTCGAAACCGAACCAAAACTAGCACCCTGCTCTCCTTGCTTTTCCAGAGCAGCGTGCTTTCCCCTTGACCAAAAGATGAGCTTTCTGCCATTTTCTATTTAGTGAACTGCTGATGTGCATATCTGTAATTCATTTATTCATTTATATCGACGCCTGTCTCCCCCTCTAAAAATAATAATAATAATGATGATGATGATGATGATAGTATTTGTTAAGCCCTTACTAGGTGAGCCCATTGTTGGGCAGGGATTGTCTCTGTTGCGAATTGTACATTCCAAGTGCTTAGTACAGTGCTCTGCATACAGTAAGTGCTCAATAAATACAATTGAATGAATGAATGCCAAGCACAGTTCTAAATGCTGGGGTAGATACAAGGTTATCAGGTTGTCCCATGTCGGGTTCCCAGTCTTAATTCTCATTTTACAGATGAGTAACTGAGGCAGAGAGAAGTGAAGTGGCTTGCCCAAAGTCTCACAGTTGACAAGTGGCGGAGCCAGGATTGGAATAATAATAATTGTGGTATTTGTTAAGTGCTTACTATGTGCCAAGCACTGTTCTAATCGCTGGGGTAGATACAGGGTAATCAAGTTGTCCTACGTGGGGCTCACAGTGTTAATCCCCATTTTACAGATGAGGGAACTGAGGCCCAGAAAAGTTAAGTGACTTGCCCAAAGTCACACAGCTGACAAGTGACGGAGCCAGGATTGGAACCCTCGACCTCTGACTCCCAAGCCCGGGCTCTCTCCACTAAGCCATGCTGCTTCCCCTAGACGGTAAACTAGACTATGGGCAGGGAATGTGCCTGCTTATTGGTGTATTATACTCTCCCAAGTGCTTAGTACAGTGCTCTGCACACAGTAAGTGCTCAATAAATACGACTGAATGGATGATTATTCAGATATGAGATTGGCTGAGTTGAGCAGGTGATGAAAACCAGCCATGAGATTGGTGGTAGAGAGGCCCCCAAAGTTGTCAGATTAACTTGATTTGATCTAGCCAAAGCATTTATTAAGTGTCTATTGTAGGCTATCAGTGAATCGATCAATGGTATTTATTGAGTGTTTATTATGTGCAGAGCACTGTACTAAGCACTTGGGAGAGTTCAATAGAACAGAATTAGCAGCCACTTTCCCTGCCCATAATAAGCTTCCAGTCTAGAAGAACAGAACAACATGCAGAACACCTTTAGACTGTAATCTCACTGTGGGCAGGGAATGTGATTTTACTGTTACATCGTACTCTCCCAAGTGCTTAGTACAGTGCTCTGCACACAGTAAGCACACAATAAATATGATTGAATGAATGAACTAAGTACTTGGGAAAGCACAGAATTAGTAGAAATGATCGTGACCTTCAAGGATTTTACTGTCTGATGGAGGAGTTTATAATCCCGGCCCTGCCACTTGTCAGCTGTGTGACTGTGGGCAAGTCACTTAACTTCTCTGTGCCTCAGTTCCCTCATCTGTAAAATGGGGATTAAGATGGTGAGCCTCATGTGAGACAACCGTATTACCAGAACCAGAACAGTGCTCTGCACATAGTAAGCGCTTAATAAATACCAACATTATTATTAATCAACTTGAATTAACCGTATCTGGGGTAGACGCAACCGGCAGGGGTCCCTGAAGCGACCTCTGAAACTAGACTCTGGACTGCAAATGGCAAAATCTGCAAGGCATTAGACGACAACTTCAAGTATGTCGGGATGCTGAATTAACAGGCTGAATGTCAAGTGAAGTACGTGGAAATGCTTTTATGTATTTGAAACATAATGTTTAGATTTCTTTCCTTTGTTGCCCATAATCTCATAAATTTTTAGGTCACTTCATTTACTTTTAAGACTCTAAATGGCTGTGGTCCTGTTTGACTTATCTTCTTTTACCTCTCTTTCAAAATGTTTACTGAGAGAATTGGCAAGGTATTGAGTTTGTCCCGGTTTTTCCTTAAAAAGGTGGGTGCCAGAACATTTGATAATTATGTCCATCCAATGCGGAACGAATTACAGCCTCTATACAAACTGCAGTCTGTTTAGATACTTAAATCCAGGTTGAAGACATTATGTTTCCTGATTCTGTTATTTACTCTTAATTATTCTTGAATTTTATGATGTCCGAATGTAAAGCCCTCGAATTCTGTGCGAAGTGCCAAGTGAAAACACATTAACGGGCAAAGGTTGATCGGCGTCAACTCTGAGGCATGGTAGCTGGCTCGAAAATTATCTGGGAAAGAACCTCTTCCCTCGTCTGTAAAATGGAGATTAAGATTATGTGAAGCAGGGAACGTGTCCAACCTGATTATTTTGTATCTACCCCAGGGCTTAGAACAGTGCCTGGCACTTAGTGAGCTGAACAAATACCACAGTTTATTATTTTTATTATTATTCTGTTATCTGGCTGGAAAATTATCTGGGAAAGAACCACTTATTTTCAAAAAGTGGGGCAGAAAGGGATCCAGGAGGCATGGAGTACTGGAAGTCAACACATGAAAAACTTCGACTTCGTTAAGTGAAGTCCCTGACAGCTCTCAACCTGTGCAAGAAAGTTTACTGCATTTTTCTTGCATTGCTCCAATTCCCCTCCAAAGATTCAGTCTCCTCTTTTGCACATTTAGATGTGACTCAATCTCATCTATTCACACTTCAACATTTTCCGTCATCTTTCTCCCTCCACTAGATTGAAAACTCCTGGAGGGTAGGGATCGTGTCTACGAACTTTACTGTCCTCTCCCGAGAGCTCGGTTACCGATTGATATTCATTCGTTTCCTCTTGCAATTTTCTGGGTCAAACCTTTCGAGTAGGTTTAGAGCAGTGTGACCCAGTGGAGAGAGCACAGGACTGGTTTCAGGAGACCTGGATTCTAATCCTGAATCCACCCCCGTGCCTGCTGGGTGACTTCGGGCAACCCGCTTAACTTCTCTGTTCTTGAGGTTTCCAATTTGTTAAAAAAATGGATTAAATACCTGTTCTTCCCCTTCATCGATGGTATTTATTCGACACTTATTATGTGCAGAGCACTATACTTAGTGCTTCCCCTTAAGAGTAAATCCCATGTGAGACAAGGACTGTGACTGATCTGATTGTGTTGCATCTTCCCCACAACTTAGCACAATGTTTGGCATAAAGTGCTCAAAAAATTAATCAGAGAAGCAACTTAGCCTAGTGGATAGAGCATGGGTCTAGGAGTAAGAAGGACTTGGGTTCTAATCCTGACTCTACCACTTGTCTGCTATGTGACCTGGAGCAAGTCACTTCACTTCTCTGTGACTCAATTACCTCATCTGTAAAATGGGGATTTATAACGTGAGCCCCATGTGGGACCGGGACTGTGTCCAACCTGATTACCTTGTATCTACTCCAGCACTTAGAACAGTGCCTGACACATAGTAAGCACTTAATAAGCACTAAAAAAACAAAATAAAATCATAGTGCCCATCTAACATAGGGCTCACTATCTGGGTAGGTGGAAGAACAGGTATTTTCTTCATTTTACAGATGAAGAAACTGAGGCACAGAGAAGTTATGTGATTTGTCCAAGGTCACACAGCAGGCAAATGTCAGAGCCCGAAATAATAATAATAATGGTATTTATTATTAGTAGTAATAATAATAATAATGTTGGCATTTGTTAAGCACTTACTATGTGCAGAGCACTGTTCCAAGCGCTGGGGTTGATACAGGGTAATCAGGTTGTCCCACATGAGGCTCACAGTCCCCATTTTACAGATGAGGGAACTGAGGCACAGAGAAGTTAAGTGACTTGCCACAGTCACAGCTGACAAGTGGCAGAGCCAGGATTCAAACCCATGACCTGACTCCCAAGCCCAGGCTCTTTCCACTGAGCCACGCTGCTTCTCTACCATCTACCATGTGCCAAGCACTGATCTAAGCCCAGGCCCGCGCTCTCCCCACCCGGCCATACCACTCCTGAGATGATGATGATGATGTAATTATACTGAGAAAACATAAAATATCCCACATCTGGTATCTTCCTAATGTTTTTTAGTCCTTTGGCACTGAGATAATTGGACAGCTACTATAATTAATCCATCGACTCTATTTATTGAGTGCTCACTGTGTGCAGAGGACTGTACTGAGCGCTTGAGAGAGTACTTTACTAAGTGAAGTCAGTTGGTAGATATGTTCTCTGCCCCATAGAGAACATAGTCTACAGGGGGAGAAAACAAAATCAATTAGCTATATACATCAATTCTATGGGGCTGAGAGTTGGGTAAATATCAGCAAAGCCTCATTAATTTAGGTAGAGGGATCAGTGAACATCTAGTCTGAATTGTATAATATTTTAAAAAATGCAGCCAAAGCTTTATACCACATCAAAAGTAGTCTGTCAGTCGTATTTACTGAGCTCTGTGTGCAGAGCACACAATATAAAAGACATTCTCTGTCCACCAGGAGTTTACAATCTAGCGGAGGACAGTGTAGACGTTGCAGATTCTGAATCTAATCTGGCCCGCAGATGAGTTTCTTGGAGGAGAGTCAGGGCCTCATGTTGAAGCGTGGTACCAGGCTGTTGGTCTGAGCTGTGGGTCCTGTCCTGACCTCAGCCAGGGTTCCAGAAAGAAAGGACTGTCAAAAGAAAAGTCTGAAAGAGGCAGAAATAGTCAATCAGGCCTCCTGGGGAGGTGGGATGGTAGGAGGCACCAAAACTGTTAATCCTGTCTGCATAGCACAACCCCTACGCACGTTAATTAGGCAGACTCTTCACGTTAGCTTTCCCAATTCAGGGCAGCCTTGGGGCCCCAAATTGAATTTTCTATACAAAAATATATCTTAAACAAGCAATTGGCATAGACGACACTACCCATGAGTTCCACTGAGGAATTCCAGCCTCCAACAAATGTTTTTTCATAGATCCTCTACGTCATGCAGATCATAGATTAGATTTGAGTCACTGATGCCAGGACACGTTTTCCACCTGACTCTGAGGAAAACCCCACAACCAAATATTTATCACTCACTCACTGGACAGAGTCCAAAGGCAACTGGTTTGACTTTGCTTGAAATAAGGGAGTCAGAAGGACCACCTGGGACACATGAAAGAGCAGTCAGCGATACCATCTTCTCTTGCTACCCTCTCCCTCCATCCAACCCCGCTCCGCTCTTGACCCCTCTCCCACCCCCACACTGTCAACCTACAAAAAAGTAACATTTTGAGAAGTGGCATGGCTTAGTGGATAAGGCACAGGCCTCGGAGTCAGAAGGACCTGGGTTCTAGTCCCTGCTCAGTCACTTGTCTGTGTGACCTTGGACCAGTCACCCTGTGCCTCGGTTACCTCATCTGTAAAATGGCGGTTAAGACAGTAAGCCCCATGTAGGACAGGACTGTGTCCAACCCCAGCACTTAGTACAGTGCCTGGCACATGGTAAGCACTTAACAGATGTCATTATTACTCTGTACCAAATATTATTTTTCACGGTTTGTTGGTCCTGATTCTGAGCTTGTAAACATGGGAAGCCCTACGCTAATCTATTGTCATATACTCACCTGAGCAAAAATGCCAGTGCAGAATTCCAACCAGGAACTATCTTGCTTGTTTAGAGAATAAAATATAATGAGCTAAATAAAACAAATCAGATATAGTAAAAATACATAAAATTACCAATTTGTTTCCCTTGCTAGGGTTGAAAAGCAGTAGGAATTATGTTTAGAAAACCCACAGATATTGCCAATTTATACAAGTGACACAATATTCTTAGTATCAAAAATCATTCACCATGTTTTCCAGTCAATCTAAACATTGTACACGTTAGCACTGTAGCGGAGGTTACCATGCCTGTCTTTCACAGTTGAGCACTGGTTTCTTCATCTCTTTGCCCTTTCCCTCTTTGTAATTAAACTGAATCATTCCCTGATAGGAATTCTCCTGGGACTTCCTGTTATTTTCACATCTTTTCACATTTGATTTTTCTGATACATTAGCTAGGCACACCCACCAGATTACTGGTGGACTATGGACTACTGAAAAATGCTTTTCCAGAGAAAGCAAAAAAAAACAAAAAAAAGCCAAAAGCAGACCATGTAACAGCTACAGATGAGTTACAAACCAAGTAATAATAATAATGTTGGTATTTGTTAAGCGCTTACTATGTGCAGAGCCCTGTTCTAAGCGCTGGGGTAGATACAGGGTCATCAGGTTGTCCCACGTGAGGCTCACAGTCTTCATCTCCATTTTACAGATGAGGTAACTGAGGCACAAAGAAGTGAAGTGGCTTGCCCACAGTCACACAGCTGACAAGTGGCAGAGCCTGAATTCGAACCGATGACCTCCGACTTTCCACTGAGCCACACTGCTTCCCTTGACTTACACATGTTCTCATCAGAGACAGAGTCAAGAAATGCCTGGAGGTTTCTGGATGAAAAGGTAGCTACTTCGTAACTAAAAATCACATCCTGGTGTCGAGACAAAAATCATAGTTATCTCAAAAACAGAGTTGTATTCTGATTGGTGGGAAGGTTACACGGTGAAACAAGCATCTTCCCAGCCAATTATGTTGCTCTGAATTAAGCTCTAATCATTTTGGTATTTTCAAAAAAAAAATCTAGATTTTGTGCCCTGGAAAAGCATACCTAATACAAATGAATGAATGGAGTAACAAATGATGTTCTGTGCAGAAATAGTTTAATCCTTCTTTAATAGTTCTAGTTTCAAAATCTGGTACACAAAGAGATTTACTTAGGTCCACATGATTTATAGAAATTACATTTGAAGAATTTGAAAAATGTACAGTATTGGTTTTATACTATAGTTTCTACTATTTGATACAATATTCTATTTCAAGTTAAACTTTTCACTACTTCTCTTTCACTTTTTGTTTAAATGGAAACTTTATAATTATTCTGAAATTTTATCATTGTTAGCTCTAATTATTTTTATTTTAGGCTTCAGGATGATGCCACTAATATTAATCCTTTAGTTTCCATTTAAAAAGGGAGTGGGGGAAAATCTGCTAATTGCAGGAACCCCTAGCTCATACAGCAAATAGCCTGAATGTGGTAGGTGTTAACCGGCATAAACCATTATTTTAAATTGAAATATTTATTTGGAAAACCTCTAAGAGTGTATGCAGCCATGAACATGTGCGTTGCAAGGTAGAAAATTATCGGTAGCAAGGACTTAAAGGAAGCAACAGAAATACAAGTTTTCAGGGCTTCTTCTGCCTTACGGTGTGACGTCAGCATTTACATGTATTACTGTAATTTATTATTAACGTCTGCCTCCTCTCTAAGCTGTAAACTCACTGTGGGCAAGGAATGTGTCCACTCATTGTTATAATGATCTCTTCCCAAGTGCTTAGTACAGTGGGCTGCACACAGAATGTGCTCAATAAATACAACTGAGTGAATGAATTGTATTGAGAAAAATAGTTTTGGTTTTTTTTTCCTGATTCCACTCAGGGTAAAATTATGTACCGTCTAGGCTGAGCTGGGGCTATGCTTTGCGAACAATGTTATTGTTTTCCAAGTCTCACATCACTTGTCCTTCTTTTGAAGAAGTACGGCGTAGTGCAAAGAGCGAGGGACTAAGCCAGAAGACATCTCTGGGTCTGTTTCCTCATTTCTAAAATAGGGCCCTGTACTAAGCGACTGGACGAGCACAGTACATTCCCTGCCCATCCCAGAGCTTAGCAGTTTTTGGATAGGAAGTGCTTAATGAATACCACAATAATAATTTGATTCTGAACATGGAAACCCTTAAAATATCTGTTTAGTAATCAAAAACAGGTTAATTCAATAATGTGCATGGAACAGATGATGGACCCTTGCAAAGTACAAAATACAAATGCTATACCAGTAAACAGGAATGCAGTCAAAAAACAAATGCTTTGTATGCCAGTGCTTTTTTGAAATCCTCTCTATGCAGATGGATCGATTTGGACTAAATCATCAGGGTAAATTACAGTTCTAGCCTAAAATGGGATAAGACTGTAGGTTCCTTGTAGGCACGGAATGTGCCCGTTATACTGTACTCTCCAAAGCGCTCAGCACAGACAGCGCTCTGCACACGGTAAGTGCTCAGTAAATACGACTGACTAGAAGACAGATCGATAGGGCTGGGATTAGAAAATAAGTAGCATTAGAAAATAAGTAGCGTGGACCTGGTAGTCAGAGGACCTGGGTTTTAATGCTGGCTCTGCCACAAGCCTGCTGTGTAACCTTGGAAAAGTCACAACTTTTCAGTGCCTCAGTTTCCTTACCTATAAAATGGGGATTTATACCTGTTTTCCCTCCTCCTTAGCCCGTGAGTCCCATATGGGCCAGGGATTATGATGGACCTGATGATTTCAAATCTATCCCGGTGCTTAGTATGGTGCTTGTTACCTAACAAGTACTTAATAATCACAATTATCATATATACGTTGCATATAGTTACATATGATAACTGTGGAATCTGTTAAGTGCTGAACTGTACTAAATGTTGGAGCTGATACAATATAAGCACAACGCACAGGCTGTAAAGGGCTCAATTTAAGGAAGGGGGGGAGCGAGAGATCAGGGTTCTTATTCCCATTTTATAGTTGAGGAAACTGAGCCACAAAAGTGGTGGAGCCAGTATTACAACCCAAGTCTACTGTCTCCCAGGGCCGTGCCCTTTCCAAATATGCCATGTGCTTCTTGATAAAAAAATAACAGAAATACCTGATGCCATGACAGGATAGTTTCAAGAGGCCCAGGGCAACCCTATGTGACTTCAGCTGTGAAGGAGAGAGTGGGAAGCAGTGTGGCCTAGTGGAAGTCCTTAATACAACGCTCTGCACACGGTAAAAACTCAAATACCACTGAATGATCGATTGACAGAGCACCGATTTACCAATGTAAAACAGTGTTGCTCTTAAAGACTGTTTATTTTCCCTCGCATACAACGAGTTCTGACACAGCTCAGAAAGTGGCTACAAAGAAAAAGTGGCTTTCAAATGCAACTATATACTAGAAGTACAGTACTGCATTTTGGCATAGTAAAAAGAATCTTGACATGTTGACCACATGATTGCTATATATCTATTCCAATTCATCCTTTCATTCCGGGACCAAATGAAAATCTTCTGAGTCTTCAAAATGTACAGATTCCCAAGGAGCTTTCTGTGCCTCTATTTGTGTGCGACAGCTTAAGCGTGCTTTTGGGGGACTAGATTAAAAACCTGAAATGATAGAGCACCTGATCCTAAGAGAATTGGGCTGACGTTCTTCAGGACGCGTCAGCAGTCTGAGAAACGATTTACTCGGAATTCTTTTTACGCAGCGGCTCTTCTAATAGTTGAGAAGAGTCAGCATCACAGTGTTTCCTTTTCTTTTTCTTGCTCTTTTTGTGGTCGCTCTGGTAACCGCTGGAGTCGCTGCCATGAAACCCAGGGTCCTGAGCCTCCCTCTCCTCCCTCTTTCTCTTCTTCTTCTTCTTCTTTAGCGGTGTCTCACAGAGGCCGTTCACACCGTCAATGGGCTGTATGTCCGTCTCCTCCTTCACGGCAACCGTTGCGGAATCGGCTGCCTCGGCCGCCCCGTCTCCCTCCTCGTGGTTCTTCGAGTCCTTTTTCTTTTTCCGCTTTTTCTTGGGAGTTTCTTCGGTGGCCCCGGGATCGTGGTCGATCTCCGCCGACTCCTCTGGCGCCTGGCTTTCGGGACACTTGGCTTTCAAGCTGCGAAGATGAACACAGAAGCGAGTAAGCAAAAACTTATGGGACAGGGGTCTCCGAGGGCATCTCAACTCACGTCAGGATTTCTTGAAAACCCAGCAGCTACGTGGGTTAGAACGTGTGCTTGGCATTCTCACCCAAGCCACTGAAATTTGGCTGGAAGAAAAGAATGTATTTTTAGACGCTGGCGAGGGAATGCAAATGCCTCTCGTTTCGGAGAGCACATCGGTACTTCCCCAAGTCCTAGTTCAGGTCAATCCACGTGTGAGAAAACCCGGGGAGTCGACTAGCCGTCAGAGGCACTATTGGGTGAAGTCTGCTTTAAAGAAGCACAGGTTGGGTCAGATTCATCCCCACCATCCCCCTCAAATGAACCCATGGCCATGGTAAAGGGCCTGCCAGGGAAAGTGGGCCTGCCTCCTAATTCATTCATTCCTTCATTCAGTCGTATTTATTGAGCGCTTACTGTGTGCAGAGCACTGTACTGAGCACTTGGAAAGTAGAATTCTCAACAAACAGAGACTATCTCTGCCCAACAATGGGCTGGGGGAATACACAGAAGTTCGGCTTTTTGGAACCCACTTGAATGTTTCCCTGGGGACGTGGGAGGGTTTGAATCTGCAGATGTTTCTGCCTTCCACACCTTCCTCTAAGCTCACTGTGGGCAGGGAATGTGTCTCTTTGTTAAAAATATTAATTCTGCTATTTAATTCATTCATTCATTCAATAGTATTTGAGCGCTTACTATGTGCAGAGCACTGTACTAAGCGCTTGGAATGAACAAGTCGGCAACAGATAGAGACAGTCCCTGCCACGTACTACACTGCTTCGCACACAGGTAAGTGCTCAATAAATATAACTGACACTCTCGGCACTGCTTCACACTTTTTCATTCTCTCTACTTTACCCTCGGGGCCCTGTAAAAACTTCTTTGGCCACAAACTATCCCTCCAGGAAAAAGACAGCTCTTTTACCTCAGGGAGTATCCCAGTACAGACAACGAACGGCAATACACAATAGCACTTCCCCCTGAGAACGAACCCATCGGAAGGTTGGCAAAATGGCGAAAAGAAATTTGACCCGAGCGGTTCCCTCATCAGAGGGCTTAAAAATCAAAGCCCGTTTCCAACAGTGAGACTCTAGCATCTCATCTATAGGCAGTTTCTATCCTGCAGTTATTCCTACAAGTTTAGATAAATCAAATGGGACCAACTAAAGTGAAAAATCTGTCGATGAAGATACCCATTCTTAAAACAGGGGGAAATAATGAGCAAAATGGGGACCAGTGAAAAGAAATGGGCCATCGACCAGGGTCACACTCATGAGACTTCTTATTCTGTGAATACACATCATACTTTGTAGCCTTTAGTGTTTTCCCAATGACAGCATCACATCATTCTTCCATCAGTGCTTCCCAGATTTCCTCGAGGTTACAAAGGAGGAAGAAGAGGAAAATCATTCGCTGGAAGACTCTTAAAGGGCAACAGCACGGTCCAGTGGAAAGAGCCCAGCCTTGAACATCTAGGTTCTAGTCCCAGCTCTGCCTGTGGTTGGTGGTAATAATAATAATAATGAAGGTGTTTGCTAAGTGCTTACTATGTGCAAAGCACTGTTCTAAGCGCTGGGGAGATACAAGGTGATCAGGTTGTCCTACGTGGGGCTCACCGTCTTAATCTCCATTTTACAGATGAGGTAACTGAGGCCCAGAGAAGTGAAGTGACTTGCCCAAAGTCACACAGCTGACAAGCGGCAGAGCCGGGATTTGAACCCATGACCCCCAGTATGACCATGACACTTAACCTCTCTATGCCTCACTGCCCTCTTCCCACCTCACTAGGAAGATGGGAGGATGAATAAAAAAATTGATATGAAAGTCCCATACTTTTGAGTTAATTCAGAAACTGCCATATACCTGTTACCTATAGTGACTACACCTCTGGCAAATGCTGATCCTTACAGCGCACCTAAATATTCACACAAAACACTTGCATTAACATTCCTTCGCTCGTTCATTCAGTCCTATTTACTGAGTGCTTTACTGTGTGCAAAGCACCGGCTTAGGGGTGCGAAAAACCAAATGAATGGAAGAGCTCAAAAACAAATGGCAAAAATGTGAGGTTAGCCACTGAGTACTTTAGCTACAAAACGAAAGAGACTGTGAGTGAGGCATCATTACAGCACTTAATTCTCAAAGTGAATCACCATCCCATGTACAGAAATGTTCCTAAATATACGTATGTGGTTAATAAAGAATTTTGGGGGGGGGGGGGGGGCGGAGGTAACGACACTTATTTCCACGGTGAAAATGTTTTGCAGCTGCCCAATTTTTTTCCCTCAAAGAACGTGTTCCTTCAAGAACCCGCGTGCACTGGCTTTAGAGAGGCGGCTCGACAGAGAGAACAAGTGTGGAATGAAGGGTACCTGTTTTCGTTCAGCTGTCCCCGAATGCAGAACACTCCGGCAGCATCAGAGTCTAGACGGAATACTTCGAATTCCAACTCGTCTCCTATTTGTATCCCCAGATCTTTCCACTGTTCGCTTTGCATCTGTTCGGGTTTGGGGATGGAGGCGTTGAAGCAGCCGTGCACCAGGCAGCCTATGTGACTTGGCGACACTTTGTTGACCTGCCCCTAAAAGCCAAAACACAGCGCGAAAGGAGATCGTGAGCTACAGGGCGAACCGCAAATGTTCGGCGTTTCGGGTTCGGTTGGGGGTCTCCCGGGTAGAAGGACGGGCGGGTCTCGGTGCAGGGATGGGAATAAGGCGCTGGTTGTCTGAGCGTGGTCGGGGCCCTCTCTGGTCCTTGCTGGCTGGGTTCTCGGGCCACAGATCAGCCGTCGCCTCGACGGCTGTTGCCCTCCTCACCGCTCATGACAGTGTGGTGGGTCCCTGGTGGATCCGTCCCCTGAAAAAACATTCCAGATGGTTCTTTGGGCCGTTGGCTACCCCACCGACGAGCCCCGACCGAGATTCCGGGTCTCCTGACTCCCAGACCCGCACTCCAGAAGAGAGCGAGGAGGCAGCGTGGAGACTCGCCTAGGCCCATATTCCGGACCTAGCCTGAATCAGAAAACGTTGTCATAATGGCATACCTGAATAAGGAAAGATTTACCTCAACTGAAATTCAGGGCAAAAAACGTGCCTTAGAGCAGTGCAGTGTTTTTCTCAAAAGAGGAACTTCTCAAAATTAGCAGTTGCATGTCAACCGTGTAACAGAAAAGAAAACTGCCTCAACTCCCCCCCACCGCTACAATCCCCCTAGGAGCAAATCACTGCACTTCCACATTAAAAACCCCTGAGGCAACGTTCCTTGATGTGACCGGCTTTTGAACGAAGGTTCAAGAAGTTGAGGGCGGGAAACATATGCTTTTCATAACTGGGATCCTTGATGCATTTCCATAAACAGAACTAATTTGAAAACTTAAAA
The DNA here is from genome assembly GCF_004115215.2 of Ornithorhynchus anatinus. NCBI lineage: Eukaryota > Metazoa > Chordata > Mammalia > Monotremata > Ornithorhynchidae > Ornithorhynchus > Ornithorhynchus anatinus. Next base: position 60,679,113 of record NC_041735.1, on the reverse strand, counting down.
AGCATTCTTTAAAGATTTAATTTAGCATGATGCAAAGAGTTATGTTTGAACATGGTTTGGCCCTTATGTGTAAAATAGCATGCTCTATATGCTCATTCTAACCAGCTGACAGCTACATTTTTTTAAAAGGATTTTATTTACTGATTAATCTATTAACTGAATTCTGCCTGGTCCTTCTGCCCTACAGAAGTGGGAGAAAGGGGCTTGAAGATGAGTTTTGAAGAGTCGAGACCTAAGCCAGGTGGCCAGTTGTGAGAAAAACCGGTTACGGTTACAGGTTTCAGGGGATGAAAGACTATGCCTCTTGTGCTAAGTGCCAGGTAAGAAGGAGGAGAAGACAAAAAAGAGTTCACGCTTGAGAGTCAAGGGACCTGGGTTCTAGCCCCAGTTAGAGAAGCAGCGTGGCTCTGGGAAGAGCCCGGGCTTGGGAGTCAGGTCATGGGTTCGAATCCTGGCTCCACCACTTGTCAGCTGTGTGACTGTGGGCAAGTCACTTCACTTCTCTGTGCCTCAGTTCCCTCATCTGTAAAATGGGGATGAAGACTGTGAGCCTCACGTGGGGCAACCTGACTACCCTGTATCTCCCCTAGCGCTTAGAACAGTGTTCTGCACATAGTAAGCGCTTAACAAATACCAACACTATTATTTCATCATTTCCTTGCTGAGTGACTCTGAACAAGTCACCTATTTTCTCTGGGCCTCAGTTTCCTTTCCTGTAAAATGGAGCTTACGGACCTCTTCTCCCTCACGCTTAGCCTGTGGGACAATGTGGGACAGAGGTTGGGCCCAACCTGATTATCTTTTCTCTATCTCAGTTGTCAGTTCAGTGCTTGGCACATAGTAAGTTGTCCTCCGCCCCCACGGTATTTAAAGGGCTTCATGCGCCAGCCACTGTACTAAGAGCTGGGGTAATAATAATAATGTTGGTATTTGTTAAGCGCTTACTATGTGCAGAGCACTGTTCTAAGCACTGGGGTAGATAGAGGGTAATCAGATTGTCCCTCGTGAGGCTCCCAGTCTTCATCCCCATTTTACAGATGAGGTAACTAAGGCACAGAGAAATTAAGAGACTTGCCCACAGTCACAAAGCTGACAAGTGGCAGAGCTGGGATTCAAACCCGTGACCTCTGACTCCCAAGCCCGTGCTCTTTCTACTGAAGCCAAGCCGCTTCTCTAGATAGATACAGCTAATGAGGGCGGACACAGTCCATGCCCCACGTGGGGCTCATAGTCTTAATCCCCATTTCACAGATGAGGCAACTGAGGCCCAGAAGATCTAAGTTACTTGCCCAAAGTTGCCCAGCAGGCAGATGGCAGAGCCAGGATTAGAACACAGGTCCTTCTGACTCCTCCCAGGCAAATATGCTCTCCTCGAGGCCACACTGCTTCATTAAGTCAGTGCTCAACAAAGTCCACACCGATTATGATTCGGCCCCAACGTGGCCGCGGTAGAGTCCTGGAGCACCCGGGAATCCCACGAGACGTCTAGCTTGGTAACCTTGAGGCTGCTGCCAGAGGCCAGAAGATGGGGGAGCGCCCCAGCAGCTTTGGCCTTCCTGGACTCGACCTGAGGATTTCCCCGGCGTTCTCTGGGGTTCGTCAACCCGCCCGCCCTGCTCCGACTGTCCGGGGATCCCGACTGTCCAAGGCGGGACACTCCCTACTTGGCAGCGGGTGCTCAGGAGGGGCCGGGGACTGACTCACACGGACAGAAATCAGTGGCAGAACAGCCGGCGGCACCTTCTCCAAAGCCGGGGCTGGGGGAGAATCTGGACGTGCTTCCTTCCTTCCAGCTCCCTCCTCCTCCCGCCTCAAAACCTGGTGATGTGAAAGCTTGTGCCAGGCAGGAAAATATCCTATCGCCCCCTGCACCCTCCCAGTTTTCTTTTTTTTTAACAAACAAAATAAATCTATTTGATAAACACCTACTGTGTGCCAAGCACTGTTCTAGCCACTGGGGTAGATACAAGTAAGTCAGATTAGACAGTCCCTATCCCGCGTGGGCCTCACAGCCGGGAGGGGAGAAAAGGCAGTGAACCCCCTTTTTCCAGTTAAGGAAAGAAGTGAAGTGACTTGTCCAAGTCCACGCAGCAAGCAAGTGGCAGTGCCGGCATTAGAACCCAGGTCTTCTGACTCACAGACCGTGCTCTTTCACTTAGGTCAGACTGCTCCAGTTGACTGCTGTGTGACCATGGGCAAGAACACGTAACTTCTCCGTGCCTCTCTTTCCTCATCTGAAAAGTGGGAATTCAAAACCTGTTCTCTCTCCCATTTAGACTGGGAGCCCCATGTGTAACGCGGGCTGTGTCCAACGCGATTGACTTGTATCTACCCCAGCCCCAGCGCTTAGAACATAGTAAACGCTTAAGAAATACCATAAATCAAATCAAATCAATCGAATTAATTTTCCAACAGACAAGAGAGCATCTGCTTGCCAAATGCACACGCCACCGACGAATGAGCAAGTCTTTGGGCGTAAGGATGCTGATATTGATGTACACACTGAAAATTAAAAGGAAGTGGAAATCACTGCTCACCAACCATAATAATCCCTTCAGATCCCCAAAACTGGATTCCCCTAAAGCCTCAAACAGATTGTTTTTCAGATTATATTCCAAAGCAAAAGAAAGAGAAAAACTGGAAAAGAAGTTACGTACCACAAGCGTTGCCCCTTTCTCAGGAGAGAAGATGACAAATTCTGCCTCGATGTTGATGTGAATGTGCCCTTGGTCATCATAAATATCTCCCAGGGGTCCCACTATTTTGATGTTATCATAAGCCACAGGAACGCCCTGGAGGCTGCGAGGAAGGAAAAGAAGCCACTTTTAGCCCCCAGACCAAGACGGTAAGACTTGTTCAACCATAAAAGCCCGCACAGAGACGTAGGACATAACGGAGTGAGAGATTTCAAACCCAGACGCTACCTGTGGGGGAAAAGTCACCAGTGACGGGAAATGAAGCAGGACCAATCTGTCCAAAAAGCAGCCAGCGGTTCGTTCATTGAATTTATTGAGCACTTACTGTGCGTGAAGCACTGTACTGAGCGACTGGGAGAATCTACTACAACAATATTCCTTGCTCACAGTGAACTTACAGTCTACAGGGGGAGGCAGAAATTAATATGAATAAATATATGACAAATTTGTACATAAATGCTGTGGGGCGGGGTGGGGAGGGGAGGATGAGTAAAGGGAGCACATCAGGGTGGTGCACAAGGGAATGGGAAGAGAGGAAAGGAGGGCTTAATCAGGGAAGGCCTCTTGGAGGAGATGTGGTTTCAAAAAGGCTTTGAAGGGGAGGGGGTCTAAAAGGACTAAAGCCCCAGGTGGGGGGAGAAGCATCGGCTCTGGCAGAGGAGGATGGGCGAGACTCGCCGCTCTTCAAAAACACCAACAAAGTAACTGGCCAACAAAGGTGCCCCGGGTGCAAACTGGGGATGAAACCCCTGTTCTTCCCTGCTCACCTCCCGCTGGGAGCCCCTTAGGGGATGGGGACAGTGTGCCATCTAATTAGTTTCTATCTACCCACCCCTCAGTACAGTGCTCCACACAGACTAAGTGTGGACTAACCAATACCACTAGGGTTAATAGGGTTAATTCTGTTGTATTATACTCTCCCAAGTACTTACAACAGTGCTCTGCACAGAGTAAGTGATCAGTAAATACTACTGATTGGCGGACAGTATTACTAAAGACCATAAACTAGCAGTGGACTGTTAAGATAACAGTGCAGCAGATAGCCTAGCCAGGCAGAGAACCATCCTCAAGCAAATGCTTCACCAAGATCAGGCCACCAAGAGACAAGTTATAAGACCTGAGGGGGGGAAATAATAATAATAATAATTATGGTTTTTAAGCACTTACTATGCTCGAGGCACTGGGATAGATACAAGACAATCACGTTATCCCATGAGGGGCTCACAGTCTTCATCCCCATTTTCCAGATGAGGTAACTGAGGCCCAGAGAAGTGAAGTGACTTGCCCAAAGTCACACAGCTGACAAGTGGCTGAGCTGGGATTTGAACCCATGACCTCTGACTCCCAAGCCCGGGCTCTTTCCACTGAGCCACGCTGCTTCTCTGGTGTGAGCCACACATCTTTGTTGTACTCCCGGAAGGATCGATCCTTGGGACAGTGAAGCATTTGAGAAGCGGCCTGCCTTAGTGGAAAGAGCCCGGGCTTGGGAGTCAGAGGTCGTGGGTTCTAATCCCTGCTCCGCCACTTGTCAGCTCTGTGACTTTGGGCAAGTCACTTAACTTCTCCGGGCCTCAGTTACCCCATCCGTGGGAGACGTGGAACCACCTGTTCACCTTGTATCCTCCCTAGAGCTTAGAACAGTGCTTTGCACATAGTAAGCGCTTAACGAATGCCATCATTATTATTACTATGTTTCTTTTTGGCGACCCACCCCTACTATTTTCATCGGCACAGTGAGCAGGAGATTGTATCTATGGGTTATTGAGCGACAACCAGGCATAGGCTTCATCACACGGCAGAAATCTTTGCCGTCTAAGAAACGTCATCACCGTAGCTGATTTAAAGTCCACGTTAGACGCCCAAAAGATGCTGGGCAAGGCACCCCTCTCCTCACCACAAGCACAGAGAAAGACCCTACTCCCCCAAAGCCAGTCCTGGCTCTTGTTCTGCCAGGGATTTTGGTAGAAAATTGGAGGTGGCTGCAGTCCAGCTACTTCTCCGGAATCTTCCCCTCCCTGGGAAGAGAAACCGCGTTCGATAGTGAAGTTTACCTGCAGCTGAGCAAGCCAAAAAATCTGCAGGGCAGGGAGAAACCCACACCTTTCCTGAGAGGGGCAAAAGGCCATCCTCCCCCTCTTCCCAAAGTTATGCTCTCCCTGGTTTCCCAGAACTGGTTTCGTTATGATTATCATTACTATCACCACCAACAATAAGAACAATAGCATTTGTTAAACACTTCATGCTGTGGGTCAAGCCTGCTTCAAGCCTGTAGAAGGAGCATGGCGTAGCGGATAGAGCAAGGGCTTGGGACCTGGGTTCTAATCCCGACTCCTGCTACGTGCCTGCTGTGGGACCTTGGATTAGCCACTTCATTTATCTGGGCCTCAGCTGTCAATACAAATAAATAAAATTACAGATATTACATAAGTGGTGTGGGGCTGGGACGGGGGCGTTGGGGGCAAGTCAGGGTGAAGCAGAAGGGAGTGGGAGATGAGGAAAAGTGGGGCTTCGTCTGGGAGGGCCTCTTGGAGGAGATGGGCCTTCGGCAGGGCTTTGGAGGGGCCTGGAACTCCCTCCCTCCCTCCTATCAGACATATAATTGCTCTCCCCTGCTTCAAAACCTTCTAAGGCACAGCTCCTCCAGGAAGCCTTCCCTGACTGAGCCCTCCTCTCCTCTTCTCCCACTCATTCAATAGTATTTATTTATTCAATAATATTTATTGAGCACTTACTATGTGCAGAGCACTGTACTAAACGCTTGGAATGGACAAATCGGTAACAGATAGAGACAGTCCCTGCCCTTTGACGGGCTTACAGTCTAATCGGGGGAGACGGACAGACAAGAACAATAGCAATAAATAGAATCCAGAATCACTTCCTTCCTTCTGCACCACTCATATTTGCTCCTTCATTCATCCTTTCTCCTTTCCCCATGGCACATATGAATATATCTGTATACAGCTGTCGTTTATGTATCTATTTATATTAATGTCTGTCTCCCCCGCTAGACTGTGAGCTCCTTGCCTGGGCGGGGAATCTGTCTGATGCTCTACTGTCCTCTCCCCAGGGCTTAGCACAGTGCTGCGTACACCATAAGCACTCAATCAATAAAATAATAACATCCCCCTCCGGTCTGGGATCTCATTGTGGGCAGGGAATGCATTTGATGTTTTATTGTCTTCTCCCAAACACTTAGTACAGTGCCTTGCACACAATAAGTGCTCAAGCGATGCAATTATTACTACTACTGATGATGATGATGATAATAAGCCTCCCCAAGGATGTCTGAGATGTCTGTCTGTCTCCTCTAGACTGGGAGCCCATTGTGGGCAGGGACTGTCTCCCTTGATTTGGAGTGTTGTACTTTCCAAGAACTCAGTACAGTGCTCTGCACACAGCATGCGCTCAATCAGTACGACTGAATGAATAAATGAGTGAATGAATGGGATTGGACCGGGCCAAAGGGGGTCCCTCGAGGCCGGGCCGGCCAGTAATAATAATAATAATAATAATAATAATAATAATAATGGCATTTGTTAAGTGCTTACTACACATCAAGCACTGTCCTAAGAGCTGGGAGAGATACAAGGTCATCAGGTTGTCCCACATGGCGCTCACACTCTTAATCCCCATTTATTTTACAGATGAGGTAACTGAAGCATGTGAGTTGGTGCTAAGAGCCCTGGCTTGGAAGTCAGAGGTTGTGGGTTCTAATCCCCCCGACGCTGCCACTTGTCAGCTGTGTGATTCTGGGTGAGTCACTTCACTTCTCTGTGCCTCAGTTACCTCATCTGTAAAATGGGGATTAAGATTGTTAGACCATGTGAGACAACCTGATTACCTTGTATCTACCCCAGCGCTCGGGACAGTGCTTCGCAGATAGTAAACTCTTAATAAATACCATAATCATTACTATCATTCTTACTATTACAAGCGGGGTTTGGCACATAGTAAGCACTTAAATACCAACATTATTATTATTATTATTATTATTAAGTGGCTTGCCCAAGGCCACACAGCAGACAAGTGGCGGAGCCAGGATTGGAACCCACGTCCTCTGAATCTCAAGCCTGGGCTCTTGCCACTAGGCCAAGTTGCTTCATTCATTTATTCATTCAATCGTATTTATTGAGCGCTTACTGTGTGCACAGCACTGTACTAAGCACTTGGAAAGTACAATTCAGCAACAGAGAGAGACAATCCCTGCCCACACTGGGTTTATAGTCTAGGAGGAGGGCGGGGAGGCTGACATCAAAAACAAGTAAACAGGGATCGATATAAATAGAATTAGAGACATAAAGACATCAAAACTGGTAAACCAGGAGCAATGTAAATAAATGGAATCATAGACCTTTACACATTTAAAACCAGTAAACAGCCAGTCCAAGAGACCCATCGAGCCACTCCTCCGTGCAAGAGTACAGGCTTGGGAGTCAGAGGAAGAGGCTTCTAATCCTGGCTCCGCCACTTGTCGGCTGTGTGACTTTGGGCAAACCACTTCACTTCTGCGTGCCTCAGTCCCCTCACCTGTAAAATGGGGATGAAGACCGTGAATCCCACACGGGACAACCTGGTTCCCTTGTATCTCCCTCAGAACATACATTCAGTCGTATTTATTGAGCACCGTGTGCAGAGCACTGCCCTAAGCGCTTGGGAGAGTACAATTCGGCAACAAACTGTGACCTTACCTCCCCGCAAAGGGCTCTCAGTCTAGAACAGTGCTTGGCACAAAGTAAGCGCTTAACAGATAATACTAATAACGATGGGGCCGGCCAGTCATAATAATAACAATGATGGAACTAGTTAAGCACTTACTATGCGCCAAGGACTGTTCTAAGTTCTGGGGTAGTTGCATGGTCCTCAGATTGTCCCACATGGGGCTCAGTCTTTCTTCATCCCCATTTTACAGATGAGGTCACTGAGGCCCAGAGAAGTGAAATGGGAAGATACAAGGCTAATAGGCTGCCCCACGTGGGGCTCACAGTCTTCACCCCCATTTTCCAGATGAGGTCACTGAGGCCCAGAAGTGAAGTGACTTGCCCAAGGTCACAGAGCAGAGAAGTGCTACTGATGCCCGTCTACCTGTCTTGTTGTCTGTCTCCCCGCCTCCTCCCAGACTGAGCCCATTGTTGGGCCGAGATGGTCTCTCCTTATTGCTGAATTGTACTTTCCCAAGCTGTTAGTCCAGCGCTCTGCACACAGTAAGTACTCAATAAAGACAACTGAATGAATGAATGACTGAGTGAAGTGGGGGAGGCGGGATTCGACCCCATGACCTCTGAGCCCCTGGGGGCTAGGCTGGGCTGATGGAGCCCCTGGTGAGGTGGGGGATGGGGAGTAGGGCGGTGAGGGGGAAGGGGGAATAGGGGATAAGGAGTGGGGGGGGGGTGAAAGTGGGGGATGGAGGTAGGGGGTGAGGGATGGGGGTGGAGGATGGAGGTTAGTACAGCGCTCTGCACATAGTAAGCACTCCATAAATACTTTTGAATGAGGATATGGGTGGAAGATGGAGGTTAGTACAGTGCTCTGTACATGGTAAGCGCTCAAGAAATGCTATTGAATGAATGAATGAGGATGGGGGTGGGGATGGAGGTTAATGCAGTGCTCTGCACATAGTAAGCGCTCACTAAATACTATTGAATGAATGAATGAGAATGGGGGTGGGGGAATGGAGGGTGGGGGTGAAGAATGGAGGTTAACGCAGTGCTCTGCACATAGTAAGCGCTCACTAAATACTATTGAATGAATGAATGGGGATGGGGGGATGGAGGTTAATGCAGTGCTCTGCACATAGTAAGCGCTCACTACTAATGAATGAATGGATGAGGATGGAGGTTATTACAGTGCTCTGCACATAATAAGCGCTCACTAAATCCTACTGAATGAATGAATGAGGATGGGGGGATGGAGGTTAACGCAGTGCTCTGCACATAGTAAGCGCTCACTAAATACTACTGAATGAATGAGGATGGGGGATGGGGATGGGTGGATGGAGGTTAATGCAGTGCTCTGCACATAGTAAGCGCTCACTAAACACTATTGAATGAATGGATGGGGATGGGGGGGGTGGGGATGGGGGATGGGAAGGACTGAGTTGTGAGAGTAGAGGAGGGGCGGTGGGGGGGCTGGGGGATGGAGGTTAACGCAGTGCTGTGCACACAGTAAGCGCTCACTAAATACTACTGAATGAATGAATGAGGATGGGGGGTGGGGGAATAGGGGTGGGGGGGCTGGGGAAGGACTGAGCTGTGCGAGTAGCAGAGGAGCTGCAGGGGGTGGATGAGGAAGGACTGAGCGGTGGGAGTACGGGGGGAGGTGCAGGGGGGTGTCCGGGGAAGGACTGACCTGGGTGAGTAGCGCAGGAGCTGCAGGGGGTGGATGAGGAAAGACTGAGCTGTGTGAGTATGGGAGGAGCTGCAGGGGGTGGATGAGGAAGGCCTGACCTGTGCGAGTACGGGGGGGGGGAGCTGCGGGGGGTGTCCGGGGAAGGACTGACCTATGTGAGTACGGAAGGAGCTGCAGGGGGTGGATGAGGAAGGACTGAGCTGTGGGAGTACGGGGGGAGGTGCAGGGGGGTGTCCGGGGAAGGCCTGACCTGTGCGAGTAGGGGAGGGGCTGCAGGGGGGTGTCCGGGGAAGGCCTGACCTGTGCGAGTAGGGGAGGGGCTGCAGAGGGGTGTCCGGGGAAGGCCTGACCTGTGTGAGTAGCGCAGGAGCTGCAGGGGGGTGTCCGGGGAAGGCCTGACCTGGGTGAGTAGCGCAGGAGCTGCAGGGGGGTGTCCGGGGAAAGACTGAGCTGTGTGAGTATGGGAGGAGCTGCAGGGGGTGGATGAGGAAGGCCTGACCTGTGCGAGTACGGGGGGAGCTGCAGGGGGGTGTCCGGGGAAGGCCTGACCTGTGCGAGTAGCGCAGGAGCTGCGCGTCGAGCTGCTGCCGGATGCCGCTGCGTTTCCTGCGCAGGTACCTGGGCGCCAGGGCCACGTGGCGGCGGTGGGGGCCGAGCAGCAGGCAGGACGCCCGGCTCCGCACCAGCCCGCAGGCCTCGGAGAACGACGGCGCCGCCGGGCAGCGCGGGGGGAAGCCCGGAGCCCCCGGAGGCCCCAAATCCGCCGCCCCGGGACCCCCCACCGCCGCCGCCGCCGCCGCCGCCGCCGCCGCCGCCATCTTGCGATCTCCTCCCTCCCTCCCGCTGACGTCACCGCCCGCGGACACGTGACCTAGCCCCTCCCCCGAGGGAGGAGGGCGGGGAGCGCGCATGCGCCGCTGGCGGAAGGCGGGCGGGGGGGGAGGCGGCGCCCCCTGCTGGCCGCCCGCCCGCCCGCCTTCATTCATTCATTCAACCCTACTGTTCGTATTTGTTTGTTAAGCGCTTACTAGGTGCAGAGCACTGTTCTAAGCGCTGGGGTAGACACAAGGGAATCAAGGGGTCCCACGTGGGGCTCACACTCTTAATCCCCATTTTCCAGATGAGGGAACTGAGGCACCGAGAAGTTAAGTGACTTGCCCCAAGTCACACAGCTGGCAAGGGGCAGAGCCGGGGTTCGAACCCACGACCTCTGACTCCAAAGCCCGTGCTCTTTCCAGTGAGCCACGCTGCTTCTCAACCCTAATGTTGGCATTTGTTTGTTAAGCGCTTACTAGGTGCAGAGCACTGTTCTAAGCGCTGAGGTAGACACAAGGGAATCAGGGGGTCCCACTTGGGGCTCACACTCTTAATCCCCATTTTCCAGATGAGGGAACTGAGGCCCAGAGAAGGGAAGTGACTTCCCCAAAGTCACCCAGCTGACAAGGGGCAGAGCCGGGATTTGAACCCATGATCTCTGACTCCAAAGCCCGTGCTCTTTCCACTGAGCCACGCTGCTTCTCCTTCTTTCATCCATTCAACCCTATTCATTCATTCAATGGTATTTATTGAGCGCTTACTATGGGCAGAGCACCGGACTAAAGCGCTGGGAATGGACAATTGGGCAACAGATAGGGACCATCCCGGCCCAACGAAGGGCTCACAGTCTCATGGGGGGAGACAGACGGCAGAGCAAAGCAGAACAAAACAAAACCCAGACAGCACTGTCACGAGAAATAGGATCAAGGGGGTGAACGCTTCGTTAACAAAATAAATAGGCTAATAAATACTATAGACAAATGAGCACAGTGCTGAGTGAGGGCAAGGGGGGTTCAGCTGAGGGGAGGGGAAGGGGAAGGAGCAGAGGGTGGAGAGGACGTCAAGAGGGAGAGACGTTGATGTGAATAAATAAATAATAAATAAATGAAATACAAATCTGGACCTAAGTGCCGTGGCCAAATCCTCCAGAATTATATGTGGTGAAATATTTTCGTGGATATTTCCACTTTGAAATTAAATGAAGTTGAATGAAGCAGCATGACTAAGTGGACAGAGCGCAGGCCTAGGACTCAGGTGGTCATGGGTTAATAATCATAATGATAATAATAATGATGGCATTTGTTAAGCACTTACTCTGTGCCAAGCACTGTTCTAAGTGCTGGAGGGAGGGAATACAAGGTAATCAGGTTATCCCAAGTGGGACTCACGGTCTTGAGAAGCAGCGTGGCTCAGTGGAAAGAGCCTGGGCTTAGGAGTCAGCATCATGGGTTCTAATCCTGGCTCTGCCGCTTGTCAGCTGGGTGACTTTGGGCAAGTCACTTAACTTCTCTGAGCCTCAGTTACCTCGTCTGTAAAAGGGGAATTAAGACCTCTTGGAAATGTGTCATTCATTCAATCGTATTCATTGAGCGCTTACTCTGTGCAGAGCACCGTACTAAGCACTTGGAAAGTACAATTCAGCAACAAATAGAGACATTCCCTGCCCACAATGGGCTCACGGTCTAGAAGAATAATTATTATGGTATTTGTTAAGCGCTTACTATGTGCCAAGCACTGTTCTAAGCGCTGGAGTAGATACAAGGTAATCAGGTTGTCCCACGTGGGGCTCACAATCTTTAATCCCCATTTTACAGATGAGATAACTGAGGCACAAAGTGAAATGGTTTACGCAAGGTCACAAAGCAGTCAGAAGGCGGAGCCGGGATTAGGGCCCAAATCCTCTGACTCCAACCCTGTTTTCCTGCCACGAAGCCACTCTGGTGTCTGAGCTATTATTAACACTGGAGAGTTGGGGGGCACGTTTATAAAAAAACAATGCTCGGTTTCCTCGTGTAAAATGTTTAAGACACCCTCAAATAGTCTGAACTGTGCATTTGAAAGTCATATTACTGATCTGCAAAAGTTAGTGAACTGTGGGTTTGAGTATTATAGTCTTAAGAGGCCTTCCCCCGCTAAGCTTTTCTTTTTCCCCCCACTCCCTCTCCCTTCCGCATCACCTCTGCATCTGGATCTGGGATCTTTGAGCATTTAATAATAAAAATAATGTTGGTATTTGTTAAGCGCTTCCTATGTGCAGAGCACTGTTCTAAGCGCTGGGATAGATACAGGGTAATCAGGTCGTCCCACGTGAGGCTCACAGTTAATCCCCATTTTACAGATGAGGTAACTGAGGCACAGAGAAGTGAAGTGACTTGCCCACAGTCACACAGCTGCCAAGTGGCAGAGCAGGGATTCGAACCCACGACCTCCGCCTCCCAAGCCCGGGCTCTTTCCACTGAGCCACGCTGCTTCTCTGATATGCAACCCACCCTCAGCCCCACAGCACTTAGGTACATACCGGTAATTTAATTTATTTATATTAATGTCGGTCTCCCCGGCCAATCTGTAAACTCGCCGTGGGAAGGGAGTGTGTTTACCAACACTCATATAGTACTCTCCCAAGCGCTTATTACAGTGCTCTGATGATGATGATGATGTTGGTATTTGTTAAGCGCTTACTATGTGCAGAGCACTGTTCTACACACTGAAGTAGAGACAGGGTCATCGGGTTGTCCCACGTGAGGCTCACAGTTAATCCCCATTTTACAGATGAGGTAACTGAGGCCCAGAGAAGTGAAGTGACTTGCCCACAGTCACACAGCTGACAAGTGGCAGAAGCAGGGATTGGAACCCATGACCTCTGCCTCCCAAGCCCGGGCTCTTTCCACCCAGCCACGCTGCTGCTTCTCCTGGGTGCTCTGCACACAGTAAGTGCTCAATAAACATCATCGATCGATGGATTAAATGAATCAAAACGTTCTGGGAAAACTACAGTGGCTCAAAGGGACAATCCGAATTTTAAAAATAATTCTGCCAAAGGAGTTTGCGTGAAAGAGCGATGATGAAAGTAGACGAGGGCGCACACACTGACTGCTGAAGACCGTTAAGTTTGATGTGCCGTAGATCAAATGTAATTCACTAAGAATTCACCAGATGGCATGCTGAACCTTAAATATATATTTAGACTAGCAAGCCCACTACATTTACCCATCGAAATAGAGAGCTGTGACAGCACATATCAAAACAGGAATTTAAATAAGTGAAAAATAAAACCCAAAAACTGATTTGTAAAGAGCTCTCGTGTTCTCCTTGAATTTATAGGCTCAGGGAGCGCTTATCTGCATCTTCTCTTACCGGCAACTGAGCTTCTCCAGGAAGCAGCGTGGCCTAGTCATTGGTTCTTTCGTTCAATCTTATTTATTCATTCATTCAATAGTATATATTGAGCGCTTAATATGTGCAGAGCGCTGTACTAAGCGCTTGGAATGGACAATTCGGCAACAGATAGAGACAATCCCTGCCCAATGACGGGCATTTTTTGAGTGCTGACTGTGTGCAAAGCACTGTACTAAGCACTTGGGAGAGGACAGGATGGCGATACACAGACACATTCCCTGCCCACACTGAGCTTGTGGAAAGAGCACGGGCTTAAGGCTCAGTGGACCTGGGTTCTAATTCCCACTCCTCCACTTGTCTGCAAGTCACTTCACTTCTCAAGGCCTCAGTTCCCTCATCTGCAAAATGGGAATCCAATACCTGTTCTTCCTCCTGCTTAGCCTGTGAGCCCCATGTGGAACATGCTCACAGGTACAGACCTTCTATTCAAGAGTATTTATTTTCATTCAACAGTATTTACTGAGCACTTACTATGTGCAGAGCACTGTACTAAGCGCTCGGAATGTACGATTCGGCAACAGATAGAGACAATCCCTGCCCATTGTATTCATTCATGCATTCAATGGTATTTATTGAGCACTTACTGTCTGCAGGGCACAGTACTAAGCTCTTGGGAGTACAGTGCTTGGCACATAGTTAGCACTTAATACCACAGTTATTATTGTTATTACGATGATGAATCGTAAAGTACAGGGGTTCAAATGGATGGCCGCATTAAATTTGAAACTCTGGAATAAATTACATTTTACTGAGTATAATAGATATGGCATTTTGCAAACCAGATGTGGAGCCCTAGATGAAAAAAATGTAAAAAAACACAGATGTGCCCTACTAGTTGACATAAATTAAAAATCAATCCATTTTTACATGGTATTTGTTAAGTATTTACTATGTGCCAGGCATCTTACAAAGCTCTGGGGTAGATACAAGCAAATTGGGTTAGACACAGTCCTTGTCCCACACAGGACTCACAGACTTAATCCCCATTTTACAGATGAGGTAAATGAGGCACAGAGAAGGTGGTAAAGAGCTACAAATGCCTTGTTATCTAAAATCATTTATTCCTAATGTTTTCTGCATATTTCTGAAAGAATCAGCATCAAGCAAACAAAAGGCCAAAAAAAAACCACCAGAAAGAATATAATCCCGTTGGTACTTAATGGTGATAGTGTTAACTGCCTTATTTTCAACCTAACATGAAGAAGATCTGCTTCTAATCATTTGCCATAAATCAGCAGATGAGCTCATATTGAAGATAAGCAAACTTTCTTTAATATTTTCATCCTCAAAAGTAACTGCAGTTTGATTCAGGGCCCTGTCCACTCAGAGTGGAATGGACTAAACTGAGGAAAATAATAGTGGTATTTGTTAAGCACTTACTATGTGCCAGGCACTCTACTAAGCGCTGCGGTAGATACAAGGTAATTGGGATGGAGACAGTCCCTGTCCCCCATGGGGCTCAAAAACTTAATCCCCATTTTACAGGTGAGGGAACTGAAGCACAGAGAAGTGATTTGCCCAAGGTCACACAGCAGACAGACAGGTGACAGGGCTAGGATTAGAACCCAAGTCCTCCTGACTCCCAGGCTCGTGCTCTATCCTTTAGTCCATACTGTTTCTGAAGATAAAACTCTTGTCGGGTTCTACGACTCAGGCTGAAATTATGAGAATTAAAATGTAGTCTCATATTTGGAACAGTTTTTAGTTTCAGTGTCTCAGATCATTTTAGATTGTGAACACTTGTGGGACCAGGGATTTGGTCTATTATATTTCTTTCTCAGCACCTAATAAACTTCTTTCTATACAGTAGGTGCTTAATAAATGCTGTTACAAGGACTACTATTAAAGTGAGAAAGCTAGAGGCCGATATTTTTAGCACTGCTAAGACGCAAGCAGATTCCATGCAATTTCTTTTCTACCCGTTATCAGGTTTATGCTTCTTGTACGTGGTTATAATCCCAGCTTCAAAAGAGGATTAATCAATATTTCATTATTTTTAATTCATCTGGGGTTGATAATTATAAGGAAAAAAGTGTTAAATTATTACAGCTTTTTCAAGCCTGAGTATTTTATATCCGTATGTCATCACATTTGGGAATGCTGAAATACTACAAGTTTTTTGAACTTAGGGTTTGAATAACCTGCCGGAGTTCAAATGTTCTTAATAGTTCTTGATAAATTGTTTCTCCCCTGAAATACCCAATCTGATTTAGAGCCTTATGAGGTTTAGAACTCTCAGGACCTTAGAATGTTTGTCTTAAACAAAACTACTCAATCTTAGGGTGGTTACCGATGTCACTCAAGAAACTAATTTAATGTACTTCCTCGAGGACTTATATTAATGTCTGTCTCCCCCTCTAGACTCTAAGCTCGTAGGGAGCAAAGAACATATCTCCCAACTCTGTTGTACTCTCCCAAGCATTCTGTACAGTGCTCTGCACATAGTAGTAAAGCCCTCAAAAATACCATTGATGATGATAACTTAGTATAATGCATCACAGTCATTGGGGACTCAGTTTAATTCAGAGCTACCCTTCCGATTCAGTGACACCATTGGCAGTCCAATTCACCTATGAGGGTGTGTGTTGTTGAAAAGGCCAACTGAAAAATTCCCTTAAATACTATTCTTCCTATACACCTGACGTTGCTTGATTTACTCTGGACCTACAGCCTAGTAGTAAGAGTAGTTACAGGAGCAATAAGAGCAGCAATACCAATTATTGAGGACCTCCTGGGTGTAATAATAATGTTGATATTTGTTAAGCGCTTACTATGTGCAGAGCACTGTTCTAAGTGCTGGGGTAAATACAGAGTGATCAGGTTGTCCCACGTGAGGCTCACAGTCTTAATTCGCATTTGACAGATGAGGTAACTGAGGCACAGAGAAGTTGTGACTTGCCCACAGTCACAGAACTGACAAGTGACAGAGCCGGAATTGGAACCCATGACCTCTGACTCCCAAGCCCGGGCTCTTTCCACTGAGCCATGCTGCTTCTGTAATTCGAGGTACAGACAAAAGAAGTGCCCTCCAAAACTTGCACTCTACGGGGAAGTCGGGTATAAAAGTATTTTCGACTAGAGGAGAAAAATGACTGGGCAGGTGGAATGAAAGAGAAGCAGCGTGACTCAGTGGAAAGAGCCCGGGCTTGGGAGCCAGAGGTCATGGGTTCGAATCCCAGCTGTGTGACTGTGGGCAAGTCACTTAACTTCTCTGTGCCTCAGTGCCCTCATCTGTAAAATGGGGATGAACACTGTGAGCCTCATGTGGGACAACCTGATTACCCTGTATCTACCCCAGTGCTTAGAACAGCGCTCTGCACAAAGTAAAGCGCTTAACAAATACCAACATTATTATTATATAATCGGGTCATGGAGCAAAGAAGTATCTGACTGGTGGTTCCTCTGGTGTGATAATTGTCATGCTAGTTGAGTGCTTATTATATTCTAAGCACTGTATTAAGCCCTGGGACAGATTCGGTAAAACCAGATCAGACACAGTCCCGGTCCCACATGGGGATCTCAGTCTCCTGGTGAGGGAAAACATGCATTTCATTCATTCGTTCAATCATATTTACTGATGTGCAAAGCACTGTACTAAGCGCTTGGGATGTACAACTCGGCAACAGATAGAGACGATCCCTGCCCAACAATGGGTTCACAGTCTAAACCGGGGAGATAGCAAAACTAAACAGAACAAAACAAAACAAGTAGTCTGGCGTATAGCTCACCTCCTCCAGGAGGCCTTCCCAAGCTGAGCCCCCCTTTTTCCTCTACTCCTCTTTCCCTCCCCATCACTCCTATTCCTGCCTCTGCTCTACTCCCCTCCCCTCCCCACAGCGCTTGTGTATATTTGTACATATTTATTATTCTATTTACTTTATTAATGATGTGTATATATCTATAATTTTATTTATTTTGATGCTATTGATACCTAGCTACTTGTTTTGTCTTGTTGTCTGTCTCCCCCTTTCTAGACTGTGAGCCATTTTGGGGTAGGGTTTGTCTCTATCTGTTGCCGAATTGTACTTTCCAAGTGCTTAGTACAGTGCTCTGCACACAGTAAGTGTGAAATAAATACGATTGAATGAATGAACGAATCCCCATTTTTTCAGATGAGAAACCTGAGGCACAGAGAAGTTAAGTACTTGCACATAGGGATCGGGGGCTGTTCTGCCTTATGGGTCCCGAGACTTTGAATACTTGCCATCTGAACCTTGGGAATTCTTGCAACTGTGTTTTGGGATCCCAAAATCGACCCAAGAGATCAGGTCAGACAGATAAACTCTCATACTTTGATAACTCTGATATTATTATATTGTACTCTCCCAAGCTCTTAGAACAGTGCTCTGCACACAGTAAGCGCTCAATAAATGCCATTGACTGACTGACTGCAAGGTTGCTCTGCAGAGTACAAATTCATTGCCATCTGTTCTATCTCACTGGAAAACAGAAATAGGAAGCAGTTTCTTTTTTATTCTCTGAAGATTGCTTTAAAGCTATGTTTTAATAAAGCCCCTGCTTACTGCAAGATCCGAGTGGGTGGAAAGTCACACAGATCTCTGACATAGCTATTTCCAGAGGATGCAGTATGGAAGGTTTAGGGGTGGGTGGAAGATAAAAATGGAATTTAGTGGGGGCATGGCAGGTGCTGGGTTTTAATAACTTGCTGTTGCAGAATGAGACCACCAAATCTTCGAGGAGAGGCTAAAGGGATTCCAGTCAATCATATTTAATGAGAGCTTACTGTGGGCAGGGCACTGTACTGAGCACTTGAGAGAGTACGATATAATGTACTCTCACAATATAATGTACTCACATTATATATAATGTGTTGGTAGCCACATTCCCTGCCCACAAGGAGCTTACAGGCTGTGTAATCAGGCCAGGGAACCCCCAGGATTGTCTTGAAATACGACCTGAAATGAGGATGTATGAGCTTCACCTAGACACTGTTATCTTTATCTATGTGCGGGTCCTTTTAGTGGGGCAATGAGGATTGGGGATATTTTGCAAGGTCCTTTGGAGATGATAAAGAAGAACAAGTTTCATTTCTTGCACAAGAAGAGTTTACCCTGTAACTGGGCCAAGAAACAGACCCTCTCTGCCAGCACTTTCCACTACCTTCGAGACACCTCTGCTGCAACCTCGAACTCAATGGGATAAAGAACTTTTGGGTTCCCTCTGTTTCCCTTCGGTGTATTACAATCCTATCTTTGTTCCAAGCTTATAATAGGGGTGACTGCAGATACCTCCCATCTTTCACCACCACACTGTTTTATGTAAACACGACAACCGCTACAGGAATCTATCTAATCTATCCTAGAGAGTGGGCTTAATCTTCAAATCCTCTGGGGAAAGAGAATAAAAATCCCAGATTATTAACTGCTAACTGCTAGAGATGCAGCATGGCCTAGAGGAAAGACCATGAGCCTAGGAGTCAGAGACCCTAGGTTCTAATCCTAGCTTTTCCATGTATCTGCTGTGTGACCCTGGGCAAGTCACTTAACGTCTCAGTGCTGCAGTTCCTTCATCTGCAAAATGGGGATTGGAGCCCTATTTGGGGCCTGATTATCTTTTATCTACCCTCTACACTTAGTCCAGTGCTTGACGTATGATATTCGATTAATAAATACCACAATTATTGTTATTGTTAATATTATTATTATTAATGAAATGCTTGATAGTCTGCCAGAGGAGAAAGCTTATAGACTTTTGTTTTACTTTGATGTAGCAATGAGATAGATTTGTCAGTTATTTTGCAAACTATTTCAAAGCAAAGTTGAAGTCCCATGTGGATCAGAGGCATCCTAAAGGTGGAGGACAATTCAGTCAATCAATACCAGTATTAATTAAGCAACTATTCTGTGTAGACCACTATATTAGGCACTTAAGAGAATACACTTGAGTTAGTAGGCAGGATACTAGAAGTAGAGGCAGACAGTAAAGTATTGGGAAAGTTGTGAGTACTTAAATGTTTAGGAATTGAAAGAGACTGTGAAAAAATCCCTTGATGGACATAGGTGAGAAAGGAAAAACATGAGGAAAAAAACATGTGGTTGATATAGGCCCAAACAAATGCAAAACAATTCATATTCTGGGAATAAATAGGCAGAGACAAGCACTCTGATAGGTGTTTATGGAGAAAACATGGGCTTTCTTGAAGCCCGACTCCCTATGATGAATAAAGAAGCCTAAAGCTCTTTGGACAAGAGCTGAATAAGTGAAGGGTCGAAAGTATGTTTGCCCTGATGTTTCATCCAAATTCTAACTGGGCTCGTTTGATTCTTGTTGGCAATTTCAAGTGTATAAAACATTTCAAGTTAGGGGAAGAGATGTACAATGACAAATGTCAGTGAAGCAAAGGGAAGGCTTGGTATCGATGAAATTTGTAAACTCCTTGAGAGCAGGGACCGTGTCTACAAAGTCTATTGCACTGTACTTTCCCATCAGCTTAGTACGGTGATCTGCACACAGTAAATATTCAATAAATATTATCGACTGATTGATGAAAGAGAAAGTCAGTATCCATAATTTGGTATGAGAGGGAATAAAGGTGATTCATATTCCAGCTAACAGGAAGTTTAACCTTGTAAAATGAGTTCGACTCATGTTAGATATTCCCTCCCTATAAGTAATCAATCAATGGTATTTACTGAGTGCTTCCTGCGTGTAGAACATTTTTTTAAGTACTCTGGTAGACATGATTCCCATCCTCAAGGAGCTAAGAATCTTGTGGCTCCAGTTGATAGAAGAATCCCCAAAACTCAAACTGTTACTGATTTGGTCTTTACCATCCTCTTTCCCCACTCTTTTTCTCAGATGAATAGGATTTAGGAACTGCTAAAGAAAAGTTTTGGTTTCTTAATATGAAAAAAATACAGTGTTAAACGTCCTTGAAATTCATACCTAAAACTATTCCATGTAAGTACAATTTTTTTGGCAACCTGTTAGAAAAATGTGCTGTATCATTGTGCTGGGCATCTACTTTTCCAGTGATTCCTGTCCTCTGTTTCTTTACTAAGAGGATCTGACAATCTGTGCTTTATGGAATTGGAATAATTGAATTTCTTGGCCGTCGTCCCCTTTTTTAAGAAATATCACATGTGTTTCCAGGGAAATGATTTAAAAAAGAGAAAATAAAATGAGTGAAATGAGGCCAACTTGATTTAGGAGCAAAGGTCTGACACAAAAGCAGTCAAAGCACATGTAAGCTTTTTGAAACTTGGATACCAAACACCTCTTGTAAGAGAGATTTGGAAATCAGACTCTTAAACATGTTATTCTGACAGTGGGAACTCAAATCTGCGCCACAAACTAGATGTGTTATTTTGACAAAGGTAACTCCAATCTGCTGTGTTTCCCATTCTTGCCAAATGTAGTGAGTGTGAGGATGTTCTTGGCACACACAATTGCCGGCAACATGAAGTATGTAAATATTTCCCAATCACACCCTCTAAATCACAAGGTGACTTTGTAACCCCTTTAACTAAACAGTGGGGCCTTGAAGGGGACCTTCACTGAGATTAAGATTTCCTGAAAACCCTAGGACTTTTAAGTAGATGAGATTCCTTTTCTCCTTTCCCCACTTTATTAATACCACAGGCTGAGCTTTACTGATTCGTGACTCCTATTCATATCAGTAGGTCAGCCCCGCAGAGAGGTCGAAAAAAAATCCCGCAGCCGGAGAAACATTTTCCCAGGGACCCAGATGAAACATGGTACTCATCTGTTGATGAAAGCTTGGCTGGCCAAGTCTCCCTCGAGATAGGCAGCCATGATGGGCCACGGCATCGTAATGAGCAGACACAATCTCTGCACCATCACCCCTGCAATGAAGACCGTTCTATGGTCAAGACTCTTAACCAGGACCATTCGCAGTGACCCTATGTCATGTGAATAGAGCTGAATTTATTGTCCAGTTCCCCCAAAGACCCTTGACCACTGAAATGACATCTCTTTTTGCTGACAGACCAACAGCCCCATGACCCAGAGAGCCCCCTGTAATAATAATAATAATAAGAAGAATATCTCTGGTATTTGTTAAGCACATACTATGTGTAAGGCACTGTACTAAGCGCTGGGGTGGATACAATCAAATCGAGGTGGATACAGTCCCCGTCCCACGTGGGGCTCACAGTCTCAATCTCCACTTTACAAACAAAGTAACTGAGGCCCAGAAAACTGCCCAGGGTCACACAGCAGACCAGTGCCAGAGCCAGGCTCAGAACCCATGACCTTCTGACTCCCAGGCCAGGGCCCTATCCATAGCAAAGCCCTTGCAGAAAATCCCTCTGCAGAAAACCCACACTCCAGCGTTTGAGCTTACACTTCACGTCCCACAACTTACGAGTGATTTTGGTCACTTACAAATCCCTGTCATGTTCCCGTTCCTTGTCAGTTTCCTACTGGCATCTGCAACTCTCTCCCTGGTGTTTTACTCACAATCCTGCCGTTAGCATGGGGCGCTGGTTCCCCTAGAAATGGGGACCTCCCCCATCAGGGCCATCTCGACATTCAACTTTGTCTTCCCCAACAGAGACTCTTAAAACAGGGCCACTGGAGGTGAAATTTATTTTTTTCTGCATGTTTCTGTTAAACATTACAAGCACCTCAATTTGTTGACTAAAAACTGGTGTTCCCCTGACTGACCAGACTGCAGAGTTTTTAGGCATAACTTTAAGCTGCCCTTTCCTCTAGGCTCCTGATTGTCTATTGCTTCAGTGGATAGCCAGTACTGCTACCTAATTATTTTGGAATTCCGCTACTGTGTACAAAGGTAGAGATGAACTAGGTATCAGTCTTGCATTTCCTCTTGCCTTCAAAACATCTCTTCTTGAATATCCTCCCATCCCCTCAAACTTAATAAGTCTAAAACTAAACTTCTTATCTTCCCACCCAAACCCTGTCCTCCCTCTAACTTTCCCATCACTGTAGATAGCACCACCATCCTTCCTGTCTCACAAGCCAGTAACCCAAGCATTTTCCTTGACTTCTCTCTCTCATTCAATGCACATATTCAATCCATCACTAAATCCTGTCGGTCCCACCTTCACAGCATCGCTAAAATTGGCCTTTTCTTCTCCATCCTAACTGCTGCCACATTAATCCAATCCCTTATCCTCTCCTACCTTGATTACCCTATCAGCCTCTTGCCAACCTCCCTGCCTTCTGTCTCTCCCCACTCTAATCCATACTTCACTCTGCTGCCCGGATTATTTTTCTACAAAAATGTCCAGTCATGTTTCCCCACTCCTCAAGGAACTCTAATGGTAATCCACCTCTGCATCAAACACAAACTCCTTCCTCACCATTAGATTTAAAACACTCCATCGCCTTGTCCCCTCTACCTCACCTTGCTACTCTCTTAATAAAACCCAGCCCACGTACTTTGCTTCTCTAATACTAACCTTCTCACCGTACCTAAATCTCATCTATCTCGCAGCTGACCTCTCACCCTCAACCTGCCTCTAGCTGGAAACACCCTTCTTCGTCAAATCTGACAGACAGTTACTCTCTCCCCGTTTGAAGCCTTACTGAAGGCACAATTGCCCTGACCTTTATTCACCCCCTCCCAGACCCATGGTGCTCATGTATATAGCTGTAATTTATTCACTGATATTAATGTTTGTCTACCCCTCGAGACTGTAAGCTCACTGTGGGCAGGGAATGTGTCTGTACTCTCATAAGCACTTAGTACAGTCCTCTGCATGCAGTAAACCCTCAATAAATACAATTGAATGATTGAAGTAGCTCCACCTTCGGCATGTGATTTATTTTTCTTTTCTCTCTAGAGGTTTCATCCAGTAATAAGCCTCTTCCATCATCAAAGGATTAATGAATAATAAAAAAAAATCACTTAGTGGGCCACAGCTTTCTTACTCCCATCTAAACACAAACACCCACACACCACATTTGACTCTGGAATTGTTCAGGATCCTGGAATTTAGAGTGATTCTTTATGATATCATAAACAAGGTGGTTATTTCATATAACACTATTTATATAGGTAGATCTAATCTTGCTATTCTCTATCCATGACTAGGCTGCATTTCTAATATATTAGCATGCTATGGGAACAAGGTAGCAAATAAAAGCCACCTCATCCTGGTGATAATGAGTTTCTTACCATGGAAATTAATATGCCTTTTCATCCATTTTTTGGCTTGGTTTATGGAGAAATATGTCATCTGTTTCAAAGAGGCAAGTTTTCTGGTAACTGACGGAATCAGAATCTATAGCATTTAAAATCTGCTAAAATATGCTTTGAGGACTTTCACGTTGACATTGCTATGATTTAGATGTCTAGCATAGTAATTACCCAAACGTTTCCAAATCTCTAGAAATTGGATCAGTGAAAAATCTAAAATACAACCATTAAAGATTGGAGGGAATTTTTGAACTGGTATGATTCATACTTCACCCAAAGGTATACTCATAAAGGAAAAGAAAGCCACATTTTTTAAAATTATTGCACTAATGTTTTTTGAAACTTTCTTGTAAATTGACAGGGCTTTTCTTAATAAATGGATGGAAGCCTTTGTCATAAAAATGTATTATTTAAATTGCAGATCCCCCAGGTTTGGATGAATTCCCAATTGACCTTGCAGATGAAGAACTGGACTGCATGTGCGCCCTGAGGTTCTCCACTCTCCATGAAGCAGGAGGCAGAACTTTCTTTGTTGGGGGCAATTTGGGCACTTACCTCAAACATTACACTTTCCTGTCATGGGCCAGGAGACTTGGAGCAGAGATGCTTTCTTCCAGCTAGTGATTTCCTTTGAAGAGCCCTTTCCCGATCCCACAGAATAGAAGAAAGACCTATCTCTATGCCTCCAGCTGCTGTTCATATCACTGATGCCTAGGGAGACTCCTTTATTTAGATTTGCTCACATTTCATTTCCAATTTTCCTTTAGTCTCACCTCAGTTTTATTTGAGGCAAATGGATGCCTATTTACTTCCCTGTGTCCTCTCTTCCAGCCATAACATTTTAGTGGTAGAGTGAAGTTCAATCTGGCTCTGCTGGCAAGTTTGGCCTTCTCTGGGAACAAATTCTGTGTTCTTTATGCTGAAAGCCAAAATTACTGAACTGGCTGGGCTCTTTTCTTGCTCTTCTTTTTTTTTAAATGGTAGTTGTACCACTCAGGCGCCGAACTAAGTGCTGGGAATTTACAAATAATTGAGTTGGACACAGTCCCTGTCCTACAAAGGACTCACAGTCTTAATAGCCATTTCACAGGTGAGGTAACTGAGGCACAGAGAAGTGAAATGACTCACCCAAGGTCACATAGCAAGTATGTGACAAAACCAGGATTAGAACCCAACTTCTCTGACTCCCAGGCCCATGCTCTTTCCACTTGCTAAACTGGTATCTCATGTTTGGACAGGGATGCCCTCAGTTATGAATGCCATTATAGGCTAATTCTTTGCCCTTTCTCTTGCCGTCCAAGCTCCCCTGGCAGCCCATCACCCCCATTTTTCTCGCTTCTTACCAGCTTCCTTGCAGCACATTTTCTTACACTTTGTACTAGCTTCTCTGTTTCCTGGTGTGTTCCTTAATTCACCATGGACCCATGTTTTTATTTGACACACTAAACTTCTTGATCAATCTTCCAAACAGTGAGGCACTTCTAGTAAGTTACTTTACCTTGACTAGCCCCTGGAAGTTATTCCTTCGCAGGATGCTTCTGAATGAAACAGAGTTATCAGAAGACGACAGTCACACGTTCCCTGTAGCTCAGAATACAGCGTGAAGAAGGGAAGCGTTATCCTGAATTTAAAAATACGTGTCTTTACCCTAGAAATCCCCCAAACCAATTCTCTGCCTAAAAGAACAATTTCTTATAATTTAATCTCACAGAGCACATCTGAATCTTATTCACTTACCATAGAGTAAATGAGTTGGCTAGAATGAAAATCTTGGGAGGTAGTATTACCATAAAAAAGAGCTGGAATCTTGTTTCCTGGTATTGCAGCTGCCTCTCACATTAGGGACCAAGTAGATTCAAGTTGAGAAAATGCTAGATAAAAGAAATGAGGACAACAGTATAACGTTGCGTTCTTGGTGCTCTGATATTTGCGAGCTGTAAAAGCAAAGAACTCTGGAGAGAGAATGTAGAAAAAGAGAGTTAATCTTGAACAATTTAAGTTTCATCTTACAGATAATCAACACTGAGGGACTGGTGATCAAACATGAAATATTTAGAAACTTAAGGGGACCCAAAAGATCACTTAGGGAGTCATATGGCTATTTGAAGCATCACTAGTTAGCTTTATTATTTAGTTTGTCATTATTTGGCACAAAGCCCAAGTCGTCTTTTGTACTTTTGTGAGCTGTAATGATATTGACCAATTCAAGAACTCTCTAGCTCTTCTACTAGCTAATATTTAAGAAGTTGAGCTTTTGGGGTTTTTTTTTTTTTAATGACGTGTTAAGTGCTAACAAGTACCAAGGACTTTACTAAGTAGTTAGCTGTTTAAGGGTTTACAATGCTGGTAGGCTTTAAGAAGCTTCTAAATGGTTGAGTAACTCATAGAACTTAATGATTTTTCCTGCAAAGATCAGAATGATCTTAGCGACGCAAGAAATTTCAATGGAGCACATGAGACCCAGATACATTAAAGTCCTTAAACTGGGAAGTCATCATTTTTTCTGACCCAGTTTTCTTTCTGCTCACCAAGCATGCAATGAATCCAAAAGATTATCATTCTAGAAATACTTTGGCTTGAATCTCTCTCTCCAAAATTTCATGGACAGTTTTGTTTTGTTTTGGGTTTTTTTCGTAAGGAACGCTGATCTTCTTGAACTCTGAATGCTACTTGTCAACTCACACCTACTGAATTTCCAAGTATAACAAGTTTCCACTTCCAAATTTGGAGGAAAATGACTATTTCATCATGTGAACTGTCAGCACGAAGACAGAGCCACAGAAGCCTGCAGATTCAAAACACTCCTCGTTTATTACGTAGACACACATCAGCAGAGTCACGGTTCCAAGCAATCTTTAAAATGTGCCAATGTTTATCAAATTAATACATATTTTTAAAATGTCCAGGGTACTCATTTATTTCCTCTGGGGACTCACGGTAACTTTGACAAATCAATAGTCAGACTCTACATCACACCACCACACCGGTTTCATTGACTTTTCTACCATAGATTTAACATACCATTTCCAGTGAGACATTGGCTCGGACTAGAATATTTAAGGTAACCACTAGTAAAAGAGTAGTCCAAAATTCAGTGGGTTTAGAAATTACATTCTCAAGCACTTATACAACACACCGGGCAATTCCCTCTCCTCATTTGAAAAAGGATCACAAACAATTTGCTTAAATCACTTTGTAAACAACTGAGTTTTAAAATTTTCTTGAAGTTGAAATCACCACATTTTCAAAGTACTATGGGCACAGTGTCAAATGCACGCTACAGTTCGTTTGCCATTATTTTTAGCATCTTTCAAAAATCTGAGCAAAGGGAGGATTGTTTTTTCTTTATTTATATCTATTATTTAAGACTTATTTCTTATTTTATAAAACACATTTCAGGAAAGGCATTAACATATTATTACTCATAGGACAGGCCCTATCCTTACTGCAGTGTATAAACATACTTAGGAATGAAGAAATAGAGTGTTAAATCATATGTGCTTATCTCCTTACTGCAAAACTATAATCCCTCACATAGAAAGTTTTTCCCCAGCAGAAAACAGAGAAAATCATTTAGAATAGAGATTTTATCAATAGAGCTGTGTGGTTCTTTAAAATAAGATAAAAGGTGATTCAACAGTTTGAAACTTAATGGAAGAATTTCAACTTGCCTTCACCAGAATACTGGATACTTGCCCTATCTAAAGCCTGAAGACATCCCCATTTGGAAATTTCAAGACTCAAGTTTATAAATGTGCTTCTCTATGACTGCCTGCAGTATAGTAACATAATTGGAGCAGCAGTTTTCTGGGATCATTCCAGTGATGAGAATGGACCCAGTCCAGTGAAAGTTCAGTCTTTAAAATGTTTCTCTGTCAATCAGAAATTACTCCAGTGCTAATACATCTCTGTTCCCAGAAATGTAATTCCAAAGAAGTGGTACTTCCTATCTATAAGATATGAGCTCAGGTAGCAAATCAAAAATCTATCTCTGGAGCAGGGGGTTTACTCTCACTCTTTAAAATGAAAATTCCCTTTATTTTAGGTGATTTGTTTCTTTAACATTTACTTCCAACTCCTTGAGGGTCTAAAGTTCAGACTAGTAATAGTCATATCTGTCCAGTGGGAATCCCCTCTGCCCCCTCCATAAAAAACCCAAAGCTAATTTTAAACTACCTTTTTTCCACCCTCTATAAAGCTATTAGATGTAAAGCAAGTTAAATGGGATACTTTTATAGACCAACACACCTTCATCACTATATATTCAAATTCATAAATATATAGGTGTGTAAAAAATGTATGTATATATATATATATATATACGGGCCATATTTATAAAATATTTGGCCACGAAAACTATTACACAAACTTTTGAGTTTCACAAATCATACCAAACCACTGGCTATCCATTTTCTTTAGCTTTTTTTTTCAGGTCAGGAAACTCCACCAATACCAGTGACATCGATATTTACAGGTACTAGTTGTATTTCAAAGGCCAAAAAATCTGCATTACACTCTTCTACAAAAGACAGAGATTAATTAAACATGTGATTTGGTAGGGCCAGAAAAGTTTGGGTAGGCCTGAATATTGGGATCTTCCTGACAGCAATTACATAGACCGGACTCTAAGCTCTAGACTGTAAGTTCGTTGTGGGCAGGGAACGTTTCCACTAACTCAGTTGTATTGTTCTCTCCCAAGCACTTCACACAGAGCTCAATAAATACTATCGAATAATTGATGTAGCCTTCCCAAACCTGTGGGAATCAAATCTTTACAAGACCCGATCTTATCACGGAGTCTCTTTCTCACACTGTATACAAATAGGTATATTATAAATATATGCTGTGCGTATTTTTCTATATTTACAGTATATATACACATGCCACACTCTATTCATATTAACATTGAGGAACATGCAGATAAGCCTGCACACTGTGATGAAAGAAACATTTTGAAATGACGATCACTTGAGGACCCTTCCTTCTTTTGTGCAAAAATGCAAAAATATTATACACTTCATATTCTTTCAAAAAAAGAAAAAAAATCACTTCCCTCTATGATTCAGATTCCATTTTCTTTTATGAACAAATTACGAAATCTACTCCATTCACAAACTGGAAATATTTACAACTTCTTTACAACAAGGCATTGCTGAGGTTTCAATTTATGGCATTCACTAAGCATTCTGTCTTTCAGAACAAAGACATCAGTGGTTTATTGGCATTCTCATAATTTGTTCATTTAGACTGCATATGAAATGCAAGCCTTTTATAAGCCTAATTCACATGCGAGGCAAAGAGTTGCTTGTGCAGTACTTGAGTCCTATTTCTATTTTATAGATTCCATTTTCTGAAAAATCTTCACGAGAACAATCAAAAAAGTCTATGTAAAGTAGTAGAACGCTTCTGGAAAGCTGTTCAGCCAACAAATGGAGCTGATCAATGCAATCGGGAAAATCCAGGAAGAGAAATTTCAATTGTCAATTCTAAGAGGAAATTCGGCCGGGCCGCTCTGTAGTTTAGGAAATCTGGAAGTGAATGCCAGAATTGTGTCTCATTCCTTCCTAGTCCTTTGGTGTCTCCTTGCTGAAGAAAAACCTAAAAAAAAGTTCAAATCTTTAAAAACCATTATTACACTCTTCCATTATATATCAGCGGTGGTGCTCCATTGCTCATGTTGTCTGTCATTTCCTGTCATGGAAATAAAACACACGGATTAAAAGACATTCTTACAGTGTGAAATCCATGCCCTAACAGTGATGCACACCCCAAAATTTTGAGACGTTTAAACATGGGCTGAAATTTTTGTTGAATTGAAGGAGCTGACTTTTCAGGTAAATTTGGGGTGCGTAAATGGCTCTGGATTCCCAGGCAAGAGACTGAAGTCCTCCAACAGTCAATCAATCACTAGTATTTATGAAGCACTTACTATGTGCAAAGCACAGTATAAGGCACATGGGAGAGTACAGTAGACCTAGAAGACATGAGCCCTGCTTTCAGAGAACCCTCAGAGAAGCTGCTTGGCATAATAGATAAAAGCCTGGGCCTGGCAGTCAGAAGGTCATAGGTACCAATCCTGACTCTGCCACGTGACTGCTGTGGGCAAGCCACTTCGCTTCTCTGTACCTCAGTTACTTCATCTATAAAACGGGGATTGAGACTGGGAGCCCCACGTGGGACAGGGACTGCGTCCATCGAGATCTGCTCGTATCCACTCCGGCTCTTAGTACGGTGCTTGTCACATGATAAGAACTTAACGAATACCGTCATTATCATCATGAGGTGTCCAAACTTCCATCAGTACATTATCTCCTGGAATCCCTTCTTCCCACTCCTCTTCTTTTATTACCCACCTCTTCTCCCCCTTCCCCAAGTCCCACCACGATCCTCTGTTTCAGAAGTGCACCAGCTAGAAACAAGAGAGTGGTTCAGTCTCAGAATGCCCAAATCCTAGGCCTCTATATTGCGTCTATCAACAAAGGGGGTCAACAATGTCAACATCATTGGTAATTTTGAGAGAAATTCAGTGACTGAGGGAGACCTTCACAGAGCCACTAGACAATAACCAAGATGGTCTTTTGTGAACTCCTGATGGGTCTCTTCAGCAATATAACTTATGCAATAAAACCCTCTGAAAATGGTTGTAGAGACCAGCTTTGATATGCTTCTCCATAAGGAAAAGTTCTCTGGAGAGAAATACAAAAGGACATACGAAGAGGTCTAAAAAGCTGAAGACGTCCCACAAGGACAGTTTACAAGTGAGAATTTCTGAAGAGCTCTACCGGATTCGTGATGGACAAAGGGTTGATTGTTCATGAAATTTCCACATGAAATACATAGACAGTCGGGTCTCGACTTGACATGAAATTATGGTTCTGTGCATGGTGACAGTGAATTAGAGACATGATGCAGCATAGAATAAGCAAACTGTGACTCATCCAAACAGAAGGGTGTTTGGATGCCTGTACCCGGGCTGAATATTTTAAATACTCAACCATCTTCCAAGCTCCAATCTCTTCCTGGAAGTAGCGTCCGTGAATGCGGTACTTCCAGGAGTGACAATGTAGGAACGACCAAGGCTGATTGGCTACCGCCAAGACTTCCTCTGAAGGGAAGTCCTTCCTGCAGTGACATAACAACACGGTAACTCCCTAGAATTCGGCGTACCTTGTAGGTAACTCTGGAGTCGGGGGCACGACCGGGCAGCTGGGCAAGTCGGTTATTTCAATACCCCTCAATCTCTAATATAAATATAACAATTATACAATAAATATTGCACAAACAGAAACATAGAAAGCATGGCTAAATCACAGTAATATCAAAAAAAAATTACACAAAAAGAATCCTTAACCTAAATGAACAACATGTAATGAAATCTCTGCCGGCTGATATGTTAACACTGGGGAATCACTTGAAGTTCAATTAATATTTTGAAGGCATAGGTACAACTAACTTGAGATTACCTCCGTCATGTCAAGTTAGTAATGCCTCCTTACTTCGTTGGATTTTAGATTAAGGGAGATACAAAAATTCACCCAAAACTGCAGGATAATGCTCTGCCCACCTTGTGCCATCGCACTTTTTCCATTTTCCTACTGGGCAGATTGAGGTTGTGGAAAAGAAAGAGCTAATATGACACTTCCATTTGCTTGGGGGCTAGGCAGATTTATTTGTACAAAACGATCCATGTGATGATATCACCCTAGTATGGTTTTAGGCTTTGGAAAGGGGTACGTATCTCACTTTTAAGTGTCCTAGGACATATGGCTGAACTGAGGCGGACACTAAGAATTAGCTAAAAATACAAACATGCTGTGAAATTAGTCTTTCTGCTAGAGTAGGTTTCCCAAGACCTTGGGATGCAGCATGACTTAGTGGCTAGAGCACAGGCCTGGGAGTCAGAAGGACCTGGGTTCTAATCCCGGCTCTGCCACTTGTCTGCTCTGTGACCTTGGATAAATCACTTAACTTCTCTGGGCCTCAGTTATCTCATCTGTAAAATGGGGATTAAGATTGTGAGTCCTGTGTGGGACAGGAATTGTATCCAAACCGATTAGCTTGCATCTACCCCAGCACTTAGTACAGTGCCTGGTACATAGTAAGCACTTAACAAATACCACAATCATTATTATTATTAAGACCACTGAGAATGGACAGCGCAGCGTTGAACCAAAATCCAGGCACAGTATAGAAAGGATCGACCAAGGTCCGGTGAAAAATGAAGCAGTTTTCTGTTGATTTCTATTATAAATACCAAAGAGCAATCCTCTGGGTGTCTTTATTAACAGACTTTTAGGCCCCTACCTCTAATTTACATAACCAAGGAGCACCTCCTGCAAGTAAAGCCCTGAGGGAGAACAGGGAATTTATTAGCTCTCTAAAACGGGCTCTCGTGGGTACAGGAAGCATTCTGTGTGTTTCTTCTCAGCAAAATGCATACCAACCCAGTGTGATGAGGCAATCAATTATTTATGAAATGCTATATTTAGGGACTGCGCCTTTGAATAGAGATGCCATGGAGGAATCATGCTGGAAATGGATGTACACATGGAGTGCAAAGATACAGTACCTAAAAAAAAGCTCTCCCCAATATAGCGGGGGAATGCTCAGAGAGGTTGACAGCGTCTCATTTCCCAGAAACTCTTGCTCATAGAAAGCCGCAAGTGAATTCAGCTAGGACAGATTGCATGCTTCAGCACATGACAGTAGCTGGAGGAAGAGGCGCCCAACTCACTTTCTCAGCCATCTCATGAGAGTGGTGGAGCGAGTGCTCTCGTTCCGAGAACATCCTCCTTTGTTCATAGCTGGCTAGCCGGCAAGTGAGCCATGAAGAAAGGGTGCAGCCCCCAATTCCGATGCATGCAAGAGACATGGAGGCGAGGTGCAGGGAGTAAAGGGAGGAGGACTTCTTGGTCAGCGCCCGGAGGAACTGAAAATTCAGGATGCCTCCGATCAATCCGCAGATACAACAGGCTGAAAAAAGGATCATCTGGTAGGAAAGAAGAAAGGCCGTGTTACCGAGGAAGAAAACAGCGAACGCAACATAACGATTATTTGGACGGAGCCTCCTCGGAGGGCTAAAGATGGGGTTGGCAGCTCCGTATTTTCCAGCAAGATAATATTTTTAATTGATCAGTTGATTGTTTTATTGAGCACAGAGCTCTATACTAAGAGCTTGGGAGAGAATAGTACAATATAACGGGCAAGATAATGAAAGAGGAAGTTTTTAGTCAATTTTCCTATTCTACGGAATTTTCCAAGATGCACTTTCCTTTGCAGGAAGTGGGATTAAAATGCAAATTTGAACCCTCTCAATCCTATTTCATTTCAGACATTTCCTTCTTCTTTCATGACATACACTGATTATAATAATAACAATAATAATAAATATGATTATGGTATTCATTAAGCACTTCCTATGTGTCAAGCACCGTTCTAAGCACTGGGTTAGATACAAGCTAATCAGGTTGGATACAATCCCTGTCCCACATGGGACTCAAAGTCTAAATCCCCATTTTACAGATGAGGTAACTGAGACCCAGAGTAGTGAAGTGACTTGCCCAAGGTCAGTGGCAGAGCCGGGATTAGAACCCCGGTCCTTCTGATTCCCAGGCTCTTGCTTTAGCCACTCCCAGAAGTCAACTGGCTGCCTACAAGGTGGCACTGTGATGCTGGATTCTCAGTTGTTGGTAAGTGTAGTGACTCATCCTGAACAGAGCCCAACCACATATTAATCAAAAAAAAGTTTCATGCTGTATAGCCTAAGGTGAACCTAAAGTCATGCCTCAAATGGCTTTTAAGGCAACGATTTATTAAAACAAGATGTAGGCTGCGTTGCATGCTGAAATAATAATAATGCTATTGATAATAATGATAGTCTTTGTGGCATTCATTAAGTGCTCATTGTGTGCCCAACACTGTACTAAGAGCTGGGGTAGATACAGTATTTGAAGAATGACCATAGTCCAAGTCTCACATAGGGTTTATAGTCTAAGGGAGAGTGAGGACAGGTATTTAATCCCAATTTTACAGATGAGGAAACTGAGGTGCAGGGAAGTGATTTGCTCAAGGTCCCATGGCAGCAAGTGGCAGACCTGAGATTAGAACTCAGGTCTCCTGACCCCTAGTCTCATGCTTTTTCCACTAGGCCATATTGCTTCTCCATAATCCATTTACAGCAAACAACGTTTTACATCCACATACAGTACAAATAAAATGGAGTCAGAGGACCTGGGTTCTAATCCCAGTTCTGCCACATGTCTGCTGTGTGACCTTGGGCAAGTCACTTCACTGTGCCTCGGTTACCTCATCTGTAAAACGGGGATTAAGACTGTGAGTCCAACTTGGAACATGGCCGATGTCCAACCTGATTAGCTTGGATCCACCTCAACACTTAATATGGTGCCTGGAACGTAGTAAGCGCTTAACAAATACCATCGAATAAAATGTATACATCCGTTAGCAGATACACGTGGCTTCATGCTGCAGGTGAGCCTTATAGAGAGAGAGATGGACTGTCCTGACCTCAGAATTTTCCCTAGTCTCACCCACAACTAGCCTATTCTCCCTTGAACTAGCCACAACTAGCTACTGAGTCAGAAGGTCTACTGGGTGTAATCCTGGTGGGTCACTGTGCAAACTGCTATATCTGGGCTTCATCTATGGCACAGAGGGTGGTGGATGTTGTCCTGTTTTAGGCTCTGGGCAGTGTCAGATTACATTAAAAAAAATGGTATTCTTTAAGCATTTACTATGTGCCAAGCACCATTCTACTGGCGGAGATACAAGGTAATCAGGTTGTCCCACGTGGGGCTCACAGTCTTAATCCCTATTTTACCGGGGAGGGAACTGGGCACAGAAAAGTTAAGTGACTTTCTCAAAGTCACACAGTTGACAAGTGGCTCAGCTGGGATTAGAATCCACGACCTCTGACTCCCTTCATAAGGAGCAAGTCCCAAGCAGCAGTCGGAAACAGCAGAGTGTCTGTTCATCTAGCACCTATTTCTTGACCCACCAGGCCAGAGATTTCCTCATATGTTTTTCAGAGCCAGTGGGGCCTTGTCTAACACCTCCTCCTGTCCCACCCCAAACCTAGAATGTAAGACAGAAGCAGTGAAGCCAATAATCACAGGTTCCCAGGAAAAGCTCGCACTTTACACTGAGAAACCCAGAAGATTCAATTATTAATTTACTAGTAAGTGAGCAAGCATTCTCTAGAGGGGTAGGGAGGTAGTCAGTTCTATTTGAAAATATAGAACTTGTAGTTTTCTGTTCCTTCTACAGAGGTCAGTGGGGAAGATACAATTGTCCCCCTTTAAAAAGTGTGAGCATCGGGTAGGCTGAATTAGAGGCGTCACAGGCTGGCCCAGCCCACTAATGGCCATTTCCCCATTTTTAATAATAATAATAAGAAGAAGAACAGTATTTGTTAAGTGCTTACTATGCTTGGCACTGGTCTAAGTGCTGGGGTAGATACAAGGTAATCAGGTTGTCCTACCTGGCGCTCACAGTCTTCATCCCCATTTTACAGATGAAGTTACCGAGGCACAGAGAAGCTAAGTGGCTTGCCCAAGGTCACACAGAAGATGAGCGGGAGAGCTGAAATTAGAACCCAAGTCCTCTGACTCCCAAGACTGTGCTTTTTCCACTAAGCCGTGGTTTTCAACTGATCCATCTTTGAGAAGCAGCGCAGCTCAGTGGAAAGAACATGGGCTTGGGTGTCAGAGGTCATGAGTTCTAATCCCGGCTCCACCACTTGTCAGCCGTGTGACTTTGGGCAAGTCACTTAACTTCTCTGTGCCTCAGTTACCTTATCTGTAAAATGGGGATTAAGACCGTGAGCCCCATGTGGGACAACCTGATTAACTTGTATCCCCCCTCAGTGCTTAGAACAGGGCTTGGCACATAGTAAGCGGGTAACAAATACCAATCCGTCCTGTATCTGTGTGGGCAAGGAGTGGCAGAAGGTTATCTGGCATTCTTGAGAGCTATCAATAACCACCAATTGCCTACAACAGGCTCAATGGTTCTTAAACCACCAGGCCTGGATTAAGCCCTCTGAAAGGGGAACCCAAAGCCTCAATTTCCAGTCACTGCCTCCATCCTGGGATGGGTGAAGCCAGTGACATGGAGGTTGGAGTTCTGCTGGTTAGAGGTGAGCTTGATTCAGTCCAGGAGTGCCCACGCCTGACTTTCTGGGAATGCTACCTCAGGCGAACAACAGTTTCATTCATTGGTGATTGTCCCCAAGCTAGTGGACCTACAACACCCAGCGGTCCACGGGGACAGCTCTGTGGACCTTAGAAACCCTCAGCCTCGAATCTGGGCTCACTTCAGCTTCGAACAAGCTCATTTATGGGCTGTTTTGGGTGTCCAGATATTATTCTATGGAGCATAGGCTGGTGCAGGTCCCCAGATTCCCAAGGCAGGAACCTAACAGAAGTGGTCATGGGTTCTAATCCTGGATCTGCAACTTGTCTGCTGTGTGACCTTGGGCAGATCACTTCACTAGACCTCAGTTACCTCATCTGTAAAATGGGGATCAAGACTGTGAGTCTCATGTGGGACTGGTACTGTATCCAAATTGATGTACTTATATCCACCCCAGCATTTAGTACAATGCCTGGCACATAGTAAGCACTTAACAAATACCATTATTATT
This sequence comes from Ornithorhynchus anatinus, assembly GCF_004115215.2. NCBI lineage: Eukaryota > Metazoa > Chordata > Mammalia > Monotremata > Ornithorhynchidae > Ornithorhynchus > Ornithorhynchus anatinus. Next base: position 60,643,052 of record NC_041735.1, on the reverse strand, counting down.
ATTATTCATCCTTGACCTGTTCCTGGAACAGTCACTGCTTCTCACCATCACTGAAGCCTGGCTCTCCCCAGATGACACAGTCTCCCCTGCTGCTCTCTCCAGAGTGGTCTTCATCTTCTCCCATCCCCCCAGACTCTCTGGGAAAGGAGGAGGTGTTGGCTTCCTTTTCATGCCCCAAAGCTGCTTTTGCACTATTCCACCTTGCCCATCCTTTTCTTTCCCTTCTTTTGAAATGCATATCATCTGCCTCTACCACTCACTCCAGATTCTAGTAATGGTCATCCACCACCTCCAAGGTTTAGTGTCCAGCTTCTTTAACCAGTTTGATCCGTCACATTGATTTCTCACATTCTCTCTTTCTTCATTCTTATGTTGATCCTTGGGGACTTGGATATCCACGTAGATGTTCCTGATAACCCTTCCGCTTCCCACTATCTATTGCTCCTCATCTCTACTGACCTCTTTCTCCACTCCATCTCACCCATTCGCCAACTCAAACACACACTCACTTGCATCATCTCTAGCCACTGCACAATCTCTACCCTTGCCAACTCTGAAATCCCTCTATCTGACCACAACCTCCTCACCTGCCTTCTCTCCCTCACACCTCCTTTCTGCAAAGCCGTGCTGTTCCCCAACAGAGACTTCTGATCTTTTGACCCCAGCAAATTTGCTTAACTCATTATGCCCCATTTAGCCTCCATACCCAAATTACCTTCCCTTAATGACCAAATTGACGCTCTCAACACCCTCTCTACTGAACTCAACTCTCATTCTCCCCTATCTCTTTGTCAGTCTTGTACCACTAACCCACAGCCTTGGATCACCTCCACAGTCCACCTCCTTTGATCTGTGCACAAGCTGCAGAGTGCTGCTGGCGGAAATCTAGAAATCACACTGACTTTGTCCACTTTAGTTTGTCCTTGCATGCTTTAATTCTGCCCTCTCCTCCCCCTAGCAAAATTATTTCCCCATCCTTATTTACACACATCCCATCATCCTCACCAGTTGTTCCAGACATTTAACTCCTTCCTCAAATCTCCTTCCCCCCGACTTCTCCCATCCCTTGCGCCTAATGACCTGGGCACCTACTTTACTGAAAAAATTGACACTATCAGCCGTGATCTCCCTAAAATCACCTCTGTTTCTTCCCAGTTCCTCCCTGCTCCTGCACCTTGTTCAACTCTCCCATCTTCCCCAGCAGGCTCGCCAGAGGAGATTTCATACCTTCTCTCAAAATCCACCCCTTCCATGTGAACCTCCAAACCCAATTCCTCCCACCTTATCTAAGCATTTGCCTCCCTCCTTCTTCCCTCTCTAACTGCTATTTTCAACTGTTCACTCTCCAATTGTTCTTCCTCACTGCTTTCGAACATGTCCAAGTCTCCCCGATCCTAGAAAAACCTTCCCTTGACCCAGTGACTCCCTCCATTTATCACCCCACCTCTCTCCTACCATTCATCTCTAAAATCCTCGGTCGAGTTGTCAACACGCGCCGTCTCAAATATCTCTCCTCCAAATTCTCTCCACCCTTTCCAATCTGCCTTCTGTCCTCTTCACTCCACAGAAAGCTCCCTTTCAAAGATTACCAGTGATCTTCTTGCCAAATCCAATGGCCTCTACTCCATCCTAATCCTCCTCTACCACTCAGCTGCCTTTGACACTGTGGACCATCTCCTTCTCCTGGAAACATTATCCAACCTTGGCTTCATTGACATTCTCCCCTGCTGGTTCTCATCCTATCTCTCTGGCCGCTCATTCTCAGTCTCTTTTGTGGGCTCCTCCTCTGACTCCCACCCCCTTGCTGTGGGGGTCCCTCAAGGTTCAGTTCTGTGTCCTCTTCTATTCTCCAACTATACCCTCTACCTTGGAGAACGCATTAGCTCACATGGCTTCAACTACCACCTCTACACAGATGAAACCCAAATCTCCATCTCCAGCCCTGATCTCTCTCCCTCTCTGCAGTTTTGCATTTCCTCCTGCCTTCAAGGCATCTCTACTTGGATGTCCTCCCATCACCTCAAATTTAATATGTCTAAAACAGAACTTCCTATCTTCCCCGAACTTCTTATCTTAGAGAAGCAGCGTGCTCAGTGGAAAGAGCCCAGGCTTGGCAGTCAGAGGTCACGGATTCTAATCACGGCTCCGCCGCTTGTCAGCTGTGTGACCTTGGGCAAGTCACTTCACTTTTCTTGGCCTCAGTTCCCTCATCCGTAAAATGGGGATGAAGACTGTGAGCCCTACATGGGACAACCTGACGACCTCGTATCTACCCCAGTGCTTAGAACAGTGCTTGGCACGTAGTAAGGGCTTAACAAATACCAACATTATTATTATTATTATTCCCACTCATACCCTGTCTTCCCCTTGACTTTTCCATCACTGTAGGTGGTACCACCATCCTTCCTGTCTCACAGGCCTGTAACCCTGGCATTTTCCTTGACTCTTCTCTCTCATACAACTCACATATTCAATACATCACTCAATCTTGTTCCATCTTCACAACATCGCTAAAATCTACCCTTTCCTCTCCACGCAAACTGCTACTCTGTTAAACCAATTACTCATCCTACCCCACCTTAATTACTTTATCAGCCTCCTTGCTGACCTCTCTGCCTCCTGTCTCTCCCCACTCCAGTCCAAACTTCACTCTGCTGCCTGGATCATTTTTCTAAAATACTATTCAGTTCATATCTCCCAACTCCTCAAGAACCGCTGGGTGGTTGCCCATCCACCTCGGCATCAAACAGAAACTCCATCCCATTGGTTTTAAAACACTCAGCTCACCCCCTTCAGAGAAGCAGCATGACCTAGTGGGTAAAGCAGGGACCTGAGAGTCAGAAGAACCTGGATTCTAATTCCAGCTCCTCACTTGTCTGATGTGTGACCTGGGGCAAGTCACTTAACTTCTCTGTGCCTCAGTTAACTCATCTGTAAAATGGAATTGAGACTGTAAGCCTTATGTGAGACAGGGACTGTGTCCAACCCTATCACCTTGTACTTACCGCAGCTTTTAGTACAGCATCTAGCACATAGTAAGCACTTCACAAATACCATAATAATAATAATAATAAAAAACCTCCTAACTTACCTAGGTGATTTCCCACTATTTGAATCCAGTCTAGACACTTTGCTCCTCGAATGCCAACTTATTCACTGTACCTTGATCTTGTCTATCCTTTTATGGTCTCCTCCTCTGCCCCCCACTCCCTAACTGTGGGTGTCCCTCAAGGTTCAGTTCTTGGTCCTCTTCTATTTTCCATATACACCCACTCCCTTGGAGAACTCATTCGCTCACATGGCTTCACCTACCACCTCTATGCAGATGAAGCCCAAATCTGCCACTGATCTCTTACCAATACCCTCCCTCTCTTCTACAAATCCCTCTTCCTCCATATTCGACAGACCCCTGCTCTTCCCACCTTCAAAACTTTATTAAAATCACTTCTCCTCCAAGAAGCCCTCTTTTCCCTTAATAATACTCGTTAAGCATTTACTACGTGCCAAGCACTGTTCCAAGCCCTACTCCCTCCCCGTTTTGTGTTGCCAACATACTTGGATCTGTACATTTTAAGCAATCCTCAGGCTTACAGCATTTATGTACATAGCCATAATTTATTCATATTAATGTCCGTTTCCCCATCTAGACTGTAGGCTCCTTGTGGGTAGGGAAGGTATCGACCAGCTCCGTTGAACTGTACTTTCTCAAATGTTTAATACAGTACTCTGCACTCAGTAGGCACTCAGTAAAAACAAAAGTTTTTACTGAGTGCCTACTGAGTGCAGAGTACTGTATTTTAACATTTGATTTTTGCCAGCATAAGGAGACCTTCGATTGGTTACAGTACTGGTGTCTGTTTATTGGTATATTGTACTCTTCCAAGTTCTTAGTACAGTGCTCTGCACACAGTAAGCACTAAATAAATACTAAATGAATGAATTGAATGAATAGTGAGGTACAATTGACAGATGCTAAAGTGGGCTTGTGGAGAGAACATTGGCCTGAGAGTCAGAGGACCTAGGATCTAATCCCAGCTCTGCCACTTGCATGATGTGTGATTTTGAGCAAGTCACTTAACTTCTCTGGGCCTCAGTTTGCTCATCTGTAAAATGGGGATTAACAACCCATACTCACTGCTTCTTAAACTGCGAGCCCCATGTTGGGCAGGGACTCTGTCCAATTTGATTATCTTATATCTACCCCAGTACTTAGTACAGTGCTTAGCATATAGTAAGCCCTTAACAAATACTTACAATTATTATTATTTTGTGCTATTTAAAATACTCATCAAGCTCTTCCCTTGGGTGACTTTATGCCAACATCTCACTGGTAAGGGCTTATATTTCAGTCATTTTTCAATGAAATGAATAACATTTCATGTACAGGAAAGTTCATGACAATTGACCATTTCCATCTCTAGACATCTACAATTCAAGAACTTACAACGCACAGGATATTCAGTGCAAAACTTACGACAAGTCCAGACTTTTTTTTGGCGCAAAATATTCCACATATGCCACAAAGCAGAAACTGCAAAGCAAAACAAATACCAATTATTCCATATTCACAGGTAGCTGAAGACCTTATAGCTTACAGATTAATAGGCAGCAGTAACTTCATCTACAGTTAAATTCACAATTGTTCAATCATGTCAGCCATTTTATTCTCAGTCTCAGATCCCAGAATGTCTCAACACTCACACTAAACAGACTCATTTAGGAGAGAATGGGTTAAGAAATGTTTGAAATATTAAGTCTTATGAAAGTGGGTTTTCCTTTGAAAAACTGCATATAAACCAAACATAATTTATTAGTTTTATCAATGGCTTTGAATGTCTGTAGGATTTGATTTGATAAGTGAGTAAATTGGACCATTGTGTAATTGCGATGCTCAAAAACATTCCAGATGTTGAAAGTGTTTAGTTTTCCAAAAACAGCCACTATTTGTTTTTTAATGCCTGTATGCAACAATTAATAAAAGATTGGTACTATATCAGCAAATTATTTGGATAACTTAGAGATAAAAATTCATTCATTCATTCATTCAGTAGTATTTATTGAGCGCTTACTATGTGCAGAGCACTGTACTGAGTGCTTGGAATGAACAAGTCAGCAACAGATAGAGACAGTCCCTGCCGTTTGACGGGCTTACAGTCTAACTTTGATATCAATTATCTGGATATTTCAGAGAAAAAAAATAGCTGAACTATCCTATATTTGAGTCTAAACCAAATTATACCTCAAAGCAGTTTATACCTCAACTACCAGGTAATTTCTTCATGAGGAATAGGATCCCCGAATGCAAAAACAAAAAGAAAGATTGGAAACCCAAACTGAATTCCAATGCCTTTTTGATGCCATTTCATCTCCAAATTCTTTTTTTAAATGCAACAATGCACTGATGGGCTGCATTAAGAAGATATCATTGGTCAACAGCTTGTCTCGAAAGTACTGTTAATCTTAAACTCATTTATGCTGTATAGAGGCTTTGGGCAGCTGAAAGGGGAAAAAAAAAGCAGTATGAAACAGAATCATTTTCAAGTCTTGGTGTTTCTGGACAAGGTTGCTGGAGTCAGAACCCTGTTGGCAGGGCTGTGAAGATTGGAAGAAAATAGTAGAGAGTTGATGGACTGTTTCTGTGATCAGGTGCTTTCCCCTATGGTTCTGAGGCAGAAAGATATTTTCATTAGGCAGAAAGACATGTTTTCCCAAAGGACTCTTTCAGGCATTTTCGCAACCCCTGTTCACTTATTAGAAAATATTTTCCAACATGGAAAGAGAATAAATTTTGCATTCTGTGTGAACATTTGCTGTGGAGACATTTCCAGAATATCCACCTGGGATTTCTCTTTTAAGAGTTTGGAGTATATTTCAAGTTACTTTATGAATAGTTAATACGTTCAGGGCAGTGAGGATGAATCCCTTAACTCACTTAATTTTCCACATGGTACCACATAGCTAAAATTACCTTAGTTCTAGTCCCAGGATTATTCAATGAATGACAATGAAGAACATAACAAAGACTGTAACCAGAAGACAAATAAGATTATAGACATTAAAAAGTCTGAATAGAGATCACATGCTGAAGCAGCTGGAAATTCAGCTAAATGTTCATATAGCTACAGGCTTGAATCATTTATGTTATAAATTCTTCTCATTCCTAATTCTCCTATTAAAAACTTGCCTTTTTTCAGTGCAGTTAAATCTTCCTGGGCTTGGTTATGGAAGATCCACATCTATTTTGGCAATCTCTTTCATGCATTTGGACGTGTTGATTTGGGGATGATTTTCATTGGCTTGAATCTACTGTAAGGACAGCCAGTAAATAGGTTTCTGGATGACTCTAAAGTTCTGCACTGTTGATACTTTATTTACATCCCTGAATGCTGGGACATAAGGGTGTCTTGGAATGTCCACCAAAGGATTGCTCTCTTCGCATGACTCATTAATGATTGTGGACCAGGTATCTATGCACTAAAAGATGGCAGACCAGAAGATACCAAAGGGAAGCTGAGTGGCTTAGTAGATAGAACATGGGCCCAGGAGTCAGAAGGAGCTGGGTTCTATTCCTGGTTTTGCCACTTGTCTGTTGTGTGATCTTGGGCAAGTCACTTCACTTCTCTGGGCCTCAGTTTCCTCATCTGCAGAATGGGGATTGATACTGTGAGTCCCATGTGGGACAGGGACTGTGTCCAACCTGATTAGCTTGTATCTACACCAGCACTTTGTACAGTATGTGGCACATAGTAAGTGCTTAAAGAATACTATTGGAAAAAAAAGGCTAAACCCGATCATTGCCAATAGAACTCATATAGCCTTTTGAGTCCTGTAGGCTGTAAACTCCTTGTAGGCAGGGAATGTGTGGAGATGGTTCAGTTGGAAGGCTTGTGTTCTGTTTCCAATTCTGCCATTACGGAGAGTTACCATATTCCACCATTTCCAAGATGAAACTAAAACTTGACTTCCAGCTAACCCATTGTATCAGGGACACTGGAGGTGGAAGCAAGTGATCCTATTTCTCCCTTCTCACCTTTCAAGTAGGAAGGTGATATTACTAGATTGTAAATTACTTAAGGGCAAGAATCTGTCTACCAATACAATTGTACTCACCCAAGTGCAGTGATCCCTTTGCAGGAAATGTTCAGTAAATACCACCAATTGATAAACTGGGCCCATTGTGATCAACCCTTGAAGAGGCCTCTTACATAGTCCCAGGCAGGAAGGTGGTTGACTCTTTGGGTTGGTTTAGAGATTTACCTTCTCATTAAGTGAAGGGAAGCACTATACCTTTCCATCCAATGAAGATCTTGGTCATGATCTCTCCAGGAGGAAGTTCCCCTCCTACAATACCATTTGGAGAACAGAAAGCCAACTTCCCAGAGTGCTGGCCTGCTTGCTAGGAAACCACATGACAACTCACCACCTGCACTTTGCTCACTAGACTACTGACCCCATTCACTTCATTCATTCATTCATTCATTCATTCATATTTACTGAGCACTTACTGTGTGCAGAGCACTGTATTAAGCTCTTGGAAAGTACAATTCAACAGCAAAGAGAGACAATCCCTGCCCACAACAGGCTCACATTCTAGAAGGGGAGAGACAGGCATCGAAACAAGTAAACAGGCATCAGAAGCATCAAGTGCCAAATGGCAGAGGAGGAATAAGAACCCAGGTTCTCTGAGTCCCAGCCTCTTGCTTTTTCCAGTTAGCCACACTGCTTCTCTGATGAAACTGTAGCAATTCCTCATAATGGAGCCCATTTGATTCCACTTAAGATTTAGTTAACTCTCACATAACTAACTCCATTTGCAAATTTCAGTGGAATGGTGTAACAGAATTCTAGAGGTAATATTTCACCCTTATTAAAAGTATTTCTTCTTCAAAGGTCTATGCCAAAATTCACTCATTAATCTTCACCAATGGACTGAGATAAACACACTGTAGTAACCCAGTAGGTTCGGTGAAGGAACATTTTTCTTTGGGAAGAATCAACTCTCAGAACCCAAACTAGGAGTTAAAATATCCTGCTTCCCAATCTTTTGACCAGACTGGCATCATGACAAATCATTTAAATAGCTGAAATCAAATTGTCTAAACTACTCAAATTCTTACAGATTTTAGCAATAAATTAGCTTAAGAGTAACATTAAACAATCAGTCCATAGTACTTGTGCTTGGCACATAGTAAGTGCTTAACAAATAACCATAGTTATTATTATTACTTGTTTCTACTGGCAAATAGTTGTGAAGATCTCAAGGAAGTGTTATTTTACCTTTTTAAGTGTTTTGGGGGGGATAGGAGGATTTTTTCATGACTAGGGAATTTAATTTCAGTTGCTTTTAGATGATTTATTGTATATCCCCAGAGCACTGTATCATATCTTTATTATTTCCTGCAAATTTGGGTTATAATTCTATCATTTATGAACTTTGGGGAAATTTTCCTCAATCTACACCCAAGTGCTTTTGTTCAGAGCTTGAATCATGTCTTATCTGCCTTTATGGTTTTTTTTTTATTAGCAATGCATTGTATAAACCCTTGCTGGCCATTTTTACCAAATCATCCAGGCACGATTTTGCTTTTCCTCCTAAGAAAAAGTCATAACATGCAAGATTCAAACTCCAGGGCTTTTCTTGTTTCAAATTCCTTTGCCTCATTTAAAGCTATTCATTATTCATGGCTGCAACAGAATTGAGGGCTCTTTGTGAATGAAACTCAGTTTTGGAGTTTTAGGGCAGTTCAAAGAATAGGCCAAATATTTTGCAATTCAATCTATAACATTCTTTTAAGTTAGGACATAGATATAGTTGCTTTCATTTTGTAGGTGAGGAAAAAAAACCAGAGAGTGAATAACCTGATTTCTCCAGTTATGCAGTTAACAAGAGGAAGAGAAGGAATTTGAATTCATGGCTCCTGACTCTCTCTGTCTTTGCTTATATGAGATCTCTGCTGTATTTCCAACTTTCTAATCTGTTATTTAGGATTATGAATAATTTGGCATAATGGGAGGAAAAGCACTAGCCATGTGGCTTAGTGGAAAGAGCCTGCGCTTGGGAGTCAGAGGTCATGGGTTCTAATCCCAACTCCACCACTTGTCAGCTGTGTGACTTTGGGCAAGTCACTTAACTTCTCTGAGCCTCAATGACCTCTTCTGTAAAATGGGGATTAAGTCCTTGAGCCCCACATGGGATAACCTGATCACCTTGTATTCCACCCAGTGCTTAGAACAGTGCTTTGCAAATAGTAAGCGCTTAACAAATGCCAATATTATTATTATTATTATTATAGGAATGAACTTGTTGGATCATTTAGCCCATCCATGCAACCAAACAGGGAAAGCATGCCCGCCCCTGAAAATGCATTTTCCAGTTCTCCTATGTCCCAAGACCTATGGGGGAGTGTACTAAGTGGAAGAATCGATGTAATCATCAGAGCACAATTTTACTAACTGGTAATTTTGACTAATTGGATAGATCAATAGCAGAGTTAAATGTTATGTCTTTTTACCTCTCTTCACAACAGTATCGGAACAAGAACAATGCCATCACTGGGTCAGACTGAAAGGTCATCCATCCCAGGATTCATACTCCAAGAGGGCAACAGGATGCTCAGAGGGACAATATAATTGGTTACCATCTTTGTAGCACACCATAATGAATAGTCATGAACCATTTAAATTCCTATTCTCTCTCCCTCCCTCAAGCACTGATTACAGACCACTCATCTGTGTATTTATCTAACCCCATTTCGAATCACTATTATTAAAGTGAACATAACCATTGATGAAACAGTAATCAATTATTGAAGCAGATCTAATGTATTTACTGTTGATGTGCTGAAACTTGGCTGCATGAATGTTGGCTAATGAGATTTTTTTTGGCTATGGTACTTGGTCTTTCAACTGTTCCAGTCTATCTGTCCCCCGAGTGGGGAGAGTGTTTGGATAAGATATTTAATATAATCTTTGGACAAGCCCCTGACCTCAGACAAAGTTAAGGTGGCATTTTTTAAGCACTTACTACGTGCCAGGCATTGTACTAAGTGCTGGAGTAGATACAAGTTAATCGGATTGGTTATGGTCCCTGTCCCACATAGAGCTTACAGTCTTAATATCTGTGTTTTCTCTGATAGTTCTACCTTCATGGGTTCTTGGATTCTAAATTGTTTACTATCGCCAACATCAACTACTTGAAATCCACGTGGACTAGTCGACAGAGCACAGGCCTGGGAATCAGAAATGCCTGGATTGTATTCATGGCTCCTCCGCGGCTGCTGTGTGACTTCAGGCAAGTCACTTAAATTATCTTTGCTTTAGTTAGCTCATCTGTAAAATGGGGATTAAGACTGTGAGCCCCATGTGAGACCTGGACTGTGTCCAATGTGATTAGCTTGCATTTACCCCAGGGCTTATACAGTGCAGGGCACATAGCAGTCAAATACTATAATAAAGTAGTTCTATTGAATTGTCTAAATATCTTTACTTTTCTACTAATTATCTCTATAATCATTCATTATTTATAAATATTTTAAATCCATTTTCCTCATGAGAGTATAAGCTCCTTTTGGACAGAAAATGTGTTTTGGCTTCTGTTGCACTTTCTCAAGTGTTTTGGAGAGCACAATGAAACCAGTAGGTACTCAATAAATAAAGTACCCACTACCATTGCTGGTCGACCTTATAAGGAAGTTCCTTTAATTTGTGGATGAGATTTGTTTAGTAGTGGTGAATGAGAGATGAATCACACCATGATTTGAAACTTGAGACCAATGATTTCCAATCACTGGCCCTAAAATCATTGGTCTGGAAGAGCAACTCAGAGACATCTTTTAATACCATTCTCCTGCCTTCAGGCTGGTAAACTCCTTGAGTGTAGGAACCTTGATTTTTACTGGTACTCTCTAGCACAGTGCCATGCACCCAGTGAGTCCTTGGTGAATGAATTAAAAAGATGAAACAAATACCTGGCTCTCCCCAGTTCTATTAGAACGTGAGTCTTATATGGGTCAGAGATTGTCCCTCATTCTGTTATCTATATCTACCCTAGTTCTTGGGTCAGTGTGTGGCACTTGGGAAGTGCTGAATAAATGTGATCACAATAATAATAATGATAACAATAACAATTCACAGTACTTATGTACATATCTGTAATTTATTAAATTATGTTTATGTCTATCTTCCCCTTTAGACTTCTAAACTTGTTGTAGGTCGGGAATGTGTCTGTTATATTGTTGTATTGTACTCTCCTAACCGCTTAGTAAAGTGCCCTGCACACAATAAGCCCCCAATAAGACTGATTGATTGATTAATAATTAGATTGATGACAATCTAGCCTACTTTAAATCTATTCCACAACTTCCCATGTAACCCAACTCAACTGTCCCTAGGTAATGCAAACAACTGTCAGAAAATCCTTCCAATCCTTCATGGCAGCTCACCTAAATCTTGTATTCTGCCTTCAAGCCTGTTTCCTCTTGTTCATCTTCTGTCGCTAGCTATTCACTCTCCTCTGTAAAGCTGCCCTTCATCTACTGGAAGAACATTATCTTCTTTCCCTTCAATTACTGGTCTCTTTCTTCCAGACACAAAAAGATAGAGCCAACTCTGATCAAGAGTTTAATCAAGCTAACTTCAAGATTGAAACATCAATCATTGTATTTTTAATCAATTATATTTATTGAGCATTTATTGTGTGCAGAACACTTTACTAAGCACTTTGGAGAGTACAACACCACAATATAACTGACACATTCCCTGCCCACAGTGAGCTTACAGTCAAGAGGTATTTTTCATAAATGTGGTTTAGAGGGCTACTATGAACACTGGTAGCCGGTTAAAAACCAATATTTTCTAGCTACCTTTATTCCACTCCAGTCTCTGATTCAGGAATTAATAGTGTTCATTTCTAAAGGTTTTGTTCACAATTCAAAACGTTAAGTGTCACAGAAAACAGAAGTGTTTCAATTAATTTTTATCCCAATCATCTGACCTAAGAACATGCTATTATGTATTAAAATATATAAAAAGCCCCGGGAGCCTTTGCCTAAGGAGACTGAGCCTACAAAGAGAAATGCCTATAGATTAACAGACAAAAAACCAGTGGCCCGTCCCATCATCCCTACTCGGTCAGACAGACAACACTAATAACTAATAACACTAATAACCAGTCTAAGCAGCAGGATGTAGTGGAGAGAACATGGGCTTGGGGGTCAGAAGGACGTTGGTTCTAATACTGGTTTTGCCACTTGTCTGCTGTGTGGCCTTGAGTAAGTCACTTCACTTCTCTGTGCCCCAGTCATCTCATCTGTAAAATAGGGATTGAGATTGTAAATCCCTCCTGAGAATGGGACCGTGTCCAACCTGATTTGGTTGTATCCACCCCAGGGTTTAGTACAAAACCTGGTACATAGTAAGTGTTTAACAAATGCCATAATTTGATTCACTTGCACCCAGATAAATTATATAAACAAGTTATTTATTGTTTGATAAGGAATAATGTATTCTAATTCCAGTGTACTCTCTCAAGATCTCAGTATAATGCCCTGAACAGTGAGCTCAAAACTAATATAAAAAGCACAGCATCTGGCTCTAATGAGGGAAGAAACACAATATGACAGTAGTGGGGATGACACAGAATGTAGTTAGTAAATGACACCTAACAGTACCTAATACTTGCCAATGGAAAGTATATTCCTCTGAAACCACACCTCTTCCAGGAGATCTTCCCTGATTAATTCCTCTGCTTTCCCCCTCTGGCTCTCGCCCCTTCTCACCATCTACTTCAATATTTCTTTGTCACTTCAGCCAAAGAGTCTTTAGCATTTAAGGATTTGGATGCTCCTGACTCCACCCTTCCTCCAGTACTATCCAGAACACATCTTCAAACTTACTTGTATTTTTTTTTTTTTGGTGGGGGGGGTGTATCTTGTCTTCCCCACTCGATTGCTAGCTCTTTGAGGGCTGGGACTGTGTCTAATAAATTTATTGTTCTCACCCAAGCACTTAGTTCAGTGTTCTGCACCAAATAAGTGCTCAACATATTACTGATTGATTCTAAGTGATGGTCAGGACTGGAGATGGTTTATATGGAAGTTTGGCTTCTTCCTGAATGCAAGTGGAGCCAATCAAAATGATGATCCATAGAGTCTCACAATAGTCTTACATTTAGAAATCACAGTTTAATGGTTTGAATCTATTTGAGCCCAATCAACTGCTCATTAGTTCATGCAGCCCCACCCATGCTTAAGGATTGGATCATTACTTCTTTGATCTTTGAAAACAAACCTTTCTGTGTTTGGGTGTGAGCAAGCATATGTGTGTATTTTATATGTGGTTAGTGAATGTATGTGTAGGTAAATGAATGTATGTACGTGTATGCAAGCATGTGGGTAAGATGTACCTTATTAAAGGCACAACTTCTCCAAGAGACCTTTTCTGCCTAAGCCCTAATAACATTTTTCCCTACTCCCTTCTGCATCATCCTGATTTGCTCCTTTTATTTGTCCCCCCTTCCAGCCCCACAACACTTATGTATATATCTGTAATTTATTTATATTAATATCTGTCTTCCCCTCTAAACTATGTGTCTGTGTATTATTATATTGGACTCTCCCAAGCACTTAGTATGATGCTCTGCATACAGTAAGGGCTCAGTAAATACAATTGAATGAATGAAGGGTGCACATCTATGTAAGCTTGAGTTATGTTGCATTCTGCTTCCCCAAAAGCTAAGATCATAGGTCAGTTAGTAAATGGGGCTGCTTGGAGGATACATGGTGGGAAGGAGAGAAGTGGAAGGAGGAAGGGTTCAGTGTTTGTGCAGCAGTTGAGCTTCTAAGGACACCTAGGAAAAGATTTGGAGTAGTTCCAGGATGCCAACCCCATTCCTGTCTATTCCAGCACCTCCCTAGTTCCCAGGTTGGCAAACACATGAATCAGGATTTCCAGAGTAGAAGTACCACTGGGACTGAATTCCTCCTATCCCCACAACCCTGGAGTCCTTAGCTCCAGCTCAGATCAGGAGCCAATCAATTAACCAAACAAAGGTATTTATTACACAGCACTGTGCCAGGCACTGTACCACTGCTGCTCCTGTCTCTTTCCATCCTTGGGGGAATCCTGACAGCAACAATGTGAGCCTCCTGCCATTTTGGAGAGCAAAAACATCACGTGCCAATCACGACCCAGTGATTTCATAACTGAGGAATCTTGGAGCAGATGGGAAGGTGTCCAAGGTTGCCAAGCATGAGGCTTTGAGAAAGAGCCTGCCCTCTTCATGTTCAAAACTTCGGCAGCTCTCGGATGGATGAAACCTTAGCCTCTGAGGAGCAATGACAACAGTTCTGCTGGATGCCCTAAATATCTGAAAAGCTTTTTGTTCTTTAATAGGGCAAAATCTCCCAGGATATTAGATCTGATGTCTTCTTTCCCCATCTCGAGTCCTCAAAAGTAATCCTTCTCCTTGATCCGAGAAGAATGCACCTTCCTATTCAAGGGAGGAGGTGAGACCCCCAAGAACCCAAGAATCAAATGGCTACCATCAGTCCCCCAAAGGTAGCTAGGGGAATGGAGAGCTAGGTCTCCACAGGCTGATGAGGAATTGATGGAAGCTTCTCAAAAAGAGTCAATGAGGCAGGAGGGAGGGAGGGGGTACAAGGGGGATTGTTCAGTAAAGGGAGATCTCAGGATGCAATTTCAGCAGTTCCCTCCTTTCTTTTTGGAAGAGAGGAAATAGTACAACGAATCGCAGAGAATTTGCAAGATAACAAATCCATTCCCTTCCTTTTGGATGAGACCACATCTACACTAACTCAAACTAAAGCAACTTTCCTGTTTTTATGGAGGATTCCACCCACAGCAACCAACTCCAGTGTTTCATTTCTACTATCAGGAAGTTTTAATACTAACAGTTAATAATAATGGTATTTGTTAAATGCTTACTATGTTCCAGGCCCTGTACTAGGCACTGAGGCAGATACAAGCAAATCAGGTGGGACACAGTCCCTGTCCCACGTGGAGCTCACGGTCTCAATCCCCATGTACAGATGAGGTAACTGAGGCACAGAGAAGCAAAGTGACTTGCCCAAAGTCACAGAGCAGTTAACTAGCAGAGCAGGGATTAGAATCCTCATATTTTCCCAAAACCAATCAAGTTACAATCTAAAAGCCTTTCTTCTTCTTTGATGTCAGTAAAGAACAGTTGGCCATGGTCCTCTGTAAAATTGTCCAGAACTGGGTAGCAGGGTATTATAACAAACAACAGAACCTATTCCTCAGCCCAAATAAACCCAGATTCTAAGAGATCTTATTTCCCAACTGAAATTTTAAAACTTTCTTTGAGGCTAAATTCTATGTTGTCTCCCCAACTTTGAGACTCCCCTTTCACATGGGTGCCAGCATCTGAAAGATCAAATTTCCTTTTCTGATAAGAAACAAGAACAGGGATTGAGAAATCCTTCCTCAGCAGCACGGAGGAGGATCAGCACTTTGCCAACAATCATTAAGGCCCTAGGTAATGAGATTCCAAAAGTGCCTTGGAAAAGCTTAATGGGATCCCACCCAACACTTCTTCCTATATATCATATTCCTCTTGAAAGCGTTGGGCCAATGAGTGAGCATTGTTTCACTTTCCAGTTAAACGCAATGTAATTATGATTCACAGCAAAGTAAAGAGTGGGTGGTTGTCCCTTCAACTTCCCAGCCTGTATTTCATCTTTATGTGAAGTAGAGGTTTATTATGCTGTGCACTTAAAACACACCTTTGTTCAGGAAATCATCCTGATATTGTTCCCCCCCGTGCTAAAGCAGATTAAATATTGGGATTTTATTGTCTGTTGGGTAAGCAAAAAGAAAATGGAAATTTGATAGAAAATGAAGGGCTCTTTTGTGTTGTAAATTGAACATAATCAGATTCCTTAAAATGTCTGCAGTTGGCAAAATGCTGATGATAAACAGAACTCTCACTCTAGTGTGGCTTTTAATAGTGTAGCTTTGCAATTCAAACATTTTAGGAATATATGCTTCAAGGCGGGAGCCGACATTTCATTATTACGTGGTTATTTCCTGACAGACCAGGTTTCAGCCAATCTAAAGAGACTGAATGGACAGCTGGGTTTGTCATTGGATGAGGTTTAATCTTGTTTAAGTGAACACAGGCACTGGTTACAGGATGCATTTGATTCCCTGCAGAGTAATCCCAGCACTAGCTGAGTTTAAAGCCCAGTCATCATTCCCCTTGTAACACCAGTAACAATAATAACAACAATAATAATTGCAGTATTTAAGGACTTACTTTGTGCCAGACACTGTACTAAACTCTAGGGTAGATACAAGATAATTGGGTCTTTTTTATGGTACTTGGTAAGCACTTAGTACGTGCTAGGCACTGTACTAAGAGCTGGGATAAAGACAGGCTAATTAGGTTGGACCCGATCCCTGTCTCAGGCAGGATTTACAATCTCAATTCCTATTTTACAGGTCAGGTGGAGGCTGAAATGGGGTCTGAAGAGAGGAGATGGGATCTGAAGGGAGGTGAGAGCAATGGAAATATCTACTCGGTTGCCCTCATTCATCCATTCATTCAATCATATTTAGTGAGCAGAACACTGTACTAAGCACTTGGGAACATACAATACAACAATAAATAGACATGTTCCCTGCCTACTTCACTGCCTTGTACCTATGGCAGGTGCCTTACTGGTCAGACTTGGCACCTAGTTGGGTTTCCTATAGCAAGACCCTAGGAGAACTAGAAAAGCAGAGAGTTCTTCTGAATCCTCACGAGTACACCTCCAAAGCCAGCCAAAACAGGCTTTCTATCCAGCAGCCCATTAGGAAAGTCAGTTCCAAGTGTCGACAAGATGAATCTTTGAACAGAGAGCAAGAGCTCATTTCCCAAACAAAATCTCTCAACAGGACAGTTGGTGTGAGCGATCTGTTATGTGCAGTGGAAAACATTATTGGACAATCACTCAATGTCCAACAGCCCCTCCCTCCCTAAAATCCCAAATTTGGCTGCTGAAGAGGCATTCACTCTCAGATTAGCTGCCTCTGCTGGTCCAAACCTAAACAATTCTCCACTTGCAGCAGCAAATGTTACTGCAACTTTCTCTTCCACTGCTCTGACAGACCACAGACAGTGGAAAAAGGAAGTGTTAGACACTTCAGAGGGCCCTTCCTTCCACTTCACTTTTGTACCAGATCCATGCAAATCACTTCCAGGTGCTGATATTCAGTCACCAATTAGCTTTTGGATGAGAGCCATCAGTTTTCCAATCAACCTCATCTAACCAAGGTAGTGAACATAGAAAATGGAAGGAAAATGCTCACTAATCTAAGTGGGATGATTTTGACTCAGTAGATATGAGTGGGGACACTTTATGGTGATAGTCAGAATTCAGTTCTCCTAGATTCAAATTACATCCAATTTATGTTATTTATTAAGCACTTAATATGTGGCAAGGTTTGTGATAAATACAAGATGATACAAATTGATCAAATCAGGAACAGACCTTGTTCTACTTTAAGAGGCAGAGAGAAGAGGTATCTTATCTCCATTTTACTGATAAGGCTAAGAGAGGTTAAGTAACTTGTCTGAGATCACACAGCAGACTGGAGCAAAGCTGATCTGAAACTTGGGTCTCCTGACTCCCAGGACTGCTTCTGAGCAAGGTTAACAGTGATTAGCAACCCTGCTTTGTGGGTGGTAGCTCAAATCTGGGACAGAAGGAGCCAACGTTTCCTGAAAGGAAGTGATTCTTGGGTCCTGTCTTCTGACATTCCAACTACCGGCATTACCTCCCCCTGATATTCTTCCCTCATAGCACTTAGCTGCAATCTGGCTTCAAGTTTATAACAATTAGAGCAAAGATTTCTTAGTCAGATGTCTGTGAGTGTAAATCCTCTTATCCATTCCTCACCATATGCCAAGATTTGCCCCTGTCCCAGATTCCTCAAAATAGATGTATGACAGTTTCTCCTACGTGTTTCTAGAGACTCAAGATCTCAAATATGCTTGCTTGCTATATTTCTGAGCAGTACTTTACCCATGCAATGTTAGTTATTTTCACAGCCTTCTCTTTGTGGAAGGAAGGACAGGGAGGGAATGATTAGGTATTATTACACTGATTTTCCTTTAAGGATCTTTGGGCAAGGGGTGATGAATATTTCCTCTCAAGGACTCTACTCTTTTTTTCCCTACACAAAGCAGTGTTCCACTGAATATGGTCATCTGCTGGTCTCTGTCTGGATTCCAAATCCTCCAGCCTCCCTGAGTCCAAGATAATTCATATGCCAGTTGCAACTCAGAGCCAGAGGGCATCTCCAGTTGGAGAATACAATAGCTCCCTTTCCACCTGAATCAAAGAGTCCAACAGAGGACTGAAAGCCATTCTTTTTTATGGCGAGTGTCATCTAAGACAGAAAGGGGAGAATCGAGCTGAATAGTCCACCCTTTAGAAGTAGAGGACCTGGGGATAGAACCATCCCTCAGCATTGTACTAATCTCTGGAGTAAGTACAGCAGAAGAAAGGCACATGATCCTGTCCTCAAGGACCTTATGAGCTAAAGGATACAGAGAATGCTAGATCAACTCAACAGCACAGCTGGAATTAAAATCTAACATTCCTAACTTGAGTTGTCCAGACTACTCTGTCCACTGACTTTTCACTCAAAAATCCACTTTATTGGTTTTCAACTCCTATTCATGCTATACTGATCAAATAACTCGGTTGCCTTATCTCTACCTTTCATTTCAGTCCCTGTGTTTGGCACTTTAAGAGTAGGTACCTCAGAAACACACCCACTTGGATTACGTGGTCACTAACCTTCAAGCCAAATTATAATTGCTACATTTGAATCGAAAAGAAGTGCCAGTTACTAGCTTAAACAAGTAATCAGAGAGCCAGCCACATTATTACTTCATTTCTTTCATTTTAAGTGAATAAGTGTAAGCTGCAGGCTTCCTTCTGAATAAAATGGAAATTGGTATGCATGGAGTGATTTTCTCCATACATTTACAACTGTCTTCTTAGAACTCGCCAGTTAATTCAGCATACTGTAATCAGGGCTTCCCCAAACAGGAATAGACTAGAGTGAAGGATTTCATATTGGGTGGTGGATCCATGGCTTTTTGACTGGGGCAAAACCAATTCTCATTTCTAAAACAATTTCTGAACACTGACTGTCCTGTTTCACTAGCATTCAAAAAGAGAGAAGATTGTGAACAGCCCATGTAGGCTGAATTTGGGATTGGATGGAAGCCACTGAATTTGACGCATGCAGACATTTCATGACTTTGATTCCAAGCCTCCTGATTGGCTGGAAGGCTGCCTGATTAACACCTCATGGTTGTCTTTTACAGTCCCTCACTTCTTTTGTTTGAATGTAACATAATAATGTTAATAATGCTGGTATTCGTGAAGCACTTACTATGTGCACCAGGCACTATACTGAACAATGGGGTGGCTACAAGCAAATAGGGTTGGACACAATCCCTCTCCCATGTTGGGCTCACAGTCTCAATCCTCATTTTAAAGATGAGGTAACTGAGGCACAGAGAAATGAAGTGACTTGCCCAAGGCCACACAGTAGACAAGAGACAGAGGCAAGATAGAACTCATTACTTTCTGCCCAGTTCTGTCTACTCTACCATGCTGCTCCTCAAGAAGTCAATCGTGAAGCTTGTTTCTTTGGGTCTTTCTGTTTTCCTCTAAAGCTAAAGGAAAGTATTTCTCAACCTGGGGTCTGTGGGAGACCAAACTTATTCTGCAGCAGAGAGCCCAAACAATAATTCCACCATCCTCTTCCCCCTCCCTCTCCCTTCAGACATGAGATAGATGATTCAGAGCCCTGCTGTTTTTAAAAGAGGTGATTATGTTAACTCTTGCTAAGTGGAAGGCTGAGAGTGAGAAGTTTAACTTCCCTCACTTCCCTCTTTAATCCCTAACAATTTTGGCAACTATTTTCTTAGTAAAATAGAAACCATCAGGTGTGAGTTTCTCCATAGGGAAGCAGCGTGACTTGCCTGAGAGTCAGAGGACCTGGCTCTGGCTCTGCCACTGGCTCTGCCTCTGGCTCTGCCACTTGACTCTTATGTGACTTTGGGAAAGTCACTTAACTTCTCTATACCTCAGTTACCTCATCTGTAAAATGGGATTAAATCCTACTCCCTTCTACTTAGGCTCCCATGGAGGGCAACCTGATTGTCTTTTATCTACCTCAGTGCTTAGAACAGTGCTTGGTACATAGAAAGGGCTTAACAGATAGTATGATTAATAATGATGTGCCTCCCTCATTTCTGCAATGCCCTCCTGGCCCCATGGACATATTCTTTTCCTTCCTAGCTTCCTCTTAACAGAGCTCCCACTTGCTCTCAAAACCTACTCCCACTTTCTAAATGCTACAGATCCTACTGCGGAATTTGTTAAACACTTACTATTGAGCCAAACTTTGCATTAAGCCCTAGGATAGGTACAAAATAATCAGGTTAAACAGAGTTCCTGTCCCAAGTGTAACTCACAGTTTAAGTAGGAGGGCAGAAGATGTACTGAAGCCTCATTTTACAAGTGAGTAAACTGTGGAACAGAGATCTTAAGCAACTTGTCGAAGGTCACACAGCAGTCAAGTGGTGGAGCTGGGATTAGAACACAGGTCCTCTGACTCGCAGGCCCATGCTCTTTCCACTCAGCTATGTCACTTCGTACAAATAATTGCTGCAGTTATTCAAACTCTCACCTCTTCCAAACTCATAGTAGTTGTACCTTTGCTTTCCCTTTTCTAGTCTCTAGTTGATATTTTTTAAAGGTGATAAAATCTAATACTTCATCAAAAGCCAGAGAAGGAACCAGAGACAGAAGTAGATTTAGGAATTAAATGTCTTCTTTCTATTTCATGACCATCAAATGATAATAATAATGTTGGTATTTGTTAAGCGCTTACTATGTGCCGAGCACTGTTCTAAGCGCTGGGGTAGACACAGGGGAATCAGGTTGTCCCACGTGGGGCTCACAGTCTTAATCCCCATTTTACAGCTGAGGTAACTGAGGCACCGAGAAGTTAAGTGACTTGCCCAAAGTCACACAGCTGACAAGTGGTAGAGCCGGGGTTCGAACCCATGACCTCTGACTCCAAAGCCCATGCTCTTTCCAGTGAGCCACGCTGCTTCTCTAATGATGGAGTCTGTCTCTCCAAATGAGTGTTTGAAAAAATATTTTTGAAAATTATTAAATTATCTATGGTTTTATTGCACCCCCGAATACAATGTGATACTTGTATGTTTCTGCTGTTCATAGGAATGAGAATTCCAGGGCCAAACTCTGAAACTTATAGATTTTGGTGGTGTGAGAATAGTGATGAAAGAATTAGGACAAATTTACATGGCTCAGAAAAAGATTTGACCATAGTAGTATGAAAAAGGTTTGACCGTAATGCGTTAGTACAAAGTGAGATTACTAGACTACACATAAATTCGATGGGGCAGGGCGATGTGACTGTTTATTGTTGTATTGTACTCTCCCAAGAGCATAGTACAGCACTCTGCACATGGTTAGTGCTCAATTAATCCGAGTGACTGACAAGTGACTGACATTCACCCCCCAAAAAACTTTTCCACATTCACCCCCCAAAAAACTTTTCCTTAAAGGCTCCCTGGAAGCAGCATGGCTTAGTGACAAGAGCACAGGCTTTGGAGTCAGAGGTCATGGGTTCTAATCCCCACTCCGCCACTTGTCAGTTGTGTGACTTTGGGCAAGTCACTTAACTTCTCTGTGCCTCAGGTACCTCATCTCTGCAATGGGGGTTAAGACTGTAAGCCCCTCGTGGGACAACCTGATTACCTTGTATCTATCTCAGCTCTTAGAACAGTGCTTGTAAGCACTTAACAAATACCATCATCATCATTATTATTAATATGTGGTGATTCCATTCATTCATTCATTCAATTGTATTTATTGAGCGCTTACTGTGGGCAGAGCACTGTGCTAAGTGCTTGGAAAGTACAATTCTGCAACAAAGAGAGACAATCCCTGCCCACAATGGGCTCACAGTCTAAAAGAGGGGAAGACAGACAGCAAAGCAAGTAAACAGGCATCAACAGCAGCGTTGACCAACTAAACAGCTCAAGATTGTGTCTGACCACTTGATGGCAGTAGGTACCCATTCAAATACGAGGATAGCGCCCAAAAAATTCTGTCCTCGTCTCTAAAAACAAAAGAGATTGACCCTCACACTCTTGGAACGTTGTCATTCCTTCCTTTCTCATCCTTTAGCTTCTTTTTTTTTTATTTCTTTTTTTATTTCCTCTCTCAGGTCTGCAGTTTAATATTTCTCCCTCTCTTCCATTCAATGAGATCAGAGGATGGGAGAATCTGTCCTCGAACTTTCCTGTTTATCTTTACAGTTTGGAAAGTGGATAATTTAGAGGAGGCCCAAAGGAGAACAATGGAAATTATGATGAATTTGGGAACAGAATCTGTGGGAAAGTGTGTGGAAATTGAGAAGAGAAGATTAAAATGCAATTTCAAGGTCAACTAATGGTGCAATCAGAGAGGAAAGGCAGTTATTTCATTATTTATAGTCATATCTGTCTTCCCCTCTAGAGTGTAGGCTTGTTGTGGGCAGGGAATGTGTCTACCAATTTTGTCAGACTACTCTCCCAATCACTTAGTACAATGCTTTTCACACAGAAAGTGCTCAATAAATACCACTGGTTGATTATCTACTGAAGAGTTTGACAGGAGGAAGGTGGGCTTCCCTAGACTCCAGTTTCATCCCCTCTGAATCCTCTCCTTAGGAGCTTCAGATGCCAGGCTAGTTCTGCTGGCATTCTACACTATCGGTTTCCACCCCTCAATGATAGCTTCTGGAATATAACCCTTCTAAGGGCAGGAAAATAGACTAAAACTTCTCTAAATTGATCGATTAAAAGTTTCTTTGCAATTCATTTTTCTCTGTTTCTGTAACCTAAATTAGTTCATTTTGGCCTGAGCAGAGAGCACTACTTGATGTAGCTTTATAAGGAGGGGCAAAAAAACCTGGATGTAGTAAGCACTCAAAAACTACTGTTGATTGATGACTGCTTGGTTGCCAATAAAGGAAGTCCATCCATCCTCATCCACCTGGGGCATAATCAGTCAATCAATTAATCATATTTATTGAGCACTTACTGTATGCAGAGTGCTTACTGTGTGCAGAGCACTGAACTAAGTGCTTGGGAGAGTGCAGTATAATGGACACAATGAGCTTACAGTCTGAAGCACAGAGAAGTGAAGAGACCTGCCCAAGGTTACACAACAGGTACGTGGTGAAGCTAGGATTAGAACCCAGGTCCTCTGACTCCCAGACCCATGCTCTTTCTACTAGGCCATACTATTTCTTTGCTTCTCTGGACCTCAGTTTCCTCATTTGTAAAATGGGGGTTAAATACCTTATTTTTTAGACCATAAACCCTATGTCAGGGACTGTATCTAATACAATTATCCTGTATCTACCCTAATGTTTAACAGGGTGCTGGCATACAGTAAGTGTTCAACAAGTACCCCAGTTATTAATATTAAATTCCATTTCTATAATTCAGTGGTGTGTAGTACACAGTTTTGTCCCTAGTGAATGTGATACATCTTCACATTAAGAGGTTCCAGTACATTGTCTACTCTTTAACACATGTCCTGTGTTCCAAGTACTTAATAAAATCCCTTAATAAATCCTGACTACAGTTGTTTTCACCATGAAGCCCATCCTTAAGAAAGTTGCTAGTTCTCCTTTTGCCTGCCCAGTTTTCTTTGACACTCTGCCTCTCTGCCGCATGAGACACCTCAGGTTTTAATTAACTCGAGAGAGCTATATTCCCCAAAGTGAATGTCTTTTCTCTCCTCTTTCTCCTACTCCTGCTCCTTTTCCTCCTCGACCTATTGACATTTACCTACGCAAAGCTTTGCTAATGAGTCAGATGTCATCCTCATCCCTCCTCTCATGCCAATATATTTTGAGATCGAATATTCTCTAGACACAATATACTTCACGTATAGATGATATTTTTACCAGCAGAACAAAGGTGTCCCTTGAAACCTCCTTGAGGGCAGGGATCACTTCTATAAACACTAATCAATCAATCAGTGGTATTCACTGAGTGCTCACTGTGGGCAGAGCTCTATACTAAGCACTTGGGAAGTAAAATACTACATAGTTGGAAGACCTGATCCCACCCCAAAAGGCACTAACATTCTACCAGGGGAAGCAGACATCAAAATAGGTTTGCTTAGTAGAGTGTTCTGCAAACAACAGCACTTACTAATTTGTTAATTGAATAGGATCACTGCTAACATTAGTAGTAGCCAGCTGGTTTTCCATTGACCTGGACACCTGAACCAAGGGCACAGTGGAATTAAAATCAATTTTCTAGATATGTTTCACTTCAAAAATGAAAAATATTTAGCACACCTCAACTGCACTTAAAAAAAAATCTTGGAATTAGAATTTGGAAATTGAAATCTACTTCCTAGAAACTCCGAGGATGAAATATCTGGATAAACCTTTGGTACATGATGTCTCAATGCCTGCCCAGATCTGCTCAGTGGCCAAGGGACTTGCTACCCGACACCTGGGACTGAACAAATTAATACATTTTTAAAAAATGAAGGCAGGAGCTATCACCTTAAAAGATATGCTAGGATAGTCATTTCCTATCCTACAATAGCTGTTTCAACCACAACATCACTGAGGCCTTTAACAGAAAAACATGCCCCACAGGGAGAGAATCAGAAGAAACTTGAGTCACAAGGGCCCCTCTCCCATACAGGAGGAACTAAGCATCAGTTGACAAACTCCTTAAAAAATAATAATAAAACGTTATCGGAACCTTACGCAACCACAGAAAACAATTAAATTAATAGACACTAATGAATAATATCACACCCTTTAAAGCCACTCATTCCTCTGGACCATAAGTGCATTAGAGGCAGGGAATATTATCAATTCTGTTGTATCGTACACTCCCCAGTGCTTAGTATAGTGCTCTGCACACAGTAAGCACTCAATGAATGCCATTGATTAATTGTCTAAATAATATTAACTTGACATCCTATGGTTCACTTGCCAGGATACATGTGGCCCTGATGGGGTGGGACAGAAGATATCCTCTCCTCCCTTCTCTCTTTCTACCGCCCACCCCGCACGCTCCGCTCCTCTGCCGCCCACCTCCTCACCGTCCCTCGGTCTTGCCTATCCCGCCGTCGACCCCTGGGTCACGTCCTCCCGCGGTCCTGGAACGCCCTCCCTCCTCACCTCCGCCAAACTGATTCTCTTTCCCTCTTCAAAACCTTACTTAAAAATCACCTCCTCCAAGAGGTGTTCCCAGACTGAGCTCCTCTTCCCCCTCTACTCCCTCTGCCATCCCCCCTTTACCTCTCCGCAGCTAAAGCCTCATTTTCCCCTTTTCCCTCTGCTCCTCCACCTCTCCCTTCCCATCCCCACAGCACTGTACTTGTCCGCTCAACTGTATATATTTTCGTTACCCTATTTATTTTGTTAATGAATTGTACATCGCCTCGATTCTATTTAGTTGCCATTGTTTTTACGAGATGTTCTTCCCCTTGACGCTGTTTATTGCCATTGTTCTTGTCTGTCCGTCTCCCCCGATTAGACTGTAAGCCCGTCAAACGGCAGGGACTGTCTCTATCTGTTGCCGACTTGTTCATCCCAAGCGTTTAGTACAGTGCTCTGCACATAGTAAGCGCTCAATAAATACTATTGAATGAATGAAAGATATCTTTCTGAGGGCAAGGATACAGCTCTACAAAGAAAAGCATATCAGAATATTAGCATAGGCCCATTAGGCATGATACTGAGTCACTCTGAGGTAGGAAGTGCGCTGTGATTCTGTTGGCATGATATTCTCCAGGAGCCAGTCCAGAAGACTGTGGCTAGGATTTTGCCATCATTTAAGAGTAGGGCAGTACAGTGAGAAACCACAGTTCAACAATTTACCTTCCATCTTGATGATGGTGATGATGGTAGGATCTTTGAGGTTCTAAAGAATCTTGAGGACAAGTCTGAGTAAGTAATTGAGCAGAATACCTCCTCCAGGCTTGGTGATTAAGCACATCATTTGGTCGATCACTTAATGGACATGCAGGGTAGAGAGTGGGAGAGTGACAATCCCAAGGCTGACACTAGAAATTGGACTGACCTGGGCTTGGCTGGAATTGCTTCTGAGTACTGCGTGGTTCAGTGGAAAGAGCACAGGTTTGGGAGTCAGAGGTCATGGGTTCGAATCCCAGCTCTGCCACTTGTCAGCTGTGTGACTGTGGGCAAGTCACTTCACTTCTCTGTGCCTCAGTTACCTCATCTGTAAAATGGGGATTAAGACTGTGAGCCTCTCATGGGACAACCTGAGCGCTTAGAATAGTGCTCTGCACATAGTAATCGCTTAATATATACCAACATTATTATTATTATTCTTATTACTGAGAAGGGTTTTAAGATTCAGTCAGCCAGTCAATTGTATTTCCTGAGCACTTACTGTGAGCAGAGCACTGTATTAAATGCTTGGGAGACTACATTACAACGATAAACAGAACATTCCCTGACCACAACTAGCTTACAATTTGGAGCTGAACTGCTCATCAGGTCAGCAGTCTTACCAGCTAGTTAGAGTGAGCCCACTCAGGGTTCTTACTCCTGGGAATTTCTCCCCTCTCTCGAATCATCCACCCAGTCCCTGCAACTTTTGAAGATTTTTGCTGCAATGGCTACAGGATTTTAGATAACTGACTGCTAACTTTCCCCTGATTGTCTGAATACTGGCTATAAAAAATCCTAAAGGCTGAAAGATATTTCAATGAACCATGACAGCTGTGATTTGTAGAAAATAAGGCTTACCAGAGATCTTGTGGTGCTTTTACTTCAGTTCTAAACCTTAAAGAACCTAATGCACACTGTTAAAGCTTGATCATTTCTGGTTAGAGAAAAATTCTTTTTTAAAATTTACCTTTTAGCCAAGAAGAAATTGTACTGAGACTAAAGCAGGTAAGGGTTTTTTCCATTTACCATTTACCAGAGAAGTAGCGATCCAATTTTTCAAAGGTGGGGCCATGCTTTGAGAAAAAGCTTAAGAAGAGACAGTGGTGGTTCAGGACTAGCACGGACTCCTAATTATTCAAGAAAGCAGTCCTGACCCAGTGTTAATGGTAAAGACTGGCCTTAGTCATCCCTGAGGGAGATCTCAGAATCTACTGGAAAAGGTCCATCTGCAGACTATTGAACATTTGGGATGGTTTCAGTTCTCTTTCGTGCATATACAGAGCCATATATTTCTTTCTCCTGGGTTCAGCAATCATTAGACAGTTGACCTAAATTTCCTAATATTGTATTGGAGTCAACCAATTATTTAGGAAGCTGCATACCCATAGATCGTGTTTCTTTTCAGTAGTTACCTAAGCATTTGAATGGAACTTGCACAAAAGGTCTCTATTTCCAATACAACACACCATCTGTTTTGTAGATAAAATATTTACATTTCAATTAGCCAAGAGATCTTCATGGAGAAATTTGATAGGTATCGACCCAAGATTTGGCTATTCTGTCAAAAATGAGATTCAGATTGAATTAGAAGGTAGCAACACATTTCTCTGACTGTGTCCAGTTTATTGTTCAGTTTAAGATTCCTGCTGACTCCACCTAAGGGCAAAGTGGAAAGAGTAAGGATAGTGAGAAAGTATAAGTGGACAAGGATGGGTTTTTTTCTGAAAAACATTACATATAGGATATTTTAAGATGTTAAAGTGCTATATCTTTCTAGATATTAATTTTACACTTATTCATATTTATTTTCTTTTTTTATGAAGCCTTTGGAAGCAACAGCACACCGCCAAATAGGAGAGTATATATGTCTTCATGTAAATGATTCTTTAAAAAAACCAAACTACTTGTAATTGTAGTTTGGATTCTTTGCACTTTTCCTGACTTGCTCTTGGAATCACCACATCATCCCAGAACTTTTGATCTCTTCCTGAATACCAGGAGCAGTCTGGGTCAGTTGAAAAATTAGTTTTCTTCTTCAAGTGCCACAGCACTACCTGATTCTGGAGAAGAAATTTCAAAATCTTCAGACAAAAATTGTTTCCAGGGAATAACCCATTAGGAAGGAAATTCTAGAAATTAGATTAAAGAGCTTCAGTTTAAATTTGAAAAATGCTTAGTATAGTGCTCTGTGCATAGTAAGTGCTCAATAAATACCACCTATAATTAAAGTCCTTTTCTTTTTCTTTAGGCTGAGAATGTTTTTGTGTGGATTGTTTTGGAAAGATTTGGGTCAGTAGCTGAACAACTGAATTTTTAAACCATACATTTCTAATCACCTCATGTCAATCTATTTCTAATCCCCAAAACTCAGAGAAGGAATAGCCTATTCCCGGAGGGGCAGCAACATAGCATGACTTAGTGGCAAGATCAAAGGCTTGGGAGTCAGAGGTCGTGGGTTCTAATCCTGGCTCTGCCACTTATCAGCTGTGTGACTTTGGGCCAGGCACTTAACTTCTCTGTGCCTCAGTTTCCTCATCTGTAAAATGGGAATTAAGACTGGGAGTCCAACGTAGGACAACCTGATTACCTTGTATCTACCTCAGTGCTTAGAACAGTGCTTAGAACAGTGCTTGGCACATACTAAGCGCTTAACAAATACCATCATCATTATTATTATTACAGATTGCCCTTCTCTTCTGAGAAACACAAGGCCAAGAAAAACTGTGGGGCTCAATCTCTGAAAAGCAGGTCAGTCACGCAGTAAGGAGGTTGTGTTAGGAGGGCAATGGAAAGGTTGAATTTGCCAAAGGGAGCATATTGGAAGTGGTCTGTTCACTTGGAAAAAGGAAAGCAGGATTTTAGTGGAGATGCCAGAGAAATAGAGGTGCCACATTAGACCAAGCTTTGGTTTGGTATGAATAGATAGATAGCCAGCTCACTATTTAGTCATTTGTTTATGAGAGCAAATGGGATTGTCAAAAATAAAAACACTGTGATTTGAGAAGCCAGCAATTTGCAGAGCTTCACATATTGAGGACTGCTTATCAAACACAGTTAAATTGATGCCATGATGATTCTGGATCATCTGATCATCTGGATCATCTAAGCATGATTATGCTTAGAATTCCTTAACTCCCATTCTCTCCTAGACCCCCTCCAATCTGGCTTCCATCCCCTCCACTCTACCGAGACTGCTCTCTCTAAGGTCACCCATGACCTCCTTCTTGCCAAATCCAATGGCTCCTACTCCATTCTGATCCTCCTTGACCTCTCCGCTGCCTTTGACACTGTCGACCATCCCCTCCTCCTCCATACCTATCTCACCTTGGCTTCACGGACTCTGTCCTCTCCCGGTTCTCCTCTTACCTCTCTGGCCGGTCATTCTCGGTCTCCTTCGCTGGAGCCTCCTCCCCCTCCCATCCTTTAACTGTTGGAGTTCCTCAAGGGTCAGTTCTTGGCCCTCTTCTGTTCTCCATTTACACTCACTCCCTCGGTGAACTCATTCGCTCTCACGGCTTTGACTACCATCTCTACGCAGATGACACGCAGATCTACATCTCCGCCCCTGTCCTCTCCCCCTCCCTTCAGGCTCACATCTCCTCCTGCCTCCGGGACGTCTCCACCTGGATGTCAGCCCGCCACCTAAAACTCAACATGAGCAAGACTGAGCTCCTCATCTTCCCTCCCAAACCCGGTCCTCTCCCAGACTTCTCTATCACCGTGGATGGCACGACCATCCTTCCCGTCTCTCGGGCCCGCAATCTCGGTGTCATCCTTGACTCGTCTCTCTCGTTCACCCCACACATCCTATCCGTTACCGAGACCTGCTGGTTTCACCTTTACAATATCGCCAAGATCCGCCCTTTCCTCTCCACCCAAACAGCTACCTTACTGCTACGGGCTCTCGTTATATCCCGGCTAGACTAATGTGTCAGCCTTCTCTCTGACCTCCCTTCCTCCTCTCTCGCCCCGCTCCGGTCTATTCTTCACTCCGCTGCCCGGCTCATCTTCCTGCAGAAACAATCTGGGCATGTCACTCCCCTTCTTAAACAACTCCAGTGGTTGCCTATCAACCTCCGCTCCAAACAAAAACTCCTCACTCTAGGCTTCAACGCTCTCCATCACCTTGCCCCTTCCTACCTCTCCTCCCTTCTCTCTTTCTACCGCCCACCCCGCACGCTCCGCTCCTCTGCCACCCACCTCCTCACCATCCCTCGGTCTCACCTATCCCGCCGTCGACCCCTGGGCCACGTCCTCCCGCGGTCCCGGAACGCCCTCCCTCCATACCTCCGCCAAACTGATTCTCTTTCCCTCTTCAAAACCCTACTTAAAACTCACCTCCTCCAAGAGGCCTTCCCAGACTGAGCTCCTCTTCTCCCTCTACTCCCTCTGCCACCCCCCCCCTCACCTCTCCGCAGCTAAACCCTCTTTTCCCCCTTTCCCTCTGCTCCTCCCCCTCTCCCTTCCCATCCCCTCAGCACTGTACTCGTCCGCTCAACTGTATATATTTCCATTACCCTATTTATTTTGTTAATGAAATGTACATCACCTTGATTCTATTTAGTTGCCATTGTTTTTACGAGATGTTCTTCCCCTTGACTCTATTTATTGCCATTGTTCTTGTCTGTCCGTCTCCCCCGATTAGACTGTAAGCCCATCAAACGGCAGGGACTGTCTCTATCTGTTGCCGACTTGTACATTCCAAGCGCTTAGTACAGTGCTTTGCACATAGTAAGCGCTCAATAAATACTATTGAATGAATTCTGGACTCTAAGCTCATGTGAGGCAGGAACGTATCTACCAACTCCGTTATACTGTTCTCTTCCGAGTGCTTAGCCTAGTACTCTGCATACAATAAGACTCAATAGATGCCAATGATGATTGGATGTTATAATTATATATATATAATTGAATAAATAAATACACCACAACAATCTGGAGAACTGAGAAAGAAGAATATTAACTCTTGAAAGATTGCAAGGGGCCTAATGGAAAGAAAAGGGGTCTGGGAGTCTGAGAACCTGGATTCTAATCAGAGTTCTGCAGCTTGCCTGTTTTCTGACCTTGGTAGTAGTCACTTAACTACTCTGTTACTGATGAGGTAATTGAGGCACAGAAGAGTTAAGTGACTTATTCAAAGTCTCACACAGTTACTTCATCTATAAAATGGGGGAAAATACCTGATTTCCCTCACTCTTAGACTGCAAGTCCCACGTGGGACAGGGACTGAGCCTAATCTGATTGTAGTTTATCTACCACAGCGTTTGGCACACATTAAGGGCTTAAATATTATCATTCTTTTTAATCTAAAACGTGAAAATAGTGAACTACACTTCTTTGACTCTCATTTCTTGATTGCATCTTGTTCATCTTTTAAAGATCAGGAAGTCCATTTATACCATTTTTCTCTCTACAAGATTTTATTTTCTTTGCCCTTTATTAACAATCTCGGAGATATTTTAAAGCCATCTCTCATTTTCCCCCTCAGCTGGAATGCTAATGCAAAAATGGGATGCACTCCCCTCACCAAAAGATAAACAGCCAGGTACACTGGAGTAGTGAAAATTA
Organism: Ornithorhynchus anatinus; assembly: GCF_004115215.2. Classification (NCBI taxonomy): domain Eukaryota; kingdom Metazoa; phylum Chordata; class Mammalia; order Monotremata; family Ornithorhynchidae; genus Ornithorhynchus; species Ornithorhynchus anatinus. The sequence continues at coordinate 60,611,465 of NC_041735.1, read as the reverse complement.
CCTGATCTGCCCCATAAACAGATTGCCTTGAACTATGCCTGGTAGCCCAATATTTGGAAGAAGTAAAAAAAAAAAAAATCCCAGGACTTGATGAGCTGAAAATACAAAGATGAAACACCACTGATTGTGTATACGGGTTAAAGTTGGTGATGTCATTGACCATCTCCATTGAAAATGAAATCCAAGCGGTCTGGTAAAACACTAGCAGGGGGAGATTCAGAGTAAGCCAAACTAACAGACCTGGCTATTGAGTTAAATTACCAAGTGGAGCAAATGGCATGGGAAATTTCACCAGTGGAGGTAGTATTACTGCTACTTATTGAACTCCAACTGATGCAATGCAAAGTGCTTAGCACAGTGAGGAAAAAGAACTGAGACTAAGGGAGAAGAAAAGGGAGTGAAGCTTTAGAAGAGCAAAGCAGTCTTAAAAAGAGTGAGTATTTGACCAAGCAAACTTCCAAACTCCCATGGATCTCTGACACACACAATCTGTTCAGTGGATCAAGCTCCAAACAAAAAGCCCTCTGGCAGGAGCCCAAATCCTCTAGTACTCAGAACAAATTTCACTTTCTACTCAGTACCGTTCCTTCACATCTCCTCTACAGCCTCTCTTTTAAATGTCATGAGGTTAATGCGTTATGTATTGGGTTCTGTTCTGTATCTGTTTTCATCCTTTTTAAAACTTATCTGATCATATTGTAAAATTGTTAAGAGGAGGGATTATGAATGCCAACTCTCCTGTACACTCCCAAGTGCTTAGTAGTTGCTCTGCACACAGTAAGGGCTGAAAAAAAGCTACTGATGAATCCTATTCATTCTGACCAATTCATGAGATCTCTGGTTACTGGATTCTTTATACCATAAAAAAAGCCAAGGGAGATTAAAAACTCAGTTAGCAGAATTCAACACAAAGGAGCTGATTTTGAAATAAATCCACCTTCTAATTGCTCTGAAGAATCTTTGAGGTAGTCTCTGTTCTCAATAACTATTTCATTTCATAACACAATGCTACCACTAGTCTCAACTAAAATTCCATTCTTCCCAGGTTTCTATTCCAGGCAACAGATGCTTGGAGAACTGGGTGTCAGTTGACCTCCTGAACATTGATCCTAACGATAATGGATGTGACTATCTCCAGTCAATCAATCAATCAGTGGTATTTATTGAACACTTACGGTGTGCAGAACACTCTCTTAAGTGCTTGGAAAAGTACAACATAAATAGAATTGATAGACACGATCTCTATCCACAAGGTGTTTATAGTCTACAAGGGGAGACAGACATTAAAATAGATTAAGGATAAGGGAAATAGGAGAGGATAAGGATATTTGCATAAGGGTTGTTGGCTGGGTTGAGTATCAAAATACTCAAAGGAGTACAAAGCCAAGGGCATAGTTGAGCAGAGGGGAGAAGGGGAGGGGGAGGGACAACCTTCATCCATGAATTTATCCAAACTCCTCTGACAGTGCTGATATTTGCTGCCTTGTTCGTAAGGAGAAACAAGGGAAGAAAATGAGAAAACAGCACTGAAAACAGAAATCATAGCAGTGCTACAAGGGTCAGCCATTTGGTATCCCACTGTGGGCAGGACTGTGGCCAGAGAAGAAGCATGGCCTAGTATAAAGAGCATGGGTCTGGGATCCAGAGGACCTGGGTTCTAGTCCTCACTCCACCACCTGTCTTCTGTGTGACTTTGGGCAAGTCACTTAACTTCTCTGTGCCTCACATACATAAATTGAGGCATAAGAACATGAACCCCATGTGAGACATGGATTGTGTCTACTTAGATGATCTTGTATCTACTCCAGCATAGTAAGCACTTAACAAATACCACTAAAAAAAAAAAAAGAGAGAGACTGTTTGACCTGTATTAACTTAGTAAGCACTTAACAAATACCACTAAAAAAAAATAGTAGGACCTGTATTAACTTTTTCAGCTAAACACACATTCATCAGTGAGCTTCACCATCAGTCGTGTCTTCTTCCAATACAAAAAAAAAAAAAAACCCACACAGCTTCCTCAAACAACAAATTCCATATGCTTACAGCTACACAGGGATGATAATTTCATTTACTTTTTACCTATCACCTTCAAGCTTCAAGTTTCTTCTCTTGTCCTGGTGTTGGCTGAATGAAGATTTGATGAACACAATTCCATATTCACCCTATTCACATACTTTATGATTTTCCCCACATTAAAATCAGTCTTTCGTGTCTGCTTCATATTCTTTTTAAATTATACCTCCTTTTGGGTATGGTTACAGAGCCAAAAAAAAAAGCACTTTTTTGCTAGAAAGAAAGATTTCTAAAGTTGAGTCGACATGACTAATCTGCATTATTCTTTAGAGTGTGTAGGCATTTTTTGTGCTAAATACAACTGAATAGATGTACATTTTCAGCCTTATTTGAATGTACCATCAGAAATTCAATTATAGACAGATTATTTTCAGTTAATTCAGGGAGAGCTGAATTTGAATCTCATTTTAAAGCCAATGAGCAATGTATCTAAAAGGTCCCCGCTTGCAGGATCTATTGTAAAATAAAATGAACTCATTTATGCAGGTACCGCAAGGGGATTGAAACCCAATATTCTGAGCTTTACACTCCTGAAATATTCCCCATTAGGAGTGAAGGTTGGTAGTTGATTTTTTTTGAGAGGAGAAAGTGCACCCTAGTGGGAGATAACCCAGAGACTAGGTTCAGGACTCAATTTTCTCCGAGTTTAAACCATCCATTTGACCCTGGGGGCCAAGAAAGGGAAAACTTTATTCTGCTTCTCCTGGTGGGAGCAGCTGTGACAGGAGAAGGATTATCCTGAGTGTCTCTTCCTACTAAAGTCATGTATGGGGTAAGTAGTTGAGGAATAGAATCTGGGACTGACCCTAAAAACGGTCAGGCAAAACTCAGTAAACTACTGGACCACTATATGTGACTACACTAATTTAGAGGTGGATAGATGTGGTCATTCATCAAAAATGTCACATAAACTTTGGTCCCACCACTACTTGTGCATGATGAGGCATGTGTACAGGCCAAGAGGCCCAGTGTTGATCACAGCTTGACAATGTGCTATCTTGCTATAAGTGCTGGTCTTGGAGTTGTGCTGAAAGGCCCTTTTATTTAGCATGTTTCTCATTTGCTGAAGCAATTTGACACCTACTAGACCTATTTTGAGCTGTGAATTTCCAAGCAATAATGTAACCAAACCATGTTTTGTGGTTGGCTTTCAGTATGTTTGTCCTTTCCATCTGGTCACCTTTCAAGCATGGCCCAGGGTTAATCAATCAATGGTATTTACTGGGTTCTAATCCCACTTACTTACCGTATGCAGAGGACTGTCCTAAATTCTCTATAAAAGATCTCTGGAGAATAATTTTATCATCCACTTGTCAGGGGATATGGGTTCTAATCCAAAGTCTTCCACTTGCCTACTGGATGACTCTGGGCAAGTCATTTAACTTCTCTGTGCCTCAATTCCCTCATCTGTAAAATGGGGATTCAAGCAAACATATTTATTGAGTGCTTACTGTGTGCAGTCCTACTGCAATTGTGAACCCCATGTGAGAAAGGACTGTCTGACTTGGTTATCTTATATCTAACTCAGCACTTAATATTGAGTATGGCACATTGAAAATGAATAACAAATACCAAAATTATTATCATTGTTATTATCCTTATTATTGTACTAGATGCTGAAGCTGAACTCCGGTCATCAGTGCCTTGATGCCTATGATATGGCCAAATTGTAATAATAACGATGATATTTCTTAAGGACTTACCACATGCCAGGCACTGCACTAAGTGCTGGGGTGGATACAAGCAAAACGGGTTGGACACGGTCTCTGTCTGATGTGAGGCTCAAAGTCTCAATCCCCGTTTTACAGGTGGGGTAACTGAGGCACAGAGAAGTGAAGTGACTTGTCCATGGTCACCCAGTAGATAAGTGGCAACTGGGATTAGAAACCATGACCTTCTGACTCCCAGGCTCATGCTCTGTCCATTAGGCCATGCTACTTCTCAAATTGTAGAATCTCAATGTTTAATATGAGATCTTCTATTTTTTGATGGCTCTCCATCTCAGAGAACACAAATAGTACTAGTTAAATTTCTTATATTCCAATGACAGGGTGACTATGACTTCCATATAATGAGGTTTTAAAGACAGTGGCACTTTAGACCATCTTTGATAATAATAATAATAATAATGTTGGTATTTATTAAACACTTACTATGTGCTGAGCACTATTCTAAGCGCTGGGATAGATACAGGGTAATCACGTTGTCCCACATGAGGCTCACGGTCTTTATCCACATTTTATAGATGAGGTAACTGAGGCACTGAGAAGGTAAGTTCAGGTTGGTGTCTCTTTCCTTCCAGAACTTACCAGTTGTTGCACTGGCCATGCTAATACATCTTAAACATCATCATCAATAACAGCAATTTGCAAGAGAATCTTGCCCAAATAGCAGAATTTGGGGCACTCTAAGCTACGCACCATCATTGGTTGTCATTGCAGTAGATATTGTAGTGATGGAGCTGGGCCTCACTTGGAGCATGATCTCAATGTCCTTCAAGATGGTAGTCAGTCCTTAGCATTTATCTATTCAGATACTGTTTAATTTTCCTCAGATAGCTGCTGGTGGATGACAGCCATTGCCATCTTTGTCTTCATATGAAGTTGCAAAAAAAACTGAGTCCATTTTCTAAGCAATACTGCGTTTAGACTCCAAGATCTGTATCTTTAAATGCATCCATTAATCAGTAGTATTTACTGAATGCCTACTCCCAATAAGCTTATTTATGGTCTAGAGAAAGGTGCTTAAGGTCTAGAGGGAAGTGATTACAGTCTAGAAAAGTCAAAGATATCTCAGAAAAGAGCACCAGTGCAAGAGCTCAGCCTTGCTTAATTCCATTAATTTCAAAGAAGAATGTCAAGAATCAGCCCTCACGCTGAATTCTGATAGTCATTTCAGGGTGGAGAGACCTAGTGATGTAACAGATTTCTCCAGACAGCCAAACTCATGAAGAATGACCTCCAGGCCACCACAGTTAATAATAAAAACAATGATAATTATGGTATTTGTTAAGTGCTTACTGTGTGCCGGGCACTGTACTAAGTGCTGGGGTGGGTACAAGCAAATTAGGTTGGACACCATCCCTGTCCCACATGGAGCTCACAGTCTCAATCTCCATTTTACAGATGAGGTAACTGAGGCCCAGAGAAGTGAAGTGACTTGCCCAAGGTCACCCAGCAGACGAGTGGCAGAGCCGAGATTAGATCCCATGACCTTCTGACACCCAGGCCCATGCTCTATCCACTACTCCATGCTGAGTTGAAATTCTCTGTACGGGTCTTGGATCTGCTCTCTGCCTTTTTCCTGTATCTGTCTAGCAGCAAAGATCACGTCAGGCATGTCACATTCTTGACTGAAAGCCATTTCATCTTTCAGGAAGTATTTGTTTTTGCCAGGTGGTTACTTGGGTGGTCCAACATTCCTCTGGCTAGAACCTTCCAATCAGTGGCCAGGAGAGATATCCCATGACGGAAATGCCACAAAACCTAGGTTTAGATCTGGTCGTAGCAGGGATTTATTGTTTGTTCTCGGGCCAGCTGATCAACTTCTGCTACTTCAGGATGTCCATTTTGGAGAACAAATAACAGCACTTTCTAGGCCATGGGAATGTTGGGATGATAAATGAGATATTGATGAGAGAGATTTTTTAGTTCTGCAGTAGAGACATTGTAATTTGTTCTTTGAATGGACGATATTGGATCCATATTGAATGAAATATGGGAAAAGTTCTACATGCATGGTATCTATGGACTCGCAAAGAGGATACTGGTGGCCCCAAACAACTTGTCTGCCTGGAATGGAATCGTATACTTTCTTTTGTCTCCATTTTCTCATTCTCAAAACTGTTTTTAATATATGGATTTCGCTAACCAGGATAGGAACACCTGGTTTTCAAAACTGAGGAGCAAAATGAAATGATTTCTTTTATGTCCCATTAATAAAACCGAGTCTTTTTAAAGTCCAATTTTCTCCTTCAGCTCCTGCCAGTAAACCTATCCAGAGTATTTCCCAAGAGAGAGAACATCCTCACCGACACTTTCAGCATCTCTCTGGCAACTTGGATCTGGGTGAATAGTTCAATCTGCACGGTTTTATAAATAGCTATAAACTTCTCAGGAAGTGGTCAACAAGACAATTTTTGCAAATGTCCTCTGGCATTTCCCTAGAGAGAGGGAAGAGGTCAGTGATGGATCGACCCATTGAGAATCTAGGTCTGTGTGGCTCAACAGAAGCAGAGGGCTGCATGATACTCTGATTAATTTAGGACAGTCCACAGAACCAACCTACACCATCCCTATCAAATCACCTTGCATAAATCAGGCTCACTCAGGGCTCGAGGTCCAAATGATCCAGATTGTCTATTGAAAGTGTCAAAATCTACTAGAGAAGAGGGTTGCTATCGTTATCTCTAGTCCCTGTAATAATAATAATGCTGGTATTTGTTAAGCGCTTACTAGGTGCAGAGCACTGTTCTAAGCGCTGGGGTAGACACAGGGGAATCAGATTGTCCCACGTGGGGCTCACAGTCTTCATCCCCATTTTCCAGATGAGGGAACTGAGGCCCAGAGAAGTGAAGTGACTTGCCCACAGTCACACAGCTGCCAAGTGGCAGAGCCAGGATTCGAACCCATGACCTCTGACTCCAAAGCTCGGGCTCTTTTCACTGAGCCATGCTGCTTCTCTGTAGATGCTGCTTCTCCCTGTAGATGGGAGAACCATGTCAACCACACAGTACCTTGGACACACATCTGTTAACTCAGGGCACAGTTTCCAAGAAAAAGGGGGATTCTAGAATAAGCAACAGAATAGAGAAGGGAATGTTCCTTTAGCTTCTGCATCGCAGACAAATAGTGACCTCCTTACCATGCAGCTATTTGACTCTGGCTACATAAAGCTAGCCTTAGGCTAAATTGAGTTTACTCTGATAGATGCTTTGTCCTACACTTGAACAAATTAAAAATTCCTGAGAAGAATGGCCTAACAGGAATCATCAGCTACTTTCCTCAACACAAACAAAAATTAGGCTATAGCTGGTCAAAGGCGTGTTCAATTTTTATATACCTTAAGTTGCTAGTTCTCTTGGCATTTTACTCCACTTTGAATAGTTGACTGCAATAAAATCATTTGAAAATAATATTATCTAAGTTATCTTTAATACAGCATTTATGTCTTTGCACACTACACTATTTGTTGCTATATCATGCAACGGGATGTGTGTATATGTATGTGGATTTCATTTTGCTTTTGTTATTGGTTGAGTTGTTACCCTGGTGAGTCATATGAGTTCACTGAACAGGTGATTTTCTGAAGTATGATCTCTTCCCCACTCATTAGAGAAGAAGCGTGGCTCAGTGGAAAGAGCACGGGCTTTGGAGTCAGGGCTCATGAGTTCGAATCCCAGCTCTGCCACTTGTCGGCTGTGTGACTGTGGGCAAGTCACTTAACTTCTCTGTGCCTCAGTTCCCTCATCTGTAAAATGGGGATTAAAACTGTGAGCCCCACGTGGGACAACCTGATTCCCCTGTGTCTACCCCAGCGCTTAGAACAGTGCTCGGCACATAGTAAGCGCTTAACAAATACCAACATTATTATCATCTGGAGAATTAATTTTAACAGGTGGAACAAATCTTAATTCACAAAGCACGCTCTCAGAAAATTCCATGTGGTAATTGCAATTGACCTGTTTCAGTAACCTAAACGTTAATACAAAACCTTAATTTCTTTTAATTATGTGTCAAAAAAAGGTTCAAAGAAGTTCTTAAATGAATTCTAAAGGAAAACAAAAAGATATAATCCATTCACAATTCTCTTTGAACTTTATCTTCTGTTTATAACTTTTGGATCCTAAAACCTGAAACATCATATGATATAAGAACACAGTCTTAATAGTATGGTAACAGGGAATGCCATCTGTTTGAAATTGTTGTTAAACTCTAAAGTGCCAAGGTGTTTCACGAACCTGTCTCCTTTAACTTTTTGCTTAAGAAGGAAAACTCGTCTAAATCTTGACTCAGGTATGAAATAGTCACTGCGAATACTACTCCGATGCCTATCCAGACAAATAACAAATTAATTTAATCAATTTGGGTGACTAATCTGATCATTTGCATCAACAGCTCCTCTTTCTCCCTACTAGCAGATCTTTTGCACTCATGTCTGAATAGCTGACTCAACTCCCCGCTTTACTCCATTGGAGGAGACACAGCCTGAGATGTTTTTAAGCTTCCTTGAACGAAAACATGATGCAGTGAAGCAGACTCGTACTTTGTTAAATTTGACTTTCTCTACTTTCACAAATTTAAACTAGGAAGCTTGATGTAGTGCTTTGATAGTAAAAAAAAAAGGGAAAGAAAGAAAGCTTTGCAGTGTGGATGTGGATGCTACTTAGATACATTTTGCTATCACTAAGTTAGTATTCCATTGTAAAATCACCTCATGATGTAGAATTAGCCATAACTTGAATTTATAGACCACCACATTGCTTTAAGCCTGAAACATATTATCTACGTCAAACCCATCTCACTACCGGAGAGTGTACAGGTGATAGGAATGATGGTCCCTATTATTCAGAAAAGGAAACTGGGGTCCTGATAAGTTAAGTGATCTACTCTTTTTCCTCATCAGGAAATGGTATTAACTTGTGAATGGTATATCAGGAAAAGGACAGAGATCCTCTGCTTCCCAAGTCGTCCACAGATTACACTGCTCTGCTATACATTTTCACCTTTTATTTTATGTTGACTGGAACTTTCTGGAAAAAAGTTTGAAACTCAACTAAGTGTGTCATGTTATAAGATGCCATTTTTGAGATATAGGCACTTCACCCCTGAAATTACAAATGAAGATTTCCATTGTACATTTAGCCGAGGTACACTATTTTTTGGTGCATGATTTAGATAGGCTGTTGAGGATAGTGTCAACAAAAGGGATTTTTTATTTCATTTGGAAGTGCTGGCATGCTCAGAATGGCATTTTAGAAGATATCATTCTTGGACTTCATCCAATTTCAAAATTCATCTTATTCTGATTAGTTTGTTCTTCTGAGACTCAAAAAATGTCCATCTCATTTTTCACAGATATAAAACTAAGAGATCAATCATCCTAAATCTCATTCTGAAAAGAATAATCTTGGCAAAGTTATTATCTGTAAGATGGCCCTTGCAGACCAATTACCTAGATGCATTTTTTTGTAGCTCTATAATTAATTAAAATAAAAACACTTTTCCTCAGTGGATGATTACACTTAACCATAATGCTCATTTCCTCTTCTTATCTGTGACCAGCTCAGGCCCAAAGTCAAACTCTAACTTTGCTACCACACCAAAGATACGGTCAACAAAATAAAACCCACATGAAGACAGCAACACCAAATACCATTGGGTTGAACAGGAGAACCCAGTTAAAAGCACAGGATAGGGAAAAGTGTGTGTGTGTGCGTGCGTGTGTGTGTGTGTGTGTGTGAGCATGTGCTTGAGGGAGAGAGGCAGAGAGAAAAAGTGAGAGAGAGATACAGTTTTCACTCTTCGTTTATAAACTCCAAGAGACACCGGGTTATTCTTCAATCCTCTCTAAAGGGCTATGTGAGTGGGGGTGGATTTCCAAAGCTCTCTTCAAGCTTCATCGGTGGTGAAGAAGCAGGAAGTGTGTTGGCTCTGACGTTTTCTTGCTTAGGCAAAAGTAGGAAACCTGCTCTGACTAGAGACCCTGAGCCAATTTGCTCAATTAGGCGTATCCTCACCCCAACTGCCCCGTGGTTTTTTTTGCCCAGTGATTCGTCAAGAGCTCGGAAAGCTGTACTGGGGGTAATCGGTGAACGTCAAGTCAAGGAGCATACAGAGGGATGGAGTGACTCGAGGGAAGAGAATAACTAGGGTCACCCCTACAGCACATTAGCAATAACACACACCCTCTACCCAACAAGCCCCCTCACCCCCACGCCCGGATTCACCCCAACTGGACGGTCCTTTCTGTTCTTCCCGGGCACCGCCGTTTCCTAGGTAAATGGACAATCAGCCTCTAGATGCTCCTCCAAGTGAGAAAGTGATGTAAGACCTTCCCCTTCGGTCTTTCTCCTGAAGGGGCTAGAGGTCTCAGCGGACGTGCCCTTGACACACCTGTCCTTCTAGTAGCCCTCCTCCCCAGGGGAAACTTCCCCCCGACCCCTCACCCCCATCCCAGAGGCTCGGGCCAGGATCCTGGTTCTTGCTTTCCTCCAAGCCCAGGAAAAGCCCCACAGATCCAGGCACCGAGGGATGCCTCCATACCCCTCACGGGGATGGTTTATCCCTGTCCCCTTCTTCGGCCCCCTCTGGGGAAGGAGGGGGTCGTCCCCTCCCACCCCGGCCCCCCACCCCCGCAGTGAGCATCCCCGTAAAGAGTTAAAGAGAGAGTGAAATGGCTTAACGTACACACACCCCGCTCCATACCGGGGAAGAGTCTCCCAGCTGCGGCTTGTGGTCGGTGAGGGCCAGGCTGAAGCTGACCGCCCCCACGGCCACGCTGGACACCCCCAGCCCTATCTCCAGCACAGAGAGCACCAAGAGGCCCCCAATGATCTGGCCGCTGGTGCACATCCTCCCTCGGTCATCGTTCCTTCCAGATCAGCCGAGAAGACACACCATCCGCCGGCTTTCTCGCCCTTCCCTCCCCCAGGGCGAACCCCAAACTTTTCAGTCTTCCCAAGCAGGGCGCCTCCAAGGAGAGGGGGTGGCCCCCCTGCCCCCCGAGCTGGAGACCGCGGGGAGGGGGGACGAGGCCCTGGAAGAGGTTCACCTCCCTGGCTCGCCCAAGGGGAGGGAGGACAAAGGATTGTCCCGGCCGCTGGACGGTGGCTGGGGGTCTCTGGAGGGAAGGAGCCCCCCGTCCCCCGCGGCGAGCGAACGATCCGGTCGGAGAGATGCGCTCCGGGCGCTGTCCAGGGTGCTGCGCGTTCTGCCGAGCGTCCCTCCTTCGGGCGCTCGCTCCTCAGGGCGCTCGCTCCTCCGGGCGCTCCTCCGGGCTCTCCTCCGGACTCCAGGAAGGCTCAGGGGGCGCGGGTCCTGGCCGGAGGGTCGAGGGCGAAGCGCTCCGGACCCCTCCGGGCCCCTGGCCACCCCCGTCCCCTGCCCGGGGCCGGAGCCAAGTGGCTCTGCCCGGCTCTGCCCTGCGCGGGGGCTGCGCGGGTGGATTGCATGCAGAACCACGCTCCTCGCCGAGGCTGGGCTGGGCTGGGCTCAGAACAACCGACCTTGTCTGCCTGCCTCTTTCCCTCTCCCCTCCTCCTCCTCCTCCTCCTCCACCTCTTTCCCCTCCTTCTCTTCCTCCTCCTCGTCTTCCTTCTCCTTCCTTTCTTCTCTCTTTATCTTCCTCTCTCTCATTGCAGTGACCTCATTGGGATCTGGGAGGTTGATGGAGGAGGGAAAAGCCAGATGTATTTATGGGTCCGGAACCAATACCCTGGCCGGCTGGCACTCCCGGCCCCGCCCAGGGATCCAGAAGCTCAGGGGAGCCAAACACGCCTATCTCCCAACCCCCAGCTCGGCGCTCCCAGGGAGCCGGCGGGGAGAAGGTACCTGCGTCAACGCCGATGCTCCTGGTGGGCAAAACTTTCTTGGGAGTGCGGGAGGAGAAAGAGGAGGAGGAGGAGGAGGAAGAGGAGGAGGAGGAGGGAGAAGAAGAGGAGGAGAGGAGGAGGAGGAAAGGGAGGGGGGAGGAGGAGAAGCAGGAAGAGGAGAGGAGAAGGGAGAAGAGGAGAGAAGGAAGAAGGCGAGTAGGGGAGGAGAAAGAGAGAAGGAGGAGGAGGGAGAAGAGGAGGAGGAGAGAAGGAAGAAGAGGAGAAGAGGGGGAAGAAGAGGAGGAAGAGGAAGGAGAGGAGAGGAGAGGAGAGGAGAGAAGGAAGAAGAGGAGGAGGAGGAGAAAGAGGAGAGGAGAGAAGGAAGAAGAGGAGAAGGGGGAGGAGGAGGAGACGGGAGAAGAGGAGGAGGCACGAAGGAAGAGGAGGAGAAGAGGAGGAGGAGAAGGAAGAAGAGGAGGAGGAGGAAGAGGAAGAAGAGGAGGAGGAGGAGGAGGAAGAAGAGGAGGAGGAGGAAGAAGAAGAGGAGGAGGAGGAGGAGGAAGAAGAGGAGGAGGAGGATAAAGAAGAGAAAGAGGTAAAATGAGGCAGGGTAAACTGAGGAGGAAGAGAAAGAAGAGAAAGAGAAAGAAAGGAGGAGGAAAAGGATAAGAAGGGGTATAATGAGGAGGAAGAGAAGGGGGAGGGGAGGAGGAGGAGAAAGAGGAGGAATAAGAGAGAAGGGGAGGAGGATGAGAATGGGAGGAAGAGGAGGAAAAGGGGGAAGGAGGAGAAAAAGGGGGAAAGAGGAGAAGGAGGAGGAGGAAGAGGAGGAAAAGGGGGAAGGAGGAGAAAAAGGGGGAAAGAGGAGAAGGAGGAGGAGGAAGAGGAGGACAAGGAGGAGGGGAAAGAAGAAGAGAAAAGAGGAGGGGTAAAATGAGGAGGAAGAGAAGGAAGGGGAGGAGGAAAGGAGAAGATGGAGTATAATGAAGAGGAGGAAGAGGAAGGAAAGGTAATCGGTCAATTCTTGGTGAGCAAGGACCTACTCTATTGGACTATCCCAAGAGCTTAGTACAGTGCTTTACCCACAGTAAGAGCTCAATAAATACCAGCGTTTGAGTAAATGATTCATTGAGGAGTCAGAGGAGGAGGAGGACAAGAAGGAGGGAGGAGCCCTGTAAAACGGAGGGTACACATATAGACACACACTTAAATATACACCTACACATACACCTAAATTCACTCATATGTACTTTTAAATACATCTACACATGCCAGACCCACACGCCCGCTCCCACACACACTCTCTCACACACAGACACTTACAAACCATCCCGAAAAGACTTCTTCTCCCTTAAAGTTGAGATTCGTCAGGGCCTTGTGGAGTTTTTCCTCTCCCAGCTCTCCCGCCCCTCAAGGGAACCCTGTCCCCAGCCTTCAGGAGACTCAGTCTCCTGTCGGCTGGGGAAGGTACCAATCATGGAGGAAAGAATGCTCTGCCTCTCCCTTCTCCCTCCTCATCCCCTGCTTCTCACCCCACTGTCTTCCTCTTCTCTCCCTTCTTCTCCCTCTTCTAATCCCTTCTTCCCTCTCCTTTCTCCCTCCCTTCTCCCCCTTCTATCCCTTCTGTCCCCCTTTCCTCCTTTTCCACCCTCTTCTCTTCATTTTCCCTCCCTTTTGCTCTTCTCCCTTCCTTCTCTCCTCCCTCCCTGCCTTCCCCTTTCCTCTCCCCACTTCTCCATCTCCTCTCTCTTCTCCCTTCTTCCCTCCTTCCTCCCTCCCTCCCTCCCTCCTTCCTCCTCCCTTCTTCTCTGCCTCCTCCCTCATTTCTCTTCCCCTCATCTCTCCCTCCTCCCTCCCACCTCTACCTCCATCTCCCCAAGGCAGGAGCGAGGCACTGGACTCCCCAAGTCCGGGGCAAACGGCCTCGGAAAAACAGTTCTTAGCCAGGCACACCTGGCCTGGTTCTCTTCCTGGCTTACTCTCGCTGATGTTCAGGCCCAGGGTCGGGATGCTTCTGGGCTCAATCCATCCATTATCAATCAATCAACCAGGTTATCAATCCTTAATCGATTGGTGGGTGCCACCCTTTCCAGCCTGGCCACTAGGAGAAAACAGGCCTGGGTATTGTGGGGTGGCTGGACTGGGCAGTGGGCAAGGAGGATTAGGGGACCGGGTCAGGGCCGGTAGAGAGCAAAAAGGGGCATAATTGGACCAGAGCGCCAAGATCGAAGCAATTAGACAGGCCTGGACAACTGCCGGGGGTTTGGGGAGCGGGGTCAGTGGGAGCTTGGCCAAAGAACCACCTCTCTCCACCCTTCCACAGCAGCTAATGGTTTTCTGGGGCCAGCCATGTGGTGGGACACTCAGGTCCCCCCACCTTCCCATCCTCCACCTCCTTGATGCAGTAGTTTCCATTCACGGGTGCAGGATGAGCTCAACTCGTATAAAGTTAATGGCTCTCTTCTTCCCTTTAATTCACCCCACCAAAGGGGAAGCAAGGGGAACCTTTTTGACCATAAGTAAATGTATTTTGATTCTTGAAAAGAACACGTGTATTTAAGTTAACAGCTCCTACAGCTCTCTGTTTTAATCTTCTCTCATCATTCTTTCCCCTTCTCTTCTCCTGAACACTAGTTACTGTTGGCTAAGTGGCTATTTAGAAAATATTTCCTGTAATAACTCATTTTTTAAATCCATAAGAATAATTTATGGGCCAGTTTTTCTGTAAAACGACTGATACCTTTAGGCCTGGTACTTGTCACAATTTCCTAACTACTGGAAAGAGTCCCACTTTGGCTATAGGTTTTTGATTCCTTAATCGAATCTGGTTAATATTACAGAATCTTTGTTTTCATTGGCTTGTGATTGAGGGGGTGCAGGTGGACCACTGGAGTGCATCTGCTATATTATCCCAGCTAGGATGTGGTTGGTTAATAGAAAGTCCTGCTTCTGCACCTCTTCTGTTCTTCCCATCCTTCCCAACTCCTTTCCTCAGGAACAGCAGGAGGACCAGTGCTAGCCTGGGAAGAGAATAGAGGAGGCTGCCTGAGGGAAGTCAGGAGGAAACTTAGAGAACTGTGTTCTCCGTGACTGGTTCTCTCACTGGTAATGATAATGATAATAATGATGATGATAATAATATCTGTTAAGCTCCTACTATATGCCAAACACTGTACTTTAGTACTGGGGTAGATACAGGTCGGACACTGTTTCTGCCCTGAATGGGGTTCACACTCCAAGTGGGAGATGGAACCGGAATTGAATCTTGCTTGTTTCTCCCATTACTGATCAATATTTATTGTGCAGGCCATTGTATCAAGTACTTGGGAAAGTACAATATAGTTGTTAGACACAATCTTCCACACTACTGTGCTGCCTCTCCTGAAGCACTCTCCATCCTGTCGTAGATCTCCTCCCATCCATACCCCTGTATCCCCTCCCTTAGATTGAATTTCAGGTTTTGCTCCCATCCCTGGTTCCAAGTGCAAATCCAAATCAGCAGCAATCTTAAAATCCAAAGCTAACTATCTGCTGACTTGGCTGTTACTTGATGAAAATCGATTAGACTCTCCCTCTATTTCTTGGGATCATGGTGACCCAGTCAACCAAATCCCAGCACCATGATATCTCAACCAAGAAGAACTGGATGATCCAAGGTACCTCTTGCCAATTGACCCACTCATTCCCATTCCTGAAAGAACGATAGAGAGGGCCTAGTGGAGAGACAACATGGCATACCGAATTGAGCACGGGCCTGGGAGTCAGAAGGTCATGCGTTCTAATCCTGGCTCCACCACCTGTCTCCTGTGTGACCTTGGGCAAGTCACTTTACTTCTCTGTGCCTCAGTTCCCTCATCTGTAAAATGGGATCGAGACTGTGAGCCCCATGTGGAACAGGGACTGTGTTCAAACCCATTTGCCTGTATCCGCTCAAGTGCTTAGGGCAGCTGTGCATCTCCAGGCTCTAGATCCTGACTGGCTTTGTGTTTCTCTGCAGCAGCATCTCTATTTCTCCCCAGGAAGTGAAAATAATAGCAGGTCTAGTGAAACACTCTGCAAACACATAACACAGTCACAGAGCATTGATAAGGCAGTAGGGGCAGTTTGTTCTGCAGCTGCCCATTTTATTCTTCCACAGGGAAATAGATCCCTCCCAATTTAAGAATAGATCCCTCCCAATTTAAAAATCACAGTTCTGATAAAAAAACAAATTACCCTTTCAAACTTTTCCTCATTTTCTCTAATGAGCATTTTTTTCAGTGTTTGTCCCGAGGCTGAAGTAATCAGAAAATCAATTTCTGATAGCAGTTTCACAGCTTTCAGCTTGGAGAGGCAAGAAGGGCAGAGGGTAGTTGAGGGGACTCTTATGCTCAGACAATATTCAGGAGCCACTGTTATGGTTCTCCCCAGGGGAAGAGATGAGGGCCAGAGACAACGTGGCCATGTGTAGAGATAGCAGAAGGAGAGAGTGAATGGGTGTGCTTCTGGCATCCAGGGAAAATAACAGACCTGCTGGGCTCCACTTTGGGGTGCCCTGCTACTGGGGAGCATCTCTTCTGGCCTGAGATGATGCACCAGAGTGACAAGTGCTAGCAGTGAGGACTTTTCTATGCATTCCAACTAAAGGATCTGCAGCGAAGACCCACTGTCCTCATCTACTGTGTCACCTTGGGTAAGTCACTGTGCCATCAGTTTCCTTATCTGTATCATGAGGATAAAACACCTGTCCTCCCTCCCTGCTAGACTATAAGTCATGTGTGGGACAGGGACTGTGTCAGATCTTATTTTCTTGAATCTACCCCAGGGCTTAGCACAGTACTTAGCACATAGGATATGTTTTCTAAATACCTTCATCATTATTATTCTGATCAACCCTGCCAAATGATGTAACATCCACCCTGAAGAGCAGCACGTCTAACTGAAAGCAAGTAGAGGATGGCTGTTTTTGAACAGAAGCTCTGTAAAGATCGAGAAGTAAGGAGACAAAAGTAAAAATAGCACCAAAAATTGTGAGGGTCAAACATAACGCAGCAAGGAACAGACTTTGTACGTGGAACTGGAGTCATACACTGACCTTTTCAATCAGAGATGCACCCATAGGTGAATTTCACCATCAGTGGTCTCTATGAAGCAGGCAGCTTCTGTTCAATCTCTAATAAAATTATTCTGCTGCTGACTGGCTGCAGAGGGGAGGATTATAACTGGAGTGGAAACAGATTTCGTTGGTGATTTCTCTGCACTTACTACCTTCCTATCAAGACTTTTTCAAATTCCTTCATTTGGAGACATTTAAATGCATAAATATCCAGAAATGCTTCTTATCTGTCAGCAAGTGGCACCGGAAAGGCAGGCCAGGAGATTCCCGATGGACTGAGCCTGTAGCTGGTTGCAGCACCTCACAACTTAAACTTGGTTCTGCCCCCGAGTTCCTGTTTAGAAAATGAGAGAGGCTGGAGGGGGAAAAGACACTTTTTCCATCCCGCCCAAGGCTCAGTGTCCAGTACAGCAACCTTCCCTACAGAGGCTGGAGCTGGACGGGATGCAGAGGAATCATCATCATCAACCCAGTTCTGCAGCTTGTCGGCTGTGTGGTCTTGGGCAAGTCACTTCACTTCTCTGTGCCTCAGTTACGTCATTTGTAAATGGGGGTTAAGACTTTGAGCCCCATGTGGAACAGGGTCTATGTCCAACTCGATTTGTGTGTATCCACCCCCAGGTTTAGAACAGTGTCCGGCACATAGTGAGCACTTAACAAATACCATAATTATTATTATTATCATTATTATCATTGCATATGAAGCACTGTATGAAGCTTTTGAAATCCAGAAGTGATGGGTGGGGGCAACAGAGGAATAGAGAGAACCAGATCCTCATTATCATCCTTTTAGAGCCATACTGGACACCAGAAGGCTTTTCTGCTGTTGCCTTCCTAGCCTGAGAGATGAGAATGCATCTCAGTGAATATGCCCTGCAATTTTTTTTTTTAATGGTACTTGTTAAGTGCTTACAATGTTCCAGATAGTGTACTAAATGCTGGGGTAGATACAGGTTAATCTGGTCAGACACAGTCCATGTACCATATGGGGCTCACACTCTTAATCCCCATTTTACAGATGAAGTAAATGAGGCACAGAGAAGTGAAGTGACTTGCCCAAGGTCACACAGCAGAAAAGTGGCAGAGCTGGGATTGGACCTAGGTCCTCTGACTCCCAAGCCTATTTTCTATCCACTAGACCTGTTTCTCACTCCATGGCAGTATACACTAAGTGCTAAGCACAGAGAACTTAAGTAAGAATTGATTAAATATCCAAGAGATGTGATTGGTAGTGGACACAAGGATCTCCTTATTTCAGTTAATTTTTTATATCATCCCACCCACCTTTCCTAGAGACCTATCCCTCACTCCAACCCAGTCTCCTTTTTAAGAAGCTCCTCGCCTTTCCCATCTCTACAGCTTTGGGAAGACCCCACTGACACCCAACTCTGCCTTACCCACAATTATTTTTTGAAACTTGTCTTGCCCATTCCACCCTGACCCTACCCTTCATTGTCTCACCCCTGCCCTTGCCACCTGGTTTCACCTCTGCACTCATCCTTTGATTCATTCATTCAATCATATTTATTGAGCACTTACTGTGTGCAGAGCACTGTACTAAGCACTTGGAAAGTATAATTCAGCAATAAAGAGAGAAAATCCTTGCCCACAACGGGCTTACAGTATAGACGGAGCTTATAGCCCTCCAGTACCCCGAAGCTATCCTCCATCCCCTTTCTCTCTCAATCCTTGATTCTGGTCCAGTGCAGATAGGAGTGAGGAAGAAGGTAGGGATGGGCCAAGCAAGGGAAGGACCAACTGTAGACTAGAAGCAGCAAGGCTTAGTGGAAAGAACATGGGCTTGGGAGTCAGAGGTCATGGGTTCTAATTATGGCTCTGCCACTTGTGAACTGTGTGACTTTGGGCAAGTCACTTAACTTCTCTGTGCCTCAATTACCTCATCTGTTAAATGGGGATTAAGACTGTGAGCCCCACGTGGGACAAGCTACCTCGTATCTACCCCAGCGCTTAGAACAGTGCTTGGCACTGCTTAACAAACAACATCATCATTATTATTATGGCCAAGTAATGTGTCTACCAACTCTGTTTGACTGTACTCTCTCAAGCTCTTAGTACAGTGCTCTGCACACAGTAATTGCTCAATAAATGCCATTGACTTATTGCTTTGTGCACAGTAAGTGCTCAAAAAATACCTCGATTGATTACCTGATGACAACCGGCTGCAACAAGAAATGGCCAGGGACACCTATGGAATATGACCCTCTGAGATGATGCACAAGAAACTCCCTGAAACTTCCAAGGGGAATGTACAGTAGGGAAAGAACAAGGGGAAAATAGGGACACAGAGTGGGACATGGAGAACTGAGGGCTTGTCGGGGGAAGGCATCTTGAAGGAGATGTGCTTTTAATAGGGCTTTGAATGTGGGGAGAGTGAACGCCTGTGAATATGAAGAGAAGTGAAGCGTGCTGTCTGGATTTCAGTGAGAACACAGAAAGGTAAGGTCAGAGAACCACTTTGGTTGGGTAGCATGATTTACAGGTTCAGCAGAAATCCTGAAAATTATCAGGTTAAAGTGTGTGATGAGGACTGCTCCACCAAAGAGAGAGAAGCAGCTCAGCCTAGTGGAAGGAGCTCCGGCCTGGTAGTTAGGAGGTCCTGGGTTCTAATTCTGACTCTGCCACTTGTCTGCTTTGTGGCCTTGGTCAAGTCACTTAAGCTTCTCTGTGCTTCAGGAACCTCATCTGCCTAATAGGGAATAAAACTGGGAGCCCTGTTTGGGATGGAGACTGTGTCCAAGTTGCTTATCTTATGTCTATCCAAGTGCTTAGTACCATGCCTGATATATAATAAATGCTTAACAAATACCATAAACAAACCCCAGCTGCTGGTCTGTGACTCTGTGGTTCCCTGTCCCACATAGGGCTCACAGTATCAGTCTTCATTTTACATAATGATGTAAGTCTGTTGTGAGCAGGGAATGTGACAGTTTATTACTGTATTGTACTCTCCCAAGTGCTTAGTACAGTGCTTTGCACACAGTAAATGCTCAATAAATACAATTTAATGAATGAATGAATGAATGAATGAATGAATGAATGAATGAAAAAGGAAACTGAAGCACAGAGAAGTTAAATCACTTGTCCAAAGTCATCCAGCAGACAAGTGGCAGCACTGGAATTAGAACCCAGGTCCTTCTGATTTTTAGGCCGTTGATGATGAAGATGCTACTTGTTAAGCACTTACTATGTGCCAAGCACTGTTCTAAGTGCTGGGGTAATTAAAAGATAATCAGGTTGTCCCATGCTGGGCTCACAGTCTTAATCCCTATTTTACAGATGAGGTAACTGAGGCAAAGAGAAGTGACTTGCCCAAAGTCACACAGCTGACAAGTGGCAGAGCTGGGATTAGAACCCACAGCCTCTGATTTCCAAGCCCGAGCTCTTTCCACTAAGCCACAGGGCCGTTGTACCCACCACCCCAAGAGGCATGATTAGCTTGCTAACCCTAGAGTTTAGAACAGCTCTTGACACATAGTGTTTATTGATCTTGCTACTATTATAATGATTATTATAATTATTGTGATTATTATGTGCCTGGCAGGGATGAGAGAGTACAAGTGCACAAACCAGTAGCATTATAATCAATTAATTACTTACTATGTGCCAAGCACTGTTCTAAGGACTGTTGTCTTATGCTGTCAAGTCACCTCTGACCCGTAGTGACACCATGGAACATCTCCCTCCGAACACCCAACCTCCATCTGCAGTTGTTCTGGCAGTGGATCCATTGAGATTTCCTGGAGAAGTGATTTACCATTGCCTTCTTCCACGCAGTGAATCTGAGTCTCCGCCCTCTCCCGTGCTGCTGCTGCCCGGCACAGGGGATTTTGACTTACAGCAGATGGCCTTCCACTCACTAGCCACTGCCCAATCTAGGAATGGAATGGATGGCTATGCCTCTGCTTGACTCTCCCTCCCATAGCCAAGACTGGTGGAGCACTGGAAACTCTCCAGGTGCGACCCTGAGAGGGGAAAGCACTGGGGTATTCATTCATTCATTCAATAGTATTTATTGAGTGCTTACTATGTGCAGAGCACTGTACTAAGCGCTTGGAATGAACAAGTCGGCAACAGATAGAGACAGTCCCTGCTGTTTGACGGGCTTACAGTCTAATCGGGGGAGATGGACAGACAAGATATAAGATGATCGGGTTGAGCACAGTCCCTATCCCAAATGGGGCTCACAATCCATCATCATAACCTACATGTTCATCTTCTTACTCTCATCTCACTGTTTCCAGTTACTCCTTTCTCTCTCCCTTTCCTCCCTCTCTCTCTTTTTCTCTCTCTCTGTCTCTCTCATACATAGATACAGACATTTATATCTTTCATATCAATCATACTTATCGAGGGCTTACTGTACTAAGTGTTTGAGAGTATAATATTACAAAGCTGGTAGACACATTCCCTGCCCTCAGTGAGCTTACAGACTAGAACCCAAATTTTTGTGGTATTGTTAAGCATTTTCAATATGCCAAACAATGGGTTGATACGAGATAAAAATATGCCATAGTGGATAGAGCATGGGCCCGAGAGGCAGGAGGTCATGGGTTCTGATCCCCGCTCTGCCACTTGTCTGCTGTGTGGCCTTGGGCAAGTCACTTAACTTCTCTGGCCTCAGTTACCTCATCTGTAAAATGGGGATTAAGACTGGGAGCCACATGCAGGACAGGGACTGTGTCCAACTCGATTTGCTTGTATCCACCACAGGGTTTAGTACAGTGCCTGGCACATAGTGAGCAGTTAAATACCAAAATTATTATTATTATTATTATTATTAAGATCATACTCCATCCCCATCCCACATGAAGCTTACAGTTTAATAGAGGGAGAGCAGGCATCTTATTACCATTTATAGATGAGGAACCCGAGACAAAAAGAAGGTAAGTGACTTGCTCAAGATCACTCAGAGGTAAACAGGGGAGTCAGAGTTAGTACCTAGTTTTCCTGCCTCCCAAGGCCATTTCTTTCCACTTGACCACACTACTTCCCTTATCCTATAATCAAGCCGAGCTCTATACCTCTAACCTCTCATTTTTCCTTATTAACTAGACCTTCCCTCTATCATCTTATACCTCTTCCCCAGACTCCTGTTGGTTTTTCAAATTCTAGCTGCTTCTGAGTCACTGAAAAACAAAACAGTGAATTCCAGATGCATTTCACACAGTTGTATAGAGAAGATAATCATCTCCTTGTCATGACAAGCTGCTCAAAATAGTGCCAATTTTATTTGATGTCAGGAATAAGCAAATATCAAAACTCCCACCTCCTACATAGAGGTGAATTATGTAAACTAGTGAATTTGTAAACTAATAAGCAGTGTGGCTCATTGGAAAGAGCACGGGCTTGGGAGTCAGTTCAAAACCCGTCTCTGCCACTTGTCAGTTGTGTGACTGTGGGCAAGTCACTTCACTTCTCTGTGCCTCAGTTACCTCATCTGGAAAATGGAGATTAAGACTGTGAGCCTCACATGGGACAACCTGATGACCCAGTAACTACCCCAGAGCTTAGAATAGTGCTCTGCACATAGTAAGCACTTAACAAACACCAACATTATGATTATTATTACTGGCTTCTAAATTCAGGGCTTGAAAAAGATTCATCTGAGATTTCAATGGATAACACTATCATAGGTGGAAATTCAAATACAAAATGAAAATACAAGTCACAATTATTCATTCATTAATTTATTCAATCATATTTATTGAGTGCTTACTGTGTGCAGAGCACTCTAATAATAGTAATAATAATGTTGGTATTTGTTAAGCACTTACTATGTGCAGAGCACTGTTCTAAGCGCTGGAGTAGATACAGGGTAATCAGGTTGTCCCATGTGAGGCTCACAGTTAATCCCCATTTTACAGATGAGGTAACTGAGGCACAGAGAAGTGAAATGACTTGCCCATAGTCACACAGCTGACAAGTAGCAGAGCTGGGTTTTGAACCCATGACCTCTGACTCCCAAGCCCGGGCTCTTTCCACTGAGCCATGCTGCTTCTCTGAAATAAGTGCTTGGGAGAGTACAGTACAACAATAAACATTCACATTCCCTGCCCACAACAAGCTTGCAGTCTAGAGGCGGAGGAGACAGACATCAATACAAATAAATAAAATTACAGCTATGGACATTAGTGCTGTGGGGCTGGGAGCGGGGAAGAACAAAGGGAGCAAGTCAGGGCGACAGAAGGGTGTGGGATACGAGGAAAAGTGGGCTTATTCTGGGAAGGCCTCTTGGAGGAGTTGTGCCTTCCAAAAACTTTTGTTAGGCTACACTGTGTCTACTAGAATAGAGCTGATCCACCTCCAAGTGTCTTGATTAGGTATGGGAAAGCATAGTGTACATTGGCAGGAAATATGTCTGTTATATTTTTATAGCGTACTCTCCCAAGTGCTTAGTACAGTGCTCTGCACACAGTAAGTGCTCAATAAATACCATTGATTGACTGATTTCCCAAGTACATTTTAATAGACCTAAGATGTTGATCTGCAAGGCTACTCTAACAAATCTTCGGAAATGAGTGGTCCACCAAATGATACTAAAAGTGAAGCACAAAACATTAAGAAATTTTATCTTGGCTCATACCAGTGATCCATTGGACCCACAGTTCTGTCTCTGATTGAGACAGCTAGATACTTAGTGGAACTGGGAGAAGCAGCATGACCTAGTGGAGAGACCTCGGGCCTGGAAGTCATAGAACCTGAGTTCTAATCCCAGCTCGGTCACTTGCCTGCTGTGTCACCTAAGGCAAATCACTCAACTTCTCTGTGCCTCACTTCCCTCATCCGCAAAAAGGGGAATCCAATACCTGTTCATTCATTCAATAGTATTTATTGAGCATTTACTATGTGCAGAGCACTGTACTAAGTGCTTGGAATGTACAAGTAGGCAACAGATAGAGACAGTCCCTGCCATTTGACGGGCTTACAGTCTAATCGGGGGAGATGGACAGACAAGAACAATGGCAATAAATAGAGTCAAGGGGAAGAACATCTCATAAAAACAATGGCAGCTAAATAGAATCAGGGTGATGTACATCTCATTAAACAAAAATAAACAAAATAAATAGGGTGATGAAGATATATACAGTCGAGCGGACGAGTACAGTGCTGAGGGGGTGGGACGGGAGAGGGGGAGGAGGAGAGGGAAAGGGGGGAGAAGAGGGTTTAGCTGTGGAGAGGTGAAGGGGGGGTAGAGAGAGCAGAGGGAAAAGGAGGGAGTTCAGTCTGGGAAGACCTCTTGGAGGAGGTGAGTTTTAAGTAGGGATTTGAAGATGGGAAGAGAATTAAATTGTCTGAGGTGAGGAGGGAGGGCATTCCAGGACCACGGGAGGACATGGCCTAGGGGTCGACGGCGGGATAGGCGAGACCGAGGGACGGTGAGGAGGTGGGCGGCAGAGGAGCGGAGCGTGCGGGGTGGGTGGTAGAAAGAGAGAAGGGAGGAGAGGTAGGAAGGGGCAAGATGATGGACAGCCTTGAAGCCTAGAGTGAGGAGTTTTTGTTTGGAGCGGAGGTTGATAGGTATCTGTTTTCACCCTTACTTAGAGTGTGAGCCCCAAGTTCATTCAATCATATTTATTGAGCACTTACTGTGTGCAGAGCACTGTACTAAGCACTTGGGAGAGTACAATATAACAATAAACAGTTACATTCCCTGCCCACAATGAACTTACAGTTTAGAGGGGACCCGTTTATCTTTCATCTACCCCAGAGCTTAGTACTGTGCTTGACTCATAGTAAATGCTTAGCAAATACCACTATTACTATTATTATCAGTATTATTATCATTCTTATTATAATCATTATTAATGTTACCAATCACTTCTTGAAGAATAGAGCCTAATTGAAGTGGTGAGCTCTTGGATGGGGTGACAGATGAGGATACACTGTCCTGAAGGGCTGGGGAGCTCCGACCAGGTAGTCTGGAGATGGCCAAAAGTGGAGGAATGTGTCTGTTTATTATTGTATTCTACTCTCCCAAGCGCTTAGTACAGTGCTCTGAATCAAGTAAGTGTGCACTGCACCCAGTAAGTGCTCAATAATTATGATTGATTCAATGAATAAATAACTATCCTTCTGGTAGAATCCCTGATGCTCTCAACTTGGTGCACAGCTGCTCTATGTCTGCTGTATGACCTTGGACAAGTCACTTAACTTCTATGAGCCTCAGTCCCTCATCTATAAAATTGGGATTGAGACTAAGATCCACACGAGACAGAGATTGCGTTCAACCCAATTTGCTTGTACCCACCCCAGTGCTTAGTACAGTGCCCGGCATATAGTAAGCACTTAACAAATACCAGAATTATTATTAGATAATTCACCCCTTAGCAGGGAGAGCCAACATATTCATTCATTCAATCATATTTTTTGAGCACTTATTGCCTGCATAGAAAGCCTCATTTTTTTCTTAACCAATACCCAGACCTCTTGAGTTTGCCCTATAATAGTAGCTTATATGTGTCTGCCATCCTCTGCACATGTCGTGTCACAGGACTGAAGTTGTAGCTAACATTTATTCACTCCAGGAGGACTGGCTTTATTCCAGTTGCTAATGGTCTTGTCTTCCCATTTCACATTAAATAGGACTCTCAGGTGATGAACAGGAAAATGCTCAAGAAGCTGAAAGTGCCGTGTGTGGCGAGTCTCCCAGCCATAAAGCCTTGCAGAATTCCAACTTGGGCTGAATCATTATTAAAGGCAATCATCAATAAGATTAAAGCTCGGTGCCTGAAACGCATACTACACCTGCTTCTAATACTGCAAATTGAGCCACCTAGGATGTTAGGCAGTTAGGTCTTGGCCGGGTTCCTTTTGAATTTATAAACTATCCAGATTAAAGATAATTACCCAAGGGTAGGGTGTCAGAGACTAAACTGGCTTCTTACAAAATCTGGATAGACTGTAATGGCCCCAAGCTAACCTGTCTAAGTGCCAGGTTAGGCTCTAAAATATCCAAAAATCTGCACTCGTTTTGGGCAAAGGACTTGGGAAAACTGTAGATAGAACAAATGGATTGAAGCGGGAGGGGAGAGGAGCACAGGGAGGAGTAAGTGGAACCAAATGAAAAGGAGAAATGAGAAAAGATAGTGGAGAGGGAGAGGCCACCCAAACGCACAGCATTTTACCCAGGGGCAATGGAATTCCAGATTTCATGATGAACAGGGAGGGATTGCTAGAAACAAACAAACAAACAAATGAAAAAGCAACACCTCAATAATCCATTCACTATCTCTTCTAGCCTATTAGATGAGATCCTAAAAATGTAGGGCCCCAGGCCACAAGCCCCAATATGGATTCTACCCCAACACTCAATGATGTGACCACCACAGTCGGCCATGGGGATGGTAAAAACCGCAGCATCAATCAATCACTAAATAAATGCCTTTTACTGAGTGCTTACTGAGTGCAGGGTACTGTACTGAGCACTTGTCAGAGTAAGATACAATAGAGATGATAGGAGTGATTCTTGACCCCAAGAAATTTGCAGGCTAGAGGAGGACTTGAGACCTATATCTGCCTTGACTACTGCATCTGCCTTCTTGCTGACCTCCCTTCTTCCTATCTCTGCCCACTCCAGTGCATACTTCACTCTGCTATTGGGATCATTTTCCTACAAAAGTGCTCAATGCACGTCTCTCTGCTCCTCAAGAACCTCCACTGGTTTCCCATCAACCTTCACATCAAACAGAAAATCCCTACCATCGGCTTTAAAGCACTCAATCAGCACACCCCCTCCTACTTTACCTCTCTGATCTCTACTAAAGTCCAGCCTGTGTGTTTTGCTCCTCTAGCAGAGTTCTTTTCTATCCCACCACCGACCCTTTTCTCATGTCCTCCTTCCGGCTTGGAACCTTTTCCCCCTCCTTATAAACCAGATCACCATTCTCCCTACCTTCAAAGCCTCATTAAAGTCACATCTCCTCCAAAAAGCCTTCCCAGATTAAGCCCTGTTTTCCCCAACCCCCTTTCCCTTTTAGTCACCTATACATTGCATCTGTACCCTCTGGACATTAGGTATTCACTCCACTCTTGGTTCGACAACATATACATGCATTTATTTGTGTTAATGTCTCTCTCCCCCTCTAGACCTTAAGCTTGCTGTGGGCAGAGAACTTGTTTACCCACTCTATTGAATCGTACTCTCCCAAGTGCTTAGTACACTGCTCTGCATGCAGTAAGTGCTCAATAAATACCATTAATTGGTCGATTGAGGAGACAAAAATGAATAAATTACACATAGGGGAGATGACAGATTGTTAGGATATGTACAAAAGTTCTGTGGCGTTTGAGAGTGAGGTGAACATCAAGTGATTTGAGAGTGGGGTGAATACAAAGGACTTCAGAGTATAAATCCACATGCATGGTGATGCAGAAGAGAGGGCAAATAAAGGAAAGGAGAGCTGAGTCCAGGAAAGCCTTTTGGAGAAATGATTTGAGGAAGGCTTTGAACGTGGGGAGAGTGGTGGTCTGCCAGGGGAAGGGTGTTCTAGACCAGAGGAAGGACATGGGTGATTGGGGAGAGAGTCAAGAATGAGATGCAATGAATAGATTAGCATTAGAGGAGCAGAGTTTGGAGGGCTGTTTGTAGTAAGAGGTTAGTCATGTAAGGGAGGAGAGGGAGAGCTGATTGGGTTCCTTAATGCCGATGGAAAAGAGGTTCTTTTTCTGCAGCTGTTGGCATATCTATTGTGATGTCTCAACTGTAAAAAAAAAGATTGTCTATAATAAAATCAATCTAGCAATCAATCAGTCCATATCCACTATCATATCAATGCCTGCTGTTTGCTGAGCACTGAATTAGAAGTTTGGGAATTTACAGAGGAATGAATTGGAACCTGTCCCAGCTCACAAGGAGTCTACAAACAAAGGGGTAGAAGACAAGCCCATGGAAATCTTCCAACACTTGGAAATGGAAAGTTTAGACTTAACTGTAAACAGGGCCCTCCTGGCTGCTCTGACCAGGTGCCAGGACCCACTGGGCATTTTGTTCCTCAAACTCCTCTCTTCAGTTCTTTTACTCATGCTCAAGGGTTCAGGAAGGCCTGAGATTCCTTTGCTTCAGTTCCCTAAGGGGATGTAAGTGACTTCCTACGGTGTTGACAGAGGGAGGAGGCCGAGGCTTCAAGGTCTTCTGGCTGGCTGGCCCCAGGGTTAAGAGATGCAGCGTGGCCTAGTGGATAGAGCAAAGGCCTGGAAGTCAGCAGGACCTGGATTCTAATCCAGGCTCCACCACACGTATGCTATGTGACCTTGGGTAAGTCATTTCCCTTCTTTGTGCCTCAGTTCCCTCATCTGTACAATGGGGATTAAGACTGTGAGCTCCATATGGGGCAGGGACTGTGTCCAACCTGATTTGTTTTTCTCTACCCCAAAGCTTAGTACAGTGCTCCACACAAGTAAGCATAGTAACAAATACTACGATTGTTATCATTATTAGGTTGCTTTGCTAGTTTTGCTTTTCTCATCAAGTGCTCCTCTTTTCACAGGGAGATGCAAGGTAAATATTCCACTCTATTATGCCCTTCGAGCACATGAGGGCAGTGCCACTCTCTGCACCGACTCCTTCGGTAAGTTCCCTCCAACCCAAAATGAAATCAGCCTCCATCCCGTCTCCTAACACTTTGTCCCTCAGGTCACAGTTGCCCTAATGTTAAGTCACTCTAATGGGAAGGTAACTGAGTAGGACTAGAAGTAGCTAGAGAGGAGCATTGCAAGGCAGGAAGAATTTTAATTGCCAATTTTTATTGCAATAGTGGTATGTATTGAGGGAGTATAATGCACTAAAGCACACCATTAAATATAGGGGTAGGTAGAAGGTAATCAGTGTGGATTCTCCCACTGGGGCTCACTGGGTAACAGATAGGGAGAGTGGGTGACAGGCACATTGGGGGGTCCTCTAAATGCATGCTGGGAACTTCTCTGAGGTCTTTGAGCCTTGCCAGTCAGCAACAGGATTGGAGCCTTTACCCTGAGGCAGATTCGTCATCTCCCCTTCCCACTTCCCAGGTGTTTTGAGGTTATTGGCCAACAGGATTTATGGCAGGACTCCATAGGTGCAGGAGAATGGGAAGAGAAGGGATGTCATTGATAGGGTATAGGCCTCCTCCCCATCATAAGGACAAGGATGCCAAACAAGATTGACTTAATGTGTACTCTCACTGAACTTTTTTCATCCACCTCCCCCCCACACCTCACCAAGCGTTCCTACCATGAAACCCATTCTTCTTTCCTTTTTGTTTACCATCAGCGCTCAGTCTTTTGGACAGTTTTTCCATCAAAGCCCATTTGCACAGACTTTGTCAGTAGAGCCTCATTAGATGCCATTTGTATAATTTATTACTGTTCACATCAGTGGTAACACCTCCACCCCTCATTCCATAATTGCAGGAAGAGAAATGCAGCAGGTCTACTTGGCAACATTTCCTTTTTAAAAATGTAGATATTTCATACCTATGAGCCTATTATCTGCCAGGCATTTGTTTTCATGTTCCTCTGATAGGAGCTTCATTCTTTTTGATGTCAGATGTAATGGGCAGCCATTGGCAAGATCACATCACCTGGGGGTTATTGCTTTCTCTTTCAAATTGATTTTCCCAATCTTCAGAGAAGCAGTGAAATCTAGTGGAAAGAGTCTGGACCTGGGTCAGAGGACCTGGGTTCTAATTTTGGCTCTGCCATTTGCCAGCTGTGTGACCATGTACAATTCACTTTGTTTCTCTGAGCCTCAGTTTCCTTAACTGTAAAATGGGGATTCAATACCTGTTGTCCCTCCTCCTTAGATGTGAAACAGGGACTGTCTGTCACCTGATTAATTCTGTATCTACCCCAGTGCTTAGTTCAGCGATTGACACATAGTAAGCACTTGACAAATACCATAGAAAAGATAGATTTTAATTACAAATAGCTTTATGTTTGTCTCCTCTGTTGAGTATAAACTCCTTAAAAACAGGGAAGTTCTTTATTCTGTATTTTCCAAGTGCTTATTACAGCACATCTCACCAAGTAGGTGCTCAACAAATGCTACGACAACCACCACTGCTAGGTAGTCCTGAGAATATTTTTGAGAGTGAGGATGAAACATTGCAATTAATAATTGAATGTCACAACTGATGACATGAGTTTCCAGATAATTTTATCCCCAGAGGTGTGAGACAGTTGTAAAAATTGCTTAGTGTGTTATCAATTTAGCGATGGTATTTATTGAGAGATCACTGTGGGCCCACCATTGTATTAAGCACTTGGGAAAGTACAGTGCAACAGAGTTGGTAGATGTGATCTCTGCTCACAAGAAACTTACAGTCTACAAGGGAAGACAGACATTAAAATAAATTACCAATAGGGGAAATAGTAGAGCAGTGGAAGAGAGGAGAGCAGTGGACTGTTAGAAATAATGGGGCTTAGAACAGTGCTTGGCACATAGTAAGCACTTAACAAATACCATAATTATTCTTATGAAGGGAGAGGGAGTTTCAGGCCTGAGGGAGGACGTGGGCAAGGAGTTGGTTATTATTATTATTATTATGGTATTAAGCATTTACTATGTGTCAGGCACTGTACTGAGCGCTTGGATGGATACAAGCAAATTGGGTTGGACACAGTCCCTGTCCCATGTGGGGCTCATAGTCTCAATCCCCTTTTTGCAGATGAGGTAACTGAAGCACAGAGAAATAAAGTGACTTGCCCAAGGTCACACAACAGACAAGTGGTGGAGCTGGGATTAGAACTCATGACCTTCGACTCCCAGGCCCCTGAGGTCCAGAGAGTAGTTTGGAAATAGATGTGATTTAAAAACTTAAGTGATCTTTTTTTAAAAAGCATTCCTTCAATAGAACTCATGAATCAAATTTACAGTCCCAGAGCTTGAAAACCTTTATACTCTATCGCCATACATATGTTTTGATAAATTTGAAACTGGTTTTACAAAGAAATGGTCTCCTGTTTTGAAACAGCAATTGTGACATTATATCCATTTCAAATATAGGTAATAAAAAAAAATAGATATTGAGGAAAAAATGAAATGACTTGGTATTTTCTTGGGGTTGAGGCAACGGGAGGTTCAGAGATTTCCAGTGTGGCATTCTGGGAGAAGATTTGTGCCTTTGCTGAGGGTTCTAAAATCACCACTTTGAACCCTTCCATGGCCTAAGCATTCTGAAATCTTGGTAGTGTGGCTGAATGCAAGCAGCACTCAGCAGGCCAGACTTGGAAAAAACCCACCTGGTAAGCAGCTCACTTTTAGTACATCAATAAAAATGTTTTCTGTCTGTGCCAGACTCCCTTAAGCTTAATCAAAGTCAATAAGGGGCAGGGAAGGAGGAGATGAAAGGGACTCTTTAAAAATAGCACTCATAAAGCCTAAATTAGCCAGAAGTATTACATTGTTCTGGCTGAGAGTTTCAAGGTAAATATTTTGTCATTCACCTTCTAGCTTCCTCTATGAGTCTAGAGAGGGAAAGCACACCGAAAATACTATTTTTAAAACAGTCTGGAAAGCAACAAGCAGGTAACAACATCATGGTATAGCGGAGAGAGGCCGGGCTTGGGAGACAAAAGATCATGGGTCTTAATCCGGGCTCCGTCTCTTATCTGATGTTTGACTTTGGGCAAGTCACTTCACCTTTCTGTGCCTCACTTACCTCATCTGTAAAATGGAGACCGGGGACAGCGATTGTGTCCAACCCTCTTTGCTTGTATTCACCCCAGCACTTAGTGCAGTGCCTGGCACACAGTAAGCGCTTAACAAATACCATTATCATAATTATTATATTATATTTCCACATCAGTCAAGCAATCAGTAATAATTTATTGATTATTTCTTCATGCAGAGCACTGTACTAAGAGCTGGGGAGAGTGCAATACAAGAGAGTTGATAGACACATTCCCTGCCCACAAGGAGCTTATGATCTAGAGGGAGAGATGGAAGTTAATATAAATGAATATATTATAGGTATGTATATAAGTGCTATGAGGCTGAAGGTGGGGTGAATATCAAGGGCTTTAAAGGGTACAGTCCCAAGAGCATAGGTGCCGCAGAAGAGAGAGTAGGAGGAAAGAGGGCTTAATGTGGCAAATCCACTTGGAGGAACTGGGATTGAAATAAGACTTTGAAGGTGGAGATAGTGGTGGTTTGTCATATGTGGAGGGGGAGGGAATCCCAGGTCAGAGGGAGGACACGGGCAAGGGGTCAGTAGCAAGACAAACAAGATCATGGTACAGCTAGCAAGTCAGTGTTAGAGGAGAGAGGTATGCAGAGTGGACTGTAGTGGGAAATCAGCAAGGTAAGTTAGGAGGGGGTAAGGTGATTGAATGGTTTAAAACCACTGGTAAAGAGTTTCTGTTTGAGGCCGAGGTGCATGGGCAACCAGTGGAGGTTCTTGAGGAGTGAGGAAGCCTGGACTGAATACTATTTTCTCAATACCTTCTAGTTTTACATGACACAGGATAATAGCATCACTGGCCTTAGCATCCTGCTATTGCACAAAGGCAGTCTGAAGATTTTACTCCCAAAATCCCACGCAGGGCACTTATTGGCAGAGCGTGAGGTGGGAGTCCTGGAAGTGGTTTCTGCAGACTTTGGATGAGGGGATAGAACAAAGAAGAACTTTAATTTCTTTCCTGAATCTCCCTCTAATTGGGCTTCTGAGTCCAGGAAAGTGAGGGAGATTGTGCAATTCATCCTTTACATAGTGACTTTAAAAGCAAAATTGATTCCACCCAAACCACTTTGGGGAAATTTGGGAATTTTGTGCTGGTAAACTCCTTGTGGGCAGGGATCATAGTAAAAAAACTATTGTATTGCATTTTCCCAACAGCTGAGTAGAGGACTCCGCACCCAGTAAGTACATGCTTAATAAATACAACTGATTGATTGATTGATTGAAAAATCTGCCTAACCGAGAGGTGGAGAACTCGATGCCTAAGCCACTGTTGAAGTGTTTGATGAGAATGAATGCATATTCACCTTTTTTAATATAATCTGTTTAGTGCTTACTCTGTGTCAGACACTGTACTGAGCTCTGGAGTAGACACAAGCTTATCAGGTTGGACATAGTCCATGTCCCACATGGGAGTCATAGTCTTAATCAATATTTTATAAATGAGGTAACTGAGGCACAAAGACGTTAAGTGACTTGCCCAAGGTCACACAGAAGACAAATGGTGAGGAGGAATTAGAACCCAGGTCCTTCTCACTTCCGAGGCTTTGGTCTATCCACTAGGAGGCAATGCTTCTCTAGTTTACTTTCCACTAATTTTCCTCAGGCAATTTAGAGCTGCTCCTAAAGTCTTGATTTCTTTGACATAGAGATGACAAAGGTGCCTTCACAGTGTGGATGTGAGAAACAGCAATGAAAGGGATTGGAAAGCCCCAAGCCATCATTAATTGCTTAGTGGTAATGACTCCTCAGGGTTCCTGAGGAATTTTATTGTTTGTCCACATTGTCATCGCAAGACAGTACTTAAAATGTGGATTAGGCATTCACTTGCTATTGATAAAATGAATTTACAGTCTTCCTTATAGGGTCCCACCCTTTATGGGGCCCCCCTAACTAGTTCATGTGAAGCCCACACATTTGGGCTTATACCAAATCTCTTTTTA
The DNA here is from genome assembly GCF_004115215.2 of Ornithorhynchus anatinus. NCBI lineage: Eukaryota > Metazoa > Chordata > Mammalia > Monotremata > Ornithorhynchidae > Ornithorhynchus > Ornithorhynchus anatinus. The sequence continues at coordinate 60,578,144 of NC_041735.1, read as the reverse complement.
AATGTGTGAGAAATGTAAGAGTATCTCAATGTAGTGTTTATTTCATAGTAACTAGCATTTCTCTTGCATATCCAAGGGTGGTTCTGTGACCTTGGTCACGTCACTTCACTTCTCTGTGCCTCAGTTACCTCATTGGTAAAATGGAGATTAGGACTGTGAGCCCCTTGAGGGACATGGACTGTGTCCAACTTCATTAGCTTGTATCTACCACAGCTCTTAGTACAGTAGCAGGTCACACAGTAAGCACTTAACAAATACCGTTAAAGAAAGGTAGAATGATGGTCACGCTGGGCCTCATTTTGATTTCAATACTTGGGACAGCATATCGTCTTAAGCTTATTTTATTAACCAAACTTTATTTTAGCATCCTAAGTTTGATGCTATTGAGCCACAATGAACATTAGCTTCCCTAAACAAAAATAAATGGAAGCAGCAGACCCCTGCTTACTTTAATCTTGGTTCTAACTAACCAGCTTAGTAATGTGCCCAGGGAGTTAGTTCAGAGTGTGACCCTTAGTAAGCACTTAACAAATAACACAACCTGCTAACCAGTACTTGTAGAGAAGAAACCGTCTCATCATACAATATTTCAAAGTTTGTAAGCTCCTTGAGATCAGGGATCATGTCTATTTATGGTACTCATCCAAGAGCTTAGAATAGTGCTACTCACACAGTAGATGTTAATTACATTCTATATAGTAGCTCTACTAGTAGTAAAAGCATTTAGTGAAGGCCCATTTGGGCCTTATTAAAGTTCCCTGCCTGCAAGGAACTTGCACTCTAACAGAAGAGACAAATGTAAATATATTTACAACTAGAGTGGTCAAGATTAAATGAATTAAGTGGATTTATAGATATGAGTACTAAGGGGGACGTAAATAAATTCAAAAGTGCAAGAATTGACTGAAGAGATAATATGGCTCAAAGTCCTGTGTTTCAATCAGGGAAATTTTATTGGAGGAGGTGAAAGGGAGGGTGTTTCTTTTTAAAAGCTGCCTTCCCCTGCTATCGCCACCACCAAACAGGTCAGAGTTCCCCAGCACTGATCTATCAGAGGGGTACAATATGGCCTAGTGGAAAAAGAATGGGCCTGGGAGTCAGAGATCCTGCATTTTAATCTCACCTCTTCCAACTGTGTGCTGTGTAACTATGGGCAAATCACGTAACTTATTTGTGTCTCAGTTTCCTCATGGGGATTAAATATCCATTCTCCCTCCTACTTACACTGTGGACTGTGCACAACCCAATAAACTTTTTATCATTCTCAGGGCTTAGTACGGTGCTTTTTACATAATAAATGTTTAACAAACACAATATTCCTACTACTAATATACATCAACTGGGGGCAGCGCAATGACCTAAATCCAAAACAGAGAAGTGGCCCATTACCTCTCAAGCAAGAACTCACATTCTAATGGAGAAGCATTCAAGTGTAGTGAAATCAAAAGGAATAATTCATTCAGTCGTATTTATTGAGTATTTATTATGTGCAGAGCACTGTACTAAGCACTTGGGAAAGACAACACAACAATAAACAGTGACACTCCCCTGTCCACAGTGACATATGTTCACAAGTCCTGAGGGTGGTTATAAATATGTAAATAAGTATTAGAGGTGGCTAGCGACTCTATATGACTTGGGAGGATGGGAATTAATCAGAGAGGTCTTGTTAGAGGAGGGAAGGAAAATCTAGACCGTAAGTAACTTGTGGGAAGGGAATGTTTTTTACCAACTCTCCCAAGTGCATATTTCAAGTGCAAAACTCCCCCAAGTGCATATTTCCGGGCTCTGCACATAGTAAGTACTCAATATATAACATTGATCAATTAATCGATTGAATCGCTAAACGCAAAAGACTCAGTCCCTGCCTTTGAGGACCTTACAATCTAATGAGAGGCCAGGTCTTGATGCAGACGTCAATGTTTCTTGTGCTTTTAAAGAAAAAAGTAAAGTACAATATAATAACCACCATATTCACTGCTTTGTTGAAAAACAAAATATTGACTTAATGTCCTCTGAAGGGGTGATTTACATCATCCTCTTGGGAAGCTGGCATTCCCCAGTCTTGTGGTGCTTCTCTTGCTTGTGGGATAAATTCCATATCCCACAATGATCCATTAAGTCGAAGCTTAATTAAACGCTTCCATTCTGATTGCAGAGAGAATCATTTCTTACATTTCCCCTTCACTAGAGCGCTCTCAAAACTGCTGGGCCATGAAAGCACAGCCTATCTAGATGCAAGCTAAGTGAAAACGAGTAACTGTTGCCAACGAGGCTCAATTCTAGACCCTGAGGGTTAGGGCTACCACTTCCAACTCTATGGAGGAGCAGAAAATTTGATGTCATCAGAAAATCCTCTTCTAACTGGTTCCACCTCTCAGGGTCACACCTGGAGAGTTTCCAGTACTCTACCAGTCTTGACTGTGGGCGGGAGAGTCCAGCAGAGGCATATCCATTCCATTCCTAACTCGGGCAGGGACTAGCGAGTGGAAGGCCATCTGCTGCTACAAGTCAAAACTCACCTGAGCTGGGCAGCAGTGGCATGGGAGAGAGTAGAGGGCAGAGACTCAAGTCAAGGGCAGAGACTCAGGTTTACTGCACAGAATGAGGCAACGGTAAGCCACTTCCATATTTTTACCAAGAAAACACTAGGGATCCACTACCAGAATGATTGCAGATGGAGGTGGGGAGTTCTGGGAGAGTTGGGTCCATGGCATACCTATGGGTCAGACAGGACTCAACAGCATAAGACAATGTAAGACAACAACCAGTTCTAGAGAGTTAATGAAGTGCTGGGTGAGACCTGTGTAAACCCTTGGCATAAGGCATAGACATGGGGGCATTGTGGAGGTGGGAGGACAGGTATTTAAGGGGACAAGGGGACTAGAGGAAGTCCAGCTTCAAAGAGGTAGCAGGTCTAACAGCGACCAATGTAGTCTTTTCATAACTGACCAGAAACCTTCCAGGCTCGCTGAGCCCAAATGTAGTAACTTAGGAGACCTGCTCAGAATGCTGTGGGGGAACTTGTCTGATAGCCATATCAGCCTCCTTGCTGATCTACCCACCTTCTGTCTCTCCCTACTCCAGCTCATACTTTACTCTGTTTCCTGGATCATTTTTCTACAAAGTCGTCAGGCCATGTTTCCCTACTCTTCAAGAAACTCCACTGGTTGCCCATCCACCTCTGCATCAAACAGAATCTCACCTTAAAACTACTCACTCATCCACCTTTCTCACTCCAACCTCGTCTCACTGCTCTCCTACCAAAACCCAACCTGCACACTTCACTCTTCTAATGCCAACCTACTCACTGTACCTTGATTTCTTCTACCTTGCCGCCAACATCTCTCCCAAGTCCTGCCTCTGGCCTGGAACACCCTCCCTCCTCATATCTGACAGACAATTACTCTCCCCTTCTTCAAAGCCTTATTGAAAGCACATCTTCTCCAAGAGGCTTCCCTCCTTTCCTCTTCTCCCACTCCTTTCTGCCCCACCCTGACTTGCTCCCTTTATTCATCCCCCCTCCCAGCCCCACAGCACTTATGTACTGACTGTAATTTATTGATATATATTAACGCCTGTCTCCCCCTCTAGACCATTAGCTCACTGTGGGCAGGGAATGTGTCTGTTTATTGTTACACTCTCTCAAGCACTTAGTACAGTGCTCAGCACACAGTAAGTGCTCACTAAATATGATTGAGTGACTGGCTCCCTTTGGGGCTGGTTCCAGTGGTCATGCCCCATGTGGATCCATCTAGGTATGTACATTTTAAGAATCTAACAGTGCCCTCAAATAAAAGAGTACCCGTGTCTGGCACAATGCTCAAATGTACACCTTCCAATCTAGTTTCTAATTAGTTCCTCTAGAACACTCAGCACTTTCACAATTTGTGCTGATTCTCATCAACCATAGTTCACAGAATCCAATATCCAGAGCTTGCTTCAGTCCAGGGTTTGCAAGAGTTCAACCTTGGCATCCTCGGAGTTGGCAGTCTGTAGCAACCCTGACACTTCTGGAATTGGTTAGTTCATAACCCTGGCACCTGTGGAATTGGTAGTTCATAACAACCCTGGCACCTCCAGAATTGGCAGTTTCTAATAGTCCCGCCACCTCTGGAGTTAGCAGCTCATAATCCTGGCACCTGTAGAGTTGGCCGTCCATAACCCTTCCATCTGTGGAATCAGCAGTTCCTTTCAAACTCATTCTGAATGTGAAGTGTAAAATGAATCACTACTTGAGTTCTGACTTAAATTAAGCAAGCTCACCATCCCTTCATATTTCTCTTGTTCAGTGGTGGCAGGACATGTAGACTAGAGCTTGTGCCTTTTCCAACTGCAGTCCTTCAGTTAAAACATTGTCAAGACTATAATGAAGACAATTTTATCTTATCCAGCACCTCTCTTCAAGTAAACCCACACCTAAACTACTCCACATAATCAGAAGTTTGTTGGGGCTAAAGCGTCCAAGGGAAAGAGGTTCCACAATTCTTAACTCATCAATCGGAAATTCAAATCTCAATTAAATCTTCATACTGTTGGTCAAGACTGTTTCTACTTGCACTACCCTCAACAGCTGGTTCCCGACCTTTAAGTAATAATAATAATAGTAATAGTATTTGGTATTTGTTAAATGCGTATTATGTTCATTCATATTTGTTGAGAGCTTACTGAGTGCAGAGCACTGTACTAAGGGCTTGGGAGAATACAATATAACAGTAAACAGACACATTCCCTGCCCACAGCGAGTTTACTGCCAAACTCTGTACTTAAGCACCGGGATAGATACAATAATAATAATGTTGGTATTTGTTAAGTGCTTACTATGTGCAGAGCACTGTTCTAAGCACTGGGGTAGACACAGGGGAATCAGGTTGTCCCACATGGGGCTCACAGTCTTAATCCCCATTTTACAGTTGAGGGAACTGAGGCACAGAGCAGTTAAGTGACTTGCCCACAGTCACACAGCTGACAAGTGGCAGAGCTGGGATTCGAACTCATGACCTCTGACTCCAAAGCCCATGCTCTTTCCACTGAGCCATCAGACCAGACACAGTTCTTGTTTCACATGGGGCTCACATTCAGAATAGTCATATAAAGAAACTGAGGCACAGAGAAGTTAGGTGACTGGGCCTGGATTAAGGCTCAGGTCCACTGACTCTCAGATCTATACTCTTTGAACCAGAGTAATGATCTGTCAAATATGTGAAGCCTCATTAAATTGGGCTTTAATCTTCAGTTCTCCAATATAATGCCAGGAATTTATGTCCCAGTTTCTTAAACCTAAATTCTTAAGGATAATAAACATGTATTCAGAAGCTTGGATGAAAGCATAGACTCTTTATTACTTCTTATATGTTATAACAAGATTTGGCAACTCCTTTGTGCAGGAGAGCCAGTCATATAATTTAAATACATAGTAATGCATTTTGAGAAGCAATGTGGCCTAGTTGATAAAGTAAAAGCATGAGAGTCAGAAGGGTTTAGATTCTAATTCTGGCTTTACCACTTGTGTGCTGTGTGACTTTGGGTAAGTCATTTCTCCATGCCTCAGTAACCTCATCTGCAATGGAGAATTTAGATCATGAGCCCCTATGTGGGACATGGATTGGTTCAACCTGATTAGTTGTGTCTGCCTCAATGCTTAGTACAGTGCCTGACACATAGTAAGCACTTAACAAATACCACAAAAAGTATCATTTCATCATGGAAGTGTGATTATTAAATAATAGTTATAGTATAATAAATTAGATTTAATAATAATGTTGATATTTAAGTGCTTACTACGTGCAGAGCACTGTTCTAAGTGCTGGGGTAGATACAGGGTAATCAGGTTGTCCCACATGAGGCTCACAGTCTTAATCCCCATTTTGCAGATAAGGTAACTGAGGCACAGAGAAGTTAAGTGACTTGCTCACATTCACACAGCTGCCAAGTGGCAGAGCTGGGATTTGAACTCATGACCTCTGACTCACAAGTCCAGGCTCTTTCCACTGAGCCACGCTGCTGCTCTACAGTTTAATACTGTACTTGCATTGCTGTTTTCTAATGGGATTGAGAGGAGAGAGAAAAGAATGGGAGACAGAAAAGAGCCAGATGGGGAGTGAGGAAGAAAGGAGAGGGAAGAAAGGAAGAGGAGGAGAGAGACAGAAGAAGAGAGGGAGAGAGAGAAGAAGAGAGGAGAGAGGGGGAGAGAGACAGGAGATGGCAAGAGGAGAGAGAAAAAGGGAGAAGGAGGAAAATAATTCATTTATTTCTGCTTGTTTTCATTTGGGAAAGGGGCAGAGGGGATGCCAGATTTGCAAAGTGCCGTGCTGCTTTGACACATTAAACAGACTTTTTGAAACCATCGTTACTTTGTGCAGCCCCATGTCAGGTATCACGGGCACTGATAACCAATGCAGCAGAAGCAGGGCTCTGCTCCCAACACCCCTTTCCTTCCTGCTGCAGCCACGCTGAGCAGGCCTCGTGTCCAGCACAGGGGCTGCGCCTGCCCACCTTCTCAGGGCCCAGCAGAGAGTCAGTGATCCTCTCCCCTGCCCAGCCTGGTAGCCTGCCTCAGCACAGTCTAGTGAGGGACTGAGACTCTAACATAAACAACTGTGCTATTTGTTAAGCACTTACTATGACCAAGCATTGTACTAAGCTCTGGGGTAGGTACAGGCTAATCGTGTCCTACATGGGCTCGCATTCTAGGGAGGAGAGAGAACAGGTATGAGAACTCCATTTTGCAGATGAAGGAACTGAGGCACAGAGAAGTTAAGTGACTTGCTCAAGGTCACCCAGCAGGTAAGTGGCAGAGCCAGGATTAGAACTCAGCTTCTCTGGCTCCCAGACTTGCGCTGCTTCCACTAAGCCATGCTGCTTCATAAAATAAGGGAAGCAACAGAATTTGAAGAAATGTACACAAGGGCTCTGGGTGAGTGAGGAGTGGGTGGAATATGAAGATATAATAATAATAATAATAATGTCGGTATTTGTTAAGCGCTTACTATGTGCAGAGCACTGTTCTAAGCACTGGGGGAGATACAGGGTCATCAGGTTGTCCCACGTGAGGCTCACAGTTAATCCCCATTTTACAGATGAGGTAACTGAGGCACAGAGAAGTGAAGTGACTTGCCCACAGTCACACAGCTGACAAGTGGCAGAGCTGGGATTCGAACCCATGACTTCTGACTCCGAAGCCCAGGCTCTTTCCAATGAACCATGCTGCTTCCCACATATGACATATGACATGGCCATTAATTTTATATAAATATATTTATAGGAATTATACATTGTAAATTATTTATATTAATATCTGCCTCCTCCTCTAGACTGTAAGCCCATTTTGGGCAAGAAACATGTCTACCAACTCTGTTGTACTGTACGCTCCCCAGTGCTTAGTACAATGCCTAGCACACAATAAGAGCTCAATAAATACAATTGATTGATTGATTTGCTCTGTAAATAGTAAGCACTTATTAAATGCCATTGATTGAGAGATTGCTAAAAATAAGAGGTAAAAGTGAAAAACTACAACTATAATAAATATATCTATACATGGGATAACTTCTCAGGCCTCTCCAAGAGGCCTTCCCTGTCGAAAGCCTCATTTCCCCCACTCCCTCTCTCTTCTGCATCACCTTCCCACTTGGATCTGTACCTTTTATTCTTTCCACCCTTAGCCCCTCAGTAATTAAGTACATATGTGCTCCCCGACCCCCCATCTGTTCCCCGACCCCCCTTCCCACCTGTTAGATCCTAAGCTCCTTCTGGGCAGGGGACAGGTCTACCAACTCTGATATATTGTACTCTCTCAATCTCTACACCCAGTAGGCACTCAATAAATACCACTGACTGATTGAACAAATGACTGAAGTTTGAGGAATTAATCAGGGAATGATTCCTGGAAGAAGGAACTTTTTTGGAGGGATTGGAAGGGAGGGAATGATGTGGATTGGCCAAACTGAGTTGGGAGGATATTTCTGGCAGGGGAGCCAGCGTGCACAATGGGTTGGCAGCGGGAGAGGGAAGAGTGAGGGCTAGTTAGGCTAATTGAGTAGTCAAGTCTTAATGAGGGAAGCTATCCATACCACATTGTTGGACATTACCCCAGGAGACTAGTTAAGGAGACAATGGCTTTGAAACCAAATTCCCACAATTTCTTTCCTCAGCAGTAGACTCCCAGGTGGCTATAGAGGTCTTGGATCTCTAAGACCGGGCTGGTTCCCATCTTTTCAGGAACAACAACAATTCAACATGTCTTAATCATCCCGAGATGCCAAATTGGCCACCATACTCAGTGGGAATGGGTGGTTTGTTTGGAAAGCCTACAGATCTGTTCTCTGTGTTTTCCTCATTTTCATCTTATTTGTGTTTTTGCGCATTTGCTTTACTGTTCTGGGAAATGTTTCATTTGCTATTTGTTCTCAAGAGCACTGCATTCACAAATTGGGTGGGAATATTGTTTTCCTCTGGAAAATGATGGGAAGAGAATATCATTCTGAAATTGATCTGGAATGAGCCAATTTTGCCACATTTGGAGAACAAAATTACCAGGGGAATAGAAATATAAATATTTCCCTTCTGCACTGTAAACTTGTGTCTGCAGGGAATGTGTCTGTTATATTGTTATATTGTACTCTCCTGAACACTAAGTACAGTGCTCTGCACACCGTAAGTACTCAAAAAATATGATTGCTTGATTGGTTGAGCCTACCTTTCTTACTCCCATTGATATGTGAATTTCAAGGTTGCTTCCTGCCTCCAGGTATCTGTTCAACTGAGGTGGATCTGGGCAATAATCCCTGAGTTAGTAGGCATGTTGCATTTCTTTGTTGCCAGCCTGGTGACTCCATACCTTAAATGACCTAGACAACGGATGTGGTGCGGCTATAAGGTAGCTGCTTACTGGATCACCTTGAAGGACTTGACCTGTCAAATGTGTTGTAGCTCAAAATGGTGCTAATCCTTCATGGAATCATCTCCAATTCAGCTCAAATTCTTACTGTATTGTCTGACACTTCTGGCGGAATTCACCTGGGAATCTGAACGGAATCAGAAAGTCTCCTGACAGACCCTCGGTTGGAACAGGGTTTACATCCCAAATCAGGGCGAACTGAGGCTGGAATAAAGCAGCAATCATAGCTGCCAGTTTAACTGCCCAAAAGTCAAATTTTTCTGAATTTTGCAGGCGGCTATGTGGATGACTTTGCACATGAATCTTTTCCAGGAATTAATTTACCATTAGTGGGAATAATATCCCCAGATTAGACTATTCTTTACAATAGAAGTATAATCCCTCCACATTGGCGATGAGGTTTTTCCAATCCTTTTAACAATATAATCCCTTGGGCCATGTAATACTCTGACATCTAACTACATTTAAAGAATTAAATAGAATCCTCTGCCTAATCCTTTATGTAATTTATAACCACAGTACTGGGCTCTAATCACTCTGCAATTCTTCCTCTTCAATCAGTCCCCTAAGTAAACCCTTTCAAATCCTTAATCCATTCTTCAATCATGAGTCTTGTGTTTTCGGGATCCCTATCTTTTTAAAATTGAGATACTTGTACCAAATGGTAAGGTCTCTCTGGAGTATACTAAAATGTTACTGGGTACATAGGAAGATTAGAATTAGATTGTAAAATCACTCAAGGCAGAAGCATGTATCTTGTTATTATTGTGCTCTCTCTCGCAGTTAGAACAGTGCCAAACACTTGATGGGTGTTCAGTAAATACCATTGGTGGTTTTGCTTGTTTGTTTCTTTTCATGGCATTTGTTAAGTACTTATTATGTGTCAGGCACTGTACTAAGCACTGGGTAGATTGAAGGTAATCAGGTTGGACATAGTCCCTGTCCCACATCAGAATTACAGTCTTAATCTCCATTTGACAGATAGGGTAACAGAGAAGTGAAGTAACTTGCCCAACGTCACTCAGCAGACAAGAGGTGAAGCTATAATTAGAACCCAGGTCCTCTGTCTCCCAGGTCCTGGTTTTATCCACCAGGCCACCCTGCTTCTCATTGGTCGATTAAGGACTGGGGAAACCATTGATCTCACCAACAAACACATTCTCTGGATTGTAAAATCCTTGAGGGCAGGGATTTAGTTTTCCAACTCTATTGCATTGTAGTCTCCCAAGCATATATTGCAGTGATCTGTACACATTCAGTAAATACCACTGATTGATTCTGAACAATGATGGGACTCAGGCACTGTATCAGGATTTATAGCATATACAAAATTTTGACTGGACATGGTCCCCGCCTTGCAAGAGTTTACAACCTAGTTTGATATGTGCTTCCACCACCTTTACCTTATATAGTCACACAAACGAAATTCATCTGCCCATTGAAATTGGGGAGCATTAAGATCAATATATGTTGCATTAATTTACTCTGTCTTGTCTTAGGTTATAGAGTCATCTTTGACCCATAGCGATGCCATGGAAACAGCTCTCCCAGAACACCCCACCTCCATCTGCAATCTTTCTGGTAGTGTATCCACAGAGTTTTTTTGGTAAAAATACAGAAGTGGTTTACCTTTGGCTCTTTCCACACAGTAAACTTGAGTCTCCTCCCTCAACTCTCTTCCATACCGCTGCTGCCCAGCACAGGTGAGTTTTGACTTGTAGCAGATGGCTTTCCACTCGCTAGCCACTGCCCAAGCTAGGAATAGAATGGATATAGCTCTGCTTGACTCTCCGTCCAGTAGTCGAGACTGGTAGAGTATTGCAAACTCTCCACGTGCAACCCTGAGAGGCGAATTTATTCTGTAGGCCAGAGTTATCAATTGGGTCTGTAGCTTCATTTTTCCATTCCCACACTCCTTCTTAAGATTGCAAGGTCCTTGAGGGTAGGGATTGTTAAGCAGGAGCCCCCTTGCTAAAATACCTAAAATGCTTAGACACACTTCACCAAACCAGGATTTGTAAAGGAATGAAAGAGATGTAGAATCTGGCCAGAATTCCAAAGGGAACTCTACTGGAATACTTTCAAAGACTATAAAACTTTGATTACACATATTTGCATGAAAACCATATGTTAATCAGACATTGAATTGAAAATAATGCAAGAAAATAAATTCCTATAGAAATTAAAAGCACAAAGACTGATACCATAAAACTCCAAAATAGATCTTTAGCCCTCACTTCTCTGGCTTCCCTCCCTATCAGCTTAATTAGGGGTTATGGCCTTCCTTACCAGATCTGCAGAGGGAAATGCCAGGAGAGGAAGAGGGGAAGCCAGAGATCTTTCTCTACCCAGGCCAAAAGATGGCAGGGGGTCTTGGCTTTGTCTTTATTGTGTGTTTTCAGCCCCTTGCATCCCTGGGAAATGTAGTTTCTCCTTTTCATCTCTGCAATTCCCTTACCCACCTCAAAAAGCTTGGGTCTGTTGCAGAGAGATGCATTGGTGCCTTGGGCCCATGTGTCGCACCTCCCCTCCCACCAGTCCTGGGGCCTGCCTCCACTGTTGGCATGGCTCTAACAGCTTGGCATGGCTCTAACAGCTCAGGGCTGTCACCTATGCATGCCTCCCACCCCCCACCCAGCACCTCCTCACACCAAGAAGTCATGCCTTGTCCGCCAGACCTTGCCCCAGAGCCCAGCCCACAATGTCTCCTGGAACCACTTACCATTACCAGGACACCTCCAACCCCTACCCCATCAAAGTTTAGGATTGACCCTAGCCCCCTAACCCTAACCCCAATACCTTGGAATTTGGGGGAGTCCATCTTGTCCCTCTCCCTTCTGGTCCATGAGGTTCCAAGATGGGGGATCGTGCCATGAGGTCGAGATCAACAGTGGACCTAGGGTGATGACCAGGTATCATTGGAGAAGCAGCATGACATAGTGGATAGAGCACAGGCCTGGGAGTCAGTGGTCATGGGTTCTAATCCCTGCTCCCCTCTCCCTTGTCTGCTGTGTGACCTCACGCAAGTCACTTCACTTCTCTGTGCCTCAGTTACCTCATCTGTAAAATGGGAGTTGAGACTGTGAGCAACATGTGGGACAAGGACTGTGTCCAACACAATTTGCTTATATCCACCCCAATGCTGAGTACAGTGCCTGGCATATAGTAAACATTTAACAAATACCATAATTATTTTGATTATTTATTATTCCTGCTCAACCACCAAAGAGAAGCCATCAAATCTGACCAATGGCATGGGGAATAATGATAGTTCATTCCAGGAGGATCATCTTCAGGAGGACAAAGGGGAGCTTGACTGTGTCGGCTAGGAGTGGGATTGTGCAAAGGAGCATATGTGTTAAATGTGATAATGTGATATGTGATAATATTGGTATTTCTTAACTGCTTACTATGTGCCAGGCACTGTACTATGTTCTGGGCTGGATACCAGCAAATAGAGTTGGTTACAGTCCCTGTCCCACATGGGGCTCACAGTCTCAATACAACCCTCTGTTCACAGAAGGTGCTCAATGAATACCTTTGATGGATGGATTCATAAACCCTTATAATCCTAAAGGTGACCTGGCCATCACCCAGCTTCAGAATGTTATCTCAGAGCATCCTGATTTAATTGCTTCAGACAATTATTTCAGGAGTCTTGCAGACCCTGCTGGCAATGCAAACATTTTCCAAGTAGTTCCTCTATGGCCCCATATAACATTAATATTTACTTTACTGGGAAATGAGGTTACAATTAGAAGCTAAAGACACAGTTTTCTATAGAACAAACAACTCAGTAATCTTGGTGCTTGGAAAAAGAAATATAAGAAGAGAATGTTCTCAGGAGAGGACGTTTGCTCTTTTCTGCAGAAGATTTTCTTTCATTACAGGTGGATAGAACAGGAAATGAGAAGTGGTGGAGTTCAGTCCTACTTCCTCACTGTTCTTTTTCAGGTCACCTAGAAGTCACTGGCACCTCAGTGGCATATGTGACAAATTGCTTCAAAACAAGGACTTATTTGCTCCTTACTGACCCTTGGTATAATTACCTTGAAAAAGAGTTCCAACATATGGGGACTGTTAGTGAGGAAGCTCTTATTTACAGAAATGACATAAGGAAACATTTTTCAAGAGTCATTAGGAGGTGAATGGTTTGGGGAAATGTGACATTTTCACACAAAACCACCTCTTTTTAATTAATTACCTATCTAATTATGCAGCTACCCCTTTCCCATTCAAACCACAAGAGGAAACAATTTGATGCTATTAGAATCCACAGCTTCCACAGTACAGAACATATTGTTGGATAATTAAAAGATTATGTAGCCAGTCATTTCTCATGCCTAGTAAGTCCATGCTAAAATTGTTGTTTTATAATGTCAATCAACAGGCGGAGCAAAAACTAGTGAAGTAAAGTTTGTTTCAGTATTAGAAAATCTGAGTTTCATTCTTTGATGGAGACTAGTGAATGCTGTCACAGAGAATCAAGGATGAGCTGAGTTAAAAGGCACTGGGCAGAGTGCAGAGAATCATTTCACTGTGTCTCAGAGTTTAGGCATGAAAGAAAGCTCTATCATATAAAGACAATTTTTCCCCATTATCAGCTGTAGTTGCTGAACACCGACTGGAAAGCATCTGGCTCTGGCTATGATGACTATTTGAAGCTAGTAAAAGACACAGTATCTGCCCTCAACCTTAAATTTGCAAAGACATCCCCCCAAAAAGGGTTCAGGAAACTTGCTTGGTGTTGGGGAGGATTTTTTCTCATTTATGTATATGTAAGTGCTTACTATGTGCCAGACACTGCATTAAATGTCGGGGAAGATACAAGTTCACCAGATTGGACACAGTCCCTATCCCACGTAGTCTTAATCCCCATTTGTAGTTGAGGCAACTGAGGCATAGAGAAGTGAAGTGACTTAAAGTCACAGAGTAGACAGATGGCAGAGCCGGGATTGGAAGATGGGTCCTTTGACTCGCAGAGCCCCGCTCTTGCCAATAGGCCTTGCGGATTCTTATAATTAATTGTGTGTCCACGGGTGTGTTTGCTGATTTTTTAGGTACAAAAATTAACTGTCTCAAAACCCTCCAAGAATGTAAGTAAAGCCATTTACTGGCTCAGATCAATAATCCAGCCATCCTGACAATCATATCAGTGTACCCTTACAGGAATACCCTTACAGGAACAGTGATGATTGTCTCCCTAACATTCAGGCATCTTCCTAAGAATGTTGTATTGTACTTTCCCATCACTTAGTACAGTGCTCTGCACACAATAAATATTCAATGAATACTACCGATTGATTGATTGATTTAATTAACCTTTTAACATCCATTATATTTCTCTCCATTGACCCAACAGGGATTCCTCACTTGGGATTCCTCTCCAATCCCCTTTTTGAATCTATCTGCCTGCCTACACTTTCGTATATTAATGAATTCCATATATTTATCACCTACTAGGAGAAAACCTCATCCTTTGATTTTTGAGCCTATTACACTCAATATGTCCCCTACATCTGTTGGTTTGGGATTTGATGAACAGTAATCCCAGGTTCACCCTGCCCACCTCCTTAATGATTCTGTAAAATTCAATCATGCTCTCTTCCTGATGAAGTCCAATTGGGAGATGTGAGTGTATATATGGGCAAGAGTATTCATTAAAGTGATTTTTAGATTGTTAGTACCCTGATGTCTTGGGACCAGGTCCAATTCCTGCTGGTGAATTCTTTCCCAGACCATGGGCCAGTGCTCTACACACATAGTAAGTGCTTAATATATATTATTACTAATATTACTATTCATTGGGTTGTAAAGACTAAAGCTGGAAGGCTTTAAACAGGTGTTTAGTGGTTAGGAATAGGTACATTCTCTAGAAAATCTCCTCCTCCCACTTAGATAGGAATTTGTTTTCCTGCTCTCCTTATCTTTAGACAGTTTTCAGCATTAACCAGAAAAGCTTGGATAGTTTCCCAACTCTCAGAGACCCTGCAAAGTCAGCTAATTGACCTTTAATAAGGAGGACATTTTAGGTTATAAAATGTATTCTCATTAAAAAATATCATCTGCTTATTTAATTTGTCTTGCAGTGTGGCTGATCAAATGGCTAATCAGAATCACTGTCTTGGAAATGACATCAATAATTTTTCAGAAATATACCAATACTCAAACATTGGTATGTCAGAACACTTTCCACAGAACAATTTTACTGCAATGATAAATTGTTAAAAAAAATTGTCAAAAAGCCAGACTTTGCTCTTCTCTGGCTGTGTTTGATATCTTTGGAAGAAGCAATACGCATGTAAGATCAGAGAGCTGATAGGTTCTCTAGTCCAGCTCTCTGCCTCTAAGCCCTCGAATGACAAAATCCATGGCTTTCATTCCTTTAAAGATCTCCAGGAATGAACACAGCACTGTCTCTTTCTTTACCCTATTTTGGTGTTTCTTCTTATCGGCCACTTGATTTTTCTTTATTTCCGGCAATTTAAGGACATTTTATTTTGACTGGTGGGGAGAGTAAGAACAACTACTCAGCACCCTAATTATTGGGCAGTAATTGGATAAATCTCTGGGTTAAACAACCACAATTCCTTTCATATTTCACTTAAGCTGCATTTTCCATCTCCCGTTCTAGAGTGTAAGCTTGTTGAGGGCAGGGAACAAGTCCACTTAACTCTACAGTATTGTACTCTCCCAAGTGCTTAGCTCAGGGCTCTGCACACAGTAAGGGCTCAATAAACAGCACTGATTGATTGAATGAATGATTCCACCCCTTTCCTTAAGCATTCTTTGGTTCAATCCCATTTCTCCACATCTTTTTAACTGAATCACAACTGGTGACCAGAACTGAACAAACGTCCTTAAGAAGCAACATGGTCTAGTGGATACAGCACGAGCTTGGGAGCCAGAAGAACCTGGGTTCTAATCCCTACTCTGCCACTTGCCTGCTATGTGACCTTGGACAAGTCATTTAACTTCTCTGTGTCTCAGTTACCTCATCTGTAAAATGGGGATTGAGATGGTGTGCCCCATGTGGGACATGGACTGTGTCCAATCTGATTACCTAGTATGTATCCCAGCATTTAGAATAGTGCCTTGCCCATAGTAAGGGCCAAACAAACAAACAAAAAGATACCAATTTACCCCCCCCCACCAAATACCAAACAAATGCAATTAAAAAAAATTGAAAATAAAGGGACTGTTCTACTATTGCGTGTCCTGCTGCTTTAATGCACCCCTGATCCCCCAAGGCACCTGGACTATGTCTAATGTCTAATGTCCACCTGTGTATTTTCTTCCAGATCTCAGTAAAGTGTTCTGATTATATAGCAAGCTCTTAATACATACTATTGGTATTACTACTGCCAGACTGGCTCCATTTCAGCTCACACATTTCACTAGCTTTTCATCATTCCAATCCAGTCTTCATGCTTTGTCCCTAAATGAATTCTCTGTTGAATTTCAAAGTGGTTATGTGAGATTGATTTGCTGATTTATCAGTCATTTGGAAACATTTTCCTGTTTTCCAAAGTTTTAACATCCTCACTTGAATCTAAGTTTGTCTGCAAACTTCCTAACTTACCAGTTTATTATTACATGAACAAACCCATAACACAAGGTTTTCATCAGGAATTCAGAACTTAGAGATGTTACTAAATCCTGCTATGTAGGCAGTTCTCTGTCCAATGATGCACAGCTAAACAGAGATGCAAACAGTAATCATCATCATCTTCAGTGGCATTTACTGAGCACCTACTACATGCAGAGTCCTATATTAAATGCTTGGGAGAATATAATACTGCAGATTGTTTTTAAGTGTTTAATTTTTTTATGGTATTTATTAAGCACTTAATGCCAGGCATCATACGAAGCACTAGTCTAGCTACCAGCCCATCAGGTTGGACATGGTCCCTGTTTCCCAGAGAGCTCAGAGTCTTAATCCCCACTTTACAGATAAGGCAACTGAGGCACAAAGTAGCTAAGTGACATGCCCAAGGCCACAGCCCAGACAAGTGGCAGAGCCATGTCTTCTGACACTCAAGGCCGTGCCCTTTCCACTAGATCATGCTGTTTCTTAGCTTGAGAAGGAACTAATTTCTTCCTTTGGAAACCTGCCCACATGGTTCTGCCATCCCTGTGGTTTCTGGGTTCCCCAAGAGGAGCAGCAGGGGATTCTGGGACCTAAGGGGCAGTCCCCTCAGATATCTGGTCTTCCACCTGCTTCAACCGCTAATTATGGTATTAATTAGGGGAAGCTGTGTTGCCTCATGGAAAAAGCACAGGCCTGGCAGTCAGGAGACCTGGGTCCCAATCCTGGCTCCTCCACTTATTCAAGGTGTGACCTTGTGCAGGTCACAGATGTTCTCTGGGCCTCAGTTCAGAATCAAACCAAATGGAATCAAAAAACCAGAATGATTATAGGCAGACTGAAAAATGAAATGAGTCAAGCATGGAACATCAAGACCAAACCAGGATGAAGAACTAGAGTGTTCATATGAGGCCAACCATTCAATCAGTGCTACATATTTATTCAATAGTGTTTATCGAGTTCTACTGTGTAGTACTTACTGAGTGCTAAACACTGTACTGACCACTGAGGAGGAAACAATAGACAAAAGCAACATGGCAAGTAGCATGGTCTAATTGATAGAGCACAGGCCTGGAAGTCAGAGGACCTGAGTTCTAATCCTGGCTCCACTACCTGTCTGCAGTGTGACCTTGGTTGGGCAAGTCACTTCATTTCTCCATACCTCATTTTCCTCATCTGCAAAATGGGAATTAAGACTGTGAGCCCCATGTGGGCTCATGTGTTGTTATTGTTGTGTCGTGTTTATTGTTGTATCATACTTTCCCAAGCACTTTATACAGTGCTCTAAACACAGTAAGTGCTCAATAAATGCTACTGAATGAATGTGGGACATGGACTGTGTTCAGTCTGATAATTTTGAATCTACGCCACTGCTTAGTAGAGTGTCTGGCAAATAGTAGACAAATATTAAAAAAAAGAAAGACATCTTCCCTGCCCTTGATGATCTTACCATCTCATTTTTTCTTGCCATGGTGTTGGCCATGCCCCTGGACTCAAGGCTTTAGAGCTAAAACTCTGTAGAAGATGGAGTAAGCATATGTCCCTGGACTTGCCAGGAATGAAGCCAACAGGGGCAGGGTGAGGTGCCGGTGACTGGTCCTTACCCTGCCTATCTGCCCTGTCTCCTGCTCCAAGATGCAGTGCTGCCTGGCAGAGGGGCAAGGAAGAAGAGAACAGTGCCAGGCCTTCTCTCCTCATCTGTGGGGCTCTCACTCGTGTTCCAATCAAGTGAGAGAGGAAAACCAGAAAAGGCAGAGAATCCTTGTCTGCTCGTTTAATCTCCTGCTTGAGCCTTCCAAGACCCTTCTCCTCAATTCTCCATTTATTGCTTTTTTCTCCTCTCTCTTTCTCTGAGCACAAGCTTAGAGAAGCAGCATGACCTAGTAGAAAGAACACAGACCTGGGAGTCAGAGGAACTGGGTTCTATTCCTGGCCCTGCTACTTGCCTGCTGTGTGACCTTGGGCAAATCGCTTCACTTCTCTGTGCTTCAATTACCTCATCTATAAAATGGAGCACAATGTACGGCAGGCACTGTGCCCAAACTGATTAGTTTGTATCTACCCCCAGCACTTAGTATAATTCCTGGCACTTGGTAAATACTTAACAAATATCATAAAAATAAATGAAAAGCCTGGACATTGACCACACCCACTGGAATCTCCATCTCCTACTTGGTCAGCGCTGACACCCAGTGATGCTTCAACCTTGGGTCATAGAGCAGACAGTCATTCAGTCAATCAATCTGTAGTATTTATTGAGCCCTTATTTTGGGCAAAGCCCTGTTTTAGGTTCTTGAGAGAGAAGCATAGAATGAGTAGATATGCTCCTTCTCATCCCCCGTGCCCCATAATAATGGGAAAAAAGAAATAAAAAGTAAGAGGAAGCAACTGAGTTTAAATCAATTTAACCATCTTTCAGTGGTGTCTATTAAGTGCTTACTAAGTACAGAACACTGTTCTAAGTGCTTGGGACAGTACAATACAATAGAGCTGGTAGATGTGACCCCTGCCTTTAAGGGGTTTACAAAATGTCATCATGGCCTAGTGAGCCTGGCACTGGGAGATGGGAGACCTTGTTTTGGTCCCAGCTGCCCCATTTCAATCAATCAATCAGTAGTATTTACAGAATGTTTACTGTGTGCACAGCACCATACTGAGCATTTGGGAGAGTACAAGAGTTGGTAGACATGTTCCCTGCCTCAAAGAACCATTTGCCTGCTGTGTGATCTTGGGCATGTCATTTAATTTCTCTGGGGTTTTGTTTCCTCATCTCTAAAATGGGGTATCTGCTCACCCTCCCCCTTAAACTCCTGAGCCCTTGTGTGGGACAGAGACTGTGTGAGAGCTGCATTTCTTATATCTTTCCCAGTGCTTAGCAAAGTGCTTAATAAATACTGTTATCAAAGTGCTATCAGGGACTGAGGGTTGGAGGTGAGTATCTAAGTCCTTAAGTGATAAGAAGGGCCAGTAGTGGAAGAAATGCATTGGGCAGATAAGACGCTAGTCAGGAAAGGCTTCCTGGAAGTGGTGTTATTTCAGAAGGGCTTTGAAGATGGGAGAGAGTGATCCCAGATTAAAATCCCAGATTAAAAGGGCCATAAAACAGTAGGAAAATGGAACCAGGGAGAGCCAGGCTGATGGTAGATCCTGCCCTCTACCTGTGGAACAACTAGCTTCTTCTTATCTGTCAGGGACTTCTAATCTGAGGGTTTGCAAGAATGCTAGTTCAGCTTGGATGGTCAGAACTTTGACCCTGTAACTCACAAAATGTTGGTCCTGTTTTGCGATTATCCGTTCTCTGATGCAACAATCTGGTAGTAACCTACTCCAGTGAGATAGCAAAATCAATAAAAACCTGTTTTTAACTCAATGCTTATAAAAATCCCACTAAAAGTTATATGAAAGGTCAGGGACCCTTTATAGGTATAATAAATTCCTTGGTCTTTTTTCCACATAATTCTGACATATTTTGGAAGAGAAAAATAAATAAAATTCTTTCACTGCAAAGGTATTTGTTATGTCTGTGTTGAAGTAGGTCCCTCTAATGACACACTGGCATGTCTGCTGTTCTAGTTGACTGAGGCTTAGAGGGAAATGAAAACACACTCCAGACTCAGTCAAGCCCTGTGCATTCTTTCTGTTTGCAGTGGAGGTCGGGGCTGTGTCAGGGTCATGCGATCTGTGGTCCTGTACAAGGCATTTCACAGGATGCTATGGGGAGAGGAGGTGCCTGAATTTGGGGACTGGGAACACCTCCCTTTCTGGAACTCTGGACTTGACCCAGGAGAAGATAGGGGAGATGCTGGAGATTCCCCCTCCAGACTGTAAGCTTCTGGAGGGCAGGGATCATATCATACTTTTTGTATCGGCCTCTCCTAAGCATTTAGTATGGTACTCTGCACACAGTAAGTAGCTTGAGAAGTAGCTTGAGAAGCAGCATGAGAAGCAGCATGGTCTAGTGGATAGAGCATGGGCCTGGGAATCAAAAGGTCCTGGATTCTAATCATGGCTCCACCGCTCTGTGTGATCTCAGACAAGTCATTTCATTTCTCTGTGTCACAGTTCCCTCATCTGTAAAATGGGGATTAAGACTGTGAGCTCCCTGTGGGAAGGAGACTGCCTCCAACCTGATGATCTTATATCTACTCCAAAGCTTAGTACAGTGCCTGGCACATAGTAAGTACTAGAGAAATATCATTAAAAAAAAGTAAGTGTTTAATGATTGAATAATGGATGCAGTGTTGGGCATATGCTACTGAGCAGTGCAGTCCAGCTTCTACATCTGTC
Organism: Ornithorhynchus anatinus; assembly: GCF_004115215.2. NCBI lineage: Eukaryota > Metazoa > Chordata > Mammalia > Monotremata > Ornithorhynchidae > Ornithorhynchus > Ornithorhynchus anatinus. Next base: position 60,557,370 of record NC_041735.1, on the reverse strand, counting down.
CTCATGGCTGCTGCTCCCACTCTTTTGTTTTAATGGTATTTGTTAAACACTAACTGTGGACCAGGTACCGTATTAAGCACTGGGGTAGACACAAGATAATCAGGCTGGACACAGACCCTTTCCCACATGGGGCTCACAGTCTAAAATATATTTAATCCCACTTTTCAGTTGAGGAAACTGAGGCAGAGCAGTTAAGGGACATGCTCAAGATCACATAGAGGACATGTGGTGGAACCAGGATTAAAACTCAGGTCCTCTGACTTCCAGGTTCAAGCTCTTTTTACTAGGCTGCTCAGTATCAAATTCCCCTCCCCCCACCTGCTGCCTACTCTCACATCCCTACATTACTTCCTTGGACCGGACCTAGGGGAAGATGAAGGGCTGGAGAAATTCTCTGGGTGTCTCACCAGCCCCTGATTACAAGAACTGAAGAAGGATCCTGCCTTGGCAAGGGCCAGTTTTGGTTATCCATCTGTCCTTCATTCAATTCATGTGTTGGGAGAAATAACCAAGATGCCTTTGACACTCACCCTAATTATGTAAATATCTTTATCCTCTCCTATTTCCTCTATCCTTAATCTACTTTAAAGTCTGCCTCCCCTTGTAAACTGTAAATTCCTTGTGGAGAAGAACCATGTCTACTATACTGAACTGTGCTCCCTCAGATGCTTAGTAGTAATAATAATTAAGGTATTTGTTAAGTGCCTACTGTATACCAAATACTGTTCTAAGTACTGGGGTGGATACGAGGTAATCAGGTTGTCCCATGTGGGGCTCACAGTCTTAACCCCCATTTTACAGATGAGGTAACTGAGGCACAAAGCAGTTAAGTGGCTTGCCCAAGGTCACACAGCAGACAGGTGGTGGAGCCGGATTAAAACCCACATCCTCTGACTCCCCAGGCCAGGCTCTTTCCACTTAGCTACACTGCACATAGCAAACACTCAGTAAATAACTTTATCTCACTGATGACCCTAAGACAAAGCCATGTAAAGGGTGAGACCCTCTAGAAGTCCCCAGCGGGTCACTTGGAAGGCAATGAAAAGAGATCTGAGTTTTCTCTCCTCGTGAGACTGTGCAGAATGATAGTTAAGCTCCTCAGGGCTGGGGGCCAATGGCCTTCAGTAATAGCAACAGCAACTGTATTAATAATAACAACAATAATAATTGTATTACCAGTTAAGAATTTAGTATACATCAAGCACCATGTAAAGCCCTAGGGTAGATAGAGGGTAGTCAAATTGAACAGGGTCCCTGTCCCATTGAGTCTGTGGAGGAGGGAGAACACTATTTAAACTCCCTATTACAGTTGAGGAAGCGGAGAAACAGAGAATAATAATTGTGGTGTTTGATTAGTGCTTAGTATGTGTCAAGCACTGTACTAAGCCCTTGGATAGATAGTAGATAATCAGATCCCACTTGTGACTCAAAGTTTCAATAGGAGGGAGAACAGGTATTGAGTCCCCATTTTGAGGGTGAGGGAACTGAGTCTCAGAACAGTTAAGTGACTTGCCCAAGGTCACACAGCAGGTAAGTAAGGCACCTAAATTAGAACCCAGGTCCTCTGACTCCTAGACCTAAGCTCTTTCCCCTGGGCTATGCTGCTTCTTCTCCCTCTCTTTCTGAGCAGGAATCAAGTCTACTATATTGAATTGTACTTTCTCAAGAGCTTAGTACCGTGAGTGCTCTGTATACAGAAAGTGGTCAGTCAGTTCAATTGATTGATTGATTGGCTTCTGGCTAGGGCTTAGAATGTTCAGGACAGTACAATAAATGTGACTGGCCTAAGATCCCACAGCTAGGAAGTGGCAGGACAGTGATTAGACTGGGTGTCTGACTCATCCTGGGTTCTTTCCAGTGTCTTCTCAACCAAGTGTTTGACCAGCCAGGGATGGGGTCATTTGGCATCTATATAGCTTCAGCCAAAGGGACTTTTCACAGAACTTGGAGTAGTCTTTATGGCCTGAATGATCCTGAAGAGGTTTCCTGGTGAATTCTCTGATCCTGAGGTTCTTAGATGGACTCTTTCTTTTTTCTCCTTTGGGTTCCCCTCTGCTTTCTGCCAACTCTAGCTTTTGCCCATCCTGGATGCTCTCAAGTCATGCTCAGCCCTTTGTAAAGAATCAGTTGATCAATTAATCAATCATATTTATTGCACATGTTGGTAGACACATTCTCTGCCCACAATGAACTTACAGTCTAGTGGGGGAGATAGACATTAATATAAAAAATAAATAAGTTATGGATATGCAGCCAAGAATGCAGCCATGGATTCACTGAGTAATAGTGTTTAAATGTGAGAGGAGGAGGAAGAGGAGGAGGAGAAGGAGCAGGAGGAAGAGAAGGAGGAGTTAGCCTGGCTTTTCCATCCCCACTCCCATCCTTCTTCTTCCAGGTCGTCCCTGTTGCCTCCCAAACAGAGGTTCCAAAGGACATATAACCATGTGTTCCCTCACACCACCATCATGGTAATAGCAGTCTCTGGGATACAGGGAAATGGAGCTCCATCACCTTGCCCCCTGCTACCTCACCTCGCTACTCTCCTACTACAACCCAGCCCGCATACTTCGCTCTTCTAATGCCAACATACTCACTGTATCTTGATCTCGCCTGACTCGCCGACCTCTTGACCACATCCTGCCTGTGGCCTGGAACCCCCTGCCTCTTCAAAGCCTTATTTAGCATATACTCCTCCAGGAGGCCTTCCCTGGTTAAGCCTTCATTTCCTCTTTCCCCACTCCCTTCTGTGTCACCTCGAATCCCTCCCTTTATTCCCCAACCACTCCTCCCCACAACCCCAAAACACATGTACATATCCACAATTCATTTATTTATATTAATATCTGTCTCCCCCTCTAAACTGTAAGCTCGTTGCAGGCAGGGAATGTGTCTGTTATATTATTGTAATTTACTCTCCCAAGCACTTGGTGCAGTTCTCTGCACACAGTAAGCTCTCAATAAATACTTCTCTCCCTCTCTCTCTGGTTGATTGACTGAAATGGAGAGGGTGAGTTGGCTGAGTGGTGCGTACGTGTGTGTGTGTGTTTGTCCCTATGTTGGGTTGGCTCTTTCCAGAACTTTTCCCTCAGGCCCACAGTACAAAGCCAGAGCCAAGAGAAAAACCCAACCCCCATCAGGCCAGAGACCCATCCCTGCATTAATTTCTTCCCCATCTGGCAGCTGCAGCTACACTCCAGTGTGCTCCCACCGTTTCCCTCCCCCGGCTCCCGGCTCTGCACTACCCCACCCCAGCTGCCTCTGAATCTGGATTAAGTGTATTATTCATTCATTCAATAGTATTAGTTGCTGCATTATCTTGTATCGTCAATTAATCATATCCATTAAGCACCTGCTGTGGCCAAAGGATTGTTTAAACAGTTGGGAGGGTATAATAGAGTCAGTAAGCCCTGATCCCTGCCCTCAGCCTCCCAACTGAGTGGGGGTAAGGAGGATGTTAAGAAAGAGCCAGAGAGAAACCCCTCAGGTCTGACACACTACTCTGCATTGTATTCCTTTCGAATATGGAGACCATCACCTTGTATTGAGGAGGGTGAAAGTGGAAAGAAGAGACACTTGCGTTCTAGAACATATAAGGGATGCAAGAGTTCTAGAGTGCTGAGTGGCACCATCTTGTATGCCAGAGCTGGGAAAAGGACGTGGTAAATATATGGGCCAGTCTATGTGCCAGCTAATGTGTGCCAGCTTGTATCTGCCAGAAAGTGTGTTCCAAGATTCACCCCATTCTTTCCATCCAAATGACCACCACACTGGTCCAGGCACTTGTCATATCCCTGCTTAATTACTGCCTCAGCTTCCTCACTGATGTATTTGTATCTGATCTCTGCCCTCTCTAGTTTGTACTTCACTCTGCTGCTTGGGTCGGTTTTCATTCATTCGTATTTATTGAGTACTTGTATGTAGATCACTGTACTAAGCACTTGGAATGTACAATTTGGCAACAGATAGAGACAATCCCTACCCAACAACGGGCTCACAGTCTAAGCAGTTTAAACAGGCTCCCAGGTTTTCTAAAAGGATGTTCTGCATGCGTCTTCCCACTCCTCCCAGACATTCAGGGTTGTCCATTTCTTTCTGCTTCAAGAAAAAATATTTCTGACCATTGGTTTTAAGGTCCTCAACTGAATCTCTTCCCCCTACTTATCTGCTCTCTTCTCCTACTTTACCTCAGCTCACTCTCCTCATTTCTCTTAAGCCAACCAACTCACCCTCCTGTGTTCTCATCTCAGCTCTCTGGCTACCATCCTCTTGCTCACATCCTTCTTCCTGTCCAGAACTCCTTCCCCCTTTACATCCTACAGATCACAGCCCTTCCCATCTTCAAAACACTTCTGAAATCACATCTCCTCCAGGAGGCCATCCTTGATTCTTCTCTCAGCTCCCCACTTAATATCTTCCAATTCCTACATCAGTCCTCTCGCATTATTAGTGTGGGAATCAGTGTGGTCTACTGGAAAGAGCAAGGGTCTGGGAATCAAAGGCCCTGTATTCTAATCCCAGCTCTGCCACATATCTATTGAGTGACCTTGGCCAAGTTATTTAACTTCTCTGTGTCTCAATTACCTCATCTGCAAAATACTTCTTTTCTCTCTTACACATGTGGGACCTGATTATCTTGTATCTACTCCAGTGCTTAGTACAGTGTTTGGTATATAGTAAACCCTTAACCAATACCACAGTTATTATTAGTGTCTGACTCCCCCTGCTGGATTGTAAATTTTCCTTAGGTATAAGATCTCTTTGCACTCCCCCAAGGGCTTCTTAGTTCAGTGATCTACACACTACAGGTGGTCACTAAGTACTACTACTAATAATAATGATGGTATTTGTTAAGCGCTTACTGTGTGCAAAGCACTGTTCTAAGCGCTGGGAGGGGGATACAAGGTGATCAGTTTGTCCCATGTAGGGCTCACAGTCTTAATCCCCATTTTACAGATGAGGTAAATGAGGCCCAGAGAAGTTAAGTAACTTGCCTAAAGTCAAACAGCTGACAAGCAGCAGAGCCGGAATTAGAACCCATGACCTCTGACTCCCAAGCCCGTGCTCTTTCCATTGAATGACTCAGTGTTGTTCTCTAGACTGTAAACTCACTGTGTTCAGGGAATGTGACTATTTATTGTTGTATTGTACTTCCCCAAGCGTTTAGTACACTGCTCTGCATAGTGTAAGCACTCAGTAAATACGAGTGAATGAATTAATGAATAAAGTGCTACAGGGGAAGGAGGAAAACAGGCTTTTCTTTTAACAGAAATACTTGTAGATGGTGTATTTTCAGAATGAGGGTTGCTGACAGAATCTAGGGAGCAGAATAGTGTCATTATTTAGCTTGTGCTCTTGAGTGTATGCCCCTCTAAAGAGACTAGCCATCCCAACCTTCCATTCCTCTCCTATCATCCCCACCCCACTAAGCACAAGCCTGCCAGATTTCCTGAAGAAATTCGAGCCAGCAGCAGCTCAGAGTTTGACACCCCTGGACGAGACAGCCAAAAGGAAGGAGGAAGGTTATGGACTTATCCAGGGAAAATAGGGCCGACCAGACAGCCAGTCTGGAGAATTCTGGCCAAAGCTCTGCTTTTCCCTGAACCTGCCAACTCTCTTGACTGCCCAGAATTGACCAAATACCAGTCCAAACATTCCATTCGGCTCTGGCCGAAGTGTTGAGTGCTAGCCTTCCTTTTTCAAGGGAGGGGATGCAGAGAGAGAGAGAGAGAGAAGTTGGTCAGGCGATAGAGCGAGCGAGAGAGAGACAGTGTTAGGGAGTGCCTGGGGGAGTTAGAGAGTAAGGAAGGGAAGAAGGTAGAAAAAAAGCAAGAGGGAGAGAGCAGAAGAGAGGAATATGAGGGAGAGGGAGAGAAGTGGGGGGGGGGAAGCAGGAAGGGAAAATAGAGAGAGATAATAAGGTAGAATTAAAGAGAGTTAGAAAACTGAAAGGAGAGAGAGAGTGGGAGAGAAATAGGGTGGAAGAGAGGGAAAGAGAGCAGAAGAGGAAGAGAGGGCAGAAGGAAAAGGAGAGCGAGAAAGAATAGGAAGGTAGAGATAGGAAGGGAGTAAAGGAAGGAGAGGAAAGAGAAAAGAAGTCTTTGATTTGGCTGAATGTGGTAGTGACAGAGAGATCTTGTTTCTAGGCTTGGCGGAGCTCAGAGTCACAGAAGCTGGTCACCTGTGTTTTTGCTCTAATACATTGCATCAGCCAATTTCAGGATTGACAAGATCCCTTTGGCAGCTCAAATAAAATGAACTGTAAAGTCATTCCATTAAAAACTGAACGTTGAATTCCACAGAAGATGATTCTGTTAAATTAAAAACCACTCAGCCCTTATCCTATCCCAACTCTCTTCTTACAGTCTCTTTCCTGGTGACAGAGAAAAAGAGGTACCTAACACAAGCATAGAAAGTTTGAAAACTAACTATAATGACAGCTGGTTTTTAAGCCTTTAATAAGAAGCAGCGAAACCTGATGGAAAGAACACAGGCCTGGGAGTCAAAGGTCCTCGGTTCTAATCCCTGTTCTGTCATTTGGCTGCTACATGACCGTGGACAAGTCAGTTAACTTCTCTCTGCCTCAGTTTCTCATCTGCAGAACGGGGATTCAATATGTGTTCTCCCTCCTACTTAGGCTATGATCCCCTTGTCAGATCGGATTATCCTGTAACTATCCCAGTGCTTAGTAAGTGCTTGATACATAGTAAGCATTTAACAAAATCCATTAGTATTATTATTAGGATATCAGATCCAGTCTCTGCCCCACACTGGGTTTACAATTTATTTTTGAAAAGATTTACCGAATCCCAACTGTTGTTGTGCTTTCTTTTGAAAGATTTTTGCTGATCATAAGAGAATGACAGTCCTTACTCTAACTTAAATACAATTACTACCAACCGCTGCAATAAATCATTGTCTCATTCATCTGACTGCAAACAGCTAAAAATGTTTACATCTGTTTTTGTTAATCTAGAAAAAAATTCATAATATTATTGCTCGATAGTTGAGGTGACAGATGGATTTTCTTCTTCTTAATGATTATGCTTTGCTGCCAAAGTTTCCACCCGGCATTCATTACTGCATTCACTCAAAAGCCAAATCTGGGCACTCCAGTTAGGGCAACTCCAAAGAGAATTCCAACAATAGAAATTCATCTTTTCACAATAAAAAGTCAGGAAAGTCGGGTAATAATAATTTAAAGTGTTGTTATATCTCAAAGGCAAATTTATAACGTTTAGAGCACACACACAGAGGAAATGACCACACTCCTGCTTCCATTGGAAACATCTTTTTTGCTTCTTGTGAGGATTTTAGTCTCCTGGGTTCTCCCCCTTCATCCTGCATCCTTTCCCTCCCTTCTTCCTTCCCCTTTCCACCCCATTATAAGATCAATTTTTTTTAATAGAAAGTAATATACAACATTCTGATTCTGGGAATTCTGCCTGTGGAATCTATAGAATGACCCTGGCTTGCCGTTGTGCATTGTCAATCTCTTTTGTTCTCTATCTCTCTCATTCTCTTTCTCTCCCTCTAGGTTCTAATCTTGCTTCCCTCCATTTGCCTGCTCTGTGACCTTGGTCAAGTCATTTAACTTCTCTGTTCCTCAGTTTCCTTGACTGTAAAATTTGTAAAATTTCCTTTCTCTTTCCCTCTCTTCATCTCCCTCTCTCTCTCTCTCTCACTCAGTCACTCTTCTCCTTCTCTCACTTTCCCAGCCTACATGTCTTGGGAAACATCCCTCTGCCCACCCATAGAAATCAATCGATTATATGTACTGTGTGCTTTCTCTGTGCAGAGCACTATACTAAACCCTTAGTGGAATACGATATAATAGAGTTGGTAGACACGTTCCTTGCCCACAAGAAACATACAGTCTACCAGGGAAGACAGTTACAAAAATAAATAAATTACCAATATATACAAAAGTGCTGTGGGACTGAGGGTGGGATGAATATAGGATACAGATCCAAGTTCATGGGTTATGTAGAAGGGAGGGGAGTAGAGGGAATGAGGGTTTAGATGGCAAAAGCACTCTCACTTCCATGCTTACCAGCTGGTAATCTCCTTGAGAAGATAAATTGAAATCCCAATAGTGTGCTTGTTAGAAAACTCTCCCTGATAAGGAACCACTTCTTCTGACTCACTGAGTCAACGGGAAGGGAGGTCACCGAGGACAGACTTTGTATACTTTAGCAAACAAATTTGGGATAGATCTATTTAAGTACAGCAGACTACAACAGCACTGTAGGATTCTCCACTGTTCTAGGCCTTAGTGGGGGCTGAGGAAAGGAGGCCCAGTTCCTGGAGTCAGAGAGAAGTGAAGTGAGAAGCAGCGTGGCCTAGTAGGAAGAACATGGGCCTGTGAGTCATGGAACTTGGGTTCTAATCCCAGGTCTTCCAATTGCTTGCTGTGTGACCATGGGAAAGTCACTTTACTTTTCTGTGCCTCAGTTTTCTCAATAGTAAAATGGAGATTCAATACCTGTTCTCCCTCCTACTTAGACTGTGAGACCCTTGCAGGACAGGAACCCTACCTAATTAAATTGTACCTACTCTGGTGCTTAGAATAGTGTTTGACACATGGTAAGTGCTTAACAAAAACCATGAAAATAATCTGAGGAAAAGAAAAACTGGGGATGAGAAATGTGGGGAACTCTCTTCTGTTGAAATATGTCATGCCATCAGCAGAGGGGCAGAATGCTTATCTTGCCACAGTACCTTACAGAGCCCAGTCTTGAAAAAAGTTTTGAACTGAGACCAGTATTATACCTTCTCTGGTTCCTTGACATTCAAGTTAGTAATTTGCTCAAACACCAGTAAACCAATCAACGGCATTTACTGAGCACTTACATGCATAGAACACCGTACTAAGTGGTGGAGCAGAAAGCTGTGTCCTACCACTAGCTGAGCATGTACTTGAGTTGTAATTTATTTATTTATATTAGTATCTGTCTCCCTCTCTAGATTGTAAGCTCCTTGTGGGTAGGGAATGTGTCTACCAAATCATTTGTACTGTATTCTCCTGAATATTTAGTACAGTGGTCCGCACACAATAAGTGCTCAATAAATATGATCCAATCATTGTTGAGATGGTCTGAGCTGAATTAACCACCACACCTAGACCTTGAGTTATAAACAAGCAGTTTGTTGATCTGATAGCTTAATTTCCCAAAGACAAAATCTTCAAGATTTACATCAGAAGCATATGTTTGCTTCCCCTTTGTGAGCAGTGATTGGGAGTCTCTGCTAGATAGTCCAGACCAGAAAGTCCTTAAGACCGTGGGGGTTGCTTGTAGGAAAAAGGAGAACACAAGAGAATATTGCTGAGATCAAAGAGTTACTAACAGTACCTGCCAATCTTCACAAGAGGAATATTTACAGAAGCCTAATGAAGCACCCAACAAGCTAAGAGCAGTGTGTGTTTGTGTGTGTGTATTTATACATATATGTGTGTGTCTGTGTGCAACTCATGGCAGGATGCCAAGGCTGAAGAGATACAAAGCTTCATAGTCTGAAACCAAATCAAGGTCTTCTACACATCCTTGAAGAGAGCCCAGAGACCCATCTTCACCAACACTGCACCACTGGAAAGGAGTAATTGCTCCATCTTCATCACAAACAAAAAGAAAACATTACTGAGTTGGCAACCACACTTCACTGGGTCCTTTAACAGGCCTTCTGCTACCACTCCCCTGAGGAGCGTAGTGTTGAAAACATCCCAAAGGCAGCTCATTTCAGTCCAAGCCCCTTCATTTCCACTCTCTCCCAGGAGGCCCCAACACACTTCTCAAGGTCTAGGCGTTAAGCACGAGTTAACTCCAGAACTGGCCACTGATAGCTTTTACCTCTTTGCCCAATCCCTCCGCCAGACAGTCAAAAATGGCATAAATCTTTCATGTCTCTCTATTGGTCACTGGGCTGGTAATCAGTTCCCTCAGTTAATTGGCAGTCACCACCATTAACATCTGTTCTTCCTGCTGGGGAACTCCGGGACCCGCCATGATGGGTGTCTACTACAACGTGGACGGGATTGAGGAGCCGGGGTTGGACCTCCCCTGAACTCCAGCGTTCAGGAGGGCAGGGCCTGAGTTCCTCTGCATGGGCTGAACGTTGAGTATGGGGAGGGGGAGGAGGCCCCTCAAGGAGAGTTGGTCCCAGTTCTGCCCACATCTCAACTTCAGAATGTGTGGGGCAGGAAAGGAGGTGGGGAAGAAAGGTGGAAACTAGAGCTCTGGTCTCTAAGGAGAGAGGAAAGGGGATGCCAGATCCACAGAAGACTGGGCACTAGACGGTAGCTAGACTGTAAGTTCATCTCTAGACTGTAAGCTCACTGTGGGTAGGGAATGTCCTGTTATAGTATTATATTGTTCTGTCTCAAGAGGTTAGTATAGTGCTCTGCACACAGTGAGTGCTCAATAAATATGATCGACTGACTGGGTGACTGACTGAGCTCTCTGCATGCTTCTCTTGCCTTCCCTCAGCCCCACCCATGTCCCAGCCCCAGGCTAACCCTCCTCCACTCCTGTGATGCTCTCTGACCTTTCTAATGGAGCATGGACCCCTCCTCATTCCTGCCCGCATTCCAGATCTGGCGCTGTCCACTGACACTGCTCACCTACATCCTAGGAATTTTGAAACACCAGCCCAGTGGACAGAACTTGGGCGTGAGAATCAGAGGACCTGGGGTCTATTCCCAGCTCCTACACGTATCTACTGTGTGACCTTAGACACGTCCTCGGTTAGCTCATCTGCAAAATGGGGATTCAATACCTGTTCTCCCTCCTACTCAGGCCGTGAACCCAATGTGACACCTGATTAACTTGTATCGCCCCAGCGCTTAATACAGTGCTTGGCACACAGTGAGCAGTTACCAGATACCACAACTATCATTATTATGATGATTTCCACTAGGGAGCAGCATGGCCTAGTGGAAGGAGCTCGGACCTGGGAGTCAGAAGATCTGGGCTCTAATAATGGCTCTGCCATTTACCTTCTGTGTGACCTGGGTCAAGTCATTTCACTTCTCTGTGTCTCAGTTTCCTTACCTATAAAATGGGATGTGATACCTTTTTGCTCCCCTAATTAGACTGAGAGCCCCATGTGGGACCTGACTGTCTTGTATCTACCCCAGCATTTAGTATAGTGCTAGGAACATAGTTAATGCTTAACAAATACCACAGTCATGATTATTATCATCATTACAATTATTATTATTATCCCACTCCTTTTCTTAGCCTGGGCAAGCTCCTGGTGGACATCCTGGTCTCTGGCTGGCAGAACAACCAACTCAGCTCATGTGGGTGGCCCCCATTGCCTTGAATATAGGGCAGGGCATCATCCAGGAGGAAGCTATCTGTCTCAGTAACCCATTCCACCTTTGAAGATGATGTTCTTTGAAGCATTAGAGCTTTAGCTCCTTCCGTAACATATAAACTCCTGGTGGCGGGGAATATGTATTACTTCTTTATTTTGTACTTCTCAACTGCTTGGTACAGTCCACTGCACGTACTGGGTGCTCAGTAAGTACTGCACTACTGCTAGAATAGGTTTTCCGACAAGTGAATATTTGTCCCTAGATTGTAAAATCCTACACTGCACGTACTGGGTGCTCAGTAAGTACTGCACTACTGCTAGAATAGGTTTTCCGACAAGTGAATATTTGTCCCTAGATTGTAAAATCCCAACTAGATTGTAAACTTCTCAATTAGAGAATAAATTCCTGGGGGAGAGGGGCTTGTCTGCCAATGCTACTGTGTTCTCCCAAATACTTAATACAATGCTGGGCACACATTGTGTGCTCAATAAATACTATTCCTATCTCTTTGGCTGCTCAATTCTCAGTCTCTTTCATGGGCTCCTCCTCTGCCTCCTGTCGCCTAACTTTGGGAATCCCTAAAGGCTCAGTTCTGGGTCCCCTTCTATCTCCTTGGTGAACTCATGGCTTCAATTACCATCTCTAGGCGGAGGATTCCTAAATCTATATCTCCAGCCGTGATCTCTCTCCTTCTCTGCAGACTCATAAATCCTCCTACTTTCTGGACCTCTCTACTGGATAATAATAATAAAAATTGTGGTACTTGTTAAGCACTTACTGTGTGCCAAGCACCAAACTAAGCTCTGGGTAGATACAAGCAAATTGGGTTGGATGTAGTCCCTGTCCACATGGGGCTGGATGACTTCCCCTGCTGCGTCATTGTGGAGGGAGCCTTCTATGTGTAGAGCACTGTACTAAATGCTTAGAAGAGTACAATACAACAGAGGTGGGAGACATATTCCCTGCCCACAAGGAGATTACAGTATAGAGGGGGAGTTTACAATCTAGGGAGGGAGCTACATTTAATCTAGTAGAGGTAGCCATGCTCAAGGATACAACATGCATGGCTTAGTGGAAAGACCATTGTCCTGGGAGTCAGAGGATGGGGATTCTAATCCTGGCTTTGCCACATGCCTGCTGTGTGACCTTGGGCAAGTCACTTGACTTCTCTGTGCTCATCTGTAAAATGGGGATTAAAGTTGTGAGCCCCATGTGGGGCTGGGACTGTGTCCAACCTGATTACCTTGTATCTACCCCAGTTCTTAGAATAGTGCCTGATGCAAAGTAAGTGCTTAACCACAATTATTTTTATTAATAATCTAATTTCAATTCCCTGCATAAGTCTTCCAATGATGTTCTCCTCCTAGTGAGCTGCAAGTCCTTGGTTTAGTCACTCAGGAGTTTCTGCTTGTTAATGACTAGGCTAGAGAAGTACACTCTGCAAATACATGCAGGTAAATTTTAACCTTCTCAGAATCAGCAAATTGGTCTGAAGAAGATCAAAATCATGGACCGGCTCACCCTTAGAAAACCCCACGCACCAAAAAGACCACTATCAGCTACAGAAAGCTGCTGATGAATACTATCTTTGAATTTCGCTACTCAGGCAGCATGATGCCCAGCAATCTGAAATTGGATCTTTGAGTTTTTAATCTATTGTTATTCATAATTAACTCTAACTCTTCCTTGGATCTGTTTACCGCCACTTAGACTTTGAGCCCTCCGGGGCACAAATATCTTATCTGATTCAATTATCCAGCATCTATTACATTACATAGTAACTGCTTAATAAATACCATTACTTCTATAGTTAAAATATTAAATCACAAAAGCTGATAGGTCCTTTGAGAGACTGTCAGAATGAGGAAGAAATGTTACATTAAGATTGAGACCAAACTGAAGGTCTATATAACTAATGCAGTGTTCCACTTTCTTTATAGCTGTAAGAGCCATATTAGTAGACTTATTAGTAGACTTCTGAAGCGGTTTCCCTACCACCACCTACCTACCTACACTATGTATCATCAGGTGGTGAGATAGGGAACCAAACAAAGAGTTTGGGGAATGCAATTATACTGTCAGCATCACACCAGTGATTATCACATGATCTCACCTTCACTGACAGGGCCATATCAGGGGAACAGATGACAGCAGGATACCCGAATGCATGTTCTATGAAATGGGGTGAACCATAATAATAATAATGTTGGTATTTGTTATGCGCTTACTATGTGCAGAGCACTGTTCTAAGCACTGGGTAGACACAGGGGAATCAGGTTGTCCCACGTGGGGCTCACAGTCTTCATCCCCATTTTACAGATGAGGTAACTGAGGCACAGAGAAGTTGTGACTTGCCCACAGTCACAAAGCTGACAAGTGGCAGAGCGGGATTCGAACCCATGACCTCTGACTCCAAAGCCCGTGCTCTTTCCACTGAGCCATGCTGCTAAATTTTTAAAGACACAATGAGGCAAAAAGATAGGGCATATAATAATAGTAATTGTTGCTATTGATGCCTGTCTACTTGTTTGGTTTTGTTGTCTGTCTCCCCCTTCTAGATTGTGAGCCTGTTGGTGGGTAGGGATTGTCTCCATCTGTTGCCAAATTGTACTTTTCAAGCACTTAGTACAGTGCTCTGCAAAATGTAAGCACTCAATAAATATGATTGAATGAATGAATGAATGAATAATTGTGGAATTCGTTAAGTACTTACTATGTGCAAAGCACTGTTCTAAGCACTGGGGTAGATACGAGATAATCAGGTTGGACATAGTCTTGGTCCCAGATGGGGTTCACAGTCTTAATCCCCATTTTACACATGAGGTAACTGAGGTACAGAGAAGTGAAGTGACTTGTCCAAGTTCACAGCAGACACATAGCAGAGCCGGGATTAGAATCCACGTCCTCTGACTCCAAGGCCCATGCTCTATTTTGTTTTAGGGTGGGTGGGAGTCAGCTGCCAAAGACAGATCAGCTAAGTGTTCAGACATGAGGTATCTGTTTGAAAGCAGAGACTTACATAACACTTGAAGGGAGACCAGCAACAGCCCCGAAGGGCTATTAGTGCAGTGATTCAGCATGGGACAATACTTTCACGCACAATAAATCAAAGACATTGCCCTTATCAGCCACACTTGAAAGTAGGGAAAAAACTCACTGGCAGGTACAAGTGTCTAGTATAGTGCACAGCACCAAGTAGCTGCTCAAGAAATGTTACTACTAAGCTACGGCTACTCCCGACTCCGCTACTTGTCAGCTGTGTGACTTTGGGCAAGTCATTTCACTTCTCTGTGCCTCAGTTACCTTATCTGTAAAATGGATTAAGACTGTGAACCCCAAGATCACCTTGTATCCCCCCAGCGCTTAGAACAGTGCTTTGCACATAGTAAGCACTTAACAAATACCATTATTATTATTATTACAATTTTGAGCTCAAAAGACCGCTATAGTAACGTTTACACACACACACACACACCATATCCCCCCACCCCAACAACCACAACAACCACATACCAGTTAAAGTGATCTACAGCAAATTTCAAAAGAGGGTGTTTGGAAACAAAATACAGAATAATGCATATTTTCAATGTCCCTTTCCCATTATTCTGAGGCTTAATCTCTTGAGCAAAACTAGCTTCCTGTTTCAAGGAAAGAGAATCAAATAGTTATTCACTTTTCACAAAGTGAGGGGCCTCTGACTCGGGCACTGTAGCTAGAGGGTGTCTATGGTGACTAGAGAACCGTGGCTTTTCTTTTCAGAATGAAGAGGAAAATGATTTTCATTGATTTTTATTCTTTCAGAGCCACAGGGCTAGGCATTTCAAAGAAGTCTGCTGCAGATTACTGTAATTTGATCAGTTTACATCCCACAGAGGGGAGAGGAGTCTTCAGGAGATAGGAAAAGGTGAATATGGGATAAAGATTGCAAATTTAGAAAGCCAGTTGCTTTTCTAGGAAAGGGACAGAAGCAATCGGGGGTTCATGACCTCAATGAAAGAGATCTATGTCTCCTTAGCTAGCTGTAGCATTGTGTTGGAGAAATTTGAACAGGTCTCTCATCACTCCACCTGGGGATGGGGCATAGACTAGACTAGAGGTAGTGATAGCATTTATTAAGCACTTTTTGCAGAACATTGTACTAAGTAAGATCCAGAAGATTATATAACAATGGGACTGAGATATGGTCCCTTCCTCAGGGAGCTCACAATCTATGAGTTCAAGTGAATGAAATCACTTGAGTGAGTGAAGGAATTCACCTTCCTTCTCTCCTTCTCTCTGCCTACTCTGATCCTCGGAGACTTCAACTTCCACATGGATGTATCCGATGACTCCTCTGCCGCCTGCCTGCTATCCCTCCTCGACTCTGTCAACCTCTTGCTCCACCATACCACGCCCACTCACCAACTCGGTCACACCCTCAATCTCATCAACTCCTACCGCTGCACTACCTCCTCCCTCACCAACTCTGAAATCCCTCTCTCAGACCATAACCTTCTCACCTGCCTCATCTCTCACACTCCCTCCCCCTGCAAATCTTTGCTACTCCCCCACAGAGACCTCCGCTCTCTTTATCCCATCCATCTTTCCAAAAGCATCTCTCACCACCTTGCCCCCCGTCCTCTCTTCCCACTCTAGATGATCAGGTCACCGCTCTCTACTCCGCCCTCTCTACTCCTCTCAACTCTCTTGCCCCCCTTTCCCTCCGCCGCTATCGCTCCACTAACCCACAGCCCTGAGTCACTGCCTCTGTCTGCCTCCTACACTCCTATGCTCGAGCTGCCAAGCGCTGCTGGCAAAAGTCCAAGCACCAAGCCGACCTCATACATTTCAAATTTATCCTTTCCTGCCTTAACTCTGCCCTCTTCTCCGCCAGGCAAAACTTCTTCTCCATCCTCATCGACACCTATGCCCTTCACCCCTGCCATTTGTTCCGGAACTTTAACTCTCTCCTTAGGCCCCCTGTTCCTCCCCCTCCCCCATCCTTCACCCGCAATGATCTGGCCACCTACTTCATCTCAAAAATTAACACAATCAGGTCTGAGCTCCCGAAAGTCATCCCTCCCCCTCTTGCCTACCCCCCTCCCCTGTTCCAACCCTCTCCCCTACTTTCCCATCCTTCCCTGCAGTATCCTCAGAGGAGATCTCCTCCCTCCTCACAAGTGCCTCGGACCCCATTCCCACTCACCTTATAAAAACCATCGCCCCTGCCCTCCTCCCCTCCTTAACTTCTATCTTTAACCACTCACTCTCCAATGGCTTCTTCCCCTCTGCCTTCAAAGATGCCCATGTCACCCCATCCTAAAAAGTCCCTCTCTCGACCCCACTTCCCCTTCCAGTTACCGCCCTATCTCCCTACTACCCTTCCTTTCCAAGATCCTAGAACGAGTCATCTACACTCGCTGCTTAGAATTCCTTAACTCCCATTCTCTCCTGGACCCCCTCCAATCTGGCTTCCGTCCCCTCCACTCTACTGAGACTGCTCTTTCTAAGGTTACCCATGACCTCCTTCTTGCCAAATCCAATGGCTCCTACTCCATTCTAATCCTCTTTGACCTCTCTGCTGCCTTTGACACTGTCGACCATCCCCTTCTCCTCCACACCTTATCTCACCTTGGCTTCACAGACTCCGTCCTCTCCTGGTTCTCCTCTTATCTCTCTGGCCGGTCATTCTCAGTCTCCTTCACAGGCTCCTTCTCCCCCTCCCATCCTCTAACTGTTGGAGTTCCTCAAGGGTCAGTTCTTGGCCCTCTTCTGTTCTCCATATACACTCACTCCCTCGGTGAACTCATCTGCTCTCACGGCTTCAAATATTATCTCTATGCAGATGACACACAGATCTACAACTCTGCCCCTGTCCTCTCCCAGGCCCTTCAGGCTCGTATCTCCTCCTGCCTCCAGGATGTCTCTACCTGGATATCTGCCCTCCACCTAAAACTCAACATGACCAAAACTCAACTCCTCATTTTCCCTCCCAAACCCGGTCCTCTCCCTGACTTCGCTATCACCGTATCACCGTGGATGGTACGACCATCCTTCCCGTCTCTCGGACCCGCAACCTCGGTGTCATCTTTGACTCGGCTCTCTCGTTCACCCCACACATCCAATCCGTTACCAAAACCTGCCAGTGTCACCTTTATAATATCGCCAAGATCCGCCCTTTCCTCTCCACCCAAACGGCTACCTTACTGCTACAGGCTCTTGTTATATCCCGGCTAGACTACTGTGTCAGCCTTCTCTCTGATCTCCCTTCCTCCTCTCTCGCCCCGCTCCGGTCTATTCTTCACTCCGCTGCCTGGCTCATCTTCCTGCAGAAACGTTTTGGGCAGGTCACTCTCCTTCTTAAACACCTCCAGTGGTTGCCTATCAACCTCTGCTCCAAACAAAAACTTCTCATTCTAGGCTTCAAGGCTCTCCATCACCTTGCCCCTTCCTACCTCTCCTCCCTTCTCTCTTTCCACCGCCCACCCCGCACGCTCCACTCCTCTGCCGCCCACCTCCTCATCGTCCCCCGTTCTTGCCTATCTCACCGTCGACCCCTGGGCCACGTCCTCCCGCGGTCCTGGAATGCCCTCCCTCCTCACCTCCGCCAAACTGATTCTCTTCCCCTCTTCAAAACCCTACATAAAGCTCACCTCCTCCAAGAGGCCTTCCCAGACTGAGCTCCCCTTTTCCCTCTGCTCCCTCTACCACCCTTTCACCTCTCCGCAGATAAACCCTCTTCTCCCCCCTTTTCCTCTGCTCCTCCCCCTCTCCCGTCCCATCCCCTCAGCACTGTACTCGTTCGCTCAACTGTATATATCTTCATTACTCTATTTATTTTGTTAATGAGATGTACAACACCCTGATTCTATTTATTTGCTATTGCTTTAATGAGATGTTCTTCCCCTTGATTCTATTTATTGCCATTGTTCTTGTCTGTCTGTCTCCCCCGATTAGACTGTAAGCCCGTCAAAGGGCAGGGACTGTCTCTATCTGTTACCAATTTGTACATTCCAAGCACTTAGTACAGTGGTCTGCACATAGTAAGCGCTCAATAAATACTACTGAATGAATGAATGAAAGTGGTGATAAAGAGCTGAAGACAGACACAACAGGAATGATGAAACATTACCACACAGACAAATACACAGCATAAAAACAAAGTCAGAAGGGGAGATGCAAGCTTAGTCAAGGAAGGCTTCCACATGGAGATGTGATTTTAGTAGGCCTTTGAAGATGGGGAGAGTGGTACTCTGTCAGATATAAATGGAGAGGGAGTTCCATCTCTAAATATAATCCCACACTCCAAATAGTGCTGTTGTTTTCAGTTTCTCTCCCAGCAGATACTTTGGCTGCCTCACAAAACTCTCACACGCACTCACATTTCTTGACACAATTGTGTGTTTTTGGAGGTTGTTGAGACTCTCAAGTTGGGGCATTTCAGAAAGGTTTCCCCATTCCAATTAGGACCCATGAAGGTACAAAGAGTTACATTTACAAGGGCGGAAAGGAGAGAATATACTTGCCAAAAATCTATTTAAATCAACTCCAATTCATTTGGACCTCAAAAATCAATATAAATTGTATATCCATATATGTACATGTGCCTGCCAGCAAGTACACAGTAGTGACAACTCTAGGGAATGAGTCTTTCCAACAACAGAATAAAATGTATTATTACATTATAAGAAGTAATATATCGTCGTCTTCACTATTGTCGTCTTCAGTTGGAAGAAATGTAGCCCGTGAAACTCCACAGGTTCTATCTGTTGGAAGACTCCAAGTTTCCCTGGGAGAACCAACAGTTTGTTTTCAAAAGTTTAGATAAAATTTAGTCCTCTGCATAGATATGTCCTATTAACATGCATTACTTTGCATAGGATTGTTCTAATTGTATCAATCTCTTTTTAAACCTTAATGACACACAAAATGACCATTGAGATATCGACTTAAGTGATCCTCTCTGCATAATAAAATGGACTGCAGAATGTGGAGAATTATATCATTATAATAATGAAATTTAGAATAGTTACCACACCAAAGGGAGAAAGAACCTGGGGAGCAACAGGAGGAAAACTGGCAAAGCAGTCATCATGAAGACAAAGAAATCAAAGCACCTTGGTGAAATTAAAACACCTTGGTGACTAGGTTAGTGTCACTTTACATCTGAAATTGCTGCTCTCTCAAGAAAGTTAAAGTAAAAAATAAAATCCAGAAAACCTTCTCATTAGTTTTGTATAAGATTCCCTCTCTCACTTGACTATTTAGACTCTTTCCTATTGTAATCATTATGACTATTTTAAGAGCCCAGGGATATGAGCTTATCTAATTTATCTATAATTGTTTCCTGTTCAGTTTATTAAATACCTAGACGGGATACCAAAGGGAAATAAGTGTGGGTAGTTTCAAAGCATCGCAATTTAACTCTGACTTGCAAATGTGTAGAACAATTCTAGAGAACTTAATTTTCCTTGTAGAGTAAGCTTTGGCATGAATATTTAATTTTCAAATTGGAAATTAAAGGTTTGATTCATAAAAGATTTATAAACCTTAGATGCACAATATGGCCATAAGGCATATTTAGTAAGTAATCACAGAAAATGTGTTTTATTTCAAGATGAAATTCAAATTTAAAAAACTTTCAACCCCAGTGTTTAATGAGTATACAAGAATGGAAGAAATGCCATTAGTAAATCAGACCAATAATGGTCTACCTAGGTCTGATTCCATGCTTAACTGTGGGAACAAGGTTTTTAGAGGATTTATTATAATAATCATATTATTATATATGAGGAGTGGCATGGTTCAGTGGATAAGGGACAGGTCCAGAAGTCAGAAGGACCTGGGTTCTCACCCTAGCTCTGCCACTTTTCTTTTGTGTGAACTTGGGTAAATCACTTCACTTCTCTGTGCCTCAAATACCTCATCTGTAAAATGGGGGTTAACACAGTGAGCCCCATGTGGGACAGGGACTGTGTCAACTCAATTACTGTGTGTCTACATCAGTATTTAGTATAATGACTAACACAAAGTAAGCACTTAAGTAGCACAATGACTCTGATTATTACAGTGAGTAACTTCTAGAACAGGAGTGATCAGCCAGAGCACAGGACCAGAGAGTGGGTGAAAGTGGGTAGGTGTAGGCAGAAGGCAGCAGAAGAGTTGGTCCCAGCTAATGGGAGAAAAGTCGCAAGTGGGAGTTGAGCGAAGGAACTTGGGAGGAAGACAGGGCTCTCAGCTGAGCTAGTCACTGCCTGGTTCAGGTAGGGCAGGGAGTTACTGAGCAAGAGGGAGGTCTTTGTACTCTATTAGTACAGCGTGGCTCAGTGGAAAGATCCTGGGCTTGGGAGTCAGAAAGAGCCTGGGCTTGGGAGTCAGAGGTCATGAGTTCTAATTCCGGATCCGTCGCTTGTCAGCTGTGTGACTTTGGGCAAGTCACTTCACTTCTCTGTACCTCAGTTACCTCATCTGTAAAATGGGGATGAAGACTGTGAGCCCTACATGGGACAACTGATTACCTTGTATCTACCCCAGTGTTTAGAACAGTGCTTGGTACATAGTAAGAGTTTAACAAATAGCAACATTATTAATAGTGGTGAGGAAGAGGATGGGACCCAGGAGGCTTGTGGTAGGAAGTGAAACAAAAGCAGTCAATAAGCTCATCCTCTCTTCTTCTTTTAGAATGGCTTCAGAGAGAAAGAGAGAGAGAGAGAGAGAGAGAGTACACATGTATGTTGAGCTGGAAAAGAGAAATCGAAAAACCCAGATTGATAATTGTCAAGGCAAAGACATGTTGGAAAACCCAACTTCTTCCATGATAATTCACTGAAAATTTGCCAGTCAACATGGTCATCTTTCACTTCTCTGAAATAGGTAATTTAAGTAAGAGACATAGGATTCCTGTAGTCCAACACGCAAACCCTTCTCTCAGAAAAGCAAAATACTGAGAGGGACGTATTAGATTAAATTAAAATATATCCAGTTTACACTTCTATTGTTCCTTGAGTTTCAATAACATTATTATTTTCCACAGTCCTTCTCCCTCATTGAGCTCATTTTGCCCGCCAAAAGTAGGAGTGCTCCATTTGTTCAATGGAAAATATGAAGCCCTTTAGGAGCTAAATTATTTCCTCAATGTCATCGAACAGACTAGTGGCCAAGCCAGGATTACAAATCAGGTTTCCTGAGTCCCAGGCATGTCCCCTTTCTTCTAGACCTGTGGACTCATATGAAAACGTAATGGGCCCAGAGTCAGAGGACATTCTTGAGTTGGACCTATTTAAATAGGCTAAACCTAATTATTTTAGAATTCCATCTCATTCACGTTTACAAGTGAAGTAAGTGTCCCTTAATGGGATTTTACATCATCAGATGGAACATGACATCCATGCAAATTTATTCCAAACTTAGAAGTATATGCCCCTATGGATTGGGAGAGCCTGCAATTGTTACTATAGCAATGCTCAGAACCATATAATTAAAACTTTTCCATGTGACATCCCTAAACCTATTTTACAAGGGGGAGCCCATCATGACAGACGAGTAAGAGAAATAACAGTTTTGGAATAGGTGATGAAGGTAATTAAATTACCAGTAAAGAAGGGAATTTTGTTATTAATGTGCAAGTGAGTCTCTAGCAAGTTTCAACAGTGGTCCAGTGGGGCATAGAATATTTCTAGCAAGCTTTGCTTACCTAGGGAATCCTAATCAAGTAATTTATAGAACATTTTCATTCTGTGGTACTGCAACTCACATTTAAATCAACACTGTCCTTTTTTTAAGGCATTTCTAAAGTGCTTACTTTGTTCCAGGCATTCTACTCAGTGCCAGGGTAGATACAAGGTTGGACACAATCCATGTCCCATATGGGGTAGGTGGTGCCCTCAGGTGAAGAAATGTCAGCAGTGATGATTAAGGGATCTGTCACTATTTCTGACCTAGGGATATTTGATCTTGTATCATGATATACGATACTGTATTACAGTGGGTAGTAAGCATCTGGATTTTATTACTCCAGGATTTTGTGAACACAAAAATGTCAACAGATTCTCATCTGTCATCTCCTCAAAATCCTCCAACAGTTGCCCATCCATCTCCACATCAAACAGAAACACCTCACCACCAGCTTTAAGGCACTCAATTAACTCTCTCCCATCTATTAATTCTCACTCCTCTCCCACTATAGCCCAGTCTGCATGTTTCACTCCTTCTATGCCAACCACATGCTGGACTTACTGGTCATTCATTCAATCATATTTCTTGAGCACTTACTGTGTGCAGAGCATTGTATTAAGCACTTGGCAAAGTACAATGCAACAATAAACAGAGACATTCCATACCCACAACAAGCTCACGGTCTATAAAGGAGTAGACAAATATCAACACAGTTATATTAAATTATAGATATGTATGTAAGTTCTGAACTTAAGTGTTGTGGGTCTGGGAGCAGAGAGAGCAAAGGGAGCAACTCAGGGAGATGCAGAAGGGAGTGGGAAATGAGGAAAAGTGGAGCTTAGTCTGGGAAGGCCTCTTGGAAGAGGTGTGCCTTCAATAAGGCTTTGAAGACAGGAGAGTAATTGTCTGTCAGATGTGCCAAGCACTCTTTTGTGTACTAGGGTAGATCCAAGATAATCGGGTTGAACACAGTCCCTGTCCCACAGGGGGCTCACAGTCTAATCCTCATTTTATAGAGAAGGGAACTGAGGCACAGAGAAGTTGAGTGACTGGCCCAAGGTCACACAGACCTCTACTCTTTCCACTAGGCAACACTGCTCCTTCTTGCCACAGACCTCTTGTTTACTCCCTCCCTTCTTCACATCTGACGGACCACTGCTGTCCCCATTGCCAAAGCCCTTCCAAAATCACATCTCCAGGAGGCCTTGCCCGATTAAACTCTCATTTTACCACACAATTTCCCCTACTACTGTTCATTCATTCACCACCATTCATTTACCGTAATACTATTTCAACCCTGTCTCATCACCTACACATCTCATCCTCACTCACTTGGGTTCCCCACCCACATCTGGTAGAATTTATGTGTGTATTTTTAAATTCTTTTGCTTTCTCCATCTTTAATTTTCTTTAGGGACTGTCTCCCCTGTTATACCGTAAACTCTTTGGAGGTAGGGATTGTGTCTACTAATTCTCTTGTATTCTCGTAAATGCTTAGTACAATGCATCCTACAGATTCTGCTCCCCCAACCTAATTTTGAACAAAACCTGCTTTGGGATAAGTGTTTGGGGACTCTGGGAAGAAGTAAGGGATGGTAGAGTGTCTAAATTGTGCCAGTTGGGGTAAGTGGAAATTGATTCCAAAAGGAGGATCAGGAGAGACAAAGGCAAGTGGGTTTATGATGATGATGATTATGGTATTTGTTAAGCACTTACTATACAAAGAATTTTTCTAAGCACCGGGGTAGATACAAGGTAATCAGGTTGTCCCACATGGGGCTCACAATCTTAATCCCCATTTTACAGACAAGGTAACTGAGGTACAGAGAAGTTAAGTGGCTTGTCCAAGGTTACACAGCAGACATGTGGCAGAGATGGGTTTAGAACGTCCTCTGACTCCCAAACTCAAGCTCATTCCACTAAGCCTTACTGTCATTCTTACCTTTCCCCTCTTACCCCTACTCTCCATTCTAGGCATGGGAGAGAATCAAGTTTGATGTTAAGCATCAGCTTAGAATCAACTACTGGGAAAATCACATTGCACATGTTTTCATATAAAAAATGACTGAGGATTTGCATAGGCTGTTTAACTTGTACGGTCTAACCAACAAAAAGACATAGTTTAATGGGTTTGTACCATCTTTAAAATCCTGTCATTAGGGAAATATGAGTTGAATTTCCTATGTTTTGAATTTACTGATATTACTTGCAACAAGAACAGCAGAATGGGAGATTTCACTTCTTGGATTATTTTCTTCATTTCTGTGCAGTAGGCTTAAGGATATTGCATAAAAGGACTTCGCTGACATGCCTGTCTCAGGGCCTAGATTTGTTCTAAATTAGTCAGCAGGATCAAAAGTTCTGAAGGCCACACTGCGCAGTCCACTAAAAAAAAAAATCATGCAGAAGGGATTTGAAGCTGTAGGTGTCAGGTTTAAATTAAGAGTTTTTCTGTCTGCTTGGCCTTTGCAGCATGCAGGAAATTGTAAAATTGGTGTTTCTTTGCTGCCATATGACAGTGGGGTCTCCTGATTAGTCTATAAACTGGAAGTCAGGCTTCATACTCCATGCCAGCCCAAATTACTCTGTGGTCTTTCAGTTATTCCATCAATTGACCGAGGATATTTTATGAGCACTGACTCTGCTGCAAAACATTATACTAAGCACTTGAGCACCATCTTAAGTGGTCTTTGTACAGTGACTTTCAGGACACAAAATTGGAGATTTGGGTAAGAAAATGTTTCAAGAATCTCTGACCATGAAATATCCAAATCTGTCAAACAGTGGTATTTATTAGGTGCTTACTGTGTGCAGAGCACTGTACTAAGTGCTTGGGAAAGCACAGTACAACAGAGTTGGTAGACACAATCTCTGCCCACCACAGGCTTACAGTCTAGAGGGAAATAAGCAAACTGGTTACCCAAGTTTACCATGGCATTAAGACCTAATCCTCTGCAATATATTTGGCTTTTTCAAATGGTATTTACTAAGTGCTTACTACATATCAATAAATTAATCAATTTATTGAGCACTTACTGTATGTAGAGCACTCTACTAAGTGCTTGAGAGAGTATAATAAAAGAGAGTTGGTAGACATGTTCCTTGCCCACAACGAGCTTCCAATCTAGAGGGGGTTTCTTTCTATTTAGTGCTTTTATTGCCAAAGCATCTTACATTAGTTACCTTCATTTGCTCCTGCAACACCACTGTGAGATAGGGTTCAAGTATTATTATTGTCCACATTTTACAGATTGAGAAACTGAGGCACGGGGAGGTTAAGTGACTTGCCCAAGGCCACACAACTGATAGGTGGCAGAGCCAAAACTAGAATGTGGCTCTGAGAAGCAGCATGGCTTAGTGGACAGAGCATAGGCCAGGGAGTCAGAAGGACATGGGTTCTAATCGCAGCTCTGCCATGTTTGCTGTGTGACCTTGGGCGAATCACTTAACTTCTTTGGGCCTCAGATACCACATCTGAAAAAGGGGGATTAAGAGTGAGCACCGTGTGGAACAGGGATCAACCTGCTTAACTTGTATCTACTCCAGTGCTTAGAACGTGCTTGGCACATAGGAAGGGCTTAGCAAGTATCATAATCATTATTAAGTGCTTAAAGTGGTTTTCTGCACACAGTGTTTAATAAATACAATTAAATGAACCCGGGACCCATGACTTCCAGAGCTGTAGCTCTCCCACTTAGACACACTGCCTCCCTAAACACTGTTCTAAACACTGGGAAAGCTACAAGTTAATCAAGTTGGACATAGGGCTCACAGTCTAAGGACTTAGATATATTATTGGATATTTGATCCCCATTTGGCAGTAGAGGAAACCGAGGCCCAAAGAAGTTAATAATAATGTTGGCATTTGTTAAGCGCTTACTATGTGCAGAGCACTGTTCTAAGCGCTGGGGTAGATACAGGGTAATCAGGTTGTCCCATGTGAGGCTCACGGTTTATCCCCATTTTACAGATGGGGTAACTGAGGCACAGAGAAGTTAAGTGACTTGCCCACAGTCACACAGCTGACAAGTGCAGAGCCGGGAGTCGAACCCACGACTCCGAAGCCCAGGATCTTTCCACTGCTTGCTTCTCTAAATTAAGTGACTTGTCCCAGGTCAGAGAACAGGCAAGTGGTGGATCTGGGATTAGAACCCAGGTCTTCTTACTCCCAGGCCCTTGCCCTTACCAGTGTATTACGCTGCTTCTGTCTATTAGTGTCACCGCATGTCTGTCAACTAATTTTTTAACACCATCTCTGGTTCTAACCGTACAGGGAAAAACACTCACAAAACCCTCCAGAACAAGAGGAAGAGAACAAAGACACAAAAACTGTTATGGTACTCTGGACTGACTGTGTCAGAGATGTTAGTCAGCACCTCTACATTTCAATTTACCTTATGTTGTGAACAGAAAACTGTTTGACAAGTTTCTGACAGATCTGGGGCTCTCTACTACCAAATTATTAATATAAAGTTACCATCACTGGCCTCCATTATATGTCACTAACAGAGCAGCTAGGACTCTATTTATTTTGTTAATGAATTGTACATCGCCTTGATTCTATTTGGTTGCCATTGTTTTTACGAGATGTTCTTCCCCTTGACTCTATTTATTGCCATTGTTCTTGTCTGTCCGTCTCCCCCGATTAGACTGTAAGCCCGTCAAATGGCAGGGACTGTCTCTATCTGTTGCCGACTTGTTCATCCCAAGTGCTTAGTACAGTGCTCTGCACATAGTAAGCGCTCAATAAATACTATTGAATGAATGAATGAAAGGACTAGCGTACAGAGCATGGACCTGAAAATCAGAAGAACTGGTTCTAATCCTGGCTCCCCCACTGTCTGCTGTATGATCTAGGTCAAGTCACTTCTCAGTGCCTCAGTTACCTCATCTTTTAAATGGGGATTAAGACTGTGACCCCCATGTGGGACAAGGACTGTGACCAATTTGATTAACATGTAGCTACTCCAGGGTTTAGTACATTACCTGGCACATAGTAAACATGTAACAAAAATCATAAAAAAATTGCCAAGGAAGAAGGGATGATCAGAGTGGGAAGCTACTTCGAGTGAAAAAATCCATCTCACTGCCTAGATGGTGGCCACAGATGAACCAGGAGTGATGCCCCTGAAGGGCTCGAGAACTGCCTCAACCCCCTTTTCATATTCCTCAAGTATTTTCATTTTTATGGTATTTGTTTAGCACTTATTATGTGTCAAGTATTGTTCTAAACCCTGGGGTAGATACAATTAATCAGGTCTGTCACAACCCTGTCCTACATGGAACTCATAGTCTAAATAGGGAGGAGAACAGGTATTGAATCCCCATTTTATAGATGAGGAAACCAAGGCCTAGAGAAGCGAAGAGACTTGCCCAAAGTCACAACACAGGCAAGAAGCAGAGCTGGAGTTTGAACTCAATTCCTCTCACTCCCAGGTTCTTAGTAACAGCTGTGTAATAAGGAGGGCAGCAAGGCCTAGTGGAAAGAGCTTGGGCCGGGCCTGTGAGTCAGAGGACCTGGGTTCTAATCCTAGCCCTGCCTTTTGCCTGATGTGTCACTCTGGGCGTCAGGAAATTTATCTCCGCCATGGTTTCCTTATCTTCAAAATGGGTCTTCTGACCTGATTCTCTTTTATCTACCCAATCATTTCATTCATTCATTCATTCATTCATTCATTCATTCATTCATTCAATAGTATTTATTGAGTGCTTACTATGTGCAGAGCACTGTACTAAGTGCTTGGAACGTACAAGTTGGCAACAGATAGAGACAGTCCCTGCCCTTTGACGGGCTTACAGTCTAATCGGGGGAGACAGACAGACAAGAACAATGGCATTAAATAGAGTCAAGGGGAAGAACATCTCATAAAAACAATGGCAACTAAATAGAATCAGGGTGATGTACATCTCATTAAACAAAATAAACAAAATAAATAGGGTGATAAAGATATATACAGTCGAGCGGATGAGTACAGTGCTGAGGGGGTGGGACAGGAGAGGGGGAGGAGGAGAGGGAAAGGGGGGAGAAGAGGGTTTAGCTGCGGAGAAGTGAAGGGGGTGTTAGAGGGAGCAGAGGGAAAAAGGGGGGAGCTCAGTCTGGGAAGGCCTCTTGGAGGAGGTGAGTTTTAAGTCGGGATTTGAAGAGGGGAAGAGAATTAGACTGTCTGAGGTGAGGAGGGAGGGCATTCCAGGACCGCAGGAGGACGTGGCCCAGGGGTCGACGGTGGGATAGGCGAGACCGAGGGACGATGAGGAGGAACAGGGCTTGGCATATAGAAAGCATTTAATAAATACAAGTTATTATTATTATTAGAACTTGGTGTACAGTAGGGCACAGACAGAAGAAGAGGTACATGCAGAGAATAAATAGTTAATATCATGCCCAGAAGAATCAACAAAGAAGGTGGCCAACCTCCAAAGCAGCAATCATATCTGCTAAATAGCAACAAAGAAAGGAGGTGGACGCCAGAGTCAGCTAGAATGTTGTTACTGAGGTAACATCCTTCATCTCCAAGAAAGATGGTCAGGAGAGCTGCTTCTAGTCAGTCTGCAACCTACACTCATCTTTTATTTTTATCATAATCTGTTCTTCTAATGCTAGGCCTACCCTGTTGCATTTACTAATGGAACACCCACTCCCTCTTTCAAAACCATCCCCCCTCCTCCTCCTGCTCCCCTTATCACCAGGCAGAGATAGCCCAGGCATCTCCCTCAAAGATTCTCCTCTAAAGAGAAATCCTCATGAAAATTCAACTGAAAGGGAACAGAAAATGGAGGAGGAATATGGCCAATCCCTATTAAATCCTCTGACCCGTTTCCATCTAGGTCCTCTGCCTGAATTCCACTATTCATTTCTTTCAGGCCTGGAGAGCTTCAGATCAATCAATCAGTCAATCAAGGGCATTTATTGAGCACTTCTGGGTGCAGAGCACCATAATAAATGCTTGGAAGAGTACAACGCAATAGAATTGGTAGACGTTCACTTCCCACAACAAATTTACAAACTACACCAGAGTTCTCTTCAATATTCTGTTGAATTGGGCTCTCCCAAGTACTTAGTACTGAGTTATGCATGCAGTGAGTGCTCAGTAAATACCCTTGTTGATTGATTGATTGAACATTGTTGGCCTTGCAAGTTTTCAATATAGCTTTAGAAAAATGAGCAATCACTAATGTATGAGAGTTTTGCAGAGTGTAAGCTCCCTTTGGGCAGGGATTGTATCTTGCATCTCTGTTGATTTCAGTCAGTGAATTCATCAATCATTCAATCATTTTTATTGAGTGCTTACTATATGCAAAGAACGGTACTGAGTGCTTGGGAGAGCACAATATAACAGAGTTAATGGACATATTCCCTTCCTGGAACAAGCTTACAGTCTAGAGGAGAGACAGTCATTTCTATATATAAATTATGGATCTGTACATAAATGTTGTGGGACTGAGGGTGGGATGAATAAAGAGAGAAATTCCAAGTGCAAGGGTGACACAGAAGGGAGTGGGAGAAGAGGGAATGAGGACTTAGTCAGGGAAGGCCTTTTGGAGAAGATGTGCCTTCAATAAGGTTTTGAAGGAGCAGAGAGTAAGTGTCTGTTGGATATGAACAGGGAGGATGTGGCAGAAGCAGGATGAGGGTGAGAGGTCAGCAATGAGATAGAAGAGATAGAGGTACATTGAGTAGGTTGGCATTAGAGGAGCGAAGTGTGCGGGCTGAGTTGTAGTAGGAGAGTAGCGAGGTAAGGTAAAAGGGGGTATTGTGGTTGAATGCCTTAAAGCCCATGGTAAAGAGTTTCTGTTTGATGCAGAGGTGGATAGACAACCACTGGAGGTCCTTGAGGAGTGGAGAAACACAAACTGAACTTTCTTGGAGAAAAATGATTGGGACAGCAGAGTGAAGTATGGACTGCAGTGGACAGAGGCAGGAGGCAGGGAGGTCAGCAAAGAGGCTGATGCAGTGATTAATAGGTTAAGCGACTAGATTAACACGGTGTCATTTGGGATGGAAAGAAAAGGGTGGATTTTTTTCTCAGACCCCATCACTGGCTACTTTCACCTTATGAGACACCCAACTCTTCCACAGAGGACTTGGTGAGACCATCATGTAGAGCTGTGCTAAATAGATCAGCAGGGCCCTACCGACAGCTTCCCTGCAGAATGGCAAGAAGGAAATCTGTAATTGAAAGGCTCAGTGTAAGACCAACCAGTGTGATTGAGAGGCAGACTACTCTTGCATTATTGTTATAATTAATAATAATAATAATAATAATAATGGTATTTGTTCAGGGCTTACTGTGTGCAAGGCACTGTATTAAGAGCTAGGGTGAATACAAGCAAATTAGGTTGGACATAGTCCCTGTCCGACTTGGGGTCCACAGTCTTAATCCCCATTTTACAGATGTAGTAACTGAGGCCCAGAGAAATGAAGTGATTTGCCCAGGGTAATACAGCAGACAAGTGGCTGCTTGTCTAAGACAGTTGAAACTCAGGCCCTTATGACTCCGAGGCCCTAGATCTATCCACTGAGTCATGTAATCCATGGTATATATTGAAGGCTTATTGTGTGCAGAGAACTGCATTAAACGCTTGGGAGAGCACAGTACTCCCACTCAACTGGATCCACTTTAATATGGGAAGAAAGAGATAATTATCTTCCAAGCTACCTAAACCACAGATGCCCAATAAATGGCATTCTAGGCAGGGAGTTCTTTTCTGAATTAATCTAGACAAAAGTTTTTATTAAGCTTTCCTTACTTGCTACAGAGCACTTTACCCTATAACTCAAGGTCAACTCAATAGCAGTTGGACTCAATAGCAATCAGTTGAAGCTCAGGTGGAGAGTCTATCTTCCATTTGTGATAGGCCACATTTGTTTCACACCACCTACTAGAACATCTGGAGAGACTACTGGAAATGGTACTTACAGTACAACTTGAGCTTGGCTTGTCCCTTACCTCTTTGAATTACTTGACCTCTTCCTCCCCTCTTTGTCTGGAATCTTCAATCTCTTCTGACTCTTTTCCCACCAATTCCAAAGTTCAAATCCTCTGCAACTGGGCATTTCTATCCTCTTATTGCTTTTCTGGCCATTTGTGTCTGCTGGTCTCCATCACTAGGTTGTAAGCTCCTCAGGGACAAGGGATTGATTCCACTTGAATGTTCCCAAATACCTAGGATAGTACCCTGCCTATACCCTGATAGGTTCTCCAGTTGCTCCCTTGAGAAAAAGCTTATGTTTGAACATAGTGCTATTGATTTTCTCTTTCTTTGATAATATGATAATTATTTATTTTTCGATTCATTTTACTAATGATGTGTATATATCTATAATTCTATTTATTCTTATTGATGCTATTGATGCCTATTTGTTTTGTTTTATTTTGTTGTCTGTGTCCCCCCTTCTAGATTGTGAACCTGTTCTTGGGTAAGGAATGTCTCTATTTGTTGCCAAATTGTACTTTCCAACCACTTAATATAGAGCTCTGCACACAGTAAGTGCTCAATAAATATGATTGAATGAATGAATGAATAACTACAGTAATAATAATAACAACTGTGGCATTTGTTAAGTGCTTACTATGTACCAAGCACTGTACTGAGTGCTGAGGTAGATATAAGATAATCAGGTCAGGTAATAATAATAATAATAATATTGGTATTTGTTAAGAGCTTCTTACGTGCCAAACAGTGTTCTAATAGCTGGGGTAGTTACAAGATAATTAGGTTGTCCCACATAGGGCTCACAGTCTTCATCCCCATTTTACAGATAAGGTGACTGAGGCACAGAGAAGTTAAGTGACTTCCCCAAGGTCACACAGCTGTCAAGCGGCAGAGCCAGGATTAGAACCCATGACCTCTGACTCCCAAGTCGGTTTCTTTCCACTGAGGTACAGTTCCTGTCCCAGCCTGGGCTCACTGTCTAAATAGGAGGTGAGCAGGTATTGAATCCCCATTTTAAAGATGAAGAAACTGAGGCAAAGAGAAGTTAAGTGACTTGCCTAAGATATCACAGCAGGCAAGTGGTGGAACTAGTGTTAGAACCCAGGTCTCATGACTTCCACTCCTGTGCCCTTTCTACTAGGCCACGCTGCATGCTGCTTCAAATGAGTAGAACATGTAAAGAATTATTTTTTCCTCTTAGTATATACATTTGCCATCCCCGAAGCAAAGTTCACTGCCTTGATTGTGTTACAATTGATATGAAAAGAAGAAAAGTTTAAAAGCTTGCTCAGTAACTAGGATTTTCCAGGTTCTCAAAGTCTGCTTTCAAATACCTGAACTCTCAGAAACATTTGTTTGCAGCGTCTTCGTGATGAGATGACCCATGTTCTCCAATAACATGAACACACAGTTCAGTCATTCTCTCTAATCTCTTTCATTTGGGGAAGGTTTTAAAATACCTCACTGGAAGAAAAATGAATGTGTTAAACTTTCCCTGCTAAGGTCTGCCAAATGAATCTGAAAGGCAGGTAGACAGCGTGGCTCAGTGGAAAGAGCACGGGCTTTGGAGTCAGGGCTCATGAGTTCGAATCCCAGCTCTGCCCCTTGTCGGCTGTGTGACTGTGGGTAAGTCACTTAACTTCTCTGTGCCTCAGTTACCTCATCTGTAAAATGGGGATTAAGACTGTGAGCCCCACGTGGGACGTCCTGATTCCCCTATGTCTACCCCAGCGCTTAGAACAGTGCTCAGCACATAGTAAGCGCTTAACAAATACCAACATTATTATTCTCCTAAGCGCTTAGATCAGTGCTCTGCACAGTAAGAGCTCAATAAATTACTTATTGATTGCAATTAGGAAAGCATCATGACTAAGTGACTAGAGCACAGACTTGGGGATCATAAGGTCATGGGTTCTAATCCCAGCTCCACCACTTGTCGGCTGCGTGACCTTGGACAAGTCACTTCATTTCTCCATGCATCAGTTACCTCATCTGTAAAATATGGGTTAAAACTGTGAGCCCCATGTGGGACAGGGACTGTGTCCAACTGATTTGTTTGTGTCCTCTTCAGTGCTCAGTACAGTGTCTGACACATAGTAAGCGCTTGACAAATACTACAATTATTATTATCATTACTAATTCAATCCAGTACATTATGAATCTGATCTGGCTATGTATGATGCCTTAAGTAATGCCTAGGGGACAATCAAGCAATCAATTAGTACCAATGATTGAGCATCTGTTGAGTACAAATCACTGTATTAATAAGGGCTTGGGAAAGTACAGCTGAAGAAAAACCTATTTTCAATGCCCACTGGGATCTTGCAGTCCAATAGAGGTAATGACTAGGGAGATCTGTAAACTGGCCTTGGGGTCGGCTTCTTCTTGGAGGTCCAACCCCACTGACAATATCCATAGATTTCTGGACCAACCCTGGGTCATCCACAATTTGTCAATTTATCAGTCATATTTATTGAGAACTTACTGTGTGCAGAGCACTGTACTAAGCCCTTGAGAGATTATAATATGCCAGAGTTCTTACAAACATTCCCTGCTCACTAGGAGCTCGCAGTCTAGAGCAGGAGACAGTCATTAAAATAAATTATAGATGTGTACATAAGTGCTGTGGGGCTGAGGGTGGTGTGAGTAAAGGGTACAAATTGGAGAGTAAGGGTGAGGCAGAAGGGAGAGGGAGTAAGGGATATTAGGGACGAGACAGGTTAGGCCTCTTGGAGGAGATGTGATTTTAATAAGGCTCTGAAGACAGAGAGAGTGATAGCTTGTTGGAAAGGAAGGAGGAGGACAGTCCAAGCCAGTGGCAGGATGTAGGCAAGGGGTTGTTGGTAATACAGATGAGATCGAGGCACAGTGAGTAGGTTGGTGTTAGCGGAGTGAAAGTTGGAGTTAGGGGAGTGAAATGAGCATGCTGGGTTGGTGTAGGAAAACTAAGGCTAGAATGACCTTTCCTACTCCTCTCCTCTAATTCAAACAGTTCTGTTTTTCATCACAGATTGTAGATGCTTCACAAGACTTTGGCAATGGTGAATTTCAGGGCCGACACGCAGGCAGCAACCAGCCTTCCAGATGTTCAGTTGCATAACTACGGTTTTGTCCTTGTCCATGAGATTGGCTCTACATGTTTCTTGGGAACAAATGGCTCCCCTCCAAGTTTCAGGCAGAGAATAAAGTGCTTTTTGGTAGTAGAGGTCCCTGCCAACCAAACCATGCTGGTTCAGTGCAAATAGTTCTACCTTCATACGGCTCCTCTACCGAGGTAGTACACAAGCCCCTTTCTTTAGCTCCTTTGCCTAAATCTCCACATGTTGCTTGTCCGCTTTCCCCTTTCTCCCCCCACTCCTTGTGGGCGGGCAATGTGAGAACCAACTCTATTGTATTGAACTACCCCAAGCACTTAGGACAGTGCTCTGCACATAGTAAGCACTCAATAAATACCATTGATTGATTGATTAAGTGAATGGTATCACTTTCCAATTAAGTGAAATGAAGTTGACTTGGTTAAAAGTTCTGTTATATTTCTTTCTCTACTTCCCCTACTTAAGAAGTAGTTAATTTGCAAAGAATGCAAACCCTAAGCAAGCTCTTGGGCTTAAAATAAACTGACAAGTCAGGGGGGATTGCAATACAACTTCAAGCTGGTTCTAGTCAGAAGGAAACTTCTGGGGGTTACCATGGAAATTCCCTACGATTTCAAAATGTAATCTTCCGAGGTGGTTCTAAGAAGGGGAATGGCAGGTGTCTCGGATTAAATCCTCCAAAGGAAATCGTTTGGAAGCGGGCCCCCGCTGATGAACATGAAAATTTGGAGTTGAGTTTAGTGGAGAGGTGTCATGAAAGGAGATATAAAAATATCTTGGATATGTGCCCTTTAAGCATTTGTTTTTACCCCTCCCTTAGGCCCACAACATTTTTGCACATATTCATAATTTATTTATTTATTTTAATGTCTGTCTCCCCTCTAGACTCTAAGCTACTTCTGATCAGGGAACGTGTCTCCCAAATCTGTTGTACTGTACTCTCCCAAAAGTTTAGTACAATGTTCAGCACATAGCAAGTGCTCAATAAATACCACTGATTGATGTAGATTTAGAAGTGTTTCCATCCTACAGTAAGGCAGTCAACCATTTATTGAGTGCTTACTGTGTGCTGAGCACTGTGCTTAGCACTTGCGAGAGTTCACTATAACAATATAACAGACACATTCCCTGTCCAGTGAGTTTACAGTCCAGAAACATCGGTTCTTTGACACATAAGGCATCGAAAGCAGAATTGTGCTTCTGTCGGAATTCCCCAAACGTGCACCTATAGGAAAAAAACTGATGAAAAGAGGAGAGTGTCTTCTCCTGTATTTTAATCTGTTGTTACATTTACTTTCACTGTTTCATTGCATTTAACTGTAGATATTTCTGAACTCCCCCAGTTCTGTTTTAATTCCAGAGATTGTTGATCCATTCACGGTTTTTCTGAGAGTTTCATTCTTCCAGCTCCTTAAATTCCTTCCCCTAGTAATAATAATAATAACAATGCTACTTGTTAAATGATTACTATGTGCCAAGCATTGTTTTAAATGCTGGGGTTGCTACAAGTTAATTATGGTGGACACAGTCCCCATTGCACATGGGGTGCTTACTCTTAATCCCTATTTTACAAATGAGGTAACTGAGGCACAGAGAAGTTAATTGACTTGCCCAAGGCCACACAACAAACATGTGGCAGAGTCAAGATTAGAAAGCAGGTCCTTCTGACTCCCAGGCTCATGCTCTGTCCACTAAGCCATGCTGTCTGAGTGTAGATTCATAACAGAGGAATCAGGGACTAAGAAGTCGCCAACTGGGTGTAGTGGTGGACAAAGGGAACCTTGTCTCCAAGTCAAAATGCCCAGGAACCGGCTTCATGCCCAGGGAATTCAGGGTGATGCCCTCTGCCTCTTCCCATACCACACCATAAATATTTCATCTTGGAGCTATGCAAAATCAGGATGCCACTCAGAAGTTGCAACTAAATACAGAAGGGTCATGCATGGAAATAGGAGAGAAATATTATCTCCCTGGTAAGTAAATTTGTCGTGACTCTGATGATGTGTTTTTAAAATTATACTAGTGCCTTTGTTAACCTCCAGGGGATAGAAAAGACTAGCTAGGAAGGAAGAGAACCAGGATCTTGCTTTATTTCTCCCTCCATTCTTCAGACAGTCAGTCATGCAGAAACTGACTTGCCTTGAGCAATCTATCCACACACCTATTTCAATCAATTGGACATTCATTCAATGATTGGGATTTATTGTGAGCTGGCTAGGTGCACTAAGTGCTTGGGTGAGTACAAGAGTAAATAGACACCAACTCTGTTCTCAAGAATGTTAATTCGTACTTATTCACTGCTCCAACTACAATGCAATTTATGATTTCTTTGGGCCCATATTCTCTGTAAATGTATTTGAATATACTTTCCATTCTTCAGCCCTTAATGGTAAAAGCTCATTTTTCAGTATTTTGATTTCACCAGGTCTGCCCGCTTGATCTGCTCATGACTCTTTACCCTTCAGTCTAAAACTCCACCATGGCCCCTGCCCTCAATTAACATTTTGACACTGAAATTCACCCTTTTCTAATTTCCAGTTAGAATTGGAATTCAGTTTCCAATTTCAATTTCCAATTCCAACACCAATTTCCCCCCTCAACCACAAAGAGCATGTCAATTTTCCAATGGGCCTTCTGGATTTCCAGAAGGAACAAAGCCATTCCCATGTCCAAAGCAACATCCAGGGAACCAGATATGGGAGGGTGAGGGTGAGATACGGGGGGATAGTTCCAGAAAGCCAACTGAGGCACAATTAAAAAAAAACAAAACAGCCCCAATCTGCATGAATCTTTCAGTCTCCAAAGGTTCAATTTGCCAGCATAGAGGAGAGAAAGCCCCCACATTTGGGGTCTAGATTTCTCCGGATCCACTCTCCAGTTCTGGGAATGTGAGGCCACTTGTATTCCAGATACTGAATTCATTCAATCGCATTTATTGAGTGCTTACTGTGTGCAGAGCACTGTACTAAGTACTTGGGAAGTATAAACTCACATCTCAACCCAGAGACTTTAATGTCGTGGTCATTTGCAGTTTCTGATTTCAGAAGAGGGCAGCTTCCTTAAACTGAGTGCCCCAGGGAGCAGAGACAGTCCTCAATATCCAGAAGTTTCTGCATCAGCAACTAACTGCATATAGATTCACCAGTCCTAGGTGTTGATTAGATGCAAGTGTAGCTCTTAGGCTTCCTTCACTTGCAAAAGAGCCAATTTTTTACCCAAGTATCCTTTCTTCCAGATATTTTACATAGCCCTGTTTCACCCTCCCATTCTCCCCTAGGACATTATCAGGTCTGCTCCTTTGAGACCCTGTCTTTAATGACTCTCCTTTTATCTCTTCTCTCTGCCTTTCTTAAACAAGTTCCCTGGAGATTCCACTCAGCTGTCTTCTGATCCTAGGAAGTGTTGACACAAGGGCAGGGATTGTGCCAGAATAGTTTTGATTTAGGGGCTCCTAAATCCTGTAAAAATTGCCCTTCCTGACCTCTTAAAGGCATCTTTCTGATATTGTAAGAGTGAATGGACTCAAAAAACAATGTAGACATGAACCAAGCATCAAAAGTGAGTCCTTAAATACCCAGGCACATTCTGGTTCTGACTGATTGCCTTAGTTGGGTCACTGAGTCATCTAAGACTCACAAGCGTAGGTGGTAATGCTTCAGACTTCTCTTGTTTAGTTTTGTTTGAATAAATGGCATTAAGGTGCTTTTTCTGGAATTCTGATATCCTGAATTCTAGTGTCTTGTCTTTGAAAATGATTTCTTAGTTATATTTCAAAGATCCATGAAAGATAGGAGAGAGTACAAAATTAGCATTTCAGATGCAAGGTGGAGCCACTGTTTAGTTTAGGATGTTTGTAAGCCCTTGGAGGATAGGGTACTTATCTATCTACTCTACTGTACTCTTCCAAGTGCTTAGTATAGTGCTCTTATACATTAAGCAATCAACCATTGATTGACTGATTGGGAAATGACGATTGAGGTATGGTAATCTCTGTCCAGCTCTTAACATAATAAGAATCTTATCTTCTCCCATCAAACTGCAGAAGACACAGCAAATCCCATAAGATTCACTTTGACGGTTTTTTTTATGCCTTCCTAGAATTCATAGAAAAATCCGTTAGTTTACAATTCAAGTGCTAGCTAGGATTTCTAAATGAACACAATTCCTCTCTTCCCTTTGGAGAACAATTTCAATATCCAAATAACATGCAGAGCATCATCTTTTTGGGGGTTTTGCCAGGCAGTACATTTGGATTACAAACATATGGATGAATAATTTCAAGGATATCATGGCCGATTTGAACACGTTCTCTTTAATAATGTTTTGCACTTCAACTGCATTTTTCAGCATAAGAGCCCTTTGGGCAATGTAATAATTCCATTTCTTTTAGAAATGGGGTTAGCCTGTGAGAAAAGTGGAAAATAGCAATTAGGGAGATGCCTGCTAAACCAACTTTCAATCCACTGCAATAAGGACTGAAATGTGACAGAAATCACATCACAGCTGAGTTTGAAGGCCTGGAAAAATCCTCTCCAGATGACACACGACAGCTTGAATCAATAAATCAAACTCGTGCCTGATTACTGTGGTGATATTAACGGTCAGGCCGATTTTGGCAATGCAGATATTCAGCAATGCTGCATATAGAAAGAGCTACAGTTTGCTATCAGATGTGTCATAGTCTTTCTTCCATGAATTCAAGATTGTAGAGGAAATGTGGAAGGAAACACAGTTCTACGAGGAATGAAATAGATTTTTCTGGTTAGCCAAACCTGCATTCTAGTAGTTGAGAAAAGGAACAATGATTTGCATGGGAAACAAGCTTTAGTTCATTCATTCTTATCAGTGTCTACTCACTGAGGTCTGGTAGCTTCTAGTCATAAAGGATTCTTGACTTCTTTTATCATGCTTCCCCGATTAATCAATAATATTTATTGAGCACCTTTTGAGCACTGTACTAAGGGCTTGGGAGAGTACACTAAAATTAATAGATACGGTACCTTCCTTCAGATGATTTGCTACCTAGTAGGAGAGACTGACGCTAAAAAAATTTACTTCTGGGAGGGAGATAAAAGGCAGGTATATTTGTAAGAGTTACTCTTCAGGAATGTGAGCTATGTACATAAGTGTGGGGATGGTTGGGTGAACCCAAGTTCTGAGATGGAGCAGAAATGCCAAAGTAGCAATTGAGGATATAACCTGGGAGATATGAATCAATCAATCAATGGCATTTATTGACTGCTTACAGTGTGCAAGGCACAGTACTAAATGCTTGGGAGAGTGCAATACAACAGAGTTGGTATGCAGGATATCTGCCCTCAGAGAGGTAATAGTCTAGTGAGGGAGAGGGAGATGTTAAAATAAATTGCACATAGGGGAAATGGCAGAGAATAAGGGGTACCATGACGGTTTGGCACATTTTGTGCTATGACACGATGATCGGGACAAATCGTCAAAGATGATCCTATAATGAGTCTAGATCACCTCCTGAATGATTGCCTTTTTAAAAAAAATGGATTTGTTTATCACTTACTAGGTGCCAAACACTGTTCTAAGCACTGGGGTAGGTATAAGTTAACTAGGTTTGACATAGTCTCTGCCCAGCATACGGCTCACAGTCTAATAGAGAGAACGGGCATTTAATCTACATTTTACAGTTGAGAAAACTGATGAACAGGGAAGCTAAGTGACTTGCCCAACGTCACACAGCAAGCAATTGGTAGAGTCAGGATTAGAACCCAGGTCCTCAGACTCTTAAGCCTGTGCTCTTTCCAGTAGGCCATGCTCCTTCTCAGCCAAGCTTGCAACCAGAAACTGCCATGGGAGAAGAGGGAGGTGAGACTTTCCTTGATGTTGCTCCTCCCCTATTTCTCCCCCTCCCACAGGGGCGTCTGGAAACCGGGCTCCCACCCTTTTGGAGAAGGACCCTGCCTCCTGAATCTGCTTTGGGGGTTCAGCACATTTTTTCTAAGTACACTCCTAATGGTAACCCATTGCCATGTCACGGCCTCTGTTCTGATATCACAAACTGTGGATCTCTAGACTCCTAAGTGTTGAGACCTAATTAGGAAGAAAGGAACACAAACAGGAAAGTGCATCTTGCCCTAGTTAATAAGTTCAATTGTGACAGTGACAGATCAGATAGAACACAACCAGCCTCAACAGACCTGGGAAGAGACTTGTTGCTAAGCTAATCAGCTAGGTGGCCCTGGTGAACAAAGATAAAAGAGTTTCTGCCACAGGGTCGCAGTCAGAATGTCAAGAATGATTCATGAAGGCCTGTTTAAGCATCTCAAAATATCTTATTTACCACATCATCACATAACTTCCCCATTTGTGAGCCTGTGGGTCCCACTCTCTTTTTCCAATTATGATTCCATCAGGTATCTATATGGGATTTTCTTTTTCTCAGAGTCAATCAATCAATCATATTTATTGAGTGCTTACTGAGTGCAGAGCACTCTAATGAGTGCCTGGGAGAATACAATGAACAGAGCTGGTAGACACATTCCTTGCCCACAAGGGGCTTACAGTCTAGAAGAGGCGATTACAATCTAGAATCCCACCTATCCTGCTACCAAATGGATTGTTAGTATTCTACACCTCCTTTATCCTTGTGGCATTTCGTTCCTCAAATTTCACATCATAAGGAAACCTTGTAAGGTAAAATGTTATTTCTTTCTTTTGTCTGATTCATTCATTCAGATGGTTTTTCATGGGAGTGATTTTTGATAAAAGGTTAATTTTTTTACAACAGCAAACATCAGATTTTAATGGGCTGATGTGGGGATGAAAGCTAATTCAAGTAAGCGCTAAACAAATACCATTATTTTTATAATAATTATTATTAATAACAAAAGTAAGAAACTACTCCAGCCTCAAGGAATTTACAGATTATCTCCGGGATCCTCTCTCTTCTCTCTACCCAAACAGCATTCATCCTGGGCAACAGTCTAGTCATATTGTGGCTAGGTAGTTGCACCAGCTTTCTTACTGGTTTCCATGCTACTGGGTCACCCCTATTCCTGGATTCTATACACAGATTATCTATTTGAGCAACACATGACCTGCATCTCTCCACTGCTCAAATCTTGCACTTCCAGGTCAAACAATAATCAAAAAGTCCTCATACTTGGCTTCAAGGCTCTTAACCAATTTGTCACATTTTGGTCAGGAAACATTTCTACCAATTCCACTGTCATCTCCCAAGTGCTTAGTATAGTGCTCTGCACCCAATAAGTGCTTAATAAATACCACTGATTGATTGAGAGATTGATTCATTCCCCTCAGGCTCGGCTTTTAACTGTTCAAACATCTCAGCTCTCCCTCTTTCACCCCTTTTCCAGACTGTTGTAACTGCCTGAAACTCCCTCCTTCCTCAAATCAGACAGATGTCAGAATTCTCCACTTACAGTGCCTTTTTAAAATTCCACCTCCTCCAACATTTTTCCAAAAAGCCTCCTCCCTTTCTAGACAGTAAGTCACCCTCAAGACTGTGAGTTTACTGTGGGCAGGAAACGTGTTTACCAGCTCTGTCATATCGTACTCTTCCAAGCACTCAGTATAATGCTCTACACCCAGTAAGTGCTCAATAAATATAATTGATGATGAAACTTTTCCTAGTTAGCTCCCAGCACCTCAAGTCCAACAAAACCATCAGCGATCTCCAGCACTTAAGCACATATTTACTCCTGCCCTGGGCACTTTTGTGTATATGCTATTCAATTGTACATTCAATGATGTTCTTTGAAAGCCTTCATTGTACATATATTTATGTCTACCTCTACAATTAGAGAGTTAATGCCTTGAAGGCAGGATCTGTATCACATTTTGGTTTTGTACTTTTTTTTAATGGTATTTGTTAAGTGCTATATGTCAGGTACTGTACTAGGTACTGGGGTAGATTCAAGCTAGTTAGGTTGGACATAGTCCATGTCCCACATGGGGATCACAGTCTTAATGCTTGTTTTACAGATGAGGTAACTGAAGCACAGAAGAGATAAGTGACTTGCCCAAGGTCACACAGCAGACAGTGGCAGAGCTGGGATTAGAACCCAGGTCCTTCTGACTCCCAGGTTCATGCTCTATCCACTAACTCATGGTGCTTCTCCATGAGCTAATTATCCTGTACCCAGTGGGTGCTCAATAAATACTATTGCTATACCTACAACTACCACAGTCAAACCAAGCAGACACAAATTGCCCCATGAATAATAACTGAAATCCAACTATTTCTAGAATCAAGTTTAATAATAATAATAATAATGATGTTGGTATTTGTTAAGTGCTTACTATGTGCCGAGCACTGTTCTAAGCACTGGGGTAGATACAGGGTAATCAGGTTGTCCCACATGAGGCTCACAGTCTGAATCTCCCATTTTACAGATGAGGTAACTGAGGCACCGAGAAGTGAAGTGACTTGCCCAAAGTCACACAGCTGAGAGGTGGCGGAGCCGGGATTAGAACCCTTTAACTCTGACTCCTAGGCCTGTGCTCTTTCTACTGAGCCACTGCTCTTTCCACTGAGCCACGCTACTTCCCTAATCTAAATTTGGGATTAAATTTTTGACATATTCAGGCATTTATAGTTTACTACCTTGTATTGTGTCAGGTTTTGACTGAAGCTAAACAGAAACAGAGAATGTCAAGGTAAAGTTTATCTGGATATCAATTCCAGTTAGATTCAGAGAATTTTCTGAATCTGATAAGAAAGCCTATTTTCACAAAATTTACCAGAATTTTTCCTACTTTTTTTCCCTTGAGAATATTTCACAGTGCAAAGTTGCTTAATCAATCAATTCAGTTGTGGTGCCAAACATCTATGGCTATCTATGATCATCTAGTATGGTCGTTTCGCTAAGCCCCCCGGCCACTGATGCTGAGATTCTGTGATCCAACACTGTGGAGGTTCTGACATGGATTTCTTTTCAAGAATCCTAACTCTCCAAGACCATTCCAAGCTTTCATGCTTTGCTCAATCAATTCATCAGTGGTATTTTTTGAGCACTGTCTGTATACGGAGCACTGTCATTTGGGAAAGTACAATACAACAGAGTTGGAAGATGAGGTCCCTTCCCAAAAGGAGCTTAGAGTCTACATGGGGAGATAGACATTGAAATAGATTAAGGATAGGGGAAATGGTAGTACATAAGTACTGTAGGTCTGGTGTGAATATCAAATGCTTTAGGGGAACACAGCCAAATGCATATGACTCCTAAACTAGATTAAAAAGACAACAATGAGTCTTGCTATGGGGATTGGGTCTCCAGGGACAAGAAGGAAGCTTCTGAGGATTGACTTATTTATCCAAATGTATGTCAGCCAATCCTATTTACTGTACAGATCACTCTACTAAGCACTTGGGAGAGTACAGTATAACAATATCACATTCCCTACCTTCTGCATGGATAACTTCACTCTGAATTAAAAATCAACCCAAGCTATTGAACATTTTACCTATTCCCTCATTCCAACTTGCTTACCTTTACATTTGTCTCTTTTTTATCTCTCCTTCTGATCCCTTCCCTGATTTCTCTCAGGGTGAGGAGGAGGAGGCATGAGGAGAAGAGACTGGAAGTTCTTGAGGGTGGGGGTTGTCTCTGCCAACTCTGTTGTTCTGTACTCTCCCAAGCACTTAGTACAGTTCTCAGTGCACAGTAAGT
Source organism: Ornithorhynchus anatinus (assembly GCF_004115215.2). NCBI lineage: Eukaryota > Metazoa > Chordata > Mammalia > Monotremata > Ornithorhynchidae > Ornithorhynchus > Ornithorhynchus anatinus. The sequence goes on along the minus strand of NC_041735.1, from coordinate 60,513,712 downwards.
GCTTAATAAATACCTCTGATTGATTGATTGAGCAACGAATGCCTGTGTCTTACATGTTTCCCAACAGAGAAGGATCACTTCTGATTAAAGCCTGATCCTGTCCTGTGAAGAAAGTACCTGAAAAATCTTCGCCTCCCCAATCATAGCCTTATCCCTATTGCTCAAAGGAAATATTTCTTGACGAAAACAGAACAAGATCATGTTACGTAAAATGGGGGTAGGAGGAACTACAAGAATATTATCTACAATAATTCCAAAAAAAAGATTGTGGGGTGACAATTAACACCACCAAGACATCAGGCTTACCTACAGATTGGTTCTCAGGGGGAATTTTTCTATAATTGTTTTAATATTTCTAGATCAAACTACTATTTTCAATCCACGCTAATGGGGCTTGATTACATTATTTCCACAGTTAGTGGGGATGAAAAATTCACTAATTTTGAGTTTCCATCTGGTTCAAGTGATTTGAGACCTCTGAGGACTCTAGTCTTTCTGGAAAGTTTCCTTCACAGTCACTGGGTCTGCAGTGGGGAGGTTAGGACATTCCTTGCAAAGATTGTTTATGATTCCATAATTAATTAAGGGCATTTATTGAATACCCCTTGTAAACTGAACATTGATTATTATTATTGTATTTGTTAAGTGCTTACTATGTGCCAAGCACTGTTCTAAGCGCTGGGGTAGCAACAAAGTAATCAGGTTGCCCCATGTGGGGCTCACAGTCTTCATCCCCATTTTACAGATAAGGTAACTGAGGCACAGAGAAGTGAAGTGAATTGCCCAAGGTCACACAGCAGACAAGTGATGGAGGCGGGATTAGAACTCATGTCCTCTGTCCCCATGTCTATGCCCCATTTAGTTTCCATAACCAAGCTACCTTTCCTTGATGACAAAATTGATACCTTCAGTAGCACCTTCTGTGGATAAAGCATGGGCTCTGAAGTCAAAAGGTCATGAGATCTAATCCTGGCTCTGCCACTTGTCTGCTCTGTGTCTTTGGGTAAGTCACTTCACTTCTCTGGGCCTCAGCTCCCTCATCTCTAAAATGGGGATTGAGACTGAGAGCTCCAAGTGGGAAAGGGACTCTGTCCAATTGGATTTACTTGTACTTAACCCAGCGCTTAGTACAGTGCCTGACACATAGTAAGCGCTTAACAAATGCCATAATTATTATGATTATTATTATTACTGAATTCAACTCACTTGCTCCATATTCCTTTTCCAATCTTGTACCACTGATCGCCTCCACAGTCTGCTTCTTTCCCTTCTGTGCACAAGCTGCCGAGGGCTGCTGGTGGGAATCCACATATCAGGCTGACCTCGTCCACCCTTTCCTGCTTTAACTCTGCCCTCTCCTCTGCCCAGCAACGTTATTTCTCCATTCATATCGACTCCCATGCCAATTTCCCTCACCAGTTTTTTCAGATGTTTAACTCCCTTCTCAAACTCCCTGTACCTGCTCTTTCCCTGTCACACCGGACCTCACCTATCTCTTGCCCCTAATGACTTAGTCACCTACTTGATTGAGAAAATTAAAGTCTAAAATCTCACCGTCTCCTTTCCAGTCCCTCCCTCCTCCTGCCCCTTCTTCAACTCTCCTATCTTTCCCAGAAGTGTCTCAATAGGAGATCTCCCGCCTCCACCACCACCTCCACCTCCGACCCTCTCCCTTTGCACCTTGTCAAAGTGACTGTCCCTACCTGTTTTCCCTCCCTGACTGCCATCTTCATCTGTTTACTCTCCAGTGATTTTCCTCACTGCTTTTAAACACACACGAGCCTTCCCTACCCTAAAAAGTCCTCCCTTGACCCCACGTATCCCCCCAATTATTGTCCCATCTCCCTCCTAACGTTCCCCTCTAAACTCCTTGAGTGAGTTATCTACACCCGCTTGTCTCCACTTCTTCTCCTCCATTTCTCTCTTTGATCCCCTCCAGTCTGGCTTCTGCCCCCCTTACTCCACAGAAACCGCCCTCTCCGAGATCACCAATGACTTCCTTCTTGCTGAATCCAAAGACCACTACTCTATCTTAATCCTCCTCTACATCTCAGCTGCCTTTGACACTATCGACCACCCCCTTCTCCTGGAAACTTTACCCAACCTTGATTTCACTGACACTGTCCCCTCCTAGTTCTCCTCCTATCTCTCTGGCTGCTCCTTCTCGTGTCTTTCCCAGTATCCTCTTGTGCCTCCCACCCTCTAACCGTGGGGGTCCTGCAAGGTTCAGTTCTGGGTTCCCCTCTCATTCACTCATTTACTCCCAGGGCTTCAACACCACCCTCCGAGGATAGAGTATGGGCTTGGGAGTCAGAAGGTCACGAGGTATAATCCCGACCTGGGTGACCTTGGGAAAGTCACTTCACTTCTCTGGGTCTTAGTTCTCTCATCTGTAAATCTACAAATCTACATCTCAAATGTTGTCCTCTCTCCTTTCTTGTAGTCATGCAGTTCCTCCTGTCTTCAGAACATCTCTACTAGGATGTCCCACTAACCCCTCAAACTTAACATGTCCAAAACAGAATTCCTTGTCTTCCCACCCAAACCCAGTCCTTCTGCTGACTTTACCATCACTGTAAACAGCACCATCATCCTCCCTGTCTCACAAGCCCATAACCCTTAACATTATCTTTGACTCATCTCTCTCATTCAACCCACATATTCAATCTGTCACCAAATCTTGTGAGTTGGACATTATCAACATTGCTAAAATAACTCTTTCGTCTTCATTCAAACTGCTACCATGGTAATCCAAACACTTCTCCTATCCCGCCTTGATCACTGCATCAGTCTCCTTGCTGACCGCCCTGCCTCCTGTCTCTCCTCATTCCAGTCCAAACTTCATTCTGCTCCCTGGATCATTTTACTACAGAACGATTTAGTCCATGTTTCTCCACTTTTCATGAATCTCCAGTGGTTGTCTATCCACCTCCACATTAAACAGAAACTCTTTACCGTAGACTTTAAACCACTCAATCCCTTTGCCCCCTCCTACATTACCTCACTGATTTCCTACTACAATCCAGCCTGTACACTTCACTCCAAAAATGCCAACCCTACTCACTGTACCTCAATCTCATCTATATTGCCATCAACCTCTCACACACGTCCTGCCTCTGGCCTGGTAGATCTCCCTCTTCATATCCTACAGAAGAGGATCACTCTCTCCACTTTAAAAGCCTTATTCAAAACCCATGTCCTCCAAAAAGTCTTCTTGACAAAGCCCCCATTTCCTCTTCTCCAACTCTCTTCTGCATCACCCTTGAACTTGGATTTGCACCCTTTATTCACCCCTCCCTCAGCCTCACAGTACTTATGTACAGATCCTTAATTTGTTCATATTAAAGTCTGTTACTGAAAAACAGAATTTGGTGAAAACTAGGAATCAGGCCCAATATCAAATTAAAGGCCTCTGTAGACTGTAAGTTTCTTGTGGGCAGGGAATTTGTCTACCAACTCTGTGACATTTTACTCTCCCACATGTTTATTAAAGTGCTCTGCACAGAATAAGTCTCAATAAATACAATAGATATAGGGCTGGATCTGGAGACCTGGATCTGGTCCTGCTACAGAAGACACTTCCAGCTTCTAGAATAGTTTCACTAGCAACAGCTACAAACCACAGTGAGCATCAGATGGAAGGAGAACAAGACAACCAAAAACAGGGTACCGGAAAGAAGTCATTGTTAACAGAAACACAGTTTTGTTGATGGAGACTTGTGAGATGAGTGAAAGCAATCAGTCATTGGTATTTAACTGGGCTCTTATTGCATGCAGAACATTGTAGTAAGTGCTTGGGAGAGTGCAATACCACAGAGTTGGTAGACACTTTCCCTACCCACAACAGGCTTACAATTTTAGAGGAGGATGGCAGCAAGTCACCTAAATGGTGACTCTATGAGGAACTGAAAAGGGACACACGCACAAGTCAGCTGGACAGATAAAGGGGCAAAAAGGCATCACAGAAGTCGGTCGGTCAGTCAATTGCATTTATTGAACACTTACTGTGTGCATAACAGTGTACTAAACCTTGGGAAGGTACAATATAACAATGAACAGACACATTCCCTGCCCACAACAGGCTTATAGTCTAGAGGGGCAGACAGACATTAATGTAGATAAATGACAGATTTGTACATAAGTGCTGTGGGGCCAGAGGGGAGGAGGGATAAATAAAGGGAGCGAGTCAAGGTGATACAGAAGGAAGTGGGAGAAGAGGAAAGGAGGGCTTAGTCAGGGAAGACATCTCTCCAGAGAAGTTACTAGACTCGCCTGCAGATACCCAGCAGACCAGTGGAAGAGGCAGGAGGCAACATTAGAACTCAGGTCTCCTAACTTCCAGTCCTGTGCACTTTCCACTAGACCAAATTGCTTCCCAATATCTTCCTTGGTCTGTTTGAAGAGCAAGCACACTTAGCACAGAAGTGACTGCTGGCAGCCCATTGAAATAGACAGACCAGCTGGTGGGCAATAATCAGGAGTGGGGATTCTCTTGGAGTAAATGCTTTGCAAAGTGAAGGATTCCAAGAGACAGGCTCCAAAACAACCACAGAGCCTGAGTGGAGCAAACTTTTTAATGCAACTAGGCTCTATCTCTACAAGGCAACAACACAGAAGTCCCTCTAGACTGTAAACTTGTGTGTGCAGGGAATGTGTCTGTTATATTGTTGAACTGTACTTTCCCAAGTGCTTAGTGTAGTGTTTTGCACACAGTAAGTGCTCAATAAACACAACTGATTGACTGACTGACAAAGGTAGTGCCAGTCACACATTGGTCTTTATAGCTTCTTTTCCAATCACCATCATTAGCATCATCTTTGAAAACCAAGATCAGCTAAATGTATAAACCCCTGGAAAAGTAATAATACTTGCAGTATCTGTAAAGCACTCGCTATGTGCCAAGCACTGTACTAAATGCTGGGGTAGATACCGTCTCCCTCGATTAGCCTGTAAGCCCGTCAAAGGGCAGGGACTCTATCTTTTAGCGATTTGTACATTCCAAGCACTTAGTACAGTGCTCTGCACATAGTAAGCGCTCAATAAATACTATTGAATGAATGAATGAATACAAGGTAATCAGGCCTCACATGGAGCTCACAGTCTAAATAGGGAGGGAGACTAGGTATTGAATTCCTAATATGCCGATGAGGGAAGTGAGGCAAAGAGGAGTCAAGACTTGTCCAAGGTCACATAGCAGACAAGGGGCAGAACTGGGACTAGAACCCAGGTCTTCCAACTCCCAGGCCTGTGGTCTTCCCATTAGACCATATTGTTTCTTAAAAGTAGCTAGAATTTAAATGCAAAAGTATATTCAGAAACTCTGTCCTGAAAATATACCCATATCCACAGTCCTAGGTTACCAGTTTCCAGAACATTGAATGAATTCCTGGTAAGAAGAGAAAAGCAAATGATTCAAAGTGTGAAAAAGGCTCAAATGCTTTTGAGGTGAATATGGTGGAGTGGCTCATAAATTCTCCACAATAAATAAGCAAAATATAGTTTATTTCCATTTTGTTATTCCAGGCATGAAGATAAAATGTGCATTCTAGCCAAATTAGCCTGTACTGGAATTTATTGAGCATATTCAGAGTGCCCAATTTAAATTTCACAACCCGCTAAGAATCCAGCTGTGCAGACTCAGCCACTGAGTGGAAAGGAGGGTTAGACATGTGACATCATCCCACGCCCTCTGGGAAGGAAAATAAACATTGGGAGGAGAAAGGAATGGGAAACAGACACTCATTAAGGCAATGTTACCTGAGCACTTCTTTGGTGTCTATGGCAGCCTGTCCTGCCAACCAACAGATAATTAGCACCAAAATGAGGAGGATGAAGGTCAACCACAAAAAAATTTTCAAGCCGCTGTTGTTAGTTTGCAAACCACTTGCAAATGTCTTCAACCCAAATCCCCCGGTTTGGACATCTTAATGCTCCTAGCCCTAATGCTGCCACATGCGAATACTTAGGAGGCCTTTTCTATTCCCAGCCTCTGTGATTGTTCCGTTTACTCTGATGAGGTCGGAGGTCCCTCTGAGGAGGCCTCTTCTCTTCCTCTCACTTTTCCTGCCAATGATGTGAATTTCGTTTTATGTTTTCAAGATGCACACATGCTGCCTGCCCCAGGGCCACTGAATATGGGGGTTACTAAAGACCTTAAAGGACACAGCCCCCAGTGACCCCATGGGGCTGAGCCCACCACTCTCAGGGCAATTAGCCAAAGACAGTACAGTACTTCTGAAGTAAGGATGACGGAAGGGAAGGGGGGAAGGAGCTCCATGAATGATGAACTGGGAAAAGGCCTGTTTGCTTGAATCTTCAGGTCTTCACTCCATTCTGTGCCTGCTCTTCAGCTCTTACTCCTCCACTCAAGACCTCACTCAGCTCTCCATTTACTGCAGACTGACTCAGATGCAGGAGAATGGAGTCCCATGTAATAATAGTAGTTATAATAATGATGATGTTTATTAAGTCATGCTCATTAAGTTTATTAAGTGTTTATTAACCAGATCAGACCCAAATCCTGGTCCACACATGGGTCCCAGTCTTAAGAGGGAGGGAAAAGAGGTATTTTTCCCTATGCTACGGATGAGGAAACTGATGACCGGAGAAATCATGGCTTGCTCAAGGCCACTCAGCAAGGAAGTGGCAGACCAAGGACTAGAACCCAGGTCTCCTATCTCCCACTCCCATACTCTTTCCATTAGGTCCATGCTCTTAGGATGTCTGCCCTGGACACTAAGACCCTTGTTCCTCTCCTTACCTATGCTGCAGGGTGGTTCTGCAGTTCTTTAGATGTAAGCTCCTTATGGGCAGGGAACATTTCTCCATTATATTGTACTCTCCCAAACACTCTCTCAAACAAAACAGAGAAGCAGCGTGGCTCAGTGGAAAGAGCACGGGCTTTGGAGTCAGAGGTCATGGGTTCGAATCCCAGCTTGGCCACTTGTCAGCTGGGTGACCGTGGGCAAGTCACTTAATTTCTCTGTGCCTCAGTTACCTCATCTGTAAAATGGGGATTAAGACTGTGAGCCCCACGTGGGACAACCTGATTCCCCTGTGTCTATCCCAGCGCTTAGAACAGTGCTCGGGCACATAGTAAGAGGTTAACAAATACCAACTTAGTACATTGTTCTGTAGAAGCAGCGTGGCTCAGTGGCAAGAGCCCGGACTTGGGAGTCAGAGGTCATGGGTTCGAATCCCGCTCCGCCCCTTGTCAGCTGTGTGACTGTGGGCGAGTCACTTCACTTCTCTGTGCCTCGGTTCCCTAATCTGTAAAATGGGGATGAAGACTGTGAGCCTCACGTGGGACAAAATCTCATTCCCCTGTATCTCCCCCAGCACTTAGAACAGTGCTCTGCACGTAGTAAGCGCTTAACAAATACCAACATTATTATTATTATTATTACAGAGTAAGTGCTGATCGATTGATTGATTTTTGGAGGATGTACTTTATACATAGTTTCTCCCCACTTAGAGAAAGATGCTGATTCCCTTCTCTGCTTCTCTGGGTGTGGGTTGGAGTTATCCGGGATTTAATTATCAGATCTTGTTGCCTTTTTAGTGATAAGAATTGTATATTTTTAAATTATATTGTGTCATGTTCCCTGAGGCCCTGTGGCATGGGCTGGATTTTAAAATAAATACCCATTATCATTGTTTCCCCTTTGGATTGCCCATTATGACTTCATGAAAATGCACCCATCTCATGGCTCAAATGAGCGGCTTTAGAAAAAGGAAGTCCTGAGCAATTAAATGTGACTATGCAAAGACCAATAGCCTTAATGATTCCACAGATTCCACTCTTCTGCCCTAGATTTTTCTCGTTCTAATCCCTGGTTACGGCTGAGGCTGTGCCAGCCTGGGATGGGAACTTGGCTTTCTGCTGTTAGTACATTAAGATGTTTTCTGCTTTCTCCTTTCCAGAAGGAGCTAAGCATAAATAATCTGCCAAGAATAGGATCTGAAAGCCTGTCATCTTATGGCCATTTGACTCTTCTGGAGAAAGTCCGCCGTCTTGACCTGGCGAGGACTGCTGTGGGGTGGGGCGGGGGTGTGGTTCTTAACATTTGAACACCAACTTGGCATCTGAGCTGTGGAACTCGGCAGGAGGAGTTGAGGCCCAGGGAGGCTGGATCCTAAAAGTAAAGCTTCCCAAAATAAAGAGTGCTGTTCACTATCCATCCATTTTAGACAGGGACAGACCAGCTGGAAACCAGACTTTGGGTTTGGAAATAGACAGTGGCCCCTCTTTCCCTGCCCCATATAGGGATCACCATCCAAGATGTAGGCAAGAATAGGAATCTTAGCTCTGCTTCTACAGGTGAGGAAACTGCAGTCCCAAGAGGTGAATTGACTTGCCCCAAGCCCTACAGCTGGTCAGTGACAGATCTGGGATTAGAATTAGGTATCCTGGCAACCAGTAGCCCATATGCCTCTTTTGTTCCCAAAATGACCTGCCCTTCCTCCCCAGTCAATCAATCAATCAAGTATTTATTCAACAAAGGTGCTGACAGAGTACACTAGATAGACTAGGCGTCATCCCGGCCCTCATGGAGTTTACAATTAAGCAGGGGAAACAGACACTAAAATAAATTGCAGGAAGGGAGAAGGAATCGAGTAAAAAAAGTTGGCACTCACAAACGCACACACACATACACCCTGTTTGCTCTATAGTTTCTTTCCAGCCCACATGGTTTAGGACCCTGGGAATAGGTTGTGGGGCTTTGGAGCGGGAGTGGTCCAACACATCCCAACTCACCTTCTAATCTCTCTATTCAGTAACTTTGGGTATCCCAGACAAGGTAGGCTGAAAGAGAACCCCATAGCAGAGAAGGGACGAAGAGGGGGACAAATTTAAAACAAAGGAGAGGTGAGAGGCCGAGAGAGCACTTGGCCAAAAACTCTATTATCTATCATGTTGATGCAGATTTTCTCCAAGTGATTTCTGAAAAACTGTTAATGTAGATGTATAGATTTAGGTGTAAATTTGCCTGAAGATTATAGGTCTTATTCTAGGAACCCATGCATTATCTAGCAACTTGGGGTACTTCCTTTGGCTGCAGTAAAATCCATCTTTAATTACAAATTATTTGGCGATCTCAAGACAAAAAATATTTATGCTTTTGTTTCCTTATTCATTCTGCAGGAACTCCCCTTTCCATCGTTTTTATCTCTTTCTTTTCCTCAAGCTGCAAATCAATCTAATCTTAGTTATTCTTCACTCAATCAATTATTCCATCAGTGATATTTATTGAGCACTTACTGTGTGCACAGTACTGTTCTAAACACTTGGGGAAATACAATATAACAGAGTTGGTAGACCCATTTCCTGCACACAAGAAGCATACTGTCTAGAGGGGACTTTGGAATTCTGATTCAGTAGGCTCCATCTTCCTGAGTTAACCCTCTGCTCAAATTGCTTTCAATCTAGGAGGAGAGATAGGCCATAAAGTTAAAAAAAGAGAGGAGGAAGTCATAGGATAATTAGGATAGTATGATGGTTGCTTAAAAATGTTGCAGTGGAAGTTGGTAGTTATAAGGTAGGAAAATTTGAACTAAGGGAAGAAGAAAATCATGATGCAGGGATTCTAAATAGAAAGTATTAGGATCGGGAAAGTCTTACTCATATACTCTATATCTTATATAAATCTTATATCTATATACCTTACTCATACACTCATATAATCTGTAACAAAAAGGAATTCCCTGCATCAAACAGAAACTCTTTACCATTGGCTTTAAAGTACTCAAACACCTTGTCCCCTCCTGTGTGACCACCTCTCTGATTTTTGACTACAACCCACCCCACACATTTTGCTCCTCTAATGCCAACCTACTTACTGTACCTCTACCTCATCTATATCTTCAATGACCCCTCGCCCAAGTCCTGCTTCTTGTCTGGAAAGCCCTCCCACATCATGCCTGATGAACATCAATCTCTCCACCTTCAAAATGCTTTAAAAGCACATCTCCTCCAAGAGGCTTTTCCCTACTAAACCTTCATATCCTCTTCTCCCACTTATTTCTCCATCACCCTTACCCATGGATTTGTAGTCTTTATTCACTCCATCACACTTATGTCTTGTCTTACACTGTTGAGTACATTTCTGTAATTGATTTATATTAATGGCTGCCTCCCCCTCTAGACTCTTGGCTCCTTGCCAAATTATACTTTCCAAGCACTTAGTACAGTGCTCTGCACACAGTAAGTGCTCAATAAATATGATTGAATGAATGAATGTTATATTATACTTTCCCAAGCATGTAGTACAGTACTCTGCACACAGTATGTGCTCAATAAATATGATTGATTCATTGATTGATTTATAGATACCTGAGATTACTTTCTTCACTTTTTATTTCCCTTTGCACTTCTCAGCCTACTATACTGTCAGGAGATCCAGAGTGCAGTATAGCACAGAGTAAGTGCTCAGTAAATACCATCAGTTGATTAAGGGTAGTCAGAGCAGCTAATTAGATTTGCCACCAATGTACCAATAGTCCTTTTTGCTCATCTACTTTGTGCTGAGGATTGTGTTGAATATTTCGGAGAGTATAATAGAAGTAAAATATATGGTGCCTAGCCTAAAGGAACTTACAATAGGATGGGAACTTAAAATCCACATTTCCCCTGGATACAATGAAAACAGGGTCAAGGCAATCTCTTGACAGATACCTTCCATGGGGATAATGCTTTATGGATTCTTGGTCAGGTTCTATAGACAGAAGAATCATATTAGCTAATTAGAGCCCTACCTTCTTCCCTAGAAAGTGTCTCAGGATTGACAGTTTAAACAATGCCCACATAAAACAATTAAATATGTCATCACTAGATAGAGCTGGTGGGAAACTGGATTTGTTTTCAACTATTTAAGACTCCTGATTGAGAAAAAATGATTGTCTTCTTTTCACTCCTGATCAAGAACCATGATAGACGGTCCATTTTCATAGCATTTCATGTAACATTATATAAAAATTCTTCCTGCTGGTGATGATTTGCAGTGGCAAAGCAGAACCTCTGCTACCTGCTGAGATTTGAGAGATGGTATTATATCCAGTGCGCTAAAAATAAGATTTTTGAGAGCAAGAGGATCTGGTCTTAGAAAGAGCTTACTAAAAATAAAACTCTTCAATCCACAGTGGCCATTACTTTCCACTCAGGTACAATCCCTTATGGAATAGAAGGACCAGCAAAGCCAAAGGCAAATAACCCTTCTGGATGCTTTCTGAGAGTTGAACCTCATCGCTAATGCGTCACAGCCAAGAGACTTCTTGTTAAACTGCATTATGGGTCAGAAGTATAGTAATTAAAGTGAAAAGGTTATCCACAGCAGAATCTCCTCCCAGAAAACTGGACTCATTTCAACCTCCAAATACAATTCAGGCTAAATGGGTTCCTCTGACCTCCAGATGCAGAAAGTCTTGAGGTCCAGCTGGACAGAGTGAGAGGGTGAGAACCATCAAACCCTGGTGTCTGCTCTGAGGATTGAGTGAGGTCCAGTTTGTTATTGGTTCCGCTTCCCATTTTGGCCCCTTCCACCAGCTTGAGTTGGAAATCCACAATGGGAAATCATGTGTTTCCAAATGCCCCAAGGCCCAGTCGGTTATAATTTAGTTGGTAAGAATTATTATGACCTCTGAAGTCTCTGTCTCCTCAGTTGAGGTGAGAATTCACCATCTGCTTCGAAACAATAGGAGTAAACCAAATCTGATTCTCTCAAGGAGAAAAGAGGCCTCAGGCTGCTAAATGTCAAAACTGCTTATTTCTCCGCTCAGCTGAATGCAGAGTCAGCTGGACCATAATGGGGTTTGAAGAGGAATGACCCCAATTTGAATTAAATGGTGTTAGCAGGAGTTAGGGATGAAAACAAAGATATTGGAGTTTGCCATCTTTTGCATTTTTTTCCAAACTCATAATCCCGTCTGAAGGACAATGTTTCCATTCCCAAATTAGCACCACCCAAACCTGCGGGCAAAAGAGGGTAAAAGCAAAGAGCAGGAGCTATGGGGTGCCATTTGAATTCCCACAGCTACATAAGACAGAATGAGAGTGACTATATGGAAGGAGAGAAAATGGCTGTCAGTATATCTCTCATTTACAACTTCAGTAAGGAATTCAAGCCAAACCATTCAAGGACTTGATGTCATCTGTCTTTGTGGCTTCCTTTGATAATTCTTAAATGGAGTTCAAATCGAAATCAGTATTCTCTGGCTGTCTTTTCAACCACTTTCCAGATTGGCTGCTGATATCTACAATAATAGAGACTCTTGCTTAATTACCATAGAACAAAGTCAATTCATTCAGTCAGCGGTTGTAATCTGTACAATCTCCTACCTTTTCAAACAAACGTAGGAAAAGAAGCAGCAGAAATCAACACATACAAAGAAGACAGTCATTACATTTTCATGAACTCAGGCCAGACGGAGTTGCTGTCAAACATAATGTGGTAAAAAAGGATGTGGGGCAAGATTTTTTTCAAGAAAACATTTTTCAGAAATGTGGCCTTATAGGTTTGAGATTTGCTGTGAGATCCTGGCAGTGAGTCCTTAAACTAATAAATAAGAAAAAGACTGACCCCAGGAATCCTCATTGGGAATGTTTCTTTGTTGGTGGTGGGAAGTCAACTATCAAAAACCAGAAAAATTTCTACTTCTCTTTCCCTAATTTAGGAATAATTTCTGCTGAACCCTATGGTTGTTGCTGACTATTAATGGACTACTTCTTGGAAATTCTTACTCCTCCTGATCCTTCCCATCCCCAGGTAAACAGAGTGCAAGGAATGGCCTTTGGATTGGGGCTATGGTGAAAAACTCACCCTAGGGGCTGACTGGGGAGAGGACTCTTTAAATGACCATTTCCTACTCTTGCTTTACATTTGAGGGAAACAATAGTGTGTGGTGGATAGCACTTGGGCTTGGGAGTCAGTCAAAAGGCCATATGTTCTAATCCTGCCTTCCCCCCTTGTCTGCTGTGTGACCTTGGGCAAGTCACTTCACTTCATCTGTGTCTCAGTTACTTCATCTGTAAAATGGGGATTGAGACTGTGAGTTCTACATGGGAAGGGACTGTGCCCAACCAGATTTGCTTGTATCCACCCCATGGCTTAGTACAATGCTTGGCACCTAGTAAACACTTAACAAATACCATCATTATTTGGGATATGACTAGAGAGAAAGTAGTGGGGGATGATTTGGATCAATCAGTCCATCAGTTGTATTTTTTGACCACTTACTCTATGCAAAGAGCTGTACTAATCACTTGGGAGAGTACAATATAACAGAGTGGGTAGACACGTTCCATGCCCATGATGAGCTTTCAATCTAGAGAGATGATAAATCAGAAAGAAGGTCTTCATTATAAGGCTTATTATAATAATGACAGTGGCATTGGTTAAGTGCTCATTATGTGCCAAGCACTGTATTGAGCACTAGGGTAAATTCAAGATATTCAGATCAGTCACAGTCCTTGCCCAACTTGGGGCTCACAGTCTAAATAGGGAGGAAGACATTATGAATTACAAAGAGTGTTTTTGTGGAATAGCTTTTTTATGAAAGAATTTAGTAACTCCCTGAATGGTCAGGTTTCAGAGCAATCCTTTTTTTTAAAAAAAATAGTATTTACTAAGCACTAACTATGTGCCAGGTACTGTATTGAGTGCAGTACTAAGTCCTGCAAAGAAAGGGAAGGATGACCTGAAATAGGGTCTTTCAACCCTTCGATTTCCTGCGAGTGAATGTCATCTTTCAGTGAAGCAGCTTAGAGTCTCTTAAACATGAATACATTAATCCTAAAATCAGTTTGGAGAGGTAGACAGGTGGAATGTAGTGTTTAATAGATGAAGAAACAGATCTAGAAAAGCTTACAAGACTTTCTAAAGGCCAGGCAGAAATGTTTTGAGGGAGATGGCATCCGTGCTCCAAAAACAGCAAAATTGACCTCGATCCCAGTCCGTTAGTCCTCCTACATAGAGAAATTTTGTAGGAAATGAGATTTCTCCTCATTAACTTCCTGAAGGAGATCCTGCAAGAATATGAACTCCTTCAGGGCAGGGAATTTTTCTACCTACTTTATAATAATCTCCCAAGTGCTTAGTACAGAGCTCCACATGCAGTAAGTAAGCAGCTATTACTATTCATTGATCGATCAATTCAACTGTCTGGTCATCTTCAGCTAAATCCAGAATCGGGTGCCCTTTGTCAGTTTTATACCTGAGAGTCCTGCTCCTGGGCTCTCCACGGAGAAAGATTCTTGGATGGGTGTACTTCAGCAAAGCACCATGGAGAATGTCATTGCATCATGCTGCATGCCTGACATAATACAGTATTCTTGAGTGCTGTCAGTGGCCACCCCAGCCAGAGAGGAGGACAGGTCAGGCCAGGAAATGATGTGGGGATAGCATCACTTGGGTGTTGAAAACTGGACCTTGACCTCCGCTAGGAAAGCTTTCCTAGGAAGCCCTGACAACCAAGAAAGCGCAGAAGGGAAAGAACTGAATTGCCGCATGGCTTAGTGGAAAGAGAACGGGCCTGGAAGTCAGAGAACCTAGGTTCTAATCCTAGCTCTACCATCTGTATGATGTGTGTCCATGAACACTTAATTTCTCTGTCACTCGGTTACTTCATGTGTAAAAAGGAGATTAAATCTTCCTCCTTCTGATTTAGACTGTAAGCCCTATGTGGGACAGGGTTGCTGTCCAACCTGATTTCCTTGTGTCTATTCCAGTGCTTAGGCTTGGTACACAGTAAGCACTTCACAAATACCATGAAAGAGAGAGAGCTCTTACCTCTACCCCTCCAACTAGCTTCCTCTTTGGGGCTGGCACATATGGGGCCTAAGGGTAAGCTCGTTGTGGGCAGGGTACATATCTATTACCTCTATTATATTGTACTTTCCCAAGCTCTTAGTACAGTGGTCTGCAAATAGTAAGTGCTCAATAAATATGATTGATTGATGGTTTGATGTATTACCCTCTCAACTCTAAAAAAGGGACACTAGGTGACTATGACAATCTTGCCCTCCTCAATCCATGAGAAGTGTGAATTGGTCTTCATAATGGCTCAGCTCCTAACTCTACCTTAACTACTTAATTCTAGAAGAGCTGAAACCTGGAAATGATTCTTTCTCTATACGTACAGAAATAAATGTCCAGATTCTCCCACAGGCACAATGTTGCAGCTAAGATGAAATATCTGCCACTTTCACTGACAGAATGTCATGCTTTTTTAGAAGTTAAATGAATTTTAAAGTGGATCCAAGAATTCAGACTGAGGGAGTCATTTATTCAACCTGGAAATAGTGGGCCACACAATCTCAGACAACTGGGATGATAATAATAATAATAATGACTGTAGTATTTTTTGAGCTTAATTTGTGCCAGACACTGCACTAAGCACTGGGACTTATACAAGACAATCAGGTCGGACACAGTCCCTGTCCCACATGGGTTCACGGTCCAAGGAAGAGGGAAACTAGGTATTTAATCCCCATTTTATAGATGATAAAACTGAGGCACAGAGAAGTTCAGTGACTTGCCTAATTTCACAGAGCAGGCAAGAGGAAAAGAACCCAGGCCTCTTGACTCCCAGCCTCGAGCTCTTGCCACTAGGCCACACTCTTGCAAAGGCAAATCATTTAGTAAAGGTTTAGGGAATCTGACCAGATTTTAATAAATTTGTTGTCATCATTGCCTGCTCCCTGCAAGGAAGTATCATCAGCAGCAGCATTTACTGAGCTCTTACTTTGTTCAAAGCACTTTGCTAAAAGTACTTGGGAGAGTACAAGAGAATTAGTAGATATGTTCCTTACTTTCCAAGAGATTATAGTCTAGTGGAAGAGAGAGACAAGTAAATTGCAGATGGGGGAGTAATACTAGATTATAATCCCCTAGACTGTAAACTTGTTGAGGGCAGGGATTTTGCACACTAACTCTATTTTAACTGCCAAAGCACTTAGTATGGAGGACTGCACCCAGAAAACGCTCAGTACATATTATGGATTGACTGACTGATCTCGCCAGATCAATAGGAGCTTTAGCCTGCATAGTTCCCTCTAGACTTTTGCTCATCCCTCTAGACTGTAAGCTTGTTATGGGTGGGGGAAAAGTCTACCAACTCTGTTATATCGTACTCTCTCAAGTTCTTAGTACAGTGCTCTGCACACACTAAGTGCCCAATCAACACCATTGGTCGATTGATTGATTGGATATCCTCTTTTCCCCTCTCTAGCCTTTCAGTTGGGACTTCCCAGTGACTAGGCTAGTCATTATGGTTTGGAGCTAATCACTGCGCTCACTGACCAATAGTTTATGGAAATGTATCATCAGTGGTTCAACACTGCTGTTCAGGACACTGATTACTCATTTCAGTAGTCTTAAAGCAAGAATAGAATATTCTCAGCCCTGTAACACAGAGGCTGAGATTTTGCAAAACTGTGGAAAACTCACATTATACCTCCTCACTTGTTCTGCTGCTGTGGAGCTGCATAATATCATTTCTCTAAATGCCACATCCCCAGATCTTCAGTTCAGGGTCCAGGGTCATGAAAACCTGCAGCAGTGAATGTCTATAAACTATGCTGAGTTTAAATATATGGAGAAAATGTAAATATGTGAAGAAAATTTTTATATTAGACTGTTGATACAATTATCAGAATGAAAGGTAATGCATTTATTTCTGGACCTTTTATTGATTCACTTATTACTATCATAAAATCAGAGATGGCGAAACTATGATACATAAAAGTTTAGGGATTTGACCAAAGCCATAAAAACTCCTGGAACTATGTCATTCTACCCCATGTGACCACCCCATTTGACCACCCCATTTCCCAGACTACACTGATCGCCCTCCATTTTAGTACGAAATTATTCCATGTTTGCTCATTTAAGTTTCCCCTAAGGACATCTAACCATAATTTCTGATGATAACCTTTGATGATAATTGTCATTCTGAGTGAAACTATGACACATTTAAAAAACTTAATAATTTTAACATTGATTAATCAATAAATGGCATTTATTGAGCTTTTACTTTGTGCGGAGCACTGTACTAAGTTGGTAGACTTGTTCCCTGCCCACAATGTTAAGTGCTTACAGTGTACTAAGCTCTGGAGTAGACATAAAGTTGAGATTGGACATAGTGTTTGTTCTGCATGGGGCTTACAATCTAGCAGTTGACCATTTTACAGAAGGGCAAAGTGAGGCCCAGAGAGGTAAAGTGACTTGCACAGGGTCACACCACAGGCCTGCTCTCCTGGGAATTTCATGGCCTCTAAATTGCAAAGTATATATCAGAAGAAAATCTATCAACCAATCAGTCGTATTTATTGAGCGCTTTCTGTGTGTAGAGCACTGTACCAACTACTTGGGAGAGTACAATGTAGCAGTGCTGGAAGACATGTTCTGTGCCCACAGTGAGCTTACAGTCCAGAGAGAGAGATAGTCATTAATGTAAATTAATAAAATTATGGTTATTTACATAAGTGTTGAGGGAGGGGTGAATAAAGGAAGCAAATCCAAGTGCAAGGGAGATGCAGAGGAAGTGGGAGAAGAGATTCTCTAAGGGGCTTAGCACTGTACTAAGCAGTTAGGAGAGTACAAAGTAACAATATAACACACACATCCCCTGCTCACAGCAAGCTTACAGTTTAGAAGGGGAGCTTTAAGGGCTTTAACTTTCCATTTTGGACTTCTCTGAACAGAGCCCAGAGGGCGGGATGAATGCCTTCCCAGATGATTGCAGTCTGTCTGTCTGCAGCCGTCCTGAAAAAAGATGCCAATCAGTGGAGGGCTGGTCTTCACCTGGTCAGTCTTGGGGTGTGAGAAATCTCTAAAGCTGCCCATCAATCTAGCCAGAGTGACTCTACCAGGAATTGTAGGTCAGAAGCTGGGGCCAGGTTAGAAGGATGTTTGTTTTGCCTAGCTAGCACCCCCAAGGAATGCATGTCTGGGACAGTGGATTAGGCTATCCTTGTGAAGACTCAGATCAGAAATTAATATTTCACATTAAAAACACACTAAATAATGTACTTGTCCATGCCACCACCACCAATTATGGGAGTTACTTTGAAAGCTCAAGCAAATGGGACTTGGAGCCTTTGATCTCACAGTTTCTCACACACACACCCACACACACAGTCTTTGTGGCAGGAGCATGCCAGTGAGAAAACAGAGATAATAATGATCCAGGGGGACATTTTTGCAGAAAGATACAGATTTGAAACAAGCCATTCAGAAGGGACTCCTTTAGTCCTCACAATTCTCTGGTGAGTGCTGATTCCCCAGCAGAAGCTCAGGAAAATGAAGGGAGACAGCTTCCAGTTTACATGCACATTCAATGATTATGAATCCCCAAAGTTTACTAAGTGCATCGCTCACTCATTTTTCCATGCCAGTCCTCCTCTCCGCCTCTTTCAAGGACCGCAATCTGGGGGATTGAAGTCCTGCATCTCCATTTCTGTTGGGCTCCAGCAGGCTTATTATCCTGGCCTCGGTGATGAGTTGATATATTTTTATCCCTCAACCCTTTCTTTCTAAGTGATCTAGGTGTTGTTCTCAACAGTTGCTTATGAAATGGTGGAAGGTACTTTTGTGTCAGTTGCTAATAATAATAATAATGATATTTATTAAGCTTCTAGTATGTGCCAAACACTGAAGTAGATATAAGCAGATCTGACACAATCCCTGACCCCCATGGGGCTCACAGTCTAGGTAAGAGTCTGAATGGGTATTGAATCCCCATTTTAGAGACGAGGAACTGAGACGGGGTGTTGTGACTGGCCCAAGGTCACTTGAGAAGCAAATGGTGGAGCCACGATTAAAACCCAGGTCCTCTGACTCCTAAACCTAAGCTATTTCCACTAGACTATGTTCAAAGATAGTCTGTTCCACAACCACATCCTATACCTGTTTTTCCCCGACCAGCCAGCTCCCATCATCTGCCACTAAGCAGAAAGAGTGTGGCTGGCCCAGCTTAAACTTTCACTGCTCCAGCCAAACTCAAGCTCATTCTGTTGTCCAAGACATTCCTTTCCTCTTCTATCTTTTGGTGTCTGAGCAACATCCGCACTAAAGGGTAAGAGGTTAGAAAAGATGAATTACCGTAAATTCTACAAGAAATCTACTACAAAAGTGAGTCTCACCTCACGGTTACAATTTCACCATCAACCATGACCAATTGATGGTATTTACTGAGTACTTACTGTGTGCAGAGCACTGTACTAAGCATTTGGGAGAGAAAATTAAAATGGAGTTGGTAACCAGGTTCCCTGACCACAAGAAGCTTACAGTCCAGAGGGGAAGAACCTGTAGTGATGTCCCTGGACTGACGGATAAATCTGCACATCTTGAATTATGTCTGTCTATATCTCTATATCTTTCGCAGGCTGATAATTTGCTCTTCGCCCAACTATACTGTTGAAACCCTCTGTGACATGTAGAAAATAAAATTCAGCAATTCCCAATTCATATATTCATTACCTTCTCCATCACCTGGATTCATGCAAAGACTCACTAAATTTTAAGTTTCCTGAGGGCAAGAACTCTGTCTCTTTATTCTATTGTACTCTCTCAAGAATTTAATACAATGCACTGCACAGATAGTGCTCAATAAATACACTGATTGAATACACACTCATGAATAAAGACACTCAAACACACACACACACACACTATTCCACTCCTTTCTCACTTCAAGATATGTCACTAATAAGATCCCATATGAATTGCTTTAGGCATAATGGAGAAAAACACAAATGGCCCCATTTCAAATCTGCAATGTAAAGACTATGAATATTATATTTTCATAAGAGGGTGGCTATTAAACCTGACACTTTCATAACTCTGAAAATTTCTGTGAAGAATCTCTCCTTATAGAACAGTGTTTTGGAGTGAATCCAACCAATAAATTAGTATTTCCAAAGCTTTATCTTTCAAAAACTTAAAACTCAGTCAGGAAAGCACATATGTGGATAAAGCAATGGTAACAATATGAAATACTCTTATCAGCTTCTGTGTTAGGCAGGAATTTTTTTAAAAAAGCTTAAACTTCAGTGTGTTTGCATGGGGTTCTATGAAACACTGAGGTCAATGTTTGGGGCCATAATTTACACTAAGTTCTTTTTCAGGGAGCATGGCTTGGTTTTTCTATATTTTATGGCATCTCCCTCTATTCCTGCTCTGGGTGGAGAGATAGTACCTAAAAGCTACTGAGGTTCAAGAAGGAAAAACACTTCACTTCCACTTGTGGCAAAGCAAAACACATATCTGTGCTATTTGTGGTGATTCCGAAATATATTCAGGATTCTTCAATTTTACTTCTCTGTAATTCTAAGAAAAATAACAAAGTAAATTATGGGCAGGATACGTTCTGCTACTTTTGTTCTACTGTACTCTCCTAAGGGCTTAGTATAGTGCTCTGCATATAGTAGGTGCTCAATAAATACCATTTATTGACTGACCGATTGGTTGAGATTGCTCTAGCTCTAGCTAGGTCTTTATGGATTACAAGTTACATTTGATTGCAGTTAAATCCTTCTAGACTGTCAGCTCTTTGTGGGCACGGAACATGTCTACCAAATCCGATATTTGGAAACCAAACAACATTTGGATAGCTATGTTGCCTTCTCTCAAGCACTTACTGCCAAGCTCTGCACCCAGTAAACGCTCAATAATTAAAATTGATTGATAAATACATTTTGTTTCACAGGTAACCAACAAAGGCTTAGTTGTTTCCTTAAACCTGGTATCCCAAGAAGATGAAATTAGTCACTATTTCACTATTCTTATTCTGGGATCCATATTATTATCATACAGTTAATGAACACTCTATTTTGCAGTGTTTTCAGGTCTAAGATTCAAACAGAGACACTTCTGAAATATTGGGTATTCATGGCCAGGGATTCAAAAGGCACAGTGCTTGACCCACATGGGATTCACAATCTAAGGAAGAGAGAGAACAGGTATTTCATCCCCATTTATAAATGGGGAAACTGAGGCAGAGGGCACAGAATTACTTGCCCAGCATCACACAGCATGTGAGTGGCAGAGCTGGAATTAGAATCCAGTTCTCTTGATTCCCAGCCCTGTTCTCCTCCCTCTAGACTGTAAACTCCTTATGGACAGGGAACACGTCTACCATCTCAGAATACTGTACACTCCCAGAGGGTTTATTAATAATAATAATAATGTTGGTATTTGTTAAGCGCTTACTAGGTGCTGAACACTGTTCTAAGCGCTGGGGGAGATACAGGGTAATCAGGTTGTCCCACGTGGGGCTCACACACTTTTAATCCCCATTTTACAGATGAGGGAATTGAGGCACAGAGAAGTGACTTGCCCACAGTCACACAGCTAAGTGGCAGAGCCGGGAGTCGAACTCATGACCTCTGACTCCGAAGCCCAGGCTCTTTCCACTGAGACACGTGCTGCTTTAATTGCTTTAATACTGTGTTCTGTGTACACACTTCGTAAATACAAATTGATTGATTGATTGATTGGCTGATTTCCACTAAGCATGCAGTTCCTTCACACTGTTTGAAATGGAGCACTCCTTCACTCTCCTCCCCCTACACTATCAATTAGTTTGACTTCATTGTTTTCTAATTGACCAGAATGTCTTGCATTTCCTGCTTTTGATGAATTTAAGATTCCGAGAAATCCAGTGACAGCAGTACTACCCTGAAGAATTGGAAGCTGAGATTTATGGATTAGCTTTCAAACCCACTCTTTCCTTTGGCAGAGTGTCATAAGGAGTGACATTGATGCTAGTATTTTAACAACAGTGCAGGGAGGAAGATAAATTCAGTTCGATGCCCACAGCAATAAATCAAAGGATGAAGGAATTTAGGTTTATTCATCTAATCTCATCACTTGACATCACACAAGTTTTAGGGTCGAGGTAAGAACCGCTAAACAGGATATAAAATTGAGTTTTTCTAATGTTTCATGTTTTCCATTATTAGAATTATAGTTGGATCTAAAGCCATTAAAATAGAAACTACAATCAATAATAATAGTAATACTAATGGTATTTTTAAACACTTAGTATGTGCCAAGCTAAGTTCATTCATTTAATCGTATTAATTGAACACTTAGTATGTGCAGAGCACTATATTAAGCACTTAGAAAGTACAATTTGGCAACAGATAGAGACACGTCCTACTCAACAATGGGCTCCCAGTCTAGAAAGGGGAAGACATGTAACAAAACAAAACAAGTAGACAGGCATCAATAGTATCAAAACAAATAAATAGAATTATAGATATACACACATAATTAATGCAGTAAATAGAATAATTAATATGTACGTATTCACCCAAGTGCTATGGGACAGGGAGGAGGTAGAGCAGAAGGATGGAGTCAGGGTAATAGGGAGGAGAGGAGGAGCAGAGAAAAGGGGGGCTCAGTCTGGGAAGGCCTCCTGGAGGAGGTGAGCTTTGAAGTGGGGAAGAGAGTTAGTTTGGCAGATGTGAGGAGGGAGGGCATTCCAGGCCAGAGGTAGGATGTGGGCCAGGGGTCGATGGTGGGCCAGGGGTCGACGGCGGGCCAGGTGAGAATGAGGCACGGTGAGGAGGTTAGCGGCAGAGAAGCAGAGTGTACAGCATGGGCAGTAGGAGGAGAGAAGGGAGGTGAGGTAGGAGGAGGCAAGGTGATGGAGAGATTTGAAGCCAAGAGTAAGTAGTTATAAAAGTTGATAGGCAACCACTGAAGGTTTTGGAGGAGGGGAGTGACATGCCCAGAGTGTTTTTGTAGAAAGATGATCCGGGTAGCAGAGTGAAGTATAGACTGAAGTGGGGAGAGACAGGAGCTTGGGAGATCAGAAAGGAATAATAATATTTAAGTGCTTACTATATGCCAAGCACTGTTCTAAACATTGGGGTAAATACAAGGTCATCAGGTTGTCCCACGAGGGGCTCACAGGCTTCATCCCCATTTTAATAATAATGTTGGTATTTGTTAAGCGCTTACTATGTGCCGAGCACTGTTCTAAGCGCTGGGGTAGACATAGGGGAATCAGGTTGTCCCACGTGGGGCTCACAGTCTTAATCCCCATTTTACAGATGAGGGAACCGAGGCGCAGAGAAGTGAAGTGACTTGCCCACAGTCACACAGCCGACAAGTGGCAGAGCTGGGATTCGAACTCATGAGCCCTGACTCCAAAGCCCGTGCTCTTTCCACTGAGCCACGCTGCTTCACGCTGCTGCTGCTTCTCATTTTACAGATGAGTTCACTGAGGCCCAGAGAAGTGAAGTGACTTGCCCAAAGTCACATAGCTGGCAAGTGGAAGAGACGGGATTAGAACCCATAACTTCTGATTCCCAAGTCCTTGCTCTTTCCACTAAGCCAAGTTGCTTCTGTGTAGATAAAAGATAATCAGATCAGGAACTGTCCCTGTCCTATATAGGGCTGATAGCAGAAAAGGGGGGGAGAACAGGTCTTACCCCTATTTTATGGATGAGAGAACTAAGGCCCAGAGAAGTTGTGACTTTCCCCAGGTTACACAGCAGGCAAGTGGCGGAATGAGGATTTAAACCTCAATCTCCATCTCCTGTGTTCTTTCTTCTAGACCATGCTTCTCCTAATCAATCAGTCAGTGCTATTTATTGAGCACTTCTGTGTGCACAGCACTACTATGCAATAACTGTTGAGAGAGTACAATAGAATGACTACTATACGGTCTCTGAGCTCAAGAAGTGGGCAATCTAGCAGCTGAGAAAAGAGATGGGATTTCAGAAGGACTTTGAAGATGGTCTGAAAGAAGAGGGTGTTCAAGAAAGGAGCAAATCAATCAAAACAATCGATCATATTTGTTGTGGGCTCCGCGCATGCACTGTGCTAAAGGCTTGGGAGAGTACGATACAAAAACGTTGGTAGGCCCGTTTCCTGATCACGACTAGCTTAGAGTCAAAAGGGGAAGGCAGACATTAATATAAACAAATTTTGGATATCTATATAAGTACTGTGAGGAAAAGCATGATTAGGAGGGGACTGGACAAGAGCAAGGAGAGGAAGTAAATTGGCTTGAGAGGAATAAACACTGTGTGCTGGGATGCAGTGGGAGAAGAGAGTGGATAAATAGGAGAAAGAGAGCTGATGAGTGTCTAAAAGACAATGGTCACAAGTTCCTGCTTAATGTGAAGTGATATTTTTAATACATTTGAGTAATATTACTACTAACAATAATAATAATTGTGACATTTGTTAAGTGCTATAATAATAATAATGATGATGATATTTGTTAAGCACACACTATGTGCCAAGCATTGTTTTAAGCACTGGGGTAGATACAAGGTAATCAGTTTGTCCCACGTAGGGCTAACAGTCTTAATCCCCATTTTCCATATGAGGTAACTGAGACACAGAGCAGTTAAGTGACTTGCCCAAGGTTCCACTGCAGACGAATGGCAGATACGGCATTAGAACCCATGACCACTGACTCCCAAGGCCATGCTCCTTCCACTGAGCTCCATTGCGTCTCAAAATAATAATGGTATTTGTAAAGTGCTTACTATGTGACGAGCACTGTTCTAAGTACAGGGTTGGCTACACTGTAATCAGGTTGTCCCATGTGGGGTGTGCAGTCTTAATCCCCATTTTCCAGATGAGATAACTGAGGCACAGATGTTAAGTGGTTTGCCCAAAGTCACACAGCAGAAAAGTGGAAGAACCAGGTTTAGAACCTGCATCCTCTGACTCCCAAGCCCGTGCTATTGCCACTGAACCACACTGCTTCTCAATACCACTGATTGATTGATTCCCAAACACCATCACTACCATTTTAGGTCAATCTACACTGTCTACCCTGAGTTTATCAAAGTAAAATAAAATCCTCTCATTTTCCTGCCAAAGGCTTAATCTGAGAATTGCGTCAGCTCAGCAGTGCAAAGAACACAATCGTTTCAACAAGGTAGAACTTCAATTAGTCTGTTCAATGACATTTAATAAGACATCCCTTAAGAGCTCAAAAAAAATGGATCTGTAAAGGAAATGACATTTAAATGTGTGATCTATATTACCAGTACACAGTGCAGTAGTTGTCCAATATTCTGTACTCATCTACTTTGTTGGTGTTCAGCAAATGCTAAAGGGAGGTATTTTTTTTAAATAACTGCAAAATGAACAATAGAAGTTTTTCTCCTATGACCTTTCATGAAAAAATACCATTTAACTCTGGCATTTACTAACATTAATTTTAACTTTAATTATCTTTCAAAGAGCACTTTCCCAACTCACAGGTTGGAGTTGGGCAGGTAGCCCACTGAACTCAACATCGATTTGATCATAAAATTGAAACTGGCACTTACAGAAGAGAGATGGATGGGTTTTATCCTTTCCTGCCTTTCAGAATGTTTCTCCTCACTATCACTGGAGCCTAAATTGATTTAGGAAACCAGCTGGACTACCTTGGGTTTCTGCATCGATACTATCTTGCAATATGTCTGGTAAAATGGACTTCACTTTCATATCTCTGTGGAGCTCCTGGTTAGGACAGAATCCCATTTCCTGTAAGCATTTATCAATAAATCAATCATATTTATTGAGTACTTACACTACTCAGAGCATTGTACTAAGCATTTGCCAGAGCACAGTACAACAAAGATGGTGGACATATTCCCTGCACACAGTGAGTTTATAGTTTAGAATGGGAGACAGAAATTATATTAAATAAATAAATTACAGCAATGTAAATAAGTGCTGTGCGGCTGAGGGAGGTGTGAAAAAAGGCAGCAAATTAAAGTGCAAGAGTGACAAAGAAGGGAGTGGGAGAAGAGTTAATGAGGGTATAGTTAGGGAAGGTCTCTAACATCTGGAGATGTGTCTTCGTTATGGCTTTGAAGATGGGAAGAGTAATTGCCTGTCAGGTATGAGGAGGGAGGGAGTTCCAGGCCAGTGGGAGGATGTGGGCAAAGGTGGGTGGTGAAATAGATAAATTCGAGGTACAGTGAGGTTAGCGTTAGAGGAGCAAAGTGTGTGGGCTGGGTTGTAGTAGGAGAGGAGGGAGGTGAGGAAGGAGTGGGCAAGGTGATCAAGTGCTTTAAAGCCTATGGTAAGGAGTTTCTGTTTGAGGTGGAAGTGAATGGGCAACACTGGAAGTGCTTAAGGAGTAGAGAAGCATGGAGTGAACATTTTTGTAGAAAAAAGATGCAGGAAGCATAGTGAAGTATTTGTTAAGCGCTTGCTGTGTGCCAAGCACCGTTGTAAGTGTTGAGGAAGATACAAGGTAATCGGGTTGTCCCATGTGGGGCTCACAGTCTTACCTCAATTTACAGTTGAGGTAACTGAGGCATAGAGAAGTGAAGCGACTTGCCCAAAGTCACACAGCGGACAACTGGCAGAGCTGGGATTAGAACTCATGACCTCTGACTCCCAAGCCCTTGCTCTTTCCACTGAGCCACGCAGCTTCTCTGAGGACTGTGGACTGGACTCCAGTGTGGACTGGAGAAGGGAGACACTGGAGGCAGAAAGGTCAGCAAGGAGGCTGATACAGTAGTCAAGGCGGGATAGGATAAGTGCTTGGATTACCAGGGTAGCAGTTTGGATGGAGAGGAAAGGATGGATTTTGGTGATGTTGTGAAGATTGAACTGACAGGATTTGGTGACAGATTGACTATGTGAGTTGAATGAGAGAGAAGAGTCGAAGAGAATGCCAAGGTTACAAGCTTATGAAACAGGAAGGATGGTGGTGTTGTCTACAGTATTGGGAAAGTCAGGGGGTGGACAGAATTTGTGTGGGAAGATGAGGAGTTTTGTTTTGGATATGCTAAGCTCGAGGTGTCAGAGAGACATCCAAGTAGAGATATTCTGAAAGCAGGAGGAACTGCAAGACTACAGGGAACATCTCCATTCTGTTCTAAAACTGTCCTAAATCCATTTGTTGCCCCTTCTAGATTGTAAACTCATTGTGGGCAGGGAACATGTTCAGTAACTCTATTGTATTGCACTTTCCCAAGTGCTTAGTACAGGGCTACACACACAATTAGCACCCAATTAATCATCTGGTTGTTTGAAAGAACACGTCGAGGAAATCTTTATTCTAAAAAGGATCAGGGGCTAGAAGTATCCTCTCCAAGAATTGCTTCTCATGAAATATGCTACTATGCATTGCACCTAGTAGTTGTCACTCAGGCTTCCGTTGCTAGTAATAATAATAATTATGGTCTTTATTAAGCACTTACTATGTGCCAAGCACTGTTCTAAGCGCTGATGTATAGTGCACTGTACTATAGATATTTAATAAATACCATTACCACCATCCTTCTTTAAAAACAGAGTCAGGAGGGTAATTCAATTACCGGCAAACCATTCGAATTTCATCTTCAAGCAGCTCTGGCCAAACTCAAAAGAAAGAAAGAGGGATTGAGCACTGAATGACCAGGGCCCAGAGGGATCCCAATTCAGACAATACTCTCCGGTATAAAACTGATAATAATAACTATGGTATCTATTTATAAAACTGATAATAATAACTACGGTATTTATTAAACTTCTACTCTTGCCATACACTCTACTAAGGGCTAGATTAGACACAAGATAATCAGATCGGTTGCAGTCCCTGTCCCCCAACAGACTTACAGTCTAAGTAGAAGGGAGAATAGGCACTGAATCCCCATTTTACAGATGAGGAAACTGAGGCACAAGAAAGTTAAGTGACTTGCCCAAGGGAGCACAGCACGCAAGTAGCAGAGCTGGGATTAGAATCCAAATTCAGACTCCCTGGCCTGTGCTCTTTCTGCTAGGCCACAATGCTTAATACAGTGCTCACTACTGGCTTCAGAGCTTTCCATCACCTGGCTCCCTCATACCTCACCTCCTTTCTCTTTTTCTACAGCCCACCCCATACACTCTGCTCCTCTGCCGCTCACCTCCTCACCGTGCCTCGTTCTCTCCTGACCCGTCCAACTATGGCTCACATCCTACCACTGACCTGGAATGCCCTCCCTCCTCATATCTGCCAAACTAACTCTCTTCTTCAAAGCCCTACTGAGAGCTCACCTCTTCCAGGAGGCCTTCCCAGACTGAGCCCTCCTTTTCCCTCCACCCCTCCTCCCCTCCCCTTTCTCCCTACTCCCTCCCTCTGCTCTACCCCCTTCCTTCCTGAGGGCCCCACAGCACTTGTGCATATTTGTATACATTATTTATTACTCTATTTTATTAATGATGTGTATATATCTATGATTCTATTTATCTATTTTGATGGTTTTGATGCCTGTCTACTTGTTTTGTTTTTGCTGTCTGTCTCCCCCTTTTAGACTGTGAGCCCATTGTTGGGCAGGGATTGTCTCTATCTATTGCCGAATTGTACATTCCAAGCAATTAGTACAGTGCTCTGCACACAGTAAGCGCTCAATAAATACGACTGAATGAATGAATGAATGCTTCTCGTGCTGTTGATAAGTTGCTTCCTGAATGGGAAGCACCAGGTGGAATTAAAAAAAAACCAAAAGGATCACCAATAACCTCAAAGCCTTAGAAAAATTCCAGGGTTACTCTCAAACACAAGCAATGGCTCAGGACTCTAAACAGGAAATAAAACTAGAAGGAGCATCCATGTGGAATGCAGCCTTGCTAGTAGCCTAATAAAGTCAAAGAGATCCCCAGAGAGCTTTAACCAAAATTTCTCTCTCCGTGGGCTGGACGGGATGGTACAGCTGCAGGTCTGGTTAAAATCACTGGGAAAGAAACATTTTACTTAGACTCCATTAGCATCTGCACAATTAAGTAAGTCAATTCCGATGCACTCAAATGAAATGTTCACAGAACTGTATGGAAGATAAAGACAACAACTTCTTTCTGGGAAGGAGGCAAAGACAGGCCAAGGAGATAGTGGACAGTGAAAGATGGATGATAGCTGTTATGTCAGATGATAAAGGAATCATAAACTGCTTTCTTGCTAAAATCCTTGACTTGCTCCTATTATTGAAAATTATTTCATGCAAAGTGGCTGGTTTTATATTTTTTGAGGTGTATCTCAAAACATTTTCATTTTGGAATCACAAGCAATTTTCCACTTAAAATATTTCCGCAAAAGCATCAAATCGAATATTGTGCCTCGTGGGATTTTTGTCTATTTGTTTGTTTTTTAAAAGGTATTTGTTAAGTATTTACTATGTGCCAGTCACTGAATTAAGTACTGGAGTAGGTACAAGGCTGGACACAATCCGGATCCCATATGGGGATCACAGTTTTAATCCCCAATTTACAGATGATATAACTGCAGCACAAAGAAGGTAAGTGACTTCCCCAAGATCACACAACAGATTAGTGGCAGATTTAGGATAATAATCCACATCCTTTGATCCCAGACCGGTGCTCTATTCACTAGGCCATTGCTTCTTATGCTGTTCTTGGATTGTGGAAGTGTTATGGGCAGATAAAGTATTTATTTTACCTTTACATCAGGAATTTCTCTTCAACTGTTAAAGTCCTAAAAACAAATGCTTCACATAAATGAGAGCCTAAGTTGTTTCATTGTGCTCAATATAGACATTTCCTTCCATTTATTTATTTATTTGTATATATTAATGTCTGTCTCCCCCTCTAGGCTGTGAGCTTGTTGTGTGCAGGGAAAGTGTCCGTTTGTTGTTGTACTGTACTCTCCCAAGCACTTAGTACAGTGCTTTGCACAGAGTAAGTGCTCAATAAAATATGATTGAATGGAATTGAAATGAATTGAACTCTTTCCACCTGGTTTGTGCTCTCAGGGTTTAACAGAATTGGTTTTTGTGATCATTTATATTCAAAATTTTCTCTTTGGTGAATCAAATTTACCCAAGGGATGTTTTACTTTAGATTGAAAATCACAAAGAGGACATCATTTTATCACTTTTTCAGAGTCAAACCTTTTTAATTAGCATCTTGGATTTTGACAAGGAAAATGATGAATGCTACCACACTCCAGTATCTCTTTCTATTGATCAGACAACTATTGGGTGGGAGATATTGGTCATAAATTAACATTAAGAAAGAAAAACCAGAGTGTGAGCAATGGAGTTGTTTATTATTAGAGTGAGAAGAGAACTCAGACTTACCCACTAACCCTAAATTGACAGATGTCGGTAGGAAAACGTCCAGTACTTTAAAAAACAAAGTAAATTGAGCCTAGTCACCTGATGGACTTTCAAATATAGGAAGGAAGAAGAAAAGCATAAATTCTTGTTAGGGGCTAGGCGAGAGGTGGGGACATCCTGGATCTTTTCCATCTCTGATCATAGTTGTAAGTATTTGTGCTTGTCTTCCCCAATAGAGTGCAAGCTTCTTATGAGCAGAGAACACAATTGCTTCACTATTCCATCCTTCTCAAGCACCTAGTACAGTACAATGCACCAAGGGGGAGGTCTACAAAGGCTACTATCAAACAATCAATGACAATCAATCAATCATATTTATTGAATGCTTACTGTGAACAGGGCACTGTACTAAGCACTTGGGAGAGTACGAAGCAATGTTACTAAGTCTCCTAACTGATGGAATCCATTACCGCCTACCATCTTCCAATTTCTAAAAGTGATAGAATTTGTAATATAGTAGTTAAAGAAGATTGTCTTAAAAACAC
This sequence comes from Ornithorhynchus anatinus, assembly GCF_004115215.2. Classification (NCBI taxonomy): domain Eukaryota; kingdom Metazoa; phylum Chordata; class Mammalia; order Monotremata; family Ornithorhynchidae; genus Ornithorhynchus; species Ornithorhynchus anatinus. The sequence continues at coordinate 60,483,163 of NC_041735.1, read as the reverse complement.
TCCAAGAGATGATTAACTTTCACGGTAGAGAGCATTTCTTATCATTAGTATGCTGATAATTTCACTCACAGAGGGTTTAGCAAAAACAAATGAGATTTTATGGTTGGCAAAATGACCAAAATGATCCCGTGAACTGATCTAAATATGTTTATACTCCACAGGTATGTACAATATTCTCATTATCTCATAACACTTGAAACAGATATTGACAACTCACAGCCCAGTGATTGCAGACATCATCATGTTTGATGTCACCATATATTTCTTCTCAGCAGAGGAAGCTGAAACTGGGACTTTTATGGGAAAATAATAATAATAATTGTGGTATTAGATAAGTGCTTATTATGTGTTGTACACTGGGGTAGATACAAGGCAATTGGGTTGGACACAGTCCAGGTCCACTAGGTGCTCTATCCACTAGGCCAAGCTGCTTTCTGACTTTTCTTTATCCATCTTCCACTCACTTTTTCACCAGCGATGGTCATGAACTGAAGAGGCAAAAATCCGAAACTTAATATGGCCGAGTTGCGTTAGCCAGGAAGGATGATCGGGTTTTCTGGGAGGGAGAGGGGTTGGTTGTGAGGCATGGAAAGTAGTTGGTCTCAAGGGGAGAGACAGTGGCAGTGGTGAATAAGAAATAGTCACACCTGGCGGGGGAAAGAAAAGGGGTCTGGATGCTTTACCCCTCTTTGTCCCATTCATTCATTCATTCATTCATTCATTCAATTGTATTTATTGAGCGCTTACTCTGTGCAGAGCACTGTACTAAGCACTTGGAAAGTACAATCTACAACAGAGACAATCTCTACCCAATAATGGGCCCTTGAGGGACACAGTGTCACCACCCAACAGTTGGATTAATAGCACACTGCTGTCTGTCACCCTGCCACTGAGAAGAAGTAATAAAGTGCAATCAGCATGGTAACCAAAGACCACTCCCACTCACCTTGCCACCAACCCAGTGTTTTTTGACCACTTAAACAAAGTTGGCAGGCACAACTACTTCCTGGTTTTCTCTCATGCCTCCTTTTCACCATTTTTATGGCATTTGTTAAGTGCTTACTAGGGGTCAGACACCGTTCCAAGCACTGAGGTAGATAAAGGGGAATTGGATTGGACACAGTCCCTATCCCTCATAGGGATCAGACTAAGTAGGAGGAAGAATAGGGATGGAATCCCCATTTTGCAGTTGAGGAAATTGAGTCACAAAGAAGTTAACTGACTTAAGTCACACAATAGGGAAGTGGGAGATCCAGGATTAGAACCCAGGTCCTCTGACTCCCAGGTTCATGCTTAGTCCATTAGACCCCGCTGAATGGAAAGGAGTGATATCAGGGAGTTGATACACCAGCCCAGCACTGACACTTAGAAAACAACTCATTCAACTTAATTAACCACTTGCCACCATTCTTGGCCAGGAGCTGCTTCACCTCTCTAGAGCAACAGAACAAACTCAGAAAGAATATAGAGAAATACCAAGTCTACTTCTATAATTGCTCCACCCCGATTATTCTTTGTTCCAAAAAACTGCATGCAGTGAGAGCAGTGTGTTCCAGGAGAGAATACTCAACAAGTGATAATGAAGAAGAGCTGGTTTGTGCCAGGGGAAGGGAGTCCTTTTGAGATGAGTGCTCTCTTGAGGACAAAGACAAGGGAGGCAGGAGGTTAATTCATTGAGCTCCTATTCCGTGCAGCACTTGGGAAAGCCTTATAAAAGTGAGAGGTGCACTCTCAAGTGCCCTCTTACCTTTCTCTTCCTTCTCTCCTTTCTTCCTCCAACTCCCCTTATTACTAGATATAATTTACCCCTACAATAGCCTCACCCCATTATAACGCTACAAAGGTTTTTCACAAAGTGGGACACCAAAATGATCTGAAAGAGACAAGAGGCTGCTTTTTCTCTGGACCATGACCAGAAAGCCCAACTATTTCCCCATTTCTAGTGAGTTGGTGATAGTGAAAGGCTTCAGTGCCTTTGAACTGACAGCAGACTGACAGGTATTAGTGAAGGGATTAAAATTTCAGAAAAAGGATTGAGACAAGTAAACTTGGGCATGACTCTTCTCTGGTAATTCTTCCTTATCAATCAATCATTAAATCTTATTTATTGAGCACTTACTTTGTGCAGAGCACTGTACTAAACACTTGGGCATGTACAATGGAATGGAATTAGCAGATGTTCCCTGCCCGTAACGTCCTTCCAGTCTCCCGGTGATTCCTGAAAACTCCCCTTCAGCCAAGGACGCTTGTATAAGTAGCCATTATTTTGAAAAATCTACAATTGAGCACCCCGATCCATTCACACTGTTAATCCCTGCACACCTCAGAAAAATTACTACTGGCTTATTTAATTATTTCCTCTATAGTGCACATCTAGCAAATAATCAGTCATTAAAATACAATTACACCAAAATGACTAATGCTAAGCAGTAGAATGTTCCACTCTCTATTAGATGCTGTTCAAATGATGAGTAATGAGATAATATTATTAGGAGAAGGGAGAGTGACTCAGGGTCATGAGACTCAATCTATTCCGGGTTCAGTCACTCAGTGAACCACCAATGTGGGCCCCCATTCTCCTATCCGAAAAATGGGTACAATCAGCTCATGCTTCTAGTCCTACTCTGCCACTTGTCTGCTGTGTGGCCTTGGGCAAGTCATTTCAATTCTCTGTGCCTCAGGTACCTCATCTGTAAAATAGGGATTGAGACTGTGAGCTCCATATGGAATTTGGACTGTACCCAACTTAACTACCTTGTCTCTACTCCTGTGCTTAGGATAGTGCCTGACACTTCGTAAGTGCTTAACAAATACCATAAAATAAAATTTAAAAAAATAACATGGGCATATTATTGTATTATTAGACTGGCTAGTAAAGCACTTCTTTTGTAGACTGAAATTCTGAGCAATGTCCTAAGGCTGAAACAATGTTTTGCTCAAAGCAACAAGAAATTACTATGAACATACCATTTAAAGTGTTATGCTAATTGCTTAGTGACATAATGGAAATATTACCCTATGAACCAGTAATTTTTTATAAACTGATTAATCCCTGTTAATTTAGATACTGACGAAGATTCCTCCAGCTGCTATTTTCCATTTCTTGTCAACTTTGCTATTGCAACTAAGTGTCTGTTGGTAAATCCCTAATGATGAAGCACTAAAACAACAACCGGACATAAGCTATGTTGGGATGTAGCATTCTGCTCAAAATGACTAATTTTCCTCCTGAGGTGAATTATCTATATCCAAACAATAACAAAAAGCATTTTATTGAATGAAAATAATGAAAACATCAACCCAGTGGCTAGCTCTAACACTCACGGATACGCAAACCTCTCCCAAGTGGTGGTGAGTAATGTGCTCTGACACAGTAAGCCCTCAATAAATGCCATTGATGATTCTAAGAACTTGTGTATATATGTACATTCATTTACGCACTTGATGATTTGTTCTTCCAATTCTATTTGTAACTATATTTATGCCTGTCTTCCCCATTAGAGAAGAATCTCTCTGAGAGCAGGGAATATCTCCTGCCTGTATTAATTTCCCAAGTACTTAGAAGAATAGAGGAGCACATGGCCTAGAGAAGAGCATGGGCCTGGAGCTCAGAAGGATCTAGGTTCTAATCCCTATTCTGCCACTTGTCTGTTGTGTGACCTTGGGTAAATCACTTAACTCCCTGTGCCTCAATTATCTCATCTGAAAATGGTGATTAAGACTGTGAGCCCTATGTGGCACAAGGATTGTGTCCAGCCTGATTACCCTGCATCTACCCCAGGGTTTAGTCCAGTGCCTGGCACATAATAAGCACTTAACAAACATTACAAAAAAAGCAGTAACATTACACATGGTGGGTACATAATAATGACAATTACTATTATCACTATTATTATCATTATTGTTATCTCAAATTCCCCAAATCTGTATCTTTTTCTTAAAAGGACAATAGTTCAGCTCAAGTTAGTTTACAAATGAAAATATAGCTGCAAGTTTCTGCCTTAGAAAACAATGTTCTTTGATATCAAATTAAACTGTATATATCTTCATCACCCTATTTATTTTATTTATTTTGTTCAATGAGATGTACATTACCCTGATTCTATTTAGTTGCCACTGTTTTTATGAGATGTTCTTCCCCTTGACTCTATTTATTGCCATTGTTCTTGTCTGCCTGTCTCCCCCGATTAGACTGTAAGCCCATCAAAGGGCAGGGCCTGTCTCTATCTGTTGCCGATTTGTACATTCCAAGCACTTAGTACAGTGCTCTGCACATAGTAAGCGCTCAATAAATACTACTGAATGAATGAATGAATGAATGAATGAATAAAAGAAGAAACCAATATAGGTGGTCTACTTATTACCTCTCTGTCTCTCCAAATCAGTCAAGCTTATCTCAAATATTGTTCCAAAGGGATTGGAACAAACTTAAGTCAAGGCCTGCGGATACAGCCTTAAACACCCTGTTTCAATCACCATCTTGAGTTTCCGATGCTTTAAACTGTGAGCAAATATGTAGTTATTCCAATGATAATTATGATATAGTAGTGAAATAGCTCAAAGACACGGTACACTGCTTTCCTATTAAGAGCCTTGTGGAATATAAAACATCGATATAGATTTTTGTTGGCAGTGAGGACTACTCGTTCATTCATTAATTCATTCAATTGTATTTATTTAGCGCTTACTGTGTGCAGAGCACTGTACTCAGCACTTGGAAAGTACAGTTCAGCAATAAAGAGAGACAATCCCTGCCCACACCAGGCTTACAATCTAGAAGGGGGAGACAGACATCAAAACAAGTAAACAGACATCAATATAAATAAATAGAAATACAGATTTGTACATATAAACATGTGCTGAGGGGTTGGGAGAGGGGAGTAGAGCAAAGGGAGGGAGTCGAAGTGACCTGGAGGGGAAGGGAAGCTGAGGAAAATGGGGGCTTAGTGAGGAAAAGCCTCTATCTGAGGGTTTAGAATATGGTCCAATGATCCTCACTGAAAGTTCTTCAGCAACAGAAAAGTTTGGTGGAAATAATAGCGGAAAATACATAAAAATAATAATTGTGGTATTTGTAAAGTGCTTACTATGTGCTAAGCACTGTACTAAGCACTGGGGTAGATTTAAGACAGTCATGCTCCACAAAAATCTCACAGTCTAAGTAGGAGGGAGAACAGGTACTATATTCTCATTTTTCAGATGACAGAACTGAGGCAGAGAGAAGTGAACTGACTTACCCGAGGTGACACAGCCCAAGCACAGGTTCTTTCCACTAGGTCATGGTACATTATTCAGTCTTTCCATTTGTGTGGGTATCCCAAAAGAATGTCTTCAGGAATGCAGCATGTTCTACTTAATCGATCATTCAGGGGTATTTATTGAGTGCTCGCATGTGCAGAGCACTGTACTAAGTGCTTGGGAGAGTACAATACAACAGAATTAGCAGACAAGTTCCTTACCCATAACTGTAAGGAGTAGTCTCTTTAAAACACAGTCTTCCTTGGTACCTTTCTACTAACTATTTTCAATAGGAGTCTTTCAAAAGAAAGGTCACCTAAAGCCAGAAATTTCTATTCACTTAATTACTCCAACTCTTAGCTTGACAATTAGACTTAACGAATCAATCCATTTTGTCCAAGTTTTCTGGCAGAACAGAGTCATCTACTATGCATTAATATTAGTAAAAGGTCTGGTGTGACCTTGTAAAAAGCCACCTGTCCAGGATGTGAGTAATGATTTATCTAAAGCATGCACGTTTTTTAAAAAAAAGGCTGATTTTATTGATTTTTCTTCTTCAGTATCTCCCGGAAAAGGAGAGCAGTTTTGTCAGGGGTGGAGATTTGTACATATATGCAGGCTGTTCTGCTGTACAAGTACTTGCAAATTTAATTTTCAAATTCGATTTAAAATTAGAATGTAAACTCTCAATAGACTCTAAGTTCCTTTTACACAGAATCATATCTATCATTGTATTGTATTCTCCCAAGAGCTTAGTAAACTGCTCTGCATGTGTTCAATAAATATCACTGATTGATTGATTTATCAAAATTTACAAATGACCACAGTTACTGGAGCTGTGCTGCATGTTCATAGTAGCAATAATTCTATTTACTAAGTGCTTATTGGGTGCAGAACACTGTACTAAACTCTGGAAAAGGATGCACAGGTGGGAATTAAACAAGAACCCTAGTTCTTGAAGGACTGGTTCATATTGACTGTCTGATATCATTTCAAATTTTATCTAATAGAAACTGCAGCCCCAGAGAGAGCATAGAAACTGAGCCGAGAGGGAAACTGAGATACAGGTGTTCAATGAGATGGGTGGGGAAGCCTACTGATCGGGGGAGAAACCTAGAAGGAACAGATACTGGGAGTCGGAAATCTTAGTTTTTATTCTTGAATCTGTGACTGACTTGCAGTCTAGTAGCCATCAACAGCGAATCCGTGCTATGCCAAGTGGGCTTAAGAAGAGAAGTAGGGAAAGAGGAAAAGCTATTTACCACTGAAGTTGGCTGTTGTAGTCTAATGAGTGCCCAACTCGGACCGGTTTCCCTACACCGCGATGGAGGAAATGTCCCTGGGAGAGGATAATGCTGGGGAGTTGCTATGACAACTCGGTGGGGGCTAAGAGGACGGCCACATCTGAACCAAAGTGGGGCTGGCCGCCAGCTCGGCCCAGGCAGGATGGTGGAGGCTGGCAAGCGGCACCAGCGTCCCTGCCGCAGCTTGGCGCAGATGCTCCAACAGGCCAGATGATTCAGCCAGGATGCTAGTTGCTGGCAGGCAAGCCAGCAGTATGGGATCCTGTCATCCGACTGAAGAGTGAGAAGAGGCGGCAGTAATAATAATAATAATGTTGGTATTTGTTAAATGCTTACTATGTGCAGAGCACTGTTCTAAGTGCTGGGGTAGATACAGGGTGATCAGTTTGTCCCACGTGAGGCTCACAGTCTTAATCCCCATTTTACAGATGAGGTAACTGAGGCACAGAGAAGTTGTGACTTGCCCACAGGCACACAACTGACAAGTGGCAGAGCCAGGATTCGAACTCATGACCTCTGACTCCCAAGCCCGGGCTCTTTGCACTGAGCCATGCTGCTTAGGAGGATGAACGGTCGATGACCAACGGTGGGTAGTGTATGGTTGTGTTAGAGGGAGGGAAAAGAATAGATTCTTAGGTCTGGAGGCAACCAGACCCTCTAAACGAAGAGATCCAGGTATGGCTACAAATATGCAAACCCAACCTGTTGTTCAGGCAGGTGGGGGTCAGGAGGAAGAAGGAAAAGGCAAGAAGGTCCAATAGAGGGATGAGGAGGGGTGTGCATTAATGGGACTCAGAGAGAGACCTTGGAGCGGGAAGAAATCTTAGGCTGTTCCTTGGGCTAATGGGGAGTTTTTAGTATGTAATGGAAAATCTATGATAATTCAACATAAAATTAAGCTCTCAGTCAATCACTCAATAGCATTTACTGAGTGCTTACTATCCTCAAATCACTGTACTAAACATTTGGGAGAGTACAATTGATCTAGTTGATGGGCTTTTTTGCCTTCAAGGAGATATCGTTTGAGCAGGGGAGAGAGATGCTAAAATAAATTATGGGTAGCGGGGAGAAACGGAGTTTAAAGATGCTGCACTTTCTGACCCATTTTAGAGTTACAAAGTGAAACACCAATTAGTCTGAAGTCTTACAAACCGATGGGGAGAAGAGCTAGGGCCAGTGGGAGCTATCGATCAAGTGGGGAATGGGGAATTTAAGGGGGTGATTTGGGTGAATTTTTGTAAGATGGATATTCGTTTCTGTATCTTGAACAAATAAATCTGGACATGTCTATTGACCTAATAGGTGGATTGAGGAAGGCAGTTTATCACTATGTAAAAACACATTCTTGAGTCATGGCAAAGCCAGTGACTAAAGGCCTGTCGCTTTGTCGTCTGAACAACTCCTGAGAAGCTAACACCCAGGAAGGAGAATTCAGGGCCTTTGTCTGGGATCTGACAACCCTTTCCTCAGAATCACAAGTATCCTGCCCCTAATGAAACAGAAATAAGATGGGAATCTTGGATGTGGAAGTCTGACAAGGGCAGTGTAGTCAATCTAACACACTTAGGTTCAAACTAGAATTAGCAGGCCAGTGTCCTTGGGTTTACAGACGGTTAGTTCCACCTACCCCTTTCCTTAAAGGGCTTCAAATTAAGTGGAGAGAGAAGGTGATCAAGTATAGACATGACATAGAGTACACGGCTGTCAATTAAGATGAAATAAAATTCCATAGAAGCTTGAATCCAGGCAGGGTCAGAGTATCCCAGAGGATATCTGCATATGTGATCCATGTCTTCAGTCTTCTAGGGATAAAAGGGGCAGTGGGAAAAAGGGGAAGCAATCTGGTTGACTGGAAAAGCCCAACTCTGCCTTGTCTCCTTTATGACAACAGGCAATCTATCATCATCTCAATGAATCAGTGGTATTTATTGAGTGCTAACCGTGTGCAGAGGACTGTACTAATCACTTGGAAGAGAGGGTTGGTAGACACGTACAACAGGGTTGGTAGACACATTCCCCACCTACAGGGAGCTTACCGTCTCATAGAATTCTCCAAATATGGCCTGCTTGGGACCTGGCACACCAGCATTACCAGGCTGAGGTAGCTCAGTCCTGAATACAATATTATTTCTCACCCCATTTTTCTTCATTAAGAAGATCTTCTGCTTTTTTTCTAAAACAAGTTGTTTGGCACCCTTATTTGACACTCTGGCTGCTAGCAGACCTGGTTACCAGCAGCATGGTTCAGTGGAAAGAGCTCGGGCTTGGGAGTCAGAGGTCATGGGTTCGCATCCCGGCTCCGCCACTTGTCAGTTGTGTGACTGTGGGCAAGTCACTGAACTTCTCTGTGTCTCAGTTCCCTCATCTCTAAAATGGGGATTAAGACCATGAGCCCCACTTGGGACAAGTTGATTACCCTTTATCTACCCCAGCACTTAGAACAGTGCCCTGCACATAGTAAGTGCTTAACAAATACCAACATTATTATTTTTTTATTAATATTTCTATAAAATACTATTTGAAGGCCTTTTCTACAGCTGCTGACAAATCTAGTCATGAAAAGGTCTTTTATTCTTAGTGGATAATGGGGAAAAATTCACATTGTGGGAAATGGAGGTAACATTGTAAAATAGAGATAATACACTTAACTCAGCAGAGGTTCATGGGGATAAGATGCTAAATATTCCCATTATAATGTGAAGTGTGGAGTTGATCAGCCTGTATAAATCCTGAGAGGACACATTTTTATAACACACTGAGTTATGAGTCGCATCCAATTTCAGTGTCAAATGCTCTCACAGTCCCCATCTGAGTATGCCGTAGAGAGTCTATACCATCTGTAGCTAAGGAGGGGGGACTTTGATCAAAACCAAGGAAGGGAAGACATTCATTATCCAGGCCGCAGCAGTGAGCATGCTTTCAACACTAAGTATGGAGCCAAAGATCCCGAATACTGCTGGGACTAGAACAGAATGTAGGCCCATTAATAACATTCAGACACACTCTGCTAAAAGCTCCGGCAAGGTCCGTTATTATCATTATTATTATTTTATTATTATTACTACTACATCTAGGAAGTGCTTATTATGGCCTAAGCACTGGTGTAGATGCAAGGATAGAAGATCTGAAACTTACCCAGTTCCACAAGTGGCCCATAATCTTATCCCCTCTTCACAGATGAGGAAACTGAGGTCCAGAGAGGTTAAGTGACTCAATCGAGGTCACCCAGTAGGCCAGCAGTGGAAGAGAGACTTGACTCTCAGTCCCACGCTCTTTTCACTAGGCAAGAACTGGTCAAACTGAATAATAAAACATTGAAAGGTTTGAGGCATCAGACTCCTCCTCCTTTAGCACCTCACCTTCATAACTCACGACACCTGCAGTTACATAGCTGAAATACAAGATGCCAGAACTTGGGGAAGTTTGGGGGTTTTTTTCTGGTTCTCTCCAGCCCGCACTTCAACTCAGTGGGCCATGACAGCGCTGGGCTGTTTATAGAACAAGCCATAAATCATTCAGCGACCAAATTATTGCAATGTAACAAAGCCAAGGATTTAACCATTAAGTCATTTTGGAACTTTCTGCTGCCAATCCAAATAGGTAATCAAATGAGATCATAGCCCCCTGGGAGAAGGGGGTTTGGTCATTTGGGGCTAATTTCCACCAATGTCCCTTTTTCTGGGAATAGAGGTTGTTGTTTTTTGTGGATATCACATGCTATAGCTTGTGTGCTTATTGCAGCTCGGACCAGCTTTGGAAAGTGAAGTACAGAAAAGACCTCCCCGTCGGCTCAGCCTCCCTGAATATGTTGTTCCTATCCTGTTCCTTCAAAAGTTATTTTTATAAACTACCCAGAGAATAGTTCTTTACGGAAGATGTGAGGGGGAAGGTGGGAGAGGCATCAGCGTGGCTTAGTGGCAAGAGGAGGTTGGGAGTCAGAGGCTGTGGGTTCTAATCCTGGCTCCATCACATCATCTTTGTGACTTTGGGCAAGTCACTTAACTTCTCTGTGCTTCAGTTACCTCATCTGTAAAATGGGAATTAAGACTGTGAGCCCCAACTAGGACAACCTGATTACCTTGAATCTACCCCGGCGCTTAGAACAGTGCTTGGCATATAGTGAGTGCTTAACAAATATCATTATCATTATTATTATCAAAAAGAAGGAGAGAGAACAAAGAGAAGTCACTGTCAGTAAAGATGCACTTCCTTCAGGGAACCATATCAGTAACTTATTTTAATGTCTGTCTCCCCCTCTTGACTGTAAACTCCTGGTAGTAAGGGATTATGCCTACCAACTCTACTGTTTCGTACTCTCCCAAGTACAGTTCTCTGCAAGTGGCACATGCTAAATAAATATCATTGATTGATTGATTGGAACCCTTTACTGGGAAAAAGTGAGAGGGAAGATAGGAGAGACATAGAAGAGAAGAGGAGGAGAGGAAAAGGAGAGAGGAGTGGAAGAGAAGAGGAGAAGAAAAGAAAAAAGAGGAAGAGAAGCAGGATGGCCTAATGGAAAGACTGGGCTTGGGAGCCAGAGGACCTGGGTACTAACCCCTGCTCTGCCAATTGCCTGTTGTGTTACTTTAGTAAGTCACTTAACTTCTCTATGCCTCAGTTTCCTCATTTGTAAAACGGTGATTAAATTCTTGTTCTCCCTCTTGCTTAGACTGTAAACCCCATGTGGGACAGAGACTGTGTCCAATCTGATTAACTTGTAACTATCCCAGTGCCTGACACATAGCAAGTGTTCAACAGGTACTATTATTAGTATTATTATTAGTTTCATTGTTGTTTTATCATTAATATTAGAATGATGAAAGAAAAAAGGGGTTAGAAGGGTGGAAGAGAAGAGAAGGAAACAAGAGAGGGGAGGAAGAGAAGAAAACGAGAGAAGAAAAAGATAAAGGGTAGAGTCCATAGAAGACAAGAGGAGTGAGTAAGTAAAAGGGAGAGGATAAAAGGTAAGAGGAAGGGGAAGAGGAAAAGAAGTAGAAAAAGGGTGAGAAAGGACAGGAGAGAAAGAGAATGGGGGACTAGAGAGAGGAAAAGAAGGAGGGAGAAGGGGATGGGGGAAGGGAGATTGTGCAAAGGAATAATTGCAAAGAATGTGAACACAGAAATGAACTGATGGACTCCCCACTTGAATTGCCTATGATGCAGTGGAAGTGATACTTCATATCAGTGATAGGGCACTAATAAGATACCAGTTCCCATGGTAACAGGGGAGCCTTTCTCTCCCGGTAGTAGATTTCCACTTCTCCCATCCAAACATTTTCTCAGTGGCTCTGTTTTCCTCTTCAGGAGATTTTTCTCTCATCTCCATCTCATTTATGAGCCCAGAGAAGTAATCTTTCCAGTTTTCCACTTTCTCTCTTCCTAGTTTCCTCTTCTCTTCTTAGTTCAGCATTTGTCATTCTTCCAAACTGCTTGCTTTATGTCTTTCCTACTGTTTGGTTTCTGAGGGCTTTTCCCTTCCCCACAACCTTCCTGTAAGTGTCTGTGTAGCGGAACCATTATATCTAATGCAGGATGCCACAAAAACTCAAAGGGAATGACTTGACATCTGGCTCCCACTGAATCACCAAGCTACGCTTAAGATGTTCACTCTCGCTTTCTGAAAATTCTGATGATTTGCTCCTGTAAGCACTAAGACTTCAGCACAAAGCAAATCAAAAATCTAAATGAATTCCAACAAATGACACCTTGACCATTCATCACAGTGAGACACTAGCATTTAAATGTCGGTGGTAGATAGAGGTAAGTGAGCTACTGAAAAATTGATTATTACAAGACATTTATGAGTTGGGGGTGAGGTCAACTGGGTTATTAGTTTCTCAGTTTGATCCGGCCCAAAGGAGAGGATTAAATGGGTCACTTTTATAAATGTGTTTAGCTCTTCAATTGACTAGCCGGTAGAGTGATTATACTAACTTCTTGGAACCACATCTGGAAGTTAATTACTCTCCCAAATGTGTACACCCATTGGTAAATTAAGGACCTTACATTCCTTCTGTTCCTTGCTAAATAATTACTCTCTTTTCTACTCTAATCTACTTTTTCTATCCATTTTTCTTGCCAAATTCCTTCTCTGGTCTTCTGTTGCTCTTATTCTTTTCATTTTTATCTCCGTTCTTCTTCTGATTTCCCAGCTTATCTTCACCCATACTGGTGTAATCTGTGATGAATGATATTTTCTTAGGCCTGTAGATTTGAAAAGTAATCATCTTGATATTTCTCTTCCAGTTCCATTTTATTTAAAGCATCCTCAACTTAGGTTTGTCTCTTTCTCTCAAGCAACCAGTTTCTACCCAAGGACTCACTGTTCCAAGTTTGGAGACATTTTTGAATGTCCTATAAGAAGGCTGAAGTTTATTCCATTTACCCCTTCTCTTTACTTACCAAAGGAAAGCTTCATGTCTGGTCCGGCTGGGCCCCTAAGGATTAATCTTGCCAGGACAAAGACATCCCTTCAAATCCCCAGGAACTTCTTTATCAAAGACCTCATTATAAGGCAAAAATGTCCAGTCATGCAGTGTTTTTGAAAATCCTTATGCTAGAAAAATTCCATGCTAGTTACCAAATTTGCATCACCCCTGCCTACATTTCCCAATAACTGTGTTATTTGTTAAGTGCTTGCTATGTGCCAAGCACTTGACTATGCACTGGATAATCAGGTCCCACCTGGGGCTTACAGTCTAAATAGAGACGAGAACAGATATTGAATCCTTATTTTAAAGAAGAGGGAACTGAGACATAGAGAAGTTAAGTGGCTCCTCCAAGGTCATATAGTCAAGTGGTGGAACCAGCATTAGAACCCAGATCCTCTGATTCACAGGCCTGTGCTTTTTCCACAAGACCACAGTGCTTCCTATGTACCCTCTCCCCTTTCCAGCTACCCCTTCTTCTCCTCCAATAAACTAAGAGAACAGTATATATACTTAGCATTCCCCTACATATGCAAATACCCTGAAAATCAAACCAAGAGGTGAAACAAAGGAGAGACTGATGCTTCCAAAGTTGTCCTTTGGTTTGGGAATTGTAGGTTAGGCCTATTTTTAAGGCTGCAGTCACCCATCCACAATCAGAACTACTTGCAAATCTCATCCACTTCATCTCTGAAAGGAAGTATTATTGGAGATGCGTCCACAGAACAAACATAAAACCACCCGATTTTGAGCTGCCCAGTGGAAGCTAAGTAGAAATCAATTGATGATATTTATTGCACATCTACCATTTGCAGTCACTTCACTTCTCTGGGCCTCCTTTACCTCATCTGTAAAATGGGGATTGAGACTGTGAGCACCACGTGGGACAGGCACTGTGTCCAACCCAATTTGTTTGTACCCACCCCAGTGGCTCATAGTAAGCGCTTAACAAATACCACAGTGATTATTATTATGTGGTTGGGAGAGTCCAGCACAGTGGAGTTTGTATAATGAGTTGATAGGTGCTTACAGTCTAGAGTAGTAGTAACAGTAATAAGTAATAGCATTTATTAAGTACTTATTGTATTCAGAGCACTGTACTAAGCATTGGGAAATAATTCAAAGATGGGAATTGGGTGGGGGCTTCCCCACTGAAGGGTTCACAATCAATAATGATAACAATTGCTGTTATGCTCTCGAGTATTGTCCGATTCATAGCGAAGTCATGGACACCTCTCTCCCAGCGTGCCTCATCTCCATCTGCAATCGTTCTGGTAGTGGATCCAGAGAGTTTTCTTGGTAAAAATACGGAAGCGGTTTACTATTACCTCCTTCCGCATAGTATAGTTGAGTCTCTGCCCTCGACTCTGTCCCAAGCTGCTGCTGACCATAACAGGTGACTTATGACTTGTAGCAGATTGCCTTCCATTCACTGGCCACTGCCCAAAATAGGAATGGAAGGGGTAGGGCTCTGCTTGACTCTCCCTCCCATAGTCAGGACTGGTAGAGTGCTGGAAACTCTCCAGGTGCGACCCTGAGAGAGTTAACGATAATAATAATAACAATAAAATTTGTTAAGCGCTTACTATATGCCAAGCACTGTGCTAAGTGCTGGGGTAGATACAGAAAAATCATAAAATGGACAAAATCCCTGTCCTGCATGGGCCTCATAGTCTAAGGGAGAGGGTAAACAGGTATCTAATGCCCATTTTTCAAATGAGGAAGACTAGTCATTAATTGACCAAGCCACCATCCATCCTACTCCTCTTCCCCTTTATGTCACCTATGTGCTTGGCTGTGTACCCCGAAAGCATTTTGTTGCTCAGTCTAGCCCCACAAAGCATTTAGGTCCATATCCTTATATTTTAGTATTTCTTTATATGTGATTCATTTCAATGTCTGTCTCCCCCTGTATACTATAAGCTCCTTGTGGGCAGGGATAGTTTCTATCAATACTACTGAGTTGTACTCTCCCAGGTACACAGTACAATGCCTTGCCCACAGTAAGTGCCCAACCAATATCACTGATCGAGTCACAGAGAAGTTCAGTAACTTGCCCAAGGTCACACAGCATGCCAGTTGTGCAACTAAACCAAGAACATATCTCTCCTGTCTCTTAATCCCATATACTCTCCACTAGGCCAACACCTCAATATTGCCAGCCATCCCTCTACCTGCTCTTTGACCTGGCCTCAGTAGACACTAAAGTTCCTGGCATGCTCCTGTGCTTGCCAGGCTGATAATAAACACTACTTCCATGTAAAAATAATGATTGTAATAAGGATAATAATGGTATTTGTTAAGTACTTACTATGTCCCCAGCACTTTACTAAGCTCTGGGGTTGTTACAAGCAAATCAGGTTGGACACGTGGGGCTCACAGTCTCAATCCCCATTTTAAAGATGAGGTAACTGAGGCACAAAGAAGTGAAGTGACTAGCTCAAAGTTATTCATTCATTTGATAGTATTTATTGAGCACTTACTATGTGCAGAGCACTGTCCTAAGTGCTTGGAATGTACAATTCGGTAACAAATAGAGACAATCCCTGCCCATTGATGGCTTACAGTCTAATCGACTGTACAGTAACCTGTACAGTCTAAGGTTACACAGCAGACGTGGCGGAGCCATGTTAGAACCCATGACCTTTTGATTTCCAGGCCCGTGCCTTATCCACTACATCATGCATAGCCATGAAGCACCCTCATTACTAATCTGGGTGCATTTTCATAATGATCCCATAACAAAACAAGCAGTGAACTCTATATAAGGTGTGCAGGACACTGTTTTAAGCGGTGTGATTTAGTGGATGGAACATGGGCCTAGGAGTCAGAAAGCCATGGTTCTAATCCCTGTTTGGCCACTTGTCTGTTGTGTGACCTTAGGCAAGTCACTTCACTTCTCTGTGCCTCAGTTACCTCAGCTGTAAAATGAGGATTTAGATTGTGAGCCCCATGTGGGTCAGGAATTGTGTCCATCCTGATTAACTTGTATCCACCACAGTGCTTAGTACAGTGTCTGGCACATAGTAAGCTCTTAACAAATACCATAGTTATTAATCATTAATTATTATTAAGCATTTGACCCTAAAATGTGGGACCCTAGACTATGGATTCATTTAGTTTCCGGTCAGCTATGATTCCCCAGTTTATGCGTGTTGCATTTATCTCTAGCCAGTGTCAAGTATTACGGTTATTTATTTTTCTTTTGCACCTAAATGCCATACCTTGGACATGTACCTATAGTTACTGAAAATTGCCTCCTTTCCCTTCCAAAGATCAGGCAGTCCCTTCACTAATACACTTATCCTGGACACAACCTTCTAGCTTCCAATGTATCATCTAAAACCCTGCATCATTTGCCCTGCTTGTTTATTAAATCCCATAATGGAGTCAAACTCAGAGGAATTTGCTTGTCACTATATGCATCATGTGCTATAGGAACTTAATTGGCAAGGATGTTCTGGCTTTTACTTGCAATAATTAAAATGATAATTTTCTTAGTAGTAGCCTAAAATCAACCTCCTTGGAGGACATAGTAAAAGAAAAGAGAGAGAGAGAGAGAGAGAGAGAGAGTAAGTGAGTCCTGGGCTGAAGGCTGGAGATGACTGCTAGGACCTTGTCCCAGGATCAACTCCCTCTATGGTTGAGATTTCCAAAAGCCAAAGATAAGAAATAGTAGTATCATTTATTAAGTGCCTGCTTTGCACAGAGCACTGTACTAAGTACTGGGAGAATATATATTGGTGAGTACATGACATGGCCCCTCTTCCTCCTGGAGTTCACAATCAAAGAGTAACACTGACTTCCCTTAGGCCCCCAGTGACATTCCAAGGGAAAATCCATCCATCAATTGCTTTAATGATGATGATGATGATGGTATTCGTGACGCACTTACTATGTGCCAAGCACTTTTCTAAGCACTGGGGGAGATACAAGGCCATCAAGTTGTCCCTCGTGGGGCTAGCAGTCTTCATCCCCATTTTAGAAAAGAGTGAACTGAGCTCCAGAGAAGTTAGGTGACTTGCCCAAGGTCACACGGCTGACAAGTGGCGGAGCCGGGATTAGAACCCATGACCTCTGACTCCCAAGCCCGGGCTCTTTCCACTAAGCCACGCAGCTTCTAATAAATTATACGTAGAGGAAATAGTAGAGTGTAAGGTGGATATAAGTGCTGTGGGGTTGGGGTGAGTATCAAAGTATTTAAGAAGTGCACAGCAGAGGCATAGGTAATGTAGAGGGTATTAGTCTGAGAAGGCCCCTTGGAAGATGGATCAGTTGAAAACCGTGGCTTAGAGGAAAGAACAAGGGCTTGGGCAAGTCAATTAACCTCTCTGAGCCTCAGTTACCTCATCTGTAAAGTAGGGATTAAAAGTTTGAGCCCCACGTGGGACAACCTGATTACCCTCTATCTACCCCAGTGCTTAGAACAGTGCTTGGCACATAGTAAGCACTTAACAAATACCATAATAATAATTATTATTATTACAAAACAGCAATATGACAAACACATTCCCTGCTCACAATGAGCTTACAGTCTAGATGGGGAGATGGATATTAATATAAATAAATAAATCATGGAGATGTACGTAAGTGTTGTGGGGAGGGAGGGGCTTGTGGTGAATAAAGGAGGCAAGTCAGGGAGACGCAGAAGGGAGTGGGAAAAGAGGAAATGAAGGCTTAGTCAGGGAAGGCCACTTGGAGGAGATCTGCCTTCAATTAGGCTTTGAAGGTGGAGAAAGTAATTGTCAGATATGAAAAGGGAGGGTGATCCAAGCCAGAAGCAGTATGTGGGAGAGACGTCGGCAGCAAGATAGATAAGATGAAGGTACAGTGAGGAGGTTGGCATTAGAGGACTGAGGTGTGGGGGCCGGATGGTGAGGTGAGATAAGAAGGGGCAAGGTGATTGAGTCCTTTAAATCTGATGATAAGACATTTCTGTTTGATGTGGAGGTAGATGGGCCACCCCTGGAGGGTCTTGAGGAGGGGGAAACGTGGCCCGAACCTTTTTGTAGAAAGACGATCTGGACAGCAAGCAGAGTGAAGTATGGACTGGAGTGGGGAGAGACAGGAGGCAGGGAGGTCAGCAAGGAGGCAGTTACAGTAATCGAGGTGGGTTAGGATAAGTGTTTGGATTAATGTGGTAGCTGTTCGGATGGAGAGGAAAGTGCAGATTTAGCAGTGTTGTGAAGATTGAACCAACAGGATTAAGTGGCAGATTGAATATGTGGGTTGAATGAGAGGAGTGAAGGATAATGCCAAGATTATGGACTTGCGAGACGGGAAGGATGGTGATGGAAAAGTCAGGGTGAGGACAGGGTTTGGGTAGGAAGATAAGGAGTTATGTTTTGGACATGTTAAGTTTGAGGTGATGGTGGCTATCCAAAGAGAGATGTCTTGAAGGAAGGAGGAAACGTGAGTGCGGAGAGGGTGAGAGTTCAGAGCTGGAGAATAGAGTAGAGCTGGTAGACACTTTCCCTGGTCACAAGGAGTTTACAGTCTAGAGGAGGAGACAGACACTAGTATAAATAAATAATTTACGGATATGTACATAAGTTCTGTGGGGATGAGGGTGGGGCAAAGACCGATGCCCACAGGTCAAGGTTTTAAATGCAGACTTCAAAGCTTCATAACCCCAGGAAGGCTGCTACGTTTGTGGCAAAATCAAACACAGTGACACTCATCACCCCCTGGCCTTGCCCAGAAGGTCACCAGATTCTACTGGTGTAGGATTAACACAATTAATACTTGTGGGATTCGTTAAGCACTTACTATGCACCAAGCACAGAAGAAATCGCTAGAGTAGATACAAGATAGTCATGTCAGAAAAGGTCAGTGTCCCACATGGCACTCACAGCTTAAGGGGAAGGGAGAATTGTTACTTAATCTCCATTTTTACAGATGAGGAAACTGAAGAAAACAAAAGTTAAGTGACAGGACCAAGGTCACAAGCAGTGATCTTAGCAGGCAACTGGCAGAGCTGGGATTGGAACTCAGGTTTCCAGGCTCCCAGTCTTGTACTCTTTCCATTAGTCTACAGTGCTTCTTGTCACTTAGTTGCATTTATTGAGAATTTACTGTGTGCAGAATACTGTACCAAGCACTTGGGAAAGTACATTATAACAATAAGCACTTTCCCTGCTCACAACTAGTATACAGTCTACAGGGGGAACAGACATTAAAATAAGTAAATAAATTACAGGTATATACATAAGTGCAGTGGGGATGAATAAAGGTAGCAAGTCAGGGCGGCACAGGAGGGAGTGGGAAGAGAGGAAAGGAGGGCTTACTCAGGGAAGGTGTCTTGAAGGAGATGTGCCTTCAATAAGGCTTTGAAGGCGGGGAGAGTAATTATCTGTCAGATATGAAGAGGGAGGGCATTCCAGGCCAGAGGCAGGACGTGGGCGAGAGGTCCCTTTTCCACAGTCTCAGCCTCTCTACCACTCTGGGAGTAAAATTTCTCACTTGTAAACAGGCTGATGAACAGTGAGGCAGGGTGGAAGAGATTCTGCCAAAAACTGATGCTTCAGCAATCAGTCAATTGAACCTTTCTTACACACGGCTATGATCTATTGCTCCATCAATACATTGTCTAGCGTACACGTGAACTGAAATGGTCTGGTCATTAATTCAAATTTGCAATTAGGCCCCGGTGACACAAAGGGAAGACAGTTCTCTAACCTAGTGGCCTGAGCACAGAAATAGAAAGTCAAGCGTATGTGCATTGAATCTAGAAATGATATTTCTCTGAAACAGATGATGATAAAAGTCTCTCCTTCCTTGCCACATCCAATAACTTCTCCGAAGGCCAGCCACATTCACACTGTTTCTAGCTCGGCTCAATTTCCAGACGGTGACATAAAATGCATTGGTTCTTTTGTGTTTGTGGTTGTGAAATTTCATCTCCTTTGATGCACCCAGCACAGCCACAGCCACTCTACTTCCCTGGCCCTGCCACGAGTTATTTATTTATTTATTCATTTGTTTGCTTATTTATTTATTTCTTCTGATGTCTGTCTCTCTCTCTAGACTCTAAGCTCATTGAGGGCAGGGAATGTGTCTTTATTGTTATATTGCACTCTCCCAAGCACTTAGTACAGCCCTTCGCACACAGAAAGCACTCAGTAAATATGATCAAATGAATGAGTGGTCCCACCGCCGTTACATTTGATAGGAAAGTCACCCACTGCAGCCAAGCCTTTCTGCCTGGGTCCTGGTCAAGCATCTAGAGGCTACACTGGCGACCGTCTGTCAGGCTAGTGCTGGGCCAGAGATCCAGTCCTCTGCTCTAGTCACGTTGGCCGTGAAATTCTTACGTGTACTGCTGCACCCATACCTGTGTACTCCCTTCTCTCTCTGTTTACAATGACTGGCAGGGGAGAGAAAGTAGTGGGCGTGTACACCATCACCAATTCCTTCATGCAGGTTCCTGCTTCTAAAGTCTCTGTGACTTGGAAGAAGTGGGGCCTAGTGGAAAGAACACAAGCCTGTGAGTCAGGGGACCTGGGTTCTAATTGCAGCCCTGTTCGCTGGGTGACCTTGGGTAAGTCACAACTTCTCTGTGCCTAGGTTTCTTCAAGGGTAAAGTGGGGATGCAAAGCCTGTTCTACCTCCAGCTTAGACAGGGAGCCCCAGCTGAAACAGGACTTTCATCTGCCTAGTTATCATGAATCTATTCCACTCCTTAGTACAGCAGCATGGTGTAGTGGCTAGACCACGGGCCTGGAAGTCAGAAGGTCACGGGTTCTAATCCTGACTCCACCACTTGTCTGCTTTGTGACATTGGGCAAGTCACTTCACTTCTCTTGGCCTTAGTTACCTCATTTGTAAGAAAAGGGGATAAGAAGATGATGAGCCCAGTGAGGGACAGGGACCTTTAGTGACGCCATAGACACATCTCTTCCAGAACGCCCCACTTCCATCTTCCATCTACAATCGTTCTGCTAGTGTATCCATAGAGTTTTCTCAGTAAAAATATGGAAGGGGTTTACCAGTGCCCCCTCCGCACAGTAAATGAGTCTCTGCTAGCCACGGGCCAAGCTAGGAATGGAATGGGTATGCCTCTGCTTGACTCTCCCTCCTGTAGTCGTGACTGGTAGAGTACTGGAAACTTAGTTCCCTGGACCATCTAAAAGAGTAGAGTATTGGAAACTCTCCAGGTCATTGAATACTATTGATTGATAAGTAAATCTTGCGTGCTTTGGGGATTATCAGAACCTACTGAAACTACTGTGCCACTATCCTGAGCTAGGAGAAGGACTAGGGGACATTGGGAGGAAGAGAAAAGGTGGTGCAAAATGGAGGAGAGACCCATTTATAGGGAGGAGGGTGAGGTGTCCCTCTAGCTTCCTTGTCTCTCTTCTTGTTCACTTTCTCTGTGCTGCCACTGAGGACCCAAACAGCAGTCCAAAGATCAATCAATCAGTCATATTTCTTCAGCACTTACTGTGTGCAGAGCACTGTACTAAGCACTTGGGAGAGTTCAATATAACACTCCCACAGTCCTTAACATCTCCAACGGTGCCCCTGCTACCACAATATACCAGGTGGCTAGGTGGCTCTCTCCAACACCTTAACGTAACATCAGTGGCTGGATGATTATGATAGAAGCTCTCCATCAGTAAATCAAGTAATGATATTTATTGAGCCCTTACTGTGTGCAGAACACTGTACTAAGCACTGTCAGACAGTGGGTTTTGGAAATGAGAGTCCATGTAGTATGAGGAAAGGGGAAGAGTAGAACTGAGCAATCTGAGAAACAACAGAATTTTCATTTGACTAATTAACATTACTCCCCCTTTCCAGCCTCTAACCTGCTTTCAGACGGAAACATCCGTTATTAAAGAGAAGAGGTCCTGTTTTTGAAAAGCAGGTCCCTGGACCATCTAAAAATATCAAGTTAAATTCAATTATCTTTGCAGCTGCTCTGTTTGCTGTAGTTCCAGACCTGAAGCTCTTGGAAGAAAAGGCCAATATTGCAGGGATTTGAATGTCTGTCCTCGGTGTTATTGGTCAATATATTTTTCCCAAGAGTCGAAGCACAGTCTCTTCATCGGATTCATTACGGGTCTCAGCTTTATCGGAATACATTTATTCCTTCTGTTTAGAGGTTTTTTTGAACCTACTAGTCACGGTCAAAAGATGACAATTTTAACTTCACAGAACAGAGAAGGCAGGGGAAGATTTTTTTTCTGATGTAGTTATTGCTACTTCTTTGCAACTTCCTTAAGGGCGAAAAGACTTGTCTATTTTATAAATTTGAGTCCTCATTTTACTCACAGTACCTTGCTGAGGGAGGTGAATAAGAGAGCTCATACTTAGCTCTTCGTGGGCAGGGAATGTGTCTACCAATTCTGTTATTTTGTGCTCCCTAAAACTCTTACTACAGTGCTGGGCACATAGTGAGTACTCAATAAATCTTATTAGCTGGTTGACTGACATTGGATTTTGCCACTCAACAGCTAGTGAGCATCTTCAGAGCCTTGTCTAGTGCAGTCTGAAATCTATCAGGTGGAGATTTATACTGAAGAGCTTATGTGGAGGAGTAACATTTATTTCCTATGACTGGTCATGCAGTAGTGGTGAAAAGGTTGATTGCTTGGGAAGACTGGAGCCAGCCAAGTTATTTCCAGGGTACTAAATCACTTGGTTTCTCATCTTATGTTATGTCATATCATGGACATTATCACACCTACTACCTTGCTCACCATCTTGCTTCCAGTTTGCCTCTTTGACCCTGGGATTGGTCCCTAAAGTGGGATCATGACCTTGCAGATGGAAAAAAAAATCACATTCAGCATTATGGGTTCTAGAGCTAGGAATTGCTATGCCAAGATTTTAATGAGGTTGGGTTTTTTTGGCTGTGAGCCCTGGGAGGGACCTGTTTATCTCGTACCTACCCCAGTGCTTTGTACAATATTTGGAATAAGATAATTACTTAACAAGTGCCACAATTATTATTATGATTATTAGTATCCTGTTTCACGCTCCATTATTTCTTGCACCTACCTTGGTATATGTTGTTTCTCAATACAAATAGATGTAGGCTTATAGCAAAGTGGACAGAGCACAGGCCTGGGAATCCAAAGATTGTGGGTTCTAATTCCAGCTAGGTAACTTGTCAGCTGTGGGACCTTGGGCAAGTCACTTCACTTCTGTGGGCCTCAGTTACCTCATCTGTAAAATGGGGATTGAGACAGGGAGCCCCATGTAGGACATGGACTGTGTTTAATCTGATTTGCTTGTATCCTCCCCAGCGCTTAGTATAGAGCCTGGAACAGAATAAGTGCTTAACAAATGCCACAATTATTATTATTATATGTTTGTGTTGCTGTATGTGCTTTACATAGTCAAGTGTGTGTGTTTATGTGTGTGTTTATGTAGTGACTGCTAGAATGAGCCCTGCTTGTTTCTCTCAGGGAACTTGTCCTCTAGATTGTAAGATCATTTTGGGCAGGGAATGTGTCTATTGTTGTATCGTACTCTCTCAATTACTTAGTACAGTGATGATTGAGATTGTGAGCTCCAAGTGGGACAAGGACAGTGTCCAACACGATTTGCTTGTTTCCACCCCAGCGCTTAATACAGTGCCTGGCACCTAGTAAGCACTTAACAAATACCAGAATTATTATTATTATTACTATCTCCACACAGTAAGTACTCAATAAATATGATTGACTGAGGGGCCAGAAGGGCCTTTCGGGTAAGAGATTGTCAATTGAGGAGGAGGGAGGCAGTTTGGGACTGAACTAAATAAATGCCAAATGTTGTTGTGAGCAGTACTGAAGAGGGGAAGAGATGGAGAGAAATAAAGGAGACAAGAAGAGATCTGTGGAACCTAGTGGAAAGAGCAGGAGCCTGAGAGTCAGAGGATCTGGGTTCTAATCCTGGCTCTGCCACTGGCTGCTGTGTGACTTTGGGCAAGTCACAACTTATCTGTGCCTCCGATTCCTTATCTTTGAAATGGGGATTGAATATCTGTTCTCCCCCCTACTTAGACTGTGAGCCTGGGGGGCAGGTTCTGTGTCCAACCTGGTTATTTTGTCTCTAATCCAGGGTTTAGACCAACGCTTGGCACATAGAGAGCACTTAGCAAATACAACAATTATTTATGAGTCACTGGATGTGACCCACCCTGGATAATACCCTGCTGGGCCCAAGCCCAAGAGTACTAAAAATAGGGAGAAAGGCCAATGTTTCTCTCAACCTAAAATTAAAAAAAAAATTGACTTTGGGATGGTAATAGCAGTAGTATTCACTAAGCACTTTGTCTTTGATGAGCACTGTACTGAACATTGAAAAAGACCTGTCACAGGACAGTGCTGGCATACCAAAAAAGGTGCTTCTCCTTTAAATGGTTGAGAAGCACTATGGCCTAGTGGAAAGAGACTTGGGGCCTAGGAGTCAGAGGACCTGGATTCTAACTCTTGCTCTGCCTCTTTTCTGCTGTGTGACCTTGGGCAAGTCAATTCACTTCTATGTGCCTCAGTTGCCTCATGTGTAAAATGGGGATTAGAACAGTGAGCCCCATGTGGAACAGAGACTGTGTCCAACTTGATGTGCTCGTAGCTACCCCAACATTTAGAACAGTGCCCGGCACATAGGAAGCACTTAACAAATGCCATTAAAAAAGCAGTACAAAGTGGTCTCAGCACTGAGTTTTTTGAAGCTTATGCTTCGGCCACAGTCTCAGCAAGTTCACAGATCTTCCTTAGTTTGGGATTCATCTGCTTGAGTCAGCAGGAGACGATACTGAAGCAAAATGAAATTTAAATGTGCATTACACCCCTTCCCAGGACCATCTGTGCTCCATTTGCACCGGCTGTTCCTGGCGGCCACTGGGAGACCCTCACTGACCCTTGTCAGCCGCCAGACTGGACACCTAGAGACCATATGGATTTTGGGCAGACCGCCCAGAACAACACGGACAGCTTGTGTGCGAACCACAGCCCAAGGATAGAGGTGGGGAAGAGAGAAAGGTAAATGAGGGGGGAAAGACAAGACAGCCTTGTTTGAGCTCTCTGATCACCGTGCACTCCCTTCTCATGTCCGACAGACAGTTACTCTTCTCCTCTTCAAAGCCTTATTGAAGGCACATCTCCTCCAAGAGGCCTTCCCTGACTAAGCCTTCTTTTCATCTTATCCCACTCCCTTCTGCATCACCTTAACTTGCTCCTTTTATCCATTCCCCACCCAAGCTCCTCAGCATTTATGTACATATCTGTAATTTTTAAATTGATATTGTCTGTCTCTCCCTCTAGACCATAAGCTCGTGGAGAGCAGGGAATGTGTTTGTTATACTGTCATATTGTATGATCCTAAATACTTGATATTGTGCTCTGCACACAGTAAGCACTCAGTAAATAAAGTTGACTGACTGACCACTTCAGGTGCCGAACCTGGGCAAGTCATTTTCCATTCATTCATTCATTCATTCATTCAATAGGATTTATCGAGAGCTTACTGTGTGCAAAACACTCCCACAGGACACCTGGCTGGCTACCCTAGGATGGACTGTCGGCCCTGAAGGGTTGGGGAACATCTTCTGAAGGAGAGAGGTAGCGGATAGCTGCACGCTGGAGAGATGGAGGAGAGGACTGTGAAAAGGAAGAAATACGGGTGTCAGCCTGGTAGGAGGACCCTAGTTGTAAAGTGAGGAACCTTTACTCAAGAAGCTCTAGACTGTAAGCTCCTTGAGAGCAGGGATCATTCCTCCCAACACTGTTGTACTCTCCTAGTACTTAGTACAGTACCCTGAATACAGTAAGCACTCAATAAATACAATTGATTGATTGTGAAGGACTCCTCAAAGTTGATTATGGTGGAGACAATCTAAGTATCATTTCTTTAAAGGAATATCTGTGTAGATAATGGCATTAATAATAGTAGCATTGGTTAAATGCTTACTATGTGCATTCAATACAATACAGAGTTCCCTTTATGACCTGTCTCTACACTGAGGAAATCCGGCTGAACATTCCTTGGGGAGAAACTGAAAATCTCTATGAGCTTTCTGAGGCCCAGGCACTGTGCTTATTTCTTTTTTTTTTTGTAATGGTATTTGTTAAACACTTACTATATGCTTAACATATTAAGCACTGAGGTAGAGACAAGTTAATCAGGTTGGACACAGTCCCTGTCCCACGTGGGGCTCGCAGTCTTCATCTCCATTTTATAGCTGGGGTAACTGAGGTTCAGAGAAGTTAAGTGACTTGCCTAAGGTCACGTAACAGACAAGTGGTGGAGCCAGAATTAGAAGCCAGGTCCTTGTGACTCCTAGGCCCATGCTCTATCCAATAGGTCATGCTGTTCTCACCTGGGTATTTTCCCAGGGTCTAGTACTATGCTTTGCACTCAATAAAAGCTTAATAAATAGCATTGCTACTTCCATTCACGGCCTGATAATATGATACATGGGAAGCAGCATGGCCTAGTGGCAAGACCACAGGCCTGGGAGTCGGAAGGTCGTGGGTTCTAATCCCAGTTCTGCCATTTGTCTACTGTGTGACCTTGGGCAAGTCAATTAACTTCTCTGTGCCTCAGTTACCTCACCTGTAAAATGGGGATTAAGACTGTGAGCTCCATGTGGGTCAGGAATTATGTCCAACCTGATTCTCTTGTATCTACCTCAGAGTTTAGAACAGTGCTTGGCATATAGTAGGTGCTTAGCAAATACAATAATAATTATTATTACTACAATACCATTATATCCACATCTTTCCCTTATTTTTCCTCACCCATCATCTCATACAACCCAACTCACAAGCTTCAATCCTCTGAGGTCAGTTATCCCTCACTCTTCTCTCACTTGCCATTAATCTCTTACCCATGCTCTACTTCATGTCTGGAACTCCTCCTTCACAGTGTGGCTTAGTGGAAAGAGCACGGGCGTGGCAGTCAAAGGTCATGGGTTCTAATTCCAGCTCCGCCACTTGTCAGCTGTGTGACTTTGGGCAAGTCACTTCACTTCTCTTGGCCTCAGTTACCTCATCTGTAAAATGGGGATTAAAACTATGAGCTCCACATGGGACAACCTGATTACCTTGTATATACCCCAGAGCTTAGAACAGTAAGTGGCACAGAGTAAGTGCTTAACAAATACCACCATCATTTTTATTATTATTATAAGGCAGACTGCTACTCTCCTTATCTTCAAAGTCTATCTTTCTTAATGGTACTTATTAATCATTTACTATATGCCAAGCATTATACTAAGCTCTGGGAAAGATACAAGATAATAGATATACGATAACCAGGTTGGGCACAGTCCTTGTCCCACTTAGCGCTCACAGTCTAAGTAGGCGGGAGATCAGGCATTGAATCCCAATTTTACAGAAGAGGGAACTGAGGCACAGAGAAGTCAAGTAATTTGCCTAAGGTCACACAGCTTACAAGTCGGGGATTCAGGATTAAAACCCAGGTCCTCTGGCTCCCGGATCGATGATCTTTCCACTGTGTCGCCTCCCTTCTTCAATTGCAAATCCTCCAAGAAGCCTTCTCTGGCTCACTCTAATTCCTCCCTCCTCTCCCAAACACAGAGCACTTCCATATGTATCTTTAACCTGTGTTCTTTTCCCCTATCTGTAATTTATTTTAGTGTCTGCCTTCCTCATCAGACTGAAGCACTTTGAGAGCAAGGATGTCTTCTAATTCTATTTTATTCGTTCATTCATTCAATCGTATTTTTTGAGCGCTTACTATTTGCAGAGCACTGTACTAAGTGCTTGGAATGTACAATTTGGCAACAGATAGAGATAATCCCTGCCCAACAATGGGCTCACAGTCTACAATATTGGCACAGAGTAAAATTTCAATAAATGGCTTTGATTGAGAGAGAACCAAGCCAATTTATTATATTTTTGGCTATTTCCCTTGGTCCATAATTGAATTTCATATCTGTGCCTAATCCCATTGATATGATTTGGACTTTCTGTTCTTGAATCCTTTCTTCATCTCTCTCCAGTCATCACAATACAAGGAGAGAGGAAAAGAAAGGGGAAGGTAAGGAGGGTGAAACTGAGGGTCATGCTTCTTGGAGTAGGGAAATTATAACACAAACCATTTTTTTGAAGGAGGTCAGCACTTTATGGTTGTAGTTAACCAGCTTTGAAGAGAAATAGGATGTGTTCCTCTCTTCTGATACCTGTTTTAGGGATCCTTTGCTAAGTCAACTAAATGCCTGAGATCTTTCAATGTTGAGTTTGAAGTGGGAGAAATGCAGCAATTCGGACATAAAGTGCAATCGAATATTTCATTTCTGAATATAGAAAGAGGCCTCCAAAACTCACCTCAAGGTTCCCCCACACCTAACCATGAAGTTGTGATCAATCAAGAGTTAGAGGACACAATCACATGGTCAAAAAAATCTGCATTTGTAGGGGCAAGCACAATAATTACAAGCTGATCCCGAATGGATAAAGAGTGAGACATCAGGATATTCTGCTTTCAATTCTCTCTTGGTTTGAGTGACTAGCTAGACACATTTGCTCTGAACTTATTTTCATTTGAAACTGGATTTTTGCCTAACAGACTAGGGCATTAGCTCTAATTGTTTTGCAAAATTACTCCATAAGTAGAGGGAAATGATTTGATGCTTTGGCAGTTACCACCAATGGTTTAAAATCTTAACCTTAATGTCATATTAACATAAATGTATATGCAATTAGATTTTGCTGATTCCAGTTTCTTCTATGGTAGCACAGAAGTAAGCTAGAAAAAAAGTAATCCAGTTAATGTTTTTAAGGTTATTTGTGACCATTTTTCACTTCCATTTTTAGACACAAAACCCTTTAGTTTCAACCAGTTGATGGGTCTTTAATGAAACTTTAAATGGAAATTTTTCATCACCCTAAATCTTCAGAGCTTTTTAATCCTCTCTGTTTTCAATTCCGAATGGCAAATGTAACCCTTTTCTATCAGATCAATGGCTATGTAATAAAATCAGACAACTAAATGCAGTCAAAACTTTGATGGTGCTCACAACAGACAATGTACATGTTGCCCTCTTTTAATCAATGAAACAATCAATAGCATTTTCTTAGTACCTGCGTACAGGGCTTTGAACTCAGCACTTGGGAGGGTATAATATAAATTAGTATACGTGATCCATGACCGACTTGAGGGCATTCGATCAGCTCGCTCCCTCCTTCCTATTCTCATTCCTATCCCACTATAACTCAGTCTACATATTTCGCTCCTCTAAAACCAGTTTGTTCACCTCTTTCCTTTTTCTCCTGCCATAAACCCCCAGCTCGCATCCTCCTTCCTGCCATTCATTAATTCATTCAATAGCCTTTATTAATTCAATAGTATTTATCCAATAGTATTTATTGAGCACTTACTATGTGCAGAGCACTGTACTAAGCACTTGGAATGTACAAATCAGTAACAAATAGAGACAGTTCCTGCCGTTTGATGGGCTTACAGTCTAATCGGGGGAGGCGGACAGACAAGAACAATAGCAATAAATAGAATCTAGGGGATGAACATCTGATTAAAACAATAGCAAATAAATAGAATTAAGGTGATGTACATTTCATTAACAAAATAAATAGGGTCATGAGAATATATACAGTTGAGCAGATGAGTACAGTGCTGAGGGGATGGGAAGGGAGAGTGGGAGGAGCAGAGGGAAATGGGGAAATGCCATTCTCCCCAACCTATTTAATTTCCCTATTCAGTCATCTTTGTACTTATACAATCCATTCCCTCTTACTGCTTAACTCATCCCACACACTCTGTTTACCCATCCGTAATTTATTTTAATTTTGGTTTCCCATGCTCTTAGTACAGTGCTCTGCACAAAGTAAGGGCTCAATAAATATGGCCCTGGGAGTCAGAGGTCTTGAGTTCTAATTCCGGATCTGCCACTGTCAGCTGTATAACCTTGGACAAGTCACAGAACTTCTCTGTGCCTCCATTCCCTGATCTGCAAAATGGGTATTCAATACCTGTTCTCCTGCCCCCATGGGACTTATCTTGAATCTACTCCAGCTTTGCATATAGTAAGTGCATTGCTTTGCATATTCTAAGTGCTGAACAAATACAATTATTTATTCAATAGTATTTATTGAGCGCTTACTATGTGCAGAGCACTGTACTAAGCGCTTGGGATGAACAAGTCGGCAACAGATAGAGACAGTCCCTGCCGTTTGACGGGCTTACAGTCTAATCGGGGGAGACGGACAGACAAGAACAATGGCACTAAACAGCGTCAAGGGGAAGAACATCTCGTAAAAACAATGGCAACTAAATAGAATCAAGGCGATGTACAATTCATTAACAAAATAAATAGGGTAACGAAAATTATTATTTTATTCGATTAGTATTTTATTATCATTGACTGATTGTTTGGTGATCCCTGTCCCCAAGTATCTACCATCCAGTGGAGGAGCAGATACTTAAATTAAGATAGGAGGAAGTAATAGAGTGTATAAAATATGTACATAAGTGCTTCAGATGTTTAACCTGCAGATTTTGGATATTTAATACTTCCTTTTTCTGAAGAACAGCTCCTACTACCCCACATTTACTCACAAATCAACTGAGAAATTAATAAACACTCCTTAGTGAGGCAAACCCCTACCAACTCTATTTATAGTTTTTCTGTTGCTAAATTAAATGCTTTTGTTTGAGCTGGATTTTTCTGTCCTGAGTGTCATATCCTTTTCAACCTAAGTCATTAAGCCAATTAAATCTTCCAGTTCCTTGTAATCAAATGCTAAATATCTGTTTTTCATATCATGGCCCCTTTACAAACAGCTCTTTGTCATTTCATTATGCTGCTAGCATGAAAAAAATTTCCTTTTTTTTCTCTCCTCATTGAGGAAATGTTTCCAACTATGCAATAAAAGGAGACAGTAAAAATCAGAATCTCTAAACTTTTAGAAAGAGCATTATTTCATTTCATTTGAACTGATTACCACAGAGAAAATCAGTTATAGTGATTTTATGAGATTGTCATACCCACGACTACCATAATGCCCATTTTGGGGGGCCTAAAGGAATTGATTCCATATCTTTGGAGGGGGAAACCATTTAAAAGGGGCCAGTCAACTCTAGTTATCTGAAGATAATTAAAACGATACAGAGTCCCCAGTTCCGGGAACTTTGGAACATCAGAAACGCGGGCTTCACCTCAGAGGACCTGGGTTCTAGTCCCAGATCTGCCATTTGTTTACTGCTTGGCCTTGGACGGATCACTTGACTTCACTATATCTCGATTCCCTCACCTGTAAAAAAGGGATTTAATTCGTGCTTTCCCTTCTACTTAGGCTGTGAGCCCCATGAAGGGTAGGTATTGGATCCAAACTAATTAGCCCATTTCTACCCATCACTTGTCTGCCGTGTGACTGTGAGCAAGTCACTTCACTTCTCTGAGCCTCAGTTACCTCACCTGTAAAATGGGGATTAAGACTGTGAACCCCATGTGGGACAGGGACTGTGTCCAACCTGATTTACTTGTGCCCACCCCAGTGCTTAGTACAGTGCCAGGCACATAGGAAATGCTTAACAAATAACACAATTACTATTAATATTATTACTATCCCAGCACCTAAGAGACTTGACACATAGTAAGAGCTTAACAAATACCTGTAACTTGAAAATCCAAAGCTTTCTCCCTCACCTACTTGACAAGACATTTGTATCCAGTGACTAGATTTTTTTCCTTTTTACCCATGTGGCAACAGAGGGAAGAGAAAAATCTAAGTAGAATAGAAAAAAAAAGAATTGATTTGCTTTTTTCACCTAGGAAACTTCAAGAGAACCAAGACATAAATACTCCAAAAACCCATGTGAAAAATGTGAAAGTTTAAATGGAGAGTTTCTCACCCAAAAGTGTGTCTTCTAAGGAGGAAAAACTTTGAAAAGCTGTGATGCACTTTGGAAATGAGAACATTTCTGAATCTTGACTCACAGTGCCTAGGAAAGAGCTCTCATCAGAGTGCGTTCAGTGATGACTGAAGATTGCAAAACTCAAGATCTTCTGACATTTCTGGGACCACCCAGCACAGCAAATGGGGAATGGGGCAAGATTTGGGGGCAGAAAATCTTTAATACTTTCTGCCAATCAGGTTGGCATGCTGATGTCAGGATTTATAAGTTAGGACTCCCTAGTATTCAATTTGTCTGCAAAGACAGATCTCCATTAATGCACTCGGCTATGCCATAATGCATGATGGTCTAGTGGAAAGAACATGGTCCTGGGAGTCAGAAGACCTAGTTTTTAATCCTGACCACCATTAATGTGCCATGTGACCCTGGGCAAGTCACATAACTTCTCAGTGCCTCAGTTTCCTCATTTGAAAAATGGTGATTAAATACCAGTTCTTGCTCTCTCTCAGACTGTGAGCCCCATATAGATCAATATTCTGTCCAATCTGTTTATTTTGCATTGTAATGGTAGTATTTATTAAGCATGTACTGTGTGCCAAGCACTGTATTAAAGTCTGGGGTAGATAAAAGATAATCAGTCCAGTAGTGGAGCAGGGAAAATGTCTACCAACTCTGTTGTATTGTATCTTCCAAACACCTAGTGCAGTGCTCTGCACACAGTAAGTGTCTAGTAGATATCACTGATTGATTGATTGTCAAATAACAAGTTCTTAACAAATACCCACGTCAATATACATTTGTCTAGAAAGGGATTCGTGGATTAAGGGATGTTCTTCTGACAACATGAGCCCGTTTGGGTTTGGGCTGAGCATGCCACGTTATTAAAAAAAAAACCTCCATGTGGGTGTGGGTATGGATGTGTGTGCGTGCACATGCTTGAGATTTTGGAAGCCACTATGGAAGGTGGTGAAGCAGTGTGACTTAGTGGAAAAGAACCTCGGGCCTGGAAATCCAAGGACAGCATTATCATCAGTGGTATTTATTGAGTGCTTACTATGTGCTGAGCACTATACTAAGCATTTTGGCATTTCTAATCCCAGCTTCACCACTTGCCTTTATGTGATCTTGGGCAAGTCACTTAACTTTTCTGTGCCTCAGATTCCTTATCTGTAAAATGGGAATTCAATACCTGTTCTCCCTCCTACTTGAACTGTGAGCCCCACTTGGGACCTGGTTATCTCGTATCTACTCCAGCATTTATAACAGAGCTTGACACAGTAAGGGCTTAAGAAATACCTTAATAATAATAAAAGGTTTCATGAGGACAAAATCTTCCCATTACAGCAGAAGGTGTTTTAGTCTGGTGCCTAATTTAGGTTTGCTTCAGATATCAATCATTCAGTCTGTGTTTCAATTTCAAGCAGTGAATTTGAACAATCCATTTTCAACGAGGTGTATGCCATGTTCCATTCCAAAAAAATTCCTGATTTGAAATGTTGGTCTTCCTTATGATTTCCATTTTCTTTTATGGTCCATTTAATTCATGCAATGGAGAAATTATATTTGCTTTCCATTAAACTGCCTTCACTCAGGTTTTAGGGGCCATAAATCCAAGTACATAGGATGCCATCTGAAACAAACATATTCTAAACTAAAATGTGATAGAAGGCTGAGTGTGTTTTTTAATCTACATCCCTTACAAACCCAGCATTCAAATGAGGGAGTGATAGAGACTGTAAGCTTGTTGTGGGCAGGCAATGTGTCAATTTATTGTTATATTGTACTCTCCCAAGCACTTAGTACAGTGCTCTGCACACAGTAAGCACTCAATAAATATGATTGAGTGAATGAATGAATCTTTAAGGGAATTTTTAATGCCTCTACTAATTTATCTCAGGCAAAGAATGATAATTTTGGGTTGATTCTAAGCTCCTTGAGTGCAAGGGTCATGTCTAGTACCGCTATTTTATTCACCCAAGGGTTTGGTACATTTCAGGTGTTCAACCAATTGCTTTTCAGCGAGGCTTAGTGGAAAGAGCACAGATTTGGGAGTCAGAGGTCGAGGGTTCCAATCCCGGCTCCACCACTTGTCAGCTGTGTGACTTTGGTCAAGTCACCTAAATTCTCTGTGCCTCAGTCACCTCATCTGTAAAATGGGGATTAAGACTGTGAGCCCCACGTGGGACAACCTGATTATGATGTATCTATCCCAGCGCATAGAACAGTGCTTGAGACATAGTAAGCACTTAATAAATTCCATCATTATTTTCATTCATTCAATCATATTTTTTTGAGTACTTACTGTGTGCAGAGCATTGTCCTAAACACTTGGAAGAGTACAATATAATAACGGACAAATTCCCTGCCCACAATGAGCTTACAGTCTGGGAGGTGAGGGAGAGACAGACAGTAAGATGAATAAATAAATGACAGATATGTACATAAGTGCTGTGGGACTGGGATGGGGGAAGAATGAAGAGAGCAAATCAGGTATACAGAGAAGGGAGTGGGAGAAGAGGAAAGGAGAGATTAGTCAGGGAAGGCCTCTTGGAGGAGATGTGCCTTCAACAAGGCTTTGAAGTAGAGAAGTTCAAGGTTTATCATTCATACAGAATCCATAGAGTTGAATCACTGGGAATATGAAATGTTTCTTAGTGTTATAATGTATGCCAGTGGTGGTCCCCTTATAGACTCTAAGCTGATTGTGGGCAGGGAATGTGTCTGTTATTTTGTTGTATTGTACTCTCCCAAGCACTTAGTACTTGCATTTGCAGAGCCCTGTACTAAGTGCCTGGGAGGTGAGCCTTCTGTAGGGCTTTTAAGTGGGGAACGTTCAATAAATAATGATGATGCTTTTTGTTAAGCACTTACTGTGTGCCAAGCACTATTCTGAGCACTGCGGTAGATAAAAGGTGATCAGGTTGTCCCATGTGGGGCTCACAGTCTTAATCCCCATTTTACAGATGAGGTAACTGAGGCACAGAGAAGTGAAGTGGCTTGCCCAAATAATGATGGTATTTATTAAATGCTTATTATGTACCAAGCACTTATGATTGACTGACTGCCTGATGCCATCAAGCTAGAAAAGAGGGCTGGGAAATCAATATCGGTAGCAGTACATACCTATCTAAACAATCTGCCAACCAACCACTCTTCCCCCGTTCAAAGCCCTTCGGAAGGTGCACCTCCTCCAAGGGGCCTTCCCCAGACTAAGCCCCCCTTTTCCTCAGCTCCCCCTCCCTTCTGCATCACTTCAACTCACTCCCTTTGCTCTTCCCCCCGCCTTCTCCCCACAGCACTTACGTATATATCTATAATTCTATTTATTTATATTGATGTATGTTAATTGTTTTGATGTGCATATATCTATAATTCTATTTATTTATATTGTTGCCTGTTTACTTGTTTTGATGTCTCTCTCCCCGGCTCTAGACCGTAAGCCCAGCGTGGGCATAGATTGTCTCTCTTTATTGCTGAATTGTACTTTCCAAGGGCTTAGTACAGTGCCCTGCACAAAGGAAGTGCTCCGGAAATACGATTGAATGAATGAATGAATGAATGAATGAATGAATGAATGAATGAACGAACGAATGAACGCCTATGTTTCCCCACAGCTTGCTGCCCCTCTCGTCTACACCCCACTCCCACACCTAGCTCGGGGTGGCAGGTCGATTAGTCCCAGATTTCAGAGAGACCACACTGGCAGCCGGTGGGTCTCAGGCTTTTCGGTCATGGCGGGGGCAGGCGGCCCACATCTTAAGGGTCGATCAATCAATCATAGTTATTGACCACTTACAGTTCACTGAAATAAGTGTTTGGTAAAGTACAGCAGAGTTGTTTGACACATTCCCCACTGACAAGAAGCCCAAGGTATAGGATACAATGAAGCATCAGCAGCTGGCCTCTTTCCTCCCCACCATCAATCAATGGCATTTATTGAGTACTTACTGTGTGTAGAACACTGTATTAAGGGCTTGGGAGAGAATAATGCAACTGAGTTGGTAGGTACCAACCCAGCCCTCAAGGAGCTGAGAAGCACCATGGTCTAATGGAAAAAGCATGGGCCTGGGGAGTCAGAAGAACTGGATTCTAAACCCCTATCCAACATCGGCTGCTTGACCTTGCACAACTGACTTAAGTTTCCGGTGCCTCAATTTCCTAACAGGTAAAATGAAGATTCAATAGCTGTTCTCCTTCCTACATAGCCTGAGAGTCCCACAGAGAGTGTGTTTGACCTGATTGTCTTAAATCTACTCTCTCTTTTCCTTTTCTTCAACTCCCTTCTGCATCATCACCCTGAGTTGTTCCCTTTATATATCCCCCCTCCAGCCTCACAGCACTCTTGTACATATATGTGATTTATTTATATTAATGTCGGTCTCCACCTCTAGAATGTAAACTCACTGTAGTCAGGGAATGTGTTTGTTATATTATTATATTGTATTCCCCCAATTACTGTGTACAGTGGTCAACACACAGTAAGCACTCAATAAATATGATTAACTGACTGGCTGACTACAGTTCTTGGCACTTTATTACTAAAGGGCTTACAGTCTAATGGCCTCTGTGGTTACCCTCCTCCAAAGCTTGTGGCTGCTGGAACAATTGCCCAAATCATATACCACAACCCTTAATCAGGGCTCTAGACAAGGACCTTCAGGGTCAAGCAGTCAATCAATCAAGGATATCTGGCAGCACGGCCTAATGAGTCAGGCCTGGGAGTCAGAAGGATCTGGCCTTTAATCCCGACTCCACCACACGCCTGCTGTGTGACCTTGGGTAAGTCACTTCACTTCTCTGGACCTCAGTTACCTCATCTGTAAAATAGGGATGAAATGTGTGAGCCCCATGTGGGACAGGGACTGTGTCCAACCCGATCTCCTGTTACCTATCCCAGCACTTAGTACAGTGCCTAGCTCATAGTAAGCACCTAACAATTACCACAGTGATAATTATTGTTATTATTAAGGGTTTACCATGTGCTGAACACTGTAATAATTTCTTGGGAAAGAAGAATGCAGTTGAGTTGTTAAGCACTTACTCTGTGTCGGGCACTCTTCTAAAGTACTGGGATAGATATAAGCAGATCAGACACAGTCCCTGTCCCACATGGGGCTCACCATCTGTTCACCCATTTGTACTCTCCCAAGCATTTAGTACAATGCTTTGCATACAATAAGCACTCTATGATTGAATGAATAAATGAAAGAACCATCTAAGTAGGGGGGAGAACAGGCATTGAATCCCCATTTTACAAATGATTTCACTGAATGGCCTCCAGTATCAGGATGCTTGGTCACTCAAAGCTTGTGGAGATGGTCATATTGCCCTAAGGCGAGTTTCTTCATGCTGAGCTTCTGATAGACCTGTGAGTGAGCATGACTGGCAGCTCAGACACTCACATCAGGGTTCCTATGGCAGTTTTAGAAACAGCCCTAAAGTCTGCTTGACTATGGGTCAAACACTGCACTGGGGTAGATACAAGTTAATAATAATAATAATGATGGTATTTCTTCAGTGCTTACTATGGGCTGAGCACTGTTCTAAGTGCTGGGGGAGATACAAGGTAACCAGGTTGTCCCACGTGGGGCTCACAGTCTTAATCCCCATTTTACAGATGAGGTAACTGAGGCACATAGGATTTAGGTGACTTGCCCAAAGTCACACAGCTGGCAAGTGGCAGAGCCGGGATTAGAACCCATGACCACTGACTCCCAAGTCCGTGCTCTCTCCACAAAGCCAAACTGCTTTTCTCACAGTTAATCAGGTCAGACACAGTCTCTATCCCACACAGGGCTCATAGTCTAAGTAGGAGGGAGAAGAGGTATTAAATGTCCACTGTACAGATAAGGAGGCTGAGGCATGGAGAAGTTAAGTGACTTGCCCAAGGTCACCCAGGTCCTCTGACTCCCGGGCCTGTGCTCTTTCCACTAGACTATGCTGCTCCTTAACATACCAAATTGATAGTTGTAGAGTTTACTGAAGGGATACTAAGGTTTAGTAATTATTCAGGAAATTCAAAATGAAAAGAGCATGGCTCTGCCACTTATCTGCCACGGAACTGAAACAGCATAGCCGAGTGGATAGAACATGGGTTTGGGAGTCAGAAAGGCCTGGGTTCTAATCCTGATCCTCCACCTGTCAGCAATCTTATCTTGGGCAAGTCACCTAACTTCTCTGCACCTCAGTTACTTCATATGTAAAACGGGCATTAAGGCCATGAGCCCAGTGTGGGACAGGGACTGTGTCTTACCCCATTTGCTTGTGTCTACCCCAGTGCTTAGTACAGTGTCTGGTGCATAGTAAGTGCTTAACAGATTCCACAGTTATTATTTTGGTTGTTATTGTTATGTGACCTTGGGCAAATCACTTAAAATTCTCTATAAAATGGGGATTCAACATCTGGTCTCCCCACCACTTCAACTGTAAGCTCCAGATGGGACAGAAACTGATCTGATTATCTTGCCTCTACCCCACCACTTGCCACACAGTAAACCCTTAATGAATATAGGTATTGGTAGAATCATGAGAAAATACACATTCTGATACTGTCGATGATTATTTTTCAAAGTGTGATTTCTGAAAGAATTTTTTTATTCTACTTCCAATTCTAGAAACTGTCTACTCAAAACCTCTCCACTCTAGGTTGTGAAGAACAAGGGAAATGGGGCTGAAAATGTTTTCTATAGAGCCATCTGGATTTCCTTCTTCTGTTTTTGTCACTTACTTTCTCAATTCCCTAAACAAATTCAAGTCCCTCCTTCCCTTTGTTTTCTCCCTTTCAATTTCTCAGAGTTTGTCAACATTAGCAGAGGGAGGAGGAGAGTAGTGGGAATTTTTCACATAATCTCTGCCATCTCAGAAAGGGAGGTTTTTCAGGTGATGATTTATTGACACTGAGATAAATCCCTAATAATAATGATCACAATAATCTTGGTATTCCTTAAGCACTTACTCTGTGCTAAGCCCTGGGGTAAACAAAAGATATTCATAAGAGCACAGTCCCTGTCGCATATGGGGCTCAAAATCTAAGGATGAAGGAGCACAAGTATTTAATCTTCATTTCAAAGATGAAAAAAACTGAGACTGAGAAGTGAAGTGAGTTGTCCAAGGTCACATAGCGGGCAAGTGGAGGAGCGGGGATTAAAAAGTAGGTCTCCTAACTCCTAGTTTGATGCTTTTTTCCACTAGGCCACATGGCTTCTCTGTACCTATATATCAATCAGTGGTATTTAGTGCTTATTGTCTCCAGAGCACTGCACTGTTGAGAGAACACAATAGAGTAGGTAGACACAATCCCTGCCCTCAAGGAGTTTACAATCAAAAAATGTCATGACAGAGAATCTCTTCCAAACTTGAACTCTGGGCACCTGAAAATGTAGCAGTCTGTATTTTCCCTGATCCTTTAGCATTTAGGTAAGCACTTCTCAGCCACTAATGGTTAAGGGGGAGGGGAGGAATGTGTTTAAATCAGTCAGTAGTTCATGCACTTGAGCTATTTTTGCCGAAAGTGGTGAAGATTTGCACTAAAACATCCTCATTCTCTCTCCGGGTCCAACTGTGCATAACGAGATGGCTGGCATAGAAAGCAGGCGCAGTCTTTGTCCACGGAACAAAATATCTCTGAGACATCTCATGGACCACTAGACTCATGCCTCTGCCTAACTTGAGATGACACAATAGAAACACAATCTGTCTTTGCCTAATTTAAACAAAATCCTTTGCAGAATCGCAGAGTCTACTGACTTCCTCTGTGTGTCTCATTCAGTTTGTTGACTTTTGTAGTGTTATGACATTACTCTTTTTTCCAGGGTCATTTTACTGAGATTAAATATTGCTATGTTCACACATTTTGGTGCATTTCTGACTGAACTTCTTTTGTCTTGTGTTTGCCTAAATGGCTGGCATTATGCTAGAAAAATATGCAGACAAAAATGTGCTATTATGAAGCCAATGAACTCTCTAACATAATGAAGAAAAGTTCATTTTCAATCACTTTTCATTAGGTGTTGATCATTTCCTGCCAAACATACAGGCATAGCTTTGGTCCTTATGAAATCTTTTGGAAAACATCTTAGCAATCACATAAAAACACCACACATCTGATGGCAAGGTTGAAACAGGGTCTGTATCATGTTGGTCAGCTTGCTCAGGTTTCATCTGGTTGAAGATAATTAGCAGCTAGGTTTAACTGAGTCTTCAGGGGGACTCAGAATTTCAGATCCTGTCCCAAGTTCCTACAGATGCTCTAGATTTCTTAGGCTTGAGAAATTGTATTGGAGGACTTTTGAAAGACCCCCGCTATCTGGCCAGACTAAAATAATACAACCAGTTTCCTGTTGGTCAGGAAATAGCAAGAGAACAGTCGTTCCTGGGATGTTCGCCAGTTTGGCTTAGCTCTGACCAGAGTTTAACATGCAAAAACATAGGACAGTCCAGAGAGAAATGAAGCAAAGAGCCAAATTGACTCAGTGAAAGGTAACACTGGAGAAAAGCATTAGGTTGGAGGATGTGAGGACAAAATAAGAATGTTGCCCAAAGCTCTCACCTATTATTGACCCTAAATGCAGATTTAAAGGAACTGAAGGTGATTGTGAGAAGAATTAAGAAGAAAAGAACTCTGCTCATCTTGGAAGACATTCATCTTCTGCTCCCATAATGG
The DNA here is from genome assembly GCF_004115215.2 of Ornithorhynchus anatinus. Classification (NCBI taxonomy): domain Eukaryota; kingdom Metazoa; phylum Chordata; class Mammalia; order Monotremata; family Ornithorhynchidae; genus Ornithorhynchus; species Ornithorhynchus anatinus. The sequence continues at coordinate 60,442,700 of NC_041735.1, read as the reverse complement.
TCTAAACACAGATGTTCCTGAGTCCTCCAAATCAATCAATCATATTTATTGAGGGCTTACTGTGTGTAGAAGACCATACTAAGCACTTGGGAAAGTAAAATATAACAATATAGTAGAACTGATAGACACATTCCCTGCCCATAGTTACTTTTAGAGAGAATAATATTTTTATGATATTCATTAAGCACTTGACTATGTGCCAGACACTGTACTAAATGCTAAGGGAGATGTAAGCTAATCAGGTTGGACACAGTCCATGTCCCACATGGGGCTCACAGTCTTAATCTTAATTGTACAGAAAAGGTTACTGAGCCCAGAGAGGTGTAGTTACTTGCCTAAAGTTACACAACAGACAAGTGGCACAGCCAGAATTAGATCCCGAGTCCTTCTGACTCCAAAGCCTGTGCTCTATCCCTAGGCCATGCTCCAAATACAAGTAAAACTTTGATCTGCCGGGAACCTTAAAAATGGCAGAAATGAAAGAATGGGTAAAGTTTGAGAGAGCAACTATGCCCAAATTGTCACTTGCTATTAAAGCCCTTTGAATTTCCACTAGAATAAAAGCTCCATGAGGGCAGGAATCAAGACTACTAACTCTACTGTATTCTCCTAAGCACTTAGTACAGTGTTCTGCACAGAGTAAGACCTCAGTAAATATGATAGATTGATTGAATCCAAGATGATTGAATTTTTTGACACCTGAGCTCCCTTCTCAATTCCAAGATATGTGAAGGAGAAGTCCCGGCTAGCATTGGCAAAGTCTTCTCCAAGTAGGGCCCACTCTAAGTGCATCATTTACTTCAGAAATATTAAAATGTATGGAAAAACATGGAAATAGAACAGTTCAAAGACACCTTTTGGGTCTCTCCCAGTCCTGGAGTGTTAAAACTGGGAGGATGACTGTCATCCAGGGAACAGGACATAGGTCAGCATGAACCTCAGTGGCTAACCTGGCTAGTAGCCATCTGCTGTGCAGACTAGCTGGAAATCTCTGGAATTGGCTAGAGTGCCTTTCATCCAGACTTTGTTCAAATCCCATTTGGCCAATCGTTGTTTACCTTGGGATTTGATTAAAAGTCCTGAAGTGGGTAGAACTGAAAATAAAAAAACAAGTAAAAAATACCACTTGAATACGCTGCCCTTCTAAATCTGCACTCTTGCAACAATCTCTCTGGCTTCCATCTCTCTGCTTTTCCCTCACAGATGGCTTTGCTGATCAAGACCTTCAATTTGATAATATTCAGACAAACCACCCAAGCAGATTGAAGGTACCTGTAACAACACATATTGGTATCAGAGATTTCAAAGCCACGCTACTGGGGGAGGTTGGGGAAAAAAGACATCGGAACAGATGATAGCTTTTATGTTCCATTTTAGACTACTATGCTTTTCTTGAGTTGTTTGAGGTGTTATTTATAGTTGCAATTCACTTCTGTAGTGCCTCTGTGTTCGTTTCTTTCAGAAACCATTATCTAATCAGTTCGATTATATATCCTTTGAAAAAGAAAACAACCCTATAAAGGGATGAAAGAACAGAGACACAGAGAGAAGTCAATGAGTCGGAGATAAATTTGTTTCAGTTCCCTCTTTCCAACTAGGTAAAGCACGATCTCTGGATGGCTCCTCCTTCTCTTCCCTCTCCCTCACCCTACAAAGTGGAATTCTTCTCTAAGTTGGCATGTTTCAGACTTCCTGTTATCCACCGAGGTGGAGGTTTCCTCCTAACCTGGTCCCTGACCCCGAGGGCATGGGGTAGGTCAGGGGGTGTGCCCCTAAGAGTATCTTGGCCTAGGACTCTCTCTGATTCTAGACTGTAAGCTCGTTGTGGGCAGGGAATGTGTCTATTGTATTGTACTCTCCCAAGCACTTAGTACAGTGTTCTGCCCACAGTAAAGTCTCAATAAATATGATTGAATGAATTCTTGGATTGACCTCCAAACCTAGCCATCTTACTGGGGACTCTGCACTGCTCTTATCTCAATGCAATACTGCAACAGCAATAATAATAATAATCATGGTATTTGATAATCATCTACTATGTGTTGAACTCTGTGCTAAGCGAGGGAATGTAAAATGCAAGATAATCAGATTGGATTGATACAATCCATGAATCATATTTATTGAGTGCTTACTTTATGCAGAGCACTGTATAAAGTGCTTGGGTGAGTAATAATAACAATAATAATAACGATAGCATTTGTTAAGCGCTTACTATGTGCCAAGCACTGTTCTAAGTGCTGGGGGAGATTCAAGATAATCAGATTGTCCCATGTGGGGCTCACAGTCTTAATCACCATTTTACAAATAAGGGAACTGAGGCACAGAGAAGTTAAGAAAAAAATAAGAAGCCCAAAGTCACACAGCTGGCAAGTGATGGAATCGGAATTAGATCCCACGACCTCTGAGTCCCAAGCCCATGCTCTTCCCACTGAGCAACGCTGCTTCTCTGTGTACAACACAACAATATAACAGACACATTCCCTTCCCACAACGAGTTTACAGCCTAGACACTTAAGTGCATAACCTCCTTTTCCTTCCTCCTCCTCTCTTTAATTTATTTTAATGCCTGTCATCCTTGTTAGATTGCAAATTCCTTCAGGCCAGGGATCAGAACTACTAATTTTAATGTGTGCTCCCAGCATTTAGTACAATGTCCGGCACACAGTATGTGCATAACAGATATTATAGATTGACCTTGCTAGAATGAAAGTTTATTGCCAGCATTCAATCATTTTTATTTATATTTATTATACCATCGTGAGCAGAGACTATATCTGCTATATTGTTATATTGTACTCTACCAAGTGCTTAGTGCAGCATTCTTCACATGATAGGCACTCAATAAATACAATTGATGGATTGACTGATTAGCGTTCCTCAAAGGAATCAAATCCGAAGAGGCTATTTTCCTGTTACTGGCCAGTGTTGCTTTTGCTACTGCGTGTTGAATCCCTAATCCAGGGTTTTAGGAATATTTCTTCCATGTTCAGCAAGCTGCCCGGCAGGCAAAAAAAAAACAAATAGGGCCCGTTCTTTCCAGGTGCATAAACAACTTCTTGGCTATGAGGTAGGCATTTTTGGAAACCATGAACTCTTCAGCCTATAGATACCATTTGGGACACTCACTGGAGAAACAATTTACTGAATGTTACCCTAGTGGCTTGACAGGGTTATTATTAATGGAATTCCACAAATGTATGTTAAGCACTTTTGAAGTTGCTTATTCATTCAATAAAGTAGATCCAATGAGAAAAACTCAGAGCAAATAGCATAGTCTGAATCGTCCTTGCAAACAGTTTCCCAGAAATATTAAGTCTGTTCATGTGGTATTCAGTTCACCAATTTCAACTGACCCAATCCATATTTAAGAATTCCACTTCTGCCCCACCCCTTCAGTCTCGCTGTCTCCTTCTCTCCCCCCCCACCCATTTTTGGAGGTGAAACAGGTCACCAACTGGGAGAGACTCAAGACACCATCCACCAGCAGTGGGAGAAGAGCTGATGATATCTGGACAGTCTAGTTTTCAGGTAGGTTAGTTAGGGAGATGACAAGATTGATGTCGACTTGCTCACTTTCCTGACCCATCCAAAAGTTAGAGGTAGATTGTGGGAACAAGGAGAAAGAGGCTCCCAAATTGAGCTCCCTATCCCACGGGCATATTCCAAACATTATAGCACACTAGCAATTCCTGAAATATAGTCATTTAATATTCCCCCTTCAGGTTCTCACTAACAGAGATTCTTAAGGAAAAGTTCAAGACAACGGAAAGACAAAGAAAAGGGTGATATTGAATTTCTCACTTGGCATGGCCAAATTTATAGTTGATCCACTGCCCAATTTATTTTAAGCCCCTAGGCGTGTAGGGTAACGTGTATTTTCATGATTCGGTTAAACTAACTACCATAGCAGGTGGTGCAGATGTCTGTGCCTTAAGCAGCATAATGTTATAAACAGATCACCTTCAAGAAGTGTCACAGTCAAAAAGATTAGTTGAATGAAATAATTCGAAGGAATGAATAAAATTATTTTGCATATTTTTCTTCAGAAATATTTGTCAGTGCGCTTGACGAAGAAACAACAAAGAATGAATCAATCTAAAAGCATAAGATTGGCCTAAATGACTTTTTTGATTTCTCTGCCAAGTTTCAAATTTATTTCAAATTTAAATAGTATTTGAGGTGGTTAGTACATATTGAACACTCATTAGGTGCTCAATACACCACTTAGAAAGTACAAAAGCATCACATTCCCTGCCCACAAGGAGCTTACTTTCAAATAAGGCAAATACTTTATTTCACATTGAAATAAAAATGGACTATGAAAAAGCTCATGTAATCCCTAATGCACAGATTTAATTTAGGGAACGGCCATGGTCAAGCACAATATACATCCGACTAGGAAAAACTTTGCATGAAGAAAAAACAAATGTTCTCAATTTGTTCTGCAAAATATCACTGACACATTTTCCCTAAAACATATTTTATGAAGCCATTAATTTGGGCTGCTGTCAAGGCTGACATTTTATTACATTCAGAAACAGCAGCTCTTGTGTCTTCTAATTACAATGTCATCATTGACCTAGTTGAAAAGCAAATCTGAGCAACACTCATTGTGAGTCACAGAACTCAGCTTTCCATCAGCCAGGCCAGGCTGATTTTTCTTGTAGACTCAGGAAGAAGGGAAGGGAGAGAGGACATTTGATATATTCTTTTTAGAAAATAATACACATTTTAAAAATCAATCAGTAGTATTTATTGAGTGCTTATTGGATGAAGAGCTGTGTACTAGGGAAGTAGTGTGTCCTAGTGGATAGAGCATGGGACTAGGAGGCAGAAGAACCTGAGTTCTGATCTTGGCTCTGCCATTTGTCCGCTGTGTGACCTTGGGCAAGTCACTTTGCTGTGCTTCAGTTACCTCATCTAGAAAATAGGGATAAGATCGGAAGCCCTGTGTGGGACAGGAACTGCGTCAAAACTGATTAGCTTGTAAGCTGATAGAAGCTTAGTATAGTGCTCTGCACACAGTAAGTGCTCAATAAATACAATTGAATGACTGAATTAGCTTGAATCTACCCAGCACTTAGAACAGTGCTTGACACAGAGTAAGCGAATAACAAATATCATCATTATTTTCATATTTAAACTGAAACACATTAACATATCTTTACCTCTAAACTGTGCTGCTATTGAAGAATAATAATAAAAATAGTAGTAATAATAACAATAATAATAATTGTTAAGTCCTTACTAAGTGCCAACTTCAGGGGTAGACACAAGATAATCAGATTGGACACATTCCCTGTCCCACATGGGGCTCACAGTGTAAGGGAGAGGGAAAACAGACTTTTCATTCCCACATTAATAATAATAATAATATTGATAATGGTATTTGTTGAACACTTACTATGCATCATGCACTGTTCAGATGCTGGGGTAAATACAAAATAATCAGGTTGGACACAGTCCCTGTCCCACATGGGGCTCACAGTCTTAATCCCCGTTTTACAGATGAGGTGACTGAGGCACAGAGAAGCAAAGTGACTTGCTCAAGATCATACAGCAGACAAGTGGCAGAGTCTGGATTAGAACCCAGATCCTTCTGATTTCCAGGCCCATGCTCTATCCACTAGGTCATGCTGCTTCCCACGGGGCAACAGAGTCACAAAAAAGTTGTGAGTTGCCAAAAGCCTCACGGCAGGCAAGTAGCAAAGTTGGGATTAGAACTCTGGGCTCCTGACTGCCTGGCATGTACCCTTTACACTAGGCCAAGCTACTTCCCATCTTCCTTGGAACAGGGAGCCTGTCATCTACCTCTATTGTACTCTCTCAAGCCGGTGTTCTGCACAAAGTAGAGCACAGGGTCCATGGGAGCAGGAATCATGTCAGTAATTCTACTGTCTCTCCCAAATGTCTAGTATAGTGCTCAATTAGTAGTCATGATCCATCAGCAGTGAAATCTTAAGGAAAAACCGGAATGGAAAGTCAACGCTTCCTCTCTTGCAAGGAAGTAGAATCCCAGGCGAGCCATAGATCTGTGATCGTGAAGGGCAGAGTAAGAGAGAACAAAGTTCTTCTCTCCCCAGGCTCTGCCAACTTTGCTGATAAAGAATTTGCAGTCATTATGACACCTATCAAGAGCACAAATTCCATTTACCTATTATGTTGTTTTTAACAAAACACAAAGATAAGCATTTTGGGAGAGGAAAAAAAAGGCTATACCAATACAGCTGCTGCCTGAACTGTTCTCATAAATTAAATCAAATATTTCAGCCAGGAAATGCGGTTAGCAGAAACCAGCCCTAAGGAGCCACAGATGTCACCCCTACTGGATATTTTCTCAAAGGGAGAGATTACTCTTCTCAGCAGAATTAAACATTTTTCAGAACACTTTGGCATAGACCTGCAGAATGTAGATTAGAGACCCAGGGATATAAAGGATTCAGCAGGGAATGATGTTTCTTGCACACACCCCAATACCTGCACTCTGTGGTTTTTAAAGCAGTGGGTAAATGACGCTTAACCATGAAGCTTCGTGCTGGAATGACTCCCATGATGAGCTGAGCCAGCCAAAGCTGATGTTACCACAGTGAATTCTATTTCTAGATGCAGTCAGTGCTTTCCATGTTTTACTGTGCAATTTCAGGTGATGGACCTTCACGGCCTCACATCATTAAAGAGCTGTTCACTCTTTAGTTATGGTTGGGATGCAAGGTGGGTAAGGGCTGAAATGATTGGAATTATTGTCAGGGAATCCATTTTATGGACTAAAAAAGTGCATCCTGAAATGCAGATAGATGTTTCTGTTTAACACTAAAATCGTGGAATCACTTTCAAACAACCTCCTGTCGTGAAGGATGTTAATCCCATCATTGATCATTAACACTGATGTCTTTCATCTTATCTTCTGTGCTCTGCTTAGATTTCATGCCATATATCCTTATGTTGAAACCATTATTTCTTGGTTAAGACTTTTCCTCTTGATATGGCTTCTCTTAAAAGCTGAGTCCAGTGCTCTGCAATGAGTAAGAGCTCAATAAATGCCATATCGACTGAACCTTCTTCACCCTCTCCACCCAGACCTGCACTTGAGTAAATGGGAATAATAGTTACGGTATTCATTAAATGTTAAAACACTGGGACAGGTAATTAGATTGGACACAATCCCTGTTGCCCAGGTGAGTCACGGTCTACGGGGGAGGGGAGGAGAACAGTGTTTTCAGAAGAGGAAACTGAGGCATGGAGACTTTCAATGACTTGCCCTAGGTCATTCAAAATGCAAGTGGCGGAGCCAGGGCTAAAATCAGTTTCCTAAATCTGTGCTATTTACCCTTGGCCATCCTCAGATAGTAAACTCATACACATAGCACAGGAAGCAGGATGGTTTATCCCTGCAAACTAATGGGCATGGCTATTTTTGGATGAAGATACTTTTTCAGTAATTAAATTGGTTTGGGACCCAGTCTGCACGGGGAAAATTTAGTCTTCCGTGTCAACTTATTAGCTAGGGTGAGCCAGACTGTCAGATTCGACAGGTTTGGAGTCATGAACCACAAGGCGTGTATATGAGCATGCCCCACTGCTCTGATGGGAAGATTTTCCTCCCTCCTATCCTTTCATTCATCCCACTTTGCTCTGACCAAAGAATGCAAGGTTCTGTCCAGACAATCCTATACCTGAAAAGAGACCCTCAATCAGAGAGTGAAGGATTCTTATGGGATTCCTGATACCAAATGTGAGTTGAAAGACCACAGCCTTTTCCCTCTGATGAGGGTCTCTCATGCCCATGGAAGGAGATGGATATCCCCCTTTTTTTAAAAAGTTATTTGTTAAGCACTTACCATGTAACCAGGCACAGAACTAGGCACTGGGGAAGATACAAACTAATCATGTTAGACATAGTCCATGTTCCACATGGGGCATAGAGTCTTAATCCCCATTTTACAGATAAGGCAGTTTAGGCACTGAGAAGTGAAGTGACTTTCCCAACGTCACACAGCAGACTAGTAGTGGAGCTGGGATTAAAACCCAGGTCCTTCTGACTTCGAGGCCTATGCTCTGTCCACAGAGACCCTCCTTTCCCAACCCAGCAATTAATAAATCATTGTGAGCCTGGTGTGGGCGGGGATTGTCTCTCTTAGTTGCTGAATTGTACTTTCCAAGTGCTTAGTACAGTGCTCTGCACGAAGTAAGCTCTCAGTAAATATGACTGAATGAATAAATGAATGGTATTTATTAAGTGCTTACTGTGTGCAGAATAATCAATCAATTGCATTTGTTGGATGCTGATTATGTGTGAAACACTGTACTAAGCGCTTGGGCAGGCACAATATAATAGATTTGGTAGGCATACTCCCTGCTCACAAGGAGTTTACAGTCTAGAGGAGTTAACATGATAATAATACCAATAATAACAATTCATTAAAGCTCTTACTTTGTGCCATTTGCTGAGCTAAGTGCTGGGGTAGTCACTGCCCTACCTAGGGCTCACAGACCGAGGAGCGAGAAAACTCATATTGAATCTCCATTTTCTTGAGGAGTCTTGCAAAGACTCGGTGAATATTTTTAGCACCGTATTGTAGGAAAGCAATAAATATGTCATAAGGAATCTGTTTCATGAACTATTTCTAACCCAAAGCTAGTACCTTGCTCTCGACTGCTCTCTCTCCAATCCTTCATTTATACTGTCTCCCCAACTTAAAACCCCCGTCATCCTCTCATCAGACAGCTCACAGCTTTCCTCATAATACCATATCTCCTAAAACCCCACCTACTCTATAGAGCTTTCCTTCATTTAATTTTTTAGCACCCAAACTACATACTGTCATCAACCGTCCCTAGAACTTGTGAATCTATTTATTGGCACCATAAAGGAGCAAAAAAGGGACTGGGCCATTCCCTAATCGGGTGATCAAGAAGAGATTATAGTAGGAAAGCATTTTATTCCTTTAACGTAACGCATCACAAGAATTCCAGATGCCCAAAATACATCTATAAATTATAAACTAGGACATCTTCATAAACCCACTGTTCTGGAGGTGAGCCTATTGCAGATGTAAGTGGGTAACAATGCTTGGTAAGAATTTTTCCACTGTGACTGTCATACCTCTCACCCAATTCAGTGAAGTCTGCTGTGTGCTCCATAGCACGGGGCAATTGCTGACATTTTGGGAGTGAGAAGTAAGTGAAAACAAGTTGATCAAAAGCCCATTAGCGGTAATGTGCTCCTTCGGCATCTTCCAGAATGTGTGCAGTATATTTATTCCACAGTATCAGTTCTATTTCCCACACATTCAAATAGAAGTTTTATTTTAATTGCCTTGTTAACCTAATGCAGACACCAATCAACTTAGGGATGGACTAAAAATAGCCCTCTAGCAGACACAGCGGGTATTGAAATAGACCAGCCCAGACCAGATTACTCTTGAATTTTTATTCATTCCCATTTTCCAAACTCTTTGAAAAATGGATTTGATCCTGCTAGTGGATCTAAGATGTGTCTCAGAGTTCAAATTTAATCTATCCATCAATCACTCAATGGTATTTATAGAGCTCTTACTGGGTCCATAAAGACCTCTACTCTAATCAGTGGAATCTTGTAATCTGTGTGTTAATGTGCAGTCCCAACTGCCCTTCTGAATAGGAACCATGTTCATAGGGAAGAATGAGGAGAAATGAGATGAATTCAAAGGAAAAAAAGATACAGACTTCTAGTTCAGAAGGTTAAAGAGAACAAAAATGCACTCTCTTCTTCCCCTGCTCTGACACCTAAATTCTTTTCAAATAATTGAATAGATTTTAATCTTGCAAAGAAAGAATTCATTATTAAAGATACGGCCTGCACTGCTGCAATTATGCAGATAGAGAGGAAGGGAGAGTTCAAAAAGAAAAAAGAATAGACTAAACAGATGAACAATTCTATACTAGTTAGAACTAGAGAGGAGAGAAGGATGTCTGCATTTTTTGTTGTTTTCTGCTTTCTCCTCTCCCTTTAATTACACTCCTGAGCCTTGGCAACAACATCTAGTGAGGAATACATTTCTGAGAAGTCCCTGATTTTCTCCTCTTCCTTTAAGGGGGGAGGGGAGGGGAAGAATTCAGGTTTGAGAATGGGCAAGGGTGTTTTCAGTGTAGGTGACTTGGGGATTCCCTTTGTGCAGTAGGGAAAAATCGGTCTTCTCCAGGAAGATCCTTGATTGCTGGGTGACTGAAGGGACCCATAAAGAGAGTGGAGTCAGGGATGGGGGAGAAGAAGGGGGTGATAGGAGAAGGGGAAAGAGGACAGAGTGGAACAATGAGCTGAAGAGGAAGCGGGAGTGGGGGGGAAGTGGAAAAAAGGAGCAAAGAAGAGAGAGAGAGAGAAAGGGGGAAAAGGAATATGAAGAAGGGAGAGGGGAGAGAGGAAAGAAAGAAAAACTAGAAAAAGGGGGAAGTGAGGAAGGGAAAACCCAATTTACATCTGTATCATGACCTAGTGGATAAAGCATGGGCCTGGGAGTCAGAAGGGCCTGGGTTATAATCCTGGCTCTTTCACTGTCTGCTGTGACATTGGGCAAGCCATTTCACTTCTCTGTGCCTCAGTTACCTCATCTATAAAATGGGGATGAAGGCTGTGAGCCCAGTGTGGGACAGGGACTGTGTCCAACCTAATTTGCCTGTAAGCACCCCAGCGCTTGAAACAGTGCCTGGCACATAGTTAGCACTTAACTAATACCACAGTTATTATAATTATCCCACAGGCAAAGGTTGTGTTGGATAGCTCCATACTCACTGCTTGTGGGTGGCCAAGGGGGAATCCTCCCCATCTTCCCTCTACCCCCCACATCTTTCCCTACCTGACACCTCCAACCACTGAGATGCTTATGAATGTGTCCCATAATGTACTTGGGTCCACCCTACCTAAATCAGGACATCTGGTTTTCAGATTTGGTCACTCTCTTTCTGAGATAGTGTGAGCTCAGAGCTCAGAGAAGCAGCAGGATTTAGTGGAAGTATCCCAAGACTGGGCGTCAGAGGACCTGGATTCTAATTCCTACCCCAATACCTGTCTGCTATATAACCATGAGCAATTCACTCTAGAATGTAAGCTGATTGTGAGAAGGGAACATGCTTACCAACTCTGTTGTACTGAACTCTCTCAAGTGCTTAGTACAGTGCTCTGCACACTGTTAGTGCTCAACAAATAAGAGTGAGTGATTGGTTAACTCCTCTGTGCCTGTTACCTCACCTGTAAAATTGGGATTAAGGCTGTGAGTTCTAAGTGGGACAGGGATGTTATCCAACCCGAATATCTAGTATTTACCCCGTGCTTAGCACAGTATCTGACACATAATAAGTGCCTAATAAATACCATATTAAAATTTAAAAGCTCAGTCAAGCCTGGAAGCGGAGGATAGACTAGTTTATTCCTGCACTATCACCTTATGAATATCTACGTTAGGTGGCAATCAATTCTTTCTGAGCTTGTCCTTTCGTTAAGGAATCAGAAAATTTAAACTAGTAAAGAATACATTACATCCAAAGACATTTGAGATGTGAATTGGGAACATAAATAGAACCCGGAAATTCAGAGTTGAAGTTCAGTGGCCCACATAAACCCTAGAGGTTATGCAGAAAATATGCCCCTATCTGACCCCAAGTAATAGGGCACAGGAAAATACTTTTCTTCCCAGAAAGTAATGTACTGACCTTTCTAATTCACTGTTAACCAGAGTGGGGGCAATTTCATTTAGGTAGGAAAAACTATACAATAGTTATATGTCATTTAGAACCTACCAATGACAGGTTCATAATATAATATTCCTCTAACAAGTGCTGGATATTAAAGAACATTTTTATCACATTTTGTTAAATCTTATGTATCTGCCAGATTCGGCTATTTGTTTACAATCACATATCAGAGATCTGCTGAATTAGCTTTTTTTCAAATCCTTTTGGAATTAAGTAAAAACAGATTAAGTTCACTCAAAATTCAAGTGAGACTAAATCGATTCCAAAAGCATTCCGTTTATGTAATTTCTCTATTTCTTTCGCTTGTTGAATATCTAGGTTTCAGACTTTATTACTATGGAAAATGTTGAAAGCAGTATCTATCTTGAATTTATGTGTCAAGGCATGAATGTATTATGAGTTTAGCCTTGCAACTAACACAAATCCAAAATAAATCGAGCTGGACCTCAAAGAAATCAGACTGTGAACAAGAAAGGTAGTGCACGGTCCTGGGAGTCAGAAGGTAATGGGTTCTAATCCCGGTTCCACCACTTGTCTGCTTTGTGGCCTTGGGTGAGTCACTTTACTTCTCTGTGCCTCAGTTACCTCATCTGTAAAATGGGGATTAAAACCATAAGCCCCATGCGGGACAGGAACTGTGTCTAACCCGACTTGTTTGTATCCATCACAGAGCTTAGTACAGTGCCTGGAACACAGTAAGCACTTAAATACCATCATTATTATAATTATTAAAAAATGAACTACAGCCTGAAACACTGGTATTTAGGTCAGAGTGCCACCTTCCAGTCATCACAATCACAGGGGTAATTTTGATAGGGTATTTATTTATTCTAGCTCTTAGCATAGTGGCTGGCACAAAACTAATTAATTATATTTATTGAATGCTTAAGGATAGAGGACTATACTAAGCATTTGGGAGAGTACAGTGCAACAGAATTGGTAGACACTTTCCCCGCCCACATGGAGTTTACAGTCTAGTTTATTTATTCATTCATTCAATAGTATTTATTGAGCCTTACTATGAGTTTACTTACTATTTATTGAGCACTGTACTAAGCACTTGGAATGTACAATTCGGCAACAGATAGAGACAATCCCTACCCAATGACGGGCTCACAGTCATAAGTACTTAAGAAATACCATGATGATTATTATTAGATTTTTAAAATGTATTTGCAACATCTCTTCCACCTAATTTCAAAGAGCAATATTGAGTGCCTATTATGTGTGGAGCAGTGTAATAAGCACCTTGGGCAGTACTTGAAATATAGCAGACACAATCTCTGCCTGCAGGGATTTTATTTCTCTGCCTTCACTCTAAAATAAATAATAATAATAACTGTGGCATGTATTAAGCATATTCTATGTTCCAAGCACTGCACCAATTACTGGGGTAGATATAAACTAATCAGATTAGACACAGCTCCTGTCCCACATGGAACTCAAGGTGTAAGAAAGAAGGAGAACAGGTATTTAATATCCATCTTACAGATGAGATAACTGAGGTACAGAGAAGTTAAATATCTTGTACAGGGTCACCCAGCAGGCAGGTGGCAGAGCTAGGATTAGAACCCGGCATCTCTGATTCCTATCCCATGTTCTTTCCATTAAGCCATTCTGCTTCTCTTTCTACTAGTTAATCCTTTAAGCATTTCGATGACCTGACTTTGCTTCTTTTTTCTAGTTTCCTCCTCACCTATAGGTAAGTGTGACCAGGAGAAGTCCAGGGATTCCAGCATCCTGTCTCCCTGAGAGTCATATCTCTATAGGTTGGCGGTGAGTATTCAGCAAATTTTCCTTTGAAGGAAGATGATCCAGCCTTCCTCATTTCCTATTGTTATTTTTTTTATCTTTGAATCCATTTTAATCAACTCTTATCTTGCAGCAGGACCTAGTGGAAAGAGCACAGGCCTGTGAGTCAGAGGACCTGTGTTCTAATCCTAGCTCTATCACCTGCCAGCTGTGTAACCTCGGACTAGTCGCATCTTTTCTATACGTCAATTCCCTCAACTGTAAAATGGGGATTAAATACCTGTTCTCCCTTCTAGACTGATCTACCTATTATCTACCCCAGCTCTTAGGATTAGGTGTGACACCATAGTAATTACTATGTTATTGCAGTCGCTAATGGATGCGCTTCTTTTTATAAAACCCCCAGCAAAATCTAGACAGAGTATTCTGACTGAAATACTTTGTTATAGAATCTTGACCATTTCCGTGAAAATGTAATTATCAAGATGTTGATGGTCTTCTAATATCTCTTAGGAAGGCTGTCCAACCAGTTATCAAACCAGGACAAGAAGCAGGTGATGTTTCTTGTCCCCAAATTCATCCATCTCCCTCACTGATGCAATCAATTATATTGAATCAACTCCAGCACTTGGCACCTAGTGAGTGCTTTATAAATTACCTACAAATAAGAAACCAGAAGTGGAGTAAGAAGGACTCTCCTCAGACAGTAGTTATTCTTCCCCATATTGATCTTGCCTTGGCTCCACAACACTCTGAAATCAGAGCTAGACAAGCTGAGCAATCCCCGAGAGGAGAGGAGAAAACAGCCAGCTGTATGTACTCTGGACGAATTACTGTGGGCAGGAAATGTGTCTGTTTACTGTTATACTGTACAATCCCGAGCACTTAGTACAGTGCTCTGATTACAGTAAGCTCTCAATAAATACAATTGACTGATTACTCCCTTGCATTTCGGACTCCCTGAACATGGACAGAATTAGCCGAGAAGAAGATAAAGGAAAATGGAAAAATAGGTTAGTTTTACTGGCTGTCTATTTACAGATGCAGTTCTTCAGATTCGAAGCAGCAAGGGCTCCTGGATAGAGTTCGGACCTGGGAGTCAGAAGGACTTGGGTTCTAATCCTGACTCTACCACTTTGCTGGGTGACTCTGGGCAAGTCACTTCACTTCTCTCTGCCTCAGTTACTTCATCTGCAAAATGGGAATTAAGACTGTGAGCTCCATGTGGGACATGATACTTAGTCCAACCTGATTATCTCGTATCTGTCTCAGTGTATAGTGCAGTACCTGCCACATAGTAAGTGCTTAACCATAAAAAAATAACACTGACACTGAAGATTGATGTAGAATTTCCAGTCCTGGCCACACTGGGTATTGTGCTTAATGTTGGCAGATTCTGGTGTTCTTTTCTTTTGCGCCTCCTTGTCAAGCTTTCCTCTCAAAGATTTGGTACAAAGAGAGCCACTCCCTTCTGCACAGCAATGCCCCATGAATGTCTATCTTCAATCAGTAGCTGACTCCCAGTTTTCAGCATGGTCTGAGGCTTTCATTCATTCATTCATTCGATCGTATTAATTGAGCACTTACTGTCTGCGGAGCACTGTACTAGGTACTTGGAATTCGGCAACAGATAGAGAAAATCCCTACCCAACAATGGTCTCACAGTCTTTGTTTTACTATCCTCTCTTCCCTGCCCTCCTTGCTTTCTGTTTCCTAATTTCAGCTCTCCATCCAGCAGCTGTCTGGGTATTCTGTTGTGTCCCATCCTCATCCCATGCCCTACCTAGATTAGCTCTATTAAATCAGTCAGTCAACTGTATTTATTGAGTGCTTACTGTGTACAAAGCACTGTACTAAAGTGTTTGGAAGAGTACAGTATAACAGACACATTCTCTACCCACAATGAGCTTACAGCCTAGACGGGAAGAGAGACACCAATATAAATAAATTACAGATATTTAGGTGAGTGCACATTTGATGCTAGGAGACTCTTCCAGAACTTTATTGTTTGTCATCTTATCTTGCCTTTTGATATTTGTGAGCAAACCCTCTTCCAGTGGGGCTCAGCCTGGGAACCAGAGGGCTGAAGTTCTGGAATCTTCGGATAGAACCCTGGGATCTCCAAGTTGTGCATTTCCTCAACAAGGGGAAAACATCTCCTCTGTAAGCTTGTTGTGGGCAGGGAATGTCACGGTTCATTGTTATATTGTACTTTCCCAAGTGCTTAGTACAGTGCTCTGCACCTATATAATTGAATGAATAACTGACTAATCCTCAAAAGGGGAATACAAACTAATCAGATCAGACCCCATCCTTAGCTCACATGGACCTCACAGGATCTGAAGAGAGCAAGCATCTCCTCTCCATTTACTTCTTTCCAGATCATCCCATTGTCCTCTTACTCAGATCCCTGGAGAGCAGCTGTCAGGATATTCTGTTCCCATGAGGAGTGAGAAACCCCATCACAAAGAAGAGACCAGTGGATCTGAACATCTTTAATGCTTTCCCGACACAACTCTCATCTTTCCCAAGGCAAGTTTCCCTGAGGCAACCTTAAAAGCAGAATGACAGAACTTTTGGTACTCCTTCGCACTGAGTATTCAAAGCCCCATAAATTTTCAAACAATCAACAGCTTTTTCTTTAGTTTTGGCTTAATTCTTTTTGCCTAATGAGGACTTAAATTATGCCAAGGAGAAACTTTACCATTTCTGTTTTTATTTTAGCAGTCAGGCTGGGAACATTTGGGAAAGTTAAATTTCTTTATCCTCATAACTCAAAAATAACTGATATAATTTGTCTAAAAATTAAAGAAAGTTTTCTTTGGGTTATAGCTAAGTATGGGCACTTTCGGGATGAGGGGGGGAAAGAAAGTTATACATGGGGATTGAGTACTTTTCATGTCTTTCTCTCTCTCTTCCTCATCCCTCTTACTCTTTGACAAAAGTTAAAGCCAAATTGTACATTCCAAGCGCTTACTAAAGTGCTCTGCACATAGTAAGCACTCAATAAATACTACTGAATGAATAAAAAGTCAGAAAGTCATGAAAACTACTCAATCTCATGTATCCCCAGAGTGAGGCAGCCTGGGAGCCATAGGACCTGGGTGTCAGAAGACCTGAGTTACCCAGCTCCTCCACTTACCTGCTGTGTGACCTGTGTGGGCAAGTCACAACTTCTCTGGGCCTCAGTTTCCTCCAATGCAAAGTAGGTATTCAATGCCGGTTCTCCTTCCTACTTGACCTTGATCCCTATGTAGGACAGGGACAGTACCCACCCCAATTAACTTGAATCTATCCCAGCACTTACAACAGTGCTTGGCCCATAGAAAGAGGATTGAAATGTTGTAGTATTGGGATTTAAGCACCTGCCATGAATTGCCTACTAATTCTACTAGTGATAGTAATAGTATTTATTAAATGCTTACTGTCTGCAGAGCACTGGGCTAAGCATTGGGAAAGAGTTTACTGGTAGGAATTAAACTGGGTTCTACAGAGTTCCAAGTACTCAGTACACTGCTCTGCATTGAATAAATGTTCAGTAAATACGCCCATTTGATTGTTACATTATAAGAATATCTAGATGGATGCATACGTATTGTTGACGGTGGGAAATGCCTCACTGATGCCATTTTTAAAGCATTAGTCCCTGGACTAATATCAGTATTTATAGTAAAGATTTTTGCACTAACATTCTGGCTTAGGGGAGACCCTCCAGTGATACTTACTGATTCTTGAAGAGCAGACGATCTATTCCTCAGTAAAGGTTGAATGAGATTCACTAGTCTGGACATAAGATCATAGCATGGGCTTTGGCAAGTAGGTCTTGGTCATTTGGTCTTCAAAAATATAGGGAACTCGTCAATATCTCAGAGTCATCTTCTCTGTGCTGTCTGACACTGCCAGAAATCTGTTTGACCTAAATCATGTTTATTCTGCTGTTCGGGTGACAGGAGGTAGCATAACAATAATATTTCTTGGTTTCCCAAGAGCTAGCCCATAACTTGCTGCCATAATTTAGGCGTCTGAAAGGCTGATAAAGCAATCACATTAGCCCAATACCCAAATGTTTGACCAGCTTTGCTTCCAGAGCATTAGAACTGGCTCGTTTACATTCTGCAAGTGACGTAGGACAATATTAGACTTATTTTCTGTGTGCTATGAGCTGACATGATGTTCATCCAAATGCACTGCCATCAGATAGGCCATTCAGTGCTTTCCAACTGAGCAGATGTTGCTTTGCCCTCTGAATGGATGTGCAGTTCTGGGGTTGTTTTACTTGCTTTAGATGATTATTATCCCAATCACTCAGGAGAGGGAGAGAGGGAGAGAAGTAGAGGGGGAGAGAGTGTATTGGCAGGGAAAGGATGGAGATAGTGTTTCTGGAATTCAGGATAAATATGCCAATCTTTTCCATCATCGTATTACTCTCCCAAGCTCTTAGTTACCCAAGCACTTAGTACAGTGCTCTGCACATAGTAAGTGCTCAATAAATGTCATCGATCGATTGATTGATCTGCAAAGTTGATAATAATAATAATGATTAGGGTATTTGTTTAATAATAATAATAATAATGTTGGTATCTGTTAAGCACTTACTATGTGCAGGGCACTGTTCTGAGCACTGGGGTAGATACAGGGTAATCGGGTTTCCCACGTGAGGCTCACAGTTAATCCCCATTTTACAGATGAGGTAACTGAGACACATAGAAGTTAAGTGACTTGCCCACAGTCACACAAGTGACAAGTGGCAGAGCCAGGATTCAAACCCATGACCTCTGACTCCCAAGCCCGAGCTCTTTCCACTGAGCCACGCAGCTTCTCTAGTATGTTTAGCGCATACTATATTCCAGGCACTGTACTAAGTGCTGGTTTGGGTACAAGCAAATCGGGTTAGACAGCGGCCCTGTCCCACAATGGGCTCACAGTCTTAATCCCCATGTTAGAGATGAGGAAACTAAGGCACAGAGAAGTTAAATGACTTGACCAGGGTCACACGGCAGACAAGTGGCAGAGCTGGGTTACATCCCAGATCCTTCTGACTCGCAGGCCCTTGCTCTAGTCACTGTGTCATGCTGCTTCTCACAGTTCTAATTCAGGAGATGATTGCTTGAGACCCAAAAGATTTGTTTAGACAAATGCATTTTCTTGGGAAAAGGCAAGCTAATGAAAACATCCACAATCAGTATTGCTGAATTTGCTACCATAAGTGCCCAATAAAGAAATTCACGGAATTAATTCTCTAATGCTTAATAGCAACAGATAAGGCAGGCATTAGATTCTGAACGGAAACTAGTCTGTATGACTGTAACTGCAGTTCCCATGCAGAGAAGAAAGAAGTAAAACTGGATACATTAATTAGGCTGCACCTTTGATTTATAGAGCACATTTCCCCAAAGGCACTCAGAGTTCACTGTGGCCATCTTGTTAATTAATTCTCAGTGACCCTGAAAGCAGGGTAAGAGAGGAGTTATCCTAACCAAGCAGAAGGTCACCTTGCCACAAAGAGAAATGAGAAGATCTGTCCACAGACTGCTGTGGGAATGAAATCAGAATTTAGACCCCTGGTCAATGATAATAATAATGATAGTGATAATAATGATAATAATACTACTTGTGGGATAGGGGACTGTGAACAATATGATTAACTTGTATCTACCGCAATACTTAGAACAGTGCTTGACACATAGTAAACCCTTAATAAATGCCATTTTATATATATATAATATATATATATATATATAATTATGGCATTTAAGTTCTTCCAAAGTGTAATACACTGTGTTAATAACAATAATAATAGTGATAATGGTATTTGTTAAGCGCTTACTACGTGCCAAGCAGTGTTCTAAGCACTGGAGTAGATACAAGGTAATCAGGTTGTCCCACGTGGGGCTCACAGTCTTCATCCCCATCTTACAGATGAGGGATCTGAGGCACAGAGAAGTTAAGCGACTTGCCCAAGGTCACACAGCAGACAAGTGGAGAAGCTGAGTTTAAAACTCATGATCTCTGACTCCCAAGCCCGTGCTCTTTCCACTAAGCCACGCTGCTTCTCACTGGAGTAGATACAATATAGATAAGACACAATCCCTGTCACACATGAAGCTTCTGGGCTAAGGGGGGCAGAACTGATATTTAATCCTCATTTTACATGTGAAGAAACTGAAGCACAGAGAAGTTAAGTAGGTTGTCTAAGATCACACAACAGTCAAGAGGTGGATCTCTCCCGATTAGACTGTAAGCCCGTCATTGGATAGGGATTGTCTCCATCTGTTGCCAAATTGTATATTCCAGCGCTTAGTACAGTGCTCTGCACATAGTAAGCGCTCAATAAATACTATTGAATGAATGAATGAATGAATGAATGGATCAAGGATTAGAACCCAGGTCTCCTGACTCCCAGGTCCATACTCATTCCATTAGGCCATGCTCCAAGTTTGGTCCAGTCCAATGGGCCTGAGAGATGTCTCGGCTTAATACAGTGCCCTGCACATAGTACTAACTCATAAAATACCACTGATTGATTGACTGACATCCACCAGGGTCAACATGGAGTGTTTGACACAGTTGCCCACCACTGCTGTTTGTTAGGTAGGTAATGCAGGGAGACTGAGTCTCAAGTCTTCCTATCTACACCTGTGTCAAGCAGAGGAGCATGCTGGGTAACGGTGAGGTATAGGTATCCAAAAGCAGTCTCCATCTGCCCCCAGAAGCATAAGCCACAGGTATCCGGATTATGAGATGGACTGAGAACTTCCCATTGTTACAGGGAATGTCGTGGAAATAATTTGTTACTCTGCATCTGTTACAGAGGTAGCCCAAAGGCTATTTTATTTAAAATGTGAAACCAGTTGCTTGAAGTATCTGTTGATTTGCAGTTTTGCTTCCATAGAAGATAGGCATTCCCAAGATTACATCTGTGCCCCTTTAGAAGTCCAGGTTAGCGAGTCAGAGCCGATTCAGATCGTGATTCGGTTATATATGACAAGAATGTTTCTCAATAATAAAGATTAGAGATTAATCAAAGAAGGAGCCTGGGCCCACCACCTGTTTTTCTATGTACTTCTCTATTGAGGACTTTCACACAACTTCAATTGCTAATCCTTCATTAAAGTTGGTGATGAAAAGAAAGAAAAGACCAGGGCAGAAGCATGGACAAGCTTTTAGTCATAGTGGACAAATCAAGTGCTTGTTTTTGTGAGTACTTGACATAATACAGTGCTAATATACCGTGCTGTAGATCACTGGCAAAAAATATTTTAATAGACTGTGAACCCCGTGGGATTCAAGGACTGTGTCCAACCTGGTTATCTTGTAACTACCCTGTGCTTAGTACAGTTCTTGGCACATAGCAAGCAATTTCATAGTACAATAATAATAATCATTACAGGGATGCTTACATTTATTATCATTAAAAATAATGATAATTCAATCCCCACACTACTTGCAGGGGAGGCCCTAAAATTCTTTTGTTTTTCTGAAAAAAAAATGAATCAATTTAGAGAGCCAAATAACTTGCTGCTCTTCCAGGTGTCAGAGCAGTTGCTTGGCAGGCAGAGAGACTGCAGAGGAGAAAGAGTTGAGAGGAGGCGAGCTGAAGTTTTAGTCAGGCTCAGGGTGAGTACGCCAATTGGTTTCTAAAAAAAAAAAATTCAGATTGTGGAGCTAGACCCAAAGTTTACAACACAGAGTCTCCCTCTCTCCTTCCCTTCTGTGGAAATTTCATTTTTCCCAGCATATGGATTTTGGGACAATAAACTGTTTCCCGCCCCCCACTTTATTTTTCCTTTCATAGCCTCCAACCAGTAGCACAGAAATGGGCAATGAGATTGTTTCCTCCCTGTATTAGATAAGCACTTACTGTGTGCTAAGTATTGTGTTAAGCATAGTAAACTCCTCTAGGGCAGGCATCATGTCTAGTTTCTCTGTTGTATTCTCCATCAGATCAGGCATGAACAGCAATTACAAAGCCTAAAGGGAAGGGCGGCTTAGCCTGATTTCAAACCTAAGTCTGTTCTGCTCCTCGCCTTGGCCCCTCTGGAAGCAGGATAGGGCCAGTCCTGGGGAGACAAGGAATCAGACCCCTCCTCTGCCCCTCAGCCCCCCCCAGAACACACACACACACACACACACACACACACAGTTTTACTGTCCTGATCCCTCCCCTGGGCTTGCCTTGGACAGTAGTTTTCATCTGTGAAATAATCGCGGAGCTGTGGTGTCCTATCAGGTCAACCTCTTTGGTTGGAAGAAATAAAAACAGAGATTTGTACAGTCAGTATTTGTGAGCTCACAGGGTGCATAACTTAGAAGCCCAAGGCAGAGGTGGATTTTGACTTGTAGCAGATTGCCTTCCAATTGTTAGCCACTGCCCAATCTAGGAATGGAATGAATATAATAATAACAGTTGTGGTATTTGTTAAGTGCTTTCTGTGTGCTAAGCGCTATCCCAAGCACTGGGGTGGATACAAGCAAATCGGGTTGGGCACAGTCCCTATTCATATGGGGCTCACAGTTTCAATCCTTATTTTACAGATGAGGGAACTGAGGCACAGAGAACTGAGGCACAGAGAGGCACAGAGAGGCACAGAGGCAAGCTTCTCCACTTGTCTGCTGTAAGGTCACCCAGCAGACAGGTGGCAGAGGTGGGATTAGAACCCACAACCTTCTGATTCCCAGGCCGGTGCTCTATCCACTGAACCTTCCTCCCATAGTCAGCACTGTTAGAGTACTGGAAGCTCACCAGCTATGATCCCGAGAGGGGTAACGAATACCACTAAAATCATTATTATTATTGTTCTTATTTTTACTAATCATAATAATCATGATAATTGTATTTATTAAGCACTTACTATGTGCAAGGAACTGTACTAAGCACTGGGGTGGATACAAGCAAATCGGGTTGGACACAGTTCCTTGTCCCACAAGGGGCTCACAGTCTCAAACCCCATTTTACAGATGAGGTAACTGAGGCACAGATATTATATTAGAATAATATTATTATTATTGTAATTACCTCTGCAGTATACGTTTGGCAAATGGATAGGAGATGTAGTCAGTTTGCGTACTTTTCTTATGGTATCTGTTAGGCGTTTCTTATGGGTCAAAAATGGTTCTAAGCATTGGAGTAGGGACATGTAAATTATGCCAGACATAATCCCTGGCCCACACAGGGCTCACAGTCCAGGTAGGTGACAGACTTCTCTGTCTTAGATCATTGTTGAGTGTCGAGAAAATTTGCTCTGCCCTTGTAAGTATTGTTTTAGTTTTCCACTCAATCAGTCGATGGGATTTTATTGAGCACTTACTGTGTGCAGAGCACTGTGCTAAGCACTTTGGAGAATACACTACAACAGAGTCAGTAGATGCAATCCCTGCCCACAGGGTGCTTACAGTCTAGGAGGAGGAGTCCTGGACATACCAATCGCTCCGACCATCCCAGCGGTTCCTTCTTCCACCAGATGATCTCTGGTTATCCCGAAGAGCTAAATAAAAAGCCTGAATGTTGAGTGATGAAGCAGAGAATCTGGAGAAACAGGTTGCAGTAGAAACCCAGAGAGAGTTCTAGAAGCAAGTCAAGAAAGGGAAACCAATAGTTACCCCTGTGGATTGTAAGCTCCTTGAGGGCAGGGATCACATCTATCAATTCTGTGGTACTGTACTTTCCCAAGCATATAGTACAGAGCTTTGCACACAGTAAGAGCTCAATAAATGTCACTGATTGATTAATTGCCAGCTGAATCTTGCACTGAGACCCAAAATGGGCCATCTCAGGGCTTCTATGGAACCTAGTATGAGACCTCAGTGCTGGGGATGCAGTTTCATATCAACGCAGGAGATGACAATTGCAACATTGCACAGAAGTTATTTTTAGGCCAAATCTCCACAGTCCCAGGTGGGGATGGGGGCATCTGTCTGAGAGTGGGGAGGTCAGAGGGGGAGAAAAGTTGAACAGCTCAGACAAACAATTGCTCGGCTCCAATGGGCTGCTGGAGCCAGGCCCCTTCCAGAGCTCCAGAACAAAGCTTCCGGGAAGCAATCCAGGACCCGTCCTCGGTGACTGCAGTGTACCACACGGCACTGATGACACTTGGCAAATTATGCCAAGGTGATCAAGGAGTTGGCAGACCTTGTGGGTGAGGCAGACTAAGGGGCCAAACACCAAAAGGATGACTTTTAAAGAGGGTGGACATTTTCTAAGAGATTGCCGGTGGGTCACTAGAGCTATCTGTGACAATTTACAGCTCTGTCTTTTCCCAGGTCAGGACAAATAAACCACAAGCTAAACTCTAAGCTGTGACTATTTGGGCTTTCAGCCTCTAAATTGAATTAATTCTTCTCTTTATGGCTTAAGGTTTAACAGTCACACAGCTAATTAAAGTCTTTGCATCGAAAAGGTAAGTAACAGATCACAATCCCTCCTGACCCCTCAGTCTTCCTGATTTCAAAGCAGATAAGGAGGCATGTCCCATCATTTACCCCCTTACAAAGACTTACCTGAGGCTTCTCACTGCCCCCGTGTCTCCTCCTCCTCCCCCCCACCCCATAAGAAAACTCTCCCTGCAACATTTGGGGACAGGGAGTCGACATCTACTCTTGATTGAGGAGAAAATGTCTAATTTTATGCAGACCTATAACAATAAGCACTTGCAACAGGACAAGCATGTAACAAGCATGGGCTTGGGAGTCAGAGGTCATGAATTCAAATCCTGTCTCTGCCACTTGTCAGCTGTGTGACTGTGGGTAAGTCGCTTCACTTCTCTGTGCCTCAGTTCCCTCATCTGTAAAATGGGGATTAACTGTGAGCCTCATGTGGGACAAACTGATTACCCTGTATCTATCCCAGCACTTAGAACAGTGCTCGGCACATAGTAAGCACTTAACAAATACCAACATTAATTAATTAATTCATCAGTTTGGATGCAATCCCTGTCACAGTCTAAGGTGGAGGGGTGCAGAAGAGACATTTATCATTCTCGATTGTATTTATTGAGCACTAACTGTGTGCAGAGCACTGTACTACTACTATTAATAATAACGGTATTTGCAAAGTGCTTACTATGTGTCAAGCCCTGTTCTAAGCACTGGAGTAGATACAAGATAATCAGGTTGTCTCACGTGAGGCTCAAAGTCTTAATCCCCATTTTCAGATGAGGTAACTGAGGCACAGAGAATTTAAATGTCTTGCC
This sequence comes from Ornithorhynchus anatinus, assembly GCF_004115215.2. Taxonomy (NCBI): domain Eukaryota; kingdom Metazoa; phylum Chordata; class Mammalia; order Monotremata; family Ornithorhynchidae; genus Ornithorhynchus; species Ornithorhynchus anatinus. The sequence continues at coordinate 60,418,032 of NC_041735.1, read as the reverse complement.
CAAAGTCACACAGTTGACAAGTGGCAGAGCTAGGATTAGAACCCACGACTTCCGACTCCCAAGCCTGTGCTCTTTCCACTAAGCCATGCTGCTTCCCTGAACACTGTAAGTACTAAGCACTAGGGAGAGTACAAGAGATGGTAGACACATTCTCTACCACAACGAGCTTGCAGTCTACAGTCTATTTGATCCCCATTTTACAGTTGAGAAAAATGAGGCATAAAAAGTTAGGGGACTTGCCCAAGATCACACAGCAAACAACTGGTGGAACTGCAATTAGAATCTAGGTGTCCTGACTTCCAGTCCTGTGTGCTAATCACAAGGCCAAGATGTCTCTCTTTATTGCTGTATTCTACTTTCCAAGCACCTAGTACAGTGTTCTACACACAGTAAGTGCTCAAAAAATAAGATTGAATGAATAAATGAATGCTTGTCTGTATCATTCATATTATTTCTGCATCTCAGGGACTAACTTGCATGGACAAAAATAATAAGCACTTACCTGGGGCCAGGACTACGTTTAGTGCTGAGGTAGACATGAAATAATGAGATTTGACATAGTCCCTTTCTCAAAGGGGCTCACGGTCTGAGGTGGAGGAGGCCCAACAAGTATTGAATTTCCATTTTGTTGATGAGGAAACAGGTATAAAGAAGTTAGGGGATTTGCCCAAGGTCACCAGGCAGACATATTTGGTACCTAGAATTAGAATTTAGGTCTTTTGACTTCCAGTCCTGTTTTCCGTCCACTATGCCACGCTGCTTCTCCGTATCACTCATACGAATTCTGCATATCCGTGACTTAAATACTAAAGGCTCCAACGATGTACTTTACACCGTGCCAACTTTCATTTGCATTTGAAGAGAAAGGCCCCAACTGTCCAATCCAATCCATGAAGATATCTTACATTATAAATCTATAAATAATTTGGATCCCGGATACCTTCGAGACTTTATCTTTTTAAATTAATCTCATGACAATTATCTACCGGGGCCATTCTACTAGCGTTCTCTCAATTTGATCTCCAAAAGAATCCAGTCTCTAAGGGCAAGGATGGAAAAAAAAACAGATCTAAAAGTGGTTAGTTCCTCTTATAGGTAAGGGCTTTGTGGAAGTGAACTAATTTACAAAATTCTCATGGGCACATTGATCATTTGTTTCTAGAATGTAAGCTCCTTGTGAGCAGGTAACATGTCTACTGTATTGTAACTCTGCTGTATTGTACTCAGAGTACAGTACTTAGAAAGGAGAGTACTTAGAACGATGCTTTATGCATAGTAAAAATTAAACAAATACCTTAAACACAAGAATAATACACCTCTCCAAAGCACTTAGTACAATGAGAAGCAGTGTGATTTCATGGATAGAGCATGGGCCTGGAAGTCAGAGGACCTGGGTTCTAATCCTGGCTTTGCTACTTGTCTCATGTGTGACCTTGGGCAAGTCCCTTCACTTCTCTGTATCTCGGCTATCTTTCCACTAAAATGGGGATTAAGACTGTGAGCCCCATGTGGGACATGGACTGTGCCTAACCTGATTAACATGTATGTACCCCAGCACTTAGTACAGCACCTGGCACAAAGTACTTAAGAAATACCATAAAAAAATTCACTCCGATCACTTACTACACTGCTCTCAAATACTAATACATAGTAACAAATACTATAAGGTAATAATAATAATAATGATAAACTCCCAAATGCTTAGTAGAGTGCTCTATACATTGTCTTGTCTTATTGCTGTCGAGTCATCTCTGTCCCATAACGATACCAAGGACACATCTCTCCCAGATCACCCCACTTCCATCTGCAATCATTCTGGTAGTGGATCCTTAGAGTTTTCTTGGTCAAAATCCGGAAGTGGTTTACCGTTGTCTCCTTCCACGCAGTAAACTTGAGTCTCCACCCTCGACTCTCTCCCGTGCCACTGCTGCTGCCCAGCACAGGTGAGTTTTGACTTGTAGCAGATTGCCTGCCACTCGCTAGCCACTGCCCAAGCTAGGAATGGAATGGGTAGGCCTCTGCTTGACTCTCCCTCCTGAAGTCGAGACTGGTAAAGGACTGGAAACCCTCCAGGTGTGACTCTGAGAGGGGGATCTGCACATAGTAAGTCCTCAATAGTAAGCACACTGATTGTCATTCTGAGGAGAAAGCTTCAGTTAGAAGAGTTTCCAATCAGACCATCTGTACTAGATACTCTTCGTAGAACACTGTAGCCCAAAATAAAGACTCATTTGCTCTCCTGCCTCCGGCATGCTCTATGCACTCCAGGCCAGGTACAGGAGCTGTTAAGGGCTTCCTCAGCTCCCCTCTTTCAACGCAGCTGAGCTAAATGCCCTCTCACCACAGCCAAAGATCTCTCTGCCTGTTCCGGTATGCTCTCTGCACCCTGGGCCGGGTATAGAAGCTGACGCCCTCCTCTCCATCATCAGTGTTGTCACCTGCATCCCTCCACACCATCGAGATGGTCTCATCTTACTTTCTTCTGCCCTGCTGGAACGAGATCAGCACTAGCAGCACAAGGCCTCAAATAACCTCGGGGAAGCTGGGCTGTGTAACCATCACTGTGGACTCTGAATCACGAGGAGAAATTCTGCTTCTCTAAACCCAGCTCCCTACTGACTTGTTTTCATTTTATGTATTGCATATTTGTCCTTGTCCTTTATGCTCTTATGTTTCAGTGCTCCCAATGCATCCATCTCCAGTCATCCACCCAGCCACCACCAATTATGAACCCCTTCGACAGAGGCTTTGTCTAATACTCCTTTTCCCCCATTTGCTCTTTCCCAACATTTAGCACAGTGCTCTACACACAGTAAGTGCTTAATAAGAACTATTACTACTGTTGCTCAGTAGCTCACATTCTAATGGAGGAGACAAATATTTAGATCCATAAACACAAGTGAAAGTATACATTGTTTATGTAAAAACACAAGTTCTGAAAAGTAAATGGAGTAACAAATCAGGTGGGGTTAATCTGGAAACACTTCATGGAGGAAGGGGACTCTAGTAGAGTTTAGAAGGATGAAAGGAATGAGGTTTTGTTAAGAGGTAGGAGATGACTGCTTCTTAACTTGGGGAGATCGAGTTTGTCTCCCAGACTGAAGCAACATTCTGTTGATTTTTTTTTTCCTTCTGCCACCTCACTAAATGTTAGCAAACTTCTTTGTTTTCAACCTGCAAACTCGCCATCTCTCACAAGCTTCTACTCTCCTCCCAAAATAAGAGGAAGAAATGGTTCTTTAGGGATTAACTATCATTGGTAAAGCATCATCCAAGTAATAAGCACAGAATTTGCAGAGCTGTAGCCTGTGCACGTCATGAACAAGGGGAAGAGTGAAGAGCAGTCAGGCACAACGCAAATCCAAGACCACCGGCAATCAGAGCAGAAAGACCGTGGAGCTGTTTGGGATCCTATCTTAACCCCGAATGCCCTACAGGAAATTACTCTCCTTCCCTTCAAACCTCACTGAAAAGCACATCTCCTCCAAGAGATCTTCCCTGACTAAACCCTCCTTTCCTCTTCTTCCACTCCCTTCTACATCACTCCCTTTTTTCATCCCCCCTCCCAGACCCAAAGGACTTATGAACATATCTGTGATTTCTTTATATTAATGTCCATCTCTCCCTCTAAACTGTAAACTCATTGTGGGCAGGGAATGTGTCTGTTTATTACGTTGTACTCTCTAAAGTGCTTAGTACAGTGTTCTGCACACAGTAAGCACTCAATAAATATGATTGAATAAATGTGATTGGAAATGTATTTTTATTTAGAGAAGTAAAGTATGTATGCTTTTTATGGTATTTTTAAGTGCTTATTATGGGTCAAACACTGTTCTAAGCACCAGGTTAGGTACAAGTTAATTAGGTCAGACACAGTTCTGTCTCATATTCACAGTCTAAGTAGGAGGGAGAACAGGGATTTAATCCCCATATTACAGATGAGGGAACTGAGGCACAGAAAATTAATTACTTACCCAAGGTCACACAACAAGCGATTGGCAGAGCCAGGATTAGAATCCAGGTCCTCTGACTCCCAGGTCCATACTCTTTTTACTAGGCCATGTTGCTTCTTCACTACTTCCAACAGAACTTCTGTGAACAATGAGAGGGGAAGGTTATGAATTCTTTCCCGAATTCATCCTTTAGAATGACAGTGCCTTTTGTTTAAGGAAGTTTCCTAGGAGAAGTTATCCCCAACAAAGCCATCTACTTACAAAATGTGCCATCATCTCACACTGAAAACAATCCGCAGATCTGCATTATTCTGCCTGCATTATATAACCCCTAAAACAATCCCAGTGTTTTCCCCAGGGCTTCTCTGTATGCTCCTCTCTCTAAACTACCTAAACTCAATTAACTCATATGTAAAACGGGGATGAAGCCTGTGAGCCCCACGTGGGACAACCTGATTACCTTGTATCGACCCCTGTGCTTAGAACAGTGCTTGGCACATAGTAAGTGCTTAACAAATACCATTATTACTACTATTATTATTTCCTAAAGGATGGAGTATAAGATGAACACACTATCTCTGGCCTGTAAATAAACCAGCAACAACTATCCCCTAGAAATAGGAAAAGCCTATTTGTGGCTTCTCTTTGCCAGACACCATGTAGCAGTCCATCCACCATGTTTTTTATTTTTTAAAAAAAACCAACACAACCCCAATAAATGACTTTGCCACAAGGGTTCCATGACAGACTGGCACAATTTGAGCAGCTATCCACTATTCCCACTATATACCTTCTAGATTGTATGCTCATTGTGGGCAGGGACTGTCAACAACTTTGTTGTACTCTACTCCTCCAAACGCTTAGTACAGTGCTCCACAAACAATGGAAGCTCAATAAAGCCCATTGATTCAGGACAAATCCTTCAGGAGGATATGTAAACTCAGTGTGAGCAGCAAACGTCTCTGTTTATGATTATATTGTACTCTCCCAAGCAGTTAGTAGAATGCTCTGCACCAAGTAAGTGTTCAATAAATATGTCTGACAAACAAGTGGTTTATAGCAGCTCCCTACTGATTGTCTTCATAATTTAAATTTCTAGGTCACCAGATCTTCCAACGAGGGTAGGGGAGGTGCAGAGCGAGACGATGACTGCACTTGACATAGATGGAAGGAGCAGCATGGCTCAGTGGAAGAGCCCGAGCTTGGGAGTCAGAGACCATGGGTTCGAATCCCAGATCTGCCACTTGTCAGCTGTGTGACTGTGGGCAAGTCACTTAACTTCTCGGTGCCTCAGTTACCTCATCTGTAAAATGGGGATTAACTGTGAGCCTCACGTGGGACACCCTGATTACCCTGTATCTACCCCAGTGCTTAGAACGGTGCACATAGTAAGGGCTTAACAAATACCAACATTATTATTATTATTATTACTTTCCAGAGGAGGCAGGCACTCATTCCTACTGGAGCGCACGGATCAGAACGAGGCTATACGTGCAGGGGAGGGATGTCCAACAGAAGTTTACATGCAGTTTTCTCAATAACTGAAGAATCTCTTTCCCAGCTCTGCAAGAGCTCTCGTGTCTCCCGAGATCCGTCTCCCCATTCACAATGCCAGAGAGGGGAAAGCAGGAAATCACCTGAGGCTCCTTGCCAGACCTGGCCCTGACAGAGGAGAGGAAACAAGAAGCCCCATGTGTGTTTAAAAATAATGAATTTGTCTGGGCATTCTCTCAAATCTAGCAATCCTTATTAAGAGGGCTTGATCTATGACCCAACGTGGTACCACCTCTCTATAAATGAGGTAATCTGACACTGGACTGATCCCCCCACTGTAGAGTTCCTCTCTGGAGCCACACTAGATAAGCAGTGTGGCTTAATGGGTAGAGTGTGTATTTAAAAACCCGACAAATAATAAATATCCCAGGGCCAACAGTGGCCTGGGGTGATCCCAGAACCAGCAAGGTTGCACCCAGGACTTAATAATAATGCTACTTGTTAAGTGCTTACTATATGCTAAGCACTGTTCTAAGCACTGGGGTAGATACAAGCTAATCAGGTTAGATACAGTGCCTGTCCCACCTGGGGCTCACACACAATCCCTATTTTACAGATGAGGTAAATGAGGCTCAGAGAAGTAAAGTGACTTGCCCAAGGTCACAGCAGACATCTGGAGTCGGGATTAGAACTCAGGTCCTTCTGGCTCCCAGGCCCATGCTCTATCCACTAAGCCGCACTGCTTCTCTAGCTTGGCCGCAGAGAGGTATTCTACAGTAGGCGGGAATCAGTCCAGCATCAGATTGCCTCATTTATGGGGAGGCCGTGCCACATTGGGTCATAGGTCAAGCCCTCCTAATAAGGAATGGTAGAACTGATAGGATGCCCAGACAAATTCATCACGCGACCAAACACCTCTTATGCAACTGGCATCTCCATCACAGACTCTGCTAATAGCACCAAAGGACCATAGGTATGGAAATACCGGTGAATTTGTTAGGTGGGATTTGTTCAGTGAAGACATCTGAACTGAACCAGTGTGACTCTCTTCTCCCCAAGATCCTCTGCTTGGAGCCCAGCGAGACCCTTTCATATTTCCTTCCTCAGGGACTGGTCCAGTGGAGGCAGTTCCCTCAGGATAATTGGGTCACCAAAGACCTTGGAGAAGCATGGCAGAAGGGTGGACAGGACTGAAGAGGGAGTAGAGGTGTGGGGGGGAAGAGGGAGAGAGTTAGAGAGGCAAAGAGGGAGAGGACAGATGCAAGTTCCTTGAGTGCAGGATCTGTGTCATCCGACAACATTGTCAGACAATAGAGAAGTAGCATTGCATAGTGGCTTCCAATCCCAGCTCCACCACTCGTCTGCTTTGCGAACGTAGGCAAGTCACTTCACTTCTCTGTGCCTCAGTTACCTCAATTGTAAAACAAGGATTGAGACTGTGAGCCCCACTGGACAGGGACTGTGTTAACCCAATTTGCTTGTATCCACCCCAGAGCTTAGAACAGTGCCTGGCACATAGTAAGCAATTAACAAATACCTTAATTATATTGTACTATACTCTCCCAAGTGCTTAGTGTAGGGCTCTGTACTAAGTAAGTGCTCAACAAATACCATGGATTGATTCAAGAGGAGGGAGGATAGTGGAGGATAAAAAATGGACTTTTACTCTTTGTTATTTTAACTAGTCAGAGTTAAATTCATTTGAAGTTTGTTGAGGGAAGATACTTCAATTCCCTTTGAAAATACGGAGACTTTTATTAAGCTTCTAGGCTTGTATTCTCTCCTGGTGAGAAGGAGATTCCAGTGTTTGCCCTGTTTTCTTCTAATGATGTCTCCGAAAGAAGGCCCAGGCTGCCTTTAAATAAGATGACCTACAATAGGCTCATTCAGAAGCTAAACTCATTGAAGGTGACAGAACAGAGAGAATTCTAGTCTTGGACAAGTGGACACAAAATGGAAGTCAGAGAATTTCAATTTTGCCATTCAGATATAGGATTTTGTGTTTGGCTCATAAAATGTAGGTAGCATTCTATTATTGTAACTCAACCTTCAATATATCTTGTGCAAATTTTTCTATTACCTAAAGCTTCAGATAAATTAAGAAAAAAAAAGTTATTCAAGAGTGGTGCAGGGTAAATGAAGCTGAATATCTTCCGACTTGCTCTTATAATTTAATAATGTCTTTGCATCAGCAAAGATAATAAAGTGCAAAGTTAAAAAAATTGTAAAAGGCCAGTTGCATCATACCTTCAACAGTCATATAAGGTCATCTCATCTTTTGGCTATAAACCAACGTGCATGGGGCTACAACCAGCAAAGCAGTGTAGCCTAGTGGCCTAGAAGCATAATAATAATAATAATGTTGGTATTTGTTAAGCGCTTACTATGTGCCAAGCACTGATCTAAGCGCTGGGGTAGACACAGGGGAATCAGGTTGTCCCACGTGGGGCTCACAGTCTTCATCCCCATTTTACAGATGAGGGAGCTGAGGCACAGAGAAGTTAAGTGACATGCCCACAGTCACACAGCTGACAAGTGGCAGAGCTGGGATTCGAACTCGTGAGCCCTGACTCCAAAGCCCATGCTCTTTCCACTGAGCCACGCTGCATGGGTCTGGGAGTAAGGGGGTGTGGGTTCTAATCCCAACTCCCCCAGTTATGTGCCGTGTAAGTGGTCCCTCTAGACTGTAAACTCATTATGAGCAAGAAATGTGTCTGCTACATTGCTTTAGTGTACTCTCCCAAGCACTTAATACAGTGCTCTGCACCCAGTAAGTACTCAAATATGATTGACAGAGTGACCTTGGACAAGTCACTTAACTTCTCTGTCAGTTCCCTCACCTGTAAATGGGGATTCATTCACTGATGTCTTTCTCCCCCGACCCAGACTGTAAGCTTGTAAGCATTTAAAAATCACAATTATTATTATAAGAGCAGTAGGAAGAGAAACTGAAGCCAGAGCCTAAGTCTGCACTCAATAAACCTAATATCATTTGAAAAACAGTGCAGACTACACATGTCTCAGAACTAATTCATTTTGCCTCATTAACCAGAGAATAATACTGGGATTTGCTACTTTTACTAATTGTCGCAATTCAGCACAGAAAGACTAAAATATCTGTGGTTGAAGATGTTCAGACCATTTTGTGATCACGAGATTACCTCCTTACGTGTGTCTGATGCTGGGACCAAGAGCTCGCTGCCTAGCTGCTGTTGCCTATGTGGTTAGCAGCGCTCTACTGTTCCCATATACCAGGAATCTGACCCGACCTCCTGAACTCACTCCACCTCTTCTCCCGACCCTGGGAGCAGAGAGATGAAGTTGGGGGTAGGAAAAAAAAGGAAATGATTGATCTGATTAGAAGCAGCATGGTCCAGTGGAAAGAAAACAAGCGAGGTAGTCAGAGGACCTGGGTTCTAATCCCAGCTTTATCACCTGCCTGCTGTGTGACCCTGTGAAAGTCACTTTTCTGTGCCTAAATTTCTCCATCTGCCAAATAGAGATTAAATACCTATTCTACCTCCCATTTTTACTGAGCCCCTGTGGGACAGGGAACACATTCATTCTTTCAAATCATATTTATTGAGCACTTACTGTGTGCAGATCACTGTACTAAGCACTTGGAAGAGTACAATATAACAATAAACAGATATTTTCTACCAACAATGAACTATCTACTTCAGGGATTACTACAGTGCTCAGCATATAGTAAGTGCTTAAATACCTCTAGACTGTAAGGTCGTTGTGAACAGGGAATGGGTCTGTTAGATTGTTACATCGTACTCTCCCAAGTTCTTAGTACAGTGCTCTGTACACAGCGCTCAATAAGTACGATTGACTGACTATTATTGTTATTTGGTGGAGGCCAGTTGTAATTTCAAGGGCAGAGACACAGTTTACTACCTTTATTGTGCTCCCAAGTTTTTCTAACAAGGTTCACCACACAGTTGATGTTCAATAAATACTCTTGATTGATTGTAACCATCAGGATGTAGGTGGTAGGCTCTGAGGGAGACTTGGTGGCTTAACCCCATGAATCAATCTCTACAAACCCAAATTTAGTGCTAACGGTTTTGTTTGGTGCAAGGAGAGTCAAAGGAAAATTCCTTTCAAGAAATGCACCGGTCTCACTGCAGATCCATCCATCAGTGAGAGTTGAGCAGAATAGCAAAAATCCAAGTGTTTTGGGAAACGCCAGATCCAAGGAACCACTATTTACCTTTAGTCTTCCTGTACTTATTGTTGTGTTTATCTGCTAGGAGTGGATGCCTGTTACACTGACACAGCACTTCACGTTCTCTCCATTTTAACTGCTTCCAGCAACCAAGGAACATTCTCTCCTCTACAGCCCATGGTAATGGACCAAACAGAATTAATTATGCTGGTAACATAGATACAATCCAGTAACCACCCTCCCTTTCCTGTGCATTTGTATTAAATATTCATTAGCATCACATTCATATTTTAAAGCTTGTGTCCGTACCAACTTTATTGGGGAAGTTTCCATATAGGTATTTTTCTGTGTTTCTTTGGAGGGAAAAAAAAAAATCAATCTTTTTTTAAGAAAATGTTTTAAATCTTTAGGGGCTTCAACAAACCTCACCTTAAAGAGGAGGAATTATTAGGAAAAAAACAGCAAGAGAAATGAAGGGGGAAATGTTACTCATTTGGATGCGAACGTTAGATTTGAAAGGGGATTTTTTGGACTCCTCACTTTGCTCTCATAAGGCAGACGGCAGCTGAAAGAAGTGGGAGTAATTTTCTTTGGAGCAACTCCTAAGGAAAGTGACTAGAGTCTCATCATCATCACCATTAATGGTATTTATTAAGTATTAAGCAAAGCACCATACTAAGCACTTGGAAGAGTACGATAAAATGCAGTTGGCAGACACATTTCCTGCCTATAAGTTTATATTCTAGAGACTCCTTGAGGGACTGCTTATTACACTACTCTGAGGGCCTACTCAGTAAGTGCTATTCCTCAGTTGCACTTAAGACATTAAAATTAGGGTTTTTGAAACAGAAACCTCTTACAAAGTTCTAGTCCAAAGTTCTTACTAAGGATTAGTGACCTGTGCTTTGATCTGTACTAAGAAAACTTGGTTCTAATAATAATAATAATGGTATTTGTTAAGCACTTACTATGTGCTGAACACTGTATTAAGTGCTGGGGTGGATACAGGCAAATCAGGGCTCACAGTCTCAATCCCCATTTTACCGATGAGGTACGATGAGGCACAATGAAGTAAAGTGACTTGCCCAAGGTCACCCAGAAAACAAGTGGCAGAGCCAGGATAAGAACCTATGGCCTCCTGTCTCCCAAGCCAGTGTTTTATCTATTATGCCATGCTGCCCATCAGCTCTTTCATTCATTCATTCAATAGTATTTATTGAGTGCTTACTATGTGCAGAGCACTGTACTAAGCACCTGGAATGTACAAATCGGTTACAGATAGAGACATTCCCTGCCCTTTGACGGGTTTACAGTCTAATCGGGGGAGACAGACAGACAAGAACAATAGCAATAAATAGGATCAAGCTCTTAAGAATCACCACTGTTACACAGCGTCATTCAAAGCCCAGTCAGTCCTAGAAAATTGCTCAAGAAATGCAACCTGGCATCTCTCATCCCTCATCACTCCATTAATCTCTACAGCTATTTATTTTTGGTTCCATGAATGCCATCATCATCAGCCTGTACTTGTAGAGTAGCAGCATGGCTTAATGGAAAGAGCCCGGGCTTGGGAGTCAGAGGTCATGGGTTCTAATCCCCGCTCTGCCACTTATCAGCTGTGTGGCTTTGGGCAAGTCACAACTTCTCTGTGCCACAGTTACCTCATCTGTAAAATGGGGATTAAGACCGTGAGCCCCGTGTGGGACAACCTGATTACCTTGTACCTACCCCAGCACTTAGAACAGTGCTTGGCACATAGTAAGTGCTTAACAAAGAGCATCATCATTATTATTACTAGGATGGTCTGAGTCCCAGAGCAGACTCAAACATAAAAGGCACCAGGGTGAACTGTAGTTTATGCTTTGGACAGAAATCCCCGCCACTCTGAGGATACTAATTTAATTTAAACAGGTTTTTTGGACCCATGACGCTGATGGGATTACCTTGGTCTGTAATAACCCAAAGAAAATCATGTAAAATTGGACTGAAGACCAAAGGAAGGCAAGTGTACAAAAGCCGAGTCCAAAATGCAGACCTGTACTGCGGAAGCACATACATTTACCAAAAAGCATTAGAAAACATCCAAGTCAAGGTCAACTTCATGCCATAATAAAATAAAATCTATAGTAGAATGGATCAGCATTCTACTCCAACCTCATAATAGTAACAATAATAATAACAACAATATTTTATGGTATTTGCTAAGCACTTACTATGTGCCAAGCACCGCACTAATTACTGGGGTAGGTACAAGACAGCCAAGTAGGACACAGTCCCTGTCCCACAAAGGACACACAGTCTCGATCCTTATTTTACAGATGATGTAACTGAGGCACCGAGAAGTAAAACAACTTGTCCAACGTCACACAGCAGGAAAGTGATGGACTGGGATCAGAATCCAGGTCCTCTGACGCTCATGCCTGTGCTCATTCCACTATTTGCCAAGCACTTTACTAGTTTCAAGTTATTCAGTTTACACAATCCCTGTCTCTCGTGGGGCCCACAGTCTAAATAGAAAAGTAGACAGTTATTGAAACCCCATTTAAAGAAAATTGAGGCACAGAGAGTTTAAGGGCCTGGCCCAAGGTCACCCAGAAGGCAAGTGGCAGAGATGAGATTAGAACCCAGGTCTTCCAACTCCCTGGCCCACTGTCCACTTTCAACTCATCCACATTGCTTCTTTGAATCCTTCTTGGCCTTAGGAATTAGTCAACGGGCCCTATTCCAGGAACTCCAGGTGCCAGCAGGAATCTCCCCCATTCTCAATCTGGGTCAGAGAGGGTGTGATCTGTAGTCTAGTAGTGCTCCTGCCTGGTACAGCCCACACTTTTCGCAGCGCCTTTCTACTGGTCATTTCTAGTTCACAACAGTGGAAGCTGATTCCTGTTCCTCCAGTCGTGGGAATACATGAGTAGTACAAATATTTTCTGAGCTTCCACTGGATATAGAGCACTATACTGAGAATCTGCATGGCCTAGTAGATAGAGCACAGGTCTAGAAGTCTGAAGGACATGAGTTCTAATCCAGCTCCATCACTTGTCTTCTGTGTGACCTTGGGCAAATCACTTTGCCAGACTACTTGTTTCATTTTGTTCTGTTTTGCTTTGCTGTCTGTCTCCCCCGTTAAGACTGTGAGCCCGTTATCGGGCAGGGTTTGCCTCTATCTGTTGCCAAATTGTACATTCCAAGTGCTTAGTACAGTGCTCTGCACATAGTAAGCGCTCAATAAATACTACTGAAAGAATGACCTTCACTTTTCTGTGCCTCAGTGGGGATGAAAACTGTGAGCCCCATGTGGGTCAGGGACCGTGTTCAATCTAATTAGCTTGCATCCACCTCAACCTTTAGAATAGTGTGTGGTACATAATAAGCACCTAACACATACAACTCTTACTGTAATTATTATTACTTGGGGTAGACTCCCTGCAGACTGGTTGCTTACTGTAACAGGGTAGGCAGCCATAAAATACTTACACTGGTACTGAGTGCTCATTTTTTCTGTTATGGTATTTGTTAATCACTATGTGCCAGGTACAGTATTAAGCACTGGGGTAGATATTAGATAATCAGGTTGGACATAGTCCCTTTCCCATATGGGGCTCACAGTTCTAATTCCCATTTTGCAGAAGAGGGAATTACACATTGTGTGCAGAGCACGGTACTAAGCACTTGGGAGAGTATAATATAAATGATTCGGTAGACACATTCCCAGCTCACAGTGAGCTTACTTAGAAGTAGATTAGGGAAACAGTGTGGCATAATGGATAGAGCATGGGCCTGGGAGTCAGAGGATCTGTGTTCTAATCCTCACACTACTATTTGCCCACTGTGTGATCTTGGGCAAATCAATTCACTTCTCTGTGCTTCATTTTCCTCATCTGTAAAATAAGGATGAAATATCTGTTCTTCCTACTCCTTAGACTTTCAGCCCCATGTTGGACAGGGACTGTTTTGAACATGATTATCTGGTGTCTACTCCAGGACTTAGTACACTGCCTGCATATAGGAAATGCTAATCTAACTCTATAATAGCAATGACGATGACACAGTGTACAATAGAATAAAATAGTGCAGTGTTCTTTTTATAGTAAGCACTCAATAAATACTATTGATGTCTAGAGGTAAAAAAGGATGGGGTGGCCTTAGCTCTCCCACTATGGCTGAGGAACACTCTGCCTGCTCCCAGAATGCTCTCTGCCCCTCGGGTCTCGGTAGAAGCCATGGTTCCACCTTCTCAACCCCTCTTCACTTTCGTTGTGGGCAGGGAATGTGACTGTTATTTTGCACTCTCTCAACAGCTTAGCACAATGTTCTGCTCAATAAATACGATTGATGCCGAACAAAAGATCCGTCACATTCCGCATCCCCTCCGGGTACAGTCTCAGTCTCTCTCACCCCAGCTGAACAAACTGCCTTTCTTCCTCACCATTCAGAGCTGCACGCCTTTTTCCTCCTCATTCAGCTCCATTTGGTTTGTTTAGAGGCAACAAGTGGAGAAATATCCACATCCTTAGGCTTTCTTCCAAGCCTGCCCCAGGAAACCTGGCATTTCCATGTGCTATGACAGACAGTCATTATTTCAGACTTCCTCTCTCGGGCCTTTCCAGCCTCACCCTGATAAGGCAATTCCCCAAGCATCGAGCAGGACAGCAGCTGAGTGGAGGGAGAACCAGAGACCACCCACCACTGCCTAACAGTCACTCGAGCTCTCAGGACAATAATAACAGTAATAACAATTGGGGTATTTGTTAAGCATTTACCATGTGTCACTCACTGTACTAAGCCCTTGGCAGATACAAGCAAATCAACTTGGACACAGTCCCTGTCCCACATGAGACTTACAGTCTTAATCCCCATTTTACAGATGTGGTAACTGAGGCACAGAGAAGTGAAGTGACTTGCCCAAGATCATGCAGCAAACAAGTGGCGGAGCTGGGATTGGAACCCATGACCTGCTGACTCAGGGCCCCACGCTCTATCCACTATGCCACGCTGAGACAGTCCCACCTTAGCTTCACAACCTTAATTTAGCATTCAGATGCGGAATTCAACCAAAGAATATGAACCTCCTTTTCTTTTCAGATCAATCAATGATCTTTATCAAGCACTTACTGTACTATGCACTTGAGAATACAACAGAGTTGGTAGATACATTCCCTGCCCACAAGCAGCTTACAGGAAACTGATCCATTTAGAACTTGGCTGTTTTGCAGTTTTCCTGTTGTGAACACGAAGGAGCACAGAAAGGAGAGGCTGAAGACATTTATTCTGCCTGATTTTCATTAAATTGGTTCATCTCCCTCAGGAACTCTTTCCTAGTCTTTGCAACATTTTCATCAGGTAAAGATAATAATAATTGTGATATTAATGAAGCACTTACCATATGCCAAGCACTGGGAGTAGATACAAGATAATCACGTTGGACGTAGTCCCTGTCCCACATGGGTTTCATAGTCTAAAATGAGATTAGAGATGTTGTGAACTCTAACATTAATGCTTTGCAACATCTTCCAATTACATCCATTGCAAATTTAGATTTTAAGCAGGCAACTGTGAAAAATGTCTAAACAACCAGAAATAGAATAAGCTGTATTTTTAACCAATTTTGATGTTGAGTCAATCTTTTGACATCTACTCAAGAACATAAAAAGAATGAAAGTTTAATGGAACATCCTGACTTGACAGCTTGTGATTTTCCCCAGCCTTAAGAGGCTTAGTATAATACCTAAATGCCATATTTTATTTTGGAGAGGTTTCTCCTCACTAAATAACATAAAAGATTTTAGAGGTTATCAATTAGTAATCTGTAGGAAGAATTGCTGGGATTCAACTGAATATGGAGTCCGAGAAATCACTATAAAAATGAGAAAGGATACTTGATGCCTAAAATAACTTCAAAGCAGCATTTCATTAAATCCTTCTGAGAAAAATCTACTGCCTTGCTTTAAAACTAAAAGTGGACGTGCAATTATTTGAAAACTAAACCCAATTGAACAGCACATTTCTTGTCCAGAAATTATTCTTCTTGCTTGAAGGAACTTAGATCTCAGTTCAAGATGAAGGCTGAACAAAGTATGGCCTCTAGTCTATTTTTAAATATTTATATGAATGTTTCCCCTACTAGAGTGTACGCTTCTTGTGAAAAGAGAATATGTCACACTTTAGTTTTGTTCTCTCTGAGCACTTAATAAAAAATGCACCACACCCAGTGGGAACTCAATAAGCCCTGACTCTATTCTAATGGTTCTTTCAGGTAACTTCTGCTTCAAACCCATTTGACACCGGTCACCTAGATGTAGCCAGTAGCTAAATGGTAGTTTCGAAGGTGTGACGGTAGAGATTCATTTAACTACCTGAAGCTCTCAGAGTACTAAATATATATATATATATTTGTATCAGTTCCCTCAACTGTAAAATGGGGATTAAATACCTGTTCTCCCTCCTACTTAGACCGGGAGCCCCATGCAGGACAGGGACTCTGCCAACTAAATTAACTTGTACCTACCCCAGCACCTAGAACAGTGTTTGACACATAATAAGCACTTAACAAATACCATAAAAAAGTCCACCAACTATAATAATATTAACAATAATAATGATAATATTTATTAGGTACTTACTATGTGTCTAGCACTGTTCCAAGTACTGGGGTAGATACATAACAATCAAGTCAGACAGAGTCTTTATCTCGCTTGGGTTAAATGACTTGCCCAAGGTCACACTTCCATTCACTCATTCATTCATGGAGCATTTAGTGTGTGGAGCACTATGCTAAGCACTTGGGAGAGTACGAAATAACAATAAATAGACACATTCCCTACCCACAATGAGCCTACAGTCTAGGGGGGAAATAGACATTAATATAAAAAAATTTCAGCAATGTACACAATTGCAGTGGAGCTGCGAAGCGCGTGATGAATGAAGGGAGCAAGTCAGGGCAACAGAGAAGGGAGAAGAAGAGGAAAGGAAGGGCTTAATCAGGGAAGACCTCTTTGGAGATGTGCCTTCAGTAAGGCTATGAATAGGGAGAGAGTGATTGTCTTCGGATATGAGGAGGGAGGGCATTCCAGGCTAGAGGCAGCCTGTGGGTGAGAGGTGGGTGGTGAGATAGACGAGATATAGTGAGAAGTTTGGCATTAGAGGAGAGAAGGGTACGGGCTGGGTTGTAGTAGGAGAGCAACAAGGTGCAGAAATGGAATTAGAAATCCGGTCACCTGAATCCCAAGGTCCATGCACTTTCCATCTGGCCACGTGCTTCCCGTACTATATAGCGTATCCTACCAAACACTTAGTACAGTGTTTCGCACACAGTAAGTGATCAATAAATGCCATTGATTTAATTTTTTATCAAGGATTTTTATGATCATTTCTCCCATAAAGACAAAAATACTTGAGAAAATATCTTTATATCTGTTATGTAGATAAGTAAACTACAATTCCAACCAGTTAATTTGCCTAGATTTATGGAAATAGCAAAGGAAGAATATTGAAAACCTCCAGCTTTCCAATCCAATCGATTGCATGTAGTGAGCACTTATTGAGTGCAGAGAACTATAGTAAGCACTTGGGAAGAGTACAGCACAACAGACATTTCCTGTCCACAACAAGCTTACAGACTAGAGGAGAAGCTGACAACCCCTTGAGCCTCCTGGTCAGTCAGACAGAATGTCTGCTTGTCAGCAAGCTGTATTTGACCTGGACTTGTAAGATAGTACTACCTGACAGCCTATAGTAAGACTCCTATTTTCATAACTCCCATCCTCCCTGGGCCCTCTAGCCTAGCTACTTGATTATTGATCCAAACATGATTTCAGTCTTGCTAATTTAAATTAATTCAGCTTGCCTTTAAAATAAATTTCATAACCAAGCTGGCCTCAGCACTATGTTGTAACAAACTTCCCAAAAACACAAACCCAACACATACGCAAGGCTGAAGACTCTTTGATCACGCAGCTTCTAGGTCCACAAACCCCATCAGCTGTATTTAAATAGCCAGGATGCTCCTCTGAGTGGTCACCAGGTAACAAATCTCTCTTTAAAGAGATGAGAATCACTTGGTTTGGAATGGTTTCCTTAAAGGTCTCAGTGAGTCCTTTTCATTCACCTGTGAACACTCCCATGCTTGTAGAGACAAAATAGAAGGAGAAAAAGAAAAAAAAAAGACAGTGTAGAAGATAGAAATAAAGAGCCAGAATCATGAATTTCTTTTCTTCCTGCTTGGATCTAATCCAACCTTCTCTGCCCTCGTTCGAGAGTTTTCGGACTGAGCATGTCCTCTTTATCTCCATATATAAAAAATGAAAAGCCACCTGAATGAAGCTTGTATCACCAAAATTCCAAGTTAAATATGAGTGTAAAATTGTATAAAATCAATTTCATTTCATACAATTCTCACAACTATCTAGGTACGAGGAGTGGGAAGAAACTGGGCCTTGCAAGCCCATCGTGGACAGGAAACGTCTACCAACTCTGTCACATCATACTCATCCAAGTACTTAGAACAGTGCTCTGCACACAGTAAGAGCTGAATGAATGCCATGGATTGATCGGGGGTGCAGGCAAAACGGTGTTGCGTTGGACCCAAGGTGACTGCTCCCAAGGCATATCTTTCTTTAAGCTGAGTTCTGCCAGAAGGCAACTCCCATGTTATAGGATAAGTGGGTGTACTAATAACAATAATAATAATAATAATGTTGGTATTTAGAAAAGTAGGCTGGTTTTCCTGCTCACTAATTACTAGAGTCGTTCATTTTCCCTATTCACCCTCCCTTCTGTCATTTATGCACTTGGACCTGTGCCCCTTAATAACTTGCTATGCACCCAACTCTCAACCCCACGGTACTTATGTACATATCCTATTGCCCTGCCACTTCTCCTAACTGTAATTTATTTTAATGTCTTTTTCCTCTTCCTCAATGTAAATTATTTGTATGCAGGGATTATATCTACCAATTCTACAGTATTATATTCTCCCAAGTACTTAATACTGTGTTCTGCACACAGTAAACACTCAATAAATACCATTGATTAAGGGATTGATCACTACCTTCAGTGATAAGGCAGCAGTTGTTGGGTTCTGACCTAGGTTCTGACCCTGTTTTGCCTGTTGTCTAGCCCTGTGCAAGTCACTGAAATTCCCTAAGCCTCAATTTCTTTGTCTGTGAAATGGGGATCATTTCATCAATCAATCATGTTTATTGAGTGCTTATTGGGTGCAGAGCAGTGTACTAAATGCTTGGAGGAGTGCAGGCCTAGGAGTCAGGAGACTTGGGTTCTAATCCTGGCTCCGCCACTTGTCTGCTGTGCGATCTTGGGCAACTTACTTTACTTCTCTGGGCCTCAGTGACCTCATCTGTAAAATGGGGATTAAGACTGTGAGCCCTAGGCGGGACAGGGACTGCCCAACCTGGTGAACCTTTGTCTAACCCACCACTTAGTACAGTATCTGGCACATAGTAGGCACTTAACAAATACCACTTTAAAAATTGCCAGTAAGAGTAAAATTGCTATGGAGGATAAAGTCAGTGAGAGTGAGAGAGAGAGAGAGATATTATAAAGAAGAAGCAGGGCATGAAGATTTGGAGCCTATTTGATAAGAAAGTCAAGATAAGAGAAAAAGATCAAAGAAAGGAGTGTAAAATATGAGGCAGCTTGTTCCTTGGGACTGCCCCACTCTTTTCATGCTTCAGGAAGTCTTTTTCCTTCTCCATTTCCCTGTCGATATACTGTCTATAGCTGCCCTTTATTATTCCAGGCGACCATGCCCATGTGCACCAGGATGAAAAATGTTTTATTTCTGATTGACACTTCCTTTGGCTTCAGCAGGGAGAAGGGGACACCAGGAAAGCTCTCTGCTGCCCCGATGTGTGTTCTACTTGTGGGTCCTGTCACCTCTTCTGAGCCAGCCTTGTAAAATCTCTTTGGGGAAATATGGGGCTTAGTGGAAAGAGACTGGACCTAGGAGGTAGGAGACCTGAGTTCTGATCCTGACTTGGCTGTTGTCTAGCCCTGTGCAAGTCACTGAAATTCCCTAAGTCTCAATTTCTTTGTCTGTGAAATGGGGATCACTTCATCAATCAATCATATTTATTGAGTGCTTATTGTGTGCAGAGCAGTGTACTAAATGCTTGGAGGAGTACAGTATAACAGGAGGGATAGAAAAGTTACCTGACTACAATGAGTTTACAGTGTAAAGATATCACATCTGTTCTCTTTCCCTCCTTCCCCTTTAGGCAGAGAACCCCATTACTCAATCAATGGAATTTCTTGAATGCTTACTGTGCGGAAAGCACATCCATCAGCACTTGGGAGAGCACAGTAAAACAAAGTTGGTGGATATGAACCCTGCCCACAAGGAGCTTACAGTTTGGGGTTGTTTTTCCATGGTATCTGTTAAGTGCTTACTATGTGCCAGGCACTGTACTAAGCACTGGGGTAGAACTGTGAGCCTGTTGTTAGGCAGGGATTGTCTCTATCTGTTGCCAAATTGTACATTCCAAGCACTTAGTAGAGTGCTCTGCACATATTAAGCGCTCAATAAATACAATTGAATGAATACAAATTAATCAGATTGGACACAGATCATGTCCCACATGGAGCTCAGAGTGTTAATCTCCATTGTAAAGATGAGGTGACTGAGGCACAGAGAAGTGAAGTGACTTGCCCAAGGTCACACAACAGAGAAGTGACAGAGTCAGGACTAAAACCCAGGTCCTTTTAACTCCCAGGCCCCTGCACTATTCAGTAGGCCACCCTGCTTCTGATGGCATTAAAGCATTCTGGTGGGAATAAGTTCCCAGAAAGTTTCTGAGGCCCCTCTGATCCTGTACAGAATCTCAAGTGGAAAGGGGGAAGTAAGAGGAGAGGAGAGGCTGGAAAGGAGAGAAAACAGAAGGGAAAAAGGAGGGAAAACTAAGGGTGAAATGTTCTACTGAATCAGTAGAAGCTTACAGCGGCATTTTCTAATAGCTATCTTCCTCATAAAAATGAGATAGCAATACCAGGCCCAAAATAGCATCAATATCTTTGGAGACCAGCAATCTGAAGGTGAAAAGGTTGCCATGAATTTACAAGAAGCTGCTTGGAACATGTAGGAGTTGAGGGAACGAACAGAGAGCTGTCTAGTATAAACAAAAACACTCTAATCTCTTTGCGTGGTCTGCTGGTAAAAGAATCAGTAAGGTGAAGGGGACAGGAACAGTTTATATTTTGGAATTCTTACTGGAAGAGCATGCTGAAGAACAGAGCTTTTCAAAGCAACTGAATAAAATTGCAATATCATCTTGCCAAGGAGGAAATCTGAGAGAAGGGGACTTCCAAATTTTCATCACTATGGCAACAAAAATGAGAAAGGTGTGAAATCTGTAGTTGTTTATATATTTTCCCATAAACTGAATATGAAATAAACACTGGCCATTTCAGGACATTTTTACTAAGCTGCGGGTAAATCCACTGCATCCTGGTGGCCTGAAACAAATCAAATGTGGATCCAAAAAGTTGAAAGAGAGGTTACAAGATGTACTTTAAAAGTAGAAAAAATGTGCATTCCCTGAGTCTCTTGGGGCATAAACTATGGTAGGCACAATGAAATCATTTAGTAAATTCTTGCTTCACTTCCCTAACGGTCCCCTAGTGACGTGCAGCTTCTGAACTTGGAGAATAAGACCCAAAGAGCAGACGATCAAGGGCATGGAGTATCATTTGGAAATCTGAGTTCTCAAAATCCCAGTCAGTTGGGGAAGTGGAAACTACTCGAGTCAGCATGGGGAAAAACTAACCTTAGTGCAGGGACAAATGCAGATTCCACATTTTTCTTAAAGGTTTTAATGAAATATGCCTCGTTAGCCAACTAATGAGAAGGGGATAGACTTCTGCAGCTTTTTGTCGCAGTTCACAAGGGAAAGATTTACAAGCATTTGGGTGAGGTCGTACAGAGAGAGTTTGTCACCTGGAAGATTTTGTTCTGGTGTGGCCCTTGAGAGGCTCAGGTTCTGCCTGATTGACAGGTGCTTCCTAAAACAACCAAGTTTCCTTACCCACTGCACACATGCATACACACACACACACACACACACACACTTTCCTCTTGAGAAAAGGAAACTTGCAAAAGTCAGTTTACATTTTTATGTGGTTCCTTCTATATTATGAATAAATTGCAATAAATTTGCAATCACTGGTAATAAATTTATTGAAATGAATTTCTATATCACAAAGCAGAAACTGAGGCACTTCGGTAGCTTGCTAGGTTTCTTCCTAACACTGTTACCAAATGGCCTCCACTGAAGCCAGACGAGTCAGGAATAAGAAGATCTCTAGATTGTGAGCTTGTTGTGGGCAGGGATTGTCGATGTTTATTGTTGTACTGATCTTTCCCAAGCACTTAGTACAGTGTTCTGCATACAGTAAGCGCTCAGTAAATACGATTGAATGGAATGGAGACAACTTACAGACCACACTGCTGCCAGAGTTGGGCCCAGAACATTGGGCGCCTTCCCGTCGGCCCCCTGGGGACCACCAACAGCAGCTACTGCCCATCCTGACAAGGCCCCTGGTAGACGAGAGGCATAACTCAAAGACTTTGAACTCTATGCGTATCAGTCAAATCCTTATTTATAACTGCCTTAAGCTCAACATTATCTCTGTATTGACATGAAAAAACTCAGAACCATGTGGCCTTCTATCAATTCAGCATCTCTGTCTTGTTATTGGGTTGAGCAACTGTTTCTGTTTAGGGTGAATCCAAACTATAAATAAATCAGGTAGGAGGATAATCCACAGCCAACCCTAATTAAAGCCACTTGAAATATACATCTAGGCTATCCCATTAGATTCTGTCAAATCAGTGTACATTAGCACCTACGTAAAATGCACATTATATTTTATCTACATATGATAGCTTGGGTGGAATTCTCTTAGGCATCTCCAATGTACACCTAGTCCCTAATTGAAATTGGAATGGAGGAAACGATAGATTATTTACATCTGTCCTAGACCCTGTCTTTGAGAATGGTAATAGTGGTATTTGTTAAGTGCTGAGGTAAATACAAGTTAATCAGACTGGACACAGACCCTTCCCACATACCTTGACCACATGGATTCATGACATATTGCATGAAGGGATGGAAAACAGATATTTCATATCCATTTTACAGATGAGGAAGCTGAGGCACAGAGCAGTTAAGTGACTTACACAGGGCCACACAGCAGGCAAATGGGAGAGCCGGGATTAGAATCTGGGTCTCATGATGCTCAGTCCTCTTTTCTTTACACTAGGCCATATTGTTTCTTACCAAAAAAGAGAGAGAGGTTTTGAAGCAACTCGATTCCCTAGAAATCAAGTAGACTGCAGTTTTTCCTCGTACGTTCTTCCGTGTACAACTCCCTCAGACTCTGGCTGCTCCATTTTTTTTCAGAGCCCACAATTAGCCATGCAGGGTGATATGGAACCAACGTGGCCCATACTGGCCCACACAAGGCCCAGTCTACTGTGATTTTCCCAGTATTTCAGTGAAGCATAAGAACGGTGAACTACAGTCCTGCGCAGGAGTGAAGCATCTTGAGTAAAACTCCCAGCCCAATCCAAGGGCTTCACGTGTAACACCTACAGACCACGGAATCAGTTGCAAGATGGTAAGGTCTTTAAGCGCAGGATTGGGTCTAGCAACTCTATTATACTGTACTTTCACAAGGCTTAGTATAGTGTTCTGCACAGAGTAAGCACTCAATCATTACTATTGATTGATTAATTGTGGAACCATGTTTTGGAAATCAGGCCATAAAGGAAGCAATAATAATGATAATGATGATGACATTTGTTAAGCGCTTACTATGTGTAAAGCTCTGTTCTAAGCACTGGGGAGGATACAATATGAACAGGTTGTTCATTCATTCATTCATTCAATCGTATTTATTGAGCGCTTACTATGTGCAGAACACTGTACTAAGTGCTTGGAATGTACAATTCGGCAACAGATAGAGAAGATCCCTGCCCAATAACGGGCTCATGGTCCCACGTGGGGCTCACAGTCTTAATGCTCATTTTCCAGATGAGGTAACTGAGGCACCAAGAACTTGAGTGACTTGCCCAAAGAAAGCCACTCAGCTGACAAACGGCAGAGCCACCATTTGAACCCATGACCCCTGACTCCCCAGCCCGTGCTCTTTCCCCCGAGCCACACTGCTTCTCATAAGTACCTAGGGTGGGTCCCAGTTGCTCCATCCAGTATTTGTAACGAAGCTTCTGTGGGTAGGAAATGTGTCACTTGTTTAGTTTGTACTTCCCAAGTTATTTAGTACAGTCCACTGCCCCCAGAAAGCACTCAATTCATATTACTACAATGACCGCTACTGCTTCAGGGCAGGGAACATGTCTGCTACTTCCTTTGTAGTTTGTACTCTCCCAAGAGCTTAGTTCATAGTAAGTGCTCAGTAAATACTATTGATGGATTGACTGATCGATTGATTACACCCGCAATCCAGAGTTGCTGACATCATGTTTCCTCAATGGCAAGATTTACAACTGACCCAAAAGAATCTAGTGATGCTGAAACCAGAGAATGTTAGCTCTGTGGTTTTGTGGTTAGGAGCCCCTGCAGGACTTTCCATTAAAATTTCAATGACCCTCCCCCCTACTGTTTCAGCAAGTCAGTTCTGGAATAGGAGGGATAACAGATGGAGCATTTCATAGATTGAGAAGCATCGAGCAGCAGGGTGCTCAGTGGAAAGAGCCCGGGCTTGGGAGTCAGAGGTCATGGGTTCTAATCCCGGCCCCGCCGCTTGTCAGCTGTGTGACTTTGGGCAAGTCACTTAACTTAGCTGGGCCTCAGTTACCTCATCTGTAAAATGGGGATTAAGACTGTGAGCCCCACGTGGGGCAACCTGATCACCTTGTATCCCGCCAGTGCTTAGAACAGTGCTTGGCGCATAGTAAGCACTTAACAAATATCCTCATTATTATTATTATTATAGATGCATCAAGAATGTCTAGCTGGTTTACCACTAATATTTGAACGTAGTAATGTTTGAATCTTCACGAAACAGATACAAGTCCCTGTTCTATTCTGCATAGTGTTGTGGGCCATATTTTCCATTTTTATTAGAGTTTGTATATCCTGCATCCTGATTTGTTTGGTTCTCTGGATGGTTGGCTAGTGCTAATTTGCATGGATCTTGTAGGTAGTCATAAATACAAATGAGAAATATCTGGCATAATTTCACCACTAGCTTTTCAATAGTTCATGATGCTAAATTGCTACATATTTCAGCAGGCTGTAACTAGAATAAACTTCTTGAGAAGAGGCAAGGATCCACAGACTAGTTCTCTTTTCAAACAGTTTCATTTTCGGAACCATAAAAGGCAATGAAGGATCTTCAATTAGCAGGAGTCCCCCCTGTACTCTTTCTGCCCCCACTAGAAACTAAACTCCTTGAGGCAGCGATTGTGACTACTTGCTCTCTAGTATTCTCCCAACTGCTTAGTACAGTGCACTGCACAGAGTAAATGCTCACAGGATTGATGGATTTCATTCATTCAATCAAATTTATTGAGGGTTTACTGTGTGCAAAGCTCTGTACTAAGCGCTTGAAGAGAACGATATAATGACAAATAGATACACTCCTGCCCACAATGAGCTCACAGCCTAGTGGGTGTGATTTAAACTGTCATCTTGGAGAAAATGCTCCTGAAGGTTATAAACGGGTATGGATCACACATGACCTGCAGTAGGCAAAATCATGTCAAGATCAAATTATCAAACAATAATAATGATAATGATAATGTAATTTTCTATACATTTACTGCCTGCCAAGGTCTGTGCTTAGCCCTGGGTTAAATAGGGTTCCGAGATATAACGATCCCAGTAATTAACCCCAAGGGTAGATCAAAAAGTCTTATCTTAGAAACCTCCCCAAGAAGACAATGATTGGATCTCATTTTTGAAACTCCCAAACCTAAGCATCTCTTAATGGTACAAACAGTTCCACTTTGGTTTTCAAGATAATCAGCACAGAGCCAGAAGTTTGATTTTTACTGTCAGCTCTTTCTTCTGGCTTTCAGCCTTCTTGCACTTTTAATGGTCTAACAGGACACTGTGGCTCTCAGTAAAGGAGTGCAAGCTCCTCGAGGACAGGGATCATGTCTTCTAATGCTCCTGAAGTCTCCCAAGCACTTAGTATGGTACTGGGCTCTGCATATAGTAGAAACTCAGTAAATACTTTTGATTCGTGAATTTAGTTTCTCTGTGCAGGAAACTCTCAAAATGAGAGATAGGTCTGAATATCCAAAGCAGTGGGTTCATTCATCCTCTCAAAACAGTATTTAGGTAGATGGGCTATGAGTGCTGAAATGCTGTCCCATTATATATAGATAGAACAACATGGAGCCAGACACCCATTGGATTATATTCAGATCTCCGAATAACTGGTTCTTGCCTTGACCCTGACCTATTGTTTCCAGTACCCATTTTTTTGCCTACACAGAGCAATACTGAAAGAAGCGCCATCAAACCTTTATCTTTTTTTTTTTGTGGGGGGGGGTTGGTATTTGTTAAGCACTTGCCAATGTGCCAGGCACTGTACTAAGCACTGGGGTAGATACAAGAAAATCAGGTTGGACACAGCCCCTCCCCCACATAAGGCTCAAAGTCTTTATCCCCATCTGACAGATGAGATAAATGAGGCTCATAGAAGTTAAATGATTTTCCCAAGTTCACACAGCAGACAAGAGATTGATCTGGGATTAGAACCCAAGTCCCCTGACTCCCAGGCCCACGCTCCTCTCCACTAGGCCACGCTGCTTCCCATCAGCTAAACACAATCATAAGCTTCCATAATCAAAAGGCACTTAAATGTCCTTTGTGTTTTGTAACTCACGGGCCTTGATTCACCACATCCTGACCCTGATGGAGGTTTCCAGTAGCAACATCTGTCAGCTGGTCCCTAAAATAGCAACTCTTTCCCATAATGGATCTCTGCCAGCAGGAGCCTACAAGCACATAAACTGGACAAATGGGGACTGATCCACAGGTCACAACATCCCATTACCTTGCTGTCTTAGCAGAGCAGAACGACCTCACCACCTTTCCTGCAGAAAAGAGCCGCTTTATCTGCTTACCAACAGAGGGAGAGGGGTGGTTCATTACACTCGGCTAATAAATAATGAAGCGAAAGGAAAGAAGCTTTAATAGGCTGGAAATGCGCAGACTGCCGGAGAAGTATGGGGGCGAAGAACAATGGAAATGACTGTGATGGATGATTGACACAAGCCTGACATCATGTTTGCCTGGGACCCGGCTGCAAGATATAAGGGCTGTGTGAGCAAATTGCTGAACCATACAGCTGCGAGCCAAATTCAGACTAGAGAAACGCAGAAGCAGCAGCGAGTTAACGGTCGTTTGCCAAGCTTCTTTATGTATTTTACACTTGTTCTGTACACAGTGAAAAGTGGTGTTGACGACTGTGATGCCTCTGCCCTTCCTCATTTCCACAATCACACACCCCCCCCGCCGCGCACACACGCACGCACACTTCCCCTCTCTCTTTTTTCTGTCCAACTGCTGACCCTTTATGTTCTCTCTGTCTCCTTCTCTTCATCTCTTTTTCCAACTCTCTCTATGTCTCTCTCTCTCATGCTCTCCACACCTTTCTCCCCTCTGAGCACCTCATCAGGTGCTGGGGGAAAAGACTAAGAGAAAAGGCCAATTTGCTTCTATCTACCCCAGCAATTAAAACAGTGCCTGGCACATAGTAAGCACTTAATAAATACCCTAACTATATTATTATTACTATTAAGGCAATCAGAAAATGAGCTTCATATCTAATGCTTTCCCTTCCTTCCTCCCTTCCTTCCTTCCTTCACCTGCTTTCTTAGTAATCTGGGTGAAGAAGAAACCCTGGGTGAGAGAGGCTGAGGAGGCAGAGGGGACCAGAGAAAGAAGTCCTGGCCCTATATAATGGCAGTGGAACTGATTCCTCAGGAGATATGGGGATAAGGTAGGATTGCCCCCTCCGTAACTGATCCTGGAAGAAGAAAAGAGAAGGAAGACTAAGGAAGGATATAGACCCCAGCTAGGCTGTGGGACCTGGGCTGTGCCCAATCTGCTTATCTAATAATAATGATAGGAATAATGATAGGAAGAATAATGATAATAGTAATAATAGTAGTTGATCAGCATGGGAGGCAGTGTTGCCTAGTGGATAGAGCATGGGCAAGAGAGTCAGGGGACCTGGATTCTAATCCAACCTCGGCTACTTGTCTGCTCTGTGATTTTGGGCAAGTCGCTTCACTTCTCTGTGCCTCAGTTTCCTCAACTGTACTGTGGGGATTCAAAACCATATTCTCCCTCCAACTTAATCTGTGAGGCCAAGATGGGATGGGGAATTTGTCCAACCTGATTAAGTTGCTCTTAGAACAGTGTTTGACACATACTCAGCACTTAACCTATGGGGATTAAGACTGTGAGCCTCACGTGGGACAACCTGATTACCCTGTATCTACCCCAGCGCTTAGAACAGTGCTCTGTACATAGTAAGCGCTTAACAAATACCAACAATATTATTATTATTAACATATACCATAAAGAAGCACTTACTATGTGCCAAGGCTTGGGGACATGGAGTGTTTCCGATATGCTAATCTTGTAATAATAATAATAACAATAGTGATATGTCTACAGCACTTACTAGTTACCAAGGATTGTACTAAATCTTGTAATAGCTACAAGATAATCAAGTCAGACATAGCCCATGTCTCACAGAAGCAGCCAAGCTTCCCAGAGAAGGAGCAAGGATTAGTGGATAGAGCACAAACCTTGGGAGCCAGAATGACCTGGTTTCAAATCGCAAGCCTCTCATTTGTCTGCTTTGTGACCTTGGGCAAGTCACTTCACTTCTCTGGGCCTCAATTACCTCGGCTGTATAATGGAGATTAAGACTGTGAGCCCTACGTGGGACGGGGACTGAGTCTAACCTGATCTGCTTATATCCACCCCAGTGCTTAGTACAGTGCCTGGAATATTGTAAGTGCTTAACAAATAGCATAGTCTTCATCATCGTATGTGGCTCACCGTTTAGGGGTAGGGGGAGAATGGAGCTTTAATGTCCATTTTATAGATGAGAAAACTGAGGCACAGAGAAGTTAAATAATTTGCCCAAAGGTCACACTGCTGCCAAACTGTGGAGCTGGAATTAGAATCCAGATCAACATTTAGTACAGTGATTGGTACATAATAAACAGAGAAAATAGTTATTATTAGCTCAGAGATGTGTGGAAACCCCTTTCTCTTCCTGCCACTACTCACCAGTTCTCCACCACTAATGGGGAAGACCAGCAGCGTGGCTTAGTGGAAAGAGCACAGGCTTGGGAGTCAGAGATCATGGATTCTAATCCTGGCTCCGCTATGTGACTTTGACTTTGTCAGCTGTGTGACTTTGGGCAAGTCACTTAACTTCTTGGTGCCTCAGTTACTTAATCTGTAAAATGGGGATTAAGACTGTGAGCCCTACGTGGGACAACCTGATAACCTTGTATAACCTTAGAACAGTGCTTGGCACATAGTAAGCCCTTAACAAACGTCATCATTATCATTATCATCATTATTATCACCAAAGAGCCGGGGAACCCAGCCCTGTGGTGGCTAAAGATTGTAATCCGTCACCTCAGGAGGTGGCTCTCCTATCCATCCCCCTTGTCATGTGATTTCCGGCCTATCTCAACCACAGAGTTGCCCATTGTAAATTAGGATGCTAATGTCCTACTGTGTGCGGACTTTTTCAGATATGGTGAGGCTTTCTTTTGCCATCATCAGATTTAGGATGAAGGTGTTTACAGTGATAGGGTGTTTGACATCTGAAGCATTCTGGGAGCCCCAGAGGTGAGGGAGAGGCACCCTTCCAACTATTGGCCTATTTAATAACAATAATAATTACAGTTTTTGTTATGCACTTACTATGTGCCAAGCACTCCTGTAAGCACTGCGACTGATAGGAGTTAATCAGGTTGGACTCAGTCCCTGACCCACAGTCTTAATCCCCATTCTACAGATGAGGTAACTAAGGCACAGAGAAGTTAAGTGGGTTGCCCAGGGTCACACAGCAGACTAGTGGCAGAGCCAGAAAAGTGTATTAGATTCAAGAGGCCTGGAGGCATTTGCTCTGCCACTACCCCCATCCCTCACCCCTCCCGGAGCAGAAATTGGTTCCGTGGCTAATGTCAAGGTTGCAGGCTTCTCTGAGAGAGGAATGCTATTGGCAATGTCAACTCCATGGTGCTGTCGCTAGGAAATAACGGAAGCTCTGGAATGTGGGACCTTAACTGTGCTGGCCCTTGAGAGTCAGATGGCCATTTCTAGAGTATAGTCAGCAAATAGCAGCCACAGTAAAAAGCTCCACATGCAGTAAGCTCTGGGTCCACAGGAATCCCAACCAATCTAGGTAGACATTTTACATGCCCGTGTGATGTCCCTGTGGGTTTTGGAAAGGAACAATTTGTTTTCATTACCATACATTTCTGAAAAGATCCACAGAGTGTCCTCCACAGCACTTGTGTATGTATGTACATATCTATAATTCTATTTATTTATATAAATGTCTTTTTACTAGTTTGACATGTATATTTCTATAATTCTATTTATATTAATGACTGTTGACTTGTTTTGATGTCTGCCTCCCCCCTTCTAGACTGTAAACCGGTGAGGGCAGGGAATGACTCTCTTTTTTTGCAGAATTGTACTTTTCAAGTGCTTAGTATAGTGTTCTGCACACAGTAAGCATTCAATAAAAATGATTGATTGAATGAATGAATGAATAGTAACAGGAGAAAAACAGAAAATGTCCTCAACATTGAAGGGTCGCTTCCATCCTTCCCATTTTCTGGAGATTCCTTGTGAGAATGAATAATGAATTAATGAATAATATTGTGACTAACTTCTTACCGAGAACAATTCTGTGTGCTCCTAGGAAGCCAAGACTAAATCACTTCAGTGTCAGTTTCTCATTTCACCGCCTATTACCAGGTGAAAATAAATTGCTGTGCACTCTTCAGTTTCCTCTAAATATGGCTGATGTCTTTTTTCTTTCTCTCTTACCCCAATCAGTTTCTTTGCAAAATATTTCCATGATGTAGGCTCCTGCAGGTGAGCTATTCATGAGTCTATGAAACCATCACTTTACCCAGGAAAGCTGCCTGCCGAAATACACTTTTCAAGAGATTGCGGTCTAGAGGGAGCTTGCAATCTAGACTTGAAGTTACATAAATTTACAGTAAGCTCCTTGTGGACAGAGATCATGGCTACCAACTCTACTGCACTGTACTCTCCTAAACACTTAGTACTGCGCTCTGGAACTGTAAGTGCTCAATAAATACCATTGATTAATTGACTGATTTTCGATATTGCGACCAGAATAGCAGAAGAATAGGAGAGTGTTGGACTACAGGTAGTAGAATCATGAAAGCACTTTGGGATTTCTCTGAAGGGCAGAGAAAGAAAGACACAGAGGTACAGAGAGAGAGAGAGAGAGAGAGAGAATCCAGGCTCTTAGGCAAATTGAGATGTAGAAATAATTGGAGCTGAGACAATTTTCTTCAAACAGCTGGCCCAGCTGAAAGCTTGGAGGCCTATTAGCTAGACAATGGCATGATTGGGAGAACTTCGAGGGCATTCTCAGCCCTCCAAACACTCCAGAATTAGGCAGACAGGAATAAAAGCACCTTACTTTCTGTTGACAACCTACAGAACAATTAGTCTATGGAGCCCATTCCTTCCATTCACAATCAAGACCAAATGTCCAATTCTGAAGAAAAGATTAGGATGGGCTAAATGTTTGATCTTTTGTCATTTCCTTCATCTCCCCTGTGAGGCTCTGAACGACCCAACTTTCAACTAGTCCTCTCAGGGGACTAGGAAATGTCTAGATATTGGCGTACAAACATAACTGAGATGGATAGAGCATGGGCCTGGGAGTCAGAGGACCTGGGTTCTAATTCTGGCTCCACCATTCATCTGCTATGTGACTTTAAGTCACTTAACCAATGACTTCTTTGAGCCTCAGTTGCTTAATCTGTAAAATGGGGATTAACACTGTGAACCCCACGTGGGATATGGACTGTGTCCAACCTGATTAGCTTGTTTGTATGTAAATGCTTAGTACCCTGCGTGGCACACAATAAGTACCTGATAAATGGCATAAAAACAAGCAACTGCCAATTTTAATTGGGAGAGTAAAATGAACCTGTTTCCACCCTTTCCCAGGTACACTTTTCCAGCTTTGCAGATGGCTCTCTCTCTCTCTCTCTCTGTCTCTCTCTCTCTCATTCCCTCTCTCTACTATATGGAGTTCTCAATGGCCTTTTTTGGAAACCAAGAAGGCCTCCATGTCACAGGCATACGATCCAAGCTCAGAATAAGCAGAGTCTCCCAGGTCATTTCCTGTGGAAAGTGCTTCAGTGTGTAATCATGGCTGCTCAAGGACTCTTTACTCAGTCATAGCTTTTCTAAGTCTCTTGGAAATGCTGGAATGTTTTGGAAATCTAAATCCACTTCATTAATGGAAGAGAGCTGCCAGGAAACCTGAGGAGATTCTGTTGAGTCAGTACTTCTAAATAGGTTCTTGAATTTACCCAGTGCTTAAAATGACATGTTCCAAATGGCCTTTGCCCTAAGGATTCAAGTAGTTAGTGCATTAACGTAGCAGTTGTCACCCAATTTACTGTAATATTTAATAGGATACTGTGTGTCCGATTTGAGAAAACTTTCCATTTAAAGATGTATTATATCTCTAAATAATATAGAAGCTATATCGATGTACCAGCCAGGATCAGAGACAGGCAAGCAGACTGTACATATGCTAATGCTTCCAGAGCATTATTGGCAGGGAAAAGGACTAAAAAGAAGAATGAGGATAACCTGAAACAAGCCAGCACAGCGTGGCTCAGTGGAAAGAGCACAGGCCTGGGATTAGACTGTGAACCCGTCAAACGGCAGGGACTGTCTCTATCTGTTGCCAACTTGTTCATCCCAAGCGCTTAGTACAGTGCTCTGCACATAGTAAGCGCTCAATAAATACTATTGAATGAATGAGTCAGAGGTCGTGGGTTCTGATCCCTGCTCTGTCACTTGTCAGCTGTGTGACTTTGGGCATGTCACTTAATTTCTCTGTGCCTCAGCTACTTCATCTTTACAAATGGGGATTAAGACTGTGAATCTCATTTGGGACAACCTGATTACCTAGTATCTCCCCCAGTGCTTAGAACAGTGCTTGGCACATAGTAAGTGCTTAACACGTGCCATCATTATTATTATCATTATTAATAAAATGAATTGTAATATTTAAGTTCTTATTAGCTACTAAACACTGAGTTAAGCAATGGGATGATGGTGATGGTATTTGTTAAGCATTTATTGTGTGCCAAGCACTGTTCTAAATTCTGTATCCACTGTACCGACAGACACAGATCAGACACAGTCGTTGTCCCATGGAGTTCACAGTCAAAGCGGGAGAGGAAACCACTACTTGATCCCTATTTTACAGATGAAGAAACTGAGGCATGGAGAAGTTATTCATATTCATATCAATAAAAATAATAGCGGTACTTGCTTACCACTTACTGTGTCCCAAGTACCGAGATAGATACAAGACAATCAGGTCAGACCCGGTCCCTGTTCTCCACAGAGCTCACAATCTGAGGGAGAAGGGAAAACAGTTTTTTAATCTCCACTTTACAGATGAGGAAACTGAGGCATGGAGAAACTAAGTGACTGGTCTAAGTGGCAAGAGCCTGGATTAGAATCCAAATTGCCTGCCTCCCTGTCTTTCCATTTGGCCACAGTGTCTTTCAGCTATTGCAGTGGACTGACCTGACTGAGCTAAACTGCGGCTGCAGCGATTGCAGCACGGACCCCCTCCCTATAGCGTTTGAGGCCGTATGGGCTGGGGGACCAGTAGAAGGCCAGGGGCTGAGCCTCAGAACCATTCCCGCACTGCCAGTAGCCAGAGGACTGCTACAAAGTAGCCAGTAGCCTAGGACCTTCACAGATCCCAGAAAGCAGGCCGAGGCCCCAGTGGCCACACCTCGCTGCTCTCATCTACACTCCAGCCCACAAACTTCGCTCCTCTAATAGTAATCTTCTCACTGTACCTCAATCTCTTCCATTTCTCCATGACCTCTCCCCCACATCCTGCTTCTGGCCTGGAATGTCCTCCCTCTTCATATAATAATAATGATTACAGTATTGGTTAAGTGTTTACTATTTGCCAGGCACTCTTCTAAGCACTGGGTTAGATACAAGGTAATTGGGTTGGACACAGTCCCACATAAGCAGCGTGGTTCAGTGGAAAGAGCATGGGCTTTGGAGTCAGGGCTCATGAGTTCGAATCCCAACTCTGCCACTTGTCGGCTGTGTGACTGTGGGCAAGTCACTTAACTTCTCTGTGCCTCAGTTCCCTCATCTGTAAAATGGGGATTAAGACTGTGAGCCCCACGTGGGACAACCTGATTCCCCTATGTCTACCCCAGCGCTTAGAACAGTGCTTGGCACATAGTAAGCGCTTAACAAATACCAACATTATTATTATTATCATTATAAGGCTCACAGTCTTAATCCCCATTTTGCCAATGAGGGAACTGAGGCATAGAATAGTTAAGTGACTTGCCCAAGGTCACCCAGCAGACAAGCGGCTTTATATACCATCACTACTAATTAATAATTCTATCATCATTATTATTAATACCATCATCATTATTATTATTAGAGGGTGAAGCCTAACCCTTCCCTTTGCTTTATCCCTTGTTTAGAGAAAAAAAAATGAACATCTATATTCCACACTGGAATTTGGAAGATGCTACATCGTGCAATTTTCTATACTGTATGCTCCTTTTGTTTTTAAATGATATTTCTCAAGCACTTATTATGTGCCTGACACTGTCCTGAGTGCTGGGGTAAATACAAAGGTAATCAGGTTGGACAACATCCATATCCCACATAGGGCTCACAGTCTTAGTTCCCATTTTACAGAAGAGGCAACCAAGGCCCAGAGAAATGGCGTGACTTGCCCAAGGTCACACAGCAGGCAAGTGGTGGAGGTGGGAATAGAACCCAGGCCTTCTGGCTCCCAGGCCCGGGCTCTATCCACCAGACCATGCTGTTTTATGTCTACCAACTCTGTCATACTGTACACACCCAAACAGTGCAATGCTCTGCAAACAATAAGCTTTCAATAAATACCATTGATTGATTGCAATGACACTCAGCAGAGACACATTATGACATTGCTAATACAGGATATCAGACCAGCGAGATGACAATTTCAGGGCCTTTTATGTTGTTCATCATAATCACCGTCAATTTTGCTGGGTTCAGGGCAGGTTATTGAGTGCTTGAGAATATACAATAAAAGTAGAATCCCTGATCTCAGCTTCCAGGATCTTATCATTTAATGGGGAAGATCAGTGAGGCCAAATCAAACTGTCGAAAAGGTTAGCTAACCAATTACCATGAGTTTCACCTTTCTCCAAATTCATTCAACAATACTGATGAGAAGCACTGTTGCCCTGTGGAATGCACACAAGAAAGGAGATCATTCAGGAGATTCAGGTTCTAATCCCAAATCTGCCCCTTGCCTACTGTGTGACCTTAGACAAGTCACTTAGCTTCACAATTTACTTAACTTCCCTGCCTCTCAGTTTTCTTATCTGTAAAATGGAAATTAAATTGCTGGGCTCCCGCCCCATTAGATTGTGAGCCCCATGAAGGAGAAGGGACATTGTAGACTGTGAGTCTGTTTTTAGGTAGGGATTGTCTCTATTTGTTGCTGAATTGTACTTTCCAAGAATGTAGTACAGTGCTCTGCATGCAATAATCTCTCAATAAATGCGATTGAATTATTGAATGAATGAATTCCTTGTAAACTCCTTGGAGGCAGGGATCTTGTCTACCAGTTCTATTGTATTGCACTCTCCCAAGAGCATAGTATAGTGCTCTGTAAACAGAAGTCAATTAAAAAAATGATTGTCTTGTATCTACCCCAGCATTTAGCACAGTGTTTGGTATAGAGTAAACATTTAATAAATACCACAATTATTATCAATTATTATTGTATGCCTAATGTGAGCAGAACATTTTTTATTAAGCACTGAGGAGAGCACACAACAGAATTAGTACGCATGATCCCGGTCCTCAAAAAAGCTTACAGTCTAGGGTCAAGAGACTGACAGTTTTCTTGAAAATAACTTGAGAAATATGACTTCAAAAACATTGTTTCTCTTCCACTCATGATTAATCTTCCTTCTTCTCCATCAAAAAGTAGTCTTTCCAATCAATACTGAGAAAAAAAAGAATGAAAATGTGAGGCTCTCTCTTACAGTCTATTGCTTTTGTGGAGAGAAATTATTCATACTATTAATGCTTATTAAGTATCATCTGTTTACTAACCGGTAGGCTCACCTGGGGGCCATGATCCAAATAAACAGGAAAACCCAGGCAACCAATCAGGCTTCACATGAGCTGTGTTGCCCCTTGTCGTGAGTTCAATTTATGGTGCCTGTCTCACTTCTCACTTCTCTGGTGCCTTAATGATGCTATTTTGTTCTGCTTCCACTCAATTTTCAGAATCATGTGATTGACTTCATTCAGAGATGGGCTTGCCTTTTCCCCTGGGGCCATTCCCCAAATGAAGGAGGAGATGCAATCCAGCCAATAAAAATCCAGTTGGTTGACAGAGATAAAGTTACTACAGCCCTTGATGCACACTCTTTTCCCATCTTGCAAAACAAGCGGGGATAAGCAATTTGTTTTCTGTACTGGAAAAACACTCTGCTTTTTCACTTAATTCCTCTCTGCAGGGATGCTATTTTTCAAGAGAACAAGGGCTGGTTTTTTGAAAAATTCCAATTGCAATACCACCCTGGTAGTTCTGACAGCTCTGATCACATTTGGAGCCGCTGAGCATTGGCTATAGGCATGTGGACAATATATTACTGCAAGACAACTCCAACGCACAACTCCACAGGAATGACGTTCAGAACACCTCAGATTTTGGTGGGCCACCTCAGCGCATTTATGCATTTTATGCCTTTCTTTGGAATTTAGAATGATTTCAGTCTTCATTATAAGGTTTGCTCTGTGCCAAGCACTGCAGTAGATAGAGCAGGATTAGTTTGGACACAGTCCTTCTCCAACATGAGGCTTACGAGCAAGGATTTGGGAATGCAGGTAATATAGCCCCATCTTTACAGATGAAGAAACTGAGCCCCAAAGCGATTAAGTGAATTGCTCAAGGTCAGCCAGCTGATTAGAGCCGAGGTGGAATCATACCCTGGATCTCCTTGCTCTGAATCCCCTGTTCTCTCAGCACTCGAACAGTCTGAGTTGTGCATATTTATTTGCACATTCACTTCTTCCTTCGGCTCGCTCTTCCTGACATTCCTCTCCTATGAAAACGTAAACTCCTTGAGGGCAAGGAACACGTGCATTGCTTCTTTCGTACTCTGCCACACACTCACTACAGCACTTTGCAGTGAGTAGGTACTTAATACCATTGATTGATTGATAGTGGACGGCTAAGGTAAATGCATATTCATATACATGCATGCACACACACATACACAATTAATTCTTCATCCAGAATAAACATGATCTCATCTGCTCCCTCTCCCTCAGTATGACAGACCACTATTATCTCCACCCTCAAAAATCACACCTCCTCCAAGAGGCCTCCCCAAAGTAATTCCTCATTTCCCTTACTCCCTCTCGCTTCTGTGTCATCCTTGCACTTAGAACTGTGCCCTTTAAGCACTTGATATTCACACCACCCTGAGCCCCACTGCATTTATGTACATATTTACATTACTGTCTATCTCACCCTCTAGACTGTAAACTCCTTGTGAAAAGGGAATATATCTACAAATTCTGATGTATTTTACTCTCCCAAGCGCCGAATAGAGTGCTCTGCACACAGTAAGCACTGAACAAATACCACTGATTGATTGTTTACAGAAGCTAAGCAAGCTCAGACTAGAGTAGCACTTGGATGGGAGACCATCAAGAATACTGGATGCTGTTGTACACTGCAGGATAGTCTAGACAATTTCTCAAAATATCTTTCTTTGAGAAGCATTGTGGTCTAGTGAAGCTAAGACCACTAGCCAGGAAATCTGACTCTGCCAGTTTCCTGCAGTGTGACCTTAGGCAAGTCACTTCATTTTGCTATGCCTCAGATTCCTCATCTGCCAATTGGGGACTAAATACCTTTCCTCTCTCCTCTTTAGACTGAGAGCCCCATGTAGAACAGGGACTGTATCTAATCTGCTTGTGGTGTATCAAACACAATGTTCGATGCATCTAACAGAAGGTTACCAAATACCACAAGCATTATTACTATTATCATCAACATCATCATCCAGTATGATTGCATGCTCAATGATATGCTGAATTTCTTATATCAATTGTATGTTAATGGGTAGTTAAAAACATAAGCAACTGCTTAGTGTCAAAGGGAAACTAAATAAATGTATCAAGAAGTCTATCATAACTGACAGACTATTAAAGAAGCAGTCTGGATACCCAGATATTTTACATGATTTCAACTGAATCAGTAAATACCTAACATTTTCCAGCTGCTCCTTTTTCATACTTGATAACCATTCTTAACTGCATAGCAAATGTGTCACAGAGGAGATTTTCTCAGTTATTCATAATTAGTTTCATGCCCAGTATTATTATCCTTGAGGCTTTTGTTTAATCCTCTATTAGGAGAATGAAAGCTTTCTATAAATAAATGGAGGTATTACATAAAGTCAATATCTGCTTTAATAATAGATTTCTGAGGATGAACAATGTCACAGTCCAAATAAGTACAACGTCATATATACTGTCATTACCTCTACTGTGAACTGTCACTTGAAATACCCTATCAGGGCCAACGTCTGTCTCTACCATTGTATTGTAAATTCCTTGAGGTCAGGGATCGTGTGTTTTCAATCTCTTGTCCTCTCTCAAGTGCTTAGTACAGAACTCTGCACACAGACTAAGCATTAAAGGTCTTTGAAAACCAAATGAGTTTTACCTTTGATTTTGAGCTCTCTAAGATAATGCAATAGAGAAGCAGCATGGTATAATGGATAGATCACGGGCCTGGGAGTCCGAAAGTCAAGGGTACTAATCCCAGCTCTGCCATGTATCTGCTGTGTGACCTTGGGCAGGTCACTTAACTTCTCTGTTCCTCAGTTACCTCATCATGAAATGGAGAGAGAGACTGTGAGCCCCACTTAGGACAGGGACTGTGCCCAACCCAATTTGCTTATTTCCATCCCAGAGCTTAATACAGTGCCTGGCAAGTAGTAAGCACTTAACAAATACAAGAATTATTATTATTACCATTGCTTTTCATCTGTAAGGTACTTTGGGGAGGCGTTGGTAATAATGATAATAGTAATTGTGGCAATTGTTAAGCAACTACTATGTGCTAAGCAATAGGGTAGATGCAATATAGTCAGATCAGACACAGCCATGTTTCACATGGGGCTCACAGTCTAAGAGGGAGGGAACTGAGGTATTTAACCTCTATTTTACTAATTGGGAAGCTGAGGCAGAGAGGAGTTAAGTGATGTGCCCAAAAGTCCCCAGAAGGCAAATGATGGTGTCAAGAATAGAATCCAGGTCTCTTGACTGCCAGTCTTGTTCTCTTTCCATTAGGCTACATGAGTTAGATCCAGCAACTGTGTAATTAGGGTGAACGATAACCTCACGGGTAACAGGAAATGCCATCAAAAAGTGTGTCATTAACAGACAGGTGATGGAATTACAAAGTGGATGATATGGTTTTCCCTGTTGAAACCAAAAATTCTTTTTCTGAATGATCTTCTCTACCATTTCCAACATTTCTCCAGAACTAAAAATGCAAATAAAAGCCATGCAGAGATGTCTTTGTCCATGACAGCAAGGTATTTTATTTACTGAGTCTGAAAATCCATTAACACATTCAATAAAAAAATTACAAAATAGGTATAAAAATCATAATTTACTCTTCAGAAATCGTAACACTCTGAGGCACCTCTCTAGGATTTAGCCCTGTTGCCTGTATTCACATCTAATCCATGAAGATAATAAAAACTGCCCAGGTGAAAGATGTTGAAGATGAGTTCTCAGCTCCCCAGATTTTTCCAAAATGTTTTCTGCAACTAGAATTCAATCGGGTATTCTTGGAGAATTTTTACAAACCCAACCTTCACCAACTTTCATCTGTCCCTAACAAGTGTTATCTTTCACCAAGTTAGCTTGTTGTAGTTGGGGAATTTATCTGTTATACTGATATACTGTACAATGCTCTGCACACAGGAAGTGCTCAATAAATACGACTCAAGTCTTGTCCATATGTGTGGGTGTGGTTAATATGACCAACACATGCCTAAGGTTCCATTCCGCATCATAGGCACATAATAGTCAGGAGGGCAAGGGGACGCCAAGGAAAAAAATGTGGGCCCTCATGCGTTGCTGATATCCCAGGTCATTCATGAACTCTCTGTCATGTGCCACTTGGAAAACTCAGGAGATAAAAGTTCCAGACCATATTTATGCAGCCTTGAGGAAGGATGTCTTCTAGGATGGGCTCAGAGTTAGCATCCATGGTTAAGATCTTAATAGAAATATTCCATCCTCATATAGTTTTAGCACAGTGATAGTTTCCATCATTCTCCCATCCTTTCTTGGGTCTTGAATGACAGGAACACTCAGAGAGCCGCCTTTTAAAATATCATTAAAAGTAGTTAAGAAGCAATAATCACTAGTAGTTGCCTTCTCGTTTAAAGGTACATGTGTGTTTTTTTCTTGAGGAACTTAAACTTTTCTCTGCAGGCACGAATGGAACATGCATTTATGCTTTACCTGATAGAGGAACTCAGTGACTGCAACGTTATGTGAAGGATCTAAAGTCATGTGGAACAGAAAGAACTCACGAATCCTGAGTCTTTGGCCCTCTACCCGAGCCTCCCATCATCTTTTCACAAGTGAGGTTCGATGGTTATGTGATGTGAAGAATAGGAACAAGGCTGAAGGTTTTAAAATGCCTGCGAATATGATTTGGATGAGGTTGTCCGAACAACAAAGACAATTCAGAAGTACACAGTTAACCCACTACAGTTAGGAAAATCCATTTGAAGATAAGCACACTGTGGGCAAGGCTTTGTATTGTACTCTTCCAAGTGCTTACTGCAGTGCTCTGCATATAGTTAGTACTCTTTAAATACCATTGATGATGATAATGAAGGATGGAAACAGAAAAATCTGCAGTGAAGTGGTGCTGATGGATTTAAGAGAAGCAGAGGGAAGGAATGCAGGCCGGGATGTTGGAGCTGAGACTCATAGACACCTTTGTTGCAGGATTAAACTCTTGCTCTTCCGTACATGACTGAAGCCACTTTTTTCACTTTTCCTCAGTTTTTCCCAAATGCAAAAATAAAGTGACTTTTAAAGGGTTAAAGTATACAGAGGTGGCATAAGGTGAACGTATTTGTCCCTAACTACTTTCGGCTGCCTAAAAAGATTTCCTTCCTTCAAAGTCTTATAAAAACGCAACTCCTGGATCATAAACGTCCTTCTTTAAGAGTTTATCTGGGTTTACAGATATGTTAATGAATTGGTCAGAAATGTCTGAGCGAAGCAAAACATCTCCATAGCAAAGTCCGGTTTGAGTCGTTGGATCCTCTTCTCTCCGATTTCCCATTCAACTAAAATAAATTCTGCCCTGGGACATGTGTACGTAACTTCCAGAGCAGACTGGGCTCTGATATCATCAAACATAAATACTGGCCGCTTTAAGGATTGTTCTTAAACCACAATTCAGCACTCCATCTGCCAGCTTTTTCAGATTTGTTCAAAGTTAAACTTTGCTCTTCTAACACTGACTGAAACATTTTTATTTATTTGTTTTATTAGCCAAAAGATCATCATTTCTTTTGTAAACTCTCTTGCCTCTATGACTTAGCCAAAAATATAAGCCCTCAGTCAGAAAGCATGCGTCCCACAATCCATTACCTGTGATTGGTGAATCTTTTTTGGACAG
The DNA here is from genome assembly GCF_004115215.2 of Ornithorhynchus anatinus. Taxonomy (NCBI): domain Eukaryota; kingdom Metazoa; phylum Chordata; class Mammalia; order Monotremata; family Ornithorhynchidae; genus Ornithorhynchus; species Ornithorhynchus anatinus. The sequence continues at coordinate 60,376,362 of NC_041735.1, read as the reverse complement.
GCAGGGAATATGATTATTCCTGATGGCATCTTCTGGGCCCAAAATAATATAAACATTGGCAGATGATTAAGAGAAAGCTGATGAATACATCTCAATAAACACTGGCCTGCTCTGTCAACATCAGGTTCATAGATGGAATTTACATTCTCTTCTCTTTCACAATGTAAACATGATATTCTGGGCAACATCTGGAGAGAGTTTAGAAACAATATATACCATGGATATCTGTGTGTCTTGGATGAATTTGCTTGCGAGGGAAGTGGCAGAGCTTTCTGGATGTTTCAAAGCAACTGGAGGTGACTGTAGCTCCTTCCGGATTAACTCCATTCCTAGGTTGAGTTCGTTCCCCTGTTAGAAAACTAAGACGTCTGATGCCGATTTCCAGATTTTAAGGGAAGCAGGCAGGTTCTAAGGCATGGATAAGATTTTAAAGGGATTAGAGATTGGTACCAGCTTCAGGCCCCCGCCTGAGATCAGATAGCTGACTTTCTCTAAAGACAGATTTTTTTTTTTTACTGTCTCTTGTGGTCTCCCAGAAGGCGGTCAATGGGAGCAGTAGAGGAATGGCACAGGAGAGCTTCTTAGGCCTCATCTGATTTCTCAGTGTTTGTGTCATTTCTGTCCAGCCCTTTCTCTTGCCCTGTTCTCTAGGCTATGGAGAGAAGGGTTTCCTGGCTCCAGTTTCAAGAGTTAATCTTCACTCTGGGCAATGCAACAATAGCTTCTGAGAAGTGGAGAGAGTTTCTCCTGTTTGTTCCTGTATAAAGAGACTGCTTTCCACGCCACCTGGAAGTTCATTTGATCTACAAATGAACCCCTTCTTTTCTGCTTATGCCTCTGTTCTGTAGCCTGCAGCTGGGAAGGAGGCAGGCGGGTTCTCTTCAGATCCACAAAAGCAGCAACTTTGTAAAAAATGGATCCTGTTTCCTATCATTCTTCTTCCAAAGATGAGTTTTAATTCTCCATAATGGGGAAGGCATTTGCTCTCAAAACCTCCATACAGTTCACTAGGATCAGTGCCCCAGTTAATTCTCGCCACTGCTTCGTCACGGGGTTTTTCATTTTATCCAAAGCCGACTGCAGATCTCGTAACACATCCCGGTAACTGTCTCCATAGTGAGCTCCCCACGTGTACAGAAAATCGTATGCAGGCTTCCACATCATCTGCAAGTAAAAATTTAGACTCAGTCTCTGTGTTTTAAAGCTTAAGATCTAGTAAGGAAAAAAGAAAACTTGGCTGAGCTAAGGAGAGACTTAGCCTACACAGAGGCTGCTTAAATTTCAGGTCCTACTGCGTTTCGGTGCTTTGAGAAATATGGAATTCCAAAACGTTATAATGCAATTAGGAACAAGTTTATATTTGCATAATACATTCACACAACTTAATTCATTGAGATTATGCGATTTGAAATAATTATCTGACTGAAAACTGTTTTGCACAAGAGGTTTAGATGTAACAATGGAGCAGCCTTAAGATATTACATAATGAATAATTTTAATAGGCGGCTTATGAAATGTGCTGCATCCGTTAATGACATACACTCAGTTGCAGGCAGTCCACTCTATATATTAATAAGGTGCTTTAAAGGTACTTAACATTTCAAATTTAGTTTATTCAAAGAATTCAGCAAAGATAAATCTTCAGCTAAGCCATCAGGTCAAAATGAAAGCAGACCTTTAATTTCATAACAAACAACTGAGCAGTGCATTTTATTACACTGGGGAATGTAAAATCAACATTGAAAACCCTCCCTCCAGTGTGCTTTCACTAAGCACCTACCAAACCAATGACATCACTGTTTCCATAGAAACAGATTTACGTCAAAGAAGAACTTCACACACGCTTAGTATGTAATGGTAACCAAGGCAACCTGACTTAAAGCAAGGGTAGAAACAAAGGCAGACCAAATTTGACAAATTATAAAATATGAAAGAAATTCAAAATACATCCACTCCAAGTAAAATATATATATATATGTATACATATATGTTGAACCCATATTCATGAGAATGGGCCTCTGGGGTTTATTACTGTTTTTAGTTTGTAATCTCCAGCCTAACACACTTGTGATTGAGACACCTAAGAAAGAATCACTGTAAATCTGTGGAATCAAAATCAGGCAAGATTAGCAGGTGCACCCATTAAGTGAGATGGTCATAAATCTCCCAATCTCAAAATCTACATTTCTATAAGCCCTAGATTTTAATCAGCTGATGTATTTACCTACTAAATTAAAGCTTTGTAGTTATAATAAAACACACCAGGAGCTTGACAATTAAAATCCAGTGACAGAAGGAGAGAATTGACCAGAGGACTGCAGTGCAGAATGCTGGGTAGGATTGGGGGTTGAGAACTGGCCACTGAAAATCTGGAAGCATTCCTTGATTAGAGTGGGCACAAATCCTTCCAATACATCAGCACTTCTACCCATAATTATTTATATATTCTCTTATTTAACCCCTTCTCCAGCTTTTTTTCTGTAAATATTTTGTGCCTGATTCCTCTGTTAGATTGTAAACTCCTTAAAGCCAGAGATCTTATCTTTACTGCATCAATCAAGGTATTTATTGAGCACTTACTGTGTGCAGAGCACTATTCTAAGCACTTGGGAGAGTATAATACAAGAATAAACAAATAAATTCCCTGCCCACAATGAGCTTACAGTCTAGAGGGGAGAGACAGACATTAATATAAATAAATTACAGATATGTACTTAAGTGCTGTCGGGTTGGGAGCGGGTAAGAACAAAGTGAAAAGCCAGAGTGATGCAGAAGGGAGTGGAAGAAGAGAAAAGGGAGGCTTAGTCCAGGAAGGCCTCTTGGAAGAGATGTGCCTTCGATAAGAAGAGTTGGGGAGAGCTGGGGAGTTGGGGAGAGTTGGATTTGAGGGAGGGTATTTCAGGTCAGAGGTAGGATGTGGGCGAGGGGCTGGTGGCGAGATAGACAAGATCAAGCCTCCGTGAGAAGGTTAGCATTAAAGAAGCAAAGTGCGCAGGCTGGATTGTAGAAGGAGAGAAGCGAGGAGAGATAGGAGGGGGCAAGGTGATGGAGTGCTTTAAACCCAGTGGTGAGGAGTTTTTGTTTGATCTGGAGGTGGATGAGCAACCACTGGAGTTTTTTGAGGAGCGGCATGATACGTCCTGAACTTTTCTGTAGAAGAATGATCTGGGCAGCAGAGTGAAGTATGGACTGGGGTGGGGAGAGACAGGAGGCTGGGAGATCAGCAAGGAGGCTGATGCAGTAATACAGGCAAGAAAGGATGAGTGATTGTATTAACGTGGTAACAGTTGGGATGGAAAGGAAAGGGCAGATTTTTGCTATGTTGTGACGGTGGCTCTGACGGGATTTAGTGATGGAAAGAATATGCTGAATGAGAGAGAGGAGTTGAGGATAACACTAAGTTTATGGGCTTGAGGGACAGAAAGGATGGTGGTGCTGTCTAAAGTGATGGGAAAGTCAGGAGGAGGACAGGTACTCGCCCAAGTGCTTAGTACAGTGCTTAGCACATCAAATGATTGTATTTTCTGAATGCTTACTGTGTGCAGAGCACTGTATTTACTGCTTGGGAGAATACAATATAATAGAGTTGGTGGACACATTCCCTGCCCACAGTGAACTTACGGTCTAGAGGACTGACACAGTTAATGCTCAATAAATATGATTGATTGACTGAGGGGAACACAGAAAATAATGTGAATAAATAATTTATCATATGTAATTTAGACATGCATAATCTGTATGATAATATAATGTATAATAACAACATGTATAATAATATAAGTGCTGGAGGCTGAGGGTGGGATGAATATCAAATGTCCAAGTGTCACTGACCTATGTGCAAAGATCACACAGAAGGAAGAGAGAGCTTAATCAGGGAAGACCTCCTGTAGGAGATGTGATCTTAATAAGGCTTTGAAGGTGGGGAGAGTGGTGGTCTGGCAAATATGGAAGAGGAGAGAGTTCCAGTCCAGAGGGAGGATATGGGAAAGGGGTCAGCAGTGAGGTAAATGAGGTAGATGAGGGGGCAAGCTGGCACTAGAAGAAGCAAGTGTGCAGGCTGGGCTGAAGTAGGAGGAGTCAGGTAAGATAGGAGGGGGCTAGCTGACTGTACTCTACTAAGTGCTTAGCACAAGTCTCTGCATACAGTTGTTGCTCAATAACTGACTCCCTGTCCTGTGCTCTTTCCATTAGGCCTCCTGGTCCTGAATGATTCTGCTGCTGCCTCAGCCTCCAGCCCTGATCTGTCCAGCTTCTGCAAGGAACAATGAAGGGAGGATGGAAGATCATGGCATCCTCCTGAAAGGTTATGGGTAGAGAGGGTCTTGACAGTACAACATGGCCTAGTCTAATAACACTCTGACCTCTCAGACTAGCATTCCATGGGTTTTCTTGGCTGAAACCTTCTGAAGGGCTCACCTAGGTCTGTATACTGCTTGCTTAATAAATACCACGATTATTAGCATAGGAAGACCCTTCTCAATTGGATAACTATAAATAAGCCACCCAGCCCATCCGTCACAAAGGCACAACTTTCCCAACATGCTTTCTCTTCCAAGGCACTGTGCCACTCTGCAGGAGGGAATTGGTAGGCTTACGGGTTTTTTCAAAAATATTTCATTTCATGGGCTGGTCATGAATATGATTTCTCAGGAGCACAGGTTTGTTAAGCAAACAAATGCAAACTATACCATGCGGGTCCATTTCCACCTGGAACAAGACACAAATAAGGCTTGACAAGAAAATCAAGCTCAGCAATGAAGTGACAATACTTCTGTAAGGGTGATGGCCCTTAATGATGTGAAAGTGTCAGGATGTGACATGATCCATCAGAATCACACACACCTCCGACAACACAGCCCTGGGGCCTGAATTTCCTCAGGCTGTCGTTGTTCATTTCCATCATATTCCACTTCACTGTGACACTGATAGTACCGCATACCGTGGCGGCAAAACACAGGATCGGAAAGTCGACTTCGGGTCCAGCCGAAGGGTGGGCGCGAACACCACTTGCCCCTAAGCACTTATGTACATATCTCTAATTTTATTTATCACTTTGCTCTTCCCCCTCTCCCAGCCCCAAAGCACTTATTTACATATCTGTAATTTTATGTATTGGTATTGATGTCTGTCTCCCCCAGTCTAGACTGTGAGCTCTTTGTGGGCACAGAATGTCACTGTTTATTGTGTTATTGCTTTATTGTAATTTCCAAAGTGCTCCAGTACTTGGGAAACAGTACTGCACACAGTAAGTGCTCAATAAATATGACTGAGTGAAGAATGAAGTGCAAAATTGAAAGACAAGAAGTGCAGGACGGCAAACTCATACAGATAGTCTGCCAATAATATTCAACTGAATAGTCAGTTAAAATTGTAGAATTTATAAATGATATAAATGTTTTCCTTTAGTCTAGCCTCCAGATAACCGAGGATAGTTGAAAGGGTAAAAGAGTGATAGAAAAGTAATAAATATGGTACAAAGGGACAAAAAAGAGGGTGAAAAATGCTAAGGAGCAATTGACAGTACAGTGAGATTCAGAAACACTTCAGATTTCCAAATTTAGAAGGCTTTGTTACCAGTCAGTATAAAATCATATGATAATGTACAAGATAATAAAGCACAAAATGAATTTTGCATTCAGGTTACAGTATTAAATTCAATGACTTTTTCCTCAGAAGACAGGAATAGCAATGAAGGTAATTGGTTTTAGCTACTTTTAGATAATTACATTTTGCTCCATTTAGAGATTAATTAGTCTACCTTTATTCTTCATAAACAATTGAATTAAAGTTTTAAATTTCCTGGCTATGGAACTGTGATTTAGGAATAAACATGTTTTATTACTGATCCGTGTATTTATTCATACTTAAAACACCTCTTTAACAATATTCATTTTGTTGCCAACTGCATTTCATCAGAGTCCACTCTTCCTAACCAATTTTTCAGCTTTATTCCTTTGTTCATCTATTCCATTCTGACATACTATGCTATGACTCATTGTATCGTTATATTCTTGTGCTTCCTCCAGTTCCCTCTATTTGTACCTAATGTTTATCTGTCCATCTCCCCCATTAGACCTCAAGACCCCCAAGGGCAGCAAACTGTGTCTCATTCTTCTGGTGTACCCTCCCACTTAGTGCAGTGTTCATTGCACAGCATGCGATCAATAAATCCCACTAACTGACTGATAAATTTAGTGCACCACTTTTACCCATGTGTAAAAACCCTAATCCAATTGCCTGTTTCTTTTTTGCAGGAACTTTGTATTCAATCACACAAACAAATGACACTGGGAGGAGCTCCTAACCTTAGCTCTATGCCTAACCTTAGCAATATCCTTGTCTAGGGAAGCAGCGTGGCTCAGTGGAAAGAGCCTGGGCTTCGGAGTCAGGGGTCATGGGTTCGACTCCTGGCACTGCCGCTTGTCAGCTGTGTGACTGTGGGCGAGTCACTTAACTTCTCTGTGCCTCAGTTACCTCATCTGTAAAATGGGAATTAACTGTGGGCCTCACGTGGGACAACCTGATTACCCTGTATCTACCCCAGTGCTTAGAACAGTGCTCTGCACATAGTAAGCGCTTAACAAATACCAACATTATTAATATTATTATTATTATTGACTCCGTCATTCAACCCACATAGTCAATCCATCACTAAATCCCGTCGGTCCCACCTTCAGAACCTAGCTAAAATCTGCGCTTTCCTCCCCATCCAAACTGCTATCACAATTAACTACTGTGAGTTAATACAATCAGTCCATCCTATCCTGCCTGGATTACTGCATCAGCCTCCTTGCTGACCTCCCAGGCTCCTGACTCTCCCCACTCCAGTCCATGTTTCACTCTTCTGCCCAGATCATTTTTCTACAAAAACGTTCAGTGCATGTCACCCCGTTCCTCAAAGAACTCCAATGGTTTCCCATTCACCTCAATATCTAACAAAAATTCCTCACCATTGGCTTTAAAGCACTCCATCACCCTGGCTCCTCCTACCTCACCTTGTTTCTCTCCTTCTACAAAAGCCTGCACACTTTGCTCCTCTAGTGTTAACCTTCTCACTGTGCCTCTATTTTGCCTGTCTCACTACTGACCCTTCACCCACATCCTGTCTGAAATGCCCTCCCCTCCTGAAATCTAGCAGACAATTATTCTCCCAAATTTCAAAGACTTATTGAAGGCACATCTCCTCCAAGAGGCCTTCCCTGAATAAGACCCCCTTTCCTCTTCTCCCACTCCCCTTCTGCATATTCCTGACTTGCTCCCTTTGTTCTTCCCCCCTCCCAACCCCACAGCACTTAGGTACAAATCTGTAATTTTATTTATTTCTATTGATGTCTGTTTCCCCCATTTAGACTGTAAGGTCTGGGAAAGTCATGTATCTGTTTATTGTAGTACTGTACTCTCCCAAATGCTTAGAACAGTGCACTGCACAAAGTGCTCAATAAATACATGTGAATGAATGAATGAATGAATGAATATCTCAGTTGGGTTTCTTGGCCATGTAGTCCCAGGATGTTGCCTTGTGTCCTGGACATTCTCAAACTCAATCAATGAATCATATTTATTGACCACTTACTATGTGCAGAATACTGTAATGATAATAATAATGATAATTGTGGTATTTGTAAAGTGCTTACTATGTGCCGGGCACACTACTAAGCACTGGGGTGGATACAAGCAAATCAGGTTGAACACAGTCCCTGTCCTGCATGAAGCTCACAGTCTCAATCCCCATTTTACAGATGAGGTAACTGAGGCACAGAGAAGTGAAGGGACTTGTCCACGGTCACACCACAGAAAAGTGGCAGAGCTGAGATTAGAACCCAGATCCTTCTGACACCCGGGCCCAGGCTCTATCTATTAGGCCATGCCGCTTCTGTACTAAGCCCTTGGGAAAATACAATAAAATAATTGTACAGAAATCTTCCCTGCCCATAGTGAGCTTACAATCTAGAGGTGAGGAGGTTTGGGTTTTTCCAGTGTATAAGGATATATATAAGGATATATCCCCTTAGACTGTAAACCCATCAATGGGCAGGGATTGTCTCTATCTGTTGCCATATTGTACATTCCAAGCATTTAGTACAGTGCTCTGCACATAGTAAGCAGCAGCGTGGCTCAGTGGAAAGAGCACGGGCTTTGGAGTCAGAGGTCATGGGTTTGAATCCTGGCTCGGCCACTTGTCAGCTGTGTGACTTTGGGCAAGTCACTTAACTTCTCGGTGCCTCAGTTACTTCATCTGTAAAATGGGGATTAAGACTGTGAGCCCCATGTGGGACAACCTGATTCCCTTGTGTCTACCCCAGCGCTTAGAACAGTGCTTGGCACATAGTAAGTGCTTAACAAATACCAACATTATTATTATTAGTAGTAAATTCTCAATAAATATTATTGAATGAATGAATGAATGATCCAGAACTGTGACCAAACCTCAGATGGGAAGCTTTTAAAGACTCATTGTAATGGGCTGTCTCAGGAAAACTGAGTGAATGGTCATACAGGAAGTTGTCCCAAGTCTGGGGGGGGCAGACCTGCACCCTAACATAGGCTAAGTCCCTCCATTCCTCACCTCCCTCTCTTGCCATAAATATCCCAGCCAAATCTGGCATCTTTTCTTTTCTCTTTTGTTCATTCTACTTACAGATTCCTATCACGACCATTTTTGTCTTCTAGGTTTCTTTCTAGTGGCATCCTGATAACCCCCATCTTGAATCATCTCATTTCTGCTGCTCAATTCATTGTGCTGTGGCATTCCCTCAGAGAAGCTGCCACAAAGAAAACTCCAATTCTAATGCTTTTCTACCAACCACCATCTATTCACTGACCCTGAAATAGTAGTAATGGTAATAATCGTAATGATGCTGTTAATAATAATTATGGTATTTAGGTGCTTATGATGTATCCAGCACTGTTCTAAGATCGGATCAGATCAGACAGTCCCTGATCCACACGCGGCTCAAAATCTTAGTAGGAAAAAGAACAGGTATTGAATCTCCATTTTACAAAATACAGACCTGAGGCACAGAGCAGTTGAGTGATTTTCCCAAAGTCACACAATAGGCATGTGGTGGAGCAGGGATTAAAACCCAGGTCCTCTGACTCCCAGGCCTGTGCTCTTTCCACTAGACCATTTTGAGTTTTCTTTTGAAGTATTCAGTTTGGTCTATTAAAGCTTTGGTAGGTTTGTTCCTAGCAGGGCAAATCACTTTCAGAACTGTGCACTCAACATTAATTACCAGTGTCAGTGGAAACTGGGAAAATACCTCAAGACTCTCAATTTCTTATAGGCAGGGAATGTGTCTATTAAATCCATGTACTGAACTTTCCCAAGTGCTTAGTACAGTATTTAGTAAGTGCTCAATAAATACCACTGATTTGCCATCCATAGAACATCCCCTTACCGTGCCTTAGTAGTTTGTATGACAAACTTAGCTGGGGTGCCTTTGAAGGACTTCGGTTCTCCACAACACTAGCCCTCTCAGTCCTGCAGCACTATGTGGCTGCAGAGAAATGGCCAGAAATACCTAGGTTGAAACAGTATTCTCCCAGCCATAGCAGTACCAAGAGGAGAGGATTAAATTCCACCACCCCTTAATGCATGACTTGATTTTGCCTCCAGTGAGATGACTCTAGAGACCCTTGTGGGGCAAGGGGTGTCCCTGAAGCCAATCAACAGTTCTCTCTCTATTCCTCCTAATCCTCCAACGCTTGTCCATATCTCCCCAAATCAAACAGAAGCTCCTTACCATCAGTTCTAAGGCACTCAATCAGCTCGCTCCCCGTTACTTCTCCTCACTGATCTCCTACTGCACATTCTGCTTTCCTAATACCAGCCTTCTCACAGCCTATCTTCCTCAGCCTCTCTTGGCCTGGATCTACCTCCCGTTTCACATCCAACAGACCACTACTCTCCCCATCTTCAAAGCCCCACTAAAATCACATCTTCCGCACAACCATCTTCTGACTAACCTCTCATCTCCCCACCGCATTTTCACCCTCTATACATCACCTATGCATTTGAGTCCTCGGTCCCTAAGCACTCAGGTATTCCCGGCCCCTCCTCCCCCAACGGCACCTATGTACATTCCTTTGAACTCTGTTGCTTCCCCTGACTCGTAATTTATCTTAGTGTCTGTCTCCCCTGATGCGTTGCAAACTTTCTGTGGACAGGGATCCTGTCTAGTAACTGTAATGAAAGCACTTATTAAGTGTTCTGACCGCAGTAAGTGTTTAACAGATGTTGTTGATCAATTGATATCTTCTATAAGAAAAGTAGGTGAAGTCTCAAACACTTTCCCTCTTTTTCTTCTTACCGCCTCTCCCTTTCCTCCAGTTTCCCATTGACTCAATGACTCAAAAGAAATAGTTGCAGAAGTTATACATTTCTCAAGAATCAATGGATGGTATTTACTCAGAGCACTGTACTATGTGCTTGGGAGAGTATGATACAAAAACGTTATAGACACATTTTAGGCCCAAAATGAGTGTAACATCTAGAATAAAACTATAATGCTGCCAGGTTGGTTTTTTTGTTTTTGGTTGTTTTTTTTTTAATAGAGAGGGGCTAGATTTACAGGCCTAATGCCTAGGTGTCGGGGGAGACCAGGATACGTATGGCTCTCAAAGGGCTTCTATCCTGTTCTGTGGTGCACGGGAGATTGTGTCTTGGAAGTGTTTCAATTGGTTATGGTGGTGGGAAATTTCAGTCTTACCTCTAGAGCAACTTGACCAGCTCTGCCTTGATGGGGAACTTCATACGCTTCAATCTGTTGTTTAGTGAGGCGGGCTAACTTTTCTGCCAGTTCCCTCCAGCACTTCCCAAGTTTGACAGCTGAAGTTAGAATCACAGTATCTTGGATAAGATGTGCCACTAACCCTTGGCAATCCATCTTCAGCAGTGCCTGTAGTGACAATTATATGGTAGAACCTTTTATCAGCTGAAGAGCAAATAATTAGTACTTGATCTTATATATAAAACATCACCATCCTCATTTAAAGAATAATGTATTAAACTGCTTTCCATGAAAAAAAGCCCCTGAGCAGCTAAAATAATGTAATAAGCTTATTTGCCCACATTAATCTTTTATTTACAAAATGAAATTTTTTTTGAGCATAAGCACTCTTGAGAAGAATAGAACATGCCTAGCTTCCTGGTGGGTAAGGTTTATTCTTTTAAAATCTGCTGCCTTAGTCAGTCAGTCAGATTGTCAATCACATTTATTGTGTGTGTGCAGAGCACTGTAATAGTAATAATCCGCTCAACTGTATATATTTTCGTTACCCTATTTATTTTGTTAATGAATTGTACATCGCCTTGATTCTATTTAGTTGCCATTGTTTTTACAAGATGTTCTTCCCCTTGATGCTGTTTATTGCCATTGTTCTTGTCTGTCCGTCTTCCCCGATTAGACTGTAAGCCCGTCAAACGGCAGGGACTGTCTCTATCTGTTGCCGACTTGTTCATCCCAAGCGCTTAGTACAGTGCTCTGCACATAGTAAGCGCTCAATAAATACTATTGAATGAATGAATAATAAATAAAGCATTTGTTAAGTGCTTACTATGTGCCAGATACTGTATTAAGCACTTGGGAAAGTCCAATATATCAATAAACAGAGACACTGCCTACCTACAGTGAGCAAACAGTCTAGAGTTGTGCCGTGATTTCCTGAAGACACTAATGGACTACTTCTGGATGGTTTTCAACATAAGAAATGACACAGGTCTTTTGGCTTCTCTGGGTTTGTACTGAAACAGTAGGGATTACATGCCCCTTTCCCAAGATAATCATAACATGAAAGATGGCATGTGTTTCAGTGCTATGTACCAAGCACTGTAGTACACTTTGGGGGAGATAGAAACTCTTTCAGGCTGGCTCTGTCTCCCGCCTTTAGCCTCTCCTCCAGGAGATGGGTGTTGAGTGGGCAGAAATTTCGGCTGCAAGCGCAGGGAGTTTCTGAAAACTGATCTTCATCCTGTCTTCCCACTCCTTCTGGTGCCTGTGGTTAGGGCGGACTCCACTTAAATGTGCTGGAAGCTGCCTACAGTTTAATTGATTCCTTCCCTCCAAGGGAGGAGGATGAGGATGAGACACGGAGCCAGCCACCCGCCCTCACTCACTCCCATGATTTTCTATTTTCCTTGTTTAACTTCCAGATAACGTGGCCTTTTCATACTTTACTCAGTTAATCCTTGTGAGGGAATGAGACAGAATTTATATACTCCCAAGCACTTAGTACAGTGGTCTGAACACAGTAAGCACTCAATAAATACCAGTGATTGATCGATCGATTGATCAGGTTACATCTGGCCTCTAACTTACTTTCCATGCCCAGCAGCCTGGACCAAAAGAGTTAATGTCCTTCTGAGGATAGGCCTGATACTAACTGGTGGGACCCGAACTCTATAATCAGTCATGGAATAACCAAAGCTCTACTCCTTCTAGGCCACTGTCTATTCCAGAAATCATCCATTTTCAAGCTGTAGCAGGATAACATATTTGTGTAACATTTTTAAGGGGGTAAGTGTATGGGGAGTTAAATAGATAATTCAAATCAGGAACCACCACACTGTAAATATGATGACTTAGGATGTAGGAAATGAGAAAACCCAGGAAATGTTCACATTTAATCCATTCATTGATGCCTTCACAATGGTGCCCTCAATGCTAAAGAAGTAAACCAGATTACTGAATCAAGAGTAACCTTTTAGGACATGTCAGATAACCCATAATTCTATAAAAACCACTCCTTCAGAGAACTTAGAGAACTTAAACTTTTGATGTTTGCAATCTACCTCTACCATAACTCTGAATGGCAGTCGATATCATTCATTAAAAATCCTTCTACACCAGGGGAGTCAAAGGCACAGAATTCAATATGGACTGGTTGAGTTTGAGATTCACTGGGAAGTCATATTTGTAACCAAAACTTTTCGGTCAGTGCTAAGCACTTAGTACTGTGCTAATTGCTTTGTATAGTGCCCTGCACACAGTAAGCGCTCAATAAGTACGATCAAATGAATCATCATAATGCATCTTGCCTGCTCTAGGGAACCCCCGGAGACTCCCCTCAAATGATACCTTAAGGAAGAGAAAATGGGTAAGTATGGCCTAGTGGAAAGAAAATGGGCCTGGGAGTCAGAATACTTGGGTTCAAATTTCAGCTCTACCAATGTTATGCTCTGTGAACTTAGATAAGTCACTTAAACCGCTCTGTGCCTCAGTTTCCTTTTCTGCAAAATGATGGTGGGGGTGGGGAGTAGCTATTCTGTCTACTTCTGAGATTGTGACCCCCCTGTGGGACAAGGACTGGATCCAATCTGATTGCCTTTTATCTGTCTTAGGTCGTGGTCAACACTTAATGTCATATTCACTTATTAATCTCCCAAAGAATTATGACTGAGTCCTCACCTCAGAAGCTGATGTAGCACAATCCTGCCTGAAACAAGAGCGTCCATGAGCTTGGTAAAAACCCTTTGTTTGGGCTTATTAGTATTTGCATTAGTATGTGCAGTCTTCAGACTGTAAACTTGTTATGGGCAGGGAACTTATCTCCTAATTCTCTTGTACTACCCCAAGCACTTAGTACAGTACTCTGCTCAGAGTCAGCACTCAATAAATGTAACTGATTGACTGATTGATTTGTTCCTGGTTGTGAATTCTTTTAGATTTTTATGAAAATGATTCTGTTTTTAGTAGATTACCTTCCTTGACAAGGTGCCAGTTCTGGTAACTTTCCTAGGAAAGCACATCTCGGGGTCTTGGCTACATTCACTATGTTTGAAATGCCCTTGTTTCATAACCAGCAGGCTCCCAGGAGGAGAGGATTTAAGGGTGCATATGATTTACAGATTCCCCAAATGTAGTTTCTGCCACTCCCGATTGACAGATGACCGTGATTTAAATATCATTCAAGAGTGAAACGGGGGTCACTCTGGTTTGCTAGTCTGCGGTTATTTACCTTCTCACTGTGGAATTTACTCTGATGCCCTAAGAGCTGGTCAAAGACTTGAGGCAAGGAGAGAAAAACTCTCAAGTGTCATGTGCTTGCTATGAGACATAGAGAATCTCTCTTCCGTCTTCCAAACGGGATCCCCAAAGGGCCATCTTCGGGGAAAAACACAATTGAGAACCTTAAAATCAAGGCACAATTTGTAATGGCCTTATAGGGAAACTAAATGTTTGCTGGAAAATGGCATCATATTTAATTTGGTTACTACTGAAAAATCACCCTAGCAGGGATATAATTATCCTCTTTCATCATCTTTTTCTTGCATTTTAAAATTGATGCTTCTAAATTAATAATGTCATTCCTTCCCCGGGCCAAATGAATGAATAAAGTAATACTTACAACAACAAGCTCATAGAGAAATCTCCTCTTATTTCTGTCCGCGTGGCAGTCTTCCTTCAGCTTCTTCACAACATAGGCAACTCTATCTGACTCTTTGTCCACTTGGATCTGATCAAAATCTTCCAGTGACAGATGGGAATATCCTAGAGCATCAGCTAAGGCTTTCCAGTCGTAAACTTTCTCCGACACCAACGTCAAGACTGCTGAATAGATGTACGTCAGTTTCTTAAAGGGAAAGGCCATTTGTTCGAGAAGTTTCTTGGAGGTGAATGAGCAGTCGACCATGCTCATCACTTGTTCCTTCGAAATCACTTTCACATTTTTGTGGTGCACGAGGCCAATCCTTCCTCTGAGAACCCCGACAAACCATTCCTTGATTTTGGTTTGTCCGATGGCTTTCACTTTGCCTCCTCCAAGAAGGGCTATCGTGTCCCCTTTGAAATACTCGAGTAAGTAGTCCACCTTACTCTGACGTAGCACCGTCTTGAGAGTCACAGCGTAGTGGGCAAAACTCAAACTTCTGTCCTGAAACCTGGGGTATTTAATGACTGTGGGCAGTGGCAGAGGAGCAGATTTGATCTCTTTCCTTTTCTGCAGATGATTCCGTGTTTCGGGGAACCTAAGCAACTTGGGGGCCGGATCAGGTGTTGTGATGTAGAACTGCGTCACTGGGCTGTGGTTTCGACCCTCGATCTGGACGAGAAAAACGAACAAATGCCTTCCCCCTCGTCCCACGGTACAGAACGGAAATTGCCGGTGGACCACTTCCCCTGCTTTCAACTGCTCTTCTTTAATTTCTTTCCGTTGGTCTTCCGTCTTCACCTCAAAATCAGGATCACGAGATAGCAGCACAACACTAAGGTCCTGTGGTCTGTCGAGGACAAATTTATGCTTCCCCCAGAGCTGAAACACGACCGGGGATGTGTTCTTTCCACCCCTTTTGATATCATAAATTGTGAGTTTCCCAGGCATGTAGTTATGTCCACAAGCTGTAAAAACTGCCGTAAAACTGGGATGAATATATTTGGGCCCATAAATTCCAACGGAGATGGTCCTCTGGATATAATCCCAAACCGTGGTAGCCGGGGATGT
This sequence comes from Ornithorhynchus anatinus, assembly GCF_004115215.2. Classification (NCBI taxonomy): domain Eukaryota; kingdom Metazoa; phylum Chordata; class Mammalia; order Monotremata; family Ornithorhynchidae; genus Ornithorhynchus; species Ornithorhynchus anatinus. Next base: position 60,360,924 of record NC_041735.1, on the reverse strand, counting down.
GATGGCTTTAGCCTGCACTACCGCCACCAGGTAACTCACCCGACTCAGGTCAGTTAATTTCACCTGGACTGTATCTTGGTAAACGTAACAGTTGTTCAGGACTCTGAAAGGCCCACCTTTGTGGCAGCTGTGCAAACACACGATCTCCGTCATGACTTGGCTGAAGGGATCCGCCTTCACTTCGGCGGCAATCTTCATTTCCAGAAGAATGGCTTCCGTGGTGTTGAGGTTACTCAACGTGACTTCTAACAGGGGGCTCACGGTGCACGAATGATCGTGGTTGAGGGATGGCGGAGCCTCAAGGAAAGCTCTCAAGGCTACCTCTTGGAACTCCCCGGCTGCTACGTGTCCCTGAGGCACGTGGACAGTGATGTCCGACTCGGGGAGCTGGACTGAGCCTCCTTCGTGGTCTAGCCTGCAGACGGTGAGGGTGTCTGTAGCTTGGGTCTGTGCCCACCCTGGGCTCTGACTCATCGTCCCTAAATCCAAACAGGAGCGGGCCAGCTGCCGGTGACTTAACCACGCCATCTTGTAGGCCTCGCGGTCATTTTGAAGCCACTCCATGTCATGAGCTAGGATCTCATTAGAGCCTCCTGGGCTCTCGGGATCATAGTTCTGACTATCTAAAATATCTAGAATCTCCGAAACGCTTTTGGACCTCCCACATTTCCTTGCTGAGGGCTTCCTTTGCAAGTCATGAGTACCTAGGTCTTCACCTGATGAATCAAAAGAACTTCCACAGTCTGCTTCCCTAAAGAAAAGCAAAGGATCTTCTTTCAAGATGGAAACGTTCATGTCCCTCTTTTCGTTGTTCCTTAACTGGGCAATGTCATCTAAGAATGGATTAGAAGCTGAGAGTTCTTCCCTGAAGGGATTGGTAGATTCGTAAATACGACCATCATTCTGGGTAAATATATCAGACCAGTTAACACATAAGTCTTCTTGTCCTCCTAGTTTATGTGAAAAAGAGAAAGAAAGGTGAGTCAACATTCTGAAAAGCATGCAAGAACTTTTTTAATGGCATTTGCTTAATATGTATCAAGTACTGTGGTAAGCACTGGGGCAGATACGGGATAATCCTAGTCTTAGCCTTTCACTTCCAAGCAATCCAGAACCTTTGTTGTGGTTTGCCTACGTGAAATTGAGCTCTTTATTTTACACTTTCCAAGAAAACTTCAAGAAAGAAAAAAATATGTCTTTGACTCAAGTATGGCAAGTAATATGGCCCTGCTCTATTCTGTATTAATATAACGTTCTTTAGCATGAATAAAGGTGAATCACTGTTTCCAGGCACAGGCATTTTTCCTTTTTCAGTAAACATTTTAACACCATATATTCCCCACAAAAAAAAAAAACTTCCACTAGCTCAATCAATTAATGGCATCTGTTGAGCATTTACTCTGTGCAGGGTACTGTGCTAAGAATTAAGGAGAAAGTACAATGCAACAGAGTTGGTAGATGGCAAGAAGCTTACATTCTAGAGGGAAAGGCAGACAAAATAGATTAGGGATAGTGGAAATAAGGTATAAGAATATGTGCATATGTATTGCAGGGCTGGGGTGAGTTAGTCTTTCAAGTTTTTGGAACATAGCTCTCTTCACAGGCTGTATTAATTGAAAGAGATTCAGTATTTTTGAGGGACGTATGCTATGATCTAGAACAGTGTTTACAATAATACTGAATGGGAGATTATTCCATGCAATCTAGTGCCGAAGAAGGGTTTGAGTAAGGTTAACTCAATCTTTCAAGAGCACCGAGTTTGTGAGTTTTGCAGGCCCAGGAAAATGGATTTTAAGATATAAGCAAAACAGCTCCCAGGAAGAACACATAACTGAAAAATTGGTGTTTGATCTTAATAAGAAATGCCACCCTTCAAATTAAATCCAATTCTCCCTTCCTAGAATGTAAGCTTCTCAATCACTGATACTTACTGAGTGCTTACTGTGTGCAGAACACTGTACTAAGCGCTTAGGAGAATGCAACACAACAGAGTTGGTAGACACATTCCCTGCCCACAAGGAGGTTATGATCTAGTGTGGCAGGGATCATATCTATTAACTCTATTGTACTCTCCCAAGCACTTAATAAAGTGTCCTGCCCACAGTAAGTGCTCAGTAAGAACTTCTGACTGACTGATTGAAACGAGCTCAATTCGAAATGGTGAGCCTTTGAAGTTTAAGTTTTGGAGATCAAAAATGAGGCTAGCTATGAGGAGAAATTTTGAATTTTTCATTTAATTTTCAGAAATTACAAAATTGTTTCATGAAGTGTTAAAAGTTCTCAACCTGTTATATTGCCATTTGTTGAAGGTTTTCTTTCATCTATGTCAATCAAATTTCCTTCTGATCTGCTGCGTGGAATGCCTCCCGACTTGTGGTGAATCCTTTCCTCTGCTGACATTTTTCCTCCTGGAAAACAAAAATTTTAATTTTGTAAGAATATAAATTCAAGTCAGCAAGGAAAATAAAGGGAAAGATATTTGGTAAACATTTATAAAAAGAGAAATTGTACCAGAAAATTCATCCCACTGAAACAAATATTTCTCCAAAGCCTAGGGTGCAGGGCTTTTATTTTATTTTATTTTTAAGCAGGGTGAAAATGGATGATCTGGATGAGAGCCACTAGGTGGTGCTGAGATACCTACGGAGTCATTAAGTTCATTAGGCAAAGTTGTTTAAAAGAGCTCCTGCCAATTCATCTCAGTTAGGAAACAATCCAATCAGGAATTAAACACTTTTCCAAGCCTCTTATGTTATTGGAAATCCACGCTGTTATTGACCACACGTCCTTTATAACAATAATAATAACTATTATTGAGGCACCATTGCCTAATGGTTATAGCATGGTCCTGGGTACCAGAAGAACCTGAGTTCTAATCCCTGCCCCGATTGTCTGTGGTGTCACTTAACTTCGGTCAAGTCACTTAATTTCCCTGTGCCTCAGTTACCTCATCTGTAAAGTGGGAATTAAGGCTGTGAGCCCCATGTGGGACATGGACTTTGTCCAACCTGATTAGAACAGTGCTTGACACATAGTGAGCGCAACACAAATACCATCATTATTAGTGTTAAACACTGACTGTGTATCGAGCACTATACTAATCACTGGAGAAGAGTCAAGATAATCAGGTAAGACACAGTCCCTGCCCTAGATGAAGCTCGTGGTCTAATTGGGGGGAAATCAAACTCCATTTGGCAGTAGGGGAAAAATGAGGCCCAGAGAAGTTGAGTGATTTGCCCAAGTGCTCACAGCAATTATGTTGTAGATCCAGGGGTAGAACCCAGGGTCTTCTGACTCCCAGACCCGTGTTCTTTCCACTAAGCCATGTTACTTCACTATGCTGATCTGTCTGCATCCAAAACCTGTTCAGCTGCAGCATGTAATTATGTCAGAAGAATGAGAAGAAGCGTGGCCTAGTGGAAAGAGCACAGGCTTGGGAGTCAGAAGGAGCTGGATTCTAATCCCAGCTTCACCTCTGGCCTGTGGTGTGACCTTGAGCAAGTCACTTGATTTTTCTAGGCCTTTGTTACCTCATTGGTAAAATGGAAAATAAGACTGTGAGCCCTATGTGGGCCAGGGACTGTCTTCCAACCTGATTAATTTGTACCTACCCCAGAACTCAGTACAGTGTCTGGCATATACTAAGCGCCTGACACTATAAAAAAAAGAATGCACATGTACACGTGCCCAAGCAGCATCAGAATGAGTTTACACCACAATCTAGGTTTTCCTTAATGAGTTGTTTCTCAAGAACGGGAACTCCACGTGAATTGGAAAACTGGATGTATTACAGAATGCTTACTTCCTAATCCTAGAATTGTCAAGACTTGTCCTCCACACATATTTTTCACCTTGGATCATGTTTCAGACCACTGAATATTGTACTGGCTTCTTCAGTCCAAGACTCAATCCATTTATGGTATTTTTTGAGCACTTGCTGCATGAAGAGCACTGTACCGATCACTTGGAAGAGTTCAGTAAAGCAAACATCAAGTCACAGAGTCGATCCTTTGAGGATCCTTACTGCTGACATCAAGGAAGCTGCAGCTTGCTTTCTTTTAAGCATTAGGAGGAGCAATAGAAGTAGCGCAGTTTACAGGGACAGGACACAATAAGTTATAGATGGTGGGTTTTGATATTCCTGACACTAAATATTTTTTCACTCCAGAAAGTTAACTAAGCAGTAATCTAAAATGGAAGAATAGGTAGAGGTAACTTCCTGAATACACAGATCACGCTGTATTTCAGTATTTAGATAAAGATAACGGCACATTATTATACAGCCATCTTACTTATAATATGAGGTTGCATTCTTTCAGAGCCCTGCATTAAGGGGCCACACATCTGACATCTTATGTGCATGTAGAAGCAGTGTGGCTTAGTGGATAGAGCATGGGCCTGGAAGTGATGTCATGGGTTCTAATCCTGGCTCTGCCACATGTCTGCTGTGTGACCTTGGGCAAGTCTCTTAACTTCTCTGGTCCTCAATTCCCTCATCTGCATAATAGGATTAGGAGTGTGAGCCCCAAGTGGGACAGGGACTGTGTCCAACCTGATTAACTTGCATCTATCCCAGCACTTAGAACAGTGCTTGGCACATAGTAAGCACAGAACAAGTACCATAATAATAATAGTAACTAGTATTTCATGTACACATCCATTTCTTCCAACACCACAGGCTGCCATATCCAGACGGCTAGATGCTGTTGGAAGAGTATTCCAGTCAGTCAGTATTTATTAAGCACTTACTTTGTGCAGAGCACTGTACTAAGCGATTGGGAGAGTACAATATAACATTATAATGGACACATTCCCTGCCAGCAATGAGCTTACAGTGTGCCCTAGCATTCTGTCCTAAATGTAGAGTGAAAACACATTTTCTAGCACTCCCACCCTTGGGCCAACCCAGCTGATTTCTGGGCCATCCGCAGAGCTGCATTTCGGGACTACTTTCCCCTCTGCCTAAGAGGGCCCTGATCTTATAGATTTGCATGAATGTCTATCTCCCCCAGTACACTGCAAGCTCTTTGTGGGCAGAGATCATGTCTACCAACACTATTGTACTGTACTCCCCCAAGCACTTAGTACAGTGTTCTGCACACAGTAAGCGCTCAGTAAATACCATTGGCTGGTTGATTTATTGAGTGTCCCTCAACTTCAAAAGGTAGGTCACTCTATGCTCTTCAGTTCTTTGGGCCTTCAAAGTCTCTCATGCCTCTCACCAAGCCTGGAAAGGACCACCCTCTGTCAGAAGGGTTTACAGGTACATTCATCATTCATGCATTTTCTGGATGTTCTATATGTCAATCAATCAATAGTATTTGAGTGCTTACTGTGTGCAGAACACTGTACTAAGCACTTGGGAGTATAGAATGTAGACACATTCTCTTTATGTCACTAAAAGCTGTAAGATTAAAAGCTCCTGAGGACAAGGGTTGGATCTGTTTGACTTCTTCTGTATGGCTCCTAGCTCAAAAAATAATAATAATAATAATGAATAATAATAATAATAATAAGTATTTCTAAAGTGCTATGTGTCACACACTGTTCCATGCAAGTTAATTATATTTGATACAGCCTCTGTCTCACATGGGCCTCTCAGGAGGGGGAGAACAGATATCCAATCCCCATGTTAGAAATGAGGAAACTGAGGCACAGAGAAATTAAATGACTTGCCCAAATGGCAGAGCTGAGTTTAAAATTTAGGTCCTCTCCTTCTCAGGCCTATGTGTAATAAATGTTTTGGGGGTGGTGTGGAAAAAGGCGGGCGGGGGGAAGAGGAGCCTGAGAGAAAGCAGATCCGTTGAGATACAAAAAGAACCAGTAAGAGAAGCTCCATACTTTACAAATGGGGAAAACATGGTGATTCTAAACTTAGAAAGGTGGACAAAGGGAACATCAGAAAAGCAGAACAACAGAGGATTAGAATATTTCAGAAGAGTTCTGAGGCAAGGTAGATTATTTGGCTTTCTCTCTGCCCGATAACATTAACATTAAGTAAAGAGGGGACAGGATTATGAGGGGGCTACCCTGCCCTACTTAACTCATGATGAGACAGCATGCTCCACAAGGGGAAGCACTCAGTTTTATACGTCTTTTGTCAATACCACTGCTCTCTGGGCCTACTATGGCACTGAACACAAAGTAGGAACTAAATAAATACTGATGGTGAAGAGGAGGAATTAACCATTAAGGATCAGTCCTTGTAGTATAAAGAGAACTGTTCAAACCCTGTCACGTTCTGTGACTCCAACAGAGTGGGTCAAAGTCAGGCTGCCTCCCTACGGATTCCTACTATTTCCTTTCCCTCTAGTGTGTTCCATCTGCTGAACATCCTTATTTTGGCAGGAGCGACAAAGCTTGGTCAGCAAGCACGCTTAACCATCAGCCAGACTACAGCCGGCCTCACTGTCACCGAATGGAACGCTTCATCAATTTCCCCATCCTCTCTGACAAAAACCTCGCCTAGACATGTGGCCAACAACCACCATATTTCATCTGCTTGACATTAGGATACCAGTGTGAATCATTGCTACATCATCTGGTTATGTGTTTTGCCTGACAGAGAAATCATTTAAATCCTCAGTAGCTATACAGTAATAGCAAGGTCCACATGTATTTACATCTTCTGGGGAAAGACAAAGAAGGACTAAATTTGAGAGGATTACCAAAGACCTAGAGCTAGGAAAACCCATCACAGTAACATGGCCAGGTAGAAATTTCCCCCCAATACACTTCTCAGGCTTCACCAAGTCTGGATTTAAATATTTCAAGATATAGAGCAGAGGCCTATTTAATGTCATGTGAGTGTGACCCCAAAAGATGTGACATATACACACAATCAAGTGATGGATTGTCTGCTCTGTGATCTTGAGCAAGCCACTTAACTGCTCTGTGCCTCAGTTTTCCCATCTGCAAATGAGGATAAACACCTCTGCAACTGTGAGTCTCTCATGGGATAGGGTCTGATCTAGAAATTGTGCATCTACCCCAACATTTAGCAAAGTATTTGGCTTATACAAAGCATTTTATGTCATCCTTAAAATAAAAAGGAATTGTTATTTCATTAGATGTGTCCCACTTAGAAATTTTAGATGTTGGAGGTTGTTGTTTTTCACAGAACAACTTGCTGAAACCTATGTGGGTAGCAAAGGAAAAAAAAACAATGTATGTTCTGCTGGTCTAGCTTTAATTTACGCTTCCACCACTTGGAACTAATAGACTTTCAAATGTCAGATACAAATAGAAAAGGCAAATGAAATGAACAAGAATACATCAGAAAAGAAACTGAAGTGGAGCAGTTCGAAATGAAAAACTTGAGGAGACATGAGTCTCATTAAATGGCGAAGGAACACGGATGTGAAATAATTGCAATTGTAAGGATTTTCAGTATTAGTAAACAGGTCACATCGACTGGCCTTCAGCTCCAAGTGCTGGCTCAGAGGGGAGGATTTCTGAAAAAAAGGGAATCCTAAAAATCCTGGAAACCACTGTTCAGGACTTGGGGCCACATGTGTGAGTGCAACACAGGAGGAAATAAAGGCCGTTAGGATTACTAATCATCATTCAGAATTCAAAACTTGTTACAGAAAATAAGTATCTCTGGGTATAAGAACTCAGTTCCCTAAAGTTAGGCTTTCACAAATAACTAACACCCCCCAAAATATTTGCAAAATAACAATGTCAATGCTAAGAAACTGGAGAATAGAGAGAATAACATGAACACAGCAACAGAACACAATTATGTATACCCTATTTACTTGCCTAAATCAACAGAAGGTCATATGAGAACCTTTTTTATGGTATTTAATAATGTTGGTATTTGTTAAGCGCTTACTATGTGCAGAGCACTGTTCTAAGCGCTGGGGTAAACACAGGGGAATCAGGTTGTCCCACGTGGGGCTCACAGTCTTAATCCCCATTTTACAGATGAGGGAACTGAGGCACAGAGAAGTTAAGTGACTTGCCCACAGTCACACAGCTGACAAGTGGCAGAGCTGGGACTCGAACTCATGAGCCCTGACTCCAAAGCCCGTGCTCTTTCCACTGCACCATGCTGTTAAGCACTTACTATTTGCCAGGCACTGTACTAAGCACTGGGGTAGATATAAATTAATCAGAGTAGTCACAGTCCATATCCCAAGGGGGGCTCACAGCTTTAATCCCCATTTTATAGATGAGGTCATGGAGGCACAGAAAAGTTAACTGACATCCCCAGTGTGGTGGAGCCGGAATTAGAACCCAGGTCCTCTGACTTTAACTATAGCATTATGGGAAGCAAGGGAAAAAAGAGGATAAGAGAAAGAAAGGGAATAAAAGAAAGAGGAGAGGGGAGGGGAAGGAAGAAAAAGGAAAGGCAGTTGAAACTGTATCTTTTACTTCAATTGAACTCTCTCAAGTGGTGCAATGCAATAGGCACTCAGTGAATTAACCTCATTTTTAATTATTGATTTTATTTATTCTGAATATATTTGTAATGTTGTAATCCCTTTTATGTTGCTCCCTTTGAACAGGGAATACATGACTTCTTTGTTTCATACTAACCAAGCACTTAGAACAGTCCACTGTATCTGATCGGGGATCAATAAAGTCCTTTGAGGGCCAGAGACCATTCTTAATTCATACCTATACAATTTTTCCCAACTCCATACAGTATTCTGCACACTGTAAATGTTTAATAAATACTATTACAGCTACTACAATTAGTAATTGCTACTTCTGTCCTATCTTAGGAGGAGCAATGTGGTGTAGTGGAAAGAGCACAGGTCTGGGGAACTCTAATTCTAGTTCTGCCACTGCCACATGTCTGCAGTGTGACCTTGGCCAAGTCACTTCACTTCTCCATGCCTCGGTTTCTTCTCCCCCTCTAGAATGTAAACTCCTGGTGGGCATAGATCATGTCTACTAACTCCATTGTACTGTACTCTCCCAAGTGTTAGTAAGGTGCTCTGCGTACCATAAATACTCAATAAAACAAGTTATTGATTCTTTACCTATCCACAGTTTATGGCACTACAACTGAATTCATCCCCTTTACTTATGTCAAAATCCAAAGTGATCTTAAATTCTTTGAGTTGTGTTTTTTGTAAACAATAGAAAATTTCTGCTGAGTGGGGATTTCAGTAAAGTCAAAACAATAAAAAGTGCTTTTAAAAGTAATGCCATTACAAATTTAGCTGGAGAAATCAAAAACAAGTTCAGCAGTTTGAGTATTTTCAAGTCAACAGTGCAAGACTTCAAACAAAATCTGTACAAAATAACCCCGAGAAGCAACGTTGCCTAGTGGAAAGAGCACAGACCTGGGACTCAGAGAATCTGCATTTTCATCCCAGCTCCGCCACTTGACTGTTGTGTTGACCTCGGGCAAGTGATTAACTTCTCTGTGCCTGTTATCTCATCTGTAAAATGGGGATTAAAACCGTGTGCCCCCTGTGGGACAAGGACTGTGCTTAACTCGATTATCTGCTATCTTCCCCAGAACTTAGTATAGTACCTGGCACATAGTAAGCACTTTACAGAAAACATTAAAAAAATGAACAAGCTCGTTTCTTCCATTTTCTGCTGAAAATATGTTTTTTTAAAAAAGAACACTTTTGTCAGGCTACTCTGAATGCTGGGTACTACATCACTGTGGGATATGGTTTGCCAACTCACTTATCCAGCCCCTTTCAGCTGCTAAATTAAAAAGAACAGATGCCACTATTTCACTTCATCCCTCAGATGGTAGAATACAAACTATTGCCATAGCGTTTCTACCAGAAGTTGGCTAATTTGCCTAATCATCCAATAGCCAGAGCAACTCAGGCCTCTGGCATTTTTGGAAGAGAATGCTGCTGGAGAAAATTCTACACCAGCATAGACCTAAACCCAACACTAGCACAGATCTACATCAGTGGAAATGGCATTGTACTAGCCAAATAATTTGGCCATCTCATTCCATTCTCCTTTGCTTCTAAACCTGCCTCAGAAACCTTGACATCAGCTCATCCTCCTGGTTGATAAAGATCATTCATCCTCCAGCTCAGCAGACCATTCCGCTGTAATTCTAGGAGAGAGGATTGGAAAAGACTGCGTAGGTAACGACTAAACAGCTGGATAAGATCAGAGACCAGATTGGCTAGCGCCTTCTAGGCAGGTCAATGGCTAATGGATCAATCAATCAAATTTATTGAGCTCTTACTATGTGCTGAGCAGTGTACTAAGAGCTTGGAAAAGTACAATATAACAGAGTTGGTAGATAGGTTTCCTGCCCACAAGGAGCTTACAGTCTAAAGTTAAGCAGGTTGGTTACAGCCCAAGTCCCACATGGGGCTCACAATCTTAATCTCCATTTTACAGAGAAGGAAACTGAAGCTGAGAGAAGTTAAATGATTTACCCAAGGTCACACAGCAGACACGTGGCGAAGCTGGAATTAGAACCCAGGTCCAGACTGTAAACTCACTGTGGGAAGGGACTGTGTCTGTTATATTGTTTATTCAATCATATTTATTGAGCACTTACTGTGCGAAAAGCTCTGAACTAAGCTCTTGGGAGAGTACAATTTAACAAGAAACAGACATTCCCTGCCACAACAAGTTTATATTAACTCTCCCAAGTACTTAGTACAGTGCTCTGCACAGAGTAGGCACTCAATAAATACGATTGACTGACTGACTGACTTTGACTCCCAGGCCTGAGCTCTAACCACTAGGCCATGGGCTTGGTGGCGATAGGAAATCAGAGAGGTAAAGTAGAAGGTAAAAAGTAAAAGTGATTGAGTGTTTTAAAGCTAATGGTAAGGAGTTTCTGTTTGAGGAGAAGGTGGTCTTTCCACTCAATGAGAAGGCAGCCTCAAGATGTATCTCACAGGGAATTTTAAATGCTTTTCAGCCCTTCTGGGAAGATGTACGACAAAGCGTACTAGTATCAAATCCCCTTTCTAGCTGGTGAAAGAACCAGGTATTATTCATCCTGTTAGGAGAGACATAATGTGATAATCTCAATGCATATGCAGACATTTTTAGGGGAAGGTTTATGATTGTAAGCTGACTGAGGACAGGGATCATATCTACCAACTCGTTAGTACTCTCCCAAGCAATGCTCTGCCCACGGGAAGTAGTCACTCAATAAATACCAGATTGATGATTTTTCTGATCAAGATAAAAGATGTCCAGCAAAATAACGAACAATCTTCATGCCACACTCCATGAAAGGAAAAACCTGAGCTTATTGATGGCTGCATGAATCTATGCAACCACGAAACTATTCATGTATGCATTATGCATTCATAACTTCATCCATTCCCATATCTACACATAAATGCTAAGTGGATGGAGAATGGGGAAAATAATCATCTAATTTTGGCATGCCTCATTTTAAGAGGTGGTGAGTACTCAAAGTGGAGATGAGAAATATGAGAACAGAGAATAACTGTCTAAGCCTTCATTTCCCCTATCTACTCTCCCTTCTGCATCACCTACGCACTTCACTGTGTATCACTGAGCACTTTGATACTCACCCCAGCCCCAAAGTACTTATGTACCTATCCTTACATTCCATTGTTTTTTTCTATTCATTTTAATGTCTATGTCCCCCTATCAACTGTAAGTTCCTGGAGATCGTGTCTACCAACTCTACTGTACTGTACTTTCCCATGCGCTTAGTACAGTGCTCTGCACACATTAACAGCTCAATAAATACCACTGATTGAGAGAAAAGTGGGGAGGGAGAGGAAGAGGAAGAGAGGGAGAGAGGGAAAAAGAGAGAAGGAGAGAGAGGGAGAGGGAAGAAGAGGAAGAGGAAAGGAGAGGGAGCAGGAAGGAGAGGGAGAGGAAAGGAGAGGGAGAGAGAAAGTTCCTGGCTGGAATCTGGGCTCTGGGAATCAGCTGAGGAGGAAACAGGTAGAAATTGAAGCCACATGCAGTAAACATGCAAGTCTGTTTATGTGTGTAGAGAGAAGAGAGCAGTTGACAAGAGACTAAATGGGTGTGCATGATGGCAGCAGGGATGGCAAATGATAATAATAATGATAATAGCATTTGTTAAGTGCTCACTACGTGCCAAGCACTGTTCTAAACACTGGGGGGATACAAGGTAATCAGGTTGTCCCACGTGGGGCTCACAGTCTTAATCCCCATTCTACAAGATGAGGTAGAATAATAGTAATAATAATAATGATAACAATTGTGTTATTTGTTTAGTGTTTACTATGTGCCGGCACTGTACTAAGCACTGAGGTGGATACAAGCAAATCGGGTTGGACACAGTCCCTGTCCCACATGGGGCTCACACTCTTAATCCCCATTTTATAGATGAGGTAGTTGAGGCCCAGAGAAGTGAAGTGATTTGCCTAAGATTACACAGCAGACATATGGCGGAGCTGGGATTAGAACCCATAACCTTCTGATTCTCAGGCCCATGCTCTATCCTCTATGCCATGCTGCTACTATGTGAACGAGAAGAAAGTATGAGAAAAATGGGAGGAAATCCACCCTGTGGTTACTGCACTGGGCCAAGAACCAGTCCAGTTTGAGGTTCTACAAGCAATGGGGTTATGGGCTCCAAAGATGTGTAAAGGCAACATATAGAGGAAAGATTAAAGCAACACATCAGAATCAGCAGCATTTACTGGACATCTTCTGGGTGACTGCAGTCTCCTGGGCACTTCTGCAAGCTGTGGGGTGATTTATCATTATTAATGATGATGCTAATAATGATATGGTATCATTATTAGCACGGTGGTAAATGCAGGATATTCAGATCGGATTAAATAATGAATTTGAAATCCATGAAAAAGCTACTAATTTGAATACAGGAAGTTTTCTCCCCAGGTTTCATTATATCAGAAAGTGTCTTGCTCAGATGATGGTCACCAGCTGTTCCCAATCTCCATCGTGACCAGAAGAGGAGAAATAAGGCTTAAAACATGGACAGGAGGAATTCAGATTAAAAAAGAAAGGATTTCCTGCCAGTGAAGATTATTAAAAATTTTAATGGCTTACTGAAAGAGTTGACACTCTCTTTCTAGCAGGAAAAAAAATTGGGTTTAATAATAATGATAGGTAATTGATGGTTTAATTGTGATTCTTTGCCAATGGATTAGATGCCCTCAATTGAAGATTCACTGAATGACTGACAATTTCAACAGCCCATACAATGGTTAGCATCTATACATAGAGGTATCTTTCATTCTCATAAACAGAACCAGTAAGAGTGACCTACAGATGCATGAGGGACTGAAAAAGACAGTGCCATCTGATGAATTTGTGATCTATCCCAGAGCTGAGTATAGTACCTGGAACATAATAGGCACTTAACAAATACCATAAAAAAAAAAACAAAACCCCCAAAAATGCAGCACCCACAATCTCAAGCTCACTGTGCACCTGCCAAGATCATCCCGGTTATGCCACTTGTCTGCTGTGTGACCAGGGGCAAGTCACTTCACTTCTCTGTGCCTCAGTTACCTCATCTGTAAAATTAGTATTGAGATTATGAGCCTCACTTGGGGCAGGGACTGTATCCAACTTGATTTGCTTGTATCCACCCCATAGCTTAGTACAGTGCCTGGCACATAGTAAGTGCTTAACAAATACCATCATTAATTTACTTATTTTTTAACCCTTGTTTGATATTTACAATTCCTGGGGCTCTTTTTGTCTCTAGCTCCTTACAAAATGTCTGCTCAAGGAGAATTTCTCCTTTATTGATGTTCCCCAGGATGGTAGACTGTTAACTCTTTGAGGACAGGGATCATGTCTACTAACCATACTATATTCTCTCAAGAATTTAGTAAGGCGCTCTGCCCACAGAAAGCATAAAATTAATGCCATTGATTGATAGTAAGGCTCTATAATTCTACAACATTGTTGGAACGAGGGTTCTGTGCCAATCACTGATTCCCAGGGAGGTTGCCAGCCTGGATCTCTTATCCTCCATGTCTGCTGAAGGTGCCATAGTCCAGTTCAATCCATGAGCCGCACAAAACTGTGTCTTTGAATCCAAAAACTATTTGCTGCTGGAAATGGAGTGGGTGTTGGACCAGAATAGATTGTGGAAGGAAAAAAATGAAGTGGAAGGGCTGAGAGAGCAAAAGAAATATGATCAAGTCCGTTATATGTCTATGTCCTTCAAAACCCAAATTAGCAGATTAAAGACTTGAAGGAAAACCGTTCAAAAATCTCTTTTGGATTCATTAGTTCTATTAACACAGATGATACAACACTATGTCATTCTATTAGTATCATGGCTACAGTGTCATAGACCCTTTAGCATAATTATAATATTGATATCTATTTATAGATCCTCCCTTGATTTCCTGTATCCAAAACACTCTTGCTTTGTGTCATAACATCAACATCCATCCACATAGTACTGTCTCTCTTCAATTTCTAGTTATTAATTAGTGTTGTGCATCTAAAAAGAATATTAAATGCCTTTCTGCCAGTGTTCTTTGCCATTTTAATTGATCAATGTCATTTTGCCATATTCCATAGCATTCAAAGAATAGAAATTACTCCTATTTGCTTATTTTTCTGGCAATATAAAACTGACTAATCATCCTTTTTTTCCCCCCTCACTGTCATAATCCCCATACTTAGATCATTTAAAAGAATACATGTTCTAAAGCTGCAAGTGATTTCTGAAGCAGCATTGTCCAACTGGCATGGGTTGGGTCTTGGAAATTAATTCATTTATTCAATCGTATTTATTGAGTGCTTACTGGGTGCAGAGCACTGTACTAAGTGCTTGAAAAGTATTCATTCATTCAATAGTATTTATTGAGCGCTTACTACATGCAGAGCACTGTACTAAGCGCTTGGAATGTGCAAATTGGTAACAGATAGAGACAGTCCCTGCCCTTTGATGGGCTTACAGTCTAATCGAGGGAGACAGACAAGAACAATAGCAATAAATAGAATCAAGGGGATGAACATCTCATTAAAAGGTACAGTTCAGCAACAGATAGAGACAACTCCTACCCAACAACGGGCTCACAGTCTAGAAGGGGGAGACAGACAATAAAACAAGTAGACAGGCATCAGTAGCATCAAGATAGATAAATAGAATTATAGCTATATGCACATCATTAATAAAATAAATAAAATATAAATGTGTACAAAAATACACAAGTGCTGTGGGGCAGGGAAGGGAGTAGAGCAGCGGGAGGGTGTAGGAGCAATGGGGAGGGGAAGAGGAGCAGAGGAAAAGGGGGGCTCAGTCTGGGAAGGCCTCCTGAAGGAGGTGGGCTCTCAATAGGGCTTTGAAGGGAGTAAGTGAGCTATTTTGGTGAATGTGAGGAGGGAGAGCATTCCAGGCCAGATGGAGGTGGGACAGGTGAGGACAAGGCATAGTGAGGAGGTTAGTGGCAGAGGAGTGGAGTGTGTGGGGTGAGCTGTAGGAGGAGAGAAGGGAGATGAGGTAGGAGGGGGCAAGGTGATAGAGAGTTTTGAAGCCAACTGTGAGGAGTTTTTGCTTGAAGTGAAGGCAACCACTGGAGATTTTTGAGGAGGAGGGTGACATGCCCAGAGCGTTTCTGTAGAAAGATAATCCAGGCATCAGAGTGATGTATAGACTGAAGCTGGAAATCCCAACCACGCCAGATTCTCCAATTCAGTTCCTTCCCGACCCTGGGCCACCGACTTCATCAAGGAGATCTTACCACCTGCTGTACAAGGGAAGTTCTACAGAGGGATGACATTGGCCGTACCACATAAAATTTAATGAGAAAACTGGCACGAGAAATAAGAGTTTCATCTGAACTTGCTAGCTCACTGTTTTAAGGGCTTGCTGGGAAAAAGTACAAGGGGTGCAAGTAAACAAAGGAACTAAACCTCCTATGTCAGTTTTCATTAAAGAAACTGTATTCTATGAAAAGCATTATCAGGTACATTCCCAAGACAAAGGCTCTGTTAACGGAAAGAGCTGCTGAGGTCAAATGGAATTCAGACTGAACTGGGCAATTTTTCCATGCGTGAAAAATGGACATGGCCATTTACATCCCATGATGACATCATCCCCCATCTTCTGTCCTAGCCTGAACATCAACCCCTAACTTTGTCGAACGGAACAATTAACTGCCACGGAGAAATGTCTGCTAATAGGCAGTTGGTTTGCTAAGCTCAAGATGGGGAGGGAACTAAATGCATAAATCCATGTCCAAAATAGACTGAGTGGAAGACTAATGGGCCCAAATCACCCGGGCGGAGAGCTCAAATTGAGTGGCTTGAACTCAGTCTGGGAATTAAGAAAATCTACATTCTCTTCCTAGTTTTATATCCAATTCCTCTGAGGACACGTTAAGGGATTAGGCTGACTACACCAATTTGGAGAAAAATAAAACCCAGTAGAAATCAGTTCTAAGGATTTTTGGCCAGGACCCTCAAATAGGAAAACTTCAATACCCACATAATTAAAACTTGGAAATAGGCTTAGGGCACCCAAAGATGCGATGCCACACTGCACCTTCATTCTTGCCACAGCCACTGCCTTATTAATTCCTGCAACATCCTTCACAGGTAGATAAACATTATTACCCTCACTATAGAGATAAAGTAAATTCTCCATAAATGGCACACAGGATGAGACTGTTCTGGAGAAAATGATCCACAGAAAAGCAAAATGTCTTACTCCAAAGTATCCATCCATTTGGTTGTAAAGTTGTACTAAGAGTCCTTTGTTCAAAGCAGCAGATAACAAAATCCATTCAGCTGTGTTAGGATATAAAATAGTCAACTTTTATAAATAACCTGGTTTCCTGCCAGCCTGACTTTAAGATTATTTTAATTCTGAGGATCAGCACACAGTCTAGCCAAGATTTGAAATATTGGAAAACGTTGGTAGACTGGCCAAGGTTTACTGAGTTGTTATGTTCCTTTTTTAAGAAAAAGAAAAAAAAGTCTTCTTCATAGTGAAGTAGTAAAATAAAGTCCTTGGGAGGCAACATGCCCTAACTGAAAGAGAATAAAGCTAGAAATCAGGAGATCCAAGTTCTAATCCTGACTTTTCCCTGAATTGTTCAGTGTGACCTTGGGCAAGTCACTTGAAGTCCCTGAGCCTCAGGTTCTTCTTCTATAAAATGGAGATAAAATATCTCCTTTCCTAACATTTTAGAGCTGTGTCTATCAATTATATTGTCTGTATTCTCCCAAGTTCTCACTTAGTATAGTGCTCTGTACACAATAAGCATTCAATAAACACCACTGATTGATTGATGGATTGATAGGGAGTCTGTCTGATTTGACTCTCTTGCATCTACCCCAGCATTTGAGACTAATTACCTAGAAAGCTCTTCTTCGGTACTGTTAAAGCATCAGGTGGATAAGTGTATATATGCTTTTATTCTTTGGTATGTAAATAAGGATGCACAAATACATGAAAACCCGGTCCCCATTGTTCCTCTTTTCATTGCAAAATAAACTCCTGAACTTTAAATTTGCAGTTTCATACCTGACTGGGAAATTAGGGGAGTGAGAGGAGAGACTAAGATTGTTCAATAATGTTGCCCCAGAGATTAAAGGTAGAAACTTTCAATAATTTTTTTGGTGCCTGAGACAGGTTGGCTTTTTCAAACACCTCCTCCCTTTTTCATGACGAAGGATGTCCTCTCCTGTACCTCTTCTTTGCTAAACAGCTGTTATTAGACATCTCCAAAGCCTTACTAATATTGTATCTTCTCAAAGAAGCCTTCCCTGATTAATCTATCCTTTCCCCTCCCTATTCCCTCTCCCCTCTGTGTTGCTTAAGCACTTGGGTCTGTATTCCTTTCAGCAGTTTGATACTCGCCCTACCCCCATCTGTAATTTGTTTTAATGTCTGTTTCCCCTACCAGACATAAGCTCCTTGTGGGCAGGGATCATGTCTACCAACTCTGTTGTATTGTACTCTCCCAAGGCCTTAGTACAGTAAGTGCTTAGTAAATACTGCTAGTTATGTCATCATTTCTGGGCACTTCCATTACAAAAGGATTCTGTACTTCACAAATGTTGAAAAGGGGGATGGAGTGAGTCATGGAGATACTATTCATTTGCATGGAGACAGCTTGGACTCAGTCCAGAAGAGCTCCCTGGAGATTATTATTACCAATATTATTGTGAAATGTTTAGTACAAACAATGTACTAAGTTTCAAGGTAGATATAAGGTAATCAGGTTTGACACAGTCTAAATAAGAGGGAGTAGGATTTAGAGAAGCAGTGTGGCTTAGCGGAAAGAGCCCGGGCTTAGGAGTTAGAGGTCATGGGTTCTAATCCCGGCTCCGCCACCTCAGCTGTGAGACTTTGGGCGAGTCAATTCACTTCTCTGGGCCTCAGTTCCCTGATCTGTAAAATGGGGATTAAGACTATGAGCGCCATAGGGGACAACCTGATTACCCTATATCTACTCCAGCGCTTAGAACAGTGCTCCAACATTATTATTAATCCCCATTTTACAGATGAAGAAACTGAGGCCCAGAGAGATTGAGTGACTTGGCCACGGTCAAGCAGCAGGCAAGTGGCAGAGCTGGGATTAGAGCCCAGATCCTCAGACTCTCAGGCTCATGCTCTTTCCAGGGATGAAATTCCATCTGTGCTTTAAAGGGTGGAAACTTGGCAAAGCAGAGTAGGGAGGCTGCTCTAGGCAGGGGAGTTTGGGTCTGCAACATTTAAGATAGATTGCAGGGGTGGAGAACATGAAGGAAATTAGAATGGTCTAAATTCAAGATAACGAGCATCTAGACATGGGTTGATGCAGTGAGAAGAGAGGAAGGAATGGTAGTAAAAATAGTGATATTTTTTGAGAGCACTAAGTTCCAAATAGTGTGCTGGGATAGATACAAGACAATCAGATTGCACCCAATTCCCGTCCCACAAAGGGCTCACGATCCAAGATGAAGGTAGAACTGGTATTTAATCTCCATTTTGCAGGTGAGGAAACTGATGCACAAAAAGGTTTAGAAGTTCAGTGACTTTCCTAAAGTCACACAGCAGGAGGCCAACGACATGACCAGGGAAAGAACCCATGTCTCCTGACTTTCCACCCCGTGCTCTTTCCACCAGGCTGTAGTGCCTCCAACAGATTGGTAGTAAAAAGTCATAACAATCAATCATACTTAAGGAGTGCTTACTGTGTGGAAAATACTGTACTAAGTACTTCGGAGAGAACACTATTAACAGAGTTGGTAGAGACATTCCCTGCTCACAAGGACCTTAGAGTCTAGATGGGGAGATGGAGATTAATAGAAATACATTTTGGATGTGTACATAAATCCTGTGGGGCTGAAAGTACAGATATGTACACCAGTATTGTGGGATTGTGGACTGAGGCTTCCCATAATATTATATGAGAGTAAATTAAATGGAGAAAGTTTCTGAGGTTCACTGGCCACTGAGAGATAGCAAGTAATAATAATAATAATAATAATGTTGGTATTTGTTAAGCGCTTACTATGTGCCAAGCACTGTTCTAAGCGCTGGGGTAGACATAGGGGAATCAGGTTGTCCCACGTGGGGCTCACAGTCTTAATCCCCATTTTACAGATGAGGGAACTGAGGCACAGAGAAGTTAAGTGACTTGCCCACAGTCACACAGCCGACAAGTGGCAGAGCTGGGATTCGAACTCATGAGCCCTGACTCCAAAGCCCGTGCTCTTTCCACCGAGCCACGCTGCTTCTCAAGTAAAGAGGGTCAGTTCTGAGAGTAGGAGTGAGGAGGAACCTGCATCGTACTGGCACTTCTGAAGCCAAATAAAACTGGGTTGAAGTCATGGGCTGAGATCGAGACTACCAATTTCATTTTATTTTACTCTCCCAAATGCTTAGTACAGTACTCTACACACAGAAGGCACTCCATAAATACCACTGATTGATAGGTGTTCCCAAGATGGTGATAAGAAGTAACAGTAGTAATAATATTTATGTAGCACTGATTGGGTGCAGAGCACTGTACTAAGCACTGGGAAACAATACAGGATGGAGTTAGCATGGTCCCTGTCCTCTGGGGGGAGGGGGATGGAGGTGGGGAATTCACAGTCTAAAAGAAACTAGAAGCTAGACGAGAAACTGATAGTCAATTGAAATAAGGAGGAAGCAGAGGTGAGAGGCTAAGAGGTCTCGGAGTCCCTCAACACGGATTGTTGAAATCACTGAGAACTGCCAAAAAGGGATTAGAAGGAGCAAAGAGGATGAGCCATTGTGGGATTTATCCAGAAAGAAGGAGATGGGGCCAAAAGGCCAAGATGTGGAATTGATGCTGCACTGGAATCCCAACTTGAAGAATCAATACAAACTCTTCAAGTCCATCATTTTTAAGGGCTTTGTTTCACTGTCGAGGCTGGTGGAGGATACTGTCCAAGCATTTGAGGAACCCATAAATGGAACTCCAGGGATTGCGAGGTTAACTCAACCAGCCTGGCTTTAGTCTGTTTCTCTGTCACAGCAATGAACATTAGGATTCCATTAAGCCTGGGAACTGCTGCCCATCGCTTGAGAAAATCTTTCCTGACAGTTAAGAAAGAGTAAGATTTAATCTATTTTACAGATGGAGAAACTGAGGCACAGAGAAGTTAAATGACTTGTCCAAGGTGACAAGGGAGATAACAATAATAATAATAATATTAATAATAATTTTGGTATTGACCAAGTGCTTACTATGGGCTAGGAACTGTACTAAGTAGTGAGGCGAATACAAGATATTCAGTTTGGACACAATTCCTGTCGCACATGGGGCTAACAATCTTAAGCCCCATTTTGCAGATGAGGTAGCTGAGACACAGTTAAGTGACTTGCCCATGGTCACATAGCAGACAAGTGGTAAAGCTGGGATCAGAACCCAGGTCCTCTGACTCCCGGGCTTGTGTTCTTTCCTTTTGTCACCACAGCAAGACGTAGCCAAAGGGACTCACACTGGGCTCCCATTCTCTAATTCCTTAAAACATACCAGCCAAAACATGTAGTGAAAACACTCATCATGAACACTGTGGCCTAATGCAAAAAGCATGGGCTGGGAATCAGAGCATTTGGATTCTAATCCCCGCTCTGCCAAATGCCTGCTGGTGACCTTGGGCTAGTCACTTGCCTCAATTTCCTCATTCGTTACACGGTGATAAAATACCTCTTCTCCCTCCTTCTTAAACAGTGAGTCCTGTGTGGGTCAGGGGCTATATCCGATCTGATAATCTGGTATCTACCCCAGTGCTAAACACAGTGCTTGGCACTTAATAAACACCATCAATATCAACATTATTAATGAGTGCAAATTGAATTCAGGCATCCGGCATTGCCCAGGCATCAGGATCACCGATGAGTTAGGGGGACAACCTCAAGCTTCCTGCTGTTTATATATTGGAGGAGGAGGCTAAGGGTTAAACAAACCGAGCTTTTTACTCTCAAATCAGGATTGATTAATTCACTCAGTCATATTTATGGAGTGCTTACACTGTGAAGAGAACTGCATTAAGCTCTTGGAAGAGTACAAAATAACAGACACATTCTGCCCACAACGAGCTTAAGTCTAGAGGATATTTTCTGTTTTTCTTGAGATGAATGTAGTGCAGTTTTGATTTATTATAGACCTGGCCCTTAAGGATTGGGACTGTACTAGATTTCTGTCTGTGTCTTCAACCTATCAGTCGCATTTAATCTGTGCTTACCATGTGCAGATACTGTACTAAGCACTTGGGAGAGTATCACATAGAGTGGCTAGACTCAATAATAATAATAATAATGTTGGTATTTGTTAAGCTCTTACTATGTGCAAAGCACTGTTCTAAGCACTGGGGGGATACAAGGTGATCAGGTTGTCACTCATGGGGCTCAGAGTCTTCATCTCCATTTTACAGATGAGGTAACTGAGGCCCAGAGAAGTTAAGTGACTCGCCCAAATTCACACAACTGACAAGTGGTGAAGTCGGGATTAGAACCCATCACCTTTGACTCCCACTAGTGGCTCTTTCCACTAAGCCACGAGGCCGTTGTACCCACCACCCCAAGAGTCATGATTAGCTTGCTAACTCTAGAGCTTAGAACAGTGCTTGACTCAATCACTGCCCACAGCGAGCTTACAGTCTTAGACTTCTGTTGCAACTCTCCAAAGTATTCAGGTGCTTGTGGGCACTGAGTGCATCTCTTTGACAGACAGACTGTACTCAGGAAGGGGTGGTCTGCTAGCCATAGTTAACTCACTGGCTTCAATGTCCTGGAAAAAAATTGTCTCCAGAAATTCAGGTGGTTAAGGGAGTGAGCTGAGGTTGCTCTATGTCTGGTGGGAAAATCTCTTTAATTGCCTGCCCATTTAGGGCTCAGAACAGCATGAAATCGAAGAAAGAGCACAGGGGCCTGCGAGGCAGAAGCCCTGGATTCTAATTCCAGTTTGGCCAATTGCATGCGGTGTGTCCTTGGGCAAGTCACTTAATTTCTTTGTACCTTAGTTTCCTCATTTGTAAAATGGGGGTTAAATATCTGTTCTTCCTCCAATTTAGAATGGGAGCCCCATATGGGACAGGGACCGTGTCCAAGCTGATTATCCTGTTTCTACCCCGCCACTTAGGACAGTGATTGACCTATAATAAGCACTTAACAAGTACCACAAAAAAACCCTTGTATGTATGCATTTTAGGCATACACACAGCATCAGAATAGTATGGGCAATTTAAAGAGCAAATGAAATTATGACTAGTCAGCTCTCTCATTTTTTACAGACTCAGATAAACATACTTTTAGAAATAGAGCCCTCGCTAAATGCTAGGTGTTACTGATATTATTCTACTGGCAGTAGAAAGGCAAAGAGGGTAATAATAGTAATTTGTGTTTATAGAGAGCCTTTCATCCAGATATTTGGAGGGCTTTTGAAAGCTATTGTGTCCATCCTTGACAACCACTTTGTGAGGTAGGTGGCCAGTGTCATTAACTCCATTTACAGAGAAAGGAGAGAGGGGGGCCGAGAGACAGATTAAAACGTGGGCACCAGGTCACCCTGGGAAGCCACCAGAGCAGAGGATCGAGTTTATCCAACTCTGCTAGCCACGAAACTGGACCTTGGAAAGTTCTGGCATTCCGGCTGACAGGTCAAGCTCATACTATTTTCAGGGCACTGATGTCGGGGGTGAAGCTGAGTTTCTTCTGCAATAAACTATGATTTCCCATCACTACAGACACCCCCGCCAAAAAGACCTATTCCCAGAGGGCAGAAGCTACGGTCCAGGGGTCCAGATGAGCTCCCTCCCCATCAGCTTTCTGGGTCTGTGAGAGATCTGCTAGCTAGGGTCTCCTCTTCCTTCTCCCAGCAGTCAGCTGCAGGTGGCAAGCCAAAGTGGCCTTTTAACCGTCAGAAATAGAAATGATCCTCTAATTTGAGAGACCCTCCCCCGTCCCCTGTGGCTTAGTGGAAGAGCACAGACTATGGAGTTAAATAAAGCACCTGGATTTTATTAATGGCCCGGCCATTTCCCTGCTGTGTGACTTTGGACAAGTCACTTCACTTCACTTCTGTGCCTCAATTTTCTCCTCCGTAAAATGGGGATTCAATACCTGCTCTGTCTGACTGAGGGATTATATAGGTTTGGGACTTTTTTATGG
Source organism: Ornithorhynchus anatinus (assembly GCF_004115215.2). Classification (NCBI taxonomy): domain Eukaryota; kingdom Metazoa; phylum Chordata; class Mammalia; order Monotremata; family Ornithorhynchidae; genus Ornithorhynchus; species Ornithorhynchus anatinus. Next base: position 60,337,394 of record NC_041735.1, on the reverse strand, counting down.
TATTTGTTAAGCGCTTACTATGTGCCAAGCACTGTTCTAAGCACTGGGGGGATACAAGGTAATCAGGTTGTCCCACATGGGGCTAACAGTCTTAATCCCCATTTTACAGGCCCGGTAACTGAGGCACAGAGCAGTTAAGTGACTTGCCCAAACTCACACATCTGACAAGTGGCAGAGCCAGTATTAGAACCCATGACCTCTGACTCCCAAGTCCGGGCCCTTTCCACTGAGCCACACTGCCCAAGCATGAGAGGCAAGACTGGCTTCCACCTGCTCTTCATAAACATGTTTGGGCAGGGCACTTGCCTTCTAATTCTGTTGCACTGTACTCTTCCAAAGACTTAGTACAGTGCTCTGTGCATAGAAATTGTTCAATAAATATCGACGACGATGATGATGATCATGGTGCTTTCTCCATCCCAAAGGAGCAGCATGACTAGCATGCCGCTCACCTCCTCACTGTCCCCCATTCACGCCTATCCCTCCATCGAACTCTGGCCCACGTTCTACCGCTGTCCTGGAATGCCCTCCCTCCTCACATCTGCCAAACCATCATCATCATCTTGGTATTTATTAAGCACTTACTATGTGCAGAGCACTGTTCTAAGCGCTGGGGTAGATACAGGATAATTAGGTTGTCCCACGTGAGGCTCACAGTTAATCCCCATTTTACAGATGAGGGAACTGAGGCACAGAGAAGTTAGGTGACTTGCCCACAGTCACACAGCTGACAAGTGGCAGATCCGGGAGTCGAACCCATGACCTCTGACTCCGAAGCCCAGACTCTTTCCACTGAGCCATGCTGCTTCTTAACTCTCTTCCCCTCTTCCAACTCTCTTCCCCTCTTCAAAGCCTACTGAGAGCTCACCTTCTCCAAGAGGCCTTCCCAGACTGAGCTCCCCCCTTTTCCCTCTACTCCCCCTTCACCCTCTGCTCCTCCCCCTACCCCCTTCACCTCCCCTCAGCTGAGCCCCTTTTCCCTCTGCTCCTCTCCCTCTCCCCTCCCCTCAGCAATGTGCTCATTTGTATATATTTTCATTACCCTATTTAGTTTGTTAATGAGGTGTACATCTCCTTGATTCTATTTATCAGGATAATGTTGTCATGCTTTCATTTTGTTCTGTTTTGCTCTGCCATCTATCTCCCCTGATTAGACTGTGAGCCCATCACTGGGCAGGGATTGTCTCTATCTGTTGCTGAACTGACATTCCAAGAGCTTAGTACGGTGCTCTGCATATAGTAAGCGCTCAATAAATACTATTGAATGAATGAATGAATAGTATGGAAGGCTGGTTTTGGGATTGTAAACCAAATTCACAATCCACAAGGAGCACAATGATTTATCTATGTGAAATTGACTCTGGTGTCTTGTCTCCCCTGCTAGATTGTGTGCTAGATTGTGTAAGGACAAGGATCATTTCTACTAACTCTGTTCTGCACTCCCAACAATAGTGCTCTGTAGGGAGTAGGCATTAATAATTGCTATTGACTGATTGATTGACAATGTAGGTCCTGGTCCCTACCCCAGGCCTCTCACTAGATTAGCACAACAATCTCCGTAGAGGATAGAGCACAGGCCTGGGAGTCACAAGGTCATGGGCTCTAATCCCAGATCCACTGTGTGTCTGACCTTGGGCAAGTCACTTCACTTCTCTGTGCCTCAATTACCTCAACTGTATTATGATGATTAGAACTGTGAGCCCCACATGGAACAGAGACTGTGTCCAACTTGATTTGCTTGTATCCATCCCAGGGCTTTGTACAGTGACCGGCCCATAGTGAGTGTTTAACAAATACCATCATTATCCTAGTGTTGACACCTACCCTGGAACATGTTATTTTTGAAGATAAAAGTAAGAATAATAATCGTGATTTTTGTTAAGTGCCAAGCACTGTTCTAAGCGCTGGGGTAGATACAAGGTAATTAAGTTGTCCCACATGGGGCTCACAGTCTTACTCCCCATTTTACAGATGAGGTAACTGAGGCATAGAGAAGTTAAGTGACTTGCCCAAAGTCACACAACTGACAAGTGGCAGAGTCTGAATTAGAACCCAGGACCTCTGACTCCCAAGCCTATGCTCTTTCCACTGAGCCACGCTGCTTCCATATGGGGCTCAGAGTCTAAGTGATAGGGAGAACAGATATTGAGTAGCAGTATAGTTAGGGGATAAATCGGGGTTCCGCCATTTGTCTGCTGTGGGACCTTGGGCAAGACACATTATTAATTATTCTGTACCTCAGTGCCCTATCTGTAAAATGGAGATGAAGGCTGTGAGCCCCATATGGGACATGAGCTGTGGCAAACTGTTCATTGTTCTACCCCAGCACTTAATACAGTGCCTGACACATAGTAAGTGCTTAAAAAATACCACAAAAACAAACAAAAAAAAGGCCCACTTTGCAGAGTGAGAGAACTGAGGCAAAGGGATGGTAAGTGACTTGCCCAAGGTCCCACAGCAGCCAAGTGGCCGAGCCGGGATAAGAAACCAAGTTCTCTGACTTCCAGGCCCATGCTCTTTCCACTAGGCAGAGGTGACATTAAAAATTTTCTTGCTAACACTAGTTATCAAAGATAATCAGGAACTTCCAGCTCAGAACAACTCCCAACAAAATCTAGATCTCCACACACCTATATAAAGGTCACACAAAGATAACCCAACCTGGTGTTATATCTACCAACTGATATACTTGTTCTGCTGTTATACCTACCAACCTTGTTATATTGCACTCTCCCAAGCGCTTAGTACAATAACTGCTCAATAAATATGATTTAATGATTGATCGATACCGCAATCATCCACTAGGCCTGAACACCATCATTGAACGTGAGGATTAAACACCATCAAGATTTCCATACGAATTTAAAGTGAACTAGCAGAGGTGGAAAAAAGCCATAAATGATTGAACTTCTCCATGAGGATCTAGATTTTTCTCTTATTGAAATAAAAATTTCCGAAGCTTCATGAACAAAGTCTAAGAAAACTTAAAGGAATAAGGTATGAATCAATAACTTAAAAAACTTCCAAACAGGATTATAGACCAGAATCAGGGACTGGTGAAAGATAATAACTGTGATATTTGGCCCACTTACTATGGGCCAAACACTGTATAAAGCAAAGGGGTAGGTACAAGATAATCAGGCCGGAAAAGTCTCTGTTCCCACATGGAGTTCAAAGTCCAAGTTGGAGGGAGAACAGGGATTGAATCGCCATTTTACAGACGAGGAAGCTAAGGCCCAGATAAGTCAAGTGGCTTGTCTGTGGTCACATAGCCTGCAAGTGGCAGAGCTGGAATGAGAACCAAGGTCCTCTGACTCCCAAGCCTGTGCTCTTTCTATTAGGCCACACTGCTTTTTGTGACAGGATCAAGGTAATGCAACCCATCTTCTCAGTAGATTTGAAAAAAACTGACAAGAGATGAATAAAGGAAGACCAGAGGTAGAGGCTTAACTAGGCTTTAAAAAGGGTGATTTTTTTTTTCATCTATTCCCTCAGAAAAGCCTTTTAAGGAAAGTTACAAACCAGTGAAAAAGACCTCTGCTAGCTTTCAAAAATGACTAGGAAGCGGAAAAATCACCCACGGGGAAAAAAAATGTACAATTCCCCACATGGGAAGAGGCTAAAGGGTACTGCGTGTATCAATCTTAACAACTCATTTCCTGCCCATTAAAACTGGTATCCTGAAAGAGGAAATAAATAATGGCAAAATGACAGTTTTGTGTGGGCTCCTAAATTCAGTCAACAGGCTGTTCAGTATTTGCTGTTTACTCCTATATTCAGACTGCCACACTTGTAGACATCCAAGAAAATGTCAGTTTTGTTGAGGCTACTGCAGTACCTCTCATCACCCAAAAAATGTTGTTTCTGGGTCCCCAGGCATTTTACCTGGGAGCAACCAAATACAGTCACTCTTTGGAGACATCTACCACCTATACATCTACTAGCTCTGTTGCAGTGTACTCTCCCAAGCATTGAGTTCAGTGCTCTGCACACTATAAGCGCTCAATAAATACCATTGATGGATTGATATGTTATTTAATTGGAGCAGAAATTTCAGCTAGAAAGTATGGAAGGTTGATTTTGTGATTTAACTGTAGGCAGAAACGTTTGTAGTGATTAATTCTTGTTAGTTTGGTCTTCCTTATATCTTTGCCAGAAGGCAGCAGCAGAAGAGAAAGGAGCCAGAGGTTCAACTAAAAAAAGTAACAAAAGCAACTGACAGAATCCTGAAGGGGAAGAGATGTGGAGAAGTCTCCTCCCCAGTGTTCCAACCTGGCTGAAAATGAGCTGGGCATAGAGTCCCAGGGCCTTGGTGATGTCAGCAATACCTATGTCAGAATAACCCAGAAGGAGAGAACTGGGATAGTTGAAGCGTAGAGAAGTAGTGTTGCCTAATGGACAGAGCACGGGTCTGGGAATCAGAAGGACCTGGGTTCTGATCCTGGCTCTGCCACTTGTCTGCTATGTGATCCTGGGCAAGTCATTTCTCTGTGCCTCAGTTACCTCATCTGTAAAATAGGGATTAAGACTGTGAGCCCTATGTGGAACAGAGATATGCAGTAGCATCACAAGCTTCAGAGGAACTAATGGAGATTGACAGCTATGGGCTCCTGCTTCTTGACAAGATGCCCCAGACCACCCCAAACAACCCAAACTTTCCATGAGGTAAAGTTGATACCTCTGGTTGGATCTAAATTTGTATGGCTCTTGTTTTTCAATGCATTCAGGAAGACGGGATTATAGGCAGGTGGATTTTGGAGTGACAAGGTAGAGGAAATGTGAAGACACAAGAAGAAAGCCTGAGGGTAAGGTCTCTCTGAGAAAAGGAAGATGTTAGAGTATGATGGGGCTGCAACAAGGAGGAAGCAAATCCTGGCGTCATCATCAACTTGGAGCATGGGTTCAAAGGAGCCCTCCATCTTGGCACCTTTCATTGCAGATCTTAGGGAGCCGTTTACCACCAGAGCTGTAGCAATCACTCAATTCCCTTCCCCAGCAGTGAACCTGCAGGTACGACTCAACCTCTGTCAGGGAGTGTTATTTTTATTTTGGGATAAGGCAGTTTTCGTGTGTGTGTGTGTGTGTGTGTTTCTTTTCTGGATCATTTTGTGAATAAACTAAAACAGCTTCTACTAATTTCAACCTAGTGAAACGATCACTGGTTTGGTGAAGCCAATAATGAAGATACTCAAGAGCTGACATTGGTTTAATCCAAAACGATAACACTGATGCAACTGAAAACATTTGTCTACAGGACATAAGCTAATCAGGTCAGACCACAGTCTCCATCACATGGAAGTCTCAGTCTAAGAGGAGGAAGAACATGTATTGAATCCCCATTTTACAGAGAAGTCAAGTGAATATCCAAGGTCACACAGCAGGCAACTGGCAGAGCCAAGATTAGAACCCACATCCTGTAATGCCCAGAACTGTGTTCTTCCCACTAACCAGTATTATTTCTCTAATTTGCCAGGGGAAACAGACTCCCCCAATCCTCCCTCTGTTTTTTTTGTCACCCCTCCAGAAGCCTAAAATCACTCCTCTTGTTTCATCAGTCCCCTGCCCTTCCCAATATTCTAAATATATTTTTGCAACTTTTTCTCTCCACTCCCAGTAGACATATCTTGCTGCTGCAGCAGCTTCTGACTCTTCAGTTGGGTAACTTGACCAAGTCTTAGAGTCCAAATTGCCTAAATGACCTAGGGTAGGTCTTCCATTATTTTAGCCTTTTTTTCTATTTTCACCGCATTTTGGATAGTTACTGGAAAATCTCCAGGAAAATATGAAAACCTGCATGATATTGTAAGTTCCTTTAAGGCAGGGATCAGGTCAGCTTACTTGGTTCAGTGCTCTGCAAAGAGTAAGCACTCAATAAATGCAATCGATTTATTGAATCATTCCAATATTCACAATACCTTGTTGCTGCTGTTGTTTAATTCACAGTGGGGTTTGAATTTGTAATTTCCCCTCTATCTATCCCTTTCCTTTTTTTTCTTTAATGGTATTTGTTAAGCACTTACTATGTGCCAGGCACTGTACTAAGCACTGGGGCAGTTATACAAAATAATCAGATCAGATATAGTCCATGTCTCACATGGGACTCACAGTTTTAATCCCTATTTCACAGATGAGCTAACTGAGGTACAAAGAAGCTGAGTGACTTGCACAAGGTCACACAACAGACAAGTGATTCCCAGGTCCGTGCTCTTTCCTTTAGGCCATGATCCTTATCTTTCTCTGTTTCCTGTCTTCTAATCACCTCCTCTGCATTCCCTGTTCATGATGAAAATGTTGTATAATATACAGAAGGCCTTAAACCAGTTGGGCAAATAATTTGAAAAATAGCAATTGGTAATGCAAAACACCTTATGGCTGTCATTGATATCAATATTCTCGATATATAAAAATGGTTTAAAACTATATATGTGAATGATAAAAGATACTAATGTCCACCTGTAAATTATGGTATCCTCATATTCTCTACCTGGATTTTCAATCAAAGCACCTCAAGATAAAGGGAGAAAATATCAGACACCTAAAAATTGTTCCTCCCTTCCTTCATTGTCTTGTTTAAACCCTGTGACCTCCACACTTCACCTTTTACTTTCACTCTTGCTTTCCACTACTCATATTAAAACCTACACCCCTACTTTGAATCCTTCTGAGCACACTTTAACCCACCTTGAAAGGCTGTTGGGTTGATTTTCCCTAGACTGTAAATTCACTGACAGCAAGGCCCTATTGATTTTCCATGTCTCGTCTGCATTCCGAGTGCCGTGCTTCCAACAGGAGCTAAATACATACTCTCTGTTTTGATAATGGTTGGAACGACCATAGGAACTGCCAGGGAGATTTCCCCAGGAACTCTGCCCTTTGTGGGGCTCTCTGAGCCTCAGCGGTTCTTTCTTGAGGTGTCCTTGTTTAAGGAGCAAATGAGCCAATCATCAGTCTAGTACAGTGACACGCTGGGCAAAGATGACCTTTCAAATCCCCTCGGTGAGCAACCATCTAGTCCTGAAGATGCTCCTTAAGTGGAGCAGCATGGCACAGTGGATAGAGCCCAGGTCTGGGAGTCAGAAGGTTGTGGATTCTAATTCTGACTCTATCACTTGTCTGCTGTGTGACATCGGTCAAGTCACTTACCTTCTCTGGGCCTCAATCACCTCATCTGGAAAATCGGAATTGAGATTGTGAGCCCCATGTGGGACATGGACTGTGTCCAACCTGATCCACCTGTATCCACCCCATCACTTAGCGTAGTGCTGGGCACATAATAAACACTTAAATACCACAAATATCATTACTATGCCATTATTTCTTCACTGGAGACAACCATGATGGCATTCACTTACTTGATCTCTATAAAGTGATTGACACATTCCCAAAACTGAAGTAGACCACTCTTCATTAGCTTTCCAATCCCCTGCACTTGGGAAGCAATTAATGATTGACTTGGAGTTGGCCCTCAGAACATGAAGTATGCCTCTCCGAGACCCAAGATGCTGCCCCACCCTGTCCCCCTCCCACTGTGCAGCCATGGGGGCCTGGAGGAACTATCTTCCCCTCTTTCCAGCCCCCCTTTCTACACCTGCTTGCTGGGTTTGCAGGGACCACCCCATCTCTCACAGAAGTGGGAGAGCACAACATCCTTGGGACCCAAAAGCTTTCTGTATGGGGCCAAGCAGGAAAGTGAGGGGAGCCCCCAGGACCAGCGGAGCCAGAGTTAAGCATCCAGTCTGTCCTGCCTCCAAATATTCCCATCCCACCTGTTTTAGATTCTCTTACTCCCACAGCTCCTTAGATGTAGCCGCAATAGCATTTATCAAGTGTGTGTGTGCAGAGTACTGTACAAATCAATGGAATTTATAGAGTGCTTTCTCTGTGCAGATCACTGCACTAAGCACTTCGGAGAGTACAACAGAATGAACACTTTCCCTGTACTGGGAAAGAAAACTTTATTTTTGTATTGTACTTTCCCAAGCTGTTAGTACAGTGTTCTGCACACGGTAAGCACTCAATAAATACAATTAAATGAAGACACGTGTGAAAATCAGACAGGGTCCCAGACTCTCAAGAGGCTCACCATCTAAATCGAACCCTGCTCTCCCTTCTCTCTGCTTCCTTCTGCCCTCCACCACTTGTGCTTGGAATCCTCTGATTCTTTCTTCCTTCCTCCTCTGAGCCTCCTGGAAGCCCTCTTTCCCAACCCTCCTTATTCCTGGACTCCATCGGCACATATGTCAGCACAGTCCTCACTCCCCCCTCGCCTCCCCCGTGGTGTACGAGCACCCACTTCCTCCTCTCCTTTAGCATTCCCCCCACCTGTTGTCAGACCGTGCTTGGTTAGGTCACACCCAAGCAAACCAAATAATGGAAGCATCTGACTCTGTCCTCCACCTGTTTTCACTCAAGTCCCCTGAAAGTAAGTAAAAGTACACTTTTGATAATACACATTTAATGTCATTGCCTTCCTCCTTATACCTACATTATCCCATTCACTTGCTGGAAACTAGAGTTCCCAGCAGATCCACCAAAAGCCTGGGATCATCACTTTTTCACCAATAATGGAACTAAAGGTGGGAGAATCAATTACAGTCCATATGGCTTTGTTCTGTTGTTATTTAATAACATCACCTTCCCCAGTGAGAACCTCACATCAAACACTGAAATTAAACATTCTTTTTCATTAAAAAAAAGCAAGGGAGAAAAAAATGACTTACTGTTGTGAAAACAATCAGCAGCTGCAGTTTGAGCCCAATTTAGACCATGATTTTCCTCAAGTGTGATCTGTCCAAAGATCCCATTTCTGAGAGGGCTGTGAAGAAAATCTAGGTGCTGACGCTCCCTGAACAATCTCTTGTTTGCTCTGGATTGACCGCTTCCAGGTGACTGAGGTGGCAGGTGACCAGGCTGCCAGGAACTTGCAGTTCTGCTCTGCTGCAGCTGCTCAACACCTGCTGAACCAGGCATTCCGGGGGTGGGGAAAACTACATTACCCACAATTGCCGCAGCTCACCTGAAACCAGGAGAGCTGGGCGTGGAGTTGAAGTTTCACCCTAGGGTGTGGTAAAGGGAGAAGACCAAAAGAACTCTGGATCTGTTTGCAGGGACAGACTTCCCTCTGGGGTTGAATCCCTATCGTGACATATTAAAAAAAATTTCATGATTTTGAATGGCAGGGTGGGAAGAGGGTCTAGAAATGTGAGCGTGAATTTAAAAATTGTTCAACTCTGCAGTCCCCGAACCTGCCCTGCTGGTTTCTCTGTCTACTAGGGAAACTCTGAGCAGGAAACAGGTGAGGTCTTGCAAAGGGCAGTCACTAAACCAAGTCCTCCACCCTGTCTGTGACTGTGACGGTGATCCCAAAGTCACAGGAGGAAATTGCCCTTTTCATTCTTGGGCCCCAAAATGATTTTGTAAAGTCTAAAATTCAGTTCAAACAGTTTGTTGCCCCCATTGTCCCATGAGTAGAAACAGCCTACACTTCCTAAAACTCCACTGACTCAGAGACCTTTCAATAATAATGGAAAAATAATAATAAATGTGGAATCTATTCAAGTGCTTATTTGGCTTTAGCACTGGGGTAGATACAATAAACAGATTGGACATAGTCCCTATGCCACGAGGGGCTTTTAGAAAGTAATGGGGAGGGCTAAGACTCTTTCGGCTTGCATAGAGGAAGTAGGTCAGTGTGAGGGCCAAGAGAAGAGTGACTATATTTTTGAAAGCTTTCCGTGGGTTAGAAAGAGGGAGTTTCCAGAAGTGGGGTCAAGAGTCCAAACCCAGGTAGCAGGGAAGGGAATGCAGCAGGAAATGGACAGGCAAGAAAAAGAGCCACACAAGAGAAAAGCAGTCCAACTTTCTCTCTTTCTTTTTCTCCATCTCCCCTACGTGTGGATCAGTTATTGCGGGGAACAGGGCCTCTATCAACTATCTGTGGAGGCAGCATGATGGATGTGGCACATGGGCAGCTGTGCTAAAACATCACCTCTGACCTTCTCTTGCCCAGCCTGTAGTATCCACTCCCCAATGGGTCCCTGCCGCTGCCCCCGTCTCGGTCAGGGCCGAAGCCAAGGTTTTTGTTGAGACTTGTGGCTTTCTTCTGGGTAGCAGAACCAGGAGGCAAAAGGTGTGACAGAACTACCTCATTGAGGATATAAGAACTCAACCAGTCAATTTATCAGTGGTATTTATTGAGTACTTACTCTGTGCAGAGGACTGTACTAAGTGCCTAGAGGAGTACGATAGTTTGGCAGCCTGGGAAGCATCATGGCCAAGAGGAAAGATCACAGGCCCAGGAGTCAGGGGACCTGGGTTCTAATCCAGCTCGGCCCTTGTCTAATGTGAAGTTGGGCAAATCACTTAACTTCAGTTTCTCAGTTTTCTCATCTGTTAAATGGGGATGAAATACCTGCTCTTCCTCCCCTTAGGTGGGATAGAGAGTGTGTTGACCTGATTATTTTGTATCTACCCCAACATTTAGATCAGGGCTTGGCACATAGCAAGCACTTAATAAATCTCACGATTACTATTCTATAGCAAGTGTACTTAACAAATACAGTTTTATTATTACAATAAAGTAGATAAGATTCCTGCCTTCAAGGAGCTTGCATTTGGACATCTTTATAAATCCTAACGTGACTGGAGTGAGAGACCCCTGTAACATACATTCACACACAGATGAGCAGTGTTGCTAGGAGGCAGCTTACTTGGCAGAAATTCTGTAGGGCGAGGGAAGATTATGTTCACCTGAACACCCTAGAAGCCGAAGTCAACCTGAATCCTTCCCTAGAGAGTTCTTCCTGTCAAAGAAAGAACCCACTACTGAAGAACTGTGGGGCCTTTTGATGAAGGCAGCGATGAAAATTCAGAGTCCAGCAATACCATGATGGATGACTGGGACTTTTCAGAATCTTTCAGTGGTATTTGAAACATCACTTTTTTTCCAAATACCCCAAGCCTGATTTCCCCTCTATGAGACATCCTTAAAAAGAGTATGACCAAAGCTCTAACTTCCCTCTGAGACGGAAGTTCCCCTTGGAGTTTTCTCTATCTCCTGCTTCTTTGTCTGTGGATTTCGAGATCCAGTGTGCTTTTTGGAACATCAGATATACTGGGTCAGTTTGTCCTTGAATCAGATTTAACTGTAAATTTCCAAGGGGTAAATAACTGTGCTATTTACAAGTTTAATTTTAGCCAAAGGTTCACAACATGGTCAAACGCATGCAATGAGTCTAATTTATTCCAGATCAGCTCCTTTCATAATTTGCCTTTTTTGTCATCGTGTGTTTTCTACTCATCATGTCTCATTACTCCCCGAACCCCTCCAGCACGAATCATTACTAAGGAGTCTCTGTCATTACAATATATAACTTCACCAATGCCATTTTAATCTTCAACTTTGAAAGCATTAAAAATTCTGTTTAATGAAATGGATTTCACATTTGAAGGTTTTTTTCCCCTAAAAATTTCTGGCATTGGTCTGGCGGTGTCAGAAAGACCCATGAAGTGCTGTAGGGTAGGCCGTTGCAGTGATGGTGCTGCTCAGTAGATGGGACTACTGCATCTGAAGCTGAAGCAGAAGAAAAGAGAAGCCTGGTGGGAAGCTTTTCAGGGGAGTAAACAGGAGACTAACTAATCCCAACTCTGGGTCTCAATTTTCTCATCTGTAAAATGAAGATTTAATACCTCTTTCCCATCCTACCTCACCTCACTACTCTTCTACTACATCCCAGGCCACCTACTTCTCTCCTTTAATGCCAAACCTCTCACTGTACCTCCATCTTATCTAAGTTGTCGCTGATCTCTCACCCACGTCCCGCCACTGGAGTGCCCTCCCTCTTCATATCTAACAATTACTGTCCCCAACTTCAAAGCCTTATTGAAGGCACATCTTCTACAAGAGACCTTCGCTGACTAAGCCCTCAATTCCTCTTTTCCCAAGTCTTTCTGCTCCCTTCACCTTGACTTGCTCCCTTTATTCATCCTCTCTCCCAGCCCCACAACACCTATGTACATATCTGTAATTTTATTTCTTTATATTCATGTCTGTCTCCCCCTCTAGACTGTAAGCTCGCTGTGGGCAGGGAAAGTGTCTGTAATGTAGTCATATTGTACTCTACCAAGTCCTTAGTACTGTGCCCTGTACCCAGTATGTGCTCAAAAAAATACGATTGATTGACTTCCTATTCAAACTGTGAGAAAGGGGGAGATGGGAAGACAGGGGATTTGAGGAGGGAGTTAAAAGTCTGAAACAGCTGGCACAGGCGATGGGCATGGGAGTGAATAAGAATAGAGTAGCATTGTTATTACCGTTAAGAGAAGCAGCATGGCCTAATGGATAAAGTACGGGCTTGGGAGTCAGAAGGACCTGGGTTCTAAGTTTGGCCCCATCACTTGTCTTCTATGTGATCCCTTGGGGGAGTCACTTAACTTCTCCGGGCCTCAGCTCATCTGTAAAATGGGGATTAAGACTTCAAGCCCCATGTGTGACAGGGACTGTGTCCAACCTGATAAAATTGTATCTCCCCCACCACTCAGTACAAAGCCTGGCACATGGTTAGTGCTTAAAAAATACTATTAAAAAAAAGGTGGAGGAGAAGATAGAGTTATCTTCTAGGCGAGGGTGAGATGGACAAGGTCGGTTTACTGTCTGGATCTGTCGCACTTGTGCTCGGCAGCTCAAGCACAAGAACAGAAGCAGCATATCGTTGCGATGATCCAGGGCTGCCGGTTGCTGGTATGAGACTGGTGGAAGGACGGGGGAATGAGGGAGTTGCGTTCAGTGGAGAGGGTGGAGTTGAGGTTGTGGATTTGTGCATCAGGAGAAGATAGATTGGGGAGGGAACCCAAATGGGGCATGATGATTTCAGAAAATTGAAGGGGGTCGAAAGATCAGAGATCTCAGCGGCGGAACGGGGTGTGTGTGTGTCTCACCCCACAGATACACAGTAACGATCATTCATCAGATTTACTGAGCACTTATAGTGTGCCCAACACCATCCTAGGCACAAGAGAGAATACAATAAAAGACCTATAGTTCCTCTAAAGGAGCTTATAGCCTACGTCAAGGACCTATCTGCTTCTGGGTTACTTTACTACCCTTCCTCTCTTTCCCCTCCCTCCACTTAAATTTGAAGCTCCTTGAGGGACAGGAAGTGTCCTTTCACCATCTTGGCCATCTCTTCAGCTCTTTCCTTAGCAATCAGTCAGTCAGTAGTACTTGGTGAGCACCTTCTATGCAACAGCACCAAGCTAGGCCTTTGGGACAGTGAAATAGACTAGGTTGACCTGATCCCTTTCCTTGAGAAGTTTACAGTCTAGCAAGGAAGGAAGGTACAAAAATAAGTAAAGTGCACACATCACCTGTGGGAGACAGCTCAATCAATATCATTACTACTATGACTGTTAGCACTTGGTCTGACCCATCTAGAGTTAAACAGACTCAACAAGGAGGATGCTGATAACGATTCTTCTCATGGCACCCTGGCTCTAGTCCCTGCTTCACAACTGATCTGCTCGGTGACCTTGAGCAAGTCACTTAACTTTATGCCTCAGTTTCCTCATCTGTAAAATGGAGATTTAAATACCCGGTCTCCCTTCTGCTTCGTCTGTAAGCCCCATAAGGGACAGGGACTGTGTCTGACCTGTTTATCTTGTATCGACCCCAGTACTTAGAATAGCGTTTGGCACATAATAAGCACTTAAATATCACAATTATTAGTAGTAGTAGTGTCATTATTCTTCTTCTCATTTTAGAGCTTTTATGCCTTTGATGTTTTGGCCTGTATTCAGTCACTGAGGAACACTATTTTTCTTGGCCATAGAGGGTTGATAGAAGAGTATGAAATACAGTAATTGTGTGAGGGATCTGAGAAAATTTAGTAAATGGGATCCCTAGAATCCCTTCTCTTTACCCCCAAAATTGAACCTACATTTCTCCAGGGTAGTAGAAAGAGCACGGGAGGCCTGGGAATCACCATCAACTTCTCAGATGGGGGCTTTCTGCCACCTCCGCTTCCAAGCTCCCTCTTCACATCTGTAGCTTGGGCAGAGCCAGGAAGAATTCTAGCTAGGGCTGACTCTCACCCTCAGCCACAATCTAGGCTTTGGGAAGCAGCATGGCCTAATAGGAAGATCCTGGGCCTGGGAGTCAGAGGAGATGGATTCTAATTCTGGCTCCACCATGTACCTGCTCTGTGATCTTGGGCAAGTTATTTAACTTCTCTAGGCCTCGGTTACCTCATCTGTAAAATGGGTATTCAGACTGTGAGCCCCATGTGGTACAGGGACTGTGTCCATCCCGACTACCTTGTAACTACCCAATGTTTAGTACAGCACTTGAAGCATAGTAAGCACGTAACAAATACCATTGTTGTTATTATTGTTATTATTATTGTCATTGAAGAGTGCCTGCAGACAGGGTAATTCTTTCTGGAGCCAGTCCTAGCACAATCCCAAAGTTGGTCACAGGGGCTTCAAAGTGAGCTCATGGGTTGGATTCCCATTAGCTTCCATCTCTATTAGGCCTTGGGGCAGAATGAAGTTAAAAAGATCAGACCTAGTCCCTGGCCTTAATGGGACTTACCATCTAATAGTAATAATAATGATAATAATAATAATTGTGGTATTTGTGCGGTCTAGTGGATAGGGAATGGACCTGGAAGTCAGAAGGACTTGGTTTCTAATCCCAGCTTTGCCACATGTCTTCTGTGTGACCTTGAACAAGTTATTTAACTTTTCTGGGCCTTAGTTACCTCATCTGTAAAATGGGGATTAAGACTGTGAGCACTACTGTGCAACAGGGACTGTGTCCAACCTGATTATCCTGTAACTACCCCAGTGCTTAGAACAGTGCCTGTCCTATTGTAAGTGCTTAACAAATTCCATTATTATTATTAGTAGTAGTAACTCTATTTTACGCTCCCAAGTGCTAAGTAGAATGATGTTTGGCACAAAGCAAGTACTCAGTAAATGCTATTGATTGAAAAACTGGCTGTCAATCTTCCCTCTGTCGGGTGGAAACCAAGGCAAATGTCAGTCGGGCTATAAAGAAACCCTTCGAATGCCCTTGAACTCTGAGGTAGGAGGTCTAAAGAGCAGCTCTTGGATCTAGACTGGGTGGATCCCAGCCTCCGGAAGTGGGCAGCAGGGCCTGAAGTCCCCTCTCAGGGTGAAGGGTGCCCCTAGACTCCAGGAAAGTGGCGGATGATTTCCTACTACAGTCCAGCCCAGACACTTCACTCCTCTAACTCAAGCCTAGTCACCGTACGTACCTCGATCTCATCTATCTTAAACCTCACCCTTTGCCCACATCCTTCCCTCTGACCTGGAACTCCCTTCCCCTTCATATAGTAAGGATGATGATATTTGTTGAGTACTTACTATGTGTTAAGCACTGTTTTAAGGTCTGGGGTAGATACAAGCTAATCGGGTTGGATATAGTCCCTGTGCTATGTAACTGAGGTAACTGAGGCTCAGAGAAGTGAAGTGACTTGCCCACACAGCAGATGACTGGAGAAGCCAGAATTAGAACCCAGGGCCTTCTCTCAGGCCTGTGATCTATCCACTAGGTTAATGAACAATCACCCTCCCCACCTTATTAAAATCATATCTCCAAGAGATCTTCCCCAACTAAGCTCTCATTTCTCCTCCTCCCCCTCTCTCTGCATCACCTATGCACTCAGTTCTTCATCCCTTTAAGAACTTGAACTCAGCCCCACTGCACTTATGTGCTTACGCTGTGTCATTTCCCCTAGCTGTAATTTATATTAATGTCTGTCTCCCCCATACATGGTAAGCTCCTTGTGGGCAGGGATCATGTCTACCAACTTGGCTATATTGTACTTTGCCAAACACTAAATACAGTTCTCTACACACAGTAAGCACTCGATAAAAATAATTGATTAATTAATTGCATGGGTGCAGGACTGGACTTATGTTACAGTGATCCGAAACAGCTTATTCATTTATTCAGTTGTATTTATTGAGCACTTACTATGTGCAGAGCTCTGTATTAAGGTTATAACGTGTGGGAGATAGGTTTGGTAGAAAGTACCTGTTATTTAGTCCTGTTTCTGCCTACAGTCTGCTGTGTGACTTTGGGCAAGTCACTGGGCCTCTCTGTGCTTCTGTTTCCTCATTTGTAAAATAGAGATAAAAACAGCAGCATCTCCCTATCTCTCAGGGATGTGAGGGAATAAAATTAGATAAATAATGCAAAGACACTTTGGAAAAATAAAATATGATGTAGCCAGCTTATATTTTTATCTTCTGTACAATAGAAAGGCAAACATTTAATTTGGACAAGAAAAAGAATTGTAAGGTGTTCCCTTTCAAATATTGGCTCTAAACAATAAAAAAAAAACCCCTTTACAATGGTCTAGGACATGAAAGGGACACATTCAATTATAACATGCACAGTAAAGTATGAAACTACAAAAAAGTGTTCATTCATTCATTCAATAGTATTTATTGAGCGCTTACTATGTGCAGAGCACTGTACTAAGCGCTTGGGATGAACAGGTCGGCAACAGATAGAGAAGATCCCTGCTGTTTGACAGGCTTACAGTCTAATCGGGGGAGATGGACAGACAAGAACAATGGCAATAAATAGAGTCGAGGGGAAGAACATCTCGTAAAAACAATGGCAACTAAATAGAATCGAGGCGATGTACAATTCATTAACAAAATAAATAGGGTAACGGAAATATATACAGTTCAGTGGACGAGTACAGTGCTGTGGGGAGGGGAAGGGAGAGGTGGAGGAGCAGAGGGAAAGGGGGAAAAGAGGGTTTAGCTGTGGAGAGGTGAAGGGGGGGTGGTAGAGGGAGTAGAGGGAGAAGAGGAGCTCAGTCTGGGAAGGCCTCTTGGAGAAGATGAGTTTTAAGTAGAGTTTTGAAGAGGGGAAGAGAATCAGTTTGGCGGAGGTGAGGAGGGAGGGAGTTCCGGGACCGTGGGAGGACATGGCCCGGGAGTCGACGGCGGGATAGGCGAGACCGAGGGACGGTGAGGAGGTGGGCGGCAGAGGAGCGGACCGTGCGGGGTGGGTGGTAGAAAGAGAGAAGGGAGGAGAGGTAGGAAGGGGCAAGGTGATGGAGAGCCTCGAAGCCTAGAGTGAGGAGTTTTTGTTTGGAGCGGAGGTTGATAGGCAACCACTGGAGTTGTTTAAGAAGGGGAGTGACATGCCCAGATCGTTTCTGCAGGAAGATGAGCCGGGCAGCGGAGTGAAGAATAGACCGGAGCGGGGCGAGAGAGGAGGAAGGGAGGTCAGAGAGAAGGCTGACACAGTAGTCTAGCCGGGATATAACGAGAGCCTGTAGCAGTAAGGTAGCCATTTGGGTGGAGAGGAAAGGGCGGATCTTGGCGATATTGTATAGGTATAACGGATAGGATATGTGGGGTGAATGAGAGAGACGAGTCAAGGATGACACCAAGATTGCGGGCCCGAGAGACGGGGAGGATGGTCGTGCCATCCACGGTGATAGAGAAGTCTGGGAGAGAACCGGGTTTGGGAGGGAAGATGAGGAGCTCAGTCTTGCTCATGTTGAGTTTTAGGTGGCGGGCCGACATCCAGGTGGAGACATCCTGGAGGCAGGAGGAGATGCGAACCTGAAGGGAGGGGGAGAGGACAGGGGCGGAGATGTAGATCTGCGTGTCATCTGCGTAGAGATGGTAGTCAAAGCCGTGAGAGCGAATGAGTTCACCGAGGGAGTGAGTGTAAATGGAGAACGGAAGAGGGCCGAGAACTGACCCTTGAGGAACTCCAACAGTTAAAGGATGGGAGGGGGAGGAGGCTCCAGCGAAGGAGACCGAGAATGACCGGCCAGAGAGGTAAGAGGAGAACCGGGAGAGAACGGAGTCCGTGAAGCCAAGGTGAGATAAGGTATGGAGGAGGAGGGGATGGTCGACAGTGTCAAAGGCAGCAGAGAGGTCAAGGAGGATTAGAATGGAGTAGGAGCCATTGGATTTGGCACGAAGGAGGTCATGGGTGACCTTAGAGAGAGCAGTCTCGGTAGAGTGGAGGGGACGGAAGCCAGATGGAGGTATCTAGGAGAGAATGGGAGTTAAATGGGAGAATGGGAGTTCCTATCCCAAAAAAGTGTTGGGATAGGAACTGTTGTGGCAATATTTATAATAGCCTGCTAGATTAAATATTCTTTCACCACAGTTGCATTTTATCATCTACTTTCTTTTGAGCATGAAATTGTACTTTTTATTAATAGCTCAGTGATTTGAAGCAAAGTAATTTTGCTGCATCCTTAACCAAAGGTTACAGATACTAAATAATTAATTTGCTTCTATTTCCTAACCTTTACATTAGAGAAGATGTATGATTTAGGAGGTGATCCTAAAAATCATGGGCTTAGGAGTCAGGAGACCTGGTTCCACCATTTGTCTGCTGTGTGGCCTAAGTCAATTAACTTCTCTGGTGCTCAGTTTTCTTATTTTTAAAATGGGAATAACAGACCTGTTCTCCCTGTTCCTCAGAGTGTGAACCCCATGTGGGACAGAGGCAATATCCACTCTGCTAATCGTGTAGCTACTCCAGCACTTAACAAAATGCTTGGCCAATAATAAGAGTATAACAAATACCACAGCTATTATTAATCAATCAGTGGCATTTATTGAACGCTTACTGTTCGCAGAGCACCGTACTAACTGCAGTAGAGTAGTTAACTATGATCCCTGCACTCAAGGAGCTCTTAATGGGGTTCAGAGTTCCCCAAATCAGCTTGGTTTACCGTGACCGAATCACATCTTACTCCTTGGCTTATTTGAAAGAGCACGGGCTTGGGAGTCAGAGGACGAGAGTTCTAATTCTGGCTCTGCCACATGTCTGCTGTGTGACCTTGAGCAAGCCACTTACCTTCTCTGTGCCTCAGTTACCTCACCTGTAAAATGAGAATTAAGACTGTGAGCCCCACGTGGGATAACCCTATTACCTTGTATCTCCCCCAGTTCTTAGAACATTGCTTGGCACATAGTAGCACTTAACAAATACCATAATCATCACCATCATCATTTTTATAATCAAGTTTTAATAGTAACCCAGTAGAGTGGTCATTTGTCTGGTCTTAGACCAGACCGTCCAGCTTTCATCTGGTCTATCCCCTGCCCGGTCCAGCTAGGGAAGCAGTGTGCCCTAGTGGAAAGAGAATGGGCCTGGAGTCAGAGGACCTTGGTTTTAATCCCAGCTCCACTACGTACCTGCTGTGAGACCTTAGGTGAGTCACTTAACTTTTCTATACCTCAGTTCCTTCATCTTCAAAATGGGGATCCAATATATTTTCTCCTTCCTACTTAGAGTGTGAGTCCCAAGTAGGACTCGATTTTTTTGTATCTACCCCAGCCTTTAGTATAGTGCTTGGCACATACTAAATGCTTAAAAAATGTCTCTATCATTATTATGATTATACTGCACTGGATTCCTTTATGTCCATTTTTTTTCCAACTCACAGCATCCTTCTGCCTTGGCTCCTACTGATTAGCTGGTGACCCAGAAAGTCTGGATCTGAGAAAATAAGACAAAGGCCCTGGACCCAAGGCTTTTGAGACATGCTGGGGATTGTGGAAGGAGGCCCTCAGACCATTTTTGCAAAATGTTGTGTGATGACAACAATGTGACTTAGTGGATTAAGTACAGTCCTGGAATCAAAAGGACCTGGGTTCTAATCCCGGCTCTGCCACTTTGCTGTGTGATCTTGGGCAAGTCATTTCACTTCCTCTGTGACTCAGTTCCTTCATCTGTAAAATGGGGATTAAGATTGTGAGCCCCAAGTGGGAGAGGAACCAAGCCCAAACTGATTAGCTTGTATCTACCCCAGCAGTTAGTACAGTGCCTGCCATATACGAAGCATTTAACAGATACCAAAATTATTATTATGATTATTATTCTTATTACTACTGTCCTCTAGTCCTTCTAAAATCCCAACACTTCCACAAGGCCTTCCCTGATTTATTCTTTTCCTTCCCAAGTCAGATCCTCCCTCCTACCCTCTCATTCCAGATGTAAAGAAGGAGAGAGTTCAAATCAAGCAATGGCAATTATTGAGCAATTACTGTGTACAGAACATTTATTCATTCATTCTATCTTATTTATTGATCACTTACTATGTGCAAAGCACTGTACTAAGCACTTGGGAGAGGACAATGCAACAGAGTTAATGGATGTGCTCCCTGCCCACAATGAGCTTAAAGTCTAGCAGTTCCAGGTGGAAGGGATGTTGAGAGCAGTAGGTCAGACTCGAGAAAGTTGGAATTGTTCAAAAAGAATGAAGGGTGTGAGTTGGGGTGTTGTGGAAGAGGAAGGAGGATAAGAAGTGGGGAGAGAGCTGATTGAGTACGTTCAGGACTTTATCAACCATCAAAAAAATCCATAAAGGAGATTTATGAAGCACTTATTTTCTGCAGAGTACTATACTAAGCATTTGTTAGACATGATCCTTGATCTCAAAGATTTTAGAGTGAAATGGGGGACGGGGACATTAAATTACAAGAAAAAAGCAACTGAGTGTTTAAGCACACATACATAAGTGCTGTGGGGGTGGGGGGGGTGAGGGAGAATACCTAAGTGTTTAGGGGTTGGAACCAAAGATTAATCAGCCTATTCCTTCGCTAATTGAGAGAAAATGGCGTGAGAAGCAATGTGGCCTTGTGGATAAAGCACTAGGAGTCAGAAGGATCGGAGTTCTAATCCTGGTTCTGTCTTTTGAATGTTGAGTGACTTTGACTAAGTCACTTCCCTTTTCCGTGCCTCATTTACCTCATCTGTAAAATGAGGATTTAAGACTGTGAGTCCCATGTGGGACAGGGATTGTATCCAACCTCAGCATTTAAAACACTGCCTGACACATAGTAAGCACTTAACAAATACCATTTTAAAAAGAGCTTGAGTGAGGCAGTAGAATGGGAAAATAGGGTTGGGGTGATGGAAGCCTAGTCAGGGAAAGCTTCCTGGAGGAGATATCATTTCAGGCGTGCTTTGAAGATGGGGTGAGTGCTGGTTTGTCGGTTATGCAGAGGAAATTAATATATGTATGTAGAGGGAAGTAATGTGAGCGCTTAGTACAGTGCTCTGCACACAGTAAGTGCTCAATAAATACAATTGAATGAAGGAAGGAAGGAAGGAGTTCCAGGAAAGGAGGTGGGCGTGGTAAAGGGGTAGAAGGTAGGTGAGATGGAAATGAGGGACAATGAGTAGGGTAGTATTAGAAGAGCAAAGTGTGTGGATTGGACTACAGTGGGAGAGGACCCAAGATAACTGAGGGGGAGAGAGCCAAGTGAGTTCCTTGAATCCAAAGAAGTTTCTGCTTGATGCAGACATGCTTCTGGAGGTCCAGTATGCACAACAAAACTGAGCTCCTCATCTTCCCTCCCAAGTCTGATCATCTCCCTGACTTCCCTATCACCGTGGATGGTACGACCATCCTTCCCGTCTCTCGGGCCCGCAACCTCGGTGTCATCTTTGACTCTGCTCTCTCACTCATCCCACACATCTAATCCATTACCAAAACCTGCCGGTCTCACCTTTATAATATCTCCAAGATCCGCCCTCTCCTTTCCACCCAAATGGCTATCATACTGCTACAGGCTCTCATAATATCCCGGCTAGATTACTGTGTCAGCCTGCTCTCTGATCTCCGTTCTTCCTCTCTCCCCAGTCCAGTCTATTCTTCACTCCGCTGCCCGGCTCATCTTCCTGCAGAAACGCTCTGGGCATATCACTCCCCTTCTTAAAAACCCCCAGTGGTTGCCTATCAACCTCCACACAAAACAAAAACTTCACACTCTAGGCTTCGAGGCTCTCCATCACCTTGCCCCTTCCTACCTCTCCTCCCTTCTCTCTTTCTACTGCCCAACCCCACACGCCCCGCTCCTCTGCTGCCCACCTCCTCACCGTCCCCCGCTCTCGCCTATCCCGCCATTGACTCCTGGGCCACGTCCTCCTGCAGTCCTGGAATGCCCTCCCTCCTCACCTCCGCCAAACTAATTCTCTTCCCCTCTTCAAAACCCTACTTAAAGCTCACCTCCTCCAAGAGGCCTTCCCAGACTGAGCTCCCCTTTTCCCTCTGCTCCCTCTACCCCTTGCTTCATCTCTCCGCAGCTAAATCCTCTTCTCCTCCCTTTCCCTCTGCTCCTCCCCCTCTCCTGTCCCATCCCCTCAGCACCGTACTGGTCCGCTCAACTGTATATATCTTCATTACCCTATTTATTTTGTTAATGAGATGTACATCACCTTGATTCTATTTATTTGCTATTGTTTTAATGAGATGTTCTTCCCCTTGATTCTATTTATTGTCATTGTTCTTGTCTGTCTGTCTCCCCTGATTAGACTGTAAGCCCGTCAAAGGGCAGGGACTGTCTCTATCTGTTACTGATTTGTACAATCTAAGTGCTTAGTACAGTGCTCTGCACATAGTAAGTGCTCAATAAATACCACTGAATGAATGAATGAATGAACTTCCCCTACTGACGGGCCTACTACCAACCCTTGACAAAGCAGCAACCAGTGGTTTGTGGTAGACAAATTCACACTAAGAGATTTTTTGCTCTATCAGTGGACATTAATGTGGACTAAATAGTTCTATCTGCTTCACAGGCCTTAAGCTGCTGCATTCTCTTCTCCGCTTTTCCCCTTTAACACCATGAGAGTTCCTTCTCCCTCAAGACCAGGCTATAAAGAGCCTTCACTGAATTCAGAATAAGGCAAGTGGAAACAGTTTCTCCCATGACCTCAGATACTTGCTAGTTGATGTAAATTGGGAAATTTTTAGACCCTATTAACATTTCCACCTACTAGTATTCCCTTCACCACTAGTTAATTAGTACTTTTTTGTCTGGAGCTCCAGTGACCAGCTAATACATCAAATGATTTACCAAGTAAAAAGGGAACTAAAAAATAAAAAAAGGAAAGGGAAAACGCATTTGAAAAGAACATAATTGATGGAAATGTTTCAGGATTCCAAAGCAGAAATCAAACAGAGAAACGTTCCTTTCATTTCCACTGATGATTAGCCAAAAGTAAAAGTTCTGAAATCTGCAAAATGAATTGGCATTCATTTGGATATTTAAGTGTGGATTTCCAAAGGCAAACCACATAGCCAAAAGAAAAAATTTCTGACTAATCTGAGCACCCCTGAGACGAGTTCTGCAGCAAATTTTTTTTCTTTCAGATTCGGACTACGATTTTGACTGCTCTGTTTCTCTCCCTGAAGTAGGAACCTCCCTCAGAAGTGTGGGATGGCAGGGAAGTACATTTCACACCTGTCAGTTGATTCTCTGAAAGTTATAGTGTCAAGATTCTTGAAATCTGGAGTAGACCACGGGTTGTTTTTCTTTTGATCAATCGGTGGCATTGATCGAGCACCTACCGAGTGCCAGGCAATGTACTAAGTGTTTGGGAGTGTACCAAAGTAGCAAAACAAACATTTCCTGCCCTTAGGGAGCTTGCAATGAGGTGCTTCGAATCTGCAACTAGTAGAGCCAAACTCCACAAAAACTGAGAATCTATAGAACCATATGCATATATCTGTAATCTATTGTTTTTATTCATTTATTCATTTATTTATATTAATGTCCACCTACCCCTCTAGACCGTGAGCATACTGTGGGCAGGAATGTATCTATTTGTTGTTATATTGTACTCTCCCAAGCGCCTAGTACAGAGCTTTGCACATAGTAAGTGCTACATAAATGCAATTGAAAGAAGAATGAATGAATGAACTATATACTAGCTCCCAAACATATAAAGAAAACCCTGGTGCTTGTTAAGCACTTACTAAGTTCTGCCAAAACTTCTTCCTATACTAAGTGCTGGGGTAGATATGAGTAAATCAATTATAATTATTCAGCGCTTATTGTGTGCAGACCACTGTACTAAATACTGGGGAGAGTACAATACAACAATAACAGACATTTCCTGCCCACCATGAGCTGACAGTCTACAGACAGACATTAATATAAATAAATATAATAATGGATATATACATAAGTGATGTGGGGCTGGGACGGGGAGATGGTGAGTAAAGGAAGCATCAGGATGACAAAGAACAGAGTGGGGAAAAAAAGGAAATGAGGGTTTAATCAGGGAAGGCCTCCTTAAGGAAATGTGCCTTCAATAAGCCTTTGAAGTGGGGGAGACTAATTGTCTGTCAGATATGAAAAGGGAGGGTGCTCCAGGACAGAGGCAGGACGTGGGTGAGAGCTTGGTTGGTGAGATAGACAAGGTCGAGGTAAATTGAATAGGTTGGCATTAGAGAAATGCCAACAAAGTATTTGGCATTTATGTGGGCTAGGTTGGAGTAGGAGACTAGTGAGGTGAAGTAGGAGGGGGTAAGGTGACTGAGTGCTTTAAAGGAGATAGTGAGGAGTTTCTATTTGATGCAGAGGTGGATGGGCATCAATGGAGGTTCTTGAGGAGTGGGGAAACGTGGATTGAACGTTTATGTAGAAAAATGATCCAGGAAGCAGAGTGAAGTTTGGACTGGAGTGGGGAGAGACAGAATACAGGGAGGTCAGCAAGGAAGCTGATAGACTAATCAAGGCAGGATAGGATAAGTACTTGGATTAGCATGGCATCAGTTTGGATGGAAAAGAAAGAGTGGATTTTAGAGATGTTGTGAAGGTTGAATCAGCAGGATTTAGTCATAGACTGAATATGTGGGTTAAATGAGAGAGAAGAGTCAAGGATAATGCCAAGGTTATGGGTTTGTAAGACAGGGAGAATGGTGGCATTGTCTACAGTGATGGGAAAGTCAAGGGGGGGGACATGGTTTGGGTGAGAAGAGAAGGAGTTTTGTTTTGGATATGTTAAGTTTGAGGCTAAGGGAGGACATTCAAGTAGAGATGTCTTGGAGGCTGGAGGAAATGTGAGACTGCAGAAAGGGAGAGAGACCAGGGATGAAAATGTAGATTTGGGAATCATCCGCATAGAGATTAATCAGATTGGACAGAGCCCTGAAGCACGTGGGGCTCCCAATCTAAATAGGAGGGAGACCAGGTATTGAAATCCTATTTTACAGATAAGGAAACAGGCATAGAGAAGTTAAACGACTTGCCTAAGGTCACACAACAGGCAAACTACAAAGCCCGAATTAGAACTCAGGTCCCCTGATTCCCAGGTCCATGCTGTTGCTCTTTCCACTAGAGTAAGCGGCTTTGCTACATGCATATGTGTGGCCTTACTAACTTGGAAGATGACAAATTCCAAAGGTGTGAGGTAGTGGGTTGTTTTAATTTGTTTTGTCTCAGATGTTTGACTATTAAAAATAGGAAACAGTAAGGCATGGTGATAATCTGGGGAAGGTTCAAATATCTAGGTGTTTGATATTTGTTGATCATCTGTCTAGGAAGAAACCTAATTCCTTAGAAGTGACTCTTTCCTGTAAAATTACTTTCAAACCTGCTTATAAATAAAAATAATAAATATTCAGTATGAAGCAATCCATCCAGCATTTATAAAATAAATGTGGCAGGTAAGGACTTTGCAGAACTTGAATCAAGGATGTTCTATTAAAGAAACACCTTTTTCTGAAGCTGTATTTGCAGAGTAATAATCATTTTCCTCTCTGTCCACTCCCCACTACAAGAGATAAAATGGGTTTCTCTGGGAATCAATCAGGGGAGAATCAATGAGTGATATTTATTGAACATTTACTGTGTACAGAGCACTATTCTAAGCTCTTGGAAGAGTGCAGTAGAACAAGTAAACACAATCCATTCCCTCAAGGAATTTTTAATCTAGTGGGAAAGATAGACAATAAAATAATTTCCAGGTGATGATAATAATAATAATAATTGTGGTATTTGTTAAATGCTTACTATGTGCCAGGCACTGTACTAAGTGCTGGGATGGATACAAGCAAATTGGGTTGGACACAGCCCCTGTCCCAGGTGGGGCTCACAGTCTCAATCCCTATTTTACAGATGAGGGAACTGAGACACAGAGGAAGTGAAGTGACTTGTCCAAGGTCACACAGCAGACGAATGGAGAAGCCGGGTTTAGAACACATGACCTTCTGACTACCAGACCTGTGCTCTATCCATTAGGCCTCTCTGCTTCTCGAAACATCAGAGTATAAGGATACGTACATAAATGCTATAGGGGTGGTGTGATTATCAAAGTGTTTAGGGGGTATAGACCCAAGTGCATTAGTGATGCAGAAGGGAGGGAGAATAGAGAGAAGACAGAGAAGTCTTCTTGGAGGAGATGTGATTTTTAGAAGGACTTTGAAGGCGAGAAGAGTGGTGGTCTGTTGGATGTAAAAGGAGAGGGAGTTCCAGGTCAGAAAGAAGATTCATCATTTTTCTCTATCTGTTATTTTCTCAGTCCATAAAGTCTTAAGAAAAACTCCCACCGTAGTACTCACTGCATCTGACACACACACTACCATTTCTTCCAACACACGCACTGTCAAAATAAAATGCCTGTCACAGTCCAGCCAAAATCTACAGTGATCATTCATGTTCTGTCAAAATTAAATGCGTCAGCAGTGATGATGTGCAGATCAAATGCTCCAAAATGTGGCAGACCAATCGGAGACCTGCAAATCAACACAAATAAGATGGGAGAAACTCAGTCAGGAAATGCTTGCTTTCCAGCTACGCTACATTGCATTTTACGGGGAATGGTGTGTCTCCCAGGTATGAAACACACTTTGTGATCCTGAATAGTCATGCAGAACCTGAAGATTAGAATAACTTGACTTAGTGTCCCATCATCTGAGTAACCAATGTGGGATAGCACAAGGGGCAAATTGATGATAACTGGTATTTGTTAATCACTTCTTATATGTCGGGCACGGTGCTACGTCCTGGGGTAATTTGCATATATTGTGAATTATATATGCAATACAATCAGGTGACACACAGTCCCTGTCCCACATGGAGCTCACAGTCTAAGAAGAAGAACCCCCATTTAACATAGGAGGAAATGGATCACAGAGAAGTTAAACGCCTTGCCCCTGGTCACACAGCAGGCAAGCGGCAGAAATAGGATTAGAACCCAGGTCCCCTGATTCCCTTTCTGAGCTCTTATTTATTTATTGGGCACCCACCCAATGGTGCAGTGCACTAGCATGCTTAGCACTGCATGGCTCAGTGGAAAGAGCCTGGGCTTGGGAGTCATGGCTCATGGGTTCGAATCCCGGCTCCAACGCTTGTCAGCTGTGTGACCTTGGGCAAGTCACTTAACTTCTCTGTGCCTCAGTTACTTCATCTGTAAAATGGGGATTAAGATTGTGAGCCTCATGTAGGACAACCTGATGACCCTGTATCTCCCCCAGCGCTTAGAACAGTGCTCTGCACATAGTAAGTGCTTAACAAATACCAACATTATTAACATTATTATACACTGTACTAAGCACTTGCTGAAGTGACACATTGCCTTTAATCAGGTGGCCTAAGGGGAATTGAAATATCTCCCTCTCAGAGACTTGGCAGAGCATCCTTAATTCACTCGTTCAATCATATTTACTGAGTGCTTATTATGTGCAGAGCACTGTACTAAGTGCTTGGAATGTACAATTCGGCAACAGAGACAATCCCTGCCCAACAATGAGCTCACAGTCTAGAAGGAAACATAATAATAATGATGGCATTTGTTAAGTGCTTACTATGTGCCAAGTACTGTTCTAAGCACTGGGGTAGATACAAGGTAATCAGGTTGTCCCACGTGGGGCTCACGGCCTTAATCCCTGTTTTACAGAAGAGGTAACTGAGGCCCAGAGAAGCGAAGTGGCTTGCCCAAGGTCACACAGAAGACAGGTGACAGAGTCGGAATTAGAACTCATGACCTCTGAGTCCCAAGGCCATGCTCTTGTCATTAAGCCAAACTGCTTCTCTGCAGTATCCTCAGCAGAATACCCTGGCATTGGAATGTGTAGCTTTTCTGCCTACACATCTGTATAATAATAATAATCACATCTGTACCTGCCTACACAGGGCTCATCCTAGGCCTAAATGATTCTATGGACTGGTTAGTTCCTGGCTGAAGGCAGGGAAAGTGCTTAGTAGGATACACTGCACTGAGTGGGTGGTGAATAAATGCTACTAATATTCTTATACTAACTGGAGAAGCCATGTGGCCTAGTTGAAAGAAGCCAGGAGGAGACTCAGAGGACCTGGCTTCTAATCCTAAAATGAGCATTTTATCTCCATTTTACAGGTGATATAACTGAGGTTATGGAGATGAGTGAGTTGTCCAAGGTCACATAATAGGCAAGCAGCAGAGGTGGGACTAGAACGCGGGTCCCCTGACTCCAAGACCCGGGTCCTTTCCAGTCTGCTAAAACTGCTTTTCAGGATTGATTACTTAGGGGTTCACTTCTTCTCCAGTTGCTCTTCTGACATGGCACTTTGCTTCATGAATCAGAGATTCAGGTGATGCTCAAGAGCTGTGACATATGAATTCCTTTGCCTTTGCACATCTGGCATCACACAGCACTCAGCAAACACCCCATCATCCAAGGACCCAGATCAACGTCTGATCCTGGGTGACTTTCTCTCATTTGGCTGTACTTAACTCATCAAATTTCTGTTTAGAAAAAGCCATAAGATATACCAGCGGCCTGATTAGGAGTGTCACTGGATTCAGGAATAGACCTCTTAGAGCAGTTTTTGGGATTCTTAAATCTCCACTGGCCAGAGAAGAAGGTGGCATTCCTGCTAAGTCTGTTTTCCTGAACAGCACTGCAGCTATTCCAATTATATGATGTGGGTGGGTTAACCAAACACCCAGAGGGCCGTATCTATTACAGGATGATTCTGTGGGCATGTTACTTCCTGGATAGAGGCAAGACAGAAGAAAAAGATGGACCTTAAACCCTAAGCTAAACTTAGCTAAGGCTCGAAACCACAAGAAGCCATCCCCGTTCTGGTATCAGGAGGCACAGTGTCTTGATGTCCCCACCGAGACACCTTCAGTTGTGTACCTGTGGCCCAGTGGTTGAGACTGTCAGTCAGCCAATCTTATTTATTGAGTGTTTACTGTGTGCAGAGCACTGTACTAAGCTCTGTCCCCAGTCACCAGCCATCTGACTTAAGACGGTTTGGAGCAGGATGGCCATTTGCCTGGTTTCATACTGACAGTCTGGTGGGTGCTTTTTTTTATGGTATTTATTAAACAATTAATATGTGGCAGTCACTGTTCTAAGCAGTAGGTAGATACAAGGTAATCAGATTGGACACAATCCATGTCCCACATGGGATTCACAATGGTAATTCCCATTTTATAGATGAGGTAACTGAGGCATAAATAAGTGACTTGCCCAAGATCCCACAGCTGACAGTGGTAGAACCAGAACTAGAACTGTGTCCTTCTGACTCCCAGGCCTGTGCTCCATCCACTAGGCCACATTCCTCCTCCATCTTGTTCATCTGGTGTTCAACTGGTCTGGTCCTATCTGGTATTCAATTATGAACAGTGTAGCCTAGTGGAAACAACATAGGCCTGAGAGTCAGAGTCCGCTAGCCCGCTGTGTAACCTTGGACAAGTCACTTCACTTCTCTGGGTCTCAGTTTCCTCCTCTTTAAAATGGGGGTGAAATAATTGGTCTCCCTCCTACTTAAACTGTGAACCCCATTTGGAATTGGGACTGTGTCTGATCTAATCATTCTGTATCTACCCCTGCACATAGTCTAGTGCTTGGCATATTGTATCCACTCAAAAAATACTATGATCATCATTAACATTATCATTACTATCACGATCATTATTTCAGGTCTGCAGCCTCCATGCTCCACCCCGGGATGGCCTCTGGAAGGCTGCAGGCTGGGATCTGGATCTTCAGCCTTCAACTTTGCTCAAGATCAGAGCTGCCTGATTTCTAAGATGAGAATAAGAACGCTTGCCTCCTAATAACATCTGCCCATCAACAACACTAAAACCCCAACGCACAGAACGCTTTGCTTTCTTCCAAGGAGGCCTATAAGCAGTGAAGAGCACAAGTCCAACATTCTTGGCTCTTTGGCCAACACATATCACTACACCCTCTGGGCAAGAAGCTGTCTGCAAATCACTGGGCCCTCAGAGGAATTTCTCCTGTGCCAAAAGGTGCTGTGTGGCCTAGTGGATAGAGCATGAGCCTGGTAGGTTCTAATCCCTGATCTGCCAACTGTCTGCTGAGTGATTCTTGGGCAAGTCCCTGAACTTCTCTGGGCCTCAGTTACCTCATCTGTAAAATGGGGATTAAGACTGTGAGCCCCATGGGGGAAAGGAACTGTGTCCAACCTGATTTGCTTGTATCCACCCCAGTGCTTCATACAGTGCCTAGAGCAAAGTAAGCCACAACTATTCCCACAACTATTATTATTATTAGGCAGGGAATAGGACCCATCCCAATAATGCTCCAGGCCTGCCAAAGCCTATCAGATGTCTGTGACAGCCTAGTGAACTTCATTTCCCATCAGGGCACTCAGCCACCACCCAGTCCACATTCTAGATATGCCGGCTTGCAGGCTGGGCTGTAGTAGGAGATCAGTGAGGTAATGTAGAAGGGGATGAGCCGATCAAGTGCTTTAAAGCCGAAGGTAAGGAGTTTCTATTTGATAAGGAGGTGGAAGGAAAATCACTAGAGGTTCTCGAGGAGTGGGGAGATATGGACGGAACATTTTTTTTAGAAAAATGATCCATGCAGCCAAGGGAAGTCTGGACTTGAGTGGGGAGGGACGGGAGGCAGGGAGACCAGCAAAGTGGCAGATACAGTAGTCAAGGTGGACGAGGATAAGTGCTTGGATAAACATGGTAACAGTTTGGATGGAGAGGAAAAGGCAGAATTTGGCAATGCTGTGAAGGTAGAACCAACAGGATTTGGTGACAGATTGCATATGTGGATGGACAAGAGAGATTAATCAAGGATAACATCAAGGTTATGGACTTGTGAGATAGGGAGGATAATGGTATTGGTTAAAGGGATATGAAGACAGAGGGAATGTAAGGTTTGAGTGGGAAGATAAGGTGTTGTTTTGGACATGCTTTGTTTGAAGTGTGTCAGGACATCTAGGTAGAGATGTCCTGAAGGCAGGAGGAAGTGCTAATCTTCAGCAAAGCAGAGGTCAGGGTTGGAGATGTAAATTTGGAAATCAACTGCATAGATATGGGAGTTGAAGCCTACAGTCAGTGGTATTTACTGAGCACTTACTTTGTGCAGAGCACCGTACTAAACACTTGGGAAAGTACAATATAACAGAGTTGGTAGACACATTCTCTGACCACAAAGAGCTTACAGTCTAGAGGGAGAGGCAGACATTAATATAAATGAATTATTTATAATACAATTTATACAAGTACACACTTTCCCCTAGATGTGAGAGGCTAGGCCTGGAGCGGACTACAAACTTGCCCTGAGAGACAAGACACACTCAGGGCTTGCAAATTATTATTTGGCAGCCCAGGAAACAGATGCAGAAGAGAAAGACAAATCAAGTCAAGACTTCCTATACCTTGGAAACCAGAATTTGGTGAACGATGAGGAAGATTTTTCTACCACTCCCTCTTTAAATCACTAATTGTTCTAGATTTTATGACATATTATTTTCCCAAAAGAAGGATCCGAAAACCATAAGTCTGCCCAATAATTAGAGGTCTGCCTTTAGGGAAATAATAAAGAAGCACCTCATTAAAAAAAAGGAAATAGTCATTAGAGGAATTTTATTTCTGAAATTTTAACCTTACAGAGTGACCAAAAAAAACAACCCAAAACACATATTTCTGACATTTTGACCTGATAGAAAGTTACCAAAAAAAAATGCAATTTTTACCTTGGTAATATTTCCAGGCTCAATTTGTTTTGGGGTTTGCTGGAATTCAAAGCTGGGCCTTTGAAAAAGGCCCCCCAAGGCTCAGTTGGTGATGAGGGGCTCAAGCAGCAATGGACAGAGGCTATTTGGGTCGTGTGTCATGCCATGTGCCAAACACTGCGCTAAACAATATGGTAGGCAGAGTATAAGCAAATGGGACACAATACCTGTCCTGCATGAGTTCACAGTCTGAAGGAGAGAGAGAGAGAGAGGGAGAGAATAGGTATCTAATCTCATTTAACAGGTGAGGAAACTGAAGCACAGAAAAGTGACCTGCCCAAGGCTGCACAGCAGGCAAGTGGAGGAACTGGGATTGGAATCCAGGCTCCCTGACTTCCAGGCCTGTGCTCTTTCTGCTAGGCCCCGCTGCTTCGCAGTTGGCCAGAAAGATGTCCTTTACCCTAATGTTAAGCCAAAGTTCCAAAAAGATTGCAGCACAAGAGATTCCATACTCTTCCTATTTACTCCAAGAAAAATCGGACTGTTTTATCTGTTCCAGAATGAAGCAAGTATTACACAGTGAATCGCAAAATGATCCTCCAGAAATGCTTTTGCTTTCTGAAAACCAAACCTTCCCCCTAACCGTTCTGGAGAAGGGATCCTTACGGTTCTTTTTCTAGGAGAAACACTCGAGGATGTTAGGCAGACTGCTCTCTCCCTCTGGGTCTTCTGCAGCTTCTTTGCTTCTCTCCACAGAACTACTCTCATTGCAAGGTCCACAGGGGCAAGGAAGCAAAGGCAAGAAGACGCTGGAAAGTCAGGACCAAGCTTCCGCTACATATTTTTGTTTCTGGTTTATATTTGTAAGAGGGAAGTAAAGTACTCGGAATCAGATATGTCTGAAACCCACAGCGCGGTCACTGGGAGATCCGACTCACTTCTGATAGTACCATAACATGAAGGCTTTCTTTTGGTGAGGCCCAGAATACACAGGAAATCTTTCAAAACTGTCACTGAATCAAAGTCCAAAAAAGGCCTATGAAATTCAAACAGGATTCCTTCAAATCTGGTCATCCTCCAGTTTTCCCTTTCCATCATAATACCAGACAGATCCTTCACAGTTTTCAACCCTGACTGCGTTTCAGTCAGGCTAGGGATGACTGTGCTGAGTCATTCCAAGTACGTAGTTATCACTTCAGCATACATTTTGTGCAAACATTTGCATCCTTTAATACTATTAGACAATGATAACCCCAAATGAGATGAGAAAGGGTGACAGCCCCCCATCAATGACTAGGGCTTAATTTGAATTTGAATGTCATAATGCATCAGAAGAAACCTTCGTGGGTTTAAATCATCCTACCAATTTCTGTCCTTTCTGAAAAATCACACAGAAAATGATAAAGCAGGAATGTTGCTCCACTGGAAAGTCTCAGGCTGATCCTTACGTTTCAGGACAGTTCAGCTAGAATGAAAATACTTATTGATGGTACCGAGGATCAGCAGAAATACCGACGAACCAGAGATGACAATGACACCTAGTAAATCACGCACCTTGGCAAATCACATGATTAGGTAAAGGGTATCACATCCTTGTAATTCAGAGAAAGGCCCTAGCTATAAACCTAAAGGACAAAAGAGAAACCTGTAGCCTTTCCCCATCTTCTTTGTGATGTCATTTTTCCAAGAATGGGGCTTGGATCACTGAAAGGTAACTGATATAGGATCCTCTTATATGGAAGAAGAAAGGAAAAAAAAATGTGCTTATTCAAACAATAATTGAAATCATTAGCTTCCTACTAGTGATCAAAGCAGGGAACAGGAAGTGAGAAGTCTGGTGTTTATTTTTAGATCCATTGCTTCCCTATAAAAAGCCAGTTTTTGCTCAGTTCTTAATTCTGTAAAGTGATGATAATGAGCCTTCAGTATGCGGGATGGACTATAAGAGGAAATGTGAAACATGATTTAATTGCTGTATATAACAATTCCATAGTTAAAGCACTCACAAAATGTCACTGATTGATTCAAATATATACTCTGCTACTCATTGGCCACGTGAGTGCATTGTTATCCTTTACTGTACCCTGCCGGGCGATGGTATGAAGAATAACCTCATGTCGCTGTCTGCCTAATTACTTCTATTCATCATCCCATTAGCAGAAATTGCAATTTCTTTAATAATGTGGTGTTTATACTTTTCCATCACTCTAACCGTCCAAGGAAAGGCGTAAAATGCAATTTCCATATTATTTCAATATGATAAATAGTTTTCCATATTTTTCCCACCACGACAGTTGCTGTGGGTGATGTGGAAGATAACAGGTGGTGAAGTGCGAGTTATTCATAATGGTATTTTCAGAAGAACTTGAATCCTGACATTACTGAATGTGAACTGGAAAATGAAAAATCAGGGTTAGGAGAGACACCTTTTTAAGAAAGGAAATAGCATTCGTGCATATTTCCACTGATGAAACACCACGGACTTTGCATTTTAAAAGCTTAGCCATAAAGAGTTTCAATGAAAAAGCTCAATTTCAAAAAAAAAAAACCCGAAACCTCACATTAGTTTCATAGCTGAAGACGTTCTCTGCTTTAGAACTAACTTCTCTTTCAACTATTTCACACTTGGACAGCAAATTTCTTTCCATGATATACTGGAATACAGCATGTGGGATAAGCAGAAAAGAATGTGCAATCTCTTCAAGTCCTAGTAACTCCAAAACATACCATAATTAAAACGAACAGAAAATTAGAAGTTGATTTTGTAACAAAGCCAAAAGGAAGACTCTTCTCTGAGCAAGGGAAATTAAAGAATACTATTATAAAACAGTAAAGTTGAGGGAATGCCATTTTATATTTTCATTTCGAATTTCATATGGAGAAAACCTAACTTTGAGGCACTAAACAACACAAGGAGAAATTGGGAATGCATTATGCCTTAAGGAAAA
The DNA here is from genome assembly GCF_004115215.2 of Ornithorhynchus anatinus. Taxonomy (NCBI): domain Eukaryota; kingdom Metazoa; phylum Chordata; class Mammalia; order Monotremata; family Ornithorhynchidae; genus Ornithorhynchus; species Ornithorhynchus anatinus. The sequence goes on along the minus strand of NC_041735.1, from coordinate 60,302,709 downwards.
AATGATAATTGAGGTAAATAAAGCTCAAGAATGCAATCAGATCACATTTTTTTGCTACTTAGGGAGAGACATTTGAAGTGTATACCAACGTCTACCGGCATATACTTGTTTACTTGAAGAATTGCCTTCATAGTACCTGGGTCCTTACACAACTCCAGGACGCAAAGTGAGGGAAGATATGGTTTGCACAGAGAATGCCTTTCTATTGAAGGTTACAGACTACTTGCCACAATTATTTGTACTTGACAAAGACTAGACTGCATTTATTCGACAGGTGTTTCTTATCACATGGTTAGGGGAGCAGCGGGACCTAGTGGAAAGAGCACTGGACTGGGAGTCAGAGGACATGGGTTCTAATCCTTACTCTGCCACTTGTCTGCTGTGTGTCCTTGGGCAAGTCACTTAACTTTTCTGCGCCTCAGTTTCCTCATCAGTAAAATGGGGAATAAGACTGTGAGCCCCATGTGGGACTGAGACTGTATCCTCCCTGACTACCTTGTGTCTACCTCAGAGCTTAGTACGGTGCCTGGTACATAGTAAGCACTTAAATATCACAATTATCATTATTATTATTATTATCAGTCCTGTGACACTTCCTAGCCAAATCTTGGAATGCTACTTTGGTTCTAATGGGTATTCTTCCAGCTTGCCTGTCATGTGACCTTGGGCAAATCACTTAACTTTTCTGGTCTTCAGATTCCTCATTTGTAAAATGGGGACTAAAACATTTGTTCTTTCGTTCAATCAACCATATTTATTGAGAGCTTACTGTGTGCAGGGGTACTATGAACTGGGGAGAATGCAAACAACAGTGTAACAGAAATATTCTCTGTCCACAACAAGCTTATAGTTTAGAGTGGCAGACAGACATTAACATAAGTAAATAAATTACAGATACGGACATAAGTGCTGTGGGGCTGGGGGTCGGGGTGTTGAATGAAGGGAGCAAGTCAGGGCAACGCAGAAGGGAGTGGTAAAAGAGGAAATGAGGGCTCAAGTCAGGAAAAGCCTCGTGGAGGAGATGTGCCTTTAGGAAGGTTTGGAAGGAGGGGAGGGTAATTATCTGTCAGATATGAAGAAGGAAGGTGTTTCAGGACAGAGGCGGGACGTGAGTGAGAAGTCGGCGGCATTATAGACGAACTCGAGGTGCAGTGAGTAGGTTGGCATTAGAGGAGGGAAGAATTCAGGCTGGGTCATAATAGGAGAGTAGAAAGGTGAAGTAGGAGTGTACAAGGTGTTTGAGTGCTTTAAAGCTGATGGTACAGAGTGTCTGTTTGATGCAGAGGTGGATGAGCAACCACTGGAGGTTATTGAGGATTGGAGAAAACATGACCTGAACGCTTCTGTAGAAAAATGATCCAGGCAGTAAAATGAGTATGGACTGAGAGGAGAGAAACAGGAGGTAGGGAGGTCATCGAGTAGACCAATACAGTAATCAAGGCGAGATAGGTTAAGTGTTTGAATTAATGTGGTAGGAGGATATTTTCTCCCTCCTATCAAGACTGCTAGCCCATGTGCGACAGGGACTGGGTCCTATCTGCTAATATTGTACGGTCCTCGTCCATACCCCTAAGTTCCCTGTGGGCAGCGAATGTGTCTACCAACTCTGTTGTATCATATTCTCCTGATCACTTAATACAGCATTCTGTAAACAGTAAGTAACTAATAAATATCACCGATTGATTATGTTCTAGGGCTTGGAACATAGCAAACACATGTATCAGAGTTATTACCGTCAGTAGCAGTTGTCGTAATACTAGTCCCCTCCAAAAGGCTTCAGCAGTAAAGGAGAAAACACAAAGCAAGCCTGCTTCTTGGGCGTGTACAGAAAATGCTTCACCACTACTCTCCAAGGCCCTCGTGTAAAGACGTGATGGAAATGAAAGCCAACAGGAGCTTAATATCTGCAACAACGTCTGTAACTCTACTAGAAGAGGGCAGCTGTCTTTTCTCTCCACAGCTGGAGTCCCTGCTCCAGAATGAAAATCATCCAAAAACTCAGGGCTTCTTCCCAGCTGAAATGCCTCTTCCCATCTCCCACAGATTTCCTTTCTGACTTTGGTCCAGATCCCCTTTCACTTTGGTCAAAGCAAATTTGCATGGGAAGGTAGGTGCCATTTCAAAAGGGCATCAAGGCGAAAGAGCCAGAGGCCATCTGTGCATCAGTACACACCACTCACTCACCAAGCAGGAACTTGGGTCCATTAATATATCATAATCTTAAACTGTTCTGCTCAGGCTAAGAGAGACAGACTAATCTATCAGGTTGCCCTCCCTTCAGCACATCAAACATAAACTCCTCCCTCTTGGCATAAAGGCATTCAATCAGCTTGCTTCCTCATATTCATCCTTACTCCTCTCCCACTACGATCCTACCCATACATGCCATACTTCTAATGACAAGCTACTCCCTGTTTTGGAGCTTATATCTGTCTTACTGTTGACCTCTTCCCACTGCCTGGCGCTCCCTCTGCATTCAATTCTGACAGACCACCACTCTCTTCATCTTCAAAGTCTTACTCATCACAGCTCCTCCAGGGAGCCTCTCCTGACTTCTCAGCTCCCCATCCTAATTTCCCTCCCGAATGTGTCATCCATGCCCTGGGGATACTCAACCCACTCTTTACCCGCATAGCACTTATGTGCACATATCATTTTACTTGGTTGCTTCCCTTCCCTGTAATTCATTTTAATGTGATAATTGTGGTATTTGTTAAGCGCTTACTTCTGTGCCAGGCATTGTACTAAGCTCTGGGGTCGATACAAGCAAATCAGGTTGGACACAGTCCCTGTCTCAGGTGGGGCTCACAGTCTCAATCCCCATTTTACAGATGAGGTAACTGAGGCTGAGAGACGTAAAGTGACTTGCTCAAGGTCCCCCAGCAGACAAATGGAGGAACCAGGATTAGAACCCACAACCTTCTGACTCCCAGGCCAGGGCTCTATCCACTACACTGTGCTGCTTCTTCAATATCCATCTCCTCTGCTAGACTGTAAGCTCCTCAAGGGCAGGGATTAGGTCTACCTACTCTATTTTACTCTACCAAGTGCTTAGTACAGTGCTCTGTACACAGTAGGCCCACAATAAATGTCACTGATTAACTGATAGATTGTGCGGCCCTAAAGCCAGCTACCACCATCAGTAAACAATGCTCATCTAACATTAATTCCTTTAAGTAGCCCAGGGACAGGGATAATCAGTTCTGAACTCCTGAAACGTGTATGATTTTCCCAGTGTCCTCCAAGCTGGACAGGGAAAGCAGTCAAAGGAAGCTCTTGAGGTCGATATGAAGCAAAAATTGCTGGCAAATTCTGAGAGACAATTCCACAGAACAGTAAAACCTGTGAGTCAGCCACGTTGACAACAGTTCCTTAGAACTGGAGGAGAAATCCATCATGAGGATCACAGTGCTTTAAAATTGGAGGATTGTAACAGCAGTTTGGAAAGCAGGTTCGTAAGAAACCACAAGCTGCAGATGGAATTAGCAGTCCAGGATTAAGGGCTATTCTAAGAAAAGTGTGCCCTGAACCAGAGTCAGAACAGAATCAGTCCAACTCAGACTGACCGCGTTAGACATAGTTGGAAGAGATATTCATGAAAGATACCATTTTAGGAAGGACTAGATGACTGGGGGAAAAAGAACTGTGAGTTGGCACTTCATGAAGAAAATCTGAGACACCCCCCACATTAGACCCAAAATCTGATGGCACTGTATTTTCCCAGTGCTTAGTATAGTGCTTGGCACATAATAAGCTCTGACCAAATACCGCAATTATCATCATCATTATCCTCTACCTCCTACATTTCAGAAGTTTCTTTCAAAAGTTAACAATAAACAAAGCAAAAAAAATGTAAACAGCTGTTTCCCGATTTGAAATTAGATGGAGAACTCCAGGGTCATCCAGCAGGAACAATGTGCCTTTTTTTAAAAAAATGGTCAAGGGCTAACATATTTTGTTAATTTAATGAGAAAAGCAAAGACCTACTTTTATATTCATCCACAAAGTGAAAACCAGCTGTACTTCACTTTTCAAGGACTCCTTTTGCCCCAGAAAGAATCCACATTCACAGAGAATTACTGGATAAACAAGCATGACTGCAGGGATATTGATTCATCCGAGGGATTTTGAAAAAACAATCTAATGTGCTTCCTTTGAGAAGACTGTGATGTCCTTATGCCATAGAGATTGGTTAGCAAAGTCCAACAATTGAAATTGATTTTCTTGGAAAATCCACCCCCCATCATCCCCTTAACTCTTTGACCATATAAATTCAGGGGTTGTTGGCTGATGTCAGTCTAATCTACAGACACTTATGTAAGACGGTAGTTGTATTCTTGAAAATTCTCATATTACTCCCTAAATTATTTTGTGCCAGCAACTGTTTCAATAGAAAATGAGTGTCTTTGGGAAATAGAGTCTCAAAAACAATGGCTTCTGTAACAGGTGAAATTCAAGGAAGTTGTTGAAGAGGAAAGTCTTATAAAGTCTGAAGTAGAGCTAATACCTGAAGTTAAACCACCCAACTTAGTGGAAAGAGAACAGGCCTGGGAGTCAGAGGACCTAGGTTCTAATCCTCCCTCTTCCACTTACCTACTGACTGACCTTGGACAAGTCACCGCAGCACTTTTGTACATCTCCAAAATTTACTTTAGTGCCTGTTTTCCCCCTCTAGGCTCTAAGTTCCTTGTGGGTATGGAATGTGTTTACTAACTTTCTCCTCATCTGGAAATTGGAGATTAAATATTTGTTCTCTCTCCCCCTTAGACCATGAGCCCCATATGGAATAGGGACTGTATCTGACCTGATTATCTTGTCTCTACCCACCGCTTAGCAAAGCGCTTGGCACATAATAAACATTTAATAAATACCAGAGTTATTATTATTACCTCAAGATGTACCACAAGTGACAAGAATGAGGCTCGATTGTTGTTTTCAACAGGAGAATCCATCCATCTTCTCCCTCAGAACACAGCACTGTATTAACACTTGGGAGAGTAAAACATTTGTAGAATATACCATCCCTGCCATCAGGCAGTTTACACTCTAACTTCATTTAATTATGCAGATATATATATATTTCCCAAATCTATTTCAAAATAGCACTAAGTCGTCTCAACTCCATCTCAGCCTGAAACTTGCACAACCCAAGAAATGTACTGTTTAATAACATTCCTTTTTGAGAAATCCCTGCAGAATAATCCATGTCTCGTAAGATCTATGGCGTGCACTGTGTATGATAGTATCTAGAATCATCGGGCTTTAATAAATAGATTTTGCTGCTCGCCTGAAAACCCAAGTCCCCATTTCTGGCATTGACAAAAATGGTTATAGCCAAATAAATTTCACAGCTATGGATCCCTCCACCTAAGTATCCCACTCCTCTCAATTCAACTCTCATGGACAGAACTCAGGAAAATTGGGATCAAATATGTACATATATATACATATATAAATAGACACCTATGTATATAGTGAGTGGTGGGCAGAATGGAGGGGTGAGAAACGCTGGAGGGGCTTTCCACTTCTTTCCCTGGAGGAAAACACCTCCCTGGACCCCAGATGGAATGAGAGGAGTATTGAGGCAGGGTGGCCTACTGGCAACAGACTGGCCGGGGAGTCAATCGACCTGAGTTTGAGACCCGGCTCTGCCTTTGGCCTGCTATGTGTGACCTTGGGCAAGTCATTTAACCTCCTTGGGTTTTCCGAGACCCCTTATCTGAAAAAAGGGCTAGAGGATGCCTGCTCTTCCTCTCTCAGATGGGTTGGGAATAGGGCTGAGAAGCACAGTGGCTTAGTGGAAGGAAATCATGGGCCTGGGAGTCAGAAGGTCAGGGGTTCTAAAGCCAGCTCCAACACCTGTCTGCTATGTGACCTTGGGCAAGTCATTTCACTTCTCTGTGCCTCAGTTACCTTATCTGTAAAATGGGGATTAAGACTTAGAGCCCCACGTGCGACAACCTGATTACCTTGTATCTTCCCAGCACTCAGAACAGTGCTTGGCAATAATAAGTGCTTAACAAATACATCATCATCATCATCAAGTCACTTCACTTCTCTCTGCTTCAATTTCTTCCTCTGTAAAATGGAGATTGAGACTGTGAGCCTCATGTGGGACAGGGACTGTGCCCAACCTTATTTGCTTGTACCCGCCCCAGCACTTAGTACAGTGCCTGGCACAAAGTAAGCACTGAACAAATACCACAGTTATTATTATTCTTATTATTATAACCTATGCCTTCAAGGAGACTGACTAATCACATGTGAGCTTTGCAGTTGGCTCTCAATGAGTTGGTATTTGTGCAGGTGCATGATTTAGCTCCATTAAAATACTTGAAGTCAGAGATCATATGACCTAGATCTACTTTTAAAGGAAGAAACACACTATTTTACTCCATATGAGATTTAAAGCCTTTTAGATATAGTCATTTCTGTTATCAATAATCATCATTGTTATTTTCTAAGTCTAATATTTCTGCCTCTGTTTGTAGTCATTCTTTTTCAATTCCCTTGCCTTTAGAAAATCAAGCTTTCTGTCCTACCAGGATAAAATGGAGAATCGATATGACCTAGCAGAAAGACCAGGAGTTTGGGAGTCAGGAGACCTGGGTTCTAGTCCTAGTGTTGGTACTGACCCGCTGTGTCACCTTGAGCAAATCACTTACCCTCTCTGTCCCCCGGTTTTCTCCTAAGTAAAAGAGGGAGAAAATATCTACCCGTCCTACCTCTTAGATGGTGACCTCCATCTGGAACCAGAGCTGTGGTCAATCTGATTACCTTGCATCTATTCATTCATTCAGTAGAATTTATTGAGTGTTTACTATGTGCAGAGCACTGTACTAAGCGCTTGGAATGTACACTTCGGCAACAGATAGAGACAATCCCTGCCCAATGATGGGCTCACAGTCTAATGATCTAACTCAGTGTTTAGCACAGTACTTGGCATCTACTTAAGGACTTTAAAAAATGCCATAATTATGATTTTAGCACAATCTGGTGAATGAGGCTTTGATTATGGCTAACCCAACTGCAGAGCAACCTCATGGAGCTTAAAAATGTAGGAAGATATTGTGTCATATGATTAGAATCTGCCTATTTAAGGAAGAATTAGCATGGTTGCGTCTTCTACCACCAGTTGGTTTGTATATGGTGAATATAAGCGATGTGACTGTTCATAACTGGAATCTCTGCTGAAACAACAAACAAGGCGATCTTTTCCAATATGGGAAGCACAAACCAATAGCGAGACAAGATTTTAATGCAGTTAATCCACATGGGAAACCAGGAAACTTGCAAGAGCAAATATTTGTTCAGTGATGTAATGTCTTCTCCTTGTTAGTTTCTGTGCACTGCTATCATTAAACATTTTAAAGGCAAAAATCAATGTCAAATAAGGTTTTGGTGTCATTGTTTCAGGAAAGGTTAAATATTTGCAATGAATCTACTATTTAGGAAACTGAGCGCTTGTGGATTTAGTCAAAGGAGTCTGGGAATTTCCCGAAGGTTTGAGATAAAATGGAACATCAGCCCCCTGAAAATTCAAGTCTCAAAGGGAGTCTTCAAACTGCCTGACAGTGCAAATGAAAATACATAACTCTAGCTCATCTGACAATTTAAGGAAAGAAGTCAAGCAAAAAGTGTTACTTTCCCACCCACTTTCCTTAGGAATTTATTGTTTGAGGCTTATCACCTGCAGCCCGTGATTCAAAGAGAAATTCACTCTTGGAAGGAAGGCTTATTAAGTGTCTACTGTTTGGAGAAAATAGATTGTTTTGATATGAAATGAGGGACAAAATCTGATATTTGGAGATGTTCCATTCCTATAATTTTAAATCTAAACATCACTCAATTGAACTAATACAAAGGCATAATTAAAGATGTTAATTTTACCAACGTTTAATCCTGGCTCCACCACTTGTCTGCTTTGTGACCTTGGGCCAGTCATTTACCTTCTCTGTGCCTCGCTTACTTCATCTGTAAAAATGGAATTCAGACTGTGAGTCTTGTGTGGAGCAGGGATTGTATCCAATCCGATTATCTTGTATCTACACCAGTGCTTAGTACATGCTCGAATGGCTTGTGGGTATAAAATAATATTGCCTTGTGATTTGCATGGCAGTTTTATCTTTCCATCAAATGTTTCCACATCAAATTTTACAGAGGCACAGAGAGATTAAATGGGTTAGCCCAAGGACAATCAATCAATCAAGCAAGCAAGTAAGCAATAATCAGTGGTATTTACTAAGTTCTTATGGTGTGCAGAGCACTGCATTAAGCACGTGGGAGAGTACAATATAACAGAGTTAATGATGGTATTTGTTAAGTGCCTACTATGTGCCAGACACTATACTAAGCGCTGGGGTGGATACAAGCGAATCGAGTTGGACACAGTCCCAGTCCCATGTGGGGCTCACAGCCTCAATCCCCATTTCACAGATGAGGTAACTGAGGCACAGAGAAGTTAAATGACGACTAAAGTTGCACAGCAGACAAGTGGCAGATCTGGGATCAGAACCCAGGTCGTTCTGACTTCCAGGCCCATGCTCTATCCACTAGGCCATGCAAACCCATGCTCTGTATACAAGCAGCTTCCAGTCTGGAGGGGGAGGCAGACATTAAAATAAATTATGGTTAGGTACATTAGTGCTATGGGGTTGAGAGTGGGGTTAATATAGGGTATTCATTCATTCATTCATTAGTATTTATTGAGCGCTTACTATGTGCAGAGCACTGTACTAAGCGCTTGGAATGTACAAATCGGCAACAGATAGAGACAGTCCCTGCCCATTGACGGGCTTACAGTCTAATCGGGGGAGATGGACAGACAAAAACAATAGCAATAAATAGAATCAAGGGGATGTACATCTCATTAAAACAATAGCAATAAATAGAATCAAGGTGATGTACATCTCATTAACAAAATAAGTAGGATAATTAAAAATATATACAATTGAGCGGACGGGCACAGTGCTGAGGGAAGGGGAAGGGAGAGGGGGAAGGGAGAGGGGGAGGAGCAGAGGGAAAGGGGGAGAAAAGGGGGCTTAGCTGAGGGGAGGTGAGGGGGGGGGGCAGAGAGGGAGCAGAGGGAAAAGGGGAAGCTCAGTCTGGGAAGGCCTCTTGGAGGAGGTGAGCTTTAAGTAGGGCTTTGAAGAGGAGAAGAGAATTAGTTTGGCGGAGGTGAGGAGGGAGGGCATTGCAGGACAGCAGGAGGACATGGCCCAGGGGTCAACGGTGGGATAGGCGAGAACGGGGGACGGTGAGGAGGTGGGCGGCAGAGGAGCGGAGTGTGCGGGGTGGGCAGTAGAAAGAGAGAAGGGAGGAGAGGTAGGAGGGGAAAAGGTGATGGAGACCCCTGAAGCCTAGAGTGAGACGTTTTCGTTTCGTGCGCAGGTTGATAGGCAGCCGCTGGAGGTTTTTAAGAAGGGCAGTGACATGCCCAGAGCATTTCTGCAGGAAGATGAGCCAGGCAGCTGAATGAGGAATAGACTGGAGCGGGGAGAGACAGGAGGAAGGGAGATCAGAGAGAAGGCTGACACAATAATCCAGCTGGGATATTACGAGGGCCTGTAGCAGTAAGGTAGCCGTTTGGCTGGAGAGGAAAGGGAGGATCTTGGCGATATTATAAAGGTGAGACTGGCCGGTCTTGGTAAATGCAAGGATGATGCAAAAGAGAGGGAAAGTAGGAGAGATGAGAACATCGTCAGGGATGGCCTCTTGGAGGAGTTGGGATTTTACTGAAATCCCCTACATCAGACCAGTAAGAAACCCTGGACTAGAGCCTGGATCTCCTAATTCTCACTCCTGTGCTCTTTCCATTAAACCTCCCTTTCTCCCAAAACTATGTGGTCATCCTATGATTGCTGATCTGGCAGAGGACTCCATTTTAAAAGTCCAAAGATTTACCTGCTATTCAGCAGTTTCAATAATCCCTTGAAAAAAGCCACACCACTCACTGAATTCTGGGCTACATGAATCTTCTTTGAATGAAGCATATGGACATTCTGAGATGTCTTTGAATAACTTGTAAAATAGATCATTCACAGCTTTCTAAAGTATGCAGCATTCAGTGCTAAATAAGGGATGCTGTCAGATTATGTCTTTCATATCTTAGTGATCACATTCCATTAAAATTTAATATTTTGACATTTAATTTTGTGTTAAAAAGCATGTTGTCAACGAATTAACTCTGTTTCATTTAAGATTCTAATTTACAGGATCAACTCATACAAAATGTAGAATGCTAAAAGGAGAATCTTGTGAATAGAGCATATCTGAGAGACTGAAATATTGAAGTTCAACTAAAAATTTTATTCGGCATTTGCAAAATGGGAGACTAATAATATCTTTGGTTAAATAAGGAACATCAGATAAGATCAGATATGTTTTTGTTTTGACATTATAAAATGCCGGAGCACTCATCATCACTAATGAAGAATTTTTATACCAAACATTCCTCCACACAATGTACACCAAATGCTACGCTCCAAACTGCAGCTGTTCCTTTGTTAATTTGCCTCAGTCCGTTCTGAGTTCACCCAATTCTGAGTGCTCCACTTGAAATCCATGGGAGGCTTCCATGATGTAATATGTTGCATTGCTGAACAAGTGGGCTGTGTTGCATGTTCAAGTCTCTATAACAGCACAATAGTAAGATAATCTTATTTTGAGGAGACCAAGGAGGGCAAGACTGACAAAGAAAGAGAGAGAGAAAGAGATAGAGAGAGAGACAGTGGACTGTAAATTCCTTGTGGACCGGGATGATATCGACCTAATCTATTGTACTGTACTTTCCCAAGCAGATAGTACAGTGCCCTGAACACTGTAAAGCCTCGGTAAATACCATTAATTGATTGAGAGGAGTCGAGGGGGAGACAGAGATTGCACGCTCCATGGGGCAGGTATCTCTACCATTTCTATTGTATTCTACCAAGCACCTGTCATGGTACTCATTCATTCAATAGTATTTATTGTGCTTACTATGTGGAGAGCACTGTACTAAGCGCTTGGAATGTACAAATCGGTAACAGATAGAGACAGTCCCTGCCCTCTGACGTGCTTACAGTCTAATCAGGGAAGATGGACATACAAAAACAATAGTAATAAATAGAATCAAAGGGATGAACATCTCATTAAAACAATAGCAAATAAATAGAATCAAGGTGATGTACATCTCATTAACAAAAAATAGGTTAATGAAAATTTATACAGTTGAGCGGACGAGTACGGTGCTGAAGGGAGGGGAAGGGAGAGGGGGAGGAGCAGATGAAAAGGGGGGAAAAGAGGGCTTAGCTGAGGGGAGGTGAAAGGGGGGTAGAGGAGGAGCAGAGGGAGCAGAGGGAAAAGGAGAAGCTCAGTCTGGGAAGGCCTCTTGGAGGAGGTGAGCTCTAAGTAGGGGTTTGAAGAGGGGAAGAGAATTAGATTGGCGGAGGTGAGGAGGGAGGGCTGGGCAAGCCTGGAGGTTTTTCATTCATTTATTCATTCAATAGTATTTATTGAGCACTCTGTGCAGAGCACTGTACTAAGCGCTTGGAATGTACAATTCGGCAACAGATAGAGACCATCCCTGCCCAATGACGGGCTCACAGTCTAAACGGGGGAGACAGACAGCAAAGCAAAACAGAACAAAACAAAAACAAAACAATGTCAAGATAAATAGAATCAAGGAGATATACACCTCATTAACAAAATAAATGGGGTAATAAATAATATAAACAAATGAGCACAGTGCTGACGGGAGGGGAAGGGGGAAGAGCAGAGTGTGGGGGAGTGGGGAGGGGAGGGGGAGCAGAGGGAAAGAGGATGGATTGATAGATTGATAGAGAGAAAAAGAAAGGGGAAGCAGAAGGGAGAGACAGAGAGAAAATCAGTAGTATGTTTTGAGTGCCTATGTGTGCACAGCACTACTTACCACTTGAGAGAGAACAATAAGCTCCCCCTAAAGACTGAAGCTGATTGTTGGTAGGGATTGGGTCTAGCGATTCTGTTATCTTTCTTTCCCCTTCTTGACTTTAAGCCTGGTGTGGGCAAGGATTGTCTCTCTTTATTGCTGAATTGTACTTTCCAAGCATTTAGTACAGTGCTTTGCACACCATAAGCACTCAATAAATACGATTGAATGGTTGAATGAATGAATACTGTACTGTCTCAAATGCTTAATAAGCACTCAACAAATACGACTGATTGGTAACAATTGATTTAGTAGAAAAGATCCCTACCCTTGAGGAACTTTCAGTCTAGCAGAGGAGACAGACAATAAATTAGTAGAAAGAAGGAAAAGGAAAATGTGCACAGGAGCTAGTACTTAACACACATATACATACACATCTGATAAAACTGATTATAATAATAATAATAATAATGATAATGGTATTTGTTAAGTGCTTACTATGAGCAAATCACTGTTCTACGTGCTGGGAGGGATACAGGTTGATCAGGTTGTCCCATGTGGGGCTCACAGTCTTAATCCCCATCCCCAGATGAGGTAACTGAGGCAGAGAGAAGTTAAGTGACTTGCCCAAAGTCACACAGCTGACAAGTGGCGGAGCTGGGCTTAGAACCCATGACCTCTGACTCCCTAGCCTGTGCTCTTTCCACTGAGCCACAGAGATGAGGAAGCAACATGAACTAGTAGATAGAACCAGAGCCTGGGAAACAGAAATAACTAGGTTTTAATCCAAGTTCCGCCACTTGCTGTTTGCGTGACCTTGGGCAAGTCACTTCACTTCTCTTTGCCTCAATTACCCCATCTATAAAACAAGGATTAAGATTGTGAACTCCATGTGGGAAATGGACTATGTCCAACCTGATTACCTTGTATCTACCCTAGAATTTAGAGCACTGATTATTTTGTATCTACCCCAGAGTTTAGAACAGTGACTGGCACATAGTAAGTGCTTAACAAATACCATTAAAAGCACACACTTACAGACACACACACACACACACACACACTCACACACATATCACCCAGCCAGCTGCTCCCACTGTTTCCTCCTCCATCAAAGGAGTTCAGGAGCAGTTTGGCGTAGAAGATAGACCACGGGCCTGGAAGCCAGAAGGACCTGGGTTCTAATCCCAGCTCCGCCACTTGTCTGCTGTGTGACCATGGGCAAGTCACAACTTCTCAGGGCCTCAATTACCTCATCTGGAAAATGGGGAGTAAGACTGTGAGCCCCATGTGGGACATGATCTGTGTCCAACCTGATTCGCTTGTGCTTGTGCCTGACACATAGTAAGTGCTTAAGAAATACCACTCAAAGCAAAAAAAAAAAAAAAAAGGAGGAGTGTCCCTGATCTGTGTCCCTGATCCAGGCAGAAAACTCTACTAAAGCAGCTACCTGATGACTTCCAGAAACCCTCCAAGGAAGGTCGCAGCTCACTGAAGCAACTATGGTCGGGGGGTAGGGATGCTGACTGGTGGCTGAGAAGGAAGAGATGAGGAGGAGAATACAGGGTCCCTCCTCCACTATCCTTCTGTGCCACTCTCACTGAAGCTGTCATGGTCCCTGACACCCTGGACCAGAGTAGAACAATTGGACATGCACAACAGAGGCCTAATAACAATAATAATAATAATAATAATTGTGGTATTTGTTTAGCGCTTATTATACACCAAACACTGTACTAAGTGCTGGGGTAGATACAAGCAACTGGGGTTGGACACAGTCCCTGACCCAGTGGGGCTCACAGTCTCAATCCTCACTTTACAACTGAGGTAACTGAGGCACAAAGAAGCAAAGTGACTTGCCCAAAGTCAGGCGGCAGGCACGTGACAGAGCTGGGATTCGAAACCATGACCCTCTGAGTTCCAGGCCCATGCTCTCTATCTATTATGCCATGCTACTTTGTGGCCTAGGGGAAGGAGCTCGGGTCTGGGAGTCAGAAGATCTGAGTTCTAATCCCAGCTCTGCCACTTGCCTCCTGAATGACCTTAGATAACTCATTTAAATTCTCTGGGCCTCAGTTTCCACATCTGTAAATGGAGGGGTAAGACACCTGTTCTCTCTCCCCTTTAGCCTGTGAGCTCTCTGTGGGGCAGGAACTGCATTCAACTCAATCAACTTTTATCTAGAACAGAGCTTGACACCCAGTAAGCGTGCTCTTAACAGGTAACATAATTATAATTGGGTATGTCTCAGCTACGATGAATCATCTGGTCACGTTACTTAAAGATGGCCCAGAGAAAAGAAACAGGAGGTGAGTAGTGGCAGAATAAGAGAGAACCTTTGCTGTTGAAATCAATTAGTGGTATTTATTGAGTGCTTACTGTAAATAGCCCCTCTCAGGATCACAACTGGAGAGTTTCCAGTCCTCTACCAGTCTCGGTTATGGGAGGGAGAGTCAAGCAGAGACATACCCATTTCATTCCTACCTACCTTGGGCAGTGGCTAGTGAGTGGAAGGCGATCTGCTACAAGTCAAAACTCCCCTGTGCTAGGCAGCAGCAGAGGCACGGGAGAGAGTCGAGGGCAGAGTCTCAAATTTACTGCACGGAAAGAGGCGATGGTAAACCACTTCTGTATTTTTACCAAGAAAACTCTATGAATGCACCGTCATTATGATTGCAGATGGAGGTGGGGCGTTCTGGGAGAGATGTGTCCATGGAATCGCTATGGGTCGGGGATGACTTGACAGCATAAGATAAGACTGTATACAGAGCACTGTTCTGAGCACTTGTGAAAGTACAGTGCAACAGAGCTAGTAGAAGCATTTCCTACCCAAAATGAGCTTACAGAGGGGAACACAGACATTAATGTTAATCAATAATTTATGGGACTATTGGAGGTAATCAAAAGCTTAAAATACCCAAAGTACTACACTTCTGTTTCTCTTCCTATTTAGATTTTTGAGGGGAAAGAGCATTAAATATTACTTAGTGGAAAGGGCTCAGAACAAGGAGTCTGGACACTTGGGTTCTATTTCTGCCTCCACCACTCGCCTACTGGTTCACCAGTAGGTCAACTTCTCTGTGCCTCAGTTTCCTCATCTGTTAAAGGGGAATAATAATAATTAAGGTATAAGTGCCAAGTCCTAAGGCAGATATAGTATAGGAAGATCTGACGCAGGCCCCGTCCCACATGGGACTCAGAGTCTAAATAGCCGAGTCACCAGGTATTTTATATCCATTTTACAGTTGAGGAAGCTGAGGCGGAGAGAAATAAAGTGACCTGCCTCAGGTCACACAGCAGGCAAATGGCAAAGCTGGGATAAGAACCCAGGTCCTTGTCTCTCCCACTCAACTTACATATTCAATCTTTTCACCCAATCCTGTCAGTTCTATCTTCTATCTTGCTGAAACTGCCCTTTTCTCTCTATTCAATCTGCTACCACACTGATCCAAGCAGTTATAATAATGATGGTATTTGTGAAGCACTTACTGTGTGGCAAGCACTGTTCTCAGCACTGGAATAATAGTATTTGTTCAGCGCTTACTATGTACCAAGCGCTATTCTAAGCGCTGGCGTAGATACAAGGTAATCAGGATGCCCCATGTAGAGCTCACAGTCTTAATCCCCATTTTACAGATGAGGTAACCGAGGCAACGAGAGGTTAAGTGACTTGTCCGAAGTCACACAGTCGACAAGAGGCAGAGGCGGGATTAGAACCCACGATCTCTGACTCCCAAGCCCGGAATCCCTCTGCTAAGCCAGCCCGCTTCTCACTTATCTTCTCCTGCCTTGACTACTGCTTCTGCTTCCTCACTGATCTTCTAGAATCCTGTCTTTCCCGACTCCAGTCCATACTTCATTTGCTGCATGGACCAATTTTCTAAAAAAATATTCAGTCCATGTCTCCCCACTCCTCAAGAACCTCCAGTGATTGCCTATCCACCTCCTCTCCAACAGAAACTCTTTACCAATGGCTTTAAAACACTCAGTCAGCTTGCCCCATTCTACCTCAGCTCACTGATCTCCTATTACAGTCCAGCCTGCACACTCCACTCCTCTAGTGACAGCTCACTCACTGCATCCTCTTCTCATCTGTCTCGCTGCCAACCCCTTTCCCACATCCTTCCCCTAGCTCGGAACTCCCTCCCACTACGTAAACACCAGACCACCACTCTTCCAACCTTCAAAGCATTACTAAGGTCACGGCTCCTTCAAGAGGCCTTCTCCAATTAAGCCCTCTTTTCCCATGCCTGCTCTCTTTTCTGCGTCACCTACGCCCTGCGATCTGTGACCTTTGGACATTTGATATTAGCCCCGTCCCCAACCCCACCACACTTATATACGTATCTTTAAATCATATATTATACACCATTTATTCATATTAATGTCTCTCTCCACCTCTAAGCTCTAGCTCGTTGTGGGCAGGGAATATGTCTGCCATCTTTGTTGGATTGTCCTCTCCCAAGCGGTTAGCACAGTGCTCTGTGCATAGTAAGCTCTCAATAAATGCCATTGATGAGGATGATGATGATATCGAGGTCTTCTCACTCCCAGGACCATTCTCTTTCCACTAGGTTATGGTGCTTTCCTAAAACATGTTCTCCCTCCCTCTTAGACTAAAACTCAAGAGAGGCAGGGACTGTGCCCAATCTATGTGTCAAGTACAGCGATTGACACAAAGTAAACACTTTTTCAATTCCATAATTATGAAATATACTTCTTGAACAGTATAAATGACAACTATCTCCATGCGCACATGAAATACACAAATATAAGCACTGAAGGGCCTTCAGAAGAACACAGAATTACAGATTGATTTTTCAAACCAGAACCCTTGTGACTACAAGCTAGAGAAAGAGGCGTGGGCAGAAGGTTACTAATTTCCTGCTCAGTTCTTTCTGGATTTGGGGCTAGAAGTAACAGCTACAAATAAACAAACATTGCAAAGCAATGTTGTGGTTCAGAGGATATGAGTACTTCCTGTTGTCGGCCCACTCCTCTCTTCCAAGGAAAATGCTGATGATAGGCTTCAGTGGTCCAGGTTCACAATTAGTATCTTCCCCTTATCAATTCACGTACATCTTGTTTCTGAGCAGTAGAGAAATATCAGTTATACTATGAATCCAGTTGGCTAAAATAATTCTTCTAGTAATCATTTATATGACCTATTTGGCTACTTTACTGCTGTGGGACCTGGGTTCTCTCACTGAACCACCCTGGACTTCAGTTTCGTAATCTGTAAATTGGGCGTTCAAATACCTGTTCTTCCTCCTCTGTAAACTCAGTGTACCCTGAGGAACGGGGACTGTGTCTGACTGAATTATTTTGTATCTATTCCAGTGCTTGACACATAGTACGTGCTTAACAAAGACCACAATTTAAAAATTATTATTGCTGCTATTATTTTATTGAAAACCTTCCAGGACCCTGAAGGAAAATGTCACTGAAATTTACATTTTAAATTATTTTACAGAGCATAGGTCCCTGGAGTTTTGAATTTGGGTTTGTTTTGACAATTGCCTAATTCAAGATAATCGAGTTCTGGGAAAACAGTGGCCTCCCTGTCAAAAGAAGAGATCAGCCTGTGCTATTCTTAGCTCCATTACCTTCTGCTGCAAACATTCCAACCTTTTCACTGAAGCCTAAATCAACAAGCATAAACAGGCAGTTCTCTGAGAGTCACGAGCTTGCTATTTCGCGGATTACCTGGTTGGTATTTGCTGCTCTGCTCTTTCATTCAGGTAATATGCGTGAATATTAGAATAAGTGGGTCCAGATCATAACCATCATTAAATTCCTAACCAAGCACATGACAAAAAGCCCTGGGCTGGCATATAGGGACTCATTTTAAGGAACAGACTTGTAATAATAATAATCACTGTGGCATTTGTTAAGTGGCGTATGTCCCACCCACGGTACTAAGCACGGGGGTAGATACACGACAGTCAGGTCAGACACAGTCCCTGTCCCACATGAGACTCACAGTGTAAGTAGGAGGGAAATCAGGCACTGAGTGTTCGTTTTTCAGCCAGGCAAACTGAGGCACAGAGATGTTAAGTGACTTGTCCAAGGTCATACAGCCGACAAGTGACAGTGGCAGGGTTAGAACCCAGACCTTCTGACTCCCAGGCTCATGCCAGGATCTCTGCACTCAGAGTCATTATAGCCCTAGAGAGAAAGATGAACAAATAATCATTTTGCAGAAACATGATCTAGTTCCACCTTCCTGGCTTTGTTATCTTTCAGCCACTTTAGCCCTCATGTGAATATCTCTAATTTTTTATTTAATCACATACTTTTCTTTTCTGCCCTTGTCCCTCTTTTTTTGCTCTTTAACCCACTGGTTGTTTGCCATTTATAATGCCTTGTCCCCCTCATTAAATCATAAAATCTTCAGGGCAGAGTTCTTGCCTTTTATTACTCGTGTACCTTCCCTATTAATCAAACAATCAAGTGGTATTTATTGAGCACACTTTTGTGCAGAGCACTTTAATAAGCACATGGGAGAGTACAGCTGAGGAGGTAGACATGCTTCAACCTTCAGGGAGCTTAGAGTCTAGCAGGGGAGGCAGACATTAAAATAAATTGTTGGCAGGGGAAGCAACAGACTATTTAGCTATGTCCCTAAGTACTGTGGGGGTGGGGTGGGGGGATGAGTGTCTCGATTGCTTAGGGGTTATGGACTCAGGTATGAGGGTGAAGCACCATGGAGAGGAATAGGTTGGGAAGATAAGAAATTAAAATCCCCAGTGTCATGCTGCGCATTCAGTAGGTGCTTAGACTGGACCACCGATGAAGGCGAGGCTACGCAAATCCACGCATAGGCCGTTGCATAGTTTCAAGCAATTTTCGCCGCACTGAGCTACCTGAGTCACCCTACACTCAACTTGCGAACCTTGACAGCCAGCCAGCCAGTTAGCAACTTGGATGAAGGGCTCCTGCAGGCACCTGACCTGGTGTAACCCACACTAACATGCGGTTGAACAGGAAGCAGAGGGAGAAGGATGGCAGCCCTGAAAGCAAAGTCACCCGGAGGACGATCCCAGAAACCAAATCTGGCACATGGTAAACGCTTAACAAATACCATTATTACTATGTGGCAGATCTGGGAATAGAACCCAGCTCCTTCTGGCTCCCAGGCACGTGCTCTATCCAGTAAGCCTCACTGCTTCCCAGCTTAGTGGATAATCACTGCGGTGTATGTTAAGCATTTATTCAAAAGTATTTATTCATTCACTAGTATTTATTGAGCATTTACTAGGTGCAGAACACTGTACTAAGCGCTTGGAATGTACAATTTGGCAACCGATAGAGACAATCCCTGCCCATTGAAGGGCTTACAGTCTAATCGGGGGAGACAGGCAAAAACAATAACAATAAATAGAATCAAGAGCAATAAATAGTATCAAGAGCAATAAATAGAATCGTCATTTACTACAATAATAAGTAATAGAATCACTTACTATATGCTAAATGCTGTACAGCACAGGGGAAGATATAAGATAATCAGATCTGACAGTCCTTGTCTCACATGGGGTTTACAGTCAAAGGTAAGGGAGAGCAGGTAATGAATCTCCAGTGTATAGATGAGGAAACTGAGGCAAAGAGGAGTCAAATGAATCCAGGAAGCAGAAAAGCCTAGTGGATTTATATTAATGCCTGCTTACTTATTTTGATGTGTATATATCTATAATTCTATTTCTTTATAGTGATGCTATTGATGCCTGTTTACTTGTTTTGCTGTCTGTCTCCACTCTTCTAGACTGTGAGCCCGTTGTGGGCAGGGATTGTCTCTCTTAATTGCTGAATTGTACTTTCCAAGTGTCTAGCACTGGCTTTGCACATAGTAAGCGCTCAATAATGTATATATTTTTATTACCCTATTTATTTTGTTAATGAGGTGTACATCCCCTTGATTCTATTTATTGCGATTAAGTTGTCTTGTTTTTGTCCGTCTCCCCCGATTAGGCTGTAAGCCCGTCAATGGGTAGGGATTGTCTCTATCTGTTGCCCAATTGTACATTCCAAGTGCTTAGTACAGTGCTCTGCACCTAGTAAGCGCTCAATAAATACTATTGAATGAATAAATGAATAAATGAATGAATGAATTGGAAGAGCACAGACTTGGCAGTCAGAGGACCTGCATTCTAAATCCGGCTTTGCCAAATGCTTGCGATGTGACCTTGGGCAAGTCACAATTTATCTGGGCCTCAGTTTTCCTGCTCTTCCTCCTACTTAGACTACAAGCCCCATGCGGGACAGGGACTGTTTCCAGCCTAATTAACTTGTATCTGCCCCAGCACTTAGAACAGTGTTTGACATATAGTAAGTGCTTAATAAAGACCATAAAAAAAAATTGCCCAGGTCACATAGCAGGTCAGTGGCAGAGCTGGGATTAAAAGTCAGGTCTCCTGATTTTCAATATTGTGTGCTTTCCAGTAGGCCATGCTGGTTCAGTCCAGCTCATTAGTGTTCCGGTGGCTTCACTGTCTTGTGCTGTTGAGTCGTCTCTGACCCATGGCAACGCCATGGACACATCTTTCCCAGAACGCCCCTCCTCCATCTGCAATCATTCCAGTAAGTGTATCCCGAGTTTTCTTGGTAAAAATCCGGAAGTGGTTTACCAATGCCTCCTTCCGCACAGTAAACTTGAGTCTCGGCCCTCGACTCTCTCCCACGCCGCTGCTGCCCTGTACAGGTGAGTTTTGACTTGTAGCAGATTGTCTTCCACTAGCTAACCACTGCCCAAGCTAGGAATGGAATGGGTAGGCCTCTGCTGAACTCTCCCTCCTGTAATCGAGACTGGTAGAGGACTGAAAACTCTCCAGGTGTGAACCTGAGAGGGGGCCTCATTGTAAAGACCATTATTCGCTCTGATATCAGCCAGAAGGAGTGGGCTTCCTGCATCACCCCTTTCCTGTCGGGGGACAAGATTCTCAGCTGCTGACCTCTCCTGTCAGCACTGACAGGCCTTGAAAAATAGTTATAATAATAATGTTATTTAATAATTATGGTATTTGTTAAGAGCTTACTATATGCCAGGCACTGTACTAAGCTCTGGGGTAGATACAAGCACGTCAGGTTGGATACAGTTCCTGTCCCACGTGGGGCTCACAGTCCGAATCTCTATTTTACAGATGAGGTAACTGAGGAACAGAGAAGCTAAGTGACTTGCCCAAGGTCACACAGCAGACAAGTAACAGAGCCGGGATTAGAACCCATGACAGTCTGACTCCCAGGTCAGTGCTCTATTCACTATGCCACGTTGCCCTCAAAAGGCAGACAGCAACACTCTGCCTCACAAGAGAGCAATCACACTCAGAGAAGGCTTTTTCTGAGGTTTGCTATCAGTCAATCGTATTTATTACTTACTGTGGGCAGAGCACTGGGCTAAGCACTTGGGAGAGTACAATATAACAATACAGGCACATTCCCTGCCCACAACAAGCTTACAGTCTAGAGGGGAAGACAGAAATTAATATAAATAGATAAATTAGAGAGACTGGTCAGGTGGGTGTCTTAGAGAAGCAGCATGGGTCAGTGAAAAGAGCATGGGCTGGGGGGTCAGAGATCATGGGTTCAAATCCGGGCTCTGCCGTTCATCAGCCGTGTGATTGTGGACAAGTCACTTAACTTCTCTGTGCCTCAGTTACCTCATCTGTAAAATGGGGATTAAGACTGTGAGCCTCACGTGGGACAACCGGATTACCCTGCATCTACCCCAGCGCTTAGAACAGTGCTCTGCACATAGTAAGCACTTAATAAATACCAACATTATTATTATTATTATGCCTTCTCGCCAAAGCCCCTCACAGACACCCCACACTCACCTCTGGGCCCCCACAGCTCTGCCCTCATCTGGAGCACCGTTCACTTTGGCCTTCTGGTCTCCCAGCCTCACGGTCATGTCTTTGAAATCACAGCTTTGGTGGTTCCTTAGGGTCTCAGCACGTGACACTCAGTCTTTCTCAGAGTATGTGTCACCGCAGGCAAAAGGGGAGGCAGCTGTGCTCTCATTGTCTTCAATAATAATTATAATAATTGTGGTATTTGTTACATATCTATTATGTGTCAAGAACTGTACCGAGCATGGGGTAGATAGGAGATAATCAGGTCCCACACAAAGCTCATAGTCCAAGTAGGAAGGAGATCAGGAATTGAGTCCACATTTTGCAGAGGGGACTGAGGAACAGAGAGGTTAAGTGACTTGACCAAGGTCACACAGGAGAGAAGTTGAGGATCTGGGATTAGAACCCAGGTCCTCTGATTCTCAGCCCCGTGCTCTTTCCACTAGGCTATGCGGCTTCTCAACAGCTCAACCCTGAGTCTGGGTTAGGATTGCTTCAAGAATTGAATGTCACCTTCACTCTCCCCATCATGGACACAGTGATAAATTGGGGATGTTTACTACCACTTACTGAGCAGAAACTGTGAAGTCAACAGTCACAAGCACAAGCTGCTGGGAGAACTGGGAATGGGATTGAGCCAGGTCTCCATTCAGGGAGCAAAACACTAGGCAACATCGCTGCTTCCTAGAGGGAGGAACCTTAAAACTGGAAGTGGTCCCAAGTAATCACCTGGCCCACCTAATCACCCAAGACAGACAGTTATCCATCCTGTTTTGAAAGACTTAAGAGAATAGAATCATATTTGCCCTTGGTAACCCAACTCTGTATCAGTCAACCTGTCAGTCAAGAAGTTCTTCATTTTCACTTACTTCTTGCATAAACCTCTGTAAAAAAGAGAATATTCTTCAGCTAAATCAATCAGTCAATAAATTCACTGAGTGCCTACTCTATATAGAGGAATCTACTAAGTGTTTGGAGAGTATAGTAGCATAGGATAGATAGTGAGCTCCCCGCAGAAGAGAGACTGTGTCCAAATTAATCTTGTATCTACCCCAGCATGTAGAAAGTGCTTCATGTCGAATGTGTTTCCATGGTTTTTGTTAAGCGATTACTATATGCCATGCAGTTTACTATGTGCTGGGGAAGATACGAGTTAATGAGGTCGGACACAGTCCCTGTCCCATTTAGGGCTCACGGTCATAATCCTCATTTTCTAGAAGAGATAACTGAGGCCCAGAGCAGTTAAGTGACTTACCCAAGGTCACACAGAGGACAAGTGGCCGAGCTGAGATCAACAAGCATTCAAGAGCTCCTGACGCTTGGGCCGGCGTTCTATCTACTAGGCCGCCACGCTGCTGCTTATTATCCTCTCCCGAGTGCTTAATACAGTGTTCTGCACACTGTAAGCACTCAATAAATGCAAATGATTGAAATACAATTGACTCAATTTTTTATGCTTCGTGGTATTTTACCAGCAAACCCAGAGACATCGCCTTTGTTATTCCATTTCCCTACTTCTCTATAGCTGCAGAGACTGAGCTGAGACTTGAAATGGTACTGTTTCCCCAAATGAGGACATGAACCCTTGGGAAAGGAGAAAATTAGTGGATGTAAAGTAAATGTGTGACTCCAGCCATTCACTGAGTCACTCTGAGATGATTCCACAGATCACAAGATGGATAGGAGCTCCTGGGGAGCCCCTTGGATGATCTCTGTTTTATCTGCTCTGTAGCTGCAAAACTACTGATCAGTCGGACCTTTCTCCCATGAACAAAACCGCCACTTCCTATGAGATGTGAAATCAGTCAGCCCCAGATTGGACTATCATAGTCAGGTTGCACTCTCCCAAGCGCTTAGTACAGTGCTTTGCAAACAGTAAGCATTCAATAAATATGATTAAATGAATGCATGGATATGGGACTCTGCCTCTGACCTGCTGGGTGACCTTAGGCAAGTCACTTAACTTCTCTGTGCCTCAGTTCATCTGCAAAGTGGGGAGTCAATACCTATTCTCCCTCTTAGTTAGACTGTGAGCTCCATGTGGGACTTGATTATCTTATATGCACCAGAATTTAGTTCAGTGCTTGGCATATAGTAAGCTCATAAATAGTACAATTAATCATATTATTATTATGTTTGAAAGCATCATGATCATCATCAGTTTTACACTTTAAGCCCCTATTGCATGTGAAGCACCCTATAAGCATTTGAGAAATTAAACAGCAGCTAGACATACAATCCCTGCCCTCCAGCAAACTATATATTTCAATGGAGTGGAACTCCCTCTCCATTCATGTACAAAAGACCACCAATCTGTACTAAAGTTACATCTCCTCCAGGAAGCCTTCTCTGACTAATCTCTAATCTTTTCCCTAGACTGTAATCTCATTAAGGGTAGGGAACATGTCTACCAACTCTGCTGTGAGCTCATTACGTGCAGGAAATGTGTCTGTTGTTGCACTGTACTCTCCCAAGCGCTCAGTACACGGCTTTGCACACAGTAAGTGCTCAATAAATACAATTGATTGAATGAATGAATGTGGCATTGTACTTTCCCAGTACTTGTACACAAGAAGGGCTCAATCAATGTGACTAATTGATTGCACCCCTCAAACTGCTGTCTGCTGTCTTTCTGCTCTGTTGCTTCTCCCTGACTGTAATTCATTTTAATGTCCATCTCCCCCTCTAGATGGTAAGCTCCTTGAGGGCAGGGATCCTGCCTACCTAGTATACTGTACTCTCTTAAGTGCTTAATACAGGTTTCTGCACATAGTAAGAGCTCAAAAAAATCTCATTGATCGATTGATTGATGTGCTGATTGACTGATGGGGTGGACAGACAGATAGCAATTACAAATGGTGGGAGAAGGATTAGTACAAGGATTTAACAGGAAGTAGAACTTTGTATCAGGATGGATACACAAGCCTTGCTATACTTCTTACCCTGACTGAGTCCAAAAATCCCTTAGGAGATTTTTCTCAATGCTCCATTGTCTTCAGTTAGTTTCATTAATCTCCAGTGTCAGGGTTATGGGCACAGGGGACAGATTCCCCTTCGCATACCTGAACAGAAGGTTGGGAAACAGCGTGGTCTAGTGGATAGAGGATGGGCCAGGGAATCAGCAGGGTCTGGGTTCAAATCCTGGCTCTGCCATTTGTCTGCTGTGTGACCTTGGACAGGTCACTTAACTGCTCTGGGCCTCAGTTAACCTCACCTGCAAAATAGACATTAAGAAGGTGAGCCCCATGTGGGAAAGGGACTGTGTCAACCTGATTACTTGTATCTACCCCAGTGCTTAAAACAGTGCTTGGCACATAGTAAATGCTTAACAAGTACCATAATTATAATTATTAAAAGAGCCCAGGTTACTATCATCAAGGGCACATTACCATTTTTTTAATGGTGTCTATTAAGCACTTACTTACCAGGCACTGTACTAAGCGCTGGAATAGGTACAAGCTAATCAGGTTGGACTCAGTCCATGACCCACATGGGGTTCACAATCTTAAACCCTATTTGACAAGTTAGGTAACTGAGGCACAGAGAAATCAAGTGACTTGCCCAAGTCCACACAGAAAATGTCTAATCCCGGCTCCACCACTTGTCTGCTGTGTGACCTTGGGCAAGCCACTTCACTTCTCTGTGCTTCAGTTACCTCAACTGTAAAATAAGGATTAAGAATGTGAGCCCTTCATGGGACAACCAGATTACTTGTAACTACCCCAGCGCTTAGAACAGTGCTTGGCACACAGTAAGTGCTTAACAAATGCCATCATTATTATTATTTATTTATTATTATTGGAACAGATTTCTCCTCTGCATCAAAGGGAAAGTAACTTTCAGGGGTTAAGTCTTCGGTGGATTCTTTAAGGCAAGCCAAGGATCACACTGATTGCTACTTTCTTTGTCCTGAATAGACTGCTTTTAAATAGAACAGAAGCAATGCTAAGGTACTCTCGTTTTCCATGTGAGGCGTGTCCTTTCCCTATGATGATCTGGGAAACTTTTGCTCATAAATGTTACATAAAAAATGTAAAATATCCGATGCTGCAATCAGGAACCACAGACTCTTTTTACAAAAGAAAACAAGCTCAAGAGACTGCCTCTTTTGTGTCCTAAAGTGACGCAGGTTGAGAGAACAGTGCTTGTGCTCTGCCTCTTTGCTGTCGTTTAAAAGCCAGCCAGGCTCAAGCACCATAAAGAATCATGTGCAGAACTAGAACATATTTCAGTAATTTCATTTTAAACCGAGATCAGTCCTCCATTCAGCCCTTAGTTTCTTTGTGCTGGCTAATATTTCATTTATCTTATGTGTAAAAGCAGAATTTTTAACATTTAAAGATTCATTCCCATTCTTTTACCTCCAATGATTTTCTAACAATCAGTTTCTTGGGGATTATAATTCATGAACATTCTTGCATGACATGAAGAGGTAGTCTTTTCTGGAGAAATAACCAAAAAGGCTTTTCTGAATCAGGTTTTAATCTATGTGAAATGCAATATAACAATCAGTGATCGATCGGTTTTGTTCCGTTCCCACACTGGTTGGTGAAAGTCTGTTTTCTCTTGCTCTTGTGGCTAGATCGCTGTAATATAAGGAGACAAATGGTGGGTGACGGTCAGGAATTAATTGGTGATTAGATTTATTGACCAGTGAAATGGGAAATTCTTCATAGGAATTTGTTGGTGTATGTTGTGCAAACCCAAAGCTGTCCTCTCTAGAGGTGGACAGGGAGCGTGTCTAATCAACTCTGTTGGATTGTACTCTCCTAAACACTTAGTACAGTGCTCTACACACAATAGATGCTCAACAAATACCATTGATGATGAAGGCATGCACATTCTGAGTAAAAGTTTTCACTTGACGTTGCAGGATCATTTCTGCCTTTCATCACAAATTCAATTCATCGAAAGTTTTGTGGGATTTGGTTTTCTTTTTGTATCAATCAATTAATGGCATTTATTAAGCACTTACCATGTGCAGAGCACTGTACTAAATGCTTGGGAGAGCACAATACAAGAGTTGGTAGACACAATCCCGGTCCAGAAAGAGCATGTACAAAGCAAGCAATCATTTGAGAAACCATCTAGTGGCTTGCCTACAAGTAATTAATTCTTGACAAGTAATTAATTCTATTAATTAATAGACAGCAAGTAATTCCTGTCTATGCTTCTGCAAACTAAATTGCATACTGTGTTAATGACTAGCTATTAAAGGGGAGAATGAAGCCCTTGTTTTCAGTCCCAGCATTCAGTTACTCCCGAAATTAGTTGAGTTGAAGATGTTGATGATGCTATTTGTTAAGCGCTTACTACGTGTCAAGCACAGTTCTAAGCGCTGGGGTAGATACAAGAGAATCAGGGTGGACACAGTCCCTGTTCCACATGGGGCTCACAGTCTTCATCTCCATTTTACATATGAAATAACTGAGGTCCAGAGAAGTTAAGTGACTTGTCCAAGGTCACATAACAGATGAGTGGCAGAGCTGGGATGAGAACCCGGGTTCTTCGGACTCCCAGACCTGTGCTCTATCCTCTAGGCCATGTCACAGGGGATGGAGGTAAGAGATCATTTGTCTTGAATTCCAAATGTGACCACCTTTAAGTGATAACTGTAGAGCTGTATGAATTTCAGCTGATAAAAAATGATGTATTTTGCTCTTTCTGACAGTGGAAGAAGCTGCAAACCCCAGAATGTAAAGGGAGATGGTAGTTTTCCCTCCAGAGAGTATAATATCTGGACGGAAGGGAGAATAGCCTATCTGCCAAAGACAACCTGTTTGATGCTGGAGATTGCAGGAGCAGGAAAAATCCAAGCCCCATGTCATCCATTATATTGTTCTGTCTGAAGATAAGGTGAATGAACTAGAGAATCTAGTTCATTATAATTTTTATGTTCTCAGAGGCCTTCCCCTCCCTCTGTAACAATTTGAAAACTGACATACCCCACAATTCTACCCTAATTATGTTATAATTGTGGTATTTGTTAAGCCCTTACTATGTGTCAAGCACTGTACTAAGCACTGTACTAACAGGAGTAATTAGAGTATAATTAAATCAGTCACAATCCCAGTTCCAGGTGGGGCTCATGGTCTCAGGAAGAACAGATATTGAATCCTCATTTTACACCTGAAGAAACGGAGGCACAGAGAAATCAGGTGACTTGCCCTAGGTCACATAGCGGGCCACTGGGGGAGCTGGAATTAAAAGCCAGGTCCTCTGACTCCCAATCTTGAGCTATTTCCACTAGTCCACAGTGCTTCTCTTCTGTCTGTTGAAAATGTGGTTGAATCATGAATGGCTCCTAACAAGGAGCATGTTTTCATGTAGATTTAAGGATTATAAATTAGGTTCAGCTCCAGAACTTTTGCAGAAATATTATCGAATTTCCTTAAGTGTCATGTATGGAAACGAGACATGTCACTAAACTATTGCTTGGTCCTTCTTTTAAAGGAATTCAAAGCATTACATCCCACTGTCGAAGAAATGAGGATGTGCAAAATGACTATGCATCTTAGCAGAAGACTGGGGAGTAGAAGTTCATTTTGCTGACTCTGGTAGTGGATTGTCAACTTTAGGGAAGAATTGCCAATTTGCCTAATTTGCCAATTAGGTTGAACAACATCCATCTTTTTTCCTTCTTAAAGCACCTTGTATCAGGTTAACGCCTCCCGAACACGGCTGCTCGTCTTCAAAATCTTATCTCCACTAGGGAATTCAGTTATACTGTACTCTACCAAGAGCTTAGTACAATGCTCTACACAGTTAGTGTTCAATGAATGTCATTGATTAATTGATTGATGGGGTCATTTCTTCCATCATTTTTTATAAGTTCAAACACTTTCTTGACCACTGAAATAAAAGTTTTAAATCCCCAAACTGTAGCTCATGATGGAGAACATTTCTACTTTGTTTCACGGCTCAGTGGAAAGAGCCCAGGCTTTGGAGTCAGAGGTCAAGGGTTCGAATCCCAGCTCTGCCACTTGTCAGCTGTGTGACTGTGGGCAAGTGACTTAAATTCTCTGTGCCTCAGTTCCCTCATCTGTAAAATGGGGATGAAGACTGTGAGCCTCACATGGAACAACCTGATGACCTGTATCTACCCCAGCGCTTAGAACAGTGCTCGGCACATAGTAAGCGCTTAACAAATACCAACATTATTATTTATCGCCTGGCAGTGATATATTAGATTGTCGAAGTTTGATGACAACACAGACTGAGAGGATTTGCGAACAACAGGAGTGAGTCCCGAAGAATCAGTACAGTCGAATCTAGAGTTAATTGATAAGGCCAATCCCGTCTGTCTCTGAATTGGAATTTAGCAGCGTACTGAGGCAGTCTAATGTCTATTCTCTTTGAAGGCCTTTGCGGATCAAGAGCTCAGAGCAACACCCAGTGTCTTACTGAATTTTAAATTGGGAAGCAGTGCGGCCTAGTGGAAAGAGCACAGGCTTGGAAGTCAGAGGACCTGAGTTATAATCCCAGATCTGCCACTGTCCTGCTGTGTGACCTTGGACAGGTCACTTAACTTTTCTTCAACTGTACAATGGGGATTCAATACCTGTCTTCCCTCCTAGTTAGGCTGTGAGCCCCATGTGGGCCAGGGGCTATGTCTGACCTGATTAATTTGCATCTACCCCAGTGTTTTAGCACAGTGTTTGACACATAGTAAGTGCTTAACAAATACTATTATTATTAATATTATTACTATCATCATTGGAACCTAAAATGACTCCCATTAAAATGTTCCAAATAATAATCCAACAAAAACCTGAACACTCCCGTTGCAAACTGAAGGTGCAGAGTTACATGGCAGATCTTTCCACCCTTCTGCATGGTCATGAAGATAACTGTTGAAATGCTATATTTAATAAGTTTATAATTCATGAGATTCTAGTGCTTGGAATTTAGAATTCATTTGCATGCAAAAATTAGTTCATTTATAGTAATGCTTATACATAATGATATTTCTTCCCACAATTCTAGTTCAGAAGGGGAAAAAAAGATATTTAAAGATGTAGCATGGCCTAATGGATAAAGCATGGGCCTGGGAGTCAAGTGGGAGCACCACTTGCCTGCTATGTCACCTTGGACAAGACACTTAACTTCTCTGTGATTTAGTTTCCTCAACTGTAAAGTGGGGATTCAACACCTGTCCTCCCTCCCGCTTAGACTGCGAGGTCCACATGGAATAAGGACTGTATCCAGCCTTGTATCCAACTTGCATCTACCCGAGTGCTTAGAACAGGGCTTGACACAAAGTAAGCCCTCAGCGAGTACCATAAAAAAATAATATCATGGTCGAAACACAGAGAAGATTTAACGTTAAGAAAAACGATTGAATTAACCCTGAGGATTGGGCAATCTGCCATTGAAAGCAACATATTCTGTGTTATCAGAAGCCCAAGGACAGTGCCTCAGTGCTGGGAGGACACTTTTCATTTTGAAACCTGAAACCAGACCAGATGTGGGGCTTGAATACAAACTTTCTGTATTTCATTTGAACTCCTGTCAAACCTCAAAGCCCATTTCACTCTCCCTGGGCAGGCAGCGACTGAATAGAGTGGTTTCATTTCGGTTTCATAATGGTCTTTTTTTTTGTCTTTTTTGACAACTGGTCACGGTGCTCTCCCCTTCATTTCCAGTTCTGATTTTGAATAAAACCTCAGAACCCCACTAAGAATTCATGGTTTCAATTTGGAAACAAAGTTTTACAACGAAACCACATAAGAACTCAGCAATTTCCGAACCGTGTGTGCACTTGGAAGAAACGTGTTGCCCTGGCTTCCAATCGGGGGATTTGGTCATTGAAATCAAAATAACAGAAGCAGAGAGAGGACGGGTCTGCTCAAACACGAAACGAGCCTCACCTAAGCCCTAGTTGATCCGTGGAAGTCTCGGGGCTGTCCTCTCGCCCGCCCAGAGTTTTGAAGTTGGGACTTTGAAGAGGTGGAAGCTTGGGTGTGGATCAGAGCTGGAGAGTGGGAACTTGGAGATGAGATTGGGCAATCCTGATGATTGCAACTTCAGCTGCCAGCACTGGAGCCTGCCCACAACCAGAGGCCATTCTGGGGAATCCAGAAGTGTTCTTCTAGCCCATTTACAGTCTATCCCTGTCCACTGCACACCAAGGTAGAGTGGGGATGGGGGGGGGGGGTGGGCGGGAAGAGGATTAGAGAGGGTGTCCCAGATATTCCCCCTCCAGCCCCCTCCATCTCTGCTCTTCCCCTTCCTCGGGACCAAGGGGAGCCCAGTGTTCTGGGGGAATCCCTGACTTCACCCCCCTCAGAACCAGGGGGTTTCTCAGCTGTTTCCTGTGGTTCTGGGCTGGTAGGTAGGGAACAGAGATCCTGACACTGTGGGGAAATCTCAAGGGCTCCCCCTCCCCACCACTATCCCACAGGCAGTAGGACAAGGGCAGGAGGGCTGGGGAATCCATGAGATATAATACCTTCTAGGTCCCTACCGCTCAAAAGGAACAACTGTACTAAGTGCTAGAGAAGCAACATGGACTAGTGGAAAGAGTATGGGCCTGGGAATCAGAGGACCTGGCTTTCAATTCTGGCTCCGCTAACTCTCTGCTGTGTGACCTTGGGCAAGTCACCTAATTTCTCTGTGTCTCAGTTTCCTCATCTGTAAAATGGGGGTTAAGACCGTGGGCCCCATGGGAGACAGGATTAGTACATGTTAGTACATGAGAAGCAGCATGGCTTAGTGGAAAGAGCCCAGGGTTGGGAGTCAGAGGACGTGGGTTCTAATCCCGGCTCTGCCACTTGTCCGCTGTGTGATCTTGGGCAAGCCACTTCACTTCTCTGTGCCTCAGTTACCTCATCTGTAAAATGGGGATTAAGACTGTGAGCCCCACGTGGGACAACCTGATTACCTTGCCTCTACCCCAGTGCTTAGAACAGTGCTTGGCATATAGTAAGTGCTTAACAAATACTATCATTATTATTATCATGATGATTAATATTATTACATTGCTCTGCACACAATAAGTGGTAAATAAATAGCATGAATGAGGATAACATAACGCTTAGCAATCACCATAACTGAAGCCCTGGCATAGTTCACTCTCTGTCAATGCCTCCAGGCTTCAAATTTACCTTTTTCTTTGCAGCCCATTTTCCTGACTCATTTCCACCATTTCTGGTGATGTCATCTCACCAACCACCCTGAGTACTTAATCAAGTATCCATTTCCTTCATCTTTAATTAATTTGTTTCTCTTTCTACCAGTTATCGCAATAGCTTTCCGTCCGCTCCCAATGTACATATACAAGACATGTCTGCCTGTCTCTCCCATTAGAATGCAAATTCCTCAAGGGCAGAGGCCATGTTTTATACTTTCACTGGACTCTCCCAATTGTGATATTTGTCAAGGGCTTACGATGTGCAAAGCAACGTACTAACCACTGGGGTAGATATGTGATAATCAGATCGGACAGTCCCTGTCCATTATGGTGCTTAACAGCCTAAATAGGAGGGAGAACAGTTATTGAATCCCCATTTTACAGATTAGGAAACTATGACCCAGAGAAACTGTGACTTCCCAAAGCCACCAAACAGACACGTGACTATAGAATTCCCTCAATAAATGAATGAATGACCGAATGAGTGATCAAGCCATCAATCGATGGTATTTACTGAGCACTTACTACGTGCAGAGTAGTGTACTCGGCATGTGGAAGAGTCCAATACAACAGAATTGTAGACCCATTCCCTGTCCACAAGCTGACAGTCTTAATTAGAAATACGTACACAAATGGTCTGGGGCTGAAGGTGGAATGAAAGCCAAGTGCCCAAAGGGTAGAGATCCAAGTGCATAGCTGACGCAGGACTAAAATCTTGATTACGTTCCTCAAGTGCTTCTCAGAACTCTGACTTTCATCAGCCAACAAAAACGGGCTAAGAGATCACACTGAAACTGTGGATGATGATGGTGGTGATGATGATTGATGGTGATAATGATGAAAATTTTATCTTGGGTTACTCTTAGTGAAGAGAGCTTTTCCTAGCCCTAATGCTAATTTCTTGTGTGACTTTACGTCAGAAGTGGTCAAGTAGTAGTAGACAGAAAGCTCATTGGGGGGAGAGAACATATCTGCCAATTCTGTGTATCATTCTTTCCCAAGAGCTTAATGCATTGTTCTGCACATAGTAAGCACTCATTAAATGCCATTGATGATAGTAGTAATAGTGGCATTTAATGAGTAGTCATTTGGTGCAAAGCACTGTACCAGATGCTTGGGAAGTATAAAATAATGAAGTGACACAGTCCCTGCCCACAAAGAGCTGAAACTCTAATAGAGGAAAACTAACCTAAAAAGATTCCCAACTCCTTAAAAACAAATAAGTCGAGTGGAAACATATACCTGAGAGCTAAGAAGGGAGGATACGGCTCAGGGAGCCAGGAAATCATCAGGGAAAGTTCACTGGTGGAGGTGGGTTTTCCTAAGGGCCAAAAACACAAGATGGTTGACAGTGGGGATTTCCAGAGGGTCGTAAACACGAGATGGTCGAGAGAGGCAGGAACCCGGCCGGAGAGCAGGTGTTCTTGAGGAAGGAGGGAGGCGAGTTGGGGAGGGGAGATGTTCTCCCCAAAGCGAAGGGGGATGTAATAAAGGGAGGTGACAAACCAGAGAAGCAGTGTGGATAGAGCATACAACATAGAGCATAGAGATACAACCTCACTAGCTTGTATCTGCCCCAACACTTAGTACAATGCCTGGAACATAGTAAGCACTTAATAAATCCCACTAGGAAAAAAAATGTGAAATTTGGGGATGCTGAAGCTTAGGTGGAGGCACTATATCCTCTGAAAGGGCTGGAGCAGAACCACACTGCAGCTCACCATCGTGGAGGCAGAGATGGAGAAATAATAAAGGCTAAAGCTAGAGGGAACCTGAAGAGGCAGCATGGCCTAGTGGAAAGAGCACAGGCCTGGGAGTCAGTAGGACCTCGGTTCTAATAATGCCACTGTCACTTCTCTGTTGTGTGAATTTAGGTAAGTCACTTAACTTATCTGAGCCTCAGTTAGCTCATCTGTACAAGACGGATTAAGACTGTGAACCCCATGTGGTAATGGATTGTGTCCAGTCTGATTCGTTTGTATATACCCCAGTGTTTAGTGCAGTGTCTGACAGTAAAAGCTTAACAAATTCCATGAAAAAAGTTCTGGAGTAAATACAAGATAATCAGATCAGTCATACTCCCTGTCCCAGGTGCAACTCCTATTTAAGGAGGAGGGAGAACAGGGATCAAATCCCATTTTTTAGATGTGGGAACTGAAGCACAAAGTTAAGTGGCTTGTCTAAGGTTCACAAAGCAGGCAAGTGGTAGGACTGGGATTAGCATCCAGGTCCTCTGAGAGGATCCGGGCTCTTTCCACGCTGCTTCTTTCAGTCAGTCAGTCAATCGATCGATAGCATTGATCGAATACACACTGTGTGCCTAACAACTGCATTGTAGTCTCCAAGAGCTTAGCACAGTGTTCTGCACACCGTAAGCACTCAATGAATACCACTGATTGATTGATCACAGAGCTGAATAATAAGTGCCTGGGAGAGAACAGAAAGCATTAAGTGACATGATCCCTGTCCTCAAATAATGTTTATAGGGTACTTTCAACCAGAAACTGAGGACGATCTGTAAGTATTTTTGCATAATTCACTGCACCACGTGAATGAGAGGGGACGAGCCTTATGCTCTGGCTGGTCCCAGAGGAGGTACTGGAGCCCTGAAGCATCAATTGCCCATCAAGGGAGTGTTTTAGTTCCAAACCAGCAACACCGGATCAGCACTGACGCAATCAGATTGCCCCACGGGTGGGATGAGATCATGCCCACGCCTCAGAGCACTTTGCATGGTTCTTACAGTTCACCGGCAAAGCTAGGAATGAGCCAGAGGGTTTTCTTCCTCCTGAAACTTTCTACTCTTCTCCCCTGGATCGTGGGCAGCTGCAGGACTCCCTCGTTGTGGTTTATACCTTTGACTCTCATTCTGTATATCCACCGATTCCTACCGAACCCAAAATAGTCCGCCGACATCTGAACGCGAGCGAGCTGCCTTTAAATGGTCACTTTTTAATCAAATGAGAGTTTTCAAAACACTTCAGAGGAATCCTAGGGAAAATCCAGATGCTGAATTCAATTTATTCCCAGAAAGAAACAGGAAATTAAATCAGTGAACAAACTCCTACCCATGATGTTTGTATCCTTGGAGGTCTGCTTATACTTTATATTGTTCATTAATTTGTCAGAAGAAAGAATCCTTACACATTCCTGGGAATTAATACAAACAACATTTCCAATCTAGCCTAACCCACGGAAAGGGCCCAAATCTATGTTTATTTCTAGAGGAGCAGATTCTTGACTTTTCTAGTAAAGGGCATCCCAAAGAAATCCCCTCAGGATTTTCTAAATCTGATTTTTGAAATAATTTGTGGTTCAAAGACAGCAATCCTATATAAATGAAACATGAAAAATCCCCCAGCCCTTTATACTCTATTGAATGGTTTCCCTCTTTTTTCTGTGAGAAGAAGGGATTAGTAGAACAAAAACACAAATGTCCTGAAATGTCCTGTAAGGGGTGGATTCTTTGATTGAATCCAATTATCCAGCTGCAAATTCATAAATTAAGATTTCCCAGTTTGGTTCCCTATCATGTCCTCCCTATGTGAATGGAACTTTATCCTAAATCTGGGAGACTATGACAACCCTCTCTCTCTCTTTTTGTCTACTCTTTGTCTCCTGACAATGACCATGAACTAAATCAGAATAGCTTACGCTCACCTGCACATAGAAAAAGAAGAGTATCAGTCTCCCTCTGGGCTCACAAACATGAGGGGAGAGATTTTAAGTAGACTAAATGGTCCTTGTGAGCAGGAGCTTGTCTAGCAGTTCTATTGTCTTGTACTTTCCCAACCAGCTAGTATAGTGCTTTTACACACAGTAGGCATTTGATAAATCTGATTGATTGATCAATTGATTAAATAGGGTGGCCAGAATTCAATTTGGTTTTCATCCACATTGTCCACTTCCAATATGGTACCAGACGCTTTTTATGTCAATCTTTTCGCCTCTGGCCTCCCGCCTCATGGGATCAGGTTCTGTGGGTCATTTGCTGCACCCTTCCTAAAAATAAGAACTGTGGTATTTGTTGAGTCCTTACTGTGTCCCAGACACTGTACTAAGTGCCAGTGTGGAGACAAGCAAATTGGGCTGGGTTGAATACAGTCCCTGTCCCACATCAGGCTCACAATCTCAATCTCCATTTTACAGATGAGGTAACTGAGGCAGAGAAGTGAAGTGACTTACCCAAGGTCACAAAGCAGACAAGTGGGAGAGCCGGGATTAGAACCCACAATCTTCTGACTCCTAGGCCCGTGCTCTACCCACTATGCCATGCTGCTTCTACACAGACCTGGAAGAGCTTTTATTTTATTGGCCTGTTAGTTCTATTCACAGGCCCAAAAAAGAACGAGGTTCTCAGAAAGTTGGAGAAAGGGTTGGTTAACATCACCAAAGTCACTTCTGCTGATAAGTAGGAGACTGGTTCCCTTGAAAGGTGCCTTTTTTCCTCTGAGTCACTAGGTGACGATTTAGCGCATTCCTGCTAGGTTCCTGGCTGTTGGAGTACATTCAGTGAATTCCCTCCTCCTCATCATCATCAATGATATTTATTGAGTGCTCGGTTTGTGCAGAGCACTGCACTAAGTACTTGGGAGAGTACAATACAACAGAGCTGGTTAGATACACTCCTGGCCCATAACGTCTGGATATTTTAACTCACCAACAGGAAATGACAAAAGCACTGGGAAGAATCGGGCTCAAATGATCATGCTTACTTGGAAATATGAACGAACAGGAGACATGCTAAATATTTGGACTACCTTGATAATTGAATGGGAATTTAATGAGGAGAGACTCACCGATATTGCTTCCCTTCCCTACACATAAAAACTGAGCATTTGAATTTTGATTTTTGCTTGTCCACTCAATCGACAATATTTTTTGAGTGCTTACTGCGAGCAGAGTACTGTACTAACCCACTAGGATGTAAGTTCACTGTGAGCAGGGACTGTATCTGTTACATTGTACTCTCCCAAGCACTTAGAACAGTAAGTGCTCAATAAATATGATTGATTTGTTGATCTAAATTCAGCTTAAATTCTGGAGTTCCTATTTGTACTGTTTTTTGTTCTTTTTTTATATATATATATTTTTGGGGGGGTACATTTGCTTTATTTTCCTGAGATTTGGTTTAGTTTAGATTAATATTTGCTTAATGCTCATTCCTCTTCCATTTTGTGGTTGTGAAACTGGGTTTTATTAGGGCTACAGTTTTTGTCCGCTTAATTATCCACTTAACTTTATCGAAGACGTGAGGCCTTGCAGGTCCATAGCGGGGAAAGAAACCAGAGTAAAGAAGACTGCGGGAACAGAGGAAGGAATCTATGGAATCTGGGAAGAGTTGGTCAGGAAGGCAGAGAGGAGTTGGCTGGAGAGTCTGAAAAAAGAAGTTGAAATTTTGCAGGGAGTCAGCCTAGGAGCAGCTGTTTGGAACCTGCAGTTTATTTCTTATTATTCATTGGGGATTGACTGCTACACTCTTTATAGATTCAAAATATCCACTAAATCCCGGGGGTGGGGGGCGGGGCAGTCTTAGCACACTGCAGCAAGTGCAAAATTAAGCCCTTTATCATAACAAGGGAGTTCTGCTTGGTCAATTATTCAAATGTCATATTTTCCATTAATTAGAGTAGTGTTTTGACCTTTCTGGTCTTTTATAACTACGCTGGACTTTCCATTATTTTCTAGTTTCACATTTTAAAGCCTGTGAGAATGAAACATTTTAACCAATCGGAAGAATCTAGAATTACTCATAGTGAGGAAAAGTTGTTTTATCACTAAAATAGAGAAAAAGGGAAACTTGACTCTTCGTTTTCTAAGTGTGGGAGTAAGCATGTGTGTGCTCTTTGGGCTGTGTCATGGGGTAGCGGAGGGTCAAATCATTAAAATAAGTGGGAGAAACATTTATTTATATATTTATTTTAATTCATTTTTTCATGAAAATGTCCAGGATTTAAATATGAAAAACTAAAATGAGCCCCAAGAATTGATCCATATATATCTCTACTATCACTATGTAGCTGATATTTAGCTAAACAGATACAATGTCTGGCAAATAGTAAGTGCTTTGCAAATACCATTTTAAAAAAATGCTATGGGACTGATTTACTACTTAAGACCTTGGACACAACTAGGAGACTGGAAGCCCGACAAGCTGTAATCCTGGCTCTGCCACTTACCTGCTGTGTGACCTTGGGCAAGTCAACTTCTCTGTGCTTCAGTTTTTTCATTTGCAAAATGGGGGTTCGTTATTCTCCTTTTTTGAAAAAATGGCACTGGTTAAACACTTACTTCATGCGCTAACACAAGATAATCAAATTGGACACAGTTTATGTCCCACATGGGGCTCACAGTCTTAATCACCATCTCCCCTTTAGGCTTTGAGCTTGTTGAGGGCAGGAATCTGTTGTTACATTGGACTCTCCCAAGCGCTTAGTTCAGGGCTTTGCACACAGTAAACACTCAATAAATATGATTAAAAGGTAACAGACCCAGAGACCCTAAGTGATTTGAGCTAGGCCACACAACAGACAAGTGGCCGGAGCGGAGAATAGAACCCAGGTCCTTCTGACTCCCAGCCCTTTGCTCCCTACTACTTAAAACTGTGAGTCCCATGTGGGACCTGATTATCTTGTCTTTTCCCCAGCAATTAGTACAGTGCTTGGCACATAGTATTTAACAAATGCCACTATTATTATATTATTGTCATTATAATTAACTCTAACTCTCTCACCTACTTATTTTCACTAAATTCCCACAACATCCCAACTCACAAGCTTCATTCCTCTCGAGGCAACCTACTCACTGCATCTGTTATTTCATCGTTCTCTCATCGCCAACTTCTTGCTTATGTCTTCCCTCCTGACTGAAACTCTTTTTCCCTTCACATCCGGCAGATCACTTCTCTCCCCATCTTCAAAGCCCTTCTGAAATCACATCTCCAGAAGGCTTTCTCTGATCAATCTCTCATCTCCGCACCGTTCCGTTTTTTCCCTACTGGGCCACTTCAACACTTCCACACTTCTGTATCCCCATCTGCACTTGGATACTTTGACCCTAATTTTCCCCAAAGCACATATATATATATAGTAGGAGGAAATAGAGGATGACCAGAGAGGACATGCTAACCATTATAATAAAGCACCTACTTCGTGTCTGCGGAATAAGAGTCCTCCTAATGGAGCTGTGAATCAGTCAACGATCTAATGAAGGAGGTAAGCAATGTTTACTCCTTTTTAATTTCCTTCTTATTTACAAACTTCCCACTAGACTGTAAACTCCTTAAGGGCAAAGACAACTTATTTTATTGTATTTCCCAAGGGGCCTAGTGTAGTAATAATAGTAATAATAATTATGGTATTTGTTAAGCACTTACTATGTGCCAGATACTCTACTAAGTGTTGGGGTGGATACAAACAAATCAGTTTGGACAGAGTCCCTGCCCCTGCCCCTCACAGTCTCAATCCTCATTACACAGATGAAGTAGCTGAGCCCCAGAGAAGTGCAGTGACTTACCCAAGGTCACACAGTAGACAAATGGCGGTGCCAGGATTAGAACCCATGACCTTCTGACTCCCAGGCCTGTGCTCTATCCACTACATACACCAGTCTGCGTCCCAGCCACATTCTGCACACAATAAGCACTCTATAAATATCACTGATTGGTACAGATATAGATTAATAGATTGACTGATTTTCCCATGAATCAGTGCTTAGAGGGATCTCTGGGTATCTGTTACAGGTAGGTGTTTGTATCCTCTTTCCTTAATCATGGGGATATCAATAGAACCAATTAATCAGTGGTATTTATTGAGCTTTTACTATGTGCAAAGCACTGTATTAAGTGCTTGAGAGAAAGCAATGCAACAGACTTGATAGATGTGATCCCTGCTTTCTTACTGTCTAGTGGGCTTTTGCTAGGCATTTTTTTGTCTGTCCCCCACTAAATTATAAATTCCTTGAGGGCAAAGACTTGTCTAGAAGATGGACCGGATGTTTTTTGAGACTTACTGCGGCCTATCAGATTTAGTACGGGCCTGGGAGTCAGTAAGACCTGAGTTCTAATTCTGACTCCTCCACTTGTCTGCTGTGTGACCTTGGACAAGTCACTTCACTTCTCTGTGCCTCAATTACCTCATCTGTAAAATGGGGATTAAGACTGTGAGCACCATGGGGGACAGGTACTGTGTCCAACCTGATTAGCTTGTATATACCCCAGTGTTTAGAACGGTGCTTGACACATAGCAGGTGCTTAGCAAATACCATCACTATTCTTATTCTCATTCTTATTTTTCTTCTTCTTATTATTTGATCAGTGGGGACATAGCTGGGCAGAATTTGAGGGCTGAACTTGTGGTTATAGATACGGCAGTCCTCTGAATCCAGTTTTGCTCATTTGTAAACACCCTAATAGCATTCAGGCTAAAATTCCAGTCCACGGCATGGGACAAATCAAGGTCAAGGCCTGGAAAGGTCAGTAGTCTAGAGCAGTGCCTGCCTCTGGGATGATTAGATGTAAACCACTGATGGATTCATCAGTGCTTTAGCAAAAAACGTTCCCCTTCCTTTTCATCACCAGTATTTGCTAGTTTTGCAGAGATTTTGATTGGGAAACAAAAAATGTGTTCCAATTATCTCTTCACCTTCTTGCTCTGATCACTTCTGGCTCACTTCACCGTCTTTATCGTTTCCTTCCTTTGAGTACATCATGCTACCTGTATTGTAAAGCAAGAATCCTAGATGAGCTCAAAGTTTAGTGCTTGGTGTCCCCATTTCTTTCTCCAATTAGAGTTGACATAGTTTGATTATGGCCATTCGACAATTCTACTTTAATTCCCCCAGATCTTGAAGTTATTCCTTTTCGATGTTTCTTGACCTTTCTTTCCTTTTATTTCTTATTCTTTTCTCTCTTCTCTCTTGAGAGGCAGGAAGACGGAATCCAATTACACCAGAAATGCTTGAGACATGGATTTATATCCGCACGGCAAATTTGCTCTTCCTGCGACCTTAAGGGAGATCATTAGCGCCTTGACTTGCTATTGGTTACAGTGCTCTCCTATTGGTTGTTATGCACCAAGACCCAATTGGAGGGGAATCTAGTTTTTATGCATTGTTTGCCAGAAGTTGGACATTATTAAATTGTCTTGATGAGTTATGGCCCATCCAAAATAATAATAATAATTAATACTTTGGCATTTGTTAAATGCTTACTATGTGTCCAGCACTGTTCTAAGCGCTGAGGAGAAATGAGCTAATCAGGTCGGACACAGTCCCCGTCCCACTTGGGCTCACAGTCTAAGGAAGAGGGAGAACAGATATTGAACCTCCATTCTACAGTTGAGGAAACTGAGGCACCGAGAAATTAACTGACTTGCCCAAGGTCACCCAGCAGGCAAGTGGTGGAGTAGGGTTTAGAGCCCAGGTCCTCTGGCTCCCAAGCCCAGGCTCTTTCCTCTAGAGAAAGCTGTTTCCCTAAGAGAATGATTCATTTTGTCACATTCTTAAGCAGGATTTAACTCTAGTTTTATATATTATCCAGTCAGTGTGAAGCTAAGGAGTTGCCAAAGAATTGTTCATGAAAACTACTTTACTAAGACAATTCCAAAGAATGATTTTCCCACCTTTCCTCCGGCATGATTACTTTTTCTTCATTGCTCTTATCTTCACCCCACCAGGGGCAGAGACTGTGCTTAATTCCCACTGTGCACTTTTTCCCAGAGCTTCGTACAGTACTCTGCACACAGTAAGTGCTTAATAAATGATATTATTACTGATACAGCTTGACAGCTCTTAGCTTAATCCAGTTCCTCCTGGCTCAGATTTCTAATTTAGCCATTCTTTGAGGAGGACAAGTAGGGTTCGAGCTGGCAAACTCAGATCTCCGTTTGGCCACCTGTAAAATCCAGGACTCAGGAAGGGGGCGAGTAGGCAGAGGTTTCACAGACCAAAATGTTGTTGTGATTTGAGCATGTCCTCACCCCTCTGCCCTGCCCACCTAAAGCTCTAAGCGTACACGCCCTTCAAAATTGGAAGAAGCCCAAGCCAGAGAGCTCCAAGCCAGTTCATGGTTGTGCCAAATGGAGTCATGAGCAGCTGTGCCTAACCAATGCCAGGGAGGAAAACTGTTCCAAAACGTGCTCTCATTCTTGGATTAGGATGCTGGTCACACACTGAGCGTGTGTCCTGGTGGCTGTGTGGATGAACTAGAATGCCATCTGGCCTGATGCAGACTGGGGAGGGAAGAGCCTAACGGTGGACTTTTCCCATCCCAGTCACGGGGCTATGATAATCCTCCCTTTTGCACTGCAGGTCTCCTCAGTGTCACCAGGGACTTGTCACACTCACCAGTGACTTGTCACACCCTCAAGGGACTTGTGGAGGAAGTCTCAGTCATTTCTACAGGGAGCAGCAAAGGCTGCAGGGATTTCCCCTGATCCCTCAGGGCCCTGGGGCAGAAGTGGGGACTTCCTGCAGCTCGAGGGGACCTCAACACTGCTCTTTCCCATTCCCCATTACCAGGGATCTGTGCATACGTGGAAAGGAAGTGGAGCGGAGAGAGAAAGGAAAGGATAAAGTGACGATCCCCTACCCTCAATCAATCGACGATATTTACCGAGCACTGTACTAAGGGCTTGGGGAAACATGCTTAACATTTTATCTCTTGGAAAGCGAGCAAGGGACCTCTCTTCCTGGGTTCAGCAGACATAGCCCCCAGCCACCAGATGGACCATGGAAGATATCTATTTATTGTTATATTGTACTTTCCCAAATGCTTGTACAGTGTTTTGCACATAGTAAGCCCTCAATAAATAATAATAGTATCAATAATAATGTTGGTATTTGTTAAATGCTTACTATGTGCAGAGCACTGTTCTAAGCGCTGGGGTAGGTACAGGGTAATCAGGTTATCCTACTTGAGGCTCACAGTCAATCCCCATTTTACAGATGAGGTAACTGAGGCACAGAGAAGTTAAGTGACTTGCCCACGGTCACACAGCTGATGAGTGGCAGAGCCGGAATTTGAACCCATGACCTCTGGCTCCCAAGCCCGGGCTCTTTTCACTGAGCCACGCTGCTTCCCCCAAATACTATGGAATGAATGACTGAATCCCAAGAGTAGCCCCAATCTCAAGGCCAAACAAAATCATGGACTCTGGACCTGTCTCACGCCAGGATGCAGGACTGCTAGCAACAGAATTATCTGAGGTCAGCAGAAGTAGAGTCCAGGGAACACAAAGAAAAGGAGCAACGCAGACAAGAAGCTGAGGGTTCTCGGACAGAAAGAGAATGGGGCGAAAGCTCTTCTAAACCTCCGGCCTCTGTTCCTTCCTCTCCTTGTCTAAGTGGAACACTATGAGCGCTAACATGATCATCACGAGTACTGATTGGGCTCTACTGGTAGGGCTTGTATGGGCTTGAACAGTAGAAGGAAAAAACACAGTTCCTGCCCGTGAGAAGCTTTTCAATAATCACTCCACTAATTCTAACGGGACTAGGGCAACTTCTGTACTCAGCAAGTTGTCAGGATGGTCCAAGGACCAAAAATCAAAACAGTGTCTCCCGTCACTCTGTCGACAGACCAGTTCATTCATTCAATCGTATTTACTGAGCACCTACTATGCGCAGGGCTCTGAACTAAGCGCTTGGAAAGTATAGTTTGGCAACAGAGACATCCCTACCAAACAACAGGCTCAAGAACACCCTTTCTCAATGGCTACCTGCCATTGTGTGTAGTTACCCTGGCCTAATTGCTAACTCCACTTGCTCCCAAACTAAGTTAAAATAAAATCACCCCCTCTAAACCGTAAGCTCCTTTTAGGTAGGGAACATGTCTACTGACTCTGTTATAATGCATTCTCCCAAGGGCTTAATACAGTGCTCTGCACACAAGCATTCAGTAAATATGATTGAGTGATTGAACAGTAATTCTTTCATTTATTTTTTCAAAAGAGCTAATCCCTCCAAGACCATGCAAGGGTTGCCAGATTCATAAATATTTGTTCCGTGTGTCATTTTTAAGTCAACACATTTTTCCAGAGCAAACACTTTTCTCATTTTTAATAGTCCTTACCATCCACAAGGGTGCCAGAATATTTACACTTTTTGTGTTTAAGTTGGACTTAAA
This sequence comes from Ornithorhynchus anatinus, assembly GCF_004115215.2. Taxonomy (NCBI): domain Eukaryota; kingdom Metazoa; phylum Chordata; class Mammalia; order Monotremata; family Ornithorhynchidae; genus Ornithorhynchus; species Ornithorhynchus anatinus. The sequence continues at coordinate 60,258,718 of NC_041735.1, read as the reverse complement.
TGCAAAATGTGTTGCGATAAGAAAACATTTCTCACCTTTCACTCCTTGCTCCCTTGTTCAAAGCCACTGCCTCTTCCTCTCCCCAGTCAGAAATTAGAAGTCAGCACTATTCTAGCTTTCATTCAACTGGCCTAATGCAGTCACTCAACTTAACCATTGGCATACCAGTCCCTTTGATGATTATACTTGTATGGAGCTTGTTACTTATTGAGTAAATATTTCACACTTTTTAGATTGTGATCCCTCTCACCCCAGAAGGGACAAGGACCATGTCTAATTCCCATTAGTGCAATAACATTAATTATTATTATGGCATTTAAGTGCTTAATATCTCCAAGCACTGTTCTAAGCACCGGGTTAGATACAAGGTAATCAGATTGGACACACTCTCACTCCCCATTTTACGGATGAGGTAACTGAGTTACAGAGAGGTTAAGTGATTTGCCCAAGGTCACCCACAGACACGTGGTGGACCCGGGATTAGAACCCACATCCTCTGACTCCCAAGCCCCTGCTCTAGCTATTAGGCATTGCTGCTTCCCCTGTAACATTCCCCAGAACTTAGCATGGTGGTCTGCGCACAGTAAGTGCTGTATAAATATTCTCTTCTCTTCTTTTCAATCAGTAAATGGTATTTATTGAGTGCTTACTGTGTGCAGAACACTGTAACTAAGCACTTAGTAGAGGACAACGTAACAGATTTGGTAGACTTGTTCCCTGCCTACAAGGAACTTACATTCTAGCTGGGGGGAGGCAGACAATAATATAAATAAATAAATTATAGATGAGTACATAAGTGCTGAGGGGCTGAGGGTGGGGTGAATATTAAGTGCTTAAATAATACAGATCTAAGTGCACAGGTGACCCAGAAGGGAGAGGAAGTAGGGGAAAAGAGGACTTAATTGAGGAAGACAACTTGGCGCGGGGTTGTGATTTTAAAAAGTTTTTGAAAGTTGGGAGAGTAGTGGTCTGGCATACATCGATAGAGAGGGAGTTTTAAGTCCAAGGTTGGACATGGTAAAGGAATCGGTGGTGAGACAGATGATCTAGGCTCAGTGAGCAAACTGGCTCTAGAAGAGTGAAATGTGAGGGCTGGGTTGTTGCAGAAAAGCAGCTGGGCTGTTGGAAAAAAGCAGCAAGGTAAAGTAACAATAATAATAATAATAATGTTGCTACTTGTTAAGTGCTTACTATGTGCCAAGTACTGTTCTAAGCGCTGGGGTAGATACAGGGTAATCAGGTTGTCCCACGTGAGGCTCATAGTCTTAATCCCCATTTTACAGTTGAGGTAACTGAGGCACCGAGAAGTTCAGTGACTTGCCCAAAGTCACAGAGCTGACAGGTGGTGGAGCCAGGATTAGAACCCATAACCTCTGACTCCTAAACCCATGCTCTTTCCACTGAGCCACGTTGCTTCCCTGGGAGACCAGCTAATTGAGTACTTCTCTTCTAAGAGGCTCAAGAACCTATCGGTCCTGAAACACTGTTATTGTTAACTCCCAGAGCATCAACCTGATACTGCAATCTCCCTCTTGCCTGATGGAGAAGACAGATTGAAATCTTCAGTCAGAGCTGGAGTTGGAGCTCTGAACCCAAAATGCTGTCGAGTCATGTCCGACCCATAGCGACACCATAGAAATATCTCTCCCAGAATGCCCCACCTCCATCTGCAATCGTTCTGGTAGCGTATCCATAGAGTTTTCTTGGTAAAAATACAGAAATGGTTTACCATTGCCTCTTTACGCACAGTAAACGAGTCTCTGTCCGTGACTCTCTCCCATGCCGCTGCTGCCCAGAACAGGTGAATTTTGACTTTGACTTTGACTTCCACCTGCCAGTCACTGGCCAAGCTAGGAATGGAATAGGTATACCTCTGCTTGACTTTCCCTCCTGTAGTTGTGACTGGCAGAGTACTGGAAACTTGCCAGTTGTGACCCTGAGAGGGAGAACCCAAAATGTATCTCTGAAAATAGAGCTACTCATCCCACTCCTTCTAGGTCTCACTCCCTCACATAGACCTCCTCCACTCAATCCAGGCACCCTCTGGTCAGGCCTCAGTTATGATTCTTTTCATTTTACCGGCCTGATGTTTCCGAAAGAAAATCCGTAGCCCTCATGTCCATAGTGAATGACGTATACCACATCATTTATCTATTCACCTGTCCATTTTCCATTCTCTTGTTGTAACCTGTGTCTTTTGGGGGCTCTGCTCATCTCCATCAATTAAATTACAAGCTCCTTGAGGGCTGGAACTGTTTCTGCAACTCTTATTATATTCTCCCAAGTAACTTAATACAGTGCTCTGCACACCATAGACATTCAAACAGTACGATGGATCGAGGGAGGCATTGTGTCTGCTGCATCGTGCTTCCTTTAGTTAATTAATTTTAATAATCATCATTATCATCAATGGCATTTATTGAGTGCTTTCTATGTACAGAGCACTGTACTAAACACGAGGGAGTACAATACAGCAGGTACGTTCCCTGCCCATCGGGAGCTTTCAGTCTAGAGGGGGAATTATGTACTTATTAATCACTTACTATCTGTTAGGTCCCCTCTCAGAGTCACACCAGGGGAGTTTTCAGTACAATACCAGCCTCGACTACGGAGGGGAAGTCAAACAGAGGCATATCCATTCCATTCTCAACTTGGGCAGTGGCTAGAGAGTGGAAGGCAATCTGCTACAAGTCAAAATTCCCTTGTGCTAGGCAGCAGCAACATGGGAGAGACTCGAGGACAGAGACTCAAGTTTACACCGCGGAAGGAGACAATGGTAAACCACTTCTGTATTTTTACCAAGAAAACGCTATGGATCCACTACCAGAACGATTGCAGATGGAGGTGGGGTGTTTTGTGAGAGATGCGTCCGTGGTGTCGCTATGGGTGGGAGAACACTCGACAGCGTAAGACAAGACAAGATGTGTTAAGTGCTAAGGTAGGCACAAGTCTATCAGACTGGTCGCTCTCCCTGTCCCACATTATTCCCATTTTACAGATGAAGAAACTGAGACCCGAAGGGGCTAAATGCCTTGCCCAAGATCACACAGCAGACCAGTGGCAGATCTGGGTCGAACTCCAGTCTCCTGACACCCAGGTCCTTACTCTTTCCAGTCAGTCAGTCAGCCAATTGTTTTTATTGAGCACTTACTGTGAGCGGGGCACTGTACTAGGAGGTTTTGAGAGAATAATACAATAGCAAACAGACTCATTCCCTGCCCACGACGTGCTCACAGGGTAGAGGGGGAGAATGTTCCTGTACCTATCCAGAAGCAACCAGGAATGGAGCAGACGAAGAATCGACGAAGACTTTTCAACTGGCTCTGGGACGCAGCTCTCCTCAAGCAAGATTTATTCACATGTGGTCATGACTCCTGGCACAGAAATTCCCTGGGTGGAGTCGTGCCAGCAGGGGGCTCCCTGAATTAACCAGAATAAAGCAGTCTAACCCCACGGTCCCCATGAGTTGCCACTATGGCCAGGCACTCATTTATCCTTCAGTCGTATTTATTGAGCACTTGCTGGGTGCGGAACCCTGCGTTATGCACTTGGAAGAGTAGACTATAACAATAAACAGACACATTCCCTGCCCACAATCGGTGTGTTAGATGAGCCTCTCAGTAACCTTGTATTTTGGGGCCCACTAACCTTCGGAGACAGAGCCTGGATGGGGTGGATGATCAGCCTAGAGGGTTGTTGAGGTTATCACAGAATTCCAAACCTCCATGATGAACCAATCAATTATCAATCAAGCAATATTATGTACCGAAGACTACTCTGTTTAGTGCGCTATACTTGGGGGAGTATGACAGAGTTAGTAGACACGATCCTTGCCCTCAGGGATCTTACAGTCCTTTATGGGAGACAGAATAATAAAATGCAGTTAGATGTACGAGATTGTAAACTACCTGGGGACGGGGATCGTGTCTACCAACTCTATTGTATTGTACTCTCCCAAATGTTTAGTGCAGTGCTCTGCACCCAGTAAGCACTTATTAAGTGCCAGTGGCTGATGTATTGATTGATAGACCTCAGACAAATAGCCAGGCACTTAGATAGCTCTAGCCTGGGCATGAATTCAGTGGTATTAACCAGGATCATGTATGGCCTAGTTCATAGAGCACAGGCCTGGGAATTAGAAGACCTGGGTTCTAATCATGCTAGGTCACTTGCCTGCTGTGTGACCTTGGGCAAGTCACTTCACTTCTCTGTACCTTAGTCTCCTCATCTGTAAATTGGAGATTCAAAACCTGTTCTCCCTCCTACTTAGACTTGGAGATTCCTGTGGGTCAGGGATTGTGTCCAGCCTGCTTAACTTTTATCTATCCAAGCACTTAGAACAGTGTTTGACACGTAGGAAGTTATTAACAAATATAATAATGATAAAAATAACAATAAAAATAATGCCGATGATGATAAATGTTACTTAATGAGCACTTACTCTGTCAGAGCTCTGTACTCAGTGTTTTGAAGAGTATACTATAACAGAGTTGATAGGCACATTATGGGAAGCAGCATGGCCTAGTGGCAAGAATCTGGGCTTGGGAGTCGGAGGTCATGGGTTCTAATTCCAGCTCCACCACTTGTCTGCTGTGTGACCTTGGGCAAGTCACTTCACTTCTCTGGGCTTCAGTGATCTCATCTGTAAAATAGGGATTGAGACTGTGAGCTCCATGTGGGACAGGGACTGTGTCCAACCTGATTGTCTTGTATCTACGCCAGTACTTAGAACAGTGCCTGGCACATAGTAAGTGCTTAACAAATACCATCATTATTATTATTATTATTACCCCTACCAGGGTGTTTTGGAGGCCATTGGACCTACCAAAGGGGAGAAGGCTAGTGAGGATGCCCTCCCACCTCCAAATTCACTCTGGACCACTCCATGGGCAGGACAAGGGCAAGGGCAAGGGCAGGGAGGATCCACCCCGGTCCCCAGATTCCCTCTGGATCACTCCATGAGCAGAGCAGGAGCAGGAAGGATTCCAGTTATTCAGTCAGTCAGTCGTACTTATTGAGCACTTATTGTGTGCAGACCACTGCACTAAGCACTTGGCAGAGTACAATATAACAATCAATAGACACATTCCCTGCCCACAATGAGCTGACAGTCTAGAGGACAAGCTAGACAGGGAGACACAGTGTCTGGTCTAGTCTACTCTTGCCCCAGAAGGACGAACAAGGCACTGAATTTAGAAAAGGATTTGAAAAGAAGTATACTAATATAAGGGTCAAAAGTATGGATACTATCATTGTTGACACTGTACTCTCCCTAGTGATTAGAAAAGTGTTCTGCACACAGTGAGTGTTTAGTACATATGATTGATTCATTCATTCATTCATTCAATCATTTATTGAGCACATACTGTGTGCAGAGCACTTTTCTAAACACTTGGGAGAGCACAATACAATAATAAACAGACACATTCCCTACTCAAAATGAGCTTACTGTCTAAAGATGTGGAGACAGACATCAATATAAATAAATTACAGATATGTACATGAGTGCTGTGGGGCTGGGAGGGGGGAAGAACAAAGGGAGCAAGTCAGGACCATGCAGAAGGGAGTGGGAGAAAAGGAAAAGAGGGGAGCTGAGTCTGGCAAGGCCTCTTAGAGGAGATGTGCCTTCAATAAGGCTTTGAAGGGAATTGATATTTCAAAGCCACTGGTTAAATGTAGATTACTCAAATTGATTCCTTAGAAGTTTGTACCATACAGAAGTTCTCATTTCTCTTATTATGGAATCAAAGAAACACCAGGTAGTGTAAGAGGACAAAGAATCAAGACTGGGAGGACCTAGAGAGAAATTGCTCTAAATCACAATTTACGTCTATCAATCAATGAATCAGTGATATTTATTGAGCACCTACTGAACGCAAAGCACTCTACTAAGCACTTGGGTAGATACAGGTGAAATAAAAGACATTTTCCCTCAGGGAGTTTGCAATTTAATGGAGAAGATTAATAACAAATATTTACAAATACTCCATCAGCCAATCAATCAGTGGCATTTATGAGTGCTTAGTGTGAGCAGAGCACTGTATTAGCCTGAGAATGTACAGTATAAGAGAGCTGGTAGACACAGTCCCTATCTTCACAGAGCTGACAATCTACTGGGGGTCAAACATTAAAATTAATTAGAGATAGGGCGGTAGCAGAGTCCACAAATAACTTGGAAAATATCCTTCTTCCTCATTAGATTGCAAGCTCCTGAAGGACAGAGAGTGTACCTGTGACAGATTTTGTAGGTTTTCCAGGCACCTATATTACTGTTTGTCTCTTCCTCTAGACTGTTAGCGCCTTCTGAGAAGGGAAAGTGTCGACCAAATCTGTTGAACTGTACTCTCCCAAGGGCTTAATACAATGCTCTGCACACAGTAAGGTCTCAATAAATGTCATTGACTGTTTGATCACTGGTTGACCTAAAACAATGCTCTGCTCACAGTAGGTCCTCAGTCAGTGCCTTAGATACTGAAAATACATCCCACCTCTGGACAGCAGTTTAATGGCTGAAGACTTTCAAAAAAGGTACCAGACAGTCTCTGCCTGGTACTTAATAATTCCAATTCCTGTCAGAAAGTTAATCCTTCTAACTTCCCAAGCCCCATCATGGTGCAGTTTAAGCCCATTTCCACTTGGTCATGGACTAAGTGGAGATGGAATTTCCTCCACTACTCCCCAGAAAATTAAGAGCAACACTGAACAGCCTCTGCCTGCTATTTAATAAAATTCAAATTTTTGTCAGAAAGTTGGTCATTTAGCTAGCCTAGATGCCCCCATGGTGCAATTTAAACCCATTTCCCCTGGTCATGGACTAAGTGGAGATGGAGTTTCCTCCACTACCCCGATAAAGCAAGAGCATCAAATGGACCCTCTTCTGTCAGAACCCACCTGGCTCGGAAACTGCTCAGCTGAGGACAACATTCTCCGTCCCCTTACCTGGGCAGCAGCAGAGCATCTGGCTCGGTCCAGAGCCCCGTGCTCCTCATAGAGTGAGTGGAAGAATTCCTCGAATGGAAGTGAAAGGCCGGGAATGGTTAGGGTGAATGGCTTTAATCCCGTAGTCAGAGGGTACTTGGTGTGTGGAGAACATCTTCCAGTTGGGGATCGGCACATTCTGTCCCAGAATGCACTCAGAACCAATCAATCAATCACTTATTAAGCACTTACTGTGTGTTGAGTACTGTACCAAGGACTTGGGACAGGACAATAACACAGAATTGGTAGACATATTCCCTACCCACAATGAGCTTACAGTGTAGAGGATGAGCTTATGATCTAGAGGCCGATTTTAGACTGTAAATTGGGTAGGGATTGTCTCTATCTGTTGCTGGATTGTACTTTCCAAGCGCTTAGTACAGGTCTCTATAAACAGTAAGTGCTCAATAAATACGATTGAATGAATGAATGAATGATTTTGCAATCTAGAGGACGAGCTTCCCGCTGCATTCGGAGTTCGGAGAATGAACTCACAGGAGAAGCAGTGTGATTTAGTGAATAGAGCATCGGTCTGGGAGTCATAAGGTCATGGGTTCTAATCCTCACTCCACCACTTATTATTATGGTATTTGTTAAGCGCTTACTATGTGCCAAGCACTGTTCTAAGCACTCGGGGGATACAAGGTAATCAGGTTGTCCCATATGGGGCTCACAGTCTTAATCCTCATTTTAATAATAATAATAATAACGTTGGTATTTGTTAAGCGCTTACTATGTGCCGAGCACTGTTCTAAGCGCTGGGGTAGACATAGGGGAATCAGGTTGTCCCACGTGGGGCTCACAGTCTTAATCCCCATTTTACAGATGAGGGAACTGAGGCACAGAGAAGTTAAGTGACTTGCCCACAGTCACACAGCCGACAAGTGGCAGATCTGGGATTCGAACTCATGAGCCCTGACTCCAAAGCCCGTGCTCTTTCCACTGAGCCACGCTGCTTCACTGCTTTTACAGATGAGGTAACTGAGGCACAGAGAAGTTAAGTGGCTTGCCCAAGGTCACACAGCAGAGAAGCAGCAGAGAAGCAGTGTGACAATAATAATAAAATAATAATAATGATGATATTTGTTAAGCGCCTTCTACGTGCTAGGCACTATACTAAGCACTGGGAGGGAAATAAGCAAATTGATTTGGACACAGCTCCTGTCCCACAAGAGGCTCACAGTCTCAATCCCCATTTTATAGATGAAGTAACTGAGGCACAGAGAAGTGAAGTGGCTTGCCCATGGTCACACAGCAGACAAGTGGCTGAGTCAGAATTAGAACCCATGACCTTCTGACTCCCAGGCCCATGCTCTATCCACTCCATCATGCTGCTTCTCAAAAGCATAGGCCTGGGAGTCAGAGGACCTGGTATCTACTCCTGGCTCTGCCAATCACTTGCTGTGAAACTTTGGACAAGTCACTTAACCTCTCTATTCCTCAGTTTCCTCAATAATAAAATGGGTAATAAATACCTGTTCACCCTCTTACTTGACCTGGGAGCCCCATGGAGAACACAGACTGTGTGCAAACTAATTAACTGGTACCTACCCCAGCAATAAGAGCAGTGTTTGAGGCAGAGTAAGTGCTTAACAAGTGCTGTTTTTAAAAAAAGCAGTTGCCAGCCATTCTCTTAGAAAACAGAGAGAAGAAGTGTTGCCTAATTGAAAGAGCATGGACCTGGTAGTCAAAGGATTTATATCTAATCCTGGATCTGCCCCTTGTCTGCTGTGTGTCCTTGAACAAGTCACTTCACCTCTCTGTACCTTAGTTATCTCATCTATAAAACACAGATTAACTCATCCTCCCTCCAACTTAGACTGTGAGCCCCTTGTGGGACAGGGATCATGTCCTGATAAGCCTCTATGTACCTCAGTGCTTAAAACAGAGCTTGCCACGTAATAAGGGTTTATCAGGTACCACTAAAAAAAAAAACTTCTGTCACTACAACAACCATTCTCTCCATCTGCAGGAGGGGAAACCGAACTCACCTGGGCTTTTGGCAAGAGCTGCAGAGGAGAGAAAAGTTCATGTTCCTGCCCTATTTTCCAGCAAAGTTGCAATTTGATTTGCTCTAAATGAACCTTGAAATCCTCTAGGGAACTGTAACTAGTCTCACTTGAAAAGCACACAACATTTCCTTGAATAATACTGCTTCTACCACATATGGAAACCTGGAGGAAACCACCCCCCACCCCCATTTTCAGCTTGGGTCAGCGCTCAATAAAAAAAATTGACTGAGTGATTTATTGATTGATTAATTCATCAATTGATCCATTTGGCCTCTTATAAAGCCCTGGACCCCTTCGTGCTTTTCTGAAACATTTTGCACCTGAGACCTGGAGCCCCTGCTGATATTCATCAGTGGGGATGCTGATGGCAGAGGGCAACTGTGTCCTTATTGTGTTAGGAGCCCCCTCCCTGACACAAACTTATACCCCTCTCCCCCGATCTATCACAGCGGGAAGTTGGGAGCCGGGAAGATTGAACATCACATACTTTCAGCAGTCAGGTGATGGAGGCACTTGACGCTCAGATCATTCACTCCTGCCTAAAGGAAACCCCTGGAGGAGGATCTCAGTGGAACAGTTCTGGAGGGTTTGGTTTCTAGAGAGGGGTTCCGAAGGCGAGTTGCAGAGGAGACTTCCAGAAGTGATTTCCAGAGGAGATCTGGAGGAAATTTCTTAAAGAGATTTTCAGGATAGGGTTCTGAAAGTGAGTTCCAGAAGAGAGCCAGAAGAGAGTTCCAGGGATGGGCCCTATATGGAAGGCCGAAGGACCTGGATTTGTTTTGCCTAAAAGAGAGGAAGCTGAGAGGAGGCTTACCAGTAGCTTCAAGTGTACGACCGGATATCAGATGAGGGAAATGTGCAACACCCACAGTTTCCTCAGCACGGGGGCAGCAGAGGTGGTCTTAAACTACAGGAAGGATTCAATTTCGACTTCAGGCAGAACTCGGGGGCAGAACCCATGTTGAAGCAGCGTTCCCAAGGCAAGTCTGGAATCGCCTCTGCAGGTAATTCTGAATTGCTCAGATGGCTTAAACACCCCATCGCCCATGTCTTCTAAATAGCCCTTCTCTCCCATTCTGTGACTCATTGAAAAATACCTCTTTCCGGGTCTTCGAGCCAAATCATCATAATGAGGGCTTTACAGATTCAAAATCTTTAGTTCTTTGAGTTCAACAGCATATCTTTGCCAGATTAGGTTTGAAGGATCAACGAGGCTTCATTTCCTCTTTCAAAGCTTCCTCTTCCTTTTCTTTCACTTTGACAGGCAAGCAGCCATTTCTGTCTTTCTAGATATGCCTCAGTGCCACATACGATCATCGTTGGAGTCAGGTGGCTGAAATGTAAAATAGAATACACGGCATCAATGAGTAACACGGACTTTTTGTGGTCAGGCAGCATTCATTTGGTACGTTCGAAGCAGATACGTACTCTGAATAACAGCAGAACTGACGTTTCTGATCGTCTAACAAACTGTTGGAGAGGATACTTACCGTTAGAGCCTCGTGGGACAGACACACACATGAATAAAGCCCGTGGCTTTAAACCAATGGATTGCAAAACGTCTGAGGCTTTAGAAGGACTGAGTGAGGTAAGGGTAACTCAGTGGTTGACTGTTTGGGATTTCCTGAATGAATGAAAGCAGAACAAGTTTTTCATTTTCCCTGACAGGATACTTGATTTGGGTCCCAAAGGAGTGCTCACCTCGGTATGGATCCATTTCATCCATTCTGCAGATGAGACTCTGGCGGATTTGACAGCCCTGATATGCACTGAGCGATCAGCAGTCACTGTAACATTTGGCCCGTTTAAGGTAACAGTTATACAGAATCGACCAGCGGTATTTCCTGAGCGCCTACTGAGTGCAAAGCACTGGACTTAGCACTTGGTCTCTCAAATACAACAGGAGCGAAAGACACACTCCCTGCCTACAAGGGCTTTACAATCTAATGAATTTGCATCTTTCCTGCTCTTGAAGCAGTCGGCAGTCGATAGATATTACTGACTGACTCCTGTTCACAGCCGCTCTTAAAATCAATCAGTGGTATTTACCGAGGACCTTCTGTGTGCAGACCTATTTACTAAGCACTTGGGAGAGTAGTGTACAACAGAGTCCATAGACATATTCCCCGACCACAAGGACCTTGCAGTTTAGAGGGATTCAATCAATTATTCTTAACCTTGGTGTTATCCTTGACTCCTCTCTCTCATTCAACCCACATATTCAAACCATCACTAAATCCTGTCGGTTCCAACTTCACGACATCACTAAATCAACCCTTTCCTCTCCATCCAAACTGCAACCACGTTAATCCAAGTACTTATCCTATCCCGCCTTGATTACGGCATCAGCCTACTTGATGCCCTCCCTGCCTCCTGTCTCTCCCCACTCCAGCCCACCCTCCACTCTGCAGCTCAGATCATTTTCCTTCGAAAACACTCAGTCCATGTTTCTCCACTCCTCAAGAACTTCCAGTGGTTGCCCATCCACCTCCACATCAAACAGAAATTCCTCACCCCTGGCTTTAAAGCATTCAGTCACCCTGCCCCCTCCTTCCTCACCTTGCTACTCTCCTTCTACAGCCCAGCCCACACACTTCACTCCTTTAATGTTAACCTTCTCACTGTACTTCAATTTTGTCTACCTCATCGCGGAACTCTCGCCCACATCCTGCCTCTAGCCTGGAATGCCCTCCCTCTTCATATCCGGCAGAAAATTACTCTCCTTTTCTTCAAAGACGTTTTGAAGGCACCTCTCCTCCAAAAGGCCTACCCTGACTACATCCTCTTTTCCTTTTCCTTCCACTCCCTTCTACATCACCCTTACTTGCTCCCTTTATTCACCACCTCTGCTGCTCGCCCCAAAGAAGTTTTGTACATATCTGTAATTTATTTATTGATATTAATGTCTGTCTTCCCCTCTAGACTATAAGCTCATTGTGGGCAGGGAATGTATCTGTTATATTGTTATATTGTACTCTCCCAGTTGCTCTGTTTAGCGCTCAATAGATACAATTGACTGACTAATCAGTGATGTTTATGGAGCACTTACTTTGTGCAGAGCACTGTACTAAGCATCTAGGAATGTATAATACAATAGAGTTGGTATTGCCCACAAGAAGCTTACAGTCTACAGGGCGGGGACAGACATTAAAATAAATTACAAATAGGGGAAATAGTAGTAATAACAATAATAATGGTATTTGTTGAGTGCTTAACTATGTGTCAGGCACTGTACTAAGCGTTGGGGTTGATGCAAGCAAATCGGGTTGGACACAGTCCCCATCCCATGTGGGGCTCACAGTCTCAGTCCCCATTTTACAGATGAGTAACTGAGGCCCAGAGAAGTGAAGTGACTTGCCCAAGGTCACGCAGCAGACAAGTGGTCAAGCTGGGATTAGAACACATGACCTTCTGACTCCCAGACCAATGGTCTATCCACTACACCAGGCTGCTTCTCAGCATAGTAGAATGTAGTAGAATATAAGGATGTATGTACAAGTGCCATGAGGCTAAAGTGAGGATCATAGTCACAGCCAAGTGCATAGGTGAAGCAGAGGGAAAGGTGGTTGGGACCTAGCCAGGGCAGGCCTCTTGAAGATGTGATTTTTAAGAGGGTTTTGAAGGTGAGGAAAGGGGTGGACTGCCGTTTATAAAAGTAGACGGAATTTCAGGCCAGTGGGAGGACATGGGCAAGGACCTGGTGGAGGGATAGATGAGACTCAGGTACAGAAAATAGGTTGGCATTAGAGTGAAGTGTACAGACTGCGTTCTAGTAGAAGATCATCGAGGTACGGTAGGAGGCAGAGAGCCGATGGAGTGCTTCTGGCCTTCACTTTGTGGGCAGCGAGGTGGTGGGGAGGGAAAAGGGGGAATCTCCATTTCTAGTAGAGCCAGTCCAGGAGGACTGTAAGTTAGACTGTAAACTCCATCTAGACTGCAAGCTCCTTGAGGGCAGGGATCATGTCTACCAAAGGTTTAGTACTGTACTCTCCCAAAGGTCCAGCACAGAGTTCTGCATACAATAAGCACTCAGTAAATACCACCGACTGATGGACTGGTAGAGTACTGGGAACCCTCCGGATGGGAACCCGAGAGGGGCGCTAAACACTTAGGAGGACACAATACAACAGAGTTGGTAGATATGATATTAATAGGGATATGATTAGGGAACTTAGCTCAAGAGCAGCTGAGGAACAGAGAAATCTTCCAATTTTAGGTGGAAATGGACAGATTTCTCAAAACTGTGTACATGATGTTACTGCATTATGCTTTGTGCCTAGTGAAAGGCATAATAATAAGAATAATTGCAATGTCTCTTAAGCAGTTACTATAATGATAACTGTGATCTTTGTTGACCACTTACTGTGACAGTACTAGTGCTGGGGTTGATTCAGGATTATCAGGCTGGTCACAGTCCCTGTCCCATAGAGTGCTCAAAGGCTAAGAAGAAAGAACAGGTATTTCATTCCCATTTTACAGATGAGTAAACAGAGGCACAGAGAAGTGAAGTGACTTGTCCAAGGTCTCATAGGAGATGCATAGTGGATCCAGGATAAGGAAGCTGTGTGGCCTAGGGAAGCAGAGTGGCCCAATAATAATGTTGGTATTTGTTAAGCACTTACTATGTGCAGAACACTGTTCTAAGCGCTGGGGTAGATACAGGGTCATCAGGTTGTCCCACGTGAGGCTCACAGTTAATCCCCATTTTACAGATGAGGTAACTGAGGCACAGAGAAGTTAAGTGACTTGCCCACAGTCACACAGCTGACAAATGACAGAGCTGGGAGTCGAACCCATGACCTCTGACTCCGAAGCCCAGGCTCTTTCCACTGAGCCAAATCAATAAAGCACCGGCCTGGAAGCCGGAGGACCTGGATTCTAATCCCAGCTCCACCTCATGCCTGCCGTAAGACCTTGGGCAAATCACTTTACTTCTCTGTGCCCCAGTTTTCTCAACTACAGAACAGGAATTCAGTGCCTGTTTTCTCTCCTACTTAGTCTGTGAGCCCCATGTGGGACAGGGACTGGGTCTGATGTGATTAATTTATATCTACCCCAGACCTTGTAACCATGCTCAACATATAGTAGTCACTTAACAAATTCTTTTTTAAAAAAAAACCAAAAGGATTAGAACCCAGGACCTCTGACTTCGAAGCTCGGGCTCTCTCCTGTAAGACATGCTGCTTACTATGTGCCATGGGGGTAAATACAAGACAATCAGATAGCTGTGTCTGAGGCTGAAACACTGTAAGATAAAACCAATTTTTTCATGGGAAAAATATTGAAAATAGGGGATTGCTTGCTGAACCATGTACTTATACCCAACTTTTACCAAAATGACCCAGAACTGAGTGAACAGTCATAGGTGAGGACATATTTATATTAGCAGAACTTTCACAATTAGTGCAGCCTACTTTCACTTCATCAGGAATAAGCTGGATTGTCAAACTTCCCTGGTAACCAAAATAATAATAATAATAATAGTACTTGGTAAGTGCTTACTGTGTGACAAGCACCTTTCTAAGCACTAGGGTAGATACAAGTTAATCAGGTTGGACACTGTTCCTGTCCCACATAGGGCTCACACTATTAATCCCCGTTTTACAGATGAGGGAACTGAGACCCAGAGAACTAAAGTGTGTCCAAGGTCACAAAGCAGACATGTGGCAGAGCTGGGATTAGAACCCAGGTCCTTCTGACTTCCAAGCCCACGCCTTATCCACTGTAACAACCTGAAGAGCAAATAGATTTCCCCTTCTAGCTCCCCTCAGCCTCTCCTGCTCCCTGTCCTGCCTTCCACCCTCTTGAAACGTTATCCCCCATTCCCTCTCCCATTCTGAACAACCAGTCAACCAATGTAATTTGTTGAGCACTTACTGTGTGCCAAGAACTATACTAAGTGCTTAGGAGAGACCAATACAATGATAGACAGGGTTGTTTAAAGTGATTTGCTATTTTCCCCAAAGCTCTTTTGCACCTTCTTCCCCACATGGTCCACACCTCCCTGGCCTTGTGTCGCAGAGGCCATTAGTGTTGTAAAGTGGAAGGAGGAAGGAACATAGGACACAGAGTCGGGAGACTCGGGTTCTAGTACCAGCTCCACCACTGCCCTATTGCATGCCCTTGGGCAACCTAAATGGGGATTCGATACCCTCCACTGTTAAATATGTAAAATTGGGATATATTGGATGGTGAGCCCCATGTGGAGCAGGGTCTGGCTCCTATCTCAGAGCCTTGAATCTACTTCAGCACTAAGCACATCATAAGTGCTTGGTAAATGCCATAATAATAGTAATAATTATAATAGCATATGTGTTAGAAAACTGGAACAGTGTATAAATTTAGCAATGACGTAGGTGCTGTTTATCGTGACCTGAAGTACCGGAAGTTGAGGAATTCCCGTATATACTTTACTGTTCATCTAATTTTCCATTTTTTCACTTGTATCTGTAAACAACTTTGTCTCTCCCACAAGACTGTAGTTTCCTTGAGGTCAGGAATGGTGAGTTTTACTTATTTTGTACTCAGTACCATGCTCTGCACCCAGTATCTTGTGTGACCTTGGGCAAGCCACTTAACTTCTCTGTACCTCAATTATCTCTTCTGTAAAATGGGAATTAAGACTGTGAGCCCCATGTGGGACAATCTGATTACCTTGTATCTACCTCAGCATTTAGAACAGTGCCTGGCACATAGTAAGCACTTAGTGAATACAATAATAATAATAATGATAATACTATTGATTGATTGATCTTTATGGTGACCCATTTGGCAATCTTACTATCCCTTCCATCCATTGTCTCCAGCTCTGACTTCTATGCTATCAGTCAATTAATCATTTACATTTATTCAGCCCCTAAGGTGCACAGAGCCCCTACTAAGTACTTGGGAAAGTACAGTACAACAGAGTTGGCAGACACCTTCCATTCTCACAGTGAGCTGACAGTCTAGAGGGGGAGACAGGCATTAAATAAATACATTTTGGATAAATACATTGGGGCTAAGGGAGCGGTGACTAAAGGGAGAAAATCAAAGTTCAAGGGTGATGCAGGAGGGAGTGGGAGAAGAGGAAATGAGGGCTTAGTCAGGGAAGGCCTTTTGGAGGAGCTGTGCCTTCAATATAAGACTTTAAAGGTGGGGAGAGTGATAGTCTGTCAGATATGAAGAGGGAGAGCATTCCAGGACAGAGACAGGACGTGGACGAGAGGTCAGCGGTGAGATAGATGAGATGGAGGTACGGTGAGTATACTGGCATTAAAGAGTAGGCTGGGTTGTAGTAGGAGAGCAGAGAGGTAAGGTAGGAGGAGAAGAGGTGATTAAGTGTCTTAAAGCTGATGGTAAGGAGTTTCTGTTCTAAGTGGAGGGGGATGGGCAACCAATGGAGGTTCTTGAGAAGTGGGGAAACATGACCTGAACATTTTTGTAGAAAAAAGATCCGGGCAGCAGAGTGAAGTATGGACTGGAGTGGGGAGACACAGGAGACAAGGAGGTCAGCAAGGAGGCTGATTCAATAATCAAGACAGAATAGGATAAATGCTACGTTCAATCAGACTGAACCCTATGTTCAGTCAGACTTGGGTAGGATAATCAGACTGTAATGAATGAGGCTTTGAAGTCAAGATGGAGCTTGAAATTTTAAATTTTAACTGAAATGAAGTTTAATTTAAAATTTTAAAATTTTGAGCCTATTGTTGGATAAGGATTGTCTCTAACTGTTGCCGAATTGTACTTTCCAAGCGTTTAGTACAGTGTTCTGCACACAGTAAGTACTCAATAAATATGATTGAATGAATGAAAACCTCTCTCCCTCCATATAACCTGATCGCCTGCACATCAGCCTGCCTGCATGCTCGGAGCTCAAGTCCTCAAACTTACATCGGGGAGGCTGACCAGACGAAATCAATGACTCATGCTACAAAAATGGAAGTGCTAAAATGAACCTAAAAGATGCTGAATCAAAAGTCTCTTTCAGAAGCACACTTCAGCCTGCACCGCGGGTACAGGGGAAGTTCCAAAGCTTTTTATAGTTGTAACATGGAATAGTCACGTAATCATCTGCGTAAACTTTCAAACACTTGAATGGCATGTCACCATCTTACAATTTCACATGGAGTGAGATTTCCCACAATCTTCTATTTTCAGAACATATAAGTAGAAATCCACTGGACTGGAAACATTATTCTATTAATGTCTGTCTGCCCCTCTAGACTGTAAGCTCATTATGGGCAGATAACTTGCCTGCTAATTCTGCTGTATTGCACACTTCCAAGCACTTAGTAGAGTGCTTGGCAAATAGTAAGCGCTCAATAAATACCAATGATTGATCAATTAACTAAATTTTACTCTATTAAAACTAAATTTAATTTTTACAAGAGTTATTTTTTCCATCAGCATATCTTTTCCTTAACAATAATCTTTTCCTTAACAATAACAAACTCCAAGGAATTGGGGAAAATTTTTTTCATTACTACAGACGAATCTCTCCTTCCCATTTGGAGCCCTAGTTGACAGCAGTTGACCTTTTCCCTTTTTTAGGAAAGCACGTTGGACTATTGGCTGGTGGGGAATGCCAAGAATAAGGTTAGGCCCCACATAATCTATCCCACAGATTAAGAGAGAAGTTTAACTCGGGATATAAAAGCCTCCCAGCAAGACCGCAATAGTCTCCCAGCCTCCCGCAAAACCGAGATCCATGTTTCTTCAAGTCATTGTGTCTCTAGCTGCCAGAGAAATCCAAGCAACACATTCACAGCTTAAACCTGTTTCCTGCTCTTGACAGAAGCATTTTGCTTATGCCAACAGCCACCCCACGATCTCGAAGAACATAAGGGGAAAGGACAGGGCCCAGGCAAATTGTCCCTCTTTTTGAAAGTATTAATTCGCCTCCGGGGCATGATGCTGTACTTTCTTTTCTTAATAAACTTTGGAGAAGGCTGTCATCAATTATTTAAGCTTTCCGACTCTCAGACTCAGTTTAGCTGCCCTGAGACACTTGAAAGAAAGTAAAGGAGAAAGTGATGCAGCTAGGTGGCTTCCATGCTCTTGGGCGGGCCATGGTTTATGCTTAGGGTTCAGAATTGCTGGTGATTTGGCCACAGCTGAAAGGGAAGGCTGGATCCTTTGTTTTGCACCTGCCCGGGAAAGTTTCAGCTTAATCAAAAGTTACAGTTGATGCGGACTGGTTTTTGTAAATGGGTTTTTTCTCCACAATAATGAGTATACATTGGTTCTTGAAATAAATGCTGCCTTGTTTTTGCTTTTGTTTGTTTTTTATGGTATTTGTCAAGTGCTTACTATGTGCCAGGCACTGAGCTAAGCACTGAGTAGATATTATTTCTTATTTATTTATTTGTGGTATTTGTTAAGCATTTTCTATGTCCTGGTCACTGTTCTAAATGCTGGGGTAGATACAAGTTAATCAGGTTGGATGCAGGTCCACATCTCACATGGGGCTCACAGTCTTCATCTCTTTTTTAAAGATGAGGGAACTGAGGCACAGAGAAGTGAAGTGACTTGCCCAAGGTCACAAAGCAGACAGGTGGCAGGCCCGGGATTAGCACCCAGGTCCTCCAGACTCCCAGACCAGGTCTCTGTGGGTCTTTTTGTAGAACTGAAAAGAATCCCCCTTCCTGGTGACCCCCCGAGAGGACTCCTGAACGTGGGCGCTTGTGCAGGCAGGGAACTCGTTTACCAACATTTTTATATTGCACTCTCCCGAGAGCTTAGTTCAGTGCTCTGCACACAGTAAGTGCTCAATAAAAAAGGGAAGCAGCATGGCCTAGTGGATAAAGCATGGATCTGGGAATCAGAGGTACTGCGTTCCAATTTCTAGTCTGCCATTTGTCTGCCCTGTGACTTTGGGCAAGTCAAATCAATTGTGAGAGCCGTCTACGGGACAGGGACTGGGTCCAACCTGATTATCTTCTATCTACCCCAGAGCTTAGCACAATGCCAGACACATAATAAGGACTTAACAAATGTCATTAAAAAAATAAAGTAAACTTGCGATTCTCTTGTCTCTGCCGGCTACGGTCCTGCTGGGGCCCTAAGTGCGAGGAGTGAGGAGGCAGGTAGAGATGCAGCCCCCATGGCAAAGTGTGGTGGAGAATTTTCCGTGTAAAATCCATTCATGGCCAAAGCAGCTGCAGCAGAGTTTTGACGCGGGGCCACGAGGCCATAGGCAAGCAGGTTGTTACTGGCACTGCAGAGTTTGGATGCCGGGAACACCAAACTGGGAAGCCGTGGGAACTCCCGATGGGGAGCCACCCCAGGAAATTAAATTAATTCATTCATTCAATCGTATTTACTGAGTGCTTATTGTGTGTAGAGCGCTGTACTAAGCGTTTGGAAGAGTACAATATAACAATTAACAGACACATTCCCTGCCCACAGCAAGCTTACATCTTCGTTCAGGAAAGATTGCTAAATATTCCTGGCTCAGTTATCAAAATAGGCATAAATTTGCTATTTAGGGAGAGGAAAAAGAGGGAGAAAAAGGCAGAGAAACACAGAGAGACCAAAATAGCAGGAGAGAAATAGAGGAAGAGTCAGAGAGAGAGATGGTCCACCTCCCTGAGTGGCCACAGTGTGCTGGGTTCTGAGCAGTCAATACTGGGCAAAGTAGCTAACTTGTGAGAGCTCTTCAGGGCCTTCTGAATATATTTTGCTCTTGCTCTACTGGTTTCCATGGCAACGTGGTTGTTCCCATGGCGAAACAAAAGATGAATACTTGGAGGACAAAAAGTGGAGCCTGAAGATTTAAAACTTCACTCTGAGGATTCTGTTTCTCAGGGAGAGCTGTGGAAGCAATGAGAAGAGAACAAAGGCAGAAAAATATATGCTTACAATCCAACCTGAAGATAACTATTTGCTGTGTAAATTTGAGGCTTTCTTTTGATTAGCTGATTAGAACAGCCATTCTATTGCCATCAGCAGCTTCTTTAAACAGTGTTGATTTTTTTTTTCTTTCCAAAATAATTTTCAAGGCTCATTAATAGCCGTTTGGTAGAGATATATTTGTTTTGGAATCTCCATGACTCAAAAGTCTAGCAGTAACTTCCCTTTATACAGTTTAGTAAATAACACAAATCTCCATAAAGGTCCCAATGCGTTTGACAAAGTCAGTGTTTCTGAACAATAGCCTAAGGATGAGAGAAGAAGGATCAGAAATAACAAGTTCTTATCCTTGCTTCAAAAGAATATGCTGAATGTTCTTGCGATGGCCCGAGGGAGAGCAAGCCCGACAGGTCAAACCCGACAGGTCAAACCCGACTGGTACTTGCTGAGCACACTCAGAGAAACTCCTTTGTGCAAGATCTGCACAATTGTGCTTCCACAGCAGCTGGCTCTCTGCAGTCATTCAATTCACGTTAGCTGAATTGAGGTCCAAGCACGGAGGCCTTGCTTGGCTCCTTCAACTATTACATTTTTCTCCTAGATGGGACCTCCAGATCATTTTCCCAAATGGCTCATCCATTCTCTCTTTTCCTCTGGATGATTTTCCTCTTTAATTTAAGCTGCATTTTCATTCCAACTGTAAACATGTGTTTTTTGAATATCACTAACGGGATTATTGTGCTTCACAAGGGTGAGCTTTTCCTTCAGACCGTAAGATCCTTGTGGGCAGGGAAGATTTCTACTAAATCTGTTTTAATTTCTGAATCTGAATCTACTAAATCTGAATTACTTTCAGTGATTCTGGCTGATACTGTTGAAAATACCCAGGAATTTGATGTGTTCCCCCAACCCACATACTGTTGAAAATACCCAGGAATTTGATGTGTTCCCCCAACCCACATGATGTGTTCCAAAGTTTCCAGTACAAGATGCATAACCAATACTAGAAACTGAGGAGGGTCAAAAGGGTATTATGATGCTGCTGCTTTGGGGAGCAGCACAAAAGGATCACAGTGAGAAAGTCTGATTGAGACATAAAAAGTGAATATGAAATGGAGTAGAAGTAATTACAAATGTATATGGATGGAAATTTCACATGTGGAAAGAAGAAAAATTGTAAAAGTAGGGCAGAAACAGAATGCAACCAATTAGGAACATGCCAGTTCCAAGAGACAAGGAAGAGTTATAGGAGTATTTAACTGGCTTAACTTAGTTGAGAAGAATAAAGCAATAAGTTTATGTAAAAAAATTTCAGTGGTGTTGGAAAGAATATCAGCAAAGAAAGCTCGATAGATACAACTTGTTGAAGAGGATTGCCACTAAGGAATTTTGACACAAATCAAAAAACCTAAGTCTCAGGAGAGGCTTTTATATGGTATTTGTTAAGCACTTATTCTGTGCCAGGCACTGTACTAAGCACTGGGCTAGATACAAGCTTAACAGGTAGGACTCGGTCCCTGTGCCATAAAGCATTTGCAGTCTTAATTCCCATTTTACCAATTAGGTAACTGAGGCACAGAGAAGTTAAGTGACTTCCCCAAGGTCATCCAGCAGACAAGTGGCAGAGTCAGGATTAGAACATAGGTCCTCTCACTCAGAAAGGCTTCAAAGGAAGAAAAAAGTCTGGACCAAAACTCATAAAGAAACATGGGTCTGAGCATATGTGACCTTAAGGAAGTCACTTAACTTCTCTATGCCTCAGTTTCCTCATCTGAAAAATAAGGATTCAATGTTTGCGCTCCCTCCTACTTAGACTCCGAGCCCCCTGTGGGACAGGGACTGTATCCACCCCGATTAACTTGCATCAGTGAGGATCAGAATATGAGAAAACCTCAGTCGGAAGTGGGAATTTAACTCCTTGAGGCCAGTGATCCCATTCACAGAGTGGACTACATTCTGGTACAGTGTCTTACACAGACTAAGTTCTCAACAAATACTATTGACTGGTTGGTTGGTTGGTTGACTGGTTTGGATGTCATAGGAAAATGTATGTTTTATGGGAAGTGGACTGGCTTAGTGGAAAGAGCACGGCGCTGGGAGTCAAAGGACCTGATTTCTAACCCCAGCTCTGCCACTTTCCTGCTGTGTGACCATGGGCAAGTCAATTAACTTCTCTGTGCCTCTATTTCCTCATTTGTAAAATAAGGAATACCTGCTATCCCTCCTATTTAAACTGTGAGCTCCATGTGGGATAGGGACTGTGTTAAACCTGATCATCCTGTACTGACCCCAGAGCTTGGATAGCACTTGTCAAACCACAATTACTGATGGATGACACCTCAGACTTCTCTGAAATTGCTCTATGAAATTATACAACAACCTCAAATAAAGTCATCTGAACTGAGACTATTCCATTTCAAAATAGTTGGAGGTCAAGTTCCAACTTTCCAAACAATTGATACCTCCGCTGGTAACCAAAACAGAGGGCAGGCAATGATTGATCCACAGGTACTTTTACCCTGGGCTGATTTGGAAGGACGACTCTCAGCAAACGTCTGACTGGGAAACAACTCCATGAGACAGTGCTCTGCACGCAGTAAGCGCTCAATAAATATGATTAAATGAATTAATGAACCCCTCTGCCAAGAACAAAGACAGTGGCAATGCCAGACCCAGCCAGCCCATGTTCTGAGCAATGACCTTTCTCACCTTCATTCAGGGCAGTCATCAGAAGAGGTTTTACATAGGCATTGCACCTGTGGATAGTGGGAAGAAGCCTGATGTAGAAGATTTACCACAAGACTGGGAGTCAGGAGACTTGAGTTTTAACCTCAGCTTCCGCCATTGACCTGCAGTAACCTTGGACAAGTCACTTTAGCTCTCTAGCTCTCTTTGCCTCAGTTTCCTCATCCATAAAATGGGAATTCAATCCCTGCTTAGACTGTGAGCCCCATGTGTGACAGAGACTGTGTCTGATCTGATTATATTGCATCTACCATAGTGCTTGGCAAATAGCAGGTGTTTAGCAAATACCACAATCAGGATTATATTATTCATTCAAATGTATTTATTGAGTGCTAACTGTGTGCAAAGCACTGTACCAAGTTATTGGAAAGTACACTATAACAACAAACAGATGCATTCCCTGTCCACAACGAGTCCACAGTCTAGATATTGAAGAAGTTGGGTAGAAAAATTGAATCTCAAAAAGATAGAAAGCCATTTTCTGCCCCAAGTCAGCCAGGAAGACAAGAGAAGGGAAATTGTACTTCCTCTGAAGTTCCCTGCGGGAACACTATTGCCAAGAGAGATGCTCACTATCAATATGCAAAGAGTTGACAATTAGAAGAGGTTCAGTGATGGAAGTGCTGGGTGTGGATAGTGAAAGAGTGGGAAATAGAAGTAAAATGAAATAAACCACTAACACGCCCAGTGTGAACACAAAGACAATATCACACTCTTCTCCATGGCACCCAGGAGACCTGGGGCAGGGAACTTATACTTTCCCAGAAGCTGCCCTTCACCCCCTTCCCTCTCTTGGGCAAAGCCAGAGGAAGGACTCGGAAGTTGAAAATACAAGCAACCTCAGAGAGGTAATGGCTCACCCAGCTCCCTGCTCCCCCAGTGCCCAGCTTCGGAGAGCAAAGATTTAATTAGAGAAGCAGTGTGGCCTAGTATATAGAGCCTGGGAGCCTGGGAGTCAGAAGGACCAGGGTCCTAAGCCTGACTTCACCACTTGTCTGCCGTATGACCCTGAGCAAGTCACTTCACTTACCTGCACCTCAGTTTTCTCATGTGTAATATGGGGATTAAGGCTTTAAACCCTGTGTGGGCCAGGGATTTTGTCCAACCTGATTATTTTATGTCTACTCCAGTGCTTAGAATAGTGACTAGCATACAGTAAAAGCTTAACAAATACCCCAATTATGACTATTATTATTAAATAATGGACCACAATTTAGTAACACTGAATTTCAGAAATTTGAATTTGTGTACCTTTAGTTAAGTGGTTCAGCAGAAAGAGGGGATAAAATAATCTAAGGATTATTTGCAAAAAATCCTGGGAAGGCAGTATTGTCTAGTGGAAAGGCAGAATGGGAAGAATCAGAAATCCAGGCCCAGATCTACCACTGAATTGTGGTGTGACTTTGGGCAGATCTCTTATCCTCACAGGGTCTCAGTTTCCATATCTGAAAAATGGGAATCAAAGTTCCCGTCTCTCCGGGGTGTTGGGGGATAACATGAGATCATTAATATGAGATCATTTAAGGAAAATGAAAGGAGATATACCAATATAAGGTATTACAGTAATTCGGGAGAGGATTGTCATGTATCATTAACCAAGCGATCACATTTTTAACAATAGGATGGCCCCACGAAGAATAATCATTTGGAAGGAGAGTCGGAACTGAATGGCCAACTCATTTGAAATGAAACCATTAAGGGAGAGAAAATTTAATAGAGACAGGATGTCAAGAAAAGGGAAAAAAAGGATGTATTTTGATGAATATTCTCACATTCAACCTAAATTTAAAAAGAATGATAGAGTTAGGTGAAATGACAGAAAACCTTGGGAAAGTGCTATATTCAGGAAGAGACCGAAAGAGGTTGAATGGAAGAAACAGAACTACCAGAGGATAAGGAAACATTTCCAACCACTTTCCACTGAGAAGACTATAACACCTAATGAAAGCAAAAGTGTTCTACATAAAAATGAATTCCAAAGAAATGAACGGGGTGATCATACACATTGCTGGAATAAAGAAAACATGAGGAATAATAAGAGAGTGTAGCAAAAGTGAAGAAGACAGAGGTCAGTGCTCTGAGGAGGAAATCTGAAAGTCTGTTTCAAATTGACTTCAAGAGTGTAAACAAGATGTTAATTACATTTAAATCTTATGCAAGTATTAGAACATGAAATAATCTTAACACACATTGATGGGAGAGAAAATTCCCAAGACAGGAAGTTCTGTGAAGAACCATCAAAAGCAGCAGAAGAGAGACAAACTAAACTAAAGAATAAATAAGCTATTTACCGTTAGATGGAAAAGGTAGTTAGCAATTTGATAGAAATGGAAGAGTCAGAAAATTAATGCATCCTGATTCTCCTGTACTTGCTCTCTTTCCCTGGAAATCTTTTCTTCTGGGTCCATTTTGCTTAGAAATTTAGGTTACTTAAAACTGAACAGCAGTTGTTTAGAAAATAAAAAACCAACATGGGATCATTTTTTTTTATTGCCCAATGATTTTTCACAACTCCTATCACTGTTTTCATTACAATTTTTGGCAGGTTATTTACTTGTTTCTCCCAAAGAAACCCTTTTGTGTTTTCATTCTCTGGATAAGGAAAGAAACTTGGAACTCGAGACATTACTTTTTTTCCTTTCGTTGCCTAGAAGAAAAGAAAAAGTTTTTTCAAAGGACAAAGGTGTCCAAGGTAAGATATCCCAGTCTCCTTCAAATCAACCATCTCCCTCAAATCAAATGCAGTGGGCCTAACTCAGCACTCTCAGTCTGTCACTATTCCTCTACTGTTTATCTGACTGGAAAAATGAACAACTTCACAAGGAATGCATAGCTCCCTTCCCTGAAGGGCCTGGGCTCTGAAGTGGTTTGGAATTCCAACTTTCACACACAGTGGAAAAAACAAGGGACCCAGGTTCGAGTTACATTTCTGCCACGAGCTTGTTGTGTGACCTTAGACAACACTTAGCCTCTGCGCCTCAATTTCCCAATCTTTAAATTGGGAATAAAATAGATTGTGAACTCTCTGTGGGACAGAGACTATGTCCAATATGATAATCTAATACCCACCCCACTGTGGGACTGGGTCTGTTGTAGTGTTATATTGTACTCTCCCAAGTACTTAGTAGAGTGCTCTGCACACAGTAAATGCTCAATAAATATGATTTATTGATATATAAGAACTTACTAAATATTATTTTTTACCCCATTAATTATCTTAAAACTTATTAGTAATAATAATAATAGTTGAAATCCCCTTGTGGGCAGAAGTCATCTCTAGCAAATGTACTGTACTCTCCCAAGTACTCAGTTCAGCATTCTGCACATAGTAAGCAGTCAATGAAAGTCATTGAATAATAATGATGATAATCGTAAGAATAATATTTCTTAAATGCTTGCCATGCACCAATCAATATGTTAAGCATTTGGATACATAAAAATCAGCAGATTGGCATAAATCTGGTCCCACACAATAATAATAATAATAATAATGTTGGTATTTGTTAAGCGCTTACTAGGTGCCAAGCACTGTTCTAAGTGCTGGGGGAGATACACGGTAATCAGGTTGTCCCACGTGGGGCTCACACACTTTTAATCCCCATTTTACAGATGAGGGAACTGAGGCACAGAGAAGTTAAGTGACTTGCCCACAGTCACACAGCTGACAAGTGGCCGAGCCGGAAGTCGAACTCATGATCTCTGACTCCGAAGCCCAGGCTCTTTCCACTGAGCCATGCTGCTTCTCCTAGGACTCATAGTCGAAATCATTGAGGGAAGCAGTGAGATAACCATAAATGCAGATAACTGAAGAAAATTAGGCTTGTGCCATTTGAGGTGACAGTCAAATCAAAATGCCCAAAGCCCACATTCCCAGATTTTCTGACCTCTCCCACAGAACATAGGTGACAAGGGAAAGGAGCCTGCTGCCTCTCCTAACAGATAGGTAGGTTGTCATGAAACACAGTTGTCAGCTGAGCCAGGTGGTAAATCCAGCTCTTTCCCTCCACCCCCATACCCCCTCCCCAACACACATACAAATACACTCACACCTGGTTGTTGTCTGAAGCCCTGGACTCACTCCAATCAGGGGAAGTGAGAGTACCCATGTCTGGCTCAAGTAACATAACCAGTTGGTTTGATTACTGACATTCGATTAATAAACCATTCCACCAGAGATGAAAGAGTTATGCCCTAGTCAACAGGTGAAGGAAGACCCAACTGAAACAATGTGCTTAAAGTCAAATGAAATAATAAACCAATACCTAGCAACTATCAGTGCAGGCATTCTTAATCGATGGCATTTACTGGGCGCTTACTGTATGCAAAGCATTGTACTAAGCACTTGGGGGGATATAATACAGTTGAGTTGGTAGACAGGTTTCCCATCCATGAAGAGCTCACAGTCTAGCATCATTCCCTTAATTTTGGAAAACAAAGGACTTTGTTGATGCTATTGTTGAAGGCCACTCACGAGGGGTGTGAAATAGGGATTTCAAAAATATTACAAAATCTGATTAGAGCTATTTAAAACCACCTCGTGTTTCCCCTTTCTAAAACTGCAAAAGGCGCATAATAAATGTGCTCATAAACTTTCATTTGAGAAAGTGCTGAGAGAGAGACAAGACAAGTCAGAGTGACTGCAGCCAGAAGATCTTAGCCTCTGGAAGATGTTGTAACAAGTAGCTGGATACTTGACGTTTATCTTCCCTTATCCTCGCCAATTCTCTCTCTGGGGTTCCCAATCTCATAATGGATATTTGGGCATTTTTGACAATTTTATCACATAACGTAAGTACTAAATATGGCACTGTTTCACTAGAAATGGTTCGCCTCACTTTGCATGGAGTTTGCCTTGACAAAGAAAATGATTATGTAAGTGATAGGAATGATTTAATCTGGGATTAAATTTCACCGAAACGAACTTTCGCGGATTGGTTAAACAGGGTTCGTAATCAGATTTGTCATGACATAAATCCTGTTGTGACTCTTTCACGAAATTCATGGATGTTTAGATGAGTTTCGAGCTACATTCTCCTTTGGCTCTTATCTGCAGAAATGGTGGATTTGGTAGGTTTCATAGAATTCCTCCCAGCTAGAGAATAGAATTTACACATAAAAACAGGACAAGGAATTCACACACATAGCTCTTGGCTGCCACCTAAAGGTTTTGAGCTTTGTTTCAAATGCGATCTATCGTCTAGAATTCCAAACTTCTTACCGGAATCTGGCAAATCGTCTACTAACACCTAGAGGATGTTGGTTGATAATTAGAAAACCCTCACGTGCTCTAAGGATGGCTGAGGGGCCAAGAGAGATCTAGCCCATGGAAGATCTAGTGGAAGAAGCTTCCATCAGTCAATCAATCAGTGGTATTTATTGAGTGCTAACTATGTGCAGAGCACTGAGAGGTCAGCAGATCTAGCTCCCACAGCTGATCTCTCAGCGGTTCTACTGGCTCTCCAAGTCCAAGTTCCCTAAAATGACTCTTTACAATTCCCTCTCCCCACCACATCCTTTGGTCACCTCTTTTTCTTTTTTTTAATGGTATTTTTTTAAGCACCCACTAGGTACCATTCACTGTTCTGAGCACTGGGGTAGACACAAGCTAAACAGGCTGGAACCAAACCATGTCCCACATGGGACTCACAGTCTATCCACAATTTAAAGATGAGGTAACTGAGGCAAGAGAAGTGAAGCGACGTGCCCAAACACACAACAGACAAGTGGCAGAGGTGGGATTGGAACCCAGGTCCTTCTGACTCTCAGACCCATGTTCTATCCACTAGGCCACACTGATTCTCTCTCACCTGTCTGGCTGTCCTCGCTGTGTTTCCTCAACCCTCACATCCACTGCCCATCCTCTGGGCCTCTTCTCGCTTCCTTTCAGGCTGTGCGGCATCAGGCATCACTTATCTCCCCAGCCACTACCTTCAGTTCTCTGGTTTTACTCTGGCAGCTTCATGGAACATGCATTTAGTTCAACACTCTGTTCATTGACACAAACAGCAATATCAAGCAGACAGTGTCAACTCAACCCCCAAAATAGTCTACTCATGAAAGTGCCTGATCCATCTAATGAGGTTAACCCTTATCTGCACAAAGGAACATTTTTTCTTAATCAAAACCCGGTATAACTTGAAAATAGTCCAATTTAGAACTATTCTTTAAACCCAGTAAAAGCATGAGAAGCCATGTAGCCTAGTGGATAGAGCATGGGCCTGGGACTCAGAGGACCTGGTTCTAGTCCCAACTCTTCCATTTGTCTGCTGTGTGACCTTGGCCAAGTCATTTCACTTCTCTGTGCCTCAGTTACCTCATCTGCAAAATAACGATTAGGTCCATGAGACCCATATGGGGTCTGTGTCCAGCCTGATTACCTTGTGTCTATCACAGTGCCTGGCACATAGTAAGCACTGAACAAGTGCCATAACTATTACTGTGACTCCACCAGTATTGCTTATGTGTTCTTATCCTTTGATCAAAATTCTCTTTTTTGGTTACCAGGTACGAAAATGTCCATGAATGAATTACATGGGGGGGTGGGGAGAGGGTTTCAGTAAGGACTCAACTTCCAGCCCTTTCACTTCTAGCATGTTCTCCCACATCTGGCTTTTATTACGGCAAAAGCTGATTGATAGTATTATTATTATATTCTGATTAAATAATAATAACCCTTCTCTCTTTGGGTTGAAAGAGTAAAACATATGAGGGTGCTCAATAAATGTTATTAGAAGAGGATGTTGAAGAAAAATGCTCTCCCGACCTTCGGTGTGATACTAGGCCTAAAGAAAATACCATTCACCAAGTATATATCCATGATCAGCGTGCTGATGAACTATAGCTTCATTTCTAGCAGCGGTGTCATTACAAATAAATAAGCAGAGGAAGATAACCTGTTTAGAGAATTTAAGTATCTCCTCCACTACTATAATCTGTTTCATTTGCCACATCTCAAATCCAGTGGAAGAACTAAACTACTCCTTGGAAGGCTTCTTCTTAATGAGTAAAATAACTTTAATCAATCAATGGTATTTATTAAGCACTTATACCGTGCAGAGTGCTGAACTAAGCTCTTAGGAGACTACAATAGAGTTGGTAGACACAATCCCTGAATTCAGGAAACTGATGGTTTAGTGGACTGTAAATTGAGCTTATTTTTTTTCGATCTGTATCTTGACTAACTACAGAAAAGGTAAGGAAGGGTTTACTTGAGAAAAGTTTTTCTCAGACATATTTATTTCCAACATACTTCAGCTGAGAAAAATAACAGCCAGGCCCTGGACACTTGCCAAATAGGAATCTCTTCAGAAAAACAATTAAATGTTTTATGATACTAAAGAGGGTAGTTGTGCCACAGACTACTTTATGAAAAAATTTAAGCAGCCTACACATAAAAGTACTTCTCATTGCTTTCCACTGTGCTTTCCTGACATGCCTGCACCTAAAGGGCTTTTTTTCCATTGCCTTTAAGGAAAAAAGTAAGGCAGATGGCTGTGTTTCTTTAATTTTTACTTTTAAAGTGAATTTGTAACACAAAATGCTGCTATAATAAATAAAATTGTGGTAAAAACTGTTGTTTATTGTACTTTCATTATACTTCCTCCCCTGGGCTCTTAGAACTGAGGGAGGGGGACGAATGATGTCACTGTAATCACATTACATCTGTGTCTCCACCTGTACAGCTGAAACTCAATTTTACATTTAAGAATCAGAGTGCTGGGAATCTAGGACACACAGGCACACTCTGCTCAGTGATTTATAAAGGTGCAACTTCTGAAGGTCTTGTTGCCTTGTAGTCTACCATCTCTACAGGAAAAAAAAGGAAAGAGAAACTTGATATGCAAAGTTGATTTGTTGTCTCATTAACCCTCATTAGTTTGACAAATGTGAAACAGATGTGTGCTCCACAAACCAGGATCTGCACATGACTTACAACATGTGGGCCTGATTCTGATTTCTAGTTTAAGCTGTGTGAAAACCACAAAGAAAAACTCAAGTTTTGTGACAACAGGTTGGGCCAGTGTGAGGTGTTCTGCAGAACACGGCTCACTTCTCCTTTGGCATGTACAAAGAAGTGACATGGCCTAATGGTTAGAACACAGGACTGAGAGTTAAAGGACCTGGGTTCTAATCCTGATTCCACCAACTGTCTGCTGTGTGACCTTGGGCAAGTCACTTAATTTCTGGGTGCGTCAGTTACCTCATCAGCAATATGGGGATTAAGACTGTGAGCCCCATGTGGGAGAGGGACTGTGTCCAACCTGGCGAACTTGTATTTATCCCAGCGCTTAGTACAGTGCCTGGCATGTAATAAGCACCTAACAAATACCATTAAAAAAAAATTTTGTCTGGGGGCGCCCCGCTGAACCAGGCAGTTCTGCAACACTGCGGAGCAATGTGGCCCTGTGGATAATAATAATGCTGGTATTTGTTAAGCGCTTACTATGTGCCGAGCACTGTTCTAAGCGCTGGGGTTGACACAGGGGAATCAGATTGTCCCACGTGGGGCTCACAGTCTTAATCCCCATTTTACAGATGAGGTAACTGAGGCACCGAGAATTTAAGTGACTTGCCCAAAGTCACACAGCTGACAAGTGGCCGAGCCGGGATTTGAACCCATGACCTCTGACTCCAAAGCCCGTGCTCTTTCCACTGAGCCACGCTGGACTGGGAGTTAGAAGCACCTGGGTTCTAATCCTGGCCCTGCCACTTGTCTTTTGTGTGTCCTTGGGCAAGTCATTAACTTCTCTGTGCCTTAGTTACCTCACCTGTAAAATGGGGATTAGGACTTGTGAGTGCTAAGAGCCTGGGCTTCGGAGTCAGAGATCATGGGTTCAACTCTCGGCTCTGCCATTTGTCAGGTATGTGACTGTGGGCAAGTCACTTAACTTCTCTGTGCCTCAGTTACCTCATCTGTAAAATGGGGACTAACTGTGAGCCTCACGTGGGACAACCCGATTACCCTGTATCTACCCCAGCGCTTAGAACAGTGCTCTGCACATAGTAAGCGCTTAACAAATACCAACATTATTATTATTATTATTATGTAGGACAGGGACTGTGTCCAAACTTTATAGCTACTCCAGCACTCAGTACAGTCCCTGGCACATAGTAAGCACTTAACAAATACCACAATTATCATTATTATTCTGGGACACAATGAGATAGTAAGATTTTTCCTTGTTCTACTGTGATGGATCAATCACTTATATTTATTGGGTGCTTACACAGTGCAGGGCACTGAACTAGGCACTTGAGAAAGTACAATATATTTGGTAGACAGTCGCTGCCCTAAAGGAGCTTACAATCTTGAAGAGACAGACATTTTAATGCATTTCAGTTAGGGGGAAGCAGGTGGGTCTTAGAACAGGTGCTGAGCTGGCAGGATGCATATCAAAGTATTTAAGGGATTTAGACCCAAGTACATAGACAACAAATAACGGAGAGGGAATCTTCTCTGCCTCTATCAATCAAGCAGTCAATCAATCATATTTGTTAAGTGCTTATTATGTGCAGAACACTGTTCAAAGCGCTTGGGAGAGTATCATACAACAGAGTTGGTATTCACGTTCCCTATCCAAAATAAGCTTACAGTAGGACAGGGGAGACAGACATTATATACAGAAATAAATTATGGACACCTACATAATAAACCAAAATGCAATGTTCATGTTCACAAGTGTACTTACTTGGTTCTCGTGTACGAGACCACCAGGCTTTTTAAAAAGTCATAAAAGCCGTCTTCCTCCAGATGGTGTCTCCCCTCGCAGCCTCAAATTTCTTTCAACGTTCTCGGGTACAAAGCAAGATATGTGAGATAGGCCAAAAAGATAAATGTTACTTGGAAATAAATTAAATTATACACTCACAAAATGGCAGATCTCTACAGATGGGATCTAAGCCACAGTGTATATACAATACCTGCACCCATAAATCAATTTTTGAAGGAGAAAAACAATTTATGATTTAAACAGGTGCTACAGCTGCTCCCAAGCTAAGTACTTTTGAAAACCTCTCATGAAATAATTGCAAATGTGTCCTCCTAGATTTTAAATAAATACACAGAAGCACGTATTCTCTAAATCCTAGGGTGGCGAGACAGCCCTAAATGCAAAGGGCTTCCCTTTTTGTTTGTCTTATGGTATCTGTTAAGTGCTTACTATGTGCCAAGCACTGTACTAAGCACTGGGGTAGATACAACCTAATCAGGTGGGACACCGTCCAGGTCCCACATGGGGCTCACGGTCTTAATCCCCATTTTACAGATGAGGTAACTGAGACACAAAGAAGTTAAATGACTTGCCCAAGGTCACACAGCAGACAAGTAGCAGAACTGGGAATAGAACCCTGGTCCTCTGACTCCCAGGCCTGGACTCTTTTCACTAGGCTATGCTGCTTCTCTTCCTTTATATCATTTCCAGGGCAAGAGTTTCTAGAATTCTCCTCCACCGGGAGAGGATACTTCATTGTTCTGCACTGGGTGTCACAAATCCACCCCGGCTCCCCTAAAGCAGAGGATCGATGAAGATAGAGCAGCCTGTGACCTGTACGCTCATAGATGAACTCAGGGAAATTCTACTACATCCTCAACTGTTAAGCCTTCATAAAAACCCAACAGAGATGCTGTGGAGCCCGATCCTTTTGAAAATTTCAATGAAGCAATCCTAAAATTTTCAATCATTTTGATTTTGAATATATAAATTTTGAATATATAAAATCATTGCCATATATATATAGATCATTTGTTAAGTCCTTACTATGTGACAGGCCCTGTACTAAGTGCTGGAGTAGATACAAGCTAATCAATTTGGACACAGTCCCTGTCCCACACGGGGCTCACAGTCTTAATCCCCAGTGCTTAGAACAGTGCTTGGAGCATAGTAAGCGCTTAACAAATACCATTATTATTTTTTTACAGATGAAGAAACTGAGGCACAGATAAGTTAAATGACTTTCCCAGGGTCACACAGCAGACTCATGGCACAGTCAGAATTAGAACTCAGATCCTTCAGACTCCCAGACCTGTGCCCTATCCAATAGGCCATGCTGCTTTTCTTTAGAAAATGAACTGGATTCTGACCTTTACTATGGTCCATTTCTCTAGTTAGGCCAGCAGAGGCTGGCTCTTTTCCCAAGTCTCACTCCCTGCTCTTGTTCATCTCCGTGCCACGTCAGCCCCCGTTCATGCTTCCCCTCTTGCCCCATAACCCCACAACTAAAATTTAATAAAAAGTGAAAAATAAAACCGGGGAAGTCCGTACTTTAGAAGGAAGGAAATCTAACAATCATGTAATAGGTTGTCAATCGGTAATAATAATTATAGTTTTTATTATGGCGTATTTTTACCAAGAAAACTCTGCGGATACACTCCCAAAATAGTTGCAGATAGAGGTGGGGCATTCTGGGAAGGATGCATGCATGGCGTCACTATGGACCAGACACGACTCAACAGCATAAGACAATAACAATTTGTTAAGTGCTTAGTATATGCCCAGCCTATTCTAAGCACTGCGGTAGGTACCAAGTTGTCAGTTTGGACACAGACCCTGTTCCACATGGGGTTCACCATCTAGGTAGGAGGGATTATGGTTGAATCCCCAGTTTCACGGATGAGGAAACTGAGACACAGAGAAATTAAGTGACTTGCCCGAGTTCACTCATAGCAGAGAAGCAGGGGAGTCGGAATTAAAATCCAGGTCTTCTGACTCCCAGGCTTTTGCTCTTTCCATTTGGCCACACTGCTTCTCCGGTACTGTTCCTGCGTGGCTTAGGCGCTCAAAGAGCGAGAAGGTGGGCGACGATATGTCACTGGGGGATGCGTACACAAAGGCCTTTCACACACAGTCTCATTTGTGGCTGAAGTGGCTATAGCATAGTAGTGATGCTATGTCACCAGATGGTTAGCGCCCGGGATCGGGGCGCTGCAGTCACTCGTACCCAAACGGGGTGAACGGGCTGCTCGCCACTTTCCTACCGTCCTGTTCTTTGACCCGTTCTCTCGGAGTCTTTCGTCTCTTCATCAGCTAAACGAACCCTTCCTAATTTGTCTACTTTTTGTCGATAACACAGGCACAGATAAGTTAAATGACTTGCTCAAGGTCACAAGGTGGCAAGTGGCAAAGTCAGGATTAGAATTCAGGTCCTTTGACTCTCAACTCCAAACTCTTTCCACTAAGCCATGCTGCTTCTCAAGATGCCACATACTTTGGCCTGATTTCCTTATTGCCTCCTTGAGGGAGGTGGAGCAGGAGAGACCTTTTTTTCCAAGCCAGGAGAACTATCTTTAGACTTTCGTAAGCATCATAGTAGGTGGTTGATTACCTTGCTAATTTTAAAGCTGCCCAAATGTCTCTGTGTTTCCAGGGGACAACAGATATTGTGGAATTCTCCCCCGATTAGACTGTAAGCATGTCTGTCTCTATCTGTTGCCGATTTGTACATTCCAAGTGCTTAGTACAGTGCTCTGCACACAGTAAGCACACAATAAATACTACTGAATGAATGAATGAATGGTTGCCTTGGTAGCCGCTGTAATAATAATAATGTTGGTATTTGTTAAGCGCTTACTATGTGCAGAGCACTGTTCTAAGCGCTGGGGTAGATACAGGGTCATCAGGTTGTCCCACGTGAGGCTCACAGTTAATCCCCATTTTACAGATGAGGGAACTGAGGCCCAGAGAAGTGAAGTGACTTGCCCACAGTCACACAGCTGACAAGTGGCAGAGCCGGGAGTCGAACCCATGACCTCTGACTCCGAAGCCCAGGCTCTTTCCACTGAGCCACGCTGCTTCCCGACACTGTTCTAAATGCTGGGGTACATACAAGGTAATCAGGTTGGACACAGTCCCTGTCCCATCCACTGTGGGATGGTTCCACAGGTGAGAGTCAGATGGCAGGACATCCAGGTGTCTGAAGCCAAGTCATGGAGAGGACAAGTGAGTTACCTGGGCTATGGGTCCGGGAGACAGTAAGGTACCCACCACCCCCTCTCCTGTCTGGTTCGCCCGGGCAACTGGATCTGTAGCCTTGAAGCACTTCATATTCGCCCCACCCTCAGGCCCGCAGCACTTATCTCCTTATCTATAATTTATTTAGATATGTCTCCACCTCTTGACTCTAAGCTCCTGGCGGCCAGGGAACATGTCTACCGACTCTGTGACCCTGGCCAAGTCACTTCACTTCTCTTGCCTCCGTTACCTCATCTGTAAAATGGGGATTAGGAGAGTGAGCCCCAAGCGGGACAGGGACTGTCTCCAGCCCAATTTTCTTGCATCCACCCCAGTGCTTAGTACAGTGCCTGACATACAGTGAGCACTTAACAAATACCACAATTATTAAGTCTGTCAAATTGTTGTCTTCCTAGCACTTGGTTCAGTGCTCTGCACACAGTTAGTGCTCAATAAATATCACTCATTGACTGAGTATTGGCTTTCAGAGTTTCTCTATAACTCGGAGGTGACCTCTTCTCTGCTACCCCCCACACACACATCGCCCCCACCCCCTCAACACAAACACACACATCATTCCCTACTGTGCCTCAGTTTTTGTTTTTTTTTCCGGTACTTTGGTGAGATTAGTCATTATCCCTGGAGAAATAGTCCTGCATACCTGGAATAACTTTCTTAGGGAAGCAATGGAGCTTTGGATACTTCACAGAAGGAATGCTGGTGAATTTTGTTGAGGGAATTTCCAATGATCTTTAGCTGATTTATTTTTTACATTTTTAGTAATTTATGGTGGCTCCAGCCAGGTAACAATTTAAGTGACAGAATTGCTCTTTAAAAGAAGCAATCACCGGTGTTTATTGAGTGCTTATTATGTGCAGAGGACTGTACTAAGTGCTTGGGAGAGTACCATAAAACTGAAT
The DNA here is from genome assembly GCF_004115215.2 of Ornithorhynchus anatinus. NCBI lineage: Eukaryota > Metazoa > Chordata > Mammalia > Monotremata > Ornithorhynchidae > Ornithorhynchus > Ornithorhynchus anatinus. The sequence goes on along the minus strand of NC_041735.1, from coordinate 60,222,280 downwards.
TAGCAGAGATGTTCCCTGCCTATAAGGAGCTTACAGTCTAGAGGGAAGACACTAGAAAGTGCCTTCCAAGTTAAGATTTGAAGAGCTCCAACTGAGGAGGAATGTTGCAAATAGTTCCTGTGTAGTGATGAAATGTCATGCATATTTTTCAAGGTGAAATGTGTAGCCACTTTGAGGGGTGAGGGAGGGAGAGGAATGGCAGTTTGCCAACAGTAAAAATTGCATGTGAATTTGATTAGAATAATTTGAATTCCATAGTGACCTCACTCTCCAGAGACAGCTTGAGCCTGAGAAAATAGTAAGGGAAGGTTTTCATCCTTAGGCTGTTACTGAAATTCAGAAAGGTCCTTAACTGCCGAATTAGGGACAGATCTTTCCACATACCACAGTGGTTCGGCAGATGAAGTTTCTCAATGGTGAAATGTTGTCTCTAGATTGTCCGCTTAAACCTCTATCTGGGGAGGAATAGCAGCAGAATCAGAACTGCTTAGATTTCTGTACATACAGTGCCACGCAGGAAGACACAAAACATTAAAAATATATTACGGTTTTGTTTATCCTTCCAAATAGCAGATATGAAACAGCTGCAATTTAAACACATTCGAATTTCAATTCAAGTAACGTATTGGGCTTGATATCTGTCTCCTCTAGAGTTTTGCAGAGCTTTCATTCGGATATAGGACAAAATGTGATAAGATGACTTCAGTCTAAAAAGATTGCAGGCCAATTTTTTGTCACAGTTCAACAGTTTAGACTCCAAAAGATATGTGAAACTAAAATATAATAAGGATGTTAAGTTCATGAGCTTCAATATAAATCTATCATTGGTATTTATTGCCTGTTTATTTTTTAAATAACGCTGGTATTTGACAAGTGTTCCTACTATATACCAAGCATTGTACTAGGTGCTGGGGTAGATACAAGATAATGAGGTCAGACAGTCCCCGTCCTCCTAAACACACTGAGTCGACCAGAATCTAAATCACAGATGGTCAGAGACTACCTTTTCAATACCTAGTGAGTCTTTCTCACTAGTAATCCACATGGAAGAAAAGAAAATGTCCACAATTTCATAACGCCTCTATGACGTCACTTAATTTTTCCTATATCTAGCTTGTTTTCTCTTTAGAGAAGATAATTTTCCCTCGGTTTCAGGAACTGATTATAGTGTTTGTGGATTACACGCTCCTTCTGACTTACCTTTCTTCTTCTGCCTACCTGTCTTTTGGCGTTTTTAAATCTGCACCTCCAATAGCACAGTTAGGCAGAGTTCAGGGGATTTGCACTGGGCGCATCTAGTGCTTGGCACATAGTTAGCTCTTTACAAGTGCCATTATCATTATTATGCTTACTATTGTTATTGTTATTACCGAGATGAAGGGTAATAGAAAGGAAGAAAAATACACCTAAATCCAATTCGGTTGAATTGCCAGCATTTGCAGGAGCTGATAGGGGTGAAAATTGGAAGAAAAAGCTGGCAGATGATTTGCAGATTACCCGTGGGATTCATTTTTCCACATCTCTCACTTCTTTTCCCCTTTTCTCTCCTGTTTCTCCCTCTTTTTCTTCCTCACTTTCCATTATAAAAGTAGATTAAAGACTAATTTTCAATATGAGAAAGCATCCAGCAGGCAAAACGAATCCAAACTTAATTTTCCAAAACCTTTCTGGGACAGTTAGAGCTTTGCCAAATCTCTGATGGAAAGAAAATATCTTTCATCACAAACAGGACAGAGCTTACAGGAAAAGGGATGGACTCTGGTAATTGATGACCTGGATTGGAAGTTGTAATCTTGTTTTTCCACTGATTTACAGGACTCACCTCAAAAGTTTTCCAGATAAACCAAATGGTTCCTAACTGCCCAGATGGAGACTATTGGGATAACTCCCCCGTGAATAATTTTTTCTACCCACTGCCATAATTCCCAGAGGCAAGTCATTTAACCTCGATCTTGGACTCTCCATCTGGCGATTTTAACATCATCTTATTGTTTAACAACTTCTTAAGAGAACCCTGGAGAGGGTGTTGAACTTCTCTAGTGATGGTTCCTCAGATTTGAAGATCGAGTTTCACAAGTAAACCCGAACAACATAATGTTGTTTTTATCCCAAAGGAGCTTACAAATGTAACTGGAACAGAATCACGAAGCTCACTTTGTTCTCCTTTGGAACCCAGCTGCTTGAGGAGGTCATAGAGGAATAAGACACCATACAGAAACGCTGCATGAAGTGGTGAACACCTTATCTGACTGAACTGTGATACATGGGTTTCATCAAAATTAAGCTGGGTCACACCTGCCCCAGAGATCACATTTAATACAGTTTTTCTCTTCCTGGTTTAACTCACAATCCAGCCTCAACAAATATAAAAGGGTCCAACACTTCTTCCCTCTTGGGGGGGGGGGGGTGTGGGGGGTGTGGGGTGTGTGTGTGTGTGTGTGTGTGTGTGTGTGAGAGAGAGAGAGAGAAATCTAGTGTTCTAGTACCTACTTGAACATTTGCCTGCTGTGTGACCTTGGGCAGATCATTCAACTTCTTTGTGCCTCCATTTTCCCATTTGTAAAATGGGGATTAAATGCCTATTCCGTCTCCTCCTTTGGACTGTGAGCTTCCTGTGGGTTAGGTACTGACTGATCCGATTGCATTGTTTCCTAATTCTATTGTGCTATATGCTGAGCACATGACAAGCGCTTAACAAATCCCATGATTATAATTGTAATTGCTCTTAGTATCATCGTTATTATTATTATTATTATCATCATTATTATCCCATGCCTCTTTAGGAACCAGATCAATCAAGATCTGCACGTAGGCCTACAGAGACTCTCTCCCCTTCTCCGGCTCCATCACCCGATAAAAGAGGATCGATGCGAGTCTTGGGTCTGGAAAGAAAAAATAAGAATGACATTAAGGCTGTGTTGGGATCCTGATGGAAAGCGCATGCCCCCGCAAAGCCAAAGAAGAAGGACACTAGGCGTTGCAGGCTGGTGCTCACGCATGGCTCATGCAAGAGGCAAAAAAATCACATGGGCACGTGGATTTCCCGCCCGGGTTTGGGATGGGCCATGTGTCCACCGTGTGACCTTGGGCAAGTCACTTCATTCCTCTGTGCCTCAGTTATCTCATCTGTATAACAGGGATAAGGACCGTGAGCCCCACGTGGGACAATCCAATTACCTTGTATCCACCCCAGTGCTTAGAACGGTGCTCGGCACATAGTAAGCGCATAACAAATACCATCACTATCATTATCACCTTATATCTACCCCAGCGCTTAGAACAGTTCTTGACACACAGTAAGCACTTAACAAATACCATCATTATCATTATTATTATCACCTCATACCTACCCCAGTGCTCAGAACAGTGCTTGGCACAAAGTAAGCGCTTAACAAATACCATAATGATTACCCCCCCACCACCGGGGTGGTTGCCCCCTCCCTTGCATTCCCCCACTCCCCCCCACCCCCTCGGTCGCCGCCTCCCGAGTCTGTGAGCGCAGCGCTGTGCGCAGAGCAGGAACCAAAGTCCCGACCAAGATGCGGCGGGGTGGCGGGGTGGCGCGGGGGTGGGAGGGCGAGGAGAGAGCTTGGGGTCGGGGAGGGGGGAGGGGGGAGGGGGCCGGAGGTCTCTCTGTCTCTGTCTCTGCGCAGACCCAGCCGTGGCACCTGTCGGGGGCCAAGGAACCGGCCCCCGGCCTCTACTTGGCACATGCAGCAGCCGGGCCGGGCCAGTCGGTCTGTCTGTCCGCACGGTGCGGGGATGGACGGACGGACAGGGGGATGGACGGACAGGGGGATGGACGGACAGAGGGATGGACGGTCGGAGGGATGGACAGAGGGAGGGAAGGAAGGGGGCGCGGGACTTGGGCGCGCATCATTCATTCGGTCATTAAGTCGTCTTCACTGAGCGCTTACTAGGTGCAGAGCACCGTACTAAGCTCTTGGAATGTATCATTTGGCAACAGGTAGAGACCATCCCTGCTCAACAACGGGCTCACCAGCTGCCCCTCGGGGCAGAGCCGTCTCCCAAGCGAGAGGGGTGGGGGGCTGGGAGGGGGGCTGGCAGAGGGGGCTGGGAGAGCGTTGGGAGAGGGGTTGGGAGAGGGGCTGGGAGGGGGGCTGGGAAGGGGACTGGGAGAGGGGTTGGGAGAGGGGTTGGGAGGGGGGCTGGGAGAGGGGACTGGGAGGGGGGCTGGGAGAGGGGACTGGGAGAGGGGTTGGGAGGGGGGCTGGCAGAGGGGCTGGGATGGGGGCTGGGAGAGGGGTTGGGGGAGCTGAGAGAGAGGCTGGGAGGGGGTTAGGAGGGGGCCGGGAAAGGGGCTGGGAGAGAGGCTGGGAGGGGCCTGGGAAGGGGCCGGGAGGGGAGCTGCCGGGGCTCGGCGGCCTCTCCGACCCATGGCAGCGACAAGGAATGACCCGTGTGGACAAAAAAGAAGAAGAAGAAGAAGAAAAGTGGTGAGCAAACAAAGAGAGAGTCTAGGCCGCCGCTGACTTCATCCTCCACTAATGTCCCGCCCACGCGACCCGCGCCCGGCCCCGCCGCCACCGCCGCCGTCCTCCCTCCATCCTGGCCCGCCTCCTCCTCCTCCTCCTGGTCCTCCTCTTTCTTCTCCTCCGCCTCCGCCTCCTCCTCCTCTTCCACCCCCTTCTCCTCCTGGTCCTCCTAATCCTCCTCCCCCTCCTCCTTCTCCTCCTCCTAATCTTCCTTCCTCCTCCTCCATCCTGCCCCTCCTCCTCCCCTTGATCCTCCTCTTTCTCCTCCTCCTCTCCCCTTCCTCCTCCTCCTGCTCCTCCGCCTCCTCCATCCTCCTCCTCTTTCTCCTCCCCCTGCTCCTGTCATTCATTCATTCAATCGTATCTATTGAGCGCTTACTGCGTGCAGACCACTAGCACTAAGCACTTGGAAAGTACAATAAAGCAGTAAAGAGAGACCATCCCTGCCCCCAACGGGCTCACAATCTAGAGGAGGCCCTCTTCCTCCTCCTCGCCCTCCTCCTCCTCCTAACCCTCCTCTCTCCTCCTCCTGGTCCTCCTCTCTCTCTCTCCTCCTCCTCCTGCTCCTCCTAATCCTCCTCCCCTTGGTCCTCCTCTTTCTCCTCCTCCTCCCGATCCTCCTCTTTCTCCTCCTCCTCCTCCTGCCCCTCCTCCTCTTTCTCCTCCTCCCGCCCCTCCTCCTCTTCCTCCTCCTGCTCCTCCTCCTCCTGCAGAAGCGTGGAACCTGCTCCGGTCTCCTAGCAACCGCCAGCTGGGCGGCGGGCCCGGGGGCTTCTGGAGTGGGAGCCGGCAGCCCCCTCCCCCTCCCCGGACCCTCCCCCTCCCCCTCCCCCCCGGTCATTCATTCAATAGTATTTATTGAGCGCTTACTATGTGCAGAGCACCGTACTAAGCGCTTGGAAGGGACAATTGGGCAACAGACAGAGACCATCCCTGCCCAACGACGGGGCGCCCCGGAGGCTGACCGGACCGGTCCGGGGGGAAGCGGGGCGGGGAGTCTGCAGGCGGCCCCTCTGGGTGTCTAGCTCCCGGATTTTATCTATCTTGACGATGTCGTCTTCTTTCGTCTTGTTCTGTTTTGCTTTGCTGTCTGTCTCCCCCGTTTAGACTGTGAGCCCGTTGTGGGGCAGGGATGGTCTCTGTTGCCCTATTATACACTCTAAGCGCTTGGTAGGGTGCTCCGCACATAGTAAGCGCTCAATAAATAGCTCAGCCACTTGTCAGCTGTATGACTTTGGGCAAGTCACTTAACTTCTCTGGGCCTCAGTTCCCTCATCTGTCAAATGGGGATGAAGACTGTGAGCCTCACGTGGGCCAGCCTGATGACCCTGTATCTACCCCAGCGCTTAGAACAGTGCTCTGCGCTTAACAAATAGCAACATTATCATTATTAAATACTATTGAATGAATGAATGAATGACCCCCCGCCCTCGTGCATCCCTCCGGCCCTGGTCCATCCCTCCGGCCCTGGTCCATCCCCCCGGCCCTGGTCCATCCCCTCCGGCCCTGGTCCATCCCCTCCGGCCCTGGTCCATCCCCCCCGGCCCTCGTCCATCCCCCCGGCCCTCGTCCTTCCCCCCGGCCCTCGTCCATCCCCCCGGCCCTCGTCCATCCCTCCGGCCCTCGTCCATCCCTCCGGCCGGACGGACCCGGAGCCCGCCTCCTCCCTCCTCCTCCTCTGGCCGGAGAAGGGGCTCCAGCAGAGTCCCCGACAGGGTCCCTGTCCCCAAGCCGGGCCGGCGACCCCCGCCTCCCTCTCCTCTACTGCCCAGCGGCCGGACCGTCCGCTCGGGGGTCCGGGGAGCTGCCCACCTGCTAGGACCGGCCGGCCCTCTCCTCCTCCTCCTCGCCCCCCCCCCCCGGCCCCTCCCCGGCCCGCCCCGCCCCTCCGAGGGGAGGACCACAAAACCCGCTTTGTCCGGCGCCCGCAGGCCGGCCCCGCACCCGCCCCGCACCCTCCCCGCCCCGCTCCGCCCCGAGGCGGGCCGGTCCTTTGTCCGCCGCGGACTCCCGCGGCCGCCCCTGACATGCGGCGCCCGGCCCCCGAGCGGGGCTGCGCACAACGCTCCGCCGAGGCTCCGGACCCCCCGACGGGGCTGTGCACAACGCTCTGCTGAGGATCCGCACGCCCGAGCGGGGCTGCGCACAACGCTCCGCCGAGGCTCCGGACGCCCTGCTGAGGCTCCGGACCCTCGAGCTGGGACTGTACGCAACGCTCCGCTGAGGCTCCGGACCCTCGAGCTGGGACTGTGCGCACAACGCTCCGCTGAGGCTCCGGACCCTCGAGCTGGGACTGTACGCAACGCTCCGCTGAGGTCTCCGGACCCTCGAGCTGGGACTGTACGCAACGCTCCGCTGAGGTCTCCGGACCCCCGAGCGGTGCTGCGCGCAACGCTCCGCTGAGGCCCCGGAGAGGAGCCCCGGACACCGGACGGGCAGGACGGCGCGCAGAGACCCCCGGCCGCCGGACGATCAGGGCCGAGAGGGGCGACCCCCGGCCGCCGGACGGACAGGACAGCGAGTCCCGGCGAGAAGTCCCGGGCGCTGCACTATGCGCAGCGCGGCCCCGCTGTCCCCGGCCCTGCTGACCGCCCGCGTCTCCTGGCTGCACAGAGGCCGGGGCGGTCCGGCCCCGCTCCTCGGGGTGGCCTGCCTGCTCTCCGTCCTCTGGGGCCTGGCCCGCTCCGGTGAGTTGACCCCCTGGCTCGGCCCCGGCTGCCCGGGGGCTGGGGCAGGAGGGCAGGGCAGCGGCCGGGGGGGGGAGGAGGGGGCCGGGACCCCCAGCTTCGACTCCCGGACCGTCCGGTCCGGTCCTGTCCTTCCCCCGGCCCGGGACCTCCATCCCGGCAGAGCAGGTTCTTCGGAATAATAACGCCGGGCTCTGTTCGGCGCTTACTACGTGCAGAGCACCGTTCGAAGCAGGGGGGGGGGGGCGGGGATACAAGGTGATCAGGTGGACCCACCGCGGGGCGCACGGCCTTCAGCCCCACTTTCCAGAGGAGGGGACTGAGGCCCAGAGAGGTTAAGTGACTTGCCCACCGTCCCACAGCTGACAGATGGCGGAGCCGGGATTTTGCAAGCCCGAGGTCCCCCGACCCCCCGAGCATCCTCTCTCTCTCTCTCTCTCTCTCCTGATTGCTGAACTGTACTTTCCGAACGCTCGGTACAGTGCCCGAGCGCTCGGTACAGTGCCCTGCGTTTTAAGCGCTCGATAAATGCGATCGAATGATTCTCCCCGGGCCCCCCTGACGGAGGGAGACGGTTCCTGGAAGCCCCGAATTAGGGAGCTAAAAAGAGGGGCGGGAGGGGGGGAGCTGACATTAGGGTGGCGACAGAAGGCCTGCGGAGGAATTAAGGATTCCACTCTCTGCCCTTGGGGACCCAATCCGTGCAGAATCTATGTCACTTTAATAACAATAGGGGCCGAGAGACCCGCTGGGTTGGCGAGGGGGGGAGGGAAAAAAACTTGGACTCCAGTCCGAGCTCGATGTGGGCAGAGAGTTGTGTTTGATGCTATACTGTACTCCCCCGAGCGCTCAGTACAGTGCTTTGCACTCAGTAAGAGCGCAATAAACACTTTATTAATAATAGTAATAATAACCGACTTGGAACCGTGAGTTGTTCCAAGGGCGGTGAGTTTGAGTCCAGGTTTGTGCGTGATTGTTTAAAACTACACGCTGGATTTCTACCTTGGAGTTTGCAAAAAAAAAAAAAAAGGAAGGAAGCATTGTACAGACGCTGGGTGCCCCGAGTTGCATCGTTAGACTTCAGGTAGTCAAGTGATACGATGAAATAAGAATACAAAAGATCCATATGTTCTGTGGTACTCTCCCGAGCGCTTAGTACAGTGCTCTGGGCTCAGTAAGTACAGCTGGTTGGTTGAGATATATTATTCTAGAGCGAAAGCTCACCTCTTAATCTCCACGAGTTTGTGGAGCTCTGCCATCTCTGATCTGAATACTTAGTTCGTAAAAATAAAAAAAGTTCCTAAAACATCGTGGAGAAAATTATGAACTTTTTAAAATTCGGACTGTGCCGTCATCTTTGCCGGCGCAAAGATTGTGGGCAATCTACTTTTTGTCCTTTGACCTTTACTAACGTTTATTAGGTGGTCCAGGGTCCTTAACTCCAGTGAAAATATTTTCTGACTTCTAGATCTAGAAAAGGAGTTAACTAATTGTAGCCGTTTTGTAGAATAAAATCGACTCCCACGCTTTGAATCTGCGTGCCAAGTTTCTGCCTGAAGCTAATTAAAATGTCCAAGTCATAGCTCTATAAAGTAGGATTTATAATGGAAATATCAGCTTAGCCTCACTAAATAGTTGTAAATATAATTGGCTACTATTTAACTCATTGAGATTACCCCGTAATGTAAACGCATCCATTAGATTTACTTTTCATGCTGTTGATACTTGGGGGCTCGTCTTTCTCAATTCAAAGTATGTGAAACTCAAAACAGAAAATTTTGACATTTGTTATCAATTATCTGATGATCGGTAACCCTGTGGTACTTAGTAGATTTTCCGCGTAGCTTAGATTCTTCCAATTTCAACACTCAAGAGACGAGGTGTGTTTTTTCTAAGTGCAAAAGCTGTAAACCTGCAAAACATCATTGAACCCCCTCTGGCAAATAGGTGCCTGTGGATCTAATAATAGTAACCATGCATTTGGTAAGTGCTTACTATGTGCATGAACTGTACTAAGCACTGGGGCTGATAAAAGTCAGATCAAAAGTCAGATCCTCATGGGGCTCACAGTCCAAAGGGGAGAGACGAGAGGTATTAGAGAAGAGGAGACTAAGGCAGAGAAGCTAAGTGACTATGTGCAAGATCACACAGCAGACGACAGGCAGAGACAGGAATAAAACCAGGGTCCCAACTCCCAGGCCTGTTTTCCTTCCATCAGGGCATGCTGCTTGTCTCATTGAGAATAATATTTTCTCCTTTGGTGTCTGTCCACATGCCCACTGGAAGAGGGATTTGCTCTTCCAACGCATTACTCTGCCTAGTCACATTTATTTGCCAAGTGGAACACAAGATGGGCTTCCCACCCAGTTGCCATTTGATTTTTGCAGAGGGGATATTTTAATAAACATGAATGTGCTCTACTGTACTTGTAATTGCAATTCGAGTCAAATATAATTATAAAATGATAGTCAGTATAGAACCCAAATCATAAACAATAGCATTATAGCCATATCCTTTTAAAATCCAGAGACATCCAAACTAAATACTCAGAGAACATTGACAGTTGCAGTGTCAAGTATATAATTCAATCAGTGGTATTTTTTGAGCACTTGTGCGCAGAACACTGTGCTCAGCGCTTGGGAGAGTACATTATGACAGAATTGGTAGACTTGTTCCCTTCCCACAAGAAGCATACCATCTAGAGGGGGAGACAGATATTAAATTATGGCTCTGTACACAAGTACTTTGGGGCTGAGGGTGGGGTGAATATCAAGTGCTTAAAGGGTACAGTTCCAAATACAGAGGTGATGCAGAAGGGAGAGGGAGTGGGGGAAATGAGGGCTAGGTTGGGAGAGATGGGGGGGGGGGACAGAGAGGACATGGGCAAGAGGTTGGCAGCAAGGTAAATTCAATCAAAGGATGAATAGGATGGTGTTGGAGGAGTGAAGGTTGTGGGCTGGATAGTGGTAGGAAATCAGCAAGGAAAGGTAGGAGGGGATGACCTGATTGTGCTTTTATGCCTATGTTTAATGCTAATGTCAATAGGAAATCACGGGAAGTTCTGGAGTGGGAAAATGTCAACACCTGGGAGGTCTTGGAGGAGTGGAAAAAGGTGGAGAAGGGGAGAGAGGGAGGAAAGTGATGGTATCTACAGTTGTCTACAGTAATGGGGAAGAAACTGTACCATATTATGTGAATCAGAAATATGACTTTTCCATACAAATTGTCTACATGGCCTGAAACTAAAATATGCTGAAGCTCCAGGATGATGAAGATAAGGCATAGTGCCTAACTCACCTGCCTTAGAAATAGTCTCAATGCCGGGAACAAGTGTTGTGCTTCAAGCCTTCACCAGCGCGACACACTGAAGTGAAATGGAGACGAGAAACAATTACCTGGATAATTAAGACCCACCCAAACGTATTTCACCTAAAATCTATAGAAAACTGTCACAGATCTGCTTTGGCTTTCACACTGGAAAGTTTTATCTTTACCACGCTAACTTGAAACCCAACTCTGGGAGAAGTCCAGGCCAAGTTCTATTCTCTTCCACCCGACACTTCATTCAATATACTCGTAAAACCCATTTGCCAGCCAGCCGAAGAGATTTTGTTGGTGCGGCTCTCCCCTTAAAACAACAGGGCACACCTTGTCAGACTACAATGATAATTTTGGTTAATGTTCAGTAAGAGGTTCCGTTTCCCACATTAAGAAACTAACACTGATTTGTCATTTCCCCAAATGTTTGTTTGCTGTTGTTTCGTGAGCCGCGTCAGAAATGGAAATACTCCTTAAATTTGCATTTGCATTTGATTCACGATACAGAGAAACAGTTTAAAGCAATTGAAATCAAACTATTTTCAACACAAATTATTTTCGGACAAAGATTTAAAATCACAATTAAATTCTGAAATGTAAATCTTCTCATTATGCAAAGTGTAGTGATAGGATTTAACACCAGTAATGTTGAATTACAGGCTTTATCATCTCCATGAAGAAAAGTATGGTAATTAATAAGCATGTCATCCTGGAAGAATAATTTACACCCACTAAATCAACTAGTATCCCTGTACTGATTCCACCACCACTCTAGTACTGTGATCATCTCTCTTCCTTGCCAAGGCTTTTTCAGAGCTTCTAAAGTGACGCCACATGTAGAAGAATTTTTTTTTCTTTTTTTTGTTGGGTTTTATTTTAATAGTATTTGTTCAGCACTTTCTTTGTGCCTGCAACTGTACTAATCACTGGGGTAGATACAAGCTAATCAGGTTGGACATGGTCCATGGCCCACGTGGGGCTCTCAGTTTCAATCTCAATTTTCCAAATGAGGTAACTGAGCCACAGAGAAGTAAAGTGACATGCCCAAGGTCACACAGCAGACAACTAGCAGAACCGGGATTAGAACCAGGTCCTTGTGACTCCCAGGCCTGTGCTCTCTCCATTAGGCAATGTTGCTTCCCTAGTGGAAGCAAGGAAAAGAGAAGAATGTGGAACAAGGGAGGGTGGTTTATGAGTTGTCCGGAAGATGGGCTCAAGTCTCCGCTTACTGAGGCAGAACCTAACAGTTCCCTGGAAAATTTAGGCGAAATGTTTTTTTACGGATGTTTTTGCTTAAAATATCTGTAAAGTTAGGACCAAAGTGGGTTAAGGGACCCAGATTTTCTGAATCAAGTAATAAAGGTGACTGAGACTTGCTGGTGCGACTTGACTGGAGTGTGGTCTGGGAGAGGAGGATGCAGGTACTGATAAATGAGAGCACGATTCACACAGCTTCCTTCCTGGGCACTAGATCTTTGGTAGTCCTGCCAGTTTGTCACTTCTGATGATGCATTTGCCTGGTCTTCTGATCAATATTGGTTATTGAGGGCTTACTCTTGGGAAAGTAGAGTAAGTAGATTACTCATTCACTGGAATTGAGCGCTTACTTTAGGCAGAGCACTGTACTAAGCATTCGGGAGAGTATTCATTCAGTCGTATTTACTGAGTGCTTACTGTGTGCAGAGCACTGTACTAAGAAGTTGGGAGAGTACAATATAACCATAAACAGACATATTTCCTGGCCCCAACAAGTTTACAGGCTAGAAGACAGTACAATAGTGAGCTTACGGTCTACAGTCTTAAACAGGATCACTACTTTCAAGGAGTTTATAATCTAGCAGGGGACCCAGATATAAAAGTAAATTACAGGTAAGGGGAAGCAAGCTGGTATAAAGCAGTGTCCATAAGGAGTGGGAGGATGAGAGATTAATCGGAAGACTTCCTGGGGAAGATAATGATTTTAGCAGGGTTCTGGAGAAGGGCAGAGCGATGGTCTGTTAGATGTGAAGAGGGAGGGTTCCAGGCAAGAGGGACGGAAGCAAGAGGTCAGTGGCAATGAGATGAGGTGAGAGGGAGGGACAGTGGGCAAAATTTGAGGGGTGGGCTGCAGAGGGAGATGAATGAAGATAAGTATGAGGGAAAGAGCTGAGTGCCTTACACCTGATTGGGAGGAGTGACTATTTAACTCCTTATGTTCTCCCTCTAAAAGGCCAAAGAAATAATTGGGAATTCTCACATTTTTGAAGAAAATAGGAGATAGATTCTTAGTCCAATATAAGAAGAAAAAAAAAAGACTTTAAAGCCAAGGGGTCTTTTGTCATTTCATTTGTGTAAGCAAACAGATCACAACCTGCTGGTTTCTTTCTCACTGACTTTTTTCCACTTAGGACTTTAGTACACCTAAGCACTCTATGGATTATTTGTGGTGCTTTGCTTTTGCTGACATTTTAAAGTGAAAATCACAGAAGAAGGAATTTAAAAGAAAAACTTATTTGAGGAGTTTCTATACACTTGCCTCTGAATGAGCCTCTTCCGAGGGAGAAAAACTGGGAAGTGAAAAACTGTTCCTGAACGTTTAGAATAGTGGTTACAGGGCCCATGCACTGACCTTTATCTGAGACTCAACCTGAGAAGCATGAAACTGCCTGCAGTGCATCTCTTGAATGGCATGACCTACTTACACTATTTAGAAAACAGCTCTGCTTTTGGTCCAGTAGAAAGCACCCAGTTCTCAAAATCAGGACACCTGGGCTCCAGTCCTGGCTCTGTCTACTGGGGATCTGCCATCAGTGGAGAAGGATTTTGACCCCAAAACCACCTTGTATAGTCTGTGAGGTGGGCGGGCCCAAGAAGACTGTGGAAAACAGTAATAATAATAATAATAATATTTGTTTAGCACTTACTATGTGCCAAGCATTGTACTAGGTAAGCATTGGGGAAGATAGAAGATAATCGGGTCCTATATGGGGATGTCTATATAGGAGGAAGCACAGGTATTTAATCCCTATTTTTCAAATGAGAGAACTAGGGCGCAGAAAAGTTCAGAGACAAGATCACGCAGCAGACCAGTGGTGGAGCTGGGATTAGCTCTATCCACTAGGCAATACTGCTTCTCACTAATAGCTGGCTAGTTCTTCATCTTTTATTTTCTGGTGAAGCAGTCTTTGTATTGTTTGTTCTCTAGGTTTTTTGAGTGATGGTGGTAGTGTGGGCTTTATACTGTTCGGATTTAAGCAAAGAGGCTCCTAGTCTATTCCCTCCAAAGAATCTGCCTAAACATGGTCTGTCCTTTTAAAATCCTACTTGGACCGACATAATCAGTCTTAGATTGAGTTACTAATGTTGGAGCTTTAGCCAATAAGTCATGGTTGGATCTATCCCTGCCAGAGACACAGCTGTTTATCCTGAGAGACAGTGGACCTTCTATTCATCATGAAATATTCATCTAATTGTCTGAACCATTCAGCCCCTCCTGATCCCCTACAATCCTTATAAAAGGACTTCAAAGAGGATTCTCTGTTGGAGAGTCTCAAGATGGAGGTCTTTAGAAGTTGGCAACTGCAGATGCAGCTGCCCTACCAGGATCCCAGAGGTCAGCTGTCAATCCTCAATCAATCAATCATATTTATTGAGCACCTACTGTGTGCAGAGTACTATACTAAGTGCTTAGGAGAGTACACTATGGCAATATAACAGAGTTGGTAGGCATAGTTCCTGTCTACAAAAGCTTACAGTCTAGAGGGGGAGACAGACATTGAGAGAGATAAATACTTTACTGATATGTATGTAATTGCTGTGGGGCTAAGTGAGGGGTGAATAAAGGGGGCACATTCAAGGGAAATGCAGAAGAGAGTGGGAGAAGGAAATTAAGGCTTAGTCGGGGAAGTCCTCTTGGAGGAGATGTGTCTTCAGTAGGCTTTGAAGGTGGGGAGAGTGGTCGTCCAGTGGATGTGAAGAGGGAGGGAGTTTCAGAAAGAGGGGGGATGTGGGCGAGAGGTCACCAGCAAGATAGATGAGATTGAGGTAAAGTGAGTAGGTTGGCATTAGAGGAGCGAAGTGTGTGGGCTGGGTTGTAATAGGAAAGCAGCGAAGTGAGATAGGAGGGGGTGAGGTGATTGAGCACTTTGAAGACAATGGTAGGGAGTTTCCCTTTGATGTGGAGGTGGATGGGCAACTCCTGGAGGTTCTTGAGGAGTGAGGAAACACACACTGAATGTTTTTTGTAGAAAAATGATCCACTTCTGGCCATTTTGGAGGGAAACACCACCTGGAAACCCCGCAGGTCATCTGGGCCACCTGCCACAAGTCACTCTAGCCCCTTCCAGCCTCAGAACCATAACATAAAGAACAGAGGAACTGGTTGGCACATTTCCTTCTGGTTGATAGGCCCTGTTTTAGCAACCCACAGAGTCTAGTCCACAAATGCAAGCTGTGGCATAGTTTTATTCGTTAAGTGCTTACTATGTACCAGGCACTGTGACTAAATGCTGGGGTAGACACAAGATAATTAGGTTGTACCCTGTCCAACCCCACATGGGTTGTCCCCACATGCCCCTACATGGGGGGTCACAGTCTTTATCCCCAGTTTACAGATGAGGAAACGGAGACAAAGAGACGTTAAGTGATTTGCCCAAGGTCACACGACAGGCAGGTGGTAGAGCTGGGATTCGAATCCATATTCTCTGACTCCAAGGTCCCAAGTTCTCTCTATTAGACCACACTGCCTTCTGTTCTTCTTGGGCTTTTTATTTGTTTGTTTCTGTCCCTTGCTCTTTCTCCTCTCTCTGTGTCTCCCTTTCTGCTTTTCAATTTGTGCCAGAGCCATTTCCCCTGCCCTCTGATATCCTCTCCCCCTGAAAACATCCTGTCCACTTTGAGCTCCAGAAAATAAGAGTTATTTTAGGCTGGGAATATTGGGTTGAAGAAGGCCAGCAGGTGTTTTAACTGTCAAACCCGAGGGTGCTGGACCTTACTCTGAACTGCATTATATTTTCCCCAAAAAGTCATTTCTCAAGCATCCTAACCACACAGACAATTTTAGGTCTGTCCACCAGAACTGGCAGAGTAAAAAAGAACGAGTGGCAACAGGCCATCTGTATGTTCTGAGGAAATGTTTGCCAAAACATGTGACTACCTTCATGGACAAGTAAATTGTTAGTTTTGTTGTACTCTTTCTAGCAAGATCTTCGCTGGAAATGTGTGCCCTGAAGTCATGGTCATAGTAATGGCTTCTATTGAACATCAATTAGATGCAAAACACTGTGTTAAACATTTGGATTGTTCAGCAGAAAGCAGAGACACACTCCCTCTCCATCAGTCGATCAATTAGTGATATTTATTGAGTGCATTTGGAGAGTTCATTCTAGCGGAGGTTAAAATCAGAGTTTGATTTTAAGATCAATCAATCCAGCAAAATATTGTGTCTGCAGTGTGCTGAGAACTGTACTATGAACTTGGGGAAGTACAATACTGTCAGTCGACATGATCTCTCTCCTCAAGGAACTTGCATTCTAGCATGACTTCTGCACTTCAGGTTAGGGGTGTTATTTCAGTCAATCAAGCCATCGTCTTTCCTGAGCACTTACTGTGTGCAGAGCACTGTACTAAGTCCTCAGGAGAGTACACTATAATACAGTTGGCAAATTTACAATCTAGAGGACTGTAAGGACTTTCCACTGTTGTGGAGAATCTAGGGTACCATCATTCCTCATGGTTTTCCACATTAGAAACATAATAACAATGATGGTATTTGTTAAGCACTTACTATGTGCCAAGCACTGTTCTATGCGCTGGGGTAGATACAAGGTCATCAGGTTGACCCCGTGGGGCTCACAGTCTTAATCCCCATTTTACAGATGAGGTAACCGAGGCACAGAGCAGTTAACTGACTTGCCCAAAGTCAAACAGCTGATTAGTGGCAGAGTTGGGATTAGAACCCACAGCCTCTGACTCCCTAGCCCGTACACCTTTTACTAAGCCATGCTGCTTCTCATCTTAGGGATACGTCTGCCAACGACTTTGCATTGGCAGCTTGGTTCTCTGCTTGTGTAGAGCTGCCGCCTCTCACCGAGTCTTCCCCAAGACGGTGCCCAGTGCTTATATTGTACTTTCCCAAGTGCTTAGTACAGCCCTCAATAAATAGCATTGACTGACTGACCGACTGGCAGTAGAGTGCATGCTGTGAGCAGTACTGTGTTTCCCCCATAATGATAGGCGGGAGGAGCTTCCTAACGAATTGGGGTGGCAGATTTCCTTTCTCTAAAATAGCCAAGACAACCAGGATGCAGGAATGAAAGAGCCATGCTAGTGGATTTTGGTACTTTGTGGTTGTTTGGGGAGATAGATGAGATCGGGGCACAGTGATTAAGTTAGTGCTAGAGGACTAGAGAGGGTGGGCTGGGCTATAGTAGGAGATCCGCGAGGGGAGGTAGGATGGCCCGAGCTGATTGACTGCTTTGAAGCCAATGGTATAAAGTTTCTCTGTGATGCAGAACTGGATGGGTAGCCATTGGAGATTCTTGAGGAGTAGAGAGTGAATGTTTTTATTCATTCATTCATTCAATCATATTTATTGAGTGCTTACTGTGTGCAGAGCACTGTACTTAGTGCTTGGGAAAGTACAACAGCAATAAAAAGAGACCATCTCTGTCCATAACGAGCTCACAGTCTTTGCTGAAAATGATCTGTACAGCAGAGTGAAGTATGGACTGGTGGGGAGAGACAGGAGGCCAGGAGGTCAGCGAGGAGGCCGTTGCGGTAATCAAGGCGGGAGAGCAGTTCAGATGGAGAAGAAAGGGCAGAATTTGGCAACATTGTGAAGGTAGAATCGACAGGATTTGGTGACAGACCAAATATGTGGATGGAATGAGAGGGATGAGTCAAGGACAACATCAAGGTTACAGGCTTGTGGGACAGGGAGAATAGTGGTATTGTCTATAGGGATGGGAATGACAGGGAGAGGACAGAGTTTGGGTGGGCAGATAACGAGTTCAGTTTTGACATATTCAGTCAAGTTTTGGACGTGGTCTACGTCTGTGCTTTTCTACCCTTCTTTTGTGCCTGGCACATAGTAAGCACTTAACAAATACCATTATTATTATTATTATTATTATCATTACTAAGGTGATATCCTGCACTCATCCTGTTGGGAACAGACAAATGGAAAATGAAAACCACACACGGGTAGTCAAACTCTAACAGCAAACAATCCCTTCCCATTAAAGAGATCCAGCAGTTAGCTAAAGCAAGCAAGGAAACAGACTTCTCTCCTAGGAGGATGAGGTTAAAGAAATCAAACACTACCTCAGTTTTTTTGAAGGGCCGGAAGCAAATACCACTAGCTTCCAGTCACAGAAACTTCGGAGCCTGAGAACCCAGGCAGAAGAACCGAAGCTCGTTTGAGTTGGCTGGACATTAAGTTCCTTATCGGCAGTGAATGAGTCTACCAACTCTGTACTATTGCTCTCCTAAGCGCTTAGTAAAGGACTTTGCACACAGAAGGCACTCAGGATTGTGCTCACACACTCTAAAAGCTGTCCGTCATGTTCCGGTGGGTTCAGTGAATGAACGTTGTAAAGTGGATGTAGGAGTTTACCTATAGCTGAAGGGATTACAGCAGGGTGCCTTTGCTGAGCTCTAGCACCTTCGATGAGTAAAGGTTGTCTATGTTGACTTTGAAGTACCATCACTAATCAGTGGTATTTGTTCAACTTTGTGCAGAGCACTGTACTAAGCCCTTGGGAGAGTGCAGTAAAACAAAGTTGAGAGGCACCTTCCCTACCCTTTAGGAATTTATGGCCTATTAGATAAGTCTTGTTCCCTGTGCAGGGACAATTATGGGATCAGAATCTCACCAGTATGGTTCAATGATGCAATAGCTAATTAAGCAGTTAATTAAGGGAAAGACAATTAGGAGGAAACTCTAAACATCAATTTATATTCTTTAATCTCCTGACATTAGCTCCACAACCCAGAACTTCAAGTCCACTTGAAGTCTTCCTCGGTTGGTAAAAGTCAGTTTTCTGATACACGGGCCCAAGGAAAGCTATCAAATCAGCGACCCTCCCTCCTGAAACTAGACATGCAACGAATTAGGAACAAAAGCTTTGGCTGATTTTGGTGGGGCCATGGTGTTCGGCATCAAGTATCAAAAATACCCATTCTGCATCTGGAAATGGTCCCTTTTCCCCATCTGCTGGAGTGAAAGAATGAAATTGCCTTCAAATTACAATGGAAAAGGTCACCCAGTCTAAGAGCTCAGCCAGGATGGATTCTGGCCATGATTCTCTGAGTCACTGCATTTTGCAGCCTGAAAAGAACTAATAATAGGACTGATTAATAAATATAATTGAATCTTTCTCTAGTTACTGATGATCCTTCCTTTTTAATCTCATTCTCAGTCGCTCTCCTTCATTCACCACTCATTTCCACTTATTTCGGTCTTGATAAATATAGATAACCCTGAAATGTCATATTCATTTATGGGTATGAGTACACTTGACCTTCATGTTTCATTCTCCTGTATGAATAACGCAACTCTTCTCAACCACTACACTAATTAAGAGGCTCGAAATGAAACTGAAAATCATTTTGGTATTTTGATTTCTTTTTCCATGTAGAATGAGGTCTCCTCTAATAAGATATTGTTCGTCTCTTCTAATCCAAAGCATTTTTAAGATATAACATCAGGACCTAATGAATTAAGTCCAGTCTAAAGTCGAGGCACTTTAATCTCTCTCATCGTGACACTTGGCTGTGAGCAACACATTCTGACAATTAAAAAAAGGAAACTCGTACCTGCCAAGAGTTGGAAAGGAAAATAGGAAGAACAGTAGGAACTCTAGTGAAATGTGTTAGATGAATAACGCTATTTGGAGAAGCAGAGAGGGAAACCGGTGAATATTTTTGCTTCGAAAGAAGGGAGTGTGTCTCATAAACAGGACAGTTGGAATGTATGGAAAAGGTCCAGTTCAAACAAAATACAAAGCACATGACCAATATTGCTTTTCCAAACTAGGCAAATGCAGTTGTACTAGCTTTTTTGAGGGGCCTAAGGAGATCGCCCTTCCACTCTAGGTAAGAACTGGTTATAAGAGCTGGTTCCAAGTCTCAGGGCTTGGAGGTCAGCAGGGCCTCAGAGCCCCAGAGCTGCCTGCCACAGGCCTCCTGGCCTCCACCTGCTTTCCCACACGCATAGCATGTAGACCAGAGGAAAGTGTCTTATTCTCCCTCCTGCTTAGGCTGTGAGCCCCATGAGGGACAGGGATTGTGTGTGTCTGACCTGATTAACTTGTGCCAATTCCAGAGTTTAGTAGAGTGTTTTACATATAGTGGGAACTTATTGATTGCCATAATCTCTACTATTATGATGATGATGATTATCATTATTAGGCTTTCACAGCCTATTGGTAGCCAGGGAACTAAATCAAACTCCTGAGGAGCTGTCCACATCTGATCATGTGATCTCCAAACTGGAACTACCAAGTTCCT
This sequence comes from Ornithorhynchus anatinus, assembly GCF_004115215.2. Lineage (NCBI taxonomy): Eukaryota > Metazoa > Chordata > Mammalia > Monotremata > Ornithorhynchidae > Ornithorhynchus > Ornithorhynchus anatinus. Next base: position 60,202,290 of record NC_041735.1, on the reverse strand, counting down.
GACCCAGTTGTACAGAGTGCAACTCTCCCATTTTCTCCCTCCTCCTCTCAGCCTCCCTTCCTCCATGGTACGTTAACTATAAGCTCTTTGAGGGCAGATATGACTACCAGTGTATCAAGACTTTCCCAAGCACTTAGTATAGTGGTCTGCACCAAGTAAGCGCTTATTAAATATGATTGATTGGTAAAGGCTTAACTAATACCATCATCATCATATTAATAATAATAATAATAATAATGTTGGTATTTGTTAAGTGCTTACTATGTGCAGAGCACAGTTCTAAGCGCTGGGGTAGATATAGGATAATCAGGTTGTCCCATATGAGGCTCACAGTCTTAATTCCTATTTTACAGATGAGGGAACTGAGGCACAGAGAAGTTAAGTGACTTGCCCACAGTCACACAGCTAACAAGTGGCAGAGCTGGGAAGTACCTTCTCCCTTCTTCTCTCTTGTAACTATTTATCACTGGAAAGTAGCTTCCAGATATATACAGAAGCAGTGTGGCTCAGTGGAAAGAGCACGGGCTTGGGAGTCAGAGGTCATGGGTTCTAATCCCGGCTCCGCCACCTGTCAGCTGTGTGACTTTGGGCAAGTCACTTAACTTCTCAGTGCCTCAGCTACCTCATCTGTAAAATGGGGATTAAGACTGTGAGCCTTACGTGAAACAACCTGATTACCCTGCATCTACCCCAGCACTTAGAAAAGTGCTCGGCACATAAGAGCGCTTAACAAATACCAACATTATTATAGAGGGTTGCTGAGCCAAGAGATCCAAGCACTCTTAGAAGTTTGTAGCTAAGTGAGCAAGAAGAATTGGCATATCAGTTTCAGGAAAGTTGACACGGAATGTAATATTTCCTTAAGCCACAGTGTATTGCAAAATCGAAGTGAATCAAAAAGTGCTATTCTTATAAGCAATCTAATCTTGTTTTCCTAGTGATCCTATCATTCTCTATCTTCCCTTGCTGTGTAATGGCTCAGTGTTATAAAAGCAGGAGAGATTATACATTATTTTTGGAGCCCAGTTCAGTTTTATCTTTGAATAATAAGAGCAAGAATGGAATGACTCTGTGTGCGTGTGTGCGTGTGTGTGTTTTGGTTAACGCTTTTGACAGTGAAATTTTAATGAGGGGGTGTGGGCGTAAGGTCAATGGAACCACGGTCTCCCACGCTCACACCTTCTTCATCATTTACATGTAAAGATTACAATTTGCTGCTCTTTCGCTTGCAGCCCACGATTCCTAGGGGTACTTTTTTATGTGTGTCTTAGTGTCCCCATCTCCCTGAAGAGTCTGTTTTAAGATGGCCACCCTGTTTTTAATTGCTCTGTGCCACACTGACCCGTCTGCCCTTCTCCTACTAACTCCAATCCATCACATCACAGTAGATAATACCATTCAATCTGGGACAGAACAGTTCAACATGCAGTGAAGTTTCCTGAGGAAAAAGGAACTCAGCTTTAAAAAAGAAAGGCTGTAAGGCCCATCAAGATTAGCTTTGGAAAGTGCATTTCAGATCACCAAATATTCATGAATACGCTTCATCTTGTAGGCTCAAATTCTCCTCTGGCACCTCTTTTGATCCTAATGAGAGAAGTACCCTAAGTAGGGATGGGAAACTGTTGCTATCACTGTTCCTCACTGTTACTCCCTCTAGCCTGTAAGCTCCACAAAGGTAGGGAACATGTCTACCAACTCTTTTATATTATACTCTGCCAAGGTCTTAATACAATGCCCTGCAAACAGTAAGTGTGATTGTTTGGTTGTTCAGTGTTTCCCCTCTTTCTGGTTCCCTGTTTCAACCCCTTCCCTGCTGGCAGTCTCCTCTTGTAGGCTGTCAGCTCCTTGTGGGCAGGGATAGGATCTACCAACTCCATTATGCTGTACTTTCTAGTACAGTGTTCTACACACAGTCAGTACTCACTAAATATCATTGACTGATTGATTGGAGGCACCCCTGGTTTACCTTCAGCTCTTCCCACTCCACTTATCGTCATCATCTTCGTACCACCTTTTCCTCTTCCTTCACCTCTTCCTCCTATGTGGTGCTGCTAAAGGATATTGATTTCTCTGTCTCTCTGTTTTATGAAAAGAAGGAAAAAGTTTAAGCATTTTTATTCCTTCCCTTAATAGCATATAATCCAAGAGGAAGGAGAGAAAAAAGTCAACCCCTTTATGACCTAGGGGTTGACTATTATGGCACAGTCCCTATCCCACATGGGGCTCACTGTATCAATCCCCATTTTTCAGATGAGGTAATTGAGGCACAGAGGAGTGAAGTGACTTGCCCAAGGTCACACAGTAGACATGTGTCAGAGCCAGGATTAGCTACAGTGCCTGTCCCACATGAGGCTCATCTCCATTTTACAAATGAAGAAACTGAGGCCTAGAGAGGTTAAGCAACTTTGTCAAGGTCATACAGCAGGTCAGGAGTGGAACTGGGATTTGACTCCCAGTCCCATACCCTTTGCCCTTGTTCATGCCGATCAAATGGACCTACCAACACTCCCAAGAATTAAAATTTAGAAAAAGTTACCAAACTCTTTTCCCCTTGGAACTGTGCCTGCACTCCCAAAATGCCGATAACCACACTTTCTTTTCCTCATTTTACTGATGCCCACTCTGCAACCATCAGATGGTTACAAACCCCATTCTGAACTCCTCATTTAGAATGAAATCATCAATGTTCTAGTGATATTTTTGAAGAACAAGTCCTCCAGTGCTTTCTTTGGTTCTACTGACAGAGGCAGACTGGACAGACTCTCCATTTGTCTCAGTTTGGCATCACTTAAAAAAGTTATTAAGCTGCGTGAAACCTTATTTTAGTAAATAATGCTTTCTAATGTGCCTTTAGGAATCTGCATTCATTTAACCATGCCCAGGCTTTCTAAAGCTTTGCTTGCTCCAAATTAGACTTGCATTATTTCAAAAGGGGAAAACTCATAGCTAAAGAGGATTTTTTCTTTTAATTCCTTGATTACAAAGAAATATTTTGAATCTCATCATGAAAACAGACTCTTCTCAAAAGTTAGATCACATTTCCACAAGCTATTTTTGACAATTTTCTGTTAGAAGTAAACCATCAAGCTTTTCCCTTATTTTTAATGATTTATTCAGTTCACCTGAATAAAATAGAAAAATCCCTCAACTTTGAGGAGGCCACTCAAAAAAGCTCTAGTTCACTACCAATACCTGCCCAGGGATGGGTTTTTTGTTTGTTTTTGTTCATTTGTTTGTTTGTTTTACAGTTTAATTATCCAAGTTAGGATTTTACAGTAAGTGTAAATAACTGGTGGATAATAAAAGTATCTGAAGATAATGAAGCACAAGAAACTCTTTCAACAATGTTTGCCAATCATTCTGAGTAGGAGTCTTAACAATGCTCAAGCCAGACTCTAATTACTAAATGCATTTCAGGTTTATTTTTCCATTTTATTCAAGACATACACGCCTAGCTTTTAAATTGCCTTCTACTGACTTTCGGCCAGGAAAATACTACTTCTAGAAGCTGAAGAATTATCTCCAAGAAGACTTTTTCAACTGAAAAGGAAGACTTGAATTTCCAAAGCAGATATGGGAACATATGGGGAACTCCCAAAGTAAACGTTTGCCTTCTGCTTTCTTCCTGATGCCCTTCCTCCTACCTCTTTGAACAAAAGCTATTCCAAATAATAGTCCTGGACTGCATTACCTTAAGGAAAGCATGAGGGTGAATATTTTTTAACGTAGAGTTTCTTGTTGCAATTAATCCTGCTGAATGAGTGATGTGTTTTATACTTCTTGGCAGAGTTATGAGAGGTCATTTTGCCTATGTAGTAAAAATTGGATTCTGGAAAAGAAATAACATTTGCAAGTGGACATAGAGCTTAAACAAATGATCTATATTTTATGGGTGGAATTTAGAACAAACAAACACACATCAAGACTAACCAGAGGGCAGTTTGCACATGTTGGAAATAATTTAAAAAGGCATATATTTAGGGTAATATAATTTTGAGCAAGATTAAGGTAGCTAAATTTTTAGTCGTTTATTTTTTCTTATCCAGTTGAAACTAAGAGTGATCTTCCCTTAGACACTAGGATGGTTCTGATTTGGCGGTGGGGGTGACATACATTAGGAGAAGAGAATCAGCAGAAGCCGCATGGCTCAATAGATAGAGCACAGGCCTGGGAGTCAGAGGACCTGGTTTCTGCTCCCAGCTCCACCACTTGTCTTCTGTGTGACCTCAGGGAGTCATTTCACTTCTCTGGGACTCAGTTAACTCATCTGTATTGAGACTGTGAGCCCCACATGGGACAGGGACTGTAAGCAACTCAATTTACTTGTATCCACCCCAGTGCTTAGTACAGTGCCTGGCACATAGTGCTTCACAAATACCACAATTATTATTATTATTATTACTGTAAAATGGGAATTAAGACTGTGAACCCCAAATGGGAAAGGGACCGTGTCCAATCTGATTATCTCGTATCTACCCCAGCATTCAGAACAGTGTCTGGCACATAGGTTAGTACTTAACAAATACCATAAAAAAAAAGAATCAGACCATCGAAAAATGAGAAAAATATAAATAAAGTATTCTTATGTTTGAGTTCCAAAATCATGAAAAATTTCATCCACCTCCACTGGGGTCATCAGGATATGTAATTAGGGCTTCTATCTAGTACATGATGTAACTACCCTATAGGGTAATAGAATAGAATGGGTCCATTGAGAAATATACAAAGTTATGGTCTTATGACCCAATTTGCAGTGGTGAACTATTTTTTTCAGTTTATCGTAAAAAAAAAAACCCACTTAAAATTGTTCACACTGGAGGCTCCGGAGGACGTATCTGGCTTGTCTTCTGGAAAGTTGAACCGTGATACTTTCCAGCAACAGCGTCTGACACAGTTCCCATGGAGTCCAAATTTATAGTCTCCTGTGAATACTGAGGAACCATAAGACATACTCCCTCCACATCCAAATTAGGGCCATTCTCCAGCAGGAGTGCAGTTTCTGAGTAACTTCCACTCTGAGTTTTGGGGACAATTCCTCAAAGAACGACGGATCAATGGTGCCAAACAGGCCCCTTCTAGAGGAGCGGTTCATGAAGGCAGGTTTGACCAGAGGATCTGGTTGGCACTGGGAGAAAACTAAGACAAGAAACAGAAGCTCAATCAGTATGCTGTTCTTTGTCATTTATAAGGTTTTTTTGGTAACTCACACAGATTGTGGACCTAGTTGCCTGATCCGGACTTAAATCTTGATTAATCTAGGTCAGAGTCGAACTGACTTGAGAAAGAAAAATGGATTCTTCAGTCCTTTTCCCTATGTGATTACAATTTTAATTGACATTTGAATTGCTGATGCCAAGAGCATATGTGTTTGGTTTGTTTTGTGTTTTCTGAAGTACTTATTAAGCACTTACTATGTGCCAGGCACTATACTAAGAACCAGGGTAAGCCAATCAAGTTGGACACAGTCCACATCCCACGTGGGGCTCACAGTCTTAATCCCCATTTTATAGATGAGGTAACTGAGGCACAGAGAAGCTAAGCGACTTGCCCAAGGACACATATGCAGACAAGTGGCAGAGCCAGAATTAGAACCCAGGCCCTTCTAACTCCCAGGCCTTCGCTGTAGCCACTAGGTCACACTGTTGAGAATAAGGTTCATTCTTCAGCTTCCTCTTCATCCTTGGAAGTGTGCAAGATTATTGCTATATTATTGAAGTCTAGTCTGGATATTTGAATCAAGGTTGTAGCGCAGTGGTGAAGCCTAGAATTATGGAATGGTCAAGTTAGATTCCCATACAGGCTTGAATTCTAAGCCCAAATTGCTTCTTGTCTGGAAGCAAAACCAAGGGATCTACCAACTTCGGAGAGCTGACAACCAGCTTGGGCATGCCCAGAAAATCAAATCCGCCCTGTGAAAACAGAGTTTTGAAGGTGTTACCAGAACTCCCATAACCCTGGGGGTGTTTTAAGCCCTAGAAACTTGGGTGGGTGTCGGGGCCAATTCAACAGATGGCATAGAAGTTTCCAAGCCTCTGGGGACAGATTGGATTCTTCCAGGTTTCAGGAGAGAGATGATATCGAGGGGTTGGCAGGGTACTCCAGGACCTGCTAGAAAGAGTTCGGAAAAGGGCAAGCTAAGAGACTGTAGTCATGGAATGTTTCCGTTGACTCTTATATTGTACTCTCCCAGGTGCTTAGTACAGTGCTCTGCACAAAGTAAGTGCTCAATAAATAAGAATGAATGATGAAATTAGGTCCATATCTCTGGTCATTAAGAGAAAACAGTCAGGAATTTGGGAGCCACCAGATATGAGAGCTTGGAGTTGGGGAGATGGGGGTGGAGACTCACCGAAATAGCAGCTTTTGTCCTTCCACCCACCTCACACACACACAGCCCCCCACTAAAGGTAATGAAAGGTGGCTTACACCCCACTTTAAGGGTTCTAGAATGGTGGGTGGGTATATATCCCATCCCACCACCTGACCCTCCTTCGAAACCTTATTATTAGTAATAATAATAAGAATAATGGTATTTGTTAAGTGCTTACTATGAGTCAAACACTGTTCTAAGAGTTGGGGCAGACATAAGGTGATCAAGGTTGTCCCTCTTGGGACTCTCAGTCAATTCCCATTTTACAGATGAGGTAACTGAGGCATGGAGAAGTTAAGTGACTCATTAGGTCACGTCTCCTCCAAGAGGCTTTCTTCGATTAAGCCCTCTTTTCCCCAACTCCCTCTCCCTTCTGTGTCACCTATGTACTTGGATCTGTGACCTTTTGGTATTTGTTATTTGCCCCACCCTCAGCCCCACTGCATTTATGTTTGTATCTATAAACTATGTATTATAAATTATTTTTTTCTATTAATGGCCATGTCCCCCTGCAAAATGTAAGATCACTGTGGTCAGGGAATGCATCTACCAACTCTGCTATATTGTATTCTCCTAAGCACTTAGTACAGTGCTCTGCACACAGTAAATGCTCAATAAGTTCCATTGATTGATTGACTAATTCAGAAGGAACTGACCTTCAAGGGGTAGTCATTTGGGGCAGTGGGAGGGAGCAAAATCCAAACAAAAAATAATTATTATGATGGTATTTATTAAGCATTTACTATATACTAAGCACTGTGTTAAATCCTGGAGTAGACAAAAGAGAATCCATTCAGATCCATCCCACATGGGCTCACAGTGTAGGAGAGAATGGGTATTTTTCCCATTTTAGATGGGGAAGTGGAGGCCCAGAGAAGTTAAATGACTTGCCCAAGGTCTCACAGCAGGCAAGTGGCAGAGCTGTTAGTAGAACCAGATATATGATAAAGATGTGCTTTGCTAAGATACAAAGGACTGCTAAATAATCAGCCCCCAGGCAAACTTATTGGATCATATTCCACCAGTTGAAAGCATTGCTTTATGGATTGCTGTCCATTAAGTCACAGTTCCTTCATGGAACCAAAAAACCCAGGTCTCTTGACTCCCCGTCATCTGCTCTCTTCACTAGTCCAGGCTGCTGTCCCACAGCTCTTAGGCCGAGGGACATAAAGTGTGTGCTTTCCAGTGGCTGTTTATAAAACACAGTAAAATTCAAAATGGATCAAGAGCCACAGTTTTGTTCACTCACCATTTCACCATAGAGTGAGATCCTCTGGGAGAAATCCAGAAAATTAAACTCACTTCTTCCTGCAACTAGGTAATAACTTATGACCACAGCAAGAACAAACACATTTTCTTCCTCCCTTCCCTCAACCTCTCAGAAGAAATCAGGATCCTAAACCTTAACTCAACTAACCCCTCATCTCCCTTACTCCTTCTCTCTTCTTTGACACCCTTGGACTTGGATTTGCACCCTTTATTAACCCCCCCTCAGCCCCTCAGCCCTTAGGTCCATATCTGTAATTTAACAGTGGTCTCTCCCTCTAGACTGTGAGCTCCTTATGGACAGGGAATGTTTTTACCATCTCTGTCCTGTTGTGCTCTCCCAAGCACTTAGCACAGTGCTCTGAACACAGTAAGCACTCAGGAAATATGGTTGATTGAATCTTATTTACCATTCCTATTGCCTGTGCATCCTCCAAATCCAATTTGATTTCATCTTGGCATCCTAGGAGCCGAAGCTTTGTTATTTTCCCGCTACGTTTTGTTGTCATTTTAATGTTGATTTTCTCATGATATATTTCAGAACTAGAACTCGTCCACAACGTAGAGGAAAGAGCAAGGTTTGGAAGTCAGGGGACCTGAGTTCCAATGCCAGCTCCGCTCTTTGTCTGCAGGGTGACCTTGGGCAAGCCACTTAACTTCTCTGTGCCTCTGTTTCCTCAACTGTAAAATGGGGATGAAGCACCTGTTCCCCCTTCCCATTAAATTATGAGCCCTATATGGGACAGGGAACCGAGCGTAACCAGATTATCTTGTATCTTCCCTAGTGCTTAGTTCAGTACTTATCACATAATACATGCTTAACAAATATTGCTATTGTTGTACAATTATTGATTATTAACAAAACTAATAACTGGGTTAATATTCTGTTGCAGAAGAAAACAGATGTGCCTCCTCAAATGCAGGAACGTGTTCCAGGTGTCTCGCTCTAGGACCGGAGTGCGGGTGGTGCTCGCAAGAGGTAGGTTTGATTTTCCTTTGCTTCACAGTTGAGGTCTGTTCTACACTCTCTCTTTTCATCAGACTTCATCCATAGCCCTAGTTCTCTGCCCCTGTTGCCTTCCCCAAAAGGAGATACAGGCAGGAAAAATGTTCAGTTCTTGGGATTTAATCTTGAATATGGCATAGCTGACTTCATGAAAAATAGTCACCTTTTTATTTGGAAATTTAGACTACTTTTAAAGTATGGGGCAAACTTTTGTATGCTTTCCATATGCTCTATGACCCGGATTGGCAGACATAAATGGTAACTTTTGAGCGTTCAACAGACTTTGGCACAAAGCACTTTGAGTCATTTCTTTTATCCATTTAGAAATCTAAGTTGAATCATTTTCAGTTCATGCCTATTAGATGTCAACATGATACTTTGTTGTTATTTCACCTGTTTTTGTTTAAGGTCTCATCTTAATGTATTTTAATGTCATAATACATCATTTCCTTTGTCACTTGTGGAAAAACTGATGCCTGTCTTTTTTGACACCTGAAACTCAGTCCTGTGAGTTATTTTGAAAGGGTATAAATGGTAGAACCAAATATTATACAGATTCTCTTTTGAAAAGAATCATGATTTCTGTGCTTTGCCAAAGAGCAGTTAGTTCTAAACTGAATGTCATTACAAGTTTTCCATGCAATAATTTCCGATGAGTTATCTGGACAGTTGTCTGATCAAGCCTTTTAGGCCTTAAAGGGCCTTAAAGACCTTTAAATGTTAATCTGTAAACTGTCTGATCAAGCGAACCCTCTGCCTGACCTCATCATTTTCTATCTTTAACGAGTGTCCAGATGGCCTAATTTTGCTCTCTCTTAGGGCCCACAGTTGTTCCCTAGAGGGTGTCTGGGGATTTCTAGTTCCCAGATGGGTAGGGGCAGATCCTTTCGTACAAGCAGCTGTGGATCTGACACATTTCCGTCTCTTCAAGGAATAGAGAGGGGATCATAGATGCAGCTAAAATACTGCATATCCCCCCCCCCCCCCCCCCCCCGCACAAGGGCCTAGGCAAATATTTACTATGCCTCAGCTCCAGGAAGGGCACTGTAAGGTGAGTGGAATAAACAATGTTCCCCAGGGACTGGATAATACTAGTGGACCTGTGAGGATCAGTCAGCCAATTGTATTTATTAAGCACTTCCTATATGCAGAGCACTGTACTAAGCGCTTGGGTGAATACAACAGTAAGCAGACAGGCTTCCTGCCCACAAGCAGCTTGGAGTCTAGAGGGAGTTTACAGTAGTACAGCCACAGTGTTTCACGAGACATTTCCCACAAACAATGCTTCAGTCTACAATGGCCAGGTGAATTTTGGAGAAGATTTTTGCAGTGGAAACATTTGCTTTTGCCCCAAATACTGGACCTGGTAGAAGAAACCCCTGGCAAACAATTGAACCAAGCAAACGTGTATAGGGAAACAGCTTGGCCTAGTGGAAAGAGCACAGGCCTGGGACTCAGAAGACCTGGGTTCTAATCCCGGCTCTGCCACTTACCTGCCGTATGACGTCAGTCAGGTCACTTGACTTCTCTGTGCCTCAGTTCTCCCGTCTGCAAAATAGGGATGCAATACCTGTTGTCCCTCCTACTTAGAATGTGAACCCCATATGGGACTTGATTAATTAGTATCTACCCCAGTGCTTGGCACATAGTTAACACTTAACAAATACCACAAAGTATAATTATTATTCTCTCCACACCAAGGCAGTGCATGTGGAATGCAGTCCCATGCCAGAGCCCACCATGGTGTCCAAGCAATCCACACATCAATCAATGATGTTTATTGAGCACCTACTATGTGCAGAGCACTGTACTAAGGACTTAGGAAAGTCCAGTAGAGTTAGTAGGCATGCTGACACACTGCACTCTCTAGGGGCAAATTCCAGTTCTTCCCTTTGGAGCTCAGATCAGTGACTAATCCACCTGGTTCTACTGGGAAGAGCTTTTTCTTGAATCTCTTCCATCCAATTGCTCTTCTAGATCCCTATACCCCTCCATGCAACCTCCGCTCGGAAATTTGAAGGACAGGGAAAATCGGAGGCGATAGAGGAAATAAGTGAATGAAGCTGAGTGGGGGAGAAAAAGACAAAAAGACCAAGAAAGTTATGCACAATATAGGGTCTAGAAGTTACAAGATCAATTCAAAAGTCAGTCTCGGATACCTGTTGAACTTGAAACATGATATCAGAGAACATCTTTGAACAAAGAGACTAAGTACTGCAAAATAATAAATTCTGAGTGTAAAAAAAGGCACAAACATGTTTCAAGTATTGTGACATCTCATTTTCTTAAGAGGGGAGCAGGGACTGGAGGTAAAGATATGATTAGAGGGATCTCAAGTTTGTTGGGTGGTAGGCAAGGGATGTGAGCTCACAGGGGAATTAAAAACAGGCTTGTAGATTATCAAACAAATGGCTTTCAGTTCATCTAAATATGACCCCTCCAAAATTGGATATAAATCTGCTTCGTATTTGATCGAATATTAAGCTGCTTCTATTTACTCCATTAAGAAGCAGCAGTTTTCAGGAATTTGTTTTGGTTTAGAGTCTTAGAGTTTTAGACAAGCAGCATCGCCTAATGGATAGAGCACAGGCCTGGGAGTGGGAGGGACTTGAGTTCTAATCCCAGCTGTGCCACTCGCTGGCTATGTGACCTTGGGCAAGTCACTTACCTTTTCTGGACTTCAACTACCTCATCTGTAGAATGGGGATTAAGCCTGTGAGCTCCATGTGGGACACTGTGTCCAACCTAATTAGCTTGAATCTATCCCACCACTTAGTACAGTACCTGGCACATATTAATTGCTTAACAAATACTATAAAAACGTTTTTAAAAAGTCTTTCCAGGAGAGAACTGATTTCTTCCTTGAACACATGGCTAGACTTGTTGAGTTCTGCCAAGAAACCTCTGAAAACTCGATTGATCAATTATACTTATTGAGTGTTTATTGTGTGCAGAGCACCATAGTATGTGCTTGGGAGAGTTCAATACAACAGTCAGTAAACACATTTCCTGCCCACATGGAGCTTTCAGTCTGGTTTACAGACTCAATGGAAACCAAGGGAATAAGACTCTGAATCTTTCTTTCACCAATATTGCTGTGGTTCAGTGAGAAATAGTGAAGATAGGGGAGGAGATGAAATTAAAATGACATCAGATTGTCCAAGATTTAATGGAGATTGGCTTGGTTTACCAGTCAACCAACACAGCCTCCATGAAGGTGCTTCTTGCCTCTTCCCATGTGTTGCCTTTGGCTTTTGTGTTTGTTCGCTTTTCTTCTCAAAATCTTTGCGCTTGCTCTGCTAAGTTTGCTAATTACACATAGGATCACCCACTTTCTCATCCCTGATTTTTCACTCTTCATTGATAAAAACAAAGTCCTAGACTTATTGGATCCTAAGCATATCATTACTTGAGGGATGTCTGCTACAGCTTTTTGAAATTTGAAGTACTTGGTGAGGAAATAGGCAAAAGGTTGTCATTTATTTACTCACTTTCATACTTATTCTAAGCTCTATTTTTAATCTATTGTAAACATCCGTGTAGAGAAGAAGACAGCTAATAAGATCATTCATTTGGAAAAATAAGAGGAAAAAGAAATCACACATTCAAAAAGAGACAGAGTATTGCCCTGCCTACTGTAATCTATTTTTCTGTGAAATTTGCTTTTCCAATCAGCGACTAAGCCCTTGTGATTTTTTTCAGGTTTGTTTCATTACACTTACTTTCCATGTAAATTCATAGTGGACTCCCACTCCTAATTTTAGAAAAAAGAATCTCTGAGAATGAAAACTTAAACCCCAAATTATATTATTCTATTTCTTTTTAGAGCAAGTGAGATTCATCATGGGATTATAGTCATTTTAGAAGAGATTTGTCTTTGTTTAAAGCTGGTCTATTGATCTGTCTGTGGATGCCTATGGTTTTCCAGATTTCCTAGGATTGAAAGAGAGTTTGTACCCCTTCCTTTCTCCCCACCCTTCTTGTCCCCCACCTCCTTCCATCACCACCACTGGCAAAAGCTATCTCCCATTTAGACTGGTAAATTTATGTTGATAACCACCTTGTCAATAGTTCCTGTCCCACTCCTTCAAAGCAACTGATCAACTCTATTCTTTGGGAGCAAAAGACAACCGGTTACATTACTTCAAGTGTCGTCATCTATGGACTCCATCTTACCTGCCTGCTGTCTTCTCGCACTTCACTCCAACTTGTGCTCTTTGCACTGCCCAAGATGATCTTCCAAATGGACTTTCCTCTTCTGACTCCTACCCACTATTCACATTTTCCTCACTACTTGAATACCCTCCTCACTCAGCTTCATGCACTTCCTAAAGACTCATTCTCTCACTAATCTCCCCACTTTCCTGATCACACCTCTCCATCCACCATCACAGCACTCATGTACATCTCTGTTTATTCACTGTGTGTATTATTTACACCTATTCTTTCACTCTTTTATCTATTTTACATTTCACAATGCATGTTGCTTCTTCCATTAGACTAAAGGCCTCTTTAGAGTAGGGATTGAGTCTCTTTTTTCATTTTTCCCCAAGGGCCTACTACAATACCCTGCACCCAGTGGGAGCTCAATAAATGCTATTGACAGTGATGATGCTCGTGATAATCTGGGAATTAATAATTAGATTTATAATGTTGGAATACAGAGATCCTTGTAGATCAGATTTATTGTATGATTGCTTGAGCCTTTGCTTTGACCTGGCTAGGCAAATTGGCCAAGATGAAGTAGAGGAAGGGTGATGAGCAAGGCCTGATTCTAGAATGGAGAATAAGAAGGAAACTTGATTTCTTTAATTTCTCCCCCACCTTGTAGTGAAGCAGTAAGGGGCCAGGAGACAGGGCACCTGGGTTCTAATCCCGATTCTGCCATTTGCCTGCTGTGTGATCTTGGGAAAGTCACTTAACATCCCTGGGCTTCAGTTTCTTCATCTGTAAAATAGAGGAAAAATACTATGTTTTTCCTCCCTGTTAGACTCTGAGCCCCCATGAGACAGAGACACCACCCGATCTGATCATATGTGTCTACTCAGTGCTTAGTACAGTGCTGGACACAATGTAAATGCTTAACAAATATCACAATTACTGCTATTAGTAGTTAATGATTTTTTTTTGTACTTCCCTGTGGCCCCTACCAAGAAGAACTGCTCTGGATGTAAGAAGCTAGTGTTTGTGTTGTCCAGGAGGCAGAGAGGGGAGCCATGCAAACCTGCATGATTGCAAGTGGAACCAGGGCAAATGGTGGTTGTGGGTGCAGGATGTGGGATTTGGGAAGGGCAGGGAAAGATTTGATAGAAAGAAAAGGATTTGTGTAAAAATGAATATGGTACTCTGTGTCAAGCACTCTGATAAACACTGGGGTGGATAAAATATAACCAAATGAGACATAGTCCCTGTACCACATGGAACTTAAAGTTTAAGAGGAAGGGAGAAAATTACCCAGATTTTACAGATGAGGAAACCGGGGCTCAGGGAAATGGAGTGACTTGCCCAAGGTCACACAGCAGGCAAGTGGTAGCGCAGAGTATCCTGACTTTGGATCCCATGCTCTTTCCACTAGAACTTTCTGCTTCCTAAAGAAATGATAATTCCTCTAGAGCAGTTAGTCCTAGAGGAACTGGAAAGGAAGAGCGTTATGTGAGTGAATTGGAGCATTCTCTGCCAAAACCCTGGTAAAGAAAGGCTGACTCCTGGACACCCAGGATGCTATTCCAAACAGCCTGCTGAGCCCAGTTCTTGCCTTCACTTCCTCCAGGGAACCAACAACCAGATTCTTCCCTCCTTTTCCTCCTCCACCACCGATCCTACAGCTGAGGCTGCCCAGGCAGAGCCATTAAAGATGTATACACTATGTGCATGAGCTTACTAACAATAATAATAATTATGGTATTTGTTAAGTTGCTGGGGTTGATACAAGCAAATTGGGTTGGACATAGTCAATATATCACTCACGTGAGGCTCTCAGTCTCAATCCCCATTTTACAGGTGAGGTAACTGAGGTCCAAAGAAGTGAAGTCACTGGCCCCAGGTCACACAACAGACAAGTGGCAGAGCCAGGATTAGAACCCACAACAAGTGGCCCATGTACAGTGCCCCAGTGCTTAGTACAGTGCCTGGCATATAGTAAATGCTTAACACATATAAAACTAGAGGGCAAATTCATTCTTTAGATTCATTTAATCCTATTTATTGAATGCTTACTGTGGGCAGCACACTGTATTAAGCACTTGGGAGAGTACAATATAACAATAAGTAGATACATTCCTTGTCTAGGGGAAGCAGGTTTGCTGGGGCTGCCCTGCCCTCTCTTTCAACTCCATAGTAAGACAAGAATCATCTCCCCCTTGAATCAGTCGACAGGGAGGATGCTCTCTCTTCTCGTGGACATATCCAGTTATCCTTCCAGTCCTCCAAGACTCAACTTTCAGACATATCTCAAAAAAGAATAAAATAACGTGACCCATTTTCAGTTATCCATTGACAGTTTTTGAGCTCCTTTGTGCATATTCTTCTTTCAGTGACAGCTTTTTTATAGCTATGCTCTTTAATCCCCTGTTTTCTTTTTTTTAAGGCAGCTAATATAATTTCATAAATTTGATTTAAATTCTATTTAAAACATGTTTGCCCTCATCCTTATTAGAAACATGTGTATTTATGGGCTATCCCACAGTTTGTGCAATTATGGCTGCATTTTCTTTATTCAAAACACTCACTGTTTGGTTTCCTGGGGAGATGCTGCAGCTTTTATGTGCTCTAAAATTGTCAGTGCTTTTGCTTCTTTTAAACAGGATTTTGGGGCAGGAGCAACGAAGAGTGAACGCTGTGACATCGTTTTCAATTTACTAAGCAAAGGCTGCAGTTCAGATTTTATAGAATATCCTTTGGTCCGTGTAACCATTCCTAATGGACAGGACACTAATACTCAAGTGACACCCGGGGAAGTTGCAATCCAGCTGCGTCCAGGTTTGCTAATCTAAACTATTATTCTTGTACTCATTCTAGGATCATTCAAATCACTTTCCACATGATTCTCTTCAGTGGTGCATCATGAATGAAATTGGATATTATAAACACTTCAAAAGAGACAATAGCTGAAACATGTTTAGACTGTGTAGCTGCATCAAGCTGTGAATTAATAGCTGATTTTAATCTTCTTTCTTATTTAATATTCCAGAATCCACCTCCCAAAATGCTAATGCATTCTTAAGATCACTGGTCCTTATAAATTCATTTACCCAGCAATATAAAACCTAAAAGTACCTATATGTTTCTCACCTTCAAAGCTGTTTTCGATTGTCCAAAATGGTTTAATTACACTTACCTTTAATGGTGTTTGTTAAGCACTTACTATGTATTAAGCACTGGTCTAAGCACTTAGGTAGATAAAGGTTTATCAGGTTGGACACAGTCTCTTTTCCTCATGGGGCTCGCAGTCTAAACTGGGGGGAGGAGGATTTAATCCCCATTTTCCAGGTGAGGTAACTGAGGCACAGAGAAGTTAAGTACCTTACCAAAGGTCACTCAGCAGACAAGTGACACAGCTGGGATTAGAACCCAGGTCCTCTGACTCTCAGGGCTGTGTTCTTTCCACTAGCCTCACTCTTTCTCATTTTGCATTTAAATATGTCTCAAACTGTTTTTCTTACTCAATTCTGAAGTTGTAAATTCCTTGAGGGCAGGAATTGTTTTTTGTTTTGTTTTGTTTTGTTTTAACTCTGTGGCACTCTCCCAAGTGCTTAACAGAGCCCTGCATCCAGTAGGTGGTCAGTAAATATTCATATATTGGAAGAACTTATATCTTAGATAAGAAATATTGTCTGTAATGCCTCCTTTGAATTTGTTTTATTTTAAAGCATTTAATGCTACAATGGCAAGAAATATAACTCCTTGAACAACAGTGGATACAGATCTATCATTTATCTATTCCCACTACCCTTAAGCACCATTCATCTTTGCCCATCATAGATTGTTTCTTTAAGCCTATTTTAATGCCTATGAGAACAATGTTGTTTTGGAAGTGAACATCTAAAATTTAAGCTATTATGCAGTGTGTCTCCAAGGAGAAAACCTGACATGAGGGTTTTGTTTGTTTCTTTTTAACCAAGAGAAATCATTAAGTTGAGGGAGGGTAGGGGCTAAACCGGAGTCAACATTATCTGATTTGAGAGCTAGTGGCCCAGTGAGTAGTATTATACTTAATTCCTCCACATCAGTTTAGTCTGCAAGCCTCAGGACCAAGGCCCACTCAGTCAATTATTTTTACTGAGTGTTTATTGAGTGCAGAGCACTATACTGAGCTCTTGGGAGAGTACATTATAACAATATAACAGTGACATTCCTTGCCCAAAATGAGCTTCCAGTCTGAAGGGGGGAGGGAGGCATTAATATAAATAATTAAAATTACAAATATGTACTTAATTGCTTTGGGGCTGGGAAGGGGCATGAATAAAGGGAGCTCATTGAGGAACAGAAAGGAGTGGGAGAAGAGGAAAGGAGGGCTTAGTCAAGGAAGACCTCTTGGAGGAGATGTGCCTTCAGTAAAAGTTTTGAAAGTGGGGAGAGTAATTGTCTGTTAGATAAGAAGAGCGAGGGCATTCCAAGCGGAAGCCGGGCGTGGATTAGAGTTCAGTGGTGACATAGACAAGATTGAGGTACAGTGGGAAGTTTGGCATTAGAGGCTCATCCATTGTTTCTGTCGGGAAACACAATCACCAACTACAAAGCAATGTACTAAATGTTTGGGAAATTGTGCTACAGAAATAAGTTAGCCTTTCCCTGCCCTCCAGAAGCTAATGAGTAAGCTCTGAGTGGGCGAGGAACAGAACCAATTCTTATTCTAGACTGTAATTTTGTTATGGGCCAAGATTATGTCTACCAACTCTGTTGTACTATACACTCCCAAACACTTAGCACATTGCTCTGTACAGAGTAAGCACTCAATAAATATCACTGTTTGATTGATTGATTGTTCTGTCCTTCCCAAGCTCCTAGCACAGTGCACTGCATCAAGTGTGTGCTCAATAAGTGTTACTCCAATTACATTGTAATGGCAGAACAAATTAGACAAAAGGCAGCCCCGTGGCACTTATGAACATACCCATCTGTAATTTATTTTAATCTCTTTCTTCCCCTCTAGATCGTAAACTTCTGGTGAGCAGGGATCGAGTCTACCAATTCTGTTATATTGTAGTCTTCCTTAATACAGTGTTCTAAACTGTGACATTCTTGTGGGCAGGGAATGTCATTTTTTATTATGGTATTGTACTCTCCCAACTGCTTAGTATAGTGTTCTGCACACAATAAGAGCTCGATAAATATGACTGAACGAATGAATGTAAGAGAAAATTCAGTATTTGATCAGGCTGGACCCCCAAATCTCTCAATGATTGCTGGCCTCAGCCTGGCTGGTCCAGGGTAAGCTCCCCACTAGTCAGTTCCTTTTGGGCCTACCTACTCTACTGTACTTTCCCAAGAGCTTAAAACACTGCTCTGCTCCCAGTAAGCACTTAAAAAATGCCATTGACTATAAGCTCGTTGTGGGCAAGGAATGTGTCATATTGTTGTGCCGTACTCTCCCATGCTCTGCACACTGTAAGTGCTCAATAAATACGATTGATGGGTAGATTGATTGAGGCAAGAGCTCATCTGGCCTGTCAGGGGGTGTCCCTGTAGAGCTCCCGTCTTTTTGCCAAAAAACAGTCCAGCTGGACCAGTCCACCGGACACTGGTGGAGAGGGGGAAAGGAATCCCCGGGTGGGCCGTCCCCCCTCCCCCCCTCCAATTGGTTCTGCCTCTGAGGGCCTCATTACATGCTCACAGTCAATATGGAGCACCACGAGGCCAAATGGGAGGAACAGATAGATGGAACCAAAGAAACTTCACCTCTTCAGGCATTTACTCATCTATACATCCGCTCTACCTTTTCCTTCTGTTCAAAATTATTTAGTGTCTGTCCCCACTTATCGACAAGGAGCATGACTTCTACCTCTATTTTACTCTTCCAAGCACTTAGTAGAGTTGTCTGCACACAGAAGGTGCTCATTAAGAACCATAGATTGACTGATTGGTTGATTGATGCAAACTGCCTCTTTCACATCCTCTCATGTTCAGCAGTTCGTGCTGGGATTTCCTAGGACTGGTTTTTGAGGCAGTCTGGCATTGATTCCAGAAGGAGGAAAGAAAGATGAAGATATATTTAATCTATCTATCCACCTATTTATAGCTATATCTATATTTAGATGTAGATATAGATAGATGCAGAGAGAGAAGAGAGGGAGATTGAAAAACTAATATACAACTGCAAATAGTAAGTTTTGATGGTAATACAGAAGCAGAAGTCAAAAGAAGATCATGGAAGAGCACAACTTAGTCAGGAAAACCCTGAGTCATCTCTCCTGTCTTTTAACTGTTTCCCATTGTAGTAAAGGATTGACTTCACTTCCTGTTACTGATAGAAAGACATCAGAAAAGTTAATTAAGTAATCAGTAATCCCAACCCTTCAGCACCAAAAACACCCTACACAAATGTCTATAATTAACTTGTTTTTAAGACGCCGAAGGAATGCATTGTCTTAATTGTGCTAGGCTCTCCCTCTAAGTAAATACATTAAATATTGACTCAGTCACCTCACAAATGAAAATGAGTTCAGAGTCCAACCTATGGGTTGAACATCTAGATCATCTTCTTTCCTCCTAAAATAACTGGTAGTCTCTGATCCAGACAGTCGCATGCTTGAGTTACTCAGGGTCACTGAAGATTAAAGTGGCAGTGAATCAAGAAAAAAAAAGGTTAAATAGTAGTTCCCCATGGAGACTATCTCTCCTGGGATGTTCCAGCTTTAAAGTTCTATTAGCCACAGTGTAGCTAATTCTGTAGATTTGTAGCAGAAGTTTGATTGAAATCAGAGAAAATAGAAACCACATTCATGTAAAATTGTTTGGTTCTTTATGGAAGAAAGCAAATGTGGTGTAGGAATATCAAAGATTTATGTTTGACACTGGACTGGTTTTGCTTTCCTTTCTTGGGATGGAATTTCACTCTTCTGGTTAGCTTGTTTCACCCTGAGAGGTAGCCTGTCTGCTGGTTTTTTGTTTTTTTTTCCCCATTGGCTAGTGGTACTCCTCTGGATCCATATTCTGAGTGAAAATTTCCTCTATGCATAAATACACATATTAAAGGAAATGAACAGTGTTCCTATGGAAGACTGTTTTGTTAGTAAAATAAGTTGATGCATTTTCTATTGATCAAGAGGCAAAACTACAATTACTGACTGTTTTTGTGTCCATTGCAACACAGTGCCTTTATTATCCTTGTGTTTCATCTGGCACTGCAGAAAATGGATATGGCATAATTAGTAATTAAAGTATAAGTAGGACAAGTTTTTACCTATACTTTAAAAACCAGAAGAAATTCTCCCATTTTCGGTTTGAACACTAGCTAGATCACCACAACTGACTTTGCCTATGAACACTGAACTTACCCCCAAACTTTCACCAACAAAGTATCAGACATCTAAAAAGTAAGGTGTCTTAAAATATTCTTCTTCTTTAAACTAGGTGCTGAAGCCAGCTTTATATTGAGAATTCGTCCTCTAAAGAAGTACCCCGTCGACCTCTATTATTTAGTGGATGTCTCAGCATCTATGCACAATAATATAGAAAAACTAAATTCAGTTGGAAATGATTTATCTCAAAAAATGGCAGACTTTACCCGTGATTTTCGACTTGGATTTGGATCATATGTGGATAAAACCGTTTCACCTTATATCAGCATTCACCCGGGGAGAATTCGAAATCAATGCAGGTAAGTTCTGGAGGGTCATCAATGGTGAAGAGGTAACCAAAAAATGGGCATTTTCATATGGGGATGTTTAGGTCTGATTTAGAGTCCTGCAGTTTCACTGTTGAAGACACTTTATTTATGAAGTTAAGAGTTTAGGAAGTTTGCAAAGATGCTGGATCCTATCAGACATCTCTGGGTTGGACTTTAGGTTTGGATTTATTTTTTAATCTGATTTCTTGATTCTGGACATTTTAGAGGGTCTAATAGTGATTTGGAAGGGATGTCAAATACCATCTGTGGTTTCTCCGTAAATGAGCCTATCAGTGATTTGAGTGCTCGCTGTGTGCAGAGCACTCTACTGAGCACATGGGAGAGTCCAATACAGTAGAGTTAGTAGACCCATTCCCTGCCCACAACAACGGTTTAGAGGATAAAAATAAAGATTGAAAATCACTGGGTTGAAAAGTGGAACCACTGACTTGGCAAGGTAATAACCCCATTCGCTGAGCTCTAAAGATTTGTCTGCCAGCCCCCTAAATTATTCAATGGAAATTCAACATTGTGTCCTTCCTTCTACTTTTGTCCTAAAGGAACTTGCCTGCTCTCTTCATAGCCTTTTTCTCATCTCTGCCAAAATATTGCTTCAACAAATAGAAAGGTTCAACCTCTGACATTGAGCACAAGGAGGTTTGTGATTCTATGTGGCGGAAAGAGAATTGGGAGGCTTGAAGAGTAGTTGTCCCTCAGCAGCTAGATCAGAGTTAGCCCAGTGCTCCAAGAACAAATTGCCTAAGTTAAAAATACTGCCAAATATCACATAAAACTGAAATCATCAAAGAATCCAGAAATCAAAATCAGGCCAAAGAAAAAAATGATCAATCAGTAGTATTTATTGAGCCCAGAACCCTGTACTAAGTGTTGAAAGGGTACAGTAGTTAGCAGACATGAGCACTGTCCTCAAGGAGCTTGCATTCTAATGGTTCATTAAAAAGACTTTATTGAAATTTTCATTAAAAATAGTCTCTTAATTTGCATTGTTAGATTAAACTTTTTCTCTCAGAATTTACTATCTGGCTGGTTAGGTGTAGCAATTTATGCTGTGGCTTTAAATATTTCACTCTTTTTAATCCAACATGTTAGGAATGATATGCAGTAATATCAGACTTCTTCTAGTCACACTGATTCAAGTAGAGGCATTTAAAAATAGCTTGTCAGGAGGAAATGTGTTACCACCTCACAAATAAATGGCAACAGTTCATTGTTGGTATCAGGTGCTTTAAAGGAAAGGGCAGAGATCTGGGACTCAGAGGACCTGGGTTCTAATCCCATTGTGTCACTGTGGACAAATCACTTAACTTCTCTGTGCTTCAATTTACTCATCTATAAAATGGGGATTCAATAACTGTTCCCCTTTCTATTTAGTCATCAAGTCCCACGTCAGGCAGGGACTGTGTATGACCTAATTTTCTTCTATCGACCCCAGTGCTTAGTTTAGTACTTGGCACCTGGTAAGCTCTCAATGCAAACTATTATCATCATCATCATATTTACATTTATGTTTTCTGTCGCAGTCAGTATGATTTAGACTGTATGCCGCCTCATGGATACATTCACGTCCTGCCGCTTACGGAGAACGTAACAGAGTTTGAAAAGGCAGTGAACAAACAAAAGATCTCTGGAAATATTGATACCCCAGAAGGTGGTTTTGATGCCATGCTGCAAGCAGCTGTGTGCCAGGTAAGAAGGTTTTAGCACAATGTTTTGAACTATCAATCAATCAATAGTATTTATTGAGTGCTTACTGTGTGCCCAGCATTGTACTAAGCACTTGAGAGAGTAAAATATAACAGAGTTGGTAAGGTGGAATGCTCCACTGGAGGGCTGTTTTGAGAAGTGCATTTTTTTACCGATTCAAAGAGTGAAAATGAAACAAAATAAACTCTCAATTTTAAGGGCAGGTTAATTCCAAGAAATGATATGGGGCAAAGATGGTGTACTCTTGGCACTGTAAAGAATTGTGTTATTATACTACCTTTCCCTGTGCAATTCCTCAACAATTCTACACTTATGAAAAATGGAGGTGGGGGAGGGGGGAAAATAATCTGTCAAATCCCCAAACCCATCACTGGGTATTTGATTCCACCTCTGTTTTTCAATAAAACCAGGCCCTCCTCCTTCTGTGCCAACATTTCCCAACCCCATGTTACAGAATGCCAAAAGCTCCATTTTGTTGTCTTCTTATGCTGTCAAGCCATCTCCGACCCATAGCGACTCCATGGACACATCTCTCCCAGAACGCCCCACCTCCATCTGCAATCATTCTGGTAGTATATCCCTAGAGTTTTGTTTATCCGTAGAGTTTTCTTGGTAAAAATAGGTAAGCGGTTTAACACTGCCTTCTTCCGTGCAGTAAACTTAAGTCTCTGCCCTCGACTCTCTCTTGCCGCTGCTGACCAGCACAGGTGAGTTTCCACTTGTAGGAGATTACCTTCCACTTGCAAGCCATTGCCCAAGCTAGGAATGCAATGGATATGCCTCTGTTCGACTCTCCCTTCCGTAGCCAAGACTGGTAGAGTCCTGGAAACTCACCAGATGCGATCCTGAGAGAGGTCAATTTTGTTGCACTCAATCCTAATAAAATATTTTTCAAATTTGAGATTTAAAACAGTATGGTATTTACTTGTCACTTAGTTAATTATGCAGATCTGACTGTCCTTCAAACTTGAAGATGCTGTGCTGACATCAATTTCTTGGTACCGGGATCGATTAGTCTGTAAGCCTATCATTGGGCAGGGATTGTCTCTATCTGTTGCCGAATTGTACATTCCAAGTGCTTAGTACAGTGATCTGCATATAGTAAGCGCTCAATAAATACTATTGAATGAATGAATTAGAGCTCAGGACTGTATTTCCCATAAAAGATCACTTAGCGGGTCATCCCTCTCTTTGCTCTAGAGCCATATCGGTTGGAGGAAAGAAGCTAAAAGATTGCTGCTTGTGATGACGGATCAGACGTCTCATCTAGCCCTAGATAGCAAATTGGCAGGAATCGTAGTGCCCAACGATGGAAAATGCCACCTGAAAGATAATGTATACGTCAAATCAACGAGCATGGTAATGTACCAATACTGTTCCATCCAAGCCTCGAGTTGAACGCTCAAAAACCAAATGTCTAGCTTAGCTGTGTTTGTGCCCATTTGAATCCAATGAGTCGTAGGCCCCAGGAACAAGATGTGAGGAAGGAAAAATATTATAGTGTTTATTTATAAAATATTTTGCTTTTTACTGGGCTTTGGGGGGTTTTTTAATGGTGTTTGTTAAGCACTTACTATACGCCAGGCACTGTACTAAGCCCTAGGGTAGCAACAAGGCACAGTTCTTGTCCCACTTTGGGCTTCCAGCCTTGATCCCCATTTTACAGATGAGGTAACTGAGACACAGAGAAGTTAAATGACTTGCCCAAGGTCACAAAGCAGACAAGTGATGGAGCCAGGATTAGAACCAAGGTCCTTTGGCTCCCAGACCCATGCATGCCCTTTCCACTAGACCATGCTGCTTAATTGCCTAGTGTACCCCTAATAAACCAGGAGAAGCAGCGTGGTTTTGGGAGAAGCAGCATGGTTTAGCAGCAAGAGCAAAGACTTGGGAGTCGGAGGTCAGGGTTCTAATCCTGGCTCCGCCACTTATCAGCTGTGTGACTTTGGACAAGTCACTTAACTTCTCTGTGCCTCAGTTACCTCATCTGTAAACTGGGGATTAAGACCGTGAGCCCCACATGAGACAACCTGATTACCTTGTATCTCCCCCAGTTCTTAGAACAGTGCTTGGCACATAGTAAGTGCTTAACAAATACCATCATTATCGTTATTATTATTAACAGTAGACAGAGCAGAGCATAATCTTCACATCTAATAGACCACCGCTTCAAAGTCCTACTAAATTACATCTTCTCCAGGAAGCCTCCCTTGACTAACCTCTCATCTCTCCATCCTGTTTTCCCTCCCTATTGCATCATCTATGCATTTGAGTTTATACTCCCAAAGCACTTAATTAGGTTCTCAGCCTATCTCTCTCCCCAACAGCATTTCTGTTTATATCTCCTACCTGTAATTTATTTTACCCTCTGTCTCCGCAGCTAGATTATAAATTCCTTGAGGGCCGAGGTCAGGTCGATTTACTCTACTGTAGTACTAATAATAACATAGTGCTTACAATGTTCCAAGCCCTGTGCTAAGGGCTGGGGTAGGTACAAGATAATCAGGTTGGAATAGGATTCAACCCCCATTCATTGAATCGTATTTATTGAGCACTTATTATGTGCAGAGCACTGTACTGAGTGCTTGGAAAGTACAATTCGACAACAGATAGAAACAATCCCTACCCCATTTTACAGATGAGGACACTGAAGCACAAAGAATCCATTAATCAATGAATGGTATGGTTACTGTGTGCATAGCAGTGTATTAAGCACCGTACCCAAGGTCACACAGCAGACAAGTAGCAGAGAACGGGTTAGAACTCAGATTCTCCGACTCCCAGGCCTGTATGCTTTCCACTAGGTTATGCTGCTTCTTTAGCTCTAGGTCAGTGCTCTGCACACAGTAAGGTCTCTAAGTTCCATTGATTCGTGGATTAATTGGCAATCTATGAAAAGACCAATGGTACATTAGTCATGTGTCTTCAGCTGAGGAGGAACAAAGCAAAATCAATCAGATAATAGTATTCATTGAGCTCCTACCTGATCCAGTGGGAGAGTTGGACAGCATCCCACCTCTGCCACTTGTCAGCTGCGTGACCGTGGGCAAGTCACTTAACTTCTCTGTGCCTCAGTTACCTCATCTGTAAAATGGGCATTTAGATTGTGAGCCTCACGTGGGACATCCTGATGACCCTGTGTCTACCCCAGCACTTAGAACAGTGCTCTGCACATAGAAGCACTTAACAAATACCAACATTGTTAAAATAAATTACCTTCTGTAGGCTGTGAGCCCCATCTGGGACAGGAGCTGCATTTGATCTGATTACATTGTGTTTAACCTAGTGTTTAGTACAGTGCTTGGCACAGAGTGAGGGCTTAAATTACGAGGAGGGGGAAGAAATGGAATTTAAAGATATGTTCAAAGGTGCTCCAGCGGGCAGTACCCAGAAAGAAATATATTCATTATTTAGCAAGTGAATACATCATCACCATTCAGAGGCTCATTTTGGGCTGACCCATCCGGTCTCCATTTAATCCCTGAAGACTAAAGGAAGCCTGCTTGGTATCAGATGGTGGGCATTGTTGCATGGCTCAGTGGAAAGAGCACGGGCTTTGGAGTCAGAGGTCATGAGTTTGAATCCCAGATCTGCCACTTAGCTGTGTGACTGTGGGCAAGTCACTTCACTTCTCTGTGCCTCAGTTACCTCATCTGTAAAATGGGGATTAAGACTGTGAGCCCCACGCGGGACAACCTGATTCCCCTGTGTCTACCCCAGTGCTTAGAACAGTGCTCTGCACATAGTAAGCGCTTAACAAATACCAACATCATCATTATTTATTATTGTGAAGAGTAAATAGCAGTTTGAACCAGACTGCTCATTTTTCTCAACATTCCTCAGAGTTGGTCTGTGGGATAACGCTCTGCTGTGAAGCCAGTAAGGACTTCCTTGGGGGAGAAGGACAAGACGTCACTCATATCTTCAGGGGCCGAGCCCCAAGACCATTCCGCTTTCAGAGTTGGCACATGCATGACATGAAATGTGTAGCTAGTGAGATTTAGGTCTCTCTGAATACCCTGTCGGCAGCCTCTTCATAGGGATTCTATTTAGTCTTGATTCTATTTAGTTGCCATTGTTTTTATGAGATGTTCTTCCCCTCGACTCTATTTATTGCCATTGTTCTTGTCTGTCCGTCTCCCCCGATTAGACTGTAAGCCCGTCAAAGGGCAGGGACTGTCTCTATCTGTTGCCGACTTGTTCATTCCAAGCGCTTAGTACAGCACTCTGCACATAGTAAGCGCTCAATAAATACTATTGAATGAATGAATGAATGGAAGCAGCATGGCGTAGTGTTTAGAGCACGGGTCTGGGAGTCAGAAGGTCATGGGTCCTAGTCCCGGCTCTGCCATTTGTCTTTTGGGTGGCCTTGGGCAAGTCGCTTCACTTCTCAGGACCTCAGTTATCTCATCTGTAAAATGGGGATTAAGACTGTGAGCCCCATGTGGGACAGGGACTGTGTCCAACCCAATTTGCTTCATTCATTCATTCATTCATTCATTCATTCAATCAATCATATTTATTGAGCTTACTGTGTGCACAGCACTGTACTAACTGCTTGGAAAGTACAATATGACAATAAAGAGAGAGAATCCCTGCCCACAAGGGGCTTGTACCCACCCCAGTGCTTAGTATAACGCATAGTAAGGGCTTAACAAGCACCACGGTTGTTATTACTTTGTGTGACTTTAGTTAAACCATAGCACTTATACTGTAGCCTTTTCAAGCTTTCCACACTCACCAGGCCTTCGCTAACGTTCCAGTGGATACAAATGAAAAAAGCCAGCCTGCCTGTGGCCAGACAGCCACTTTATTCTCCCCTTTAATACTTAAGGAACTAACTCTGTGCTACTAAGCTGTGACCTCAGAATGAGATGGACAATTAGAGTTTCAACTTCCGGGCTCTTCTTTCAGTTTTTCAAATGTGAACTGCCCCCTTGTTTCTCAGCAGGGTCGCAAGGTCAGCCCAGTCTTAAACATTGTTACTTCTCATCCTGCCTCACCGGCTCATGGCTCAGCCTACTTTTGGCTGGGATCTGTGGGGCAGGCATGTCAGCTGCAGTCCTGGAATGGACTGGACTTTGAAGAGCCTAGGGGGAGCTGCCTCCATCACTGCTCTTCAATAAGGGGAATTGTAGGGGCGGGGCTTGGGAAAAGGGGAAGAAGAAGGGGAGTTGAAGGGGAAAGTTTCAGGGTAGAAGGATAATAATAATAATAACAATTATGGTGCTTGTTAAGCTCTTACTATATACCAAGCACGGTTCCAAGTGCTGGATTAGAGACAAGTTAATCAGGTTGGGAAATAGTATTAATCCCCATTTTACAGATGAGGGAACTAAAGCACAGAGAGGTTTAGTGACTTGCCCAAGGTCACGCAGCAGCCAGGAGGCAGAGCCGGGATTAGAACCCATGTCCTTCTGACTTCCAAGTCCATGGTCTGTTCCCTAAGCCATGCTGTTTCTCAGCGTGGCTTGGAAGGAACGGACTGCGGGGCCTATAGCTATAATACTATGAATACAGCCTTATATGTGTTCTGAGCTAATAATAATCATAATTGTAGTATTTAAGTGCTATATGCCAAGCACTCTAATAAATCCTGGGGTAGATACATCGTGAGCAGATCGGACGCAGTCCCTGACCCACATGGGACTCACATCTAAGAGAGAGGGATGTTGAGTATGTAATCCCCTTTATACAGATGAAGAAACTGAGACCCAAAGAAGTGAAGTGACTTGCCCATGGTCACACAGCAGCTAATTTCGGCTCCACCACTTGTCTGCTGTGTGGCCTTGGGCAAGTCGCTTCACTTCTCTGAGCCTCAAGTACCTCAACTGTGAAATGAGGATTGAGAATGTGAGCCCATATGGGAGGATTGAGAATGTGAGCCCATATGGGACATGGACTGCATCCAACCTTATCTGCTTGTATCCACCCCGGTTTATAGTACCGTGCTTGCCACATAGTAAGTGCTTAACAAATGCCACAATTATTCCTCCAAGACTGTAAGCTTGTTGGAGAAGCAGCGTGGCTCAGTGGAAAGAGCCTGGGCTTGGGAGTCAGAGGTTGTGGGTTCTAATCCCAGCTCTGCCACTTATCAGCTGTGTGACTTTGGGCAAGTCACTTAACTTCTCTGTGCCTCAGTTACTCCATCTGTAAAATGGGGATGAAGGCTGTGAGCCCCACGAGGGACAACCTAATGACCTTGTATCTACCCAGCGCTTAGAACAGTGCTTGGCACATAGTAAGCGCTTCACAAATACCAACATTATTATTGTTATCATTGTGGGCCGGGATTGTATCTGTATATTGTCATATTGTACTCTCCCAAATGTTTAGTACAGTGCTGTGCACACAGTAAGCCCTCAATAAATATGATTGAATGAATGAAAGTGATAGAGCCGAGATTAGAAGCAAGGTCTCCTGATTCCCTGGCCAGAATTGAGCTAAAATCTCTCTCTGTGGATCAGCAATGGGTATCTCTTGAGAGATGTAATAAGGCCTAAAATGAATTAACAACTTCATTAGCTTGTTGTTGTCTTGCTGGATTATAACAATATTAAATTAAGTCCCAGTTCATATGTAGTCCTCTTTTTTATATTAATTGAATATTCAGATAAAGGCTTTTTCTGAACTCCATATGCCAGATTTTTCTGCTTAATAAATACAAGGACTGAATTCTCTGACTCTGGAGCAGGGAGTCAGTGGTATTAAATGCAATCCCAGACCACTTAATACCATGCCAATTTTCTGGATGTCTGCTTTGCTATGTAGGAAGAAATAAACCAGAGGATTTGGCTACCATAAGTTAAAGAATGGGAGATCACTATTATATACAGTGTAATTTACCAAAAAAAACCCATTATTTGTACATGTTTATAATGCAGTAACCAAGCAGATCCCAGTCATCGTAACAATTGAAGAAATTAAGTTTACACCACCTTAAAATAACCCTAAGGATGAACCTGGGTTCATCCTTTTTCGAGATACTTTGTATTTTGATTGATTAACTTCAGAATCCAACATTAATTAACAATCATATATTAATCATTCAAAAACTTCTGGGAAAAAATAGCTTAGTGGAAAGAGCCCAGACTCGGGAATCAGAGGACATGGGTTCTAATCCCAGCTCTGCCACTTGTCTGCTGTTTGACCTTGAAAAGCCACTTAACTTCTCTCTGCCTCAGTTACCTCATCTGTAAAAGGGGAATTAAGATTCTGAGCCCCACATGGGATAACCTGATTACCATGTATCTATCCCAGTGCTTAGAACAGTGCTTAGCACATAGTAAATGCTTAACGAATACCATACATATTATTAAAAAGGTGGCCTTTGTTATGATGGCAACTTGACTCCTTCTCCCAAGCGCTTAGTACAGTGCTTTGCACCGAGTAAATAAATATGTGCTCTCAATAAATACAATTGAATGAATGAATGAATGAAAGTGGATACTTTTCTGGCAGTTTTCTCCATTCTCCAAGGCCCACTGCATTTCTTAAATTCTAGTCCTATACCTTGGGCAGAAA
This sequence comes from Ornithorhynchus anatinus, assembly GCF_004115215.2. NCBI lineage: Eukaryota > Metazoa > Chordata > Mammalia > Monotremata > Ornithorhynchidae > Ornithorhynchus > Ornithorhynchus anatinus. The sequence continues at coordinate 60,172,572 of NC_041735.1, read as the reverse complement.
TTGCCTCTGATGAACCATGGTGCCCTCCTCCTGCTCCTTTCTGATTTCTAAATTTACGTCGAAAAGGTCTCCAAGGAAGTGTGAGGGAAGAAGAATAATGTGCTGTTACTGCATTCCCTTGCATCCTCCCTGTTGCCCTCCAAGAGCCTCTTATTTCTGTTCATTATTTTCCAAGTTCAGGAGAGCAATCTGGATTAGGTTAGATGGAGGGGGAGTTTCGTTTAGAGTAGCAATGAGGTCACTGGAACTGGACAGCTAGCTGAGATGGGGGTGGTTTTGCCCGGCTAGAGAAAGGGACGACAGAAAGATAAAACGCAAGAAGCTTTATGAAGGAAGGGGAAAGGGCTCCAGTCAGGACAATTAATCCCTTCTATACTGTTGTCAACAGTGACTTAATTAAACATCTGCTATAAGTTTGTATTGAAAGAGACAATCTGCTTGAATGGATTTGGAATTTTCTCTTGAAACTTCTCCTTTCACTGGGGAAATTTCCATGGGTTTGGAGAATACACTGGTCAGGTTTTGAAACCCAACCGAGGCCATTTACAAGATCTCACCAAAATAGAATTTTCTAGTATTTAAATATATATGCCCTTGTTTAATAGGGCTTCTACTTCTAAGATATTTTTAAAAAATGAATATGGCCCTGAAGACTGCTTGCCTATTAGATGTTTCTTTAGACACAATATTATGATGAATTACGAATAAATGATTAGAAACATATGGATTAAATTTCCTTTAAAATTTTCATGGGTTTAAAAATTAAGGGGGAAAATGCTTAGCACAGTGTGGTTAGATTTTGCAGAATCAAAAACCTAACTTAAAATAGGTTGTAGTTTTTAAATTGGAGTACAGCTAGAGTTACCCAACCTTACTTTTTTGCAATGAGTTGATAGATTTTATGCTATCATACTTAACATCAAATGTTTGAGCAAAATAGAGAACCAGCGTGACTTAGTGGAACGAGCACAGGCCTGAGAGTCAGAGAACGGCAGCGGGTTCTAATCCCGGCACCATCATTTGCCTGCTGTGCGGCTTTGGGGAAGTCACTTAACTTTTCTGTGCCTGAGGCTCCTCATCTGTAAAATGGAGATTATTAACTCCTACTCTCTCCTACCTAGACTGTGAGTCCCTTATGGGGCAGGGACTGTGTCCAATCTAATAACCTTGAATCCATCCCAGCCTTTAGAACGGTGTGCTATTTTGCTATTTCCTAAGCACTTACTATGTGCCACGCAGTGTACACAGGGTGAGATAGATACAAGATAATCAGGTCCCACATGAGTTTCACAGTCTAAGTAGGAGGTACAACAGGTATTGAATCCCTATTTTGTGGACGAGGGAATTGAGGCACAAAGAAGTTAAATAACTTACCCAAGGTCAACCAGCAGGTTAATGGCAAAGCTGGGATTTAGTACTCAAGTCAGTCAGTCATCGTCAGTCAGTCAATCATATTTATTGATTGCTAACTGTGTGCAGAGCATGGTATTAAGCACTTGGAAGCGTACAACAATAAACAGATCCATTCCCTGCCTACAGTGAGCTTACAGTCTAGAGAAGAGACAGATATTAATATTAAAAATAATTACAGATATGTGCATAAGTGCTGTGGAGCTGAGAGCGGGGATGAACCCAAGTCCTCTGACCTAGGCCTGGGCTTTTTCCACTAGGCCACACTGCTTTTCTCATTAATTAATTTTTCCCTAATTAATGAATTGCCCAAAGCAAGCACTGAAGCAGTGCTGATAGCAGGACAGGTCTAATGGTCAGGGCTTTTGTGGAGAATGGATGACAACAGCACACCTAAGCAGTTGTTGTCCAGAAAATTAAAAGGTGGCACACAGAAGCCAGGAGAACAGAACATACGATTTAAAGACAGAGTGAAGTACAATAGGAGACACAGGAGTAGATTGTCAATTCATTCAATTGTATTTACTGAGAGCTTACGGTGTGCAAAGCCCCGTACTAAGCTCTTGAGAAAGAACAATGCAACAGTGAGCAGACACATTCCCTGCCCATAATGAGTTTATAGTCTAGAAATCTGTTGCAGGATCACAGCAGGAGACGGCCTGCCCTAGCAAGAAGAAACCAGGAGATGGGTTGCTCTTCCCGACCACTTCATGTAGGTCGGACTCCCAAGAAGATGCCTCAAGCCTTGTGCAGAGCACTGTACCGAGCCCTTGACCTAGTGGATAGAGCACGGGCCTGGGAGTCAAAAGGTCGTTGGTTCTAATCTTGGCTCTGCCACTTGTCTACTGTATGACCTTGGGCAAGTCACTTCACTTCTCTGGGTCTCAGTTATCTTATCTGGAAAATAAGGATTGTGACTGTGAGCCCCATGTGGGTTAGAGATTGTGTCCAACCAGATTTGCTTGTATCCACCTCAGCGTTTAGTACAGTGCCTGGCACATAGTAAGCACTTAACAAATACCATAATAATAATTATTATTATGATTAGAGTTGGTATTCCTACTAATGTCTGTCTCCCCTTCTAGATTATAAGGCTGTTATGGGCAGGGATCATGTCAGCTAATTCTGTGGTACTGTACTCTCCCAAGTGCTTAGTACAGTGCTCTGCACATCTTAAGTTCTCAGTAAATATGATTGATTGACTGGTAGACAGGATCTTGCCCTCAAGGAACTTACAGAGTAATAGAAAAACAGACAGTACCCGAATAGGCTGCACAACATGGCAGGAAGGTTCAGTCCCCCATCAGTCTTTGTGGCCACACTCATAAAAATAATAATAATGATGGTGGTATTTGTTAAGCACTTACTATTTGACAACCACTGTACTAAGCCCAGGGGTAGATAAAAGCAAATTGAGTTGGATAGGCCCTTGCTCTATCCACTACGCCATGCTGCTTCTCATATACACAGACAGGATTTTACTGTTTTTATGGCATTTATTAAACACTTACTATGTTCCAGGCAGTGTACTGAGCACTGGTGTAGATACAAGCGAATCAGATTGGACACAGTTCATGTCCCACATGGGTCTCAGAGTCTTAATCCCCATTTTACAGGTGAGGTAGCTGAGGTACAGAGAATTGAATGACTTGCCCAAGGACACACAGCAGATACGTGACAGAGCCAGGATTATAATTCAGGTCCTCTGCCTCCCAATCCCATGATCTTTCCACTGGACCATGCTGCTTCCCAACCTCTTATTGTCAGTAGTTTCACCTTCAAAAATGAACTACGTGTGTTTGTAGGTGTGTATTTAGACAATGGCTCCATCCACTCTTAAATTTCACTATCAGTGCAATCAAGGACACAGTTAGCATTCTCTTCCATTTCCTCTGCAAAATAAGATAATGGCTGAAGCCAATGAGACATTTATAAAGCAACGGAGGTCACTGTGGAGCTGTAAAATGCAGTCACAAATCAAATCACTCCTGGCAGAAGTCACAGAGGCCAGGATTGTATAATGTTCTTGCTGGTGTTAGAGCAATCCCCACTGTTGCTATAACAGTTAAATATAGATTAATATTGTTTCAATCTTGGGTTTCAGAAGGATATAACTTTGGCCTTAATTTTGCTCCAGGATTGATCTTGGCTAGTAAACTCTAAGTCTGGTAATGCTTTTTAAGCTTCTTTTTGCAAAAGGCATGTAAACCATTTAAAACACTTTATTCCTGCAAAAATGTGTCTAAAATGAAGACTGATTGGCCTTTACATAACCCTGTAGCCTGGTTTTTAAAAACAAGTTGTTCTGATTAAAAGAAGAACTCAGTTTTAAGGGTTTGTAAATACCTGTTTGAAGCAGATAGATGCAACCAAGGTTAGGGCAAAAGTGAAACTAATGTATTTAAGCTTTTGTCCCTGTGCAGTTGCCAAAACAAATTAGCTTTAACTGAAATGGTCTGGTAAAATTTGGCCATAAAGAAAACAGAACTGGTATACGATGGGAGAAGGAGAGCCAAAGATTGAGGGGAGCTTGGGCTTGAATCACATGGTATGGAGCAAAATTTTAAGTAATTTGATCAGCAGGTCTCCTGCAATAGAGATATGGTGAAAATTAAAACAAATAATGCAGGTGGAGTTTATATTCATGCCTAGATTATCATTAGTGTTATTGTTATTATTGTTGTTGCTATTTTATTTGTTTAGCGCTTACTTTGTGTCAAGTGGTTCAATGCACTGGGGTAGATACAAGATAATGAGGTTACCACAGTCCCTGTCCTGCATGGGGCTCACAGCCCAAGTAGGAGGGAGAACAGGTTTTGAATCCCCATTTTACAGTTGAGGAAACTGAGGCACAAGGAAATTAAGTGATTTGCCCAAGATCACAGAGCAAGCCATTGGCAGATTCAGAATTAGAACCCAGGTCCTCTGATCCCCAGGCCCATATTCTTTCCACTAGGTCCTGCTGTTTTTCATGCTTGAAAGGAGACTAGCACTTTACCACCTGTGGAAGCTTAAATAATGTTTACACTCAAGATTAGTGTTAACTCTCTTGTTCAAGAAACATGTAAGTGCTCCCAAACTTGGGTATACATACACACGTGTACAGCTACAGAGTGCACAGTTTGTCTCACATTTGAAGATGACACCATTCATTGCATCTGAGATTAGTGTGCTAAAGTAGACTGTAAGCCCGACGAACGGCAGGGACTGTCTCTATCTGTTGCCGACTTGTTCATTCCAAGCGCTTAGTACAGTGCTCTGCACATAGTAAGCTCTCAATAAATACTATTGAATGAATGAAAGTATGGTTAAGAAGATGGGTGCATGACTCACAATCAGTCTTCTTTATTGAGCACTTACTGTGTGCAGTGCAGTGTAATAATAATAATGATGATGGTATCTGCTAAGCGCTTACTATGTGCCAAGCACTGTTCTAAGTGCTGGGGGGTGGGGGAGAATTCAAGATAATCAGGTTGTCCCACGTGGGGCTCACAGTCTTAATCCCCATTTAACAGATGAAGTAACTGAGGCACCAAGAAGTTAGGTGACTTGCCCAAAGTCACACAGCTGAAAGTGGTGGAGCTGGGATTAGAACCCATGACCTCTGACTCCCAAGCTCGTGCTCTTTCCACTGAGCCATGCTGCTTCTCTATGTACTAAGCACTTGAGAAAGAGTACTGGAATGCCCTCCCACTTCATATGTGACAGATGATCACTCTCCCCACCTTCAAAACCTTATTAAAAATCACATCTCCGCCATGTAGCCTTCCCTAAGTAATCCATCATTTCCTTTTCTTCCACTACCTTCTGTGCTGCTCTTGCAGTGGGTTTGCACCTTTCATTCTTACCCCCCCTCAGCCCCACAGCACTTACGTACATATCTGTAATTTATTTATATTCATGTCTGCCTTCCCCATCTAGACTGCAAGGTCACTGTCGCAAGGGAATATATCTACCAACTCAGTTATATCGTCCTCTCCCGAGAGTTTAGAACAGTGTTTTGCACAGAGTAAGCACTCAATAAATAAGATTGATTGATTACAATATGACAGATCTGTTAGATGTGTTCCCTGCCCAGTAGGAGCTTACAGTCTAGAGGGAGAGACAGACGTTAAAATAAATTACAGATATGTACATGAGTGCTATGGGGTTTAGGGTGAGGCAAATAAAGGGTACAAATCCAAGTGGAAGAACAACATGGAAGGGAGAGGAAATAAGGGAATTGAAGGCTTAGTCAGAGAAGTCCTACCAACTAAATTGTTTTACCAACTCCAGAAAGAGCACAGGCCTGGGAGTTAGAGGAACTGTGTTCTAATCCCAGCTCTGGCACTTGTCTGCTGTGTGACCTCAGGCAAATCACTTAACTTCTCTATGCCTCAGTCACCTCATCTGTAAAAAGGGAATTGAGACTGTGAGCCCTTTGTGGGACATGAATTGTGCCTGACCCAATTATCTTGTATCTATCCCAGTGTTTAATACAGTGCCTGGCACATAGTAAGCACTTAATAAATATATAAAAAAGCAAAATGAAGACGCCTGCTGTACTCTCCTAAGTGTTTAGTACAATGTCCTGCATATGGTAAGCACTCGATAAATACCACTGATTGACTGAATTCCTAATTTAATAAGATTTTGAAGGTGGGGAGAGTGATCTTCTGTCAGACATGAAGTGGGAGGGAGTTCCAGGCCAGAGGTAGGACTTGGGCAAGGGGTTCACAACAAAAGAGACAAGATCAAGATCAAATGAGTAGGCTGGCGATAGAGGAGTGAAGTGAGCATCCTGGCAGAAAATCAGCAAGGTAAGATAGGAGGGGAAAAGGTGACTGAGTGCTTTAAAGCCAGTAGTAAGGAGTTTCTATTTGATGTAGAGTTGGATGGGGAACTACTGGAGATTCTTGAAAAGTGGGAAAATGTGGACTGAATATTTTTTTTTAGAAAAATGACCTGGGCAGCAGAGTGTGTAGGTAAAAATTACTCTTTTCTGACATGCTGCTAGGTGCTGTTTGCATTTCGTCTCCTTGGTGTTCTCCCAAAGCCTTTGTGTCCAGGTAGTCATCGCATTTCTTTTTGCTGTATGCTTAGCTGATCTGTCTTCTGCTTCTGTCTCCCAACTGTCTGCTTCTAGGGCACCTCAAACAAGATCTTCACAGGATCCTTGAAGCTTTTCTTTTATCCATCCCATTTCCAGTTTCCCCCTTTTTGCCTCACTTAATGTGGTTGTTTGGGTAACCTAGCCAGGTAAAAGTAGAATGGGATGAGGTGTGCTTCGATATTGGTGGTCTGGTTGTGTTCTAAGACCACAAATGAACTATGAAATTGGAGATGCTTAGTGAAAGGAACTTATATGGTATCAAACCTATTTCTCGTGGCATCCGGGAAGCAGCATGGCATAGTGGATAGAACAAGGGCCTGGGAGTCACTTGTCACTCTGCCACTTGTCTGCTGTGTGACTTTGGGCAAGTCTCTTCACTTCTCTGGGCCTCAGTTACCGCATCTGTAAAATGGGGATTAAGACTGAGCACAATGTGCGACAGGGAATATGTCCAACCTGATTGTCTTGTGCATAGTAAGTGCTTAAAAAAATACCATAATTATTAATTATTTTTATTATTACTGGGACATTTTGCTTGTTCAATATCATGCAGAGTCTCTCAAGATCTTCCCACTTAGCCTTTAGCATCAGAGTATAAACCTGGGAGTCAGAGGACCTGGATTCTAATTCTGAAGCACCTGCTATATGACCTGGGGCAAGTCACTTAACTCTTCTGTGACCTCGTTCTCTCCCCTGAAAAATGGGGATTCAATGCCTGTTTTCCCTCCTCTCTAGCCTGTGAGCCCCATATGGGATCTGATTTTCTTGTATCCACCCCAGCTCTTAGTACAGTGCTTGGCAAATAATGATTGCTTAACAAATACCATTATTATTTTTGTTATTATTATCATTAATAACTTCATATCAGGGGACCTTTTATGGGGGATAAAATCAATAATAATAATAGTGGTATTTGTTAAATGCATACTATGTTCCAAGCACTGGAACAGGTACAAGATAATTCAATCAAATACAGGTTCCACAGGGCTCATTGTCTAAGTAGTAGGGAGAACAGGCATTGAATCCCCATTTTACAAATGAGGAAACTGAGGCTCTGAAAACTTAAGTTACTTGCCCACGGTCACACAGTGGGCAAGAGGCAGAATCAGGATTAATACCCAGGTCCCCTGACTCCCAGGCCCGTGACCTTTTCACTAGGCCATGATGCTTCTTGTGAAATTTAAGGAGCTGATATTTAAATGGTTAACATATTTTAAAGAAAAACAAATGCAAATTTCACAAAACCCTGTGTTTCTGGGACCTTCAATGTCAAAAAGGTCCTGGGCTTGTGGAGCTCGTCTCTTCTTTGTGCCCCCGAAGGGAAAACACATATTTCTGTAGCACTTAATTTCTCTCTCTTAACAAAACTTGAACATAAGTAAATCCAGTTTTCTTCCCAGACGTTCCAGAGGGACCATTAGTGGGTTTGCGTTACCAGAGAAAACCAGCCATATTGGAGGAAGAGGGATTTAAGCTGGAAGCAAAATGCTCTGGAAATATTTTTAGACTTGCACTCCAGACACAATGAGACACAAATAGAACCAAAGCAGGATTCTTACTGCTTAGCAGCAGCGGGGCCTAATAGAAAGAACCTAGGCCTGGGAGTCGGACAACCTGAGCTCTAATCCCGGCTCCACCACTTACTTGTTGTGTGACCTTGGGTAAGTCACTTAACTTCTCTGTGCCTTAGTTTCCTCATCTGAAAAAATGGGGATTCAAAACCTGTATTCTCTCCCACTCAGACTGTGAGTCCCATGGATTTAGTACAGTGCTTGACCCATAGTAAGCATTTAACAAATACTACAAGTAAATCTTTACTTTAAAAAATATGCCAAGCCGAAAAGTAAATACTACTGCCAGACAGATTTCCGGGCACTGGGCCTACAGAACCCCAAGCCAAAACGAAATAGGGATCCAGGGCCCAAACCAGGTATGTTTCGCTAGAACACAGGCCTGAGAATCAGAAGGAACTGGGTTTTAATCCTGGCTCTGCCATTTTTCTGCTGTGTAAGTTTAGGCAGGTGACTTCTCTTTGCCTCAGTTACCTCATCTATAAAATGGGGATTAAGACTGTGAGCCCCATGTGGATCAGAGACTGAGTCCAACCCGATTTGCTTGTAACCACCCCAGTGCTTATAACAGTGCCTGGGACCTACTAAGTGGCTATTAAATGCCACAATAATCATTGTTATTATTATTCTTGTTATTTGAGTGTAGGTTTCTTGAGGGCAGGGCAAACATTACTTCTTTGTGTTACATTTTACCAATTGTTTAGTATCAGGCATTGTACCCAGAGCATGCTCAATGAATACTTTGACCACTATTCCTTACCTCTCCCCAAACACCAAGGTGCTCCTTCTACCGACATTGCTGCTCACTGCAGCTGCTTCTTTGTCTCTAGCCTTTAGGCCTGGACAAGCTGCTGCATCTGGAGTTCTCCTCTCTTCTTGGGCCTGGGCCTTAGGACAGAGGTATGGACTCCTCCAAGGCTACTACTGGGATTTATTAAGCACTTTTTGTGGGCAGAGCACTGTAGACAGATCCCTAAGGCACAAGCAAACAGTACTTCCCATATTCCCATTTTCCCACAAACTTCCACGATGTTATTTGAAGAACACCTGAAGGCTTTTTAGGCACTTACTAGAACACTCAAACTGGGACCGCAGTAACTGTGAAGCATTGTTGAGCTGAGACTTCTCTGATAAAATTAATGGATCTATAAGATTAACTGTCAGCTGCCTAAGTGCCTCAATGGCTAATTTCGCTCTTCTGTGCCACCTAAGCACATGTGAACACATAACCTCCTGCAATATTCTGCCAGATACCATATGTGTCCTATCATTAAACATTACCTCATGTACGTGACCCCTTTTCCTCCTTCTGCCAATCTGTAAATTATTTCAGTGTCTGGCTCTCCTTCTAAAGCTTAAGGTCCTTGAGGGCACGGATCGATCCATCAGTGGTATTTATTGATTGTGTGTAGAGCATTGTTCTCAGCTCTTGGAAAATTACAATATGATAGAGTTGGTAGATGATATCCCTCTGCCCACAGGAACTTACAGTCTACAGGGAGAGTCCACCATGAAAATAAATTACAGATTGGGAAAATAGTAGAGGGTAGATATGCACTGTGGAACTGGGGTAAGTATCAAAGTGGTTAAGGGGCAATAATAAAAATTGTATTTGTTAACCACTTACTATGTACGTGCCAAGCACTGTACTAGATACAAAAATGATCAGATTCTACATGGGGCTCACAGGCTAATAAAATGGAAAACAGGTATTGAAATCCCCATTTTGCAGATGAGGGAATTGAGGCAGAAAGAACTCAGGTTTTCTGACTCCCAGGCCCGTGCTCTTTTCCCGAGGCTGTCCTCTTTCACATCATCAAGTACAAGTATGTAGGTGATGCAGAGAGCGCGGTAAGGAAAATGAGGGCTTATTCAGGGAAGGCCTCTTGGAGGAGATATGATTTAGGAGGGTTTTGAAGATGGAGAGAGTGGTGGAATGTAGGATGTGAAAAGGGAAGGAGCTCCAGGCCCAAGGAGAACATGGGTAAGGGGTTGACAGCGGGATAGACAACACTGAGGTACAGAGAGTAGTTTGGTGGTAGAGGAAGAGAGGGTGCAGCTTGAATTGCAGCATGGCTTAATAGCAAGAGCACAGACTTGGGAGTCAGAGGATGTGGGTTCCAATCCCATCTCTGCCACTTGTCTCCTGTGTGTCTGCAAGCAGGTTTCTTAACTCCTCTGTGCCTCAGTTACCTCACCTGTAAAATGGGGATTAAGACTGTGAGCCCCACATAGGTCAGGGACTATGTCCAACCTGATTAGCTTGTATCTACCCTAGTGCTTAGAGCAGTGCTCAGCACATAATAAGTGCTTAACAAATACCATCATTATTTATTTATTATTAAGAGATCAGTAAGGTAAGATAGGATCGAGAGAGCTGTCATGTCAACTTATGTACTTATCTTTATATTCTATTGCTTCCTCCTGCGTGTAATTTATTTAGTGTCTTTCTTCTAACAAGACTGTAAGCTCCTTGAAAGCAGGGATCATATTTCCTATCACTAATTGTACTCTCCCAAACATTTAATACAATGCTGTGCACCCAGTAGATGTTAATAAATACCACTGATTAACTCGACTGTACTCTCCCAAGTGCTTGCTCCAGTGCTCCTCATCCAGTAGGTGCTGAATAAACACAATTAACTCTATTATACTCTCTCAATTGCACAGTCCAGTGCTCAGTCCCTTTTGGGCTCTTCTAAGCTCTTAATACACAACACTAAGCACATGATAGGAACCCACTAAGCACTACTGATCGATGTAGTGAGTGACTGACCGAAAATTAGCAACCCATAACAGCAATTGCTGGGAATCCTATATAGGAAATAGTGTTCTAATGATAATGATAATGATAATAATAATAATAATAATGTTGGTATTTGCTAAGCGCTTACTATGTGCAGAGCACTGTTCTAAGCGCTGGGGTAGATACAGGGTATTCAGGTTGTCCCATGTGAGGCTCACAGTTAATCCCCATTTTACAGATGAGGTAACTGAGGCACAGAGAAGTTAAGTGACTCGCCCACAGTCACACAGCTGACAAGTGGCAGAGCGAGAGTCGAACCCATGACCTCTGACTCCGAAGCCCAGGCTCTTTCCACTGAGCCACACTGCTTCCCCTAGGTGACGCTCCTAGGACTTAGTGAGCTAGAATTGTTCTTACTGTTTTGGGCTCTGTGCTGAAGAGATTGTCTCTCCTTGGCATTCACACAAGGCAGAAACTAAATCAATAAAGTTATGTTTTTTTAAAAGGCGGTGGTTTAAATATCTCAAATAACATTAAAATAATTCCAATGCAAATTACCATGGAGTGAATTGTCCTTTTTTTCAGGAAAAAAGTGTTAAAGAGGTAATTAATCTATTAAATTCAAGTCCTTCCTTTGCTACATTTTGGTTTCTTTTACAGGAACACCCCTCTCTAGGACAACTTGCTGAAAAATTAATAGACAATAACATCAATGTCATTTTTGCAGTTCAAGGAAATCAGTTTGATTGGTACAAGGTATGTTAAATGAAAAATTTGAATGTATGATTTATGTTTTTTCTTCCTAAACGTGAGTCATTTTATGACAATAATTTTATATATAAGGATTGAACATGATCCCTGACCCAAATTGGGGTTCACACACTTATGGGGAGGGAGAACTAGGATTTAATTGCCATTTTACAGATGAGGAAACTGAGGCAGAGAGAAGTGACTTCTTTAAGGTCACAAAGCAGGCAAGTGACAGAGATAGTATTGGAACCTAGATCCTCTGATTCCCAGGCCTTTGCTCTTTCCACTAGGCCATACTGCTTTCTTTTGGGGTAACTAACAAATCAGTATTTGCAAACCAGTTTATCAGTGGAAAACAGAGTGGTATCCCAGCCCCTTCTACTAACTCCCCTTGTGCGCCCAAGCAGGGATAAAGCTATGGAAACATGCATGCTGTTTTGTTCAATAGTATTTATTGAGCGCTTACTATGTGCAGAGCACTGTACTAAGCGCTTGGAATGAACAAGTCGGCAGCAGATAGAGACAGTTCCTGCCCTTTGACGGGCTTACAGTTTTCTTACCTTGGGGCGTTCATTGGCTCCCCTTCTGTCTCCCACCCCCTAACTGTGGGGGTCCCTCAAGGTTCAGTTCTGGCTCCCCTTCTAGTCTCCATCCACACCCACTCCCGTGGAGAACTCATTCACTTCCCTGGCTTTACCTACCACCTCTGTGCAGATGATTCCCAAATCTACATCTCCGGCCCTGATCTCTTTCCCTCTCTGCAGCCTCATATTTTCTCCTGCCCTCAAGACATGTCTACTTGGATATCCTGCCATCACCTCAAGCTTAACATGTCCAAAACAGAACTCCTTATCTTCCTATCCAAACCCTGTTCTCTCCTCGACTTTCCCATCACTGTAAATGGCACCACCATCCTTCCTATCTCACAAGCCCTTAACCGTGGCATTGTCCTCAACACCTCTCTCTCATTCAACTCACATAGTCAATCCATCACTAAATCCTATTGGTTCGACTTCCACAACACAGTTAAAATCCAACCTTTCCTCACCGTACAAACCGCTACCATATTAATCCAAGCACTTATCCTATCCCACCTCGATTACTGCATCAGTCTCCTCACTGACCTCCCAACCTCCTGTCTCTCCCCACTCCAGTCCATACTTCACTCTGCTGCCCAGATCATTTTCCTACAAAAACATTCAGTCCATGTTTCGCCACTCCTCAAGAACCTTCAGTGGTTGCCCAGCCACTTCCACATCAAACAGAAACTCCTTACCATCACCTTCAAAGCATTCAATAACCTTAGCCACTCCTACCTCACCTCCCTACTCTCCTACTACAACCCAGCCCACATACTTTGCTCCTCTAATGGCAACCTACTCACTATAACTTGTTCTCATCTATCTCGCCACTGACCTCTCACCCACATCTTGCCTCTGGCCTGGAATGCCCTCCCTCTTCATATCCGACAGACAATTCCACTCCTCATCTTCGAATCCTTATCGAAGACACATCTTCTCCAAGAGGCCTTCTCTGACTAATCCCTTATTTCCTCTTTTCCCACTCTCTTCTGCGTCACCCTGACTTGCTCCCTTTATTCATCACCTCCCACTCCCAGCCCTGCAGGACTTGTGTACATATCTGTAATGTATTTCATTATATTAATGTCTATCTCCCCCTTGTTGTGGACAGGGAATGTGACTATTAGATTGTTATGTTGTACTCTCCCAAGCGCTTAGTACAGAGCCCTGCATATAGTAAACGCTGAATAAGTACGACTGATCGACTGTTTGTGAGAGCATTGAAAGCCAAATAAAAATGCAAGTTCAATCCCCTGGAAAACAAACACATAAACAATGCCAGTATTGTGCTTTTGCTGGTGAGTTCATGAGTCACCCACATACAACAAGCTGGTTTTTCTTGTCAGTTGTCATCAAAAATCACATATAACCCTCCCTGTTCAACACCCCTGCACTATTAAGTGGGCACAATCGGTAGTATTCACTGAGGACTTACTCTGTGCAGAACACCGTATTAAATGTTTGGGACAGCATAAAAGAGTTAAAAGACCTGGTGCCTGCACTCACAGCGTATGCAATCTAGTGGAGGGGAGACAGACACAAAAATACATTACAGGTAGAGGGAAGCATTAGAGTATAAAGCCAATATGCTTGACTATGGAGTGGAGAGGGGATTTAGGTCCCCAAATGTTTAGGTGATGCATAAGTGCTGAAGTGGCAGTAGAGGGGGAAATAGGGTGTGGACATGAGAGACTAAAAAGGAAGGCTTCCTGAAAGAGGTGTGATTCCAGAAGGGTGTCATTCTTTCAATTTACTTTTTCCTAAACCATACACAAGCAGTTCTTTCTCCATAGCTGAGAATTTTAAGGGTGAAAAGCAAATCATTCAGGCATTGAACATTGACATTCACCCCACCCTCAGCCCCACAACACTTATAAACACATCCTTTCACTCCGCCATTCCCCCTATCAATCAATATTGATAGTATTAAACACTTGTGAGAGTACAGTACCACAGAGTTGGTATACACATTCCTCTCCTACAGAGAGCTTACAGTCCAGAGGGGGGGATACAGACATTAATAGAAATAAATAATTTATGGATATGTACATAAGTGCTGTGGGGCTGAAGGTGGGCTGAATTTATCTGTATTTCATTTTAATATTTGTCTCCCCTCATAGACTGTAAGCTTTTGGGCAGTACTGCATTTTCCCCCAAGTACACGCTAAGTGTATGTATGCACACTACCATTCACTGTTAGATCTAGGTTTTGTGAGGGACTCAGAGAACCTTTTCCAGATGGGGTGACTTATTGTTTTGAAATCTGGGACTGGCCAGGAGCCACAGTTAGCACTTCCGGTTGAATCAGCCTCTAGACAGCAAGATCATTCTCTACACTGTAAGCTCCTTGAAGGCAAGGTATATGTCTACCAACTCTGTTGCACTGTACTCTCTTAAGCACTTAATACGGGGCTCTGCACACAGTAAAATGCTCAATTAATATCCCTGATTGTTTGATTCAGCCAACTTTTCATCCCATAAAGGGAATAGCATTTCCCACAGCAGCAAATCCAAAAGAATACCATGACCTTGAAAGCCAATTGAAATTATTCCTGAATGTTGCAGCGCTTGGCCCAACATTTTTACCAGGTTGGTCTGTCGATAAATCCATTGGTGGTAAAGATGGAGGGCCTAATAGAACTGTATTATGTAGCTAGGCTGAATGGAAGAAAAGCAAGACCCATCATGTCCTCCGGGAACTTTACAGTCTAATAGAGGAGACCAAAAAAATAGACAAAAATCACTTAAAAATAGTGGAAGGACATGGAAGTATCTGGAAGAAGTATAAATATTTCAATCAATAACTGAGTAAACATTACAAATCAATAAAAACATACATGTAGATAAGAATAAAATACAAAAGTCTTAAGGGTTGGGGTTGGGTTGACATGACTGGATTGTTGGGAATTAGGAAGCGATATGGCCTAGTGGAAAGAGGGCAAGCTTGGAAGTCAGAGGACCTGGGTCCTAATCCCAGCTCCTCCATTTGCCTACTGTGTGTCCTAGGGCAAATCACTTCTCTCATCTGTAAAATATGGATGAAATTTCTTTGCCCCCTCCCCCTTTAATTATGAGCCTTACTTGGGACAAGGACTGTGTCCAACCTGCTTATCTTGTATCTACCCTAATGCTTAGAAGAGTTTTTGGCACATAATAAGTGCTTTAAAAATTGTTATTAGTGTAGTGGTAGTAATAATAATAATAAAGGCTTCCTGAAAGAGGTGGGATTTTAGGAGTACTTAGAAGACAGAGAGAGCTGTTTTCTGACCAATCTGGGGAGGAAGGAGTTTTAGGCTGATGGAGAACTGCATGAGTAAAAGGTGGGAGGTAAGACAGTCAAGAGCAAGATTCACTGAGAAGATGACTTTGGATGGAAGAAAGTACATAAAATTAATAAATATCACTTGAGGAATACTGCATCCAGTCAGTGTGATAATGTGGGAAAGCAGGAACGTGCAGTGGTGTAATTGTTTCCTCCTCTTGCCCCTCTCCCCTAAAAGCTGCCTTTCGGTTCCCCACATTTTCTCCTGTCATTCCATGATGCAGAATGTCTGTTTCAGAAAGAGTGGTGAGTTCTGTGTCTTTGACAATATGAATAACTGGGGGGTGGGCAGAGCAAGTATAGATCTTTAGGAATAAGGCACAAAGCTAGCTGGCTAGAACACAGTGACAAGCAGTATGGTCTAGTGGGTAGAGCACTAGCCTGAGAGTCAGACGAACCTGGGTTCTAAGCCCGGCTCTGCCATGTGTCTGCTGTGTGACCTTAAGCAAGTCACTTAACTTCTCTCTGCCTCAGTTACCTCATCTATAAAATGGGAATTAAGACTCCAAACCCCATGTGGGACAGGGACTGTGTCCAACCTGATTACCTTCATTCTACCCTATGCTTAGAATAGTGCTTGACACATAAGTGATTAACAAATACCCTAATTATTATTATTATGTGGGACAGGGACTGTGTCCAACCCGATTTGCTTGTATCCACCCCAGCACTTAGTACAGTGCCTGGCACATAGTAACAAATACCATTATTTGTTCTCCTAAATTGTGGCTGCTTTTCTAGGATCTTCTGCCTCTTCTGCCTGGCACCACTGCCAGACAAATAGAATCAAAAGCCGCAAACCTCAATGACTTGGTGGTGGACGCCTACCAGGTATGTGCCCGAAGGTTTGAAGAATTCCCCTGCCATATTGAGTGAAACAATTTCCGGTGGTTAAGTCCCACAGTCTTACCATGTAGCGATCTGTGTCAGTTCACCCGATACTGCTTGTATAAACCATTCCCTTTACCAGAAATAGGGACATTTGTGATTCATAAGGAATAACTGGAACCAAACCACAATGTAGCCCAGGAGCATTGATGTAAACAGCAGCACAGGACAGAGCAAAGGAAAATACTTTGGAGGTCACTGAGAGGTTGGAAACAGGATTCCGCCCTGACAGTCACCCCAGCCTAAACACTTGGGCCATTCTGCCTGACCTCTGTGAACCTAGAACTGAGACCATCATCTAGATATCACGCACCAAAACAACTAAATTACTTGGGCAAGGTGGATTTTTTTTATACTAAATTTATCTGAGCATTTGGCACACTTCCCTCTCCAAGCCAGCCCAAGTTTGGCTAAGCTCCCCCTCTAACACCCCTCATAGGAGCTTTCAGCTTCCATCTCTGGACATGTCTCCTGGGAGCCCTCAACTCCCTGCCCTCTTGCATTTGTCTCCTTTCTGCCAGAGGGGGAGACCAAAGAATAAAGGTATAATCCTGCTGAAACCCAGATTATCTTTAGGTGTCCTAAGAGCAGCATCTGACTGACTCCTGCCTTTTCTATGTGTGACTTCGGGCAAGTCACTTAAGTTCTCTGGGCTCCAGTTTCCTCATCTGTAAAATGGGGATTCAATACCTGTTCTCCCTCCTCCTTAAGCCATGATTCCTGTGAGTGACAGGGAATGTGTCTGACTATTATTTTGTGTCTCCTCCAGCAATTAATTCAGTGTTTGGCACATAGTTATGTGCTTAACAGTTATTATTATTCAATCAATCACATTTATTGGGCACCTACAGTTTGCAATGCACTGGACTAAGAGCTTGAGAGAATGTAACAGAGTTAAGAGATACATTCTCGGTCCCTGAGGAGCTAACAGTCTAGAGGAAATTTACAAAATCATGGACGGTGAGCCCGGAATCTGTCTCCCAACTCAGTTGAACAGTACTCTCCCAATTACATAGTACAGTGCTCTGCTACAGTAACTGCTCAATAAAGCTCCCTGTGGTTAGAGAACAGGTCTACCAACACTGTTATATTGTACTTCTTTCCCTTGCCTTGCCCCATCCCACTTCACCTCACTAATCTCCTACTAGAGCCCAGCCGGCACACTCCACCCCTCAAGCACCAGTTTACTCACTGTGCCCCAATCTCATCTATTTCACCACTGACCTCTTTCCCCCATCACCTCCCCCTAGCCTGGAACTCCCTCCCACTCCACATACATCGGAACGCCACTCTCTCCACCTTCGAAGCACTGTTAAGGTCACATCTTCTCCAAGAGTCCTTTCCGGCTCACTGTCCCCTCTGCATCATCTATGCTCATGGATCTGTGATCTTTGCACAGTTGATAGTCTCCCCCTCCTCATTCCCTCAGCAATTACAGACATATCTTTAAATTATATATTATAAATTATTTATTAATATTATCTGTCTCCCCCTCTGGACTGAAAGTCCATTTTGGGCAGGGAACGTTCCTGCTAATTCTGTTGCATCGCACTGTCCCATGCGCTTAATACACTGCTCTACACATTGTAAATGCTCAATACAATTGATCGATTGATACTCTCCTAAGTGCTTAGTGCAGTGCTCTGCACATTGTAAGCACTCAGTAAATCTGATTGATTGAATTCATTCATTCATTCAATCGTATTTACTAAGCGTTTACTGTAATAAGCACTTAGGAGAGCAGTAAACAGACACATTTAAATACCAGTGATGGTAACCGTAGCATTTACTGAGCAACCACTGTGATGATCGTCATCAATAGTATCTGTTGAGTGCCTTTTGGGAAAGTATCCAAACATACCAAAACATCCTTCCCGTTGACAATGTACAAGTAACTTTTATATGCACTGGCGGTTTAACCGGGTCCCATTTTCTAAAGATGAAGGAGAAGGCTTCAGTGGGAAGGTTTCTCTCCATGATTTCGTATTAAAGCCGTGGGCAACCCAGCCCATGTTGGTAGCCTGAAGAACAGACCAAGAATATTAGGATTCCTATCAAATCATTACTGAGACATCAGTCCACTGGATCCTGGGAGACTTCCTATGAAAGAATCTATGATTCTATTTTCTGTGAAGCTGACCACAGGTCTGTGATTTGGGGAATGTATTGCTATCAACTTTATCAGCAAAACCCTTTCATTATTACTGAATAGTGTTTCTTAAGTGAAGCCCCCACATTCTTTTAAGAAGGTCCCTAATTGGAAAGCATGCTAGTAAGAGAGGAACTGAAAGGTTCCTTAGCTGACCGTGTTTTCCTTGGAAAATTTTCCGGTGCTTTCCTACTTTCTCCACCCCTTTCCCTTGCATTCTCCTGCCCAAGAAGCCTCCATTCCTCTTCCACTTTCTTGCTTTGCTAGTTTATGTTTTGGGTCAAAGAATTGGATTATTCTTCAAATTGTGCAAGATCAGAGTGATTGTGTTATCCAGATGAGCCTGGATTAATCGGAATACACAGAAACATGGCACGAGCAAAGTGTTTCCTTTATAAGGCCGTTTTCGGCCTGATCAGAAGCCCTGCTTTGTGGCATGGAAGAGATCTAACGGCAGGTACAGTTGCTTTATTGAATCCTGGCAATTTCCAGCTTCGCTGCCTGGTAGAAGAGTCTTTATGCCACTGGAAGGTTGTGCTGGGGAGAAAGGGCCTGAAAAATGAAAGAGAACCCTGACGAAGCAGAAGCAGTCAAGGCCAGAAGTATTTATGATCACCCAAAGCTTGTGAAACTGAAATTCTCGGCAAAGCAGCTGCAGAGTGTCAGAAGTGTGTTCCAGATTTTCGGCCGTCAGGGGAGCTTGGAACATCTTGCCCTGGATGATGATCTATGTGCTCACACGGTTTCTTTTCAACCGTATTACTAAAGGAAAGTATTGTCATTAAAACAATGCCCATTTTTGGAAAACATAGACTAATTGAAATACATTTTAAATGAGCGTAATACACAGGCGCAAAAATATGTGAAAAGAGCTGGCAACTGGTATGTGCATATGCTAATCCTTTTCTTCAGGATCTCTTGGTCATTCTTATGTGTTTGAAGTATAATTGGATCATTATGTAGAAAACAATGTCCTTATTCATTCTTTTATCCAGACAGACAAACAAGCTTTCTTCGAGTCAGTTGAACCATGTAGTCAAGTATTTTGTAGACCTTGAATATTCTAGGCTCTTATTCATGGTCTGATGGAAAGAGCACGGGATTGGGTATCAGAAGACCTGGATTCTAGTCCCAACTCTGCCACTGACCTGTTGACTGACCTTGGACAAGTCACTTAGCCTCCCTGTGCCTGTTTCTTCATCTCTCAGAGGAGTAATAATAATTAATACCTGCCTCTCCTTACCTCACAGGGGTGTTGTGAGGATAGAACAGGATCACTGAAGGTCTATATAATGTGGAAGTTTTATTAATCCATGACATTTCTAGGTTTCATAACTAAAGATATTTCCTTTACAGAAACTCATTTCAGAAGTAAAAGTGCAGGTAGACCATCAGATTCCCGGTCTCCATTTTACCATTGCAGCCATCTGTCCTGATGGTACCAGAAGTACAGGCATGGAAGGGTGCAGAAATGTGTCAAGCAATGATGAAGTACGTGGAATTTTTTTTTAATTTCAAAAAAATCAATTATTTGTGATATTTTTCCTGAAGTAAATCAAATTTACAGATCAATTGAAATGATCTGATAGGTAGATTTCCCTACAGGAACTTTGTGTACTATTTGAGCTATCAGTGGAGGATTTTATTCTGACTTCTCCCCCAGGGTATTTCAATCTCTTGAGTTAAAAAGTCCCAGGGCACACCTATCAAATGAGAGCTCTCACTCCAAATTGCCCATGTAATCCTGAAGAGAATGCCACATCTCCTGGTCAATACTTGGCAAAACTGACACCCTACTACTGTATTAATTTTTCACATGAGCATAATGCAAGTCAAAGGACGTTTAAGCTTCTAGAAGGCTAAAAGCCCTTTACGAAGCATCTGACCAATCCATTTGCATTGTCCTTATTAGGGCTATAGCAGATGGCTGTGTGGAAAGAATGAGATAAGGTACAGGTGAAGAAGGAGACAAAGAACTCATCTCCAGAGAGCACAAAGGGACACTCTGCATAGAGCCGATTAAATAATGTCTAATGTTAGATTAGACACATAGGGAAAATTGCCCAGAATGGAAATTTATAAATGAGGAAATTGTCAGATTGGAGTAAGAAGAAAGAATAAAAAGTACAAGCAGGCTACCAAAGGGAAAATCACAGTGAAATCATTTTAAATGCATGACCAAGCATGTCTATGGATGGCATATAGAGGGCTTTATTCTGCATGATATGCTTGTATAATTATGGCAACTAAGTACAAGCTAACAAATCTGGTCTTTCTTTCTAGGTAGTCTATCTCCTCAGGAATAGATAGAAGCATTGCTTTAAAATTTCACAAAAAGCATCTCCATAAGTGAATGAGAACATAGTCCTTTCGGCTTTATTACAGATAATAACCAAAATTGGCCTTTTATCTATATAAATCTCTCATGCATTCTAAAGAGTAAATCTAGAATTGTTTATCAAGTTTTAAAAGAAAATTTTATAAACTACTACCTTTTTTCTGATTTTATGTGGCTATTATTTCTTCATTCTCTTTAGAAGACCAACTATATACATTTATCCAACAATATCTATTTTTTTCTTAAAAAGATAAAAAATTAGTTGAAATTTCATTTATTTTAAATAAGTATAAGCTTCTTGTGGGCAAAAATTGTGTCTATCAACTCTATTGTACTCTCCCAAGGGTCTAGTTTGGAAGGGAAAGCCTTAGAGGGGAGAAGGTAAGATCCTGAGTTTTATCAGGTGCTTGTTGAAGTGACACTTTAAGTTTTGCTTAATTAGAAAAATGCTGGAGACTTTGATGGGAAGCCGAAGTTGGCTTTGGGGCTCAGTTTTGTAGCAGAAGCTTTGTTTCTCTCCCTAGCTTTATAGGATGCCATATCCACCCAGCTACAGTAAGCGTTTAGTAAATACCATTGATGGATAGATTGTAGAAGTTGTATTTATTGAGCACTAACTGGAAGCAGCATAGCCTAGTGGATAGATCACAGGCCTGGAAGTCAGAAGGACCTATCCTGACTTTTCCACTTGTCCGCTGTGAAACTTTGTGCAAGTCACTTCGCTCTCGGTACCTCAGTTACCTCATCTATAAAATGGGGATTAAGACTGTGAACCCAATGTGGGACAGGGACTATGTCCAACCTGATTACTTTGTATTTATCCCAGCATTTAATAGCGAATATCATAAAAAATACACTCTACTAAGCAACTAGAAAGTACAAAACTTAGAAGCGGCATGCCTCCATCCACAAAAAGCTTACACTGAAACAGGTCAACCTCTGAAACTTAGCTATTAGCCTCTACTGAAGCTGGCCTCTTCAAAATCATTCCCCTTTTAAAATTTTGTTGAAAATTTTGTTCTGAAAATTCATTTTCCTTTGTTCGTACACGATTACTTTCCTTTGTTAAATTGTTCTCTTTTTCTTTTAACCAAATGGTGCAAACAGTATTCACTCTCTCTAAAAGTCATATAGCCTCTTTATATAAACCTCTTAGTCCTACTCTATTATTAATGTTGGCAGCATCCTATAGAGCAAACACTATTATGTCCTAAATATCTGTCAATCTTTAGGATACAAATACAAAAAGTATATCTTTAAATACAGTATCAAGCTTTATTGATTTTAAAATATACAGGTTCCCAGAAAAGTAAATATACATAGCTTTATAATACCATTTTATTAATCATAATATGTCTGGGCCAACACAGAAGATTGCCAAAAGCATGTTGTTTTTATTGTAATAGATCCCAGTCCTGCAAAAAAAATCCTTGACTTTCAGACTCGCTAAAGTCACTGAAATGTTCTCACAGTGAGCCAGTTGATCCAAGAAAAAGTCAGCCCTTCATGTAATATCAAAAGGAAGAAAAGATTGACAGTAGAGAATGGCCAAACTATGCCAGGGAGAGCAATTTACAATAGGTAAAGTCCATATTCCTGGGCTGATACAAGAGTCAGGAAGCCAGTTAGAGTTACTGAAGATGGGTGGGGGGTTTGGAAGGGAAAGACTTAGAGGGGAGAAGGTGAGATCCCAAATTTTATCAGTTGCTTGTTGAAGTGACACTTTAACTTTTGTTTAATTAGAAAAATGCTGGAGACTTTGATGGGAAGCCAAAGTTGGCTTTGGGGCTCAGTATTGTAGCAGAAGCTTTGTATCTCTCCTTCGCTTCATAAGACACTATATCCACCCAGCTAGCCTGAGGCAAAAGTAAAGTTTAGCGACTCAGACAGTCTGAGCATATTTAGAATTTTCACAGCAAACGTCATTTGAAAGGAGTCATTTCATTTGAATGACTAACTCCCATTCTCTCCTAGACCCCCTCCAATCTGGCTTCCGTCCCCTCCACTCTACCGAGACTGCTCTCTCTAAGGTCACCCATGACCTCCTTCTTGCCAAATCCAATGGCTCCTACTCCATTCTGATCCTCCTTGACCTCTCTGCTGCCTTTGACACTGTCGACCATCCCCTCCTCCTCCATACCTTATCTCACCTTGGCTTCACGGACTCTGTCCTCTCC
This sequence comes from Ornithorhynchus anatinus, assembly GCF_004115215.2. Classification (NCBI taxonomy): domain Eukaryota; kingdom Metazoa; phylum Chordata; class Mammalia; order Monotremata; family Ornithorhynchidae; genus Ornithorhynchus; species Ornithorhynchus anatinus. The sequence continues at coordinate 60,149,548 of NC_041735.1, read as the reverse complement.
TGGTTCTCCTCTTACCTCTCTGGCCGATCATTCTCGGTCTCCTACGCTGGAGCCTCCTCCCCCTCCCATCCTTTAACTGTTGGAGTTCCTCAAGGGTTAGTTCTTGGCCCTCTTCTGTTCTCCATTTACACTCACTCCCTCGGTGAACTCATCCGCTCTCACGGCTTTGACTACCATCTCTACGCAGATGACACACAGATCTACATCTCCGCCCCTGTCCTCTCCCCCTCCCTTCGGGCTCGCATCTCCTCCTGCCTCCGGGACGTCTCCACCTGGATGTCGGCCCGCCACCTAAAACTCAACATGAGCAAGACTGAGCTCCTCATCTTCCCTCCCAAGCCCGGTCCGCTCCCAGACTTCTCCATCACCGTGGATGGCACGACCATCCTTCCCGTCTCTCAGGCCCGCAATCTCGGTGTCATCCTTGACTCGTCCCTCTCGTTCACCCCACACATCCTATCCGTTACCAAGACCTGCCGGTTTCACCTCTACAATATCGCCAAGATCCGCCCTTTCCTCTCCACCCAAACGGCTACCTTACTATTACGGGCTCTCGTTATATCCCGGCTAGACTACTGTGTCAGCCTTCTCTCTGACCTCCCTTCCTCCTCTCTCGCCCCGCTCCGGTCTATTCTTCACTCCGCTGCCCGGCTCATCTTCCTGCAGAAACGATCTGGGCATGTCACTCCCCTTCTTAAACAACTCCAGTGGTTGCCTATCGACCTCCGCTCCAAACAAAAACTCCTCACTCTAGGCTTCAAGGCTCTCCATCACCTTGCCCCTTCCTACCTCTCCTCCCTTCTCTCTTTCTACCGCCCACCCCGCACGCTCCGCTCCTCTGCCGCCCACCTCCTCGCCGTCCCTCGGTCTCGCCTATCCCGCCGTCGACCCCTGGGTCACGTCCTCCCGCGGTCCTGGAACGCCCTCCCTCCTCACCTCCGCCAAACTGATTCTCTTTCCCTCTTCAAAACCTTACTTAAAAATCACCTCCTCCAAGAGGCCTTCCCAGACTGAGCTCCTCTTCCCCCTCTACTCCCTCTGCCATCCCCCCTTTACCTCTCCGCAGCTAAAGCCTCATTTTCCCCTTTTCCCTCTGCTCCACCACCTCTCCCTTCCCATCCCCACAGCACTGTACCCGTCCGCTCAACTATATATATTTTCGTTACCCTATTTATTTTGTTAATGAATTGTACATCGCCTTGATTCTATTTAGTTGCCATCGGTTTTTACGAGATGTTCTTCCCCTTGACGCTGTTTAGTGCCATTGTTCTTGTCTGTCCGTCTCCCCCGATTAGACTGTAAGCCCGTCAAACGGCAGGGACTGTCTCTATCTGTTGCCGACTTGTTCATCCCAAGCGCTTAGTACAGTGCTCTGCACATAGTAAGCGCTCAATAAATACTATTGAATGAATGAATTTGAAATGCAAGTAGCCATTGAGTACCTCCTTATCATGTGTGAAATAGGAATGGAACCTATGACTGCCTTATGGGCAGGGATCATGCCTTCTTCGTCTCTTGTAATAATAATAATTATTATTATAATTAATAATTATGGTATTTGTTAAGTGCTTACAATGTGCCAGACACTATACTAAGCGCGGGGTGGATACAAGAAAATCGGGTTGGACACAGTCCCTGTCCCATATGGGGCTCGCAATCTCGATCCCCATTTTCCAGAGGAGGTAACTGAGGCACGGAGAAGTGAAGTGACTTGCCCAAGTTCACATTGCAGACAAGTGGTGGATCCAGGATCAGAACCCATGACCTCCTGACTCACAGGCTTGTGCTCTATCCAGTGCGTCATGCTGCTTCTCAGTACACCATGCTGCTTCTCAGAGTGCCATGCCGCTGTGCTTAGTAGAGTGCTCTGCACAACAGCAGGTGCTGAATGACTACTATTGGTTGTCACAAGCAAGTCATTTTTAATCAGGTGGAAGCAATGGCCCATATTTGCTGCCTGAAGTTGTCCTTCATGATAGATATTCTGTTCTGTCACCTTGGGTGAATTCAAGGTGTTGAAACCTGACAATTGCACATTACTCCTCAGGTGCCACAGAGCTCTGGGGTTTCCAGGAAATGAAATAGCCATCGTCAAAATACCTCAGGTTCCCAACAAGGGCAAACATATGAGAATGTATTATTTCACCAACCCTATGGCTAAACTCAGGGCGTCCCATGTGGCCTGAGGTACCACTACCACCATCAGGAGCTCCGGGGTCTGCCTCACCACTCCCATCCTCCCACAAGAAAGGAGAGAAGGCAACAGATGCTCTCCAGTAATAAGAATAGCAGAAAGGTTGTGGTAATTCAGCCCATCCTGGAGCTGAGAGGAGCCAAGTTGAACAAGTATGCTCCCCTCCAGGCAGTGATGAATTGTATTTCATAACTGTCATTTTATTTTAGCTTATTTTAATGTCTCTTCCCCGCTAAATTGTAAGCTCGCTGAGGGCAGGGATCATTTCTACTAATCCAATGGTATTTATTGAGTGCTTACTGTGTGCAGAGTACTAAGCCCACTGGGAGAGTACAATAAAACAAAATTGGTAGACGTGTTCCCTGCCCACAATGATCTTACAATTTACGGTGTAATTTTATCATATTCTCCTAAATGCTGAGCACAGTGCTCTGCACAGAGATAGGGCTCAATAAATAGTTTTGATTGTTTTCTCTCTCACTCTTTCACACTTTGTCCTCCGAGCTTTTCAGGTGTGAACGCTTAATGGGCTGAATTCACTGTTTCACAGGGACTGTGTCTGATTTATTCTCCCCAATACTTAAAACAGTGCTTTGCCCATTCAGTGTTTCACAAGGACTGTGTCTGATTTATTCTCCCCAGTACTTAAAACAGTGCTTTGCCCATCGTAAGCCCTTAATAGATATTTTCATTCTGAATTGAGTGAGAGATGGAAAACTGCAGTCTAAGCCATCAGTACCCATGAGCAGTACCCATGACTAGAAAAGCAGTGTACCCAGAGAAGGGCACTGCCAATTTGGATTAAAAGAAAGCAGCTGCATAAAGCAAACCGATATAAATGTCAACTAGATGGTACATGTGATTATTACAAAATCGCAGAGAGCAGCTAATGAAAAGAAAAATAATTAGAACCTCCTCAAATTTTATTTCCTCAGGTGGTTTTCAATATAACTGTGACAATGGAGGGTTGTGAAGTAGCTGGAAAGAGAAGCTATGCGGTCATCAAGCCGATTGGTTTCAATGAAACCACTATAGTTAATATATATAATAATTGTACCTGCCAGTGTCACGACAACAGAAGACACAAAGGAAAGTGTACAGAGGAAGCTTCTCTGGGCTGTCAAAGCTCTCACTGCGAAGACACAAACTGTGGTTCAGATGAAGATCAGTCTTCTCCCGAGAGTTGCAGAATACACCGGGATCAACCACCTTGCAGTGGTCGAGGAGTTTGCTTATGTGGAAAATGTTTATGTCACAAAACTAAACTGGGAAAAATACATGGGAAATACTGTGAAATGGATGACTTTTCTTGCCCATATCACCATGGAAATCTCTGCGCCGGTGAGTTCTAAAATGTAAAGGGACCTCTAACTATTCCATTCACTCATTTTGTTTATGTTTAATAAGATTCTGTTTTACCTAAAAGCTAAATGAAAAAGGGCCCCATTTTCTCCACAGTAAAAGTAACTGTGGTATTTCTTAAGCACTTACGAAGTGCCAAGCACTGTATACTAAGCACTGATGTAGATAGATAATTAGGTCAGACAGTCCCAGTCTCACACAAGGCCCACAGTCTTAGGGGGAGGGAAAACAGGTATTGAATCCCTTTGAGATTCAAGGAAACTGAGGAACCAAGACAAAAAGTGACTTGTCTAAGGTCCCCCAGCAGGCAAGTGGCAGAGCCAAGATTAAATCCTAGATCTCCTGACTTCAGTGTTTCCAGCTGGACCAAGGTGCATCTCAAAGCTCTGGGAGATTTATCCATTTGCTCTCAAATGGCAGAAGGCAGAGGAAGCTTCCCTCTGCCCCCTTCTGATCTCTCTGTTCCAATCAAGTTCAACCCAAATTGATCCTAGTACAACCCAGCTCTCACACTTCGCACCACTAATGCTAACCTTCTTTCTGTGCCTTGATCTCGTCTAGCTCACCGCTGACCACTCACCCCCATCCTACATCCTACCACTAGCCTGGAACACTCTCCCTCCTCAACTCTCCCCCACTTCAAAGCATTATTGAGGGCACATCCCCTTCAAGAGGCCTTCCTTGACTAAGCCCCTCTTTCCTCTTCTCCCACCCTTCTGCATCGCCCTGACTTGCTCCCTTTGTTCATCTCCCCTCCGAGCCCCGCAGCACTTATGTACATATCTGTCATTTATTTATTTATATTAATGTCTGTCTCTCACCCCGTCTAGATTGTAAGCTTATTGTGGGCAGGGAATGTGTCTGGTTAATGTTATATTGTACTCTCCCAAGTGCTTAGTACAGTGCTCTGCACACAGTAAGGGCTCAATAAATAAGATTAAATGAATGATAGAATGAATGAAAGGTTAAAGAATGTCTCCTCAAGAGCTTACCCATTAGGTTTCCTCCTAACCACCTCCCCCGCCCCCAGGGCACATCATTCCAGCTCCCTTGGACGGTGTCTATGAGCAAAGCAGTGGCCTATGTTCTGATGGGAGAATCACCTCAACTGCATCCCTGCACAGCCCATCCCTAGCACTTCCTCCCCTCCCCTCCCCACTCCCAGGGTGCAGCCTAGCAGTCTTGTTCTGTCCCTGGCTGTCAGAAGCCTCTCCCTGCTCCCACTTGAATCCAGCGAGGCTGTCCCTCTGGATGTCTGCAATCTTAAACACTTTCTCTGTGCTGGCTCACTTGGACAGTTCATCCATTTTCATGGTTTCCTGTAGTGAATCAGTCAGCCATATTTACTGAGCATTTACTGTGTGCAGTACACTATACTAGGTGCCTGGGAGAGTATGAGTTAACAATATAGCAGACACATTCTCTGAACACCACAAGGTTTCAGTCTAGAGGGGGAGACAGATATTACTCTAAACAAATAAAATTACAAATATGTACATACATGCTGAGGGGATGAATAAAGGGACCGAATTAGGGTGATGAAGAAGGGATTGGAAGAAGAGGAAAGGAGGGCTTAGTTAGGAAAGACCTCTGGGAGGAGATATGCCTTCAATAAGGCTTCGAAGGTGGGGGAAGTAATTGTCTGTTGGATATGAAGTGAGAGGGCATTCCAGGACAGAGGCAGGACATGGAAGAGAGGTCGACAGGGAGATAGACGAGATCGAGGTACAGTGAGAAGGTTAGTATAAGAGGAGCAAAATGTGTGGGCTGGGTTGTGGTAATAGGTTGTAGGTAGTAGGTTGTAGCCAAGTGAGGCAGGAGCAGGAAAGGTGATTGAGTGCTTTAAAGCCGAGATGGTAAGGAGTTTCAATTGCTGCAGAGATGTATGGGCAACCACTGGAGTTTCTTGAGGAGTGGGGGATCAAGGCCTGAATGTTTATGTAGAAAAATGATCCATGAAGCAGAATGAAGTATGAACTGGAGCAGAGAGAGACAAGATGCAGGAAGGTCAGCAAGAAGGCTGATAAAGTAATCATTGCACAATAGGATAAGTTCTTGTACCATATGCCGGCTAATGATTCCCATATTTCTCCATTCCAGGCCTTTCTCCTTCCCCTCTAGTCTTGCATCTGTCACTGTCAACAAAACCCCTCAGACTGGATTATTTAGCCACTACATCAAACTGCTTACCATTCCCCAAAGTCTTCCCCACTGTGAACCCATTCAGTGAATCAGTGACATTCTTTGAACACTTACTGTGTGCATTATTCATTCATTCACTCATACGAGCGCTTACTCTGTGCAGAGCACTGTAGTAATAATAACGATGTGGTATTTGTTAAGTGCTCACTATGTGCCAAGCACTGTTCTAAGCACTGGGGTAGATACAAGGTAATCAGGTTAGCCCACATGGGGCTCAAAGTCTTAGTCCCCATTTTACAGATGAGGTCAGTGAGGCCCAGAGAAGTGAAGTGACTTGCTCAAAGACACACAACTGATAAGTGGCAGAGCCAGGATTAGAACCCATGATCTCTGATTCCCAAGCTCATGCTGTTTCCACTAAGCCTCGCTGCACTAAGCGCTTGGAAAGTACAATTTGGCAAAAAATAATTGTGGTATTTATTAAGGGCTTACTATGTGGCAGGCACTGAACTAAGCGCTGGAATGGACAAGCAAATTGGGTTGGACACAGTCCCTGTCCCACACGGGGCTCACGTTTTAACTCCCATTTTGCTGGTGGGGTACTGAGACACAGAGAAGTAAGGTGACTCCCCAAGGTCATTCAGCAGACAAGTTGCAGAGTTGGGACTAGAACCCATGACCTTTTGACTCCCGGGCCTGTGCTCTATCCACTACACCATGCTGATTGCTGTATACCATTACATTGTATACCCAATCCCTTGGAGAACTCATTTGCCCCCATGACTTCAATTGCTATCTCATTCCCAAATCTACATCTCCAGCTTTGATCTCTTTCCTTCCCTGCAATCTCGTATTTCCCCCTGCCTTCAAGACATATCTACTTGGATGTTCCACCAAAACCTCAAATTAAAAATGTCCAAAATTGAACTCCTTAACTTCCCACCCAAACCCTGTCCTCCCACTCTTTCCCATCACCATAGACAACACTACTAACCTCCCTCCCAAGCCTGTAACCTTGGCATTGTCCTCAACTCATCTTTCTCGTTCCACCCACGTATTCAATCTGTCGCCAAATCCTGTCTGTTCTACCTTCGCAACACTGCTGAAAACCACCAAACTGCTACAATGCTGATCCAAGCAGTTATTCTATCCCTCCTTGACTACTGCTTCTGCCTCCTCGCTGACATCCTGGCCTCCTGTCTCTCCCCACTCTCATCCTCAGTTCACTCTACAGCACGAGAAGCAGCGTGGTTTAGTGCAAAGAGCACGGGCTTGGGAGTCAGAGGACGTGGTTCTAAGCCCGACTCCGCCACTTGTCCGCTATGTGACTTTGGGCAAGTCACTTAACTTCTCTGTGCCTCAGTTACTTCATCTGTAAAATGGGGATTAAGACTGTGAGCCCCACGTGGGACAACCTGATTACCTTTTATCTACCCCAGTGCTTAGAACAGTACTTGGCACATCATGGCACTTAACAAATACCATCATTATTATTATTATTTATCACAAAAACTTTCAGTTCATGTCTCCCCACTCCTCAAGAACCTCCAATGGCTGCTGATCCACCTCTGCATCAAACAGAAACCTCTTATCATTGACTTTGAAGCACTCAATCTGCTCACCCCACCCTATCTCACCTCACTAATCTCCTACTACAGCCCAGCCCACACCCTCCACTCCTCTAGCACCCGTTTACTCACTGTGCCCCAATCTCAACTATCTGGCCTCCAGCGCCTTTCCCACCTCCTTCCCCTAGCCTGGAACTGCCTCTCCCCTCAATATAGTCAGGCCACCACTCCCTCTACCTTCAAAGCATTATTAATGTCACATCTCCTCCAGAACGTCTTCTCCGATTAAGCCTTAGTTTCCCCAGCTCACTGTCCCTTCTACATCATCTGTGCACTCCAATCTGTGACCTTTGTATTCTTGATATTTGCCCCAACCCCAACCCCATAGCACTTGATGTACCTATCTTTAAGTTATACATTATAAATTACTTATTCATATTAATGTCTGTCCCCCCCTTTAGACTCTAAACTCATTATGGGCAGGGATCTTGTCTGCTAATTCTCTTGTAGTCTCTCAAGAATTTAGTAAAGTGCTCCGCACACTGTAAGTGCTCAATTAATACGATTGATTGACTGTACAAACCACTTGGGAGAGTACAGAGGTGGTAAGCACTTTCTCTGCCCAAAAGGAGCTTACAGCCTAGAGAGGGAGACAGATATTAAAATAAAATATTCACAAAGGGATCATCATAACCCCATCCGAAGCCTGAATCACATGGTTAATAGTTCAGGTTTCTGTCTCTTTTATGCCCGCACCTCCCGGCAACTCCCACTTACCCCCTACACACACACACACACACACACACACACAATCAGTAACTAAATCCTGTTTTTATCACTCATCCAAGTTAGTGCTGATCCTTTTCTCAACTCTGATAACATTCTCCTCTCTGGTCTCCCAGAAGTCTTCAGAGTCTTGCCCTGTCAGAGCATTAATAATAATTATGGCAATTGTTAAGTGCTTACTATGTGCAGAGCACTGTTCTAAGTGCTGGGGTAGATACAGGGTAATTAGATTGTCCCACGTGGGGCTCACATTTTTTTAATCCCCCATTTCTACAGATGAGGTAACTGAGGACCAGAGAAGTGAAATGACTTGCCCAAGGTCACACAGCAGACAAGTGGTGGAGCCAGCATTAGAACCTACGACCTCTGACTCCCAAGCCTGGGCTCTTTCCACTAAGCCAAGCATTAATCAATCAGTGATATTTATTAAGTGGTTACTCAGTGCAGAGCACTTTACTAAGCTCTTGGGAGAGTACAATAGGGCAGGTAGACGTGATCCTTGCCCTCAAGGAGTTTACAATCTAGCAGGGGAGATACACACTAAAATAGCTACAGGTGGGGGAAGCAACACATAGAGACATGTACATAAGTGTTTGGGGGGTGGAGGGAGTGTCTTAAGTGTTTAGAATCTTTCCCCCTGCGTTTCTAGCAATTTAGAGAAGCAGCGTGGCTCAGTGGAAAGAGCCTGGGCTTGGGAGTCAGAGGTATTGGGTTCGAATCCAGGCTCTGCCTCTTGTCAGCTGTGTGACTGTGGGCAAGTCACTTAACTTCTCTGTGCCTCAGTTACCTCATCTGTAAAATGGGGATTAACTGTGACCCTCACATGGGGCAACCTGATTACCCTGTATCTACCCCCAGCGCTTAGAACAGTGCTCTGCACATAGTAAGCGCTTAACAAATACCAACATTATTATTATTATTATTTAAGGGATTTGCATGTTTCAGGTAGGCAGTTCAGCAAGTCACTTTTGCTGCCCCCTAGGGGTGAGACTGAAGAAAAACCACCAAATGGCTCACCTGATTCAGGTTGAGAAGGGGGAGGGTCCAAGAGAGAAAACTGGTTAGGCTAGCAGGAGTATTAGAAATAGTATTTTTGAAGCACTTGATGTGTGCAGAGGACTGGGCGAAGTATTGGGAAAGGTTACACACGTGGAAACTGGATATGGTCCCAGGGCTTTGGAGGGCTCCCACCCTTTCCTCTTAGAGCGCCGGTGGAAGTTTTCCTACCTCTTTACGGGTCACCCAAGGCCAAAACCTCCTAGATGGTCCCCGGAAGGCCCCAGAAGTCACTGTACAATGGGTCACGTCTTTTCAGGGTCAAAGCTATTCCCAGTTCCAGGTTAGGCAATTTGGAAGGCACACTAAATCGTTCAGGTCAGCTGGGCAGGGATCACGTCTACCAATTCTCCCAAGTGATTAGTATAGTGCACTACAAATAATGTTGGTATTTGTTAAGCGCTTACTATGTGCAGAGCACTGTTCTAAGCGCTGGGGTAGATACAGGGTAATCAGGTTGTCCCACGTGAGGCTCAATTAATCCCCATTTTACAGATGAGGTAACTGAGGCACAGAGAAGTTAAATGACTTGCCCACGGTCATACAGCTGACGAGTGGCCGAGTGGTAAGTGCTCAATAAATACTACTGATTGAACGACCCCAAAAGGTTGATTTTATAACCTCAGAATAGCATTGGCACTGGCTCACTCTCCTGAAGCGACTTCCAATATTCCAGGACTTCCAGTAACCCGGGCATAAAAGACGGATGAAGTGGAAACTCAGACTTGAATTTCTTGGCTTTTTTGACTTTACACCAAGCAGTTTGCATTACCTGAACATCTTGAAGTTTTTTTTCTATCACTTCAAAATTTCTCACCATAAATACCAAAGGCACCTTCAGTCTTCCCCTAGTAGCCAAGCAGAGGGCAGACCAGGAGCACAGGCCTAATGACTTACGGGAGACCCAAGTTAGGTCCCAGCTCAGCCACCCGACTGGCTCTATGATCATAGGCAAGATATTTAACCTCTCTGTGGCTCAGTTTTCCAATCTATAAATTGGGGCTAGGATGTCTGTTCTCTTGATCAGATCTTGTACCTCTCTTCAAGGATTTAGCACAGTGTTTTGGCACATAGAACTTGATCATTCAATGCCATAATGATAATTATGATTATTAGACTATTATTAGAGCATGGGAAGATGCCATCTTTATGCAACTTCAGCTGTTGATTGGCTTTAAGTTCTTCTGAGAAATACATCAAGTGATGAGGGGTTATCTGAAATCGGTCAGATACGTAGTAGTAAAGGGTGAGTAAGAATGGTGATGCCATTCGCTTCACTTCTTAAGTACTTACGTACGTTCTGGCGTTTCTTCCCCAGAGGGAGGAAACCCGGTGAGTCTTTTGGATGGTTCTAAACCTGATTGGCCTCACGATACGTCCTGCTTACTCTGCGGCAGGTAATGGCGTCTGTGAAGCCGGAAACTGCAGGTGCTTCGGTGGCTGGGAAGGAGATCGCTGCCAATGTCCAGCCGGGTCAGCCAAGCACTGTGTCAACGCCCAAGGCCAGACGTGCAGTGGACGAGGAACCTGTGTGTGTGGCAAGTGCGAGTGCACGGACCCCAGGAGCGTCGGCCGCCTGTGTGAGCACTGTCCGGCCTGCAGCCCCGCCTGTGACGGGAAGAGGTGCGTTGCCCGTGAGTGTGTGTTTGTGCTTGCGTGTCCCTCTCAGTCTGCCTTACCTTCGGATTGCCCTTTCTAAGTCCTCAGGGACATCTGCAGGACCCGACAGAAGCGCCTGTTCGAAATCGTTCCCTCGTTTGATGAATCTTGAGTCTTCCACCATCTGGGTAAGTTTGCTCTAGAGCAGAAGCAGCACGGCTTAGTGGGAAGAGCGCTGGCCTAGGAGCCGGAGGACCTGGGTTCTAGTCCGAGCTCTGGCACTTGCCCATTGTGTAACTTTGGGCAAGTCACTTGTCTGTTCTGGGCTTCAGTTTCCTTATCTGTAAAGGGGTTTAGATACCTGTTCTACCTCTCCCTTAGATTGTGAGCCTCGTGTGGGACAGGGACTCTCTGTCTGACCTGATTATCTTGCATCCACCCTAGCACTTAGTAAACTGTTTGTCACCTCTAAGTGCTCAACAAATGCCACGATGCTGATTGTTATCATTAGAGAGTGAATCCTGTGAAGGTGGGCTGCAGCTAATCAGTATCATTTCAGTCCACTTACTCTGACTAGTCCAATAATCGTTGGAGGGAAAGAGTACAGAAAATGATTGATCGCCACATTCTCCTATTTTTTGCCCTGCAATGAAGGGGAAAAGGCCTTTGTAGGTCAGCTGGGAAACTTATGACTACTGTTACTATTATTAGAGCCTGGGAAGATGCAATCTTTATGCAACTTCAGTAGTTGATTGACTTTAAGTTCTTCCAAGCAATACAGCGACCGATGTGGGATTATCTGTAATAACTTATTCTTATTATTAATAATAACAATAATAATTCTTAACGAGTAAGAATGGTTTTGGGTGTGTGGGCAAGGTGCTTCCTACAGCCATTCCCTTATTGCGAGTGCAAGGTACAGGGATGTTGCTTTGCCACCTGAGGGCCCAGAGACACTAAGAGAGGACCTAGTGAAGTTTAGAGCCACAGCTGCGGTGGCTGATTTCGATGTCAAAGGAGATCAGTGATTCTGCCATCAACCCGGCCACCAACATTTCTGACGTCCTCTCCCGGGGAGAGTGCAGGTGATCATGAATTAGAAAATGAGCATCAGCACAGCCGAGTCTACGCCAATGAAAGCAGGACAATCCTGTTTCTCCCTACAACAGCCTTAGCGACAGCTCCGTATATCTCCAGCACAGGTTCAACGTCCGGCTCGTATCGGATTTCTTCCATTATTTATCCTCTCCGAGATGAGTTTCCCTGACCAGTAAATGTCGCAGAGATGGGTTTCGTCATTCTGCACTCTTCACCCAAGGCACTCTGAATTAGCGGGGATCTTTATGGAGATCGTATTTCTTTCCTTTCTTATTACCAGGTCTTGTCTTTCTTATTAGAAAAAAGGGATCATGTGAATGGAAGAGTAATCATTCCCCAACTTAACGGCATCCATCCTGTTATTCTATTTGGCTCTGCATTTTTCAAAGTCATTAAAAGATGATGTTGGCATGAGATTTGCTTATCTCCTAAATTGCAAATAAATGTCTTCCTGTTTTTCTAGCAGCAGGACGTAATCACCCCGAGACACAGTTCTGCCCGTGACTTTGTCTCTTGAGGAATATATGGCACTACCAGCATCTTTAACATATTTTTGTTGCCATTTTCACTTCCAGAGATTGTGACGAGTGTCACCGCTCTCCCAATGCATCTCAGGCTCTACATGACCAGTGCAAAACCTCATGTGCTCCTATGGTACAACACATGGACCAAACTGCAGGTAAATCAGCCTTGATTTCCTAAAATGACTTCCCTTTTTTCATCTCCCTGGGTCTCCTCATATAATTATTATTATTGTTATTATATTTGTTAAGCACTTATGTGTCATACACTATTCTCAACAATGGAGGTGCTCCAAAACAATCAAGTCAGACACAGTTCCTGACCCACATGAGGCTCATAATCTAAGAGGGGTCTACCTGTATCCTGAGTTAACTAAGTCATCCTGCCAAAATGTTCTCCCATCCTTTTATCCAAACAAATCCTTTATGTTTCCATCTAGCCCCAATTATTTGTTCATCATTATTAGTATTAACAGTTATAATACTTTAAATAATAATTTTGGTATTTGGAAATCACTCCCTCTATACCAAGCACTAGGCACTGAGTAGATGCAAGATAAATGGGTTGGACATGTTCCCCATCCCACATGGATCTCCCAGTCTATGGGGGAAGGAGAACAGGTTTTTAATCCTGATTTTACATTTGAGGAAATTGAGGCATAGAGAAGTTAATTCATTCTATTTGGCACTGCCTTTGCCTTCAAGGAACTGATGATCTCATGGGGGAAGACAGGCAATCATAATTTGATACAGAATCAATCAATTGTGTTTCATGAGTGCTTTGTGTAGGGTACAGTAGTAAGCACTTGGGACAGTACAATGCAACAATATAGCAACTGGCAACAGCAAGAGTGACCTAGGTGTTGGATGACCCAAATCTGGTCCCAAACCACCACTGTTCAGCAAGTGCGTATTTTCTTTAGAATGAATCTTATTTCCTCTGAATTCAAAGCGGGACTTGAGTGGAGCATTTTTAATTCTATAGAAAAGCTAAAAGGCCTCAATCAGGGATAAAACACAGCTTTCAAAATGAGAATCAAATTCCCATTTTAAAGTTGAGGAAACCGAGGCACGGAGTAGTTGAGTGACCTTCCCAAGGTCACACAGCAAGCAATTGGCAGAGCCAGGTTTGGAGCGATGGAGCTGTAGATCAAGTTCATTGGCAGAGCTGTGTTGGCACTGGTGATGACGATGGCTGTAAATGGCAGTCCCTCACCCTCACACTCTTATTGTTTCCAAAGCCCACATATGCCCCAACTCTGTCCCTTTGAGTCATCCCGCGAGAATGACGTACACCAAGAGAGGGGAACTGACGCTCTGCAATCCCAAGTCCTCAGCAGCAGCTCTGACTCCCTGAGTACTTGGAATCATTCATTCATTCAACCGTATTTATTGAGCGCTTACTGTGTGCAGAGCACTGTATTAGGCTTGTGGGAGAGTACAATGCCACAATAAATGGAGAGAGTCCCTGCCCACCTGCCCTCCTGGGAGTTTTTGATCTTTTAAGGGGCAGCCCCCAACCCACCCACCGGGGCCACTGCCAACAGGAACAGAGCCCTTGCTAGGGAAAGAGGATCACATCTCTCTCCATCCAAACAGCAGGATTTGGGCTGAACCAGGACCAGCTCTGGAAACCCAGGCAGTTAGACAACAATGCAGTCACTGTACCAATCTCTATCCCCATCAGCGGCTGACCTCCTCCCTGAACCCCGTCTGAGTCCCCCCATCCAGACAGCCACCCTCCCTCCAGAAACCCCCTAATAGAGCGGGATCGTTACTCATTTCCATGGCATACTTGACACTTAAGGATTGTTCTTTACCAGACTCTGCCATAATAATAACTGTGGTATTTGTTAAGCCCTTACTATGTGCCAAGCACCGTTCTAAGTGCTGAGGTAGATACAAGCTAATGAGATTGGACACGATCCCTGTCCCACATGGGACTCACAGTCTCAATCCCCATTTTACAGATGAGGTAACTGAGGCCCAGAGAAGTGAAGTGACTTGCCCAAGGTCACAGCAGACAAGTGGCAGAGTGGAGATTAGAATTAATAATAATAATGGTACTTGTTAAGTGCTTACTGTGTGCCAAGTACTGTTCTAAGCACTGGGGTAGATACAAGCTAATTAGGCTGTACACAATCCTTGTCCCACATGGGGCTCACAGTCTTAATGCCCATTTTACAGATGAGGGAATTGAAGCAAAGGAAAGTGAAATGACTTGCCCAAGGTCACACTGCAGACATGTGGCAGAATAGGTATTAGAACCCAGGTCCCTCTGACTCCCGGGTCTGTGTTCTATCCACCAGAATATGCTGCTTCTCAGCCTATATCTTGAGGACAGAGTTTTCTGCCTCTTATTGGTAACAGAAGGATCCTCTTCCCCGCTCCTCACCCCAGGGAGCGAGGCGAAGACCTCTCAGTACTCAGATTAAGACTATAGTTAGAAACTTCCTCTTTCCTGGCTAAATTCCATTTCAGGGTTTCGGGTCAGGAAAGGAGATGACAGCTTGTGTTTCTTTCTTGACTACGCTTTGACTGATGGAGTAGTTGTCCAACGCCATAAGGTAAAACTTTCCTATCAGTGTGACAGGGAGACCTTGTGACTACCTGATGGATTCCCCACAAAATAAGCCCACACTTGGGTTTCCTCCTGGCAAATAAAGGCAGACCTGTAATTTTCCTCCTAACATCTACTTGGAAGCTAAGCGAGTACCATTCCTAATACTGCTACTTGCCTTAGAGAAGCAGTGTGGCCTCATGGAAGTCCCAGTCCTGGAAGTCAGAGGATCTCGATTCTAATCCTGGCCCTGCCAATAGCTTGCTGTGTGACCTTGGGACAGTCACTTAACTGCTCTGTGCCTCAGTTTCCTCAACTGTAAAATGGGGATTTAATCTTTCTCCCTCCTGCTTAGAGTGTGAGAGCCCCATGTGGGACAGGGACTGTGTCCATCCTGATAAAACTTGATTCTACCCCAGGGCTTGACACTTAGTAAGTGCTGAACAGATACCAAGAAGAAAAAAAGAAAAAGGAGTTTCCCTCTTAAACAAGGAGTGTTCCTGGCATCAGGGCCAGAGATCGTTTGCAAAACAAGACTCCTCCAAGGTTAGCTATTTGGGCTCTGCTGACATGGTTTTCCTTTTGACAGGCAGCTTGTCTGTCCCCCTAAAAGTTTCTGTTGTTGCTTCTAAGCAAAATTCCCATTTGGCTGAAGAGAAAGTGAAAGATAAATAACAGGAAATGTGACTGGCAAACATCCTAAATCAGACAGTCACAGGTCCTCAAGAATCACATCTACTATTTATAAACAGTCACAGTGATTTCAAGGGAATTTTCACATACATCATCACACTATCTCGAATTTTACTTCTCTATGTTAGATGCAAAGACTTCTTAATGGAGACATACAATTTAGTGTGCTTTTAGTCCTCTTAGAGAACGAAAATATTTTATCACAATCATCTCTAGCAGTGAATATACATTTTACGTGATTGAGGACTAATGGAGAAGGGAGATTTTCCCAGTGTTTTTGTTAAGCTACTTAAAAAGATTTTTTTCGATGATACATTATATATGATTAGGTCATTTATTTTTGTAATAAGCATTTTTACTATTTAACAAAGTGCTAGTACTGTTTGGGGGGTGGGAAGTTTAGTCATATTATATACTGAAATTAAAGTAAAAACTGAATGTTTCATTTATAAACTACATTTTAGGGTTGTTGTGTTTTTTTTACCCTTTCATCTGTTTACTTCCTTACAGAATGTCTTTCTAGCCCAAGCTACTTCAGAGTATTTTTTATAATCTTCATAATTACATTTCTAATTGGGCTACTTAAAATACTTATCATCAGACAGATCATTCTACAGTGGAATGGCAATAAAGTTAAATCTGCGGATTACCGAGTTTCTAAAAAAAAGAAGGTAACTCATTTGAATGAAATAATAATAATAATGACGATAATTGTGGTATTTGTTTAAGTTTTATTTTGTGCCAAGCACTTTGCTAAACTCTGCAGCAGATACAAGATTATCAGACCAGACTCAGTCACTGGCCCACCTGGGGTCTAAAGTCTAATGGGGAGGGAGAACAGCAGTTAATCCTCATTTTACCAATGAGGAAACTGAGGCACAGGGAAGTTAAGAGACTGGCCCAGTGGCAGATAAAAGGAGAGTGGCTGATCCAAAATTAGACCCAGGTCTCCTGAATCTCAGTCTTGTGCTTGTTCCACTAATAATAATGATGATATTTGTTAAGCGCTCACTATGTGCCAAGCACTGTTCTAAGCACTGGGAAAGATACAAGGCAATCAGGCTGTCCCATGTGGGGCTCACAGTCTTCATCCCCATCTCACAGATGAGGTAACTGAGGCACAGAGAAGTTAAGTGACTTCCCCAAAGACACACAGCTGACAAGGGGCGGGGCCAAGATTAGAACCCATGACCTCTGACTCCCAAGCCTATGCTCCTTCTACTAAGCCACGCTGCTTCTCAAAAATGCTACTGAGTGTGTTGAATCAACATTTTAGTCATTCAGATGTTAAACTCTATCTTCTCCTTCAAGGAAAAAATGTTTCTGCCGACTGTTTGCCCAAGAACAGTAACGTATCAACGTGATAAGCCTGAAGAAATTCATATCAATATCACCAAGTTACATGCACACGAAACTTTCAAGTGCAACTTCTAATGGAGAAGCTTTGCGAGAGAGAGAATAAAAACAAAACTGAATCCCCATCATTTTCCCCTTGAAAGTTCTCCATTTTCAAGTCACCGAAGATGCTCAATGATCTTGATCTGAGCCAGTCACCGGTTGGACATTGTACTGAAAATGGTCAGTCATCCTCTTAACGGGACTGCTTATCCTCATAGCTGCTGAACTCTTAGAAAGGAATTGTGTCCTACTACTGTTTGAGACTAGTGTCATCATAGCACTTTAATGTAATGTAGATATAACTTATTTAGTTGCGGCATAGAATGTAGACCTGAATGGCACTGATTTCACTTTACAGGTAGCTAACATTCTTTCGCTCCAGGGGGAAAGGGCAATACTGTGAGAAAAACTTTAGCTCCGCTCTATGCTCTTAGGGGTAGAATCCAGTCAGTCTCACAGTATGCGATATTTCTTTTTAAGCTTGTCTTTTCTTGTGGTCCTTTCTACCAAGTGGATGCTAAGTCCACGGCTCTTTCTTGCTTTGCCTTGGAAACCTTTTTCTATGCATAACATTGAGTTTCATGAGGGTCATGGCAAACTGGATCAAATAAGGTTGTGTTTACTACTGTGGTTTCGGTTCACGGTTTTTAATGAATGGTCTTTAACAGGAGTACTTTATAAAAGGTAAATGTTCCGAAAGAAAAATGGTAAGGTAATCATCAGAACTTTAAAAGATACTTTGAAGAAAAGAGAATCTTTTCAGCAGATTTAGGAGTACAAGTTTTCATACCTGAAAAACTGGATGG
Source organism: Ornithorhynchus anatinus (assembly GCF_004115215.2). NCBI lineage: Eukaryota > Metazoa > Chordata > Mammalia > Monotremata > Ornithorhynchidae > Ornithorhynchus > Ornithorhynchus anatinus. The sequence goes on along the minus strand of NC_041735.1, from coordinate 60,131,765 downwards.
AATTCACCGTTTCACTTGCAATTGAAATGAAACTTTGCAGGTCATTCGGAATCTCTGGGAATATGCACGAAGTACCTAATCATTTGAGGTGCAAACTGTACGTTCAAACATTCCCAAAAAGCAGCAGAGTTACAAGTGCCCTGAAACTGCCAGAGGCCTTAGGCACCACCAAGGATCACTTGTGAAAAAAATATAACCTCGATGCAAAAATGATTATGAATTTCTGGATCTGTTTTTCCAAGAATATGTATACACACACAATGTGCGGGAACCAAAATGCCTGAAAGAAAAGGAGACAGGCCCTCCAAACGAGCGAGTTGCTTGGATTCAGAATAGCTGCAGATGATGGAGTTCGGCTTCTCTGAGTTAGGCCCCTCTTCCCATTTTGGAAGTGTCTGTGAGCTCGGCTCTGTGGGACAGTAGGAAGCCAAGAGTGCCCACTCAAACCACCTGAGCCCTGGGCTCCTTCATGTTCGTGATCTAACACCCTCTTCTACTAGGAGAGAATCAAGCTTATCCACTCTTCCCGGTTATCTTGCTGAGGCCAACTGCTATGAACCTCAGCCTCTGTGGAAATGTAATCCCACTCTGGGCTCTACTAAAATTTGTAGTGCCAACATGGAGCTCAACGTTTATCTGGAAAACAAGCTTCACAGGCAATGCAATCAATAAATCAATTGTATTTATCGAGTGCTTACTGGGTGAAGAGCACTGTGCTAAGTACTTAGGAAAGTGCACTGCAGTAGCATTGGTAGATACAATTTCTACTCGCAGGAGCTTGAAGTTTACAGGAGGAGACAGACATTTAAATGAATTACAGATAGGAGAAAATAAATTACTGATGGGGAAAACAAATTACAAAACAGGGGACTTGCACTGTTCCCTCACCTGTGCCATGCCTGCAATCCCAGCCCAATGTAGACCATTTGAACCCCAAATTGATTCTGGCCAAATTCCCTTTCATCCTTAACCTATTCCTGACCCTGTTACTACTCCTCCTGACCCTGGTACTACTACTCCTCCTTTTTTTTTTAAATGACATTTGCTAATCGCTTACTATGTGCCAGGCGCCGTGCAGATAATTGGGTTGGACACAGTCTCTGTCCCACATGGAGCTCACAGTCTTAATCCCCATTTTCCAGGTGAGGTAACTAAGGCACAGAGAAGTGAAGTGACTTGCCCAAGGTCACCAGAAGACAAGTGACAGAGTCAGGATTAGAGACAAGTGACAGAGTCAGGATTAGAGCCCATGTCCTTCTGACTTCCAGGACCATGCTTTAACCACTAGGCCATGCTCCTTGATGGTTCCATCACTGAAACCTGGTTCTTTCTAGAAGATACTGTTTCCTCAGTCATTTTGTCCTTAGGAGCTTCATCTTCTCCCACTTCCCAAGACCCACTGGAAAAGGGTGAGAAGCTGGCCTGTTTTATGCCCCCAGATTGCCAATTGATGACCTCTTCAGTTGGCAGCAAATGTGCTGAAAGAACAGGGTTGTCAACCTACTTGCGTAAGATCCACCATGCTGGTGACTGGTTGTTGGTTGAGGGGATTGTTGCCTGGCAGTCACAAGAATCTGGGTTCTAATCCCAGCTCCACCACTTGTCTGCTATGTGACCTTGGGCAAGTCACGTCACTTCTATGGGCCTCAGTTACCTCACCTGTAAAATGGGGATTAAGATTGTGAGCTCCATGTGAGACAGGGACTGTGTTTAACCTGATTATCTTATATCAACCCCAGGACTTAGAAAAGTGCCTATCACATAGATAGTGCTTAACAAATACCATAAAATGATTGATTGTGCTTGTGGAGAGAAAGGGGATTGTGCTTTTTATTTCTGGGAGACTTGGGACACTCATCTCCTATATCCTCCTATACCCTCCCACCCCACTAAGCTACCTGGACTCTGGTGACCAACCTGAGCGCACACAGTCTGGACAGAGGTGGGAAACCATTCTGGTGAAAAGGGAGATGGGACAAATTAGACTTGCCAAGAATGGATGACTTCATTAATACTAGTTTTATATGCCTGGTTCAATAACAAGGAAGCACAAGGCTTGCTTCTTAGAGATTTCGAGCAAATCCTAAGCTTTTTTTTTCTGAAAGAATCATAGAACAGCCTTCTGACTAAAAGACCATGTTATTAATTGTGTTTTATTTTATGTGTGGTCGCATGTTTTTTTTTTTAAAAGAGCTGTCATTCTTAATCATTTTAATTTTTAAGTCTTTACTTGAACTCTTCTCATCATAGTTCTGATTTATGAGAAAAGAGCTTCTATTTTTCTAGTTAGACATTTTTCAAGATAGGGAAAAATGGTATTGTTTGATTAGTGCATTTAAGTTAAAAAAGGCCATTTTCAACTAACATTATCAGAAATAACTTTGCTAAAATACATGGTGAATCTTTCATTTTGTATAGAAAATTAAGGACATAAGAGTCAAAGGAATTATATAGTATTTATGGAATGGCGAAGTGTTTAAACTTCCTGCCACATTTTCCAAAAGTGTCACAGGTACATACACTACAAACAAGTTTTATGTGTTTAACTTCAATCAGAATTATTCCCTTTAAATGAGTTACACTACAGTTCCATGGGCATGGTGTATATTCCACAAGCATGCCTGGATTTACATTAATGTCATCCAGAAGATAAGTAATAATAATTGTGGCATTTATTAAGCACTTACTACATGCCAAGTACTGTACTGAGCACTGGGAGAGAAACAAAATAATCAGATCCAACCCAGTTCCTGTCTCACATGGGGCTCATAGCCTCAGTAGGAGGGAGAACAGGTATTTTAATCCCCATTTAAACTGAAGCCCCAAGGAGTCAGGTGACTTGCCCGAATTCACCCAGCAGACAAGTGAGGGAGCCAAGATTGGCTCCAGATCCTCCAACTCCCAGACCAGGCTTTTTCCACTAAGCCACGCTGCAGTAATTTTGTGGAAAATTTAATTGTGCCTAACTATCCAACTGGAGATGTGCTAGTCTTCTGGAATGATAAACTAGGATGCTGGGCCTAGGATCTGATGGATGGGAGGTCCGTGGGGAGATATTTTCCAAAGCCGATCCGGGAAGATGCCTCATGCTTAAAACTGATCCCAGGATTTCATACCGGGCGCAGTTTGGAACCTATCCAACTGTTGATGGCCTATACATAGCACATCAAGAAATGACCTGCCCTCACAAAACTAAAAGATGAGTCCTTGGTAGCAGCCCCATGGAAGCAACAAACCCCTTATGAAATCTGTTAGATAGAGGAGTGAAAAGTGGCAAATCTCATCCTGGAGATTTGGGCCTTCATCATATTCAATTTTCCTTCCCTCTTATGCACTGTCTGCCCCCCAACCTACACTATTAAATGGTGTCAAACTGAGAAATCATCTTTGACAGACTGGAGCACATTCTGACATTTGCAAGTGGAAATAATGGGTGTCACTTTCTGATTTCATGAGTTTTCTTTTTGCAGTTTCATGCATCTCTTGAAAGAGAGGTGTGTTCAAATAACGGCCAGGGTGATGTGCTTTTATAACTGTTAAAATGTCTCCCAGCTTAATGATCCCAGTGGAAGTTTCACTGACATTATTTTGAGGAAAATCTAGCCAGTCAACAGTGCCAACCAGACTTGCATATATAGTCACTTGTCTCTACCTAATATTTTACTTGCTCATATTTGCTACTCATGAATTGTTTCTTTGAATAACTTCATGAGTTTTAAATGATGTAATGCTTTTTAAGAACCATGACTTTTTTAATATGCAGAACTTTTTAAACTTTTGCATTTTAAAAGAAATCTGTATGATGCATGCAGTTTAACACACACACTCAAAGTAATCAGGGTGGCTCTTCTATACTTTGAAGAACACATAAAATTTCTGGGGGATTTTGCAAACACATGTGTCACCTGCTACATGTGACAACTTTACACTACTTAGGGAACTGAATTTACTAAAATGTGGGAGGATCAAGGTCATTATGTTTAACTGTCTATGTAGATGTGTAGGGTGTTCCTTTGGGCTAAAGGTCATAGACAAAAATGGGAATTCCCTAGATTTCATTGCACATTTTCACTGGTGCAATTTCTTCTTCAATAAGCCTTTTTATGACTTCACTTTGACATCTCATTTTATTAAAGAGAAATAGACAACTGGAAAAATGCAATACTCCAACTTCATAGCTGGGGATTTCTGAACTGTGATCCTCTTGATTCTATTAACTGGGAAATGGATGCAGTGCCACTGAACCTCATCTTTCTCTCCAAAGTTCCTGTTTTTGCATCCTGCCCTTTTGCTTAGGCCTTCTCTCTTTCTCCTACTCCATCTTTGCCTTATCTGGACTCCACGTAACACTCTTGTTCTAGCATTTAATTCAAAGAATTTGAATTCCACAAATATCACATGCATTGTCATGAAAGGATAGCTGAGAGTAACGAACATTGCCTTTTTACCTCCATGGACTAAATTTCCATTCCTATCATTTATCATCTTCCCAAACAAACCTCTGCCTTGGTACTGACCTCGGCTAATATGTTGTTCTCTGACTTGGACATGTTGTTCTCTTGTTTGGCCTCAGCCCAAAGCCCCACACGGAACAGTCCTTCAGGCATGGTTGGTCTGAGGTAAACTCAGAGGATGTTAAATTCAAAACACAGACCCTCCCCCACCCCTGCAATACATCGGTATCTGCCCACCCCACAGAGTCTTTGTTGCCGTTTTCACTGCTGCCGAAGTCTAGACCACACTAGGTGGACAGACAAGACCACCAAGTGTCCATTTTCAAGGCTACGTTGCCCTTCCACGTGTAGGCCTGACCCCAAATACAGCCATGGCTGTGAGCCTGGAGACAAAAAGGCTGAGTTGGACAGGCCTCTGCTAGATTCTACTCTGCACCCTTCAAGGACTGAAATTTTTCATCTCGGTAGAAGCAAAGCTCCTCTTGGAGCAATTTCCGTGGAAGTTCTACGACTGATAGCCCTATGAATGGTACATACCTCAAGGAAGCTGAATGTTGGAAATTTGATGAGAAAATAATAGATTTGCACAGGTATTTTCTACAGACAAATACGTAATTTTTTTAAGCACATTAAATGTGCCTTTTAAACATTCTTACATTTACTTGCTACTGCTTTAAAGACATTTTTGAAATAAGACTTTGTAAAAAATATTTTAAGAAATGTTTTAGAATTATCTACAACATAACCTTTATTTTGGTGATTTTTCACTTTTTAACATGTACTGCGCCTTTGAATAAACAGAAATTTTCTATAGATATCAAATGTATTATTTTTGGATTCAAATAGTTGGCCTTCAAAAGATGTAGTAGAAGAAGAAACAGGTTTTCATTAAACATGTCATTTCTTGTTATGTTCACTTCTAGTTTCAAATAATATTTAAAATTAAATTGTTACCTTAATTCATAGGGAACTGTAAATAATACATTTTGTTTCCTATAACTCGTTTCCTATACCTGTTTATTAATTCCAATTGACTACTAACTTCTATTTTGATGTATTTATTAATGAGTTGACACTGTAGTTTACTGTGAAATGTTTATTTTTCTAACAGAGCTTGTAATGACTATGACGTAGCGTTTAATTAATGCAACATTTTTTTTTATTGTTCTGAAATAAAAAACCCCAAACACTAGATACGAACGTATCATCGTCCTTTGTAACCCCAAGGGCGGCTGCCTGCTGGTGCTAACAAGGACTCTGCAGTTTCTATTCATTTATTCAGTAGTATTTATTGATGGCATTTGTTAAGCGCTTACTATGTGCAAAGCACTGTTCTAAGCGCTGGAGAGGATACAAGGTGATCAGGTTGTCCCACATGGGGCTCACAGTCTTAATCCCCATTTTACAGTTGAGGTAACAGGCACAGAGAAGTTAAGTGACTTGCCCAAAGTCACACAGCTGACAAGTGGCAGAGCCGGGATTTGAACCCATGATCTCTGACTCCCAAGCCCATGCTCTTTCCACTGAGCCACGCTGCTTCTCTATTGCTCTATTGAGCGCTTACTATATGCAGAGCACTGTACTAAGTGCTTGGAATGTACAATTCGGCAACAGATGGAGACAATCATTCATTCTATCCATCCCACAGGGTCAGATGGACCCACTGAAGAGTACCCCTCACTCCCTCCACATCCGGGGGATGAGTTGGTCCAGACTTTTGGTAATGGGAAAAATGTTTTAATTTTTTTTTTAATCAAGAGCTGCTTTTAACATAAGGAACAGAACAAATGGAGAAAACAGATACCCAAAAAAGTGTGATCTATTCACTATCCAGGCAGGAACACCTAATGTGCCAGATATGAGTTCCATCAGAACTAGCCCATACCCTTCTCACTGAGACTCGGAAGCTACACCACATTTGAGCCCCAGAAAGATCCCCAGTGCCACCTGTTGGCAAATATGGATACTTTGAGAATGTTGATGACCATAATAATAGTGATAGTATTCGTAAAGCACTTACTACGTTCCAAGCACTCTTCCAAGCGCTGGGGTAGATACAGGGTAATCAGGTCATCCCAAGTGGGGCTCACGGTTTTAATCCCCATTTTACAGATCAGGTGACTCGGGCACAGAGAAGCTAAGTGACTTGCCCAAAGTCACACGGCTGATAAGGGGCCGAACCAAGACTAGAACCCACGACCTCTGATTCCCAAGCCCGTGCTCTTTCCACTAAGCCATGCTGCTTCTCTGTACATCACTCTTCACTGAGGAGGAAAGCGATAATTGGAATTCTACAACTTTGTTTGGTGGCACCGCTCCAATGTGCTCTGAAGATTTGCCCCCCTCAGTGGGACAAGGACAGCAGAGGCATCAGCCTCCTCCCACTGCCCAGAAACACAGAAATTCAAGAAGTAGCATGGCCTGGTGCAGAAAAAGCATGGGCTTGAGAGCCAGAGGACCTGAGTTCTATTCCCAGCCCTGTCACCATGAGACCTGGGACAAGTCACCACTTCTCTGTGCCTCGGGTATCCTCAACTGTAAAATGGGGACGAAATATCTGTTCTCCAACTTATTTTGACTATGAGCCCTGTGAGGGACAGAGACTATGTCTGACCTAATTAACGGTACCCCAGTGCTTAGAGGAGTGCCTGACAAATAGTAAGCGCTTAACAAATACATCTTAAAACAAAAACAAGAAATACCCTGCCTATCCAGCTGTGGGGGGAGGCTAGGGCACCTCCTTGCCAGCTACCACAGATCCATGGGTAACAGTGAGCTAAGGAGGACACCCACCAACCCCACAACAGGACAGCTGAAAGCAACTGCTAGGAGAGCTCCCGGGCCCTGCTGGCCAAAGGCCAATGACCACAACAGCCTTTATCACTTGAGGATAGAGACACCTCTTTGGGACTGACACTAGGATTCTCCTGTTCAGGTTGAGGAGATACCTTGAAGTCATATTTCTCATTCGGGGAAATATCACTTCAAGGTTCTGAGCTCAGTAGACTGTAAGCTCATTATGGGCAAGGAATGTGTCTGCATTGTTACAGTATACTCTCTCAAGTGCTTAGTATAGTGTTCTGCACACAGTAAACACTCAATAAATACTATAGAATGAATGCATGAATGCGATTTATTAGGTAAATCAAAGGGCTGGCACGAAGACAAAGTCAGTTGGCCTTTTGAGACTGATGATCATAAGGGGTAGGTAGACAGCAAAGAGGTGACTTGCAGACAGTATGAAATTTGGAGTTGGAGGACAGAAAAGAGGGTGGGATAGAAGTTATAGATCTGAGCTTAGACCTTTTCTTCCCTTCAAATGCTCCTAATCATTCATTCATTCAATCGTTTTTATTGGGTGCTTACTGTGTGCAGAGCATTGTACTAAGCGCTTGGGAGAGTACAATATCACAGTAAACAGACACATTCCCCGCTCATGAGTTTACAGTCTAGAGTAGGATACAATCTATCTTTAATCAATCATATTTATTGAGCACTTACTGTGAGCAGAACACTTTACTAAGGACTTAGACGAGTACATCACAACAATATAACAGACACATCCCCTGCCCACAGTGAGCTTATAGTTGTCATTCTAAATGTAAATTCTAAAGCTAAATCTCATTCTAAATTAGTCATTCTAAATCATCCATCTCACTCCAGGGTGTTGACAGATTTCAGATAATTACTGAATCCAATATTTTCCTATCTTTCTCTTCTCTTTCAGTCATCCCTTTGCCAAGCTCTGTCTATTCAGTATTCCTTCTGATATCAGTTCCCCCTTCGAAGTCGCTGAAGATATTTTTCTCTGAAAGCTTTCCAACTGTTTATCTTTCTGGAACTGGAAGCTCACAAATGACTTCAATAATCTAGGTACTACAGCAAAAGAGTTGTGCTGGTCACTTATAAAATATTTATTCACTGTCATCAGGAAACATAGCACTGCTTGAAACAGATTGAAACTACAGTTTCCTTATTCTGTATTTGGATCCAGAATTTATAAACTACACTGTAGTTGGGAAAGTTATTTTCTAGGCTTGTATATCTGTGAATTCTTTTTGTATTGTGAAAGGGCCTAGCAAAACTCATGTAGCTTTCTTTTGGAGAACTGGAACTCATAATCCATTAATTTGCATTATTCCAAAATAAATTTCTCTTTGTTTCTGCCCAAATTTCTAATCCGTTAGATCCTTCAGGCTATTTCTCTAGGCTTATTAGCATTTATGCTTTATCCAGGGAGTATACCCTTGTGATGGTGGTAGTGAGCCAAAGGTTTTATTCATTTGCCAGTTTCATGGAAGTTAGCGTTCTCTGTTCAAGAAGATAAGGCCTTTTCTACAAAACCAGCCCAAATAGTCATCCCAATCAGAATGCATTTCCAATAATGGTATCCTCAAAAAGGCCACAATATTCTCGCCAACCTGTAGCTTTGAGACCAAATTCCTTGAACTCCAAGAGATCTGGCCTGATAAAAACTGGAAAATGGACCTATGAAGTTTAGAAACCTAACCCCTGCCAAGAGCCATGCTCCAAACTTCACCGGAGCAAAAGTTTTCCTTTATTTTTTAGTGTGGAGAGGTGAGTTCTTTCTAAATATATACATCCTTACATAAACATGTTGATCTAATTAGTAGCAGTGACTTGCTTGACACCAGATGCAAATATTGCAATGGCTTTTAGGTTGCTGATGGTTTAGCCTTCATTTTAGCTGGTGCGTGAATAGTTTCCAAGTCTCGCCAAAGCAGCACAGTCTTTGCCAGTGTGTTAGGTTAAAGTCTACAAGAATCCTCATGCTGGATTCACGGAACTGGTTTTGGGTTTTTCAATTTTCTTCAACAAATTTTGGCAGGTGAGGTACTGTTATTACTTTGTTATGACTACAGGGTTTAAATTGCTCCTGACACGTCCAGTTTCGAGTCATGCTATGCAGTCATCCAGGAGGCCTAAAAATTGCCAGGGGATGATATTTAGCACAAATTTGAGTAATCCTAATAGAATAGGGTATGAGAACAAGATTGGTGCTTTTTCCCCTTATTTAAGCCAGGGTAAAAAATAAATAAATAGTGTCCTCCATCCCCTTCTCCACCCCTTTCAGGAAAGAATTGACTGGAAGTCAAGAGCTACAAGCAAATTGGTGGCTCACCATTACATTCTAGCTTGGGATATTTGGTCCCACACCGTCATGTACCTAGGACAAGATCGGTCAAGTGAAGGACTACAAGCCACAACCCAATTACAGCTGAGCCACTAATTCAAGGCACAGTGTTAGTGGCCCCATTTTAAGAAGGATTTCCATCATGATGGAGGTAGAGAAGCAGCGTGGCGCAGTGGAAAGAGCACGGGCTTTGGAGTCAGGGCTCATGAGTTCGAATCCCAGCTCTGCCACTTGTCAGCTGTGTGACTGTGGGCAAGTCACTTAACTTCTCGGTGCCTCAGTTCCCTCATCTGTAAAATGGGGATTAAGACTGTGAGCCCCACGTGGGACAACCTGATTCCCCTATGTCTACCCCAGCGCTTAGAACAGTGCTCGGCACATAGTAAGCGCTTAACAAATACCAACATTATTATTCAACCATATTTATCAAGCACTTACTATGTGCAGAGCACTGTACTAAGTACTTGGAAAGTGCAATACAGCAATGAAGAGATGATCCCTGCCCACGATGGGCTCACAGTCTAGTGAGGGGGAGACAGACATCAATACAAGTACACACACATCAGCCAAAGTGATCAGAAGCTGGTAGTCCCAGCTGCAGATAGGCCAAAACGATTATGACCGTTCAGAAAGGACCAAAGCTCGGAGGAAACGGGCTGAAAGACTACAGAAATCTACAGAGAGGGTGGAGGGGGTGAACATGGAATTGCTGTTCACCAAATTCCATAGCTCAAACTCCATAATAGCAGGGAACACCCTCTGCAGCTTGGCTTTCATACGTTCAAAACAAGCAAAAGGAAAAGATTTTTGGTTGTTTTTTTTCAACCAGTGGGTTTCAATCATGTGGAGTTTGTTATTACAGTAAACTAGGTGGTTAGAAGTTCAGAGGCGACCATTAGGACAAACTTTAGGGATGTTTGTTGACACTTGCTGGCACTGTCGTCAAATGCCATCGAGTCATTTCTGATTCACAGCGACACTATGGATATATTTTCTCCCCAACACTAGGCTGGGTGGAGCATGAATCTGGCTTAGAATGACATTTTGTTTCTCTTAAATTCCACCCAAGTTGCTGCCGTTTGGGAATGCTTCTTTTGGTAGCTGTGACAGTTCAAATAAATCCAAAGTCTTGGTTAAAACACCAAATTTGTGAGCCCCATGTGAGACAGGGACTGTGTCCAACATGATAAACATCTACCCCAGAACATACTTGATTCATAATAAGCACTTGAATGTAATAATAATCATAACAACAATAAAAGACCTGCTAAAAGCCCAATGCGCCTACAAAATGTTAGGCTCTTGCAGCAGTTCAAGAAGTCTCCATCAGCTGAAAACCAGCATTTCTGACACCTATCAAACAGATCTGCTGTGAGTTAAATCAGGTTCCTAGAGGTAATCACTCAATCCTAAACAGTCCCTCTTTTGAGATACTTGAAGTTTTCCATTAAGCATTACCTTCTGGACTGGAATGTCTCTCATAATAATAATTGTGGTATTTGTTAAGCACTTAAAATGCACCAAGCACTATACTGAGCTCTGGGGTAGATACAAGAAAATCAGACAGGACTGATTACTACCCACACAGGGCTCGCAGAAGGGAGTGGAGCAAGTATTGAATCCCCCATTTTACTATTGAGGAGACTGAAGCACAGAAAAATAAAGTGACTCGTCCAAGGTAACCCAACAGGCGACTAGCAGATTTTCTACCACAGTTTGATTAGTTATAGCAATAGTTATAGTAATGACATGTGTTTTATTTCATTGAAAGCGTTCACTTATTTTTGGCCCTCAACTCACTTGTGAAAAGCTATTTGTTCAGCTTTTGAGTTCTACTGAATATTCCCCTGGCATGACAAAGCCTCTAGGAGAAAAACAAGCTGGTTCATTGGCCGCTGAGTCGTAACTGAACATGTATATGTGGCAGGGCAGACTACTGAGAGCTGCCTTCTTTTCCCTGTAAACTGGAGGCCAGGAGGAAGGTTCGATCATCTTCCTTGTCTGAAATATTTGGAAAATTAGCTGGCAAAAGCCTCCACAGTTCCAAAGAAATGACTCAGTCTGAATTCCAAATATAGAAGGGTGAAACAGAGTGTGGAGACTTGGGGAGAACATGGAGGGCATGGGATGATGGGTGTTCAGAAAAAGAGAAGAGGAAAAAATGGGATGCAAAGAGGAAAGGGTGTTTTCCAAATCTTAGACCTCTTTCCACTAAAGACATTCCACAGCATTTTGTTCTCGCTTGACTGAAAAGAACTTTAGGGCAAGGATCAGGTCTGCTAATTCTATCTTGCCCTCCCAAGAGCTTAGTTCAGTGATCTTCACAAAGTAAGCACTCGGTAAATACCACTGACTGGAAAACCTCTGCAGTAAGGGGCAACACTCGGGCCCCACCACCTCCTCTTTCCCTTGATCTCCCCTACCCCCATAATGCTCAGGAAATACCATTGATCAAATTGATTGACCTACCTCTTCCACTCCTTCCTTACCTACCTCCTCCCACTAAACCACCACACCCAACCTCAGATACCCCCTTATATCTGGGACACAAATCCTCTCCTTGCAAGAATTTTCTTCAGAGATTTTATTCAGTCTAACGTGCACATTCTTGGTCCCGGACTGGACTCACAATCAGAAAAGAGGTTGAAATAACTAATTGATCAATCAATGGTATTTATTGAGTGCATACTATGTGCCAGTCACTGTACCAAGCATTTGGGAGAGTGCACTACAATATTATAAGTAGATCGGGTGCAGGACTGTGCTCACAGTCTAAAAGGGAGGGAGAACAGGTATCTTATCCCCATTTTGAAGGTGAGGATTCTGAAGCACAGAGAAGTTAAATGAATTGCCCAAGTCATCCAGCAGGCAAGGGGGGGGCAGAGCAGGGATTGGAACCCAGATCTTCCAACTTTCAGACCTGTGCTCTTTCCACTAAGCCATGCAGTGCTTAGGCAATGCAATGATTAAGACATGCAATCAACCTTACATCCATCCCCCTTTCTGTGAGCCAGCCTTTCCCTCTCACTTCTCTAACTCAGGGATGTGGACACCAGAACTGACACCTGCTTAATCAATTAATGGACAACATTTATCAAGCAATTACTCCATGCCAGGCACCATACCAGGATCTAGGGAGAGTAAAGTTAGCAGGCTTAATAATTGCCCTCCAAAACCTTACAATTTAGTAGGGGAGAGACAGACTCTAAAATAAAGTATAGGTAAGGGGAAGCAATAGAGTTTAAAGATAGGTACATAGCTGTGCCTCAAAGGCAGCCCTGGGCCCTAAACCTACTTCTCAGCTGCTGTCCACCAGGGTCTGAGCCCCATATGTAACCCACAATTATTCCTTTGGCCCCTCATTATCACCACCCTACAGTTTCCATCCCAACTTCTTCTTCCTCTCCCTCTCAAAAAGCCTCCCACCAAAGTAGGACCCAGATTGTCTGGGAATTCTGCCCATAGATTCAGCAGATTCTGGTCTTCCCTCTTGAACCTATTAGATTTCAGCAGGTGACAGGTAGGGTCTATCATTAAATGCCAGAGCACTGCAGAACAGCAGTTTACTGTAGAAACTTTCAAACGCATTTGCCTCCAGTTAACCTCATAGTTGCCGTCCATCAGATGATAAGAATTAACCTTTCCTGTGGCCCTTTTTGCCAGTGCTGACAATGATAGGCAATGATCTAATTGGTCTTTTGAATCCATAATTTATGACCACGCCAATTTGACAATTGCTGCCCAAGTGGGATCATTTAGACTCCCTACCATTTCATTGTGCATGTGATTTTAAAAGTCAAGTATTGTTATTTGTTTTGTTTCTCATCCATGATTTCAGACTTAAGGATCCAATTCTTAGGTTGGATCAAACTGTCTTTAAAAAAACCAAAAAACCCCAAAATTGCAACATAGCCTTCCTTGTTAATTAATTCTAGGAATGGAAAGAATATGTGCCTCAAACCCCATCCTGGCTTGGATTGAGCCTTGGGCACCTCCAGTGGTGGTCACCGACAAGGTTGAGAAGCTGCATGGCCTAGTGGAAAGAGCTTGGGATGGGGAATTGGAGGACTTGGGTTCCAGTCCCAGCTCTGCTAATTATGTGCTGTGTGACCTGAGGCATATCATATCACTTCTTTGTGTTTCACTTTCATCATCTGTAAAATGAGAATTATATCCTTCTCCCTCCAACTTAGACTGTGAGCCCCATGTGGAATAGGGACTGTATCCAAATTGATTCTCTCATATCTATTTCAGCGTTCAGAAAAGTGCTCTACTCATAGTACCTGCTTCACAAACACCATTTAAAAAAAGTTGGTAGCTGACACAATGGGTGACGATTGAGGACTGTGAGACACTAAGGACATTTTCAGCCTGTGATTCTAAATAAAGTCTCCAAATGACTATTCATTCAATCATATTTATTTACTGACTTACTGTGTGCAAAGCACTGTACTAAGCGCTATTCTATTCATCTACTTGGAGGGAGACCCAACCCCTCAAAAAAAAGCAATTGCACAAGGTGCTTTTCATATGTCCTGGCATACAAGGGGACAGAAATGTTTGGAGCTTCATTGTCTTGGAGGGCTGATTTAGCCAACTCTTGCACTGGATCATCCTTTTAAAGCAAAGTGCAAGGTAAAATGGTCAAAATTATGGGGCTTCCCATCTTTTAAAATGTAAAAACAGCAAAGTCAAGACAAATCCTCAAAGTCATGATTTTTTTTTCTCTACTGGAGCTCAATAACATGATGTTTTAGAACCCAAACCAAGTTGATCGAAAATAAATCCTAAGCATTTCCTCTATATTTATCTCTCAAACCAGCAAAGTATATATGTAGTGTGAGTTAGAATGAAATTTGAAAAAGTCAAATCTCTCTTGGATTAATCAAGACTGGAGTTAAAGCTTTGGTTTCTTCTACCCTGAGTTGTCAACATCAATAAAAGCATCACATACCATAGAGAGGGCAGTCAAAATCTTTAATGGGTTCAAGTGGATATGGATAAGTGTATCTTCTTTGAAAGAGGAGATGCTGACTTCAAGTCTTAACAAGGTGATTGAGAGCTCTCCTTGTACAAATATAATCTTTTATTAGAGTGGCCTAGTAGATAAAGTCAGGGTCTAGGAGTCAGAGAGGACCTAGGTCCTACTCCTGGTTCCATCACTTGCCTGCTGTATGACCTTGGGTAAATCACTTTATTTCTCTGGGCCACAGTTTCCTCATCTAATAAACTGAGGATCCAATACCTGATCTTCCTTCAAATTGCAAAACAGAGATTCTGTCCAATCTGATTATCTTGTATCTACCCTAGTGCTTAGTACAGTGCTTGGCACATAGTAAAGACTTAATAAATATCATAATTTTTATGATCACATACATTTGATGCAAAAAGCTAAATGGTTCATAAAAGAATACTTCCATGAAGATTTTTACAGCACTGTCAGAATTATTTTATGTCAAAAGCATTTTATGGGCATGGCAATGATTTATGAGAAGGTTTTATGTTATGGATAAGCTGGACTGAAGACAGTAGCAACAGTGAGAAGAGAATTCTTTAGGAGGCATGCTTTTAAAAGCCATTTAAAACATTACTGTTTATCGTACACACATCAAAAGTTATTAATATGTTCAACTAAACAAGGACTTTCTGATCACCCATTATAAGATTTGTAATTAATAATAGAAGAGGTATTCATTAAGCCCTTTTTACGTACCAAAGACTGTTAATCACTGAGGTTGATGGAAGTTAATTAGACATATCTCCTGTCTGACTCAAGGCTCATAGCCTAAGTGAAAGAGAGAACATGTATATTATCCCCAATTTACAGATGAGGAAGCTGAGGCTTAGCTGAGACATATGGCAAGGTCACATGTCTCCCAGTCTCCTGCTCTTTCCACTCTACCAAAATCAATAGTATTTATTGAGTGTATTTTATGTGCAGAGTACTGTACTAAGCAACCAGGAGATTACATAGGTGACAGAGTCTAGATATGAGAATTCTGTATTTTTTTTTTCAAATTCCCTCTCCACTGGTCTGCCCCGTCCTTCTTTCTCCCACTTCATTTGCCTTGTCTCCCCTTAAATGGTTTCCAGCCATGACTTCCCACTATCCCAATGTTTCTTTCCCCTGAAGCCCCAAACCTTTCCCCATTCCAGTCCCCAAATGCCCACCCCAACCTGAGACCTTCCAAACCTGCCCTACCCACCTTTTTGTAGCTCATTCCACATGCCCTGTCCTATCCAGATCATCTCATCTCTTCTGGTTCTCTTCCAGGTCACAATGTCTTGATCTGCTTTCTCCCCGCCCCCCCAATCGCTACGGACTGAAGGATCCATTTTACATGGGCTGGGATGGATCCAACTGGATCAGAGACTGAAGTGGCAGGAGGAAGGAACTATGTTCTTTAAAATAGATGGTAAGAGTTGTGTTTGGGGCTTTGGGGGACTTGAGCATGGGAGGAAGCAACAGATGGGCAGGGGCTAGGGGTCAGGGGTGGGGGTGTTGACTAAAACAACAACCAAAAAAAAGGAATAAATTGCTGATTCTGTTACCATCCTTCTAAAGGACTTGTTGGTTTGGCCAGAGTTGTGCACCAGCGAATGAGAGTTGGTTCAGAAGTGTTTTATGGCTCTTTTTCTATATCTCTCCTGCAGTGCTGACCCTTCTCTCCCTTCAAAATGGGGAAAAGTAGTGATGCAGAGGTTGCTAGGAGTGCTTTCAAATGCCACAAACCTAAAGAGCACCTCACAGAACCTAGTGACACCAAGGATCAAAGCGCTCCTCAAACAGAAAAATGTTCTGGTTTCCTCTGAAGGTGGGATTAGGTTCAGTGAGGAGAAATTCTTGATTTCCAGTCTGACCGTTTGAACCCATTTGTTGTTATTCAAAAAGCTGCCTCCATGCATATCTTTAGGAAGAAATCTTTGGCAAGGTGTTCAGTTGGAAACAAAGCATCTGACATATAAGCCCTTGAGAAATTAAGTCTTGGCGCATATATGAGGATTGAGTGGCTCAAGGTTGAAGACTTGTTTTACAGATGTAGGGCATTTTTTAAAATGACTCCAAGAATAACTGGTGATATTATCCGTTTTGGCAGTAGTGATGATGATGGAGCCTCCTGTCAGATTCCTGTCAGGAACAACAGATGAGCTTTGGTCCTAGTAGTAACTGTGGTATTTGTTGAGCACTATGTGTCAGGAACTGTTCTAACCATTGGGGAAAATACAAGATAATCAGATCAGACACAATCCTTATCCCAAACAAGGCTCACAGTCTAAGTAAGAGGAAAAACATGTATTTAATCCCTATTTTGCAGATGAGGTTACTGAGGCACAGAACAGTAAAGTGACTTGTTCAAGGTCACAGAACAGGGACATGACAGAGTTGGAATTAGATTCCAGGTCCTCTGACTCCCAGGCACATGCTCATTCCACTAGGCCACACTGTAAAATGGGGACAACCTGAATACCTTGTATTTACTCCGGCACTTAGAACAGTGCTTGGCACATAGTAAGTGCTTAAATACCATTATTATTATTATACTGTTCCTCTAGTAATAGTAGGAGGAGGAGGAGTTGTAGTAATAATAATTACGGTTCTTGTTAAGTTCTATGTGCCCAGCACTGTCCTAAGCTCTGGGGAGATACAAGATAATCAGGTTGGAGACAGAGTCCCTGTCACTCCCAGGATGCCAATCTAAGTAAGATGGAGTAGAGCCTAAGTAGGAAAAGCTGCATCAGTAGTATTATTTGTAGTAATAGTATTTATTAAGCACCCACTTCCTCTAGAGTTTAAGCTCACTGTGGGCAGAGTACATGTCTAACTCTGTTGTATTGTACTCTCCCGAGAATTTATTATGGTGCTCTGCATATAGTACATAATAAATATTGATCGATTAGCATAGCATACTGTACTACTACTACTAATAATAATAATTGTGGTATTTGTAAAGCACTTACTGTGTGCCAGGCACTGTACTAAGCACTGGGGCAGATACAAGCAAATCGGGTTAGACATAACCCCTCTCCCACCTGGGGCTCACATTCTTAATCTCCATTTTACAGGTGAGGTAACAGGCATAGAGAATGAAGTGACTTGGCCAAGGTCACAGCAGCAACAAGTAGCAGATCTGGGATTAGAACCCATGACCTTCTGACTCCCAGGCCCATGCTCTACTAGGCATTTTGGAATAACAGAATAATGAAGTGATGTAGTTCATAAAGAGATGCCACTCTGTTCCAGTGCAAGAACCTGTGAGATAAATTGATTCTAGTACCAGTGGCTTGAAAAAAGCGTCACACTCTTTCATCTCTACTAGTCAAAACCCTTCTGAGACACCTTATCGGATACCCAGTCATCATTAGCACCAGAAATTCTAATTTCTTTCAGAAAATCCTGGTTAAAGCAAGAATAAAACAGAATGGATGGCATTTTACCCCTCCCTTCCCCTAACCAGACAATTTAAAAGAAAATGTGCTTTTCTCATTCTGGCATAGCTTTAGATTCCTAGAATTTCTATTATTTCTAAGAAAAAATAATAATGTGTTTAAAACCATGCACCATTAGCAAACAAAATGAAAGGCTTGCATCACAAGTTAGAAGTCAGCTTCCAATCTATTAAAATATTTGCCAATACATCGTTGTTGAACCGAGCATAAACTTTGTTTAATAAAATATCCTCCAAATATGCTCCACTATTTCACTATTGAAAAACAATTCATAAGAATCACTGTCCTATCATTATAGATGTCATAATGTAGTATGAATTATCAATTTAGATCAAGAGAAAGAATGAGAGAGAGTGTGTCACAAAGACGTGACTTGTGATGTTATTATCAGATTGTCAAGATATGATGCCATACAAAAATCATCCTAGAACCTTTGGTGAATTGTGTTGTCCCCCTCAATTCAACCCTCTAACTGCAGAATGAAGTCTGACATTTGTAAGCCATCCAGGATTAAATTGCTCTCAGAAATGGGCTTTGCTAACAGCCCGTGTAATGAATTCCCATCACCCAGTGCCTTGTCCTCTTAGTTTGTCTCATTAAGCACAAACAATATCCATCCATTTGAATGGCAATTTTTGTCCCAGAATTTTGAATTTAATGGAGATCATATTAATAAGCTATTTGAAAGCCAAAATGCAGGCATCATTAGCTGAAATATTTCATTTTTGTCTTGCGTGCTGCCTGAGAAGAGCAGGACTGGTTTCTTCCTTCTAATATTTCTCTGCACGTAAAGTTTACTGGGTTCAAGCATAAAGGACATCAGCCGTGTCATTTCTGGGTCAAATCAATAGGACTCACAGCCTCATATTTGTCCTCTGCCAGTGAATTCCAGGGGGCCAATTTCCAGGTTTATAGTGAAAGCGTGACATGATTTTAGAAACAACGGGAGTTAGGATTGCTTTGGGGTTTTTTTAGGGTATCTGTTAAGTGCTTACTGTGTGTCAAGCACTGTTCTAAGCACTGGGGTAAGTACGAGCTAATCAGGTCAGATGTAATCTCTGTAACACATGGCACTCACATTCTAAGGAGGAAGGAGTAGGATTTAATCCCCTTTTTATAATTGAGGCGACTGAGGTAAAGAGAAGTTAAATGACTTGCCCAAGGTCACACAGCAGTTAAGTGGTAGAAGCTGGATTAGATTCTGTCACGAGCCCCCAGTTGGTACCAACCAGGACCTTCCTGGTCCAGGAGAGCCTCAGTGACACCTAGTAGAAGTCAAACCATACCTCTGCTCAACCAAGGTTAATGTGGAAAGTTTTGTACTCAGTTTTACCAACGTGCAAGGGACTGACACACTTACTCATTCCACCAAAGGTCCATTACCAGCCTGTGGTCAAAGGAGCCCGTTCTGCCAAAGCTTCTTCTTTCTGCTTCCAATTGTGGCTGCCTCCTACTGCTTTCCAGAGCTGCTCTGAGCGTGCTTCCTTCTTTGCATGCTTCTGCTCCCTCTGCGTGCCTCTGTACTACCTCCAGGTGGGCATGCCCCCTCACAATTCAAAGCAACCACCTTTTATCTACCTTAGGCCACATAGACCAGCCTTCACCTTCCTCAGGTAGAGCCCATCAGTGGTTTGCAAAGTCCCTTCTTTGTGGATGTTCACGGGGTCACAAACACTCATTAAAAAGGCAGCATGTTATGGGCTCATCACAGATTCCAGATCCTCTGGCTTCCAGTCCCCCATGCATTATAATAATAATAATAATAATGACATTTGTTAAACACTTACTATATGCCAAACACTGTCCTGAGCTCTGGGGTGGATACGAGCAAATGATCTTGGACACAGTCTCTGTCCCACATGGGGCTCACAGTCTTAATCCTGATTTTACAGTTGAGGAAACTGGGGCACAGAGAAGTGAAATGACTTGCCTTAGGTCAACAGCAGACAAGTGGCAGGACTGGGATTAGAACCCAGGTCATTCATTGATTCATTCAATCATATTTACTGAGTGCTTCCTACCTGCAGTGCACTGTACTAAGAGCTTGGAAGAGTACAATACAACAATAAACAGTGACATTCCCTGCCCAAACCCAGCTTACGGTCTAGAGTGGGGAAAGAGAGACATCAGTACAAATAAACAAAATTACAGATATGTATAAGTGCTGTGTGGCTGACCCATGCTCCATCCACTAGACGTACTGCTTTCCCACTTGCTGTTTCAGCATCAAGTAGACTGAAATGGAGGGAAATAATTTCTCTTGCTTTTTTCCTATGAAAAGCAGAAGGTGTGATAAGCATTGCTCTGTGCTGGGTAGAAAGTAATCCATGAGACTAATTTTTCCAACCCTGGGAACCCAAGAGGACAGAGTGATCAGTTACCATCTGTGGAAAGATCCATGTTTGAGGCCTGGAACTTGAAAGCACCGCATTGATCTTCAAAACAAAAGACCACCATAATGAAGAGATATTTCTCTCTAACTCCAGCAGCTGTGCTGAAGGCCAGAGGCTAAAGTCTTACTTCTCTGATACATAGTTATTTGCCACTGACAATCATGGCCTGGGCCACCTTTTCCCCCACAGTGACTGGCTTGTCACATAGTAAGCACTTAACAAATACTACAATTAAAATTACGATTAGTCGTAGTAATGGCATTTATTAAGTGCTTACTCTGTGCAGAGCAGTATGCTAAGAGCTGGGAGAGAATACACAGGTGGAAATTAGATATGGTCTCTATCATTTAGGGAGTTCACTATTTAATAAGTGGGGTGAAGACAACTGAGGAGGGGTCCAGGATGGGGAGAAGTGAAAGGGTTGTTGGGGTGGGTAGCGATCACCAGGGGAAAGGTGGGAGAGAGCTGTGGGCCCGAAAGATGTGGGCTGGGGAAGGGGTTATGTGGGCGGGGCACTAGGGGAAGGTGGGCGCAGACCAGCAAAGAAAAGATAAACAAATTCCCCTGTTCCTATCCTTTATCTTTATCTTCCAAAATAAAGATACCAAACCTGAGTTTCTTAGAAAGAAATCTCCTAGAAGAAGGTCTGCGTGATTCTGGAATTGATGGTGATGGAGGAAGGAACCGAGGGGCATTTTCTGGGTATATGAAACGATTCACCAAAAACCCAGTCGGCCAAAAATATTAAATTGCTTCAATACCAGCAGCAATTTTCACATATCTACAAAACCAGCTTAGCAGAGTTTCATTATCACCTCATTCAGCGGCTTGATGAGGGAGTCATTCACAGCACACAAGGAATCTTTCTGACTACCTCCCAGAGCAGAATGCTTAGCAATCACTATATAGGTCCTGATTTTGTTCTCTCTTATCTGAATGATGTGTTCTCTATTCTCCAAGAGCAAACATTCTCCTAAGCATACATTCTTCTTTGAACTAAGCTTGAGTTTTGAAGACACGGAGATGAAGAAACTCCTGAGATATTAGAATAACTATGGTGCTTTTTCAGTGTTTACTATAGGCCAAGCACACTGAACACTTACTAAACAAGGGAGTAGGTACACGAAAATCAAATCAGACACAGTCTCTGGGAGAGGAAAAACACGTATTTCATCCCCATTTTACAGATGAGGAAAGTGGGGGACAGAGACATTAAGTAATTGTCCAAGGTCAAACATCAAGCAAGCAGTGGAGCTGAGATTAGAACCCAGGTCCTGAATCCCAGTCCTGTGTTGTTTCCACTAGGCTATACTGTTTCCCTAAGCCTTAAGCAGCAACCCAGACTCCCAGGATCCTGAGCCAATCTACCCAGCTGAGAGTTCTTGGCTTTTTTAAGCTTCAGCTCCCTGAAGGCCGCTGTCCAAAAGAGAAGGTCATCTAGTTCAAACAGGTGAATACCTAAACCATCCACAGAATATGGTGAACTCTTTTTTTTATGGTATTTGTTAAGTGTTTACTATGTCCTGTTTCCTCTTCTCCCAATCCCTTCTGCATCACCCTGACTTTTTCCCTCTGTTCTTCCCCCCTCCCAGGCCCACAGCACTTATATACATATCTGTCATTTATGTTTTATATCAATATCTGTCTCCCCTGTTCTAGACTGTAAGCTCCTTGTGGGCAGAACATGTGTGTGTTCTGTACTGTACTCACCCAAGCACTTAGTATAGTGCTCTGCACACAGTAAGCACTCAAAAAATACGATTGAATGAATGAATATGTGCCAGGCACTGTACTAAGCATTAGGGTAGATACAAGATAATCAGTTTGGACACAGTCCCTGTCTTACATAGACAGTCTTAATCTCCATTTTACAGATGAGGTAACTCAGGCAGAGAAGTGAATAGACTTGCCCAAGATCGCACAACTGACAGGTGTTAAAGCCAGGATTAGAACCCAGGTCCTCTGACTTCCATATCCACGCTCTTTCCATTAGGCCATGCTGCTTCTCTGTCTTAAAGATCTCTGGGGAAGGATATTTCACAGCCTACTTTCACATCCTGTTCCAATTCCTTCACCCTGAAAGTTATAAAGGTCTTCTTTATGCCTAACCCAAATCTCTTGGCTATTATTATTATTATTACTATTATTATGATTATCATTGTATTTGTTAAGCACTTACTATGTACTAAGTGTTGGGGTAGATACAAAATAGCCAAGTTGGATACAGTCCCTGTCCCCTATGGACCTCACAGTCTAAGTCAAAGGGAGACCAGACACTGAATCCTCATTTGGCAGATGAAGAAATTGAGGGACAGCGAAGTTAAGTGACTTGCCCAAGATCACACAGAAGGCAAGTGACATAGCCAGGATTAGAACCAAGGTCCTCCGACTACCAGACCTGGACTCTTTTTCACTAGATGATGTTTCTCCTCACTTTAGATGGTATTTGTTAAGCGCTTACTATGTGCCATGTACTATTCTAAGGGCTGGGGTAGATACAAGATAATCAGGTTGGACATGGTCCATGTAATGATAATAATAATAATGTTGGTATTTGTTAAGCACTTACTAAGTGCCAAGCACTGTTCTAAGTGCTGGGGTAGATACAAGATCATGGCGCAGTGGAAAGAGCACGGGCTTTGGAGTCAGGGCTCATGAGTTCAAATCCCAGCTCTGCCACTTGTCAGCTGTGTGACTGTGGGCAAGTCACTTAACTTCTCTGTGCCTCAGTTCCTTCATCTGTAAAATGGGGATTAAGACTGTGAGCCCCACGTGGGACAACCTGATTCCCCTGTGTCTACCCCAGCGCTTAGAACAGTGCTCTGCACATAGTAAGCGCTTAACAAATACCAACATTATTAAGATAATCAGATTGTCCCACGTAGGACTCAGTCTTTTTCTCCATTTTACAGATGAGGTAACTGTAGCACATAGAAGTTAAGTGACTTGCCCAAGGTCACATAGCTGACAAGCTGCAGAGCCGGAATTAGAACCCATGACCTCTGACTCCCAAGCCCAGGCTCTTTCCACTGAGCCACGCTGCTTCTCATGTCCCACATGGGACTCACAGAATTAAATCCCATTTTTCAGATGAGGTAACTGAGGCACAGCAGAGTTGAGTGACTTGTCCACAGTCACACAGCCAATAAGTGGCAGAATTTGGATTAGGACCCTGGTCCTCTGACTCTCAGACCCTACTCTTTCTACTAGGCCAGGCTGCTTTTCATTTCCTCTTATATGATTCTCAGGTACCTAAAGAAAAACTTTTCATACCTGGAAGCATAACTGAAGTTCCACCTTCTCAGTGTTAAACAACCCCAGTCTTTCAACATTTCCACCTAGGATCTTGTTGTTCATCTGCTCCATTAGAGTGTAAACTCCTTGCATTTTCTCACATCCTTAGTACTGTGCATTACCCCACTAAGTACCATTATTACTAATAACAATAATAATAATGGTGGTATTTGTTGAGCACTTAATATGTGCACTGTTCTAAGCACTGGGGGATACAAGGTGATCAGGTTGTCCCACGTGAGCCTCACAGTTTTAATCCTCATTTTACAGATGAGGTAACTGAAGCACAAAGAAGTGAAGTGACTTGCCCAAAGTCACACAGCTGACAAGCGGCGGAGCCGGAATTAGAACCCATGACCTCTGACTCCCAAGCCCGGGCTCTTTCCTGTGAGCCAAGCTGCTTCCCTAGTGTTCAGTGGGAAGCAGTGTGGTGTAGTGGAAAGAGCACGGACCTGGCAGTCAGGGGACCTGGGTTCTAATCCCTACTCTGCCATGTAACTTCACTTAATTTCTCTGTGCCTCCGTTTCCTCTTCTGTAAAATGCGTATTTAATCTTACTCCTTCTACTTAGACTGTGAGCCCCACCTGGGACAGGAACTGTGTCCAATCTTAACATATATGTATATGTATATATATATCCCAACACTTAATAAAATGCTTGGCACACAGTAAGCCCTTAACGAATACTATAATCATGATGATTATTCTTATTTCAGCTGCTCCTCCAAAGCCCGCTCGAATCCAGAGACTAGTCTTCCCTATCAGCAGCCTAACAGCAAGAAGATGACCGGTGTGGTGTGCCTTCCCCATAGAAATGTGTATTTCTCAGCCCCCTGTCCCCGCCTCAACCGCCTTAGTGGAGGCTCGGTGTCAACTTGTCTGAAGGAAGTCCTGAACCAGAAGACCTGCAGCCAATTTCCCCCTCGGTTGTGCCCATTGCCAGACCCCGCCGTTGCCACTGGGCTCCGAAGCCTTGAGACAGAGACACGCGTGACATTTGGCACTTTGCCCCTGAACACTGGCGCGTCCGTGAGGTTGATGGAGCCTGGGATTAAGAGGGTCAGGAAAGATTGCTGTTGACAAATGAGGAACTGAGGAGATGGGACAGCCCCTACTTAGGAAGAGAAATTGAACACTTCAAAGATGTCAGGGAGAGATTCTTAAAGGAGGCCTGGAGCTTTATTTTCTTTCCTTTGCTGAAATCCTCCAGCAAGGAAAAAAAGGATGAGAAGATGAAAAAAGGCAGCCGAGAGGAGAGGGGTAAGTTGAAAAGATGCAGGAAGATCAGCGGCATAGTATAGCGGCTAGAACATGGGCCTGGCACATGTCTGCTGTGTGACCTTGGGCAAGTCACTTCACTTCTCTGGGCCTCCGTTACCTAATCTGTAAAGTGGGAATTGAGACTGTGAGCCTCATATGGGACAGAGGCTGTGTCCAACCCTACTTGCTTGTATCCACCCCAGCGCTTAGTACAGTCCCCCTTCATCCTTACCAGCAGACCTATGTTTTCCACTCCTACCTTTCTAACCTTGCTCCAAACCCCCTTCTGCCAGTTCCTTATATCCCTTTTTTTTCGGTCGGGGGGGTGGGTAGTATTTGTTAAGTGCTTACTATGTGACAAGCACTGCTCTAAGCACTGAGTATAGCACAAGTTAATCAGGACTGACACATTCCCTGTCCACATAGGGTTCACAGTGTCAGTAGGAGGGAGAACAGATATTGAATCCCCATTTTTCAGATGCAGAAACTGAGGCACAGACAAGTTAAGTGACTTGCCTAAGGTCACAGAGCCTACTTCAGAACCAGGCCCTCTAGCTTCTAGACCCATGCTCTTGCCTTTAGGCCTTGCTGCTCCACCCTATCCAACTGATGATGATGGTATTTGTTAAGCACTTACTGTGTGCCAGACACTGTACTGAGCACTGCTGTACTAAGTGCTGCTGAGGCAGAGGAGGATGGGAAGCCTTCAGATGCAACAGAGCAAGGGCACTGTGGCAGCCACGTTGGCCTGCCAGGTGGCCATAGGAAGGGGGGTTGCTCTTCATGAAGAGACCAGGAAGCAGGTGCGAAAACAGAGACAGGGCTAGTGTAAGCTCCTGAGGGCAAGGATTGACTACCAACTCTTTTGTACTGTAGTCACCCAAGCACGTGGACTGGGATGGAGCACAGGCCTGGGAGTCAGAAGAATCTGGATTCTCGGTTCTGCCACTTGGCTCAGTGGAAAGAGTCCAGGCTTGGGAGTCAGAGGTCATGGGTTCGACTCCCATCTCTGCCACTTGTCAGCTGTGTGACTGTGGGCAAGTCACTTAACTTCTCGGTGCCTCAGTTCCCTCATCTGTAAAATGGGGATGAAGACTGTGAGCCTCACGTGGGACAACCTGATTTCCCTGTATCTACCCCAGCGCTTAGAACAGTGCTCTGCACATAGTAAGTGCTTAACAAATATCAACATTATTAGAGAATCAACATGGCTCAGTGGAAAGAGCCTGGGCTTGGGAGTCAGAGGTCATGGGTTTGAATCCCGGCTCTGCCACTTGTCAGCTGTGTGACTGTGGGCAAGTCACATCACTTCTTGGTGCCTCAGTTACCTCATCTGTAAAATGGGGATTAAGACTGTGAGCCTCACGTGGGACAGCCTGATTACTCCGTATCTCCCCCAGCGCTTAGAAGAGTGCTCTGCACATAGTAAGCTCTTAACAAATACCAACATTATTAATATTATTACTTGACTGCTGTGTGACCTTGGACAAGTCACTTCACTGGGCCTCATCTATAAAATGAGGATTAAGAGTGTGAACCCCCTGTGGGACAGGGACTGTGTCCAACCTATCTTGTACCTACCGCGGCACTTAGTACAGTGCATGGCACAAAGTAAGCACTTAACAGACATCATAGGGAAAAAAGCTCTTAATAGAGTGCTCTGCTCACAGTAAGCACTTAATAAATATCAACGATTGATTGGTTGACATGGGTAAACATATTAAAGCAGCAAGGATCTACTCTTGTAGAAGGGAGTGTTGATCTTTCCAGCCACATCTCCACACACATAGAGAGGGTCTAGCTGCCAGTTATTTTTTTTTTCCTTTCAAAACAAAGGAGAGTTATAATACTAGGATTGGAGGTCTATAATGAGATCTTAGAGGGAGAGTTAGGAGTGCTCAATCACATATAACTACTCATTAGGGTGGATGCAAACGAGCACTACCATTTCACAAGCACTTAGTGCAGAGACTTGCACAAAGTTCTCAGTACTACTGATGATGATCTCACATTTTCTTCCAGCAATAATAATAATAATAATAATTATGGTATTTTAGTGCTATGTGACAAGCACTGTACTAAAGCAGATAAGCAGATCAGACACAGTCCCTGACCCACATGGGACTGCCAGGTTGAGGAGGAGGGAGAACAGGTATTTTATTCCCATTTTATAGATGAGAAAACTGAGGCACTTGCCCACAGTCACACAACTGGCAAGAGGAGAAGCCGAGACAACAGTCCAGGTCCTGTGACCAAGGCCCACGCTCGTTCCACAAACCTCGCTGGTTCCATCCTGTTGTCTTTTTCAGGGGCAGAATTCTGGGCTAGAAGGATCTTGGGTCTGATAGAGTAAAGCATTGCTCATTTCTTACTTTCTTATCTGCAATCATCCCCTGGCTGCCTCAGGTGAATGCATCACCTTTTGTTTTGATATTTACAGTGAACTGGGAATCTCGTATACACTACAAACCGAAAAAAATTCACAATTCCAGCCAACAAAACGTGCTCAAATTTGGGAAAAATGGTTTTCACCTGATATAATATAAAGATTAAAAAGAGAAAGGATTTTGATCCTTAAGGGAACTTTGTGTCTGTTTAGAGGAATTGGAATGTTTCTGCACTGACTCTAATTTTATAATATTAGCACAGTAAGGTAAGGGCAGGGACTGTCTCGGTTACCAATTTGTACATTCCAAGCGCATAGTACAGTGCTCTGCACATAGTAAGCACTAGGTAAATACTATTGAATGAATACCCTTTCTAGATATGAGGGTAGGCTATGTCCGCTCAACTATATATATTTTCATTACCCTATTTATTTTGTTAATAAGATGTACATCACCTTGATTCTTATTTTGTTAATGAGGTATACATCACCTTGATTCTATTTATTTGCTATTGCTTTAATGAGATGTTCATCGCCTTGATTCTATTTATTGCTACTGTTTTTGTCTGTCTGTCTCCCCCGATTAGACCGTAAGCCCGTCAAAGGGCAGGGACTGTCTCTATCTGTTACCGATTTGTACATTCCAAGCGCTTAGTACATTGCTCTGCACATAGTAAGTGCTCAATAAATACTATTGAATGAATGAATGAATGAAAACAAAGGATGAAAGGGCAATGATTAACATAAATTTCCCCAACCTCCAAGTTTCGGATGCATAGATACTAGAGGCTAATCTCAGAAAGAGAAAGTCTCTCTTCATTCATCTCATACAGTTTTTCCTTCCCTTTTTCTTCCCAGGGGACAAAGTCATCTTGGAATAGTTATCAACAGCTCTCAGACAATAGATACTTTAAATGCCGAAATGCCCTTTTTTTCATATTTGTTAAGCACTTCCTATCTGTCAAGCACTGTTCTAAGCACGGGGGAGATATAAATTAATCTGGCCTGATACAGTCCCTGTCCCATATAGGGCTATCAGTCAAGTAGGAGGGAGAACAGGTATTGAATACCCATTTTGCTGTTGAGGAAACTGAGGCCCAGAGAAATTAAGTGGCTCACCCAAAGTGACACAACAGGCAAGTGGCAGAGCAGGGATTAGGACCCATGACCTTCTGACTCCCAGGCACGTCTCCTCCAAGAAGATACTGGGGAAGGATACTGATACTGATTTAGATTTTTCAGAAACATTCTGTCTCTTAATTCCTGCGTCCCACTGTGATTTTACTCTTTCAGAAAAATGGAAGAGCTTCCAATTAATCAGATCCCGCCTGCAGGAATCAATCAGAGAGAACAGCACATGAGCATGCCTGAAATCGACCACTTCGAATGGGTGAAGGACAATCAGATATGGGAGCTCGAGGAGGAAGGCTGTAATCCTATCAAGCATACCTTATGCTATTTATTCATTCATTTAATTGTATGTAATAATAATTATGGTATTTGTTAAGCTCTTGCAATGTGCCAAGCACTGTTCATTCATTCATTCATTCAATAGTATTTATTGAGCGCTTACTATGTGCAGAGCACTGTACTAAGCGCTTGGAATGTACAAATCGGTGACAGATACAGTCCCTGCCCTTTGACGGGCTTACGGTCTAATCGGGGGAGACGGACAGACAAGAACAGTAGCAATAAATAGAATCAAGAATAGAATCACTCTTCTAAGCACTGAGGTAGATACAAGGTAAACAGGTTGTCCCATGTGGGGCTCACAGTCTTAAACCCCATTTTACAGATGAGGTAACTGAGGCACAGAGAAGTTAAATGATTTGCCCAAAATCACACAGTTGATAAGTGGCGGAACTGGGATTAGAACCCAGACCTCTGACTCCCAAGCCCGTGCTCTTTCCACTAAGCCATACCGCTTCTCTAAGCATTTACTGTGTGCAGAGCCTTGTACTTGGGGAAAGTACAGTACAACAATAAACTGACATTTCCTGCTCAGTGCACATCTGTATCGTGTACCCACTACTACTTGGCTGGTGAAACACTGTTCTTGCTAATGACCCCTGCCTAAATTTCTAGCTCCTATTGACCTTGAGTACCAACACTGCCCTTACCGGGTACTAACCCTGATTCCACTATCTCCCTGCTTTATGATCTTGGACAAGTCACTTAACTTCTCTGTGCCTTCATTTTCTCATCTGTAAAATAGGAATTATTGTTAATGATAATAATAATAATTGTAGCATTTGTTAAGCACTTACTACGTGTCAAGCACTAAGCGCTGGGGTAGATACAAGGTAATCAGGTCGGAATCAGTCACAGTCCGACACGGGGCTCACTCTCTTAATCCCCATTTTACAGATGAGGTAACTGAGGTCCAGGGAAGTGTAGTGACTTGCCCAAGGTCACATATCAGACATGTGGCGGAACTGGGATTAGAACCCACATCCTCTGACTCCCAGGCCTGTGTTCTTTCCACCAGGTCATGCTGTCCTCTGGCTCCTTAGACAGGGAGCCCCACATGGGACAGAGACTGTGTCTGATTTGACTGTAGTATATCTAACCCAGTGCTTGGCACAGAATTTGGCACATAGGAAGCTTTCAATAAATCCTACAATTATTATTCTTTTTATTTCTTTCTTCACTTCCCTTCAGCCTGACAGCCTCATTATCACACCCAAGGGAGTGACTTTAACTCAGGAGTTGACCTCCTGGCCCTCCACCAAAGGAATGGCTTTCTTCTACAGGTTGAGATAATCATTCAGGGATTAAATTACAGTTTTCTCATTATTAACACCAGTTCCTGGAAGGGGAGAGAAATGGGGTGGCATTTCACCACCTGACTCAATAATACACCCCTTGGTACTGTCAAGCCTTTCAAATAAACAGGATTGTTAAAATTAAAGTGAAACCTAAATGGATCCATTAAGTCCCATGCAGCTGTTTAGTTCCTTTTCTTGCACAAGGTCTTCTAATCACAATCATATTTTTCTAGGAATTAGTTTGCAATAGCAGTAATCCTCCTCCAACAGTAAATGTCAGTTACAAATGGTTTAACTAAACAGTATTCATTGCAGAAGATTAGTTAAGGCAATTAACCTGGTCATGAACAGAAACTATCACCTAAGCAGGCAGGGGTTTATTGATTTAGTATCAAGCATTTTAAGTATCAAGAAAATAGAGCCCCAAACCTTATGTAAGTAAAACATCAGCTGTTCTATTTAAAAATGCCACGTGGAGTGCAAAGAGTGGCAGATGGCCTGAAGCTATTGTCATCATTAGCAACCATCTGCTTTGCCACTCAACTCCTTGGCCCCAGTGGCTCATGTCATTTTTCCTAATGAGAATCAATGTCTGTGAGCCCAGTAAGCAGGGAACAAGAGAGATTCGTTGATGATAATAACGGTGACATTTGTTCAGCCTTTACTAGGCACCAAACACTGTCCGAAGTGCTGGGGTGGATGCAAGAGAATCAGGTAGGGCTCGGTAAGGGAGAGGGAGAACAGATATCTCACGTTAGAGAAGCAGCACGGCCTAATGGATAGAGGTTGGGCCTGGGAGTCAGAAGGACTTAGGTTCTAATGCCGGCTCTGCCGCCTGTCTGCCGTGGTACCTTGGACAAGTCACTTCACTATTCTGGGCCTCAGTTACCTCATCTTTAAAATGGGAATTAAGACTGTGAGTCCTGTGTGGGACAGAGACTGTGTCCCAAATGATCAACTTGTAACTACCCCAGTACTTAATACAGTGCCTGGCACACAGTAAGCGCTTAACACATACCGTAAAAAATATTTTCTTTTTACAGATAAGGAAACTGAGGCACTATCCCAAGGTCACTCAGCAGAAGATGCTCTCGGTTGTCTTAGATTTTTTCCGCTCTCCACACCAGAGTTAAGCAGGACCTGAGGGGCCCACGGAGGAGATAAACAGCAGTGGAATTTTGTTTAATTTCTTTTTGTCTCCTGATACTTTCGGTCCTCATTCCTCTATTTTCATTGGTATTGGTTAGAGTCGTCCTTTGAGTCGTCCATAGAAATCCATTGGTGTGCCTTTTCTGGTCCCTGGCCGTTCGGGTAAGCATTCCTCAGATCCCAGTTTTTAAAAGAGAAAAATTACGTCCTACCCTCAGCAACACAGGCTCCTGAGTAGCTAGTAGTAGTGGTGGTTTGTGCTGAACGGACCTAGGGGTCAGAAGGACCCGCAATCTAATCCTGGCTCCACCACATGTCTGCTCTGTGACTTTGGGTAAATCACTTAACTTCTATGGGCCTCAGTTACCTCATCTGTAAAATGGAAATTAACACCGTGAGTCCCATGAGGGACATGGATTGGGTCCAACCTGATTACTTTGTATGTGTCCCGGAGCTTAGTACAGTGCCAGGCACATAGTAAGTGCTTAATATAACCTTTTTTTAAAAAAAAAAAAGGGAAATAGACATTGAAATAGTGATGATATGTATACACTCCACTCCAGCTCCTCCCTGACTCACTCTGCAGCCTGAGTCACCACAGGGTTCCCCGTGCAGAGAGCAGATGAGTATCTTCCAGGCATGGCCTCACAGTCTGCTTCCTGCCTCTTGGATCCAGTCACTCAATCAGTAGTATTTATTGAGCACTTATTGCATACTAAACACTGTACTAAGCATTTGGGAGAGTACCGGATCCAATTTTCTCACACCTGCAATGTACTTTTTGCATTTTCCCTCAATCCCAGAGTGGGCCACATGTAAAATGACCAAGGAAAAATATCCTCCCTTATATCCCCCCCAAAACTCACTCCACCACCCAGATCACTTTACTAAGAAATTGTACTTTGCACACTTCTTCCCACTCATAATCATTCAATGATTACCCACCTACCTCTGCAACAAACAGAAACTCGGTACCATTAACTTTAAAGCGCTCGTTCAGCTCTCTCCCTCCTACCTAACCTTGCTGATTTCCTTCTACAACCCAACCCAATCACTTGGCTCTTCTAACACCGACCTCCTTATTATTCCTTCAGTTCCTCTTTCTCACCATCAATCTCTTATTCACACCATCCTTCCTGCCTAGAACTCCTTACCCTCATATTTGACAGACCAACACTCTCGCTATCTTCAGCGGCCTCCTAAAGTCACAATTCCTCTAGGAAGCCTGCCCTGACTAATCACTCATCTCTCCACCCTATTCTCCCTCCACTCCTCATTGTCTAAACACTTAAGTCTGTACTCTTAAGCGCTGTGATGCTCACCCCATACCCAAAGCTCCTATATATGTAACTTTTTACACTATAATGTATTTTAATCTGTCTCGCTCACTAGATTTTAAGCTCCTTGAGGACAGAGAATTTGTCTTCCAACCCTACTGTACTCTCCCAAGTACTCAGTACAGTGCACTGGACACAATAATGGCTCAATAAAATCCACAATGATTGATTCCTTGCTTCACCTCCTACTTCGGCACTTCCAAGTTAATCAATCAATAGGATTTATTGAGTGTTTACTGTGTGCAGAGTCAGTCAATCATATTTACTGAGCACTTACCGTTTACAGGGTACTGTTCTAAGTGCTTGGAAGAATACTATATAACAGATTTGGTAGACACGTTCCCTGCCCACAGCGAGCTTACAGTCTAGTCACCAATCGATCATTCATTGGTATTTATGGAGCCCAGGCCAGTACACTGTGCAGAAAGAGCACTCTATTAACACTTTGGTGCTCACCCAAGTGCATCACTCCCACAGCACTTGTGTACATACCCTTATACTGTCTTCCTTCCTTCATCCTGTAATTTATTTTAGTGTCTCATTCCCCAGCTAGAATGCAAGCTTCATATGGACGGGGATCACAGCACAATAGATAGAGCACAGGACTGGGATTCAGAAGGTCATGGGTTCTAATCCCAGCTCCACCACTTGTCTGCTGTGTGACCTTGAGCAAGTCACTTCACCTCTCTGGGCCTCAGTTACCTCATCTGAAAAATGGGACTTGAGACTGTGAGTCCTATGTGGGACAGGGACTGTGTCCAACCTGATTTGATTGTATCTACCCCAGTGCTTAAAACAGTGCTTGGCTTCCCAAGTAGACACTGGACAAATGCTGATGATGATGACAAACAGCAGGGGAAGTGAGGAAATGTCCTGTCCCCCAGGAAATTTCCCTGCCTTTCCCTAAAGCTGGGGATTCACTCACCAGTCAGCAGAGACCAAGAGCAGCATGACCTAGTGGAAAGAGCATGGGTCTTGAGAGCCAGAGTACTTGGGTTCTAATCCAGCTCTGCTAGTTGCCTTCTGGTTGATCTTGGACAAGTCACTTCACTTCTCTGTTCTTCATTTTCCTCCTCTGTAAAATGAGGATTCAGTGGATGTTCTCCCTCCTATTTAGACCGTGAGCCCCATGTGGGACAGGACTGTGTCCAACCAGATTAATTCTTATCTACCCCAGTGCTTAGAACAGTGCTCGGCACATAGTAAGCTCTTACCAACATTATTATTATTAACAAATACCATAAAAAAACCAGACTCCAGCTACCATTATTAGGGTCCCCTTTGACCTAATAATAATAATAATAATAATGTTGGTATTTGTTAAGCGCTTACTATGTGCCGAGCACTGTTCTAAGCGCTGGGGTAGACATAGGGGAATCAGGTTGTCCCACATGGGGCTCACAGTCTTAATCCCCATTTTACAGATGAGGTAACTGAGGCCCAGAGAAGTTAAGTGACTTGCCCACAGTCACACAGCTGACAAGTGGCCGAGCGGAATTCGAACTCATGACCTCTGACTCCAAAGCCCGTGCTCTTTCCACTGAGCCACGCTGCTTCACTCCCACTGAAACCCAGCTCCTGGCCTTACAGTGAGAGGGTCCTAAGGCCAGCACTGCTGAGCAGGCCTAAAGGGGCCTTCCCTGGCTAAACCCTCCTTTACTCTTCACCCACTCCCTTCTGCGTCACCCTGATTTGCTCCCTTTATTCACCTCCACCTCCCAGCCCCACAGCACTTATAATAATAATAATAACAATTGTGGTATTTGTTAAGCTCTTACTGTGTGCCAGGCACTGTACTAAGCCCTGGGGTGGATAAAAGCAAATTGGGTTGGGCACAGTCCCTGTTACACTTGGGGCTCATAGTCTCAATCCCCATTTTAATGATGAGGAACCTGAGGTACAGAGAAATGAAGTGACTTGCCCTAGGTCACACAGAAGACAAGTGGCAGAACTAGGAATAGAACCCATGACCTTCTGACTCCCAGGCTCGTGCTCTAGCCACTACGTCATGCTGCTTCTCATAATGATGGTATTTGTTAAGTGCATACTTTGTGCCAGGCACAGTACTAAGCACTGGGGTGGATAAAAGCCAATCAAGTTGGACACAGTCTCCGTCCCAAGTGGGCTCACGGTCTGAATCCCCATTTTACAGATGAGGTAACTGAGGCACAGAGAAGGGAAGTGACTTGTCCACGGTCACATACCAGACCAGCGGCAGACCCGGAATTAGAACCCATGACCTTCTGACTCCCAGGCCCATGCTCTTGCCTCTATGCCATGCTGCTGTAATTCATTTATTTATACTAATATCTGTCTCCCACTCTACTTTGTTGTGGGCGGGGAATGTGTCTGATTATTGTTTTATTTTACTCTCCCAAGCTCTTAGTACAGTGCTCTGCACACAGTAAGCGCTCAATAAATACGATTGACTGACAGGCCTAAAGACATAGTGACCACCACCTCCTCACCTAAGGGTTGATTCTTGAAATCCCTTCCTCATGCAAACACTGAATCATCGAACCAGTATAGCTCATTCAATTAATCAGTAGTAATTCTCGAGTAACTGGTGTGTGCCAAGCAGTGCCGAGCACTGTACTAAGCGCTTGGGAGAGTGCAACAGAATTAGTAGATCTGATTCCTGCCTTCAAGTAGCTCACAGTCAAGCAGGGAACACAGACACTAAATTAAATTTTACGTAGGAGGAAGCAATAGTGGAAAGATTCGTTCAGAATCCTTTGGGGTGGGAGGTTGGCAGGGGAAGTTGAGTACCAAAGTATTTAGGATGTGGCAGTCCTGAAGTGTCAGTTGGCAGATATAGAAATTAACTGGGGAAGGACTCCTGGAGGAGATGTGATTTTAGTAGGGCTTTGCCAGTAGAGAGATGAGTGATCTGTCAGATGTGAAGGGGGAGGGAATTCCAGACGGGGTGTGGGGAGGGCCTGAGCAACAGCAGAGACATCTACTGGAAGGAGCACGGCCTAGGAGTCAGAGGATCTGGGTTCTAATCCCAGCTCTGCCAATTGTCTGCTATGTGACCCTGGTCTAGTCCCTTCACTTCTCTGGTCTTCAGTTTCCTCATCTGTAAAATGGAATAAATTACCTATTCTTCCTACTACTTAGACTGTGAACCTCAAGTGGGATAGAGATTGTGTCCAACTGATTATCTTGTTTCTACCTCAGTAATAAGTACAACACTGGCCATAGAGCGAATGCTTGCTAAATAACATTATTATTAGGTAGGCGGCAGGAAGTAGGTAAGTACAGTGAGGAAATGGGTTTGAGAGGAACAAAATATACAGTGTGAGGTACAGCAGTAGACCAGCAAGGATATGGATATGTAGTGAGGGGAGAGGTGGGGTGGGGTGGGGGGACATTGTGTGTGTGTGTGTGTGTGTGTGTGTGTGTGTGTGTGTGTGTGTGAGAGAGAGAGAGAGAGAGAGAGAGAGAGTGTAGAATGAATTAGTGCTTCTGATTTCCAGTTGTACCTATCATTATTTAGATTACAAAACTCTCTCATCTCAGAAGTGTCTCCTCCTTTTCATCCTAATGAGAGAATGGAGGCAAAACAGGAAAATCCCTTTTTCTTAAGGGAAAGATTGTACAACAATTTACTGTTGTTAAAGTTTATTCTCCACAGGGTAGATTGTGTGAGTACTTAATTTAGTTTAAATAATTGTTATGACAGAATTGGGAAAAAATCCTATTCTTTATTAAAACACACACCCATACAGATTTTCTGTTTCCCAAGATGGTAAATTACTAAACCACTGGGTCCTGATATTTTCAGTGCTGGTGGGATGCTCATTTGACTAACTTTTATAGAACTTCCCCTGTGATGAAGTGAAGAAATTCTACCCGATATGTTTCCCACACCATTATGCAACTGACGAGTTGTGATGCAAACTTAGACTTCCACAGAATTGTGGGTATTTCCAGATGCACATTTTAAATTTCCCAACTATCTCTATGCTCACCAATTGTAGTGACCACTTGCAATAAAGAAACTTCTGTCCCCATATTTCCACAGTAATTATCACGGATGAGCAGCATCTTTAGGGTGAAGGAGAGGTGGAATCTCTTCCCTTCGTTTCTAGTTAATGGTGTTTTGCTCAAGCAATCAATCATATTCATCGAGCGCTTACTGTGTGCAGAGCACTGTACTAAACACTTGGAGGTGTACAATACAACAGAGTTGGTAGACCCATTTCCTGCCAACTAGGAGCTTTCAGGCTAGAGGGAGAGAGAGACACTCAAGTAAATTAGAGCTATGCACATAAGTGCTGTGAGACTGAGGGTGAGGTGACCAACAGTTGCTTAAAGGGTACAGATCCAAGTGCATAAGTGACACAGAAGGAAGAAGGAGTAGGGGAATTAAGGACTTAGTTGGGAAAGGCCTCTTGGAAGAGATGTGATTTTAATTAGACTTTGAAGGTGGAGAGGGAGAGTGAAGGTCTGTCATATATCGTGGCTCAGTGGAAAGAGCACGGGCTTTGGAGTCAGGGCTCATGAGTTTGAATCCCAGCTCTGCCACTTGTCGGCTGTGTGACTGTGGGCAAGTCACTTCACTTCTCTGTGCCTCAGTTCCCTCATCTGTAAAATGGGGATTAAGACTGTGAGCCCCACGTGGGACAACCTGATTCCCCTATGTCTACCCCAGCGCTTAGAACAGTGCTCGGCACATAGTAAGCGCTTAACAAATACCAACATTATTATATATGAAGGGGGAGGGAGTTCCAGGCCAGAGGGAGGACTTGTCCAAGGTGTTGGAGTTGGTTCTCCTCTTATCTCTCTGGCTCTTCATTCTCAGGCTCCTTTGCGGGCTCCTCCTCTGCCTCTCACCCCCTCACCGTGGAGATCCTTTAGGGTTCAGTTCTAGGTCCCCTTCTATTCCCCATCTCCACCCAGTCCCTTGAGAACTCACTCACTCCCATGGCTTTAACTACCACTTCTGTGCAGATGATACCCAAATCTACATCTCCAGCCCTGATCACCCTCCCGCTCTCCAGTTTCGCATCTCCTCCTGCTTTCAAGACATCTCTACTTGGATGTCCTCCCGTCACCTCAAACTTAACATGTCCTTAACAAAACTCCTTATCTTCCCACCCAAAGCCTATCCTCCCCTATCCTTCCTTTCACTTTAGGTGGCCCCACCATCCCTCCTATTTCACAAGCCTGTAACCTTGACATTGTCCTTGACTCCACATATTCAATCCCTCACTAAATCCCGTTGGTCCCACCTTCACAACATAGCTAAAATTCAAACTCCTACCATGTTAATACAGTCACTCATCCTAACTACTAACTCTATTGTGTTATACTTTCCCAAGCACTTACTGAGATCTGCACACAGTGTTCAATAAAATACCATTAACTGATTGATTTTTGTGGGCTGGGAATGCAAAATGGGGATTAAGATGGTGAGCCCCATGTGGGACAGGGACTGTGTCAAATCACATTTGCTTGTATCCACCCCAGTATTTAGTACAGTGCTAGGCACATATTAAATGCTTAACAAATGCCACAGTGATGATGATGATGATGATGATTCTGTGGAAACTTCTCTCAGTGGTCATTTAATCAATATAACTACTGCTACTACTATTTGGGTCATAGTGTTTTACACCAGGTTTTCACAGGGTCACAATTTCGGGGCTTTCCCTAGGCTCACATCCTCCAGGAGGCCCTCCCAGTCTGAGCCCCCTTCTCTCCCCATAGTCCCGACTCACTCCCTTTGCTCTACCCCCTCCCTGCCCCACAGCACTTGTGTATATATGTACATATCTATAATTCCATTCATTTATACTAATACCTGCTTTACTTGTTCTGATGTATATATATCTATAATTCTGCTTCTCAGGTGGTAGACACTGTTGTACCAGCTCCGTTAAACTGTATTCCCCCAAGAACTTAGTACAGTGCTCTGCACACAGTAAGGGCTCAGTAAACACAACTGATTGGTGGTTTCTGAGGAGCGGAGCAAAGTATGCAGAATGATTTTTTAGAAAAATGATATAGATAGCAGAAGTATAAACCAAAGAGGAGGGAGATTGGGGTCTGCTTATTGTTGAAGTGAATGCTCCCAAGAGTTTAGTACAGTGCGGTGAACACGGTAAGCACTCAATAAATATGGCTCGGTGAATGAATGGGAGTAGGTCAGCATGGAGGATATGCAGTAGTGGAGATGGGAAATAAATGTTTAGATCTTCTAGACTGCAAGCTCCTTGTAAGTGGGGAACGTGTTTACCATCTCTGTTACATTGTACTCTCCCAGGCACTTACTACAGTGCTCTGCCCACAGTGAGCACTCAATAAATACCACTGATTGACTGGACCAGTGTGGAGGCAGTTGAGTTGGGGTAGAAGGGCCAGAATCTGGAGATGTTTTGATAATACAATCTCTAGACTGTGAGCTCATTATGGATAGGGAATATGTCTGCTAATTCTGCTGTGTTTTAATAATTGTGATATTTGCTAAGTGTTTACTATGTACGAGGCACTGTTCTAAGTGCCGAGGTAGGCAAAAGTCCCTGTCCCACATAGGACTTCACAATCTTGATCCCCATTTTACAGATGAGGGAACTGAGGCCTAGAGAAATGAATTGACTTGCCCAAGGTCACAGAGCAGACAAGTGGTGGAGTTGGGATAAACACCCAGGTCCTTCTGACTCCCAGGCCCATGCTCTATCCACTAGGCCATGCTGTTTCTCACGTGCTACTCAAGTACTCTCCCAAGTGCTTAGTGCAGTGCTCTGCACATAGTAAACACTCAATAAATGCCATTAATTGACTGATTGAAAGCTACATTGTAAATCCTCGAGGTCAGGGATCATGTCTATTAACTCTATTGTTATATTACACTCTCCCAAGGGCTTAGTACAGCGCTCTGCGCATGGTAAGTGCTCAATAAATCCTATTGACTGACTAGTGTACTCCCCAGGGTTCTTAGTACTGTTTTCTGCTCAGAGTGGGGGCTCAGTATATACTATTAATAGCTCGATAGGAGAGCTGCAGTCCCCAATCAAGATGTGCCCATCAGACCCCTATGAGAGAGGGAACAGGTGACTGAACCTTGGTATTACCTGGGTAAAGGTGGGTAGGCAGGAATCAAAAGCAGCGTGGCTTACTGGTAAGAATACGGGCTTGGGAGTCAGAGGTCGTGGGTTCTAATCTCAACACCGCCACTCGTCAGCTGTGTGATCTTGAGCAAACCACTTAAATTCTCTGTGCCTCAGTTACCTCAGCTGAAAAATGGGGATTAAGACTGTGAGCCTCACATGGGACAACCTGATTACCCCGTATCTACCCCAGCACTTAGAACAGTACTTGGCACATAGTAAGCACTTCACAAATATCATCATTATTATTTTTATTAAAACCTCCGTGACCTGTTAAAAATTCAGACAACCACTTTGGTCAGAGGGAATCTCCTTCAAAAAAATGAAGAGGACATCCCCCTTTCCCGGCAGGGGCTTGAGTTGCCACTGAGACCCCTGGGCTCAACTCTCAGAAACCTGGATTCTTTTCCCAGCTCGGTCACCTGCCCATTGGGTGACCTCGGGTAAGTCACTTTATTTATCTGTGCCTCAGTCTCCCGATCTGTAAAATGTGGGTTCGATTCCTATTTTGGCTCTCCCTTAGACAGTGATCAGTCAACCCCACCCTGGATAAGAATTGGGTCCAATCTGATTATCTTTTCTCTACCTAATGGGCTACAACAGTGCTTGACACTTAGTAAGTGCTTAACAAATACCATTAGAATTGTTGTTATTATTATTGTTGTGGTTCATTCATTCAATAGTATTTATGGAGCACTTACTGTGTTTAGAGCACTGTACTAAGCATCTGGAAAATACAATTCAGCAACAAAGAGAGACAATCTCTGCCCGCGATGGGCTCAAAGTCTAGGAGGGGGCAGACAGACATCAAAACAAGTAAACAGACATCAATAGCATTAATATAAATAGAATTAGAGATATATATTTCACATCAGAACAAGTAAAACAGGTATTCATATAAATAAACAGAATTATAGAAATGTACATATATACCCAAATGCTGTGGGACTGGGGGGTAGAGCAAAGGGAGCGAGTCGGGGGAGCGAGTCGGGGTGATGGGGAGGGGAGGGGAAGCTCAGTCTGGGAAGGCCTCCTGGAGGAGGTGAGCCTTCAGGAGGGCTTTGAAGGAGGGAAGTGAGATAGTTGAATGGATCTGAGGAGGGACGGTATTCTAGGCCAGGGGTAGGATGTGGGCTAGGGGTCGATGGTGGGACAGGCAAGAATGAGGCACAGTGAGGAGGTTAGCAGCACAGAAGTGGAGTGTGAGAGGTGAGCTATAGAAGGAGAGAAGGGAGGTGAGGTAGGAGGGGGTAAAGTGAGGTGGAGGGGGTAAAGTGAGGTGGCAGTGGTTATCACTTGAAGTGTCATTGTGATTATTATTGATGTGATTATCATCATTGTTATGATTATTGTGTACTTATTTGTAATTTTATTTATAATAATAATTATGATTGTATTTGTTAAGTGCTTACTATGTGCTAGGCACTGTCCTAAGCATTAGGGTAGATACAAGCAAACCGAGTTGGAC
Organism: Ornithorhynchus anatinus; assembly: GCF_004115215.2. Lineage (NCBI taxonomy): Eukaryota > Metazoa > Chordata > Mammalia > Monotremata > Ornithorhynchidae > Ornithorhynchus > Ornithorhynchus anatinus. The sequence continues at coordinate 60,090,538 of NC_041735.1, read as the reverse complement.
AAAGTCCCTGTTCCATGTGGGGCTTACAGTCTCAATCCCCATTTTACAGATGAGGTAACCGAGGCACAGAGAAGTGCAGTGACTTGCCCATGATCACTTTGCTCTTCCCTAGCTCCCAGCACCAAAGCTGAAATTGCGTACATATCTGTAATTTTATTTACTTGTATTGATGTGTCTCCCCCACCCTAAACTGTGAGCTCTTTGTGGGCAAGGAATGTCACTATTCATTATCGTACACTACTTTCCCAAGTGCTTAGTACAGTGCTCTGCACACAGTAAGCGCTCAATATATATGATTGAATGAATGAATGAATGAATGAATGAATGCTGTTGTTGCTGCTGCTACTATTTCCTGCTCCAGTATGCCCTACTCTGCCCTTCTTCCTCCGGGGAGAAGAAAGCTTCCATGGGACTGGGTGGGCGGGAGACCCTCCCCCATCTTCTGGCCCCTGCCAAGCCTCCCTGTAATGGGACCCTGTCCGCTCCCCTGGGGGGCAGAGGAGCAGGAGCCGGGAGCCTGCAGACACGTGTCGGTCTGGCTGCCCAAGGACACACAGAGTCCACGCGGCCTACCGCTGCCCAAGCTCAGACAGACAGATGGACAGACAGATGGATGGATGAACAGTCAGGCGGACAGGTGGAGAGGTGGATGGACAAGTGGACAGACGGACAGACGGATGGACGGACAGGCGGATAGGCAGATGGACAGATGAACAGACAAACAGATCGACGGACAGACAGGCAGAGAGAGGGACAGACACCCCCCCACATGGGGCAGGTGAGGTCCCGAGCTTCTGGCTGCCCAGGGGTAATAGACCTGTCCACCGCTGACTACCCCCCGCCCCGGGCAGATGGACTGTCCCTCTACCGCACTCTCCAGTCACCCCCATCTCTGACCTCCCACGCCCCTATTCCCCCCAAGCCCCCTCCAAGCTCCGAGCTTCTGAGCGCTCCCTCTGATCTCCCCCACCAACTCCCAGACGCCCCTCTCTGAACACCCCCATGCTCAACTCCCCTAACGCCCCACTGAACCTCCCTGAGCCCCCTTCACCAAGCCCGCCAATGCTGAGTCGCCCCACTGAACCTCCCCCTCCTGCTGCTGAGCTCCTCCCCTCAGAGCCCCCACTGAACTGCCCTAAACTCCCCTCCGAAACCCCCTGAGTCCCCACAAACCTCCCAGAACTCTCCCACTGAGCCTCCCACTGAACCTCCTCATGCAGAGCTAGACCCCACGCAGCTTCCCGGTACTAGTAGTGGTGCAGTCGTATAGTAGTAGCAGTAACAATAATAGTAGTAGAAATAACACTCATAGTAGTTCATTCATTCTATCGTATTTATTGAGCGCTTACTATGTGCCGAGCACTGTACTAAGCACTTGGAATGTAGCTGTAATAGCACTTTTGTACCCACCGCATTTATGTACAGATCCTTTTATTCTGTGACCTTCCCTTGTCTTGCCTTATGCTGTCGAGTCATTTCCGACCCATAGCGACACCACGGCCACATCTCTCCCAGAACGCCCCACTCTCCATCTGCAATCGTTCTGGTAGTGAATCCACAGAGTTTTCTTGGAAAAAATATGGAAATGGTTTACCATTTCCTCCTTCCACATGGTAAACCCGAGTCTCCCCCCTCGACTCTCTTCCGTGCCACTGCCGCCCAACACGGGTGAGTTTTGACTTGTAGAAGACACCTTCCACTCGCTAACCACTGGCCAAGCTAGGAATGGAATGGGTAGGTCCCTGCTTGACTCTCCTACCCGTAGCCAAGACTGGTAGGGTACTGGAAACTCTCCAGGTGCAACCCTGAGAGGGGGTTACCTTCCTTACCTGTAATTTATTCTAATGTCTGTTTCCCCCTCTAGATCGCAACCTCCATCCATTCTAACGGACTCCCCCGGCACTTTATAAGCTCAACTTGGGCTGAGAATATGTCTGTTTACTGTTATTTTGTGCTCTCTCAAGTGCTTAGTACAGTGCTCACAGTAAGCACTCAATAAATACGATGAAATGAATGAACAGTAAATGCTCAATAAAAACGATTGACTGTTGGTTTTGGACAGCAAAACCTCAGTAAATACCTTTGATTAAGAGCCATAAAAACAGAAGTGTTTGATTTATTACTATTACTCTTTTACACTCTTAATCAATGGTATTTACTGAGTGCTCACGGTGTTCAATGTTCTGCTTATCTCCTTAGAAAGAAAAGTGAGTCGTCCAAGATGATGAGAGTGAGTCCTTGGGAACTGGTCTGTATAGACTTTTCAATCAATCAATCAATTATACTGCCACTATTAAATGGCATTTGTTAAGCGCTTACTATGTTCCAGGCACTGAAATAAGTACTGAGGTTGATACAGGCACATAGGGCTGGACACAGTCCCACATGGGGCTCACAGTCTTAATCCCCATTTTACAGCTGAGGTAACTGAGGTCCAAAGAAGTGAGGTGACTTGCCTAAAATTTATCCCTTGACTCTATTTATTGTCCCTTGACTCTATTTGTTGCCATTGTTCTTGTCTGTCTGTCCCCCCCGATTAGACCATAAGCCCGTCAAACGGCAGGGACTGTCTCTATCTGTTGCCGACTTGTTCATTCCAAGCGCTTAGTACAGTGCTCTGCACATAGTAAGTGCTCAATAAATACTATTGAATGAATGAATGAATAAAATCACACAGCAGACAAGTGGCACAGCCAGGATTAGAACCTAGGTCCTTCTGACGCCCTGGACTGTGCTCTATCCACTAAGCCATGCTGCTTCTTGTATGTAAAGCACCATATTAAGCACTTGGTAGATTACTTTCCCTTTCGAGTCTCTTCAACGGTGACACCTTAACAATTTGGCTGAGGCCACCACAACCTTTGGTGGCCATGCCTTTTGACAATGAGCTGAATTATGGAAAGCTACCCCTCTCAGGGTCACACCTCTACCAGTCACAACTATGGGAGGGAGAGTCAAGCAGAGGCCTGTCCATTCCATTCCTAACTTGGGCAGTGGCTAGTGAATGGAAGGCCATCTGCTACAAGTCAAAACTCACCTGTGCTGGGCAGCAGCGGTATGGGAGAGAGTCGAGGGCACAGACACGTTTACTGTGCGGAAGGAGGCAATGGTAAACTGCTTCTGTATTTTTACCAAGAAAAAACTCTTTGGAGATGCTACCAGAAGAGTTGCAGATGAAAGTGGGACGTTGTGGGAGAGATGTGTCTACACCATCACTATGGGTTGGACACGACTCTACAGCATAAGACAACAACAATGTCTGTTTCCCCTTCTATGCTGTAAGCTCCTTCTGAGAAGGAAATGTGACTACCAACTCTGTTGTGTTGTACTCTCCCAAGCACTTAGTACAGTGTTCTGCACACAGTAAGCTCTCAGTAAATACCACTGAATAAATGAGGTGGTAGACACGATCCCTGTCTTCAAGGACCTGACAGTCTAGCAAGAGCGCTGTTTGCCTCTGAACCACAGTGATCATCTAGTCACTTCCTAATTTATTTATGCCCCTTGGATCCAGTCCTAGGATTATTGATTCATTCATACCTTTATTGGATTTACAAAGCTTCTCTTGTCCAAATAAGTGGGTAATAGACCAAGTAAACAGCTCTAATACTAGATTAATGATATCACTCCACTTCCTTTGAAACAGTGTCTTGTCAGCCACCTGTTCTTCAGTGATTTCAAAAGCACAGAATCTTCATGAATGTATGCTCTCCCACATTTAGTGGGAGAGCATACATTCTCTCCTTCAGTGGTTGCCTATCAACCTCCGCATGAAACAAAAACTTCTCACTCTAGGCTACAAGGTTCTCCATCACCCTGCCCCCTTCTACCTCTCCTCCCTTCTCTCTTTCTACTGCCCACCCCGTAGACTCCGCTCCTCTGCCGCCCACCTCCTCACCATCCCCCATTCTCACCTATCCCACCGTCGACCCCTGGGCCACTTCCTCCCGCTGTCCTGGGATGCCCTCCCCCCTCACCTCCACCAAACTAATTCTCTTCCCCTCTTCAAAGCCCTACTGAGAGCTCACCTCCTCTAAGAGGCCTTCCCAGACTGAGCTTCCCCTTTTTCCTCTGCTCCCTCTGCTGCCCCTCTACCCCCCTCAGCTAAGCCCCTTTCCCCCTGCTCCTCCCCCCATTCTTTCCCCTCCCCTCAGCACTGTGCTCATCCGCTCATTTGTATATATTTTTATTACCCTATTTATTTTGTGAATGAGATGTACATTCCCTTGATTCTATTTATTTGCTGTTATTTTTGTCTGTCTGTCTCCCCCAATTAGACTGTAAACCCGTCAACGGGCAGGGACTGTCTTTATCTGTTGCCGATTTGTACATTCTAAGCGCTTAGTACAGTGCTCTGCACATAGTAAGCGCTCAATAAATACTACTGAATGAATAAATTTAGCCTAAGGGGAAATCATGTGACAGTTATTTTCACTTGTTAAATTTTAGGTACAATATTCATCTCTTTGTTCAGAAAAGAAAAACACCTGTTTAATTAAAAAAAAAAAAAGGTTTAGCCCCTTGGTATTTTAGGTGAGTTTCCACAAGTCCTTGATGCTACCACTTTCTTTGTCTCAGTATCTTCCTCTTGAGTCCATCAGAACTAGCCACTAGAGGTAAGAATAAACGGTAGGAATTTGTAAGGGAATCTTGAGAGTTTCCTGTTGATTCCCACTGAGATTCAATCCTTCTCCAGTTGAGTCATCGATGAAATATGCTAGGAGGATTATAAATCCTGTGGATATTTAGATAATCAGCCGTCTGCTCTCTGAGGCAAAGCCCATAATCTGGTGGTATCTCCTCAGACAAAGAGGGGAGCTCACTGAGAGCAACTTTGGGTTTCCTGGAAGCCAGATATATTTTACTTCTGAACCCAGGCAATGGGAATGTACTTTTATCCCAGTGTTGCCACCTGTTATCCAAAGAAGACCTTTTCCTTTTTCACTCTCCCAACCAGCCTCCTGCAACCTATGAAACCTCCAGACTGTGTCCCCCACTTCTGGGCCTAGACCCGACCCCCTGAACCTACCCACCTAACCTCAGGATTCCCCTGTGCCCCTGCCCCACATTGGCACAGGAGAGGGGAGCAGCTTGGTCTAGTGAGAAACATCATGACCTAGGGAAGAGAGCAAGGGCCTGGAGTCAGAGAACCTGGGTTCTAAGCCCAGCTTTGCCAATTGCTTGCTGTGTGACCTGGAGCAAGTCACTTAATTTCTCCGGGCTTCAGTTTCCTCAGTTGTAAAATGGAATTCAATACCTATTCTCTTTCCTACTTAGTCTGTGAGCCCCAGTTGGAACAGGGATTGAACCCAACCTGGATAACCTATAACTACTTAGAACAGTGCTTGACACATCTAAATGCTGACAGTTTGCCCAAGTGCTCCCCCGGCTTGGAACTCCTTCTCCTTCATATGCATCAGACCATCACTCTTCCCACCTTTAAAGACTTATTAAAATCACTCCCCCCACAGAGTCCTTTCCTGATCAAGCCGTTTTTTCCCCTATTCCCTCTCCCTCTGTGTTGCCTATGCACTTGGATCTGTACTCCTTGAGTACTTGATATTCACCCCACCCTCAGCCCCACAACACTTACGGATGTACCCATAATTTATTTAAATGTCCATCTCCCCCTCTAGGCTGTAAGCTCCTTGTGGGCAGGAAAAAACATAATAAGAACGTTGGTATTTGTTAAGCGCTATGTGCAGAGCACTGTTCTAAGTGCTAGGGTAGATACAGGGTAACCAGGTTGTCCCAAATGAGGCTCACAGTTAATCCCCATTTTACAGATGAGGTAACTGAGGCACAGACAAGTTAAGTGACTTGCCCACAGTCACACAACTGACAAGTGGCAGAGCCGGAATTCGAACCTATGACCTCTGACTCCCAAGTCCGGGCTCTGTCCACTGAGCCACGCTGCTTCTCTACCCACTCTGTTTTATTTTGCTCTTGCAAGTGTTTAGTGCAGAGCTCTGATTACTCTGTCTTCCTGCCATCGTCAGCCAATTGAATTTTAAGAAACTCAGATTTTCTGGATCATTTTAGCTTTTCATCCCCCTGCCCTTCAAAATTATTTCTCTTTTGGATCCGTAAAACAGTGTTGCTGTAAAACAATCTCTGAGATTTCTGGAACCAACGATCCTTTTTTATATGGCTCTGGCATCCCATATTCCAATGAAATTTTTCAGGCCTTGACTCTACTAAAGTATTAACTGTACAGAATTCTGTTCCACTTATCCCCTCTGCCTCAGTTCCAGATTCCACGGTGGCCAAAGAGAGAAGATTCTTAAATAGCCATTGATGTGCTAATTGCAAACCCGATTCTTTGGCCTGAGCCGAATTTTCACTAGGAAAATGTGCTCGCTTTTATTTTTATTTTTTTCCATAGATCTCACTGCTTCTCCTCTTCACTTGTTTGTACCATGCCAATAAAGAAGTATCATTAAAAAGATGTGAGAAATAGAGAATTTACTTAACTATTTATAAGCATACTTGTGTTCAAAGCCAGAGAGACCTGAATTGCCAGAGGTCTTGTGAGCTGCAGGGCAGGAATGTTCCCTTTTTTTGGGGGGGGGGGTGTCTTTTCCCATTTGTCCTGAATTAGAGGGGCAGACCCCCAAGCCAGAAGAAAACAGACTGCAATAAGTATCTCCCAGCCCATAAAATAACACCTAGAAGCCCTTTGAGGGGGTTTGCTGATCTCCCCTTCAACTCTGGAAGATAGGATATCTTCCCTCTCCAGTTTCCTTGCCTGCTTTTTTTTGGATTCAGCCTTTCTACTTAATCCCTCCTGGAGTCCCAGAAAGGAAAACTCCCCATTTCTGGATATCCAGTCCCCTGAAAATCATTTAAAATGAATGATCCCTGCCCTCCTACTATTTCCACCTTTCTCTGCATTCTTTCCAACACTGTCACTCTCCTTGTTGGCATAGTAAAAGGAAACGGATTAAAAAAAAAAAAGGCCCTGGCAGCTGTTTGCCCTCTCTGAGCACCCTTTCCTCCTCCATTGACTGAGCAGTGGTGGTGGATGGAAGGGAAGAAGAGGAGGAAACCCATCCTGAAGTACTGAGTGGCCATGAGCCTGCTCCTTGACCTCTCACATCTGGTCTAAGGTTAGGGTCTGGAAGATCAGGTGAGCACAAAAACAAAGATCCCTACAGTGTTGGGGGAGAGAGAGATCCCAGAAGCAGGGAAATACAGCTGTGACACAAACAGGACTGGAGCATTAAGCCCTCTAGACTGTAAACTGGTTGGGGGCAGGGAATGTGTACATTTATTGTTGTATTGCACTTTCCCAAGTGCTTAGTACAGTGCTCATCACTGACTCAAATTGAGTATCCCAGCTCAAACTCAGTCAACCTCATTACAACATGGTGAAACCATGCTCTTGAACAAATCAAGTCCCTGGCCCTACTTATCATCACCTTATCAACAAAAGTCCAGGACTAAACAAAAAACACCCCAGGGAACAGTGCTTTCTATCCTAAAGCATTTCTCCTACTGTATTGTTCCTATCATTATGAACGCTGTACTAATGATATATAAAGAAGCTCTGTGCTGCTTGAAGTTGAGCAGGGCGATCTCTGCCGCTCAATGCCTCTCCCTACTAGTGCTGGGTGAAGCACTAGTAGTAATAACACTTGTCTCTGATACATTCCAAGCACTTAGTACAGTGCTCTGCACATAGTAAGCGCTCAATAGATACTACTGAATGGATACCTTTTCCTGAACACCACGCAGAGTCTGTAAAGTGTTTCTTCCACAACTCTTTCCACTAGGTCACGCTACATTCACAAGGAATTGGAGAACTTGCCACTTCTGGAGCAAAATTTATAATGACATCACTGGGGGGATATCTATATTAATACAGAGTATTGGTTAGAAAGGTGTTTAGATAAGGACCTCAGGAAAATCTATGTGGGTGGAAGTTTAACTTTCAGGTTCCTATATCTGTGTTAAAGACACTGACCACTCGCTTTGGTGTTCTCCTTGTTTTCTACTGACGTAGAAACACAGAAAAAAGGATTTAGAATTTCTGAAGGGGGAATCATTTAAATTTTAGAAACTGTTTGTTTAACTGTCTGTAAGATGGGATATGGGCATATAGTGAGCTTCCACATAGTGAGCTACTATCTGGCCCTGAAGGGAGCGTTATCTTGCTCTGCAATTTCAAGAACTGGGGAGTTAGACAATGTGATTTAACAGAGTAATGAAAGAAGGGGCCCTGGACTTCTAGGTGTTTTACATTTAGTGTTAGTTTTTAAATGTTACTTGTTAGCACTTACTATGTGCCAAGTACTGAACTAAGCACTGGGGTAGATAAAAGAAAATCAGGTTGGACACAGTCCCTGTCCAATATAGGCCTCAGTCTAAATTGTAGTTAAAAACAGTAACAAATTACTGGTTGTAGGTTTTTAAACCTCAGTGGCATGAAAAAAATGGGATCCCAGCAGACACAGTCCTGGTATATCTTCTTGGGAGACTGATCAGTCTGTTAATGGTCTTTACTGAGCTTTGAATGTGTTCAGTACACTGTGCTAAGTACTTGGGAGAGTACAATACAAGAGAGTTTGCAGAGACACTCCCTGCCGACCATGAGCTCACAGTCTAAAGGAGATTGGAGAGTGAGACTAAGACTTGGTCCCTTATGCCTTTCTCTAGCCAGTGACCCGCTCCCACTCCACGGTGTTAGGGGACATTTTTTGGTGGCTTCAGCCAGAGGGACAATGGCACGAGACTTCCAGTTTGACAATTGTGCTATTTAATAACCGATCTCAGGATAGTATCAAGCTGGGATGTGTCTTAAAATAGCATAGATTTATATTATTTCCCAGTAATACTTCCCTCCCCACCTCCCACTCTTTTATACAGGCAATATTTCTCTTGGAGCAAATAAAGAAATAGAAATCTAGATAACCATGAAAGAGTACCATTACTACATGTTTTAGTTTTGATCTAAAGTACTAACTGACAGGGGCTTTAGGTGTTTTAAAGAAACCAACAACCATCCAAAAAAAAGCCCCTCTCTTCTTGGCCAACTGATGGTATAAAGCAGCATGGCCTAGTGGAGAGAGTGGAGCCTGGGACTTGGAAGGACCTGAGTTCTAATCCCACATCTGTCACTTGTCTGCTGTGTGACCATGGGCAAGTCACTTCTCTGTGCCTCAGTTACCTCATTTGTCAAATGGGGATTAACACAATGAGCCCCCACATGGGGCAGGGAATGGGTCCAACCCGATTTGTTTGTATTGATCCCAACACTTAGTACAGTGCCTGGCTCATAGTGAGTGCCTAACAAATGCCACCATTATTATATATTTGTCTATGTCCACCGAAAAACAGGCCTATTTAGACAGGAAATCCTAATTTCAAGATCCTGTTTATTCTCGGTCTGTGAAATCCTACTGTGTTTAGTTTGTTATCTATTCATTTGTCCCAAAGAGGTATCTCTACGCTGACTGCTGATTCATTCATTCATTCATTCAATTGTATTTATTGAGCACTTACTGTGAGCAGAGCACTGTACTAAGCGCTTGGAATGTACAATTCAGCAACAAATAGAGACAAACCCTGACTAACAACAGGCTCACAGTCTAAAAGGGGGAGACAGACAGCAAAGCAAAACAAGTAGTTGGGCAACAAAACCATCAAAATAGATAAATAGAATCATAGATATATACATATCATTAATAAAATAGAGTAATAAATAATATATACAAATACACACAAGTGCTGTGGGGAGGGGAAGGTGGTAGAGCAGAGGGAAGGAGTAGGGGCAATGCGAAGGGGAGGAGGGAAGAGGGAAAGGGAGGGCTCAGTCTGGGAAGGTCTCCTGGAGGAGGTGAACTCTCAGTAGGGCTTTGAAGAGGGGAAGAGAGTTAGTTTGGCGGATGTGAGGAGGGATGGCATTTCAGGTTAGTGGGAGGAAATGGTCCAGTGTCGATGGTGGGACAGGTGAGAATGAGGCACAGTGAAGAGGTTAGCGGCAGAGGAGCAGAGTGCAAGGGGTGGGATGTAGAAGGAGAGAAGGGAGGTGAGGTAAGAGGAGCAAGGTGATGGAGAGCTTTGAAGCCAAGAGTGAGTTTTTGCTTCATGCAAAGGTTGATAGGCAACCCACTGGAGGTTTTTGAGGAGGGGAGTGACCTGCCCAGAGTGTTTCTGTAGAAAGAGAATGTAAGTATTTTACTGCATGGCTTAGACGGTTCCACACCTGGGCAAAGAGGGCCAGTTATTTTCCCCTTTTACCCATTGTTCTGGGGTGGGGGGTGGGCTGGGAGGGTGTTGCAGCAGGGGGGCTACTCAGGATTGCCTGCTGTCTTCCACCATTAGCTTGCTACAGGGTAAACCAGAGAGGAAGGTGAGCCCTCCCCCTGGGCTTATTCCCTCATGCGCAAAGACCCATCAACAGTCTTTTTCCTGGTCAGCAGAGCAATTTAGCCCCTCCTTAAGGCCCCTGCAAAACAATTCAGTTCCTCTCCAACAACTCAGGTCCTCAAAACTCCTCAGAAAGATCCTTTGGCCTTGTTGCACACGGGGTCAAATAATACAAGATGGAGTCACTTTTGGCCTTGTTGCTCCTGGGGTCAAGTAATACAAGATGGAGTCATTCTCACTCACCACAAGTGCTTAATAAACACCAGAAATATCATTGTTATTAAATCAGTTAAAAGTTCCTGGATCAGATAGATGAGAGACACCTTGGAGTGGATTTTGGATGATCTCTCACATAAGTTCAGTCCTTCCTGGAGCCGAAAGGATGACCCTGGCACCTGGAGGATGCTGTTATCATGATGAATCTTCTCTCTAATCCCTTGGAATTTTTAAAGGTTTCAAGGCACAAGTGAAATGTTGAAATCTACATAACATCAGTCTCTCTTGTTTGCAAATGTCTTTCAGTTTGTCGACATTTCAGAATTAACTGATCTCTCAAGTTGCAGATTTAAAACTTAAATTGCAGCTCATTTTGATCGTTTTAAAGATCACACTGTTTGAGTCCCACACCATCTGTTTCCTCGGTCACCCTAGACATCTATGACATTCGAACCCTGAGCATGAAGTGGCTAAGAGAAAACACTGGGATAGTGAACCAAGAGTACTTGTTGCTTGAGTCAGCCATCACGGTCAACGTTCGACTTGGCAAAGAGGTTCCCACTGATGCAGAGGTGGAGAACACGGCCTGGAGGACGATATTTTTGATTTTATAGCGCATCTGCCCAAGGTGAGGTCAGGATTCTTGTGGAATAGTAATAGCTTATTGCTGAATTGTACTTTCTAAGTGCTTAGTACACCGCTCTGCATACAGTAAGAGTTCAATGAATATGATTGAAATAAAGAGTGAAATAATAATAGTAATAATAAGTGTGCTGTTTGTTAAGCTCTATGTGCCACACTCTGTACTAAATGCTGAACTAAATCTATGTAGATAAACAGATTGGCTATAGTCCCCAGATCTGGATTCTAAGTCTGGCTCTCCCACTTGTCTGCTGTGTGACCTTGGGCAATTCACTTTACTTCTCCGTGCCTCAGTTACCTCATCTGTAAAATGGGAATTGATACTGGGAGCCCTATTTGGGGCAGGGACTCAGTCCTATGTGATTATCTCGTATCTATCTCAGCAGTTAGTTTGGTGCCTGGCACATAGTAAATGCTTAACAAATACCACAATTATTAGCACAATAATTCATTATTATTTTCCTACATGAATAATTCATTATTACTATCCTACATGAGGCTCCAATACTATCCTACAGTGAGCTCAATAAATACAATTGATTGATTGATCTAGACTGTAAGCTTGTTGTGGGCAGGGAATGTGCCTAACAACTCTTGTATTTTACTCTCCCAAGCACATATTAATAATAATGAATAATGAGGGTATTTGTTAAGCACTTACCAGGTATCAAGCACTGTTCTAAGTGCTGGGGTAGATGCAAGCTAATCAGGTTGGAAACTGCTTCTATTACAGTACTCTGCATTTAGTAAGCTCTCACTAAACACTATTGATTGATGAGGCTGGGAGTGAGGAAGAGAAAACAGGTATGTTTTCCCAGCGTTTACAGATGAGAAAACTGAGGCACAGGCCAAGATCTTACTGTTATATAAAGCCACGTCAGCGCTGGGTACTCAGAGCAAATCCACCGTGCACAAAGCTCTGGAAAGACTAAGGTTACTAAATGCCTGGAGCCAGTTTAACCCACAGACAAAACAAACTTTAATTACATCTACCCAGTGGGACTCTCCTGGGGCATTTTGCATCTCTGCCAGAATGTTTTGGAAGTATAATTCCTCTCTACTTTATTGGGTCTTTTCCTCCTGCTTTGCTAGGTCACAAATCCTGTCTTAAGATAAAAACAGAGATTTTAAGCTTTGTTAGATTAACATGTATCAAGCACCCTGTATCAGGCCTCCTAACAGAGGGCCATTTTCACATCTCTAAGGATAGGATGCCAAAGCGTGGAGGGAAAGAGATCTGAGGGCTATGTCGAGGTGCAGGGATAATTCTCTGCTCACCACATAATAGGCTTCTTTCACCTGCCAACTAGAAGCATCCAAGTTGCAGGAGGAGCCTCTCAGTGATCGTATCCTTGGGTCACAGCTGGGTCTTCAGGATGTACCGATCCCTGCCATTTGCAGGACTGGTCATTGTCTGATAAGCTCCCAAGCAACCATTAATCAAAATATGTCATTTGTACAGTCTAGATGGTTCCGAGTCAAACTCCTGGAGCAAATTCCAAGTGGGGAGACCCACCTTGGGGTTCACCTGTATTCAGGTGACATTGAAGACATGAGAATTGAGGCTTAGTTTCAAGCCTTTGCAATTGTATGAAGGCCAAATCAAGGGTTAGAATTTTTCAGAATGTCTTCAACTTCAACTTTTAAAAAGCAACTAACTGCTTTTTAAACACTTACTCAGTGAACACTTACTCTGTGCAGAGTACTTTCCAAAGCAATTGAGAGCAAGCGATAGAGATATTAGATATGATCTCCACCCTCAAGGAGCTTACAATAGAACAGTGGGGGACACAAATGAATTGCAAGTAAGGGGGAAGTTACTGAATTTAAGATATGTATGGAATGAAGAGTTTCACCTGAAACCTGGTTTCTAAAATTCTGATACTATAGCAGTTCCTTTCTTGGGTGGATTTAAATATTTATACATTTATGCTCATGGATATTAGAGCAAGGCTTGGAAACTAGGCTTGAATTTTGCATGCAACCTGTTGCTAAGATACACTGCTTTGAAAAATCTAAGATAAAATATTGATTTTTTTTTCCTTTCTCCAAAGCCAGAGCCTGCCACACTATCACTGTGATCGCTCATCAATTCTCCACCATCAGGACCTCTGACATCATCATGAGCCCGTTGATGGGCAGGGATTGTCTCTACCTGTTGCCCAATTGTACATTCCAAGTGCTTAGTACAGTGCTCTGCGCACAGTAAGCGCTCAATAAATACGATTGAATGAATGCTGAAGAATGGAACTGTTGTTGTTGAACAAGGAACTCATAGCGGACTCATAGCTCGGGAAGGAATGTACTATTCCCTGGTCATGCAGAAAGTAATAAACCAGAAGAACTTCATTTCCACTGGACTTTGCATTTACTCTGACATTTTTCTTGTAAAAAATTATTCCTTTACTAGCACAGTAATGGTGATATCTCCACCATTACTTATTTGGGAATGTATCATCATGCATCACTTCACCTGTGATGTGCACATCACAGTCGTGACACATTCAAAATACGATATGGCAGAGAGAAAACTTCCCTGTTCTGTTCCAAAAATCACTCAATTCATTGCCAACCAGGGACTTAGTGGGAAAAGCTGGAATACCTGGGGTCAGCAACAGCAACAGTTGGGAGAACATGCTCTTCAGCAGCAAAGGGGAGACAAGCTAGGGAAGCGGTATGACCTAGTGAAAAGAGCATGGGGCCTGGGAGTCAGAGGACCAGGTTCTAGTCCTAGCTCTGTCATTTACCTGCTGTGTGACCTTGGACAAATCAATTTCCTCATCTGTAAAATGGGGATTGAATACCCCTACTTAGACCATGAGCCCTGTGCGGGACAGGCATTGTGTTCAATCTTCTTACGCTGTATGAACGCCATACTTAATACAGCTCTTGGTCTACAGGAAGCACTTAAATACCAAAATGATTGTTAAATGGCCTGGGGTCATTTCCCACATTCTCTCTCTTTTTTAAGGTATTTGTTAAGCTCTTACTATGTATCAATCTCTGTTTTAAACATTGGAGCTGATGCAACATAAGAGGTTTGGACACAGAGTCTGTCCCACGGAGGGCTCACAGTCCAGTAGGAAGAAGAAGTATTGAATTTCTATTTTGCAGTTTAGGAAACAGACAATGAGGTGTCAAGTGACTTGTCCAAGGTCACACAGCAGGTAAGTAATGGAACTGGATTTAGAACTCGGGCCCTCTGGGTCTCCGGCCTGTACTCTAACCATGAGGCCATGCTGCTTCCCACTCTTTCATTAGGACATCTACTGGAGAAGAGGGAAATGATGCCAGCTTTAAGCTGGGAGGTGGACGCCACGTGGGGTGCTTAGAGCGGACCACGAACATCGTAGGGGAGAGCCAAAGAGCCCTGCTAGGACTACATGGGGGGTCAGTGATCTCTGGGTTCAACTCTGCCATTTCTCTCCAGGTTGGGCTCATAGGCATTGATTCTCATGCTCCTGAGTGTGCAAAACATTGCAGAACATGTGCAAAGGTCAGATAGAATCCCTCCCCTCCTTAGAGAAACACGCACTGCCCATACCAGATATATGTGAGCTGGGTTTCCTTCCCCACCCACCTCCACTGTGGGCTTTGAGTCTGGTCCATTCATCCCCATGCCAGGACTCCTTTGGCCAGGGAAGCTGGGAGCTCTTGACAAGATCTAGGGCATGGTTGCACATTCCCCACACTAAGACCGGCTCAGCCCTGCTCCTTCATGAAAATGAGCATGTGTTCTTTCCGGGCTGGGACAGGGAACACAGTTCTGAGGGGCTCAGCTAGCTCAAGCAAGACCCGAGCCCCAAGATTCAGCCTTTCTTACCTGGACTTAAGGATCCAGAATCAGCAGGTTATAAAATAGTTATTATTAACAATAATAAAAATAATAATAATAATGATCATAACTGTGGTATTTCTTAAGCATCTTCTATGTGCCAAGCAGACTGTATTAAGCATGGGTTGATATACTGTAATCAAGTTGGACACCATCCGTGTTCCACATGGGCTCAAAGTCTAAGTAAGAAGGAGAACGGATATTCACTCCCCATTTTACTGATGAGGAAACTGAGGCAGAGTGAAGTTCATCGACTTGCTCAAGAGCAAACAGTAGGCAAGGGGCAAAGCCAAGCCCATGCTCTTTCTACTAAACTTCACTGTTTTTTTAATAATAATAATGGTGGCATTTGTTAAGCGCTTACTATGTGCCAAGCACTGTTCTAAGCACTGAGGGGATACAGGGTGATCAGATTGTCCCACATGGGGCTCCCAGTTTAAATCTCCATTTTACAGATGAGGTAACTGATGCACAGAGAAGTTAAGTGACTTGCCTAAAGTCACACAGCTGGCAAGCAGCAGAGCCGGGATTAGAACCCATGACCTCTGATTCCCAAGCCTGGGTTCTTTCCACTGAGCCACGCTGCTTCTCTACTATTCTAGACTTGAGCTTAAGCAATTTTTTTTTTCCTTTTACCTTACTTCTTACGCCTCATTAACAGTGTCCGGATGGAAATGAAGGTACTTCAGAACATTCCATATCCAAAGGCATTGAGTTGTTGGGTTTTTGGTTTTTTTTGGTGGGGGGAGAGTGGGGGAAGTTGGATGGAAGAGAGATGGAGAATATATGGAATAAAATGACCCTAGTGAGTTAAATGAGTTCTATACTGACCTCCCTGGTTTTGAAGAAGTTGATGCTGCTGAAAAGAACAGCATTCACAAAAGATTGGGCAAAGTAGAGACTCTTCCATTAAGAAGATGAGAAGAGTGAAGAAGAAATCTCAGAGTGAAACTGAGGTGAGTGTTGTTGAAATCCAAGTTACAGCAAACTTATTGTTTATTAAAAAAAACTAGTCTAAGACTTTATCAGCTGAAGTCAGCCAGTCAATCACATTTATTGAGCACTTACTGTGTGAGAAGCACTGTATTTAGCACTTGGAAGAGTACAATATAACAGTACAACAGACATATTCCTACCTACAACTAGCTTACGGTCTAGACGGCAGTGACTATAGAGATAGAGATTAAAGGTGAGGGTTACACTGGGAACCAGAAGGGGATAATCGGGGGAAGTTTGCAAAGATCAGGAGGGCTAGTGAAGACTTTTTTTTAATAGTATCTATTAAGCACTTACTATGTGCCAGGCCCTGTACTAAGCACTGGGGTAGATACAAGCTAATTAGGTTGGACACAGTCCCTCTTCCACATGGAGCTCGCAGTCAATCCTCATTTTACAGATGAGGCAACTGAGGCACACAGAAGTTAAATAACTTGCCCAAAGTCACACAGCAGACAAGTGGCAGAGATGGGATTAGAACCTGGACTTCTCCCAAGCCTCTTTATTACTCCTTTATGAAGTTCTTCTAGGATACTTCCCTCCCAGATCTTCTGCTGTTTCCTGAGGGAAGTGGCAGGGCAGATGTGGGATAGTCAGAAACTTGTGCTGTGTGCCTCTTTCATGCATTTTCAGAGTGAAAGGTAGTTAAATTGTAACAAACCTTTCTGATTTTCTGCCAACCACACAAAACCATACACACACACTCACACACTCTATCTCACCCTGCACTAACTTGTATTCTTATTACACAGTTTGGTTATCAATGGTATTTGAGCACTTACTGTGTGAAAGTGCTACACTAAGCATTTGAGAGAGTGCAATATTTGGTAGACAAGTTCCCTGCCCACAAGGAGTCTACAGCATAGAGGAGGAGATAGGCATTAATAACTATTAGAGAATGTTCTTCCTTAAGCAGTTTTCCCATAACACCTCATGTTACAGCACTCTAGCTCATTTCTGCACATTCATGCATGTGCACAATAGTTAGAGATTCCACCTCTTCTCTTAGCAGCTTGTTCCTTTCTAGTCTCCCACTCCTATTTCACTGTAAACAAATATCTTTCTTGCTGCAATTTCGGGATTATTTCCTCTTGTTGCAAATTTAGAAATGGAGGGCTTCTTTTCATCCTCCTTAGCGGAGCCCTCATGAACTACAAATTGACATAGCTGCAAATACCTCACTTGGAACCAGGACCCTGCAGGTTTTTTTTTTCCTGTCAATTATTATATGCTCACTTAATTATGTCAGGGATTCAAAATTAGTCCCATTCATCTTCCCAGCTTAAATTCCAACTCTTGCTATGGTTTGCCCGTTATTCTCCGAATGAGACCTCACTGCTTATTTTCTCTGATCAGCTCAACTGGACGCAGCTGGAGTGTTGCCAACTTTCTAGCACTTTTGTGAGGCTGAATGAGGCCAATTTATTTGTGCACCACATAGTGAGACTTAGAGGTTCCTTGAAATGATTCATGTGTGAAAGCCAGAGTCCATACTGATTAATTCACATCTGACTTTTCACTGAACTCCTTCCTCTATCAGTGAACCTTTTGTTAAAATGTGTCTCCAAATCTTCTGACTGTGCATGGGGAATTGAGAGGCACAAGTCTCCAGTGTGTTGATTCAGAGTGGACATAAACTGGAGCTTGATGGATCTTCAAACATTTGCTATGAGGGAGGATTTCAGAAGCCAACGTTTCCTGATCCCTTAGGATCAGGCAGGGGAAATATACATACTCATCCTGATTTTCTTATTTGCTACAGGAAGAAAAATCGCCCCGAAGTGTCATATTCCAGAATCTTGGCTCTAACTAAGCCCGAATGGATTTATATATCACTCGGTGTCATTACTGCTGTAGTTTTGTCTGGCATTTACCCATCCTTCAGTTTTGTATATGGAAAAATCATTGGGGTAGGTGGAAACTGTTTGGGTCAAAGGGAAAAGTACAAACAATTTGAAATCTGGCTCAAACAAGAACTCCTGCAAGCTTGATGTTCTCAAGTCAAGATGGAAAACACCACCATGTGGTAAAAAGTAGTAACCTTCCATTGTTAGATTGGGAAAAGCCAATCCCTCTTGATTTGTATTACTTTTTACAACTGTCTTAAAAATAAATATCTTCATTTCACTATATGGAATTAAAAGGTGCTAGTCTTCCCTGTCGGCAGACTTTTAAGAAATTTAAAGTCTTTCTTGCATTCTTTGAGAGCCTGACAATAAAAACATCACCAAATCCATCACAAATGTATTCATTTCTTTAGCCCTCCAAGGCAGTAAGAGGTATTATGAAAGAAAATTGAAAGACTCTTTCATAGTTACCAGTACCTGAAATAACATCAAACATGGAGGAGGAGAAAGGGATCTAGCAGTGAACGGGAAAATCATCCAAATAATAGGTGTTTCTTTAGAGGAAATATGGACGAAGGCTACAACTTGCTGAGATTGAACATGTTAGAAGAAGGCAAAGTAGTGGTCTTTTGCAGAAATATCACAACTTTTCTCGCCAGCCATTCCTCCGCCCCCTCCTGCACATTGGCAAGTCATCCCCACCTTCTCTACAATGACCAGCCAACGCCCTCACCCCCCACCCCACATTGGCCAGCTAGTTCTCCTCCCCCATATTGGCCAGGCTTTCTCCCTCTCTACATTAGCCAGTCTTCTCCCCTCCTCCATTTTGGGCAACCATCTCCCCTCTTCCACACTGACCAGCCATTCACACCCCTCTTCCATGTCACCTACTTCTTTCCTTGAGTGAGGGGCCTACAGGCAGCTGGTTGATTTGGCAGTAAAGCCGTGTTCATTGGCTGCTTCATTTTTATTTTTGGTTTTTATGGTATTTGTTCATTCATTTGATCATTTATTGAGCACTTAGTGTGTGCAGAGCACTGTACTAAGCATTTAGCATTGTATTTGTACTATGTGTTAGGCACTGTAGTGGCACTGGGGTAGATACAGGATAATCTGGTTGGACACAATCTCTGTCGCACATAGGGCTCACAGCCCCATTTCGCAGATGAGGTAACCGAGTCACAGTGATATTAAGTGAAAGGTAACTGAGTCACATAGAAGTGCCTGAGGTCATACAGCAGGCAAGGGGCAGAACGGGGATTAGAACCCAGGTCCCAGCATCATGCTCTTTCCACTAAACCCCACTACTTCTCTTAGTTCTGGGTCTATAAAGATTTCTCATCTCACCTACACCAAGCTCTTGCAAAACTGCCAGGGAAATTCCCACTGACTCATGCTGTCTCTTCCACCGTCACAATCTCTGATACCCAATCAGGCTTGCATTGTTGGACCAATGTTCCCAGATTTCCTAACAACATTCTAACCAGGACTGGAATAGCCCACATTTTGGCAGAGCAGAGAGGGTTTTCTTCAAATACCATCATTCAGTCAGTGGCCACAGTCCCTTGCCGACAGCTGCCCGGGATACAACCTGCAAGCATTGTCCCCAGCCTCTCTCTTGTCTCTCTGTGGTTCCCAGAAAAATCACCCACCACCCTTCCCCACTAATAACCATAATAATAGCAATAACAATAATTGTGGTATTTTTAAGCACTTTCTATGTGTTGAACACTGTGAGCTGGGGAAGATGAAAAATAATCAGGTCAGACACAGTCCCTGTCCAGACAGGGCTCACAATCTATGTAGAAGGAAGAACAGGTATTGAATCTCCATTTTACGGATGAGGTAACTGAGGCACGGAGAAGTTAAATGACTTGCCCAAAGTCACACAGCAGGCACATGGTGGAGCTAAATTAGAACCCAAGTCCTCTGCCTGCCAGGGCCATGCTCTCTCCATTAGGCAGATAGTAAGTGCTTAACAATTACCAAAAAAAAAAAAAGCGAAGAACACAACCCACAATTTGGTTTGTTGTTTTTTAATATCCTGGCACCCTTGAAATTAGTTTAATTGAAAAGCTAGTTCCCCTGTTTATAATAACTCGTCCTTATAATGTAGAATAAATGTCCATGTTTTCCTTCAGAAGGCTTTTGAAGAGCTTGATTTGAGGAAGAAAAGTCAATGGACATCTTTTCTCTCTTATGTTCTTTGTCCTGGGGATAATCAGTCTATTCCTATTTTTCATAAAAGTAAGAACTCATATTAAAATAATATTTTTTTCAATTCTAGTGGTCTCTTTCCAAAAATATAACTTGGCCATGAAATAAAGACAATTTATTTCAGAATCTTGGTAGACTCTTCACATTCAATAATTTAGGGAAATATTGTGGCCTAGTGGAAAGAGCATGGTATTGAAAGTTAGAGTCTAATTCCAGCTCTGTCACTTGTCTGTTGTGTGACCTTGGGTAAGTCATTAAACTTCTGGACTTCAGTTACCTCATCTGTAAAATGGGGATTAAATCCTCCCTCTGACTTAGTCGGGAAGCCCCATGTGGGACAGGGTCTGTGCCCTACCTGATTGTCTTGTATATTGTAGCTTTGTACTCTCCAAAGTGCTTAGTACAGTACCCCATCCACAGTAAGCACTCAATAAATTTGACTGATTGATTGATCTACCTTAGCACTTAGTACAGTCCCTGGCATATAGTAAACCCTTAACAAGTAGCATTAAAAAAAAAGAAAAGCAAGGTTCATCTCTCCATTGTAAGATTCCAGATTGTAAGCTCATTGTAGACAGAGAATATGCCCATCAGCTCCTTTATAATGTACTTTCCCAAGCGCTTAGCACAGTGTTCTGCCCACACTAAGCACTCAATAAATGATTGCTTGATTAGATGTCAAGAAGAGCCATTATCACAGAGCTCTTTCAAGCATCCCTTCACTAATGTAGGAGACAGAATAGTGCACTGGATGCCCCATAGGTTTAATGAGTGTGACCACTGCAAATCTACATACAGCATTAGTTGTGTTTTACATAATAATGATAATAACTGTGTTATTTGTTAAGCTCTTACTGAGTGCCAGGCACTTTTCTAAGCTTTGGGGTGGATATGAGCAGATCTAGTTGGACACAGGCCCTGGCCCACATGGAACTCACAATCTCTATCCCCATTTTACAGATGAAGGAACTAAGGCACAGAGAAATGAAGTGGCTTGCCAAAGGTCATATAGCAGGAAAGTGGTGGAGCAGGGGTTAGAACCCACGACCTTATGCGTGGCTTAGTGGAAAGAGCACGGGCTAGGGAGTGGGCCGTCATGGGTTCTAATCTCAACTCTGACACTTATCGGCTGTGTGATTTTGAGAAAGTCATTTAACTTCTCTGTGCCTCCATTACCTCATCTGTAAAATGGGGATAAAGACTCTGAGCCCCACAGGTGACAACCCAATTACCTTGTATCTACCCCAGCGTTTAGAACATAGTAAGTGCTTAACAAATACCATTATTCTTATTATTATTATTCCCAGGCCCGTGCTCTATCTACTACACCATGCACAGAGCTACTTATCCAGTCAATCAATGGTACTAATCGAGTCCTTACCGTGCGCAGAGCACTGTATTAAGCTCTTGGGAGAGTACAACAGAGATGGTAGACATGTTTCCCAACCACGACGACCTTACAGACTAGAGGGGCAGACAGACATTCATATAAAGAAATTGTGGATATTTATATAAGTTCTGTTGGACTGAAGGTGGGGTGAATACCAAGTGCCTAAAGGCAGTCTACTTGGTATAATCGGGAAGAGTACAATGCAAAGTTCATTCATTTGAACTCTGGATAATCTGTAGATCTAGTCTTCTTGTAGTACAGCCAGATTCCCACAACAACTAAATACACTCAAATCGGTTTTGAGTCCTGATTCTCATATTCTCAG
Source organism: Ornithorhynchus anatinus (assembly GCF_004115215.2). NCBI lineage: Eukaryota > Metazoa > Chordata > Mammalia > Monotremata > Ornithorhynchidae > Ornithorhynchus > Ornithorhynchus anatinus. The sequence goes on along the minus strand of NC_041735.1, from coordinate 60,068,699 downwards.
CCATAGTTAGGTCTATGAATGGCAGTTCCGCTACAACAAAATTGTTTAAGACCATTGTGGCTCAACATCGGCCTACTGGAGAAAATACAGGACCTTAGAGTCAAAACACCCAGGTTCCAATCTAGGCTCTACCTCATGCCCACTGTGTCATTCATTTATTCATTCAGTTGTCTTTATTGAGCACTTACTGTGTGCAGAGCACTGTACTAAGCGCTTGGAAAGTAACAACAACAAATGCCATCATTATTATTAATAAGTGCTTACTATGTTCCAAGCACTGTTCTAAGCACTGGAGGAGATGCAAGGTAATCACGTTGTCCCACATGAGGCTCACAGTCTTCATATCTATTTTACAGATGAGGTAACTGAGACAAAGAGAAGTGAAGTAACTTGCCCAAAGTCACACAGCTGACAAGTGGCAGAGCAGGGATTAGAAGCCACCACCTCTGACTCCCAAGCCCGGGCTCTTTGCAATAAGCCAATACAGCAAGAGAGACAATCCCTGTCCACAGTGGGCTCACAATCTAGATGGGGGGATATAGATGTCAAGTTCTACTTCTCTGGGCCTTAGATTCCTCATCTATAAAACAGGGATTAAATACCTGTCCTCCCTTCCCCTTAAACAGTGAGCTTCCTTTGGGACAATGGACACGTCTGACCGGATTATCCTGTATCTTTTTTTTTTAATAGTATTTGTTAAGTGCTTCCTATGTGCCAGGCACTGTACTAAGCGCTGGGGTTGGACACAGTCCCTGTCCCACCTAAGGGTCTCACAGCCTTAATCTCCATTTTACAGATGAGGTAACAGACACAGAGAAGTTCTTCTCCTGCAACTAGCATATAATAAGCATTTAATTAATAGCACGATTGTTATTATTACTATCTTCTTTCGAAACATCTGGAGAAATTTTGACAATGAGATTATGCTCTGTGACCTTCAAAGCATTACTTCAGCAGGTGGATAGAAAACATTGAAATGGAGGGTTGGGTAACCCTAACGCCCGGGGTGGTGTCAGAACATTCTGGCACATGGGCTAATCACCCAATTCCACAGTGAGCCTGCCATTTGACACCCTCAGTTACGAAACCCTTGGGCCTGAGTATTTCCTCCAGCCTAAGACCTACACCTAATCTACTTTACAGTCTGTCTCCCCGCCTAGACTGAAGGTCCTTTATAATAGTGGTATTTGTTAAGTGCTTACTATATGCCAAGTGAACTGTAATAAGAGTTGGCTAGATACAAGATAATCAGGTTCCGCACAGGGCTCACAATCTAAGTAGGAGGGAGAACAGGGATTGAATCTCTATTTTGGAGATGAGGAAACTGAAGCACAGAGAAGTGAAGTGACTTGCCCAAGGTCACACAGTAGGCAAGTGGCAGAGCCCAGATTAGAACCCAGGTCCCCTGACTCCCAGGCCCACGCTCTTTCCAATTGGTTACACTGCTCTTTGTGGCCAGGGATCGTGTCTACCAACTCTGTCGTAGTGTACATTCCCAAGCGCTTATTTAGGACAGTGCTCTGTTCACAGCAGATGTTCGATAACTTACCACTGACAAACTGACAATAATAATAACGGTATTTGTTAAGTGCTTACTACGTGCCAAGCACTGTACTAAACGCTTGGGTGGATACAAGCAAATCGGGTTGGACACAATCCCTGTCCCAAGTAGGTTTCACAGTCTCAATCCCCATTTTACAGATAATAATGCTGGTATTTGTTAAGCGCTTACTATGTGCAGAGCACTGTTCTAAGCACTGGGGTAGATACAGGGTAATCAGGTTGTCCCACGTGAGGCTCACAGTTAATCCCCATTTTCCAGATGAGGTAACTGAGGCACAGAGAAGTTAAGTGACTTGCCCACACACAGCTGACAAGTGGCAGAGCCGGGAGTCGAACCCATGGCCTCTGACTCCTAAGTCCAGGCTCTTTCCACTGAGCCACGATGAGGTAACTGAGGCAGAGAGAAGTGAAGTGACTTGTCCGTCACACATCAGACACGTGGGGAAGCCGACATTAGAACACATGACCTTCTGACTCCTAGGCCCGGGATCTATCTATTATGTCATGCTGCTTTTCTGATAAGATCTCCCCAGTCTGCCCCACCAGCTTTGCACTCAGATTCCAGTCTTCTGGGCCACAGCGTGTTTGGGAGAGTGGCGGAGGGGTCTGGAGGTCAGTATGGTCGAGTGGATAGAGAAGGGGCCTGGGAGTTAGAAGGATCTGAGTACTAATGCCAGCTCCACCAGTTGTCTGCTGTCAGATCTTGAGCAAGTCACTTCGATTCTCTGTGCCTCAATTCCCTCATCTGTAAAATGGACATTAATACTGTGAGCCCCATGTGAGACATGGACTGTGTCCAACCTGGTTATCTTGTATCTACCCTAGCACTTAATACAGGGTAGTGCTCTAGGAGAAGCAGCGTGGCTCAGTGGCAAGAGCCCGGGGTTGGGAGTCAGAGGTCATGGGTACGAATCCCAGCTCTGCCACTTGCCAGCTGTGTGACTGTGGGCAAGTCATTTAACTTCTCTGTGCCTCAGTTCCCTCATCTGTAAAATGGGGATTAAGACTGTGAGCCTCACGTGGGACAACCTGATGACCCTGCATCTACAACAGCACTTAGAACAGTGCTCTGCACATAGAAAGCGCTTAACAAATACAAACATTATTATTATTATTACAGTGTCTGGCACCTAGTAAGACGGTCAGTCAGTCAGTCGTATTTATGGAGTACCTATTGCCTGCAGAGCACTGTACTAAGCACTTAGGAGAGTACAACTGAATTGTAGACATTTCCTGCCCACAAGAAGCTTACAGTCTAAAGGGAAGATGGTTATTAATAAGTGCATAATGAATACTATTAAAAAAATCTGCACAATTAGGAGGCAGCCCCAGGTGGATCCCCAATTCTTGGCTGAGGAAGTCACCTTGAGTGAACCCCAGTGCTCACTGAGGAGACTGGCAGCCCCAGTGGCAGAGGGGCTAGTCTTGAGTGCCTGGCCTTCCTCCTCTGAGAAAGAGTAGAGGACTCAACAATATTCAAACCAATTCCTTTCCATCCCTCCCTCACCACCCTTTAAAGAGTCTGAAACATCTGATGAGTGCAGTTCCCTTGCTACATGCTAAAATAAATTTACAAACACATCATTCACCCCTGCGGGGATTTCTAAAGAATAGCCGTCATTCATTCTTGCAGTATTTTCATTTGTGACTACAATGGATCCCCTGATCAGGACAAATGGCTGGTTGAAAAGCAACAAGGAATCCTCTTTAAGCATCAGTTCCCTTTCACCTACTCCCAGCTGAATGGACTATGGGGCCAGAGAAGGCTGTCCTTTAACCAGCCCGGAGGTCCAGGGCCTGAACCCAGCCACGTGGAATGGTTTACATCTGGACCAGCCAGGAGGCCCAGAGAAGGATCCAGAATGACTGGTAAACTAAAGGAGGAACAGCTATCTGATCTTAAAGTCCCCCACCATCAGCTTGTGCTTTAATAATAATAATAAACCCTTAACATATAGCACAATTATTATGTGCCACACACTGTACTAAGCGCTGGGGGGGATACATGCAAATCGGGTTCGACACGATCCCTGTCCCACTTGGGGCTCATAGTCTTCATCCCCATTTTACAGATGAGGAAACTGAGGCACATAGAAGTGAAGTGACTTGCCCAAGGACATACAGCAGACAAGTGGCAAAGCTGGTATGAGAACCCACCGCCTTCATTCAATAGTATTTATTGAGCGCTTACTACGTGCAGAGCACCGTACTAAGCACTTGGAATGTACAAATCGGTAACAGATACGGTCCCTGCCCTTTGACGGGCTTACAGTCTAATCGGGGGAGATGGACAGACAAGAACAATGGCAATAAATATCTGATTCCTAGGATCATGCTCCATTCACTACCCCAGGCTGCTTCTCCAGGATGGACCAATAGGCGGTAGCTCCCCTCTAGACTGGAAGCTTATTGTGGGCAGGGAATATGTCTATTACACTGTTATGTTGTACTCTCCCAAGTGCTTAAAACAGTGCTTGGCACAGAGTAAGTACCCAATAAATGCAATTGATTGATTCTAGCTCTGTATATTAGATTGAAGTCAAAACTTCCTTCCTCCCATGATCTGCACCTTTAATTAGACCGGCCAAAATTTGAGTGTTTGCTCCAAACTTTCAAGAAAAAATGTTCATTTTTTACAACAGAAGTTTGCCAGGGGAAAAGCATCCGGTTGGAGCAGGTGAGCACAGCGTTCTCCCAGAAAATGGGAAAGGATCCTGTCAGTTCAATCAATTATTTACCTAGTGGCCTAGTGGAAAAAGCACAAGCCTGGCAGTCAGAAGGTCTGGGTTCTAATCACACTCTAACACTCCATATTTGACCTTGGGCAATTCACTGAACTTCTCTGTATCTTAATTTCTCCATCTGTAAAATGGGGATTCAATACCTGTTCTGGCTCCTACTTAGACTGTGGGATATGGACTTGGTACAGTGCTTGGCACATAGTAAGTGCTTAAATACTCATTAGGGGTAGGGAAAGTGTTGACCAACTCTCCTGTACCGTAATAATAATAATAATGTTGGTATTTGTTAAGCGCTTACTATGTGCCGAGCACTGCTCTAAGCGGCTGGGGTAGATACAGGGTAATCATGTTGTCCCACGTGAGGCTCACAGTCTTAATTCCCATTTTACAGATGAGGGAACTGAGGCACCAAGAGGTTGAGTGACTTGCCCAAAGTCACACAGTTGACAGGTGGCAGAGCTGAGATTTGAATCCATGACCCTGACTCCTAAGCCCGTGCTCTTTCCACTGAGGCATGCTGCTACTCTCCCAAGCACTTAGTACAGTGCACTGCATACAGTAAGTGTTCAATATCATAGATTGATAAAAGATATTATTAACAGTAATAATAGTAACAGCCAGAGAGGCACCTAGCACAATGGTTTAGACCTAGGATTCAGAGACTCCATGATGACACATATGCCCAAACCTGCGTCATTAACCCTCCCACTTCTTGGATAATTAAGGGTTCCCTTGTGTTTCCCTCTTCCCAGTTTAGGCGTTTTAGACTCCCATCTGCTTTATTAATAAGTCTGAAGGAAAACATCACCAATTCCGGGAGCCAACACTGAACCGAACTTCTGTATCTTAACAGGAAATTGGCTGGTAATGACACCAATAGAAACGCTGAGGGGTTATGGCTGAATAGCCTTGGAACAGATACGTCCCTTGTGAAAGGGGTAGGTGGCACACTCTTACTAACCATCTTCCTTAAAATATGGAATCTGATCATCCCAGAGTTCCAGGTGTCTAGTTCTTGGGGGGAAACAATGAACTTGAAATGATCAAGACAACTTACTGTCCTTCGCAATTTGAAGAGCGTAGAACAGACATCCTTTGGCCCTGCAACTGTGATTTTTACCAACAGGGAATACTTTCAAGAACCTAGTTCCATTAATTAGGCTGAAGAACCTGTACTTTGAGTTTCTAGAGTTGATCTTAGCCTAGATTCAGTATTAGCCCAAGTTGGTCAGAGACCAGAAGAGAATCTTTCTTTTATTCCCCAATTCAGCACCAGCTTTCAGCGGGTTACTGGATTTATGGGAGTTGGGAAAACCATCCAGGATGTGTACAATGAAGATATTTGTTCTTTATACTTAGCAAGGAGGCAACTGAATGTGCAGTGGACCAGAAGAAATAAGTTGGCCTCAGTTCAATTCCCAAAGACTGAGCTCCCGATAAAAAATATTGCCGTGCAAAAGCATTCATTAATTGAGAGTCCCGGCAGATATTCAACAAATTGAGAAGAAATATTTTATGAGACACACCTTCACATGGATAGTATTTCTCCATAATGTCCAGGACATCCATAGGAAGCAGCATGACCTAGTGGATAAAACAAGGGCCTGGGAGCCAGAGGACTTGGGTTCCAATCCCAGCTCTGCCACTGGGTGACGTTGGGCAAGTCACTTAACTTCTCTGAGCCTCAGTTTCCTCAAATGCGAAACATAGGGATTCAATACCTGCTCTCCCTCCTACTTAGACTGTGAGCCCCCCGTGGGACAGGGATTCTGTCCAGCCTGATTTACTTGTATCTACCCCAGTGCTTAAACACTGCATGGTGCATAGTGAGCACTTAACATATATCATTAAAAAAAAAAAAGACTAGCCTGTTTGCACATTCAGTCAAGTCAGTCTTCCCTGAAATCCAGGGAGCCTATAGTCCTCTCTCCCCTACTCCCTCTCCCTTTTCCATCACCTATGTACTCGGATCTGTACCCTTTAAGCACTTAATAATAATTATTATAGTATTTGTTGTAAGTGCTTACTTTGTGCCATGGAGTGTTCTAAGTGTTAGGGTAGATATAAGATAATTAGGTTGGACACAGTCCCTGTCTTACGTGGGGCTCACAGTCTTAAACCCCATTTTGCAGATGAGGTAAATGAGGCACAGAGAAGGTCACACAGCACACAAGTGGTAGAGTCAGGATTAGAACTCACATCCTCTGACTCCAAGGCCCATGCTATTGCCATTAGGCCACGCTGCTTCTTACACTTGATATTTACCCCACCCTCCACCCCACAGCACTTATGTACATATCTGTACTCTCTTTCAATATCTGTCTCCCCCTCTAGACTGTAAGATCCTTATGGCAGGGAATGTTTCTACCAGCTCTGTTGTAGTGTACTCTCCCACATGCTTAGTACAGTGCTCCACACACAATAAGAGCTCAATAAATACTATTGATTAATAGCCACACCCCACAGAACCCCCTTCTGCCTTTAGGTTCCCGCATCCTCAATCCAAATATTAAAGAAATATTAAATATTTAATTAAATTTAAATATTAAATATTAAGAGAAGCAGCCTGGCTCAGGGGAAAGAGCACGGGCTTTGGAGTCAGAGGTCATGGGTTCGAATCCCGGCTCTGCCACTTGTCAGCTGTGTGACTGTGGGCAAGTCACTTAACTTCTCGGTGCCTCAGTTACCTCATCTATAAAATGGGGATTAAGACTGTGAGCCCCACGTGGGACAACCTGATTCCCCTGTGTCTACCCCAGCGCTTAGAACAGTGCTCGGCACATAGTAAGCGCTTAACAAATACTAACATTATTATTATTATTATTATTCAAGAACGCCTCTCCTTATTCCGATATTTGGCTTGCTCCATTTCTCAGCAAGAACAAGCTTCCAAACATAAGGTCTTACCTGGGATCTATTGGGATCCACTGAGAAGTCTTAATCTTTGTCTTCCTCTATAATAATAATAATGTGGGTATTTGTTAAGCGCTTACTATGTGCAGAGCACTGTTCTAAGCGCTGGGGGAGATACAGGGCAATCAGGTTGTCCCACGTGAGGCTCACCGTTAATCCCCATTTTACAGATGAGGTAACTGAGGCACAGAGAAGTTAAGTGACTTGCCCACAGTCACACAGCTAAGTGGCAGAGCCGTGAGTCGAACCCATAACCCGTGACTCCGAAGCCCAGGCTCTTTCCACTGAGCCACGCTGCTTCTAGTGACCAAACATTTCTGTCATACTGGTGAAGGGCTAAATTCTACCCAATTCTTGGGTTCAAATAATCTTAGGGTCTGGATTTAAGTCCTCATCAACTTGTCTCACAGGGCATTAGAATCTTATGGGACAGAGTAGCAGATATAGCACTTCTGCAGCTCAAGTTTACTCTGTGTGCCAATTTTGGAAGGTGATTTTTTGCCAATGGCAGAAACTAGTATAATCCAGTCAGGCAAAATTATTGATTGCTTACTGTGTGCAGAGCACTCTACTAGATGCTTGGGAGAGGACAATATAACCGAGTTGGTAGAGTTGATATTCCACTGACTCTGACCCTTCCTTGAGCCAAGCATCTGATGGATGGAGATTCTAATCTCAATATTTCTATTTTTAATAATAATAATAATGGTGGTATTTGTTAAGCGCTTACTATGCACCAAGCACTGTACTAAGCACTGGGAAAGATATAAAGTTATCAGGTTGTCCCAGGTGGGGCTCACAGTCTTAATCCCCATTTTTAGTCAGTTGAGGCACGGTGAAGTTAAGTGACTTGCCCAAAGTCACACAGATGACAAGTGGCAGAGCAGGGATTAGAACCTGCAAACTTCCGTCTCCCAAGACCGGACTCTTTCCACTAAGGCACGCTGCTTCTCAAAATGAAATGTGTTCCAAGCTACAGGACTCTGCCTCCATTTAGGGATTGAGGTGATCAGCACCCCGCTCGTAGCCATCGTCATAGCCTTTGTCTATAGCTGGCAGTTAACGTTAGGCTTCCTGGACTGTGGTCCTTGCATTATTGCCGCAAACTTAAAACAACCTCGGTGGATGGTCACACAGCCAGAAACCTAGAGTCCTTGGAAGAGCTGCAGAGTCAAATAATCTGCAGAGATAAGTATCGGGAAACATACAGGCAGACGTGAATGGGTGGGAGCAACCTTGAATCCTTCTTTACCTAGTTGCCTTCCTGACACAATTTCAAATTGACCAGAAAAGCTTGCTGATTTAGAACCACAAGGCTCTGCGCCAAGACTTGAGAGGGTACAGCACAACACATTTGGTAGTCACATTCCCTGCCCATTAAGAGCTTACAGTCTAGAGGGGGAGACATATTAATATAAATAATGGAGCCCTTAATCAATTGTTTGAATCATCAAGACCGCCCTACTTAACTATACTTTTCCTCAGTTGGCAAGTATTTTTTGACCACTTTGGGAAAAATTTAGAAAGTTAGATATGTTTCTCAGTAACTACTGATCTGGAAATATCAAAAAGGAGCTATCATCTTACAAGGAAGGGACATCAATTTTCTTCTTGATTTTTCTATTTAGATTTCAGTAGAAGCAGCTGAAAATATAAGAACACTGGCATCGCTGTCTAGAGAAGAGACAGTTTATGAGAGATATAATACCAGTTTCTATGAACCTTATAGGTAAGAATTTCCCTGCAATTTTTTTTATTTTTAAGAAAAAAAGACTCCAGAATCCAATACTGGCAGGTGTTTATTCTTTTAGAAGCGGAAAACATTAAAAAATAAAAATAAGAGGATGTTAGCAATCGATGTTAAAGAATATAAGGGAGTATATGTATATTGGATCCTAAATAAAATGATATCTGGTAATGGACTACTAACCCACCTAAAATGAATTTGTCTGAGATATCAAGGTAAAATACAAAATCTTGTGCAGTGTTGTACTATCAACAGTTAATAAGGTTCTCCAGGCCATAAATATTGTTGATGATGATTTAGTAAACTACTAGTCCAGGACTGTAAATTTTCTCATAGCCTCTTTCAATTAATATAACAAGAGAAGGCCAGGGTGATTTAAGAATTGGGCTTTTGTTGATATATTTTTCATTCTCCACAGGTCTAAAACTTCTGACCATTAGCTTTAAAGACATTTCATTAATTTTTTCCCCACTTACTCATCCATTGTCTTCTTCCACTATACCCCAGTTTACACTCTTTGTTCCTCTCAAGCTAATTTACTGACTGTGCTTCAGTCTTGACTCTCACACCTTCAATTCCTTGTTCACATGTTCCTCCTGCATGGAATTCTGTCCCCCCAAATTTTGCCAAAGTACAACTCCCCCCAACTCGAAAACTCTTCTGAATCACATCTCCTCTAAGAGGTCTTTCCCTATTTTTCTTCCCAAATTACAGAAATTAATCAGTGGTACTTACTGTTTGCTGTGTGCAGAGGAGGCACTGTACTAGAGAAGCAGCGTGGCTCAGTGGAAAGAGCAGGGGCTTGGGAGTCAGAGGTCATGGGTTTGAATCCCGGCTCTGCCACCTGTCAGCTGTGTGACTTTGGGCAAGTAACTTCACTTCTCTGTGCCTCAGTTCCCTCATCTGGAAAATGGGGATGAAGACTGTGAGCCTCACATAGGACAATCTACTTACCTTGTATCTACCCCAGAGCTTAGAACATTGCATGGCACATAGTAAGCACTTAACAAATACCAGCATTATTATTATTATTAGATGCTTGGGAAAGTACAAAGCAAGAGTTGGTAAACAAGATCCTACCCACAAGGATCTTAGACACAAAAGGAGGAGACAGCCATTAAAACAGATTGGAAATAGGGGAAATAGAAGAACGGTAGCCTCTTCACCTAAAGCCTCACCACTTCTGCTCCAACCTCCCATGTGTTTACTCTTAACAACTTGTAGTACCTCTATTATAGTTGACTTAAAGCTCACTACTAGACACCCAATTTCCTTTCTTCCTCTTATCTGTAAATGATATTAGCGTCTGTCTTCCCTGTTGGATTGTAAGCATCTTGTGGGCTTGAATACCTAGTCTATTGTACTCTCCCAAGCTTTCAGTACAATGCTCTACACACAGCAGGTGCCCAGTAAATACCAGTAATCGTTTCCCCCAGGCAGCACACAGCCTAAGAGCTGAAAAGATAGTAGGTTCATATTAATACTCTCAGGGAGAAGAGAGGACTGTCTAACTGCCCCTCTAGACTGCAAGCTCTTTGTAGTCAGAGAATAGGTCTATCCCAAGTGCTTAATACAATGTTCTGCAAACATAAGCACTCAGTAAGTATGATTGATTGACTACTGTGGGCAGGGATTGCTACTCTTTATTGTTGTATTGTACTTTCCCAAGTGTTTAGTGCAGTGTCCTGCCCACAGTAAGTGTTCAGTAAAAACGATTGAATGAATGGATGATTGCAACATATTTTCTCAGTCACAGCACCCTACTGGAGCTTAACCAAAAAAAAAAAAAAAAAATCCCCACTACACATAGACAAAGAAGAAACAATAGAGGATTCTGGGTGCCTGGCACATAGTAGGTACTTAACAAATACCATAATTATTATTATTATTGGGTGGTTATTTTCATTAATCACATTCCTCTTGCAGGCATCCCTCTCACCATGATCCAGGATCCCAAATGCTTCACCTTTCCTAAGGTAGCTTGCCAGTGTTATTTAACCATTGTTATTTTATGTAAAGCACCAGAAACTAAGGCCCTAGTAGAAACAGCATAGCAAAGGGAGACAGAAAACCTGGGTTCTGGTCTCAATTTCATCACTTACCTGTTATGTGAACTTGGGCAAATAATTTGTGTCTCCATTTACTAACTTGCAAAGAAAAATATCTGTTCTCACTCCATCCTCATCTGTGAGCCCCATGTGTATGTCAAATGTAATTCTCCCACATCCACCCCAGCGCTTAACATAATGCTCGGTGCCAAGTAAACCAATGCTTAAATTCTATAATTACTATAGCACATCATTTTTAATGGTATTTGTTAACGCTGACTCTATTCCAGACACTGTACTAAGCACTGGGGCAAAGGTTGGACATAGTCTATGTCCCACATGGAGCTCACAATCTTAATCCCCATTTTACAGATAACATGAGGCACAGAGAAGTGAAGCAACTTGCCCAGAGTCACCCAGCTGACAAGTGGCGGAGATGGAATTAGAACCCAGGCCCTTCTGAATTTCAGGCCCAGGCTCTATCCACTAGGCCATGCTGCTTTGATATCATTTGTTTTAAAGCCTCTGTTTCCTCCTAGGGCCTCTCTCTCTCTCTCTCTCTAAAGTTCTGCTGTATGGATTCACCTATGGAATAGCACAAAGCACTAACTTCTTCATCGATGCTGCAGTTTTCAAACTTGCAGCATGGACCATTGCCAAGGGCTAGACCAAGTCTGAGAATGTCTTTATGTGAGTCGAATTTATTACAGTTAAGACTAGACTTTTAGAGTCCCAATTCCCAAGCAACTAGATGATGTGGAGACAATTACTGAAATAAGAATAGCATATAACAGTTTGTAGCCTAGAGTTTAATTAAGGTTGGAAGGCTATTTGTCGGAATGTTTCTTAGATGCATGGAAACATTTAGAAGTTGGCATGGAGAGCTAGCTGGCTCAGTACATTGTCTATAGATGCCGTGGAAGTCTTGCCATTGTTTCACAGACTGGGTTTTATCATGTGTCTGTATGAGGGAGTTACTACAGTTATTTTCAGGAATGTTTTGGTAGTGCTGCTTCCTTGCAAAAATCATGGACCCATCTTTTTCTTCTAACTTTTCAAATTTTAGGTATGTTTGTCTTTTTAAAAAATGAGGAAAGTAAATAGAAGAAATTTAACAAATAATTTTGTCTTCATATCTAGTGTGACTGCAGCCATTTTCTTCTTTATATGCTGGACAAAAAGTCTGCTCTGCACCAGACTGGCAAAGCAAAAGCCTCCACCAGGAGAATCTTCCAACTTTTGGCCAGGAAACCATTAATTGACGGTTCTGACAACAGAGGCATAAAAATGGTAAGGAACGGAATGTGGACTCGAGGCAAAAATAATTTAAACAGAATATGCTGTGAATGGCTTGTTGGACTGCTTTGGGCTGAGGAAAAAGTGAAGCAGACTATCATATTTTTCCATGCCTTGTACAACATGGCTGATGACTTTGTATAAGGATAGGTAAATCCCATTAATCTAGAAAGAAAGAATAAAACCTTGGAGATTAACAGAGTTGGTTTTATTTTGAAAGGTAGAAGCAAGATATCCTCACAGATAGTTGGGCTTCGGTTATTTCATCTGTAAAATGGTGATTAATACTGTGAACCCTAGGTGGGACAAGAGCTGTAACCAGCTCTATTTGCTTATATCCACCCCAGTGCTTAGAATAATGCCTGGCACATAGTAGGTGCTTAACAAATACCGCAGTTATTACTTCCACTCCAGACCTCCTTGAAGCAGAAATCAGGAACTATGGACCCTGAGGGTCTTAGAGGTCTCATGTTCTTGGCCCAACCCTGGTGCCAGGGTCACTCTGGGTCACCAGAGTCAAGAAGGCGATCACCCTGGGCTAGGGTTCTAGGAGAAGAAATGTTTTCCTTGGAAGATCATTTGTAAGAATGGGATACATTTGCATCCAAATACTAAGAGATATTCGTCCTGATTTCATAACATTAAACTCTGAAAACATTCATTAGCTAATCACCCCCCCAGCCCCCACAAATGAGCTTCCAACAATATCTTGGTGACAGTTGTTCAGGTTTTTGATTCAGAATGCCAGGTGAGCTTTCCATTCATTAAATTATATTAGAAGGAACACATAGCCAATAAAGCCTTCTCGGTTTGGCTGTTCTGGAATGGAAATGTGTGCCAAATACACCCGAGGTGGAAAGAAAGACATGTTCAGTTCCTTCATCCAGGGTCTCAGTAAAGTTATTAAAAAGAGCTAGTTCCATCTGATACATCATTCCAGGTTGATGCTGAGCCATTAATAAATAATCTCAGCTACCGCCTCGAGCCTGTTGAAGACACATATAAGAATATTTTGACTAAACTTATTTCCTAGTTTTTCTTCTCGCCTCTAAACTAAATAATCCCAACTCCTTCAATCTTGCCCTTCGGGTCCTGTTTTCCAACTTTTCATCTCGATTTTGTGCTGGTTTCCCTCCAGTTTTTCCCATACTTGTCTTAAAATGAGGAGCCTGGCTTTGCGCAAGGTCGGGTCACTTTAAAAAATAAGCTATCTCTTTAAACTGACCTCCACTATATTTGACAGTTACTGTTTCCTTCTCATTGCTCCCAACCAAAAATATAATTCAGTGTGAATGAGAAAATGGAAATTTAACCTAGTGCTAAGAATTACCACTGAACGACAAAGGAAGAGATTCACATGCCAGATCTGTACTGGCATTTTACAGCTTGAAGCAAACCCGTCAAAACCCTAAGAAAACTTTCATCCAATAAAGCTAGAAAGGAAAAACTAATCTTCAGCCACATTAAATCAATAGTATTTAATAATAGTTATGGTATTTAAGCGCTTACTATGTGACAGGCACTGTACTAAGTGCTGGATTGAGACTATGTGCAGAACACTATGCTAAGCATTTAAAAGATTGCAAATGAATTAAAAGACGCTGCACTAGATTGTAAGCTCCCTGAGGTCAGGGATCGTGTATACCAACTCTACTGTATGGTACTCTCCCAAGTGCTTAATACAGTAGTCTCTACATACTAAGCGCTCAGTAAACTTGCAAATTCATAAATGCCAACAAAAATAATAATATTAGTAAGTACTTAAATATCACTATGTGTCAGACACTATACTAAGCACTGGGGTAGATACAAGTTAATCGGGTTGGACACAGCCCCCGTTCCACGTGGGGCTCCCAGTCTTAATCCCCATTTTAAAGATGAGGAAACTGAGAAGCAGACAAGGTAAGTGGCTTGCCTTAGGTCTCACAGCAGACAATGGGGAAATGGGGAGGGGATGAGGGGCAGAGGGAAAGGGAGGGCTCAGTCTGGGAAGACCTTCTGGAGGAGGTGAGCTCTCGGTAGGGCTTTGAAGATAGGTAGAGAGTTAGTTTGGCAGATGTGAGGAGGGAGGGCATTCCAGGTCAGTGGGAGGACATGGGCCAGGAGTCGGCGTCGGGACAGACGAGGACGAGGCACGGTGAGGAGGTTAGCGGCAGAGGAGCAGAGTGTACGGGGTGGGCTGTAGAAGGAGAGAAGGGAGATGAGGTAGGAGGATGGTCCAGCTACTGGGGAGGGTTTATGGTCCTTTGGCAGAAAGACTGGTGAGAACAGATCAACACCATGGGTACTGTTCTTTACAGGGCCAGAGGGTGGCATATTCTTCAAAACGGAAGTGTCTCCATGTTGGAATCATCTGGATGCATACTGGCTGAACTATGCTTTCCAAATATTTCCCAAAAATGTTTTCTGGCCAGGTGGTAGTAGTAGTAATAGCAATTATTGAGCACCTGCAGGATGCAACACACTGTACTAAGGGCTTGTGAAGAATATACAGAAGGATAAGGACCTGACACTCTAGAAGAAGAATTGCCTCCAACTGCTTTTTATCTTTGCTGGAGATCAGTGCTAATAATAATAATAATTACAATTTTTTTTTAAGTAACAGGCACTGCACTAAATGCTGGGGTAGATACAAGCAAATAAGGTTGAACACAGTCCCTGTTCCACATAGGGCTCAATCTCAATCCCCATTTTACAGATGAGGTGACTAAGGCACAAAGAAGTGAAGTGATTTGTCCAAGGTCATATAGCAGACAAATGGCAGAGCTGAGATTAGAACCCATGACATTCTGACTCCCAGGCCCATGCTTTATCCTCTACATCGTGCTGAGAAAAAAGAAAAGTATTAGTATGCTGAATTCATAAATATAGAATCTAAAAATAAAAAACACTCCATTTGAGTTCCTCCATTACCTAATTTAAAATCTGAATCTGCTTCTCAGTTCAGTTCTAACCTTGAGTACAGTCCTTATCCCCACTACCACATTGAGAGGAAGAAAAGTGCTTACACAGTTGGTGGAGAGGAGGAAGCATGCAACTGAACCATCAGTGGTATTTCTTGAGTGTAGAGCCCTGTACTAAGAGCCCCGAGAAGCAGTGTGGCCTAGTGGATAAAGCACGGGCTTGGGAGTCAGTAGGACCAGGGTTCTAATCCTGGCTCTGCCACATGTCTGCGTGACCTTGGGCTGTCACTTAACCTCTCTGGGCCTCAGTTACCTCACCTGTAAAATGGGGTTTAAGACTGTGAGCCCCATGTGGGACAGGGACTGTGTCCAACCAGATTAACTTGATCTACTCCAGTGCTTAGAACAGTGCTTAACAAGTACCATCATTATTATTACTACTAAACGACTGGGGAGAGTACCATTCAGTATAGTTCAGCACTCAGAACAGTGCTTGGCACATAGTAAGCGCTTAACAAATGCTATCATCATTATTATCATTATTAGTAGTAATGATCCCTGCCCTATGGGTTGGTATCAGTGTAGTAAGTTGAACAAAAGGTCTTTGGCAGATTCCACAATCTTCCAGGTTTTTATTAAGGTCTTCTTCATTAGACTGCAAGATCCTAGAGAACAAGGATGGAATCTACAAGTCCGATGCAGGTCACCAAGCACCTAGGACAGCGTTCTGAACCGACCCTTTACAATCCTTCCTTTTTCCTTTATGTCTGCGTCACCCACCCTCAGACTGTGGGCCGGAACTGTTGGCTTGTATTTCTCCAGCCTTTATTAAAGGGCTCTGCACCAAGAAAGCTATTAATAAATTTGCAACCGACCAAGTAGACAATCAATATCAATAATAACATCCCAGAATATTAGGAAAAACTGTTGAATTTTATTCTCCTAAATCCTTTGTAGAGTGCTGCAATTCGGTAAGCTCTCAATAACTACTACTGATAGACTGATCCTTTCACCTAAAGGTTTGTCAGTCCTTAGTTCAAGCCATCCTATTTGTCCATTTTCACTATTGTTTTTAAATACATAGCAAACTTTCTGTCTTTATTCAGAATTAGAGTAGTAATTGGAGGAACACAAACTTCTTTGTTGTTTTTTAGATTACTGTCGGATTAGACCTGAAGAAGCTGTATCTGCAGTGGCTAAGGTCCAAACTAGACAGTATATTCCAAGAACCCATTCTTTTTGTTGGCAGTATTGTGGAAAATACCAGATATGGAGATAATAGCAGGACGGTTAGCCAGGAGGAGATTGGGGAGGCAGCAAGAGCCACCAATATTCACAACTTCATTGACACTTTGCCTGAGGTATTGTATAAATGCTCTTCTGGCATTTTGGAAGCTCATGGATATTTTAAGTGAAGAATGAAAAGGATTTTCCAGAAGTTTAAACTCCCACAATTACACTTACTAACACTTTGAATTAAACAACCCCACCCCCCACCCCAAAAAATATAATAATTCTATGAGATGTAGAAACTGCTGTCATCCAAGATTTGTTTAAAGAACATGGCTTTCAACAACAATAAGTTATGAAGTATTAAACCGGGAAAATATCAAACATTTCAGTCTGATAGATTCAATGGTGGAGTGGCAGAAGCTACTTGTTATTTTGTGTTTAAGGCAGGCCTAAGCAGAGACTGAATTTAGAATTGGGAGTCAAAATAATAATTTTAATAAGCATTTACTGAATGTTAAAGCATTGTGCTAAGTCCTTGGGTTGGTACAAGATAATCTATACTGTAAACTCTTTGTGGGCAGGGAATGTGACTACCAATTTAGGAAGCAGTGTTGCCTAATGGAATGAGCAAAGGTTTAGAATTCAGAAGGACCTGAGTTCAAATCACACCTGTGCTATTTGTCTGCTGTGTGATCTCGAGCAAGTCACTAAACTTCTCTCTGCCTCAGTTACAGCATGACATAGTGGATAGAGCATGGGCCTGGGAGTCAGAAGGTTAAGGGTTCGAATCCCAGCTCCTCCACTTGCCTGTTGTGTACCCTTGGGCAAGTCATTTTCCTTCTCTGTGCCTCAGTTACCTCATTTGGAAAATGGGGATTGAGACTTTGAGCCCCATGTGGAATAGGGACTGTGTCCAAACTGCTTTGCTTGTATCTACCCCAGCGCTTAGTATGGTGCCTGACACATAGCAAGTGCTTAAATACCATAATTATTATCACCTCATTTGTGAAATGGGGATTAAGACTGTGACCCCATGTGGAACAGAGACTGTCTCCAACTGATGAGTTTGTATCTACCCCAGTGTTTAGAACAATAGTTGCCACATAGTAAGCACTTACCCACATTCATTCATTCAATCATATTTGAGTGCTTACTGTGTGCAGAGCACTTTACTAAGTGCTTGGAAAGTACAATTTGGCAACAACTAAAGACAATCCCTACCCAACAACGGGCTCACAGTCTGGAAGGGGGGAAACACGACAAAACAAAACAAGTAGACAGGCATCAACAGCATCAATATAGAGTTGTAGATATATAAGCATCATGATAAAATAGAATAATAAATATGTACATATATACACAAGTGTTGTGGGGTGGGGAGGGGGGTAGAGCAGAGGGAGGAACAAGGACTGTATCCAACCTGAATAGCTTATATCTACCACAGTGTTTAGTACTCTTCCTGGCATACAGTACATGCTCAATAAATACCACTGATTAATAATCAGATTGGAAATGGTCCCTGTCCCACCTGAGGCTCACAATTTAAAAGGTAGGGAGAACAGGTAGTAGTCCTCAGATGAAGAAATTGAGGCATAGAGAAGTTAAATGACCTGCCCTGGGTCACATAGCAGGCAAACGGTGGAGTAGGGATTTAGAACCCAAGTCTCCTGACTCCCAACCCCATGCTCTTTCCACTAGGCCATGGCTCAGTGGAAAGAGCACGGGCTTTGGAGTCAGAGGTCATGGCTTTGAATCCCTGCTCCGCCACTTGTCAGCTGTGTGACTGTGGGCAAGTCACTTAACTTATCTGTATCTCAGTTACCTCATCTGTAAAATGGGGATTAAGACTGTGAGCCCCACGTGGGACAACCTGATTCCCTGGTGTCTACCCCAGCGCTTAGAACAGTGCCCTGCACATAGTAAGCGCTTAACAAATACCAACATTATTATTATTATAGATTGCAGGCCTCATGGTCATCTGACATCAGACAGCTGTCCTTTTTTGGGCTTTAGAGTTTGTCCCACCTCAGCCACCCTGGTCTTCTCCCCACCACATGGTTCCCTTGCACCTATGTGGCCCATGACCCCCAAAGCCACAGGGCAGTGAATGGTGGCAGTTCCCTTTCTCCGCATCCCCGGTCTCATCCCTGCCACCTCAATGCTCCGGGCATCCAAATAGCCTGGGCTAGGGCCACCATGCCAGGATGTGGCAAAAGACCAAACAGCTGGAAAGGTTTTGTCACTGGGGGACACGGGGAAGCTGTGAGGACAGAGGTTGAAGAGAGCCAAGGGGAAAGAACTGGAAAAGTAAAATAAAGAGGATTACTTAAGTGACAGGTAATCTGCTCTGTAAAATTACCTCTGCTATGTCCCCTAAGGAAGTAAAAGATGCCATGTTGTCATGGAAACTTTCTGAATGAGACATTGAGCAAGCCACTTTCCAGTTCTATGTCCCAAAATTCTGCCCATTATTTCTATAAAATGCTTCCTGAAATCTCTCCCCCAAAACCTAAATGGATGAGGGCTTATTTGCTTTTTAAAAGGGCTTCAAGAGTCTCAGAGAAAGACTGAATGCAAGGAATTAGGTTCTATTGAAAGCATTCTCTTTTTTTAATCACCATCTATTAACTTTTACAAGGTACCCAGGGAACCCATGCCACCGAGTTTGGCATTTTAATCATTTACTTCTTGTAATCGCATTGTGAGTACAAAATGTTTCAAATATCACATTAGCATTAATGTCTTCTGCATCCGCACCCACAAAAATATCTCACCATATCCCCAAAAAACAAAAGTGTCTTTCACTGAAGTTTTCCAATGGATCTGATGTTTAATTTTAGCTATGTTTGATATTAACATTAGTTCTCTCATATCTCACCCAGATGAGCTGCAGACAGCCTGCTTTCTCCTCAGAATGTGTGTGTATGTGTGTGTGTGTCTGTGTTGGGGGAGGGTATCTCAAACCGTATTTATGATGACTCAACCATTTCCATTCTAAACCTATTTTCACACTTTCTCCAAAATGGTTTTTTAGCAGCTGAAATTACTCATACTTAGACTAGGAAATAAGAGAAGCAGTGTGCCTTAGTGAATAGAGCATGGGCCTGGGAGTCAGAAGGACCTGGGTTCTAATCCCAGCTCCACTACTTGTCTGCTGTAGTCGCTTCACTTATCTAGGTCTCAGTTCTCTCATCTGCAAAATGGGGATTAAGACTGTGTCCAACCTGACTAACTTGCATCTACCCCAGTGCTTAGAACAGTGCTTGGCACATAGTAAGCACTTGAGTACCCTAATTTTTTTTTTTTAACAAATGTCAGCAAAGAATTACGTTTAAGTTACAGCCCCTCTTTAGGAATTCAGGTGCTTCTTTCATGTCTTAAAGTTCCAAATGTTTGAGTATCTGAAACTAGCCAAATTCTGAATTTTCAGTAAATCTACCTCCATCAGAGGAAACCCAAATTCGAGCAAAGGATGCTCTGCTTTAATGAACCAAAAACTTTACATCTGAAGGTAATAACGTTTTCCAAACAAGTGTTTCCTAAATATGGAAACAGGGACTGAGTCATTTTAAGAGACTTTCCCAGAACACCAAGCATCCTGTAGAACTGATAGTGTCCTAGTACATTCTAACCTGGACTGAAAGATCAGACCCTTGAAGATAATTGACGATCTAAGAACATAACTCATTTCTGTGGTTTGAAATTGCACCAACTGTGACAAAGAGAATTAAGAATGGAGAACTTAAGAAATGCCATTAGTGCCTCAGACCTATAATTCGTCAAGCCCAGAGTGTTTCTGACAAGAGCAACATGGGATGCTGAAGGAAACTGGGAGGGAGCTCTGCTAATTACAGCATACCACATGCCTACAGAGGAATTTTCCAACTTTTTTTTTAAACTTTTTCCCTCCAATTGTCCATTTTGGGCCCCTCAACTGAGAACCTCTCTGATCCTTCCCAGCCTTCTCTTCAGCTGGTTTAATTTAAGAATCAGTGCCAAAACAGCCACTGGTACGCTTGGCTGCCGGGGCAGAAATGTACACAAATAGCATTTGCAGTAGGCTTAATTAAAAAACGTGGCAGTACTACATGCTGGGAATAGCCAGAATACTTTGGAGCGGTGTCAACTCTTTCTCCCCCTCAAGGCCTCCACTAACACACTGGAGAACTAAATTACCAATACCTTAATTCCCTGCAATAATTTTGTGCCTCTCCAAAGGCTATTTCCTGTGGAAATAGTGGAAAGAGAACAAGCCTGGGTGTCAGAGGATCTGGGTTCAAATCCTCTTCTGCCATTTGCCAGCTATGTGATTTTGGGCAAGTCTTTTAGCTGTTCTGGGCCTCAGTTTCCCCAGCTGTAAAATGAGGATTCAATACCTGTCCTTTAACTGCAAACTTCATGAGAGACAGGAACTGTGTCTTATTTGATTATATCTATCACAGTGCTTAGTACAGAGCTTGGAACATAGATGCCTAATAAATACCATGATTATTATTAGTCACATTACCTTATTTTTTTGGTTGTGCCAGGTGGCACCATAAACTACAGGCCATCTTTATCAACAGACACAATAACTAACCAGTTTCTTTTATGGGCTGCCTGTGGCCACCATTGTCTATATTTGAGAAATGCTTCCAACAGGCCCAATCTAAAGCTAGAGAGAGAGATAATGCGGGGAGTGGGTTGTTCCAGTCATAACCTGCTCTGCACACAGTAATTGCTCAATAAATATGACTGAATGAATGATCTATGCATATTGATTGCACAGAGACCCAGAATGTGGGAAAAACCTGCATTAAGCTGTAAGCTCATTGTGGGCAAAGTTTTATTGTTTTATTGTACTCTTCCAAGTGCTTAATACAGCCATCCGCACACAGTAAGTGCTCAATAAATACCAGTGATTGACTGAAAATTGATAAGCAATGCTGTGAAAGTAGCAGCAAAAATCAGGGAGGGGGAAGGAAGAGAGAGGGAGAGAGAGAGAGAGAGAAAAAAAAAGCATCTCTCAGTAAGTTTACTTCTGCCCAGACAAGCATGATTAAGAGAAAAAGGTGCTTCATTTCTCCCCAGATCAAATAATGATACTTCCTGAGGACCAAGCACTATAGTAAGCGTTTGGGAGAGGACAACAAAAGCCAGATTTGTATTTCCAGCCTTCAAAGTGCTCTCCAGCTGACAGTTCTCCTCTCCACTAGTCCTCCTTCATTCCATAACTTTCTTTTTCAAACGCACAGAAATATCATACCCAAGTTGGGGAAGGAGTCCAGCTCTCTGGGGATCAGAAGCAACCAATAGCAACCGCTCAAGAATTAGTTCAGAACCGTTCGATCCTGCTGTTGGATGAAGCCACATCTGCTCTCGACACTGAAAGTGAAGAGGTCAGGAGGATTTGCTGGAAGGGTGCGGGTGTTCAGGATTCTAAATTTGCCTCCAAGGACCCAGGATTTTAGAAGGGTTGTCGGATAGAGCCAGTGTCTGGGTGAATCTCTCTGCAATCCACCTGAACATATACAGCAACAGCACAGTGCGGTAGCAATGGTTCAATTGTTGGCTGGGGGAGGGGAAAAGAAGGAGAGACAGAGAGAGAGATGGAGAGAAACAGATACAGAGAGACACAGAGGGAGACACAGAGAGAGAGGCAGGCAGAGACACAGAGATAGAGGTGGATAGACAGAGAGATGTATATGGAGAGAAAGAGATGGAATGCCCAAGGAAGCAACTGTGTACTGGTTATTATTAATAGTATTTATGAAGTACTTACTAGGTGTTAAGCATTATGCTAAGCACTGAGGTAGATATAAGTTCATCAAGTCAGACACAGTCCCTGTCCCACAAAGGGCTCACTTGTGGGGCCAGAAAGAGGCCAGGGTCCAGAGGAGCCCAAAGTGGATGATGGTTCCAGAAAGGAGGGGGCAAAGGAAATCCCCCCAGCTCTGGAACGATCTGCAGCCAGGATTGCTGCCCCATTCCTCCCTACTTTGGTCCTCTACTAGCTTGGCCACGTAGGCCTCAGAATCAGCAAAAGTGTGCTTTATGCACTTGCCTATGCTCACAACCCTCTATCGAGGTCACATCTGAAGAGTTTCCAGGGCTCTACCAATCTCAGCTATGGGAGGGAGAGTCAAGCAGAGGCCTATCCGTTCCATTCCTAGCTTGGGCAGTGGCTAGCGAGTGGAAGGCAATCTATTACAAGTCAAAACTCACCCAGGCTGGGCAGCAGCGTCATGGGAGAGACTCAAGGATGGAGACTCGAGTTTACTACGCAGAATACGGCAATGGTAAACCACTTTCGTATTTTTACCAAGAAAACTCTACGGATATATTACCAGAACGACTGCAGATGGAGAGCAGGGCATTCTGGGACAGATGTGTCTGTGGTGTCGCTATGGCTCGGAAATGACTCGACGGCATAAGACAAGTACTCACAACACTCCAGCAGGCATCATTCAGAGTTTCATAAAAAAAAAAAAAATGATTCAGGACCCACTGAAACTCTAGGAATGAACATGGACATAGCTTTTGCTCTGCTATTTCAAGTAAGACCAGAGGAATGTCAGTTTTGCTCCAATCTGGAAGGACAATATTCTAGCAGGCTCTCATTACTGTAATGGCAGGGAGTTGTGTTAGTATCCCAGATTATCAATCAGTCAGGGCTGTTTACTGTGTTCAGAACACTGTTCTAAGCGCTTGGGGGAATACAACAATCCTTAACAAGACACAATCCTTAACCCTAAGGAGTTTATTTTCTATTTGGAAGACAGACAATATCTGTTAGAAGCAGCATGACAGTGGAAAGAGCATGGTGGTGGATTCTAATCCTCTTAACAGCTGTGTGACTTTGGATAAGTCACTTATCTTCTCTGTGCCTCAGTTACCTCGTCTGTAAAAGGGGGATTAAGACTGTGAGCCCCATGTGGGACAACCTGATAACCTTGTGTCTACCCTAGCACTTAGAAGAGTGCTTGTCACATAGTAAGCGCTTAACAAATCCCATCATTATTAATATCTAGACAGTGAAGGCCTTCTTGCTCCCCGGTGCCCACTTTAGAATACAAAAATGAAGTCTCATGAATTCAAACAGATGTCATTTCTCCCAGATGCACTGAGACCCCAAGTCTGGGAAGCAGAGTAAAGAAACGACATGGAATCTGCAAGAGGTTTCATTGAGTGATCCCTACAGTGAGAGATAACCCATTGCCCACATTGGGAATCAGCATAATTTAGTGAAATCAGCACAGGCCTGGGAGTCAGAGGACCTAGGTTCTGATCCTGGCTCCACCACCTGCCTCCTATAAGTCACTTAACTTCCTTGATCCTCAGTTTCCTCATCTGTAAAATGGGGATGAAATACCTCTTCTCTCTCCCTCTTACCCTGAGAGCCCCACAGGAGACAGGGACTATATCTTACCTGATTATCTTGTATCTACCTCAGCACTTAGCCCAGTGCTTGGCACCTAGTAAGCACTTAAAACAGGGATAAAATACCTGTTCTCCCTCCCCTTCACACTGAGACCCCCATGTGAGACAGGGACCATGTCTAATCTGATTATCTTCTATCTACTCCAGCACTCAGCACACAGCCCTCAGCAAAGAGTCAGTCCTTAAATACCCCAATCATTATTACTGTACATCCCTGGAGATTCTCCAGCAACCCCTACAGGAGGCCCAGCGGGGTAGAACCTGGATCATGATCACTCACCGCTTGACAACCATGCAGAATGCTCATCTCGTAGCAGTTATTCAGAACTGCACGGTGGTGGAAGAGGGAATTCGCAGCCAGCTCCCGGAACAGGGCAGGCAGTATTTCACACTTGTAAATGCTCAAGTGGCGCAGTAAATGAAGTTGAAGTCTCCTATGCACTCCAGCATGACAGCCAGTTTGTATTTCATCTGACTCCCCGTTAATACAATCACGTACTTAGCACTCTCTCCACCACTCTAAGCAATAGCACTGGGTATCATTATACTAAAGAAGCACATGAAGATCTATTTTCCTCAAATTTCATTTTCAGTAGTTCCAAACAAACCAGGGAGGGGAACAGAGCCAGGAACTGAACTCTGCGCTGTTTTGGTGCGGGCAGGGAACATGTCTACCAACTCTGTTATATCATATTCTCCCAAGAGCTTAGTATAGTGTTCTGTACATAGAAAGTGCTCAGTAAATACCACTGACTGATTTATCTGTGAGTCACTAGATTTTTGGATTCCCTTTCAGGTGTTGAAATGTTATATATTCTGAAGACTCCAGACTGTAAATTTGTTATGGGCAAGGAATGTGTCTGTTTTATTGTTATATTGTACTCTCCCAAGCACTTAGTACAGTGCTCTGCACACAGTAAGTGCTCAGTATATACAATTGACTGACTGAAGCCTAGCAAAACTTCAAACCCCCACATAGCAGGTTCCCTCATCTGAAATGCAGACACTCTGCATCTGTTGAGTTTCCTTCACGATGGGTGACGGGTGAGGGTGACGAAGGAGTCTCCTTTCAGAGACAACAGGTGCTCCTTGGCCAGGAAATTCCAGAACCAAGGATCCATGTGGAAGGGCAGATGATGGAGTTAGTGATTTGGGTATTGCCACTCTCTCTCCTCCATGAGTTCAAACATCAAGGCAGTGAATACAACAGGTGAATTGAGGGACAGGAATGCAGCACAATGCAATGGGCATGAAAATTGTTTTAGGCACAGAGTGCACTTATGGCCCAAGGGACCACAGAATCCTGCCAGTGGTGACCCATAGAGCCAAGTCCCAGCAGGTGGTTGCCTCGGTAGCCACTGAGGTGTTTGCTGCTCACAGTGCAGGATGCTGGCTGGATGGGTCCACTTCTTGAAACACTCTGGGGGTATGAGCACTGGCTTGAGAGTCAAGGGATGTGGGTTCTAATCCTGGCTCTGCCACATGTCTGCTATGTGACCTTGGGTGAGTCATTTAACTGCTCTGGGCCTCAGTTACCTCAACTGTAAAATGGGGATAAGAGTGTGAGCCCTAATTGGGGCAGGGGCTGTGTCCAACCTGATTCACTTGTATCTACCTCGGTGCTTAGAACAGTGTTAGCACTATTAACAAGTATCATAATTAATTATTATTATCATTAAAATCCTGCCATGGTGGGCCATAGAACCAGCAGGTGGTTGCCTTGGCCATTAAGGTGTTTGCTGCCCACACTAACCAGCTACGATACAGGATGCTGGCTGGATGGGTCCACTTTTTGGAACTCCTTAGACTACTAATGGCATAGTCTCAGAGGCAAACCTGGAACTAGAACTCAGGTCTCATATTTCCCAAAGCCCCTTTCTGCTGACCCAAAGGTAGGGCTTCCTCATACGTTATACACCAGGGGTGCCAGGAGGAGCAGTGTGGCCTAGTGAAAGGACATGAGTTTGGGAGTCAGAGGATCAGGGTCCTAATCCCAGCTCCTCCACTTGTCTGCTATGTGACTTTGGGCAAGTCACTTAACTTCTTTGTGCCTCAGTTACCTCAACTGTAAAATGGGGATTAATACTGTGAGGTCTATATGGGACCTGGATAGTGTCCAACCTGATTAGCTTGTATTTACCCCAGCACTTAATACTGCCTGGCACATGGTAAGCGCTTAACCAATTCCATTACAAAAGCCTATGGGGGTGGACAAGGGGCAGGGTGGCGGGGGGGCAACCAAGCCTCAGGGACTGAAAAGTCACAAAACACATACTCAATATGGCCAAAACATTCTTTTAAAGAAATCTCCACTTCTTGGGGCCTCATGAATGAAGAATAGACTGTTCCATAGGAGGGTTTTTAGGCATATCAAATTTCCAAATCAACCAGCTTCTCCTGCAAGCATTCTATGTTCATATTTGAATGCAAAATAGACCAGAGTATTAATACTCAGTCTTAGAAGTGTTATTTGAAAAAAATGACAGACTGTGATAGCTTTTAGCAATCTAGTAGGTGGGATTGTTCATTTAGTTTCTCAAAGTCTAAAATTACACTGATTGAGTTAAAGTGGCTCTTTGGTCCTGGTTCTCACTTCAAAGGGCAGAGTTTGTTATTTCAAAAATGATCTAGATGAATTTTCAATCACTTCAGAAATTTTCCTAATACATAGGGACCTCATTCCACTACACTTGTGAAAAAAGCTCATTAAATAAAAATTAAATTTGAAAATAATGGAGAAGTAGCATGGCTTAGTGGATAGAGCATGGTCCTGGGAGTCAAGAGGAGCTGGGTTCTAATCCTGACAAGTCACTTAACTTCTCTGTGCCTCAATTACCTCATCTGTAAATTGAAGATTAACAATGAGAGCCCCATGTGGGCCATGGACTGTGTCCAACCTGTAATTATATCTTTAATTTACTTATTTATATTAATGTCTGTCTCTCCCTCTAAACTGTAAACTCGCTAAGGGCAGGGAATGTCTATTGTTATATTGTATTCTCCCAAGCACTTAGTACAGTGCTCTGGACACAGTAAGCACTCAATAAATATGATTGAATGAATGAATGACCTGATTACCTTGTATCTGCCCCAGTGCTTAGAACAGTGTCTAGCACATAGTAAGTCCTTAACAAATACTATTTAAAAAAAAAAGAATATTATTCTCTTATTCATTCTGCAGTGAAGGGAAATTTAAAATTAATCAGCACAGTGAAATGTACAAACTACCTGGTATCTGTAGCTAGATAGTCAATTCTCAGGATTGAACATCATATTCATATCATCAATACTTCGGGGAGAAGGCAAATCTGTTACCCCAATCTTAATCTCAGCCACTGTTCAGGCTATCCCTCACAGCGATTTCATGGTTAAAATGAAAAGAAGCAATCCTTTTTTTTTTTAGGAATATTCAATCCATAAATGCATTTACCAACTCTTTTTGCCTGTTTTCACCCGAATGCAAGATATTAATGGTATCTAAACTAAGAACGAGAAGCAGCTTGGTCTAGTGTCAGGAACACAAGCCTAGGAGACAGAAGTCCTGGGTTCTAATCACAGCTCCACTACTTAACTGCTGCGAGACCTTAGACAAGTCATTTAACTTCTCTGTGCCTTCATTTGCTCACCTTTAAAATAGAGATTCAATACTTGCTCTCCCTCCTCCCAGCCTGTGAGCCCCATGTGAGACAGCATTCAATGGCCAAGAATGCTTTCTCTCTTTTTTAAAAAAAATTGTATTTGTTAGGGACTGTATCTGATGTGATTCTCTTAAATCTACCCCAGCATTTTGTTCACTGCTTGGCAGATTAGTAATCACTAATATACCATTATCATCATCGCCATCATTAAGAATTTGGGATTATGTGACAATTTGAACCGTTTAGTAGAGCTAGCCCAGTAAACTTTCTGAAAAACTATGTCTATGGGTACGACTGGATGTGTGGAGACCCAGCTGCGCCGAGAATTAGGCTGAGAGTTGAACCGATTCCTGGCTGTGCAGATGTCCCTCATGCATTGTTCTCATGGGACATGGAGCGGTTAGCTAGCGGTATAGGCTGGTGGTGCCACAAGCTCTGCAGTTTGGATGCCGTTGAAAAATGCTTCACTGTGCAATCCTCAATGCTTCAGCATCCTCAACCTCAATGGATAATGAATGCTTGTCAGAAAAGCAGGTTTATCGGGTCAGTGACCAATGTGCCATACTGAATATCATGGAAGCAGCATGACCTAGTGGAGAAAGTTGGGCCTGGGAGCCGGAGGATCTGGGTTCTAATCCCGGCTCTCCCGATTGCCTGCCGTGTGACCTCGGGCAAAGAAGGTTCACTTCTTTGTACTTCGGTTTCCTAAACTGTAAAAGGGCGATTAAACACCTCTTCTCCCTCCTACTTAGACTGTGAATCCCCATGTGGGACAGGGACTGTGTCCAATCTGATTAATGTGTTTCTACCCCAGTGTTTAGAAGAGTGCTTGACACATAGTAAGCACCTAACAAATACCTTAAAGAATGGACTCAATGGCAATTCCAAGATAGAGGAGATGGAGGCGACGGAGAGGGAAAGACAAGACACTTCCCAACTGCATGGATTTAGAGTGTAGGAAAACATGTCTAGCCTCTTTGACTAAAGTAGAGGTTAAAATATTCATAATCAGAAAATCTCAATCACCAAGAATGCTGCTTTCTCTCTTTTTAAAAAAATTGTATTTGTTAGTCACTTACTATGTGCCAGGCATTGTACTAAGCACTGAGGTAAATACAAGAAATTCAGGTTGGACACAATCCCTGCCCTACATGAGGCTCACAGTCTTAATCCCCATTTTACAGATGAGGTAACTGAGGCACAGAGAAGTAAAGTGACTTGAAAGGTCACACAAGAGACAAGTGGTGGAGCTGGGATTAGAACGCAGGTGCTCTAACTCCCAGGCCCTTGTTCTTTACACTAGGCCATGGCACTTCTCTTCAACAAGTAAGACCCTGATTCTGAGAAGGGTCCCATTGCCCTCGCAGAATTTACGAAGTGAACGTATGCAGTTGACTTACCCGTCCCAGTGGCCCTCCATTTTAATTTCACCAAATCTCCTGCCACCCACCTACTATTGCCTTAGCTCAGCAACTGGCTGGCAGCCATCTTACTGCAGGAGATGCTCACTCCACCTTCAGTCTGGTGGAAGCCACTGTTCAGGCTATCCCTCACAGCGACAGTGAGCATTTCCAGCCAAGAATCCTCAAACCCATCACTCTATTTGTGGGCACATCTCAGGAAGCCAATTTTGCAGAAGAACACCTATTGGCATTCCCCCAGGGTATTTTTAAAATTATGCTGCATTACCACTTGTTTTTCCACTTTGAGGTCAGCTAGCAACACTCATATACCTGCGATTTCAGAGGCAAGTGATGGCATGCTTCGGCTTAACTGAAGGATTCCAAAAAGGTGAACTAAATCCCGGAATCCCTGGCAACCGTGGTATAGCTCAAGGGAGGAAGTGGGAATAACCTCACCCTGGGAGTGACCACCTGGAAACAGCTGTCCCATTATTTTTTTTTCTGGTAAATTTCCTGGAAATTTGCAAACACATAGGCCAAATGAATCAAGTACTGATGCGCTCTATTAACCCAGCAGGAATGACAATTAATTTCCAACCAATCAGCATCTGCTCTGTGGCTTCTCCACACCGAACAATGGAGAGTCCTGGAAGAGAGTGGCCCGAGGAGGTTGCATGGAAGGGAGGCAGCCATGGAGACATGCTGCCAATGCAAGTGGTCCCTAGTGCCAGCTGGATCCCTCTAGACTGTAAGCCCCCACAATGGGCATGAATTGTGTCTGTTTTATTTTTATTCTGTATGCTCCCAAGCGCTTAGTACAGTGCTCTGAACACAATAAGCTTTCAATAAATACAACTGACTGTTAGCAACTAAGTAGGGGGCCTGAGGAAAGGACACAAGAGTCTAGTTTCCTCAGCTAGATTTTACCTAACCACCCTGTCCACTTTCCCCAAAGTCTGATGGCCCTTGTCTGTTATTTGTAATAATTTTGATATTTGTTAAGGGCTTACTATGTGCCAGGTACTGTACTAAGCGCTGGGGTGAATCAAGCAAATCAGGTAGGACACAGTCCCTGTTCCACGTGGGGATCACGGTCTCTCTTCTGCTGCCTCTCCTGCCCCAACCCACGTCTACCTTCCCTCTACCAACCGGTCCACAACTCCTCCCCTCATCATTGGACAAGTCTTAGTGCAGTAAAACTCAGCTAATTACCTGAGCATGGCAAAATCTCTGCCCCAGGCTCTGGAATGTCTCCCTGCAATTCTTTCCTCTAAGTGTAAGCTTGCTCTCATTTTACGATTTTGCCCATCCTTGTATCTCTCCTCTAAAGAATGGAGTTCAGTGAGTGAATGGGTGGAGCCTGAGTGGGGCAATTTGAGAGAAAGGCCAACACCCTTCCCCCTCCCTAACCCCCACACAGAGAGGCATAGCCATATAAGTGCTTTCTTTAGAAAGCAAACAGGCTCCTGAGCCCCACCCTCCTCTATTACCTCCAACAGGGCTCCGTCACTGTAAGGTTCTTTGGCAAGCAAGTTTACTAATTTGGTAATCCAACAGTCAGTGCTTTCAGGGTAAACCGATTTTCCGAGGAGGGCACAAGGATAATGCCAAGGTTATGGGCTTCAGAGACAAGAAGCATGGTGGGGGTGTCACCTGTGAAGGGAAAGTTAGGTGGGGAGAGGACTGAGAAGGAATATGAAGAGTTTTTGACATATTGAGTTTGATGTGGGAACAGCATGGCCTAGTGGCAAGAGCACAGATCTAAGAGTCAAATTCAAATCCCAGCTCTGCCACTTGTCTGTCGGGTGATCTTGAGCAACTCATTTAATTTTCCTTTGCCTCAGTTCCCTCTTCTGAAAAATTAAGTAATAAAAAAAACTCTTCATCCTTCTAGACTGTAAGCCAAGTCCTGACACCAACCTGACCGCCTTGGATCTACCCCAGCACTCAGTACAGTGCGTGGCATATAGTAAGCGCTTACCGAATACCACTATTATTGATGAGCCAGTGCAACACCTCACCTGGAGGCAACAGGCAAAGTTAAATGGTGAGAGTGATGGAGATGGGGGAGTCAAAAATGTGCAAGTGGTAGTTGAAGCTCTGAGAACGATGAGCTCCCCAAGAAATGAGTATAAAATGAGAAGGGATTTCAGAAGAGAGCCACTTGGAAGAGGGTAGAGGTGGAAAGGAAAGATCAGACATGTGGAACACTGAAATGATTACATGATAATGTATGAATGTGAGATTTTGGTTTCAAGATCGGGGTGAAAAGAAAAATCTAGTGTAGATGGCACAGGAATTATACACCCAAAATCCTAATTTAAACAATTTCAATATGACCAAGGACATTTAGTATCAATGTTACCCTGCTTTGATTTAATCCACATACTGTTAGCAATGGCTTCAACTTCAAATCTTCTGGTAATCAAAAAGAATGACTATTATGGAATTTACTATGGAAGTATTTACTATGTGTCAAGCACTGTACTAAACGAAGGTGTAGAAACACATTAATGATTTTGGACACTGTCTTGGTCTTATGCAGGGGCCACAAAATAAGGGGTAAAGAGAGCAGGTATTTTATTCTCATTTTATATATGGGGCACCTGAGGCCCAGAGAGGCCACAGAGAGGCCACGGAGAGGCAGCGTGGCCCAGTCGAACCCTGCACATAGTAAGCGCTCAGATAACACTGATGGATTGACTGAAAAAGCATGGGACAGAGCCAGGAGACCTGAATTCTAGTTCTGGTTCAGCCATTAGCCCCGGTGATCTTGGGCAAGTCACTTGACATCAGTGCGTCAGTTTTCTTACCTGTAAAATGGGGATAAAACAATCTCCCTCACTCGGATGGTGAGCCCAGAGTGGGACAGCAACTGTGTCTCACCTGATTATCTTGTATCTTCCCCAGTGCTTCCCCAGTATAGGGTAAAACACACCCTCCACCTGTGCATCTAACCCCATCCTTTTGCATTTTAGCAAAACAATTTCCCCCTCCCTTCTTCCTTCAATTGCTCAAGGTCACACGACAGGCCAATAGGAGAAGCAGCGTGGCTCAGTGGAAAGAGCATGGGCTTCGGAGTCAGGGCTCATGAGTTCGAATCCCAGCTCTGCCACTTGTCGGCTGCGTGACTGTGGGCAAGTCACTTCACTTCTCTGGGCCTCAGTTCCCTCATCTGTAAAATGGGGATTAAGACTGTGAGCCCCACGTGGGACAACCTGATTCCCTTGTCTACCCCAGCGCTTAGAACAGTGCTCGACACATAGTAAGCGCTTAACAAATACCAACATTATTATTATTATTATGTCTGAGTCTCCTGACTTTCAGACCTTTGGTCTTTCTTTCAACTATGCCACACTGCCTCCCAATACCCACCTGGAAATGTGTTCGTTTGTTCTTTCAAAAATTTCAATCTCCATCTATAATGAGTACCTAAACATGAAATGATTAACCTTTTGCTCACCTGACATTGGATTAAGATGAAGGGGGGAAAAGAGTTGCATTTATGCTACTGGATCATCACTGGAATATCTAAAGTGGAGACTACTAATTATCTCAGTGTTTACCAAACACAACTAATTTTAGAGGGGAAAATATACCCAGACCATGCACTTCCCTTCATGGGAAAAGGGTTTTTCCTCTGTCCATCTCATGGCTCAATCGATCGTATTTATTGAGTGCTTATACTGTACAGTGCACTGTACTAAGCGTATGGGAGACTGAAATAACAATTGGTAGACACATTCCCTGCCCACAGTGAGCTTATAGTCTAGAGGGTTCGGTGCCAGGTAAACAGCTGAGGGGAATGGGAATCAGGGAAAAAGTTCTGTTCCCATTCCTCCAGGCTCAAGGAAAGGTAGAAACGGAAACTGCGGAGCCCTCTTCTCCCCTACAGGCACAGGCCCCAGCCCAGAGGGGAGAATCAGGCTGAAAATTGGGTAAACCAGTAAACCGTGTGTCCCGGATTGCACAATTCTATTCTTTTCACTTTCTTATTTCCCACAAACTGAAAATTGGAACAACTTTTTCCATGTGTTCATGCCAACCCTTTTGGATTGGTCCCAAAGCCGTGCTCGTCGAATGGCTTTTTAAGCATCTTAACCCAGTGCCAATGTCAGATTTTTAGCCCTGTTGCCAATTGTCTAAGCGCACAGTTTTTCCCAAGTTACCCTGGCCCCATTGATTCTCAGTGTACTGATCTGGGATAGCATTATGCCTAAGGGGTGCATTTGTCAAGCTGCCAGATAAGAGTCAGGGTCAGATTTGATTTCCTAAAAGGTGTTCCACGGCTGTTACAGAAAAAAGCAATAAAACAATAATGACAACCATTAGTGACACCAGTAAATAAAAATTGGCTCCAGGAGAGAAGATGGTTAGAGTAGCAAAAAGGAGTTAGTGAATCATGGAAAAATTCCTAAACAGGAAGCATTCATTCTTTTCATCATGAATGAGGTCCTAAGTGCCCAGAGAGCAAAAATCACTGAGGTTTTCCTCAGACTTGTATCAGCATCTGCAGAGCTGCTGGGACAAGCCTCAGACATTCAGCGTGCAAGAAAACCCCAACCTAGGCTCCCATGCACACTCAATCGGCTTTTCAACAGATCCGAACAAGGAAACTCTCAGAACACGGTAGAGGCCTTTGTACAAAATAGATGCTTTAGTAAAACTACAGTGGATGATAAGGAAGAACCATAAATTCTACCTCTCTTGTTGAGGACATACCCTGGGCGGGAGGTGGGGAAAACCCAAAATATGAACCTAGATCATTTCACCCTGAAAGAGCAATTCAACATTTAAAATGAGCTGGTCCAGCTTACATCATCAGCCACAAAACCAATTCCCCTCACAGACACACACACACACAGTTTTGGTCTTGACAAGAGGTCATAAGAGTCCAACCACTCTTTGACCGGGCCATGTTGAGGAAAACCCCCTAAGGCAACAAGCGTAGATTGCTTCACAATGGAAAACTATTGTGCAATACTCTGGACTCAGTATAAGCACAGTAAATATCAATCAATGGAATTTATTGAGCTCTTATTCATTCAATAGTATTTATTGAGCGCTTACTATGTGCAGAGCACTGTACTAAGCCCTTGGAATGTACAAATCGGTAACAGATAGAGACAATCCCTGCCCTTTGACGGGCTTATAGTCTAATCGGGGGAGACGGACAGACAAGAACAATGGCAATAAACAGAATCGAGGGGAAGAGCATCTCATTAAAACAATAGCAAATAAATAGAATCAGGGTGATGTACATCTCATTAACAAAATAAATAGGGTAATGAAGATATATACAGTTGAGCGGATGAGTACAGTGCTGAGGGGATGGGATGGGAGAGGGGGAGGAAAAGAGGGAAAGGGGGGAGAAGAGGGTTTAGCTACGGAGAGGTGAAGGGAGGGTAGAGGGAGCAGAGGGAAAAGGGGAGCTCAGTCTGGGAAGACCTCTTGGAGGAGGTAAGCTTTAAGTAGGGTTTTGAAGAGGGGAAGAGAATTAGTTTGGCGGAGGTGAGCAGGGAGGGCGTTCCAGGACCGCGGGAGGACGTGGTCCAGGGGTCGACGGCGGGATAGGCGAGAACGGGGGACGGTGAGGAGGTGGGCGACAGAGGAGCGGAGCGTGCAGGGTGGGCAGTTGAAAGAGAGAAGGGAGGAGAGGTAGGAGGGGGCAAGGTGATGGAGATCCTTGAAGCCTAGAGTGAGAGTCAGACCAGTGTATTAAGCATAGGGAGGGTATAACACAGTTGGAAGACAGGATCCCTCTCACAAGGAATTTACATGGCTGATGGACTCCTTAGGCAGTCATCCCCAGCCTTTATCAGATTAAGTAGTTTATGAGGGACTATAATGAAATCACCCTATCCTGCCCACATTCTTGAACATTCACAAAGCTGTTCAAACCAACTGTTCAGTCCCACAGCCCTGCTGCTTGAATGACAAGCCTGTATCAATGAGAGGAAACACCACTTGCCAAAAAGAAATGTTTCCTCAACAAAAATGAGAGATAGACTGAACCTCACATCAGACTCACACACATCACAGTGGATTCAGTGGATTCTGAATTGTCGATCCTTAGTTCTACCATAGATTGCTGTGTGCCTCAAATAAACTCCTGAACACCACTGGAGCCCTATTTCTCCATCAATGATAGGATGCGAAAGTGATTGAGTACTGTACAATATATTTATATAATAATAATAATGGCTTTTGTTCATTTTTAATGGTATTCGTTAAGTGCTTACTATGTGTCGAGCACTTTTGTAAGCGCAGGGGTATATACACGATAATCAGGTTGGACACAGGGAGCTCCCAGTCTAAAGTGGAGGGTAAATAGGTATTGGATCTATACTGTGAGCTCTTTGTGGGCAGGGAATGTGTCTAGCAACTGTCATATTGTACTCTCCCAAGCTGTTAGTACAGTGCTCAATAAATACGAATGATTGAATTGGATCCCCATTTTACAGATGAGGAAACTGAGGCTCCTAGAATAATAATGGCATTTGAAAATTGCTTCCTCTGTGCAGGCACTGTACTATAGTGCTGGAATGGGTATATGCAAATCTGGTTGGACACAGTCCCTATCCCACATGGGGTTTACAATCTTAATCCCCATTTTCCAAATGAGGGAACTGAGGCACAGAGAAGTGACTTGCCCAAGGTCACACAGCAGACAAATGG
This sequence comes from Ornithorhynchus anatinus, assembly GCF_004115215.2. Taxonomy (NCBI): domain Eukaryota; kingdom Metazoa; phylum Chordata; class Mammalia; order Monotremata; family Ornithorhynchidae; genus Ornithorhynchus; species Ornithorhynchus anatinus. Next base: position 60,033,117 of record NC_041735.1, on the reverse strand, counting down.
CAGAGCCGGAATCAGAACCCAGTTCCTCCTGACTCCCAGGCCTGTGCTCTATCCACTAGAGCACGCTGCTTTAAGTGACTTGACCAATGACACACCGAGAAGACAATTGGCAGGTCTGAGATCAGATCGTGACTGCCAGGCCTGAACTCTTTCCACTGGGCCATGCCCTCACCCTAAAAGGACTTGAAGGGAATTGTCATACATTCCTCTATGGATGCCAGTGCTCTTTACTTGAGATTTAAGAAGTGAAGGGCTTGAGATCAAAGTCAGTATTATAACCTGCCTGGATACAGAAAGTTATTTCATAAACTATGTTTAGCCTCTTTTCTAGATAGAACATTTTCTGTCTCCATTCTTCTCTCAGCAAACTTTAAATTCTGCTTACCACATTCTTCTTTGAATCACCTTTACCCTGTCTTCAAAAACAAAATCCTTTGCCGCATAAAACAATGAATCATTACCCCTGGGGAGGATATCAGCCTCAAGTTCTGGAAGATTTAATGCCCTAATAGTAAATTGCATTTTAAAGCTATAGCATTTATTCAGTTTTTACTAAATGCCAAGCACTGTTGACAAAAAAGACCCTTGTACCTGGGCCTTAAGGGAGCTTCCAGTCTAAAAGGTAGAGAAAGCAGTTATTTTATCCTCATTTTACAGATGAGAAAATGAAGCCCAGAGAGATTAAATGACCTACCCAAGGTCACACAGCAGGTCAGTGACAGAACTAACATTCGAACCCAGGCTAACTAACTCCTATCTTATGCTCTTTCCACTAGGGCTCGCTGTCCGAAACTTCTAAGATAGATTTCAGTTATTCATTTTGCCTGCAAAGAGCTAACAAGAGGCAGGGGTTCTGAGAGGTGGACTTTCCAGGAACAAAGATACCAGTGGCCACACCCCTTCTCAAAAAACCACCAGTGGTTGCCCATCCACCTCTATATCAAACAAAAACACCTCACCATTGGCTTTAAAACACTCCATCACCTCGTCCCTCCTACCTCATCTCACTTTGCTCCTTCTACTGCCCAGGCCACATACTTCGCTCCTCTACTACTAACCTTCTCACTGTGCCCTGATCTCGCCTGCCTAGCTGCTGACCTCTGGCCCACGTCCTTCCTCTGTCCTGGAATGTCCTCCCTCCTCAAATCCAACAGACAATTACTTGCCCCGCCTTCAAAGCCTATTGAAGCCGCATCTCTCCCTTCTACATCACCTGACTTGCTCCCTTTGCTCTTCCCTGCTCTCCACCTCCTAGCCCAACAACACTTCAGTATATATCTGTAATTTCATTTCTCTGTATTGATATCTGACTCACCCACTCTAGACTGTAAGCTCACTGGGGGTAGGGAATGTCACTGTTTATTGTTGTATTGTACTTTCCCAAGCACTTAGTAGAGAAGGGGTGGAGAAATAGCGTGGCTCAGTGGAAAGAGCACGGGCTTTGGAGTCAGGGCTCATGAGTTCGAATCCCAGCTCTGCCACTTGTCGGCTGTGTGACTGTGGGCAAGTCACTTAACTTCTCTGTGCCTCAGTTCCCTCATCTGTAAAATGGGGATTAAGACTGTGAGCCCCACGTGGGACAACCTGATTCCCCTATGTCTACCCCAGCGCTTAGAACAGTGCTCGGCACATAGTAAGCGCTTAACAAATACCAACATTATTATTATTATTATTTAACCTGATTCCCCTATGTCTACCCCAGCGCTTAGAACAGTGCTCGGCACATAGTAAGCGCTTAACAAATACCAACATTATTATTATTATTAGAGTGCTCTGCAAAAAGTGCTTAATAAATACGATTGAATGGGAGACATTCATGTAATGTCCAGGCAGGAGCCTGCGAGTCAGAAGGAACTGGATTCTATTCCCGGCTCTGCCACGTATATGCTCTGTAACCTTGGGCAAGTCACAACTTCGCTGAGCTTCAATTCCCTCATCTGTAAAATGGTGATTAAGAGTGTGAGCCCTATGTGGGACAGGGACTGGGTCCAACCTGATTAGCTTTTATCTACCCCCATGCTAAGAACAGTGTTTGGCACATAGTAAGTGCTTAACAATTACCATAATCATTATTAAAGATTATGGCAGGACAGAGCCACCGACAGAGTAGACCCAGAGAAAACAATTCCTCCCAGATCCTTCCCCAGCTGTGAACAGGGCCAGCCCCACTCAACTCCTTCCCCAGTGGAGGCCAGGGCAGATTTTATGGGTCTTTCCTGGGAACTGCCCCCAGTGAGGCAGGGGCCTGCCCTAGCCACAGGAGAAGGGCCCCAGAAACCCCAGACTGCTGGAGAGGGGCCAAAGTACCCCACTGCCAGCTAGCCCTTGTCTGGCTCTAGCCGCTGGGATGAGGAGGCCACAGACGACTGCCCTGCTCCAAGAACTGCAGGAAATTGGGAGAGAAAGCTATCAGGCTACCTTGCTCCCCAGAATTGCCCTGTTGGTAAGGTACTTCTTGTTACTTTCCTAAAATATCTGGACAAGAACAATAATAATCTGAGCTGTCTAAAGTATGAAACTGATAATTAGTTGCCTATGTGCCTCAAACTCAGTCTCCTCTGAAAAGGAGAAACCATCTTGGTCACTGGTGGAAAGCTCTCAGAACCAAAGGTAAGGGCAAGAACTGTAAAACAGACAATGATTCCTGATTCTCTTCTTACTTCACAAGGCAGAAAATGAGATCACTGATGTGAAAGTGTTTAGGAAAAATAAAAGTGCTGCATGAAAAAATGAGGTAGTATTATCAGAGCTCTCATTTAAGGAATTACCTCAGAAGAAGGTGGGATTGTGAAAACATCCAAGTAACCACTCTTTTTTATTAGCTCAGTAACTGAAAAACCAATACAGGTTTATAGGTGGTAATCTTATATTAAATGAACAATATTAAAGAGAGAATACAGTGAGAGCCATCTCTTCAGAGAAAATTTTATGCTCAATTTCACCCCTAACATTACAGAATAATTGTGGAGATACTATTTCTTAGGGCCTCATATCAAACTGGGGATATATACTATAAATACAAGAGAAAATATTGAATTAAGCTCTCCTTCTAAATTTCAGACATGCTAAAGTAACCTATTAGGCCTGAGTTGGCCACCACCCATTTAGTGAACTTAAAAAGGTACAAAATAGAATTCTTTCTTCAATCACTCACATAGAAGCTTGTGGCATCACAGCAACTCTGCCTCTCAAGAAGTCACCTCAGTTCTCCCCCTTCTCTCCCAGGAAAATTTCTTCCTTCTGTCTGGGTTACCACACCTGCAGCCACCCAAGTTCAACGAGAGGAAAGAACATAGCTCAAGTTACCTTAGTTCTCAGCTAAGTAAGCAAACGATCTCTACAAGATTGACTCCCAGCCCCTGGAGGCCTAATGAGGAGACCATAGGAAAGAAAATTGCACCTGATCTCAACTGAAAACTTCATCCTAGCTGAATACTTGTTATATTGAAAGCTTGAGATCAATGCTTTTTGCTTTTTTTTCTCACTCAGGACATCTTATTTTATAGCAAATCAGGGCTAACACCTGCTGACCTTATCCATGGCAGCAAATTAATGCTGACAATTTGACTCCATGTCCCTCCCCAACAAAAGAGCAGCTAGGCTGGTTTGCCCATGTGATTGGGTGGTTTCAGGGGCAAATTAAACCATGAGTTTAGCTCAGCTGGAGAGCAACTTAGTTCTATTAGTTCTTAGTTCTATATAACTTGATTCCATTTAGTTGCCATTGTTCTTACGAGATGTTCTTCCCCTTGACTCTATTTATTGCCATTGTTCTCGTCTGTCCGTCTCCCCCGATTAGACTGTAAGCCCGTCAAAGGGCAGGGACTGTCTCTATCTGTTGCCGACTTGTTCATTCCAAGTGCTTAGTACAGTGCTCTGCACATAGTAAGTGCTCAATAAATATTATTGAATGAATGAACTCTATGCTTTCAGTCTGGTTTGGGCTGTCTCTTCCTGCTTGAGGAAGCCACTGATGTACTAGAGCTTGTCTGCTTGGGCTCAGTTGACAGACAAGTCAGTGGTCCAGTTGTGAGGAAACTCCTGGAATGGATTTCTGGCCTGCTGGGTTCATTCATTCATTCACTAGTATTTATTGAGTGCTTACTATGTGCAGAGCACTGTACTAAGCGCTTGGAATGTACAATTCGGCAACAGATAGAGACAATCCCTGCCCATTGATAGGCTTACAGTCTAACCAGGGAAGACAGACGGACAAAAACAAGACAACTTAATCACAATAAATAGAATCAAGGAGATGTACACCTCATTAACAAAAATAAATAAGGTAATAAAAATATATACAAATGAGCACAGTGCTGCGGGGAGGGGAAGGAAGATGGGGAGGAGCAGAGGGAAAGGGAGGAAAGGGGGCTTTAAGTGAGGGGAGGTGAAGAGGGAGCAGAGAGGGAGCAGAGGGAGCAGAGGGAAAAGGGGAGGCTCAGTCTGGGAAGGCCTCTTGGGGGAGGTGAGCTCTCAGGAGGGCTTTGAAGAGGGGAAGAGAGTTAGTATGGTGGAGGTGAGGAGGGAGGGCATTCCAAGACGGTGGTAGGATGTGGGCCAGAGGTCGACGGCAGGATAGGCGTGAACGGGGGACGGTGAGGAGGTGGGTGGCAGAGGAGCGGAGCGTGCGGGGTGAGCAGTAGAAAGAAGGGAGGAGAAGTGGGAGCAGGCAAGGTGAGGGAGAGCCTTGAAGCCCAGAGTGAGAAGTTTTTGTTTCGTGCGGAGGTTGATAGGCAACCACTGGAGGTTTTTAAGGAGGGGAGTGACATGCCCAGAGCGTTTCTGCAGGAAGATGATCCAGGCAGCGGAATGAAGAACAGACTGGAGCAGGGAGAGACAGGGGGACGGGAGATCAGAGAGAAGGCTGACACAATAATCCAGTCGGGATATTATGAGCTTGTACAAGTAAGATAGCCATTTGGATGGAGAGGAAAGGGTGGATCTCGGCGATATTTTAAAGGTGAGACCGGCAGGTCTTGGTGATGGATTGGATGTGTGGGGTTCACTCTAGGGCCATTGGCAGGGTCAGTGGGGCTGTTGCTTTTTTAAGGTAAACTGGCTTAAGTTCTCAGGTTCCATTTTGGCATTGTCTCCTCAGTTCACTCTGGGATCTTGGTGGAAGGGGGTGAAAACTGGAGGAAGAGGTGTGTGGCAAGTAGGTTTCTTGTCTTGGGTGTGAGTGGTATCTAAGGTCTAGTGGGTAGGGCACAGGCCTGGAAGTCAGAAGCACCTGGGTTCTAATCCGGGCTCTGCCACTTGTCTGCTGTGCGTTCCTGTGTCTCTGTGTCTCGATTACCTCAACTGTAAAATGGGGATTATGACTGTGAGCCCCATGTGGGACTGGAACTGTGTCCAACCAGGTTATCTTGTATCGATCCCAGTGCTAGGTACAGTGCCTGGCACATAGTGATTAACAAATACCATAATTATTATTAATGATTATTATTCTACATGCCTGAGTTTCATTTGTAAAAAAAGGAATTCAACATTTGTTTTCTCTCCCACTTAGAATGTTCATCCCATGTGGGACTGGAACTCTGTCTGATATGATTGTTTTGTGTCTACCCTAGTGCTTGGCACAGTCTTTTGCAAATTGTAAACACTTAAATTTTGATCACACAGAGTGTGATAACAAAAGGCTTCTTTGCAGAATTCTGAAGATGTTAGAGCATGTCTCCTGGAGGAGGAGGACTCCTGAACCCATCTCTTCCACCAGTCATTGTTCCCTTCTAGCAGGATGCTGTCAGCCACAGATGTCACTCCTAAGTCAGGGGACTTGATGACAAGAGCCGACTCTGGAAGGAGTCTGGGTGTATAAATCTAATATTATCAGATAGAGAGGTGTCTGGGGTCCTTTCCATGCTATAATTCAAGGAATAAATCACCATAAATGTCTTCGCACCAGAAACTCCAGGCAGTGACCCCAGCAAGGCCCCGGGAGAAATATCAAGTACAAGAAGAAGAGAGTTCATTTCACTCTTCACAGCATGCCGCCTTCAGGAACTGTTTGCTCAGTATACTAAGAAGCTCCTTCACTGTTTAGAGAAGGGTTTTTTCTATTTACCTCGGTACTTCTTGGTTTCTTATTTTAGCATCTGACCTAGAGGGTGGAAGAAATAATAACTGTGGTGTTTGTCGAGTGCTACGGTATATGTCAGATAATTAGGTCGGACATTGTCCCTGTTCCACACGGGGCTTGTGGTCTAAAATAGAGGGAGAAAAGGTAGTTCATATCCATTTTGCAGATGAGGTAACTGGGACACAGAGAAGTGAAGTGACTTGCCCAAAGTCACGCAGCAACTAAGTGGTGGAGTCTGAAGTAGAATCCTTTGTCTCCCAGGCCCAAGCTCTTTCCACTAGACCATTCTGGAGTGGGGGTTGAGATTCCCACTGAGACATTGCTTTTTTGTGTGCAAACATGATGCTCAACAGATGGGTCACCTAGGATTCATGAGGGAAAATTGGTGACATTCAGGAGAGGGGGTAGGAAGGCTATCACAGTTCCAGATACGTTAGCTACTGGTTATTCCTTTCTCTGGCACTGTTTCTAGGAAGAAAACCCTAAGGCATATGGGGCTTACTAGTGGCCTTGCCAAGGTGGTTGCCATATTAAGTCTGTGTGCTATCATGCAAAGGCCATGATTTTTCTGTCCTTGACTTTCAATATTCTACCCGTCTAGGGACTTGAGAAGCAGCATAGCCTAGCAGAAAGATCACGGGCCTGGGAGTCAGAGGGCCTGGGTTCTAATCCCAGCTCTGCCATGTGCCTACTATGTGATCTTGAGCAAGTCATTTCACTTATCTGTGACTCAGTTGAATAGGGATTCAATACCTGTTTTCCCTCCTACTTAAACATGTGGGATCTGATTATCTTGTATTTACTCCAGTGCTCAGTGCTTGGCACGTTGTGAGTGCTTTACAAAAAGTATTATTATCATTATTTCTATTTTTCCTGGCTCCTTCCCCAATTTCCTTTACTTGCCTGGCAGCCCCTAAGCAAGCTTCTCTTTAACAATACTCAGTGTATCTCTATGGCTGGTAGTTTTGGTGTTTGTCATGCACTTGCTATATAATAATGTTGGTATTTGTTAAGCACTTACTATGTGCAGATCACTGTTCTAAGCACTGGGGTAGATTTACAGGGTAATCAGGTTATCCTATATGAGGGTCACAGTCTTCATCCCCATTTTACAGATGAGGTAACTGAGGCCCAGAGAAGTTAAGTGACTTGTCCACAGTCACACAGCTGACAAGTGGCAGAGCCGGTATGCAAACCCATGACCTCTAACTCCCAAGCCTGTGCTCTGTCCACTGAGCCACGCTGCTTCTCTAAAGAAGGTTATCCACGCTGCTATATGCCAAACACTGTATTAAGCCCTGGGATAATATAATCAGGTTGGACGCAGTCCCTGTCCCAGTTGGGGCTCACAGTATAAGGGGGAGGCAGAATCCCCATTTTACTGATGAGGAAACTGAGGCACAGTAAAATCTTAGATTGTGACGCGCCCCCCCCTCCCCCAACAAGGGACATGGACCATGTCTAATTCCCACCTATGTATTTTCACCCAGTGCTTAAGAACCATGCTCTGCACACAGTAAGCACTTAATAAATTCTGTCACTACTACTAAATCAAACGACTTGCTCAAAATCACACAGCAGACAAGTGGTGGAGCCAGAATTAGAACCCAGATCTCTTGACTCCCAGATGCATGAAGTTTCAACTCAGTCACATTTTACTGATTAGTAAACTCCTTGAGGGTAGGGATGTTGCCTATCTCTGCCATACTTAGTATACCACTTTGCATGCAGTAAGTGCTCAATAGATGCTATCAACCTACAAAGAATATGGTTTCTGTGGGTTATGCTCATTTGGGCGGGGAACATGTCAGCTAATTCTGTTTTATTCTCCCAAGTGCTTAGGACAGTGCTCAGCACGTAGTAAGCGCTCAATAAATGCCATTGATTGATTATGCTTCTAGTCTGCCGCTTCTGCCTCTGAGCTGCCCTCGGGACACTACCCAGAAAGATCCATCTGTTTGGAAGGGTTCAAGTGAAGCTGTGCCTGAAAGCTGAACCATATGATTTCCTGAAGTCTTTCTCAACTGTGATTCTGTGCATTTGCCGCTACTTCATGCCTGACCTGAACTCAGTGCCGTAAACTTATTTGGCTATGTTCCTGGTACTTTTATTGATGGTTCCAGAACACTCTGAACTTTCCTTCCAAGAAGCCTCAAGAATAAAGCTCACGGCATGCCCGAGGATGGGTGGGTGGGTGAGTTTGGGGTGAAGAATGTGGTGTTTCCTTTCCCTGCTGAGGTTCTGTAAAGAAGCAAGGTCAGGATAAGGGGAGAGAGAAAGGGTGGACCAGAAACGTGGCAGACAGAGCTTTTGACAGTCATCTCCATCATACTTCATGTTTCTATGGCTCTCGTCTGCCTTTCCCCAGGCCTAAGATGGACCGGGAAGCTCCGTGAAGTATGCAGTCAGCTGAAAGGGTCACTTTGAATGCCACCCTCTACCTTTATCCAACTCCCAACATAGGTCTGGAGAGAAAAATAGGAAAGTCTTGGAACAGCTGGAGGCTAACACTGAATTTGGAAACTCACTCCTTAAAGGCAGTCCCCAAGTTCTCTGCAGATAAGAACGGAATTCAGAAACCTTCAACAAAATTTTTAGATGCAATAGAGCAGTTAAGTTCTATCTCTGAAGCAGAAGGGACTATAAAGCCTTCGTACTGCTCTGGAAGTGAGCTCAGACAATCTCACTTCTCATCTCCCTCTCCACCTTACTCCAGAAGTCTCCAAGAAGGAGTTCCAGCTCCCAGGGGAACTTCAAAAGGGGGAGAAAATGACCCTTAAGGCTACTCAGCTGAGCTGCCCTTCCTGGGCTCCCATAGCGTTTACAGCTCCAGGAGGCTTTTCCTCTGTTTGTGACATGGTGTGACTTGGACCAGAAGGGAGGTAAGGAGGAGAGAAGGGATAGTAAGAACTTTCAAAATAGCATTTATAGGAAGTAGATTAGCAATATTACCCTCTCTCAGACTTTTTAAAGTTTTTAAACGAAGAGGATGACAAATGAAAATACAGAACAGGGTGTAAGGGTAAGAATGCTTTGGTGAGGTCAGGCCAGATGGAATCGATGATCTGAAGCGACTCTAAGAAAGGGCTTCTAAAATCCAAGAGTTTACACATATGCCAGGACCTTAACTGTCATTCTCTCAAACCTCCAGCCCTTTGAAGTTTGTGGAGGATACCTTCCCTCTTTTAACTGAGTCCAGCCAATGCAAAACTCTAGTTTAAGCTTCCATGGCAATTTTCTCGGGCATTCAGAGAGTGAGGTTGTTTTAGAGCAGTTCTTATTTGATGATAATAACGAACAGTCTTTCACAGTAGAGTCAGAGTTAGCAAGTGGAGATCCACTAGACTGTAAGCACCTTGAGACTATGGATCAGATCTATGAATCTTACTGTATCTGATTTTCCCAAAGGCTTGGTACAATGTTCTGCACAAATTAAGTGCTCAGTAATACCACTGATTGATCAGAGATTTTGGGGGGCTGCTATTATCTGATAATCTGGCATAATATAATGGTTCAAACTTTTAAATTATTTAGAATTCCGTGAAAGCTAAAGCCATATGAAACCTGGTCTAAATAAGCTTCTTCCTAATGCCTCGAATGCTGATTTGGAAGCCACTTTGTCTATGCACAAGCATGGGATTTGGGGTTTTTAAATCTGCACGAATCATGTAAATCAAAGAAAAGCAGTACGGCCCAGTAGCAAGAGCACGGGTTTGGGAGTCAGAGGACCTGGGTTCTAATCCTAGCTCCGCCAGTAGTCTGCTGGGGTGTGACCCTGAGTAAGCCTCTTAATAACAATAATAACGTTGGCATTTGTTAGGTGCTTACTATGTGCCGAGCACTGTTCTAAGAGCTGGGGTGGATACGGGGTCATCAGGCTGTCCCAAGTGAGGCTCACAGTCTTACTCCCCATTTTACAGAGGAGGTAACTGAGGCATCGAAAAGTTAAGTCACCTGCCCCAGCTGACAGGTGGTGGAGGCGGGATTAGAACCCATGACCTCTGACTCCTAACCCCGTACTCTTTCTTCTGAGCCACGCTGCTTCTCTACTTCCCTGTGCTTCAGTTACCTCGTCCGCATAAGGGGGATTAAGGCTGTGAGCCCCACGTGGGACAACCTGATTACCTTGTACCTATCCCAGCATTTAGAACAGTGCTTGGCACATAATAAACAAATACCATCATTCTTAGTAGTAAGAGGCAGCGAGGAGAGATTAAAAACCTGACTTTAGCAATAGAATGTCAGCTCCTTGAGGGTGGGATCGTGTCTACCAACTGTACTGTACTCTCCCGAGCGTTGGAATGATGGTCTGCGAACAATAAGGGCTCACTGATCGATTGATTGATCGATTTATTGATTACCATTCTGGGTGTAGGGCTTTAAGAATGGGGCGAGACAGAAATTCATATACAGTAGTGCCATCTAAAGGTAACTGAGCTTGTCGCATACAGGAACGGGCCTGGAGGGCCTGGTGAGTTAGTCAAGTTGTGGTCATCAGGGTTGTGTGTGTGCCTGACTGAGTCCCCTGCTCCAGAACACACCCGATGCCTACCCCACGTCCTGTGGTCTAACGACCCCCACAAGATGAGAAGCTGAGGCAACCAACTCTGCCTTTTCCACCACCGCTTCCCTTTCCTGTTGGGGACTGACGACAAGGGTTCCCAGAGGTCTCATTAGTTTCGATTTGTCGTGATTCCAATTTTGATCTTTGCCGCCTGATGACTCCTGTGCAGGAGAGGTGATAGAGGAGAACTCTTCGATCAACCAAAATTCCATCTGAGCGGTAATCCCGCATGAAACTGGGAGAAGCTCTCTCCCCAGTAGTGTTTGAGTGCTTAGTGTTGCGAGCGCTCGGGAGAGTACAGTATGACACAGTTGGTAGACATGTTCCCTGCGCACAGCAAGCTTACAGTCTATAGGGACTGTAAATCCTGAAGTCCATCACTCTGAGAGAGACAAGGCAAAAAGAAACAAGTCTCCCCCTCCTAATCCCCTACATACAGGTGCGGGGGTGTTAGCTGCTATGGATTACCCCACTTTAGGTCAAGCGTTATTCATCCAGTTGAATTTATCGAGCACTTACTGTGTGCAGAGCACTGTACTCGGCAGTTGGGAGAGTACGCTATAACAATAAACACATTCCCTGCCTACGATGAGCTTTCAGTCTCGATCAGTGGTACTTATTGAGAGCTTACTGTGTGCACAACACTGTGCTGATCAGACCATCAGTGGTATTCATTGTATGCTTGTGTACAGAGCACTGTAATAAACACTTGGGAAATTACAGAACAATAGAGCTGGTAGATACAACCCACAGCCCACAAGGAGTCTATAGTCTATCGGCGGAGACCCAAGTTCTGATCCTACAGATTGGAACCATCATTAACCTCCAGGCTCATAACCAGAGCTTGAAATGGAAACAGGATTCCACAGCTCTGTTAATGGGACAGATAACATGGTGGTGTTCCCATTAGGGTGGTAAAACTGTACCATTTTATACTGGAGAATCTCGGTTGGAGGTGATTGGTTCTCTGTCTGGAATAGGAAAGGCATCAGATGCCTTTATGTCTGGTATTTTTGATTTTTTTTGGCACCCATCCTCCCTCTACTGTGCTTCCTGCCATTGAGTTCCATGCTCAGAAGTGGTGTCCACATTCAAAGGATTCTGGAAGGGAAACACACGGGCTCTGAAGAAAATAAGGGAGTCAGAACCCTCCGGGCCCCTCTAGAGAAATGTTCTACATCAATCAATCATATTTCTTTAGCACTTACAGAGTGCTTGGGAGAGTATAATACAACAATATATAGACCCAATCTTTTCCCACAATGAACTTCAAACTCTGTGTGTGATATCATTACATAATACTACATGCCTGGTATGATACATATAGTATATGGTGATTTCAGAAGCCACCCTAATTCATGTTGGAACAGACCTGTCTAGCTTCATTTTCACTCCAACCCAAAGGGACCGGCAAATAGCAAATTCATTCCTAATATTTGGATTTGATTTGAAGCCTCCAGTTCAGTTTTGTGGCCACTTGATCAGTCATTCAAACATACTTATTGAGCACTTATTGTGTGTAAAACACTGTAGTAAGTGCTTGGGAGAGTACAATACAATAACAATACAACAATAAACAGACACATTCCCTGCCACAGTGAGCTTACAGTCTAGAGGCGGGATGTCGGACATCAATAAAAATAAATTACAGATATATACATGCGTGTTTGGTACCCTAACTGCCCACCTGCACTATGGGAACTTCCAAGAAGTAACTCTGGGCAAGTGGAAAGGGACAGGGGCTGTAAGAAGTCTGAATTGCTCTGTCATCCAGGCAGTTATGTAGGTAATAGACTTCCTGGGGTAAGACTAAGGAAAGGGCTTTGCGGACTAAGCCCTCATTTCCTTTTCTCCCACTCCCTTCTATGTCACCCTGACTTGCTCCCTTTATTCACCCTTCCCAGACCTACAGCACTTATGTACATATCTGTAATTTATTTATATTAAGGTCTGTCTCCCCTCTAGACTGTAAGCTCATGTGGGCAGGGAGTATGTCTTATGTTGTGTTGCACTCTCCCAGGCACTTAGTACAATGTTCTGCACAGAGAAAGCACTCAATAAGTACAGTTGAGAGAAATACAACTGACTGAGCAAGAATCATGTCAACCTGCTCTATTGTACTTTCCCAAGTGCTTTGTTCAGTCCTCTGCACAGAGTAAGCCTTCAAAAAATGGTACGGATTGATTGGGAAGCTACTGGGGAGGTCAAATGTTCCCTGGACCCAGAAATGCTAACCTTTCCACCTACTGTTGTCCCAGCATACACTGGTGCAAGTACCAAGATTTGCTTTATGTGGATTCTGAGGCTTTCCCTATTTTTTTTTCCAAAAATACACTTGCCCTATAGACCCAACAGGGACAATGGATATGGTTGAGGGGCTCAAGAGGAAAAGTATTGCAAAGCATCACCTGACTTCTGTTTGCTTAGGGGTGAGAGTTCCATAACACAGTCGTATTTATTGAGTGCTTACTGGGTGGAGACCACTATACTAAGCACTTGGGGGAGTATAATACAACAGAGTTAGTAGACACATTCCCTGCCCACAACGAGCTTACAGTCTAGAAGGGGAGGTAGACATTAGTATAAATACATTTCAGCTATGGACATAAATTCTGTGGGGCTGAGGGAGGGGTGAATAAAGGGGCTTTTTATTATTCCCAAGCCTGGGCTCTTTCCACTAAGCCACACTGCTTCTCAGTGACATGGGCAAGAGGTCAGAGGTAAGATAGATGAGATTGAGATACAGTGAGTAGGTTGGCATTAAAGGAGTGAAATGGGCGGGCTGGACAAAAGAAATTCCCAGTTCCTTGATTTTCACCTCCAAAATGCCCCAGTTTTGAAAACTTCCCTAAACATCATTCCCCTGACCATCAAAAAGACTACCACCATGTCCCTTGGAAGGAGAAATAAGTAAATCCACCCACTCTCCCTTTCCCCATCCTCTGAATACTGGGTTGGAATACAATTGAAAGAGCATATTTATTCCCCTGATTTTTTTTTTCCTTTTTCCTCTCCCCAACCAAGAAAAAACTGGGAAAATTAAGTGAAAGCAGATTCCTGAACTAATACAGGCAGTCCTTGACTTAAGGCAGTAAACTCTTCCTCTAGTGGGCAGGGAATGTGACTGCTAGTTCTGTTGCATTCTCCCAAGTGCTTAGTACAGTGCTCTGCACATAACAAGCACTCAATAAATACCACTGATTGCTTGCTTAAGGCATTTTGAGTTAAGAAGCTCTGCACTTTCAATGTTTCTAAATTCATTGCCTGTTCCAGCTTTACGACATATTAGTTTTTGACCTAACGACACTAGTTTGCTTTATAGCACTGGTTCTGGGGATGTGTGTAGTGGGAGATGGGAAGGGGGAGACATATGGAAGCCACAGGGAAACAATTGTAGAAGGCGAGATGAGGCACAAAGAAGGCAGTAGGGTAGAGCAAAAGAGATAAGAGGAATGGAGCGAGAGTGTTACACGACAATAAAGGAGAGTTTTACTTGACAATAAATGTGGTGGTTGTTAAGTGCTTACTATGTGCCAAACACCGTACAAATTGCTGGGTTAAATAAAAGACAATCAGGAAGGACACAGTCCCTTTCCCACATGGGACTCACAGGCTAAGGAAGAGAGAACAGGTATGCAACCCTCTTTTACAGATGAGGAAATTGAGGCACAGAAAGGTGAAATGACTTTCCCCAAATCACACAGCAGGCAAGCAGTGGATCCGGGGTTAGAACTCAGGTCTCTGACTCCTAGGGCTGACCTCTTTCTACCAGTCACCAGGTGAGAACAACACATCTGTTTCACCGCCAGTGAAGAAAAGTTGGCCACCCTATCATGGAATCTTTCTGACTCGATTTAAATTTGTTGATGTCATCTCTGATTTGAGTAGGTAATATTTGAGGTAGTATCTGACCTCAGTTAAGGAGCCGATTCCTCCAACTGTAACACTGAAAATTAGTTCTGATTGACATTTCAATTTGAGAGGCAGTTTTCGGGAACAAATTGTGTTATAAAAACGAGGTCTGCGTAACATAGTCTAGTTTGACACTCGAAACACCGTACAGATCTGTGTAACCACCATGTTGTATAGAAAGCAAATTACGGTCAATAATCCCTAGGTGAGCTTTGTTGGATGAGGAGATGGAACATTCTTGGTTCTAAATTTTACCTTTTTTTGTTTGCTTTTGGGTTGTTGTGTTTTATAGTGGTTAAGCACTTACTATGCACCCGCACACTGTACTAAGGCTAGGATAGATAGAAGATAATTTAAGTTGGACACAGTCTATGTCCCACTGGAGGCTCACAGTCTAAGACAGAGGGAGAATTTACTCCTCATTTTATTGATGAGATTAACTGAGACACAGAGAAGCCAAGTGACTTGCCCAAGATCACATAGCAGGTAAGTGGCAGAATTTGGATTAGAACCCAGTTCTTCTGACTCCCAGGTCCATGTTCTTTTCCACTAGGCCACAGTTTGTTCTCGTGACAGAGGTGATGATTGTGTGGCAAGGATGAACTACGAATCTGCAATAAACACGACTGATTTGGCAGGGAAATAATGACTTTCATTGCTACTTTATTTTTTAGGCTCAAGGAGAAGATGCAGGAACATTTAGGCTGGGGGTTGGAGCCCTGAGTCCTGAGTTATATAATGCATGTTGAGTGTGCTGATTATTCACCACATTTTTACTTGCTCTGGGAGCATTTAATACCCTACTCTGAATGGCTTTTTGAAAGTCAATAGCATCCTAAAGCACACTGGTTTTCCCACGAGAAATCTTATGTAGCTAGTTAGGCATTTTACATACGTATATTTGCCCTGCAAATTTTGGAGTGGAAATGAGTGAGTCCATATGCGGGATGAAATTTCCCATAAGGCAAAGGGGTAGACCATCCCTAAAAGAGGGTTTTTATGTTGGGTGAGAACTAGTAATTGATGGAAGAACAAGGGTAATGGGAACAAATGCCAGGGGAACATAGTTGTACAATGAGGAAATTAAGTTAGTTCATCATAAAGTATACATACTATATTGAATTATACTCAATGAGTCAATTCGACCAGATTTTCTTGAGTCCTAAATGAGATGGACAGTGGGCCCAGAGCCTGGGGGGGGGAAAGGGGACAATAGTCCACTGGGAAAGGAGGATCTCTCTCTCTCTTTGTCTCTCTCTCTATATATATATTTCTCAATCTCTCTCTCTCTTTCTCTTACAGCCCGATCAAAAGGGAAAGGTCTACCTTTGTTATCACTGCAGGGTTCCCCAGCGGATTGGTTCATTTTGTACTAGAAATCATTAATTGGGCAAATCCTTTAAGAGGATTCTATAAAGGAGCGGTTGATAGGGCATCTCCTCCTCCTCTTCTGTCATCATACTTTCAATGACCAACTTGTCCGACATCCACCAGGGAACGGGACTGGGAAAGAGGGAGTAGAGACTTTTTCCCTGGAGCTCACCCCCAGGGCAGGGGCAGGGGTAGGGAGATAGCATTCCGGGTCCCCACAGGCCGGGCCCTTTCAGTGGGTCACTGAGAGCTGCCCCAGCCACTGCCTCACCCAGGACCATGGGATAGGTGGCAGCCAGGGAACTCCCAATGGGGAGCAGAGATGTGCAGAGGTCCGGCCTCCAGACCAGTGTCAGATGGTGTCATAGTAATGGATAGAACGTGAGGCTGGGATATTGATGCCCATCTACTTCTTTTGATGTCTATCTCCCGCCTTCTAGATTGTAAACCCAGTCTAAAATTGCTGAATTGTACTTTTCAAGTGCTTAGTACAATGCTCTGCACACAGCAAACACTCAATAAATACAATTGAATGAATGAATGACTCAAGAGGTCATGGGTTCTAATTCCGGCTCTCTAATCCTTGCCTGCTATGTGACCTGGGGCAAGTCGTCACTTCACTTCTCTGGGCCTCAGTTACCTAATCTGTAAAATGGAGATTGAGACTGTGAGCCCCAGGTGGGACAGGGACCATGTCCAACCCGGCCTGCTCGTATCCACCCCAGTGCTTAGTTCAGTGCCTGGCACATAGTAAGTGCTTAAAATGTTGGTATTTGTATTTGTTCATTCAATAGTATTTATTGAGTGCTTACTATGTGCAGAGCACTGTACTAAGCTCTGGGGTAGATACAGGGGAATGAGGTTGTCCCACGTGAAGCTCACAGTCTTCATCCCCATTTTGCAGATGAGGGAACTGAGGCCCAGAGAAGTGAAGTGACTTGCCCACAGTCACACAGCTGACAAGGGGCAGAGTCAGGATTCGAACCCATGACCTCGGACTCCCAAGCCCGGGCTCTTTCCACTGAGCCACGCTGCTTAACAAGTACTACAATTATCAGATGTCATTCACAGGGGAGGAGGTACCATGTTGGCTCATAGTTCAACCCCTTCAAGTCGAGATTGATGAAACGCCCAAATAAATTTGTAGTTCAATTAACCACCCTTTATCCAATTTCCACTCCCTGTCTAAGATACCCCTCGCCTTTTCTCGCCCCCAACTCCTACATTAGAACATGAAGATGCTGAGTCTCCAATTACAGTGTTTAATGATGAGGGCCAGGAGAGTATCTTTCTTCCTGAAAAAGTGAAGCTGGAACGTACCTATCCACTCACCCAATCGGAGCTTTGGTAGTTAAACAGAGGAAGTGCAGATCTACCATCTCCCGTTCTAAATGAATGAATTTCCCTACCCCATAGACTTAATGGAAGCTAAAAGGAATGAAATATGATGCATGGGACTTTTTAAATGTTTTTTATTCAGCCCTTGTGAAATCCTGATGATTCTTAAATCCTGCTTCATGTCTGTTGAGAAAGTAGGATAGACCATCGTTGATCAAAACTAATAATAATTATGGGATTTGGTAAATAGCTTGCTATGTGCCAGGCACTGCTCTGACCAATAAATCCATCGTTGGTATTTACCTACAGTTTACCGTAAACTCATCATGGGCAGGGAATATGTCTGCCAACTCTGTCATGCTGTACTCTTCCCAGTGCTTAGTTCAGTGCTCTTCACGTAGTAAGTACTCAAAAAATAGCATTGATGGTGATGTTTATGATGATGATGAATTCAGAGCACTGTAAAAGTGCTTGGGTAAGTAAGGTACAACAGAGTTGGTAGACGGGATCCCTGCCCACAAGGAGCTTACAGTCTATAGAGCATGGTGGTGACTTAGGTCAGGGATGCTGACAAACTTCACCTATTTAAACCTAATGTGAGCAAGTCAACTAATAATAATAATGACAGTATTTTTAAGGGCCAAGCACTGTGCTAACAGCAGGAGTAGGTACAAGATAATCAGGTCATTCCCAGTCCCTGACCCACACAGGGTTTAAGGTCTAAGGGAAAGGGGAAAACAGGTATTTAATACTCATTTTAAAGAGAAAAACGAGTCCCAGAGAAGTCAAGTGACTTACCCAAGGTCACACAGCAGGCCAGTGGGAGAGCTGAGATTAGAACCCAGGTGTCTCAGGACAGTGCTCTTTTTTGAGGCCACTCTGTTTCTACTTTATAGTAGCTCATGTTAACCAACAGAAAATGCATCCTAAACTTTCTCACCAAGTTTTTTTATTCATATTTATTTGTAGATGAGCAAAAGTGAGATGCTCTGTAGTCTTTGGTGAGTAAATAAACACTCTGCTTCACAATAAGCTTTAAACTCCTATAGGTTTGAGTAGTTTGTCATGTACACAGATTCCCTCCCTTTCTTTCTTCACCTCTGCCCTCATTTAGGACTCTCTACTTTTTCATGCACTGAAAATGAGCCTCTGAGGTAGAATTGCTCTAAGATCTCTTCGAAAAAATGGGGAAAATAAATCTTCTGCATTGAGGGAGGTTTCATCCACAACAGGCTGGAAGAAGATTCTCTTTGAAATAACTCTTTGCAAAATAAAATGATCTTTCACATGGATTAGGATCAAATGAATTCTATGAGCAGTTAAGTGCACCCTGCTCTTGAGTTTCCCAGCTGTTTTCTTTCAAACAGACTTCTTTCCGAGGGTGAGGGTCTGTCACCATCATTGGAAAGGAGATTTTATCTGACTCTTCCGGGAATTAAAAACTGCAGCCTTCAGTTGACCTGACGCTAAGGCAATCTCACTGCCTCGGGGCTTTAATACGATGGTATTAATTAAAATAATTCATTTTAATATGGTAAATTGCTGAATTTAAAAGTGTCTCATTTTGGAAGAGATGGAGCATTGCTCCCTAACTTTTTAGCAACTCGTGGTTCCCAAGAGGAACACCCACATTACCCTGCAAGAGTTTTAGGCTTTCCTTGAGATGTAGAACATGGGCCTGGGAGTTAGGAGGACCTGGGTTCTAATCCTGTATCCTCCACTTGTCTGCTGTGGGACCTTGGGCAAGTCACTTCATTTCTCTGGGCCTCAGTTACGTCATCTGGAGATTAAAGCTCTGAGTCCCATGTAAAACAGAAACTGTCCAACCTGATTAGCTTGTATCTACCCCAGTGCTTACAATAGGGCTTGACACGTAGTAAGCACTTACCAAGTACCATCATCCTCATCACTAAAGAATTTAGATCGAATCCAGAGAGGAATAAAAGCAATATCACCTGTGGTCTGGATGGAACAGTGGTCTGATCCACCATTTTGCCTCTCTTGGGAGTGGGGGGGGGGGGGGGTGTTGATCTTCAGCCTGGAAATGAGTGGTTATAGATAAGTATACCATCTAGCCTCCCTAACTTTTCCTTCTCTCCCTTAACTGTCACTACAACCCATTATAGACCTCTCATCCACAACTTGACCTAAACCTCTCTGGAACCTACTAATATGTTTGGCCTGCATAACTTGCTGCGATAATGATAACTGCTGAGTGAAAGGGTTTTCCTTTGTTAGTTTTGGAGCCTTAATGGAAAGAGCACAGGCTGGGGAATCAGGAGACCCGAGGTCTAGTCCCAGATCTGCCACTGGTCTGCTGTGTGTCCTTGAGCAAGTGACTTAACCTCTTTGGGCCTGTTTCCTCATCTGTTAAAATGGAGATAAGGTACCTGTGCTCTTAAGAAGGTGAATCCTGTGGAGTCAGGATCTATGTCCTATCTATTTATTATCTACCTCAATGCTTGGCACATAGTACGTGCTTAATAGGCACCTAGTGGATAGAGCATGGGCCTGGGAATCAGAGGTCACGGGTTCTTGTCCCTGCTCTGCCACTTGTCTGCTATGTGACCTTGGGCAAGTCACTTCACTTCTCTGGGCCTCAGTTACCTTATATGTAAAATGGGGATTAACTGTGAGCCCCATGTGCAACAGGGGACTTGATTTGCTTGTATCCACTCCAGTGCTTAGAACTGTGCTGGCACATAGTAAATGCTGAACAAATGCTACTATTATTATTACTGCTACTACTACTAAGAAATACCATCATTATCATTATTCTTATAATCTTCACTCCTCGGGGGGGACCCACTCACTGTGGTGTGAGATTTGTCAATCCACAATTTCCCTTGATGGTACCTTTGATGAATGTGTAAATGTGTCATATTGAGATAGCTAAACAGTGCCAGAAGAACTTGTTCTTGTGGATTACTGACTTTCCAACAATCATCTTATCTCCTGTGCTCTCTCTTTGGGAGGAAGGGATGCTTCCGGCAGAGGCCGGACAGTGCAAAGGCAGAGTGCTGGACCAGAGAACACAGTATTTCAAAAAAAGTAAGGTTCTCTGAGAGCCGGAAGAAGAGGAAGGGAGTGCACTGATGCTAAGCGTAAACTGCTCAGGTTTAATCATTTCAACTGCACTTGCTCATTGTGATAGGGATGCAACACCCCCACTAAGCTAGTCATGAGAAGATATCCATGCTCAACACACCCTCACCGGTTAGCACATGATATCTAGTGTCTAACTTTGTGAGTGTCTGGCGCCAGCATGTCTTGGGTACTGCCAGTTTCCTGAGCATTGGGAGGCAGCAGTAATGAGCATTGGATAGAGAGAAAATTTTTGTGTGAGAGGTGAAGAGGTGCAGAATCGGAAGGAGATCAGGATCTCCAGATTGAGGATCTCTGAGCTGTAACCCTGACGGCTGCTAACATTTCTCAGTGAGCTGTGAGTCTGGCCAATATAAAGTGCTTGGGGGCATCTGGAAAGTATCAACAAGGGCTGAAGACTAGCTTTCTTTTCTAGCCTCTTTAATCAGCAGTCTGACCTTTGAAATCTTCTCCCACTAACTCTATAAATGTGTCACCTTTGAACAGCTGAAGTGAGGGTACTCAGTGCTTGTCATATAGTAAGTGTTTAACAAATGTCATCATCATTATTATTATTACTCAGCGGCCGGCTAGACGATCACTCATTCATATTTATTGAGCACCTATGGCAGGCAGAGCACTGGACTAAGCAGTTGGAATAGTATAAGAGAGTTAATAGACAAGATCCTTGCCCTCAATCAGAGACAGACACTAAAATAAGTTAGAGGTAGGGAAAGCACCCCTCTCCCTCCCCTCAATCAATCATATTTATTGAGCACTTACTATGTTCAGGGCTCATCTTCTAGACTGTACGTTTGTTGTAGGCAGGGAAAGTATCTACCAACTCTGTTATATTGTACTCTTCCAAGTGCTTAGTACAGTGCTCTGCATACAGAAAGTACTCAGTAAAGATGATTGAAAATAAAATTGACGGAAACAATATAGTATAAAACAGTGTGACTGGGAGACAGAAAGACCTGGGTTCTAATCCCAGCTCTGCCACATGTCTGCTGTGTGACTTTAGGCAAGTCACTTAACTTCTCTGTGCCTCAGTGACCTCATCTGCAAAATGGGGATGAGTGTGAACTCCATGTGGGACATGGACTGTGTCCAACCTCATTAACTTATATCATCCCCAGCACTTAGAACAATGCTTGGCACATAGTAAGCACTAAAGTACCACGATCATTAGTAGATAAATACATAAATGCTAAGGCTTGGGGTATGAACACCAAGTGTTTGGGTGATGCTTAAGTGTTGATATGGTGGGGAGGTGAAGGATTAATCAGGGAAGACTTCCTGGAGAAGGTGTGATTTCAGAAGGACTTTGAAGCTGGGGAGAACAGTGGTCTGCCGAATGTTCAGGGAGAGGGAGTTCCAGGTTGAAGGGAGGTTGTGAGGAAGGGGTAAGAGGTGGGAGACACGATAAGACTCAAGGCATAGGCTGGTTTATTCATTCATTAGATTGTATTTATTGAGCGCTTCCTGTGTGGAGAGCACTGTACTCAGTGCTTGGGAGAGTACAATTCAACAATAAAAATTCTCTGCCCACAAAGAGCTTACAATAATAATAATGATGATGATGGTATTTGTTAAGCACTTACTATGTGCCAAGCACTGTTCTAAGTGCTGAAATAGATACGAGGTAATCAGGTTGTCTCACGTGGGGCTCACAGTTTTAATCCCCATTTTACGGATGAGGTCACTGAGGCAGAGAGAAGTGAAGTGACTTGCCCAAGGTCACACAGCAGACAAGTGGTGGAGACGAGATTGGAACCCACGTCCTCTGACCTCCAAGCCTGTGTTCTTGCCACTAAACCACGTTGCTTCTCACAAGAGTTACAGTCCAGAGGGAGTGGAGGTAGACATTTATTAAAAAAAAAAAATTAGTTACGTACAAAAGTGCTATGGGCCAGGAGGGGGGAAGGACAGAGGGAGCAAGTCAGGGTGATGCAGAAGAGAGTGGGAAAAGAGGAAGGAGGGGGCTTAGCCAGGAAGACCTCCTAGAAGAGATATGTCTTCAGTGAGGCTTTGAAGTGGGGGAAAGTAACTGTCTGTTGGATTTCAGGAGGGAGGGTGTTCCAGGCCAGAGGCAGGATGTGGGTGAGGGGTCGGCGGCGAGATAGGTGAGATGGAGGCCCAGTGAGAAAGTTAGCATTAGAGAAGCAGAGTGTGTGAGCTGGGTTGTAGTAGAAGAGAAATGAGCTGAGGTAGGAGGGAGCAAGGTAATGGAGCATTTTAAAGCCAACGTGAGGAGTTTTTCTTTGATGTGGTTTAAGAGGAGCAAAGTGTGCAAGCTGGGGTGTAGTGAGACCAGAGTGTGATCTGACTGAGTTCCTTAATAGTAATAAAAATAACTATGATATTTGTTAAGCGCTTACTATGTGCTAGGCACCATACTAAGTTCTGGGATGGATACAAGCAAATTGAGTTGGACACAGTCCCTGTCCCACCTGGTGCTCTCAGTCTCAATCCCCATTTTACAGATGATGTAACTGAGGCACAGAGAAATGAAGTAACTTGCCCAAGGCCAAACAGCAACAAGTAGCGGTGCCGGGACCAGACCCACGACCCTCTGACTCCCAGACCCATGCTCTACCCACTATGCCAAGCTGCTTCTCCTTAAAGCTAGAGATTGGGAGTTTCCATCTGTTGTGAAGGGGAAAGAGTAACCATTATTGGTGTTTTAGGAGTGGGAAGATGTGTGCAGAACAATTTTCTAGAAAAACAATCCGGGCAGCAGAGGGAAGAATGGACTGGAGCAGGAAGGTCAATGGAGAGGTTGATTGAGTAGTCAAGCTGGGATTCCAAATGCTCTGGACAGAGTAAGCACTCAATAAATACCGTTGATTGATGAATTGACACAACAAGTGTAGTGGCAGTTAGGAGGGGAATAGAGGGCTGGTTTCTTGAAATGTCAGGATTTGGCAACAGACTGAACATGGGGGTGATAGGAGTTGGATAATGCCAAGGATAGGTCTTAACGGACAGGGAGGATGATGGTGTTGTCTAACTGGGAAAGCAAACTATCCTCTTAAAAAGGACCATCTTTTAATAGTCATCCCCTCTCCCTTCCCCAGTCACCTTAGGCTTCAACTAAATTTTCAACTGTCACAAAAGTATATTTCAGAACTCTAAAAGTTCTGATCGGTGACATCTCAGGCCTGTTGTCGCTGGTCTAAGAGAAAGGGAAACCAGGTTCTGAATGTTACATATAACTTATCTGTGCTTCAGTTTCCTGAAGCAACTTGCCCAAAGTCACTCAAAGCAGACAAATGGCAGAGTCAGGATTAATAATAATAATGAGAAGCAGCGTTGCTCAGTGGAAAGAGCACGGGCTTGGGAGTCAGAGGTCATGAGTTCGAATTCCGGCTCTGTTACTTGTCAGTTGTATGACTGTGGGCAAGTCACTTAACTTCTCTGTGCCTCAGTTACCTCATCTGTAAAATGGGGATTAACTGTGAGCCTCACGTGGGACAACCTGATTACCCTGTATCTACCCCAGCGCTTAGAACAGTGCACTGCACATAGTAAGCGCTTAACAAATACCAAAATTATTATTATAATGATGATGATGGTATTTGTTAAGCGCTTACTATGTTTTAGGCATTGCACTAAGCGCTGGATGAATACAAGCAAATCAAGTTGGACACATTCCCTGTCCCCTGTTGGGCTCACAGCTTCAGTCCTCATTTTATAGAGGAGGTAACTGAGGCACAGAGAAGTGAAGTCACTTGCCCAAGGTCACACGTGGCAGAAACGTGGCAGAGCCGGGATTAGAACCTATGACCTTCTGACCCCCAGGTCCATGCTCTATTCACTACACCATGTTGCTTCATGGAAATAGCCAAAAGCTATTAAAACAGCTATTACATTTAATCGTATTATTTCTACTCCTTGGATTTCATATGTAACAACATACTTGCAAAGATCATAATTTATTCTTCTCTCCCTCCTCACTGCCAGATTTCCTGGATCTGCCCAGTGTAGGGATTCAATAAATACTGTTGAAGATGATGAAGACTTCTACCAGTAGTCTTAGCAGCAAATCTTTTAAACCACTCTTTAATTCTTCTGCCCACCCAGTTCTTTTCAAGTTGGGCTGATCAGACAAATGCCTTTCTATTTAAAAGGCTGCCCTGGAGATTACTCTGGGACAAAACTGCTCTCAAGTATTTTAGAAAGAGATCAGCAATAATCATAAAGTTTAGTTTAAATAGATTCGTAAACTGTGGAGACTTACTGATTCATTCAGCTGGTTTAAGACTGAGTGTATACTCCATCCCATCAAAGAGGGGGATAGGTTTCCTCTATCAGTGTTTAGAAACATTCTCAGCAAAGGAATGACAACAAGCCAGAAAGGCTTTTATAAAAATCAAATGTGAAAAACGTTGTTTTCTTGATCCTTTGCCAGTTTGTCAATTAGTCTCCATCAACTAATTCCACCTATGCTCAGAAGAGAATCCTAATAGGTAAATTGTTTCTACATACCAATGAGAGAGAAGCATTTAAGAGGAGAATGTTGTGTGGCTGAAGCTTTTTCTTTTCCAAGGAAACTAGCCTTGAATTTGATAACAAAGTTCTTTTAAATGTGTTTGTTGCGATGGAATTAATGCCCTCGATAAAGCTTCCAGGGGTTGAAGTTTGGACTTTGGGTTTGTCAGAAACCTATCTCCATGTAAGGACTGGATAATAGGGTCCAAATTTACAATTCACATCACTCGTGTTAATTGGGCCCTTTGGAAACTAAATAATATTTGTTAAGCATTTTTTGTATGCCAAGCACTGTGCTAAGTCAGGGTAGATACAGTTCAGTCAGATCAGACAGAGTCCCTGTCCCACATGGGGCTCAGAGTCTAAAGGGAAGGGAGAATATCCCTTCATTTGTCCATTTTTCAGATGAAGAAATTGAGGCGCAAAGAAGTCAAGGGAGTTGCCCAAGGTCATACAGCAGGCAAAAGGTAGACCTTGGATTAGAACCCAGGCCCCCGACTCCCAATCCTGTGCTCTTTCCAGTAGGCCATGAAATTAACCCTATCAGGCTCTCTGCATCCAGGCCAATCTAGGCTGCCAGTGTGTATCATTCACTATGCTTAATCAATCAGACCAACTCTACTGTATTGTTGACTCCACATGCCTAGTACAGTGCTCAGCCCACAGAAAGTGCTCAGTAAATAACACTGATCATTTATTGAGCCTTTACTTTGTGCAAATCACTGTACTAAGCTCTTGGGAGATTACAATAGTAGACATGATCCCGCCCTCAAGGATTTTACAATCTAGTTGGGGAGACACACACTGAAATGAAATAAATTATCAGTAGGGAGAAGCAATAGAGTAAACCCTGAATAGAATTACAAAGTGTGCATTTTCTGCACTTGGGGAACTCGACAGAAGGAGACAAGACCAGTTCAAGTATGAATAGATAGAAATCTGAGTGACAGAATCGTATAAATCCATGACCGCATCCTTAGACGTAGAAGCACATTACACAAGTACTGAGCGAGAAAGTCATCAAATCAAGGTTCCATCTCTTTCAGTGTCCTGCAGAAAGAACCTGCTAATTTCCTTTCCTCCTCTGGTGGAAATTTGAAAAACCTT
The DNA here is from genome assembly GCF_004115215.2 of Ornithorhynchus anatinus. Classification (NCBI taxonomy): domain Eukaryota; kingdom Metazoa; phylum Chordata; class Mammalia; order Monotremata; family Ornithorhynchidae; genus Ornithorhynchus; species Ornithorhynchus anatinus. Next base: position 60,007,168 of record NC_041735.1, on the reverse strand, counting down.
CAAATTTATGAACTTCCCTAAGGCATTACAAAGGAAATGGATTGAGCCCCAGCTTGCCTGGAGCTGGTGGCCAATCAATCCATTTTATTTATTGGACGCTTACTGCGTGAAGTGCACTGGATTAAGCATTTGTAAACTCATTGTGGGCAGGGAATGTGTCTACCAACTCTGTTGTATTGTACTCTTCAAAGTACTTGGTACCGTGGTCTGCACACAGTAAGTGCTCAAATACTACTGATATAATAACAATAATAATAATTGTATTTGTTAAGCATTTACTATGTGCCAAGCACTATTCTAACCACTGGCCAGGGGGGCGGGGGGCGGGGAGGGGGATACAAGATAATCAGATTGTCCCACGTGGGACTCACAGTCTTAATCCTCATTTTACAGACGAGGTAACTGAGGCACAGAGAAGTGAAGTGACTTGCCCAAAGTCACACATCTGACAAGTGGAGGAGCAGAGATTAGAACCCGTCACCTCTGACTCCCAAGCCTGTGCTCTTTCCATTGAGGCATGCTGCTTCTCTGATAATACTGAGAGAATACAGAAGAGTGAGTAGACATGACTGTTACAAGACCAACCCTGTTGTATTTTTCAAGTGCTTAGTACAGTGCTTTGGCACATAGTAAGCGCTTAACAAATACCATCACTAATATTGAATTTATAATTTAATGGGGAAAACAGACATTAAAATAAACTCCAGGTGACATTCCTTGAACTGAAGAGAAAATGTCGTGTTTCTGTTGGGGTTGAATTGGGTGCTTTGCCAAACTGAGAGCCCACAGAGTTCTCCTGGGTTCTGGCTCTGGAATTAAACTTTAACCTTTTGGGGTTTTTAATATTCTTTGGTGAAGAATATCTGAAAAGGCAGCATGGAGGAAGCGTTTTAATGGGCTTCTTGAAAAAAGACTTTCGAACTTCAGCTCAAAAATCACATTCATGGCTCAAATGTAAGTGAATTAACCACATGGACCACAGGGGTTTTAGCATTTTAGGGAATCTGCCCGGTAAAATAGGCTGGGTTACCGAGCCTCTGGCAGTTCAAGCTCCGGCTAGAGGAATCTTTAGGACAGCTCTGTAGGAGGAAACAGAGAAGCAGTATGATCCAGTGGAAAGAACATGGACCTGGGAGTCAGAGGACCTGAGTTCTAATCCCAGCTCCATCACTTGTCTACTGTGTAACCTTGGGCAAGTCACTTTGCTTCTCTGTGCCTCAGTTACAGCATCTATAAAATGGAGATTAAAGCTGGTGAGCTCCATGTGGGACAGGGGACTGTGTCCAACCTGATTAGCTTGCCGTGACTTAGTGGAAAGAGCATGGGCTTGGGAGTCAGAGGATGTGGGTTTCTTATCCCGGCTCCACCACTTGTCCGCTCTGTGACCTTGGGCAAGCCACTTAACTTCTCTTTCCCTGAGTTACCTCATCTGTAAAATGGGATTAAGACTGTGAGCCCCGAGTGGGACAACTTGATTACCTTTTATCTATCCCAGCACTTAAAACATTCCCTGGCACATAGTAAGCACTTAACAAATGCCATTTAAAAAAAAAATAGGACCAGACAGCCATCTCCACCTCTAGAGGATGATTTAGTCTGAGGGTAGGCAACATCATGTGGACCGCTGGGGTGCTCCATTCATTCATTCAATAGTATTTATTGAGCGCTTACTATGTGGAGAGCACTGTACTAAGGGCTTGGAATGTACAAATCAGTAACAGATAGAGACAGTCCCTGCCCTCTGACGGGCTTACAGTCTAATCGGGGGAGACAGAGAGACAAAAACAATAGCAATAAATAGAAGCAAGATAGCAATAAATAGAATCAAGATAGCAATAAATAGAATCAAGGCAATAAATAGAATAAGACAGAAACTGGTAATATTCTCCCACGTCAGTAACTGTCATCACCGCCACAACTAAACTGACCCTCTGGCCTAGTCAGTCCAGCCAGGAGGCAGTGTGGCCATACGAAAAGAGCACAGGCACAGGGAGTCTGTAAAAGGGGGATTCGATACCTGTACTCCCTCCCCCTTAGAGTGTGAGCCCTACATGGGACAGGGGACTGTGTTGGATCTGATTACCCTGTATCTACCTCAGGATTTATCTCATAGTAAATTCCACTCTTATTTTTACGACCTCAAGTATGGGCCCTCCCAAGCTGTCAGATCTCTCTCCTTGAGCACAAGGGAAAGTGGCCAGAAGCCACTTGGTTGTGTAGAAGAAAAACTTCAAGGACTCTGCACTGTGGTGGAGAGGGCACGTCTGAGACAAGTTTATTACTGCTAGCGCTTCTTCTAGCACTAGTAGAGAGAGGCGGTCGAGGAGCAGAGTTTCCTCTGCTAATCAAGGCCAGCTCAATACTGAGTTATCCAGAGCTTCTTTTATACAGTACAGCGTCTAAGAGTGCAGTACAGGAAAAACACATCAGGATAGGCAGCAGTAATTCCTTGGGGAGGGATTTTCCATCCAGATCCTACCTTGTTCCCGAGGTGATTAAACCCCACCCCACACCACTAAAAGAGTAGCTTCATCTTGTTTTTGGCTTCTCCTTTCAGAAGACCTAGAGAAGGAAGGGAAAATGGGCTGTGAACTTGCTTGCCTTGGCAACCAAGAGTACCCAGTGGCGACCAAGCAGGCCTAGAGCTGAAACCGCTTCGAGAGAAGGGGGGCAAATGCAGGACCTTGACTCCTGTGCTTCCAGAGTTGGAAGAGGAAAAATGTCAGGAGAGCAGGCAGAAATCTCTCATCGATGCAGCTCTTAGGCTATTCCGACGGTACGTTCTGGTTGGAAGTGTTTGGGCCCAGTCATCCCCGTGTGCTCTGCTCCTCTCCCACTCTTTCCATGTTTCCGCTGTGGCAGGGGGCCAGCTCTCCGGGAGAGGGAGGGCCTGGGAATATCCTCTCCTTTCAGGAAACCCCTCGTTGCTCGTGTCCTGCCCCACCCTACCTTCCGCTGGCAGCAGGAGCTATTCCGACCATCTGTGGCCCTGACCTCTGACCCCCGGCTCCCCTCTGCCCTGTCCCATCAGCCCCTCCCACTGCACAAACAGAAAGGCACCCTCCCTTCCCATAGGAGACAAATGGATACATTTAACTGGAGGAGAATAAAAGTGCCATCTACCCATGCCAAGCAGTGGGGAAATCCAACAGGCTCATGTTATAGGGAGTTTGGCTCTTGGATGTGGGGAGTGGGGAGGTCCATCCCCAGACAAGCCCAACCCCAAACCCTCTGCCAAACAGAAGTGACGACAAAACAGTATTAAAGCTTGAAAAATAAACACCCTTGTTAAAGAACAATATTTCCCATCCCGAGCATGTTCCTTGTTTAGCTTTTTCATTCTCTCCTTCTATTTCTCCTTCCTCTTTTCTATTCTGTTTTCGGCTTCTAGAATGAAGACCACAAGAGGAGATGAATTTCCCATTGAAGTGGCACTTACTAATAGGAAAGTTCTTGATCTGGGAAGTCCTTTTTGGTCCTTCTGCTACTGTAATTGGCCAGAACAGCAAGGAGAAAGGCAGATGGTTGGTGAAAGAAAAGGAAGATCAGGAAGATCGGGGGGTGAGAAGAGGTGGGTGGAAAAGGTAACTAATGGTCTGTGGGACCCCATTTTGGTGGGGCCAGAGTGGTGTCCTAGTTATTTTAAGATTGGGAAGTAGAGTCCCAGCAGGAGAGGGTTGGGGTGAGAGAAAAAGTATAAGTGGAGTCTTGTGGAAAGAGCGTTGGCTTTGGGAGTCAGAGGTCCTGGGTTCTAATCCTGGTTCTGTCATTTACCTGCTGTGTGACCTTGGGCAAATCACTAAACTTCTCTGTGCCTCAGTTCCCTCATTGGCAAAATAGAGGTTGAATTCAATTCAGTTCTCTCTCCTACTTAGACTGTGCTCAGTTTAGCGTTTGGCACCCGGTAAGCACTTAACAAATGCCACGATTATTATTACTATCATTATTATTGCTAATAATGTTAATAATAATAACAATAATAAAGTAATCCACAAGGCAGTGTAATAAGGAAAATGAGCAGAAGCCATAAGGTTTAGCAGAAAGAGCACAGGACTGAGAATCAGAAGTCACGGGTTTTCAAAGCTCTACCACTTGCCTGCCAAGTGACCTTGGGCAAATCACTTGACTTCTCTGTGCCTCATCTGTAGAATGGGGATTAAGTGCCTGCCCTCAGTTCCTCGTAGACTGTGAGCTTTATATGGGCCAGGGGCTATGTCTGATCTGATTGAATCTACCCCAGGGGCACACAGTAGGTACTTATCAAATATCACATTTAACCACAGAGTAGGAAGCCCCCAATCCCCTAGGGATCAGGGAAGTTAGCTGATCCTCCCAAGAGTGAGGAAGGAGATTACAAGGACCTGGCGAGAAGAGGAGAGAAGGAAGTAGGACAGGGGAGGGGAGGAAGTGAAGACTTTGGGAGCCATGGAGAGGATAATAATAATTATAATAATAACAATAATGATGGTATTTGTTAAGCATTTACTATGTGCCAAGCACTGTTGTAAGCACTGGGATAGATACAAGGTAATCAGGTTGTCCCACGTGGGGCTCAAAGTCTTAATCCCCATTTTACAGATGAGGTAACCAAGGCACAGAGAAGTGAGGTGATTTGCCCAAAGTCACATAGCTGACTAGTGACGGAGCCAGGATTAGAACCCCCGATCTCTGACTCCCAAGCCCGTGCTCTTTCCACTAAGCCATGCTGCTTAGCACTTACTATGTGCAGGGGACTGTTCTAAGCACTTGGGAGAGTATAGTGTATTACAGTAAATTGGCATGAGCTTATGATCTAGAGCCTGCTCCTGCCAGTGCTTAGTACAGTGCTTGGCACATAGTAAGCGCTTAACAAATGCCATCATCATCAGAGTATGAAATCCAATCAGTCAATGAGTGGTATTTATTAAGTGCTTACTATGTGCAGAGTTCTGTACTAAGTGCTAAGTACAGTGTAATGCACCCAGGAAGCGCTAAATAAATATGATTGAATGAATGAATACTTTAGGAACAAGCAGACCAGTTCCCTAACCATAACAAGCTTACAGTGTAGATGATCCAAGCATAGGGACTGTGTCTGCCCTGGTTATATCATATCTACCCTAGGGTTTAGTACAGTGAGTTTAGAGAAGCAGCATTGCTTAGTGGAAAGAGCACGGGCTTTGGAGTCAGAGGTCATGAGTTCGAATTCCGCTCTGCCACTTGTCAGCTGTGTGACTGTGGGCAAGTCACTTCACTTCTCTGTGCCTCAGTTACCTCATCTGTAAAATGGGGATTAAGACTGTGAGCCCCACATGGGACATCCTGATTCCCCTGTGTCTACCCCAGCGCTTAGAACAGTGCTCGGGACATAGTAAGCGTTTAACAAATACCAACATTATTATTATTATTACAGTGCCTGGCCAACAGTAAGCACTTAACAGAAACCAATATCATTATGTGTTCCATTGCCTTCTAGAAAATGGTCTCAACCGTCCGGACAGTTTGGAAGGACTGAGGCAAGACTCAGGAGCTACCAAAATTCAAACTCCTGGAAAAGCAGTCCCTGGAGCAAGAACACAGGATGACTGAAGGGTTAGAATAGGAGAGTAAGGAGGTGTAGAATGGCCAGAAGACAGACACCACACCAGAGAGGAGAGGAAAAGTGTTTTGGAAGATTCTTCTCTGGATAATGAAGAATTGACTGACATGAATTTCAAGCAATTTTCGAATCGGGTTAAAAATGCTTTAGACACACAAGAGACAGCGCTTAGAACAGTGCTTGGTGCATAGCAAGTGCTTAACAGATACCATCATTATTATTAGTGTAGTAGTATATAGAGGGTCATATTTAAAAGCACACAGTATGTACCATTAAGAAAGATTCATTGTAAATATTCAGTCATTGCAAAATGAGTGAAGACCGACTTGTCCAAGTACACTCAAGGATGCGCAATTTTGGCCGGCTAAAATATCCAGATCAGCTGCAGATTGTCAGAACTTGGTCCTTTCCCACACTGACAGTAATAGATCTTGCACAATTGCAATGAAAAATAACATCCAAGCCCATCTAAAGCGGTTATTGGCTTTCCTAAACAACAGAATAACCGAAATACAAATGGGGTTATTTTCTCCAGAAAGAGTGATTTACTTTATCATTCCCTCCTTCTTGTAATTAAAGTTGATGGTGTGTCTTTTTGCAGTGTTGGTGTTATACTGGCATCTAGTGGATACATGAATCTTCTCTTCTTTGAATCACGGAGCTCTGGAATTCAGTTTAACCCTGGTTTGTATTATGCCAGCCTTATCTTCTAATTCAAAAAATTCTATTAGCCAAAAAATTGTTAGGAAGTGTTGCCTAGGAATATGAAAAACTGCAATTGTGATGATTTCTTTATTAATCTATGGTATGTTTTGAGCACTCAATTTGTGTGGAACGCTACCCTAAGCGCTTGGGAGAGTGCAATACAACAGAGTTGGTAGCCCACAAGTTTACATTCTAGAGGACATTGGACAGCGTGGCTCAGTGGAAAGAGCACGGGTTTGGGAGTCAGAGGTCATGGGTTCAAATCCCGGCTCTGCCACTTGTCAGCTGTGTGACTGTGGGCGAGTCACTTCACTTCTCTGTGCCTCAGTTACCTCATCTGTAAAATGGGGACTAACTGTGAGCCTCACGTGGGACAACCTGATGACCCTGTATCTACCCCAGCGCTTAGAACAGTGCTCTGCACATAGTAAGCGCTTAACAAATACCAACATTATTATCAAGAGTCTAAAGGAGTACAGTATGAGTGCTAACGAGAGTGTTTTTCCAGAGTATGCTCTGATAGACTTCTATCAATCAAGCAGTAGTTGTGGGTAGGAAATGCGACTGTTGTTGTAGTGTAGTCTCCCAAATGCTTAGTACAGTGCTTTGCACACAAAGCGCTCAATGAATACGATTGAATGCATATGTGCTGAGCCCTGCACTTAGTGCTTGTGAGAGAACATGACCCTTACCCTCAAGAAACTTACAATCTAATATGTGAGAGGGACACTAAAATAAATTACATTTCACACAAAATTAAGAGTAAGAATATCAGTGCAACAGACACTCTCCCCCACCTTCAAAGCCTTATTGAAGGTCCATTTCCTCCAAGAGGCCTTCCCTGACTAAGCCCTCCTTTCCTCTTCTCCCACACCCTTCTGCATCACCTTGACTCACTCCATTCATTCATTCATTCAATAGTATTTATTGAGCACTTACTATGTGCAGAGCACTGTACTAAGTGTTTGGAAGGTACAGTACGGCAACAGATAGAGACAATCCCTGCCCAGTGACAGGCTCACAGTCTAATCGGGGGAGACAGACAGCAAAGCAAAACAGAACAAAACAAAAACAAGACATCATTATCAAGATAAATAGACTCAAGGGGATGTACACCTCATTAACAAAATAAATAGGGTAATAAATAATATATATAAATGAGCACAGTGCTGAGGGGAGGGGAAGGGGGGGAGGAGCAGAGGGTGGGAAGGATGGGAGGGGAAGGACAGCAGAGAGAAAGGAGGCTCAGCTGAAGGGAGGGGAAGGGGGAAGAGCAGAGGGTGGAGGGGGAGCAGAGGGAAAAGGGGGGCTCAGTCTGGGAAGGCCTCCTGGAGGAGGTGAGCTCTCAGGAGGGCTTTGAAGAGGGGAAGAGAGTTAGTATGGCAGACGTGAGGAGGGAGGGCATTCCAGGACAGCAGGAGGACGTTGGCCAGGGGTCAACAGAGGGATAGGCGAGAACCGGGGACGGTGAGGAGGTGGGCAGCAGAGGAGCGGAGCGTGCGGGGTGGGCGGTAGAAAGAGAGAAGGGAGGAGAGGTAGGAGGGGGCAAGGTGATGGAGAGCCTTGAAGCCTAGGGTGAGAAGTTTTTGTTTCGTGCAGAGGTTGACAGGCAACCACTGGAGGTTTTTGAGGAGGGGAGTGACAGGCCCAGAGCCTTTTTGTAGGAAGATGATCTGGGCAGCGGAATGAAGAATAGATTGGAGCGGGGAGAGACAGGAGGAAGGGAGATCGGAGAGAAGGCTGACACAATAATCCAGTCGGGATATTATGAGAGCGTGTACCAGCTTCATTCATCCCCAACTCCTAGCCCCACAGCTCTTATGTACATATCAGTAATTTATATTAATGTCTGTCTCCCCATCTAGACTGTAAGCTCATTGTAGGCAGGGAATGTGTGAAACTGAGATCAGTGCTTTGCCAAATGTGAAGCGGGAGGGAGAGCCAGGCAGAAGGGAGATGTGAGCAGGAAGTCTTTGGTGTGAGACAAAAATGAGACAGTAAGTTACCTTTAAAGGAATGAAGCATGTGAGCTGAAATGTAGTAAAAGAGGAACAAGGATGAGTGAGGGGGAAAGACAGCCGAACTGGTTGCTTTAAAACCACTGATCAAGAGTGTCTGCTTGGGTAGATGTTCAGTGATTGGTTGGTAAAATGTCTTTTTTACACAGGCTAAGTACAAATCGAGTTTTCTGGAAGAGTGAAATGTCAAATGAGTCATTCTTACACTGTGAGTGTATTGTATTTATCAACATAAGAAGTTCTCCAAATTAGTATGTGTTGGAAATGTGCAATTGCTTTTTGCATTCCACAATCTCTGTTTATTTCTCCTCACCAAAGTGATGATTAATACACAACAAATGGGGACAAAAATTATTCCTTAGATGGCATCTCTTCCAATTTTAACTACCTAATGCAAAATGGAAATAAGAAGTTAAAGAAGAGTGTCAGTGACTTCGCCAGCCCTTGATGACACTTGGAAAGAGCAAGGGACTCAGGAGACTTAGTCTAGTCTGACCCCTGTCTCCTAAAGATGGGGGAAATTTTGAAGTGTTGCGAGAAGATAGGCATGACACATCTCCTCTAAACTTCGGCCAGAGACAGGCCGGGGCATCGTAGACTCATTGGTCTGCCCCCTTGCTGGCCATCCAGGCCCAGGCTGCATGCGGGAACCCCCCGACTGGCCAGCCACCCCACACCCAGTCAACCGTCCACCTTTTTTGTGACTTCTGGCAAGTCACTTAACCTCTGCCTAGACCTCATTTTCCTATTCTGTAAAATGGGGAGAAGATACCTGCTCTTCCTCTCTATTAGATTTTGAGATAACAATAATTATTATAATTGTGGCATTTGTTAAGCGCTTACTATGTGCCAGGCAATGTACTAAGCACTAGGGTGGAAACAAGCAAATTGAGTTGGACACAGTCCCTGTTCCACGTGGGGTTCACAGTCTCAATCCCCATTTTAACAGATGAGATAACCAAGGCACAGAGACGTTAAATGACTTGCCCAAGGTCACACAGCAGACAAGTTGCCGAGCTGGGATTAGAACCCATGACCTTCTGACTCCCAGGCCCACGCTCTATCCACTACACCATTGCAGGGACTGTGTTCAATCTGATTACTTTGTATCTACCCCAGTGCTTAGCACACAGTAAGCTTTCAAGACTGCCATGATTTAATTGTTAAGAGGCGTTTCTCAGGGTGGAGACTCTTTTCTTAAGTATCACCACAACTGAAACTCTACTACCAAAAATCCCCTCTTTCCGCTCATTCACTTGGGAAATAGTAGGTGCTTTGGTGCTCTGGGATTAGCAGCACCTTTCCCTGCTCTGTAATATCAGAATTTGAAACTATTTTAGCAGAAAGAAAAAGAGCTTCTTCCTCCAGAATAATGCCTTAGTTTATGAGGGGCAAGCAAAGAGAGGATATCTGAACCTTTTAGGATTTAGAATTCTGACCCATCCAACTAAGCAATAAATATTTGAATATTTTCATTGCTAATGTATAACTTCTCCGATTACCCACTAAAATATAACCTCCTTGAGGGCAGGAATTTTGTGTACTAACTCATATTGCATTCTTCCAAGTGCTTTTTAGAGTGCTCTGCTTACAGGAAGTGTTCAAAACATACCACTGATTGATTTATTAGGTGAAAAGATTCTCCTTGTCAAAGTAAAAAGTAGTGATGTCTCAGACAGGGGCCCCATTGTCCTGTTGAAGCATCTTATATTTAACCTGATATGATTCTTGGAAACTCCATATATATTTATGAGCAACTGAGCTGTTTATATCAAAGTAATCCCTTTCTGCCACTCTGAACATCAGGACACAAATTTTGGTGCTTGCTTCATGCAAAGAATATTTTCCTCTTGTTTCTAAGCACAGTGTTAAGTTGAGAACTCTAGGTACTTCTCTGGAGTCCTATTGTTTGTAATCATTCTTCGTTTAGGAAAATACAATTGAGAAACTTGCTGCAGGACATTTAAATTATGTCCTGGAGATATGGTAATGTAATAAAGAGAATTCACAAGGAATAGCTGCAAAACTTGGTTATTTGCTGAGGAGAGAAGGGCATCTGTGGTTTGGATGAAAATGAGCAGGTTTTGTTGTTTAATAATAATAATAATGTTGGTATTTGTTAAGCGCTTACTATGTGCAGAGCACTGTTCTAAGCGCTGGGGGAGACACGGGGGAATCAGGTTGTCCCACATGGGGCTCACAATCTTAATCCCCATTTTACAGATGAGGTAATTGAGGCCCAGAGAAGTTAAGTGACTTGCCCACAGTCACACAGCTGACAAGTGGCAGAGCTGGGAGTCGAACTCATGACCTCTGACTCCAAAGCCCAGGCTCTTTCCACTGAGCCACACTGCTTCTTTAATACAGTGAGAATTTGTGCCTTTTTTTCTGAATTTTAGAGGTACATGAAACTTGTGGGTGGCCTGCCTTACTAATTAATGGTTTTTGGTACCCTTAAGGCTCTACGAAATACTATTTGCTTTTACAATTATCTTTTGTAAGACTTTGGTTATAAACACTACCGCTAGGCAAACTGAAGCAAAGAGTGGTTCATTCATTTATTCATTCATTCAATCATATTTATTGAGCTCTTACTGTGTGCAGAGCATTGTACTAAGCGCTTGGAAAGTACATTCAGCAATAAAGAGAGACCATCCCTACCCACGCAGGCTTACAGTTTAGAAGGGGGAAGACAGGCATCAAAACAAGTAAAACAGATATCAAGAGAAATTAATAGAATTATAGATATATATACATCAAATTAAGTAAACAGGCATCAATATAAATAAGTGGAATTATGGTTCTGGTTGAAAACACAGCTACTTAAAGTCTCTGATGCATTTTTCTTACATTGCTATACTTTCCCAAGCACTTAGTATAGTGCTCTGCAAACAGTAAATGCTCGATGAATGCCACGTTAATCGAATTGATGTTTACCATAGAGTCACTGAGCCTTGGCAGAATTCTATTAGCTGCAGTGATGCCTTCATTAGAGGTTCGGGAAGCCCTCAGCTAGACTGGTCCTGGTGCTAGAATGCCACTGGTGACATCCACAAATACCAGACACCCCAATGCCAACCTCTCCCAAGAGTCCCAGGCACAAGACTGTGTGGTATAAGACCAGACTACTGGGCAAATTACCTGGTACCACCATTTCACAGGTGCGTTACCATGTCAAAAGAGCGAGATGGGGGTCAGAAGACCTGGATTCTGTTCTCAGCTTCATCACCTGCCTGCTGTGGAACCAAACAAGCAATCATATTTACTGTGTACAGAGCATTGTACTAACTGTTTGGGAAAATAGAATATAACAGAATTGGTAGAGGTACTCTCTGAGACAAGGAGCTTACAGTGTAAAGGAGGCAAATCATTTCTCAGCTATACAATAATAATAGTTATTTTTATGGTATTTGTTAAGCGCTTACTATGTGCCAAGCATTGTTCCAAGCCCTGGAGCAGATACAAGGTTGTCCCAAGTGGGGGTCCCAGTCTTAATCCTCATCTTATAGATAAGGTAACTGAGGCAAAGAGAAGTTAAGCAGCTTGCCTGAGGTCACACAGGGACAAGTGGGGGAGCCAAGATTAGAATCCACGTCCTCTGATTTCCAGGCCCTTGCTCTTTCTACTAAGCCATGCTGCTTAATGCTCGTTGTGGGAAGGGAAGGTTGGCTAATTCTGTTTTATTAGGCTCTCCTTAGTGCTTAGGACAGTGCTCTGCACATAGTAAGCACTCAATAAGTACAATTGATTGGATATTATGGTATTTGTTAAGCACTTACTACATGTCAAATATTGTATTAAGCACTAGGGTACATTCAAGATACGCCTCTCAGGGTCACACCTGGAGAGTTTCCAGTACTCTACCAGTCTCGGCTATGGGAGGGAGAGTCAAGCAGAGGCATATCTCTTCCATTCCGAGCTTGGGCAGTGGCTAGTGAGTGGAAGGCCATCTGCTACAGGTCAAAACTCACCCACGCTGGGGAGCAGCATCATGAGAGAGAATCGTTCATTCAATAGTATTTATTGAGCGCTTACTATGTGCAGAGCACTGTACTAGGCACTTGGAATGTACAAATCGGCAACAGATAGAGACAGTCCCTGCCCATTGACGGGCTTACAGTCTAATCGATGGCGGAGACTCAAGTTTACTGAGAGGAAGGAGGCAATGGTAAACCACTTCCATCTTTTTACCAAGAAAAATGGATACACTACCAGAACAATTGCAAATGGAGAGTGGGCATTCAGGGAGAGATGTGTCCATGGTGTCACTATCGGTTGGAAATGACTCGACGGCGTAAGACAAGACATTCAAGGTGATCAGGTCAGACACAGTTCCTGCCCCTCATGGGACTCACATCTAAGAAGGAGGGAGAATGGACATGGAACATATTGTGTCTACCTACTCTGTTCTATTGTACCCTCCCCAGAGTTTAGTATAGTGCTCTGCACCCAGTAAACTCTCAATAAATATGATTAAATTATATCATCCTCATTATAGCACAACAAATACCACAATTCTTCTTATTATTATTTATATTATTATCATTTTAAAATTATAGTTATTATAACTCCCTCAAACGAGAGTGCTTAGTGTAATATCTTGGAACCTATGGGCATTTTACCTAGTTAAATTGATTTTTTAAGCTTCCCTGCAAATCTGGCTCCAGAGTATTTCATCCATATTACGACTGGAAATAATTTGATTATGCAAGATAGCCCCTGATGTATCACTTTCCTCAGTTTCACTATGCAGAAATTATGGATGCTGTTCTTATGACACTAGGAATATTTGCATCGGTGATGAACCGAGTCTGCCTTATGTCACTAGTTTTTAGAGAAATGAGCGATGGCCTTTTGGTGTTTGTTTCTAGCCCACCAATTCAAGTGAGAATGTTTCACTTGTGCCTGCTTAAGAACTCCTGAATCCCTTTGGTTCTAACTCACAATTATGCATTTCTCCTATGATTGCGGTGAGAGAATAAAGCCAGCTGGAAAAATAGTAAATATGGCAACACACTTTGGTAGGGTACTTCATGACTCAGATATCACGTGCTTCGCCTGAGGGGAGCATTGCAGGAATATTTGTGAGGTGATAAATCTTCAAGAAAATTTGGTTCCTCTTTTAAAGAAACAACTCATATTTATTTTTCACTTGTCCTGCGTCAATGATTTATGTCAGCAGGAAGTGTCCCAACAAATAAGTGCTGATCATTAACATTGCTGCCATTCTAGTAAATTTTTGCCTGACCCTGCTTCATCAGGCACTTTCTCTGCTGGACTGATCCGTTTGTATCGCTAGCTTATCAGGGTTAGCGGAAAAGGTGACACCCTATTATTTTTCTAGGTTTTTCTTTTCTCCTCCATCAGTATGAATGAATGCCTAAGTTGGATAAGTACACTGTTGGTTTTATTGCTGATGAGATGTGTTTATTTTTAGAAGACTCCCAATACGTAGTAATAATAATAATAATTATGGTATTTGTTAAGCACTTACTATGTGCCAGACATTGTACTAAAATGCTGGGGTAGATACAAGATAATCAGGTCCCACATGGGCCTCACTTCTAAGTAGGAGGGAGAACAAGTATTGAATCCCCATTTTGCAGATGCAGGAACTGAGGCACAGAAAACTTGAGCGAGTTGCCCAAGATCACTCAGCAGACAGGTTTGGGCAGAACAGGGAGGTGGCAGAGCCAGGACTAGAACCCAGGTCCCCTGACTCCTAGGTCTATGGTCTCTGCACTAGGCCACGCTTCTTGAAGGACTTGGAAAAGTATGAGTGGTAAACTAACAAAATCTTGGCTGGACAGCTGGAGTACCACTGGACTGAACTCTGTGGGGACCTAGAACTCCTTATTATTATTATTATCATCATCATTATTTGAGCTATTTGTTATGCACTTACTTTATGCTAAGCACTGGGGTAGATATAAAATAAAGTCAGACATAGTCTCTGTTCCATATAGGGCTCCCAATCTAAGTAAGAGGGAGAACAGATATGGAATGCTTGTTTTACAAATGAGGAAACTCAGGGCCAGAGAAGTTAAATGACTTGCTCCGTAGGTCACCCAGCAGTCAAGTGGCAGAGCTGGGATTAGAATCCAGGAACTCGTACTCCCAGGCCCATGCTTCTTCTGCTAGGCCACGCTGCTTTCTGCAGCATTGAGCAAACTTTAATCTTCCTTTGAGGAGAAAACAGGTAGAAGGTTTGGGCACAGGTTAAAAACCGCCCAAGCTTCACCTTAAATATGTTTTGGCCTCCTATTTGAGTTGCTCCTCTTTAATCAGTAGCTGGACAAAAGATGCTCTGTGTGTGTGTGTGTGTGTGTGTGTGTATCTCCCATAAAGGTTTCTTTTCTTTAATGGTATTTGTTAAGTGCTTCTTGTGTGCCAGGCACTATACTACATGCTGGGGTCGATACAGATAATCGGGTTGGTCACAATTCTCTGACCCACACAGGGCTCACAGTTTTAACCATTTTACAGATGAAGGAACTGAGGCACAGAGAAGTTAAGTGACTTACCCAAGGTCACACAGGAGACAAGTTCCATATCCAGGATTAGAATACAGGCCCATGTTCTTTCTATTAGGCCAAGCTTCTTCTCTGTGTGCTTCAGACAAGTAAAAGCACACTCCACACCAAATAGTAATACATAACCAAACAAACATGCATCATTTAAAAAAAAGAAACTTGCATCGTTTCCTCCAACAAAGCTGTGCTTGTGCCTCTCTGGATCCCGGGGGCCTGTCCTGGAGCCCTAGAACTCTTGGGGAGAGGCCGGCTGGCACCTTACAGTCTGATGCAGGGTCACAGGGGGACAGACAGCATCAAAATCAGTCAGGAACACCAGAGTCCGATCGTTTGCGTGTTCCACTGTGAACAGAAGCAGCCTGAAGTGGTGGATAGAGCACAGGCCTGGAAGTCAGAAGGACTTAGGTTCAGGTCCCGGCTCTGCCACTTGTCTGCTGTGTGCCCTTGAACAACTCTGTGCCTCAGTTACCTCATCTGTAAAATGGGGATTAAAGCTCTGAGCTCCATGTGGGACAGGGACTGTGTCCAACCTGATTAGCTTGTATCTACCCCAGAGCATAGAACAGACCTTAACAAATGCCACCATCAACTTCATCATCAGAAAAGGTATTGGAGCATCCACTCTTCAATCTCCACCCCCTTCCATCCTTCCTCATCTCTGATTTCCCGAGAGAAGGGCTGATCTGGCACTTTTGTATGGTATTTATTAAGTGCTTATTATGTGTCAAACATTGGTCTGAATGTTGGGCTAGATGCAAGTGAATTAGGTTGGACACAGTCCCTGTCCCTCATAGGGCTCACAGTGCAAGTAGGAAGGAAAATTGAGTCACAGAGAAGTTAAGTGACTTGCCCAAGGTCACACAGCAAGCATTTGGCAGATCCGGGATTAGAACCCAGGCTCTTTGACTCCCAGCTCTGTGCTCTTTCCACTAGACCACATTGCATCTGGGGAGAAGCTAGTTTTCAGTGGGGTGTTGTTCAAATCTCAGGTTATAATGCTTTGACTTATAATATTCTTATATGTTTAGCACTTGGATTTGCACCCTTAATTCATTCATTCAATCGTATTTATTGAGCACTTACTGCCTGCAGAGCACTGTACTAAGCACTTGGGAAATACAATTCGTCAGCAGAGACAATCCCTACCCAACAACGGGCTCACAGTCTAGACAGGGTAGACAGACAACAAAACAAAACAAGTAGACAGGCATCACTACCATCAAAATAGATTAATAGAACCAAAGGTAAATGCACATCATACTCACCCCACCTTCAACTCCACAGCACTTGTGTACATTTCTGTACTTTCAAAGCCTTTTCAAGATCACATCTCATTTAAAACGCCTTCCCCAATTAAGCCCTCTTTTCCCTAGCTCCCTCTCCCTTCTGCGTTTTCTATGCACAAGGATCTGACCTTTGGGCATTTGATGTTCGTCCCACCCTCAGCCCCACAGCACTTTTGTATATATCTATAAATTATACATTATAAATTACTTTTATTAATTTCTACTTTCACCTACAGATTGTAAACTCATTGTATACAGGAAGCATGTCTTCTAACTTTGCATAGTACTCTCCCAAGCACTTAGTATACAGTGCTCTATGCACTGTAAGCACTCAATAAATACCACTGATGATGATCTCTATTAATTGATTTATATTACTGTCTGTCTCCCCTTATGACTGAAGCTCCTTGTGGGCAGGGAACGTGTCTACGAACTCTATTATATTGTACTCTCCCGAGCATTTAGTACAGTGTTCTGCACACAGTAAGTGCTCAATAAATATGACTAATTGATTTAGCAGTCGGTGTCCATGAGGTCCTTTCTCTAGTGTGTGTTCTCCTGCTGACTTTCCACAAAGCATCTTAAACTCATTTAAAGAACACACAATAAGCAGGTGATTTGGGAATGCCACTGCCTGGGCAGTATAGCCCAAAAAGGAAAAGAAGTGGTTCTGACCAGTAACACTGAGTCACCTGGATGTGTTTTCCTTTAAAATCCCCTTCATAGTTAGCTTGTTAAACTGTAGCCAGGAGAAAATTGAAGACCAGTGATATTGCAAGTTCAAGTTAATCGATCGAGTTGATTACTTGCTGTCCTGACAAGGAATATGTCTACCAACTGTTACACTGTACTCTCCCAAGAGCTTAGTATGGTGCCACTGATTGCCTGATGTGGGCAGGGATTGTCTCTCTTTATTGCTGAATTGTGCTTTCCAAACAGTACAGTGTTCTGCATACAGTAAGCGCTCAATAAATACGATTGAATGAATGAATTGATTGATCAAACCCCAGAAACAAACTGTAATATTAGCAGGGTGTGCTAGGCCCTTATACAAACACTGCCTCGTCTAGTCAGTGCCAGATTCATGTGAGGTAACAGCTCTACTGTTTTTCTATCTAGTGAATTTTCCTTTCAACTCTATGCCCTAGTCACAAAGCATCCTTTGTGCATCCTTCAGGAAGGTCAGGGGTTGGGAAAATTAAGGGGAAGGTAGCAAATTCAGACTCCAAATTGAGACTGGAGATGCCAGTTTTGTGGAGGTGACTAGAGCAATAGTCCCCTCAGCTGTTAGAGTCAAACTCTCAAACCTTGCTATTCCCAGCACTTTGACGGGGCCTGAGACTCCCAGTCAGGGCTGAAAAGATACCAAATGGTGGCTTTCTGACTTAAATAGCTCTTTGGAGACTGTCCCATCCCAATCCCCTCAACCCCCAGAAAAAACCCTTACCACGCTTTCCATGCCCCCGTTAAAAATGAAACATTGGCACCAATGATGACAACTGCCAGTGGCCTTTCAGCAGTACGAGAATCACATTCAGAGTTTATAGGAGCACAGGCTATGGTGGTTTGGTGGGAGGAGCCAGGCTTGAGGCAGGGAAGTTTCAGCTGACAAAGATTTTTAAATAGGAAGATTTATAGGGTAGCCATACTGAGCCTTTTGGGCTATCTTGTGTCTCATTTAGCCAATAAGGATTTATCTAAATAGCTTTTCTTGAGAATGCTTACTTTTCTAAGCTAGAGTCAACCTAGTATTGATAACAATTTGCTAATTTAAGTATGTACATTTGAAAGTGTGGCTCCATCAGTGGCTTTAACGTCTAAAATAAATGGGGATTACTCAACTGTCTAGTAATTTGGACTGTCTGCAATAATCAGATTAACTCAGGGACCACCCCACCAAAAAAAGTCCACTTTGAAGTATGAAAAATCTAATTTGGTTATCCGTGCTATCGCTCATATGACTCAGAAATCCCCACTTCCCTTCTTTGCCCTGCACACACACACCAAGTATACCCTAATGTCTGAATTCCATTGGTTAGAGAAGTAACTTGGCCTAGTAGATAGAACAGGAGCCTAAGAGTCAGGCAACCTGAGTTCTAATCCTGATTCAGCCACTTGTCTGTTGTGTGACCTTGGGCAAGTCATTTAATTCCTCTGTGCTTCATTTTACTCATCTGCAAATTGGGAAATCAATGCCTGCTTTAACTCTTCCTTAGACGGTGAGCCCCATATGGGACGAGGACTGTGTCCAATGTCATTAACTTGTAACTCTTCCCAGCTCTCAGAACAGTTCTTGATGCAAAATAAGTGCTTAACAAATATTGTCATTATTATTATTATATGAGGTCACCTATGGGAGTTCATTGGTGCTGTCAGCCAGGAGCCAGACTTATTCAGGACAAACATCTAAAGCAACATCAAGTATGGACTAAAAGACGAGAATAATAAGGAGTTCGAGAAAGTGACAAGGCTTAGTGGATAGAGCACAGGCCTGGGAGTCAGAAGGACATGGGTTTTAATCCCAGCTCCCCAACTTGTAACAGTGGACGAGTCACTCAACTTCTCTGTGCCTCAGTTACTGCATCTGTAAAATGGAGATTAAGACTGTGTATATCTTTATTACCCTATTTATTTTGTTGATGAGATGTACATCACCTTGATTCTATTTATTTGCAATTGTTTTAATGAGATGTTCTTCCCCTGGATTCTATTTATTGCCATTGTTCTCGTCTATCCGACTCCCCCGATTAGACTGTAAGCCCGTCAAAGGGCAGGGACTGTCTCTGTTACCGATTTGTACATTCCAAGTGCTTAGTACAGTGCTCTGCACATAGTAAGCGCTCAATAAATACTATTGAATGAATGAATGAATGAATGAATGACTGTGAATCCTATGCGGGATAGGGACTGTGTCCAATCTGATTAGCTTGTATCTACCCAGTGCTTGGTAAAGTGCCTGGTACATAGTAAGCGCTTAACAAATACCATTTAAAAAAAGTGGCAAAAGCAGCCAATGCTTACAATCTCATCTTGGAACTTCCCCAAGTAAGTGAAGGGTGGAGCCGTGGCAATCCTGTGAGGGGGAGCCCCAGGGGCTTCTGGGATGATGTGGCATTAGGGTCAAGGGGGAAGACTTCTCTCCTGCAGCCATCCTTTGGTCAGACCAATCTGAGCCCCAGAGGTAAGTCCGCTCACTGAGACCCCTTGGGGGTGATTTTTATAACCATATCCCCATCTCACTGGTAGTGATGTCTTCAAATATGAAGGACATCACTCTTTCTCCGTATGTATATATATTGTACCTAGATTAGGCATATATACATATCTATATATATTATATATAGTGTGTGTGTATGTGTGTGTGTGTAAATATATAGGTGATGTATCCTCTCCAACCCCCATCACACCACCTTGGAGACTCTTTCTCCATACCCACCGCCCAGTTAGATAAAAGGTAACTAGGAAGCGGCATGGCCTAGTGGAAAGAACACGGGCTTGGGAATCAAAGGCTCCGAGTTCTAATCCTGGATCTACCATGTTCCTGCTGTTTGATCTTGGGCAAGTCACTTCACTTCTCTGTGCCCCCGTTACCTCATCTGTAAAAGGGATATGGAGACCGTGGGCCCCATGTAGGACGGGGACTGTGTCCGATCCAATTTGCTGGTACCCACCCCAGTGTTTAGTCCAGTGCCTGGCATATAGTAAGCTCTTAACAAGTACCACAGTTATTATTATTGATACTTATACTGTGAGCCCCCTGTGGGACCTGATTATCTTGTATCTAACCCAGCTCTCAGCAGATAGTAAGTGATTAACAAATACCATTATCATCATCATCATCATCATCATTATCTGGGATCTTTGTACTTTCAGCTAATGAGGAGGGTATTTCGGTCCAATCCATCTAGTGGCTATTTATTCTGTACTTGTGCTGATTCACGTCGTTTCCCACTAGCTCCTTGAGCAGTAAGCAGCTTCCCAGAATCTTCTACCACTTGCCTGGTGCCTTCCCTTACAAAGAGGAACTTCAAGGGCAAATGGAAAATTACTGTGTTTCCTCGGGGCGCTTCTGGGGGACAGAGGGGAGAATTTGGAAACCGGAGAAGTTTCTGTGGATGCAGCGGGGAAACACGATTTTGAAAAGATTTGCTTTCTACTTTTGAGTTTTGGGGGGTCTTTCTAAATAGAATGACGTTTTAAGCTGAAGGGGAGCAGAAGAGTCAAGTGGAAAAATCAAACAAAACAGCGGAATGAAATGACTGTTGAAAAATCACTGATCTTTACAGCCATCTTGTGGTAAACACACTGAATTTCACTCAGTCGGCTGCGAAACGCAACCTCACTTAAGGCCGGTGCTCCATCAGAAGAGTGTACGCGTTCTTCAGCGATATAAGACATAATGAATTATGCTTTCTACTTTCAAAGTGTCAGAATCCTGAGCCTTTCAGAAATACGGTGGCTAGAAACCCAACTGTGCACTGAATATACTTTTTTCTCACCATATGATTCCTTAAAAGTTCAGATGAAATGAATGGAAATTGGGAGAAATCACTTGGGATAACAGAAGACTGATATCTAATCCTGGCTTTTCCACTTGCCTGCTGGGTGACCTTGGGGTAAGTCACTTCACCTCTCGGTGCCTCTGTTCTCTCATCTGGGAAATGGGAATCGACACCTGTTCCCCCTTCCAACTTGGACTGAGATCCCCATGCGGGACCTGTTGTTCTTGTGCCTACTCCAGCACTTAATACTGTGCTTGGCACATAGTAAGCACTTTACAAATACCACAGTTATTATAAATGTCATTATTATTATTAATTATTATCATTGCTAACGGAGAAGCCTCGCATTCAGGGTGATGGAGGAGCCTCCGTCATGAGTCTCTGGGCTCCAGCCCCATTCATTCATTCATTCAATCGTATTTACTGAGTGCTTACTGTATGCAGAGCACTGTACTAAGCTTGGGAGAGTACAATACAACAATAAACAGACACATTCCCCACCCACAGAGAACAAACAGTTTAAAGTGGGGGAGACAGACATTCAATCATATTTATTAAGTGCTTATTGTGTGCAGGGCACTGTACTAAGCACTTGGGAAAGTACAATACAACAATAAACTGTGACATTCCCTGCCCACAACCCAGCTCACAGTCTAGAGTGGGGTAAACAGACATCAATACAAATAAATAAAATGACAGTTGTATACAAAAGCACTGTGGGGCTGGGGGAGCAGGGAAAAGAGCAAAGGGAGCAAGTCAGGGAAACTCAGAAGGGAGTGGGAGAAGAGGAAAGGGGGGGCCTAGTCTGAGAAGGCCTCTTGGAGGAGATGTGCCTTCAGTCAGGCTTTGGTGAGAAGGAGAGTAATTGTTGGATAGGAGCAGGGAGGGCCTTCCAGACCAGAGATAGGACCGGGGACGGGGGTCTGCCCTGCGACAGGAGAGAGTGAGGCACAATGAGATGGTTAGCACTGGAGGAGTGAAGTGTGTAGATTAGGTTGTAGAGGGAGAGTAGCAAGGTGAAGTGGTGTGCTTTAAAAACAATGGTGAGGAGTTTTTGTTTGAGGCAGAGGCAATCCGTTCTAGCACTAGGGTTTTGGGCCATGCCGGGCATGTTCCCACTGGGATATCTATGGCCAAGCTAGGGCTGTAACCACTGGACAGCACTGCCCAGTCTAACAGGGGAGAGGAATGAGAAAAAAGTGACAAATGGGGCAATCAAAATTAAAGAAATTGACCCTACAGTCCATCACACACTTGGATGTGGGTGCTGAGGGAGTACATAGCTAAATAAATATCCAATTGCTACATCTTGATACTCTAGCCCACAGAACTTATGTAAATACCCTTATACTCTACTATTTCACTTATCTGTAATTTATTTTAATGTTTGTCTCCCCTCATGGAATGTAATCTCTTTGTGGTCTGGGATCATGTTGACCAACTCTTTAATATCAAACTCTCTCCCAAGCACATGTGTAGGGGGTGAGAGATCCAGGCAGAAGGGAGATCATGAGCGAGAGGATTCATTCATTCAATAGTATTTACTGAGCGCTTACTATGTGCAGAGCACTGTACTAATTGTTTGGAATGAACAAGTCGGCAACAGATATTTGTGGTGACAGAGATGAGAATGAAGAAGAGGTTAGTCTGAGAGGGGCGCCAATTAGCTGGTGGTGAGAGAGGAGTGAGAATAGAGAGCTGATGGTCTACTTTCATGCAATCTAGTTAAAATTAGGATGATAGGCAACAGCCAGTGATCAAGAGCTGGCCGAATCTGGGAGCAGGAGCTGTTCATGAGGGTCTGGGGTTGGTAAAACCCAGGTCAGAGAGAGTACACTGTCCGTCTCCCAGCCAGCAATGGATAACGAGGTGACCATTCTTCCTTCTAAACTGTAAACTCATTATGGGCAGGGAACATGTCTATCGACTCTGTTATCTAAGACTCTCCCAAGCACTTAGTTGAGTGCTCTGCACACAGTAAGTGTTCAATAAATGTCACTGATTGATCAAATTATGGATTCATTCATTCATTCATTCAGTAGTTTTTATTGAGCGCTTACAATGTGCAGAGCACTGTACTAAGTGCTTGGAATGTACAATTCGGCAACAGATAAGAGACAATCCCTGCCCATTGACGGGCTTACAGTCTAGTCGGGGGAGACAGACGGACAAAAACAATAGCAATAAATAGAATCAAGGGGATGTACCCCTCATTAACAAGATAAATAGGGTAATAAAGATATATGCAAATGAGCACAGTGCTGAGGGGAGGGGAAGGAGCAGAGGGAAAGGGGGAAAAGGGGGCTTAGCAGAGAGGAGGTGAAGGTGGGGCAGAGAGGCAGCAGAGGAAGCAGAGGGAAAAGGGGAAGCTCAGTCTGGGAAGGCCTCTTGGAGGAGATGAGCTCTCATAGCCACCTGCCAAACAATCACTCTCATTTAGGGTC
The DNA here is from genome assembly GCF_004115215.2 of Ornithorhynchus anatinus. Lineage (NCBI taxonomy): Eukaryota > Metazoa > Chordata > Mammalia > Monotremata > Ornithorhynchidae > Ornithorhynchus > Ornithorhynchus anatinus. Next base: position 59,984,102 of record NC_041735.1, on the reverse strand, counting down.
ATTTAACTTAACCTGAGCAACTTGCAGGGGCTAGTGAGGTGAAATACACTATACTACAAGCTCCATGAGTCAGGAATCGTGTCTATCATTCTACCGTACTGAACACTCTCAAGTAATCAGCGTGGCTCAGTGGAAGGGGCTGGGGAGTCAGTGGTCATGGGTTTGAATCCCAGCTCTGCCACTTGTCAGCTGGGTCACTGTGGGCAAGTCACTTAATTTCTCTGTACTTCAGTTCCCTCATCTGTAAAATGGCGATTAAGACTGTGAGCCCCACATGGGACAACCTGACCACCTTGTTTCCTCCCCAGCGCTTAGAACAGTGCTCTGCACATAGTAAACCCTTAACAAATACCAACGTTCTTCTTATTATTATTATTAAGTAATCACTAATTGGTATTTACTGTCTTGCTCTTCAACCCACTCTCAGCCCCACAGCACTTACATACATATCTGTAATTTATTTTCATGTCTGTCTCGCCCTCTAGATCGGAAGCTCGACAAGGACAGGGATCATTGAGCCCTTACTATATGCAGAGCACTATACTATAAGCACTTGGGAGATCAAAATACAACAGAGTTGGCAAATGTTCCCTGCCCCAAACGATCTAATAGTCTAGAGAAATTCAAGACTTTCTCATAACCAATCTACAGCTCTCACAATCCACCTCTGAAAAACCACCACCTAAGTCAAGTAGGCAAACAAATTGCTTAACCAAAGGCCATTTCCCTCAAAGCATGTATTGGTGTCTTAGATCAATGAAATGCACAAAGAGTTGAAAATCTGAGAAGTTGTCTGAGTGGAAGATTGGTGAGAGAGAAATGGGGAGGGAGAAGGGGGGATTCAGCTAAGCCACACCCCATTAATCTGTTTATATCCTCACTTGGGGCTTTCTTTTGTACTTATTATTCCTGGGAAATAATTTGTGTTTGAATAACAACTTCTGAACACTGCCCCCGCGTACACTAATAAACAATTGGTAATTTGCCAGATTGTTATGCGGTCTTTGTCTGACCGCTGATGGAATGAGAGGGTCTCTTTATCTTTCAAACTGTGGAGCTCTCTCACTCCTCTGGGCAGTTAATACCTTAGCGGGTTTTAGGGTTACTTCTTCAGGGCATAAATTAGCATTGTGCTTCATTCTCCCAGCCCATGCTTAGCATTTCTTCGGTAACTCCAGGAAATGACTTAAAACCCCCTGATAGGCTAAATAGGCATTCTCTTCATTTGTCCAATAAATCGGTAGCATTTACTGAGTACCTCTAAGTGCATGGAACACTGTATTCTGTGCTTGGGCAAGTCAATCAATCGTATTTTCTGAGCACCTACTGTGTGGCCAGCACTGTACTAAGTGCCTGGGAGAGCACAATATAACAGAGTTGGTCGACCCATCCCCTGCGCACAACCAGTTTATAGTCTACAGTCTAGTCACTTCGCTTCTCTGTACCTGTTTCCTTATCTATAAAATAGGCATTCATTACCTGTCCTTCCTCCTACTTTAGACCATGACCCCATGTGGGACAGGGACTGTGTTCCAGATGTGCTTAGAGCAGTACTTGATACACAGTAAGCATGTAACGAATACCACTACTATTACAATAGAATTAATAAACAAAAGCCCTAAATTCAAGGAGCTTACAGTCTAGCTGGGGAGGCAAACGTATTATAGACAGGAGGAAGTAATAGATGATATAAAATACCTGCTTTCCCTCTCATTTAGACTGAGAGCTATGTGTCAGACTTGATTATCTTATATCTAATGCAGTGCTTGGTACATGTTATCAATCAAGCATAGTTATTGAATGTTTACTATATTCAGAACACTGTACTGGCACTAGGGAGAGTAGAATATAACAAAAACACATTCCCTGCCCACAAGGAGCTCACAAACTACAGGGAGTGTCAGATATTAATATAAATAAATAAAATATGGATATGCACATAATTGCTGTGGGGCTGGGGCAATGATAAATAAAGGGAGCAAATTAGGACAATAAAGAAGGGAGTGGGAAACGAGGAAAGGAGGACTTAGGCAGGGAAGGTCTCTTGGAGGAAATGTGTCTTCAATAAGGCTTTGAAACGGGGGGGGGGGGAGAGTAATTGTTGGATTTGAAGAGAGAGGGCGTTCCTGGCCAGAGGCAGATTTAAGTGAGAGATTGGTGGTGAGATACAAGAGATCAAGGTACAGTGAGTAGGATAATAATAACAATATTAAGAAATTCCTATGTGTCAGGCACTGTACTAAGTGCTGGTATGGATACAAGCAAATTGGGTAGGGGACAGTCCCTGTCCTACACGGGGCTCACAGTCTTAATCCCCACTTCATAGACGAGGTAACTGAGGCCCAGAGGTCACACAGCAGACAAGTGGCAGAGCCGGGATTAGAACCCATGACCTTCAGACTCCCAGGCCCGTGCTCTATCTAGTATGCTATGCTGCTTCTCAGCATTAGAGAAAAGGATGCAAACTGGTTTGTAATAGGAGAGCAGCAAGGTGAAAAGGAGGGGCAAAGTGACTGAGTATTTTAAAGCTGATGAAAAGGAATTTCTGTGTGATGTGGAGGTGGATGGACAACCAGTGGAGATTCTTGAGGAATGGAGTAACATGGACCGAACATTTTTTTGTAGAAAAATGATCTGGGCAGCAGAGTGAAGTATGGCCTAGAGTGGGGAGACAGGTAGAAAGTCAGCAAGGAGGCTGATAGAGTAATCAAGGCGGGAAAGAATAAATGCTTGGATTAACGTGGTAGCAGTTTGGAAGGAGAGGAAAGGGAAAATTTTAACGATGTTGTGAAGGTTAAACTGACAGGATTTAGTAATAGATCGAATATGTGGGTTATATCTTCATTACCCTATTTATTTTGTTAATGAGATGTACATCACCCTGATTCTATTTATTTGCTATTGTTTTAATGAGATGCTCTTCCCCTCGATTCTATTTATTGCCATTGTTCTTGTCTGTCCCTCTCCCCCAATTAGACTGTAAGCCCGTCAAAGGGCAGGAACTGTATCTGTTACCGATTTGTACATTCCAAGCGCTTAGTACAGTGCTCTGCACATAGTAAGCTCTCAATAAATACTATTGAATGAATAAATGAATGAATGAGAGAGAGGAGTTAAGGATAACGCCAAGGTTATGGGCTTGAGAGAAAGGAAGGGTGGTGGTGCTGTCTACAGTGACAGAAGGACAGGGTTTGGGTGGGAAGATAAGGTGTTCTGTTCTAGCCATGTTAAATTTGAGGTGTCGGTGGGACATCCAAGTAGAGATGGATTGAAGGAAGAAGACTGTGAGACTGCAGAGAGGGAAAGAGATCAGGGTGGGAGCTGTAGATTTGGGAGGTGGTAGCTGAAACCAGGGGTGTGAATGAGTTCTATGAAAGAGTGGGTGTAAATGGAGAATAGTAAACACTTAATAATAATAATAATAATAATAATGTTAGTATTTGTTAAGCGCTTACTATGTGCCGAGCACTGTTCTAAGCGCTGGGGTAGACACAGGGGAATCAGGTTGTCCCACGTGGGGCTCACAGTCTTAATCCCCATTTTACAGATGAGGGAACTGAGGCACAGAGAAGTTAAGTGACTTGCCCACAGTCACACAGCCGACAAGTGGCAGAGCAACAGATACCACAATTATTAGGTATCTGTAGAAAGCTGAAGCTAAATGCAAAAGAGAACACTTTAAATTCATCAATCAATAGTATTAATTGAACACTTACTATATGCAGACTACTGTTCTAAGCGCTCGGGAGAACACAAAGCAATAATAATAATAATAGTGGTACTTGGTAAGCATTTACTATATACCAAGCACTGTTCTAAGCACTGGTGTAGAAACAAGTTAATCAGGTTGACAGAATTAGCAGACACATTACCTGCCCATAATAATAATGATGATGGCATTTGTTAAGCGCTTACTATGTGCCAAGCACTGTTCTAAGCGCTGGGAGAATACAACGTAGTCAGGCCAGCCCACGTGGGGCTCACAGTCTTAATCCTCATTTTACAGATGAAGAAACTGTGGCACAGAGAAGTTAAGTGACTTGCCCAAAGTCACGCAGCTGACAAGTGGCAGAGCTGGGATTCGAACCCATGACCTCTGACTCCCAAGCCCGTGCTTTTTCCACTGCTTCTTTTACATGATTATAAATTGGGAGAACACCAGAATTGGAGAGGACTTTCTCAAAAAAGTCAAGTCTTCATTTTTGTCTGATTTTTTTTCCCCCTACTTCTCCTTAGAGTTTGGGTGTTGGCTTTGGGATAGTCAGCTTTTCAACTGCCCCTTTATCCTCACCTCCCTGCCCCTGCTGCTTCCACCACTATCCACCAGGAGGTAGCGGGTAGCCATTCTCCCTTCTCCCTGCTAAAGCTACGATTTTCTGATTCTCACCCCTCTGCTCTGGCTTTCTTCCACTCGCCCACTGCTCTCTCTCCACTAAGGGCTTTTCTTCATTCAATAGTATTTATTGAGCGCTTACTATGTGCAGAGCACTGTACTAAGCGCTTGGAATGTACAATTCGGCAACAGATAGAGACAATCCCTGCCCAATAACGGTCTTACAGTCTAATCACTGGAGGACACCTGAGCTCTCTCTCCTTCTTGGCCAGTTGGTTCCCACTGCAAAACCTTCTTGCCACTTGAGAAATCCTTATCATTCTCCACAGTCACCCCAATCCCCGTTCTGCCACTTGTCAGCTGTGTGACTTTGGGCAAGTCACTTAACTTCTCTGTACCTCAGTTACCTCATCTGTAAAATGGGGATTAAGACTGTGAGCCCCACTTGGGACAACCTGATCACCTTGTATCCCCCCTCAGCGCTTAGAACAGCGCTTCACACATAGAAAGTGCTTAACAAATGCCATCATTATTATTATTAATAATTCAATCGTATTTATTGAGCCACTTACCATGTGCAGAGCACTGTACTAAATGCTGGGAAAAGTACAATACAACAATAAACAGTGACATACCCTGACCAGAGGGAGCTTTACAATCTAGAGTAAGCTCAATTAACAAGCCACAGTGTTAACTGAGTGCTTACTGTTTGCAGAGCACTGAACTATGTGTTTGGGGGAGTACAGTGCAACAGAAATACAAGTTGCTAGTTGACAAGGAACTTACAGATTGCCTGCAACTCCTTCCTTCCTCCAGGGCTGAATTAAGAGTGCCTGGAACCTAGGACAAGGTCAAATTGGGGGGTTGGGGGGCATCCTTTAGTAGCTGAATTAGACATCTGGGAAGAGAGAGGACTTAAGAAATGGAGGATTCTTTACCGCTGTCTTACCACTCTGGATTTGAAACTAGAAGCTATTCAGAGCCAGGGTGGCCAATAGTTCCTTAGCTCAGTAAATGGTATTTATTGAATGCTTACTATGTGTAGAGAGCTCTAATAGAGCAGGGCAGGTAACATGTCTACAAACTGTCGTTTTGTACTTTATTCATTCATTCAATCGCATTGAGCGCTTACTGTGTGCAGAGCACTATACTAAGTGCTTGAAAAGTACAATTTAGCAATAAAAGGAGACCGTCCCTGCCCACACTGGGTTTACAGTCTAGAAGGGTGGCAACAGACATCAAAACAAGTAAACAGGCATCAATATAAATAAATGTAATTTTATATATATATATGTATATGTGCTGTGGGGCAGGGAGGGGGGAAGAGCAAAGGGAGCAAGTAGAGGTGACAAGGATGGGAGGGGGAGCTGAGGAAAAGGGATGCTTAGCTGGGAAGGCCTCTTGGAGGAGGTGAGCTTTCAGTAGGGTTTTGAAGAGGGGAAGAGTGATTGGCAGATTTGAGGAGGGAGGGCATTCCAGGCCAGAGTCAGGAGGTGGGCCAGTGGTCGACAGCGGGACAGGTGAGATGGAGGCACAGGGAGAAGATTAGCACCAGAGGAGAGGAGTGTGCAGGCTGGGATGTAGAAGGAGAGAAGGGAGGTGAGGTAAGAAGGGACAAAGTGATGGAGAGCTTTGAAGCCATTAATGAGGAGTTTTTGTTTGATACCAAGTGCTTAGTACAGTGCTCTGCACACAGAAAGTGTTTAATAAATATGACTGATTGGGAGAGTACAAGAGAGTAGGTAGGACCTTGATATTCATCCCACCCTCAGCCCCACAGCACTTATATACATATTCATTCATTCATTCAATAGTATTTATTGAGAAGTTACTATGTGCAGAGCACTGTACTAAGCGCTTGGAATGTTCGATTCAGCAACAGATAGAGACAATCCCTGCCCAATGACAGGTTCACAGTCTAATCAGGGGAGACAGACAAAAACAAGACAAACATTTCCCTTCTCTGTCATTTATTTTAATGTCTGTCTCCCCTGCTGGATTGTAAGGACCCTTGAGGGTAGGAATTTAGCCTATCAAGTATTCTCCCAAGTGCTTAGTACAGTGCTCAGCCCACAGTAAGTGCTCAATAAATAGCACTGATTGACTGATAGACATGATCCCTGCCCTGAAGAAGCTGGTAGTCAGTTAGTGTGGCAGAAGAAAGAACAGTAATAATTATGGTATTTCTTAAAAGCTTACTATTTCTTGGGTAGATACAAGATAATCAGGTTAGTCACAGTTCCCTGTCCCACATGGGGCTCACATTCTAAGCAGGAGGGAGAACAAGCATTGAATCCCCATTTTACAGATGAGGAAATTGAGGCACAGAGACGTGAACCGGCTTACCCAAGTTCACACACAGTATGTAAGTGGCAGAGCAGGATTGGAATCCAGGTCTCTTAGCAGACCTTCCTCAAGGTGCTCTCCTAACTCTGCCAAGATGCCAGAGATGGGCGGGAGTGCTTGGAGCTGTTGATAGTGTGGAAGAAAACCTTCTCAGATTCTGTGCTGTGTTAGAGCAAATACGTTAGAGACAAGTTTATTTACTACTAGCCCTTACTCTAGCACTAGTTGAGAGAGCTGGTTGAAGGGTAAGAGATTCCCCTGCTGGTCAAGGCCAGCTCGGTTCTGAATAAGTCAGAGCTTCTTTTATACAGTATGGCATCTAATTAAATCAAAGAGTATAATACAGGATTCATTCATTCAATTGTATTTATTGAGCGCTTACTGTGTGCAGAGCACTGTACTAAGGGCTTGGAAAGTACAATTCAGCAACTAAGAGAGGTAACCCCTGCCCACAATGGGCTCACAGTCTAGAAAGGGGGAGACAGACATCAAAACAAGTAAACAGGCATCAATAGCATCAATATAAGTGAATAGAATTATATTGTATTTGATATATATATCAAAACAAGTAAAACAGGCATTAATATAAATAGAATTCTATAGCTACGTACATATATACAATCGTGTTGGGGGTGGGGAAGCAGGGTAGAGCAAAGGGAGCGAGTGGGGAAGGGGGTTGGGGGGAGAGGAGGAGTTGAGGAAAAGGGGGCTTAGTTTTAGGATGGGCAGCAACACCCCTTGGAGTGGGATTTTCTACCTTCTTCTCAAGGTGATTAAACCCCACCCAACCCCACTGAAGGAATAGCTTCATCCTGTTTTCAGCTACTCCTTTAAGAAGGCCTAGAGAACAAAGTAAAGATGTGTTGTGAACTTGATTGCCTTGGTAACCAGAGGCGATCAAATAGGCTTACAGCTTAAACAGTTCCGGAGCAAAGCGGGCAAACGCAGGACCTTGATCATTATGCTTTCACAATAATAATAATTTTGGTATTTATTAAGCGCTTACTATGACGTTGCTCCCTGAAACTGAGCAGATGTAGGAAAAACAGCCACACAAAAAATTCTGGAGAGGAAAGGGAATCTCTCTCTAGATCTGCATATGGCTAACTGTTCTATAAAATTCTCACTAGTGCTTCGTTATGGGTCCTTAGCTTTAGTAAAATTCTAAGTGAAGAAATACATTTTGACATTTGGGCAAAGGCAATCATCCTTCAAATGTAAATCTGTATTGAACTATATTTTTCAACCTGACACCTTCAACCAAGAAACCTCTGCCTTTAGTGGAACATTTTCTGGAATTCAATTGGAGTTATGATTTTTGAGTCCACTTCCTGCTTGGGAAAATGTAGTTATTGTTGTAGTAACAGGAGGAGCATTGGGCAGGGAATGTGCCTGTTAAATTGTGCTCTCCCAAGTGCTTGGTACAGTGGTCTATACACAGTAAGTGCTCAATAAATAGGATTGTCTGACTGACACATTGCATGCTCAGTGTGTGCATTTGATTGAAAACCCACTATGCTAGAAACTCGGTGAGTATGAAACAAAGTGACTAATTTGCCTACCTATTCGTGGTTTCCACTCCTTTATAGAGGGGAGATAGTTACAAAAATATTTACAAATAGAGAAGTCTAAATGATTGTACGGTTGAGTAAACAAATATAATAATAATAATGGCATTTGATGAGTGCGTACTATGTGTCAAGCACTGTTCTAAGAGCTGGGGTAGATACAAGTTAATCAGGTTGGACACAATCCCTGTCCCATATGAGGCTCACGGTCTTAATGCGTATTTTACAGCTGAGATAATTTAAATACAGAGAAATGAAATGACTTGCCCAAGTCACATAGCAGACAAGTGGCAGAGCGGGGATTAGAACCCAGGTTCTCATGCAAAGGTGTCGTGAACTATAAAAAGCCACACTAATGTTAGAGCTAGCTGATGGGTTTGTACAACTTGGGGTGCTGGGAATTAATCAGAGAAGGCTTTTGTACAACTTGGGGTGCTGGGAATTAATCAGAGAAGGCTTGTTGGAGGAGGTGGATTTTTTGAGGGCTTTGAATGTTGGAAGAGCTATGAACTGTCAGATTTGGGAAGGGAGGGAGTCTCAAAAGAGAAGCAGTGTGGTTCAGTGGAAAGAGCCCGGGCTTGGGAGTCAGAGGTCATGTATTCGAATCCCGGCTCTGCCACTTGTCAGCTGTGTGACTGTGGGCAAGTCATTTAACTTCTTGGTGCCTCAGTTGCCTCATCTGTAAAATGGGGATTAACTGTGAGCCTCACGTGGGACAACCTGATTACCCTGTATCTACCTCAGCACTTGGAACAGTGCTCTGCACATAGTAAGCGCTTAACAAATACCAACATTTATTTTTTATGCATTTTGAACAGCAGAGGTGAGGTGACAGAGAGGGGAGCAAGGGTGAAGGATGCCTAGAAGGTTAGCTTGGGAGGAGTGAAGACTAACTGAAGAATAGCAGCTGAAGAAGGCAGATAAGAAAGGTGAGGTTAGAGGGTTGGAGCCCTTTGAAGGTGATTGTGAGTTTTCACTTCTTAAGGAGAAACTCATCCAACATCAATTTTTAATAATATAGTAGGGGGGGTCCAACTTTACACTTTAGTAGAAATAAACTCTGAACTGTTGGATCCACTAAAGTTCTAGATCCACTAAAGTTCTACATCCCATATAATAGGATTTCAGAACTCGATTCTTAAAGACAAACCAAAATGGAAATTGTGACATCAATCCAACATTTACAAAACCCTCCTCTTACAGCACTTTTGATGCTGCAGTTTGTGTCTCTGCTACTGTACAACTAGATGGATATCTGTATTGTTTGTCAAGGCTATTGAAATGTCAGATATCAGTGGCAACTCAGCAGAAATTAATGTCGTGGAAGATCATCCAAGCATTAACTGAAGAAAGGAAGAATTACCGGAGGGCAAGTACAAGAGCAGATTCCAAGGAAGAACCCAAAAAAAGAGATCCAAATATAAGGTAAGTAAGGTAAGTGTTGATGGAACAATTGGCTTTTATAATAATAATAATGCTATTAATAATTAATAATTATAGTATTTGTTAAGCACTTAGTATGTGCTGAGCACTGTTCTAAGTGCTGGGGTAGATACAGGGTAAAGAGATTGTCCCACTTGGGGCTCACATCTTTTAATTCCCCATTTTTGCAGATGAGGTAACTGAGGCACAGAGAAGTTAAGTGACTTGCCCAAGGTCACACAGCTGATAAGTGGCAGAGCCGGCATTAGAACCCATGACCTCTGACTCCCAAGCCCGTGCTCTTTCCACTAAACCACACTGCTTCTCTACCTGTTCTGTTTTACCTGTTCTCTCTCTTACTTAGACTGGGAGCCCCATGTAGGGCAGGGACTGTGTCCAGCCTGATAAACTTATATCTACCCCAGTGCATAGAATAATACTGGACACATAATAGGCACTTAACAAATATAATAATAATAGCGGTATTAAGTTCTTTCTATGTGCTAAGCTCTAGGGTCTTTTCTGTGACCATCTTGTTTGATCTTCAAAGGAAAGCTTGGAAATACAAAGAGACTGAGGATGCAAAATCATTCAATTGTGTTTATTGAATGTTCACTATGTACAGAGCACTGTATGAAGTGCTTGGGAGAGTACAATAGAATTAGCAGACCCAATCCCCGTCCATAACGAGTTTAGACTCTAGAGGGGGAGACCGACATAAATAGAGTTAGAGTATTAGAGTTCAACATTTGGACATTTGGCTACTGCTTTGCTGGAAACAGGGCTGGCTTTTTCATCTACCAGGCAGCCCACCAGAGGGCCAGTTTAGCCACTAGCAGGGCTAGCGTCGGGGTGGAAGTCTTGGGAGAGTTTTGTGATAATCCTTCTGGGTGATTGAGAGTGGGCGTGGGACAAGCCATGTGATGAAACTCTCTTTTACATCTTCTGCCATTGGCCAATGTGGGGTGGGTGGGAAGGGATACTTCATCTTGCCACCATGTTGGAACTTGCCAAGGCCCCACTCAAGCCACACACACACACAAAAAAAAAAAATACCGAATTAACCTGCAGGTATTAATCCTCTGATTGCATTCCCTATGTGGGATATTCCATCTGGCTGGGAGAGTTGGATTCAGGCAGGCTCACGCTGTTCTTTCTGAACTTTCTACTTCTGGCCTTTTGACCCTCCTATTTGAAAAAGAGAGAGCTGAAGGTACAGGATTATCTATGGAAAAGCTGCACCCATTTTCCCCAAGCTCTCAGAGAGACATTCCCAGAACCAGGAGTGACCTCACAGTGAATAATCTGCAGAGGGGTTTTCATTTAAGACTGGGCAATCTGAGACGCTCCATTGGCCACTCAAATGACCGTAATGTGGGGCCATCCACTGATGCCAATGGCCGACCAAGAGCCATGGAGGGGGAAAGGAGAGATCTCCTTTCACATGAGTCATCTCAGTTATTGTATCTTAACCAACCTGAAACACACTTTAAAAGTTCTAATATTTTAAACCAAACATTTTATCCAAACATTAGCGTTTGCTTTACGATGGTTAAATTGAGATTGAAGGGAAACTCACAAAACCGGTTTCTGTCCCTGCTGCCGCGTACCCGGACATAACGGCATGGCTCTCCAACAGCGTGTCTGTCTGTCAGTCCACGAGGAAGGTTTGGAAGCGGAAATGTGCCTTTCACAAACTTCCCTGCTCATTCCTGATTTTTTTGTCTTTTCATTAAGCACTTGGTAAATTCTGGGGTAGATACAGCGTTAATGAGAGCCCCTATCCAATATGGGGTTCTCAGTCTAAGGAGAAAACACACAAGCCTGGGAGTCAGAAGACCTGAGTTCTTGTTCCAGCTCTGCCACTTGTCTGTTGTGTGATCTTGGGCAAGTCACTTAGCTTCTCTGCATTTTCATTCATTCATTCAATAGTATTTATTGAGCGTTTACTATGTGCAGAGCACTGTACTAAGCACTTGGAATGAACAAGTCGGCAACAGATAGAGACAGTCCCTGCCCTTTGACGGGCTTACAGTCTAATCGGGGGAGACGGACAGACGAGAACAATGGCAATAAATAGAGTCGAGGGGAAGAACATCTCGTAAAAACAATGGCAACTAAATAGAATCAAGGCTATGTACATTTCATTAACAAAATAAATATGGTAATGAAAATATATTCAGTTGAGCAGACGAGTACAGTGCTGAGGGGGTGGGGAGGGGGGAGGAGCAGAGGGAAATAGGGGGAAAAGAGGGTTAAACTGCGGAGAGGTGAAGGGGGGTGGTAGAGGGAGTAGAGGGAGAAGGGGAGCTCAGTCTGGGAAGGCCTCTTGGAGGAAGTGAGTTTTAAGTAGGGTTTTGAAGAGGGGAAGAGAATCAGTTTGGCGGAGGTGAGGAGGGAGGGCGTTCCGGGACCGCGGGAGGACGTGGCCCGGGGGTCGACGGCGGGATAGGCGAGACCGAGGGACAGTGAGGATGTGGGTGGCGGAGGAGCGGAGCGTGCGGGGTGGGCGGTAGAAAGAGAGAAGGGAGGAGAGGTAGGAAGGGGCAAGGTGATGTAGAGCCTTGAAGCCTAGAGTGAGGAGTTTTTGTTTGGAGCGGAGGTTGATAGGCAACCACTGGAGTTGTTTAAGAATTTTGGTTTCCTCACCTGTAAAAAGGGGATGACACCTAGTCTCCCTCATCACCGTCATCATTGATGGTATTTACTGAGCACTTACTGTGTGCAGAGCACTGTGCTAAGTACTTGGGAGAGTACAATACAAGAGAGTTGGCAGACACGTTCCCTGGACCATGAGCCCCACATTGGACAGGGACTGTGTCCTTACTTCGTATTTATCCCGATGTTTAGCAGAGTGCTTGGCATATAATAAATGCTACAATTATTATTACTTAACTGAAATGAACAGAAACCTCCATTCCCCAGCCAAGATCCTTTCTGAATAAATACCGAAGATTCTGTTTTGTAATAAAAATGGGTGGGGGAGTGGGCAGAGGCAATTAGGATGTGTTAATGTTTTCTGATAGTCCCTTAATGGATTTTTATTTATTGTCAGCTTTCCTCTGCTGTGACGGAAGCAGAACTGGCACTGATGTCCAGGAGCCAGAAGGTAAAACTTGGGCTCTGAGAGGAAAACCCAGGGGACGAGGAATAGAAAGAAGGATGGTGATTGGGGCTACAGTGATAGTAGCCACATAGAACAGTGCTTGGCACATAATAAGCGCTTAACAAATACCATCATTATTAACACTAAATTTCCACCCAGTACACTTTTCTCACTCAATCCCTCCCATCCCGTGATCTCCAGAATCCCACTTTCTTAGTCTTTCCTCCCATTCGACCTCACGACTCCATTGGAGAAGCTGATCTGCACATCTTCTGTCATCTTCATTGGACCTTTGTCAGAGGGCCCGGTTCTGCCTTAATGGGGTTTCCAAAAGCACAGTTTCTGGAGACCAATATCCCATCCAAAACTGAAAGAGTAGGAAGCAGCATGGCCTAGTGGATAGACTATGTATCTGGGAGTCAGAGGGCATTCGTTCATTCATTCAATCGTATTTATTGAGCGCTTATTTTGTACAGAGCACTGTACTGAGTGCTTGTTGGGTAGGGATTGTCTTTGTTCCCGAATTGTATTTCCCAAGTGCTCAGTACAGTGTTCTGCACACAGTAAGCATTCAATAAGTATGATTGAATGAATGAATGAAAGTACAATACAGCAATAAAGAGAGACAATCCCTGCCCATAATGAGCTCATGGGTTCTAATACAAGCTCCACCACTTTCCAGCTGGGTAACCATGGACAAGTCCTTTGAATCCTAAATGTCAGTTTTCTCATCTGTGAAATGGGGATTAAATACCTGCTCTCCCTCCCTGCAGATTATGATCCCCATGAGGGACAGGGTCTACATCTGACCTAATTATCTTGTATATACTCCAGAGTTTAGTAAAGTGCTTGGCATATAGCCTTTTACAAAGATCAATATTTATTATTGTTATTGTTGTTATTACTATAAGTCATTTTCCCCTTACAAGCTGTGTGAATTGCCAGAAGTAAGCAAAAAAGTGAAACCACATATAAAATTTATTCACCTTTCATAATCTGGGGTGTCACTCAAGAACAAAACCTAACACTGTCAAGCACTCCGTGTGATTTATATCTTCCCTGTGTTCAGCGTGAGTTCACAACTATTGCCCCATCGGGTGACGTAAATCAGGTTACCTACTGTAAAACTCATAATGTAATGAACCAAGGTGTTTTCTTCTTTGGGAAGGTGTTCCTAAATTTGTTTCTGGAAAATTTTTCAATTAAATAAATCAGAATGGCCATTTAAATTGCCCTGGAAACACTGGCTATCAGTGGCACAGTTTGTGGCTCAGTGGAAAGAGGGCGGGCTTGGGAGTCAGAGGTCACGGCTTCTAATCCTGGCTCTGCCGCTGGTCAGCTGTGTGACCTTGGGCAAGTCACTTAACTTCTCTATGCCTCAGTTACCTCATCTGTCAAATGGGGATTAAAACTGTGAGCCCCACGTGGGACAACCTGATCACCTTGTATTCCCCAGCACTTAGAACAGTGCTTTGCACAAAGTAAGTGCTTAACAAATACCACGATTTTACTTAACCCTGCTTTTTCCGTCATCTTTTGAAAACTGTAACAGCAAATGAAACGATCTGCAAAATGGCTGCATTCAGTGGGTCGAATCACCTTCCTGGCATTGTCCTTCTGACCCAGGAATGGAGCAAACTGGACTTTTGATAGCTGACCCCCTTAAGGAGTTGCTAATAAGTGCCAGACTTGCACAAGGGCTATTGTGCCTTGAGTGGTGAGGCTTTGTGGCTCAAAAGAGATTGTTTTGTTTTCTAATAGTGATGGCCAGAGCTGCATGAGCATTCCAGAGCAGCGAGGCAATAAAATGGGCCAGCAGAGGCTCCAGGCTTCTAGCCACCAGAACAATAGCCAGTTTTAAACACCTGTCTGGCCTGTGGATGACTTAACCAGGAGCCCACAGAAAGATCAGGCAGATCTGATTTGGAGGTCTGGGATGTTCTCTCTTTTCAGATGGGGTTAGGAATGCGGTGGATTTGGTTTGGACTAGATTGGGTGAAAATGTTCAGCTGACATTTTGTTCTGGTAGAATTTTCAAATAGGCACCCAGAGTGTATGTGCAGCAAGAAGAGTCAGCCACTCTGCTGTCGAACACCTAGCTATGGCTTTGTGGGAGGCAGGGTGGCTTCGTGGAAAGAGTACAGAGGACCTGGGTTCTAGTCTCAGCTCCACCATTTGCCTGCTGTGTGACCTTGGGTGTGTCACTTAATTCCTCTGTACCTCAATTTCCTCATCTGTGAAATGGGGATTAAGCACCTGTTCCTCCTCCCTCTCAAAAATGTAAGCCCCATCTGTGACAGGGACTGTCTCTGATCTGATTATCTTGATTCTACCCTCAATCTTAGCACACAGTAAAAACTTAATTATGTGGGCTCTGCACAAAGTAAGTGCTCAATAAATACCATTGATTGATTGATTGATCATTATGTATTGGAGCTTCATGTTATGATGGGGGCACGGGCTGAGTGAGCCTGTGTCACTGGAGCCAGGAGTGATAAATATAACTTCATGTCTGCCTTGCTATGTGACATTAGTATGAGTAGCAATAGTAATGGTATTTCCTGAATGCCTAAGTATAATACATGATATGAAGCTTTTGGGAGGGACAATATCAGAACTGGAGGATAATAATCCTTTGAGTTGTGAAATAACTAACAGAAAGCAGTGTGGCCTAGTGGCAAGAGCTTGGTCCTGGGAGATAGAGGACCTGGGTTATAATTCCAGCTCTGCCACTTGCCCGCTGTGTGATCTTGGACAAGTCACTTCACTTCTCTATTCCTCAGTTTTCTCAACTGCAGAATGGGAATTCAATACCAGTTCTCCCTCCTACTTAGACTGGGAGCCCATGTGAGACAGGGACTTTGTCTGACCCAATTAACTTGTATCTACCCCAGTGTTTAAAACACTTCTTAATGTAGAGTTAGCACTTAACGAATACCTTGAAAAAAAAATATTGGGAAGTCCTTGGCAAATTTAAGGCATTATCAAAATGATCAGTACTTCAGTTTTTTCCCCCAAAATTATGCAGAGACAGAAGCCATTTCTGACCTCAGATAGTCCCAGGTCAATTAGAAATTATATGTTCCTATATAGTTATTATTATTTATTATCATTATAACTTTTGTTATTATTTTTTAACTGCTATCCATTGTAATAACTGTAGACGGGTAGTAAAGCAAATGCCTGTTTTCAATTAGAATAACAATGTGCTGTGAGCATTCATTTCTCAGACCTGCACTTCCTCCACAACTGGTCACCTCTGTAGATCCCAGCTTGACAACTATATCAGCCTCTTCAGTAATCTCCCACCACCGGTCTCTTTCCCCCTCCAGCTACTACTTCATTCTGTTTCTGGGATCATTTTTCTAAAATGTCACTATAAGCTCACCTCTCTGCATTCTTCAAAAAACATCAGCCGGTACCTACTCCTCTCCTCAACAAGCACAAACTCCAGCTCATTAGCTTTAAGGGAGTTCCTCAACCCTGTCCCGTGGCTACTTACTCACTCTCTTCTCCCAAGTCACTGTCTTGGTTCCTCTTCAGCTCACCTTCTCACCATACCTCATTTTGGATTCTCCCCCATCCTATCCTGCTGGCTCAGGCTTTTCCTCCTGTCTGGAGCTCCTTCCCTCTCCACCTGCCCATTTTCAAAGCCCTTCTAAAACTCCACCTCCTCCAGGAGGTCCTCCCCAATTTGTTTTTCTTCTTCCCAGTCATGTCCACAGAGCTATAATAATAATAATGTTGGTATTTGTTAAGCACGTAGTATGTGCAGAGCTCTGTTCTAAGCGCTGGGGGAGATAGAAGGTAATCAGTCGTCCCATGTGAGGGTCACAGTCTTCATCCTCATTTTACAGATGAGGGAACTGAGGCACCGAGAAATGAAGTGACTTGCCCACAGTCACACAGCTGACAAGTGGCAGAGTCGGGGTTTGAACCCAATACCTCTGACTCCCAAGCCTGTGCTCTTTCCAATAAGCCACGCTGCTTTTCGAGCTATCCCTTCACCACTTCTGGCCCATATCTGTGCTAATGCACTCCCTAGAGAATTTCTGCACATTGCAACTAAGACTACTTTTTAAACCCTTACTCGTCCACATATCCATCTTTCCATTCTTTTTCTTTCTCTAAGTAATCATTTTATACCTTTATTTCCTGATAGACTGTAATGTCCTCGAAGTTGAGGATCATATGTAGTACGATGCTCTGCAAACAGTAAACGCTCAGTAAATAACACTGATTGATTGAAATATTCAGTTGGAAGGAAAATTACATATTTTAACTCTGTCTCTATTTTTGAAGGATTAATAGCAAACATTTCCTCGTTTAGATTTTTGAAATGCAAGATCAAGATAAGACCAAGATTAAGTAAGCAGCTGACATTTTCTTCCTAATATTTGCCTTTTTAGGAGTTGTTAGTTTCCTCACATTTCTTGCAGGGAAGTTTTGGGGGACTTTTTTCATTGTTCTTTTTTAATGACCAAGCCAGTCTGAATCCTAGTTTCTTTCTGGTTGCCTATGAGATTGCTTTTTAAGGATGAGTGGATGTAAATGGTAGAAATACCATGTTAGGTTTTGGCTTTCCTTTTCTCTCTTCCAGGGATTCCTTTATCGGAGACAAGGAAGTATTTTAGCAATGAGATTGAGTCACATGGCATTTAAAGCCATGCTACAGCAGGTCAGTGTAATTATTATGAGTTCATTAAATAATTTTTAGAGCTGAAAAAATGATACGAATCTGACATTTCCTCACCTCTGATGCCATTTCTTGGCGAAAGTTTCAAAATGAACTTGCTGTACTCTGAAGGACAAAGGGCTGACGCAGAAGGTTTAGAAAATGTAGAGTCTAGTATGATTTTTTTTTCCTCTCTGAATTCTCTTTTTTCTAACTACTAACTCAGAAGCTGGGAAATGGGTGTATTCCTTATCCCTTGTGTTTTTATGGAGAGACCTTTCTTTTTCCAAATAATTTGATGTTTCAAAAACAAAAGATTAGTGGGGTTCAAAGTAGGGGGAAAAGCTAAAAAGAGAAAACCTGAAAGAGGCTGTACCGATCTCTCCTCCCCATCCCCATACATATTCTAAGTTTTCCCCATCAGAAGCTGTCAAACTTTGGCCAACCTCTCTATTCGGGTGGGAGTCATCTTGTATTTAGTCAACATCAATCTAGCAGGCAGAATTGCCTGCCAAAATCAAATGATCAGTCATATCTGTGGAGGAATTCAAAAGTGGTGAATCAAGTAGTAATTTTGAGAAGCGGGGCTTGGGGGCAAGTGGCCGGGAAATCTCTCAGTTGGCAGCTGGAAGTCTCGCATGAGGCTGCTAAGTTGATGCATATTTGGTGCTCTGGAAAGCCTTTAATCAGTCAGATTCCCTCACTACGTATTCTGCCACCAAAGTCTTCCCTACAGGAATAAGAGAGGGCTCCCTGCCAAAGGAATCTCCTTTCAAAAGTTGAGACTGTTTTTCACTCTCGTTGGGAGGTAGAGTTCTTTACCTTGTCTTTCCTTTTGGTAGGGGCTGTTGGGACAGGAAGCTATTTGGCTTCTGCTTCCACTTTCTGCTTTTCCCCACCCATCTGCCTCCTCCCTGTCTCTACCAGCTCACCCCCACCCCCCTAAGGAAACCATCTAAAGTGCAAACTGGGCAGTTAGTTGGGAGGGAAGATGAGCTGGGAGTCCTCATGGACTTATTTATTTTTATGGATTTATATTAATGTCTCTCTCCCCCTCATGACTGTAAGCTTGTTGTGGGCAGGGAATATGCCTGTTTATTATATTGTATTCTCCCAAGTGATTAGTACAGTGCTCTGCACACAGTAAGGGCTCAAAAAATATCGATGATAATAATAATAGTAATAATCGAGGCATTTGTTAAGGGCTTACTATGTGCCAGGGACTGTACTAAGTGCCGGACTGGATACAAGCAAATTGGGTTGTACACAGTCCCTGTCTCCCATGGGGCTCAGTCTCAATCCCCATTTTACAGATGAGGTAACTGAAGTCCAGAGAAGTGGAGTGACTTGCCCAAGGACACACAGCAGAGAGAGAGTGACCGATCCAAGATTAGAACCCATCCGATCCACACTCTATCCACTACATCCTGCTGCTG
This sequence comes from Ornithorhynchus anatinus, assembly GCF_004115215.2. NCBI lineage: Eukaryota > Metazoa > Chordata > Mammalia > Monotremata > Ornithorhynchidae > Ornithorhynchus > Ornithorhynchus anatinus. Next base: position 59,965,216 of record NC_041735.1, on the reverse strand, counting down.
CTGGTGGAGCCCTGCACATACTTACATTCTCCCAGATGAAAACTGGGAGTCAATTGCTCAGGACAGACCTGCTGCATGGCACACTGCCATCATGGACTGGCTGTCTTTGAGCAAAAGCTTTGCAAGGAAAGAGAGACAAGGAGGCCAAGAGAAAACAGCCCCAGGCCCTACAAACATTAAACACAACTGCACCACAAGAAACAGTTGTTTTGTGTGCCCACTGTAGCTGAGCCTGTGGTTTCCGTATTGGCCTTTTCAGCTAAGTATGCATGCCTTGGTGAACTTCACATCAGTGGACTGTTCTTTGACTATATCTATTTGACCCTCAGACACTCTCAAGCAGGTGGAGCGGAATCTCCCAACAGAAGACAACTAAAGCTGTTGGACTGGCGCAGCCTGCAGTAATGAGGAATGGAATGGCCCTGTTAGAATGGAGGCTTCCGGAAGATCATGATAGAAAGAGGCAGAATTGGAAACATTGGCAGGCTTTGCAAAGAGTCACAAAGCAAAGGGCTCTCATCACCTGTGCAAAATAGGGAAGGGATTTTCTTCAGGGTGTGTTTTCAGCCACACTTGAACACCTGGTGAATGCTTTCTGATGGTACTGTCAACTCTGAACCCAAATGCTGACAATAAATACCTTATCCAGTGCCTTGCACCCCAGGGGGATTCGGTAAATAAATGTTGCCTATAAAACAGTGTTGGATTCCAAGGTCAAATCCCTCACCCCCACCCTTCCCTGCCTTTATGAGATAGGACTAGATTTTTTCTATCAGCGTTTCTCCCTCCTTAAAAGGACAATATTAGTTGCTACTTGACTATTTCTCAGAAAAGTAATGAGGATTGATACTTATAAATTGGAATTGCTTAATATGCCTATAAAGAACCTCAGTGTTCAGAACTGGGGAAATGCACCATGGCCTTGTGGATAGAGCACAGGCTTGGCAGACAGAAGGACCTCGGTTCTAATCCTGTTTCTGCCACTTGTCTGCTGTGTGACCTCAGCCAAATCACTTAAACTTCTCTGTGCCTCATTTACCTCATCTGGAAAATGGGGATTAAGACTGTGAGGCCCATGTGGGACATAGAATGTATCCAACCTGATTAACTTGTATCTACCCCTGCACTTAGTACCAGTGACTGGCACATAGTAAGCACTTAACAAATACCAAATAAAATAAAAAATAAATTTAAAAAACCTGTTCCTAGCTGACCAGCAAATTCCTTTCCAAAAGACCAGGCACACAGAAACACCAAGTTAGAGCATTATTCTTGAAATTGACATGTTTTCTAGCCCTAGGTAAGTGGCTTCTTGCCAGTACATCTGTCAACAGTGTAATCTTTGTACAATGTGTAACTTTGTAAAATATAAAGACCTTGGGATTTTCTGGGATTCGAGGTGCCATAAAAGCAAAAGTCATCATTACTTCAGCCTAGTGCAGTAATCCTTTTAGAAAGTTCTACTTTTGTCTAGAAGAAAATATTTTGTTGATTAGTTTGGTGTATATCTGATATCCTGTTGACACACTCAGTGATAAACTGAAGAATCTCCCATCTGGAGCTGAAAGAAAACCACTCCAAGAATCATAAAAATTGATTGCATCCTATTAATAATTTCGGAAACCAACTGTTTTGGTTGGCAAGGAGTAGCGCATCTTCTTGGCTAGAAAAAGCTTAAACCAACTGCATGCTTACATGTTTGTTATTCAGTCATTCGTTGCCTTCAAAAGTCCAGACATGCACATTGGTCATTTCCAGTCTTTAAACATTGATCTTTGGGCATTTATTGATCTTTGACCCAAGAGGCAAGAGCATCATTTGATGGAAAAACTAGAAAGAAGAAAAAAGCCACCCAAGGGGGTAATCTCTTTAATGAAGTGTGGGTGGGGGTATTTAAGGTTGGGGTTTTTTAATGGTATTGTTGAGTGCTTACTCTGTGTCGACACACTGTTCTAAGCACTGAGACAATAATAATAATAATAATAATCTGGTATTTGTTAAGTGCATTACTATGTAACAGGCACTGTACTAAGCACTGGCATGGATACAAGCCAATAGGGTTGGACACAGTCCTTGTTCCACGTGGGGCTCACAGTCTTGATTACCATTTTACAGATGAGATATCTGAGGCACGGAGAAGTGATGTGACTTATCCAAGGTCATAAAGCAGAAAGTGGCAGAGCGGGGACTAGAACTCATGACCTTCTGACTTCCCGGCCCGGGGTCTACCCACTACTCCATGTACAGTGCACACAGTAAGCGCTCAATAAATGCAATTGAATGAATGAATGTGATATGTAAGATATGTTAAATCTTAAAACCTATGTGGCTTGAGCCACATTACTAAAGTGACAGTTGGGAGATCCTTCCCGGAGGAGATGTCAGTCAATCGTATTTATCGAGCACTTATTTTGTGCAGAGTACTGTACTAGGTGCTTGAGAGAGTACAGTATAAAGATATAATGGACATATTCGCTGTCTGCCACAAACTTACAGTCTAGAGAGGGTGACAAACATCAATATAAATAATGTTTTTGGAAAGGCTTTGAAGATGGAGAGAACAGTGGTCTGTGGGATCTGAAGGGGAAGGAGAAAGGGTATGAGCAAGAGGTTGGCCGAAGGAGAGATAAGAATGAGGCACGGTGTGTAGATCAGAAGCAAAGATTCTAAACTGGGATATAGTAGTAGCAGGGAATGGATAAGAAGGAGGGAGGGAGCTGACTGAGTGATTTAGGGCTTATTGTCAGGAAAGTCTGCTTAATGCAGAGAGGAATGGGCAACCACTAGAGGTTTTTAAGACATGGTGAGATGTGCACAGAACAATATTTTAGAAAACTGCTCTAAGCAGCAGTGTGAAGTATGAACTGCAGAGGGGAGAGGTTGGAGAAGCAGAGTGGCTCAGTGGAAAGAGCCCGGGCTTGGGAGTCAGAGGTCGTGGGTTCTATCCCAGCTCTGCTGCTTGCCAGCTGTGTGACTTTGGGCCAGTCACTTTCACTTCTCTGTGCCTCAGTGACCTATCTGTAAAATGGGAATTAAAAACTGTGAGCCCCACATGGGACAACCTGATCACCTTGTATCCCCCCAGCGCTTAGAACAGTGCTTTGCACATAGTAAGCACTTAACAAATTCCACCATTATCATTATTATTATATTATTATTATTATTAAGTAAGGATAACATTAAGGAGTTGGATGTAGTAGTCAAGCTGGGGTGGCCACTTGGATAGAGGAGAAGGGGCGGATTCCAGAAAAGCCATGAGGAAGAACTGACAAGATAATAATGTTGGTATTTGTTAAGCGCTTACTATATGCAGAGCACTGTTCTAAGTGCTGGGGTAGATACAGGGTCATCAGATTGTCCCACGTGAGGCTCACAGTCTTAATCCCCATTTTACAGATGAGGGAACTGAGGCACAGAGAAGTGAAATGACTTGCCTACAGTCACACAGCTGACAAGTGGAGAGCCGGGGAATCGAACCCATGACCTCTGACGCCCAAGCCCGGGCTCTTTCCACTGAGCCACGCTGATACAGGCACTAAGAGAGGAAGGAGTCAGGATAATGCCATGGCTATGGTTTGAGAGAGAGGGAGACTGGTTGTTGGTGTTAGAAGCAGCATGGCTTAGTGGAAAGAGCCCAGAATTGGGAGTAAGAGGTCGTGGGTTCTAATTCCATCTCCATCACTTGTCAGCTGTGTGACTTTGGGCAAGTCACTTAACTTCTCTGTGCCTCAGTTACTTCATCTGTAAAAAAAAATAAATCTGGGGATTAAGATTATGAGCCCCACTTGGGACAACCTGGTTACCTTGTGTCTACCCCAGCACTTAGAACAGTGCTTGGAACATAGTAAGCACTTATCATACTAATGATAAGTGTTATCATTATTATTATCATTATTATTATTATCAATAACTGTGATGGGAAAGTTAGGTGAAAGAGGAGATTTGGGAGAGGAGGCAGCATGGTAATGAAATAGAACACGGGCCTGGGAGTCAGAAGGACCTGGGTTCTAATTCTGGCTCCCCCACTTGTCTGCTGCATGACTTTGGATGAGTCACTTAACATCTCTGCGCCTCAGTCACCTCATCTGTAAAATGGGGATTGACTTTGAGCCTCAAGTGGGACATGGACACTGTCCAAACAGGATAGCTAGTATCTACCCCAGAGCATAGTATGGTGCCTGGAACACTAAAAAAAAAAAAGAAAGGAAAGATGAGGAGTTCAGTTTGGGACTCAGAGGACAAGCCTAGCTAAATGATCTCTTAAGTTCTCTCTTTCACAGTGAAGACTCTGGATACTATGTATGTAGCGAATAGGATCAGAGAGAGATAATTTAGAGGACTGACTCAGAGATGTGGAAATAATGACAGGCATACCCTGGACTACGCCCACCCTACAATACCATCACCCTGAGGGTACAACCAGTTTGATGCCCTACCCCATGTTACAGCACTTTGCAGACACCACTTGTATTGTCAGATGCCTTATCCTTCACATTTACCAGCCCAGTCCCTCCACACCAAGACTGAGGGAAAGCAGTTGACAGTGAATGTTTCTTGGAAGAAATTCTAACCTAGTTTGTGCCAGATTTTCAAGGCAGTGAAGAGACCAAATCCCTATCAAATCTCCATCATCTCATTTTCTTTCCTTTCTCTCACATTATCCTTTGTTGTTTTTCCTTTTATAATCTTTGACTTTCCTAATCATCATCATCAGTGGTATTATCAGGTGCTTACTGTGGGCAGAGCACTGTACTAAGTGCTTGGAAGAGTACAATGCAACAGAGTTGGTAGACGTGTTCCCTGTACACAACGAAGCTTACAGTCTGGGAGGAGATAGCCGTTAATATCGATAAATAATGTATAATATATAACTTATGGATATGTACATAAGTGCCATGGGGTTGAGGGTGGGGTGAATATCCCATGCCCAAAGGTCACAGATCCAAGTGCATAGGTGCTGAAGAAAGGAGGCTGTACAGTCCTCTAGACTGTAAGCTCGCTGTGGGCAGGGAATGTCACCATTTATTGTTGTATTGCATTCTCCCAGGCATTTAGTACAGTGCTCTGCACACAGTAAGCGCTCAAAAAATATGATTGAATGAGAGAGCTGGGGAAAAGAGGAATTAATTGAGGAAGTCCTCTTGGAGGAGTTTTGACATTATTAATAATATTAGTAATACTATAATGATATGAAGTGCTTTCTATGTGTCAGCTACTGTGCTAAGTGCTGGGGTAGAGTCAAGATGATCAAATCAGATGAAATTCCTTTCTCACCTGGCCCTTAAGTTGCCCTTTATTCAAGACAAGGGTGAATGACCGGTTCTCTCCCGGAATGCTCCACCTTCATCTGCAGCCATTCTGCTAGTGTAGCCAGTGAGTTTTCTCGGTAAAAATATAGAAGTGATTTACCACTGCTTTCTTCCACGTAGTAAACTTGAGTCTCCACCCTTGAATTCCTCCCATGCCGCTGCTGCCCTGCACAGGGGAATTCTGACTTGTAGCAGATTTGCCTTCCACTAGCTAGCCACTTGTCCAAGCTAGGAATGGCATGGGTATGTCTCTGCTTGCCTCGGTCTCCCATAGATGGGAGATGGGTAGAGTACTGGAAACTCTCCAGGAGCCGTCCTGAGAGGAGGGAAAGCAGCATGGCCTAGTGGAAAGGGCACTGGCCTGGGAGTCAGAAGACCTGGCTTCTAATTCTGGTTCCGCCATGTCTGCCTTTTGACCTTGGGCAAATGACTCAACTTCTCTGTGCCTCATCTGCAAAATGGGGATTTTCTTTCTTTTATTTCTCCTATTTAGACTGTGAGCCTCATATGGAACCTGATTATCTTGTATTTACCCCAGTGCTTAGAGAAGCAGCATGGCTTAGTGGAAAGAGCACAATCAGAGGTTGTGGGTTCTAATCCCGGATCGGCCACTTGTCTGTCAGATATGTGACTTTGGGCAAGTCATTTCCTCAGTTACCTCATGTGGAAAATGGGGATTAAGACTGTGAGCCTCACGTGGGACAACCAGATAACCTTGTATCTCCCCCAGTGTTTAGAACAGCGCTTGGCATATAGTAAGTGCTTAAATATCATTATTAGTAGTAGTAGTACAGTGTTTTGCACAAAGTGCTTAACAAATATCACAATTATTATTATTATTATTATTATCTCCATCCATTTGGAAGGTGTGGATTGTTTCCATTTTCCTTAATGCACTGTGCATTAAGGCTCATAAACTGAGATTTCTCCAGTTTCTGCATCGTGGATGAACCTCCAATGCACTTGTCCTTGGCTGATATTCTATTTCATCCAAAGCCCATATGGACTACTGGAGAAACTATTTCAGAATTTTCCTGGTTTACCCAGCATCCCTGTTGCAGGAAACCACTGTGCTGGGGCGGACCAATTGAAAGGTGTGGGCTTTAGATGACCTCCAGATGCTCTTTGTACTCCATAATACAGGGTTTATTCCCAGGGCAACCTGGTCTGTGTGCCATTGTTCCTGCTCCCTTGGTATTTGGTTTTATATTTTACTTCCTTTTCCAAAATGAAAAGGAAGAGCCTAGGCAAAAAGGGCTGTAGAATGGAGTGAGCGCTACCAAGTCATCCCTGTGAGGTGACTAATGCCTACAGAACAGACGCAAATATACAAACCTGGAATGTCAGGACCATTTCATCAGAATTGATGGTGGTGGGTGCTTTGCAAAGACAGGTCCTGCCCTCTCTAGTCCCTTGATGCGACCTAATTATAAGCAAGTGAGGGGTTTAGGGAGTGGTTATGCCTCCCTGAACGTCAATTGGTGATATTTATGAGGCACTTGTTGTGTATAGAGCACTCAGAGTACAACAGAAACAAAGATAAATGCTTAACAAATGCCATTTTTAAAAAAAGGGGGGATGTTAAGAGTAACTAGATAGTGGGGACAAGTAGCTCCCAATGGCTATTGGTAACAGTGCCATCTCTGCAAGTGGCATTAATGTTTCTGCTCCTGGGTTATTCAGCCAATGCCTTATCTTTATATCTAATCTTTATATGTGCCAATGTGGCCTACTGGATAGAGCATGGGCTTAGGAGTCAGAAAGATCTGGCTTCTCATCCCGGCTCCACCACATGTCTGCTGTGTGATTTTGGGCAAGTAACTTAACTTCTCAGTGCCTCAGTTACTTCACCTGTAAAAATGGGAATTAAGACTATGAGCCCCATGTGGGACAAGGACTGTGTCCAATCCAATTTGCTTGAATCCAGCCCAGCGCTTAGAGCAGTGCTTGGAACATAGTAAGCGCTTAACAGATATCACAGTTATTATTATTATTATTATTATTCAAACAGGAGCAATAAGGTTAATAATGCACTTGACACCTGAATCAATCAATCAATCCATGGTATTTACTGAGCGTTTACTGTTTGTGGAACACTGTACTAAGTTGGTAGAACAACCGAGTTGGTAGAAAAACAGTAAGCCAAAATTATTCAGAGAGTGGTAGCAGAAAGCCTCTTTTGAGTATTTTTCTGTAAGATCCTTAAGGGAAGAGAATAGGTGTCTAGGTTTTGATAAATATCACTGATTGGTTGATGGACTGATCAGAGGCGGAGGCCACTCCCATCATCCTGAGAAGAAAAAATTGAGACTTACCCTTGGATTTCAGGTGTCTCCTCGGTGACTGATTTCCTTGAAAGCAATTGGAGGGCTGAGAGGCGAGGGGATGGGAGCAGTGGAAAGAGACATGGCAGGCGGGAACAGGAAAAGGAAGTGGGGAAAGGAAAACGGGAAAGTGGAAGGGAGGCGACAGACAGGAATTTAGATGGAGAGTGGAAAAAGCAAGACGAAAGGCCTCGTGTTTCCAGCACGAGTTAGAATGAGCAATTCAACCCCATTAAAAATTGTTTATTTTGCAAAACAGATTGGCATTTGCAAGTGTCGACTGCTTGACTAAATGCCAACCTTTGGGTTCCATTTTCCCCTCCAAACTTAATAATCAGATGGGACCACAGGAGTGTCCAAGAAAAGTTCAGCCTTTCAATTTATTAGCTCAATACCTTGTCTGAGTTATTTAGATAAACGATTTGGTTCAAAAGAAGTTTCTGAACAATAAAGGAGCTAAATGTGTGTTTGTGTGTCTGTTTGTGCAGGTCCATTTTGCAAGCTTATCTATGGCATGAACTGTTCCATAATAAAATCGGAGTAACTATGTTTCTTGGAAACAAATACTAGATAAATTAACTCAGCCAGAGCTGACAAGTAGGATCAAATATTCATAGTCCTCTGAACAGTTGCAAAAGGTCACTGGGGGCATTGTTAATAATAGTATTGGAAATATAATTTCTTAAAATCAGATTTCCTCGTTCGAGGATTGGTCTGCCTGATCTTAACCTGGAACAAACTTATGGAAAAGTTTCTGGTCACTTAAAATAGGCATTTTACATTGGAGGGACTGACTGGCTACAGAAACAGCATGGCTTGGTGGAAAGAGCCAGGGCTTGGGAGTTGGAGGCTTTGGGTTCTAATCCCTGCTCTGCCACTTGTCTGCTGGGTGACCTTGGGCAAGTCACTTCACTTCTCTGTGCCTCAGTTATCTCATCTGGAAAATGGGGATTAAGGTTATGAGCCCCACGTGGGACAACCTGATTATTTTCTATCTACCCCAGCACTTCAAATAGTGCTTGGCACACAGAAAGCACTTAACAAATACCATTATTATTGTTATACTGATATTGTAATGACATCACTTGAAATACCTTGACTATATAAAACTCTAAGGGTTCCACATGTTGAATCTCATGTCTGCTCTCTAGAATCACAACAACATCAGGTGTGGCTTTCTTTTTGAGGCCCTTACTGTTGTCTTTCAAATGATGCTGGCAGCGTTTAAATCCCAACTCACTGGAATTGGATAATCCGTACTGTGTAATCCTTGACCACATTTAGCTGCAAATTTCTACCTTCTGCATAACCTGTGCACTTGGATCTGTATCCTTTAAGCACTTGATATCCACCCCATTCTCAGCCCTTCATCACTTATTTACATAGCTATAATTTACTGTAATGTCTGTCCCCCACTCTAGGCTGGCAGCTCCTGGAGGGAAGGGAATATAGCTACCAATTCTGTTATACTCTTGCAAGTGCTTAGAACAGTGTTTTGCACACAGTAAGCACTTAATAAATACCATCGTTTGGCTGGTGTCTTTGGAATTTATCCAACTTCCTGGGTGACACTGGATGAGTCACTTACCATCTTAAGTTTCTTTCTCTCTAGCAGGAATTCATTTAACTCTACTTCCTAAAAGGGGTTAAAATGTTGGCTCTTTCCCCAATACAGAAAACTGGCCATAAAAATTCACTGACTTTGTCTTCCTCGCCCTCACTCCCTCCCACTCTCTGAGGGCAGATTTGGGGTCCAATCTGGGCTCCCAACACTTGACTGGGAGGGTCCCATCCATTTCTCTCATGGACCAAGTAGTGCTCTAAAACCTGCACCTTCTGTACTGGTTCTCATAAATTTTATAACTGCAAAAAGGAGTACGATCATTTTACTGCGTGTGTTGGATGTGCTTTGGGAATGAAATTCAGAATTCTCCTACATCTAGTGAAACTAAGAAATTTTCCCCAAACTAAATTATAACAATTTCACGTGAGTAGATAACTGCTTTAAGTCAAAATTCCCCTTTATTTAAGGGTTTTTGTGTTGTAACCCAATTTGTGGAAATCATGAAGTGAGGACAAGGCTCTCATCATGCTTGATTTAGTTTTAATTTCAGGCTTCTCGTCATCAAATTGTGAAACTACTGTATCTCCCAGGGAATCTTTACAGCTGCACCCTGTGCTGTCGAACTGGAATGCAACTGAGACCTTTATGCTTGTCTTTGGCAGGTCTGGGCTAGAGCAAAATCATTCTTTATTTGATTCTGCCTGCTATCTTCATAAATCATTTACAGTTTTCTTGAAATCTCTATTCCAAGGCACACAAATCCAGAAAGTGAGCCAGTATTCGATTCTAAGCTTCTAGAGATAAATTAGTGGGATTAAATGAAATTACAAATAGAGTTGTGTCAGGGATTTATTTGTACTACGTTAGTCTTAAGACCTAGGAGGCAGCGTGGCTCAGTGGAAAGAGCCTGGGCTTCAGAGTCAGAGGTCATGGGTTCGATTTCCGGCTCTGCCATTTGTCAGCTGTGTGACTGTGGGCAAGGCACTTAATTTCTCTGTGCCTCAGTTACCTCATCTGTAAAATGGGGATTAACTGTGAGCCTCACATGGGACAACCTGATTACCCTGTATCTACCCCAGTGCTTAGAACAGTGCTCTGCACATAGTAAGCGCTTAACAAATACCAACATTATTATTATTAAAAAACACCCCAAAACCTTTCCGCCTTGGAGGAAATCTGTTCCCAAATCTGTTTCATCTGGTAGCAGTAGTAGTAGCATTATTTAGCAAGTGCCTGTTGAGTGCAATGCATTGTGCTACACACTTGGGAAGTAAAACATAAATATAAGACATGTTTCCCGCCTACGAGACTCTAGTGATGTATTAGGGGAAAAAGACCAGGTAGTTACAGAGAGTGCATTTCTTTGTGGGCAAGAACCTACCAGCTCTATTGTATTCTACTTTACCAAGTGTTTAATACAGTGCTCTATGTGTAGTAAGAATTCAATAAATACCACTGATTGATTTATCATTAACAATAATACTAATAAGTGTGATATCTGCTCAGTATTTACCATGTGTTAAGCCCTGGGGTACAGTACAATCAGATCAGACACAGTCCTTATCCCAAATGGGGCTCACAATTTAAGATGGAGGTATTGTATCAGGTATTGAAACAGAGGCACCGAGAACTAAAGGGACTTGCCTAAGGTCATCTGCAGACAAGTGGTGGAGTCAGGATTAGAACCCAGGCCTCTTGACCCTCAGTCCTGTATTCTTTCATGCTATTTCCTATTGTTTCTTAAACACTTGAGAAATATGAAATTTGTCTTCATATTCCCTCCAAATTAGTCAACCTGCTCACCTTGTATCCCCCCAGCGTTTAGACCAGTGCTTTGCACATAGTAAGCGCTTAACAAATACCATCATTATTATTATTATTATTCTAATCCCAGTTCTCCCAAGCTAATTTGGGAGAAAGTCACTCACCAGAGACTCCCTCACTCAAACCCACCATTGCCTGTCCATTTGCTCATTGCACACTGGAGCCCAGCAGAAATATGGCTGGCAGGGATGGCGAAAGGAGCTGGGTAAGCCACTAGCACTAGAATCAATTCCTCTGCACAGGTACTAGATCCTGAAGTCTCAGGATTAATCCTAACTGGTTGTTCATGACAGGAGGCTCCATTATCACTTAATTTATTTAGGTTTTTTAAAAAGAGTTTAGAGATGGAGACTTTTAGTTATTTCATGAGAATAAATCACATATTATAGTGCCTCAGGTACTGAATGGTAGTGCTCTTCTGGGCAATCTTAATGTCTGACAAATCATTTAGTGTCTCTGCCTCAGTTTTCTCATCTGTGAATTGGGAATAATGCCTGCTGCCTACAGTCTTCCCCCAGGTATTATGAAAATTGGAGAGGGAAAACTCATACAACCATTCTGTCCTTAAGAAAAATGTGCTGGGAAGAGAGGAGAAATTCATGGACAGTTTTCTCGCTTCTACCAGCAAGCCAATAGAAATGTCCTGTCCTCCTCCTCCTCCTCTCCCCACCATCTCGATCTCACTCTGGCTTCTTCTGGGGATTGGGGGAAGAAGAAGCAGAAGGCTGACCCAGGAGCTGCTGTGGGATTTGAGGAAGTGCTTCTCACATCCTGAGGCAGCCAGAGTCAAAAAATACAGAGCTCTGGAAGGATTCCACAGAGGCCCAATACCTTCCGGTCTTCTCTGGCCCTAGCCAGACTGGGTTAGATGGAGCAGGGGAGCATCGGCCCAAGCAGGGCTCTCCCACCTCCTCGTCTTCTTACCGGTTAATGCACCCTGGGGAGTTAGACTAGCATTCCACAGTCCCGTGCAGTGCCACAGCCTGTGGGTGAGGCCTTGGGGAAATATTTCAGTTGCCTCTTCTGATAACTCGGCCCAGGAATACAGGGTCTGACCTAGTCCAGCCCAGGTCAGCCCGACTGAGTCCAGCTTGTCTTCCAACTTGTATACGCACGATGTCATAAAATCTGCAGCTGTCCCTGACCCAGAGACCCCACAAAACATGGTCCAGGGAAAAAAGCACAGGACTGCGACCCAGGACACCAAGATTCTAATCCCAATCCCTCCTCCAGCAGCCTCTGTGACCCTGGGTAGATCACTTAATCTCTCTGTGCCTAAATTTCCTCAAGTAGGAAATGAGTCGAGTGAGAATTTCCTGTGGGAGAGGGATTGTGTATAAATCTGAATATCTTGGCTCTACTCCAGTGCTTACAACATAGTAAACACTCAACCAATGCCATAATTAAAACTCAGGCAACAGCACATATATTACAGAAAGCAGCTGTGAGACAGCTTCCTACCCACTGTGTTGGACAGTCAGAAGCCCTGCCCCGGTCAGAAATATCTGGTGGGGACAAGCACGAACAGAGCCCTAGGCCTTGGCATCTAGACTGGATCAGGCAAAACCAAGAGGGGTCTAGATATTCATTCATTCATTCATTCATTCATTCATTCATTCATTCATTCAATCGTATTTGTTGAGCGCTTACTGTGTGCAGAGGACTGTACTAAGTGCTTGGATAGTATAATACAGCAATAAAGAGAGACACTCCCTGCCCACAACAGGGCATTGCATTTGGGGGGGCGTTTCTGCGTGTCCACCAATGGAATGGTGGAGACTGGGCACTGTGGTCAAGGAACAATGGCATAGGACCAAAACACCCACATGTCGGTGGCCCTGGAAGGAAAAGTCTTCTCTTTTCGGCAAGTTCCCTTTAGACTGTAAGCTCATTATGGGTGGGGAATGTGTCTATTACTATACTGTACTCTCCCAAGTGCTCTGCACAGAGTAAGCTCTCAATAACTATGATTAATTGATTGATCGATCAGCACTTGGAGCAGGGTACCAGAAGAATGTCCTGGACCAGCCCAATCATGGCCAAGCAAAGCCCTTTCCCCAGCCTTGTCCTCAGTCAGTATGACTGACTGATTGAATGACTCATCCAGAGGTCTCACAGGCCTAAAATGTGGGCACGGTAAAGGGGGCTGGGGTGAGGAGAAAATCATTAATCTCAATTTCCATTTTAATCCCTATTTGCCTTCTAGGGAAATAACCATCATGTTTCTTCCGTGAAGAAAATAATAATAATAATAATAATTATGGTATTTGTTGGGCAGTCACGGCACGGGAGAGAATCGAGGGCAGAGGCTCAAGTTTACTGCGAAGGAACCACTTCTATATATTTACCAAGAAACCTCTATGGATCCACTGTCAGAATGATGGCAGATGGAGTTTGGGCATTCTGGAGATGTGTCCATGGTATCGCTATGGGTTGGAGATGACTCGACAGCATAAGATATGACAATCTGTTAAGTGCTCACTCTGTGCCAGGCACTGTATTAAGCACTGGGTGGATACAAGCAAATTGGGTTGGAGTCAGCACCTATCCCACGTGGGGCTCACAGTTTCATTCCCCATTTTACAGATGCAGTAACTGAGGCACAGAGAAGCTGAGTGACTTGCCCAAGGTCACACAGCAGACCCATAGTCTTCTGATTCCCAGGGCCGTGTTCTATCCATTACACCATGCTGCCAATGGTGGTCGTTAAGGACTTACTATGTGTTAAACACTATGCTAAGAGCAGGAGTCAATATAAGATAATCAGGTCAGACACAGTCCCTGTCCCAAATGGGGCTCATAGTCAAAGTACAAACTTCCTAAAGGCCACCAGTTGGATTAATTATCCCAGCATCTGGCGTTCCTTGCCTCCAAAACTTCTCTGGCTTAAATCATTTATGGTATTAAGTAATAAATTGTGGGCATATTTGTTATTGGCAAACAAAAAGCTCAGGCATGTTCTGTTTCAGAAGCAAAACCTCTTCGCTGCTGAATCGATGACACATTTTTGGAGCTCACCACTGTAAGTGAGATGTCATACAGCTGGCAAGAAAAGTTATTTACTCTTTTCAGGCCTAATTGCATAGAGTAGGATTGTTGGGGCGTTTCTCACAATGCAGGAAAAAGAAATCTCCGTGGAAAAAAAGCAGAACTGAAAACAGCCACCCAAGAGGTAGGAGAAAAAGTATGCCTACAGAGGGAAAAGTGCAGTTCCCACAAACAGCCACCCAAGAATAAGGGTCGTGTTTAACATAACCTAGCCACTTGAGAATTGAAGAGAGTTGTTGTTTAGTTGACGGTTCTCCAAGGGAAGAAGGCCAACATGCTCTCCAGGAGTGAGTACATCTCTTCTTTTAGTTCAAAAACTAATTTTGTGTTCCACTTACCAACTGCTTCTTCTCTCCCAAATCCTTCATCCCTAAGATTAATTGACATCATGTACCAGCAAAACCTACCTTGTATATAACATAACTTCCCTGTGCCTCAGTTACCTCATCTGTAAAATGGGGATGAAGACTGTGAGCCCCATGTGGGACAGGAACTGTATCCATCCTGATTACCTTGCATCTACCCCAGCGCTTAGTACAGTGTCTGGCACATAGGAAGGGCTTACAAATACCATTTTAAAAAAAAGAACCGAAATATGGGGGGGGAAGGGGGGAGGGTTCCCTTGGTTATAGACACTACCTCAGAGAAAAAGTTATGAAGTGACCTGGATTACTGACCCAAATTCTCTCTATTTTGTTTCCAGTGCTTTTGACAGATTGGGAGTGATTTGGGATGCTTATAAAGTGGAGTTTGGATTATGGAAGAGAATGCAGAATCCCCATTGTGCAGGGCAAGGAAGAGAAGTGTCTTCAGGACACTGTGGGGCACTTCCTATATTAGTGGTAGCCAGGTGGCAGAGGGATAAGGGGAAGAGGAGGACACCTGCTGCTGCTTTTCCCAAAGCTGCACTTCAGTTACTCTCAGACTAATTGACTAGACAAACAGAGGGGAAAAACAAAGCCTTGTAGAAGGAGCAAGGGCCCGGCAGCCAGAGGACTGAGTTCTAATCCCTGCTCCACTACTTAACTACTGTGTGATCTTGGGCAAGTCACTTAATTTCCCTATGCCTAAATGTCCTCATCTATAAAATGTGGATTAAAAACCTGTTCTTCCCACTAAGACTCTGAGCCCACTGAGGGACAGTGACTGTGTCTGACCTGATTATCTTGTACCTACCCTAGCTTGGCTCATAGTAAGAACTTACCAAATACTACTATTATTATTTTTTATTTTAATTTTTGTTATTATTATTACTACCACGAAAGAAACATGAAATCATGTAATCTTTCTTTCTCCCTCTCTCTGTTTGACCACTACACCTCTTTACCCTCAGAGTGAGAAGCAGTGTAGACTAGCGGAAAGACTATGAGCCCGGGTGGGTCAGTGGACCTGAGTTCTAATACAGACTCTGCCACTTCTCTGCTGTGTGATTCTGGGCAATCACTTAACCTTTCTGTGCCTCAGTAACCTTATCTGCAAAACGGGGATTACGAATGTGAGGCCACGATCCGGGTTTCTAAATCTGGCTCTGCCACTTAACCTGCTGGGCCACTTTGGACAAATCACTTAACTTCTCTGGAACTCAGTTCCCTCATCTGCAAAATGGGGATTCAGTGCCTGTCCTCCCTCCTACTTAGACTTTGAGCTCCATATGAGACCTGAAAATCGGGTATCTATCCCAGCACTTAACAAATGCCACAGTTTGGTGCGCATAAATAGGGCATCCTGTCTTGAAGTATCCAAACTTCCCAGTAGTTCCTATGCCAGCAAGGCCATTTCCTTGTTGTGTTAGAAAAATTGAGCCCTGTCCAGTTTAGGAACTGAGTGTAGGTTTCGGCAAATGGTTCAAATTTGAGTGTGTGCTCCCTCGGATTCCCAGTTGATAAATCTTGGGAAAAACATCTGTGTGTCCATCCAGAGCAGTTGGGTAATGACCCCCTACAAAAGCTTTGCAAAACAGAAGTTTTGTCAGTCCAATCTTCCTTTTGGCTAAGAGATCTGGGTAAGGCCACAGAAGGCAAATGCTGTTTCACCTACATCAACCCCAAGCCATGTCAAATCAATAGACAAATGGTATCTATCGAGTGTTTACTCATGCAGAGCAGTGTACTAAGTGCTTGGGAAAGAACCATAGAGTTAACACACAATTTCTGCCTTCAAGGAGCTGAAATATGTTGCAAGTGGGAGGAATGAGCTAAGTTTAAAGATGTACATATAAGTGCCACGGGATGTGGGGATGGGAGTGAGTACCTGAGTGCTTAAGGCGTGAGGAGCATAGCTATCTTAGAAATGTTGAAGGAGCAGTAGTGGGGAAAACGGGTTGGGGAGATGAAAGATTGATCAATGAAGGTTCCTGAAGGAGATAAGATTTTAGAAAGGGATTTAAAAAGCTCTGTGATCATATCCAGCATCAAATGACCAGAACTCGATCACCAATGGTGATATCGTGGAAGCCAGCCGGCTCACCCTAACTGAAGTAACAATAATAAAAATTATGGCATTTGTTAGGCTCTTACTATGTGCCAGGACTGTACTAAGTGCAGGGGTGCATACAAGCAAATTGGGTTGGACACAGTCCCTGTCCCATGTGGGGATCACAGTCCCAAACCCCATTTTAGAGATGAAGATACTGAGGCATAGAGAAGTGAAGTGATTTGTCCAAGGTCACACAGCAAATGGCTGAGCTGGAATTAGATTCCATGACTTTCTGACTTCCAGGCCTGCGCTCTTTCCCCTACATCATGCTGCCTCTTCAACCCAGGTTCACTACAACATAGGGTTGCTGGACCAGATATGTGAGAAGAATGGATAGTAGCAGGATACCTAGGCAACTGCCAAAGCATGAACTGAAATAGGGCAAAGCCCTAAAGAAGCCATATCTTCGAGTGGTAGATCTATCATTAATCAATCATATTTATTGAGTGCCTACTATGTGCAGAGCACTTTACTAATCCTTGGGAGAGTAAAATATAGCAGAGTTGGTAGACATGTTCCCTGTAGAGGAGAGGCCAGACCTAATTGGTGTGTGGCAATCAGGAGAGGGGTGAATCTCCAGAAGATTTGGGCAGATCAGGAAACCAAGGGGCAGTTTTGAAAGCAGAGACAGAACCTGCGATGACAAAGTCAACAAATGCAGCCTTTACGGGAACACCATGCGGCACGAGTGTCAGCCAGCCAAAGATCTTTCCAGTCACACCCTCACATGTAGCTGTGATTTCATCCTCAGTAGCGTCACCTTGGACTGTGAAGGAAAGCCAGGCCTACGTGCATAGGACATAACGCAAAATTCACATGATTTATGGCTGCCGGAATAGTAAACTCGCTGAACTCAACTACCTCGCCATACCGCAGAATGGGAGTAGCCATTTTATTGGCAAAAATCAACCCTGTTTTACAACAGGACAGGAGACTCGAGAAAGAGTTGGGCCAGCAAGATCACACAGTTTCGCCCGCATTATTTTATCACCGTGACATAACCCAGCCTCCTCTTCCTGAGCCCAGGATGGGAATCCTCCAGAAATTCACTCTCTTCCTCTAGAACCTTGACAATTCGGATTCATAAAGTGTTTCGGCTACCTTGTCTGCTCTGCCTTTGGAGAGAAACAATGCTAGCCAGTGGAGAGTGCACAGTCTGCTCTGCTCACAACCCTTGGGGGTGACATGGGGCAACTTGGTTAACTTGGGCCCCTAATGTAGTCCATCCCAGTTCTGCCATTTGTCTGCTGTGTGACCTTGGACAGGTCACTTCACTTCTCTGGGCCTCAGTTATCTCATCTGTAAAATGGGGATTAAGACTGTGAGCCCCATCTGGGACAAAGACTGTGACCAACCTGACTGACTTGTATCTCCCCCGGTGCTTAGTGCATTTCCTGGCATACAGTAAGCACTTAACAAATACCACAATTATTATTATTATTATTATTATTATTATTATTATTATGTGTTACTACTCCCTCTGTCTCTGCTAGCATTGACATCATTTTCTACAGAAGAAATTCACACCGGCATTGACACTACCGCATATTCTAATCTCTTTGTGCGGGAGCAACTACCTGATTCTAGGACCCTGAATAACCATAATAATAATAATAATAACAACTGAGGTATTTGTTCAGCGGTTAATGTGCATCAAGCATTGTACCAAGTGCTGGGGTAGATACAAGGTAATCAAGTTGGTCACAGCCCTAGTAGGCAGGAGAAAAGATATTAAAACCCCATTTTACAGATGAGGAAACTGAGGCACAGAAAAGTTAAGTGACTTGCCCAGAGGCCCCACAGCAGGCAAGTGGTGAAGTCTGGATTAGAACCCAAGTCCTCTGACTCCTAGGCCCATGCTCTTTCCATCAGGCCACACTGCTTCCCAATCTAGCACCAGAAGTGTCCTGTCCCTGCCTGACTACAAGAAGCAGCAGTCCTAGTGGAAAGAGCATGAACTTGGGAGTCAGAGGACGAGGGTTCTAATCTCGGCTCCGCCACTAGTCTGCTGTGTGACCTTGGGCAAGTGACTTAACTTCTCTGTGCTTCAATTACCTCATCTGTAAAATGGGGATTAAGACTTTGAGGCCCACGTGGGACAACCTGATTACCTTGTATCTACCCCAGCATTTAGAACAGTGTTTGGCACATAGTAAGCACTTAATTAATACCATAATTATTATGATAGTCACCTGGTTTAGGCGTCACTATTTGGGGGCTGTAGAAATAATATTTTTCCCATCTTGCCCCGGTCAGTCAGCACCCCTGGCACAACTGGTCCAGACTTACTAATGCACTGACGTCTAAGCTCTGGCCATTCTAGTGTTCTGGCAAAGATTTCTGGAGTCCAAAGGTACAGCTCTCATTGAAGAATCCAGGGTGACTGTCCTCTGGCTTCCAGGGCTCAAGTTGCCCATTCTTCCCTTCTAGACTGTAAGTCCATTGCGGGCAGGGAACGTGCCTACAAACTCTGTCATATTGTACTCTCCCAAGCACTTATTACCATGCTCTGCACATAGTAAACATTCAATAAATGCCACTGATTATTGACAGTAGAGAACCCATCCTCAATTCCTTGGGGGCTTAAAGCATGTACATCAGGGAAAGTAATGGAAGCAGCATGGCTCAGTGGAAAGAGCATGGGCTTTGGAGTCAGAGATTACGGGTTCGAATCCCATTCTGCCACTTGTCAGCTGTGTGACTTTGGGCAAGTCATTTAACTTCTCTGTGCCTCGGTTACCTCATCTGTAAAATGGGAATTAAGAGTGTGAGCCCCACATGGGACAACCTGATTCCCTTGTATCTACCCAGCGCTTAGAACAGTGCTCTGCACATAGTAAGCGCTTAACAAATACCAACGTTAACGTTAATGGGGTCGGGGAGGGAGTTGTTGATCTTTGGTGAGAATTCTCAGTTCTTAATTCTCAATCAATCCTTTATGCCTGGCACTGAGGAACCCAGAGTACCTGGGGGTTGTCATTCCTTGCACATACTCTCTCCCTTTCTCCCTCGGTCGGGAGTTGGTGGGGGGGGGGAGTTCTGTGCAGACCTCATTATGCTGTTTCAGGGGCACCTGGCTTATCATAATAATATCTGCCCCCTGCCTCCCTAGGCTTATCAGACAATTCACCAACAGCATTTAATTAGCACCTCCTGTGTGCAGAGCACAATAATAAATGCTTGGGAGAATATAAAACAATAATAATAATAATGGTATTTGATAAGCACTTACTATGTGCCAGACACTATCCTACTCTTTAGGGGTGATACAAGCAAATCATCCCACGTGAGGTTCACAGTCTTAATCCCCATGTTAAAGGTGAGGGAACTGAGGATCAGAGAATAATAATAATAATAATAATGGCATTTGTTAAGCACTTACTATGTGACAGGCACTGTATTAAGCACCAGATGGATACAGGCAAATCGAGTTGGACACAAGTCCCTGTCCCATGTGGGGCTCACAGTCTCACTCCCCATTTTACTGATGAGGTAGCCAAGGCATAGAGAAGTGAAGTGACTTGTTCAAGGTCACAAAGCAGACAAGAGGCCAAGCCAGGATTAGAGCTTGAAGTCTCAATCCCTGCCCTCAAGGAGTTTACAGACCAGTTTGGGGAGAAAGATCTGTCAGGTATGATAGGGCAGGGAGTTCCAGGCTGGAGGGAGGACATGAGCTGGTGAGGACATCCCATCTCTGCCATCCACTTCGGGTAAAAATGAACTAGGTCCTTCATAGAGAGTGAGAAAGAAGAGGAAAAGTTTTACAAAATGATTAGAACCCAGGTCCTCTGATTCCCAGGCCCATGCTCTTTCCACTAGGCAACTCCGCTTTCCTGTAATTAAGAAAGAAGCCTGGCTTTGTCAAAACTGAATGGTGCCTGTTTGTCATATGTCTGACAGCATCCGTAGGGAAAAGGAACAGAAGGCAAGATGTACTCATAAAAGCAACCTGATCAAAAAAGATCTGCTTCCCAGACTTTTCCAGAGAATTTCCAAAAGCAGATGAGCTTTTGCATGAACCTTAGAGAACTGGTGGGAGAAGGCAGTGTAATCTAATAGTGCGCGGGACTGAGTTTGAGAAACTGGTCAGTCAATGAGTGGCCTGCAGTGTGGTTATGGGCAAGTCACTTAATGGGATCAGCACTGGATTGTAAATTAATTTTGAAGTTCCTTAGATTCCTGATTTAGGTCACTAAGCTCTGTGAGACTAAACTCTTTAAGGGTAGAAATTGTGTCTTGTTCCTCTACTATACTCTCCTAAGTACTCATTTCAGTGCCCAGAACATAGGTGCACAATAAGTACTATTGTATTTGTCTGCTGTGTGACCTTGGGCAAGTCACCTGGCCCTCATTTACCTAGTCTGTAAAATGGGGATTGAGACTGTGCACTCCACATGGGACAAGGACTGTGTCCAACCCAATTTGCTTGTATCTACCCCAGAACTCTTAGTATTGTGCCTGGCACAAAGTAAGTGCTTAACAAATACCATAATTATTATTATTCTGTTGTACTCTCCCAAGCACTCAGCACAGTGCTCTGTACATAGCACTCAGTAAATACCACTGATTGAATGATTTAATTAAGAGAAAAAAGCAGAAAGCAGCCACATGGGAGCCACATTGAGTTGTCTCTGCATTTCCAATATCTTTTGACCTAAGCAGAACAACAAGTTGCCGGATTCAGGGTCCTCATAACCAAAGAGATCACATTAACCCCTATAGTTTATTAAAACACTACACCCTAGGTACCATCACACATAGGACTCACAGGAACACACATCTATTTAATTGGCTGTGAATCAGCCTGTTCAACAAGAACTGGTATTGTGCAATGGATTATTTTTTTTTTACTGCCTGGAATTCAAATATTGCCAGTAGAATGTGTCCAGCTTTATTCATCCAACCTTTTTTTTATTCCAATAAAAAGTATTTATCCTTAAAATGAAAAAAATAAACAGAGATGAGAGAAAAATATTGGATTATGTGAATGCTGCTTGCCCCATTTGGGTCCATTTTATCCACGCTTTCAAGCACTATTGCCTAGTTTCCAGTTCATCATTAACATGTTTAAAATTGAGATCGCAATCTAGAACAGAGCTAAAAAAGATCAAAGGCTCAAGTTCTTCTCCTTATATTAGCTGAGACATGTTTTATCTAGTCAAGGGAGTGTGTTGGGGCACTTTAAGACTGTAACTTCTACTTTTTAAATTGTGAAGCACAGTGTGTAGATAACAATAATCTAGTCTTAGAAACAGCAGTAAAACTAGCTACATTATATGTAAAAGTTCTTCAAACAGGCACAGCATATCTATTCAAAGTAGGACTTCAGACCTCACCTGATGAAACTCATTCTCCAGTTGCCAGCTCTTCATCCACTCTCCAAGAAAGCAAGCACTGATATAAAGGATGCTTTAGGTCCACTCATTCAATCGTATTTATTGAACACTTACCATGTGCAGAGCACTGTACTAAGCACTTAGTCCATAAATTCATACGCAGTGGCCTTTCCGGCACAAGTCTAGTCAGAAGAGAGATTTCAGGGACTGCATTGATTTCAATGACTGGGTTTCGAAAGGTTATTGGGGTGTATAGCATTAAGGGGCTCTTGTGCCTGATTTGGAACAGCGAGAAGGAAAAACGTGGCCTGAGTGGGATGTTCCTTTCTGGGTCTTCCCTAAGCCCTTATTTCCTCTTTTCCCAGTCTCTTCTGTGTTGCCCTGATATGCTCCCTTTATCCACCACTCTCCCATCCCATCCCCACAGCAGTTCAAGACTGCCTAGCAGGAGGTGCTTAAAAGGAGAAAAAACAATTTGCTCTTTTTCCACAGGCACATGAGCACAGATCAGCCTGATTTTTTCTTTCAGGTAGTAGTCAGTGCTAACAGTGCTGAGGTCTTTTTAGCCTCTTGTGTGTCATGCAAGACCTAGAGCAGCAGGGTTTGAGATGGTTCTCAGATGGGCCAAAGCTCATCTGCAGAAGGAAGGGAGGCACCCATTGTTCATCAACCACATAGTATTCCAAGGTAGGAGAGCAAGACAGAATACTGTTTTAAGGAAATGAAAAGCACACTTTGGCTAGGAGGAGTGTAAGGCAGTTGTCTGTTCAGATGGGGAATCATCCCCTCTCATTTGGATTTTCTTCTCGTTGCTGAAGTCATCAGAGTGTGAATTCCTTTCAGCGCTGAACTCTACATCCTGAACTGTGTTAAATATTGAAAACCTAGTGGAAAAAGCCTGGGGTTGGGTGTTAGAAGACCCAGGTCCTAGTCCCAACTCTGCCAATGGCCTGCTCTGTGACCTTGAGCATGTCACTTAACCTCTCTGGGCCTCACTTTCTCCATGTGTAAAATGAAAATAATCCCGGCTCTGCCATTTGTCAGCTGTGTGACTTTAGGCAAGTCACTTAACTTCTCTGTGCCTCAGTTACCTCATATGCAAAATGGGGATTAAGACTGTGAGCCCCACGTGGGACAACCTGATAACCTTGTATCTCTCCCAGTGCTTAGAACAGTGCTTAGCACATAGTAAGCACTTAACAAATACCATTATTATTATTAGTAGTAGTAGTAGTAACAACAACAATAATAACATTTGTTTAGAGCTTACTATGTGCTAAGCACTGTTCTAAGCACTTTAGGTAGATACAAGTTAATCAAGTTTTAGACTGTAAACCCGTCAAAGGGCAGGGACTGTCTCTGTTGCCGATTTATACATTCCAAGTGCTTAGTACAGTGCTCTGCACATAGTAAGCGCTCAATAAATACTATTGAATGAATGAATGAAAGTTGGATCCAGTATGGGAAAGACACTGTGGTCCATCTCATTGCCTTCTCTATAACCCAATGCTTAGACCACAGTGCTTAATAAATGCCATAGAAAACCAATGCATAGCATTTTGAGAATGGGCATCCTTAAGCATAACTGTTCTTTAAGGAAGGTTTTGCTTGATGTTTATGTGCTGCTGGGGTACAGATGGGGTATTAGAAGGAAGAGCACACAATGGGAGTCAGGAGACTTGGGTCTTAGTCATTCATTCATTTGTATTTATTGAGGGCTTACTATGTGTGGAGCACTGTACTAAACACTTGGGAGAGTACAATACAACAGTAAACAGAGACAATCTCTGCCCACAACAAGCTAGTCCCTGCTCCAACATATGCCTTTTGTGTGTCCTCAGACAAGTCACATCATGGCTCCGTTTCCTCATCTGTAAAACAGGGATAAAATACCTGTTGCCCCTCCCTCTTTGACCATGGGACAAGAATTGTTCTTGATTCAATTATCTTGTATCTACCTCAGTGCTTACTTAGCATGCTGCTTGGCACATAGCGAGCACTTAATAAATCCCACCAATAGTAAAAGTATTTATTGAGCACCTATTGGGAGCACTATACTAAGCACTGGGAGAGAACACACAGGTGGGAATTTGACATGATCTCTGTCCCTTGGGGGCTCGTTATTGTTATTATCATCATTTCCTGCTCCAGGAGTACATTCTGTCAGGACAACAAGCAATGAAAACTCAAATGACATCGGAAGGGAAAGAAAAGGAAGAATACTCACAAATGCAGTGCTAAACCCTGAGGATTTGATAGGTAAAATAGAAAAATATTATCATCAGTAGTATTTATTTAGCACCTTCCATGTGCAGAGCATTGTATTAAGCGCTTGGGAGAGTACAGTACAAAAGTAAACAGTATCCACTAGGCCACACTGTCTCACCATAAATCATCAGCAGCAGCAGCATAAGTATTCGCTACGTGTATACTATGTGTCAAACACTTTTTTAAGAGCAGGGTAAAGACAAGATTATCAGATCAGACACAGTATCTGTCCCACACAGGGCTCACAGTCTAAATAGGAGGGAGAACGGGTATTGAATCCTCATTTTACAGATGAAGACACTAAGGCACAGAGAAGTTAAGTGACTTGTCCACCATCTCACAGCAAGCAAGTGGCAGAGTCAGGATTAGAACCCAGGTCCTTTGACTCCCTGGAGTATGCCCATCTCCATACATGTTTTCTATAGACCACCTTTTACTTAAATTGTGCATTCACATTTCCCTTGACCTGTAATTTGGCACCACATCAAGTGACAGTTCCATTAGCATTACAGGGAGAGGTGAGTTTCTCATTCATTCTTTTACTCCCAGAACAGAAGCAATATTAGTTTAGTGGCAAGAGCACAGGACTGCGACTCAGGAAACTGAGCACACGTGATGATCCTGTGCCTACCCCACCTTTAGCACAGGGCTTGGTATCTAGCAAGTCCTTAACAAATATCACAATTATTATTAGTAGTAGTAATTCAACTGGAGCTGGAGCCTGTTCAGAAGGAAATCATGTCAAACTGCATCTGAGCCAGTAATTTGATTTTTTAATGGTGCTGCTTAAGCACTTTCTACATGTCAAACACAGTTCTAAGCACTGGGGTAGATACAAGTTCATCAGGCCAAATTTTGAGAAATGTTGGGAAAATGCCTTTCAACCTGTTAAAGATATAAGCTTCCAAATACCGGGCAAATGACAGTGTTAGTTTGCAGGTTAATTAGATAAGTATCCTCTTGGTAATGTTTGGCTTTGACATGAGTCGAATTCCCAACCTTCATACTTGTTTGAGTTTGCAGTATTGCCATGGATTGTAACACGATACAGGTGACTGATCTTGACAGAACATTTCTCATTTTGTGTCTGGCAGTTATTTGATGGCCCTGGATGCAAAAGAATTGAACAGTCAGTGACTCCGTTCTCAAACTGGAATAGTTTCCCAAGAGCCAGTCCTGTTCAACTGTAGCATAGTTGAGAATATCGCCTATGGTGATAACAGTCGTACTGTGCCTCTTAGATGAGATAAAAGAGGTAGCAAAGGCAGCAAATATTCATTCTTTTATTGAAGAACTCCCTGAGGTAAGAAGGTGTCTGAAGCCTCATACAACAAAGAGTGTTAAAGTAAGGGAAGATGGCTTTTTTCACAACCACCCAGTACTGCATTTTTATGGAGTTTGCAGTGGGATCTTAAATTTTGACTTCAAAGGAGTCATCTTTCAAAGTGAGATTTTTTTTTTAAATTCTGGCTTTTTTTTTATTTCTTTTAACATCACTATCACTAACTCTTAGTAGTCACTGGACAACAGAATACCAGGAGTGACTCTCCAGTAGATTGTGACCTCGCTTGATTAGCCCAAGTTTGATTAGCCCAAGTTTATGGGGAGCTTAAACCATGTTTTCATTATCCTTTGGAAGGAACTTTATCTTGCTGCTTTGTCCCTAGCACAAAAGCCGAAAATAGTATAAGATTATAAAACTTGCATCAGAGGGGGGTAAATGACAGTTCAACCTTCCACCAAACCAAGAAAACTTGAGCCATCTTGGGAAAGTGCAGAACAGGCCTTGTTCTCCCTCCTCCTCCTACTGTAATCCCCACATGGATTGTGTCCGTTCTGTTTATAGCATATCTACTCTAGCACTTGATTCAGTGTTCCTCACATAGTAAACTGCAGAGTGGCTCAGTGGAAAGAGCCCGGGCTTGGGAGTCAGAGATCATGGGTTCAAATCCCGGCTCTGCCACTTGTCAGCTGTGTGACTGTGGGCAAGTCGCTTCACTTCTCTGTGCCTCAGTTCCCTCATCTGTAAAATGGGGATGGAGACTGTGAGCCCCACGTGGGACATCCTGATTCCCCTGTGTCTACCCCAGCGCTTAGAACAGTGCTCGGCACATAGTAAGCGCGTAACAAATACCAACATTATTATTATTACTGAAATGAGAAAGTTGAAGCCAAATACCATCTTGATTCCACATGCTCGTTATGGGCAGGGAATATGTCTTCTAATTCTGTTGTACTTTTCCAAGCGCTTAGTACAGTGCTCAGCACATAGTAAGTGCTCAGTAGATACCATTAATTGATTGTTGTAAAACCATACCGCAGTCACTGACCCCTTGGGTCCGCCCCAGTAACATTAATTATTATGGTATTTGTTAAGCGCTCACAGTCTTCATCCCCATTTTACAGATGAGGGAACTGGGGCACAGAGAAGTTAAGTGACTTGCCCAAAGTCACACAGCTGACAAGTGGCGGAGCTGGGATTAGAACCCATTACCTCTGACTCCCAAGCCGGGGCTCTTTCCACTGAGCCACGCTGCTTCTCAGGGAAGGGCTTTGGCTGTAGGGTAATTAACTATCATACTTATTAAGCACTTACTATGTGCCAGGCACTGTTCTAAACGCTGGAGTAGATAGAAGTTAATCGGGTTGGACACAGTCCCTGTCCCCCATGGGGCTCACACTCTTAATCCCCATTTTCCAGACGAGGGAACTGAGGCCCAGAGAAGTGAAGTGACTTGCCCAAGGCTGCAGAGCAGACAAGTGGAGAAGCCAGGATAAGAACCCAGGTCCTTTGGACTCCCAGGCCTGTGCTCTATCCACTAGGCCAGGTTGCTTCTCCCTCCTACTTAGACTGTGAGCCCTGGGATGGCAGCAGCTGGCTTGACGTGCCTCCTCGCTCCTGCTGCTCCTGCTGCTGCTGCTGCTGCTGCTTCCCTGCTCTGGGCTCCTGGCCAACATGCCAAGAGAAGCAATTAGAAGCAGCCTGGGAGTGGCCGGGACAAGTAGGAACGCCCCATCTGCTGCTGCTCCTACTGCCGCCACCATTATACCCACCACCACCACCATCCCCACTTTCGCCTTGGGCAGCAGTGACCCGAAACCCGCTCCTACCTCTAGGCCGCAACCGCCATCAAGACGGTGACGGCGCCAGCCGGGACCAGAGTCGGCACCCTAACCCGCTGGACGGTGCCTCTCTGAAGACACCAGCCTCGGAGATCGAGAGGTTGCTCTATTTCTTGTTTTTACACAATTCCAGGGTCGGCGATTCCACAGACTAACTCCCCCTTCGAAGTTCCTTTCGACGTTCCCTTACGGTACTCATTGACTATCAGTACCATGCCGGCATTTAGCCTTAGATGGCGTCTACCACCCGCTTCGGGCTGCATATTCAAACAATCCTACATGGAATCGTCAGAAAGTAATAATAATAATGATAATGATAATA
Source organism: Ornithorhynchus anatinus (assembly GCF_004115215.2). Taxonomy (NCBI): domain Eukaryota; kingdom Metazoa; phylum Chordata; class Mammalia; order Monotremata; family Ornithorhynchidae; genus Ornithorhynchus; species Ornithorhynchus anatinus. The sequence continues at coordinate 59,937,623 of NC_041735.1, read as the reverse complement.
ATAATAATAGTATTTGTTAAGTGCTTACTAGGTGCCAGGCATTCTACTAAGCGCTGGGGTAAATACAAGCAAAAAGGGTTGGAAACAGTCCCTGTCCCACCTGGGGCACAAAGCCTCAATCTCTGCTATACAGATGAGGTAACTGAGGCACAAAAAAGTGACATGACTTGTCCAAGGTCACACAGCAGACAAATGGTGGAGCCAGGTTTAGAACTCACAACCTTCTGACTCCCAGGCCTGTGCTAGCTCTTGTTAAGCATTTATTGTGTGCCAAGTACTGTCCTGAGCACTGGAATTGATACAAGATACTCAAATCAGAAACAGTCTCTGTTCCACATGGGGCTCACTACCTGAGTCAGGAAATTTTACCCTATTCTTAATTTAATTCTTGTGCAATGGTTTTGTTCTCACTGGAGATGGAGAGCAGATAGTCATTACCCTCTGAATGTAAATCCATTATTCAATCAATCGATCATACGGAGCACTGTACTAAGCACTTGGGAAAGTACAATAGAGTTGGTCTGATCCCTGTCCACACTGAGTTTACAGTCTGCAAGAGGAGGCAGACATTAAAATAAATTACAGTTAGGGAAAAAATTACAGGCTGGTCTTTGTTTCCCACTCTTCACTCCTCTTCAAGGCTCTCCTTCGAACCTGTCCTATGGTCTGCATATCATTCTTTTGCTGGGAGGGCAGACTGGAAATAGCATTCTCCTTAGGGTGTGCCAGTGTTGTGGATAATGAGAGGATTAGCTCATTTGTTCCTATCCACTCTGCTCCTATCTAGGAATCCCAGTGTTGTCAAGGGCTTCTTTCACTCCAGCTCCACATTGCTGACTCATGGCCAACTTCAGTCCATCCTCACCTCTAGCTCCTTGTCCTGCCCCGCTTTACAAAGCATGTGACTCACTGGCTTTCATCAACTCATTTTGCTTTTTTTGTCACATTGCTGTCTCCTGGTTCTTAATGTATTTTCACTCGGTTTCTGATCTCTTCCCCTACTGATCAGAAACTCTGCAAATAAAATCAATAAATGGCATTTATTGAGCACTTACTGTGTGCCGTGCACTGTACTAAACACTTGGGAGAGCACAAAACAGTAGAGGTGGTAAACATGTTTTCAGTTTTAAAAAAATTCAGGTAAAATTATTATTCTTAAGGGAATGTTAGCTTCCTTACAGTTGTACTTAAATAACCAACTTGTCTCCTTGTCCTTTCTCTCTCCCCACTTAACACAGTCACTCTCCCACACACACACAAAAAATCACACGTCAATGGAAATCCAACTTTCTATCTATAGGACGGATACTTAGGGTACACCTGTACCTCACTGAACTCATGCTGAATCCAACTGCCCACCTCTAGTTGTAACTAAATAAACTGTAAGTAAACTCCTTGTGGGCAGGGATTCTGTCTACCAACTCCATTATATTGTACTCTCCCTAACACTTATTACAGTGCTCTGCACAGAGTAAATGCTCAATTAATATGATTGACTGATTGATCGAATAGAGGTTTTTCTCTCCCTCTTGAGACATTACCACTTGATGTAACAAAAGAGTTTTTCTGGGACATAGAAAGAGTTACTCTCATCAATCAATCGATGGATGGATCAATCAATGAATTGTATTTATTGAGCACTTACTGTGTGCGGAGCATTGTACTAAGCACTTGGGAGAATACAAAACAACAGAGTTAGTAGACACATTCCCTACTCACAAGAAGCTTACCTAGAGGGACTGTGTTTATGTCTTTTAGGGCATACTACAAAGGAAGGGCTTTGGCTGTAGGGTAATTCGTAATTCAAATCCATTATTCCCAATGTGATGTGCCCAGAAGAGCACTTTGAGAAGCAAAGACCTGAAGAGATTCACCGCTGTTTCTCCAAAACCCTGAGAAATAGTTTGGGAACACTTGTTACATGAACACAGCCAGAATATTGGTTGGTTAGCAAACACTTCTGCTTGAGCATAAAGAGTTTCTGAACAATCAACAGCTGCCTTGCAAATTTCCCCATCCTCCCTGAAAAAGAAAAGAACTGGGGAGAGATTATTATTGTTGCCATTATCATCATCATCATTATTATTATTATGTTACATACTTACTATGTGCCAAGCACTGTTCTAAGCTCTGGGGCGAACACAAGATAATCAGACCGAACATAGTCCCAGTCCCATATGAAGCTCACAGCTTGAGAAGGCGGGAGAACAGGAATTGAATCCTTATTTTACAGATGAGAAAATGAGGGCACAGAGAAGTGATACGGCTGATACAGCAGGCAAGTATCAGAGCAGGATCAGAACCCAGGTCCTCTGATTCCCAGGCCCATGTCTTTCCATTAGGGCAAGCTGCTTCCCTAAGATGGATGAGTTGCCAGTGGAGTGTGCTGAGGGGACCAAGATGGAATGGGAGGAGGGAAACCCCAGGGAATCTAGCCACAGCTGAAGCCTCCCAACTCCTTCAAGCTATCCCCACACCAACAGCAACAATACCACTGCCCCCCATCATCTGATGGGACCTGAGCCTGGGATTATTAGAAAGGTAATATTATTTAAGTGACTTGTCTAAGGTCACTCAGCAGACTGGTGGCAGAGCCAGAATTAAAACCCAGATCCTTGTGACTTCCAAGCCCGTGCTCTATCCACTAGGCAACGCTAACTTCTCTAGGTCCTGCTTGGCAACAATCCTGGCTCAAGAAGTGCCATTACTTTTTCTATTAGCTGCCTGGTTTTTACAGAGACAAACACACTAGCTTCTGGTTTGCGTCCTCGATCGCAGGCTCTCTCTTTTCCAGGTGGCTTGACAAGCCCTGGATGAAGCAAGAATAGGAAGGCCCTGCTTCATGTTTGCTCAGCAGCTGTCCGCCATGCAGAAAGGAGATGTCATCGTTGTTAGCCACAGTGGAGATCGGGAATCTCATCCCAAGCTTCTGGGAAAGCACACCCCAGACTTTAAATGAGTTCATGCACAAACATTGCCCTGCACATGTGGGAAAAGTAGCAGCTAAGTGTTCAGCAAAATACGTGTCCTCGGTGATGATTCAGCCCAGCCCAGTTCTCTGTAGACTTTTGCTGCTGCTCATATTGCCGCCCCTGCATACCGAAAGGCTCTGCTATGGCAAAACTTCATGTTAGAGAGATTTAAGGTACGCTAGAGTGTAACCATCAGGGGAAAAGGTCCTGGAAAACAGTTATATTCCATAGTAGCCAGGCATGAGGTTTCAAAAACAATACTTGAGGAAAAGACACTATGGAAAATCTGTCATTCTACTTAAAAATGTTTGTTGAGATTTTAAAATTTAACCCTGCCGCAGTTTAACACCCAGTTTCTAAATAATCCAACTCCAATACTGTAGAACTAACTTAAGGAGGTTATAATGAATACTAATGATGAAATATTTAAAATAGCAGAGCGGTCACAATTGTTTACTTCATATTGAGCTAAAGGTTAGGTGACAGAAGAAAAACCAAGAGGTGGATTTATTGTCTTTTTCCACTCATAAAACCAAATCTTTACAACAGATCTGTCAAAAGGTGAATGTTTATCTCCCCCTGTAAACTGTAAGGTACTTGTGGGCAGGAACAGCATCAACCGTTTTTTTTATTTTATTTTATGGAGTTTGTTAATGTTGGTATTTGTTAAGCGCTTACTATGTGCCGAGCACTGTTCTAAGCGCTGGGGTAGACATAGGGGAATCAGGTTGTCACGTGCTTGTTAAGTGCTTACTATGTTCCAGGCACTATACTGAGTCCTGGGGTAGATGATTAGACTTTAAGCCCCTCAAACAGCAGGGACTGTCTCTATCTGTTGCCGACTTGTTCATCCCAAGCGCTTAGTACAGTGCTCTGCACATAGTAAGCGCTCAATAAATACTATTGAATGAATGAATGAATGAATGAATGAATGAATACAAGCTAATCAGATTGGATACAGTCCAGATCCTACATGGGGCTCATAGTCTTAATCCCCATTTTATAGATGAGGTAACTGAGGAGCAGAGAAGATAAGCCTCTTGCCCACGGGAGACAAGTGGCGGAGCTGGTATTAGAATCCAGGTCCTTGTTATTTCCCTAGTTGTCTGAGTCTCACCTTTAGCCCTTATGGTTCCCCCACATTCATCCCAACTCCCACCTAGTGCTGTTTATAAACTTGCTTCATCCCTACATCTGCCATTTCCCCAACCTTCTAGTCCCTGGAGCCATTCAGTCATTCATTGTCATATTTATTGAGCACTTACTTCATTCATTCATTCAATAGTATTTATTGAGCATTTACTATGTGCAGAGCACTGTACCAAGCGCTTGGAAGGTACAATTTGGCAACAGATAAGAGAGAATCCCTGTCCAATGACAGGCTCAGTCTAAATGGGAGAGACAGACAGCAAAGCAGAACAGAACAAAACAAAAACAAGACAACATCATCAAGATAAATAGAATCAAGGGGATGTACACCTCATTAACCAAATAAATAGGGTAATAAATAATATATACAAAAGACCACAGTGCTGAGGGGAGTGGAAGGGGGAAGATCAGAGGGTGGGAGGGAGGTGAGGGAGAGCAGAGGGAAAGGGGGCTCAGTCTGGGAAGGCCTCCTGGAGGAGGTGTGGGGAGACAGACCTTAATACATTCATACAGACATTAATATCCTTAATATCCTTGCTCCCTTTGTTCTTCCCCCATCCCAACCCACAGCACTTATGTACATAATTGTAATTTGTTCATTTGTATTGATGTCTGTCTCCCCCCTCTAGACTGTAAGCTTGCTGTGGGCAGGGAATGTGTCTGTTTAGTGTTGCATTGTACTCTCCCAAGCACTTAGTACAGTGCTCTGTACACAGTAAGTGCTCAGTAAATATGAATGAATGAATGAATGAATGAATGGGAGGGATCAGGCAGAAGGGCATCACCTCATGGCCTTGCCCCCAGTGTATCCCAGCCAGGGATGTCAGCAGTAGTGGGATCAAACTGAGGATAGGGAGGGGCTGCCTAGTCACCTGCAGCTGCTGTACCCTCCCAAGCACTTAGTACAGTGCTCTGCACACAGAAATGCTCAATAAATGCAACTGAATGAGTGACTGAATGAATGAAATGAAAAACAAATTTAAAAATTGGCAGGAATGGGGAAAGAGTATATAAAATGTGGAGTATACATGTCAATCTGCAAGGCAATAGGGAAACAATCTTAGAAGCTGGGGTGGGGGGGTTGGGGGGAGAAAGGCAGTTTAAAAGGGGGTGGGGGAGATGAAGAGCAGGAGAAACTAGAGGCACGCCTACCTATACCATGGTAGATACCACAGTGAAAATACCACATTGAGGGAGACTCAACAATTTTACTTCTGAGGAAGCCAAAGTCAGTGCTCTCCCAGAAGCACCTCAGAGCCTTTCTAAGAGCTTTGAGCAGCTGGAATACCTGGAAAGAGCCTGGGTCCCCTGGAAGAGCAGGCCCACAGCTATGTGTTTTTCCTGCACTCCCAGGTTCATCAAGGGGGCAGGAGATGGGCAAGCGGCATGAGAAGTTCAGAGCACTATAATGTCCAGTACGAGCTTGTTGTGGGCAGAGAATGTGTCTACCAACTCTGTTATATTGTACTCTCCCAAGTGCTTAATACAGTGCTTTGCACACAGTAAGCGCTCAAAAAATACTATTGAATGAATGAATGCTCTGCACACAGTAAGCACTCAATAAATATGATTGATTGATTGATTGATAAGCTGTACATGTCTGGGCAGCTAACAGAAGACCAGAGAGGCCCTGAGTTTACTAATAAACCAGCAGATGCTCAAACTACATTTAGCAGTTTCCTTACCCTGCTCTCCATGACTCCAGTCCACTCTCCAGCCTCCATCTTCTAATCCCTTAAGTCCCAATACGGTCCTGCATGTCTGTGAAAACACTCGCATAATATATAGTAGCTATGTGGTTTCTGAAACAGACAGCTCCATGCATTTCTCTGCCATCTTTGTTTTCTCTAAAATCAGTAAATTGCTAGTATTGATGGACTTTTTTTCTTGCACTGTATCTGTAGAGTTTTTATTTTTCCGAAGTACTTTAACACCAATGACCTGATTTTGTCCTCAGAAAATTTCCCTTGAGGGAGAAAGTGGTAGATAGTATTATCCTCCTTTTACAGATGAGGAAACAGAGGCCCAGAGAGATTAAATGACTTGCCTTAAGTCACACAAAAGGCCAGTGGTGGAGCTGGGATTAGAATCAGTCTACTAGCTGTCAGATCCATGTTCTTCCAACTACATAGTCTTATCATAATCTGTTATGGTAAAAATCGCAAGGCATCCAGCAGCTCCAGTGATCTCAGGACTCAGCTCCAGTGATCTCAGGACTCACATCCTGTGAAACACTTTAGTTCTATAAACTTGAAGAGTCCCTTCAAGCCGTTTAAATCTTCACCCTGAAGTGCCGCAGGACTTCAGCTAGAGAAGCCGCATGGCACAGTGGAAAGAGCCCAGGCTTGGGAGTCAAAGGACATAGGTTCTAATCCCAGCTCCTCCACTTGTCTGCTGTGTGATCTTGGGCAAGTCACTTCAATTCTCTGTGCCTCAGTTACTTCATCTGTAACATGGGGATAAAGACTGTGAGCCCCACATGGGACAACTTGATTACCTTGTATCATCTACCCCAGTGCTTAGAACACTGCTTGACACATAGTAAGCACTTAACAAATACCATGATTATTATTATTATTATTATTATTATTATTAGAAAAACAAGTAGAACCTTCAGACCACCACTTGAAGAGATGAGAGATGGTTGACCTGGAACACGGTTTCTAGAATAACGAGTAGTCTTTGGGCTTTTGACTGGTGTTGTTCCATCTGTGAGAACACGTCACCATAGGAAAGTTTAATGAGGGTAGAACGTATGTGATGAAGTACTTCAGGGAGGAAAATAGAAGCATGCCTCACTTGCCTCTCAACAAATTCATGCCAACTAGGTTATACCATGCCCCTCCTTAAATCACATAGCTGGCTGTCTAGTCATCTGGGGCCTACTCTTTTAAAGGGGGACAGTTTAGGAAAATCTTTGTCAGAGTTTCACGATACTCCATCCCCAGGAGCTGACCCACTCTCGAGGAAAATCTCATTATCAGCTGATTTGCTCTGAACCTCCTGGCAGGCTCTGCCAATCCAGTCTTGGTGACCTTCTCTGACAGAAATTCCAGAAGGAAAGGAGGCATAGTGGGGGAGGAGAGGAGAGGGGCTTCAGTGTCTCATCTCACCCCTACAGAGGCTGATTTTACACTCCACACATCTGGAATTTAAAGCCAGAGCTAGAAATGAAGGGCAGGGCCAAAAGCCCAGACAGACACAGAAAACACCCACACTCTCTACTGGGAACAGAGAAGAAGCAGTTATTGGGGACAGGTTATTGCTTAGCTTGGCAGCATCACCACATCAGGGCTTCCCATAGTGCTCTGCCTCAAAGCAAAACAAGCCATCATTTCAGTTTACAGTATCCATCCTGGATCAATATTAATACATGGGGGCACTGTCTGAGAAGAAGAGGAGAGGGAGAGAAGAGGGGGAGAGGGAGAGGAAAGATTATCCCCTCTCTGCATTCCAACACTGAGAATTACAAGCATTCTGAGAAGTACTCATTCATTCATTCATTCAATCATATTTATTGAGCACTTACTATGTGCAGAGCACTGCACTAGCTTGGAATGTACAATTCTGCAACAGAAGCAGTGTGGTCCAGTAGATAAAGCATGGCCTAGGAGTCAGAGGACCTGGGTTCTAATTCTGACTCTGCCACTTGTTTGCTGTGTGACCTTGAGCAAATCACTTCACTTCTCTGGGCCTCAGTTCCCTCATCTGTAAAATGGGGAATAAGACACTGAGCCCTATATAGGATAGGGACTGCGTCCAACCCGATTATCTTGTATCTACACCAGTGCTTAGAACAGTGTCAGGCACATAGTAAGGGTTTAACAAATACCACAAAAATAGGAGAGGGAAAGGGAGAGCTAAAGGGAGAAGAAGAGGGAAAGGATATGAAAGGAAGCACTGCCCCCCTCCGCATTCCAAAGTTGAGAATTACAAGCATTAGGCTCCACTCTAAGGGTCATTTTATCAGTTGCTGGCCAACTACCCTCTGGAATAATAATGCCTGTGGACAACCTAGTATTAAAAAAAGTAGATATAAAAGTTGTGAACGGGGGATTAATGATGAGAGAGATGAGATCGAGGCCCAGTGAGTAGCTTGGTAATAAAGGAGCAAAGCATTTATTCATTAATTCATTCACTCAATTGAATTTATAGAGCGCTTACTTACTGCACCATACTAAGCGCTCAGAAATGTACAATATAACAATAAACAGATATAGTCCCTGCCTGCAATAAGCTTACAGTTCGGAGGTGAAGACAGACATTAATATAAATAAATGACAGATGTGTACATAAGTACCGTGGGACTGGGATGGGGGATGAAGAAAGGGAGCAAGTCAGAGCGATGCAGAAAGGAGTGGGAGAAGAGAAAAGGAGGGCTTAGTTGGGAAAGGCTTCTTGGAGGAGGAGATGGGCCTTCAATAAGGCCTTCAATAAGGGGGAGTAATTGTCTGTCGGATATGAGGAGGGAGGGCATTCCAGACCAGAGGCAGAACGTGGGTGAGAGGTTGGCTGCGAGATAGAAGAGATTGAGGTAAAGTGAGACAGTTAGCAATAGAGGAGCCAAGTGTGTGGGCTGGGTTGCAGTAGGAGAGTAGAAAGGCGAGATAGGAGGGAGCAAGGTGATCGAGTGCTTTAAAGTCAATGGTGAGGAGTTTCTGTTCAGTGTGGAGGTGGATGAGGAGTGGAGAAACATGTCCTGAATGCTCCTGTAGAAAAATGATCCAGGCAACAGAATGAAGTATGGATTTGAGTGGAGAGAGAGAGGAGGCAGGGAGGTCAGCAAGAAGGCTGATAGAGTAATCAAGGCGGGATAGGATAAGTGATTGAACTACCATAGTAGCAGTTTGGATGGAGAGGAAAGGGCAGGTTGGGTTGTAGTGGGAGAGGAGCAAAAACAGGTAGAGGAAAGAGAGCTTACTGAGTGCTCATGATTGAGGTGGCAGAGTAAAAACAGGTTTACTGGCATAAAGCTTATGGAGCATTTGTGAGGCTGCAAGTGCACAAGATACGGCTCACGCTGATACCAGATGTAAGTGCACAAGATATGGTTCTCGAAGGTCCCAATGATGCAAGGCATGCCAAGGCTACATTTAATAAGTAGATCGAACAGGGAAGCATATTCACATCCCAGTCAGGGAGGGGAGGCACCGACATAGATTCCCTGGGGGTCCACAGGCAGCACATCATGGTGGCATCGCAATCCTCACACCTCAATCGGTGCAGGGAGACCAAAGCATAGCTGCTCGGGAGAGTCTCGGGGAGCAGGAAGGACGGTTCACTTGAACGGCCATCGTATGTCTCAATAGCACGGGGGGAAGCAGCGCATTTTTTAAGCCATGCTGGTTTGAAGCACAATGGTAGAGGGAGGGGGGCTAAGGGTGTGTTTTCACCTTGGGAAGTATCCTCCTGACCAAGTCCAGCATTTTTCTCACTGTCCAGACTTTGGGGTTTGTCCTCATTCTATAAGGACCACATTCCCGGAGTTAGGCTATTCTGCACTTGGTGCAGGGACGTGGCTCTTCTTTATTGGGAACCTTCCTCCTCCCCGGAATATGAATCGAGGAGGCCTCAGTTTTCGGGTTGGCATCGGGAGATCCTCACGTGCTAAACTGGTTAAGTATCACTAAAATCCCTCCTTGTTATTCTTCCGTGGTATCCCCCTTTCAGAGGCAGAAAGGTCCATTTGCAAATCCTGGTAACGGCAAGGGATGTGGCCCACTCTGGGCTGGAAGCAGGGCATTATTCTGTCATGCAAACTTGAAAATCCTGCCTCAGCCTCATACACGCCTCAATCTCCATCTTCCTCTAAGATCAAGTCTCCTTGGCTCTGGGAAACATCCTTTATTGAAAAGGGAAGATGACAAAATTGTTTAAGGGCTGTGCCGTGGCCCAACAGAAATGTGTCGACTTTAATTTAAAACTCTTCTTAACGGGACAGTTAAAGGAAAGACATGATCGATAAGAGGAAAACAGAATCATCAGGACATGGTGCCGTCTCTCAGTGGCAAATCTGAGGGAAGAAAGGAAGGGAATTATGAAGTGACTGGGGATCAAGATGAATACTGGATAAGCCAGAGAGAATTACAAAATATGGTTTCCCTAATGACCATGATCTGGCGAATTTAGATTCTCTCCTACTATGGTAGAGCTTTCCTTGGACTGGATTAAGTGGGGCTTCTGCCTGGCCGATCCCTATCCAGAGCCTTCCTTTTTAAATTTCAATCAATAGTATTTATTGAGCGCTTACTATTTGCACAGCACTGTACTAAGCGCTTGGAATGTACAATTCGGCAACAGATAGAGACCATCCCTGCTCAATAATGGGCTCACTGTCTAAACGGGGGAGACAGACAGCAAAGCAAAACAGAACAAAACAAAACAACATCATCAAGATAAATAGAATCATAGAGGTATACAGTCATTAACAAAATGAATAGGGTAATAAATACTGTATACAAATATGCACAGTGCTGAGGGGAGGGGAAGGGGGAAGAGCAGAGGGTGGGAGAGGGGAGAATAGGGAGGGGAGAAGGAGCAGAGGGAAAGGGGGGCTCAGTCTGGGAAGGCCTCCTGGAGGTGAGCTCTCAGTAGGGCTTTGAAGAGGGGAAGAGAGTTAGTTTGGCAGAGGCAAGGAGGGAGGGCATTCCAGGACAGCGGTAGGACGTAGGCCAGGGGTCGACGGCGGGACAGACGAGAACGGGAGACGGTGAGGAAGTGAGTGGCAGAGGAGCGGAGTGTACGGGGTGGGCAGTAGAAAGAGAGAAGGGAGGTGAAGTAGGAGGGGGCAAGGTGAGGGAGAGCTTTGAAGCCAAGAGTGAGGAGTTTTTGTTTCATGCGAAGGTGTGCTTGCGGCAGGTCTAATACTCAAAGAGGGCATGACCTCTTTAAATGGCCAAGAGCCTGCACACTTAGCTCACAGCACAGTCCCAATCTGCTTCCTGCTTGTGTCATCTGGCTCCTTTCCTTCAGTGATCTTCTGTACCTGCTTTGCCCTAGGCCTCAAGACAAGAAGGGGCTAGGTGAGTCCAGCACAAACCTAAGTGGGTTTGGCTTTACTCGGATTTCTAATCAAGCGCTTAGTACAGTGCTTTGTTAGCAGTAAGTGCTCAATAAATACAAATGAATGAATGAATCATCTGTGGCCCTCTCTGAGCAGATCATGTAAGACAGGAATCCCTGTCCCTTCTCTGTGCTCCAGGTTTGAGAATTGCTAATCATAGTAATAATAATATTTGTTAAATGCTTACTATGTACCAGGTACTGTATTAAGCCCTCGGGTGGATACAAGCAAATTGGGTTAGACACAATCCCTGTCCCAAATGGGGCTCACAATCTCATCCTCATTTTACAGATGAAGTAACTGAGGCACAGAGAAGTTACTTGCCCAAGGTCACACAGCAGACAAGTCACAGAGCTGGGATTAGAACCTATGACCTTCTGTATCCCAGGGTCACGCTCTATCCACGCCGCCATCCACCATGGAGCCTAGTAGACAATAGGTTGTTTCATCGGTAGCTGGCCAACTTCCTTCTGGAATAATCCTTGTGGGCAGGCCAGTATCAGAACACTAGTCAGAGGTAACCATCAAATGGTGAGGGGTTTCCTCCGTGTGAAAGCTGAGGTTGCTGAAGCAGCACATACCCCAGTGGGAAAGGCGTATGGGGGAGCCATGAGACCTTGAAGAGAAGTTAGCCAGTAAGATATGTGACTGGGTAAGAAGAGTAGCTCTGGTATTTGTTAAGCATTTACTATGTGCCAAGCACTGTACTAAGTGGTAGATATGAGTTAATCAGATCAAACACAATCCATTTCCTACATGCGGCTCAAAGGGAGACTGAGTCACAAGGATGTTATGTAATGGTAATTGTATTTATAGTGCTGTTCACTCTACAAAGGGCCGGCTGGGTGAAATTGCTTTCCTGGACCCCACTTGCCTCCTCTCCCACAACTTCCACAGTTCCTCCTTAGTCTCTCTTTCCTTGTGGGGAGTAATGGGGAGAAGGTTGACTAGCCAGTTCCTCCTTGTTGCAGGTATAAGAGTTTCTGAATATGAAGCCAGGATGTTGGCTGGTTAGTCAAGAAGAATGTTTCAACTTGCAACAAAGTTTAGATGGAATTCAGCAGTGACAAATGTAGGTAGGTCAGATTTCTGCCCAAACTCTTCACTCTGCCTTGCCTTCAGATGCAATTTGTTTTTGAAGATGTAGGGGAAAATCAAGTCCCATTATCTATACAAATTGCCCTGACTATTGATTCATCACTGCTATCTTTATTTTCGGTGTTTATCATAACTCTAGCTTCATTTGAAACCCAGCTGCTGGCACAGCATTGGTTTTGGGGTCAGATTAAAAAATAGCTATGTCATAATTCTAACTGGAAAAACAAAATGGGCAAATCCTCAATTTAAAGTGCTATGAGTTGCAATGAGCATTACAGTGTTTCTAAATTTGCAAAGTTTCAGCGTTACCACATGTGGCTCAGTGGAAAGAGCACGGGCTTTGGAGTCAGGGCTCATGAGTTCGAATCCCAGCTCTGCCACTTGTCGGCTGTGTGACTGTGGGCAAGTCACTTAACTTCTCTGTGCCTCAGTTCCCTCATCTGTAAAATGGGGATTAAGACTGTGAGCCCTACGTGGGACAACCTGATTCCCCTATGTCTACCCCAGCGCTTAGAACAGTGCTCGGCACATAGTAAGCGCTTAGCAAATACCAACATTCATCACATTAGTTTGACTTTACAACATGAGCCTTCTTTAAGGCACTAGCCCTGAGGGGTGGGCAGTGGGGAAGCAGTTTTATAAACTGTGATATGGATGAGAATTAGAGGAAAGGGAAGGAAAGTTTAGAGAGGGTAGATAAGTTTATAGCAGGATGAACAGAGTGAGATAATCTGGGGAGGTAGGGGACACAGAGAAGGGGAGAGTTAGTCCCTGATGACCACAGTGTGGTTAACAAAATTGAGTGAAAGAAAATTTGGCTACCCTATCATATCACCCATTTGACAATATAAATACGTCTGTAGATGCTGTAGACTGTGAGCTCATTGTGGGCAGGGAATATGTCTGTTTGTTGTTATCCTGTACTCTCCCAAGTGCTTAGTACAGTGCTCTGCACACAGTAAGAACCCAATAAATACAATAATCAAAGTGGTTATACTATTCACTTATAAAGGAATACAAAATTCTGAGTAATCTGGGTGAAAATAAGGTAACCGACTGGATAATAAGTCTGGTATTCAACTCGCAACATAATTCCTATGAGAAAATTGGCTCTTTTTAAAAAAAATTAAAAAGTTTGAGGCAGCTTTCAGATACCCATTTGACTGTAAGTCCAAAGACTCCCTGTATCAACACATGTATCCAAATGTTGTCTTCACCCCCGAGACATTGGCATTAAAATTTATGTTGCAACTGGGCTGGCTAAAATTTGGAAATGGCTTCTCGTACTTACCTGGTAGGGTAAAAACTACTTTCAGGAAAAAACAGAAATGCACATATTGTCTGACTGCCCTATATCTCAGTAAGAGAGAGTGACTTAGATAACATCAGAATTTGGGCATAGCTCCCTAAAACATTTTTCACGCCCAAATACTGGAATAACAGGACCCAAAGAAATGCAGAGATTAATATCACTTGCATTTTTAAAAATTTCATCTGGAAGCAATCCTCATGATATTTCTCTTCCTTTTTGGTGTTGCTGTTTTTCTGAAAATGATCCTTTTCCTATGAAGTTCGGAGTCTGGCTGGAATGAGACAGGAATTCTCTCCACTCATTAGCTCAGGTTATTCATTACTGCATTTTGGAGCCACAGAAAGAGGGCCCCACTCTCCTCCATTTGCCCCCTAATCTATGCAATTTTATCAGGGATTCAACCCTAGCTATTCAACTAATTCCTAACACTAGACCAAAAGATCAACCACCAAACAAATCACCGTAGGAAGGCTGTTCATGATGAAATGTCATATTGCAGGTTCATTTACTTAGCCTTAGTGTAGGAGAGGAAAAAATTAAACTTATTTTGAAGTTTCCCTAAGTGTCACTTCTTTGTTGCAATGTAATTTGAAAAGGAATATTGGCTAGTCTCAGTTTCTTTTCCTTGACTACTCTCTTTTTCTTTTTTTTTTTTTAGTATTTTGGAAGTAGGATTCTGAACAGAGCCCAAACCCTGAGAAAAAGCAGCTAGACCTTATTTTTTATAAAACAGTTTTCTCTTCAAGAGGTCTACGCTTGTCAGCATTGAAATGCCTCTTCTTTTGCAAAGGTGTAAGTAAATTTTGGGAAGAGCCACACTTCTTATAATCACTTTTTCTATTATATTTTAAATAAAATCATTGATGGCAACGTGGCAGAATGCCTCAAGCTTTTGCTGTTTACTATATCTAAATAATATCTTTTAAAGAAAAATGTGTGACCAATAAACTCTCTGGAGGTTATACATTTTGTTTGAATTAATTTGTGCAAACATCCAGTTATAGTACGAAAGAGATTGTGCTTCCTTACTGTAGGAAGAGAAAAAGTCTATTTTTCAAATAAACTTGCAAATGCAACTTTTGACAAGAGCCATGAAAAGGTTTAAACTTAAAATGATCTCACAGGAAGGTATTTCCATAATCATGCTTTGACTTAAGCCCGTGTGGCTACTATGCAAACATGGTTTCTTTGGGCATTCAGGCAGACTTGCTTGTCCTGGCAGTCACAGCTAATATCCTGAACCATGAATGCTTTTCCTTCATTGTAACCAAGGTTTCATTTCACTTCTTATTACTGCTGAGGACTCTCAGTACTTATGGATACAATGTAACCAAACACCGTCCCGGTATACTACATGAAAAAAAATAACTTTGGTCTTTTCAGTCCTTAAACTGAATCCTAGATACTCCTACACACAAATACTCTAAATCAAAGGGTTTTTAAATAGAGTTTTAAACCCATGCAACTCTAGTATTCATTTTTTTCCATTTGTGGAGTAAACTAATTTGAAAGATCAGAAAGCTTTATTAACTCTGTAACGTGGCTAGTTATGAAACAATGAATTTACTTTCAAACCAGCAGCATTCTTTTCTTTCAAAAAAAAAAATCACTTCTTTAAAGACCCCTATGACCAGTCATTAAACATTGTAAGCAATTTCTCATGTTAAAAATGTCACAACCAACCACTTAATAGTCAGTCTTCAGGAGTCTTTCACACCTGTAAAAGTAGATGGTTAAATGCCAGGCAATCTAGACTCTAGCCAGAACTACACTAGAGAATTGATGGCTTTACCTTCATGGGAAAAAGCAATGTTTATTTCCTCCCCAAATACCCCAAATCTAGACAGCTCTGACCTGCATGTTTGCCGGTTCATGCAGATTTGTCACGACTAGTCCATTAAAAAATGACTGCATAAGGTCCAAGTTTCTTTCCAAGTTTCTTTCCAAGGGTTTAGATTCACCCATTCTTAACAATAATATCCTAACCACTTTTTCCTCCCTTCATTCCCATTCTAAACAGACTGGTGACTAATAGCCACTTCACTCAAAATAATAACAATTCACCTCAGTGTTGTGGACATGGGACAATTCTCTCACTCACTTTGCCTCAATTGGCAGCAGAGGCAAACAATTTCAAAGGCTGGCAAGGGTCTGGGAAACAAATTAGGGGCCTAACATACACCGGCCCTCATGGTTGACAAAATCAGTTTAAAAAAATGTGAAAACTACCCAGATCAGTTCTAGTCTGTTCATCCTTTAAACCCGGGTGGCAATTAATAATAACAACTGTAGAATTTGTGTGCTACTTACAGTGTACCAAGCCCTGTACTAAGCACTAGGGAAGTACAATTTAATCAGGTCAGACACAGTCCCCGTCCCACATAGGGTTCACAGTCTAAGTAGGAGAGAGATCTGGTATTGAATACCCATTTTCAGAGATGAGGAAAGTGAGGCACAGAGAAATTAAGTGATTTGCCCAGGGTAGCATAGCAGACAAGTAGTGGAGTGGGATTAGAACTCAGGTCCTCTGGCTTCTAGGCCCATGATCTTTCCACTAGGCCACCACCCTGCTTCTCTGAATATTCTGCTGCAGAATCTGTCTGAATGACACACGTGACTGACTAGTTTTTACTGTTGTCATGTAATGATGGGAAAATGAATGAATCCTCCAAGCAGTGGGCACGCTTTAGTTCTTCATCATTTACTAATGTTTTTTAGGACACTTTTTTTAGGATGCTGTCCTAGATGCCACAGAGACAAAGCACGTCTGCCAGCTCTCTACAGGTACTGCAGATACCAGCAGTATCCCGGCTCTGCCGCTTGTCAGCTGTGTGACTGTGGGCAAGTCACTTAACTTCTCTGTGCCTCAGTTACCTCATCTGTAAAATGGGGATTAAGACTGTGAGCCTCATGTGGAAACCTGATTACCCTGTATCTCCCCCAGCGCTTAGAACAGTGCTCTGCACATAGTAAGCGCTTAACAAATACCAACAAAAAAAAAATAAAATAAAAGATCACATAGTGGTGAGTTGGTTTGGTGTGTGTCCAACTATAAAACTGCTAGCATAGAATCAAAGTCTAAGTAAGAAGAAACTCTCAGGAAAAGAATAGGGAGGGAGGAAATCAGAGAATGGGACTCTGGGAGAAATGGCAAAACATGCTCTGAATGGATACATTCACCTTTATTTTCTTACCTAAGTTAGATGCCTAAACAGAAGAAAAGAAGGCACCCCTCAGAGAGAGAACTCTATTCTTCTTCCTGGGTCTCTAGCTCATGGATTTGATGTATACTGCAGCCTCTTATCATTTTACTACTGCTACAAAATATACAGGACGTCCAGAAAAGTAGAAGCCTGGGTTTGTGCAGTTCAAGTGAAAGCAATATAATCGGGCAGAGCGTGTAAAGGGGCAAGAGAATGGAAACTATGGGAGCAAGATTTCCGTTCAGGGTCTTAGCTGCATGACTCCAATTAAGGGGAGCCATGTGGCTGAGTTCTACCCTGAAACTACAGCCTTTGGAGCCTCTGGGCTATTTTATTGTAGATTTCTCCTTTCTTCCAATATCTACATTAAAAAGAATAGAGCTGAAATTTACCAGTCATCACCAGAGTAAATCTTTACTTTCTTGGTGCCCATTTTTATGCGTACCTTATAGAAAACAAATACCATAGTATACTAAACTGTATATTATATAGTTAGTGTTTAAAAATGGTTAAAAATATCACCCAAGTAGCTAAAAAGCTGACAGTGCACACGAATGAATGAATAATAGCATATACAGTTTCATAAATAGCACCTCTTCAGGAAAAAGTTAAGTGCCGACCTGAATATTTTCAGGATTCTCCTTTTTAAAATACTACATAATTCTACCATTAGCATCTTGGTGAGGAGCCAAGACTTACATTATTAAACGATCCCCGCTACCTGCCAAAACACCAAACCAAACAAAATGCCAATGTAGTAGCAATTTGTTTGTGTGTGTGTATGTGTGTGTAATACACGCACCCACACACACGCATAAATGTGTATATCCGTCCTATGACAAAGTATAACCTACTGAGGATTTATTTAAGCAGTTGAATAATATGTCTATTTTTTAAATTCAATGAAAAGATATTCTTTATAAACACTGCCTTTTATACTCCCCTATCTTAGTTATCCAGAACAGATTTCAAAATATCTTGACTGAAAAGGAAAGCCTATATTTTAAAATGGGGAATATTAAAAATGAAAATCACTGAAGAAAATGTTAACATTCACTGCTCCATAAAGCTGGGGAGGACTATTGTCTAAGTTTTTTAAAGCTAAGTTTAAAATTCGACATATTTTGACATTAAAAGAGATTGTGCGGCAAAATAATCCCAATGATAATTTAAGTGGAAACGTTTACTAGAAATGAACTACTGAAGTTAGATCATTTCAAATGTATAAATACTGGGCTGGGGCAGAAAATGATTTTCAAATACAAAACCGGGGGCTGGTTTTTTTTAATCAAAACATTACTAGAATTACAAAGTGATTTTTATACTGAGATTGAAATAAAAGTTATTAAACTGAGTTTTTAGGTTTCCATGGGTAAAATTTAATTCATTTAAATTCTTCAGGGTTATATAATGAATGCTTTGACTTTTGGTACAATAAGGCGTGACAGCAGAAACTTTCTAACTGAAACATCAGAATCCCCTGTTATACAGTATGGGAATTGTCTCAGCTTAAATGGATAAAGAGACAGCTAAGGGAAAGGAGTTGATGTTGTGAACTCTTCCAGTATAAATGTTTAGGGAGGTTTTATGATTAAACAACAGACAGGCCGTTATTAATTCTGGTCACAGCCCTGTCACTAATTTCTCTGTGCCTTGGTTTCTTCATTTGCTAAAGGAGAATATTAGGGTCTAGCTGGCACAGCTGCTATGTGCCCGCACCAGGAGTCACTTTTGCATCCAAGACTCCTCTCACATCCCCCTTCCCTGGCCTTGCCGGGGAAGACCCAACCAAAACCCAACCATGATCCACTGGCAGCACCCGCTCCCATCAGGACTTTGAAAGTTGGTACCCACAGCAGAGGCAGCCACATCCTCATCCCCCCGCCCCTTACCAGAGGCTCCAGATTTGCCAAACTCTGCCCGCTCCACGATGACCCTCACATCGACCCACCCTTTTCCCCAGCCTGGCACTAGGGCGCACATCATCATAATACTAACTGTGGTATTTGTTAAGTGCTTACTATGTGCCAAGCACTGGACTGAACCCTGGGTCCAAGATTCAAGGTAATAAGGTTGGACACAACCGACATGGGGCTCACACAGCCTCAGGATATTCAAAGTGCTTAACAAATATAAAATGGCGATCGCTACAGCAATAAACAATTACATCTCCGGGGTGGAGAGCAATTAGCTTGCTTGTGTGCAACAGGTGGAATTTAAGAGAAAAAAAATCAAGGTGTTTCTGATCCTTCTCAAGATATAGTCCATGATTCGTTCACACATTTAAACATCCAAGGGAAATGTTGATTTAGTAATGGGTGTCTGTGATTTATAAATCACGGCAGTCAAAAGAAAACTTTCCCAATGTTACAGTCCCTGCTTCCTGCAAGGTGAGTGACTGGAGATCGTAATAAATTGCCCAAAAAAATTAGAGGATTTTTTTTCTACATTTGTTCTCCTTAAAGCAACGGGGACACAACCACAAATCATGGAAGAAAAATTAAATACCAAAAGACAATACTGAGGCTCTATCTTGCATATCAGCTGTACTCCATAGTGTCACCTTCTATATTTACTCCAACTGGCTATAACCTTTTGCTAAATTAGCTCATTAGGAGAGGAAACAACCCTAAATTGAATTGTATTAGAGTCCAGAGAAACATGAGATACTATTGAATGCTATGTAAATGAATTCTAACCTAAGCCTGTTTTCTGTAGTTCGGGGGTAAAAGATGTTTGACTTTCTTGAAAACTAAGGTCATTTTTTACATTTCCTGGGACTTCAGGAGTCTCAAGGTGCATTACTTTCTAAGACACTAAAGAAAGTTGGGAGAATAAAATTGGAGTACTGTATTTTAAAACTGCAGACGTCTTCCAAAAGAATTTTTACCTGCTACTAAGTTCTCCCTTAACTACAAAGGCTATTGTTTGATTGAATGAAAAGGGGAAAGGGCCTGCCTACATAAGAAAGCAAGAATAAGGGGCAGGTATGTTAGAGAGAAGTGAAGCATTGATCAGTGTTCAAGAATGAGCACAAAACTTCCTGAACTGATGGGAAACCTGATGATAGGGTGCCAACATAATTAGGGGCATTAAATTAGGTGCAAAATCGGGCAGCACAAATCCTTTATTTTCCGTTGAACTAGACAATCACCTGCCCTGCTGGAAAAAAAAAAAAACACAACCAATTTCTTCTGTTTCAGTGCTTAGCAGGCATTGGTTGAAAACCTAGGCTGAAAAGAGTTATTCCCCTCAGAAGATGTAAAGATAACCAACCGTAGAGCGCTGGGAGTCCCTCAACAGTGTTTGCATAGAGTGGAGTGCAATGAACATAATGTAAATTGACTCATTGTTTAGTCCCTTTCAAATTAGTTGCCAGTAGAATTGTGAAAACTTGATAAGCAGGCTCTAGTTTCTGTGTGTGTTTGTGTACTGAAAAATCCTAAAGTGGAGGGAAGCTGAATTCCCTTAAAGGAAGAAAGTTTACAAAGAGAGAAGGGTAAAGCAAGAAAGAAAATACCACGCTAGCATTTATCTTGAATGGGGTCTGAAGGTTTTTTTTTTCCTCCCCCAATTAAAACCACTAAAGGTTTCTGTTTCACCCTCCATCTTAATACAAAACGCCATTCAAAAATGCTTTGATTTAAGGGGAAATGGATTTTTTTCCTCTCCTGGTGTCAAAACTTCATAGCCCACTCATCAGTCCTCCCCCTGCCTTCTTCCCCTTTATGTGTCAAGCTTGATTCTATCTCCTACTCAGTTTTGGAACATGAGTAAAAATGATATCAAAATAATATCTTAGGAGATGTTCTTTCAGAAAATACCTACATAGTGCTTTTTGTCAGGGAAGACTCTGTCTTCAGTACTACCAAAATACTAGCTGGGTACTTGGCCCATGAAGAACACATTTTTAAACTGCCCAAAGGAAAACTGCTCTGACACACCAAGTAAAGGTCCTTTAATCGGTGCGAATTTAAAAAGCCTCTAATTAACCTAAAGTGAGGAAAAAAAGATAATTTGTGGTTGTGTGTGTGCATATTTGTGTGTGTGTGTGCGTGGTGGGGGGATATGGGGGTTGGGGGGGAGTGGTGAGAATGTACAGTAAAATAGATTTGAAAACCACTTGTGGCTCTTACTTTTGAAGCCTCATTTAGCATCAAGTATATCAGGGGAATTCTGTGCTGGTGATGGCGCGGTGGGAATTCCCAGTCCAACAACCCATGAAATGTAACTACATAATTATTCACCTTCTGAGGCCCATTAAAACTTATCAGCAAAGAAAGAAATTTAATTTAAACTCACCCCTCTGAGCTTAAGAATCACAGGGATCAAAGTGGGGGCACTACGAACTCCTTTGGGTTGCAGCACCTAGGCACAATAAATAGGATGGGGAGAGGGAGCTGAATTCCTATGCTTTACTACTTTGAGAGAGACCCTCTGGATGGCCGGGGGTGGGAGAAAAGGAGGCGGGGGTCCTTTCTCTGGAAGGGTCCGCTCGATGGAGAAGCGTGGGAGTGTCTGCCTGCCCCGTGCTTCAATTAGGGGGGTGGGGGTGGGGGTCCTTCGTGGGCTCCGTGTCGACTAGAGGCCTCGGTGGTTTATCAGGCGCTAGTGGGCGGTGTGCACGGGTTATAAACAAAATGGGCCACTCCCTTTTCTTCCATCCGTTTGTGATCTATTGTATCAGCGGGAGCGGGCGCGTTTGACAACATAGTGGCTGCCACTGCTCAGTATGGATGAGTGTGGATTCGGCAGGGGCGCCGTCCTCAAACTGCGATGCAAACCTTCACGAAAGTCCTCAAATCGCCACCCCCAATCCTTACCCTCGAAAAGTGGACGCGAAATGCCCTAAATGACATACAGGCAAATACATAGCCAAAGAGGTGTTTGGAAAGCCAAATAACTCGACTTAGGTTAGCCTGGACACAAAATCCGGAGGGCTGATTCTCTGGAGGGGACACTAATCCTAGGAAAGTCCCGGAAAAACGAGGAAGAGGCAGACCAGCAGCTAGATGGATAGAGACCATAACGCGATAACAGAAGAACCGTTAGAAAGGTGGCGGATTATCAGATGACAGGTCGTTCTGGAGAGAGTATATCCATGGAGTCGCTATGAATCGGAAACGACTCGATGGCACTTATTAATAATAATAACAACAATACATAGGCATGTTCTGGAGAAATGGGGGATTGGCAAAGCATCGGAATTTTCAGCTCTAAGGACGAGAGGCCTCACGTCTAAAAAGAGGACTCGAGACTTCTGACCAGCCCCCAGAGGAAGGAGGAAAGCTGTAAGCTTGTCGCGGGCCGTGAGTGCCCTCTCGTCCCCCTGTGCCAATCTGCAGAGGTGCTTCTCTGCACCAGGCTCAGCGCGACCCCCTACCCTCAGCCTCGCCCCCTTGCCCTCGGGGGGCGGGAAGGGCCCTGCGAGGTGACCCACGACGTCTGCGGGTTGCCCAGATGGCACGGGGGGACGGACTGGGCCTGGGAGGGGGAGAAGCGGCCTCCGCCCGGTTTCCGAGAGCATCGCTCCCCGTCGGGGCTGGGCATCGGGGAACCAATGCCCCCGTGCAACGGGCAAAACTCCTCTCCAAGGCCTTCACAGCCTCCGAGCCTCCCCTCCAGGACCCCAGCCCCCCGCCCCACCCCAGGCCCATGGCACCGGAGGAGAAGGACGAGGCCCCCCTGGCCACGGGTGATCTGCAAGAGATGCCGTCCCGAGCTTCCCCCAACTTGCCCCTGGCAACCGACTCGACTCCGAGAGATGCTTGCCCGGCTAGAGACAGACGCGGCTGAAAGCAGAATCCTTGCTCGCCAAGCAGAGAGAGCAACACCGGCCATAAAACTAACAGCCCCACGTGGGACTGGGACTGTGTCCAACCCGATTCGCTTGTATCCATCCCAGCGCTCAATACAGTGCCCGGCACTCAATAAGCGCTTAACAAATACCCCGATTATCATTATTAAAGCCAGGCCTTCGGCTCCCTCTGGCACACAGTGAGCGCTTAACAAATACCACAATTATTATCATTACTATTATTATTATTAAAGCCAGGCCTTCCATCCCCTCTGAACAGAGGGAAGTCCGGAAATAAATCAGAACTCTTGAAACAACGACAACAACAACAAAACACTTTCAAGACTCCAATTCCCCGATTCTTTCTGGGTCAAGAGAAAGGACTCACCGCATCCTCCCGGCCAGGCCCAGGGCCAGGGTGGAGCCGGGTAGGGCGGGGTTTGGGTTAGAGGACCCTGGGAAGGGTTGGCGCAGGTGGGGGGGAAAAATCATCCGTTAAAACCTGGGGAGAGGAGAGGACCCCTAAACGCAAAGAGCAGGGCCTGGTTGATTCCCACGCCCCCTTCCCCCCCATTGCAGCCAGGAGAGAGATGTGCCCGCAGCCAAACGGTGGTGGGTTGCAGACAGAGGTAGGGGCGTGCGGACAGACACACACAGACACTCACAGACACACAAACACACACACACACACATTCCCCATCCTGTGCGGTGACAAGGTGGGAGGCGGGAGTCTTTCCTCCCTCCCTCCATCCCTCTCTCTCCATCCGTCTCCCGGTGCCGCCCCCCGGGATGAATCTGCCGGGTTGGCATGGGAGGGGCAAGAAGGGTGGGGGGCGTCTTGGGACCAGGCCGGGGGTCGCCCTCGCCGGGGGACCCCGGGTTGCAGCGCGCCCGCTAGGACACCGGGGGGCGCTCTCCCTCCGCTGCAGGCCAGGCCGGGAGCCGGGGAAGCCTGGGACCCTATCGGGCTCCTGGAGAGCTCATCCGTGCCCTGTGCCATCCCTTTTTGTGTGGCACCCTCCAGCATCCCGGGGCAAAGGGGCGGGCTAAGAGCTCTGGCGGTAGTAATAATAATAATACTGGTATTTGTTAAGCGTTTCCTTTGGCCTAAGCACTGTTCTAAGCGCTGGGGTTGATACAAGGTCATCAGGTTGCCCCACCTGGGGCTCACAGGGATACAAGGTAATAATAATAATGATGGTGGCATTTGTTAAGCGCTTACTCTGTGCTAAACGCTGTTTGGAGCGCTGGGGGATAAAAGGGGATCAGGTTGTCCCACGTGGGGCTCACAGTTTTCATCCTCATTTTACAGATGAGGGAATTGAGGCCCAGAGAAGTGAAGTGACTTGCCCAAAGTCACACTGCTGGCAAGCGGCGGAGCTGGGATTAGAATCCATGACCTCTGACTCCCAAGACAGGGCTCTTTCCACTGAGCCGCGGTGCTTCTCTAAGGTTGTCCCATGTGGGGCTCACAGTCTTAATCCCCATTTTATAGATGAGGTCACTGAGGCCCAGAGAGGTTAAGTGACTTGCCCAAAGTCACCCGGCTGACAAGTGGCGGAGCCGGGACTCGAACCCACGACCTCTGACTCCCAAGCCCGAGTTCTTTCCATTAAGTCATCAAACAAGGGACATTCAATGTCCTTGTATCTACCCCAGCGCTCCAAACAGCGTTTAGCACAGAGTAAGCGCTTAACGAATACCATCATTATGATCATTATTCACTGAGGAGCCCCTGTTGCTCTCAGGGTGGAAAAATAGAAAGACCAAGCAGGGAGCAACTGCCTCTACACCTGAAGTTGCCGCACCTAATCAGGGCGAGCAGTTAGAGAGAGGGAAGGAGAGATAAGATGATGTTTAATTAACTCGTAGGAAAAGACTGGGGGTGAGGGATCGGAAGACAATTTGGAAGAGCCGAGGCTGCTGCTGCTGCGGCCGCCAGACTGCAAAGTAAAGAGCTGCTTCCCTGTGCCTTCCTCCGGAGGTGGGAAAAAACGGGAGAGAAACACTAACGTTGCACTTGGGATAAACAAAGTTTCGGGGACATTTGAGGGAAGTGACCCCCTCTATCCCCAAGAATGGGACTCGGAGGAACGGGAAAGAGGCGAAGGTGAGGCGGTATTAGGCGTTAAATCAGACCCCGGGCGCTAAAAGAAAAACAAAAAAGAAAAATCCCCTTGTTAAACATCTCCCCGCTGTCGGTGCAGCTCGGTCCCCGCGGCCCTCAGGGCGGTTGTCAGGTTATTCCGAATAGAGGCTTTCCTCGACCTCTTCATAAACCTCGCACCTTCACTTCACCCCCCCCCCCCCCCCCGCCCACACCTATCCTGAGTAGGAGAAAACGGGTTCTTTATTTTCCCCCTCCATGGAGCTCCCTTCAAATTCAGAACTAGGCGCAAAGGAGCCGGCTAATATCCGGAACGTGCTGGGAAACCCTCCTTATTGCTTCCACTCCTCTCCTCCTCCCCCACCCCCCACCCCCCACCAAAAAAATCACGTTTCCTGAAATCTGCGGGCCAGGGGCCCAGAATTTAACGTATTTCTCCGCAGATCTGGTGGATTTTCCCCCACATTCATAATCCCCCCGCTGAACCCCCGAGGAAGAAGCGAAGTGCCTGTCCCCTTGGTCAGATTCAGGCGCTGCGGCAAGGGCTAGGAGCCAAAACGCAAAGTAAAATGTCAATCCTTAACTACACTTTTTTTTGAACCCTAACTTCCAACATTTCCCTTAAATGTACTGAGTAAATTAACCTTCTGACCTGTTTTTAAAAAAACAGACGGCCGTAGGAACATTATTTAAACAGTAATTGCTCTGATATTTAAAGGGCAGAGCACGCTGAGCTTTTCCCGTAGAGGGGGGGAAAAAAGAAACAAAACCAAAAAACCCGGGTCGCTTAAGCCTTCTGCGTGAAAAAAGTCAACTCAATGAGAAAACGCCAAACTAGCTAAATAAACCCAACCAATCTCTTTCCGGAGATGTTCAGCTCCGAAATGTTTTGGCAATGTAGAAATTCCTTTATCACCGGCTTCATCTCTCCAGATACTAAGTCTTCTGCAAACAGAAATACGCAAGTTCACACTTTCCTGCTTTGATTTTATTCTGTTACTAATTCTTTTCAGAGCCTAGCAGGTCGCTTCATGAACCAGCGCCTGACCTTTGGGCTAATCCCACAGCCGGAAATATCTATTTTAAATGAGAATTCCCCCGCCTAATACCCGTTCTAACCGCTGGCTCCGATCATCTCGCCGCGGCCGGGACCGACTGGGGGTTATGAAACCGTCCGTGGCGGGATGATCGATCCGCCCGACCTAGGAATCCGACCCGCTACTTGCTTGTCTTTTCATTTTCCCCTCTGGCCCTCTTCTCCCCGTGGGAGGCCGGGCTCCTGGCTGGATTGCGCAGGGCCGGGCCGGGGAGCCAGGCGGAGGCGGAGCCGCAATCCCCCCGGACGCTTTTCCAGGTGATTTAGGGCAGGGTGGGAAAACCGTCGAATGCCAAACAAAACCAAACACGAGGTTTCAAGAATAAGACGATTTCGGTCCAATTACCAGCCTCGTCCAACCCTGACGACGGATGACACCCGTGTGGGTCCCGGAGTGACGGGCCCATTACTTGGACCAAGGCGAGGGGAAGGGGTGAGAGGTGCGCACAAATTCAAGATGGCAAGTCGGGCCAAGGGACTCATGAGGTCAAGGAGAGGCACAGTCCCTTCAGAGCCGTGGGAGGGTGGGCCAGTATACACCCTCCTGACCTCGGGGTCAACAACTAGTTCACTCTACCTTGATCTGTGGAGGAGGAGGATCGCTTCAACCCAAGGCCAGGAGCCCTTTTAGCTGTGCAGGGAACCAAGAGGGGCTTACATATGCTTCCTCCTTCCTCCCAGCCCCCTGCCGCCTTCTCTCTACCCGGTCCCAGGCAGCTAAAAGTCGCCTTCACCAGGCAATACATTCCCAAATTCTCAAAAGATGGTCCTTTATTCCCGGGAGCCTAAATGAGGGGTCCACTGCAGCCCCCTGAGGTAGTACCCATAATCAAGAAGCAAAAAACCACACACACACACACCCCCAAAAAACCCAAAACAAATAACCTCTTGGCGGGGGGGAGGTGGGGGTGTGGGGAGATAGAGCTTGGACGTCACAAAGAAGAGAAAGTTTGGGCCTTCTGGTCAATGCCGAACAACTCATCCCCATTCTGCTCCCTAGATAAATATCCCCCGACGGCACATCGTCTTAGGGAGCCCACCTATTAAATAACAACAATGATTGTGTGGGGGTATCTTAACGCAATCGATATAGAAAAGTACCAGAGGAAACTTTCTTCTTACCTGCCACTATAATTAATGCCTTCTCCTGGATTTCCACTGTATCCCTCAGCACTGCAACTTTCAACAAAAAGAGACAACACTTTAATCTTGTTCTGCAGGTTATCCCTAGGAACAAAGCATCAGAGTGTTTTATCTTAAAAACGTCTGTCCCTTTCCCGGCTCCCAAAGCTCAGAGAAAACTGAAGCGAGTTTGCCATGGTTCAGTTGGTGGGCCTCAAAAACTAGAAGCTCCTTGTGCCTTGACCTACAGCCAAATAGGACCAAAATTATATACTGTTCATATCATTTGTAGCACTCTGTCTCCTTTGTTCTCTTCCTAGGGGTGGGTTCTTTTGAGGGAAAGGCCCCAGATCTGAAGATCCCCTAAGACCACGAAGTACAAATGCACTACTACGCACTGTCCAATTTGAATACAGAGTGAAGGACTCATGGTTTCCTCCAACCTTACCTATGTAACGACTCCCCGTTCCAATGTTTTCCACGAGTAAAAGAATTACTCCGAAGTCCTTTTTACTGGAAGAGAACAGTATTCTTAAAGCGGTGTTCATCGAGATGCACGGAGGGTGACCGTGCCGCAACTAACCTCCTTCTCCTTGGGAACTTTTGGGAAAAAAAAAAATCAACTCAGCTTTAAATGACCATTCCAATAGAAAATGCTGGTAATTTGCCCACCAAGTAATCCTGAAGTGAAGACACCCCAATGCCCAAAGTAGGCTTTGCTAACTTTACCCACCCATCCTTTCTCCCCCACCACTCAACAACAACAACAAAAAAATTACCCCAAATTCATATTCCTTTTTTGTATTTGTTGAAACTGTTGCAGCAGTTAGAAATTCACTTTGCTCACTGTAGATCAACCTGACCCAGTTGTGAGGGTGGGAAGGGAGGAGAAGAGGGAGAGTGGGAAGGTACAGGGGGTGGGAGGAGAAAGGAAAATCAAGATGAGAAGAAAATTAAAATACACAGGTTAAGTCATTTAGGAGATTTAAGATGTTTAGTAAATTCGGGTCCTTTGGACTCCTGACAAATAATGGATTTACATTTGAATCACCGCTGATGCTTAGGTTGGTAAATTCAGAGCCCAGACTGCAGTCAGCAAGAAGACATATTAAAAAAAAAAAACCGGTTGACCAATCTTATTCCTCTTTAAAATGCAAAGTTTAAAACGCGTCTCTTGAATTAAAGCCTATCTGACCGTTTCTCTGAGACATGTAACTGAAAAATCTGGTATAAAAACAAAAAAAAATCCTCCATGAACTTCAGACAACAAGAGAGTAAAAGGAAAATAAATTACCTGACCTAACAGTGATTCTTTTATCTGTTTATTAATACCATTTAAAATATTACAAATAAATCAATTACATTCCATGCATTTAAAATGCAAGTCTAAAATGTTCCAGCGAAAGACTTTCCATTTCAATGTGAAATATCCAAATTATTTCAACATTACAATGAGCAAATTAGTTTGCAGAATTTGCAAACCCTTAACGTAGCGTCAGGAGTGTTTATTAACAGTTACCAATATCACCTTCAGGAAATACACATAGGCCAAAGTTAGTTCAGTTTCACTTGGACAGTTTATTTTAATACATGGGTTTGGGCAACCCACTTGCTATGAAATATAGGCGAAACTCTCACTTTAACTATGCCTGAACTGCCAGCAAATGCAAATAAGTACATGCGCCATTAAATTAAATGTCATTCAACATTTATCAAATATTGTCTTAGTTACAGTTTGAATACCTATCTAAATTCATATTCGAGCAAAACTAGATAGATCCTGAAAGTGCGTTCCGATAGACACCTCAAGAAGTAAGTCCCAAAAAACTGCAGTTAACTAGGACTGCAACAATAACTCTTTATATTTTCTCGTGACCAAAAAAAAAAAAAAGCTCAAATTTACTTCAATATATTTTTCAAATATTTACTGGAAATAATGTACAAGAAAAATACTATACAAAAATCGTCTCCTGGACAACTGCGTCTCACACCGGTACACTGGTGGGAGTTATATTTGTTAACTAATCTAGAACGATTCTCCAGTTGTACAAACCATTAGGTTCAGATATATTTTACAAAGATTTTTTTTCCATTTTTATCCTTTTTTTGGCATTTGAACGACAGCCTCGTCTGAAACGAACGATAGCTTGCTTCACTCGTTTTTCAGTTTAAATCACAAAAAAATAAGTTGAATCCTCAGTATTTTCAACGTATTGCATGACTATACAGAAACAGGAACTGTACAAATGAACCGCTGGGCTCGCCAAAGAGACTCGGGAGGGTGACACTTGGGACTGGTGAAAGAACGAGGTAGAAAAGGACAAATACAGAGATACTTATTCTGGTCTCACCGGAAACGAAAATTTTTTTTTTGCATAAGAAAAAAGACCTCCTCCCCCCCCCCCCCTAGAAAAGTTCACGTGGGATGGGGACAAACTTTTGGGATCACCATGTCTGTATCCCGACCTGGAGATTTGTAGGGGGGAAAAGAAGCCAAGCCAGGTGGGCAGTTAAGACTCCGTGGGAAAGGGAGATGTAAAAATGCATCCGAGGACCTACACGGTCCGTTGGGAGAACTTTCCTCGGGCTTGGCTCCAGGGGGAAGAGCACGCTGTTGTTTGTGGCACGGGAATGATGCCAACGGTGGGTGGGTGGGTGGCGGGTGGGCACAACGGGCGCGGGCCCGGCCGTTGGGCGGGTGGAAGGACCGGCCCGCGGGGCGCGGCCCCGGCCGGTGGCACGGGGGGAGGGGGCAACCCCTTGGCGTTGCCCCCAGCCCAATCCACAGGCCCACCCCCCCCCCGCCCCCCTCGCACTTTTTCCCGGAGAGACCGGGCCCGCACGCGTGGAGGCCCCCAGCCCTCCCGCAATACTGTATTTGTCCCGCTCTACTTCCACGCTGCGGACACGCACCCCCACCCACACATCCCCTCGGTTACACCCCAAAACACACACA
This sequence comes from Ornithorhynchus anatinus, assembly GCF_004115215.2. NCBI lineage: Eukaryota > Metazoa > Chordata > Mammalia > Monotremata > Ornithorhynchidae > Ornithorhynchus > Ornithorhynchus anatinus. Next base: position 59,907,748 of record NC_041735.1, on the reverse strand, counting down.
CCCTTCGGCCGCGGCGGGGGGGGGCGGGGGAGGGAAAAAAAACCCCACTCCCAGGGATGCCGGGGCGGATGATGCGGGGCGGCAGCCCCTCCGAGAGAAGGGGGCCAGGACCACGACGCAGGTTACTTACACTTCCGAGTCCCCCCGTCCCGGGCCAAGTTCAAATCCCCGGGGGGAGAGGGGGGAATGAAATAAAAATAAGAAAAAAAAAATCAAAGGAAGGAAAGGGAGGGGGGAGGGCCGGTCCTTCTCCTCCCTACTCGAGGCCGTTCCTGTGTCCGGGCTCCGGGGGCTGCAGGAGGTCCGGGGAGTGGCAGGCCGGACTGGCCGTGGCGCTGCGGTCGCTGTCGGTGTCGCTGCCCTTCTTGCCCCCGCTGCCCGAGCCGGCCGAGCCGGAGCCGCCCCCTCCGCCGCCTCCCCCGCTGTGGGTCTTGACGTGTTTGCTAAGGTGGTCGCTGCGCATGAAGCGCTTGTTGCAGACGGGGCAGGCGAAGCGCTTCTCGCCCGTGTGGGTCCGCAGGTGCCGCTGCAGCTCGTCGGAGCGGGTGAAGCGCTTGCCGCAGAAGAGCCAGTTGCAGACGAAGGGGCGCTCGCCCGTGTGCCAGCGCAGGTGGGCCTTGAGGTGCGACGTCTTGCCGTACACCTTGCCGCAGCCGGGGATGTGGCAACTGTGCAGGCCCTTGCGCCGCAGGCTGGCCCCGGCGGGGCCCAGCCGCTCGGCCTCCTGGCAGTTGGGGCAGTCGCAGGTGGCCCGGCCCGAGTAGCGGCGGGCCGAGGAGCGGGGCGACCCCCCGAGCGGCGGCCCGCTGCCCCCCGCCGGCCCCGCCGGCCCCGCCGGGCCCCCGCCCAGCATCGACCCCCCGGCGCCGGCCAGCGGCGACGGGGCCGGGTCGGGGTAGGAGCCCGGCAGGACCGGCTTGAATCCGTCCATCAGGTGCTGGCCGGCGGGGCCCAGCAGGTGCGGGGAGGCGGCTCCGCCGAAGGCCGAGTGGCCCAGCCCCGAGTAATCCGAGTTGTAGCCCCCCAGGGGCGAGTGCAACGAGGCCTGCAGGCCGGCCCCGGCCGCCGGGTGCAACGAGCCGGGCAGGGCCGCCGCCCCGCCGGGGCTCTGCACGTCCAGCCAGCCGGCGCCCACGTCCCACCAGCCGGAGCCGCCCGCCGGGCCCACCTCGCCCGCGGCGCCCAGCCCCGGGTGCGACGGCTTGAACCACGACTCGTAAGGGTGCGCCATGCCCACCCGCGGGTAGATGCCCTGCAGGCCGTCCACCGAGGCGTGCACCTTCGACAGGAACACGGGCTGGTGGGAGCCGTCCTGGGGGTGCGAGGAGCTCCCTCCTCCTCCTCCTCCACCTCCTCCTCCACCTCCTCCTCCTCCACCTCCTCCTCCTCCTCCACCTCCTCCTCCGCCTCCGGGAGCCTGGAAGACGGAGTAGTCGTTGGCGAAGGGCGAGGCGGCGGCGGCGGCGGCGGCGGCAGCGGCGGCGGCGGCCGCGGCGCTGCTCGACGTGAGCGAGAAGGCGCTGGAGCCCGGGGCGCCGCCGCAGCCGAACGAGTCCGACACCAGGGCGGCCGCCGCCGCCGCCGCCGCCGCCGCAGCCGCCGACGACGAAGCCCCGGTCCGGGTGGACCCCGTCACGCCGAAGCCCGACAGCCCGGCCCCCACCACGTTGCAGCCGCCCGACGACGACGACGACGACGACGACGACGACGACCGTTTCCAGGGGTGGAAGCCTTTGCCGAAGGACGAAGACGTGTCCGATAGGGAGGAGGGCGACGGGCTGGGGCTGCCGATCTTATTGCAGGTGGCGGCCAGCATGGCTAAGGGGGTCGATCCTAACCTCGGTTCTTCCTGCGGGGAAGGGAAGAGGGCCGGGGGGAGAAGAGGACGTTAGTGTTGCCACGGGCACCCGGACGGACACGGCTGCGCCCCATTTCTTTTCCTGCCAACCGTCTCCCCCGACTCACCTCTGCACCCCCGGCAGCCCGGGGATCGCTCTGCTTTTCCCTTCTACCGCCAAGAGGAGAGTCCGCCTGCCGAACACCTGATCCCACCGGGACCCACACTACACAACTTTTACAAGTAGGACCGGTCAAACCCCCGCCCCCCCCCCAAAAGCCACCAAAAAAAAAAAAACCCACAGAAAAAAACAACCCCCAGCACACAGAAGGGCCCTCGCCCAACACAAGGCCCCGGGCACTTTCGAACAACAAACTAAAAGCCTGGGTGGTGGGGGAGGGGTGGGGGGCGCCCAGGGATCCTTCCCCAATTAGTTCGGCAAAATCAGATGAGGATCTCTTCACGCCGGATGGCCGGGCTCCCCCCTCCACCCCCCCCTGCATATCCACGGTGAGTTTGGCATCGTCATCCAATCCCCCCCAAACTCATCCATGTTTATTTCACGAGGGCAGACTGCGGTGGGCTCGTTCGTTCTCGCTCCTAAGAAAGTCCCATCCACAACAGCAAAAGAAACGAGACGAGTTCAACGTACCTGCGAGGCCCGGCGGACTGCGAAATTTTAAGGGGGTGGGGGTGGGGGGCCGCGGGGAAGGGGGAGATCTGGAAATTGCAGATTGCCCACGACGAAAAGCTTGCTTTCCCCCTCCCCCGAAATAGTCACATGTAAGCAAAGTTGACGCTGCCCTTCTTCGGGGGGTAGAAGCAGCCGGCTGCTCTGAGGTGCTTCGTATAAATGCCTTTTAAAAAAAAACCTCTTCCTCTCTGAAAAGGTGACGCTGCCCCCCTTTCCCCCTCTCTTTCTTTTCTCCAAACTCACTTGTACTTTAAGAAAAAAAAAAAAAAACCTCAATAGAGAGACTGATAGCCCCTGTCCTGGCCGGGGCTATTTTAACCCCCTCCAATCGGCAATAAAAAAGAAACTAATTAAACCAGCAAGAGAAAAATCCTTAAACTCACCCCTAGAAGTGAAGTTGCCATCACACAAAAGTGCCCTCCTCCTCTCAGAGGATCTTTTTTATATTGATAAATCAGAGGCAGTGTTTTTTTTAGAGGTGTGCAATACAATGATCAGTTCCGCCCATTCCACCACAATTGTAGCTCCCTCTCAGGCTTTGAAGTGCCGCTGAGTCCTCGCCAGCCAATCTGCAGCCTCGCCGAGCCGCTGAGACACGTTGCTGCGTGAGGTCATCAGCACCGCGAACACATTCAACAGCAGACCCTCTTCAAAGGGAGGGAGAGTGTGTGTGTGTGTTGTGTTGTGTTCGTTGTGTATGCGTGTGTGCAAGGAAGCTTGCAGAAAGAGGGAGAAAGAAACGTGGCCTCTGTGTGGTGTGTGTGTGTGTGTATGTGAGAGAGAGAAATTGTAAAAGAGTGTGTAAATGCAACAGATTGGCAAATTAAGGGAAGGAAGCCCGGGCAGATAAAAGAGGCATGCTCTGCTGAACGCACTCCCCCTCTCCTCCGTGAAAGCTCATTTGGAAACTGCTCTTGGTCACTGTCGCTTCGCTTAGTAGCCCGTTAGGTCCCTGCTTCTCCATACTCAGTCAAACCGTGGTAGGGATTTTGCTGTTTGTTTAAGAGAAGGCGTGTAATGCTCCAGAATCGAGGATTTTCGTCCTTCGCGTTTGAAGTCTGGGTCTTGGTAGATGGGGTTCCGTGCGGGGTTTGAAAGTCCAAATTTCACTGAGGGGGAAGGGGGGCGGGGGGGGAGTGTTTGCCCGTAACGACGTGTAAATTTCAATACAAAAGGAACCAGATAGAGCCGGGGCGGGTTGGAATTGTTTTTCATTTGTGGGCGAAGATCACCACCGTTTTAGGGAATTGAAAAGAATTCTCATCTCCACAGACAGCAAGGATCCTCCGCGTTGAGGCAGATTCGGGTGGTTGTTTTTTTTTTTTTCGCTCTTTTTATCTGCGCCCCCTAACCCCTTCCTCCTCCTCCTCCACCTCCTCCTCCCACCCCACCCCCCGCCCTGGCCCTAAGGGTTAATGACTTTTGACAAAGCATGGACCTCATTGCAGAGGCGTGTGTGCCTAACGGTGGATGTCTGTCTCTGATTCGGAGTGTGAGCCTGTTCAGAGAGACATTTCACCTTCCCTCCGTTGGGAGCCCACCTCCAACGCAACGTATACTCTTTGGTGTTTTTAGAAAATGCCGTTGGAGTTTCACTGCCACAGCAAGGGCACATCTCCCCTCAATACTCTAATCAGTATTTCACCGAAGCGAAACCAGCAAATTGACTTGACACCGCGTATTTAATAGAAGGCAGATTCCGTAATTTGTACATTCAGTCGTTGTCCAAAGGCACCGGGAAGCTGAATTTTAAGTTGGAATTGATTAATTCCATATCGCAGGGAGCAGTTTTGTTTTGGTCGGGCCTACACGTTTTTGTTGTTTAACGCTCAGCAATTACCACCCAGCCACCCAGAATGCCGAAAGATACTCCAGGGGGTTACCGAATTAGAAAGTCAGGTTGTATCACTTTGTGTAAGTTTCATTTAGCAAAGCAGGCGTCAGTGGTTATCGGTGTGTGGAGTTTTTGACCCTTTTTAATAGTGTTAGGATATTGACTGCACATCATATCTATTGATTAAGGGGGTAACGTAGACTCTCATACTTTGAACTAAGTGTGAAGTAAATTAATGAACTGCTTTCTTTCCCTGAAGGCTGACGGTTACCATAAATGTCGTGTTTCTCACTGCGAGGTGCTCTGAATGATTTTAGCCTGTTGAGAAGGCGTGACAGGCCAGCCCAGAAGGAGGAAGGGGTGGAGGTAGGAGGGAACTCCGTTTAACAAATAAAAAAGAATTAACTTCATGGCTCGAGTCTTCTTCTAGGACGGTAGTTCTTTTACGGACGTAACGCAGTGCTGTTGAAATTTTTGATTTAATTCTAATCAAGACCATGCCCTTAACGAGAAATTCGGGGGTGGGGGGTGAGGAGGTGGGGGAGTAGGTACGCGTATAGGAAGATTTGATAACTTTATCTTTTTACCCTCTTCTCTGCTAGAATTGAAGCAGAACCTCAAAAGAAAAAAAATCTTAAAAAGCTGGGTCTAAATATAAACCAAGGATTTCAATATATTGGGTTTGCACTTTTTAATTTCATACTTTTCACAAACGTATCCGCGTGTTGGCTCGAGGACCTGAGTTTATTTCAGAATTTACTTTGGACTCACAATTAAAAATTCACCAAGATGTTTATATGACAATTAGCACGTGGGGGGGGGTGTCCCCAAATGTTTCCATGGCCACTATACAATAGACAACCTACTTTTAAAAAGAAAGATAAAGCCAAATGTAATATGAATGCTTGAAAAACTTGAACCATTGAAATGCTCGAAGTATTTTTTTAAAATGGTTTTCTTGCGGCTTCGCTAAACCGGGCGTTTTTCACTTTGAAGAAGTGACCTGATCATTTCTGAATTCACCATAGGCGACATCTGTAACCTATTGTGTACATTCCCTGCTGGACAGAGTATTTATGGAGCCTTACAGTGTGGTGCGCTTGGCGATATTGACCATTGCTCTTTGGGGTTTATTATATCAAGATAATATTTGGGTTTGGGAAGGACAAAAAAGAACTAGCAAGTAGAGGTTTCCTGAAATTAATTAAAACTTTCCATGTGAAGTTTAATGTACTGAGTTAGATGAATGTTCATGCTGTTTCTTGAAAACCTGTGGGATCCACTCTCAATAAAGTGAAAATCTATTAGCATTCTGTATGCATCTGCAGCATAAATTTCATTTGAATTTCAAATTTAATAAACCAGGAGGTTTTTAATCATCCCTGGTTTTATTTGTTTGATATTAACATGCTTATTGACCGGGTCTGTTGACCAGTTTGATCATTACAGGACAGCAAAAAGTTAATTAAAACGACCACAGCTCCTTAATCATATCATCTGTCTCATCCATGTCACTCCCTTTATTACAGGCTATGATGGATAGGGTCCCAGATTAATTTCTCTGTTTCTTCGATTTGGACAACAGCTTTTGGGACCTAATTTACATCCTGGGAACAACTTGCTGAAGCACACCTAAGCACCTAGTCGCTACAGTATACATTACCAATTTCAGAATTTAGATGGAGTCTCGTTTTCGGCCAGCCGACTCTCACTCTCTCAAACGGTGCCCTCGCTTTGTGGAATCTTCAAATGAACCTAAGGCTCTAAATTTATGAATGCTTCTTTAGGGTGAAGGGAACTGCTGCCCAGTTAAATATCGAGCAAAAATGCGGATAGCCTGATATGCAAATTAAGTCCTTGGGAACCATTAAGGGCAAATTAGTATCAATTCATATTCTAAACATCAAAATGGTGATGGATGCCAAGCATGGAGCAGTGCGGCGGTACCACCAGGACACTTTCAAAGGGGGTCCCTGTCTGAGCCCTGTCCATCCTGCGAATAAGAACTTGGCCCTCCGGATAGGGCAGGTACGAGGTCCAGTCGATGAGCGCGGACCGATTTCACCAAGAGGGTGGACGATTTCAAGGAATACGAGGGCTGCAGGTCAACCTGACCGTTTCAAAAGGGAAAGATTTTAAATGGAGCTAGTGCACTTTAGACACCTAATTCTCCAGGCGCCGGGCACCAACCTCCCTCCGACCTCATAACCTCGTTCCTCTCCTTCGCTGGACGTGGCTTTGGGGAGTCTTGAGGCTCTGGCTAGTTTGCAGTTAAATACCCCTTGAAGTCACGGGCGGCGGGGGGAGGAGAAGGAGGAGGACGACGAGGAGGAGGTGGAAATCCGGGAGGGAGGTGGGAGGGGAAGAAGGTGTCTCGGGGCTGGGAACTCATTTTAAGGCTCTCGGGGTTGAGCTGAACGGTCTAAATTCCCTCTCTTCATTTAATCCGGTTTTTAAAAAAGCAAAAAAAAAAAACCTGGAAATGCTTATACCTGTGGATTCCCGCGGGCTTTTTCTCGGCCGTTCCTGCCTTCGGTCCGTTTCACCTGGAAGTTGCCTAATGATTTATTGGACAGTGACAATAAACCGCGAGTTTTTCTCGCATTTTCTAGCAGCCTGCTTTAAGGTAGCCCTTACCCAGTGGCTCCCCACAAGGATTGTGTTCCCTTAATTATTTAGGGTTTGAAACTTTCTACATTTAATAGTAGAACATTATTTGGAGGGGATGTTTGGTTTTATCTTGTCCCGTTCTGCCAGCGATTCTGCTGTCATTACTTGAGACCCTGGTTGATGACAGTGGAGCAATAGTGAATTTTGATCTGCAGGGAAGCATAATCCTAAAACAGGCAAATAACTCTTTTCTGTGATTTTTTTTCTGACGAAAACATACACTCATTTATCGAATCTCACAGAGCCGTAGAAGCATCGCCGCGACACTGTCGTATTACTGATATTTTCATGTTGTCTCTCGTCAACTTCAAACTTTTCAAATGAGAATTAGTGTAATCTCCAAAATCAAGAAGTCCTGGAAATTAGCTTTTCTTTCCAATTTCTGAAGGTGCTTCAGGCTCTTTTAGCTGGGATATTTTGGAAGTTCAATGAAGCTTCGCCCCTCGCCCCCCTCCTCCCTCCCCGCTCCAAAAAGCCCCTCCGGATTTACAAGTATTCAAGGCATATAATACGCGGTCACATTTACCTAATACCAGGCATGATACGTACGTCAATATGTATTCTTAAAGGGACGGTTAAGAAATACACACATTTTCGAATTGTGTTCATATATATAGTCTATGACTCAAGGTGACACGTCTTTGGTAATTATCTAAAAGGAAGAAGTACATGAGGATTGTACTGTATACACACACACCCCAGGACACTTCCTACAATTAAATAAATAATCCCTACACCCTCGGTGTCCGGAGCTGATCGAGTAAGTGAACGAAGAAGGTGGTAGCGATAGGATTCTCTCTCCACGGGAGTGGCTGGCGATTTTGCTCTTCGTGTAGAGGTGGCCGGAGAGCCCGCAGATTCCAGGAGCCGCTCAGTTTCGGGATTTCTTCAAGTGGATTTGTTTCGGCAAGCGTAGCCCGCATCGCATTATATATTACTTTCTCACCACCTACACGGAGAGTTAAAAACTACTAAATTCTAAGCCTCAGCATTATTGATTTCTTTTCATCCTATCCCGGTGCAGCAAGAGAAGGTGATGCCTTCCGACTACCCCGCGCCTCGCAGTTTCGGGAAGATGAATGTTTCTTTGGGAATCGTGTTTTAATTACACACCACATAGGAGCTGCTCGGGGCTACTGCTGTAACTACACATGGATTTCAGCCCATCCCCCGGGGCTCAAAATCGGGCGGGATTGGGAGGATTTGAAAAAAAAAGCGGTGGGCAAGTATGACGTTCCCATTTTGGGGATCAGTCTATTTTAACGCTCCCTGCAGCGGCTCGCTCTCCCCCAACCCAGACACCCCCAGAAAACCAGCCTACACCCTTAGGGGCCGTTCGTTGAGCGTAGGAGCCTAGAACTGTACCATTTCCCCCTGGAGTTTGCCGGTCAGTTCCTGGCATGAAAATCAAAACCTGAAAATACTGTTTCCGTAGAGTGGAGTTAAAGGGATGTGCCCTAAAACCGGCTGATTTGCAAGGGGAAATGGTTTTCTTTAGCTTGTGGCTCCCTCGGCGCAGCTCGTCTCCACTGACACAAGTCCCGCAGATCAGATCCACCTCGCAAGAGCTCACTAATTCTCTTTCCCATTCTTCTCGCCAGTCAGCTGCCACCGGCGGATGCGTTGTTCTGGGCTTATATGGCAGCGCAATTAGTGTTGTTTGTGTGTGTGTGTGTGTGCGTGCATTTTTTCCAACAGTCTTATTAACAAACAAACAACAACAACCAAAAAAAAGGGTGGTGAACAGGTTATTCTCCTAACCTGACCTGGCTGAAAGAGTGAGATGAGCAACACTGAACAGATGTCCCCATTTAAGCCATTCTTTCCCCACAAGCCTGCTGGATATTGCCGTGGTGCAGGAAGCTCGCTTCAAACCTGGCCCATTCCCGGCCATAATGGCCACGTTATTCTGGACCAGTGAACACGAACAAAATGGGCTTCAGATCGCGTGCTTTCGAATCGTTCCGTTCCGACTCCGAATCCAGGGGGGCTGGGGAAGGAGAGAGCGAGGGAGGAGCGGGGAGGGAGGGAGAAAGGAAGAGAGAGAGAAAGAGAGAGAGAAGCGGAAGGGACAGACTGAGATTTCATCTTGGATCGCAAGAAGAGAACTTGCTCAAAAGATTTTTTTTGCGGCAAATATGGTATAATTTACAGGGCAATTTAATAATCCGAGGGACAATGCAAAAGCCCTTTGCGTTGTAAACCGCTTCTAATTACTTGCCAGAGCAATTAGCTGACTATCACGAAGAAATTAGATCGCTCAATGTAGCATAAATAATGCGAATAATTTTGTAAGGAGAATGGAAAGCGAGACCTGGTGTTTCTTTATAAGGAAATAACACCTCGTACTGTACGAACCCTACATGAACACATATTAATGTCTAGGCATGCATGGAAATGAATCCGAACAGGAGCCCTCTGGCTTCGATTCAGCACTTTCTCCATTTACGTATGCGGGGTGAAAGTCGGCTTCCAGGCGTTTAGATCTGCAGCTCTTCCAGATCACAGTAATTAACACATAGCGACTTCAATAGGAAAACCTGTTTTCCAGATGATTTTTACAATGCAGCTTTATGTCTCATTTGGCAGTTTAAATAGCTGGAGCTGTTTTCTGGCTGCATCTCTAGTATCATCTGTTGAGCCTATTTTGCCTAGAATCCTGAATACTGACCAAAACTTAGGTGCTGGCTTTTATATTTGCTCTTTGGGAGAGGGCGTGAGGGCGGGAGGAGGATTGGGAATGGTGAAGAGTTGTAAATGCGTTTGAAGGGTTGACGTTTCTCTGCTCTGCTCTTTCGGATGATGGAGTCAAAGCAGATTGCATATTCCTTTTTTTTAAAAAAATGTGGCTGTCTTTAAACTTTTTTAGTCCGTGTCAATCATCTTTTATATTTATCTCCCTTTACTTGTCTGCTTGTTGTTTCACCTGGGACAATAGGAAAAAAAAATCCCTCGCACATTTCTCGCTAGAACAAACCACCAAAAAGGTGAAATCGAACCCAACTCTTCAGAAAAGCCTATTTATTTAGAAATTTAAGTACCTGGTTATTTGAAACTCAACTTGAACACGTTCACCTTCCATTTGTTTTGCAGCAACTGGGTGACAAGACTCCAGAGACTATTAAAAAAAATGGAAATACAGAAAATGTGGATTGAGCACAAACCCTGCTGGCGTGGGGAGGGTAATGGAGCATTTAACTCGAGGAGCATTTGCAACTGAATTCGGGAACCGCGAAACTTGATGGAGTTTTCTTCTCCCACTGCTAGTTTCTTCCCAGTAAACAAGCTGTCGAACACGTTTAACCAAGACATGGGCCTCCTGAAATGCTTCAATTTATCAAATGACCAACAGCTGCCTGGCGGAGTCACTGAACACAGTGGCTTGCGAATTCATAATTATGAGTCATCTGTCTTCTGGCCCTTTAAACCAAGCGGCGTAGGAGCTGGGAGCCCTAACACTCGTCACGCCGGGGCTTTTGGTCGGGGGAAAGGTCAGTTCATAATTTTCCCCACGAGCCAGTCGAGGGCAGCAATTTGGGGGTGATTTCCCCTCTCCCACCTGACCAGATCGCTGTCGCCTTCCGGGAATCTTCCTTGGATCCCTGAAGACCTCGAGAGGAGTCCCTCTTTCCCCTCCAAGTCGTCCGCCTCTCATTCGGGGAGATCGCAGGATTACGGGGTGTCCTAACGAGAGGCCGTGTAGGTCCCTCCCGTCGGACAATGATGGGCCTTTTTCTGGGCGTTGGTGGGAACTTGCCACAGGGGACGGATCCTTGTCAGTGGTGTTTCCGGACCGTCGCCCCTTTAATGCTGGTTTCTGTCGTGGGCCACAGATGGAGGGTCCCCTCCACCCCCCAGACCCCTCAGCCTCTGGTCGAGGCGCAGTCCCCACTGTCCCACTGTCCTGGGGCTTCCTGAGACCGAGGGAGGTCGACCCCCTCGGGCCTTCCCTGGGCGGGGGGGGGGGGGGCGTGACCCCCGGCTCCTCTGGACAGATCAGGCTTTCAACCAAGCAGGGGTCTCTGTTTCCTAAATGAGCCTGAGGAAGCTCCATTTCTCTCCTATTACTAATAATTATTATTATAATTATGGCATTTGTTAAGCACTTACTGTGTGCGAGGCACTGTACCAGGCGTTGGGGAGAATACAAGCAAATTGCGTTGGACACTTCTAATGATGGTTTTGTTAAGCGCTTACTGTGTGCGAGGCACTGTATTAAGCGCTGGGGAGGATGCAAGCAAATTGCATTGGACACCTCTAATGATGGTATTTGTTAGGTGCTTCCTCTGTGTGAGGCACTGTACTAAGCGCTGGTGAAGATACAAGCAAATTGGGTTGGACACAGTCCCTGTCCCACGTGGGATTCACAATTTCAATCCCTGTTTTACAGATGAGGTAACTGAGGTGCAGAGAAGTGAATAGACTTGCCCAAGGTCACACAGCAGCACGACTGAGCCGGGATTAGAATGCATGACCTTCTGACTTCCAGGCCCTTGCTCTATCCACTAAGCCATGCAAACCATTGCCCTTCCCCTTTTGGGGCTAAAGCAACGACTGGGAGTGTGGGTGGGGTAGGGGGCTATCGGGCCTTGCTCCCCAAAGGACGCTGAGGCGATCTCTTGATTACTTCCTGTGAAAGGGGCACACCCTAAGGAATGGGATCAGAACAAATTTCTCCAAAAACGTAGGGTGCACATTGGTTTGGTAGATCACCTCCTTCTCCCCGCCCCCACCCTTTGATGGGTATAAAAATGACTATTAAAATACTATTTTTCATGCCTAGTTTTCAGGACCCAGGGCCTCCTCCTCTTAGTGCTCTGGGCAAACTTTCTGAAAAGGAGAACTCAAAGCACAAAATGGCAGGTCATTGATCAGTGTCAGACATATCCTTGCTGAAAGAAAGGAAATCCTCAGCCTTTGCATTAGAGCTCCGAGATCCGATCCAAAAGCAAGGGAGATTAGTAAGGAGTCCTTCAGTGTCCATTGCTTCTATTGTAGTTGCATTGGTTAGTGGTGATCCCCAGGGAAGGGGAGGAGAGGCTCCAGACCAATACTAGCCCCGATCAGGTTGTCGAGGTCCAGGATTATAAAAGGTAAGTTTAAAGTGATTAATAATTAATAATATTTGTGATATTTGTTAAGCGCTTACTACGTGCCAGGCACTGTAGTAAGCACTGGGGTAGATATAAGATAATCGGGTCAGATGCAGTCCCTGTCCCACATAGGGCTCACAGTCGTAACCCCCATTTTGCTGATGAGGGAACTGTGGCACAGAGAAGTGAAATGACTTGCTAAGATCACACAGCAGACCAGTGGTGGAGCCTGTTTTCGAACCCAGGCCCTCTGACTACCAGGCCCGCGCTTTCTCCATAAGACCGTGCTGCCTCTCAGGTAACTGAGGCTTAGAGAAGTTAAGCGACTTGCCCAAAGTCACACAGCAGACAAGTGGTGGAGTCAGCATTAGAACCGAGGTTCTTCTGACTCCCAGGCCTGAGCTCTATCCACTAACCGACGCTGCTTCTCAATGCTCAGTGAGGTGATTAATCCATCTCATTGACTTTTTCCATTTCTAGATGTTATGTGGCTTCTATGTGACAATAAATTTTGCCCTTTTTGTAGGAATTTCCAAAGGCGAGCTTTTATGAGCAATGCAGAAAAAGATGGATGACAACCAAGAAAAATGGATCATTGCCACAAGACGGCCAAATGTGTTGATTCTTGAGATGGGTTGGGTTCTGATGGGATGGGTGTCTCTCTGCGGAAACATGGGTGCCTGTACCTAGGCCCATTATTAGGCCTAGATTTCTCACAAACCCTTGACAAATGAAAGGAAGCAGGGGGTCTCCAAAATAATAGCACAGCCATTAAATTTTAACAGGTGATTTACTGGACTTTCAACTAAGAATTCTGGATCCTAAATATATATAACTACCTATATAATTCCCGTTCCTAAACTTAACACATTCATTGATCAAGACTGCAAAGCTGCAAGTCACATTTATAGAACATGAAGATTCCATCCTCTCTGTCACGGTATAAAGGAAACCTTCAGTAGCAAAACTCCCAAGTCTTAAAAGTGTGTTGTAACAGCTGAATAAAACGGGCAAACTAGATGGCAGGGGAAGAGAATATGGAATGTGCCACCTAGATGCCAGGATAAGCAAATGTGGACTTGAGACCCTCATGAAAAGGGCTCCTATCCTTGTTGAGGCAACACCTGGTGGCCTCGGACAGACCAAGAGACGCCTGGACTTTGGTTTTTTGAAAACACGTTTTGCCCCACAGTATCCCAACGATTCGCTTTTCGGGGAGCGAAAGCCGGGTGCGTGGGTGGGAGGGCGCGGCGCAGCAGCAGTAGTCATTCAAAAGTATTTATGGAGCGCTTACTATGTGCAGAGCACTGTACTAAGCGCTAGGAATGTACAATGCGGCAACAGATCGAGACGATCCCTGCCCAGTGAAGGGCTCACAATCTAAACGGTGGAGACAGGCAGGAGAGCAAAACAGAACAAAACGAGTAGCCAGCCAGCCTCGGCCCGGCCACCGGGGAGGTGCGTTTCTCAGATAGGCGAGTGTCGGGGGCTCTGGGTGGGAATCCTCCTGACGCTTCAGGCTGCTGTTCCGTTGGGATACCCAGCTTTCGGTGCGGACCCCGGCCTTGTTATCATCAGTCCCGAAGGCTGTCCGGATCCGGGCAGGGGGTCGGGCTGAACTCACCGCGCCGCACAGGAGGGCGGCAGAAGCGCAGTGTCTGAGCGGAGTCCTCCGGCTGACTTCCAGAACGGTGCCTGGATGGGAATCCCCGAGATTCCTCCCCAGGTGCTCTTTGGAGTCACAATATTTGGCTACGGTTTGCCCTCCTCCCCCTCCCCCTCCCCCACGGCGTCCTCACCTCCCCGTCCCGTCCCCCCCCCCCCCCCCCTTCCCGAAATCTCCGCCCGGGGCCTCCTCCCATCCCCACCGGGGCATCCGCGGCCGGTCCTGAGTTCGGATGTTGCGCGTTGGGGGCGGGGGGGGGTGGGAAGCAAGGTGTGGGCCTGGGGCAGCGTCTGGGGTCGTTGGGCGCTGCAGGTCAGCCGCGGGGGCCGTGGCGATCCGGAGGCGGCGGGGCCCGGCCTAACAGAAGCCCCTTTTCTACCAACGAAGACAGGGAAAGTCTAGAGTGCAGGGGCCACCCCCGCCCCTCCCCTCCTCCCAGCCCCCTCCCCTCCGCCCCTCTCCACCCCCTGCCCCTCCTCCCGCCCCTCCTCCCGGCCCCCGCCCCCCCTGCGGGGTTTGTGTGGGGGCGGGCCGGGGGCTGGACTGCGGGGAGGGGGCCGAGGGGAGGGGGCGGGCCGCCCGGCACGTGCTGCCGCCGCCCGGAGCCCACCCCGGCCCACCCCCCGACGGCCCCTCTCCTGCCCAGCGGACCCTCTTCTGTCCCGGCTAGGGCCTGCCGACAGGAGGGGACCAGACGGACGGTCAACGGGGCAGGAGAGAGAGGTTGGAGCGGGTGGAGGGGAGGGGGCTTAGAGAGAGCATCTCCTCCTCCTCCTCCTCCCTCTCCTCCTCCCTCTCTTCCTCTCCCCCTCCCTCGCCTCCTCTCCCCCTCCTCTTCCCCCTTTCTCCTCCTCTCCTCCTCCTCTTTCCTCCCTCTTCCTCCTCTTCCCCCCCTCCTCCTTCCTCTTCTCCTCCCTCTCTTCCTCTCCCCCGCTTCTTTCCTCCCTCTTCCTCCTCTCCCCTCTTTCCCCTCCTCCTCCTCCCTCTTCTCCTTCTCCCTCTCCCCTCTTCTTTCCTCCCTCTCCTCCTCCTTCCTCTTCTCCTTCTCCTCCCTCTCTACCTCTCCCCCTCTTCTTTCCTCCCTCTTCCTCCTCTCCCCTCTTTCCCCTCCTCCTCCCTCTTCCCCTCCTCCCTCTATTCCTCTCCCCCTCCTCTTCTCCCCCTCCTCTTCCCCTTCTCCCCCTCCTCTTTCGCCTCCTCCTCCTCTTCTCCCCCTCCTCTTCCTCCTCTCCCCCTCCTCTTTCCCCTCCTCCTCTCCCTGCCCCCCTTCTTCTTTTCCTTCTTCTCCCTCCCTCTTAGAGATCCCATCCCCGCGGGAGACTAAGATGATGCGCTCTCTCTCTCTCAGGAAAGTGAGTTGACCAATATTGCGGAGGAGGAGAAGGAGGAGTCGGAGGTGTCCCCGCTGAGCCCTAATCTTTCTCCAAGGGTCATTTCTAAGGAGATCATTTCGCCGCTTTGTTCGGAGCTGACAATATCTAGAAACCGGACGGTGCCCGAGTGTGATCACTGCGGCCCGTGAGGCCCGGGCAGGACGTTCAATGAGCCCGACCAGCGGGGCTGGGCCAGGAAGGTCATGAATAACAAGGCTTTGATGGACGGTTCTCTGCAGAGCGAGGTGGCCCACCGAGTTGGAGATGACAGTCTTGATCAGCCAGCCAAAAAAAAAAAATCACCCCAGAAAGCGTCTCGTATTGCACATTTTGTGGTGACAGTCCTGTTCTGTGTCCTTAGTACTGGGTCCCCACTGCCCCTCGTTTACAACTTTCTGCATCCTTTGCTTTTTTGTTCTGACATTTTCTAATGTTTCACCCCCAAAGGGCAATATTTTTTGTTTGTTTGTGTGTTTGTTTTTCTGGTGAGAGACGAGTGGGATTTGGAAAGTGTGCATGTGAGAGGAGGCGGGGGGGCCGTGAGAGGGTCTGGGGATACAAAGTGGGCAGAAAGGAGAGACTTGAATAAAACTCATTCAAAAGCGAGCCAACCAGTTTTTTGAATTACTTGTGGTTTTGTTTTTTTTTTCAAAGTTCTGTTGTATAAAGCACTACTCTTCCTGATTTTAAAACCCTTTATCATGCTCGCATGAATAACTCAAAAAAAGCTGGCTTTAACATTTCAGGCTTTGTTTAAGGTTAGTCCTCAACCAGATGTGTCTGTTTTCCAAGTCACGCCCGCATTGTCAATAGGAGTGTTCAATCATCTGCCTTGGGCCTGCAGTTTTTATTTTCAAGTTACCTGATCCCTTTGAGTTGGGAGGAAAAGTTCTGAACCTAGATTCACCACCCCCCTAAAAAGGGGAAAATGAAATATAAAAGCTAGTTAATTTACCCCAGGATATTTGTTTAAAGTGTAGGAAGCCAAGAAATGCAAAAGCCGAGAGTCCAACACAGACGTTTAGCTTTCTCTCATTGTCCGCACTTTGTGACTCATTTTTTAGAATTTAATTATCAATGAAAGCTACTACATGGATGCAATATGGGCAAATTACAAGAACCTTTTTACATCTTCCAAATGTGTTTAAATTGCAAATCTTAACATTGAACAGTGTGCTTTTGGCATTGAATATTCAGTACAGTGAAATGTGTCTTAAGTGTACCACCCCAAGGGACCAGGAAAATTTGCTTAATAATGATAATACTTTGCAATTCTATAGGCCCTTTCAGCCAAGGATCTCAAGTGGAATGCTCTTTAACTATACACTGTACTGGAAACCTTGGGAATATGTTAAAGTGTTCACTTAAGACCCAGGATTGCCTTTTTGAATCTGGCCTTAGTATAGATTTCACAGTATGGCATTAGAAAATTGTTGTGTACTGAATAATTTGACATCTCTAGGGATATTATAGTCGTGGGCTTAGAATTTGCTTCTCATTTTATTATTTTGTGTAAATTTTAGATTTCACAACACCATGACAGTGATGAAATGCTTGACCTTTCAGTTCATTCCCAGGACTCTCATTGTTTTAGCAAGTTTTGCCTATAAATGGACTTGAGGGCAGGGGTCTAAATCTGAATTTCTGGTCTGGTCAATGGATTAATTTACAAATAGATACCTCACTTTAGAGTTTTGCCACCTGAAATTTTGAGAAACTAATTGAGGACATAAACTCGAGTCGTATGTGATCTCAAAGACAGTACGAGAAAGCGAAAAATTGTACTTTCCAAGCACTTAGTACAGTTCTCTGCACATAGTAAGCGCTCAATAAATATGATTGAATGAATAAATGAATGAAGAACAGTTTGGAATAAAAAGATTAGGTCTGCCCCAGTAGCCATTTCTGGGTGGAATGGGGCCCTACCAATTCAGCTGGCATGACTCCGTAGAGATGGTGGAAGGGGCTTTTTAAAAGGCAGAATTCCTTACCGCTGGAATAGTTCCGCTCCTAAACCGTCGTCTTTTCCCCTTCACCCTGGACAAAGCTCCGCTTCGGTCCCACACCATCTAATTGCTCCTGGCCCTGACCACCCTGCTGCTCAGGATGGGAGGGAGGGGAGGAGACTGCTAAAGCGCAGGAGGATTTGAGCTGACGGAAGTGGAGAATTGAGGCGACAACCCAGACGTTCAAGGGAAAATTCCATCTTTTTCCTCATTTATCTAGCTAGTTCAGCGAAAACCATTTTTTTTTGTTGTTGTTTTTCAGGGTTCTAAATGATTGGGATTATTCTCTCATTTCTCCATTTTGTAAGTGAAGGATTGGTAATTATCTGGGGAATTCAAGCAGGATAGCTAGGCAAACTCAATAGGCCTGGCCAAAATACCCAATTTTCCATCAATTATCTGAGTAATCTAGACAAAAGGAGGTAGGGGGTGCCTGGATTATTCGTATAATTGTGGCCATGTTAATCTACATGTAGTAAGTAGGAAGGAGTTAAAATCTGCCCCTTGTAGTGCTGTCAAAGTTCTAACATTTAAAAACCCCCCACATTTCCTCATGCAATGAATATTTTAACAATTTTTCCATTTAAAATATTCGTGTGCTCTTGTACTTTAGTATCATGTTAATTAAAAATAATTATCTAAAGAATTTCAAGTGTTCTTTCCTCTTACAAGT
Source organism: Ornithorhynchus anatinus (assembly GCF_004115215.2). Classification (NCBI taxonomy): domain Eukaryota; kingdom Metazoa; phylum Chordata; class Mammalia; order Monotremata; family Ornithorhynchidae; genus Ornithorhynchus; species Ornithorhynchus anatinus. The sequence goes on along the minus strand of NC_041735.1, from coordinate 59,889,902 downwards.
CCTTAAATTATTACATAACTCAGTATGTGTGATTTATCCCACTTTTAGAAACATATGTAATTACATATTTACCTCTGCAGTTCTAGTGTCTTACACTTAATAATCACTCATTAGAATTAGCCTGCCACTAAAGCCAACTTCTAACTGCATGAAATTCCTGGAGCTTAAAAGCATTTTATAAGTAAAAGGAGATGAATTTTTGCAGTGTGTTAGGTGTGAAATTCATAAGGCTCGATGTTAAAAACTAGTGGCAACATTTAATTTCTTGCATAAAATTAGTCTCTTTAGGTCAGTGTCACTATTTCTTGGATTATTTCTAATTTAATCTAACATTTGCTTGTATTGTGGCTTAAGTTTTAAAATATAACTTTTTCTCTCCAATGATGGAAAAAGTCACCCTTCCAAAACTGTTTATCCATTACACAAAGCAAATTGAGCTGACTAGTGTGTTAATCTTATTAAGCAAAGAGCGGGGGTAAAAACAGATTTGTTCACAAGCTAAGATTCAGAAATAGTTCAATTTACATTTTAAGAGGGGTGAAATTTTTGACAATATGGGTTGCCCTGGGAAAAAAGTAGGCGATTTGGGAGGAGAAACTAGTTCATGCACTGTATTGCCCCTGCTTGCACAGGCCAAATATGTTTTCATAAAGAACTGTTCTGGGAAATTTTTGCTCTCATCCAGACCTGTCACAGGCGAACCCATGTGAGGTGCCAACATGATAGCAGCAATTGTGCCCTATCAACAGACTAGGTAAGCATTCTCAGAAGCAGGTTTTCCTCAGTCATCATTAATAGCATCCAGGTCTGACCCAAGGGCACGTCCACTTCACAGGATTTCAAGCCCCCAGCCATGGGAGGGTGGCCTTGACTTCAGGCAGGATGGAAAGCTGATGAGGGGCATCAGGATAAGCTCAGGGAGTCAGTGGATTGGGGGCTGGCAAGTCAATCTACAGCACTTCCCCCTTCCCCCCTCCCCATATCAGTAAATCAATTAGTGGTATTTATTAAATGCTTCCTGGATTTGGAATACTAAGCACTTGGGAGAATACAATGTGTAAAGGGGATCCTTGCACTCAAGGAGCTATCAAAGACAATTTCAGGGAAGAATTCTATCTTCATAATGTCTGCAGAATCTCCACCCTTTCCTCTCTATTCAAACCACCACCAAGCTGGTCTCTTCACAGCTCTTCACAGCTCAAAATCCTGCAGTGGTTCCGAATCAATCTCCACATCAAACAGAAACTCCTCAACATCTGCTTTAAGGCACTGTCAGCTCACTCCTCTCCCCTCTACAAACCAGCCCACATTCTTCTCTCCTCTTAATACCAATTTACTACCTGGAACTCTCTCCCACCTTACATCTGGCAGATCACTATTCTCCTCATATCAAAATTCTACTAAAATCACATCTCCAGGACTAATCTCTCATCTCCATGTCCCCATTTTCTCTCCCTACTCTGTTAACTGTGCATTTGAGTATTTACCCTCTACTCAAATTTATGCATATGGAATAATGATACTTACTAAGCATTTACTATGTGTCAAGCACCATTTTAACCCTGGGGGGGGGGGGGAGATATAAGTTAATCAGGTCCATCCGACATGTTCCTGCCCCACAAGGGATTCACAATCTAATTAGGAGAACAGTGCATATCTTTACACTTGGCTGTTCTCCCTATTTATTTTAATATCCGTCTCACCAGAGATAAACTTCTTGAGGACAGCAGCCATGAGAGGCAGCATGGCCTTGTTCATTAAATAGTACTTATTGAGCACTTACTATGTGCAGAGCACTGTACTAAACACTTGGAATATATAATTCGGCAACAGATAGAGACAATCCCTGCCCAATGAGGGGCTCACAATCTAAATGGGGGAGACAGCAAAGCAAAACAGAACAAAACAAAAACAAGACATCATCAAGATAAATCGAATCAAGGGGATGATTCCTTGTGGATGATTCTTTCCTTGTGGAAAGAACACAGGCCTGGGAGTCAGAGAACCTGGGTTCTAATCGCAACCCTACCACTTTGCTGTGTGACCTTGGGCAAGTCATTTAACTTCTCTGCGCCTCGGTTACCTCATCTGTAAAATGGGGGGGGGGGGAGTTAAAGCTGTGAGCCCTTTGTGGGACCTGGACTATCTCCCTCCAATGTGATTATTTTGTATCTATCTCAGCATTTAGTTCAGTGCCTGGCAATCAATCAAATTTATTGAGCACTTACTGTGTGCAGAGCACCATACTGATTGGGAGAGTACAATATACAGAGTTGTTAGACTCGTTCCCTGGCCACAATGAGCTTACAGTCTAGAGGAGGCAGACATTAATATAAATTGAAAAATTACAGATATTTACATAAGCTTTTCAAAAGGGGGTGGTGGTGAATGAAGGGAGCAAATCCGAGTGGAAGGGAGATGCAGAAACGAGTGGGAGAAGAGGAAATGAGGGCCTATTCAGGGAAGGCCTTTTGGAGGACATGTGCTTTTAATAAGGCTTTCAAGGTGGGGGAGAGTGATCATCTGTCAGATATGAAGAGAGAAGACATTCCAGGCCAGAAACAGATTGTGGGCGAGAGGTTGGCAGTGAGACAGATGAGACTGGGATACCAAACGTAGGTTGGCATTAGAGGAGCAAAGTGGGTGGGCTAGGTTGTAGTTGGAAATCAGGGAGGTAAGGTTCAAGGAGCAAGGTGATTGAGTGCTTTAAAGTCTACAGTAAGGAGTTTCTGTTTGATGCAGAGGTGGATGGGCAACCAACCGCTGAAGGTTTTTGAGGAGTGGGGAAACACGAACTGAACAGTCCTGTAAAAAAATGATCTGGACAGCAAGCAGCATGGCCTAGTGGATAAACCATGGGCTTGGGTGTCACAAGATCATGGGCTTTAATTGCTGCTCTGCCACTAACCAGTAATAAGTAAAGAAAAAATGAATAAACAAGAAAAATAAAACCTATAGCTATACAAGTACTGCAGTTGGCTACTGGGATAATCAGTTAAGGTCAGTAATGGGTTAGTTGGAGGAATGAAGACAGGGCTTTGTCTTTAGCACCAGGGAATTTTGGGTGGCCAGCTGCTGAAAGGAACATTAATTACAACAATATTTATATTCCTTTAAAGTAAGTGGGGATAAAATATTACTGTAGAAATCACAACTTCAGATAGGGAAACTAAAGCAGGAAGGATAAGAGGCTTCCCTAAGTAGCAGTCACGCCTGATAGCTCTTTCTACTTACTTACCTTTTAAAATGTAAACTCTGATTTCCAAGTCTCTTATGTTGCCCGCTGCTCCCCAAGAGACTACATGGTTTAATGTGATATCCAACTTTTATTTTCACAATTAAAAACTCCCTTCCTGTCTCTCTCCATTCCCCCAAAAAGTTTAAATTTAAAATATTTCTGCCAAGGGCAGGATATTTACAATCTTTTTTTTAATTTGCTAAATTTTAATTAAGTTTCTAATTATACTTTGGGTGTAGGAACGGTATCAGCTAATTAGGAAATATGCATGTTTAGAAGATGGCAGGTTTAAATCCCACTTTAGAAACCTATGTATTTGCAGGGTATGTTGGGCTAGTAACAGAGGTTTTTTTATGTTTTTTAATGGTATTTTTAAATAATAACGTTGGTATTTGTTAAGCACTTACTCTGTGCAGAGCACTGTTCTAAGCGCTGGGGTAAATACAGGGTAATCGGGTTGTCCCACGTGAGGCTCACAGTTAATCCCCATTTTACAGATGAGGTAACTGAGGCACAGAGAAAGTAAGTGACTTGCCCACAGTCACACAGCTGACAAGTGGCAGAGCTGGGAGTCGAACCCATGACCCCTGACTCTGAAGCCCAGGCTCTTTCCACTGAGCCACGCTGCTTTAAGCACTTACTATGTGCCAGGCACCGTAGTAAGCGCTGGGATAGATACAAGCTGATCAGGTTGGACACAGTCCATGTTCCACATGAGGTTCACAGCCTTAATCCACAGCTGAGGTAACTGAGGCCAGAGAAGCTAAGTGACTTACCCCAGGTCACACAGCGGTCAAGTGGAGGAGCCGGGATTAGAACCAAAGTCTTTCAGACTTCCATGCTGAATCCATTAGACCTCACTGCTTCTCGTATCTGCTCTAGCCACGATCTACTACACTCTTTGGAATAGGATGTATACTGCTTCTCTTCTCTTCTCCTTTTGAAGTCTAGTGGAGCATTTTGAAGATGAGTGCTGCCCATCTTCAGAATCTGTGGTGTGATGTTGGGCCAGTCACTTGACTGCTTTGGGCCTCAGTGACCTCATCTGGAAAATGGGGATTGAGACTGTGAGCCCCATGTGGGACAGGGACTGTGTCCAACTTGATTTGCTTGTATCCACCCCAGTGCTTAGTACAGTGCCTGGAGTGATTAACAAATATTATTAATATTATTATTACTACTAATAATGATAAATTGACTCGACTTGTCATTTTGTCAATGACACCAGAGAAACACAAAATAAAGTAGATTATTAATCATTACACAACAAATTAACTTCTCTGTGCTTCGGTTACCTCATCTGCAAAATGGGATTAAAACTGTACGTGCAACCTGATTAATTTATACTTACCCTAGTACTTAATACTGAGCCTGGCACATAGTAAGCACTTAACAAGTACCATTAAAAAATTAAAACAAAAAACAGGTTAGAGCTGCCTAGATGACGATTCAGGTCATTCAAACCAAATTCTCCACTTCTCTTCAAGTATCTGGGAATTTTGGGTCAAACCAGCTTGCTCTTAAAAATCTCAGATATACAGATGATACTAGTTGTGTAGATATGACCTAAGAATACTCTCCTGAATCCATGACTGTAAAAAAGCAGCTGGCTTTAAAAAATCAAAGTAAGGCTCTGCGACTCACTCTCCTTTTGTATGTCAGAGAGGAGTTTCTGCCTGCTTTGAGAGGTCAGAACTACATCTGTTATTCCATTCACAAGTGTGGCCCCAAGTCAGGAAACTACAGCTGGCCCATTCCTTTCAGAAACTTCTGGGATGGCGAGTAAGAGGTGAGTTGCTGGTTGGTCAGTGTGATCATCACACACTAAGCAAGACTGAACCGGCCTTTGCTCATAATTGCATTGTTTTCTCCTCTGTTTGGAGAACAGCACTGTACAGTTTAAAAGGTCACTGGCATGCTTATTTTACAATGTGTCCCCTATCTAATTATTTTGGTCTGAACTCACATTTGTTAATAAAACAATAGTATTAAATTGCTAGCAATCATTTCTAGCCAGCATGCACATGCATGCATTTGCATAGAGGCAGTTAGAGGGTGAGACTAGAGGAGAATTGCATTTGGAGGTTCAGTCACTTTCTAAATTTTCAGGCATTTGATAATTTCTTAAATTAGGTGTGTGGAATCAAGAGAGGAGCAAATCCTGCTTACTAGGTGCTAATAAAGAGAGATGCCTCACATGGGTGACAAACTTCAAACTACATAGACCTCAAAGAAACCAAAAAACCTTCTTCTGATTTTGCAAATGTTAAAATAGAATGTATTATCTCCAATCTAGGTAATGCTTTTAAACCAGCAGGGAATAGATTTTAAAATGAAGACGTTTCCCTTTTTAACAATTTGCTCTGTCCCCCTCATAATCCTACCATTTTTTCTACTCCACCATCTTCCCCTTTTCCACTTTCTCATCCTCCTGACCCTCCCTATCATCATCCCCCTCTGCCATTTCCCTCTCAGTAACCCAGTTGGGAAATTCCAAAATCTAATAGTAATTGTGCTATTTGTTAAGTGCTTATTATATGCCAGTCACAGTACTAAGCTCTGGGTTGGTTACAGGCAAATTGGGTTAAATCCAATCCAATCCTATCCCACATAGGGCTCACAGTCTCAATCCCCATTTTATAGATGAGGGAACTGAAGCACAGAGAAGTTAAGTGGTTTCGCCAAGGTCACATAGCAGACAAGTGGCAGAGTCAGGATTAGAACCCAAGTCCTTCTGACTCCCAGGCCTGGGGTCTTCCCACTAGGCCATGATAAGAAAATCCTGTTTTGTCACTGGAGTTAAATACTCTGGTTTATATTTTGTTTGCTTTGCTAGAAATTTGCAGAGGTCAAAATGAATGGCCCAGTTCAATCTGTTGGGGCCTGCCCTTGTCTGCTAGCTCACTGTGAACTGGGAACCTGTCTAACAACTCATTACTTCTCCTAAACACTTAGCACAGTGCTCCACAAATAGTAAGTGCTCAATAAATACAACTGATTGATTGACTGATGATTATGATGATAATGGTAATTGTTAGGTACTTACTATGGGCCAAGCACTGTTCTAAGCATTGGGGTAGATACAAGTTAATCAGGTTGTCCCACGTGGGGCTCACAGACTTAGTCCCTATTCTACAGATGAGGTAACTGAGGCACAGAGAAGTTAAGTGACTTGCCAAAGGTCACACAGCAGACATATCGTGGAGCCAGAATTACAAAGCAGGTCCTTCTGACTCCCAAGCCCATGCTCTATCCACTAAGCCATGCTGTTCCAGTACAATGCATTTTACATAATCAGTACTCAATACCACACTCAATAGATAGTTCTATTGTGAGCCCCCTGAAGTTCAGGACTTGTGTCTAATTGGCACATAATAGTTGTAGTATTTGTAAAGTGCTTCTATGTATCAAGTATTGGTCTCAGCCCTTGGAATACAAGTTAATCAGGTCAGAACCAGCCCCTGTCCTGCACAGTGTTCAGAATCTAAGTAGGAGGGAGAATACAGATTGAATCCCATTTTACAGATGAGGTAACTGAGGCATGATGAAGTTAAATGATTTTCCTATGGTCACACAGCAGGCCTGTAGCGGAGCTGGGATTAGAACACAGGTCCTCTGACTCTCTGGACCATGGTTTTTCCACTAGGCCACACTGATCCTCATAGCACTGTTCCAACCCATATTGATTAAATTGGATACAGTCCTTGGCCCACTTGGGCCACATGACTCTCTGGCCTGTGCTCTAACCACTAGCCCTATCTTTTCCTAGTCCCTAAAATAGTGCTTTGCACACAGTAAGCACTTAATAGGTACTATTACTACGAGCACTCAGTAAATAACGTTTCTGACAATGAAGATGGCATCAGTGAAATTTAATAAATCAGTAAAGAGCAACAAACCACACAATTCTGGTTTGGTGTAACTATGGAGAAGAAAGCAATGACTTCCCCTTTACTTCACTGGTCCCCGCTTACGGCATACAAAGTTCAAGATTTATAATGTGTTGCTCATTTTGGGCAGGGGATGTGTCTGTTAATTCTGATTGATTGTACTCTCCCAAGAGCTTAATACAGTGCTCTGCACACAGCACTCAGTAAATACCATTGATATTGATCCATTGTTGTGCAGTTTTGTTTTAATTTATCCAGGCTTCTCCTTTCTCTTACTGCCTGCTTATTGGACATTTCCTTGCTCATTAACTTATCCATCAGCCATCTGGGTACAGGACTGTTGAGAGAGAAGGCTGAAACAATGGATTAAAATAGGTTTTTTCATCAACTAAGGATTTCTCAAGGCGCTGAGAGGTGATGAATAAAGTTTAACCCCTGAACCAGGATGACCCTGGATTAAAGATCACTGTCTGAAATCTAATGTTTCTGAATTACAAAATAATTCCTCTCTGGACCTCCTTACTCCTAGCTTTTAAATCAGCTTCACCTGTATCCTTTTTTTTACCTTTACTCCTGTTACCCACTTTTCAGAATCACACTTGCTTTCAGTTGTCAGGGAAAAAGGAGTTAGTGAGGCACAGAGAGAGAGACAGAAAGATTGAGGCAGGAAGACACAGAGATAATCTGAGACAATCAGAGGAAGAATATCAGAGATCAGGACTCAAGCAGACAATGAGTGAGAAGCAATCAAATGGAGAGACAAAGAGTCAGTGTGAGAGAGTCGGTCAGAAACTGACAGAGAAGCAGTGGTACAAGTGGAGAGGATAAACACAACTAGATCTCGTTTTTCCCTTTTCCTGCCCTGGGTTCAACACAGACTCCAGCTGGGTTTTCAGGATTCTCCCAATCCCCTCTGGTTTTGCCCCCCGAGTCTGGCCCGGACACATCTGCTCCTGTAGCATCTGGTCCCTCAAACCCCAAACAGAAAAAACAAAATGAAACAAAATGGTCCTGACCTTTCAAAAAGCTGCCAGTCTCTAGCTATGTGTACAACTCTCAGTTTTGCCACAAAGTTCCTGGGGTGGCACTCACCACGGATTTGGAAAGGTACCTGGAATTGAAGTCTTCTCCTTCTGTGAAGCTAGATTAAACAGGTATAGAGAACTCTCCCCCCTCCCCCCCCCCCCATTACACTTAGTTGGCAGCCTGGGAAAGGGGAGAAAGTGGGAGGACGGTGTCACTCAGGTGGCCTGAATCCCCTGGGTTTGACTATCACGGCCCATGACAACCCCCAGATTCCACAGACCGAAGACCCGTTTGGAGACTTTGGCCTGTATGGTATCTGCAGGTTGTGCGCCCAGGGAACGATCTAGTAATTGCAGTATTTGTTAAGCACTTTATGCCAGGCACTGGACTAAGAACTGGGATGGATACAAGCAGATCGGGTTGGACACAGTCCCTGACCAATGCAGGGCTCACAATCTCAATTCCCATTTAACAGCTGAGGTAACTGAGACACAGAGAAGTGAAGTGACTTACTCAAGATCACACATCAGACAAGTGGTGGAGCCGGAATTAGAACCTAGGTCCTTCTGACTCCCAAGTCCGTGCCCTATCCACTAACCTATGATGATGGCAGGCAACAGTGACCCCTGCATTTGTGGGCATAGATGAAGAAAAATCTGTTTATTCCAAGCCTTTGTATTCTAGAACCGAAATAACCCTCAAAACTATGTTTGGCTTTAGAACAGTTAAGTTTCACATAGTTAATGGAGAGAAAAACCAAGCTGAATTTGTTTACTTCCCTTTCACAGTAACAGCGCTTTACCCTGGCTGTCTGGGCCTTGTGTGGGATAGTTCAGGTGTTGGGGATGCTGCTGAATGGGAGTTGTGAAAACAGCTGCTCCTGAGATCAATCATTATTGTTTTTTATTCACTGTCTACTGTGTACCCAGCCCTGTACTAAATACCTGGCCGGTAGAATAGAGGTAGTGGGCAAAATCCCAGCCCTCGAGGAGTTTACAATTTAGTAGGGGTGTCTAATTCATGTTTCTGTCATAAGGCAAGGTCCAAGCCCTTCTAGGAAAAGGTTCTGCATTTTTGTTAAAAAAAATTCCTAAGAAGGTGACCCCCAAAGTCTTTTGGAGATGGCCTTAAACTCTCTCAACTTTGTTCAGCTTGCAGAGAAGGTTCTCAAGAGGTTCAGAGATGATCATGGCCATCCCATGAAGACTCTTTTGATCCTTGTGGCAGTTGCTGTTTGGACCGACTGCCCTCATCTTGAAATTTTTCTTGCAATCAAGAATGATCACAGGTGGATCACTTGTTCTTGGCATCCAACTGCAAACCTTCCAAAAACAATTCAATCAATCCATCAGTGATGTTTACTGAGTGCCTCCTGGGTGTTAGACATTGTACTTGTCTCATGCTGTTTCAATGTTTTATTGTTTCATTGCAACAAATTGTGACTGTCTCAAGTCCTCTTCCCCACCTTTATTTGCAGATTGTGAGCCCTTCAAAGGACAGGGTCATCTAATTCCCACTTATATATACTCTTTCCCAGTGCTTAGTACAGTGCTCTCCACACGGTAAGCACTTAATAAATACTGCTACTACTACTATTACTAGTACTTGGGAAAGTCAATCCTTTCCTGGACATCTAAGCGGTAATCATGAAGAAAAGGCCATAAAAAAAAAATTTCAACCAAAGGGTATTTTCTACTCTGCTTAGTAGTATAGCAACGATCTACACTCAAGCCAGATAAAGCAAATGGAGCCCAGGAAACGTGAAGGTCAGCCGATTAGGAACTTTTTACTGACCTTTTATTCACGGTGGTGGAGTCTAGTGGCACATGACTTGGATGGCAAGTGAGATTCTGGGGTTCACAGAGAAGCAGCGTGGTGCAGTGGAAAGAGCACGGGCTTTGGAGTCAGGGCTCATGAGTTCGAATCCCAGCTCTGCCACTTGTCAGCTGTGTGACTGTGGGCAAGTCACTTAACTTCTCTGTGCCTCAGTTCCCTCATCTGTAAAATGGGGATTAAGACTGTGAGCCCCACGTGGGACAGCCTGATTCCCCTGTGTTTACCCCAGCGCTTAGAACAGTGCTCTGCACATAGTAAGCGCTTAACAAATACCAACATTATTATAAGTCAAGGCTGCCTCCATCCTCCCAGCGGCCACCATGGGAGAGACAATCCCAACCCAACCTCTAGGATGTTGGAAAAGTTGTGACTGTTTGAACAGAATAGCCTGGGATGGAGCCATGAGGAGCCTGAGTTGTTGTGGAATGAACTGCTGTGATGTCTGAACTGTTAAACTGAGCTGGTCATATTTTTCACCTCTTGGTCTGTTCTTTCTTGCTCTTGGATTGGGAGCCTTTGTGGGCCAGGTTGGGGCTCTGAATTACCATCCCTGTACTGCTCAGAGCCTCACTGATTTAAGAACTTGTATGTGCAAAAAATAATGCAAACTTCTCAAGATGGTCTCAACCAACTCCTGTCTGTACAGACATCAAGAGATAGTCCAGTACTGGAGAGAAACCTTACTAGTAAGACATGGAGAATGGATGAAGAATTGGTGTTTTCCACCAGGCTTCCCCTCCTCTTGAGAAAGCAAAGGAAGAAAAAGGAACATTAAGGTAAAACTGTAACTGGGTAGGCTCTTTTAGTGGTATTTGTTAAGTGCTTTACTATGTGCCAGGTACTTTACTAAACACTGGGATAGATACAAACTAATCAGGTTGGACACAGTTCTTGTCCCACATAGGACTTACCATCTTACTCCCCATTTTACAGATGAGGTAACTGAACACAGAGAAGTTAAGTGACTTGTCCAAGGTCACACAGCACATAAATGGTGGAGCTGGGACTAGAACCCAGGTCCTTCTGACTCCCAGGCCTGTGTTTTATCCACTAAGCCTCACGGCTTCTCCCACTCTCTCTTTGCCCTGGGGCTTTTGGGGGTAGGGATTGGTTGTAAAAATTGGTCTATACATGAGGACCTAGGTTTTCTGATATGGAGGAAAGCTGATTGGGGTTTACCCTTTCCAAAATTTATATTTTTTAACTGATCTGCTGATCTTGCTGAGTGCATATGGACTCCTTAATTTCCCCTTTGGATAATTAATTCATCATTCCCAGGAATGAAGAAGGGAATTTTACTAGATGTTTTCCTATAATGAGTTTCCCTCAAGTGGAAGAACTTATGCTCATTTTAAAACAGATGTAACAAGCTGGCATTTTGTATAGATGAGTATTTATTGAGCACTTACTGTGTGCAGAGCACTGTACTAATCACTTGGGAGAATACAGTAGAGATGGTAGACACAATCCCTGTCCTCAAGAAGCACAGCACTTTGTGATCAAAAGAGCTCGTCCGGCTATCCCCCAGCCCTGAAGAAATTGTGATTGTTAAGTAGGAATGCCCTTACATTACTCCTTGCTCCCCAAGAGAGGAATTATTAGACTCCCCTGAGGATTTTTCTTCAGGAAATCAAAGTTGAGATGCCTCAGCTGTATTATACTCAGTGAACTATGGCTAAAATTACTAACTGTCCTGTGATTGATATCTGACAAAAATAGGATTTTTACCTCCTTGAAGGCAAAGAATGTGTCTACCAACTGGGCAGTTCAGTACTCTCCCAAGTGCTTAGTACAATGCTCAGCACACAGTGCTCTGTCTCCCCCTATAGACTGAAAGCTCGTTTTGGGCAGGGAACCTGTTCTACCAACACTAATGAATCGTGCTCTCCCAAGCGCATGGTTCAGTGATCTGCACATAGTAAGCACGCAATAATGATGGAAATAATGATGATCCTCATAGAAACAGTTTTGATTGAGAGGAAAGGACAGGTTTTAGTGATGTTTTGAAAGTAAACCTGACAGGATTTGGTGACAGATTGACTATGTGGTTTAAATGAGAGAGATGAGTCAAGGATAATGCCAAGATTATGGGCTTGCAAGACAGGGAGGAGAGTGGTGTTGTTTACAGTTACGGGGAAGACAGAAAATAAGTTGAGATTTATAAGATACTATTTACTGCCACTGTGGTTCATGACTACCACGGTCAAGTGGATGATTTGGCTACCAGAAGTCAGATGCCAAATGCTTTGGCTGTGAGAACTTTTTTTAGGGAAATGGCTGGGAATAAGGTTCAGTCTAGGATGACCCCCAAATTAACTTGCCCTAAGTTCCCTTTTACTCCATGCATAGCATAAACCAAAGTAAATATATTATCACATGAAACACTTCTGGTGGATGTTGGGAGAATAGTCAGGAGCACACATCACAGGCAATCAGGTGCTCCAGCTCTCTGACTTCCCTCTTTTTTGCCCTCAGGAGAAGTTGGCTCCACCCCAGTGTGATTGCTCATTGGTCCTTCTGCCAAAACTGTGACCTTGTTGTGTATGGGAAGCCTTTAATCCTCCTTCCTCCTCTTTAGGTATAGTCATTGAGTGCCTACTTTGTGTACTAGGCTCTTGGGAATGTACGATAAAAGCAGAAAACATGGTCTCTTCTTCCCCACTTTCCATGAAGCAGCATGGCCTAGTGGATAGATCATGGGCCTGGGAGTCAGATGGACCTCAGTTCTAATCCCAGCTCTGCCACTTGTCTGCTCCGTGATCTTGGGCAAATCACTTAACTTTTCTGGGCCTCAGTTACCTCATCTGTAAAATGGGGATTAAGACTGTGAGTCCCATGTGGGACAGAGAGTGTGTCTACCCCAGTACTTAGAATAGTGATCGACACATAGTAAGCACTTAACTAATACCACTATTATAATTATCAGAGAAGCATCTTGGCATAGTGGATAGAGCATGGCCTGGGAATCAGAAGGTCGTGGGTTCTAATCCCAGCCTCACCACTTGTCTGCTGCGTGACCTTGGACAAGTCATGCACTTCTCTGTGCCTCAGTTACCTCATCTGTAAAATGGGGATTGAGACTGTGAACCCCACATGGGACAGGGACTGTGTCCAACCCGATTTGCTTGTATCCACCCTGGCTCATAGTAAGCACTTGGCAAATATGATAATTCATATTATTATTAGGTTTCATATTTTTGAAAGAAAGCAGCCTGAAACCAATTCACCCTCCTGCTAGAATGGTTACTCTGGAGAACAGCACAGCCCTAGGCTAAGAAAATTCTGTCTCAGGAGCCAAGGGGCTGGCAAGGGCTAAGGGAGAAGGACAGGTTCCAAATTGGAACAGAGGTACAGGGGGGAGGGAGTTTGCTCACATTAGTTTCCATTCCTTTGGCGCCTCTGGAGATCACTAGAGTATTGTTGTTTTTTCTGTAAGCTTTGCTCTCTAGTAAATAGGCTGGCCTACCACGGTCCAAATATCCCCCACCTTCTATAGCTGGTAATTTGGAGAGCTTCAAACACGCTTGTAGCAATTCTCTATCTCTACCTACATCTCCTTTTTCACACAAATGCATTCTAGGCCATTATGATGCAGTCCAATTGAGCTAATTTCTTAATGTGTCTTAATTATATGTTCAGCAAGAAAAGGTAGCCAAAATATTTGAGACAGTTTGGGGGAGCATATATTAATATGGTACCAGTGATAGTTCTGCAGACGAACTGATCTGTCAAGCTCAAATTGTTTTACTAACATAAACTTGTCAACAACCCTCATTACAGCACAACAACCAAGTCATTCTATCCCCACTTTGCTGGCACATTGTAAGCATTTAACAAATGCTACCATTTATCATCATCATCACCACCATTATTAATTATTATTTACTAAAATTGATAATAAACAATAACTATCATTAATATTAATGATAATACTAAAAATAAAACTAATTCAAGTGTAACTTGCTTTATGCCTCTTTTTCCTCGGCCCCAATTAATTGCCTTTGAGATCTGGGAGAAAGTGGGGCCATGATAATAATGGTATTTGTGAATCCTTTATTTACGATTTGCCAAACTCTGTACTAAATGCTGAAGTAGATACAAGATAATCTGGTGGGATACAATCCCTGTTCCACCTGGGTCTCACAGTTGAAGGGGGAAAGAGAGCAGGTATTTAACCCCCATTTTGCATTTGAGGAAACTGAGAAATTAAGTGACTCGCCCAAGGTGACCCAGCAGGTAATTGGCAGAGCTAGGGTAAGAACTTAGTCTTCTAAGGCCCCAACTCTTTCCCCTTGCCAGGTTGATGGAAGGAAACGAGGTATGTAGGTGTTAGGGCCTTAATCTTCCAATCAGGGCCCAGAGGCAGGTTAGGGTGGGTATATCCGAATGTCCCCTGGCCTGCTTTGGGGCTAAATGCAGTTTTCAAGGAAACCACTGAGGCTTTGGGGATGGGGACCTTGCAGTAAGACAGCTAAGCTTTTACACAACTGGGGAGAAGCAGCATGGCTTAGATGAAAGAGCGGTCACCTCTATAGCGGTAGTATTCATTCAATCGTATTTCATTCAGTCATATTTATTAAGCACTTATTGTGTGCAGAGCACTGTACTAAGAGCTTAGTAGAGTAGAGTAGAGTAGAGTAGTAGAGAAGCAGCGTGGCTCAGTGGAAAGAGCATGGACATTGGAGTCAGGGCTCATGAGTTCGAATCCCAGCTCTGCCACTTGTCGGCTGTGTGACTGTGGGCAAGTCACTTAACTTCTCTGTGCCTCAGTTCCCACATCTTTAAAATGGGGATTAAGACTGTGAGCCCCACGTGGGACAACCTGATTCCCCTATGTCTACCCCAGCGCTTAGAACAGTGCTCGGCACATAGTAAGCGCTTAACAAATACCAACATTATTAGCTTAGGAAAGAACAATACAGCAGTAAACAGTGACAATCCCTGCCCACAATGAGCTCACAATCTAGAGGCGGGGAGACAGACAGCAATACAAATAAATAAAATTATAGATATATTCATAAGTGCTTTGGGTCTGGGGGCGGGGATTGCAAAGGAACAAGTTAGGGTGATGCAGAAGGGAATGGGAGATGAGGAAAAGTGGGAGTTAGTCTGGGAAGGCTTCTTGGAGGAGATAGTGGTAGCATTTACTGAGCATCCACTTGGCACTATAATGCAGAGTTCCAAATGTTTGGGAAATACAAAACCAGCAAGCAACACATTCTCTGTCCACAAGGAGCTTTGTGGGGGACAGACACAGAGACGGAGACAGACATGAATTTACAAGCAGGGTAATGAAAAGAGAGAGTTGCAAGCACAGTTGTATTACTAAGTACAGGTAAGTGCTGAGGATGGATATCCTTGGCCTGCTGTCGGCTCTGTGGCTCTCTGCTGAGGGTCAGTGGGAAAAACCAGAGTCTGTTTTGGGAGACAAACAGGAGGCTGGAGAAATGTGGTGTGGAAGCAGCATGGACCAGTGGAAAGAGCAAAGGTCTGGGACTCAGGGGGCCTGGGAGTCAGGGGGCCTTGGATCTGATGACATCTCTGCCATTTGCCTGTTGTGTGATGTTGGGAAAGTCACTTAATGTCTGTGACTCTGTTTCCCCATCTGGAAGATCGGGATCAAATATCTCTTCCCCTTCCTTCTTAGACTGTGAGCCTCACGTGGGACAGGGACTGCATCCCAAGAATTCATAATACAATTTTCAGAGAGTTTGATCTGTAATGTTATTTTCACCCACAAATACAAAACACCTTATAATTAAAAGGGTGTAAGGAACAGGCATAATGTAAATATAGTCATGGATTATTATGGCTTTGAAAGTGAAAGTGAAAAAATGCATTTATTAGCAAGATGATATGGTGTGAAGGGTTTTGAAAGGTTTTCTTTGCCCCAAACTGTATAGTTTTCACCATGGACTTCAGTCAATCAAAGTTTTGGGCAGCATCTGCAAGGTGAGGAGAAACTTTATCTGATTTGCGATTACAATCCTAGAGATCTCAAATTGCTCTTTAGTTTTTCTGGGTGTCTTTGTTCTGGGATATTTAAAATCTTAACTCTTTAGGATAAGGGTACTGTTTTGATAGGGTAGGACGTGGGATCTAATCCCAGCTCCACCACTTGTCTGCAGTGTGACCTTGGGCATGCCACTTACCTGCTCTATGCCTCAGTTTCCTCATCTGTAAAATGGAGATGAAGACAGTGACCCCCATGTGGGACAAGCTGATAGCCTAGTATCTACCCCAGCGCTTAGAATAGTGCCTGGCACACCATAAGTGCTTAAGAAATACCATTATTATTATTATTATTATGAGATGGGAAGGATAGTGGTGCTGTTAACAGTGCTGTTAACAGTGATGGGAAAGTCAGGGGGAAGACAGGGTTTGTGTGGGAAGATAAGGAGTTCAGTTTTGAACACGTTAAGGTTGAGGTGACAGGAGGACATTCAAGTATAGATGTCTTGAAGGTAAGAGGAAATGTGAGACTACAGAGAGGGAGAGAGATCAGGGCTGGAGATGTAGTTTTTTACTATGCGGTGCATGATATTAGGTGCTTGGGAGAATATAATAGAATTAATAGACAGGATATCTGCCCTTAAGGAGCTTATAGTCTATCAAGAGAGATATCTGTCCTCAAGGAGTTTATAGTCTATCAAGGGAGAGAGATACTAAAATAATAGGAGAGAGTAAAAGGAGATATGGACATGTGTTAATGCTTAAGTAATGAAATACGAAAGGGCAACAGAGATGGCTCGGAAGTTCAGGAGAGGCAGTGGAGATAATACATGTAGGGGAGACTAGGAAATAATCAGGAAAAGCATCTTGGCAGAGATGCGGTTTCAGAAGGCCTCTGAAGGTGGGGAGAGCTGTGGGTTGGCAAAATTAAAAGAGAGGGAGTTCCAGGCAGGAGGAAAGGTGTGAGCAGGACTTTGGTGAAGGTGGGAGAGGTGAGAACGAGGCAAAGTGAATAGGTTAGCTTGAGAGAAATTCATTCAGTCAGTATTTATTAAGCACTTATGGTGTGCAGAGCACTATACTAAGTCCTTGGGAAAGTACAATGCAACAATAAACAGTGACAGTCCCTGCCCACAACGAGCTCACACTCTAGAGTGGGGGAAGTTAAGAGTGTGAGCTGAATATAGAGGGATGATGAAGAGGGTAATTTAGAGAAGAATTGTTGGTTCTACTCTTTGTCAGCTAGTTGTCCAAGTTTAGGCAGACCTACATTTGTAGCTACGGTTGGCTCCCATACAGTTTCATGTAACTCAAGTCTGATTTAAAACCAAATAAAATAGTTTGTGTTTTAATCAGTATTAGAAAATAATTGGTAGGCACATGGATGTTATTTTTCAGTTTCTAAAGGGCAAGCATCATGTCTGCTAGTTTGTAAGATCTTTGAGGGCAGAGGTCTTGTCCTTGTTCATGAATTGTATTTGTTCCTCCACACACTTAGTACAGTACACAGAGTAAGTGCTCAGAAGTACTCTTCATCGATTGCTACTAACTCTCTTTTACTCTCCCAAACTTTATAGTGCTCTGAACAGATTAAGTGCAGAGTCTTAATGGGAAGCAGCTTGGCCTAATGGCAAGAGCGTGGGTTTGGAAGTCAGAGGTTGTGGGTTCTAATCTAGGCTCTGTCGCTTGTCTGCTATGTGACCTTGAATAAGTCACTTCACTTCACTGTATCTCAGTTCTCTCTACAAAATGGGGATTAAGATTGTGAGCCCCATGTGGGACAGGGACTGTGTTCAACCTGATTAGCTTATATCTACCCCAGTGCTCAGAACAGTGCTCGGCACATAGTAAGTGCTTAACAAATACCGTATTTGTTATTATCATTATTATTAAGTGCTCTGTAAGTACTTTTGTTGATCGATGCTAATGCTATTGAACTCTCACCAGTGCTTAGGCCAGTGCTCTGCATGCAATGGGCCCTTATTAAATTCTATCGATTGTTTCAAGAAAGAATCTGTCCTTGTGTGTTAGAGTGAGAGTCTTGGCTGTTTAATCAGCATCCTGTTGGTGATGGTTAGTGTAGCATTTAGAGAATCATATACAGTTCAAACCCATGAATAAAGGTATTGCCAAAGCAAAACACCTTCTATTTCCATATAAATGTCCCCATTCAGCATGACTGAATGCCTTTCTCATTTCTAATGAAGTGACAACAAACACAAAAATCAAATCGTAAAACAGAGATACTAGATTAAAGAGACCGAGCATAGTCGAGGGATCAAAAAGTAATCTTTCATAAATTCCAGGTGGTCCACATGGATAATCCTGGCAAAATCTATTTTTGAATTACTGCCAGATTTTTAAATACGGTTATACAATCCCAGCCAAATAATTTACAAGAGTTTCACAAGAGCGAATAGCTGAGATGTCTTCCCTTCCTCAGGGTCACAGGGGGAATGTTGATCTATTTTTAGTATACCATCTATCTTTCGACCAATAGCTTGAATTTATATAGCAAACTATAGAAGTCAATGAACATTGTGGTTTTGCATTAACCACAACATTGTCATTTCACATGGGAGACACAGATTTATCTCTACCTGCTTTAACCCAATAAGTACTGAAGAAGGTAAGGAATCTTTTTTTTTTTCCTGTCTGCTCTATTGCTGCTTTCCCCAGACTAAGATAGTGTGTTGAGAATCCTGCTTCTGCAATATTGTAATCACTGAATATTCAGGGTATTAGATTTAGTTTTAGGAATGATTTTTAGCCTGGAAATCCAAGTAGCAATTCAATATTTAGTTTTGCATTTTTTCACATAAGCTCTTTGCTCATTGTTTTGACTAAAATAAATGACATTTGATTGTTAACAGCTCATTAATTCCAGATTTGCCATAACTGTATTCCTCATACATTTTCTTTCTTCAATTTTTCTTAGGTTTTAGTTCCCATTTTTGTTCCATTCCTCCAACAGAAATATATGGTGTTCTCTATCTCTTAGGGGATTATAAGCAACCCAAATCACATAAAATGGAAGAAATAGCTATAGAGTTGATTTTTCACTGTTTACAATAATCCATCTAATATATTCAATGAATTATTTATCTTTTAAAGAAATACAATAAATCTCAACTTACTGAATTTGATGATTTCATAAGTAGAAATGGTAAATAATGTGATTTGAGTGTGATTGGAAGTTCTGAATACTAGGGTCTAGTTCCATTTACAGGGGCTAGGAAAAAAATAATAAAAATCTACTCAGGATGCTTTCCTCTGGAGTCAGTTTTTTTTCAACTTGCAATTTAATTTTAATTTTTAGATACTATTATGTTCATCTTTATTTGGGACAGATTCTGTATAGCAGTAGCCTAGTTATTGGAGCAACTGAATGGAGAGTTCCATTCAGGATGCAATTAGGAATTTCTATAATACATACACTTGAGGAGTAAGAGAGAACTATAAAAAAGCCAGAGAGGCTGGTGTCTGATGAGGTTGCCCTGAGAAGCCTCTCCTCAAGGATTGCTTCCCCTCCCTCTATCCTCCCTCCCCACACAATGCTACATTCATTCAGTCAATCATTTATTTTTAAAAAAATGGTATTTGTTAAGAATTACTTTGTGCCAGACACTGTACTAAGTGCTGGGGTAGAAACAAGCTAATCAGGTTTGACACAGTCCCTGCCCCATATGAGGCTCACAGTTTTAATCCTCATTTTACCAGTGAGGCAACTAAAGCACAGAGTACTAAGGTCACACAAGTTGTGGAACCAGGATTAGAACCCAGATCTTTCTTGAGTCCCAGGCTTGTGCTCTATCCACCTGATCATGCTTCTTTATTGAGCACTTATAGTGTGCAGAACACTGTACAAAGTGTTTGGGAGAGTACAATACAATAAATTTGTTCCCTGCCCACAACGAGTTCAGTCTAGAGGGGGAGGCAGGCATTAGAATAAATTATAGATGGGTACATAAGTATGTGGGGTTGAGGGTGAGGATGAATAAAGGGTACAAATCCAAATACAAAGGTGACACAAAAGGGAGAGGAAGTAGGGGAAATGAGGGCGTAGTCAGGGAAAGCCTCCTGGAATTGTGCATTTGCTTTGTATTGCTGGAACTCAGGCACTGGAAGCATGCTTGGGGTGCTGGAGGAGGGGGAATTAGTAGCACAATTTAGCTACTGAGGTGTCCCTGATCTCTGGACCCCTTGGCAAGTCTTTAAAAAAATTAAAATATTTTTTCTTAAGTGCTTACTCTGTGCCAAGCACTGTATTAAACAACTGGAGTAGATACAAGATAAAAGTTGGACACAATCCCTGTCCCACACAAGATTCAAAGTCCACATAGGACGGAGAACTGGTATTGAATCCTCTAGACTGGAAGCTCACTGTGGGCAGGGAACACGTCTACCAACTCTGGTACATATTGTACTCTCCCAAATGCTCCACACACAGTAAATACAATTGATTGAATCCCCATTTTACAGAAGAGGAAACTGAGGCACAGAGAAGTTAAGTAATTTTCCCAAGGTCAAACAACAGGCAAGCTTTGGCAGAACAGGGATTAGAACCCAGGCCTGTGCTCTTTCTACAAGGTCATGCTGCTTCCCACCTAAGGGTGTGATGTTTTTTCTATTTGCTAGGCAGTGGGGTTGATATAAAAGAATCAGATTGGTCATATTCGTTGTCCTATTTGGAGTTCACAGTCTCACAGGGAGAGAGAACATGTACTGAAATGTCTATTTTACAGATGAGAAAATTGAGGCCCAGATGATTATAATAATTGTGGTATTTCTATGCATACTACATGCCTATGTGCATACTACAATACTAAAGATTGGTGGTTTGTTGGTAGAATTCTCCCCTGTCATGCGGAAGAGCTGGGTGCAATCACGTGGCTCAGTGGAAAGAGCATGGGCTTGGGAGTCAGAGGTTATGGGTTCGAATTCCGGCCCCGCCACCTGTCAGCTGTGTGACTGTGGGCAAGTCACTTAACTTCTCTGTGCCTCAGTTCCCTCATCTGTAAAATGGGGATTAAGACTGTGAGTCTCACGTGGGACAACCTGATTACCCTGTATGTACCCCAGCGCTTAGAACAGTGCTCTGCACATAGTAGACGCTTAACATATACCAACATTATTATTATTATTAATCCCTGGCCAATGCAGTGTTTACGATGAGAAGCACTGTAGCATAGTGGGTAGAGCACGGGTATGGGAAACAGAAGGATCTGGGTTCTAATTCTGACTCCGCCACTCATCTGCTGTGTAACCTTGGGCAAGTCATTTAACTTCCTGGGCTTCGGTTCCCTCCTCTGTAAAATGGGAATGAAGACTGTGAGCCCCCATGCGGGACATTGACATTGTCCAACCTGATTACCTTGTATCAACCTCAGCACTTAGATCAGTGCTTGGCACAAAGTAAGTGCTTAACAAGTACTGTTATTATTATTATTATACAAGCAAATTGGATTGGACACAGTTTCTGTTTCACATGGGCTCTCAATCTTAATCCCTATTTTACAGATGAGATTACTGAGCCACAGAGAAGTGAAGTGATTTGCCCAAGATTCCGCAGCAGAAAAGATCCTTCTGACTCCCAGATTCATGCTCTATCCACTAGGCCATGATGTTTGGAAAGAGTACAGGCCTGGGAGTCAGGGTACTTGGCTTCTAATCCTGGCCCCACCACTTGCCTTTTATGTGATGTTGGACAAGTCACTTAACTTCTCTATGCCTCAGTTTCCTCACCTGTAAAATAGGGATTCAATATTGTGTCTGACCTGATTATCTTGTATCTTCCCCAGTGCTTAGAACAGTGTTTGACATAGTAAGGGCTAAACAAATACCACAATTATTATTATTCTATCTTCTCTCCCTCCTCCTTAGACTGTGAGTCCCAGTTGGGATAGCGATTGTGTTCAACTGGATTAACTGGAATCTACCTAGTGCTGTGCTTGGCAGATAGTAAGCACTTAAAATACCATTTATTTTATCTGTGTGCAGAGCACTGTATTAAATGCTTGGGAGAGTACAACAATAGACACATTCTCTGTCCACAACTGTAAGTGCTTAACAAATACCACTATTATTATTATCATTATTATTATTACTGTTATTATTACTATACTGGACCCCCAAGTGCTCATCAGTTTTGGCTAGTGGGGTTCCATGCCTTAATCTGAGCACACAGCATAATGTAATGGCATTATAAGGAACATTTTCTGGAAGCCTGCAGAAACTAGAGTGTACTCCCTGGGAACTCGTGGCTTCTCCTTTGCTCCAGTGCCTTTGCATTCTTATCCCAGGTCCCCCCTTTAAATATGGGGGTAACTTCCATGCCACAAAACCCAATGGCTGAAGCTAGGGCAGAGGGAGACTGGCATTTGAACTAAAATGCACATGCCATAAAGGTTATCGATGCTGTATCCATACTGGACAGGGACAGACCAGCTATAGCCTGGGCAGTCCAGTAGAGACCCAGATGAATGGACCCATTACCCTAGAAGCACTCTCCCCCACAGCCCCCGGCTGCCCCAGGAACCTGTTGCCCACTGTAGTTCCCACAAGGCTTGTCAGTTCTTAGGGACCACAAATAAAGTGATTAATTATGTGATTTTTCAAAACACTCAATTACCTTAACACCCCCTGTCCACACACACACCTCACCTCACTACTCTCCTACTACAACCCAGCTGTACACTTGGCTCCTTTAATGCTAACCTTCTCACTGTTTGTCTATCCCGTCCATCCAAATTGTACTTTCCAAGGACTCAGTACAGTGCTCTGCACACAGTAAGTGCTCAGTAAATACGATTGAATGAATGAATGAGCCTCACCACCGAACCCTTGCCCACATCTTGCCTCTGGCCTGGAATGTCCTCCCTCCTCAAATCCCACAGACATTTACTTTGCCATCCCTTCAAAGCCTTATTGAAGGTACATCTCCTCCAAGAGGCCTCCCCTGACTAAGCCTTCCTTTCCTCTTCTCCCACTCCCTTCTGCATCACCCTGACTTGGTGCCTTTATTCATCCTCCCCGCCTCAGCCTGACAACATTTATGTACAAGACTGTAATTTTTTTATTTATATTAATGGCTGTCTCCTCCTCTAGACTGTAAGCTCATTGTGGACAGGGAATGTGTCTGCATTCTCTGTAGCAATTAGTACAATGCTCTGCACACAGTAAGTGCTCAATAAATACAATTGCATGCATGAATGAATGAACAGTCCTGTACGGTTATGGAGCTGGATACCTCCATAAAACATAGTTTAATTTTGATATCAAGCCTGCCTCCATTCTGGTAACTCCCTCTGAGTTCTGCTGTTTAAGAGTGGAGACTGAAGACTGTAAACTCCCTGTGGCCAGGGATGGTGCCGACAAACTCTGTCATATTTTATTTCCACAAGCGCTGCACACAGTAAGTGCTCAAATACCATTGATTGATTGAAAGGTGCTTGAGGTCCCTAACCCATTTTTCATGCTAAATAACTGTCCTCTCCAAAGTGACCGTCTTTCTTTGAGTCAGGGGGAATACGTGAATATGTAGAAAAATGGAATTTTTTAAATTGAAAATCCTCTCAAGGAGTCTTTAAATTTTTTTCTAAATGAAAGCTGTAACCCAAATTCAGGGTTTTATGAGATGTTTTTGAATATCTAATCTGAATGCTTCTAAAGGACTTAAGGAATTTCATTTTCCATGCTTTAATTCTCAAACATATTTCCTGTAAAAAAGCTGTACCAAATATCTCTTTGCATAAACGACTTAGTAATTTGCTTTTGTTGACTGGACTGTTGATCCTGTTTACATTCTGTAGAATAATCTGTTTCCTCAGCAACTCGCAGAGTGCTTGATTTTCCTTCTGGGTAACTACGAAGAGTATTCCCAAGCATGTTAATTCTCCCATATTTAGTGGAAAACTGGACTCAAAAAGGACCTGAAGTGAATTGGTGGGCTCAATGTGAATTGTCGGCTGTGTGACTGTGGGCAAGTCACTTAACTTCTCGGTGCCTCAGTTCCCTCATCTGTAAAATGGGGATTAAGACTGTGAGCCCCACGTGGGACAACCTGATTCCCCTGTGTCTACCCCAGCGCTTAGAACAGTGCTCGGCACATAGTAAGCGCTTAATAAATACCAACATTATTATTATTATTATTATTAATGTGACTCATAAAACTGTAGTTACCATTAGCATAGGGGGAAATTTTCAGCAAAGGTCAAAGAGTGAGAGAATATGAAAATTAGACCTTCTCATCCCAGCGAACCTTAATGATTGGCATGGGAGAGTGAGTTAATTTTGCAAGCCTGCAGGCTGTCCATTTCTGATAGAAAAAATGTGGAGAATAGAATTAAAAGTAGAAGTGGTGGAAATTCTAGTTGACTTTCAGTGTTGCATATTCAGTTAATTGTTGAAGCCCAAATTTCAGGCCAAGTGCAAATCTCTTTCATAGTATGGAAAGATAATGACCATGTCATATTACCCCTGTTGTTTTCTTGGTTTCAAGATGACTAATTGTCCCTAATTTACAAGGCTCAATTGCCTTGGATTGCAAAATTGAAGAGGGCTCCTAAAGTTAAAAAAAATTCCCTGATTTTAATAAACCCAGTTTTCTACCAAGTCAGGGTAATTAAAATGTTATCTTGGGTAAATTTCACTGGCCCAATTCTATCCTAATTCATAATGAGTAAAGCCCATCCCTGCAATTGAAGTAACCACCCACATGAGATAAATAACTTCTACTAAGGTGCTAGATATCTTGGCTGAAATTTAAACAAGGGAAAATCCGTTTTTCAACATAAGATTTATGAATGCTCAATACCGATTGTAGGGTCCCCTCTCAAATAGGTCATTTATGTCTTGATGGTGAGCAGTTTTATCTGAAGATGGCAGTTGAAACATTCTTGCAATCAACCAGATCCTATGGTAAAATAAAATGTCATCTCTTCCTATTGCAAGGTGCTTTCCTGTTTGCTTCCTGCCTACTCAAGTCTTAATATTAATAATGATAATAGTGATCATGGTGTTGGGTAAGTGTTTTCCGTCTGCCTGGGTCTGTGCTAATTGCTGGGGCAGATAAAGGATAATCAGATCAGAGAAGCAGCATGGCTTAGTGGATAGGGCACGGGCCTGGAAGTCAGAAGAACCTGGGTTCTAATGCCGACTTCACCGCTTGTCTGCTGTGTGACCTTGGGCAAGGCACTTCTCTTCCCTGGGCCTCAGTTACCTCATCTGTAAAATGGGGATTAAGAGTATGAGCTCCATGTGGGATAGGGAATGTGTCCAACCTGATTACTTTGTATCTACCCCAGCACTTAGAACAGTGCTTGGCACATAGTGCTTAATGAATACCATTATTAAACTAAGTGATTTGCCCAAAGTCCTACAGCAGGCACATAATGGAGCTGGGAAAATCATCCCAAAGTCTTTGGCAAGTCAGTCTGAAAAAACTAGCAGATGTGAAATAGCAATACTATTACCATATAGTGAAAAACCCAGTAATGCTTGCAGGTGTAAATAAAAAATATTGTGAGTGTGCTTTAACATTCATTAAGCAAACTCAGAGAGTGTTTGGTACTCTACAGCTTGGAAAAAAAGGCAGGAGCTTTGTGTTTAAGGAGCTTACAAACTCACATTAGGAAAGTTATCTCCGACTGGGCTGGGACTGTAAACTCATTATGAGCAGGGATGGTGTCTGCTAATTCTGTTGTATTCTCTCAAACATTTAGTACAGTGCTCTGCAGCAGCATGGTATGGTGGAGCAAGTATGAGCCTGGGAGTCAGAAGGTCGTGTGTTCTAATCCGGGCTCCGACACTAGCTTGCTGTGTGGCCTTGGGTAAGTCACTTCACTTCTCTGTGCCCCAGTTACCTCATCTGTAAAATGGGGATTGTGACTCTGAGCCCCATATGGGACAGGGACTGGGTCCAACCTGATTTACTTGTATTCACCCCAGTGCTTAGTACAGAGCCTGGCACATAGTAAGTGCCTAACAAGTACCACAATTATTATGAGTAAGTGCTCAAGAAATACGATTGATTGGAAGACTTTAATTGTCATGTCATGGGTGAGCATAAATGTGAGCACTTTATTTCCTGAAAATACCCACTGAGTCCCCTGGAGGCCAGGATCAGGGCAAGCAGGTACTTGGGGTCAATTTTCCATACCTCTTCCATTGTCTTTAAAATGTCTCTCTCCTGTGGAAAGTAAACCCCGTCGGGGATTATAGTAATCTTTGTTTCTACTGACAATTTCTCTGTCCTGTTGCTTCGTCGGGCACATTTTAAAATCGCTTAATCCAAATTCTTTGGTTTGGTGACAGATTGGAATAGAATGTTGGCGAACCTCTGCTATGCCTCAGCAAGCATCACATTGTAAACTGTAGTTTTCAGACATATTTCCAGAATGATAGAAAGTTTTGTAGCACTTGACGTC
Source organism: Ornithorhynchus anatinus (assembly GCF_004115215.2). Lineage (NCBI taxonomy): Eukaryota > Metazoa > Chordata > Mammalia > Monotremata > Ornithorhynchidae > Ornithorhynchus > Ornithorhynchus anatinus. The sequence goes on along the minus strand of NC_041735.1, from coordinate 59,863,533 downwards.
TTCGTCATATGCAGGACCATTTTCCTTATGAATACTGTAAATTTTCAAGTTGATAATTTTGGTGGGTTGTTTTTTTTTTGACTTTAACAGTCTGATCCGGGATTCATAAAACTTCAATTTTTTTCTATGCTATGTAATTAAAATAACCCAGAGTAAGCTTACAATCCGCAGCCAATGCTAAATGTACTGTCCCATATTATTTAGATAACTGATTAGTTCCGCAGACCTGCTGAACACCTCCCAGAATTCACCTATAATGGCCCATAAACTTGAAAGCCTCGTTAGGCCTCTTTTCCCTGGCTTGGGTAAAGCTCGGGCTGAGGAGGAGGGGCCGGAGCACAGAATTAGTCAGAAACACTAGCAGAATCACAGGGGAAGGGGAAAAAAAGGAACTTAAGAGGATTATAACAAGAAAGGAAGCATTTAGAGTCCTGGGAGGTGATGCCAGTCAGGATATCTGAATGGCTAAGAAAAGGGATTTTTTTTTCTTCTGCATTTTAACCTTCAGCTGGGAATTTATTCTCTCCCACTTTGTGTCTGTTCCATCTTCCTTCCCCAGAGCTGTTGTTTCCGTCTGTCGGGAAGTGAGAGAACAGGTAGATCTCCCTCCAGAGAATGAATCAAGATGAATGAGTGGAGCTGACTTTTTATTTTGAGGGGGTAGGAGTATAGTGGTGGTAGAGACTCTAGTCAGCAAAGTTGATGAAGTCTGAAAAATAGAGAGAAAGCGTGAGACTAGTATTAAGTGGCAGCAAAGGCTAGTAGATCGAAGTCATTGTGGTGCAGAATTTCTCTAAGGAAGACTTGTATTTTGGGAGAGGAAAATCGGTGCCATTGGGATCGGCTAAAATGAGATTTTAATTCAGGTGCATTTTGTTCATATTTGTGTAACATCACTTCAATTTTTTATAAATAGAGAACTACTAGGAAAAATCTGCTCCGATTCCCTGCTCTCCTTGGCCTACGTTGCTTCTATTCAGAAAATAAAAATTAAAGCAATGAAGCTAAACGTACTAGCATCACAATTTGGGGCAGAGGAGCTTTTTGTTCCTAGAGTAATAAGAGCAAACATTTACACAGAGTGTGCCATAAATTTGAGGCTGTCAACCCGGGTTAATTAATAATAATAATAATTATTATTACTGTGGTATTTGTTAAGTGCTTACTATGTGCCACATACTGTACTAAGTGTTGGGGTAGATTAGGTTGGACACATTCCCTGCCCCACATAAAGGTCACAATCTTAATCCCCATTTTCCAGACGAGGTAACTGAGGCCTGGAGTAGTGAAGTGATTTGCCCAAGTTTATACAGTAGACAAGTGGCAGAGCTGGGATTAGCAGCCAGGTCCTTCTGACTCCCACGTCCGTGCTCTATCCACTATAAGCCAACTACAGATGGTCTCCTCTCCCATCTTGCAAAAGCATATTCAAAATGCCTGTGTTTTGAAGGGGCCAATAATGGCTGATTTTTTTCATAGTATTTGTTATGCACTTACTATATGCCAGGCACTGTATTAATGCTGGGATAGATAAAAGCTAATTAGGTTGGAGGCAGTCCATGTTCCACATGGGGCTCAGTTTTCATCCCTGTTTTACAGATGAGAGTACTGAGGCCCAGAAAAGAGAAGTGACTTGCCCAAGGTCACACAACAGACAAGTGGCAGAGCCAGGATTAGAACCCAGGTCTTCCTGACTCTCAGGCCCATGCTCTATCCACTAGGCCTTGCTGTTTCTCTGTTTTAGGACAAAGTTAATTTGATAATAATAATAATTGCGGTTTTTGTTAAGCTCTATGTACCAAACACTACACTAAGCATTGGTTTAGATACAGGATAAGTTGATTGGACAGAGTCCTTGTTCCCACCGGGCTCATAGTCTAAGAGGGAGGGAGAACAGGTATTGAATCCCTATTGGCCAGATGAGGGAACTGAGGCACAGAGAATTCAAGTGACTTGCCCAAGGTCACACAACAGGTGAGTGGCAGAGGGAGGATTGGAACTGAAGATGCCTATGCTCTTTCCACTGGGCTACAATGACTTGCTGAAACTCCTGAACATTGTTTTTAAGACACTCAGTCACTTCTGCCCTCACCCCCCCGCCAATACTGTCCTTGCTCGTCAGTGGTTTACAAAATGGGTTAGGCCACAGTGGTGTCTCTTCTAGCTTATGTCTCAGAGATGTTCTGTTCCACGACCACAGACTGCACCCACTATTTCTTGTCTTGTCTTATGCTATTGAGTCGTCTCCAAACCATAGCGACACCATGGACACATCTCTCCCAGAACACCCCACCTCCACCTGCAATCGTTCTGGTAGTGGATCCGTATTTTTCTTGGTAAAAATACAGAAGTGGTTTACCAGTGCCTCCTTCAGTGCAGTAAACTTGAGTCTCCGCCCTCGACTCTCTCCCGTGCCACTGCTGCCCAACACAGGTGAGTTTTGACGTGTAACAGATTGCCTTCCTCTCTCTAGGCACTGCCCAAGCTAGGAATGGAGTGAATATGCCTCTGCTTGACTCTCCCTCCCATAGTTGAGACTGGTGGAGTACTGGAAACTCTCCAAGTGCGATCTTGAGAGAGGCCACTATCCCTAGCCAACCATTTTACAGTTCCTGCTTCTGAGCTCTCAGGGACTAGGCTGAAGGGTGTGGAATACCCTAATACTGGAAAAAAAACCCACCCCAACTCAAATGCATGTCTGGATGACGGGAAGACAAACCTTTCCCCTCTCCTCCCAAAAGGCGAAAGGCAAAATGGGCAAAAATCATTTCCTGTTATGTAATAGTCATGATATTTATTGAGTGCTTACTTTATGCAGAGGACTGTACTAAGTGCTTTGGACAGTACATATAATAATAAAAATTGTGGTATTTGTTAAGCATTTACTGTGTACCAGGCACTGTACTAAATGCTGGAGTGGATACAAACAAATCAGGTGGGACACAGTTCCTGTCCCATGTGGGGCTCACAGACTCAATCCCCACTTTACAGAGGAGGTAACTGGAGCACAGAGAAGTGAAATGACTTGCCAAAGGTCACACAGCAGACAAGTGGCAGATCCAGAATTAAAACCCACAACCTTCGGACCCCCAGGCTCTATCAACAATACCACGCTGATGTGACCTCTGCCCTCCTAGAATTTGCAGTCTAACTGGGGAGACAGACTTTGAAATAAATGAGTTAAGGGAAATAACTGAGAATAAGGATATGTCCATAAGTGCTGTGGGAATGGGGGGAGTTCCAGAGTGCTTGGGGGTGAGAATAAGTGCATGGGAGAGGCAGTAGGAAGGGAGAATAGGGTGTATAAATGGATATTGCGTTAGAAAGACCTTTTGAATTGGCATTCATCTTATCAAACCTTCTAACCTAGCTTGCATTGTGAATTCACAATATTTTTCCACTGATGATTTTCAACAAGCCAACCAGTCTATATCCAATTTTATCATTTCAATTAATGAATTGTGAGATGTACACTGGTGTCATTTTACTCAAACAACTCTGTGCAGACATCACTCGTCTTCCAGGAATCAAAATATTTTAAAGGCATTCCTCTGGGCTTTCCCCTCCAAAAGCTTAATACTTTCTGAATGGCTTAACACAGTGCTCTGCATAGGAGAAGTGATACTAATAATGCTAGTATTCATTAAACGCTTAGAATGCATCAAGTACTGTTCTAAGCACTGAGGTTTTGTCTTGTTTTTTGCCACTGAGTCATCTTTGACCAGTAGCAATGATACGAACACATCTCTCCCAGAACACCCCACCTCCATCAGCAATTGTTCTGGTTGTGTATCCATAGAGTTTTCTTGGTAAAAAAAAAATATGGAAGCAGTTTACCATTGTCTCCTTCCTTGCAGTAAATTTGAGTCTTCGCCTTTGATTCCCATGCCGATGCTGCCCAGCACAGGTGAGTTTTGACTTGTAGCAAATTGTCTTCCACTCCCTAGCCACTGCCCAAGCTAGGAATGGAATGGGCATACCTCTGCCGGACTCTCCCTCTTATAGTCGAGACTGGTAGAGTGCTGGGAACTCTCCAGGTGTGACCCTGAGAGGGGAAGCACTGGGATAGATAGAAGTTAGTCCGGATGGACACAGTCCATGTGCCACATGGAGGTCCCAATCTAAGGAGGAGGGAGACTTGGTATTGAATCCTCATTTTTCCAGATGAGCAGATTGAGGCACAGAGAAGTTACGTGACTTGCCCAAGGTCACACAGCAGACAGAGGTGGAGCCAGGATTAGAATCCAGATCTTCTGACTGCCAGGCCCATGTTCTTTCCATTAGACCATACTGTTTCTTGATAAATCCTACTGATTGATTGGTTTTCCTGCATTTCTTTCCTCTGCCTGCTGAAGTCACTGCCTTCCTAGCTTTGCAGTGAAAGATGGACACTAGATTGTAAACTCCTGGTGGGGAGGGCTCATGTCTATCAACTGTATTATGCTCTCCCAAGACCTTACTATGGTACTCTGCACATAGCAAGTGCTCAATAAATACCATCGATCGATCAATTTGCTGGACAGAGTGCTTTTCTCAGGCACACCAAATGGATGGGGGGGTTCAACTTCCATGTCAAGAGGCTGTCCCAGCGTGGCAGGGGAGGGCAGGTTGCCTCCTTTCTCCCTTTACAGAGTGGGCTTAGAAAGACTGATAAACCAAAGCAATCTGGACCTGAAATATCCCTTCACCTCCACGACGAACAGAAACACCTTACCACTGGCTTTAAAGTACTCAATTGCCTTGCCCCCTGCTATCTTACCTCGCTGATTTCCTACTACAACCTCACATTTTGCTCCTCTAATGCCAACCTACTTGGTCTCATCTATCTCACTGCCAGTCCCTTGTCCATGTCCTGCCTGTGACCTGAAGTCCCTCCATTTTTATGTCCAACAGATGATCACTCTCTCCGACTTCAAAGCCTTATTAAAATCACATCTTCTCCAAGAGATCTTTCACAAATAAGCCCTCATTTCCTCTACTCCCTCTTCCTTCTGTGTCACCCTTTGCTCTTGGATTTGTACCCTTTCTTCACCCACCCTCAACCCCACAGCTCTTACGTACATATCCGTAATTTATTTTAGTGTCTGTCTTCCCCACTAGACTGTAAGCTCTTTGTGAACAGGGAACATGTCGACCAACTTGGTTATATTGTACTCTCCAAAGCTCCTCGTACAGTGCTCGTCACAGAGTAAGTCCTCAGTAAATATGATTGATTGATTTGCTGTATTTTACTTGAGCCTCAGGAGTTTCAGGCACTGCAGTGGTAGGATTAGATCCTAGCTCCCCACACTCACAGTCCAGGCTTTACCCAGCAGACTTTTTTTAAAATGTTGTTTGTTAAGCGCTTACTATGTGCCAGACACTGTACTAAGCGCTAGAGTAGGTACAGGTTAATCAGATGGGACACAGTCCATGTCCCATATGGGGTTCACAGTCTTAATCCCCATTTTACGGATGAGGTAGCTGAGGCCCAGAGAAGTGAAGCGCCCTGCCCAAGGTCACACAGCAGACCAGTGGTGGAACTGGGAATAAAACTCAGAGCCTTCTGACTTCCAGGCCTGTGCCATTTCCACTAGACCAGACTTCTCTCATTTTCAGTGAGGAGTCTTACCTTTTAACATTTTGTTGTTGGTTGAAAGTCAGGACAGTTTTTGTTGTTATGATACAAAGGGTACTGGAGCAAGATTATATCTGTCACAGATGAAAACACTCTATTTATGTGACATAGTAATCTATTCATTGGTTTATGGACCCAAAATTCTCCAGGGGGAGTCACAAATCCATATAATGTTTCCATGTGCCAGATTTTTCATTTGGATCTCTGATTTAGTTGACAGAAGTGTAAAAATCACACAGCGCTAAAGGATTCCACAGTCAATGGCCAGCTGAGAATATTGCAGAATGCAAAGTATTTCAGCTATGATTCCCTGAAATGCACTCTCCAAATCTTTTCTCTTCAAATCTTATTCTGTGACTTAACGTTATTTGATGCCGATTCATCTGGTTATTTATCTGCCCTCATTGCAAGGCCCTCCTCTTGGCAAATCTGGCCCTTCCGAACACTAACGGCGAATCTAGATCACATGAAGATCTAGTCATTTTAGAGACATGAAAGAGATCAAGGGCTGTGTTCAACTTCTCAAGATGTAAAGATAAAAAACATGTTTTGGAGACCTCATGTTTGAATCCAATGAGTCAGGGCATATTTGGAGGGCAGACCACATGTCTTTCATTTCTGCTCTATATTCCCAAGTACTTGGTTCAGTCCTCTGCTTTCTGGATGCATATAATAAATGGTGATGAGGATAAGCAACATGATCTAGTGGAAAGAGCACAGGCTAGGACCTGGGTTCTAATTCCACTTCCTCACTTGTCTGCTGTGTGACCTTGGGCAAGTCACTTCACCTTTCTGGGGCTCAGCTACCTCATCTGCAAAATGGGAACTGAGACTGAGAGCCCTATTTGGGTCAGAAACAGTGTCCAACATGATTTTCTGTAATCTACCCCAGCACTTCGGCTGTGTGACTGTGGGCAAGTCACTTAACTTCTCTGTGCCTCAGTTCCCTCATCTGTAAAATGGGGATTAAGACTGTGAGCCCCACGTGGGACAACCTGATTCCCCTATGTCTACCCCAGCGCTTAGAACAGTGCTCGGCACATAGTAAGCGCTTAACAAATACCAACATTATTATTATTATTATCACTTAGTACAGTGCCTGGAACATAGTAAGCACTTAAATAGCATATCTAAAAAAACACAAAGTATTAATCAATCAATCAATGATATTTACTGAACACTTATTGTATGAAGAGCACTATATTAAGTGTGTGGGAGACACAGTGGGTAAGAGTAAGAGCCTACGTACAAAGGGTAACATCTCAATCAGTCGATCAATTGATCAATAGTATTTATTAGTGTTTATACAGGGCTGTCAGTCAGTTGTATTTATTAAATGCTTACTATATGCCAAGCACTGTACTAAGTGCTTGGGAGAGTGCACTGCAACAGAGTTTGTAGACACATTCCCTGCCCACAACAATCTTACAGTCTAAAGGACAAGCATACAGTCTAGAATAAGCAATCCCTTGAATAACAGCTGAATAAACAGGAATATGCATGAGTGCTGAGGTGGTTAATGGGTCAGCATGTCCAAAAAGGTAGGAGGTTGGTTAGGACCAATTCTGTTAACAGGAGCGAGGTAACGTCCAACCCCAAGCCTTACCAAAACAGTGTTTTGGAGCTAAAACTGCATTTGTTACTGATGAATTATTACTCTCCCCCTCTACACTGTAAACTTGTTGTGGGCCGGGAATATGTCTAATAATAATAATTATATTTGCTAAGTGCTTCCTATGTGTCAAGCCCTGTACTAAGGTCTGGGATAGATAGAAGACAACCAGGTCCCACAAGGGGCTCACAGTTTAAGAAGGAAGGAGAACAGGTGTTGAATCTCTATTTTCTAGAGGAGGGAACGGAGGCACAGAGAAGTTAAGTGACTTGTCAAATCACACAGCAGACAAGTGGAAGAGATGGGATTAGAATCCAGGCCCTCTCATTCCCAAGCCCGGAATCTTTCCACTAGGTCACACTACATCGCTACAAAACAACTCTGCAGTAGTGTGCTATCCCAGGCTCTTAGTACAGTGTTCTGTACATACATGGTAAGGGCTCAATAAATACGATCGATCGGTTGATAGAATTGGAGTCCCTGTGGGAACATTTGCAACTGTTTCCTCCCTTTTTCTACATGAATGTGGTGAGATTTTCATGATCCCTTGACACTCCTCCCCACCCACTGTATGTAGTATTGATTTATTTTCTTCTTGCCGTAATAGGCAGAAAGCCCTCGGTGGAGGTGAGGTGCTACTAGAGAAGCAGCGTGGCTCAGTGGAAAGAGCCCGGGCTTTGGAGTCAGAGGTCATGGGTTTGAATCCCAGCTCTGCCACTTGTCAGCTGTGTGATTGTGGGCAAGTCGCTTCACTTCTCTGTGCCTCAGTTACTTCATCTGTAAAATGGGGATTAACTGTGAGCCTCATGTGGGACAACCTGATATCCCTGTATCTACCCCAGCAGTTACAACAGTGCTCTGCACACAGTAAGCGCTTAACAAATACCAACATTATTACTAGAGAAGCAGTGAAAAGAGCATGGGCTAGAGAGTAAGAGGACCTGAGTTCTAATCCTGGCTCCACCACTTATCTTCTATGTGACCTTGGGCAAATCACTTAACATCTCTGTGCTTCGGTTGCCTCATCTGTACAATGGGGATTAAGACTATGAGCCCCATGTGAGACAGAGACCGTGTCCAACCTGATTTACTTGTATCTACCCCAGCACTTAGTATAGTGCCTGGCACAGACTAAGCACTTAAATACCACAATTATTATTTATATGTCCTTTGCAGTGAGGTGTGATGAAACTGACAGCAAAAGCCTATTATTTACAGGGGTATAGCTGATAAAGCCCAGGTGCAGCTGACACTTCATTCTCCACTGACTGCTAGCACAGTCAACCCTTTGCCACCAGGATGTGTGGCCACTTGAACTGGTGGCCCTGTTTCCACGTCTGCCCCACTGAGCTCCATCCATTAGCGCCACCCCATTCTTCCCGCTCCCAGGACGTGAGTATTTTCTCTCCTTGTCTATTCCACTGAGGACGCCAAGGTGGAGGAAAGGGAGGTGCTACCCAGGGTGGCATTTCAGTGCAGCACTTATCTCTGGGCTGCGTGATAAGTGCCTCATTTAACCGTGAAACATGCCCGTAGGTAAAAGAATGCTTCAGCCTAAGTGGAGTTTTCTCTCTGGCTGAGTGGAGCGAAGCCCCTGCTGAATTGCAGTGAAGCAATTTTGGCCTTTTATTCCACTTGAGCCTAGAGACTTCCACGAAACTTCACAGAAGGGAACGCTGAAGCCGTGTTCTTTATGTAAGCACAAGGCGAGAACCAGCACTCCTTACACTCCTCGTTTCTTCCCTTCCCTTTGCTGGAGTTTATTTTCCTCTTACATTATACAGGGGAAATTAAAAACTGTTTAGTAAGCTCATTATGGACAAGGAACCTGTCTACTAATTTGATTATAATGTACTCTTCCAAGCTCTGTACACAGTAAGCGCTCAGTAAATACGATTGAATGAATGAATGCTCTGCACATAGTAAGCACTCCATAAATACTGTTGATTGATTGATGTCTCCAACAGGTCTAAACTCCTTGGTGGAAGAGTTTGAAGCCAATGTAAATAAATGAATAATCACGGAGAAGGGACAGTGCGATTCCCATTTAGGCTTGTTATATCATTATATAGTTATATAGTTTGTTGCAATTCAAGGTGATGAATATTTTACTCTCTGAATTATCTGCATGTTCTCATGACCCAAGGAGGGCCTGCAGGAATCACCAGCCAAATCTGGTTCTTAAGTCTTGAGAAATTGAAGTTTGACAGATGCAGAAAGATCCTTCTTTCTTTTTGGAGCAGTGACAAGTGTCTTGAGGGATGAGCCCAGAAAACTCTCAACAAAAAGGCCACTCGCTCTGGAAAAAAGATGTGCAGGATTACCTAAAAACTCTGTCTCGTTCCCTAGCCTCTGATTAACTACAATACTTCCTTCTTTTCCTTGCCCGTACTTGAAGAATATTTGAAACCAGATTAAGAATCACAGCAGATTGTTCGTGTGTTATGCAGGTAAATTGCCTCCCGGAGACAGAGCCCTGTGGGGTGAGGTGAAGTGAGGTGAGGAGTGGTGAGGTGAGGAGTGGTAAGTACGTTCACTAATGGCGTTGGGGGAGAGATGAGTGGGATCTGTGATGTGTGAGGAATGAGGTAAGGGGTAGGTCTTCCAACATACATTCCCTTTCCACTCCAGCCGTCACTCACGCTCGGCCTTTCCTGGTTCCACCCTCAATTTCCACAGCCCTCCTCACCTCTCAATTTGTGGGACACCGCAAGCTTCTCTGGTTTAAGATAGCTGTCTACAGGGAAGGGGACCTGTCGGAGTCTATGTGGGAGGCCTCAGGAGAACATGTAATGCTGCCTTAAACCCCAGGCACCAAGCTGCCAAACCTAAGCCAGGGAATGGACACACCCTTCCACCGACTGAGGGCCAGCTCCGGCGGTCTGGGCCCGAGGCAACGATTGGGCAACCCCAGACTATCAAACGGAGGCTTTCAGGTATAACTAATGGCGAGGCACGACGCAAATTTGCTGCTAGAAATGGAACTTGATTCATCGAATGGCTCCGGGGAGGTTTCGCCTCCAGTATTTGGGATTCTGATCTCACGGATGGGAAGGAGATAATTCCCAGGCAATGCAGAGGCAGGGAAAAGGAGGAGCCCTTTCCCGTAGGGGAAAGGAGGTCGGTTTAGGAGGAGTGGAAAGGATGATCACTAATGGCATTGGGGGAGAGATGAATGGGATCTGTGATGTGTGAGGAATGAGGTAAGGGGTAAGAGGTAAGGTAAAGAGTAGCTCTTCCAACATACATTCCCTTTCCTCTCCAGCCTAAAGGAGGTCAGTTTAGGCCATCTGTTTCATCTGAATAAAAGTGGAAAAACAATAACTGATCACTTCATATCTGCTCCGGGGCTTAGTACAGTGATTGAAACGTAACAGACACCCCATTGATGATTATTAGCAGGGATTTAAAAATGAAGCCCTCCAAGCCTGGGCGTAGCTTGCTCCGTCCAGCAGACTGAGCCAGGTCTCATGGCACCAAGCCACTGGGCCGAGCTTTTAGAGGTAGGCTTCTAGAACTAGAGACTCAGGGTGATCTCCCTGCCTTTCAACAGCTTCTCAAGGGCCTCGACTCTGTGAGGGATAGAACGCAACAGGGGAGCAAGAGAGGGGAAGGTGTCTTTCCACTTGCTGGATCTGTCAAAGTCGACGTAAATCGGCCCAGTCATTACCATCAGTTGACTAGGTAAGTCGGTAGAAATGTTTTCCTTTTACTCCACCCGCCCCCTTCCTTAGCCATTTGACCTGGTGCCCCCATTCCCATGCCCCATGATCCCCATTCTTTAAAGTTCTCTCCCCGTGAGAAGCGTGAGACCTTACACTCCATCCCCCGGCCCCAACTCCATGCCTCCATACCCTGAATTCACTCCCATTGGAGACAGCGTGGCCTAGTGGGAAGATCACGGATCTGGGAGTCGGAAGATCTGGGTTCTAATCCTAACTTTGTCATTGGTCTGCTGGGTGACCATGTGCAAATCACCTAACCTGGCTTCCACTGTTCAAGTTCTGTCATTGTTCTGCTGTGTGACCTTCGGCAAATAATAACATTTATGGTATTTATTAAGTGTGTACTATGTGCCGAGCACAATTTCTAAGCACTGGGGTAGATAATCATGTTGGTACAGTCCCTGTCCCGTATAGGGCTCACAGTATAGGTAGGAGGGAATCCCCATTTTACAGATGAGGAAACTGAGGCACAGGGAAGATGAGACTTGCCCAAGGTCACACAGCAGACAAGTGGGGCACCTGGAATTAAAACTAGTTCCTTCCAGGCCTGTGCTCTTTCCCCTAGGTCATGTTGCTTCTCAAGTCACTTTACCTCTCAATGCCACTCAGTTTACTCATCTGCAAAATGCAGATGATCATACCTGGCTTTTCCTATCTCACAGGGATGTAGTAAGAACAAAAATGAGATAAGTAATGATGACATTTATTAAGTATTCTATATGTGCCAAGCACTGTACCAAGCACTCATAAAGATCCAGGACAATTGGATCACACATTGTCCTTTTCCCACATGAAGCAAAGAGTCTTAGGGGGAGGGAGAACAGTTATTGGTTCCCCATTTTACAGAGGAGAAAATTGAGGCACAGAGAAATTGTGATTTGGTCAATATCATGCAACAGGCAAGGAAGCAGAGCTGTGATTAGAACCCAGGTCTCCTGATTAGGAACAAGCTGTGGCCTTGTAGAAAGAGCACAAGCCTGGGAATCAGGGGACCTGAGTTCTAATCCTGGTTCAACCAATTATCTGCTTTATGACCTTGGGCAAGTCACTTAACTTCTCAGTGCCTCAGTTACCTCATCTATAAATGAGGGTTAAGACTGAGCCCCATGTGGGACGTGGACTGTGTACAACCTGATAATCTTGTATCTACCCCAGCACTTAGTAGAGGGTCTGGGGCATAGTATGTTCTTAACAAATACCATTAAAATAAAAAGAAACATCCCCCCGACCCACCCCAGTCCTGTGCCCTCTCCACTAGGCCTAGGTGTTTTGGTGAAAGTGCTTTGGGAATAAAACCACTAAATAAAATCATAGAGTGATTTTTTTAAGCTTGTTTGCCACCCAGTAGTATTTGAGCTGGGTTGCAGGGGGCACCTTGATTTACTGAGGTAATAATAATTTAATTTTGGTATTTGTTAAGTGCTTACTATGTGCCAAGCACTGTTCTAAGTGTTGAGTAGATACAAGGTAATTAGGTTGTCCCATGTGGGGCTCACAGTCTTAATCCCGATCCTCCCGGGGGGTAGGAGATGATCAGACCTCACATTCCAAGCGCTTAGTACAATGCTCTGCACATAGTAAGCTCTCAATAAATACTATTGAATGAATAAGAAGACGGAAAACTGATGCCTGGTTTGCCTATCTCTCTGCTTACTGATGCTTGAGCTTGCATTTTTATATATAATTTTATTCCTGTGGTAGTAGTACAAGAATTATTTATGGGGGGGGGAAGGGTATTACCACTTAAGAGTCACAAATGAGCAAGCGTTATTTAGAAAGTAGAAAAGAGGTCTCAGAACTGCAAAATCATATTAGATGGTACAAAATAGAAAAACAAAGGATCAAGCCAGGTGCAGGAAAATGAAATTTAGAGGATTGGCCATCAGGCATTATGACTGCACTTAGAGGTTAAATGCATGTGAAGCAAAACGTTCATGTCAAATGATATTTTCCTGCTGTAGAACATTACACTTGCTTTTCATTCACACATGCTCATGCTTACTCTCAGCCCTCATTCTATAGTAAATAATAATAGTCATAATCTCCATAATGTGGAAATGGGTGACATCAGACCTTACTGGATGGCTCCTTAAAGCTAAATTCTGGGGCATCGGAGTAGAAATGAGGAAGGGAAGAACCTGGGCAAGACATCTTTTTCCAAATAGGTAAATTATCAAGTTTGTAACTGCAAAGATTTGCCTATCAATCACCTAGTTATGGTAGATGACACCAGTTTTCAGCTCTCATTCCCCCTGGAGCAGAGCACCAGCACATGCAAAGGTATTTAGATTATACTGCTCCTTTTGGCTAATTTCAGTAGTGTTCTCTAGTTTTTGATTTTAAAAAAGTGTGCAAGCATATATCATGTCTCCCTGAGTAAAATGAGTGTTTTTCCTTGCATAGATTGAAGGTTCTTTAAACATGAGCGAGTGTTAAATCAGACATTGCCCTTCTTGGAGACACTGTTGCTAGTTTGTCAGTTTGAGTGTTGGAACTTGATTTATCTCTAGCTGAAGTTAAGACTGTATTAAAATTCCCATTTAAGTATGTAAAGCTCCACATAGACCCAAACAGTAAGTTATTCATCGTCAATTGACGAGCAGTTGCGTTCTCATTGGAAGGATACACACTGGAGATGGACAGAAATTTGTTTCTCCGCAGGATGATTTGAAAAGTAGAGAAACAAACTTGCCTATATTTTACTCTGAAAAATTAACGGTGATATATAAGGGGATAAAATACAGCTTTTACAATTTTGATAATGCCTTCTCTCCTTTTTTAAGAGCACATAAAGAAACCAGTGGAATTGTGGATTCTAGTATTGATCAGGTTAGGGATGGTATCGAGCCATTGGTGAATTAATTAGAACTATCTCAGTTCATTATTTGGTTATCTCAAGTTCTTTTTTTTCCTTTTTAGGAGTGCATCACATTGAGAATAGATAATTATCCATAAATTTATGATAATTAACTGAGATTCAGTCAGAGATACTTGGGAAATAGATGGCTAAATGATTTTCCCCTCTGCCATGGTTTTTTTAGTTAATTTATGCCTTTCATTTATTTTAAAATATGAGCATCACTGAATAGTTGTTTAGAAATTTCCTAAGTATGAAACTTTATTTTATTTTTGAAGAGTAAAATAGTCTGTCCCAATCATTCATAGGTTGTTTTTATTTGTTTACAGTTTTGCTTTTATGCATCCAACCTCAGTGTGTAGCAATTTACAGTCCACACATCACAATCCCTTGTTTTTCTGTGTCATTTTTATACCCTAGAAACACTAGTTTACCCTAGTTTTTTGCAGCCTCAGTTTTCCCAAATCTATTGCTTAGCTCAAGATCTTACTCAAAACCAGTTCCCCGCATCATGCTGTGTGCCAAGAATATTTATTTCACCATCCACTCACTTATTCTTTCATTCATTCATTCAATTGCATTTATGTATTTATTGAGTGCTTACTGTGTGCAGAACACTGTACTAAGCACTTGGGAGAGTATAATACAACTTCCAGTTACCAGTGATTTATTGTAGGATTGTAGGTATACACTGGCCCATAACCTTGGTCTTTTCAGAGTAAATGTCACTCTATATAGTTTGCATAATCATCTTCATGTACTGCCCACAGCGGGTAGTCAATAAATACTCCCACTGCTGCAGATGATAATAAAGACTCAGTTCAACTACAACTCAACTGATGTAAAGTGGTTTTACATGGGGTTTATTTTAAATGGCACATCTTATGATATTTTCCACTTATAATGGTGCTAATGAAGCATGGATGATTTCCTGTTTTACAGCTATGGAAACTGGGACATAAATTAAGGAACTGTGTTAGGTCACACTGTATTCTTGACAAAACAAGGAATACATTAGGTTCTACTCTTAGGCTATCTTGTCTCTCTCAAGCCGACTGTCACCATTCAGGTCAAACAATGAGACTCAGGAATGGAAGACAAGAGGAATGACCTACTGGGGAGAAAGAAACTGAGTTGGGTGTGTCATGGAAATAAACCCCTTGTGTCTCCCCGTCTCTCCTTCCAGCTTCTCTTAAGGCTTGAATTCAAGTCTTGCAGAAAATGCAGTTTAGCTAAAAAGGAACAAGATGAAGGCAGCAAAGATCAAGCTTCAGGAGGCCAAAAACACAGTAATTTCACCCTTACAGCTAGGATCTGGCAACAGAGAGCAGCGGCTTTTTTTAATGAGATGATCTGTGGGGTGCTTATCTCCAGGCCACTAGGGTCCATTGGATTAATGATCTCTTCCAGTGCACTAAATGGCTACCCTGTGGTCTTGTCTTGTCTTATGCTGTCAAGTCATCTCTGATCCATAGCGACTCCATGGACACAACTCTACCAGAATGCCCCACGCTCTATCTGCAATCGTTCTGGTAGTGATTCCATGGAGTTTCCTTGGTAAAATTACAGAAGTGGTTTTTCCATTGTCTCTTTAGGCGCAGTCAACTTGAGTCTCCACCCTCAGCTCTCTCCCATGCTGCTGCTGCCCAGCACAGGTGAGTTTTGAATTGTAGCAGATGGCCTTCTACTCGCTAGCCACTGCCCAACCTAGCAAAGCAATGGGTAGGCCTCTGCTTGACTTTTCCTCCTGTAGCCAAGACTGGTAGAGTATTGGAAACTCTCCAGGTGCAATCCTAAGAGGGGCCTTCTGGCCTAGAAGAGTTAATATGAGCATATTTCTTTTCTTTTCTTCTTCTTTCACCTTAACAAAGGGAGTAGTTTACTCCTCCCAGAGAAGATACTTAGGAAAGTGGAAAAAGAAACAATTAGAAGGTCTTCTAAAATGAAAAAGTCTTTAATTAGATGGACATAAAAACTGATACTCCTTTATACACCAATCAAAAGAGCTACTTTTATACATGCAGAATATCTAGAGTTAGAACATCAGAAGCAGTGTGGCTTTGTGGATGGAGCACCGGCCTGGGAGTCAGAAGGACCTGGGCTCTCATCTCAGCTCTGCCATTTGTCTGCTAAGTGACTTTGGGCAAGTCACTTCACTTCTCTGTACCTCATTTACCTCAGGTGTAAAATGGGGTTTAAGGGTAATAAGCCCAATGTGGGACATGGACTATGTCCAACCCAAAAAACTTGTATCCATCCCAGTGCTTAGAACAGTGTCTGGCACATAGTAAGTGCTTAACAAATGCCATAAAAAATGAACTTTACGGAGGCCTTAAGGGATTAAAATGAGATAGTGAGAAAGAACCCACTCATTAAAATCACATCTCCTCCGAGAGGTCTTCCCTGACTAAGCCCTCATTATGCCTACTCCTTGTTATGTCTTTGTCACCTATACCCTTGAATCTGTACCCTTTAATAATGTTGGTTAAGCAATTACTATATGCAGAGCACTGTTCCTAAGCGCTGGGGTAGATACAGGGTAATCAGATTGCTCCACGTGAGGCTCACAGTCTTAATCCCCATTTTACAGATGAGGGAACTGAGGCCCAGAGAAGTTAAGTGACTTGCCCACAGTCACACAGCAGAGAAGTGGCAGAGCTGGGATTCAAACCCATGACCTCTGACTCCCAAGCCCGGGCTCTTTCCACTGAGCCACACTGCACTTCACTCTCAGTTCCACAGCATTTAAGAATATATCTATAGTTTATTTTAATGTCTGTCTCCCCCTCTAGACTTTAAGTTCTTTGTAGATGGACAAAAACAAGACAACTTAATCACAATAAATAGAATCAAGGGGATGTACACCTCATTAACAAAATAAATAGGGTATTAAAAATATATACAAATGAGCACAGTGCTGAAGGGAGGTGAAGGGGGAGCAGAGAAGGAGCAGAGGGAGAAGAGGGAAAAGGGGAAGCTCAGTCTGGGAAGGCCTCTTGGAGGAGGAGAGCTCTCAATAGGGCCTTGAAGAAGGGAAGAGAGTTAGTTTGGCGGAGGTGAGGAGGGAGGGCATTCCAAAACAGCGGTAGGAGGTGGGGCAGGAGTCTACAGTGGGATAGGTGTGAACGGGATGGTGAGGAGGTGAGCGGCAGAGGAGCGGAGCGTGCGGGGTGGGCATTAGAAAGAAAGAAGGGAGGAGAGGAAGGAGGGGGCAAGGTGATGGAGAGCCTTGAAGTCCAGAGTGAGAAGTTTTTGTTTCATGCGGAGGTTGATAGGCAACCACTGGAGGATTTTAAGGAGGAGAGTGACATGCCCAGAGCGTTTCTGCAGGAAGATGATCTGGGCAGCAGAATGAAGAATAGACTGGAGCGGGGAGAAACAGGAGGAAGGGAGATCAGAGAGAAGGCTGACACAATAATCCAGTCGGGATATTATGAGAGCTTGTACCAGTAAGATAGCACTTTGGATGCAGAGGAAAAGGCAGATATTGGTGATATTGTAAAGGTAGAGAGAATTCTAGGCAGGAGGGAAGGTGACAGATAGATGAGATTGAGGCACAATAAGTAGGTTAGTGATCAAGGAGTAAAGTGTTTGGGTTGGGTTGCAGTGGGAGAGAGATGAGGATAAGTAGAGGGGAGAGAGCTGACTGAGTATTTAAAGCCTATGGTGAGAAGGAGTGTCTGCTTGATGGGGGTGGATGGCCAACAAATTCAGATTCAATAAAGCCTCATTAATATGGTGATATTTACCCCGATCTGTAGTTTACCCAAACCATTATTAGTTTTCCTGCTCAAGAGTCTGCACTATTTCAAGATGTTTTGTGGGTGGTTTTTTTTTTTAAATCTCAGTATTTGTTAAGGGCTTTTTATTTGCCAAGCCCTGTGGCCGGGATTTCTTCCAAACCCCCCAGAAATTGCCCGCAGCTGAATTAAAACATGACATTCTGATGTGCCATGTTTGGCTGGGATTTTATACTTTTATAGCATTAGAATCCATTTAGTCCTGCTGTTGATCCAGGGGAAAGAACACTCCTCTTCTCAACAGAAGACCTGAGTTCTGAGTCCTAGTTCTGCCTGCTAGAGCTACACCATCAGTGGTGAAGGATTCTGAATGAAGTGCCACTTCGGTTGTTCCATAGGTAGGCGGGTCTAGCAGGAATCCTGAAAAATAGCAGGCTAACATGGACTGCAAAGACTGCAGGAGATACTAAGGTAACACCCTTCTGAGTCATGGCATGTTGGCCCAGCTTTGGCAAAAAATTGCCCCCAGTTAGGCCCTGCATGGGTCACGCATGTAAGAAACCTTCATGCAAACTTCACACTGTGCTACATCTGCCCGCCTACTCAACTCCTTCACCATTCCTGCCCTCAGACAGCTTCCAGTCTGCTGGAGGAAACAGACATAAAAGTAAATTACAGAAAGAGGAAGGAACAATATAAAGATATGTTCGTAAATGCCGTGGGGTAAGGGGTGCAATGAGCTTCAAAGTGCTTACGGGGTGTGGACTTAAGCACGTAGGTGACAGAAGGGAGGAGAAGCAGCATAGTCCTGGTGGATAAAGCATGGGCCTGGGAGTTAGAAGGACCTGGGTTCTAATCCTGTCTCTGCCACTTGTCCACTGTGTGTCCTTGGGCAAGTCACTTCACTTCTCTATTCCTCATTTGCTTCATCTGTTAAATGGGGTTTAAGATTGTATGTCCCATATGGGACAGGGACTGTGCCCAACTCGATTACTTTGTGTCTGGTGCCTAGTAAGTGCTTAACAAATACCATTTTTAAAAAAAGAGGAGGAGAGTGGGTTGAGGAGACGAGGGGTAAACTATAGGTGACGCAGAAGGGTGAGAGGAGAGATGAGAGATTAGTTAGGGAAGATTTTCTGGAGAAGATGTGGTTTTAATAGGGCTTTGATGATGGGGAGAATAGTGGCCCGTCAGATTTGAAGAGGAAGGGAATTCAAAGCAAGAGGAAGGATGTGAGCCGGGGTCAATAGCGAGAGAGATGAGATCTAGGGAAAAGAAGCAGGTTGATGTTAGAGGAGCAATGTGTGCAGGCTGAGGTGTATTGAGAGAGAACATGCCTGGCAGAGTCAGGAGATTATGAGTGCAACTGCACGAATTACTATCACAAAGAAGTGATATTGTTTCATTGACTTATTGATAGAGAAGTGATATATTGAGTGCAGCATTGCCTAGTGGATAGAGTATGCACCTCGGAGTCAGAAGGACCCACGTTCTAATCCCAGTTTCACCATTTGTCTGCTGTGTGACCTTGGGCGAATCGCTTCGCTTCTCTGCACCTCAGTTCCCTCATCTGTAAAATGAGGAATAAGACTGTGAGTCCCATGAGGTACATGGCCTGGGTCCAACTTGAATTCCTTGTGTCTGTCCCAGTGCTTAGAATGGTGCTAGGCACACAGTAAGCACTTAAGAAATAACATGGAAGAAAGAAAGGTGCAGAGCTGAAAATGAAGCTGGTGAATCAGTGATTTCCAGGTGGTACTAGGTGGACATTGCCCACAGTTTGTAAGTTTGGTGACAATAATAGTTGGGGTATTTGTTAAGCATTTACTATGTGCCAAGCAATGGGGCAAATACAATATATGTAGATGGGACACAGACCCTGTCCCACAAAGTGCTCACAGTCTGACTGGGGGAGAATAGGTATGGAATCCCATTTTGCAGATGAGGAAACTGAGGCACAGAGAATTAAGTGGCTTGACCAAGGTCATACAGAAGACAAATGGTAGAGTCAGGAATAGAACCCAGGTCCCTTGACTTCCAGGCGTGTGCTCTTTCCACTAGGCCATGCTGTAGGTTTGGGACATAGAATATGAGTAATAGGTGTCATCATACCAAAGCAGGGGGGAAAAGTTAAAGGGATTTTCTTGGAGTTGATTTTCATTTTCAATAGCTTGCTTTTGTTGGTTTCTAGCAAAATGAAAGGTTCTTAAAAATACAATTAGGTAACATTAATATGCTACCTAACATATTAACATTAACGATTTTTCGGATTGTTTTAGTGAATTTTAATAAGGTAAATCTTTACATTACCTAGAATTTTCAGCATATTTCATGCCTATAGTTGTTAAGAATAAAAATTCTAATTTCAAATGAAGAAAATTCATGACATGCATCTTGGGTTGCAGTTTAATCACTGTTCAGCCTGGAAAGTATTGACAGTTGTCCCGTGGAAGCTATTAAAGTTCCTGTCCAAGGTTAAATGAAATTGCAGTTTATCAGAGCAGCATTGAGAAAATAAGGAAATCTGTTCATGGCTCTTGATTAATGCCAAGCGTGATCAACACAAGGGGGTTCATTAAGCTATACATCATGTGGGTAATTTAACATGTCATTGTGCCTGCTGTCTGCTTTAACTCTCTACATAACACAGTGTTTCAAAGTTGAATCAGCTCTTCGGTACAAGTTCTGTATGGAGCTGATATTGCTTATGTTGATTTATCATGCTTTATTTTTACATCCATTCATTTTTTTTTAGGTACACTGTAGAAAGCATAAATTCCATCAAGCCATGTTTTGGAGTTGAGGGAATGCATTTGAAGTACTTGTATTTTAGGCAGTAGCTAAACTATACTGTAAAAGAAATCAGAACATGATTGTATTTTCCCAACTGCAATCAAACACAGATCTACAGTACTTATGTACACATCACTGTACACTGCCATTTCCCCTGTCTGTCATTGATTTTAATATCTGACACCACCATGAGATTGATAACCCCTTGAAGGTAGGAATCATACCTACCAACTCTATCATATTGTATTCCCTCAAGACGTTAGTACAGTACTTTGTACACAGTATATGCTTAATAAATACCATCAATAGATTGATTAAATCTTGGGATGGTGTGGGAAAACTTTCACATATGATCCCCATTTTGAGTACCTTTTTACTGGTGCCTCACTGCACAGGTTGTCTAATCCATTTCTTACTGGAGTGTCAGTTGGATATAATAAGAGATAAGTTTGCAAGCAGTATTTTCCTCATTCTTACATCTTTGCCACATATTAATTTTCCAAGTTAAATCAGTGGACATTAGGGTTTGTGTTTGCTTCAGTTTCTGGATTGAAGTATGAGGTATATTGTAAGCTCCCTCTAGACTGCAAGATCTTTCTAGGCAGGGAATGTGTCTGTTAATTCTGTTGTATGCTCTGCGCAATAAATACAATTAATTGATTGATTGGTCCAGATGGAAACTTTCTTATGGTATTTGTTAAGTGCTTACTATGTGCCAGGCACTGTACTAAGTACCAGAGTAGATACAAGATGATCAGGTTGGATACAGTCCATGTGCCACATGGGGTTCACAGCTTTAATCCCCATTTTACAGATGAGGTAACTGAGGCACAGAAAAGTAAAGTGATTTGCCCCAAGTCACAAAGCAGACAAATGGTGGAGCTAGGATTAGAACTCAGGTCATCTGTCTCCTAGACTTGTGCTCTTTCCAGTAGGCCATGCTACTGAGGGGTTGATCAACTAATAATCAAACAAAACATGATCCAAATATTTAATTTTTGAGGTATTAGTTCTCATATTGTAGAGGCAGAAAGATGTGCCCTGGAAATGAATTTTGTTATCAAAGAGTCAGTATGAGCTACAATAGATCAAATGTATTTATTGAGTACTTACTGTGTGTAAAGCATTATATTAAGAACTTGGGAGAGCCATAGATTGAATTAGAGACACAATCCCCTTCCTCAAAGCATTTACAGTCTAGCAGGAAAGATAGCTCCAGGGTTCACATTTGTATGTTTTATAGCATCTTTCATCTCATCTTAAATATTTCTAAGAAATAATAAATCTTTGCTTTGGAAAGGTTGGTGTCTTTGATACCTAAGGCTCTTGGAGCTCAATTTGTTGTTTGAAAATATTGTTACTACAAATTCTTTATAAAATGTATTTTGTTAGATTTGGTACAGTCAAAAACAGATGAAGCATTCAATTTATTAAGGAAACACAATTTTTCCATCTCAGACAATAATTGAGAATCAGGGTAGGTTCAACTGTACTATTTCATTTCCTTATTTTCTTTGGGAAATTCACTGTAATCATATGATATCACTTTTACTTAAAATTAGAGTCTCCCAATCATAGAAGATTGATGCAGTCTAGTAAGCCAAAGGTCAGACTCTCTCACTAATAAAGTCAATGGGAGTTGCTCAGGAAAATACATGGATGAGAAAATATAGCCAAATTGAATACAGTACTATTACTGAACTGTTACACGAAGTCAGCAAGTTCACTGCTGGTTAGTTCCCACCCAAGTACTGTAATTACCACTAGCAGAAGAAGCAGCACGGCCTAGTGGAAAGAGCATGGGCCTGGGAGTCAAAGTTCTTGTGTTCTAGCTCCAGATCCACCACTTGTCTGACCTTGGGCAAGTCACTTCACTTCTCTACATCTCAGTTGCCTCACCTGTAAAAGGGAATTAAGACTGTGAACTCCATTTGGGGCATGGACTGTATCCAACCTGGTTATCTTGTATCTTCTCCAGCATTTAGTACAGTGCCTGGCACATAGTGGATGCTCAACAAATGCCATAAAAAAGCAAAATACCCAATCTTTGCCCGCAATATTTAAGCAAGGAAGTTTTCACCACGTGTCTGTTTTTGCTTCCTTTTTTTTTCTTCTAGTCGTTGGTAGTGCCGCAGTTTATTTTACTTTTTTTTGCTGCTGCTATTTGTACTTGATGCTGGGCTTACAGCTGCTATTGCCAGTCATTTTCTCCTCTGCTGGCTGCTGAGGGCTATGGATTGGTAGCCAGAGGTTGGAGATTTCAGGCATCTAGGGGCCAATGGTTGGGTGAGTCCGTTCCTGAGCCAATTAGAGTACATGGAGCCAACCAGCCACAGGGTAACGGCTTCAGTTTTATTTTATACAAATAGATACAGAATACTGAATAGGATCCAAAATTTAGGCCTCACATATTTTACAGTGTGGAGAATGTATCTGCTTATAGTTGCATTGTACTCTACCAAATGCTTAGTACAATGCTCTGCACACAGTAAGGGTTTAATAAATACAATTGAATGAATGAATGACCTAGTGAGAAACAACATGGTCTAGTGAGAAGCAACGTGGCCTGGTGGAGCACGGGCTGGGGAGTCAGAAGGTTTTGAGTTCTAATCTCGGCTCTGCCTCTTGTCTGCCATGTGACCTCGGGCAAGTCACTTCACTTCTCTGCCTCAGTTACCTCATCTGTAAAATATGGATTAAGACTTTGAGCTCCAAGTGGGAAAGGTACTATGTCTAACCTGATTATCTTCTTTCTACCCCAGTGCTTACAACAGTGTCTGGCACATAGTAAGAGTTTTACAAATACCACAGTTATTATTATTATTATTATTATTATTATTATACAGTGTGGGAGTTATGGTATGCATATCATGAGGTCAGAATTCCTGATGCTTTGACGAGTCAGTGATGAACCAGAATTTTCAGTCTTTTCTCAGAATTTAAATGGGGCAACCTGAAACATAGCTCTAAAGCATCACATTAATAATAATTGTGGTGTTGAAGTGCTTACTATGTGTCAAACACTGTACTAGCCAATGGAGTAAGTACTATCAATCAGCCATATTTATTGAGCATTTACTGTGTGCAGAGCAGCATTGTATTAAGCACTTGGGAGAGAGTAATAGAACAGAGTTGGTAGACACATTCTCAGCCCACAAGGAACTTACAGTCTGGAAGGGGAGACAGACATTAATATAAATAAATAAATTATGGGTAAGCACTTACGTACTGTGGGGTTGAGGGTGGGTTGAATAAAGGGTACCAATCCAAGTGGAATAGCAATGCAGAAGGGAGTGGGAAAAGAGGAAATGAAGGCTTAGTTGGGGCAGGCTTTGAAGGCGGGGACAGTGATTGTCCAATATGAAGAGGGAGAAACTTCCAGGCCTGAGGCAGGATGTGGGTGAGCAGTTGGTGGTGAGATAGATGAGCTCGAGCTACACTGAGTAGGTTGACATTAGAGGAACAAAGGTATGCAGGCAGAGTTGTAGTAGGAAATCAGAGAGGTGTGGTAGGAGGGGGAAAGGTGATTGAGTGCATGAAAGCCGATGATAAGGAGTTTCTCTTTGATGTGGAGTTGGATGGATGGGTGAGTGGGGAAACATGAAATGAAGGTACAAAATAATCAGGTCGGACAAGTCATTGTCATAGGAAGAAGGAGTTTTGAATTCCGTGTTAAAGATGATGTAACTGAGGCACAGATAAATTTGTTAACTTGCCTAATGTCGCCCAGCAGCATAGTAGCAGGGCCAGGGTTAGAATGCAGGTCTTCTGACTCCAAGACCCATGCTCTTTCCACCAGGCCATGTTGCTTCTCACATATTTTAAAGCATGAAAAAGCTTTAATCAAGAGTCTTTCAGGCAGACAATACACAGATGAATGAAATGCACTCATTTTTGATGTGAAAATCTTCTATGTTGGGATGACTAGTTGTTTGCATTTATGGTGGGAATAAAAGGGATAGGATTTTAGGAGCTGGTAAAGATGTAGGTTATAGCATTTCCATGACATTTGTATAATGCAAATGCTATTTTCACTTCAATGGCATGCCTAATGTCCTACAATAGTGCATTTATCATTTTCACCCTTCAAACAGCCTATTTGGCTTTTTGATTTGGGGTTTGAGGATTCGATATTAAATCTATCTGTCCTCCAAAGACTGTTAGTGTTCAGTGAATTCTAGGTTGTGGTGGTCACGTTCTTGATGAGCCTCATATGAAGGAAAATGTGTGTTCTGATATTTGTGCCTTGAATGACACCTATTCATTTACCAAAACTACTCTTTCCATTCTTTTCCTTTGTGCCAAATCCACGGACCTCTACTTCATCTTGACCTCTTAGTTGCCTTCTTTTTTTCATCTAAGCCCACTCCCTTGGAGACCTCATTCGTTCACATGGCTTCAACTACCATCTCTATGAGGATGATTCCCAAATATACAACTCCAGCCCCAAACTCTCTCCCTCTCCAAAGTCTCACATTTCCTCTTGCCTACAAGACACCTCTCCTTGGATGTCCTGCTGTCACCTCAAATTTAACATGTCCAAAATAGAACTCCTTATCTCCCTGCCCAAACCCGATCCTCCTCCCGACTTTCCCATCACTGTAGACAGCACCACCATCCTTCCTGTCTCAACAAACCCATAACCTTGGTGTTTCCTTGACCCCTCTCCTTCAACTCACATGTTCAATCTATCACTAAATCCTGTTGCTTCAACCTTTACAGCATTGCTAAAATCCATCCTTTCCTCTCAAACCAAACTACTTCCATGTTTATCCAAACACTTATCCTATCCTGCCTTGATTACTGTAATAGCTGGCCTCCCTGCCTCCTGTCTCTCTCCACTCCAGACCAAACTTCACTCTGCTGCCCGGATCATTTATCTACCAAAACGTTCAGTCCATGTTTCCCCACTCCTCAAGAACCTCCAGTGGTTGCCCCTCCACCTCCTCATTGAACTGAAACTTCTTACCATCAGCTTTAAAGCATTCAATCACCTTGCCCCCTGCTACCTCACCTTGCCAGTCTATTTCGCAAACTTCGTTCCTCTAATGTCAACCTACTCACTGTACCTTGATCTCATCTATCTTGCTGCTGACCTCTTGCCCACATCCTGCCTCTGACCTAGAATGCTCTCCCTTTTCATATCTGACTGACAATTACTTTCCCACTTTCAAAGCCACATCTCTAAGAAGTTTTCCCTGACTATGCCCTCATTTCCTCCTTCCCCACTCCCTTCTGCATTGCCCTGATTTGCTCACTTTATTTACTGCTCCCTCAGCCCCACCCACAGCACTAAATGTGTACATCTGTAATTGTATTTATTTATATTAACATCTGTCTCCTTCTCTAGACTGTAAACTCATTGTGGGCAGGGAATGTGCTTGTTATATTGTTGTGTTGTACTTTCCCAAGCGCTTAGTCCTGTACCCTGCACACAGTAAGTGCTAAATAAATATGATTGATTCTGTGGAAGATAGCTCTTCCACAGCATTCTACCCCTTCCTCATACTGCAAGCATGGGTTACTGGAGGATGGACTTGTTTCTAAAATAATAAAAATTGCTATTTTAAAATTTATTACTGTGTGTTCAGAATTGTTCATGAGCCACTTTCCA
Organism: Ornithorhynchus anatinus; assembly: GCF_004115215.2. Lineage (NCBI taxonomy): Eukaryota > Metazoa > Chordata > Mammalia > Monotremata > Ornithorhynchidae > Ornithorhynchus > Ornithorhynchus anatinus. The sequence continues at coordinate 59,837,575 of NC_041735.1, read as the reverse complement.
CTGTCAACTAAAGCATTTTACTTGTTTTAGAAGTTTTCCTAGGTCAGTCCCATATTCACAGTCCGGTAGTGAGCTTTTTTTTTTTTAAAGAAGCTGCATTGTTTCCGGCTGCCATTAATTACCAAAGGTTTATTTACAAGACAGTAATTAATTATACCTCTGGGAAGCTCAAGAGTCAAACATGAATCAAGGCAGACTTGATAAGAAGCGATGAAAGTCTCACATAATTAAGCAGGGCGCTGGAGACCAATTGTTTATAGAATGATTTTGCTGGGCTAATTGACACTAATTATTTAATCTGATTTTCTTCTTCCCAGCTATTCTTCTACCAATTCACTATTTTCTTCAACTGATGCAGACAGGTTATCGAGGTGTACGTAGTCTACTTTTATTAGTATAATGTGGTTTGTGACAGCATTTTCTTTGGGAAATATACTATCCTTAAAAGTTATGCTACATCATTTCTTAATGTGCTTCAGTGTGTTATGTAAACAAGCTAAGGAAGAAATTAACAAATGATCAATGCTAAGAGATATTTGAAGCAAATGTTAAAAATAAATCACAAGTAGCAGATGAATTATACATTGTCATTATCCTTTTGTTTCAGTTTAAAACTACTCCAACTGTTCAAATTTCAAATTTTGCCCTGTGGGGCATCAGATTTATCTTCATGTAACAGTAGTTAAATTTTCACTCAGTTTAGTCCGAATTGATGAAAAAAATGTTTATGCAATGAGCTCTGATGGTTTCCACACTATTTTTATTCATGAGTTGAGGTGTGGATGTACGTGTGATTGAAGAAGCAAATGCCAAACGTATGCAGATGAATATGTGCAAAGAAACATTAAGATGGATTCATATGTGGAAGTAAACCAAGAAGTCGCATGTGACCAGGTTGGTCTGCTCTGAATGTACTGTCTCACTTCATGGGGTCTGTGAATCTGGTCAAAGGGTCAATGAGCTTCATCATTTTAAAATGTGTCAATTTTGCAAAATAGCATGCTCTCTTGTCCTTTCTGTTGCTTTAGAGCCCATCTCCCCCACTAGACTGAAAGTCTCTTGAGGGCAGGGATCATGTCTGCATATTTTATTATACCCTCTAAAGTGCTTAATATAGTCAGCAATCAATAAATGCCACCGATTGATCTGATCACAGGTGTGATGTTTTGAAACTGGACACCAGTTTTTAACTCCAGATCCCTGTGATTATGGTATCTGTTAAGTAATTACTAGATGCCAAGCACTGTACTAAGCAATGGAATAAACATAAGATAATCAGGTTAGTTCAGTCCCTGACCCCCATAAGGCTCTAAGTCTAAGTAGGAGGGAGAATGGGTACTGTATCCCCATTTTACCAATGAGGAAAGTGAGGCTTAAAAAATTAAATGATTTGCCCAAGGTCATGAAGCAGGCAAGTGGCAGAATCTGGATTAGAACCAAGACTTCAACATCTAATTCAGAGCCCTTCTTCCTATGCTCATCAGAAATCGGGTGCAGCCACCTTAGGTAAGAGTAAAAGGAGAAGCAGTGTGGTCCAGTGTCAAAAGCCCAAGCCTGGGATTTAAGAGACCTGGGTTCTAATTCCAACTCTGCCACTTACCTGCTGCATGACCATGGGCAAATCACTTAACTTCACTGTGATTCAGGTGCCTCATCTTTAAATGGGGATTAAAACTGTGTTCTCCTTCCTACTTAGGCTGTGAGCCCAGTGCGGGTCAAGGTACTGTGTCAACCTGATTGTCTTGTATCCACCCCATTACTTGGCAAAGAGTAGGGACTTAACGAATACCATATTTATCATTACTAGTAAGCTTTATTTAGCACCCACTTGGTGCAGTGCCTGTAAGTATAAAGCAAACAAATGACACATTCCCTTCCCCCAGGGCTCTTACACTCTGCCAGGGGAGGCAGGAGTAAAAATATTTACAAGTGGAGTAGTCAAAATAGAAGATTGAATGTACAAATGAATAAGTGTATATACAAATGTGCTGCGGGTGGGTATAAATACGTTATAAAGTGGTGGAGTTAGCTGTTAGGTTTATATGATTTAAGGAGTTGTGAGTTAATCAGGGAGGGCTGGCCTAATCAATAGAGTGCAGGCCTGGGAGTCAGAAGAACTTGGGTTCTAATCCCGACTGCCACTTCTCTGGTGTGTGATTCTGGGCAAGTCACTTCACTTCTCTGTGCCTCAGTTACTTCATCTGTAAAATGGGAGTTAAGACTGTGAGCCCCATGTGCGAAAGGGGCTGCGTTTGACCAGATTTGCTGGTATTCACTGCAGCACAAAGGGTTGTGCCTGGCACAGAGTAAAGAGCTTAACAAATACCATAATCATCATCATCATTCTCATCAAGTGGGATGTTAGGTGGGCTTTGAAGGCTCTGAGGGCTTTAGGAGGGCTTGTTGGATTTAGAGAGGAGGAGTGCTGAGCCCTGGGTCCAGCCCACCTGAGGTGACAGAGCTGGGGGAGAGAAGAGCGAGTTATCCAATCTCTAGTGGGTTACCACAGTCTTCCACAATCTAGTGTGGGATTGGATCTGTGACTTTGAATAAGCCACCGTCAGTTACAGCCATGACAGCTGAGACACATGTCACCTGGGGAGATTTTAACCCATCTGTTCATCAAGTGTCAGCACTAATATGTAGTTTGACCCAGGCATTGATCTGATCTGGGAATATGAACTGAATGTCTCACTTTTATTATCTTCTGTGGTGCCCATTCTTTGATGTTGCCACGTGCTAGACATAACATAGGGAAGCTCTCCTCCCCAGGAAGTTTGCATTCTCAAAGAGTCCTCAGCCACTTTTCCACAGCGTTCTATTTCTTCACTTTATCTCCAAAAAGATGTGGTGATCTTAAATCTGCTGCAGGCTTAAATCAATGAGGAGAGTGCTAAATAAAACAAAAAAACTACAAGGGAAGAATCATTCACTTTGAATTCAGAAAGAAGCACCAAACCTATGGCTCTCATATGTATTTTACTTACATTTCTTGCCTATCCCACAATCTGAGTAGGAGTTTGCAAGTCACAGCTAACTCTCCAAAAATTAGTAAAAGGAATTCACATTTTAAAATGTTCAAAGTGGTTGTGGGAAATTTTTTCTTTCTGAATAATAGAGTACCCAAATTTATGCTTTTTGGCACATACTGTACATGCCAGTGTTTTATTGTGTAAATATGACAGAAGTTTATTGATCTCCTGCCTTAAGTGTTTAATCAAACTCTATTAATTCTGCTAACTATAAACTACCAAATGGAAAGTCATTGGCTTGCATCTATGGATTAGGCCGAAATGAAATAATTCACCATGAGGCGGTTTTTCAGTTCCAGCTTTGTAGAATAAAAATGTTTTTGTGTTCTGCTATTAACTTGCACATTGGTTTCATCTAATACTATGTAAAGTATGCTGATTTATTAGAAAGCTCACTCTACGGTAAACTGATAATTGGATGCTGTTGAAAGAATGAGTTTCATTGATCTAGTCAATGACCACAGACATTACTGAAGTAAACCTCTTAACAGTGCTGGGGCGTATTTTGGCCATGATCAATGTTCATGTTTCTTCCCTTGTAGTTTTTTTGTTTTATTTAGCACTCTCTTCATTGATTTAAGCCTGCAGCAGATTTAATGTGTTAAATTTATCTTGACACAAAATTTCATTACTTTTCAGGAGATGCAAACTTTTCTTTGTTTATTATAGATTAAAAATCTTCCCTGACAGTCTCTAAAATAATCTATTTGTACTTGGTCTGTCATTAGGTATCACCAGTGGGGATAAGTAAAGTGAAAAATTAAAGAAACTGCTTTGAAATAATTGACTCCAACTCATTTTGCACTCGCTGACATCAACTACCTCTATGCTTTGTAGGGGAACTTGGAACACTAGGAGAAATGGCAGGGAATGTGCCTACCAATTCTGTTATCTTGTATTCTCCCATGTGCTTAGTATAGTACGCTGCACACAGTAAGTGCTCAATAATTACAATTAATTGATTGAGGTGTCTGAAACAAGCTTGGATTATTTTATTTTCTGGGCACCTCTAAATTAGAAACATGAAATGGGTGATGGATTTCTAACCATTGTGTAAAATGTATAGAAGGGGAAGGGAAAGGGAAAGGGAAGCAGTTTGGCCTAATGGAAAGAGCAGGGAACTGGGAGTCAGAGGACCTGGGTTCTAATCCTATCTCTGCCATTTGCCTGCTGTGTGACCTTGAGCAAGTCACTGATCTTCTCTGTGCCTCAACTGCCTCTGATGTAAAATTCAGATTCAAAACCTGTTCTCTCTCCTACTTAGATTGTGAGCTCCATGTGAGCTAGGGACTGGTCTGACCTGATTATCTTGAATCTACCCTAGCACTTAGAACAGTGCTTGATACATAGTAAGCACTTAACAAATACATAAATAAAAAATAAATAATACAAAATAAAATGGAGATTCAAGGAACTCAGTCTAACCTGATTATCTTATATCTACTCTAGCACAAAAGTACAGTGCTTGGCATATAGTAAGGACATAACAAAAACCATCATTATTATTTTGGATTTTTCTGATCTGATGATCTTGTATCTATCCCAGTGCTTAGCATGGTACATACAGTAGGTACTTAATAAAATACTGTAATAGTGTTCTAATATTTGAGAAACTGTTCTTGCTTTGATCTGAGTCTTTACAGGCTTGCTTTCAACCTGATGGTGCCCAGTTGGAAACTTTTCTGGACCCTGTACCTTTTGGGGGCAAAATTCAAAAGGATTTTTTTGCTATTTTTGTATGTTTATATTTTAACACTATGCAACAACATAATCCATATTCTTTAAAAGCTGCATAATGTGATATTAAAAATAACTTGGCATAAAGTTTTGAAAGCACAACTAATTTTCTGTTAATTATATTTAATATGAAAAATTATAAATTAGGAACAAAATTTATTGCCTTTAGAAACCAGGGTTCTGGCATTCCTTCAATTTAAGCCTGGATCTGTGACTTTACACTTGGTTTTGTGACTAGAGAGACCAGGAACTGTCACTGAAACACACGCCGACTATTTTATACCTTCAGCCTTTTGCACTAGAGAGTGCCTCCAGGTAAATTTTCGTATCATCTTCCTAATATTCATAATAGAACCACTTTGGGAAATACCTGGTGTAATGGATAGAACACGGGTCTGGAAGTCAGAAGGTTGTGGATTCTATTCCCAGCTCTGCCACTTGTCTGCTGTGTGACCTTGGAAAAGTCATTTAGCTTCTCTTTGCCTCAGTTACCTCATCTGTAAAATGGGGCGTGAGACTGTGAGAGCATGTGGGACAGGGACTGTGTCCAACCTGATTTGTTTTTATCCTCTCCAGCACTTAGTACAGTTCGTGGCACATAGTAAGTGCTTAAAAATGGCGCAATTATAAATACCACACAGTAAGTGGTGGGGCACAGTTTTTCTAGTAAATCATTAGAGAAGAATACTGAGAATTGTGGTTTGGTTTTGTGTCCTTCAGCATAAGAAAATCCTTAATTGAGCCTGTTCATCCATCTTGTGTTCTTTCATTTGTGAAGTCCTTGATTCTGACAAGAAACATGTCAAGTGCAGGAAGACCTTGCCTTTCTGCTGCCTACTGTACTCTACTGCATTGTGTCTAGTAAGACTAAAATCAAGGAGCACTGTGGGCTTAACATTATATCTGAAGGCACATCTCCTCCAAGAAGCCTTCTCTGACTGAGCCCTCCTCTCCTCTTCTCCCATTCCCTTCTCTGCCGCTCTTACTTGCTCCTTCATTCATCCTCCTTCCCATCCCCCCAGCACATATGTATTCATATGTATATATCTGTAAATCATTTATTTATCTATTTATTTATATTAATGTCTGTCTCCCCTGCTAGACTGTGAGCTTGTTGTGGGGAGTAATGTGCTTTGTTGTTATATTGTACTTTCCCAAGTGCTTAGTACCGTGCTTTGCACACAGTAAGTTTTCAATAAATACAATTGAATGAACAAATGAATGAATATAACTGGGTTCTAATACTGGCTCAACTTGCTTGCAGGGTGATCTTGGACAAGTCACTTAACTACACTGGGTAGCTGTAAAATGGGGATCCGATACCTATTCTTCCTCTCCTTTAGATTGTGAGCCCCATGTGGGGCAGGGACAGTGTCTGATCTGATTGTATTGTATCTGTTATAGCACTTAGTAAACAGTGCCTGGCACACAGTAGACATTTAACAAATACTATTATTAGTATCATTACTAGAAATAGCAATTAATGAATGGTATTTACTGAGTGCCCACTGAGTTTGAAGCACTGTACTAAATGCTTTGGAGACTATAACAAAAGCAATGCACATATTCCTTGTCTTCAAGGAGCTTGCCGTCTAATAGGTGAGACAGAAAAGAATTTATTCATCAGTAGAATAAAGAATAAAAAAGCAGTGTGACCTAGTGGAAAGAGCATGACCTTGTAATGAGAGGGCCTGGGTTCTAATCCTGATAGAACTTGTCTGCTATGTGACCTTGGGTAAGTCACCTAACTGTGCCTCAGTTATCTCATCTTTAAAATAGGAATTAAGACTGTGAACCTTATGAGGGACAGAGACTGTGTCCAACCTGATTATCTTGTATCTATCACAGTGCTTAGAACAATGCCTGGCATACAGTACATGCTTAACAAATATTATTTTTTTAAAAGTAGTAAGACCAGGAGGAAAATTAAGGATATAACAAGATAGTATACTAGAACTATGTAAGGATGAAATAGCTGAATAAGTAATTGGTAAGAATGACATTTGGGACTGTTAGTTTGCTTGGAGTGCTATGAATTAATCAGGGTATTTGTGTGTTTTGTGTGTGCATGTGTGTGTGTGTATGTGTATACGTGTTTAAGGGTATTTAAGCCATGATTATTGCTAAATTTTGCACTTTTATAATGTGGTAATTGTATTTATGTGGATGATGTCTTTTGTTTTCGAGAGTTGAGGTGTAGATACTTGGGAGTGTGGAATTTTAACACTTGAAGTAGTAATTATGTGTACTGAGAAATTATAGGTTTGGGATTAGAAATTAGAATGTAAAAGTCAGGTTACACAAAACGGTATGCAGGGATTGGGATAAAGTGTTGATCAGTACAGGGGTGTAAAAGGAAATTGTTGGCAAAAGTTTTAAACAGAATTGTTTATTTGAATCCTTTCTATTTGTCAGTGTAAAGAATGTAGATTTATATGTACACCCATACCTATAGAGCTAACTTCCCTTTATTATTTTTTTATGGCATTTGTTAAGCACTTACAAGTGCCAGATATTGTTCTAAATGCTGGGGTAGATAGAAAGTAATCAGGATAGACACAGTCCATGTTCCACATGATAATAATAATAATAATAATGATGGCATTCGTTAAGCGCTTACTATATGCCAAGCACATGGGGCTCACAGGCTTAATCCCCATTTTACAGATGAGGTACCTGAGGCACAGGGAAGTGAAGTAACTTGCCCAAGTGAAGTGACTTGTCTGCCACACAGCAGACAAGTGGCAGAGGCATGATTAGCACTCAGGTCCTTCTGACTTCCAGGCTCATGCTCTATCCATTAGGCAACATCACTTCTCTATTCAAATATTATAAGATAATATTGATGGTGACTTCCTGTGCAGATGTGGCTAAAGGATCAGTTCAAGGACAAAGTCAAACAAAGCATCAGAAAATGCTGCATGCCACCCGAAGACTGGAATCAATTGTCAAGGACAGACCTGTATGGTGCACTGCCATCAGAAAAGGAGTGACTCTAAGTCAGTGCTCCTATGGAAAGAGAGACAAGGAGGTAAAAGAGAAAAGAGGCCCAGGTGCTATAAACACTGAAAATGATAATGCAACAAAGGATAACTTTTTTTGTGGCCCCAGTGTGGTCGGAATTGTGAACTGACAACAACCCTGACTAAATCCTCATTTCCCCACTTCACCCTCCCTTCTGTGATGCCTATTCACAAGGATCTTTACCCCTTTGTCACTTGACATTTGCTTTCAACCAAACAACATTTCCGTACCTATCCTAATGCTCTCCTATCTGTAATTTAATGTACCCCAATAAAGTCCCCTTATAGACTGTAAACTCTCTGAAGGCAGGAGTTGTATTGTATTGTGTCCTGCACTTTCTGTGATGGTCACTCTTTTGATGGCTCTGTTCTGCCTCTTGGCAAGCCTTGAGAGGGCTCTTAAATAATAATAATAATAAATAATAATGATAATAATAGTAATAATATTTGTTAAGCACTTACATTATATCAAACACTGTTCAAAGTGTCAGGGTAGATGCAACTTAATCAGGTTGGACATAGTTCCTGTCCCACATGGAGCTCATAGTCTAAGTAAGAGGGAGAACAGGTATTGAATCCTCATTTTCCAGATGAGGAAACTGAGGCACAGAGAAAAGACATGATGTGCCCAAAGTCACTCAGCAGGCAAGAGGTAGAGTTGGAATTACAACCTAGGTCTTCTGGCTCCCACGTCCAGGCTCTTTCCACAAGGCCACGCTGCTTCCCATGTAAGAGCACAATGTAACGTTTCGTAACAATTTAACACAATGTATCACTTAAAGGGTCCAGCTTTGGGCTGGTCTGGTGGGAGGGAGCTCTGTAGCCTTAGAGGTGGTGGGACTGGCATGGCTTTCATGGATACTTAATCTACTTCGAGAATGAAGGACATCCATCTATCTGTGCATCAGAAAGAGAAATATAAGAGTAGGTGTTCTGCCTCTTTCTCCCACTCTTCTTCCTCCCCGTCTTTTGCACCACAGGCAGCTCCATCTCAACTGACTTGGCCCCTCCTGAATCCAGTCATGAGATCCCCATAATAGCCCCCGCCCCAGTAATAGCAAGCTTTTTGGGGAAATTTCTACCAGGGCTGTCCAGTCAGAATATTAAGCAGAGTAAAGGATGCTGAGGTATGTATCTCCCAGGGATCGCTGAGTAACATTTGGGGCTTGGTAGCCTCAATTTCTTGGTTTGCTTCTTCTTTCCACTGAAGAATTTCAAATCCTAGCCAAAACATATGGAAATGTTTCCGAGGCTATTTTGAGCGAGGAAGTTCACCTGGAAAGCTGGAATCTTCCTGGATTTTCCTCTTTGTTTAACTCTTTTGCCTTGCTTCTCCAGTTCTTTCTCTTTTAACTCCTGCTTTGCCTTTCCCCTTTTTTTCTTCATCTCTCCTTTCCTTCCTGGACTTCTCTCCAACTTTTGTTCTTTAAAGACCCTTGGTCCTGCTCATTAGCACAGGCTAATGAGTGTGATGAGCCCAGAAGAGTTCAAAATAAGGCAAAAGGTAAGGCAGAAAATGATTAAACTTCTAACTTCTAATGGGCTGAGGCCCGCACTGAGTTCTGAAGCATCACCTTGTCCAGAAAGGTTCTGCTGCCTGTTGAAACAGGTGAAGGATGATTGTACAAAGTCAGCAGCATTACCATGACTGCTCATTACTTAGGGACCAAGGACCCCTGTACCTTATCTTGGTCCTGTGGCACTTCTTGAGAAGATCAGAACTGAAGAGTTTCGAGACCTGTTTGAAGAACCCTGAATATTCAAGCCTTGGAATGGAGTGTCTCTCGATCTCTCTTCCCCTCTTTTTTCCCCCTGCCTCCATCTCTCTCTCTCTCTCCCTCTCTCTCTCTCTCTCCCTCTCTGGTCTATAATTATGGATGGAGTTTTGTTGTTTGATCTGAACAAGAACAAGGGAATTCCTTCACCCAATGCCCACACAGATGTATTAATTACCTTGTGCAGTACTGTTGATCGGGGTTAAGGACACCAACTCTTCCAGGTCTTTTGCCAGAGAGCTACACTTCCAGACTCCCATTTCAAAGCAGTTAATGTCAGGGGATATTCATGTGGTTCTTAAACATCTGATTAATTCTCCATTCTGGCCAGTAAACTTTTCTCAGTTCAAATTTCTTATGTGAAAATCATACTTCTGAGGTGGCCTCAGCAGGCTAGCCTAAGGACAAAGGTGAATGCCCAGCGCCGTCGGGCCTGGCTTTTTGTGTAAAACGAGAGCCAAGCTTGAGGCCTGCAGAGCCACAGAGGATGTGGAGGAAGAGAGTGAAGGCGAGGGTTGTCATTTGTTTGGTTTCCTACAGGAAAATCTGACCTTAATCAGGTATGTAAACTGTTCAGTGGCGATTTGGCACCAGACAGCCTTACATCCAGGATTTTTATTTTCAGTGACTGGCTTCCCTCTGCCCTTGGCTTTTCTCACTTTGTCCTGAAGCTCAGAAGCTGTGCCCTGGTTTATAGTTGTGCTGGAGCAAGTAGAGAGCTTAGCAATCTACCTGGCGCCATCTCAAAGAAGCAGTGTGGCCCAGCAGAGAGAGTTTTGGGAGTCAAGAGACCCAGGTTCTAATCCGACCTCCACCACCTGCCTGCTGTGTGACTTTGGGCAAGTCAGAACTTCTCTGTGCCTTGGGTTTTTTATTGGTGGAAATGGGGATTCAATTCCTGTTCCCCCTCCCCTTTGAACTGGGAACCTCTCCTTCTATTCTGATTAATTTATATTTACTTTAGCACTTAGCTTGGTGCTTAGCACTTAACAAATACCACATTTATTATTGTGGGCATAGAATGTGCCTGCCAGCTATATTGTATTGTTTTTGATCTGATTAATTTATATTTACATTAGCGCTTAGCATGGTGCTTAGCAATTAAAAAATACCTCATTTATTATCGCAAACAGAGAATGTGCCTACCAGTTGTATTGTATTGTACTCTCCCAAGCACTTAGTATAGTGCTGTACACACAGTATGCTCAGTAAATACAATTGATTGACTGATTAACATTCAGATTGTATATTATGGTTATTTCCACATGTGTGTACTGCAGTTATGAAAGGGAAGGACTTGCAAAGGGAGGTGGGCATTTGTTCAGCGTTTTAGTCAGACAATTCTCTGCTCCTCCTACCCACTAACTAGGATCAATACCTTCTCTCTAAGCCACTTAGAGGTTGTGGCCAAGTTTTCATGTACTGAATAGGGATGCTCAGGAATATTGTTCTTCTTCAAGAAATAAGTCCCCAAGTGTTGATGGAAGTAACTTTTCACTATTTCAAATGGGCAAATCAGTTGAATTCTTCATTGCCAACTACCACCCATAACACTTCAGTCCAGCTACCCCAGCACTCACAGAACTCTTTTCAAATTTTAGGTGCATTCTTTTAATATGTGTATTAGAGGTTTTGCGCCCCTGGTACTTTCCCTTTTGGTCTTTAGGCTTCATGGCACACTATCAGCTTTCTTCCTTTTAATTATCAGATCTCTTATCCTACCATATTTAATAATAATAATAATAGTGGAATTTGTTAAGCACTTACTAGGTGCCAGGCTCCGGTCTAAGCGCTGGGGTAGATACAAGGTAATCAGTTTGGACACAGTCCATGGCCCACATGGGGTTCACAGCCTTAATCCCCAATTTATGGGTGAGGTAACTGAGGCACAGAGAAGTTACATGACTTGCCCAAGGTCACACAGCAGACAAGCGGTGCCACTGGGACTAGAACCCAGAATCTTCTGATTCCCAGTCCTGTGCTTATCCCACTAGGCCACATTGTTCGCACTCTGTGTTCCTCCCCAGCTAACCTTCTCACAGTGCCCCTTTCTCAACTTTTCTGCCTTATACCCCTAGCTCATGTCCTTTCTCCTTCCTGGAACTCCCTATCTTCAAAGTTTTCCCCCAAACTACCACCACCAGGGAGCCTTCCCCAATTAAGTTCCGCCTTCTCAGGTTGCTTCCTAATGCTAATACTTATGTTTCTACACTTACCATCAGCACTTATGCATATCCTCAATTTGTTGCCTTATATCTATTCATTTATTCTTCTTCCATACTTCTGGTCTCAACAACTGTTGCATTGTTTCTTTCTCCTCCTCCATCTATCTGGGAATTGCTTATATCTTTCGCTTTCTCCATTAGATTGCAAGTTCCTTAGGGCAGGGACCATATTTTATTCCCCTAAGCATATTGGAATAATCCTCTGCACATAAAAGGTGTTCAGTAAATACTATTAATCGATTAATCGATTGTATTTTTTTAAATCTTATTTGACTTATGCCATTCCTACCCCCACCACCCTGGCCACCCACACCCCCCCGCCCCATGATTGTATGCTCTTTGAAGAGCAGGGACCACATCTTATTTTTCTTATATAGTCTCTCACCAAACTTCTAAGGTTCACAAAGTAGTTGATGATGTTGAAGATTAAAGTAAATTGAAGGAGACTCTAAGTTCAAGAAAACTGCCAGCTTGAAAGATGAGGATATTGAGCTCTGTCTCCAAACACACCCAATTACAAATTCTTTTTGTTCTGTATTTACTGCTTGGGACTGGGGATACATGTGAATTCATTCTTTGCAATTTAGGACTTGTTTTCTATTGGATGAATGGATAGGATGAGAGAGGGATTCTAGTCTCTTATGCCCAAACCCATCTAGCTGGGACTCAAGGCAATGGGAGTCAGAATGAGCCCAATAAGCCAAGCTTTTGGTTTGGGCCACAGCAAATCAGTAAAAGAGTCATTGCTTCATAGTAACTTGCTGCTAATGAGCAGATCCTTACACAGTTCAATAAAAACCAGGAGTGCTTGGCTGACTTATAACCTGCTTTGCCCATGTCTCCAACACAAAGATGAACTCTACCCAAATTAAAACCTTAACACACACAATAAACACTTTCACGAGGCTCTCTCTGTTTTCCACTGACATTTCTCATGTGAACCTTCCTCCTGGAGTTTTCAAGGCCGGACACTGGGCTTCTTTTTTCTCTTAAAGCTTGAGGGGACCCCAAGTTCCTCACCAAATTACTTTCAAACACTAATCCGTGGCCTTAATAATAGTGGTGTATACAAGCACTATACTAAGCAAGGGGATAACTATAAGATAATCAGGTAAGAATTGTTTCTGGTTTCTCTCTCTTCATAGCCTCTTTAGTGAGTCTCCAGATAGAACAGGTGTAGTACAGGCCATTCATCCTCTGTGATCCAACTCCATAATTCTCCCTGCAATGCCTCTTTGCCAGGTGTGTCAGGGCAAGACAGGACCTTCAGGCTAGGCAGTGAAGGATCAACAAGAAATCTACAAGTATAATAATAATAATAACGACAATGGTACTTTTTAAGCTCTTACTATGTGCCAAGCACTGTTTTAAGCACTGGGGTAGATACAAACTAGTGAGGATGGACTCAGCAGTCCTTGTCCCACACAGGGCTTATACTCTTAATCCCCATTTTACTGATGAGGTAACTGAGACCCAGAGATGTGAAGTGATTTGCCCAAGGTCACACAGCAGACACGTGGCAGAGCTGGCATTAGAACCCACGACCTACTGACTCTCAGGCTCATGTTCTATCCACTAAGACTTGCTGCTCCTCTATAGTGACTTTGTGCAATTAAATGTCTTTATTATACTTCGCTTTCATTATGTTTATTTTGTTTGGGCTAAGGAGGTTGGAAGCTCCTTGAGGGGAGGGATTATGTCTACCAACTTCATTTTATTGTTCTTTCCCAAGTGGTTAGGAAGTGCTCTACCACCAGAAACCATTCAGTAAATGCTGTCAATTGATTAAGGTGCTAGTTCACCTCTAGAGCTCACGCCATGCTCTGCAAGTTCAGCATGCCTTTCCGAGCCATCTAACATTATTGTCTTTTCTTGGGTGACATAAAATCCACACCTTAGGAATCCAGCTCAAGTCATGCTGTAGTCAAAGAGCTCTGTACACAAGCAACCATCGCTGTCTCTTGTTGGCTGCAGTCTGAGTAGGGAGTTGGCATAGACCACTGGCCCTCTAGAACCTTTACTACTACCTGACTTACTTGAAAATCCAACCCCCTGCTCTCTGCCCTCATTTTCAATGCGAGACTACCATTCCGAGGCTTTAAATGAGATTCCTGTCATGCTGCATTGTTTTCTGCATTCTGATCAGCCGCTCATTTATAGCCAAGATTTTCCTTTCAATTTTGATATTTAGATGATCAAGCTTAATCTAAACTGCTCTAATCAGAAACTCAACTGTTTGTATATTTAAAAAACAATATTTACTGGCCATTTCTCTTGTTCACTAAAAGCCTCATCAAAGCATCTCCTGCTCATTTGGTGAGGAATATTGCTGGATTTCCACAACCCTCCCCATTTGCCCAGTTTCACTAATTAATGCTTCTGGGCACTAATTGAAAAATCATCCAAAGAGTGATTTAAATCAGCTTCAAGCTAAGTAACAGAGAAGGTGGTTTCAGGTTCCTCAAAAAGAGGACAGTAGAGAGGCCATATATTTAAAGAGCCTGAAGAGTATATTTCACTTTTTATAGGTTTTCAAAAGGTGAGTTTAATACCTGTGGATCACATTTAAATAACCCACATGCAGCAAAAAGGTATATTTAGATAAAAAATGGGATGAAAATGATAGTTTAAAATTTTAAACTTTTTCATATGGGAAGTACAGTGCAGATACAATACCAAGGAAATTTCCAAGGGATGTTTTGAAGTAAGTATATCATTCTTTGTTTATATATTTATGAGATGTCTAAGGACTTGGGTTGAGATTGGTATTAAGATCACTCTCCTTTTGCTTTTGTTTCAGCTATGCTAGCCTTTAATAGGTCTGTTGATGCTAAAAAGCTCTTTTATTTACACTGGCATTGTGCCATGAGCAATCCATAGTTTCTGCAAGTTACTTCTAATATTGAATCTCAGTAGGAGGTGCACTATTCAAGAACAATAATATCTTTGTCATTACGACGTTAGTTTTGATACAAGGTCTTTGTTTGGCTATAGATGGCAATTCTTCTAAAAGCACAGGTTTAAAGAATGAACCAGTTTGAAAAGAAGCCATTTACTATTCGACCCAAAGAGAGAGATACTGTGGTCAAAACTGCCTTGAAAATGAATATCTGCAGAAGAAGAAGCTAAGAATAAACACCTCGATCTATGCAGAGTGCCTAGTACTTTCTCAGCGCTCAATAAATGTTAAATAATGTTGTGAGCAATCATTCATCCCTGCATACCTCACAAACAGTTTGTGCTGAATGATCAATTTCAGAAGTAGATAGGAATATGGTTGTCTATCTTCCAGTCTTTTCCTGGCAGTGGGGCAGCCACTGGGGGAAGACAAGGGTTGGGGGGAAGCATTAAAAAGAGGGATCGATTTGTCTTACCAACTAAAGGAGGGAGGATTAGGCAGGTGAGAGAGTGGGAGATGAAGTACTTCCTCTTCTCTGGGCCTCAGTTTGTGCAATTATTTAATGGGGTTAGGATCATTTGTGAACCCCTATGGGATGGGGACGGAGTCTTGGATGGAGTCTTATCTCATAACCTTGTATCTACTCTACTACTTTGCACATAATGTATGCTTCATAAATGCGGCAGTTTGTCAAGATCAATAGGTCTCCTGACTCTTCTCTTTTCAGTAGCCTCTCTTTGATGTCTGCTTTTGGTGTTAAATTTACCTTTAACTCAGATGCCAAGTTAGTCCTCCTTAACCTACCTTGCTTGATGTTTATATGTATGTCTGTATGTCCTGATCCTTGTCTGCCCACAGTGATGTTTTCTGCTTTAAATCACCAGATCTTTAAATTGCCATTGAGCATGTCTGTTTAATGTATTTTGTATAGTGCCCAGCCCAGACCTAATCTCTCTCCCACTCTGCAGTATGTCATTTTCCTCTTCCCTTCAAGACATATCTACTTGGATGTCCTTCCATCACTTCAAGCATAACATGTCCAAAACAGAACTCCTTATCTTCCCACCCAAACCCTGTCCTCTCCTTGACTTTCCCATCACTGTAGATGGCACCACCATCACTCCTGTCTTACAAACCCATAACCTTGACATTATCTTTGACTCCTCTCCCTCATTCAATCCACATATTCACTCCATCACTAATTCCTGTCAGTCCCACCCTCAAAACATAGCTAAAATGTACCCTTTCCTTTCCATCCAAACAGCTACTACATTAATACAATTACTCATCTTATCCTGCCTGGATTACTGCATCAGCCTTCTTGCTGACCTTCCAGACTCCTTTCTCTCCTCACTCCAGTCCATACTTCACTCTGGTGCCCAGATCATTTTTCTTCAAAAATGCTCAGGACATTTCTCCCCACTCCTCAAAAAACTCTAGTGGTTTCCCATCCCCCTGCCGCATCAAACAAAAACTCCTCACCAATGGCTTTAAAGCATTCAGTCACCTTGTCCCCTCCTACCTCACCTTGCTACTCTCCTACTACAACCCAGCCCACACATTTTGCTCCTCTATTGCTAACCTTATTACTGTGCATTGGTCTCGTGTATCTCACCGCTGTCCCCTCGCCCACATCCTGCCTCTGGCCTGGAATGCCCTCCCTCCTCAAATCTGACTCTCCATGCCTTTAGAGTTTCATTGAAGGTGCATCTCCTCCAAGAGGCCTTCCCTGACTAAGCGCCACTAATGAATCACATTTGATGGAAAATTCAAGGAGAGCGATATAAGTCTAGGTTATCTTACTTCATGTGACAGAAGACAATTGAAAGTTATAGAAAGTGGGTAAAAGTTGCCCTCCTCTCACAGCTTATGTTTGTAAAGTGGCATTGCTAGAAAGGTCACAGAAGTGTTTTTCTGGTTGTCTATAGAAAAGAGCTAATGAAAGGAGAGGCATGTACTCACTGCAGGGTGTGAAGGTGGATTTGGTAACAGATTTGATAGCAGAAGAGTTAATTTCCCTAGTGTGTCAAGTGAGATAGGCTACTTTTATCTTCTTCAGAAAATTAAGAGTAAAATCATCTGGTTCAATAGCTCTTCCTGGGTACACTTAGATAAGCATTTGGTGTGTTTATTAAGTTGTTTATTTGGTATAATAATACGGGTGATTTAATAAAGATAAGAATTCAGATGAAAGTCAACAAACTTCCCATTATGCAGCTGGTCCATTTCATGCAGTCAAAATAAATTAAAAGATAAAACATGCTCACTTGTATGATTAAGAGACCAAAATTGATCATTGTGAAAGGGAAACATTTCAAATTGAAAAGGAACCTTTCACTCTCAGAATACAAAGATATATGTCCACGGGCAGCAATTAGGCTGTGTTCTGTAATCTGCAGATTTCTTGTGGTGCTGTATTATCTTTGAAGTCAAGGACTGGAAGCAGTGCATGTTTTGTAGGTGATTCTCATAATGAGAAGTAATTAAAAGGTACTTGCACTATGCAGGGAAGTGTTCCAGTGTTATTTATAGCACAAATAATGGGGAACTTTGAACTGCATGTAAAATAAATGATTTTAATTCTGTAATTTATTCATTCCTACATTCATCAAGGTCTTCTAGCAGAGCCTAGTGGGCTATAAAATGTGAATGTTGTCATTTCTATTTCAAGACTATAAAGGAAAATCTACATATGGCCCTCCCAAGCGCTTAGTACAGTGCTCTGCACAGAGCAAGCACCCCATAAATGCTATTGATTGATTGATTGATGGCTCAGCCTCCTCCATTTGCCAAGTCCTTGCCCAGAAAAATTGCTTTCCTTTCCTTCCCATTTTAAGTCCAGGTCATGAACCGGCGGTGGAAACTACAGTACAGAAGGACTGAGGAAGATTCAAAATAGGATGCAGTGAAGCGACTCTTTAGGTGAGATCAGACAGAGTTTCAAGGCTGAGGCTTTTGAATTATTGACCTAATTGGCGGCCACCCAGTGGCAGCATGGCCTAGAGGACAAAACACAGGCTTGGGAGTCAGAGAACCTGAGTTCTAATCCTGGGTCCACCTCAGCTGCTGTGTGACCTTGGGCAAGTCACTTCACTTCTCTGGGCCTCAGTTACCTCATGTGTAAAATGGGGATTTAAGACTGTGAGCACTAATCAATCAATCAATCAATGGTATTTTTGTTGAGCACTTACTATGAGCAGGGAACTATACTAAGCACTTGGGATAGTATCACAAAATTAGCAGACATGTTCCCTGTCCATAATGAGTTTACAATCTGGAGGGGTGGACAGAGATTGTGTAACAGAGACTGTGTCCAACCTGATTAACTTGTATCTAACTCAGCACTTACGTGCCTGGCACATAGTAAGTGCTTAACAAAAAACAAAACAATAAAAAATATAAAAAAGGAGAGAGAGGAGACATATTGGAGCACTTTAACACTCTCCCTTTCCCTTCCTTCCTTCCTCTCATCTCTTTCTCTCTTTTCTGTTTCTCCTCTCTCCACTCCCTTCACCCTCTTTTCTTTCACCCCCCATTTCCCTTTTCTCCTTTTCCCCTCTCCTCTTCCTCTTTCCCCATCCCCTTCTTCCACCCCTCCTCACAACTCCTTTGCCTGTGGGAGGGGGAGCTGGGTTAATAGTGTGGAGTGGCTCTTGAAAGCTCCGTGGGAGGAGGAGGCAGACAGGGAGGTTGAGAACGAGGAAGGGGAGAGCTGTGGTTTCTGATCATTTCTAGTTTCCTCTAATGTCCCTCCCTCTCCCCCATACCCAGGTTTTCTCGCTTTGTCGGTCTTTACTCCTGTTTGCCCTGATCATTTTTATATAGAAATGATCAGTCTGTGTTTCCCCACTCCTCAACAGTCTCCAGTAGTTGCCCAACCACCTCCACATCAAACAGAAACTCCTTACCATCGGCTTTAAAACAATCACCTCGCCCACTCCCACCTCACCTCACTGCTCTCCCACTACAAACCAGCCAGCACATTTTGCTCCTCTAATGCCAACCTATTCACTGTACCTCACTCTTGTCTATCTCACCACTGACCTCGTGCCCACATCCTGCCTCTGGCCTGGAACACCCTCCCTCTTCATATCTGACAGAAAATTACTTTATCTTTAAAGCCTTGTTAAAGGCACACCTCCTCCAAGAGGCCTTCCCTGACTAAGCCCTCATTTTCCTCTTCTCCCACAGCCTTTGGTGTCACCCTTGTGCTTGGATTTGCTCCCTTGATTCACCCTTCCCTCAGTCCCACAGCACTTATGTACATATCTGTAATTTTATTGATTAATATTAATGTCTGTCTCTCCCTCTGGACTGTAAACCTGTTGTGAGAAGAGAATATGTCTACCAACTGTCACAGTATAATAATAATAATATTGGTATTTGTTAAGCGCTTACTATGTGCAGAGCACTGTTCTAAGCCCTGGGGTAGATACAGGGTAATCAAGTTGGCCCACATGCGGCTCACGATTAATCCCCATTTTACAGATGAGGTAACTGAGGCACAGAGAAGTTAAGTGACTTGCCCAAAGTCACACAGCTGACAAGTGGCAGAGCCGGAAGTCGAACCCATGACCTCTGACTCTGAAGCCCAGGCTCTTTCCACTGAGCCACGCTGCTTCCCCAAGTGCTTAGTACTGAGTTCTGCACCGAGTGAGTGCTCAATAAATGCCATGGATAGATTGATTTACTGATACTAGACATCTCCTAGCTATGGGCCAAGTAGATATCACAACTAATGCCCAGTGACCATCATATAAAAGTATGTCAATAAAAAGTTGGAAAATCCACATTTATTCTTATTCTGTTCATAAAAATCTCCAAAGTCTACCAACTCTGTTGTATTTTACTCTCCCAAGCACTTAGAACAGTGCTTTGCACACAGGGAGTGTTCAATAAATACAGTTGAATGAATAAAAATAATTTCCAGCAGTTGGCAACTCTATCCCATTAGTTGATCAGAGAATGGGAAAGAAGAGGAGCCTTTAGAATTCCTGCAGGAGAGTCAACCTTTTGCTGTAACACAGTCATAGAAATGATGGTAGTTTTTGTTTTTCTTTTAAATCCCCCAATTCTGAAACTCTTCATCCATTTTCTGTCACTCTTGTCTTTCATTGGCTAGGACTCCTTACAGAATGGTTAAATGTGCATGTCTCTGTGTATCGGGGTGAGTGTTTTCTTTGTCTTTTCTGCCTGTGCTCTCCCTCTCTGCCTTTGTGTTTCTCTCCTCACCAGTTTCTTCCTCCTCTACCCCCCTGTATGATCCTTTTTCCATTTGGATGTGAGAAAATACAGACCTTCCAGGTGGGGAAGAGTTGGATTAATTAGTCTGCCCCTTAATTATGTTGGTTACCCTTTCTCTTCTCTCAGGCAAAGTCTGTTTCCCTACATGAGTATGTGGTATTTGACTTGTTGAACAGTTAGTAATTGTGGTATTTGTTAAGCACTTACTACGTGCCAGCCACTATATTAAGCACTGGGGTAAATGCAAATAAGGTTGGACACACTCCCTGTCCCACATGGGGCTCACAGTCTCAACATCCATTTAAGGCACAGAGAAATACAGTGATTTGCCCAAGGTCACACAGCAGACAAGTAGCAGAGCTGGGATTAGAACCCATGAACTTCTGACTTCCAGTCCCATGATCTATCCCCTACAACATGCTGCTTCTCATAGAGAATACTGTTCTGGCAATCAGGAAACTAGGACACCTAGGTTCTGATCTCAGCTCTGCCTGTATCAGACTAATAATAATAATAATGTTGGTATTTGTTAAGCGCTTACTATGTGCCAAGCACTGTTCTAAGCGCTGGGCTACACATAAGGGAATCAGGTTGTCCCATGTGGGGCTCACAGTCTTAATCCCCATTTTACAGATGAGGTAACTGAGGCACCGAGAAGTTAAGTGACTTGCCCAAAGTCACACAGCTGACAAGTGGCCAAGCCGGGATTAGAAGCCATGACCTCTGACTCCAAAGCCCGTGCTCTTTCCACTGAGCCACGCTGCTTCTCGACTATGGCTGAAGCCCCCACAGGCTCTTCTCTGTGTTTTGGCTCACCTGCCCACCTCCTTGCCCGTTGGTAGCTGAGCCCCAGCAGGAACTAAACCAAGGACAGAAGAATGTGAAGGATGCTGTGCCAACCACTAGTACTTGGATCCATTTCCCTGAGTCGATCCTCACTGACCACCCTGCCTCCTGTTTCTGTCCTTTCCAGTCCATATTTTACTCTGTCATGCTGATCATTGTTCTCTAAAACCATTCAATCCATGTCTCCCACTCCTCAAGAACCATGAAAAGCAGCCTGCCCTAGTGGATAGAGCACAGGTCTGGGAGTCCGAAGGACCTGGGTTCTAATCCCAGGTCTGCCACTTCTCTGCGGTGTGACCTAGGGCCTCACTTATCTGTAACATGGGGATTAAGACTGTGAGCCCCATGTGGGATATGGACTCTGGTCAACCTTGTATCAACCCTAGTGCTAACTGTAGTGCCTGGAACATAACCACCCCCCACCCCCACAAAAAAAACCCTAAACCAGAAACCCATCCAGAAGTTGTCTATCCACCTGTGCATCAAACAGAAACTCCTTAGCATTGAGAAAGCACAATACAACCGAGTTGGTAGACATGTTACCTGCCCATAAGGACCTTGCAGTGTGGAGCAGAGACAGTCATTAAAATAAATTGTGGATATGTTCACAAGTGCTGTGGTAGTGAGGGGGGAATGAATATCAAGTGTTTAAAGGGTACAGATCCAGGTGCATAGGTGATGCAGAAGAGAGTGGGAGTTGGGGAAATGAAATTTTAATTGAAGAACAACTTCCCTGATATTTTACTATAACCCAGCCAGCACACTCCATTCCTGTAACATCTACCTATTCTCTGTACCTCAGTCTCCTTTATCTCACCAGCAAACCGGTGCCCATGCCTCATCCTCCATGCTTCCCCTTCATATACAACAGATCATAGCTCTCCCCCACCTTCAGTGTCTTCTTAAAATCACCTTTACTCCACAAGGCCTTCCCCAGTTAAAACCTCATTTCCCCTACTCCTGCTCTTGCTTGCATCAACTATGCACCTGGATCTGTTTCCTTTAAGCACATGATATTCATTCCACCCTCTGTCCCATAGCACTTATGAACATACCTATAATTTATTTTAATGACCATCTCCCCTCCAGACTGCAAGGTCCTTGTGGGCAGGGACTATGTCTACCAACTCTGTCGTATTGTGCTCTCCCAAACATTTAGTACAGTGCTCTTCACTGAGTAGGTGATCAATAAGTACTATTGATCGACTGAGAGAAGAGAAAGGAGAAAGTAAGTCATATATCCTGAGTGCTTATTGTGTACCTAGCATTTGTTAAAGAACAACATAAGACACACACATTTCCTACTCACGATGAACTTACAGTCTAGAGGGAGAGAAAGAAGAGAGAGGGATGCCTGGAGGAAAACCAGCCTAGCTCCAAGCCAAACTGTTTGGGTCTTGAACGCCCATGCACAGAATGGTTTTCAGGTGTGTTTCCCACCTGATGCCACTTCCGATTAAGGACAGGGAGGTGGCCCAGCTGGGCTGAGTTCAGTAAAACTCGCTCTTGATCCCAGCACACCCTTCGTCCCAACCTTGTCAGCAAGGCAGAGTAGAGGGATCTGGGGAGAAAGGAAGTGATTTGGGTTATACAGAAATTAAGGGAGAGGAGAGGAAAGAAAGAATTTCCTCAATTCCTTTCCTCACTTCAGTGGGGCTGGGGCTGACACTTTTAGTAAGGTTGTCAAGGACTGTGGAGTTTGGCAACCTTTGAGGGTTGATCTCTGTTCTCTCCAAAATGGAGGTGGTACAAGAGGGCAGCTCATCTGGGTACTGTATTCACTTTGCATCCAGCTGTCCTGTTGAGCAAGACCAAGATGAACAAGTCTGCCAGAAAGTCCCCAGGGGAACGTTGCCAAGTGTTGAACTGGAATGATTGAATTTTCTAACTTGGCCACACTGATGACTTCTTTTGGAAGGTATGGGTCTAGGCCTTTGTGACTGTCACAGCTCAGATAGTAGGGTTGAAGCTGTAGTCTGTTTGATGTTGCAGCTGTGTTCGAACTGAAGTCAGCACAATATGCCACCCAGAGCCCCATGTAATAGGAGCTATGGCCCAGAGCGGGACCAGAATAATCAGATGTGAAGAGACTTATCTAAATGCAGGAAAATCACTTGGTCACCATAGAGAGCTAAGACATTGTTCTGTTCCTATTCTTTCCATTCAATTCTTAGTGACCAGATGTTGTGTTAAAGGGAATGAATTTGGTCATGGAATCTGAGGCCTGGTTTATAATCTTCTTGAAGCTTGTGGGTAAGAAGACAAATCCCTGAGTAATAGGGAGGCTAAAAGTATCTGTAGTTGTAGCTGCAATAAAAAAGACTGTCACATAACTGAAAGACTAACATACTTAAGGTAATTGGCTAGTTGAAAATACCTTTAGTTAATAGAAGGGCATAAAGAACAGTTGGATAATAAAGTAAATATTATATTCTTATTGCACCATCTCCAAAATCTAAACTTTTAAAATGAAATATCTTGATACCAAATTGCTTCCTTGACTCAACCGGTGAATATACTAGATTTGGCTGAAGGAAGGTACAATGTGGTGGCATTTATTTGCAAGGACAATTTAGGTAGAACTAAAGAGTATTTGTGATTAAAAGCAAGAGAAAAGTTGATGTGGAAGAAAGAAGCATCCTAGGTTTTTATCCAGAGCAGTTGAAAGAAGGAGGAGATTTAGCTTGGCCAGAAGATATGGCAGAGTGAAGAATAAAGACGAGGCTCTATTTTGATGTCTCTCTTTAGAACACTGCATTTTTAAGATGTCTTTACAAATTGATTTTTCACGAGTCATAAGGTTTAAATTATATGCAAAGTGAAGTGAGTTCTGTCCTTAGATTTAAACATGACACTGTTGGTAACTGTGGTACATGTAAAGCTCTGTACTAAGAGCTTGGATAGATAGAAAATAATCAGGTTGAACACAGTCCCTCTCCCACATGGGCCTTACTGTCTATTAGAAAGTAGGATTTACTCCCCATTTTGCAGATGAGGAAACCAAGGCACAGAGAAATTAAGTAACTTGCTCAAGGTTACCGATCATCTCCTCCTTTTCAAATCCAACGGCCTTCACTCCATCCTAATCTTCCTTGACCTCTCAGCTGCCTTCTCCTTCTCCTTCTACACCCACTTTCTTGGAAAACTCATTTGCTCTGATTATTTCAACTACCATCTCTATGTGGATGATTCCCAAATCCCAAATTATTTTTCTACAACCCATTACTGCAGTCCATTATTTCCCCAATCCTGAAGAACCTCCAGGTGTTGCCCATCCACCTCCACATCAAACGGAAACTCCTTACCATAGGCTTCAAAGCACTCAATCACCTTGCCTGCTCCTTTGTCACCTCCATAATTTCCTACTACAACCCAGCCTGCACAGTTCAATCCCTCCAATGCCAAACTCTTCACTGTACCTTGATTTCATCTATCTGGTCACAGACCTTCCACCCACATTCTGCCTCTGGCCTGGAACTCCTTCTCTCTTCATATCTGACAAACACTCACTCTCCCCAAGTTCATAGCCTTACTGAGAAGCAGCATGGCCAAGTAAAAAAGAGCACAGCTCTTGGAGTCAGAAGGACCTGGGTTCCAATTCCAGCTCTGCAACATGTTTGCTTTGTGACTGTGGGCAAGCCACTTAACTTTTCTGTGCCTCATTTCCCTCATCTGTAAAATGGGGATGAAAACTGAGCACCCCATGTGGGACATGGACTGTGTCCAACCTGATTAGCTTGTATCTACCCAAGTACTTAATTCAGTGCCTGGCACGTAGTAAACATTTAAGCAATACCAGTGCTCAATAAATATGAATGAATGAATGAAATGCCATAAAAAAATCTGAGGCTTTCCTGGACTAAGCCTTCACTTCCTCTTCTCACACTCCCTTCTGTGTCACCTTTGCACTAGGTTTTCACCTTTTATTCACCCTTCCCTCAGCCCATAGCAGTTATGTTCATTTCTGTAATTTTATTTGTATCAGTGCTTGTCTCCCTCTCTAGACTAATCTCATTGTGGGGAGGGAGCGTTTCTACCAATTCTGTCATATTGTACTCTCCCAAGTTCAATACAGTTGTCTGCACATAGTAAGCACTCAGTAAATACGATTGATTTGATTATACAGCAGAAAAGTGGTGGAGCTGGGATTAGAACTCAGGAACTTGGACTCCATTCTCATGCTCTTTTCACTAGGCCACGCTTCATATGTGCGAGGGTGGTTGGTAAGACTCCACATGAGTACAAAAAATTGTCCCTCCTTGCCTGTTGCATTTAATATCCACAGTACCTAATGCTGTTTTCATTTTCCCTCCTTGGTGTCCCAATTTTCTTGAAGCTTAAACTAGTATGTTTACCAGCATCCCAAATAAAAACCAGTTAAAACTTGTTGTTTTTAGCCCTAGACTTTTGCTTTGTCATCTTTACCATTTGCCTGACAGAGTATGGGCTCTACCTAGCCTCCTGGGCTTTGGCAGTCAAAGTTTGGAGAACTTTTTGGAGTGGGCACCACACTTTCAGGGTTAACAAAATATCTAAAAAGCAGGTGGGGAAAAAATCCTGATTGAGCAAACAGAGCCCCAAATTACAGCTTTTGAATCTGATTTAGAAAGTATGGTACTATTAAGAAGACAGGACACAGAATGAAATGAATGGTAAAGAAAATACAAGGGCTCATGTTTCTTTCCGTCTCTAGCATGTGAAAATGTAATGTCAGGGATCGTCACTCTCTCTAATCAGCCTTTAGGTCCCGCAAGGTAGGATACTAAAGAAGACAGCTGTCTGGCAAATTTTATACACTTATGCTAAAAACATATGTCAGGCAGTTAATACCATCTGCTTCTCAAGTAGAAGGTATTGTAGGTGAGCCTGATTCTTTCTTCAGGTTCTTCATATCTGTCAAAATCAATCAATCATATTTCAATCAATAATATTTATTGAGTGACTGTGTGCAGAACACTGTCCTAAGTGCTTGAGGGAATGCAATAGAGCTGGTAGATATGTTTTTTATTCATTACAAGCTTACAGGTGGGCGGAAGCAATAGAGTATTCAGATATGTATGCAAGTGCTACAGGGTACTCAATAGCATATATATATATGAGATATATATATATATATGATATATATATATATATATATATCACTGTCTCATTAAATGGTAGGTCTCTGTGTGTCCTAAATGTTTTGAGGCCGAATGCAGATCATTGTACACCTGGAAAATTGAGTTTAAACCAAAAGTTTTATTTGGAAAATTTAGCTTTCTAAACTAGAACATGACCATCAGTGGGTCTAATCATGGATGACTCTCCGCAACTGTCATTGCTCCAATCAAGTGGGAGAAGTTTTAGGAATATCTGGGAGGTCCTTGAGGGCAAGGATCATGCCTATGTGCTCTGTTGTACTCCCTCAAACACTTAGTAGAATGCTCGGTGCACCACATATATACAACTGTCTGAGTATGGGTGAGGCTTTTTTTTTAATGGCATTTGTTAAAACTCATACTGTGTGTCAAGTGCTGTTCTTAAGCATTGGGGTAGATAGAAGTTAATCAGTCCCTTTCCCACCTGGGACAGTCCCAGTAGGAGTAGGAGGTCAGGTATTTCATCTCTTTTCTGCAGTTGAGGAAACTGAGGTCCAGAGAAGTTACTTGCACAAGTCACACAGCAGGCAAATGGCAGAGCCAGGATTAGAATCTTGATCCTCTGGCTCCCAGGCCCTTGCTTGATCCACTAGGCCATGCTGCTTCCTGTTTGGGTTGACAGTTAGAGAATAATTAACAATTATGGTATTTGTTGAGTGCTTACTATGTGCCAGGCCCTGTTCTAAGTGATGGAGGGAGGTGTCATCCAGCTCATCCGAGTTCTCTCTTTGCTCTGGCTTGCACCTTGAGGCTTTCATCTTGGGAAATAGAGTTGTAGACTTCCCCTGACAGAGGAAGTGGAGGAGCTGGAATTGTGACATAATTAGCACTAGGAGCTACTGGAAACCTTGGGCTCCTCAGTATCTTTTTGACAAAAGTTGCTGAACTGAAAATTGAAAAGAATGAAAGATCCTGTCCATCTCCCGCAAAAGTAAAAGAGTCTTGTGATCCTGGGAATTACAGGCCTGTGAACTTTGCTTCAGTTCTGGAAAAAGAGAGTATAGTCAAGAATGGAATATTATAACACTTGGGTAAATATAAATTGATTCAGTTGAATTAGTTCAGGTTCCATGGGCAGACGGCCTCTCAGTGCCTGCTTGAATTGACTTGTAAAGCTAGAAAAGTTGAGGGTGAGAGGGTTTTTTTTTTCATTAAAGGAAGTTTTGGTTGGGAAGTCTTTCTGCATTTTATTAGGCTAGTAACAGGAAATGATCTGTAATGTATGATAGGAGAGGAGAGTAAAAATAGGATGAGCATGTGTGGGACAGCTACTCCTAAGAGGTGAGGCCTACTCTGCATCCAATTCACTCTGGATTCTCTTTCAATTTGGGTCAGACTTGGGCCTGATTTTCTGCCAAGGCTATGGCTCCTTTGTTTTGTTTATTTTATGATATTTAAGTGCTTACTGTATGTCAGGCTCAGTACTAAGCTCTGGAGCAGATACAAGTTAATCAGGTTGGAAACAGTCCCTGTCCCATAGAGGCTTATAGTCTTAACTTCCATTTTACAGATGAGGTAACGGAGGCACAGAGAAGTGGCTTGCCCAAGGTTACAAAGCAGACAAGAGGTAGAGATGGGGTTATCAAATGTTGCAGATTTTGTATACTTGTTATAGTTTCTACATCAGTAATTGCTATAGGAATTCTAGCATTGGTTTCTTAAATGCCCCGATGGTAAATTTGGGCATTTCTTCGAGTAGTTAACTTTGTTCAGACACTGCTTATTATAACTTTACAAGATGCAACTTATTAGTGCAGACTTTATTAATTGTCTTCACATATCTCAAAACTTATTAAAAATATTATTACTTTCCTAGCATCTAAAAGATGGCCCAGTACTTCGAGCCCTTCAAAGGAAAAGTCCTAACGATCGATCTATGGTTCTATCCCCAGTTTCGTTATACTAAAGTAGTATGAAGTATAAAGTTAATTTGTAAATAACTTTATGTTGGAAAAAAATAGTTTTGGAGGGAAGCAGTATTTATCATCAGGGCCATTAATGACAGCATTTTAATTTAAATGCTATTATTCCTTTGATATGATTTTTTTACCTGGAGATAGGTTTTCAAGAAAAGCATTAATAAAATATACACCCACAAAAATGCTTACTGGGAAAAAGCAAATGTATTTCAAATTATTATAGTTTCTTAGGTAATAGTGGGAGGTAGTGGTCTAGGACCTTTAAAATAGAAAATATGAAAACCCACAGAGGCATTGTGCAGAGATAGCGTATTCCTGTGATTCATTCAGATTTATTTTAAAGAAAGTTGAACAGTGTCATGTTGCAGCATAATTTTATATAGGGAGCCTCGTCCTTCTTTTTTCCCTCCCACCTAAATCTCCTCAGTTATTCGGAATATTCTAGCCTGAAAGACATAATTGAAAATTAAAATTTATGGGTTTTATTCTAGCAGAATCACAGGTCCTTGAAATCTAATGTTTACAATTGATTGATTTATCAACCTTGCCTATTTTATGCTTAGGGATATTGTTTGAACTAAATTAATACTGTACCAATCAGTCAATAGTATTTGATTGCTTGCATGTAAAACTCTGTAATTCTAACCTCTGACAATAGAGGTTGAAGATGCACTCCCTACCCTCAAAGAGCTTAGAATCTAGCAGGTTAGGAATGTCCTGGATTCTGTAAAATGCAAAATTTGGGAGCATCCTTTGCTTCCCTGTGATGAGAGGGTTGCAATTCGAACTAGAAAAGAGAAGGAAATGATTTATTTCAAGAAAAAAAATGGAAAGGAAACCTAACAGTGCTCTTTGTATATTTGAAATGTTATTATAAGGAGAGCTAACCTTTAGGCAGTTCATGACCCTTCTGTGGGGTTGCAGAACATCTGGCTTAACTGCACACAGTGATTAGGCTCACTATAATCAATTATTCAATCAATGGCATTTTTTGAGTGCCTTGAGTACCGCACTGGGACTTGGGAGAGTACAGTACAGTTGGTAGACAAGATCCCTTCCCTCAGAGGTAGGCGAAGTAAGCTGAAGTTATGGTATTTGTTCAGCTCTTATTATAAGTTAATCAAGTTGAACACAGGAGGAGGGAGCAGGAGGGAGAACAGGTATTCAATCCCCAATCTGCAGTTGAAGAGCCTGAGTCCTGGTCAAGGGAAGTGACTTGCCCAAGGTCACATAGCAGGCAGGTGTCAGAGCCAGGATTAGAACCTGCGTCCTCTGACTCCCAGACCCATCCTCTTTCCACTAGGACAAGCTTTCTGTTTCTGCAACCCAATCTGTATTTGAGGCGTGGTTTTTATTCTCATGCCACAGTGTTGGCACATCCTTGATTGAGCCTCTTGGTATTTAAAGTTCCCCTCAGAAGATATGAATCAGCACTCCACTCGTTTTTGCTCAGTTAGAGAGAATTAATGTTGGTTTTGGTACAAATGCCAGCTGCAGTGAGCATGTGCTATATTGAACCTAGACCAAGGTGGGACTCAGGTATTGGTGTTTTCCATAGAGAACCCCAATGCCTTGAGTCCCGCATAGGCCAGGAGTGCAGGTCAAGTTGGTTTGGTGTGGGAACCCAGGACTCTATTCTGAAGCTCTTGTGCTGCATTTGAACCCATTATTTCCTTTTCTGCCATGAAGTGATGAGAAGAGCTATGTCTCACTGGGCCTTTCATCTCTCTTATCGTCAACTTCTTGCTCATGCCCTCTCTCCTCCCACTTCATATCAGCAGAATGCTGCTCTCCCTATTTTCAAATCAATTTAATGGTATTTTTTTAATGGTATTTGGTAAGCACTTGTACCAAGCACTGTTCCAAGGACTGGGGTAGATACATGTTTATCACACATGATAGAGGCTCATAGACTAAGTATGAGGGAGTAGGATTTAATTCCCATTTTACAGTTGAGGAAACTGAAGCACAGAGAAGTAAAGTGAGTCACCCAAGGTGACACAGTAAGCAATTGGCAGGGCTGGGATTAGAACCCAGATTCTCTGACTTTCAGATCTGTGCTCTTTCCACTAGGCCATGCTGCTTCTCAGTGCTTTACTGAGCACTGTACTAAAGGGGTCACCCAACCTTAACCTACAACTCTTTAGGTACCATCAGCTTTCCAAAACCATCATTATTAAGAAATCTAATTTGCTCATCTGTGAATCCTGCAAGGCTTGGACCCAGAAGTTGAGAATTCCAGACCTTTTCTGGAGGAAAAAGTACAAGTCAGAACAATAAACCTAGTTTTAATTGAGTGTGCAGACACTTCTGCCTCTCCACAATGGACCACCTCATCTACTCATGATTAAGACTGGAACATTTTTATGATGTCCTTCCTCAGCTCTAAAGAAGTGTGACGCAAGCATGTCCACACTATAAAAACCTTTAGAAATTCGGGGTGGATCGCAGATACCTGATTTATGCACATTTTACAGCATATGTTACTCGTGTCTCGGTGGTACATTGGATGATGGTGGTGTCACTGTGCACCTACACCATAATTTCCCAGATCACTTCACCATTCCTTTATTGTACACGCAACTGTAAGGGTCAGTGATCTGCCCTACCACTTCCATTTCCTCATTACAAAAATTGACCTTCTTTCTATTGTTTGAAAGGGCTCAGGCCACTGTCATTCAGACTTCAGGACCGTTGAGCAGTAATAACAGTATAGGGAGTAGAAGTCACAGCCACAGCAGTCTGGCATTGTGTTCTCTTTGTGGAATCCATTTTGGATTTTCACAGGACTGCCAGCAGGCCCCCTCTACTTCCCATAGAAAGCATTCTATTTTGCTGTAATTCCCCACTTATCATTAACTCAAATTTATGAAAGCAATCTAAGGACTGAATGACTATTTGCCAGTGTTATTTTGCTTCCTTGAACATTTTTGTTGGCGACAAACACACTTTTAAAGGGGCACTGGTCACAACACGTTGGTAAAAGAGAGGGAAGAGCCAAGCAAAAAATATTTAATCACTCCCTTAACAATACAAATGGAGAGCTTTTCTTTCCAAAATCATCCATGAAATATATATATCTAGGAAAATAGTTATCATGTGGAAACTCAACCTCTGCCTCTTTTGCAGTTGATCTTCATGAAAGGAATTCCAGAGAGTCAAGAACTTTTGATTGCAAGATAATTGTGGTCAGTTTATAATATTCCTAAAGATAAGCAGGCCTGCCTTATCCTGAAAGGGACTCTACTGTAAGTGCAGATTTAGTGCTAAATGAACTCCTCTTAAAGTGCAGTATCTACTCTTCACTCACACCCACTTACAATGGAAAAGTCACATTCTATAGGGTCTGAATGTGTGTTTGCTGAAACACGACTCCTCTTCAACTTGTGGATTCGTCAAACCAAAAACATGTAGTCTCAGCAACCTCCATACATTTACCACACTTTGCACACTGAATCTCATTTTGAGCTGGCTTTTGGGGAAGGAAACAATGTACCGACTAGAAACTTGGAATGGGTTAGATAGAGCCTGCTTTTTGACTGAATCTCAATTGCTGAAAATGAGTCATCTTGTATCAGATAGGGGTTGAAATAATACTAGTAGAAATGTTTTATTGAATCCCCAGTTGATGCAACACACTGTACTCTTGGGAAACTTCTTCACAAGGAAGTGCCGTGCTTCCAGCTCCCAAGGAGCTTACTTTCTAATGGAGGAGTTGTGATGGAGCAAGTTCATCCAGGAACTTACCACGGTCTCTATTTATTCTGAAATCAGTGCTATCTAAATGCTTCTGAGGTAAGCAAAGAATGAAATACAAATGGATGATTTAAACAATTTTAAAGAGCTTCTATCTTTCATAATTTGGAGGGCTTTAAATGGCAGGTTTTGTGCAGAACTGTTTCTCATATTATCACTTATGACCTGTATATACAGGAAAGTATTTTAATTTCACACTTCCTTGGTTAAAACCTTATGGGGGTTATTTATGGTGAAATAGAAATCTAGTTCTCTACATTGTCAAATGGGATTTTGACTTTTTTAACCTTCATTTCTAAATATGGTACACTTTAGTATTTTGTTTTTAAAAAAAAATTTTTTAATTAGTTCTGGGGTAGAGGGTCAATAGTTTATAATGTATATTTGATAGTGTGATTACACAAATAGTGCCCCTATCAAAAAATGGGGTGTTCTACACCCTATACATAGAAATATATATATATATATTATATATATATTTACACACACACTGATATAGTAATCCATACAAGTTCCACTCAGACAATTGAGAATACTTTGGAATCTTGTATTTGAGCTGCTGCTCTGGAATGCAATCAAAAACCAATAATAGCTGCTCTGAATAAAATTCTGAAAAAAAATTGCACAACCTAACAGGGGAGCAGAGACTTCTGCATGTGTTATGTATGACCCAGGGGGAAACAAACATGCAAACAATTGTAATGCAGACAGCGGAGTGTTTGAACAGGCACAGAGTAATTGACGTCTTTTAAAATAACTGACAACAGATTTCATTTCACGAGCTGCGGTAAATCCAGTGCCTACTGAGATCCGGCTCATGAACTAAGTCACAGTTACAGAGTTGAGGACATTTTCATTTTGAAGCTGAAATGATCGGGTTTGTGAAGAAGTGGTGACGTGTGCAGTTGGTGAGATTTCCCAGTTGGCTGACAAGGCGTTTTTAGCTCGAGGACAGGGAATGTGTCTGCAAACGCTGTTATATTGTACGCTCCCAAAAATTTAGTACAGTGCTCTGCATGCAGTAAGTGCTCAATACACACCATTGATTGATTTTATTTTTTCATGGGGTAGTTATCCCCCAGATTTCAGCAGTGTGAAGTTTTCAGCGGCAGCTGAGATCTCTTTGGAGCTTCTGCTTCCGCTAAAACATCCATCTCTGAGTTCCAAAGCTGGGAAATTGAATCCAGCACTCCTAACACAACTATCAGTCTCAATCAGTGATATTTACTGAGAGTTGATGGGCTTGGGAAGGTTCCATACACAGTGGAGAGAACACAGGCTTGGGAGTCAGAATGTCATGGGTTCTAATTCTGGCTCTGCCACTTATTTGCTATGTAACCTTGGGCAAGTCACTTCACTTCTTCTGTGCTTCAGTTACCTCATCTGCAAAATGGGCCTTGTCACTGTGAGCCCCCTGTGGGACCTGGACTGTGTCTAATTCAATTTGCTTGCATCCACCCCAACGCTTAGTGCGGTATCTGGCACGTAGTAAGTGCTTAACAGATGCCACAGTTATTTTTATTTATTTAGAATTGATAGATGCTATATCTGCCCACAAAGAACTTACAGCCACAAACCCAAATGACTTTCAGCCATGCTGGGAGGTGAGAAATAGGAAACAATCCTTATCCCCATGGCAGCAAGTTAACGACATCTCTGCTCCCTATGACAGCCTGTCTCTTAATTTTTAGCAGTCAATATTTCCAGTTGAGAGAGCTTAATTTAAAAGGGTAGAGTGGGAAAGCAATAGATACTCTTCCCAGTGCACAGTACAGTGCTCTGTACATAGAGCAGCATAGAGCAGCTGCACAGTTTGAAGGAAACGAGCTGGAATTAGAACCCAGGTCCTCTAACTTCTAGGCCTGTGCTCTTTCCATAAGCCATAGGGCTTCTATTATTCAAAGAACCCTTGGAGAGTTCCCCAACCTAATCTATCTGCTGATTTATCACTGGATTAGGGTGTAATTAAAGCTCTCTGGAGACAGGGAGTGTGTCTTAGGCAGGGAGTGGGTCTTGAAAGTCTGCTTCATCTCCTAAACTTTTAGTACAGGTACTCACTAAGTTAGTTGTTTTTATTGAGCACTTACTGTGTGCAGAGCACTATACTAAGTATTTGGGAGAGTACAATATAAAAGACACATTCCTGTTCACATGGATCAAATCAACTAACTTCCTTCCCTTGCTTTTTACACCTGTTAGATGGGAAGGATCATTCTTCTTCACTCAGTTAATCATTGGCTATTTTGATGATTATGAGATCTGTAAAAGTGTTTGAAAGCATTTTTTGGGGGAAGGAAAGTATTAAATATGAAAACGGTGATTGTTGAAAGTATCTTACTCAAGGGAGCCTAGAGGGAACGAATAAATAGTTCCTGATTATTCCCATGTAGACAGGTAACTCTTGCCATAGGCAGCCTATGTGTAATTATGAAATCTAATTCAGAATTCTAACAACTGTGGTATTAAGCACTTCCTTTGTGCCAAGCACTGAACTAAGTGCTGTGGTAAATACGAGATAATTAGATTTATTCATTCAATCGTATTTCTTGAGTGCTTACTGTGTGCAGAGCACTGAACTAAGAGCTTGGAAAGTACAATTTGGCAACAAATAGAGACAATCCCTACCCAATAGCAGGCTCACAGTGTAGAAGGGGGGAAGCAGACAACAAAACAAAACAAGTAGACAGGCATCAATAGCATCAACATAAATAAATAGAATTATAGATATATTCACATCATTAAAAAATAGAATGATAAATATGTACATATAAACACAAGTGTTGTGGGGCAGGGAGGGAGGTAGAGCAGAGGAAGAGAGTAGGGGCGATGGGGAGGAGGAGCAGCGGAGGAAAAGGGGGGCTCAATCTGGGAAGGCCTCCTGGAGGAGGTGAGCTTTCAGTAGGGCTTTGAAGGGGGGAAGTGTGCTAGTTTAGTGAATGTGAGGAGGGAGGGCATTCCAAGCCAGAGGTAGCACGTGGGCCAGGGGTCGAAGCGAGGACAGGCAAGAATGAGGCACAGTGAGGAGATTAGCGTCAGAGGAATCGAGTGTACGGGTTGGGCTGTAGAAGGAGAGAAGGGTGGTCTGAGGTAAGAGGGGGCAAGGTGATGGAGTACTCTGAAGCCAATAGTGAGGAGTCCCATCTGGGGCCCAGTTCATGGGGGATGATGAACAGATGTTTAATCCCCACTCTACAGATGAGGATACTGAAGCACATAGCAGTTAAGCACAGACGTCCAGAGGCAGAGTTGGGATCAGCACCCAAATCCCCAGATATCTGGCTCTATGCCATTTCCGTAAGGCCATCTTAGTGCAAGCTTCCTAGGAGTTTCAATTAAAAACTCCCAGACAAACCAGTAGTGTTTTCAGTGGGTTGTGTGTCAGCTCTGAGGACTCTCTGGAAACTCCTTTTTCTGTGTTGGCTAGCCGCTGCTGGCCTGAACTGAGTTGAAGTGATTTCTGGCGGGAGCGTTTTTAGGACCATCTTCTGGCTGTTGACTGTGTGAAACTTTTTAGTTCTGCACAAGTTCCAGAGATGAGAAGTGGCTGAGAACTTTGCCCTTTCCGTGAAGACCAGTAGAGTGCAAGTAGTCTCCAAAGGTGAGGGATCCTTTCGAAGGCCTTCTTTCCGGAGTCAGCTGCCGATAGAAATTGATCAGTAGTATCCATTGAGCTGTCACTGTGTGCAGAGCATTGTACTTGGGAAAATGCAGTAGTATCAGTCAATGGTATTCACTGAGCACTTACTATATGCAGGGCACTGTACTAAGCGCTTGGGACAGCATAGTACAACAGAATTAGCGGACAAGGGAATAGAACTGATCCCTGCTCTCAACAAGTTTATACTCTAACAGGGAAAGATGAGAGAGGACATAATTCATTCCTTCAATCATATTTATTAAGTGCTTACTGTTTGCAGAGTACTGCATTAAGCGCTTGGGAGAGTACAATATAGCAATAAGCAGATTCCCTGCCCACAGTGAGTTTACAGTCAAGATGCCCAAAGCTTCCAAAAGTGTGCAGTTACTGAATGTGCCTCTCTTCCCTTCTACATAATTTATCTTCCATTTTCCAGCTAGGAAACTAAACACATTTGTAAAAATTATTTGTCTAGGAGCTGTTCTAGGTATACCCTGAAAATACAATTGGCAGCACTGTGTTCCCAATTCCTCACAAAGAAGATCTGAACCTTTTGTACCTGACACTTTACACAATATGCTCTCTGGCTTTAAGAAAACATTATTTCATGTCCTTACTCTAATCAGTCTTGTCTGCCAGCTCAGAGAACAGAGAGGTTCATTGTTATATGCAGCTGTCATTTGTTCCATCTCCTTGCTCTTTCTGACTTCAATATCTTGGTGGTATTTAGTGAAAGTAATTTTCGGCTGGAAATCTTCTGCCCTTTCAGTAAGTTGCAAGTATAGCACTTTGTCAATGGCCCAAGAATTCCAAGCTATCTGGGATGTATCAGGACAGTTGATAAAACCTCACAGAGCAACCTATGATAGTACATCCCATCATAAATTAAAAAAAAAGCAGAAAGGGCCTTTGTCAGTGTTTATCTGGAGCGCTTTTATTCTTTGCCCTTGATTTCCTCTTCAGAAAATTGATGCACCCTTAAATTGAAGCAGGAGGCTTGACAGGTGATGGTTAGTGTGATAACTGCTCAGATTTCATCAGCTAGTGTTTTTCTGGTGGTGCAATTGTCGGAACTTTCAGCTAGATTACCTGTCATCCACTACATCAGATAAAAGAGGGAGAGCTGAAAGATGCAGTTTTGCCACTGTACCTTGGAGGAAATGAAAAGTGCAGGTGAGGTAACAGTAGCTGGAAAGAAGTACAATTATTTTCTAATCAGGCGATTCCGTCAAGACTGTCAGGGTTGAAATTGGCAGTCATTGGACAAGATCCATTGTTAAATTTGCATTGTTAAATTCATGAAGAAAAAAACCCGAAAGGAATAGTCAACCTCACTGTGGACAGTGTGCTAAAGCACTCCCGTCGCGGTTTGTTTTAGTTGCTCCAGTTGTCGATGGTGTTGCAGTTTATTTTTTGGCAAAAGAAAAATTTTCCTATTTTAAGTTCATCACAATATCCTGATGCAGAGCTGAGGCTTTGATTTGGCGTTTGGCTGTTCTGAGGCTCTTGAAGTGTTTTACTTTGCTAGTTAAAGCGGTGAGGCTTTCTGGAGAGAGCACAGGAGTGGAAGTCAAGAGACATAGGTTCAAATTCCATATATGCCTCTTGACTGCTGCACATCCTTGGGCATATCACTTCTCTGGGTTTCAGTTTCCTTGTCTGTAAAATGGGAATAAACTACCTGTTCTCCCTTCCTCTAAGGAAAACCATGAGCCCCATGCGAGTCAGGGATCATTCATTCCAATTACTTTATATGTACTCCAGCACGTGGCACATAGCTAGCTCTTGACGAATATCACAATTTTTATTCTGCTCGTCATGGCAAACTTTTCCATTAGGAAAATTTGGAAATGGTCCAAAGTTGATGTGGAATGAGAAGTTAATAATTCTGGCAAAACACTTTCCGGTTTGAAAATGTGGACCTTTGATTGGAAAACAGATTTCGATTTGTGGAATGCCCTGAGCCCCACCGCCCTCACTACATTTCTTCCCCCTTCCCTGACTTAGTTTGACCAGGAGACGCACAAACTTAGGGTTTGGTCGCCAAGTCTATCTTCTCCCAGGTGGAATGCTCGAATGTCATTGTCAGGGTGATGGGGGCTGGGAGGGAAGAGGGGAAGATGTAAGAAATGGAATCCCCTACCTTTGGACATGCTGCCCTGTGGGCAGAGCGGCCCTAGGCTTTAGACCTTGCCGCGTTAGTGGCAGGGCTCTGCTTTGCCCACAACTCTGGGGTTCAGTCTCCCAAGCACAAAGTTAGCTCTGCTCCTCTCCCTTACTCTTCATGTGTTTTGGAGGAGCTGATCCTTAAGCACAGCTAACTGAGCTAAACCATTACTTCTGGAAAAGTATAAGGAGGTGATTCTTGATGGACTGGATTTATTATCAAAAATAAAGAAATCCTTATAGGTAGTTTTTGCCTCCCATTTCTCACCATCTTCAGCAAAAACATTTACTGAGCGTCTGTTGCATGCTAAGCATTGTTCCAAGTAGGACAAGTTAAAGGTCCATTACTTGTCCTTTGGGAGCTTACATTATGAACATTTCAACTTCTGACTCCCACCTCCCACCTCCCCTTCCCAAATTTCCTGTCAATACACTCCTTTCTTAAAGTTTGGCTGCCCTAATGGACCCAGTGACCTACTCTTCACACAAAACTCAGATATCCTGTCCCAAATCCAAACCACACCAAAGACACCAACAAAAAGCATCTTAATAGGGACCTCCCCTGTCTCTCTCCCCGACCAGTCACACACGCACACACACACTTCATAAGGAGCTGAGAGATTCTTTCCCTCATGGGGGATCCAATTTTAAATTTTAAGTTCAAAAATCTCCACTTTTAAATGTCTGTTTTCATAGGTTTATACTATATCCTGGACAGAAACTTTTTATCAGATGAAATTTAGAAGCCAGGGAGCAATCTGGACACAAAATAATGTATTTAGCACTATCACATCATTTGGTCGTTTCCTTTAAAGGTATAAGGAGGAACTGGGTGGTAAACTGCAGATGCTTCTTGTTATAATTTTAGCTCAAAACAATTGCCTGAAAAGCAATTAAAACCTTAATCTAGCTCAACCATTCTGAAGTTTTCTTGAGGCTCACTTGTGGCTCAGTACTAATCTAGTGTGTCTTTGTTAATTTGTGTGTATTGCTTAAAGTAGCAACATAGACAGGTGCTTGATATTCAGGATTTTAGGCACTAAGGGCATCTCTGAGGTGAAGCACGTACATGTCATATTGTTCAGATTTAAGTATTCTTTTGAAAGAAAGCAAATATTTAACTTCTCATCTTGAGTGCTTAATGATTGGGTGAGCACCACACTGATGGTATCCTCAGAAACAAGTGTATCCTGCCAAGAAGAATCCCACCAAGCCCTGAGCCCTGGTTCCAAACATAAGGGGAGATCTGACTTCTTGAGATGCGATTTGACCCTCTTTGTTTCAATCCAAGGTTTGGAGCTAGTAGTTGTTTCAGGGCTTGGAGATAGATCTCTGAGAGGACCTACTGGGAAGAGGAAGCTCCTCCAGTAATGTGACCGTTTGTCCCACTTTTGGTGAGATAATTACAGATCTCATCCTCTGGTGTTGCCCCTGCCCAAAGACTAAGGCCCAGCAAAGTTCCAAT
This sequence comes from Ornithorhynchus anatinus, assembly GCF_004115215.2. Lineage (NCBI taxonomy): Eukaryota > Metazoa > Chordata > Mammalia > Monotremata > Ornithorhynchidae > Ornithorhynchus > Ornithorhynchus anatinus. Next base: position 59,798,713 of record NC_041735.1, on the reverse strand, counting down.
ATAGTTATGGGATGGAAAGATACAGCTGGGGCCAGAGCTTGGTAGCTGTTCTGGGGCAGGAGAGGCTCTGTGTGACCTTGTTTGCTCAGCCAGCACTGGGGACATGGAGGTGAGAGGTACACTTTAGGCACTCTTTCTCTCCCTGCCTCCCCCTTCTCCTGGCCCTGCTCATAATACAGCAAAGAGAAATTCAACCTCTCATCTGGCAGCCAAATATCGAAAGAGGAAAACTGTAGTGGCCAGTCTCCCCATGCTTTGCACACAAAGCATGAGTAAGCACTCAATAAATACTATTGAATGATAACAACTGGATCCCGGTCTTGACTGGGTTTCAAAATTGGTATTTCAGGGATCTCTTCCCTCCGCACGTTCTGACCCCTTGGAAGGCCACTCAAGCAGTTGGTGGAATGTTCTGAGTTTGGCTGGCCTTTAAAACAATCCTGCAGCTCAGAATGAATAAACCCGCTGTGGGCAGATATTGTCTCTCTTTTTTGTGGAATTGTACTTTCCAAGAGCTTAGTATAGTACTCTGCACAAAGTAAGTGCTCAATAAATATGATTGAATGAATGAATGAATGACCGTCACTTCTATTTGCCAAGTGCTTTAATGTTATGTTTTCTTCCAAAGAAACTCCCAAATGTGCATAAGTTTTCAACAAGGACCACTCTTGGGTGAAACAGCTAGAAGTAGTGGAAACCTAACAAATGAATCCCTGGACTAGGAATCCAGAGCTTTGGGAAAATTTCTGGTTTTGCTGCTGCTGTGCTGGAAGTGCAAAATCAATACAATTAATCAACATTAGAAACTTTCACTTCATTTTGCTAGCCAAAGTAGGAGATTTGGCATGGAAGTAGGTAAATTCTAAATGGTGTCTGAGTTCTGATGAGCATCTTATAACTGTTGAGAAAGGTCCCTAGAGTTTAGATGAACTTTTTCAATCAAATTTGTGTAAAACTTTCATAATATAAAGTAAGAATTTCTCACCTAGGACCATTTAGTAGTCAACATAAAAAATGTTTTAAGGATAAATGGAAATCAAAATTAATGGGTATATTGGAGCAAATCCATCAACATGAAGAATTATATTGTGACTTTTACATCATATCATGACATCTTACAAAAATGTTATTTTGAATGATAAACTATTAAAGGAAGACATCATCAAAATCCTAAGAAACTAAACACTTGCTAAAGAGGATGACTGTGTAAACAATCAATTAATGGTAATTACCGAGTGCTCACAATGTGTAGAGCACTGTACTAAGCACTCCAGAGACTACCATGTAATTACAATCACCCATCCTATCCTGCCTAGATTACTGCATCAGCCTCCTTTCTTACCTACCAACCTTCTGTCTTTCCCCACTGCAGCCCATACTTCGCTCTGCTGCCCAGATCATCTTTCTACAGAAACGTTCAGGACGTCATCCTCCTCTTCAAAAATCTCCAGTGGTTGCTTATCCACCTCTGTATCAAACAAAAACTCCTCACCATTGGCTTTAAAGCACTCCATCACCTCGACCCCTCCTACCTCAGCATGCTTCTCTCCTTCTCCAACCCAGCCTGCAAACTTCACGCCTCTGGTGCTAACCTTCTCATTGTGCCTCGATCTCGCCTATCTCACTGCCAATAGGTAGGCTGGGTTATTTACACAGTCATCTTCTTTAGCAAGTGTTTAGTTTGTTAGGATTTTGAAGGTGTCTTCCTTTAATAGTTTATCATTCAAAATCACATTTTTGTAAGATATCATGATATGATGTAAAAATCACAATACAATTCTTCATGTTGATGGATTCAGTAGATTCTACTATATCTAACTGAAAAGGTATATCTACTTCTACTATATCTACTGAACTACTACTATTCTACTATATCTATTGATTCTACTATATCTACTGAATTATCTACTGAAAAGGTAGATCAACTCCATCTGTGTGTTTTAATGCAAATCCTGTTTTACTACTGTTTTTCTGTTCACACTTCTCCTTATAGAATTTGTGGTTCCTGAGCAATGTCGGATTTACTAAAGCTGAAACTGCAAGTCCTCCGTGAAGAATGGGAAATAACAACTGAAGTTGGTGGCCGGATGTTTTTTCTCCAAATTCCCTTTAGGACAATTTTGGTGTGGCATTTATTATTACTGCCTGAAAATGAGAAATCATTCTATGAGTTTTGAGTGTTCTTGGGCCAATTTCCAGTGTTGTTTTCCTCAGAAACATTATCACTAGAATTGGCACCTTCTGAATGGTAGTCACAGGACAGTCCTCTCAGTGAGACCGTTTGGAGAAAAAACATCCGGCCACCAACTTTAGTTGTTATTTCCCATTCTTCACGGAGGACTTGCGGTTTCAGCTTTAGTAAATCTGACATTCCTCGGGAACCACAAATTCCATAAGGAGAAGTGTGAATGGAAAAGCAGTAATAAAACAGGATTTGCATTAAAACACACAGATGGAGTTGATCTACCTTTTCAGTAGATTCACACACCAATGAGCATATTTCTGTAGCTACTAAGAATACAGCTGTGGTGATTCATAAGACCTTAAATTTAATTAGATCCAAAAACTGCCCCTTCATATCACTGAAGATGGACAGAGCATGAAAGCTATCACTATCGTATTAGTCTATCAGCAAAGGTTCTGAACACTTCCCAAATAATAATGTTGGTATTTGTTAAGCACTTACTATGTGCCGAGCACTGTTCTAAGCGCTGGGGTAGACAGGGGAATCAGGATGTCCCACGTGGAGCTCACAGTCTTCATCCCCATTTTACAGATGAGGTAACTGAGGCATGGAGCAGTGAAGTGACTGGCCCACAGTCACACAGCTGACAAGTGACAGAGCTGGGATTCGAACTCATGACCTCTGACTCCAAAGCCCATGCTCTTTCCACTGAGCCACGCTGAATAGTCACTATTATGGGGACAGGTAATGCTGGCTTCAGATATTTGGTTGCCTTGAGGTAGAGAAAAATTGGCCATCGATTCCACATGTGGGAAGTAGATCATACTCTGTGCCTGGAACATACCAACATCATGTGACACGTTTCTCGGCTACCACCTCCAAAGCCAAGCTGCCCCTGAGGCCACCCTTCAACCTACAGCCCAGGCAGCCTGTCTGAGGTACCCATCTTATTTCTATTAATGGTTAATTTTCAGCCTAACACCTTTGGCTGAGACAGCAGCACCGCCATCTTTGGGAGGGGCCATGCACAGAAGGAATTACTACAGTTGCTGGTTGAAGCTGGGTTTGGAGAGAGGGAGACTGACTAACTGAAGACTGTAATTGTGTTTGTGTATACTGTAAATATGTAATCTTTACAAATCTAAGGTATATGTGATATCCACACACACACATATATACATCAGCAATAAGTGGTAAACTTTAAAAATCTTAATAGATTACAAAAAAATGTTTCTCAAATAATATGCATCATCTAGCCCATAATGGTCAATAGTGACTACAGATCTATTTGGATCTACTGAGTTAGGAATCCTTATTTAGATGGCATGAACTCTTCCAAAATTCATGATACTGTTCACTTTTTTTTGGCACTTTCAAAATGGAATTTCTAAAAATGAAATGGAAGTGATACTAGCTTTTCAGCTTCAGATGGCAGAATGGTATGAAACTGGGAGTCAAATTGCGGGTTTACTTTAACAGTCCATGCTTAGAAGGTGGGTGAAATCACATATGGTTATACATTCTTCCTCTGGTTTGGAACTCCCTTCATCTCTCCCTGTTTTTGAAGCCGTATTAAATTCACATCCTCTCCAAGAGGCCTCCCCCAAGTAAGTCCTCTTTTCACCTACTCCATTCATTCATTCAATCAATCATATTTATTGAGCATTTACTGTGTGCTGAACACTGTACTAAGTGCTTTGAAGAGTACAATAAAACAATAAACATACTCATTCCCTGCCCAAAGTGAGCTTACAGACTGGGGGTGGGGGGAATCTCCCCTCTGTGTCATTGCACATGGACCTGTATCCTATAAGCATTTGATATTCACCTCATCCGCAGCCTCACAGCACTTAGGTTCATAAATGTAATTTATTTATATTAATATCTATTTCTCCCTCTAGATTATGCTCCTTGTGGGCAGGGAAAATGTCTACTAACTGTAGCATTGTATTCTCCCAAGTGCTTTGAACAGTGTTCTACATGCGCTGAGTGCTCGATTAATACCACTGATTGATGTATTTATTTGAAAATCCAGTTCCTAGGCACAAGTGAGGGAAGGAACAGTAATAAATGGAATTTCATCATTAAATTACCCTGAGCATAAGAGGATGTCAAATCCTTATTTTATCCAGGAAAACGTGTTATGGCCATCATTTTTTCTATCTTATTTGCATAAAATGATCCAGTTCCTTAAATGAAATATAGAACTGTTTCAAATATTTAATCTTTAGTCTAAACTCAGGACAGAAGCAAATTTTGGGTCTTATTTTAGGTCTAATTAGAAGACTGTGTGTTTTGTCTTTTGTTTAAAAAGGGAGCTCTGGAATAAACAGACTCCATTCAACAGAGTTAAATTCTCTGAATGGATTTGGGGGGTGAAAAAGGAGCCTGTTCATTTTAATATACCTTCAGAAATATTTTACTTCTTGATGATGACAGCAGCTCTTGCTGACAACTATTAATACATTATAAACACCCCATCAGAGTTATATAAAAACATGTCAGTTTTAAAGAGAACATCTTTGACAGCAAATTTTCCGATTGTGAAACAGCTGTGCCTCCAGTACAATGCATTAAGTAGTTTATTCCTTTTAGATAGTTAAATTGTGCATGAAATGTTGCTGGCGCAAGGGCTCCAAATCTGGCCTGATTAGCGAACATCTGTTACATTGGAAAAATTCATGTCTACCCTAATTAGCTGTCAGGCTGATATACATCCACCCTGATGGTGAGGGATCCTGTGCTGTTTAAGTCAAACAGGTTTCTCCCCTCTCCCATCACCTGCCCTTTCAAATCTCTTCCTCTGGTGTGTTGCCGTAATTAGGGATTGTTGGAAATACAATGGAGCAGGTTATGGCACAGCCATCTGTGCCAGATTTTTATTCCCCCCAAACCTATGAACTGTCAGATGAAGTCACTCCCGTTAACTGGTGGTGAACAGGTCTCTATGTATTGGATAATGGTAGTCCCCGGGTCTCCATCCAAAGGAGTCTGAGACTCCCAAAGCCACCACCTTGTGGTGTGATCGAAAGAAGATCGATAACGCTCTGTCTATTTTGTCTTCCTTTAATAAGACCATAGTGAAACCGACCAGCGGGACGCTCAGCTATTGACAAAGACACTCTCAACGGCTAGAAAAATGGTGTGTGCTTTTCAGGAGAGGCACAGACCAGTGAAAAACTGTCTGTGTTGGATCCTTCTTTTTTTAAAATTGCTTGTTCCTTTGCCCTAAATGGAAATTAAAAAAAAAAAATTTGTATCACATTCTCAAGGTAACTGCTTCATTTGGTGTGAAGTGTGAACTAGATATGCCTCTATGAAAATTATAACTCAGAAATAAGGCAGACATTATTTAGAGATATTTGGTGTCTTAGGTAGAGATGGAAAAACTGGTTTACATGGAATCGTTCTCTATTCCTTTTCATCCCAAAATCACATAGATCTAGTTTCTGGGGTTAGGAAATATTGGGTGGAGGGTTTGCATTTCTTCATGCCCGTTTTGAAGCCGGGATATCACAAAAGATTATTCCTGATTAGGTTTTTGATCCGGAGAGGACAGAAAGAATGGCTCCACACTAGACATTTATCCAAACCCTTTGTAATGCATCCATCCCTTATTTCAAGCCAAGGGATTCTAGGTTGAAGGGTCACTTAGTATTTTCACTGCAAATCCTTCAAAGTCACTTGACAATGTCTCTTGAAGCTCTATGCCTCTTTGAATATGGCTACCCACTCTCATTTTCCTCAGCAGATGTTCTGTACCAATAAACTATGTCTAAAAGAGGAACCAGAAAGTTAGTGCAACTCAAGTTAATATCAAAAGCAAGGATCTGTATCTTTTCTATTTTAAATTGGGGGGTTGGCTTTTTTATGGTATGTAAGTGCTTACAATATGTCAAGCACTGTTCAAAGGGTAGATACATGTTAATTAGGCCAAATACAGTCCCTGTTCCACATAGCGCTCACTGTCTCAGAGGGAGAACAGGTATTGAATCCCCATTTTGCAGTTGAGAGTTGCTGAACCTCTTTATCAATCACTCATATTTAAATCAATCTTATTTGTTGAGCGCTTGCTGTATACAGAGCACTGTACTAAGCATTTGGGAGAGTCAGCATTGCTCTTGGAAAGTTATCTTTCTTTAGGCAATTTATGAGCCATGTTGTTTGAACTTGGTAAAACAGCCAGCCATTTTTCATGTATGCCGATGTAAAATCAGAACTGGTTTTTGCCCATATTGTGGAATGTAGTGGTAATGAAATGTTTCCAAACTGGAAAACCTCTTAGGATATTTCACAATGCTTCATGTAGTCACTTAACTTCCCTGGGCCCCAGTTCCTCATCTGTAAAATAGGGATTAAACCGGGAGCCCTACATGGAACAAGGACTGTGTCCAACTCAATGATCTTATATCTACCCTAGCTCTTAGTCCAGTGCCTGGCACATAGTAAGTGCTTAGCAAATACCTCAATTATTATTATTATTAAAGACTCTACAACTTCTTGTTGGTAACATTTTATGTCCAGTTTCTCAAGATTAGTTTTCTCCAAAGACTACATGCATCCATGTTTTGCATGTGTAAGTGGATGACATAATAATAATAATTATGGTGTTTGTTTAGCACTTACTATGTGCCAAGCACTCTTCTAAGCACTGGGGTAGTTACAAGTTAATCAGGTTGTCCCAAGTGGGGCTCATAGTCTTAATCCCCATTTTACAGTTGAGGTTAACTGAGGCACAGAGAATTTAAGTGACTTGCCCAAGGTCACACAGCAGATGAGTGGTGGAACTGGGATTAGAATACACATCCTCTGACTCTCAAGCCCATTCTCTTTCCACTAGACCGTGCTGTATTCCAACATGATTTCCAAACATCCATATATGCATGCATATGTATGTAATTGTTCATTTTTTTTAGAATGGTATTTAAGTGTTTATTACGTGCCAGACACAGTACTAAGCACTGGGGTAGATAAAGAGCTAATCAGGTTGGACATTGTCTGTATCCCAGATGGAACTCACTGTCTTAATCCCCATTTTAGAAGTGAGGTAATTGAGGCCCAGAAAAATAAGGTGACTTGCCCAATGTCACACAGCAGACAAATGGCAGAGCCAGGATCAGAATCCAGGTCCTTCTGACTCCCAGACCCCTGTTCTATCCAATAAGCCATCCTACTTATAGGATTCTACTTGTTGTAGGAGAAGGCAACACCACTGACAGTGATATTCACCTATGAGTATGTGTGGCTGGAAAAACCAATTTAGAACTCACAGTTCCAGCCACACTGTACACACAAAAAGGCTATCCCTTGTTGTCTTTTTAGTTTTGTGTTTGCTGGGCCTGGCGTTGTTTTCTCTTTTGCCTCCTTATGTACAGTATGTGAAAATTTAACAGCTAAAAACTTATCTTTTTTCTACAATAGAATTAGTGGGGAGGGTGATTATATTAACTGTGAATTTGAGTCAAAGCCATCATTGATGGTGTCTGTGGTGGTGAGTTATGTTTTGAATATGATTTTGAGAACTAGCTAAATAAAACAAATTCCATCAACTTAAAAACCCAAAGCCTTTTTCTGCAGTTAATAAAGAATGATACAACAAATATGTTTACTCTGCACTATGCCAGCAACTAAATTAACCAGTAATAATTGTTTTCAGTGTTACCAATCAACAGCTGAGGAAAAAATATAATCGTGGGTCATCTTATTTGTGGAAATTAACTGTGGCTTTCATTTCCCCGTACAGTAGTTACTTGGACATGCAATATTTCAAAGAATGGCTAATTCCTCCCAGTGTGTTGGTCTTTTTGGGGGGAATTTAATGATCTTTGCTGTATCTGAGATCTGGACGATTATAGATGTTTTATTGCTACTACTGCCCTGTAATTTACTCAAGAGGCTACACTCATGTCATCATCCCACACAGGTTGCGGACGGTAGCAGAACCTCTAAGGTTGATTCACTTTGGCCCCTTTACTGCTGCTACTTATTGCATGTTCTTGTTATGCCGATGAAGTAAGAATTCAGGGATTCCTCTGCAGGACCTTGGCAAATGGACTTGATTTAATAAGGTGTGGCAATATAGCTCTCCTACCCAAAGCCGGACAGAAAAATGAAAGTCTCTCTACGGCCTTGTTCCTCCTTACGACATCCTCATTGTTCTTTTACACTCTGTCATCATTGACTTATCCTCACTATCAGAATTTATTGAGGGCATGCCTAATGCCCTTCCTGTGCCAGATGCTTAGGAAGCATACACCAAATGTAGACGCAGTCCTGCTATTGAGAAGCAGCATAGCTTGGTGGATAGAGCACGGGGCTGGGAGTCAGAAGGTCATGGGTTCTAATTCCGGCTCCGCCACGTGTCTGCTATGTAACCTTGGGCAAGTCACTTTACTTCTCTGTGCCTCAGTTACCTCATCTGTAAAATGGGGATTGAGACTGTGAGCCCCATGTGGGACAGGGACTGTGTCCAACCTGATTTGCTTGTATCCACCCCAGCTCTTAGTACAGTGCCTGGCATATAGCAAGTGCTTAAGAGATCCCACAGTTATTATTATTTAACGTTTATGTGCCTCAGTTACCTCATATGTAAATGGAAATTAAGATTGAGAACCCCATGTGGGCAAGGACTGTGTCCAACCTGATTAGCTCATATCTCTCCGTATTGCTGTATTGTACTTTCCCAAGCACTTAGTACAGTGCTCTGCACACAGTAAGCACTCAGTAAATATGAATGAATGAATGAATCTATCCCAGGGCTTAGAGCAGCACCTGGAATATAGGAAGTGATTAACAAATACCCTAAAAAAGATGGATGGCGTAGGCAGAAGTTAGTGTCACCAAAAATGTCAAAATGATGATCCATCTCAGTGTGGAGTGAATATAACATTGAGAGAGGCTTCATCACTTAGTGACCCAGGACTGATAATTGGCACCAGCTCTTACCGTGTGTCGAGATCTCTAGTGAACAGGAGGGGTGTGTGCCTGCTCTCCCTGAATAGACTGTAGATTTAATTTCACCGAGTTTTAACTGGTGTACCAGTTTTGACTCCAGAATCACAAGTCCCCAGTCAGAGACTACCAATAAAGTCAGGAGGTCATATAGCATATGTTATTAGTAATAATAATAATAATGGTAATGATTAAGGTATTGGTTAATCACTTACTATGTTCCAGGCAATGTACAAAGCACCGAGATGGATACAAGCAAATTGGCTTGGGCATGGTCTCTGTCTCCCAAGGGGCTCACAGTCTTCATGCTCATTTTACAGATGAGGGAACTGAGGCCCAGAGAATTAAGTGATTTATCCCAGGGCTCACAGCAGACAACTGGCGGAGGCAGGATTAAACCCAGGTTCTTTCTGACTCCCAAGCCTATGCTCTATCCATTAGGCCACACTACTGCTCAATGTTCCCTTTCAGTGTGGGTACAAAGATGGCTATCAAGAGTACTACCAGACCAGAACTCTTCTCACTGATTTTTTGGGGGGCACTTCACTGTTAGTACATATTCTTGTTATGCCCATGAAGCTGAAAACATTTATAGTAATATTTTACTACTTGCCCTTGCATAGTACTCTTGGAGTAATACATATGTTTCTTCACTACCAGCTCGTAACAGAAAGGATTTGCATTTAGCTGTGAAAACCACAGAAGATTTGCTATTTAAGCAGGCATCTGGACAACCCACACTCTTCCTGTTTAGCAAGTGGAGATGCCGGGATGTAAAGTGGGTTGCCCATTGGACATTTTGTTCTGGAGAGGAGAGTAAAGCTCAGGTTTTCTGATCCAGCTCTCTTCACCGAACCCTCCTGGTTCACGGAGAAAGAAATCATTACGTTTTCACAATCAGCCAATTCTCCTTAAAACCCTGACAAATGCATATCGACTCCAGGCATGGGAGCCATTGCACAAGATCTCAATTACTTCAATGGCATCTTGAGCTTTGGCTGGGTTAATATCGATACAGACGTGTAATGGTATCTGCCTCGCCAACCAATGCGGAGGAAGTGTCTTCAGGTACCTTTTAGGATCCGTCTCTGAGATGATCAAAAAGGCCCCAAGCACATACACTTTACCTCAGGCAGCAAAACAACGTTTGATATAAATCTTGAACATGATTTACATTTGAAAGCATCAGATCAATAGTTGAATTCTTTTTCTCCTCTCTCTCTCAACTTGGCGGTAATGCTCTGAAATATAGAGTTATTTTTAAATGTTAAGAGTAGCCACACACATATCAGCAAAGAACAGAATTGTAGAAAAGAGTTGGGGGGAAAAGAATTCTGTGTAAATTTTGTGTTGACATAATCCAGGTTAAGTCTAAAAAAGAAAAATACTTACTTTTGTCAAATGAGAGGCTATTTTATCACTCAGAGAATGTCACATCAATTGTAAAGCCATCAGCCCCAAGGCTTGTTGGTGATTGCTTCATATTTACTGTTAGTCCAGCAATGGAGATGGTACTTTTACAGTCTTTGGACAGACTAGTGAGTGTGACATTTAAAGTGTTGATTTTTGCAGCACTTATGTTAATTGTTGTAATTTTCCTGATGAACCACCATTCTGGTTCCCTGATGCAGCCAAGATAGTTTTACATTTTCTATGCAGGGCCTCTTTGCCATTTGGTCTGTGTAGTGTCAGCTTCGAGTGCTACTGAAAGCAGACAAAATTGCAAGCAAATTGCATCAGATTGCCAACATTGTGAAAAGGTAAATTGCTTGCAAATCTATTTAAACCACTGCCCTATTTTCATCAGCTTCAGTACTTGGTATTCATGATTGCTTAATTGGCGACCTTTCCTATTGTGTAGTGCTTTATGGTGTAATGGAAAGCGATCTTTACCAAACCAATTACCCTTTTTTTCTCAGCACTACATTATTGCTGTGATTGCAACTGCCAGTCCTTTGTAAATGAACTTTCTGATTTCAATGATGTTTTTAAAATGTAAGATAGAAAAAAGTGGCATTCATATTGTGTGATGTTCTATTTTGAAGCCTCTTTGTAGTCACCATTGTCTGGGAAAATGGACTGAAGGGTTACACAGTACCTACAAATATCCATGTAACTATTATTAATATTATTATAATGTCTTCCTTTGTACTGCAGCTCAATTAGGAAAGGATAGGAGAAATATTTTGTCACCCTGTCAAGTGCACAGGAAGTGCTTTTGAGGCTTCTTTTTTGACACATATATTATCTCTAGCGATAATACAAGATTCTATTTAAGGAGTGAAGATGAGGATACCCAATCTATTTAAGTGAAATCCAGGTTGCCAGCCGTAGGTTTGGAGGGGTGAGAGGTTTGGGTGGCCGGGGGGTAGGGGGAGGAATTTGAGGCGGAAAAAGAAAGTTATAGAATTCCCAGCAAGTCCTATTCTCACTACCTTATTTGGGGGAAGTGAAAGACTACAACACTTGGATTCTTTCATGTGTTTATAGTATGGGTTCCAGGGCATTATTTAACCTTCAAGGTGCTAGACAGCGAAAGACACTGAGCGTTTGTCAGGGCATTGGGACAGAATGCAAAGGAGCGTGACCTGGGACAGGATTGAAAAAGTTCAAGTTTTTTATCTTGCTTGAGAATTGTTAGGTACCATTGACGGTCCGTGCGTAGCCTCATGAGTCATGAGGGAGTACATAACCAGAGAGTTCAGTTTATGTATTTATTTATGTGCCTTGGGAAATTATATCGTTACTCATAAGTGTCAGAGCAGAAAGGGATCTACAAGTAATTTAGCCATTTCCTAATACAGTAAGTGGAAAGAGATGCATCATTCTACCCCCTACAGTCAGGAATTCCATTGTAGGAGGGAAATTTTGCAAAGATTTCCTTCAGTCTGTTTTCTCTTTTAATTGGGATAAGAAGGAGAGTGCAGTTCAAGCTCCCGGTGATTGTTGATTTGAGCACTTTTGAGGTAATGTCATGATTTTATTTACAGCGTGGCATCTTAGTCTTTGAGAGCAATGTGTTTACCAACTGAGGTTTATGGAGGTATTGCTAACAACCAATTTTCACTAAGATGTGGGAGCTGGGGTCTCTTAGTATTAGAAATAGCAATCTGTATCTTCTTGAAACGATTAGGCAAGCGGCTGTAGTTACCAGCCCTAACCCCATTCATCTTTTATGAATTGAAGAGAGTGGAAATCACCTGGATGTTTATTAAAATATGACTTTCTGCGGCTTGAAGGGCCTTTGGAATTGGGTAAGGGGACCCAAACAGTAGTGTTTATCCAGTGCTCGCTTTGTTCAGAGCACTGTAGTGTCATGTGTACCAGCTGTATAGCAGCAAAACCCAGGCTTTGGTACAGTTCAGGGACTAGCAGAATTTATTCCTTAGAGATCTCAGTGGAGTGTTTATTTTGGGGGAGAGAAGAGAGGGGTTTGGATGGGATGGAAAAACATTCATTTCACTATCATCATCCAATATGGAGCATCTTCTGCATTCAGAGGTGCATGGAAACATAAACAGGAGTTCAACACCTTGCCTGTGAGATGCTTACAAGCTAGGCAAGCTTACCCAAATGGTCAAGTACAGGACAGGATAAAGAGTAGGAGGATGGATGGAAATGATAAGAACAAAAGCTGGTGGATAAATCAAATGATAAACAAATACACCCATAAATGCTGAAGTGGTATAACCAGGACTATAGACATTGGTCAGAGGGATGGCATGACCCGAAAGACTAGACTGTAGTTAGAATCTCTTTAATAGAAGAGGAAGAATTTGGGTGTGGAAATGCTTGAAGAATAATAATAATTGTGGTAATTAAGCGCATACTGAGTGCCTAGCATTGTACTAAGTGCTGAGGTAAACACAATCGGATCGGACGCAGTTCTGGTCCGATACTGGGCTCCCGGTCTGAGAGGGAGGGAGGAAAGATATTTTTATCCCCATTTTGCATATGAAGAAATGAAGGCACAGAGAGGTGACTTGTCTAAAGTCATACAGCAGGCAAGTGGCAAAGCTGGAAGCCCCATGTGGGACAGGGATGGTATCCAACCTGATTATTTTGTGCTTAGAACAGTGCTTGGCACTTAGTGAGTGCTTAACAAGTACCAAAATGATGATGATTATTATTTTTGTTGTGTTGTATTCTCCCAAGTGCCTAGTACAGTGCTCTCCACATAGTAAAGTGCTCATTAAGATTGATGAAACAATAGAACTCTCCAGTAATTTTATAGCAGCAGGACCTAGTACATTGAGCACGGGCCTGGGAGTTAGAAGGACCTGGATTCAAATCCCAGCTCTGCCACTTGTCTGCTGTATAGCCTTGGGCAAGTCATTTAATTTCTCTGTGCCTCAGTTCCCCCATCTGTAAAAAATGGGGATTAAAATCGTGAGATCCGTATGGGATATGGATTGTGTCCAACTTGATTAGCTTGTATCTACTCCAGTGCTTAGTACAGTGTCTAGCACATAGTGTTTAACTAATACCATAAATAAATGACACAGGCAAATATACAGATAAAAGCAAAGGTCAGTGGGGTGCTGTGGCTAGAGGAACTGAATTTCAGGCTTCTCGTGGCTCAGAGTCCAAAACAAACCCATAATCACAGCCAATGGTATGGAGCATTATTTTAAAATATTATTTGTTAAGCACTTACTATGTGTCAAGCACTGTTCTAAGTGTCGGGTTAAATAAAAATGTATCAGGTTGGGCACATTACCCACCCAGCCACCATGGGGCTCACAGTTTAAGTAGAAGGGAAAAAAACATACTGAATCCCCATTTTACAGATGAGAAAACTGGGACATAGAGATGTTAAGTGATTTCTCTAAGGTCACAAATCAAAAAAATTGACAGAGCTGGGTTTGGAACCTAGGTCATCTGATGCCCAGGTCCATGCACTTTCCACTAGGCCATGCTGTCTCCCAGTACACCCTTAATTGTGCAGAGCTCTGTACTAAGCACTTGGGAGAGGACAACAGAGTTGGTAGACATGTTTCCTGCCCACAAAGAGCTTACAATCTAGAGGGTGAGATAGACATTACTATAAATTATAGATATGTAAATAAATGCTGTGGTGCTGAGGGTGGAGTGAGAATATCAAGTGTTTAAAGGGTACAGATCCAGTGCACGGGAGATTCAGAAGGGAGAGGGAGTAGGGGAAATGAGGGTTTAGTTGGGAAAGGCCTTTGGGAGGAAATGTGATTTAGACATGAAGGGGAAGGGAATACCTGGTCAGAGGGACAAGGGCTCACTGGTTAGGTAGACGACAAGAATTGAATTGAATAAATTGGCTTTAGTTGAGCCAAGTCTGCAGTAGGAAACTATAGTAGGAAACCAGTGTGGTAAGGTAGGAAGAGGGTGAGTTCACTGAATGCTTTAAAGCTGATGGTAAGGAGTTTCTGTTTGATGTGGAAGTGGAAGGGCAACCATTGGAGGTTCTTTAGCTATGGGAAAACAGACAACTCTTTTTAGAAAAATGATCAGGGTGGCAGAGTGAAACATGGACTGGAGGTGGGGAAAGATGAGAGGCAGGGAGGTCAGCGAGGAAGCTGATGCCATAGTCAAGGCGGCATAAGATAAGCAGTTGGATCAGCGTGATAATTTTTGGGTGGAAAAGAAGGGGCAGATTCTAAACATGATGTAAAGGTAGAACCGATAGGATTGTGTAACACTGAATGTATGAACTGAGAAGCAGAGTGGGTCAGTGGAAAGAGCACGGGCTTTGGAGTCAGAGGTCATGGGTTCGAATCCCAGATCCACCACTTGTCAGCTGTGTCACCTCGGGCAAGTCACTTAACTTCTCTGTGCCTCAGTTACCTCATCTGGAAAATGGGGATTAAGACTGTGAGCCCCACGTCGGACAACCCGATTCCTTTGTGTCTACCCCAGTGCTTAGAACAGTGCTCTGCACATAGTAGGCACTTAACAAATACCAACATTATTATGAAAGAATTGAGTTGAGGATAATGCCAAGGTGACTTATGTGAGACAAGGAGGATGGTCGTGCTGCCTACGGTGATGGGAAATACAGTGAGAGGACAGGAACAGGGAAGATGAGGAGTTCGGTTTTGTATATTTAAGTATGAGGTGTTTTCGGGACATCCAAATAGAGCAGTAGCTATTGCAACCACTAGTCAAGAGAAGCAGCCTAGCCTAGTGTATAGAGCACTGATCTGGAAGTCAGAAGGATCTGGGTTCTAATGCTGACTCTGCCACGTGTCTGCTGTGTGACCTTGGACAAGTCACTTTACTTCTCCGTGCCTCAGTTGTGTCATCTGTAAAATGGAGATTAAGATTGTGAGCCCTATGTGGGACAGGGGCCGTGTCCAACCAAATTTGCTTGTATCCACCCTAACGCTTAGAGCCAGTTATGCTGGCACATAGTAAGCACTTAACAAATACCACTATTACTATTATTGTCATTAGCCTCCTCCACTGTGTGGAGGAGAGCCAGTGCTGGGTCCCAGGGAAGCAGCATAACTGGCCCCCCAGTAATGGGGGTGGAAGCGAGAAGACACAGCTTCAGCTCTTATCCCTGTGGCCTGGAGTGCACGGAGCATGTTGGGAGCAGTGGGTTTGAACAGTGGGGAAGGAAGGCAGTTGGTTTGGCTGCAGTGGAGGGTGTCCCCAAAGGCTCAGCTAGAACCTTTTTCTCTGTGGCCTAGTGTGAGAAGCAACGTGGCCAATAGATAGAGCACAGACTTGGCAGTCAGAAGGTCCTGGATTCTAATCCTGGTTCTGTCTGCTTATCTGACAAGTCACTTCACTTCTCTATGCCTCAGTTACCTCATCTGTAAAATGAGGATTAAGACTGTGAGCCCCATGAGTGACAGGGACTGTGTCCAATCCAATTTCCTTGTATTTATTCCAGTGCTTAGAGCAGTGCCTTGCACATAATAAGCGCTGAACAAATGCCATAATTATTATTATTCCCCGGGACTGGTTTTGTAAGCACGCAATGTCTGCATTGTAGGAAAACTGGGCGTATGTCTTCTGTGTAGAGCAGAACTCAGACTCTAGCTTTCAATCAAGGCTCTTTCCCCAACCTGAAGCCTGTTTGCAGGATCTACATCTGAATTTCCAGGGGGAATTGGCTAGCCACGGCGTAATAAATGGGGTGACCCAATTTGAGTTCATCTAGAGTTTTTCATCCCGAGAAACAAGCAACAGTATGAAACATGGATCACCCCGCCAACCCCCAATCACCTTTCACTTGGCATGTTTGTGACAGTCAACCCGTGTTTTACAGGCAAGCTTCTAAGGCGGCTTGGATGGGAGAGCTTGCTTCTGACCTTTAGCGACTCTGCATGCATAAATGAGGGGTTTTTATGAATGTCTGCACACACCGGGGTGGCGTGGGCTATTTCTCATGCTGCTCTTGTTTTCTGAAGCTCTGCTGTGGAAAAGGGAGACTCTTGAACATTATTTGTAATAAATGTGCACATTTGCAAGTATAGTAAATATCAGATCAATCTTGTCACCAAGCTTCTGCTGAATAATGTTCCTCAGGACTTGCTGTTGAAACCATTGAGTTTCAGTCCCACACTGATTACTCTTAATTAAAAGCACGCTCCACGAGAGAGAGGGATGACCAAATCTCTACAGCCAGGCAGTCTTGATATTTCCAGTCCAGAGAAGTCACCCCATAAGTCCTTAGGTACTTCCTCCCCACCACACCTTCCCCCGGTCAACATTCACTACATACCTTAATAGTAATAATAACTGTGGTATTTGTTAAGCACTTACTATGTGCCAGGCACTGTACTGAACACTGGGGTGGATACAAGCAAATCAGGTTGGACACAGTCCCTATCTCACTGGGGGCTCACAGTCTCAATCCCCATTTTACAGATGAGAGAACTGAGGCCCAGAGAAGTGAAGGGACTTGCCCAAGGTCCCACAGCAGACTTGTGGAGGAGCAGGGATTAGAACCCATGAATTTCTGCCTCCTAGGCCCGTGTTCTACCTACTATGCCATGCTGCTTCTCAAAACTCAGTTTCTTTCCCTTAGCGGTAATTATTTTAGGGTCTGTCTCTCCTTCTAGATTGTAAACTCCTTGAGGATGGGGATTCCTGTCTGCCAACTCTGTACTTCTCCAGTTGCTTAGTACAGTATTCCTTGCATGCAGTAGGATTAATTATTTTTCTCTGAATTCCTGTGTCAGGCAGCTGCGTTAATGTTTGTCTCCCCTTCTAGACTAAAAGCTCCTTGTGGGCAGAGAATGTGTCTACTGTACTGTACTCTCCCAAGCCATAAATTCAGTGCTCTGCAAACAGTGCTCAGTAAATACGATTGAGTGACTGACTGATATATGATTAATTCTGTGAGTCCCATGTGGAACAGGGACTATATCCAAACTGTTTAGCTTGTATCTATCCCAGCACTTAGAATACTGCTTGGCACATAGTAAGTTCTTAACAGAAACTATTATTGTTGTTATTATTATTTTTGTTATACTGGTTAATCCCAACTGTACTTCTGGGCTTGTAATAAACTCCTGGGTGTTACATTCTTTACCCTGAGGGCTGAAGGAAACTCCCAGCTGCCTGCTAAATCTTTATTTTTTTATTTCTTTGTTTTTTGGTATGTTAAGCACTTATTACTTGCCAGGCACTATCCTAAGCTCTGGGGTAGAACAAGCAAATTAGGTTGTACACAGTCCATGTCCCACATGGGGCTCTCAGTCTTAATCCCCATTTTAGAGATGAGGGAACTGAGGCACAGAGAAGTAAAATGACTTGCCCAAGATCACCAGCATACAAGTGGAAGAGCTGGGATTCGAACCCAGATTCTCTGACTCCCAGGCCCGGACTCTTCCCACTAGGCCACAATGCTCCCAAAGTTACTGACATTTGGAAAAAGAAACATCTTTAATAATTGTGTCTCAACTCCCCCAGTCATATGATCCATTCATCCTAGATTAAGCCCCCTTTTTCTCAGTTCCCCCTTCCTTCTGCATCACCTCAACTTAGTGCCTTTGCTCTCCCCCCCCACAACATTTATGTTTGTGTGTATATATATAATTCTATTTATTTATATTGATGCCTGTTTACTTGTTTTGATGTCTGTCTGCCCCCCCTCCCAGACTGTAAGCCCATTGTGGGGAGAGATTGTTTCTCTTTATTGCCGTATTGTACTTTCCAAGAGCTTAGTACAGTGCTCTGCACCCAGTAAGCCCTCAATAAATACAATTGAATGAATGAATGAATGAATGAATGAATGAATGAATGTGATGCTGGTTTATCATACCAGAAAAATAAGTTTTACTTTCTTCCCCAGTTAAGCGATAAGCTGAATTTAGGACTGCCTGTTCCTGATGATGTTTAGCACCACAAATCAAAGGCTTGAGAATAAACTTTGAGCTCAAAAATAATCACCCAAGTGCAAACCCACCTTGCTTAGTACAGTGCTCTGCACAGAGTAAGCGCTAAATACAACTGAATGAATGACCTCATCAATGGTTTGAAATTTCATTTGCCAAGTGTAATAATATGCTACAGCAATTATATATGTGTTAGATCTATCTCCAGCAACTAGTACTCTGCACACAGGAGGTATTGGTAAACCTGGTCGTGATGATGACCAGTGTGATTGAGCTGCAGCCTGACACTTGGCCCATCCTAAGATCCGATAACCCTTAAACCTCCTACTGTCCTTCCCAGATATAATAGCAGGGTAGAAAAAAGTAGATTTGATATCTCCCCTAATAATAATTGTGGTTATTTTAGTGCTTACTATGAGTCAAGCTCTGTACTAATTGCTGGAGTAAATACAAGATAATCAGGCCAGACACAGTTCCTGTCCCCATTCTAGAAATGAGGAAACTGAGCCCCAGAGAAGTTAAGTGATTTGCTAAGGTCACACAGCAGGCAAGGAATGAAGCCAGGGTTCATTCATTCACTCAGTTGTGTTTACTGAGCGCTTACTATGTGAAGAGCACTGTACTAAGCGCTTGGAAAATACAATTTGGAAACAGAGACGATCCCTACCCAACAACGGGCTCACAGTTAGAACCCAGGCCCTTTGACTTCCAGGCCCATTATCTTTCTATTCAGCTGTGCTGCTTCTGTAAGCAAATGAGGTCTCGTTTATCCAATCAGAGGGCAACAACTAGATTTTTATGTTTTACTTTGCTAATTTCCCTATAGATGTGAAATAAACACATCATTTCCAAGATGAATCCACAGTTGATTTGACTTCCAAAGTAATCCAACTCGGGTTCTCTGACATCTAACAAGCAAAAAATCTGCAGAACCCCATGCAAGAGAAGCAGCATGACCTAGTGGAAAGAGCACGGGCCTGGGAGTCAGAAGGTCATGGGTTCTAATCCATGACTCCACCACATGTCTGCTCTGTGACCTTGGGTAAATCACTTCAATTCTCTGTGCTTCTGTTACCTCACCTCTAAAATGGAGACTGAGACTGTGAGCCCCACATGGGACAAGGACTGTGTCAGGTAGATTTGCTTGTATCCACCCAGCACTTAGTACAGTGCCTGGCACATAGGAAGTGCTTAACAAATACCATTACCACCACCGCCAAGACCATTGTGTGCTACTGCCCTGGAGATGTGGTGTAAAGAAAGAAGGAAACTCATAGGTATCACTGAGGATCTCAATCACAAAGGCCTCTTCCAGTGTGGTGGTTTCTCCTAAATCTATGTTGGCTAGTGAATTTAGAGAGATTTCAGAACGGATGGCCCCCACTATGGATCAGCTTCTCGCTAAGTAATCGTGAAATTCTCAGTGGGCCAATTAAGAGTGAGAACAAAAGCAATTTCTGTAGGCTTCTCCTGTTTCCCCACTTTTCCCCTCTTTGCCCTTCAACCCCCTCCCCCTTCTCCCTTCTTCACCCCTCCTCCCCCCTTCTCCCCCTTCCCTCTTTATCCCCATTCTCTCCCTGGTCTCCCCCTCCCCCCTTTTCCTCCCCTCTGCCCCCTTGTTCCCCCGCTTCTGGCCCCTCTTCTCCCCTTTCCCCACAGTTTAGTCATTTAAGGGACTGCTAAGGGGCTTCCTGCTGGAAACAGGTTACGGTGATAATCAGGGTTTGTCCCAAGCTAAAAATTCGGCCAAGCCTGCCGCATTACAGCAGGATCTTTGGCATAAATAGTTTTCCCACCAAATTCACATTTTCAGGTTTTTCCTTAGTCCCTGATGCAAAGGCTCCACAGAATAACCTTCCCAACCGGCGTATGGAGACCAGAACCTCCCGAGGGCTTTGAGGAGGGAAGACTCCCCTGGATTTCATTCTAGAGCCTCAAGCCAGTCCACCCGCGATCCCCAGTTACAAGATAAATGGTAGGGTGGAAGCAAGTCAGCTACACCAACAACTGCCTGAACATCACAGTCAGTGTCTTTCTGTAATTATTGCATTTAATACAGCTAGTTACTTGCACAAAAGAGCTTCCGGATACAGCAATTTCCACTGGGGACTGTTTAGGAATGTACAGGCCCATCATTTAGTTCTGATATTGTTGAGTTGTCAGAATTGATCATAGCCTTTGACGGAACACCTCTAGCTTGCTTTTCTTCTTCTTCTTTTTTTATGGAGTGCTTCAGAGTGACATTTCACATTGTTTAAGTAGGAGTGATCGGTTAGTTTATATTTTATCTAAAACTGTAGAGCAGATGACCTCCCCGAGGGCCTAAATACATGAATCCTCTACACATGTTATAATTAATAGTGGAGCGGAGAGAGAAATTCATACCAAGGGGCCGAAGGAGCTGGGCAGATCGACTTGTCAAAAAGAAGGAAATTCCACTACAGATTAGCTTATTTTGAAGATGTCAGGCTCTACATACAAACATGATCCATTGCTTCCTTGTAATGTCTGCTCAGGCCTGGTGCTCCAGGCACTGTCAGGAGGGGCTGTAAATTTTGTCTGAGTCAGGGCAATTCTGATTGATCTCTGAGTGTAAAATCGATAAGAAGACACTGTCATTTTCTTAAAGGATGAGCTAGAAAAGGAAAATAAATTAAGACTCTACTGAATGTCTATCTCCAGGGCTCATTAATTCAGTGTGGTCTGTACTTTGTTAATGTTATGTCCACAGCTTTAATCTTCCAGGTGCTCTTCCTGTGGCTGGCCCACAACAACCCTGTGTTACGTTATGTATATTTCATCAGCACGTGGTGGAAATAAAATGTCGGCCCTCTCCTTTCCCCTAGCGACTGATTAATCCATTTTATTATTTGGGAGAAATGCATCACTAGGGTACTGATTAACTTAAAAATGGGAAGAGCCATTGTCTCCCTCACCGTCCTTCATCAGGACTAACACACCAACTGCCCTCATTTGTCTTGAGTTGTTAAGGTAAATACCGTCCACCAAGTATTTCCCCTTATGTAATGTACTCTGGAAGATTAATTTACTACTCTCTCTATCCTTCTCCCTCCCTCCCTCCCTCTCCCTCTCTCCTTGTTTTGTCAATTCAGACTTTATGGGCATGTTTTAACTGGTATTTCTTTTCCCCTCTTGAACTTAAAAAAAACTTGTTGCTTTTCTAAAGCTCCATGTGTCTTACTTAAGGAATGTTGACTGTACCCCAAAGAGGTGTGTACTACAAAGGAGTTTGCGGTTCTTGTCTCTGTTTGAACTGCCCTGCGTTTTCTGGATTTTTATTTTTTTTGCTTTACCTTATTGCTTCTATACCTTCAATGTGAAAAAGTCAGATTCTCTTCTATAAACAAACAAGAGGGTATTTTATCCTAAATTTTAATAATTATTAGATGCTGCAAAATCATTATTTCTTTGTCTGTTTTTGCTGCAAGATAGTAACAAGACTGAGTCATTGTAATTGTTGAAACTATTCATGTTGACTCAAATGTTCTATAACAATACCTGTTTTCTGGATCAGCCTAGACACTTTTCTATATACCCCTTCTATATATCAGCACTGCTATTTTCCAGCTCTGTGACCTTGGGTAAATCCCTTAACTTCTCAATTCCTGTTTTCTCATCTTTAAAATGGAGATTCAATATACATTCTCCATTCTGCTTACTTTGAGACCCACTTTGGTACAGGGATTGTGTCTGGCTTGGTTACCTCATTTCTATCTCAGGACTTAGAACTGTGCTTGGCACATAATAAGTGCTTAACAAACACTATACTTATTTTTATCGTTATTATTTCTAATACAATATAAAACAGACTATAAGGAACTTCCATAGGCTTCCTAGAGGCACATAGTCCATTAAAGAAAACAGCGCTAGGTTAAAAAATTGAAGCTCCCAAAGACTTTTAATCCCTATTCAGGAAGAATTCTTACTTCCCTGAACAGAACACAACAAATGTCAATTAATTAATTCTCTAGAAGAGGTCATATAGCATACAAAATCTGTCTACTTCCCAGTTGAGATTGCTAAGTGAATAGATGTGTTTGATCTAGTAGAGACTGTTTTCCCTAGAAACTATCCATCACTTTTAAAAATTCAAAGTCTTTAACTTCAAATTCCATTCCATAGAGCAACATCTTGATATTCCATCGTGTTGCATTTTTAAAAAATTAAATATTTGGTAGGAAAGTGATCATTCCCCAGTGAATGATATTTATTGAGCACGTAATGGGGTTATGGAACTGTACTAAGTGCTTGAAAAAGTGCTGCAATAGATTAAATGGAGATGATCCTGGCCCTTGAAGGCACTCACAGACTAATGAGGAATAAGAATACTAAACTAGATTGTAATCTCTTTGTGGGCGGGGTTGATGTCTTCCACCTTAATTGCATCGTACTTTCCCAAACATTTAGAAGAGTGCTCTGCAAACAGTAAATGCTCAGTAATTACCTTTGATAATTTAAAGACCAGAAGAAGAAGCAAGAGGGAAGCAGTGTGGCCAGGTGGAAAGAACCTGGGTTTGGGAGTCAGAGGACCTGGGTTCTATTCCCAGGTCTGCCACTTGTCTGCTGTGACCTTGGGTAAGTCACTTAACTTCTCTATGGCTCAGTTACCTCAACTGTAAAATGGGGATTAAGATTGTGAGCCCCATGTGGGACATGTTCTGTGTCCAATCTTATTAGCTTGTATCTACCCCAGCCCTTAGTACAGTGCCTGGAACTAGTAAATACATAACAAAAAGAAAGAAAATGGGGTTCTGTATATGAGTTAATAGAGCTATGTGGATAGGAGTTGTTTAAAATATCAGGAACCATGAGGTCAAGCGTTTTTTTGGATCTATAGGAACTAACTGATGGAAGGTTTTTCAGGACTGGAATACTTTTTTATAGTATTTGTTAAGAGCTTACTATGTACCAAATACTGTTCTAAGCGCTGGGGTAGATAAAATTTAATTAGGTTGGACAAAGTCCGTGTCCTGCATGGGCCTCAAAGTTTAAGTAGGAGGGAGAACAGGAGAACTGAGGTCCAGAGAAGTTTAGTGACTTGCCCAAGGACACACAGCAAGCATTTGGGAGAGTCAGGATTAGAACTCAGCAGACCTAATGCTCTTCAAGATTGTCCCCTGGTTCCCAAGGGCCTTGTTTCAAATCTTCATATTTAAAATGTTGTTAGTGACAGAGACCTAAAAGAGAACTCCTACCTGAAACTTTCAGTTTGTGTTAATTCCCCCAGTCTTTCCAGTCATCCCCTTCTAAAAATGATCTCAGTCCCCATGTATTTATTCATGCTGGCATTATTTATTTCTCCTTATACTTTTGCCTACTGCTGAGATTCTGCTAAATTGTAAGCTCCTTGAGGGCAGGGGTGTCTACTACCTCTCTTGTACTTTCCCAAGTTCTTAGTTCAGTGCTCTGAACACAGTAATTACTCAATAAATACCCTTGTTTGATAGGAGGCACATATTTTGTCTCTCTTGATGTTCTAGACAGCCCACTCCACCCCCTCCACTTCCCATTTCCCATTTCAATACCACTAACCTCCTGCTCTCACCTCATCCACTCATTAATTTGGACACACTCTCAATTCCATCATCTCTAGTCATTGTATAATCTTTATTCTCACCAACTCTGAAATTCTTTTCTCTGATCACAACTTCCTTATCTGCCTTTCTTCCCCCGCAACCCCTCCCCACAAAACTATCCTATTTCCCAACGGAGATTTCCTATATCTCAACCCTTTCCAATTTTCCAAAGTTATCATGTCGCATCTGGTGTCCATACCCAACTTACCCTCTCTTGATACACGAATCCACACCTTCAACTACACCCTTTCCACTGAACTCAACTCCTTTGCTCCTCTGTCCATCTTGTACCACCACCCCCAACAGCTCTGGATCACTTCCCCAGTACATTTCTTTGGAATTGTACATTTCAAGCGCTTAGTACAGTGCTCTGCACATAGTAAGCACTCAGTAAATATGATTGAATGAATGAACTTCCTCTGCTCTTGTACTCGAGCTGCAGAGAGCTCCTGGAGGAAATCTAGACACCAGTCAACCTCATCCATCTAAAACTCATCCTCACATGCTATAACTGCCTGGCAACAATACTTCTCCATTCTTGCCCTCTTCCTTTTTTCCCTGACCACCTTCTTCAGCCACTCAGTCCCCAGTGTTTCCTTCCCCACTGCTTGCAAACATGTCCGTGTATCCCCTGTCCTTAAAAACCCTCCTTTGACCCTAGAGCATCCTCCAGTTATCACCCCTTCTCCATTCCTGTCCAAACTCCTTGAGTAAGTTGTTTACTCCAACTGCTTTAGTTTCCTCTCCCCCAATTCTCTCCCCTTGCAATCTGGCTTCTGCCCCTTTCACTCCACTGAAACTATCTCTATTCTACTTCTGCCCCTTTCATCCACAGAAACTGAAACGATCCCTACTCCATCCTAATCCCTTTGACCTTTCAGCTGCTTTCGACACTGTGGACCATCCCCTATTTCAAGAAACACTAGTTAACCTTGGCTTCATTGACATTGTCCTCTCCTGGTTCTCCTCCTCTCTCTCTGGCCACTCCTTAGTCTCTTTTCACAGGCTTCTCCTCTGCCTCCCTTCCTCTATGAGCTTCCCTCAAAGTTCAGTTTTGGGTTCCTTTCTATTCTCCATCTATACCTACTCCCCTGGAGAACTTGAAGTTCTCTCTTGAAGAAGCAGCGTGGCTTAGTAACAAGCAGTGTGTCTTAGCAGAGAGAGCATGGGCCTGGGAGGCAGAAGGACCTGGGTTCTTATCCCAACTCTTCCTCTTGTCTGCTATGACCTTGGGCAAGTCACTTAACTTCTCTGTGCCTGTTACCTCATTTGTAAAATGAGGATGAGTTTGAGTCCCTTGTGGGGCAGGGACTGTGTCTAACTTGATTAACTTGTATCTATCCCAGTGCTTAGAATAATAATAATAATTATTATCATGGTATTTGTTAAGCGCTTGTTATATGCCAGACACTGTACAAGGCACTGGGGTGGATACAAATAAACTAGGTTGGACACAGTCCCTGTTCCCCACAGGGCTCACAGGTTAGGTAACTGAGGCACAGAGAAGTAAAGTGACTTACCTAAAATCACACAGTAGCCAAGTTGCAGAGTTGGGATTAGAACCCATGACCTTCTGACTCCCAGGCCCATGCTCTATCCACTGTGTTTGGCACATAGTAAGCACTTAACAAGTACCATAATTATTAATAATTATTAGTATTATTAGAACTAATTTGCTCCCACAGCTTCACTATCATTTATATATGGATGAATGATTCTCATATCTACCTTTCTATCTCAAGTTTCACGTTTCATCATTCCTTCAGGACATCTGTACTTGGATGTTCTACAGCCACCTTAAACTCAACAGGCCTAAAACTGAACCCCTAATCTTCCTACCTAAACTCTGTCCTCACCCAGACTTTCCCATTACTACCACCATTCCTTATCTCACAAACCCATAAGCTTGACATTATCCTCAATTCATCTCTCTCATTCAACCCACATATTCAGTCTGTCTCCAAATCCTGTAGCTCTACCTTCCCAACATAACTACAGTCTACCCTTTCCTCTCCATACAAACTGTTATCATGCCGATCCAAACACTAATCATATTCCACCTTGACTACTTCATCGGTCTCTTCACTGACCTCATCTCCTATCTCTCTACTCTGCTGCCCAGATTATTTTTCTTAATAAATATCACATCCTTATCTCCTTACTCCTCAAAACCCTCCAAAGGTTACCCATCTATCAGTGTATAAAGCAGAAATGCTTTACATTTGGCTCCAAACACCAATCAGTTTTCCCCTCGTACCTCATCTTCCTGATCTTCTACTACAATCTGACCTACACACTTGATCCTCAAACACGAACCTACTTACTGTATCTCGATCTCATCTTTCTCATCAACAACCCCTTGCTCACATCCTCCCTCTGGCTTGGAACTCTGTCCCACCCCACTTCACAACCAACAGACAAGCAGTCTCCCCATCTTCAAAGCCCTACTAAAATTATCTCCTTGAAGAAAACTTCCCCGACTAAATCCTCACTTCCCCATCTTAGCTCTCCCTTCTGTGTCCCCCTTAAGGACTTTGATATTCACCCCTCTCCCAGCCCCATAGCACTTATGTGCATACCTATCTGTGATTTACTTTAATGTCAATCTCTCCTTCTAGACTGTAAGCTCCTTATGGACAGGAACTGTCTATACCTACTCTTTTGTTCTGCTCTCTCCCAAGGGTATAGTTCAGTACTCTGCTAACAAATGACATTGATTGTATTCAGTTGAGTTCTTCCTGTGCGCAGAGCAGTGTACTAATTGCTTGGAAGAGTCCAATACATCAGAGTTGGTAGACACGTTCCCTGCCAACAATAAGCTTACATTCTCGAGGGTGAGATGGGTATTTAAAATAAATCACAGATGGATATGCATGTAAATGCTGTAGGGTTGGGAAAGAGGTAGATATGAATTTTCAAAATATCTTTGTTCCTACTTCATAGTGGAGTCATCATTTTATTCATGTACTGCCTCTATTAGACTTTGAGACTTTCTAGAGCAGGAATTGTATTTTTAATTTCCCCCCACAGTAGAGTGCTTTTCATTCAGTAGTTACCAAATCAACTCCAACACTAATATTTTTTCTTATTTTTAAAATATTTTTTCTGAGGAGTAATAGTAACTTTATTAAGTGCTTAGTAGATTTGCCAACTTTTATGCGTCTAAGCATTCAGAACATCCACATCCACTGTACATACTTTTAATATTATGTAAATATTAAAACATATTCCAACTTGTAATCAATGACTGACACCCATTTGAAAGGGTTGCTTGCCAGATGCTTTTGAAAAAACAAAGGTCCAGGACCCTCTAATATTTGCATCATTATTTCCATTTAAGTTGGTATTAATCTCCTTTTAGTCATATGTTGTTCACTTTGATCACTTTAAATCGATCAGGTGTGTGTGTGTGTGGGGGGGTATATGCTGAACCACTGTGTGCCCCAATTCAGTCTCAAAGGAGCTTCAGTCTGTGGAGAAGCAGTGTGATCTAGTGGAAAGAACATCTGCCTGGGAGACAGGAGAACTGGGTTCTAATTTCAGCTTCACCTATTGCCTGCTGAGTGACCTTGGGCAAATCACTTAACTTGTCTGGTCCTTAGTTTCCTCATCTGTAAAATGAGAATTGCCTACCTGTCTTCCTCCCCCATATGGAGCATGGATTGTGTCTGATTTGCTTATATTATATGTTCCTCTGTGCTTAGAACAGGGCTTGTCATGAAGTGCCTAACAAACAGCACAATTAATCTTGTTAAGCGCACTCCCTCCCAGCAGCGGAGCAATCTGGAGGTCAGACCTGCTGCCTCCGAGAGTTTAGCAAGTGCCACAGCACAGCTGGGATTACTGGCAAGGATTCTTTTAACATTGGATCATCCCTCTGAAAGGGTTTGTATTTCTGTAGTGCATCTCGTGGTGCTTGGAAGATTTTAGAAGAGTGGGCTTGGACTTGAAACTCAGGCTGGCTTTCTCTGTTCAGTTAAAGGGACGTGAGTCCTGGCCTTGGACCCCCTTGTCCGTGTACTAATTGACAGTTTTGGGTCGCTCTGCCATTGAAAACCCTGACACGGGTTGTCCTGATCACTTCACTGACACCAGCAGTTAATATCGGCCAAGGGAGGAGACCTGTAGGAGAGAGGAAAAGGGGTGGGGAAGGAGAAATCGGGAGGGAGGGAGGGTGTATTATGTAGTAGGTGGTCTGAGTGAGCGGGAAATACAAAACAGGGGCTAGATCGAGCAAGAGATGGGAGGGAAATTTACAAAGGAGGAGGTGGGGCTTGAAAAACAAAATGAGCAAAGAACAGACAAAGGCCGAGTGGGGGAGGAAAGATGAATGGATGTAACTTCTTCACATGGAATCAAACAGACTTAAGAAATCTTGAACTGTGGTTTGCTCATTAAGTTTTAGGTGAAATACAGCCCAAACTATATTTTTCACTATTTAAGAGCTGGGTTTTTGTTCCTTTTTTCAGCATTGGCCGTTGTGCAGATTTCTAGACTCAGCAGCAGGGAAAATGAACTGCGGGCAGCTCCCCGAGACAATCCTAATCCCGTTACTGGAGAGAGTTTATAAACCACTGGAGGTAGCATTAATCCTGAAGTAGTAAATTTTCATCATGCTGTGTGGGGATTTAGCCATGAAAGTCCCACAAATGTTAATAGGAATGGGGTTAATCCCCATGAACTGCACTGACCATATATCTAGAGATCTGTGAAACTCATTCGTTTTGGTAGACAGGGATTTGTACGAACTTTTTTTTTGTAGTGCCTCTTTTCAGTTTGGGTGGGATGGCCTCCTACCAGTTTCTAGATCAAGTAATCCCGCAACGCAAATTGGAACGCTACAAAATGCACCTTATTTTTGCTAGGGCTTCCTTACATTGAGATCTTAAACTGGTTTCCCTTCCCCTAAAACTGCCTAGGATGGGTAGGTGGGTCCCTCAAATTTTGATCATCAATCAATTGTATTTATTGAGAGCTTACTATGTGCAGAACACTGTACTAAGCACTTGGGGGAGTACAATATAACAGAGTTGGTACGAGGAGCTCACATTCTAGAGGGGGAGGTGGACATTCATATAAATAAATCATGGGTGTCTGTGTAAATGCTGTGGGGTCGGGGGTGGGGTGGAATGGAATAAAGGGTTGGGGGGGGAATAAAGGGTGAAAATCCAAGTGCAAGAATGATGCAGAATGGAATGGAATAAGGAGGAATGAGGGCTTAGTTGGACAAGGCCTCGTTTTGATATATACACCCCACATCAGTCCTCTTTAGAAAGAACAGATCTTTTGGGGGAAGAAAAAATAATTATTATGGTACTTGTTAAGCACTTATTATATGCCAAGCACTATTCTAAGCACTGGGGTAGATGCAAGTTAATTAGGTTGGACACAGTCCCTATCCCACATGGGGCTCACACTCTTAATGCCCATTTTACAGATGAGGAAACTGAGGCACAGAGAAGTCAAGTGACTTGCCCAAGATCACATTGCAGAAATGCGGCAGAGCTGGGATTAGAACCCAGGTCCTTCTGACTCCCAGGCCTGTGCTCTGTCCACTAAACCATGCTGCTTCTCATGGCTGTTTTCTGAAGCTAGGTTCTTGTGGCAGGTCAGATGTAAATTCCGGGACTCTGGAAGAAAGCTTTTACGTTTTCAGGTGCAGATTCCACTTGGATTTGGCAAACACATTTTCCCTAGTGCAAAGGGAATGAAAGACATAGAGGCAGCATAGTAACCCGGCTGGAGGAAGTGGGGAGGAGAGAGGGAGAAAGGTGAGGCAACCATCCTACTCCCTGCACTGAGTGAAGTCTTGTCCCCCGATTTGGGCAGGTGATACCGAGGTAGTTTTTGGGCCTGCTCCACCCCCGACAGCAGCAGCTTCCCTGCCCACAATAAGCTTACAGTCTAGAGGGGGAGATGGACATTAATAGAAATACATTACATTGCCAGGTGGAGGCAATGCCACCTGCTGGCTCAGCCCCACCAGCCTGCCCTTCCCCTTGCCTGACTACTTGTTTTGTTTTGTTGTCTGTCTCCCCCTTTTAGACTGTGAGCCAGTTGTTGGGCAGGGATTGTCTCTGTTGCTGAATTGTACATTCCAAGAGATTAGTACAGTCCTCTGCGCATAGTGAGTGCTCAGTAAATACGACTGAATGAATGAATGGATGAATGCAGGTCATTCCAGGCAGTAATCATTCCCACCCAAGGGCATAGGCACTCAAATGATGCTATAATATCTGACCGACCAAAATTCTCCCCATCTCCGAAGTCTTTCTGAATCCCATCTTCTGCAGGAGGGTCTTCCCTGATTAATTTTTACTCTCTCCACTTTCATCTCCCCAACTTCCACATCCACAGTTTTGTGCCACATAAGGCGCTTCAGTATTCACAATCCTCCATAGCACTCATGGACATATATATTATTTCATTCTATAGAAAACATCAATCAGTCAGATTTATTGAGCACTTTATGCAGAGCACTGTATTAAGCACTTGGGAGGGTATAATAACAGATTTGGTAGGCACTAACCTTGCCCACGTTAAGTTTACATTCTAGAGGGGGAAACAGACTTTAATATAAATGAATTGTGGATATGTACATAAGTCCTGAGGGAGGGGTGAACAAAGGGTGCAAACTCAAGTGCAAAGAATACAAAGAACGTACTTTATTTTGTATGTCCTTTCTCTAACATAGGTCTGTCTTCCCTTCTTGAGGGCAGGAATAATAATTCTGATGATGTCATTATTTAGCTCTGACTATGGTCTAAGCATGCCCTAATGGAATGAGCCCTGGCCTGGGTCCTGGTTCTGCCACGTGTCTGTTGTGTGACCTTGGGTAAGTCACTTAACTTCTCTGTGCCTTAGTTACCCCATCTGTATAATGGGGATTAAGACTTTGATTTCCTCATGGGACATGCACTGTCTCCAACCTGATCAGCTTGTATCTACCCCAGTTGTTAATGCAGTACTTAATACAGTTAATATTAAGTGTTTAACAAATACCATTAAAAAAGAAATGGTAGGATAGATACAATTAAGTCAGGTCAGACTCAGTTTCTGACCCACATGGGGCTCAGGTATTTACTCCCCATTTTACAGATGAGTCAGTCAGTCAATCATATTTACTGAGCACTTACTTTGTGAAGAGCACTGTACTATGTGCTTGGGAGAGTACGATATACCAGCCACATTCCCTACTCACAGTGAGTTTACAGTCTAGATGAAGAAACTGAGGCAGAGAGCAGTTAAGTGACTTACCCAACGTCACACAGTAGACAAGAGGTAGAGCTAGCACTAGAACCCAGGTCCTCTGACTCCCAGACCTGTGCTCTTTCTACTAGTCCACTCTGGCTATCCTAAGCCACACTAACTGAATCAAGTCTATTAACTCTTGTGCTCAATAAATGCTATCGATTGAAATAGATCCTGTCTTCTGGAGAGTAGTTGCTGATACCCTCTGGGAGGCACTAAGGATGCAGGGCTGAATTTGGGAACTTCTGATACCTCAGGCTTCCAGGGATCTGGAATGAACTGGGCCCGGCTGATCTTTGGAGCCCCATTTGACCACACTGGACCTGCAGGCCGAAGCCATCCTGGCCTGGCTCCCTCTCCTGTGAGGGCCCTGTGAGAGGTGGGCCATTGACACTCCCATTCATTCATTCATTCATTCATTCATTCAGTTGTATTTATTAGTGCTTTATTGGTGTGCAGAGCACTGTACTAAGCTCTTGGGAGAATACAATATAACAAAAACAGGCACATTCCCTGCCTACAACGATCAGGCTGCAGCCCAGAGACTCCAATCACTGCACATTTTGGGGGTCAATCAAATATGTTTTTGAGTGCTTATTGTGTGCAGAGCACTTTACTAAGGACTATTGGGAGAGTACAATATAACAATAAGCAGGTGCATTCCCTGCTCCAAAATGAGCTGCTCCCTCGGAAAGGCAGAGGGTCAGGAAGTTCCTAGCCAGGCAGCAAAGTTCCATTTGCAGCAAGGATTGGGATGGGCCGCAGAAGCCATCCCACTTCTCATGTCCTCCAGGAAGGGCAAAAACACGCTGCTGGCTCCTGGAGACCAAGGAGAATGGGCTGGATTATGGAAACCCTCAATTTTGCTCCTTTGTTAGGAACACCCTCTGTGAGTGACACCGACGATTCTGGAAACTTTCCCGATCCAGTACCCTCACCAGATCTCTCCCTGACCTTTGCCAACTTTCTTCAGTTGGGCAGAGCCCCAGGCCTCTCCTTGTGGTGTCCAACTTTTTTGTAGATCAGGGACCTTGCCTCTCTGGTCCTGGCCAACAAAAACCCAAAGTGGGCTAGGATTCCCAAGCCCCAGAACTCGCCAGTAATTTGGGACATTTGCCAAATCCAAAATACCATTCGGCTTTCCAGTCTCAGCCAGTAACAAATAGTCTCAGCCCAAGAAAAAGGGAAGAAAGCAAGTTAGTTGTTTGGGCTCTCCACACTTGGATGTAAAGCAATTTGCATGGTTTTCAAGAACAATTATCTGCAAAAAAAAAAATCTTTCATGTAGGAGCTTAAATCACCCTACACTCATTGACTTGCTAGGAGGAAAACAATTGATGAAAAACCATGTTTTCAGTTGGAGAAACTGAGGCACGGGAAGCCTAAATAACCTTCCCAGGACCACCCAGGATGATAGGAATGGACTGAGGGGCAGGGCTCCCATATGTGACTCTATTTCAGCCATTTCTGTCATTCAGACAAAGAGCTTTAGCAAATTGTAATTTTCTCTCTTTGTCAGCCTTCTCAACGTGGCGAGTATAACGTTTTGTGAATTATAGCAAAGTCACTCTGAATGATGGTATCGAGGCTAGGTAATTGTCCAGCTAAAACTTCCTTGAATCCTTTTGAGTCTTTTTTCATAGTTTTAAGGGCTAGTAAAACTCTCAAAGTTCTCACAATTTTTTCCAGATAATACATTGTCTATATTCTGTTTAAAAAAAACAAACTCAAGAATGTCATGCTATGAGCCTTCCTGTTATTTTGAAGAATTTGGGCAAATCTCACTTAAAAATATCTCTCATGGGAACCAGGGAGAGAAACTCTGTGTTCTGAAGGATGGATATTTTTAATCATCTCAAGTTTTCCCCAGAAATGCCATGTCTCTAGGATGCTATGCGGAGTTTTTTGGGGGGCCGTCATTAAGAAATTGGAGTCTTGATTAACAAATACGGGCATTAAATGTCCCATCCACATATTCTGAAATAGCAACCAAAGGCATTTCCGTTTCCATATATCAGTGATATTTCTTGGTGAAAAACCAAGACATCCAGGTAGTGCTTTAGAGAACTTTGCTCAAAGCTCCAAGGATAATGTGAAAGAGCAACCCAAATGCTGAATTGAAAGATCAAACAAGGGAAAGTGACCTCTTTAGCATACCCCAGGGTTAAAAATATTCAACAGCAAATAGAGGACTTGGTAATTTGCTGCCTCTATCACTTTTATTGCTCACCAACTTCCTTACCTCATCCCTTCTGTACTTTATCTTGACTTTCAGAGTGTCATGGCAGATGACTGATCGCTCACAACATAAGCCTCATTCACAAAACGAAGCCTCATGAGTTGGTCAGCGTCAAGTGATTCCCCGATGGCCAAGACTGAACAGCTCCTCTGTGCTACCCTACCCGTTTTTGCTCTTTCCAAGGCACTGTGAGAAGGTGTGGTGAAGCCCAGGCATGCAGGCACTTTCCTTAGCTCCACTAACCGGACTGGCCATATCTTGGTCCCTCACGGTTCAGGATGGTCATCTTTTGGTCTGTCGTGCCACCGGTTTCAGTCACCGTAACTTCGTGGTAGTGCAGAGGTGCTGGGCAGTGGCAATTCCTTTACTGCGTGGCTGGGGAGTGAATGTCCCTGAACCTTGTGGAGCCTCCTCAAATGCATTGGGTTCAGCCCTCTGGGGTTCATCGCTAGGGGAAGAAAAAACCCACCATGTTATTGGAGAATGCACAAGACGCAGAGAGACCAACACACATCGCTGAGGTTGTGAGTCCCCTCCCACTTGCGATGTAAGGTCTCTGCCCAGAGAAAGGAAGAAGAAGCGGCCTTGCCTAGTGGAAAGAGCACAGACTTGAGAGTCAGAGGACATGGGTTCTAATCCTGGCTCCATCATATGTTTGTTGATTGACCTTGGGCAAGTCACTTAGCTTCTCTATGCCTCAGTTACCTTATCTGTAAAATGGGGATTAAGACTGTGCCCCATGTGGGAAAGGG
The DNA here is from genome assembly GCF_004115215.2 of Ornithorhynchus anatinus. Classification (NCBI taxonomy): domain Eukaryota; kingdom Metazoa; phylum Chordata; class Mammalia; order Monotremata; family Ornithorhynchidae; genus Ornithorhynchus; species Ornithorhynchus anatinus. Next base: position 59,764,412 of record NC_041735.1, on the reverse strand, counting down.
ACTGTATCTAACCTGATTACCTTGTATTTACCCCAGCGCTTAGGATAGTGTTGTCACATAGTAAGCATTTAACAAATACCACAATATTATCATTATTAATAATAACGTGAGCTAGATCAGCAAATGTAAATACAAAAAGCAGCATGGCCTAGTGGAAAGAGCTCGGTCTGGGAAGTCAGAGGAACTGAGTTCTAATCCCACTCTGCCACTTGCTGCAAGTGACTTTAACTTCTTTGTGTCCGTTTCCTTATCTGTAAAAATGGGGATCAAATGCTTGTTCTTCCTCCCTTGTGGACTGTGAGTCCCATATGGGCGGTGTTCAACCTGTTTCCAACATAGTAAGGGCTTACCAAATACCACAATTATTACAGCTCTACAAAGTCCAAGCAAGCTCAGGGAGAGTGTGGCACATAATTGTGAAAAAGAAAGGCAGTAATAGTATTTGCTGATGCTTACTGTGTTCCAAACACTATGCTAAGTGCTGGAGTAGATACAATATAGCAAATTGGACACAGTCCCTCTCCCAAATGGAGCTCACAAACAAAGTAGAAGGGGGACCTGCTATCAAGTCTCCATTTTATGATGATGAGGAAACTGAGGCCCAGAAAAGTTAAGGGACTTGCCCGAAGTCACACAGTAAGCAAGTGATGGCGTGGGGATTAGAATCCGGGCGTCCTTACTCCCAGCCCATTGTCCTTCCTCTAGGCAATGCTACTTCCTTGGAAGGAGGGAGCAGAACACCCAACTTTGTATACTCTCCTGGGCGAGACATTGGACAGGTCTTTCGAAAGTTTGGCACAAAGAGATAAGCCAAAATCCAACGGAGAAATTACACAGGAAATCCGGAGAACTTGCAAAGCGCCGTTGTGCCTTACCATTCATTCATTCAATAGTATTTATTGAATGCTTACTATGTGCAGAGCACTGTACTAAGCACTTGGAATGTACAAATCGGTAACAGATAGAGAGATAGAGACAGTCCCTGCCCTTTGACGGGCTTACAGTCTAATCGGTGGAGACAGACAGACAAAAACAATAGCAATAAATAGAATCGGTTCATGGCAGAGTGATAGATGCTTCAGGATTTCTGGCACCAGGATTTTGCCCAACTCCCATCTGAGACCCCATGGGTATCAGCCAACCTCCATCTCTCCACCGCACAGACAGGTTCCCCTGAGCCATCCTCCGTGAGATTGTCGATACCCTCATTGGGTTCCTCAGGGCGAGGCGCGTGTCACCAGAGCCGTGGGTGACCCTCCCCTTTACTTCTGGTCTTGTGGCTGCCGTGGCAGCCTCGGGTAGGACTCTGCTGATGATGCCCAATGCCAAAGCTACCGCCACCACTTCCTCCTTCCAGCCCCCGCCTCACTGCCGCCGGAGTCAACACCACCGGTGGAGAGTGGTTCTGAGTCAGTCCGAAGATGAAAACTTTTGGGCTTGGTCTGGGCTCTCTGCTGTTTGATCCTCCATGAAACTCCCATAGCGGCTGTTAGGCGCGAAGGGCAGGGGTCACTGTCTGTCCATTGTAGTCTCTCAGCCTGCAGGAGCCTCTTAATACAATAGTGACCTACGTACTTCACGCTTATGTTACGGGCATGGATGAGATAATGTATGTGCTGTGCTTAGAGTTCCTCAGAAGGAAGGCTCTGTATAATTACAAAGGAAGGTGATATTATTATTATTGTTACTATCATTATTATTAGTGTGTTATTAAACAAAGTGCCAGGAGACACAGCCCTTCCAGCAGGAAGTGTTGGAGTGAATCGAGCCATATAACTTAAAGAAGGAAGTGGGAGGGGCTGTTCACCAGTTATGAGCTTCCAGTTTATAATTACAGCCCTGTGAGATTCTCTGTGCGGCCCAGCTCTTCCCTGTGGGAATATCCCCTAGTGCACGTGTGACCGAGGCCTACTCGGGACATCCGGTTCCCCTGGAATCTGTGTTTTCACTACACGTTCTGGATGGAATGCTGTTAATAATGATAACAATTGTATTTGTTAAGCATCAGGCACTGTACTAAGCGCTGGGGTGGATACAAGTAAATTGTGTTGGCCAAAGTCCCTGTGCCACATGGGGCTCACAGTCTTAATCCCCATTTTACAGATGAGGCAACTGAGGCACAGAGAAGTTAAGTAACTTGCCCAGGGTTATACTGTGGACAAGTGGCTGAGCCACGATTAAACTCCAGGTCTTTCTGATTCCCAGGCCTGTGCTCCAAAAATCATGACAAATTCTGCCCCTACACACTACCCCTCTCCTGCTAAGTACTGAAGTAGATACAGTCTTTGTCCCATAGGGGACTCATTCTCAAAGGGAGAACTGGTATCAAATTCCCATTTTACAGTTGAGGAAACTGAGGCACTGAGAGGCTAAGTGACTTACCTAAGGTCTCACAGTAGGTAAGCGGCAGAGCCAAGGTTAGAATCCGGGTCCTCTGAGTCCCAGGTCTGTGCTCTTTCCACTGGCCCAAGCTAAAAATTGTTTTCCTCAGAAGGAGATAGGAGTGGCTCCCCCAGATTCTCTTCCTGATTCACTCGCTCCATCTCATCACCATCAGTGAGATTTGAGATCCTGTTTCAGCCTCCCCTGCTATCTATCCAGCAGAAGTTCCACCTTTGCTCACTCCCACTCTGGGGAAAGGTGGAGATGTTGGCTTACTCCTGGACCACTGCTGGTTGCTTCCACTATCTCCAACACTCAGCTCGGAAGGATTTGAAGTCCTAGTTGTCTTACCTCTACTTATAGTTGCTCCAGCAAGTTGTTGTCATCTGCCACTCTACCCTTCATTTCTGAATGAATTTGCCTTCTTTCTCCCCATCCTCCCCTCAACCCTACAATCTGCACTGAACCTTGGAGATTTCAGTCTCCAAGATGATGACTTCACCGATCCTCTCTGTCAGCTTCCAACCTCATCTCTCCTTGGCCTTGCATTAATATGTTCGCAGCCCAAACCCTATAATTAGTAAGTGTTAATTTGGCAATATATCCCCACTCTCTATGTCTTAGAATTTCCATCATTTCTCTCCTTTATTTCCCTCTCCCCTCTCTTCTTTTTTGTAATGCCTCACTTTTCTCTACTCCCTCAGCCTTAAATTGAGGCCAAGGTTTCCCTATATTAAAATGTCATCCCTCAACCCCACTCGATTCACCTGGAGCTAGTACCTCATTTTCTTACTTCCATTCTTGTTAAAACTCCCTCTCACCCCACTGCAATATGGATTTTGCCATCTTCGCTCTACTGGAACTCCCCGAGTTCCCAGATGCCTTCTTCCTGCTCAGTGAAAATAGACAATCCTCGGTCCTAATCCTCCTTGACTTCCTTGTAGTTTTTGACACTGCCGACCACTCTGTCCTTCTCTGGAAACTATTTCCAGGATTGGTTTTACTAACTAAATTCTCTTGGTTTTATGCTCCTTCTCAGTCTCCTCTGCAGGCTCTTTGCCCTCTCCTGACCCTTTAACTGTGAGGGGGGTGGGAGGGCTACAAGCCCCAGAGTTCTGGGTCTTCTGTTCTTCTAATTTTTAGGGAATGTATCTGTTCCCATGGTTTGAGCCCATCATCTCTACTAGGGTGACTTCTCCCTCAATTGCTTTATAATCTTTCATCTCTTTCTGCCTGCAGGATAGCTACTCTAATGGGTGCAAGACCAAATAGATAATGATGATAGTGTTTATGAAGTGCTTACTATGCACCAAACACTTTGCTAAGATAGATATAAAATAATCAGATTGGATACAATTCCTGTTCCACATGGGGTTACCAATCTAAGAGGAAGCTTCCTGACACTTCCTCTCTAGACCGTAAGCTTCTTGTAGGCATGGAACGTTTCTAACAAATCTGTTGTAGTATACTCTCCCAAACATTTAGAACAGTGATCTGCATGCAGTAAACACTCAATAAATATGATTGAAAGGGCGAGCAAGAATCATTTTCCCATTTTACAGATGGAGAACCCAAGGCACAGATATGTTAAGCAACTTGCCTAGTAGGAAAATGATGGATCTGGAACTAGCTCCTAAGTCTAATGACTACCAGTCCTGTGTTCTAGTGGTGGTTGAGAAGAGATGAAAGGATACAATAGCTGGGGAAGGTGCTCTAGGTAGTGATGAAAACTATTACTCCACCTCTTTTGTAGGTGTAGTTTTCCAGAGGAGGCTTCTCCATTAAGCTTTCCCCTCACCCACCTGGTAGATGCAGATAAAAATTCAAGAGACTTAGCCTGAAAGTTCCACTGCTTCCATACTGAAGAGTTTCATATTGTTTGGCCCCCTAAATAGATAATAGGGCTAGCAACTCGGTCTGAGAGGTTTCACATTTGTTCCCATCTATAACAACTTGCTTAGTCAGAACTCAGGGGATACTAAATAGAGTTATCAAAATCCTGACTAGGTCTCTCTCTCCCCCGAATCAATAGGGATTTCCCCATCACTGAAATATAGACATCCCCATTATCACTACAAGCCATATGAAACTTTGATCTATAGGATTTTTTCCAAAGGGGCTTTTTTTCATCAGGTCCCAGTCACACTATGCATCTCACGTGTGGCTGAAAAATAATGTTTCAACCCTCCTTCCTTAGAGTTAGCTACGCATGATAAATTTTTGCACCAGAAGTGGGGAATAATGGTGGTTTGAGGTTCCGCCCACTTCTTTTGAACTGGAGACCCCTTCAAATTTCTTGCTTATTTCCAGTGGTATTTTTAATCACCATGTCACTCAATACCGACGAGTATTGATTTGACACTTTAATATTCTGGATTTCTTCCCTCCCAGGAGCAGCACAAATGGTAGCAACCTGACCCGCTCCATTTCTATTAGAGAAGGTGGTTGAGGAGGAGGCAAATTCCATAGAAGAGCTGATTGGTGCAGGTGAGTTGCTTGCTGGGATCGGTACCTCCTCCCTCAGTTCATGCTTTGGCTCCAAGAATTCGTGGTGAGTCCCCAAACCGAATGAACTGAACTGTCCAAGTGCTTAGTACAGTGCTCTGCACAAAGTGAACACTCAAAAAATCGATTGAATGAATGAATGAATGAAAACGCGTAGTGTGCAGAGCTGTGGTTCATTTCTCATCAGGAGCACTTGCTGATTTCTGAGAATTTATCCACCCGCTCTTAGATGGGAAGAATGCAGTAGCATGAAAAGAGGCTTTATAAAGGAAATGCTGATGCCACTTTATTTTGAAGTGATTATGACTATCATAAAGGAAATAATCTCCCTAAACATCTGATTGCTTTTCTGACATCCCTAATTAAATATGTTCCCTTAAGAGGGATGCCTCGGTGCAGTTTCTGTTGACTGCTTCAACAAATGTTGAATCATTAAGCGAAAGCTGTATCAGTTGGATGGAAAGTACCAGCTCTAGGGTACTTTCTGTCTTAAGCAACTGAGACCCATCTTCCTTTTCAGAATCTAAATGGGCACACAACAGGAATCATTAAGGTCTCTGCTCCCTTCCTGGCTGATGCAGTCTGTGAGGAAGAAGCCTCAGGAGGATGATGATGATGATATTTATTGTGTTCAAGTGCCTGGACTCTTTCCATCAGGCCATGCTTATCAAATCAATCCACCATTCCAGAGACCACACAATCCCCCAAATGGAATGCATCCAAATTGTCTACGGTGTTGTCAATTTTGATCTTTGAAGTTGTTGATTTTCCATGTTTGGAATTTGTGTGTCATTTGGCATAACGTTTTGGACAATTCTCCCGAGGAAACAAATGGTAAATTCATTGCTGATGTCACAGTTGAGCGGCTTGGCCTAGTGGAAAGAACACGGACCTGGGAGTCAGAGGACTTGTGTTCTAATCTTGGCTCTGCCACTTGCATGTTATGTGATTTTTGGATGAGTCAATTCATCCCTATGTGCCTCAGTCACCTCTAAAATAGGGATAATTCTCCCTCTCTTTTAGATTGTGAGTCCCACATGGGACAGGGACTGTATTCAATCTGATTGTACTGTATCCACCCCAGCACTTAGTACAGTATTTGGCACATGGTAAGTGCTTAACAAATACCACTATTAAGCTGAATCATGATTCTATTCAAGTATATCTAAGTTCTTGGGATGATGGGAGTCCCAGTATATTCAAGTTCCATGCAGAGCATCATGGAACACTTTAAATAATTCAGTACTCAGGTTCCTTGTTGGCGGGGATTGTGTCTACTGATTCTATGTGGCTTAGTGGAAAGACAACGTGCTTGGGAGTCAGAGTTCATGGGTTCTATTCCTGGCTCCGCCACTTGTCAGCTGTGTGATTTTGGACAAGCCACTTAACTTCTCTGTGCCTCAATTACCTCATCTGTAAAATGGAGATTAAAACTGTGAGTCCCTTTTGGGACAACCTGATTACCTTGTATCTACCCCAGTGCTTAACAAATACCATCAGTATTATTCTCTCCCAAGAATTTTGGTCAGTGCTCTGCAAGTTGTAAAGACTCAAAAAATTCTGCCCATTGATTTTTTCCTGCACCACTTCTCTTTGAGTTCTGCCTGAAGTGAAAGTGAAATTAAATGATAACTCTCTGAACACTCTAGACTGGTTAACATTTGAATTAAGCAAGTAACTTTAAGAACAAGGTTTTTTCTCCAAATGACCTCCCTGCTCCCTCTGTTTGATATGAAAAGATAACTGGCTGCAAGTGGCCCAACCTCCTCTGTGAGTCAAGATATTCCTTCATGTCCATGCTTAATGTTCACTTTTGTTTTCTTGCTTCAATATGCAGGCTTTCCCCAAAACAGCATCCTCCATGTTCCGCCATTTCAGTGTCTGACAAGAAAATAGCCTCACCCCAATGAGTTTGCCATAGAAATCTGCCTTCTTTCATCTGCAATGTTGAGCAGCAGTGTTGTGGGTCGAGTTTTTTTCTGCTCATTGTTGTCCTTGCCTGGGGAAGGAAAGGCGGGCAAAGTGAACTTAATATTTGAAAGGTGAAGATTTGCATTGGTAGCCAGGACTCCGCCGCCTCCTCCTTTCTCTTCTCAGTGGCTAGTTTTCTGCAAAAGCTGAAGCAGTGACTTTATTCAGCACCTGCATCTTTAGCAGCCAGAGCAGTGTAATTACCTTTCTTGAATATTCTATAGAATTGTCAAACAGCAATTTTCTTTTAGAAGACCGGCTTTTGAACAATGCAGTTTACATACAGAGCTTAACATCTCTTTCTTGGAAACTCTAATTACAAGTATCTTAAATTTACTGCATGTTTGCTCTTTCATAATTCGATCTTTGTAAGACTGCTCAAACAGAGCACCTTTAAAATATTTTATGAGACTAAAAAATATAACTCCAGAATAAGATAAAATTAATGTTTAGGAATTTCTTGAGTACTTTTTCATTACTGTTATTGTACTTAATCTATTCAGTATATTCCTGCTTTTCCTAACATGTCTTGACATATATGTGTATGTGTATGAATATTTAAGGGAATATATGTGTCCATATGCCTGTATACACCCGCTCAGAAGTAGTCCATGGAACGTGGGAGGGGGGGTTATTTTTTTAAATGCCATTTAATTTCTCTTTCCAGTCTTACTTAGGTCCTGTGGACAAAATGTTAGATGAAATGACAATTTCCTTCCTGTTATGTCCGAGGTACTTAATTCAAGAAGAGTCAGTAGATTCGATCCGGTTTAGAGATAATGGGCCACAATTAGCTGCAGCAAATCCTGAGTCAATTGCGTCCTGCTTGCACACTTATCAATTTAGTCAGGTGGATTATATAATATTTGAAATAGAAGCTGGGGAGGAAACTGTTTAAAGCCACAGAACTTCAAAATTCTATTAAAAGGGGATGTTTGAATGGAAGAATTAACATATCATTATATTATTTCATTCTGGTGCAAGCTATAAATTAATGTGATGAAATGTTATGAACATATCTATAAAACTGCCGCTTACAAAACCAAATGAATATCTTTATAAGCTTCCAATTGTCACTCTAGGAATTCCTCTGTTACCCCACATTAGTCTCAGAGTGCCTGGTATATCACATTTCCTTCTTGGTTACCTCTGTTCAGGATTTCTGTGCTCAATGCCAATTTGGCCTAAGGATTCTGTACCTCTTTTATGCCTTTTTCTAAGCAAATTCTACTCTAAATAGCTATTCACTCCAGAGCCTGAGGAAAACTACTTCTAAGCTCTTGTTTGGTGGCACACTGTACTACCCATAAAAATATGCACATCTCAAATGTTTGTAGAGTTCTGTTTTGAATTTCCATCAAGTGTCTAGATAAGTGTAGTGTTGGCTTCTCAGACAAACCTAGAGAAATAGAACTGTCATGTAAAATCCTATCTGTGCTGCTTACACCTTGCCTATAAAAATATTTCCTTTTCTGGCGGAAATCTTAAACATGCCAGTGAAATCACAAGCCCTTAGGGTTTTGAATTTATCCCTCATACTCTGAGAGGCAGTTTAAGAGCCTGACCTTTTTTTTTTCTTGAAAGGAAAGTCTACCTCTGAAGAAGGAACTATTTACCACATTCCACCTATTTCAGAGCACCATCAAATGTCCCTGTCTTATTCAGACCCATTAAAGGATGATATATATATATATATATACATATGTATACATATACTTATACATGTATATTTATGTGTGTACACACACACATCTCTGCAGTTTGGTCCTGGGTGTGCATGCGTTTGTAAATACGTATGCTTAGACGAAAGCATATAAGGGCATTGTAAGGCATGATAGAAAGTCTTCCTCTTTCCTTTATTAAGAGATTGTGCTGTTTTACCCATATCCAAATCTAAATTTTTGGTGTCCTCCAGCAATTGTTTGACATTTTATGTGGTTTACCTCATAAGTTCTTAACTGGATTAAAAAGGAAGAACAAGTTTTCTCCATTACCAAATTCTCATTTAATCCTTCTCCACCCTTACTTTATCAGATTAAATCAGACACGACTGATGCTGGGGCTTTTTAGGCCGGACATCATGTGTAAAATCGGCGGACAACAGATTTTAAAGGGTGCCCACCGTGACCTGTCACATCATCTTTCTGCAGCTTCAGCTGTTCTCGCCGAGACCTATGCGGGGTCAGGATTCTTCTTGGTGTTTCACTATGGACTGCTGCAGAGAAACAGAGCTGCTACACAGTCTCCAGCAGAGTTACTTATTACATCCCCAGCCCTCTTCACCTGCCCCAGCCATTCAAAATAACATCACACCATAAAATATTCATGAACAGCCCAATGTTCCAGCCAAGGGCTCTGCTTCTGCAGGTGGCTGTTACATCAGTAATTGTCCAATACTTCCCTCCACAGCGTAAAATTGTTTTCATTATGTGTCATGAACACAGAGCCAAGCAAATCCCTCTTGAGTGGTTTCCCAAGGGCTAGAGGGAGGTGGTACTTAACTTAAACAGGCGCTTTTGGCTTTAGATTTAAAAAAAAAATCACCAGTGAAAGCTCATCATTAACTCTACTCCTTAACTGCAACAAAAAGCAGAAGCTCATGCAAAACTCTCATAAAGATTATCCTAAATGTCTCAGTTACTAGGAAGAGCTTTGGTGGCTTTAGCTGTTCTGTCGATACTTAAAGCGGCTTCAGGCAGAGAAGAGAATGACTTTCCACCTGACTGAAGTTCCCATGGTTTACTGGGCAAGGCCATAAGCAGGTTTCAGCAATAAACTCCTGCATTGTGAGGCAATAATGCACAGTCAGGTCCCCCCATTTTGATTCAAGGGTGCCTTTTTCTTCCCCCCCTGTGGTGGACTAATCACAGCTCCACTTTGTTTAATTGCAGCAAAGAGAGAAATGTGTTTAAGAAGTCATTCTGACCCCCTTTAAATGAATGCCCAGGCTCTTCACAAACAACAAACAGGATGCATAATCAATAAGATTGCATTTTTAGATCAAAATAGGCCAAGGAAAAGATTCTTATTGAAAGATGTGGGGGAGAGGCTCCTTCCGGAATGGAGATTTGAAGGAGGATCCGGAAGCAACAAGTAGCCGTAAACATCTTGGTTGTCGGCTGCAGAAAGTGCCTTCGCAGATTGGTGGGAGGGTCGATGTCAGAATCAACCTTTTTTCCAGAATCAGTCATTGGGAGCCCAACTCCTGCGAAGTCCACCAAACCCTTGATAATTGACACGACTTGGCACACCGTCATTTTCAAGCTGAGGCCGAACAACACTGTTTGCTGCAATGTGTTCTAAATGATGGCCTGGAGGGGTCATGAACTCCAGGACGGAAGCTGGGAAGAGAAACATTTAGCAGTCACCAGCTTTCCCTCTTGAGTTTGACCAAACTGAACCAAAGTCCAGCTGATGGGGAAGAGATTCTGCTTCCTTAATTTAACATCTATTTCTCTCTTCCACTCTGGCTGTTATCCTCACAAAAAGCCTTGCTTTTCACTGGGATACCCAAACTTGACTCACCTGAAGTTTTTAGCTTGTTCTTGGGCAAAATGTCCAGATGGCCATTGGAACTCTCATAAAACCAATTTTTATTTTTCTTAAAGCATTTGTTTAAAAATAGTCATCAAGACCTCTCTTCCAGGTGGGTTTTGCCTCATTCAAAATCGCTGAGAATAAGTCACCTTGGCTTTACTTTTTTTCTGGATGAAATATTCTGGGCCAAGTTAGGGCATTTACTTATCATATTGAAAATGTGTAAGAATTTCTTAATGCTTTATAGCTTAAAGGATGCCTTCCTGTTCATAAAATTCTCTTTGGTCAGTCCTGGGAATGGCAGAAGGGGTATTTTTGAGGGGCCCTAAAGCATCTTTCATGTCCACTGATGGTTTTCTTTTGGTTAAAGTGAAGGTGCAAGATTATTCAAGGCACTGAAAAGCTATAGCCAGGAAATATACGTGTACACGGATAAAGGTATGTACGCCTAAATGGAATGATGGAGTTCCTTTCTGCATCTGGCAACTATAGGCCTTTTTTGAACACAGCAAATGACTGTTTCAAAATGAAAACCACTAGGCGTTTGAATGTTGTATTATGCTTAGTTGCTTTTTGAGTGAAAGGCGGCTTTAAAAAGTTAGGTATATCATTGCCAAAAGGAGGCTAAATGGGATTGTCAGCATTTTGAGAAGGAATAGCTCCTTTTTTTCCCCCCCTTCTCAAACCCCATTCTGGACAGCTGTTAGTGACTTACCAAACTTTTCATATGGATATGTATGTTAATGGCAGGCAATGAACTGGAGATGAAGAGCCCCCAACACAGACCCGATCTCTTCAGTGCACATCAAAAGCCTTTACAAAAGGAGCCGTAAAAGAGGCAGCGATGGTGCAGCCTTCACTTTTGTACACTGAATTAGTTCTGCAAGCAATGAAACTGATCTTTTCTCCTTGCCAGAAAAGTCTGGTGATTTTTGTGAGTGCTCATTAGCACAAGAGGCATTTGTGAAGATAATTGACTGACGCTGATACTGCTGCCTGTCACAACAGCGCCAGCAGTGGATGTGCATTTTAATAGTTGGTTTTTTTTCTTTCTTCGACTTCATGTTTATAAAAGATACCAGCATTCTGGAGCTCTACAATCCCATCCTAAGCAGAAGATTGAAAAACGCTTACTCTGAGAGCCTGACAACCCAACATCTTTTTCTCTTTCATATATTGGCGTGTACTGATAAGGACCCGACTGTATCTAGGCAGAGGGGATGTGCACATGTAGATGATGTGTCTACATGTATGCTAGATCCAATGTGTGTCAGATCGATATCTGGGTCCTGGAGGATAGACTGATGGTAATGATGAACAAATGATACTTCTATCTCGCATTATCATAAGGTCCCTGAAGGGTCCCCTGATTCCATCTACTACACTGTAGTCCCGATGCAGATTTTCCACCCAACGCAAAATTACAACTTCATTTTTGATTTGAGAAATGAAAAGAAAATATTTGGGCAGTGGAAAAGGCACGGGACGGCAGTTCAGGAGACATGAGCTCTAGTCCCACTTTCTGCTGTTGCCTCAGTTTCTTCATCTGTAAATGGGAGTAATAATAATAATGATTGTGGTATTTAAGTGCTTACTATGTTGCCAGGCACTGTATAAGTGCTGGGGTGGAGACAAGCAGATCAGACTGGATACTGTCCCTGTCCCACGTGGGCCTCACAGTCTCCATCCCCATTTTGCAGGTGAGGTAACTGGGGCACAGAGAAGTAAAGTGACTTGCCCGAGGTCACACGGCAGACAAGTGGTGGAGCCAGAATTAGAATCCATGACCTTCTGACTCCCAGGCCTGTACTTTATCCACTGTGTCATGCTGCTTCTAAAATACTTGTTCTCCCTTCCCTTTAGAATATGAGCCCCATCTGGGCCAGAGATTGGTCTGATTTAATTATCTTGTATCTTCCCCAGTACTTAGTACTGAATAAATGCCACGATTATTGTTATTACCCTGGGCCATCCGCCCCTCTGGGAGCTCTTTAGCAACTGCCCAGAGAAGTTTCTGGAGTCGGAAGGAGTGGAAGAAGAGGATGAGGGGGAGGCGAAGGAGGGTGAAGAGAAGGGAAAGGGAGAGAAGAGAGGAATGGGGATGTACGTTTTTCTGAGCATGGTCTTTGAATCTCACTCTCGAATTCTTGCTGGGACAGATGGCTGGTGTCTGGCAAAGCAGCCAGCAGGTCCGTGTTCTCTGAAAACCCGAAGGCAGCTCCTCATGGTAATTGCTCTGTGCCAAACACTATATTAAACTCTGGGGTAGACATAAGATAATAGGTTGGCCACAGTCTCTGTCCCACATAGGATTCACAGTCTAGAGTGCAGGGTCAATAGGTGTTTAATTCCCATTTTACAGATGACAAAACTCAGGTCCAGAGAATTTAAGGACCTTTCCCCAGGTAAGTATTATTATTATTATGGTATTTCTTAAGCACTTACAATGTGATAGGCCCCGTACTAAGCGCTGGGGTGGACACAAGCAAATCGGGTTGGACACTGTCCCTGTCCCTCATGGGGCTCACAGTCTCAATCTCCACAGAGAAGTGAAGTGACTTGCATAAGGTCACCCAGCAGACAATTGGCAGAGGCAGGATTAGAGCCCATGACCATCTGACTCCCAGGCCCGTACTCTATCCACTCTGCCATGCTGCTTCTAGGCAAGTGGCAGAGCTGGGATTAGAATGCGCATCCTCTAATTCCTAGGCCTGGGCGCTCTCCTTCAGTCCATGCTCCTTCCCAGTGGGAGCATGATGGCTGTGCCTACATACACAAGGCTGGGCCTCACCCCAGTAGAAACACTTCAGCCAGGAATTCAGATTCCAAGAGCATCTTCTCTTACCAACTCGTTTTCTTTCACGACGTGTGAGGAATGAAATGCCAACTCTTGGTCCTGACTGCAGGGGAGTGGGGAGGGCCTTCATTTCACCTCCAGGACCACCTCCTAGACCAAATGACTACAAAGAGGAGGTGAAATGACACATCAACATTTCCTGGGCTGAAATACCATGTGAAATCATTTTGGAGAAGAAGTGCCTCACAGCATAATGATCAGTGTGTGATAAAGGGTAAGAGTCCTAGGGTGAGAGACAGGGGATAATTAGGAAAAGGTTGATAGTTTCTGTTTCCTTTATGAAAGTCATCCAGACCAGTAGCTGGAGAGGGAAATCCCACTGGTCTGATTGATCTTAATTATTTTGTTGATTCTTTAATAATAGTGATATTTGTTAAGCGTTTATGCTTTACTGCATACTAGGATAAATATCAGATAACAGGTTGGTCACAGTACCTGTTCCGTATGGGGCCCATAGTTCTAAGAGGGTGGGAGATCAGGTATTGAGTCCCCATTTTGCAAATGAGGAAACTGAGTTTAGGGAAGTTAGGTAACTTTCCTAAGGTCACCTGACAGGCAATGGTGAAGTTGTAATTAGAAGCCAGGTTCCCAGATCCCCTGAATCACTGATCTTTCCACTAGGCCACATTCTTTCTTTCCTTTTAATGGACAAGCGTAGAGTGAAAGTCCAGGGCCTGGGAAATGCACTGGACTAAAGACCAATCCCTGGTCTGAGGAAAAGAAGTGAGGAAGAAGCTCTTCCAGGGTTTGAGCCCCCACTGGGTGCAATGCAACTGTACTGACCACGTGGGAAATAGAGTAGGTGCATAGATGCATTTCATGCCCACAGGAGCTTCTATTCTAATAGAACAGACACACAGATATTTTCAAATGGATTAAACATTTGTCTGTTCAGTTGATTTTGAGAAAGATCATGGCACGTGACCTGTTTAGATTTTGGATGCCAGGATAGGGACCAGTTTCCCCTTGGAACACATAACTCCGGCCCATCTGTCCTTATTTTACATGTTTTCCCGGTGAGGAAATACAAGAGCCTTTTTGATGTGGTATCCTTTGTTAGGGGTATTTCGATGCCCCTCCACTAGGAGAGGGTTGACTGACACACATATGGCATCAAGAGTAAATGGCACGGGGCCTGGGTGGGTCACTGGAAGTGCCCGTTCTTATACTGGCTTTTTTCAGGTTCATCCCATCTTGTTTCCAGCATTGAAGCAGTACTTACAAAGCAGTAAGTCATGGGAGGACCTCCGGGAGTCAGAAATTTGATGGAGCGTGTTAAAATATGAAAATCCAGAAGCATCACCTCAGATTTCACCATTGGTTGCCTCCCTTTGGATGCCCACTGACTCACTTTGTTAGTGACAGAGGACTAATAAAGTTTCTGCCCTTCAGTTCCAAGTATGTAATGTCTAAGTGGTGTTGCAGAAAGACAGTCACTAATCTGGAATCGTTAAGGGAAAGGTTCTTTTAATGAGCTTTTGATTTGTAGACTAAAATGTTGTTGCTGACACTGAATTCTCTGGTTTTACCCAACAATCAGGATTTTTTGCTCCCATGCAGCCTGAAGCACTTCCAGAGGCTTGGTTTTCTTTTCCAAATGCCAGAACCTTGGCTCAGATCAGGGAAGTACCCCGGCACTGCCTGCCTGATGCGTTTAGGGAGATATCAAGTCCATTCTTGGAATTTCCCACAACCAAATACATTTCTAGATGATTTTGCTTGTAGCAGTAATACTTCACTGTCTATGTGGAAGATGTCCATTTACTCGGTTTTATATACTGGACCGTCCATTCTTCAGCTGGCCAGTGTTTCATTTTATATTTTTTTCCCTATGGTATTTAAGTGCTTACTATGTGCCAAACACTGTACTAAGTGCTGGGGTAGGTACGAGATACTCGGGTTGGACACAGTCCCTGTCCCACAGAAGGCTCAGAGTCTTAATCCCCATTTTACAGATGAGTTAACTGAGGCACGGAGAATTAAAGTGACTTGTCCATGGCCACACAGCTGACAAGTGGCAGAGCTGAGATTAGAATCCAGATCACCTGTGCAGTACTGATGTGGTACCAGATTCTTTCATAGCCAGTACTTTTGTTTTAACCCTCTGCTTCTTCTTCTTCTAGCAGGTCCCGCGAATTGGAAGTGGCATTTGCTGCCAAGCAGGGAGGGGAACTTGGGAGCTCTGGAGTGAGGAAAGGGGCCTAAGGACCCTCTGGCATATATTCTAAATTTTGTCAGTTTCTGCAAAAGATTCTGTATGAGGCCATTATCTGAATGGCACATGTAGATGGACAGGAAGCACGTCTGCTAATTCTGTTGAATTGTTCTCTCCCAAGAGTTTAGTACAGTGCTGTGCACATAATAAGTGCTCAATAAATATGATTAAGTGATTGATATGTTTGCGGCTCCTGGAACAGGGAGAAGGCGGTGATGTCTTTGAGTGCCATCAGCAACCTGCTCTTAGAGAACCTGCTGCTTAGAGAAGCAGCATGGCTCAGTGGAAAGAGCACGGGCTTTGGAGTCAGGGCTCATGAGTTCGAATCCCGGCTTTGCCACTTGTCGGCTGTGTGACTGTGGGCAAGTCACTTAACTTCTCCGTGCCTCAGTTCCCTCATCTGTAAAATGGGGATTAAGACTGTGAGCCTCACGTGGGACAAACTGATTCCCCTATGTCTACCCCAGCGCTTAGAACAGTGCTCGGCACATAGTAAGCGCTTAACAAATACCAACATTATTATTATTATTAACCACCCTACTAAGTATTGCAACAACACTCAGTGAGGAGGCCTTGCTTGAACATTGTGAAATTGTGTACCTATAATATAACGGACTACTGATAGCATTTATTGAGTGCCCATTTGGTGCGGTGCACTGTACTAGACACTTGGGAAATCCTGAATAAAGAAGCGACATGATCCCTGCCCACAAGGAGCTTGAACTCTAATGGGGGCGACAAACATAAAAATATCTACAACTTGGACAGCCAAAATAAATGATTGAATAAACATATATACATGAGCGATTAAGGAGGGTATAAATAAATAAGCTAATATAGGCCCTGCGTTTTTGTATTTTTGAAAGCAAATTTTATAGACATAACTTTGCTTTTACCCATCTTTTGGATAGTGTGAGCTTTTTAGGAAAGTGATTGATTAGATTGTCTCTCGCTGTTGGTTGCAACTGAAGGTTTGATTTAATCTTGTTTTGAAGTGATTTAAAATTAACAAATATTAAACGTTTAAATTTAGCGTGCCCCCCTCCCCGCCCTGCCACAGAATGGTATATGAATGCAGTAGTCTAAAATTGTTCAGTTTTACACTGCTGAAGGGATAAATGAAAATATGCTTGACATGTGGTTTGTACGTGGATATTTAATTGTCCTTTCATTAAGAGTCAGTACAATGCTGATTACCCAAAATAATTGGGACCAGAGGTCTCCGGATAATCAAAAGTGTGGATAACTGCACCTGTCAGCTGAGCAGCCTCCCTCCTCGATTCTGTCTTTCCTTACCCCCCTCCTAGCCCTCTCCAATTGCTCCACCAATTCCCACAGGGAGACAGGGCTGGGAGGCTGTCCGACTGAGCAGGGGCATTGAGAATTAACATCTCGCTTAATATTTACTGAATGCTTACCATGTGCAGGAAACACATCTGTTATATCTTAGCATCTGTTATGTCTTAGCACAGTGCTCTGCACAAAGTAAGTGTTCAATAAATAAGATCGACTGACTGCAGAGCCCTTTATTAAACACTTGGGAGAGTACAATACAATAGAGCTGGTAGTTTTGATCCCTGCCCTCAGGGAGCTTACAGGTTAGCTAGCAGGGGCTCCCACCCATCAGCTGGGCTTCCAGATGCCTCTCCATCTGGGAATGTAGCTACTTTCCCTGTGGCCAGCAGCCTCCCCAGCAGAGGGGATGGGGACATGTGTCTCTTTTTGAGGCTGTCAGCTTGTTGTGGGCAGGGAATATGTCTGTTCATTGAGTGTTTACTCAACAGTCTTAATTATTTCTTCCTCCATGGCTTTTCCAGGACCTGCCCCTTCCTCACCATCCAATGACCATGCTGGTCCAGACACTCGTCCCATCCCAGCTTGACTATGGCATCTGCCTCCTTGCTGATTTCCCTGGTTTCCAGTCTCTCTCTTCTCCAATCCATATTCCACTCTGCTGCCCAGATCATTTTTCTAAAATGTTTCTGCCCACTCCTCTGAACACCTCAAAACCTCCAATGGTTGCCATCCATCTTCACTTAAAATATAAACTCCTGACCATTAGTTTTAATACAGGGTCTGGCACATTGTAAGCACTTAACAAATGCCACATTTATTAAATAATAATATTTGGTGACTAACTTTTGGGGTTTGAAAAAGGAGGAGTCAAAGCCGATGCCACGTGAGACAAGGAGGATGGCGGTGGTGACAAATGTCATTGTGGAAGTTTGGTGAAGGAGGGGATTTGGGAAGAAGAGGAGTTCGTCTGGGAATATACTGAGTTTGTGGTGCTGCTGGGAAGAAGGTGGGGGTGTAAGTATTTTTAAAGGTGACAAGGAGTGGAGGTGTTTATAATGTAATTGTTATCCTTAAAGTGATTGTTTCTCTGATTCTGTCCTCCCAGCAGCCACCCAGACACAGAGGAGAGTGGATTTGGGCTAGGTAGGACCAGAGAGAGCTGAAGATGATGAGGTGGCTGTTATCATTATCTTTTATTACATTGGTGAGGTGTTTACTGTGTATAGCCCTAAACTAAGTGCTTTGCAAAAGGTACAAGGATTTGGATTCAGATATTGTTACTGACGCAGAGGGTGCTTACAGTTTTAAATGGGAAAGGGATAATAATGGCATTCAAAAACAAACAATTTCAATAAGTGCTACCTGGTATGAGCAATAGAGGAAGTTTTCAGACTTCTGGTTGCTTTGGCTGGGTCGGCCCCAGGCCAACAGGCTCAAACGTTCCTATTACAAATCAGCCTGCACACTTCTCTCCTCCAAGGCCAAGCTACTTGATGTACTGCCATCTCGTCTATCTCGCCGCCAACCTCTTGCCCACATCCTAACTCTGTCCTGATACGCCCTCCCTCTTCACATTTGACTGATGATCACTCTCCCTACCTTCACAACCTTGTTAAAGGCACATCTCCTTCAAGAGGCCTTCCCTGACTAGGACTTCATTTCCTCTTCGCCCACTACCTACAGCCTCTCCTTTGTACTTGGGTTTGCATCCTTTACCCCTCCCTCAGCCCCACAGCACTTATGTACATATCTGTAATTTATTGATGTATATTAATGCCTGTCTTCCCTTGTAGACTGTAAGCTCATTGTGGGCAGGGAACGTTATACTGTACCCACCGCAGCACATAGTATAATGTTATGCATGCAGTAAGCACTCAATAAATATGATTTTTTTAAAAAAAGTCTTTTCAACCTCTGACAGTTGTCACAGATCTTCTCTAGTAGCATGGCGTAGTGGAAAAAGCATGGACCTGGGAGTCAGACAATCTGGTTCTAATCCTGGCTCCACCATGTGCATGCTGTGTGACCTTAGATAAATCACTTTTCTGTGCCTCAGTTTTCTCTTCTGTAAAGATGGGATTCATTACCTTTTCTCCCTCCCTTTCAGACTGTGAATCCCATGAGAGACAGGGACCGTGTTCAGACTGCTTATATTATATCTACCTCAGTCAGTCAATCAACCAAGTATATTTATTGAGCACTTACCGTATGGAGAACACTGTACTAAGCGCTTGGGTGAATACATATTAATGGATTTGGTAGACATTTTCCCTGCCCATGACTAGCTTACAGTCTCAATGGGGCGGTAGACATTAATATAGATAACTTAAATTTTAGATATGTACCTAAATGCTATGGGGCTAAGAACAGTCCCTGGCACATAGGAAGTGTGTAACAAATACCACATTGCTATTATTATAATTTCCTGTTCCATCCCAGCAGTCAGAGCTGGAGCTAGGTTTTCATGCCCCTCGGAGAACAATGAGGAGGAGATGGAAGCTTTTGGTAAACTTGCACTGATTTTGGTTACTGCTGCCATTGGGAAAAAAACCAAATTTTAACTGCTTGAGATTCACAATCTGAATTAATGGTAATAATAGTAATAGTAATAATAATCATATTTGTTAAGTGCTTACTGTGCACTGTTCTAAGAGCTGAGGTAGATACAAGCTAATCAAGTTGGACAGAGTCCCTGTCCCACATGGGGCTCACAGTCTTAATCCCCATTTTGCAGATGAGGTACCTGAGGCACAGAGAAGTGAAGTGACTTGCCCTAGATCACACAGCAGACAAGTGGTGAGCCAGGATTAGAACCCAGGTCCTTCTGACTCCTGCAACCCAAATCCTTCTGACTTGCAGGCCCATGTTCTAACTATTAGGCCATTCTGCCCTATTGGGTAGGATTTAAAGGGAATTTCAGCTTTTCCCTTGAATCTTCTCTCACCATCTAGTAAAATTGGGGTGATCTGGCAATGTCCATAGATTAGTTCAGGCAGAGGGCTTGATGGCTTTTATAGCTTTCTGGAACCTCAGCAAAGGGGTAATGACTTTGTTTTCACACTTTAATGGCAGAGGAATGGGGAAAATCCTTTAGCTTCAAACTCACTTGTCATTGTGTCCTTCCTCATTTAAGTGAAAGGTTTTGCCCCTGAAAAATATCATCATCACCTAAGCTGGTGGAAGCAAGCAATAGAAGGTGGGTAAGCAGTCACCAAATAGTGAAACCAATCAATTATATTTATTGAGTGCTTACTATGTGCAGAGCATTGTACTAAGCTCTTGGGAGAGTTCAGTATTACAGAGTTGGTAGACACATTTTCTGCTCACAACGAGATTACAGTCTAGAGGGGAAGATCCAGAGACTATACCTCTGACCCACCCTTATCAACATTAAAGTCACCAAATAATTCTGTAGAGGCTTTTGAGAAATCCTCCCAATTGCTTTCTCCACTAGACCATTAGGTCCTCGAGGGCTGAGATCTTGCCTATCACCTGCATGAAATTCTCCCAACTGCTTACTAAGGTTTTCTGTACACAGTAAGCACTCAATATATAACCATGATTAAGTCTTTGGTGTAAATCTACTTTGCGCTTGAGTAATTGGGTAATTGTTTTAAGGGGAGATCTGGCTTATTGCTCTGCTTGTAGGTTTCCCACTATGGTGACTGGGGTATCACTTCCACTCCATCTTTGAGACTTGGGTGGAGTTTGTGCTGGAAGGGTCATCACGGGAATGACTCTCTTTTGACACTTCACCCCTACTAACTCTAAACCGGCACTGCCCCCCCCCCCCCAACCCCATCAGTTTCTACCCATATGGTCCAACTTTCAAGTGGATTCTCTTCTAGATATTTCCACCTCTTTAGTGGAAGAGTGACAACCAAAGTCACCACTGAAAGAGCAGACACAGCCCAGACAATCCCGTTCGTTTGGATTTGAGTGGCACTATTTCGTAAAACACTTAAGTTTGATGAAATGAGCACCAATGGGATTTGTAGCTAATGTTTTGGAAAACAATAGTTTCCAAGTCGTGCTGCCTATTTTCCATTTGAAAGCAAAATTTGAAAAGTATAACTTTATTAAAGAGAATTAATTTTATCACATTCAAATCATTTAGGGAATAAAAAGGCAAAGAAAAAATATTGAATTTTAAGAGCTCTAACCTGCAAGCAGTGTTTTATCTTGCTGTTGCTGCTGCTGCTGCTGCTGCATGGGCCAGTAATTGCATCAGTCTAGACAGAGGAACAGATGCAAAGTAGAGCTTTATTGGAGCAGACATTTGCCCTTCTATGATACAGTCTAATTGCCCAGAAAATATATTTCTACATGAATTATCCTTAATTTGATTTGAAATACACCAACTGTTGTATTTTAGTGAACTTTAGCAAACAGGAAAACAGAATGTTGAATTTCAGAAGAGTTTCTTTTATATATCTCCACCTCGCTGAAAACATGACGTAAAACCTTCAGAGGGCACAATGATAACTAACTTTCAAATGACCGGACTCGTTACTGCGTGGTGTCAACAGAGTTTGGGCCATTTTTTCAAAGTAGTTTTAGAGAATATTCAGGCATGTTTTAAAAAGAGTTGACGAAAAAAGGCAGCTCAGTTATTTCACCTCTAGAAGAGTTTTTGAAATTTCAGGAGTATTGAATGGGAACAATTTATCAGAAGGAAATGTGACCTGTATAACCAGTTTTCTTTGTCAGTTTTTAAGGTCCATTAGAGGAGAGTAATTCTGGGTTCATGTAACTTTATGCCAGCATTTTCCAGAAATTCAATTGTGTCTCCCCCCAACCCCCTCCGCCCTTACTGGCCCAGCACTGAGTTTGGAAAGACTAAATCATCCCCCAGCATCCCAGGGGATTTAAAGGAAAATTATAATAGTAACCATCCCTCTCCCCTCCCCCTCTCCTCCTTAAAAAATAGAACTACTGAAATTATTTAAATTGACTGAGCCTTTTAAGCAAGTAAACACATTTTAACTAGTTTTTTTTCCCAATCCCCCCATTCATGCCAACTATAGAAATTAGCCTTCACTCTTCCTTCGCTTACACATGGATACACACACTTGCATGGACACAAGAAAAATTTCTTTTCTCCTGTCAGCATTCCTAATCAACAATAGTTAGATTAGTGGAAATAAGGGCCTCCGCAGAGAAAGGACATTCAACCACATAAGGCTCCCCACAGGAACAGCTGGTAGGGGTTAATGGCGGAGGAACCTCACAGCCAGAGCCTATTCTCTATTGTGTGTTCAACTCCTGGGAAGGAGGGAGACTTGTGACAGCCTCTGGGGTGTAGAGGATCAGAGGCATAGCAGCTAGGTCAGAGGTAGTGTTCAGGGGGAAAAGGCTAGTTTCGGATTGCGAGAAAAATGAACTCTGAAACATAAATGGCAGCGCTTCTAATACGCACCAACGTACCACACCCGCCGCCCGGAACATAAAGCGTTATTTAGTAACGTGGCTTATAACCTTTTAATTCATTTTGCAGTAGTCGCAGGACAAAATTGGAAGGAGATGTTGAATTATTCATACTGGAAAGTGGATGAAATTTGAGTCAAAACTACACACGTACGGCTAATGTATGTCATTAAAGTTTGTATGTTAATGTCTGGGAGTTCAAGTCTCCGTATGGCGTGAAGGCTGCATGTGCCAGACACAATGGTCAGAAAGAACAAGGGATCTCTTCACAAATAGCAGGTTGAAATGTAAGGAGAGAATGAGTAATAAGTACAGGTTTCCAGAAGAGTAGGGGTGTGTACCGTGCCGTGTGCAGTAAGCGCTCAATAAATACGATTGGGTGAATGAATGAATGAATTAGTGCTTCCAATGGGAGGATTTCTCTGGATTAAAGGAAGTCAGGGGACCTAGTGCAGAAGCCATTGTTTGTAGCTCCTGAAGTCAGTTAGTTAACGGTATTTATTGAGCCCTTACTGTGTGCGGATCACTGTACTAAACACTTGGGAGAGGACAATATGACAATAAACAGACACATTCCCTGCCCACAGTGAGCAGGTCCCCATCCCCTTCCAGCTAGCTCTATGCACAGAAGGCCAAAAACTCCACCAAGGATACAGTTTGGACAGATCACTGCTCTCTCCACGTTTGAGTCGCCCAGCCTTATAGTCCCACCTTCAACTGCTTTTTCGTCACTTCTGTGCCACTTAAGTACTCGCACCACCTCATGTTCTTTATGTACCTTTCTTTATGCACTATTACTCTGCCCTATCTGCAATTTATTTTGTGCTTAGTACAGTGTACTGCGCACAGTAGCACACAGTAAAGACCACCGATTGATTGATTTTAGTGTCAGTCTCTCGGGTTAGATTGAAAACTCCTTTCAGAGCCGAAATCGGTTGTACTCTCCCAAGCACTTAGTACACTGCTCTGCACATAGTGGACACTCAATAAATACTCTTGATTGATTGAGAGGTCTTCTATTCACTTCAGTTCAAGCAGGGATCAGTCATTCAGTTTCAGATAAGTGGAGTAGAGTTCTTGCTTACTTGCCAACATTTTTGAGTCTGGCTCTTTACTAGGCCAATAACTCACTCCTGGGCCATTGAAGTCACTTATTTGGCTCTACTGTCTATCTAACCAGTGAAAATTAGTCATTAGCATGTGTGAATAATGCCCAAGTAATACCACCAGATTGTGTCTCCCTACTATCAAAGTTAATTATTTAATAGCACTATAGGAGGCTGTTGAATCAATTCCTTTCCAAATTACTTGAATCAACACTGGAATTTTTTTTTTTTAACATAAACCTGTCTTTAGAAGCTTGCTTAGTGAGAGTCAGCTATACCTCAGCGCTGAAAACTCCGCTGTAGTTTACTAATTTGAAGTGTAAAGTTATCTGATGAAAATTTGAATTGGATGTGTGCTTTTTCTTCCTCAAACAGAGTCACTTATGATTATCGGAAAAAGAAAGGAGAGAGAGAGTAAGAGAGAATCAATTATACCATGAGAATTTTACCTGCAGCATAAACCTGTGAGACATTGTCATTGAAGCCACAATAGGTCTTTCAGAAACAATGCAGTTGCAATGAACTCATTAGAGTTGTTTTATTTAGGTTGTAATGGCTCAGTGGAAATGTATGAGCCTATGCCTGAGGTGTTGAAAGAATTCTTTAAGGTGCATTGAAGAGCCCTGCCTTATTGCACCTTGAGGTATCTTTGAAGTGTCACAGGAGGGATTGACACAGATCTAGTATAAAAACCTCCTTGGGTCTTGTTATCTATTAATTGTAATCAAAGAGGACAATATCCTTAATTACCTTCAATACACATTTACCCACCATAGAACAGGCACACTCCAGATACTTTGAGCGTCCAGAAAAAGAAAAGGAAATAGAAAAATGCAAATTGTGGTCTTAAAATTTCACATTATTTTCTCATGTGAAGGTATTAACAGTGGTATGCCAGACTGACTTTACTGTTGAATTGCAGAAAATGTTCATCTTCTTCCAATGCATTTCACCTGTCTTGTAGGGTGCCCTCAACCCAGATTCCTATCTGCTGGGACCAGCCAGGAAAATGAAAACACAAAGACTTCCCAGGTGTTAAGCAGTAAATCGGTGGGAGAGTCAAGAAGGGAATACTGAACTCCTGACTTCCAAATCCAGTCTCTGACTTTGCTTCTAGGAAATTTCACACCAGGCAATTGGCATGGATAGCACTTTGATTACCACTGTATCCTCTGTGAGCTAATAAAGGTTAAAGTACAGGTTCCCCCTTCAAAGCTCAAGGCCAGAATTTGGCCTATAGCTTGAAAATTCTTGTATGGGTACATGTTTGTGAAATTTTTGTCTGCCAAGTTTCGACTTCCAGTACATTTTTATGACTGAGTTGTTATAAATCCCTAAAGTAAATTGCCACAACCTGATGGAGAAGGAATCTTGCAGGTGCCAGTGTAGTAAGAAGCATTTGCATTTCCCGTTTCTTTTAATAAAGGAGAAGGTGAGAATGGGGGAGTTTGTTGACCTCATTGCCCTGTTACTCAGATTAACAGTACAAAGAGACAAAGAAATATAAAATTAAGAACTCGGAAAGAATTGACTCAAATGATAGACTTGCACTTTGGGTTTTTTTTATATTTAATAAATGCCTGATCTCCCTGGGGTTAAGCAATTGATTCAAATAGTTTGTTGTCATAGTTTTAAATGTAGGTAATTTCATTTCCTAAAACAAATTTAACAGAAGATGCTGTTTACAAAATCACGGCGCTGTTTTTAAACTCCTCGCTCAAACATAATGTGATACAACTGTACAGGATGTGCTAGTGAAAGGGTTAAGCTTTTCTGACTTTCAGATACAATGAAATTATGACAGGAAGAAAATTGTGCCATTTTAGCATGAAAATGCTTGTACAAATACTGTCGTTCCTTCCTTCTTACTTTCTTTATAATGCCTCAGCCATAGCTAAGATGACAGACATTTGACAGGTATCTGTAAGCATACAACCCAGGCAGCTCATTAAAGTTTTTCTTTGTATGCATCAGCTTTCACAAAGGCAAAAACCCATTAGCATTGACTATTTTGCAGATTAGAAGAATTAAGGGCTTCAAACGTTGGCTTATACCAAGCAATGTCATTTGTGAAGGGATGTTTGCTTTATTATTTCCCTTTCTCTCCCTCAGAAACCAGGCTGACATGACTTTAGCTCAACGTAGGGCATAATGTGCAAACCAAAGGACCGGCGCATCGATGAAAAGAAACACATTCCCTTTTATACATGACTGGAATGGCAAAAAGGGGAGACTTTCCATGTACTATTTAGGCTCATTAGAGTCCTGATTATGATAGTTCTCCGGTGTAATCTTTAATCGACTTTGACACTAGATTTGCCCCGTTACAAATCCTGTCATGCAAATTAAGTCATTTGTGTTGTTTGATATGGAAAGATCGGCTATGAAATGAAAGATTAGTTCACAGATGAGGCACCAGAGACTGCTGCCCTTGTGCACCGTGCAACTGATTACGAGGCTGAGAGCATCCATTTTTACACTGCTGTTAACATTTAGGAAAGAAGATTAAATTAATGTTGCTTTCCGTCTTTGTGCCCACAGATATTTGAAAGAGCATTTCGGGGCTTCTGAACGATTTGCTACAGGGCTGTATGAAACAAGGCGTGGAAAGTAGGGCCGTACTTCCCAATTACAGCCACCAATTCCTTTTGGGAGACAATGGTTTGTGCCCATCTCTCGGTGAAATTCAAGCCTTCTCTGGACAGGCAATCAGCAATGGCTGACAAATTGACATATGACAAAGACGCCCGCTCTCCCCCCAAGTGCAGTTTAAATGGGCAGTCTTTTCTCCTCCCCACTGCCCTCTCTACCCCCTCCTCGTCCCCCACCTGAACCCACCTGCATCTCACCATCTTTTGGCGGCATCCCTTAGTTAAACGTGTTAGGCAATGGTGGGTGCATCTGTCTTGACCTGATGAACCAAAGGAATTAAGTCGGAAGCATTTTCCAAATTTTGCTATAAAAATATAGAATCAGACAAATATCCTTTAAATGGCTCGATGACACTAATTTTGTTGGCACATGATTTGGGACCTCTGAGTCCCCATTGAGCAGATCGACAACTGCCTGTGAATTTCAATAGAGATGGGCCCACCATTTCGGGGGAGGGGAGAGCTCACATAGATCTCACATCCTTTCAAATCTTATTCCTTCTACAAATGTATCAGATGCATTGGGTTCGTGTGTTTGTTTATTTCAAGCTTCAAATGGTTTACACGTAACAGACAGGCAGCGGGCCACTCGCTGGCTACAGTTGACAGGACTGGTGAACAAAGACGTATGGGCAAGGTACTTTACATGATGGGTTGAAAGTAGACATTAGGCAAATGGAGAGAGAAAAAAAGAATCAAGGCAAGGTTAATCCCACAGTCACAGGTGGAATTTAAATCAAGCCCCAAATAAGACTGTAGCCACCTAAGCATAAGGCTTAATACACTGTTCTCGAGCCACAGATTAAAGTTCTGGAGGGCTTGACTAGATTCTTCTTCCTCCTTCCTA
The DNA here is from genome assembly GCF_004115215.2 of Ornithorhynchus anatinus. Taxonomy (NCBI): domain Eukaryota; kingdom Metazoa; phylum Chordata; class Mammalia; order Monotremata; family Ornithorhynchidae; genus Ornithorhynchus; species Ornithorhynchus anatinus. The sequence goes on along the minus strand of NC_041735.1, from coordinate 59,737,618 downwards.
TTGTTGGACCTATCCTCTAAGACCTTATTAAACTGAGGCCCCTCTTTTCTGTACAGGGACTGAAATACCCCAGGGCATTCTGGGAGAGAAGGGGATTACCTTGGGGTCAGTTCCCGGCCAAATTTCTGTGGACCCAGATGTAAACCTTGGGGAAACAGAACTCCTGGCCTTTCCCTAGAGATTCTCAGTGTCCCAGTCGCAGTGAAACTACTCAACCCCACTGAATTTTAGGCATCGCGTTGCTGCATTTGGCTAAAAAAGAAAGGTATTTTCCCAAGTCCAGATGAGCACCCGCCACCCGCCCTTCCACTTATCCTCTTTGACTTTTCATCTTATTTCTTTGCACCAAGAATTTGTAGAGAGGAAACAAAACTATGGCTACGAATTGCCAGTAAATAAACCGGTCGAGTGCCATACAGTTCATCTGCTTATTGGAAAATATATAAGATATGCTGTATTTCAAGTGGAGCATAAATACTTCATGTAATGCTGGGGTTGTCATGGAAAACATCTTTGATTGAATACTCATGTAAATAGTCATTTAAAATCCCTTAAAAATGATCATAACACAAGTTAGAGTGGCCTCCAGCGGCTTTAACCGATACATCCTCTTTCCTGAATATTTTAGACATGGTTTTTTTTTTCAAGTGAGACACACCTCTGTTTTGATTAACTTTGATCAAATTTGGGGATTTTGTTTCCTTTTGGGGTCTATATAGAATTATCTATGTAAGCATCACTGAAAAGAATTTTGCTGAATGAAATGAATGCAGGTTTCCCTTGCAAATCTCAGGAATGGCCTAAACTAGAAGTACGAAGCCTAAGTTAACTTGAAAGGTAAAAAAGTTTTAAAATCTTTCTTGGTGATATCACATCGGAGGAGGATAATGTCCTTTCTCAGTTATATTTTCAAAGCTCCCGATATATACATTTTTACAATAAGGTGATGGTTAGAGTCCAGAACTGAAGGTGGAAAAAAAAGTTACTATCAAAAATGAATTGTAACCTCCATGTATTAGAAATAATGTTTTTGAATATGTAGGCAATTAGTAATAATGATGGCATTTATTAAATACTGATATGCCAGGTGCTGAAGTAGTTACTAGAAAATTGGATCAGACACAGCCCCCGTATAACATGGTAGGTAGGCCGAATCTAAGGGGGGAGAGAAAGAAATGAGGAAACTGAGGCCCGGAGAAGTTAAGTGACCTGGCCAAGGTCTCACAGCAGACAAATGGCATAGCCGGGATTAGAATCCAGGTCTTCTGACTCTGAAAGGACAGGATTGAGAGTTTTTAGTGCAAAACATTGGCTAAGCAGTGGGAATTAGACCTGGCCCTGGGCTCCTCGTCATCCCTCTCACAATTTTTCCAGAATAATCCCAGCTCCTGCCATTCTTTCCGCCCCTATTGCCTGGCTAGACTTCCTACCAAAGCCACTGGCTCTCAGTATAGGAAGGTGCCTTCATAGAGTTCTATGATTCCGAGCTTGTGGTGAATTGAATACTTCGTAAAAGAGATGAAAGCTAAGGCCCTGTTTAAATCAGCATGACGTTGTGGAAAAAACGCAGGCCTAGGAGTTAGAAGGACCGGGGTTCTGATCCTGGCTCCGCTACCTGTCTTCTGCGTGATTTTGGGCATGTCACTTCACTTCTCTGTGCTTCAGTTATTTCATCCGTTAAATGGGGATTAAGACTGTGAGCCCCATGTGGAACAGTGACTGTCCAAATTGATTATCGAACTACCCCAACTCTAAGTACAGTGCTTGGCATATAGTAAGTGCTTAAATACCACAATTATTATTAGTAGTGCTAATATTTTGCTTCAGATCAAGCCTGATTCTGCCCAGGACTCAAGCCCTTCCCGGTAGTATATTTGGCCTTCAGGAAGTTCATGAATTCGGAGCAGTAACAGTGCCCTGTATCATTGTCTCCAATGGGTGCCATGTACCCTCTCTTTCCTTCCCTCCACCCACCCTTGCACTGTGGGGCCTTTAGTCTGGCCAACTTGACTGTAAGCCCGTCAAAGGGTAGAGACTGTCTCTATCTGTTACCGATTTGTACGTTCCAAGTACTTAGTACAGTGCTCTGCACATAGTAAGTGCTCAATAAATACTATTGAATGAACTGAGAGGGAGGTTTGTGTGCATTTGCCCCCACGAGTGATGGCTGCACTGGGTCCAGACTCGCCATGGCATTGATGCTACAGCGAGATCCAAGAATAACCCCCACCCTCCTTCACACGGGGCTCAGCAAGGAGAAGTCTGCCAGGAAGGGAACACAAAGCATCCATTTAGGAATTCTTTCCGTCAAAAAAAGTTAAGGAATAACAGCAGCCAATAGTCCCCCTACTGGTCCAAAAGAGTTAATGTATTTCCTATTGTGCCTAAATAATTCATTCTCTATGGGTCAGTGTGTCAAACTCAAAAGGGTGACAAGCCTCAAAAAACATGACCAGTTCATGGCTGCTGCATCCTTACTCCAGTATACACTATTGTCATGTCTACTGGGGAAAAGACTGTTGGCCATGTATTGGTCTTTTCATCACACTTGCACACAGATTGTAATTCACTGGACAGTGATCCCCTTGGGCTGCGCTCCTCTGCCGCCCACCTCCTCACCATCCCCCATTCTCGCCTATCCCTCCCTCGACGGCTGGCCCACGTCCTCCCGCTGTCCTGGAATGCCCTCCCTCCTCACCTCCGCCAAGCTAATTCTCTTCCCCTCTTCAAAGCCCTACTGAGAGCTCACCTCCTCCAAGAGGCCTTCCCAGGCTGAGCTTCCCCTTTTCCCTCTGCTCCCTCTACTGCCTCTCTGCTCCCCCCTTCACCTTCCCTCAGCTAAGCCCCCTTTTCCCCCCTTTCCCTCTGCTCCTCCCCCTCTCCCTTACCCTCCCCTCAGCATGTGCTCGTCCACTCATTTGTATATATTTTTATTCCCCTATTTATTTTGTTAATGAGATGTACAACCCCTTGATTCTATTTACTGCTATTGTTTTTGTCAGTCTGTCTCCCCCGATTAGACAGTAAGCCCGTCAACGGGCAGGGATTGTCTCTATCTGTTGCCGAATTGTACATTCCAAGCGTTTAGTACTGTGCTCTGCACATAGTAAGCGCTCAATAAATACTATTGAATGAATGAATCTTTGAGAACAACTGTACATTTCATATACTTGTGCCTGTGTGAGTGTGTGTGTGTGTGTGAGAGAGAGAGAGAGAGAGAGTGAGAGACTGACTGAAGCTCTGGGAAGAATAAAACTTAATGTACTTAATGCTACGTAAGCTCACTGAAAAGGTCCTTTCATGGCTACCATCTATGTATGGTAGTTACTTGCATAGTTGCCCCACCCCAGTTTTTGAGGATGAAATAAAAAATTCTTTTGTGTGTCAAATAATCGTAAGAGCAGTGATAACCATGCTTACCAAGGAGAAAGGGAAGGAACAGAAGGGTGAGAAAGTGGAGCTAGCTAATTCATTGATTGCTTATTGTATGCAGCTCTTTGGAAAGTGCAGAAGAAGTGAAAGAAGAAGTCACAAGTGCCCAATCTCTCTCTTCCTTATCCCCTTCTGTTATCCTCCTTTTTTGTCCTTCTCTGTTTTTTCTTCTACCCCTCTTATTGCTAGATTTAATTCTCCAAATGAAAGCTCCTTCCTGGTCTTGGACTGCAAAAATTATGCAAAAAAATGGAGCAGTTATACAAGTAAATAAGACATGGGTTTCATTAAAATTTGTAAGAGTCTATAAAAACAAAGCACCCACACTTCTATACAACGACACACAATGCACATTCCCTGGCTGGTTTGCCATGGAGAGGTTTTGTTCTCAGACTTCAGCGATGATACAAATCTAGGCAGTGAAGGGGGGGTATAGCTCCCAGCAGGTTCTGGGGTGCTTTACCTTAAACCCATCCAGGATGGGGAGTCCTTGATCTTGGGCAGAGGGTTTGGATTGGAGGAGCACACTAATGCCAGGATTGGCCAGTCATGGGGGGAAAGTTTAGGGCCGAAGAGGGAGGAGAGGAGCAAATTTTGCAGCTGCCATTCCAGATTAAAGTCCACACAAGATGACCACTGGGCTATAACTTCCCAGTTTTCTCCATGAATTGGCCCCTCAAGGAGATAGACTCTACAGATGCCTTCATCTAAATTTCTTCCATCTCACTCCCTGCACTGCAGAGAGCTGAGTTGGAAGACCAGGATGGAGAAGCACCCACTGTCCTCTGGAACTGCAAAAACACAAATCTGCCAGAAGCACAGCCCACAGGAGATCCTTGCCATGTTGAGATCAAAGTAGAAACAGGGAAGACAGGATTTCTTTCCCAACTCTGAGTTAGCGGCACAAGTACTAAAGGTGATAAATATCTTGTAATCTATTTTATGTCTCTAAAATTAGCAGAAAAATGCTGAAAATGGCAGTCCTGTTACAAAATCCATCTAAGATGAAATAAGTGGGGTATTCCTGGGTGGGCGTGTCAGGGATACATTAGCTCTTCCAGGCCTATAGAGGGGGCCAGTCTGTAATTTACTAGCAGTGTGGCCTGATACCCTGGGAAGTAATTTATGACCTTCCAAAAAACCAATCCAGCACCAAGCGAGTGGTTTACAAGCCCACAGGCTCTGTCCTGCCATGATTATAATACTTTTCTGGTCCTCTAGAGGAATCGAGTGCAAATGTATTTCTGTGCCTAGTACAGGTGCCAGTGATCTTGCTATGCTCCACTCTATCACAAGATGGTGAATCAAAATTTGCTTTTGTTGCTTCTTGGGGGAAATCTCATTATTTCTAAGAATATCTATGGCAAATGCAGAATGCACAAATCCCATATTTTTCTGCACCATCTATTGCATCACAAGGCAAGTGACTGCCAGCTGTACATTTAATGGAGTCCATAAAAGGTAATAAGAAAAAAGGTGTATAATAATTATCTAAGTAATGCTATAAGTGAATTAGAATATAAATCTTCTATATTCATTTGTAGGTATAATTTATGTTTATTAACTATCTGCATGAATTTTACAGAGGCGTTCAAATGAGCTTTATTTAATAGACCAGGTCTGGATTTGCTGATAAAGTTGAGGTGTGTAGCAGTCAAGCCATGATGAGCAACTTACACATGTTTAGATGATTCAAATAATTACTTGAGTTTTTAAAGCACGGCGTACATGTGCATGTCTGTTTAGCTTGACATCTCAATCACGTTCTATCCTGATTGAAGTGCATTTTGGAAGAATATTTTCTAGTTCCTCATCAGGCTCCCACCCAAAGTATGGAATTTACCAAGCACTGTTCTAAGCACTGGAGTAGAATCAAGTTAATCAGGTCGGAGACAGTCCCTGTCCCACACGGGGCTCGTAGTTTGAGTATGCTGTAGAAACAGGAGCCGTGGAAATTGGTTGTAGTCACACGATGTCAGATGCCATGTGCATGTCCACGTCTGTGTCTTCTGACACTGCACTGGGCTGTCTTCCGACAGCTGATGGTTGTTGGAAGGAGGTTCACAAATTCTGCCATCATGCTCCAACTAGAGCATGGAGCACAGGGTATGGCAGCAGTGATCGTATTTCCAAATACGTTATGTAAGGCATCACTTTCCAAAGTGATGGAAAGGATCCTTGGGCATTTTGGCTAAAGATATTGACCACAGGAGAGAGGAGAAGTTGTGGTAAAAGTTCATGGGCCCACCAGGCATTTATTATGCACAAAGTAGCTACCAGAGATGAAATGGATTAATTGTGAAAGGCCAGAGTGGTGAAAATAGATTGATTTCAATTTCCAGAGTCCTGGGTAATTTGGACTTTGGAATCTAATTTACAAAGTAATAATAATAGTTGTTATTGTGATATTTGTTAAGTGCTATGTGTCAAGCACTATTCTAAGCACTGGGGTAGATACAGCTTAATCATGTTGGATACAGTCCCTGTCAGGCATGGGACTCTCAGCCTAAGTAGGAGGGAGCATCGCCATTTTACTATTGAGAAAACTGAAGCACGGAGAAGTTGAGACTTGCCCAAGGTCACACAACAGGTAAATGGCAGAGACATAATTAGAACACAGGTCCTCTGACTCCTGGCCTTGTGGTTTAATCTCCTGGCCACACCGCTTCCGGACCTAATTCAGCAAACCCACTGGGAACAGGGAATAAAATAAATCCTTCATTCTAGTAGTAAAAGCGGATTATCACTTCCTTTCCAGTAGGGGTGTAGAGGTGTCCTTCTGTTCAGTAAAATATTCAGAATACAGCCTTGAACCCAGTCAAAGAGGATAGGCAGTGAGAGCAGCAGCAGTCAGCTGAAGCTCCTCAAGAATTGATGAGCAGTAACAGAACTCGGAGTGGGAATGGAAGTAGGAAAGGAAGCCTTAAGCCCTCAGGCTTAGACACATTATTTGGATTCACTGTTCAGCTTTTTCAGTTGGTTCTCACATCGCGTGTGACTTGGTTATTCTTTTGAGCACACCTAGGGCTGTCAAACACTCACTTTTTAACAACTGGATTAAGGGTTGTCTTTAAAGGGGTCAAAGAGATTCCCAGTCTCTTTGCCTTGAAAGTGCCAGATGAGATGTTCATTCTGGGCTGAGACCTGTTTGTTAGACACAGGGCATCTTCTAATTTATAGTCAGATGTAGCCATTTTGAGAAACCAAAGTTATTTTTCAATTGATACTCGTAACCATAACAACCTGTGAACAACTTAAATCCTCTATTCCCATAAAGACTTCCCCAAGAATAGAAAGGGAAGCCAAATATGTGGAAATTCCCTGGAAACATGCTGCCTAATCTTTTTTTTTTCTCATTGGACACAAGTAAATTTGTTTAGCAACTTCCCATTTTATTGGGCTGGGGCTGACATATAATACTAATTCAAGAGAATGTGATGAGAGTTTCCAGAGTTTGTTTGTTTCAAGGTCTTTAGCCTGTAACCAATGGTTTGGATTTATGAAGCTTTTGGCATGAGTAGAGAAGGGAGTCATTTGTGAACTTTATAAAAATATATTGGCATTGATTTCAAAATTCAGGCTTCACAGCTCTGTCCCAGCACTCCTGGACCTTCAGAGACTAGACATTTGATTTTGACCCTATTGTACCAGTTGTAGCTCTGTCTTTCAGAGAACTCTTCGCTAAATATGACTGAGATAGAAACGTTCAATCATGCCATAGTATTTGTTGAGCATCTACTTTAGGCAGAGCACTGTACTATGCTCTTAGGAGAGTACCATGGAATTAGTAGACATGATCCCTGCCCTCAGAGTCAGGGAGACAGGCACTAAAATAAATTATAGGAAGGAGGAAGATAAAAAGTTATAGACAGAAATATGAAGATATGTGTGTAGGTGCTATTGGTTGGGGCTAGGGAGCATGAGAAACTGAGTTCTTAGGGGGTATGGAAATGGGAATGTAGCAGTTGGAAGGAAGCCTACAGGATGAAGAAATAAATTAATCAGGGAGAACCTTCTGAAGTAGGCGTGATTTCAGAAGGGCTTAGAAGATGGGTAGAACTGTAGTCTGACGAATGTGAAGTGGAAGGGAGTATTAGGCAGGAGGGAGGGTGGGTGCAGGAGATGGGCAGCAGGAGAGATGTGAATAAGGCTCAGTGAGTGGGTTGACTTTTATGGTATTAGTTAAGCACTTACTATGTGCCAGAGTTGGGGTAAATACAAGATAATCAGGTTGGACACAGTTCATGTTCCACATGAAGCTCACAGTCTTAATCCCCATTTTATGGATGGGGTAACTGGCCCAGAGAAGTTAAGTGACTGCCCAAGGTCACACAGCAGACAAGTGGCAGAGCCGGGATTAGAATTCAGTGCCTTCTGACTCCCAGGCTCGTGCTCAATCCACTACACCATGCTGCTTCTGGCTGAGAGGAACTGAGAATGTAAACTGGAGTATAGTAGGATTAATGGCTGATGAATGGTCATGCGTTTCTGCTTGGTATGGGGAGGAATGGGTAGCCAGTGAAGTTTTTGAAGAATGGGAGAAATATGCAGGTTAAATGTTTTAGAGAAACGATCCAGACAGCAGAGTCAAGTATGGACCAGAGGGGAGAAATTAGAGGCAGGGAGGTCAGTGAGAATAATGATGCAAAAAAAATCAATATATGACAAATTCTAGGAGCATTGTGGTGGCCATTTGGATTTAAGGCAGATTCAGGAAATGTTGTTGAGGCAGATCTCACAGGATTTGGTGACAGACTGAATAAGATGGTTGAAAGAGATAGAGGAGTCAAGAATATTGCCAAAGGTCTGGGCTTGTGAATAGAGGAGATGGTGATGGATGAAGAAAGGATTTGGGAGAAAAGATGAGGAGTTCAGTTTGGGATGTTTTGAGGTATAAGTGGGATGTCCATGTAGGGATGACCTGGAAGCAAGAGGAAAAGTGAACTAGCAAAGAAGGAAATAAACATGGTACTTGAACCTCTAGAAGTGGATAAGTTGCCCAAGGGAGTGAGTATAGATTGATAGGAAAAGAGGACCTAGAACAGGGCTTAAAGGGCACCCACAACTTGTGAGTGGGAAGTAGAAGAAGAGCCAGCAAAAGAGACTTAGAAGGTTGAGGATATAAGGAGAACCAGGAAAGAACTGTCAAAACCCCAGCCAGATAGTGTTTAATGCTGAAGGAAGTGGTTCACAATGCTATAGGCAGGGGTTTGGGGCCAGATCAGAGTATTAAATTTGGTAAAATTGAGCAGAACAGTTTCAGTGGAGTGAAGGGAATGGAACCTGGATTTGTAGATCATCAACAAGGGAGATGGAAAAGAGGAAGTGGCTTTTAGATCTGTCACCTGGAGAATGATAGATTCACCATAGATTTGCTTTGAGTGGATGTGTAATGGCTTTGTGGTCAGAATGTCTCTATTGCTTGATCAAGGGATCAGACTACAGATTCCTTGTGAAAACTGTTTGATTATTTGATTGGTAGAGCCTGCAAGGTGTGGATTAAAGATGGCTCTGATTAAGCCTCTGTAAGGTTGTTCTCTGGACTCTAAGCTCATCCTCTAAATTGTAAGATCATTGTGGGCAGGGAATGGGTCTGTTTATTGTTATATTATACTTCCAAGTACTTAGTAGAGTTCATTCATTCAGTTGTATTTATTGAGTGCTTACTGTGTGCAAAGCACTGTACTAAGCGCTTGGGAGAGTACAATATGACAAACAGACACATTTCTACCTACAGTGAGCTCACAGTCTAGACATGGAGACAGATGTTAATATAAATAAATAGATAAATAAATTACAGATATATACATATGTGCTGAGGGGATGTGTGCTCTGGACACAGTAAGCACTCAATAAATGTGATTGAATGAATGACGTCTAATTTCAAAATTAAAACCTGAAAATGTTTTACCTCAGGTTCACCTTGTGTGGATAGGCAGTTTTACCCAGTCACTTAGATGGAGGTGATGTCAGGATATGCATAAATAAATAATAGCCAAACAAAGCAATAGATATCTTTGTTTCATATTATAGTTGCTTATTTTTAAAGCATTATTGTTTTTGTTACTAAAATATGTAATTATATATCCTTGTCCTTCGGGTTAACAATGTTGCCCTTGATGGTCAGATCATTTTTTTTTAATTGGCATGAGTAGCGGATAAAATATATGGTTAAATGACAACCCCTTTCACATCACATGCTTGTAAAGATTGCCCCATTGCTGCATAGTGGCATTTGTTACCACCCCGATGCGGGGTTGTTTTTTTTCTCCCTCTTGAGGGAAACTGCGATCTTCTCAAAGCCTCTGATCTGAGACAGCCTCTCCATTTTTGATGACTAATCCGACGTACAGTCTAATCCCAGCTCCGCCACTTGTCTGCTGTGTGACCTTGGGCAAGCCACTTAACTTCTCTGTGCCTCAATTACCTCATCTGTAAAATGGGGATTAAGACCGTGAGTCCCATGTGGAACAGGAACTGTGTCCATCCTGATTATCTCATTTCTACCCCAATGCTTAATATAGTGCCTGTACAAAGTAAGTGCTTAACAAATACCATAAAAAATTGCTACTATTATTGTTAAATCACCCAAACATTCTATGTTTTCTAAAAGCTTTAAATAAATAGAATTTCTGCTTGATTATCCTGCATTTACTCCAGGAACATTTATTGTGAGCTACTGGAAGGCAAAGGCTGTGGCTGGTTAATTTTGTTCTGTAGGTCCCCAAGTCCCATTGCAGGGCACTGCACAGTGTAGATGCATAATAACAGTGATGATGATAACACTGATGTGTGGCACTGGGGAGCTCTGACTATGGGGAGGTAATGATTCCAACAAGATTAGTGAGGATTTCTAGGCAGAAGAAAGCCACTGCCTAGAAGATCTGGCATCGTAACTTTTGCTCTTTCCTTCGTAGCACAGTTACTTTGGTTTGCCATATTTTTCTTTCCACATTAAAATCACATAACTAAGGAACCACCTCTTTCTGCTTCTGCTCTTCGAGATTCAATACACAGTCATAATGGAGTCAAAATCGATAGCATTTTCATTAACGATGATATATTGCTTTGAGGTTTATCTGCTGTTCTATATAGAGCCCAGGATTGTTTGTTGAATGGGTCCTTCATCTGATGGACTTTTAGACAAATTTGCTTAGAGACTCCACCTCTTTACTGATGACTGTATGAAGAGTTTGTGTGTATGCTGAGATTTTCCAGCAGCGAGAATTAGTGGAAAGAGCGTGGAGGGAGAATTAGGAGACCTGGGTTCTAGCTTCAATCCTGTCTCTAACCTGCTGTTGCCTATGAGAAAGTCATTTTACCTCACAATACCTTAATATCTGTAAAATGGAGATAATATCATCTGCCTCTCCTTACTTCACTGGGATGTTGTGGGGATAAACTGAGAATTGAGGTGAAAGTGCTTTGGAAAAATAAAAACCCTATACATAAAACAAGGTACTATTCCCTCCAGCCTTGTTGCATTAAATATATGCAGTGCTTAACTTTAAAGCTTTTATTGTGCTCACCTTGCTTGAGATGTAAATCTTGAATGTCAATACAAGGTAGATTGAAGAAGTGTTTGGATAGGTTCATGGGAGGGGGTGGTGCATAATGGGACATAGGGAGGATAAAAGGAAAAATTAGGAATTTTGTAAGCCCAAAATGTATTTTGAACAAATTCTGCTAGATTGTAAGCTCCTTGAGAGCAGGGATTTACTTATTCTAGTGTGCTCTTCCAACTATGAAGTGCACAGTAAGCATTCAATAAATACCTTCGATTCACTCAATTGTATTTATTGAGTGTTTACTGTGTGCAGAGCACTGTACTAAGCGTTTGAGACTACAATACAAAAATAACCGACATATTCCCTGCCCACAGTGAACTTACAGTCTAGAGGATTGTAACAATGATAATAATAGTAATAATAATGCTCCTTGACAGCAAGAATCACATCTACTAACTCTTTTGTACTCCCACAAGCGCTTAGTACAGTGCTCTGCATAGAGTAAGAACTCAATCAATTCTATGAATTGATCCTTCCTTGCCAAAGCCAGAGGGAGAAGACAAAGGGTGCTATATTCAAATAAACCCCTTGAGTATAACTTGTCCTGATTTTGAAAGCACATAGGCAGACATGGAGCTGCTTGGTGTCAGCGCAGTGTCCTGTCTGCCTGAGGTTGCTAGACTTCCCCTGCTAGACTGTAAGCCTGTTGCAGGCAGGGAATACGTCTGTTTATTATTGTGTAGTACTTTCCCAAGTGCTTAGTACAGTGTTCTGCACACAGTAAGTGCTCAATAAATACCATAGACTGGTTGATCGACTGACCCCAGCCTGAGCCAGCTTAAAGGGGGCCAGAAGCCCAAGCCCTAGGGGAGGCTACTTAAACCTGTTCCAGGTGCATAAATATATTAATGTCTGGCTCCTCCTCCAGACTTTAAGCTTGATGTGGGCAGGGAATGTGTCTGTTTATTGTTCTATTGCACTGTCCCAGGCACTCAGTACAGTGCTGTGCACACAGTAAGCGCTCAATAAATTGACTAATTTATTGCCTGCTTCCCGATGCAGTGCACTAGCGAGTTCAAAGAGTTAATACACTGATCAGTCGATTATTGTACACTTGCTGTATGCAGAGTATTGAACTAAGTACTTGGGATAGAACAATACAACAGAGTTGGTAGAAACTTTCCCTGAACACAAAGAGTTTACAATCTAGACATTAATATGAATCAATTACGGATATGTACATAAGTGCTATGGATTGGAGGGTGGGGTGAACATCAAGTGCTTAAAGGGTACAGACTGAAGTTCATAGGTGATGCAGAAAGGAGAGGGAATAGTGGAAATGAGGCCTGCTCCAGGGGTCATGTAACTAGACTCCTGTAATAGATGCTTTTTTATGGTGTTTGCTCAGTGCTTACTATGTGCCAGGCACTGTTCTAAGTGCTGGAGTTGATATAAAGTAATCAGATTGGACATAATCAGGTGGCTCACAGTCTTAATCCCCATTTTACCAATGAGGTAGCTGAGATGTAGAAAATTAAAGTGATTTGCCCAAAGTCACACAGCAGGCAAGTGGCAGAACTGGGATTAGAACTCAGGTCCCTCTGGCTCCCAGGCCTGTGCTGTATCCATTAGGCCATGCTGCTTTGGCTCCAACCACTTGGGAAAGTACAGTACAATAGAACTGGTAGACATGTTCCTTCCTTGCCCTCAAGGAGCTTACAGTCTATTGAGAGAGACAGACACTGAAATAAATTACGGATAGGAGAAGCAGCAGAGTTTAAAATAAGGTACATAAGTGCCGTGGGGATGGAGGTGGGCGAATATCAAAGTGCTTAAGGGGAACAGACAGAAGTGCACAGGTGACAAATGCAGGAGGGAGGGACATAAGGTGGGGAAATGAGAGCTTAAGGAAGGACTTTTGAAGGAGATGTGACCTTAGTAGGGCTTTTGAAGATGGGAAGAGTGGTGTCTGGTCAAATATGAAGTGGGAAGGAGTTCCAGGCCAGAGGGAGGAGGTGGGCAAGGAGTCAGTGGTGAGAGACATGAGGCACTTCTCTAAATATCTGACTTAGTCCCCGGAGAGAAGGAGCCCATTATTTAGGCTGAAGGCTGTATAAAAGCAGGGCCACCAGGGTCTGCATTAGTCCTGTTTTGTTCTAGTCACTCAGACAGAGCATGCAGATATACATTATAAATCGGCGAATAAAAAATGTCCACTTAGCACAAATGCGGGCTAACAATCCAGCAGCATTTCTGTCATTCACTCAGGTTCATAAAAACAGGGCACAGAGATTTTGAATCGGCCCTAATTTCCCATTAATGGCATATTATTATATACAGTAATTTTATGTCTATATGGGCTATTGCTTTCTTAGAAACTGCACTTCATTCCCCTGCCCCCCCACCTCCCAAATTAGTGGCCAGCTCAGCTCCACTGCTCCAGGCACGAGAGGGAGATAGCATCATCCTCTGAGGCCACCTCGAATCCTGCTCTATAAATCAGCTAAGAGGTGGGGGTGGAAGTTGAGGGAAGAGGGAGTGAGAGTACCCCCTATAGAACCCAGGTGAATCATGTCCGTAACAGGGAGCAGTGTGTCCGGGAGCCGCATACGGAAAGCGTATAAAAACATTTGCTCATCGGCCCGGGCTCATGTTCTCCGATTTCGCTAAGGAGATAAATGAGCCGCACCGAAGCAGCACTGGTTTTCATGTAGTTACTAGGTTTTGGTTCTAAATGTTGTGTGCAGGAAATGTGTCTTCCAACTCTGTTGTATTATACCCCCCACAAGTGCTTAGTACAGTGCTCTGCACCTATACGAAGCAGCGTGGCCTAGTGGATAGGGCATGGGCCTGGGAGTCGGAAGGATATGGGTTCTAATCCCTGCTCCATCACTTGTCTGCTTTGTCACCTTCTCTATGACTTCATGTCACTTCTCTGTGCCTCGATTACTTCTTCTATAAAATGGGGGGTTAAGATTGTGATCCTATGTGGGACAGGGACTGTGTCCAACCTGATTAGCTAGTATCTACCCCAGTGCTTAGTTCAGTGTCTGGCATATAGTAATCACAAATACCATAAAAAATTAATATAAATATCATCGATGATGTGGAAATGTACCCATTTCCTTCCAAAAATCAGGCAAGCAATTTTCCATAATGTGCATCTCCTCCTGAAGCACTGTTCTACAACTTCTTTTGCATTACACTGCAGGAAAGGTGTATGTGGGTCTTTTTTCCTCCCCCGAAATTAGGTCTGTGATCTTCCTTGAGCCATCCAGTTCTTAAGCTAGCAAGGCTTTTTTGAGTTGGAGGGAGTTAGTGATTCCAGTTCATTATTCCATAAGTACAGTCCTTTAAGCTTTACTTGTCCCTCTCCAAGGAAACCATCGCTATTTTCTGACCGGGTTTAGAGCCCAAAAACTAATTCATACCTGCTTTGCCAAGACTGATGCTGTCAGTGCAGCTCCAAAGGGTGGAATCTCTGTGTCAGGGAATTCTCCAAATCAGTTACTAATGAAGCAGTGCCTTATTTATTTTTATTTTTTTAGTGACATTTCTTTGAGGGGACGTGTCTATGTGTTTAATTATTGAAATGCAAGTCAGTCTAGGGCCTAGGAGTACCACAGAAGTCAGCTATTATCCCCCAAAACAGTACAAAAATCAATCTTCATTCTTAAACCCATAATAAAAAATAAAAAATAGCAATTTATTGAGAAAAACTAAAGACATCCTATGTCAGAAAAGCTATCATTAGTTGTGCTAAAACTAATATGTACATATTTATGTTTTAAAAGGAGAGATGTGCGTAATTATGCCAAAGTATTTTAAGTCTTCGTTGAATGGAGTACCCACTAAATTGTCACTATCATTGGTAGTTTGACATTTGCCCTGCTTCTGCCTGTCATAGCAACGTGGGAGGCGACTGTTATTAGAACTGTGGATGTATATTTTAAGATAACCACTGCTACCAGTGCACTCTGCTCCGCTCTCTTCCCTTGAAAGCTTCTTCTGGCTAAGATGATCTGCTAATGATTAATGCAGCTTGGAGCTCTCAAAATTCCCATCCATAAAACTCCCACTGGAAATGGGGGTGGAAAGAGTTGGGGATCAGGTTTTTCCAGTTGAGGGAGGATAAAGGGACGCTTCCAGCCCCCTCTGTCAGATCCAAGTCCGCATTCTGAAAGCACTCGTTTTCAGAAAGCGTTCTCACAGCTGCACTGGATCTCATTTGTGGTATTTCCTCTACCACCAGGAAAGTGGGTTTCCTGAAGCAATCAATGGCATTCATTTTTTTTGGCATTTTGTAGGTGCTTACTATGCGCCGCCATTGTTCTAAGCGCTGGGGTCGATACCAGGTCCTCAGTTTGGACACAGTCCATGTCCCGCATGGGGTTGACAGTCTTACAGATGAGGCCCAGAGAAATGAAATGCCTTTCCCAAGGTCACACAGCAGACAAATGGTGAAAATCCCAGATCCTTCTGACTCCCAGGCCCATGCTGTACCCATTAGGTCATGCTGCTTCTCAATAAGTGCTTACTGTGTGCAGAGTACTGTACTAAGTGCTTGGGTGTGTACAATATAACAGAGTTGGTAGATATGTTCCCTGCCCACCAGGAGCCTACATGTCATTGAGGTCCGTAATCAGCCATGGCCTGAGGAGAGGCTCAAAGGAAAGGTCGCCTTGGAAGCCAGAGGTGCCAGCAGGCGATGCCCCACAGAGTTCTTCGACTTGCGGTTCACTACTTGAGCATCGCTTGAGTTGGAAGCAGGACAGGACTGAGGTGCCCTTGTGGGTGTCCATGTGGCCAGTCTGGGCTGTATGTGTAGAGAAGCAGCGTGGCTCAGTGGAAAGAGCACGGGCTTGGGAGTCAGAGGTCATGGGTTCGAATACAGGCTCCGCCAGTTGTCAGCTATGTGACTTTGGGCAAGTCACTTCACTTCTCTGGGCCTCAGTTCCCTCATCTGTAAAATGGGGATTAAGACTGTGAGCCCCATGTGGGACAACCTGATCACCTTGTAGCCCCCCAGCACTTATGACAGTGCTTTGCACATAGTAAGCACTTAACAAATTCCATCATTATTATTATTATTAGCCATTGGTGGGTGGCCCAAAGGTGGGCCTGGACCCTCTTTCCAAGAGGCTTGAGGACCAAATCAGCCTCCCTCCTCACCAGTCCTGAGAGTGGCTGATCTAGGGGAGACCTCTTGTCTCAGTCTTTGAGCACTGGGATAGATCCAGGTTCCTGAACCGAGAAGTGAACTTTCACAAATAGTGGGAAAGGGAGAGGTGACAGACTGCCCAACTGGATAATACAAACAAGAAAAAGCCACTTTGGAACTGAGCTGGGAATCAGTCCCTTGAGGGACCGACTGATTCTCACCTGTGCAGTCTTTCCCAGCACTTGGCACAGAGCACACAGTATGTGCTTAATAAATACAATTACTACCACTACTTCTCCACGGAGTTAAGCTGTTGGCTAACTCCTCACCCTTCTGTGCGCTTGGTCTTGGCAGGCCCTGCCTACTGCAGCCTTCCAAAATTAACTGTCAGAAAAAGCAAGCGACTCATAATCAAGGGTATTCAGTGAGTGATCACAGTGTGGAGCACTGTACAAGCACTTGGGAGAGAATAATAGGGTTATTAAGCATGATCCGTGCCCCTGAGGAGTTTACAGTCTAGCGGGGAACAGACACTAAGATAAATTACAGGTTGGGGGAAGCAACCAAGTTTAAAGATATGTACTTAAGCGGTGTGTGGAGAAGTGCTAAGATGCTGAGGACTCAATTGTATGGGTGATGCAGTGGGGCAGAAATAGGATGGGGAGATGAAAGATTGTCATAATATTGTTATAATACCAGGACCTGTAATTTTGAATGGCAGCTTCTCTGGCTTTATCCTGGTCCGGATACATTTATGTCTAACCTCGCTGTTCCTCCGCTCCTGCTGCCAGGTTTGGCACAGGAGTCTTGGGGCCCTGTGATGGGGGGTCAGAGAAAAGAACCCCAAGACCCTAAAGCAGGAAGCAGAGTCAGCAGCACCTTTGGAGAAATGCTGTAGATTCCAGTTCACTGAGACATCTGGGTGACTGGTGTCCATGAGCCGCTCAGCGGACACCCGACGTCAAACGCGGACATTGGAAGGGGAAGACAGTTTTGCCTGGCTGATTTCTAATCATTGAGATACTGAGGGAAGTTATAAAAATTCTATAAGGTATATTTCATGTAGAAAATAATATACAAGTGTATTCATAGATTTCTTTTTTTCTGTTAGCTGAATAAATAATTTAAATAATGGCAGGACCCTCTACTATTTGTTCATTCCATAGTATTTATTGAGCACTTACTATGTGCAGAGAACTGTACTAAGCACTTGAAATGTACTATCAATAACTGAGTAATCAGATGTGTCCAATCATAGTGTATTAATTCCTGCTGTGGTTTCCTGCTGTATCTGAGCTCATCCACTTATCACTAGTGAGAACACTTTTTTGTTGCTGCATTTGTTAGGCTCTTTCTGTGTGCCAGGCACTGTAATAAGCACTGGGGTAGATACAAGCTAGTTAGGTTGGACATAGTCCATGACCCACCAGGGGCTCACAGTCTTAATCCCCTTCTTAGAGAAGAGGAAACAAAGGCACAGAGAAGTTATTTGCCCAAGATCACAAAGCAGACAAATGGTGGAACTGGGATTAGAACCCAAGTTCTTCTGACTCCCAGGCCCATGCGTTATCCCCAAGTCCAAATTCCATCTAGAAGGTATGAATGCTTGGAAGATGTGAATACTTAAGTAGTGTTTCAACCCCAAAATATGACTATTAGTTGGCATTCTGTTTTCCTTATTGCAACTTCTCAGAGATGGTAATTTGCCCTTATTTGTCCTTCTGGAAAGTGACTGCGGACAAGCCTCCCTTAGGGTTAACTGTTTCTGAGAGCTGTTTTTCGGTAGAAAATTCTTCCTGGTTCTGCATGGAGTCATCTTCCCCAAGATCCATCTATCAGTCGGTGATATTTATTGAGTCTTACTGTGCGCAGATCACTGTACTGAGCGCTTGCGAGAATACCGTACAATAAAGCACGATCTCTGCCCTCCGTGAGCTTGCCGTCAAGATGGCAGTATGTCAGTCAGCCACTGCTGGGATGGCATGGGGTGGACCAAAGCCTTTGATTTAGGACAAAGGCCAGTGTTTTGGGAGCGTCTGATGTTGTCCAAGGGAGAGCCTGGCGTATGCCATTTCTCCCGGGTTGCCTACTTGCTAGAGTCGAGTTGGAGATAGCGGGTATTTAAGTTCCCGCGCCTCTTTTCCCCTGTGATCATAGTGCTTCGTTCTGCCGGGTTGCATTTAGAATGTGCTTGTTTTTACTTGTTTAACACACCCGATCGTCAACTGCATAGACATTCAGCCTATCTGTTTGCCCCACTTTCCCGCCCGGGTTTCATTCAGCAGCGGCCGTCGGGACCCTGAGTGGCAAGCTTGTAAAGTGATTAAACTCATTTTCTCCATTTGCCGTGGCGCCAGCCAGCTCGCTTCTTTAGAGAAACTAGCTCAGTCCTGTGGCAGGTTGGAGTACAGTTTTCAGATGCAGCTCATTTCTCCCCCATAAATTATCCCAGCCTTAGTCAGAGTTTGAGCCGTAAGTTGGCAGAAAGCATTTCTCTTCTTTGGTAACGTGCCTGTTTATTGTGGCCTGCAGAACAAGGGTAAAAAAATAAGAAAATAAAAAAAAAACCCCACAGGGATTTGGAATCTTTCTAGGGGGCCATTCAACGCAGCAGCAGCTTTCTTCTAAAAATGAGTATTTGCCCAGCTTTAAGGAAAATTTCCGATTGGCCATTTTCTGCTTCTGTTAATTTTCTGAGTACGATTTCTGAAAGGGATAATATGTGGGTCCCTTTCATTTTTCACTTTTTATTTGGATAGGCTCCACTCCACACAGGTAACTCATTTCTAAGTTTAACATCTAAATCTGTAGGTGATTATCGCATTTTCATAGATTAAGGAGAATTTGGCACCAAATCTCTGTACTTTTACAAAATCAGCCATTCATCAGGACTACAATTTTATATTTTCCAAGTGCCAGTTTTTCTATTAATATAGGAATTCAGCAATTACCACCAGGACGGCACATTGAAATTCATCAAAATAAGATAAAGGAGACTGAAAATCTCTCAGCTAAAATTTGGGAACTGAAAGCTAGCTGCTCTGTTGCAATTCCCCAGGGTGTCTTGGAAACTGTTTTTCTGGAAGTTCTGGTTCTTATCAGGTGCTGAACAATGCTGTTTCTTTTCCGATCCAAACTCCTAAGCAAGAAGAGTTTATAAGCTCAGTGGACTGAACTTGAACAGGAGTGAGCTATGTCCAGCCGGACTCCTTCTGGGGAGGGTTTGTATCTGTTTTTATTATTATTTCCATTATTACATTTGTAAAGTGTTTACTGTATGACAAGCATTGTTCTAAGCACTGGGGCAGATAAAAGTGATTTAGGTCAGACACAGTCTCTGTCCTACATGGGACTCACAGTCTAAGTCTGTTTGGAACAAGCTTCTAGTGGAAATCAGCCATGGGTTGCAAGGCCAATGGTAGTCATAGTTGTCTTTCTGCTTGGCATATCGCTAAGTGATAGTCACAGACTGTTTGTAAGGCTTTAATAATGGGGGCCTTGGACTGCCATTCGGAAAGCCTGGGCTTTAGTTCAAGGCTCATCTGCTCTCAATTAATGGTTTGAAAATGCTCCCTCACTCTCCTGCCAGAGCAGTGCTCTTTCCTCAGATTGCTTCAAAGCTTTTCTAGTACGGATTTTAGAATCACAGTAAAGAATAGGAATAGTGGTGATCCACCAGGCTTTAACAACCTTGAAGTCAAGGATCGTGTCTACCTGCTTTACTGTTTTTTTAAATGGCATTTGTTAAGTGCTTATACTATGTGCCAGGAACTGTACTCAGTGCTGGGGTATATACAAGCTAATCAGTTTGGACATGGTCCACGTCCCACATGGAGCTCACGGTAAGCCTCATTTTGCAGATGAGGAAACTGAGGCCCAGAGAAGTTAAGTGGCTTGCCTAAGGTCACACAGCAGACAAGTGACAGAGCCAGGATTAGAACCCAGGTACTCCTGACTCTCAGGCCCGTGCACTATCCAGTAGGCCACGCCGCTTCCCAATTGTATGGTTCAATTGTATGGTATTTTTCCAAGCATTAAGCCGAGAGTGCTGCCCACAGTAAATGCTCAATAAATAGCACTGATTGACCGATGCAGGTAGCATCACCAAGAATAGACCTTGACTGTATTCTCATGCTATTGTGCTACTTCAGAGATACTACTCATATACAGCGCACCCCAGGCCCCTGACAAACATTTCCTTAGTGAACAGAATACACTGAAGCTGTGAAAAGTGTTCATTGCTGAAAATCACTGTTTTTCACTTCATTTCACAAATTCATAATCTACTGGATGTCCCTGCCTTTGACCTTCTGTAAAGATCTGAGGACACAGCTGAAACCAAACATGTGATTTCCACGGATTTCTCTTCATTCAATTAAACGGTCCATTTTCCTCCTGTAGATTTTTCAGAGCCTCGCTAACTTCTGCCTGTGCCTTCCAACGTGGTTGTCCTTTCCCATCACAGATGACTCTTACTTCCTTACCCTAATTCTATCAGGTTTCGTGCTAATCACTGCCATCGTAATCAGTCCCCTCTCTGTCAGTGTTCTGTATTAAGCACTTTCTATGTTCAGAGCACTATTATAAGCACTTGAGAGTACAATACAACAGAATGTTGAACATGCATTTGTCTGTGTACCCCCTGAGCACTTAGATACCCAATTCAGACCCACGGCACTTAGGTACATATACTTAAACTCTACCATTTCCCCTCTCTATAATATATTTTAATATTTGTCCCCCCCCCCCGTAGACTGTAAGAACCTTGTGGGCAGGGCGAGTATCTACTGACTCTATTATATTAAACTTTCCCAAGCACAATGCTCTGCACACAGTAAGTGCTTAATAAAGACCAGTGATTGATTGATCATAAAATGTTTAAATGACAGTTTCTTGTGGCAGGTCAGCCTATCTGGGTCTCTCCATGGTCTTTTTTCTAGTTTATTTATATTACTGTCTCTCTCCCACTCTATACTGTAAGAAGCTCAATGTGGTCAGGGAATCTCTCTCTTATTGTTATACTATGCTCTCCCAAGTGCTTAATACAGTGCTCTGCACCCAGTAAGCATTCAGTAAATACAATTGACTGAGTGACTTTGTTCCCCCATTTCCCCTTCTATGTATGGTAAACCCGAAACCACTTTTCCAGACAGGCCTTAGTAATGGCAATAATAATCATAATGGTGGTATTGTTAAGTGCATACTGTGTGCTAAGCAGTGGGGTAGACACAGTCAGAATAGAAACAAGTCTGTCCCACATGGAACTCCGTCCAACGGGTAGGAAAGAGAGAGAAAGATAGCAAGTATTTAAACTCCATTGCTATGGATGACAAAACTGAGGCCCTCAGGAGCCAAATGGTTCACACACCAGGCAAGTGGCAGAGCTGGGATTAGAGACCCTGTCTCCTGACACATCACCATGTTTTTTTTTTCCACTAAGTCCCGCTGCTTTTCTCTTGCCTTGCTGTGCCCCTTTCCACTAAACAACAAACATGGCCCAAGTCCTGCATTTGAGGACCTACGGTGCAGCCCCTCCTCTAGGGAGCACAATATTGCTGCTCAAATGGGTGGGGCTACAGATACGAATGGTGCTGCACTCCTGCTCCCCTTTCCCCTCCCCAACTCCACATGCTTGTCCTATCTAGTTTGATGGGTGTTTACCCCTCCTTGGTCCTGTACAACAACAAGAATGATAGAATAATCGTGGCATTTATTAAGTGCCAACTATCTATCAGTCAGTCACTGGTATTGAGCACTTACATTGTGCAGAGAAGAGCACTTTACTAAGTGCTTGGGAGAGTACAATACAGCAGAGTAAGCAGACACATTCCCTGCACAGACCAGCTTACAGTCTAGAGGCGGGGACCGACATTAATATGAATAAATAAGTAATTTATGGCATGTAATTTAAAGTTGGTACACAAGTGCTGTGGGGCTGGGGTGCGACGAATATCAAATGTCCAAAGATCACAGATCCATGAGCATAGATGATGCAGAGGGGAGAGCGAGCCAGGGAAGAGAGGGTTTAATCGGGATAGGCCTCTTGGAGAAGATGTGACCTTAATAATGCTTTGAAGTTGAAGAGAGTGATGGTCTGGCGTACGTAGATGGGGAGGGAGTTTCAGGCTATGGAGAGGTTGTGGCAGAGGAATCGGCGGTGAAATAGATGAGATCGGGTACAGTGAGTAAATTGGCGCTAGAGGAACGGAAGGAGATTAGTGAGGTGAGGTAGGAGGGGGCAAAGTGATTAAGGGCTTTAAAGCCATTGGTAAGGAGTTTCTATTTGATGTGGTGATGGATGGGCAACCATTGGACGTTCTTGAGGAGTGCAAAGACCTGGATTGAACACTTTTGGTGATGAAAAACTACATCCTAAACCCTGGAGTAGATATAAGATTATGAGATCAGAAACAATACCTATCCCACACAGGACTCATAGTCTGCTAATTTTACCTCCAATTTACAGATGAGGAAGCATGCAGAGAGAAGCCAAGATATTTACACAAGGTCCCACAGCAAAGCAGGGGCAGAGCTGGGATCAGAACCCAGGTCTCCTAACTCTCAGTGCTGTGTTCTTTCCACTAGGCCGTAGATCAAGACCATCTCATGATATCCATTGAGTACCTACTGTGTGCAGAACATTGGGGTAAGTGCGATAGAGGCAAAAGACCTACTGAGGGGCAACACAGTCTAGAGATAAGAATATGGGTTTGGGGGACTCTGCCACTCCTTTGCTATGTGACCTTCGGCAAATCATTTAGCCTTTCTTTACTTTAGTTTCCTCACCTGAAAATGGAGACAAGATTCTTGCTCTCCCTCCCTCTTAGATAAATAATAATAACTGTGGCATTTGTTAAGCTCTTACTATATGCCAGGCACTCTACTAAGCACTGGGGTGGATGCAAACAAATCGGGTTGGACACAGTCCCTGTCCCACATGGGGCTCACAGTCTTAATCCCCGTTTTACGGCTGGGGTACCTTGAGGCCCAGAGAATTCATTCATTCATTCAATCCTATTTACTGAGCGCTTACTGTTTGCAAAACACTGAACTAAGCACTTGGGAGAGTACGAAGTAACCATAAGCAGACACATTCCCCCTCAATGAGCTTACAGTCTAGAGGGGGAGACAGACATTAAATAAATAAATAAAAGAATAAGTAAATAAATTACAGATATGTAATAAGTGCTTTGGGGCTGGGAGGGAGAGAAATGAGGTGACATGCCCAAGGTGACATAGCAGACACGTGGCAGAGCCGGGATTACGACCCAGGTCCTTCTGACTCCCAGACCTACGCTCTATCCACTAGATCACGATGTTTCTCTAATTGTGAGATTGTGAGATTAACATGGGACAGGGACTTGCATGCCTTAATGGAAAGAGCCTGGGCTTGGAAGTCAGAGGTCATGGGTTCTAATCCCGACTCCACCACTTATCAGCTGTGTGACTTTGGACAAGTCACTTAACTTCTCTATGCCTCAGTTACCTCATCTGTAAAATGGCGATTAAGGCTGTGAGCCCCACGTGAGAGAACATGATTACCTTGTATCTACCCCAGCACTCAGAACAGTGCTTGGCATATAGTAAACGCTTAACAAATACCATCATCATCATTATTATTATTATACATACACCCGTGCTCAGTACTCGGCACATATAAGTGCCAACAAATGCCACAATTATTATCATCTACCCTAATCCTTAATGACAGTGCTTGGCACATAAGTGCTTAACCAGTACCGCTATTCATTCATTCAGTTGTATTTATTGAGTGCTTACTGTGCGCAAAACATTGTACTAAGCACTTGGGAGAGTACAATATAACAGACACATTCCCTGCCCACAGACTGGAAGATGTTGTTGTTGTTGTTACCATTATTGCAATGTGAGGCACATAGAAAGTGCTTAATCCTTGTCATTATTATTGTGGCAAAAGAGAAGGGGCAGAGGGGCTCCTGGGATTTACCCCCCCGCCTGCTCACATGAGGGGGCTCCCCCACTTTCCCCCCAACGAGAGAGGGTGCGCTACATGCATACTTGGCACTCGTCTGCTTCACCGCCCCCTGTTATGGCCTGGATTTCATTAACACCCTCCTTATATGCCGGATTAAGATCCTGGCTGCTCCAGCTATTTGAATAGATTGATGCTCGCAATATTGTGGAAGCCTTAGAGGAGTCGGTAATTAAATCAGCCGGCAGGCCAGGCCACGTGGCTAGATCAAATAAGTTCAAGGCAGCCTCCACCCTCCCACCCCCGGCGGGGTCAGGACCTGTCCTTGAGTTTATATCCGGGGTGGGATCGTGAACGTTGGGGGGATCGGGAAGGGGGGTGGGTGGGTCCGTCTCCTTATCAGGGTGGGAACGTTTGCGGGGTCACCCGAAGGTGACTGATGCTATCACGGACTTCCTACAGAGGATGATGAATTATGAGGAGAGGCCCCGGCACGGACCTAGAAATGTCAGCTGCCTGCAGCCAAAGCAGGTTGTGTGGGCCACTAAACTCTAGGAAAAGGCCTTTTTGATGCAAGCCAGTTCTGAGCGACTGTGCTCAGCCCACCCACATCTCCGGACAAAACGATTCCATCCAGACTGATACCGGCCGTGAAATTTCACAAATCAAATAGGGGGCTGGAAATCTGGCTGGCAAATAAACAGATATCGCCTTCAATATCCGCAGTCTTAGGGCCGCTATTAACAACAGGCCGACGTACTGTAACTTTATTTTCGAAACTGCACGGAAAACGCTTAAATGTATAGATTTATGATCCCATTTGGCATATATTATTTATCGCATAAGAAAGGTGAAACATCCTGCAGCATTGCATGTAAAGATTAGGATTTATTGTCCAGGAATCCTTGAACAATTTTATCAAAAGCCCATTTCTAGGTGGTGTTTTTCTGCCATAAATCATACAGCAGGAATCTATCAGTGGACACCGGGAGGAGATAAATGAGAGTGGAGGAAAGAGGGTCATCACAAATTTTTTTTCTGTATCATGACCTGTCATTGGCAGAAATCCATTTATTATAGTTCACAGATGATTTTTTTACCGACTCGCTGGCTTTTCTGTTCCTGGGAATGTTAGCTAAGAGAGAATGAAAACTTGGCTGAATGGGAGCTATCAAAATCCAGGAAAACAGAAATAACTTAAAGAATCAGAAACACAAAGACCGTCGCTTTTTACCCTTCCCCAGTATCTGTTCCTCTCTTCAAAGTGCCTTTTGAAAGTGCAATTATTTTCTTAATTTTGGCTGATAGAATATGCAAATACAATGTTAAAATTATGGAAATACATAGGTAACGAAAGCCAAATAACAATGTTGTTTAAAAACTGCCTAAAGAAAAGTTTAAAACAGAAATTGCAGCAGTGTTTAAGGGTAAAATATATTATAAAATGCTACTTGCCAAAGCTAAATGGCAAATGAACCTGGTGAAATTGCCATTGGAAATGTACTCATTTGCGGTTAGAACAAAGGAACTTATTAAAAATCCGGAAACTGGATTTTTTCCCTTTTAATATTCATTTTTAGAAGCAATATTTTCAGAATCAATCCCCGCACAGACTAGAACTGTCATATTTGGGTGATTCTTACGTGATTAGATGAGAAAATTAATTCAGAAAAAACATGATCAACTTTCCGTGATTTGTCATCAGTCTTAATACATTTAGGTTATGTCTACCTCAAGGACAGTAGGGCACTTTTTTTGGTATTTTTCTATCCACCTTCACCTCTTCTGAGGTTGGTAGTACTCCCATTTTAAAGCCTTATTAAAGGCACATCCCCTCCAAGAGGCCTTCCCTGAGTAGGCCCTCCTTTCCTCTTCTTCCTCTCCCTTCTTTGTTGCCATGATTTGCTCCCTCTATTCATCCCCCTTCCCAGCCCTACAGCACTTATGTTCTTATCTGTAATTCATTTATATTAATGTCTGTCTCCCCCTCTAGACTGTAAGCTGGTTGTGGCCACGGAATGTGTCTGCTTATTGTTGTATCGCACTCTCCTTAGCGCTTAGTACAGTACTCTGTACACATTAAGTGTTCAATAAATACAACTGAATGAATAAGGATGAACAAACTGAGGCAGACTAAGTCCCTCAGGGAGTTGGTAGAAATATCAAGAATCAAACTTTGCTGCCTTCCATCCTATCCACAGGACTATCCCCTATTAATTGTGGTATTTTAGCATTAAATATTGCATTTTGTTTTCTTTTTTCAAGTGGGATTAATTCTGCTCTGCTTCTGCAAATGTAGCCCCTTTTGAAATGGGGAAGTTGACTAGAATGGGCACTAGTGACCCTTGTGGGTATTGAAAACTGTAGCTCATGTGATGTGTGTATTCTGTTAAGATATACAGTGAAGTAATAATAGTAATAGCCATATTTATTGAGCACCAGTTTGGTGCAGTGCACTCTGCTAGGTGCTTGGGAAAGATGGAATAATCAAGTATCACATTCTGGGCCCACCAGGAAGTACACTATAATGGAGAAGACAGGCCTAAAAATATTTACAATTTGAATGTCAAAATAAATAATTTAAGCAGTATATATACATGAGGGTGTAAATAAGTTCATAAATGCTGTCATATAAAGCATAATGTGAAAGCATCATATGATCCATTTTGCACTTAATCAATAATCCCCCCACTTCAAAGCCTTTTTGAAGACACATCTCCTCCAAAAAGCCTTCCCTGACTAAGCCCTCCTCTCCTCCCACTCCCTCTGCATCGCCCTGACATGATTAGGGGATAATCCTATTTATTGAGAGCCTACTATATGCAAAACACTGTACTAAGCAGTTGGGAGAGTACGATATAATAGAGGCGGTAGACGCATTCCCTGACCACAACGCAGAAGTCCATCCAGACACACCCTGCCTTCTCCTCCCCTCCAGCCAATTTGCATGTGGTGTTTTTACTTCCCCTCCCAGATCCCTCTGAACCAGGGGCCTACTTCCAAGCTGCAGAAAGCCTGGGCTTGGAATAAATGACCCCCCCAGACATCAAGATGTCTTGTCCTGTAGCTGTTTTGGACAAGGAATTGGTCAGCTGAGAACCCGGTGGTTCTGTATATCATCTAACAAGTGACCACTCTGGAGCTGACTGTCCTAATTAAAAAGTGGCAGCCTGTAAGTAGCGCCATGGGAGCAACACACGTCCCCGTAAAAGAGTGCAAGATCCTTGTGAGTAGGGGATGCGTCATGACTTGTTTTGTATTTCCCAAGTGCTCAGTACAGTGCATTATGATCAATTAGTCAGTGGTATTCATTGAGTGTTTACTATGTATTAAGAGCTTGGGAGAGTACAGTGTACAATAGAGTGGGTAGACATGATCCCTGGCTGATAGGACTTACAGTCTACTATTAGGGGAGAAAGATTTCAATCAATAAATCAATCGGTGATATTTATAGAGTGCTGACTGCATGCAGAGACAAAATAACGGATAGTGGAAATGACAGCGTGTTAGGATATGTAAATAAGTGCTCTGGGGCTGGGGGTGAGTATCAAAGTGCTTAAGGGGTACACACCCAAGGATATAGACGATGCAGAAGGGAGGGTGAATAGAATGGAGAAATGAGGACATTCAGTCAGTCAGTCGTATATCTTGAGCGTTTACTGTGTGCAGAGCACTGTACTCTTGTTACCGATTTGTACATTCCAAGCGCTTAGTACAGTGCTGTGCACATAGTAAGCACTCAATAAATACTATTGAATAAATACTATTGAATGTACTAAGTGCTTGGGAGAGTACAATATAACAATAATCCCACATTCCTTGCCCACTGTGAGTTGACAGTCTAGAGCTTACACTTCAATGCACTGCACACAGTAAACCCTCAGGAAATACCACTGATGGATTGATTGGGTTTGTTTTGGCCACATGGAAGATTTGGTCATGATATCAAATTCGGGCGAAACCATCCCTAGGATAAGGAGACTAGGGAGAATTTGCCACAGGCCAAGTGGCAGAGCCATTCAGCCCTTCAGTCCCGAGATCAGCCCCGGGGACTGATTGCTCATTCATTAAGCCCCGGGGGGAGGGAAGAGGGCAGGGCAAGGGCCAAGGGGTTTGAGGGGCAGAGGTATGGCAGCGGAGGGGTGCCCCTTCCTTTTTGGATTCCCCCTTCCTGGACCATGCCCAGAAATGATGGCCTAACACTATCCAATTTGCCTCTGGGATTACATTTGTTTGCTACAGCGGTGTTGAAAATGAAGCTACCTCATAATTTCCCCTGTTTGGAGTGTCTTCTTTGCATCATCTCCATAGTGTTGCTTAGGAAATGATTAACTTCTGCCCTTTGCAATCATGGGAAGGCAGTGAAAGGCGGTGGGAACTTCTGGTGAATTTGCTGAACTTCGAATCTCGCATCTCCCACTTTTCTGATGTGTGAATTTAACCCTGTCGTTTAACTTCTCAGGGCCTCAGTTTCCTCATCTGTCAATTGGAGATTAAGTACGTATTCTCCCTCCCTCTTACGCTGTGAGCCCCGTGTGGGACAGGAACAGTGTCTGAGCTGATTCATTTGTATCTACTCTAGTGCTTGGTGCAGAGTAAATGCTAAACAATACCTTATTGCTAGTCATAGTAGTAGTAATAATATTACTAATTACTATTAGTAATAGTAGTAATGGTATTTGTTAAGCTTTTACTATGTGGCGGGCACTGTATTAAGCATTGGGGTGGATACAAGCAAATCGGGTTGCACATAGTCCTTGTCCCACGTGGAGCTCACCATCTCAACCCTCATTTTTACAGAGGAGGCAACTGAGGCCTAGAGAAGTGAAATGATTTGCCCAAGGTCACACAGCAGACAGGTGTTGTTACTATTACTGTTTAGGTGTGGCGCTCTTGAGGTAATCATAATGGAGGTAGATAACAGAGAAACCTCAGCATCAGTCCCTGTGGTCATCAGGCATCCACACCAGTTCTTATTAAAAGAGAGCCGGGCTGAGGTAGCACGCAGGCTGTTAGGAAGGCAGCTTCCCAGACTCTTGTCAACAGCCTGGCATTTTAGATCACCTCTGTGACATTCCCGGTGATCCGTCCTGGCAAAGCAGCATGGCTTAGCAGAAAGAGCATGGGCTTGGGAGTCAGAGGTCGTGGGTTCTAATCCGGGCTCCACCACTTATCTGTGTGACTTTGGGCCAGTCACTTAACTTCTCCATGCCTCAGTAATCTCATCTATAAAATGGAGATTAAGACGGTGAGCCCCACATGGGAGCACCTGATTACCTTGTATCTACCTTAGCACTTGAAACAGTTCTTGGCACATAGTAAGCACTTAAATACCATCATTATTATTATTTTTGGAGTGGGCTTCCCCCGGGGGATGCTGGCTTCATTACTACAGCATCCTTAGCAGTCCGTC
The DNA here is from genome assembly GCF_004115215.2 of Ornithorhynchus anatinus. NCBI lineage: Eukaryota > Metazoa > Chordata > Mammalia > Monotremata > Ornithorhynchidae > Ornithorhynchus > Ornithorhynchus anatinus. The sequence continues at coordinate 59,708,153 of NC_041735.1, read as the reverse complement.
AGGTGGGCAGGGACCGGTCTACCAATTCTGTGCTATTTACTTTCCCAAGCGCTTAGTATAGTGCTCTGCACACAGTAAGTGCTCAATAAATACCATTGATTGATTGACTCATCATCACCCAGGTATTTATCGAGCACCTACTGAGTGCGAGGCACTCTCTTAAGCACTGTACTAAGGAGAGAAAGACACCTCATCATTGCCCTCCAAGAGCTTGCAATCCAATGGACAAGAAAACAGTGGAGGCAGGAGGAAAAACAAGAAAATAACAAAAGAGTGCAGTTGTACTGGGATTGTGCAGTTGTGCAGTCCTCTAGACTCTAAGCTCGTTAAGGGCAGGAAATGTGTCTGCTTATTCTGTTGTATTGTACTCTCCCAAGCACTAAGTACAATACTCTGCCCATAGTATGCCTTAAATAGATAAATAAATGATGAAATAGCTGAATGAATCATCGTTTATAAAAATAAATATACAAGTCAACTATAACTGGGTGCCCAAAACCCGAGGCTTATAATGAAATAGACTGTAAGCTCATCGTGGGCAGGAAATATGTCTACCAACCCCGATATACTGGTACTCTCCCAAGGGCTTAGAACAGTGTTCTGTGCACATTCAGTGGTCAATAAATACCAAACTGATTGATTGAAATACAGAGAGATGGTAGAGGTGATGACCGGTTGATAGGACTGGAGCCTTGTGAATTGTCAGGGATTGCTTATTGTGGGGATGGGATTTTAGGAGGGCTTTGAAAGGGAAAGAAACTGCTGATTGGCAGATTTGAGTGGGGAGAAGGAGTTCCAGGTGAGCTACTTAGATACACAGTCTGGGGCTATCCCATGCAAATCTGGTTCAACTGCTATTATGCAGCAAGGGCCAAGCCAGGACACTTTACTTTGATGCATTTCACTAAGCCTGCCCTGGAGCCTTGTGAATGGGTGCTAAATCACCCGAAGCCCATGGAAATCGGTTCATAAACCAATTCCCACACATGATCGGCACTTGGAGATTTGGGCTTTGGAGTGGCTTATTGAAGATGAGCTCTCCAACTAGACATTAGTTGCTTTAGAAGCCATATATTTCCTTGTGTTAGTGACATTGAGATATTTGGAATTGGGCCATTCATGGATAATGATAATTGTGGTATTAGAGAAGCAGCCTGGCTCAGTGGAAAGAGCCCGGGCTTGGGAGTCAGAGGTCATGGGTTCTAATCCCAGCTCCACCACTTGTCAGCTGTGTGACTTCGGGCAAGTCACTTAACTTCTCTGAGCCTCAGTTACCTCATCTGTAAAATGGGGATGAAGACTATGAGCCCCACGTGGGACAACCTGATCACCTTGTATCTCCCCAGCTCTTAGAACAGTGCTTTGCACATAGTAAGCGCTTAACAAATGCCATCATTATTATTATTAAGTGCTTACTGAATGCCAAGCACTGTACTAAGTGCTGGGGTGGATAGAGATAAGACAAACACGGGGCTTACAGTTTAAGTAGGAAGGGGAACAGATGGTTCAGTTTTTCCTTCTAAGCCAGAAGTTAAAGAATCTAAGGAGAATTCAAGCAGGTTAGAGTTTTAGTACTCTTCAGGCCTCCTATAAAAGGAAAGTTGAGGAAGACTCCCTTTGCAGTGCACACATTATGTCCGATGTTGTGCACCAAGGTTCTTACAACGTTGCATTGTGCTCTAAGTAGGTTGTCAGAAGAAACTCCCTAATTGCCCATCTGTACTTGAGCCAAACACAGAGGGAAAACACGTGTTATTGGACGGTGGTGGAAGTAAGCTAGAACTTGCCGGAATAGGGTTCTGGTAAAACTCAAGAGTGGGAATGGGCTTTCCAATACGAATTCTTTGGAAGTAATCAGTCAGTCATATTTGCTAAATGCTTTACGTGTGCAGAGCACTGTTCTAAGTGCTTGAGAGAGTACAATGTAACAGTAAACGGGCACATTTCCTACCCACGTCGAGCTTACAGTCTAGAAACTGGCACCGACTGGCACTTCTTCACAGCTACTCCAGATTTCTCACTGACGCAGCAGAGGTAACTGTGACTCCTTCATTCACCCTGGATGAGACAAGGGTCAGGGTGGGAGTGGAGGAGGTTGAGAGTGTTAGGGGTGTGGCCCCTGAGTGGCAGGTGGGAAGCTGGGGAGGAGGGGGGTGCCCAGCCTCTGTGTCCCTCTTATGTTAATCTGTCCCAGCCCATCACAATTTGTGGCATGTTGGGGAAAGCATATATTTCATCTTGGGTACACGGGAAAGACTTTTATTACTTCTACCTCTGGTGTATTGCTTTGAAGTCTAAATCCCTTTCCTTTTTGGTGCTAGTCTTCTCTGAAGCAGGGGAGCAGCATGGCCTAATGGCCCTACATGGGCCTGGGAGTCAGAGGATCTGGGTTCTAATCCCGGACTTCACCCCAACTCTCCTTTACCAGAGTGAATCCCCAAGGGGAGCCCTACTGCACTAAGGGGTGGCATGAGCCTGGGTGCTTTCTTGACCAACTGGGGAAGGCCTAGCAAGGGAAAACATTTAAGGAAGACTTTCTGTTTCCCACTTCTGAAACAGGCTATGTAGGTGGTAATGCAATTTGTCACTATACTTCCAGTACCTTAGTTCTAATACACTTTGATTCAATGAAACTGACTGTAATAATTATAATGAATAATTGTGATACCTGTTAGTGCTTATTATTTCAATCAGTCAATAATATTTATTTAGTGCTTACCGTGTGCAAAGCCCTGTACTAAGCACTTGGAAGAGTACAACTATGGACAAGGAATGTGTCTTTTATTGTTATATTGTACTCTCCCATGTGCTTAGTACTGTGCTCTGCACACTGTAAATGCTTGCTAAATATGATTGAGTGATGATATAACAAGAAACAGACACATTTCCTGCATACAATGAGATCTAATAATTTTGGTATTAGTTAAGCGCTTACTATGTGCAGAGCACTGTTCTAAGCGCTGGGGGAGATACAGGGTAATCATGTCATCCCACAAGAGGCTCACAGTCTTAATCCCCATTTTTTACAGATGAGGTAACTGAGGCACAGAGAAGTTAAGTGACTTGCTCAAGGTCACACAGCTGACAAGTGGCAGAGCCGGGAATCGAACTCATTACTTCTGACTCCTAAGCCCAGGCTCTTTCCACTGAGCCACACTGCTTCTCTAGAGGAGAGACAGACATTAATATAAATAAATTATAGATATGAATGTTAAGTGCTTTGGGGCTGGGAGGGGGGATGAATAAAAGGAGTAAGTCAGGGCAGCACAGGGACTGTGCTAAATGCCAGGGTAAATACAGATTAATCAGGTCGGATTACAGTCCCTGCCCCAAATGGGGCTCTGAGTATAAAGTGGGGAGAACACCCTTGGATTTGCCCCCTTTATTCATCCTTCTCTCAGCCCCACAACTCTGATGGGCATTTCTGGAATTTATTTCTTTATATTAATGTTGGTCTCCCCATCTAGACTGTAAGCTCACTGTGGGCAAGGAACATGTCTACCAACTGTGTTACACTGTACTCTCCCAAGCGCTTAGTACGGCACTGTGCACATAGTAAGTGCAAAATAAATACAACTGATTGATGGATGGGGGGAACAGGTATTTTACCCCAACTTAAAAATGAGGAAACTGAGGCACAGGGAAGTTAAATGACTCACCCAAGGTCTCATAGGCAAGTGGCACTAAATCTTCGTAATCCCAGTCCACTTTCCACTAGGCCTCCCTGCTTCCTGTGCGCAGAGCGTTGTACTAAGCGCTTGGGAGAATTAAAGATGATGTCACCAAAAGTTATTTTGCTCTATTATTGTGCTTCTGCTCCAGAGAATGATTCTGGCCTTGACAAAGGGTTTAGATCCTGGGAACCCACTGTCTGTCTTGAGGACAAATAAAAAACTCAGCTTTCTCCAACTGGGAGTAGAGGCTTTCAAAAACATATTTGACTTTATTTGTGAAGGGGTTCTACCATAGAATGTATCCTACACACATAAACAATCTGATACTAGTTTTATCCCCACTCAGACTGTTTAGCCAGACATTAGTCTAGAATGGCTGTTAGCAAAATAGAGATAGACTTTTTAAGTCCTTTCTGGAATTTGGCCAGTCAGAAAAGGAGGTGAGGTGGGGACAGGTTTGCAGTGAATTGTTTCCTGCTTGTCTTTGGCCAGATAAGACCTAGGAAAGAGTAGTGTCTGGGGGTTGAAATCTGGACTCTATACCCAGCTTTGCCACTGTAGTATGGCTTTGGACAAGTCACTAAACTCCTCTGTGCCTCAGTTTTTTCATCTATAAAATGGAGATAACAATCCATAACTCACAAATGATGTTGAAGGACAAAATTAGGTCATTGATTTTTCTTAATGGTTTTTGTTAAGCGCTTACTATGTGTCAAACACTATTCTAAGTGCTGGGGTAGGTACAAGTTTATTAGATTGGACCCAATCCCTGTCCCATGTGGGGCTCATAGTCTTAAATTTTAGTGCTTTGAGAAAATGAGTCCTCTCAATGATATCTGTTGTTCTTCCTTTCTTTTTAGACTTTGAGCCCCGTGTGGGACAGGGGCTGTGTCCCATTCAGTTATCTTGTATCTACTATTAAAAAGACACTGTATGATTATTAATATTAATTAAATTGTTTACATTTGTTCTTATTTCAGCCATTTATGTTTAGCAATGTAAGTCTATTTCTCTTCCCTCAATAGATTACAAAATTTTTGAGAGTAGCAACTGTGTCTTTCCTTCTAAAGCATGATCCTGCATACATTCTCAATAAATGCTGTTTTATAAAAAGGAAATTCCCAAAGCCACCTAAGTCCTATTCCGTGATTTCTGTGGTTGTTGCTTTCACCTCAGTTTATTTCCAGACTAGGGCTGAGTCAGTCAGTCAGTTGTACTTATTGCAGAGCACTGTACTGAGCATTTGGGAGAGTACAGTATAATAATGTAACAGATACATTCCCTGCTTACAGCAAGCTTACAGGCTAGAGGCAAGGAGACAGGCAATATATTTAAAGTACAGATATGCACGTAAGTGCTGTGGGGCTGAGGGGGGGGTTGAATAAAGGGAGCTGAGGAAAAGGAAAAAAGGACTTAGGGAAGGCCTCTTGGAGATTTGACTTCATTCATCCATTCAATCGTATTTATTGAGCTCTTACTGTGTGCAGAACACTGTACTAACAACCCCTGCACAACAACAGGCACACAGTCTAAAAGGGGGAGACAGAGAGCAAAACAAAACAAGTAGTCAGGCATCAATACCATCAAAATAGTTAAATACAATCATAGATATATATACATGTCATTAATAGAGTAATAAATATTATACAAATATACACAAGTACTGTGGGGAGGGGAAGGGGGTAGAGCAGAGGGAGGGAGTAGGGGCAGTGGAGAGGGGAGGAAAGGGAGAGGGAAAGGGAGGGCTCAGTCTGGGAACTCCAGTAAGACTTGGAAGAGGGAGAGAGTAATTGTCCGTAGGTTATGAGGAGGGAGGGTGTTACGGGCTAAAGGAAGGACGTGGGTGAGAGGTCTGCGGCGTGATAGACGAGGTTGAGGTATAGTGAGAAGGTTAGCATTAGAGAAATGAATTGTGCCGGTTGGGTTGCAGTGGGAGAGTAACGAGGTGGGGTAAGAGGGGGCAAGGTGATTGAGTTTTTTAAAGCCACTGGTGAGGAGTTTCTGTTTGATGTGGAGGTGGAGCTGAACCTATATATGGAGGGCTTGGAATGCCACTTTATTCCCGAGGGACTTTGTGCTTCAGGTCTTGGAGCACGAGCATGGGGGGCTTCCTTGTACTCCCAGTGCACGTGCTCCCTTTCTTGAAGCCAGTAACCTAGAGGCTTGTGCAGCTGCAGCCGAAAACCTCGAGAAGGCCCTAGGCTTCAAGGGTCCTAGGGTGATCACCCTGTGGCCCCTAAACACTTCGTACAGTGCTCTTCACACAGTAAGTGCTCAATAAATATGATTTAATGAATGCCCCATCCCCACAGGTAAGCTGCAAGCCTATACTCTTTCCAGCTCATATTCCTAAGGAAAGAGAGCCCTCTTAAGAGAGTATTGGTTTGGGTTTTTATTTTTTGTCTTTCTCAGGGTTCTGGGAGAATCTTGGTGGTGAGTCCCTCATCGTGTGTGGGGATTGGGGCTCTGTCCAGGACCTCAGAGAACACGTCGGGAGGTAGAGCCACTCAAAAGCACCAGTCAGTCAATCGGTGGCATTTACCGAGCACTACTGTGGGCAGAAAAATGTGCTAAGCACTTGGGAGAGAACAGTTAGACCCAATCGTTGCATCGGGAGAAAGGTAGTATCTAAAATAAATTTTAGGTAGGGCGAAGCTTTAAAAGTTTAAAGATATGTGAAGTTTGAGTAGCAGCGTAGCCTAGTGGAAAGAGAGCATGGGTCTGGGAGTCAGAAAACCTGGGTTCTAATCACACCTCCACCACCTGCCTTGGGACCTTGGGCAAGCCACTGAACTTCTCTGGGCCTCAATGATCTCATCTGTAAAATGGGGATAGGGACTATGTACCCACTTGATTATCTTGAATCTACCCCAGCACTTATTATAGAGAAGCAGCCTGGCTCAGTGGAAAGAGTCCGGGCTTGGGAGTCAGAGGTCATGGGTTCAAATCCCAGATCTGCCACTTGTCTGCATCTGTCAAATGGGGATTAAGACTGTGAACCTCACGTGGGACAACCTGATTATCCTGTATCTACCCCAGCACTTAGAACAGTGCTCTGCACATTGTAAGCGCTTAACAAATGCCAACATTATTATTATAGTGTCTGGCACAGTAAGCACTTAACAAATATGTATTAAAAAGACTGCATTAGTGTTTGGTGGGGAAGATTCAAGTATCAAGTGGAAGCACTAGGGAAGAAAATGAGGTGTGGGGGGATGAGAGGATAACTAGGGAAGGTTTCCTGGATCAGGGATGATTTTAGTTGGGCTTTGAAGATGGGGAAAGCAGAGGTCTGTTTGGACACTGTAAGCCTGTTGTTGGGCAGGGATTGTCTCTATCTGTTGCTGAATTGTAGATTCCAAGCACTTAGTACAGTGCTCTGCACACAGTAAATGCTCAATAAATACGATTGAATGAATGAATAAGTTGGAGCGAGTCCCAGGTGGTTGGGAAAGCATGAGCATAAAATTGCCAGTGTTGTGGGAATCAAATCACGAGTGCCAGAGGGGAAAGAGGTCACCCCCACTTTTCAATTCCCAACGCCTTAGGCATTCACGACCTACTGGAAAGAGAATGGGAGTCAGAGTACTTGGGCTCTAATCCCAACTCCACAATTTATCTGCTGCGTGACCTTAGGCAAGTCACTTCACTTTTCTGGGCCTCAGTTACTTCATCCGTAAAATGGGGACAGACACTGTGTCTAACCTGATTTGCTTGTATGCACTCCAGTACTTCTTATAGTGCTTGGCACATAGTAAGCGCTTAACAAATACCACAGTTATTCTGATTATTATTATTGCGTAGTAAGCGCTCAAAAATAGCATACGCATGCTTGGTGATTTTCCTCATAAGGTAGCGCTAGCAGAGACAGGGTGGCCCTGGTGCCATATTCAAGAGATTTGGAGGATCAAACACTGTGCCATGACTGCTGACCCCCCTGAGAGCTCAGTAAGGGGTCTGGGGACTGGAGATGGGTTTGATGCCCAGTGGTAGACTCCATTCAAGCAGATTAAATGTCTTCCCAGGCCAGGCTTGCGGGAAGGAGGAGAGAAAATGGACTAGATCTCTAATCTGTGGCGGGGGAGAGTTGAAGATGTTTTTGCCCAGTTTCAATTAGGATGGACACTTTAGACAATTACCAGCTCAACAATAAGGGAAAGAAAAGAAGCAATCTTTTTCCCCACATTCATGGCAGTTAATCGCCATCTCCATCCTGTGGCATCCTCAGAGGCCTACACATGTCCGTTCCCCTTCGGCTGGAAAATTAAACCAAGAGTCATTTAAGCAAGAGAGGTACTTAAAGCCCCTTTCCCTTCAATTACTCAGAAACCTCTAGTTATGGAGCAAAACATACTGTATATCTGGGACAGAATAGATAGAGCCCTTTGTTACGAAAGAGATGGGACTTCAGAAACAGAAAGAATGCCGTTTGGAAATGATGGTTTGATCATTCTACCCCACCATCTTTTGAAAAGATAAACAAAATTACCACCAGAAGAGAGATTGACATGGCTTGTTGTATTTGTAAGGTGCCTTTGGCTGTGGTTTGAAGGATTTAGAATGAGGCTTCACCTCCTGTGCGTATTTTGAAACTTCCTAGTGATCCATCTCAGAGAAGAATGTGCTGGGGTATCATATTTCTAGCACTTAAAGATCTAATTGGGATATTGTTCTGTACATGCTGTTAGACACTGCAGTGACAAGAAGAATCTTAGCCAACATTGGCTGTGAGCCAATACATACCTTCCTGGAACAAAGTGCGGGATAATTAAAGCACAGACACTGAAGGAGTGAGACAGAGAGCACACAGGATCAGCCATCAGGAAAGTGCTAAAGCGTGTGTTCCTCTGCACTATGAGGCTAATATCTAGTTTCAGAATTTTGCAAATATGCTTCTCATCAGGTGACATTTTTCTCCTCGTTCTAGCTATTGTAATAATAACTGTGATGTTTGTTAATCATTTACTAGGTGCCAAGCACTGTGCGAAGTGCTAGGGTAGATGCAAGACAATCAGATCCATCCCAGTCCCTGCCCCACATGGGGCTCACCATCTGGGGAGGGGGGAGAAGAAGATAATCCCCATTTTGCAGATAAAGAACCTGAGGCACAGAGAAGTTAAGAGACTTATCCATGTGACTGGTGGAACCAGGATTAGAACTCGGGTCTCCTGACACCTAGGCCCCTGCTCTTTCCACTAGATCACACAGGTTCCCCAAGCAGTTTAGTCAATCAATCATTAGAATTTAATGATTGCTTTCTGTATGCAGAGCACTGTACTAAGCACTTGGAAAAGTACAATACAGTAGAGTTGGTAGGGAGGATTCCTCCTCACAAGGTGCTTACAGTCTAAAAGGGGAGACAGACATTAAAATAAATTACAGATAGGGGAAATAGGAGAGTATAAGTATATGTACATAAGTGCTGTGGGGCTGGGGTGTGTATCAAAGTCCTTGCAGGGCACACAGCCAAGTGTATAGAAGATGCAGAGGGAAAGCTGGGTAGGAAAAATTAATTTGTTAAAGAATTTGGACTCAGAGCCCAGAAGCACCTCCCAGTTGCCAGCCGAAGAACAAGTGAGAGGTGCGGGGGAGCACAACATGAGAAGTAGCACGGCCTAGTGGAAAGAACACAGTCTTGGGAATCAGAGGACCTGGATTCTAATCTTGGCTCTGCTGCTTGTATGCTGTGTGACCTGGAGCAAGTCATTTAACTTCTCTGTGCCTCAGTTACCTCATCTGTAAAATGAGGATTAAGATTGTGAGCCCCACTTGGGACATGGACTGTATCCAACCTGATTAGCTGGCATGTACCCCAGCCCTTAGTTCGGTGCCTAGCATATAGTAAGCATTTAACAAATATCATTTTTAAAAAATGGGCTGCTTCCCCCCATTTACAGGATTATGTGGAATGGAGGAGGGTGGTATCCAGTTACCAAATTAGAACAAAAGGGCAGAAAAAGCACACTCCCACTTGGCTCCCAACTCCCATTCATCTATCCCATTTAAATAGCAGGGCCACTCAAATGGGGCCATCCAGCAGATTTGGTAAGTGGAAATAGAAGGCACCTGGTGCCTTAATACAGTGCCTAAGCATTTAGTACAGTGCTCTGCACTCAGGAAGCACTCAATACAATCGCCTGACTGACCTGGCCTTCTGATCCTGCCACGTCCAAGGTCAGCTTGGTCCTTCTCCTGCACCTCACCATATCACTGGGGTTTGCCTCGGATCATTTTCTGTAAGCTTCTCTTCAGACTGTAAGGTCTGTGTGGTCGGGGAACGCGTCTACCAACTCTGCTGTACTGTACTCTCCCAAGTGCTTTAGTACACTGTTCTGCACCCAGGAAGCTCTCAATAAGTATTCATTCATTCAATAGTATTTATTGAGCGCTTACTATGTGCAGAGCACTGTACTAAGCGCTTGGGATGAACAAGTCGGCAACAGATAGAGACAGTCCCTGCCGTTTGACGGGCTTACAGTCTAATCAGGGGAGACGGACAGACAAGAACAATGGCACTAAACAGCGTCAAGGGGAAGAACATCTCATAAAAACAATGGCAACTAAATAGAATCAAGGCGATGTACAATTCATTAACAAAATAAATAGGGTAACGAAAATATATACAGTTGAGCGGACGAGTACAGTGCTGTGGGGATGGGAAGGGAGAGGTGGAGGAGCAGAAGGAAAAGGGGAAAATGAGGCTTTAGCTGCGGAGACGTAAAGGGGGGATGGCAGAGGGAGTAGTACCGTTGATTGATTTTCCTTCACTTTTTAAAAATGTTTTTTTCAGCACATTATCAAGTGAGCATGCTGTTCCCCTGTGGGCACTGAAAATCTTGACCCAGGAATTTGCCGCTATCACAAATGGAACAATGCGTACAGAAAGGGATCGTAGAAAGTTCCTGCCCCATCCAGTGAAATCTGCCCATTTTTTACTCTTTTTTTCTTTTTAATGGTATTTGTTAAAATTACATTTCCTTCAGCCTGCTGACTTCCACATGGTTTCTCAGCATTCCTTCCAATTTTGTGGAAATCAAACACTCTTCAGTCTTTAGAGCACTTAAATCACTTGCAGGGTGACACTGTCCCGGCACCAGTCAACAGAATTCATCCACAAGAACAATTTCTGGTGTTGCAGAAACTACGGAAAAAGGTTAAACTCCAGATTGCTGGGGTGTTTATTATGATTCACTCACCTTCCCTTACAGAACCCAGGGCACACGTTCTGATAGTACGAGGTCAGAACTCAAATAATGTCCGGCAGTCAGACGTAGAGTTACAGCAGGGAGAGTGTGTTTACATATACCTGCGGCCTACATTACACCAGGTAAACTCAGAATCAGCCTCGTGTGTTTCACATCACAGGCCTCATTGCCGTGGAGGTGGCATTTCAAGATCATTTGAGTACTACATTCCAAAAGAATCTGGTGTTTCAAAAAAAGTTAAAAGTTGGCCTAGGGTCACCCAATGACATTGTGAGGATTGTTAATGTAGCCACTCGGCGAAAAAGCTGCCAGGAAAGCATAAAGAATGAGTTGTTCTCCTTCGGCCCTAGCCTCTGCTGATTTACAACCACTTTGTGTTTGATGTTGGACAGGATAATTTCATCAGTCTCCAGCCCTTGTGATCATGTCCCAAAATGACTACTCAGGTGAAGCCCTAGCTGAAGATTGCTTGTCACCTGTAGGAAGTAGCTGTCTGCTCTGAGTAGGTCTTTACTCATAAATGGAATCATCTGTTATTCACTGAGCTTTACTTCATGGCCTAGATGCAGCAGCGGAGGGTAGTGTGTAAACACCTCACTAGGAAAATACATAGGGACAAAAGAGTTGTCTTGTCCTCTCTATTCCTTTCTTTTTTTGTATATATGGCATCTGTTAAGTACTTACTAGGTGCCAGGCACTGTACTAAGCCCCAGAGAAGATACAATTACTCATTTTGGATGTAGTCCTTGTCCCACATGGGACTCAAAGTCTTAGCCCCTATTTTATAGATGAGGTAACTGAGGCAAAGAGAAGTGAAGTGATTTGCCCAAGGTCACACAGCAGACAAGTGGTAGAGTTGGAATTAGAACCCAGGTCCTTCTGGCATCCAGGCCTGTGCTCTCTTCACTAGGCCATGCTGCTTCTCTACTGTTTACATTGAGGCAGCATCAGAACCTGCTTCAAAGTAATTTCAATCAATCCAGTGGTATTTATCGGGAACTTACCGTGTCCAGAGCACTGAAAGCACTTGGGAGAGTAAAATGCAACCAAGTTGGTAGAAGTGTTTTCACGAAGCGGTTACAGTCTCGAGCAGGAGGAAGACATTAAAATGATTCACAAATATGTATATGTGCTGAGGGTGGGATGAATAAAGGTTACAAATCCAAATGCAAGGATGACACAGAAGGGAGAGGGAGTAGGGGAAATGAAGGTTTAGTTGGGGAAGCCCTCCTGGAGGAGATGTGATTTCAATACGGCTTTGAAAGTGAGAATGGTGGGTCTGTCGAGTGGGAGGGAGGACATGGGTGAGGGGCGAGGCAGTTGAGATCGGGGCACAGTGATTAGGTTGACATTAGAGTTAAGCGAGCGGGTTAGGTAATAGTAGGAGATCAGTGAGGTAGGAATGGGCAAATTGATTGAGTGCTTTAAAGACAATAGTTTCTGTTTGTTGCGGAGCTGGATGGGCAACCACTGAAGGTCCTTGAGGAGCGTGGAGACATGGACTGAAGGGGTTTTTTAGAAAAATGATCCAGGCAGCAGAGGAAAGTGTGGACTGGGATGGGGAGAGACAGTAGGCAGGGAAGTCACCGAGGAGGGAGATGCAGTAGTCAAGGAGGGATGGCATAAGTACTTGGATCAATGCCGTAGCGGTTTGGATCGAGAGGTAAGGGTGGAATTTAGTGATGCTGTGAAGGTCGAATTGAAAGAATTTGGTGAGGAGACTGAATAAGTGAATGATAATATTATAAAATAATAATAATATGACTAACATTTTGGAAGGTTACAGCAGAACAACTGTAGAAGTAGTGTGGTCTCATAGAAAGGGCACAGACCTGGGAATCAGACGACCTGGGTTCTAATCCCGGCCCCACCACTTGTCTCCTGGGTGATTATGGGCAAGTCACATGACTTCTCTGTGCCTCAGTTTCCTCATCTGTCAAACGGGGATGTTCAGTAGAAGGCAAAGACCAAGATGATACCAGTAGTATCACAGAAGTGGGGACAATCAGTGTCAGCACCCAGAAAATACCATTGATTGAGAACACACCCGGGCAATCCATTTTGAGCAAAGTGGCACAATAGATGGTTGTTCCTGATTTTCTACCAGAGGAGATAGTTGTTCCTAAATAGCTCCTGTTCAGTTTGCACGATGTGAAGCCCAAGCAGGAAGCGATAGGGTTTTTAAAAGGAACCAGTTCAATTTTCCTGAGTAATCAAACTTGGACAGTACTTTTTTAGATGTCCAGTAGCAGCCAAGCATAGCAGCTTGTCCTGAAGGGCTGCTACTCATAAAATAATGTTTTTAAAGGCACACAAAGTGAAGCTGATCAAAGGAAGAAAAGCAAGGATTTGTAATTGTAACATGAATAGCTCTAAATCTGTTGCTCATTTTACTAAAGCCCATTTTCTGTAAGTCCTTGTGGTCATCTTTCACTGGATAGGCCAAATTCTAGTGCAGTTTTTCCTCTGGCTGAAATAGAAGCATATGCATGGGCTAGCGAATAAAGCATGGGTTTGGGAGTCAAAAAGACCTGGGTTCTAATCCCGGCCCTGCCCATTTTCTGTTGTGTGACCTTGAGCAAGTCACTAACTTATCCTTGCCTCGGTTACCTCATCTATCAAACAGGGATTAAGACTGTGAACCCCATGTGGGACAAGGACTGTGTCCCACCTGATTTGTGTGTATCTATCCCAGCATTTAGTAAAGTGCTTGGCACATAGTAGGCACTTAACAAATACCATAAAAAGAAAAAAAAAACCTCTCACCCACCCCCCAAGAGTGGTTCATTAAATGGTAATTGCTCATGCTTTTCCTCCACTTTGTGAACAGCTTCAGGGTTCCCTGATTTCCCAATCTGCATTTCCCAGGTGAGTCCAAGGCCAACCTTGTCGATGTCTCCAAATGTCAGGATGAATTCCTCTAGTGTAGCAGATCATGTAATAAGACTCCCTCCAAAAAGGCATTATGAAGACGCCCTAGTTAATCCCCTCCTGGGTCTTTGGTTTCTCTTTACCAAAAAAAAGGAAGTCACTCTAAATGTAGAAAAACCTGTGTGACCTTATTGGCCCCCTAAGGGGCTAAACTTACTATCTGGGCAAAGCCAGGCTTTGGATACTGTCCTGAGTGATTCATATTCATAGCCTCAGAAAAACGGTCCTGGAATTTAAAAGTTCCTGTAAAGAATTGGCTTGCTTTTCAATAACTGACATCCTTTTTACCATGTTTTGCTTTCAGCTTATTTGTTGGATCTTCAAAGAAATAAACTCCACTAGATTGTACTTCAGTTAATGGTATTTATCGAGGGCTTACTGTGTGGAGAGCACTGTACTATGCTTTTGGGAGAGTACAATAAAACAGACTAGTTTAGAAGACAGGTTCCCTGCTCACAGTTACTTGAGGGCAGGGATAATAATAATAATGATAATAATCTTAAGTGATTACTATGTACTAAGAACTGGGTAGATACAAGGAATTCAGGCCAGACAAAGTCCCTGCCCCAAACAGGGCTCATAATTTAAGTTCAGGGAGAACAGATCATTGAATCCCCATTTTACCTATGAGGAAACTGAGGTGCAGAGAGTTAAGTGACTTGCCCAGAGTTACACAGCAGGGAACTAACAGAACTGGGATTAGGGCTCAGGTCTTCTGATTCCCAGGCCCAATGGTCTTTCCATTAGACCATACTATTTCTCTGTACCTTGGAACTTGTTTTCCTTTCCCAAATTCTTAGTACAGTGTTCAGCACACAGTAAGCCTGAAATAAATACTGGGGTTTTTTTGTGGTATTTGTTAAGCTCTTACCATGTACCAGGCTCTTTATTAAGCGCTGGGTAGAAACAACCTATTATTATCTATCCCAGAGTTTAGAGCAATGCCTGGTACATGGTAAGAGTTTAACAAATACCATTAAAAAAAAAGCTAATAAGATTGGACAGTCTATGTCCCACATGGGGCTCACAGTCTTAATCTCCACTACAGATAACTGAGGCACAGAGAAGTGAAGTGACTTACCCAAGGTCCCATAGAAGAGAAGCAGGTAGAGTTGGGATGAGAACCCAGATCCTTCTGACTCCCAGACGTGTGTTCTATCCTCTAGGCGACACTGCTATCAATCTAAAGTATAGTAGGATCAAGACTGTAAGCTCCTCATGGGCAGAGAACGCGCCTCCCAACTCTGTTATATTGCACTCTCCCAAGTGCTTAGTACAGTGCTCTGCACAGAGTAAGTGCTCAATAAATATGATTGATTGATTAATAGTCCTGTCCTTTGTGTGACCTTGGGCAAGCCACTGAACTTCCCTGTGCCTCAGTTACCTAATCTGTAAAATGGGGATGAAGACTATGAGCCCCACGTGGGGCAACCTGATTACCTTGTATCTACCTCAATGCTTGGAACAGTGCTTGGAACATAGTAAGCACTTAGCAAATATCATTATTATCATTACCATTATTATTATTAATTCTGTGAGCCCAAAGCTTCATTTGTTTGCTTACAAGAAAGGCAGTCGACAGTCTGCTTTAGGGACTTTTCAGTTCACTTACTCAATATTACATAGTATTCCCATACTCTATGGAACATAGTAAGCACTTCACAAATACCAACATTATTATTATTATTATTATTATTATTAATAATGTGGCTTCTCATATTCAAAGTTTCTAAGGGACTGGGTTATCTCACTTTCTTTCCAACACAATACCAGCTACCATGTCTGACCGCTAATAGTCCCATGGCATTTTTGTAAAAATAGATATTTGCTCTAATGACCTTGACCAAATTTTACCATTTCTCCACAGCTGTCCACTAACTGGCAAAATCCCTCACAAAGAGTGGTGTCTCAATTCACAGGTGAAGTATATAGGGAAGCCCAGGAAGTTGGAAGGTAGACTGTAAGCTTGTTATGGGCAGGGTATGTGTCTATTATGTTGTTGTATTGTACTCTCCCAAGCATTTAATACAGTGCTCTGCACAGAGTAAGTCCTCAATAAATATGATTGATTGGTTGATTAATAGGGAAAAGTGTTTAACCAAAGAACATGCACCAGTGGCAACCAGGTCTGAGTTCACTAGCATCTGTTCAGGTAGGCTCTTTTTCCACTGCTGTCCACTTTTCATGATCTCTTTCGCCCAACTGAAGCAAACCAATAACGTTCACATTGGCATCCACTCTAGAACACCGCTGCCCTTCATTTTCCAAGTTGACACCACTGATGGTAAAGCTTCCCTGTGTTCATTCCTCAATATATATTGAACACCTACTAAAGTGCTTGGGCGAAGGCTTGGATGAGTATAGTAAAACTGAGATCCAGTCCCTCCTCTCAAAGAGCTTACAGTGGTACTACTCACTGGTTCTAACCTTCTCACTGTGCCTCCATCTCACCTGTCCCTCCGTCAACCCATGGCCCGCATTCTACCTCTGGCCTGGAACTCCCTCCCTGCTCAAATCCGCCAATCACTCTTCCCCGCTTCGAAGCCCTACTAAAGGCTCACCCCCTACAAAAGGCCTTCGCAAACTAAGGCCCCCTTTTCCTCAACTCCCCCTCCCTTCCACGTCACCTCGACTCTCTCCCTTTGCTCTTCCCTCCCCTCCCTGCACGTACATATGTATATATGCATTCATCTATAGTTCTATTTATTTATATTGATGCCTGTTTACTTGTTTTGATGTCTGTCTTCCCCCTTCTAGATTGTAAACCCGGTGGGGGCAGGATTGTCTGTCTTTATGGCTGAATCGTACTTTCCGAGAGCTTAGTACAGTGCTCTGCACACAGTAAGCGTTCAGTAAATACTATTGAATGAATGTAATGGCAGAGACAGACAGCTCTCCTGTAGACCGTAAGCTCCTTGTGAGCAGGGGACATGTCTACCAAATCGGTCATATTTGTACTCTCCCAAGCACATAGTCTCAGTCAATCGTATTGATTGAGTGCTTACAGTATGCAGAGACCTATACTAATCACTTGGGAGGGTACAATATAATAAGAAACAGACACATTCCCTGCCCACAATAACTCACAGTCTAGAGGGGTGACAGACATTTATATAAATAAATAAATCACTTTTATTGCCATTGTTCTTGTCTGCCTGTCTCCCCCGATTAGACTGTAAGTCCGTCAAAGGGCAGGGACTGTCTCTATCTGTTGCCGATTTGTACATTCCAAGCGCTTAGTATAGTGTTCTGCACATAGTAAGCGCTCAATAAATACTATTGAATGAATGAATGAAAGTGCTGTGGGGCTGAAAGCAGAGATGAATAAAGGGAGTAAGCCAGGGTTATGCAGAAAGGCGTGGAAGAAGAGGAATGGAAGGTTTGCCTTCAATAAGGCTTTGAAGTGGGTTGGGGCGGGCGGGGGGAACGGGGGGGGGATTGTTGGATATGAAGCAGGAGAGCCTTCCAGGTCAGCAACAAGATGTGGTCAAGAGGTTGGCGGCAAGTTAGACGAGATCAAGATGCAGTGAGAAAGTTAGCATTAGAGGAACTAAGTGTGTGGGCTCAGTTGTAGTAGGAGAGTAGCGAGGTGAAGTAGGAGGGGGCAAGGTGATTGAGTGCTTTAAAACCAATGGTGAGGTGTTTCTATTTGATGTGGAGGTGCTTGGGCAACCACTGAAGGTTCTTGAGGAGAGGTGAAACAAAGTCTGAATGTTTTTAAAAAAATTGGCAGCAGAGTGAAGTATGGACTGGAGTGGGGAGAGACATGAGACTGGAAGGTCAGCAAGGAGGCTGATACAGTAATCAAGGTGGGAGAGGATAAATTCTTGGATTAGCATGGTAATTAACGTAGTACAGTGCTCTACACACAGTAAACGCTCAATGAATATGAATGATTGATTTATTGTCATCATGCTCTGGGAGTAGGAGGAATGAATCTGTTTATTGTTATGTTGCACTCTCCCAAGCGCTTAGTACAGTGCTTTGCACACAGTAAGTGCTCAATAAATACAATTGAATGAATGAATGAATGAGGAATAACATAGATACAAATGGAAATAGCAGGGTAAGAAATTGGGGAGAGTGATGTCAGAAGAGATCACTGTAGCACCCAGTGATCGCACGTCACTCTTTGCAGTCTGCAAGACTGGCCTCTCTTGGTCTATCGTGTATTTGTTGTGCCTTGTACTCTTTCTGCTTTGGTCTTCATCTCACAATCCTGTCAATGCTTCTGCTCAGAAAGAGTCACTTCTTAATTGCAGTGGTTCATGTTGGACAGTCTGGTTTGGGGGTTTAAGACCTTCTGCTGAACCCACATTCTGCCAGATTCCTCAGTCCTTTCCCTGGTGAACATATTGGCTCCCAAACCCGAAATTCTTAACCTACATGTAGCCTGCTCAGCACAACTATGAAGACAACATGCTCCTCAGTTATTTGAGGTTATTTGCCTTTCAGCAGGGAAAAGCAAAAAAAAAAAATTGCTTTTACTCCCCGCATGCTGAGTAGTAGTCGCCCGTTGGTTCATCATGACGTTTCAGTCAGCCATTACAGAGGGAAGAAGATCATTCCCCTCTGTTTAAGGAAGTTAAAAATTGCCTTGTGAATTAGTTTTGTGAGTGCTAGAAAGCAAAGTATTCCCAAGCTGAGAGGTGTCATGTTGAGCTGAAGGCAAATTTTTATGATCAAATGAAAAAATACAATCCTGGGAAAAGGCTTTATTATCAACGTAGTGATGACTGACTCCCATTTATAATGGTTCAAGCAGGCACCATTGTAATGAAGGTTTTCCTTTAATAAGGTTTTTCCCTCTTTAGCTGAGTCATGTGGCACAAAGAGGGAAGGAAGAAGAAAAAGCCTTTTGGCATCTGGGCCATCTGTCTTTTTCTGAACACAGAGGAACTGTAGTAACTGATGTCTGGGAAGAAACTCATCAATCAATCAATCAATCAAAATTGGTAAATAAATAGTATTTATTGAGTGCTTGCTATGTGCAGAGCACTGAACTAAGCGCTTGGGAGAGTAAAATACAACAGAATTAGCACATTCCCTGCCCATAATGTGTTTACAGTCTAAAGGGAGAGACAAATACTTCAGAAAGTACATTACAATCGTGCCGATGAGGAGTTTACGATCTACAGGGAGAGACCTTAAAATGAATTACAGGTAGATGAAAGAGTAAAGGAAAAGGGTATGTACATATCAAAGTGAGTGAGTAGCAAAGTGCTTAGGTATGCAAAACCCTGTGTGGGGTGAGATTGTCTCTCTTTATTTCTGAATTGTACTTTCCAAGTGCTTAGTACAGTGCTATGCACACAGTAAGCCCTCAATAAATAGGATTGAAATGAATACGCAGAGGGAAGGGTGAATAGGAGAAATGAGGCCTTAGGGAAAGCCTCTTGGAGGAGATGGGATTTTAATACGTCTTTGAAGGTGGGGAGTGTAGTGGTCTGTCCTATATGAAGGGGGAGGGGGGACATGGGCAAGGGGTTGGCAGTGAGATAGACAATATTGAGGTAGAGGAAGTTGGCATTAGAGAAGCGAAGTGTGCGGGCTGGGTTGTAGTAGGAAGTCAGTGAGGTTAGATAGGAGGGGATGAGCTGATCTAGTGCTTTAAAGCCAACGGTAAGGCCTTTATATCTGATGCAGAAGTGGATGGAAAGCCATTGGAGTTGTTTGCAGAGTGGTGAGAGGTGAACCGAACTGTCCTCCTCTGAGTTGCCGTCTACAGAGTGACTGTAAGCCTGGTGTGGGTAGGGATTGCCACTCGTTATTGCTGAATTGTACTTTCCAAGTGCTTAGTACAGTGCTCTGCACACAGTAAGCGCTCAATAAATACGATTGAATGAATGAATGCTTGAGGCCAGTCAGTTACTCCCTCCTTCATCATTGAGGGAGCCCCGTGATCTCTCTGGACTCTGGCACTGCTTTTCCTAACTTTCCAATTGGAAGACTTATTCCCTGAAGGAGCATTGTCTTGTGAAAATGCCTCAGTGTGACGGTTAACCTCAAATGCCTTTCGAAGACTTAGGAAGCAAATGTCTCTTAATGAAAGCCAAACTTATAGGTTCCAATGAAATCAGATCCTGTTTAAAAAGTATTATTTTCATAACCCAAATGCAGGAGAGGAAGTTGTTTTGATGGTCCTAAATACTGCTCCACCCATATTTGACAAAAAGGAGATGCACATGAGAATCTTCTACATTTCTGCCTTGACAAAGTCCCATTGTTTTCTCATTATTATTTGGGTTTATGGGTTTTAAATTAAAGGGAAGCTCTTCCGTAGGGAGGAGAATTTTTGTTTTAAGGCACTTAACTAGCGGCTATGTTCATGGACTCACTGGCTAGTGCTTGTTCGGGGAGCGTTTGGAACAGAAATATATATATTTGTGAATGTATGAACAGCTTAGCCACTGCAACGTCACATATGTCATATGTGTTAATATAGCTCCTTGAGGGCAGTGAGTGTGTCTCCCAGCCCAACTGTATTGTGCTCTCCCTGTAAATTCATTATGGGCAGGGAACGTGTCTGCTAATTTTGTTGTATTTACTCTCCCAAGCGCTTAGTACAGTGCGCTGTACGTAGTAAGTCCTCAGTAAATGAATAAATGAGTTCAGTGCTCTGCAAACAATAAGCATTCAATAAATACCACTGATTGATACAGAATCTACGGTGCTTGGCACATAGTAAGTGCTTAAAAAATGCCATCATTATGATGGAAGCACATGTGACCTCTATGAAAGTGCCTCGAGCTGGACTTCTTTGCTGCACTGACTATTCCTTAGATCCATCTTGGGGGCTCTGCCTGGCCCCTGAAAAAGTCTTCTCTTTGCTTCTTCAACGGGACAAAAAATTAAAAATTAAAAAGCAGCATTTCGCTCACTCATAATCAGCCACTTCCAGGCTCACAGATGAGTCAGTCATCCAGTCAGCAGTATTTATTGAGCACTTATTGGGTGCAGAACACTGTAATGAATACTGGAGGTTGCCGTATTCCTAGTCCTCACTCACTGGGATAGGGTCTCCATCATTCAGTAATGGTAGTAATATTGATTAATTGCTTACTGTGTGCAGTGCACTGTACTAAGCACTGGGAGAGAATACACAGGTAAGAATTAGACAGGGACCCTGTCCCCCTTGAGGGGGCTCAGCATTGTACATTCCAAGCACTTAGTACAGTGCTCTGCACAAAGTAAGCGCTCAATAAATATGATTGAATGAATGATCCAATCCGGGAGGAGAGAACTGATACAAGTTCGAAGAGAAAACAACTGTCAAGGCATGACAGCAGGGAAGACAGCAACCATAACTGTGGCATTTATTAAGTACCTACAGCAGCATATGTGGGTTGGGGTTAGATAGGTTGTACACAGTCCCTTTTCCACAAGAGGCTCAGATTATAATAATGATAATGAGAATAATAATAAAAAAGGTATGTGTCAGGTACTTACTGTGTGCCTAGTACTGTTCTAAGTGCTGGGGTTGATACAGGTTATCAAGTTGGACACAGTCCCTATCCAATATCTCCATTTTTCAGATGAGGTAACTGAGGCCCAGAGAGGTTAAGTGACTTGCCCAAGGTCACACAGCAGATAAGTGGAGGAGCATTTACTCAGATATGCAGAACACATTGCTAAGCAGTCGGGAGACATTTATCAAAGAAATGCACCCCTTTGTCCTATAATGTGAGGTGGTGTTTTTGCCAAATTCCACATTAGGGAAACACTCATCTAATTCTAGTCACCGTTTCTGGCCCACACGCATATATCAACTTTCTTCTCACATTGGGTTGTGCTGTATTTGTGTTGAGGTGAGTTGGATGACTTTTCCCTAATTATACTGTCATGTCCTACCCAAAACACATAGCTGAAGCATACTTTCTAGCAGAACTGGTGTGCAGGAATTGATAGTCATAACAATAATAATTGTGGTATTTGTTAAAATACTAGATGCTTTCAAAGTAATTAAACAAACTAGATAGCAGTAACTGAGGGAAATGGGGGATTAGTTTTCAATCCTTGATTGCAAGATATTGCCATTCTTAATGTTATCCAAAGAAAGTCAGCCTTTCCAAAAAGACTTGGAAAAAAAATATTTTTTATGGCATTTGTTAAGCAATTACTATTTACCTGGCACTCTTCTAAGTGCTGGGGTAGATAAAAGCTAATTGGGTTGAACATAGACCATGTCCCACATGGGGCTCACGGTGTTGGTCCCCATTTTGTAGATCAAGCAATCAATCAATTATATTTACCATCTGCACAGCATTGTGCTGTACAGTATTATGCAGATGAGGTAACTGAGGCACAGAGAAGTTAAGTGACTTGCCCAAGGTCACACAGCAGACAACCCTAGAACCCAGATCCTTCTGACTCCCAGGCCAGTGCTCTATCCACTATTCAATGCTGCTTCTCTTTTCAAAAATAGCCTTCCTGTAGTGAGGCAGAACAGTCATCCTCATCTCCATTGATGTCACCATTCCAGGATTGGTTTAGGGGACAGAATTCTAGACCACAATCTTCTGGCTACATGTAGGCAGACTCCAACATTGCATCTGCTTTTGGAACTATGAAAGTGTTTCCATTTCTTTGGAGTTTCATGAACACATCAATAGATGCATCCTTGTATCCTTGTTCCTCTCTCCTTCCTTCCCTCCCTCCCTTCTCTTTTAGAAAAAGCAAATTAAATGCAAAAACGTTCCCTTCCATTAATCAAGTTACATTTACAATTTTTAAAATGTAACAGTCCAAGCTAAGGTCACTGGAATTAGTTCGTCTCGCTTTGAACCCATTCTATAAAGAGCACTACCCTGCAGTCCTTGGAAGAATTTGAATATGCAGCTACTTGGGAAAGGGTTAAGCTACAGCTTGTGGTTTTTTAGGTTGTAAGTGATATTTCTTTCCTTAGCTCTGGACCAGAGCCTTAAATAACCCCACCATGACCCTCTGGAATTCGTATTTTAAGAAGGACCTTGCCACTTAGTGGTGTATTGCTTGCACACATTTCTTTGCAAATGGTACAAATGGGACATTTTACATTTCATGCAGAACAATTTGGGAGAGAATTTAAATCAAACAATTACCTTCAGAAAATGTGCCTGCCTTGGGAAGAATTCTTTTTGATGTATTTTATCTGAAAGTTTTGAATAAATTAAGTTTTTAAATGTCAAAATAAAATCATTCTGTTCCCAAGAGAGAATGTTCACCGTGGAATCAAGCAATCCAGGTGATTGTGTTTTTCCCAAAGTAGATTTTCTTCTTTAAAAAATTTTGTTTAACCCGAGGCAAATTAGCAGATGGCAAAGATCTAAAAGAAATCAAATAACGGGCTCGAAGGAACAGTAACCAGTAACAGTAAACAGTATAACGGAACGTGTCTGTTATATTGTTATTGTACTCTTCCAAGTGCTTGGTAGAGTGCTCTACACACAGTAAGTGCTCAGTAAATTCAATTGATTAATCCACACAGACTCTCTTTTAGTTACAACATGGACTAGTGGAAAGAGCAAGGGCCAGAGAGTCAGAGGACCTAGTTTCTAATCTTGGTTCTGCCAACTGTTTGCTGTGTGACCCTGTGACCCTGGGTCACCTAACTTCTTTGTGCCTCAGTCTCCTCACCTACAAAATGGGGATTCAATGCCTGTTCTCCCTCCAAGTTAAACTGTGAGAACCATGTGGGATGAGGACTGTGTCCAACATGATAAACTTGTATCTACCCCAGCACATAGAACAGTACTCTGCACCTAGTAAGCACATAACGGATACCATAATAATAGCTATAAGAATATTACCTCTATTTAGGCTTTGAAGAAAATTTTGTTGGTGCTCACCTTCTAAATTGGAGAGAACGGGTATTGAGTCCCCATTTTTGCAAATGAGGAAAATGAGGCACAGAGAAGTGCAGGGACTTGCCCAAGGTCACATAGCCGACAAGCGGCTGAAGCACGGATTTGAATTTGCATCCTATGACTCCCAGGTCTGTGCCCTTTCCACTGGGCTGTGCTGTTCTATTCTCTGGCTAAAAACCTCCAGGGAAGCGGATTTCACGGCAACCATCAATAAATGATTATATCTAAGTGACATTTGTTAAGCACTTACTATATGCCAGTCACTGCTGTAAGTACTGGGGCAGATACAAGATAATCAGGTTGGGCACAGTCCCTGTCCTACATGGGACTCACACTCTTAATCCCCATTTTACAGATGAGGGCACTGAGGCACATAGAAGTTAAGTGACTTGCCCAAGGTCACACAGCAGACAAGAGGCAGAGCTGGGATTAGAACTGAAGCTCTTCTGACTCCCAGCGTGGCTCAGTGGAAAGAGCCCGGGCTTGGGAGTCAGAGGTCATGGGTTCGAATCCCAGCTCTGCCACTTGTCAGCTGTGTGACTGTGGGCAAGTCACAACTTCTCTGTGCCTCAGTTACCCCCATCTGTAAAAGGGGGATGGAGATTGTGAGCCTCATGTGGGACAACCTGATTACCTTGTATACCCCAGCGCTTAGAACAGTGCTCTGCACATAGTAAGCGCTTAACAAATACCAACATTATTTCGAGAAGCAGCGTGGCTCAGTGAGAAGCAGCGTGGCTCAGTGGAAAGAGCACGGGCTTTGGAGTCAGGGCTCATGAGTTCGAATCCCAGCTCTGCCACTTGTCGGCTGCGTGACTGTGGGCAAGTCACTTAACTTCTCTGGGCCTCAGTTCCCTCATCTGTAAAATGGGGATTAAGACTGTGAGCCCCACGTGGGACAACCTGATTCCCCTATGTCTACCCCAGCGCTTAGAACGGTGCTCGGCACATAGTAAGCGCTTAACAAATACCAACATTATTATTATTATTAAGCCATGCTATTTTATAGTGTCTTCAATGGGTGTTGAGAACACCTAGTGAGTGTATGCAGTAGAATTACCGTAGAAGTTGTGAGTCTTTTAGTGCTTCATCTACTTAGAATAAAGAGGGTTTGAGTTTTTATTTGCGGTACAGATAGTTTGTGTTTCTAATCCTGCAAATTCAACTGTATATATTTTCATTACCCTATTTATTTTGTTAATGAAATGTACATCGCCTTGATTCTATTTAGTTGTCATTGTTTTTACGAGATGTTCTTCCCCTTGACTCTATTTATTGCCATTGTTCTCGTCTGTCCGTCTCCCCCGATTAGACTGTGAGCCCGTCAAAGGGCAGGGACCGTCTCTATCTGTTGCCGACTTGTTCATTCCAAGCGCTTAGTACAGTGCTCTGCCCATAGTAAGCACTCCATAAATACTATTGAATGAATGAATGAACTAGCACATAGTGGTGTCAATCTATAAATGAACAGAAAAAAAGCATAACAATGTAATGGAAGCTACGAAAGACTGGTTCTAACACTAATAATAATAATAATAACTGTGGCATTTGTTATGTGCTTACTATGTGCCAGGCACTAAGTGCTGGGGTGGACACAAGCAAATTAGGTTGAATGCAGACCCTGTCCCACAGAGGACTCACAATCTTAATCCCCATTTTACAGATGAAGTAACTGAGGCACTGAGAAGTTAAGTGACTTGCCCAAGGTCACACAGCAGACACGTGGCAGAACTGGGATTAGAACCCAGATCCTTCTGACTCCCTGGCTGGTGCTCTTCCCACTAGGCCATGCTGCTTCTCCAAGTGGGTCTGCCAAGTTAATTCCCTGACCACAAAGAGCATACCTTCTCATGGGAGAGACATGCATTTACAGAGTATTTCCAAAACAATATTTACAACATAGTAACCAAAACCAATAATTGAATATACAGTTGTATCAACATATTTTTGTATATGTGTGTCTGTGCTGAGGCTGAGTGTGGTTAGATAACTAAGATTGATTGATGGTGATTAGATTGATAGGTTTACATGATGTGAGGCACTGAAAATTGTTCAGGGAAACTTGGTGGGAGGAGGAGGAGGGATTTCACAAGGGTTTTGAATATGGGAGAGGGGTGGCCTGAGGGATATAGAGTGGGAGGGAGTTCTAAGATAGGGAACAGCCTGAGCAAGGGGATGGAGGCATGAGAGTCAAGAGTGAGATACAGCTAGTTTGGCTTGGGAGGAATGAAGAGAGCGGGTGGAGGAGTGCAGGGAATAGATTTTTATATTAATAATAATGTTGGTATCTGTTAAGCACTTACTATGTGCAAAGCACTGGGGTAGATACAGGGTAATCAGGTTGTCCCACATGAGGCTCACAGTTAATCCCCATTTTACAGATGAGGTGACTGAGGCACCGAGAAGTCGTGACTTGCCCACAGTCACACAGCTGACAAGTGGCAGAGCTGGGATTCGAACCCATGACCTCTGACTCCAAAGCCCGGGCTCTTTCCACTAAGCTACGCTGCTTTTTATGTAAGGTGGCTTGAAAAGGTTATTATTAATAATAAAAATGTTGGTATTTGTTAAGCGCTTTCCTATGTGCCAAGCAGTGTTCTAAGTGCTGGGGTAGATACAAAGTAACCTGGTTGTCCCATGTGCGGCTCACAGTCTTCATCCCCATTTCACAGGTGAGGTAACTGAGGCACAGAGAAGTTAAGTGACTTGCCCAAGGTCACACAGCTGACAAGTGGCAGAGCAGGGATTAGAAGCCATGACCTCTCACTCCCAAGCCCGTGCTCTTTCCATTAAGCCATGCTGCTTCTCAAATCTTGAGAGATTTGAAGCCGAGTTCTTTTGACTTTAAACTTGTCTGTATGCAAGTGGGTTGATTCAGAAACAGTCTGCTTCCTTGAGTCTTTCCCAACAAACGTAAAACATCTTTTCGAAAAACAAAAAAGGAAAGGTTTAGCTTTGAAGAAATAATTTTCAAAATCTTAGTGTTGATTGCAAATACAGGGTTTGAAGTAGAATCCCGTGTCTCATTTGTATCCTGATGTACTAAGCAGCGTAACTGAGTGCGAAAGGGTAAAATCAATCAAATGAAGCACAAAAAATTCAGGATATGCCATTCTTATTTTCTTGCCTACAAACACATCTAGTATATTTTGTGTCACAGAGTGATTATATAGATATGTATTATATGATGCAGAAATCAAAAAAATTCTGAAGTTGCAGAATCAGATTCTTGCTTCTCATTACCTAGCAAACATTTACTATCACAACTGTGACCATTATAGCAGGTACCTCTGGACCAAAAGTTATAATATGCCCAGGGATACAATCAATCAGTGATATTTATTGAGTAATCTACTGAACCCTGGGCACCATACTAAGTTCCTAGGAGAGAGGACCACAATAGAAAGCAACATCTTTCTTATCTTCAAGGAGCTTTCATTTTCCTGGGGGAGATGGGCAAAAGCTATTTATGGACAGTGAAAACCTGAGGGAGAATTTTACTAAGCACAGGGGTGGACATAGGTCAGACACAATCTCTGTCCCACACGGGGCTCACAGTCTAAGGAAGAGGGAGACCAGGTATTGAATCCCCATTTTACAGATGAGGAAAATAAGGCCCAGAGAAGTGAAGTGCCTTGCCCAAGGTCACACAGCAGACAGGTGGCAGAACCAGGATTAGAACCCAGGTCCTCGGACTATCAGGTCTGTGTTCTTTTCTCAGGCCACAGTAAAGGTCCACAAACAGAGTGAGTTGGGGTCTTGCGTCAAGTCCTTGAGGAGACTTCACTATGTTGACGATGCTTGTGGTGAAGGTTTAGTGCCATCAGCTTTCTTGGTAGCTTAGTTATTGAAGGTGGAGATTTGTCAATTTACACTTTTAAGACCCAAATAACAATGCTATTAAGCCTCTCAAAGTCTCCCTGAGGATGTAGCTACTGGATGATTTTATGCCCATTTTTTCAGTTGGGCAATCAAACAGGTAAGTGGCTTTTTAACAGATTTTTGCAGTGATCCATCAGCAGAGCTTAGAACCCTGGACCTCTGACCCCGGGGATACCACAAGCCTCCCCAAAGATTCTGGGGTCATGAGAAGCAGTGTAGCCTTATGGATTGATCATGGGCCTGGGAGATAGAAAGTCATGAGTTCTGGGTCTGCCACTTGTCTGCTGTGTGACCTGGGGCAACTCACTTAACTTCTCTGTGCCTCAGTTACCTCATCTATAAAATGGGGAGTGAGACCGTGAGCCCTACGTGGGACAAGGACTGTGACCCAATCTGTTGTATCCACCCAGCACTTAGTACAGTGCCTGGTACATAGTAAGTGTTTAACAAATACCGTAATTATTATTATTGTTCATTCATTCAGTAGTATTTATTGAGCACTTACTATGTGCAGAGCACTGTACTAAGTGCTTGGAATGTATTGTTTAGCCAATACCATTAAAAAAAAGGACCTAAGAATATATTACTACTAATTATAGTAATACTTGTGGCATTTCATAAGTGCTTGCTATGTCTAGCACTGTGCTCAGAACTGAAGTAGTTATAAAATAATAAGATCACAGTCTCTGGCACAATCTAAGAGGTGGAACTGAGACACAGAGAGGTTAAGTAACTTGCCCAGGGTCACCCAGCAGTTTGAGGGAAAGCGACAATTAGAAGCCAGGAAAAAGGACTAGGAACTAGAGTCAAAAAGAGAGGGAATCAATCAATCAGCCACATTTACTAAATGCCTACTGTGTGCAGAACACTATGCTAAGTACTTGGGAGACTCCAGTAGTTACAAATACAAAATCCTTGCTCTCAGGAAGCTTACCTTCTAGCGGAGGGTTAGGCATACAGTAATTATTGGTGGGAAGAAAACGGGGATGGAAAGATGATATGGGGGTGACTAAATGTGAAGCCATTTTTATGGTGAAAGGAGCAGTGTCTGAGAGAAAGACGGAAGAACAAGGAACAAAGAACTGATGAGAGTAATTTAGAACTAGCCTGGGTTTGAGAAGACACCAGGAAACTTGTTTATGAAAATAAAATAAGATCCATAAATCTTTTCAGATGGTAAACCCAGAAAAAATTGCATTCTTGCCATCCTGGGACTGAGATGGTTTAAAACCGAGATCGTTTTGGCCGAAGCATCTCCAGTTTTAGATTAAAATGTAATAATTGCCCGTTCAGACTTGTAATTCTGACATTTATGACGATAAGAGCTTCAACAGCGTTTCTTCAAATTTGGCTTCATTTTTATTCTTTGGGGAGGAGTAGGCTAGCCAAGATCGGGCTTTATAGCTTCGGCTACCTTTGGGTTTCCTTAGAAAGAATTTGGAATCCTTTCTTAGAGTGAGAATGAGTTATATTTGTGATTTGAAAATAGTGAAAAAAAAAGTTATTCGGTGGTCTCAAATGAATTTTTTTTTTTAATTACTTTGAACTCAGGTCAGTCGAGAAACTTTCACCTCAGAAGGGTTTTTTTTGAAAGCAGTGTTAAGAAACTAATTTGAACTTCTTTCTATTCATGAATTATTTTCTGTGGACAAGGAAAAGAATGAAAACCAGCTTTCCGCTTGAACTCTTGCTGAAATATATATTTTCCGTTAATACATCATGTTGACTAATATGGGGGGAACTTACCCTCTTATGAGTCAAAAAGTCACCGGTGAATTTTAAAAGCCCTAAATTATATTATATTTAATTGCTCGCTGGGAATATCGGGGCATCAATCTGTGGAGTGAAGGAGGAAAATATTTCAACGCTGCTGTATTCTCCCTTTGTCTGGGTGTATTTAAGTTCGGAGTCTGAAGCTTCTTGCCGTTTCCTCATCTACTCTGCTCCGTGACAGAAAGAAGGGAAAGAGAATGCCGAAATCATCTGACAGTAAATAGACCAGGCACTTGTATAGTCTTGGCCCGAGTCATTGTCTTCATTGTGAACAGTGTCAGAGCCGTCACATTTGGTGGCCACCACAGGGTGCATGCAAATAGAGGAGAGAGAGAGAGAATGGAAGGGAGAAACAGGAGAAATAGAAGTTAGAGGGAGAGAGAGAATTGGAAGTTAGAGGGAGAGAGACTTGGCAGGCAGAGAAAGAGAGATGGAAGGGGGAGACAGAGGGAGAGAGGGAGAAAGATGGAAGGGAGAGACACAGAGAGAGAGAGAGAGAAAGAGAGATGGAAGGAGACAGAAAGAGAGAGAGAGAAATGGGAGAGAGAGACAGAGGGAGGGAGATGGAGAGAGAGTGTTTTGCAGCCACCACCTGCACATCTCAGATTGTTGGCAGGTACATTGCGATGGACCAAAACAGAATAATTACTAGAGATGGAGTTGGCAAGCACAGCCTAGAGGAGACACATTCAATTGCACATGAGTATGGTAGGTGAACTATAAAAAAAAAGGAGGGGGGGAAGAAAGAGAATCTCCCGTTAAATATCGGACAGCTGGCGATTCCGGTGCTTCCATTTTGTATTCTGCAGAATAGGAAGGATTGTCGGGTGATGTCTGCAATAATCGTTTTTGGATTATTGACTTAGTGGGGTAACTATTGGGCGAGAGCACAAACTCTTGGTGGGATTAGCAGTACTTCCTGAAACAGTTGGGCAAAAATGGCAGGAATCGTAACCCATAGAGCCCAGTAGCGTGTGGTCAATATGAAAAGCTGTGTTTTTTAAAATGCCCCTTTAATAATGTGGTAGCCACAGTGAAGGCCAGGGTGACCGCTGTCCAGCTTTATACCGAACCATCCTCTTTTGGGAAGCAGCGTGGCTTAGCGGAAAGAGCAGGGGCCTGGGAGTCAGAGGATGTGGGTACTAATCCTGGTTCTGCCGCTTAAGCTGTGCAAGTTTGAGCAAGTCGCTTAACTTCTCTGAGCCTCAGTTACTTCATCTATAAAATGGGGATTAAGACTGTGAGCCCCATCTGGGATAGGGATGGTATCAACCTTATTAGCTTATATGTAGCCCAGCGCTTAGTACAGTGCTTGACACATAGTTAATGCTTCACAAAAACCATTAATTAATTAGAATTAATTTTGAGTTGTCTTCTCTCCTGTCCATTTCTGACGTGAAACAAGATGCTGAGCATTCAGTAAGTATCACTGCCAGTATTCCTCCTAAATAGAGTATGGTGTGTGGCAATATAAATCAATCAATCGTATTCATTGAGCACTTACTATGTGCAGAGCACTGTACTAAGCGCTTAAGAGCCCGGGCTTGGGAGTCAGAGGTCATGGGTTTGAATCCCGGCTCTGCCACTTGTCAGCTGTGTGACTGTGGGCAGGTCACTTCACTTCTCTGTGCCTCAGTTACATCTGTAAAATGTAAAATGGGGATTAAGACTGGGAGCCTCATGTGGGACAATCTGATTACCCTGTATCTGCCCCAGCGCTTAGAACAGTGTTCTGCACATAGTAAGTGTTTAACAAATACCAACATTGTTATTTTTATTACAATACAACAGAATTAGCAGACAGATCCCTGGCCCATAATGAGACAAGCTTACAAGTTTCAATAAGTTTATTTATGAGCTTATGATCAAATAATAAATCTTTAAAATCTTGCTTACCTAAAACCCATCCAAGACACTTTAGGGGTCTTTGTTGTATCGAAGAAAAATCATACTCAACCAATAGAATTTGGTTGAAGGAACATGGTAAAAAAAACCCAAAACGTCTGGAGCCCAGTGGCACGTAGGAAGTGTGGGTGCTAATAAAATGGACTTTTAGCTTAGCGGCATCACATGTGCAAACTGTGAAAGATGATTTTCTGAGGAGATCAGGGTGCCACGTACTTCACATGTTGGATACTGTGTTCAGATCCATTGCGATCTGGGACCTGCAATTCCAAACAAAGTGGAATGGGTGATTTAGTCCCTTTCAGAATTAGTCAAGGAGTGAATTTTGTTTCCTGATGGCAGATATGGGACCCATAGAAAAGTCAGACTGACTACTCAAAGGGCCCTTTCAATTTTTAATTTAACAGGGTGAGGCTTAGAGACCCAATATGCATGGAGACCCGCAGTTATCTCTGAGCATCAGCCACCCTGGTTAGTGGGAGCACATCTTGGTTGAAAGCTGTCCCGTTGATGCTATTTCTCTAGCCTTAGCGTACATGGGTGGCTCAATGACAAGATACCTGATAAACCTCAGCACAGAATGAGGAAAGAGACTTTTCGACGTTGAATGGATCCTTCGCCTTGGTGGTGTCAGGTTCAACATGACAGATTGTTTTCTTTTTCTGGAAGAGAGTTAGACAAAAGAAGCAGCTTTTGTTTCCTATCACTTGACTAGATGAAAGTCTTCTCCTCTGGACCCCAAAGAAACAGGAGAAGCCCTTTTGTGGGTGGAAACAGCCAGCACTGCCATGTTGCCACTTCTGTGATTTATGGAAATCTAAAAGAAGTAAGCAGCAGCGAATCTGCTAAGATTGACTAGAAAATGGCTCTTTCCAAGAGGACTGCCGTTGCAAATTTATTTTTATTTCCCTATTGTAATAGATCCAGGCAAAGAAATTGAGCCAGTGGTTTACTTCAGTAGAGGGCAAAGCCAGGCCAACAATGCAAGAGTTTAATTTCCAAGGTGCTCTCTGCAGGAAAAAACTGAAAGTAGTGTGGTCTAGTGGAAAGAGCATGGGCCTAGGAGTCAGAGGATCTGGATTCTAATTCTGACTCCGCCACTTGCCTGCTGTGTGACCTTGGTCAAGTCACTTAAATTCCCCCATGTCCCTTTCTTCATCTGTGAAATGGGAATTTAATACCTGTCCTCCCTTCTGCTTACATTATGAGTCCCATGTGGGATGGAGACTGTGTAAGACATGGTCAATCAATCAATCATATTTATTGAGCACTTACTGTATGCAGAGCACTGTACTAAGTGCTTGGGAGAGTATAATGTAGCAATATACCAGACACATTCCCTGCCCACAAAGAGCTTACAGTCTAGGTTATCCTGTGTCTACCCCAGCGATTAGTACAGTTCTTGGCACAAAGTAAGCATTTAACAAATACATCATTATCATTAACTATTAGGGTTGGGACCAATTTAAAATAGCCTGGAGATCACTGGTATGATAAGCTAATAATTAAGGTGGAGAGCCTTAGAAAGTGGTAAGGAGTCTTTGCTGGATGACATGTGAGTACTAATCAATCAATCAATGGCATTTATTGAGTGTGTACCTTGTACAGAGCACTGTATTAAGTGCTTGGGAGAGTTCAGTAGCCTTGGGAGACCTGATCCCTGCCCACAGGAGCTAACAGTGCTCAGAACCCTGTGTATCTCAGGAAGTTTCTTTGTAAATTTCTAATCCGTGGTTAGAGCATAGCCTGTATATCTGGTAGGCGTTTGGATCTGGCTTAGTTTTCCTCTCTTCGCTTCTGGCTCCTCCTCGGTTGCCCTCACTCTGCACTCTAACCTCACTGAGCTTCGGCCAGGTGGCCTCCAGCCCCAGAGGAGGGCCCGGGGCCAAGGGGACCAAGCCGGGGGACACCATCAACCACGGGGAGGAGGGGCTGCCTCAGGTGCCGCCTTGAAGAAGCGATTTTATTGGTGACTGACTCTGTTAGCTCTATGAGATGATTGTTTACCTAGAAGCATGGTGTTTGGGTACACATCTCTGTGGTACAGAGCCCACCTTTGTGAATCAAATAAATGTGCAAGGGACAAACCAGGCAGAAAAAGGTAATCATTTCACTCCTGAACTGCTAGGTCTTCCTCAGAGCCCATCCTGTCTTCTCTGTTTTCAGAGTGTTTCTTTCTATTGGCAGCCCCTAATTTGAGATTTTTCTATCCTTCAGTACTCCCTCTTTACTCTCCCTCCCTCTCCCCTTTCTCCATCCCTTCTCTATCCCTCTTCCTTTTTTCCTTCTTCCTTCTCTCTGTCCTCCCTTCCTTCCTCGCTGTCTCTCTTTGGGCCCCTCTGCCTCCCACTTCCCTTCCTTCTCCCTCTACCTCCTCTCCTCCCCTGCCATGACTCCAGGCAGAGGTCAGAGTTAAGATAGGATGTCATCGAGGTGAGAGGGAACAGCTCAGAAAGTGGTCTTCTCACACAGCAGCTGCTAATTGAATGGACTCCGATTGATTCATTCCCAGGCTGCTCTAGAGTCTTGAACAAATCAGGAAATGCACACAGGGATGCAGGTTTATGTCCAAGGGTTAAAAAAACAACAACCTGTCAACTTGACTTTAACCTGCTTTGTTTACAGTACCAATTTGTAGCGAATTCCCTTTGTGTTCATTGAAAAATGTGACTGTGGAACTTGTAGCCTTTGAGAAAAGTTTCCACTGAGTATTGTTTTTGTCCCTCACTCGTTCATCCACTATGGATTGGCGATATGATGAGGGAAAAGTTACTGTTGAGAACTTTAATTGTCTGTTAAATGTACGTAGAGAATTGTGTTCTGCAAAACGTCCTGCTGACTACTTTCCGTTAGTTTTATTCAACACTATTCAACATGAGAAGCAGGGTTGCCTAGTGGAAAGAGCACAGGCCTAGCAATCAAAGGACCTGGGTTTTAATCTGGCTCTACCACTTGTTTTCTTTGTGATCTTGGATGAGTCTTAGCTTCTCTGTGTCTCAGTTATCTCATCTGTTAAATAGGGTTTTAGGCTGTGAGCCCCACGTGTGACGTAGACTGTGTCTAACCTGATTAGCTTGTATCTACCCCCTTGCTAAGCAAAGTGCCCAGCACATAGTAAACGCCTAACAAATGCCATTGAAAATTAGAAAAAATATCACTAACCACACCTTTTTCATAGGGCTAATTGCCCTAGCACCTAAGCACTTCCAGCCATCTTATTTAGTTGCATGCAAAAAACATAAATACTCTTCTGAGCACTTTTCAGAAGGACAGACAGTAATATAGAGATTGAAGAAGGCCCTGGACAGCTGGAATTAGTGCTTTCATAGCGACCATTTGCACTACGTGTTATGGGTAGAATGTTGATAGTGAAGGAGGAATAATAATGTTGGTATTTGTTAAGCGCTTACTATGTGCCGAGCACTGTTCTAAGCGCTGGGGTAGACACAGGGGAATCAGGTTGTCCCACGTGGGGGTCACAGTCTTAATCCCCATTTTACAGATGAGGTAACTGAGGCACCGAGAAGTTAAGTGACTTGCCCAAAGTCACACAGCTGACAAGTGGTAGAGCCGGGGTTCGAACCCATGACCTCTGACTCCAAAGCCCATGCTCTTTCCAGTGAGCCACGCGAATCCCCAAGTGTTGTTCCTAGATACAATGCCATACGGTGTTGGAAGAAATGGTTGTGCACAAGTTTTCCTTAATGTGGGGATTTTCAAGAGTACAACCTTCACATTCTCAGAGCATTAAGTGCCTAATGAGCTAGAAAAAGAATGGATTAAACGGCTATCGTTCCCTGTCCATAATGAGCTTACAGTCTAGAGGGGTTAGCTCAACCATCGGATTCATCCTTGCCCACCTTTCTCTGTTGGAGATTTCAATTTCCTCTCTGTGGGATATTTGCAAAGATAGGAATCTAAATATTGAAAGGTTTCCCATTCAAAATCTCTGGCAACTATAGAATTTTTTAGAAACTAATAATCATGGGCAGTGAGAATCAGCTAATGGAATTCATTTTTATTAAAACATTTCCAGTGATCAAGTCACTGGTGCGTTTTAATTCGATGATGGGGTAATGCCCATTCCTCAAAACTTCAGCTCAGTAAAATGATCACTGATTAAGCGAGCTTGGTTGCACACACTTTTTTTTCCATATACAATGGTAGTTATGTATATGTTAAAGGTATTCCTTATTTGAGAGGAGAGTCGAGAAAATGGTGTGCGGAACTGCCCGAGTCACTGAGAACATGGTGTTCCAGTCACTTAACCTTTCCCAAATGAATTGATGTTAATTCAGTTTAAAAAGTCCAAGGTCACTCAGTGTTTCGACATGTACATCGGCATGCATAGTACGAAATATTTCTACTGAGAGTGGGATCAATTAATGGTATTTAATAGTGTTTACTGCATGCTGAGCAAAATACTAAGCACCTGCTAGAGTTTGACAGAGTAGGTAGAAATGATCCCTGCCTTCGTCGAGCTTACAATCAAGAGGGGTGCTACAGATAATAGATAATGAGATATGGATAATAGATACAGATAATAGATAAACAGATAAATAAACAGATAATAGATACAGATAACGAGAAGCAGCGTGGCTCAGTGGAAAGAGCCCGGGCTTTGGAGTCAGAGGTCATGGGTTCGAATCCCAGCTCTGCCACTTGTCAGCCTTGTGACTGTGGGCAAGTCACTTAACTTCTCTGTGCCTCAGTTACCTCATCTGTAAAATGGGGATTAAGACTGTGAGCCCCACGTGGGACAACCTGATTCCCCTGTGTCTACCTCAGCGCTTAGAACAGTGCTCTGCACATAGTAAGCGCTTAACAAATGCCAACATTATTAACATTATTAATAACATAAATTGCAAGCAGGAGGAAGCAATAGATATGTACATAAGTGTTGTAGGGCGAACAGATGTAAGTTCATAGGTTATGCAGAAGGGAGGGAAAATAGAGTGGGGAAAGGAGAGGGTAGGCAGGGAGGCTTCCTGGAGGAGATGGTTCCTTCCCTGGCTCCTATTTCTCCGGCTGCTGCTTGCGGTTTCCCTTGCTGCCATTTGGCTTCTCCTTCTTGGCTGCTGCACCCTCCCCTGCCTCCCATTGCCTGGTCTTCTTCTATCCTATGGGACCCCAGAGGCTTTGCAATTCATGGG
The DNA here is from genome assembly GCF_004115215.2 of Ornithorhynchus anatinus. Lineage (NCBI taxonomy): Eukaryota > Metazoa > Chordata > Mammalia > Monotremata > Ornithorhynchidae > Ornithorhynchus > Ornithorhynchus anatinus. The sequence goes on along the minus strand of NC_041735.1, from coordinate 59,671,785 downwards.
ATGAAATCTCAAAACCCATCTCACATAATGCGGGATGTCCGGTCACATTACCCTCCATCCCGATTGATGAAATCAAAGAGGCTGAGCCAAATTCTGCAGCTTGATAGAAAACTATACAACTTGGGAAGCTATATTCACCCTTTCCAAACATGTGGCTTGATAGAAAACTATGCAACCTGGGAAGCGATATACACCCTTTCAGACATGAGGTCACCAGTCAATAAGGAACTGTTTCATTGCACCTGTTAGTATCTCTGAGCCTGAGAGAATGAGTGATCCCCTTGGATCCTTGGGTAGGATCCCAAGGTGCTGTGCGTACAGTCAAAGATTAAGGTTGGCACCAGGAGAACTGTCTTGTCTTACGCTGTCGAGTCGTCTCCAAACCATAGAGACTCCATGGACACATAATAATGTTGGTATTTGTTAAGCGCTTACTATGTGCAGAGCACTGTTCTAAGCGCTGGGGGAGATACAGAGTAATCAGGTTATCCCGTGTGGGGCTCCCAGTCTTAATCCCCATTTTACAGATGAGGTAACTGAGGCACAGAGAAATAAAGTGACTTGCCCACAGTCACACAGCTGACAAGTGGCAGAGCCGGGATTTGAACCCATGACCTCTGACTCCCAAGCCTGGGCTCTTTCCACTGAGCCACGCTGCCCAGAATGCCCCACACTCCATCTACAATAGTTACGGTAGTGGATCCGTAGAGTTTTCTTGGTAAAAATACAGAACTGGTTTACCACTGCCTTCTTCTGCACAGTAAACTTGTGTATCCTCCCTCGACTCTCTCCCTTGCCGCTGCTGCCCGGCACAGGTGAGTTTTGACTTGTAGCAGATGGCCTGCCACTTGCTAGCCACTGCCCAAACTTAGAAATGGAATAGGTATGTCTCTGCTTGACTCTCCCTCCCATAGTCAAGAAAGGTAGAGTGCTGGAAATTTTCCAGGTGTCACCCTGAGAGAGGCTTTTCCCCCTACTTGACAGTTTTCCTAAGTGGGTGGCAGTCGATCGTTGTCACTGTCTTTCCAGCTCACGGAAATGGTTAGGGCATCTGACACTCACCGGTGATCAGACTGTCCCCACTAATATTCATTACTCTCCTTCTGAATCCTTCAAAATAGCCTCCTTTCATTAAAATTGTGTCATCCTCCTTTTCCATATATTGTATACTTTGATTTGAATGGGATTATTTAAGGATCCATGGAAATCGGGTAATACTTCCCTTTTTTTAAAAAAAAAATGAGAGACCGGGCTTCCAATGTCAATGGAGTATAAAGCCAAAGAAAGTGAGTACTGGAAAAGTTCTTCCCCTTGGCTTATGTACTTTCCCATCAAAGTAATTGAGGCATAAGACAGAAATTTAAAGGCAAGGAATTCATTCATTCATTCAATCATACTTATTGAGCGCTTACTGTGTGCAGAACACCGTACTAAGTGCTTGGAAAGTACAATTCAGCAATAGAGACAAACCCTGCCCACATCTGGCTTACAGTCTAGAAGAGATGACAATAGTCAATAGTCTGTATTACTGTTCCAATATCTTGGAATTCCCAGAGCTTTACAAGCCATCCGAGGGGCGCTTTGGAGCAATCGATCAATCGGTTGTATTTATTGAGTGCACACTGTGTACAAAACACTGTACTAAGTGCTTGGGAGACTACAATACAAAAGAGTTGGTAATAATAATTATGCTATTAAGCGCTTACTATGTGCCAAGCACTGTAGACACAGGCAGAGCTCAGGCACCTTGCAGACACTAAGCAGTTGATTTAGGAATCCAAGAGACTTTTCGCTGTACTAGCACATCTGTTTTGGCTGCAGAAAAAATGTGCATAATGATCTTTCTGTTCACCACACAGATTCCTATTTTATTAGGTACCAAGAGCACCTACAACCATAGGAAAAAAACAAAGTTATCAGCATGCCTAAAGGGTTGCTAGTTTCCATAAAAGTAATAAAACCAACGTTCAGCAACTGAGAAAACCAAAGTTTTTTCTGACCTTTCTTTCAATAATTCGCTCTCTTGCTTTTATCTCTCTTTTTCAATTCCTTCTGGTCCCTTAAAAGCAGATTCCAGTAGGGAGTGTAGAAGGTGGTGAATAGTTTCTCACAGCTGAATTTAAAGGAGCAAAGAGCTGAATTATCCCATACTTTAAGGGCATGTAATAATAATGACGATGATAGTGGTGTTTACCGAGCACTTATTGAGTGCAACTACTGGGTTGAGTAGTGGAATAGATTCATTCATTCCACCGTATTTATTAAGCACTTACTGTATTCAGAGCACTGCATTAAGCGCTTGGGAAAGTCCAATAAAACAGTACAAGGTAATCGTATAGGACACAGGAAGGGAGAAAAGGTATTATCATTCTTATTTAACAGATGAGGAAACTAAGGCACAAAGAAATTAAGCAACTTGCCCACGGTCACACAGTAGGCCAAGTGGGGGAATTGAGGCTAAACTCCAGGTTGCTTGATTCCCGGTCCCTGCCTCTTTCCACGAGGCCACACTCTGTCCTATTTATAACTTTGGAGTGGGGGGCTTTGCAAGAGGCGTACAGCTTTGGAAGCTTGAATTTGAGAGGGATTTGTATGTGTTGACCACATATTTGGCCCCATCACTTCCCAGAATCTGGACTCACCTCACTCAGCTCATTGGGAATTATGGAAGCTTGTCTAGGGAGCAATTCCAATCAGTCAATCAATCATATTTATTGAGCACTTAGAATGTGCAGAGCACTGTACTAAATGCTTGAGAAAGTGCAGTGCAATAGAATTAGTATATGTGTTCTCTGCCCATAACAAGTTTACAGAGGGGGAGACAGACATTCATATGAAAAAATAAATGATTTAAGATATAGAATTTAAAGATATTTACCTAAGTGCTGTACATAAGTTCTTCAAGGAAAGGACCATCTAGCTTTGTCTCCCCTGCTCACCTCTGTGATATTGTTTTACTGAACTATCTTCCTGCACCACCCCTTGCCTGAATTCAGTGGTGGCCCAACTGATGTCTGGTTTTGATCTTTCTGGAGTAATTCCTAATGGCAGCATGGGCGCCTGGTATGAACGACTGCCCATGGTAGTGGCAATTCGCCGGTGGGTTCTCCGGGGTCCTCTGGTCCATTCTCTTCACTCCCTCCTTTCGCTCTCCAGAAAAATGCTTTCTTCTATATTTGTCTATTATATCACCCTGTTATCACCCTGTTCGAGAGCAGGAAGAATACCTTTTTTGTTGAATTCAGTAAAGCTCTTAGCACAGCATTACAGCATGAATAATATTTGGATCATTCCAGGTTCTTGGGACATAGTGGGAGAACACTCTGAGGGAGTGTGAAAACCGTAAGGAGATTAGCCAGAGAAGACAAATTTGCCAAAAGAGCAGTTAATAGAGAGCCTTGAAGCCAACAGTAAGGAGCTTTTATTTTAAGGGATTGGCATGAAAGAGCCATTAGACAATTTTTGAGAAGGGGAGTGATAACGTGAACAGACGAGCCTTCCAATCAATTCATTCATTCAGTCATGTTTATTGAGCACTTACTGTGTGCAGAGCATTGTACTAAGCTCTTGGGAGAGTACAGTACATCACTAAACAGACACATTCATTGCCCACATCGAGCTTACAGTCTATTGAGTGCTTATTCCGTGCAGAGTATCAGTGGCATCAATGAATCATATTTATTGAGCACTTACTGTGTTCAGGGCACTGTACTAAGCACTTGAGAGAGTGCAGTACAAAAATGTAACAGAGTTGATAGGTACATTCCTACCCACAAGAGCTTGTAGTCTAGAGGGGAAGAAGTCATTAGGGGGAGAATGGTACTAAGAGCTTAGGAGAGCATATAATAAATTTAGTAGACTCAGTCCCTGCCCTCAAGAGGTTCATGCAGCCGAATGAAGGAAAAATCGAAGAGAAGAGAGCAACTGAGGACAGAAAGTCCAACCAAGAAGTTGAGGTAGTAATCCAGCAGAGAGGTGACCAGACATTAGAGCAGGCTGGTGGGTGTAAGGGAGGAGAAGAAATGTTTCTGTGAAATTGTTTTGACAGAAAAACATTGTTGTGCAAAATTACTCCAGGTTCCTCATGGTGAGAATGGTTGAGATCCATGATGACACGTCTAGGAAAAGTTTAGTAGGGAAGATGAAAACCTATATGGGGCCATATTGGGCCCTTAAGATTTTGGTTTCACTGTGAGAAGAAGGGGGTGAGCTAATAATAATGATGGTATTTATTAAGCGCTTACTATGTGCCAGGTACTGGGGTGTGTACAACCAAATTAAGTTGCACACAGTCCCTGTCCCATGAGGGGCTCACAGTCTCAATCCCCATTTTACAGATGAGGTAACTGAGGCCCAGAGTAGTGAGTGACTCATCCAAGGTCACACAGCAGACTAGTGGCAGAGTCAGAATTAGAATTCATGACCTTCTGACTCCCAGGCCCATGCTCTATCCAGTGTGCCATGAGCTCTGACCCAGGCTTGGGTGTGGGGCTCAGTGCCCCTCTTTCGGTGGGGAGTGGAGCAGGGGTTTTTCCCTTTCCACGGACGGGGTGATCCTGGGTTGCTCAGAGCCTATCCTGGGGATTGAGGCTGTCCAGGTCATTCCCAGGGTGAGCACATTGTCTTCTCCTCTTGATCTACGAGGCCTCGGATTAGAGTGGCAGAATTCTTTTGAGGGGCGGAAATTTATATGATTAGTAAGCTTTTTAATTTATGATCTTCCAATTGGGCCTTAGAAAATATATGGACACAGTGAGCTAAGTAAATGATTAGTCGGCTTCTCTGTCTCACCTCAGGAGCACATGATACAAAACACTTTTTTGCTTTTATTTATTTTAATAAGAGTGGCCAGAGGAAAAAAAATAAAGTGGAACTCAGTAAAAGAGAGAGAGAGAGAGAGAGAGAGAACTAAGGGTAAAAATCATAGTGAAAAAATTTGTCTACAATAGAATTATTGTCACCAATCTCCAGTAACATTGTCCATTCTTTTGCGGAGCAGAAGGTGGGGTGCAGGTCTTTGGGTGTTCAGTCAATCCGTTGTAGAGCATCTACTGTGTGCAGAGCACTTGGGAGAGCACAATAGAGTTAGAAGACGGGATCTGATCTCGCCCTCAAGGAGTTTACAACCTAGCAGAATTTATAGTCTAGCACTCAAGTACTTAATGTCATGAACAGAGGATATAGAATCCTTTTTCCCTGTTTATATAATAATCATTTTATTGTTGTTAAAAATACTATATGCTTAGGGCCCTGGGTCAGTGAGGATATAAGCTGCCTGCTAACTATGAAACCAGTCTCCCCCACCCAGCCCCTCAGCCACTGCTGATCAGAGTGGGCCTGGCCTGCACCCATCTCTACCCACCCACTCAGTCGATCGGTGCCATCTATCAAGTACCTACTGAGTTCCAGACATTACCAAACTGAGGAGACAACGACAAAAGCAAGACACACCTTTCTTGTCCTCCAGTAGCTCACAGTCTACGGGGGTAGACAGAAATTCTGTGTAGATAGTGAAAGCCAGAGGATGTGCCAGGATAAAGCAGGAAGCTGCACAGACCTATCCCGATGAAACTGCCAAATCACTAAGTAAAGTACATATATGTCTGTCTCCCCCTCTAGATTATAAACTCCTTCAGAACGGGGATCACGTCTACTAAACTTGTTGCATGCTTCCAAGGGCTTAGCACAGCGTACTGCACAGAATGGGCACTTTTTTGGTTGTTTTTAAGTGCTTGTTTTGTTCCAGGTACCGTTCTAAGCACCGGGGTAGATAAAAGTTAATAGGGTTGGACACAGTCCTTGTCCCACATGGGGCTCACGGTCTTAATCCTAATTCCCATTTTACAGATGAGGTAACTGAGGCCCAGAGAAGTTGAGTGACTTGCCCAAGGTCACACAGCAGATAAGTGGCAGAGCCAGAACCCAAGTCCTCTGACTCCCAGGCCTGTGTTCTTTCCACTAGACCTCTCTGCTTCTCACTTCTATTTTTATGCTTTTCTAAACTAGTATATTGATTAGAATAGGAAATATTAAAGATCCAAAGTGTTCAATCTATGAGGGGATACAGAACTTAAGAAATTTTGTTGATTGATATAGATAAGTATATAAATAAATTAAAGCATGCGTATAAACATGAATAGTCACTCATCCCTACACCCTCCCTCAGGCCTGCCCAGAAGCAGAATTCCTAGATTTGGCACTTCCCTGGGTCAGTCTAAGTTGGCCCTTTACTGTCCCAGACTCATTTGAGCTCAACAAAGCTTGACCGAGCCCGCTGGAGCCAGATAAAACTACCTTAACCTAGATCATGATAACAGTTCCAGCCCACCAATGAGAACAGGCCTTCTGTGGATCATTGTTTTCCCATCAACCAAAGGAAAAAAAGATTCCAGGCTTAAATGATGGAGTCTGTTGGTCAGTCAATCGTATTTATTGAGTACTTACTGTGTGCAGAGCACTGTACCACGCGCTTGGGAGAGTACAGTTTAACAATAGTAATAATAATGTTGGTATTTGTTAAGCGCTTACTATGTGCCGAGCACTGTTCTAAGCGCTGGGGGAGATACAAGGTAATTAGGTTGTCCCACATGAGGCTCACAGTCTTAATCCCCATTTTACAGATGGGGTAACAGAGGCGTCGAGAAGTGGTGACTTGCCCAAAATCACACAGCTGACAAGTGGCGGAGCCGGGATTAGAACCCATGGCCTCTGACTCCTAAGCCCGTGCTCTTTCCACTGAGCCATGCTGCTTCTCTGAGCCATGCTGTAGACACATTTCCTGTCCACAGCGAGCTTACAGTCTAGAGGGGGAACCTTAGACAAGCCTCAGTGCTGAGTCTCAGCATGGCTCAGTGGAAAGAGCCCTGGCTTGGGAGTCAGAGGTCATGGGTTTGAATCCCGGCTCTGTCACTTGTCAGCTCTGTGACTGTGGGCAAGTCACTTCACTTCTCTGGGCCTCAGTTACCTCAACTGTAAAATGGGGATGAAGACTGTGAGCCTCACATGGGACAACCTGATTACCCTGTATCTATCCCAGTGCTTAGAACAGTGCTCTGCACATAGTAAGCGCTTAAATACCCGTCAATGGACAGGGATTGTCTCTATCTGTTGCTGAATTGTACATTCCAGCGCTTAGTACAGTGCTCTTGATTCTATTTCGATTAGACTGTAAGCCCGTCGATTAGACTGTAAGGCTGTCAATGGGCAGGGATTGTCTCTATCTGTTACCGAACTGTACATTCCAAGCGCTTAGTACAGTGCCCTGCACATAGTAAGCGCTCAATAAATACTATTGAATGAATGAATGAAAGAAGGAGAACCTACCTGGAGGAATTGGTTAATGTGCCCATGGCTTGCCCAGCTTTTTCGTGCTTTCTCATCCCTGCTGGTCATGCCCCTTCCCCCGCTTCATCCCTACCCCCAATCCTGGGGCGAAGAGTGACACGAGGGTGTAGGCCGGCAGGGGTGCAACAAAGGGCAGAGAGCACGTAAGTACTGTTTACATGCAGAACGCAGTTATTTAGGGCTAAAATGACACAGCACGGTGGCATTACTGTATCATAGTGGTATAGCCTACGGTGGTTACATGGTATACATGGTTTCTCTCTGACCTCCCTTCCTCCTCTCTCGCCCCGCTCCGGTCTATTCTTCACTCCGCTGCCCGGCTCATCTTCCTGCAGAAACGATCTGGGCAGGTCACTCCCCTTCTTAAACAACTCCAGTGGTTGCCTATCGACCTCCGCTCCAAACAAAAACTCCTCACTCTAGGCTTCAAGGCTCTCCATCACCTTGCCCCTTCCTACCTCTCCTCCCTTCTCTCTTTCTACCGCCCACCCCGCACGCTCCGCTCCTCTGCCGCCCACCTCCTCGCCGTCCCTCGGTCTCGCCCGTCCCGCCGTCGACCCCTGGGTCACGTCCTCCCGCGGTCCTGGAACGCTTTCCCTCCTCACCTCCGCCAAACTGATTCTCTTTCCCTCTTCAAAACCTTACTTAAAAATCACCTCCTCCAAGAGGCCTTCCCAGACTGAGCTCCTCTTCTCCCTCTACTCCCTCTGCCACCCCCCCTTTACCTCTCCGCAGCTAAACCCTCTTTTTCCCCTTTTCCCTCTGCTCCTCCACCTCTCCCTTCCCATCCCCACGGCACTGTACTCGTCCGCTCAACTGTATATATTTTCGTTACCCTATTTATTTTGTTAATGAATTGTACATCGCCTTGATTCTATTTAGTTGCCATCGGTTTTTACGAGATGTTCTTCCCCTTGACGCTGTTTAGTGCCATCGTTCTCGTCTGTCCGTCTCCCCCGATTAGACTGTAAGCCCGTCAAACGGCAGGGACTGTCTCTATCTGTTGCCGACTTGTTCATCCCAAGCGCTTAGTACAGTGCTCTGCACATAGTAAGCGCTCAATAAATACTATTGAATGAATGAATATTTGACATTATTATTGTCGTCGTTATTATTATTATGGCATTTGTTAAGCATTTACTGGGTGTCAAACACCGTTCCAAGTGCTGGAGCACTATGGCGTAGTGGATAGAGCACAGGCCTGGGAGTCAGAAGGTCATGGGTTCTAATCCCAGCTCTGCTGGTTGTCTGCTGTGTGAACTTGGGCAAGTCACTTTGCTTCTCTAGGCCTCAGTTACCTCATGTGCAAAATGGGGATTGAGATTGTGAGGCCTATATGGGGCAGGGGCTGTGCCCAACCTGATTTGCTTGTATCTGCCCCAGCGTTTAGAAAAATACCTGGCACATAGTAAGCACTTAACAAATACCATGATGCTGATGATGATTTCAAGCCCAAATTAGTCAGCTTTTTTGATTTTTGTTTTCTTAGGGTTCCTGCTGGGAGCTGTCCACCTTGAGAAACACCTGGGTGATTCTCCAATCCGTAACTTTCAGCACTGATGGCTGCATCCTAGCAGGCAGAATAGGGATGAGAACCCAGGTCTCTTGGTTCCCAGAAGGTGTTCTTCCCCCCTCTGCCCTCCCCCCCCCCCCCGCCAACAACAGGGCCCTAGGCTTAGATACTAAAATAAGCAATGAAACATTTAATCGAAGAAGTACCCTTCAAGAGAATTTGTTTCCTGATTTTAATCGAATGAACCTTCATTTTATCAACCTCACACTGCGAAATAAGAAAAGGCTATATGTCTTGCGGAGTCGTGTAAGCGCCCTAATGAGTAGATAGAAATCATTTGTAATTAGCATGCTAATTGTTTGTATGCAAACTGCTGCTGCTGAAGGGGTTTTAAAAGTACTTGAAAACAGTTTGTTTGCCCTCTCTCTTAAGTAGGCTAAACATTTTCTTTTCCTCCCTTCCCCCTCATCTTGCAATCCAGGTCTACCCTATTAATTTGCTTTAGCAAACTCTTTTTCTCCCAAACAGCGGCCGGGAGGGAGGGCCGGTTTAGAGAGCTCTTGTCAAGAGGCCCATTTGCTCCCGCTCAAGCCAGGAACAGGCACAATCATCCTGAAATCAGAGTTTTTTCAGGCACATAATAGACCCTTGGCTTATCAAAGCCTCTTATCTGATTGGAAAAAATCAAAGGTAAACTTCAGAGCTCATGGAATTAAAAGACAAATGAGATGTCATAATTATCAAAGTGGCTAATTTAGAAAATTAAGCCGTTCACATAGGTGACATAATTGCTTGTCACAATCACTCTTTTTCTCATTAGCCTCCTTCCCTTTAGCACCTACCTCGGTAGAGCATTCTTTAGCCTGCAGAATGGTAAGAGGGGATACTATCTGTGGGATCCTTGTCGGATCGTTTCATTCATCGATCATCCTCGGCGAACCCTGATTGATTTAGGACGTTTAGTCAGCGAAGAGACCCAGTAGTCCCCAGCGGTACCCTGTTTGGCACTTTTGGCCATTTTTAAACCTCTTCTCAGCTCAAACAAGTTATTTAAAATTAATTAGTTAATTATGAAGGGGAGCTTTATCAAGCTGACATGTGACATGTTAATGCCTTTGAATGCCTTACGCTGTTATTGTACAAAGGGGACTTTAGAGAAATCTCCGTTAGATGTCCTATAATTACCAATCTAGAAAATTAAATTGTCTTTCTAAATTCTGACCGGAATGGCGAGGAGTATATTTAATAGAAAGAACAATGGAGATCTATTGGCTCGGAACTCTTGTCTTAGATTTCCACCGCTCCGACACAGTGTCGAGAATCGTCTACATGTGAAAGTAATTTGAAGGAACTAGTACACTTTCCTGACAATAATAGTGTTTATGAGTCAGCAAGTACAGGAATTATTAAGGACAGTTTCTAAGAAAGAAAATGAATCTGGTTTGCTATGCGATGTTGGAGACATGACATTGTAAATGGGCAAGGTTAAACATTCTGGATTAAAAACATGACTGTGAGATTGATTAGGGTCCTACAGTCTTGTAAAGTTGGGAGAAGATATCTGACATGACTTATAGTTGGCCGAATTCGGAGAGATTACATCGATGTCATTCATTTGAAGAGACAGTTCATCCCCGATGTGCAGAGCAAAGCTGTCATCTGTATGTTTCACAAATATTCATGTGACTAACACGTTTCGATTACACTAACACCAAACTACAGCCAGTGGATGGACTATGAGTTTGAAAAGCTATAGTATGCTAACATTAAAGCCCCAGGAAGAAAAATCCTAATCAAAGCCAGGCATATTTGTGGATTCTGACAACTTCGCCTTCAATCTAAGTGTGTATTGTAACTGGGAACTTGCTGTGGTAGAAATCCCTCAGCAAGTAAAGAAAAAGTGTCCTAGTGCCCTCTTTTACCACAATAAAAGTGCCATAGTATCTAATAATGCACATCAATTTTATTTTTTACTCATTTAATAATAATAATAATAATGTTGGTATTTGTTAAGCGCTTACTATATGCAGAGCACTGTTCTAAGCGCTGGGGTAGATACAGGGTAATCAGGTTTTCCCACGTGAGGCTCACAGTTAATCCCCATTTTACAGATGAGGTCACAAGCACAGAGAAGTGAAGTGACTTGCCCACAGTCACACAGCTGACAAGTGGCAGAGCCGGAAGTCGAACCCATGACCTCTGACTCCGAAGCCCAGGCTCTTTCCACTGAGCCACACTGCTTCCCCCATTTATCCTTGTAATGAGATTGAACATCTATAGTGTGCTAGATGGTGGTGCCATAGCTGTTTCTTTCATATGGCTTCTTTAGTTTAATGGTATTTATTGAGTGTTGACTGTGTGCAGGGCAGTGTACTAAACACTGATTAACTTGTATCTACCCCAGCGCCTAGACCAGTGCTTGGCACATAGTAAGCACTTCACAAGTACCATAAATATTATTACTTGGGTGAGTACAATACAGTAAAGTTGAAACAAGGTAAAAGGTGGTGATTACAACATAAAGCCCCCTCAGGTTCTCACCTGGAGGGTTTCCAGTACTCTACTAGTCTCGACTACGGGAGGGAGAATCAAGCAGAGGTCTATCCATTCCATTCCTAGCTTGGGCAGTGGCTAGAGAGTGGAAGGCCATCTGCTACAATTCAAAACTCCCCTGCGCTGGGGAGCAGCAGCATGGGAGAGAGTCAAGGGTGTAGACTCTGACTGCGTGGAAGGAGGCAGTGGTAAACCACTTCCGTATTTTTACCAAGAAAACTCTATGGATACACTACCAGAACGATTGCAGTGGGAAGTGGGGTGTTCTGGGAGAGATGTGTCCATGGCATCGCTATGGGACGGAGATGACTCAAAAGCAGCAGACGAGACAACATAAAGACAGAAGGATGGACAATGCATTCTAAAGCAGCATTGCCAGACTATGTCCTCCATGTTCATGGTTACACTCTGCAGTCTCCAGTCATCACCATGTTCACAAAGGGGCTTGTGAAGGAGGAATGGGTTTCTTTGAGGAAAGTGGGAGAAAGAAGCAGTTTGCTTGTTCCAAACATTGGAAATGACATGGAAGAATTCATGGAGGTGAGACTAGGAGGAAGGAACAAGAGAGATGGACAAAAGATGGGACCGTGAAATGCAGAGTTAGCAAGAAGCAGGAAGGGGCGGTAGCAGGGTGACAGAATCTTGAGGGCCCGGGAACTTGACAGAGAAGTCAAGGGGGCTGATGGAGTGGTTTGAGAAGGGAAGGAAGATAGCACCATAACAGAAATCTTAAAGGGAAGTAGCCTAGTGTCTTGTCTTGTCTTACGCTGTCCATTTGTCTCCGACCCATAGCGACACCATAGACACAACTCTCCCAGAACGCCCTGCTCTTCATCTGCAATTGTTCTGGGAGCAGATCCATAGAGTTTTCTTGGTACAGATACGGAAGTGGTTACCATTGCCTCCTTCCACGCAGTCAACTTGATTCTCCCATGCCGCTGCTGCCCTGCATGGGTGAGTTTTGGCTTGTCTTCCAGTCTCTAGCCACTACCCAAGCTAGGAATGGAATGGATAGACCTCTGCTTGACTCTCCCTCCCTTAGCCGAGACTGGTAGAGTACTGGAAACTCTCCAGGTGCAACTCTGAGAGGGGAGCCTAGTTTAGGGTCTGGAAAAGAAAAAAAAAACTGTAACGAAGTAAAGACAAAAGTTCAATACCGAAAAGATGATCTGTCTCAATAAGAAATAGGTGGAAGGATGTTGTTTTAGGGGTTGGGAAGGAAAGAATGAGAGATTTTGTAACAAGTTCGGAAGGGAAGGGGATGTAAAAAGCTTAGGGGATACAAAATGAAGCCCTAAGACTACGTGCTTAATTGTGAAAGGACATCAAGGCTTCATAAATTGATAAGGGTCAAGTTGGGAAGGTAAGGAGAGTAACTGACAGTAAAATTACAACGAAATAGAGTTAAGCTAATTTCTCTGGATTAGGCAAAGAAGCCTCTGGTTTTCTTTGGTTCGTACTGGATGTGAAAAAATATGCACCTTACATTGCAAAGAAACCTTCAAAGAACTATAAATTCTTTAGATTATTAAATTGATATTTGACCTTATCCAAATGGCATTTTCATCTGATGCGCAGTTTCTCTGAGATGTAGGTAGAACAATGGATCAGGGAGGCACACCGTAAGGTAGCTAAAGGAAATCTGCAGCCGAAACTTCATTATGATAAGTGTAATCAAGCATTGTTGGAAGCTGCCTATTCATTGTTGTTGGGGGGCTGGAGGGGAGGGGGCCTTGAGGGATCGAGAGGTTTGGGGAAGATCCATGAATTTATCTAATGTTCTTTCAACTATATCCCTTGGTCACTTCTGTGACTTAACTCCAGAACTCTCAATTTATTTTGGGGTTCAGACACTCCTAAATAGGCAACACACTGAATTTCAGCTTTAAATAATAAGAGCTATGAGTCTCATTTTCCTTCTCAAAATGCTTACTTGGCCAACAACAACAGCCTTTCCCCCTGCATCACTCTTGCACTTGGATTTGCACCCTTTTTTCACCCCACCCTTAGCCCCTCAGCACTTATGTACATATCTGCACTTTATTTATTTTAGTATTTATTTCCCCCTCTAGGCCATAGACTCGTTGTGGGCCAGAAACGTATCTACCAGCTCTGTTATACTGTACTCTCTCAAGTATTTAGTACAGTGCTCTGCACACACTAAGTGTTCAGTAAATACAAGGATTGAAAAATGTAATTGCTTGAGCCACTGCAATGGTTTTTACCCACATGCTTTCTTTAGAAGGGATAATTTTTCAACAGTTCTAACATAAACATGAATCAACTTGGGATGAAAGAATGAGGCAGAATTTGGAATGACTGCAAACTGCAAGTGCTTTTTGGTGAGGGTAGTGTTGTGCTACCCACCCTCCTTGTAGCCCACGTGACTAGCTTCCCTGTCCATGTTACCTGCCAAAGCGTGAGGCTCTGTTCTTCAAAGATTCCTTGACTTCAGGGTCAGCAGGTCCCTTCCTCCTGAGCTGCATAATCATAGGTCAATTTATAGGTTTTCCATTTCAGAAATGCTCGGAATTGATTCTTTTAGCTAGAGCACATATATGAGTCCTTGAGCTCTGTCAGTCTCCCCATCCCTTGACTTCACATTTCTGTGTTCAGCTCTTTGTGTGTGCAACAGGAAGGGGGGAGTTGTGTGGCAAGAGGCAGTGACTGAGAAGATGATCTAAGTGTTGCTCTTACCTTCTGATCAAATATCTTTACTCATCCACAGTGTAGCTCAGCTAGAGCAGCATATTGAGAAGCAGCATGGTCTAGGGGGAAGTACCTATGTCTGGAAGTCAGGAAACCTGAGTTCTAGTCCTGACTCTGCCACTAATCTGCTGTGTGACCTTGGACAAGTCACTTAACCTCTCTGGGCCTTGGTTTCCTCATCTATAAAATGGGGAAGAGATACCTGCTTCCCTTTCCTCTTAGACTGTGAGCCCTATCTGGGTCAGAGACAGTGTTTGATCTGATTAACTCGTTAGCATTTAATAAATGCCATACTAATTAGACCTGTGACTGGAGTACCTTAAAAAACGGGATCTAGAGCAATATCCTTTGTTGGCTAGTGAAGGGCGACTCTCCTTCGCCCGCAGGAATATCTGCTAGTTGCATATTTGTGATCAATCAGTAGTATATATTGAGCGCTATACTAAGGCCTTATGAGAGTACAATAGAGTTAATAGATCTGATCTTTGCCCTTAAGGGCCTTACAAACTAGTGTGGGAGACTTACACTAAAATAAATTACAAGTGGAGGGAAGCAACACAGTTTAAAGATAGGTACAAAATACTGTAACAATTGCCACAGAAATACAAATTGTCAACTCTATGGTGTTTCCAGTGACAATGAATGGGTCTGAAAGCTGGAGAGTGAAAAAACAGGATAGAAAGAACATTGATTCTTTTGAAATGTGGTGCTGGAGAAGGTTTTTGTGAATTCCATGTATTGCCCAAAAAACAAATAAATGGATTTTGGAGCAAATTAAACCAAAGTGGTCTTTGGAAGGCCAAATGACTCGACTTAGATTAACCTATTTTGGACATGTAATCAGGAGGACTGATTCTCTGGAGAAGACACTAATGCTAGGAAAAGGCCAGGGAAAACCTAAAAGACGCAGACCAGCAGCTAGATAGAGACTATAATGCCGAAAAAGAAAGTATCATTAGAAAGATTGCAGATTATGGCAGAGGACAGGACGTTCTGGAGAAAGTATATCCATGAAATCGCTATGAATCGGAAACAACTCGACACAATAATGTTAACAATAATAAACAAAATACTACAATGGGGAGGGTTGGGGGTGAGTACCCAAGAGCTCAAGTGATGCAGAAATGCTGAAGTGGAAGTGGGTGTGGGGGAATAAGGTGGGGAGATGAGAGATTAATCAAGGAAAACTTGCTGTTTTCAGAGGGAAGAGGATGGAGATGCAGGTGAATCCATCTGGGATGGAGTAAAATGAGGATTTCTCAGGGAGACTGAAAGTTGAGGACGGGAACAAATTCAGCTCCTGGTTGTCAGATAGATTCAGTGATGGGCGGGAAGCATCACAACTGAGCCTCGTCATGACTCTGGCACGTTGCTGGTGGCTGATGAGAAATGGGAGAATCTTTCCCATTCAAGACACTGGCATTGGGTCCAGTGATGAATTTATGTAAAGGCCAACCAGTCGATCAATTAATCATTGGTATTTATTGAGCATCCAGGCCGAGGACAGAAGACCTTTTCACCACTTCTGCTGCTATCAGGATTGTAGTCAGTAGCCAAGGATACTACATACAGCGTGGTATGAGGTAATAAAGAAAGGGATAGGGGCTTCATAAGTATTGCAAGATAAGGAGGCAAAAGTGAAAACAGCCCCAAATTCTGCTAGCATCAAACATGCCATCACAACAAGTAACAGCTTTTTATGTCTATAGGGCTCAGTCATGGGTGAGTTTCACAATCAGTGGCATCTTCTTTGAATATGAATGGTGACACTATATATATATTTAACATAAACCCCAA
The DNA here is from genome assembly GCF_004115215.2 of Ornithorhynchus anatinus. Lineage (NCBI taxonomy): Eukaryota > Metazoa > Chordata > Mammalia > Monotremata > Ornithorhynchidae > Ornithorhynchus > Ornithorhynchus anatinus. The sequence goes on along the minus strand of NC_041735.1, from coordinate 59,655,869 downwards.
ATTCCCAATAACCTTCTTCTCAGGAGGGATGATTAGAAACCACCTCTTCTGTGGGACTTGGCATCCACAGTGTTATTAAAATCTGCCTCAGATATAAAAGGCTTTTGCCATCTCTCCTCCCTCCCTTCCTGCAGTAAACTCAAATGCAAGTGACTCAGTTTCCTGGTTTGCCTGCCCGTGGCTTAGTGCAAGAAGGATTGATGCGTGTGTCACAAGACAGTATTTTCTGCCATTTACTTTGGGCTTACCCTCCAGGCCAACTTCATCTGAAGTGTTAGATTAGATTTCAGCTCAGTTGGGTTTTGAACTAAATCTGGTTTTGAGCTAAAGTTGGGTTTTGAGCTCCAGTAGGTCAGTCCATCCTCCCTCCCTTCCCTATCTTTCTTCCCAAGAGGGATCAAATATATTTATGATGCCCTTTGGCTAGGTATTTGAATTCCTTGACAAAACAAAGTCTTAAGAGGTTTGTCTTTGGCTGCTACTGCTGGCCTACAGCCATTTTCTCTTAAATGGTGATCAAAAGACCCCCTCAGTGGAAGAGTTAGTCAATACAAAGCAGGCATTACTTAAACATATTGCTCACAGCATTCTTTTTTTTGTATTTAAAGGGGTCAGGTATTGGAGACAGCCGTCTTCCTACTTAGATGAAAACCCTCCTATTTTACTATAATTAGAAGCACTTTAGCATTGCATCTTTAAGAAGTTAAAAAGGGTAGCTTTACAAAACCATAAATATTATCTGGAGGGTTTTTTTGTTTTGGGTTTTTTTTTTTAATGGGTGCAACAGTTACGAATTTGAATGATCATTTTCACTTTTAAGCAGAAATTATGTAGCTACTTATGGACTAGCAAAAAAATGTTAACTCCATAGTGGGTACAATAATAATCATAGTCTTTCCCATTGTGTACTTCTTCAGACTTGGTGATTTTTAGAAATTTATTGTGAAATTGCTCTTTTTATAAAATTGCATCTTGGATCTCTATGTCAGGGGTGCTTTAGTGAAGCTTAAACAATTCAGTTTAAATCATTTTAGATCTGATTGCGAGACAAATTTTTATGCCCAGTTTCGCTACTGGAAAATTAAATTTCTCTTAAAATATCATGGGACCATTCAGTTGTCCTTCCCTGGATTTGCCCATTCTGCCATCAACCCCTGGCCCACGTCCTGCCTCTGGCCTGGAATGCCCTCCCTCCTCAAATCTGCCAAACTAGCAAACTTCCCCCCTTCAAAGCAATACTGAAAACTCAGGTCCTCCAGGAGGGCTTTCCAGACTGAACCCCCTTTTTCTTCTGCTTTCCCTCCCCTTCCCATCACCCCAATTTACTCCCTTTGCTCTACCCCGCTCCGCCCCAACAGCATTTGTGTATATGTGTACATATTTATAGGTACAATTATATTTATTTTTATCAATGATGTGCTTATGATTTATTTATAAATTATTTATTAACGATTTATTTATAATGATGCTACTGATACCTGTTTACTTGTTTTGATGTCTGTCTCCCCTCTTCTAGACCGTGAGCCCACTGTGGTCAGGGATTGTCTCTATTTGTTTCTGAATTATACTTCCCAAGTGCTTAGTATAGTGCTCTGCACAGAGTAAGTGCTCAATAAATATGATTGAATGAATGACTATAGCAAGTCTCAGGACCCTCTTCTCTGGCATTTTTTACAAACCGATGGATTAAGCTTCTACCTCATATCCTGTTTTAAATAAATTTTTGGGCCCAGAATTAAAACAAATCACATCACCAAGCAAGTTCTACAGCCTTCTAGTTCTACACTGAATAGCAAACACGAGTACTGTGGGGTTGTACTAATCAAAGATCACATAACATTATGTAAGTTAAACAACTCAGGAGCTGATATTGCCCGTATTTCATTAACCTGGTCTCTATTGGAACAAATCAGGGAGAGACCAAAAGGCCTCGATGTCACCATCTTCCCGCAGGGAAAATTTTCATTGGTTTTCAGGAAGGAGTAAGCAAATAAGTGGAAGTAAGGAAGACACGGATCAGAGTACCCTATAGATCATTTTTTACAGAAACTGCCCTTGCTTCTTGATACATTTTCCGTTATTAAAACAGAGCCTTCAAATCTTGAAAAGCTGAGAATGACATACTCACCAAGTAATTGGTTATATTAATATAAACTAATCCAACAGGCCCTTGAAAATGTATTCAAATTTTCCCTTCAAAATGAAATAAAAATGTCAGTGATCTCCAGTAGAATAATTTAATTGAGGTGTTTTGAAAACTGAAAATGAATATAAGGAGAAATGGAATTAAATGCATCACTGATGAAAAAATGAAGATCTTATAGGAGTCATGTATTAATTGCCTTGAACACTAAAGGACTGATTAAAAATAGTTCACTGTGTCTGTTCTTTAAGCTATCTATTACTGGGTAGTGCCTCAGTGGTAATGGATTGTTAGCAAGTTCTGTGTCCAAGACGAATGGAGATAGATAGAACCCTTGCTTGCCCCGGCTTGAATGCCAAAGAGCAGTTTCGTAAAAATGGGATGGAATGTCCCGATCCTTCCTTTTACCTCTCTGTGTTTCCTGGCAAACTGTAAATCAGATTCGAGTCATTTCCTTAAGTTAGCATCTGCAGATATCCCTCATCCTTCAATGCAAAAATACAGGGAAACAAAGACTGTAGAGGGGAAAGAAATCATATCAGTAAAAGGTGCAATCTGTTTCTGTCTCCATCACTAGAACTTGGTTAATTGAATCGCCTGAAAATGTAAATTAAAATGCCGTAACATTATTTGACAAATGGAGACCAAATTATGATCGTCTTTTGAATAATTATGTGATTGGGAATGTCTACATTAGATTTATCTAATCTGCAATTAAATTATTTATATGTGCAATTAAATCATTTAGATATGCAGTTCGCAAATTCTCATCATCAATATTACGAGACATGGCCACCGGCCAACTGTGCAGTATGGACAGAGTCGTGTGTGGAGGTAGACGTGTGTCCAGTTTTTGCTCAGCTGATGGAAATGCTGGCAGATAGCACTCAGAACTCATTCATTCAGCTTGGGAGGGTCGGTTGGGGGCAGCTGGATGGTGGCGACGATGGGCATCAGCCTCTAATCGCCACCACCCCCTGGACCATAGCATTTTGGTCCCTGGGCTGTGTCCCCACTACTGTTACCTTTCTCCCGTCCCCACCCCAAGGCCTTCCCATGTTGAGCGTGAGTGGGGAACCCTCTGACGGGGCCTGGTTGGTCTTATTAGCAGCCATCCCAGGGAGCTGTGGGAGTCTCAATAACAAGATGCCAGTGGTGTGGGCTCCGTGTGTGTGTGTGTGTGTGTGTGCAAGCATGCAGACCCGCACATGGCCCTTGTCCCCTCCCCCTTTCCTGCCCCTCATCACCTTCCACCCGCTTTGTCCCTCATCCCATTCTGAGCTCCGAGAGCTCCTTTCTCTCTGTCTTTGTCTTTATTTCTCTGTCTTTCCTGCCTTTTCATTGCTGTCCTCCAGACCATTTTCAGTTCCCCAAAGACTGGTCACCTTATTCTGCCTGTCTCTTTGTGGCCATGAATATCTTTCTTTAGGTCTGTGTCTCTCTCTGCATCTGTTTCCCTTTGTGTGTCTTCCTGGGCCTTTCTCTTGTTTATGCATTTTTAAGTCTCTGCGTCTATGTTTCTCCTTGTAACCCTGCCTGCTGCTTTCTCTCTGTCTCTGAATCTCTCTTCTTTTCTGTCTCATGAAAATAATGGTACTTTTTAAGTGCTTACTATGAAACTGTAGTATTTGTTAAGTGCTTACTATGAGCCAGGTACTAAGCGCTGGGATTGATACAAGCAAATCAGGTTGGACACAGTCCCTGTCCCACATCGGGCTCTCTTTCTCTTTGGAACTCTCTCCCTGCCTAACTCTAATAATAATAGTGGTACTTTTTAAGCATTTACTATGTGCCAGGTCCTGGGGTAGATACAGTACAACCAGATCAACCAAAGGAGCATGGTCTAGTGGAAAGAGCACAGACCTCGGAGTTAGAGGACCTAGGTTTTAATCCCACTTGTCTGTTGGGTAACCTTGGACCTGCAACTTAACTTCTCTGTGCCTCTCTGTGCCTCAGTTACCTCATCTGTAAAATGGGGATTAAAACTGTGAACCCTGGCTGGTACAGGGACTGGGTTCAACCCATTATCTTGTATCAAACCCAGCACTTAATACAGTGCCTGTGATATAGTAAGCACTTAACAAATATCTTAAAAAAAAATCAGGCCCAGACCCTGTCCCATGTGGGGCTGTCTATCTCTCTTTTTGAATTTCTCTGCCTGCTGTAGTCTAACAGTAATAATGGTACCTATTTAAGTATTTCCTATGTGCCAAACACTGTACTAAGTGCTGGGGTAGATAGAATGTAATTAGATCAGACACAGTCTCTGACCCACATGGAACTCTCACTCTCTTTGTCTTCTTCCTGTCTGTCTGTCTCTCTGAATCTCTACTTGCTTGTCTTTCTCTCTCTTATACATATGCTCCCGCCGACCCCAGTCACACTTTCACTTTGGAGGCAATATTGGTGGGATGAGCAGTTGCCAAGTGCCAGTCAACAGTGGACAATCTTGAGGTTCAGTTGTGAAAAATCCCAGCACACATTAAGCCCTGCCCAGTCCTTTTAAAATAGCCATGTGCAGTCAGACCGTACCTCCCCAAACACCAGGGTGACTGTCACTAATAACAGTAATAATAGCTGTGGTAGGTAACTGGTTACTATGTGCCACAGTGCTTACTATGAGGAGATAGATGTAATACAGTAAAATCAGAAACAGTCCCTGTCCCACCTTGGGCTCAAAGTCTAAGCGGGAGGAAGAGCAGAACAAATGAGCAAATTGAGTCACAGAGAAGTTAAATGATTTGTCCGAGATCACAGAGCAGGCAAGTGGCGGAACCAGGATTTAGAATCTGGGTCTACTCACTCCCAGCCCCTGCTCTTTCCACTAGGCCATGTTATTATTGTCATTAGCAATAATAATAATTATTATTATTATAAATATTAAAGTGCTTACTATGTACCAATCACTGAACTAAGCCCTGGGGTAGATAAAAGATAATCAGGTCCCCCAGGGGACTCACAGGCTAATTAGGAAGAAGAACACATATTGAATCCCCATTTTGCAGATGAAGGAACTGAGGTCCAGAGAAGTTAGGTGACTTGCCCAAGGTTCCACAGCAGACAAGTGGCAAAACTGCGATTAGAACCCAGAGTGTCCGACTCCCAAGCCTATGCCCTTTCCACTAGGCCACACGACTTCTCCCGTTGCTTCTTGAACACCCATTTTGAGAACTTGGTCGTCACTGTCAAGGAGGAAACCCGGCACGTGATTCTTCCATGCTTTCAGTGGCTGTGGTGGGGGAAATAATTTTATTTTGAATAGACTGTTGGTCTGGTCCAAGAATGGGAGGTCCATGATCTTCTGTTCCTGGGGATTTTTCCTACACCACTGCCCAGAGATAGGGGTGATATGGGGAAATTCCCTAAGAATCCACTGTGCGCTTATCTTGGTCATATTAAGACGCACCACCCCCGGCTCCTTATTTCTCCCCCCAACCCTCCCAAACCCTCCGCCTCGAACGACTCCTCAGTCCTGGGTCCTGGCAGGCAGCCCGGGCTCCCCCGCGACGGGTTGTCTTGGCCTCGAGGAGGCCCGGCATCGTCCCCACATTACAAATCATTTAACCATTAGGACTGAAAAGAGCCAGTCCTGCAAATGCACTGCCTTTATTTTAAGGTTGAATATTTATTTTGGATAATGGATTTTTAAATAGAGATGTATCATTTATCTCTGCAAGGAGTTTTATTGAGAATGATTTATAGCACATCAACAACCCCTGCAAATGCATTTCCTGGCTTTTGAAGGTTGCACGTTCTATTATGAATGGCTTACACAACCCAGATAAGCCCCTCCAGCCACTTACATCGGACCAGTTAATGACTTGCAACTGTTGTCTTATAGTCATTTTGTAAAGGATTTATAAAGCCCCTCTGAGACTCCCTTTAAACCTAATTAACTCGAAACCTGTAGAAAGGCAATCTTAAAAACAAAGCATTAATGACAAAATGCTAGAAACGTCTAAGATGGGCCTTTTCCTTCTGATGCTGCAAGATGACGGAAAACTGACTTGGGGAGGATTTTATTTTTAATCTGAGGTGCTCGTGTAAATGGAAATGACTCTTGTTCTGTTGGAAGCTCTAAAATTGGGGATTTCTGGTGAAGATTCCCTGGAGATTTTACGTTTATGCACCGTGAGTCTGTGAGAACCGGACACCTTGAACTGCTCTCTAACTTTCCTATTATCTCTGGGCCAAAATGTGGTATTGTTTTGGTGTCAATCAGATTAAGCTTCTGTTGCGAAAAGAATTACAATAATAATTTTAGCACCCACTCGAGATAATGAGCATCTGCGTCTTTAAATGACCTCCCTGGGCATGTTTATTGTCCCAGGGTGCATCTTGATGAAAAGTACTGACACCAGGCTGCGGTTTCATGCTGTCGGGTTTTTTAATTTCAGAAAGTGTAAACACTGCCAAGTGCTGAAGGCTTGAAGCGAGGATAGTGATATCTTTTCCAAAGAGACACAGAATAGCCCAGGACCCTCCCTGGAATGTAAAAGCCAGGGGTTATCGGGAAGAAATCACCACCTGCGTACTTCACACGACCCGCTTTGCTCGGTATTTGCTCAATATTTGCGAGGGCCCAATCTGTGCCCCGGTCGGGCGGTGTGTATTTTCTTGCTGATCCCATTTCACCTGAATTTAGTGCCACCGACGCGGCCAATACCACCACCAGTCATCCTCATTACAGCCCCTGGGTATTTCTCCGCAGAGTACTTGCACGAGAAGACGGGAGCCTGGGGTGTACTTAACTGCCAGGCTGAATGGCTCGGTAATGTAGCTTCAGTGTGGCATAAATTAAGCTGTCATTTTTTTGGCAGCAAGTGCAGAGAGGCGATTTTCCTGTACTGTAACATTCGAAACAACAATTTTCTGGCTCCAAGACTGACTGACAGTTCTGTGTGATACATGCTCACCGTGGGTGCTTCACGGGGCTGCAGCTGGAAACAGCCTTCAGGGGAAGGTATTGTCTTTATTAGCAAATCAAGGCTGCTCTCGCCCCAACGCTGACATTTCCCGACTCCATTCCGTTGCCAATTGTACGGCAGAGCCTGCGAAGGCTGGGATGGAAGAGTGATTAGGTTTGAGCTGGGGTAGCTGTGTGCTCTTACGCAAAGGAGCATTAAATCAGATCTGAGGTGGTTGCCTTTACTTGTTTGGGGCTGTGGCTGGATCCAGCCTATCCCAGTAGATGAGCAGTCGGCAGAGAGAGAGAGAGAGAGAGAGAGAGAGAGAGAGAGAGGAGAGAGACAATCTGAAGGTTTTTTTGGCAGGAAGGATCAGTGGATATTCTGAGGGATTTGCAGCGGAGGAAGGGGCTGGGACTAAAGCCACCTCTTCCCACTTCCTTCCCCACCCTGCCAAACAGCCTAGTGCAGGCACACGATTTGATGAAGGTAATGAGGGGTGAAAGCAGAAAGCTCTCTATGGGGACTCTGGAAAACTGCTTTTTATTGGAATGTCCATTCTGCCCAATTCCCTCTCCAAAAAAGCAACTATCAAAGTGGAAGGGAGCTTCTCCCCACCAATCCAGGCTGCTCATAAAGGGCAAAGAAAAGGTCACCTGGAAAGAGGTTGAGATAATCAAAGGGTAATAATGTTAGCTGGAATGATAAGAGGAGAGAGGCCTGGATGGTATTAACTCCAGACTGCCTTCATGAAGCAACTTTAGGGAAATGAAAGCAAAACACCCTCATCTTCAAATGGGGCAGATGATTGCATCACTAGATCCCTCACTGAGTCGTTCATTTTTCAGGCACTTTGATTGTGGTCTTGTGGGCCTAGTTATCTTCAGTTCAAACCCCGAGTCTCGGCAGATTTCTGTATCAGGCCTGGAAGGGGCAGGGAGCCAGTCGAATTTGTCTCCTTTCTTCCAACTCTCCCATTTTGTTATGCAAATCCTGAGGTCTCCAGAGAAGGGGTTTCCATAGCCGCTTCCAGAAGCCCCAACTAGTGCCTCAAAAATCCCTGGGAAGATCAATGTGTCCCTGGCTGTCATCCTAGTCATTTCACTACAAAATCCCATAACTTCTTCATCCATTCCCCCATCTCCACTGAGAACTGGGTGTCCTGGGGAACCGTTGATCAACATCTTTTTCATCCTTGAAGACTGATTCAGTGCCACTCCTCAGCCTTCTTTTTTCCACTGAGATCACTTAAACTTTTTTCTGGTACCAAGGCCTGTAAAACATTGATTTTTGACCCCCTACAAAGTCATTTTCAATTCTGAATCAATTCTCCAAGTCATTATCAGCATGGCCAAACTTGGTGTCCTCCATTAATTGAACAAGCAGCTTGTTGATTCCTTCGTCCATGGTCTCTATGAAAATATTCACTGAAATTGAATATGACCTTACAGCAATTTCTGCCAAGCCCAGGTTCGGAGCTCTTTGAGGGCCGGGGACCCTAATTCCCACCTGTGTTTTCTTTCCCAATGTATAGTACAGTGCTCTGCACAATGTAAGAGCTTAATAAATGCTATTACTACTGCCACTGGATAGTTCTCCCCACATTCTGTGTCAGTGTGGCCTTCACTTCCATTCTGTCCTCTGGCTGCAACCTCTAAACCAATCTGGTTCTCCCTTCACATGATTTAGATAGGCTTCTTGGTCCCAGTTATTGGAAGAGTGTGCCAGGTTGGTTTTGGCCAATCAGGCCTGTCATTTTTCTGGAGAAGAGTAGAACTAGCTAATGGAGTTTATTCTTCACAAAGTCACTTTCCACTATTTGTCAACACCTAGAAGAGTAAAAGGCCCTGAGTGATCAATCATGTACGTTGTTTTAATATGGTCATGTGCAGGTCTCCAATTTAGAACCTGGCCATCAAGTCTTCCTTTGCCTCATGTCAACTGAGACCCGGATCTCTAAGTTAGCAGGATATCCTCTTACCTGACGCCTAACTTATAAAGACTTTTATATTGGGTTCTCTATCTATTACCTTCATATATTTTGACACTTTCACAGGCCCTTATTACCTCCTTGCTGAATTACTGCAATTCCCTCCTAACTGGTCCCCTGGTAACCTCAATTAACAGACTTTACTCTATTCAAAGTGCTCCTGACAATCAGCTATCAGCACAGGTTTTAAATCTCCAGTCTTCCTGTTCTAGAATCATTTCATTGACTCTGAGCTCATGCTGGTACCGATTTTAAGATTCCATTGGATCTACTGCCCTGTCGAAGATCAGTGAGGTGTCCACCTTCTCCCCTCCCAACTTTTCTTCTTGAATTAGAGGCCTGAAGCCTTTTTTTTCAGATAGGCAGTCTCCAGGCCCTCTCCCTCCCAACTGTTTGCCCAACGCATCCAGGATACGAGGATTTTTTTTCTAATTGGTTATCTTTCAGGTGCCTTTCTGGTTTAGCCGTAGAAGTTTTATGAACTGGCTCCTAGCTTTTTACTCTAGCGGCACTCTGTCGCATCGATATAATTAAGTGCCTGTCAGGGTTTCCATTACACACCCCTGTTTTTAGAGGCTAAAAACTCTGCCATAAAATATACTTTTGACTGAAACTTGGCATGCCCCAGGTCCAAGCCCCAGAGCACCACCTTTTTGGATAGGAAAAAAATTTCCACCGTGCTTCCAAAACCTCCCTTGCTCCTGTTGAAAATATTCAGAGACACAAGCAAACTTTGTCCCTGGTGAAACCATTCAGGGTAGTCTAAATCCCAATCCCTTTCCTTCTGGGCCAAATAAATATTCATACCGTTCAGGTCCCATTAGGGATTGATTCTTTTTCTTAATTAAAATGAATGGAGATATTGAACTTCAACAAAACTGTTCCATGAGCACAATCCGTTGTGTAGCATTTGACAGATCTATAAAGTCAAAGGCTGTATTTTCAAGAATTAACAGTGATGATTACTGCAAATGCTATAAATCATCTGTTGATGCAACTATGAGTAAATAACGTATAGAATAATGTATGATTCAACAAATCCCTGGTAACTGTGTCCTATGACCTATGATGTTTATGGCTCTGGTTAGAAAATTCTTCGTGGATTTCCCGTTTCTCATTAGTAAAGAAATGAGAATGGCAGAACTGCACATGAAAGCAACGTGTTACCTTTTGTAGCTTAATTTTCTCTTCAGCTATATTTGAAATCATAAAACAAAACCATTTTGACATGTCAAAACAAAACTTCAATTGGGGAAAAAATAAAGCAACCAGAACCCTATTTGTGGAGCTGTTCATCCACCTGCCCCCACGCCCCCACCCCTCCAAAAAAGGCTTTTAAAACTATTTAAGTTCAAAAACATATTAATCGTTGTGTTCCCGTGGAAGTGAGCTGCATTAATATTTAGGACTAAAGAACAGATGATATCTTCAATGAATTAAAAACTGTTTTTAGATAAGCTACTTTAGAAACCCTGAACTATTAGTACACGCACATTCTTTTGAATGATTTTTCTTCCAATTTTGAACAACTGGAGAAGCAGCGTGGCTCTGTAGAAAGAGCACAGGTCTGGAAGTCAGAGGACCTGGGTTCTAATCCGAGCTCTGCCACTTGTCTGCTGTGGGACTTCGGACAACTCACTTAACTTCTCTGTGCCTCAGTTACTTCAACTGCAAAATGGGGATTCAAAATTGTTCTCCCTCCTACTTAGACTATGAGCCCCAAGTAGGACATGGACTGTGTCCAGCCTGATTACCTTGTATCTACCCCAATGCTTAGTACTGTCCCTGGACGCTAGTAAGTGCTAACCAATACTATTTATGGAAAAAAAAAATCAGCTATATGGGCCACTTCGACAGGCTGTCTATTTTGACAGATCTAACTCACTTGGGGATTGAGCACAATTCTGAAATGATCCCAATCTGGTCACCTGATCTCTTGATTTAATACCTGTTCTTCCTTCACCTTTGTCTGCGCCATGTGGGACGGGCACTGTGTCAGAAAGACCTGGGTTCTAATCCTGAATCTTCCACATGTCTCCTGTGTGACCTTGGGCAAGTCACTTAACTTCTCTGGGCCTCAGTTACCTCATCTGTAAAATGGAGATTAAGACTGTGAGCCCTATGTGGGATAGGGACTGTGTCAAACATGATTAACTTGTATCTACCCCAGTGCTTAGAACAGTGCTTGACACACAGTAAGTGCTTACCAAGTACCATCAGTATTATTATTATCATTTTGAGGATTGGAGTCTCCATTCTCATTATGACTTCTAAGTAGATTAGACCAGGTTGTGCCACAGCATCTGCCACTTGTCAGCTGTATGACTGTGGGCAAGTCACTTCACTTCTCTGTGCCTCAGTTCCCTCATCTGTAAAATGGGGATGAAGACTGTGAGCCTCGTGTGGGACAACCTCATTCCCCTGTATCTACCCCAGTGCTTAGAACAGTGCTCTGCACATAGTAAGCGCTTAACAAATACCAACATTATTATTATTATTTTTCCAAAAGTAAACAAAATGCAAACTTCTGGTTCTGAGCCAGCCACTGAAGGATGAAGGAAAAGGGACCTGATATCCAGACCTCAAACCGGAGAGCCAACATGCTTGGTTCAGCTAGGAATTTAATAATAATGGTATTTGTTAAGCGCCTATTATGTCCCAAGCACTGTTCTAAGCACTGGATTTAGCACCTGGCTGCTGAGGGGAAAGGGCTGCCTTGCTCTCTGGATGGCTTTCCCAGAGGGCATAACCAGAGGGCCTCTGGGAGGGGTGATGTCATAGTGTCATGTAGTGTCATCCAGGCAAGCAGTGTGGCCTAATGGATACTGCCCGGGTATGGGAGTCAGAAGGACCTGGGTTCTAATCCTTCCTTTGACACTTGTCTGCTTGGTGACCTTAGGTAAGTCACTTAACTTCTCTGTGCCTCATTTACCTCATCTTTCAAATGGGGATTAAGACTATGAGCCCCATGTGGGACAGGGATTGTGTCCAACACAGCGCTTAATACAATGCATGGCCTATAGTAAGTGCTTAACAATTATTATTATTATTGTTATCATCATTATCCACACTGAGCCAACATCAGCCCCAAATGTCAGGGCAGGATCACTCAAATTGAGGTCCTGGAACATAGCTTATTAGAATTGTCAACCAGTCAATCAATCATATTCACTGAGCACTTACTGTATGCAGAGCACTGTACTAAGCACTTGGGAGAGTACAGTACAATAGAGTTGGTAGACACATTCCCTGCCCACAACAGGCTTACAGTCAAGAGAGGGAGACAGATGTTGATATAAATAAATTAAGGATATGTATGTAAGTGCTGTGGGGCTGAGGGAGGAGTGAAAAAAAGAAGCAAACCAAAGTGCAAGGGTGACGCAGAAGGGGATGGGAGAATGGAGGCAAGTCTATTGCCACATAAATTCACAGCGCTTAGAACGGATCTTTGCACATAGTAAGTGCTTAACAAATACCATAGTAATAATAATAATAATTATTATTCACCGCAGAGTGCCTGTATAAAGCACGGATGACTGAGGACACCCAGTTGCCTGCTGTCTGGTGAACTGAACCTGGGGCATGGGGGAAAAGGGGAGGGCAGAACAAGCATCTTAAAAGCCTAGCGAAGCAAAGTCTCAAAGACTCCCTTTAGACTGTAAGCTCGCTATGGGCAGGGATTGTGCCTGTTATAGTATTATACTGTACTCACCCAAGTGCTTAGTACAGTGCTCTGCACACAGTAGGTGCTCAATAAATACAGATAATGATTGAAGACTGTTCATTCATTCATAATTATTGAGCACTGATAGTGTGCAGAGCACTCTACAAAGCACTTGGAAGAGTACAGTGTAACAATGAGCAGACACATTCCCTGCCCACAACAGACTTTTGATGGATATCAGCTGTAGGCTGGCCTGAAGCAGTCAGGTTCCCTCTATTGTCCTCTCCCAAGTACTCAGCACAGTGCTCTGTATACAGCAGGTGCTCAGCCAGTAAATTATCTGTTGGCTGGTTGAGGAGTGTCCTCTCTTTGACCAGAGCTTCTTGGAAGTTTAGGAGACCAAGAGGTGGTTTGGAAAACCGCGATGGGGCCGGCCAATTAAAAACTCATCCAGAGAACAGGAATTATCTTTATTCATGCAGAGTGTAGAAGAGAGTGTCAGTCTCCTAGGGATTTCCCATCAGCTGCTGGATCTTCAAATCATTCATTTACATGTTTTGATTACTGCTCATAAATACTTTTATGTTTGTGCTTTTATGTATGCTCCCTGTGGGAAGGGAACGTGCCACCAGTTTGTTTAGAATTTGCCATATGCTTAGCTTAGAAGATACATCACACCCACTGGGTGCTAAATATTTCTACTCCTTTCTTTCTGTAGATGTGAATAGAAATAGTACAGACTCAGGTAGCAGGGTGGAGGAAAACCCATGTTTTCTCCCTCTCTCCTCTACACCAGGTACCATTCCCACCTCAACACCTACTCCGAGCCAAAGTTATCTTTAAAACATATTTCTTGTTGCAAATACTATTCTACTCAATGTGATACTCAATATTTAAATCAATCAATAGTATTTATTGAGTGCTTGCTCTATACAGAGCACTGTACTAAATGCAATAGTCATAGTAGACATGACCCCCTACTGTCAAAGAGCCTACATTCTAGCCGGGGAAGAGGAGGCTTAAAGAAGTTTCAGATAGTAAGAAGTAACTGATTAAAAAGATACATACATAAGTGCTGTCAGGGAGAGAGGTTGGGGTGAGTATCCAGGTGCTTAGAAGATGTGCATAGGTGGCCCCAAAATGTTGTAGTGGCAGTAGGTTGAATAAACCCCATTTTGGGGCTGGGTTAGGGTTGTTGGTTGGGTTTTTTTTGCATGTTTTCCCCTGAGATGAAAGGATTTTGGACCAGAGGAGCTAAAGTAAGATCATTGTGCAGGACAAGGAAAAACAGAGGAAGAGAAGCTTGTGTTTTACCAATACGAGGTTTTCTAATCAATCAGTTAATCAATCATATCTCTTGAGTGCTTACTGTGTGCAGAACACTTTTCTAAGCACTTGGGAGAGTATCTCATGTGGATTCGCTCAGATAGGAAAGAGATCAAACCCTACTGCTTTGAGCAGGAACGGCTTTATCGGAAACCAAATGGCCCTCTTGGTCATGATTCGCTTAAGCTAGAAAATGCTAGAAGTGGGTCATATTGCTTTAGGCTTCTAAGTGCATTGTCTGACACCCTGTTCCTCTGCTAACCCCTCTGCCAGCTGCCTACCTTTGGTTTTAGCTGGGCACCATTTGGCAACCTGGAATTTGATATTGGGCAAGCTATTGTTGGTTCACCTCTAAATGCCAAAGGTCAGCAATACTTAATAATATCTGTTGCTCGCTTCTTCCTCTCCAGTTTGTCCAATTGCCTTACCCTGACAGTTTTCATCATCTTACCCAGACTCCTCACATAAGCCCTCAGCAGAACCCTCACCAAGCACTTGTGGTGAAAAACAGCACGGCCTAGAGGAAAGAGAGCAAGAATGGGAGTCGGGAGACTTGTGTTCTACTTCTGACTCTGCCATTTTGCCTGTTGTATGTCCAAGGCAAGTCATTTAATCTCTCCATGGCTCAGTTTTCTCAACTGTAAAATGCAGATTTTAAAAAATGATATCCTTCCCTCTTAAACTGTGAGTTCCAGGTGGGATTGTGTCCAATCTGATTATCATGTATCTACCACAGCACTTAGAAAACAGTACTAATAATACTACCACTAGTAATAATTGTGGCATTTGTTTAGCACTTATTTTGTGCCAGGCGCTGTTCTAAATCCCAGGATGGATATAGGCAAATTGGGTTGGACATAGTCCCTGTTCGACATGGAGCTCACAGTCTTAATATCCATTTTCTATAGATGAGGAAACTGAGACCAGAGAAGTTGAGTGATATGCCACATAGTAGAGAAGTGGCGGAGCCGGGATTAGATTACGGATTAGCTGGGATGCTCACATCCGCCAAACTAACTCTCTTCCCCTCTTCAAAACCCTACTGAGAGCTTACCACCTCCAAGAGGCCTTCCCAGATTGAGCCCTCCCTTTCCCTCTGCCCCTCCTCCCTGCACCATTGCCCTTACTCCCTCCCTCTGCTCTACCCCTTTCCTGTCCCCCAGCACTTGTGTATATTTGTATATACTATTTATTACTCTATTTTATTAATGATGTGTATATATCTATTTATCTATTTTGATGGTATTGATGCCTGTCTACTTGTTTTGTTTTGCTGTCTCCCCCTCTTAGACTGTGAGCCCATTGTTGGCTGGGACTGTGTCTATCTGTTGCCGAATTGTACATGCCAAGCGCTTAGTACAGTGCTCTGCACACAGTAAGTGCTGAATGAATGAATAAATAAATTAAAACTCCAGTTCTTCTGACTCCCAGACCCTTGCTCTCTATCCACTAGGTCACTCTGGTTTTCATATTAATGTTAGAATGAATACTATTAACAGTAATAATAATAAACACCAATAGCTCTTCTGGATTTAGCTTCTGTGACATCCACCTACCTGCTCAGGTCTGTTTATTGTTATATTGTACTCTCTCAAGCTCTTAGTACAGTGCTCTGCACACAGTAAGTGCTCAGAAATACAAGTGAATGAATGAATGAGGGGCTAGAGGTGAGCCCTTCCCAGCTTGACTGGTGTTAATGGAATGCCAAGAGATGAGAATGCCCTCTGGCACAAAACCTCGTTAGTAGACCATAATAATAAACACTTTCAGCATCTCAGATCGTCGTTCTGCATGAGCCAGTTTATGTCAATCCCTGAAGAGAACCTGTAACTCCTCATTACAGGACGGCATGGTGGGAAAGCAATTCCCTAAGCCTTAGGGTGGGCAATCACCCATATTTTCTGCTATGAGTAAATAACTCCAATTGATTTAATCATAAAAGAATAACAGGAAAACGAGATTGATTTCCAAATCCCTAATGTGAACATCAGACGATATTGACGAGGTTGCATGTAAGGAGGTTGTCGCCATTTGTAGGAACTCAAGAAATATCAATATTTGATCATTACTCTAACAAAAAAAATGACATTTTGGACCTCTCTCCAATGGATTGAGGTAACAATATGCAGCATCATCATGCAGTCTAGAGTAATATAAGTGATAGCGTTCCATAGTGTTCATTAGGTTAAAAAGACTAAAAATCCATAAACTCGGGTGAACAAGTCTGTTCATTGTAATAGTTTTTTACCTTTTATTACAACAATAATAGCACAGTAAACTTTGTTTTTTTGTTTATCAATCAAATTGGGTTGTAGTCCACTCCTTCATTACTCAAGTTAATTTAGCTCCCCCCAAAATCTGGAAAAGATTGTATAGGAGAACCAGGGAGAATTTGGTGGCTAACTCAATGTGAAATTTGAAAGATATTATGGAGTCAAAAATGATATAATAATAATAATGTTGGTATTTGTTAAGCGCTTACTATGTGCAGAGCACTGTTCTAAGCACTGGGGGAGATACAGGGTAATCAGGTTGTCCCTCGTGAGGGTCACGGTCTTAATCCCCATTTTACAGATGAGGTAATTGAGGCACAGAGAAATGAAGTGACTTGCCTACAGTCACACAGCTGACAAGTGGCAGAACCGGGATGAAGGTTATGGGCTTGGGGAACAGGGAAGAAGGTGTTTGTTGACTCTAATGGGAAAGTTTGGTCATGTGGATTTGGGAGGGAAGAAGAGATCAGTTTTAGAATTTGAGCAGCTATACCTCTTTTCATTTTTGCTAAGGAACTATGATTCCTTCATAGTTTTTTGTTAATTATCAGGTCTTCCTAATGAGCTAGCTAGGAAGCATTTGCTAGCCCCATTTTAAAGGAAGGAAATTGATTAATAGAGAAATTGGTTAGTGGACTGGTCCTAATAATAATTATTTCCATATTTATTATGTGTCAAACACTGGGTTAAACCTGGGATAGATACAATACAATCAGATCAGACATAGTCCCTATCCAAACAGGGCTCACAAGGGGAAAAAGGAACAGGTATTTAATCCCCATTTTGCAGATAGGGAAATGGAAGCCCAAAGAAGTCAAGTGACTCGTCCAAGATCACATAGCAAGCAAGTTGCATGGCAGGATTAGAACAAGTGACATGCCAGGATTAAGACCCAAGTCTCCTGATTCTCACTGCTGAACTCTTTCCACTAGACCATGATGCTTCAGAGTGGGCACTCCAGTAAGAGGTCAATAAATGCCATTGATTGATTTGTTAGGAATAAGAAAAGGGAGAACACTCCAACTACCTAAAGCAAGAAGCAAGAGCATGTGCCAGTAAATGCTAAATTATTAATCATGGCATTTAAGCGCTTACTATGGGCAAAGCACTGTTCTAAGCCCTGGGGGGGATACAAGGTGATCAGATTGTCCCACGTGGGGCTCACAGTCTTCATCCCCATTTTACAGATGAGGTAACTGAGGCCCAGAGAAGTGAAATGACTTGCCCACAGTCACTAAGCTGACAAGCAGCAGAGCTGGGATTAGCACCCATGACCTCTGACTCCCAAGCCCGAGCTCTTTCCACTGAGCCACGCAAGGGGAAAGGATGAATGTTGTTTACCTTGAGTCAATCAATCAATCAGTGGTACTTACTGAATTCTTACTGTTTGCAGAGCACTGTTATTAAGTGCTTGGGAGAATACAACAGAGTTGGAAGATATGTTCTCTGCCCACAAGGCAAAGAATTGCTTCTTCTAGAAATGCAATGTTCATAAAATGATTGTACCATGCTGTTATCAATTTAGTAACATTTTAAGTGAAATTTTGAGAGGATCCAAGACAAGGCATCATATCTGCACGAACCCAAATCGCCTAATTTTATTATAACTTTTAATATTTCAAAAGTAGTTTTGGAGTAGTACATAATTATGTTATTAAATTTATGTCAGAACCATCAATCATAATGCCTGCCATCTGTAAGCATGTCTTTATCTACTGGAAGTGATAGGGCAGATAATTAATGTGAGCATCTTTTTTAAACACAAGAATACTGCTTTTAAGTGCTTTTTAAAAATGATCCAAATTTCAGTAAGAGCCTTTTGACACCTTTAACTAGTTAGAAAACTAGAACTGCTGCACTGAATAAAGAAAATCAGAAAGGATGAATTGTGTTTTCTTTGGAAAATGAGACCATTATAGTCATGTGTCTCCATAAAATTTTTGGCAGAGCAAGGAACTTCCAACAAGGGCATATAAACTCTACAATGAAAATTTTTATAAGTAAGTAATCATATGCAGGAGTGTTCATGGTTACAGCATAACAATATGCTCAAGGGATATTCCTAAGAGTCAGTCGTAAAGATAAAGAGGAAGTGACACAGACCCAAACAGTGTGAAGATTTCAAACTTCAAAAAAAAAAGACACGGTACGCCCACTCGGTGTATATTATAGGTCTTCTATGATGGACTGACTCCTTTCTCCCAGTTTTAAGCAAACACAATTATAGTGTCAGCGGAGAACACTTTAAGCGATCCATTGAGTGTTTGGGAGCGAATTGTTCTGGTTCCAGAAAGAAGCCCTCTTCATCGGAACTAGGGGCCCCTGAATGTATGCAGGGAAGGGCAGTGGTAAGTAACTCTGTGCTCTCCTTAGTCACGGCAATGCCTGAGGCTCATTAGACGTGGCAAGTGCTTCAAGTAGGCCCCTACCCCTCGAATTTCCCTGATCTCTACTGGAATGATACTCCCTCCAACTGCCTGCAGACTCCTCTTTCATTATTTTTTTTAGCCCACCTTTGTCTCCTAATCCACTAAGAATTAATGTGAATCTGATATTTCTGAATTGCTTAAGGTGCTTATCTCTGAAAAGTGGCATGGCGTTGCAGATTATTAAGCCTCTACTTGACGGCAGTTCAAATTTGGACAAACCAAACATGACTAATGGGTTTGTCTACAAGAGGAGCTGTGGAGGACCCAAGAGAGGGGTGATTTCCAAGCCTGTGGCACCATGGCAGCATCCTTTTGAACCTGCAGCCAATTTCAGTGCTACAGCATCCCTAAGGATCAGACTGGACATGTATTTGTGGCATTTTTTGCCTTAAATATTTGATCACTATCATGATAAAGCATCCCTTCCACTAGTTACGAAATGCCCTCGGTGGGCAGAATAGTGTACTGGCATTAGGCACATATACAGAACTGACAGAGATGATCACTGCCCCCAGGTAGCTAACAATCTAACGGGCAACAAGAAGACAAAATTAACACATGTTCGGTAGTTAAGTGAGAGCGAGAGTAGATATGAATAACAAGCACCAGCCTTTCAATAAATCAACAAGAGATAAACCCAATTTCACCCTGTTTCCTGGGATTACTTTGAGGGTTGATCCAGGGTTTTGATCTCTATTTTTCCCTCCCAGAGGCGACAGTGGTGGGGAAGGTATCAGATTGCTGTGAGACTATATGGATTTAAAGCCAATGAGGCCCTCAATTTTAGGTTTTTTTTTTAAAGTGTTTTTGCCATAATAAGCCACCAGATGGTAGGTACTGGGATTAATTAAATTAGCCTCACAGATAGGTAGATGAAAACTGTAATCCCTCTCAATTTTTCTAATGCCTTTCCTAATGGAAAAGTAATAGGGCTCAGTGTATCGGGTACATGAACAAATAGGGCACTCAGCATTAAGTCTATTTCAATCAGTAATATTTACTGAGTGCTTACTCTGTGCAGAACATTGTACCAAGTGCTTGGGAGAGTACAATACAGGAAAGCTGGTAGACACATTCTCTGCCCTGAAGGATCTTACAGTCTAGCAGGGGAACCAGATAGTAAATTAAAGTACCCATAGTGAGGAGGAATGGACTATAAAGATAAGTGTATATAATCAATAAATGGGTCAATCAACGATATTTATTGAGTGCTTACTATAATAACAGTAATAATTGTGGTACTAGTTAAGTGCTTACTATGTGCCAAGCACTGTTCTAAGCACTGGGGCAGATCCAAGGAAATCAGCTCAGACACAGTCCCTGTCCCACATGGGGCTCACAGTCTCAGTCCCCATTTTCCAGGTGAGTTAACCGAGAGGCAGAGAAGGGAAGTGATTTGCCCAAGGTCACACAGCAGACCTGTGGTGGAGCTGGGGTTAGAACCAACGTCCTCTGACTTTCAGGCCCTTTCCACTAGGCCACACTGCTTCTCAGGCACTATGTGCTGAGCACTGTACCAAGTGCTTGGGAGAGTAAAATACAACAGAATTAGTGGACATAGTCCCTGCCCATAATAAGCTTATCTTAGAAGTTGGTGGGTGAGGAGCTACCTAAGTAGTTAAGGTTTTAAACCTATTTAAAAGGCCTAATCTAATTCCCTCTAGGCCACGGGAGGGCAGCCTCTGGTAAACCTACCCTCCAGCATGCCAAGCCACTGGTGCCATGTCAGTCAGTCTGTCAGTCGTATTTATTATACAGAGCACTGTCCGAAGCGCTTGAGAGAGTACAGCGTGGCTCAGTGGAAAGAGCCCGGGCTCGGGAGTCAGAGGTCACGGGTTCTAATCCCAGCTCCGCCACTTGTCAGCTGTGTGGCTTTGGGCAAGTCAGGTAACTTCTCTGTGCCCCAGTTACCTCATCTGTACAATGGGGATTAAAACTGTGAGCCTTACATGGGACAACCTGATGACCTTGTATCCCCCCAGTGCTCAGAACAGTGCTTTGCACATAGTTAAGCGCTTAACAAGTGCCATCATTATTAACAATATAATAGACAGATTGCCTGCCCATAGCAAGCTTACAGTCTAGAGGGGGAGACAGATACCAATATGAATAAATAAATTACAGATATGTACATAAGGGCTGAGGTGGAGAAGAAGAAAAGGAGCAATTCAGGGAGACCCAGAAGGGAGCTGAAGAGTCAGAATCTTCTTCCACTCCACATCTGTCAGGCCCTGTCTGTCACTAGACAGCCCTCCTGGGTCCTCTGTTACCTCCACTTCAACTCGAGAGTCCTGACCCTTGTTCAAGGCTCTCTAATCCATCTTCCCACCTTCCCAGTGCCTGGAATTGCTGGCACTGGGGTGAGACAGGGATGACCGGGATAATTGGATGGTATTTCAGAGTGGCAGCATGGTGGCTCAAGTTCAGAAATAGAGATTGCAAACAAGACCCGTCTCCCACCAGAAACCTGGCACATATTCTGCGCAGACTCAATTCGCCCACAAGGGATCAGCTTCTTTCAAACCCCAAATTTACAAGGTTTGAAGGTGAAGTTGTGGTAACCCTCTTCAGCGGCAATCATCACCTGTAATATGTTCAGTGTGCACCAGGTTGCAAAAGTGAAATGTCTAAAGCAGACCATCACCAAGATTCCTGTGGAAAGAAAGTAACGGGACCTGGGTTCGAATCTCTCCTCTGCCACTTGTCTGCTGTGTGAACTTTGGTGAGACTCTTCACTTCTTTGTGCCTCAGTTTCCTCATCCTTAAAATGGGGGTTAAGACTGTGAGCCCCATGTGAGGCAGGGACTGTGTTCAACCTGACAACCTTGTATCTACTCCAGCGTTTAGGACAGTGCCTGGCACATAGTAAGTGCTTAACAAATACCATTAAAGAAAAAAAATAACAGAAATCGAGGTCCTGGAAACAGAAATGACAGTTAAACGAAGCAGTTCATGAAACAGCAGCGATGCCTTCCTTTGACTTTAATGATACCCTATATCTGAGGATTATTTTCAGCACAAAATTGCAACTTTTATAAAAACAGGTTAACCTGGAATCGTTTGTTTGACCATGATGACACTTCCCACATTCAGGAATGGTATTTGTGATCAAGGTGAAATATCTTTTCCAGGAAAAAAAAAAGTTGGTGTACAAAGACAGCCAACTGAAACAATATCGAGCTTCAAAAGAATGGTGTGGCGAACCCTCACAAAACCCAGCAGCTTCCTTACACAAGTCATTTTAACTACACTTAAGTGAAATCCAAACAAAAGCTTTCAGAGCTGAAACGCAGCCTTTCCACTTAAATAGCTGTGATCACGTGAGCCTGTAAGCATAAAAGATAATTCAGCCAGATAACCATCACTGCAGGGGGGAGGGGAAGACGCCAGGTAAAGTAAACAATATTTAAAAACACTGTACTCACTGCACTCTGGTCCCCAACTTCTTCCGGCGGTCAGAATAGGTTCTGAGGGCGATCATTTTTATGGTTTATTTATTAGACCCTCTCTCCCTCCTCCTCACCGTCTTTCCAAGTTGTAAAAATTAATTCCCAGCAGATAAACTTACGCTTTACCTGCCCTTAATTTGGAAGCGTTTTCAAAGTATGCCATCCTGGCAGGTGTGACTGGCCTTTTTTGTGTGTGTGGAGATTTTGGAACCGATTTACCTGCTAGAATCTGTCAAAAAGCCATTCGTATGCACACAGCTAATGTGCTAGAAATAAAAGCCACAACCTGTCAAATAAACTCCCTGCACCTGTAGGAGCAGTTAAATTCTTCCCCCTGCCATTCTCTTTAGAGATCAAAGGGTCTCACTCAGAGGGGCTCAGAAGAAATAAAGCAAATGATAGACCTACTTGTCCTTGAGCAAAAAAAAAAAAAAAATTAGAGGAGGAGGAAGGGGAAAAGGAGAAAATACCCAGAACTCGTTTGGCTACCTGAAGGAGCTTTTGTTCCACCCGGGCCCAACATGAACACATTCTTTCACATGAAGAACCAAAGGGAAGACATTCATTCTTCTTTTTTTTCCTTTTTTTTTTTTGGTGACGTAGCTGGGGCATTCATGTGTTTTTAACCTTGAATAATTTTTGTCTCTAAGCCCCAAACAAGTTTTATCCTGTCCACAGGTCAGTTTTGTTACAAAGGCCAATTAGTAGTGCTACCTTAGCCTGCAGCAAAAAGCCAAGTAATGGTGGGGCAAGCCCTAGGAGAGGTGATGAATAGCATGTAGAGCTATAATTTGAAAGGGGAGCCTTTGAAGCATTTACCTTACATGGGACTCCATTGTCACTGCAGGGTGTTTGATCTTAAAATAATTTACTTAATGATCTCACCATGGGAGCAATTGGCAGAGCAAGATTAGGTTGTAAGGCCTAATGGACATGGGAAAAGTTAAAATTGCTCCAAGAAAGGTATGTTCGAGGGTGAGATTTGTCTGTGTTGTGGATTCATTACTTATAGTTGGGGAAAGCAGTTGTGACATAGATCAGCTTTACGTATCCTGACAGAGAAAATAATAAGGTGTAATCCTTTTCCTTGGATATTGGTAAACTGTTTTACCTTTTCCTCAGGATTTTCAAGGTTGAGGAAATTATTGATCCTGTTTTGCCTTTACAGTAAGAGATTTTTTTTCTTCTAAAACCGCGAAGTCACTCCTAGGGCATACCATCAGTGGGACAGTTTCCGCAGCAGGTAAACTTCAGAATTAGAGTCATAAAGTGGTGGGAATACAGAAGTCAGTTGTATTACTTCACTTTCATCGGCAACACACTGTCAACAAATAGACAGACAGTGCTGCTTTTGAAGCTTGCCATACCGTTGATCCGTGGCTGCTTGAAAAACTCAAGTAAATAAAGTGTCTAAATGTTTACATACTTGGTATTACTGTGAGCATATTCACTGAAGGTAGTTCAGAGTAACAGTGAATAGGAGCGAAACTGTGACATTGTAGTTTAGTTTGTAATAATTAGGAGAGAATATAGGCCTCTGGTGACCCTTGTCTCTTATTTTACATTTAAGTCATTATTTTTTACCTGATTTATGAAAGTACATGGATAGTTACTAAAAGATAATGAATATGTGTATATACGGAAAGTGTGGACTTAATTATGGGAAATTTTAACTTCTTTTCCTCTATCTATTGATACCAGGAATGGGTTAGGAGGAAAGGGAAACCAAGAAAATAAGGCTTTTTAAAGAAATTTCCCTTTTATCTTTTTTTAATGAAACTGCCCCCTCTAGAAACGTGCTGAATTAAATTGCTTTTATTCCTAGATCTGATCGCTCAAATATTAGTACAATATGCAGAAAGCCAAATTTCTAGAGGATTTCGGGCTTTGTGCTAAATCTCCTAATGTAATGAAGTATTTTGAGCACATGCAAATCAAGTAATTATGTGCTTAACTACCTGCTTTATGTGAGCAAATGCCCGTTTACTTGTGCAAATTGGAGAGAACACAAGTGTTACTTGCACACAAATTGGAACCCCTTTGGAAATTCACCCTTCGGATCTTACTTCTAGCTGATATTACACCTGAAAATCCCTACTTGCTGGAACGAAATTCGACTTCTCTCTACACTTTTTTGTTGTTGCTTCCCTTACAGATGCTTAGAATTTGGATCACTGCAGCCCCACAACTGCTATTTGACTGAAGGGAAATTTACTGTACCACCTGCCCTGGAGAGGCTCACAATATCTATTTATGTCATGTTCATTTGGTCTATTTACGTATTAAATGACTTGACAAGTAAAGTTGTCTGACAATATATGACATTTCCTCTCACCCTTCACCTCCCGTGGTCCTCTGTTCTTTCCTGGAACTGAGCCTTATCCTCTTTAAGCAAGGGTAAGCTAGGGCCTGGAATGCCTTCCCTCCTCCAATCTGTCAGAAAATGTATAACTCCCCAATTTCAAAGCCTTATTGAAGGCATATCTCCTCCAAGAGGCCTTCCCTGACTAAGCTTCCCCTTTCCTCTTCTCCCACTCCCTTCTGTGTTGACCTGCCTTGCTTCCTTTGTTCTTCCAGCTCTTAGCCCCAGAGTGCTTATGTACATATCTGTTATTTATTTATATTAATATCTTTCCCCCCACTCCCCCAGACTGTAAGCTCAATGTGGACAGGGAATGAGTCTGTTTATTGTTGTATTGTACTCTCCCAAGTGCTTAGTGCAGTGCTCTGCACACAGTAAGTGCTCTATAAATATGACCGAATGAATGATTGCGTGAGGAGGGGGAGAATTCTGTATCTCCCATCACCCCTTAATAATAGCAGCATGGATCGAGCACGGGCCTGGGAGTCAGAAGGACCTGGGTTCTAATCCCTGCTCCTCCATTTGTCTGCTTTGTGACTTTGGGAAGTTGCTTAACTTTTCTGCTCTTCAGTTTCTTCATTTGTAAAATGGGGATAAAGCCTGTGAGCCCCATTTGGGACAGGGACTGCATCCAACCTGGTAACCTTGGCACATACAAAACACTTAACAAATGCCAGGAAAAAATAGTAGTACAGGTGTTTACCATAGGCCAGCCTCCTTTCAGCCATTCTCTCTCTCCAGGAAAACATGGACTGAAATCAGGGCCAAGAGAGCCACAAAGCATCAAGATTTTAGAACAGATCATTTTGACAGAGAGTGTTTGACCGATTTGCGATTAGCTCTCTGTCCTAGATTGAGTCCCGGCCCTGTCTCCATCCCTTCCAATCCCCTGTGGTCCCGGATGTCAAGTAGCTTTTCACCGCAACACAAAGAGAACTCACAAACCCCCCTGAAAGCAGTGCAGACAACTGCACTGCACACCGCAGGCATCCACACCAGAGGGAAAAGGCAGAAGGAAAAGAGCCAAGAGGAGAAAGAGAATAAGGTCAAGGGCAAGCTACTTACCCACCCCCATCCGCCCAACTCTCCTCCCACAGCACACTGATTACTCTACTGTGTGTCAGATGTACTCCCACTGGCCTAGAACCCATCATCTCTTCCAGAAGACACATAAATTCCACCCAGGTAGTTCTAAAATCACCCAGCTGATCATTCAATTTATATACAGTATCAAGTGTTCATTTCAAACGCCGCTATTTCAGTCAGACTGACCTGTTGGTCCTTGACATGAGGTGCCCCCGGGCCCTCCACAGACACAAGAGTAACTTTTTAGCACTCCAAAGAGAAAGCAATTGAAGTTCATTTCTCACAGGTTACTGGGCCCCATTAGAAATGAAGTCACGAAGCAGAAGTTCAGGCACCGGGCAGGATCAGACACTACCCGCATTCATGTCCGGGGAGGTTAGGCTACCAGTACTGATACCTTTCTAGGTTCAGGGGTTCAACCCTTAAGCACTTGACTACTCCGACTAAACCCCTACTCTGTCTCCTTTCTGCATCACCCTTGCCCTTGGATTTGTACCCTTTTTCACTCTCCACCCTCTGTTCCACAGCACCTGGGTACATATCAGTAATTTATTTTAATATCTGTCTCCCCTTCTAGACTATAAACACCCAATAGGGAGGAAAAGTGTCTGTCAACTCTGTTGTACTCTCCAAGTGTTTAGTATAGTGCTCTGCACAAAATAAGTGCTCAATGCATACCGTAGATTGAGAAAATGCAATGTCTTATACTGTCTTGAACTTTACATTGCATATCTGATACTGGGAAAGTTGGAATGTCAAGACTGTTCAAAATGCCATCCAAGACATCTTCCCCAGTTGCCTAGATTTGTGAGATAAAAGACGTCTGAACTTGGACAGGTTATATTGTATTCTCCCAAGTTTACACTATAAGCGTTCAATAAATGTGATTGATAGATTTCCACCCCAGCCCCACAGGATTTGTGTATGTATCCTTATCTGTAATATATTTTAATGTCTGCCTCCTCCTTTAGATTATAAACTCCTTGTGGGCTGAGAGTTCTGTTGTACTTTCTCCCAGCTACTTAGGCAGTGCTCTACACATCCCCTAAGCACTCAGTAAATACCACTGATAATAATAATTATGATATTTGTTAAGCACTTACTATGTGCCAAGCACTCTTCTAAGCCCTGGGGTAGATACAAGGTGATCAGGTTGTCCCATGTCAGGCTCACAATCTCAATCCCCATTTTACAGATGAGGTAAGTGAAGCCCAGAGAAGTGAAGTGACTTGCCCAAAGTCACACAGCTGACAAGCAGCAAAGCCGGGATTAGAACCCATGACCTCTGACTCCCAAGCCTGTGCTCTTGCCATTAGGCCAATGCTACTTCTCTATTGATAGATTTAAGGGGTTATTTAGGATGTTTTAGTCCGGCTTCAGGCTGGTCAGCCTTTTGAAGATCACCAAGACTGCACCAAGTTGTACAGGTGACAAACTGTCCAGTCTCAACTTGGGAGAGATTTAAATGTAAATGAACCCAAGCTTCACTTCCCAAGGTCGGAGAAGGACAAATATACATAGTTCTCATTTTCTCAGATATTTGCAGAAAAAAAAATTCCCATCCATAGACAGTGTATTTTAGGAGGCTTGAAATACCTGAAACACCCAAACAGTTTGTTAGCGTAGACCCAATCCAGAAATTGCCAGCTGTCTGCCTTTGGGGTGGATTACTGACAACTAACCAGCTGGCAGTCTTAATAATGTTGGTATTTGTTAAGCGCTTACTATGTGCCGAGCACTGTTCTAAGCGCTGGGGTAGACACAGGGGAATCAGGTTGTCCCACGTGGGGCTCACAGTCTTAATCCCCATTTTACAGATGAGGGAACTGAGGCCCAGAGAAGTTAAGTGACTTGCCCACAGTCACACAGCTGACAAGTGGCAGAGCTGGGATTCGAACTCATGAGCCCTGACTCCAAAGCCCGTGCTCTTTCCACTGAGCCACGCTGCTTCTCCCCCTGAGAATCAATCAAAGCAATGTTGATCGGGTCCTGCTGTGTGCAGACCACTGAATTAAGCACTTGAGAGAGAGCAAAAAAATTAGTAGACATGATCCCTGCCCTCAAGGAGCTTACAAGAGTAAAAGGGGGGGATGGTGGAAGCAGAAAGGGGGAGCAAAGACAGCACCTCTTTCCCTGACTGGAGTGAACGTCTGCATCGTGACCTAGTGACCAACCTGGAGGACCACTATCAAGTAA
This sequence comes from Ornithorhynchus anatinus, assembly GCF_004115215.2. Taxonomy (NCBI): domain Eukaryota; kingdom Metazoa; phylum Chordata; class Mammalia; order Monotremata; family Ornithorhynchidae; genus Ornithorhynchus; species Ornithorhynchus anatinus. The sequence goes on along the minus strand of NC_041735.1, from coordinate 59,628,044 downwards.
GGTTTCCATTCTCCAGCTCCACCTACTTTTTTTTAAGTAAAGCTTTCCAGATTCGTTTTCGAGAATTTGAAAAATAGCCTTGGAGACTTAGTTTCTCCTCTTCTTGCAGCCAAGGACAGATGTTACTTTTCCAAATCTTTGATTTTCAAGCAGAGAGTTTTTGTATTGTTGCTAATACAAACAATAACAATAAACAATAGGGAAGCAGCGTGGCTCATTGGAAAGAGCACGGGCTTTGGAGTCAGGGCTCATGAGTTCGAATCCCAGCTCTGCCACTTGTCAGCTGTGTGACTGTGGGCAAGTCACTTAACTTCTCTGGGCCTCAGTTCCCTCATCTGTAAAATGGGGATTAAGACTGTGAGCCTCACGTGGGACAACCTGATTCCCCTGTGTCTACCCCAGCGCTTAGAACAGTGCTCGGCACATAGTAAGCGCTTAACAAATACCAACATTAAAACTCTCTGAGATAGTAAGGTAGTAATAATGATATTAAGCATGTGCAAAGCATTGGACTGTGTGGAAAAAATATATAGATGAAAATTATGGATGATCCCTGGTCCCAAGGGGCTTGCAAGTTAAGTTTAAGGAGAGAAGAGCATGTCAGTCACAGATATATAAGGAAAGATGAAACAATAAAAACATAGACAAGGATGATATAAAGTTCCATCAATCAATCAATGGTACTTATTGAGCACTTACTATGTGCAGAGCACCATACTAAGCACTTGGGAGAGTACAGAACAACAGAATTAGCAGACACATTCCCTGCCCATAATGAGTGTACAATCTAGAGGGGGAGCCAGACATTAATATAAATACAAAAGTAACATATAATTTAAAGATATATTCGTAAGTGCTGTGGGGCTGGGGAAGAGGTGGACATTGTATGTCCAAAGGTCTTATATCCAAGTGCATAGATGGTGTGAAAGGAAGGGCAGGCCGGGGAGAAGAGGGCTTAATCGGGGAAGGCTTCTTGGGAGGAGATGTGACCTTAAGTATGATAAGGAAAATAGAGGCCTCTGACTGCAGGAGCGGAACTTCAGGATACTAGCAGTTCTAGGAACTTGCGAAGTTTAGAAAGTAGTTATGGATGCAGATCAGACGTCTCAGGACCACCTGCTGAAATGCCAAGCAGGCCCGCTACTTAACAGGGGTGCATAGGGGAGCACCAATGGTCTCTCCTTTAGCTTGCTGTGTGACCTTGGGTAAGTCACCTCACTTCGCAACAGTTTCCTCATCTACAAAATGGCAATTCGATACCCTTTTGCCTTCCCTCTTAGTCTGAAACCCCATTTGGAGCAGCAACTCTGTCTGATCTGATTGGGTTGTATGCACCCTGGCACTTAGCACAGTGCTTGGCCCATTGGAAGCACTCAATAAATAGCATGATTATTATTGTTATCATTTTACACATGGGAAAGCAATCAGGACAGATGCATAGGCAGTGATGTTGTCTCTGTGCTCTTCATCATTCTAAAATATCCCAGCCTGGTCCATCCTTTAGCAATTTATATAATTTAAGAAAACCTTCTGTGGTGAAATGCACTTGGCATCCCAGGTAACTCTCTGGATTTCTGGCTCAAAGATTAGACTCCGCAGTGCAATATGGCTGGAGGGAGCGGGACAGGTGCAGAATCTCTTCAGAAAATAATAATCATACTCATTCATTCCATCATATTTATTGAGGGCTTACTGTGGGCAGAACACTGTACTAAGTGCTTGGGAGAGTACAATACAACAATAAACAGATACATTCCCTGCCCACATCATGTTAAACACTTACTATATGCCAAGCTCTGTGTTGAACGCTGGGTTAGGTACCATTCAGTCAGGTCAGATTAGGCACAGTCACTGCCCAGCATGAGTCTCACAGCCTAAGAGAGAAGAGAAGGTATTAGATCCCCATTTTACAGATGAGGAAACTGAGTCCACGGAAGTTAATTGGCTTGTCTAAGACCACAGCAGGCAAGTGATCTGGCCGCGATTAAAACCCAGATGCCATCAAAAGCCAGCAGTCGTGCATTCCTCCCACCAAAAATGTTTACGATTTTAATCTATGCAAGAGTAGGCCAGAGTTTGATTCTTTTCTCGAGACCACCCCGAGTTGTCAAGTGTTCTTTCCGCTTTCCCTCCTCAAGAAAGGACCCTGGATTTCCTTTTTTCTTTTTTAAACCAGATCTATTCTCTCCTCCATTCATTACATTTTGGAGGGAAGAGAAAAGGGTGTAGGTGTCACTCTTAGGACGGGTATGCTAATTAGTGCTGCCACTGATTTGTAGAGTGAAAGCTGAGATCTGCTCTGTGGCCTTGTTTCCTTATGTGTAAACACGGGTAATTATCCCGACCTTCATTAAGAATGACGATAAGCACTGCCTGAATAATGGCTGGAAAGTGCTATCCGCAAAGCACTATTACTGATGCACTTCCTTTTCTTCTTGCTTCATGTCTCTCATCTCTTGTTTTTTGTTTTTTGTTGTTGTTGTTTTATTTTTTTTTTCTGACATGTGGCTCCTCTCTTAGTTTTCCCTTCCCCTGTTTTCTTTCTGACGCACCTCTCACCCTTCTATTTCACTAGCTGCTCTGTCCTCCTCCCAGGTGCTTGTTTTGCTTCTGTCCCACTTGTTTTTTTCCTTTTTTGCTTTTACTCAGAGTAGTGTCAGAGCGGGCAGGGAGCAGAGGACAGGAGGGAAATTAGCAATTCTCTAAGCATTAGTGCTCCCGCACTTCAGAGCTTCTTGACTTATTCTTGACTTCAGTTTGTCTCTCTGTTTAGCAGCACAAAGAGAAGTGGTGACAGAGGAAACTGAGGGGAAAAAAGTGTCAGAATAGTGGGTTATATTGACCTGTAACTTGACCCCCTGAACTGGAGACATAAATTCCTCAATTGCTTCAAGGCGCCCAGTTTTTTGTTTGAGCTTCGATTCAGGGAAGGCTTCTAGAGACACCATTGTTCAGCAGGAGGAGTGGATTTCTCTTCTCTTGCCTCCGTTTACCATTGCTGAAGTTATAGCTGGCCGTCCTCCAGGCCTTTAGAGAAGACAGACTAAGATCTAGGTGATTCTTTTGTGGGAGCTGGATTTGCTTTGGGACAGGACCAGGATTCCATGGAGGACTGAACAAATCCCTAGACTGTAAACTCATCTCTAGACTGTAAACTTGTTATGGGCAGGAAACATATCTGCTAATTCTATTGTACTGTACTCTCCCAAGTATAATGCTCTGTCGACAATCAGTCAGTCAATTGTATTTATTGATTGCTTACTGTGGGCAGAGCACTATTCTAAGTGCTTGGGAGAGTACATATAATAACAGACACATTCCCTGCCCACAACAAGCTAAGGACTCAATAAATACCACTGACTGACTGACGAAGGCACAGCAGTGAACAAGCTAGACCACATCAACCTGGATGTTGAGGGGAGAGTGTTTTTCTTCACTTTACAGTTCCTCTTTCTGGGTGGCAGTCATCATTTCCACCAATCACAGACCGCTCCAGCCCTCTCTGTGAATGCCCGTTTGCTCAATTTGCCTTCTTGATTTACCCCAGTTATTTCATCCGAGGGTCCATGAAGCTCGTTCTTGCATCAAAAGAAGATTTGAGAGTCACAAGCTGCCCCGCAGATGGAAACTTCAATCTGCAATTTAGGCTAAATGCCTGGCATGTAGTAAATATCATCATCATTATTATCGTTTGGCATACTGGCTTAAAACAGGCATCCATTCAGTGGCTTTCTGAATATTTAGCCAATCACACCCTCCTTCAACAAAAACATTGAAATGTGGGCGTGTGCACAGTAAGTGTTGTATTGTGGGGTCGGCGTATTGTATTGTGAGCAGTTGGATGATATGAGATATGTCTAGTGCATTTATCATCCTCCATCACTGGTTGAGATTAAGATCCTGAGTTCATTCACTCAATGGTATTTATTGAGCGCTTACTGTGTGCAGAGCACTGTACTAAGTGCTTGGAATGTACAATTCGGGAACAGATAGAGACAGTCCCTGCCCAACAACGTCCAGTGTCCGAGCCACCATTGTATCTGAGTGTTTTTGCTACTGGACTTTTAAGATGCACCCTTTTCTCTTTCCATTAACAAGGCTCCAAAGGCCAAACTGCCTGAGTTGCCTAGGCACCAACCCCAATGAAACCAATAGGCTACACACACGCACACATACAAACATACACTCTGAAAGCTGAGTCCCATGAAGAGAAAAGTCAATGTTCTCTTTCCCTTTGTGGATTTAAATATATTTTTTCTTTAAATTTATCCCAATCATAAAGCAGCATATCTTTAGAAATACCTATGCTTCCATGGGGATATGTCGGTGACAATCATCAATAATAATAATAATTGTAGTATTTGTTGAGTCCTTATTAGGTGCTAGGCACTGTACTAAGCACTAGGGTAGATACAAGCTAATCAGGTCCCACATGGTAATCACAGTTTAAATACGAGGGTGCACAGATATCCAATCCCCATTTTTCAGATGTAGAGGAATCAATCAATTGTATTTATTAAGTGCTTACTATCAAGCAGTGGCACTTATTGAGTAGTTACTATGTGCAGAGCACTGAACTAAGCATATGGGGTTGTACACTGCAACAGAGTTAGCAGACATGTTCCCTGCCCTTAAGGAACTTATAGTCTAGAGGGGAGATAAATATTAAAATAAATTGCAGATGGGGAATGGCAGAGTGGCAGCCACTCTGCTGACCCAGAATGATCAGAGATGCTTTCCTGTACGCAGTGAACTCTACGTATGTCTGCCCTGGGTTCAGAGGGCCATCAGCACCACAGAGACTCTATTTATTATTATTATTATTATTATTATATTTGTTAAGTGCCAATAATGTGCCAATAATAATAATTATTATTATTATTGTATTTGTTAAGCACTTACTTTGTGCCAGTCACTGTACTAAGTGCAGGGATAGATACAAGCAAATCGGGTTGGATTACGATATTTAAGCGCTTACTCTGTGCCCGTCACTGTACTAAGTGCTGGGGTATATACAAGCAAATAGGGTTGGACAGTCTCAATCCCCATTGTACAGATGAGGTAACTGAGGCACAGAGAAGTGACTTGCCCAAGGTCACACAAGCAGACAAGTGGAGGAGCCAAGTTTAGAACCCATGACCTCTGACTTTCAGGTCCATGCTCTTTACACTAGGCCATGCTACTTCTCATTTCCCACTGCTTTTACCCCTGAAATATCTCTAGCTTTGTTGGCCGGTCCTTCGGGGATTGGGAAAGAAATCTGAAGGTAAGTGCCCACTGTTTTGAAACTGAGAAGAAATATTTTTAAACACTTCTCAATGCAGTTAAGTATTTCTACCCCGCTAATATGTCCAAACTGAACTATAGGAGAATGAAGGGAGTGTTCTGCATCAACTGTGCTTTTTAAAAAGCCTACATGAAGGGTCAAAGACCAGGAAATGCTCTCACTATAATTCTCATTTTCAGCTGAATTGGACATGGCAGTAGCAACAAGAAAGCAAGACTGAATCACATTATGTTCCAGGAACCTTAGCTTTGCATCATAATGACTTGCCCGCTCCTAGAAGCAAATTGCAAGTGGTTTCAATAGGGTAAAACTTTAATTTATAAACTAGTATTCAACTTCAGTAGCTCACTTCAAATGCAAAATGAAAAACCTTATCACTTGTTTGATGTTTCTTGAATGCATCCCTTTACATTTTACCTGTAAAATGCTCAGTGTTTGGTGACAGGTTAAATGTACACTATACACAGAGGGCCAAAATTTTTCTTTGTATTGGTCGCAGAAATCTTCCTCGTTTTAGCGGTTCTGATTATTTTAAGCCGTCTCCATTGTCTTCTAAACACCGTAATTAGAAGCTGGGAAGCTTATTGCAACCAAACTAAATAAGGTCTCATTATGAGCAAAATATTCTACAGTTGCTCAACAAGTGGCCCTATGTAGAACAACACGATCAAGCACTCCTGTTCAATTATGTCTCAGTGTAGGCAAGACGTGTTCTCTTTTAGTGAGGCCCCTTAGCTCCACCACCATTTTAGCTGCTCTGTTATCATGAATCCAGCTCTCACTGGCTGCTTTGTTTCATTTTATGCTTCTCAGGTTTTAGGAATGAGAGTGTAAAAGAAAACTTACCTGGAGGAAAGTCTATTGTGAGTGTCTTTCTTCAATTAATTATGGCATCTATTAAGAGCTTACTATGCGCTAAGCAATGGGGTAGATATAAGGTTATGAGATCGGTGCCTTTCTCACAAAAGACTTACACTCTATCTTAGCCCCATTTTATAGAGAAGGAAACTGAGCCCTCATCTCTCCTCCTCCGTCTCCCTTCCATATTGCCCTTGCACTTGGATTTGTACCCTTTATTCACCCGCCCTCAACTCCACAGCACTTAAGTGTAAATCCATAATTTATTCTGTTTTCTGTCTCCCCGTCTAGACTGCAAACTCTTTGTGGGCAGGGAATATGATAATAATTATTATGGTATCTGTTAAGCGCTTACTATGTGCTGGGCACTGTACAAGCGCTGGGGTGGCTACAAGCAAATCGGGTTGGACACCGTCCCTGTCCCACACAGGGCTCACAGTCTAAATCCCCATTTTACAGATGAGATAACTGAGGCACAGAGAAGTGAAGTGACTTGTCCAAGGCTGCACAGCAGACAAGAGGCCTATCCGAGATTAGAACCTAGGTCCTTCTGGCTCCCAGACCAGAGCTCTATCCACTCGGCCATGCTGCTTCACTCGGACATCTCTTTTCAAAGCTTCCTCACTATTTAACTTACATTCAAACTCTATGTTATTGCTTTAATCTTTAGAACCCGGTGATGTATATTCTTCTATATACACATCTGAAAAGCTGTTTGATTTCCTCACCTTGGAAATTTGTTAGGTTTCCTTATTCTTTCAAGCCTAAAATCTATGCCAGGCAATTCTCCAGTTTGGGCTCCCAACCCCTCCTCCCTGCCCCACCCTCCCCACTACACACACACACTATTCTCTCCTTGTCCAGATCCCTGCTGTGAGTCCCCCTGTGCTGCTTTTCTGCTTCTAAACTTTCAACCCAGAGATTGCATTCCAAATGAATCAGTTTTGAGCTTAATCATAATCGTGGTATTTGTTAAGGGCATAACTATGTGCCAACCAACATACTGAACTCTGGGGTAGAAACAAAATTATCAGATCCCACATGGGGCTCATAGTCTATGCGGGAAGGATCACAAGTATGAAATCCCCAGTTTTACAGTTGAGGGAACTGAGGCACAGAGAATGACTTGAGGTCACCCAGCAGGCGTGTGGCGGAGTCAGGATTAGAACTCAGGTCCTCTGACTCCCAGGCCCGTGCTTGTTCCACTTGGCTGTGCTGCTTCCTGCTCCCCCATCCTAACCAAGAGGTACAGTCTCCCTGGCACAGCCTCCTTGGCACAGGCCTGTTGCTCAGTTTCTTAGGGGATTGAGGCCGGAGGCTCAAGGAGGGAAGCAGCGTGGCTCAGTGGAAAAGAGCCTGGGCTTCGGAGTCAGAGGTCATGAGTTCGACTCCCGGCTCTGCCACTTGTCAGCTGTGTGACTGTGGGCGAGTCACGTCACTTCTCTGTGCCTCAGTTACCTCATCTGTAAAATGGGGATTAACTGTGAGCCCCACGTGGGACAACCTGATTCCCCTATGTCTACCCCAGTGCTTAGAACAGTGCTCTGCACATAGTAAGCGCTTAACAAATACCAACATTATTATTATTATTATTCCCGAGCGGCTGAGGCAAGGCCGGGGAAGTGGGACCACCTCCTATCTCACCACACATGTGCATAGTCAACTATGTGCATAATCAACCATGTGCTCCTTCTCTGGATTTCCCCTAATCCTGGGTACGAGGGATCAAAACGTGATTCCTGTTTCCCTGGACCAAAGGATGTGACTTGAGAGGCCCCGCTGCCAGATCGGATGAAAGGAGAAATTGGTGGGAGGTGACTCTGAGGATTATGAAACAGAGCATGGCCTAGTGGATAGAGCACAGGCCTGGGAATCAGAAGGACCAGGGTTCTAATGCAGACACTGCCACTTCTCTGCTGTGTGATCTTGGGCAAGTCATTTTACTTCCCTCATCTGTAAAATGGGAATTAAGACTGTCCCCATGTGGGACAGACACTGTGTCCAACCCGCTTTGCTTGTATTTACCTCAGTGCTTAATGCAGTGTCTGGTACATAGTAAGCACTTAACAAATACCTGTGAGCCCGTCATTTGGCAGGGATTGTCTCTATCTGTTGCCAAATTGTGCATTCCAAGCACTTAGTACAGTGCTCTGCACATAGTAAGCACTCAATAAATACTACTATTAAATGAAATACCACAATTATTATTATTATCATAAAATACCATGCAGATGTATCAAAATGAAAAAGAGAAAATGCAACTTCTTCCGGTCCTAAATCTCTCTAGTTTTAACTGTTCAGGACTTACTATGTGCCAAGTATTATGCTAAACACTGCAGAAGAGAAAAGATAATCAGGTCAGACACAGTCCATTCCCAAATGAGGCCCACAGATTGAGGGGGAGGGAGAACAGGTATCAAATCCTTATTTTGCACATGAGGATACTGAGGACCAGAGAAGTTAAGTGACTTTCCCATGGTCACACAGCCAGCAAGTGGTGGCACTGGGATTAGAATCCACATCTCCTGGACTCTGAGGGCCAACCTCTTTCCACTAGGTCACACTATTTCTCAGGGATCCCAGGGCTCAATTAATTTGTCTCCATAGAAGCAACCCTCACCCTAGCTCTCACTTAACTTTAACACTATTGAAATCCACAAGAATTGAATCTACAAGAAGGTAGAAGCATAAAGTGGAGACATTGTTTTCCCAGGAGCCGCTGCCTGATAAAGGGACATAAGTCTCCCAAATACTAATCAATATAAGAATATTTCAAACTCTAAAACAAGTACATTTTTAAGACCCTTCTCACCCCCCAACCTATTAATTTGTCAGTATGGGGTACATATTGAGTGTAGAGCACTGTATTGGGTGCTCAGGAGGCTATAATAGGCATAATCAGTACAACACCTACCTACAAGGAGTTTATACTCTAGTGGGGGAATTAAAAACAAATTGTGCGAATACAGTGGGAACAAGAGGAGAAACATAGATACAGCTAATAGCAGAGGTGAAGCCCCCCCACCCCACCTTCTCCAAAAGTTGGATAAAAATTAAATAGATTAAAAAACTGACATATAAAGGTCAAGGGTGACTGGTGGGGTGATGCATCCAGAGGTTCATGGTATTAGCTGAATCCTTTTGGAGAAGATGGATTTTCAGGAGGACTTTGTAATAATAATAATAATGATGGTATTTGTTAAGCGCTTACTATGTGCAAAGCACTGTTCTAAGCACTAAGGGGGATACAAGGTGATCCGGTTGCTCCACATGGGACTCACAGTTTTAATCCCCATTTTACAGATGAGGTAACTGAGGCACAGAGAAGTTAAGTGACTTGCTCTAAGTCACACAGCTGACAAGGGGCGGATTATAACCCATGACCTCTGACTCCAAGCCCGTGCTCTTTCTACTGAGCCACGCTGCTTGTAGGTGGTAAGTGGAGACATCTGGTGAATTTGAACAGGGAGGGATTTCTAGGCAGAAACACACGTTTAAGCAATAAAGTCAAGATCTAGATACAGTATTCATATAAAACAGACCACCACTCTCTCCACCTTCACAGCCTTTACTAATGATAATAATGATGGCATTTCTCATGCGCTTACTATGTGTCAAGTAATGTTCTAATCACTGGGTAGATACAACCCAGTCCCCGTGGGGCTCACAGTCTTAATCCCCGTTTTACAGATGAGGCAATTGAGGCACAGAAAAGTGAAATGACATGCCTAAGGTCATACAGCAGACAAATGGTGGAACTGGGATTAAAACCTAGGTCCTTCTGACTCCCAGACCAGTGCTCTCTCCACTAGGCCATGCTGCTTCTCATGGATACTAATATCACATCTCCTCCAAGATGTCTTCCCTGCCTAAACCCTACTCCCTCTCCCTTCTGCACTGCCTACGCACTTGGATCTGTACCCGTTAAGCACTGGTTAATGTGCCAAGAGGTGGGGTCTTCTTCAAATGCCGTCAAGTCATGTCTGACCCATAGCGACTCCATGGACACCCTCTCTTCAGAACATCCCATCTTTTGTCATAAAGTGGTTCTGATATGTGTATCTGCAGATTTTTCTCGGTAAAGATGTGGAAGTGGTTTACCATTGCCTTCATCCAACAGTAAAAACTTTAGTCTTTGTCGTTGCCTTTGATCAGTGTTTGAGCATCTGATCATCCGCCTTTGACTCTTTCCCATGCCGCTGCTGCCCAGCACAGGTGAATCGACTTTGTCTGATGCTTCAGCTTAGATCTTTCCATTACGGGTAGTGCTATATGGCATAGCTCTAAGGTTCATCAACGTACGCAAACTCTCCTGCCATAATAAGGTGTCAAGTCATAAGAGAGACAACTGGGGTAGATACAATATGATCAGATTAGATACAGTCAGAGAAGAGTGGGAGCCGTTTAGACTCAGCCAAAAGGAGGTCATTGGAGACTTTGGTAAGCACGGATTCAGAAAAGAGAAGGGAACGAAATACAGAATGCAGGGGTTCTCGAGAGTTGGTGGAGTCCAGGAGTGGGAGTGGGTGTAGGTAGTCTGATTTTGGATTTTAGGGTTTTAGGTAATTCGGATGAATGTAAACCGGGCCCGCTATTCAGATTAGCTTTTAGCTTTTGGAACCTGGTTCCAGAGTTACACTATGATATGCCTCAGTATCTCCCCAGACGGTAGACGCTGATGAGTAATCCTGCTAATTTGGGGTTTATTTGATCTTCTGACTATTTTCTTATAGAACAGGTGCAACCTTTAGTGTGAATTGCAAAACTAATAGCTGTCCCCCATTCAAGTTGTGGTGACAAGCTGATAGAGTAGTTTCTGGACTTGGATTTGCCATTTATGCCAGCCACAGAATAAGTTTCTGTTTATTGTTATATTGTAGTCTCCCAAGCACTTAGTACAGTTCTCTGCACACACTAAATGCTCAGTAAATATGATTGAATGAATGAATGAATGAATAAATGAAGTGCCATAGGTTGTAACCAGCTCTTAGATTTCTCCATGGTAGGAATTTGCTTTCTCCAGCAGGAAACATTTGGCCATTGGCATTTGAGGGAGTGAGGTGGCTCCACCCTCTGCTTTGAGCGGAGCAGGCTGCACTAGATCTCTCTCACTGAAGAGTATGACCGCCCTGCAGTTTTTCTCCCCCAGGGACCCGCTTCACTGTGGATCGGCTAGCAGGCGAGGAGGTGTCTTGGGCATCATAAGTGGAGCTGAGCTGTGTGCTGGGGTGATTCCTTAGCTCCATAACTCTCCCCAGGGCGGGCTCCTGTCACCCAACTGCCAGGCATCCAGCTGCCCTAGCAACTAAGTGACATGAAGACCCCTCAGATACCAACTGCTCTCAGAAAAAAAGAACAGGAACATCGTGACTTGGCCCAGAGGTGGGGATTCCAGCTCACTGGGCTGTTTCTGTTTCACTAAAGTTACCGAGTCTAAGAAGCAGCGTGGCTTAGTGGATAGAGCATGGATCTGGAAGTCAGAAGGACCCGGGTTCGAATCCTAGCACTGCCACAAGTCTGCGCTGTGACCTTGGGCAAGTCATTTCACTTCTCTGTGCCTCAGTTATCTCATCTGGAAAATGGGGATAAGAGTTTGAGCCCAAGTGGGACAGGGACTTTGTTCACCCTGATTAACCTGTATCTGCCCCAGTGCTTAGAACAGTGCTTGGCATATCGTAAGCACTAAACAAGTACCATTATTATTAATAATGATAATAATTATTCTTAAAAGTAGGCTGTAACAACTCTACAAGTGGAGTGGCTATCCAGGGCACAAAGTCTAGGGGAGAGGGAAATATGTGTTGCCAGGCCAGGGTAGTACTAAACAAACAGAACAGAACAGAACAGAGGTAGTTCTGATAGCTGAGAAACAATGCAGCCTAGTGGGAAGAGCATGGACCTGGGAGGAGAAAGACACAGGTTCTAATTCTGGCTGTGCCCCTTGCCTGCCCTGTGACCTTAGGCAGGTCATTTAACTTCTTTGTGCCTCAGTTTTTTCTTGTATAAAATGTTCTTTCTCCCCCTTAGACTGTGAGCCCTATATGGGACAGGGACTATGTCTGATATGTTTATCTTGTATCTGTCCTAGTGTTCAGTAGAGTGCTTTTTACATAGTAAGCACTAAACCAAGGCCATATTTATTATGATTATCACTACTCTTAGTATGCTGTTTGAGAAGCAGCATGGCTCAGTGGAAAGAGCCCGGGCTTGGGAGTCAGAGTTCATGGGTTCGAATCCCAGCTCTGCCACTTGTCAGCTGTGTGACTGTGGGCAAGTCACTTAACTTCTCTGTGCCTCAGCTCCCTCATCTGTAAAATGGGGATCAACTGTCTCACGTGAGACAACCTGATTACCCTGTATCTACCCCGGCGCTTAGAACAGTGCTCTGCACATAGTAAGCGCTTAACAAATACCAACATTATTTATTTATTCTGTTCCCCTCCCGGGGCAAAATATGGGCCGCACTGGGCCTTAGGACCTGGCTTTCCGGGCTTGATCTGGGGAGGGATCAGTTCAAGGAACAGAGCTACTGCAGCAGTGGGTAGTGCCTCTCATTTGATATGTCTCCCTACCCCATAGCTAAGGACTGTGCTGCCCATGGTCTGTACCAGCTTGATGCCAGCTCTCTCTGAGAGTCTCGCTTCCTTTTTTAGTGGTCCGGGCACTAAACTGTTGAATGCCGGGACTGCCAAAGGGTGAGTCAATCCCATATTGATTACTTCACCAAAATTCGTCGAGGAAAATCTCCTGTCAATATTTTTTAATGGTATTTGTTAAGCACTTACTAAGTGCCAGGCACTGTATTAAGTGCTGGGGTAGATACAAGCTTAGCAGGATGGACACTGTCCATGTCCCACTTAGAGTTCGCAGTTTGAATCCCCATTTTACAGATGAGTTAACTGAGAAGTGAAGTGACTTGCCCAAGGTCACGTGGCAGGCATGCGGCGGAGCCGGGATTAGAACCCTGATCCTCCTGATTCCCAGGCCTGTGCCGTTGAGTGCCTCATGGGAATGGAAAATGGTACCTCAGAGGCACTGCTAAGAAAAGTTAAGACCATCCCATGGATTGTGCTCCTATACATTTTTCCAGATGATGTTTTGGAAGGGCCTGCTGCTTCCATCTGTCTGAGAGCCGGTCTTGTTATCAGCTGCACTGGGGCTGAAGTCAGAAGGATCTAGGTTTTAATCCTGGCTGTGCCACTTTTCTGCTCTGTGACCTGGGGCAAGTCCTCTTTATAATGGAGAGTAAGAGAGTGAGCCTCGTGTGGGACATGGACTGTGTCCAACCTGATAAGCTTATATCTACCCCAGCACTTAGTGCAGTGCCTGGAACTTATCTATGAGCCAAGGATCTGAAGTCTGGGCTAACATCCTATGAGAACAATGAGCTCATTGTGGGAAGAGAATGTGTCAGTTTATTGTTAAATTGTACTCTCCCAAGGGCTTAGTACCGTGCTTTGCACACAGTAAGCGCTCAATAAATACAATTGAATGAATGAATGACAAAACTTGTTCCCCTATCTGGTTCCTCAGAGTAGGGAGCCTCACCTCAGTTTCTTCCCCTCTATAGTCCACAGTTTGAGACAGAACCAACAGCTGTTTAGAGAGTGAGGAAGTGAAAACCATTCATTCATTCAGCCAGTCATATTTATTGAGCACTTACTGTGTGCAGAACAGGGAGCAAGTCAGGGTGATGCAGAAGGGAGTGGCAGAAGAAAGAAGGGCTTAGTTGGGAAAGGCCTCTTGGAGGATATTGCTTCATTAAGGCTTTGAAGATCCAAACAGTTGAGGAAATTTGAAATGACCCAGCAACCCCAAGGAAAAGGCTTTGACACAAAAAAGAGATAAGACAAAATAGTATCATCTAGTCTCACTTCCAGAATCACATCTAATGAGCAAAATAACTGTGTCACTGGCTCAACCCCAAACAGAGGAAGTATGTGCCCATTTGACAAAACCAGACTGTGGAGCTCATACATTCATGCCCCAGGCATGATCACTACACAGTATTGCTGAAGTACGGTACAGCCCACTCTGCCCTAGTGTATGTTCACACTACATCTTTTGGTTAGAACACAAAGACAGAATTAGGGAAAGTCCTTCCAACAACCTGCCCCTGCCTGGAAGCAGTGCGATTTGGTGGTCGGGAAGAAATAACGAGTGTACGGGTTTGGCATCAGACACTAGGTATGATGATGACTCAAGTTTCCTTTGACCCAGGTTTCTGCAAAACCACAACTCTCACGTTATAGGAAAACTAACTGTATTTTAGTGCAGCAATATGCATGACAGTCGTGTCTATAACAGTAAAATAATACAGTAACCTTCCCAGAGGATGGTAGGAGGAAACACACAGCAATGTGAGTTTACTAAACATTCAGCATAATGTCAGCTCTGCAAGAACATGGGCTTTCCATATGCAATAGGGAGAATACTGTTGAGGAATTAGGGATCGTTTTTCTGACAATAGGCATGTGGATGAAACACAAGCAAGGCTAGGAGCTGGCAGTTGGGGTTTTTTTTTGGCATTTGTTAAGTGGTTACTATGTGCTAGGCACTCTACTAAGCGCTGGGGTAAAGGTTATAATAATAATAATGATGTTGGTATTTGTTAAGCGCTTACTATGTGCAGAGCACTGTTCTAAGCGCTGGGGTAGATACAGGGTAATCAGGTTGTCCCACGTGAGGCTCACAGTTAACCCCCATTTTACAGATGAGGTAACTGAGGCACAGAGAAGTGAAATGACTTGCCCACAGTCACACAGCTGACAAGTGGCAGAGCCGGGAGTCAAACTCATGACCTCTGACTCCGAAGCCCAGGCTCTTTCCACTGAGCCACGAGTTTGGAGACAGTCCATGTCCCGCGTGAGGCTCACAGTCTAAATTCCCATTTTACAGATGAGGTAACCGAGACACAGAGAAGTGAAGTAACTTGCCCAAAGTCACATAGCAGACAAGTGAGGGAGCTGGGATTAGAGCCTAGGTCCTTCTGACTCCCAGGCCCGGACTCTATCCACTAGGCACACTGTTCCATTCTACAAGTAGTCTGGGAGCAGAGTGGCCATAGAAAAAGTTCTGAAGCACTTTGCTGGAGCAAAGATGCAGGATTGGATTAGATCTTAAAAATAATCACCCAAATAAATGGGCAGGAGTATAGGAGAAACTTATATTGACTTTCTGTTTACCCAGAGGGGAGAGAGAAGTACAAAACAAGCTTTTCTTTAACTACAATGGCAATCTTCTAATAGCAGCCCCCACTCACTCAAAAATACAGGACTCAGAGGTTGATAATCATCTTTCAGCTCAGGTTATTGCATGCAATTTTTCACATTCATTCAGCTTTCTTCATATGGCTCTTAGTAAAGTAACTCACCGAACAATAAAAGCTTTTATGGGAGCCCATTACACCGTAGAACTAACCACTCCTAGTTTTTTTTTATTGGCTTCTTGGAATATTTATAGCCGTCTTTGTTCTCAAAGCAAGTTTATACATCTGGGTGTGTGTGGCCATTTTTTTTTTTTGACAATTTGGTATGACCAATAAGTATGTCATTTTTTTGTTTTACATTTGCGAGAGTTAACATTTTAATGTTTTTTCTTTCCCGTATTGTCCCAGCAGCTTTTCCATGTTTAGCATCCACATGTGCTCTGCAGAGCTATTTTCCTGGCAAGCTGCATCACATAAAACTTTATGTGCCACTGTGATATTCCCTCCTGATAAACAGGTTACACTGTCCAAAGCCTGGCTGAGTGAGATTTAGCTTCATATAAACAAAGTAGAGCTTTCCTGGTTCAAAAGAACAGATTAACAGGTTAGGTCAAGGGTTTCATAGAAACAAATTTACATAAGTACAGTAAATCTGTACTTGTATAGGAATAGGTTTGGTACATGGCAGGGATGGAACTATTAATATAATCTAGGACACCTAACGTAATTTGAAGAAATGTGAAAAACTACTTTTTATTACTGCTAGGAATTTACTTTCCAGTAGTTAATGCATTCATTCAATTGTATTTATTGAGTGCTTATTGTACGCAGAGCACCGTATTAAGTGCTTGGGAGAATACAACAATAAACAGACACATTCCCTGCCCAAAGGAGCTGACAGTCTAGAGGTCTGTAAGTCTAGTCTTCAAGGAAGTCCTGTCCCAAAGTTAATGGACAGATTCAGGATCACCCACAGCCTTTGACATTAGGAACCCTAGTAGTACTGTTCACTTAATTTATTTTTGATCACTCTGTAAATATTTTTGCATTTCTCGCCCCCATTAGTGTGTAAGCTCCTCGAGGGCAGAGAATGTATCACCGTGTTTTCTGTGCTTCCCTAGTGCTTAGTATAGTGCTTCACATCAAGTGGATCCTCAGTAAATGCAACTACTGCCATTAGCAGTAGGAGGAGTAATTTTATCAAGCAAGGGTTTTTTTAAGCTAGGGGAGACATGAGTATGTGTGAAAGTAGTGGGCAAGAAGCAGATAGAGAGCAAATAATTGAAAATGGCAGTTGGGGAGGGAAGAAGGAACGGGGCAAATGTTTTGATAAAGTGTGAAGGGATGGGGTCAGATGTACAGGTGGAGCAACATGGCCTAGTGGATAGAGCACGGGCCTGGGAGTCAGAAGGGCCTGGGTTATAATCCTGGTTCTACCAGCTGTCTGCCTTGTGACCTTAGGCAAGTCATTTCACTTCTCTTGGCCTCAGTTACCTCATCTGTAAAGTGGGGATTAAGACTGTGAGCCCCACATGGGACAGGGACTGCATCCAACCTGATAACCTTGTATCTACTCCTACAATTGGAACAGTGCTTGGCATATAGTAAATGCTTAACGAATACTATTAGTAGTAAGAGGAGGAGGAGGAGTGTTTATAGTGTGTCTGTTTTGTGTAGTACATTGTACTGGTGGAGAGCCTTGAAGCCAATGGCCAAGAAACTTTTCTTGATGTGGAGTGAGATGAGCAGCAATTGGAGGTTTTTGAGGAGAAAAGAGTCCCTTAGTGAGTATGGGCCGAAGTGGAGAGGCTGGAGGCAGGAAGACCAGTGATGAGGCCAATACAATAGTTCAGTTGTGATTTGAGGAACTGGGAGAGTAGCTATATAGGTGGAGAAGAAGAAGGGAAGATTGGTGTAGTGATCTGTGGGAAAAAATGACCAGGTTTTCGCCATACATCGCTCCTAAGCACGAGCCATAGAGCCCTTCTGGTGGAAACCTTGTCTACCTCAAGTTCATCCTTGAGTGCTTTAACTCTGCCCTCTCCTCTGCCCGGCAAGATTATTTCTCCAACCTTATTGACTTCCATGCCCATTGTCCACACATGTTGTTCCAGACATTCAGTTCCCCCCCTCAAACACTGTCTCCCCGCCTCCCTCTTCCCTTGCCCCTAATGACCCGGCTACCCTACTTTATTGAGAAAACTGAAACTATCAGGCATGATCTCGCTAAAATATCCGCTGCTCCTCTCCAGTTCCTCCCTCCTCCTGCCCCATCTTCAAGTCTCCCATCTTTCCCAGCAGCATCTCTCCTGCCTTCTCTCAAAATCCATCCCCTCTATTTGCGCACCTGACCCTATCCCTTCACACCTTATCGAAACACTTGCAGACTCCCTTCTTCCCTCCTTGACCACCATCTTCAACTATTTGCTGTCCAGTGGCTTCTTTCTCACTGTTTTCAAACATGCTCATGTCTCCCTTATCATATAGAAAGCCTCCCTTGACCCCATGGCTCCCTCCATTTATTGCCCCGTCTCTCTCCCACCATTCCTCTCCAAAGTCCTTGAGCGAGCTGACTACACTCACTTACAACATCCTCTCCTCCAATTCTCTCCTCAACTCCCTCCAATCTAGCTTCCATCCTCTTCACTCCATAGAAATCTCCCTCTCAAAGGTCACAAATGACGTCCTTCTTGCCAAATCCAACCACCTCTTGTCTTACGCTGTCGAGTCATCTCCGACCCATAGCAACATCCCGGACACATCTCTCCCAGACTGTCCCACCTCCATCTGCAGTTGTTCTAGTAGTGAGTCCATAGAGTTTTCTTGGTAAAAATACAAAAGTGGTTTACCATTGCTTCCTTCTGTACAGTAAATTTAAGTCTCCACCTTCGACTCTCTCCCGTGCCCCTGCTGTCCAGCACAGGGGAATCTTGACTTGTAAGCAGATAGCCTTCCACTCACTAGCCACTGGCCAAGCTAGAAATGGAATAGTATGTCTCTTGCTTTACTCTCCCTCCTGTAGTTGAGACTGACAGAGTGCTGGAAACTCCCCAGGTGCAACCCTGAGAGGGTCCAACAACCTCTACTCCATCCTAATCCTCTTCAGCCTCTCAGCTGTCTTTGACACTGTCAACTCCCCCCTTCTGGAAGATTATCCAAGGTCAGCTTCACTGACACTGTCCTCTCCTCGTTATCCTCATCTCTCTGGCTGCTCATTCTCAGTCTCTTTCATGGACTCGTCTTCTACTGCCTCTCACCCCCTAACTGGGGGTATCCCTCAAGATTCAGTTCTGGGTTCCCTTCTGTTCTCCATTTGTACCCACTCCCTTGGCATACTCATTTACTTCCCTGGCTTCAGCTACCAATTCGATGCAGACGATTCCCAAATCTACATCTCCAGCCTAATCTCTCTCCCTCTCTGCAGCCTTGCATTTCTTCCTGCCTTCAAGCCATCTCTACTTGGATGCCCTCCCCTCAACTCAAACTTACATGTCCAAAACAGAACGCCTCATCTTCCACCCAAACCCTGTCCTCCCAGTGACTTTCCCATCACAGTAGAGGGCGAGCAGGTATTTAATTTCCATTTTACAGATGTGGAAACAGAAAGAGAAGTCAAGTGACTTGCTTAAGGTCACCCAGTATGCAAGGAGTGGTGCTGCTATTAGAACTCAGATCTCTTGACTACTGGCCCTGTGCTCTGTCCCCTAGGTCCTGCTGCTTCTCTGCTTCTCATGGTCCAATTCAATTTGGACTTTGAATTGAAAATATTTTTGTTGCTAATTTGAGACCATTTTGAATTTCCTAAATCCCTCCTATTTAAATTCAGTATCTGAATTTTGATCTTAACTGCCACCTCCTCCTCCTCTTCAATCTCTGCCCTTGCTAGCAGATGGCAAAGTGGGTTCCTTAAGCTCCCCTCTAGACTGTAAGCTCACTGTGGGCAGGGAGTGTGTCTACCAACTCTATTATATTGTATTCTCCCAAGTGCTTAGTACAGTGCTCTGTACACAGTAAGCACTTAAGTACAACTGACTGATGAATTCATTGAAGGGGGGGAGGAAAGATCCCAGGCTTGGGAGTCAGAGGCCATTGGTTTGAATCCTGGCTCTGCCACTTGTCAGCTGTGTGACTGTGGGCAAGTCACTTAACTTCTCTGTGCCTCAGTTACCTCATCAGTAAAATGGTGATGAAGACTGTGAGCCTCACGTGGGACAATATGATCACCCTGTATCTCTCCCAGCGCTTAGAACAGTGCTCTGCACATAGTAAGCGCTTAACAAATACCAACATTATTACTATTATTTCCCTGTACTTTCTTCCCATCGATCCCTATTGCACAGTAGTGGGTGGATGGTGTCAACAAGGGCTTCACTGTCTCCCCCTGGTCATGGGTGTGAGTGTGCCAACCTTGCAAGTTGGCAAGGATGAGCAGAGGGTGGAGTGACCCGCAGCTTTCCCATCACCTGGTGGCTGAGCCAGTGGTTCAGATCAGCAATGTGCAGATGCCTTTTCTCACCCGTAGGGGGCGCCCCTCTAGAACACACTTCCTGCCTCCAGCATGCTCTCTGTTCAGGGAAGAAGCCCCCTCTGGCGACCCTGCTTTTTCTTGCATGGTTTAGAAATTCCCCCAGAAGAAAAAGATGCTTAGCGTCTATCAGAGTTGATCCAACAGGCTCCATTGCCCCTCCCTCGTCTGCAGCACCAGGGTTTTCCATGCCTCTTTATCCTTTGTTTTCCGCAGTTCACTTACTCCAGGAGACATGGAACAATGGCCATTACAATGACAGAATTAGGACATATCGTCCCCCACAAGCCAATTTCCCTACTGCTGAGTTATTTTTCTGATTCTCTTTCATGACCCTGAGTGGCAAATCTCCCCTCTTTGGCCTGGGGTAGTTCAAACCCGATTTCCTGAGTGTGATAAATTCAGAAACTATGTAAATTGGAAGCATGAATACATTTTTGCTTTCTGGTAGAGTAAACTCAGGCAGAAAACAGGGGATTGGGCCTGTCAAATATTTTCTATCTGGTGATAGGAACATTTATGGTTTGGAACACACCTGGGTGACTGTGAGTGTATTTGCTATTTTGATGATGGAAAATTGTTGTTGATGATGATGATGATGATAGTTGGGGGTGACGATGGGAAGCAAGCCAGCTGCTCCAGAAAGGGATGAATATTCATTTTTTTGCTGAGACGAGAAGTTGGTTGTGTTTAAGAACGGAGAATCCCCACAACATGAGAGACTGAGGAGCTTAGCTCCGAGTGGTTGCTAGCAGACCCCAAACCTCTAGACTGTAAGCTCATTGTGGGCAGGAAATGTGTCTGCTATATTATTACAATGCACTCCCCCAAACCCCTCTCAGGGTCACACCTGGAGAATTTCCAGTACTCTACCAGTCTCGGCTAGGGAAGGGAGAATCAAGCAGAGGCCCACACATTCCATTCCTAGCTTGGGCATTGGCTAGCGAGTGGAAGGCGATCGAAAGTCAAAACTCACCCATGCTGGGCAGCAGCAACGTGGGAGCAAGTCGAGAGTGGAGACTCGAGTTTACTGAGTGGAAGGTGGCGATGGTAAACCGCTTTTGTATTTTTACCAAGAAAACTCTATGGATCCACTACCAGAACGATTGCAGATGGAGAGCAGGGTGTTCTGGGAGAGATGTGTCCATGGTGTCGTTATAGGTCGGAGACGACTCGACCTAAGACACGACAAGACTTTCCCAAGCACTTAGTAAAGTGCTCTGCACACAGTAAGTGCTCAGTAAATACGATTGGCTGACTGACTGACTGACCCAGGCTCCCTTGCCCCTCAGCTGCATCATAACTACCGTAGTCTCCCAAGTGCTTCATGCAGTGCTCTGCAGAGTATAAGCACTCAATGAATACTGTTGATGGATACTAACTTTATAGTACTCTCCAGGTGCTTAGCGCAGTACTCTACACAGTGTAAGTGCTTAATAAATGCTATTGATTGATTGACACTAACTCTTCCAGGAATTCAGTGCAGTACTCTGCAGTATAAATGTTCAATAGATGCTACTGATTGATACTAACTCTTCTGTAACTCTCCCAAGAGGTTTGTGCAGTGCAGTGCAATGCAGTGCAATGCATTTAGCACTCAAGAAACAGCATGGCCTAGTGGATAGAGCAGAGGCCTGGTTGTCAGTAAGACCTGAGTTCTAATTCCAGCTCCGCCACCTGTGAGCTGTTTGACCACAGGGAAGTCATTTCACTTCTCTGTTCCTCAGTTACCTTATCTGTAAAATGAAGACTAAGACTGTGAGTCCCATGTGGGACAGGGAAGGTGTCCTACCTGATTATCTTGTATCTGCCCGAGGGCTCAATACAGTGCCTGACACACAGTAAGTACTTAACAAGTGCCATAAAAATTAACAGTGTTGGTTGATTGACTTACTGAGTTGAAAACTGGGTTGGTGACACAAATCGGTTTTCCAAGAAACCCGTCTAATCCTAGTATAGCTTTCATTTCCATCTAACAATTGTAGATAGAAACATTTTCAGGGATGGGGTGGGGCAAGGGGTGAAGAGGCAGAGGCCAGGACCAATCTGTGCAATTTGGAGAGGGAAGATTAGGGTTCTGCAAAGATAGCCACTGATGATGATGATGATGATGATGATGATGCAAGGGTGAAGGCCAACCGAGAGATCAAAATGAATGGTTTTCTCAAGGTCTTGGGAAATGATGGCATTGATTGGACCCACTCTTGACTATTGTTGGATTGCAAATCCTCAGGCCTGGATGAGCTGCAGGTAAAAGGGAGTTTTTTATGATGTGATGGGCAAAGTAATGTGGCTTATCGAGGGGGCGTTTCATTCAAGACTCCTCTTTTAGAAGCATATGACATCCAAACAGCTTCAGGGCCAAGACTGAGAGAAAACATCAGAATTTAAGGAAATAAATGTATCTATGTAACAGGTTGGAAGGCTCCTTGAAAGGTTATAGAGTAGTGGCCACAATTTAACGAGAAAAATTACAGAATAAATAAGAGTCTTTAGAAATAACAAGCTGGTAGCAAGCTGCTGTTTTTTTATGTAGCTGCTATGAATGACTCTTTCATTTGAGTAGCAAATTGCGTAACTCTTCATTATAGTACCTACAGTAGTGTGATAATAATAATAATAATTACAGTATTTGTTAAGTGTTTACTATGTACCAGGCACTGTACTATGCTCTGGAGTGGATACAAGCAAATCAGGTTGGACCCATTCCCTGGCCCATATGGGGTTCACCGACTCAATCCTCATTTTACAGATGAGGTAACTGAGGCCCAGAGAAGTAAATTGACTTGCCCAAGGTCACAGAAGACAAATAGAGGAGCCAGGATTAGAATTCATAACCTTCTGACTCCCAAGCCTGTCCCTTATCCATTACACAATGCTGCTTCTCCACTGTAGATACTGCACAGATGTCAAATTATCCATTTTGCGACAGAATCAATTCTAGGGAGTGGTTAGAGAGACAGACAGATAGTTGTAGAGAATTTCGTGGTTTGCAGTGCATTTTTTAAATGGTATTTCATTCATTCAGTTGTATTTATTGAGCCCTTACTGTGTGCAGAGCACTGTACTAAGAGCTTGGGAGAGTACAGTACAGCGTTAAGCTCTTACTATGTGCCAGGCACTGAAATAAGTGCTGGGGAAGATACAAACTAATCAGGTTGGACACAGTCCCTGTGCCACAGGGGGCTCATCATCTTAATCCCCACTTTACAGATAAGGTAACTGAGGTACAGAGAAGTTAAATGGCTTGCTCAAGGTCACACAGCAGATATGTGGCAGTCAGGATTAGAACCCAGAACCCCTGACTCCAGGGCCTGTGCTCTTTACACTAGGCTACGCCATTTCGATTCCAACTCTTTTAGAAATTTATTGGCCTCTCTGAATTGACTCGTTTCCTCTGCCAAAAGGTGAAGTACTTATCATGATTCACATCAGTAACCAGTAGTTATGACATTTTTTGTATTTTAACTGAAGAGTCATTCAAATCTAGTGAGTTCCTGATTTGCTTCTTGTCATGATAATTCAGCCTTTTACTCCAGGCTCCACAGAGTTGTGCGAAATCAATCAATTGTATTTATTGAGTGCTTACTCTATGCAGAACACTGTACCAAAGTGCTTGAGAGAGAACAATATAACACACTAGACAAGTCCCCTGCCCACAGTGAACTTGCAGTCTAGAGGGGGAGACAAACATTAATATAAATTCATAAAATGTGGATATGTATGTAAGTGCTATGGGGTGGAGGGAGGGGTGGTGGGAGTCAGAGGTCATGGGTTCGAATCCCGGCTCTGCCACTTGTCAGCTGTGTGACTGTGGACAAGTCACTTAACTTCTCTGTGCCTCAGTTCCCTCATCTGGAAAATGGGGATTAAGACTGTGAGCCTCACGTGGGACAACCTGATTACCCTGTATCTACCCCAGCGCTTAGAACAGTGCTCTGCACATAGTAAGCGCTTAACAAATACCAACATTATTATTAAAGGTTACAAGTCAACTGCAAGAGTGATACAGATGGGAGTGGAAGAAGAGGAAATTAGGGCTGAGTTGGGGAAGGCCTCTTGGAAGACATGTGCCTTCAATAAGGCTTTGAAGTCAGGGGAGAGTGATCGTCTGTCAGATATTAATTAAGAGGGAGGATGTTCTAAGCCAGCTGCAGGATGTGGGCGAGAGGACAGTGGTGACATCTCACAGCAGGTAAGTGGTCAATCCAGGATTAGAACCCAGGTCCTCTGACTCCCAGGCTCCAGCTCCTTCCACTAGGCCTCACTGCTTCTCAAAAATGATAATAATAATTGTGGTACTTCTTAAGTACTTACTATGTCCCTAGCAATGTACTAAACACTGGAGTAAATACAAGAGGATTAGGTCCCACATGGAGTTCACATTCTAAGTAGGAGGGAGAACAGGTATTGAATCCCCATTCTGTAGATGAGGGAACTGAAGCTCAGGGAAGTTAAGTGACTTGCCCAAGATCACACAGCAGACAAGTGGCAGAATTGGGATTAGAACTCAGGTCCTCTGATTCCCAGGTCCAAGTTCTTTCAGTAGTCCCAGCTGCTCTTGGAAAGGGAGAACTCCGGGCTGACTCCCCTTTCTTCTTCCCCCAGCCTTTGTTTTTTAATGGTATTTGTCAAGAGCTTATTATGTGCCAGGTACCGTACTGAGTGCTGGAGTAGATACCAGCTAATCGGGTTGGACAGAGTCCATATCCCACTTGGGGCTCACAGTCTTAATTCCTATTTTACAGTTAAGGCAGCTAAAGCACAGAGAAGCTAAGTGTCTTGTCCGAGGTCACACAGCAGACGGGGAGCAGAGCGGGGGTAAGAACCCGGGTCTTCTGACACCCAGGCCTGTGCTCTTTCCACTAGGTCACACAGCTTCTCAGTAATTGGTTGTCAGCCAATCGCTGAAGTCCAGAGCTGATTAACCCTTTGGACTCTGACCAAGTAGAATTAGAGCCGCATAACCATGAGTCAAAATGGTGAGCCCTACATGGCCCATTTTTACATTGTACAGTAATTGTCTTTCCTCTGTCAGCGCCTGTTAAACGTGGGCAATGTTTGCTATATGAGAGACCAAACAGCAATCTCCAGCCAAGTCCCCCCGCCTTGATGTTACTCTGCAGGAGTGGTAAATAAACTCCCCAGATGCCATTGCAAGATTAATGTCTCATCTAGTGGTACTAAAAAAAAATCAGTGCTCTATTCCTTAATGTGGCTCTTAATCCACCAAGTATAATTGTTTTCAAGCCTGATTGAAATGCAATCAAAATATCTGTGTAGGAATAATTATGTTTCTGTGTTTCCTGTCTGCAAGAGAAATCAACAGCAAGTTCACAGCACGTGACATCAGTACCCTCCAAAAAAGGAAATAAAGTCACCTTCCCGTTGTACTGTTCAGTTTATGGGACTATCCTTACACATTCATTAGTTTTAAACTGATGTGAAAATCAATTAATTTTAATAGGGAATAACAGATTAGGTGTTTAATAATTCATCTAATTTCTTGCGGTAAAGTGAATTAGACAATGTAATGTAAATCTAATAATAGCTGCAACCACATAATTTGACTATTTGTCAAATGCAAAGCGGAGCGGAAACATCAAGAATTCAATAGAGAGAAAACATTTATCATGTGTAAACAGAATTAGACTTGTATGTTTAAAATGTTATAAATGACCTCTAATCAGTTGCCCTAAAGACTGCACCTACATTTTTACTTTCTAGAAATGTACCAGCACATTGAGAGCATCTAAACTTGCCATGATACTGCAAGTCAGGGGAGAACCTCAGATTGTGCCAGCTTCATACCCTCGATATGGTTCTACGCTTGACATACATTCCCTAAGCACACAAGACTCGGAGTCAAGGGCCCTGGGTTCTAATCCTGGCTCCGCCACTTTCCTGCTGTGTGGCCTTGGCCAAGACACTTAACTTCTCTGTGCTTCAGTTTCTGTTAAATGGGGATTCAATGCCTGTTCTTCCTCCCCCTTTGATTGCGAGCCAAATGAGAGAAACGAACTGCACCCGCTCTGATTGTACTGTATCGAACCCAGCACTTAGCACATAGTAAGCTCTGATGAATGCCATTATTATAATTATTAGTATTATTCAGTAGTGAACACTGTTTTATATATGTGGCTTCTTTTCAGTGTTTAACTTTAAAATGAATTCTGCAGTTGTTCCAAGATCATCTTAAACCCAGAAATCTGGAAATGCCTCCTAAAATTAGGTTTGACAAGAGTCTGGATTAGCACTTTTCTCTCCTTGATTTCATTCTCTAGCTACTTTTCTTCCCTCCAGTGACACAATAAATAGAGAAATGGGATAAAACAGTTTCACGATGAAGTTTGTGTTTTAAATGTGCCCTTCCAACTCACTCCAGCAGGTTGGAAACAAGACAGACAGTTAACTGTGGCGAAAGATCCATGAGGTCATTTTTGCTTGAGGTTCGAGAAATACTCCTTGTTAATAAAGAGTTAAAGAATGAAGTGCGAGGCCTTTTTTTTTTAAAAAAAAAAATGCTCTTTAAAGGTGCTGGAGAGGCAAGACACAGTACTAAGTGGTCATGTGGCTACTGCCATTCATCTTGGTAGTGACTATCTGTCAGAAGTGGCAAGAGCCCCTGTTAACAGCCCTGACCTGTGCCGTAATGAAGGGAGAGTGCACGGCAAAGTGTCCATTATCAAGCAGTTGGGAGCAGTAAATTGGTGCAGTTTGCTTCAATCTTGCAGCAAGTTGAGATGTAAGATAGGTGGGGATCAGCAAGAGGCAATTTCATCCTATGATCATTTTTGTCAGATCCCATCAGAGTGGGAACTTAGTCAGATGCATGATTTCAATTAAGCCAACTCCCTGGTAATGGAACCACTGGTTGGGAAGCGTCCTCAGGTCTCCCTTCCCTAATTGCCTAAACTCACCTGCCCACACACATGCAAAGAGCGGTGATGGAAAGCGAAAGGAAGCGGTGCCCCCGGGCTGGCACTGTGTCAGTGCCCGGGTCCCGTCCCGCACTGGCAGGGCCAGCAACAGGACCAAAATGGCACCGCTGAGGCCAGATGTTGGCCTTCTTCCTTAGCCTGTTTCTGTCAAGGAAAGAATGCTGATGATCCTTTGGACCCCATTCCCAACAAATGCAGGAGCAGTGGCCTTTGTCTCACCCTACAAAGCCTTTTATTACTACTACTACTATTAATAATAAAAATAAAAATGGCAGTGGTATTTGTTAAGCACTTACTATATGCCAGGCACTGTATTAAGCGCTGGGGTGAAAACAAGCAAATCAGGTTGGATACAGTCCCTGTCTTACATAGGGATCCACAGCCTCAATTCCCATTTTACAGATGAGGTAACTAAGGCACAGAGAAATGAAGTGACTTGCCCAAGGTCACACAGCAGACAAGTGGCAGAGCCAGGAGTAGAACCGAAGACCTTCTGACTCCCAGGCCTTTGCTCTATCCACTACACTCTGCTGCTTCCTGGCAGGTGGTATTATGGAGCATCAGATCACATAATCCTTTTATAATAATAATGATAATAATGATAGTGGTATTTGTTAAGTGCTTACTGTGCGCCAAAAACTGTACTGAGCCCTGGGGTAGACACAAGATAATTGGGTTGGACTCAGTCCCTGTCCCACACAGGGCTCACAGTCTTAATCCCCATTTTACAGATGAGGTAACTGAGGCACAGAGAAATGAAGTGACTTGCCCAAGGTCACAGCAGACAAATGGCAAAGCTGGAATTAGAATCCACGTTCTTCAACCTCCTGGTCCATGCTCTTTCCACTAGGCCATGCTGCTTCTCTAGGCCATTCTTAGGGTAAGCACAATTAGATTTAAGAAAAAGCAAAACCTCCAACTGAGAATTTATCTCGGGAGTTGTTAAATTGCCTTCAGGTAAGGGAATGCAATTGTCATCTCATTAAATTGCAATTTCCTCGTCATTCAATCATACTTATTGAGTGCTTACTGTGTGCAGAGCACTGTACTGAGCACTTGAGAGAGTACGATGTAACAATAAATGGACACGTTACCTGCCCACAACAAAACTTATTCATTAATTTTCTCCTCTCAAATATACCTTCTAACTGTGCCTCACTTTCTCTCTCGCCTCTCACTCTTGCTCACTCTGTTCTCAGCTTGTAACTCCCTATATTCAAACTCCCCTTTTCTCCCCATATTCAAAGCCTTTCTATCTCACCTCTTGCAGGAAATCTTCCCAACTTAATTCACAACACCTTAGCCCCAGTGGCCCAGTAACCACACTCAGAACTTTTGTATTTGTAAGAAAAAGTTAACCTTTTCTGAGCAATGAATTAGAAGCAGAAAGGAGAAGGAGTATTGTTTAATAGATAGAGCATGGACCTGGGAGTCGAAAGGACCTAGGTTCTAATCCCGGCTTCACCACTTGTCTGCTGTGTGACATTGGACAAGTCTCTGAACTCCTCTGTGCCTCAGGTAACTCATCTGAAAATGGGGATGAAGACTGAGCCCATGTGGGACATGGATTACGTACAACCTGATTATCATGGATCTATAATGATAATAATGTTGGCATTTGTTAAGCGCTTACTATGTGCAGAGCACTGTTCTAAGCGCTGGGGTAGATACAGGGTAATCAGGTTGTCCCACATGAGGCTCACAGTTAATCCCCATTTTTCAGATGAGGTAACTGAGGCACAGAGAAGTTAAGTGACTTGCCCACAGTCACACAGCTGACAAGTGGCAGAGCCGAGAATCGAACCCATGACCTCTGACTCCGAAACCCAGGCTCTTTCCACTGAGACACGCTGCTTCCCGTATCTAGGTCAGTGCTTAGTACTGTACCTGGCATATAATAAGAGCTTAACAAATTCCATAAAAAAAATGAAGCAGGAGATCTCCCTGGCCCTGGAGAATGTAGGAAGCTGGGGAAGGAAGTCATGGGGAGATGAGGAGAAGGAACTTTGGCTCACATAGCACCACTCATCCCTGCCGCTCATGTTCCCGCCGGGGCCCGGGGTGCAACAAATGAATCTGTGAGTAGGGGTGCAGCCCATAGTATAGTTCATTCATTCATTCATTCAATCATATTTATTGAGCACTTACTTTGTACAGAGCACTATACTAAGTGCTTGGGAAGTACAATAAAGCAGTAAAGAGAGACAGTCCCTGCCCAAAATGGGCTTACAGTCTGAGGGGGAGACAGACATCAAAACAAGTAAACGGGCATCAATATAAATAAATAGATTATAGATATATACATATATATAAAAGTGATGTGGGGCGGGAGTGGGGAAGAGCAAAGGAGCCAGTCGAGGTGATGCAGAAGGGAGGAGGAGCTGAAGAAAAGAGAGTTTAGCCTGGGAAGGCCTCTTGGGGGAGGTGAGCCTTCAGTAGGGCATTGAAGGGGGGAAGAATGGTTGGCGGATTTGAGGAGGGAGGGCGTTCCACGCCGGAGGTAGGACGTGGGCCAGGGGTCGGAGGCGAGACAGGCGAGATCGAGGCACAGTGAGAAGGTTAACACAAGAGGAGCGGAGTGTGGGGGCTGGGATGTAGAAGGAGAGAAGCATAGTGCATGCGTGGTCTTCTCCCACAGGCAGAACTGAGACTAGAAGCTAGGACTCCTGATTTCCAGAGAACTCCTCTTTCTACTGGTCCATCAGCAGGGCTGGGCTAGCAGTAGGAGCGGTAGCAATAATGTTCACTGCACAGCTTTTGGGTGGCCTGTCCTCTACTGAGTGCTTGGGTAATACCACAGAAGCATTCAAGGAGCTGCCACTGCCGACAACGAGCTTCCACTCTGATAATAATAATGATACTTGTTAAGCTCTTACTATGTGCCAAGCACTGTTCTAAGTGCTGGGGTAGATGCAAGGTTATCAGGTTGGACCCAGTCCCTATCCCACATGGGGCTCACTCTCATTCCCATTTTATGGATGAGGCAACTGAGGCAAAGAAAAGTGAAGTGACTTGCCCAAGGTCACACAGCAGACATGTGGCAGAGCTGGGATTAGAACCCAGGTCCTTCTGGCTCTCAGGCCTGTGCTCTAGCCACTAAGCCACACTGCGTAGTGGATGAGGAAACAAGCACAGAACTATCAAAAAACATTTTTAAATCTACTTCCTAGAAGTTTCACTCTGGTGTCCTCCTGCCCTCAAAATTGATCATATCTAATAACCTAATAATAATAATTATGGTATTTGTTAAATGCTTACTATGTGCAAAGCACTGAACTAAGCACTGGGGTGGATACAAGCAACTCAGGTTGGACAGCCCCTGCCCTGCGTGGGGCTCACAGTCTCAAATAATAATATCTAATGATAATACCAAATAATATCTTAGCACAAAAAACTCTCCTTTTAATGCCACTTAAACACAAGGATGAAATTTAGCCATCATCAGGGCCAGCTTCAAATATGAAGAACAGTTCTCCATGTGACTTGGGATTTAGGAGTATCCAGGTTGGAAACTATGACCGGCAATGACATTGTGTATCTTGGGCAAGTCAGTTTCCTTGCCTGTAAAACGGGCGTGATATGAATGATCTCACATGGCAGTCAGAAAGAATGGCTAATAGATTGATTTTAATGGAGATAAGTTCCAGAGGGATAAGTATACTTCTGTATAATCGTTGGCCCAGCAAAATAAGAATTTTCAGGTTCTTTGCTTCCTTGCTTGTTTCATTCTGCCTAACGGTAAAGCCCCCAAGTTTTGTTTCAGATCGAAGAATTAACTTTAAGTTATGGCCCTTATCGTTATGGTACTCACAACGTACACACCCAGTACACATGTGTTCCTAAGAAGTCAGGCATGAAGCAGCATGGAGTGATGGTGCCCTCTGTGAAGCGCTGTCAATCCTCAGAACCAGTGTTGAAATAGGCAGACAGGTACTTAAACGAAAAGGAAGGAATTTTAAGTTATTTTGGAATTTCCTATTGTGGTACAGAAACTTTCAAATCCAACTCTCACCCTTCCCACTGTCTTCCCCATCAGTTTTTACAGTTGCCAAAGCTGTTGGTGTTTTAACCTGGGCTTGTTCTTTCTCCACCTTTCCTTCCCTTGAAGTGAAATCATGAGTGTGACAGAACCTAGAATGACATCACTCTCATTACCTCAGCAAAACACACCCAGTCAGGATGACCTCACTACAGAGTTTATTGGGAGTTGGTGAGGGAGGGAGGGAATGAGCCATTATTATCCCAGAAGAAATCTAGAAAAATGGCTGGCCATGAAAACTTGGTATATTGCACGTTTTCCTTCTCCGCCATACTGTAAACTCTTCGAGAATAGGAATCATTTCTATTAATATTGTTTTATTCAAGTGGTGAATAAAAATTGATTGTCTGATTGGCAGACAAATAGGAAAGCTTCTTTATACCCTTAACAATAACAACATTTCCATAACCACTATTCACACTTCCAGTGCCCCAGAATGTTGAAAATAGAGATAGTAAAACAATTTTAATGTTTTGTTGAAAAATTCAGGACTTTCTGGAGTTGGAGGCTTGAACCTAATTTTAAAGAGCTCATTGAATCCCAATTCCAGGCTCCTGGTTTGAAAATTATATTTTTTATGGTTTGTTAAGTGCTTTATATGTATCAAACACTGTTCTGAGTGCTAGGGTAGATACAAGTAAGCTAGTTTAGACCCAGTCCCTGTCCCTCATAGGATTCCCTGTCTAAGTAGGAGGGAGGACAGGAGAACTGAGAAACCGAAAAGTGAAGTGACTTGCTCCAGGTCACACAGCAAGCATTTGACAGAGCCAGAATTAGAACCCAGGTCCTCTGACTCCCAAGCTCACACTCTTTTTTCATTCATTCATTCAATAGTATTTATTGAGCGCTTACTATGTGCAGAGCACTGTACTAAGTGCTTGGAATGAACAAGTCGGCAACAGATAGAGACAGTCCCTGCCATTTGACGGGCTTACGGTCTAATCGGGGGAGACGGACAGACGAGAACAATGGCAATAAATAGAGTCAAGGGAAGAACATCTCGTAAAAACAATGGCAACTAAATAGAATCAAGGCGATGTACAATTCATTAACAAAATAAATAGGGTAACGGAAATATATACAGTTGAGCGGACGAGTACAGTGCCGTGGGGATGGGAAGGGAGAGGTGGAGGAGCAGAGGGAAAAGGGGAAAAAGAGGGTTTAGCTGCGGAGAGGTAAAGGGGGGGTGGCAGAGGGAGTAGAGGGAGAAGAGGAGCTCAGTCTGGGAAGGCCTCTTGGAGGAGGTGAGTTTTAAGTAGGGTTTTGAAGAGGGGAAGAGAATCAGTTTGGCAGAGGTGAGGAGGGAGGGCGTTCCAGGACCGCGGGAGGACGTGGCCCGGGGGTCGACGGCGGGATAGGCGAGACCGAGGGACGGCGAGGAGGTGGGCGGCGGAGGAGCGGAGCGTGCGGGGTGGGTGGTAGAAAGAGAGAAGGGAGAAGAGGTAGGAAGGGGCAAGGTGATGTAGCGCCTTGAAGCCTAGAGTGAGGAGTTTTTGTTTGGAGCGGAGGTCGATAGGCAACCACTGGAGTTGTTTAAGAAGGGGAGTGACATGCCCAGATCGTTTCTGCGGGAAGATGAGCCGGGCAGCGGAGTGAAGAATAGACTGGAGCGGGGAGAGAGAGGAGGAAGGGAGGTGAGAGAGAAGGTTGACACAGTAGTCTAGCCGGGATATAACGAGAGCCCGTAGCAGTAAGGTAGCCGTTTGGGTGGAGAGGAAAGGGCGGATCTTGGCGATATCGTAGAGATGAAACCGGCAGGTCTCGGTAACGGATAGGATGCGTGGGGTGAACGAGAGAGACGAGTCAAGGATGACACCGAGATTGCGGGCCTGAGAGACGGGAAGGATGGTCGTGCCATCGGCGGTGATAGAGAAGTCTGGGAGAGGACCGGGTTTGGGAGGGAAGATGAGGGAGGGAAGATGGTCTCTTTTCACTAGACCAAGCTGTTTCCCTGTGTTCACTGAGCCCAGGCTCAGAGATTATACATTATAGGGAAGTTAGGAGAAAATTTCTCTCCTTTTCACCTGGAGACTTGGATGTCCCACTGTTCTGAGGAAGAATAGTAATAATTAAGGAGAAGCAGCCTGGCCTAGTGGAAAGAGCACAGGCCTGGGAGTCCGAGAGTTTGAGTTCTAATTCCTTCTCTGCCATTTATCTGCTCTGTGACCATGGGCAAGTCATCTAACTTCTCTATTGTTCAGTTTCCTCATCTGTAAACTGAAGAATAGAGAAGTTAGATGGCTTGCCCAAGGGATTTAATACCTGTTCTCCCTCTCCCTTAAACTGTGAGCCTAGTAATAATAATTGTATTTGTTAAGCGCTTACTATGTGTCAGGCACTGTACAAAGCACTAGGGTGGATACAAGCAAATTATCCCCATGAGGGACAGGATTGAGTGCAACCTTATTATCTTATACGTATCCCAGTGCTTAGTTCAGTGCTTGGCACATAATAAGCCCTTAACAGATGCCACAATTACTACAATAATAGTTATTATTCTGGAGCTGTTTTTGGCTCTAGTTTCATCTCGTATTCATAGTCACAAGTGCATCATCATGCCTCAAAGGTATCTGTGGGCCTCAACCTGTAGGATTCAATCATAGTTCATCTTTTCTTCTAGTTAAATAGGTAAATAGAGAATATCTTCTCTATATTTTACCTCAATGTCTCCAGTTTCTTTATTTCCAACTAGTCTTAGTAGGAAGAGGAAAAATGATTGCTATACTGACTGTGGGGAACAATGGGGTTAGTTCTGTTGATAGTCATTCATAAACTACAGACTTTGAAAAAACATTTAAAAATAAATAAAAATAGTAACCCACCAAACCACACATAGCTAAGGCAGGATAGCAAAATGTACCCTGGGGAATCTGGGATCCTGACATGTAACAAAAGCACTTCTCAGTGCTGTGTCAGTGAGAGAATCGGTGGGGTCCCCTACCTTAAACCAGAATGAATGCCCAAAATAATCATAATAATACTAATGATGGGATTTGTTAAGCACTTGCTATGTGCCAGGCACTGTGCTAAGTCCCAAAGTGGATGCAAGCAAATCAAATTGGACACAGTGTTGGGAGAACCTAAATATAGTGGTACAGGAGTGTTGAAGTGAAAGTGACAGCTGGAGGACTAAGGGTGGCAGCGTGGCCTAGTGGAAAGAGCCTGGGCTTGGGAGTCAGAGGTCATGAGTTTGAATCCCGGCTCTGCCCCTTGTCAGCTGTGTGACTGTGGGCGAGTCACTTAACTTCTCTGTGCCTCAGTTACCTCATCTGTAAAATGGGGATTAACTGTGAGCCTCATGTGGGACAACCTGATTACCCTGTATCTATCCCAGCGCTTAGAGCAGTGCTCTTCACATAGTAAGCGCTTAACAAATACCAACATTATTAATTGAGGAAGACCCACTGGAGGTGATTAATCAAGGAAGACCTCCTGGAAGTGACAGGATTTCAGAGGGCTTTGAAGATGGGGAAAGCACTGGTCTGTGGGATATGAAGGGAGGAGGGAGTTCCAGGTTGGATTGAATGGCATGAGAAAGATATCAGCCTCAGGACAGATGAGAATGAGGCACAGTCAGCAAATTAGCTCAGGAGGAATAAAGAGGGTGAGCTGGGGTGTACTGGGATAAGAGAGTGGCTAATGATAATGACCATAATAATAATAGTGGTATTTGTTAAGTGCTTACTATGTTAAGTACTGTACTAAGCACTGGGGTAGATAAAAGATAATCAGGTTGGACACAGTCCCTCTCCTACATGGGGCTATTATATGTTCCCATTACATCACACTTATGAATATATCAGTAAACTCTTGCTGCTTCCCCTTCCTGTAACTTATTTTTATGTCTGTCCCCGTACTAGTTTGTAACATCCTGAGGGAAGGGATTGTGTCTACCTACTCTATTATATGGCCCCAAATGCTTAGTACAGCGGTCATGCGGTCTGGGTTAGCGTAAGACTAACAGTGGTATTTGTCAAGTGCTTGCTGTGTGTCAGACATTGTACTAAATGCTGGGGTGGATACAAGCAAATTGAGTTGGACACAGTCCCTGTTCCATGTGGGGCTCACAGTTTCTGAGGTAACTGAGACACAGAGAAGTGAAATGACTTGCCCAAGTTCACACAGCGAACAAGTGGCGGAGACAGGATTAGAACCCTTGTCCTTCTGACTCCCAGACCCATGCACTATCCACTACACCGCACTGCTTCTCCTGAAGTAGGAGAGGAAATGACTAGGAGATTAGCAAGGTAAAATAGGAGGAGAGCAGATGCTTTAAAGCAGATCTGACACAATACAATCTGATTTGACTGTATTGAAACTAATCCAGCACTTAGCACAGTGATTGGCACATAGTAAATACTTAGCAATTGTCCTAGTTATTATTATATTTTAAGCTTCCCAAGGACAGGGATCTTGTTTTCTACTTCCCCAAGCACTTCAAACACAGCTCTGACACAGGGGGAGTTCAATCAATACTGTTGATATTTGCGGCATCCAGTGGGTTTTCTGGTGAGACAGGATGTAAGAAATTTTTTCAGCAGCCAACCACTGTCACTTCTTTTCTGCGAGGTGACCGGTTATAGCGCTAATAAAACTCGAGTCATTATTTGAGACCTGAATTCATTGCTATGAAAGGAGTAGCTGAACTAGGTAACTATCAGCACACTAATGGACAAAGTCTCAAGAGTTAATGCTGTGCTGTCCTGAAGTGATCAATCAATCGATAGTATTTATTTAGCTCCTGTTGTGTGTACAGAGCACTCTACTAAGTACTTGGGAGAGTACAATGGAGTTAGAAGATATGATCTCGGCTGTAAAGAAGCTTACAATCTAGTCTGGGAAAGAGACACAAAATAAATGACAGGTAGGAGGAAGAGAAGAATGGGTAGTTGGTTATGTGGATGAATAAGTGCTTAAAAAAATCAGAGTATGTAATGGATATATACAGAAAGGCTAAGGATGGTTGTGAGTGGCTGTGGCTATGGATGGTAGTTGAGAGGATATGAGCTGGGGAGCAAAAAAAAAATCACTCTATCTTTCATCTCTTATCAAATCTTGCCCTGCTTAAAGCAGGTACTTCAGACTCACTCTGTAGGAGGACCCGCTTAGCAGTTTACATTCAAACATCGATCACACTTTTCAAAAGCTGAAAAATTATTAAGAAATTATTTGAAGAATAATGGGCAACCTAACAGTTTTTTATGAACTATAACAAAAGGAGATGAAATATAGTTCCTCTTCCCCAGTCTCTTGCAGATGCAGTTTGTGATGGGGGTTACTCTAGTAGCAGGGATGGAGGTGCAAGATTAAGGTGTGGGAGGTAAAGACACGAAGGAAAGGCAGAGAGAGGAGAGAGACACTGAGAGGTCCATTCCATCGCAGGCTCCAGGAGGGCAGGGATTGCCTACCAACCCTGTTCTATCGTACTTTCCCAAATGCTGACCTCCCTGCCCCCTGTCTCTCCCCACTCCGGGCCACACTACACTTTGCTGCCCAGATCATTTTTCTACAAAATTTTCAGCCCCTATTTCCACACTAGTCATAAACCTCCAGTGGTTGCCCATCCACCTCTGCATCAAACGGAAATTCCCCTCCATCAGCTATAAAGCACTCAATTAGCTTTCCCCTCCTATTTTTCCTTGCTGATCTCCTAGAAGCAGCGAAGAGCATGGGCCTGGGAGTCAGAAGGACCTGGGTTCTAATCCTGGCTCTGCTACTAGTCTGCTCTATGACCTACGGCAAGTCACTTCACTTCTCTGTGCTTCGGTTACCTCATCTGTAAAAAGGGGATTAAGACTGTAAACCCCTTGTGGAACAGGGACTGTGTCCGACCCAATTTACTTGCATCTACCCCAGCTCTTAGCACAGTGTCTGACACATAGTAAGCACTTAACAAATATTACAATTACCGTTATTATTACTACAACCCAGGTGACACACTTCATTCCTCTAACACCAACCTTCTCTTTGTAGCTCCATCTCATCTATCTGGTCACCAACTCACTGTCCACATCCTCTCTCTGCCCTGGAATTCCCTCCCCCTACATTGCTGACGGTCCACTACTCTCCCAACCTTCAAAGCCTTATTAAAATTTCATCTCCTCCAAGAGGTCTTCCCTGACAAAGCCCTCATTTCCTCTACTTACTGTCCCATCTGCATCACTGTAAGCTCCTTGTGGGCCGGAATTGTGTCTACCAACTCTATTTTGTACTCTCCCAAGTGCTTAATACAGTGCTCTGCCCACAGTAAGCACTAAATCAGTGTGATTGATTGATTGATCACCTAGACACTTGACTCGGTACTTTTAAGCATTATTTACATATCCTGTCATTTCCCTTGCCTAATTTATTTCAGCAGCTGTCTCCCCGTCTAGACTGCAAGCTCCTTTTGGGCAGGGAACTTGTAAACCAATTCTATTGAATTGTACCCTCCCAAATCCTTAGTTTAGTGCTCTGCACAAAGTAAGCACTCAATAAATACCTTTGATTGATTGACTGATTGAGTCTTGGAGATGACACATACTCTCATAGTTAATAATAATAATAATGTTGGTATTTGTTAAGCGCTTACTATGTGCCGAGCACTGTTCTAAGCGCTGGGGTAGACACAGGGGAATCAGGTTGTCCCACGTGGGGCTCACAGTCTTCATCCCCATTTTACAGATGAGGTAACTGAGGCACCGAGAAGTGAAGTGACTTGCCCACAGTCACACAGCTGGCAAGTGGCCGAGCTGGGATTCGAACCCATGACCTCTGGCTCCAAAGCCCGTGCTCTTTCCACTGAGCCACGCTGCTTCAGTTAATCTGACCCCCATCAGCACACATATTCTCTTTCGCTCACATTTTTCTCAGACACGGCATACAGATGCACAAACACACACACAAACACATACACGATAATCTCTCTGGTGCAGTTGCGGCAGCAGGAGACAGACTACGGAACTCATCCCAGCTCCTGCTGCCTTCTCTTGCAAGCTTGGGGTCAAAAATGTTGATGGGATATTTTAAAAAATTTAACTTGTCAGGTTATTTATTTCCTAGGATGATGTTGTTATGTTCATGGCCCCTTTCCCACTAAACTTCACTTCC
Organism: Ornithorhynchus anatinus; assembly: GCF_004115215.2. Lineage (NCBI taxonomy): Eukaryota > Metazoa > Chordata > Mammalia > Monotremata > Ornithorhynchidae > Ornithorhynchus > Ornithorhynchus anatinus. The sequence continues at coordinate 59,590,097 of NC_041735.1, read as the reverse complement.
TCATATATCCACCACGCTGTCACACGTGTCTGTCCTCCGCCCATTTTTAAATTGTGTCACCCTTAGACCAGGAGTAGTATGTGCTTCAACATCTTTATACTTCTCCCCAGCATTTAATACAGTGTTTGCTACAAAGTAAGCACTTGAATGTTATTATTGTTGTTACTACTTGTGATGGTGACAGTGAAAATAGTGGCAAAAATAAACTCACCAATGACAAAAACAAACAGGTCCTGGGGAGGAGACTGTCACAACCCTAATAATAATAATATTTGTTAAGCACTTACTATATGTCAAGCACTGTTCTAAGCACTGCGGTTGATACAGACTAATCAGTTTGGACACAGTCCCTGTCCTACATGGTGCTCAAAATCTTAATCCCCATTTTATAGATGAGATAAACACAGAGAAGTGAAGTGATTTGCCCAAGGTCACACAGGAGACAAGTGGTGGAACTGGAATTAGAACCCAGGTCCTTCTGCCTCCCAAGACCATTCTCTATCCACTAGGCCATGCTGCTTCTCCTAATCTCCTAATGTCCTAATCTCATACCCTGGATCCTGGGCCTGTTTTGAAATGAGGTTCCAGAGTCCCCAGACTCCTTAATACAAGAAACCAGGAAAAATCATAGACTCTCAAGTTGACAGAAGGCACTGCAGTTAATTAACCATATTTTTTCCATTAATAAATCAAAAAACAGCCTCCCTTATGCCAAATTTGAGCCCAGCACAGTCCTGATGGAATTGTATTTCTCCTTTGGAGGAAACCAGTAGCCTTTAGAAAAACGTTTATCAGGAAAATCAGTTGGCCACAAATTACTGAAGAAAGTAGTCAAAGGAATGGGGTGTTTTTCCACAGTATCTAGCCCTGTACTAGGAATAGAATGTTCTGACAATTGGGTTCACCAGAGCCAATGTGGTATATGAAACTTTAATTTTACTCCTTTTTTTAAAATCAAAATATCATGTAAATTGGGCCCAAACTGAATGAAACAGGTGGTGTGTACCACCTGTACATAATGATTAGCAGTACTTACACAATAATTTATGTGAAAATGGCACTGGATCATGATACTATCACACCTGTTATTACCATGCGCAGTGGGACAATATCTTCTTTATCCATGGCTTTCACTTCCTTATAGATTTACATTAATACTCTACTCTCCATAATATTAGCCACTCTAAGACAAGCCTCTACTATGAGGAGTCATTAGCCTTACTGATAAGAGTTAGCCCCAATCACACAAGTTTGACTGGATTTGTTTTATCAGTACAGGAGGAGGGGAAGAAGAGGGAAATTAGGAGTGGCAGTTTTAATGTTGAACTGTAACAGAGGAAACTTCAAATCTCTCTCCAAATATTAAAGTGTTGCAGAGGATAGGTGTGCTGTTTGTGTCAAGAGAAACAGTGTGGTCTACTGGGTAGAACACGGGCCTGGAAGTCAGAAGGACCTGGGTTCTAATTCTGGTACAGCCATTTGTCTGCTATCTGACCTTGGGCAAGTCACTTCACTTCTCTGTGCCTCAGTTACCTCATCTGTAAAATGGGGATTAAGACTGTAAGCCCAGTGTGAGACATGGAAAGTGTCCAACTTGATTAGCTTGTATCTACCCCAGCACCTAACACAGTGACAGGATGGCGAAGTGGATAGAGCATGGGCCTAGGAGTCAGAAGGACATGGGTTCTAATTCTTGTCTGCTATGTGACCTTGGGTAAGTCACTTCACTTCTCGTTATCTCATCTGTAAAGTGGAGATTGAGACTGTGAATCCCAGATGGGACAGGGACTTTGTGCAAACCAATTTTCTTGTATTCACCCCAGCACTTAGTATGGTGCCTGGTACATAAAAAGTGCTTAACAAATATCACAATTCATTATTATTATTATAAATAATAACAAATATAAAAATAAGAAAGAGAAAAATTTAGTGTTAAGAGTTCACATTGAGGAAATTCCAAAGTTTTCTCCAAGTATCGGTGTCCAATCTGATTAACGTGTATCTACGCCAGCACTTAGAAGAGTGCTTGGCATATAGGGGCTTAAGTGCCTTAATGTAATAATAAATACCAAGGAGTTAGAGAGGATGAAGGTGTTGCTTATGGCATCATTTAGTGTTGGGGATCGAGGTCCCTGGGGAGTTGAGTGACCCTGCTCCGAATAAGATTTTCATTTATTACTTGTGGAGGGAGGGGAAGGAAAGGGGCAGAAAATAGAGGACAACAACTATGGAAGGGTAACTTAGGGAGAATTCCCATTTCATTTTTCTTTTTCTTCCCTTGCCAATCTTTCTAACTCTCCAGTGGATATCAATCAGTCAGTCAAATCTACTTCTTGAGCCCTTACTATGTGCAGAGCACTACACAATGTAACAGAGTTGGTAAACATGAACCCTGCTCACAATGAGTTTAGAGTCAAAAGGGTGGGAGGGCGAGTATCTATTTCCAATCCATTTGAGGCTCATCTCGGCCCCTGTGGAATCAATCAATCAACCAATCATATATATTGAGCATTTACTATGTGCAGAGCACTATATTCAGCGCTTGGAAGAGTACAATACAAGAGAATTAGCAGACAGGTTACCTGCCCAAAACGAGTTGACAGTTTGGAGGGGGAAACAGACATTAATATGACTAAATAAGTAATGACATACCTTCTGGTTAATTTAATACTCGGTTCCAGTGATTTTAGTGAGAAGTAGGAGCTCTCACTCGGTTCCAGTGATTTTAGTGAGAAGTAGGAGCTCTCACCTGTTGGTGCCAGTGTATGAATTCAGCAATAGGTTTATGGAAACAGGTAAGGCTCCAGCAGTGTCTGCTCCTGAGATGGCCTCCCAGAGATTTTTTTGTTCGGTGACAATCCATTCATTAATTTCTTTGTATTTATTGAGGGCCTGCTGGAGGCAGACCCCTATGCAATACACATTTTTAAAAAATGGTATTTGGTAAGTGCTTATTATGTGCCAGGCACTTTACTAAGTGCTGGGGTAGATACAAGATAATCAGGTTGGACACAGTCTGTGTCCCACAAGGGGCTCACAGTCCCAATCCCCATTTTACAGATGAGGTAACTGAGGCTCAGAGAAGTTCAGTAACTTGCCCAAGGTCACACAGTAGTCAAGTTGCAGAGCTAGGATTAAAAACTAGGTCCTTCTGACTCCAAGGCCCTGCCCACTAAGCCACATTACTTCTCGTAGCCTAAGAGAGCTTCCCATGAGGGAGTAATAGAAATAAAAAGCCCAGCGCACCTGTTACCATGGTCAACCATCTCGTACTATGGGTTGTGGACCACGTGAGCACAAGGTGAGGGAATACGGATGATTCAGGGTGAACCACCACTGCTACTGGAAAAAAGAGACCAAGTGTCCATCATGTTGATAGATGAAAATATTATTCATTTTCCTCTTTCCTTACCCAACGGTAAAAGTCCTATGTCAAAACGTGTCCCCAGATTGGTCTGTCAAGGACCCAGGCTGTAGCAGCATCTTTCCTTGTGTCTGAGTAACATAGGAGAAAAATGAGAAAAATCCCCCACTATTTTTAACTATGTATAGCATGGAAAAAGCTGGCCTTTTGGACCACACAGAAAGGAAATGTGCTCATTAGTAGCATATTTTTTGAAAAATAAGGGAAATGTCACTCTAAAAAATAAACAAAGGACATATAAATGTATTTGCTATTTATAAAAAGAGTTTACAGTAGCCCAAAGAATGAACAATTCAGGAGTTATTCTAATATGTTTACACCTCAGTAGGAAAATAAAAGGACTGAAATAATATATCTGAAAATGAAGACATTCCTGAACACCTTTACAAAAATTTATCTGAACTGCCAGATTTAATTTGCACTTCAAAATGATTATGTATACAAAACACCCTTTTTTATAAAATGAAAGAATAGGATTTCCAATAACTATCATTTTCAGATTTCTACCTCTTTGAAAGCCATTTTAGAAAGACTCACCCCAAACACTGCCCTTGTTTGATTTCCTTTATCTTAAAATATTTTGAATAACATTATCCCGAGAACTGTATATGATACTTGGAGCATCACCATAAACCATATTTTATGCATAACAGTGTAAAATGCTCTATTGACATATATCACTTGGACAGAAACCATGTCAGAAGCCTTGCATTTTGATAACTTTCTATCTGGAGGTTTTTAAAAATTATTTAAATTAAAGAATTAAATGACTTGTTTGTGAATTTACATGGTCTTTTAAATTATCTTTAGGTAATCCTGATGTGGCATGGAGGTTAAATTACAGGCAGCAGTGGGAACCTTCTGAATAAAGCAAGCAGAATGATTTTGCCTATGAGTCCATAAGGAATATTCCCTGCTAGGAGTGGAGACATAAGAAAATTGCCTAATACACGAACCACACATTAGGAACGTAGTCAGCTGTTGTAAATGCGTATCCAACAACAAACCATTATGTATCTTTGGTTTAATTATATGTGCTTATTATACACCTGTACCAGAGAGCTGAAGAGGGTATTTGTATTACTTGTGGTTTCTTCTATCAAAACAGCATTAGCATTATGAAACTTATCAAAGAGTCACATCCTTTCTCTGTCATAAGATGGGGGGGGGAGTTGGTAGCCTTGCTTTGCATGCAATCCAAAGAACCTGGAAAATCTCTTGATATTTCTGGTGTATTAAATTAGCCCTTTCCTTGGAAGTTGAGTTCATTTCCAAAAGTGAACAAGTTTCAGTGAATCATTAGTATTTATAGAGAACTTACACTGTACTAAGGGGTTGAGGGAGGACAATAGTTAGTAGACATAATATCTGTCCTTAAGGAGCCTACGGTCTAGCTGGGGGTCAGGCACTAAAATAAATCACAGGTAGGCGGAAGCAATAGAGTTTAAATAATAGAGTACATGAAATAATAAAAGAGTACATGAAGGCCATAATGGGTAGGGAAAGAGGTGAGTACCTAATGTTTTTGGGGGGTGAGGACTCAACCTCATCTGTAAAATGGGGACTAAGAGTGTGAGCCCCACATGGGACAACCCAATAACCAATAACTCCAGCGCTTAGAACAGTGCTTGGCACATAGTAAGCGCTCAACAAATGCCATCATTATTTATTAACTGCACAGGAAACGAATTAGGGGAGAAATAAGGTGGATGGATAAGAGATTAGGGGGGAGTCAACCAATGGTATTTAATGAGTGCTTCCTTTGTGCAGAGCACTGTACTTATCCCTGGGGATAGTACAATGCTGTAAATAGATAAAATCCCCACCATCAAGGATCTTACAGTCTAGGGAGTAGAGTGGTTTACTGGATGTGAGGTGAGTAGGAGAGAAATACTAGGCAGGAGGAAGGGTGTGAACAAGAGGTTGATGGTCAGAGAGATGAGAGTGAGGCGTGGAGAAGAATGTGTAGGTTGGGTGGTAGGGAGAGATGATCTAGGATAATAATAATAGTAATAATTCTGGTAATTGTTAAACTCTTACTATGTGCCAGGCACTGTACTAAGCGCTGGGGTGGACCGCAAATTGAGATGGACATAGTCCCTGCCCTGCATGGTGTTCACAGTCTCAATCACGATTTTACAGATGAAGTATCTGAGGCACAGAGAAGTTAAGTGACTTGCCCAAGGTCACAGAGCAGACAAGTGGCAGAGCAGTGATTAGAACCCATGATCTTCTGACTCCCAAGCCTCTGCTCTATCCACTGCATCATGATGCTTCCCATCAGTATTGGGGAGAAAACTGCTAGGGGTACATATCAAACTGACACTCAGTGGAAAAGCAAAAGCAAAATAAATTAGACACAACATTTTTTCCCAAAGTGTGATTCAATAACAACTTTATAATCATTTTGTACTGATGAAGTCCTGTATGGTGCACAGAAAGAAAAAAAAAAGTATACATCATTCAATCATATTTTTTGAGCGTTTACTGTGTGCACAGCACTGAACTACCCACTTAGGAGAGTACAGTATAACAATAAACAGACACATTCTCTGCCCACAGTGAGCTTATTCATCATATAATAGCATGTTTTATTTCGAATTATAGTGGGCAACCAAATTTTGAAAACAATCCTTATGTCTATAAAAGAAGCAGCAAATACCATTCTAATATGATGCTAATATCTTTGCTATCATAGTAAAGGTAAGCTCAAACCATTCTGCAGAGAAATTATAAGGGCCAGGAAAAATAGTAAGAAATTATATAGTAAGATTTATTAATCATAAAAACATTGTTACTGTAGATTAAAAACTTATCACCTTATTAGTCAACAAATGTATTACAGTCAAGTCTGTTCCAGTCAGTTAGCTAATCATTTCACAACTCCATTTGTACCACAGTCTTCCCTGGTTTCTAGAGGGAAAATGTGAGGTTACTCTGTGGAAGAAAACACATGCTATGATGAACATAATCCTATTATCATAATGAAAATAATACGATTACAGAGGAATAAACAACAAATGGTGCCCAAAGCTCTCAGAAAATTAAAATTCTATTTGGGATTCCCACAGGGTCTAATATCAGTCCCATAGATGAAGTTTGATAGTTTCTCAGGAAGACACATGCTAAGTCAAATAAGGGGTTGGGTTCCTTGAAAATACAATAATGATAATAGGAAACGAGTAGTGACTGAATAATATTGTTGACCTGCATTTGACATAAGTATAAAGCAGATGGTGGTTCTAACCAAAAAGAAAAGCTGTGGTTTCCTCTGCCTCTTGACACTAGTAAGAATGAATTGCTTTGCGTCATGTTTTATGGAAATCCAAAGCTTGTTCCATATAAACGGTATTTTCAGCCTTTTTGTAGCAGAATTAAATGTAGGAAGAGAAAACAAGGTCCTCCTAGCAATGCTGTTTAGCTAAGCTTCTGTTACCCTGCACTACACAACGTCAGAAATGCTTAAATGAAATCTGCTTCAACATGCCCATACAGGTTCAGAAACAAATTTATCATCCCATTATCAATATTTATGATGGAGAAAAATATTTGATTTGATTAAAAAGAATTATTCATATTGCATCCATTACAGCAAGACACCTCTGAGGAATTGATCATTAGAATGATGCCATCTGTACTGCACAGAAAAATAAGTTTGAATGTTATTTTTAAGATGTGAGATGGTCCTTGCAAAGTCTATCATTTATTTTTCCAACTCAGCAAATTACTTTTCTTTAACCTAGTATGCAGTTAATCTAGGATTTGATTGCATTTAGGGAATCTAGTTTTAGGTAAGACCCTCACAACAGAATGTTACCTGATGAACTCAAAAGAGATACAATAAATTATGGACTCATAAAATTAATGATTTCTGGTGAAACAACAATTATTTACCAGCTCCTCCATTGCTAACAATAGAGAAAGACTTTTTCAGACTTGCCTATTTGTGAAAGAAGTAAAATCCAAAGTTTCTATTTTGAAATAATCCATCTTCTTAGCTTTCATTCAGCTGGGCCACTCTTCAAGTTGAAAGTGAAGGAAGTTTCTTAAACCAGTTCATTCATTCATTCAATCATATTTATTGAGTGCTTTCTGTGTGTAAAGCATGTACTACGGGCTTGAGAGAGTACAATACAACAAGAAACAGACACATCCCCTGCCCACTATGAGCTCACAGTCTAGAGGGGGAGACAGACATTAATATAACTAAATAAATAAATAGATAACCAATGGCACTCAGGACTCTCTATACATAAAATCGGTTTCTAGATAGCTGCCACAAGTACATCAAGAATGGTATAATAATATATGTAGCATTTGCTAAGCCCTTACTATAGGTCAAGCACTATACTAAGCGTTGGGATAGATGAAAGATAATCAGTTTCTAGATGGGGCTCACAGTCTAAGTAGGAGGGAGACCAGGTATTGAATCCCCATTTTACAGTTGAGGAAACTGAGGCACAGAGGAGTTAAATGATTTGCCCAAGGTCCCACATGAAGCAACTGGCAGTTGAACCTAAGTCCTTGGACTCTGTGGCAGAGAAGCAGTGTTGCCTAATGAGAAGCAGCGTGGCCTAGTGGATAGAGCACAGGCCTGGGAATCAGAGAGACTTGGGTTCTAGTCCTGAATTGACCACTTACCTCTAGTATGACCTTGGATAAGTCACTTTTTTATGTGCCTCAGTTACCACATCTGTGAAATGGGATTAAGACTGTGAGCCCTATGGGGAACAGGGACTGTATCCGACCTGATTATCTCGTATCTACCCTAACACTCAGTACAGTGCCTGGCACATAGTAAGCACTTAACAAATATCATAAAGAAGAAGGCCTGGGCTCCTTCCACTGGGTTGCTTCTCTCGACTTTCATTTCAATGTTGTAATTTCCGGGAGTTTTGGAGAAGGAGCTGCATCCATCAGGATTCTGCTCTATTGGATGGCTGTCACCTAGGGTTCACTCTGTGTTCTCCACTTCGCTTCTCCTATTCCCTTTCCTATCCAAGCATTAATCGATAAGAAGTATTTATTGAGAGTTGACTTTGTGCCATGCTCTATACTAAGCACATGGGAGAGTACAATAGAGTAGGTAGATATGATCTCTGCTGAAAATCTAGTTGGGGAGACAGGTACTCAAATAAATTACAGGCAGTGGGAAGCAACAGAGTTTAAAGAAGTCAACATATTGGTGAGAAAGGGGTGGGGAGGAGGGGTAATTAGGTGCTTAGGTGGTAAAGGGCTTGGTGCCTAGGTGATGCAGTTTGGAAGGAAATAGGGTGGAGAGCTTGGGCCAGCCTCTCTCTCTCTCTTCTGACTTGTTGCTGGGGGCCAGAGATGAGGGCCTCCAGGACAGAGAACTTCCCTGCTGGAGCAGCAGGGCAGGGGAATGACCCAGATTTGCATAATTACACAAATATTAGGACAGGATTCCTGCCGCCTCTAGAAGTTCCCCTCCTCCTGCCCTTCTCCCCTCCCCCTCCTCCATGGCATAAAGGTGCATCTGTTGTTGTAACCCGATGCAGGCCACCACAGCACCGTGGGCAGGGATGGGGAGGGAGAAGGGAAGACAGGAAAGCCAAGAGGTGGAACAACTATTTTAATAATAATAATAATAATAATAATGTTGGTATTTGTTAAGCGCTTACTATGTGCCGAGCACTGTTCTAAGCGCTGGGGTAGACACAGGGGAATCAGGTTGTCCCATGTGGGGCTCACAGTCTTAATCCCCATTTTACAGATGAGGTAACTGAGGCACCGAGAAGTTAAGTGACTTGCCCAAAGTCACACAGCTATGTGGCCGAGCAGGGATTCGAACCCATGACCTGTGACTCCAAAGCCCATGCTCTTTCCACATTTTCTCCCCCGTATTCCCGTATGTAATTCCACAAGGGGGAATCGGGCTCAGTCTGGCTTTAAGCCGGAAAATGCTTTCAGTGAAGTTCCCATTTTATTTCCCCTTTACCATCTGGCAAATTCAGTCCTTCTTCCTGGGCACGCTCAGCTCTCTTTAGCCAACGTAGAATGACGGCATCAAGAGAACTTTCAATCTCGGTTGGTGCGACTGCTCCTCGCGGTTGTTTCGAAGGTTCAGCACAGTGAGAAGGAACCGGGTCCCTCCTCCTCTCTTCGAATATTTAACATCTCATCTTCAAGTCTGATTCAAACATGACGGAACCGTATACTTCCATATTTTCATTTACAGGTTTTCAGTATGAAAAACACGCACTTACCGCCGAAGATAATCTTTCCCACTACATTAAGGGCCTGCGGGGAAGCACCCTTCTAAGATTTTCAAAAGAAAATGACTTAAGTGTGAACACATTACAAATGGGAAAATTACTTGGTCTTCAGGCAGCCTATAAAAAGGCTAGTATATGCCCTCCCAGAGCCCCTGGCAAGTTGGGAGAACCACGAAAGGAGGTGGAGAGAGGGCTGTCTCCCCTCTAGGATCACATTCCTGTGTCCCCAAGCTCTCTCTAGCTGCAATAGAAATTATCAACCAAGGGCTCTCAGTAACCCTGAGGCATCCCAGAATATTGGGAAGAGAATGATCATTGTAGCTAACTAAGGGCAGCCCCAACAGCAATTTCTACCACTGGGGGCTGAGCCTGCTTCTGGCTGGGCTCCCTGATGAGAAGAGAAAAAGAAGCCTAGAAAGAAGCAACCCCATGGCCAAAATTTTGAGGAGCCAGTGGAAGCAGCCAGAGCCCTTTCTCTTCTCACCTGCCCCTGCTGCCATCACCGCTCTCTTCCACTCTGTTCTCTCCAGCCCTAAAGAGTGTGTGGCTTAGTGGCAAGAGTCCGGGCTTGGGAGTCAGGGGTCACGGGTTCTAATCCCGGCTCTGCCACTTGTCTGCTGTGTGACCTTGAGCAAGTGACTTAACTTCTCTGGCCCTTAGTTACCTCATCTGTAAAATGGGGATTAAGACTGTGAGTCCCACGAGGGACAACCTGCTTTACCTTGTATCTACCCCAGTGCTTAGAACAGTGCTTGGCACATAGGAAGTGCTTAACAAATACCATTATTATTATTTTGCAGGGAAGAGACAGAAGGAAGAGGGAGAAGGCCAGGCAGATGTGTGATGGGTGTAAGGGACAAGGTTGGACACTTTGGGTGAACCATAATAATAATAATAAGAAGAAGAAGAATGGTATTTTTAAAACTCTTACTAAGTTCCAATCACTATACTAAGTACGGGAGTAGATAGAAGATAATCAGGGCAAACACAGTCTCTGTAGCTCACAGTCTGAAGGGGAGAGAGATTAGGTATTTGATCCCCGTTTTAGAGATAAGGAAACGGAGAAGTCAGTGACTTGCCGGTGATCACACAGCAGGTGAGTGGTGGAGTCCAGATTAGAACCCAGGACCCCTGACTCCCAGGCCCGGGATCTTTTCACTAGTCCTTGCTCCTTCTCTGTGAGTACACAGAGATATAGTTTCTAAAAGATGCTTGAAAACTACTGCTATGCAGGACCTATTATTCACATTGATGTCAAAAGTGAAAACTGAAATTACTGTGAGCAAGGTCAATCCATGTAGGTGCTCATGGAGCTGAACAGGGAATGTGCATGTGTGGACTTATTTGCATCCTATAGATGCCGAACGGATGGTTATTATATGCTGGCTGGAAACAGCCGTTATTTCCCCCCACCTCCCCCAACTTCCATTTCATGTTTATGGTGATATTCAGAGCTAACCGTGCTGTGTCCGCACATCTCAGTATTCAGATCTGATTTATATTGGAACAGTCTGTCTGACATTCACATTCAGTTAGGTCTTTAAAAGTGCCCAATTGCTCAACAGAACCACTTCCAGGACTGTTAAAATTCCATGAGAACCCACTTATCTTGCGGGACTCAGTATTTCCTAACAGGATAAATAGAAGAATTCACTGAAAGAATACATAACCTGTATTTTCTGTCTCCTCTGAACCTATCTAGGCAGCTGCCCTATGGACCCCTGGAATTTGAAAGCTATCCTATCTCTCCCTACTCATAATTCTCTCCTTGCCTTCTCTTTCCTTTAGCCCAGACTGAAGTGAAACTTTTCTTTGGACTATTTGCATGCTGCTTTTGGTGGGAAAAAGTTGGGCCACCCAAATCTAGTCAGTTATTGATTTTAGAGAAATTTTTTCATCTCCTCCCAATCTGATCATTGATTATGAATGGATTGTAAGCTCCTTGTGGGCAGGGATCATGTGTATCAATTCTGTTATATTGTGCTCCCCCAAGTGCTTATCACAGTGCTCTGCACACAGTAAGAACCCAATAAATGCCATTGATCGATTGTTGTTGTCGTCGTCGGGTTGGTGGTTGCTGAGCGAATTCCAGACTTCCTGTTGTATCTTCAGGGAGTTGTAAGCTCAAGTCCCCAAGATGACAAGGCCTTAGCTAATCATCAGGACTAAATAACTATCATTGCTAATCAAGTCAGGAAATGATTTTCAGTGGATCACTAAGGCCAGGGTAGGGTCACCAAATGAGAATGAAAACCAGCCACTAGCAACGGAAGGGCGATTTTTGGGGAGGCTATATAAAAGAAAAACAGGCCCAAATAAGTGATAAACTTTTCCTCAAGGCCTTGTGATGTTCCACTCCAGCCTCAATCTCCCTTTATGTAGGGGATGGCTGGATGGAGCAGGAATGTTCTAGAAAATCGGATACAGGGATCCCAGGGACCAGCATTCAGTGGCTTAAGTAGTAGCAGCAGCACACTTTGCTCCTCTAATGCTAACCTTCCCACTTTACCTCGATCTTGTCTATCTCACTGCCCACCTCTCGCCCACCTACTGCCTCTAGCCTGGAATGCCCTCCCTCCTCCTATCCGACAGACAATTAGTCTCCCCCACTTCAAAGCCTTTTTGAAGCACATCTCCTCCAAGAGGTCTTCCCTGACGAAGCCCTCCTTTCCCCTTCTCCCACTCCCTTCTGTGTCCCCCTGGCTTGCTCCTTGTATCCATCCCCCATCCCAGCACCACAGCACTTATGTACATATCTGTCATTTATGTATTTATTTATATTAATGTCTGTCTCCCCCTCTACACTGTAAACTCACTGTGGGCAGGGAATGTGTCTGTTTATTATTGTATTGTACTCTCCCAAGTGCTTAGTACAGTGCCCTGCACACAACAAGCACACAAGCAATATGACTGCCTGAGTAGTCGTAGTAGTATTTATTAAGTTCTTAATTTGTGACAACTACTATATTAATGGCCAGGTAAAAATTTGACATGGAACTCGGCCCTCAAAGTACTCTCCAACCTGAGAGTCAGAGAGGGGAGAAGGGATGGGTTACAGGCACCTAAGGAAGAATGGAACAAGAAAAACCCTAAAACAATACAAAAATCAAGGACAACAATATATACACCAAGAGGGATAGGGCATTGGGTGCTTACTACAGTGCTTTGCACACAGTAAATGCTCAATAAATTCCAATGATCGATTGCTGGACCAGAATTTTGTGTTCCCCATAGCTTAGGGGCCCAGGAATGGCCCAGGAATGGGGCTTTAGTAAGTTTCGCATAATAATTGTAGTGTTTATTAAGTAATTACCAAGTTTCAAGCACTGTATTAAGCACTGGGGTAGATAGAAGATAAACAGGTCACACATGGGACTCACAGTCTAAGTAGGAAGGTGAATAGATATCGAATCCCCATTTTACAGTTAAGGAAACTGAGTCATCAAGAAGTTAGGTGACTTGCCCAAGGTCTCATAGCAGGCAAGTGGCAGAGTCAGGATTAGTACCCAGGTCTTCTGACTCCCAGGCCCATGTTCTTTCCACTAGGCCATGCTGCAAATACTGTACTAAGCACTGGGGTAGATAAATGATAATCAAGTTGTAAAATGGGAATTTGTCATTCTGAGATCCTTTTAGAGTCAATTTCTACTAAGCCTGTGAGCCCCATCTAAAATAATAAAAACTAGATATGTGCATAAGTACTGTGGGGCTGGAAGTGTGGGGATGAATGAAGGGAGCGAGCAAGTCAGGGTGACTCAGAAGGGAGTGGGGAAGGGGAAAAGTGAGCTTAGTCAGGGGAGGCCTCTTGGAAAAATGCGGGACACGGTTGCTGTTAGACCTGATTATCATGTACCTATGCCCCAGTTTGGTACCTAGTAAAGGCTTAACAAATACCCCGATTATTATTGTTTAATTAGCTCAAGACCCTCTAGGCCAAGACTTTCCCTCGTCTCCCAATTTGTGGAGGATACCCCTGAAATACCAATATCTCAGCCACTCCTTTTTCATAATAATAATAATAATAATGTTGGTATTTGTTAAGAACTTACTATGTGCAGAGCACTGTTCTAAGCACTGGGGTAGATACAGGGTAATCAGGTTGTCCCACATGAGGCTCACAGTTAATCCCCATTTTACAGATGAGGTAACTGAGGCATAGAGAAGTTGAGTGACTTGCCCACAGTCACACAGCTGACAAGTGGAAGAGCAGGGATTCGAACCCATAACCTCTGACTCCCAAGCCCAAGCTCTTTCCACTGGGCCATGCTGCTTCTCTTTCATGGGAATAGAGGTCACTGAACTTTTAAGGAACTTCCATGATTTCTTCTCTCTCCTGGAATGCTCAGTGCTGCCTGACTTCCATAAAGCTTTCAACCAATTCACTGTTATAGTAGACGATCCTTGAGGCAGAGAACTTCTCTCATGATTCTCTTGTACTTTTTCGAGTGCTTAGTGCACTCACAATCAACGAACCCTTAATAAATACATTTACTATCACTATCTCACGATAGTGTCACCTTTCTCCTTCCATTCTAAGTCTGCCTGGTTCTTGGTACAGTCCCAACCTGCTATAGCCTGAGGCAGAAGGAATAATTCGAGATTAGGTTGGAGTTGTGGAGCTAGCCAAGGGTCAAATTGCTTAGAGAGCTATAGCAGGAATGAAGATTCTGGATTCCCAATTCATGGTGCTAAAGATGAGAGTGAGGGAAGAAAGAAGATGACTGAGGAGTGCTAATTCCTTAACTCACTGACTTATCCAGTTCATATTAATTGGGAAACCCTAAATCATCCACCACTCCTATAAAACCAAAGGCATGCCTCTCTCCTTCGTTGGATTGCCCCATCTAAATTTCTGTCCAGCCTGCAAAATGTGTAAAATCAGAGGGAGCTAGCTATCTCCCTATTGGGTGTACATCGGAAGAGACATAAGAGTATATTATTCCTTCCACCGTCAGCGGCAATTGAAGCTCACTAAATTGACTCCGCACCTTCCTATTTCAGGCAGTGACAGAGGAATAGCGTTTTTACTAAAATGCTCATTTTTAACCAAGCCCTTCCTGGAGAATGATTCCATCACAAATACAGAGGATATGCTTGGCGTGTTATAGAGGGTGGCAGAAAACCAGCAAATCAATGTTTAGGACCAGGATATTCTGTCAGCTGCTCAAACACTGATCTGACAACTGTATCCTTTCTCCAGCTCTGTCATGCAGAATTGAGGGCGCAATGCTTTTTCTAATGTGAGAGGATTCAAGGCAGCAGCAACTTGTGTGTGTGTGTGTTTGTGTGTATGAGAAAGTTGTGGGCATCGACAGTTCACAATGATGCAATCCTTGTTCCATTGGTAAACTGGGCCTCAGAAAAGCCTAATTAATTGACATGCATTGATAATTCCAGACTGTCATTTAAGTGAATAATTTCCCTTCTCCCTGACTAAGTTTCTTAAAAGGAGAAAAATAGATGGTTTTCTAACCCCTGGAAAAGATGTGGCAATCAGAGAAAGTCCCAAAATGGAATACAGAAGGGAAAAGGAGGGGAGGAATCAGGCCCTTTGCTTTTGTTGTGTGCTCCCAAGGGTCTATTGCAATGCTGTGCTCCCAGTATGCTCTCAATAAACCTTATGTGACGAAGAGGATGCTAACAAGTTGCAAAAATACAAGGAAAATAGGAAAAGTAGTTGAACTCTCATTAAAATCCTTGTTTATTGTGTTACCGTGGACAAGGAATTTAATTTCTCTGTGCCTCAGTTTCGTCATCTGTAAAAAGGGATTAAATATCCACTCTCTCTTCTTCTTAGTCTGTGAGGCCTATGTGGAAGAGGGACAGTCTCCAATCAACTTAGATTGTATCTACCCCAGCATTTAGAGCAGTGATTGGCACATAGTATAGTAAGTGCTTAACAAATACTGCAACTATTATTATTATGTAGGCTCAGCCTTAACCCTCGTAGTAATTCCTGGTCTTTCCCAAATTGCTAAAATCTCTTGATTAAATTAGATTTTATCTTCATGCTGCAGCATCCTTCTCTGTACCTGATAGACAAAACACACATTATTACAATGGGATTTTATCAACTATAGCAGATTAATGAGTTTTCCAGGTTTTGTAAAAGATAACTATTTTGTGTATGATCTAAAATTGCTGTTTCTCTACAAAGTCTCACTTTTTGGTTACGATATTTCACATCACCTAAACTGAATTGCTATGTTCACAACACATTTCTATAAGGGAAAATGATTGTATTTTTATGAAACTTACAAAAGGGACTTTTTACCACAGTGTTTGTAGCAATACCATTCTAAATTTGTGAATGGCAAAGTGTGGAAAATGGCCTAGAGAAAAGAAAATGAATACCTAAAGGGAGTTATGTTGATGGTTGCGCTTACGTTGCTTGCTATGTAGGGATTTGTGTCTCTTCCTTAGCATGTACACCTGCACTTGAACACTTGATCAATACTTATTTACTGACTGACTTGTTGGCAACAGATTGGCTCTTGAAGACCTCTGGAGACCGATTCTTGGACTCACTCTATCAAGCCACAAACACTGGCTTACCCAGGTCAAGTGAAGTGGTGAGTGAAGCAATTTCTTGAATAATTTGACCAATGTCGATAAAACAGCCAATCTGCATCATCTAGGGCACTGTCTTCCTCCCCTCCCCTCCTTGTCTTGTCTTATGCTGCCGAGTAGTTTCCCACCCATAGCGACACCATAGACACATTTCTCCCTGAAAGCCCCACCTCCCTCTACAATAATTCTGGTTGTGTATTCATAGAGTTTTTTTGGTAAAATACGTAAGTTGCTTACCATTGCCTCCTTCCGTGCAGTAAACTTGAGTCTCTACCTTCGACTCTCTCCTGTGCCGCTGCTCCCCAGCACAGGGGAGCTTTGACTTGTAGCAGATTGCCTTCTACTCGCTAGCCACTGCCCAAGCTAGGAATGGAATGGGTATGCCTCTGCTTGCCTCTGCTCTGCTCTTCCTCCCATAGTCGAGACTCGTAGAGGACTGGAAACTCTCTAGGTGTGAGCCTGAAAGGGGCCCCTTCCCCCCCACCCCCTTATATTTCTGGAAATTTCTTGAAATAAGATAATTTCCTCAACTTTCCACTTCCCTTTGCCTGGGTGGTCACAACTCTGGGGAATCTGGAGCTGTAAAATGATGTTGTTATGTTGTACTCTCCTAAGTGCTTAGTACAGTGCTTTGCACACAGTAAGTGCTCAATAAATATGATTGAATGAATGAAGGTCTCCTTGCAGGTTTTGGTAATTGTGGAAGTTGCATTCTCTGATCTGAATCAATCCATCAATCAAACAGTGGTGTTTACTGAGCACTTATTGTGTGCAGAGCACTTTACTAAGCACTTAGGAGAGTACAATACAGCAGGGTTGGGTGACATATTCCCTGCCCACAAGGAGCTTACAGTCTTGAAGGACTGCATTATCCTGCAGCATTATAGAATTTGATTGTTCTGTTTCACCTGCAAAGTGGGTAGATTTCAGGGATGCATTATGTCTTGATAAAGAACTTTTATGAAAAACTCATGGAACCTGCCTCCTCTGAATGAATACAATAATGGGAAACATCTTTTACTGAGTGGTATTCCCCCAGGAATACAATAATTTATAGTTTTCTTTACTTCAAAAAAAATCACTGGCATGGTCAAACATATTTTTCATACATTTACGTACTGCATCGACCTAGGAGGATATTTTTTCTGTTTTACTTATATAACCTATTTTGATTATCAAGAACTGATTAGTGTCAATCTCCAGTTCCCAGATGAACCTGATTCTAAATATAAAGTTCATCAGAAGGAGACATTCCTTAGACATACAAAGAGTTAACCATGTAATTTTCCTAATGAGAAGGAAAAGGCAGAGCATCGTTTCTCCCCGTAACTATGGCAAACTCTTTGACACCATGTAATTTTGGGGGCATCTTTATACTTTGCAGGAAAAAAAGAAAAACAATAACTAGTTTCCTGTTAAGACTGCTTTTTCTGTGTGGGAAAAAATCATTTCTACGTCCTCACTACAGCAGTAAACCTTACATTGAAGGCAACAAATAATGACTGCAAAGTTCATTCATTTGACCTCTCTATATTAAGCTTTCTCATTACGGGGAAGCAAAGTAGCCTAGTGGAAGAGCTCAAAACTAGAAGTCAAAAAGATCCAAGTTCTGGACCCAGCTCCATCACTTTTCAAATGGCCTTAAGTCCCTTCACTCTCGGTGCCTGAGCTTTTACATCCACAAAATGGGGATTACACATGTGTGCTGTCTACCTCTTAGAATATAAACTCGGGTTAGGACAGAGATTGGGTCCAATCTGGTTTTCTTGTGTTTATCAGTGTTTGGCACATCAAAAAGGCATAATAAATACCATCATTGATTTATACCCCAAGAAAGAAAAGAATAGTTTGGGCCTCAATTGCTTACATTTTTGAGAAGAGTGGACCCATTTGAAGGAAATTATTTCTGGACAGCTAGATCCTATTCCATAACAGATGGAACTCTGCTCTTTTGGTAAATGCTTAATTGTGCTCTGAAGTAAACTTACATCTTCATGTGATTATAGACTAGGGGGTTGGCTGTATGGTACTCACCTCAGAGATAACTATAGACTCTTTAAGACTACAAAGAAATTCTCTGTTCACTATTTTAAAAATGTCAGGTTGATGATAAGCAATTGGCAAGTAATCACGGATTCACTTAGAAAAGTTAAAGTGGTTCTTCATTTCCCCTTTAGAAAACTGCGTTTACTACTGAGTGACTATATCTCTTGTACTAAAGTAACTATTTAGGGATACTTCGACCTTTTGGTCTCTGAAAAAGGATTTTAAGTATCATTGGTTCAATTAATCATATTTACTGCATACTTACTGTGTGCATACCACTGTATTAAGTGCTTGGAAGAGTACACTATAACAGAGTTGGTAGACATGTTCCCTGCCCACAAGGAGCTTACAGTCTAAAGTTCATTCATATGGGAAAAAAAGTGGAAGGATAGAGCTGTTTTTGTTTTTTTCTAGATTATTATTATTATTAGTCCACAAGGTTTTTGCGGTGATTGCTATTTTCAAAATTTGGAGACCTTTTTAGCATTTCTTTCTCTTTCCCCTCATTGCAAACTCATTCAGTATTTAAATTGCTTTCAAGGGTATTTTGTGAATAGCAGTTTTCCAAAGTATAGAGAGAGGACTGAGCCATAAACATTGAAAATCAAAGGCTCAATACAACTGGGAGGAATGTGATCTCTATATACCTCTTTAATTAATAATAATGTTGGTATTTGTTAAGTGCTTGGTATATGCAGAGCACTGTTCTAAGCGCTGGGGTAGATGCAGGGTAATCAGATTGTCCCATGTGAGGCTTACAGTCTTAATCCCCATTTTACAGATGAGGTAACAGGCACAGAGAAGTTAATTGACTTGCCCACAGTCACACAGCTGACAAGTGGCGGAGCTGGGATTCAAACCCATGACCTCTGACTCCCAAGCCCATGCTCTTTCCACTAAGTCACATCGATTAGTTTACCAGGTGACGCATTGTTCCAGGTGACATTTATCTTCATTCATTTTCGATCTCCTTGGGACGTAATACCCTGCTTTGAAACTGGTCACTCATTTGTATCTCATTTTTCTGTTTCATAGAGCATATTATGAGTCTTCTATTAATATGCTAAATACTGTCATTTGGACATTTGTACTTGACCACCTTGATCACATTCAAAAATACTAAAGCTTGTCTCCCTGATGTATATTGCTCAACAACAGTTATTGAGCACTGCATTAAGTGATTGAGAAGAATGTAGCAGGATTAAAAGACCACGAAAGGTTCTTCTTCTTGACCCCAGTTCCCATGTGAATCTTCTTTAGCGTCTACTTCAGAAAATGAGGAAAAGGTAGGAGTTGCCCTTACCAAAGAATGGATTCTGTCATTTTTTTACATGGAGGTCCACTCATCTCTGCACATTCTCATTCGGGGACCATAATATGAACCTTCCTGGAGATCCCATCATTGTGAAATAGTTCTTGATTTCCAGTGTCACTCCCTTCTTTCAAGGGTATGAGAGTAAAACTAAACATTGGCCAATTGGGTTCTCTAATTTGGAGTGAAATATTTCATTTTTTCTTAAAAAAGAAAAGCCAGGCCTGCATGAAGCTGTTTGAAAAGATTTCACAGATCTCACCCAGGGTATCTTACTGGTGTGTGGTTGCTTCCCAACAGGTCCCAATAGCCTTTCCTTTTAAATGGAACATTTGGAGGGGTGCAGTGGTGCTGTATTTTTTTTCAGGAAAATCAGAATGCTAAAAATTCAAATTTAGTCATGACAAGGCCCTTGTGGATCAATCAATCCTTCAATTGTATTTACTGAGCACTTACTATGTGCAGAGTTTGGGAGAGTACAACATAATTTTTTCCCATAGCAACAAATAGCAGCACAGATAGATATGCCAGATAGGGTGCAATGCAGCAGGATTCCAGGGGATGCAAGGGAGGCAGGAAGGAAAAATGACAAGACTACCAGGTTCTAGGCCTCAGGGCAGAACCACTGGTCACCTCTGTGACCTCTGTAAGCCTCAGTTTCTTCATCTATGAAATGGGGATAAGATACCTGACCTCTTAGACTGTGGAAACTTATATGGGACAGGGTCTGCATCCAGTCTGATTATCTTTTATCTGCCCCAGCCTTTGGCACATAATAAGCACTTAGGAAACACCATTGAAGTTGTCATTATTTTCTGTGGGGCTGCAGCAACTCAGAAGTTACCTTGTCACAGAAACAGCACGGAGAGTCCACTTATTTTTTTTTAAACTAAAGGGGTAGTTTAGTTCCTCTGGGCAGCATCATGATAAATATGCTCCTGTTAATGGCCTGAACGACAACTCACATATTAACTAACATTAAAGAGCTTTTAGAGTGCTTTTTTGCCTTAACTCAACACAGTAGAACTCAAAAGCCTCATTGCTGGAACTAGTATTGGAACTGGGACTGCTCTTTCTCCCACTCTTCTCCCACCCCCTTCTCCCATTCCCTTCTGTGGTGCCCTTGCACTTGGATTTCCTCTCTTTATTCACCCCTCCTCAGCCCCACAGAATATGTACCTATCCATAATTTAGCTCACTGCAGGCAGGGAAATTGTCTACCAACACTATTATATTGTACTCTCCCAAGCACTTAACTCTGCACACAGTAAGCATTCAATAAATATGATTGATTTATTGATTGATTGATTGATTGATTGATTGGTGCAGGCAGGGTCTTTGTGGTTTGTGTGGTAAGAAAACTGGAGTGTGGTTGTCGATTGGCCCTTAAGTCTCCCCATTTAATACTTCCAGTCAGTTTTGCTGCTGGTAGGTCGGGAATTCTTTGTCATCAGTTTACTAGCCTTGTATGGCTCTGAGGATTCCCTGAGTTCCATGAGTCGCATTTCTCACAGTGGTGGTGTAGGGATCTGTATCTTTCGGGCACATGGTATTCACCCACCCTTAGCCCCACAGCACTTAGGTACATATCTGTAACTTATTTATTTATATTAATGTCTGTCTCCCACTCTAGACTCCAACCTCACTGAGGGCAAGGATCGTGTCTTCCAACTCTGTTGTACTCTCCCACATGCTTTGTACAGTGCTCTGCACACAAGGAAGTTCTCAGTAAATAACATTATTGCTGTATCGTACTTTCCAAGTGCTTAGTACAGTGCTCTGCATGCAGTAAGTGCTCAATAGATACGATTGAATAGATGAATGTTGATTAATTGAGTGAGTGATTGATTGGTTGAGGGGACCACGGGCTAGGGTAGAGGGGAGCGGGTGGAAGAGTCAGAAATTCAATCTTCCAACCAGGTGGGCTTGCTGAGCCTGGAGCCTCCAAAAGGTTTGATTCTGCCTGGCACAGTCCTTGCTAATGTTTGTGGAGAGGAGAAGTCTTTAAAGACAATTACTTTAAGCAAGTCTGCTTTTCATAGCCAGATTTGACTGTTGCCCCTCCCTATAACCTAGATTTCCCATTTCTTAGGGAATGTAATTAGGAAATACCATTATAGGGAACAAATTCTAATTTTCTTTTCAATGAAACTAACACACTCTGTTCTACCAGAGCAGGTGTTTTCGCTATGCATTTTGGCTAGAACATGATAAGAGAATCAGGGAACAGACTTCTGATGACACATCTCTGTTTGAATACAGTGTGGCACTGTGTTAGAAGAAACAGTTGCATGCAGGCATGTGGCATCAGAAACAGGATGAGTGTCTCAACATAAGTTTTGCATACCACAGGCTTCCATAAAAACATAGTCCGCATGTTATAGGATAAATGCATTTACAGTGTTTGTGGTAAACTCATTATGAGCAGGGAATATGTCTGCTAATTTGTATTGTACTCGCCCAAGTGCTTGGAACATACTAAAAGCTCAGTAAATACCATTGATTCACTGATTGATTGATTGATTGATTGATTGTATTTTCCCAGAAACCTGGTTTTGCCATGACAGAAAGGGACTTTTCTAAGTGAATTGGCAGAAGGTTGGCTGATACGGTGGCCAGATCTACATTAGCAAATCAATGTAGATTATTTCAGGACTTAAATATTCCCTTTATTGGTCTCAAAGGACAAGTTAAAGAAGACCAAAATGTTGCTGATAAAAGTTCTTAGTTGTTTTAGAAAAAACAGGCCCAGGTGCTGAAGACATGAAGCACTGGAACACAAGGAACAGCCTTTGTGTATGTTTGTGTGTGTGTGTGTGCACACACTGGAACATAAAGGCAGCCTTTGTGAGTGTACAATGGAGCCTGGATTGTGTGGTCTGTACACTGTAAGTGCTCAATAAATACGATTGAATGAATGAATGGTGGGTCCCACATTGGCCTTTTCACCCACAGGTGAATTTTACTGTCAGTAATATCTTCTTTGATAATAAAGGACAACTATAGATCACAGTTATTTTAGGGTCTAGTTAGGAATTATGAAAGTCTTGCTGCTTTTGAAGTCTTTTTGCTTTGATTCCTATGAAAGGATTGTGAATTTCTTGACTCATAAGTAAAACTCCCACTTCTGATGGACACCGGATAGTCTTTTGGAGGGATGCTTTCCAGAATAAAGTCACCAACCCCAAAAAATACTTGAAATGCTTAATTTCTTAGGTTACTAAACAGTTTTCATTTACAGTCCAGTCAAATTCAGCCCAGAAAAACTAACCCTATATATTGTTTTAGGTGTCTTAATAGTTCCACTTTTATTTAAGAAAAATATTTTTAAAAATATCACTTCATGCTTTTCCCTTTCAAAAATCAGGGACAAAATGGTGTTGATAGAACAGATGAGAACATCTGTCACCCTTTTGAAAGGTTCAGTGGGGATCGAGGTAAATTCGTTGATGAGAGGTCTATAATAAGTTGCTAAAAGGAAAGCTAGGGGTATTAGAAAATATATCCCCACCCTAAACATGTAAAGTAATTGTTGAGGAGGGCAATCTTCCCATTATTTTTCACCATTATCTTTCAAGCATCCTTTGATACCACTGTCGGAGACAAAATATCAGGCTGAATATGTGGTATTCTTATATTCTATGCAGTCATAAACACGAAAGTTCAACTTAAAAGACTTTCATTTTAAAATTATTTTGTCTTGAAAGATTCAAATTATTTAGGCCAAAGAATTGTTTTTGCCTGAGTTGTCCTTCACTTGTGCCTGTTTCCTCAAATTTGAGAACAGTGACTGTTAGCCCCTTAACAGCTTCTTCAACTGTGATGTTCTGTTGCTCTTATTAGGTTTATCATTTACGTTGCTTTGTCTTTATGTATTAAATTCTTCTTCATGCACCTGAAAGACAATAAAAAGTTGATTTTCAGATTTTTAGAATTATTCATTGTACTTCATAATAAAGTAGTTTAGAATCTTTTCAGATGTATGAAAGTTGTTTTTGTAACTTGAAAAATGATGCTTAAATTATTCCCTCTTAATTTTCCCTCTCAAATTTTCTTTTAACCTCTAACTTTCAAGAACAGAATAATTTGGAGGGTGAGTACCTGAACCCGCTGACATTTGGGATTTTCATAATTATTCATATAACCATTCTTGGGTTTCGAAGATAACACGTCTGATGATAGTGATTATCAGTGGGTGCAAGTGGTAGCCAATAAAATAAATGCTTAATTGACAATCTGTTCCTCGTTGTTGGTATATGAAAATTGCTTTTTGTGACTCTGGAGTATTTGTTACCCACAGCACATAGTGTTGTTTTCATTTCTATTTCCTGGTGTCACAACCTTCTCAAAGCCTCTAGTGAGAGACAGTTACCCATTTCTGATTGCTTCAGATCAGCCTAGTCTGTCTTCTGTGGTTGTCTCCCAGCTATCCCCTGCTCTGCGGCATTATTTTGGATTTTGCTATCTCGTGTCTTAAAATCATTTCTTCTTTTCACCCTTTCAGTCATTCAATAGTATTTATTGAGCGCTTACTATGTGCAGAGCACTGTACTAAGCTCTTGGAATGTACAATTCGGCAACAGATAGAGACAATTCCTGCCCATAGACGGGTTTACAGTCTAATCGGGGTAACCCTTTCTGTGGTTATACCATTTCCACTCACTGAAGATCATTTGTGGCAGCAGTGATAAGCCCAGGTGTCGGTTTGTTGTTGCCTTGTACTCTTCCAAGTGCTTGTATCGTGCTCCGCACACAGTAAGAGCTCAATAAATACTGCTGAATGAATGAATGAATAGCCAAAATGAAGGTTGGTCACAAAAACTGTCCTGTAGCCCTTCATTTTGATCTGACTTGGTGTTCCATTCTGTAATAAATTCTTTAAAGGACATTTGCCTTGTTGATTTGGTTTTCCACTTCTCTGTCCTCGAATCACTAGACAATATGCTATGCAGGTGACAGAATTCAATACCCATATCCAGCTCTGTGTTGCTAAGGCTGATTCTTACTGTGGGTAGAGTTTTCCAGGTCCAAGATTGGTTTGTCATCTCACTTTTCTTCAGAGTAATTGTTGATTTGCTACTTCAGAGAAATGATTTCCTAATCCTCTGCATATTTTCAAGTGTTTGTGCTTCCAGAGTCCAGTCATCAGTGCCTAGGGGCTCCTATGTGAACAATTCAAAGATTTTTAGTGTTACCTTCCACCTGTTGAGTCAAAAGAATTTCCCAGGGAATTGGAATTATATTTTGATACCGCCTTCCACACTCCTCGCTGTATCCTTCAGTATGCCCGTATACAATAGGGTGAACAGGACTGGGCTCCATACACAACCCAGTTTACTTCATTGGTGATGGGAAAAGGTTTTAAATGGGCCCTCTCCAGTTCTGATGTAATAATAGTGATAATAGTATTTGTTAAGCACTTACTATGAGCAGCTTGGCTTAGTTGAAAGAGCATGCGCTTGGGAGTCAGAGGTCTTGGGTTCTAATCCAGGCTCCGCCCTTATCAGCTGTGTGACTTTGGGCAAGTCACTTAACTTCTCTGTGCCTCAGTTATTTCATCTGTAAAATGGGGATTAAGACTGTGAGTACCACGTGGGACAACCTTGAATCACACCCAGTACTTAGAAGAGTGCTTGGCACATAGTGAGTGCTTAACAAATATGATTATTATTCTTATTATTCTGTGCCAGGCACTGTACTAAGTGCTGGGGTGGATACCAGCAAATCGGGTTGGACACAGCCCCCTGTCCCGTGTGGGGCTTACGGCCTCAATCCTCATTTTACATATGAGGAAACCGAGGCACAGAGAAATGAAGCGACTTGCCCAAGGTCACCCAGCAGACAAGTAGACATCAAGATCCTCATCTAACTAATCTCATCTGACGAATGTTAGTTCCTGATCGATTTCTCAGGGCGGCCAAACTTTCCAGTAGTTGCCAGAACCCAAGTCTTCCGATGGTGCCATAAGCTCTCGTAAGGTGTATATAAAGTTCATTCAGGGTTTGGTGCCATTTACTGCATTAATCTGTAGCGGAGGTGCATCAAAGATCATGTCTGCTGTGCCCCATTGTGGTGTGAAGCTGCACTGCAATCCTGGGAAGGTACCGTTGACAAAGGTTTCCTAGAGAATCCTCTACAGTTTGCTCGCCATCACTGGAGGAGTAGCGAGATCCACGTTAGTCTCTGCAGTCAGTTCCCTCCTCCGTCTGATTAAGGATGCTAATAACAGTGGCATCCCGGAGATACGGTGGCAGGTCAATCAATCAATCATTGCTATTTATTGAGTGCTTATTATGTGCAGTGCGCTGTACTAAGCTCTTAGAAAAATGCACCAGAGTCGCTAAACGGGATCCCTTTCCACAAGGAATGTGTAGTTCGCAGGGTACGAAATGTTGAAACACCTGTCGAGATGCTTCAACAGACTGGAGTTCGAGATCGTTAGCTCTTTGTGGGCAGGGAATGTCTTCCAACTCTGTTGTTTTGTACTCTCCCGGTTGCTCAGTAAAGCGCTCTGCACACAATAAACACTCAATAAATACAACTGATTGCTTGACTGCTTTCTTAATTGAAGATGATTAAGAAGCAGATCCCCCTCCTTGCTCACAGCTCTTGGATGATCCCAAACATTATCATTCTTGACTCTGATTTCAGTGGTGGCTTCATCAAGTTTGGGAGCAGAAGTTATGATTTTACCCATCAGCAGGCAAACTATTCTTTGCAGAGTGTCATCCTCGGCGGTAGAAGAAATGTTAAGGCGATTCCTGGGGTGTAGTTAGCATTCCTTCTTTATCTTAGGTGAAGGTGGAGCCACCTTTAGTAATAATAATAATAATGGAATTCATTAAGTTTTTACTCTGTGTTAAGCACTGTATTAAGCACTGGGATAGATACAATTTTAGTAGATCAAGCACGGTTCCTGTCCAACATGGGGCTCACAGACTTCAGAATGTGTGTGGACCCATATACAGTCTTCAGGGATACATAGAAATAATCGGTTTGGTCTCAGCGTTCAGTAGTTTCAAAGCAGTTTCAGTTTTGTTTTCAGTATTCAGTAGTTTCAAAGCAGTTTCATTTGAGAAACAGTGTGGTCCAGTGAATAGAGCACAGGCCAGGGATTCAGAAGGGTCTGGTTTCTAGACTCAGCTCCACCACTTGTCTGCTGTGTGACTTTGGGCGAGTCCTAACTTCTCTGTGGCTCCGCTGCCTCATCTGTAAAATGGGGATTAAGACTGTGAAACCCATGTGGGACATGGTCTGTGTCCAACTTGATTAGCTTGTATCTACCCCAGTGCTTGGTAGAGTAAGGGGCACATAGTAAGCAATTAACAAATACTATTTTTAAAAAAATGTGCGAAGCTTTGTTCTTCTTCAGTCGGAGCATTCCACCACTTGTCACACATGCTTCTTAGCTTGCTTTGTCTTCCATACATTTGTAGGCTTCAGTAAGCATCCCTTTTGGTCAGGGTTTTGAGACTCTCTCCAAGGCTCTGTAGCTAGAGTGCTTGTTTTGCTGCTCCTAACCCTTTAATCTCAGAGTCAGTCTCATCCAGCCAAACATTGTGCTTTCTCCTTAGAGGGATCCACAGTCCTGAAGGCTGTCAGGGATGGAGGAATAGCAGTAATAGTACTATTGAGTGCATACTGTGTGCAGAGTGTACTGTGCTAAATGCTGGGAGCATGTACACAGGTGGGAATTAGACATGGTTTCACAAGAACTAATGTATTTGTTTTAAATAAGAAAATACACATAGCATTAAAGTGACAGAGGCATTTTACCTTAATATAAGCTAAAATAAGGTACCACAGAAATTTCTTTCCCCAAATTCATTTCTTCATTTATCTTCTCCACACCCAAAAAGGAGCCCCTTGCCCGGGGAACCATGGACCTCGCATAGTACACACTTTGGACAAGCCTATCTATCATAACTGAAGGGAAAGTTAGCATATCTCTAGCAAATTTGAGCTGACGAGGCAGCCAAAGAAGGTAATTCAGAAAAAAACCCCAGTGCATTTCCCCATGATTCAAGTCCAATATGTTTTAGAGGTTCCTGAAAAATACAGGAGGTTACATTGGCCAGCAGCAATGAGGGGCTATGGACATACTCTTCAGAGGATTTTTATTGTACCTGAATTACCTGAATAGGCTACCTGCGCAACCCAAGTTCACTGATAATTACCAGCTCTCCACCCTATGTTCTGCTGTGCTCTGAAATCTTTCTTTTACTCTGTCAAAGCCAGCTTTAACCTTAAATAACTCTCCTTTTCCTAAGTAACACTTATTTGGTGCCGAATTAAGAACTTGATAGTTGGAACCCATGACTCATTCAATCGTATTTATTGAGCACTTACTGTGGGCAAAGCACTGTACTAAGGGCTTGAGAGAGTACAATATAATAATGTGGTAATGTTTCCTAACTCTGAAACCGTTAGTTCTTGGAAGATGGAAAAGTGTTGGCTAGATTTGGCCAGCAGTATAGTATCCCACTTGCAAATACTACTAGTCCTGATAGGAGCTTCAGATAGACAGCGAGGTCAGCTGCCCCTTCAAGGTGGAAATGTGTCTAACAACCCATTATCCACGGCTCTCTCTACTCATCCCTGGTGAATTTCATCTGCCTTTAGTATGCAGTTTTTCTAATTTGTCAAGATCCCTTTGGATTATATTCCTTTTTAGGAAGTTTTTTGCAACTTCCTCCAAGTTTGTCATCTACAATATCTCTGACCCTGCTCTCAATACCAGCAACCAAATCATTGTTAAAAATAAAATAAAAATAATAAGTGATGGTATTTATGTAGCTTACTACATGTCAAACATTTGGGTAGAGACAAGATAATGAGTTCAGACACAATCCCTGACCCACATGGGGCTCACGGTCTAAGTAGGAGGGAATTCAGGTATCGAACCCCCATTTTATAGGTGAGAAAACTGAGGTGCAGAGCAGTGAAATGATTTGCCCAAGGTCACACAGTAGACAAATGTCAGAGCCGGTATTAGAACCCAAGTCCCCTGGCTTGCAGGTCCCTTTTCCTTCTACTAGGCCATGCTGCTTACTGGGAGAGTTAATGAATTTCTGAAGACATAATCTGGGCCTATGATTCTAATTGAACCAAATGTTGAGGTGAGCTATTCCTGTATGTTCTTACTATGGATCACAGGCAAAAACACTAGTTGAAAATCAAAGTTCTACAGAGCAGGATTTCCACGAATTGTGCACCTAAATGAGATAGTTGGTGTCCATTCCACCTCAACTGTTTATGTTCCTTAAGACACAAGGTTAGGATGCATTCTCATGCCCATTTCCTCCGTTGTTCATTTGCCATCCTCCCCAGAAGAAAAATAAATTCAGTTTAGAGCTGAATTGAATACAGAGAAGCAAGATGACCTAGTGGAAAGAGAAAAGGCCTGAGAGTCAGAGGAACTGAGTTCTAATCCTGACTCCTCCACTTGTCTGCTGTATGACCTTGGGTGAGTCACTTCACTTCTCAGTACCTATTATCTCAACTGTAAAATGAGAATTATGATTTTGAGCCCCAACTGGGGCATGGACAGTGTCCAACTTGATTGGCTTATGTCTTCCCCAGTGCTTAGTACAGTGCCTGACACATAATAAGCACTTAAAAATACCATTTTTTTAAAAAAGAGCTGAAATAGGAAGACAAGTGCCTATATTTGCACCTCGGTCACTTTTATTCCCTTCAGCCCCAGTATAGGACTGGCCATGCATTTCTCTGAGTTCCTGGCAGTCAGAGTTGGGTTGTACTTTCAGAATCACAAAATATAGTGAACCAATTATCCCAACAATTCAGAGCAAAGGGAGGGTTTTGCCTGAATTCTCCAAGGTGGTAAAATTTGAATGAGTGAAAAGGTGAAAGATAACCTGCAAATAGATTAGAAAGCAATTGTCTTTTTGATCCTTTTCTAATTATAAATGTGTTTGGCCTTCCATAGCCCCTCGTACCAAATCCACTGTACAACGTTTGGATAGCCAAAGGCTAACGAGTATCACACACAAAGAGACTGAAGCATCTGCTTAATTATGGCACTCCAAACTCCTTAGTTATTGCCTATATATTGGGAAAGGTAAGAATGAGGTTCAAAAAACTTGGTGGGACACCCAATTAAAAAGGAAAAATTAATTATGAAATGCATTCCCTACAGCAACATCAGTGCTATGCTTGCTAACTTGGGATATTTAACTATTATATCTCTCCCTCTGAACTGTAAGCTCGTTGTGGGCAGGGAATGTGTCTGTTATATTGTTGTGTCGTATTCTCCCAAGTGCTTAGTACAGTGCCCTGCATACAGTAAGTATGCAATAAATGCAATAGATCGATTGATTAACTGAAATCTGTTTATCAGGATCTAGGACATTCATTTCACCATAAAGCCATGCCTTCTAGATCTTGGGTCTTGACTTTTTGTACTCCATCTGTTGCTTTAGAATAACAGAAGAAAAATTTACCGCATCCTATTTTCTGTGTCCATCATATGTAAGGTTATTTAATTTAGTGTTCACATTAAGGATGACTTTTAAGTTTAATAACTTTGATGGCACCAATGTTCTGCCATTTTTTTTCCTGAACATGTTTTGTGTAATTTATTCTTGTTACAACTCATCCCCCTTCATCTCCCCATAAACGGCAGTCATGATATTTCATGATATTGCCAGCACCATATAATTTACAAACTGCCTCACATACCTAAAGGTCTGTTTAGAAAGAAAAAATAAATTGTCTGAGGGAAACAAGTGAAATGACTAAGTTTCATTAGAGGCAGCTCAAAGAAAGAAGGTTTTATAGTTGTAGTTCCGTATTCCTAGATGGCTAACTACCCATGGCAGATATTTAGGGAAGAAAAAGCAGACAGTGATTTTGTTTTCCTAAATGAATTGTTTTCTACTTCTGGAAAAACATATTCTGCCCTTACTAAGTAGAGAACTCTGAGGCAAAATATTTCAGGACAAAGATTAATATCACTAATTCTCCTAGTAAAGAGTGCAAACCTAAGCAAAAAGGAGTGCACCACAAAGTGCTGAAGTAGTCTTTGTGGAAAATCTTGAAATGCCCCCAGGGCTCCATTTTTGATCTGCTCCACATAAAATGGAATTATTTATCTTTGAGACATTAGAATTAAAAAAAGAAGTTCCCAGGAGATCTTACTAAAAACTTGGTCTTAGCACCAAAATCCCCAGCTAAATGAGGGAGACTTTCTTATGGTCTCAGAAGATCTCCAGTCTGGGGCGATATTTGATGGGGGTGGAGATGAGGAACTGTAAAACATGAATTCACTCCCCTAATCAAAATTCCCTTGGCCACCCTTTCTCAAGAGTGAGTTAGTCCTAAGGCATGCTTCTCCCCAAAGCTGCTTGGAGTGTCATGGATGAGACCATTCTTTTTTATAAATTCTCTGTAGTAGGGAATGAAGTTTTTTATTGCCATTGAGATGACAGTGGATAACCACCCAGGGAGAACACATCACACTAGGCCCTTTTAGTTGCTGTGATTTTTCACTACTATTGTTATTGCTCTCCTAATATTAATAGAAATAATTCATAGGTAACCTGAATTTGGAATTGAATGGGTGATTACTTTCTGTATGCAAGCACCAGGGATCCCGGCAATCTTTAAGTGATGAAGTTCAGGTCATATCTAGTGATGATGGGCATTGTTCACACTTGAGTAACATTTAATGATGATGCCTGTAATGCATATATACGTTTCCCATGCAAACCAATGGTTTGTGGAATGTATATATGCACAGTTGAACCAGTGTACATGTTATTGAAGGAGTTTTTTCTTGAGATATCACACATTCTTGTTTTGCTAAGAAAATTAGATAGTAGATTAATGCTAAATTGCCATAGAATTCTTATGGAAGTACTTTTGACACCAACATGAATACCAAATTAGTTCGTTATGATCTGCGTTATTACAATGAATACTGAATGAATTAATAATGCTGGAAGACTCAATATGAAGTGCTACCAAGTGTTAAAATATAACAAATATAGTTAAATATTATGTGATTAAAGGGATTGAGTCAAGATGCACAGGGGAAAGAAAACAAAATTAAATCTGTCGCATAGAATTAAAAGTGGAGTCAAATCAGTATGAGTTAGCATCTTAGATCTTAACGTTGAACAATCGTGGAAGTTTTGAAACTATTTTCTAAAAATTCTTAGCCTTTTGTTAGATAGTTGGATTCCAGGGGGGAGACATAACTGACAAAGCCTTGATTCAGTTTAGTATGTTGTGTTGAAGTTATCTGAACCTCTTTTTTAATAAACGAGGATTTCATTGTAAGAGTCCTATCGCAGTATCTTAGTTCTTTTGATAGATCTGCATTTCAGGAAGGGCAAAGACTGGTCAACACGAAATCTCCTTCATTCCTGTTGCTCTGCTTCTGCTTTGACGTGTCAGATGGTCTGAACCAATTTCCAAAATAAATGATTTGCAATAAAACATCCCAACTGCCTTTGGGTAAATTATTGCACCACAGCTTGCTTCAGAGAAGCTGGACTGTCCTCATTGTTGTATTTATGCACTTCGATGTAGTGCAGCTTAAAGATTCATATCTATTAAGGATTTAGTAAGACATGAAGGCATAAGTGGGTTTAATCAGACATGTAATTATTTTTATGCTTACAACTCAAAAATATGCATAAATGAATTTATGGTTATTTGGTAATCAGTGGGAATAGTATTTATAAATGTTGAAACAGCTGCTGGCAAATATATTTGCAAAAGCCAGGAAAATGGCTTCAACATCTTCTAGTAGGAAAGTAATAAGGAATTATCATTCTTCTTCTGCAGCATCCCAGTTGTTAAAGGGTTGCTTTGTCATGGTTTATCACATAGATTTCAAGAATCAAACCCTAGGGTAATTTTCAACAGTAACAAGAGGATGTATTTGACTACGGGAGAATTTCCTGGACATTTTCCTATCAGCACAAATTTTACCAAGTCTTTCAGCTTTTGTTTTTTTTGTCCCTTGCCCCCATCCTGCTGCTTTGCTTTCATATTCTCATTTACACTGTTATCTGTGGTATCGTTCTACTTTTTTAGCTAAGACACACTCATTTACAATAATGGAGGGGGATAATTCACACACTCCTGTCAAGTATCCTGATTCTAGTGTCTATATGAATTTCTCATAGCTGGTTTTTATACCTACATTGTGATATCTGTAAAGCTTGTTTTTGTTTCGTTTTTTATCCCAGCAAGTAAATCCAATGCTCTTACTACCTGAATATAACTTCATCGAATAGAAAAGTCTAATAAATTACATATGAGAAAATGTAGATCTTGGACAAATGCCCACAAAAAAAATAAAAATCTCATTTTCTTGAACTACCTCTTTTTACATTCTTTCTAGTTTTCAGTTAAAATGTAGTGCCTCTGACTGGTGAAAACAGATAGCACCAGCTACTGAAATCTTTTTACCGACAGCACAGAAAAAAGGCTCTCGAACTCCATTTTAATGTATCAATTATGATCCAGACAGATGCCCACACGTGGAATTATGTAGCTTGTTCGTGATTCAAATAGCAAGCAATTGCAATATATTAGGTTGTACTGAACCATGCAAATCCAAAGACACTTTGCCACCCGGTGCTAAGGCAGGAAGCAAAAGTGCCACCGTCATTATCTCTATTTGATGGGTGAGCTGGTATTTCGGTTACTGCGTTTCTACTTTGTGCATCTGATTCCTGTATTTGCTGTTTGGTCATAGTCAAATCAGAGTATCTACCACTGTCTTAAAAAGTCACTTGAATCTGATTCATCCACATCATGAGGTTGATTTTTATTCACGTATGTTGCCCCGGAGATCAGTAGTGTTTTCAATAAATTATACGTTGACCAGCCCATAGAGCTGCTGCATGGTTTTGGAGTTAGTTCGCCTAAAACCTCGTCTGTCAGATGCCACACACTAGTCTTCGAGCTGCAGCTAGTTCCTTGAAAAACCATGGAGTGCCCTCTGTTGATCACAAAAATCGTGCAGGATCTAGAATGCTCAATCCAACTAGCAAACAGTATCTCTCCTAGCTCCCTGGTTTTGGCAAACATTTATGTTCAAAAGATTAAACTTTCCCAAATGAATATATGCATTTACTGCTCATTCGCAGAATACCCCTTATTCCAGATTCCAGAGGTCTCAGGAGATTTTGCAGATTTATAGCCCAGAGGCACTCCCAACATGATCCAATTTCTACGGACCAAGAAATTCTAGGTGAGATGACTCCTTTTCCCTGTGTATGCGCAGTGTATGTTCCCATCAGCACGTGTATTTTTCCATTAAATAAAAAGAACACTATTTTTGCAGCTAAATATTGAAATCGACATGAACAATAGGGCTAAGTGTTGTGAAATCAATGACTTACAAAAATTGTACTGTACGCGGTGATTATCAAATCCCCTCGGGCACAGGAAGAAGCAAAACAGCTGAGTGCAGCTTTTAACTCTCTTCTTGTCTCCGTATGACAAGGAGAAATTGATAGCCAGGTTCCCTGGTATCTCTTTCAAACTAAGTTCCAGTGAGTCGTTACAAACCTGAACATTTTATTGTAATTTTGAAGCAGTAATTCACTGCACTCTTCTGTTTTCAGATCCTGCATTTTTGGTAGTCTGAGTCAAGTAAATAAAATCCTGCTGCTTGACATCTTCATATTTTAAAGCCTTTTCATAGATTAATTGGTTTTCATGAAAACACTTCAAATTCTTCTTTTGAAGAAAAAAAAAACAACTTTCTCTAACAGTTTCAACATGTAGTTTTCCTCTGTATTTTGATGAGATATTTCAACCCAAATCACCTGGTGTTGTGATATGGGTAATAATTACACCTCTCAAATGCTTCCCTATTTATAATCCTTCCAGCAGCTTTTGCCCTTAACTTTTTTCTTTATTGCCATGCTGCTAGTATAGAGTAATTTATTGAAAAATTAGGAATTCCATTGTTACAAAGAGAAGGCACATTTTTAATTATGATAGTGTTATTTTAGGTTGTGTCTCCACAGTCAAGACACAAAGGTGATGTAGGAACATTTTTCTGAAAATTCAGGGGAAAATACTAATTGAGGAAAAAAAGAGCTGCACTGTCCAGATTCCCTTGCTTTATTTATTGAAAACATTTTTGGATTGTTTACATCTTTACCTGAGATGATAAAATAACAAAATCTACCAATATTGAAACTGCCACAGACAATAGTTGCAGACCATTATTCAGTTGGGCTGGTCGTCTGCTCATAAACAGAAAATAATGCAATAAAAAATAGATAAAGCTACCTTCTGTCATTGATAAATTCTGATAGGTATAAACAGTGCCCTGTTAATATGATGCCTTATATGACTTTTCGCTAACAATAATACTCGCTAGAACTTCCACTTCTGTGAGGAAATTAGAAACTACAGTTATTAATAGGATGCAGGATAGAAACAAGTCCCTGCATTTCTGCAGATCCCAATTTCTTTTGCATTCTCTGATTTAGTATTCTCTCCTTTATATTATTTTCTAGAGCTATTCAGGGATGGGGGAGAGGAAGGGGCAGATCTTGGAATCGCAAGTGGAAACCGGCTGGGTCAGTCAGTAGCCTGAATGTGAGAGCTGAAAGGTAGCAGAAAGTGGAGAATGCCACGGGGCTTGCAGGCCCTCCATCAACTTCTCCCCTTCGTGCCTTACCTTGCTGATCTCCTGGCTATAACCCAGCCCTCACGCTTTACTCTTCTAACACCAGCCTACTCAGTATACCTCCATCTGGTCTATCGCGCCAACCCCTTGCCCACATTCTCCCCATGGCCCAGAACTTCCCCCTTCATATATGACAGACCACAACTCTCTCCACCATGTTCTCTATCTCCCCCTTTTAGACTGTGAGCCCGTTGTTGGGCAGGGATTGTCTCTATCTGTTACCGATTTGTACATTCCAAGTGCTTAGTACAGTGCTCTGCACATAGTAAGCACTCAATAAATACTATTGAATGAATGAATCAATTCCCTCCTAAGTCTATTTTAAAATATATATATATGAAATGTGAATATGTGCATGAATATATATCCATATATACACACCATGAAAGTTTAGTCTTATCAGGTAGTGAATACAAAAGTGTAAGATTCCAACTGGGGATATTCACTGCAGTATTATTTTTATTATTACTGAAAGAGCCCTAAAATCCAGAGTCTTCTTCCTGAAACTCAATCTCAATTCTGTTTTCTCTGAAATGAGGGGAGACATTATACATTGTGAAAGAAAATAGAACAGAATTATGGTGGTAAAACTCAGCGAATTCTTATATGACAATTTTATTCTTGAACACCTTAATTTTTGCATTAAAACATTGGAAACTGTGGCATTTTCTACATTGGAATGTTCTTTATATGGTCTTGAAAAAAATAAACAGAATTTGTTTCATTGCCAATATTATAATGAAAGCTTAAAAGAAATTGGAAGTCCACTTATAGGTGTATGTGGTTAAAAAGCTAAATATGTTGAACGCTGCAAATAGTTTTGAAATGTTCATATACCTTTACATTAATGATGTGAGTGTGTATTTAATGTGAGTAATTAATATGTGTGTATACATATGTGTAATATATATAAGTTTGTATTTAAAATGTTGGCTTCTCTTATCAAGTGATTTTTGATCAGATAATTCCAAAAGCAAGTTATTTCCATGACAACAGGGAATCTTTTTTGCAGTTGTGCTGCAGAGATAGTTCGAACTCTGGAAAGAATCCACCAGGGGGCAGTCAGCTTTTGTGGTAGTTAGAATTTAGTAAATAGAGCTATTTTTTGTGACAGTTGAATTATAAATAGAGAAATATCTTCTCTTTAATTAGTTTATTTTTATACCAAGAATTGTGTATTTACAAGCCCTCCATTGTTTGATGGTAAAAACTAGTAAGCAATAAAGCAATTCTTATTTTTCTCTCTCTGCTCCCGTTCCCCTGATTTTTATTGTCATTGCACTTGTACAAAATCAATCAGTGGTATTAACTGAGCACTAACTGCAGAGTGCCGTACTAAGTGCTTGGAAGAGTGCGGTAGAGTCAGTAGACAGTATTCCTGCCCACATGGAGTTTACAATCTAGTTGCCTTGGTGTGGCTTTGGATATTAGCTGACTGACAATTTTGTTAATAAACTCTGTTGGGTTTGAGATTTTTGCAAGCATCCCTTTAGAAAAATAATTCAGAAATTTAGAACTTCAGTCTCCCTGATGGGAAAAAGAAACACTGCGTCTATTTATCCTGGATCTCTTGTGCTGTCTTCTCCTTGGTCATCATGGCTACTATAACCACATGGTCCATACCGGATTTGTTAATGGTTACAGGAACAAATGTTGGTGCTAACAAGCCTGAACTCTATAAAACAGAAGGAGGAAAGAGGGCTAATGGTTTGAGTGTACTGTCCTGAATCCCAACTGTATTACTGAGCTCAGGTTAAATTGCTTCTCTTCTGGAGAGTTAGCTGAAGATTAAGTTATGGGGTGATCCTTGAGGGAAGAACCCTATTTGAAATATGAGCCTATTGAAGGACAGAGAGTGGATTTAGTGGGGTGTTTTAGAACATAGACCACTGTTGTCCTAGTTCTAGGTTGGTGGACAGGCAAAGCTTACCTTAAAAACTGGATACAAAGTCAGGAACTGAAGTTGAGAAGTGGAGTTTTCCAAACTCAAGGGGCGGTGTGGTCTAGTGAGAAGAGCATGGGCCTAGACATCAGAAGACATGGGTTCTAATTCAAACTTTTCCTGCCATATGACTTTGGGCAAGCCCCCTAACTTCTCTGTGCTACAGTTTCCTCATCCATAAAGTGGAAGTTCAGTGCCAATTCTCCCTCCTACATAGACTGTGAGCCCCATGTGGGACAGGGGCTGCACCCGACCTGATTAATTTGTATTTGCCCCACTGCTTATTCATTCATTCAATAGTATTTATTGAGCGCTTACTATGTGCAGAGCACTGTACTAAGCGCTTGGAATGAACAAGTCGGCAACAGATAGAGACAGTCCCTGCCATTTGACGGGCTTACAGTCTAATCGAAGCTAATCTAATCTAAGCACTGCTTAGAACAGTGCTTGCCAATAGTGAATGCTTAACAAATATAATAATATTATTTTTTAAAAAACAGATGAAAAAGCCAATATTAGATTGCCAAAGGTCCCAGCTTTGTCCAGGTAACATGGGGAATTGGAATACTCTAGAACAGTCATTGCCCTGAAGCTGTGACCTCAAAGCCACCTGGATGCTCAGGCCGTTGCCACAGAGACTCTCCCAGATGAAACTTCTGTTCCCTCCGCTGAGGTTCAGGACAAACTGAACCAATGTTGGCAATGTTACTACATTTCACCAGAGGAACTCTAAGCACATTACACTTGTCTAACAGCAAATATTAGCATAAGAGCATTTTGGCCAGAAGGGAAACCAAGACCAAGAAAAATTCAGTGATTTATGTGAGGACAACAGGTAGGCAGGAATAGAGCTGGAAGAGTAATACAAACTCCTGAATCTACCAGATTGCTTCTCTCTGTCTCCTAAAATTGTGCTGCCTGTATGACTGCCTTATTTTCTCTTGAAAAGTTTCAGGCTTGACGATTAGCAGTTTAATGTTATCTCCTAGGCCAATTGATTAGCACTATGGAGAAATCTTCAGGCCTGAAAAAATTTTTTATTGGGTTAAAAGGTGTTTATTTGTTTTCAATCAATCAGTGGTATTTATTGAGTGCTTACTATGTGCAGAGCACTGTATTAAGCACTTGGGAGAGTGCAATACAACAGAGTTGGTAGACCCATACCCTGCCTACAAGGAGCTTCCAGTCTTTCCTTTTATTTTCAGGTGTCATCAAGAGAATTGAACTCAGTGAACTTTGGCAATGAAAAAAATACAGTATTTATATCGAGGGTTGGTGTTTTAATATTTATTGTGAATTTTAATTTTCATTATAAAGTTGATTGCTTCTTGTAGGCAGGGAACATGTCTACTAAATCTGTTATATTGAAATTTCCCAAGCTCTGCACACAGTAAGCACTCAATAAATATGACTGATTGACTGATGGATCGCCTTTCCCTGCAGCATCAACCTTCTTTTGTACAGAGCTCTGTGTCAAAGAAAAGTGTTAATGAACACTCTAGCTTCATAGACTTGGGTAGAAATGTCCCAAGACAGCCCCTTCAGAAGAAAACATAAAGTAAAACACCTCGGTAAAGATACCTTTCTATATCATTCGTTTCACTTCTCAGTGGAGTTTTTGTTTCTTACAATTAATCAATTAATAGTATTCATTGGGCTCTTACTGTGTGCAGAACACTGTGCTAAGCATTTGGGAGTATATGGTATGATAGAGTTGGAAGGTGGGTTCCCTGCCCTCAGGGAGTTTACAGTCTACCTTCCTGCTCTCTTTCCTTATCAATCGATTGTATTTAGTGAGCACTTTCTGTATGCAGAGCACTGTACTAAGCACTTGGGAAAGTACAATACAACAAGGTAACAGACTTGGTAGCCACATTCCCTTCTCCTATTTAATCTCATCGAGTTTCTATGGTCCAGGATTAAGGAGATTGGACATGGGTATTGGAAACATAAGCTCCATCCCGTGTTCCCTGAACCTGTTTAATTGAAAGCACACATCATGCTGCCAGTGCCAAATTCATCCCAGATAAATGATTTATGCGTCAAACCAAAAGGCTTTCCAATTCACCAGGCACAGTTTAGTCTGCATAAGAACTTTAAATGAGGGCTGGCTGATGAGAGCCCCAGTATATAGCTGTCATGTGGACCCTCAGTTTTGAGCTAGAACATTAGCAGTGAGGCAGCCAAGGGCTCATGCTGTGGAAATGCTCCTGTTGTGAATCCTCTCCTTACCATCTGCAGGTGCCACTGCAAGAGAGAACATGAGAGCTCTTAATCACTCCCACAACTCCCATGAAACCAGACAGATTAAGGGCTGTGTGTGAACTCCGGGGAAAGTGCAGTGAGTAACAGAAATCGTCAGAGCACATTAATAGAGATTGGGCTGCAGACCGGAATGCCTTGAGGATGATCTATTAATCCGATTGACACCTCCCTGCTACCTTTTGGAAAGATTCCATGAGAGATTCGGGTCTCTTTAGCTACTGCCCACCTATTGCTGCTCATTTCTGAATGGATGAGAGAGGCTGAAATCCCCAGGACACAGGATGGGGGAATGAAGTCCTTTATTTGTCTCCAGCCTTGGAAGAATATTGCAAACTTTCCCACATAGTTATATAAGGTGCTTTATCTCCAATCAGTTCCCTTCTGGGTTCAGAAGATCTTCACTTACTCATCTGGGATAAGCGGCTAGCCTTGTGGAAAGAGCTCAGGCCATTCATTCATTCATTCATTCAATAGTATTTATTGAGTGCTTACTATGTGCAGAGCACTGTACTAAGCACCTGGAATGTACAATTCGGCAACAGTTAGAGACAATCCCTACCCAATGACAGGCTCACAGTCCAAACGGGGGAGGGATCTGATTCTAATCCCCACTCCACCTGCTGTGACCTTGGGCAAGTCATGTCACTTCTCTGTGCTTCAGTTTCCTAATCTTTAAAATGGGGATTAAGACTGCAAATCCAATGTGGGACAGGACTTGTGTCCATCCTGGTTAAATTGTAACCAACCCAGCACTCAGTACAGTGTCTGACCCATAGTAAGAGCTTAACAAATACCATTAAAATGAAAAAAAGTGGTATGACTGGGAGTCAGGAAACCCAGTTTGGCTCAGTGGAAAGAGCACGGGCTTTGGAGTCAGGGCTCATGAGTTCGAATCCCAGCTCTGCCACTTGTCGGCTGTGTGACTGTGGGCAAGTCACTTAACTTCTCTGTGCCTCAGTTCCCTCATCTGTAAAATGGGGATTAAGACTGTGAGCCCCACGTAGGACAGCCTGATTCCCCTATGTCTACCCCAGCGCTTAGAACGGTGCTCGGCACATAGTAAGCGCTTAACAAATACCAACATTATTATTATTAATCCCAGCTCTGCCTGCCACTTTCCTGCTGCATGGCAAGTCTCTTAACTCCTTTGTTCCTCAGTATCCTCATCCGGTTCTCCCTTCTCTTAGAGCATGAGTTGGACACTGTATCTGATCTGATTGAATTATTCCAGGGCTTAGCACAGTGCTTGGCACCAAGTGCTTAGCAAATACCACAATTATTATTATGGGGAGTCTGAATTCAGTCATTCCTTCGGATCTCTGGAGAGGCTGCAGGGGAAAACCTGGCATCCTGAGGCCCAGAGTATTGCATGTGGCCTACGCACAATCTGTTATCTCTTCTGCTAAGGACCATCAGCGTAACTCATGCACATGCAGAAAGACATGTCCAACTCTCTTGTGACTACATGTCCTTCAAGCAGTTATCAGTAAGGATCTAGCTAGCAGGGACACAAATTCAACAGACCAAGTTCAGTCCCTGGACATGGTATGCTGAAATCTAGTTGCCTTCAGGAGAAATTGTTCACAATAGCCAAGGAGAAAGGAACAAGGATTGAGTTCAATTAATAGATTTCATGCACCTGGGATGAAGAGTGAATGACTCTCCCCATGGATAATGAATTATTTGGGCTTTAGGTATGGAATTTAACTGGGGAAGATACTTTCTCATTCTGAATTACTTCAGTAAAAAGTGGAGCTTTTTTCAGAAGCACGTGGTGTTGCAACAGGTGTCCACTTGGTATTTTTAACACAAGGAAAGCTCTGGGATGGACTTTTGAGAGAGTGAGGCATAGGAGGTAGAATTTTTAGTAGGTGGGGTTTCTGAGGGCAAAGAACTCCTGACCCATCTTCTCTTAATGCAGAGGGAGACAGGATGCCCCCAGACAAAGACCTAGACCCAGTAGTAGTAATAATAGGACTGGTAGTATTTATTGAGTGCCCAATAGGTGTGGTATATTAAGTGCTTGGGAAGTACAAAATAAAGAAGTGACCCATTCTCCTCCCATAAGGAGCTTACACTCTAATGGAGGAAAGAAATATGAGGATATCTTCAACTAGACACCCGATCTGGCAGAACAAAGGGGAGCCCTTACCAAGAGTGGCCCTTACCCTTCTAGACTGTAAGCTTGTTGTGGGCAGGGAACATGTCTACCAATTCTGTTATATTGCTGTATTGTATCTCCCAATCCTTTAGTATAGCCCCAGCCCCACAGCACTCATGTACATATCTGTAATGTATTTATTTCTATTATATCTGCCTCCCCCTCTAGACTGTAAGATCATTATGGGCAGGGATTGTGTCGGTTATATTGTTCTATTGTACTCTCCCAAGCATTCAGAACCATGCTCTGCACACAGTAAGCTCTCAATAAAGATGACTGACTGACTGACTGCCCTGCACACAATAAGGGCTTAATAAATATGATTGATTGACTGGTTGATTACCTCACTTCCAGAGTCCCCACTGGGCACCAAATCTGGGCCTTGAAGGAGAGGTAGCCCAGACTCATCCCCAAATCACCGACCAGGCTCCAGTGGCCAAGCCAGGGGTCAGAAGCCCATGACCTTGACCTCAGCTCATTTGGGGGCGGGGGGGAAGCGGCGAGGTTCCACGAGAAGGGTAGGAAGTTGCAGCTTGTCAGTAGTGGGCAATTTAGGAAGGGTAGCCTCCATCTTGGCATCACCATGAAGAACCTGCCCCCAACCAATTCCTAGAGGGTGAAGCGGATGAGCTACAGCCTGAGTCCAAAAAGCTGGTGGCAAGGCTAATGGCAGAGTCATTTCCCAAGGAGCCAGGGCTTCTTTAACCACTGTCTAACTGGACTCTTGCTCTGATCCAGTTTTGAATCTCACACCTCTGTTTTTCTGGCACTTTCATTTAATGACAAAGAGAACACCAATCAATTAATCAATCAATTGCATTTATTGAGTGCTTGATGTGCAGAGCACTGTACTAACTACATGAAAGAGTACAATATAACAGCATACCTAGACATGTTCCCTGCATGTGATGAGCTTAAAGTAACATATTACTTATTAAGGAAAGTGTATTTTTTAAAACACTAATCTCTTCTATGATTTTTTTACTATTAATCAAAGACTCTTTAAGTAGGCCATAGTACATAGTAGGTACATAATTTTTTATGTAGATTATCCAGGCTCTGAGATTATATAGCCAAAGCGGATGAGGTTGGCCTGGGCTCTGATGCAAGAAAGGCAGAGAGGACCTGGAGAGATAGAGAAGGAGGAGCAAGGAAAGGAGACAGGGAGAATCAGTGGGAAGAGAGTTTTACATTCACAGTAGGGAAGTTCTAACCGGAACCAAAATGCTGTACTCTGGAGCAGTCTAGCTATTTTAAAATTTAACCTTGCAATCCCTTTTCTTTGAATTAGTATTTTTCTCATACTGATAGTATAAAAGACCCGGCATTGAACACGATGAACAATTGGAGACCAGAGATTTTTTTGCAGCCCAGGTTTCAGAATTTTTCTGCTTCTCATCTATTTCACTTCCCTATCAGCGTTGTGGTTGCTGATCACTGAGATTTCTGTTGCAGTCCGGAGGTATCCCAAGACAGCATCCCAGTGTGCTGATTGGTTCTGAGTTGGGGGTTCCGTGAAGCTGTGGTTGCTCAGCATTACTCTGCAGCAGAAGTACAAGGCGAAGAAGGAAGTTCAATAGAGTGGAGAATCGAGAGACTATTTCTAGAGGATGTGTCTGGAATTGGAGCTGTCTACTGCATACAGGTTCTAGTCACGTGAGAGCTCTTTGAGGGCAGGGACTGTGTTTTCTAACTCTTATATTGTTCTCCCCCAAGTGCTTAGCACAGTGCTCTGCACATAGTAAGTGAGCCCAAAATGCCATCGATTGGTAAATTGGGATCTTCTGGGAGAGGCAAGCAAAGTAGGGGCATTTTAAAATAAATTGGGAAGCAGCATGGCTTAGTGGAAAGAGCAGAGGCTGGGGAGTCAGAGGAACTGGGTTTTAATCCTCTCTCCACCACTTACCTTCTGTGTGACCTTGGGCAAGTCACTTAACTTCTCTGTGCCTCGGTTTTCACTTCTCTGTACCTCAGTTTTCTCAACAGTAAAATGAGGATACAATACCTGTTCTCT
This sequence comes from Ornithorhynchus anatinus, assembly GCF_004115215.2. Lineage (NCBI taxonomy): Eukaryota > Metazoa > Chordata > Mammalia > Monotremata > Ornithorhynchidae > Ornithorhynchus > Ornithorhynchus anatinus. The sequence goes on along the minus strand of NC_041735.1, from coordinate 59,546,442 downwards.
CTCTTACCTATCTGCGTGTGCCTCCTTGCTGACCTTCCTCCCTCCTATGTCTCCCCAATCCAATCCATACTTCACTTCGCTTCCCAGATCATTTTTCTTCAAAATTAAGTCCATTTGTTCCACTCCTCCAGAACCTTCAGCGGGTTGCCCCTCCACGTCAGCATCAAACCGAAATTCCTTACCATCAGCTTTAAAGCACTCAATCACCTTGCCCCTTCTTCACCTCATTGCTCTCCTATTAGAACCCGGCCAGCACACTTCACTCCTCTAATGCCAACTACTCACTGTAACTTAATCTCATCTGTCTCACCACCAACCTCTTTGTCCTTATTCTTCTTCTGGCCTGGAACTTCTTTTCCTTTCTTAACTGACAATCATTCTCCCCAGCTTCAAAGCCTCAGTAAAAGCAGATCTCCTCCAAGAGGCCTTCCCTGACTAAGCCTTCATTTCCCCTATTCCCTCTCCCTTCCACATTGCCCTTGCACTTTAATTTGTACCCTTTATTCACCCCACCCTCAGCCCCACAGCACTCATGTGCGTATCCATAATTTATTTATATGTATTAATGCCTATCTTCCCCACTAGACTGTAAGCTCCTTGTGGACATGGAACGTATCTACCAACTCTATATGTTGTGTTCAGAAGCAGCATGGTGAAGTGGTAGAGCACGGGCCTGGGAGTCAGAAGGTGATGGGTTCTAATCCCAGCTCTGCCACTTGTCTACTGTGTGACCTTGGGTAAATCACTTAACTCCTCTGTGCCTCAGTTACCTCATCTGTAAAACGGGGATCGAGACTGTAAGTCCTTCATGGGACAGGGACTGTGTCCAACCCTATTTGCTGTATCCATCCCAGAGCTTAGTACAGGCTCTGCCACTTGTCAGCTGTGTGACTGTGGGCATGTCACTTAACTTCTCTGTGCCTCAATTCCCTCACCTGTAAAATGGGATTAACTGTGAGCCTCACGTGGGACAACCTGATTACTCTGTATCTACCCCAGCACTTAGAACAGTGCTCTGCATATAGTAAGCACTTAATAATGTTGGTATTTGTTAAGCGCTTACTATGTGCCAAGCACTGTTCTAAGCGCTGGGGTAGATACAGGGTAATCAGGTTGTCCCACGTGAGGCTCACAGTTAATCCCCATTTTACAGATGGGGTAACTGAGGCACAGAGAAGTTAAGTGACTTGCCCACAGTCACACAGCTGACAAGTGGCAGAGCCGGGATTTGAACTCATGACCTCTGACTCCCAAGCCCGGGCTCTTTCCACTGAGCCACGCTGCTTCTCTAACGCTGCTTAACAAATACCAACATTATTACAGTGCCTGACACATAGTAAGCACTTAACAAATACCATAAAAAAGCTCTTAGTACAGTGCTCTGCACAGAGCAAGTGTTCAATAAATGCCATTGATTGATTGATTGATTGATTGATACTTAACCTGTGAGCCCCATGTGGGAAAGGGACTGTGACTGACCTGATTGATTTGTACCCATCCCAGCACTTAGAACTGGGAAGGCACTTAAATGCCATAAAAACTCCAATAGTTAATATAATTACAGAGTCTGCAGACACCCCTCCCATTTTTTTTTTCCAAAATTGTGAAGGATTAAGGAATTACTAGTAATATGATATCAATTTTAGTTTAGAAAAGAGTATTCCACTTTCGATTGACCCTTGCTTATCATCAACATTGTCAAGTGTTTACTGAGTGTTTGCAGGACACGTAATCCCTTCTTTGGTTACCCAATCCTCGAAGCAGCAAAAGCAGAGCTTTCACAATTTCTGACAGGTTAAATACTGGAAATTTGCCTTAAAATTAAAATTTGACAGGGTTGTTTTTCTACTTTCCTAGAGCATATTTACTCAGTCAATGGTTTACTGAATGTAGAGTACTGTACCAAGTGCTTGGGAGAGTTGTACTCATAAGTCAAATAAAAATATATCACGGTTCTATAGCAGAACCCAGCGAATTCCCTCTCTCCCCAGCCCCAAAGGCTGTCCTTTGAGAGAACACAATCAGGTTCATCTGAGGCAGTGAAATGTGACCCAGAAAAGAAAAGTCACAATCCTGGGTCTCTTTCTCACCTTTCTCTGACTTACTGAGCTTGATTTTCCCTTTTGCTGCAGATGATCAGGCTTGGTTACAAAAGAAGATGAGAAATTTCTCACTTTCGTCACCTGTTGGACAAGTCCAACAGGGACATGACCAGAGAATAATAATCATAATAATAACATTTGTGATGTTTGTTAAACACTCTACTGAGCACAGAGGTGGATACAAACAGATTGGGTTAAACACAGTCCCTGTCCCACATGGGGCTCCCAGCCTCGATCCTTATTTCACAGATGAGACCCAGAGAAGTGATGTGACTTGCCCAAGATCACACAGCAGACAAGTGGGGGAGCCCAGATTAGTACCTAGAATCTTCTGACTCCCAGGCCTGTGCTCTATCCACTGTGCCATGCTGCTTCTCTATATAGCTCAGATTGTGTTTGGGGGATCCAAGAAATAGCTTTCGTTTGTCCTCTCTTCCTGTGGCTTTGTGGGTGGGCAATTGCCGGGGAGAGGAGAAAGAGCCCAGGACAGTGCTCTGCAGATGGATGCGTAGCTCAATCACACCGATGATGACGATGAAAACAGGAAATGATGATTGAATATATACTGCTGCGCACATCACCTCTCTCAGGCTTCCTATTCCACCTAGATTCAGTCTCCCGTCAGAAATCAATCAATCAATTGTATTAATTGAGTGCTTACTATATGCAGAGCACTCTACTCAGAGTTTGGGAGAGTACAGTTCAACAGAGCTGGTAGACACGTTCCCTGCCCACAAGGATCTTACAGTCTAGAGGATGGAAAATGATGGATGAGCCTCCATCTTGACCCTTCACGCGTGAACCTCGTGCAGGGGAATTGATTCTAGTGCTATGACTTAAGGAGAGTCACTCTCACTCTCTCATTCCTGTAGAGAAGCAGCGTGGCTCAGTGGAAAGAGCACGGGCTTTGGAGTCAGAGTTCATGGGTTCGAATCCTGGCTCGGCCACTTGTCAGCTGTGTGACCTTTGGCAAGTCACTTAACTTCTCTGCGCCTCAGTTACCTCATCTGTAAAATGGGGATTAAGACTGTGAGCCCCACGTGGGACAACCTGATTCCCCTGTGTCTACCCCAGCGCTTAGAACAGTGCTCGGCACAGTAAGCGCTTAACAAATACCAACATTATTATTATTATTATTCATGTTCCCACTGGGACATGGAGTGCAACAAGCAAGTAATTCACTCAATTGTATTCATTGAGTGTTTACTGTGTGCAGAGCACTGTGCTAAGTACTTGGGAACGTACACTATAACAATAAACAGACACGTTCCCTGCCCACAATGAGTTTACAGTCTAGAGGATGAGCTTACAGACTAGAGTAATGAGCCTAAAGCGAAGAGCAAGTCAGTGAGCCGGGCCGTGTGGTGTAAAGTGATAGTGCATTCTATTCATTCATTCATTCAATAGTATTTATTGAGCACTTACTATGTGCAGAGCGCTGTACTAAGCGCTTGGAATGTACAAATCGGTAACAGATAGAGACAGTCTTGCCCTTTGATGGGCTTAGTCTAATCGGGGAGACAGACAAGAACAGTGGCAATAAATAGAATCAAGGAGAAGAACATCTCATTAAAACAATAGCAAATAAATAGAATCAAGGTGGTGTACATCTCATTAACAAAATAAATAGGGTAATGACGATATATACAGTTGAGCGGACGAGTACAGTGCTGAGGGGATGGGATGGGAAAGGGGGAGGAGCAGAGGGAAAGGGGGAGAAGAGGGTTTAGCTGCGGAGAGGTGAAGGGGGGGATAGAGGGAGCAGAGAGAAGGGGAGCTCAGTCTGGGAAGGCCTCTTGGAGGAGGTGAGCTTTATTAATTTAATAGTATTTATTAAGTGCTTACTATCTGCAGACCACTGTACTAAGTGCTTGGGAAAGTATAATACAACAATAAAGCATGATAATCCCTGCCCACTACAGACAGAGCTGGGACTAGATCACAGGTCTTGTGATTGCCATATCAGTAGTAGTAGTAGTAGCTAATAGCTGGTATTAGTATCAGTGCTTAGAACAGTGCTTGGCACATAGTAAGCACTTAACAAATACCATAATTATTATTTGAGCACCCATTTGGTTCAGTGCACTGTATTAGGTGCTTTGAAAGCACAGACCAACACCAAAATAGTTATACTATGCTTACCGCTTGGGAAGCAGCATGGCCTAGTGCATAGAGCATGGCCCTGGGAGTTAGAAGAACCTGAACCCTAATCCCAGCTCCTCCACTTGTCTGCTGTGTGACCTTGGGCAAGTCACTTCACTTCTCCATGCCTCAGCTACTTCAGCTGAAAAATGGAGATTAAGACTGTGAGCCCAATGTGGGACAGGGACTGTGTCCAACCCAATTACCTGTGTCTACCCTTGTGCTTAGTACAGTACCCGGCACATAGTAAGCGCTTAACGTATACCACAATTATTATTATTTCCCTTATGCCATTAGAATGTTGTGAAAATTAAAACCTGGGGAAGGTATCCTTGAAGGGACTTTCACTGCTGAAAAATTCATATTCCGCATGGAGGAATAGGGTCTATAAAATTTCTGCAAAATTAGACTAAGTAAACCTAATTAGCACACTGAAAAAGATGCATTTTAAATCAGATCCTTGCTAAGATGTGAGTTCAAGGTTTTCATCAGTACTGTATGTAAAACACCCTAAATTTTATGCCACTTATTTCAGAGACATCCCTAGCACATAAACATTTTCTGCTTCCAATAAAACTACAGCATATGAAAAAATTCACAAGGATAGAGTTTTATGATACTGAAACAGACAGCATATGTTAACTAAGAACAAGAGTGTATTTTTAGTTCTCAGCATTTTATTGCTTCATCCAGCATGTCGACTAACTATATAAATTTCAAACATTAAGAGGTACAAATCAACTCACTAAAGCATCTGTCAAAGACTTCAGCATTAATCATGTCTGACTTTTTGCATCATTTTAAGAAAAAATATTTGCCTAAGAAAATGACAAGTAGAGTATGTGAAGTAATGAGAGTGGGATTCTCAAAGTGTGTCTCTTTTCTCTTTATTTTACCCTTTTTCCTTACCCCCACTCCTCAGAATGTCTGTAACAATCAGATGATGCAGCCAGACCCATCATCTCCTACCTGTTGTCATCTAGTGAAGAATCATGGGATACCAGAATCCTGAAGTGAGACAGAACCTCCCCAGATCATCTAGTCAAATGATAATAATAATTAATTGTGGTTTTTATTGAGCACTTACAAAGGCACTGTAATAAGTGCTGGGATGGTTACAAGCAAATAGGGTTGGACACAGTCCCTGTCCTACATGGAGCTCACAGTCTCAATACCCATTTTACAGATGAGGTAAATGAAGCCCAGAGAAGTAAAGAGACTTGCGCAAGGTCACACAGCAGACAAGTGGCAGACCTGGGACTAGAACTAAGGTTTCTGACTTCCAGGCCTTTGCTTTATCCAGTAGGCCACACTGCTTCTCAGTCCCCTGCTACCAAATGGATGAAGCATTAATCTGTTCAATCAGTCAATGGATGGTATTTATTTGGTGCTTTTTTATGGTATTCGTTAAGTACTTACTATGTGCCAGGAACTGTTCTAAGCACTGGGGTAGACACAAGGTAATCCAGCTGGACACAGTCCATGTCCCACATGGGGCTCACAGTCTTAATCCTCATTTTACAGATGAGGTGACTGAGGCACCTAAAAGTGAAGTGGCTTGCCCAAGGTCACACAGCGGATAAGTGGTAAAGCCGGTATTAGAACGCAGGTCCTTCTTACTCCCACGCCCATTCTTTATCCACTAGGCCGTGCGGCTTCTCTGCTGTATTAAGCTTTTGGGAGACTACAGTGTGCTCGTTGGTAGACACACTCGCCACCCTCAGGGAGCTTGCAAACCAGTCAGTCAATAGTATTTATTGAGCACTTACTGTTCTGAGTAACTGAACTAAGCCCTTGGAGAACTGAACTAAGCCCTTGGGAGTGTACAATACCACATAGCATTACAATAAGACTTTGAAGGGGAGATAGGTATTGTCTGTCTGATATAAAGAGGGAGGGCGATCCAGACCAGAAGCAGGATGTGGACGAGAGGTTGGAGGTTGGAGACATGATAGACTAGTGCATCCAGGAAGCATGGATTTCTTTTCTTTCCTTTAAGGGCAGAGATGAAGGTATCACAGCTTTCCTTGGAACCCCATTTCAGTATCTTTGTCTCTGATCTGTCAATCAATTGTACTTACTGAGCACTTACTGTACAGAGTACTGTACTAAGCACTTGGGAGAGTACAATACGACAGAGTTCATTCATTCAATAGTATTTATTGAGAGCTTACTATGTGCAGAGCACTGTACTAAGTGCTTGGAATGAACAAGTCGGCAACAGATAGAGACAGTCCCTGCCGTTTGACGGGCTTACAGTCTAATCGACGGGTTTACAGTCTAATCCACGGGCTTACAGTCTAATCGACGGGCTTACCCTTGTCCACAATGAATTTACAGTCTAGAGGGGGAGGCAGACATTAATATAAATAAGTAAAATGATAGATATGTAGGGAAGCAGCGTGGCTCAGTGGAAAGAGCCTGGGCTTCGGAGTCAGAGGTCATGGGTTCGACTCCCGCCTCTGCCACTTGTCAGCTTGTCACTTGTCAGCTGTGTGACTGTGGGCAAGTCACTTAACTTCTCTGTGCCTCAGTTACAATAATAATAATAATAATGTTGGTATTTGTTAAGCGCTTACTATGTGCCAAGCACTGTTCTAAGCGCTGGGGTAGACGCAGGGGAATCAGGTTGTCCCACGTGGGGCTCACAGTCTTAATCCCCATTTTCCAGATGAGGGAACTGAGGCACAGAGAAGTGAAGTGAAGTGACTTGCCCAAAGTCACACAGCTGACAAGTGGCCGAGCCAGGATTCAAACCCATGACCTCTGACTCCAAAGCCCGTGCTCTTTCCACTGAGCCACACTGCCTCTCATCTGTAAAATGGGGATTAACTGTGAGCCTTACATGGGACAACCTGATTACCCTGTATCTACCCCAGCACTTAGAACAGTGCTCTGCACATAGTAAGTGCTTAATACCAACATTATTATATAAGTGCTATGGGGCTGCGAGGGGGTGGTGAATAAAGGGAGCAAATCAAGGCAGCGAAAGGAGTGGGAGAAGAGGAAAGGAGTTCTTAATCAGGGAAGGCCTCTTGCAGGAGATGTGCCTTCAATAAGGCTTTGAAAGGGGAAGAATAACTGTCTTTTGGATTTGAGGAAGCAGGGCATTCCAGGGCAGAGGCAGTACATGAAGGAGAGGTTGGTGGTGAGATGGTAGATGAGATCAAGGTACAGTGAGTAGGTTGGCATTAAAGGAGCAAAGTGTGTGGGCTGGGTTGTAGTAGGAGAGTAGCAAGGTGAGGTAGGAGGGGACAAGGTGATTGAGTACTTTAAAGCCAATGATAAGGAGTTTCCTTTTGATGCAGAGGCAGATGGGCAGCCACTGGAGTTTCTTGAGGAGTGGGAAAATATGGCCTGAACTTTTTTTTATAGAAAAACAATCTGGGCAGCAGATTGAAATGTGGACTGGAGTGGGGAGAGACAGGAGGCAGGGAGGTCAGGAAGAAGGTTGATGCAATAATTCAGGTGAAATAGGGTAAATTACTGTTCTAAGATGATAGCAGTTTGGATGGAGAGGAAAGGGTGGATTTTAGATGTGCTCTTCAGAACTTAACTACAAACTCTGTTAACTAGTGCAGAGTAGAGCAGAAGGTGGCTTCCTGCTTCCCACAGGCAACATTCTTTTTGGGATGTTACAAATACTGCGTTGATTATTTCTTCAATTACCAAGTGAGGTTGACTCAAATTCACCACCATTTGACCTGGCGACCTGTTTATGCATCTCCCGAGTCTACCCCATTCTGCATTTCTATCTGTAGAAATAATGGTATTACCTGAGCACCCACTGGGTATAGTGCGCTGTACTGAGCTCTTGGGAAGCTTAAGAATCCTTCTGGACAAGGAGCTTACCTTCTCACAGGGAAGACAGACATAAAAATATTTACAAATAGAGTAATCAAAATAAATATTTAAATGTACATTTAATTATATATATATATTCATTCAATCATATTTATTGAGCACTTACTATGTGCAGAGCACTGTACTAAGCACATGGAAAGTACAATTCAGCAACGAATAGAGACAATCCCTGTCCACAGTAGGCTCACAGTCTAGAAATATAAAACGTATATATATGCAGGGTTTTTTGGTCTTTGCCCCTACATGCACTAATTCACACTTTTCCCTATCGAACACAATTCTGCTTGGCATGAATATCTTTCCATTTTGTTCAAGTTACTTCACCGAATCTTCCAAAGGGTTGGTAGCCCAAGCCAATAAAGTATCACCTACACATTTGGTGAGTATATTTTCCATTCCTTCATCCAGGGCATCAGTGAAGACACTGGGGTCCCTAGGTTGCTACATTTGAAATCTCACAGGAGAAGGCTCAGTATTTGTTGATTTTTATGTCCTCTCCAGGTCGAAGCCCTCCAGGCACAATTCACATGACTATCCTCTGAATTAGACTCTCAGGCCAGCCAAACACCCATCTAGCGGCTCAAAGCCAGCTTGTCATAAGGGAGAGTAAAAAGACCCCAACTGAAGCCTAGATTTAAAACGTCAAATTGAAACGTAACTATAACCATTGGCAAACCAATAAAACTTTATCTGCTGCGGTCTTGATCTAACTCATCTTGTTTTACCTTTTCAGGTATCCATGATTGATTTCTGCTCTGCCCAACACGTGATCAAGGAAGACAACACTGCGTGCCTTTGTTAAATCTCAAACAAAAGGGAGTTCTCAGTGCATTGTGCCCGAAGCATAAGGAGATTTGCATACATTTCATTCACTTGTTTTTTTCAGAGTTACCAGTTAAATTTGCAAGAGCAAAGAGAGTCCTACTGTCCTTTGACTGTTTTTTGTACCACTCCTTTAAAGTTGCATAAACGCCAGCAAGGAGGAGAGGTAAGAAGCCCGAGACCCTCCCTCAGTAAAGCCTGCTGGGACCAAGGCACAGATTGCCTGGTGAAATTGCATCAATCAATCATTCGTATTTATTGACCACTTATTGTGTGCAGATCACTGTACTAAGCACTTGCCAGAGTACAGTGTAACGAGTTGATAGGTTCGGAGATTAGAGCCTGGGGGGATACAGACATTGATATAAAATAAATAAATTATGGACATGTAAATAAGTGCTGTGAAGTTAGGAAGGGGAGGATAAAGGGTGAAAATCTGAGTGCAAGGGTGACATAGGAGGGAGTGGGAGAAGAGGAATTGAGGACTTTGTCTTGGAAGGCTTCTTGGAGGAGATGAACCTTCATTAAGGATTGAGATTGACATGAGATTTTTCATTCAGTGCTGAAATTGCTGAACAGAGTTGGGTGTACATGAAACCAGCCATTTCCTGGAGTTTCAGTAAAAAATTTGAGAAATTGGGAGACTTAATGAAACAGCATGACCCAAGAGAATGAGCACAGGGTTGAAAGTGAGGAGATTTGGTTTTTGATCCTGACTCAACCACTCCCCTGCTATGCGATCTTGGGCAAGTCACTTAACTTCTCTGTGCCTCAGTTTCCTCATCTGAGATTAAATACCAGTTCTCCCTCCCATCATCATCAAAGGTGATAATGTATTGAGTGCTTATTCTCTCCCACTAAGACTGTGCGCCCCATGTGAGACAGGGCCCTTGTCTGATCTGATTATATTTTACCTAACCTAGTGCTTAGTCCAGTGCTCGATGTGTAGTAAGTCTCTGGAAATTTTTATATTTTATTATTATCATTCTTTAGGGAGTCCATCTAATCCAATTCACTCATTCAATCATATTTATTGAATGCATCCTTTGTGCAGAGCACTATACTAAGCACTTGGGAGAGTACAATATAACAATAGACACATTCCCTACCCACAACGAGCTTAAAGTCTAGAGGGGGAGACAGACATTAATGTTAATAAATAAAATATGGATATGTATTTGAGTGCTGTGAAGCTGGAGGTGGGAGTGGTGAATAAAGGGACCAAGTCAGGATGACTTGGAGTGGGAAAAGAAGAAATGAGGGCTTAGTCAGGGAAGACCTCTTGGAAGAGATGTGCCTTTAATGAGGCTTTGAAGGCTGGGAGGTAAGGGAGAGCGTTCCAGACCAGAAGAAGAATGTAGTCCAGAGGTCGGTGAAGAGATAGACGAGTTGGAGGTACAGATGGGAAGCAGTGTGGCTTAGTGGAAAGAGCCTGGGCTTCGGAGTCAGAAGTCGTGGGTTCGACTCCCGGCTCTGCCACTTGTCAGCGGTGTGACTGTGGGCAAGTCACTTAACTTCTCTGTGCCTCAGTTACCTCATCTGTAAAATGGGAATTAACTGTGAGCCTCACGTGGGACAACCTGATTACCCTGTATTTACCCCAGCGCTTAGAACAGTGCTCGGCACGTAGTAAGCGCTTAAAAAATACCAACATTATTACAGTGAGTAGGTTGGCATTGGAGAGAAGTGTGTGGGCTGGGTTGTATTAGGAGAATAGTGAGGTGAGGTAGGAGTGGGCAAGGCGATTGAGTGCTTTAAAGCCAATAGTGAGAGGTTTTTGTTTTATGCAGAGGTGGATGGGTAATCACTAATTCTCTTCCCCTCTTCAAATCCCTACTTAAAACTCACCTCCTCCAAGAGGCCTTCCCAGACTGAGCTCCCCCCTTTTTCCCTCTGCTCCCTCTACCCCCGCTTCACCTCTCTGCAGCTCTACCCCCTCTTCTCCCCGCTTTCCCTCTCCTCCTCCCCCTCTCCCATCCCACCCCCTCAGCACTGTACTTGTCTGATGGCTGTATATATCTTTATCACCCTATTTATTTTGTTTATTTTGTTTAATGAGATGTACATCACCCTGATTCTATTTAGTTGCCATTGTTTTTATGAGATGTTCTTCCCCTTGACTCTATTTATTGCCATTGTTCTTGTCTGCCCGTCTCCCCCAATTAGACTGTAAGCCCGTCAAAGGGCAGGGACTGTCTCTATCTGTTGCCGACTTGTTCATTCCAAGCGCTTAGTACAGTGCTCTGCACATAGTAAGCGCTCAATAAATACTATTAAATGAATGAATAATCACTGGAGTTTCTTGAGGAGTGGGGAACCATGTCCTGAACATTTTTGCAGAAAAATGATCTGTGCAGCAGAGTGAAGTATGGATTGGAGTGGGGAGAGACAGAAGGCTGGAAGGTCAGCAAGGAGTCTGACATAATAATCAAGGCGGGCTAGGCTAAGCAGTTGGATTAAAGTGGTAGCAGTTTGGATGGAGAGGAAAGGGCGGATTTTAGCGATGTTGTGAAGTTGGGACTAACAGGATTTAGTGATGGATTGAATATGTGGGTTGAATGAGAGAGAGGAGTCAAGGATAATACCAAGGTTATGGGCTTGAGAGACAGGAAGGATGGTAGTGCCATCTAAAGTGATGGGAAAGTCAGAGGGCGGGTAGGGTTTTGGGGGGAAGATAAGGAGTTCTGTCCAGTTCCAATTCTCCTCTCCTTGACAGTAAACTGCTCAGACCAGAGAATTTCTCACAGTGACCATACGCCATCTCAGACCTGCTGTCCAGCCTTCTGAGAGGCTGAGTGTCCCTTATTTTTCCATCGAATTGTCAGATGTTGACTGTGGATTTGGGCCTTCTGATCTGATCAGAGAAACTGGAACATTCCACATGGCCTCTGTTTCTATTTATCTAATGCACTGCATTCTGGGCAGCGGTCTACCTCTGCACTTGGTTGATGGCAGCTCTAACTATCTTCACAGAGGTGCCATTCACACTGAGACTCTTCCTAGCTTCTCCTCCAACAATCCTTGTATTCTCTGTCATGTGTACTTGGAGCTTACAACAAAGCCCTGGGAGAAATCAGGCACTGATAATAATAATTATTACTATGGTATTTATTAAGCACTTACTATGTGCCAAGCACTGTTCTAAGTGCTGGGGTTGATGGAAGGCAATCAGATTGGACACAGTTTCTGTCTCACATGAGGCTCACAGGCTTAATCCCCATTTTACAGATGAGGTAACTGAGACCCAGAGAAGTAAAGTGACTTGCCCAAGGTCACACAACAGACATGTGGCAGAGCTGGGATTAGACCAACGTCCTCTGACTCCCAAGCCCATTCTCTTGCCACTGAGGACATTTTAGTGAGTGTGTGTATTTGTGTGCATATGGGAACATGCCCTGTACAATTTCCCTTATCCCTAATCTATTTTAATGTCTGTCTTCCCCTGTAGACTGTACGTTCCTTGTGGGCAGAGATCGATTCTACCAAATTTGTTGTTAAGAACACTTTGTGATGTGCTCTGCATGTAGTAAATACTCAAAAAATACCAATGTTTGATTGATGATTGATTAAGTGACAGCCAAAGGCTGAAAAGAAAACTGATACCCAGCTCCTTTAAACAGAACTGCGAGATTCCATAATTAAGAATTGTGGTATTCGTAAGTGTTTACTATGTGCCAATCTCCAGGGTAAATATAATCAGAGCAGTAGTAGTTCCTGTCCCCAAGGGGCTCACAATCTAAGGGGAGGGGTGAAAAGGTATCTTATATCTTACCTCCTTTTTATCCATGTGGACTTGTCAGTCAGTCAATTGTATTTATTGGGTGCTTACTGTATGCAGAACACTGTATTACACACTTGGGAGAGAACAATGCAACAATGAACAGACACATTCTGACTTTAGAGAACTCAGTTACCACTTAAATAGTATCCAAATTTCTCACTGTGTTTTTTGCAAATACAAAGTGATTTTTTTCTCAAAAATGAATCTCATGTCCCATGCGAAGGTGTGCAATTTAGATTTGATGCGGCAAATCTTCACTGCATTCAGATCATAAATTCTAAGGCATCTACTTTTGTAAGTCCACGTTCGGGCTTGTGGTCTACACCGAGCATTGTTCATATATTTGTCGTGTCTGCACAGCTTGTGAGAAATGAATATATAGGCATGTCAGGTGAGAAAATATACTACTGAACTGCATGCTCACAGGGAAACCAATATATCTTTCTTTGTTGATAAAATACTCTATTGTCAAAAACAAGGTTGAGTTGTGAACTATGTGCCCATTTTATTTTCTGGTTGGTGTAATAAAAAGTTTTGTTTCGAAAATCTGTCAAAATAGCAAATTAATGACCTTTAAAAAATACTCCAGCAAACAAAACTTCTATCTTTGATTTTAGCAAAGTAAATGAAAGGGTTAAAGTGAAGTGCTGTTTTTTAAAAGGGCTGGAAGGAAGAAAAAGCAAAAGTAACACCAGCGTGGGCCTTGGTTGGGCAATGTTGAGTGATGAAGTGTTTAAACAAAGAAGACTATTAAGACAATTCAATAAAAGAAATTAGTGACCATCACCTGCTTCTTAAGGACATAAGTATAAGTAGTCACATATGAAATCTTACAGGAGGAGTCTCAGTATTAGTTTTTTGGGGTTTTTTTGGTCATAATTGAACCTAGTTGACCTAGTGGATACTAGGATGGACCTGGGGAATATCTGTGTCTTTCTTGTTTCAGTGGTATTAATAGTAATATTTAGTGAAGCAGCGTGATTTAGTAGATAGATCACAGGCCTGGGAGTCAGATGGTCATGGGTTCTAATCCCAGCTTCGCCAATGGTCTGCTGTGTAACCTTGGGCAAGTCACTTCACTTTCCTGTGCCTCAGTTACCTCATCTATAAAATGGGGATTAAGACTGTAAGCCCCATATAGGACAGGGAGTGTGTCCAACCCACTTTGCTGGTATCTACCCTAGCACTTAGAACAGTGCCTGGCACATAGTAAGCACTTAACAAATGCCATAATTATTATTATTCAAATGGACATTCATTTTGCCTTATGGAAACTCATCTAGTGAGCAATTGGATGGAGTAGTTAGAAATAGCTAGTCTAGGGAGTTAGAAGTGAAGTTAAACTGGGAAGACAGTAACTTGGTAATTGAGATGAAATTCCATAATCCCATTGTCAGCATGCTCACCCTAATTAAAGCAAACCAACCTATACATTTTTGCCTCTGGCATCAACACTAGTTTGTTATCTGGGGGACACCAAACAGGTTAACAGTTACTGTAGATTTTGAGTGAGGCTCTCCCTATAACAACTCATAATACATGTGTGGCCATCTCATTCTGATAGGTAAATGAGGGCCATCTTGGCTTCTTACAGCTTAGTCAACGAGTGTGAACTGATTCATAAAGAAACCAAAAGTATTACCAGGACCAGCAAGTTCAAAGGTAAATAACGTCTTCTCTTTTTTAAAGTGAAATATTTGTTTTTCATCCAACTCTACTGAAAGTCTATAAATGATGGAATGACTTTTCTTTCAGGGAGATGTTATTTCTTTTCAGTACTACTCCTTTGAGGAAGAAACTTCAATATAAAAATGTCACTTTACATGACGGAGCGATTTTACTGTCACCTTTGCAACTTGAAAATTGGATGGGACAAATAATAAGACATGAGTAGATGCAAATCCTTCCTTTTCAATCACTCTTCTGCCATTTCACTATGTTTGCATCATTTAACCAGTTGGGTACTTACCTACCTCCCCCCACCCCACTCTAAAAGCATTTATACGCATAGCTGAAGAGAAGTGTTGCCTAGTAGAAAGAGCCCATGCCACTCAGAGGACCTGGGTTCTAATCCCAGTTCTGCCCATTGCCTGCTGTAAGATCTTGGGCAAGTTACTTCACTTCTTTGTGCCTCAGTTTCCTCAACTGTAAAGTGGGGATTCAATATCTGTTTTCCCTCCTGCTTAGACTGTGAGCCCCATATGGGAGCTGATTAACTTGAATCTACCCCACTGCTTAGTTCAGCACTTGGCATATAGTAACCACTTAATAACATTAAGTAATAATATTACTATTACTATTATTATTCTGTGAGCCCCATGTGCCCAACCTAATTATCTTGTACCTATCCAGCACTTAAAGTCCATGCTTCTTCCTAACTGCAATTTATTTTAGTGTCTGTGTTCCCTGCAAGATTGTAAACTCCTGGAGGGCTGGAATTAAGTCTACTAACCCTATCGAAGTCTCCCAAGCCATTAGTATAGTGCTCTACAAAGAGGAAATAATAAATATTTATTGAGAAGCAGTGTGACTTAGTGGATAGAACACGGGTCTGGCAGTCACTTGACTGCTGTGTGACCTTCAGAAAGTCACTTAACTTCTCTTTGCCTCAGTTTCCTCATCTGTAAAATGGGGATTAAAATTGTATGCCCCATGTGGGACAGGACTGTGTCCTACCTGATTAGCTTGTGTCTACTTGTGTGAGTCATCTATGCACTTGGATCTGTACTTCTTAAGCACTTAATATTCACCCCACCCCCATAGTACTTATGTACAATTCCTTATACTCTCCTATTTCCCCCATCTGTAATTTATTTTAATGTCTACCTCCCACTCTGATCTGTGAACTCTTTTTAGGCAGGGATCCTGTCTACCTATTTTATTATCTTCTTCCAAGGGCTTAGTATATTGCTCTGCACACAATAAGCACTCAATAAATACTATTGATTGACTGATTGATTGATTGATTGATTAAAGGACTGAGTCTGGCCTGATTAACTTTTATCTACCCAGCACTTAGTACAGTGCTAGGCATGTAGGAAGCACTTAAAAAATACAATTATTATCATCATCATCATCATCATTATTATCCCTGCTTTGAGCAGATACAGTGGGAAGGTCTACCTCCATTAATGAGTTGATGCCTAACTTTTTTTTAAAAGAAGTCTTCAAAAATCGATAAAACAGGGTGAGACTCACAGAATTATTTGGGTATTATAGATCTTCCAAAGAATAACTACAGATCTGTACAGATTTTTCTCACCAATCATGGTGGAGGCATGGAAAGGGCATGAACCGGAGAATCAGAGGAACTGAGTTCTTATCCCAGCTCTGCCACTTGATTGTTTCGTGTCATTGGACAAGTCATTTAACTTCTATGTGCCTCAGTTACCCCATTAGTAAAATGGGGATTAAAGCTGTGAGCCCCATATGAGACAGCCTAAGTCCAACTTGATTTTCTTGTATCTACCCCAGCACTTAGTACAGGGCCTAGGACATAGTAGGAACTTAACAAATATCATTAAAAAGACAAAAGAGAGACAGTGGAGAGATCATCAATCAATCATGTTTACTGAGCACTTACTGTATGTAGAGCACTGTCTGTAATAAGCACTTGGGAGAGTACAATATAATAATTTTGGTAAACATGTCTCCTGCTCACAAAAAGTTTGCATTTCAGAGGGATCATGGCATAGAACTAAAAGATGAGTCAACCATTTGTGAATTATGGCAAGAAATATTAATTTAATTAATAATAATAATGGTATTTGCTAAGTGCTTACTACATGCCAAGCACTATTCTAAGCACTAGGGTAGATACAAGATAATCAGGTTGTCCCACATGGGACTTACAGTCTTAACCCCCATTTTCCAGATGAGGTAACTGAGGCCCAGAGAAGTTGTGACTTGCCCAGAGTCACACAGCTGACAAATGGTGGAGCCGAAATTAGAACTCATGACCTCTGACTCCCAAGCCCGTGCTCTTTCCACTAAGCTATGCTGCTTCTCCACAGAGAAGTAGTTTGCATGGTTATTGTAATTTTTCTAAAACCATTTGCATTTCTTTTATTACAAGCAAACAGCATTAAAGGTGCATTCCTTTATTATTCATTTTAATTAATAATAAATCAAAAGAAGAATAATATTTCTTCAGCACTTACTATGTGCCAAGCATTGGGGAAGATATAAAATATAAGATAATCCTATGTAGACTGTGAGAACACATATTGAAGCACCATTTGCAGATGAAGGAACTGAGGCACAGAGAAGTGAAGTGACTTGCCCCAAATCACACAGCAGATAGGGGGTGGATCTGTGATAGAACCCAGGTCCTCTGGCTTCCAGGCCTGTGCTCTTTCCACTGGGCCATACTGCTTCCCTTTTATCATGAATAAAATTGTCCATCTTGAACAGAAGGATAGAGTTCAGTGGGTTTGACAAAGCTTCCCAGGTCAAGATGAGAAAATCATTTTTTATTGTCAATTTTGGAATCTCCTGGTAGAGAGAGTCACCAAATAGTTTTAGTTGTTTTATAGCCCTTGAATCCTAAAAAAAATAAAAGATTAAAATATCATTCTTTCCCGTAGTAGTCCTTTGATTTAGGACCTTATCCTGAAGCCCTAGCCCACTTCTAAATCCAGTGATATATGTGGTGTACAAGGCGAGGCAGTCTGTGCAAACAGGGAAAGCGGAAGGAGATAATTGGATCCATTGGGCCTTAAAGCAGAGTTCTCCAGAGGGTGTCCAGCAGAATATCTTCATAGCCCTCACCCTCACCTATCACCCGTGGCTCTTGGTCTCTCCCCATTATTCACTCTTCATTTCAGGTTAATCAATCTATTCGTGGCCTTTATTGAGCCTTAATTTACAAAGTGCTTGGGAAAGTACAATACAATAGAGCTGCTAGAGCAATCCCTGTCCTCCAGGAGTTTACAGTCTTATGAGGATAGTTGGGTCGATGATAACAGGTGAGTGAGAAAAAAATAGAGAAGAGTCAAAGGATGATGGCAATATTGAACTTTTATTGTGAAAACTGCCTGAGAATCTGTAAACTTATATGCAGAACCACTTTGGGGCCTGGATTTCACATACCTGGATAGGTAGGGAAAATTTACAGTAGACTGTGGCCTTTAAGACACTGATAAAGTAGTTCAACAATCTATTTTTATGTATTCACTTCTGCTCTTCCTAAGGTCTTTTCAATATGATTATCTTTTCATCCATAGAAGAGCCGGGCTCTAAGCCACAGCAAAACTCCTGGCTGCAAGACTTCCTTTCTATTTCTCAGTGTCTCATGACCTTATTAGTCGATTGCTCCTGACAGGAGATTCCATTATCATCATCCTTATTCTTACCAGCAACCCTGGCCAAAGATAGGGAAAGAAAGCCAACTGTGTGACAGGCTGATAAATCGTTTAAGCTTTGTGTCTATTCAGACTTTATGTTCACTTATCTATTTTGCTATAAATACTCATTTAACCAATTAATCAATTGTATATATTGAGCACTGTACTTAGCACTTGGGAAAGTACAAATCAACAGAGTTGGAAGGTAAGATCCCTGCCTGCAAAGAGCTAATAAAAATTGTGGTATTTGTTAAGCACTTACTGCCACCACTGACCTGCTTGCCTTCACAGGATTGCCCCACTAGGCATCCATTCCCAAAGGGATCACTCACCAGGATCACCGCTTATAAAAGATCCTCTTTATTAAAGGGGTACCCTGGCCTCACATGCCCAGATTTGTTGCTGAATTGTACTTTCCAAGTTCTTAGTACAGTATTCTGTACATAGTAAGCATTCAATAAATAAGATTGAATGAATGAAAGATGCCCCATGCCAGCATCATCTGATAGACATACACTGGCCCCACATGCCAGGGGATACCAAGCCAGCATCATCTGGTAGGCTGTCATTCAGTGGGGCCAAAAGGCAGATTTCAAAGTTTTGAGGGACCATATTCTGGGCGATGTCAAACTAGACATGATGCCAGTATATCCCAGATAGATGTGTGTTCCTATTACCCTCACTTACCCTGGCCTAATGGATTAAAGCACAGGCCTGGGAGTCAGTAGAACCTGGGTTCTAATCCCAGCTCAGCCACTTGTCTGCTGGGTGACCTCGGACAAATCACGTAACCTCTCTGTGTCTCAGTTACCTCATCTGTAAAACAGGGATAAAGAAGGTAAACTTGATGTGGGAGAGGGACTCTAACCCACCTGATGCTTGCATCCTCCCCAGCACTTAGTAGAGTGCCTGGCACATAGTAAGCACTTAACAAATGCCACAGTTATTATCATTATCATTACCCACACACATTCACAAATCTCAAACTTATCTTATTCAGTCAATCAGTCACATCTATTGACCACTTACTGTGTGTAGAGCACTGTACTAAGCACTTGTAAGCACTTTGATAATAACAATAGTAATGATGATAATGATGGAATTTGTAAGTGCTTCCTATGTGCCAAACACTGTTCTAAGCGCTGGGGTAGATACAAGGTAATCAGGTTGTCCCACGTGGGGCTCACAGTCTTAATCCCCTTTTACGGATGAGGTAACTGAGGCCCAAAGAAGTTAAGTGGCTTCCCATCGTCTCACAGCAGACAAGTGGCGGAGTCAGGATTAGAACCTACGACCTCTGACTGCCAAGCCCATGCTCTTTCCATAAGCCACGCTGCTTCCCCTTAAGCACTGTACTAAGTACTAAGAGTATAATATAACAGAGTTGGGAGACATGTTTCCTCCCCCAGAAGGAGCTTACAGTTTCGAGGGGGAGACAGACAGTAAAATAAATTACGGATATGTACATAGCGCCGTGGGCCTGAGGGAAGGGTGAATATCAAGTGCTCAGAGAGTACAAATCCAAGTGCAAGGGCTACACTGAAGGGATATGGAGTAGGGAAAATGAGGGCTTAGTTGGGGAAGGCCTCATGGAGATGCAGTTTTAATAAGACTTTAAAGGTGGGGAGAGCCATGGTCTGTTAGATATGTAGGGGGAAGGAGTTCCAGGCCAGAGGCAGGATGTGGGTCAGTGGCAAGAAAGACAAGATCAAGGTACAATGAGTAGGTGGGTGTTAGAGTGAAGTGTGTGGGGTGGGTTGTAGTTAGAAATTGGTGGTAGTAGGAAATAAGCAACGTAAGATGGGTGGAGGGGAGGGAGGGAACACCAGGTGACTGAATACTTCACAGCCAGTGGCAAGAAATTTCTGTCTACTACTCTGGCCAGAAAAGGAGCAGTAAGGAAGTAAGCAGGATGGGAAAATGTAGGAATCCATACTGTGCACCACCCACCCAAGAATGGGAGATCGGGAGTCTCTAGAAGCCCCATTCTGTATTAGTGGAAGCACACAGTGGCTTCCTGTTTCCCGTTGCCTACATAGGTTTGTGTGCAATTGTTGAGGGAAACTGTCTCTTCCACTAAACAAAAATCATGGCAAACCCAAGGGGTTTTGTATAGGAGGTCCCAGTTGCAGATAGTGAAATAATGGGAAAAATTAATCTAAGATATGTGTGCTTGGAATGTTACATTCTATCAATTAATCAGGGGATTTATTGAGTGCCTACAGTGTGCAGAGGGCTGTGTGGCTTAGTGGATAGAGCACAAGCCTGGGTGTCAGATGGCCCTAGCTTCTAATCCCGGCTCCTCCACATGCCCCTGGTGTGACCTTGTGCAAGTCACTTAACTTATCTGGGCCTCAATTACCCCATCTGTAAAATGGGGTTTAAGAGTGTGAGCCCCATGTGGGACAAGGACTGTGTCCAACCTGATTACCTTGTATCTACCCCAGTGCTTAGAACAGTGCTTGGCACATAGTAAGCGTTTAGCAAATACCATCATTATTATTATGATTACTCAGCATTTGGGAGAGGACAGTAGAATTAGTAGTCATGATCACTGCCCTCAAAGATAGTTCATTCATTCAGTCGTATTTATTGAGCGATTACTGTATGCAGAGCACTGTACTAAGTGCTTAGCGCTATACTAAGCGCTTAGCGCTATACTAAGGCTAGTTTATGTTAGCAGGAGACTTGGGGCAGCGGAATCACAATTCATCAGGATGTCTCTTTCTTGGACTAAGCCAGTGTAGGGATGTGGAAAGTCCCATCTAGACTGTAAACTCATTCTGAGCAGGGAACGTGTCAACAACTCTTTTGTATTGTATTCTTTCATTCATTCACTCATTCAGTTGAATTTATTGAGTGCTTACGGTGTGCAGAGCACTGAAATTAGCCCTTGGGAGAGTACAACATAACAGTAACAGTAAGTAGACACATTCCCTGTCCACAACGAGGTTACAGTCTCAAGGGGGAGAAAGACATGAATAGAAATAAATGAATTACTGATATAATTAATAATTTTAGTATTTCTTAAGCAATTACTATGTGCCAAGCACTGTATTAAGCACTAAGGAGGATACAAGCAAATCAGGTTGGACAAAGTCCCTGTCCCACATAGAACTTATAGTCTCGCTCCCACTTTACAGATGAGGTAACTGAGGCACAGAGAAATGAAGTGACTTGCCCAGATTGAACCTGGATTCTGAGGACAGCAGACCAGTGGTGGAGCTGAAATTAGAACCCATGACCTTCTGACTCCCCCAGGCTTGTGCTCAATCCACTAAGCCATGATTCTTCTCATATATGTATGTAAGAGCTTTGGGGCTGGGAGGAGGGATGAATAAAGGGAGCAAGTCAGGGTGATGCAGAATGGAGTGGGAGAAGAGGAAAGGAGGGCTTGGTCTGGGAAGGCCTCTTGGAGGAGCTGTGACTTTGAATGCGGGGACAGTAATTTTCTGTTGGATATGAAGAAGGAGGGCATTTCAGGACAGAGACAGGATTGGGCAAAGGGTTGATGGCAAGATAGACGAGATCAAGGAACAGTGAGGTTAATGAGGAGTGAAGTGTACTCTTCCAAGCTCTTAGTACAGTGCTCTGTGTATACAGTAAGCACTCAATAAAAATGACTGATTAGTTGGAAATCCAAAGAAAAAGAACAGATAAGAGATTTACCCTTCTGGCAACCCTTTGTTGCCTAATCCCAGAACCAAATGCCTGGAATCTCAGCCTTTATGTTGGTATTTGTTAAGCGCTTACTATGTGCAGAGCACTGTTCTAAGCCCTGGGGGAGATACAGGGTCATCAGGTTGTCCCACATGAGGCTCACAATCTTAATCCCCATTTTACAGATGAGGTAACTGAGGCACAGAGAAGTTAAGTGACTTGCCCAAGGTCACACAGCTGACAAGCATTGGAGCCGGGATTCGAACCCATGAGCTATGACTCCCAAGCTCAGGCTCTTTCCACTGAGCCATGAATCAATACTGGTCAGACAATGACTTGGGTAGGTTCAGGGCCCACCCCTTCCACAGATACGCGTTAAAATGTTCACAGTCATAGAATGGGCCACTGGGCCCACTCAGACTCCTTCCCAGAATCTACCTTAAAATCTCTGTAATACTAATCATTTTGGTACTTGCTATACAATTACTATGTGACAATCACTGTACTGAGCACAGAGGTAGATACAATGTAAGTAGATCGGACAAAATCCTTGTCCCCCTTGGACCTCACAGTCTATACGGAGGCAGAATGGGAAATTTAATCCGCATTTTACGTATGAGGAAACTGGGGTCCAGAGAAGTTAAGTGGCTTGCCCAAGATTAAACAGCAGGCAAGGGACAGAGCTAGGATTAGAACCCAGATCTTCTGACTCCCAGGCCTGTGCTCTTTCACCTAGACCACACTGCTGCTCTGAAACGTTGGTTAGGATTCTTAATTTTCCAATTTTTTTAATCCAAATCTGTTGTGTCAACTTTCATTTGAGGACTTGATTCATCAGTTGATCAATGGCACTTGATCATTGAGCACTTACTGTGTGCAGAGCACTGTACTAAGCACTTGGGAGAGTTCAGTTCAATAGCGTAGGTAGACACGATCCCTGCCTACAAGGAGTTTTCCAGTCATAAGTGTTCAAAATATACCATTGATTCATTAAAGGGGGTGTTGCGACCAGAAAACACAGGCCAGTTTTATTAAGTTCTGCTGTAATACATGTTCTCACTACATGCTTCTGCTAGAGCAAGCTCACTGTGGGCAGGGAATCAGTCTATTTATTTTTGAAATGTACTCTCCCATATGCTTTAGTAGAGTGCTCTGCATACAGTAAACACGTAGTAAATATAACTGAATGAATAATGGGGTGATCATCCCAACATGAGAATGTTTGGATACAGTGTGCTGCAATATTGGAAAAAAATGGTTTTGTGAGCATGCTTGAGTGCTCATGAAGATGACATCAGAGCCAGTGAATACTTCAGTGAGAAAGTTGCTTAAAGTGAGATTTAGCAATAATAACAGTGGTGTTTGTCAAGCACTAGAGTAGACACAGTGTAATTAGATCAAACACATTCCTTGTCCCACATGGGGCTCACAGTCTATAGGGGAGAGCTACTAGATATTTAATCCCCATTTTACAGCTGAGGAAACTGAGACACAGAGCAGTCAAATGATTTGTCATTTTTTTTACGAGATGTTCTTCCCCTTGACTCTATTTATTGCCATTGTTCTTGTCTGTCCGTCTCCCCTGATTAGACTGTAAGCCCGTCAAACGGCAGGGACTGTCTCTATCTGTTGCCGACTTGTTCATTCCAAGTGCTTAGTACAGTGCTCTGCACATAGTGAGCGCTCAATAAATACTATTGAATGAATGAATGAATTTGTCCAGGGTCACACAGCAGGCAGATGGCAATGAAAAGAGAACTGGTATTTTTGAGTGTTTGCTGCGTCTAGAGCTCTTAGGAAAGTGCAATACAACTGATGAACACTGTCTCTACCCTAATTTGGAGAACATTGTTTCTATCTATTCAATGTGGCAGAGACTTTTTATGTAGTCATAAATCCAAGGAAGATGATGCATACTCATAAGTCTAATAAAAAAATTATAGGAAATCCAGAAAATTCAAGTCCCTTCTTATTTTTGAAGATTTAAAATAACATCCCAACAATAGCTGAACTCTTAAAAATTGAGGCCGGTGTTTGGTTATAGTTCCTTGGTCGGGGTGGAATGGATGATGAGGATTTATATTGAGGAAATTGAGGTTGGGGTGATTGAACCTGGATTCTGAGGACAGCTACAGGCTAGGTTCAAAAATGAAAGAAAGCCAACAACACTAAATGCTGCTACAATACAACAGACTTGAACAAGTTCCAAAATGATACCTGAAATTCCACATTCTTTTTTCAACTCAAAAACCCTTTGAGGTTGTCAGCAAGGAAATGCTATACAGCTTGAGCAAATCAAACACTTTATATTCAGGACTGTCTCAGAGGAATGGAACTAACTAAAAGACTAGACAGAATCTAATTTTTAGAGCAGAAATTTATCCTTAGCAGGATTCCTTTAAATAGCAGATGCTATTTAATATTATTGATGTGGGCATCAAAAGTACCCTAGAGCATGTCACCTCTTGGAAGAGCTCTGTAATTCCTTTATTATGATGACCGTAAAAGAAGTCTTCTTCCTCTTTCATAGCTGACCCAGAGGGCATTTACTGAGTTCAAAGAGATGCGAAAGATATAAATTTTCCCAGTGAAGTCAGAGAGGCTGCAGAGAATAGAGGCAGCACACATGATCTTGCTTTTGCTTTCCTTTTAACCCGATGATTGATTTAAATTGTTTAATTTGTATATGTAAGTAGAGTCTTTCTTTTTCGAAGAGGTCTATGCACTTTATTTAATTGTCTTTTGATAGAGTAATTCAGTGAGCCACTGAAACGGAATCTGAAAATGCCCAAATACGGGGACAAGAAGGAAAAGATTAGAAAGTCAGCTTTTGGGAGATTCGTTCGGTTATGAATTAGGGCCAAAGAGAATGCACTTTGCCAAAGGCAGAACATGTTAAACCCGAAGTTTTGGAGTCTGGAATCCAATTCGAGTTTGAGGGAATACAAGGTTATTTATAAGTAACAAAAATTCAAAATGAGAGAAAAAGGACGTTACAAAAATATATTGAAGTTGTTCCTTGAACAAGAGAGAAAACTAGTTTAATGCAGGTGTAAAATATTCAGAAACTGGCAGGTGTTGTGGCTTTAGTAGTAGGAATAGAAGTAGTGATAGTATTTACCAGTGCTTACTGTGTGCCAAACACTGCTCTAAGCACTGGGAAAGAGTACCCAGGTGAGAGTTAGACATGGTCCCTAACCCTCCACGTCTCCTAATCTAAAAATTGGGTAGGGACGGGTTTGGCGACAGACATTATAGGAAAGATAAAATGCTGTAAATATAAAAACAATATAAAAGATAAAGCTCAGAGCCCAGTGGGTCCGGTGGGCTCCGGACATTGGCAGCCAGCTCAGCCAGAGTCCAGTCACACGATTAAAACCTCCCAGATGGCTAAAATTTGTAGATGCTGCAAATAACTGCTGCTTAAATCCCTTGTAGCCCTGTATGCACAGATCATGACCAGAGTTGGGTCCCTTAGAATCCAGCTTTCTCTTTGAGTCAGTACTGATTGCCACAGGGTGAATTAGCTTCAATATCGTCTCCCTTAAAAACATCTTGGCTCTGGCCTGGAACACCTCTCCTCAAATCCGACAGACAATTACTCTCCCCCACCTTCAAAACTTTATTGAAGGCACATCTCCTCCAAGAGGCCTTCCCAGACTAAGCCCCTCACTTTCCTCTTCTCCCACTTCCATGTTGCCCTGACTTGCTCCCTATGTTCTTTCCCACTTCCAGCCCCACTGCACTTAAATATGTAGCGTAATTTGTTTATTAGTATTTATGTCTGTCTCTGCCCCCCACCACCCCCAGACTGTAAACTCACTGTGGGCGGGGAATGTGTTTATTGTTAAATTGTACTTTCCCAAGTGCTTAGTACAGTGTTCTGCACACAGTAAGTGCTCCATAAATATGAATGAATGAATGAAAGAATAAATGAAAGCACTCAAGTGCTCCCTGTCATCCCCTATGTCAAACCTGAGCATATTATTTGGGGTCTGAAAGCCTCTTCTCTTTCTTGTGGCTCTCTACTCTGCGACTCATTCATTCATTCAATAGTATTTATTGAGTGCTTACTATGTGCAGAGCACTGTACTAAGCACTTGGAATGTACAAATCGGTAACAGATAGAGACAGTCCCTGCCCTTTGACGGGCTTACAGTCTAACTGGGGGACACAGACAGACAAGAACAATAGCAATAAATAGGATCAAGGGGAAGAACATCTCATTAAAACAATAGCAAATAAATAGAATCAAGGCCTGTTTCCTCCCCTCTACTTTTCCCTCTTTAGTCTATAAACTCCTTGTGGGCGGGGATCTGGCCTACTACATTTGTTGCATTGTATTCTCCCCGAATGCTTAGTACGGTGCTCTGCGCACAGTAAGCACTCAATGATTGCAATTGATTGAATAATTAATTCTCCATCCTAATCCTTTTAAACCTCTCAGCGGCCTTTTACATTGTATACCACTCCCTTCTCCTGACGAGTCGTGTTTTTTCTGACATTTTTCTGAGTCTTTCTGGTTCTCCCTTACCTCTCTGGTTGTCTGGCTCATCCATCTCAATCTTTTACCATTACTTTCCGGTGCCTATCTGTGAGTGTCGCTCAAGGCTCAGTTCAAATTCCCATTGTTTGCACAGTCAACATGCACTCCCTGGGGTCTAAACTAACTGTGTTATTTGTTGAATGCTTACAATGTGTCAAGCACTGTACTAAACATGGGGTAGATGCAAGATAATCAGAGGGCCCTCATGGGGCTCACAGTCTGAGTAGAAGGAATAACAGGTATTGAATCCCCATTTTGCAGATGAGGGAACTGAGGCACAAAGAAGTGAAATGATTTGCCCAAGCTCACTCAGCAGGTAAGTGGCAGACCAGGATTAGAACCCAGGTTCTCTGACTCCCAAGTTGTGTTCTTACCACTAGGCCATGCTGCTTCTCTTGTATAACTGTGGTATTTCTTAAGCGCTGATTATGTTCCAGGAACTATACTAAGTGCAGGGATAGATACAAGATAATCAGTTTGGACACCGTCCCTGTCCCACGTGGGGCTCACAGTCTTAATCACTGAAACCTGGCTGCCCAAATGACAAAGTCTTCCCTGCTGCTATCTCTAGAGGGGGGGCTCATCTTCACCCACACCCCAAGACTCAGTGGAAAAGGGGAAGGAGTTGAATTCCTTCTCACTCCCCAGTGCTGCTTTCACACCATTCCACCTCCTCCTCCTTCTCTTTTCCTTCCTTTAAAGCCCATTTCATCCACTTCTACCACCTACTCCAGATACTATCATAGTCATCTTCCGCCCCTAGGCCCCACCTCCAACTTCTGATCCTTCTCTCTTTCTCCATCCCTACATTAATCCTTGGGGATGTCAATATCCACATAGATGTTCCTGATGACCCTTTGCTACCCACTTTCTATCACTCCTTAACTCCACTGACCTCCTGCTCCGCCCCAGCTCTTCCTCTCACCAATTTGGTCATACACTTGATCTCATCATCTCTAGTCACTGTACAATCTCTGCCCTCACAAAATCTGAAATCCCTCTATCTCACCACAACCTCATCACCTGCTTTCTCTCCCACATACCTCCTCCCCACAATTCTGTCCCGTTTCCCCACAGAGACCTCCAGTCTTTTGACCACATCCAATTATCTCAAGTCATCATGCCCCATTTAGCTTCCATAACCAAACTACCCTCCTTTGATGACCAAATTGATCCCCTCAACACTATCCTCTCTTCTGAACTCAACACACTCGCTCCCTTATTCCCTCATCAATCTAATACTACTATCCCACAGCCCAGGATCACCTCCACAGTCCACTTCCTTCGATTCTGTGCATGAGTCACAGAGCCCTGCTGGCAAATATCTAGGTATCAGGCCGAACTCGTCCAACTCGACTTCATCCTTGCATGCTTTAACTCTGCCCTCTCCTCAGCCAGGCAAAATATTTTTCCATTCTTATTGACACCCATGCCCATTGCCTTCTTTCCCATACCCTGTAAACTTGACATTATCCTTGACTTCTCTCTTTTGTTCAACCTACATATTCAATCCATCATGAAATCCTGTCAGTAGAACTTTCACAACATCGCTAAAATCCATCCTTTCCTTTCCATCCAAACTGACACCACGGTAATCCAAGCACTGATCCTATTCCATTTTGATTACTGTATCACCCTACTGGCAGACCTCCCTGCCTTTCATCTCTCCCCTCTCCAGTCCATACTTCACTCCGCTGCCCAGATCATTTTTCTCCAGAAATGTTCAGTCCATGATTCCCGACTCCTCAAGAAACTTCAGTGGTTGGTCATCCACCTCCGTGTCAAACAGGACCTCCTTACCATTGGTTTTAAAGCACTCAAATCACCTTGCCTCCTCCTATCTCACCTCACTTCTCTCCTACTACAACCCAGCCCATATACTTATCTCCTCTAATGCTAACCTACTCACTGTACTTTGATCTAGTCTATCTGACTGCCAACCTGTCAACCAACTTCTAGACCATGTCTGCCTCTGGACTTGGAATGCCCTCCCTTTTCATATCCCACTGACAATTACTCTCCCCCACTTTAAAGCGTTATTAAAGGCATAACTCCTCCAAGAGGCCTTCCCAGACTAAGTCCTCATTTCCTCTATTACCACTCCCTGCTGCATTACCCTGACATGCTCCCTTTTTTCACCACTCCCGCCCCCAGCCTCACAGCACTTATGTATATATCCATAATTTATTTCTTAATATTAATATGTCTCCTGCTCTAGACTGCAAGCTCATTTTGGGGAGGGACCGTGTCTGTTATATTGTTATGTTGTACTCTCCCAAGTGCCTAGTATGATGCCCTGCACACAGTAAGTGCTCAATAAATGTGATTGATTGATCGATCCTCATTTTACAGATGAGGAACCTGAGTCACAGAGAAGTTTAATTGATTTGCCCAATGTCCCACATCAGACAGGTGGCAGAACCAGGATTAGAACACAGATCCTCTGACTCCCAAGCCCGTGCTCTTTCCACTAGGCCATGCTAGCCCTGACAGCTCTCCTACTCTGCAATCTCACACCATTGCCTAACTCCAGAACATCACTATACAGATACCAGAACCTCAAGATCAATATTTCTGAAACCAAACTCCTCATCTTCCCTCCCAAGTACTCCCTCCACCCAACTTTCCCACCACTGCTGACACCACCATCGCTCTTCCCATACAGTATTCTGTACATAATAAGCACTCGATAAATACTTTTCTCTGATTGATCTGCATTCATTCAAGTCCAGAGCAGTTGACATAATTTTAGGCAACTTGGAGGTGCTCAATATAATGCTGAAAAATCGATCCATCAATCAATAGTATTTATTGAACACCTATTGTGTTCAGAGCACTGAAATAAGCATTTGGAAATCAACATGAGAACAAGAGGCATGGTAGTTTTTATAGACCATAAGCTACTCGAGGTCAAGGATCATGTCCACTTACTACTCTATTATACTCTCCCAAGTCCTTAGTAAAGTTAGTACAGCACTAAATACTAAGTACTAAGTACACTTAGTACAGCACACAGTTCGTGCTCAATAAATAATAATAATAATGATGGCATTTGTTAAACGCTTACTATATGCAAAGCACTGTTCTAAGCACTGGGGAGGATACAAGGTGATCAGGTTGTCCCACATGGGGCTCAAAGTCTTAATCCTCATGTTACAGATGGAGTAAATGAGGCCCAGAGAAGTTGTGACTTACCCAAAGTCACACAGCTGACAAGTGGCTGAGCCAGGATTTGAACCCTTGACCTCTGACTCCCAAGACCATGCTATTTCCAGTGAGCCACCAAATACCATCAATTGCTTGAGTCTAGCATGGGAACTGAAAAACAGAACCAATATGGCTGTCAAAAGTAAGTTGATGCACATATTTAAATTGATTTAAATTGAAAATATATAACCAAGCTAAATGCATCTGTTGAATGGATGAAACCTAGGAAGGTGGAGTTCAATTAGTCAAGGCCTCCCGGAGGAGGTGGGGTTTCTGGAGGGCTTTGAATTTGGTGAGAGGTGTGGTCCGGCAGATTAGAAGGGGGAGTGTTCCAGGGGGGTTTTCCAATTGGGATGAAGGCATCCCAAGCACTTAGTACAGTGCTCTGCACATAGTAAGCGCTCAATAAATACTATTGAATGAATGAACAAGGGGACTAGAGGTGGGTGAGTTGAGAATGGGCATGATGAGAACTTTAGCTTGGATGGACCTAAGAGAGCAAGCTGGGGTATAGTGGAAGAAGAGAGCTGATAGGTAAAAGCAGTGATAGGTAAAAGCAGCAGAAGCAGCATGGCTCAGTGGAAAGAGCACAGGCTTGGGAGTCTGAGATCATGGGTTCTAATCCCAGCTCTGCCACTTATCAGCTGTGTGACTTTGGGCAAGTCACTTTACTTCTCTGTGCCTTAGTTACCTCATCTGTAAAATGGGGACTAAGACTTTGAGCCCCACAGGGACAACCTGATCACTTTTGTATCCCCCCAGCACTTAGAACAGTGCTTTGCACATAGTAAGTGCTTAACAAATACCACTATAATAATAATAATAATAATAATAATTATTATTATTATTATTATTATTAAAAGGAAGTGAGCTGATGGAATGCCAGTGTTCCAAAGTGTCTATGTGATATGGGGAGGAATGGGTGACTGTTAACTGTTTTTGAGGATTGTTGGATGGGTGGTTGGGTGAAATTGTTTGGTCATTAAAGATGACTTAATCATCATGGGACTTCCCAGCTTTCCCAAATTTCCCTGAACCAATAGAAAATTATGAAAACTTGCCCAGTTTCCCATTTCTCTTCCAGGATGATTTGCCACCCATTCCATCTAGATTTTTATATTTTTATCAAGCTGAAGTTGACCATATTTGTCAGATCTCAGGAGTTTCCAAGTGAAAGTAAATTGTGGTTTGTAAGTGAAAGCAAGCATGTTTAAAAAGAATTGCTTGAAATACTCAGAAACCTCCCTGTGTTCTCAGAATTTTGAGCCAATACAAATTCTGATGATCGGAATGGCAATTTGGAAATTTTGTGGTGAAGGATCAAAGGAATAATATTTTTAAATGGACATGCACCTTTTCAATCATTCGGTGGAATCTATTGAGCACTTTGTGCAAAGTCCTGTACTAAGTGCTTGGGAGAGTACAGTAGAGTTAAATAGACATGATCCCCCCTGTAACAGAGCTTACGATCAAGGAGGGGAGTCAGGCATTAAAATAAGTTATCGGTAGGGGAAAGAAACTGAATATAAAGATACATGCATGAATGCTATGAGACAGAGAGCAGGGTGATCATTATCATCAGAGGTATTCATTGAGTGATTACTTTGTGCAGAACACTATATTAAGCACTTGGTAGAGCACAAGTGGGTCTCTAATCCTGGCTCCACCACTTGTCAGCTGTGTGACTTTGGGCAAGTCACTTAACTTCTCTGTGCCTCAGTTACTTCATCTGGAAAATGGAGATTAAGACTCTGAGCCCCACCTGGGACAACCTGATTACCTTGTGTCTATCCCAGCGCTTAGAACAGTGCTTGGCACATAATAAGTGCTTAACAAATGCCATCATTATTTATGATTATTATTACAAGAGGTTTCTTGTTTTCTTTTATTTTTATGGTATTTGTTAAGCCTTCCTACTACAACCCAGCCCCCCCCCTTCACTTCTTTAATGCTAACTTTCTCACTGTACCTCGATCTCATCTAGCTCACCACCAACCACTCACCCACGTCCTGCCTCTGGCCTAAAACGCCCTCCCTCTTCATATCTGACAATGACTCTCCCCCGACTTCAAAGCCTTACTGAAGGCACATCTGCTCCAAGAGACCTTACCTGACTAAGGTCTCCTTTCCTCTTCTCTCAGTGCCTTCTGCATTGCCCTGACTTCTCTCTTTATTCATCCTCCCTCCCAGCCCCACAACCCTTGTGTACTTATCTGTAATTTATTTTTATATTAATGTCCATATCCCCCTCTAGGCTGTAAACTTGTTGTGGGCAAGGATTGTGTCTGTTTATTGCTGTATTGTACTCTACCTAACACTTAGGACAGTGCTCTGCACATAATAAGAGCTCAATAAATATGATTGACTGAGGCTTACTATGTGCCGGGCACTGTACTAAGCCCTGGGGGAACTACAAGCTAATCAGGTTGGACACAGACCCTGTCCCACATAAGGTGCACAGTCTTAATCCCCATTTTCAGATGAGGTAAATTAAATACAAAGGAGCAAAGTGAATTGCTCAAGGTCACACGTTAAAAAAATGGAGAAGCCAGGATTAAAACCCAGGTCCTTCTTACTTCTAGGCCCGTGTTCTATCTATTAGACCACACTGCTTTTACCGCACTGTTGGTAGACACATTCTCTGCCCACCGTGAGCTTACAGACTGTAGCATATGTACATCTTTAAGTCTTGCTCTGCAGAGACATTATCCAGTTGCTGAAGGGTAGAAATAAGCATGGGTGGCTTTTCACCCCAAATTATATAAAAAGCTGAGTGTTCTATCAGGCTCCCAAACAATCTCCAGCATTTTCAGATGCATTTCTAGAAACCCTTGCTTATTGCATGGTAGTGCTGGCAGCCCATAGATTCAAAAGGGCTCAGCTCTGCTGTCTATCACATGCCGTCTAGCCAGCTTGGAAAATGTGCTTTTGTGTGCCAGATATCAGAGGGAAAGATCAAGCCCTTAGTATTACTGTGAAATGTAATTTGCTCACCACTTTATATGTTTGTAGAATGCATCAGTGTGAAGTTCAGCAAATTGAGTTCTCGACGAACAATTCTATCAGTGAGATTTCAGGATGTTTTTAGTTGCTCATGATTCCTTTTGCGGATCCCTTCGATTCGTCAACCGATGGAGCCTAGGCGGTGAATCTTCAGCATTGGAATACCTGTACTCAGACTCTTTGGGTTCCTTTGACTTGGAGAAAATAGGAAAACCCACAGAGTATTAGAAAAAATAGACTATCCCTTTGGTGGCTACTCAGGGTTTACTATATCAGAACCAGAATAAGCAGCCTGATTCTTTATTCATTCCTCATCTAATTCTGGCCCTTCAGCAGGATGGCACACTGCACTGCATTTGACTGAAGTCGGCAGCAAAAGGGACAGGCTAATTTGTTGAATTTAAAATCGATGACCCATGCAGTCAGACATTTGGAGCCCCCAGTGTGCAAGCCAGAGGGTGGTCTGCAGGAGGCCTTCCCAGACTGAGCCCCCCTTTTCCCTCTGCTCCCACTTCTTCCCCTCTACCCCCCCTTCACCTCTCCTCAGCTAAGCCCTCTTTTCCCCCCTTTCCCTCTGCTCCTCCCCCTCTCCCTTCCCATCCCCTCAGCACTGTACTCGTCCGCTCAACTGTATATATTTTCTTTACCCTATCTGTTTTGCTAAATGATATGTACATCTCCTTGATTCTATTTATTTGCTATTGTTTTAATGAGATGTTCATCCCCTTGATTCTAGTTATTGCTATTGTTATTGAGAAGCAGCTATTGAGAAGCAGCTATTGAGAAGCAGCGTGGCTCACTGGAAAGAGCCTGGGCTTTGGAGTCAGAGCTCATGGGTTCGAATCCCAGCTCTGCCACCTGTCAGCTGTGTGACTGTGGACAAGTCACTTAACTTCTCGGTGCCTCAGTTACCTCATCTGTAAAATGGGGATTAAGACTGTGAGCCCCACGTGGGACAACCTGATTCCCCTGTGTCTACCCCAGCGCTTAGAACAGTGCTCGGCACATAGTAAGCGCTTAACAAATACCAACATTATTATTGTTCTCATCTGTCTCCCCCAATCAGACTGTAAGCCCATCAAAGGGCAGGGACTGTCTCTATCTGTTACTGATTTGTACATTCCAAGCGCTTAGTACAGTGCTCTGCACATAGTAAGCGTTCAATAAATACTATTGAATGAATGAATGAGTTCTAGCCAGGGCTCAGCTGCTGCCACCTTCCCACTCCCACTAAACCCCTCTTCTAGCCCCCCACCAAAGCTTCTCCCACAACTGCTTCTGCACCTTGTACTTTCACTCTAGTATCACCTGCTCCCTGGTCAGCCTACACTGGGTAACAAAGTCCTGCAGTTCTCCCATTCTTCTGACAGGTTTTGGGGTGTCCTACTGAGGACTCACCAACTTGCTGCACTCTCTCATTGCCACCATTCTATGGCTGAAGTCCTGGTATCTCCATGAAGGTGTAGAGGTCGTCGGGGACTTAGCCTTCCACCGCCCCACCCCACCCCCGAAACTGGATAGAGGAAGCTAGAAGAAGCTTCCTAGTCTCTGAGCTACTTCGTAGTTTTATTCTGAACATTCAGAAGTTCTCATAATAGGGCTAATGAAATTTTCCCTTCCTTTATATCGTTTTCCTACTATTCTCATGCAGCAAACCTTTTAGTGGAATCTGCTTTCTCTTGTCTTTAGTTCCGGCACCTTTAAAGAAAATGTAATAGACAAGGCATATGTTTAAGCAGAAGACTCACAGAATGTTATTTGATGCTCAAAAATCCTCTAAGTAGTTTGGAGACCTCTGAAAAGAATGAAAAAATGCCATTTCCCATGACATAGAAAACAGCATGGCATAATGGAAAGAGCATAGGCCTGGGAGTCAGAAGGTCATGGGTTCTAATCCCGGCCCTGCCACATGTCTGCTATGTGACCTTGGGCCTGTGTTACCTCATCTCTAAATTTGTTAGGTACTTACTATGTCCTAAGCACTATTCTAAGTGCTGGGATAAATAAAAGTTATCAGGTTGTCCCTCGTGGGGCTCACAGTCTTCATCCCCTTTTTCCAGATGAGGTAACTAAGGCACAGAGAAGTTAAATGACTTGCCCAAAGTCACACAGCTGACAAGTGGCAGAGCCAGAATTAGAACTCATGACCTCTGACTCCCAAATCCGGAGTCTTTCCACTAAGCCACCTTGCTTCTGTCTCTGTTGCCGAATTGTACATTCCAAATGTTTAGTACAGTGCTCTGCACATAGTAAGCACTCAATAAATACGGTTGAATGAATGAATGATTAAGACTGTGAGCCCCATGTGAGATATGGACTGTTTCCAACCTGATTACCTTGTATCTACCTCGGCATTTAGTACAGTGCTTGGCACATAGTAAGCACTTAATAATAATGTTGGTATTTGTTATGCGCTTACTATGTGCCGAGCACTGTTCTAAGCGCTGGGGTAGACACAAGGGAATCAGGTTGTCCCACGTGGGGCTCACAGTCTTCATCCCCATTTGACAGATGAGGTAACTGAGGCACAGAGAAGTTAAGTGACTTGCCCAGAGTCACACAGCTGACAAGTGGTGGAGCTGGGATTTGAACTCATGACCTCTGACTCCAAAGCCCGTGCTCTTTCCACTGAGCCACGCTGCTTCTCTACTTAACAAGTACCGTGATGATTGTTATTATTATTTCTTTTCCAGAAAACATTGCATCATCAGGCAGTGCAGTTTAGTTTCAAGAATGATGATTTATACTCTTCTACACATGGAAAAATGAATTCTATCTATGGCACCGGTGAAAATGTGTACCATAGGGACCAAAGCTTCCTGAGAAGTCTAAGGCATCAGTGACAGACATTGAATTTCTAATATTTCAATGAGCTTAATTATAGGCCCATTGAAATTTGCACACAAGACTCCTGAGACCCTAACTGGACAATTTATTTTCTTTTTCTTTCTTTAGTCTTAGCACACTTTCAGTAGGTATGTTTGGGACAGTAAGACCTGAATCAACATAATTGCATGTTGAAGATTTAAGATATTTATTGGAATTACAAAAAAAAATAGTTTATTTTCTCCTATTTCACATACTTGACTTGCATTTGTATGGATCACATTTTTGATTTATAATGGGGATTACCTTCTAAAAGTCAGCACGAGTAATTTTCATTTACAAATGACTGCATCTTGTTGTCAGTATCTTTTAAAATATTATTCTCAGCATACGTGATTCATGGAGACAGGCAGATGGTAAATTTCCTTTTGGCAAAATACATTTTTTAAAAACCTTTTTTTTCTCTTCAGCCTTTTTGCAGGATCTCACAATCCTGAGTGCTTATTGGTAATAAATTGGGTGATATAAAGCCTGTAGGAATATAGCACTTGGAGGGGAAAAAAGACCAATTCTTTTCTCTTATTTATAGGTTGATGGTGTTGTGTATCACTGAAATGTTAAAGGTCACATGAGCACCAGATAGAAGTGATTGCTCAATTCATCTATTTTAAGCCGCTAAAGTTGTGCATTTTGCTAGCAAGCAAAATCACGCCCTTGTCTGTTAGGTCACTAATAGCGCTCCTAGGCAGAAAGGCTGTCTAAGTATTACCATCATACCCCACTTCCCTTAGCTAGAGATTCACCATGATGAAGGAGACAAAGCTAAAGAATGTTGTGTGGCAATCGTCACATAAAAAAAAAAAATCTCAGGCATTCCTCAGAGTTACAGGCAGTATTGCCAAAAAAACAAAAGAGCTGGACAGTATGTTCCTCCACTTAGGTGTGAAGAAGTTAGTTTTGTATGTTGGTTTACTGATTTTATTCTGAAAATGAGGTACAGTACCCATTTTAAGAATGGGTTCAGTAACCATCTCTAGAATTGCAGAAACCAGCAAAGAGAGGGTCTCAAACTCATGGAGAATTGTTAGTGAGTCAGACAATCAAAGAACAGGTCACTAGCATAGGAGTCTCTCCCCTGCAATCTCTCATTTCCTCCTGCCTCTAGGTCATTTCTACATAGAAGTCCCACTGGCTCCCCAAACTCAGTGAATACCAAATTGAACTTCTCATCTTCCCTCCCAAATCCCTTTCTCTATTTAACCTTCACACTTGCCATCACCATCATCCTTCCTGTCTCAAACATATAACCTTGCAAATTCCTTGTGAGCAGGGAATGTTTCTGCTAACTCTGTTGTCTAGTACGCTCCCAAGTGCTTAGTCCAGTGCTCTGCACATAGTAAGTGTTCAATAAATACCATTGATTGATTGATTATCTTTGACAACTCTCACGGTCAGTCTGTCGCTAAATAATAATAATAATAATTCTGGTATTTGTTAAATGCTATATGCAAGGCACTATACTAAGTGCTGGAGTGGATATAAGCATATCCTGTCTACTCGTCATATTTCCAGAATCATTCCTCTCCATCCAAACTGCTAACGTGCTGGTGCAGGCATTTTGGCTTTTGCACCAACCTCCTCACCAATATCCTGCTTCTAATCTAATAATAATAATTGTGGTATTTGTTAAGAGCTTCCTCTGTACCAAGCACCATACTAAGCCCTGGGGTAGATGTTTGGTGATCAAATTGGACATAGTGTCTGTCCCATACTAAACCCTAAGATAGATGCTTGATGATCAAATTGGACATAGTTTCTGACCCATTTGAGGCTCACAATCTAAGTAGCTAAGTAGGAGGGAAAACAAATACTTCAATCCCATCTTACTCTCCCCTTTCCATTTCTCACTCCACTTTGCTGTCCAAATCATTTTTTCTAAAAAATCATTCTCTACACACCTCCCCAGTCCTCAGAAACCTCCAGTCATTGCCCAATCTTCTCTGCATCAAGAAAAAACTCCTGATTTCCAGTTCTGAGGCAGTCAGTCAGCTCCTTTCCTGGCAATCGATCAGTTCCTTTCACTGTATGTATCCTCACTCTTTTCCTGCTAAACCCCAATTATCACACTTTGTTCTTTTCAAGCCTACCAATAGTTTTTTTCTCTTACTGCCAACCTCTTGCTCATACCCTCCCTGTTGCCTGGAACTCCCTCCCCCTTTATATATAGCAGATGTGCTCTAGCCAAGAGCACAGTCCTGGGACCTGGTTCTAATCCCAGATCTGCCATGTGCCTGCTGAGTGACCTTGGGCAAGTCACTTAACTTCTCAGGGCCTTAGTTACCTCATCTGTAAAATGGGGATTGAATCCCTGTTCTCCATCCTCCTTAGATTATGAATCCTCTGTGGGACCAGGGACTATGTTTTGCCCTAAATATCTTATAGCTTCCCCATTGCCTACAACAGTGCTTGACAGAAGTAGGTGCAAATACGATTAGACTGTGAGCCCGTCATTGGGCAGGGATTGTCTCTATCTGTTGCCAAATTGTACATTCCAAGTGCCTAGTACAGTGCTCTGCACATAGTAAGCGCTCAATAAATACTACTGAATGAATGAATGAATACTATTATTATTAATGTAGTAATGGTATGAATCACCTTCAAAGCCCTGCAGAAATCAAATCTCCAGGAAGCCTTCCCTGATTAATCTCTCATCTCCTCACCTTATATCTCCCACAACTATCGCTTCTGTATCACATTAGCTACTTCCTCTGCCCTTCTCTTAGCACAAATATTCATAGCTTTTTACTTTATTCATTCAAATTTATTGAGCACTTGCTATGTGCCAGCACTATACTAAGTGCTTGGGAGAGTATAATACAATAATAAACAGACACATTCCCTGCCCACAACGAACTTACCTCCCATCTGAAATTTATTTTAATGGCTGTTTCTCTGGCAAGATTGTAAAATCCCCAAGGGCAGGGATCTTATCTACTAAATATATTCTACTTTCCTAAGTGCTTAGTAGAGTGCTAAGCCCACTGAGTGGTTTTTTTTTAATAATTACCACTGATTGATTGGCAAGATGAGGTAAGTGCATTAAAGAGAATCTTTCAGTCTTCAGTGGTTCACCCCCTTCCTTATCTCAACTCCTCAAGTGATTTATCTGTTTTGGATTTGTTAACTATACTACTATCTCTCTTCTCTTCCCTCCCTTAACTGTAGTTATATTTTGTTTGTTTTTAATAGAGGGAGAGAGATCGAGACAGAGTTCTTGGATGTGAGAATGCTGAGGGAAAGGACTTTGTTTAATTCCCACCTGAATATTCTGTCGCAGTACTTAGTACAGTGCTATGCATATGGTAAGCCCTTAATAAATACAGTTGAATGAATGAATGAAGTGACTTGTCCAAGGTCAAACAGGAAGAAGTATCAGAATCCGGGCCTTCTGATTTCCATCTGGTCTTACCACTAAACCGCACTGTTTCACCATCTTTCAGTCTTGAGAATGAAATCTAACGGATTTCTATTTCTTTAAGGTTTATCATGAATGATCAGAATGAAAATGACTTAATGAGTCAATGATTATGAATGACAGAATACAGGGAGAGGAAACGAAAATCCTAGTTGGTAATGTAATGGGGAAGCAGCATGGCTCAGTGGAAAGAGCCTGGGCTTCGGAGTCAGAGGTCATGGGTTCAACTCCCGGCTCTGCCACCTGTCAGCTGTGTGACTCTGGGCAAGTCACTTAACTTCTCTGTACCTCAGTTACCTCATCTGTAAAATGGGGATTAACTGTGAGCCTTACATGGGACAACCTGATTACCCTGTATCTACCCCAGCGCTTAGAACAGTGCTCTGCACATAGTAAGCGCTTAACAAATACCAACATTATTATTATGTAATGTGTCTGGGCTTGGAATCTGAAACTGTGGAAGACTGTCCCTGTGGGCCCTCAGTGAAAGACAAAGGATAAAGAAAGAGTATACTGAAGTTTCTTATCTCTGACAACCATTTTAACAGCTAGAGACATATAGCAGATAAAGCTTGATGGCTTTCCTAGCAATATTTGAGAAAACAGGGAGGGAATGATATTAGAGCATTTCAATAAAAGCAGCTGTTTCTACTGGGAAACAAAGGACTTCAAAAAATACTTTCAGAGGAAGGAAAATGATGATGGCCTCAATGTGCCATGAAGCTCTCAAGGGTTTCCTCAATTGGGGCCTTGGGCCCTGAAGACAGCAGGGAGCTTGCCAAGTTAGCATGACAGTATAATGTAGGGAAAAAATGTGTGTCTGATGGATGTCCCGGACAGTGAAAAGTCCCCAGAAAATTCTAAAGTAATTTCTAATTTTAATCCAATTCAAGGAATAAAATGGTGCAATAGAAAATCCCCTGCCATGGATTGGGTCATGGGTTCTAATGTCGGCTCCGCCGCTTGTCAGTTGTGTGACTTTGGGCCTCAGTTCCCTCATCTGTAAAATGGGGATGAAGACTGTGACCCCCCACATGGGACAACTTGATCACCTTGTAAACCCCCCAGTGCTTAGAACAGTGCTTTGCACATAGTAAGCGCTTAACAAATACCACCGTTAATATTATTATTATTATTGGGTTAAAACCTCTCTGCAGCCCCCTAAAGAGGTGTTTTAGGTTGTTAAATGATCAGGTGGCTAAACTGTCCTCTTGAAGGGGTGATCTCGGGTCTGGTGAATTTATAGTGATTCTGACCAGTGGAGGAGCTGTGGGGTCCAAGAGGCAATTGGACTCAGTTTGTTCACCTCTGAACCTTATCAAAGAATTGGAGTAAACAAGTTCACACAAGTTTCGTCAAGATCCTGATGTTCTATGACACTGTTCCTGCCCTAGAATCTGACATTCTGGAAAAGGACAGAAATGATGCAGACATATAGTAAGTAAAATGCAAACACAACCCTCCCTATCAACACCACCCCCAACCCCAACGTGGCCAGGTGGAAAAAGCGCAGGCCTGGGAGTCAGAGGACCTGAGTTCTAATTCCGTCTCTGTCACTTGCCTGCTCTGTGACATTGGGCAAGTTACTTAACTTCTCTGTACCTCAGTCCCCTTATCTGCAAAATGGGGATTCAATACTTGTGTTCCCTTCTACTTAGAATGTGAGCCTCTTGTGGGGCATGACTATCTCGTACCTACACCAGTGCTTAGTACAGCATTTGGAATATAGTAAGACCTTAACGTCCCTCTCAGGATCACACCTGAAGAGTTGTCAGTATTCGACTACAGGTGGGAGAGTTAAGCAGAGGCATACACATTCCATTCCTAGCTTGGCCAATGGCTAGCAAGTGGAAGACAATTTGCTACAAGTCAAAACTCCCCTTTGCTGGGCAGCAGCTGTGTGGGAGAGAGTCGAGGGCAGAGACTCAGGTTTACTGCATGGAAGAAGGCAATAGTAAAGCATTTCTATATTTTTACCAAAGAAACTCTATGGATACACTATCAGAATGATTGCAGGTGGAGATAAGGTGTACTGGCAGAGATGTGTCCTGGAGTTGCTACAGATTGGAAGCGACTCGACAATAAGACAGTAAGCAAAAGCTTAGTTATGTTGTTGTTGTTGCTATTATTCCACCCCTGTTGAGGTGAATGGAAACCATAGATCATCCATTGCTACTGAGTTACCACCCAGAAAAATAATAATAATAATAATAATGGCATTTCTTAAGCACTTTCAGTGTGTCAAGCACTAGGGTAAATACAATATAAGCAGATCGGACACAGTCCCTGTCCTT
The DNA here is from genome assembly GCF_004115215.2 of Ornithorhynchus anatinus. Taxonomy (NCBI): domain Eukaryota; kingdom Metazoa; phylum Chordata; class Mammalia; order Monotremata; family Ornithorhynchidae; genus Ornithorhynchus; species Ornithorhynchus anatinus. The sequence continues at coordinate 59,505,375 of NC_041735.1, read as the reverse complement.
CATGGGGATCAGAGTCTGAGCGGAAGAGAGAGCAGATATTGACTCTCTATTTTACAGTTGGGGAAACGGACGCACAGGGAAATTAATCGACTTGCCCCAAGTCACACATCAGGCAAGTGGCAGAGCCACATTAGAACCCAGGTCACCTGACTTTCAGTCCTGTGCTCCTTCCATTAGATCACACTGCTTTTCAATGGAGTTCCACGTGCCTCATCTCACTCCTTTTCCTGCAATTCCTAAAATCTGCCAGAAGTCAGACTCCTCCCTTGCACATGGATCCGTGTCTGAATAATGATGTTCCTGGAAATGTCTATTTTCATCTTGAAGGTCTGAACGTTCCTAGGGACCAGAAGCTAGGCAGATGCTTCACAGCTGATTTAGGGTGAAGCCGAGAATATATACCATTAACTTCCACTCCAAGTGTATGCTCCAGCTATAAAGATGCCCTATGTTTTCTTTATTTATCCTGAATATCCAGACCCCACAGCACTTTTGTACATATCTGTAATTTATTTGTTTATATTAATGTCTGTCTCCCCCTCTAGACTGTAAGCTTGTTATGGGTAGGGAGTGCATCTTCTAATTCTGTGATTTTATACTCTCCTAGGTGCTTAGTACAGTGCCTTGCACATAGTAAGTGATCAATAACTACTGGTTGATTGATTCTCGGTGCCTCAGTTTCCTCATCTGTAAAGTGAAGATTCAATACCTGTTTTCCCTCCTACTTAGACTGTGAGCCCCATGTGGGACAGGGACTATTTCAATCTAATTAAATTTTATGTAACTCAGTGCTTAAAATAGTGCTTTTTCTTTTTTAAACACATTTGTTATGTACCTACTATGTGCCAAGCACTGTACGATGCACTGGGGTAGATATAAACTAATCAGATTGGACACAGTCCTTGTCCCATGTGGGGCTCACGGTCTTAATTACCAATTCTACAGCTGAGAGAAGTGAGGCACAGGGGAGTTAAATGATTTGCCCAAGGTCACACAGCAGACAAGCGGTATAGACAGGATTAGAACCCAGGTCCTTTTGACTCCCATACCTGTGCTCTCTCTACTAGGCCATGCTACTTCTGACACTCACTAAGTACCTAACAAGCATCACAGTCATTATTCCCATAGGAGGTGGAATTTCAGAAAGCCTTTGAAGAAGTGGTTGAGCTGTGGTCTGATATTGAGGACTAATATCTGTGGTGTAATAAGAGTTGATATGAAAGAAAGAGAAAGCCAACAGATTTTAAACCACTTTAGGGCATGTCTACGGTACTGTACTCTCTCAACCACTTAGTACTGTGGTGAAGTCAGGACTGGACTCCAGGTCTTCTGACTCTCAATTCCGTGATTATTCCATTAGGCTGCTGAGCAACACCCAGTAATGGGGGTGAAGGTGCAAGAAAGTACAGTGAAAGAAACTAAGAAAGATCTGTCTGAGGGATGGGATGGAGAATAGGAAAGCACTGTGTTGGTGTAAAGATTAGAAAGTCTTTCCAAGAACAGGGGTGATGTCCACATCATTGAAGGTGTCTGAGAAGTCAAAGAGGATTAGGATAGTTATAAATCATTAGATTTGGCAGGGTGTAGGTCACTGGTGACTTTGGAGATGAGAGAGATGGGAATGGAAACAAGATGGTACTGGGTTAAGAAGGGAAGTGGGAAAAAGGAAGTGAAGATAGCAGGCACTTGTACAGGAATGAGAGCAAGGAAAAGGGAAAATAGCTGGTAATGTAGGGGGATCTAGAGCAGGCATTTTTACTATGGAGGAGGCCTGAACAAGTACAAAAGCAGAGAGATAGCAACACTCGAGAAGTGAATGACTGATGGTATATGTTACTCATTCAGTTGCCACTTGTCAGCTGTGTGACTGTGGGCAAGTCACTTCACTTCTCTGTGCCTCATTTACCTCATCTATAAAATGGGGATGAAGACTGTGAGCCTCATGTGGGATAACCTGATTACCCTGTATCTACCCCAGTGCTTAGAACAGTGCTCTGCACATAGTAAGCGCTTAACAAATACCAACATTATTATTTTTTTTTTGGAGAAGCAGCATGACTCAGTGGAAAGAGCACGGGCTTGGGAGTCGGACTCATGGGTTCTAAGCCTGGCTCCGCCACTTGTCAGCTGTGTGAGTTTGGGCAAGTCACTTAACTTCTCTGGGCCTCAGTTACCTCATCTGCAAAATGGGGATTAAGACTGTGAGCCCCATGTGGGACAACCTGATTACCTTGTATCCCCCCAGTGCTTAGAACAGTGCTTGGCACATAGTAAGTGCTTAACAAATGTCATCACTATTATTATTATTTAGATTGTAAGCTTGTTGTGGACAGGGAAAGTGTCTGCTCTCCCAAGTGCTTAGTACAGTACCCTGCCCTCAGTAAGCACTCAATAAATACCATTGATTGATCGATGGATTGACTGACTGAAGATTAGATGTAAGGGAGGGAAGAAGCTTGGGAACAAATATTTTTAGAAAGTAAGAAGGAATAGGTCAGAGGCACAAGAAAAGAGGGTCAATTTTGAAAAATAGTAGGAGATTGTTTCCTGAGAGATTATAATTATGGTATCAGTTAAGCACTTACTGTGTGCCAGGCAATGTATTAAGTCTGAGGTAGATACAAGATAATCAGGTTGGACACAGTCCCTGTCCCACATAGGGCTCACAGTATTAATCCCCATTTTACAGATGAGGTAACTGAGGCCCAGAGAAGTAATGTGACTTGGCCATGGTCACAGAGTAGACAAGTGGCGAAGAACCCAGGTTCTTCTAACTCCCAGGCTCATGCTCTATCCACCAGAATGAGAGGGAAGGATGAGACAGTGATTTGTAGGGGTGGGAGGAAATTGGGGTGGAAATTGGGTGGGGGGCTGGGGAAGTCGTACTAAGTGTTTTTGGTTTGTTAAAAAGTAGTTGGTGAGGTCCTCAGGAGTAAGAGATGATAAAGGAAGAGATACTGGGGGTTTTCTGAAAGAGTGAAAATCTGGAATGATTAGTGAGGGCAATGACCATGGGAGTTTTAGAGGAGTGGGCTACAGAAAGTTCCTGCATTCTCAGTTTTGGCCTCTTCAGTGTCACAGCGATAATCTTTGGAATGTTCTTCTCCTCCCATTCCATCATACTCGGTGCTCTGCATATGGTAAGCGCTCAGTAAATACCCTTGATATATTGATTTACATCCCCAGAAAATTTTAGTTTCTACGCTGTAATTGTAGTATTTGTTTCGTGCTGATTATGTGTCAGGCACCATATTAAGCACTAGGGTGGATATGATCAATCTCATTGGATACAGTCCCTGTCCCCTGTGGGGCTTACGGTCTTAATCCCCATTTTATAAATGAGGTAACTGAGGCACAGAGAAATGCAGTGACTTCCCCAAGATCACACAGCAGACAAAAGACAGAGCAGGGATTAGAACCTAGATCCTTCTGACTCCCAGGCCCATGCTCTATCCACTAGGCCATGCTGTTTCTCACACTGTACTGTCTTAAACATTTTTATTGTTTTAAGCTTTTATACTTCTGCTTAGCAAACTTGGGCTACGAATCTTCCCAGTTAGATACTCGAGTACAACTTTTAGGGGAATTGCTTGATAAAGTGGAGTGCAGATGTGGCTCCCTATTGTGCCTGGAAGAGGGTACTTTCGATCAATGGTAAGGGTACTGTACCTCTAAATAGATGCTTTTCAAATGCTGAGCGCGGTAAGTTGAAAATGATATCATTTTCCACATTGCTCGCTTTAAAATCTGCAAATTGAAAATCCTAATGCAGTAGCAATGTGGATTCTTCCGTTAGGTCTGCAAGTAGATTGGCATGTTTAAAAGTGACATGCTCAGGTAATGCAGAAGAATTCCTCTAACAGAAAGCATTTACACTGTCATCTTATAACCCTGTTTCTTGGCCAGTTCATACAGTGCTTCCAGTCCCTTATGTCTGGTCCTATTAGTCTATGCAACCTATTCCTAGACAAATACCTAATGCAGTCACAAGAAATCAGGAGATTCCAGAAGGGAATAATGGACCCTGTATTCTTGCTTTCAATAATCAAGTCAAAGAGAAACTTTCACAGGAGGAAATCTACATTTTATGCTTACAGTCTCTTAAAAACTAAAGGATTTAGATTAAATTGATGCACAAAATAGCCAATCCATAAGATCCTGGTAAACCTTTAAAAAGCAGCCACTTGCTCAAGTTGATAATCTCTAGAGAGATTCAGCAGCTTCTGAGTTGGAGTAAGGATGAGGCTGGTTATAACTTTGCACTCGGGGTAGTTAAAATCAACTATAAATGCTTCTTATCTGCTCATACATTAAGGCCTGTCAGGTGAATAATAATACTTGTGCTATTTATTAAGCACTTATGTACCAAGCACTGGTGTAGAGGGTATCCTCAAATAAGAGTGTGAGCCCCATGTGGGACAAGGACTGTGTCCAACCTGATTAACTTGTATCTCTCCCAGTACTTAGAAGAATTCTTGGCACATAAGTGCTTAAAAATATCATAATTGTTATTATTATTACTCAGATCAAACACATTCCCTATCCCATATGGGGTTCACAGTCTAAAAAGAGAGAGAACAGGAATCGAATCCCCATTTCACAGATGATGAACTGAAATACAGAGAACTGAAGTGACTTGCTCAGTGTCACACAACAAGTGGCAGACGGGATTAGAACCCCAAACTTCTGACTCCCAGGTCTGTACTCTTTCTATTAGGCCATACTGCTTCTGGGTTCATTGTTTTTGTTTGTTTGAAAGTTTCTTTTATAATATTCAGCAGCACCCTGCCTGCATTTAAATTTGTAATGTGAAATTAGAACTAACTTGCTCCCAGCTTAAAAAAAATTCAGCCAACAAAAAGTGTGCGCAAAGCCAAAAATAGTCATTTACCAATGTCATTGCAAATAGTAATGATGGTGGTACTTGTTAAGCATTTATCATGTGCCGTGTACGGTACTTAGCACTGAGGTAGATACAGATAATTAGGTAGGACACAGTCTTTATCCCACACAGGGCTCAGAGTCAGAGAAGGAGAGAGAACAAAATTCTGGTTCTGCCACTTGTCTGCTGTGTGGCCCTGGGCAAGTCACCTCACTTCTCTGTGCTTCAGTTCCCTAATCTGTAAAATGGGGATTAAGACTGTGAGCCCCATGTAGGAGGAGGACTAGGTCCTACCTGATTTGTTTGTGTCGACCCCAGCACTTAGTACAGTACCTGGCACATAGTAAGCACTTACCTAAATTACAAATAACTGTGGTATTTGTTAAGTCAATCACTCCATTGTGGACCGGAAACATGAAGTACAAAACAAATGCTATGGATCTCATTCCATGTTTGCTAGAATATTCATATGCAGCTTGATTTATTTTAGGTTGAACCTAATTTATTTCTGAATTAGGACCTTAATTCTGTTCTAATTTGTGTGGTTGGATTAGAATTTTATAATTTAAATCTCAGTCCTGCATTTTTATAATTCTGGACTGGAAATCTAAGCCTTAGATTAGAAGACACTTTTGAATTGATCTAAATCTGGTTTAAAATTATAGTTATTAGTTATATAGTTATAATTAGTTATTAGTTATAATTATTAGTGCTACCACTAATAATAATAGAGGTATTTGTTAAGTCTTTACTGTTTGCCAAACACTGTGCTAAATACTGGGGTAGAACCAAAAGAAGCATCATGGTCCAGTGGCAAGAGCACAGGCTTGGGAGTCAGGGGGCATGGACTCTAATCCTGGCTCCACCACTTATCTGCTGTGTGACCTTGGGCAAGTCACTTAACTTCTCTTTGCCTCAGTTACCTCATCTGTAAAATGGGGAATAAGACTGTGAGCTCCATGTGGGACAGGGATTGGGTCCAGCTTGATTACCTTATATGTACTCCAGAACTTAGAACAGTGCTTGGCACATAGTAAATGCTTAACAAATACCATTATTATTAATAATATTAAGATATTCAGATCAGACATAATCCCTGTCCCTCATGGAGCTACCCCTCTGATCAAAGAGGTGTCTCCTGAAAAGACATCAGTCTGTGGTTTCCCTAAAAAAAAAAAAAAAAGCCTCTTCCTCACCATACCCATTAAAATATAGTGTGGCATATTTTCTACTCCTTTTCCCAGTTGGGGTTAGTAATGCATTGCTAACTTATTCTGCTTGCTTCAACCCCAAGGGTTTAGCTTAATGCTGTTGCTGTCTTTGTAGCCACAAGAGGCCCACCCTGGCCAGCTGAACTATATAGGATTTTTGTCTAGGATAGGGGAAGAGGGCAAGGAGATATCCTGCCATCAATAGGACATGTTTCAGCTGTTTTTCTAACAGTGATGATGAGTTGCACTAAGTTATCTGTGGTTGCTTGGCTGGTCCCCATGTGACCAATAACCCTTATGGTGACAAAAAAGGTTTTAAAAGTTCTTGCCAAGTGTGTGGTTCATCCTTATGAAAGTCCATAAAGTTTATAGGAGGCAATGTGAGACAAGTGCCAATATAATGCTAATAATAATAATGATAGTATTTAAGTGCTTACTATGTGTCAAGCACTATTCTAAGTGCTGAGGTAGATATAAGGTAATCAGGTTGTCCCATGAGGGGCTTAAAGTATTAATCCTCATTTTACAGATGAGATAACTGAGGCACAGAGAAGTTAAGTGGCTTGCCCAAGATCGCACAGCAGACAAGTGTCAGAGCCAGGATTAGAACCCACATCCTCTGACTCCCAAGCCTGTGCCCTTTCCACTAAACCTCTAGCTGGCAAATTCAGTGTGGGCAGGGAATGTGTCTCCCAACTCTGTTGTACTATACTCTCCTAAGTGCTTAGTTCTAAGTTCTGCACTGTAAATGCTCATTAAATAGCATTGATGATGGTGATGACAGTGCCTTAATGCTGGTTAGCTCTCAAGCATACTTCCCAAACCCTGGAGATGGCAATTTGATATATTTTTATGAATTTGAATCCCATAAGAGTCACAAATGGTGTGGAACTACAGTCTGTGTTTAAGTGTGTTCTGAGTTCAAGTCTGTTCCCAGGTGGTGTGGACCCAAAGTATTGTATTCTCCCAAGTGGTAGGTACAGTGTTCTGTGCACACAGTAAGCACTCAATAGATACAATTGACTGACTGACTGATGGAAAGAGTTATCAGGGTGGTAAGAAGGAGGCATCCCTGCCCCAAGCATTTCTACGATATGTCGTTCTAAGAATACCGTTCAGGAAGTGAACTACTTTTTTGAGGACTACGCATCCTGGAGAAGTTTGGTCAAGGGGTAGAGTTACTTCCCTGCAACTCAGGGTGAGGTAATTATGGTGCAGAGGCAGAACCCCCATCTCTACTGCCAGCTTTTGTGAACTTTCCCTTTCCCACCACACTGCACGCAGCAGCAGAAATCCAGGGCCTCTCCCTAAGGCAAATTGTTTGACGTGCCTGAGAATGGCCTTGCTACATCTAATAAAAATAATTGTGGTATTTGTTAAAGCACTCACTATGTGTGTAGGTACTGTACTAAGCTCTGGAATTGGATACAAGCAAATCGGGTTGGACACAGTCACTGTCCCATATGATGCTCACAGTTTCAATCCCCATTTTACAGGTGAGGTAACTGAGGCACAGAGAAGTGAAATGACATCCCGGGTCACACAGCAGACAAGTGGTGGAGCTGGGATTGGAAGCCCGGTCCTTTTGACTCCCAGGGGTCACCATGATGCATCTCTCACCAACAAGAGAAGGGTGGCTAATCCATAGCTTTAAAGTAGTAAAGGCCAGTGAATAAATACTCCTTAAAATCCATAAACTGGACATTCTGGTGCTAAGAAGGCTATCCTCCTGCTTATTAGAATATGAATCAAATCAAAGAGCAACAAAACAGTATATTATTGTGTTGTGTAAATTCTAGGTGGCAGTGAGACTCAGCATAGAATTTGTTAAAAATAGCAGGGTGAGTGGGTGGGCAAGTCCCCCAGGGTAATGCTGCTCTATTGGAAATGTCTCCAGCATTTTAAAATGTCAGTTATATCTCCTACAAAGTAGTGTAACATTAATTGAAAGTGTTTCTTGCCTCCTAAATCAAATCCACAGTAGCACTCCCCAGTTCCAGTTTGGGAGCTTTCTGAAAATCGACAGGAGTTATTTTACAGTTCACAAGGAAAGATTGGGTCCCTGGCCCATACGAATCTGATCCACTAGGTTAAAATTAGGCAGTTACATGCCCTTATTAGGTCAGGCTTTCATTTAAGTTTCCCAAATTTTGTGAGATCATCTTGAAAGTATTAACGTTGGGGTGTGTGGTACCCCTGGATCTGAAGGCATATCAGAAAATATTCAAAATAATCACAAATGGATGAAAGACCCTCCAGTTTATATTGATTTTCCTGCTGAATGCTTGTATGTGGGTTTAATCGTGGATTCTGGTCTAGGATTTTCAACTGATTTGCCTAATATGGATAGGTGAAACTGACTCCCTGGCTGCCCGTCCAGACTGTAAGCCCGTTGTGGGCAGGGAGTGTGTCTACCAACACTGTTTTATTGAACTCTCCTTAGTGCTTAGTACTGTGCTCTGCATACAGTAAGCATTCAATAAATACTATTGATTGATTGAAAGGAAGTCAACATTGAAATCAAATCCACCCATGGAAATGATTTGGATAATTCAGGCACTCCAAAATAAAATATTGCAAGAGTCCAGGGTTTTTTTCTTTCCTGAAAAACATAGATAATTGAGGCATGCATTTATTAGGTGTCAATTTTATGTTTCTAGATTATTTGAATTGTTGAACCTGGGCTCCATATAACATTTGCCTTCTGTTACTTCTCTTCTTAGATTAAACAAAAAATTGTGAATATCTTGTCAATTTTCTTATGTGCATTTTACATGCAACTAACAGCTGGTAAATACTCAAATATTTGACCTCCCTCTCCACCAACTTTGAATATAAAAATCAGCACATCCTTCCTAGTTAAAAACAAAAGAAAGAAATATATAAAATCTCATACCCTCATTATTTCCATTTCATGGGTACAATAAACCATATTTAACTAATTTGTCTTTGCTAAAGTGATTCTTTCTTCTCTTGAAACTGCCACTTATGAACACCTGCATTGTACAGTCATGTCTGAGAAGGCAACCTCTTTGAAAGAGGACACTTCCCATTTTTATGACAGTCCTTCATCAGAAAGTACTTATTTTTTTTCCAAATCTAAATTGTACTGAAACAGAAACTTTCATAAACACTTACAAGTGTACTTTTTACCACTAGCCTGTTTTCCCACAACTACCGTTATAGCACTTCCTCTCACCTGAGCAATTAAGTGCTTACTTCTCCTACTTCCCCCAATTGCCTTTATGTACATATATTCATAGTCTATTGTTTCCATCTAAGTGTAATTTATTTTAATGTCTATCTTCCTGCTAGATTGAAAACTGCCTGAAGGCAGAGATCACAGTCTGCCAACTCTGTTCTACTCTCTAAATGCTTATTACAGTGCTCTGGACAGAGTTTACACTCAGTGAGTACTGTTGATTGACTGACCAAACAGCTGTCCAGAGACCCCCTGGTTTTGGTTTCTAGGAACATTATTTAAGAATCATATTCCCTGCTCTGGCCTCAAACCCTGACTCAGACCTGCAAGTTGATTATGCTTGTCCCTGCTACTATGAACCTTTTCAATTTGGATATCTTAAAATGAGAAGCAGCTTGGCATAGTGGATAGAGCACGGTCCTGTGAGTCAGAAGGCCATGGGTTCTAATCCTGCCTCCACCACTTGTCTGCTGTGTGACCTTGGGTAAGTCCCTTCACTTCTCTGTGTCTCAGTTATCTGTAAAATGGGAATTGAGAGTATGAGCCCCACATGGGACAGGGACTGTGTCCAACTTGATTTGCTTGTATCCACCCCAGCTGTTAGTACAGTGCCTGGCATAGAGTAAGCACTTAACAAATACCATTACTATTATTATTATTGTAAAATTATTCTCAGTACCATCATTGCAAGTTAGTGATTAAGAAACAGTTATGGTGGTGGAAGGGGGGAAGGAATGGAGAGGGACTTGTCTTCCGTGTAGCTAGGTTTATATAACCTGGACCACATCAGACACTAATTGTGCTAATCATCACTAATCAGTAATTAGTGCATGACATATCAATCAATCAATAGAATTTATTCAGTGTTTATTGTATGCCCAACACTTTTATATGCACTTGAGATAGTACAATCCCAGAGAAGTTACATGGCATGTTGAATAGTGCACCAGCCTGGGAGTCAGAAGGTCATGGCTTCTAATCCCAGATCTGTCACAGGTCCACTGGGTAACCTTGGGCAAGTCAGTTCACTTCTCTTTGCCCCGGTTACCTCATCTGTAAAACGGGGATGGAGACTGTGAGCCCATGTGGGACAGGGAATGTGTCCAACCTGATATGCTAGTCTCCACCCTAGCATTTAATAAAGTGCTTGGCACATGGCAAGCACCTAACAAATACCATTATTATTATTATTACTACAATTGAGTTGGTAAACATATCTCCAGAGTTTATGTATTGTGATTTATCTGAATCAGGGATCTGCCTGTATCTTAAATGTCTTGAAAAGAAAATTTTCTCTATATTTTGAGATGAAGATAATCAGTTTTAAACTCAATAGAACTACACTGCACATCAATTAAGCATTGGGATTGTTACAACTCCAGTCCTTGGTGGATTATTTTCAAGCATTTTCTTTCTTCCTGAAACTCCACATTTACTTCTATCAATCTACTGATTATAAAAACAAAGTCCTGGTAAATTATAAAATTAATGAATAAAGAAGAGCGTGAGAGCAAATAGTATATTTTGTCAGGTAATGATAAGCTATTGAATTCCAAGTGCTTGTCGGCAAGAGCACATAGCAATTTCCATTATAAGGGCTTTTATAAAGCACAAAACGCTGCCCCAAAATTTAGGGCAAAAAAATGAAAGGAAGGGAATTTCCTGTTTCTACCCTCCCTTGAGTTGTACTTTCAATTTTCAGGGTTTCTGGTGCATATAAAATGTTTCGAAAGTGAACGAGCCAGTCACATAAATGCAAATGCTCCTGCTAGGGATCAATCAGTCCAGCACATTTATTGAGCACTTCCTATGTGCACAGCACTAAGCACTTGGGAGAGTACATTCTAACATTATAACAGACACATTCCCTGCCCGCAAGGAGTTTAAAGACTAGAGGGAGGGATCGGGTCCATTAGATTCTAGCAATTGTACTAACTGAGCTAGAAAGACTGATTTGGGCTGAACCCGTAATGGTTCATTTCAAAGTGAAATAAAAATCTAAAGGCTGGAGTTATTTATTTAAAAACAAAGTAGAAAGAGGCATGACTGACCATAGAGAAAACCCCAAATCCAATTCTAGGCAAATTTCAGTCATGGACATTTCCTAAAATCAAAAATAAATCCCTGTTGACAACCTCAATCTTGAGGAGTTTCCCCTTGGGGAATCTGTGATGCTTCCTCAACCCTCCCCAAAATGGTGGGTTTGGAGAGGAATTCCCTAGTGCTTATTAGCACAGTTGATCTGTTTGATCTTTTCCCACAAGATGCCCTTTTCTGCTCAGGTCTGTGGGCCCTCACTGCTTATGTCTCCTTATGCCTATCAGTTGAGTATCACACTCCCCTTATCTGATCATGTTTCTTTCCCCTGCCCCTGAGGAACCCCACCTCTCTTGGGGAATTCCAGCTCACACTTTCCACTCCTCTCTCTCTCTCTCTCTCTCTCTCCTTCCCCCTTGGATTCCCTGCCTCAGTTCATAGAGTTAATAACAAAGCTCAAATTTGGGGCTCCCAAGAGATTTTTCTGCTGAAAAATGATCTTGAGTAACCATACATGTCCTATGCAGAAGAGCCAGCTTATACACTGTGACTCTCACACCCATGGTTACCGGCTCACCATAAGCAGTGTCATCTATGAACTGAAGGACAATTACGATACAGGGAACATGATGGCCACTCCATTTCCCCTTTGACTTCTCCACTCCACCTTGTAGGAATAGAAACTCTGCATTTCATAAGGTACAAAGAATAGAACTGCAATGTCTGTTTTAGTCTAGCTTTCAGCTTCATAACAGCTTCCTCTTTTCCTTGGCAGTCATAAAGCCCTCTGACTTCAGAGTGAAATAAGATCATATTACAGACTTGGGAAAATTGCATTTGAACCTACATGCAAGCTTTAAGACTTTTTTGAATTTTCCTCGAGTCAAACACCAAATGGATCATGCAGGTTGTCATACTGACTCTTTTCAGGAAGAAAAATCAGAATGATCTCTGCCAACTAACTTCATAATCCAGTCACAGAGGACTCCTCAACCTTTCTGGTCTTAAGCCCCTCAGAAACTTTCACTAACATGACATTCTGTAATCAAAGATTGTTTTTGAGATCATAGAATTTTTCAAAGACTTAAAATCTTTACTTTGGTCTCCATCAAAATAGTACCACAGTCATCACTTGAGTTTTCTAAGCCTTTGAATGTCCCCCCTCTTGTGACCTTGATGCTGTTGAATTTCATTTTTCTACTCAGAAAATGAATGTCTTCACAGAATTCTTCAAACTTTTATTGTAATTTTTTATGTGTAAAGTGAAAAGGAAAAGATGTTCCATCAAAAAGTAGCACTCTTGGAAATATGAGTATACTAATATAATATTATTATTTAATTATATACTATATAATCATTTGATAATGAAGTCCAAATACTATTATTAGCCCATTTCAAAAATAGAGGGTAATGAGATTGTTGCTTAAAAAAATTATACAATAATTAAATAGTTCTCTCTGAATACATTGACAGTGTTCTATTCGAGAAATAAACACAATGAGGGGAAAAATAATAATCTTTCCCTTCTTCCACATTATTGAGAGATAAAACCTGGCAGAGAGCTGATGGTTCTGTCAAGGTTTACAAAGAGAAGGGACTTTAATCTCCACACAGCTTTCTTACATCTAGATTCAGATTTTGGAGGCAAAAGTTTTGGGATCAGTGAGTTCCATTTCCTTGAATGATTTCCCCTGCATTCACCTTTCCTCCCAATCTGACAGATACTTAAGAATGAACATGAGGCCAGTAGGATGGCATTAATGTGGGTACCCATTGGACCATTCTGCAGGGAAAGGAGGAGAGAGGAGGGTCTTTAAGAGAGGTTTTGCTGCCACCTGATGAGTTGGTTTTTTTAAATGGTATTTGTTAGGTGATGACTATGTGACAGGCACTTTACTAAGTGCTGAGGTAAATACAAGATCATCAGGTTGGATAATCCCTGTCCCACATGGGATTCACAGTCCTAAACCCTATTTTCCAAATGAGGGAACTGAGGCAGAGAGAATTTAAGTGACTTGCCCTAGTTCACCCAGCAGACAAGTGGCAGAGTAAGGATTAGAACTCAGGGCCTTCTACTCCTAGGCCTGTGCTCTATCCACTAGGCCAAGTTGCTTGACCTAGCTTTCAGATATGCCCACTGATTTGCATACCATTCTCTGGCTAAGGCTTCTGGACAATAGAGTTCCTATCAGGGAACTTCTCTGGGATAGTTTCCCAAGTTCTTAGGAAAGTGCTCAGCACATAATAAGCACTTGATGGATACCACGAATTGCTTGAATGATTGACTGACCGGGCTCACATTCTTGGCCCCAATAGGAGCTGAGTCAGTGTGGGGGGAGAGGGCCGCCAGGAGCAGTTGGAGAGGATGGAGAACAGCAGAGACCATGGGAACCCTGGCGGGCCTCTTTCAGCCTTCAGGGCCACAGTTGACCTACTCAGGGCTCTGTGAGCATCACGTTCTGGGTCCAAGCAACAGCCCTGTCATGGGGGCCAAAAGGCAGCCCCTGGCATTTTCGTCTCTGGCTGCTTGGGGCGACGAGGTGATACCAGCAGCCTCTGGAAGCAACATGGCTTTCCCTGATGCCTCCCAGGCCCTGGAGATGAGGAGATGGGATAAAGTCATGGCTCTCTTTCCAGCGAAGGGAGAGGGCTGGGGAAGGAATGGGGGCTGGATGCTGCTGGCTCCATTCTGTCTGTACTGAGAAGCAACATGGTCTAGTGGCTAGAGCATGGATCTGGGAGTCAGAAGGACCTGGATTCTAATTCCCGCTCAGCCACTTTTCTGCTGTGTGACCCTGGGCAAGTCACTTCACTTTTCTAGGCCTCAGTTACCTCATCTGGAAAATAGGGATTAAGACTGTGAGCCTCATGTGGGACAGGAACTGGGTTGTACCCACCCTAACACCTAATAAAGCATAGTAAGTGCTTGACAAATACCACAATTATTATTATTATTATAATTACATGTCACATTTCCCTCCATCAATACCTCCCCTGAAAAAGTAGGAACAGGGTAAGAGGCACTGAAAATGCCAACACAATGAGCGGAGGCATAATATATGCCCTCTTCCACTATCCATCTCATCATCTTCGCAGAAAAGAATAATGTGAAACCACCTGTCTTTACCACCTAGTAGAGCTAACACACTAGCGAACTTCTCAATGATGCTGGCTCTGGGGAGAATCAAAGCCCCGTGAACAACAGGAGATACCTTAACTTTGGCCCCTCTAATATTCTCCATTTGCCGCATTAGAAACAAAATGTTTTATGGCCTTTTATAACTTATTCACTAATATCTTTAGGGAACAGAAGAGGAAGTGCAAGTCCTTTGGTGAAGGAACAACAGCAAGTAAGTGGCAACACAAGGACTATAACTCAGTGGTCTCTCATCTCCCGCCCCTTGCTCTCTCCATGAACCCCTGAGGCTGGAGACACTTCCTGAACAAACCTTGTTGACAGATCAATGGAAAAAGCCCGGCTCTGGAAACCAGAAAACCTGGGCTCTGGTACTAACTCTGAAAATAAGGAAGTGCTTTCTGGGGCTATGTTACGTCGCAGGGCAGGGAGGGTGAGAGTGAGGTTTTCCGACAGAAGGACCACCTAGGATATTCTGCAAAGTGGAAGAGGGGGATGGGAATCCTGAAAAATATCTGGCTGATGAGGGCCATGAAGAGCATTCATTCATTCATTTATTCAATCGTATTTATTGAGCACTTACTGTATGCAGAGCACTGTACTAAGCACATGGGAGAATAGAATATAAGAATAAACAGACCCATTTTCTGCCCATAATGAGCTTACAGTCTAGAGGGAGCTTACAGTCTAGACGGAGCGAACCACAATAGCTGTGTGACCTTGGGCAAGTCGCTTAACTTCTCTATGAATCAATTACCTCATTCCATTCCTTCCATATTCATTCATTCAATAGTATTTATTACTATTATACTATATATAATATATATATTATAATACTATGTGCAGAACACTGTACTAAGTGCTTGGAATGAACAAGTCGGCAACAGATAGAGACAGTCCCTGCCGTTTGATGGGCTTACAGTCTAATCGGGGGAGACAGGCAGACAAGAACAATGGCAATAAATAGAGTCAAGGGGAAGAACATCTCATAAAAACAATGGCAACTAAATAGAATCAGGGTGATGTACGTCTCACTAAACAAAATAAACAAAATAAATAGGGTGATAAAGATATATACAGTTGAGTGGACGAGTACAGTGCTGAGAGGGTGGGATGGGAGAGCGGGAGGAGGAGAGAGAAAGGGGGGAGAAGAGGGTTTAGCTGCGGAGAGGTGAAGGGGGGGCTAGAGGGAGCAGAGGTAAAAAGGGGAGAGCTCAGTCTGGGAAGGCCTCTTGGAGGAAGTGAGTTTTAAGTAGGGATTTGAAGAGGGGAAGAGAATTAGATTGTCTGAGGTGAGGAGGGAGGGCATTCCAGGACCGCAGGAGGACGTGGCCCAGGGGTGGACGGCAGGATAGGCGAGACCGAGGGACGGTGAGGAGGTGGGCGGCAGAGGAGCGGAGTGTGCGGGGTGGGCAGTAAAAAGAGAGAAGGGAGGAGAGATAGGAAGGGGAAAGGTGATGTAGAGCCTCAAAGCTTAGAGTGAGGAGTTTTTGTTTGGAGCGGAGGTCGATAGGCAACCACTGGAGGTGTTTAAGAAGGGGAGTGACATGCCCAGATCGTTTCTGCAGGAAGATGAGCTGGGCAGCGGAGTGAAGAATAGACTGGAGTGGGGTGAGAGAGGAGGAAGGGAGATCAGAGAGAAGGCTGCCACAGTAGTCTAGCCAGGATATAACGAGAGCCCGTAGCAGTAAGGTAGCCGTTTGGGTGGAGAGGAAAGGGCGGATCTTGGCGATATTGTAAAGGTGAGACCGGCAAGTCTCGGTAACGGATAGGATGCGTGGGGTGAACGAGAGAGACGAGTCAAAGATGACACCAAGGTTGCGGGGCGGAGAGACGGGAAGGATGGTCATACCATCCATGGTGATAGGGAAGTCAGGGAGAGGACCGGGCTTGGGAGGGAAGATGAAGAGCTCAGTTTTGCTCATGTTGAGTTTTAGGTGGCGGACCGACATCCAGGTGGAGACATCCTGGAGGCAGGAGGAGATGTGAGCCTGAAGGGAGGATCTGCGTGTCATCTGCATAGAGATGGTAGTCAAAGCCATGAGAGCGAATGAGTTCATCAAGGGATAAGGTGTGGAGGAGGAGGTGATGGTCGACAGTGTCAAAGGCAGCTGAGAGGTCAAGGAGGATTAGAATGGAGTAGGAGCCATTGGATTTGGCAAGAAGGAGGTCATGGGTGACCTTAGAGAGAGCAGTCTCGGTAGAGTGGAGGGGACGGAAGCCAGATTGGAAGGGGTCCAGGAGAGAATGGGAGTTAAGGAATTCTAAGCAGCGAGTGTAGATGACTCGTTCTAGGATTTTGGAAAGGAAGGGTAGTAGGGAGATAGGGTGGTAACTGGAAGGGGAAGTGGGGTCGAGAGCGGGTCCATATATCACCCTGACTTGCTCTCTTTGTTCATCCCCGCTCTCAGCCCCATAATACTTATAATAATAATAACTGTGATATTTGTTAAGCACTTACTATGTGCCAGGCACAGTACTAAGCGCTGGGGTAGACATAAGGTGATTGGGTTGGATAGAATCCCTGTCCCACATGGGGCTCACAGTCTTATTCCCCATTTTACAGATGAGGTAACTGAGGCCCAGAGAAGTGAAGTGACTTGTCCAAGGTCGAACAGCAGACAAGTGGCAGAAGTGGGATTAGAACCCAAGTCCTTTGGACTTCCAGGCCTGTGCGGTATCCTCTAGGCCACACAACTTCCCTACTTACATGTTTATATGTACATATGCACTTAGGTACATATCCGCAATTTATTTATTGATATTAATGTGTCTCTCCCCCTCTAGACTGTAAGTTCATTGAGGGCAGGGAATGTGTTTGTTATATTGTATGCTCCCAAGTGCTTAGCACAGTGCTCTGTACACAGTAAGTGCTCAATAAATATGATTGATTGATTTGTACATCTAGTACCTACCCCATTGGTAAATACAGTGCCTGGCCTATAGTAAGTGCTTAACAAATGCCATAAGAAGAAACAAACCAACATCCATTTGGATATGTAATTCACACTCCACATTGAGGTTTGCCTGCTTGTTTTCAACACAGTGAATGCTCGTGGCGGTGGCTTCTGCAGCTGAAATCCACCTGGCTGAGGTTTGGCCCCATGACTTTTTTTCTCTGCAAGGCGGCCTCCACAACCCAGCTCCTCGTGGCCCCTAAACCTGCATGTTCGATTGTCAGCTGCTACCTGGGACTGTTAGCCATCTCAAAGTCTCTTCATAATAATAATGGTGATATGTGTTATGCTCTGATTAAGGTGAGAAGCCATTCACTAAACACTGGGGTAAATATAGTACATTCAGGTTGGACATAGGCCCTGCCCCGGAGTCTAAGCAGGAGAGAGAATTTATATAATAATAACAAAGATGGTATTTCTTAAGCGCTCACTAATCCCCATTTTACAGATGAGGAAATCAAGGCACAGAGAAGTTAAGTGACCTGCCCAAGGTCATACTGCAGGCCAGTGGCAGAGCCAGGATGAAAATCCATGTCTCCTGGCTGGCAGCAGTTAGGCATAGACCTGGCCAGCTTAACTGACAAGGAGGCTGGGAGTCAGAAGCACCTAGGTTCTAATCCCTTCTCCATCACCTGTCTGTTATGTGACCTTGGGCAGGTCATTTCACTTCTTTATGCCCCAGTTACCCCATCTGTAAAATGGGAATTAAGACTGTGAACCCTGCGTGGAAAGGGACTGTGTCCAACCTGATCAACCTGTATCTACCCCAGAGTTTAGTACAGTTCCTGGCACATAGTAAACGGTTAACAAATACCATAAAAAACCCCAAAAACTGGGTCCTTTAGAGTCAAAGAATGGTCTGTTGAGCCTGTTGTGCTCTTCTAATCATTGGGATATGATAGAGTCAAGAGACAGAAGGAGCCCAGGTTGGGGAGGGGAACCCTTGTGAGATTCAGCAGTGGAGTTAGGAGGTGGGATGCAGTTGGTGGCTGAGAGGGGGTGCAATTGAAAAAGCAACCTGTGAGTCAGTTAGATCTTCTGATAACAGGGAGACTCTGATGGAAGGGTGGGAGGAGGGGATGGCTAATTGTTTGTGGTTACAAAACCATTTCCTGTGACTGCTGAGAGCTATTCTTCCTGCCTCCCCTGATGGGCAAGGAGTCCGGTTTACCCATGCATTTCCCACCCAAACTCTGCATTTTTTTCATGGTTTTTGTTAAGCCTTACTAGGTGCCAGGCATTGTACTATGTGCTGGGGTAGATACAAGTTAATCAGGTAGGACACAGTCCCTGTCCCACTTAGGGCTCACAGTCAATCCCCATTTTACAGATGAGGTAACTGAAGCACAGAGGAAATGAAATGACTTACCCAGGGTCACACAGCAGACAGGTGGCAGAGCTGGAATTAGAACCCAGGTCCTTCTGACTCCCAGGCTCATGCTCTATCCACTAGACCACTCCAGGTTCCAAAAATACTCTGGGCCTTTGGGCAATCAATCAATCAATCAGTCAGTGGTACTTAATGAGTGCTTACTGTGTGCAGACCACTGAACAAAAGCTTGGTAGAGTACAATACAATTGGTAGACAGATTCCATGTGCCTTTCCTGTCTTATTATAGCATCATTTTCAAGAGTAGCTCAGCTGGGAGGTCCCTGGAGCTGCCCTGCCTTGTGATTCAAGCAGAAACTTGGCTCTTAGGCCTCCTTCACTCTACACATAGTGATGACTGTTTCCAGGTTGGGCTCTTCTGTCCACTCTGGTTTGAACATGTTTCTCAACAGGAAAAGAAATCTTTCAACTCTAATCCATGTTTTGTCGTGCTTCATGTTCAGCAGCACAAGACAAAAATATGTCAATGGAAATGATCTTTCTGTGGTTTTGCATGGGGCCTGCCACTGCCGGGGCAAACAAGCACCTCGGCTAAAAACCACATCAGTTGAGTTACGGTTTCCTGTTCACTTTAAGAGCAGCAGAGACCCACTGCAGGCAGCTTCCAGTTAAGGTGCTGAGTTGTTGCCTTCCGTTACAAGAGACATAACCTTGCTGAAGAAGCACTTGAGTTGTTTTTTGATGGAAGGTTAAAGTATCTGGCTTACATAGTGTCAAATGAATTTTGTCCACCTCTGTGGATTGCTTAAGGCAAATTCCATTTTTTTCAGCCCGCAGGGCACAATAAATTGACTCTAAGGGTGTCAGGCAACTGAGTATCTGTTCCAAAATGTGAAGGAAAAAAAAATGAATTGGCTGGTGTAAATCAAAGAGCCTTCTGAGCTAGAAGGGAAAAGAAGGTTGAACTTCAGTTTCTGTCAACAGCAACAGCGTCTTCTAGACCCCACAATTTCAGCAAGTGTCAAAAAGCAGTTTTTCTCTTTTCCCTTTTTTTTTAGGATTTCAGATTGTTCTTTGATCACTGTAGAGCACACTAGAGCAGTTTGCATGAGGCACTTTTTAAACCCACCTTCCTTATACCTCTTCCATAATTCATTCAATCATATTTATTGAGCGCTTACTGTGTGCAGACCACTGTACTAAGCGCTTGGAAAGTACAGTTCGGCAAGAGAGAGAGACAATTCCATAATTCAGTCAAGGAGGTAAAATAGGAACTATAGTATGAAATGGTGGTCATTTTCTTGAATGATTTCTTGGCAGCTTTACATGTAACACAGAACAAAGAATAAGTTCTCCTAAATCCTAAATCTTGCAACAATACTGAACAGGGGGAGCTTAGCAGAAAATGGCACAAAGGTAAATGGGAGCTTTTGATGGTAGCTTTATTTTCACTAATAAAAAGCAACTAATTTTTAAAAGGTCTAGAGGCTTGAAATTTCTTAAATGGCAGGAAGAATGGGTCATTTTATCTCTCATCCTTTTTAACTAAAGCTCACCTTCAGACCTTTGCCTGCAGCGATGAAGAAAAAGCACCTCCTCTTCCATTGTCACTCTGACTGTCTGGTGGCAGAGGCCCTCAGAGACGAAATTCGAGTCTAATTGTTTTTGAAATGTCAGCTTTTGTGCTACCAGCACCTAATAAGGAAAGTTGCAAATCACCTACAAGTGTTCTCATTCTCAAGTAAACTAACGGCTGCCCGAATCGTGACACTAAAAATAGCTCTGGTGGTTCACGATATCTTCCCCTTATCTCACCCAAACTCTCATAAAATAAAACAAACTTGTAACAGGTTCAGTAATGAACAAAATGGAGTTCCCCGTAATGGATATCTAAACTTTGAGCAGTCTTGTGGGAATTCTGAAGTGACTCATGAGACAGAGAAGAAATGCTGAATTTTAAAAATGGGCCTAGAAGCTACACATTTTCCCTCCTCCCACGGAGATGTGTGTACACCCCTTCCCCAAAATGGTCCCTCTGAAAAGTAACTCTTTTCAATCTTTCAATAAATTCTTAGAAGGAAATTGTATCTAGTGTTGCTTGTCTAGGCAGCTCCAATAAAATCAAGCAGCATGGTATATTCAGCAGAAGGTGAAAATCTTGTTCTCCCCGATGTAAGTTTCAGTGAACCAAAATAAATATCACCAACAAACAAATGCCTCAAGAAGGGGTTACACATAATCTCGACTAGTCCCTGATTTTGAGAACAGAATTAAAAGGTACTCATTTAAAACAGGCAGCATAAATCCAATGAGTCTTTAAATTTTGACTGACGGGTCACTCTGAATGTGTCTACACTAGAAGCAGTCTGGCCTTGTAGAAAGAACACGGTCCTAAGAGTCAGAGGACCTGAGTTCTAGTCCCACCTCTGCCACTTACTTGCATGTGACCTTGGTCAAGTCACCTAAGTTCTCTGTGCCTCAGTTCACTCATCTGCAAAATGGGGATTTTTTTTATTTAAATGGTATAAGTTAAGCGCTTACTGTATGCCAGGCACTGTACTAAGCACTGGGGTAGAGACAAGATAAATTGAGTTGGACACAGTCCCTATCCCACATGGGGCTCACAGTCCCGATCCCTATTTTACAGATGAGGTAACTGAGGCATGGAGAAGTTAAGTGACTTGCCCAAGGTCACACAGCTGTTAAGTGGAGGGTCGGAATTAGAATCCAGAGCCTTCAGACTCCCAGGCCTGTGCTCTTTCCACTAGGCCATGCTCCTTCAATCTCTGTTCTCTCTCCTACTTAGACTGTGAGTCCCATGTGGGCCTTGATTATCTTGTTTCTACTCCAGTGCTTAGCACAGTATTCAGCACACAGTAAGCACTTAAATTATTATTATTACTATTGTTATTATTACACCTGCTGACTCATATTGGAAGAATTATCATTTGGGAGCAAAGGAGCCAGTTTAAACAGGAGGGCTAATAAAGGGACGGGGAACCCTTGGTGTTGAACTACTTGGGGATCAGGGTTTCTGGAGAACCGGGGAAAAAATTCTCAAGAAAGAGAACAACCAGAGTCCTGGTGAGTCAGAGAAGCAGCCAGAGCAAGAGAAGAAAAGGAAGTCAAGGAAGCTTACCTGGGTTCAGGAGAATCCAGTCGCCTGGGCAACTATTACAAGAGGTAACTGTAACTGGCTTTGTGACTCATCCCCCCAAACAGCCACACTCAGTTTGGGGGTGCTCAGAATGCAAGAGGAACCTACCAGATGTCTCCTAAAAGAGACTCAGAGTATATCTTCATCAGTTCTTCTGCCTCCTCTCTTATAAACTGGTCTGTTTCAGGTCTTTAGAATGTCGGTTAGTGAATCACTGCTTATCTATAACAGGATATTTGGTGGCTTCTCTTCACCTTTTGGTGGGATCTGAGGTATTTACCGGCTCTCGGATATCCCTCGGTCATCCTGGCTTGGGGTACTTGAGACCATCTCTGGTGGTCCTGTGAGAAATCAGGGTGCCTATCCACTTTGAAGCAGCGTGGCTTAGTGGAAAGAGCCTGGGCTTCGGAGTCAGAGGTCATGGGTTCGACTCCCGGCTCTGCCACTTGTCAGCTGTGTGACTGTGGGCAAGTCACTTAATTTCTCTGTGCCTCAGTTACCTCATCTGTAAAATGGGGATTAACTGTGAGCCTCACGTGGGACGACCTGATTACCCTGTATCTCCCCCAGCGCTTAGAATAGTGCTCGGCACATAGTAAGCGCTTAACAAATACCAACATTATTATTATTATTATTACTCTGCTGCTACATAGAAGGAATAAATGGCTTCAGGCTGCTCTGTGGTTACTTAGGAAATGGCCATTTGGGGTTTCAGAGAGCTTCTCAAGAGGTTTCAGAGAAGTCTTCTATGCTGAGAAAGCTTATCTCACTAAATAGATAGATGTCTTGTGGCCTTGAATGGTAGTGGCTACCCATCAAGTCAGAGACTAAAGTCAATCCTCCTAGCTCCCTATTTGGTCCGAGACATCCCTGGCCTGTGATTGCCTCAGTGTCAGCTCAGGCCTTTTGGAGTCTGCTGGGGTCATTGATGGAGGAGCTCCTTGGGCTTCTGAAAGTGCTGAATGTTCTTCCCTTGAGCGATTCTTGCACTGGAGACTTGGGTTCTACCGGCTACACTCCCCACACTCAGTCTGTCAATGGTATTTATTGAGCACTTACTGTGTGCAGAGCACTGTACTAATTTGCTTGGGAGAGTACAATATAACAGACACATTCCTTGCCCCCAGTGAGCTTACAGTCTGATCAGGGAGATTCTCCCCCTTGAGCTCGGACTCCCCCAGGCTCTGGATGGAGGAGAACAGGTTCCTCCTGTCCTCTTTTGGGTTTACACAGAATGTGGCTGGAGAATTAGGTAGCTTTGGGTCAAACCGTTCTGGCTCCAGATTCCGGACTCCAAAGACAACTCTATAGCCCAGAGAGCCTGCTGGTTTCGCCTCTGCCCAAGCCTCAAATTTGCCCAGTTCTTAGCAAATGGTATTGAACTCAGGCAGACTATTGTATAGCAACTCTGTGCCAAAGGGAGTGAGGAGAAACATTCTCTTCCTCTGTAAAAGATCTCTTCCACTCCCCAAGGGAGGAATTGAGCCATAGCATAAAGTCCACACTCAAAATGAAATCATTTTGCTTTATTCTCGTTACTTTCCAATGGATCTCTGCCCTTTATTCCCCTATTATTTGCATTAAAATTATCCAGCCCTTGGATTCCAGCAGATGGCATAATAGAAATTATTTGAAATCATTCAGCTACTGCTCAGGAGGCTCCAGAAATGCCTGGAAGTTTCAGGGTCCTTGATCTTAATGAATAATGACATCTGAACAGGAGGTCAGATTCCATTCCATAGAGTTATGGTTTGAGAATTGTTTTCTTGGCAGCAAATTCTGTGCTAGTGTCTCCACTGTCATGTTGAAAGTGGTTTTAACATTTGAAAAAGGAACTTTTCCATTGTGGAGAAAAAAGTGTTAGACGGAGGTGTACTAATTCCTGTTTCTCTCCCAGCATTGGGCACACAGTCAATATTTAATAAGTGCCATAATTATTATTATTGAAGACTTTGTCAACACATTGTTAGCATTACAATTAAAAAAAATTCTACTTAATTCAGTGAATTGGTGAAAATGTTCTGTATAGATCTATATAGTTCATATCTATATAGATAAGAGCAAGAACTCACTAGGAAGACAGATATAGAGAGCCAAAGCAGCAGGGCCTAGTGGAAAGAACACCCCGCCTGGGAGCTAGGGCAGCTGGGTTCAAATCTCAGCTCCATCATTTGCTTGCTGTGTGACCTTGGGCAAGTCATTTAACTTCTCTGTGCCTCAGTTTCCTCATCTGGAAAATGAGAATTCAATACCTATTCTCCCTCCCACTTGGACTGTGAGCACCATAGAAAACAGGAATTGGGTCTGCTCTGATTATCCCCTACCCACCCCAGAGCTTATTACAGTGCTTTTTTTGTTTGTTTATGGTATTTGTTAAGTATCTACTATATGTCAAGCTGTGTTCTAAGTGCTGGGGTAGATACGAATTAATCATGTGAGGCATAGTCCCTGTCCCACATGGGGCTCACAGTCTAAGTAAGAAAGAGAACAGACATTAAATTCCCCCCTTCCCCACTTTGATAATCATATGCAATATTTGTTAAGTGCCTAGTATTTGCCAAGCACTGCAATAAACACTAGGGTAGGCACAAGATCATCAGGTCCCACATGGGGCTCACAAACTAACCAGGTGGGAGAACAGGTATTGAATCTCCATTTTGCAGATGAAGGAACTGAGGTTCAGAGAAGTTAAGTGATTTGCCCAGGGTTGCAGAGCAGATGACTGGCAGAGCCGGAATTAGAACCCAGACCCTCTGACTCCCAGGCCTGCGCTTTTTCCAGTTGGCCACGCCACGCCACGCAAGTTGATACTGGTTATTAACTGTGAGGTCTAGCCTGAAGGGACCCGGGGCCCGCTTCGGACAATCAGCCTGAGAGGTCGCTGCCCCAGAGCACCCTCGGCAGCAGATGGCACTGCAGCGGACGGGCTGGCGACGATGTTCTTCCATTCAGAGTTTGTAAAGCATGACACTGATGAGATCTGATCATTGTAAGATGAACACGATTAAAAGATGGCATTTGTCACTTGTTTTTACTATGATTACATTCTCGATGTCTGCTCAGGGGCCTTCCACAATATGCTCCTTGGGTCTTAGTTACACTAAGTGCCCCGTCTCCACATTCAGGAATCAGGGCCTCAGGGTGGCAAAATGTCCCACCCACAATAATCTGGAACATACTTTTGCCCCAATTCTTTAGATATTTGAAGAAAAAGTGAGGGGTTTTTTTGTCCTGAATTAGCCACACGAACTTTTGTAATCTGAATTCAGTGGTAATTGCCACTGGCCATAAAGACTGTAAGCCCGTCAGTGGGCAGGGACTGTCTCTATCTGTTGCCGATTTGTACATTCCAAGCGCTTAGTAGTGTTCTGCACATAGTAAGCACTCAATAAATACTATTCAATGAATGAGTTTTGTGCTGTTCAAGTACGGTAATGGGGTGAGAGGTAGACATACACACACACTCATAATGCAGGTAAATGGAATCTATAAATGATCCAAATTCTCACTGCAGCTGTTGGTTTCAGCCCCTGTCCCCAGTGACTTTGGCTTAGTGGATAGAGCACAGGCCTGGGAGTCAGACATCGTGGGTTCTAATTCCAACTCCACCACTTGTCTTTTGTGTGACCTTGGACAAGTCACTTCACTTCGCCGTGCCTCAGTTACCTCATCTGTAAAATGGGGATTGAAACTGTGAGTCCCATAAGGGACAGGGACTGTATCCAACCCAATTTGCTTGTACCCACCCCAGTGCTTAGTACAGTGCCTGGCACATAGTAAGTGCTTAACAAATACCATTAAGTTCTGCTGGTGATTGATATGAATTTCTCTTCTTTTCCCTTCAAACAGACTATCAGTTGCGAGGCAAAGAGAAATGAAATATCTAAAAGTCAAGAAACAGCAAAAGAGAAGTAGCAGGCCTCTACTTCTGCTGATTGATCATAGATTTCTCTAGCTAATTCTTTCCTAAATGGGTGAGTTTTCACAAAGATCATCAGTGGATCATATTTATAGACACATAAGTCCAACTTAATAGAATGTGGCTTTTTTAGTTTGCAATATGTGTAAAATGCACTGGAAAAACAAGAAAGCAAAGTACCGTAATATATCCATGAAATGGGCATAACACAATGTGGCTGTACTCAGGAATGCCTTCAAGCATCAGTACAGAGTGTTTGTGCATTAGAAACACTGTATCAATTCATTAGCATTGAACGAAACAATAACTGTAAATATGTGAAGTTCACTTTTAAATAAGTGAACTGGAAACAGTAAGTTACCAATTAGTTCCCTGTTAAATGCTGGGGAACTAAATGAGACTGCCAAATTAATTGATCAATCATTGGTATTTCTTGAGTGCTTATTGTGTGCAGGGTACCGTACTAAATGCTTAACCATATTCAGGAAGAGATGCCCTAATATTGTTAAGCCCCTCAGTGTACTACTTCAGTAGTTTTCAAGCCGTCTTTCTCTTTGCCATTATAATTTTTTTTAGGGTGACTGCGTTTTACCACTATTAGGTTGTAACAGAAGCAACCCCTTTCTAATTGTTGGTAAGCTGGGATAAACTCATTTTGCTAAATTTAGAAGTCAGTCCAGTTGGTTGAAAATTCTAGTTGAAAAAGAAGTTGGATGATCTAGTAACATTCTATTAATGTTAGAAAATTGAAAATGCTTATTTCCCTGGTAAACTTGTTTTTAAGATTGAAATGCTTTATTTCGCAGTCACCAAAGAGTTGTATGGATGACCTCCAAATAGCTACTCCAAAAACACGCTCTCTTAATTGAAACTTTATCAGTAAGATCTGGATTTGGTAGTAATCTGGTTCCCAGAATGACTGAGCAGGCAGATGAACTCAATAAATCACATTTACATTTTTGCAAGCTTTATAGATTGTTAGCCCAAGGGCTTATTTCCTGTGAAGAATGTGCCAGAAGGGAGTTCCACTCCTTTGCTAAGGAGCGGATTTCCTGGGGAGTAAGATATGCACAATGCATTCTAGACCACAGTTCCAAGTGAAGTAAAGTTCATTCTGAGCATCCCAGACTCCCACATGCCCAGATGAGAAGTGAGCATTGATCCTAATGCGCTGGGAAAGAAGCCTTCTCCACCTTGGATGCTATTACTAAGTTGCCTTCCGAGTCTTCTTCTCTCCAGGCCTAATAACCCCAGTTCCTTTGATGATCCTTCTTTTTTGGCAGGTGGCAACTCTATATTAACTTGAGTAGAACCAACCAAATTGATGCCAAGTTATCTAGCAGAATTTTCTGCTGGGCTGGCCCTGCCCAAACTTTCAATAGCCTTAAAAACCTATTTTTAAATGAAAAGACATAAAAACTAAATATGAGATGAAGAAAGTAGTGTTTCAGCTGTGTTTTGCTAAAAAGAAAATATTAGAGAGAAAAAAGTGAAGATCATTCCACCAACTTAAAGGCAGTTGTATATTTTAGGACTTGGTACATCCCGCTGACATAAATAATAGCTGTCAGCATGCTCTTGAAAGGAAAAAACACCCAACAGGCAAGCACCTTTAAGTAAATAATCTGAGGTGTTAATTTCATCTCTCCAGATTATGAAGAATTTTAAAACTCACTTGCTAATGAAAACGATAGCTTGCCTTCTCTTTAAATATATGTTTTTTGTCCTAACTATGTAAACTATCTTCTTTCTCAACAGTAATTGCAACATGTCAATTACATTTTGCTAATTCGGGGCAACAATGATCCGCTCTAATAGGAAAATACATTGCTAGAATGTAAGCTTGTTGTGGGCAGGGAACGGGTCTGCCAACTCTGTTATAGTATACTCTCCCCAGTGCTTAGTACAGAGAAGCAGCGTGACTCAGTGGAAAGAGCCTGGGCTTTGGAGTCAGAGCTCATGAGTTTGAATCCCAGCTCTGCCACCTGTCAGCTGTGTGACTGTGGACAAGTCACTTAACTTCTCGGTGCCTCAGTTACCTCATCTGTAAAATGGGGATTAAGACTGTGAGCCCCACGTGGGACAACCTGATTCCCCTGTGTCTACCCCAGCGCTTAGAACAGTGCTCTGCACATAGTAAGCGCTTAACAAATACCAACATTATTATTATTATTACAGTGCTATGCACAGAGTAAGCGTTCAATAAATACGAGCGATTCATTGATTGCTGGCTTCCTCATCCATATTTTCACAAGAGGGTAAAATCCCTTTTGGGGGTTTTGTTTGCCGGGGTAAATGATTTTTCTCTCCATCACTCCTAAGGTCCCGAAGTAAACACACCTGTGTGGCTAGAGAATTATTACAAATTATAGAGAAAAAATTATGTGGAAAAAAGCAATATCTAGGGTACTGAGGACACTGCAGTAGAGAGGGGAATGTTCAGACTTCTTATGCAAAGCTTATCCAGCGTTTGCTTTACCCCGCCCAATGAGGCTGTCACTCAGAAAAGCAACTAGTCCACCCATAAATTTTGATGATCAGGGTGGGAGGAAAAGAGTAGGTTGAGAGTTTGCCATTTTTCTCCAAGGAAAGTTTTTTTAATGGTATTGTAAAGGCCTTACTATGTTCCAGGCACTGAACTAATTGTTGGGGTAAATACAAGATAATTAGGTTGCACACAGTCTATGTCCCACATGGGGCTCACTGTCTTAATCCCCATTTTATAGATGAGGCAACTAAGGCACAAGTTTCCAGTAGAATAATCCATTTTTTGACTGGTTGCAGAATGCTTTGCTTAGGACATGTCACCAAATGGGTGCAAAGAAGAGGGATCTTTTCAGTAATTATTATTACAAATAATCCTAGGAATACCTCTAACAATAACAATTCTGGTGTTTGCTAAATTCTGATTATCGATTAGACTGTAAGCCCGTCAAAGGGCAGGGACTGTATCTGTTACCTATTTGTACATTCCAAGTGCTTAGTACAGTGCTCTGCACATAGTAAGCGCTCAATAAATACTATGAATGAATGAATGAATGAATGAATGAATGAATGTGCCAAGTTCTGTACCAAGTGTTGCGGTAGATACAGGTTAATCAGGTTGGACGCAGTCTCTTTCCCACATAGGCTCAGATTCTAAATAGGAGGAAGAACAGGTAGGTAATCCCCAGTCAATTAATCAGTGGAATTTATTGAGTTCTTACTGTGTGCAGAACATTGAACTAAGCACTTGGGAGAGTACAGTACAGTAGGGAGGCATGATCCCAGCCTACAAGGTGCTTGCTTACAGACAAGAGGAAGGCCAGACAATAAAATAAATTATAGATGATTATGTACATAAATGCTATGGTGGGGGCGGGGAGGTGGTGAAAATCAAAGTGCTTAAGGGTTGCAGAAGTAAGTGCTTAGGTGATGCAGAAGGGAGGGCAAATAGAGGAAGTGGAGGCTTAGTCAGAAAGGCCTCTTGGAGGAGATGTGATTTTTGTAGGGCTTCGAAGGCGGGGAGAGTGGTGGTCTGTCAGATATGAAGCGGGAAGGCGTTCCAGACGAGAAGGAAGATGTGGGCAAGGGGTCTGTGGTGAGAAAGACTAGATGGAGGTACAGTGAGTAGCAGGGTGTTAGAGGAGGGAAGTGTGTGGTTTGGGTTGTAGTAGGAGATTAGCAAGGTAAAGTCAGTTGGGGAAAGCTGATTAAGGGCCTTTAAACCAGTGGCAAGAAGTTTCTGCTTGATGTGAAGGAGATGGATGGGCAACCATTGGAGGTTTCTGAGGTGTGGGGGAGATGTGGACAGTACTTTTTTAAGGAACACGATTTGGACAGCAGAGTACAGTATGGACTGAAGAGAGTAGAGACGGAGGCAGAGAAGTCAGCGAGGGGCCTGATGCGGTAATCTAGGTGGGATATGATAAGGGCTTGTATCAGTGTGGCAGCAGTTTGTATGGAGAGGAAGGAAAAGATTCTAGAGATGTTGTGAAAGTAGAACTGAAAAGATTTCGTGACAGGCTGGATATGCACATTGAATGAGAGATGAGAAGAAGGAAAGAAGAAGAAGAAGGGAAGCTAGGTTATGGGCTAATGAGTCAGTGAAGATAGTGATGTTGTCTACAGTTATGGGTAAGTCTCGGGGAGGACAGAGTTTTGGGGGAAAGATGAGGAGTTCTGTTTTAAACTTGTTAAATATGGGAAGTTGGCAGATTATCTGAGAAGAGCTGTCCAGAAGACAAGAGGAAATACGAAGCTGCAGAGATGGGGAGTGGTCAGGGCCCTGAGCACAGCAAGGGCTCACTAAGTACCACTGATCCATTGGAGAGAGAGATTTGGGAACCAGGTGATTTTTACATTTTACAAATGAGGAAACTGAGGCCCAGAGAAGTTGTGACTTGTCCAAGGTCACACAGCTGACAAGTAGTGGAGCCAGGTTTAGAACACAGGTCGTCTGACTCTCAGGCCCATGCTCTCATGTCTTCACTACTGGCAGGAAGCTGACAGCAAATCTGATTTGAGTGACAGTATTCAGGCTCCTCCCCTTCTTAGTTCTGAGACCTCCTCCAAACTTGCTGGCCTGGTGAGGCCTCATTGTTCTTCCCATCCTGACCCTAAATTCTTCACGGGCAGAGAACTGCTAATTCTGTTGTGTTGTACTTTCCCAAGCACTTAGTACAGAGCTCTGCACATAGTAAGTACTCAATAAATATGATTGATTGATTGATAAAGCCTGCCCCCAGACAAGTGGAAGGGTGAGGAGCCTGAGCAGCAATGTCCCCTAGGGACATTCTATTTTTAACCACTCAATCTCCAATGGCTCCTTCCCCGCTGCCTTCAAACATGCCCACGTCTCCCCCATCCTAAAAAAACCCGCTCTCGACCCCACTTCCCCCTCCAGTTATCGCCCTGTCTCCCTACTACCCTTCCTTTCCAAAATCCTAGAACGAGTCGTCTACAATCGATGCTTAGAATTCCTTAACTCCCATTCTCTCCTAGACCCCCTCCAATCTGGCTTCCGTCCCCTCCACTCTACCGAGACTGCTCTCTCTAAGGTCACCCGTGACCTCCTTCTTGCCAAATCCAATGGCTCCTACTCCATTCTAATCCTCCTTGACCTCTCTGCTGCCTTTGACACTGTCGACCATCCCCTCCTCCTCCATACCTTATCTCACCTTGGCTTCACGGACTCTGTCCTCTCCTGGTTCTCCTCTTACCTCTCTGGCCGGTCATTCTCGGTCTCCTTCGCTGGAGCCTCTTCCCCCTCCCATCCTTTAACTGTTGGAGATCCTCAAGGGTCAGTTCTCGGCCCTCTTCTGTTCTCCATTTACACTCACTCCCTCGGTGAACTCATTCGCTCTCACGGCTTTGACTACCATCTCTACGCAGATGACAGGCAGATCTACATCTCCGCCCCTGTCCTCTCCCCCTCCCTTCAGGCTCGCATCACCTCCTGCCTCCGGGACGTCTCCACCTGGATGTCGGCCTGCCACCTAAAACTCAACATGAGCGAGACTGAGCTCCTCATCTTCCCTCCCAAACCCGGTCCTCTCCCAGACTTCTCTATCACCATGGATGGCACGACCATCCTTCCCGTCTCTCGGGCCCGCGATCTCGGTGTCATCCTTGACTTGTCTCGTTCACCCCACGCATCCTATCCGTTACCGAGACCTGCCGGTTTCACCTATACAATATCGCCAAGATCCGCCCTTTCCCCTCCACCCAAACAGCTACCTTACTGCTACAGGCTCTCGTTATATCCCGGCTAGACTACTGTGTCAGCCTTCTCTCTGACCTCCCTTCCTCCTCTCTCGCCCCGCTCCAGTCTATTCTTCACTCTGCCGCCCGGCTCATCTTCCTGCAGAAACGATCTGGGCATGTCACTCCCCTTCTTAAACAACTCCAGTGGTTGCCTATCAACCTCCGCTCCAAACAAAAACTCCTCACTCTAGGCTTCAAGGCTCTCCATCACCTTGCCCCTTCCTACCTCTCCTCCCTTCTCTCTTTCTACCACCCACCCCGCATGCTCCGCTCCTCTGCCGCCCACCTCCTCACCGTCCCTCGGTCTCACCTATCCCGCCGTCGACCCCCGGGCCACGTCCTCCCGCGGTCCTGGAACGCCCTCCCTCCTCACCTCCGCCAAACTGATTCTCTTCCCCTCTTCAAAACCCTACTTAAAACTCACCTTCTCCAAGAGGCCTTCCCAGACTGAGCTCCCTTCTCCCTCTACTCCCTCTACTACCCCCCCTTCACCTCTCCGCAGCTAAACCCTCTTTTCCCCCTTTCCCTCTGCTCCTCCACCTCTCCCTTCCCCTCCCCACAGCACTGTACTCGTCCGCTCAACTGTATATATTTCCATTACCCTATTTATTTTGTTAATGAATTGTACATCACCTTGATTCTATTTAGTTGCCATTGTTTTTACGAGATGTTCTTCCCCTCGACTCTATTTATTGCCATTGTTCTTGTCTGTCTCTAATCTCCCAGATTAGACTGTAAACCCGTCAAACGGCAGGGACTGTCTCTATCTGTTGCCGACCTGTTCATCCCAAGCGCTTAGTACAGTGCTCTGCACATAGTAAGCGCTCAATAAATACTATTGAATGAATGAATGAATGACCTGCATCCCATTTAGGAGACAGTCTAGACTGTAAGCTCCTTGTGGGCCTGGAAATTGTCTACCAACTCTCTTGTATTCTGCAAAGAGCTTACTTCAGTGCTCTGCACACAGTAAGCTCTCAATAAATACGACTGATTGATTGGCAACAACTTCTTCTGGAGGCAGCACCAGATGAGTCTAAAACCTTTAATTCCTATGGTGCTAAACTGTTCCAAGTACTACTATCAAATCCTCCAGATTTTTAATTCAATCAATCACATTTATTGAGTGCTTACTTAATTGGTTAAGATGCAAGGCATCACCAGAACCTGAAAGGAGAAGTAGACTACCTAAAGTATTTTTTAACCTGTAATGAAGTTGGCTCAATGGCCAACGAGCCAAAATATCTGATACTGTTTAGTGAAGTTCAGCCAGGACTCACCTACTTACCACCTCCTTCCAATCTCCTGAGATAAGCAAATTTTCAGGACTCACCTACTTACTACCTCCTTCCAATCTCCTGAGATAAGCAAATTTTAATCTATTGCTTTGTGTTCTGCAGAGAAGCACCATTCACTTTAGAGAACCCTGGGCAAAAAGGGGTGGTTTCCAAAGGTTTGGAAAGTAGCTGTGTCCAGGCTTCTTGAAATTTGGGTCTGTTTGGTTAATAGATGACAACAGCATAGTGAACAGTTCATTAATCCTGTAGAGCTGGCTGTGGAACAAGCTTGAACTGCCTTAGGCAGACATACTGTATGCACTGGCCTTTTCTTTAGATGAACAGGTGTATTTTTTTACTTTCATCAGAAAGTTCCTTTTCTGCTGACTCCTGTCTCTTCTAGATACTGTGCCTCTTTTTCACTGGGGCAACTGAGAAGTTGCCCTAAGTGGGCAAGTTCAAAAAAAGAGTGAGAAATTTTATCTGAGCAGGAAATGCAATTCTCTAGATGTAGCCTGACTATATAACCTAGCACAAGCAAACGTAGACCCAACACTTTTTCAAACCAATTAACCTTCACAAGCAGGAATGTAGGTCTTTTCTTCTTCTGTTACATCTGGTTCTCTGCCCAAAAACTCCACCAGAGGCTTCAAAGCATGGAGAGGGTGACCCATTTCAAAGTCGACATCTGGAAAACTTAAGAATTACTGTGCGGCCCTCAATCAATCACTCAATCATATTCATTGAGCACTTACCATTTGCAGAGCACTATACTAAGCACTTGGGAGAGTACAATACAGCAGAATTAGCGGACACGTTCCCTGCCCATTACGAGCTTACAGTCTAGAGGGGGAGATGACATTAGTATGAATGAGTAATTTATAATACATAATTTCAAGATAGTACATAAGTGCTGTGGGGATGGGTGTGGGGAGAATATCAAGTATCCAAAGGTCACAGATTAAGGTGCATAAACAAGGCAGAAGGGAGAGCGAGCCAGGGAAAAGAAGGCTTAGTTGGGGAAGGCCTCTTGGAGGAGATGTGACCTTAGTAATGCTTAGAAGTTGGAAAGAGTGGTGGTCTGGCACATATGGAGGGGGAGAGAGTTTCAGGCTAGGGAGATGATGTGCAAAAGGGGTCGGAGGTAAAATAGATGAGATTGGGGCACAGTGGTGCTGGCGCTAGAAGAGCGGGAGTGCGGGCTGGGTTGTAGTAGGAGATTAGTGAGGTGAGGTAGGGTGGGGTGAACTGCTTGAGTGCTTTAAAGTCATTGGTAAGGAGTAAGAGTAGGGAGACTCTTATAAATGCTAAGAGTCATCTTCAGCTTCTTCTCCAGAGCTTTTATTCTGGGACAATGTATCAGACCCAAGAATTGACCTCAGGTCATTTTAGTGTTTAGATCAACTTTGCAGTGAGCCACCGTGTGCAATCAAAGGCTACCAGAACATTTCTTTTCTGCTTAATCATCTCAGCACTCACTAACCCTAACTATCACAAGAGCAGTCATAGCTAGCTCCCACTTCACTGTCCCGATAAGTATTAAGATTTCAATTTCTCCTGTAGGAAAAACAAACTACTAACTTCGGGATTTTCTCCCATAGAACATTTATTGTTGGTAACCTGAATTCTTAGTCCTAGCTCTGCTACTTGCCTGCTATGTGGTCT
The DNA here is from genome assembly GCF_004115215.2 of Ornithorhynchus anatinus. Lineage (NCBI taxonomy): Eukaryota > Metazoa > Chordata > Mammalia > Monotremata > Ornithorhynchidae > Ornithorhynchus > Ornithorhynchus anatinus. The sequence continues at coordinate 59,470,857 of NC_041735.1, read as the reverse complement.
TGGGCAAGTCACTGCTCTGTACCTCAGCTTCCTCATCTGTAAAATGGGGATTCAATACCTCTCCTCTCTCCTACTTAGAATGTAAGCCCCGAGTGGGATGTGGACTTTGTTCAACCTTATTAACATATAATTATTCCAGCTCTTAGAATAGTGCTTGGCACATAGTAAATCTTTAACAAATACCACTATTATTATCATTATTATTATTCCCTCTGCCTCAAGTTTGTCATTTGTAAAATGAAAAAAAACTACCTGTAGTTTCTCCCTCTTAGACTGTGAGCTCTGGATGGAAAAGGGACTGTGCTTGATCTGATTATCCTATAGCTATCCCAACTGCTATCACAGTGCCATCACGATACTGTTACTCCAAGTACTACTATCAAACTAGCCAGATTGTAATTGGTTAAAATGAAAATCATCACCAGGATCTAAAGGGACAGGTGGACTACCTAATTTTTGTTTTTAACCTGCAATGAAGTTGGCTCAATGGCCAGCCAGCCAAAATATCTGATAGGGTAATGACATTCAAGCCAGGACTCACTAATAGGCCACTTCCAATTAGTAAACAAATATGATAAAAAACAAACAAAAACCCTATAGTTCTACTACTAATAATAATAATAATTATGGAATTTGTTAAGCGCTTACTAAGTGCCAGGCACTGTTCTAAGCATTAGGGTAGATACAAGGTGATCAGGTTCTTCCACGTGGGGCTCACCGTCTTAATCTTCATTTCACAGAGGAGGTAACTGAGGCACAGAGAAGTTAAGCGGCTTGCCCAAATCCACACAGAAGACAAGTGGCGGAGCTGGGATTAGAACCCACGTCCTCTGACTCCCAAGCCCATGCTCTTTCCACTAAGCTATGCTATTATGTTCTTATTGTATGCAGAGCACTGTACTAAGTGCTGGGACAGAATATACAGGTGGGAGAAGGACCTGGAAACAAACACGTCACGAATGATGAAATATTAAATACAACACAAATACACAGAATAAAAACAAAATTAGTAGGATGCTCTCTCTGGCTGAAGGAGCAGAATTTCTGACTTCTTGGGACTCAGAGTTCAGGACACCTCCAGAACCACCAGTCTTCCCTGGGTTTTGTGTAGGCCTCGTGCTGAGTGTGCCTGAGGGAGTAGACTTAATTAATGCAGTATTATTTTAATTTTTGTACTGGAGAGGAACAGGATGTCATAAATCTTCTAGATTGTAAGTTTGTCCTTTAGACTGTAAACTTGACCTCTAGTCTATTAGCTCCTTATGGCAGGGAATGTATCTGTTATATGGTTGTGTTATACTCTGCCAAGCTCTTAGTACAGTACTCTGCACACAGTAAGCACTCAATAAATACTACTGATTGTTATTAAGCAACAGAAAATTGGCAGTTCAGTGTACTGAAGAAACAGTTGGACTACATTAAACTTCAAAATGAAAAAAAGGAGATTGGTGCCAAAATTATTTTTTGTTTCTACTGCAAAGGTCAACAGGTAACACAGGAAGCACAAAAGTGATTTTGCAATGAACTGCAAATATTTCATGTGTTTAGAAATGAAAGTTGTAACCTAATCATTCTGGAATGGTCAGACACAGTTGTTATCCCACATAGGGTTCATGGTCTAAAGATTTACAAAGAAAGGTAGTAAATTTTCTCTTTTCATTACTAGCATTGAAAAATGAAAAAAAGTATCCTCCCTAAAATCCTGCAAGTTGTTTTTAGCTAATTAAGATATTAATTAGTAAAAGTGCAGTTCTCTTAAAAGATGAAGGTGGGGCTGCTTCTCGCCAGCAGTGCCAGCAATATTCTGCCACACACATCAGAACCAATTTGGGTTATTCTTCCCTGTTCGACTCCACCCACTCGCTCTCCTGGGAGGCACTTTATGGTTGTGTCGTAGAGGAGGGAAGAAGGGACTGCTGTACTAAGGGGCACTTTGTCCCCACCACCCCGCCGAAAGATCTATACCTTCTTTTCCCAAGCCAGACCTTCACAGAGCATTTTTGCCCTGTGACCAAAGTGGAAATGTGCCTCCGTCTCCTGCTTAACCACCATGTTTAAGACTATGTCGACCTCCTATCTGGGTTCTGTATCTCGATAATCTGTATCGAGGGGGTTCTGTATCTTGGTTCTGTCTTTGATTTCCTCCAGTGGTCTCACCTCCCTCCATCCCTCACCCCTCATATGCTTAGAAAAGAACAAGGATAAAATGAGTAGAATGGTCCACATAAATACCACAATTATTAAGTTAGGAGGTATGTAGCAGAGCAGGATTTCTAGAAAAATCCATCGAGTTTTGACTTTGTGAAATATCAGGGCAGCTGAAGTTGCAGGTTGGTCCCTGCTGAGCCAAACCAGAATCCATGGGAGAAACCAAACTCTGTGGGAGACCAGGAGGACCAATGTACAGTCTTTCCCTTCCCCTTGTGCCCGTGCTTCCCTGTGAACTTGATGGTTGATCCATCCACCCAGAGGAAGGATTATAATGACCTGTTATTGTTCTTCGGGAGGTGGTGTGGCCAATAAAAACATAGGCTATGAAATCATTGCCAATGATTCTACTGAGATGGAATGTGGGGTATTGAGGCTGGGGCTATCCTGTCAACACCAAGTCACAAGTTCAGGCAGTTATCCAGATAATCTGGTGAATGCAACAACCACTACAGAAAAAGAAAACACCTGGGGTCTCAATTATCCAGTTTGGCTATCAACCCAAAGGAGTCCTGATTTTTATGCATCCATTTCTCTCATAACACAGGTGTATTAAAATGAGCATCAGTCAGTCATTTGTATTTATTGAGAGCTTACTGTGTGCAGAGCACTATACTAAGTGCTTGGGAGAATACAATATAACAAAATAATGGACAAATTCCCACTCGATTCAAACTCCTACTGAGGAAAACTGACATTGTAATATGTGATGTCATGATCCTACAGTGGGCTGATTCTATCAGGCTCCCACTGTCAGATGAACATTCCCTAATTCCCTGTCAACATTGTAGCCCACACACACAGGGAAAACACGGGGATGCAGCATGGCCTAGTGGATGGGGCACAGGCCTGGGAGTTAGAAGGAACTGGGTTCTAATCCCGGTTCCACCACTTGTCTGCTGTGTGACCTTGTGCTAGTCACTTAACTTCTCTATATCTCAGATACCCTGTCTGTAAAATGGGGATTAAGACTGTGATCCCCATGTGGGACAGGGACTGTGTCCGACCTGATTAACTTGTATCTACGGCAGTGCTTAGAACAGTGCTTGACAGATAGTAAGTGCTTAACAAATACTATTGTTATTATTATGAGTTATGGCAGAATTGTGTGCATTTAAATAGGCCCATTTTAAGTGAAGGGGATTTTTAAGTCCAAGTTTTTTTTAAATTTCTGTATTTCAAATTGTAAGCCAGTAGTAGGCCCTCCCTGTCAGGGTCTCCATCATGCTAGCTCCCTCATCCAGTTTCATCAGATCTCCATCAGAGAGGACCTTATGTGGTGGTAGCCAGTGTGATCCAAGGAGTTGTAATGCCTCCTTTTCCAAACCAGGAACAGCTGCTCAGCCTGAGAGAAACTTGCAAATTAAGAAATCAATACAGTATTTATTGAGTACTTACTCTGCACGGAGTACTTTGTTAAGCACCTGGGAGAGTACAATAGAATTAGTAGATGTGATATCTGCTCTCAAGGAGCCTACAATATTGGGGGTGGGAGACAGAAATTAAAATAAATAACAAGTAATAGGAGGCAATAGAGTTTCAAGATTTAAAGATATCCTACTCCCTCTCCCTTCTGTGACACCCACGCACTTGGGACTGTATCCTTTAAGCACTTGATATTCACCCCACCATCAGCCCCGAAGAACATATGCACATATCTGTAAATGAGTTTAATGACTGATTTGCCCTCTCGACTATAAGCACTTTTTTATGGCATTTAAGTGCTTACTATACACCTTACTATATACTACATACTTATTATCTACTGTATATACATATTACTATATACAGGTACTGTACTAAGCACTGGGGTAGACACAAGATAATCAGGTTGGTCACAGTCTATGTCCAATGTGGGGCTCACAGTATTAATCCGCATTTTACGGATGAGGTAACTGAGACAGAGAGAAGTTAAGTGAATTGCTCAAAGTCACAGAGCTGACAAGGGGTGGAACCAGGATTAGAATCCAGCTCCTCCTGACTTCCAGTCTTGTGATCTATCCACTAGGCGATTGTTGCTTCTCTGAGGAAGATTTATGAGCGGGAATTTGTTTACCAACTCTGTTGTATTGTGCCCTCCCAAGCACTTAGTACAGTGTTTTCTGCTCCCAGTAAGCACTTAAAAAAATACTATTGATTAATTGATAAGTGCTACAGGTGGGGGGAAGGTGCAGTGCCTAAGAAATGCTGTTAGCAGTTCTAATTAAACATGTGCCAAACAGTACATTGAAAGGCAGCACATTTACGTGGGTTAAGCTAACAAATCTAATGGCATAGAATATCACAACTCTTTCCATTTTTTCTAATCATTTCTCTAATATTAAATTAGAAAGAATCTTATCAGTTCACATGGAAAAGTGGACTTTTAGGTGGTATGTACATAGGCAGAGAGCCAAGAGGAATTGAGCAAATATCTGAATAATTCAATCAAAGTAGACAGCTAATGTGAATAATTCATTTCCCTCATTAGCAAGTTTCTTTATTTCTGAATTATCCACACAATTCTCTCAATGATCAATTCCATTTTGCTTATAAAGACACAGCCCCTCTTCCAAATTTCCACTTTCCCATTTGCACCCCCAAAGTCTTTTATGATGTGAACACCTACTCTCATCATCATCTTCAATTAACATTCATTGAATTAACAGAGGTCTTTAGCTGTGTACCGTAATGAATTCTCGTGTCTGTACACAATGAATTATCAACAAATGTATTTGCATGCCCTATTGAGTAAACGTTGGATTATTTTTTCTGCATAAATAAATGGCATTTCTCTGGTTAAATGTAGAAACATGGACATATGAACATTTGTGCAAATAATTTGATTCATTTTCATAAAATGTTGGTTTTAAGTTAAGGGCGTTTAGCATATGTATGATCTTTTTATATTAGGCGTTTTGCTCATTTTCTTTCATTTCTACTGGTAATGAGGGTATTTTACGGGTGCAGCTCACTGCAACTGCTCCTCCAGAATTTTATGTGAATATAAAATAATAGGTTACAGTATGGTTTGCATCAAGATACAAGTGTTTATAGCTCATATATTTAAAGGCAACATAAATATGGCCTGATCTGCTGAAACCATATCAAATAAGGCAAAGGTTAAAAAGAACTAAAAAAAACTAATAAAAATCATGAAATTCAAAACTGAGAATGAAATTCAGTATTTCTGTGATTGGTCTTCCGTTATACTTTATATGTGCACAGAAAAATGAAATGGAAAACCCAGTGATCCTTAAGAATGAATAAACAAACACTTTTATGATTGTTCAGTTTTGCCTCAAAAGATAAAAAGGCCAAAATGACAGGGGTTAACTCCTATTTTTGAGTAAAAATACAAAAAAGAGAGGGATTTTTGTTGGCAGGGTAGAAATGTGGAATAAGGGTCAAGAGTGACAAGTGGGCTTGAAGAGCAGATGGGTCAGAAGGACTTTTCAACTCCACTGGCAACTCTTTTCCATTCTAATAACAATGATTTATTAAGTATTCACTATTCACCAAGTGCTGGGTTAGAAGAAAATCAGATTGGACCCGATCCCTGTCCCCTGAAGTGCTCACAAGCTAAGGAGGGGCAAAAGCAGATGTCCTTATTTTAAAGAGGAAGAAACTGAAAGCCATCTAAGTTCAGTGTCTTCCCAAGTTCCCACAGCAGGCCAGAGTAGGTCTAGAAGATTCCTGGTCCCATATTTTTGCAATCAGGCTGCTCTGATTGCAGACTCTGTCAGAATCTTGTCAGAGAACTGGGATGATTGGCACCGGGAGCTCAGCCCAAAAATCTGTGCCTTTTTTGTTCATTCATTTGATCATATTTGTTGAGCGCTTACTGTGTGCAGAGCACTGTACTAAGCACTTGGAAAGTACAATTCTGCAACAAAGAGAGACAATCCCTGCCCACAATGGGCTCACAATCTTAATTTAATCCCTTTTTTACAGATGAGGGAACCGAGGCACAGAAAAGTTAAGTGACTTGTCCAGGATCACACAGGAGATAAGTGGCGGAGCCGGGATTAGAACCCATGACCTTCTGACTCCTAGATCCCTGCTCTATCCACTAGGCCATGCTCCTTCTCAAATATATTTTAAATATATTGTACTCTCTCAAGCACTTAGTACAGGGCTCTGCACAGAGAGGGTACTTAATCATAAGCATCATCATCAGTGGTAACTATTGAGCCCTTACTATGTGCATTGTACTAAATGCTTGGAAGAATACAGTACAACAAAATTGGCAGATATGTTCCCCGTTCATAAAGTGCTTACTGATGAATTAACCCTCTTGGTTAGAAGTGGCTATTAATTGACTAATTGTATTGTTGTTAAATTGTCTCCCCCTTTTGAAATTAACAGTCAGCCATTCGTATTTATTCAGCTCTTACTGTGTGCAGAGCACTGTACTAAGCACTTGGTAGAGTACAATAGAACAGAGTTGGTAGATGCGTTCCCTGCCCTCAACAAGCTTGTTTGCTTGTGGTTGGATGGGAGAGCACCAGACAATCAAAACTAGGACTGCGGTTGCCAAGGCAATTGCTGGTGCTCTCATGAAGCAGAGACTGCAGTTGGGACACATTTTCTGAGGAAGAAATAAAGAGACTAATCAACTGTGATGGGTGGCCTGGCCTGGTGAGAGAGGGTAGGAGATGGGAGGACTTCAACTTTATTAAGAAGATTACTTGTGAAATACCATTTGTACCGCCCTCCCTGGGGCAGGAGGTAAATCTCTTCAGGCCAATCTAATTGACCAGTGCCAACTGGAAGGAGTAGGGAGTAAAGTCCCAGAAGGAAGATGATAATAATAATAATATAGTAATTAGGGTATTTGTTAAGTGCTTACTTGCGCTGTGTGCCAAGCACTGTTCTAAGCGCTGAAATAGATAGAAGGTAATCAGGTTGGGGCTCACAGTCTTAATCCCCATTTTGTAGATGAGGTAACTGAGGCACAGAGAAATTAAGTGATTTGCCCAAGGTCACATAGCAGACAAGTGGCAGAGCCGGGATTAGAACCCACGTCCTCTGACTGCCAAGCCCGTGCTCTTGCCACTAAGGCCATGCATCTCCAGTCCATCAGAGGGCACCAAATTATTTGAACAAATAATAAATGTGATGTCCAGTAGTCATGTGAGTTGAAAGTATCCTAGCTACTAGAGCCATCAAGCCCATTAGATTGTAAGCTCCTGGAGGGCAGGTATCAAGTCTACCAATTGTATTGTTCTCTCCCTAACACTTAGTACAGTGTTCTGCCCACAGTAAGCATTCAGTAAATTCCCCTGATTGCTCGATTGATTAAAGCCGAGAGCTGGGTTACAACACAGAGGAGCTCATATGTTTACTCTATGGGCCGGGTTTTATTCTGGATTTGTGTGCATTCTGGGTTGTGAATAATTATCCTCTTTTACTGTATCAGAATTAGGAGTTGCTTATTAAGATCTTTAAAGCCCCTTAAATATAAAATGTACCTGAGGAAGTTATTTCCTTTGATGACATATTCAGTGATTTGTTCTGAACCACATCTGTGACAGATTTATACTCTGTATTGTATATTTATCCTTCTCCCAGCCCCCTCTATTTGTGAATCTGTATTGTCTGTCTCCCACAAGCTCCATGAGGGCAGGAAGTTTCTGGAGTGATTTCCTAAGCCTTTGGTATAGTGCACTGCACTCGACAGGCAATAAATACCACTGATTATTTCTCCTCCTATCAAAGTGTGTATTAACTATGTGACAGGATCAAATGATGTGGTTGGAAAATGCTTTTTAAAGTGATAAGTGAGAATTACTCATCAAAATCATTCTTCACGTTAAATATCAGTTTCTCATGTTTTGGTGATATAAACACAATGTCCACTCCCCCATTTTTTTCTCTATGCCCCACATATAAATATCCTCTTAATTATGGGAAAGTCCTTGCTGCAAAGAAAATATGAGTCACCCAGTAAAAAACAAAATTGCAGATAAGTTATTTTCTTTCAAATGCTCAACTTTCAAATATTTTAGCTATGACTTAGCAGGATAAAATATCCCCCTTTTAATAAGCATTTGGGGACTTGTCTCCCTTTTCTAAGCATGGGAAAAAATGTTTCTCCCCTCTTCCTCCAGTATGAGCATAATTTGGGAGAATCAATCCCCTCAGCTGAAGAGTTAGACAAGCAGGGTGAATCCATGGCTTGGAGGACCTGTCCTGCAGAATCATAGCAGCCGACTAAAGGTAGGAGCCAAAACTAAAGTACTTGCTTATTTTTCAGTTTTAACTGTATCCTTGATGTAACCTCCACCTCCCCTCCCCATCGAAGATCGACTGCTTACTTGTCCCACTTCTCAAGGACTGTCCTGGAATTTTCTCCCAGTCTCTTGAGAAATTTGGCTCCTTTTTCCATTTATGTAAATCTGAGTTCAATCAAAGGCCTTGCTTGGGCTGCAGCCCCCAGTCAGAGAATTTGTTTGAACGGCCATAGCCACCACCTGCCCTCTTCCTCAACTTGTGATCCCCACCTTCCAGGACTGCATATTCAGTGGGTTGGATTGGAATGGGATGTCGGGGAGAGCCGGCTGAAGAAGAGGTGGGTAGTTCCCCCTCCTCTTCTGCCTCAGACCTTTTCTTTCTCCCCTCTATACCTCATCCTGCACCACCATCTACTCCTCCTGGGTCTCACTCCGATTATACCACCCTATCCCCTGGAGGGTGAGAACTTCAACCCCAGAATTGGTCGAGACGTGGCTAGGGTCACAGCAGTGTTGTTGGCCACTCAAGAAAGTCCTTGATGGAAAAATAATCAGTTACAAGAAGAGATAGAGAATGATGGGGTGGGGTTAGTAGACTGAGGAGATGGGGGCAAGGCCTCGTTGTGGGGAGGGAAGACAGGAAAATCAGGAGAACCAAAGTGGGCTGGAAGAGGCGGGGGCTGGCACAGGAGGGGACAGGGTCACTTCCCTGGTAAATTCTCTAAGACAGAATTGGCATTCACTTGGGGAGGAAGTGATTTTCATCACCTGACATGGATCGCTTGATTCTAGTCCATTACCTTTTGACTTTTCCCCAACCTGAGTCCTAGAGTTAAGAATTTTGCAGTCTAAAATTCTGGGCCCAGCGGAGTGAGTTACTAGTTAAAAATTTCATTGAACATGTGTATGACCCGATGTAAAAAGAGGTAATTAAGGGGAGGGTGGGTGAGCTGCTGGTAGGTTATGAGAAACATAGCCCCAAAGAGGAACTTTTTAGAGACTTGGATGATTTCAGTAAAAAGGAACCAAAACTGGTACAGGTAGAATGAAAGGATAATGAGCAATCATGGTTGCAAGTTTCCATTTTCCCCATTAAATATGTATTCTTAATCTAAGCATGGGAACAGAAGAGTTTATAAACAAGGACACAATAGGGAGGACATTTATTGATAGCATCATCATTTCTTGCTTAGTTTTCACAAGGAAATTATAAAATAGTACTGGAAATTATTGTTAGTCACACTTCAGATTTTTTTTGAGCCAAGAAGAAAATTTTCCTTCCATTAATGCTTAATCTTATCAGTTTCTTTTGACTTTACTTATTTTAAAAGTAAAATTCATTTCGGATTCAAAAATAAGATGACACCTTGAAACCATAAACCAGTAGATAATTTTTCTGGGATGATGGACTGTAAACTAACTGTGGACTGGAAGATCACTAGGGGCAGGGAATGTGTCTACCAACTCTGTTATACTGAACTTTCCCACGCACTTAGTAGAGTGTCTGCATGCAGTAAGAGCTCAATAAATGAGGTTGGTTGAATGTTATATAATTATCTTTCATCTTTGAAGAAGACACCACTGCGACATTACTGATTTATATGAAACACATTTAATCCATTTTAGATATTCATTACATTTTGGAATTATAAGACTAAGCCAGATCAGCCTAGCAGAAGGTACATAGAGCTTAGAAGAGTGCTTGTCACATAGTAAGCACTTAAATACCATCATCATAGAATAAAAAAGTTTAATTGTGAACACCCATTTGGGAAATCCTAAATTTCTGGCAAAGTAAAACAAATTATCCATTTGGATTAGTCTTGCCTCTTCACAGTTAGGTTGCTCACTGCAGATTGAAACTTTCACAAATTTATTTGCTAAATTCCCAGTAGATTAGGAATTGGGAATTTAAATTTGGGGTTAAAGTCTGTTTATCGCTTGATTTATCATCTTGGATATTTCACTTCAACTTCTCTATGCCTCAATTTGTTTGCTGTCCAAGAATAGACAGTAAAATTCACCTATCTCGTGGGTTTGCTCTAAGCATCTATTAAGATGACTGTACTTAGCATATGAGTGCTATACAAATGTTAGTTTTGTACTTTTCCTCATTAACTATCCATTATGGTTAATTATATACTCTCATAAATGTATAATAGATGAAATTAAGATGGAGAAAGAATCACATTCTGTGCCAAGGATTTAAAGGTCTTGGTCCAGCAAAACAAATGTTTCTAATTATAAATGTCATCGGACATTTTTATGAAGCAAAATAAAAAGCCTAAAGTTGGTCAAGGAATATGGAGAATGCACTTGGACACACTTCATGGATTATGGATACAATATAATCGACTATTGCAACTAGAACCCAAGGGATCTGAATTTAAGTTTCAGCCAGTCCAGTTGTTTGTTGTTGTCTTATGCTGTTGAAACTTTTTCATCCCCAAATTTCAGGTGATGGTGGAGCTAAGATTCTAGCCTTAACGGCAGCCACGATGACTTCCTCTTCCACATTTGGACATCTGGGATTTCTCAGCTTCACCGGAAAGCGGTACTGAATTGGGGCAAGGTTGAAAGGCCAAGATTTTAGGCAGCCTCTGCTGTCACTCTTCCTCCGCTCCATTCTGTACTGCTTTTGGATGAAGCAGAGAAGATGACTTCAGGATTGTGCGTAGGTAGGTACAAGGGAGTGGCTGAACTAGGCTTTCTCCACCTGTCGAAAGCAGCATGTGGGCAGGAGAGATAGGGATTCTTAAATCCACCAAGATCTCTGCACTTTATATCTGACCCCACCGATGTTACCTCATGATGGAGATTCCTGCTGAAGTGTGTGAGGGGCTAGAGAGGCAGGGTGGGGAGGGGATTGAATGCCCTTCCACAAGTGGATATTCATTCATTCATTCAATAGTATTTATTGAGCGCTTACTATGTGCAGAGCACTGTACTAAGCGCTTGGAATGCACAATTCGGCCACAGATAGAGACAATCCCTGCCCAATGACGGGCTCACAGTCTAATCGGGGGATAATTGGTTTTCAGGCTCTGGGTTACATCAGAAATCAGTGGATGACATAACTCTGGATTTCATGCATTGTTGTTGTTGTTCAAAACTGAGGGTAAATATATGGAATTTATAAATTCCTAGAATATAGACTTAGATCTACATAAAGAGTTATTTATAAAGTAATACTAGGGCATTTGAATCCTAGAGAGAAGCCACTCAGAAAAGGAAGTGCTCAATGACAAAATAGTAAAAGTCACTAAGAAAATATACTCATAGTTTTCTTTTCATTCATCTTCTTACTCTGTTATAGCCTCATCGGGTCTGCAACAATAAAAACATGAAATCATAGGAACAAAAAACAAATACAAACTGGATACTTATGAAAACAGATTGCTTATGGACAATTAACTGATTAACTAGGGCTACGGGACAAAGCATGCATTTAAAATACCATTTTCCTATAGAAAACTCACAGGTCAAACCTGATGTTAGCACCAAAATGATGTTAGCAAAAAAAAAAAGTGCTATGCTGATTAGGTCAATTTTTTGAAACCATGTTCTACTAATTCTAACTCTGAGTTCTGCCCCAGCCCTTACAAAATTGAGTCTACCCCTCACTGAACTGGTCTCACCATCCACCACTGTTTCCTGATCACTTCCTTCCTTTGCATACCCATAAATGTTTTTTTTTAATTCAAGCTCTTGCACTTTCTATAAGTAGGTTCATGCACAAAGTGTGCTTGTTTTCCCCGATTAGACTAAAGTCTCCATGAGAGCGGAGACCTTGATTACTTTTTCTGAAGTTTCCATTAGCCCCTTGAACAGGGGTTACCTAAAGTAAGGAGAAAATGCTGTTGAAGATGATGATAAAAATAGTTAGAAGCCAGGAGATGCTAATATGCCAGGCAGCAGATGATGATTGGAAAGATGCCATTTAACCAGGAAGTACACACAAAAGTGCAATCTCATGGAAACATAAGCAATCTGCACAACTTTAGCCTAACACTTTCTAGCTTTTTGGGGGTGATTTCTCACACACACACACACACACACACACATATGAGATTCCCCTTGCCAAAGAGTCAGGCATCATTGTCTGTGAGATTTTTGCAATCTATTGTTAGCTGTGCCTTGTGCTGACATGGCTATTGCATAATAAGTGAACTGTGCTACTTCAGAGTGTGCACTTTTAAAGGGTCAGAATTATGACACCTACTTTGTGTGGCAACTAAATATGCTGTTAGCACTTTTGAGTGAAAATTAAAATACAGGAGTACTACTTTTAACTGAAGTAACAATGTCAGAGATAGCACAGGTGAGAGTGCTATTATTCTAAAGCTGGTCGAAACTTGGGCAAATCATTGAATTTTTCCCATAAGTCCTTCATCAGTAAGTTGACAACACCTACCATAGTAAGTCTTTGACCTCTCTCAAATACAGTAGATCAAAACCCCACAAATATTCAAAATTCTGAATCCAGTATAACTGCAGTATATGCTTTATGCTTTGCCTCCTGTGCAATATAGAAATGCTTATCCAACATTTTGAATAGGACTTTGTATGTACAGATTGCAAAAATGACATCAAAATCTGTACTGGATGCTCAAAATACATTCAAGGCTACTGTGTGCTGTGCTCAGACCCCAATCTTTTACTTTATGATGAAAAATCTGAAAAAGATCCAGAATTTACCCATTAATTTATCCTCAGGAGTGGAGATTTGGGCTTTCTGAAATGATTGGAAAACTGCCTTGTTTCTCCAGAGCTACAACCTATTTTAAAAATTTAAAGAGGCCTAAATTATAATAATTGTGGTATTTGTTAAGCACTTAGATTCCAGGCACTGTAAGCGCTGGGGTGGATTCGAGCCATTCACGTTGGACACAGTCCCTGTCCGACACGGGGCTCATAGTCGTAATCCCCATTTTCCAGATGAGGTAGCTGAGGCACAGAGCAGTTGGGTGACTTGCCCAAGGTCACCTAGCAGGCAGGTGATGGGGTTAGGATTGGAAACTAGGTCCTCTGACTGCCAGGCCATTGCTCTATCCCCTAGGTTACACTGCTGCTTATTCCTGTTGACATATATTTGCTTTATGGCTACAATTTTATATTTCTACAATTTAAATCACCCTCTCAGGATCGTACCTGGAGAGTTTCCAGTACTCTACCAGTCTCAACTATGGGAGGGAGAGTCAAATAGAGGCATACCCATTTCATTCCTAGCTTGGCCTAGATGGCAATCTGCCACGCCATGGGAGAGAGTCGAGGACGGAGACTCAAGTTTACTCTGCCGAAGGAAGCAATGGTAAACCACTTCTGTATTTTTATCAAGAAAACTCTATGGATCCACTCCCAGAACAACTGTAGGTGGAGGTGGGGCCTTCTGGGAGGGATGTGTCCACAGTGTCGCTAGATGTCAGAGATGATTCGACAGCTAAGACAAGACCAGACAATTTAAATATCCTAGGATGTGTCCCGATGGCATGGCTTAGGATGAAAACTGAAAGCTAAGTAAAAATCAAGTGACTTTGACGTGAATCTTTGGTGCAGCCTCAGGCTCCATCAAACAATGGCATGTATTGAGTGTTTACTCTATGCTGAGGAAAGCCCCAGAAATTAAAATAGGAGACTTGCTAAACAACTCCTTGGAGCTCCTGATACCAGGTTGGCTTCTGAACCCAAATCAGGGTAGTTTATCAAGGGATGATGTGAACTTTTAATAATAGTAACTGTGGTATTGGTTAAGCCCACAAAACGTGCCGAACGCTGGCTTAAATATAGTTGATCTGATTGAACACAGTTCCTGTCCCGAGACGGGCTCGCAGTCTGAGCGGAAGAGAGAACAGATAATTAATCCCCATTTTACAGAAGAGCAAACGGAGGCAAGGGGAAGCGAGGTGATTTAGCCGAGGTCTTCCAGCAGCCAAGTGAGTCAGGCTTAGAACCCAGGTCTGATTCTTGGGCCTGTATTTAAGTTGATGATAATGTGATGATGATGATGATGATGATGATGATGATGAGAAGCAGCATGGCTCAGTGGAAAGAGCCCGGGCTTGGGAGCCAGAGGTCATGGGTTCTAATCCTGCCTCCGCCACTTGTCAGCTGTGTGACTTTGGGCAAGTCACTTAACTTCTCTGGGCCTCAGTTCTCTCATCTGTGAAATGGGGATTAAGACTGTGAACTCCATGTGGGACAATATGACTACCTTGTATCCCCCCAGCGGTTAGAACAGTGCTTGGCACATAGTAAGGGCTTAACAAATCCCATCATCATTAAGAATGGCATGAGGCATTGGAATGGCCAACGGGTCTGACGGATATGCTGGAGGTATTCCTGGCAATCGAAGCCCCTCATGTTCTTCTCAAGGACTTGATTTTCCTCCGTTCATTCACCCCGACAGCATTTATGTGCAGATCCGTAATTTATTTATTTGTATTGATGTGTCTCCCCCTCTAGACTGTAAGCTCGCTGTGGGAAGGGAGCGCATATTTACTGTCACATTGCACTCTCCCAAGCACTTAGTACCGTGCGCTGCACACAGTTAAGCGCTCAATAAATACCACTGCTCGAGGTGGTGTGGACAAACTTATGAGAAGCAGCATGGCTCAGTGGGAAGAGCATGGGCTGAGTCAAAGGTCATGGGTTCTAATCCCAGGTCCGCTACCTGTCAGCTGTGTGACTTTGGGCAAGTCACTTCACTCCTCTGGGCCTCAGTGACCTTATCTGGAAAATGGGGATGAAGATTGTGAGCCCCACGAGGGACAACCTGATTACCCTGTATCTTCCCCAGCGCTTAGAAAAGCACTTGGCACATAGTGAGCGCTTAAATACCAGCATTATTATTATTATTAATGGGGTAGAGGCACCATGTTGGTCAGTGACACTAGCCCCGTTGTGGTCCGCCGGTCTGAGATGCCACCACTTCCCCTCAAAACCCCCTGCCTAAGCCTCTCTTCTTCCTGAAGCCACTTATGAGGCTTCTTGAACATGAGGGACTTCTT
Organism: Ornithorhynchus anatinus; assembly: GCF_004115215.2. NCBI lineage: Eukaryota > Metazoa > Chordata > Mammalia > Monotremata > Ornithorhynchidae > Ornithorhynchus > Ornithorhynchus anatinus. The sequence continues at coordinate 59,455,427 of NC_041735.1, read as the reverse complement.
AGCGTGGCTCAGTGGAAAGAGCCCGGGCTTGGGAGTCAGAGGTCATGGGTTCGAATCCCAGCTCTGCCACTTGTCAGCTGAGTGTAGGCAAGTCACTTCACTTCTCGGTGCCTCAGTTACCTCATCTGGAAATTGGGGATTAAGACTGTGAGCCTCAGGTGGGACAACCCGATGACCCTGTATCTCCCCCAGCACTTAGAACCGTGCTCTGGACATAGTAAGCGCTTAACAAATACCAACATTATTATTCTTACTCTCTCAAGTGCTTAGGACAATGCTTGGCAAACAGTAAGCACTCAAAAAATTGGATCAATTGATTGAATGTGGCTTGGCGGTCTTCTTTTGAGGAGACCCTTTCTCCTCCTTCGGGTGAGCCAGCCCTGCTCCCTCACATGAGGAGGAGGAGGCGACATGGGCCCGCTTTTCCCCCCCTTCCCCTCTGCTCCTCTCCCTTCCGCTCAGCACTGTGCTCCTCCACTCATTGGTATATATTTTTATTACCCTATTTATTTTGTTAATGAGACGTACATCCCCTAGATTCTATCTGTTGTTTAATGAGATGTCCCTCCCCTTGATTCTATTTATTGCTATTGTTTTAATGAGATGTACATCCCCTTGATTCTATTTATTGCTATTGTTTTAATGAGATGTACATCCCCTTGATTCTATTTATTGCTATTGTTTTTGTCCATCTGTCTCCCCCCGATTAGACTGTAAGCCCATCAGTGGGCAGGGACTGTCTCTATCTGTTGCCGATTTGTACATTCCAAGTGCTTAGTACAGTGCTCTGCACATAGTAAGCGTTCAATAAATACTATTGAATGAATAGACTGTAAGCCCATCAATGGGCAGGAACCGTCTCTGTCTGGTACCGATTTGTCCATTCCAAGCGCTTAGTACAGTTCTCTGCACATAGTAAGCGCTCAATAAGTATTATTGAATGATTAGACTGTAAGCCCGTCGAAGGGCAGGGACTGTCTCTACCTGTTACCGATTTGTCCATTCCAAGCGCTTAGTACAGTGGTCTGCACATAGTAAGCGCTCAATAAATACTAGTGAAGGATTAGACTGTAAACCCCTCGAAGGGCAGGGACTGTCTCTATCTGTTCCCAATTTGTCCATTCCAAGCGCTTAGTACAGTGGTCTGCACATAGTAAGCGCTCAATAAATATTATTGAAGGATTAGACTGTAAGCCCGTCGAAGGGCAGGGACTGTCTCTATCTGTTCCCAATTTGTCCATTCCAAGCGCTTAGTACAGTGGTCTGCACATAGTAAGCGCTCAATAAATACTACTGAAGGATTAGACTGTAAGCCCGTCGAAGGGCAGGGACTGTCTCTATCTGTTCCCAATTTGTCCATTCCAAGCGCTTAGTACAGTGCTCTGCACATAGTAAGCGCTCAATAAATACTACTGAAGGATTAGACTGTAAGCCCGTCGAAGGGCAGGGGCTGGGCTGTCTCTATCTGTTCCCAATTTGTCCATTCCAAGCGCTTAGTACAGTGCTCTGCACAGAGTAAGCGCTCAATAAATACGAATGAATGAATGAATGAATGAATGAATGAATGAATGAATGAATGAATGAATGGGCGGGCCCCCGCGAGGGATAGGCCCAGCCCAACACCGCCCACCCCGCGCGCGCGCCCTCCCCGGCCCCAGGCGCCCAGCGCGCATGCGCACGCGCGCGCGGGCGGGATTGGGAGAGCGGGGGGAGGGAGGAGGAGGGGCCCAGCAGAAAGGCTTCAACGGCCGAGCGCCCCCCTCTTACGTCATCGGCGCCTCGACCAATGGGAGCCCAGCGAGGACAAAAAGGCGCCCAGGGCGGGAGGCGCCTGAGGGGAAGCATGGCGGCGGCGCCGCCTCCAACCCGCCCCCGCTCCCGCCCCCGCTCTGAGGCCCAAAGCCCTTACAAGGGTCCTTGGGAGGCTGGGGCCACATATCCTGAGGCAAAATGCACTCATTCAGTTGCGCTTATAGTCATGGTGGGATTTGTTAAGCGCTTACTTATGTGCAGAGCCCTGTTCATTCATTCCTTCATTCATTCGTATTTATTGAGCGCTTACTAGGCGCAGAGCCCTGTTCATTCATTCATTCATTCATTCATATTTTTTGAGCGCTTACTAGGTGCAGAGCCCTGTTCATTCATTCATATTTATTGAGCGCTTACTAGCTGCGGAGCACTGTTCATTCATTCATTCATTCGTATTTATTGAGCGCTTACTAGGTGCAGAGCCCTGTTCATTCATATTTATTGAGCGCTTACTAGGTGCGGAGCCCTGTTCATTCATTCATTCATATTTATTGAGTGCTTACTCTGTGCAGAGCACTGTTGATTCATTCATTCATATTTATTGAGTGCTTACTCTGTGCAGAGCACTGTTGATTCATTCATATTTATTGAGCGCTTACTCTGTGCAGAGCACTGTTCATTCATATTTATTGAGCGCTTACTAGGTGCAGAGTACTGTTCATTCATTCATTCATTCGTATTTATTGAATGCTTACTATGTGCAGAGCACTATTCATTCATTAGTATTTATTGAACGCTTATTATGTGCAGAACACTGTTCATTCATTCATTAATATTTATTGAGTGCTTACTATGCGCCGGCCACTGTTCCTTCCTTCCTTCCTTCCTTCCTTCCTTCCTTCCTTCCTTCCTTCCTTCCTTCCTTCCTTCCTTCCTTCCTTCCTTCCTTCCTTCCTTCCTTCCTTCCTTCCTTCCTTTTATTGAGCGCTTACTATGTGCAGAGCACTGTTCATTCATTCATTAGCATTTATTGAGCACTTACTATGTGCAGAGCACTGTTCATTCATTCATCCATTCATTAGTATTTATTGAACACTTACTATGTGCAGAACACTGTTCATTCATTCATTAGTATTTATTGAGCACTTACTATGTGCAGAGCACTGTTCATTCATTCATTCATTTGCATTTATTGAGTGCTTACTATGTGCAGAGCACTGTTCATTCATATTTATTGAGCACTTACTATGTACAGAGCACTGTTCATTCATTAGTATTTATTGAATGCTTACTAGGTGCAGAGCACTATTCATTCATTCATTAGTATTTATTGAGCACTTACTAGGTGCAGAGCACTGTTCATTCATTCATTCATTAGTATTTATTGAACGCTTACTATGTGCAGACACTGTTCTAAGTGCTGGGGGAGATACAGGGTAATAATAATGCTGGTATTTGTTAAGCGCTTACTATGTGCAGAGCACTGTTTTAAGCGCTGGGGGAGATACAGGGTAATAATAATAATGCTGATATTTATTAAGTGCTTACTATGTGCAGAGCACGGTTCTAAGCGCTGGGGGAGATGCAGGGTAACCAGGTTATCCCACGTGAGGCTCAGTCTTCATCCCCATTTTACAGAGGAGGGAACTGAGGCACAGAGAAGTGAAGTGACTTGCCCACAGTCACACAGCTAAGTGCTTACTATGTGCAGAGCACTGTTCTAAGCGCTGGGGGAGATACAGGGTAGTAATAATAATGTTGGCATTTGTTAAGGGCTTACTATGTGCAGAGCACTGTTCTAATTCATTCATTCAATAGTATTTATTGAGCGCTTACTATGTGCAGAGCACTGTACTAAGCGCTTGGAATGAACAAGTCGGCAACAGATAGAGACAGTCCCTGCCGTTTGACGGGCGATAGAGGGCAATCAGATTATCCCATGTGAGGCTCACTGTCTTCATCCCCATTTTCCAGACGAGGTCACTGAGGCCCAGAGAAGTAAAGTGACTTGCCCACAGTCACCCAGCTGACAAGTAGCAGAGCCGGGATTCGAACCCATGACTTCTGACTCCCAAGCTCCGCTCTTTCCACTGAGCCATGCTGCTATCGAGCACTCACTAAGTGCGGAGCGCTGCACTAAGCGCTTGGAATGTACAATTTGGCAACAGATAGGGACCGTCCCTTGCCCAACAGAAGCAGCATGGCTCGGTGGGAAGTGTCAGTCAGGGTTGGGAGTCAGAGGTCATGGGTTTGAATCCCAGCTCTGTCACTTGTCAGCTGTGTGACCTTGGGCAAGTCACTTAACTTCTCTGTTCCTCCGTTACCTCATCTGTAAAGTGGAGATGAAGACTGTGAGCCTCATGTGGGACAACCTGATTACCCTGAATTCACCCCAGTGCTTAGAATAGTGCTCCATTCATTCATTCATTCAATAGTATTTATTGAGCGCTTACTATGTGCAGAGCACTGTACTAAGCGCTTGGGATGAACAAGTCGGCAACAGATAGAGACAGTCCCTGCCGTTTGACGGGCTTACAGTCTAATCGGGGGAGACGGACAGACGAGAACAATGGCGATAAACAGAGTCAAGGGGAAGAACATCTTGTAAAAACAATGGCAACTAAATAGAATCGAGGCGATGTACAATTCATTAACAAAATAAATAGGGTAACGAAAATATATACAGTTGAGCGGACGAGTACAGTGCTGTGGGGATGGGAAGGGAGAGGTGGAGGAGCAGAGGGAAAAAGGGGAAAATGAGGCTTTAGCTGCGGAGAGGTAAAGGGGGGATGGCAGAGGGAGTAGAGGGGGAAGAGGAGCTCAGTCTGGGAAGGCCTCTTGGAGGAGGTGATTTTTAAGTAAGGTTTTGAAGAGGGAAAGAGAATCAGTTTGGCGGAGGTGAGGAGGGAGGGCGTTCCAGGACCGCGGGAGGACGTGACCCGGGGGTCGACGGCGGGATAGGCGAGACCGAGGGACGGCGAGGAGGTGGGCGGCGGAGGAGCGGAGCGTGCGGGGTGGGTGGTAGAAAGAGAGAAGGGAGAAGAGGTAGGAAGGGGCAAGGTGATGTAGCGCCTTGAAGCCTAGAGTGAGGAGTTTTTGTTTGGAGCGGAGGTCGATAGGCAACCACTGGAGTTGTTTAAGAAGGGGAGTGACATGCCCAGATCGTTTCTGCAGGAAGATGAGCCGGGCAGCGGAGTGAAGAATAGACCGGAGCGGGGCGAGAGAGGAGGAAGGGAGGTCAGAGAGAAGGCTGACACAGTAGTCTAGCCGGGATATAACGAGAGCCCGTAATAGTAAGGTAGCCGTTTGGGTGGAGAGGAAAGGGCGGATCTTGGCGATATTGTAGAGGTGAAACCGGCAGGTCTTGGTAACGGATAGGATGTGTGGGGTGAACGAGAGGGACGAGTCAAGGATGACACCGAGATTGCGGGCCTGCGGGACGGGAAGGATGGTCGTGCCATCCACGGTGATGGAGAAGTCTGGGAGCGGACCGGGCTTGGGAGGGAAGATGAGGAGCTCAGTCTCGCTCATGTTGAGTTTTAGGTGGCGGGCCGACATCCAGGTGGAGACGTCACGGAGGCAGGAGGAGATGCGAGCCTGAAGGGAGGGGGAGAGGACAGGGGCGGAGATGTAGATCTGCGTGTCATCTGCGTAGAGATGGTAGTCAAAGCCGTGAGAGCGGATGAGTTCACCGAGGGAGTGAGTGTAAATGGAGAACAGAAGAGGGCCAAGAACTGACCCTTGAGGAACTCCAACAGTTAAAGGATGGGAGGGGGAGGAGGCTCCAGCGTAGGAGACCGAGAATGATCGGCCAGAGAGGTAAGAGGAGAACCAGGAGAGGACAGAGTCCGTGAAGCCAAGGTGAGATAAGGTATGGAGGAGGAGGGGATGGTCGACAGTGTCAAAGGCAGCAGAGAGGTCAAGGAGGATCAGAATGGAGTAGGAGCCATTGGATTTGGCAAGAAGGAGGTCACGGGTGACCTTAGAGAGAGCAGTCTCGGTAGAGTGGAGGGGACGGAAGCCAGATTGGAGGGGGTCTAGGAGAGAATGGGAGTTAAGGAATTCTAGGCATCGATTGTAGACGACTCGTTCTAAGATTTTGGAGAGGAAGGGTAGTAGGGAGATAGGACGATAACTGGAGGGGGAAGTGGGGTCAAGAGCGGGTTTTTTTAGGATGGGGGAGACGTGGGCGTGTTTGAAGGCAGAGGGGAAGGAGCCCTTGGAGATTGAGTGGTTAAAAATAGAAGTTAAGGAAGGGAGGAGGGCAGGGGCGATGGTTTTAAGAAGGTGAGAGGGAATGGGGTCCGAGGCGCAGGTGGAGGGGGTGGCACTTGCGAGGAGGGAGGAGATCTCCTCTGAGGATACTGCAGGGAAGGATGGGAAAGTAGGGGAGGGGGTTGTTGGGGGGGAGGGGAGAGGCGGAGGGGTGACTTCACATAGTAAGCGCTTAACAAATACCAACATTATTATTATTCTCTGGGCCTCAGTGACCTCATCTGGAAAATGGGGAGGAAGACTGTGAGCCCCACGTGGGACAACCTGATGGTCGTGTATCTCCCCCAGCGCTTAGAACAGTGCTTGGCACATTATAAGCGCTTAACAAATACCAACATTATATCGTGAGACAACATGCATTCATTCATGCAACTGTATTTATTGAGCGCTTACTAGGTGCTTCCTTCATTTATTCAGCTGTATTTACTGAGTGCTCACTATGTGCAGAGCATTGTAGTAAGCACTTACTATGTGCTTCATTCATTCATTTAAATCGCATTTATCGAGCACTCACTATGTGTGGAGCACTGTACTAAGCGCTTGGAATGAACAATTCAGAGATAGAGACCATCCCTGCCCCACAACAAGCTCGGCTGTAGGGAGAGCCGGACAGTAGCGCGCCTCAGTGGGAACTGGGGGGTGACCTTCCCTGCCACTGGTCAGCTGTGTGACCTTGGGCAAGTCACTTCACTTCTCTGGGCCTCAGTTGCCTCATCTGTAAAATGGGGATGAAGACTGTGGGCCTCACATGGGACAACCTGACCACCTTATATCTCCCCCCAGTGCTTAGAGCAGTGCTTGGCACATAGTAAGCGCTTAACCAATATCAACATTATTATTATTATTATTATTATTATTAAGGGAAAGCGAGATGGGGGAGAGGCAGGAAATGATGATTTCTTGTTTTTGTTTTGTTCTGTTTTGCTTTGCTATCTGTCTCCCCTGTTTAGGCTGTGAACCCGTCCGTCATTGGGCAGGGATGGTCTCTATCTGTTGCCCAATTGTACATTCCAAGCGCTTAGTATAGTGCTGTGCACATAGTAAGTGCTTAACCAATATCAACATTTTTATTATTATTGTGAAGGGAAAGCGAGAGGGGGGAGAGGCAGCAAATGATGATGTTGATTTTGTTTTGTTCTGTTTTGCTGTCTGTCTCCCCCGTTTAATTATAATAATGTTAGTGTTAAGCATAGTGTTAAGCACTTACTATGTGCCAAGCACTGTTCTAAGCACTGGGGTAGATACAAGGGAATTAGGTTGTTTCATGTGGGGCTCAGACTTCATCCCCCTTTTCCTGATGAGGGAACTGAGGCTCAGAGAAGTGAAGTGACATGCCCAAGGTCACAAAGCTGACACGTGGCGGAGCCGGGATTAGAACCCATGACTTCTGACTCCAAAGCCCAGGCTCTTTCCACTCAGCCACGCTGTTTAGGCTGTGAGCCCCTCATCGGGCAGGGATGGCCTCTCTCTGTCACCCAATTGTACATTCATTCCTTCATTCAATAGTATTTATTGCGCAGAGCACTGGACTAAGCGCTTGGAATGGACAATGGAGCGACAGAGAGAGACCATCCCTGCCCACTGACGGGCTCACAGTCCAATCGGTGGAAGACAGATGGACAAAAACAAGACAACTGAATCGCGATAAATCGAATCAGGACATGCTGTGTGACTGTGGGCAAGTCACTTCTCTGTGCCTCAGTTCCCTCATCTGTCAAATGGGGATTAACTGTGAGCCTCATGTGGGACAACCTGATTACCCCGTATCTACCCCAGGGCTTAGAAGAGTGGAAAGGCAAGGGAAGGGAAGGGAAAAGGAAAGAGAAGGGAAAAGGGAAGTGAAGGGAAAAGGGAAAGGATAAAGGGAAGGGGGAAGGGAAGGGAAAAGGGAAGTGAAGGGAAAAAGGAAGTGAAGGGAAAAGAGAGGGAAAGGAAAGAGGAAAGGAAAGGGGAAAGGGAAGGGAAGGGAAAAGGGAAGTGAAGGGAAAAGGGAAGCAAAGGGAAGGGGGAAGGGAAAAGGGAAGTGAAGGGAAGGGGGAAGGGAAAAGAGAAGGGGGAAGGGAAAAGGGAAGCGAAGGGAAAAGGGAAGGGAGAAGGGAAGGGAAAAGGGAAGGAGAAAGAGGAAAGAGGAAAGAGGAAAGAGGAAAGGAAAGGAAAGGAAAGGAAAGGAAAGGAAAGGAAAGGAAAGGAAAGGAAAGGAAAGGAAAGGAAAGGAAAGGAAAGGAAAGGGCACTGGGAAGGCGAAGGCCCAGCAAGGAGGAGGAGGCGGCCCCTGGGCGGGGGAGGGGGCGGAGCGGGGAGGAGCGCGCGCGCGTGGGGAGGGGGGAGGTGGGGGGAGGGGAGGGGAGGAGGGGGCGGGGCCCGGCTGGCGCCCGCCCTCGCGCCGCCCTGGCGCCCGCCCTCGCGCCGCCCTGGCACCGCCCTCGCGCCGCCCTGGCACCGCCCTCGCGCCGCCCTGGCACCGCCCCCGCCGCTGTCAATCAAGGGCGAGTCAGCCGGGCTCGGGCGGAGAGAGGAGCTGCTACGCCACAGCCCAGCGGCGGCCATTCGCCGAAAAAGAGGCAGAGCCTCTGCCGGCTCCTGCCTCCTCCGGGCCACCGCGGGCGGGCGGGCCGAGCGGGCGGCGGGCGGGCGGCGGGCGGGCCGAGCGAGCGAGCGGGCGGGCCCCGCGGGCGGGCCGAGCGGCCGGGGCGGGCGGGCCGAGCGGCCGGGGCGGGCGGGCCCGGCCTTCCCCCTCACCCCCACACGCACACCTCCCTCCCTCCCTCCCTCCCTCCCTCCCCGCCCCGGCTCTCCGGCTGCGGGGCCGGCCCCGTTAATGCGGGATGAGCGGTACGTATTCTCCTCCCCCCTTCGGCCTCCCGGGCCGCCTCCTTCCTTCCTTCCTTCCCTCCTTTTCCCCCGCGGGGGCCGCCGTCGAGATGCGGGAGCGGGAGGAGGAGGAGGAGGAGGAGGAAGGGAGGGGACGGGCCGAGGGAGGGAAGCAGGGAGGGAGGGCCGGGTTTTGTCTTAATGTCTGAGAGGGAACAACCTCCTTCTGGGTGTTGCTCTGGAGCCGATGGGTCGGGTTTCAAACCACGTTCGGTCCTATCCCCCTCCCTCTTTCCTCCCATCCCTCCCGCCTCCTCCTCCTCCTCCTCCTCCTCCCTGAGGGCAGCGCGGGTTTGTGGAGGTTAAGGTTGGGGGGGGGGGGGCAATGACCATCATCATCATCTTAACCTGTCGGATGGGGGGGGATTTGTTGCAGATCAGAAGAAGGAGGAGGAGGAGGAGGCGGCGGTGGCGGCGGCGGCGATGGCCACGGAAGGAGGGAAAACCTCCGAGCCGGAGAATAACAATAAAAAAACCAAAACCTCGGGCTCCCAGGTAAAAACAAATCCCCCCTCTCCCCTCCCCCCACCCACCCCCACGTTAGGATTTGAGCAAGGCAAATGTCCCCTCCGTGCTCCACAGTGGTTATTTTTCATTTTAAAGCATCCTTTTGGGGGACTGGGCAAGGACTATGAATTGAAAATAGAGCAAGCATTTTCACACGTTTAGCCTTCCCCGTCACCGAAACGTACATCAGGAAATCAGAAGGTACCGAGACGACTACATCGGCGAGCCCAGTCGGAGAGAGGGATGATAAATAGCTTTGGATAGCACCTGATTAAAAAAAAAAAGTTTGAAGTAATTACAGTTTTAAAGGTCTTCGTAGAGAAGGATCCACTTCCTCATTCGTGCCTCTCTGATCTCTTAGTGGCGTACTCAAATTACTCTTCGATCTCAGTGACTTCCTGGGTAACTTTGGACACTCAAAGCTGTCAAAAAAAAGCAAAAAAAAAACCCCTTCCCACCTACTGGCTTTCACTAATCCTGCCCACTTTTTTTTTTTCCTCATCTCCCTCTTCTTCCCATCCCCCCAACCCTCCCCACCCCCTCACCTCCCACCCCTTCTATGGGTAGGACTCTCAGCCTTCTCCTCTGGCTTTACTGGCAGCCACATGCAGCAAAATAGGGACTCCTGGTGAAAATCAAGCAACTGGACAGCAACAGATCATTATAGATCCAAGCCAAGGATTGGTTCAGCTTCAGAATCAACCTCAGCAATTAGAACTGGTCACTACTCAACTGGCCGGAAACGCTTGGCAACTTGTTGCTGCCGCTCCTCCCGCCTCAAAAGAAAATAACGTCGCCCAGCCGGCGAGCTCGTCCAGCTCGTCCAGCAGCAACAACGGGAGCGCGTCCCCAACGAAAACCAAGTCGGCCAATTCTTCGACCCCCGGGCAGTTTCAGGTCATCCAAGTGCAGAATCCCAGCGGAAGCGTGCAGTACCAAGTGATCCCGCAGCTTCAGTCAGTGGAAGGTCAGCAGCTTCAGATCAATCCAGCCAATGCTACGTCTCTCCAGGACTTGCAGGGTCAGATCCAACTCATTCCCGCCGGGAATAATCAAGCTATTCTAACTGCGGCGAACCGGACGGCCTCTGGAAACATCCTTGCCCAAAACTTGGCAAATCAGGCCGTCCCGGTCCAAATTCGGTCCGGGGTCTCCATACCGCTGCAGTTGCAGACCATCCCCGGCACTCAGGCTCAGGTCGTGACCACGTTACCGATAAACATCGGAGGAGTGACTTTAGCTCTGCCCGTCATAAACAATGTAGCCGCAGGAGGCGGGGGGTCCGGCCAGGCGGCCCAGCCTGCCGAGAGTGGAGCTTCCAATGGGAATCAGTTGGCGTCCACCACCCCGACCACCACGGCGTCTGCCAGTACAATGCCGGAGTCCCCTTCCTCCTCTTCCACCTGCACGACCACTGCTGCCACGTCCCTGACCAGCAGCGACACGCTGGTGAGTTCGGCGGACGCGGGCCAGTACGCCAGCACCTCGACGAGCAGCTCCGAGCGAACCGTCGAAGAGGCTCAGACCCCCGCCGCCGAATCCGAAGCCCAGAACTCCAGTCCGCTGCAGCCCAACGGACTACAGAACGCCCAGGATCAGTCCAACCCGCTCCAACAGGTGCAGATCGTGGGCCAGCCAATCCTGCAGCAGATCCAAATCCAGCAGCCCCAGCAGCAGATCATCCAGGCCATCCCCCCACAGTCATTTCAGCTGCAGTCGGGCCAGACCATCCAGACCATTCAGCAACAGCCTCTGCAGAACGTTCAGCTTCAGGCCGTAAGTCCAACTCAGGTGCTTATCAGGGCTCCGACCCTAACGCCGTCGGGACAGATCAGCTGGCAGACCGTGCAGGTTCAGAATATTCAGAGCCTTCCAAATCTGCAAGTCCAGAACGCCGGGCTGCCCCAGCAGCTGACCATCACCCCCGTGTCTTCGAGTGGCGGCACGACTCTTGCCCAGATCGCCCCCGTGGCCGTGGCCGGCACCCCGATCACCCTGAACACCGCTCAGCTCGCGTCAGTGCCTAACCTTCAGACGGTCAGTGTGGCCAACCTGGGGGCCGCAGGCGTGCAAGTGCAGGGAGTTCCCGTTACGATCACTAGTGTGGCAGGTAAGTGGTCCTTTTTTGTTTGTTTTTTGGTTTGGTTCCGTTTCGTTTTGGTTTGGTTTGGTTTGGGGGGAGGTGTCTTTTTAAGAGATTCAGATTTCTTTCTTGAACAGTTTTATTCATTGCGTGGGTCACTGATCCTTTGAACTCTTAGGTTTGACATAGACCTGAGGGGAGCCGATAATCGTCAGTAAGGAAGCAGACAAAAAAACTTGGAAATTGAACTAAAACCCCGTAGCCCCGCATTTAACGTGCCTAGCTCAGTCCTAGAATTTTTCTTCAGTCAGAACGGATCGTATATTTGCCATCTACTTCGCCCGGAAAGAAAAGGCTAGCATTTCGTGGACCGGTCAACTTTCAACTTTTGAATACAAGGTCTTCTGGGTTGGGGAGTGAGTTGATTTCATAGTAGACGTTGTACTGCAATGATGTATTATGTGAATGTTGTCAGTGCTGTCATTTTCCCTTAGTTAAACGTTTTAACTTCGGTTAAAAAAAAAATTGTAACTTCAGTCCAACTAGTGTTAAATTTAACTGTTGAGTTTCTCGCCAAAAATAGGGAAGGGGAGGTCATTAAGCAGAAACTTAGTGAAGAGTAGGTGGTGGAGGGTTACTGGAATTGAATAAAGTATCTGTACCTTTGTTTTTGTGCTGTGTAATTATGGTATTAAAGTTTTGGAAATGCCTTTCACTACTTTGGTTGTGTCTTGAGATTTTAATACTCATATTAGAAATGGGAGATGAGAAAATGTTATAAATTCAGGTCAACCCTTTTAAAATTTACTTGCGTGACTTTTCTGGCAAAAGCTATTTACGCAGCGTTTTGAAACTTCATCAGTAAAGTAGTGGGACAGACCCAAAATAGCGGTGGAAGAATCTCCAAAATAGATTTTCCAATTCGAGATTCACAGAGAACTCGTTTCAGTGGTGTTTGTCGTTTTACGTCCCAGAGTGGGGGAGACTTGGGTCTCTCCTTGAGTCTCCTGAAGTGTGGTCGAGATTGATTCATGTTAGAGGTGTATCAGTTCCTTAATACGTCATTACCTACAGTTTTTTTTCTTCCTTTTAACATTTCTCAACATTGTTTGGATTTTCTGTTTTACAGTCTTTCTCGAGACAAGGTGAGCAAAATATTACGTGAATTCAGTGATCTTGCTCATGTTCCTCTCTTTTTATGACGCACTCCAGCGCTTAGAACAGTGCTTGGCACATAAGATACCATGCTCATCATCATCATTACTAGATTACATTTTTGTTCTTAAAAAAATGGGGATTTTCCTATAGGGCTCCCTGACCTCAAGAGAACTGGGGTTGAAATTTTGATTGCCATCCAACTCCTAGATAAATATTCTGAATCAAAGGTTAACAGTACTTTGAGCGGGTAAGGCTCAAATACCAGTTTGAGTATTAAATACTGTTAATACCAGTGCAGTCTCACAAGGCTCGTTGAAGTTCAGAGTCTCAACTAGCCTTGATCATGTCCTTGCTAAGCCTGCAAATTTGATGTGGATCCTTTTGGAATGATTGAGTATTCCAGGAAAGATTTTGGTGTTTAAAGAGTCTAGACCGGAATGTGCAGGCCTAAAGTTAATCTTGGAGCTCCTTTCTCAATTTACCATTAATTCTTGGATTGCCAGGTCTGATGACACGTGCTATGTAAAAATGTTAATGTTTCGATGGACTTGTTTGTACAATCACAAGGTCCCCTGAAGTCACAAAACTCCTCTTAACATATGCAGGAGATATGCTAACACCCTGTTGCCTCACTCGATGCAGGTATATCTGAAAGAGTGGATGAGAAGAAAGATGACTTTTGTGTAACCACGTTATTCAGCTGGTGAACTATCCTGGAAATAATAATGGCTTAGTGTGGTTCTCAAAACAAAGAATAAAAATTAAAAAAAAACAACCATTCTTGATGATTCCTGACTTAGTACCCTAGGCAGGACTCTTCTTGCTGAGAGAAGATGGGGCAACTGACCCGGTTTGGAGGCTGCTTGAATGGACAGTGGTTCCTGTAGGAAAGTAAAGGAATCCAGAATCCTAAACTTGGGAGGGGAACACCCAACAGAGGAGGGAGGCAGCCACTGGTTGGTGATAGGAACAAGGGGTGCCGTACTAAGTCGCCAACTCCATGGGGCTGAGGATCTGACGGCTCTGGAGCGGAACTTCCAGCACCACTGATCTTAGGTCTCTGACGAGGCCTGACGTTTTCAACAAGGATGGAGAAGCCCTAAAATGGTGACTTTCTGCCCGTTTTTGGCCCTTCTAGCCCCCTCCACTCCCAACATGAAAATGTGGCTCCTTTTCACAACCAGTTCCTGGGCGCACATCGACAGCCAGGCCCAACCCTTCGAAAGATCAGCTCGATCCTTAATTTCTCGTATTCCGTGTTAGAGCTTTTTGGCCCCTTTGGCATATTTGTTCCCATCATATTTATTGGATCTTCATCATAAGTTCAAAAGTTTAGAACTTTTTTCCTTTGAAATTTAGTACTTTAAAATGGTAATTCCACATCCTTCTAAATGACTTCTTACTCAAGTATTTAGAGCATCCATGGCCTCTATTCCTAAGTTTATATAAGCCAGGAAGTAAGTAGCTAAATTTTTTTTGCTAGTCATGAGAAATGTAACCACTGCACTTTATGTATCAGCAGGTGAAGACACTCCCATAGTTCCCTTATGTCTTTAGGGGGAAGAGCTGGTAGTGCTGCTTAAGGGTAGGGTTTGGGTTTGGAAGTTGGGTTGTGGAAAGACATTTTGAGGAATGTCGCTAATGAGGAGGGCAGGAAGCAGTGAAGTCTAGTGGAAAGAGCGTGGCCCTGGTAATCAAGAGGACCAGGGTTTTTGTCCTAGCTTCCACTAGAACAGTGCTTGGAACATAGTAATGCTTAACAAATACCATCATAATTATTATTGTTACCTTCTTGCCTGCGGGACCTTGGGTAAGTCACTTAACTTCTCTACGCCTCAATTTCCTCCTCTGAAAAATGGGGGTTAGCTGTGAGCCAACCTGGTTATCTTGAATCTATCCCGGCATTTAGTACAGGGCATGGCCCATAGTAAGTGCTTAACAAGTGCCATAATAATTATAAATGGGGAGATGCAGGGAGGAGTTCAGGTCACCAGGAGGAACAGAGATGAAGAATAATGGTGAGAGGTAAATTTAAGATACGTGAGTGAAGGGACGAAGTTGAACGTCAAGGAATAAAGGAATAGTGTCTACTAAAGACACCTTTTGTTTATGTTGTGTTGATGTTTCTTGTTTCTTTGAAAGGCTTAATGAGGGTAGGTCATTTAGGTTTTTTTGTTCGTTTTTTGTTTTTGTTTTTTGATACAACTTTTGAATGGTGTGGTACTTAGAGAAGCAGTGTGGCAAATGGAGGGAGCATGGGTCTGGGAATCAAAAGGACCTGGGTTCTAGTGCTTTCTTTGCTACTTATCTGCTGTGTGACCGAGGGCAAGTCACTTCACTTCTCTAGACCTCAGTTACCTCAACTGTAAAATTGGGGTTAAGACTGTGAGTCCCATATGGGACAGGGACTATGTCCAACCTGATTTGCTTGTATCCACCCCAGCACTTAGAACAGTCCCTGGCACATAGTAAGTGCTTACCAAATACCACTTATTATTTATTAATAAGCATATCAATATTTGTCAGTTTCCCAGTTTAATTATTTTCTTTTTATGTGTAAAAATTCTTCAGCGTCGTGTTTTTTCATAATCCTGTGTTGACTTGTTTCTCGATTGTTTGGCTACAAAGTAGCGTATGTGACTCAGAGGATGCTGACCTTGTGGTCACTTTGCAGATGCTGGTCACTATCGAGAATGTGCAGTCGCAGATAGAGTGGATTGGTTGTCCCATGAAGTACAGTAGGTGGCCATAGTCTGGGTGTCTTTGAGGAATCTCAAGATTAATGGCTCTGTAGCATTGGGTTCAAAGACTTAAAGTGTTGGCTAGAATGTCAGAGGTTGGACAGCTGCTCGATATTGGACCAGGACCCGTTTAAAGTCTAGAACATAGGATGGTCTCGCTGACTCTGCCTGGGTTGGGAAGAAAGGTAGTTCTTCCTCTTCTTCTTCTAAGGGTACTGTTAGCCGGTATCGTGTCTCATCCCATTAAGCATTCTCCCGAGTGTCTTGTTTGGCCTTTTGCATGTAGGTGCTCAATTAATACTGGTCTCGATGTTGATTTATCTGGAGCTTTAATAGCATTGTAGGTAGAAATATGATTCTGTGATTCAAAGGAGGGCCAGGTTTGTCATGAAGCTTGCCAAAGGTTGAAATACAACCAGTGCCTGTATGTTATTTTTGTGGGCTAAAGTGATTGCTACTTGCCAGATGATGTGTTTGAGCAAACATTATGTTATCAGTCTATCAGCGGTATTTATTGAGCACTTAGTGTGTGCAGAACACTGTACTAGGTGCTTGGGAGAGTAGAATACAACAGAGTTGGGAGAGAGTCACGTTCCCCACCCATAAGGAACTCACACTCTAGTAGAGGACTGTCAGTGTATCCACTCAGATGGGCTGTAAGGTAGCAGTTAGAGAACCTCCATGATGTTCTGTAGAATCAGTGGCTTTTAGGCTCCCGAGCCCGTCCGTGGGGAAATTAACCTGTGGTTGCTCCTTCCTGTGTACCGGGAAGTGAAAAGCTGATAGAGCTGTTCATTTGGCAGCTTTCTCAGCCTTTTCCTCTTGATTGACTTTGGGCTGGGATGGACTTGGTGCTCCAGTGTGTCTTGGAGCAACAGTGAAGCTTTTTTCACTTGAGTAGGCTGTTTGGATTCCCGGTTTGTAGGCTACCGACACTTGACCTGATACGTCAGTCTGTCAGCTCCTTAACTCTCCGTGGCAGTGGTGAGGGAGACTGCTTCAGGATTCAGAAGATCTGAACACTCTATGAAAATCACTCTAAGTTGCAATTTCAGGGGAAGGCGTTACTGCCACATCTGTGGTCATGGGGGCTCTTGGAGCCAGAAGGCGGTACTAGAATCGAGCTTCCTGCTGCCTCCTTCCTATTTTGAGTTTTACTAGGGTGAGGGATCTGAGGGGAAATTGGGAGAAAGCATACACAGACCCCCAGAGTGTGTCAGGTGCATTGCCTAATTTTGGCCCATGGCGATTGGAGCCCTGTGTTCTCTCCTCTGTCACCAGATGGTCTCCTTTTGAAGTATCCCCCTCTTGTGTGGAATATGCGGTTTTTGCTTACATATGTTGTTCTGGCCTGGCAGATACCTGTGATCTCTGTTGATGTTCCCGGTCCATCTTCTGACTTGCACAGCACAACAGAACACTGGAGTGGGTATTCCTTTTCATGAGGTACCACATCACGATGACCCAATTTTTGGGAGTATGTCTGTCCTCAAAATGAGGAGGGCTAGGTGGACTGCTTTCATCAATCAGCAGTATGTATAGAACGCATACTGTGTGCAGATCACTGCTTGGGCGAGTTCAGTAGAATAAGGAGACACAATCCCTGTCCCCTTCTAATACTTTTGGCAAGGACCGTATCTCCTATTGTATGCTCCAAAGTGCTCGGTGTTCCTTAGTGTACAGTAGCTGCCCAGGAAGTACTGATGATGAGCTCCAGTGGGAAAGGTGGGGCCCAGTGTACCCCTTCACATCTACACCGTGAGCTTGTTGTGGGCAGGGAATGTTTCCGATTGTTGTTGTACTGTCCAAACGTTCGGTACAGTGCTTTGCACACAGTAAGCGTTCAATAAGTACGATTTGAATGAATGAATGACGGCACACCCCCAAATCTCCCTTCTCTATCTGGGATGATCATTTTGGACTCTCATGGGAGGGCAGAGGATTATGGGATCTGGAGATAGACTGCATCCTCTCTGACTTGCCCTGATGGCCGTTAGCCCACACGAGCCAGTCTCCAGCCAGATTGAGGATCTTGGCATTTTTCTATTGGGGGTCTGGAGTTGAATGGTGTAGTAGAGGAGTGGATCAAATATGGAATCTGAGTTTGGTCACCTGGAGGACTCGGGTATCGGGCGTAGTGGAATGCCAGAGGCCATTGCCCAAAAGGTTGGCCCTCTTGGCAGGGATCAGCAGGCTTTTGGCCCACAAGAGCCAAACCGAAATAAAACGTTCTGGCAGTTGGTGCTCAGGGAACCTTCACCCAGCTTAAACACCTCCTGACATAGCTTATTTGTGAATCCAAAACTTAAGTGCTTTGTTTCTTCCCTTGCCCTCCCCTGCTTTTGGGACCCCATGGCTACTCCATTTTATGGGGCCCCACACATGACATCATTGCACCATCTGACTGCTTCACAGCAACAGCTGTTGAGGCAGCGGGATAGGGGAAGAAGAGGCAGCATGACACAGACTGCCCACAGCACAGGTTTGTCTTTTCCCCCTTTTCTTGCCTTCCGTCCTCTAGCTTTTCCTCAGAGAAGCAAGAGGGCAATGCCCTCGTGACCAGGTATGGGCAGCAGGGGTGTGGCCTCTCCCTTGCTGGCCAGACCCACCAATGGAATAATAATAATTATTAATAATACTTATGGTATTAAGCGCTATGTGCCAAGCACCGTTCTAAGTGCTGGGCTAGGTAGATAAAAGGTAACCAGGTTGTTCCGCATGGGGCTCACAGTCTTCATACCCATTTTACGGATGAGGGAACTGAGTCACAGAGAAGTTAACTGGCATGTCCAAGGTCACAGAGCGGACAAGTGGCGGAGCGGGGATTAGAACCCACATCCTCTGAGCCCCAAGCCCGTGCTCTTTCCACTAAGCCACGCTGCTTCTCTAGGAAGCAAGAGCCCCTCCTCCTACCCCTCTCCCTCCGTGAGTCTCAGGGGACATGAAAGTCCTTCCCTCCCAGCTTCAAAGACCTGCCACTTCTAAAAGCCCCAAGAGTGGAAGCGGATTCTTGTCCGCGAGCCAGTGTGAGCTCCCTCCTCGAACAGAATGGGCCGATGATCCCTCTATTCAAACAACACAGAGCGGACTGTCGGAGCAGCGTGGACTGTGTCCCACCCCGGACCGCGAAGTCAGGGAACAGGTCTGTGGTCTTCTGGCATGCTCCCATATATCCCGCCTGCCGGTGATGCCTGGATGGCTCTTCCTCCTCCCAGCAGAAGTGGGCTGGATGGAGCCTACTGGGGCCGCTCTCAAGTAGGTTGTAATGACTATGCCATAGTGGGGTGTGGGGTAGGGCCCCGTCTTCAGCCCGAGGCCTCCAAGGTGGTTTTTGGTGCTTCACCCTCTATGTCCCATTCCCTTCTGCGTGAGCCACATTTGGTTCAGAGACTGAAAATAAAAATCGTGGTATTTAAGTGCTTTGTGCCAAACACTGTACTAAACATTGGAGTAAATGCAAGGTAGTCAGGTTGGACATAGTCCTTGTCCCTCGTGGGATTTCCAATCCAAGTAGTAGGGAGAACAGGTGTTAATAATGTTGGTATTTGTTAAGCGCTTACTACGTGCAGAGCACTGTTCTAAGCGCTGGGGTAGATACAAGGTAATCAGGTTGTCCCACGTGAGGCTCAGTCTTCATCCCCATTTTACAGATGAGATAACTGAGGCCCAGAGAAGTTAAGTGACTTGCCCACAGTCACACAGCTAAGTGGCAGAGCCAGGTTTCGAACCCATGACCTCCGACTCCAAAGCCTGGGCTCCTTCCACTGAGCCATGCTGCTTCTCTGAATGTTCTATGAATGAGGTGTTGAATCCTCATTTTACAGTTTGGAAACTGAGACACAGAGCAGTGAAGTGACTCGTCCAACCAAAGTCACACAGCAGACAAGTGACAGAGCAGGGATTCGAACCCAGTTCCTTTGACTCCCAGGCCCGTGCTGTTTCTATTAGCCCGCACCAGACCGGGCGTCTCGTTGCTGGTAATTGCCCTGCTGGCTGGGGTGGCCTTGGGGAAAATGGCCCAGAGAGCTCATTGTTGCTTTTTCCTCCAAGGTTCTGGCACCAGGAGTGAAGTGGCATCAGGACCAAGAACCAGTGTGAAGGGATTGATTACTCCACTCACACTCTCTTTCGTGACTGTGAGGTTTCTTTCCCGCCTGCCTGTCTGGTTCCCTCTAGAGCGCAGAATGCAGTGACCAAGTAGGCGGGCAGAAGCGTAGCCAATTTCTACCGCTTGTAAAATTTTGTATGTACAGCATTTACCTCCAAAACAGTGCCAGTTCTCTGCCAATGCGCCACAGAGGACTGGCTCGGTAGCCACTGCCGTCTTTGCCGTCCACATGAGCTAGTCTCAGAATTCCCCTTGGGCCTGCTCAACTTGTGAAATGCCTTTGGGTGCTCTTGGGTTAAAGCCTTCCCAGCAGGCAGGGTAGGATTAGAATCCAGGTCTCTTGATTCCCATATGAGCGCTTTGTCCTCTGACCCTGCAGCAGGGTTGTAGTAGAAGTTAGTGGTCGTAGATAGCCTTATCTCTGAGATAGCTGTTTCTTCTATCTAACCCACAGCTAACTTTGGTCTGCAGGTATCTGATCAAAGCCACGGATGCTTTCCGGGAGCGGCTTCTCTTGTCTCAGTATGTTTTGAGGGTTGTAGGGCTCACCTGTGCTGGGCAGCAGCAGCACGGGAGAGAGTCAAGGGCGGAGACGCAAGTGTACTGCACGGAAGGAGGAAATGGTCAACCACTTCCATATTTTTACCAAGGAAACTCTATGAATACACTACCGGAACGATTGCAGCTGGAGGTGGGGCGTTCTGGGAGAGATGCGTCCGTGGCGTCGCTATGGGTCGGAGACCACTCGACAGCATAAGACAAGGGCAGGATCAAGTGGTCTTAAGTGCCTTTGTTGAAATTTGTCACCCTTCCAGAGAGGCCATCTGAATTCCCAATTTTAAGGATGGGAGGAGGGAAGTTTCCTTATCTTTCTCCTTTGTAATTTACATGAATGTTTGTGGCCCTGTGGATCTGGAGAGTTTTCTTGGCTGAAGCCCAAAAGCTCATCTGGTGTTGAATGATGCTTGTTTGGTAGCCTAGCATCTTTACCATGAACTTGTATCATTGGTGGACCCGGGCCTGTGTTTAATTTAGATTTGAAGTCTAGTTTGGTGAATGAACCATCTCGGTTACAATTTTCATTTATAGCTATCTCTGCCTGTTGGCGGGGGAGTAGGGGGGAGAGGGGGCGGTCCCTGGACTCAAACCATTACAATGCAGTTATCTTCAGAAAGTCGATTGTCTCCATTCTTGCTATGCATTACCTTTTTGAAAGCACTGGGTTCAGAAGAAACTTCTCAGTGATTGTCTCCATTCTTGCTGTGCATTACATTTTTGAAAGCACTAGGTTCAGAAGAAACTTCTCAGTTCTCTTCCCCAAGCCCCAGGGTTAGAAGGAAGAGAGTAAACTGCTGCTGTTTATTTGGGCTCCTGCGTAATCTTCAGAAAATGTCTACGTCGCCTTTTCTGTGTTTCTGATGATGCCTGCCTGGCTTTTGACCAGGTTGCCCGGAAGCTGTTGGGATAGAGGCTGGATGGAGGTGGGTGGAGATGCTGGGGAGTCATTGTGTCACTTCATCTAGGTCCCTGTTATCAATCAATCATTTTGATTGAGTGCTTAGTGTGTGCAGAGCACTGAATTAAGCACTTAGGAGAGTACGGTATAGCAGTATAACGGAGTTGGTAGACACATTCCCTGCCCACAATGAGCTTACAGTCTAGAAGGGAGGCAGACAATAATATAAATTACAGATGCATTCACAAGTGCTGTGGGGCTGATAGAGGGGTGAATAAAGGGAGCAAATCAGGGCGACACAGAAGGGAGTGGGAGAAGAGTAAATGAGGGCTTAGGGAAAGCCTCTTGAAAGGGAGGTGTGCCTTCAATAAGGCTTTGAAAGTGGGGAGAGTAAATGTCAGATATGAAAAGGGAGGGAGTTCCAGGCCAGAGGCAGGATGTGGGCAAGTGGTCGGCGGCAAGATAGACGAGATCGAGGTACGTTGAGTAGGTTGGTGTTAGAGGAGCGAAGTGTGCACACTGGGTTGTAGTAGGAGAGCGGTGAGGTGAGATAGGAGTGGGCAAGATGATTGAATGCTTTAAAGCCGATGGTAAGAAGTTTCTGTTTGATGCAGAGGTGGATGGGTAACCACTGAAGGTTCTTGAGAAGTTGAAAAACACGGTCTGAACATTTTTGTAGAGAATGATCTGGGCAGTAGAATGAAGTATGGACTGGAGTGGGGAGAGACAGACGGTAGGGAGGTTAGCAAGCAATATTCCTTGTTGACCTCTGAATATCCCTCCTATTGGTCTTATCTGTTATTTTGGCTTCCACTTCCTTGCACCTGTTTCTTCAGCATCCTGCAAGGGCTTCTGGAGGGAAACTGGTGGTGCTAGGTTGGAAGAAGTGCTGCAGATAGGTGACTGATTGAGGCTGTGAAAAATAGCATAAAAGATTTCATAAATTCTTCCATCTGTTGAACTTTGCTTGTATCCACCCCAGTGCTTAGAAAAGTGGAAGCAGCATGACTCAGTGGAAAGAGCCCGGGCTTGGGAGTCAGAGGTTTGAATCCCGGCTCTGCCACTTGTCAGCTGTGTGACTGTGGGCAAGACACTTAGCTTCTTTGTGCCTCAGTTACCTCATCTGTAAAATGGGGATGAAGATTGTGAACCTCACGTGGGTCAACCTGATTACCCTGTATCTACCCCAGCACTTAGAACAGTGCTGTGCACATAGTAAGTGCTTAACAAATACCAACATCATTATTATTATTATTATTATTATTATTATTATTAAAAGGACTGCTTTGGCAATTAGGAGACCTGGATTCTAGTCCTAAGAGCACCAAGAGCATTCCACTTCCACTATTATCATTATTATTATTATTCATTCAATCATATTTATTGAGTGCTGTGTGCAGAGCACTGGACTAAACGCTTGGAAAGTACAATTCAGCAATAGAGACAATCCCTACCCATCAACGGGCTCACAGTCTTTCTGCTCAAGGTCCCAACATTCCATGGTCTAGGAAGTAGAAGGAAGCTTAGGTTAGAAGAGGAGAGGGGTTGGTCTTTCCTCTGGTAAGCAATTCTGTTTCCAGCCTGTTTTCTGATTTTCTTGGAAAATTGGGACCATCAGTTTGTAGCTTCTGCACAAATTGGTTGGTTAGAAATCTCTGGTTATATATCCCAGGGAGAGTACATTACAGACTTGGTAATAACGAACTTTTGTGACTTAGGTGTTAACCGAGAGGGAATAGCCCCTTCCTTTTCTGAAAGGGAAGGGGTTAAATATGATCTAGGGAGAAAAAGGAGAAGAAAACTTTTTTGGGAGAATTCTCTATAAATGCCTTAAAGATTCAGATTATATATGTTTATAAAAATCACGTGTATATATTTACATTAATTTCTGCAAAAATATTTTTATGAAGAGCAGGGGTCATGTTAGTAGACTACCAACTCTGGTATCTTATATTCTCCTAAGTGCTCAGTATAGTGCTCTGTGTGTAGAAAACATTCAGTGAATACAGTAGGGCATCTCAACGTACGCATTTGGCAAAGGTCTTCTCTTCCTCATGAATTACTGAAAGAGGAGAGACTTAAGTATAGGTTTTGCCGTTTTACCCCGTTTGACTGTAAGTTCCCTGAGGGCAAGGATTTTGTCTTCTCTGTTGTCCTCTCTCTCAATAAGTACTGTTGATTGATGTACCCTTGTGTACATGTCTAGGAGTATGTATTCATTCATGGAGAGGAATGCTCTGAATTTCCCAAGACCCAATGCTGTCTGTACACAAGAGTCTGAGATTTAGTCCTTTTTTCCACTGCTATGTCTCCCCCTCTCCAATGCGATTTAAAGGGAGGTCAGCCCCCAGGTGAGAAGCAGGAACTGTGTGATTAAGAGGCAGAGGGAAATACCCCTCTTCTCAGAGGTGTGATTCACTTATGACTCACCAGATTCACTCTTGACTCTCCCATCTCAAAACATTGCTTATGCTTACGTCCCTCTTTCTATGCAGGACTCCCTGCCTCTCCAAATCTGACAGATCATAGCGTCCCCATTTTCAAAATCCTACTCCAGGAGGATTTCCCCCACTCATTTTTGCCCTCTCTGGCCATGACCGCAAAAAAAGTACTTTTAGTGCTATCGTGTGGTCACACACTCCTAGAGCTGCAATGCTAGGAAGCTGATTTCATCATAAGTCTTTGTTGTGATCCTACCTTGCCATTTGATGTCGCCTGTAGCCAATAAGCGGCGCTGATGAAACTTGTCAGGGAGTCAGATGTGGCATCTTTGGGACTGCGTAGTGGGCCCAGGACTGACTCTGTTGGAAGGTACGACGAGAGGTCTTGATGCAGGTGTTAGAATATACTTCTGCTCTTCTAGGAAACTCTTCCATCTCAACAGAGTTGGAGCATCACCCACAGTCCTAGAGACAGTCATTCAACAATTGCTGCTTGCAGTTGGCTGCGCTTTGAGGCACATATCCAAAAGGACATGCAAATGATTATCTGCCTTCGTCAAATCAGCCAGACTCTAGGGGGCTGACAGATGAAAACCCTTAAGAAAAACCAGGCAACCTCCGCACGAAACAAAAGCTTCTCACTCTGGACTTCAAGGCTCTCCATCACCTTGCCCCCCTCCTACCTCTCCTCCCTTCTCTCTTTCTACTGCCCACCCCGCATGCTCCTCTCCTCTGCCACTCGCCTCCTCACCGTCCCCCGTTCACGCCTATCCCGCTGTTGACCACTGGCCCATGTCCTACCGCTATCTTGGAATGCCTTCCCCCCTCACCTCCCCCAAACTAACTCTCTTCCCCTCTTCAAAGTCCTACTGAGAGCTCACCTCCTCCAAGAGGCCTTCCCAGACTGAGCTTCTGCTTTTTCCTCTGCTCCCTCTGCTCCCTCTCTGCTCCCCCTTCACCTCCCCTCAATTAAGTCCTCTTTCCCCCCTTTCCCTCTGCTCCTCCCCCCTCCCTTCCCCTCCCCTCAGCACTGTGCTCATTTGTACATATTTTTATTACCCTATTTATTTTGTTAAAGAGGTGTACATCCCCTTGATTCTATTTATCGTGATTAAGTTGTCTTGTTTTTTGTCCGTCTGTCTCCCCCGATTAGACTGTAAGCCCATCAATGGGCAGGGATTGTCTCTCTCTGTTGCCCAATTGTACATTCCAAGTGGTCTGTACAGAGTAAGTGCTCAATAAATACTATTGAATGAATGAAAAATGTACCAGCCTGCCTCAGGGAAGCCGTACACACAGCCAAGAGCCAAGATTGGCAACACAGTGCCAGACGTTATCACAGAATTAGCGGACACACTGACTAGCGATATAGATGAGGCAATGGGATTTCATCTTCATCTTCTTCTTCCATCTTATTTCTTCTTTTTCTTCTCATTAAGCATTTACTATGAGTCAAGCACTGTTCTAAGCTCTGGGGTAGTTTGACACATAGTCCCTGGCCCACATGCCGCTCATAGTCTTAAGTAGGAGGAAACACGGGTAGTTCATCCCCATTTTTTAGTTGAGGAAACTGAGGCGTAGAGAATATAAGTGACTTGCCCAAGGTCACAGTAGGCAAATGGCAGAGGCGGGATTGAAACCAGGTCCTCTGACTCCTAGGCCCATGCTCTTCCCGCTTAGATGACGCTGCTTCTTTTCAGTCGAGACGACTAACACATCCTTTCAGATACTGTCAAATGTGAGTGAGTAACCTCGGGTATTGAGGTTCACCAAACTAGGGTCTGTAAAGCTGTGGAACTGCCCAACGTCTATGGCTGTGAGTCCTGAAAGGGAGTATAGAACTCTAGTATTGATAGCAACATCATTTACCGAGCCCCTACTGTTGTGCCTGTACTTGGAGAACGTACAAACGGTGCAAAAGATGTGGTCCTTGACCTCAAAGAGCCTACAATCCATCTCCAGAAGTGGAAAGTTAAGTAGCATCTTCTGAAACCTTCATCTGAGTCAGGGACAGAGGAAAATCCAGTTTCTTTGGCTCTGGGCAACAGAAGTGCTGAAAATTAATCTAGAGACTAATGTTGAGGTGGAACTCATCCCATTATCTGATCGAATGGCATCACTTTTGTGGAACCAGTGAATAATGGATCATAGCACATCTAAAAAGGTCAAGCTTTAATACAGCTGGGTTTTTTCTGTCATACAGATTCTGTGAAGTTCTCTTACAGCATCAGGGTTGCACTCTTGAACATCCCCATGTCAAGGAAAGCTCGAACCAAAATACCTGTTTCAGTGCTGTCCACAGATTGTTTCTGATGAAGCGGCATGCTGTACCCAAACAGGTTGATGATGTCGGATTAATTTTCCCAATTTCCTAACAACATTCTAACCAAAATGTATCGTGAGATCACACGATTCATGGCAGAACTGAGTGTAAATGTGTCAGAGTGTATGGAATGACTTAAAAAATTTGCTAAAAAATGATTAGATATTAGTATTACTGTTGTTATTGTATTCAGCTCTTACTATATGTCTTACTACCCAGCTCTTTCTACCTGATCTAAGTATCGGGGTAGATACAAGTTAATCAGGTTGGTCACAATTCCTGTCTCACTTGCGGCTCTCAGTAGAAGGGAGAACGGGGATTTAATCCCTATTTTACAGTTCAGGAAACTGAAGCACCAAAAAGTAAAGTAACTTGCCTGAGGTCACAAGGCAGGAAATTGGCAGAGCTGGCATTAGAACACATGCCCGGTGACTCTCAGACCTCTGCGCTTTCCACTAGGCCATGCTTTATCTCAGCAACTGATACAATTAGCTACTTAGAAACTAATGTATATTCATTTTATATGTTCTACAAGTTCACTTTCCAGATCCTGGAAAATACCTCTTCTCCTGGCCCCTACTGTTGTCTTGCTATATTTATGTTTAACTAGTTCTCTTAAGATATTCCTGTCTGGGTGAGAGTGGTTGCTGGTTTTTGGCTGAGTTGATTTTGGTCTCAGGCATTCTGGCTTGGATAAAACCAAAAGTCTGAGGGTGCCCAGGCTTGACTCCCCCCAACCCCGACCCCTGGTCGGCCAGGAAACCTCACTGCTTATGAAGATTTCTTGACTGTGCCCCACCTTCATGTTCTATAAGACTTTCTGTTACAGAAAGTATCATGACCAGGATCCTCTGTTGTCAGGACCCCCTGCATGACCTTATTTATCTCTTCTCCCTCATAGTCCATTCTGGGAAATTCCTTAACATCCTTGTAATCACATCCCTCTCAACTCCAAGTGTTTTCTTAGACTACTCACCCCCCCCCCCCCCAGATCCTGGCACTCCTTTTTCCCAGTTGCAGTCATTTTCATAGCTCTGGGATCCCATCCCTTCAAGGAAGCCTTCCTTGACAAACTGAAAGAGAGGTGACCATTTTTATGGACCATACCTGCTCCAAACATGCAATCCTCTCGATAAGGCAGTCAAGTCTTTTGGGGGGAACATAATATTTATTTTTTTCAACATTGCAGTTGTCTGTGTTTCATTTGCCTCTCTAAATTGGAGCTGTTAGAATGGAGCTGTTTGCTTCTAGAGAACATAGATACTGTCTGGAACCTGCTTTAGACCAACCCAGTGAGACTGTAAGCTTCTCTAGGGTAGGGATCATGTCTGTTAATCCTGTGGTACGTTCCCAAGCACTCAGTGTAGTGCACTGCAGCAGTGAAAACTCAGTAAGCACTCTGCTTGATAGGATGGATGAAATAAGGTCAAAACAGCACCTGCACTTTGATCTGTGGGAACCTGGACCAAATACAGCCTAGACACTAAACTCGTTATAGTCAGGGAAAATGCCTGCTAATGGTTCTAGTGTGCTCTCCCAAGTGCTTAATACAGTGCTTCGCATATAGAAAGTGCTCAATAAGTATGATTGATTGATATAGCCAGCCTCCTCTAAATGGCGTTGCATTGGGGACTGTGATCATAGTCCCCAGTGATGGGAACGGTTACTGAATGAATGCGTCTATGACCGACGCATCATCTGATAGGAGACACTGGTAGGAAGCAACCGCCCTTCTACCTCTTAATGGCCTTCTCTCCTCCCTCAAAGCCTAACTGCTGGAAGGAGAGGTGTCTGTTGGCAAATGGGAAAGGGGGCCCCCGGACCAACCAATCACCCAATCCCATTGGAGACAGTGCCCAGCTCAGGGCTGAAGATAGGAAGTTGGTTAATAGGTACTTTTGATAGTAAAGATAGTGGATAGGTATGACGCTTATTAACTACTCAAATGGGGATTCAGTATCTATTCTCACTCGACTGAGTTCCAACCTGACTGTCTTGTGTCTATGCCAGCACATAGTTCATTCATTCACTCATATTTATTGAGCACTTAGTATGCGCAGAGTATTCATTCTTTCAATAAATAGTATTTGCTGAGCGTTTACTATGTGCAGAGCACTGTACTAAGTGCTTGGAATGTACAATTAGGCAACAGATAGAGACAGTCCCTGCCCATTGACAGGCTTACAGTCTAATCGGGGAGACAGACAAAAACAGTAGCAATAAATAAAATCAAGGGGAGGTACATCTCATTAACAAAATAAATAGGGTAATAAAAATATATACAAATGAGCCGATGAGCACAGTGCTGAGGGGAGGGGAAGGGAGAGGGGGAGGAGCAGAGCACTCTACTAAGCTCTTGGAATGTACAGTTCGGTGACATAGTTCAGTACCTGGCACAGAGTAAACACTCTCATGATCATCAGGAAGAACTAGGTTAGATACAGGGTTAGGAAATGGACTCATGGAATAGATTAGGGGAAGCGGAGAATGTTAAGGAAATAATTTTTTGATCTGTCCATTTCTCGTCCCTGGGAAGTATTGGGAACTGGGCGATGGTGGGGATAGTATGAGGAACTTGGTCTGGATCCCCATTTCTGAGCTGGACTTGGCTCTCGCCACCTCCCATGGTGAGATAAAGCTGAGAGCAGATTTGTGAATTCCCTGGTTCGCTCCTTTCCAGATGGACTCTTATTTCTGGGCGCACTTCTCAAAGTGGGGTGTCTGGTGTGGGGAGGGAGTTAGAGGGAAAAGGTTGGCTTGATGAGCTGGAAATTAGCAAGTTTCCAAGGGCCGGGGAGAAGGTGATGAATCTACATGGGCAGAGGGTGATTGCAAAACCCGCATGGAGTAAGTACATCCTATTTCTCAGAGGATTTTACAGTCCTATCCTCGAAAGTGGGTTGTCTACCAGATCACGTTTATAGGGTGTTTCCTCTAAGCCCAATTGAGCCCTTTTTCAGCCTCTCAGTTGGCCATAAGTAAAGCTAATACTGTGTCAAGCAACTTGAATAAAAGTAGTCCCATTCTACTAGTCCTATCCCAGATTCTGTCTCTGGAACCCTACTGTCGGCTTTCCTGGCTGACTGGGAGTGGACTGCAGGGCTTCATTCTATCTGGCTCCTCCCCAGCACCCACTCCTTGATCTCCTATTTGCCAAGCTGGTTGGGGATAGGATTGCCTCTGCTCCTGGCAAGAAAGCTGCTAATAGAGGCTGCCAAGGAGCAGTGTCAGGCTGCCCTGGACTGTGAACCATTCCGGTAGGATGTAGAAAAGCACATCGTGAGCACTTAACCGTGTCAGTAGTATTTGAAATAAGTATCTTCTGGTTGATCTTACAACAGAAAACCAGTTGTAGTATCATGTTTAGCCCTCCTTTGACCAATCAGTGGTATTTGTGGAAGCAGTGTGGCCTAGTGGACAAAGCATAGGCCCAGGAATCAGAAGGACCTGGGTTCTAATACTGACTCTGCCACTTGTCTGCTGTGAGACCTTGGGCCGGTCATTTCACTTCTCTGTGCTTCAATTCCCTCATCTGTAAAATGGGGATTAAGATTGTGACCCCTACGTGGGACAGGAATGTGTCCAACCCGACTATCTTCCATCTATCCCAGTGCTTAGTACAGTGCCTGGCACATAGTAAGCGCTTAACAAATGTTATTTAAAAAAATTGAGTGCTCACTGTGTAGAGCACTGTACTAAGTACTTGGGAGAGTACCAGTACAGTTTCTGTCTCTGCAATTAAGAAAAAGTGGACTTGGGATTTTTTGGTCTTTGCTGTAAGCAATGGTTTTACTTAAACTTAGCCAACTTGTCCACAGACTGAAGGAAAGCCCTCAGGTCTCTCTCAATTTGCATTTTAAAAGTGACCCTAGAGGGCACGGCACTGAGCTGAACATTCCTGTCCAATAATGAGTAACCTCTTTTCCTTTCATTCATTCAGTCGTATGTTTTGAGCACTTACTGTGTGCAGAGCACTGTACTAAGCGCCTGAAAAATACAATTGGGCAACAGACATTCCCTACCCAACAACGGGCTCACAGTCTAGAAGGGATGGGGGGGACAGACAACAAAACAAAACAAGTAGGCAGGCATCATCTCATGTCCAATTTTAGAGCTTATTAAGTTCCTATTAGGAACGCTTCATACTTTGGACTACCTTTATCATTTCCAAAGTGTAATCGGCAGCCCACAAAATGAATGTGAAATCAGGGTGCTACAGTTAATACTTTGTCGTGGCTCTACCTTTTGCACGTTAGGCTCACCCACTCTCTTCTGGCTCCTAGACTTCTCCTCTCCTGGATTCCACCACTCATTTGCTCCCAACAGAGGGCCTCTACTCTTGCTGCTTCATATTGCATTCAGGCAGGTCCCTGTCCAAAGGCACAGTGATAGAGGTCAAAAATATTAAAAAAGAGCAGCAGTGCTTTCTCAGACTTCCAAAAACAGAACATCAAGCTCCATAAGTTGAGGGTCTATAAAGTTGTCTCAGCTTCTCTCTGCCTGTGGGTCTTGGCTCAATTCTGGAAGAAAAAACAGCAACCATCATCAGGGTGATCTGAATGGCTTCTGCGTAGGTAGTGCTGTGTTCTAAACGCTCAGCAGAGTGAGGAGGGACCCAGCTACCTGATCGCTGCCCTCCAGGAGCTTCTAGTCAGATAGGGTGTACTGGTAGACAAAAGTGGTTTTCAAATAGTGGTAGCAAGAGGAAGAACATTATAGCAGGAAATAAGGCAAATGGATTGGTAAGAGGTCATGGAATAAGTAATATGCAAATTTAAAAAATCATTGCTAGGGATAGGAGTAAATGGAGTCTGAGGGTGTTGGTGGGGTCACAGGACTGCAGTGATGTGAATTTATCAAGAAGGGTTTCCTGGAGGAATTTTTAAGGGACTTTGAAGATATGGGAAACATGGTTTGGTGGATATTTGGAGGCGTGGGGGTTCCAAGCTGGGAGAAGGGTGAGGGAGGGGGCAGAGATGACCGTGAGGTCTACTTCTAAGGTGATCTTGGGAGGAGCGAAAAGTGCAAATCGAGAGGAGAAGGTTAAGAATGCTTTTCTTTCAAATGGAAAAATGTTGGTGGAGAGCCTTGAACCCAGTGCTAAGGAGTTTCTGCTTGGTGCCAGGCAGCTGCTCTGGGACAATATGGAAGGGACCCAGTGCAGACTTGTAGGAGAGAATCAGTCAATCAGTGGTTTTTAGTGAGTGCATACTGAGGGCAAACACTGTACTGAGCGCTTTGGGAGAGTACAGTACAACAAAGTTGGAAGGCCCGTCCCCTGCCTACAGTCTAGAGGGGAAAACAGAAGTGAAAAATCATTACAGCTCTGAACATAAGTGCTGTGGGGCTGAGGATGGGGTGAATATCAAAGTGCTTAAAAGATACAGATCCAAGTGCATAGGTGATGCAGAAGGGAGAGGGAGTAGGGGAAAAGAGGGTTTAAAATTGGAGGAGATGTGATTTTAATAAGACTTTGAAGGTACGGGAGAGTGGTGGTTTATCATATATGAAGGGGATAGGAGTTCCAGGTTAGAGGGAGGACATGGGCAAGGGCTGGCAGTGAGATAGACAAGCTCGAGGTACAACAAGTAAGTTGACATTACAGGAGCAGAGTGGGCTGACTGGGTTGTAGTAGGCAATCAGTGAGGTAAGGTAGGAGGTGGTGAGCTGATTGGGTGCTTTAAAGCTGATGGTAAGGAGTTTCTATTGGTTGTGGAGGTGGATGGGCAGCCATTGGAGGTTCTTGAGGAAACATGGTGAAGAACAGTCTCAAACAATGTATTATAACAGTGAATTGTTGAGAGCACCACCAGACAAATCAGGCTGATGCATGGTAACTGGGAGAGAAATTACTATCCTTGAGCCAGAGTTTAAAATTTAAACCACATACATCTGTGGGTACACATAATCCCACATCTCTTCTGATGTATTTTATTGTCCTAAGTGCTTAGTACGGTGCTCTGCACATAGTAAAAGTTCCATAAATATGATTGATCTCTCCTTTTTGTTTCACGGAATGGCTGATGAAGTTGAGATCTTATCTATTCATCCTGGTATGGCTGAAAAGATGAGCCAGAAACTTAAAATCCATCCCACACTATGTACACTTTAAAGATAGTCCTTTGCTGTACTGGTTTGCTATTTGCAGTGCATGTTGTTTTTGAATCTGCCTCCTGGTCTCCTGATCTTGCCAAAGCCTCTGAAATTCAGAAGGATGTTGCTCTCTTAATTTTAGGAAGAGATATCATCACAGGCATAGAAAATAAAGGAAACCAAATAGTTTTGCCATTCTCTGAATCCAAGGTATATCTCACCCTGGAATACCATCTGTAGTTTGGTTACTAGGTCATAAAACCCTATCAAGGTGTTAACTCCATTCCTAAGTATGGAATTTCTTGGCAACCCAAGTAAACCACAGACTGTTCCTCTTCATCCCAAAGAGATTTTTCACACCCCAGTAATCTTCTAAGTCTTTGCACGTGAAGAAGCAGACAGTATGGCAACATTGACCCCTCTTTCAGGTTCTGAAAGCTTCCTGAAACTGCCTATAGGGTGAGAACCCGGATTACCCTGTTCTGCCTCAGCAGCAAGCTACCATTCATTCATTCAGTCATATTTATTGAGCGCTTACTGCCTGCAGAGCACTGTACTAACCTCTTGGAATGTATAATTCGGCAACTGAGTCAATCCCTGCCCAACAATGGGCTCACAGTCTAAAAAGGGGAGTCAGGAATAAGAAAATCCAAACCAGAAATCCAAAAGACATCAATGTTGCTGTGCACTGGCCAAGATTCACAGCATTATTGGTGGGATTAACCTCGAACGTTAAGGAAATAAAAAGCTGGGGGTAAAGAAATGGCCAATCAGCATGACTGGGGTCTAGGGCAACTCCTTTATGAGAATAGACTGAAAAGAGTAGGATCTAGGTCTGGATGAGACAAAGGTCATGACTGAAGTTTGTGAAAGGAAAGAGCGTGGTTCTGGATGACAGAGGACCTGGATTCTATGCTCTGTACATAGCGCTCAGTAAATATAATTGAATGAATGAGTTATATTCCCAGCTCCACCACTTGTCTGTGTGACCTTGGCCAGTCACTTAATTTCTCTGGGCCTCCGTTCCCTTATATGTAAAATGAGGGTTCAATAAGTGCTCTCCCTCCTACTTAGAATGAGAGCCCCATGTGGGACAGGGATTGTGTTCGACCCAGGTATCTTGTATGTAGTAATAATAATAATTGTGGTATTTTTTAAGTGCATACAATGTGCTTGGCACTGTACTAAACACTGGAATGAATACAAGCTAATCTGCTTGGACACAGTCCCTGCCCCACATTGGGCACATAGTCTTAATCCCCATTTTGCAGGCGAGGGAACTGAGGCACTGAGAAGTGAAGTAACTTGCCCAAAGTAACACAGCAGACAAGTGATGGAGCTGGGATTAGAACCCCGGTCCTTCTGACTCCAGACCCGTGCTCTATCCCCTAGGCCATGCTGCTTCTCTGTGTACCCCAACACTTAACTACAGTGTTTGACAAGTGTTTAACAAATACCTTTATTAATAATAATAATTATAATACTAATAATGATAAAATCATGGAGGGTGTGGCTCGTACAGCCACAAGAATTGTTGTTCTCCAAAATCTACAGTACCAAGTTGAGTATCCATCACCCATCGAAGTTTGAAGGAGGTAGGTTTCAAACCAAAGAAATATGTGATGAAAGGCAAGGGAGCAGCATCTGCCCTTGTGTAACTCTAGGTGAAGTTAAGAACATGTAACCAGTGACAAGATTCCTTCCCCCAACTAAGGACTATTTTTCGTCAGTCAAGGAGCTAAATGGTCCTATTCTCCCTTCATCGATGAAGCTGAAGTGAACCTTTAAAATCACTCTATATGGCAAGGGAATCTTCTGAGACAGGAAGGGCAGCCCTCCGATGTTCTGAACCCATTTAATGATAAGTCTCTTTGAAGTATAAAAAAAACCTGTTGGAATGGTGAAAGCTCTCACTTCTGAGGAAGTCACAAATCATTCTAAGCTATGAACAATGGTAAAATACCGAGCTCTGAAGACGTTCCTGCAGAAATCTACAAGCAAGGAGAGAGCAACACTAAGTGCTAACTCGGAAACCCTCCCCCCCCCCCCCCAAATGCCACCAGTCTCGAGAGATAATACTGTATTTACCTTCTTCAAGAAAAAGTGAGCGAGGTAGGGGAGAGAAAGGTCAACGATTCACCGATGTCACTGTGGTTTTTCTCACCCTCACTGAGCTCTGGGGCCACGGGCCACCAGGATTGGCTGGACATAGCTAGTCTGCTCCACAACCTGAAGCCAAAAAATTCTCAGTTCCACCCATTGACCTTGGGCAAGTAGGACATGGTCCCTGTTACTGTGTTGTTTTTCATGTTCACTGGGGTTCAAGGCCAGGCCCTCTCTCCCCTCTGGCCCTGAAGCCCCACGGTGGCCTGGGAATTCCTCTGGTACAAAAGCAGAGTTGGAGCTCTAAGCCACTGAAGTACCAGTTTAAAAGCCTTGGGGCCTGCAGTCTTCCCAAACTGATTCCAGCTTCAGTTCCCTTCTGCATCACCTGGGCCCTTGGTTTGTGTATCCTTAAGCGTGCTGATGTTCACCCCAGCCCCACAGCAATTACGTTCATCTTCTTATGCTCTACTATTTCCCCTACCCGTAACTTATTTTAATGTCTGTCTTCCCCTGTGGACCGAGAGCTCCTTGTGGGCAGGGATTGTGTCTACCAATTCCATGGTACTGTACTTTCCCAAGGGTTTAGTACAGTGCTGTGCACACAGTAAGTGCTCAAGAAATACTGTTGACTGATTGCTGAACAGTAAAGCCAGAGTTCCTGCAGTTCACACTCTGGAAGCAGCGGATCTGGACTGCAAGCAGTGCAGAAACTGGTGCTCCAGGGTCTCTGGAGCTTTGACCCTCGGGCTGCCTGAAGAGACCAGCGGTGAAGTGGGAAGGCAGTTCACTATAGAGGAGCTCCCAAGCTAGGAGAGCCTTTGACCGGCACTGGACCTTTGGAAGGTGACAATTACAGTAGCCCTGATGAAAATCGTGATCTTCCTCTGCCTTCCCATGCTTAACCTTGCCTTCTCTCCCTCTTTAACTCCTTTCTTTCCCCTCTCTTGCCCTCTTTCTTCTCCCTTCCCCTTCTTTCTTCTCCCTCCCCCTTCTTTCTTCTTTCCTCTTGGCTCTCTTTTCTGGTTTTTGCACTCCCATCCCAAGTTAACCTTACCCAAACCTCATTTCCCCCGCATTTACAAGGGGCACTTTAGTGACAGACCTGCAGATAATTCCTTGCTCTGGTGCCACTTTTGCTATCAGTCAGTCGGTATTTATTGAGCACTTCCTGTGTGCAGAGCATTATATTTAGGACTTAAGAGAGTAAGGGAATTAGTAGACATGTTCCCTGCCCACAAGGACCTTATAGTTTAGGAGATCTATCTTTTATCACCTGTCTATATGGACCCCACTGTGTTATATATAAAATATACATAGTACCTAAATGCACTCTGTACAATTAGTTGTACTGAATGCCCTCCGCATTTATGGCACTGTATTAGCCACAGGGGAGCTTATAGTATGTTCTTTTTCCTCTGTGCTGCAAAGATCAAGTTTGCTCTGCTCAATTTTTTAAAAAATCTGGAACCATATTTTGATTCAAGGAATTCATGGTTAGCACTTTTCAGAATTTTCCAGAAACCTGACCAGAAGAAATCTGCCAAAGATCTTGCTGGCACTGGACAGCACCAAGATGCCACAGTAGTTTCTGCAATCAGCTCTCACTCCTCTCTTGACAGTAGAGGTGGTGGTCTTCCAGTTTTTAAAAGACTATGGAATCCCCAGTGTTTCAGCAGCATAGTCATTCTGTGGTATTTATTGAGCACTTACTATGTGCGGGACACTGTACTAAGCGCTTGGGAGAATACAACACAACAGAATTAGCGGACATGTTCCCTCCCCATAGTGAGGGCTTACAGTCTAGAGGAAAACTGTTCTAAGTGCTGGAGTAGATACAAGTTAATCAGGCCAGATACAATCCCTGTCCCCCAAGGGGCTCACAGTCTAAGTAGGAGGGAAAAGGTCTTGAATCCTCATTTTGTAATTGAGGAAACTGAGGCACAGAGAAGTGAAGTGACTTGCCCAAGGTCACACAGCAGGCAAATATTGGCACTGGGATTAGAACTCAGGTCCTCTGGCTCCCAAGCCCGTGCTCTTCTCACTAGACCACACTGCTTCAGAACAGCTTATGAAATTCTCTTTTAAAGAATAATGATGGTGAAAATTTTCTAAAGTAGTGAAAGTAGTCCTTCCTGGCAGAACATTCATCTTGTTTGACTCATAAGCATTTAAGCCTTGCATTAAGCTTTCCTAATGCTTAGCCTGGGAGATGCAGGTAGATATAGACCTGATTGTCCAGAGCTGTGATTTTAGGTCTTTGTGGCTGACTGTTTTACCAAATACCTAGGAGATCAGGGCAGATGGAAAGTGGGTGGATGCAGTCTAACCTACCATAGTAGCCAGATATCTCTTTCCTCCTGCTCCTCCCATAGACAGCCGGATACAGGATTCATACATCACTCCATCTCTTACCCCCTTCTTCCTTGCCTCCCACTGATCTACCTGCCCTCGAGGTGAATATTATGGAGAATATATGATGGCATTTATTAAGCGCTTACTATGTGCCAAGCACTGTTCTAAGCACTGGGGTAGATACAAGGTTATCAGGTTGTCCCACTTGGGGCTCACAGCCTTGATACCCCTTTTACAGATAAAGTAACTGAGGCCTATGAAGACTTGACCTGCAGACTAGAGGGACCAAACCATTTGCCAGTGGGCACATGCTGTCTGGGAGTTTGGAACGGGGTGAACTGGGGTGAAAGTCCAGCCTCT
This sequence comes from Ornithorhynchus anatinus, assembly GCF_004115215.2. NCBI lineage: Eukaryota > Metazoa > Chordata > Mammalia > Monotremata > Ornithorhynchidae > Ornithorhynchus > Ornithorhynchus anatinus. The sequence goes on along the minus strand of NC_041735.1, from coordinate 59,418,804 downwards.
AGTTACTTTAAATGATCTGCTGTAGAAACAAGGCTGTCAAAAGAGCCAGTGGTTTGTTTCAAGTCCAACTGGGACTCTTAAAATTTCAGTCCAGTGTCTAAAGCCCCATGACCTCCTCAGGGAGCTCCCATCCCAGGAGCTCATCTGGATGAGAGGGTCTCCCACATTTCTTTCTCTGAGTGGCTGGATAGTGGATTTTTGATACTGTTGCCCATTATGGAATCTTTAAACATTTAATGCCTGAGAGTCATCATAATTGCAGTTTTAGCTGGAAAGGGGTAGAAAAAGAGTGGAAATCAGGGGTTCTCAGAGACGCAGGTTTTTCGGGTTCTTGCCCCAATGCCTTCATTCAGTTCAGTTGCTTCGAGTGCTTACTGTGTGCTAGGTATACACAAGTCTTAGGTGTGTACTAGGAGCTTGGGAGAATACAGTAAGAGGCAAGATTTCTGCCTCCATGGAGCTTAGAATCTAGTAAGGTGAGACAGACATAAACAGAACACCTATTGTTTACGTACAGGAGAAGCGGAGGAAAAGTGTAGATACAATTGATAATAGCAATAGTGTGGAAAAATGAAATATGTGAATGTGAATTTCTGTATAGATGAATATAACTATATATGCGTATATGCATATTTATATATATGTGTATATGTACATATACACACGTGAAGAAAATTAGTTGGGGATTGCTTCCTGGAGGAGGTGGGTTTTCAGTAGAACTTTGAAGATTGGGTGTGCTGAAGAGTTGGGGAAGGAGTTCTGAATAGGAGAAAGGGCATGAGAAATGGGTCAGGGAAAGTGTTGAGGGCAAAGTACTGTAAGAAGGTTAGATTGGGAAAAACAAAGAGTACAAGCTGTAGAGCAGATGTATAAATAGAAAGACTTAAACTCATGATTAGAAGCTTCTGTTTGACAAAGAGGCAACTTAGTAGTCATAAGAGGAGTGGATTAATGGTTCAGAATGAAGTAGCAGAGAGACAATCCAGTCAGCAGTGTTTTAGAGACTAAAGAGGGGAAAGGTTGGAGGCAGGGAGACCATTGAGGTGGCTCATGCGAGAATCCCACTGTGAGATTCTGGCAGTCTGAAACAGGGTGGCAGCCTTAGGAGTGGAGAGGAAAGGGCAGATCCAGAAAATATTTTGGAAGAAAAACCAGCAAAATTTATTGACAGACTGTACGTGTGAAGAGAAAATCAGGAGTTTATAGATGACACTGGAGGTTGTGAGTTCCTGGGGCGGGTGCCCGACGATAAAGTGATGGGAAGTTATGGGGTGGAGGAGTAGATTTAGAAGGGAAGATTGAGGAGTTATTGCTATACCAAATTTGATGTGCCTACAAATCATCTGTGTGGAGTTGCCTTGGAAGCAGAAGGCACTGCAATGCCGAAGACATGCCCTAGAGTCAGGGCTGTGAGGTAGATCTGAGAGGTGTCTGCACAGAGGTGGGAGCCAAAACCTCTTGAGCAGTTGAGCTCTCTGAGAGTGAGTGTAGAGTAATATGCATAGGGAACTCAAAATAGAATTTGGGAAACACCTCTAGTTAGAGTGAAAGGCAAGAGAAGTGCTTTGCACACAGTAAGTGCTCAATAAATAAGATTGAATGAATGCAGGAAAAGAGAAGAGAAGGAGCAGACAGGTAGGAAAAGGTTGGCTAGTACTAGGTCAATGGAGTCAAGGTCAGATAGCGTTTTGGTGGGGAGGGTGTCGCAGTGAAAGGTATTTAAGGCGGCCGAGAGATCGAAGGTGGACTGGGACACGGTCTTTAGGTTATGAGCCCCCCAGGGGGCTAATTCCCAACTGTATGTTCTTTCCCAATGCTTAGTACAGTGGGCTGCATGCAGTAGTGTTTAATAAATACCATACTACTACAAAGTAAGGCTCATCAAATTTGACCAAGAGAAGAACAAGGAGACCATGGTGAGCATAATCCCAGTAGAGTGAAGATGCTTCTTTCTCTTGTTATATTTAAAAACTGTTCAGTACATTCCTCAGCAATATTATCTGTGCTACAAAAAGATGTTTATAAATAATTTTACCTTTTTCAAGCATTGCTTTTTCTTCGAGGTACATTATGAAGTGTCTTCAATATGTTGTAGGTTTTTTGAGGGCAGGGATTGTGTTTACCAACTGTATTGTACCCTGTAGACAGTTGCGACAGTGCTTTGCACAAAGTAAATGTTCAGTAAATACCTTTTTAAATTTTTTTTCGGTTTTTTATGGTATGGTATTAGTAAGCACCAGGTGCTATATTAAGCGCCGGGGTAGATATGAGCTAATCAGGTTGGACACAGTCCGTGTCTCACATGGGGCTCACAGGTTTAATCACCATTTTAGAGATGAGGCAAATGAGGCACAGTGAAGTGAAGTGACTTGCCCCAGGTCATACAGCAGACAGGTAGAGGAGCTGGGATTAGAACCCAGGTCCTTGGGACACCCAGGCCAGTGCTCTATCCACTAGATCACACTACTTCTACTGCTGATTGATTAACATCATGTAATAATAAATCAGTCTTTTTAAAATTAAATATTTAAAGTAATAAAATGGGTCTAGATATTCAAGCAAAATACAGAATTCCAAGATTCTCCATGGCTAAAATATGGATGTTACTTTCCAAAAAAGCTTTTTTTTTAAGTTCATTGTCTGTTTCCTTCCCAAGTGGCTGTTCTGTCAGGTTGCTTAGCAACAGGGCCAGGTCATGCTGTATATTTTTTTCCTTCCATCAAAAATAAGAATTATAAAGCAGTAATGTAGTTCTATTGTTAACTGCTTGAATATATATGTTGGTTTAGGTCACCACTTGTCAGATGCTCTGTCTGCCTTTTGGGTCTGTCAGAACTGTGTTGTAGTATATAATAGTAATCATTTTGGTATTTAAGTGCTTACTTTGTGCCAAGCACTGTGCTAAGCACTAAAGTAGATGCAAGATAATTAGGTCAGAACCAGTCCCTGTATCACGAGGTTCACATTTTTAAAGGGATGAGCAACAAATATCTTCATTTAACAGATGAGAAAACTGAGGATCACCTGCTTGCCAACTGTGATCTTTTAGTCAGAATAGATGGGTGTATTTGGGCTCAAGGTGCATTTATTTTTACTTTAAAAAATCTGAATAAATTTCTATAAGAAACAGGCAAAAATGAACTTTTCCAGATTGGGAATTAAAGTTTTTCTGTCATTGTATAACCTGTAGCTAGAAAAATATTGTATAAAATATTTGGATGAATTGCTGCTCTCTAGGAGTAGGGCTCTATTGCTAAATCTGTTTCTTTTCAGTGAAGTGAAAAATAGAGGTTATTATCCAGGAAATCTGGGGAAGAGAGCCTGTTATTGAGGAAGAAGTTTTAACTGAATTTAGGGGGAAAAGCATATTTTCTGAACAAATTAACACTGGAAACATTTTGGGAACTAAATTTGCACTGAGCAATATATCCCTCTGGGCTAATACATCCTGGGTTGAAAACAGGTGCCTTAAAGACAGGCCACTTACTGGTAGTTATGCTCCAAAGCCAGGGTCCCATTGCCTCCTGCCCTTGTCTCCCCTTGCTAGCCTCCAGCCGAAGCCCAGTTAGGGCCACCGAGCTTAGAGGACTATCTGCTTCCTCTACCTGTGCACTTCCCAAACTCTGGCATCTGGGTCTGAGTTGTCCAAAGTAGGCACTCTCGCCACAGCTTGAATTCTTATTAGGACAGAAAACGGGTTTTTCATATGGTCTTTTCTATGTGCCAGGCTCACATTTTGTGTTTGGGAGGGAGGGGATGATGCCTGGAGGAGGAATGAGTTTACCTGTCCATCCTGGCAAAAAGTTCATGGGCATAGACTAGGTGGCCCTGGTACCAGACCTGTTTTGGAAGCCCAAGCAATGTGGAGAACTTACTTCATAGTTGAACCTGAAGATGGATTTCCCAGTACAGGGACAAATAGGGGATTTCAACGACCTATGGCTTTGCTTGATTTACTGCACTGTATCAGTGAGCGATGGGGTGGTTTGAGACTTAAAAAAAGGACACACTTCACAAAGTGAGTGATAAGCACAGGAATTTGCTCTTGGAGGACCTGATTCAGACCAGAAGTTACAGATACATTCAGGAATGGCTTGGATGAATTCAGGGATCTGGGTTCATACTGAGTTAGAAAATTTTAGTAATGTGAAGGAGTTTCCCCTATTATCAATTAGAACAACCACCACACTGTTCCTCTAAGAGTTTAGAACAGAGTTCAGAATCAGTATTATGGTTGGGAAGGCCATTGGTGCAATGCCTTGGACTAAATGCTTTGAAACTACGAAGCAACCAGTTTCACAGTCTCTGCTTACAAGATTAATTAATCGATTGTCTTTATTGAGCACTTACTGTGTGCAAAGCACTATACTAAGTGCTTGGGGGAGAGTACAACACCAAACAGGCACAGTCCCTGCCTATAACGAGCTTAGAGTGGGAGACAGGCATTAGATAAATAACAGATATATACATATGTGCTGTGGGGATGGGAGGGAGGATGAATGAAAGGAGCAAGTCAGGGCGATGCAGAAGGGAGTGGAAGAAGAGAGGAGGGCTTAGTCATGGAAGGCTTCTTGCAGGAGATGTGCCTTCAATAATGCGTGGAAGTGGGAGAGAACAATTATTTATATGAGGAGGGAGGGCGTTCCAGATTAGAGGTAGAATATGGACGAGAGGTTGGCGATGAGATGATAGACAAGATCGAGGTACAGTCAGAAGGTTAGCATTAGTGGAATGAAGTGTGTGGGCTGGGTTATAGTAGGCGAGTAGCATGGTGAGGTAGAAGGGGCAAGGGGATAGGGTGCTTTAAAGCCATTGGTGAGGAGTTTTTGTTTGATGCAGAGGTGGATGGGCAACTATTGGAGTTTCTTGAGGAGTCGGGAAACATGGTCTGATGGTTTTTGAAGGAAAATGATCCAGGCAACAGAGTGGAGTATGGACCAGAGTGGAGAGACAGGAGGCAGGGAGGTCAGCAAGGAGGCTGATGCAATAATCAAGACGAGATAGGATAAGGGATTGCAGTAACGTGATGGCAGTTTGGATGGAGAAGGGGCCGATTTTAGCGATATTGTTTAGATCTGATTTCAGGAGGACTTTAAAGATTGGGAGAGCTGTGGACTGTCAATTGAAGTGTGAGGGAAAGTCATGAACCAAGAGGTCAGAAGTGGGAGAAACAAGAACACAATACGGTGAGTGGATTAGCATGAGAATGAGGAGTACAAGCTTGGGTGTGGTAGGAGAAGAAAGTAGATATGTAGATGAGAGAGAGCTGGTTGCCTCCCTTAAAATCAGTAGTCAGGAGTTTGTGCTTGATTAGGAGAGTAATGGGCAACCATTTGAGGTGTGGGGAGTTGTGTGGAGAACAATTATTTAGAAAATAATCTACACCCACCCCCTTGGAGAACTGAGCTATTCCCATGTCTTCAACTATCATCTCTGTGGGGATGATTCCCTGATCTACATCTTCAGTCCGGATCTTTCTCGTTCTCTGCAGTCTTGATTTTCCTCCTGCCTTTGGGACATCTGTACTTGGATGTCCTGCCAGCCCCTCAAACTTAAAATGTCCAAAACAGAACTCCTCATTTTATCCCCTGAACCCTAACCTCCCAGTGATTTCCCATCACTGTAGACAACATCAACATCTTCCAACTCACAATTCCATATCCTGGACCCATCTCTGTCATTCAGTCAATAGAATCATTCTGTTTGATTCTACCTTCACAACATTGCTAAGATCCTCCCTTTCCTCCATCCAAACTGCTACTATGTGGGGCCAAACATGTATGTTATCTCACTCTGGCTACTTGCTGACCTCCCAGTCTCCTGTCCCTCAAGTCCACACTTCATTCTGCTCTCCAGATCATTTTTCCAAAAGAAATCTCAGTCCATGTTTTCCCACTCTTCAAGAACCTCCAGTGATTGCCCATCTATCTTTACTTCCAACAGAAACTTCTAACCAGGGAGCAAGTCTAGCAACTCTGTTATAGTATATTCTCCCAAGCGCTTAGTCTAGTGCTTTGCATACAGTAAGCACTCAGTAAGTGTGATTGATTGATTGATTCTTCCCCTACCTGAATCAAGTAGTGGGGAAAAATTGACCCTGAGCACCGTGGCCTCTTCAGAATACAGTATTTCCCTTTTTCCAAAATCCCTTCTCTATTAGTTCATAATAATCATAATTATGGTACTGGTTAAGCACTTACTATGTGGCAAGTGCCATTCTAAGCACTGGGTTAGGTCCAAGGTAATCAGGTTATACCTCATGGGGCTCACAGTCTTAGTCCTCATTTTACGGATGAGGTAGCTGAGGCAAAGATAAGTTGCTAACTTATCAAGGTCACACAGAAGATAAGTGGTGGAGCCAGGATTAGAACCCATGTCTTCTGACTCCTAAGCCCATGCTTTTTCCACCAAGCCAAGCTACTTTGAGACAGTTAGACAAAGCACTTGCCATGGGGCTGTGTTCCTTAAAATGCTGATGAACAGCATGAGGGTGTGTTGCCAGGCATATGAGGCGAGCTTCCAGGAATTGTCTGACTCTAAGCAGTCATCATTTATTGGCTGCTGGTTGTCAATCAGGAGGAATACAAGAGAACAAGTTCTCACTCTCAGAATGCCCTGGTAGTGTATCCATAGAGTTTTCTTGGTAAAAATACGGAAGTGGTTTACCATTGCCACCTTCTGCTCAGTAAACTTGAGTCTCCGGCCCCAACTCTCTCCCATGCCGCTGCTTCCCAGCATGGATGAGTTTTGATTTGTAGCAGATTTCCTTCCCTCTCTAGCCACTGGCCAAGCTAGGAATGGAATGGGTATGCCTCTGCATGACTCTCCCTCCTGTAGCTGAGACTGGTAGAGTACTGGAAACTCTCCAGGTGTTCATTCATTCCATAATATTTATTGAGCACTTACTATGTGCAGAGCACTGTACTAAGTGCTTGGAATGTACAAATCGGTAACCGATAGAGACAGTCCCTGCCCTTTGACAGGCTTACAATCTAATCAGGGGAGACAGACAAGAACAATAGCAATAAATAGAATCGAGGGGATGAACATTTCATTAAAACAGTAGCAAATAAATAGAATCAAGGTGATGTACATCTCATTAACAAAATAGGGTAATGAAAATATATACAGTTGAGCGGACGAGTACAGTGCTGAGGGGATGGGAAGGGAGAGGGGGAGGAGCAGAGGGAAAGGGGGGAAAAGAGGGCTTAGCTGAGGAGAGGTGGCCTGAGAGGGTTTTCTGAGGTTCACATTAAGATATATGAAGCACATCATAATGTGCTGCAAATACGATTGTATATGATTTTCAAAATGGACTTGGAATTTTCATACAACTTTAGGTGTTCTTACAGCAGCTATGAAAGATATTGCTGACTTTCATATTAAATTATTTTATCTACTCTGAATGTAGTCACCTTGATTTTTTTTTCTCTTATCTGCTAATTCTCATTCATTGATTCAGAGGTTCCCCTACACCAAAAGTACGTAGAATAGAGGCAGCAACACAGATGATGATGGAAATCCAAGTACAGCAGAAAGGGAACAATTTTAATCAACAAAATCTTTACCTGGTCTATTAGAAGATACTGAGTTAAATGACAACTTGGCAATCTGAAAGTGTTAATTAACCTTGAATATTTCTTGCTTATATATTGGGGATTTTTGAAGGTTGTTCAATTAGAAGAGAATACAAATTCATCCACCTGTTCTACCTGACAATGCCTTTGCCTTCAAAATATGGGAGAATTTTGATCTATTTACTTACCTGGTATATGATCAGTATTTTTCACTTAGTTGAAAGTGCTGTACTAGTACAATGTTCTGCACAAAAGTAAGTGGTCAATGCTGCTGATAACCGAACCGTGTTTACATTTATATATTCCCTCCATTTAGCTGCAGTGTCTTTGAAAATTCAGTTAGCTTGCACGCCTATTTCTGCAACATGAGCAATGTGAACACAGAGGTAATGGACCAAAAGATGGTGTAGTGTCCAAGTAAGTCTTTCAGCTGGACCTTCTTTTTGCTTTAACTGCATTGCTTCCAAAAGAATTATAAAGTGGTAGGATCATTTTATAGGAATGATGAATTTTCTTTTAGAAAGACTTATATATGTCTCATCCTATAGAGGTGACTTTCAGAAAGTTTTAGAAAAACTTCAAATGTCATCAGTACCTTGGAAGAACACTAGATTCTTTTGTATTTAGGTAGTAGTTCTCCTTTAAGTAGTAACATATATTTCAATAAAATCTCAGTTATGCAGAATGTACAAGGTGCAAGCAAGTCTAGATAATTGAGTTCCTGTTTCTCATTTTTATTGTATTTCAGTTCGCTACTGTGTTAGGATTGTAGATACTGTCACATAATCCCAGAGTCACTCCAGGTTTTGGGATGTTGACCTTGGATGTTAGAAGGGTTCTTGAAATACAGTTATCAGAACAGCACTAATAGAAAAGTCATTCATTCTGGTAAGCAAAGTAGCACCCATTATGAGAACAGAGGACCCTTAGGATTAGAGCCTCAAACCATCTGAAATACCTGTAGCCCTATTATCCTAAGTAGCTTGTTCAAAGTCACAATGCATGGAGAGATTAACTGAGTTTAAAAAATGTAAAGAGTTCAGATATGCCTAATTTTAATATGTTCATAATTTTCTGCATAAAAAAGTGCTGATAGTTGGAGGCCTTGAAAGTAGAGAAAGGAGAGAGGTGAGAAGAAAGAATAGAAGAAGAAAAGAGGAAGTCAGAAGAGGGCATCTGATTGGAGTTTTCAGTTTCAATTAGCCATGATCTTCCGTGGTCTGCTTTGCTGAGAGTGAGGAGGGAAAGATAAAGAAGGTATGTAAGAATGGGAGAGTGAAAAGTTATGTAAGACCAAAAAAAAAGGGTTAGAATCTCTTCCCTTTCTTCCCCTTCTTTCTGTCCCTTCTTTTACACCTGCTTTTATATTTCTGGCTCATCTGAATCCTACTTTGTAAAACCCATTGTCCAATAAATAAGGAAATGCTCTGTGGTGAAACTGCATTAAAGAAACGAAACACTTGTAACAGTTCAGACACTCCACTAATCAAGTAGTTGCATTTGTAGAGTCAGCATGGCTCAGTGAGAAGCAGCGTGGCTCAGTGGAAAGAGCACGGGCTTTGGAGTCAGAGGTCATGAGTTCGAATGCCGGCTCTGCCACTTGTCAGCTGTGTGACTGTGGGCAAGTCACTTAACTTCTCTGTGCCTCAGTTACCTCATCTATAAAATGGGGTTTAAGACTGTGAGCCCCACTGGGACAACCTGATTCCCCTGTGTCTACCCCAGCGCTTAGAACAGTGCTTTGCACATAGTAAGTGCTTAACAAATACCAACATTATTATTATTGTATGCAGAGCACTGTTCTTGAGAGGGTTCTTGGGAAAGTAAAATAGAGTAAATAGGCACTATTCCTCTACTCAAGAAGTTTACAATCTAGCTGAGGGGATGGGAAAGATAGCAAAATAAAGTACAGGTAGTGGAGGTATTTGAACAGAAGTATATGTACAAAAGTGCTGTGTGTGTCAGGAGGCAAGGCTAGCTAAGTGTTTAGGGGGTAAACAGGCTAGATTACCTAGATGGCATAGGAGGGAAGAAAAATAGAGTGGAGAGATGTGTCAAGGAAGGCTTCTAGAGGAGATATGAGTTAAGTAAGGCTTTGAAGATAGGGAGAATGCTGGTCTGTTGGATATGATGGGGTGAAAAAATCCAGCAGGAGGGAGGGCATAAACAAGGGGTCGGTGATGAGAGAGACATGAGCAAGGTGCAGTGGTTAGGTTGGTGTTGAGGAGTAAAGTTTGCAGGCTGGGTTATAGTGGAAGAAAAGCAAGGATAGGTAGAGAAGGAGAGAGCTGAGCGCCTATTTTAAAAATAGTATTTATTAAATGCTTACTATGTGCCAGGCACTATACTAAGTACTGGGGTAGATACAAGCTAATCAGGTTGGTTACAGTCTTGTCCCACAGAGGGCTCCCAGTCTTAATCCCCATTCTACAGATGAGGCCCAGTGAAGTGACTTGCCCAAGGTAACACAGCAGACAAGTGACAGAGCCGGAATTAGAACCCAGATCCTCTGATTTGCAGGCCTCTGGTCTCTCCTCTCTCCTCTAGATTGTAAGCTCATTATGGGCAGGGAATATGTCTGCTAAATCTGTCATAGTGAAGTCTCCCAAGTGCTTAGTACAGTTCTCTGTGTACGTGTTCAATAAATACCATTGATTGATTTCCACTAGGCCATGCTGCATTAAAGCTGGTTAGTGAAATGCTTCAGCTTGATGAGATGGACAACCATTTGAGATTTTTGAATCAGGGGCCCTGTCCAGAACACACCTCCTTCCCCACCTCTGACCCAAATATAGGGAATTTTCATATTACCTGCAGGATGTGTTCTTGAGGAAATCTGCATTTTAGCCCTCTTACCTCAACACTGTCCTGCACATATACACAGTTTCTTTCTGAATTAAATTACCGCTTTTGGGAGAGTACAATATAGCCGAGTTGGTAGACACTTTCCCTACCCGCAACAAGGAGCTTACAGTCTGGAGACGGAAAGGGAAATTAATATAAATAAATTACAGAAGTGTATTGTAAATACCAAGGAGCTGAGGGTGGGGTGAATATCAAGTGCTTAAAGGGTACAGATCCAAGTGCATTGCGACACAGAAGGAAGAGGGAGTAGGGTATAAATAACATTATTATTGTTATTATTAATAAAGACAGCTTACTTGGGGAAGGTCTCTTGGAGGAGGTGTGATTTCAATAAGACTTTGAAGATGTCCAACTTGAGAGATGTGACCTGTTAGAAGAGTGTTCTGTAATTCTGCCACCAGAGTCTCTTTAAATGTATATTAGGAAGGTGTAGAATGGGACTCCTTAAGAACCTCTCCTCTTCTCCCACTCCCTTCTGTGTCACCCTGACTTGCTCCCTTCATTCATCCTCCCTCCCCAGCCCAAAGCACATATGTCTATCTTGTCCTATATCTGTAATTTATTTCTATTGAGAGCTGTCTCCCCCTCTAGACTGTGAGCTCGTAATGGACAGGGCTGCGTCTCTTGTTGTACTGTACTCTCCCAAACGCTTAGTACAGTGCTTTGCACACAGCAAGTGCTCAATAAATATGATTGAATGAATGAATGAACCTGTTGTGAGACCCTTATTGTAGGAATAGAAGACCAAGGCAGTAGTGCTGTATTGGCCCTATGATTATATTAAGCCATGACAAATACTTGTCATAAATGTTTCCCCAAGTTTTATGAACTCATGTCTAGGTTTTTCATGCCCATTATTTGCTTATGTGAGGTTGCATCTTGTACACTCATTTCTTGTTAGTCACTGACAAATTCCTATGCTAACTGATTTTTTCAGAGCAGATTCTCAGTTGCCAAGACTCACAAATCTCAATGGATCACTCAAAAGAGTACCTTTAGCTATAGTATGAGTATACCTTCTGAGAAGGTTAAAAACCATTTTTTCAAGCAGTGACCTCAGCAGTGATGTTTTCTTTCCTTAGCATTCCTCAGACTTCTATTGTTATTTTATAATACAAAGTGAAACTTGAAAACCGATGTGATCTGAGCGGGTGTTAATAATTCTTGACATAAATGATGCTTTAGGCAATCTGAAAGGGATAATGTTTAGAGCAGACCTGATGTTTACCACATTAGCATGAAGAAGTATAAGCTGTGGGCAATATATAATGTTAAAGAATGTCATTTTAAGATATAATAACAACTCGTCACCCACATGCTACTCTGCGGCCAGAATGCTGTCACTCATAACAAATCACCAACCGCCCGCCTTCATGAAGACTCCAGTTAAGTAAATCTACTTACCAGTTCCTTCACACTGTTACAGAAGCAGTGTGGTGTAATGGATAGAGCATGGGCTTGGGAATCAGAAGGACATGGGTTCTAATCCCGGCTCCATAACTGTGTGACCTTGGGCAATCACTTAACATCTCTGGACCTCAGTTACTTCATCTGTAAAATGGGGATTTAAGAGAGTGAGCCCAACATGGGACAGGTACTGTGTCCAACCAGATTAACTTGTATCTACCCCAGCGCTCAGAACAGTGTTTCACACATATTAGGTGCTTACCAAGTGTTATTGTTGTTGGTTTTATTTGCCCTGTCCTGACTTCAGAATGCCAGGATGCTCTCCAGACTAATCTCTACCAAACCATGTTGTTCCCCTTCTTCAAAACTGCTGTTTCTTTGATCACACCTTCTCAGACTAATCCTTAGGTGGCTCCTGGTGTGTATGCCAATTTTTTCAGCAAACTGCCTTGGCATTTAGGTATTCACATTTATGTGTTTTTGTGATTTAAATATATATGTTTGTCCTTAATCAGTGATATTTATTGAGGTCTTTCTGTGTACTGAGCACTGTATTAAGCAGTTAGGAAAGTGCAATAATTAATTGTATCTACTGAGCACTTACTATGTGCAGAGCACTGTATTAAGCACTTGGAAAAATACAACAGAATTATCAGACATATTCCCTGCTCATAACAAGCTTACAATCTATACAGTGGAGTTGGTGGGCATTTGCTTATAGTGCCATCCCACCCCCCCTCAATTAGATTGTAAACTCCTTAAGGGTAGAGACCATTTTTCTTACTTCATTTGTAATTCCCCATTATATTGACAGTGCTCAGAGGGATTGATAAATGTTGTTGATTAAAGTTACTGGGGGTTGGAATCTTCTAGACAGTTTGAGGGGCTAGTGAGGGTGGTGGATCAGAGAGACAAGTGCTACAGAAACCAGAACAACCCATTGATAGTGGTAGCATGGTTGAGTTCTGCAAGCAGTTCAACCTGATCTGCATCTTTTGGCAACCCCCCAAGGTCCCACCTATCTGGACCCCTAATTTTTAGAAGATTTACCATAAAAGCAGCGAAGCCTAATGGACAGAGCACAGGCCTGGGAGTCTGAAGGACCTGGGTTCTAATCCAAGCTCCATCACTTGGCTGTGTGACCTTGGGCAAGTCACTTCATTTCTCTGGGCCTCAATTACTTCATCTATAAAATAGGGATTAAGACTGTGGGCCCCATGTGGAACATGGACTGTGTCCAAGCTGACTACCTTTTCTCCACCGTAGCACTTAGCACAGTGTCTAACAAATATCATTAAATAAATAAAATAATTGCTTACTTGTTCAAGTTAGTTCAAGCGGAGCTAGAGGCCTTCAGGACAGCCAACTCTTCCCCAACCAGAGAAGTTAAATATAGATCAGCAAGAGTGAGCTGGAAAATAATAAATATTTCAATCTTCTCCGTCTGTCTCTAACACCCACTGACCTTAGAGCTAATCAGCAAGGCTTTCAGCTGATTCCAAATTACCCAGTTTGGAAGAGGTGACTGAAGGCAAAGAAGAATTTAGAGTTTTGGGGAGGACTTCCTGGCTAACCTAAACCTGAATTGGTTCACCTTAATGCCAGTCTGACTTGATTCTAACCCAAGCCTGAAAGGGGTTCCATAGCAGGACTCACTCATTCATCCAATAGCATTTCTGAGCACTTAGCATCTGGAGAAGAGGGAAGGGTACAAGGGCGGTTATTTACAAATGGTCCCTGGCCTGCAGTGGGCTCAGTTTAAGAATAATGCCTGGTGTGGCGAGAGTGAAATGACCCATAGAGAGTAAAACACAGATAGCAATGAGAACAGTGGTACATTAAGAAGCAGCGTGGGGTCGTGGATTGACCACGGACCTGGGAGTCACAAGGTTGTGGGTTCTAATCTTGACTCCACCACTTGTCTGCTGTATGACCTTGGACAAGATCACTTCTCTGGGCCTCAGTTACCTCATCTGTAAAATGGAGGTTGAGGCTGTAAGCCCCACATGGGACAGGGACTGAATCCAACTCGATTTGCTTGTATCCACCGAAGCGCTTAGTATAGTACCTGGCACTTAGTAAGCTCTTAACAAATACCTTAATCGTTATTATTATTATTATTATTATTATTATAGCTAAAGGAGCAGTTGTCCGGCTCCTCACCGCTTGGGCAAGCCGATTCTGAGTCTGACGGTTTTATCCCTCCGAATGTTCTACAGGTTTGCATTGCAGTCCTGCAGGCCTTGGGACACTGCCACATTTTAACCTGGGCTTCCCCTTCTTCTTCCTCCCCTATCACTGTTTTTCGGGGTTTTATTTGCTTGTTTTGTTTTGTGGTGTTTGTTAAGCACTTACTTTGTGCCAGACACTGTAGAAAGTGCTGGAGTAGATACAAGCTAAAATCGGATGGGACACAGTCCATGTCCCACATGGGATTTACAATCTTAATCCCATGAGGTAACCGAGGTATGGGAAGTTATGTGACCTGCCCACAGTCACCCAGCAGATAAGTGTTGGAGCTGGGATTAGAACTCAGGGCCTCTGACTCCCAGGCCTGTCCTCTTTCTACTAGGCTATGCAGCTTCCATGCTGATTTCAGTCCTTCTCCATTGACACCATTTTTTTCTAACTGTGTTCTCCAGCCTAACCCTCCCTCTTTTTCACCCACAATTTATACCATCACCTCATCCCAAATGCTTAGTTCAGTGTTTTGCACTCACAGAAAGCTACCGCTATCAGTGCTTTGCCTGCACCTATATGTTAGAATACTCGGAACAGAAGGGATACTTAATAACTTTTGGTTGGCTAACTGAGTCTCTTCTCCTCTGGGTGAAACTAGGGAAAGTTTCTGTACACCTCTTTTTTTCTATAGTTTGGAAATCCTGCCCTAGCTTTTTATTGGAGAACTGATGGGATTTTGTGGTATAATCGCAACCCCCCCAGGACGTATGTACATTACCTTAAACACACCAAGTGACCATAAGGCGTAAATAATATCTTCTCCTTCACCACAAGAGTTTTCACTCTATATGTAGTTGTCCACTGTGCTTGAAGAACAAATCGCTGAAGGTGAAATTCACCTCGCGTGGCTCAATGGAAAAGAGCCTGGGCTTCGGAGTCAGAGGTCAGGAGTTCGACTCCCGGCTCTGCCACTTGTCAGCTGTGTGACTGTGGGCAAGTCACTTCACTTCTCTGTGCCTCAGTTCCCTCATCTGTAAAATGGGGATTAACTGTGAGCCTCACGTGGGACAACCTGATTACCCTGTATCTCCCCCAGCGCTTAGAACAGTGCTTGGCACATAGTAAGCGCTTAACAAATACCAACATCATTATTATTATTACCACCTCTGAGTCTGTGACCGACTGACAAGATCAGTGCAGGACTCATAGAAAGACTGCACGCACGCACACACACACGCACACACACATACACATGTTTGTGTGCTGCTGTTACGTTCGTTATCTGTAGCTCCAGGTCCTGTTTTCGCGATTGCTCC
Source organism: Ornithorhynchus anatinus (assembly GCF_004115215.2). Taxonomy (NCBI): domain Eukaryota; kingdom Metazoa; phylum Chordata; class Mammalia; order Monotremata; family Ornithorhynchidae; genus Ornithorhynchus; species Ornithorhynchus anatinus. The sequence goes on along the minus strand of NC_041735.1, from coordinate 59,403,458 downwards.
CTTGTTTTAAAATCCTTCTGAAGCTTCTGCTTCAAAAACCTCCCATTTTTTGATAACAATGCACCTTGCCGATCTATGTGCAGTGATTCTGTGTCACCATACCACTTGGATTTGCACCCTTTATCCACCCACCCTCAGCCCCACCACACTTATGTACATAGCCATAATATGTTGATTTATATTTATGCCCATCTTACTTAGGCTGTTAGCTCACTGTGTACAGGGAATGTGCCTACCAACTCTGTTTTATTGTGCTCTCCCAAGTGGTCAATATAGTGCTCTGCATACAGTAAGCACTCAATAAATATGATCAGTCGATTGATTGATTTTCGGCTGAGGTTCATCATGGTTGTTCATCATGATTTGGCCTTTAATTTTACTGAATCTTTAAGAAGTTTCCTTTGTCCTCTTTGCTTCTGGCCTTCATACTACACCACAAAGTCCACATTTGGCAATGCTAAATGTGTTGACTTTTGTGAACTTCCTTCTCTGTAGTCTTTTTTCTCTTGTATATCAAGTATACCCAGCTCCTCAATAATGCTCTAGTTGTGACCCCAAAGGACCCTGTATTATGGGAAACGTATGTTATAGAAACCCTCGATTCTATAGGAATTAATGAATTAGGCAGGTATCACAACTGACACGAATCAAATTCTGATATTGTTATATTGTTTGCATTCTTTTATGATAACATTCAGTAAGTTTTCATTTTACTGCATTAAATACAGGAAGTCCTCGGACTTACAACTCACTTGGTTCCTGAAAACTGTGTCTTAAGTCAAAACGTAAGTCGGAACCAATTTTCTCGTAGTAATAATGTTATAAATGGGGAGCTTGTTCCTGAACCGAGGCTGGATTCTCAAATATTTAACCCAAATTACCCAGAATGGTGGGCTCAGTCTATTGTAGATGAATATTATAGCTACACTAATGTATATATGTTGAGACAGGGATGGTCCATGATAGGTAGCCAACTTGTATGTCAACAGAAATTGATCCTCCCTGGTGATACTGTCGTGTATTCACTAGGTGACCCTGCCTATCCTGCTTCATCCACCTGCCTTCCTTAAACTTTCTCCCCCAGTGCTCTGTGGCTCCTGGGCCTCTGTAGTTAATGCCATCAAGGAGACTATTGTCCTAAAGTAAAAGCCTATGTGTTGTCAAGCTGAAACAGGGTGTAAATTTAGAAATGTTTTATATGCTGTATGTCTAAACTTGAAATGGGTTATGTTGAGGACTTCTAGTATTGCCCTGTAAAACTGCAATAACACAGAGCAGTAGAAAATGTGGTCATAAAGGCTGATGAAGTTCCATATGCTCCGTGGAGTTGTATACAGCCGAGGGAGAAGCTAGGAAAGATCCCCAGCTGCCCAAGGATTTTCTCTTGTTATATTCCATGGAGGCATTTTCTGTTAAACATTAATTGTCAGGGTAAATCGAGAAAATGAGCTGTTTTCTACCTGGGGGCCCTCTTAATTGTCAGTTATAGGGTATGGGTCAGAAAGGGAAAATCTACCTGTAAATCATGGTATGCTATTTTGTGCCAGTTTTATTTGGGTAAGGCAAATTTTCAAGGGTTGTCAGAAGAGATCCCCCTGCCCTGCTCCCCTAAAATCTCTCCCCCTCCCCCAGAAAGTAATCCTCACCCTAACCCGATACCTCCATGTACGCTCTACTCTCCAGCCTCTCCCACCGTCCATGTAATGGCTGGTTGCCTGTTCTCCCAGAATCCCTCCCATCCCAGTCATGTAAAGTGAGAGCACGACTGCTTTGACTGAATGATCTCCAGGTTCTCTCCTTCCACCACCCAGCTGCCCCCCGAAAACCCACCTCTCAGTGTCTGCACCCTCCCAGATCTTCCCTTCCCCCATCCCCATCCAAGAAGCCTAGTAGAATGAGTAGAGGCCTGGGAATCAGAGGATCTGGGTTCAAATCCCAATTCTGCTAGTTGTTTGCTGTGTGACCTTGGGCAAGTCACTTAACTTCTCTGTGCCTCAGTTTCCTCATCTGTAAAATGGGGATTCAGTACCTGTGCTCCCTCCCACTTAAGACTGTGAGCCCCATGCGGGACAGGGACTGTGGCCAACCTAACTGACTTGTATCTACCCCAGTGCTTAGAACAGTGTTCGATACATAGTAAATGCTTAACAAGTACCATAAAACAGACAACAAGCAAACAAAACTCTTTCCCTCCAGCTGAGCTTCTGGCCATGAGAGTCATCAGGAAAGACCCTTAACTCAGTCTCATAATCACACCATTTCTCTAAAATGATGTTTTAGGTCAATGCTTAAAGGGTAAACAAAGCCTGTTCAGCAGCTGTGACCACTAGAAATAGAATGACTGAGTTAGTTCCCTGACTCCTATCCCCGACCCCATGGAGGACAGGGACTGTGTCTGATCAGTTTCATTTGTATCTACCTCAATCAATCAATCCAGGGTTTTTAATGAGTGCTTACTGTGTGTAGAACACTAGAGTAGACGCTTGGTAGATAGTACAATGCAGCAGGGTTGGTAGATATGTTCCCTGCCCCATTAGAAGCTTTCGGTCTAGACGGGGAGACAGACATTAAAATAAATTACAGATAGGTACATAAATGCCGTGGGGCTGAGGGTAGAGTGACTACCTGGTGCTTAAAGGGTTCAGATCCAAGTACATAGACACAGAAGAGGGAGGGATAGGGGAAAAGGGCTTAATTGAGGAAGTCCTCTTGAAGGAAATGTGATTTTAATAAGGCTTTGAAGGTGGGGAGAATGGTGTTCTTTTGTATAGAAAGAGGAGGGAGTTCCTGGTGAGCAGCGAAGTAAACATTTGAGGTGTGAAGTGTGTAGGCTGGGGTGTAGACGGAAATCAACAAGGTAAGGTAGGAGGGAGAGAGCTTATCCCAGTGCTGGGCACATAGCACTTAATAAATATCATAACTAATGTCTCTCTCCAACTACTTTTGCTAATAGAACTCTTCATTCTAAATCCAAATGCCGAGTAGGAATAACATTCCATGATTCTCTAGTAGGGTATCCATATCGCACAGGTGAAAAGATGATATAGAAAAATGGAGTGTATATCTATATGTCGGCATAATGCAGTCCAATTTAGAGAGTAATATCCCATTGAGCAAGAACCAAGTTTATTCCCCTTTGTTACAGTTTCTAGCACAAGTGAGTGCTTATGCACTTCATCTGCATCAATTGAGTACTTTAAGGATCATTAATCTGAAAGTAAGGATCATTAATACGCAAGATAGCAAGCTTTCCTTTTAATGTGCCATGGGAAACTTTCAGGTGTCAGATTTCTGGAATACTGACTTTATTTCCCAGGTATATACTTCCAATTCAGGCTGTTGTCTGCTGGTAGAGGAAAAAAAAAGTAAAGAGAAAAAGGGGAAGAGGTAGACTGAAAGAATATGTAGAAATTATTCAGGTGTAGTGTAAAACTGAGTGATTGGGTGAGTGGGAGAGATTAAGAAGTGGCTAGAAGGGAATGGGGAGAACAAGAATGATAGCTTGGAAGATGGGAAGAAGTAGGTACTGAGTAGGTAGCTGTGGGTCAGTGTGAGGTAGTGGGTAAGAAAATGAAAACAGAAAGATGGTGGCCAGTGAAATGATTGCAAAATTTTATCATCATCAGCCACGTTTACTGAACATCTACTTTGGGCAAAGCAGTCTACAAAGGCTGTATGGTTTTGGGCTTTACATTAACAAAGGTGACTCCTGGAGAACCAGCAGCCAAGCAGCCAGGAAGTCTGAGAAACTCAGAGTGGCAGAGGAGAGAAAAGATGGGGATAAGCTGAAGTAACTGCAATACTAGGAGACAAAGGGAGAAGAGGGGAATAGAGAGAGGCCAGTGCCCTATAACCTTTGGCTTGAGTTCAGTAAGGGCACCAAGACGCAAGCATAGACTCAAGTTGAGCTGCGATGGAGAAGCAGAGGTCGAAGAGGATCGTAGGAAGTTAAGTGGGTCTCTGTCGTCTCTGCCTCTTCCTTTCTGTCTGCATTCCTTTCCTTCTCCCAACCTTTCTCTGTTTCTCCTTCTTCTCACAGCTCCTGATGGTTTCCCCCTTCCCTGGGTCTCTCTTCTGGTTTTTCCTTCTTTGATCCCCCTCAGTGCATGTGAAGTAAGACTCATTGACCCTCTAGACTGTAAGTTGGTTGTGGGCAGGGAATGTGTCTGTTTATTGTTATTGTACGCTCCCAACGCGCTTAGTACTGTGCTCTGCACACAGTAAGTGCAATAAATATGATTGAATGAATGAGTTAGATTTCAGAGTGAGAACTCTAATTTTAGAAGTTGCACCTTCATCAAAACTTTGTTTGAAAAATACTGATATTTAAAATAGTTATACCCAGAGCTCAATAAATGCAGTCAGCTGTTCATGAGTGATGATTGTAGGTTGAGGTATTACTAAAACTAACCAGTGAATAAGCCAAGCAGAGAGGGAGATAAAAAAACATCTGACATGGGGTAATTTTGTGTGACACTTGAACAAAGTTGGGCCCTGGATATATAATATCTACAATTGCCTTTATGTAGCAATATGTCCATTACATACACATCAAGGTGCCTATAAAGTGAATTACTGCATTTTCATAAATCATTATACTATTAACCACAATGAGCAGACAACTCAGGAAAAGCTGTGATTCGATGTGCCAGATTCTCCCCTTGCAAAAGCCACTTCCTGAGGATATTATACGAATCACTGGACGCCACATTGATTCAGACCACAGCGTACTATTCACTTATACTGAACTAGTATAAGCCAGAGGAGCCCCCTTGCTCCTCTTCCTGTCTTCTGGGTGGCTCTCACAAACACGTTTCATTTATATGTCTGTTTATTGTTTTATCAAACTCTCCCATGTGCTCAGTACAGTGCTTTGCACACAGTAAGTGCTCAATAAATGCGACTAAATAAATGAATTCCCTGGTGGCGGGCTTCAGCGTGCTACTGGTCCAGCCTTTCCAGGGGTGACGTGGTGCCCCTGCCCAGGTTCTTGTTCACCCCCACTCATCATCGTTCAGTGGTATTTACTGGGAGCTTTCTGTATGCAGAGCACTGTACTAAGCACTTGGCAAAGTACAACAGAGTAGGTAGTCCCAGCCCCTTTGCATGAGGTGCTCAGAGAGTAGGTGGGACCCAGACTTTAAAATTAATTACAGCTGGAACAATCAATCATAACATTTGTTGAGTGCTTATTGTTTGCGAAGCGCTGTATTAAGCGCTTGGGAGAGTAAGTATAACAGAGTTGGTAGACACATCCACGATGAGCTTATAGTCTAGAGGGGGAGACAGGCATTAATATAAATAAATGGATGGTTATGTGCAGAAGTCTCCTGGGCTGGAGTGAACATCAAAGTACTTTCAGGGTACACGCCCAAATGCATGGGTGATGCAGAAGGGATGGCATATAGAGGAAGTGAAAGTTTAGTTGGCCTTGGGTGTTTGTGGAACTACCCACACCCACCCGCCCCCCGTTTCCTCCTTCCCCCCATCAATCCCTGGTGATGCCCGATCTTGGCTCTATCTTGTTTTTGGTTTGCGGGTCTTTGGGACATGAGGCTCGGCCCTACCTGATGTTGGATTACCTTTCCTCCCGTTTCTTGTCCTGACCCGCACATTGGATAAGGGAGTTAAGGAGACACAGTCACTCCTAAAAGATTTCTTTTGAAAATAGATCTCAGTGATGCAGGTCTGTGTTTCAGCTTTTATGAACTATATCAGAGAAACATATCTTACCTAGGCAGAAATACAGTTTTTCTATTCTGAAGTAGTGACTTAATTTTAGCAATTAAGAAATTAATTATTAATGCAACTCCCATTGGCTCTGAAAATTAATCCCAGGTTGAGGTTTAGGCACTGAGAGAATCTGGTTCAATAAGTATGCTGCCACTCCTGAGCTCCAGAGGCAGACCAGGAGGAGGTATTAGTTAAGGTATCAGAGGTTTTAATGAACAATAGTTTCCAGGCAGTTACTGGTGACCGTATTATGTGGGGAAATCTGGGATTTTTCCTCAGAAGGTGTAATTCCAATATCCACCATGAAGTTTAAGAAAACATTCAGAGCATCATGACAGTCATACTTTTCCTCCACACACTCTCTGCCCCCCTACCATGTTCAGAGGTTTGTTTCTGCCAAGAGTCTACCAGCTTCTCTGTCAAAAGGACAGCTAGAAAGTGTTGGTTGATAAGTGTGTTTTCCCCATGTCTTCCTTCCACTAGCTGCTTTCACCCATTGAAGTTCTGCCCAGGCCTAAATTCTGGGCCTGACTCGAGCCTGAGGAGTGGCCTTTTCATGCCCAACAGCCAGATCCAAAGGAGGCTTTTTGTTTGTTTTTTAATGGTATTTGTTAAGAGTTTATCATGTGCCCCGCACTGTACTAAGCGCTGGGGTAGGTACAAAACAATTGGGTTGGACACAATCGCTGTCCTCAGAATCTTAATCCCCATTTTACAGGTGAGGTAACTGAAGCCCAGAGAAGTGAAATGACTTGTGGTCACACAGGAGACAAGTGGTGGAGTAGGTATTAAAACCCAGGTCCTCCGACTCTTAGGCCTGTCATCTTTCCATCTTTTCATTCTGCTTCTCTGTTCCCCAGGGGTCCTGGAGGTGGAAAGTGCATGTGTGACCTACCACACATGTAAAGCTGTCCAACATGTTGGAAATTCCTCTTCAAATGTAAAGCTGTCCAACATGTTGGAAATTCCTCTTCAAAACCCTACTTAAAACTCACCTCCTCCAAGAGCCCTTCCCAGACTGAGCTCCCCTTCTCCCTCTACTCCCTCTACCACCCCCCTTCACCTCTCCTCAGCTTAACCCTCTTTTCCCCCCATTTCCCTCTGCTCCTCCCCCTCTCCCTTCCCATCCCCTCAGCACTGTACTCGTCTGCTCAACTGTATATATTTTCATTACCCTATTTATTTTGTTAATGAAATGTACATCACCTTGATTCTATTTAGTTGCCATTGTTTTTACGAGATGTTCTTCCCCTCGACTCTATTTATTGCCATCGTTCTCGTCTGTCCATCTCCCCCGATTAGACTGTAAGCCCGTCAAACGGCAGGGACTGTCTCTATCTGTTGCTGACTTGTTCATTCCAAGCGCTTAGTACAGTGCTCTGCACATAGTAAGCACTCAATAAATACTATTGAATGAATGAATGAAATTGATGTTTCCACAAGAGTAAAAAGACTTATGTGTGTGCACAAGTCCCCTTTGGCCTGGGCCTGCCAACCAAAGTCTCCAAACTGCTGGTGGAAACAAACCGAACAGTATGGCTAGTTCCATTGAAAGAATGCACAAATTTAGTGCTCAGAAGTACCAGAGATAATGGGAAGTGATTTTAGCCTAAATTTACAACTGGCAAGATAATTGTGCCACTTAATGTCCAAAGGAATGTCAGTGTGCTAAATGGATCATTGGGGATTTAGATACGGACATGATCATATTTAGAAAGTTTTTTGACATTGTTAATAGTAGTTTGTAATGTAACAATTATGTATATAGTGCACTTATATGTAACATTTCTTCTTAAAAGGGATTGGAATTCTTATTGCCTGATATTTCCTTGGAATAAGTGGTATTGTTTAATGAAGAAAAGTATGCAATAATGATGCGTTAGTAGTGATACTTGGCATTTGCATAGTATGTTTCGGTTGAGGATGTTAGAGTGTTTTTTCAAATAGTCCATGAATCCTCATAAATCCTTGTTGAGGTATTGTAGGTGGCAAGTATTATTATCTTCATTTTACAGATGGAGAAATTAAGTCACAGAGCTATTAATTGATTTCCCTTTGGACTTGCAAGCAAGAGGCAGCAGAAACCCAATGCATTAAGAGAAATATATTTCAGAAGATTGGCTCAGTATATTCCTTTGTAGGTTACATAAGAAAAACTGTCCTCGAATATGTTTTTGTCAGCAATAAAATGTCAACCATGAAAACTTGTGACTGATATGACATCATGAAAGTTGAGATAAACTTCCTTTCTTTTCAGGCCAACAGCAAGGACAAGATGGAGTAAAAGTGCAACAAGCTACAATAGCTCCTGTAACTGTAGCGGTAGGAGGTATTGCTAATGCAACAATTGGTGCTGTGAGTCCTGACCAAATCACGCAAGTGCAGTTGCAACAAGCCCAGCAAACTTCTGATCAAGAGGTTCAGCCTGGCAAGAGGTTAAGAAGGGTTGCCTGCTCATGTCCTAATTGCCGAGAAGGAGAAGGAAGGTAAATGATGTGAAAAGTGGGCAGACTAACCCGGGTGGCTCACTTGCTTGACTTTGATTTGTTCATCCAAAAGCACGGGTGTTGCTGTCAAAAGCAAAGACTGGTCGCAACGGAACTTATTCGTTTATACTAATGTCAGTCTCTCCCCCGCTCTAGACCATAAGCTCATTGTGGGCAGTGAATGTGACATTTATGGCTATATTGTACTCTCCCAAGTGCTGAGTACAGTGCTCTGCACAGAGTAAGCATTCTATAAATACGATTGAGTGAATGAACGAGAATTGCAGCAGCAGAAAGGGAGATAGGTAAGAAGGAGTTGTGGAAGTTATACAAGTTAGACACTTGACTGCTGGCTGATATGAAATGAGGCAGACAGTAAATTGCGAATATGTATATAAATGCTGTGGGGCTGGGGGGTAGGGTGACTATCAAGTGCTGAAAGGGTATGGACCCAAGTGCATAGACAACGCAGAAGAGAGGGGGATGGTTTGGGAAAAAAGAATGGATGATGAGTTGAGTCCTAGAGGATCAGGGATGAAGAGGACATTCATTTTTGGTTTGTAAATGCATACAGGGTTTCCCAGGCATCACACAGAAATAACTAAGTCTTCAAGTAAAAATTCACTGTGCATCTACTGCACCTCTCACTAGAAAGTTGCTTTTAATCATGTAGGGCTCTAGCCTCTCTCCCCACCACCCCACCCCGGCTGCTATACCGACTTGCAACTTCTCTTGCACTTGAGTGGTATTTGAAGGTGGGATCCAGAGGGTGCCAGTGGTAAGGATTTCCACCTGTTATGGACAGTAGCTGGGAACTTGTATGGCTTTTGTTATTAGTATTATCAACAATAATAATAATAATAAGAATAGTAATATTTTAAGTGCTTATTTTGTGCCCAGCTGGAGTAGATACAAGATTAGCAGGTTGGACACAGTCCCTGTCATACACGGTTCTCATTGTCTAAGTAGGGTAAAGAATAGGTATCAAACCCTCATTATACTGGAGGCATGTTGAAGGTAAATGATTTGCCCATGGTCACGTAGCAATCAAGAGGCAGAGCTGGGATTAGAAAATAAGTCCTCTGACTTGTGTTGCCATGAACCTGTAGCCAGAGCATTACTGGATCACAAAACTGCTAAAACTCTATAGAGGTGGTGAGACTTAGTTGGACTAGTAGCCCGTCTGAAAGGCAGTGGACGAGAGGTGTTCCCTAATCCTGTGAAAACCTTGTAGTTGCAACCACAGGACTTCTGCCTGCCATCAGTCCTCAAGAAAGTGGGATCTGCTTGATAATTTTGTTCCTAGGGCCAAGTTACTTTAATCTTTTTATTTTGTTTATTTGGATGCTTAATCTCATTGCAATGGTATAGTCTTGTCAGGGAAACTGCATTATCATGAACTTAATTACAATAGTTTCACTTTTTCTGAGAGGCTTGGTAGTATTTTGGAAGAAGAATTCATGTTTTAATTTTTGGTCTTCATAGAGGCAGTAATGAACCAGGAAAAAAGAAACAGCACATCTGCCATATTGAAGGATGTGGGAAAGTGTATGGCAAAACATCTCATCTCCGAGCACACCTTCGGTGGCATACTGGTGAAAGACCATTTGTGTGCAACTGGATGTTTTGTGGCAAAAGATTTACAAGAAGCGATGAACTGCAAAGACATAGAAGAACCCACACAGGTTGGTTAGTTTTACAAGTTGAACACCTGAAAAAGGAAAGCAACAATTCATTTTCTTATGGTCATGGTATTACAAAATCAATTTTGAAAAATTGACTATCATATTTTGTCTTCACAAATCTCAGAAAGGAGAAGCAGGTATTATCCCCATTTACAGATGAGGAAATTGAGCTCAGAGAGCGTGAGTGACCTGTCTGAGGTTTTGCAGCAGAACTAAAACCTAGATCTCTCAGCTCCAAGACCTATACCCTAGTTTGTGATGACTTCTTCTGTGGTGCTTGGTATAGTTTCAAATGTGGTGAATTATTTGATCCTTTCTTGTGCCCCAAGTATCTTGGACACACTTCTAACAATATTATTAATTTCTTAGAACTGTACAACTAAAAAAGTTTGACAAACTCTTGTAACTATAAATCCTTCTATTTATAAAATGTACTTTACTTAAAATGTAAAAGAAACTCAATTTTACAGGTGACAGATAGTGGTTTGTTACTTGAAGTATTTGACTTTAAAGTCATTTAAGGCATGATAATTTCATTAACAAATTTTTATCCATTTTTCTAACATGAAAAAAGCAAGCAGAAAAAACTGCATAATGATTATAATTATGTAATTTATTAAGCATGTTTATGTGCTAAGCACTGGGGTAGATACAAGATTATGAGATCAGAAAATAATGTTGTGTTTTCTTCAGGTGGATAGGAAAACTCAAATTTGCATCGTCTCAAAATTATCATTTATATTGGTATTGAAAGGTTAAAAAGTGCCTGGTTAGCTTTTGCACTAAGTCCATAAATATTACTTTTACCAAGCATGCTCACAATATTGAATCAGTAAGTAAACTGAGAAAATTAAAGTAGATTCTTAATTGGGTAATTTGCATATGCTCAACGACTTATCTCTGTTGTGTTCTATTTTTGACAGCTTTAAAGCACTTTTCAAAACCCCCATTTTACGCTCTTAGTTTTGCAGGAGTGTTGTTGAATTTTAACACCAGTGTTAATGATTGCACTCTCTCTCTGCCTTTCTCCCTCAGCAGAAATGCTGCGAAGTTTAACTTGGGTTAAGCACTTCCCTTCTCCTTTCTTTGAAGTAATTTGACCAACTTGAGTAGTGTGATTATAGCCAGTTCAGTTCAACATAGGCTTTGTCATATCTGTTATACAGATCTTTTTAGCATAAGATGCCTTTTTGCTGGATAGGATGTGAAAATATAACATTTTAAAATTAACTACTGGCAGATGCACAAAAAATTAATTCAGAATACTTTAGTGGTGCATACATTGCAATTTGATAATTAAAATATACGTACAATTTTTATCATTTTTTTAGTCTATTGTTTTGGTCCATTTTGGAGCCCTTGAGTGCTATAGGAAACTATTCTTTGCTACAAGATCTTTTGCTTAACACACTATTGTCACTGAAACAATTAAGATCACTCACTGGGGTACAACAGGACTTACGTACGTATGAATACCAGTACATGTGGGGGTTGGAAATTTTCGAGTTACAAGCAAATGGAACAGACAGCCTTGAGACGGTAACTGCTAGTCAGTAACCCCCGCTCTAGACTATAAAATCCTTGTGAGTAGGGATCATGTCTACCAACTCTTTTGAACTATACTCTCCCAAGTGCTTAGTACAGTGCACTGCACAGAGTAATTGTTCGATCCATATCATTGACTGAGGAAGAAGACTTTTTCAGCCCTACCTTAGTCTACAGAGACCCTGCTATCAGTAGGGCTTTATAAGCTTATAGAGAATAGGGACCATGATTTCTATTGCCACTGCCCTTTCCGAGGCATTTAATACAGTGGTTTGCACAGGAGGGACTCAGTAAATATTATTGATTGCATAGCAGTAGAGCCCTTTAACTGCACGGTTGCTCTGGTCTACTACAGCATTTTATTTTCAGAGGTGAAATTGTATATGAGGTAACATCTTCTAAAGGCTTGTTTTTTAATTATAAAATGCAGCCCTAAATTAGGCAAATGGAGAAAAATTTAAGAAATTCTAGATTCAACATAATGTTAATTAAGCCGATGTCATCTCTCTCCCTGTCATCATTTAACCAACAGGCAGGCACAGGTGTCAGCTGACAGTCCCATGCCTGTCTAAAGAAGCAGCTGCAGATTTGGGCACCAAAAGCTACTTTCCCACTGGACATTATTATTCAGAGTCTGAGAAGCAGGGAATTCTTGTCTTAGTAGAGAAGCAGCAGGCAGCCTTGTGCTACTGTTTTGTCCACCCAAGTTGGTGGGAAGTTTATGCTTAGCAGAGTTGGCCAGAGGAATGTCCTTCTTTCCACTTGGTTCTGGGCTCATGGGCTTCTGGAACCTGGGTTAATTTTCAGGGAAGGATTACCTTACCCCTGGAAAGGTCTAGTCTCACCAGTTCTCAAAAGATATGCGGAGCGGCTTATCTACTTTCAAAATGGTTGAAGGGCCATGACTGTTTCGTTGCATCCTAAAATTAATGCCTACTTAATAGTAATCTTACGTAAAAGAAAAAATGATTTTTGTTTTACTTTAAACCGATGAAGGTCAAAGCAATACTAGCAATCTTTTTCCCCTTGTATTTAGGCATTGTGGTATGTATAGTCTTATGGAATATATCATCATCATCATCATCATCAAATGCCGTCGAGTCGTTTCCGACCCAAAGCGACTCTATGGACATATTTTCTCCAGAACGTCCTATCTTCTGCCTTATCTGTAGTCGTTCTGGTATGTATATCCATAGAGTTTTCTTGGTTAAAAAAAAAATACGGAAGTGGTTTACCATTGCCTTCTTCCGCGCAGGAAAAACTTAAGTCTCTGCAGTAGATGTTGATCAACTTTCTGACTTTTTCCTATGCCGCTACCGCCCAACACAGGTGAACCGACTTTCAGCTTAGACTTTATGGGTAACCCTGGAGAGAGAATATCTCTCAGTGACATAGATCTAAGCTTCATTAGCATATGCAAACTTCTCTGCCACGCTAAGGCATTGATTCATAGGAGAGTTATGGACTCTAACTTCAACTAATAAGAGTTCTGTTGGAATGCGATACAGTAAAATGAATTAAGAACAAAGAACTGGATTCTCATCCTTTCATTCGTAAAGGAAAAGACTACAAGAGCATGTAATTGAAATGGTAGGAAATTATTTTCAGCAATATAACATTAGAAACTGGAAGAGACCTATAATAACACATTTGAATATTTGTGGTTTTGTGAATATAACATTGAATTCCATTCAACAATTTTTGTACTAAGCATTAAATCTATTTACATATCTAAATTTAAAAGGAAAGTTAAATAGCAGGAAACGCTCCAAATACGTTCAGTTCATTTATCCTCTCATAACTAGTTTGTAGAGCTATGCACTTGACGTTATAGATGCACAAGTTACTACGTGGGTAATATTTAAGAATCAGCAAAGCGATTTGTGCAAGAAATTCATTTTGAAGAGACTTTTCACTCATATGCCCTTTTACTTCTAGATAAGTTGCTTTTTGTAGTGGTAGCATTTTGTAAAACATCATAAGGGAACATGAAAGTGGCCAAAACCTGGAGAAAATTTAGGCGAGGAGAATCATTACATTTTAAAGATAGGAATTCTTCTGGAAATATTCTAATCCAATGTACAGTCACTTGTCACGTGATTTCAGTGAGTCAGAAGGCCTGCAGTCTAATAATAATAATGATAATAATAATTGTGGTATTTGTCCATCTCCCCCGATTGTCTGTCCATCTCCCCCGATTAGACTGTAAGCCCGTCAAACGGCAGGGACTGTCTCTATCTGTTGCCGACTTGTTCATCCCAAGCGCTTAGTACAGTGCTCTGCACATAGTAAGTGCTCAATAAATACTATTGAATGAATGAATGAATGAATGAAGTGTTTCATGTTCTAATAAGGTTGAACGTGATATGACCTGGCTACCCTGATTTTTACCGGAGTTGACATAGCACCCTGTTTCTCTGTGTTTGGCCCTCAGTACACATGTTCAGCACTTTCTCCATTGTTTATGTAAAAATACAGGCATGCCCCAAATTACAGCCTCCATGTGATGTATACAACTCAGGGAACCAGCCATTAGTGTTTGACATTTGGACAAGCCAGTGCGTCTTTACAAGCTGCTGCCTTGAATGCACATATGAAGATGCTCTGGTCTGTCCCACCACCAGCTAAAATTTGGGGATTGAGAAGCCTTGCATCAGTTTTAGAGAAAGCAAATTGATGCATGAAAACGAGTCAAGGCTCTGATGTAGAAAGGAGTTCAAAGGTGTGAAGAGGTGTTCTCAGAGGAACTAGCTTCCTACGAGGTACATTATGAAGTCAATCTAAATTGAACAAATTCTTCCAGCCACTCCCAATCAGAAAAATTGATCATTGTACTACAGCGCCTCATTTAGTTAATGCATCTGACCTGATCTACCCCAGTGCGTGCATGGTGTAGTGGATAGAGCATGGGCCTAGGAGTCAGAAGGTCATTACGGCTGTATTGTGGAGTATACTTGTATCTTGAATATAAAATAACTCCTCACCCCTGTAGGTGAACCTGCTCAATGCTTTCTCTATCTTTGCCTCATCTCTTCAGCGTGTGACAGGTTGACCTACTGAACCAATAAGCTCTAACTGTGTATTAGTAAAAGATTCATCCTTTGCAAATGTGATCAAACATTATTGCTTTCTTTACTAAAGCTAATGGTTTTCCTGCTTCTTCCCATGTGACATCATGTGATCTTGAGCCTCTTTCAGTTCCCTCTTTGAATCTCATGGTAAGTATTTATTAAGGATGATAAACAACATGTGAAAACAGGCAACTGGATGTTTATGATTGTAAGCTCTCTGAGGAGAGAGACAGTGTCCTTTTTCTCCATTGTGATGCTCAGTGAATACGATTATTGAAACGATATGTAAATCACACTCTGTATTTACTGTCCATTTCCTTTTTTTTTTTTTTTTTTTGGTCTTAATTTAGGTGAAAAGAGATTTGAATGCCCAGAGTGTTCTAAACGGTTTATGAGGAGCGACCATCTTTCTAAACACGTCAAAACTCATCAGAATAAGAAGGGTGGTGGAACAGCTCTTGCCATTGTTACCTCAGGAGAGTTGGACTCTTCAGTTACTGAGGTGCTTGGCTCCCCAAGAATTGTTACAGTTGCAGCCATTTCTCAAGATTCAAACCCAGCAACTCCCAATGTTTCAACCAACATGGAAGAATTCTGAAAAATGATTTATACAGAGACATCTAGTGCTGCACTTAAGTTTACATACCTTTCAAGATATGGAAATGGGCTGGTAACCTGGATTACAAAGTAGGAAATCATGTTTTCATGCTTGACTTTTAAGTATTCCAAGTGGTATGGTCAGCGTGGGAAGTGTACACGAGTGCAACAAAGACAGATTTTTTTCAAAAATACAAACAACGCAAATTGATATGGTGGGGAAAAACTGATGGAAAATTATTTCTTCCATATTGTACTTTTTAGTTATTTCTATCAGTGTCATCTGTCATTTTTTTTAAATGGAACTTTCCCCTCTCTTTTAACATTGTATTGTTAATATGTTTGTAAAGACAGACCTCAATATTGTATAGGCTGGACCTTAATTAGGCTGGTTTTCATTTGAAAGTACTTTGTTTTTAACTCCAATCTAATATATTTATGGGAATTTCATACCCCAACTGGTTCAGAAAGGCAAGAAACTAATAAGGACAAGTCTTTGATTTGCTTAACTCATTTCTGAACAATGACTGAACACTATTTTGGCCGTTTTTTCTCAATTTTAAGCAGTTGAATTCAACAAGTGCTGTCAAACGAATCTGAGTATCATCTCAGGTAATTATGACCACTACATTTTCGTAGTGTTTATAATGACAATCAACGGACTCCAGTTTCTTTCTCCATTTGGAGACCTAAAAGGTACCTAGAACTAAATCTTAGATTAAACAATAGAAACATATTTTAAAGGATTTTCTAGATCCCACAAAGTTGTAATAAAATGAAATATGGAAATTTGCAGGTAAAACTTTGGTGACAGGATTAATTGTACTCCAAGTTCGAGTCTACTCTGAATTGAGTTAAAAATGGATTTTTAAGATTTATCTTGGCAATTGGATGGATACAGTTGTTACCTTGAGGGTTCCTATTCATTCTGTAGTCTCTTAATATATAAATAATAAGTTATGTTGACATTGTGCGGAATTCTTTCTACTTTGACTTCTTAGCCAAAGAAAAATGTGAATTATTACACTTTTTAAAAGTCAACAGAAATGGACTGTTGTAATTTTGCTTGCCTCCCTTCAGAAAATTGACCGATGATAGACTAGCACTTGGTCCGAAATATGTCCATAAACATCACTGTATAATGTCCTAAGTCATACCAATCAAAAAAAATAAATGAATTATGTAAAATATTGTTTTTAGACTCAAAATTAAAAAAAACCCATTTTCATGAATGCTTAGTCTGGCTAAAGGAAAAAAATGAAATTCATTTCATCTTGTAAGCAAGTTTTCTTCCACGAACAGAGGAAGGATGGCCAAAAGTTTCATATGTAGGATTTGGGATCAACTGCTTAATTGATTTGAGTATTTCATAACGATATAGGTTTTTTTTAACATTTCCATATGAACATATTTAATGAAATTTAAAAGGTAAACTAAAAAAGGGGGATAGTGTTTTTCCCTGGACAGTTTATTAAAACATCAGCAGTTTTGGGACTTTTCAATATAAATGACCTCCGTCGGCTTACTGCGTCTTCTCTATGCTAAAAAAAAAAATGTACTTCAAATGTGAACTTTGTTCCAAACTTGTGGTGTTACATGTGTTTTTGAAGAAAGAGAAATACTGATCGTTGTTTACACGATGTACACTTTAGGCCAGCCCTTTGTAGCGTTATTTAAAGCTGAAGGTCTTTTGTACTTTCAGTTACACAAAAAGCTTTGAGATTAAAGGAAAAATGATTTTACACTGTGGTTATAAATTTCAAGTTTCTTAAAGCTTTTGTAGACTTGTAACAAAGTCTTTAAATTTTAGTTGGGTTTTGTACATTGTTTTGTATATTTTATTTAATGTACTCTTAACAACTGATGTATCTGGCTTTAAAACATCAGAATCAGTTAGATGTTTTGTTTAGTACAGATGTACATTAGGTAGTGCTAATTGTTAATTTTGTTATATAGGAACTGAGACATCAAATGTATATTTTATCTATCATTATGCTACACAATCAGTGCTATAAATTTCTTTATGCAAAGAAACTTTCTTAATGGTTTAATCATGTTTCCTAGAAATAACATGTTTTGTTAACTGAAAGTATGGGCACTCTGCACAGTCATTTCCTATTCCAGTTTTTTTTATGCATACGTATGTATGCAGATCAGAAATGGATGTTATTTTTTAATAAACAAGGAGACCCATTGTAAATGGATCAAACTGAATCCTGATGGCTTTATAACATATAAAGTGTATCAACTTCAGACAGCAGGTGCACATTTCACCACTGGAATTAGAAACATTTTGACAGTCTGTTCTGCATACCATTCTAAATCCACTTTTCTGTCTTAGAAGGATCGTAAATTTTGATGTCCTTTATTTGACTCAGTGGGATATAGCTGTTGTAAGTAATAGGGCACAGATGTGCAGTAGTATCCTGTTTAATGGCATTTCACTGTTCATTCCCTTTGCCACCGTTCTAAAACTTTGCTTTTTTGTAATTATCAGTGCAAAGCTATGTATTTATCATGGTAGAACTCCAAGTGTTAGAATAGTTTTTTCTTACGATATACTTTCTTTGGTTAGGTTTGTGTATGTGTTGCCGATTACATTAGAACTTGGTGTTAAGTCATTATTTATCACACTCATGAGAGCAGTAATAAAAGTGTGTAATCTAGGAGAAAAAGTTAATTTGTCAAACTTAGGTAAGCATGATGTTTAGGTCCTATTTTTCAATTTTATAACTGTTTTATTGCAACAATATTTTTGTACTTTAAGTCTTCATTTTTAATGCCTTGTGGTGTTTTTTTTAATGCATGTCACTAAATTGTCATCCCAATATAAATGATGTGCAGCATATGGGATTAATAAGCTACATAATGATTTAGAAACAGAGAACTAGTTGATGGTAAATATGTAAATGTTTTGCAAAAATCTCTTATAAAAGTTTGTAGTAACATTTCACTTGTAAATTTTTTATAGAAAAAAGAAAAGAAAAAAAGATGAAACCAGCGAAAAAAGATCCCACATAACTAGAATTTTAGAAAATAATTTCTGCCGTAAAGCCTCTTGAGGCTTTCATTGGACATTTTTACAGTGTCGATTTGTATGAAATTTGTTTTCTGTGGATTTGGAAATAGAATCATGTACAAGTTGTTGCCTGCAATAACCAATTTGCAAGTACCTATTAAAAATTCCTCGAGTTTAAAACGTTTTCTTCATTAATTATGTATAATGTGAAGCAGTAATAAATTTTGTCAGAATGATCAACCTTCTCATCAAGATGAACACTGGAAAGCAAATGCTTCTCAATGGAAAAAAAAAAAACTTTGGCAGCAGCTTCTGGATTCATGTAATTAAGACCTTCTTCTCCGTGCGCTGGTCACTGTTTCACAGCAGGGATATCCCCAGCAGGGAAAACAATTCTAAGTCAACGTGATTCTCACACACTGGTCCTGATTGGAAATTGGATTGAGACTTTTTCCTAGAGAAATGGATTTTTTAAACAAGATTTTAACAAGTTCTGTGAATGAAAAAAATGTTAAGTTGTGAAATGAGATTGATCTGGAAATGAACCAATGAACATTTTTTAAAATTAAAAAACTGAAAACATGCAAAATTTAGTGTTAAATTGTCCATTTCATCTCTATCAAATCATATTTATCAGGGCTGTTTCTAGAGATCAATGCTTTTAGTCATAAACATTGAAGGAAAAACAAACCAAGGCTTCAGCTGGTATTTAGCTTTGGGTTCTTGGGCGTGAGCCAGTAAATAGAAATGCTGTACTCACTTTAGGCACACGATTAATTATATGGACTGTATATTTGATGTAAATTCTAATCAACATCTATATTGTAATGGCCACTGATTTGGCTTTGATTTTTAACATAAAATTTTAATCAGATCTGCTAAAGAAATATGTAGTCAAAAAAAACTGACATTATGAGATACATGAAGCTCTCCATATTGTTAACTGTACATGAGTTGTAGAGAATAGCTAAAACTCAGGAACACAAAATTTTTTAAAAAAATTATTTAGAACGAACTAAGTTGTATTTGAATACTCGCTCATTTTGCTGGTCTTACCTGTTCAGTGCACCTTGCAGTTGATTTTTCTTAATTGTGCAGTGGGATTTTGAATTTATTCATAGTTGCTTTCATTAAGATAGCCGGTTAAGTATTCTTCCTCACCTCAAGACTATCACTCTGGCATATGAAGCAGAATCCTATGAATCAATCAATAGTATTTGAGTGCTTACTATGTGCAGAACACTGTACAAAGTGCTCGGGAAGGCACAATAAAACAAAGTTGGTAGATGTGATATCCATACCCAAAGGAGCTTACAGTCTACAGGAGGAGACAGACATGAAAAGAGATTAGAGATTGCGGAATCGTGGGGCTGTGTGACAAAGTGTTTATGGAGTACACGACCAAGTGTACAGTCAACACAACAGGGAGGGCGAAGAGGGAAATAAAGGGCTTAATCAGAGAAGGCCTCTTGGAGATAATGTGATTTTTAGGAGGGTTTTGAAGGTGGGAAGAGTGTGGATGGTCAGATTGAAGGGGGAGGGAGTTCCAGGCCCAAGGGAGAGGAAAGGGCAGATTATAGAGATGTGAGGTTGAACCAGAAAGATTTTGAGACAGATTGAATTATATCGGTTGAATAAGAGAGAAGTCTGAGGATAATGCCAAGGTTACAGGGTGGTGATGCTGTATACATCCATCTCAAGTTCATCCTCATCCTCACATGCTCCAATTCTGCCCCCTCGTCCTTCAACAGGGTTTGGGAAGGACAGGGTTTGGGTGGGAAGATAAGTTCTGCTGTGAACATGTTCAGTTTGAGGTGTCAGTGGTACATCCAAGTAGATATGTCCTGAAGGCAGGAGGAAATGTGAAACTACAGAGAAAAACTGGAGAGGTAGATCTGGCAATCATTTGCATAGAGATGGTAGTTGAAGCTGTGGAAGCAAAGGGAATGAGTGTAAGTGGAGAATAGAAGGAGATCCACAATTGAACCTTAAGGCATCCCCACAGTTAGTGGGTGAGAGGCAGAGGAGGGGCCTGCAAAAAAGACGGAGAAGAAGCAATCTGAGAGATAGGAGGAGTACCAAGGTTAGAATTATGTTTCCAGGAGAAGGGGGTGGTCCAATAGTGTCGAAGGGAGCAAAGAGGTCGAGGAGGATTAGGATGGAGTAGTGGCTACTGGATATGGCAAGAAGGAGGTCACTGGTAACCTTAAAGAAGGCATTCAAATGGAGTGGAGTAGGAAGAAGCCTGATTGGAAGGATCAGGGAGAGAATTGGAGGTGAGGAAATTAAGACAATAGGTGTAGGCAACTTGCTTAAGGAGTTTGGAGAGGAATGATAGGAAGGAGATGGGGTGATAACTAGAGGGAACCAAGGGTGTCAAGGGAGGGTTTTTTAGAATAGGGGATACATGGGCATGCTTGAAGGAGTCATTGGAAGATGAATGGTTGAAGACAGAAAGGGTCAATTCTTTTGATAAGGTGAGAGGGATGGAGTCAGATGCACAGGTGGAGGGAGAAGAATTTGAGAGGAGGCATGAGATACTGTTGGGAAGGATGGGAAAATTGGAGAGTGGGTTAGAGGAGGAAAGGAGTATAAAGGAGTAGTAGAGATTTTTAGGGAGACCATGCCTAATGGTTTCAATTTTATTGATGAAGTACATGGCCAGAAGCAAGAGTTGGGGTCGGGGGAGGATATGGGAACAGGATTTGAAGAGGGAGTTGAAAGTCTGAAACACCTGTCACAGATGACGAGCATGGGAGTCAAGGATGGAGAAGTGTTGAAGGATGGACGAGAGGGCAGAATTGGAGCAGGTGAGGATGAGGATAAATTTGAGATGGATGCCATTGTTTCCAGCTACTAGTCTTTTTGTCAGCAGAATTGTGGCCTTGTAGATATTACAGAATATTTGGAGGATAATGATGGTATTTGTTAAGCACTTATTATGTGCCAAACACCTTGAGCCATGAATATATACAAAAATTATCCAGACATTTCATTTCAGGCTCAAAAATGCATTTTGACTTCACTAAGTAACCCAGATAGATATTTCACGGCAGTTTTGGTCTTGTTTGGAGAGTCAGATCAAAGTTGTTTTAGGCCTTCCTTATCCAAATAATTCCTGCATGTTAACTCATGTAATTTCTAATCAGCTGCTATAAAAGGAGTTCTTGGGGTTACTGTTAGAGAAAAACAACTGATTTTTAACTATTCTGTTCAAAATGTTCCTGTGTCCTGCATTAGATATTGAAAACTGTATAAGAACTGTATATTATGTGTCTTTTGGTTATGATTCCAACCACAACTTGGTCAGCTCATAAAGCTGAGAGAAATCAGAGAAAATTTGATTATATTTAAGACAGGATCTTCATACATGATTCTCCTAAAAACACGTGAATGCTATATTCCATAAGGAACAGTAAAGACCGGTCAGAATTTTCTAGTAAATACAAGTTGTCTCCTGTCACTAGTTACTTCTTTCACAAAGGCTATATCTACATTGTCCTTTTAGCACATGACATTTTCATTACACTTATGTAAGATTTACTCTGGAAATTGAGAGGCAGAGTTTTTTCAAAGGTAAAAACCATTGACATGCTGAAATAATGAATATTTGAGTCCTATGTTCAGTGGTTTACCCAAATAATAGAACAACTAATTTGTGCATTGTGATAATGTGGGCTGAGGTTATACCAGGCAATGCTATAAAAACTATTTACAGTAAACATCAGCCAGAGAGGGCAGTGCAGTGCAGAGAAAGGGGCAGAGTTAAGAGACAAAAAGAGAATTGATTATTAGCATTTATTGAGTGCCTAATGTAAGCAAAGCTCTGTACTAAGCAATTGGGAAAGCGCAAGAGTTAGTAAACATTAACCGTGCCCCTGAGGACCTTAAAATTTAGTGGATAAGAGTAAAATGATTTACAGATAAAAGAGTAGAAACAGCGAGGTACATAAGTGCTGAAATTGTAGGGTAAATTGAGGTATGAGTGAATAATATAATCATAACTGCATAGTTGGTACAGAAGTGAGCGCTGGATAGAGCATAGGCCTACGAGTCAGAAGGGCCTGGGTTCTAATCCTGACTCTGCTACTTGGTTGATGTGTAACCTGGGGTAAATCATTTCACTTTTCTGTCTCTCAGTTACTTCCTCTGTAAAATGGGGATTTAATACTGTGAGCCTCATGTGGGATATGCACCGTGTCCAACCTGATTAGCTTGTACCTAGCCCAGCGCTTAGGACAGTGTCTGGCACATAGGAAGCACTCAACAAATATTTAAAAAAAGGACTGAAGTGAGAAATGACATGGGAAAAAAAATTAATTGTGGAAGAGATTTGAAGATGTGGAGAGCTATGATTTGGGGCATTTTGAGGGGAAAAATTCCAGGCAGGGTGTGAGTAAAGAGGTTGGCAGGCAGAAGGTGAGATGTGGCATGGTAGGTTAACATAGGATTGACCTATGGTGTAGGAGAATCAGTCAATTGTATTTATTGAGCACTTAGTGCATGCAGAGCAGTGTACTAAGCGCTTGGGAGAGTAGGATACAACAATATAACAAACACATTCCCTGCCCACGACGAGCTTTCAGAGGTTAAGCGAGAAGGTTACCATTAGAGGAGGAAAGTATGCGGGCTGGGTTGTAGTAGAGAGTAGCAAGGTGAGGAAGGAGGGGGCAAGGTGATGGAGGGCTTTAAGGTCAATGGTGAGCAGTTTCTGTTTGGTGCAGAGGTGGATGGGGAACCACTGGAGGTTCTTGAGGAAAGGGGAAATATGGCTTGAATGTTTTTGTAGGAAAATAATCTGGGCAGAAGTGAAGTATGGACTGGAGCAGGGAGAGACTGGAGGCTGGGAGGTCAGCAAAGAGGCTGCTACAGTAATCAAGACGGGATAGGATTAACGTGGTATTGGTTTGGACAGAGAGGAAAGGGTGGATTTAAGCAATGTTGTGAGGGTTGAACCAACGCGATTTAGTAATGGATTGAATATATGGGTTGAATGAGATAGAGGAGGCAAGGATAAATATTAAGCACGTAGGAGAGTACAGCACAACAGTATAACAGTCACATCCCCTACCCATAAGGAGAGGAGGATAGATAAGAGGGAAAGTGTCGATGGCGTTTCTTAAAGCCAGAGGTCAGGAATTTTCTCCTTGATCAGAGAACAGATCATGGTTTTTGAGGAGTTGGAAGATGTACACACAATAATATTTCAGAAAAATGTTTCCTTGAGGGCTGGGATTGTGCCTATCAATTCTATTATACAGTACTCTCCCAAGCACCTAGGAGTGAAATATGCACTGGAGAGGGAAGAGACTGGAGGTAGGGAGACCAATGAAGATGCTGATGCAGTAGTCAAGCTGGAACGAACATGACCACTGCCTGGACCAGGGTGGTAGCTGTAAACTCATTGTGGGCAGGGAACGTATCCATTTATTATTTTATTGTACTCTCCCAAGCACTTAGTACAGTGCTTTGCACACACTAAGTGCTCAATAAATACAACTGGAGAAAAGAGGGTAGATTTGGTAATGTGGGGGAAAAACTAACAGGGTTTAGCAGCACACTGAACACAACAGATGAAAGAATGGGAGAAGTCAAGGCTGCCGTCAAGGTTGTGGGGCTTTTGAGGCAGAGGGTTTGAAGGTTTTGTCAACTTGCGATGGGAAGATTAGGTTTGGAGGGAAGATGAGTTTGATTTTAAACACAGCGAACTTACCTGCATCAGCTGGACATGTGGAGATGGCAGAGATGAGATGTCAGGGTTAGTCAGGTAGATTTGGGAGTCATCTGCTTGGAGGTGGAAGTTGAAGCGGTGAAAGTAGACGAGCTGCCCAATGGAATAACTGTGAAGTAAAGAGGAGAAGGGGGCCCAGACCAGAGCCTTGAGGGACACCCACAGTTAAGGAACCGACATTAGGTATCACATTAAAGAGAAGAGAGGGGTCCACGATGTCAAAGGCATCTGAAAAGTTGTTAGAGCCCATTAGATTTAGCAAGGAGGAAGTCATTGGTGACCTTGGAGAGCACAGACCCTGTCGAATGAAGCGGGAGGAAAAGAGATTGTTAAAGGGTGAAGATGGAAGTTAGAGGAAAGGAAGGCAAAACATCCAATATACACAAGGTAGCTTGGACAGGAATGGGAAGAGGGAGATGGGGCAGTAGGAATCAGAGAGGATTATCAAAATTTAGGGAAGAGATGAACATGTTTGAAGGCAGAGAGTAGGGGGCCAACGGAGTGAGGAGTTGAAGATGGCAATGCGGAAAGGAAGAAGGGACATAAACCGGTTTTAGAAAGTAAAGGTATAATAATGGTGTTTGTTAAGCAGAGGAGGAGATCCTATCCTTTATCAACATTTATTCTGATTCTTCGGACACCCCGAAGTATACATCTTAATTTCACCTGGCTTCTGAAGCCAGGTAAAGTAAATTAAAGTAGTTGATTTGCAGTCAAAAGATGGGAGAGAGACTTTCAGTTTTCAAAGCAAAGTTTAGGTGTAATATCGCTACTACGTGCCAGGCACTGTACTAAGCACTGAATGGAGTCAGCGGCAGAGATAGCAACATTTAGAGGCTCAGAAAATATAGCTGTGGACTGGGTCAAAGGGAAATGGCAGATAAGAAAATGAATTAGTGAAAACAATTGTGTAATTAGATTAGAAGCAAAACTGACTCTTTTTAGTAATCCCTGAGTAGAAGGGAGTAAACAATAAAATTCGGTGAAAGAGGAGAGGGTGCCAACATTTTCCGAAATTATGTTTCTGTGATAATCCAGGAAGAGGGTTAGTTGGTTATCTCATGTGTCTGTGTTAATCAAGCAAAGAGGTTATAGTCAGTTTTGGAGTTTGGGTCGAGTTTTTGCAAAATTAGGGTCTGTACCTTCACTCACCCTGGGCCGCGAGTTATACTTTGGTGGAAAAATGAACTGGGATTTCACATCCACCTTCTTATAGAGGCAGAGGTGGTCTTCCCAAATGAAAGCAAAACAGAGAAAGGACAGCCAGTCAGTGACATTCAGTGTGCGTGTAAGCAAAAGAGTAGAACATTCTTGCCCCTAAAGGAACTCGCCATCTAATGGGGCGACCGCTAGTCCAAAAAAAAAAAAAAAAAGTGTAAGTGTATGCAGAGGGAAAACTATTTGCAAATATATGCAGAGGGCAAATAGGGCTAAAATGACTCTAAAGAGAAAATACAAATAAAACAAGCGCATATATTCTCAAGCGCTGAGACTGGAGAAGTTTGAGAAAGGAAGAGGAGAGGTAGGGGTGGAGATAGAGCTGTGCATGTGGGCCCAGGACAAACAGGGCAGGGAGAAATCTATAGTGGGTCTTTTGCAGGGTGCTTTGCTCTCGTGCATCCCCGAAGCCCCCGTCTCCCCTCCGTCCGTTTAGCAGGCGCGGATAGTTTATTCCTCCAGGACGGAGGGGAGAGGGTTAGGATTAGGGTCCGGGAAGGGTGGACGGAGAGAAGAGGGGAGAGGCGGGGCCAGCGTAGGGCTGAGAGGAGGGTGAGGGTTAGGATTTAGGGGTCGGGATGGCTAAACTAAAATAGGGCAAGGAGCGGGGCTGGACTGGACCGGGCGAGGAGAAGGAGCACGGCCCACGGGGAGAAAGGGAGGTGGAGGAGCAAAAGAGGAGGAGAGGGAGAAAGGGAGGAGGAGGTGGAGCAAGGAGGAGGCGGGGCAGGGGGATATGGAGGAGGAGGTGGAGCAAAGAGGAGGAGGAGGGAGAAAGGGAGGAGGAGGTGGAGAAAGGGAGGAGGAGGTGGAGCAAGGAGGTGGAGCGAGGAGAAGGGGCGGGGAGAGCAGGGAGAAAGGGAGGAGGAGGTGGAGCAAGGAGGAGGAGGGAAAAAGAGAGGAGGAGGTGGAGCAAGGAGGAGGTGGAGGGGCGGGAGAAAGGGAGGAGGAGGAGCAGGGAGAGGAGGAGGAGGAGCGGGGGGGGAGGAGGAGCAAGGAGGGGAGGAGGTGGAGCAGGGAGAGGAGCAGGGAGGAGGAGGAGCAGGGAGGGGAGGAGGTGGAGCAGGGAGAGGAGCAGGAGGAGCAGGAGGTGGAGCAGGGCGGGCAGGGAGTAAGGGAGGAGGAGAAGTTAGGGAGGAGGAGGAGGAGGAGGAGAAGTTAGGGGGAGGGAGGAGGAGGAGGAGGAGGAGGGAGAGGCGGGGCGGGGCGGGGTGTCCCGGGCAACGAGACGCCGTTGCCGAGCGCGTCCGGCAGCCGCTCCCCGCGAGGATCCCTAACGGCAAGAGCCCGGGCTTGGGAGTCCCAGGTCGTGGGTTCTAATCCCGTCTCCGCCACTTGTCAGCCGCGTGACTTTGGGCAAGTCACTTCACGTCTCTGTGCCTCAGTGATCTCACCTCTACAGTGGGAAGTAAGTACAAATAAATGAATAAAGAAATGAGGGTATTTGTTAAGCGCCTGCTATGTACCAAGCGCTGCTCTGAGCGCCCGGGGAGATACCGGGTCATCGGGTTGTCCCAAGTGGGGCTCACGGTCTTCATCCCCGTTTTAATATAATAATGTTGGTATTTGTTAAGCGCTTACCATGTGCCAAGCACTGTTCTAAGCGCTGGGGGGAGATACAAGGCAATCAGGTTGTCCCACGTGGGGCTCACGGTCTTTATCCCCGTTTTATAATAATAATGCTGGTATTTGTTAAGCGTTTATTATGTGCCCAGCACTGTTCTAAGCGCTGCGTAGATACAAGGTCATCAGGTTGTCCCACGTGGGGCTCACGGTCTTTATCCCCGTTTTATAATAATAATGTTGGTATTTATTTGTTAAGCGCTTACTATGTGCCCAGCACTGTTCTAAGCGCTGGGTAGATACAAGGTGATCAGGTTGTCCCACGTGGGGCTCACAGTCTTCATCCCCATTTTCCAGATGAGGTCACCGAGGCACAGAGAAGCGAAGTGACTTGCCCAAAGTCACACAGCTGACAAGTGGCAGAGTGGGGATTAGAACTCCAGCGTGGCTCAGTGGAAAGAGCCTGGGCTTGGGAGTCAGAGGTCATGGGTTCGACTCCCGGCTCTGCCCCTTGTCAGCTGTGTGACCGCGGGCAAGTCACCTCACTTCTCTGTGCCTCAGTTACCTCAATCTGTAAAATGGGGATTAACTGTGAGCCTCACATGGGACGACCCGATGACCCTGTATCTCCCCCAGCGCTTAGAACAGTGCTCTGCACATAGTAAGCGCTTAACAAATACCAACATTATTATTAACTCACGACCTCTGACTCCCAAGTCCACGCTCTTTCCACTGAGCCAAGTACAGAGGAGGTCACTGAGGCACAGAAAAGTAAAGTGATTTGCCCAAGGTCACACAGCCGGTCACCGAAGCACAGAAAAGTAAAGCGACTTGCCCCAAGTCCCACAGCGCTAAAAGTGGTGGAGGCAGAATTAGAACCCGCAACCTCTGACTCGAAACTCGAAACTCTTGCCACTAAACCACACTGCTTCTGAGCCCGTCATTGGGCAGGGAAAGTTTCTATCTGTTGCATAATTGTCCATTCCAAGCGCTTAGTACAATGCTCTGCACATAGTAAGCGCTCCGTAAATACTATTGAATGAACTGCGAAGCCCACGTGGAGCCACCTGTTTAGCTTCTATCTGGTCCAGTGCTTAGAACAGTGCTTGGTCCATAGTGAGCGCTTACCAAATATCATTATTATTATTGTTATTATTATTATTAGGAGAGAGGTGTCTCCCCGAGGGGGAGATGCACGTGTCTGGGAACAGGAGCAGGTGCGGGTGGTTTCCTCACCTGGCCACCTGGCCACGCTCCCAGGGGGTACGAGGGGCGGCCGCGGCCCGGAACCCCACCAGGTAAATGCCCCTTGGGTAAATGCCCACGCCCGAGAGACGTGGCTCATGGGCATTTGTTCATTTATTTATTCATTCAATCGTATTTTGATGTGTTTGTATATGTAGTTGGGTACATATTTTATATATAAGTAGAAGGAGAAACATCATGGCTCAGTGGAAAGAGCCCAGGTTTGGGAGTCAGAGGTCATGGGTTTGAATCCCTGCTCTGCCACTTGTCAGCTGTGTGACTGTAGGCAAGTCACTTAACTTCTCTGGGCCTCAGTTCCCTCATCTGGAAAATGGGGATTAACTATGAGCCTCACATGGGACAACCTGATTACCCTGTATCTACCCCAGCTCTTAGAACAGTGCTCTGCACTTAGTAAGCACTTAACCAATACCAGCATTATTATTATTATAAGATGTATATTTTTTATTTAAGTAGAATTAGATATATATCTGATTCTATATATAAATATATCTTATTCTCTCTCTCTATGTATAGAATCTCTATATATTTCAATTTAGAGAAGCAACATGGCTTGGTGGAAAGAATCCGGGCTTGGGAATCAGAGGTCATGGGTTCAAATCTTGGATCTGCTGCTTCTCATTTATTTAGTAGTACTTATTGAGCGCTTACTATGTGCAGAGCACTGTACTAAGCGTTTGGAATGGACAGTTCGGCAACAGATAGAGACAATCCCTGCCCAATAATGGGTTCACAGTCTAAACGGGGGAGACAGACAGCAGAGCAGAACAAAACAAGACAACACCATCAAGATAAATAGAATCAAGTGGATATGCACCTCATTTAGAAAATAAATAGGGTAATAACTAATATATACAAATGAGCATAGTGCTGTGGGGGGGACGGGGGAAGGGGAAGGAGCGGGGTGGGGGGAAGGGGGAGCAGAGGGAAAAGGGGGGGTTCAGTCTGGGAAGGCCTCTTGGAGGAGGTGAGCTCTCAGTAGGGCTTTGAAGAGGGGAAGAGAGTTTGGCGGAGGTGAGGAGGGAAGGCATTCCAGGACAGCGGGAGGACGTGGGCCAGGGGTCAATGGTGGGACAGGAGAGATCGAGGCCCAGTGAGGAGGTGAGCGGCAGAGGAGCGGAGTGTACGGGGTGGTCTGTAGAAAGAGAGAAGGGAGGTTAGGTAGGAGGGGGCAAGGTGATGGAAAGCCTTGAAGCCAAGAGAAGTTTTTGTTTCGTGCGGAGGTTGATAGGCAACCACTGGAGGTTTTTAAGGAGGGGAGTGACATACCCAGAGCCTTTCTGTAGGAAGATGATCCGGTCAGTGGAATGAAGAATAGACTGGAGCGGGGAGAGACAGGAGGAAGGGAGATCCAAGAGAAGGCTGACACAATAATCCAGTCGGGATATAATGAGAGCTTGTATCAGCACGATAGCCGTTTGGATGGAGAGGAAAGGGCGGATCTTGGCGATATTGTGAAGGTGAGACCGGCAGGTGTTGATGATGGATTGAATGTGTGGGGTGAATGAGAGAGCTGCTCAGCTGTGTCACTTTGAGCAAGTCACTTAACTTCTCTGTGCCTCAGTGACCTCACCTGTAAAATGGTGATGAAGACTGTGGCTCCATGTGGGATGACCTGATCGCCTTGTATCCTCCCCAGTGCTTAGAACTGTGCTTTGCACATAGTAAGCACTTAACAAATGCCATTATTATTATTATTTATTTATATTGATGCTACTGATGCTTGTTTAGTTGTTTTGATGCCTGTCTCCCCCTTCTAGAATGTGAGCCCGTTGTGGTCAGGGATTGTCTCTCTCTGTTGCTGAATTGTACTTCCCAACTGCTTAGTACTGTGCTCTGCACATAGTAAGCATACAGTAAATACAATTGAATGAATGAATGAATTTATGAAGCGTTTACTATGTGCAGATAATAATACTAATGATGGTATTTGTTAAGCGCTTACCATGTGCTGAGCACTATTCTAAGCACTAGGATAGAGCCCGCTGTGGGCAGGGATTATCTGTCTTTGTTGCTGAATTGTACTTTCCAAGCGCTTAGTACAGTTCTCTGCACATAAGTGCTCAATAAATATGAATGAATGAATTTATGGAGCATTTACTGTGTGCAGAAAATAATAATGATGGTATTTAAGTGCTTACTATGTGCCAAGCACCGTTCTAAGCGCCAGGGTAGCTACACTGTAATTAGGTTGTCCCACTTCAGACTCATCATCTTAATCCCTATTTTACAGCTGAAGCATAGGGAAGGAGAGTGGCTTGCCCAAGGTCCTACAGCAGCCAAGCGGTGTAGGGAGATTAGAACCCATGTCCTCTGACTCCCAAGCCCGTGCTCTTTTTACTAAGCCATGCTGCTTCCACAGAGCGCTGTACTGAACACTTGGAAGCACCATATAGTAATCAAAAGACAATCCCTGACCACAACGAGCTCTAATGAGGTCTGGGGGGCGGGGGATATGGACATCAATACAAGTAAACAGACATCAATATGAAAGAAACAAAATGACAGATCTATACTTAAGTGCTGTGAGGCGGGAAATTGGGCGGGGGAAGAGCAAAGGGAGGGACTCAGGTGACGCAGAAGGGAGTGGGAGATGAGGAAAAGTGGGGCTTAGTTTGGGAAGGCTTCCTGGAAGAAAAGTGCCCTCGTTAAGGCTTTGAAGTGGGGGGAAAGTTATTGTCTGGCAGATTAAAGGAGGGAGAGTGTTCCAGGCAAGAGGTAGCATGTTGGCTCTCCTCTTGTCCCACTCCCTCCTTAGGCATCACCCTTGCTCTTGGATTTGCTCCCTTTTTTACTCCTCCCACAGCCCTCATTATTATTAATAATAATTGCATTTATTGAGTGCTTAACTATGTGCAAAGTACTGTATTTGTATTAAGTGCTTGGGAGAATACACTAGAACATGGAACACATTCTCTGCCCACAACAAGCTCACAATCTACAGGATGAGCTCATTTACGTCCATATCCGTAATGGATTTATATTTAGTCAGTGTCGTAGTTTTTGAGCATTTACTGTGTGCAGAGCACTGGACTGAGCGCTTGGGAAAGTATATTATGTCTGTCTCCCCAACTAGACTGGAAACTCGGTGTGGGCAGGGAATGTGTCTATCAACTCTCTTACCTTGTACTCTCCCAAGAGCTTAGTACAGTGCTCTGTGCAGAGTAAGCTTTCACTAAATAGAATTGATAAACGAAGTAACGGGACTTGGTGTCTTCTGGCCTGCCAGGGCTTGCCAGGGGTTAGCCCAGTCCCGTGGGGAGCCTCTCGGAGGCCCGAAGCCATCGGGCTGTCCTCTGAGCTCCCCCCGACTGGCTCCTGGTAAGGTCTTACCTCCCCTCTAGACTGTGAACTTGCTGTGGGCAGGAATGTGTCTGTTGTTATACTGTACTTTCCCAAGCCCTCAGTACAGTGATTTGTATACAATAAGCGCTCAGTAAATAGATTAAATAAATGAACGAACCTCCCCCGCCACCCCACATTTTGCCCCTTTTCCAACAATCCTGATAAGGTCAATCCCCATTTTAGGAAAGATATACGTATTAGATATCATTAAAACCTTTTTCTCTTCGTGGCCAGAATGCTATTTGTCCCAAAATGCTTGTATCGATCGATCGTATTTAATGAGTGCTTAACTGTGTGCAGAGCACTCTACTAAGCCTGAGGAAGAGTACCGTATAACAGAGTTGGTTATATGCTTCCCCTACAACCACAACTACTTTAGAACTTGCTGAATGAATGTTTAGATCGGGTCCTCCGTTGAACCAGTGTTAGGCAAAGATCCAGTGATGAAGTCCATACATTTGCCATCCATTCATTGAAGAAAATAAAATATTCAGGCTCTTATCTTCAAGTTGATGAATTAGCAAGGTTTCTTTTCCACCCCAAAATTAGATGCAATTTAGACTGCTCTCATGTAGAACTAATCATTCTTGTTTGTTTTATTTTAGATCCTCCCCAAATCGAAAGCATAAACTCCTTTACATAATGAAGAGGACTACAGAAAGCATCGAAACAAATAATTACAAAAAACCCCCAGTATTTGGAGAGTTGCCTACAGCATCTATTGAATATATGACTGTTTTCATAGAGGAGGTAATGGCCAGATATCTGTGATTTTATTCCTTAAGGTTTTCATTTATTGCTGGGATGAGTGCTCGCATAATAATAATTTTGTATTTAAGCCCTTGTTATGTGCCAAGCACTGTTCTAAGTGCTGGGTAGATACAAAGGTAATTAGGTTGTCCCACGTGGGGCTCACAGTCTTAATCCCCATTTTCCAGATGAGGTAACTGGGGCACAAAGCAGTTAAGTGACTTGCCCAAAGTCATATAGCTGCTAAGTGGCAGAGCCGGGATTAGAACCCATGACCTTTGACTCCCAAGCCGGTGCTCTTTCCACTGAGCCATGCTGCTTCTCACATATGCAGAGCATTGCACTATGCCTGGGAGAGCACAGTAGAGTTGGTAGATATGCCCCCTGCCCAAAAGGAGCTTAAAATTTAGTCGGGGAGACAGACAAAATAAATTACAGAAGGGGGAAGCATCAGACTAAGGATATGAACATATGTGCTCTGGAGGTTGCGGGGGGTGGTGGCGGGGGAAGAATGCAAGTCTGTAGGTGATTCAGGTTAAGTTGGGGAGATAAGAAGTTAGGGAAGACTTCCTGAAAGAGATATGATTTTAGTATGACTTTGAATGTGGGGAGAGTCGTGAGTTGTTGGATATGAAATGGGAAGGAGTTTCAGCTGCGAGGGAGAGCGTGAGCAAGGGGTCGACAGCAAGAGGCACAGTAAGAAATTTAGTGTTAGAGGAGCCAAGTGTGTGGCTGAGGTGTAGTGGGAGATGTTTCATGCACTTATGCCAGAATGTATGTTTTAATTTTGTATTTTTGGCTAAAAATTGAGAGCAGAATTAAGAAATGTTATTTTGACAACACCAAACCTATCTGGGGTATAGCATGATGTATTGTTGGAAGAGGGTTTTGAGCACTTGTGCACGGTTTTGGACAAAGTGAGTTTTAAAAATATTTTCCTTAATGTGGGCTTCTGTGAGAAAGCCATCTTTATGGTATAAGAAGAAGTTGGTGTTACTTGTTATAGGAGGAAAACGTCACCAAAAATACTTAGATGATTCTGTGGTTGTAGAATCTAAGGTGACTTCCTTTCAAGGGAAATGTGCACTATGGACATGACAGGTTTTGAAAATGTCTGGGAGTAATCATTTTTAAATTGTATTTAAGTGTTTACTATATGCCAAGCACTGTGTTAAGCACTGGCTCAGGACCATGCCTATATACATTATTATTATGGGGTGGGTTTAACACTGGGCATTCCTAACTCACAGTATTGGTCCCTTGGAGAAGCAGGAAGTGTTGTCTGTTCAGCATAAGACATAGGTGGATGATAATTGTGATGTGGTAATCAAGTACTTACAAGGTAACAAGTATGCCTTACTGAAAACACTCAAAATATGAAGGCTACAGAAGGGCCAGGAGAGGAAAACATTTTCCAAGGACCTGCAGCTGATGTGGCTTATTATATTAATTGTGGTTTTTATTAAGTACAGACTGTGCTAAGTACTCACAGAGATATAGATAATCAAATCAGATATAGTCTAATCCAGTGGTTTATGATAGCCAGAGTTTGGAAGAGCCAGTATCTTACTCCTGCCAGACTCTATGGCCCAGTGAGGAACTCTCGGCTTGTCCTGTAAGCTCACTGTGAGCAGGGAATGTGTCTGTTAATGTTATAGGCTCCCAAAAACTAATACAGTGCTCTGCACACAGTAAGCACTCAATAAATACGACTGAATGAATAATGAAAATATTGTCATATTTCTCTCCCTTGCTAGAGTATAAAGTGGTCCAGGAATATGGCGCTTCTTTATTCTATATTTTCCAAGTGCCTAGCTCAATAAATGCTACTCCTGCTTATCCTCATTTTATAGATGAGGCGCCTGAGGCAAAGAGCAGTTCACTGAATTGCCCTTAGTGACACAGTATGTTTAGGACAGAGCTGGTACTAGAATCCAGATCTCTTGATTCCCAGTCACATGGTCTTGTCATTTAGGCCCCCTGTCTCTTAGCACCTGATTCGGTGCCCTCTGGAATGGGGTAACCGCCAGCATGTCTCCCCCTCTTCCAGAGGAGCTGTTTCTTATTACCTCTGGCAGACAGGCAAATAAGACCATCCTAAGACCCTCAGGGTAAGGATGTTATGGGAGGAGGCCGAGGGTGGGAGAAGCCTCTCTTGCTCTGAGCTACCGGTTTGGGGGAGAGGACTCACTCTTTCTTTCCCCAGATTCTGCAGATGTTCTCAGGAGAAAGCACTTCAGTTCAAGTTGACCCTTGTGTCTTCTTACTTAGTTCTGAAACACAACCCTGTGATTTACCTATTTCTATATGTGGTGATGAACATGAGCAGGAGCCCGAAACTCAGTCCTGTGATATACTGTTTGTGTTTTTTAAATGGTATTTGTCTAAGCGCTTACTATGTGCCATGGAACTATACTATCACTGAGGTAGATTAAGCTAATCAAGTTGGACACAGTCCATGGCCCACATGGAACTCAGTCTGAAATCCCCATTTTACAGATGAGGGAATGGAGGCATAGAGAAGGTAAGTGACTTGCCTAAAGTTACACAGCAGATGAGTGAAGGAGCTGGGATTAGGACCCAAGTCCTTCTGACACCCAAGCCTGTGCTCTATCCACTAGGCCATGCTGCTTCTCGTGGTGTTATTTAATATTAATGAATATAATAGTAATTTTAGTATTTGTTAAGCAGTTACTGTGTCCCGAGCACTGTCCTAAACTCTGGAGTAGATACAAGGTAAGCAAATTATCCCACGTGGGGCTCTTACTCTTCATGCACGAATCATTCTTGGGGGTTTACATTTTGAGAAAGTTATACTAGAAAGTAGCAGGTAGATCAACACAATTGTTGGAGCTGTTGAGAAGCAGCAAGGCCTAGTAGCAAGAGCCCGAGTTTGGAATTCAGAGGATTCTAATCCCGGCTCCACCGGCGGGCTGCAGTGTGACCTTGGGCAAGCGACTTGACTCCTCTATGCTTCAGTTCTCTCATCTGTAAAATGGGGATTAAGACTGTGAGACCCATGTGGGACTTGGACTGTGTCCAACCTGATCATCTTGTATCTACCCCAGCGCTTAATAATAATAATAATAATGTTGGTATTTGTTAAGCGCTTACTATGTGCAGAGCACTGTTCTAAGCACTGGGGTAGATACAGGGTTAATATAGTGCCTGGCACATAGTAAGTGCTTAAATACCACTTTAAAAAAAGTCAGGCTCTTTCTCTGACTTCTTACTTCTTTCTTCCTCCACCCGTAAGTAGTCATAGGCTGTTTGAGGATTTTCACTTCATATATTACTCAACTTTTAGGGGTTGGTTTGAGTATTGCACCGTACATCATCTTCAGTTGAATGAGTTGCTTTTCATTTTTTAAAGATTGTTTATAAAAATACAGTGAAAACTACAATATTTTTTCTCAAAGGTCCTCATCTCCTTCGTAATTCTGTAAGCTAGTCTGGTTAATATAGCAAGTGTGGATATTTTCGTTTTAAAAATAGATGCAATTTGAATTACTCTGTATCTAGTTTGTTGCTCCGGAAGACTCTACAGCAACAAATGAGCATCTGAAATTATTTGTAACAAATCATATTTATAGGCTACTCTAGCCTGTTTGGCTGATTTATATCTCCTGCATAGTATCCACTGAATTTCACAACAGCAGTAGCAACCGTTTAAAATTAAATATTTACACTGTACAGGAGAACTTTCCTCACCATGGAGTTGTAATAAATTGCTGATAATCTGCATAAGGTATATTATAGACAATAGTTAAGGGTTGTAAAAATTGGTGTTGGAGGGCACTTGAAAAAGCAAGCACAAATAGCTTTGGATGTTCAGATCCAGAATTCCATGAACTTTATATAAAGGTGAAAGGCCTCCTGTTTCTGCTTACTAAGGTTGGTGGATTAAGGTCATTTTAGGAGAAAATTGAATTACTTTCAGCAGCTGTGTGGTGTTAACTCTCCAGGTCCCTGCTACACCATTTAATGCACTACTGCAGTAATTTATTGATGCCAGTTGAATGGTCCATAATGGGACACTAAATGGTCCAGTCAGATGTTCCAGTTATAATCTTAGTATTTTTTGAGCACCTACTGTGTGCAGGGCACTGTGCTAAGCCAAGTGGGAAATTACCATAGAGGGAGCAGACGCAATCTTACAATGTCACTGTCAGCGTAGGTTACACCTAGCCTGTGGCTCTGGCTCATTAAGTGGTAAAATTTATATTAGAATTGTCTACTGTGTGAAAGTTGTGTCTAAATGAAAGTTGCATTCATTTCCCTACTTTGCACGGGTCACATTTTGTTTAACATTGGATGACTTAATAAAAATAGCTGACTTGAAACCAGATTTTTATTATTGGGTTCTGAAGGTTTTTGAAGGGTATCAGACTCAATAAAACTTTACTAGAGAAAATATCATTTGCTCCTGAAACTTTAATTTTTAGCTGTTTTCTAAATCTGTCGACTATCCTTCAGGTTTTAGTGCCAATTCTTACTAACAAGAAGAACCATGCATTGTGGCCACGATTTATTTCTCAAGATTTGGAACATCACATGGAAATTCTGAAAAATAAAATTCATATTGTAAGGGGCCTGGTGTTGGGAAGAACCTTTCTTCCCATTCCCTCCATCATCAGAAAGATCAATGTGGATCAGAGTGACCAAGAGACCAAGTAAGGAATGGTTTGGTAAACCCGTTACCCTCAAAGGCAGAGTCAGTGTGTTGAATTGGTCTTCAAGAAGTAGGAGCCTGAAACCTTTATGAGCATTCATAAGAAGGAGCGAGATGTAATAATAATAATAATGATGATGGTATTTGTTAAGCGCTTACTGTGTGCCAAGCACTGTTCTAAGCGCTGGGGTAGACACAGGAGAATCAGGTTGTCCCACGTGGGGCTCACAGTCTTAATCCCCATTTTACAGATGAGGTAACTGAGGCACCGAGAAGTTAAGTGACTTGCCCAAAGTCACACAGCTGACAAGTGGCCGAGCCGGGATTCAAACCCATGACCTCTGGCTCCAAAGCCCGTGCTCTTTCCACTGAGCCACGCTGACGTAGTGGGTAGAGTAGATGGGCCTGGAAGTCAGAAGAACCTGGGTTCTCACTCTGGCTCCACCACTTGTCTGCTGTGTGACCTTGGGAAGTCACTTCACTTTTCTTTGCCTCGGTTACCTCATCTGTAATATGGGGATTAAGACTATGAGCCCTGTGTGGGACAGGGACTGTGTCCAACCTGATTAGCTTGTATCTACCCTAGTGCTTAGTACAGTGCCTGACACATATTAAGTGCTTAACAAAAGCCATGAAAAACTCAAGTGAATTTTTGTGCCTCAAATAATAATTGTATATTTGTATTGCGTAGTCAAAAGGGTGACTAGATTCTAGTCAAAGAAACAGATAAATGCATGCATGCATCTCAGGAACCATACTAATAATGATAATCTTTGTGGTATTTGTTAAATACTGTGCGCCAGACATTGTACGAAGTGCTGGGGCAGATACCATTTAAATAGATTGGGCAACATCCCGACCCAAATGGGACTCGCAGTCTAATTAGGAGAGAGAACAGGTAATGAATTCCCATTTTACAGATGAGGAAACTGAGGCCCAGAGAAGTTAAGTTATTTAAGTCACACAGCAGGCACATGACAGAGCTGGGATTAGAACCCAGATCTCCTGACTCCCAGGCCTGTGCTCTTACCACTTACCATTGTTGTACTTATGAACATCCTTTCCATGCATTTTGCTTTTTACAACAGAGCCCAGAAATAGACTTCTGGAGAGGTAGCATGGCTTAGAGGAAAGAGCATGGACTTGAGAGTCAGAGGTTGTGGGTTCTAATCCTGGATCTGCCACCTGTCAGCTGTGTGACTTTGGTCAAGTCACTTAACTTCTCTATGCCTCAGTTACCTCATCTATAAAATGGGGATTAAGACTGTGAACCCCAGGTGGGACAACCTGAATACCTTATATCTACCCCAGCACTTAGAATAGTGCTTAGCACATAGTAACAAATGTCCTTATTAGTTTTATCAATATTATTATTAAAAATTCCACCGGACTGGTACACCAGTTGCATTTGACTCTGAGCATAGCACCTACAAGGAAGTCCCTCAGAATCAGTCAGTCAGTGAGTCATATTTATTGAGCACTTACTGTGTGCGGAGCACTGTACTAAGCACTTAAGAGAGTAAAATATAACAATAAATAGACACACTCCCTGCCCACAATGAGCTTAGAGCCAACTGGTGTGGTCAGTGGATGGAAATGAAGACCCTCCCCACCCTACCCACCTGCCCTTGTTTGCTCGGGTTGCCATTTCTGATTTATTGGTAAGAATTTTGGAGCCAGCCAGGGCCCCCCACCCATGAATCCATTTTCTTTTTTTAAGAATTTGGGTGTTGAAGGATTCTACACCATTGAAATGTGAAGAACAATGCCCATGGGAAGCATCTTTCCGACACCAAGTTTGAGAGGCTCATTTTGTAAAAAACTATTTTCTCACTATTGTTGATCATAGGCAAACACCGTGCAGTAGGATCGTTCTTCATGCCATCGAATCTGGGGTTATTAAATGGTCCCATCAGATCTGTGCCATTCTTAAAGAAGACTCAGTCCAGCCTCTGCTCAATGGCCTCCACTCAACTCCTCAAACTGAGCTCGACTTCTGGAAAGCCAGAAAGGATCGCCTCACATGTATCTCTGATCAAGTGAGTGGCTCCCAGGGATTTGAACAGTTTCAAAAACTGACTTTTTTTTTTTTTGGTCTCCTACCTGAAGAAATGAATTGGTGTGAGTGGGGTTTCAGTTCATAGAGATACTCTCTTTAGGAAAATTTGAAACTCAGGGGAGTTAACCTAATCACTTTGGCTGATTAGGGCAACAGTTCTACTGAACTTTGAAGTCAGGAGATCTGGGAGCGCTTTGTGTCCCAAGACTCAATAAGGTTGCTTAATCTATCTTGGCTGCAATTTTTATCCCTAGGAAAAAAGCAGCAGTGACTCTTCTTCACATTGAAATTCTGAGGCTGAATTCCTCAATTTGGGGCTCGGGTGGATTTTTAGACTAAAATTTTCTGGTTGAACTGGGTCTACATGGGGCCAAAAAATGGTCCTTGGAAGAAAATTCTATGAGTGGAAAATTTCTCCTGGTAACTGTTTCTGCACAGGCTAAATATATCTCACAGTCCCCCACATCTGGTTTAGGGGAGAGTGCCATCCAGCCAGGGGGATTGTTTCTGGGGTCTCCCAGAGAACCAGGGCAGTTAATATCCCTGCTTAATTACTGGGCTAGAATTTGGACTTCTCTGGTCCACATCCTATTCACCCCATTGGAGGGATTGAGGAAGAAGAGGGAGGGTAATGGGTGTGATTTATAGCAGGCTCCAGAAGTCAGTGGTCACCCTACTGGCTGTGTGAGTGAAGCATCTTGTGGGCTCTAACCCTAGGGCAGAAGTGAATGGTCATAAAGGTGCATACTCATGGAGCAAACTTTTGAACTATTAAGATATATCAAGATGCAGACATACTGGGGGAAAGTAGGGTAAATAAGTTGTGAAAGGTTTGTCCTGTGCAGAAGCCTCCAATGAAACCAATTTTTAAATGTAAAGAATATATTTTAAATTATGAAGTGATTAGGCTTGTAGAAAATGTATGTGCCTCAATAAAATCACATATATGAAATAGCCCCCAAAATACAATTTTTTAGTTATGTGTCTTGTACCCAATCTGATGTTGGTTATAGAAATTGAGTACAGGCAATCCTCGACGTACATTTCAAGTGTCACCAAATGGCACTTAGAACACTGTTTAAATGTGTGACTTGTTTCAGCTTTACAGCACATCGGTTTCAACCTCACAGCACTAGTTCCTTTTGCCCTTTAGAAAAGTGAGGGAAGCACAGGAACTGCAGGGAAATGGAGATTCCATTTTAAAAGCTTCGATGAGGGTGAGGGGAGACAGCAGAGTGAGAGGCTGGCTTGTGTTACTTGTTTGTCAGGCACATATACAAAGGAAAGTTGGCCTATGCATTTCACTTCCAGTGAACCTCAAATTCCTTTCATGGAACTCTGATTCAATATGAATATCCTGATATAGATCTATTTCTTCCTCTAGACTGTAAGCTCATTCTGGGCAGGGGATGTGTCTGTTATATTTTTGTGTTGAACTTAGTGATAGATATTCAATCTATCTAAATACCGTTGGTTCAACTTTCATGACCTCTCTAAAATCCACCCTTTCCTCTCCCTCCAAACTGCTACCATGTTAATCTAATCACTTATCCTATCCTGCCTTGATTACTGTACCAGCCTCCTTGCTGACCTCCCTGCCTCCTGTCTCTCCCCACTCCAGTCCATACTTCATTCTACTGCCCAGATCATTTTTCTGCAGAAAGCTTCAGGCCATGTTTCTCCTCTCCTCAAGAACCTCCAGTGGTTGTCCATTCATCTCTGCATCAGACGGAAACTCCTCCCCGTTGGCTTTAAAGCACTCCATCACTTTTCCCCCTCCTACTCCTACCTCACCTCGCTACCCCCCCATTACAACTCAGCCCACCCACTCCTTCCTCTAATGCTGTCTCACAGTACCTCCGATCTCGTCTCTCACTGCTGACCTCTTGCCTTCTTCCTGCCTCTGGCCTGAAACACCCTCCATCCTGACAGACAATTACTCTCCTCTGTTTCAAAGCCTTATTGAAAGCACATCTCTTCCAAAGAGGCTTCCCTGTCTAAGATCTCTTTTCCTCTTCTCCCACTCCCTTTCTGCATTGCCCTGCCTTGCTCCCTTTTAATTCATCTCCCCTCCAAGCCCTATAGCCCTTATTTCCATAGCTGTAATTTATTGGGCTTGGCACATTAGTAAGTGCTTAACAAATTATCATGATTGTTATTATATTATTATTATTGTTGTTAATGTCTGTCTCCCACTCTAGACTGTAAGCCTGTTGTGGGGCAGGTAACGTGTCTGTTTATTGTTGTACTCTTCCCAAGTGCTTCGTTCAGTACTCTGCACACAGCGCTCAATAAATACAAATGACTGACTTTCCCAAAGTGTTAGTACATGTCCTGCACACAATAAGCACTCAGTAAATATGATTGATTTCTCATATATTGATGCAGATATATTATTTAAAATTGAGTGAAACATTTCTGGGGAAGGTTGATTAAAGTATTATTTAAAATTGAGGGAAACAATTCTGGGGAAGTTGATTAAAGAAATAATTGGGTTTTTGACCAAAGACTAGGTATCCAAGTACCATTTATAACATTGCTCTCTTTGGGAAATTGGTTTTGACTTTTTGAATGAAAGTATAATTTTCAGGAACCATTTGTGTTATAATTCCAAGACCTACCTATGTTGAATATGCCCTGTCCTTGAAGAAAAAACTCATTTGAATGAGACTGCTCTAAGAAACACATTTCTTGTATCTAATGCAGATTATTTGTTGTCAAAATAGATTTTCTTTACTCTTTCCAAAATTATTTCAGCTTCAGGCCCCTGCTGTTCAGAAAATGGTTAAGATCCTTAAAGCCAAACGGAGCAAGCTATTTTCCTACTTTCAAAAACATTTTCAGGGAGTTGGAAATGGGTAAGAGGTGACTTAAATGACACTAATACATTATTTTTATTGAAATGTTGCTTTCCCTAATAACATATAATGTTATAACTGTTACATAGCATGTATTATAGTGATATGTAGTAACTACCTGTGCAAAAAAAAATGTTAAATCAAATGAAATGTAGTTAGAATGTACCATTAATTTATTTTTATAAATTTAATGTTCAGTTTCATAAAAGTCAAATGTAAAAA
Organism: Ornithorhynchus anatinus; assembly: GCF_004115215.2. Taxonomy (NCBI): domain Eukaryota; kingdom Metazoa; phylum Chordata; class Mammalia; order Monotremata; family Ornithorhynchidae; genus Ornithorhynchus; species Ornithorhynchus anatinus. The sequence goes on along the minus strand of NC_041735.1, from coordinate 59,361,638 downwards.
TATGGTGATAATTGAGCAGATTTGTTTGGTTGTACACGTTGTAAATAAAACATTGGACTCTGGGGTATATTGCTATTTGGACAGTTAACTGTTAACAAATTTGTCCTTCATTTGAATATTCTGTACGTAGTACATGCCAGTTTGAAACTTCCACCAAGTTTCATAAATAGATAAGAAATAATTAATGGGGGAATCCAGATCTAAGCCTTGAAATATCGAGCTGTATAAATAAAGGCCAAACAGAAGGTATGTGAAAATTTGGGCCAGAGCTTTTTAAAACAAAATTTTAGAAGTAGTGGATGTAGTGTTCGTCAACAATTAAATTGAAACTAAACACTGGGAAAAGCCAACAGAAACAAAGCACATTCCCAGCCCTGCAATGACCTTCCACGTCTGATAGAGGAGGTAGACCCGACATACACAATATTCACAAATAGTAGAAGTCTCCTTGATAGGAATGTTGTTGTGTTTTATTAGCAGCGGCATGGGCCTAGAGGATAGAAACGTGGGTGATGGAAGTCAGAAGGGCCTGGGTTATAATCCAGCTCTGTCACTTGTCTTCTCTGTGACCTTGGGCAAGTCACTTTACTTCTCTTTGCCTCATCTGTAAAATGGGCAATAATATTGTGCAGCCCCATGTTTGGACATTATGTTGTTCCTGGAGGACCTTTAGATGAGACTTAACCTTCTTCATTATGTTTCCCAAGTGCTGGGCACTTGGCTGGTATAGAAAAGGTGACTGCTGATCCTCCTGTATTCACTGAGTCTGAATAGTCTTATGGGCCCAGAGAGTACATTTTCTAGTTTGAGGTATTCATCTGTAAACCTGGCTTAAACATGGCAAAAAGCCTAATGCCCACCCTACGGAGTCACACACAAATTGTGGAAGAAGCTGTATAAAATCAAATATGACAGCTTCAGGAATCCTATAATAGAGAAGTAGACTAACCTAGTGGAAAGAGCACAGGCCTGTGGGTCAGAGACCTGGGTTCTAATCCCCATTCTACCACTTGCCTGTTGTGTGACCTTGGGCAAGCCACTTACCTTCTCTGTGCTTCACTTCCCTCGTCTGCAAAATAAAGGTTCAAAACCTGTTCTCCCTCCTACCGTAGACTGTTAGCCCCATGTGGGACCTGATTATCTTGCACCTACTCCAGAGCTCACTACAATGCTTGTCATATAGTAATTACTTAACAAATATCATCATTATCATTATTATTATAATAATGTTACAAGTGAACCCCTTTTTTGGTGACTTTCATTTTGAGTTTAAAACAACACATTTACATCTATAGACAATGTGTATTTTTGGTGTGTATGTGTATATGTATTCTTTTTTCTCCTGCACAGCTTCTGGTTGAAGCTCAAAGATATAGACTTGTATCTGAGACCACTGAAGAAACATGTACAGTGTTTGCAGGAGACCAAATTTCCACAGACCCGAATTTTAATTCACCCTTTACTTCACACCATCTGCCTGCTCTGGAGCCATTCTGAGTTTTATGGCTATCCTGCACGGATTATAGTTTTGCTGCAGGAATTTTGCAATCTGTTTATTGACCAGGTAGGTTTCTCATTTCAATCTCAACCTTTTCCATCTGGGAAGTCTCAGATTGTCTCAACCAGAGAGGAGCTTTGCTAGGTGAAAGTCGTGGACTCTTTCTGGAGACTTTTGTCTCTAGAGAATTTGGGGAGAGAGCCTCTTTCACTCCCGACTTCTCCAGCTCTAATCTACTCCCAAAGGCTCCCTTTTTAGACTGAGATTGAACAGCTTGATTGGGGCAAGTGGACCCCACTGGGGTCAGGCCTGGCTGGGAGCAGAGTGGGGCAACCTGAATAATAATAATTAAAAAAAAGTAGTGATTGCGGTATTTGTTAAACACTTACTATGTGTCAGGCACTGTACTAAGGGCAGAAGTAGATGCAAATAAATCAGGGACAGAGTTCCTGTCTCGCATGGGGCTCACATTCTTAATCCCCATTTTACAGGTAAGGGAACTGAGGTACTGGGAAGTAAAGTGACTCTCCCAAGGTCACACAGCAACAAGTGGCAGAGCCAGAATTAGGCCCCAGGTCCTTCCTGACTCTCAAGCCCGTGCACTATCCCACTGGGCCACACTCTCTAGGGCCATCCGGGGCTTCCTGGCTATCAATTAATCAATGGTATTAATTGAGCATTACTATGTTCAGAGGCAGTGTACTAAGCATGTAGGATATCTCCAGGCTCCTGGAATGTCCTTCTGAAGAAAAAGCAATAGGGCCCCCTGACTGGCTCTGAGTCCGCCTTACCTCTCTTGCAGTATAAACTCACTGAATAGATTGCTATAGTGGCTCTCAGCCTTTAGGATATTACAGTTGCATTGCCTTTAAACGTTCACTGGATAGAGTGGGGAAAACTTAGCCTACAAAAAAGCAGTTGAATGGCTGATTTTACGTTTCCTCCCCCAAAGAAATGAAGAAATGAAATTAAGTCTGCATTTTGTACTAGTCCTGACAGAAATTGTTGCTTGCTCTGAGGTTGCCCAAGGAGCACTTTGTAAGGCTGATTAAGTTCTGTTGTCAGCAGATGTCATTTTGAATGAGCCGTAATAACTTTGACCAAGTTGAAAAGCTATTAGAGTCAAAAACTATTATTTGTTTTTACTCTTCTTTAATTCTAGGCAATAGCTTACCTGTCGCCTGAGGAACTTTTGAAAGGAGACACTGAAGAGTCACTGGAACATGTGCAAATAGCTATTATTGTCCTAAAGGCTTTTAAAAATTCATTTTTTAGCTATAGAAAGAGGTTGGCAAGTATTTCACTGGAGACAAGGAGTTGAAACCTTGGGATTTCCCTGCTCATATGGTGTTCCCCAGATTTGACAGATTTCTCAACCCGTTTAATGAAAATAGAGGTATTTATGACTTGTAATAAGATTCTAAGTACTTAAAACTACAGCTTTAGTTTGGAAAGTGATATGACTTCGTTTTAATGCATTAACATTAATAACACTGTTTTTATCTGTTTGGTAAATATGAAATCTACAGAGAGGGAGAAATTATAAATAGTTTATATGGGCTAAATGTGGCAAGAAAGTTTTACTGGATTAAGCTTTTCTAAGTCTTTTTCAGTTGTGTGAGTATTATAAGGAAAATAAATGAAACGCACATGTAACTGCATATTTTACATTTTGAAAATTGATGGGAATATAATTTTGAAAAGATTTTATATTCTATGAAACTGAATGTTTGGCTCTTTTCAGTAAAGAGTGTCTATAAATGTCAATGGAACTGTAGATTTGAATGTATCTTTACATTGCTAACATATGAATTGAGTAGGTTTTATGTTAAGGGTGTTTATATTACTATGTTCATTTTTTCATAGGATGTATTTGTCACCATAATGAAATTTGAAAAGCTGGGAAAAAACTTGAGTTTGTGGCACCAGGGGAATAGTTCTGAATGAAAAAATAAATGGAATGAAAGGAAGAATTGGGGGAGTCTGTAAAGTGTTTAAAGAAGAGAACTTATGATCAACTGATCCTGATGACATGGTAATGTTGTTCTTTCAATTATTATTACTTGATATGACTTAGAAGTATTTAAGGAGTGCCTAGTGGAAGCGAGTTACTTTCTTAAGCACATGGAAAACTATGAGAGAGTTATGGTCCCTGACCTCAAGTAACTCCCAATCTAATGGGAAGAGACTCAAACAAATGATTACAAATAGCTGGGTCAGGAGAATCAAATAATGTTACAACCCCCAATAGCAGTATTAGGGTGGGATAGATAGATAACTGTCTCATTGCATAAATGCTAAGGGGGTTGTTTGATTAATTCAGTCTGAGCATTTGGAACTTAATCATGAAATGCTTCCCAGAAGAGGTGGATTTCCATGAGGACTTTGAAGTTGGGAAAGACTGGTCTGGGGGGATTTGAAGGGAAAAGAGTTTTGGGAAAGTGGATGGGCGTAAGCAAGGGGTTGGAGACACAGAGTTGAGAATGAGGCATCATGGAAAGGTTTTCTGGGAAGAATGAAGAGATCACACTGGGGTGTGATGGGTGAGGAGCGTGGACAATTAGGACAGAGAGCTGTTGAAAGCCAACGATCAGTCGTTTCTACTTGATACAATGAGGAGATGCTAGAGTTCTGTTTTCATTTGGCTCTTTAATATTTCGAGGGATTATTTCTGTGTTTGATTAACCTTTCCTAAAACAGTCTTTTCCTCTAACTTCTCTCTCTACTTTAAGCACACTCTAAACTGGCTAGCTTTAGCTTTGGCATTCCTTGTTCTTCTGACTCAAGCCTTCTCCTGGGTATATTCATTACCTGTCATTACCTTCAATCAGTAGTATTTTTTTAGGACACTTAATGGTACAGAGTTGAGCTGGGGCTAGAGGGTACCATAAGTGTAATACACAATCCCTATCAATTTTGATGTTTCTGAATAGTTTGCACTGGTCATTTTATTACCCTTCTGTTCCTGGAAGAGCTTTTGATTACAGGCAAATTGATCTTTTTAATGGGTTTGCTGTGTCCTAGAGTCATTTCTTCATGTCAACCTTCGAAAATCTGAAATTTAATATAATAGTGGCAACCAAATGGAAGTATAAGCATCTACTAAGATCATTGCTTTCAGCATTTTAGAGTTATCTGGAGCTTCATACAAGAATCCCCAAGGGCAGTGAGATAAAAATAATTTCCTGTTCTTTGGGTGGTTGGCCGATTGCTATTTAATTAATAGCAGATAAAATTGAAGGCAGAACTTTTCTTTCAATATTCCTGAATATTCTGCATATTTATCCCAGTCATTTCTGGTTGTCCTTTTTTGCCAAGCCATGCTGCAAAATGTTTGGCAAAAGCCCCATCCTAAGTTATATATAACTGGGAAAAAAGGCCACTGACTTCCATGTAGGTCTGGGTCTGAGGAAGGCCTATTTTCTGAGGGTGCCTGGGGAAGCAGTGGGCAAGGCCACAGTTGAAAACAATGCCCATCAGATGCACTGATAAATGTGTTCCCAGAAGAAAGTAGGTTGATTAAGGCACACATCATTGGGGGTTTTGTATAAAACAAGGACAACCAAAGCTTGCCTGTGCAGCCATAGTGCTCCTCTTTACTTTAGGAAAGCAGGAATGACAAACCAGAGACCTGGAATTTGATTAACTGGGGTCCCACTGGTTGAAATCAGGGGTTTTTCTTGCTCTAATGGTGACATTCTCACCATGTGGCTAGATGTCAGAGTATATTGAAACAGTACAAAGCTTTTAGCTCATTACGACATGTAGAGGATGAAAAAATTGAATTAATTTGGGAAACACCATGGCCTAGAGGAAAGAGCATGGGCTTGTGGAGTCAAAGGGACTTGGTTTTTTTCCCGGGTCTGCGACTTGCTTGTTCTGTGACCTTGAGCAAAGCATTTAACTTCCTCTCTGCCTCAGTTTCCTCCTCTGTAAATTGGGATTCAGTCCTACTCCCTCCTACTCAGACTTTCAATCTCCATGTGGGACAGAGACTATGCCCAACCTGATTATCTTCTATCTAATAACTTTTGGTTGTGTTAAGCTCTTACAATGGGCCAAGCACTGTACTAAGGCGGTGGGGTAGATATAGGATAGTCAGGACTCACATGGGACTCACAGTTTAAGTAGGAGGGAGAATAGGTATTAAATCCCTGTTTTGCAGATGAGGGAACTGAGGCACAGAGTAAGTTTAAGTGAACTTGCCCAAGATTATATAGGCAGATATGTGGCAGAGCAGGACCAGTACCCGCAGGTCCTCCAACTCCCAGCTTGTGTTCTTTCCCACTAAAACCACACTACTTTCCTAATCACTTAATAGAGTGCACAATTTGTGCACAATTGCACAGTGCACACTTAAAAGTAGCATAATTATTATTAACCATTAAGTTTCTGAGAAAATGGAAAGTGCACTTAAAAAGAAGTCAAAATGTACTATGATATGAGGTGACTTTATTCTAACAAAAAGGCAGAAAGTATGAGCAAAATGCTTGGTGGATAAGTTTGGAAAAAGGAGAGCAAAACGACCAAAGAGCTGTCCTGGTTGCCTTTTGCCGAGGCCAACCATCTGAATGTCACAATACACCGAAAGGAATGCTAATGTCAACATGCCAACAGAGAATGGGCCAGTTCCACTTGGGATACTCAACTATCAAATTACATCCATTCCTTCTGCCAGCTAGAGGAAAATGCCAGGAGTACCAAATCCTAATTTGATTCATATTTAAATGATGAAAAGAAAGGGGCCAATTCAGTGGAATTCAGAGGTGTTTTCAGTGCATTAGTGAAACTGGGATTGATTCAGCATTTACAAACTTCCTGAAGGAAACGGCTGCCAGCCCATAATAGAAACCAAGGTGTTCAATAGCCTGTGCACATAACCCTAAGCAGAAATAGTTGACAGTCAAGCTGGAACTACTGTTCTGAAACTTAAATGGAAAGAAAAAATCAGAACTGGTTGGCACTGAGACATCTCCTGTGTGGTACTCTCTCAAGCTCTTAGTAATAATAATAATAATAACAATGATGGTATTTGTTAAGCGCTTACTATGTGCCGAGCACTTTTCTAAGTACTGGGATAGATACAAGGTTATCAGGTTGTCCCACGTGGGGCTCTCAGTCTTAATCCCCATTTGACAATACCCTGCATACAGTAAGTGCTCAACAAATACGATTGATACTTGCAAATGATGCCACCAAGTTGAAATGAAAAATGCATGACTTGTAGGTGCAGTCCCACAAAAGTGGGCTATTGATTTGGTTTTCAAGAGAATAGTAATAATAATAATTTTGGTATTTAAGTGCTTACTGTGTTCCAAGCACCCTTACCAAGCCCTGGGGTAGACTCAAGATAATCAAATCAGATACAGTCCCTGTCCCACATGGGGCTCACAGTCTAAGGGGGAGGGAGAACAAGTATTTTATGTTCATTTTACCTATGAGGAAACAGATGCCTCGAGACTTTAAATGATTTGCCCAAGGTCACCCAGCAGGCAAGTGCCAGAGACAGTATTAGAACCCAAGCCCCCTGACTCCCAGGCCCATGCTCTTTCCACAAACCACACTGCTTCTCTGATTGGGATGGATTTCAGTTTTCACACAATGAATATTGCTCAGAAGGATCCACTCATGTAAACAGTGATGAAATCAAAGGAGATTAAAACTCCATAGAATTAAACCAAGAAATACAGGAGGTCTTCACATCTGATGGGAAAACCTCATAGGTCATGAAAAAGGCATGATCAATTAGAAGACAACCATGTTTGGAATACACTGATTTGCTATCAGTATTGTCGGGATGTTTGTATCAGAATGGTGAGTGCAAGAGAAGGTGGCAATCACAGAAAGGGCAGTGGGTCAGTGAACATGCAGTCTCACTTCAAGAACACATTCCAAATGAAGAATCAGGCACTACACAAGATCTAATACACAAGATGTGTACATAAGATGTGATACAGGATCTCCAGTATCACACAGGGGATGCCTCAGTTGTCACCAGTTCTGAGTGTCAAGAACATCGGGCAAGAGGCATAGAAGATGGCAGGGTCTTGAATATTGCATCGGAGTCTGCAGATAGGTCTCCTGCTTCCAGAATGGACTTAGAGAATAAAAATAAATCCTAACAAAAATACCTCTAACCTTACTAGGCAACTCAAATGACAGAAGAGTCAAATACAGTATTGAGAGAAAAGTCATCACTTGAGTTTGTGTAGGAATGAAGGAGGTTGAGTAGATAAAGGGACTTTTTTCCTTTGTCATATAATAGGTCACACATCAATGACTTGATTCAAGTTTCTGCTTTGGCTTCACGTCTGCTGGTAGACAACCTGAAAGATCGAAGTGCTGCAGTTTAGGTGCCTGTGAAGTTGTGTGACTTTGCAGAACTAGGTGGCTTTAATCACAGTTCATATGTCTAAGAGGTTGCATGTGGCAACTTGCTATTAATCAAATCAATGGTATTGGAGTTTTTACTGTATGTAGAGCACTGTCCTAAGTGCTTGGGAGAGTACAATAGAACAAAATTGGTAGATATGTTCCCTGCCTACAAGGAGCTTACAGTCTAGAGGACATTGGGAAAAACTTCTGTTTCTCTGTATGGTCAGCAGTGCCTGTTCACAGTTCTCTAGACTCAATTAATCAATCAATTGTATTCATTGAGCACTTACTGGGTGCCTATCACTATACTAAGTGCTTGGGAGAGTACAATAAATGCAACAGGGTTGGTAGACTCATTCCCATGAGGAGCTTCTAGACTAGAGGAAGAACATCTTAGGAGGCAGAAACCACTGGGATTTCTGTAAATCAGCATCCTTGCTATAGACTATAGATATCCTCTAAACTGTAAGCTCCTTTTGGATAGGTAACCTGTCTACCAACTCTGTTTTGTACTCTCCCAAGTGCTTAGTAAAGTGCTGTGCATACAGTAAGCTCTCAATAAATACCATTGATTTTTTTTTCTGGCCAGGGGCCTGCCCTGGTACCGTGAATTAGAAGAGGACGCTAATGTATTCCAGCATCTGCGTTGTTACTTGGGACACTGGATTCAATAACAAGGCTCTTTCATCTTGCCTCTTTTCCGCTCCCCGTCTTCAGCTTGTGTGAGAGAATGAGAAGTAGCCTCCCTGCCTCTACTCTGCCTGCCAGAATTATCTTTCAAGGATGAGGACTAAGTAGTCTCTTGACTGTGCATTTGTTATTAATCAGACCATCCTAGATCAGCAGCAGGAAGTTCAGAACCCCAGCTTCAGTCTCCTGAAGTGATTAACATTAATTATCCAATGGGACCTCAAATTGGTAGATCCTCTTCAGAAAATTACCTCTGACCCGCCCACTCCAATGACTGTCTTGGAAACCTGAATAAATATTGAAATTTAATTTAAATTTTCTGAAGTTAATTAAAATGTAGTCATGGCAACCTAAAAAAGTGCAGGTTCTCTCCCTGAGCTTTTACTATGGTGTCCCTGAATATTAACTCTCTGAAGTCATTGTTTTTATAATTGATGACCAGTGAAGTGCACTTTTATGATGCTTGTTGGTTACAAACTATGTGTTCAAACAATAGTCATTTCTCTGACACAAACACAGAGATTTTTTACAGTGATTAGGCTTCCTACCTACAGTTTGGTTTATAATGTTTACTAAAGAGATGAAGACTTAATCTCCAGTAGCAGTCGGTTGAAGTTCTTTGCTTTCTCCTTTGCTCACCTCTTGACTACTTGGGCTTCTTATTCAGGTTTTCAGCAAATGTTCCTCATTCCTTTCCTAAGACTCAGAAGTACTGATAGTGACTTGAGTTTATGTGTTTTCCAGTAAAAAATCTAAACTGGTCTTATCACTTTTCTACAGAAACAGAAGCTGTCCTAACAGCGATATCGAACGAAACTGTCACTCTAAGTTATACTTCAGTTTTTTCCTAATGAACTGATAGGTTGTCTTGGGGTATTTATGCTGCTCTCTCTCTCTCTTTCTCCTTCATAAACCTCTAATTTCAGTGCTAGTCACGTTCTTCTATAAACCTTAGCCCACATTGGCCGACATTCAGGGGCTTTAGCTAATTAAGAAACTTAAACACTTAAGTGTTTAATTAGCAATCATTTCCCCTTCTGTAAATACAGTTCTGCCAAAGAATACCAGCAGAAGGGGGTGGCACCAGACTTTTGACTATAAGTTTCACAGTGTTAGAACAGAATGTCTTCCGTTGATTTTCATTCTACACCACAAACTCACAGGCGTTATTTTCTGTGCAGGCCCTTTCCGACAATATGAGGGTCAATTCTGTTCAGTGTTAGTTGGACACCCAGGATTTGAGTAACACTCCTAGAATTTAGGTTGTGGGGTTTTAACGATCTGTGAGTTCCTCCTCAAACCTGCCCCACTGACCCTGTTGTCACAGTGCTAGCCTGAATGAAAGCAAGAATTGGGGAATTATCTTCTCTCCATTCCTGCCCTTTCCAGCTGTGGGCCTCTAACTCCCCAGGAACATCTCCAATGGCTCAAGTTCCCTGAACTTGTGCTGCCTATCTTACACCCTGTTGGGATAATCTGGGACATCCACAAGGAAATCGTACCGAGGCAAGCAATCCATGCTATTTATTGAGTGCTTACTGTGTGCAGAGTGCTGTACTAAGTGCTTGGGAAAGTAGGTATGATGAAGTTGAGAGGGATCGTGGTTTAGTGGATAGAGAACAGAACTGGGGGCAGAAGGACCTGGGTTCTAATTCTAGCTCCACCCCTTGTCTGCTTTGTGACCTTGGTAAAATCACTTAACTTCTCTGAGTGGCCTGTTACCTCATCTGTAAAATGGGTATTAAGACTGTGTACTCATGAGGGACATGGACTGTGTCCAACCTGATTAGCTTGCATCTACCCAGTGCTCAGTACAGTGCCAGGCACATAGTAAGTGCTTGATAGAGCCATAAAAAAAAGTTGTTAGACATGATCTCTGCCCACAGGGAGCTTAGAATATGTAGCGTGAGACAGGCATCAGTATACACTTAGGGGAACTAGTAGGGAATGAGGATATTTACATAGCTGCTGTACTATGAGTATGCGACTTTGCCAGTTTCAGGAGGAACATTCTGAAGAATAACTGGGATGCTAAGGGGCTCAATCATTTTCTCTCCCATTTGTGGAATCGAAAGTGAGGCTTGCCACAGCAACTGCATTTAAGTAGCAAGCAGAGGTCAACTAAATTCCTTTGATTGCACCAGTTGAAGTCATGGGACTGCAACTGCCTGCTGGGCTGGGGTACAAGGGCAGGCATTGGCCCTCTGCTGCAGTCACTGGGCAAGAAATGTGTTTTGAATGTAAAATTCTTGTGTGCGTTTCACCATGCCCTTTACCCCTGCCTACCTTCTCTCCTGTTGCACTTGCTTCCCGATAGCACGTAGGTACAGATCTTTATGGTCTATTGCTTCCTCTCGTCCATAATTTATTTTAGGGTTATGTCTCATCCACTCCTCCTCCACTAAGCTCCTTCAGAGTGGGGATCATGTCTACTAATTCTATTGTACACTTCTAAAATGATTAAAGTAAGTGCTCAATATATACCATCGGTCGATTGATTTGACTACCCACTATGGGAACACAGGTTTGAGAGAAGCACTCAACACACCACAAACCTGAAAATCAATTCCTTCATGTAGGTTCTTGGACCATGGCTTGTCTGTCACTAACGAAGGGAGACCCTTTCAGTGTAGACAAGGGTAGAGTGTCATGCGTGGTGGTAATTTTAAAGCATGTCAGGTTTAGGTTCTGAATCAGTCTCCTTGCTGCTCGAAGTAATATCCTCACAAAGCCCACTCCACTCCCCAGTAGAATCTGGGTTGAGGGTTAATAATAATAATAATTATAATAATAATGTTGGTATTTGTTAAGCGCTTACTATGTGCCAAGCACTGTTCTAAGTGCTGGGGTAGACAGGGGAATCAGGTTGTCCCACGTGGGGCTCACAGTCTTAATCCCCATTTTACAGATGAGGTCACTGAGGCACCGAGAAGTGAAGTGACTTGCCCAAAGTCACACAGCTGACAAGTGGCCGAGCTGGGATTTGAACCCATGACCTCTGACTCCAAAGCCCGGGCTCTTTCCACTGAGCCACGCTGCAGAGATTGGGATGAATCTTTTAGAAAAAAAGGAAATCATAACAACTTCCTCTAGTTTTTTGGGTTTTTTTTTCTTACTCTGGCTTAGGTTCCATACTTGCCTACCACTCAAATTTGGCTGCCTCCTCTTTCTTGTTCTTTGTTGCCTCTTCAGGGTGATGGAAAGGGACATTTGGAGAGCAGTGGAGATTTATATAGTCTTCTAGACGGTAAGCTCCTTGTGGGCAGGGAGCAGGGCTACTCACACTTATATATTGTACTCTCCCAACCACTTAGTACACTCCTCTGCACCCAGTAAGTGCTCAGTAAATACGACTGATCGTGGGAGGAGTAAAACTGAGCTAAGAAGCTCTGACTATACCTTTCCTTATTATTGAGAACCATACTGTAATGAAAAATTTGCAGTTTCTTTAGCTGATTTTCTATTTGCTTGTTAAACTTGTAACACAGATTGCCATACCAGAGAGCAAAAGTTTATTGTAATTCTTCTGCAGACCACAGAAGCATTTTATTGTGATCTATTAAAGATTGATTCAGGAATGATGCAAGTGAATCACAAAAGCATTTTTCTCTGATTCCATGCTTATTTACTCACTTATTGAAATTGTGTTAGAGGATCTTAGATGATCAGAGGTTGTATATCACTATGTCAAAAGAAGAGATAAGTCAGGCTTGTTATAACTTGTTGGTAAGTTATGTTGACCTGTGAATGGGAAGGAGTGGTATTTGGCTCTGATTCATGAAACTTAGAAACTCCTTCCCAGAAACAAAATGAAAAACTTAGCACCTGGTAAAGGTCAGAGTTTCAATGTCTTTATTCAATGTAGAAACATTCTAAATGTCTATACACTTATAAAATATTTTTAGAATTACAATCTTAGTTAATATCTTGAATTGTGTAGCTACTTGATTTTTTTTTCTCTTTTATGGTATTTAAGCCCGTAGTATTTGCACGGCATTGTACTAACCGATGGGTAAATACAGTTTAATCAGGCTGGACATAGTCCATGTCCCACATGGGGCTCACAGTTGTAATCCCCATTTTATAGAGGAGGGAACTGAGGCACAGGGAAATTAAGTGACTTGCCCAAGATTGCATATCTGTGGCAGAGCCCATATTAAAACCCAGGTTCTTCTGACTCCCAGCCCCGTGCTCTATCAGTTAGGTTATGCTGCTTTTATTCTAATTTAGTTGTGGAAGTGGAAGAAGGAGGTATAAAGCACAGGCCTGGGAGTCAGAAGGTCATGAGTTCTAATCCTGGCTCTGCCACTTGTCTGCTGTGAGACCTTGGGCAAGTTACTTACTGTGACTTACTGTGCCTCAGTTACCTCATCTGTAAAATGGAGATTGAAACTGTGAGCCTCACATTGGACAGAGACTGTATTCATTCATTCACTTGTATTTATTGAGCACTTACAGTGTGCAGAGCACTGTACTAAGCACTTGGAAGGTACAATTCGGCAACAAATTGAGACAATCCCTACCCAACAACGGGCTCACAGTCTAGAAGTATCCAACCCTATTTGCTTGTATCCACCCCAACCCTTAGTAGAGTGTCTGGTACAAAGTAAGTACTTAACAAATACAACTATTATTATTATTTTTTTTTCCAATTTTTCCTCCCATTTGTAAATTATTTAAATGTCTGTTTCCCTCACCTTAAAGGCAGAGATCTTATCTATTAATTCTATTGTACTTTCCTAAATGTTCAATACAACAGAGTACACCCAATAAGGTACTCAACAAATATGGTGGATTGATATCACTATACTGTTAAACTGCGGAAAAATGTGAAGGAAAATGAGAACCTTGTTTATTTCTGAGACTTTCAGAACATTGGCCTTGTTTTCACTGCTAATTTTCTGGTTAAATATTACCTTGTAGGACTTATCTCATTCTTAATTTGAGTTCTGTATAAGTCAAAAAGAAGATATGATCGGAAGGAATGCTTGCTTACCATTTGATAGAAGTGGGGCTCAAAAAAGGGGGTGTTATAGCCAGTGTGTTTGGGAAATGAACCACTCACATTGAGTAAGCAGGATAGCCTAGTGGATAGAGCATGGGCCTGGGAATCAGAAGGAACTGGATTCTAATCCCAGCTCCATCTGATGGGTCACTTTGGGCAAGTCACTTGACTTCTCTGGGCCTCAGTTCCCTCATCTGTAAAATGAGGATTAAGACTGTGAGACCCATGTGGGGCATGGACTGTGTCCAACCTGATTATCTTGTATCTACCCCAGCCCTTAATACAGTGTCTGTCATAGTAAGAGCTTAACAAAACCATATTTATTATTTTATTGCTCCAGATCAGAGCAATTATTGGTGGGCTCTGAGCCCCTGGAGCACTGCATAGTAGGATAGCATGCAGTGTTTGTTTCTGCCTTAGGACCCCATTCACCTTCACGCTGCATTTAATACACTCCCAGTGAACCTACACCAAAGCAGCCACTGCTGGGCCACCCCAGAGTAGTGTAAGACAGGAAATCAAATCTAAAATCAAATCCAAGGAAGCACCAATGCTATTATCAAAATTGTTCAAGCCCGAGACTAATGTTTTAAAACGTCCTTCCATCTCTTCCTCCACAAACCACCTTCCCTCACCAAAAAACCCTTATGATGTTTATTTCTATTTTACAGAAATTTGAGGATGACTATATTGTCTTTAAGTCCAAAATTTTGGATTTTGAGAGACGACTTGGGGCAGTGGTTTGTGCTGGGTTTCTTGACTGCTCGGGCCTCGAATCGGCATTCAAGGTGAGTACTGAATCACGGTGACCCGCCGAATCATCTTTTGATTCTTTAGTATCAGAGTTATGATAAAATTAAAGAAAAAGGTAAAACTTTTTTACCCGATCTTTGTTCCCATATCTTGAATCTTCCACTAATTTCATTACCTGGTAAGACTGTAAGTGAAGAATATAGATATTCACCTGAAACATTTTTAACATAAAAATTGAGTGTTTTCAAGAATTATCATTTATTCCTTTATCTCTTCTATTTTCACTTTCAGGATTTATTTTTCATCTCCTAAACTGTCTTTTTCATTGGTTCTAGAACTCTTTGTCTTCATTTTTCTTAAATAGTATTTATGTAATGTTTGCCTGAGATGTTGCATGAGAGAATATAGTAGGAGCAGTGTAATTAAATGATGAAATATAAGAACTCATCCTCATAAAAAACAACTCCATTTTAAGAACATACACGAGATCTACGATTCTAGTTTATTTTTAGTTTATTTTGATTTCCTTACTCCAAATTAAATTTTCAAATATATTAGTAAAGTGTTTGGCCTGGGGGAAACGTTACGGACCTGGAAGTTAGAAGTCCTGGATTTTTATCCCAGCTCCTCCATTTGTCTGCTCTGTGACCCTGGGCAATCATTAACTTATTTGTGCCTCAGTTTCCTGATTAATTAATTAAGATTAATGTCCCCTTCCCCCTTAAATTGTGAGCCCCATGTGGGATAGGAGCTAGCTCCAATCCTTTTTTTATTGCATATACCTCAGCACTTAGTACAGTGCTTAGCACCTAGTAAGTGGTTAAAAATAACACTATTATGGATTGAACTCACCAAATCACAACCCAGAATGTGACAGTTGGCTATTTTGAGCTACCTTCCTCTGTCTCTCTTTCTTTGTTAGGATTTTTTTTTATTGGGTATTGCCCTATTGACACTTAATTTGGGTAGGGTAACCAGCACTTTGGAAGACAGATCTAGGCAAATGAGAAATGGTTCTACAAAGCAACACAATGAAATTCAGTAGTTCAAGTGGTTATAAGTATAAGTAACTGGACAAATACATGAGTTGGGAATATCAGGGTAGGCACAGTTACAACATAAAAATGATGTAGTAGATATAGTTATCCAGGGGCAGAATTTCCTCTAAGTCCACTAGGGCAAAGCCAGTGGAAATGAGTTTAAATAAAAACAGGAGAGTTTTGTTTTTTATTTTATCTCTCAGGGTAGAATATACTACTGAGTTAGCATGTGGATTGCTCTTAACTGACACCTTTAATAAAAGGAATGTGTATTCTAGGCAGAGCTGGGACCATTATTATATTTCATCCCCTAATGAAATTGCTTCTGGATTTAACCAAATATATCCAGATTGGGTTTTGTCAGTCCCTTGTCTGGGGACAGAAGGCCAGACTAGGTCATCTAATAATAATTGTGGTATTTAAGTGCTTACTATTTGCCAAGCACTGTTCTAAGCACTGAGATAGATACAGATTAATCAAGGCCATCAAGGGGCTTGCAGTCTAAGTAGGAGAGAGAACATGCATTGAATCTCCATTTTGCAGATGAGGGAACTGAGGCACAGAGAAGCTAAGTGATTTGCCCAAGGTCAGACAGCAAAGTGGCAGAGACAGGATTGGAACCCACGTCCTCTGACTCCCAGGCCCATGCTCTTTCCAGTAGGCCACTTCGGATCTCTCAGAGTTCCTCCCGGCACTGTTATTCTATTATTGCAGAACTTGTGATGTATTGTGGGCCCTTATCATGGAAGAGAGCTGGTGTAAAGTTCTAGACTGACCATTCATCTGGGTTTAGCAAGAATGAGCCTGATTTTTCTAGTCACTCCAGCCAAATTAGACAATGCAGAAATAACCTGCAGCTGGAAATGGCCCAGCTAAACTGATCAGCCTACTGTGCCCTGAGCTCCATCTGCTCTTTTTCATTTACATACTCAGACTTTTGAATCAGGGCAGGAATATACCCAAGTACATTCTCAATTTACATCCTAAGACATTTCAGCTGACCCAGAACACTGGAGAACTTTAACTTCTCATTTCTTCCCCTCCATCTCAGCCCCAGGTAGAAAAGATGAAGGTCAGTTTTCAACAAAAGTAATATTGTCTGTCTATTCCATTTTTCCCCTTATCTTCCTCTCCTCCCCTTGGCTCTCCATTTTTTCAGTGACTAAATCTGAAAGATAAGGAAAAAAATAATTTTCTTATATTGATTTTTTTTCCTTAGTCTTTCACAGAACCCACCCAGACAATTTCCATTTTAGTTTGGTTGATTAACCATCTCAACTAAGCCAGACTTTGATGAAACTTATTTTCTTGATTTCTTGATTCTATTTATTGCCATTGTTCTTGTCTGTCTGTCTCCCCCGATTAGACTGTAAGCCTGTCAAAGGGTAGGGACTGTCTCTATCTGTTACCAATTTGTACATTCCAAGTGCTTAGTGCAGTGCTCTGCACATAGTAAGCCCTCAATAAATACTATTGAATGGTTATTGAATGAAACATGAAATGGATAGGTTTGTTTTTCACTTCTGTTTTTCACTTCTGTTTTTCACTTGTGATTTGCTTCATTTGACAGTGGCATATTAAGGATTACAAATTTTTCCCCTTTGCCACTAAATCTTTTTCCTTGTCCAGCATTTGAGAAAGTGTTTGCATGGGACATTCTAAGGAGAGGCACAAACCCCACGAAACAATAGTTTAAGGATTAATGATTTATTTGGCATGGAAGCTGTTAAATGCTATACAATCACAAGGTGTTTATTGATACATAAGGTATCTATACAGCAGTTTACATTTGTCTGATGTTCCATGAGATGCAAGTTAAACTAAAAATTTAATTACACTCTTTTTATGTGTTTTTTTAATGTGTTATTTTTATCAAATTTGGGCTCCGAACAAGGTTAAAATTCAAACTTTTTAAAATTGCATTTATTAGCCTACTGTTAACTTCTGACCTTTTGATTGCTGCATAGCAGGAAAGAGAAAAATAAATATACTGCTTTATTCCAAGTGTTTTAATAGGCGTGATTATAAATAAAAATGTATCATGCTCCATGTAACACCCCAAATGTACTCAGACTTTAGTCAAAAGAAAAATTCTTCCGTTAGCAGTGTAATTAACTTCTTTCTAAATTAGTATATGAGATGCAGCCCTGCATATAACTATCTTTGTAAATTGGCTTCATTAAAGAGCTTGTTTTTGGCAAACAAATAGGAGAGAGAGGCTTGGTGCCAGGGATGTAGATGTAAAGTGAATGAATTAAAGAGTGGACAAAGTTTAGGGTTAGAGAAAGGATTAAATTTGGCAGAAATTGAATCTCAGTACATGTGGAGGCAGGGGAGGGGAGAAGACAGTCTCTCCAATTTTTCTCCATTTATTTTTCTAGGTAACGATGTACTTTATGTGAGGAAAGTTTGACCTTTCAGAGTGTTATCCAGAGAGTCCACCAGTGGTTCTAGCTTTATGGGCATTTGAGACCAGTGGTCCATCAATTCTAGCATTCTGTCTTTGAGAGAATAATAATAATAATAATGATATTTGTTAAGGGTTTACTATGTGTCAAGCCCTGCTGTAAGCACTGGAGTAGATACAAGCTAATCAGATTGGACACAGTCCCTGTCCCACATGGAGCTCGTAGCTGTCCCCATTTAATCTCCATTTTACAGATGAGGTAGCTGAGCCACAGAGAAGTGAAGTGATTTGCCCAGAATCACACAGCAGAGAAGTGGCAGAGCAGAGATTAGAACCCAGGTCCTTCTGACTCCCAGGCCCATGCTCGATCCACTAGGCCATGTTTGGCTGAACAGAGTGGTGGTTGCTTTCCTTGTCATCCGTCCCGTGATGATTGTTGTACTGCATAGTACTCCTAAGATTTTCCCTTTACATCTGTAATTTTGCCTCTACACTCTTGAATGTATCCAAATCCTCTCCAATTCTTTCCACATCATGTAGAAGCTTTGTCATGTGGCTATATAGACCCTTCGTCAGCTCTCTTACTCTTGTCAACTCTCTTGTTCCACTGCACCCCAGTTCTACTCTTCAACTCTCCCAAACTCATCTTCTCACTAGGCCTCATTCTTGACTCTCCTGCCTTCTCTTGGTCACCTAGTTCCTTCCTCATGAATGGAATTTCCCCCTTTTTCAAATAAGCCAAAACAGAGTTTTCCCTACCTATAGGGTCCTCCTGAAATCCTACTTCTTCCAGGGGGCTTTCCCCAGTTAATTTTTCTTCTTTCCCAGGTCATAGCCTCCTCATTACCAACTCAGCACTTTCTCGTTCTCATCCACCCAAAACAGTTTGGTCCATATGAATTTACATACTCTAACTGAACATTTATTTATTCGACTATCCACCTTTCCATTCTCTTTCTCCTCCTATATGTAAATTTTGTGTTCATCTCCCCAGATGGATTGAAAACTATGGACTGATGTGATTTGGGGAGTTGGAGGAAGTGGAATTTTTAGGAGGGCTTTGAAGATGGTGAGAGTGGTATTCTGGGAAATTTGAAGAGAGAGGGAAATCAAGGCAAGGGAGCAATATGAGAAGAGTATTCTACCTCTTCTGTAAAATGGAGATTAAGACTGTATGCCCAATGTGGGACATGGTCTGTGTTGAACCTGATTAGTTTTTATCTACCCCAATGATTAGTATAGTGCCTGACACAAAAGAAGCACTTAACAAATACCTTTAGAAAAATATGTATGTATTGATGCTTCTCTGCCTCCCACCCTTTTGCTGAGGGGGTCCCTTAAGGCTCAGGCGCGTCTTCTAGTTTCCATCTAGTTTCACTCCCTTGGAGAACTCATTCTCTCCCACAACTTCAAATGCCACTTCTATGCAAATGATACCCAAATCTGCCTCTCCAGGCCTGACCTCTCTCCTTTTCTGCAGACTCATATTTCCTTCTGCCTCTGGGCATCTTTTCCCACTGACACCTCAAACTTAGCATGTCATAGACAGAACTCCTCATCTTCCCACCCAAACCCTGCCCTCCCACCGACTTGCCCTGAACTATACATAACACTCCAATCTTCCGTGTTTCACAAACCCTAATATTGGCATTATCTTCATCTCGTCTCTCAACCTGCATATTTAATCTGCCACCAAGTCTGTCACTTCTTCCTTCATTACATCTCTAGACTCTACCCCTTGCTCCCATCCGAACTGTGAGATATTGGTCCAGGCCCTAATGTCCCACCTTGACTACTGTGTCAGCCTCCTTGCTGACTTCCCTGCCTTCAGTCTTTCCCCTCCCCAACCCATACTTCACTCTGCTGCCCAGATCATGCCTAAACAAAGTTCAGTCCATGTTCCCCACTCAGAGCCTTTTTTCAGCCTCTCAGTTGGCCGTCAAGCAACTTGAATAAAAATAGTCCCATTCTACTAGTCCTCTCCCAGATTCTGTCAGGAAAGCCCTGCTGTCAGCTTTCCTGTCCGACTGGGAGTGGACTGCAGGGCTTCACTCTATCTGGCTCCTCCCAGCTCCCACTCCTCGATCTCCTATTTGCCAGGCTGATCGGGGATAGGATTGCCTCTGCTCCTGGGAGGAAAGCTGCTAATGGAGGCTGCCAAGGAGCAGTGTCAGGCTGCCCGGAACTGTGAACCAGTCCGGAAGGATGCAGGAGAGCATATCATGACCACTAAACCGTATCAGCACTATTTGAAATAAGTGACTCTTGGTTAATCTCACAGAGAGCAGCATGGCGTAATGGATAGAGCACGGGCCTCAGAGTCAAAAGGTCAAGGGTTCTAATCCCGGCTCTGCCACTTGTCTGCTGTGTGACCTTAAGCAAGTCACTTCACTTCTCTGTGCTTGTTACCTCATCTGTAAAATGGGAAGTGAGACTGTGAGCCCCACGTGGGACAGGGACTGCGTCCAACCTGATCTGCTTGTATCCACCCCAGCGCTTCATACAGTGCCTGGCACATAGTTAAGCACTTAACAAATACTATAATAATGATAATAGTAATAATTAAAAGCTGCTAATGTTGGCTATCCACCTCCACATCATACTCTTTTCCACTGGCTTTAAGGCACTCAATCACCTCTCCCTGCCCTACCTAACTTCACTAATCTCCCACTGCAACCCAGCCCACCCATTTCACTTCTCCAGTGCCAACGTGCTCACTGTACCTTGGTCTTGTCTGTCTCATTGATGTCCCCTTAATCATGTCCTCCCTCTAGCTTGGAACTCGCTCCGTCTGAGAGACCACCCCTTTCCCCTGTCTTAAAAGCCTTACTAAAAATCCCATCTTATCCGAATGGCCATCTCAGACTAGCCTATCATTTCCCCTACTATTCTTCTCCCCCTCAATGCACTTGGATCTACCTCCTGTCTCTTCCCACCCCAACCCTATAGCACTTACGTACCTTATTTTAATGTCTGTCTCCCCGACTAGAATGTACGCTTCTTGACAGCAGGAATTGTGTCTACTGACTCTTTTGTATTCTACTCTCCCAAACACTTAGAGCAGTGCTCTGCACCCCGTAAGTGCTCAATAAATACCACTGATCAATTAATTAGATGATCTGGGCAGCAGCCTATAGTATAAGCCAAAGAGCAGGGGGCCCAACACTAAAATAAAGGATACGTACATAAGTTTTATGGGGCTGGAATGGGAAGAGATGGAGGCTGAAACAGAAATCTGTTCCTGATATATTGAAAGCTTAGACGGTGGAATGAATCATGCGATAGATTAGCATCTTCTTTAGTGTTCTTCCTTTCTCCCTGATTCTTTTTCAGGCAACTGTACCCAAAGATTTACCCATTTTTTCCCTAACCGGGTTCAACTTACAGACTCCGTTAATCACTTACTCTGTGCTAAGCACTGTAATAAGTGCAGGGGTAGGTATAAGCAGGTCAATCATCGTTCCCGTCCTAAATAGGACTCAGTCTTCCTTTGCAATCTCCAAATCTCAGCATCCTCCCTCTTCACATCTGTCAATTTATCCTCCTTTGTTCAAATCCCACCTGAAAACATTGATCAACTCTAAACCAAACAGCGGATGTTCCCAAGAAGAAACAGCATAAAACCAGAGCTGGCTGGAAAGCAGCATGGCATAGTAGATAGAGCATGGGCCTGGAAGTCAGAAGGTCATGGGTTCTAACACTTGTCTCTTGTGTGACTTTGGGCAAGTCACTTCACTTTTCTATGCCTGTTACCTCATCCTTAAAATGGGGATTGAGACTGTGAACCCCATGTGGGACAGAGACTGAGTCCAACCCGATTTGCTTGTATCCACCCCAGTGTTTAGTACAGTGCCTGGCACATAGTAAGAGCTTAACAAATACAATTAGTGTTGTTATTGTTCAGTTATTTTTCTGTCATAGGAAGAGAAAAATTTCCCACCCACTACCAATCCATAAGAAGTTGTTATATTGCAATGTGTGTGCACCTGGCAAAACATAGTGATGTCATGAGAAAATCCACTGGATTTCCTGAACCTAAACTGTTTCTCCAAAGGGTGGGGGACCTCTGTTCTGCTATCAGAATAATCCTGTTCCTCTTCCCAGATCCTTGTTAGCACTGATGCTGCCTCTGACTAGGGTTAGGTGCTTTTCAATTAATCACTTCCACACGCAGTCCCCCTCTCCTGCCCGCTTTGGGGTTGTTCCAGAACTGCCCCCTCCTCTGATGTTGTGCTCTGAGGTAGATGCTTATCTCGTTTGGGGTGGGAAGAGGGGTTCTGAAGTCACCCCTCCATGAAAAGCCTACTCAGAATTATGAGCCAACTAGCCCGCCAAAGAGAAAAGAGCAGTACTCATTTCTCTTTCTAACATTGGATACTTTTAAAAGCAGAGGTTGTGCTATTAAGTTGCTTTGGTATGTAACGGGTTCTAAGTGTTAATAAAGACAAGTCCAATCTTCCATAGTGTTCTCAATCCAAACGTGACTCAACCACTGTACTTACCCCTGATTGTGCCAACTCTGACACTGTTTGTGAGCTAAGAAGCCTAGTTAGAGCCAAGCCAGCGTTGGAAAGAATAGCTTATTGTATTAATTTAACCACACACAATTATGTGCCTTGTCTCATTGTGCAGGATACTGACAAACAAGGGACTGGTATCTGGTGTACATGTAATACTAGCCCAACCTAGGATATCGCCAAGTCAAGATGAGTCCCCTTAAGCAAATAGTGCCACTCAAAAGTATGCCGTCAACCTAGCAGGAAATGTATCTTGGTGGCTCAAAGTGGAAAACGGTGACTTAATAGTCAGTGTTAACTGCCAGTAACACTCAAAGGGTTGTGTTCCTGACGAACTCTTTTTAAGGAAAACTTCCTTTATTAAATACACATCTTTACTAGTGCTGGGCTTATGTGTGCATTGCAGTCTATCCTGACAAACATACATCATTAGAAGAATCTTGTCTGATTTCCCAAAAGTGTTCTATTCAAAATATGTAGGAAAGATAAGTAGGATATGTCTGGGAAGAATTAGGTTTACCTGCTTTGGTCCTTGTAATATGTGTAGACGATGGTGGTAGTGTTGTGTTGTCATCTTTCATCCATATTTGCATCTGTGACTTTTGGGTATTTGATATTCATCCCATCCTCAACCCTATAGTACATTTGGTCATATCTATAAATTATATATTGTCAATTATTAATTTATATTAATGTGTATTTCCTCTTCAAGACTGTAAGCTCATTGCGGGCAGGGAACGTGTCTACCAACTAGATTGAATTGTACTCTCCCAAGCCCTTAGTACAGTGCTCTGCACACTGTAAGTGCTCAATAAATACCATTGACGGTGAAGATGATATTTTCTTAGAAATCCGCCTTTTTGGTGCTTTCAAAGCCACAATGGCTCACCGAAAGCTGTCTTTGTCAGGCTTAAAATGAGCAATATGCAGCCTGTAGAAGTCAGGTTCCCGGCTGCTCAAGATGGATAGTGCAGATTGGGAGGTTAAAGGGTTCAGTTCAGGGACTTTCAGCACTCTCTTTCTGCCTTATCTTCTCCCTAATGCACCCACACAATGAATGACATTTATTTACTGAGCACTTTCTGAGCACAGTGCACTCTACTAAAGCACTTGGGGGAGTGGACATGTTCCCTGCCCACAAGGAGCTTACAGTTTAGAGGGGAAGACGGACAGTAAAATAAATTATAGGCATGTACATAAGTCCTGAGGGGGTGGAATGAATAAAGGGTACAAATCCAAGTGCAAGGGTGATGCCAAAGGGAGAGGGAGTAGGGAAAATGAGGGGTCAACCAGGACTCTTGGAGGAGATGTGATATGAGTAAGGCTTTGAAGGTGGAGGGAGTGACAGTCTCAGATATGAAAGAGGAGGGATTCTTGACAAAGGAAAGATGGGGGTGAGAGGTCGGTGGCTAGACAGATGAGATGAAGGTAGTGTGTGTAGGAGGGTGTTAGAGGAGGGAAGTGAATGTGTTCAGCTGTAGAAAATCAATGCGATAAGATAGGAAAGGACAAGATGATTGAGTGCTTTAAAGCCAATGGTAAGGAGTTTCTGTTTGATGCGGAGGTGGATAGGCAACCCATGGAGGTTCTTAAGGAGTGGGGAAGCATAGACTGAATTTTTATTATTATTATTATGTAGAAAAATGTTCTGGGCGGCGGAGTGTAGTATGGACTGGGGTGGGGAGAGACAGGAGGTCAGGGAGGTCAGCAAAAAGGCTGATGCAATAGTCAAAGCAGGATAGGATAAGTGCTTGGGATCAACATAGTAGGAGTTTGGATAGTAAGGATGAATTTTAGCAATGCTGTGAAGATAAACCCGACAGAATTAGATGTCATATTGAATACGTGTGTTGAACGAGAGAGATGAGTCTAGAATAACATCAAGGTTATGGCCTTGGGAGACAAAGAGGATGGTAGTGCTGTCTACAATGGTAGAAAAGTTAGAGTACAATAAAATAGATTGGCTAGATATGGGATTGCAATCTACTTGGGGAAGTCAGAAATTAAAATATATTATGTATAGGAGAGTGGCAGTGTTTAAGACTGTGTAATAATAATAATAATGATGATATTTGTTAAGCACTTACTATGTGCCAAGCACTGTTCTAAGCACTGGGGAGATACAGGGTTATCAGGTTGTCCCAGGTGGGGGTCACAGTCTTAATCCCCATTTTACAGATGAGGTAACTGAGACACAGAGAGGTTAAGTGACTTGCCCAAGGTCACACAGCAGACAAGTGGCGGAGCTGGGATTAGAACCCATGACCTCTGATTCCCCACCCCATGCTATTTCCACTAAGCCAAGCTGCTTCTTAGTCTATTGGAACTGGGGGTGGAATGATTATCTAAGTGCTTAAGGGGGTACAGACAGATCCATAAATATAGGTGACACAGAAGGGAGGGAGGGGAGAGTTGAGCTAAGTCAGGAAGGCTTCCTTGAGAAGATGTGATTTTTAGGAGAGCTTTGAAGGAAGGAAGAGTAGTGGTCTGACTCACAAAGAGGAAGGGAGTTCCAGGCCAGAGAGGAGATGAAAACCAGAGCTTATGGCAAGAGAGATGAGATGCAGGTACAGCAAGTAGGTTGGTGTTAGAGTTGGTAGATCAGATCCTAGCCCTCAGTGATCTTATAATTTAAAAGGGGAGACAGACACTAAAATAAATTGCAGGTGTGGGAACCGATCCAATATAAAGATGTATACATAAATGCTGTGGGGAGTAGGGAGGTAGGGAGCCGAAAGAACCGAAGTGTTTAGGGGGCTAAAGTCCCAGCGTTGGCCTAGTTGGAGCCCAGGAGTGGGGTTCTATTCCATGTCAAATTATTATGTGAAGCTGGAGCCTGCCCTAAAGAGGATCCAGACTTGCTTCCGGGTGGACCGGGTGCCCTGTTTGCACCATGGAACACACGAGGAGCAGCCTGGCCTAGCGGATAGAGCATAGACCTGGGAGAAAAGTGACTTTTCCAGGAGAAAAAAGAAAAGAGAAAAGTGACTTTTCCAAGGTCACACAGCAGACAAATGGTGCAGGCAGGATTGGAACCCAGGTCCTCTGACTCCCAGCCGCTTGCTCTTTCCATTAAGCCACACTGCTATATATCTGGGGATTGCATTGTGTTTTATGACTGACTTTAGCGCTAATGTTATTAGTCTGCCTGACTTTCAGCACTTTTTAAAATGTTTACTTTGTGTCAAATTCCTTACTCCCATGTTCGTCTCCTCTCTCCCTCTCTGTGAAGGTTTATGTCTTATTCCCACACTGCTCATCCACCAAAAGGTAAAACTGTACAGGTTTTCATTCTGTTTCATTCCAGGTTCTAATTCCAGATCCACCACGTCTCTGCTGCGTGACCTTGGGCAAGTCACTTAACTTCTCTGTGCCTCAGTTACCTCATTTGTAAAATGGGGATTAAGACTGTGAGCCCCATGTGGGACAGGGACTACGTCCAACCCAATTGGCTTTTACCCACCTTAGCACTTAGTACACTAGCTTGCGTATACTAAATGCTTAACAAATATTATTTTAAAAAACAAAACAAATAGTAACCACTTAATAAATACCTCAAATATCCTTTGGAGAGATTTACCAGAAAAGTGAATAACTCCATTTTGATATTAAAAAATATTTTCAACTTTGTTGTAGGTTTTGGCCATCTTCAGCTATTTTCTAGAGAACCCAGTTGTCATGGAAATTTTCAGTCCACATTACAACACACTTCTGCAGATGTTTGATGAAGAGCTAGAGAAGTGTAAGCATTTGTATGATGAGCATATCAACCAGGTAAGTACTAGATGATACCAAGAGCTATTCAAGCTAACCATATCATTGTTCGATGGAGCATTTTCAAATACTCACTTATTTCACCAGCCCTCTGTCCCTCTCCTGTTCTAATTTTAGAAGAGATCATGAATTTACCTGTGATCAAACAGTTTTTAAAGTTTACATGTACATAATACAGACTTAACTATAACAACACAGTATATATTCTGGGCCACCTCCTTTTAGCTTAGCAAAGAGGTGAAATCTGCAGCTATATTGGAAGCTCTTCTCTTCGCCACTATGGGATTAGCTGAAAACATTTACATTTCTCAAAATATATGCAGACTGAGAATAGATGATCCTTTCAAATGTAAAATCGTGGGTCATTTGTTGAAGATGGTTTACCCATTCTATACTCACTTATACAGGTAAAAGAAGGGACTCAAATACTGAATAAGAATATGCCATTTACTTCTGGGACTCTCAAATGGGCCAAAGAAATCCAAGACCGAATACAGGCGTTCTGGTGCAACCTTGCGCATCTTCACCATCCGTGAGTGGCCAGGTGGATTTTTGCATTCCTCTATTGGGTTATGCTGACTTCTTATTATGACATTTGTTAGACACTTTCAATGGGCTCAGTGCTGGGGTAGATACAAAATAATAAGCTCAAGCACAGCCCCTGTCCCAACCCAGTCTAAGAAGGTGGGAAAACAGGTATTTTATCCCCATTTTACAGATGAGGAAATTGAGGCACAGAAATTCATTCATTCAATCAATCGTATTTATTGAGTGCTCACTGTGTGCAAAGCCTGCACTAAGCACTTGGGAGAGTACAATAGGACAAACAAACATATTCCCGGCCCATAACAGGCTTACAGGCCAGAGCGGGAGACATTTAAGTGACCTTTCCCAAGGTCACACACAATAGACATATGGTGCAGCTAGGATTAGAACCTGATTCTACTGACTCCCAGGCCCATACTCTTTCTACTAGACCACACTGCTATATATCCATGGATTGCATTGTGTTTTATGACTGACTTTAATGATAATATTATTGGCCTGCCTGATTTTCAGCACCTTAAAGACTTTTAAAATGTTTACCCTGTGTTGAACTCCTTACTCCCATGTTCCTCTCCTCTCCCTCTCTCTCTGAAGGTTTATACTTTACTCCCACATTGCTCATCTGTCCCTCCACCAAAAGGTAAAGCTAGATGGGATTTCATTCTGTTAAGAATGGGCGGAGGATTGTGGTACCTACTTTTTCTTAGTCTGCTTTTTAACTCGGAAGATGAGGATATAAAAAGGTGGAACTGGCACACGTGTGTGTGTGTGTGTTTGTGATTCCCTTTTCCTGCTCTCCTACAATCCCCTCACCCAATGAGTAACAAGTGCAACTTTGAGCGGGACCAGTATTCACGGAAAACTCCATAACCCTATCTGAAAATCAAAATTTTTCTTTTAATTATAGAATTTTGGAAGGGCCTGATGCAGTCCTAGTTTTTCAGAAGTACTCAGAAATGCTGACTTTACTTGATCAACATACCAATCAAGTCTTTGGTGAATGGAAGAGGGAGGTGGATGAAATCTGTGCGTTTAATTTGCACCAGCCCCTGATAAAACGTGATGCTGTAAATGGTCTTCTCAGGGTCAATTTTGATCCTCAGGTCTGAGATTTTATAAATAACTAATGATTATGCAAAGTGGGGATTGTTTTGTGTTCTGATGCCTCTTACTAAATCACCAGCTTTTAAGTATATGGCTCAAAGACTAAATTTGTTGTTGATTAGAAATTTATACTTACTGGCTGCTTATCTAGAATTCTTTTCAGGATGCACACCATTCCTTTGCTTGGAGGAGTGGAAAGGAGAAGAGAATAGGGAGTCAAGGTGATCCTGGACCTAAAGGGAAAACCCTTGTGCTTAACCACTATTGAGGCGGAGAGTGGGGAGGGGAAATTTCCCAGCAATATTAGAGTTCTCTGTGTTCAAGTGTCAACCCCAATGGTTGGTCCCTCTGGGGTGGGGCAGGGGGATTACGTGGGTTGGTGTAACTGGTTTTCTTGATGCAGGATTTTGATTCAAAGACAAAATTTTTTATTAATAATAATAATAAAAAAGTATTTCTAAAGTGCTTACTATTGCCAGGCATTGTACTAAGTGCTAGAAGGGGATTTTACAAATGGCCAAATGCAACGCATATCTGTATTTATATTAATGTCCATCTCCCCCTCTAGAGTTTAAACTTGTTGTGGGCAGAGAATGTATCTGTTTATTGTACTCTCCCAAGCGCTTAGTACAGTGCTTTGCCCTCAGTAAGTGTTCAATAAATGCAGTTGAATGAATAGCATGTGAAAAATAAATTTTTTTTGTGATTGTGCCAGCCTTTACCAGTGGCATCTTGAGAGATTACAGTAGATTTAGTGGACAGGATCAACATCCACAGGAGCTTGCAGTCTGTTGGGGAAGACAGATATTAAAATAATGTACAGACAAGAGAAGTAACAGAGTGTAAGGATATGTAGAATAGACTGTCAACATTTTAAGGGAAAATGGATGATTTTCTAATACCTGTAGAAATAAATTTCTATACCTGTGCGTAATAATGGAGGTGTATAGTATAAAAATAAGTAATTTATGTGCTTTATTTTGCTAGTTAGTGGCTGTACTGAGGGAAGTGAAATATCTCCTGATGTTGAAGCAGCCAGACATTCCAAATTCAGCTTTATCCATCTTTGAAAGACGAAATACATTTTTAAAGGTTGGTGCCATAAGGGAATTAGAACTTTGCTAAAGATTTCAAATTAAAAATATTCCTGGGCAGAAATTAAATGACACTAAGTTGAGAACTTTTTGATAGTCACTCATAGGGACATGTGGCTAAAACCTGTATTAAATACTTTTGGGCAAGCATGAGACTTAAAATGCTAACTTCTCGTGATATTTGAGGGCCTGTTTTTATATGATGATTTCTTTTCTCAATGAATTTAGTATGTTAGAAGCCTTGAACTTCTTGTCCAGTGCTACAATAAGCTTAAGACCACCCTTCTGGAAGCCGAATATCCTCTGATTGAAGATGAATTAGGAGCCATCGATGAACAGTTAAAGAAAGCAGAGAGGTCATTCACTTGGCAGGAGGAAAGTTCCTGGAAATATATCGAGGCAATGAAAAGCACCATCTGTGGGCTGGAGCAGAGAGTTCAGCAGGCACGCGATAACATCACGACCATCCAGCGAATGATGGAGGCTTGGGGGGAGCAGTCTCTCTTTTCTCAGAAAGATAGCAGGAGGGAGACTTTATTCAGCCTGGAGGACAAGCAAGATAGATTTATCAAGAAATATAAATTGATTCAGGAAGGTGGCTACAAGATACACGGATTAGTTGAGGTAGCGTCTTTTGAGAACTCAAGTTTGTTTTGTTTTTTAACCCCCCCCCCAATAGTACTTCTAGTTTGATGGGAAAGGAAATATGTTCCCTGTTGTAGCTTATTTGAATTAGTTTGTTTAATAAACAGGATATAATGAAAACTAGAATTTAAAGTGGAGTTTGAATGCATTCCCTCTTACCTTTCTGTCTTTCTCCAGCTTCTACCTTGTCTTTTGGTTGTTAGTCTTTATTTTAGCCTTTAAAAATAATCCATTAAGCATTTATATCAAGTTTCTCTTTGCATTTGAAGATGGCACTACTAATGAGGCAATTCACTCATGAATAAGTATCTGACTGAAAAGGCCTATTAAGTGTTTACTCAGTGCCAAAGCACTATGCTAAGCACTGACGAAAAACAACGTGATTAGATTGGACACAGTACCTGTCCCACACAGAGGCAAGGAGAGTGGGTCTCATCCCATTTGACAGATGAGGAAACCGAGACTCACTTTGCCAGTCATATCATCCCACCGGCTACTTCAGCCCTCATGTATTTATATTTTCCATTTTCTCCTGTCATCTGTTATTTACTCATTAATTTACGTCTGCTGTCTCTTGGTATGAAGAGAGGAGAAGGAGCAGAGGCTTGGAGGCATTGTGTGGTTTTCCCTTGGACAAAGGGGTTCATAGTTCCCAGTGGGAACTGCATATGCATAACATTGTTCTTCAGAAAATTGCCCTAGGTCATGCATGGCACAATTTCAGCCTCTGGAGATGCCAATGGGCACAGTCCAGGACAATGATAGGCTGAGTTGGATCAGATTTCCACCTCCCACCAATCCCTATGCAAGGATTTAGCGAAGACTGAGATTTATCCACTATAGCTTGACTCGTTTCCTCTAACTGTCTTTGGTTAGAAAACTCGCTTCCTTGTATGCAAGGAGAAAGGAGCAAAGAAATTAATTCGAAAAATAAATTCAATTCATCCTAATTTCTCCTATATTGGAAAAAAATCGTTGCATCAGTTTCAAAAAGGAGTTTAATTGTATTTTGGCCTATATGCTGATAAATATTCCCATTTGCACAATATGATTGTTTAGGAAGAGATCTCTGAAATAGACTGTAACTATATTTTCATTTATATATTAAATGCTGCTCCTTCTTGCATCACCCAATTATTATGTTCTGTTTAAGGCAAAATCCTCTATCCTTAAAGAAATCCTTTTCTCATGATGTCTATAACTTGAAATATCCAAACTATTCATTAAGACAAATCCCCAAAACATAATATTTTGTTACTTAAATTTTCCCTAATTATTATTTAATGATCTTTTTTAGGATAATTTGAAACTCTTCAGAACTAAGTCTTCCCTGGATACCTGGAAGATTTACATAGAATTCATTGATGACATTGTGGTTGATGGTTTCTTTAACGCCATAATGAGTGATTTAGATTTCTTCATGGTAAATACACAGAAAAGTCTGAGACCTGCTCCCTTTTTACAAATACAAATGATGCTTCAGGCCCCAGAGGTTATATTTAAACCTTCCTTGGAAAAAGATATTGGAGATGGCTTTTATGACCTGGTAGAGGACCTTTTATGCAACATATTTAAAATGTCTGCTCAGATGAAGAGAATAGCATCCCATTTGGAGGCACCAAACTACCAGGTATTTTCATGTTTAGTGGTCAATGGCTGTGATTTTTGCTATTTAATTGGCTCCAGTTAGGTAATTTCCCCCTCTTCAAAGGACAGAAAGTAGATGAATAAAATCGTATTAAAGAATAGGTATTGTGTCCCCAATTTATTTCATTGACTAAAAATGCCCCAAACCATAGGCATTCTGGCTTTTTTTCACAGAAATAACTGCTTTTTCTCATCCATACATAGAATGACATGGATAACATGTTCAATTTGGTCGAAGTCAGGAAAAAGATCTTGGACAGAGTGGCAGGGGCCACCAGCCAAGTCCTGGAATACAGAAATTCTCTGGAAACCTATTCTCATCTATGGGTGGATGACCGGATCGAGTGCATGAAGCAGTTCCTCCTGTATGGTCGTTTGCTAACTCCTGAGGAGCTAAATGATCAGGCCAATAAAGACATTCCTCAGCAGTCACCTACAATCGAACAATTTAAAGCACAGGCAAGAAAGACTACCCCCGGCATGGAGTTTTAATGAACTTAAGGCCTAAGTTTATTTGAATAAAAAAACATATCCTTCTGTATTCACTGCAGATTGACATTTATGAGGCACTCTATGTGCGGATAAGCAAGTTTGATGACTTCAGAGTCTTCGACAGCTGGCTTAGAGTGGACATGAAGCCTTTCAAAATGAGCTTGTTAAACCTTACTAAGAAATGGAGTTGGATGTTTCAGGAGCACCTTCTAAGATTTGTCAATGACAGGTAAAAATTACATTCATTTTCCATCAACTCTTTATGACAAGATCTTTCTAGAAGTCACTGATAAACATTCAGTAACGTGTTGCTCCAAAGAATATAATTTGAGAGAGAACCCCAGGGTATTAAAATTACCAGTTGAATATAATGAGTTCAAATAATACACTATACTTAATTAGGTGTAGGCTGAAATATAAATGCCAATCATAACTAGAAATAATCACATAGATCCTAAACTAGAGATGAAGAAAATATTCATGGTGCTCCTTTTCTGTGTCTGTGTGTGTAATGCTTATCTGGGCAGGCTGACAGATCTAGAAGAGTTTATACAAGTGACAGATGCAGGACTTCAGAGGGAGGTGAATGAAGGAGATTACAGTGCTCTTATAGAAATCATGGGACAACTTCTGGCTGTGAGACACCAACAGCGAGCCATCGATGAACTCTTTGAACCTTTAAGAGCGACGGTTGCATTACTAGAGAGCTATGGACTGGAGATGGCAGACCAAGTTTATGTTCAATTAGAGGTTTGTGACCCAGGGTGTTGTGTTGTGAGAGATGCCAAGGAACTACCTCCAGTTGTCCTCTACATTCTATTTTGATTGCCACGTAACTTTTTTTTCTTTCATATGTAGAATACATCCACCCTTAAGTTGGACATGGAGATCAGAGAGAAGCCAACTTTCATGTTGTGTCTGGGGAAGGGTGGTAGAGGCAGGGCAGAGAGAATGTAACATTGCAGTGATTGGATGTAACATTGCGTGGGATTTATGGATCCTGGGCTACATCAATAATGAGAGCCTGGCATTGGGAACTGGTAGTATGCCTATGTTTAAGTTGCTTCATGGGGTTCAAAGACTTTATGCAAAGCTTGGGGGGCCTGTCTTTCAAAGCAGGTTTTTTGGCAGGATGTAGAATACCCATTTACTCAAGAGTTGAAAACAAATGGAAAAATAGCAACTTTTTAGTCATTTGTTGTCACTTTGGTTTTTATAAACAATTCCAACACCCTTTCCTAATTAAGAGCAGCCATATATCCCATCTTTTGCTTTGAGTGACAAGACTTTACTCATGTAATCCAATTGTATGTGTGATTCTTAGCTGCACTTCTGACTAGAAAAAGATTGAAAACTCCATTTTGCAATTAATAGGTTATTTCAGGAGTTTTCAAGCTATTTCCAAAAGGCTTATTCTCTTGATTTTTCCATTTTATTTACCATAACACTATATTTAAATCTCCCATAAGATGATCTAAAGCTAAGTCTATAGTCTGGTTCTGAATGTTTATAGTTTTATAACTTATTTTATACTCTATCATGTAGTTTATAGGGAAATATCTTAAAAGTATATTGCCAATCATGTAAATCCCCCCATCCTTTTCTTCTTCCCCCACAATCAGTTCTGAAACACTTATACCAGTAGGACCAAACAGTACTCGGTCATTACAAAATATTACCTGCTTCTTCTAATAGTGATAATTATAGACTCACAAAATACCCTTCTTACTGGTTGAAAATTTGGGGCTAAGTGTGTATGTTTTTCTCCAAAATGAACCTCATGGTGAGTCCTACACAAGTCAGGGGGGAAAATGTGGTTATTTGGGTGGTAGTAATAATTGTGCCAGTTGTTAAACACTTACTACATGCCAAGAACTGTTGTAAGCACTAGAGTAGATCCATATAAGCAGACAAAGACCCTTTCTCACACAAGGCTCACAATCTAATGGGGAAGGAGGGGTGGTATCTTATCTCCATTTTAAGTGATGAGAAAACTGAAGCACAAAGAAGTTAAATAACTTGTTCAAGGACACACAGCAGCTAATTGACAGAGCTGGGATTAGAACCCAAGTTTTCTGACTCCCAGTTCTGTCCCCTTTTCTCTAGACCATGCAGCTTTTTAGTGCTGCAGTCCTGTTTTTTTATTAGTTTTTTAAGTATCTGGATTTGAGACTGAAACACGAGATTTAAACAGTTATCTCTAGGTGTCTCCTCCTGCTGTATCCATCCTCCTCCTCTTCTGGTTTATTAAGTGCCACCCTCCATGCCTGTGGTTACTGAGGTAGATGCTAAGCAAAGTCACCCCTCCTTGGCCACTAGGAACTTGTGATTCCACTCATTCTCATTGAGGGGAATGGAACTTTCAGTAGAAGGTTGTTGAAAGTAGGAAGAGCAGCTGAGTAGCTGTCATGAAGGCCTCAGCTGAAATTTGCTGTTTGCCATTCACCAGCCTTTGCTTTGCTGAAGCCAGAATTGCTGTCAGAAATGGAGGCCTTAAGGACCAATATTTGGTTCATTTGTTCTCAGACCATTTTTTGAGAAAACTAATTGTATGTACCACACATCCTAACCTTGATCTTTGCCCTAGCAAGGTCTTTCAAGGACTCATGTTTCCAGTAAGGTAATACAGGGAAACTGGAAACTGTCAAAGATTAGGTGTTTGGGATTTGGTTAAAGTGATCTGTCACTTGGCTGGATTATGGATCTCCAGGGTCCTGGTTAATTGTCCCCCCTTTCACAGGGAGGCAGCGTAGCTTGGTATGCTGCCTCATAGAAAGAACATGGTCCTGGGAGTCAAGGGGCCTGGGTTCTAATACTGGCATCGCCACTTGCCTGTTGTATGATCTTGAGCAAATTAGGTAACCTCAGTTTCCTCATCTGTAAGATACCTGCTTTCCAGCCCTCTTAGACTGTCAGCCCATTTGGAACCAGGACTGTGCCTGTTTATCTTGAATTTACCACTTAGCTTTGCACAGTGCTTGGCAGGCATGTAGTATGTGCTTATTATTAATAGTAGCTCTAAACCGATCTCATGAGGAGGTCAAAGTGGGTTGGCATGGAAAGAAATCGCTTTGAGTTTTTAGGGTAGTTTGGTTTTGAATGTGGATTGTTGTGGATGTAAATTGCTTTAGTCTTTTCAAAGTGGGCTTTGGTTTTGTTTCCCAGAAACTTCCTGAGAGGTGGAGTGCCACCAAGAAGATTGCAGATGGTGTCAAGCATCAGGTGGCTCCCCTGCAGACTGCTGAAGTCACTGTGATAAAGAGAAGATGTGCTGTGTTTGATGTAAGCCGGACACCAAATTCTGGTTGCCCAAGTGTTTGGGGAAAGGAAAAGTGGAAAAAAAACCTAAAAATATTGCCTGAATAT
This sequence comes from Ornithorhynchus anatinus, assembly GCF_004115215.2. Taxonomy (NCBI): domain Eukaryota; kingdom Metazoa; phylum Chordata; class Mammalia; order Monotremata; family Ornithorhynchidae; genus Ornithorhynchus; species Ornithorhynchus anatinus. Next base: position 59,326,685 of record NC_041735.1, on the reverse strand, counting down.
TTACCTCTTCCCCTCTTTTTTCCCCCCACCAGGCAAAGCAGATGGAATTCAGAAAGAGATTCAAAAAGGATGCCCCCTTTGATTTTAATGTGCAATCTCCATACAAGATTCTTGATAAGGTAGTGGGGTTTTCAGATATGCTGGTCTTGATGCATTAGGAAATGGACATGAGATCACTTAGTGTGTATCTAGGATATTTTACGTTAAGTCATCGTGTGTCCACTCAGGTGAACTTCAGTTTGAACCATTTACTGTACTGCCTATTGTACATTATTGAAACTGCCTTGTACTGTAACTTCAGGTGCCTTTAATCAGGACATAACCTAAGGAATATTTCCCACTTGAAATGGAGATATTCATTTAAGTATGCAACACCTGGACAGCACTTTACGGTGTTGATGCCATGACAGCCAGTATATTTTTTTACATGGGCTTTATTGGTTTAATTTCCCATTTGAGTCTTTTATTTAAATGTGGGTGAGGAGGGGTGTGAATGTGTTTGTGTGTGGGGAGTGTGTACTTACATACACACACCAATAAAGCCCAGCTGTTATAATGCCAGCAGTGTAAAGTGCTATCCAGGTGTTGCATATTTAAAAGAATATCTCCCTTTGAAATATCTCCCTTTGAAGTGAGAAATATGGCTTAGACTATGTCCTGATTAAAGGCACCTGAATTAACAGTACAGTGCAGTTTCAATATTGTCCATTAGGTGTATACACATCCACACATTTGCAGGTCTTTGCTTATAATTAATATGGACTTATTCCATAAGTATAAGCAGGAAAAGGAGATGGTAACAGGTAATTATTTAACAAGCCATGTGAAGATGTCAGGATTTTAGAGAGATAATTTTACCATTGTTCTGAAATCTATGGGGAATTCTGTGGAAAATTTCAATTATCCATATCCATTTGATGGCTCTGGGAAAAAACAGTTATTTGAGGTAAATTAGGGATTAGATCTGGAGTACTTCAGATTTATTTTTTTAACATTCTGCCCACTTTACTGCTGCATCAAGTTCATTTTGGTTTTCATCTTTATCCATCTTAAATCTATGGAAGTGAACTAGCATTAGGTATTGTTCTTATCCTCAAGTGTGTTGCAGATGAAATAAATTGGTGCCAAGATGAGCATATGTATATGTGTTTATATATGTATCTATGGGCAAAAGACAGAATTATGAATATCTGTCCATGGGAAACAATAACGGGTGCTAGGAGAGGTATAAATGCTGGTGGTGTTGTTTATTTACTTACTTGTGACTTCCAGGGGAAAACCACCCTGGTGTATATGCATTTTGTGGATTGGTAAACTTTAGCATAATTTTTATCAGAAGTAATTCTAAAAATTTTGCTTTTCTTTCATTTTACAAATTTTCCTTTTAAATGTCCTTGGTCTGTCAGGTGAGGTATGTTTTTTATTTTCTATAGTTGATTATATGGTCTACTGTAGATTGTAACTAATTTCCCTTATCAACAACTGAAGGTCTTATTTTCAACCTGTGCCCAAATCACCTATGTATATGACAAATACTCATTCTTACCTCCTCTATTTCTACTGACAAATGAGCATTGACAGTACTTCTTAAACTACTTTAAGACAAAAAACTCTTTTAAAATGTGGAAGTTGGGCTTGCTGTTATGAACAGATAAACCCCTTTCAAAGAAGCTTCTGATTCCTCACTGATTAAATTATTCTCGCAAGAAGAACATAGAGAGAGCTTTGTAAAGTCTGTCAATATCACTGTTGCAGCTAATACTATATTCATATCCTTTAATAATTTATGGTTTTGGTAGTTTACAATTTATCCACTCAGAAATAATGAAATATTCTGTACATTTTCTCATGTATTGCCTGATGAAATATCAGACCTAAAGAAGTAGATCAACTCTACATTTTTCCTTTTCAGATTAAGTTTTGACGAGTAATGGTGCAAGCATGTGATTTCTTTTTCATCTTCAAGGCAAATGAAGAGCTTGAGACATTAGAAGGGGAAATGTTGCAAATTCAAGACTCCACAATCCTTTTTGAAGTGCCTTTCCCAGATTATAAACAAGTGAAACAGTGCCGCAAAGAAATAAAGTTGCTCAAGGATCTATGGGACATTAATACCTATGTCAAAGTAAGACTTTCCTTTTTTTAATGTCTATACTCTCTGTTTGAATGCTTCCTCACCATTGCATTGAAGGGATTCAATCAGCTGTCTCCCCACTACTTAATCACACTCTTCTCCCATTACAATCCAGCAAGGACACTTGACTCTTGTAATACCAACTTATTCACTGTCATCACTCTGTCCATTTTCAGAGTTCTAATAACATCATCTCCTTCAGGAAGCCTTCCCTGACAGTGGTCATCCTAATTTTCCCTCCTATGCACTTCATCCCACCCCTGAGCACTTAGTTGAGAAGCAGCATGGCTCAGTGGAAAGAGCACGGGCTTTGGAGTCAGGGCTCATGAGTTCGAATCCCAGCTCTGCCACTTGTCGGCTGTGTGACTGTGGGCAAGTCACTTAACTTCTCTGTGCCTCAGTTCCCTCATCTGTAAAATGGGGATTAAGACTGTGAGCCCCACGTGGGACAACCTGATTCCCCTATGTCTACCCCAGCACTTAGAACAGTGCTCGGCACATAGTAAGCGCTTAACAAATACCAACATTATTATTATTATTATTATTAGTTACTCATCCCAACAGCACTTCTATACATATCCTTACACTCAGTTCCTTCCCTTAACTGTAATTTATTTTAATATCTGTCTCCCTACTAAACTGTAAGCTCCTTCAGAGTGGGCTGTGTCTACTTATCCAGTTACACTCCCAAGCATTTAGTACAGTGCTTTACAAAGAATAAAAGCTCAATTAATACCATTAATTGATTTTTATTATCTTCTCCTATTGCTCCTGGCTGTTTAATTGTACAACCTTGTTTTACCTAAAATTTTAAGTGACTTTGGAGAATATAATTTTTTTCTCCAAAATTAACCCCCTCAGTGTTAATGGAGAAAGGTATTCTGCTCTAAATATCAGATTCTCAATTAATAAGAAACTATACGTATATTTGGGTCATGACTTCTTCATTCTATAAATCATAGTGAAAGCACTAATACTTCTCTCATTCTAAATGTCATTGAGTCATTGAAAATTAAAGTGCAGTATTTGCCCTCCTGCGGAAATGGTCACCTATTTATCTGCCGTAAATAGAAGTTACTTACACAGTGTATGTAATAATGACCTCCAGAACAGCCAAAGACCCAAGTTCAGAATTTTTCCTGCAATAGATGGCTTGATATGTGATTCCTGAACACATGAGAATTAGAGATAATAGTATTTAAAAATGTATTCCTAGAGAGAAATTATTGAGCATATTTATGTTGGATTTACACTGATAGATTATATTGCTATTAGCATTTTCATATCAGTTTGGGAAGCTGATATCAGAAAATAAATGAATGTTTTAAGATTTGACAAGTTTTTATGTTTTTTGTTAAGTGCTTACTATGTGTGTAACACTGTGCTAAGTGCTGGGGTGAATGCAAGTGAATTAGGTTGGACATAGCCCCTATCCCGCATGGGACTCATAGTCTGAGTAAGGGGGAGAACAAGTTTGATGTGATGGGACAACTTTGCTTTGAAGGTATTGGAGACTTGAAAAGAGCAACTAATATTCAAATAATTTCATTTTGCTGGATGATAGAGCAACTGTGTATCGTAAATTTATCTGTTTTGCTGCAGCGGTGGGCTTTCACCAAATGTTGTTGACATGTTTATCTGTCCTTATGGTTTCAGAGCAGCATTGATGATTGGACTAAAACCCAGTGGAGACAGATTAATGTGGAACAGATGGATGTAGAGCTTAGAAAGTTTGCCAAGGCAAGTTCCATAACTGTCTGTTGGACAATTTATCTTTCTCAGTACTATGCCTTTTTATCTTTCTCCACCCAGGGTTTGATGGATTTTGGTGCAGTTCTTTTATAGTTCAGATTGAATGGTCTGGGACCATATTTTTCCCCTCCCATCAGCCATTTGCATTCTTAGCCAAGTTCTCCCCATGAGTGGCTTGATAAAATTATATTGGGACTAATGTAGTACCTGAGTAACAACTGTGGCATTAGGAGTCTAATAAATTCCAGAATGGAAAAGTGACTGATGAAGGGACAGGAAATCAGATAGGCTTGGAATCTCAGTGTATGAGAGAGTTTTTAGTTCCTGGACTGATAAAAATCCTTTAAGATGGTTTTTACCCATAGAATTTTCTTAAAATGCCAACATCGAGCCCAAACCCCTTCATTTTCATTCACATTCCCTGAACCACCCATCAGCAAGAAGTAAATTGAGAAAGTTAAGAAGTTAGAGGGCAAAGGAGTTAGCTTAGAAATAGAATTTCAGAGGCTAAAGGCTCAACACCTCTGGTGGGTTTGGTGCTAGAAGATAACAGAATGACTGAGGTAGAAGGGGTGGATAAAATGGAGAATACAGCAGGAAAATTTAGGTTCAACTCAGCAAGCAGCCAGAACAATGAGTGGCAAACTAGTTTATTAACCCAAAATGTGCCAGGTGGCAGGCAGGGTCAAGTCAGATCAAATAACCTGGTGTTAGTGGACTAGTGAAGCATCAGAATAATGATGTATTATTCCATGATGAAATTATATGGTTCAACCATTACAATGAATGATATAGTAATCAGGCCTTGGCCTGTATCAGTTCTCAGTTCCAGATGGGAAGAGGCATTGGAGTCCACAATAAACACATAATTGCTCTAGACGTCCTGTCTCCCTTCTCCTTAACCTTGCTACCCATGGGATGGTAATAATTCTATCTGAGCTCTGACATTAATGAATTTGGAAGAGTTATCAGCAGAGGTCAGTTTATGAAGCCCAGGGTACTTTGTAGAATCTCTCATTGTGGAACCACTGGTTGTTTTCAGATATTCTGGGAAATTAGTTTGCCTTTTGTAGATTGAAAGGTTAGGGCTTGAGCATCGGGAAGCCATGTTGGGCTCCCACCCAACCTTCAGTTAGGTCCCATGGACGAGGGACAAAACCAGCCTCCTTAAAGTTACTAGTTCCACCTCATCTTCAGGGCTGGTTGTAGTCCCTAAAGAAATTTGTCATGATTTAAATACATTTTCTACAGATGGGAAACCAAAAGTACAATTTTCTGTAATTCCCTAATACAATTTGAAAGCATCTAAGGGATAAATTGATGTTTATCTTTAGGATATCCGGTCCCTAGACAAGGATGTTCGTCTCTGGGATGCATACCTCGGACTGGAGTTAACAGTGAAGAACGTGATGACGTCTTTGAGGGCAATTGCAGAGCTACAGAATCCCGCAATCAGGGACAGGCATTGGCATCAATTGATGAAAGCAACAGGGGTCAGTATCTCCAAAATTCAGTATTTGTAGGGGTGGCAGTAAAATCCTTTTAAAATGCTCTTCTTGCAAAACATGACTGGTCAGATCAGGTGAAACGGAATCACAATCTCTAACCAGAATGTTATGCCAGGCAAACAGTGTGACATGATGAAAACCCAAGTGGGACCAGAGGCTGGGAGGCACAGCACTATCCTCCTACACCCCTGCCACACCCAACTTCCACCCTCTTCCTGTCAAGCTGGAGTCAGAAACCCCCAGAAAGGGGCCATTACCCCTTTCCATGCATACCATCCTCTCCTCCAACAGAGTAACATTTTTCCCTCAGCATGTTGGAAACATAGCATTTTGGTTCATGCAAAGGGTATAAAGCTGGGCCACACTCTTTCTTCCCAGAGCACCCCCCCCCCCAACTTCTGCCCTGGGCACCTCAGGGGCAGTTCTGATAACCAGAGAAAGGGAAGTAGGAGGGAGTGATTGAGTAAGATACCTTCATCTTCTGTGCCCTGGAAACCGGGCAAGGCAGGGTTCAGAAAATGGCAGTGGATGGAGAGGTGGTGACTGAAGGGTTTGGCTGGCTGGGCTGGGGCATACTAATAATAATAATAATAATAATGATTGTGGTATTTGTTAAGCAGTGTGGCTTAGTGGAAATAGCACCTGCCTGTGAGTCAGAGGACGTGGGTTCTAATCCCGGCTCTGTCATTTGTCTGCTGTATGACCTTGGGCAAGCCACCTAACTTCTCTGTGCCTCAGTGACCTTATCTGTAAAATGGGGATTAAGACTCTGAGACCCATGTAGGACAACCTGATTACCTCGTAACTACCCCACTGCCTAGAACATTGCTTGGTACATAGTAAGCTCTTAACACATACAATAATAATTATTATTATTATTACTACTATGTGCCAAGCACTCTTCAAAGTTCTGGGATTGATACAAGGTAATCAGGTTGGACACAGTCCCTGTCCCATAGGGAGTTCACAGTCTTAATCTCCATTTTGCAGATGAGATAAATGAGGAACAGAGAAGTGAAGTGACTTTCCCAAGGTCACACAGCAGAAAAGTAGCGGAGCTGGGATTAAAATCCACATCTTCTGATCCCCAGGCCCATGCTCTTTCCACTAGGCCTGTGTGGCCGAGAATTCCCACTTGTCTTGCTTTTGGTCACCTTCCCCGTTGATGCTAGCTCTTGTGAGGGTTTATCTGTACTAAGTCCACTGCTGACTCCTATTTGGAGTCCAGTTTCCATGGTGAAAGTATGGTGAGATACGACTTGATGAATCTTCCTAGATTGACACCATCCATCGATGATGACAGCTCTGGATGTAAACCTCAAGTTGGCTCTTCACACACCTAACAGTATGGTGGTCCTGGTTGGTTTTCCTAGCTTACTGATGAGACTCTGACCCAAAGCCTAGGTTGATTGCATTTTTTACTTTCTAGTCTTCAAGGCCCATCATGATATCCTGGAAGGAAATGAAATTGGCCTGGCATAACTTGTTTCACAGAGCCGTGATGGTTGCTTTCAAGTAACTGCTACTCTTGGGTCCTGGCAAATTGATTATTTGTTTTAGACTCTTTGAACGTTTAGTGTTAAAGTGAACAGTTTCTACCAAAATCATCTCACTCTTCAATTTTTCTAAAGAAGGCTACAGTGTTTATCCATTTCCAAACTTCAGGATTTTCTCTTATCTTCTACTTCTACCAGTTGTGGAAAAACTATGGTTAATGACTCACCTCATTACTCTATTACTCAACCCCGCCCTCACATTTCACTCCTCTAATGTTAACCTTCTCACTGCACCTCTGTCTTGTCTATCTTGCCGCTGACCTCTCACCCACAACCTGCCTCTGGCCTGGAACAACCTCCTTCCTCATCTCTGACACACAATTACTCTCCCCAGCTTCAAAGTCTATTTGAAGGCCCATCTTCTCCAAGAGGCCTTCTCTAACTAAGACCTTCTTTCCTCTTTTACCATCACCCTGACTTGCTCCCTTTATTCATTCCCCACCACCCCCCCATCAGCCCTTCAGGGCTATGTACATATCTCTAATTTATTTATATTAATGTCTCTGTCCCCCGACTCTAGACTGTAAATTTGTTTTGGGCAGGAAATGTACCCATTTATTGTTATGTTGTACTCTCCCAAGCACTTAATACAATGTTGTGCACACAGTAAGTACTCAGTAAATACGATTGACCAATTATGACCACATCCCAATTTCTTAGTAATGTAGCATGAGTATCACCAGGCCTCTTGGAATTAAATGTATCTGGTCCCCTCTGAGGTTTCTCTTTCATTCACTGTTATAATTTGGGTTTCTGATCTTCCTTCACAAGTGGGTTTTTCCCCTAGTCAGCTGTACACTACTGATCTTTAAAAAGACAAGTTAAAAAATGTAAAAGCCTCTGCCATTTTCCTCAATTATCGATTACTGGTTTCCTTGTCTGTGTATTAGGGAGGGCAGCATTCAATTTGGATGCCTTCTCTGTTTAATATAATTGAAGAATATGCTTTAGTTGCCTTTCATGCTAGCTCTTCTTCCTTCCCAGCCTAAAATGGTTCTAGTGTTATCTTTTCACAGTCCAGATCCCTCTGGTCTTGCTTTCTAAGGATCTGATCCAATTACCATATTTTATAGTTTTCCCATTTGCTCTTCAGGTCTAGAGATACTTATGGCATGAGCCCATTTGACTTCCTGTTATTATCTTCATCCTACCTAATCACTGGTAGTGATCTTTTTCATGACTGTCTGCCTGAATGACTGTCAGCTTTATTGGATTCCTTTGCCTGTATAGTTTTCTTTCCTTTAAGTCATATGTAAGTTATCTCAAAACCATCAATGCATGCTTTTCTAATGTTTCATTTCTTTTGCTATTTTTTTAATTCTAAGGAAGATGCTATTATAAAAAGGACTTTGGAATAAGATGCAGCAGTAAAGAGGAAATTGCATAAGTGATAAGGTGACATTCACCACAGTTGTTATTATTGATATTTGTTCATTCAATCATATTCATTGAGCGCTTACTATGTGCAGAGCACTGTACTAAGTACTTAGAATATACAATTCGGCATCATATAGATACAATCCCTGTCCAATAACGGGCTCATAGTCTAAACTGGGGAGACAGACAGCAAAACAAAACAGAACAAAACAAAGCAAGTTTTGTTTGAGGAGCACTGAGTTACCAAACACTGGCCTCTATACAAGATAATTAGTATGGACTAGTGAATAGAGCATGAACCTGGGAGTCAGAAGGACCTGGGTTCTAATCCTGGCTCCACCACTTGTCTGCTTTGTGATCTTTGGCAAGTCACTTAACCTCTCTGTGCCTCAGCTACCTCATCTGTAAAATGGGGATTATTACTGTGAGCCCCAGGTGGGACATGAATTGTGTCCAACCTGATTAGCTTTTATCAATCCCAGCTTTTAAAACAGTTCCTCGCACATAGTACGTGCTTAAAAAATACCATAGAAAAAAATAATTAGCCAGACACAGGCCTTTTCCCATGAGTGACTTGCAGTTTAAAAAGGATGGACAGCAGGTATCTTACATCCGTTTTACATATGAGGAAACGGGCTCATAGAGGTTGTCACTGGTGGCAGAGCTGGGATTAGGCCCTGGGAACCCTGATTACCAGTCTAATACTCTTTTCACTTGGCCAGATGTGAAGACTACAGTAAGCAACTTGGGGGCAGGGAACATGTCTGCCAAGTCTGTTATATTGTACTCTCCCAACCACTTAGCACAGTGCTCTGCATACAGTAAGCACTCAATAAATACCATTGATTGATTGTTGGCAGTCCCAGATTGTGACCATGTTTGGGCTCTTATTGGAGGCAGAACTAAGTTCAAGGGACCAGAGGGGATGTAGGGAACTTGCCTGGGTACTACATTTCCCAAAATCATTGGAACATGAGAGTCTAACAAGTTGGATGGAGTTTCTTAAATTCCAACTTCTTTCTTTCCCTCTCTCCTTCCTATGCCTGCTTTAGTAGTGAGCCATGCTGATAGCCTGGTTGAGGATCCCGTTATGTGTTTTGTGTGCAATTGCTTATAAAATTGATATAGTTTGTGTATCTATAGAATCCTATACATAGAGGAAGAATCAGTCGATCAATCGTATTGAGTGCTTACTGTGTGCCGAGCACTGTACTAAGTGCTTGGGAGAGGACAGTGCAACAGACACATTCCCTGCCCATTGCATCCTTACAGCGTAGAGGGGGAGACAGTTGTTGTGGTTGCCTTATGCTGTCAAGTCGTGTCCAACCCATAATGACGCCATAGACACATCTCTCCCAGAACGCCCCATTTTCATCTTCAGTCATTCCGGTAGCGTAACCATAGTTTTCTTGGTAAAAATATGGAAGTGGTTTACCACTGCCTCCTTCCATGCAATAAACGAGTCTCTGCCCTTGACTCTCTCTCATGCTGCTGCCGCCCAGCATAGGTGAGTTTTGACTTGTAGCAGATTGCCTTCCATTCACTAGCCACTGCCCAAGCTAGGAATGGAATAGGTATGCCTCTGCTTGACTCTCCCTCCTGTAGTCGTGACTGGTAGTGTACTGGAAACTCTCCAGGTGCAACCCTGGGGGTGAGGGAGACAGACATTACTATAAATAAATTACAGATATGTACATAAGTGCTGTGGGGATGAATAAAGGGAGCAACTCAGGGCAACACAGAGGGAGTTTCAAAACGTTTCAAGAAAAGGAAAAGAGTGCTTAGTCAAGGAAAGCTTTGAAGTGGGAGAAAGTAATTGTCTGGCGGATATAAAGATGGAGATCACTACAGGTCAGAGGCAGGATGTGGGTGAGAGGTTGGCAGTGAGATAGACAAGATTGAGGTACAGTGAGAAGGTTAGCATTAGAGCAGTAAAGCGTGCAGACTGAGTTGTAGTAGAACTGTGGTGAGGTGAGGTAGGAGGGGGCAAGGTGAAAACCGAGGGTAAGGAGTTTCTGTTTTATGCAGTGATGAATAGGCAGCCACTGGAGGAGTGGGGAAACATGTATGTAGAAATTTGGATTGAGTTTATTTCCCCTCTTTCTTTTCCTGTACATCAAATGAAGTACTAGTGTCTCAGTATCAAATGTTTGGCAAATATCTGGAAGCACTTTACTGAGTACCTACTTTGTGAAGAAGAGTGTACTAAAAGCATGGGTGAATGCTATAGTATTAATGTACTTGATCCCTGACCTCAGGGAGTTTACAATCTATCTGGAGAGACAGCCACTTTCATTAATTACAGCCAGGAGAAAGAAATAATTTACAAAATGTACAAAATGCCATGGTGGGTGTTGTGAATTTGTAAGTGACTAGGTGGCAGAGGAGATCTGAAGTGGCAATTGGGGAATATAAAGTGGGAAGACTAGAAATTAACTGTGGGGGAAAGCCTCCTGAAGAAGCTGTGATTTCAGAAGGCTTTGAAGAAAGGGAGAGCTGTTGGATATGAAGAGGGAAGGAAGTTCCAGGTTGCCAGGTGGGGGAGAAAGGAGGTCGGTGTGGAGAGAGGCAAGAATGAGGTACAGTGAGTAGTACCTTGAATTTCTTTCAGATCCCTCTCTCCATCGCCCTAACAGACCCAACGCTTACTCAGTGCCACAGGGAGGGTAGCTGCAATTCTACAATTCTGTTGCTTAGACTCCTCATTTGTATCATCTTAAAGAGTCTGCGGTCCACCAATAAATCCATGGAAATCCTGGCCTGGGCCTAAAACCTTAGGTGCAGCAGTTGGCTGTAAGCAAGAGCTGTCCCAACAATGGGCATCCTCCCGACGCCACTAGACTGTAATTTCCTTAAGGGCAGGGATCATGTCTATCAACTCCACTGTATTGTAATAATAATGATAATGATGGTATTTGTTAATCAATTACTACATGTCAAGCACTGTTCTAAGCGCTGGGGTGAATACAAGATAATCAAGTGGGACACAGTCCCTCTCCCACTTGGGGCTCACGTTCTTAATCCCCATTTTACAGATGAGATAACTGAGGTCCAAAGAAGTTAAGTGACTTGCCCATGATCATACCGCACACAAGTGGCAGAGCCGAGATTAGAACCCAGGTCTTTGTGACTCCCAGGCTTTATCCACTAGATCATGCTACTTCCCAGTGTACTCTCCCAAGGGCTTAGTACAATGCTCTCCTCAGTAAGATCTCAAGAAATACCACTGATTGGCTGTGTGAAAGCATGTTTAGTTGATAAGTGGATACCATCTGACATTTGACCATCTGTTTTTCTAGTTGTTATCTAATTCATTCACTGTGTGTGGACCATCTTTTGATGTGGCCTTCATTTTTCATCTTGTTTTTCCAGGTCAGGATCTCAATAAGTGAAGGTATGACTTTAGGAGATTTGCTGGGTTTGCATTTGCACCAAGTGGAAGACCAAGTCCAGTGCATTGTGGATAAAGCTGTGAAAGAGCTTGGGACGGAAAAGGTACACAATCCTTCTGTTCCTCATTCCAGGATTCCTGGGGCTGCCTCCATACTCCTGAAGATAGTTCAGAAGGAGTGTGAGAGAGAGAGAGTGAAGAGAAGTCAGAGTCAGGGCCTTGGTTGAATGACAGACCTGGCACCTAATTCATTTCTCTGGCACCTAATTCATTTCTCTGCACATCAGGCAGCCTGGATACTGACTTGAGTTAACAATTGATAATTATGGTATTTAAGCTCTTTCTTGTGCCAAGCACTGTACTAAGCACTGGGGTAATTACAAGATGATCAGGTTGGACACAGTGCCTATCCCATGTGAGATTCAAAATCTAAGTCAGTCAATTGTATTTATTGAGTGCTTACTGTGTGCAGAGCACTGTATTAATCTCTTGGATGAGTTCAATATAACAGTACAACAGGCACATTCCCTGCCCACAGCTTCTAACAGTCTAGAGGGGGAGAGTCTAGGAGGAGGCAGACCTGGTAAAGAGCAGGTGCAAAGACATCTCCCGGGAGTTGCCTGGCAGAGCGTAGGCTCTCACCACAGTGCTGAGATTGGAACAGGCCTGGAATTGCTGCTGGTTGGAATTGCTCTGCTCCCTTTAACAATGTAGCTGACTTAAGTTTGAGGTTCCAGGGGGCACAGTTGGAACACAGTGGTCTGGCCTGAGTTCCCAGCCTCTGTGGATCCTCAGGCTATCTGGATTTGTGAGACCCTTGGGGAAGGTTTAGGAACTTGCTCCAACCTTCTGACACCCCCAGACTCTCCATACCAGGCACAATGGTTTCCAGTTTGGGACAAATTCCCTAGCCCTCCACAGCCCATCTCTGGATGGATAAGGCTCCTGAAGTAGGCCAAGGTAGTAGGAATGGTATTTACTGAAAGTTTACTGAGCACAGAGTGGACTAGTAGATAGAGCTAGGACCTGGATTCAGAAACACCTGAGTTCCAATCCTGATTCCCCAATTTGTCTGCCGTGTGACCTTGGGCAAGTCATTTAATTTCTCTGTGCCTCGGTTACCTCATCTACAAAATCGGGATTTAGACTGTGCACCCCATGAGGGACATGAACTGTGTCCAACCTGATCAGCTTGTATCTACCCCAACACTTAGAACAGTTTCCGGCATATAGTGAAACACTTAACAAATTCCACAAAAAGAAGCAAGGGGATGCATGATACTAAAAACTTGAGTGGTTTAGTAAAAACACAACATGAATTTATTTCTAAAGCCCAGGCTCCTTGGGGCTTAACCGCTCCAGCCCCCTGGGCTATTGAGTCCAGTGTTCCCACCCTTCACCCCTTGATGGTTCCAGAAGAGTATGTCAGGTTTCTTCCCCACAAGGCACAAAAAAGTCATAGATTATATTTCACACCTAGATACTCTTTTTCCCATTCTGTCCCCTAACCTGGCCTAGTCAAAATTAGTAACTTTCTTTAGGGAAAAGCTTCAGGGAAATAGAACTGGAGAGTGAGAGAGAGAATGCGAACGCATACCAAATAGTCATTTTCGGCCAATAAATCGAGCAAACACATGCTGTTTATAAAAAGATTCTTACAGATATCAGCTATACCTGGGCTATGTTGGAATTTTCATATGAAGAGCACCACAGGACAGGCATTCCTTTGCTGAAATCTGATGAGCAACTTTTTGAAACTTTAGACCATAATCAGGTAAGTCCATTAATCATCATGATAGAGAAAAAGAGCTCTAATGTTCATGGAACAGTTTTTCTTTTTAAGTAAACTATTTTTAAATTTTAAGTGCTCTGGGTTTATTTAGACTAACTGGTTTGTTTTTCTTATCCTATTCTAGGTTCAGTTGCAAACAATTTTGCAAAGTAAATATGTGGAGTATTTTATTGACCAAGTTTCCAGCTGGCAGAAGAAGTTAACGGTGACAGACTCAGTCATCTTTATTTGGATGGATGTCCAACGAACATGGTCTCATCTAGAAAGCATCTTTGTTGGTTCTAAAGATATTAAATTCCAGCTACCTGCAGATGTAAGAAGATTTGAAGGAATAAATGCTGATTTTGAGGTGAATATATTAGAATAACATGATAGGCTCTTTTGCTCTAGTATTTTTATTATAGATCTCCCCCACCTAACTTACCTCACTAATTTCCTAATATAAGTGAGTCAACAGATTTCGCTTCTCTAACACCAACCTACTCACTGTACTTTGATCTCGTCCATCTCTCTGCCAGCCCCTTGTCCATGTCCTCCCTCTGGCCTGGAACTCCCTCCCCTTTCATATACGACAGACCACTACTCTTCCCCACCCTCAAAGCCATACTAAAATCACATCTCCTTCAAGATCCCTTCTCCTATTACGACCTCTCTTACTTCTGCGTTGCCTTCGTACTTGGATTCGTACCCTTGAAGCACTTAATACTCACCCCACAGCACTTAGATACATATCTGTAATTTATTTTAATGACTGTCTCCCAGTCTAAACTGTAAGCTCCTTGTGGGCAGTGAACAGGTCTACCAAATCTCGTGTATCGTACTCTCCCAAGTGCTTAGTCCAGTGCTCTGCACAAAGGAAGCACTTAATAAATGCAATTGATTGATTCACACACTAGATCCTGGCTCAAGTCTCCTCCAATGTTCTAAACTTGAAATTTTCGACTTTCAAATGTTTGCCTCCAGTTTGCAACTGCCCCAATCCTCCCTGCCTTGGAAGTCTGCTACCGTGGCATCATCCTTGGCTTCTTCCTCTCTTTCAACTCAAATATTCTGGGTATTGCAAAGCTAAATCTTATAGGCTTTTCCTCCATATTTTCTGTATCTACTTTTCCTGCTACATCCAAAAGGCCTCTCTCCTGGGCCAGACACTTGTCAAACCCCATCTCAACTACTGTGTCAGTCTCTTCACTGGCTTCCCTGCCTCTCATTGCCTCTCCTCTCTCTTATCTGTGTTGCTCAGATCATCTTTATAAAATGTCATCCTGTGTGTCACTCCACTCAGAAATCTCTAATAGTTACCAGTTCATCTCCATACCACCCAGAACCCCCGACCGGTGCTTTTAAGCTAAGTATTCAATTCATCAATCAGTCAGTGGTATTTATTAAGCACTATACTGCACACTTGGGAGAGTCCAATACAGTAGAATTGGTAGACATGATCCCTGCCCAGAGGGATCTTACAGTCTAAAGGTGGGGCAGACATTAAAATAAAATAGAATTAGAGGAAGGGGTAGTGTATAAAGATATGTACATAAGTGGTCTGAAGTTGAGGGTCAGCTCTGTCCATTCTCTTCCCCTATGAGAAGCAGCATGGCCCTGTGGAAATAGTACAGGCCTGGGAGATAGAAGGACCTGGGTTCTAATTCCGACTCTGCAACTTATCTGCTGTGTGATCTTGGGCAAGTCTTTTCACTTCTCTGTGCCTCAGTTACCCCATCAGTAGAATGGGAATTCAGATTGTGAGCCCCATGTGGGAAAGGGACCATGTCCAATGTGACATCTTGTACCTATCCCAGCACTTAGTACAGTGCCTGGCACATAGTAAGCACTTAACAAATACCACAATTATTATTATTATAACTGTGATATCCCAGTCATGGTCTCCAATCCTCAGAAGTTCACCTTCTCATTCTGCCTCATTCAGAGAATCCTGGCTCTGACCCCTGACTCAAGCCCTTCCTCTAGTTAAAGTTCTTCCCCCTTGGACTCAGCCAGATTACAACTCTCACCCATCATCAAAATCTTTCTGAAATTCCTTGTATTTCAGAGGCTTTCACCTGTTTATTTTTTCTTCTCCCTAAGTCATAGCACTTTTGATTTCATTACTTACTGTTTCACTTTTGAACATATGTTCTACCTGCTCAATATTTGTCTATTTCCCCTGCTAGATTGTAAGCTCCTTGTAGCTGGGAGTCATTTTGTCTTCTGTTGTACTTTCCTAAGAGCTTTAGTAAAATACCCTCCAGCTAGTAGGTGTTCGCTAAATACTATTGATTGATACTTTGCATATGAATAATCCACCAGATATTAAGATGTCCACTGGAGTGAGAAAAACCTAGGCTACATAGTACAATGTCAATGGTTTCTCCAAGACCCAGGAGGCAGAAGACATGATAATGTCATGATGACAATAAGTTCACTGTGGGCAGGGAATTTATCTGTTTATTGTTGTATTACAGTCTCCCAAGCACTTAATACAGTGCTGTGCACACAGTAAGTCCTCAATAAATATGATTGACTGATTGGCTTGAATGAAGCAACAGTGAAAATACCTTCAGTTATCAGAATCATTTTGTTCGTCTAAAAAGAATCTCCCAGTGGAATGTTTGGTTTATGTAATCCTTGAAGAAAGGAAAGATGCACTTTAAATGTCCTTGTGGACCTACTCATCATTTTAATTTCTGAGCTATTCCTTTAGGGCTAGGCCCTAAAGATGCACTCAAAGCATCTGGGATTGCCATGGAATTTCTTCAGGCATAAGCAGGGTTGGAAGCTGCAGGGTGGGTTCTTGGTTTTTCAGCCTCTGTATGTGAAAGATTTTAAATGAATGCTTTCTGTCCGGCTGGCTGTAATCCCACAAAAATAGTTTATCCATACGCAGCTTGTATTCTTGATCTTCATCTCTTTGACCTGAAAATCAAAATAGAACTGTAGTACCCCTTTGAAATTTAAAATAACCACAGTTCTTTTGCCCAGGAATTAATGATTGATACGGTCAAGATAAAAAATGTTTTGAAAGCAACGTGCAGGCCCCACCTTTTTGAAAAACTTGAAGATTTGCAGCACAGGTAAAAATGGGGCTATAATTGTGGTTGTAAATTTATAAGCATGTATTTAAATGCATCTGATAATATGTAATATCTAGCTACTAATGTGTTCTTATTGGGGATGAGATGTAAAAATATATTCTTTTGCCACATAGTCACGCAACTCTAGTTCAGTTACCTTTCTGCTTATGGTAGACAGTATTTGTTAAGCATTACTATGTGTCTCATAGTCTTAATCCCCATTGTACAGATGAGGTAACTGAGGCACAGAGAAGTGAAGTGATTTGCCCAAGGTCACACAGCAGACAAGTGGCGGAGCCAGGATTAGAACCCCAGTCTTCTGATTCCCAAGACCCGGGCTCTTACCATGAGGCCGTGCTGCTTTCTGTGTACAGGGAATGTGTCTGTTATATTGTTATTTTGCACCCTCCCCAGTGTCAGTACAGTGATCTGCCCACAGTAAATTGTCAATAAATACAATTGACTAATTGCCTGAATAAGATAAAACTAGAATGTCTTAGGAAAAAGAGAGTTATTCTAGTTAGTCAATGATGAATGTGTTCATTATTTTCTAGGCCAGCATGAGGCCTTAGACTTTGAATTTGCTATTTAGTTTAAGCAGCATGACTTAGTGGAAAGAACATGGGCTTGGGAGTCAGAGGACGTAGGTTCTAATCCACCACTCGTCTGCTGTGTGACCTTCAACAAGCCACTTAGCTTTTCTGTACAGTTACCTCATCTGTAAAATGAGAATTAAGACTGTGAGCCCCTTGTGGGACAGCCTGATTACCTTATATTTACCCCAGGGTTTAGAACAGTGCTTGGCACACAGTAAGTGTTTAACAAATACCATCATCATCAACTATTCTATAACAGGTTTATTTGAACCATATAAGACATTTATTTGTCCTTAGCTATCATTTCCTATGAGTCCTCCTGTCCTGTGTCTGGGTACTGTGCAAAATGATTTCTACTCATAATTCCAGGGTTCAGTATCAGGTTATCTGGATAAAATTCCAGCAGAGACTAAACAATAGAGAAAGATGGATTTTTAAGTGCCAAAGTTCCATTTTAATGCAGTCACTTCAAGTAATAGAAGGGGATAGAAGAGAATTAGAGCCAAACAGCTGATCGGGAAGGAGTTGAATACTAATTTAATAAGTACACCCAGTTCTTCTGTAGCACAAGGTTGCATTCTTACAGAACCCTGGATCAAGGAAATCTATTTCTATGGTTGACGCCAGAGCATCCACACAATAACTTATACAGGAAAATGTTTCCTATTTCTAGTGCCACTTTCTAACCAAAAGGCAGAGTGAAAACCCATGTTATAGCAGACTTGATTAATAATGCTGATAATGACAGCACTTACTAAGTGCTTCTTTTGTGACAAGAATTGTAATAAGCACCAATAGTGGATACAAAATAATCAGATCAGACATAGCCCACATGATGCTCACTGCCCAAGAATAATTTGTAATCAATCCTATTTATTGAGCGCTTGCTGTGTGCAGAGCTCTATACTAAGTGCTTAAGAGAGTAAAATATAACAGTTGGTAGACTTTTTGGTAGAAATGTTCCCTGCTCACAACAAGCTTACAGACTAGAGGGAGCAACAGACATTAATGTAAATAAATTAAATTATGGATATGTACCTAAGTGTAATGGGGCTATGGGATGGGTGAGTAATGGATGCAAATCCATGGGCAAAGGTGATGCAGAACGGAGTGGGAGGAGAGGAAATGAGGGTTAATTGGGGAAGACCCTTTGGAGGAGATGTGTTTTTCATAAGGCTTTGAAAAGCGGCTTTGCCTAGTGGTTAGAGCCCCACGGAGGACATGGACTACTTCAAACCTGAGTAACTTGTACCTACCCCAGCGCTTAGTACAATGCCTGGCACAGAGTAAGCACTTTACAAATACCATTACAAAAAAAAGGTGGGGAGAGTGAACATTTTTCACACATGAAGAAGGAGGGAGTTCTAGGCCAGCGGTGGGGTGGGGAAGCGTTGCCAGAGAGATAGATGAGAGTGGGGCACAGTGAGTAGGTTGGTGTAAGAGGAGCAAAATATGTGAGCCGGGTTGAAGTAGGAAATCAGTGAGGTAGATAAGGGAGTAAGGCCGTTGTGGGCAGGGAATGTGTCTGCTTATTGTTGTATTATACTCTCCCAAGCGCTTAGTACTGTGCTGACACCGTAAGTGCTCAATAAATAGAATGAATAACAAGGGGGTAAACTGATAGTGCTGTAAAGCCTAATGCCTAAAGTGATCTGGCCTGCTAACATTCGGTATTGTACTCTCCCAAGGGCCTAGTACAGAGCTAATAATAATAATAATAATAATGTTGGTATTTGTTAAGCGCTTACTATGTGCAGAGCACTGTTCTAAGCGCTGGGGTAGACACAGGGGAATCAGGTTGTCCCACGTGGGGCTCACAGTCTTCATCCCCATTTTACAGATGAGGGAACTGAGGCACAGAGAAGTTAAGTGACTTGCCCACAGTCACACAGCCGACAAGCAGCTCTGCACACTCTAAGCGCTCAATAAATATGATTGAATGAATTCTGGCTGATCCTTGTCAGTTGCAGCCCAGAGGTGGCCAGACACATCCCCTGTGGTTCTGAGACCTCAGAGAGATTTCTCTTGACAATTCCCATGTCCCTAAGTGGTCTGCAGACTTTAAGCTCCCTTTTTTATGATATGTAAGCACTTACTATGTTTCAGGCACTGTACTAAAATGTGGGGTACATAAAAGATAATCAGGTTGAACACAGTCCCTGTCCCATATGGGGCTCACAGGGAAGCAGCATGGCATAGTGGATAGAGCACAGGCTTAGGAGTCAGAAGGTCTGACTTTGCTTTACTGTCTGTCTCCTCCATTTAGACTGTGGGCCCGTTATTGGGCAGGGATTGTCTCTATCTGTTGCTGAATTGTACATTCCATGCACTTAGTACAGTGCTCTGCACCTAGTAAGTGCTCAATAAATACTATTGAATGAATGAATGAAGGTCATGGATTTGAATCCCTGACTCTGCCACTTGTCTGCTGTGTGATCTTGTGCAAGTCACTTTGCTTCTCAGTTAGTTCTCAGTGGCTCAGTTAGCTCATCTGTAAAATGGGGATTGAGACTGAGAGCCCCCCATGGGACAGGGACTGTGTCCAAATTGATTTGCTTGTATCCCCCCCAGTGTTTAGTACAATGCCTGGCACATAGTAAGCGCTTAACAAATACCATCATTATTAATCCCCATTTTGCAGATGAGGGAACTGAGGCACAGAGAAGTTAAGGGACTTGCCCAAGGTCATAGAGCAGACAAGTGACAGAGTCAGGATTAGAACCCAGGTCCTGACTCCCAGCTCCCTGTTCCGTTTACTAGGTCCATACTCATTGTGGGCAGGGAACTCCTCTACCAACTCTGTTGTATTTGTACTCTCCCAAACACTAGGTGCAGTGTTCTGCACACAGTAAGTGCTCAAATACCATTGTTTGATTGGAAGCTGCTTATGTTTTAGAGTACATTTACAAGGCAATCGACTCTGTGCTTCACCCATGCCATGTCCTTTATTTCTCCGGCTAGCCAACCTGTACAATTGTAAGCTCCTTGAGGGCAAGGATCGTGTCTATTACAATCCTTTGTCCTCTCCCAAGCCGAGAGTACAGTCTCTACACTGAGTAAGCATTGAGTAAATCCTATTGTTTGATTACAGTGCTCTGCCCTCAGTAGTTTGATTCCCCCTGCGGCCTTGGAATACAATTCTCAGCATGAAGTCTTTCAATTATCTTCGGGTGTCTCACTAAAAAACAAGATATGGGGTGAGCTTCATGGAACGTAAAGTAATGGCTTGCTTGCACTTAACAGTCTGTCGGTAGTATTTATGGAGCACCTAATGTGCAGAGCACCATAAAAACCTGTGAGAGTTCAGTAGAGTTAGAATGATAATGATGGTATTTATTAAGCTTTTACTGTGTGCCAAGCACTGTTTTAAGTGCTGGGAAAGATACAAGATTATCAGGTTGTCCCAGGTGGGACTGACAGTCTTAATCCCCATTTTACAGGTGAGGTAACTGAGGCTCAGAGAAGTTAAGTGACTTGCCCAAAGTCACACAGCTGATGAGTGGCGGAGCTGGGATTGGAACCCTTGACCTCTGATTCCCAAGCCCGTGCTCTTTCCACTAAGCCACGGTACTTCTCTAGAAGGCCCAGCCCCTACCCTCAAAGAGTTTACAGTCATCTGTCTCACTCTACAAAATCCTAGCATGAATGCGAAAATGCCCTAACCAATATTACTCACGTAGTCCCTGTTGGGGATGATGGTAAAAGTAAGAGCGAAAGAAGATCCTTCAGGAACAGCTCCCTGTGGGCAGGGAATGTTTCTACCAACTCTGTTTTACTCTACTCTCCCAGGTGCTTAATAGAGTGCTCTGCATACAGTAAGCACTGCAATAACTTCCATTGATTGATTGAACATCAAGAATGCCATTGATTTTTATGCAAAATTGGTGAAATGTGTTTTAAATATTTCTACATTACACAGGGTCTGTTAATAGGACTTTTTTGTTGTTCTTGTAGGTTGTCCCTTTGTGAAAAAGCTCTTGCTGAATACCTAGAAAGCAAGCGCTTAGCTTTTGCTCGGTTCTATTTCATCTCTTCTGCCGATCTGCTTGATATACTCTCTAAAGGATCCCAGCCCAGGCAGGTAATGTTACTTGCAAATTCTCAAGTATAATATATGGTCATAGATAAGGAAATTCATTCTCTAAGTGCGTGTCTTCCGTATTAATTTCCTCCTCTTTTCTCTTCCTCCCCCACCCCCTCACCTTGAAGTACTAGGCCTTTGCGATCAGAGATAGTGTCTCAGTGAGTTTCCATGGAGTCTCCCTTATCCATAGTACAGTACCACTTGGCGTGATGTAACCTTTCAGCAATTGTATGTGGTGATTTGGTGCTGTGGCTAATTTAGAACAGCAAGGGTATAGTCCTGCAGTCTCAAAAGTCAACTTTTGAGTTGTTATTCTAATGATGACTCTTCAAAAAACAGAAATTACACTTAGTAAAGTGAACTAAAATTTTACCCAAGAAGTTTTTTCTTTTTCTACAAAGAGAGTCTGATTTATCAGTAAGGTTGGATCTACATCAGAAAGTAGAGCAGGAATGTTGCAACATATACCCTCTTGTAGAGTGGTACCTAGAGCACCCCCTCTAAAAAAAAAAAAATATGTCTTTGGGGGAACTGGGTTTGCATTTTAAAATCTAACTTGTTAGATCTGCCAGGAATGGGCCCATGAAAAGCTACCACTGTATTATTTAAGCACTTATCCATCATTTCATTCTTTTTTTCATTCTATCTGTAATCATTTTGTGCATGTCTCCCCACTTAGATTATGAACTCCTTCAGGGCAGGGTTCACATCTTCCCACTGTATTTTATTCTACCAAATGCTTAGTGTAGTGCTCAATAAATACTCTTGATTGATTCAATCAGGGTGCAATTCCATTAGAAAGAGGTGAATGGTTTTCCAGCTATCAGTACTATTTACTGAGCACTTATTGTGTCCAGAGCACTGTACTAAGCACTTGAGAGTACAGTATAGCAAAGTTGGTAGACACATTCCCTGACCACAGCGAAATTACCATTTAGAGGGAACCAATGACAAAACATCCCAATCAGGGAGTAGGAGGGAAGGGAAACCACATAATCTGGATAGTTGCCAGGATATCTGTAACTTCAGAACTGTAGATTTTACAACAAATCAATGGCCACAATAACTTGAATTTGAAAGAGCCATAGGTGAATTGTGAATCCTTGACTCTGTAGTCTTCCTTTAGAAGTTCCAAAAGGAAATTGTGTGTGTGTACCTCTGGATCCAGTCAACATAGCTAATGATTCCGCTGATGTTTTGAACAATTTTCCAGGAGAAGGGCACTAAATTACAAGGCCTGACTGACAAAAGGGAGCGCTACAGTCTGTTCTTAATTTTTAGCTCTGTAGATATCACAACTCTCCCTATAAGCAGCATGGTCTAGTGAATAGAGCACAAGCCGGGTAGTCAGAAGGACCCGGCTACTAATCCTGGCTCTTCCACTTGCCTGGTGTGTGACCTTGGGCATGTCACTTTGCTTCTCTGGGGCTCAGTTATCTCATCTGTAAAATGGGGAATGAGACTTTGAGCCCCACATGGGACAGGGACTGTGTCCAACCTGATTTGCTTGTATCCGCCCCAGTGCTTACTATAGTGCTTGATTCATAGTAAGTGCTTAACAAATGCCACAAGTATTATTATTGTTATTTTTATTGTGACTCAACACTCAGCCTCCAGTTCTCTGCCCTTGCTTGAGGGCCCCCAGACAGCCCAGGGCCTGAGTTCTAGGAACCGCTTCCTTTTTGAGTGGGTAGGAGGGTGAGGTGGTGTAACCGGTGGGTGATGGCAGTCATGTGGAACAGCCGGGGAAACTATTGGTCAGGGTGCCAATGACCTGAAAGCTGGCCCATGTATGGGATGGGGACATACATATACAGAAATAGGCAAATATGTCTGTCCATATGTCTGCTTGTTGGTTTCATTAATAATAATGACGATTGTGATATTTATTAAGCACGTATTTGCACCAAGCACTGTTCATTCATTCAATTGTATTTATTGAGCTCTTACTGTGTGCAGAGCACTGTACTAAGCGTTTGGAAATCACACTGTTCTGGGTAGTTACAAGGTAATCAGATCTTACACAGCCCCTGTCCCACATGGCTGACAGGGAAGGAGAATAAAACAAGTGCCTAGTATGTGCAGAGTACCGTACTAAGAACTTAGGGGAGAATAATGGAATTAGTAAATGTGATCCCTGCTCTCAAGGACCTTACAATCTAGCAGGGGAGACAGAAAGGGAAGAATAAAGATATGTGTAAGTGGCTTGGGAGGGCTGTGATTTCCTAAATGCTTAGGTGGTGTAGATGTGCTGAAGTAGCAGTTCTGGAGTAATAATAATAATAATAATAACAATAATGGTATTTGTTAAGTGCTTACTACGTGCCAAGCACTGTTCTAAGCACTGGGGTAGATACAAAGTAATCAGGCTGTCCCATGTGGGGCTCTCAGTCTTAATCTTCATTTTACAGATGAGGGAACCGAGGCACAGCGAAGTTAAGTGATTTGCCCAAGGTCACACAGCAGACAAGTGGTGGAGCCAGGATTAGAACTCATGACCACTGACTCCCAAGCCCATGCTCTTTCCACTAAGCCACGCTTAGGATGGGGTGATGAGAAATGAATTCACCCACTGTCACTCCCTCCCTATCTGCCTTCTTCTCTCTCCCCGTGCCTCACTCCTTCCTTCCTTCTCTTCCTCACTTCTTTCTTTCCTCCCTCTCTCCTTCCCTCTTTCCCAACCTTCCTTCCTTCTTGTCTCCCTTCCTCCCAACTTGTCTGACTTTCTCCTTCCCTCCCTCCTTCTCTCCCTCTATCTTATAAGGTTACTGGGAGAAGTGAGGATGATGGAGAGGGATAATCAATAAAAGAGTAGGCTCAGCATGCTAGAGAAAAGAACCTTTGAAGGTGTGGTAGGTCACACCCAGGAAACCATGGCCTGTGACAGGAAATATTGGTCATGATACAAACATTCCTGGGGCAGGAATGATCCAGCTGAGTGAAACATGGCTGCCGGTCATATTTAGCTTGGAGGAAGTTGGTGCTGAATAGGTTTTGATTGGATTAGCAAACTGCTTCTAGAGCAGCAGCAGCCTGAATCAAGGCATCTCTTGTCCAAATATTCAGTTGGGATCCCTAGCATCATTGATCACCTGATGGTCCTTGATAGTCATAATGGTATATGTCAGGCACTGCATTAAGTGCTGAGGTAGATACAGGATGATTGGAGACAGTCCCCATTCCACCTCCATCTCACAGTCCAAGAGTATTTATTAAGTGCTTACTGGGTTCCGAGCCCTGGACTAAGCCCTAGGAGAGAATTGTACTTTCTAAGAGCTTAGTACAGCACTCTGCACACAATAAACACTCAATAAATATGATTGAATGAGTGAATACAGAGAAGCAGTGTGGCTCAGCGGAAAGAGCACGGGCTTGGGAGTCAGAGGTCATGGGTTTGAATCCCGGCTCTGCCACTTGTCAGCTGTGTGACTGTGGGCAAGTCACTTAACTTCTCTGTGCCTCAGTTACCTCATCTGTAAAATGGGGATTAAGACTGTGACCCTCATGTGGGACAACCTGATTACCTTGTATCTACCCCAGCCCTTAGAACAGTGCTCTGCACATAGTGAACGCTTAACAAATACCAACATTATTATTATTATTACACAGTTGAGAATTAGAGAGAGAGAACAGGCCTGTGTTTAATCCCCATTTTACATATGAAAGCGAGGCCCAGAGAAAGCAAGTGAGCCATCCAAGACCAAAAAACAGAAAAGAAGCAGATCCAGAACCAGAACCCACATCCTCTGTCTCCAGTCCTATGCTCTTTCCACTAGGCAACACTGCTTCTACTGACTGAATATGATAAAAAATCAGATCTCAAGCTCACCGTATGGAATAGAGTGATACACCGCATTTGAAACACAGTGGTGTTTACCCCTAACCGAATAGCTTGTCATGATATTAGAAATATTTTTATAACTCTCACTTCTTCCCAAAGCAGTAATTTTGCTAGGATGTGTGATGGTTAAAGACTCATTTATAAACTGCAATTTTTCAACCGACTGTTATATGGCCACTCTGCAGAATATTATCGTAAAATCTCACCGACTACCTCTACCATTACAATTGTCATCCTGGGAGATATATTTCTTTGTGAATAAATGACCATTGGGTAATGCGGATGAGGGGTGGGTTTGCGTGGTGCTTCAAGCTGGGATCGATAACCTCCTATTTTATCTGAGTATATAGAAAGTGAGATTTTCCGATTCATCCATTTAAAACTCACTCAAAACTTCACATGGCTTCCCACTGAGATTTTCTTCCAAACAAACTACATAGTCTAACAAAAATGCCAAGGGTTGAAAGCTTCAAAGACCAAATTAACTCCAAAGGAGTGTCCCTCTCAGGATTGATGTTGGCTGGAAAGTACAGAAAAGTTAGTCAGCTGCTGCAGTTGCTCCCAGATATATAAAGAATCGTAGCTCTTGGAGCTATTGTCTCCTCACCTTTCGAAGACACTTGATCCCTCCATTTAACTGAAAAGAAGAATCTGTCCCTCAACCAGGTCATCTTAACTCTCGGCTTCAGAGATCTCTCCCAGGCTGTAATTGGCTGGGAGGGCTCAGCAGGGGAGGGGCTAAAGAAAGAGCTGCAGCAAAAATCGGGGACGGGGAAGAAGACTGCACCCAATTGGTACCTTGTAAATGCTATTGATGATGAATGGAGAAGGGGAAGAGGAAGCTGGCAACATCTGGAAAAGATGGTGGTCATTTGGGTATAAACCAGACAGTCCAGTTTTCAGCTGGTCTGCCCCAGACCAGTAGCAATATGGCACCATGGCCCTTTATGTCCAGGATTAATAATAATAATAATAATAATGTTGGTATTTGTTAAGCACTTACTATGTGCAGAGCACTATTCCAAGCGCTGGGGTAGATACAGGGTAATCAGGTTGTCCCACAAGAGGCTCACAGTTAATCCCCATTTTACAGATGAGGTAACTGAGGCACAGAGAAGTTAAGTGACTTGCCCACAGTCACACAGCTGACCAGTGGCAGAGCCAAGAGTCAAACTCATGACCTCTGACTCCAAAGTCCAGGCTCTTTCCACTGAGCCACGCTGTTTCCCATTCTTATTTTAATTGTCAAGTTTCCCTCTTCCTCAGCTTCTAGAGAAGCAGCTAGGCCTAGTGGAAAGAGCACAGGTGTGGGAGTGAAAAGGACAGGGGTTCTAATCCCAACCCTGCTACTTGTCTGCTGTGTGATCTTGGGCAAGTCACTTCACTTTTCTGTGCTTCAGTTTCCTCATCTGTGAGATGGGGATTAAGACTGTGAGTCCCATGTGGGACAGGAACTGTGTCCAACCCAATTTTCTTGTACCCCAACTCCACCCAACACTTAGTACAGAGATTGGAACATAATAAGCACTTAACTAATACCACCATTATTATTATTACCAGCTCCTGGACGTGGGAGGGGAACACAGTGGCTTTGGGGGAATGGAAGTTTCCAGGAATCCTTCCAGGTTCTGCGGCTCTCCCTAAAGAACATTTTAATGTGTCCTGCTGCTGCCTTTGTGTTTCATGACCAATGAAAATCACATCTCTAGCTTCAGTGTTTGCAAAATGGTGTCCAATATTCTTTAGTGCATTTGGCGCCTTCCTGAAAGAATGGCAATGTTATTGCTGGGAAAAAGCACTGGCTGTAAACGGGCGGGGGCAGGCAATGTTACAGCAATAGCAGCATGGACAGGAAGAGTGGTGTGGCTGTCAGAAGCATGAACAGGAAGAGGGGCAGGAGTGATGAGAGCACAGACAGGAAAAGTGGCAGGAGTGACCGGCATGGGCAGGGAGTGACAGGAGTGACCGGCATGGGCAGGGAGTGGCAGGAGTGACAAGATCATGGACAGAAAGAATAGTGAGAGTGACAGGATCCCAGACAGGAAGAGTGGAGGGAGTGATGGGAGCACGTACAGGAAGAGTGCCTTATCTCCTCCAGGAAACCTTCTCCGACTGAGCCCTCCTCTCCTCTTCTCCCACACCCTTCTGTGCCGCTCATACTTGCTCCTTCATTCATCCTCTCTCCCTTCCACATGGCACATATGTATATATCTGTAATTTATTTATCTATTTACTTATATTAATGTCTGTCTCCCCTTCTAGACTGTGAGCTTGTTGTGGTCAGGGAATGTGTTTGATGTTTTATTGTACTCAACCAAGCGTGTAGTAGAGTGCTTTGCACACAGTAAGCGCTCAAGACATACAATTAACAATAATAATAAGAGTGGAGAGAGTGACGGGAGCACAGACAGGAAGAGTGGAGGGAATGATGGGATCATGGACAGGAAGAATGGAGAGAGTGACATGAGAATGGACAGGAAGAGTGGAGGGAGTGATGGGAGAATGGACAGGAAGAGTGGAGGGAGTGATGGGAGAATGGACAGAAAGAGTGGAGGGAGTGATGGGAGAATGGACAGGGCAAGTAGAGAGCGTGGTAGGTGAACTGTTAGGAAGACTGATGGGGAGCACAGATAGGATGAGTGGCAGAAGTGACAGGAATACTGATAGGGCAGAGTGATGGGGGTGACAGGATCATGGACAGGAGGAATGGCGAGAGTGACAGGAGCACAGATAGGAAGGGTAGAGGGATTGACAGGAGCACTAGCAAAGTGGCAGGAATGACAGGAGCCCTGACCAGAAGAGTACTGGGGATGACAGGAACAAGTTGAGGAAGAGTGGTGGGAGTGACAGGTGCACTGACAGAAAGAGTGGCAGGCTTAGGGGACAGGACAGGAGCCAGGACAGGGACCCCAGAGCATGAACTGGGAATTGCTTCTACTTCATTCTAATATTCCTAAAAAATTCAGAATGTTGGAACAGCATACTGAAGCTATCCTTCTTGCAACAGATCTCTTGGATATTGAATATTTGGAAATCACCTTTAACTTAGTATAAGAAGTAATTTTACATACTTTAGCATGTATTCTTCATTGCAGGGTAACAGTAATTCACAACAGCGAGTAGCTGTTTTAGTTAAATAAAAATACAATTGACTATTTTTCCCCTGGTGACTTTTATTCAGTCTCAGAGAGTTTAGATTTCTCTCTGCTGTCAGCTTTTTATAATGCCAAATATTGTACTTAAGGGTTTTTGAAAAGCTCAAAGGAATACAGTATTACATTTTATGGACAATAAATTGACTATCAAATAATTTATTGGGCAGCTATGCTCCTATCTAAGCACACAGTTGGAGGGATGGAAATTGCCTAGAGGATGTGCTAAAGTTTTTTCTTAATTGTAATTTAACTTCTTTTAGGGCTTGCAGGCAGAGGTATGAAGTAAGTTTTCATTTAATAGACAAAGCAAATTCCAGTAAGCACCTCTAAGGAAATGGATGCAGACACTTGTTGGGTCAGGGCAGAAAAAGGGTAATAAAGGCCAAGGGGAGAAAGCTGGTGTTAGAAGGAAAGGGAGCTGCAAGGAAAAGCCCCCAGACTTTCTATGGCTTGGTAGGGGGGCTGTGGAGAAACGCCAGTAGAACCAGGCTTCCAGTGGCCTAGTGGTCATTCTGCATCTCCTCCCCCAAACTTCCCTGGGCAGGCTCCTTCCCACAACCATTTGTTATAGTATTTGTTAAGCACTTACGGTGTGCCAGGCACTGCTCTAAACACAGAGGCATATTCAAGGTAATCAGGTTGGACACAGTCCTTGTCCCACGTGGGGCTCACAATCTTAATCCCCATTTTATAGATGAGTTAACTGAGACAGAGAGAACTGAAATGACTTGTGCAACGTCACAAAGCAGACAAGTGGCAGAGCTGGGATTAAAATCTGGGTCCTTCTGACTCCCAGGCTCTTGCTCCATCCAGTACACCACACTGCTTCCTCTGGCTCTTTGGTCACTTGCTGCGAGCCGGGCGCTGTACTAAGTGCATCTGCCTTTCCTTTAGCATATCTGCCACCCTGCTCTAACCCCCTCAGTATCTTAATGTTCTTATGGTTTTTGGCCATCCCTTTCTCCTGTGTGCCCATTGCCAGCCTCCCTTTTTAGGTCAAGTCTCCCACAGACCAGGAACTGAGTCTTATTTATCCCTTAGTCTTCTCTAGTGCTATGGACAGTGTTTTCCAGGTTGTGAGCACTCAATAGTACTGAATGAATGAGTGATGGTTCTCCAACCACCACAGGGAAAGAGGTGGTTAAATAAGTAACGTGGCCTAGAGGAAAAGAGCGTGAGCCTGGGAGTCAGGGGATCTCGGTTCTAATTCTGGCTTCTCCATTTCTCTGCTGTGTGACCTTGGGTGAGTCATTTAATTTCTCTGTGCCTCAGCTTCCTCATCTGTAAAATGGTTATTCAATACGTATTTTCCCTTTCCTTTAGACTGTGACCCCACATGGGAGAGCAACTGGCTCCAATCTTATTATCTTGTATGTACCCCAGTGCCCAATACAGTGCTTGGCACATGCTAAGCACTTACCAAATACTAAGGGTATTGTTATTAGGTATGCAGGAACTTCTGCCTCTCTATTACAGCCTTCCAAAATTCCTCATGGTCTTCTTGGTTGTACATGTTGTTAGAGGTAGCCCCTACCGTGCCGTAGGAAACCAGAGACAAACCACAGTGAGAAATGTCCTCATCCTGTCTGTTTACTTGGTTCCAGGTGACTTGTCATCTTGCCAAACTCTTTGACAGTGTGGCAGATCTTCAGTTTGAAGACTACCAGCAAATGCTCACAAACACAGCAACTGGGATGTTCAGCAAGGAGAAGGAATCTGTCCCATTTCATGCGGCCTGTGACTGCGTGGGCCAGGTAAGGGAGGAAGACTACTGGTTTCCTTCTCCACTAAATGGCTTCCCCACTTTGGAAGGTTCAGATGAAAACATGTGTTTCTATTCTCACCAGAGTTCTTCCACAACAGCCCTGTGGCTTCTCCTGGGAATGTTCTATTGCGATGTTGGAACTTCCTGGGTCTCCTTGCCACTCGCACCCACTGGCAGCTGGACTTAATGGGAGTATTTCATTCATTTATTCAATTCATTCAATCATATTGAGTGCTTACTGTGTGCAGAGCAGTGTATTAAGCACTTGGAAAGTACAGTTCGGCAACAGATAGAAATAATCCCTACCCAGCAACGGGCTCACAGTCTAGAAGAGGGGGAGACAGACAACAAAACAAAACAAGTAGGCAGACATAGCATCAAAATAAATAAATAGAATTATAGATATATACATGTCATTAATAAAATAAATAGAATAATAAATATGTACATATATACACAAGTGCTATGGGGGAAGGAGGGGGGGGTAGAGCAGAGGGAGGGAGTAAGGGCAATGGAGAGAGGAGGAGGAGCAGAGGAAAAGTGGGGCTCAGTCTGGGAAGGCCACCTGGAGAAGGTGAGCTTTCAGTAGGGCTTTGCAGGGGGTAAGTGAGCTAGTTTGGCAGATGTGAGGAGGAAGGGCATTCCAGGCCAGAGTAGGACGTGGACCAGGGGTCGACAGTGGGATAGCCAGGAACGAGGCACAGAGGAGGTTAGCGGCAGAGGAGCGGAGTGGGCAGGCTGGGCTGTAGAAGGAGAGAAGGAAGCTGAGGTAGGAGGGGGCAAAGTGATCTAGAGCTTTGAAGCCAATAGGGAGGAGTTTTTGCTTCACACGAAGGTTGATAGGCAACCACTGGAGACTTTTGAGGAGGAGGGTGACATGCCCAGAGCGTTTCTTTAGAAAGATAATCCGGCAGCAGAGTGAAGTGTAGACTGAAGTTGGAAGGGACAGGAGGTTGGGAGATCAGAAAGGGTGCTGATGCAGTAATCCCATCAGGATATGATAAGTGATTGTACTAACAAGTTAGGGGTTTGGGTGGTGAGGAAAGGGCGGATCTTGGCGATGTAGATTAGTAGATGTCTGAACCTGATTATCGTGTGTTTTCCCCGCATTTAAAACAGTAATAAGTTGTAATTAGTAGTAAATACCACCACTGTTATTATTAGTGGAAATCAGTAAAAGTTTTAAATGATGCATATGAAAGGAAACGTTTTGGCATAGATTTTGTCCAAGGATCTTCAAACGGATGTCCAGATTTTTCTTCTGTTGCATTGAGGGGAGTTGTCTAGTCAAAGCCTCCATTTCGGCTATCGGTAGGTGGGCTGCAATGGTAGAAGTAAGCAGAAAAGGCTCTGCTTTAAGGGAAAAGGCCCAGGGCCAGTAGTCCAGTGATGAGTTGCTTGGTGTTACACTGTGTGCTGGCATAATGCATGTGATGTCACACGTATTCTAGTTTCACCACTAGAGGGGTGGGGCCTACCTTTCAATCATTCATTAAATTGTATTTATTGAGTGCTACATGTGTGCAGAACACCATACTAAGCGCCTGGGAAAGTACAATACAGCAATAAAAAGACACATTCCCTGTCCACAATGAGCTTGGAGGGCTGGGGGGATCTTATCTTTTAACACAACCTCAAGAGTCATATGAATGATCAATGTGGAGGAAAAGAGTGCTTATGTAACAGTACTGTGTAGTTTGAAGACATTTGCCTTAGTTTGTTGGTCGTGGAGAAAGTTATACTGGAGCCAGGGGCTGGAGAGGAGAAAGGTTAGGTGAAAGTTTCCTAATTCCTAGCCAGTCCCTTTCGTGCTGTCAAATATGAAATATGAAAAAGAAACCCTCACCTCCGCTTAAAAACGTAGTTGTTCGGTTGGGTTCTGCACTAAATTCCTTCCCAACTCTCATACTCTGTGCTGGAGATGAGAAAATGGTGGCTTATATCAAATGCTTTAGAAAAATGTCATCTTTGTCAGCTGTTATTTGATGTGCTCTTCTACCATGCAAGTCTCCAGTTGGTAACCAGCTTTTTCCAAAAGACCTGAATATTAGATTTTGGAATCATGAATTTAGAATCCATCTCCCTCCCCACCTCTGCCTCAAGGGTATTTAGTTAAAGCCAGCCAAATAATGGAAGCAAATGGAGATGTACTTTGATCAAAACTTCATATTTTGATCTCTTGGGTCTTTTTAGAATAATGTTACAGCGATTAGAGGAGTCACCATCAACAATCTTGATAAAAGTAGGTAGCTGTCTGCTTCTCTGCCAGCATCTGCCGGCGTGCTGGCCCTCTGCCCAGAATGATTGAGGACAAGTTGATAGATATGGTTGTTGTCAGTAAGGTCCTCCGAACTTGAAAATTTGGTTAATGTGATCATTTATTCTAACTCCTTAGTGTTGGATTGTAGAAATCCTTTATGTGTGTACCTCTAATCGCCTCGCTCTTTGGTAAGGGTGCAAATTGGAGGGTTTTTTAATCTAGAGATTTAAGTGAGCCAGTGCCAAGGCTTTCTCCCACATTCACCCTTTCCTCTCCTCAGGAGAAACGAGCAGGGTAGAGATGGGGTGGGAAGCAGTGTGGCTCAGCGTGGAAGCAGCGTGGCTCAGTGGAAAGAGCCTGGGCTTCGGAGTCAGAGGTCATGGGTTCGACTGCCGACTCTGCCACTTGTCAGCTGCGTGACTGTGGGCAAGTCACTTAACTTCTCTGTGCCTCAGTTACCTCATCTGTAAAATGGGGATTAACTGTGAGCCTCACGTGGGACAACCTGATTACCCTGTATCTCCCCCAGCGTTTAGAACAGTGCTGTGCACATAGTAAGCACTTTAACAAATACCAACATTATTATTATTATTATTATTATTATAAATACCTACAGACTGCAAATGGCAAGGGTTTTGTGAAGCAAATGGAGGTAGAAAAAGTGATTGATCAGCAGGCATTCTGGTGAGGTGGTGGTATTAATAATAATGATAATAATAAATTGTGGTATTTAGGTGCTTAGTGTGTGCCAGGCAATTTGCTAAATCCTAAGGTAAATCAATTAGGTGAGATCCAGTCCCCTTCCCTCATGGGGCTCTCAATCTAATCAGTAGGAAAAACAAATATTGCATCCCCATTGTTCAGATAAAAAAATACTGAGGCCAGAGAAGTTAAGGGAAGGGGTGGAAAGGGATAAATGCCAGAAGCCATAAATGGCAAGGCGCTTGTGAAGCAAATGGCGGTAAGAAAAGTGATTGGTCAGCAGGCATTCTGGTGTGGTAATAATGATGATAATGATAATTGTGGTATTTAAGTGCTTACTATGTGCAAGGCAATTTGCCGAATCCTAAGGTAAATCAATCAGGTGAGACCCAGTCCTTGTCCCTCGTGGGGCTCACAGTCTTATTAGGAGGGAAAACAGGTTATTGTATTCCCACTGTTCAGATAAAGAAACTGAGGCTCAGAGAATTTCAGTGACTTGCCCAAGGTCACACAACAGCTAAGTGGTGGAGCAGGGAGTAGAACTAAGGTCTCGTGACTCCCCGTCTATGCTCTTTCCCCAATAATAATAATAATGTTGGTATTTGTTAAGTGCTTACTATGTGCAGAGCATTCATTCATTCATTCAGTAGTATTTATTGAGTGCTTATTATGTGCAGAGCACTGTACTAAGCGCTTGGAATGAACAAGTCGGCAACAGATAGACAGTCCCTGCCATTTGATGGGCTTGCACTGTTCTAAGCGCTGGGGTAGATACAGGGTAATCAGGTTGTCCCACATGAGGCTCACAGTCTTAATCCCCATTTTCCAGATGAGGTAACTGAGGCACAGAGAAGTTAAGGGACTTGCCCACAGTCACACAGCTGACAAGTGGCAGAGCGGGGATTCGAACCCATGACCTCTGACTCCCAAGCTCGGGCTCTTCCCACTGAGCCACACTGCAGTGCCCAATGGCATGTTGAGGTGACAGCCTTCTCTATGAATCCTGGAGAAATGTTTTATTCAGAAAGCCTAAAGCTGCTCCCAGACATGGTATGTTTCTTTTGACATGGGAAGACTACTGATTCTTCAGTTCTGTCCACCTGGGAAGTTAAAGCAGCAGCCTATGGCTTCATCTGAGAAGCAGCCTGGCCTAATGGCATGGGCTTGGGAGTCAGACGTCCCCACTCGTCTGCTGTGTGACTGTCGGCAACTCATTTAACTTCTCTATGCCTCAGTTACCTCGTGTAAAATGGGGATTGAGACTGTGAACCCTAGATGGGACAGGAACTGTGTCCAACCTCATTACCCCAACGCTTAGAACAGTGCTTGGTACGTAGTAAGCACTTAACAAATACCATAATTAATATTATTATTATTTTCTGACTTTTCTCCCATTCTGAAGCCGGTAGAAGAGGAAGGGGAGGAGCAGAGAAGTGGAACGACTGCCCTGGGCCCTAAGAAGCCCCTCTCCTCCCACCAGGTGGGATCCTTGCTTGTTGCCAAAGGAACGGGGCAGAAGCAGCAGCATAGCCTTGTGAAAAGGGCATGGGCCTGGGAATCAGAAGGACCCGGATTCTAATCTCGGCTTTGCCATGTGTCTGCTGTGTGACCTTGGGCAAGTCACTTCACTTCTCTGTGCCTCAGTTGCATCAGTCATAAAATGGGGATTAAGACTGTGAGCCCCACTGGACACATGGACTGTGTCCAACCTGATTACTTCATATCTAGGCCAGGGCTTAGAACAGTGCCTGGAACATAGTAAGTGCTTAACAAATAACTTAGAAAAAAGTTTACCAACTCTGTCGTATTGTACCTTCCCAAGTGCTTAGTCCAATGTTCTGCCTGCAGTAAGGGCCCAATAAATACATTTAACTGGGGAGATTAGAAGCGATTTGAGAAGAAACTTGTATCCTTTATCCCGTCCCTCCTCTGAGGCCCCTGTGCCTTCCTGGGAATGATAGTCATCCAGCCTGGGCTCACAAAGGAAACCTCCTATTCCTTGGTGAGGCTGGGGGTGGGTAGCTCTTGGCGATATAGCAAACACTTGATTCATTATTACTAAAAGTAATGAAAGTTATAAATTGCTGAATTCCAGCTGTGCATTTCTATCAGTCCCCTCATGCCAACGCCATTGCCCTTATGAACCAAGCAGGGTTTCTCTAAGATTCTAAACCATTTTATAAAAGCAAAATAAAGTTGATTAATTTCCTCACAGTCAGCAGTCACTCCATGTCTGTCTTCTCCTGCTGTTGAGTGTCTGACAAGTGAAATGATGAAAATCAGCAGGGAATGTAATTAAGATACTAGCTAAAACTCTTTTGTTCTAAAACTGAGAAACAACACAAACAATCTGAGAAAAGCAGTTTAAATGGATTCAGAGTTATTTTAAAAGATATTATTTGCCAGGTGATTATCAATTCTATCCCCTGAGGCCTGAAAGCCATGCTTGTCTGTCTTGAGAATTTGGCTTTTAAGCAAGCTCTGACTTCCACAGATCAGCCGAGCAATCAAGCAG
Source organism: Ornithorhynchus anatinus (assembly GCF_004115215.2). Lineage (NCBI taxonomy): Eukaryota > Metazoa > Chordata > Mammalia > Monotremata > Ornithorhynchidae > Ornithorhynchus > Ornithorhynchus anatinus. The sequence goes on along the minus strand of NC_041735.1, from coordinate 59,291,189 downwards.
TGGTATTTGAATGTTTATTATGTACAGAACACCAGTACTAAGTGCTTGGGAGAACACAATGCAGGAGAGTTGGTAGACATGTTCTGTGCCCACCAGAAGCTCAAAGTCTGGAGGGGATCTGGGCAGTTTGATTGAGACTGTGAGCCCCATGTGGGACAGGGACTGTGTCCAGTCTGATTTGCTTGTATCCACTCCAGGGCTTAGTATGGTGCTTGGCACATAGTAAGCACTTAAATACCACAATTATTATTACTATCATTATTATTATTAGACTGGACCCTCTGACCTCAGAGGGAGAGAGAGCCTATTGAATCAGATCCCAGGGGTTGAAGTTAAATGGACAGTGGTCTCAGAGCACAGGGAGTTTTCTATCAGTCACATTTATTGAGCATTTACTATGTGCAGAGCGCTTTACTAAGTACTTGGGTGTATACAATACAACAGAATTAGCAGACATGTTCCGCCCATAGCCAGATAGTCTCTTCTATGTCCATTTCTCTTATGATGCTTCATACCAGCATAAGAACAAAGGCAATTGTATCTCTAGACTGTGAGCTCTTTGTGGGCAAGGAATATGTCTGTTCGTTGTTGAAGTGTCCTCTCCCAAGTGCTTAGTACAGTGCTTTGCACACAGTAAGCACTCAGTAGATACGATTGACTGAATGAATGAATTACTCAACCAGACCAATGGTTATTCCAATTAGTAATAATAATAATAATGTTCGTATTTGTTAAGCGCTTACTATGTGCCAAGCACTGTTCTAAGCGCTGGGGTAGACACAGGGGAATCAGGTGGTCCCACGTGGGGCTCACAGTCTTAATCCCCATTTTACAGATGAGGTAACTGAGGCACCGAGAAGTTAAGTGACTTGCCCAAAGTCACACAGCTGACGAGTGGCGGAGCTGGGATTCGAACCCATGACCTCTGACTCCAAAGCCCGTGCTCATTTGGTGGTATTGATTACTATGTGCAAAGAACTGTTCTAAGTCCTTGGGAGAGTAAAACAGAGTTAGTAGCGTGGCTCAGTGAAAAGAGCACGGGCTTTGGAGTCAGAGGTCGTGAGTTCAAATCCCAGCTCTGCCACTTGTCAGCTGTGTGACCGTGGGCAAGTCACTTAACTTCTCGGTGCCTCAGTTACCTCATCTGTAAAATGGGGATTAAGACTGTGAGCCCCACGTGGGACATCCTGATTCCCCTGTGTCTACCCCAGCGCTTAGAACAGTGCTCGGCACATAGTAAGCGCTTAACAAATACCAACATTATTATTAGTAGATATGCTTCTGGCCCTCGAAGAGTTTACAGTCTGGGGGGCAGACATTAAAATAAATTGCAGATAGGGCAAGTGGCAGAGTATAATGGTATGTACGTAAGTGCCGAGGGGAATGGGGTGAGTATCAAAATGTATAGGTGATGCAGAAGAGAGGAGCCTAGGTTGGGGAGATGAAGAGGTTAGAAAAAGTTTCCTGAAGGTGAAATTATTTTTTAATGGCTTCGAAGATGGGGAGAGAGTTGGTCTTTTTCAGCCAAGCACTTAGTACAGTGCTCTGCATGCAGTAAGCGCTCAATAAATATGATTGAATGAATGAATGAATGTGGCAACTTGGGGAAACGATAGGATGGTTGCCCTCTTTGGCATCCATCGTTATAATGATTCCCCTCCACACTCCTAATTTACCCTCTAGTAACCCATTAAGGATCACTCATCCCTGAAGTTATTCAGACCATTCTTGAATCTACTGATCTTTTCAGGCTGCACAGTTTCCTGTGGTAATGACTTCCATATGTTCATTTGTCGAGTGGAGTATTTGCTTTTGTTTATTTCACACCTTTCAGCCTTAATGGCTGCTCCTTTGTCCTGACATGTGGGATAAGATGAACAAGAATCCGTGTTCTTCCCATCACCTCCTTAATGATTTTGTAGGTTTCACTCATAGCAGCGTCCGCCTTTTCAAGCCCAACCTTGTTTAAAATACACACCTAGGTGCATCTCGGTAGTAGCCCGTGGTGCCTCTGAAAGCTGGGGATGGCACTTCTGGGCCCTGAGATAGTTTCAACCATGATGCAGTGCTTCGGTTTTGTCCGGAAGGTGGAAACCTGGCTGAAGCGCCTCGAAGGGACCATGCGTGAAACTGTGCGCCGCTCCATCCCAGAAGCCACAGCTGCCTATGAGGAGAAGCCCAGGGAGCAGTGGATTTTCGATTTCCCAGCACAAGCTGTGCTCACCAGCTCCCAGATCTGGTGGACTACCGATGTGGGAATAGCCTTCAGCCGGCTAGAAGAAGGATTTGAAACAGCACTGAAAGATTATCATAAGAAACAGGTAGGTGACAGGATCATAAAGTCAACAGATCCGGTGAGGATTAAGAGGTCCTCTCTAATCAATTTCCCTGTCTCAATCAAAGACTTTTTCTGCACACATCCCAGGAACTTGAACAAGTTCCTTTGATCGAATACTTTAAAGATAGGTTTCCATCCAGGAAATAGTGTGGCCTAGGGGAAGGAATCTGGATCTGGATCGAGACCTAGTTTTGTCCCTGGCCTGCTATGTGACCTTGGTTAAGTCACTTAATCTCTCTTTTCTTCAGTTCCCTCATTTTTGAAGTAGGAATAGGAACCCTGTTGTCCCTCCCTGTTAGAATGGGAGCCCGATATGAGACAGACTGTATCTGATCACATTATCTTGGGTCACCTCTGGTACTTCAATCATATTAAACACTTTAAAAATGCCTTTATTAATATACTTTTAATAAGATGCTCTTGATGCCTCTATTATTATGTTACCTTAGTAAAGTCTCTCAGTCTAACATAAAATAAAATTTTTCTTTCCATTTGGGATGAAAACATAAAGTTAGAGCAAAGGTAAGGTACTCGCTGCCTTCCTTAGAAAGGAAAAGCCTCCATGTGGCAATAAGTAGTTTTTGCCAGCTGATACTTTGACATGCAGATGTCAGAGCCCATTACTTTTTGTCTGTACCCCCTGCTGGATTGCAAGCTTTTTGAGGCCAAGGAGCGTGCTTACCAAATATATTGCATTGTACTCTCCCAAGCACTTAGTACAGTGCTCTGCAGACAGCAAATTCTCAAATACCACTGATCGATTAATTACTGTTGGATCCTCTAGACTGTAAGCTCCTCGTGAGCAGGGATCATGTTTGCCAACTCTGCTATATTGCACTCTCCTAAGCACTTAGTACAGGTGCTCTGCACACAGTAAGCAGTGAGTAAATGTGACTCTTGGTTAGAATCAGCTTTTTAAAAAAGGTTTTCATTTTATCATGCATATCACAGGTCCTGGGAGTGTGACACAAAAAACACAGGTGACAAAGTTCATTATTCTCTCTACCATTTTCTACTTCCTCCTCTTTCTCTGAACACCCTCAAAGGGTGAAAAGAGTTTTGTGAAAGAAGGTGTTTAAAGACAGAGCATTCAGAACATTTCGTTAACCGCTAAACTGACCAACCTTCTATCCACTCTTTCCATTTCTACGACATTTCTCAGTGGAAGAATTGGCAATTGATTCAAACACAGTTTAAGGCTGACTGAGAAGGGGATAGGGACAATGCCTGTGTAAGGGAAGCCATGATTTATGAATCTATCAAGTTGCAATTGCATTGGAGTGGCGTGAAGAGATGAGTACCCAGATTGAAACTTTTATCTCGATTTTAAAAAAAAGTTACCTGCTGTTTAAATTACAGTGGAACCATCTGCTCCAAGATGTTTCTGTTTAAAATGAGTCTTGCTAATATGGTATGTCATTTTTCCAGGGAACTTTAGGCCCTAAAAATTAGATAAATTTTAAAAGTCAGACTTGAATGTTACTGACGAATTCCCCAAACGGCTCTTTACCCCTCTCTCCTTATGAACCCCACCCCGGGTCTTTGCTGCTGCCAAGAGTATGTGAATGTGGAAATTAACTTTATTATTCTAAGTACTGTTATATCTTAACCTTCCCAAAGACTGTTAGAGTCTATACCTCTTAGTATTTCTGTCCAGAATTTCTATCTTGAAACTGACAGGTATGTGATGAGCCTGGTTTTGCAGTGGCGACCTTCAAAACATACTGATTCTAAATGCACTTGCACAAAGATTTTTGCATTTCTTCAATGTATTAGAAAGCAAAAAGGAGCCATAACTCACATTCCTTAGGGCCTGAGGCCATCTGCCTCAAGGCAACACTTTTGGTTCCCACTAAATCTTGTACTCCTGCCATGGTGTGGTGATGATGGGATTCTCCCATTTAGTGGAGAATGGGATTCAAAGCTGGAGAAACTGGTAATTGTAGCACATTCTTTTTTAATCAATCCAGATCGCTCAGCTAAATGCTTTAATTGCCCTATTACTGGGAGAACTTGCACCAGGTGACAGACAGAAGATCATGACCGTTTGTACAATAGATGTCCACGCCAGAGACGTTGTGGCAAAGCTTGTGGCTCAGAAGGCAAGTTCAGGAGTTTCTGTGGTTTTGATGCTAGTTTTTGCAATTGAAAGCAGTTCTGGGAAACTTTTAGAGAGTTAGAGTGGATGGTTTTTAGAAGAGCTGAGAATTTTTTCTGTTATGTTGACCCTTTATGCCACCTGGGATTTTGATCATCTCTAGGAACTTTCCTCTTTTGGAAGGTGCAGAATTTAGAGAAATCGCAGCTCACATCCTTGAGAAGCAGCGTGGCATAGTGGATAGAGCATGGGCCTGGGAGTCAGAAGGTCATGGGTTCTAATCCTGGCTATGCCACTTGTCTTCTGTGTGACCTTGGGCAAGTCACATCACTTCTACTTGTACATTTGTACTTGTACTTGTCACACTTGTACATTCCAAGTGCTTAGTACAGTGCTCTGCACATAGTAAGCGCTCAATAAATACTATTGAATCAACTTCTATGTGCCTCAGTTACCTCATCTGTAAAATGGGGATCCATATTATGAGCCTCACATGGAACAGGGGCTGTGTCCAACCCAATTTGCTTGTATCTACACCGATGCTTAGTATAGTATCCGGCACATAGTAAGTGCTTAACAAATACCTCAATTTTTATCATTGCCCTTCCCAAGTCTCTATGGCTGGGATAGATCTGAAGCACATTCTAGGGGTGGGATGGGTCCCCAACTTTGCCTCCTATATATTCCTTAGACCAAAGTGCTCCATTCTTCATCAGGCGCATAGATCCACATCCCTGATCAGATATCGGCATTCCCTCCCACCCTGCCCCAGGGTGAGCAATTACTCCGGATGCAATCACTTAATCAATTCTAATCATTTATGTGATTTCCTAGTTATTCCCCCAACCTGACAGATTGATCATTTCCTCCAGGTTTAAGGATAGGCACTATTTGACCTTATTCCAGTCTGCAGGCACTTAACTAGTTTCTCACAATTGATAGCTAACATCTCTGGGGTGACTTCAGTCACTTTACAAGGCAAAGTCTTCTGAAAGAGAACACAAACATTTTTCTATGCTTTCTTGATCCAGGCTGATACACTGTAAGCCTGGCAAGTTCTACCATCAGCACTTTAGTTTTCAAGTCTTCTGGCTCTGCCTTTTTTTTATGGTACAAAGTGTATTTATCTATAATGTGCATAAAGAACAGTAGCATGTAGTTTTGTGATAACTAAAATACAGTGAGTCTGTCCATTCATTCAATCGTATTTATTGAGCGCTTACTGTATGCAGAGTACAGTTGGAAAGTACAATTTGGCAACAACTAGAAACAATCCCTACCCAACAACGGGTTCACAGTCTAGAAAGGGGAGGCAGACAACAAAACAAAACAGGCATCACTACCATAAAAATAGATAAATAGAACCATAGATAAATGCACATCATTAATAAAATAAATAGAGCAATAAATATGTACAAATATATACAAGTGTTGTGGGGAGGGTAAGGGGGCAGAGCAGAGTCCAACTGATTTCAGTTGTACTAGAAGAGAATTATAAAAATGATCAAATTCCCCATTGGTGGTATGTGAAAGGTGAAGAGCAGTGCCTGAACAAATTGGCAATCTGTTCTGTAATAAAATCCTTGTTAAATGCAGGGCTGTTTATTACACACTTTTTTCTGATGGAGTATTGAGCTAGCCACATGTGCATCTAATTTTCAATAAGCCAAAGTGATTTATTTTGTTGAGAATCTGAGAGAGACGTGAATCAGTGGAGTTGATGAAATATTATGCTTTGTTGAATATTTTTTCCCTCCCCACTAGACCCTTCATAAAATAATGATTGTTCAACTATTTTTAGGTCACCAGTTCCCAAGCTTTTGCTTGGCTCTCTCAGCTACGCCATAGGTGGGATGACATTCAGAAACACTACTATGTCAATATTTGTGATGCTCAGTTCCAGTATTGTTATGAGTATTTGGGAAACAGCCCACGGCTGGTGATTACACCTCTGACTGACAGGTAAACATTTCTCATTTGAGGTGCAAGATTAACTACCAGAGGGAAGACTCTGGTCTGCAGATGGAGGTCTTGGGGAAGAGGGAGAGAGACACAGACACCAAGCAACTCAGATGGAGTGGAAGTGAAGGGAGTAATAAGAATAATAATTATGGCATTTGTTAAGCGCTTACTATGTGCCAGGCACTGAACTAAGTGCTGTCATGGATATAAGCAAATCGGATTGAACACAGTCCCTGACTCTCATGGGGCTCACAGACTCAGTCCCCATTTTATAGACAAGGTAACTGAAGCCCAGAGAAGTGAGGTGATTTGCCCAAGATCACACAGCAGACGAGTGGAGAAGCCAGGATTAGAACTCATGACTTTCTCACTCCCAGGCCCGTGCTCTATCCACTATGCCATGAAAAAGTCAAGAAATAAGACAGATAGCAAAGGACTATGGGAATAAGTCAACTCAGAAAAGCTCTAAACTAAAAATGGAAAAATTCCCCATCAACTGGAAAAAGCAGATTCAGGAGAAATATCTTGTGTTAGATGGAGAAAGTCAATTTGTGATTCACCTTGCAGGAAAAAAATGGATGAACAAGAGGGAGAAAACGGACAAATAAGTGGACTTATTTGTTTTAAAGAAAGGGTAAAGATATTGCAGGGGAATTCAAAGTCAAGTGAATATTCTTGAGTAGGTCAATCAATTAATGGTATTTTTTGAGCATTTACTGTTTGCAGGGCTCTGTACTGAGCATTTGGGAGAGTACAAGACCTTATAACTCCTAGGCATGGTCCCTACCCACAGGGAGCTTACAGTCTAGAGTGGGAGCCAGATATTGAAATAAAATTATAGATAAGTACATAAATGCTACCGAGCTGAGGGGGTGGTGAATATCAAGTACTTAAAAGGTAGGAAAGCAAGTGCATAAGTGATGCAGAAGGGAGAGACAGTAGGGGAAATTAGGGCTCAATCAAGGAAGGCTTCTTGGAGGAGACTTTTAATAAAATACAGTGAGTCTTTCCAGTGACGATCTGTCGTATATGAATAGGAAGGGAGTTACAGGTCAGAGGGTGGACTTGGGCGCGAGGTTAGTGGCAAGATAGACAAGATCAAAGTTCAGTGAGTAGGTGGGTGGTGGAAGAGTGAAGCTTGTGAGCAGGTATGTAGTCGGAAATCAGTGAAGTAAGCAAGGAGGGGGCAAACTGATTGAGGGCTTTAAAGTCAATGGTAAGGAGTTTCTTTTTGATGCAAAAGTGAATGGGCAACCACTGCAGGTTCTTGAGGAGTGGGGAGACATGGAATAAACTTATTTTAGAAAAATGATTCAGGCAATAGGGTGAAGTAAGAATTGGAGTGAGGAGAGACAGGAGGCAGAAAGGTCAGCGAGGCGGCTGAGGCGGTTGCCAGTGTAGGCAAGCAGTGCTAAGAAGCAACGTGGCTTAGTGGAAAGAGTACAGGCTAAGGAGTCAGAGGATGCAGGGTTCTAATCCTGCCTCCACCACTTTTCAGCCATGTGACTTTGGGCAAGCCACTTCACTTCTCTGTGCCTCTATTACCTCATCTGTAAAATGGGGATTAAGATTGAGAGCCCCATGGGGGACAAACTGATTATTTTATATCTACCCCCAGCACTTAAAATGGTGCTTGGTACATAATAAGTGCTTAACAAATACCATCATTTATTTATTCCTTCTAGACTGTGAGTCCATTGTGGGCAGGGATTGCCTCTGCTGAATTGTACTTTCCAAGTGCTTAGTACAGTGTTTTGCACACAGTTAATGCTGAATCAATACAATTGAATGAAAGAATGAAGGCAAAACTGCCAAGATTTGATCACATATTGAATATGTGGGTTGAATGAGAGAGATGAATTAAGGATAATGCCAAGGTGTGAGACCGGGAGGATGCTGGTGCTGTCCACAGTGAAAGTCACGGGGAGGTCAGGCTGGGAACATGTTCCTTGATCTCATCTGTCTCAACTCTGACCCCTTGCCCAACTCTTCCCACTGGCCTGGAACGCCCCTCCCCATCCTTCTAACCCCCATATGTGGCAAACTACATCTCTCCCCATCTTCAAAGGCTTATTAAAATCACATCTCCTCCGAGAAGTCTTTCTTGACTCAGCCCTTATTTCGCCTTCTCCCTGTCCCTTCAGCCTCACTTATCCACTTAGATCTGTACCCTTTAAGCACTTGCTGGTAACCCCTTCTTCAGTCCTGCAGCACGTAAGTATGTATCCCTAATTCATTTAACTGCCCATCTCCCCCTCTAAACTCTAAGTTCTTTATGTTTATGTCTACAGGGTTTATGTCTACAGAGTCTATTGTATTGTACTCTTCCATGGGCTAGGTCCAGTGCTCCGCACACAATAACACCTCAATAAATTTGATTGATATTTTTCCTAGGAAAACATCATTATAAACCATCTGCCAATTCATCATGTACTTCGTCCTCTGTGTTATTGTTGTTCTTGACTTACTATTTCTGCTTATTTTTCATGTTATTTTTTTTCTCCGTATGTCTTTACCAAGAAAACTCTATAGAAACACTACCAGAACGATTGCAGGTGGAGGTGGGGCATTCTGGGAGAAATGTGTGTTCTGAGAGAGTCACTATGGGTCAGGAACGACTCGAAAGCATAATATAGGACAGGTGTTTATTACCACTCGACCCTCCTTTTAGAATTTGAACCTACTATCGGCCAGGGACAGTTTCTGAATGATTAGACCTGGGCCTTTCACCAGCCCATAATACAGTGTTTTTCATTAAGTGCTTAAAAATGTGCTCCTTACATTGAGAAGCAGCGTGGCCTAGTGGAAGGAGCATGGGCCTGGGTGTCAAAGGACCTGGGTTCTAATCCTGGCTTCTCCACTTGTCTGCTGTGTGATCTTGGGCAAGTCACTTAACTTATCTGTGCCTGTAACCTCATCTGCACAATGGGAATTCAATACCTGTTGCCTTTAGTAATTAGATTGTGAGACCCATGTGGGACCTGATGATCTTGTATCTATCTCAACACTTAGGACAGTGCTTGGCACAGAGTAAGCACTTAACAAGTGCCATTATTATTTTTAGAAACCACTGTTATCTATACCATTAGTACTGGAGTGGTTCTGCTATGGGGTCTACTGAGCACATGTTGGGGTGGTGGTAGGAATGTTTGTTTTTGAGCTTGTGTTACCTGAAGGAAGAGCTCAAAGCAGAAAGGGGCTCCGTGAGAAAGAGGTAGGAATTAGTTGATGTTGGAGGGGGATAGCTGAATTCGCGGCAGAAATCAGAGAGGAGTACAACCAGAAGAATAGAAGAAGCAGTGTGGCTCAGTGGAAAGAGCCCAGGCTTGGGAGTCAGAGGTCATGGATTTGATTCCTGGCTCAGCCACTTGTCACTGTGTGACTGTGGGCAAGTCACTTCACTTCTTTGGGCCTCAGTTCCCTCATCTGTAAAATGGGGATTAAGACTGTGAGCCTTATTTGGGACAACCAGATTACCCTGTATTTACCCCAGCTCTTAGAACAGTGTTCTGCACATAGTAAGCGCTTAACAAATACCAACATTATTATTATTATTATTAAGATGTCAGTATATTTGGTTTCTCACCAATTCTCTATTTATATAATTTACTTTTAAAATATTAGAAAGATATATTAGATTGTATCCATGCAACAAACTGCATTTTGGTATATGCAGCTTTGGGGGAGTTTTTTTTTAACAGTATTGAAATCAAATTTAACCACAATTTCAGAACATATCAGATATCACTTCAGTATTGCCAGGAAACCTGAATAAATTCCCCACTTTATCTTCATTTCAGGAGAGGAAAAAAATGGATTTCATGCCCTGGGTTCTCATGTGAAGTTTTCACTCTTGTCCATTCCTTCCCCAAGAACCCAGTTACTATGTGAGAGGTTTGAAAAAGGGCATATAGAGCAATTAGGTCTTCCACCTCATCTTTCTAAACTTAGCCAACTTTTGAGAAAATGTCCAACAGCACAGCGTTTGACTGATTGTAAGCCTCAGAGAGTGGATGAGTTGATGTTGTGTTCTTGGAAAGATAGGACTACCATATACCTAAACCTGAAATCACAGTTTTACGGAGTTCAAGCTTTAATATTGTTCAAAAATTGAGTTTTGCCTGAAATAATAGTTCCTATTTCTGTTTTGTTTGAAGGTGCTATATAACCCTAACCCAGGCCCTCCATCTAAAGATGAGTGGGGCTCCAGCAGGCCCTGCTGGCACAGGCAAGACAGAGACTACCAAAGATCTCGGACGTGCTCTTGGTATGATGGTTTATGTTTTCAACTGCTCTGAGCAAATGGATTATAAGGTAGGTGGGAGCCCAGTGTCTCGACGTACAAAGGACGACAAAGACGGGGCTTCTTAACAAGATGGCTTTTAAATCTGAAATGCTTGAATTTGTCTTTTAGTCCATAGGGAATATTTACAAAGGATTGGCCCAGACAGGGGCTTGGGGATGTTTTGATGAGTTCAATCGAATCGCGGTGGAAGTTTTGTCCGTCGTGGCAGTGCAGGTGAAGATGATCCACGATGCCATTAGAAAAAAGAAAGACAGGTGCATTTTTGCATATGTGTGTGCATGTGTGTATGTGTTTGATTATTGCTTTCGGTGTTTCTCCTTGTCCTAAATAAAAAGAGAAAAGAATCCAGACCTTCTATAAATATCTAACTTTGGATGGACCGATGCAACACTTCTTCTTCCTCAGGGGCATGACGCTGCTTCTTTGAGTCCTTTGGTGTTAAACTAGTAATCTGCAGGACAGCCAGGTCATATCAGATGTGGGGGTTATGTTCTTCCAGAATGCTCTGTTAAAGAAAACACGGTTTGTAGTACTCATCCCATGTTCCATGTCGTGTGCACGTATCTATCCATTTCTTCCCACACCTGATGGGGCTGTGTCCCTTTTCCTTACTTATCCTCGCTCCTCTCCCACTACACCCCAGCCGTCATACTCTGCTCCATTATTGCCAACTTACTTTGATTTCTCCACCACCAATCTCTTGCTTATGCCCTCTCTCTCCTGCCTAGAATTCCTTCCCTTTTTACATCTGACAGACCAGTCTCCCCATATTCCAAATCCTTCTGAAATCATGTCTTCAGGAAGCTATCTCTGACTGATCTTTCATCTTTTCATTCTTTCCTTCCCCTCACCCTACTGTTAACTGTTCAGTCCGTCACTGAATCCTGTTGGTTCAACCTTCACAACATCACCAAAATACACCTTTTTATGTAATCCAATTTCTTAGCCTATTCCACTTTGATTACTGTAGCAGCCTCCTGACTGATCTCCCTGCCTCCTGCCTCTCCCTACTCCAGTCTATACTTCATTCTGCTGACCAGATCATTTTTCTACAAAAACACTTAATTCATCTTTCCCCTCTCCTCAAGAACTTGTCCAGTGGTTTCCCATCTACCTCTGCATCAAACCGAAACTCCTTACCATCCACTTTAAAACAATCATGTTGCCCTCTCCTACCTCACCTCTGTACTCTCTTACTACAACCTAGCCCTCACACTTCGCTCCTCTGAAGCAAACCTTCTCTCTGTACCTCGATCTCATCTATTTCCTGCTGACCTCTTGCCCGTGTGCTGCTTCTGTCCTGGAGTGCCCTCCCTCTTCATATCTGATAGATGATCACTCTCCCAACTTTCAAAGCCTTACTGAAGGCGCGTCTCCTCCAAGAGGCCTTCCCCAACTCAGCTCACATTTCCTCTTCTCTCACTCCCTACTGCATCACCCTTGCACTTAGGTTTGCTCCCTTTTTCACTGCCCTCTCAGCCCCACAGGACTTATGTACATATCTGTAATTTACTTATTTATATTAATGTCTCTCTCCCCCTCTAGACTATGTGGGTAGGGGATGAGTCTACCAACTTTATTTCAGTGTACTCTCCCAAACATTTAGCACAATGCTGTGCACACAGTAAATGATCAATAAATACGATTGATACAGTGTCACCTACACAATTGAGTCTTTACCTTCTAAGCACTTAGGTACTCACTTAACCCACCTTTCATATACATATCTTTATTTTTTTATTGTTCCCTTTACCTGTAATTTACTTGAGTGACTATCTCCTTTGCTAAATTGTAAGTTCCTTGAGGGCAAGTGTCATAACTAATAACTATGTCATACCCTCTCAAACGCATAGTACAATGTTCTGCAGAGTAACCAATCAATAAAATACAGTTGATTGATATATAGACGGACATCTGTTGTTGAAAAAAAGTTCCCTAACTCTATATGCATATTTTATCTAAAGTGCAGAGTGAAAACACGTATTCTGACACAAATGACTGTGGTTTCTCCAGTCACTGTTTTTTTCTCAACCTGCCTGGGACAAGTGAGATTCCTGGAAATGAATATTCTATTAGGGAGAACAGGAGTGCAAGGGCCCTTAGCATTGCTTTGTTTTTTTGTGGCCAATAAACATCCATTGTTTTGTGTCAAGGTATTTCACCTCTACATGTCTCCCTTGAATGGTGGGTAGATAGATTCATAAGCCTAATTGGAGAGACATTTTGGGAAGAATTTCATAGTAAGGTTCTTTATAAGGGACTAATCAAAGAGTTTGGTTGGAAAGATAGGCCAGAAGTCTAAATGGTGCTGGAGTTACATTATTCTCCTGAATCCACTTTGAATTCTTTTTTTAATAGACTTTTTTATTTTGTGTACTTCGGGGGTGGGGGGGAGAGGGTGACAGGTATTTGGGATGATTCTTGCTTATTCTGATTGTCTCTTAAGCACCCTAGATTATTTTAGATTAACATAATTTTTCAGTGCAAAAAGGGATTAATAGTTTCTCTAATGTAGGAGTAAGGAAGATGTGTCTCCGAGAAAAGAACCCTTTAAGAAGAGGCATTCCATTCAGTGCATTGATAGTTTTTCCTCTCCTGATCATAAAAGTGTGATCTCTGAATTGTTAAAGTTAGAAATATACTCAATCATTTAAATACATTTGTAATTATTACTGGAATGAATCAATCGATGGTATTTATTGAGTGCTTACTTAGAGCACTGTACTAAGTGCTCAGGAGAGTATAATACAACAGAGTTGATGGACACATTCCCTGCCCACAATGAGTTTACAATCTAGACTCAAGCTAGTAGCAAGGTACCCTCCTTATCACATCTAAGGCACATAACAAATCTCATGTGGACCTTGAAAAGAAAAATTCTGTATCCCTTCAATGAATTTCTTCTTAGTGCCTGATGGAAGCAGAGTGGCCTCATGAAAATAACCTGGAGATATAGCTTTTGATCCTGGTTCCACCACTTTTCTGCTGTGTGACCTTGGGCAATTCACTTACCTTCTTTTTGCCTCAGTTTCCTTTGTAAAGTGGGAAGTAAATACCTGCTCTCCCTCCCACTTAGACTTTGAGCCCCAGATGGAACTGTGCCTCATCTGGTTGTACAGTATCTCTCTTAGCATTTAGCAGAGTGCTTGGCACATAGTAAGCACTTAAGTAATTCAAGTATTATTATCATTATTGAGAAGAGTTCCTTATGCTTATCAACACTGTTATCCGTTAACTCTTTGCAGTCCCAGTGAGTATCCTTGTCTCTCCCAGTCTCTTCAATTATATTATTCTAGTGCTATATTTTTCTGTGCTTTTTACACTCCCACCCACATAAGGGCAAGCTCAGGTGAAAGATGGAAGTAATAACTGGTTGTTGCGGTGGGTTCCTCTGACATGGTACCTGTACCAATGACTTGCCTCCTGCCTTAGAAATGGGAGCCTTAAACTATGCTGTGATGTGGTAACTCCTTTCTGAAATTAAATTCCTTATTTGCTCATATATATATATATATATATATATATATATATATATATATATTTGAGGTATATATATTTGACGTTCTGAAGAGAGTGTGCCCACAAAGTCACTATGGGTCGAAAACTACTCAACGGCATTTGAAGAAGAAGATATTTGAGGTGTTTGAGATTGGTTAAATGGGAAGGAGCGTGGCTCAGTGGAGAGAGCCCAAGCTTGGGAGTCAGAGGTCATGGGTTCGAATCCCAGCTGTGTGACTGTGGGAAAGTCACTTAACTTCTCTGGGCCTAAATTCCCTCATCTGTAAAATGGGGATTAACTGTGAGCCTCACGTGGGACAACTTGATTACCCTGTATCTACTTCAGTGTTTAGAACAGTGCTCTGCACATAGTAAGCGCTTAACAAATACCAGCATCATCATCATGAACGGATTCCTTACGTTGAGTTCTTACTTTGGTAGATTTTTTTTCCTTGGTGAAGAAATTACACTGAAGTCATCCATTGGCATATTTATTACAATGAACCCAGGATATGCTGGTCGAACAGAATTACCGGAAAACCTCAAAACTCTTTTCAGGCAAGCATTCACTGTAAATGATTCATTCAGAGCTCTTATGCCACCTAACGTCACTAACCTTGTTTGCACTGTTAAATAATTTGGCTTTGTTCAGAATTCTCATGCACATACTATGTACTGTGATTACTGCCGTTGATTGTACTTCTGCAGAAAATGTGATCATTTTCATTTTTTGTTTTATTACTAATGATCTGAAATGCTTGCTTACGGTTTCTGTCATTCTTCTGAATATTTAGTAATGCAGTAGTATTCTCTTCATCACATTTTTGGCAATATTTGCCCTTTCTGGGAAACAGTCTTTGATAGAGGACAGCTAACAAACAAGAAATGTAATTGTACATATTTGGGTAGGTTTGCATTCCATAACTTGTAAATTTATGGAACTAGATAATCTCCTTCTTGGCATTCAGGTCCTTTAGTTTGATTTCAGAAAGCAGAGCCGGGGGGAAGGGGCCAGTTTAGGGGGATTGTGGGAAGACTAGAATGACCATGGAGATCTTTACTGATCCATTAACTCAAAGTTGGACCACCATGATTTAGAGTAAAACTATCACTGGGTGAAAAACAGGTCATATATTTTCCCCCATAGGCTGATGTGTGAGGTCATGATTTAAGTTTTATGATAGGAAAGCTCTTCCCATCCAGATATTACCCCACATCATAGGGTTAAATGTAACAAGGGATTAAAAATAATAATAATAATAATGTTGCTTTTTGTTAAGCGCTTACTAGGTGCCGAGCACTGTTCTAAGCGCTGGGGGAGATACAGGGTAGCCAGGTTGTCCCACGTGGGGCTCACACACTTTTAATCCCCATTTTACAGATGAGGGAACTGAGGCACAGAGAAGTGAAGTGACTTGCCCACAGTCACACAGCTGACAAGTGGCAGAGCCGGGAGTCGAACTCATGACCTCTGACTCCGAAGCCCAGGCTCTTTCCACTGAGCCACAAAGGTCCTATTTTATCTCTGGTTCTTGCTTCATTTTTTAACTGGAAATTAAAAGTGAAGAAGAGGAAAAAAGCACCTTTATAAATTCTGAACTACTTTAGCATTGATGTCTCCAAAAAGTAAATTTAAGTCCATATTATTCAGTAATTAGAGATTTCTGCCTCATCTGGAAATGCTTTCCCCAAAGTTTTAAAGATCTATTCCTCGAGGTTTCTTTTTAGGCCCAACAATAAAGGATCCTCAAGGAGCCCACTCAATTAGACTTCCTTTTTAGCTCAATCTAAGTAATTAGACAATTTTTCTTTAAAGTAAAAAGGATTTTCATTTTGATTGGCACAAATAGTGATTCTCTTGGGACTTGTTAAAATATTAGGACATGTTAATCACTTGATTTAAGTAATTTATTCATATCACGTTTAAAAAGATAGTTATGCTTTTATTTTTCAGGCCATGTGCGATGGTCGTCCCAGATATTGAACTCATCTGTGAAATCATGTTGGTGGCTGAAGGCTTTGTGAATGCACGTTTGTTAGCCAGAAAGTTTATCACCTTATATACACTCTGCAAGGAACTGCTTTCTAAACAGGTGACAATCTGACTTGATCTTGGTCATATGTTGCTGGAGAAGTCCGTTTAAGAAATGTGAATACTGAGTAAGGAGTCATTTAAATCACCATTTTCTTCTAAGGAACTGAGTGTTTTATGGGTTGTAAAAATCCCTCAAAATTGTATTATAAAATTTGGTTTCTTTCCTGTTCTGTTATTATATCTACTAAAAGAGCATTTCTAACTTTAAAATGTGGACTATTTCCCCTCTAGACTGTAAGTTCATTCAAATACTATTGAATGAATGAATAAGTTCACTATGGTCAGGGAACGGTGTCTGTTGGATTGTTATATTGTACTTTCCCAATCACTTAGTTCACTGCTCTACACACAGTAAGTGCTCAATAAATACAATTGACTAATTGACTTTAGTGGTTTACTGGAGGTATTAACATTTTAGTTGAATTGTAGTCAAGTTCTTTCTGTTGTGTTTCTATAGGATCATTATGACTGGGGACTTCGTGCTGTTAAATCCGTCTTGGTTGTTGCTGGCTCTCTGAAAAGAGGAGATAAAAACAGACCTGAGGATCAGGTACTGCAGTGCTAAAGATGTTGATTTGTGAAATAAATGCACCTAATTTCTTGATACTAGAAAGCTCATTCTGGAAATATTTGGGCACACAGCAGGGATTTTGTAAAAAAGACTTTCTGACAGGGCTAATTTTAGAGGCTGGCATTAGGTCACAGTTGTCATGCATGCAGGAAGATATATGACTATAAGAAAAAATATGAAGCTATAAATATTTCTGATGAGGTGATAAAAAGTAAAGCAGGTGTGGTAATCAATTCCTGATTTAAATGGAAGAGCTGCTGTTAGTGTTTGAAAAATCTAATTATTTGAGTTATTTTAGAAAGTTGAAGGTAGCCAAGCCACAGTTTGTAAAAGATGATATTTGTTGGAGGACAACAAATACCACATGGATTATACATTTAACCCTGTTGGTCTCTATCCAGGGATTCTAATTTGGCAGATCCCAAAGTCATTAAAATACCCTTGATGGCATTTACAAACCACGGGACTGCAAGAATAATCCATGAGATTTTGAGAGAGCTGGTCTGTGGTGTCGCTGTGGGTTGGAACCGATTTGACTGCATAAGACAAGACAAGGTCACCAGGGCTTAATGGTGGGGAATTAGACAGGGAAGGCATGAAGAGATTTGATTTCCAAAGAAATTTGACAATAGAAGAACTGGGGGTTGCCAGATGTGAAGCAGGAGAAAAGGTGGGAGCAAGAGGTTAGTGGTGGGAAAGCTGAGAAAGAGACACAGTGAAGAGATTGGCCTGAGAGGATTAAAGAGTGCAGGTTGGGAGGTTATTTCTCCTCTAGACTGTGAGCTTCTCGTGGGCAAGGAACATGTCTACCAACTCTCTTGTACTGTACTCATCCCAAGTGTTCTGCATGCAGTAAGGGCTCAAAAAATACCACTGATTTATTTTAGGAGTGAGGAGATCCGTGTGAGTAGATGGGTCCTCTTCTGGACTCATTCTGATTAAAAAAAAATACCACATATCAATTCTGCCCAGGATGCTTCTGGCCCCTCCTACCTCCACACCATCTGGATCCAGCCAGCCAAAGTCATGAGAATGAAGGCTTAATTGCAACCTAGTAAGATATGGTATTTGTGTGTGTGCATGTGGGCCTGCATGCACTTGAGGATGCCTGTATTTTTGTTGCTTTCTGCAATTTTTTAAAGGATGTTTTGAAGACCAAGGGCAAAGGAGGAAAAGCTTTCATTGGTGACAGTCCTGGTTGGTAGTGTTTAAGCTCCTTGATTATAGAACTTACCTAGAAGCATTTTCTGATTTTGACCGAGGGGAAAAAAGAATTAAAATCTAGATAGTGTGTGTACATCAGACCTTGGCCTGATGGTTTAATGTGTGCTTTACTGTCCTCTTTCAGGTACTTATGCGAGCCTTAAGAGACTTCAACATGCCTAAAATAGTGACAGATGATATTCCAATTTTCATGGGCCTGATCAGTGACCTGTTTCCAGCCTTGGATGTCCCCAGGAAGAGGGAACTGCAGTTTGAACAGATGGTTAGACTGTCTACCCTGGAGCTTCACTTGCAGCCTGAGGAGAGCTTTATCCTCAAAGTAAAATAAAATTGTGCTTTTAATTGTTCTCCCTTAAGAATTTCAATCAAAATAATTGCAGTCAGGTTGTATCAAATCTGAAGGTTAACTTAGGTTGCAGTGTTCCTAATGTGTCCTGGATATATGTGTATTTGAAAGGCATTATGTCATAGCAACTTATAGCTGTCCAGAGGAAGTATATTCATTTGTTCGAAGCCCTTTAATGAGTTTACATGGAGGCATGTAAATGAGAAAAATCACCTATGTATGTTCAAATGCAACTCTACTAGTGTAAGTTACAAGGCTAGGAGATCATTACTGGCAATACTGTAAATAAATAAGCCATTTTGCTTTCCCTTCCCTGCATTTAGGATATGAGTGGTGCCACCCTTGAATAGATGAATAATCTGTTGAGCCAATCTGTCTTCCAGCACTGGTACCAAAGGACACTTGGAGGAAGTGTGTGTGTGTATGTGAGAGAGAGAGAAAAAAAGAGAGAGAGGTTATTTTCCCACATCCATCTTCCATTTACCTTCTAATATTCTGAATTTTTTCCTCTAATAGTGCTAGTAGTAAAAGCTAAATGGATTTTAGAGCAAATTAAACCAAAGTGGTCTTTGGAAGGCCAAATGACTCGATTTAGATTAGCATATTTTGGACACATAATCAGGAGGACTGACTCTCTGGAAAAGACACTAATGCTAGGAAAAGTCCAGGGAAAACGTGGAAAAGGCAGACTGGCAGCTAGATGGACATAGACCATAATAATGATAACTGAAGAACCACTAGAAAGGTTGAGCATTATGGCAGACGACAGGACATTCTGGAGAAAGTATATAGAGTTGCTTTGAATTGGAAACAACTTGACAACCCTTAATAATAATAAGTTCTAGTAGCAGTAATGATATTTATTGAGGACCCATTGGTTGCTAAGCGGTTGGGAAAGGTCAACAGAAGCACCTGATGTGGCCCGGGATATAAAGGGTGAACTAATTCATTTGTAACCTGCTATCCATTTATTTATCTAAGCCCTTCTTTTCCCTTAAATATCGCTGAATTTTTCTAACTTATAACCCATTATGGGCCTATCAAAAATTAATTAAGCCTACTTCTTGAACCTGTTGACATTTTTTGCCTCCACAATTTCAATATGTTTACTGTGGAGGAAGTGTTTCCTTCTGTTAATATTGAAACCACTGTCTTCAAACATCCTTGGGTGCCTTCTGATCAATCAGTGGCATTTTTTGAGTGCTTAGTGTGTGTGCAGAGCACTGTACTATGTGCCAGGAAGAGTACAGTTCAACAGAATTGGTAGACGTGTTCCTTGTCTGCAAGGAGCTTGCTTAAACTCTAGATAGGGAGACAGACCTTAATATAAATAAATTACAGATGTGTGCTTAACTGCTGTGGGGCTGAGGATGAAGTGAATATCAAGTGCTTAAAAGATAAGGATCCAAGTGTAGAAAGAAGAAGGCATAGGGTAAAATAAAGCTTATTCAGGGAAAGCTTCTTGGAGGAGATGTGAATTTAATAAGGCTTTGAAGACGGAGAATGGTGGTATGGCATATATGGAGGGGGAGGGAGTTCCATGGAAAAGGAAGGTTGAGAGCAAAGGATTGGTGTTGAGATAGAAGAGATCAAGGTATAGAGAGTAAGTTGGTGTTATAGGAGTGAAGTGTGTGGACTGGGTTGTAGTGTGGGAAATCGATGAGGTAAGATGGGGGAGAGGTGATTGGATGCTTTAAAGCCAATTCTAAGGAGTTTCCGTTTGATGCGGAGGTGGATGAGAAACCACTGGAAGTTCTTGAGGAGTGGGGAGACATGGACTGAAATTTTTTTTTAGAAAAATGATCCAGGCAGCAGACTGAACTATGGACTTGGAGAAGAAAGAGACCAAAGGCAAAGAGATCAGCAAGAAGGCTGATGCAGTAGTCAAAGTGGGATATAAGTGCTTGGATCAGTGTAGTAGCAGTTTGGATGGAAGGAAAGGGCAGATTTTAGTGATGTCGTGAAGGTAGAACTAACAGAATTTGGTGACAGATTGAATGTGGGTTGAGTGAGAGAGGAGTTGAGGATAACGTTAATGTTAAGGGCTTGTGAGACAGGGACAATAGTGGGGTCTTCTACAGTGATGGAAATGACATGGGAAGGACAGGATTTGGGTGGGAAGATGAGTTCTGTTTTGAACATGTTAATTTTGAGATGTCAGTGGGACATCCAAGCAGAAATATCCTGATGGCGGGAGGAAATGTGAGCCTGAAGAGAGAGTGCAGGACCGGAGAGGTAGATTTGAGAATCATCTGTGTAGACATGGTAGTTGAAGCCATGGGAGTGAATGTGTTCTCTATGGGAGTGGGTATAGATGGAGAATAGAAGGGGACCCAAAACTGAGCTTTGAGGGACTCCCACCTTTAGAGGTTAGGAGGCAGAGGAGGTGATATCTTGGGACTTTATGATCACCAATTCCTCACTCGCTCTAATAACCCTTCATGGTTTTGTAGCTCCAATCCCATTCCCTCTATTTAAAAACTGAGCCCTAATCTAGTCATTGCAGATTTCTAAAGATTCATCATTATTCATTGTAATCACTAGAAGCAGCGTGGCTCAGTGGAAAGAGCACTGGCTTTGGAGTCAGGGCTCATGAGTTCGAATCCCAGCTCTGCCACTTGTCGGCTGTGTGACTGTGGGCGAGTCACTTAACTTCTCTGGGCCTCAGTTCCCTCATCTGTAAAATGGGGATTAAGACTGTGAGCCCCAAGTGGGACAACCCGATTCCCCTATGTCTACCCCAGCGCTTAGAACAGTGCTCGGCACATAGTAAGCGCTTAACAAATACCAACATTATTATTACTATTTAAATTATCACTCAAATTATGTGATGCAGCTTCCATTTCACACCACAGGAGAAAATGTTACATAGGCCATGTCTACTATATTGAAGTCCTCTTTTCTGTGAAATCTGACTCAAAAGTGTTGAAGATGGTGCTTAATAATGTACCTGAAGTGTACATTATTGGGTATGGGAGGCAAAGAATCATGCTAAGCCCTAGAAAAATCAATCGGTGGTATTCATTGAGCACTTCCAATGTGCTGAGCATTGTACTAAATACTTAGAAGCATGCAACCCAACAGAGTTTTATATGGCTGATCCCTGCCCTTAAGGAGCTTGTGAACTAGATTTGGAAGCAAGCTTAGATGACATCACCAGTTTATTAGAGGAAACCAATTGCTGTTGGTTTTTTCTGCAGGTTGTTCAACTAGAGGAACTTTTAGCTGTGCGTCACTGTGTTTTTGTGATTGGAAATGCAGGAACTGGAAAGAGTGAGGTACCGTAATCAGCATATTTACATCAAATGGATTAATAATGTTTATGGTTTATCCACTGGCCAAAAGTCTGTCATCATAAAGCCTGATCAATTAAGCAGTGGTATTATTGAAGTTTACTGTGTACAGAGTCCTGTACTAAACCTTTCGGGGGAATACAGTACGATAGAGTTGTTAGACACAATCCCCGCCCACAAAGAACTTAGACTTTGAAATAAATTCCACAGAGAGAAATGGTTGGGTATAAGGATATTGTACATAAATTCTCCAGAGCTGCAGATGGGGTGACTATCAAATGCTTGAAGGGTACAGATCCAAGTGTAACATATAGGTCAGCTAGTGATTGAGTCTATTTCTAAATTGTTTCTTTGTAAAACAAAGGGAAGCAGCATGTCCTAGTGGGTAGAGCTCAGGCCTGGGAGTCAGAAGGACCTAGGTTCTAATCCTGGATCTTCCACTTGTCAGTTCTTGTGACATAGGGCAAGTTATTTACCTTCTCTATTTCTCAGTTACTTCAACTGTAAAATGGGGATGGAAACTGAGCTCCATGTGGGACTTGGAGTGTATCCCATCTGATTATCTTGTACCTACCTCAGTGCTTAGTATAGTGCCTGGTACATAATGATGAAGATGATGCTATTTGTTAAGTGCTTACTATGGGTCAAGCACTGTTCTAAGCACTGGGGTAGGTACAAGAAGATCAGATTGAACATCTTCCCCATCCCACATGGAGCTCACAGTCTGAATCCCCATTTTACAGATGAGGTAATTGAGGTAAAGATAAATTAAGTGACTTGCCCAAGGTGACCCAGCAGACAAGTGGTGTCAGGGTTAGAACCCAGGCTCTTCTGACTCCCAGGCCCATGCTTCCCATAGTACATAGCAAGTGTTTAACAAATACCTTAAAAAAAAAAAAGTGAGTCCATGTGATCAAGTGATTCACAGGACAGCCCTTTAAGGTACTTAGGCCTTCCAGTTTTCTGTTTTGTCATTGACTTTTGACAAGCTTCCTTGAGTTCATGAAGGAGAGTTTTCCCCTCACATGGATAAAATTCAGTGTCAAGAGGGTTGATTTTGAACATGAATAGCTGATCCTACACAATATCTCTGAAAGTAAATAGCAGCCTTGAAAAAGATTTTCTGAGCAAAATTTTATTGGAATGGTAAAATTTTCATAGGTCCCACCTAAATCACCAAGCCAACATTTCCACTTCCACTGCTCCCCATCTCATTAGACTGAGTACCAAGAAGTTAAAATCTAACTGCTTTGCAAAACTTTCTCAAAGCTCTCTTTGAATGCCAAGTACGTTAGAGAAATAAAAGACGGTATATTACAAATCTTTTCAATCTGTTATATGATTTTCCCTATAGATATGTTGTCATTTGGGATTTGGATTCATTCTCATTTTCACAACTTGTATGAAGTACATTGTGTTTTTCTTCCTGGTGTTTGGAGACATATTGTTCAAGATTAGGTTTTAAATTAGTTTATGCATGAAATGAACTGTCAACTTGAAACATTTGTGTGGGGATGATATTTTAGGTTGTGCTGTTTTCTCTCTTGCCTACCCACAGGAGAAGGAAGGAAAATCGAATGATTGGTACAGTCTGTAAAGAGGTTGCTTTATAATTAAAATGTAGTAATTGGAATATTTGGGTAACAATATTGTAAACTTTTTTTAAAGATATTTGTTAAGCGCTTACTATGTGCCAGGCACTCTACTAAGCTTTGGGGTATATACAAGATAATCAGGTTGGACACAGTCCATGTCCCCTATGGGGTTCACAGTCTTAATCCTCATTTTACAAATGAGGTAACTGAGACCCAGAGAAATTGTGACTTGCCCAAAGTCACAGACCCAACAGGTGGTGGAACCAGGATTAGAACCCAGGACTGTGTAGGATCAGGGGTCCTCTGACTCCCAGGCTCATGCTCTTTCCATCTGGCAACACTGCTTCTCCAGATCTGTAATTATTTTGTTAGAATGAGTTTTGTATGTGGGTTGAAAGTCTGGAAAGAATAAAATTAAATTGTCAGATTCCTAAAATCTATAAATATTAGTTTTTGTATTAAGAATATCTTCTCCTGGAGCTTCAAGTCTCTGGGCCTTATGAGTATTTAGCCACTTAATCTCCAAAAGCACTTGACAATTATGTCTTAATCCCTCACCCTTGGTACAGGTGAATAAACAAATCAAAGAAACCTTCATCATCATCATCAGTGATGTTTGAGTGTTGGCTATGTGCAGAGCACTGTACTAAGCTCTTGGGAGAGGACAGTGATTTCCTCAGGCTTAATCCCATGCAGCAGTGTTGAAACCAAAAAGAAATTTGCCTTTCTGTTGCTCAGCCTAGTGTTCTGTAAGTGACATTGCAAAACTACTGAGCCACTCTGGTTTGACAAAGAACGAAAGGGTTGTATGATCAGGTTTTTGTTTCTGAAATGTGAAGAAGGAATTTTTTTTCTGTTTTCAAAAATTAGTCCTGTATAGAAATTTGTTGCGGGCAGCAAAAACACCTTTTTTTTTTTTAAAAAAAAAAATTGTTTGGGATTAAATTCTCATTTTGTTTCCTAAGAGGGTTTTACTTCTTCCCAGATTTTGAAAACACTGAATCGAACTTACGTTAATCTGAAACGGAAACCCATTTGGAGTGATATAAACCCTAAGGCTGTAACAACTGATGAGCTGTTTGGTTTTATACATCATGCTACCCGAGAATGGAAAGATGGCAAGTATTGTTTCCTTTTTAATAACTCTTCAAAATTACATTTGCTTTTTCCAGAAAGCCACAAACTGTAGCAAGGAATTGTAAGGTCAATACCAATCATTGTTACAGATTTCAATATTTGGATTTGGGAAGGGCCTATAAATGAAGGATTAAGTGGACTTGGGTAGAATCTAGTTTCAGGGATTTATATTCATCACCATATACGTACTGCAATCATGAGAGTATTCTCCATAAACCAGTGAAGAAGTAGTAACCATTATGGAGCTGGGCCTGGAAGATTTCAATTCCCTCTCATGTTTTAGCCATCTGTTCATCCTCCTCCTTTCATTTTTCTTCCTGTGTTTTTATGTGTCACCTTCTCAGTGGCTTTCCTGTCAGCAGTGTGCCTTGATCCTTTATAGACTGTGGTCACTTCCTTTGTAAAAATCTGTTCTTGAAGTGTAGTTCTTACTTATGCTGGAATCCTGTAGCCAGAGAAAAAGAACCTTGCTTTAAGCATCAGTGAGAGCAATACAAAACAGTGACTGGGTGATCAGGTGATTGGTCCCACTGTGATTCATAGGGGCAGCTTTCTGGTAAGTTTTACCACATTTGGACAAAGTCCTGTATGATTCTTTGAGAAAATAGATAATTTGCCTCTGCTAATGTCTTACTGAAATTTTGATGCCTTCATGAAATAATTATTCATAACTGTGTTTACAACAAAACTTACAGTTTTGACACCCTCCCTCCCCCCACAAGGGGCACTAAATATACATGAACATCTTTTACTCACTGAAAGCCACAAATATAATATCTAGGTAAATAGTTGACAGAAATCCTTGATTGCAAATTAATTCTTCAGGTAGAGCCAGGACTCGAGAAATATATTTGTGTATTCATCAGTGAAGAATGAAATATCAAGACTGATCAGTAGTTTGTACTTACTACACAAGCAGTAGAAGGTAAACAGGTATCAAGAAGAGAAGTTAGACTAAAGACAGTGCATGTGGGCAAAAGACAGGTCATCTGTCAGTAGTATTGTTTTGTTTTTTTAATTTTTTTGGTGAACTAAGCCAACATTTACTAAACCCTCCTTTGATCCATTGTTCTGTGGACATATGGAAATTTTCACTTTGCCAGGTTCTGGAACACTTGCCCAAGAGGAATGCTGTTTAGTTTAGCTTTATATGTTTACAGCCCATTGACCAGATTTAGGAATTCCAAAAGCATGTGTATTTCAGAATGTGTTATTCCTGAGTTTATTGAAGTCTGTTTCCTCAAAAGTTCCTGTAGTGGAAAAACAACCTGATCACATGTTTCCTCCTAGTGAAATCAATCAATCAATAGTATACTTAAAATTAAATTGTTGGTTCAACTTTGCAGGTCTCTTCTCTTCTCTCCTGAGAGAACAAGCTAATATAATCCATGAGGGACCAAAATGGATAATATTGGATGGAGATATTGATCCCATGTGGATTGAGTCGCTTAATACAGTAATGGATGATAACAAGGTGAATGATAGGAGGAGAGATTACTATCCTTACCTTTCCAAACTGTGCGTGTGTGTATGAACACATTTTCAGACAGCACTTTCTTTTTAAGCTATTGTTCTTCTTGGTCTGAAGTAAAGCTCTGGGCTTATCTACCTTTCATATTAATGAAAGCTAATTTAGGTCTATGTCCTCAGGTCAACTTGATCTTCACTAATTCCCAAATACAATGAATATTTTGAATTTCATGTTAGTGTTTTATTCTTGCCAATTATATGTGAGAATGATAAAATCCAATTCTTGAAATTAATGAAACCCTAAAGGTTTAGAATGATTATCAAAACACATTGCCAAAATAAAGCCACTCCTTTTACTAATTACATAGCAGGGTGGCATTCACCCTCTGGATTTGCAAGGAGATTGGGAGATGGGGAAAAGTGTGAGATCTTCCTTGGAATTTGAGCTTGAGCACCAAGAGTTCATTCAGGTTCCACAATTTCTAATGGGCAGCATTTTGGTGGTGAGACTTCAGAATTTGTCACTATATCTAAAACTAGTATCCTTTCTCCATCTTTGATACATTTCATGACTCAGGAAAATATCCTCTAATTCTAAATACTACTTTGCTTTTCCTTTAGCCTTCCAGAAAATGCAGTGGATTTCTTCTCATATCCAAAGATCATAAGCAACTAGAAGATGTGGATATATGTTCTTAGTTTTGTGCATGGTAAATGCACAAAAATGACTAAAGGCTATCCTTATTTAACATTCAAGATCAATAACTCAATTTAGTCTGTCTAGAATGTAGTGTGACCTGAAAGTCTCATACATTTGTATTCCTACATGTCATTAAAAAACAGAAAGTAATTGAAGTAATTCAAAGTCTGAAAAACTTCCATTTCATTATGGTACTCTTACCAATTTTTTATGGTAAGAGACCTATCTGAGTGTGAATGACTGTATATTCTCTGATCTCTTGCATGTTATAGTAGTCATGGTTCAAACTATCTTGTTTACTTCCATGTTGCTTGTGTCTAGATCCTCACCTTAGCCAGTAATGAACGGGTGGCTCTTACTCCGTCCATGAGGCTGCTGTTTGAGATTCCCCATCTAAAAACAGCCACCCCTGCTACGGTTTCCCGAGCAGGTATTCTGTATGTGAACCCACAAGACTTGGGTTGGAATCCGTAAGTATTTCATTTTCTATTTTACTTCTAACATTCAGAATTATGTAATTATCAATATAATTGATAAGGAATCCATGAAGTTGTTTGCTGTTGTATTTTGAGTATGTTTCACTAACAAAAACATAGGTACGTATGTAACTAAACACAATTATGGGATCGTGTCAGTAAATGTTAGCCCATTTTCCTCCATGGCACCCTTGGTTCACCTGTCAATCCTGATTAACTTGTATCTACCCCAGCTCTTAGAACCATGCTTGGCACATAGTAAGTGCTTAAAAAATACCGTAATTATTCTTATTATTCTCTATCACTAATGTCTCCCTGGAATGGTTTGGTAGTCATTTGTGCAACAATTAACTTGGGATTTAATTGGTGAAAACAGTAGAATTGGAAGAGGGAAAGATTTGGTGGAGAGCCTTGTTTTTATTTCATGGAAATAAAATGAGGGACAAAGTGGTGGATCTATTGTCCTGTTTAGATGGGAAACAACAAATCAAGAAATCTAAAAACCCAATGAAGGTGAATTTTCAACCAATTCTCCTCCTCTGCATTTCCAATAATTCATTTTTGAGTGCTTACTGTGTGAAGAGCATGGTACTAAGTGCCTGAGAGAGTACAATGTAAAATAAGACACACCCCTCCCCACAGTGAGCTTACAGTCTAGAGGAAAACAAAAAAGAAGAACTACCCCAGTTACAACCTCAGTCACGATACATTGACACATAATTGGAACTAATACAACCCACTTAATCCTCTTTCTTCTCCTCTGTGATCAGAACCCTTCAATTCCAGCAGAAGAGTCCCTTCCCTTTCCCTGCCACTTCTTCAGCTGGAAGTATTTGGCCAGAATTTCCCCTGATAGAGCAAGGTTGCATTTGTTCCAATAGACCCTTCTAGTGGCATTGGCAATTTGGTTTTATTGGTGATGGAACTGTTGGAGATTTCTCTTTATCTTATTGAGTTGGTATTGTTGGTTCTTAGCCGGGTGACTTTTTATTTTTAATATTTCATTGTAATGTCTTGGTTAAATGCTAGGTATGCAGGAAAGCTAGGATGAATGATTTTCTGAACTGACAATCTAGAAGAGTATCCTGTCCTGACAGGACTACTCATTCCAATTGTATGGTAACACCAAGATAAGTAACATTAATTTATACAAAAAGTATGTTTTAAAAAATACTTTAAAATGTTTTAAAAATATGTTTAAAAAATATATTTCCATTTTAAAACATTCCAGGGAGATATTAGTGAAGACAGAGAGTAATAAGAATAATCATGGTATTTTTTAAGTGCTTACAGTGTGCCAAGCACTGTTCTAAGAGCTGGGGTAGATACTAGTTAATCAGGATGAACAGATAAACCAAGGGTGCCAAGGAGGACAATGGTCTAACATTTTTATTCAAAAACATAATCTATTCAAAAGTGAAAGGACAGATTTAACTGCTTATTAATTTCCAGGCAATGGCATTGTTGTATAAGAGGGCACAGGCCTGGGAGTTAGAGAGCCTGGGTTCTAATCCTGGCTCCACCATTTGCCTATTTTGTGACTTTGGACAAGTCACTCCACTTTTCTCATCTGTAATATAGATATTAAAACTACTCCCTTTTAGGCTGTGAGGCTCATGTGGGACAGAGAATGTGCCCATCTTAATTATGTCCTAACCCTACCCCAGTGCTTAATAGAGTGCTTGGCACATAGTAAGCGCTTAATAATTACCTTAATTCATATAATAACCTTTTCTCACAGGTGAATTTTATGTATTCCTTCCTTGGTATTCGGGCAAAAGGATTTCCAAATTTATTGACACTTGCTCATTTTTGCTCTATAAAGCCTTGCTGAATGTTAGGTGTCTTCTCTTTCCTTCCTTCCTCCTTGTGAAATTCTGGTTTTCAAACCTGATGCTTACTAAAACCTTTATACGATCTCGTGCAGGTATGTGTCTAGTTGGATAGATGGAAGAAGTCATCAATCGGAGAAGGCCAATTTAACCATTCTCTTTGATAAATATATTCCTCCATGCTTGGAGAAGCTCAGAACAAGCTTTAAAACTATCACTTCAATTCCTGAGAATAGCATGGTGCAGGTATGAGATTCAGCAATATGATGATGCAGTGAGTAAAAGGTGTCAAACCCCTCTGTTCCCTCCCCTCAACCCCAAACTCCTTCTCCCACCCCTCTTCCTCCCATCACAGGTGTGATGATTGTCCTGTATTTTGCCTAGAACCCTCCCAGGGGGACTATGACATTATGGTAGTCTGAGAAAGAATTACCCAAGTTTGGAAAAGTCTTTTGTGAAAGAGAACATTAGAAAGGAACTTGGAAGAACAAGGGGACAAGGACGGTGGATTGTGTTTCCTTGCCTGCTTGCCTTAGTATAGTAACATCTCACTAGCTGGGAACACCCCTGTCACCCTCTTATTTTTCCCTCCTATCCCCCCTTCTCTTAATAAAAGAAGGTAAAATGTATCATAAAGGAATTAAGTCTCAGTTAAGCCCCAAGTATCATGAGTTTTTCTCCCTCCTACCTAAGCTATTGAGTCCCATATGGGTCAGAGACTGTGCCCAACCTGATTATCTTGTATCTATTCCGATCCTTAGTACAGTGTTGGGCAGGTATTAAGTGCTTGACAAATATTACAATTATTATTATTATTATTATCAGGAGCTATGGCAGTGGGCTATGATGTGGTAGAGGAAGAGGAAAGAAACATTTCCTTTATCTCTAGCTTGGCTTGTACAGATTTAAAGAGACAGGCCAGAACAGACTTTAGAATATAAAGCCTAAACCTAGCATCCCAGCACCCAGGAAGACACACTGAATATTTTAATAAAAATGTATTTAAAACACGTACCCCAGGTTAGAATTTTCATTAATTCCAGTAGAATTAATGAAATTTAGGCAGAATTCATGATGTTTGGTGGGCAGGTACTGTGTCCGCTAATTCTGTCATATTGTATTCTCCCAAGTGCTTAGTACAGCTTAGTATAGTGCTCAATAAACACACTTAATTCATGGCCTGAGAGTCATTGGAAATAGCGATGTGAATGCAGTGCTTCTGCTGTAAGTTACTCCCTCTGTTACTTCCATCCATCAATACAGAGACTATTTGTTTAAAGAACTTATGTAAAGAGGTATTTGTTCTTCCTAAAGGAGGCTGACATTTTGAGGCAAAGAACTATGTGTCAATATATATTTAATTGTCCTTCATGCTCTAAGACTTCACTGTTGACAGAGAAATTCCCGTGTATGTTTGTATGGTGCTAAAAAGGTCAATGTGGGCTCCACATTTGGACACACTGTGCACGTTTATTATTTACAGTGTCTGGCTTTTGCCTCTCTGTCTCTCAAACCTTATAAAGTATCCATTCAGAAAGGACTGCTGCTTTCTGAACTGCTCTGTGTCTGGTGGTGGTTGATTTCCAGTTTCCAGCTGAGATAAAGCACTTTCTGACACTTCGTTGTATTCTCTCCATTGGAACATTTCCTCTGTAGTCTCTACTTTCAGTATCCTAATTTCAGCTGACCATACATCCACTTCATCCATCCTCTTCACCTGACCCACCCAGGGCAACCGGCTAGAGGTGAGGATAGAAGTTTCTTGTCTGTGACCTTTTCTTGCTATTTGAAGTTGTTTTGCTCTTAGGTGACTCTGATGGCACTCTGCTTAAAGTAGCAAATATGGCATATGTGGAGAGACCTGGTCTTATAGGTATAGCGAAGCACCAAAGACTATTTTTCAGTCTGGAACCTAATTGCATGCTTCCACCACACACTGAGAGTCCCCCAGAGATAGGCTGGCCTTTGGTCAATGTGCTGCCTAGGTAACAGAATTCTGTGATGGCATTTAGCAGTATTGCTGATATAGATTCCCGAGTGTTTGTACGGCATCCCTAGTTCATGGTGGCACATAGTGCTTTGGGTTTCTTTAGACTTGTCAGGATAAGTGGCTTGCAATCACTGTGGGTGGCCCACACCTCTGTAGAGCTGTATTGCATTTGGCTTGGATGAAATCAGCACAGAAGTTGTCCATTCGGTTCTTCCGCATGGACAACTAATTATTTTATGGATAACTACTAGCAGTTGCTCCTCACAGTTTAGCGATGAAAGACCCATAATTATAGTATTTCATGCAGGCTATGCTTTACTATAGGCAATTAGGTAACCTTTCTCATAAAGTTTTTTTGGTTATTTTACAGTTAAGATTGACTAACATTGTGAAAGCAAATTGGAAATAGTCACATGTGTAGAAAGAAGAAAAAGTTGAGGATTGGCTATTCCTCCAACACCAATTAAAATAAACGATAGTTTTCCGCAGTAATTACATGAGAGATAATTAAATTCTGAATTTAGGTCTGAATTTATTCATAATGAATTAATTATATGGTTTATCTAATTAGCTGCCCTTTGACTTAATACATATAAAAAATATGATAGCATTCTTTTCTAAGTTGTTGTGTATTTTGTTGTGAATCTTTCTAGTGCTTTTCATTCAAGAATAGTGTTAAAGTGGGTCAGTGGGAATTACAATTCTTAATTCTCATTCAATGTTACTCCTTTTATAGTATTCAGAAGTATATAGAAAACTAAAAAGCAAACATTTTTTAACCTCAGTCACTTCATAGCCTTGCCACTTCTCTAGCATTAGCGTGGAAGAAAAAAGCTTTATTCCTCAAGAGATGGAAAGGAAAATGGCCCCCACCTAACTCCTATTTCTATCCCTGACCGCCATCTTCAACTCTTCACTTCTCACTGCTTTCAAACATGCTCATATCTTCCCCATCTTAAAACCGTCCCCCCCCCCCCGACTCCATGGTTCCCTCCAATTATCGTCCCATCTCCTTCCTACCATTCCTCTCCAAACTCTTTGAGCATGTTGTCCACACTCATCTCAAGTTTTTCTCCTCCAAATCTCTCCTTGACCCCCACCAATCTGACTTCCATCCCCTTTTCACTCCACAGAAGCCGCCCTCTCAAAGATCACAAATGATCCTCCTTCTTGCCACTTCCAATGACCTCAACTCGATCCTGATTCTTCTCAAACTCTCTGCTGCCTTCGTAACTGTCGACCACCTCCTTCTCCTGGAAATATTAGCCAGTCAGCTTCACTGACACTGCCATCTTCTGGTTCCCCTCCTGTCTCTCTGGCTGTCTCTCTGGCTGCTCATTCTCTGTCTCTTTCACCAGCTCCTCCTCTGCCTCCCACCCCCTAACTGGAGAGTCTCTCAAGATTTAGTTCTGGTTCCCCTTCTATTTTCCATCTACACTCACTCCCTTAGAGAATTCATTCACTCCTATGGCTTCAACTACCATCTCTATGTGGATGATTCCCAAATCTACCACTCCAGCCCTGATCTTTCTACCTCTCTGCAGTCTCGCATTTCCTCCTGCCTTCAAGACATCTATTTGGGTGTCCTGTCAACACCTTAACCTTAACATGTCCCAGACAGAACTTCTTATCTTCCCATCCACATCCTGTCCCTCACACTGATTTTCCCATCATGGTTGGCACAGCCCTTGGCCTTCCAGGTTCATAAGCCTGTAACCTTGGCAATATCCATCACTTATCTCTTTTATTCAACCCAAGTATTCAACCTGTCACTAAATCTTGTCTGTTCAACCTTTACAACATTGCTCAAGTCTACCCTTTCCTCTCCATCCAAATTGCTACCATGTTAATCCAAACATTTATCCTATCCCACCTTTATGACTTGCTGACCTCCCTACCTCTGCCTACTCCAGTCCATACTTCACTCTGTTGCCTGGTTCATTTTTCTACAAAAACGTTCAGTCCATGTTTCCACACTCCTCAAATACCTCCAGTGGTTGCCCATCTGCCTCTTCATCAAGGAGGAACTCCTTACCATTGGCTTTAAAACACTCAATCATCCTGCCCCCTCCTACCTCACCTAACTGCTCTCCTACTACAGCCCTGCCTCACACTTCACTCTTCTGTATCTCAATCTCATCTATCTCGCGCTACCACTCACTGTCATCCTGCCCCTGGCCTGGAATGCCCTCCCTTTTCATAGCAAATGGACAATTACTCTCCCCCTCTTCAAAACCTTAGTGAAGGCCCATCTCCTCCAAGAGGCCTTCCCTGATTAAGCCCTCCTTTCCTCTTCTCCCACTCCCTTTTGCTTCACCCTGATTTACTCCCTAATTCACCTCCTCCAGCCCCGGACTTATAATAATTTTGGTATTTATTAAGCACATACTATATGCCATGGATTGTACTAAGTGCTGGCACTGAACTAAGCCTATATATAAATTATTTATATTAATGTCTTTCTCCCCTTCTAGACTGTAAGCTTGTTGTGGGCAGGGAAAGTGCCTACCAACTCGGCCATATTGTTCTCTCCCAAACACTTAGTACAGTGCTTTGCACAAAGTAAGTGCTCAATAAATATGATTGACCCCTGAAATCTGTATGAACCATATATTTAATAGCACATATCCAGTAAATATTGATGAAAATGTCCATCTAAAGTTGGAAGAGACCACTAGAGAATTCCTCATCTAGCCCCTTTGCCTCTGGACAGCGAATTCGCTAAACTACCCCAAGCAGACGGTTTTCTCTTATTTTTTCTTTTTACTATCTCCAGGGATGGAGATTCCAAATTTTTCCTTGGCAACCAGCTCCAGTGTTCCATCTTTCTTATAGTTAATAAGTTCTTCCTTCTGGTCAACCAAATGTCCTTCCTTATGTCCCCTACTTTCATTTAAGCCATTTCTTCTTGTCTAATCCTCCGAGGACATTGAAAGCTACAAATAAGTGTCCTTCTCATAAGCTGTCTTCGGTCACCTGTCTGCCCCTTAACTTTTCCTCCCCAGGATGAATATATTGTCTATCTTTCATCACATTCCTCTTGATAGCATCCAGTTTCTCCACCAATTTCCATGTTCAAAACCCCTCACAGAAAATGATGTAAAAATAGCTCATGTTCCTATAGATGGGTGTACATATGACAACACAATAACAACCAGGAAATAGTAAATATCAAATGAATGCAAAAAAGGATTTTGTTCATCAGAGACCCTTGCCCTTGCCTCAGCATCACTCCTCCTGCTGGTTTGGGGGCAGGTTTGGGGAGGGTGACTTTGGGAAGGGGCCCTGCTCCTAAACACCTACTGGAAAGGGAATGGACCAGCTTCCATTCCCTTATGGCTACTCCAGAGTTTGGCCTGGGAAAATGGTGCCCAAGTAAAAGCATCCTGAGTTTGGCCTGTGTAGAAACAACTGACCTTGTCACCCTGTGACTGCCATTGTCCCACCCCCGCCCCCCACACCAATTCCTCTGGCCACACTCTTAACCTTCTTCCTTCTTCTGCAGTCTCTTTGTTCCCTGTTGGATTGTTTGCTGACCCCTGAAAATGTGCCTTCCGACAGTCCAAGGGAAGTTTATGAACTATATTTTGTCTTTGCCTGTGTCTGGGCATTTGGAGGAGCTCTCTTCCAAGATCAGGTATGTTTGAGATAGTCACCGAAGTCCATAATTATTTGAATTGAAATGGCATGCTCCACATCTGCCTGCTACACTCAGCTGACTCTACACACTACAGGCATCTGATACCAGGAGCCCAAAATTCTGATAAAATTGTGTTGGCATGTGTTTGCTTTCTTCAGAATCCATTTCTTCCTTTTCCTGCCAGGTGCGGTTTTTGAAAGGGGTCAAGGCTATTGTACTTTGAGAAGCCCAAAGGAAATCATCATTCTCTTAAGGCCTTTTTCCTGAATTTTAATGGTAATGATGCCTGCCAAGTTAATTATCAGACAGTATTTTGGTTTGGCCTTGAAAATGAAACTCATTGTGGCCAGGGAACAGGTTTACTAACTCTATTATATAGTACTCTCCCAAACATTTGGTGCAGTCCACTTCATTTAGTAAACCCTCAATAAATATGATTGATTAATTGATTGAATGCCCTCTGGTCCCTCAGTTGGCATGGGTTTTGATCTCCTTTAGGGGGAGCAGAAACACAGATAGCTGGAGGTAATGGGGACCCGTGAAAAAATTGAGCAGTATTCTCCTAGTCTCCTGAGCCAGCCAGTGGGGAATGGAGGAAAACTGGAAGCCACGGTGCAGAGAGAAAGCCCTCTGTCTGCTTCTCTCTCCACAGCTGTCAGGTGCATTGGACTGAGAAGCGATAGAGTAGCAGCAGAGTTTAGTGGAAAGAGCACATTCCTGGGAATCAGAGGATCTGGGTTCTAATTCCAGCTCTGCCAATTACTTGCTGTGTAACCTTGGGAAAGTCACTTATCTCCTCTGTCTCCCATTTACCTCCTCTGTAAATGCGAATTAAATCTTCCTCCCTCCAACTTAGACTGTGAGTCCCATATGGGACAGGAACTGTGTCCATCCTGATAAATGTATTTCTACCCAAGCACTTACAACAGTGCTTGACACATATTAAACCTTTTTTATGGCATTTAATAAATGCTTACCATGTGCCAGTCGTACTAAGCACTGGTGTAGGCAGGCTTATCAAGTTGGATACGGTCCATGTCCTACATGGGCCTCAGAGTCTTAATCCCCCTTTTACAAATGAGGTAAATGAGGAAGAGGGAAGTTAAGTGATGTGCTCAAGGACACATAGCAAACAAGTGTCGACATATAGCAAACAAGTGTCTTTGACAGGATTAGAACCCAGGTCCTTCTGAGTCCCAGGTCCGTGCTCTATCCACTCTAAATAAATGCCATAAAAAAGACCCTCCTCCCATAATTCTTGGGGACTGCAGCAGCACAGCCCCTGAGATTTCTGGGAGAGAAATTCATTTTATAATTTGTTTATTTTTGTCCTACAAGAAAAATTTCCTTTAAGCGATAGAGAGTTGTATTTGTTTTTGTTGTGACACATTTTTCTCTGAGAAACTTGTCTTAATGTGTTGGGTGGGAATAGCTCCTGTTTCCTATTTGGTGCCTGTTGAAGGTCACTGCAATCTGAAAGGACTTTTTGGGTCCAGGACAATTGTACCCATTCTAGATGCAAACTATTTCTTGCTTTGTGTACCAGTTCACAGTCTTTACCCTGCCTGATCTCATTGCCATAGTTCAGAAAGTAAGTAGAATAGAATATGAAAGGATATTGATGGTAGAGGTCTTCAGAACAGAATTCTTCTTGTTTCATGGGGCCAAATTTCAGTGACTGAGTTTGCCCAGTGATAGGAAAATCATTTGAAAGGAATTTCTGCATTCCTCCTGGTCTGTCTGAGGCCAGCCTAACTGTAAGCACGAGCTTACTAAATTATTTCCCTGGACTTATGGGGCCATTCAGAGCATTGTGGCCTCAGTCAAGTGCTGGAATGCAGTTCAGAAAGCAGAGATCTATGGGAATGGTTTCTGAGCAGTGAATAAGGGCAGCTAAATAGTTTCTTCTGAAGTGGGGCAACGACTGTGACAGAACTGATAAAACATACTGAAACTAGGATTAGAAAATAGTCAGATCAGCAATGCAGTGGCCATGCAGTGGGTGATGGCTGCTGAGCTGCTCCTCGTATAAGATCCTGACAGGGGGTGGTGTGGTGGTAAATTGGCAGGGGAGGGGTTCACTGTGCCACCTTTGATCGCCCATTTCCAATGTCACCCTAGTAATCTTTCCCATAGTATGTGGATTCCAAGAATAGGGGACCCAGAGAAGAGGGAAGGCAGGGGTGAGGAGTCAAAGCTGCAAGGAAAGAGCTAATGATGAGAATGGGAATTAAGGTGGAAAATTAAGGGAGATGAGTGGAAGACACTGGGACAGTTTGGGATTAGCACTCTAGATAAAACAGGGGTAGCGTGGATTTGAGATTTGGGAGAAGATGGGAGGTGAGTGCCTAAGGATTGGGAGATAGGTGATGACAGGCAGAGATGAGAAGTCTGAGGGGATAGGTGTGAAATTAGGGAATTAAGAGGAGATATAACCAACATCAGTTCTCCCTCCTACTTAGACTGTGAGCCCATGTGAGGCAGGGACTGAATTTGGCTCATTTTGGGCAGGGAATGTGTTTACCAGCTCCATTATACTGTACTCTATTATTAATTTATTCATATTAATGTCTCTCTCCCACTCTAGACTGTAAACTCGTTGTGGGCAGGGAATGAGAAAGCACCCACAGCCCATCATTTCATTGGATTAATATTCAATTCATCAGTGGCATTTATTGAGTGATTACTATGTGCAGAGTACTGTACTAAGCACATGGGGAAGTGCAACACAACAGAGTAGGGAGATATCCTCTCCCTAGTGCTTAATGTAGTGCTCTGCACACAGTAAGTGCTCAATAAATATAATTGATTGATTGATATAATCAATTGATTGATTGTTTACAAATGAAGATCGTGAAATTGCTCTGAGTGAACTCTAGGGGAGGAATGGAGGTTCAGTGAGAGTTTTAAAGGGAGTTAGAGAGGGATACAGAATTAGGGAAATCCAATGAGATAGGGTTGGGGTGAGTCACATAAAAATGGTAATGATGGTATTTGTTAAGTGCTTACTATGTGTCAAGCACTGTTCTAAGCAATGGGGTAGATAAAAGCTAATCAGGTTGGGCACAGTCATCTGAGCAGTTACTGGTAATAA
The DNA here is from genome assembly GCF_004115215.2 of Ornithorhynchus anatinus. Taxonomy (NCBI): domain Eukaryota; kingdom Metazoa; phylum Chordata; class Mammalia; order Monotremata; family Ornithorhynchidae; genus Ornithorhynchus; species Ornithorhynchus anatinus. Next base: position 59,253,524 of record NC_041735.1, on the reverse strand, counting down.
AAAACAGGGATGCAAAATTAAAAACCATAAAACTGGTTGTTCACCAAATGACCTGTGAAAGGGAACTTTTGACTAATCAAGCATTAATTTTTCATGTATTGGTGGAAGAGAGAGCCTTCCCATCGTCACTCCTGCCCCCAAAGATCTAGGAATACTGCTGGATAGTACTGGGGACTGCAGGAAGGAAAGGCAGTTCAGTCACAGAAGCAATGTCCAACCCAGCAGAGGCAGTAGTGATGAGTTTATCTAGAAGAGGGAGGGGCTGAGGAAGATGGAAGCTAGGGGAGAGAGGGGCAGAGCTATCATGGATATACAGTGCTCAGGTTATTCCAGATGGGAGGGTTCAGACATTCAAATATTGGATTAAAAGAAAAGGTGGTGTCTAATGGTCTGAGCTGCTAGGATTCCAAGAGAAGTTGTGGGGTTGTGAAGGAAATCTTTGCAATAGCTTGGGTTGGACTCTCTAAAGTTAAATAGCAAAGCTTTTATTCTGGATTTTCCCCTGCTTTTATTTTTATTATTGTATGAGCTTTATTAACTCTGATTTTTTGGTGTGTCTTGCTCACTCTGGTAAATTCTAAGGGAAATGAGAGCCACAAAAAAGAAAAAATAGTGAAAGGCTATCCATAATTTGTTTTATTTTAATGTCTGTCTCCCCCTATAGAAATAATAAATAATAATTATTATGGTATTTGTTAGGCACTTACTGTGTGTGAGGCACTGTACTAAGCACTGGGGTGGATACAAAGTGATTGGATTGGACACAGTCTCTGCCCTATGTGGGGCTCACAGTCTTGATAATGGAGGCACAGAGAAGTTAAGTGACTTGTCCAAGGTCACACAGCAGACAAGTGGCGGAGCCAGGATTAGAATCCATGACCTCCTGACTCCCAGGCCCGTGCTCTCTACTATACCATACTGCTCTGTAAGCTCCTTTTGGGAGGGGAGCATTTCTACCTACTCTACTGTGTTGTATTTCGCCAAGTGTGTAGTACAGTGTTGTGCACGCAGTAACAACTCAATAAATGTCACTGATGAATTGAATATTAATCCAATGAAATGATGGACTGTGGTTGCTTTCTCATTTCTGAGTCATACTTCAGTGAGTGTAAAATGTGTGTGCCATTTTCCTTGATTTTTTTTACACGCCGCCCCCCGCCCCTCCCCACACAGGAAAGGCAGTTGATCAAGGTTGCAGAGGTCAATTGAGCATCCCATTCAAACTTTGAGGTTGTCAGATGGATTCTGAAACTCCTTTGTAAAGCTACAATACATGGAATATCAATATCCCCAGTGAACCTTCTTACCTTCAGGTTTAAGGTGCTCAGTCAGCTCTCCCCCTCCTACATATCTATGTTAATCTTTCACTTCAACCCAGCCCATACCCTTGGGTCATCCAAATCCATCCTGATCACCGTATGTCAGCCTTAGCTGTTTCAGAGATGACCATGTCCATGTCCACCCTCTCACCTAGAACTCCCTACAACGTCATGTCTATCAAACCACCACTCACGACATCTTCAAAGCCTTACTAAAATCACACCTCCTTCAAGAGGCTTGCCCCAAGAAGCCCCTTGATCCCCAACTATTTGTCCTCTCTTCTGTATCATCTGTACGTTTGACTTCGTGCCCCCTTAAGCATCATCATCCATATCACCCTTAGGGACTCTGATATGTATCCCACCGCAGCCAAATAGCACTTATGAACATATTTTTTATTTTAATGACCATCTCTCCCGCCACATTTTAAGCCCCTTAAGGTTAACAATCGTGTCTACTATCGTTTTGTACTTTTTTTTAATTAAATGGTGCTTGTTAAGTGCATACTATGCACCAGGCACTGTTCTAAGTACTGGGGTAGATACAAGTTCATCAGGTTGAACACAGTCCCTGTCCCACAGGAGGCTTATGTTCTTATCCCTATTTTACAAGTGAGGTAACTGAGGCAAGTGACTTACCCAAGGTCATACAGCAGACAAGTGGCAGAGTTGGGATTAGAACCCAGGAACTTCTGACTCCCAGGCCTGTGCTCTATCCACTAGAGCATGTACTCAAGCACTTGGAACAATGCTCTGCACACAATAAATGCTCAGTAAATAACCACTGATTGATTGATTATAATTTTTAGCTTTCAGATTATCCAGGTGAATTCAGCCGCTGGTGGCTTAAAGAGATGAAGACAGTAAAATATCCCTCCCAAGGTACAATTTTTGATTACTACCTTGACCATAAGACTAGAAAATTCCTGCCTTGGATGGATAAAGTTCCCAAGTTTATTATGGATATGAACACACCTTTACAGGTAGGTATGCAAAACACAGAACCCTTCAAAGACATTTTCACAGTTCTCTTACTTTCCATTCCCCAATTGATAAAGAACAAGTTTTGTTAAGGTTCTCAGCATATAGCAGTTTTCCTGGTTGGAGAGAGCCTTTGTTGTGAGGAGGACCAGGTTTGGATTTTATTTTTGCCACTTTCTTTTATTGTAGCTTCAAGACTGTGATGCTCATCATGCCCTCCTTTGAAATTCCTTGAGTTTAAAAAACAAATTGTCAATGGGGTTTTCTTAACTTACAAGGAGAGATTGCTGTGCTTATCATGTGTCCTTTTTTTAGCATCCCTCCCACACACACCTCCCCCTCCTAAAAATGCCTCAGGGACCCATGTCGTGATTCAAAGAATTTAAATCAGTTTTTGAGTATATTTTGAAAGTTTGTCTACAGCCACAGTTCTGAAGTCAGAGCTTCCTTTAGAGGAAAATGACATTCCATTGCTTTCTCCCCTACTGGCATTCTCCTCTATTTATCCGTCCTTCCCATCTCCCAATAAATTTATGAATATTTAAGGACTAGGAAGATCTTAATGGATGCTACTGATGCACACAACTCCTCATTACTTCTGAACTGAGAAGGATTAGTAGTATTAGCCTGTCTATGTTTGTCTGTCTGTCTGTCTCTTCCCTCCACTTTACCTCACTGATTTCCCACTACAACTCAGCCCACTCGCTTTGCTCCTTTATTGCCTCTCAGTCAATCATATTTATTGAGTACTAACTGTATGCAGAGCATTGTACTAATACTACTAATAATTATAGTATTTGTTAAGCACTTACTAAGTGCCAGACACTGTACTAAGCACTGGGATGGATACAAGCAAATTGGATTGGACACAGTCCCTTTGTCCTATGTGGGGCTCACAGTCTCAATCCCCATTTTACAGATCAGGTAACTGAGGCATGGAGAGGTTAAGTGACTTGCCTGAGGTCACACAGCAAACAAGTAATAGAGGCGGGATTAGAACCCATGACCTTCTGACTCCCAGTTCCATGCTTGCTCTTCTCGAAGCAGCACTTGGGAAAGTACAAAACAACAATAAACAGAAACATTCCTTGCCCACCATAAACTTAACTTATTCAGGGAACCTCAATCTAATCTATCTTGTGGCTGAACCCTTTCCCACATCCTCCTTCTGATCTGGAATTCCCTCCACTTTATATCAGAGAGGTCACCACCCTCCCCACCGTCAAAGCCCTAATACAGATTCATCTCCTCCAAGAAGCCTTCCTCAACTCTATCTTCGGCATTGCCCTTGAACTTGGATTTATACCCTTTATTCACCCAACGCTCAGACATGGGCATTTTATCCATATCTGTCTCCCCTTCTAGACTGTAAGCTCCTTGTGGGCAGGGAAAATGTGTACCAACTCTGTTGTAGCGAACTCTCCCAAGCACTTAGTAAGTGTTCTGCTTGCTGTAAGTGCTCAACAAATATGACTGATTGATTGATCAAGTGTTCAGCCCACTGATTCTTAAATTCAGCAGCATGACCTAGTGGACAGAGCACGAGCCTAGGAGTCAGAAGGACCTGGGTTCTAATCCCGGCTCTGCCATTTGCTTGCTGTGTGACTTTGGGCAAGTCACTTCTATTTGCCTCTGTTACCTCATCTGTAAAATGGGGATTAAGACTGTGAGCCCCATGTGGGACATGCATCTACCCCAGCACTTAGAACAGTGGCTGACACATAGTAAGCATTTAACAAATACCTTAAAAAAAAATTGTCCAAAATGGCATAGTGGTTGGATGTGACATTCAAATGTGACTTTTTCTCCAAATGTGGATCTTTGCAGGCAGTTCTTGCCCATACAGCAGAGACTACTCGCCTCAAATATTTCACAGATTTGCTGCTTGAAGCGGGCAAACCAATCATGCTTGTTGGAAATGCCGGTGTGGGAAAAACAGTGTTTGTAGGTGACACACTTGCACATCTCTCCGAGGATTACACGGTGGCCAAAGTTCCTTTTAGTTACTACACTACATCAGCAGTACTGCAGAGTAAGTGCTTCTCATGTTTTAAAAACTCTCTTCCTCTTGAGCAATTGGAACAGGCTAGGGTACTATGGCCCCTTGTGTATTTGTTCGAGACAAATAACTATTTAAACTCGACTAATCTCCCCAGTGTTCCTCTGAGGTTTTTATAAAAGTAAGAAAGGAACTGAGATTTCAACCGATTGGCCAAGAGCCTTTGCGAGAGCTGAATTCAGGTCTCTCAAATACCAGCTGATCAATTTCACCCAAAACAGTGATCTTCCCAGTGAATTAACATTGAACAAATATAGGACAATAGAGGAGGTTATACAAGCAACGGACTTCAAGGGAAGAATTTATGGAATTTTTCACTTGCAGTATTTTTCCTTAAACATAACCCTCTCCTCAATTTCCTTCTCTGTTGCTAATAATCCCCTTCTCTGGGTTAAATAGAGAAGTGAATATAGTGGAGGCTGCAGTAAAGACTTAAAAATTATTCACACTTGGTAACAAAAGAATCAAAAACTTAATGATTCGGATCAGGAAGATAAAGCAAAGTAGGAGTTGAGTTGAAAGAGAATGCTTTCTGGAGGGTAATTTTAAATACTATTGAATAGTTTTTGGGGTTTGGGAGTGGGGAAAGGCATTAAAAATATACTCTCTCAATTGCTGTCTTGCATCCTAGCTAGCAAAGAATACTTCCAGGGATTTATGGGTATGCGTGAGTTGTGTGGTCTATAGAAATTTAAATTTCACTTCAGTTGGTATTTACTTACACTGATGATGATGCTCAGAAGTTACTTACTTCGTTTCAGGGATTCTCGAGAAGCCCCTGGAGAAAAAAGCAGGTCGTAATTACGGTCCCATAGGAAACAAGAAATTGATTTATTTTATTGATGATTTCAATATGCCTGAAGTGGATATTTATGGAACAGTTCAAACTCACACTCTGATTCGACAGCATATAGATTCTGGTCACTGGTAAGCCAACCTCCATCATTTGTTCTTATGCTAGTGGGTCTTAAGGGTAACCAACCAAAAAAGGAATGTTTCTACTGAACATTTCATTTTCAGTTTTTTAAAAAATTTCTATTTGCCTAGAGTTGTTCAATTTGAAAACATCATTATCAACCTAGTTATAAAAAAGCTGCAACTTCAGGGAAACTTTTCAAGAACGGACTCTTCTCTTCCAGAGCCATTTTGACCTAATATTTTTGATCTCTAAATAATTACTTCTGCCATGAAGGATAATGTGAAATCACTTTAATTTATTTTTTTAGTAACTAATGATGAGAATGTTCTGATTTTTTGTGCTTGGAGAACTTGATTGAGCCTAACACTGAATACCAGCGGATGAAAGATCTAAAGGGGGCATCTAGTCTGGTTTCTGCTTCTAGGAAGGAATCAATCAATCAGTGGTATTTATTGAATACTTACTGTGTGCAGAGCACCAGATTAAACCTTTTGGAGGGTACAATACAACAGAGTTGGTAATAATAATAATGATGGTATTTGTTAAGCACTTATGTGTAAAGTACTGTTCTTAGTGTTGGGGAGGATACAAGGTGATCAGGTTGTCCCATGTGGGGCTCACAGCCTTAATTCCCATTTTACAGATGGGGTAACTTAGGCACAGAGAAGTTAAGTGACTTGCCCAAAGTCACAGAGCTGACAAGCAGCGGAGCTGGGATCTGAACCCATGACCTCTGACTCCCAAGCCCATGCTCTTTCCACTGAACCACGCTGCTTCTCTTCTCAGGGAATGGTAGACACATTCCCTGCCCACACTGAGCTGACTGATATTGTAGAGGATTGTGCCTGCATTGAATTAGCTAAAATATCTGAAACCTTGCCGGTAAAAGCCTAGTTTAGTGGCTAGAACATGGGTGTGGGAGTCAGAAGGAACTGGTTTCTAATGCCAGCACTGCCACATGTCTGCTCTGTGGCCTTGTGCAAGTCACTTAACTTCTCTGAGCCTCAGTTACATCATCTGGAAAATGGGGAATAAGAGTGTGAACCCCATGGGGCTTGGGAGTCAGAGGTCGTGGGTTCTAATCCTGGCTCCACCACTTGTCAGCTGGGTGATTTGGGGCAAGTCACTTGACTTCTCTGTGCCTCAGTTACCTCATCTGTAAAATGAGGATTAAGACCATGAGCCCCACCTGCGACAACCTGTTAACTTTGTATCTCCCCCAGTGCTTAGAACAGTGCTTGAAACAGTAAGCATTTAGCAAGTATTATTATAGAATAATAATGATAATTATTATTATTATTACTTTGAATTCAAAGTGACCTTCCCCATTCCAGCAGATCATCACTCTTCCCACTTTGAAAACCCTACTAAAAGAATATCTCCTCCAAGAGGCCTTCTCTGACTAAAGTCCTCATTTCCCCTATTTGCCCTCCCAGTGCACTTGGGTTAAGCACAGTGATACTCACCCCATTCCTAGCCTCACAGTGTTTATGTACATATCATTACACTCTGCCACTTCTCCTATCTGTAGTTTGTTTTGATGTCTGTATCCTCCGCTAGACTGGTTGTAAACTACTTGAAGGCAGGGATCATGTCTGTAAATATGTGTACTCTCCCCATTAAACAGTATTTATGAGTGTTTACTGTGAGCAGACCACTGTACTAAGCACTTAGGAGAGACCCTCTGTTTAGGTAGTAGTTAAAAATTTCTTTGAAAGAAGTGAAATCCCCAGTAGGATTATTGCATTATTATTATTATCATTGCCAAATGATCCTGCTGAACCTCTGATCAGTCAGTATTTATGAGCAATTTTTCTGGGCAGAGTACTTAATAATGTTGGTATTTGTTAAGCGCTTACTATGTGCAGAGCACTGTTCTAAGCGCTGGGGTAGATACAAGGTAATCAGGTTGTCCCACATGAGACTCACAGTTAATCCCCATTTTACAGATGAGGTAACTGAGGCACAGAGAAGTGAAGTGACTTGCCCACAGTCACACAGCTGACAAGTGGCAGAGTCGGAATCGAACTCATGACCTCTGACTCCGAAGCCCAGGCTCTTTCCACTGAGCCACGCTGCTTCTCCTAAGGTACTTGGAAGAGTACCATAGAATTAGTAGACACAGTCCTTGCCCACAAGTGGTTTACAATCTAGACCCTCTCTCTTTCCTCCCATGGAGCTGAAATTCCATTTTTCCATCCTGTAGGTATGATAGACAGAAGATGACACTTAAAGAAATTCACAACTGCCAGTACATAACCTGTATGAACCCCACGGCTGGAAGTTTCACCATCAATCCTCGACTGCAGGTTCGGGGGAATGTCCATTCGTGTTAAATCTGACTTTTTAAGCTTAGTTAGTACACTTGCTAAGTGTACCTCACCCTGCTTCTCTCTTACCTCACCTAGCTTCTGTCCTACTACAACCCAGTCCACACACCTTGCTCCTCTAGTGGTAATCTTTTCATTGTATCTCGACCTCCCCTGTCTCGCTGCTGACCCCTAGCCCACTTCCTGCCTCAGGCTTGCAACACCCTCACTCCTTAAATCAGATAGACAATTATTTTCCCCTACCTTCAAAGCCTTATTTCATTCATTCAATTACACTTACTGAGCGCTTACTATGTGCAGAGAACTGTACTAAGCGCTTGGAAAGTACAATTCAGCAACAGATAGAGACAATCCCTACCCAACAGTGGGCTCACTGGAAGGCACATCTCCTCCAAAGCGCCTTCGCAGACTAAACCCCTCCTTTTCCTTATCTCCCAATCCCTTCTGCTTAGTCCTGACTTGCTCCCTTTGCTCTTCCCCCCCCCCCCCCCCCCCCCCCCCCCCCCCCGGCCCCACAGCACTCATATACATATCTGTAATTTCATTTATTTGTATTGATGTCAGTCTCCCCCCAATCTAGACTCAAATCTTGTGGGCAGGATTGTTACTGTTTATTGGTGTATTATAACTTTCCCAAGTGAATGAACGAATAAGGAAAGGCTCCTGGTTAATCAGCCAAAATGCTGCTAATTAAATACTCTGGATCAGTTACATAAAGCTTGAGATCAAGAGTAGTATTTTCTTTCTGTGCTCTCATTTATGGTTTCAGGCAGCCTCTCCCACCTATGTTGTTATTCCTTTTGCTTTATAAAAGTGATAATGTTGATGGAGCCTCTGGTCAGGAATGATGGACAAGCCCCATGCCTGAGATGCTAGGACTGAGAACCTGCCCAGAGGAATTGGTTATAGCATTAGTGACTTACTCGGCTCCACTCACACTCTCTCATCACTGCCACTCATGTTTCCCTCAGGGCCCAGAATGCCACAATCAAGTAGGACAGACAGGGATAAAACATCAAGAAGTGCATTTGCAGCATGGCATAGCGGTTAGTACACAAGCCTGGGAGTCAGGTCAATGGTTCTAATCCCAGCTCCACTCACTTTCTACTGTGTGACCTTGGGCAAGCCACTTTATTTCGCTGGGCCCCAGTTACATTATCTGTAAAATGAGACTGTGAGCCCCACATGGGACAAGGGCTATGCCCAACCCCCTAGACTGTAAGCTCACTGTGGGCAGGGAATGTCACTGTTTGTTGTTATATTGCACTTTCCCAAGCACTTAGTACAATGCTCTGCACACAGTAAGCACTTAATAAATACGACTGAATGAATGCATTTGTAGCACCCCAAGTGCTTCGTACAGTGCCTTGCATATAGTAAGCGGTTAACAAATACTATAATTATTAATTATTATTTGCATCCAAAAAAAATAGTTTGTGTCTTTTCTTTCCAGAGGCATTTTACAGTGTTTGCTATTCACTTCCCATCCCCTGAAGCTCTCCACTCCATCTATAGCCAGATCCTCAAGTTCCATTTCCACCAGCACAGATTCAGTACATCTGTGCTCAAGAATGTACCGGCCCTGATCCAGGCGACAGCTGCTCTCCATCAGATGATGGTTCAAAACTTTCTACCCACAGCTGTTAAGTTTCATTACATCTTTAACCTGAGAGACATCTCCAACATCTTCCAGGTACCTGGACTGTCACTGGTCACAATCAAAGGGAAGGAAAAATTAGATCCATTCGTGCACAATTGGAGCAAAAAAAAAGTTCCTTTGGGAAATTTAAAAAAAAATATTTTTAAAAAAATCGGTGTCCAACTCAATTTGCTTGTATCTACCAGAATGGTTAGAACAGTACCTGGCATATAGTAAGTGCTAAAAACTTTTGTTATTATTGCTATGGATAGCAATAGTAATAATCTTTATCCCACCCTCCACACTGATGAGCATACTCAGTTGTAGACAGCTATTTCATTCTGACATTTCAGTGTTTCATTGTGGGATAGCCTTGTTTCTCTTCCTGCTCCCATTATTTGTAATTCATTTTAAGTCTTCCTGTCACTGCCATTAGATTTAAGCCCCTGGAATAGATGTCATAACTTTTGTGTCTGGTGTACTCTCACAAGCGTTTGGTCAAGTGTTCTGCATGTCGTAGGGACTCAAGAAATACCACACTGAATGGGTGGATGGGAGGAGAGATGTATTGCTGTACTGTACTCCTTGGAGCTGCACATAAAGAAGAAGGCCCATTGTTGCTGAATCTGCTTGTTGTATTTTTGTTTGATGTGCTTATTTATTGACCTACCTGGCAAATGCAGTGCAGTTTGTTAACTTTATGGTTAAGTGGGGAACAAAATATATAACCAGGGAGAATTTGAGGACCTAAAATTTTGAAATTGCATTCCAGTTTTTCTCTTCAGTGTATGTAAAGCTGAATTACTGTTCATTCTTCAAAATGCACATTCAGAAACTAAATGGCATTTAGTTAGAATTTGAAAGGATTGGAATAAGTCGATTGGAGATGCAGGAACTCATTTTTATAGATCAGACCTTGAGCATAGGAAATAATGAATGGAAGAATAATGATTTGAGAGTGCAAGTGTCTTTGGTGCTAACTGGTTGTTTGAAGTCTTATATTCAGCTTCTGGAATGGGCCTTTTTGGGAAGACAGTCCAATCTTTCTCTATTCCCTTTGGGCATTTGGTATTCACCCTGTCCTCAGCCCCACAGAGCTTATGTATATAGCTATAAATTATTTATAGTGATGTCTGTTACCTCCTAGACTGTAAGCTCATTGTGGACAAGGAACATGTCTATCAACTCTGTTGCACTGTACTCTCCCAAGCACTTAATATAGTGCTCAGCATACAGTGAGTGCTCAATAAATACCATTGACTGATTGATCCTCTGCCTTACTTAGTTCCTCTTCCTATAAAGGGGTTATCATAATTCAGACCATCAGAAGAAATTTATCAAGGATGTTAAGATCCTCAGAAGGAATATGTTCATTTAGGTAGTGATAAATCTGCCTTACAATCCTGTATGAATTTTTTAAGTTTTAATGGATTTCACAATTTGAACTCCCATTGAAGAAATTATTGTACCAAAGTTAATTGAAATCAGATTAGAATGACCATGTGTATTTTGCTATTAGAAGGAAAATTACTCTTTGCCCGACATTTTGTCTTTCCTTAGGGAATTTTATTTGGTACTCCTGAGTGTTTAAAGGAACCAAATGATTTCCTACGCCTATGGCTTCATGAGTCTTCCCGAGTTTATGGAGACAAAATGGTAGACTCAAAGGACTCTGATTTGTTTCATAAAAAGCTGTTAGCTACAGCTCACAAACATTTTGAAGTAAGTATGTGAATGTTGGAACTTGCAGTCTTCTGGGGATCGAGACTGTGAGCTCCATGTGGGACGGGGACTGTATCCAACCCGATTTGCTTGTATCCTCCTCAGTGCTTAGTACAGTGCCTGGCACATAGTAAGTGCTTAACAAATACCATTATTATTATTACAACAGGTAACTGGATGAATATTGCTAGTACTTACCTTTAGATTCCAAGTAGTTTTGATTCCAAATGGCATTTGGAGATCCTTGTACCCACCTATTGTGAGATTCTTCTGGAAACCCATCCCTCTTCAGTAGGTGGGAATGGTTGAAATCATCCTGTTGCCGGGGCATAGCTTCATTTGACTCTCCCTACCTAACAGAGTGTAGAAAATCATATTCTGCTCCAGCGTCCCCTCATTTATTGCTGCTATGCTAATGGACTGAGAGATCCCCGCTACTTGCCAGTGAAGGATTGGGAAGGACTGAAGAAGATTCTTACTGAAGCTCTAGAAAGTTACAATGAGCTGAACGCTGCTATGAGTCTTGTTTTATTTGAAGACGCCATGCAACATGTGTAAGTTGACTTGCTGTGATATGCTCCTCACTGAAGTCACTGTAACTCAGGTTCTCTCCATTGTGAAGGCAGTAAGAGAAGCAACATGACCTAGTGGAAAGGTGATGGGCCTGGGAGTCAGAAGACTTGGGTTCTAATCCTAGCTCTGCCACTTGCTGATTGCTTGACCTTGGGCAAGTTACTTAATTTCTTTGGTCCTCAGTTTTCAAGGATGCCAAATGGGGATCCAATAACTTTTCTCCCTCCCCCTTACACTATGAGCCCCATGTGGGACAAACACTATATCTGATCTGATTATCTTGTATCTACCCTAGCATTTTGTACAAGTGTTTGGCATATAGTAAGGGTGGTGAGCAAGAGTGAATCCAGTTTGTGACACAGAAGCCATTTTCTAAGAAACTGTTCTTTGACCCAGTGAACCACAACATCAAAGGAGGAATCTGAGGAGGAACTGAATTGTCTTGCTATTGGATAGAAGAAAGACGGGCGGAGGTGTGTGCTAGATAGGCTATCTTGCAAAAACAGCCTACAGGGTGGGCCGTGGGGAAGGGTAGCCATCCCCCTCCACTTTACCCTGTAACTGGCCTGAGACAGCAGGCAATCGGAGGATTGAATCAGGACCCGCTGCAACCCCTGAAACAAACACCATGAGTTAATAAAAGGGAGAAAGAACCAGCACCTGGGGGGCGGTGGCGAAGGCCACCTAAGACCCCTGCTGAGACGCCTATGTTATGGCCACCAGGAACCAGCTAAGATCTGAGGCAGGACAGAGTGCTACAGGCAGCCGGACTCCTTAAACCCTTCCGTTGTGGGACTATCGGAACGAACTTGGGATGGACAGTCAGATGGTGGGGGAGCGGGGGGGGGTGTGGTGTGTGTGTGCGTGCGTGCATGCTTGCGTGCATCTGCATTTTCCCCTTCAGTTGACTAAGAATAGAATAAAACTTGCTGCTTTATACTGTGGTGGTTGGACTTCACTTTGAACTTGCCATTGAGTACCTGACAAAACAGGGAGTGGGTCTCCAGGGATGGGCTCATAGACTGAGTATCTGACAGGTTCGGCTCCAGAGTGGAGGCTGAAGGTAATCCCCAGAGACGGAATCAGAGAGGTGGGGCCCTGACGGTAGGGGGAGGTAAGTCCTTAGCAGCCTGGGGGAAGCCAAGCAAGGCAAGGACGTCAGAGACAGGCTCCTGATGGGCCCCTCCTCAAAAATCTGCAGTGATTGCTTATCCACCTCCTTATCAAACAAAAACTTCTCACCACTGGCTTTAAAGCAGTCCATCACCTTGCCCCCTCCTCCTTCACCTCGCTTTGCTCCTTCTACAATCCAGCCCACACATTTTGCTCCTCTGTTGTTAACCTTCTCATTGTGCCTCCATCTCGCCTGTCTCCCCACCGACCCTTGGCTCACATCCTACCTCTGGCCTGGAATGCCCTCCCTCCTCAAATCTGCCAATTACTTTCCCCACCTTCAAGGCACATCTCCTCCAAGAGACCTTCCCAGACTAAGTCCCATTCTTCCTCATCTCCCACTTCCTTCTACGTCACCCTGACTTGCTCCCTTTGCTCTTCCCCACTTCCCACCCCCGGCACTTATGTATATATCCGTAATTTTATATATGTCGTTGTCTGTTTACTTGAATTGATGTCTGTCTCCGCCCTTCTAGACTGTGTGCTTGTTGTGGGCAGGGATTGTCACTCTTTATTCCTGTATTGTTCTTCCCCGAGCACTTAGTACAGTGCTCTGTACATAGTAAGCGCTTAATAAATATGATTGATTGAATGAATGAATGAGTGAACAGGTAATGAATCTCTATTTTACATTTGAGGAAACTGAGGCCCAGAGCAGTTAAGTGACTTTGACCCAGCAGGCAAGTGGCAAATCTGACATTAGAACCAAGGTCCCCTGACTCCTAGACCATGCTCTTTCCACTAGGTCATGTTGCTTCCCAACTTCTGAGTATCCCAATTTTTTGAAAAGAAAGCCAACCTTCCTCCACTGAACTCTTCTAAAGTTCAGGAGCATGGGGAGCAAGAAAAATGTGTGGAAATCACAAAGAATTGGGGAAAACTGTTTTTAAATATTTGAGATCATATGGGGAAGAAAGTTAAAGAATCATCTGGAAAGCAGGGAGATGGGTGTGGGGACAGGGTTAACTGCTCTCCAGACCCCACAATCGGTGTCGTCAGGGTGTAAAATTCAGTGAAGTAGAATCAGCTGTGAGCACTCCCAGTTTGTTTTTGATATTCTATAGTATTAATAGTATCATTTAAGTACCCAGAGGTTGCAATGCACTGTATTAAGCATTTGTAGAGCCAGGTTTGAGTAAATGTTGCTGGAAATTCAGTTCCCAAATATCACAGTAGCTGGTTATGTCATCTGGGGGCTTTTTCATTACTCTGCCCAAAACCAAGCAGACTAGTGAGGGGGATAGCCTAAGTTAAATGAAGTGCAGCTGTTCTCCATGTTCTTAGCTCTCTGCTATATCCACCACCCCATGGTCTTTTCCACCACAATCAGGTGTCGGATCATTCGAATATTGGGAACTCCTCAGGTGAATGCGCTTCTCATTGGCGTTGGTGGCAGTGGCAAGCAAAGTTTGTCTCGACTGGCAGCATTTATCTGCTCATTTGAGGTGTTTCAGATCACTCTGAGAAAAGACTATGGGATCCAGGACTTAAAGGTAAGCAGAAAGAGTCTGTTTGCTCTCCAGCAAGGAGAGTGCAATGGCACTCAGAAACCAGAGTAGTACTTAAGAGTGAAGGGAAGATTTTACTGTTATTAACCAAAAACCAAAACAAAACAACCCAAAACCCCCACAAAATACCAGACTTTTGAGCGACTGTATTTTCACTGTGTTCTTTTTTCTTTATATCAGTGAAGAGAATGGCATGTTCTTAACATTTAGTCTTGGGAAGCACTTCTTTTCATGAAGACTTTTTTCAGTTTGTGTTTACAGAACCTAATTTTTACCTGAACTTTAGGAGTGTTTGCCTCTCTTTCTGTCTCCCCACTCCCTGTCAAGAATCAGGCTTTCCTGGGCTTTTGTGTTGGTTCCAGTCTCCTAACATCTCCCCAAAGCACTCTGATACACTACCTTTGCTCCTATTATCAAAGCACTTTAGCGCATATCCTGTAAGTAATTTGATATCCATCTCCCTCACTAGATTGTAAGCTCCTTGAAGGAAGAGATTGTGAATATGAACTGTTTCTAAGCATTTATTACAGTACTCTGCACACATAAAGGGCTCAGTAAATTCCACTGATTGATGGATTGATTTGTTGACTGAGGGTTTACATGAGTAAGTGGGTGAGAGATTGAGAACAAAGTCGAATACCATAGCCACAACTAAAGAATTTGTATTTTTCATGAATTTTCAGGCTTTCAAAAAGAGGATACTTGTGTCTGAGACAATTCATTTGGTCAAAATTATCAACAGAAATCCATGGCAGACATTTTGCTAGCAGCTTCCTCTCTGAGAAAGCAAGCAGACGGCCTTCCATTGAAATCCCTCATCCCCATTAGTATGATTAGAACAGTTCCTGATGAGGAGTTTCTTGGTGCTGGTGTTGCAGTGTCCATTTTCACTCTATTAAGAGGCAGTTGATTAGAAGCCTGTTCTCATCATCTCCCTTTTGCCATGCAACAGACATGGTACTGCTCATTACTGCCAGAAAAATGGAGATAATGTGACCTTTCCCCCCCTTTCCAATAGAATGCTATGAGCTAAGAATATGTAACTAGAAAGAGGTGGGCAGTGGGCAGGAGAATATTGCTATCAGATTACAGGCAGTTGAATACCTCCCTCCACTCCCTCCCCACCCTCCCTTGCCACATATCAGCATTTTAACAAAACATGAATGATGGCTTTCCTTCCTCACAGGTAGATCTTGCCAATTTGTACATCAGGGCAGGAGCCAAGAACATGCCCACCGTGTTTTTGCTGACAGATGCCCAGGTTCTGGATGAACAGTTTCTTGTGCTGATTAATGACTTGTTGGCATCAGGTGATTAAACCAACACATTTCTTGAAAGATCGTCCCCAATGACGAATGATCTTTGGTTTCAGTGAACTTTAAAAAGAGATAATTTGTCTTTGAGCTGTTTGCTGGGGAAACCTTTGGGGAGAAATGTGTAAACCCAGCTAACTTGAGGCACATTGCTTCCTTGCTTTTCCATGCCGAATTTTTGAGAGAGAGAGAGAGAGAAAGAGAGAGAGAGAGAGAACTTTACTGAAGGAAATGTTATTCCTAGGTGTTGCCTATCTGGTGGATTTTCAGAGATATTCTCTCTATGAATGCAATCCATGATTTGTGAAAGCAAAAGTCAAATTGTATTCCTGGCTCCAAAGAACAGGATGTTTAGATCGGAACATCTATAGAAGCATCATCTATACACTTGGATCTGTACCCTTTGGGCACTCAGTATTCATCCACCCTCAGCCTCACAGTACTTATGTACATATCTGTAATTTGTTCATTTCGATGTCTGTCTCCCCATTTAGACTGTAAGCTCACTATGGACAGAGAACTGTTGGTTTGAACTTTCCCAAGCCTTAGAACAGTGCTTTGTACACAGTGCTCAGTAAATGCCATTGAATGATTGAACAGTGCTGCTCACACCGAGACATCGTTTCTGTTGTTTAACTTTGTGGCAGATTCTTGATGGTTCTTCCTTCTCTTTGTGGGCAGGAGAAATCCCAGATCTCTTCAGTGATGAGGACACGGACAACATCATATCTATGGTCCGGAGTGAGATCCGAAAGTTGGGCATTATAGATACCCGAGAAAACTGCTGGAAGTTCTTCTTAGCCCGGGTGTGGAAACGACTGAAAGTGAGGAACAGTTGAATTTCCCCAAAACTCCTGTTTAAGACTAGTAATAGAGTGTTGGTTTCAGGACTGATAAATTAACTCAGAAACTAGTCCTGTATAGAAAAAAAATTTGTATTTCCTGCCTGGTCTGTAATGTGTGTAAACTTATACTCAACTACCCTGGGGGCTCCCACACTGCCTGCCACCCAGATTTAGTAGCAGAGAGAGCCAGCTAGCTCTTAATTTGTCCCAGATGCCATCACCCTCAAGAAGAACATTTAGCTCTGTCCAGAAAAAAAGCAACAAAAAACCAAACCACCTTTATTCACTAACATAATTCCACCCTCCCTGTAAGTAGCGATAATATCACCAGTCACGGTAGGAAGAGAAGGTTGCTCAGAACACCATGGTTTCAGACTCATGGAGACATGGAAATTCTGGAGTAGGATGAGGAGAAGGGAGGGAAGGTATTTACTGTAATTTTTTGAGTGTCTATCGTGTGCCACTCTTGGGAAAGTTCAATAGAATTAAGAGGTGCAATCTCAAGTGTCTTCTTATCTCTTCCTTCCCTTTTTTTTTTTCCTCTTCCTCCCCTTATTGTTAGGTTTAACTCCCCATGTCATAGTTCCTCCCTGTTTTGGGGTTGCAAAAAAGTGGGCAATTATGTGAGTAAATATGGTATGGAGGATGGAAAGTGAAGCCAGTAGCTGCACAGTCTAAGTTGTAGGGAAATGTTTTGAAGTGCTAAATCTATCCTTCAAGTTCATGCTAGTACACCAGGACCACCCAACTAATTTAAAGAAGTTGTAAGGTAATAAAGACTGATGGCTGATAAGTTGAATTTGAGAAGTATACCATTCATGCATTCCAGCATGTGGGCCGCCAGCTTATTTGAAAAACCCAGATGCAAGATTCTACCTGCCTTGTTGGCTGGTGAGACTTTCAAAATCATCTTTTTCCTGTCCTCTTTCACTTCAGTCAGAAAACATATGTATTGAGCACCTACCTTATGCTGGGAACCTGCTATACTAAGTTTTTGAGGGAATTCAATAGAATTACCAGCTATGTCCTTGGTCCTAAAGGAACTTACTATCTCACATCATTTTTTTCTTTGTGGGAAATGGAATCAGAAGTGAGGGGAGGGATTTCCATTCTATTTCACATTGCACTTTCCCAAGTGCTTAGTTCAGTCCTCTGCAGGTAATAAGCCTTCATTATATATCTTTGATTGAAGATTACTCTGAAAGGTTTAATATGTCTCTGAGACTAAGTGACTTGTGAATCTGTCATTCCTGGTTGGGTAGAAACTTTGAGTTGATAGGTCATCCAGTCATATGAAAACAGCAAAGTGTTGGGAGATTTTATGTGACAACTTGTAGATTGTGGACTGGAAGTTTTTGTGGGCAGAGATTACACCTACTAACTCATATTGTAGTTTCCCAAGCGCTCAGTACAGTGCTCTGCATGCAGTAAGTGTTCAACAAATACCACTGATTGACTGAATTTGTTCACTCTGGGGCAGTGGTTAGGCCACCCTCCTGCCCCGGCCACGGTATGCCTCTGAGTCATCACAAGGAATCATCCTTCCACACTGCAAGAGGACCAATAAGGTCAGCGGACAAGATGGAGAGCACTTTGCCAGTACCCTTGGAACTTTTCCCTGTGAGGAAGTTAGAAATAGAATCCCATTAAAATCCTTCAACTAAAAAACAAAAGAGTCTAGTCACATCTTGAGGCTCATTGTTGTAAGCTGCTGTCAGTGCTTGCTGTAGGTGCCAACTCTAGGGGGGACACAGGGGGCCGAGAGCAGGGTGGAAACAAACACACACACACACCCCTTTTTTTGCCCCAAGGTCGCTGGGGGAAGGTCACCATGGTGTTGACTTCATCTCTTACCTCCTGCTGGGATGAGAGGGAGAAGAAAGAGGAAACTGCTGCCTGCTGCCACTCCCATTTTTCTCATCCTCTTAGGGCTTGATAATAATAATAACTATGTTATTTTCATGCTTATTTATATGCCAGGAAGTGTATTAAGCCCTGGGATAGGTAGAAGAACATCAATGTGGATGCAGTCCTTGTCCCACATGGTGCTCACAGTCTAAGTAGGAGGGAGAATAGGGATTTAATCCCTATTTTAATAGATGAAGAAACTGACACCCCGAGACACTAAGTCACTTATTCAAGGTAACACATCAAGCAAGGGGCCTAGTAGAAAGAGCTCGGGCCTGGGAGTCAAGGGACCTGGGTTCCAATCCCAGCTCCACCACTTGTTTGCTGTAACATCTTGGGGAAGTCACTTAACTTCTCTATGCTTCAGTTACCTCATCTCTAAAATGAGATTAAATCCTCCCTCTGATTTAGTCTGGGAGCTTATGTGGCACAAGTACTGTGTCCCACCTGATTGTCTTGCATTAATTCCAGTACTTAATAATAATAATAATAATGGTACTTGTTAAGCACTTACCATGTACTAAACACTGTCCTAAGCGCTGGGGTAGAAACAGGTTAATCAGGTTGGATACAGTCCCTCTTCCACATTGGGCTCATATTCTTAATCCCCATTTTTTTACAGATAAGGTAACTGAGGCACAGAGAAGATAAGTGATTTGCCCAAGGTCACACAGCAGACATGTGATGGATTCAGGATCAGAACCCAGTGTTTGAAACATAGTCTTCCTGCCTCTAGACTGTAAACTCATTGTAGGCAGGGAATGTGTCTTTTTATTGTTATATCGTGCTCTCCCAAGCGTTTAGTACAGGGCTCTGCACACAGTTACCGCTCAATAAATATGACTAACGTAGTTAAGCACTTAAATACTGAGATTAGAATTTAGATCTTGTGACTCCCAGGCCCGTGCTTTTCCCACTAGGCCACACTGTGTCAAGCTGCGTCTACACAGGCTTTAAATGAGTGCTGCAACCCAGTCCTCTGGCTCCCACAGAATTCCCACTGGATTGCCTCGATTTCCTGACAGACTGGAAGTGAGGCAGGAGTAAGGCGAGGAGGGGGTTTGACTGCATGAGACTGTAGAGTCCAGTGAGGCTGAAGAACACTGTGACACCATGGCCATAGTGAAGGGAGCCTGGTCTATCCCCCTCCTCTTTGCCTTCTTTCTTTCCTGCAATTTTCCTCCTCTCTAGCTTCCAACTCCCTTCCTCTCCCCCACAAGTCAGTTTCTTTCTTAAAAATCTTGCCCCCTTTCTGTTATGCTCCTTTCAAAGTAAAAAATCGGATCCCTAACTACCAGCTGTAGTTGTAGAATTGCGGGTTTCACTGTATATAATCTCCTAAAGGAAAGCTTTCCATCAGTATTGCAACTGGAATTTAGTTTCTTCTTGGGGTAGAAACAAACCCACCCATCTCAATTAACTACTGTTACCTGGGACTTGGTTTTGTCTGTTGAGACTGTGAGCCCCGAATGGGGCAGGAGCTGTGTCCAAACCGATTTGCTTGTATCCTCCCCAGGGCTTAGTATAGTGCCTGGCACATAATAAACAATTAATAAATACCACTATTATTATTAGTGACACTGTAGGGTAGTGGTGAATTAACACTTGCATACACACAAAGGGAAAATAATTTGGCTGGAAGCTAACCAGAGAGTCCAGATGTCTGAGGTCACCCCATTAGTAACATCCTAAAATGCAGAGGGATGATTCGCAGTTAGCCTTGAAGTAGATATTTGAGGCTGCTTTAATAAGTGCCTTTGGAAGCAATACCATTCATCCTTTGCTTCAAGAAAAACAAATTGACACAAGATTTTTCAAAAATGACAGCATGGGCGCCTCTAACAACTTATTTCAAATCTGTTGTCTTCTTCATTCCTCTGCCTTGTCTGACAAGCTTGGTGAATTCAATCTTGGATCTAAAAAAAGTCCGTAGGCTTTTGTTTTATTTCTTTGAAACCCTTCCTGCCTGGCTGCAGTTTTGCCGACTCCCCGCTGTGCAGATTAGCACTTTTGGAGATTATTACAGGAGGTGTCAGTTCTCAGGAGCAAGAGAAAAGAAGCAGAGAAAGCCAGGTTCTGTGAGAGACCTATTAGTGTTGGTTTATAGTGAGCTGGATTCCTGGAGAGTCATTGCTCCTTCCTCAGTGTTTCCACATTTAATATTTAAATAAAAACCTCCGGGGAAAAAATGAGTTCTGGGCATATTATAAAATTTTTAATACCTTTCGTTCGGTCTCGCAACTGTGATGGACGTTTCCTGACTCACTGAGTGGATGTAATCGATCCCAGAAAGAGTGGTTGAGTCTGACAGGAAGTGCCAACTTCCAGGATGTCTATGAGCGGCTAATCTGCTTACTGAAGCACAGGGTGATTGCTATCGGAGAGAAATGGACTTGTGTCTGGGAAATTGGAGCAACCGCTGGTAGAAACATGCGAGGCTTAGTGAAGTGGAAAGAGCATGGAGTTGGGAGGGAGGAGATGTAATAATAATTGTGGTGTTAGGTGCATTTTAGGTGGCAAGCACTGTACAGAGCACTACAGGATCCGGGATTAGGAGCCAGGTGCTCTGACTCCCAAGCCAATGCTTTTTCCTCTAGACCATGCTGGTTCTATTCCCAGATCTGCCACTGACCTGCTGTGTGACCTTGGGCAAATCATTTAACCTCTTTGGGCCTCAATTTCCTCAATAGTAAAATGGGAATAAGAAAGTTGTGGATCAGTCCACTAATCAGTTGTATTAATTGAACACTTACTGTGCATTGCACTGTTCGAAGCACTTGAGAGAGTAAAATATAATAGAGTTTGTAGACACATTCCCTGCCCACATCAAACTTAGAGTCCAGAGATGGAGAGAGACACTAATATAAGTAAATTATGAATATATATACACATAAGTGATGGGCTGAGGGTGGGGTGAATAAAGGTAGCAAACTCAATTGTCAGGATGATGCACAAGGGAGTGGGAGAAGAGGAAATGAGGGTTTACTGAAGGAAGACCTCTTGGAAGAGATGTGACTTTAATAAGGCTTTGAAGTTGGGGAGAGTGATTGCTGAATATGAAGAGTGAGGGCATTCCAGGCTAGAGGTAATAATGTTGGTATTTGTTAAGCACTTACTATGTGCAGAGCACTGTTCTAAGCGCTGGGGTAGATACAGGGTAATCAGGTTGTCCCACGTGAGGCTCACAGTCTTAATCCCCATTTTACAGATGAGGTAGCTGAGGCACAGAGAAGTGAAGTGACTTGCCCACAGTCACACAGCTGACAAGTGGCAGAACCGGGATTCAAACCCATGATCTCTGACTCCTGAGCCCATGCTCTTTCCACTGAGCCATGCTGCTTCTCAGCAGAATGGGAGTTAGAGGTCATCGGTGAGATAGACAAGATCAAAGTGAGTGGTGGGTTTTTTTTGTTGTTAAATTCTATGTGCCAGGCACCGTACTAATTTCTGGGGTGGATATAAGCTAATCAGGTTGTACACAGTCTATGTCCTAAATGGGGTTCGCAGTTGTAATCCACATTTTACAGAGGAAGTAACTGAGGCACAGAGTGGTTACTTGGTTTGTCTGAGGTGACACAGCAGGCAAGTGTTAGAACAGGGATTAGAGCCCAGGTCCTTCTGATTCCCAAGCCCATGCTCTATCCATTAGGTCACACTGCTTCATTGGCATTAGAGGAGTGAAGTGTGCCTGGTTTGATCACTTTGTATCTACCCCAGCACTTAGCACATAAGTGCTTAATAAATGCTATCATAGTTACATTGATAAGAGGAAAAGTTCCCCAAAAACCTGCAAAAGAAAAAAAGAATTCAAGATTTCTGAAGAAACTCAAAGGATTTGGGCTCATGCTGATGGTGGAACACATATCCATATGGGTTAGTAACCTTCCCCGTAAAATATTGCCAACCTGGAAGGAGTGTGTGGGTGAGTTTTTAAAGAGCAAGTCACCTCCACAATCTCCTGCTCCTTCCAGACAAACTTTTCATCTTTGCATTATTTCACTACACTGACAATAGATCCAAGAATCTTTTGCACTGAGGTCAGAGAAGCAGCATGGCTTAGTGGGTAGAACAAGGGCCTGGGAGTCAAAGGACCTGGATTCTAATTCCACCTCTGCCACTTGCCTGCTGTGTGCCTTGGACAAATCACTTCATTTCTCTGTGCCTCAATTACCTCATCTGTGAAATGGAGTTTAAGACTGTTATGGACTGTGTCCAACCTGATTAGCTCGTATCCACCCCAGTGCTTAGTACAGTGACTGGCATGTAGTAAATGCTTAACAATTAACATTAAAAAAAAAAAGGTACTCCCCTCTGATCAGTGCTACCCCAGGCAGGAAGAGGAATTTGTTTCTGCCTGGGGTGCAGCTGGTTCCCAAGTACATTCTCTACACAGCTGACTAGCCCCTCAGTCCTCCAGGTCTCACTGGCTCGGTACAGGTTTAGGCCGGATGAAATGTTCCTGAGTCTTCTTGGGCCTCAGCCTCTGCTCAGTGACGACCCCTCTTTTCCTTCTCTCCCTGGCCTAAATTGAGCATCCTTAGATAGCTAGTTATTATCCGCTGTGGTGAGTCTATCTGGCAGGACAGCCTGAATGAATGAAGATTCAGGAGGCCTGTTATCATACTTCTCCATCAAACACCTCATGGCCACAGTCTGACACTCAGTAAAAGGATCATGGGTGTCAACCAAGAACGATGTGGCTTACATTCCCCCCCGCAAAAAATTATGGTATTTGTTAAGTGCTTACTATGTGTCAGGCACCGTACCAACCACTAGGGTAGATACAAACAAATTGGGTTGGACACAGTTCCTGTCCCACGTGGGGCTCAAAGCCTTGATTCCCATTTTACAGATGAAGTAACTGAAGCACAGAGAAGTAAAGTGACTTGCCCAAGGTCACACAGTAGACAGGTGGGGCCAGGATTAGAACCCATGACCTTCTGACTCCCAGGCCCATGCTCTATCCACTACGCCATGCTGATTCTCATTCTATGCTGTCAACCATTTGTATTGGCACCTTATTATTATCCCTGATGGAATTTGGTATAATGGGATTCTGCTACCTGGCAAAAAATGATCTGTGACTTCACTAGAACGGTTCCTGTTTCTCCAATGTGAGATGACTGATCTTACAGTTCCCAGATGAACAAATCCAGGTCCTAAACTGAGTCCCTATTAACTTGCAACCGTGAAACAGAGGAGGATGGTTTTAGGAGCAGGGATGTGTTGACATCACATCAGGCCAACACCTGAGGTAAGCAACTGGCCAATATTAGGTGCAAGGAGTGGAAGATGGGGAACAGAAGGGAAATGCCCATTGGGAGAAACTACTCTGATTTTTGACATTTCGCTTAAAGCAAAGGTTTAGCATGGGAGAACGATAGCCTTGGAGCCATATGGAAAAAGACTCCAGTGAAAGCCAAAGAGAGAAGCAGCATGTTCTAGCGGGTTGAGCACCGGCCTGGAAGTTAGAAGTTCCTGGGATCTAATCTTGGTTCTCCCACTTTTCTGCTATGTCAACTTTGGCAAGTCACCTAACTTTACTGGGCCTCAGTTACCTCACCTATAAAAAGAGGATTAAGACTGGGGGCCCCATGAGGGACATGGACAGTGTCCAGTCTGATTAGCTTGTATCTACCCCAATGCTTAGTACAGTGCCTGATACATAGTAAGTACTTAACAAATACCCTTTGAAAAAAAATAGAGGCTCTGAGGAGACACACTCCAGAAGAAAATGCAAGAGTTTGAAGAATAGAAAATCATCCCTCAAACTTAGAGACTATTTATCTGCCCCAAGCTTCCATGCACAGGTCATTTGAAAAATGAAATGTATAGATTCATCCTTCACCAATTTCTATCTTATTATTCCTGACATACCATCAAGTACTTTGGAAAATAAATACATGCATGAATTGTGGATAAAAGCTTACAAAGGTAATATGTGAAAGTGTTATTTTTGTCTGAAAACAAGCTACGTCAATGGGAAAGAAAACAGAATGTCTCGAGCAATTCAGATGTCCTTTACAAGACTGAAAAGAGCGGATCCTGTTGGTGCCGCACCAAGAAATAAGTACTTAGGTTGAGATCCTATCGAAAGGAAATTGTAACAAAATACTGAGCACAATGGAAACTGGATTACTGCAGGTGAATCAGAATGCTTGTGAAGGCAAAAAGATGCAATATGGACAGGAGAGTCTGGGGTATGGATTCCAAAAGCTGGACCTTGGCTTCCCAAAGGGGTTTTGATGAGAACACGGTGGGACTTTCAGTTTGGGATTACTTTTAGGAATTTGCTGTGAGGGTCCACCAACCAGTGACCCTCATTTTGAGCATTGCTTTCCAAACAGGATTTCTCCAGGCTTCCATTGCTTTACTCCCTCATTCTCCAGTCCTTCTTCCCTGGATCCTCTCTCAAATTCACTCTTCTTTTTCTGTCTCTGTCCTTCTCGTCTCTCTCTCCCCACCCTTCTGGATTACAATAAGTTTTCCCTTATGTATTGGGTAGAATTTTTGGTTACCTGCTTAGCTGATTGTGAAGGAAACAGAAGCAAAACCAACTACAGATCAGAGGACATCAGAGAAGAGTGAAAGGTGTGGATTAATGGTGGGACCAATAGGCAAAGCAGAGGTAGGAGAAGTAATGTTGCCAAGTGGAGGCAGAGGAGACATTTTTATAGTGTGAGGGTGCATTTGAAGGGGCAAAAGTCAACCTGTCTGGATTTCTTCCAACGGCACTCCCCAACATAAACACTGGAGAGGAAGAGGTACAATGGATAGATAAGGTGAAATCGATTTAGGGGACAAGCAAGGAATGTGAGAGGAGGAGAGGTGTTGTGAGTATAAATCTGTGTATCATGAGAGGGGAAGTCTGGTAGGGTGTCCCACACAATAGAAATCTGTGTAGCAGAAAGAGACCACATCAAGTGAGCCGTAAAGTTTCCCTAAACTCGGGGGTCCCAGGGTGTTGTGTTCTCTTCCCAAGAAGACCATTGAAGACCATTTGTCATCAAATATTGTTAGAAAATAAGTGTGACTAAATGGATAAAGCATCGGAGCCAGAGGACCTGGATTTTAATCTCGGCTCCAACATTTGCCTGCCGTTTGACCTTGGGCAAGTCATTTAACTTTTCTGTGTCTCAGTTTCTTCAACTGCAAAATGGTGATTCAATACCTGTTTTCTCTCCTACTTAGACCACAAGCCCCATGTGGGACAGGGACTGTTTCTGGCCTGATTAACTTGTATCTACACCAGGGCTTAGAACTGAGCTTGATACATAGTAACCCTTTAACACATATCATAAAAAATTCTTGTGAACAAAAGCGCTAGGAGCAGGCAAAGAGGTCAATTTACTGTCTGAAAGTATGCAAGGGGTTTCATGAGGATGACTTGAAACAGCCATGGAAGGTTGTAGAGTTTCCATCCCTGGAGATCTTTAAGGAAGAAAAAGGCAACTATCATCCTCTAGATTAATGGTATTCGTTTAGTGCTTACTATGTGCCAGGTACTGTACCAAGAGCTGGACTAGATAGAAAATAATTGGGTTCCCTGTCCCACAAAAGGCTCACAGTCATAATCCCCAATATACAGGTAAGATAACTGAGGCACAGAGAAGTTGTGACATTGTGGTTTTGTTGTTCAATTGCCAAGAGGCAAAAGTCTGGACCAGTTGTATGAGATAATATACTTCTTTATAATTGTCTCACTTTAATATTCTCTCTAGCTGAAGCTAGAAAATGTCATCTCACTGTTCTTCCTGGTTTGTTGTTATAATAATTATCATCATCATATTTAAGTACTTACTATGTACCAAGCACCATTGTTCTAAACTTTGGAGTAGATATATGTTAATCAGGTCAGACACAGTTCCTGTTCCACTTGGGACATAAGGTCTCAGAAGGGGGGAAAATAGGCATTGAATCCCCATTTTACAGATGAGGAAACAGAGGCACAAAAGTTAAGTGACTTGCCCCAGGTCAGGCAACAAGTAAGTGGCAGAGCTGGAAGTAGAACCCAGGTCTTGTGACTCCCAGGCCCGTGCTCTTTCCACTAGACAGTACTGCTTCTCTAATAGCACCTCACCTGTTTCTAGCATACTTTTAGTCAAATTTCTATGTAGGTATCATAATTGGGGATGTGATTTTGAGTTTATTAGATACATTATAAATGGGACTCAGCCTTGCTTTTTACTAGGGCCAAGGTGGGGAATTGCATATTATCACCTTTATTTTAACCTTTTAGCATGCAGCTCTGCACAGATTCCACTTGCCTGGAAGTTTGTCAGTTCTGTCAAACAGGGAGGGCAGCTTCAAAGTTGGTAGGATTTGATGAATCAGGACAATAGATGGCATGATTTAGTGGAAAGAGCAAGGAACTGGGAGACTGGAATCCCAAATTCTAATCCCAACTCTGACACTGGCCTTCTGTGTAACCATGGACAAGTCTCCCGCCTCTGCCACTTGTCAGCTGTGTGACTTTGGGCAAGTCACTTAACTTCTCGGTGCCTCAGTTCCCTCATCTGTAAAATGGGGATGAAGACTGTGAGCCCCACGTGGGACAACCTGATTCCCCTGTGTCTACCCCAGTGCTTAGAACAGTGCTTGGCACATAGTAAGCGCTTAACAAATACCAACATTATTAAGTCAGTTAACCTCCCTGGGTCTCAGTTTCCTCATCTGTAAAATAAAGATGAAGTTTCTTGCTCTCATTATTACTTAGATATTGAGTCTTACATGATACCTATCTAATATGATAATCTAGATTCTATTCCTACACTTAGCCTAGTTCTTTGCATCTAGTAAGCATTTAATAGACAGATTTGTTGTG
Source organism: Ornithorhynchus anatinus (assembly GCF_004115215.2). Taxonomy (NCBI): domain Eukaryota; kingdom Metazoa; phylum Chordata; class Mammalia; order Monotremata; family Ornithorhynchidae; genus Ornithorhynchus; species Ornithorhynchus anatinus. Next base: position 59,226,411 of record NC_041735.1, on the reverse strand, counting down.
GTATTAGGGAGACCAAGGATCCACAGCCTATTCAGCCAGTAGTCTTTGATTTAGGACCATGGGCAAGTTAAATGTGATATTTACTAATCAGTGTGTTTTGTGATTACTATGTGCCAAGCACTGTGCTGAGCACTTGGGTGAATACAAGATAATCAAATCTAAGAAGTAGATCGTAAAATCAGACCCTCAAAATAAAGGAAAAAGTGAAGAGGAATGATGAAAAAGACCATGAAGGAAAAGAGAGATTAGAAGGGAACGTAGGACTAGAAACGGATACGTGGAGGATGGAAAGAGAAAAGAACAGAAGTTGGCCAGGACAAGCATGAAAAACTGAACAAAAAGCAAGAAAATATAGAACTACAAGAAATAGGAATAAGAGCACATGTCAAAATTAAAGGTCCAATAGAGATGAGAAAAAAGAATGAAAAGAGTTAATGAGGAAAGAAAAAGGAGAAAACAAAAGTTTATAGAGAATGTGAGGCGTGGCAAAGCCAAGAGTGGATGGGTGGAAGAAGGGAGTGGAGGAATATCTTTGAGAAGATGGGGTAAAGACATGATTGCCGGAGTGGTGGGTGGGGACAGTCTTAAGTGGTTTCTTCTTGAATTTAATATCTTTAATCACACTGAGGGCATTATATTTTGGTATTGCATCCGTTCTGCCACAATATTTGTTGTCATTTCCCACTTCGGATATGGAAGAAATAAGGAACATTTTTCCCCTCAGTAGAAGTCTGTTCTAATCTAAGTAAATTGGTTGTAGGAAGAAACAGTGGTATATTAATGTGCATATTTGGCTCGCTTCAGTCAAAGGTGATTCAGCTATACCTCTAGCCTCTGCCCCTCCATACTATCCCATACAATTTTTTGTGTTTCTCTGTGATTTTTGTGAAGTTGTTGGTTTGTAATATAATGAAATGAAAAGCATATTGTTAGTGGTGACATAGCAGTACTATGGAAATTTCTGTAGAAATTTATCAATCAAGTTGGGGGAACTTGGAAGCATGTACTCCATTATTAGATTCACTTCATTTGTGGCCACCTTGTTAAATACCTAGGAAGAGAGGCCAAAGGATCCCTTCATCAGTCAAGGCATTCTAAAGAAATAAAGATGATGTGAAATCTGGCCAGTATCCCAACAGGAGCTCTGCCTGAATTCTTTGAAGAATTGTAAAGTTCTGATTTTATGCTAATGGTAATATTTTAATCAGCTAGAATTGAAAAGAAAATCCGAGGAGATCATTATAAATCGTATTCACTGAGTGCTTACTGTGTGCAGAGCACTATACTAAGTACATGAATGGAAATCACAGTCCAGAACAAGAGATTGCAAAATAAACAGCCAGCCTTTTATTTCCTTGATTAATCTTTCCCACAAAGATTAATTGAGAGAATCTGACTCACCGTACATCCCAGACCAAAATCTCAGAACACAGCAGTCCACTGCTGCCAGTCCCAGGGTCAGAAGGGAAAAGCCAGGGCTGCTGACAAAACTCTCCAAAAAGGGCTCTAAGAGCTTGGTTCTACACCAGAACAACCTCTTATGTGAAATGTAGTAAATTAATTGCTTTGCTTCCTGGGAAATACATGGGATGTTTTGAAATTGCACAGTTTTTCTCCAAGACTGTTTGCTTGAATGCACTTCAGCACAGTCTGACATCCCTTAACCATTTATTCCCACTGAAACTGGTAAATATAATACAATTTTACCACAACACAAAGTTCAACACAACCCTTGAGTTGGAGAACTGTTTTCTCATCAATAAAATGGGGATTCAATGCCTGTTCCCTCTCTTATTTAGTCTACGAGCTCCATGTGGGACAGGGAGTCTGTGACCTGATTATCTACTCCAGCTTCTAATACAGTACTTGGCATGTAATGAGGCCTTAATAAATATTGTTGTTATTATTATTATTGTCTCCCTATACTCCTCTGCCCTCAAGAAGTCTTATCTCCATCTCCCCAGTGGACATGCTTAATAAGAGTTCCCAAAATGTATTTCCCACTGTTAAGAACTATTAAACTGTAATCTCCCTGATGGTAAGATTTGTTCTTTATTACATACGCATGATACTGTACAGTCCAAAGTTGCCTTAATCAGTAGTATTTATTGAGTCCCTACTGAATGCAAAGCACTCTGCAAAGCATTAGCAATTATAAAATTGTAAGCTCCTTGAGGGTAGTTCGTTGTACTTATGAAGCAGCGTGGCTCAGTGGAAAGAGCCCGGACTTGGGAGTCAGAGGCCATGAGTTTGAATCCCGCCTCTGCCACTTGTCAGCTGTGTGACTGTGGGCAAGTCACTTCTCTGTGCCTCAGTTTCCACATCTGTAAAATGAGGATTAAGACTGTGAGCCTCACGTGGGACAAACTGATTACCCTGTAACTACCCCAGCGCTCAGAACAGTGCTCTGCACATAGTAAGTGCTTAACAAATACCAACATTATTATTACTTGCCTAAGCACTTAGTATGGTTCTCTGCATACAGTAACTTCTCAGTAAATACAATTGCTTGGCGAGTACAGTAGGGTTAGGAGACACACTCTCTTCCATCAAGGAACTCACTATCTAAAGAAAAATGCAGACACATATAAATTACAGCTAGAACGAAGAATAAAATGGAAAGATTAATCTGTGCTTAAATGGTAGGGTGTATAAATTGATAATCCAGAATTGTGGATTGAAAATCATGTTGATGCCATATCCTTCCTATAATATATGTAGGTAAACGGTTGAAATAATTTACCTAAAGAAAAGAAATGACTCATTTCAGTCTCCAACAAATGCTAGCAAATTCAACTGTAGCTTTCAGGTAATAATCAAAATATAAAATCATAAAGGTGATTTAATCTGAAGCTACTAATAATTTAGAAAGTTTTCTTAAAAAAATTTTAGCCACACCATTGTCTACCAATGAAAAATTTGAAACCGACTCTAATGTTAATTACAACTCATTATTTTAATTTAATAATTTTAGAAATACACAACCATGTTATACAGATGGCAAAAAATATGAAAGCTGATTTTCTTTCTCATCTTCAGTGCAGGGAGAAAAGGTCATCTTCATAGGGAACCAGAGAACATAAAGACTGGTGGACTGACTGAGCATGATACAGTATGATAGAACTACTAATGTAAAGCATATCAAATTTAGAGCCCCGTCAGAGGAGGAGAAGGGTCAAGTTTGAGAGGTGCAAAGCATCCCTCATGTGTGCTTGCTTGCTTAGGGCTGTTTGGCGAAGAGAAATGAGAGTTTTACTCAGTTCATTAGGCAGTAAGTTCACGTTGATTTCAGCTGTGAACCCATTTAGCGTGGGGTATCATCATGGTTTGCTCCATTCTTTTCTTTGATCATCCAAAACTACAATGTAGTTCTTTACTCACTGTTCACACCCCATTTCTCCCCTTTCCCCTCCCCGCCCCCCCGATCTCTCTGCAGATTGTTCTGTGTTTCTCTCCGGTTGGCTACACGCTGAGGCGGCGAGCTCGGAAGTTCCCAGCCATAGTGAACGGCACCGCTATTGACTGGTTTCATGACTGGCCTCAGGAGGCCCTGCTCTCTGTCAGCGGGAGCTTCATTGAGGAAACCGAGGGAATTGAGGTACGGCATGGGAGACCTGTCAATCACGCATAAAAGGGAACGAAAATTCCTGAGAGATCAATAATTAGGGAAGCTCTCCAACAATTTCCTCTTTATCTGACTTCTTTTAAGGTGATAAAACTCACTGTTGGCATCTTTCCTAAGGAATGTCATGGCAAGTTTCTAAAGCAAAGTATAGAAAATCTTCCTTGAGCAAAACTCTCTCTCTTTCTTTCTCTCTCTTTCTCGCTCTCTCTCCCCTTTCCCCCTCCCACCCCACCACCCGGTTCCCCCTTCATAGATTCTATGGCTTTTCTGCCTTAGGCCCGTAAACCTTTCAAGTACTGCAAGTTTAATCAAATATTTTCAGGTCCTAGGCCGAAAGTAAAGATCCAAATCCACCGCGCTTAGGTGTGACAGTTGTGTTTATTCACTGGACAGGTAGAAAACGACTCTTGTCAAGTGACTTCAGGCTAGACACTATATTCTCTTTCCAGATTCCTATTTAGTGTGGCATCTGATGGTGAAATTTACGTCTGGACAGGGTTTGGCCTATAGTAAGTGCAAAAATGCTAATGTTCTTAGATTATGAGGGAGGGAAGAGAATGTGTGGGTTCCTTGGAAACTTTACTTTGAACCGCCTACAAAGCAGTTTTTCATTATTTATCCAGGACCGTCAGATAAGAAGCAGGGAGAGAGGAGCTGCTTTTGAAAAGACAAATAAAGGACACTGACCTTCCCCTTTGTCTAGAGAGCTTTGTCTGGATTGCCCTTTCACTACTACTGTGAGAAAAAGATCCAAATGGGTCAGGCATGGAATGTAACTCACAAAGATGGACGCTGTTGGAAACTAGGTAGAGAGAATCTGCCCCTTATAGCGGGGCAACTCCTCTTCCATCAAAAGGCCCCACGCTCTCAGCCTCCCATGTGACCACCTTGGTCTCCCCTTGAAATTTGGGCACAGCAGGATGACTTAAGGTGGACACTTGTTCATATTTCATTGTCTCCCATCGTTACCTTTCTTCTTCATGGCAACTTTAATCACCTACTTCTTCAGCATGGCCTGGTGGAAAGAGCACAGTCGTTCTCGCACTGGGTTCTCATCCTGGCTCTGACACTTTTCTGCTGTTTGACCTTGGGCAAATAGCTTAACTTCTCTGTGCCTCAGTTTCTTCATCTAGAAAATGGGGATTAACTCCTCCTCCTCCTTCTTACACAGACAGTGAACTCCATATGGGATAGGGACTGTGTCCAGTGAGATTATTTTGTTTCTACCCTAGTGCTTCGAACAATGCTCGGCATATGCTCGGCCTCCTCCAAGAGGCCTTCCCAGACTGAGCTCTCCTTCTCCCTCTACTCCCTCTACCACCCCCCCTTCACCTCTCCACAGCGTAACCCTCTTTCCCCCATCTCCCTCGGCTCCTCCCCCTCTCCCTTCCCATCCCCTCAGCACTGTACTCGTCTGCTCAACTGTATATATCTTCATTACCCTATTTATTTTGTTAATGAAATGTACATCGCCTTGATTCTATTTAGTTGCCATTGTTTTTACGAGGTGTTCTTCCCCTTGACTCTATTTATTGCCATTGTTCTTGTCTGCCTGTCTCTCCCGATTAGACCATAAGCCCGTCAAACGGCAGGGACTGTCTCTATCTGTTACCGACTTGTTCATTCCAAGCGCTTAGTACAGTGCTCTGCACATAGTAAGCGCTCAATAAAACTATTGAATGAATGAATGAATATGGTAAACTCTTAACAAATACCATAATTATTATTTCCTCATCCCTCTTATGTAAAAATACAGTGAATTATGAAAGCAAAGGACCAAGGCAGTGATATACACTGTTTAATCATTCCCTCAGAGGTATGTGGTATTTATTGAGTGCTTATTTTATGCGGAGCACTGTGCTAGATGCTTGGGAGAGTACAATGCAGTAGAGTTGGTAAACATGATCCTGCCTTCAATGATTTTACAATTGAGTGGAAGGGACAGACATTAATCAATCAGTGGTATTTACTGAGCACACTTACTGTACAAAGCACTACTAAGAAGTGCTTGGGAAAGTACAATACATCAATGTTGGTAGGCGTGATCCCTGCTTTCGAGGAGTTTATAGTCTGTGGTGGAAAATTAGGGCTTGGAAGTGCCAGGGATTGATCCTGTAGCCTCATATATGTGAAGCGTCTGCCTTAGCATTGAGTTACATCCACGTCAATCATTAAGGCAGCGTGCTCAGTGGAAAGAGCCCGGGCTTGGGAGTCAGAAGTAATGGGTATGAATCCCGGCTCTGCCACTTGTCAGCTGTGTGACTGTGGGCAAGTCACTTAACTTCCCTGTGCCTCAGTTACCTCATCTGTAAAACAGGGATGAACTGTGAGCCTGAGGTGGGACAATCTGATTACCCTGTATCTACTCCAGCGCTTAGAACAGTGCTCTGCACATAGTAAGTGCTTAACAAATACCAACATTATTATTATTAAGGGTCAATCGATTGATCAATAGCATTGATCTAGTGCCTACTCTTTATAGAGAGCTATACTAAGAACTTGAGAGACTGCAGTATAATTGCTAGGTATGATCTCTGTCTTCAAGGAGCTGGCAGTGGCAGTCAGGCACTATAGACATCTTGCTTGAGCAGGCACGTGGGCACATTCTCCTTTAGGTGGTCATGGATCTAGTTCAGGTTTTTTTGTTGCTGCTGTTTTTTGTGATATTTGTAAAGCACTTATTATGTGTCAAGCATTGTATTAAGCACTGGGGTGGATAGAAGATAATCATTTTTGACACAATCCATGTTCTACATGGGGCTCACTGTCTTAATCCCCATTTTACAGATGAGGTATCAGAGGCACAGAGAAGTTAAGTGACTTGCCCAAGGTCACACAGAACACAAGTGTTCTTTTCATTGTACCTTGACCTCCCCTGTCTCGCTGCTGACCCCTAGCCCACTTCCTGCCTCAGGCTTGCAACACCCTCACTCCTTAAATCAGATAGACAATTATTTTCCCCTACCTTCAAAGCCTTATTTCATTCATTCAATTACACTTACTGAGCGCTTACTATGTGCAGAGAACTGTACTAAGCGCTTGGAAAGTACAATTCAGCAACAGATAGAGACAATCCCTACCCAACAGTGGGCTCACTGGAAGGCACATCTCCTCCAAAGCGCCTTCGCAGACTAAACCCCTCCTTTTCCTTATCTCCCAATCCCTTCTGCTTAGTCCTGACTTGCTCCCTTTGCTCTTCCCCCCTCCCAGCCCCACAGCACTTATATACATATCTGTAATTTCATTTATTTGTATTGATGTCAGTCTCCCCCCAATCTAGACTCAAATCTTGTGGGCAGGATTGTTACTGTTTATTGGTGTATTATAACAGCAGCGTGGCTCAGTGGAAAGAGCATGGGCTTTGGAGTCAGGGCTCATGAGTTGGAATCCCAGCTCTGCCACTTGTCGGCTGTGACTGTGGGCAAGTCACTTAACTTCTCTGTGCCTCAGTTCCCTCATCTGTAAAATGGGGATTAAGACTGTGAGCCCCACGTGGGACAACCTAATTCCCCTATGTCTACCCCAGCGCTTAGAACAGTGCTCGGCACATAGTAAGCGCTTAACAAATACCAACATTATTATTATTATTATTAAGTGGCAGAGGCAGGATTAGAACCTGGTCCTGACTTCCAAGCACTGGGCAATGCTGCTTCTCTTGTGCCTCTTCTCTTCCCCTTCTACCATTCTGTTGAGAAGCAGCGTGGGTTGCTGCTTGGGAGTCAGAGGTTGTGGGTTCTAATCCCGGCTCCACCACTTGTCTGCTGTGTGACCTTGGGCAAGTCACTTAACTTCTCTGTGCCTCAGTTACCTCATCTGCAAAAATGGGGATTAAAAAATGTGAGCCCAGCGTGGGACAATCTGATTATCCTGTATCTACCCCAGCGCTTAGAACAGTGCTCTGCATATAGTAAGCGCTTACAAATACCATAATTATTATTAACTATTATTATTATTCTGCGGCTATTGTTTTTTACTTAGAATCAATTTTGTAGATCATCATATAGGAGCCCAAGTCAAGTTAGACATGAGAAAAGCCGATGAGTTACAACAGAAAATTGTAGTCGAATTCTTCGGTTGGCCCGGCACTGAGCGAGAGGCTGCCACTCTTTTCCTCCAAAACAGAGACGAGACATTGGTCAAAAAACACTTTTTTGAGGCCGAAAAAGAATGTGAATCTCTGGATGAGCAGTGTTGCTTCTACTGTCAGTTTTCCTCCCTGTTGTGCGTGAAAACCCAGCGGGGAGGGTTTCCAGGCAACTGAATTCCATGGCGGCTTGACAGTTCTGCTTATAGCAGCTCTTCAAGAGAAAAAGTCTCTTCGACCCTGCATTTTCAATCTCACGGCAGTTGCAGTTTAGTAAGGAAAAAAAAAATTGTCCTCATTATTGACAGACACCGAGTGCTTGGCATTATGCAAGGCATTAGAGGGAATATGTAGTCTGGAGAAGATGTGACCCCTGCCATCTGAGGAGTTTTAAGGAAAAAGACCCTTAATGTATTGGAGACAAGGAAATAGCAAGAAGAGAGGAAAATATGCATCATCGACTCATTTGAATCGATCGGTTAATAATAATAATGTTGGTATTTGTTAAGCGCTTACTATGTGCAGAGCACTGTTCTAAGCGCTGGGGTAAACACAGGGGAATCAGGTTGTCCCACGTGGGGCTCACAGTCTTAATCCCCATTTTACAGATGAGGGAACTGAGGCACAGAGAAGTTAAGTGACTTGCCCACAGTCACACAGCTGACAAGTGGCAGAGCTGGGATTCCAACTCTTGAGCCCTGACTCCAAAGCCCGTGCTCTTTCCACTGCGCCACGCTGCTTCTCTATGAATGAAAGAGGTTGAATGAAAGAGGAAGAGAAATCCTTCCTTTCTCTGGAAGTCTTGCTGTATCCCGGTTTCTCAGTTCTATTTCCTCTGGGCTGAAAGGCCTGGTTGCATTTTTTAAACCGAGTGATGGGCAGCCCACTCCAATTTGACATACTTAGCCGTTGCTTGCAGAACAGAACCCTTCCTCAAGCTAAGGCTGTAGCGACTTTGCGGTTTCTGAGTGCCAAGAGTGTCAGCGATGTGTCAGTGACCGTTGACATCTACCGGTTGTGGCAAGTCTTACATGTGCTCCAGTCTGAGGGCTCAGAGAAGTGTGCCGATCTCTAGCTAGCCAGTGGTGTTGGGATGCCTCCTAGAGGATTCGGAGCGCGAAGGACCTCGCTTAAGCTGACTGCGTTTCAGCAGATCCAACAGTACTTCCTGAGTACGGTGCTTGAGAGTGGTAAAGATGGCAGAGGTGATTTCTTCTCCCGGCCTCCCCCTCCCTCCCTCCCTTTTCTAATCTGTTGTTCGGGGGCAATGATTGGAATTTAGAATACAGAGATACAGAGTTTGTGCTTTCCCGAAATGTGATACTCTGCCTTTTCTCCAGAGGTCAAAAATACCTATTTTCAATTTGAAAGAACTCTAATTTCGTCCCTTTCTTAATTAATTTTAATTCACTTCATTAAGGATGCTGTATATCAATTTGGGCACTTATTAATCACTGATCTTGTTTGTTGGGTATTTAACAAATGGTATTTAAACAAGGTGACACCCCCCTCCCCCCACCTCTTTGGTCATATAGAAGGGATTCATTAAATACCAGCAGTTTTGTGTGGGTAGACATATAATTTTCAATCAGCCCACATGCTCAGCACTCACAGGAGAGTGTGATGACTACATCCGCAAATGCTGAAACAGCAACTGACAAAATAGCCCAAACAACTTGACACTCAAGCACCACCAGGCCTTTGTTGGTAGGCTTTGTGTGTTGTCTCTTGTCTCTCTCTCAAGAGCTTTGTGGTTGAGACAGAAGGTCGCGCTCATGTAAACAAGCTAGGGAGGGCAAAGCCGTGTGGGAGGCTTTCTAGCAGATACTGACTGGAAGAAGAGACTCAGACTCACTCATCCACATATCTGTTTTTCTTTGCTTAAATAATTTTGTTGCTCTCTCCTCTGTAAGTCTCTAAACTTGTCCAGGGCAGAGTTGGTGAATTCCAATGATGATGATGATGATAATAATAAAATGTTTATCATATTTAAATGTTTACTATGTGCTCAACACTAGGGAAGGTACAAAATAAATAGGTCAGAAAGAGCTCCTGTTCCACACGTAGCTCACAGTCAAAGTACAAGGGAGAACGGGTATTCAATCCTAATGAGAAGCAGTGTGATGTACTGGAGAGAGCATGGGCCTGGGAGTCAGAAGGTAATGGATTCTAATCCTGGGTTCACCTCTGGTCTGCTATGTGACCTTGAGCAATTCACTTTATTTCTTGGGGGCCTCAGTTACCTCATCTGTAAAATGGGGATTGAGATTGTGAGCCCCACATGGAACAGGGACTGTGTCCAACTCAAATTTCTTGTATCCGCCCCAGCACTTAGCACATCGTTATTATTATCATTATTATTATTTTACGGATGAGAAAGCTGAGGCCCAGAGAGGTTAAGTAACTTCCCCAAGGTCACACAGCAGACAAGTGGAGAAGCAAGACTAGAACCCAGGTTTAGTGACTCCCAGACCTTTGTTTTTTCCACTAGAACATTCCATTCTCCAACTTTTACATATGTTATACTCTCCAGGCACTTTTTACCGTGCCCTACACAGATTATTATACAAATATTAATGATTACATATGTAATAATAATGGTCTTTAAGTGCATATTGTGTAACAACAGCCGTGGATAGATCCAAGATAATCAGATTGGACAAGTCTCTGTCCCAACTATTACTGATTGAAAGAGTGGCAAGGAGACATAACTTATCCATCTTTTGAAATATTTTCTGTCAGAATAACACACAGAGAAGAGAGAGATAGGCTTGGGATAGGAGCAAAGAAAGGGAAGAATTTTGTCAGAAAGGTAAGGGTGGCAGGCTGTGAGCCTCCAGTACGGAAAGCAGACATTAGTGAATGGGGGAAATCGCTAATGTGGGTGAAGGTAAACAAGGAGCAGTAGAGAATAGTTAGAGGCCTGAAGAAACCAAAAGTACCTACTCATTTTCAGTCCCCTCTCAGATGAGGGGGATCTCATTTAGGACTAGACTGCTCTACAACTTCTGCAAAACTGTACCTGCTTAATTCTAGAGTTTTCAATAAAGTGTTTCACTTTTTCCTCCTCAGTATCACACAGACCAAAAGACGTCCAAATGTCCAACCGAGTCATTCTGAGTCCTTTTTATTTCCATTGATGAGAGCAATTTTCATCTTTTCCTTTTTGAGTTAAACATTTTAGGCGTGAATTTCTCCTTGAAAAGAATTGTTCTTGCAAGACCTCAGGGATAGGAGGCAATAATTGACAAGCAGCATACCCACAATGAACTTAGAGTCTAGAGATCTCAAGGAAGAGTCCAGTTCTATAAGATGATGATAATGGTATTTAAGTGCTTACTATGCCAAGCACTGTACTAAGGAATGAAGTAAGTACCAGGTAATTAGTTTAGATACAGTCCCTGCCCCATATGGGGCTCTTGGTCTAATGGGGAAGGAAAACAGATTTTTAATCCCCAATTTACAGATGAGGAAACTGTGACACAGATAAATTCACTGAATCCTAGTTATTGAACACTGTGGGTAGAGCACTGTTAATTGACTTGCTCAAGGTCATACAGCAGGCCAGTGGCAGAGCCAGGATTAGAACTCAGCCTCTCTTTCAGGCCCATGTTATTTCCACCAGGCCATGTGAACTGTTTGTCAAATTGATAGTGTAACCAATCCAGAACTGGAGCTATTACCAACTCTTAATCTGTAGTTATAGTTGGGGAATTGAGGTCCCAGAGAACTGGCCATTGCTACCTCTGGCTCGATTACCCTGTTTCCAGCATCTTCGGTTCTTTTGAAAACCTGGCTTCTAATCTCTGCTCTACTGCTTGTCTATTTTGTAACCTTGAGTAAGTCACCTTTTCGGTGCCTCAGTTACCTCATCTGCAAAATGGGGATTGATTGATTATCTTATATCTCTACCAGCATTGTCTCTTGATTATCATGTATCTCTACCAGTGCCTTGCACAGTGCCCAGAACATAGTCACCACTTAACAAATAACATTTAAAGAATCCCATCATAATCCAGTGCTGATCAGGATTCCCATTACAAACTGTCCTGTTCAGAGATTGCAAGCTCTCTGTCAATATTTCATTACAGTTCCTGATCCTGGACCCTCAAAGCAAATTTGTGACTTTATCTTATGGAGGTTTGTTGGGGTTTTTTTTTAGAATATCCCATGGTCATTCTCTTAGTAAGACCAGAAATAGGCTTATGATAAATATGGCCATAGTCTTGGTGGGCAGGGAAAGGAGATAATTGAGAGAGCATGTTTTAAGTCACTCAACAGCAGTAATGATAATGAATTGTAATAATATTTGCTAATCAATGGCATTTATTGAGTGTTTCCTGTATGCACAGGATTGTACTAAGCACTTGGTGTGTGTGTGCAGAGGGGCACAATGCTATAAAGTAGGTAGATATGATGCCTGCCCCTAAGTTATAGAATGCAGTCAAATCAGACACAGTCTGAATCTCACAAGGGACTCACAGTCTAAGGGGGAGAGAGAATAGGTATTAAATCCTTACTGTACCTATGAGGAAACTGAGGCACAGAGAAATGAAGTGACTAGCTGAAGGACATGCAGCAGATAAGTGGTGGGGCTGGGACTAGAACCCAGGTCTTAGAGAAGCAGCATGGTGTAGTGGATAGAGCATGGGCCTGGGAGTCAGAAGGTCATGGGTTCTAATCTCAGCTCCTCCACTTGTCTGTTGTGTGACCTTGGGCAAGTCACTTCTCTGTGCTTCAAGCCTCCATAAGATAAAGTCACAAATTTGCTTTGCAGATCCAGGATCAAGAACTATAATGTTTTGACAGAGTTTGCAATCTTTGAAGAGGACAATTTGTAATAGGAATCCTGAGCAGCACTGGAATATGATGGGACTTTTTTAATAGTATTAAGTGGGGATTGAGACCGTTAGCCCCACAGGGGACAGGGACCGTCCCCAACTCAATTTGGTTGTAACCACTCCAGCGCTTAGTACTGTGCCTGACACATAGTAAGCACTTAACAAATACCGTTGTTATTATTGTTAGGTCTACTGACTCCCAGGCCCATGCTCTTTCCACTAGATCACCAAGGTTTAGGCATTTCTGGAAATCATATGGCCTTCAGATCCTCATCCAGTTGTTCTCAGCTGGGAGCTTACCAACCCCAATAGGAAGTCATAAGCTCATTAGAAAGGAGACTATTGAAGGGCTCGACTTTTTGGCATGTGCATGCTTTTGTCCCTTTCTCCTCCTAATTCACTCAAATCTATTTCAATTTTATAAACTCATTTTCCTAGGAAAAGCCTCTAGATTGTAAACTCATCATGGGCAGGGAACATGTCTATCAATTCCAGTGCATTGTATCTCCCAAGCTCTCAGTACAGTGCTCTGTACACAGTAAGTGCTCAATGAACACGATTGATTTGGGTGAATGTATGTATTTAGGGGTTTGTTTCTTCTCCTTCCCATCCTCTTCTGCTCAAGCCAAGACCACAAATAAGCTAGAATCACTTCTCTTATAATGCATGTTTTCATCCTGCATTTTAGCTAGCACATTGTGGGGGAGCTGGGGGATGTTCTTCAAATGTCACACATATATTTGGTTAGAATGCCCTGTGCTTTCAGAAGTATTGGTTGTGCACATGCAAGTAATATCAGGCAAAGCGTGAACACTACAATCCTGAATTCTCCGTCTGCAGTGGGAATGTGTTCCTCTTCATCTTAGGAAATCACCGTGGCCTAGTAGAAAGAACAAAGGTCCTGGAGTCAGAGGACCTGGGTTCTAATGCTGGCTCTGCCACTTGTCTGCTGTGTGACCTTGAGCGAGTCACTTTACTTCTCTCTGCACTTGTTACCTCATCTGTAAAATAGAGATTAAGACTGTGAGCCCCATGAGGGACATGAACTGAGTCCAACCTTTTATCGGCAAGTTGTAAACCCTGAACAGATACCATAAAAACAGGGAATGTGTTTGATCTGATTAAATGATTCTACCCCAGAGTTTAGTACAGTGCTTAACACATACTAAATGTTTCACACATATTGTGAGAATTATTACTATTATTATTATCATCAACATTGTTTTCTGACTTTGGACATATTTTCAGGAGTTTGAATCTCAGATACAATGTTTTTGTATCTCAACAATCAAGTATTTTATCATTTGCCAGTTTATAAATGCCTACTCTCATCACCTACTATTTTTCTACACTGAACACAACACCAGACCCTGGAGTCATGCATCATAAAGCAGAATGAAACTTTTACAAAGAACCTTTTTTTTTTCTTTCCTCTGCCCAACCCCCTTGACACTGCTTGTTTCTCTCCCTTTCTTCTCTCAATCCTTAACCTGTAAAGTCAGAATTACCTATAAACAGTGTATTCTTCTTTTTGACAAGGAAAACAAAAACCCCAAACAGCAATCCCGAATCCCAGTCCAGAAACTCAACTCGATTCTGGTCTTCAAGTAGAATGCGTTATTGCTGCTTTTTGCCCTCTGAGTGTTTTTGGCAAATGATGCTCATTTGGTGCAATTGTTTAAGTGAATTTGTCAGTCAGGTGGCAAGGGTTCTGGAGGATGGCAGCATCTGGCTGAGATCCTGAGGAGAGAAACACAGAGGTTAGAAATGGGCTTGTGTCTGTATCTGCATTGTTCCAACTGGGAAAGTATTTAGCAAATGCATTTACTTAAAGACAGAGAAGAGATTTTTATCTTTGCATTGTGCATAGAGTTAAAAACTGCTTTCTCCAATGTCTTTAGCAATATCTTTGCTTTCAACTCTTTGGCTTTGATTATTTGCTTATTTTTAATCATGCGTCCTGGCGATTGGCTGCTGAGTGAATACATCATGGTATCGACTGGTTTCACATAAAAAGGCCAAATTAGCAATAATAATTTTCCTTGCATGCAACTCTGAATGGGCTTACATAGAAAAATACAACTTAGTATTACGGGGGGGAGGAAAAAAACCAAACCTGGAGATAAATGAATGGCAGAATAAATAATTTATGCTAATGAAATTACTGCAATTAGTAGTTCCACAATGACCCTTTTAAAAGCCACAGCTGTTAATGTCAGGAAGTGCTGTCACTGCTGACCTTATCATAAGAGAAAGTGACAAATTGAGAATGCAGGGAAGACCAATCATCAAAGAGGTCTGTTCTGAACGATTAGAGTTTTCTGAAAAACAGTGTGAATTACAACCAGCTGCTCTCTGGCTCTGCACATCTCCCATGCTGGGCCATTTTGTTAAGCCTTGATAACAATAGTTATTTTGCCCCATTGAGACAAGTTGTCTCGGGCCACTTCCAGCTCTACCGGAAACCACTTCTTCCATCCTTGATTTACAAATGAAACTGTTGTTAAAGAGAGCTTGGCAGGGCTGCTGGCCAAAGGGCCAAGACGCTGAAGGGCCATGGTTCTGTTGGGAGATTGCCGGACTTGGGGGAAAGCCTATCTGGGCACTGTCGAGGTGTGGACACGTTTGTATTTATGTTAAGGAAAACATTTACCAGGTAGATTACCACTCCATCTTCAAAGCTTTATTAAAATCCCAACTTCTTCAAGAGACCTTAACTCGGTAAACCTTCATTTCCTCTAATTGTTCTCCCTTCTGCATTGCCTAAACAGTGAACAGTCAGTCTTCTTTATAGAGCACTTACTGTGTGCAGAGCACTGTACTAAGCATTTGGGAGAGTTCAGTATAACTATAAACAGACACATTCCCTGCCCACAACAAGCTTACAGTCCAGAGGCGGAGACAGACATTAATATGAATAAATAAATTACAAATATGTACATAAGTGCTGTGAGGCAGGGAGGGGAGATGAATTAAGGGAGCAAGTTAAGGTGATGAAGAAGGGAGTGGGAGAAGAGGAAAGGAGGGCTTAGTGAGGGAAGGCCTCTTGGAGGAGATGTGCCTTCAATAAGACTTTGAAGAGATGGAGAGTAATTGTCTGTCGGAGGAGGGAGGATGTTCCAGGCCAGAGGCAGGATGTGGGTGAGAGGTGGTCGGTGATATAGATGAGATCAAGGTACGGTGAGAAGGTTAGTATTAGAGGAGTGAAGTGTGTGGGCTGGGTTGTATTGGGAGAGCAGTGAAGTGAGGAAGGAGGGGGCAGGGTGATTGAGTGTCTTAAAGCTAATGGTGAGGAGCTTCTGTTTGATGCGGAGATGGATGGACAACCACTGGGGGTTCTTGAGGAGTGGGAAAACATGGTTTGAACGTTTTTGTAGAAAAAAGAAAAAAATTATTATTATGGTACTTGTTAAGTGCTTACTATGTGCCCAGGACTGTTCTAAGTGCTGTGATAGATACAAGCTAATCAGGTTGGACACAGTCCCTGTCTCACATGGGGTTTACAGTTTTAATCCCCATTTTACAGAGGAGATAACTGAGGCACAGAGAAGTTAAGTGACTTCCCTGAGGTCACACAGGAGACAAGTGGTGGAGGTATTTCTGACTCCCAGGCTCGTGCTCTATCCACTAGTCCATACTGCTTCTCTAGTTGTTATTAATCGTTCATGATTCTCACTGTAATATTAATGGATTGGGTATGAAACATTTAACTGCTACACCAACAACTCATGAGCAATTTTCCAAAATATGTCTAAGCAGTATTGACAACAGTTTGGTAAATTATGTGTGACTTTCCTAAGGGTTGGTGTAGCTCATTTAAGTCATATTAATTGATTTGGGGGCTTCCCTTGATTAATTGAACAGGGTTCATCTTGTACAGAATGCAATAAATAATCATTAAAATGAGGGAGATGTGACTCCACAAATTAAAAAGTTAACTGCCTCAGAAGTCATAGAGGACAAAATGGAAGAAATGTGTAATCGTGCACCCCAGTAAAAATCTTGAGAGAATTGTGAATTTCATTTTTCAGTTAAAAAAAAAATCTCTGGCTCTCAGTAGATACAACTGCCCTCCTACCCCCACAATTCAACACCCTACTACACAGACCTTTATAACCACAGGTAGCCTAAGTTGTATTTAATGGAATTTCATGAGAAATTAGATGTCTTTCCCTGAGAATTTTTATGATGGCTGATCTGAATTTGGTTCTGCATCATCCTTGCTCTTGGATTTGCACCCTTTCTTCTCTCTTCTCTCAGACCCAAACTTATGTACATACCCGTAATTTATTTATATTAATGTCTCTCACCCCTTCTGTAAGAGAATGTGTCTACCAACTCTGTTCTATTGTATTTTCCTAAGCACTCATTACTCTGCACGTAGTAAGTGCTCAACAAATATGATTGATTTGAATGCAGAGACCCTTTCCTCTTTAGCAGATTCTGTCAATTTCAGTTTGAAATTAGCCCAAATATTCTATTCTTAAAAGCCATTTTCTTTTCGCCATTTACTCACCACCCACTCCTGAAATTAAACCCAGCCATTCTCCATCTGAATTCTCCATTTAAGCATTTGATATTCACCCCACTCTCAGCCCCACAGCACGTGTATACATATTCTTATACTCTGCCACTTCCCCCATCTGTGGTTTATTTTAATGTCTGTTTCCCCATCTAGACTGTAAGCTCCTTGTGGGCAGGTATTATATTTATCAACTCTATCATATTGTACTCACACAAATGCTTAATACTGTGCTCTGCACTTAGTAAGTGCTCAATAAATGATTGATTGAATGACTAAATTCTGCTTTGTGAGTAGGATCTAAGGACAAGAATAAGCCAATCTAACTCATTTTATTTGCCCTTTGTTTTATAGTGCAGAATGATTGAAAAGACATGTTGGGGCTAAGTATTTTAGTGAGATAGGAAAGGTAGCATTTGATGATATATTTTGGATTTACTCTTTCCGTCTAAGTTTCGTGAATTGAACTGAATTTAACAATCGTCTGACTGCAGTTCTTTCTTGCTCAGAGTTCCTAGTTAAATTGAACATTTTGACCTGGGCACGTTTTGAATCCAAATTTAGAAAGGTGAATCTTTACTTAAAATAATTGTGTGGGGAGGTTGAAGGGAGAAGAGCAAGGAAGAAGCAGGTAACCGTTCATGGAAGTCCATTTGAACCCTCTCTGAATTTAATCTGAATCTCAGTTTTGTAAGCTGAACTGTCTGCTTATTTGGAGAGTCCATGTTCTGTATCTCTCCGACTTTGGGAAATTCCCCCCACTTTCAAACCAAATGGTTGACTGACTTCTCATCCTTTTTGATTTCTCTTGACATTTGAGGTCACTTGGCAAGAAACTCCTTTATCCTTGATATTTTTCAGCCAGGTCACAAAGACTCGATCAGCCTTTTCATGGCCCACGTACACACCAGTGTAAATGAAATGAGCGCCAAGTATCATCAGAATGAACAGAGGCACAACTACACCACGCCAAAGAGTTTTCTATCGCAAATCTGTCTGTATAAGAACCTGTTGAAGAAAAAACAGAAAGAGGTAGCTCAGAGAAAGGAGCACTTAGTGAATGGCACCCAGAAGCTTGAAACCACGACCTCCCAGGTATGCCAAGCACTCTTCTCGTTTGACCATTTTCAATCGTGTTTTGTGGGGCTCTTTAAAAGGAAGCTTTCCTGACGAGACTGAAAATGATTTCCTTCTAATGCAATGTCTCAGCAATCTCAAGGTGCCCTGTGCTGGGATCAACAGTTACCCTGGCCATAACCTTTGATTTGATTTTTATTTTTTTATAGTGCAGAACAAGCAGTTGCTCTGGGCTGAGCTGTAGTTCATTCCATTTTAACCCATCCCATCCTTTATAATGGGCAGGGCTTTTTTGACACGAAAAATTGAACAGCCAGGGATGCTGCCGCCTGGGTCTGGCTTTTATTCTGGATGAAACATCGGCTCAGATTTTACATTCTTTAGGCCAAGGATCTAACATGCACCACCTTTGCATTTCTTCCTGTTTGGCCCTTCTGTCTCAGTTTCCCTGCCTGTGTGCGCGAACTAATCACCCAACTACCCCCAAAACACAGTCGGCTTCCTCTCCATTTCCGCTTTCAATTCATCTCCCCTTTCTCTTTCTACTTCTTTCTTCATATCCCCAAATGGAATTCATTCATTCAATCATATTTATTGAGCGCTTACTGTGTGCAAATACTGTACTAAGCACTTGGGAGAGTACAATATAACCACAAACAGGCACATTCTTGCCCACAGCAAGCTCATAGTCTAGAGGCAATCAACTCCCCAGGGTAACAGGCCACTTTGGTGCATGCAGCTGTCTTGAAAGGGGGATCTTAGACTGAGAGCAGACGAGTAGAGTTGGGTTCTCTGAAACAGAGCACTAATGTAATGCTAATCTTACTAGTATTATTCAGAAATGCTTTCTTCTTAAATGGCCCCTGCAGCTGATGCTTTCCAAGATGTTTTTCGGACAACCTCACCATTATCTTTGGAGGATTTTTATTTGAGGAACAGTTCAGTAGTCCAAGCAAAAGAAGCAGAAACAAAAACAGAGAGAGAGACTAAAGGACTTGCCTCGCAATTCAGAGACATGGCAAGAAATCTAATCTCTGCTTCTTGGCCTCTCCAGGACACACAACAAACCAGACTGGGCCAGATCACCAATTTGCCATTCTCCAATTTTCCAAAGCCTGAATGGTAATAATAATGGTATTTAAGTGCTTACTATGTGCCAGGCACTATGCTAAGCACTGGAGTAGATACAAGCAAATAAGGTTGGACACGTTCTCTGTCCCACATGGGGCTCACAGTCTCAATCCCCATTTTACAGATAAGGTAACTGAGACACAGAAAAGTGAAGTGACTTGCCCAAGGTCATACAGCAGGAAAGTGGCAGAGTCAGGATTAGAATCCATGACCTTCTGACTCCCAGGTCCGTGTTCTGTCCACTACACCATGCTGGAAGGGTGTTGACCTTCTATGAGTTATATGCCCATTGGCATTGGATGTGTAAGGTTTGGTTGGGTGCTCCAGTATTGAAAGCTGTGTGGATGTCAGGAGTTAAGAAATTGAGAGGAAGATATAGCTTTTTGTTAGAAAGTTTCTACAGCCAGCGGAAAAGTTTTAACAGTGGGTTTTTTGATACGAGCAACTGCCGTCCGTAGGCAAGTAATCTTTGGGCCACTTGAATTTCCTCAAGCTCACCAGCAGAGCTGTCCCTGACTCACCAGCGAGGGGCTGAGAGTGATTGTGAGCCCCTTTCAATGTGTCTGTCCCCCCCAGCATTGTACAGGAGACGGAGAGAGCAGGTGGCTTGAAGCAACGTCGCTGATGTGAGAAGGCATCTGCTCGGGGGTCTCAGAACCGGACAGATTCACGCACGGGTAAATCGAAGATGATAAGTTCCCAGCAGGTGCGGGTGCATTCTTTGCCCTTTTGGCTACTTGGAAAAACAAGCAGAGCCATTGGTGGGAATTTGTGAAATTCAGGCCTATCCCTCAATGTAACAAACTTTTACTTTTCAGCATCTATTCCATATGCTCTCATGGTGCCTAAATAATGACTTCTACCTTGTTCTTTAGGTAGAAGACCTAAAAGCTAAACTTGCTTCTCAAGAAGCAGAATTGCAACAGAGGAATCAAGATGCTGAAGCTCTGATTATGAAGATCGGGCTTCAGACTGAGAAAGTGAGCCAAGAAAAGGCCATTGCTGATACAGAGGAGCGAAAGGTCAGTCTAATTCCACCATTTAGAGTTGCTGAGCTATATTTAGGACAAAATAGACCTTTGTAGGTGAACGATTTTGAACAACTTCCCCTCCAGGGAGCATAAAATCTAAAGAATTATTATAGTTACACATGTAACAGCATTTCACACCATGATTACCACTTGACCTTTCTTTACATTATGCATTTTCCCAACCTTTTAGCTCTTTTAATGATATGAAAGAATAATAAATACTGAGCTCATTCAAGCATATAATGGATGTGGATCTTGAGCATCAGGGCCTATTTGTAATTCAGCAGAGGTCAGGAAGTAACCGCTCAGTATTTCAGGTTTTTAAAAGATTTTGGATTTTAAGGCAAATTGAACAACTCAATTGTTAACAAAGTCTATTCCACTGCTTTGCCATATGGTTCCAAACTGTGTGTTCTCCTAAGTAGAGAGAAGCACTAAATAGAATGTTGCCTTGGGGTCTGAATATAAATCCACCATCTTTTCCATTTACTAGGACACTATTTTAATTTTGAAAATGGGGTCTGGAGGAAGCGGGAGCAGGGGGATGGGGGGCAGGCTGAACAGAAGCAGTTCCCAAAGACCTTCACAAATTCTATAGTTGGGGGGCTAATTGCCAACAACAATAGAGGAGCAGCTTGGCTTAGTGGAAGGAGCATGGGCTTGAGAGTCAGACGTCATGGGTTCCTATCCTGGCTCTGCCACTTAGCCGTGTGACTTTGAGGAAGTCACTTTACTTCTCTGTGCCTCAGTTACCTCATCTGTAAAATGGGGATTGACTGTGAGACCCATGTAAAACAACCTGATTACCTTGTACCTACCTCAGTGCTTAGAACAGTGCTTGGCATTTAGTAAGTGCTTAAAAAATACCTTCATTGTCATCAACAAGCAAGCATGTGTAGTTTGTTGTAGGGATCAGGCAAAATTAGTAACTCAAAAAAAAATCTCAAATGTAAACAAATACTTTGGATAGTGCTTCTGCCCTTTGTGTCTTGGGAGTTAGAAAAGAGGCATTATTGGATTTTTATGTGCAAATATACAAGAGATTCCCTCTCCGAGACATTTCACACTTAGGGATGCTGTCTCAATCATATTTTTTTTTAATTGAGCACTTACTCTGCTCAGTTTAGAGTGAATTTTCTACTTTGGCTCTGAGGTGATTTTATCCGAAGGGTTGATATTAATCAGTCAATCGTATTGAGTGCTTACTGTGTGCAGAGCACTGTACAAAGCATCTGGGAGAGTACAATATAACATAGTTGGTAGACATATTCCCTGCCCAAAACTTTACAGTCTAGAGGGACCATAGGTAGGTGGCATCCTCATCAAACCAAAAGACTACTCTAATGTTAATAATAATAGTAATAATCATGTTGGTATTTGTTAAGCGCTTACTATGTGCAGAGCACTGTTCTAAGCGCTAGGGTATACAGGGTAATCAGGTTGTCCCACATGAGGCTCACAGTCTTAATCCCCATTTTACAGATGAGGTAACTGAGGCACAGAGAAGTTAAGTGACTTGCCCACAGTCACACAGCTGCCAAGTGGAAGAGCCTGGATTCAAACTCATGACCTCTGACTCCCAAGCCCGTGCTCTTTCCACTGAGCCACGCTGCTTCTCGAAATATGTTATATTATATGCTGCTTCTGGAAATATGTTATATTTCCATAGTGCTTTTGGTGCCAGAAAGGAGAAATGTCTAAACATTTGGGAATCATGTTTTAAAATAAGATAAAGTTGTTGATTGGTAAACAGCAAGCCCCATCAAATTGGCATCATATGTGGTACCAAAAGGCAATCTGTGTTTTTTTTTTCTTAAACAATTGCTGCTTTCACCATTTGAAGTTAAAATGGATTATTTTTTTCTAATTTTAATAATTGTTTCAGCTGTAGGACAGACTTATTATTAAAGGCTCAAAACAAATACGAGAGACTTAGCTAAATGAGCAACTTGACTATCCCAGCAGAAGTTAAGCATCCTCTGTATTCATTATAATTTGCTCTTTGGATTATATATCTGTTTCTCATGCATTTAAGGCAATTGGGTAGATCCTTAATGCTATTCATAGTATTTCAGTAGGCAATTAGGTAAAGCACATGGTGTGCTTATCCTAGCTAATCGCACCCCTGGGATATTTTTCGGTCGCAAGGTTTTGCCGAGTGCCTCTAGCGAGGCTTTTCCATCAGTAACTCCAGTGCTGTTAACTGCCTTGTTACCTTTTCACAGTGGAAGGATCAAGGCAAAGTTTTCTCCCTTTCCGTCTAACAAAGTTCATTCATTCATTCATTCAATAGTATTTATTGAGCACTTACTCTGTGCAGAGCACTGTACTAAGCGCTTGGAATGTACAAATCGGTAACAGATAGAGACAGTCCCTGCCCTTTGATGGGCTTACAGTCTAATCGGGGGAGACGGACAGACAAGAACTGATTAAAGCATTTCACTTGCCTTTTCCCAGACTGAGCTCCCTTTTTCCCTCTGCTCCCTCTGCTCCCCCTCTACTCCCCCTTCACCTCTCCTCAGCTAAGCCCTCTCTTCCCCCTTTCCCTCTGCTCCTCCCCCTCTCCCTTCCCCTCCCCTCAGCACTGTACTCATCCGTTCAACTATATATATTTTCATTGCCCTATTTATTTTGCTAATGAGATCTACATCACCCTGATTCTATTAATTTGCTATTGTTTTAATGAGATGTTCATCCCCTTGATTTTATTTATTGCTATTGTTTTTGTCTGTCTGTCTCCCCCGATTAGACTGTAAGCCCGTCAAAGGGCAGGGACTGTCTCTATCTGTTACCGATTTGTACATTCCAAGTTCTCAGTACAGTGCTCTGCACAGAGTGCTCAATAAATACTATTGAATGAACTTGCATTTACCGAGCAAAACAACATCTTGTGAGGAAGAGGGAGCAGTGACCATGATACCAGGTGGTAGCAATAGCTATTTATTGAGCACCTACTGGGTGCAATGCACAATGCTCATCACATGGAAAGTACAACAGAAGCATGAGATTCAATCTCTGCTCACAAGGAGCTTACACTCTTATGTGGGAAGACAGGCATAATAGTAATAATTGTGGTATTTGTTAAGCGCTTACTATGTGCCAGGCACTGTACTAATACCCAATATTTAGTGTTAGTACAGTGCTCTGCACCAAATAGGAGCTCAAAAGATACTGTTCATTCACTCAGTCATATTGATTGAGTGCTTTCCGTGGGTGGAACATTGTACTAATGCTTGAGAGAGTACAATACAACAATAACCAGGCACATTCCTTGCCTGCAACGAGTTTACAGTCTAGAGGGGGAGACAGAAATCCATGTAAATAAATATAAATAAATAAATCATAGATATGTACATAAGTGCTCTGGGGCTGGGAGGCGGGATGAATAAAGGGAGCAAGTCAGGATGATGCAGAAGGGAGTGGAAGAAGGGGAAAGGCGGGTTCAGTCAGGAAAGACCTCTTGGAGGAGATGTGTCCTCATTAAGGCTTTGAAGTGGTGGGAGAGTAAATGCCTGTCCTATATGAGGAGGGAGGGCATTCCAAGCCAGGGGCAGTATGTGGGTGAGAGGTCGGCAGTGAGACAGATGAGATAGAGGTACACTGAGAAGGTTAGCACTAGAGGAGCAAAGTGTGTTGGCTGGTTGTAGTAGGAGAATAGTGAGGCGAGGTAAGAGAGGGTAAGGTGATTAAGGGCTTTAAACCCAATGGTGAAGAGTTTCTATTTGATGTGGAGATGGATGGGCAACCAATGGAGGTTCTTGAGGAGTGGGGAAATTATGGGCTAAGTGGTTTTGTAGAAAAATAATGATTGACTGACATTCTGCCACCTGGTTGGGATCTCCCGGTCATTAGTATCACCTTTAAAAACAGAAGACTGCAAACGTTATGTTCATTCCTTCAGTCATATTTGAGCACTTACTGTGTGAAGGACTGTACTAAGCGCTTTGGAGAATACAGTATAACAACAAACAGACACGTTCCCTGCCCACAACGAGTTCACAGTCTAGAGGAATTGGGAAATCTAGATAGTTTTGTGGACTCTGGTCCAAATCTGGAATTTCATTAAGAAGCAGATAAGCCAGGACTGGACACTCTGCTTTTTAATGTAAATGTACTGCCTTGCCTTCAGATATGAATTAGTGGGAGGGAGGAGGTCACCCAAGATTCTGTACATTTGGGTAAATGCTCAAATGACTTCCCTATTTGATCCTCTGTTACTTGCCTGTAGAACCCCAATGTAGTAACCTCATTCCTTTGAATATCCATTATTATGGACTACTAATATTCCCTCATGTAACATCTGAACAAAAGTAGATATAAAAATCAATACATTTGGTAAAAACCCATTTAAGACCACAGACAGATGATTTGCAATAAAATCATCCTCCTAGACCTTATCTTAGACTATTATTACGGAGTAAGAAGCAAAAAAGGAATATCAGTCTTCACTTTGAAATTTCTGGTGTAGTTCCAAGACACAGATTCAGCAGAAAATTGGAAGGACTTTTAGTTAAGTGGGTTTTTTTGTTTGTTTTCTGTCCATAAAAGAGCAATTTTTGGAAGATTACAAAATCCTCATTATTTACCTGATTGAATGTAGCCTCAGCCTTCTTTGGAAAAACCCACAGTAGAAAGGGACACAAATTATTTGCATGCAGTACAAGTGATCATGTGGCAGAATTCTAATTATTAGAATTAAATGCCAACATTATTATTATTATTATTATTATTATCAATTATGAGCATCTGTGAAAAGTAGTACCATTCCCAGCAGATCTTAAGGAATACAAATTTTCTTTTTAAGTGCCCAAAGAAATTTTAATTTTATTTGATTGAGAGACCAAAAAAGCTTTTGCTTTTTTTTAGGTTTTTTTTTTAATGATAGTATATTTCAGCAGCTCAAAGATGAAGGATGAAAGGGCACTTAAATACAATGTTGTCTAGAACTACTCTGTTCTGAAAAGGAAAAGTGTTGTAACAAAATGAACATGCCCTCAATTCACTGGATATTATTGTCTTTGATCATTAGCAGTCCCTCACAATATTTTGCAGTGCAAAATTAAGTAGTCTATAAACACATAAAACTTATAAAAATCAAAAACTCTTCACCGCTATCCCTTAGCTTGTATGTCTCATGTGGACCAAGATTGCTTCTGATCTGATTAGGTTAGCTACTCCAGCCTTTAGCACAATGCTAGGTATATAAGTAGTACTAATGATAGTTATTGTGGTTTTAGTTAGGTACTTATTATATGCCAAGCACCATCCTGAGTGCTGGGGTAGATACATGATAATCAAATCTACTTGCAGCTCATGGTCTAGAATGAGGGCAGCACCAGGTATTTTACCCCCATTTACAGATGAGGAAACGGAGATGCAGAGAAGTTGAGACTTGCCTGTGTTGTCACAGACAAATGGTGGAACCAGGTTTAGAACCCACCTTTCTGACTTCCAAGTTCTTTCCACTAAACCATCCTGCCAGTCAATCATATTTATTGAGCACTTACTATGTGCAGAGCACTGTACTAAACTCTTGGGAGAGTACAAGATAACAATCACCAGACACATTTCAAGCCCGTAACAAGTTTACAGTCTAGAGGGACCAAGTGCTTGATAAATGCCATAATAGTAATAATAATCCTAAATACTTGATAAATGCCATAATAGTAATAAAAATCTCTCCACTGTCTGAAAGCAACTTCTTGTAGCGCAAAAGCTTTTTTTTTAAGTGAATTGAGCATGGTTGATTTTTAATTAGGTGGCTGCAATCCAGGCAGAAGTGTTTCAGAAACAGCGGGAGTGTGAAGCCAACCTGGTCAAAGCAGAGCCTGTGCTAGTGGCTGCCAGAGCTGCACTCAATACATTGAACCGGGTAAGCACCAGCTGGATTTGTGATTGTGTGGGAGATGCTCAGAATGACATTCCAAGATATTATGACGTTCTAAATGATATCGGGGGTATGGAGCCGGGGGAGACAAGTACAAGATACAGAAGGCATCAGAAAGCAGAGTCGGAGAAATGATTTCTAGAGGCACTTCACATCTCCTCAGGCAGTTTGTATTCCCACCCTGATTTCTTTCAGAGAGAAGCAGCATGTTCTAGAGGAAAGAGCACTGGCCCGGGAATCAGAGAACCAGCTCCACCAATTTCTTGCTCTATCACCTTGGGCAAGTCACTTAACTTCTCTGTGCCTCATTTTCCTCAACTGTAAAATGGGGATTAAGTACCTGTTCTCCCTCCTGTTTAGACTGTGAACCCCAAGTGGGACAGGGAACGCACCCGACTTAACTTGTACCTACCCCAGCTCTAAGAACAATGTTTGACACAGAATAAGCGCTTAACGCATAAGCGCATATAAAAAAGAGAGAAGTGGGTTACATGTTGAAACATGATCAACACATAGGAACACAAGCCCCAGGGCTGTGCTCACTAACTGAGGTTTGAAATGAGAGGAAATGAGGTAGCACATCATTCCTTGATTTCATAGTTAAAGCTCCTACCACGGACAGCGTCATTTTCCTGTTGTTCATTCGCATCTCTCACTCCTTCATTTTAGTTTGTGCCTCACACCATCTGCATTGAAAAATAGCAGGTGGAAGAACAATTGGATAGTAGTATTTATTGAGCACCAACTTTGTGCAGAGCACTGTATTAAGGAGTTGGGAGAGGATGATAGAATTAGTAGACCCAATCCCTGCCCTCAAGAATCTTACAATCTAGAGGATGACAGAAAGTAAAGTAAATTACTGGTTGGGGAAGGAAGCAATAGGGTGTTAAGATACCTAGGTTAATATTATAATGGTGGTGGGGGGTGACATCCCAAATACTGAAGTGTCAACAGAGAGGGAAATAGGGTGGGGAAATGTGAGATTAATCAAAAAATGTCTTTGAAGATAGGGGGAGCAGTGGTCTGTGGAATAATAATAATAATTATGGTACTTGTTAAGTGCTTACTATGTGCTAAGCACTTGGGTAGATATAAATTAAGCAGGTTGAACACAGTCCCTGTCTGACATGCGGCTCATAAGCTTAACCCCCATTTTACAGGAGTGGTAACTAAGCCCCAGAGAAGTTGTGACTAGCCCAGGATCACACAGCAGATGTGGTGGAACCAGGATTTAGAACCCATGCCCTTCTGATTCCCAGGTCCATACTCTATTCACTAAGCCATGCTCTGTGAATGTGAAATAGGAGGGAGTTTCAGGTGGGATGGAGGGCATGAGCCAGAATTCAACCACAAGAAAGATGAGAACGAACCACAAGTAAATTGGGATTAGAGAATTGAAGAATGTGAGCTGGGGAGCAATGGAAGAGGAGTGAGAATAATTGGAGAAATCTGATTTAAGTGGCTTCAATCCTAAGGCCAGGTGATATTACTTGATATTGGAGAACAATGGGCAACACTTAGAAGTTGTTGGGGAGTGGGGAGCCAGGATCAAAATGATCTCTTAGAAAAAAGCTAGTGAAGATTTGGGAAATAATCCTTTGCTACCCCTTCGACTGATCAGGTTCTTGGGGAATTGCCAAGTTTTAATCACTTCATGATCATATTGTGAATTTGAGTACATGAGTTTGTGTAGGGTATAGATGCTGAAGATTAATAGTGTTTACAATACTTTTGCCACAAATAATCTTGTATAGTTTAATTGATGTGCTTTTTCATGGTATTTGTCATTATACTATGTGCCAAGCACTGTTATAGCAATTGGAATAGATGAAAAGTAATCATGTTGGACACAGTCCATATCCCACATGGAACTCACAATCTTAATCCCCATTTTACAGATGAGGTAATGAGGAATGGAGAAGTTAATAATAATTATTATTTTTATTATCATGGTACTTGTTAAGTATTTACTATGTGTCAAACACTGTTCTAAGCACTGGAGTAGATACAAGTTAATCAGGTTGGACACTCCCTATCCCACATGAGGCTCACACTTTTAATTCCCATTTTATAGATGAGATAACTAAGGCCCAGAGAAGTTCAGTGAATTGTCCAAGATCACACAGCAGAGTGGTAGAGGCAGGATTAGAACCCAGGTTCTTCAGACTCCCAGGCCCATGCTCTATCCAGTAGGCCATGCCACTTTTCTAACTACTCTGCTGCTGCCCTTCAAAATGCCCATGAGTCTAGTTCATTGCAAAATCATCACCCCTTGCAAAATGAATTGAAAAATCTGCCAGTCGACTTTCAGTGACACTTGTATTTGTATTTTCTCCTCAGGTTAATCTTACAGAATTGAAAGCCTTCCCCAATCCACCTGTTGCAGTTACCAACGTGACAGCTGCTGTGATGGTCTTGCTGGCGCCCGGGGGCCGAGTGCCCAGAGACCGGAGCTGGAAAGCTGCCAGAGTCTTCATGGGAAAGGTCTGGGACCCACCATTATCAAGCCTCCTCATCTATGTCCTTTGCCAGAGCAGAATCGATTCAGTGTGGGAGACTGGGGAGGCTCAGAAGAGGAGTAATTGTATTAGGTGCCTGCTGTGTGCAAAGCACTGGTGAAAAATATATGGATGAGAATTAGAATTAGATGAATTAAATGGAAAAGGGCTTGGCGATGGACACATAAGGAAAAATATGAAAAAATCCAAACATAGCATCAACATAAAAGATGAGGATAGGGATAAATACAAAATTCTGATAAGATTTGTAGTGGACTGGGTCTAGAAGAGCAG
Source organism: Ornithorhynchus anatinus (assembly GCF_004115215.2). Classification (NCBI taxonomy): domain Eukaryota; kingdom Metazoa; phylum Chordata; class Mammalia; order Monotremata; family Ornithorhynchidae; genus Ornithorhynchus; species Ornithorhynchus anatinus. The sequence goes on along the minus strand of NC_041735.1, from coordinate 59,197,421 downwards.
AGTTTCAAGGTTGTCGAGGCTCACAGGCTAGCAATCTGAGCTACAATGATTGCCACAGCTGTGGCCTTTTTATGTATTATTTTAAATAAATTATAAATAATTTATATTTCTTTATTATAATTTATCATTTTTATTTTTATGCTATTTGTTAAACACTTACTATGTGTCAAACACCATTCTAAACGCTGGGGTCGGTACAAGTTAATTAGGTCAGACACAGTCCTTGTTCCGCTCTGGGCTCACCGTTTAAGTAGGAGGGGCAACAGGTAGCCCCATTTTGCAGTTGAGGAAACTGAGGCATTGAGAAATTAAGTGATTTGCCTAAATTCAAGCAGCAAGCAATTGGCAGAGCTGGGATTAGAACCCAAGTCCTTCTGACTCCCAGGCCCATGCTCTCTCCACTAGGCCTCACTGCTTCTCAGCATTCAGTGCAGGCGGAACTCTGCTGTTGCTGCTCCTGCTTCTGCTTCTCCCACTGAGGAGAGAGGCAGGTCAGGAAGGAGGACCCGGCCTGATTCATTCAATCAGTTGTATTTATTGAATGCCTACTGTGTGCAGAGCACTGTACTAAGAGCTTAGAAAGTACAATACAACAATAAAGAGAGACAGTCCCTGCCACAATGGGCTGTGAGGTGCTGGGGGATGGTCGGATGGCCAGCTGAGGGGCTCTGCGGGTCGGTGGTTTGGGAGGTCGAAGAGCGTGCTGCCGCTGCTTCCAGTTCTTCCATCAAAGGGGTGGATCATTTCGCTTCTTTATTGGGACAGCTGTTGGCCGCCTAACTGTACTCAGCTCAGCATAAGCATCCATTGGAAGGTTGCTAATTACCCAGATTGAGAGCTGTCCAATATAGAAACTGAATGTCTTTTTAATAAAAAGGACAAAGTTTCCATGTGCAAAAAAAAAAAAAAAGCCCAACCAAAAATCTTATGCCGATTTTTTTAAAAATTTTTCCAAATGGGAATATCTCCAGGGTAGGGAGTGAAACTTCTATCCTGAGGTAGAAGTCATTTTAAAAGGGTCCATTGCAAAACACTAGCTTCCTACTATAAAATCTGAAAAGGCCAAAGAGTGGGATAAATGGAGCTTGACAACTTTGCTTTATAGTTTGTCCTAAAAGCTGGTTTTTAGCATATGATCTTGGAATTTTCTCTGCAGGTGAGATGGATTGATCACAATGAACTTTGTCTCCTTTCAGGTTGATGACTTTTTGCAAGCATTAATTAACTATGACAAGGAGCACATTCATGAGAATTGTCTGAAAGTGGTTTATGAAAACTACTTGAAAGATCCCGAATTCAGCCCAAATCTGATCCGCACCAAGTCCTTTGCAGCAGCTGGTCTCTGTGCCTGGGTCATCAACATTGTTAAATTCTATGAGGTATCAATATCAATCAGGGGTACTTATTCAGCATTTACCATGTGCAGAACAGTGTACCTAATGTATGGCAGAGTATAAGAATGATAATAATAATAATGGTATTTGTTAAGTGATTACTGTATGCCAGGCACTATTCTAGACCCTGAAGTAGAAACAAAGTAATCAGGTTGTCCCATGTGGGGCTCACATCTTAATCCCCATTTTCCAAATGAGGTAACTGAAACACAGAGAAGTTAAGTGACTTACCCAAAGTCACACAACTGACGAGGGGCAGAGCCAGAATTAGAACCCATGACCTCTGACTCCCAAGCCCGGGCTCTTGCCACTAAACCACGCTGCTTCTTCAATATATAATACAGAGTATAATACAGTGGAGCTAGTAGAAATATTTCCTGCCCACAGTGAGCTTAAAGTCTAGAGGGGATCTCACCTAACAAGCAGGCTATGATGACTCGTCCCCTGGATCAGAATGAAATGCTAATTTAAAATTCAGGGTCTGAAGTGACAGAATAATAATTATAATGGTAATGATGATATTGGTTAAGTGCTTACTGTGTGTCAAGCACTCTTATAAGCACTGGAGTTAAGTACAAGCTAATCAGGTTGGACTCAGTCTGTGTCTCACATGGGTCTCACAGTCTTAATCCCCATTTTACAAATGATGTAATTGAGGCACAGAGAAGTTAAGTGACTTGCCCAAGGTCACAAAGCAGACAAGTGGTGGAGCCAGGATTAGAACGTAAGTCATTCTGATTCCCAGGTCCCTGCTCTATCCACTAAGCCATGCTGCTTCCCTAGCACAGATGCTAGTCATAAGGGATGTAGCTCACCATATGGGAAAAGGTGACCTTGAAAACATGCCTTTCGTAGGTATCGACATGACACACATTTCTGAATTCTGTTCAATGTTGTTTGAAATTGAGCACATCCCTTGGTTTATCTTTATATCCATTAGCTTCTTTTCAGAGTTGGCCTTCTGCATCTGGTGGACTTATACCAGCATGTGGCTTGTCATTTTGTTTGTTCCAGTTGCTGGAGTCAGACTCTTTGATGGCATCATTCTGAAATTTTGAATCCCAGATTTGGGGCTGTAGTGCGTAACCCATGTCAGCCTGTACCCCCCTCAGAGAAACCGCTTCAAGTAGTCTTAGCTCCTCTCAGCACAAAGAGCTCTGGAGGAAGGGTGGGAAAGGAGTTCCTATCAACTCCGAAGTAGGTAATGGGATCCCCTTGAAGCCACTAGACTGTATAAAAACTGTTAGAGGCAAGTGGTAGCCTGGGGATTAGATAGAGATGAAAGGAAGCAATGATAGACATTTCCAGATCCAGGCTACAACCAACTCCTCAAGGTGGAGTTCTCCCACTGCTGCTAATCTAGTTACTGTGTCTCATTCTTCTTTCTCTCACCTTCAGCCCCTACCTCCTGCCTGTGCATTTAGTGCAGAAGCAGCGTTGCCTAGTGGAAAGAGCATGGACTTGGGCAGCAGAGAACCTGGGTTCTAATCCCAGCTTCACCACGTCTCGGCTGTGTGACCTTTGACAAGTCACTTAACTTCTCTGTGCCTTAGTTTCTTCATCTGTAAATTGGCTATTAAATCCTATTTCCTCCTACCTAGACTGTGAACCCCATGTGGGATGGGGACTATGTCCAGCTTGTTTATCTTGTATCTGCTGCAGCGTTTAGTATAGTCCATGGCCTTTATTAAGCACTTAACAAATACTATTATCAACATCGTCATTATCATCATCTATTAGGTGGAAGTGAGTTTAACCTTATTTGGTGTTTCAGGTGTACTGTGATGTTGAGCCCAAACGCCATGCATTAACCCAAGCCAACATGGAACTAGCTGCGGCCACTGAAAAGCTGGAGGCAATCAGAAAAAAGCTCACGGTAAGTACAGTCTACGGAACAATAGCTTTTAGAAAGGAAAGACCTCTGAGGGGAATTTCTGTCCAGGCAGGATCATACCTAACCCTTCCCATCCCATTTTTGAAATCCTTCACGGAAAGTGCTTTTGTAACCTGTCAGTAACTCATTATAATGTGAAACAATTTTCACCATCAAGAAATTCTTCTGTCTGATTTAGTCCTTCCAGTTGTAATTTATTGCCAATTTTCTCTGTGAGTTCCATGAGTAGAAATTGAGGAAGCCTCAATTTCGTTTCATCTCTGGAAACAAGACCATTATTCAGTCCCCTTCCCACCTTTCTTCTGCCTGGGCCAAATAATCGTAGTTGCTTTGGTTTTTTTCCTCCTGGGCCTTTTCATGGATGAAAATGCTGAATTGGGTCTACTATCAGCTCCTATGTTTGAACTACTCTTTATGTCCTCCAACTTAATACTTTAGTCTTCTGGATAACTACTCTCTACAGATGACCACTGAACTAGGAATTCACCTACCACTTGGTCCACTGGTTTTTGATGAGTATGTTACTCAGGACAAATCATAGCTTTCCCGAAGCTAGAATAAATTGTTCCTACCTCTGCTACAGCTTGAGGTATTCAATCTGTCACCAAATCTTGTCAGTTCAGCCTTCACAACATTGCTAAAATCTGCCCTTTCCTCTCCACCACTTCTACCACGTTAATCCAAGCATTTATCCATCTCACCTTGATTTCTGCATCAGTCTCCTGCTGACCTCTCTGCCTCTTGTCTCTCCCCACTTCATTCAGTCAGTCACTCATATGTATCGAGAACTTACAGTGTATGGAGCACTGTACTAAGTGCTTGGGAAAGTACAGCGTAATAATAGACAGTGACATTCCCGACCCAGAATGAGTTTACAGTATTGAGGGTGGGAGTAGGCGGACATCGAAATAACTAAAATTACAGATATGTACAGAAGTGCTGTGGAGCTGGAAGGGGGGCAGAGCAAAGGGAGCAAGTCAGGGTTACACAGTCCATACTTCATTCTTCTGCCCAGTTCAATTTTCTACAAAACCATTCACTTCATATTTCCCCACTCATCAAAAACCTCCAGTGGTTGCCCATCCACACCGACATCAAACTGAAACCCTTACCATTGGCTTTAAAAGCACTCAATTACCTTGCCCCCTCCCACCTTAACTCTCTGATTCCCTACTACAATCCAGCTCACACGCTTTTCTTCTCTAATGGCAACCTACTCACTGTACCTGTCTCATCTGTCTTGCTACTAGCCTCTTGCCCACATCCTGCCTCTGCCCTGAAACTCCCTCCCCCTTCATACTCAGCACTTGATCACTCTTTCCAACTCCAAAGCCTTTATAAAAGCACATCAAGAAGCCTTCGCCGACTCAGCCCCCATTGTAAATTTCTTCTTCTCACACTCCCTTCTGCATCACCCTTGTACTTGAATTTACCCTTTATTCATCCTCAGCTCCTCAACACTTAAGTACATATCTGTAATTTATTTATATCAATGTCTCCCCCTTTAGACTGTAATCTGTTTGTGGGTAGGTAGCATATCTACAAACTCTATTACACTGTATTCTCTCAAGTGCTTAGTAAAGTGCTCTGCACATAGTAAGTGCTCAATAAATACGGTTGAATGATCGATTCGTTAGTCTGATGGCCCGTGTTCTTTCTAAAGCCATCTTCGTGGCAGCCAGGTACCTTTTCTCTTCAAGGTATTTGCAGATTTCTTTGGGTTTATTGTTGACTCTGATAACCCCTTCTTTTGTTTTGACATGTTGGCTGTCCTGTTTCTCTACATTTACATAAAATCTATCCAGAAAATAACTGGATTAACCAGTTATTCAGACCCATAATTCTGAAATAGCATGATGTCTTTATTTTAAGTAGATTAGATAGGGACAAATTGAGCATTATTACTCCTATTGTCTATTGAAGGTCTTTCAGTATTCCTCCCAATAGCAAATGAGTTTTAACAAGAAATGACAAAATTGCTTAAGAGGCAGTCAGCAATATTACAGTCAGGGGTTTTGTTAAACAATACTGGAAGTTATAAAACACTCAGTATAACTCATCCTAGAGTTGTAAATGCCCCTAATTCAGTTGTTATATGGCTATTGTCAGGATAGATCATTTTCATAACCCTCAGAAATGATCTGAGAAACTCGATATACCCCATTTTTCTTTTTTAATACCAAAAACATCATGTTAATCATATGTCTGCATTGACTTCTTAGAAACTATATAAAACATGATACCTACATACTTTATATATTTGATTTACTTACAATCTATCTCTTTAGTACCCATACAAAACAAAATCCATATATCAAAACTAAAATCCAACAGCTAAAAGGTTGGCTTAAAGAAAAAGCCAGGTCAAAGAGAGCACTGATACAGCATGGTCTGAAGATTAATTTCCCACTTTAGATTCCAGCCCCACTAACTGCCGTATTTGTAAAGCGCTTATTATATGCCAGTTACTGTACTTTACACTAGGTGGATACAAGTTTATCAGGTTGGACACAATCCCTGTCCCACATGGAGCTCACAGTCTTAATCCCTATTTTACAAATGAGGTAACTGAGGCACAGAGAAATTAAGTGACTTGCCCAAGGCCACTTGGCAGATAAATGGTGGAGTCAGGATTAGAACCTGGGTCCTACCGACTCCCACCCTGTGTTCTAAATCTGTAGGAGTGAATGCCAAGACACATCTTATTATAAATATATACCAACTAGGTGATTTTTTAAGCTATATTTAATTTAAAACGAATGTTGTCTTTGGCATAAACTACACTAATATTATATTGGCTCCTTCTGGGCAGTTATCTCTCTGTTCCTGCCTTTCCCCTGTCCTTTATCTACCTGTCCTTTGCCATTTGCTCTTCCCCTTCAGAACAAATGATTCTCTCACACTTGGTTCAAATCCATTTCCTTTTTTCTCTTTTATTCTTTCAAACCCACTTCCCTCATTAAAGGCTGAAACTGGAGAAAACAAGTCCCTACCTATTTACATAATATAAAGGCAAATATTGTCACTTTATATTGGGGGTGGTGACTTGCAGGTGTCTGTGATGATTGATAATTGATATTTCTATTAGCCAGTAGTCTGTACTATGTCTTGATGTTAGAGGATAGTAAAAAAAAAAAATTGATCTTCAGTTTTCTCACGCTGTTTGGGAATATGGGACTGTGTCCATTTATGTTTTAATCCAAGAAAGATGTTCACTCTTGTATACTTTTATTAAACAGAGAAGAAATTTAACTTTTGTTAGGTGAAACAACATTGTAAATGCCGGGAAGTGAAGGGAAGTGTACTATATTTCATCTAAAAGACAAAATGCATATTCTAATTATGAAAAATAATAAGAATATTACTGTTATCAAGCCCTGTGTGCCCAGCAGTATGCAGCTGAATACTGGGTTAGATATGGAGTATTCAGATTGGACACAGTCTCTGCAGGTTGAACTTGGGACTTCTCAGAGTAGGGTTAGTAGGAATTTTGTCCCCATTTTTCAGGTGAAAGGTTGAAAGTCACACAGCAGGCTAGTGGCAAGCTGGAACTCTAGACTGTTTGGAATTCTAATTCTGAACTGTAAGCCTGAACTATAGAGTCCTCTAGACTGTAAGCTACTTGTGGACAAGGAGCGTGTCTACCAACTCTGTTATATTGTACACCCCCATCCCTAGGTTCTTAATTCAGTGATCTGTGCATAGGAAGCATTCAGTAAATACCACTGATGGATTGATTGATTGGAACTAGAACCTAGATGCCTCTATTTGGGAACTTTTGGAAATTGTGAAAGGCTTTAGAACCTGAGAAATCCCTGAGCCATCTTTATTGCTCAACTGAAGCAGAATTTGCCAATCAATAGTATTGATTGAGCATTTACCGTATGCAGAGCACTGTACTAATCACTTAGAAAAGTACAGTATAATAAAGTTAATAGGATCCCTGCCCACAGGAATTTACAGTCGAGAGAGGAGACAGACACTAAAGTAAATTACAGAAACTAGAAATGACAGATTATAAGGATTTTTACATAAGTGTTATGGATTGAGGGTGGACTGAATATCATGTCCTTGAGGGGTACAGATCTGAGTGCATAGAGGATGTAGAAGGAAAGGCAGGTAAGAGGACTGAGGGATTAGTTAAGGAAGACCTCTTGGAGGAGATTTAATTCAAGAAGGTGGGAAGAGTAGTAGTCTTTCAGGTTTAAGAGGGGAGAAAGTTCCCAGACCAGAATCAGGACAGCGGTAAGGGATTGGTGGTGAGATAGATGAGGTGGCGATACAGTGAGTAGATTGGCGTTAGAGGAATGAAGTGCGTGGTTTGGGTTGTAGTAGATCAGTGAAGTAACCTATAAGGGGGACATCTGAAAGGTAGAGGTTATTTTATTTGCCTTAGAGGAATCGGTATGGTAGGTAGGAGGGTCCATCGCCAAGTGTCACTGTTACAAAAAGTGAATCCTGACTCCATTGTGCAGGATCTGGACCATAACCTGTGTGGGCTCAAGGCTGCGTTTGAGCAGGCGATAACTGAAAAAGTCCGGTGTCAAGAAGAAGTAAACCAAAGCAGCAGGAATATCGGATTGGCTAACAGACTTGTTATGGAGCTGCAGGCAAGTTGCCTTTTTTGTGTGTCTTGAACTTGTGACAAGAATGTTCCGATCCTTTTATTTTAGTTGTCAGATTCTCGCATACCACATTAATTAGTCAAATATAAAATGCAGCCCTTTTCACACAATCCATGCTCAATATGCTTAAAATGACACTCCCTTAAGTTGCAATTCTAATCATGATAATTTAGGTATTTCTTAAACACTTACTATGTGCCAAGCACCTTACTAAGCACTGGGGTAGATAAAAAATAATCAGGTCAGACACAGCCTCTGTCCCAAATAGAGCCCACAATCCAAGCAGGAGGGATAGCAACTATTTTTATCCCCATTTTAGAGATGTAGAAACTGGTGCCCAGCAAAGTTGAGTGTGATTGCCCATCATTTTTCCAGTAGGCTTGGAACCCAAGGTACAGACATGTTTGTCTTTAGCCAAACCCCCAGAGAAGCAGAGTCACCGTGACCAAGTCACCACATTTGTACCAAGTCCCAAACAGAGTGTGACAACCTGGGAGGCTTCCAGCTAATGAGCAGAGAGACTGAACTATCCTCTCCATCAGAATCAGCTCCCATGGCATCCACCCACATTTTCCTTAACCTACAGGTAAATGAAATAAACTAGTCGTCAGTGGGTTGTTGGCTTTTCACTGTTTTTCCCATTTCACCAAGCCACTACTTTTTAAAATAAAAAAGTGCTTTTCTGAAGGAGCATTACAGAACCCAAGAAAGTATTTTCCTTGTTCAAAAATGCATCATGTCAAACTGAAACAGTTGCTTCTTTGGTGGTCAGGTTGGAGACAATGGAGCTGTTAGGCTGAGTTGCACAAGTGCTTTGGAGTTTCTCTAGGACCAGAACTAGGTAAAATCAGTTTGGTTCAGTGTAAAGTCAGTTCCTTTATAATGTGGGGATTACATTCTTGAAGGATCTGCTCTTAGCGTTTGTAGAGGCACAACAAATCTTATAGCGTTGCTTTGCATTGTATCCAGCCCAATGCATGTTATCGAAAGAACACTCCCTAATTCCCCAACAGGGGTTCTATCCAAAATGCAGAGTGGAAAACATGCTAGAACTTTCTGTTTCCTTGATGTGGATTATCCCTTTACTCAGTAGCAAATGCTCATTAGGCATCGATTGCTACTACACTCTACCAGGAGATGTTTAAATGAAAAAAAATATATTTTCCAAATATAGTCCTGGTTTTTCAGAAGCTCTATAACTCACTTTGGTTCTATAGTCTTCTACTCAGTAACCCACTTATCTAATGTGACTTAGGGGTGAATATGTCATCAGTTTGTGATGAAATGTTAGGAAATAGCATTTAAGGCAAGGCTATCCAAGCAGTGTTTTTGCCTGCTCATGGTAAGATACCCAGCAAGGAGATAATTGCCTCATAAGTCTGATCAGTCACTTCAGATTTTATTTGTACTTAGCTCTAGGGAGTAGCCAGCATCAAGAAAATTGCATGGTCTTCACTATTTTTTTCTCAGATCTATTGAGCACCGCTAAAAGGATTTCTTGGACCAATTGTTTGGGGTGGGAGAGATAAGGGTGGTATCACTGAATCTGAGGAAAGCAACATTTTAAAGGATTAATTGAGAATGTCAAACCTTTCACTTTGGGGATAAATTCTTTTTGACTAGATCAGGAGATGGTTAACTTGTGAAAAGCATCAAGACTGATGATTTTGTCTATATAGCATTGACCTGAAAGCTCAACCATTCAGACTAATAAATCAGGCAATTTATATTTAATCATTAACTAACTCTCGTGCTGAACAGCTGTTCAAAATTAGAAATGGGTCACCCCAGTCGGGATGACATTACAGGCAATCTATAATGCATTAAAATAAAATTATAGTGATTTTTAACAGTCTGAAAACTTATTGCACTGCATGTTCCAACTCTTAAACCCTTGTTAGCCAATGTCAGTAGTGATTTATGATGCTGGGGTGGTTATGGTAAAATTATTGAGGATGTAAATAGATGATCATTCTGTGTTTAGGAAATCTTCAAATCTCAGAGCTGTTCTGGGCTGGGAAATGGGAAACTTTATTGTTTATGTCTTGTCAACCAGAGACAACAAAGATAGAAAATGGGCAAATGAGACAGCCAGCTAATGAAGTAATGCATTTATAATCGAGTTGACTTTAATCAATGATTTAAGAAAGAATTTAATAGATCTTGCAATAAATGCTAGTGTTCGGAAATTCTTCAGAGTGAATCAGTGCTTGACCATAGTGATTTTTTTTCATTAAGCAAAGCAAAGAACTTATCCAGTAGCTGGTTTAGTGAAAGATGTACCTCATATAAATCAACACACAACTTGAGAATTCAACCACTCAGAAATGGTACTGAATTATTCATTCATTCAATAGTATTTATTGAGCGCTTACTATGTGCAGAGCACTGTACTAAGCACTTGGGATGAACAAGTCGGCAACAGATAGAGACAGTCCCTGCCGTGTGACGGGCTTACAGTCTAATCGGGGGAGACGGACAGACAAGAACAATGGCACTAAACAGCGTCAAGGGGAAGAACATCTCGTAAAAACAATGGCAACTAAATAGAATCAAGGCGATGTACAATTCATTAACAAAATAAATAGGGTAACGAAAATATATACAGTCGAGCGGACGAGTACAGTGCTGTGGGGATGGGAAGGGAGAGGTGGAGGAGCAGAGGGAAAAGGGGAAAATGAGGCTTTAGCTGCGGAGAGGTAAAGGGGGGATGGCAGAGGGAGTAGAGGGGGAAGAGGAGCTCAGTCTGGGAAGGCCTCTTGGAGGAGGTGATTTTTAAGTAAGGTTTTGAAGAGGGAAAGAGAATCAGTTTGGCGGAGGTGAGGAGGGAGGGCGTTCCAGGACCGCGGGAGGACGTGACCCAGGGGTCGACGGCGGGATAGGCGAGACCGAGGGACGGCGAGGAGGTGGGCGGCAGAGGAGCGGAGCGTGCGGGGTGGGCGGTAGAAAGAGAGAAGGGAGGAGAGGTAGGAAGGGGCAAGGTGATGGAGAGCCTTGAAGCCTAGAGTGAGGAGTTTTTGTTTGGAGCGGAGGTCGATAGGCAACCACTGGAGTTGTTTAAGAAGGGGAGTGACATGCCCAGATCGTTTCTGCAGGAAGATGAGCCGGGCAGCGGAGTGAAGAATAGACCGGAGCGGGGCGAGAGAGGAGGAAGGGAGGTCAGAGAGAAGGCTGACACAGTAGTCTAGCCGGGATATAACGAGAGCCCGTAACAGTAAGGTAGCCGTTTGGGTGGAGAGGAAAGGGCGGATCTTGGCGATATTGTAGAGGTGAAACCGGCAGGTCTTGGTAATGGATAGGATGTGTGGGGTGAACGAGAGGGACGAGTCAAGGATGACACCGAGATTGCGGGCCTGCGGGACGGGAAGGATGGTCGTGCCATCCACAGTGATGGAGAAGTCTGGGAGCGGACCGGGCTTGGGAGGGAAGATGAGGAGCTCAGTCTTGCTCATGTTGAGTTTTAGGTGGCGGGCCGACATCCAGGTGGAGACGTCCCGGAGGCAGGAGGAGATGCGAGCCTGAAGGGAGGGGGAGAGGACAGGGGCGGAGATGTAGATCTGCGTGTCATCTGCGTAGAGATGGTAGTCAAAGCCGTGAGAGCGGATGAGTTCACCGAGGGAGTGAGTGTAAATGGAGAACAGAAGAGGGCCAAGAACTGACCCTTGAGGAACTCCAACAGTTAAAGGATGGGAGGGGGAGGAGGCTCCAGCGTAGGAGACCGAGAATGATCGGCCAGAGAGGTAAGAGGAGAACCAGGAGAGGACAGAGTCCGTGAAGCCAAGGTGAGATAAGGTACGGAGGAGGAGGGGATGGTCGACAGTGTCAAAGGCAGCAGAGAGGTCAAGGAGGATCAGAATGGAGTAGGAGCCATTGGATTTGGCAAGAAGGAGGTCACGGGTGACCTTAGAGAGAGCAGTCTCGGTAGAGTGGAGGGGACGGAAGCCAGATTGGAGGGGGTCTAGGAGAGAATGGGAGTTAAGGAATTCTAGGCATCGATTGTAGACGACTCGTTCTAAGATTTTGGAAAGGAAGGGTAGTAGGGAGATAGGACGATAACTGGAGGGGGAAGTGGGGTCAAGAGCGGGTTTTTTTAGGATGGGGGAGACGTGGGCATGTTTGAAGGCAGAGGGGAAGGAGCCCTTGGAGATTGAGTGGTTAAAATAATTATCATTTCACAACAACTACAATGCATTTATTTCTCTCCCTGTACGGTACTAAAACAGTAATAGGACATTCCTAGTCTGTTCCAATAACAAGCAGATGTATGTGTGTGTGTGTCTGTCTCTGTGTAGATGTTATAAACCCTATATACTCTACTGAACAGTAGCATTTGTTCTAAGATGAATACTTGAATTCTTGTAAATGTTCATTCAAAATTTGGTTCTTAGGAGTTGGATGATGAATATTCAGCAACTGTCTAGACTGTAAGCTCAGTGTGGGCAGCGAGACTGCTACCAACTCTGTTGTCCTCTCCCAAGTGCCTAGTACAGTACGCTGCACTCAGCACTCAGTAAATATCATTGATAATGACTATGATGAAGTCAGCTAGAAAATTTAGTATACTTCTGGTTGGATTCAAGTTGTGCCTAATAGATAGTGGTAAACACTCAGTAATAATAATAATGATGGCATTTGTTAAGCGCTTACTATGTGCAAAGCCCTGGTTTAAGCACTGGGGGGGGTACAAGGTAATCAGATTGTCCCACATGGGGCTCACAGTCTTAATCCCCATTTTACAGATGAGGTCACGGAGGCACGGAGAAGTGAAGTGACTTGCCCAAAGTCACACAGCTGACAAGTGGTGGAGTTGGGATTAGAACCCACGACCTCTGATTCCCAAGCCCGGGCTCTTTCCATGGAGCCACACTGCTTCATAAATCCCACTGATGATAATGATAAGAACGAGTCTATTGTCATGGGCACTAACATTGTCAGAGCAACTATTTAATAAGGCTTCTCTCAAATTCTCCTGAATCACAGATTGTGAAAGTTAGAATTAAAGATAGTTAACTCTCTGAAGGCAGAGTCATCTCCTATTTCATCGTAGGCTCCCAAGCGCTAGTAGAGTGTTAATAATAATAATTATAATAATAATAATGGTATCTGTTAAGTGCTTACTATGTGCCAAGCACCGTTCTAAGCGCCAGAGTAAATACAAGATAATCAGGTTGTCCCACATGGTTGTCACAATCTAAATGAAGGAACTGAGGCCCAGAGAAGTGAAGTGACTTGTCCAAGGTCACACAGAAGACAAGTGGCAGAGCTGGGATTAGAACCCAAGTCCTCTGACCCCCAAGCCCATGCTCTTACCACTAAACCGTGCTACTTCTCACTTAGTGTGTTCTGCACTTAATAGGCACTCAAAACTGAAGATACTAGGGCAATTGATATACAATGGTTTTAGGAGCTTTAGCTATTTTTTTTCCAATTTATAAATGTTATAAACTGCAAGAATAGGTCACAGAAATCAGAGCTGCACTGCATGAGAAGCAGCATGGCCTAGTGGATAGAGCACAAGCCTAGGAGTCAGAAGGACCTGGGTTCTAATCCTAGCTCTTCCACTTGTCTGCTCTGTGACCTTGGGAGAGTCACTTCACTTCTCTGTGCTTCAGTTACCTTGTCTGTAAAATGGGGATTAAAACTGAGGGCCCTATGTGGGACTGTGTCCAACCTGATTAGCTTTTATCTATCCCAGTGCTTATAAGTGCCTGGCACATAGTAAGTGCTTAACAAATACCATAAAAAAAATGAGCTTACAGTCTCGAGGGGGAGACAGACATTAATACAAAGAACTAATTTATAGAATACAATTTATAATTTAAAGATATGTACATGACCCACCAGTTTAAGCAGGTCCATTGCCATGCAATTGCAAAAAAAGGTTTTATCTTTCAGTCCGAGGAAATTCGCTGGAGTCAGTCTATTAAAAGCTTTGAAGACCAAGAAAAGACGCTTTGTGGAGATGTGCTCTTAGCAGCAGCGTTTGTGTCTTACATTGGACCCTTCACAAAACAGTACCGCCAGGAGCTGATAGAGAGCAAGTGGATTCCTTTCCTCAGAGCTCAGAAGGTAAGACTGATTCTCCATCCTGACAAAAGTAGCACTTGGGCATTTATTATCTGGGTCCTCCTTCAGCACATCTTTGTTCAGTAGAGTCGACTGTACAATCAGTATATTTATTTTGCTTACACTAATTGTAAGTATTTGTATATATATCCCCCTCATTATTATTATTATTATAGTATTTGTTAAGCTCTTACTGTGTGTCAAGCACTGTCTTAAGCGCTGGGGAAACTGAGTTATCCCATGAGGGGCTCACAGTCTTAATCCCCATTTTACAGATGAGGTAGCTGAGGCCCAGAGAAATGAAGTGACTTGTCCAAGGTCACACAGCGGACAAGTGGCAGAGCTGGGATTAGAACCCACGTCCTTTGACTCCCAAGCCTGTGCTCTTGCCACTACATCTTGCTGCTTCTCATTAGAAGATAAGCTCCTTATGGGCAGGAAATATGTCCCATGCCCTTATGGAAAAGCAGCATTTTCGCCAGAGACTGTTTTGTGTTTATTTCAAATGTTATTTTTAAAATTTATCTTCAGAATACTGTAGTAGTTGAATGGAACTGTTTCAAAATTCTGAAATGCGGGTTTCAAATTTCATGCAGGCATTCATTTTTCCACGTTTATCTCTAATCCAAAATTGCAGTGTAAATTCATTCATTCATTCGTGTTTATTGAGTGCTTACTATGTGCAGAGCACTGTACTAAACACTTGGAATGTACAATTCAGCAACAGATAGACACAATCCCTGCCCAGCAACGGTCTCACAGACTATATGGGGGAGACAGACAACAAAACAAGTAGTCAGGCATCAATACCATCAAGATAATAATAATAATGTTGGTATTTATTCATTCATTCATTCATTCAATAGTATTTATTGAGCGCTTACTATGTGCAGAGCACTGTACTAAGCGCTTGGGATGAACAAGTCGGCAACAGATAGAGACAGTCCCTGCCATTTGACGGGCTTACAGTCTAGTCGGGGGAGACGGACAGACAAGAACAATGGCAATAAATAGAGTCAAGGGGAAGAACATCTCGTAAAAACAATGGCAACTAAATAGAATCAAGGCGATGTACATTTCATTAACAAAATAAATAGGGTAATGAAAATATATACAGTTGAGCGGACGAGTACAGTGCTGTGGGGATGGGAAGGGAGAGGTGGAGGAGCAGAGGGAAAAGGGGAAAAAGAGGGTTTAGCTGCCGAGAGGTAAAGGGGGGGTGGCAGAGGGAGAAGAGGAGCTCAGTCTGGGAAGGCCTCTTGGAGGAGGTGAGTTTTAAGTAGGGTTTTGAAGAGGGGAAGAGAATCAGTTTGGCGGAGGTGAGGAGGGAGGGCGTTCCAGGACCGCGGGAGGACGTGGCCCGGGGGTCGACGGCGGGACGGGCGAGACCGAGGGACGGTGAGGAGGTGGGCGGCGGAGGAGCGGAGCGTGCGGGGTGGGCGGTAGAAAGAGAGAAGGGAGGAGAGGTAGGAAGGGGCAAGGTGATGGAGAGCCTTGAAGCCTAGAGTGAGGAGTTTTTGTGTGGAGCGGAGGTTGATAGGCAACCACTGGAGTTGTTTAAGAAGGGGAGTGACATGCCCAGATCGTTTCTGCAGGAAGATGAGCCAGGCAGCCGAGTGAAGAATAGACTGGAGCGGGGCGAGAGAGGAGGAAGGGAGGTCTATGTGCAGAGCACTGTTCTAAGTGCTGGGGTAGATACAGGGTAATCAGGTTGACCCACATGGGGTTCATACTCTTAATCCCCATTTTACAGATGAGGTAACTGAGGCACAGAAAAGTTAAGTGACTTGCCCACAGTCACACAGCTGACAAGGGCAGAGCTGGGATTTGAACCCATAACCTCTGACACCCAAGCCCGGGCTCTTTCCACTGGGCCACACTGCTTCTCTAGAGAATCATAGATATATACCCATCATTAACAAAATAGAGTAATAAATAATATATACAAATATGCACAAGTGCTGTGGGGAGGGGAAGGGGGAAGAGCAGAGGGAGGGAGTAGGGGGAATAGGGAGGGGAGGAGGGGAGGAGGGAAAGGGAGGACTCAGTCTAGAAAGGCCTCCTGGAGGAGGTGAGCTCTTAGTAGGGCTTTGAAGAGGGGAAGAGAGTTAAAGAAGCAGTATGACCTAGGGGATAGAGCACAGGCCTGGGAGTAGCAAGGACCTGGATTCTAGTCCTGGCTCCACCACTTGTCTGCTGTGTGACTTTGGGCAAATCACTTCACTTCTCTGTGCCTCAGTTGCCTCACCTGCAAAGTTGGCATTAAGACTGTGAGCCCCATGTGGGACATGGACTGTGTCTAACCTGATTACTTCGTATCTGTTCCAGCACTTAGAACAGTCCCTGGCATATAGTAAGCGGTTAATAAATACCGTAAACAACAACAACATAAACAGCTATATATAATAATTTATTCATTCATTTATTTATATTAATGTCTGTCTCCCCCTCTAGGCTGTGAGCTCATTAAGGGCATAAATGTGTCTGCTTTATGTTATACTGTACTCTCCCAAGGGCTTAGTACAGTGCTGTGCACACAGTAAGCACTCAATAAATATGATTGAATGAATGAATGAACAAGATAGTCAATGTGAGAAATGTGGTGTGGGAGAGAGGCAGAGACCCTGGCAGAGTTACAAAAATGTGTTAATAAACTACTTAATCTAGAGATTTCAAAGTTAAGAACAGCAATAATTTGGTCTGTATTTGATGTGATCTTGGAACAGAAACAGTAAAATATAGCTAGATAATACTTTACTGCCACCCAATAGCTGCCCATAACACTAATATTTTTCCACTCATCCTCAGTACTTATGGATCTGTGCTTATTCCATTGATTTTCCAAGTATTCTGATTTTTCACCCTGACACAGTCATCCTACTCTCTATTATGTACCTTCTCCATTCACTGCTTTGTAAATAACTTTTATCCATCTTTTGGGCTCCCCTGTCAGACTATAAGCACCTTAAAGGTAAGGTACATAAGCTTCCGTTTTTGTTGTATTCTCCCAAGAACTCTCCACTAAGTATGTGCTTCAAGGAATGATCGACTGATGTAGTAAGAAAGGAAGAAAAGGGGGACTAAAATCTACAAGCATTTTTGACAAAAATTAGTACTATTGTGAGAGTCCAGTGGATTTCTTGTCTTTCAAGACGTGATCAAAATGCCTGTGCTTTAAACTCTTAGCTTTGTCCATATTTGACTATGAAATATATTATCCAAGAGCAGTGACAAAGATAGACAAGTCTTTAGGGTCCCAGAGAATCCCTGACTGATAATGTTCCTATGCTTTCTCTTTATAGGCCATGCTGGCCTTCCTCTCCCTACATTTGGAAATTGCAGTTCTGTTCTCTGCCTCACCTTCCCCCTCCCTTGCCTTCCCTCCCTCCTATTTTTCCCTTCAGCATTGTCATCTCACTCTGGTCCCAGGTTGTCACCCAGCCCTCTCACCACAGCGTGGCTCAGTGGAAAGAGCCTGGGTTTAGGAGTCAGAGGTCATGGGTTCTAATCCCAGCTCTGCCACCTGTCAGCTGTGTGACTTTGGGCAAGTCACTTAACTTTTCGGTGCCTCAGTTACCTCCTCTGTAAAATGGGGATTAAGACAGTGAGCCTCACATGGGACAACCTGATTAACCAGTGCTTAGAACAGTGCTCAGCACATAATAAGCACTTAACAAATACCAACATTATTATTATTATTGTTCCTTTTAATCTCCTTCACTTCACCCTTCTACTCGAACAGGCGTTCCCTAACTGAACCCTCCATTCCTCTTCTCCCACTCCCTTCTTAGTCGCCTTGACTTGCTCCCTTTCTTCATCCCCCCTCCCAATCCCACAGCACTTATGTACATATCTGTAATTTTTTTATATTAATGCTTGTCTCCCGCTCTAGACTGTAAACTCGTTTTGGACAGGAAATGTATCTGTTTATTGTTATCTTGTACTCTCCCAAGCACTGAGTACAGTGCTCTGCACCACAGTAAGCACTCAATAAATACGATTGAATGAATTCCCACCAAATGACAGCTCCCTTTGGCTCTCACCTTCCTCCTTCACCACACCATCCCAAGTAAAATAAATTGCTAAACCAAGCAAACATTTTTATTATTTAAAAAATGTTCCAGCAATAGGTCTGGAGAACCAATTAAATTCTAGAAAATCATCTGGAGCATACACAAATTTAACTCTCTTTCCTGACATACATCATTGGGAAGGTGCACATGTGTTCCTAATTCAATTATATTAAGTGGTTACTGTGTGCAAAGCACATTACTAATGTCCTAATATCAGTCAGTCAAATGTATTTATTGAGCACTTACTGTGGGCAGAGCACTGGACTAACTGCTTGGGAGAATACAGTATAACAATAAGCAGACATATTCCCTATCCACAAGAAGTTTACAGTTTTAGATACTGTCAGTGTGCTGCTGGGGTCACTGGGGAGCCCTCTAGGAAATACTTTCGGTAGATTCCGCATCCACCAGAAGAAAGAGTTGTCCAGGTTGGTGAAATTGAAATGAGAATCAAGGAAAATCTCCTTTCCTCCCTAAAGAAGTAAGGGTCTTTTCACTTCAATGAGTCTGTCTTAAATTCAAACCCACGATGGTAGGGAACTTACGTCTTCTTCATTTAATTTCTCGAGTCAATCATTTGGAAGAGTGTCACTTATATATGTGGTGCTCTGTAAATGTCTGTTAATTACATAGAAATAGTATGGTGAAAACACTTTTCCTAAAGATAAGAAACACTTTAGAAATAACTGCTGTAGGTCAAAGACTAGAAAGTGAGGTT
This sequence comes from Ornithorhynchus anatinus, assembly GCF_004115215.2. Lineage (NCBI taxonomy): Eukaryota > Metazoa > Chordata > Mammalia > Monotremata > Ornithorhynchidae > Ornithorhynchus > Ornithorhynchus anatinus. The sequence continues at coordinate 59,178,651 of NC_041735.1, read as the reverse complement.
GAGATGAGTGAATAATTGTGGTATTTAAGTGCTTTCTATGTGCTAAGCTCTGGTGTAGGTACATTATAATCAGATTAGACACATTTCCTGCCCCAGGAAATGCTCATAGTCTAAGAGGGACGCAGAAGAGGTATTTAATTCCCATTTTACAGATGAGGTAACTGAGGCACGGAGAGTTAAGTGACTTGCCCAAGATTGTGCTGAAGGCAGGTCTGGGATCTGGGACTAGAACCCTGGTTTTCTGATGCCAGACCTATGCTGTTTCCACCAGACCATGGTGCTATAAATGATGCTGTGGGGAGCCCATACAAGCAACTTGCGTCTTTCCAAATGAAAAGAAAAACCAGGCATTATGCACTTTTTATGTGCCTGGTACTATACTAAGCTCTGGGGTAGATACGGCTTTGACTACCATCTCTACGCAGATGACACGCAGATCTACATCTCCGCCCCTGTCCTCTCCCCCTCCCTTCAGGCTCGCATCTCCTCCTGCCTCCGGGACGTCTCCACCTGGATGTCGGCCCGCCACCTAAAACTCAACATGAGCAAGACTGAGCTCCTCATCTTCCCTCCCAAACCCGGTCCTCTCCCAGACTTCTCTATCACCGTGGATGGCACGACCATCCTTCCCGTCTCTCAGGCCCGCGATCTCGGTGTCATCCTTGACTCGTCCCTCTCGTTCACCCCACACATCCTATCCGTTACCAAGACCTGCCGGTTTCACCTCTACAATATCGCCAAGATCCGCCCTTTCCTCTCCACCCAAACGGCTACCTTACTATTACGGGCTCTCGTTATATCCCGGCTAGACTACTGTGTCAGCCTTCTCTCTGACCTCCCTTCCTCCTCTCTCGCCCCGCTCCGGTCTATTCTTCACTCCGCTGCCCGGCTCATCTTCCTGCAGAAACGATCTGGGCATGTCACTCCCCTTCTTAAACAACTCCAGTGGTTGCCTATTGACCTCCGCTCCAAACAAAAACTCCTCACTCTAGGCTTCAAGGCTCTCCATCACCTTGCCCCTTCCTACCTCTCCTCCCTTCTCTCTTTCTACCGCCCACCCCGCACGCTCCGCTCCTCTGCCGCCCACCTCCTCACCGTCCCTCGGTCTCGCCTATCCCGCCGTCGACCCCTGGGTCACGTCCTCCCACGGTCCTGGAACGCCCTCCCTCCTCACCTCCGCCAAACTGATTCTCTTTCCCTCTTCAAAACACTACTTAAAAATCACCTCCTCCAAGAGGCGTTCCCAGACTGAGCTCCTCTTCCCCCTCTACTCCCTCTGCCATCCCCCCTTTACCTCTCTGCAGCTAAAGCCTCATTTTCCCCTTTTCCCTCTGCTCCTCCACCTCTCCCTTCCCATCCCCACAACACTGTACTCGTCCGCTCAACTGTATATATTTTCATTACCCTATTTATTTTGTTAATGAAATGTACATCGCCTTGATTCTATTTAGTTGCCATTGTTTTTACGAGATGTTCTTCCCCTTGACGCTGTTTATTGCCATTGTTCTTGTCTGTCCATCTCCCCCGATTAGACTGTAAGCCCGTCAAATGGCAGGGACTGTCTCTATCTGTTGCCGACTTGTTCATCCCAAGCGCTTAGTACAGTGCTCTGCACATAGTAAGCGCTCAATAAATGCTATTGAATGAATTGAATGAATACAAGCTAATCAGGTTGGACACAGACTCTGCTCTGCATAGGACTCAGAGTGTTAATCCCCATTTTACAGATGAGGTAACTGAGGTACAGAGCAGTTAAGTGACTTGTCGTGGATGCTTGTAGCCTGTTATATTTCGAGCAATCATCTTCCATTTATCTCCATTTTTTCCTATGAAAAAGAAAAGTTAAAATCTTGATTCTCTTTTATTTGCTATTTTAAAGCTGTTATTCAGAAACTATCTATTATTTTCCTTAGATGTTTCCTTAATAGTCCATTCTCAAGCTGAGGCCTACTTCTGGAAAGTTACTATTCCCACAACTTTTGAGCTTTGTGTAAAGGAAGAGTTCTCCCTCCTTCTGTTGAGAGTAGAAGAATGCAGTGGCAGCGGAAGGAACACTCCTGGACTAACAATGGCATTCAATGCAACCTAATTGAGAAACATTTGTTCGCACAACTGAAAGTTCTTAATTAAATTACTTAAATCCCATCATTTGTATCTTTTTCCACCTCAGTTGCACTGTAATTATTTTTGGTAGAGCCCTGCTCACATGTGGAGTTTAGAGGCTTAACAGTGATTTCTTTTTCACTTTACATCAGTGCTCCCAGTGAAACAGGAGGGACACTCATACCATATAATTCCACACAGTTGAATGATATCTCTAATGTTTGGTTCAGTGCACAAACAATCGATAGAAGGCTCAGGGTTATGGATAACCTTGGGAAGTTTAGCCTCTATAGCGAGTACAAAAATTAGGACACCTTAATTGAAGTGAAACGCCGACATTCAATATTCAGGTGTTACTTTATACACAATAGGAAGCAGGGTGTGTATGAATATGTGGCTGCTGTTTCCACCTCAGAATTTTCAAAAAGGAAACTTTGGAATTGTCTGGTAGAATTCATGCATGGAAATCTTTTTCAAGATTATGAACATTGGGCCCCATTTCTAGCTTGGATGAATTTGTATCTGTCAGGAAACTTCTCTCATGCCTCAGGGCCATGGGGAGCAGGGGTGTGTGCATTAATGGAATGGAAACATATTGTCACTGGCTAATGGAACTAGTAGAAAGGCCAAAGATCAAATGGATCTAGGGAAATCCATCCAAGCTCCAGAGCAGGTATGTGACAGGGTATGAAATATGGCAGTTGGCAATCGCTTTCCCTGTTCAAAGTGACTATTCAAAGAAAGATTGCCTCTCCATCTGCTTTGTATTCTGAATTGGAGAGGCAATGTGGTCTAATGGTTAGAGCATGAACCTGGGAGTCAGAAGAACATTTCTAATCCCAGTTCCGCCACTTGTCTTCTTTGTGACCTTGGGGAAGTCACTTAACTTCTCTTGGCCTCAGTTAACTGTAAAATGAAGAATAAGACTGTGAGTTCTGTGCAGAACTGAGACTGTGTCCAACCTGAATAACTTGTATCTACCCCAGCACTTAGTACAGTGCCTGGCACATGGTAAATGCCTAACAAATACTATATATGAATGGAAAACCAGAGAGGGTGCAGTTCTTAGAAGAACATTCAATGCCCCTTATCCTCGGCTGTCCATTTCCATTCTGCAGATGTTGCTTGAAAATCCAGTGTTGCTGGTGAAAGAGGATCACTGGTGGTTGGGAAAACGAGAGTAGGATTGGAATGTACACACCAAAATAGATCAGAGGCACATAGTTTGCCAGCGAAGGTCATTTCCGTAAAGAGACTTTGTAAAATAATTCTCATTTGGCCTCTTGCAGTCTTGTAAGTTCTATAGAGCTTTGTTTTGCTGCTTTATCACCTTGCCAAGGGTTTGTATTTCCACTCTGATTGAAAAGGTTCCCATCATGGAATGCCTGGACCTGATTTCCATGCTGACTGATGATGCTACGATCGCAGCCTGGAATAACGAAGGACTGCCCGGTGATAAAATGTCAACGGAAAATGCTACGATTCTCACCAACTGTGAGCGTTGGCCCCTGATGATAGATCCCCAGCAACAGGGAATTAAATGGATAAAGAATAAATATGGAACTGACCTTAAAGTCTTGCGTCTTGGCCAGAAAGGGTAGGGAGCACCAAGGAATGCATCTTTGGATTTTGTGTTCTGATTTGCTCTAATTTCTATAAAGACCGCACAGGTATTTGGACTCTCTGTAGGCTGGAAGTATGAAAACACTGGGTTGTCTGCTTATTGGTCCAATGAGGTTTCATTAACAGATTTCTGCCTAAAAGGATCTTTTATCTTGGGATGTTTTCAGCTCCCTGCACAAGATAAAAGTGAGTGATGCTGCTCCTAGGGGCAAGTTAGTTTCCCTGGAAGCAGGAGCATGGCCTAGTGGATACAGATGGGCCTGGGAGTCAGAAGGTCATGGGTTCCAATTCCAGCTCCACCACTTGTCTGCTGTGTGACCTTGGGCAAGTCACTTAACTTCTCAGTGCTTCAGTTACCTCATCTGTAAATTGGGGATTGAGACTGTGAGTCTCATATGGGACAAAGGACTGTGTCCAACCCAATTTGCTTGTATCCATCCCAGTGCTTAGTAGAATGTCTGGCACATAGTAAGCACTTAACAAATACCATAATAAGTATTATCATCATTATTATTTCATGGTGGTGTTGCACCAAGGGCCGCACCCTGTGGTTGCCTCTGGGAAGCACTAACCTGGTGATGTTTCCAGCTACATCACTGGGGATTTTCCCCATAGGGGTAGCTTCTTTTAGGTGATTTCCCCCATGGATGCAGCTCCCAATCCCTGAGAATAAAGTTTAAATTTAGAAACCAAAACTTAAATGTAAAAAAAAAGCTCCTCCAGGAAGTCTTCCCTGATTAATCTCTCTACACCCCACCCAAGACTGCTCCCCGCTGCACAGCCTATGCACTTGAGTCCTCACCCTGTAGCACTTGGGCACTAACCCCACCCTCTGACCTTTGCAGCACTTACATACATATTTTTAAAGTCTGTCATTTTCCCCTCCCTGTAATTTATTTTGTGCCTGCCTCTGCCAGTAGATTGCACACTCCTTGAAGACAGGAATCATGAGTCCCAACTCTGTTGTATTGTACTCTGGTAAGCATTTAATACAGTGTTCTGGATATAGCCGAAACTGCTCAATAAGTAATAGTGATTGACGAAAATGGGCAAATATAAGCAACATCTCACCCCACCCTGCAGCCCCATCAGTCCAATCAGTAGTACTTATTGTACTTATTGAATGCTGACTATGGGTAGAGGACTGGAGAGGACAATAGAGTTAGAAGACATAGTCCCTGGCCCTAAGTAGTTTTCAATCCTGTGGGGGAAGGTGGACAGTAAGACCATTTACACATAAGAGGACAAAGAGAAACTCAACACTGACCAATGACAGCTGAGTGCAGGCATCCACTCTTCAGGTGATGGTTTGCCAGAAATCCTTCGGTACCTCTTGCAACTGAACATTTGGATGAAGTGGTATTCACAGAGGAAGAACTAGATGTTGCCTGTGTATTTGCCTGTGTTGACCAGGTGATAGCCAGGGAACTGTAACCAAGCAGGTCACCTGGTCTTTTGGTACGTGAAGGTGTTTTAGTTCTTTATTAAACTAGATTCAATTTCAAAGTGCAGGTTTTATTTTGTGTTCTTTGTTTTCATGTCCTAGTTTTCTGATTCGCAGATGTGATTATAAAGGTTTTAGCAATACAAAGTTTTAACTGACTTTGGAGAGTAAACAGTGGTGGAAAGAAACCCGATGATACATTTTAATGTATTGTAAAATATTTGTGAGTAATGAGTCAGATGAACTAACTAAAATTTGACAACTTTTTTGCTATGAAAGTAGTCTTGTGTTTATAAGTTTGGAGACAAACATTAATTTTATTTTTAAGTGGCCTCTTATAATTCAACCACTAGGTTGCATATGCCAAAACAATGCGGTTTTTTTTTTTTTACCAATATCTAAAAACCCAGTATCCAAATAAAAGCTTCTTAGTGAAAGGCATAAGAATTTAAAGATTACTTTTTTATTTCATAATGAAAAAATTAAAATAGACTTTTCCAAACATGTGCACATTAAACTCAAGGAAAGTCAAAGGTATTAAATGAAGTTGACCATAAATGGACCAATATCTATAGATAACTATATTTTCATATATCATCTCTTAGTATCCCTTTCTATACTTTCTGTATTTCAAGGTTTTTGAATACCATTGAAAATGCTTTGGCCTCTGGAGAGATCGTCCTAATCGAAAACCTTGACGAAACTATAGATCCAGTCCTTGATCCACTCCTCGGGAGGAACACCATCAGAAGAGGGAAGTAAGTATTCTATATTGATGTCCCTTCAACCAAATCTAGTTCTTCCTATCAACAATGCTCATTATCTTTTGAATGCCTTCATTTTCCCTTAATTGACGATCCAATCCATGACCTAATGGAATAGTGAAAAGCATTGCTTCTACTCATCCAAACCCAAGTGAAATCCAAAAAAACCCTCAAGGCATCCTATTAAACACAAAATACTAGGAGGGGTTTTTACCCTCAAAAATCCAAACTTTCCAACTCTTTCCCTTGAGGGATATTATTTCCCTTCTTTCTTCCTTGAGAAATATTATTTCACTTTTTTTTCCTCCATTTCCCACGGAAGAATTGAAATCAAGTCATGATCATATGTAAACGTAGCAAAATGCCTGAACTCTTCTACTTAAGGTGTCTGCCTTCTGTTATGTAAATCAAGTTTAGACTTTCTAGAATATTTCCTGCCTGAAGATTAGAACTTAACAATAGTTAATAAAAATAGAGTTACTTCAGGGTGAATTATTTTCATTTCAAGCAAATTGTTCCTGATTAGTAAATCATTTATTGTGAAATGTACACATTTTAAAGTAAATCCATTTAGAGTGACTGACAAGTTATAATTGTTTAATAAACCAAAATGCATGCAGGCATAAATTCTGAATAATTTACTAAGTCATGTGACGAGCTCTAAAACCTTTTCATAAAGTATGAACAATTGCAGCAGTTGCTGATATGTTAAGAATAGATTGTAAAATCCTTAGTGCCCCCCAGATGGAATTTTGGTGAGTGTTCAGACTTAATTCTGAGGACTGTTGATTTCTGCCAGTAAACCCAAAGTAAGACCCAGAAATGTCTATAGATCTTGGAGTCGACCCAATCTTACGGAGGGGAAAAGCCAAACAGGACGAAGGGATTGCATAAATCTGCCTGGGTCCGGGAAAGGTCGGCCAGATTGGTCCAGAGTGATCAGTGGAGGTGGCAGCAGTTTAGGGTCACGACTCAAACTCCAACCCTGTTGCCTTTCTTGATGGTGGCAGGGAAGAACCAGTGACCAGGAGGCTTGGCGTTGGCTAGAGATGCAGGTTCTTTAAAGCACTTAATCACCTTGCCCCCTCCTACCCCATCTCGCTACTACTCCTATTACAACCCATCCAGCTCACGTCCCTCCTCTAATGCTAACCTTCTCACTGTTCCTCGATCTCATCTATCTCACCGCCTACCTCTCGCCCTCGTCCTGCCTCTGGCCTGGAACACCCTCCCACTTCATATCCTACAGAAAATTACTCTCCCCCATTTCAAAGCCTTACTGAAGGCACATCTCCTCCAAGAGGCCTTCCCCGACCAAGCCCTCCTTTCTTCTTCTCCCACTCCCCTCTGCCTCGCCTTGACTTGCTCCCTTTATTCATCCCTTTCAGCCCCCTGGCACTTATAAACCTATCTGTCATTTTATATTAATGTCTGTCTCCTCCTCTAGACTGTAAGCTCATTGTGGATAGGAAATGTGTCTGTCATATTGTTGTAGTGTACTCTCCCAAGTGCTTAGTCAATCAGTCAATCGTATTTATTCAGCAATTACTGTGTACAGAGCACTGTAATAAGCACTAGGGCGAGTACAGTATAACAGTAGACATGTTCCCTGACCACCCTGAGATTGCAGTCTAGAGGATGAAGTGACTTGCCCAAGGTAACACAACAGAAGAGTGGCAGAGCCAGGATTAGAACCCAGATCCTTCTGATTCCTCAGCCTGTGGTCTATCCAGTAGGCCACATTACTTCTTTGTGGATCACATTAGTACAGTGCTCTGTACACAGTAAGCACTCAATAAATACGATTGACTGACTGACAGGTTCTGGGCCACTGACACCCCCAGGAAGCAGACATCAATTGGATAGAATCCTAGGCAAAAATTGAGGCACCCCAGGAGTGCACAATCCATTACCAAAACTGCCCACCCTCCTAGGCCTCAGAATGATGAATGCAGCACCCAGTGGGATGGCTAACCCAGGATGAGCCCCAGAAGCTAAAATTCCAGAATACAAGCCCCTGAAGTGTATGTTGGTGCTAATTCCTTTCCTTATTGAATGACAGGTTCTGTTCTAGGAACAGCCTGGTGTAGTGGATAGAGTATGGGCTTGGGAGCCAGAAGGACCTGGGTTCTAACCTCGGCTCCTCCACTTGGCTGTTGTTTGACCTTTGGCAAGTCACTTAACTTCTCTGGGCCTCAGTTACCTCATCTGTAAAATAGAGATTAAAACTGTGAGCCCCATGTGGGACATGGACTGTGTCCAACCTGATTACCTTGTTTCTACCTAAGCACTTAGAACAGTACCTGGCACATTGTAAGCTCTTAACAAAAGCTATTTAAAAAAAAAGACTCAGAGGCCCAAAATGATGTGTTAACAGTTTACTCTTTGGAGAGTAAGAAATATTGCAGCACCTATGGTGGTCCCAAACACAGAGATAAGATTCCATTGTCTTTCCGCATTCTTCCCATGGAATCAGCAGGAGCAGCAGGTAGATGTGACACCTAATCTCTCTCATCCCCTTTGTTCCTCTTCACCTTCAGGCCATCGATCCCTCAATTTCCTTTCTGAGCCAGCCCCTTGATTGACTAGGCTCCCCTGCTCTTCCAGACCAGACTGGGATCCCAATTGCTGCCTGCTTTCCTAGAGAACTTTCCTGTTCTCTCATGTTCCACTCAAATGTGGCTCTAGTGAGTCCATGTACCTCTGTCCCTGTTGGTCATCAGGGGGTCTGTTTTGCACTTGACATTTCCGATTAGCCCATCATTGGGTAGGGATTGTCTCTATCTGTTGCCAAATTGTACATTCCAAGTGCTTAGTACAGTGCTGTGCACATAGTAAGCGCTCAATATATACTACTGAATGAATGAATGAATTTCTGTGACCATCACCAAAATTGAAAGTGCAAGGTGAGCTGAAATCCCATTATCAAGCCAGGGATATAGAAAGACAACAGCACCTTGAGTTATATTATACTAGCACAAGTTGTGCTTGTGTGAGAGTGACAGAGATGAGCTCATGATGAGTGATCTGTATTTTGAAGTGCTGGTCGTGGTTTCTGATGAATTGGAGTTCAGTGGTTAGAACATTGCCCATATCCCACATTGGCGGCCCAGAGCAATTACGGCTTTGAGATGGAAAAGCGGATTATATCCAGATGGCCAGTGCCCTGGGGCATTTCTCCAACAGGACAAATGTTGGTCTTCTATTGAGATGTCCAGTCAAATCTGAAACAATCCCTCAATGGCACTTTTCTGGTTTGTTAGCTCTTTGAAGCCTGCCTCCTTCCATCCCCTAAAATCCCTGCCCCTTTATCCATCTCCACATTCCAGATGGAAAGTGGGTACCTCTGCTGGACCCCAAAAAGACAATGGACACATTTTAATCTGTAAATCAGATTATGATGCTCATTTGGTCTGTTACGCGTATTTCAATTAACCAGAAACAAGGCCCAATCTAGTTAAAATAACAATAACTGTGGTATTAGTTAAGCGTACGCCATGTGCCAAGAACTTTTCTAAGATAATACAAGATAAACAGATCAGACTTGGTCCCTGTCCCACAAGGGGCTCACAGTCTAAGTGGGAGGGAGAACAGGTGTTTCATCGCCATTTTACAGATAAGGAGACTGAGGCACTGAGAAGCTAAGTGACATGTCCAAGGTCACATAGCAGGCAAGTGACAGAACTGGAATTAGAACCCAGGTCTCCTGGCTCTCTCTCTCTCTATATGTATATATATATAGAGAGAGAGAGAGATCACATGAAAGAGAAAGAGAAGTACTGATATTGTAATGGAGGAAATGGACCTTAAAACTTTCTGATCCTGCTCTTCCCTCCCAAATGACTAGGTAGGACCCCAAATCTCCTAGCTAATCTCCCTTGTTTTTCTGCTAAAATCTGCCCCTCCCTTTCCATCCAAACTACTTCTATGCTGATCCAAGGACTTATCGTATCCCGCCTTGTCTACTCCTTCAACGTCCTCACTGACCTCCCCGCCTCCCCTGTCCCCCCACTCCAATCCATACTTCACTCTGCTGTCTGGATCATTTAAAAAAATGTTCAATCCATGTCTTTCCAATCCTCAAGAACCTCCTGTGGTTGCCCATCCACCTCCGCATAAAACAGAAACTCCTTTCCATCAGCTTTAAAGTACTCAACCAGCTTGCCCCATACTACCTTACCTCACTGATTTCCTGCTACAACCCAGCATGCATACTTTGCTCCTTTAATATCAGTCTACTCACAATATCTCATTCTCCTCTTTCTTGCCATCAACCTCTTGCCCATGGTCTTCCTCTGATCTGGAACTTTGTCCCCCGCCATATACCACAGAATACCGCTTTCCCTACCTTCATAGCCTAATTAAAATCACAACTCCTCCAAAAGGCCTTCCCAGATTGTCTTCTCTTCCCCTACTCCCTTTCCCTTCCCCATCACCTATACATTTGAATCTATACTCTTTAAGCACCTGGTGTTCACCCCACTCTTAGCTCCACAGCACTGATGGACATATCTGTAACTTATATTAATGTCTGCCTCTCCCTCTAAACTGTAAGCTCCTCATAGGCAGGGACCATATCTACCAACTCTGTTGTATAGTACTGTCCCAAGCGCTCGTGCAGTGCTCTCCACACAGTAAATGCTCAGTAAATACCATTGGTTGATTGATAGTCTTTTGATGAGTAATGTGTCCATTTATTTTTAGGGTTTGGAAATTGTGTACCCTCAGTAGCACTTTTGCTATAATGAGCCTACCAAATTGTAGCCGGTTTTATACTTCTCTACCTTTGAAGAAATGAAGTTTTCTCTGGAAAGATTGTCTTTGGTCTAGTTGTGTCTCAACTGGTATTTTGCTTGGGAATGTCTTGGAATATTTATCTGGGGAAGAGGTGTGTGTGTGTGTGTGTGCCTGTATGTCTGTGCACAAGTTTTTTTTTCTTTCTAATATTGTAAGACTGGAAAGATGTTAGTGATAGATATGGAGCAGTCCAACAGTTGAAGTTCATTAATAATTGGATTGTTGTAGAGTATGAAGTAATGAATACTAATTACTCCTTTCATGTCTGACAGCACCCTGTGGACCAATACATCAGCCCAGACTTTAATTTGGTTCTAGTAATGGTTTCATCAATAGTACATTAATTCTATGTTTGAAAAGATATACAGTTGAACCTGACCCACACAGTAGATACCAGTGTCATAAAATGGCCACATACTGACAACAACTGGGTAATTACAAATAATTAAATCCACTGAGCTTCAGACAATCCTAATTTTCAAGAAAATATATCTTATGGTACCAATCGACAGAAAGCATTGCTGGGAAGATTTATCAACTTGTTCGCCTTCCAAGGCAAATTTACTAGCTTACATGTTAGAGAACTCACTGATCTGTGAAGCAACTTCATAAAATTATATCTCTCTTCCCTTCACCATCTTTCAATACTTTATTAAGCGTTCTTGAGCTTAAATCTTATCCTATAGCAAATCGGTAGAAGACTAATTTAAACCATTGTTTCTAAGCAGAAACTATTTTAGAGATGTTTTTACTTGTAGTGATTTGGGAGAAAATATTTCTCCTCATAGTGACCTTAAAAAAACATATACATACTTCTGAACATAAGGTCTTCTAACTGGAAAAATCCTACATAATGAGAGTGGTGTATTTTATTAAGAAAGCAAGCATTAATGAGTACACATGATTATGTCCTCTCTACTAAGAAATGAGATCAATTAAACTTCTTATAGACTTTTGCTCCCTTTAATCAATAATAATAATAATAATTGTGATATTTGTTAAGCACTTATTATATACCAAGCATGGAACTGTGTGCTGTGGTAGATACAAGATAGGTTGGACACAATCCCTCTCCCATATGGGGTTCACAGTCTACAAGGGAGAGAAAAAAGGTATTTAATTCCATCGTACAAATGAGAAAACTGAGGCCCAGAGAAGTTAAGTGACTTCCCCAAGATCACATAGCAGGCAAGTGGCAGAGTTGGGATTAGAATTCAAGGCTCCACTCTTTTCACTAAGCAGTGAGCCGCATTCTGCCTAACATCTTAATTACTGCTTAGTAGTACACTGGATTCTCCAGGAGGCTATTTTGTTTTTTTATGGCATCTGTTAAGAGCTTCTATGTACCAGGCACTCTTCTAAGTACTGGGATCTTGTCTTATGCTGTTGAGTCATCTCCGACCCGTAGCGATGCCATGGACACATCTCTCCCAGAATGCCCCACCTCCACTTGCAATTGTTCTGATACTTTATCCATGGAGTTTTCTAGGTAAAAATATGGAAGTGGTCTACCATTGCCTTCTTCCACACCATAAACTTGAGTCTCCACCTTCAACTCTCTCCCATGCTGCTGCTACCCAGCACAGGTGAGTTTTGACTTGTAGCAGATTGCCTTCCACTTGCTAGCCACTGCCCAAGCTAGGAATGGAGTGGGTATTCCTCTGCTTGACTCTTCCTCTCATATCTGAGACTGGTAGAGTACTGGAAACTCTCCAGGTGCGATCCTGAGAGGGAGTGCTTTTAGTAAAGCTTTAATAATGAGAAGATTAGGTGTCTCGAATATGAAGGATGAAGAAGTTCCAGGCCAGAGGTAGGATGTGGGCAATGGGTCAGCAGCGAGGTAGATGAGAGAAAGGTAGATCATGGGCCTGGGAGTCCCACAGGTGTTGTAGCCCATACTTGGAGATAGGTTTGAAGGAAAGTCAACTTGCCTTCTTGTTTTTCACTTCAGAATGAAGGATCTCACAACGAGAAGTAGTGTGGCCTCGTGTAGAGAGCATGGGCCTGGAAGTCAGAAGGACCTGGGTTCTTATCTCTGCTCTGCCACTTTGCTGTGTGACTGCAGGCAAGTCACTTAACTTCTCTGTGCCTCAGTTACCTGATCCATAAAATGGGGATTAAGACTGTGAGCCCTATGTGGGACAGGGACTGAGTCCAACCTAATTAACTTATATCTACCCCAGTGCTTAGTACAGTGCTTGGCACATAGTAAGCACTTACCACATACCACGGGGAAAAATAAATCTATCATGCTGTTATGAGCCATTTGTCTTAAATAGGTTTTAAAGGACGGAAAGTGACAATTTCAGGTCTGCTGACTCGCTCCAGAGTTCCTGCCGTAATATTTTTAACATCACTTTGTTAACGAAAAACAGTTAATTCAACATCTAAGTCCTTTAACCATAGGGGCAGCCGGAGTGCTTGTTCCCTCCCCACTTTCCTTTCTTCCACAGGCACATCCTTGGGCTCTGCACATTCCCTCCTCTTCCTGGCACTTGGTCTAGAAGTTTTTAGACCCAACTAGTGTGCTTTTGGAATTCTGAAATAAGTGCTGGGGAGGGGAGAGTAGTTATGAACCAAGGAGCAAATACATAGGAGCGAGGAAACAACAGTAGACGTTCTAGGGACAAAGATATAGTTCCCACTCCTCACCCTTGGATAAATATTCTAATAAATGGTGGAGAAGGGAGACTGTAGTGGCTTCTCCACTCAAACTAACCTCCTAACTCGATCCAGGCTCTCATTTTGCCCACCTCACACTGATTCAATACAGTTTCCTCTCTAAAAATACCATCCCATCTTGGCTTCATTCAAAGCCTCCTAAAAAGCCACTTCCTTCAGGAGGCATTCCCTAAGTAATCCTCCCACCTAACTGGTCCCATCAGCCACTTCAGTACTTTTGTTTAGTCATCTGTTATTCATGTATTTTTGATGTAAGTCTATTATTGATCTTTAGTCTCTCAGTTTTTATGCTCTGTTGGTCAATATATGTATAATATCTCTGCCAATATGTGGTAAGCATCTCAAGGGGAATGATCAGATCTTTTATTTCTTTGGTATGTTTCCCCCAGTACAATGCTCTGCACAGTGTGGACACTCCATAAATATTGTTGCTTTTGATGCCCACACATAGGAGGGGAAAAGAGTGGGCGCAAATGCCTTGGAGACTAAATCATAATTCCCTCATCCCCCTCCCAACCTCAGTGTCACCTGCCACTGCCATATTGGTTAAAGGGGGATGGGGAGGGGGCAGAGGCTATGACTTTACTTCCTCAGAACTATTTTGAACCTGGGCAAAAATTAGAGGGGTGGGAGAGGTAATAGGCCAACTACATTCAATCTACACTAGAATTTCTTTGGATTCTCTGAATACTGCTTATAATTATCCAACAAATGTATTGAGTGATATATGTAAATATATGGAAAGATATATATATATATACTGTGAAAGGAAAATTGCCTACTGCAAGGATCATTTTTTGCCCTTTGATTATGTTTTCTATACAAAAGTACCTGGACCTAACTAATATTGAGCTATTGAAGTGTGCTCTTTCCAGTGCTGGATGTGTTGTTTATGCTAACGGTGTGAAGCTGCAAGACAATTAACTCATTTCTATTCAGGATTTTCCTTCTTTTCCTTGAGCCTCTTGCCAGCTGTGCAGCTTTTAAGCAAAACCTTTCTTCAAGAAACCGGTTTGACCAACTTGTACAGTTCTTCCTGCTGGGGTTGCTAAGTAACGACTCCTCTCTTGCAGTTCTCTACACCTGATTCATTCTGCTTCACTCTCTGCCTTAGCTGTTGGAGTCCCCCAGTCCAATCCAGAAGCTTTTAATTTTAACCAGCGGGACTTTCAGTAAGGCTTTTAGATGTCCATTGAAAAGTTTTCTTTTTTTTTTGTATTTTGTTTTTCTTTTCTATCCAAGTAGTGGGAAGTATTATTTCTGTTTTCTTTATTCCCCAGAAACCCACCTCCAATCTCTACCTTGACACACTGCTCTATTATGCAGCAGTGGACTGCATCGTCCATATTTCTTATGAGTTATGAGAACTGTACCACCATCAAAATGGTCTCCTCTCAAAGGCTGGGCTCGATTTTCAGTGGGATATTTGTTCCTTGAGGGAACTCCTCTCCACATTGAGCGAGGACAAATAATTCTCTAGCCTTTTACCTGCCGAGGTCCCACCATCAAGCCATTCTCTGCCAGCCCTCAGATTTGCCACAAAATTATTTGCTCAGATTCTCATTTATTTGAAATGCCTGTGAGTTTCCAAGCTTGGTTAGAGGTGGTGATATGGAATCAACACTGAGGGTAACTAGTGGTCTGTTTCCAGAGAAATGCATTTCCATTTTTAAGGCCATTGGTCAGAGGTGTTGTGGGATGCTAGGATACTAGATTATAGATACTACTGCTAGGGTGACTCTCTAATTCACCAGACACAGTGATCACTCTATACTGGAACCCCTACCCTGAATTCTAATCCCCTTGGGGCCATGTCTCTGAGCATGCCCTAAATCACTAACCCACTCTGTGTCTCAAACATCTGGTCATTAAATCGGGATAATGATGTGCCATCCTTGACTCAAACCAGGAAAGATGTAAGGATGGTCTGCTAAGAGATTTTCTAGTGTTTTCTCAATATAAACAGTACAAAAGTTGTAAGTGGAATGAGAATGTTTTGATTAAAGGAAGCAGGACAATTCGCAAGCCCCTTGGCTGGGTAGTTCTGAAAGAACCAGGGCAAAATAAGCATGGTAATATCAGAGGTGGTCTTCTATTATTATTATTATGGTATTTGTTAAGCACTTACTATGTGTTAAGCACTCTTCTAAACTGTGGAGCAGATAAAATTTATTCGGATCATCTACAGCCCCTGCCCCACAGTCTAAGTGCAAATTTGATGACTGCACTTCTCCTTCACTAAGGTGGCATTGCCTTCTATGGGTGTTGGGGTTAGTCTCAGGGAGGGGAAGATTGAGGGGATATTACAGAACCTGGCAGTCACTGAGCACTTAACAAGAACCATAAAAAAAAAGGTTTAAGGAGGAGTTCTGATTGATAGTTGCAATTCCTGTCCTTAAACTCCCTCCACTCCAACCAGGACAAGCTCATGAGACTTTAGCTGTAGAGGTTTTGTGGTAGCTGGTTTTCCCTGATTAATCTCTCATTTTCCCACCTTGTTTTCCTCCTCACTTGGGTACTCACCCCCTCCCTCCCCAACACATTTGACTGTAAGCTCATTATGGGCAGGAAATGTGACTGTTTATTGTTGTACTGTACTTTCCCAGGGCTTAGTGCTATGCTCTGCTCAAAGGAAGTGCTCAATTCATTCATTCATTCATTCATTCATTCAATCATATTTATTGAGACCTTACTGTGTGCAGAGCACTGTAGTAAATGCTTAGGAGAGTACAATACAACAATAAACAAACACATTCCCTGCCCACAGCGAGCTTAAAATCTAGAATGGGGGGAGACAGAGATATTAATATAAATAGCAATATAAATTTGAATGAATGAACTTGTGTATATATCTTTGCATTGTATAGCTTTCCTTAGCAGCAGTTTATTTCAGTGTGTCTCTCTCCCCTGCTAAGTTACAAAATCCTTGAGGGCAGGGATCATGTTTACTAACTGGTTTGTACTCTCCCAAGTGCTTAGTTCAGTGCTCTGCATGTAGTAAGCACTCAATAAATACTATTGATTGATTGGTTTCCCCAACCAGCAGATATTATATGAAGTAACAACTGGTTGGTATTTGTAATGGAATTAGGAAAGTGGTTTTAGTATTTCAAACTCTGGATAGAGTGTAATCGACCCATCCTATTGGAGAAGGAGACAACTAAACTACTGAATTCTTAGGGCACTTTTCTGTCATTCTCCCCCAGCCATAGGCTGCTTTGGCTCCATTAACCAGGTAGAAATCCTCTCGGCTGCTGCTTGAATTCTAGAAGTCCTTTGGATAAAGGTCTTTCACAGAAACAACAGAGTGATTCTGGTTTGCTTTGCCCACCCCTCTGGTTAATGTGCTTGTAGCTTGAATCCTCCAAATCACTAGAGAGCATTACCACTGTGTTTATATTTTTCCCCAAATGGAGATTAACGAAAAATTAACCTAGCTGCAGTGATAAAACCCACTGAGTCATTATGTAATTTTTGTCTTTCATAGACCATAAACACACCAATTGAGGATAATTTATTATCCCTGGGAAGCAAGAACCTATAAAACAGTGTTTCAGGGCAAGACTTTAAACTTCATTTTATAGCCAGACATCTTTTCTTTACTATTAGCATGGCCTTGTTCCCTTGGCCAAATCCTCCCCAGGACAGACCAGGCTGAACATTCTCCTCTATTGTGAACTTGATTCTGGGAGAGCTGCTGCTTTATGTGAGTTTGCATGAATGGAGAAATTCCTGACCTTTGGCTACATCCTCACAGTGAAGCTCCCTTCTGGCATCCTCCTCTTCTTTGGGAATGGCTCAAATGTTCACTCCTTCACCTTTGGAACAAGTGGGGTTTCTATCCTTTGATAAGAGAATTGACAGAAAGGGAAGGAAGATTGAATGAGTTATTTATTTTAATAGGTGAGCTTTTCTTTGAAAATAATGGCAGCGTTTCAGATCATTTGGCAGTGTGCAATAAGCTCATTGGGCAGGGAATATGTCTGTCAACTCTGTTGTACTCTTCCAAGTGTCTAGTACAGTACTCTGCACATAGTCCTCAATAAATACCAATGATGCTGAGTTTGTGTACAGGCACACACATACACACACACTCACACCCTTTAGTAGCAAGGGGAAGTGTCCAAGGAACCAATACCCTCTGCCGTGCCCTGCGTTTGGGTTTGGACCCTTACTGTCCTCTCATGGAGCAAGAACCAGATTAGTGGTTTGTTTTCAGATGCCGAGAACATGAGGAATTGTTCTATTCATCCTCAGGTTTATCAAGATAGGGGACAGAGAATGCAAATTCCACAAGAACTTCCGTCTTATCCTTCATACAAAACTGGCCAATCCTCACTACCAGCCTGAAGTGCAGGCACAGACCACCCTCCTCAATTTCACAGTGACCGGGGATGGACTGGAAGACCAGCTGCTGGCCGAGGTGGTCAGTGTTGACCGACCAGATTTAGAGAAGCTTAAGGTAAAATTGAGATGTTACAGACTATAGGTGTAAGAGTGGCAATAAAAATGGAAAGGGATTTATGAAGCCCAAATTATGCCCCAGTCCTTGGCCTTGGGTTTCCTTAAGTGTATTGCCTTCATCCCTAATCTTCAGGGACCAGTCTCTGACTATTCCAGGATAACTCCCACCTCCACCTACAAGTGAGGCTGAAATGCTCCTTGGCTTTTTCCTCCTAAGCTATATTAGATGAGCCAAAAAACTTTTCATGCTGCTTCCCTGATCGGCTGTTCCATTATAAACCACAGGGTTCCATCCCCTAAACCTTGTAAGGTTACACATTTAGAAGCAATGTGGCATAGTGGGTAGAGCATGGGCCTGGGAGTCAGCAGGTCATAGGTTCTAACCCTGGCTCCTCCCCTGTTCTGCTCTTTGACCTTGGGCAAGTCACTTTACTTCTCCATGCCTCAGTTACCTCATCTGTAAAATGGAGATTGATAATGTGAGCCCCATGTGGGACAGGGACTGTGTCCAACCTGATTTGCTTGTATCCACCCCAGAGCTTAGTACAGTGCCTGGCACAAAGTAAGCACTTAACAAATACCATAATTATAATTCTACTATTATTATTATTTAATAGAAACCATGGGGTTCACTTGAGGTGGCCGTTGGTCCCCTTTTCCAGGATTTCAAGGCATCTGGGAAACATTTCCATTTCAAGGAGATACCTTTCAGAACCCGTGCCTCCTTGCCCATGAAAGGCACCAGTAGTTTGACAGGAAGCAAATCTATCCCGTCGAGACGCCCATGTGACACCTGCTTTCTTCCTCCCAGAGCTGGTTTTCAATCTTTGGGAAATGGCTGAGAGTCAGAGTTGGTTTCTCTGGACATTGTTGATGTATAGACTAGGATTCCCAGCATTTGTCCATCCTCTTCCAGGAGTAGGATCAGCAGGAGTTCCCTGCCTGTTCTGTTCAAGTCCCGTCCATAGATGAGATTGAGGAGAAGGAAATTGAATTGTCCCCAGAAGAGATTAGGTGGAGAAGAAAATTGAATTGCCCCCAAAATCCTGGTACCAACGCCCCCACCTCAGCTGGCTTGCACAGCAGATGTTACTAGGAGAAACAAGAAATAGAGAAAATATTTCAACCCACCATATGGTTCACCCCCAGTTAGTCATATGACTTATGCGTCGTTTGTCATTTTTATGGGATTTTTTCATTTGTTTTAATTTGCTCTTTATTAGTCCATGCTGACCAAACAGCAGAATGATTTTAAGATTGAGCTGAAACTTCTGGAGGAGGAGCTGCTGCTTCGTCTCTCTGCTGCAGAGGGTAGTTTCCTGGGTGATGCAGAACTGGTGGAGAAACTGGAATCAACTAAGACAACAGCAGCAGAAATAGAATGCAAGGTATCTATGAAATGGCTGAAGGAAACAGAGGTCATTTAAAGAAGAGAATCTCTTGGAATTGAATGTTCAAGGAGACACTCCTAACCAGAGTCAGAAAGGCTTGCTTAGGATAGGCTTGACAGAAATTCCATAAACAGTTGCCAACCATTTGGAAATTTGGTTTGAACTGGGATTGGGTCCAGTTTTCGTGGAGATGGTCAAATTGCTCTTCCTCCTTTTAAATTATATCCAGTCATTAATTTAAAGCAGTTTGGGCTATATGTCAGTTTGAATTGATTAAACATAAACTTGGAAAACACTGGGGACTGCTATTGGACCAAAATCCAAGAACGATTCATGTTAAATTAATAACACCCCATCCCCCACCCAGGCTACTTGCCTTGAATCAGTTTTCAGGGACATGTCAGGAGGCAGAGTTCTGAGTGCTCCCCATGAACAGTGATGTGTGATGATACAAAGGAAGTCTCCAGCTGTTCACGCCCATGCAGACTCACCGCGGGAAGGTGACATATCTTAAAAGTCCATGAAATCTCGCAATGAGCAGAGTCTCTGTGGGTGCTGCTGTCAGACTCCAAATTCTCTAGGGGAGGAAACTGGAACAGTCTTCACTCTGAGAATTGTGCAGTGACCTCTGACTCTGAGATCCTCAGAATCTCCTCCTACTCTAGAAGACAGATCAACTTGTACTCTGGGAACTTTCCAGTTATTAATCTGTCATGTATCCAAAATGCCAGGTCATAGAGTTGAAACCATGGAAGCTGCGTCTGTAAATTTCAAGCACCCTTTAAGAAAGTGCAGTAATAATAGAAATAATGAGAATGTGGCATTAAGTGCTTAATATTTGCCAATCACTGTGCTATGTACTTAAGTTGATATGAGCTAATCATATTGGACTCAGATCCTGTCCCACAGGGAGTTCAGAATCTGAGGGATGGAGAACAGGTGTTTTATCCCCATATTACAGATGAGGAAGCTGAGGCACAGGAAGGTGAATGATTTGCCTAAGTGGGGAACCGTGAGTAGACTCTGAATCTCCAGACTCCTAGCCCTGTGTTTTTTTCACAATTATTGTAATAATAAGGTGGTATTTATCCAGCACTTAACTGTTTACCAGAGCACTTCGCTAAATCCTGGAGTTTTGTTTTATGCTACCTAGTCGTCTCTGACCCATAGCGACTCCAGGACACATCTCTCCTGGAATGCCCCACCTCCATCTGCAGTCGTTCTGTTAGTGTATGAATAGAGTTTTCTTGGTAAAAATATGGAGTGGTTTGCCATTGCCTTCTTCGTCACAGTAAACTTGAGTCTCCGGCCTTCCCAGACTGAGCTCCCCTTTTTCCTCTGCTCCCTCTACCCCTCACTTCACCTCTCTGCAGCTAACCCCTCTTTTCCCCCCTTTCCCTCTGCTCCTCCCCCTCTCCCTTCCCATCTCCTCAGCACTGTACTCGTCCGCTCAACTTTATATATTTTCATTACCCTATTTATTTTGTTTATGAGATGTACATCACCTTGATTCTATTTATTTGCTATTGTCTTAATTAGATGTTTATCCCCTTGAGTCTATTTATTGCCATTGTTCTTGTCTGTCTGTCTCCCCCGATTAGACTGTAAGCCCATCACAGGGCAGGGACTGTCTCTATCTGTTACCGATTTATACATTCCAAGCACTTAGTACAGTGCTCTGCACATAGTGAGTGCTCAATAAATACTATTGAATGGATGAATGAATGACTCTCTCCCATGCTGCTGTTGCCCAGCACAGGTGAGTTTTGACCTGTAGCAGATTGCCTTCCACTCGCTAGCCACTGCCCAAGCTAGGAATGGAACGGATATGCCTCTGTTTGACTCTCCCTCCCATAGCTGAGACTGGTAGAGTGCTGGAAACTCTCCAGTTGTGATCCTGAGAGTGGAAATCCTGGAGTAGATATAATCAGATCAGATGGTCCGTATCTTCCATGGAACTCACTATCAAAGAAGCAGGGAGAGCATCCATCTTATCCCCATTTTGCAGATGAAACCAAAGTCCAGAGAAGTTAAGTGACTTGCTCAAGGTCATCCAGTAGGCCAGTGGCAGAGCTGGGAATTAGGACCATCCAGGTCACCCTTGGCCACCCAGTTGGATTCTCATTCTCATTATTCCACAGGTAATAAATCAGGGACAGTGCCTTGTCTTTAAAATTAGTTTCTAATTGCCTCTAGCAATGTCCTTTGCTATCTTTTTATATGTAAAATTTTCACCTCTACTACTCTAAAGAGAAAAAATAAAAAGACCACTTATTTATAGAACATATAGAGTATTAGAAACCAGCCTAAATTAAAAAAAGAAAATGTCCAAATTTTGTAAGTAGAAATGAAAGAGCTAGAAAGGATTTTTTTTTTAATGATACTGTGAATACACCCAGAGGCTTATAGACAGCCACTAAATAAATGAACATATGGAGATCTGGTTACAAAGTCAGGAGTAGACACACAGGACAAACTGATCTAAAAGCAACTAGGCAACATAGCTATTTGATATATTATTGCCCTGGGCAGCTCCATATACCAGGTTGTCCAATAAAGTTATTGACATTGACTTGACCCAGCAGGCTTTTATTGGTTGCTGGACCAGGGGAGTGACCCACATCCAGTCTTGGCTGTCAGCCCCCTGGGAGTCCCATTTTCTCCACTGTGTCAAAAATTCCAAATAAGAACCCGATTTTAAGGCTGCTTCTCGTCTCAGTGTAGGGAAGTAATCCAAAAGTAGAAATGTTCAACACAGTTGCAATCACTCTTATTTATTCCTCAGTTTGTGACAAAATATTCTCCCATTATTTAGGGAAGACATTCTGGGACACTTCTTAGCTCCCCGACTTCAGCAGCAACACCCAGAAGTTGTTGACTTTACAGGCTGCATCCATAAATCACAGATTCATTCAATAGTATTTATTGAGCGCTTACTATGTGCAGAGCACTGTACTAAGCGCTTGGGATGAACAAGTCGGCAACAGATAGAGACAGTCCCTGCCGTTTGACGGGCTTACAGTCTAATCGGGGGAGACGGACAGACAAGAACAATGGCACTAAACAGCGTCAAGGGGAAGAACATCTCGTAAAAACAATGGCAACTAAATAGAATCAAGGCGATGTACAATTCATTAACAAAATAAATAGGGTAACGAAAATATATACAGTTGAGCGGACGGGTACAGTGCTGTGGGGATGGGAAGGGAGAGGTGGAGGAGCAGAGGGAAAAGGGGAAAATGAGGCTTTAGCTGCGGAGAGGTAAAGGGGGGATGGCAGAGGGAGTAGAGGGGGAAGAGGAGCTCAGTCTGGGAAGGCCTCTTGGAGGAGGTGATTTTTAAGTAAGGTTTTGAAGAGGGAAAGAGAATCAGTTTGGCGGAGGTGAGGAGGGAGGGCGTTCCAGGACCGCGGGAGGACGTGACCCAGGGGTCGACGGCGGGATGAGGTAGATAACTTGTCATTTGTTTCACTGGAGTCACAGTGGCATGATAATTAGTGGTATTGAATGGTTACTGTGTGCAGAGCACTGGACTAGGTGCTTGGGAGAGTGCATTACAATAGATTTGGTAGGCACATTCCCTGCCCAAAAAGATCTCACAATCTAGAGGGGAGGATAGTAGTCGTTTTGTATTGCTTCCTATGTGCCTCGGACTGCACTAAGCCCCAGGGTAAATACAGGATAATCAGATCAGACTCAATGTCCTTCCTACATAAGGCTGACAGTCTGAGGGAGGAAGGAAAACAGGTATTGAATTCTGTATTCAATAGGAGGAGGGTGGCCCCCTTAACTCTTTCACGTGTCTCAATGCAGGTTGCTGAAGCAAAAGCCAATGAAGCCCAGATTAACGAAACCCGAGAATGTTACAGACCAGTGGCAGCAAGAGCATCTCTTCTTTACTTTGTTGTCCACGACCTCCGCAAAATCAACCCCTTCTATCAGTTCTCATTGAAGGTAGGGTGTAAAGGGACAGGGACCTGTGCGTAATTCCTGAAATGAGCCAAGTACTGTGTTGAGCCAGATGCTGCAGTTAATGAAGTGTCTCTATGTCCTGGGGGTGGCCGAGTCGAGGCCTTGGGGGACATTTTCACCTCTGATGTTCCCTCCCCGGCACTGTCTGATAAAATGTGGTCAGGTGTTTCAAAAATGGGGGTGGTTTGGGAGGAAGTGTTGAGGCTGTGCACAGCGAGAGTCTTGAACTATTTTCCAAATGATATTCTGATACATAAGCCTTTGGAGAAAGAGGGGACCTCTTTCTGACATTGGCACATGACTTAAAGGGCCCGTATTATCCCAGATAATTTCTCTCTGAATTCTGATTAATGCAGAGGTTTTGCAGACATAGCTAGTGTTTTTAGAAGATTGCAAGCAGTCTCATTTAGGTTGGGAACACTTCTGTGGAAAAAGCACTGTTATAATGGGGTTTACTGAGCACAGTCTGCGTGTACAGCCCTGTGCTAACTGCTTGGGAAATTAGAGCAGAAGCAGTAACTCCCCTATCATTGTTATCTTTCACAGATATGAACAACTTCATAGGGGATTGTACATCCCCTTGATTCTATTTATCGTGATAATGTTGATTTGTTTTTGTTTCGTTCTGTTTTGCTCTGCCATCTGTCTCCCCCAATTAGACTGTGAGCCCATCACTGGGCAGGGATTGTCTTTATCTGTTGCCAAATTGTACATTCCAAGTGCTTAGTACAGTGCTCTGCACATAGTAAGCGCTCAATAAATACTATTGAATGAATGAATGAACTTCCAGTCAGGTAAGAGAAAAGCCTTATCCCCATTTTAGAAATGGGAAAACTGAGGCAAAGATCCCAAAGAGATAAAGGCCTGCCTTATCAGGTTTGTCAGGTAGAACTGTATAGCTCCTTAATCCCTCTATGGATCATTAGGGTATGGTTTTCCCTCTTTAGCAAAAGAAATAGATCTCACCAGTAGCCCGCATCTAGGATTTACCACTAGTCAAGGCCCCTACACCAAAAAACAAAAAAAATAAAACTACCATCCTCTTTAATATCCCCAGGCTTTCAACACTCTATACCACAAAGCGATTCGGCTGGCTGAAAGAAACGAGGAAATGCAGGAGCGCATCTCAAACCTGATGGAAAGCATTACATATTCTGTATTCCTCTTCATCAGCCAGGGACTCTTTGAAAAAGATAAGCTGACTTTCCTGTCCCAGGCAACATTCCAGGTGAGAAAATGTTCACATGCCAGTTCTCATGAAAATAACCATGTTCTCTCTCGATGGTCTTAAGGTAGAACATTCATTATTTCAAAGTCTTCATCATCACTGCTCTTTATGGAGTGCCTATAGAATATCCAACACCAGACTAGTAGTAGTAATAGCATTTATTAAGCACTTACAGTGTCCAGAGCATTCTACTAAGCACTGGAAAAGTGTACTGATGTGGGAATTAGATAAAATTCTAGGTGCTGTGGAGTTTGTATAACTTCTCTCTTTAAGAATCTTGAGTCTGCTCAGAAATTATTATAATCCAAAAGCATAAGTAAAACCAGTCTGCCTCTCTTCTCAACTCACTCTCCCCTCTGGCCCACACTCTCTGACCTCAGGAATTCTTCCCAACTCACACACAGTGTTCACCAAAACACATTTCCCATTGTTAGAACCAACTCTGTGCTTCTGGTACCCATTCCCTCCATCTCCTCTCCACTTCCTCCTTGGTTTGACTTCTGCCCTCCTCATTCCACAGAAGTTGCCCTTTTTAAGAATGCAATACTTTGAGAAGTCCAAGAAAGCTGACTATTCTTGGAAGAATTCTGTAGCCTTAGTTTAAAATTCACAGAGGCAAGAATGGGACAGAAGGTTTCCCTAAACCCCGAGTCTCTTCAGGCTCCTCCTTGGGGAAACACAACAGCTAAGATTCTCCTGTGCAGTCACATAGGTGCATTTAACTCCATATGCATGCCCCTATTGGCACTACAAACCCCAGAAATGCACACAGACCTGGTGGCCCCTTCCTCTTCCTCTCGGAAGATCCGGGCAGCTTGGGCCAGAAGAAAAGCACATGATCCTCCAGATTCAGGCTCCAAGCCCTTGTTTTCTTGGGGATTTAGAATGTGACTGAGATGAGGTCAAATCTGAGAATATTCCCTTCAGTCTATATCAGCCATAGAGGATTCAGCCAATCCCTAGCTCATTTCATGAAGGACTTTATTGAGATGACGGTAGCCTTCTTCAAAGGGAGATGCTGGAATTCCAAGATGTCTGCCAAAGGGAAACCAGCACTTCCCATCTTCACTAGGACCCACCTGTGAGTACTTCTGATCCTTCCTGTGTCCCTACGTGTTCTTCCTTTAATGAATGCCACTGGCATGCCTGGGAAATATAGCAAGTCTTGAAGGAAAGAGTAAATCAACATCTTGCATTTGTCAAAATGTCCATCCCTACTTTTCACAGACTTTTCCCTACTTTTCTGTCCTTGGACAGTGGGGACAAATTTGCCTATGTAGCAGTGAAGAGACACAGAGCTAGTGGGGATGCAAGGTCTGACTCAGTCAACAGTACTTATTGAACTCCTGTGTGCAGAACACTGTACTAAGTGCCTGGGAAAGTTAATAGACACTGTCCCTGCCATCAAAGAGTTTACAATCCAGTGGCGACAGCAAACTCAAAGAAGCAGTATGGCCTAATGATAGAGCGTGGGCATGGGAGTCAGAAAGACATAGGTTCTAATGCTGGCTCCACCACTTGTCTACTGTGTAACCTTGGGGAAGTCACTTAACTTCTCTGTGCCTCAGTTACCTCACCTGTAAAATGAGGAATAAGACTGTGAACCCCCTGTGGGACATGGACTGTGTACAAACTGATTAGCTTGTATCTACCCCAGCATTTAGTATATGGTGCCTGGCACAAAGTAAGTGCTTAATAAATACCATTATAAAAGAACACAGAAACTCAACCTAATTTTTAAAGTAAGGTGGATTGTCCTCATTGGTCATGGTTTTGCTGTCTGTTCCTGCCATAAACCATAAAAATAGCTGGCCGGTAGTAACCATATGCCCAGAGACTTGTGTACTGAAAATTTCTTCCAAATCACAATTTAAGTTGGATCAGCAGAATCTTAAAAGCTAGGCCTTTGCCATGGGCTAGGTTTTAAGGAAAATCTTCATCCTGGTAAAGAAAATATCAGCTTTGATACTTGTGTTATGATTTGCATGGAATGTCAGCTCTGCTCTGTGTGGGAATATCATGCCATCCAGTAGTTACTTGCAGTTTTCTTGTTCCATATAATAGGTCCTAAGACAGGTTCTACTATTTGCTCTACAAGCCACAGGCCGCGTTGGAAAGCCTCACTTTGCTAAAAGGCATATTCGCCTACCTTAAATAATCCCTCAGCATTTGATTTCCATAACCAGTTTAAAAATCATTATCATAATCTAGCCTCTTTCACTGGAATTCTGGAAGGAGAAATGCTCAGCATTAGTGGACTTTGTTCTGCCTATTTAATAATGTCTATTAAATGGGGGTGAATGCTTTAAATGAAAAGCGAGTGTGAAGTCAACCTAATGACCTCTTTCAATTTTCCATTCTGTTAAGATTCTGTTGAGAAATAAAGAGATAGAACTCCTCGAATTAGATTTCCTCCTTCGATTCCCAGTGGAACACACTTACAAGAGTCCTGTTGACTTTCTAACTGCTCAGTCGTGGAGTGCCATCAAGGTATGTTGGGAAATGGTTTGAAAACTTTTAAATCTTATTTCTAAATGCACAGCTCTCAGATTTTGAGATGTGATGTAAGTCAGGCACCAGTCTGAGAAATAGAGACATGTTATCAAGTGGTTTATGTTGGTAAATATACTTCTGTATACTTTCATTTTTCTTGTTATTGGTCTCTTACTAGGATCCAGTGTTTGAGAACTATTGCCTAAAACCTCTTCTGTTTGCTTTGGTTTTAATCTGGGCTCCTTTTAAGGGTGTTTGCTGATGTACCACTTTGTACCACTCTTCTGGTAAAGTGACATTTTTATGGATATGTAATGGCTACACTTAATTCTAAATATTTTAGTGTCTTCCTGCGTTTATATTAGGGAAGAGATCACAAAGAGCAGAATAATTTTTAGATTAATATTTTTTAAATCCAAAGAAATTCACTCACATCTCGACCTCAAACCATGAACTCCGGAATATATGATCATCATCCACTTCCCTGGTGTATTACAGGCCATCTCCCAGATGGATGATGAGTTTCGGGGATTGGACCGGGATTTGGAAGGATCTGCCAACCGATGGAAGAAGTGGGTGGAATCGGAATGTCCAGAAAAGGAAAAGTTCCCTCAGGAGTGGAAAAAGAAAAGCTCCTTTCAGAAATTAATTCTTCTGAGAGCTCTGCGCCCAGATCGAATGACATATGCTCTCAGGTAGGGCAAGTGGTGTGATCTGGACTGTAAGCATTATAGGTGAAAATATTTGAGAGTCACTGCCTTATTAAAGTGAGGTTGGTCACTTGGGTCATGGAAATTACCTGGTGTGATACTTTGATCATATCCTCATCATTAAATCTGTTAGACTGCAACAATGTGCTAAATGTTAAGAAAAAAAAACAAGGCAACCACTACCTGACATGTTATGTTTGAAAACGATAGACAAAAGAGAGAAATGACCTTGACTATTGGAAGTCCTCCTTGGTGACTTCCCTGCCTCCTATCTCTCCCACTCCAGTCCATCCTTTACTCTATGGCCCACATTATTTATCTACAAAATGGTTCAGTCCATGTTTCCCCACTCCTCAAGAACCTCCAGTGGTTGCCCATCCACATCTGCATCAAACAGAAACTCCTTACCATTGGCTTTAATCACCTTGGGCCCTCCTGCCTCACATCACTGCATTCCTACCACAACCTAACCAGCCACTTCACTCCTCTAATGCCAACCTACTAAATCTTCCTTGATCTCATCTATCTTGCCACCAGTCCCCTCATTCACATCCTGCCTCTGGTCTGGAACTCCCTCCTCCTTCATATCCGACAGATGATCACTCTCCCCACCTTCAAAGCCTTACTAAAAGAGCACATCTGCTCCAAGAGGCCTTCCCCAACTAAGTCCTCATTTTCTCTTTTCCCACTCCTTTCTGCGTCACTTTTGCATTTGGATTTGCACCCTTTATTCACCCCACCCTCAGCCCTACAGCACATATGTACATATCTGTCTGTCTCACCCTCTAGACTCTAAGCTCCTTTTAGGGAGGAAGCACTTCTACTAACTCTGTTATATTGTGCTCTCCCAAGGGCATAGTACACTTCTCTGCACACAGTAAGTACTCAGTAAATGTGACTGATTGATGGAAATGATGGAAACACACTCGTGAGAACAAGGGATGTCAAGCAAATTCAGAGGTCAACACATGCAGTACCAGAGTGGTGATTTCAGTCGTCTTCCACTGTTTTGGGCAGTGCGAACAATTTAGCATTTGAAGCACAAACAAGTGATCATTCTGGAGAACCCAGAGGGTTTGGAGAAATTGTTGAAATAAAAAAAAAAAGTTTTCTAGTCTGTGATTTTACAGTTGAAGCAATCTGACCTGAAACCCTGGTCAGAACTTCGTAGTATTGGTTTTTGTTTTGTTTTTTTTTAATCTTCCCCTTCATCCTTTCAATAAGACAATGTACACTGATTCTACTACCGGCTTCACTACCCATCCAAGACCTTGGGAATCTATCAATTAATCAGTAATATGTATTGAAAATTTACTGTGTGCTGAACACTGTTCTAAGCACTTGAGAAAATACAGTACAATAGCCAATCCCTGTTCACAGAAAAAATGCAGTTTAGAGACTAACCTTTCTTTCTTTCACTACTATTTGGATCCCCTTTTTCCCCCAAATCTCCCATGGGTTCATGCTCTCATTCTCCATTCCTCTTCTCATCCCTTTGAGGAAGCTTTCTCAGCCCCCCTTGCCAGATGCTGCCGTTTCAGGATAGTGGCTCGCTGATTGGCCTGTTGCAGGGAAATGAATCCTTCTCAATTAGGCTTCTAAGAATTACCAACACCCACAAATCATTGCCATACCCTTGAGAAGCCCAGCAGAGTAGGATATCATACAAGAAGTCTGATCAATTAATCATATTTATTGAGCACCTACTGTGTGCCGAGCACTGTACCAAGCGCTTGAGAGAGTACAGTGTAACAGAGTTGGTAGACATCTTCCCGGCCCACAGTGAGCTTACAGTCTAGATCACCGAGATGTACACTGTAGGTAAAAAGGTTAATTGAGAGAGGAGGAAGATCGGGTTCATGGTGGGTGGTTGTGGTTATGTGGCGATTTTAAGAAATGAGAGTCCGAGTTCTAAGGAGGAAAAGTCTCTGAGAACTTGATTCTGAACCTGAAAAATGTTTCTGGTACAGAGAGTGCCTTTTCTCCAGTTTTCCCCTTTCCCCCAAATCCTTCCCCTCTCCTTCCCCCCAATCAATCATTCAGTGGTATTTATTGTGCTTTGCAGAGCACCGTTCTAAAGCACTTGGGAGTGTACAGTACAACAGAATGTTCCCTTCCCTCAAAACCACAGTGAAGGAAATAAGGAGAACTTGATTCCCCACTATGTCTTACGGCAATATTGGCCTGAATCTCTGTTCATACTTTTGGTGGGGATAGGCGAATCAGAACAGGTCTGCAAATGAACCAAGAGCTCTATCGCAGCATCTGGGCTTACCTGCCCTTTGCTCTCTGACTCTCCCACAGCCTTTTGAGAGGATGGGTTGCTGCACCACACAAGCCTATCAGAAGCCCAGTAGCTTCCTGATTGTCAAACTATTTTCTCATCACCAGATGGGAGAGGGAGAAAGAGGAGTCATGTCCTGCATGTCAAATTCAAACCTTAAAAGCTTAGACTCTGATTTCCAGGAATGCTGAAGAGGAGAGTGGTTTGATTGGCTCCTGAAGTCATAATTACTGACTGGATAAAACAAGATTTATGTTCATCCATCCCAACCAAGCATCCACCCTTGAAAGGCAGTTTGATGGCTGTTTCTTTCACTGGCCCTCTGCTAAATCTCCACAGCTCAGAGTGATACCCTCCCCCCTCTCTCCCAACGCCCCTCAACCACCCCTGTTAACCCCATTTCCTGAGGTTGTTACAATTTTTTTATTTGAACAGAAACTTTGTCGAAGAAAAACTAGGCGCAAAGTATGTGGATGGGACCAGGATGGACTTAGTTAAATTACTGGAAGAGAGCAGCCCAGCCATGCCCTTGTTTTTCATCCTGTCTCCCGGGGTAGATGCTCTTAAAGACCTGGAAATACTCGGTGAGTTCCAATAGAAATGGCAGGCTCTCTCCCGGCCTCCCTGGATGTGTGCAGTAAAGCAGCATGATGTAGCGAATAGAGTACGTTCCTGAGAGTCAGAAGGTGATAAATTCTAATCCCGGCTCTGCCACTTGTCTGCTGAGTGACTTTGGGCAAGTCACTTCACTTCTCTGTGCCTCAGTTATCTCATCTGTCAAATGAAGATTGAGCCAGAGCCCCACGTGCACCAGGAACTGTGTCCAATCCGATTTGCTTGTATCCATCCCAGTGTCTAGTACAGTGCCTGGCACATAGTAAGTGTTTAAAAAATGCCACAGTTATTATGATTATGATTAGTTAGTGTGCAGCCATAGAAGTGTGACAAAGACCTAGCTCTGAATTCAAGTTATTGTTTAAAAAAGAAATCTACGTCATAAAAAAGAAATCAACTAGGCCAAATGAGACTGATTTTCTTTCTTAGTCGAACGGTTCTGCATCTGTCTAGTTTCTTTTCCATTTGATGGAAATTGGGTGTAGAGAAAATGCAAGGATAATAGCACTACAGTCTGAGGAAATATTCAAACTGAACATTCCTCCAGTCGGCATAATGCGAGCTTCTTTTGTACTGTTTTCTACCTTTTGACTAGATGAGGGCCAGAGGGCAATTTTCTCCATGCTCATGTAATCTTGTGCCCCCTGCAACTAAATAATGGTCATTATACCAACTCTATTCAATTGTGCAAGACGCTGTCGCTTTGTACTTTGGATTGCTAGTCCCTCCAGGCAAAGCTGAGAATACCAGGTTAATATAGCTGTGACCCGACTGTGCTCAATTTAAACTATGGCCGCACAAGGTGAGAGGCTGGTGCATTTACCCACCGAACCAATCAGTTAAAAAAATGATGTGATATCTACCACATGTTGCTCCTTTTTTTGTAAGGGAAATGCTCTGCTACCCCTGCAAGAGTTTATAATGCCTGATAACAATGCCCACCATCTATCAAAATGTCAAAAAGCTTCATTATCATAAAGCCAAAGGAACAAATTTCCACTGGCTTTTCTAACACCGGCAAGGAGGTGGCTGTTGAGCGCTCACAGCCTTGCTTGTTGAAACTGGTAAGGATTTAGTTTGGGTACTTGAGGAAAAACTAGGAAGGCAGCACTAGTGATCCTACATGACTGTAAATAAGAAAGCAAAATGATCATGGTTCTCCTTTCTGTTTGTGTTCTATCCTTCCCGATCTCACCCTCTCCCATTCCCAAAGGTCAAAAACTTGGGTTCACTATCGATTCTGGAAAATTTCACAATCTATCTTTGGGACAAGGTCAAGAGAAGGTAGCTGAGATGACCCTGGAGAAAGCTTCCCAAGAAGGACAATGGGTCATTCTCCAGGTATGTGCTGAAAGTTTGTGGTAGAAATCCCAGGCATTTCCTACCTATGTCGGTCTATCTATTGATAATATCTGTGGAGCGCTTACTCTGCACAGCACTGTATAGTCTACACTGGAACTGTATTTAAAGCATGAACCTGAAGGTAACTGGAAAAATCGTTGTTTCTTTTGCTTAGTAAAACACTTCAAAGATGAAAACTAAATTGGAACCATGCTGATGGACAAATAGATCTTCTATCCCATATGGGACATGGACTGTGTGCAACATGATTAGCTTGTAGCTACCCCAGCGCTTAGTACAGTTCAGTCATATTTATTGAGTGCTTCCTGTGTGCAAAGCACTGTACTAAGCATTTAGGAGAGTACAGTAAAACATATAGACACGTTCCTGCCCACAAAAGCTTACAGTCCAGAGGAGGAAATTAATATAAATTAATATAAATTACAGAATAATTTATTAATATAAATTACAGATATGTACCTAAGTGCTGTGGGGCACGGAGGGGGAGTTGAATAAAGGGAGCAAGTCAGGGTGACACAGAAGGGACTGGGAGAAGAGGATAGGGAGGCTTAGAGAAGGCCTTATGGATGAGATGTGCTTTCAATAAGGCATTGAAGGGGGAAAAGTACTTGTCTGTCAGATAGGAGGGAGGGCGTTCCAGACCATTCATTCATTCAGTCACATTTATTGAGCACTTACTGTGTGCACAGCACTGTACTAAGCAGTTGGGAAAGTACAATGCAGCCATGAAGAGAGACAGTCCCTGCCCACAACAAGTTTACAATCTGGTGGGGAGCAGGGGTGTGTGAGGAGGAGACAGACATCAGTACAAGTAAATAGGCATCAATGTAAATAAATAAAATTACAGATTTATACATAAGTGCTGTGGGGCAGGGAGAAGAGAAGAAGAGCAAAGGCAACGAGTCAGGGTGACACAGAAGGGAGCAGGAGAAAAGGAAAAGCGGGGCTTAGTCTTGGAAGGCCTCTTGGAGGTGATGCACCTTCAATAGGACTTTGCAGGCCGGGAGAGTGCTTATCTGGCAGATTTGAAGAGGGAGGGCATTCCAGGCCAGAGGTAGGATGTGGGCCAGGAGTGGCGGTGAGACAGGGGTAATCGAGGCACAGTGAGAAGATTAGCACCAACGGAGCGAAGTCTGTGGGCTGGGTTGTAGAAGGAGGGAAGGGAGGTGAAGTAGGAGGAGGCAAGGTGAAGGGGAGCTTTAAAGCCAATAGTGAGGAGCTTTTGTTTGCTACGGAGGTGGATAGGTAACCACTGGAGATTTCTAAGGAGGGTTGGCGGTGACATGACCTGAACGTTTCTGTAGAAAGATAGTCTGGGTGGCAGAGTGAAGTATGAACCGGAGTGGAGAGAGGCAGGAGGTTGGGAGGTCAGAAAGGAGCCTGATGTAATAATCTAGGTGGAGTAGGATGAGTGATTGTACTACTGTGGTAGTGGTTAAAATGGAGAGAAAAGGGCAGATCTTAGAGATGTTGTGAAGGTGAGATTGAGAGGATTTGGTGATGGATTGGGTATGTGGGTTGAATGAGAGAGCGGAGTCAAGGATGACACCAAGGTTATGGGTTTCTGCCACTTAAAGGATGGTTGTGCCATATACAGTGATGGGAAAGTTCAGGAGAGGACAGAGTTTGGGGGGGAAGATAAGGAGTTCTGTTTTGCACATGTTTGAGATAGTGGGAAGACATCCAAGTAGAGATGTCCTGAAGGCAGGAGGAGATGCGAGCCTGGAGAGAGGGAGAGAGATCCGGGAGGAGATGTAGATTTGGGTATCATCTGCATAAAGATGGTAGTTGAAGCCATGGCAGCAAACGAATTCTTGAAGGATGGCAGGTGTGGGCAAGGGGTAGGTGGTGAGATAAACAAGATTGAGGTACATTGAGAAGGTTAGCATTAGAGGAGAGAAGTGTGCAGGCTGGGTTTGTAATAGGAGAGTAGCGAGCTAAGGTAGGACAGGTCAGTGTGATTGAGTGCTTTAAAGCCAATGGCGAGGAAGAGTTTTTGTTAGTTTAGTACAGTCCCTGGCACATAGTAAGTGCTTAACAAATACCATTTAAAAAAAAAAAAAGCCTCAACAACTCCGAGATTAGAGAGGGTACTGGAATTCTGATTCCTTCAGAAATATCTGTACTGTGCCCAGAGGGCTTATCCCTGATTGTGACTAGTTCTCTCTGCTTCACATTCCCCATCGGGTTATCTGGACTTCCCCACCACTGGGACCCAGGCTGGGCTGGGACACCTTGCTGGCCTCTCCCCACTTCAAAGCCTTTTTGAAGGTACCTCTCCTCCAAGAGGCCTTCCCTAACTAACCTTTTCCTTTTCTTCCACTTCCTTCTGCATCACCCTGACTCGCTCCCTTTATTCATTCCCCCTCCCAGCCCCACAGCACTTATGTGCATAACTATATTATATTCATTGATATTAATGTCTATGTCCCCCGCTAGACTGGTAAACTCACTGTGGGTGGGGAATATGTCTGTTATATTCTTATATGATACTCTTCCAAGCACTTAGTACAGTGCTGTGCACACAGTAAGCGCTCAATAAATACCATTGACTGACTGATTGATTAAAGGGTGATTTGCGTTTATTCTTTTTATGCTTCTTTCCTGGAAGATCTCCATGGTCATTTCTCAGGTTGCTGTAACTTTTCCACCTTCTACTCTAGCTACCGTAAGGAGTTTGTTTTGTAATGCAGCATTTTGGAAGCATACACAAGCCTGTTTTATGAAGGTGACTCACGTTACCCGGAAGAGGATTTGAGTGGAGACCTTAATAAATGGCAGTGGCTAGTCTGCTTTGTGAGCATGGTTTTGGGAATCTGCCCAATAGACGTCGAAGAGCCGTTCTTTAGGAATAGTATTAGCTCTTGAGGTCAGCCATGCAAACACTAAGAATCCTTTCTGCCTTGGAACAAAAGGCTCTTTTCAGAACCATTAGGGAACCATCATTTCCAGCACAATCTCATCAGTGGGCTGGGGGTGTGAGCTCTGGCTGTCATTTGTTAGAAGAAGAGGCTGCTCATGGTGAGATTTTGTTTCCGTGTATATAGCCAAGAAGGTACACTCGTTAAGATCAGCACTTTTTCTACTCCCATGCTCAGTTGAAATAAGTAGGTGTTTAAACCTACCGCCTCCTATTCAGTTACCAAGAGACCCATTTGGGACTGCCCATTTCTGTAGGTTTAAAATTTAGGATTAGGTGAGAAAAGCAGACAATCTGTTGTCATCAAAGCATGCATTGATTTCTTCCGGCAGTAGTGGATTGGCTGAAACAACCACATTCTTTCACTTGGCATTTGGATGACCCAACAGCACACAACTACAAGGTCTGAGTTCTGCTTTAGATGTACTTGAAATGAACATTATCTGGACAATTCAAACTGTAAGCATAGCCTGTAGGAAAGAGTAGTGAAGCAGTGTGATCTAGTGGGTAATGCATGGGTCTGGGAGTTAGAAGTGACCTTGGGCAAGTCACTTAACTTCTCTGGGGCTCAGTTACCTCATCTGCAAAATGGGGATTAAGACTGTGAGCCCCATGTGGGACAGGGAGTGTGTCCAACCTAATTTGCTTTTATCCATCCCAGCATTCAGTACAGTGTTTAGCTCATAGTAAGCACTTTAAAAAAATACCATTATTATTATTATGAACATAGTTTCAGTTGTCAGAAGGCCTGCAGTGTACCTCTGGCTCTGCCACTGGCCTGCTGTATGAAC
Source organism: Ornithorhynchus anatinus (assembly GCF_004115215.2). Taxonomy (NCBI): domain Eukaryota; kingdom Metazoa; phylum Chordata; class Mammalia; order Monotremata; family Ornithorhynchidae; genus Ornithorhynchus; species Ornithorhynchus anatinus. Next base: position 59,143,010 of record NC_041735.1, on the reverse strand, counting down.
TTGAGCAAGTCATTTCACCTCTCTGTGCCGCAGTCTCCTCATCTTTAAATTGATACCTACTCTCCCTACCTCTCAGACTGTGAGCCCACCGTGGAACAGGGACTGTGTTCAATCTGATTATTTTGTACTTAGCCTAATACTTAGCACAGTGATTTGGCATTTAGCAAGCACTTAATACCATCATCTTCATCAGAGATGCTTAATAAGTACCACAGTTATGGTTGTTGTTATTTTTATTATTGGGTTTTTTATTTTTCTCGTTTGAAAACCCAAATGGGGGTTGGATAGCAGAGGGTCCCTTCCCTCAAACATTGAGTGATTAATTAGGCACAAGTTTTCAGGATCATCAGTAAAGGTCTCTAGAGGAAGATGACAGAGATTCAGAGAGGATCAACAGTGTGGAACAGGTTCATTTTCTGTTTCTCTGTTAATTGAAATAATGATGCAATAACACTACAGGATGGAGTAGCTAAATTGGAAGCCCCTCATCACCTATGAAAACACAGGTGTCCTACACGTTTAAACCTTTCAATTCCCACCTTTCAGCCAACAGCGCAGTTCTACCCAAGGAAATGGTGTGCTCTCCCTTTTCAGAATGTGCATCTGGTAGCCAAGTGGTTGGGGACCCTGGAGATACTCCTTGAGCAGTTCAGCGTGGAGAGCCACTGTGATTATCGGGTTTTTCTTAGTGCTGCACCAGTGCCAGATGATCACCAAATCCCTCAGGGACTCCTGGAAAACTCGATTAAAATCACTAATGAAGCCCCTACTGGAATGCTGGCCAATTTGCATGCTGCCCTTTACAATTTTGACCAGGTAAGAACAAAATGGAAACCGTGTGGGAACCGAGTTGAGCTCGCTACCATAGCCCCAAATAACTGTCCCTTTAACCTAATCTCTTGCTGACAGATCAGATGTAATCTCTGACCTTTGGCAGGCAGGGGTTGGAGAACCAATCTGGCTGCACCATTCCCATCCAGATGGAAAAGAGTTCAAGGGTTCTTGGGAGTAATACCCAACTCTGAAAGTTGGAAATCTCTATGAACAGTTTGCTAAAACTGAAGGATCAGGTGTCTTATGTGAGATGTTTCTCATTACATTACAGGAGTCTGTAAAGTAAGGCAGACTGGTCCGGCAGGAATCATATCAATAGAAGTCGCATTTGTTGAGTTCCCACTAGGTTCAGTGCAGTGTACTAAGCATTTGGGGATCCTAACACCTCAGAAGAGCGATGCTGGGCCACATGGAAATGATGCTATCTCCAAATGGGTATAATTTGCCTGCATGAAAATTTTCTTTATCCAAAATTGGATCCTGATTCTTATTTATCATTGAATGAATGATGAACTGTTCCCTACCCTATTAAAGAATGCCTGCACATCTTCAACTTCTACCTGGAAAAATGAAAAGGGAAGCTTTTTTTGTCCAAATCCATCTCTTATTTAATAATGGCACCTTCTACTAGATTGCAATAAAAGAAGGTATTTTAATCCTAAGGGGCAAAGAGTCTATAACTCCCAAAGTAATTAATTGAAATGACCCCTTTCCAGTTGCTTTGAAACATGACACTGTTTATTAAGAGCCTCTGTTTACAATTAGCCTTAAAAAAGTTTTTAAAAAAAAACAGGCATTTTTATAGGATCATTATCAAGTAATGGAAACCAATTAGAGAAACCAAGCAGTAAGAGGCATCAAGACACACTCCTGGATATTGGTCTGCAATTATCCTGGGAAGTTCAAACCTCCAACATGTTTATTGAGTCTGGCATTTATTTCAAATTCAAAATGACCCCTGGCTTCAATGCAGTGGGCATCTAATTCTTCAAGGCCCTTCTTAGAGAAGCAGCATGGGGTAGTGGATAAAGTACGGGCCCGGGTGTCTTGGGACTTGGGTTCTAATCCCGGTTCTACCACTTGTCTGCTGTGTGGCCTTGGGCAGGTCACTTTATTTCTCTGTGCCTCCATTGCCTCATTTGTAAAATGGGGATTGAGACTGTTAGCCCCACATGGAACAGGACCTGTGTCCAACCCAATCTGCTTGTATCCATTCCAGCACCTATTACAGTGCCTGGCACATAGTAAGTGCTAAACAAATACCATAATTATTATTATTCCTAACTCTCCCAATCTTGGGATGCCCTATTTTTCAGATAGTGATGTTGAGCTTAGCCTCCTGTCTGGGAAGTTCCGTGTTGGTCAGAGTTTCCATCACCACCATCACTACTGTCTTTTGGGCTGGGCAAAGCAGCCCCAGGACCAGTTCAGTTCCTCATAATCAAGGGTATTTATTGAGTAACTTCTAAGGGCAGCATCCTGTCTAAGCTCCTTCTACTCCTGCACTTTCCTTAGCCCCCCATGGTCTTCCATCACTCATATTCATATCCTTACACTCTGCCATTTCCCCATCTGTAATTTCTCTTAATGTCTGTCTCCCAATCTAGTGTGTAAGCTCCTTGTGGGCAGAACTCCCGTCTACCAACTCTATTGTACTGTACTCTCTCAACTGCTTAGCAAAGTGCTCTGCCATTAATCAATCAATGGTGTTTATTAAGTGTTTATTGTGTGCAGAGCACTGTACTAAGCACTTTCGGTACACAGTAAACAATAAATACCAGTGATTGATTTCTCCATAGTTCCACATCCCCTGTTTCTAGTAGGCATGCTAGAGCAGATAAGGAACCAGCCAGGTAAGGAAGTGAGTTTTGTGGGAGACCCTCATTCTCTAAATTGAGTTAATCATAGATTTAATTGTTAATGAAAATACTCAAGGCATTTGATGCATTCTGCCAAAATAATAAATGCACATACTCACGGGCCAACACTTCCTACCTCCTGAGGATTAGGATGCTCTTATGCAAATCAAAGTTGCAGTCATTCGTTGTGGTAGCAGGTGAAGCAGTCATTTCCTGTGGGAAGGTATGAACACACACCTTTTTAGACCTTAAATGATCATAAAAATAATGATAAATTGTGGTATTTGTTAAGCACTTACTATGTGCCAGGCACTGTACTAAGCCCTGGGATGAATATAAACAAATTAGGTTGGACACAGTCCCTGTCCCATGTGGGGCTCACAGTCTTTATTTCCCATTTTACAGATGAGGTAACTGAAGCCCAGAGAAGTGAAGTGACTTGCCCAAGGTCACACAGCAGATAAGTAATGGAGCAGGGATTAGAACCCATGATCTTAAAACAACTCTATTCTTTTCAAGTGGTTGCCAAAAAGAACTAATATTTCAATTCCTGTCCCCCAAATGGCCAAGATTTCAAAAATGAGGATCTAGGTTTTGTTGGCATAATATGTAAGAAGGTTGCAAGCTTGTAGTTTCCTAGATTAAGTGATTGCTTTGCCTACTAGCCCACAAATGACTGCGAGCAAATATGAATGTAAAAATAGATGCTTTGTATGTATGTGTTCATTTTCTAAGTGAAGCAACAATTCCATGTCTGCAGTATTTGTGAAAATGGAGTTGGTGTAGAGGAGAGGGTTCAAACCAGGCCAAGGTTAGACTTTTGTTTTCCTGCTGCTGGTGCTTGTCTTAACCAACATAATTAAAAATAGGGTTAATCCTGCAGTTTTCTCTTTTAGGACATAATCATTCAAAAAATAGTATTTGATGAGCACTTATTCTGGGCTGTACTAAGCACTTGGTCAAAATAAAGCCATGATCAAATCAAAACAGTTATTTTCTAAAGGATCACAGGGTTTATTTTATTCTAGTACTTTCTTCCTGTAGAATCTCTGTAAATTTAGAACAAAATAGTTCTTCCCAGTTAAGTTGAGGGGGGTGCTTTGATTTCCATATTCTAATGTGGCCAGTTATCTCTTCCTTGGCAAAAGGATGAACGATATGGAAACTCTATTTGCTTACTCTTATGCTAAATATCCACCCACACTCCCCATTCGGAGGGAAAATCCCTTGCGTCATAATACTGAATGTTTTAAATGCTGCCAAATCATTTTAATGCTCTTTGCAGAGTCAGACTAAATCTATGGCCACTTTAGTGCTATCCTTTGGGTGGCCCCAATCTACACAAACCCTCAAAAGGCAGGTTAATTTTGGGCTTCACTAACAGAATGAGGATGGAGAGCTCTGGACAGAACCACTTAGAACTGGTTTTTGTTTTGGCTCAATTTCTCCACTCACCAAAGATGTATTTCCTGACCATTTGTCCTTGTGCTTCCTTCAAAGTTATAGTCATGTGAGTTTTTGTGAGATACTGCCAGATTTATACAAGGGATTTGAGAGTGCTTTGTCTCCTGGGATTCAGATGGGCAGGGCCATAGCCCCATCTGTCAAGAACGAGAGAAACACCTGCTCAACTTCCTCTGGAAGTCTGTTTTTGCAAACCTACAGGTCCCAGTTGCCCCATCCCAGTTGCTGCACTTCCTGCCTCAACTTCAATATCTCTGGTGACTATGGTATTTATAGAGCACCTACTGAGTACATTACACTGTACTAAACACTTGGGAAAGTGTCTCAGAAGTAACAGACACATTCCCTGCTTATAAGGAGCTTAAAATATTTGTCTTTGAAACAGAAATAATTCTTTGAAAGTTACTTTTCAGTTCCTTAGAAGGAAAATGGCATTATGCTCTGTTAATTAGGGTGATAATGAGAAGTGATTTTGCCATGCCCGATTTTATAAGGGCAGCTGAAAAGGAGCTTAAAAATTACTTGCTGAGATTGGCTTTGGGTGAATAAATATGTAGAGCTTGTCGGTCAGCAGAGATCTTACTGAACAGTGCTGGTTGTGTGTTTGCTGGTGCTGCTTACGTGTTCACTGGTTACACTTGACACAAAGGACACATTCTTCTTCCTTCTTTCTATTCCTTCACCATCCTCTCACCCTGCCCGTTATGGTTGAGCTGATCTTCAAGGGTCTGTCCTCCGCTGCCCCTTCTTTTTCTCACCTGGTGGTGCAACCCCTAGCATCCTGCCTGAATCAGAGATGGCAGAGGGGATTTGAGAGAGTCCCCGCCCATCCTAATGGAATCTCTTTGACTTGTTAGGCTGTGCCAGGGTGAGACAGGGTGTGCTACGGCTCTGGATCCCGAGGAGACTGGGCATTATTCATTCATTCAATCATATTTATTGAGCACTTACTGTATGCAGAGCATTGTATTAAGCACATGGAAGAGTACAATATAACAATAAGACATTCCATGCCCACAATGGACTTACATCTAAAGGGAGAGATGGCCGTTAATATAAATAAATTACAGATATGTGAATGAGTGCTGTGCGGTAGGGAGCAAGTCAGGGTGACACAGAAGGGAGAGGAAGAAGAAGAACAGAGGGTTTAGGGAAGGTCTCTTGGAACCAGCAGGGCCATCCCTGGCAGGACATCAGTGTAGGGAGGGGTACAGTATGTTAGTCACCTGGCTGAGCAGGGCCCTCCAGGCCCCCAGCAACTCCCAATCTCACAGCTCCCTTGGCCTATCATCTGCGATGACATACATTAGGGGAGCTGCTTGTCCTACTGCAAAAAATACACGCCTGGGAGTCAGCAGATCTGGATTTTAATCCAGCTCTCTCCACCAAGAGACCTTCCCTGACTAAGCCCTCCTTTCCTCTTCTCCCACTCCCTTCTATATTACCCTGTATCACTCCCTTTATTAATTCTCCCCTCCCAGCCCCACAGCACTATACATAGTACACTGTATATAGGACATATCTGTAATTTATTTTTTACTAATGTCTGTCTCCCCCTCCAGACTATAAACTCATTGTGGGCAGGGAATGTGTCAGTTTATTGTTATACTGGACTCTCCCAAGCGCTAAATAAATACGATTGACTGACTAATTCCAGTTTGGCCGGTTGCCTGCTGTGTGACCTTGGGCTAGTGACTCAACTTCTCCAGGCCTCAGTTTCCCCAATTGTAAAATAGGGATCCTAGACTGTGAGCCCTGGTGGAACAGGGATTGAGTCCAATCTGATTATCCTGTATCTTCCCCAGCGTTGGCACATTTAAGCATTTAACAAATGCCACAGTGATGATGATGAGGATGGTGATTATCATGATTGTTATTTCTGACAGAGTTCACTGCTAGATGAACAAAACCACAGCCTCAGGTAAACTGACGTGTGCCTTTTCTTTTCCTCTCTTGTCAGGATACACTTGAATTGTGTTCCAAGGAGCAGGAGTTTAAAAGCATCCTTTTTTCTTTGTGCTACTTTCATGCCTGCGTTGCTGGGAGGTTGAAGTTTGGACCCCAAGGTTGGAATCGCAGCTACCCATTCAACATCGGAGACCTCAACATTTGTAGAAGTGTCCTCTATAACTACTTGGAGGCAAACCCTAAAGTAAGAGTTATTTGGTCCAATAACCCCTTGCTGGGAATGGTCTGAATCTGTCAGTCTCTGGAAACTCACAAAACATCAGTTGTCTCTGAAGCTATTATTAGTCAAAGGGCCAGCAATGTTTGCGTTGATCGTGAACGTGAACCAGATAAGGGGACTTTCAGCAGAAGATGTTTTAACTTCATAATATAGGTCAAACCAGTTTCACGTTAGGAATTTAGCACAAACAAAAAAATGTCCTTCATTATGTTAACAAAAACAGTGGTTTACATGTGCATATATGCCAAATTCATTAGGCAGGTAATGAAGCATTTGCACAAATGTAATTACATACAGCAATTCTGACAGTTCATAACACTGCATTAATAATCACTACAATTAGTTCTGATGATGGAAGCAATTTACAGCACGTCACGTATAAATAATGGTGCATTTCCTGCATGTGTCATTATTATGTATTAAGGATGCCACCTTGTTGTGACTTTCTCAGCAATATTCCCCTTGAATTGAAATTAAGGGTAGAAAACTGATTTTATTATAGAGCTGCAATGTGTTTTTATTGAGATTCAGCAATAGGCTATCTGTAGAAGTTCTTGTGAACCCCAACATTTGAGTAAAAGAAGAGATCAAAGTTTGTCTTTAGGCTGTAAGCTCATTATGGATAGTGAATGTGTTTGTTAATTCTCTTGTTTTTCCCTCTCCCAAGTGCTTAATACAGTGCTCTGCACATAATAAATGCTCAATAAATACCAACGATGAATTAAAGTGTTCTTAAATCTACCTTGTATATATTCTGGATTTTCATTTTAGGAAGGAAATTTGTATATCTGCACACAGGCACGTTCAAACATTTGGGCACGTGATAAGCGCTTACGATCGCCTCCCAGCACGTTACCTTAACTACTACAGGGCTCCTTAAACTTCAAAGGGCTCCTGCATTCATCTGGAAAATATGCCCTGGGAGATTTCAGCACGTGGCCTTTGACCTCTCAATGGAACATTTAATCCCCAATCTGTGTGCTTTTCATTTTTTCATTCGATTTGAATTAGTTGGAAATTGGACCTGATATGGTGTTTGAGTAGCGATTTTTAAATAACTGCGATTTATTTCCGTGATTTCAAAAGTGATTCCTATCTACAAAATGACTGGAAAAGTCTGTCTTTCCCAAGCGCTACTTTTTCTTACAAATAAATAAACCCCTCCGATTTTGGCAGGTCTTGTTCAGTGAATTATTCAGTAAGATTGATAATTACCCAACCGTACTGGGCAAGCAGGAAGGTTTCTTTTTCGGGGTTTCCGTTCTCATACTCACTGAAAGGTGTTTTGTCCCACTAAGGCTTCATTCATTCAGTCATTCGTTCAATCTGTTGAGTGCTGTGTGCAAAGCATTGTACTAAGCACTTGGGAGAGTACAATTTTAATTGTAAAAAACCAAATCCAGTCATATGCTCATTTCACCTGCTGGGAAGCTCTCCTCTGATGGGTTCCTAGCTGGCTCTAGGCCCCACTAAACCCCATTTCACATCTCTCAGACCAGTTGTTTAACCATTCCTCTTGAAGCCATGGGCATCAAAGAGAGTTTCCTAGGCAAGTTACCTGAATTGGAAAACAGAAACCCCTACATCACCCAAGTCACGCCAAACTCATTTGCTCAGGATGCTTTTTCCTTTTAAGTTTTCATATACTGTACTTAACTTGAGAACCAATCCTTTGCTGAATAGAATCTTGAAATAAATGCAAACTAGAGGAGGAAAGGTGTAACAGATGTTGCTTTCTGGCAACGAGAAAGAGAAATTAAAATGAGACCACCTTTATTGTCCATCCAGCTAGAAAACGGGATCTCTCTAGCCATATACAGTGTTGTTCGTTGAACGGAACCGTGGACTGCCTTCGGGCATTTTGTTTCTTTTCTCTTGTAGATCAAACGCGGTGTTAAAGAAAGATACATCCGAGGTGCACTTATTCAAATTCAAATAAACTTGCAGCAAGTACACTGGAATAGCTGAAGCTATTTTACTTGTTCTATTCTGTCACATCATGCACCAAACGAAGGCTATAATTAAGTTTTTACTTGAGCTGTTGGGAGGCATATTCTGCCCTGAGAGGGTGAAAAGGTTCCTGTCTGGAAAGGCTTCATCACAAACTGGCATGTTTTGCAAACCCAGAGGAAGCAAAAGGGTAGCAAAGAGAGGCGTCAAACCCTGCTAAGCCAAATAAAGGGGAGATATGGTGATTCTTGAATAAAACATGCTCCTGTCATTAACTCCAGCCTACAGAAATGGCTTTCTGGCCAGACACACAGTGAACATTACACTCAAGTGATTCTGAGGGCAAGGGTTAAATACTAATTACCCCCTTTTTTGTGTGTATCCAAATTCTGAATACAGCCCAAATCGAAGTCAGGCCGAATTTTTCTTCATCCCTGCTTCACAGGAATAAAATAAGAAAATCTTACAAGAACAGTAATTATTGATGTTTCCTTAGAAGGATACCCTGTAGAATCATTCTGTCACTGATGGGGTGATGTTTGTAAACAGTCTGCTCAGAAGAGACACTTATGTTTACTACCTTCATTCATTCATTCAATCGTATTTACTGAGTGCTTACAGTGTACAGAGCACTCTATTCAGCGCTTAAAAAGTACAATACAGAAATAGAGAGAGACAAATTACCTGATGAGGTGCCTAAAGGTACTTGAAAACCTGTGTGAGGAATGAATTCTAGATCCCCATTCATGCAGCCAGGTGAGATTTCACTCTTTAGAGTGCACTGGGACTCTTGCATGATGGAACGTATACTTCCAACCGTGAAGAATTTGCCGTAAAAATATTGCATCATCCTGCGATCCCAAACACGAAGTTGGGAAATTTTTGCAGGATGCTCATCCCAGCGTTGTGTATCTTTGTTTGGCTAGCCATCTGAAGCCTGCTGAGGAGATTAATTGTGCATTTGTGTCATCTCCCCAAGGTTCCCTGGGAAGATTTACGTTATCTGTTTGGCGAGATTATGTATGGAGGACATATCACAGATGTTTGGGATCGCAAGCTGTGTCGGATGTACTTAGAAGAATTCATGAATCCGTCTCTGGTAAGGATTTTTCAAATTCAAAGGAAAAGTGTTAAGCCGAACTGTTCCTCCTGGTAGATTTTCTAAAACGATGTAACAAAGCTCATTCGTTTTCCATGATCCAGGCTCAGACCTTTCCACCTACCAGACCATTTAAGTGCTCAAGATTTACTCAGGTGTCATTAAGTGCACAAATCATTGACTTTTTATAATTAGCATGTTCTAAAGAAGAATCCTGTAATTCCCTTGTTTCCGTGTTTCTGAACTGCCTTCTTTGCAGGAGTTTTAGTTGTAGGAGCAGTGATATTGGCTGAACACCTTCTGGGCACAGTGCCCAGAACTAAGCACCTGGGATTGTACAACAGAAGCATGAAATATGGTCCCTGACCACAAGGAGCTTACACTCTAGTAGGAGAGGGAGAGACAAAAATATTTACAACTAGAAGAATTAGAATGAATAAATGATATAATTTAATGAGAATATGGAATCACATACAGCAGATTACTTTCTCAAAGGGCTGCCCTCTGTCATTAGCAATCCAGATATGCAACTTGATGGTTAATTTGACACGCTACCTTCTGTAGTTTTGGGGGTCCCATGTTCACCTCACTAACTTTTGGAGGATTGGAGAACTGCACTTTAGTTTTAAAAAACTCTGTAAACAGAGAAGATAGATTTTGGTCACTGAGAGAAGATGCTTCTCTCCCTTGTGACTGACTGGTTTAAGTCTGCTTTCAGTTTATTTCCTCAGAGCTTTAGAAGTAGGATTTCACATGTCAGAAAGACACTCTCAATTTAACACAATTGGAAGTCACTACACGGGAAAGGAGGCCCGAGAGTAAGTTACCATGGAGATGGGAAGGATAAACAGTGTTGTACTCATGACCTTTGCAGAGGCTGATGTCTCCAAATGATAGTTGAGGTCAGGGAGCAGTGTGGGAAGCTCATGCTGATGTTTCTTACTCTGTGTCTGGCCTGTGGGTAAGTAAAGAATTACTGGTGCCAGCCTAGACAGTCCATTAACCTTCACAAGTCTGAACTTTCATTCAAATAATTGTAAAATAAATATAGACGATGAAACCTGAGGGCATCAGTGGAATTTCTGTGCCCTTTAGGAGTGAATACACCCGGTCCCATATAGAGATCCAGTGCGCGTTTTCAATACTGAAACATTGCCTTGTCAATCTATTATTTTCACTGGACACCACTTTGGTCTTAACAAAGGGAATAAAATTTTGATTGATTTGCGGACATTTCCTTACCTGAAGATGTTCATTTTTCGAAAAGGCCAATGTGCCATTGTCTATTTTCAGTTAATCGGTCAATCTAAGATATTTACTGAGTGCTTACCATGTGCAGAGAAGGGTACTAAGCACTTGGGAATGTACAATAGTGCCTGAGAGTGCTTAACAAATAGCATAATTATTATTATTTTATTATTATGATCCCCACCCACAAGCAGTTTATAGTACATAGCTGTTTTTTCCCCACTTTCAGTCATATTTATTGAGCGCTTACTGTGTGCAGAGCACTATACTAAGCACTTGGGAGAGTACAATATAACAATAAACTGATGCATTCCCTGTCCACAACAAGCTTCTAGCATAATCTGATCAACTAATCAATGCAGTGGTTGGGGGCTCATAACTCACATTCCCTGGTTTCAAGAAGAATGTGATCTACTGGGGGAGGCAGATAAAGATTATTTTCAAATGGTGGGAGCCGGAGGACAAGCAAGGATTTATAGCAGGTAATAGAAGATAAGATCATCTGCCACTCCTGATGGGAGATTCCATCATCAGTCAGAACATAATTCTGCAAGGTTGTCATGAAAGCAAAAGGAAATGTAGGATTTCACTGATTTGCAAACAGAAACAAATAGAGTTAGTAAACATGGTTTGTGCACTCAGGGGGTTTATAAGATGATGCAGGAGTTACACTGAAATAATTTACAGATAGGAGGAAAGAGAAACAGGGACATGTGCATGAGTTAGTAGAACAAGATTGTAAGCTCCTGAACATAGAGATCATGTCTCATAGTTCTGTTGACTCTCCAAAGTGCTTAGGACAATGCTCTGCACATAGAAGGCACTCAGTACCTTCCATTACTTAATAGAGTTTTGAAGATATATACATAAGTTCTACAAGAATTTGGGGATTTACAGTTGCTCAGGTGGCAGTTGGGGCGTATAAGCTGGGGAAAGGAAAAAGGAATTAGGGACGGTCAGTGGGAGGAGATGAGATTTCAGGAACCTTTGAATATGGGGAGAGCCAATGGTCTGACAGACTTGAAGGGGGAGGGAGTTCTAAGCAAGGGGAAGAGTGTGAGTAAGAGGGTAGTAACAGGAGAGCCAACAGCATAACATAAGCAGCGTGACCTAGTGGATAGAGCCTGGGCCCAGAAGCCAAAAGGACCTGGGTTCTAATTCTGGCTCTGCCACAGATCTGCTACATGACCTTGGGCAAGTCACATTCCTTTTCTGGGCCTCAGTTGCCTCATCTGTAAAATGGGGATTAACACTGTGAGTCCCTTGTGGGGCAGGGACTGTGTCCAACCCAATATGCTCCCCAGAGTTTACGAGAGTGCCTGGCACATAGTAAGTGCTTAACAAATACCACAGTTATTATTGAGAAGCAGTGTGACCTAACGGAAAGAACATGGGCCTGGGAGTCAAAATGACCTCGATTCTAATCCTAGCTCTGCCACATGTCTGCTGGGTGACCTTGGGCAAGTCACTTAGCTTCTCTGTGCCTTATTTACTTTATCTGTCCAAAACGGATTAAGACTGTGAGTGCCCGGTGGGGCAGGGACTATGTCCACCCTAATTTACTCGTATCTACCTCAGTGCTTAGTACAGTGCTTGGCACAAAGTAAGCACTTAACAAGTACCACCGTTGTTATTATATTAGGTTAAGAGGAATGAAGTGTGTGAGTTGGTGTGTTATGGGAGAAAGCACTAGATAAGTAAACAGGGAGAGGGCTCATTGAGTGCCTTAAAGCCTGTGGTTAGGAGTTTCTACTTAATGCAGAGAAGAATGGGTAACCATTGGAGGTTTTTGAGAAGTGGAGAGACTGTGGGGGCAGAAGGATGTTTAGAAGAATTCATTCATTCAGTCATTTTTATTGAGTACTTACTGTGTGCTGAGTACTGTGCTAAGCCCTTGGGAAAGTACAATACAACAATAAACAGACACATTCTCTGCCCACAACGAGCTTACAGTATAGAAGGGGGAGACAAACATCAATACAAATAAATAAATTGCACATATGTATATAAGTGCTGTGGGGCTGGAAGTGGGGAAGAACAAAGGGAGCAAGTCAGGGCGAGGCAGAATGGAGTGGGAGAAGAGGAAAGGTGGGGGCCTAGTCTGGGAAGTCCTCTTGAAGGAGATGGGCCTTCAGTAAGGTTTTGAAGGGCGGGGGGAGAGTGTCTGTCAGATTTGAGGAGGGAGGCTATTACAGGCCAGAGGCAGAACGAGGGCCAGGGTTTGGTGGTAAGACAGTTGAGATCAAGGCACAGTGAGAAGGTTAGCACTAGAGAAGTGAAGTGTGCAGTCTGAGTTGTAGCTGGAGAGTAGTGAGCTGAGGTAGGAGAGGGCAAGGTGGTGGAATGCTTTAAAGCCAATGGTGAGGAGTTTTTGTTTGATGCAGAGTTGGATGGACAACCACTGGAGTTTTTTGAGGAGTGGAGTGTTGTGTCCTGAATGTTTTTTGTAGAAAAAGGATCTGGGCAGCGGGTTATTTTATGGACCAGAGAGGAGAAAGACTGGAGGCAGAGAGATTGGTGAGGAGGCAGATGAAGGGGTCAAGTCAGGAAGTGCCATTTGCCATATACCTACTTTGTTGTATTAGATTCTCCCAAGCGCTTAGTAGAGTCCTCTGCACACAGCGCTCAATAAACACGATTGATGGATTGCTAGTGAGGAAGGGGAGAAACCTGAACTTTTGGTAAAAAGAGGGTTGGAAAGAACAGTGTTTAGAGAGGAAAACTAGTGATGAAAGTAGAATGAAGAACTAAATTTAATGTTTGCAGACCATAGTAATCTTTAACAGTAAATAACCCCTTTTACATTAGCTGTACTTACAGATTAGCTATAGCCATAAGTAAGCAATAAGATTACTTTTCCCCTTTCAATAAAGTAAACTTATGGTGACTGAGATGTTCCATGGTGCTTGTGTCACACTTTGAAAAGTATTATGTAGACAAAACTCTCAAGAAATAGTAAGGATAGTGTGGGCTTTAGCAAACCCAGGAATGTAGGAACAATATTCAAAATAATCTCTCCAGATCCTAAAGACTTTGAGAGATTTTCACCTCTATCTGCTTATTTTCTCATAGATAAGTCCATTATCATCAATGGTATTTGAGTGCTGGCTATGAGCTTGCAGTGCACTAATTGCTTGGGTGAGTGAAATAGAGCTGGAAGATATACAGACACAAATTATTTAATTCCTGGGAGGATAAAGACCAAAGATTGTCAGTCATATTTATTTAGTGCTTTAACTGTTGGAGTTCCTCAAGGGTCAGTTCTTGGCCCTCTTCTGTTCTCCATTTACACTCACTCCCTCGGTGAACTCATTTGCTCTCACGGCTTTGACTACCATCTCTACGCAGATGACACGCAGATCTACATCTCCGCCCCTGTCCTCTCCCCCTCCCTTCAGGCTCGCATCTCCTCCTGCCTCCGGGACGTCTCCACCTGGATGTCGGCCCGCCACCTAGAACTCAACATGAGCAAGACTGAGCTCCTCAACTTCCCTCCCAAGCCTGGTCCTCTCCCAGACATCTCTATCACTGTGGATGGCACGACCATCCTTCCCGTCTCTCGGGCCCGCGATCTAGGTGTCATCTTTGACTCGTCTCTCTCGTTCACCCCACGCATCCTATCTGTTACTGAGACCTGCCGGTTTCTCCTTTACAATATCGCCAAGATCCGCCCTTTCCTCTCCACCCAAATGGCTACCTTACTGCTATGGGCTCTCGTTATATCCCGGCTAGATTACTGTGTCAGCCTTCTCTCTGATCTCCCTTCCTCCTCTCTCGCCCCGCTCCAGTCTATTCTTCACTCCGCTGCCCGGCTCATCTTCCTGCAGAAACGATCTGGGCATGTCACTCCCCTTCTTAAACACCTCCAGTGGTTGCCTATCGACCTCCGCTCCAAACAAAAACTCCTCACTCTAGGCTTCAAGGCTCTCCATCACCTTGCCCCTTCCTACCTCTCTTCCCTTCTCTCTTTCTACCGCCCACCCCACACGCTCCTCTCCTCCGCCGCCCACCTCCTCACCGTCCCTCGGTCTCGCCTATCCCGCCGTCGACCCCTGGGCCGCATCCTCCCGCGGTCCCGGAACGCCCTCCCTCCTCACCACCGCCAAACTGATTCTCTTCCCCTCTTCAAAACCCTACTTAAAACTCACCTCCTCCAAGAGGCCTTCCCAGACTGAGCTCCCCTTCTCCCTCTACTCCCTCTACCGCCCCCCTTCACCTCTCCGCAGCTTAACCCTCTTTTCCCCCCATCTCCCTCTGCTCCTCCCACTCTCCCTTCCCATCCCCTCAGCACTGTACTCATCTGCTCAACTTTATATATTTTCATTACCCTATTTATTTTGTTAATGAAATGTACATCGCCTTGATTCTATTTAGTTGCCATTGTTTTTATGAGATGTTCTTCCCCTTGACTCTATTTATCGCCATCGTTCTTGTCTGTGTCTCCCCCGATTAGACTGTAAGCCCGTCAAACGGCAGGGACTGTCTCTATCTGTTGCCGACTTGTTCATTCCAAGCGCTTAGTACAGTGCTCTGCACATAGTAAGCGCTCAATAAATACTATTGAATGAATGAATAGTGCTTACTGTGTGCAAAGCACTGTAGTAAGTGCTTGGGAGAGTACAGTATAGCAATAAACAGACACATTTTCTACCCACAATGAGCTTATAGTCTAGAGGGGTAGAGTCAGGAAAGATGGAAAATGATGGATACATTAACTATATAGCTATGTTCAGAAATGTGAAGGTTGGTTGGATGTTTGGTGGTTTTTTTTAATTTTACTGAGCGCTTACTATGTGCAGAGCACTGCACTAAGCGTTTGGAATGTACAAATCGGTAACAGAGACAGTCCCTGCCCTTTGACGGGCTTACAGTCTAGTCGGGGGATGTTCATCAGTGCCAAGGTGGATGTTGGGAAGATGTGACCTGCAGTGGTGAAATTCTATCAGAGAATGTTTCCTGGATGAGGTAGGATTTCAGGAGGACTTTGAAGCAGGGTGAATTACGGTTGTGGTGGATTTGAAAGGAGAGAAAGATCCAAGCAAGGGGTAAGGCCATGGAGTAAAAGATCAGATGCCAGAGAAGTGTGAGTGAGGGACAGGGAGAAGATGAGCTGGGGAGATGTGGAAACTGGGAGTTGGTAAAGAGATTAGAGGTGTAAAGAGGAGCGAGCTAGTGGAGAGCTTTGAAGCCAGCAGTGAAGAGCTTCTATTTGATGATGTGGGAGGTGGGTAGCCAATGGAGGTTTTTGAGGAATAGAGAGACAAGGCCCTGAGCAGTGTTTCAGAATGATGAGACTTCAGTATGGTCTGGAGGCAGGGGGAGCAGCAAGGAGTTCATTAAACTTTGGTTGCTGTCACTGGGGCCAAAGTGGATCCACAGGCCCGCAGGCTGTTTATACAAGACTAACCAGCTCTGTGAGTTGCCAGGAAGCTTTTGAAGCCAATGTGCTTTCTTAGAAGGGGCTTCCGTGAGAAAGGAGTGTTTGTTGTGAAGAGCAGCTTGGAGTCGGCCCTGCCCGGCAAGAAGCAGCTTTTAATGAAGGCACTCAAGTCTGAAGTGAGGTTCTTTGTGTCTGGGGATATCGTTTTCAAAGAGCTCCTCGAACAAGTCAAAGTTCTTATGGCTTTAAGGGGTCTGGGGAAGAGGCGGTGGGTGAAGTGGAGGGGAAGAGAGGCAAGGAGAGCACTTCTGGCATTGTGATCACCAAACGCGGCTTTCATTTTTGCTATTTAACTTTTGGTCGTTCCCATCTTCGAGGGGTTCCAGTAGACACAGTGCACAAACTGTGGGAAAGAATGGGCAGAGAGGCCAGTTCCAAGGTCTCCTGTGGAACTCTCAGAACGATCATGCTATAATCCAACCAAATATTTGGTCCAAATGACTTTGTCGCCCCACCACCACTACTTCATTTTAAGCAAATATCATTTCAAGGACTTTCCCTTTACAATGGTATTAAATACATTATCTCCATCCGGCAGACTGTGCACCCCATGTGGAACAGGGACTGTGTCTCACGTGATTATCTTGTATCTACTCCATTGCTTAGGAAAGTGTATGGCACATAGTAAGCACCTCACAAATACAATTATTACAATAGAAGCAATAAACATGACCTCTGCCTTCAAGAAGCTTACAGACCAGCTGGGAAGAAACAAATATATTATAGGTAGGATGAAGAAGGGAAAGGCACAGACACATGAGTTAGTACTTAAGTAATAAGGTATATAGAATATGTACATCAGTGCTGTGGGAAGCTGTCCCTTAAGTGCTTAGTTGTGTTGAAGTAGTACCTGAGTCATCATGAAGCGTACTTGGACCGGAGATCAACCCCTTCAGGCAGGGGACATTTGGAAGATTCGGGCGTAGGAATCGGGTCCAGGATTCCAAACCCTGGCTGGATTTTTAGGGAAACATAGCTAATACTTAGGCCACTCTAGTGACACTGAAAACTGGAGCCATAAAGGAGAGAGGAAAAGCCAGAGAGAAGGGAAATGCCAAAGGATGACAAAGGAAAAAGAAAAGAAAGGAAGCACAGGAAAATAAAAAAGGAACTATTTTAACACAATGAATTTTTCAGATAGCTAAATTTCCTTCAGGTATGTTCTGTGTTTCTTTTATGAACCCACCTATCTCCTTTAATTGTTAATGCCAGAGGGTTTTTAATGGCATTTTAATGGTTTTTAATGGTATTTAAGCACTTATGTGTCAAGCACTGTTCTATGAGCTGGGATAAATACAAATTAATCAGGTTATATTACAGTCCCTGTCCCACAGGGGGCTTGCAGTCCAAATTGGAAAGGGGAGGATTTAATCACCATTTTACAGATGAGGTAACTGAGGCACAGAGAAGTTGTGTCTTGCCCATGGTCACAAAACAGACAAGTCCAGAGCCGGGATTAGAACCCAGGTAAGTCCTCTGACTCCCAAGGCCATGCTCTTCTCTGTAGGCCATGCTGTTTCTTACTACACCATGCTTTGAGGCTCAGTGTTCAATCTCAAATCTCATCTGTGGTAATCTTTAGTTATGAAATGCAGATGCAGCAGGCCTGAGAGATACTCCATTAATACAGTGTGTAGCATCCAGTGGCGCTCAGCAATTACCATTATTAATTGAAAAATAACCCAAAGACTCGGGGCCCAGTGACAACAGGGCTGGCAGTTGCTAATATTTTGGCATAACCACAATGTGGGCAGGGAACGTATCTGTCAACTCTGTTGCATTGTACTCTTCCAAGTACTTAATTTAGTGCACCATAGACAGGAAACACTCAATAAAGCACCACTGATGAAGCAGCATGGTCTAGTGAATAGAGCATGGGCCTGGGAGTCAGGAGATCATAGGTTCTAATCCCGGTCCCGCCATTTGTCTGCTGTGTGGCCTTGGGCAATTCACTTCACTTCTCTGTGCCTCAGTCACCTCATCTGTAACATGGGAGTTAAGACTTCGAACTCCCTGTGGGAAAGGGACTGTGTTCGATGTGACTATCTCGTATCTACCGCATTGCTTAGTAAAGTGCTTGGCACATCGTAGGTGCCTCACAAATACAATTATTACAGTAGAATCGGGAGACACGATCCCTGCCCTCAAGGAGTTTACAGTCCAGCTGGGAAGAAACAAATATAGGTAGGATGCTTGACCCTTAGTAAGTGATTAACAAATATTATTATTATTATTATAACCCATTTTCTTGTGTGTTTACAGTGTGATGGGGAGTTTCTCTTGGCCCCAGGTTTTGCAGCCCCAGGCAACTTGGATTATCTGGGCTACCACCAGTACGTGGAGGAGAACCTTCCTCCAGAAAGCCCGGTGTTGTACGGGCTCCATCCAAATGCAGAAATAGGATTCCTGACTGAGACGGCAAACAACCTTTTCCGGAACCTGATGGAGATCCAGCCCAGGCATTGCTCAGTCCAGCAGGAGCTGGTACAGTTTAAAGAGGAAAAGGTTGGTGGTGTGCCTGATGTGAGCAGGAAATGTGTCTACCGACACTGTTTTATTGCTATATTGTGCTCTCCCAAGTGCTCAGTACAGTGCTCTGCACAGAGTAAGCACTCAATAAATACGATTGAATGAATGAATGCCCTGCACACAATAAGTGCTCAATAAATATGATGGATTGATCCCACAACCCAGTAATCAAAAGGGGGCATGTCATCAGCGTGGTTCAGTGGAAAGAGCACGGGCTTGGGAGTCAGAGGTCGTGAGTTCAAATTCCTGCTCTGCCACTTAGCTGTGTGACCATGGGCAAGTCACTTAACTTCTCTATGCCTCAGTTACCTCATCTGTAAAATGGGGATTAAGACTCTGAGCCTCACGTGGGACAACCTGCTGACCCTGTATCCACCCCAGCGCTTAGAACAGTGCTCTGCACATAGTAAGCGCTTAACAAATGCCAACATTATCACATCACTTCTTCTGAAGTGTAGTACAGGCAGGGAAGTGAAGTCAGGAGAGGTTTGTTCACCTTTCTGCACTTCTGGGACTGTGGGGATGTCAAGTTAATTGGGAAACAGTGTGGTCTAATGGAAATCAATTAATCAATTATATTTATTGAGCATTTACTCTGTGCAGAGCACTGTACTAAACACTTGGGAAAGTACAATATAACAGAATTAGCATAGAATTTCCCCCGATTAGACTGTAAGCCCGTCAATGCGCAGGGATTGTCTCTATCTGTTGCCGAATTGTACATTCCAAGCGCTTGGTACAGTGCTCTGCACATAGTAAGTGCTCAATACATACTATTGAATGAATAAATGAATGAATTAGCGGATACGTTCCCTGCCTGTAAGGGCATAAGGCCAGGATCATGAGACCTGGATTTTTGTTCCAGCACTATGCAGAAAGGCTGCGGGACCTTGGGCAGCTAACTTACCTTCCTTGGTCCTCAGTTTCTCATCTAAAAATGAAGTCCACCAATCAATCGATTAATGGCCAGTGAGTTTTCCTCTGGTATTTAGAAGGCATTAAATAGTGCTTCTCACATATCTTCCTCGTCTCAAGCACGTGTTCGCCCAAAGAGCAGCAAGCTTTCCAGACCATTGAGAGGCAGCAGAGCATCTTTGCTTGGTTCTCCAGGCGAGGTAAAAAGGATAGGAGGTCAGAGAATAGGGAGTAACAGTGAATGTGGGCGGTGAGGTGAGAGACAGAGGTTAGGCAGACTGCAGTTAAGAAGACCAAAGCAGTGGGGGATGTGTGAAGGGAAGAGGTCGGGTTAATATGCTGCACCGCCCCTGACACCCAAACACTGTCTGGTCCTTTGAGGTTCTAGTGCCCGGTGCCTTCCCAGAATCCTCCTTGTGTGAAGAAATTCGAGGTGGAAAAAACTGATTTATGCTGTTTATTCAGTACCGAGTGGTGATATCCTTGGATCCTTCCTGACAAGATAAACTCATTAACAGAGAGTACCCATACTGGGAGAGTTGGAGAGGAATAATAAGGAATTGGGATATGTAGAATGTTTGATAAGACCCTCCTCACAGGAAAAAATCATTACATGTGGGAAATGGCTAGTAACTATTTCACTGCCTGGGATTGTCTAGCAGGAGAGTTTGAAAGCAGAGGGAGGAAAAAAAAAGATTTTCTGTAAAGAACCAGGAATCCGGAAGTTCAGGTTTCAAAGTGTAAGTGTGTGTGGGTGTGCCTGCATGTGTGTGGCTTTGCTACCTCCCTATCATGAGTAATTCCATTCATGCTAGCACAGTTCAAGTGGATGAAGTGTTAGATTCTTGGTGGGCCCCCATCCTGAGCAGTGAATAGTGTTTCTATTTCCCTCCTAGGGACTGAATTTCTACCTGAGTTTACTAGACAAATGGGGTATTATAAGATTTGTTAATGACTTTTCTAATTGGTAAATATAATTGACCTTCATTAAGATGGGGAAATCTGTTCCAAATTCCTGAAATTTGTAGGTTAATGACACATGGGAAATATTATAAAGATATATTTCATAAAAATTTACTGGAACCTGGACATTTGTCATGACAAATATTACTTTAAAGATTTATGGTGGTGCTTAGTATTCTAGTAAATGCTCTTTGGTGTTTTCTGTAAAAAACTATTAAATCTTAGTGGAATGAGGCATCAGTACAGTTAGTTACTGGTCATAAATTTTTATGGAGAAAGGAAAGTTTGCTAGTTTATAATTTGTTAGTATGGGGTTTGAGGATTATTATTAATAATAATAATCATTACTATTTTATTGGTCTTTGTTAAGACTTGTGGAGTGTGAGCTAATGGGAAGAGCATAGGGATATGTCAAGCTTGAGTGGTTGGCAGGACATCAATGTAGAGATATCTTGGAGGTAAGAGGAAATATGAGATTGCAGAAGAGAGGCCAGGGCTAGTCAGGTAGATTTGGGAGTCAATTACACCAAGATGATAGAATTAAGAGCACATTGAATGTTCCTTTCATTTTCAGAAGTGTGTGAAAATTAGGTTTTAAATAGACTAGTCCATGTACTGATTTAAGGCTCTCAAACCTGCTGATCTTTCTTGCCTTGGATGGCATCTTGTGGGAATTCCAAAGCTTGATCATTTGCTATGGGAAGAAGTGTTTCTTTTCATTGGTTTAGAACCTACCACACCTGTCCTATTGGATTTGGTGAACTAAATAATGTTTGATCTGCCTGGTCGATTTCGTTTTTAGTGCAGATTCATCACCATTCATTCAGTAGTATTTATTGAGTGCTTACTGTGTGCAAAGCACTGTACTAAGTGCTTGGGAGGGTACAATAAAACAAATAAATTATTGCCCACAACGAGTTCACAGAAAATACAAAAATTTTATTTTGATATCTTCCCAGCTTAGCCGTATCCATTATCTACTCAACTGCAAAATAGATTCCAATGAGTCTTATTAATGCTTCCCATCTATTGAGCATTAACTGTGCCCTGGGTGATGTGCATATTATAGAAAAAAGCAAGGCCTGCTTCCTGTTGGCTTACAACTTTAAGAAATAGAAAAGCATAAAAAAGGTAGGGGCAGTAGGATACAGGATGGAGAAGGTCCCCCTAGTTAAGTGTGCTATATAATAGACACATTCCCTGCCCAAAGTGAGCTTGGCCATTTCAGCAGTATTCTGGTGGGACAGACAGCAGTGACCCAAAAGAGAGAGGGGACAGAGTGGGAACAAATCTCTCTAATTTGCTCATTGTGTTTGTGCTCCTCCTTTAAGGTTAAGACTGTCCTGGATCACATTTTGGAAAAACTTCCAGAGGAATTTAACCTGGCAGAGATAGCTCACAAAACCACAGATCGCAGCCCGTATGTTCTCGTCTGTTTCCAAGAATGCGAGCGGATGAACACACTAATCCAGGAGATCCGCAGGTCCCTAGAGGGACTAGATCTTGGTTTAAAGGCAAGATTCAATTTTTGTCCTAAGTTTGAGTTCACACTTGGCTTTGCATATTACAGGACTCCCAATTCTCTTGCTTTTGGTCTCCATTCCAGGGGGAGTTGACATTTTCTCCTGACATGGAAGCTCTGCAGTTTGCATTGACTTATGACACCGTCCCAGGCACATGGACCAAACTGGCTTATCCGTCTACTTCTGGCTTGACTCAGTGGTAAGTCCTGCACTGTGTGCAATACACTGTACCTTGCTTAGAGAAGCAGTGTGGCTTAGTGGAAAGAGCACGGGTTTGGGAGTCAGAGGACGTGGGTTCTAATCCCAGCTCTGCTACCTGTTTGCTGTGAGACTTTGGGCAAGACACTTCACTTCTCTGTGCCTCAGTTACCTCATCTGTAAAATGGGGATTAAGACTGTGAGCCCCACGTGGGACAAGCTGATTCCCCTGTGTCTACCCCAGCGCTTAGAACAGTGCTCTGCACATAGTAAGCGCTTAACAAATACCAGCATTATTATTCTCTGTGCCTCAGTTACCGCATCAGTAAAATGGGGAGTAGGACTGTGAGCCTCACGTGGGACAACCTCGATTACCTTGTATCTACTCCAGCGCTTAGAACAGTGCTTGGCACATAGTAAATGCCTAACAAATACCATGATTATTATTAATTATTATTATCTGCCAGGGGCTCATGATAGTATTTTCCTATTAGGGAAACAAAATTGTCCGACAGATGGGTGGGTGGATTGCATTGGGGTAAACAGCCGTAAAGGGGATTCTTTAGAAACAACTTATTTACTCATGTTTCTTTTGGTTTCAAATCTTTCTCAGTATGGGGAATTATTAATAATGATGGTAATCAGTGGTATTTCTTAAGTGCTGACTGTGCAGAACACTGTATTAAGTACTTGGGAGAGTACAACAGAATTAGGCGCATAATGAACTTACAATCTAGAAGGGGAAGACAGACATAAAAATAAATTACAGATGGGGTACTTGTAGAGTATAAGCATATGGACATAAGTGTTGGGTGAGAATCAA
This sequence comes from Ornithorhynchus anatinus, assembly GCF_004115215.2. Classification (NCBI taxonomy): domain Eukaryota; kingdom Metazoa; phylum Chordata; class Mammalia; order Monotremata; family Ornithorhynchidae; genus Ornithorhynchus; species Ornithorhynchus anatinus. Next base: position 59,119,977 of record NC_041735.1, on the reverse strand, counting down.
AGTGCTTAAGGGATATACAGTCAAGTGCATAGGTGACGCAGAGAGGAGGATGGATAGGGGAAATGAACACTTAGAGAGGCCTCTTGGAGATGTGATTTTAGGAGTCTTTTAAAGTTGGGGAAAGTAGTGAACTGTTGGATATAAAGTGGAAGGAAATTCCAGGCCTGAGGGCGGATGTGGGCAGGGTAGACAAGATAGAAGTAAAGAGAGTGGGATGGTGTTAGAGAAGTGAAGTGTGCAGATTGGGTTATGTACTTTGTGCCAAATACTGAGCTAAGTAAGATTAGACATAGTCTCTACCCTACTCAGGGCTCGCAATCCAACAGGGAGGGAGAACAGGTACTTTACTCCCATTTTATAGATGAAGAAACTGAGACAGAAAAAAGTGACTTCCCAAGGTCCAGATTAGAACTGGGATCTCCTAACTCTGTCCTGTGCTCATTCCATCAGAATGTACTTTATTGAATTCTCCCAAGTCCACAGCACTCTGCAATCAATCATATTTATTGTGTACTCCGTGCAGAGGACTGAACTAAACACTTGGGAGAGTACAATATATAGAGTTGGTAGACATCTTCCCTGACCACATTGGGCTTACATTCCAGAGAGGACTTCACAGAGTAAGTGCTCAATAAGTATCTACGATGGATTGAGTTTCTCTTTTCTCTCTACCTCTTCTTCCGGGGCTCCCTTCTTTCATATATAAGCGAGCCAGCAGGACTAGAGGGCCTGGAGCTGGAGAAATTTCTCCCTGGCTTCTCCTTAGAGCTTCCTGCTCCTACCCCTCCTCCTTCTTTATGATGAGGGTTTTGGCTTTTCGTGGCTCAGCAGCAAGTGGAGTCTTGTCTGGGATGAGGTTTCCAAGGAGCTACAAGTTTCTGCCACTTGCAAATGACTAGTTTCAAGAAAGACCTCCAAAATTCCTGGAACTACAACTTGGGTTGAGAGATTTCCCCTCTGTTGAAAAAGGATGAGCCGAGCCAACCGGCCCTAGGCTTGGAAATTAGAAAACGATCCCACTAACTTCAGGATATCACTTGGATCTCTTTTCAGGATTTCTAAAACATATTTTGTATTAGGATCCCATGAATCCCATACAATGTTGGGCTGAGTGGCTAATGTATGAGTATAGTGTTAGCCCTATAAACTTATCCCCTTTCTGTTATTTTCATTGTGGCAAACATAGGTGCAGCTCTCAGCAGCACATCTCAAAAAATTTTCAGGGTTTTGTTTTTAAACTCTGGTGGGAAACTTTGCCTCTTCTTTCAAACAATCCTGCTTTTTCTCCCCAGGGTGACTGACCTTCTCCTGCGGTGTCGCGAGCTGGACACTTGGACACAAGATCTTGTGTTTCCAGCTGTGGTGTGGCTCTCGGGTTTCTTTAACCCTCAGTCCTTCTTGACGGGTAAGGACCAAGGAAGCCCATTTAACTCAGCCATGATCCTGAAATGGGAAGACTCAACCTCAAATTACCATCCTCCTGCCACCTGGCTCTTCTGTTTCTGGGTCTCCCCTTGCTCCTTCCTGCCTTCCCATGGGAAAGGGGGAGCAAAGTGTTGGAAGGATTGTGTTGCTCTGCACATAGAAAGTGCTCGATAAATAGATTGAAAGATGGGCCCCTTTAGGCAGTCCTTAGCACCTTCGCCTCATTCTCCCTCTCAGCGGGAGAGTGTGGTCACTGCACCCCAGGGCAGGATCAACCTCAAGAGACGGAGGGAAGGTTGGGCAGACCCAGGCCCCTTGTCCATCTCAAAGCAGCCCCTACCCAGGGAGAATGCCCAGATCTACGCCTGCTAGCATCCGGTTTTTCCCTGAACCAGTGTTCCAAAAAGGCCAAGCCTCTTCTTTGCTCTTTACCATCCCGGTAAAACAGTTGTTGGTCTATGGCTCTCAACTGCATTATTTTTCGTTTGTCGCTCTTCAGTCGCTGCAGAGGCTTGGCCACCCCTGCCCCCACCGAAGCCATTCACTAAATGGCCCTAATTTGCCTCCACACCAGGACCAGCCCCTGGCCACAGGCATTGGCCAGCCCCGGACCTGGGGTGGGTGGAGGGGTTGCTGCCTATTTACAGAGACTGTCTTCATCAACTTTCTCTTTCTCCTCTTGCCAAGCCATCATGCAGAGCACAGCCCGCAAGAACAGGTGGCCTTTGGACAAAATGTGCTTGACTGTAGATGTAACCAAAAAATCCAGAGAAGATTATGGCCACCCACCCCGGGAAGGGGCCTACATTTGGGGACTCCATCTGGAAGGTAAGAAGCTTGAGGTGGGGAGATTGGAAAGCAAGTAATCTCCCTCCCCAGAGCTAACAAATGACCTTTGGGATACCACCAGGTTTCTGATCGCTCTGAGTTTCTAGAGCATCAAACCATCTGTCACTCCTATCACCCAAAATTTGCCAGTTGAGAGCATGGCCTATCATGGAAATAAGAAGACAGAAAGTGGACTCTGGGTTTACTTCAGCCAATTCCTAGGTAGAGTTGCCACCTCTCTTACTGGATCCAGGATTAGTGTTGGTATTTGTTAAGCGCTTACTATGGGCCGAGCACTGTTCTAAGCGCTGGGGTAGATACAGGGTAATCAGGTTGTCCCATGTGAGGCTCACAGTTAATCCCCATTTTACAGATGAGGTAACTGAGGCACAGAGAAGTTAGGTGACTTGCCCACAGTCACACAGCTGACAAGTGGCAGAGCAGGGATTCAAACTCATGACCTCTGACTCCCAAGCCCGTGCTCTTTCCACTGAGCCACGAGGATGTCTCACTCAGGAGCACAGCTGGCCTTAGACAACCTCCACACCTCCGAGTGCAGGAAGACAGTGGACTGTGCCAGGCTGGAGCCTTCAGAAAGAGACTGGAGACCCCAGATCTTGGAGATTCTAGTCAAGCACCCTAGTTTTGGACCCTCACCTTGCCTCAGCTTCAGCCCCGCTGATGCTGCAGTCACTACCTGCCACCTCGGGAGGCCTTCCTGTCCTCTCCACCTTACTCAGCAGCCAGTTATTTTCAGTTCCAACTTGAAAATGCAGTTTCCTTCCCTCCCTCCACCTCACAGCTTGCCACCCTTGGCGGGCTTTCTCAGCCTGCTTTCATTCACTCGCTCCTGTTTGCCAACAGAAGACACACCACTCAGCTGGGGGCAGGGCGGGTGGAATGAACAAGCTACTTACAAAATGCAGGAGGGCTTTGTTGTCTCTCTTGGCCTGATGTCACTGTTCCCAGTCTGTAACAGTAGATTGCTCCTGTGAAGAATCAGGCCAAGCGAACCAGGAGAGATTGTGAAATCAGGCTCTTAAACGGCTTCTCCGTGCTGTCTCGCTGGCCCTCCGCTCAAAAATCCTCCCCAACGGCCAGAAATAAAGGGAGAGAGGGATGGATAAACCTGGAACTTTTTTATTGCGACATACAGACACTTGGACAACGCCAGGCCTCTCACCCTCCCCAGCATTTCCACTTTGAATTTCCGTTTTAGGTGCGAGGTGGGACGTCCAGGCGGGGGTCCTAGCTGAAGCCCGGCTCATGGAGCTAAGCCACCCGATGCCAGTCATCTTTGTAAAAGCCGTGCCCGTGGACAGGCAGGAGCTCAGGCATACGTACGAGTGTCCCGTGTACAAAACCAAGTCCCGAGGCCCCACCTACGTCTGGACCTTCCGGCTGAAAAGCAGACACAAGGAGGCCAAATGGACGCTCACGGGAGCGGCGTTGCTGCTGGCAGTGTAGAACAAAGAACCACAGTGAGTGTCCCTCCGCGCTTCTTGCCTTTCGGGGGGCTCCCTCTTCGCTACCCGACTGACCGCCCTCTGCCGCAGTTCATGCTACTGCCGGCTGGTGTGTACATTCTTCTTTTCGCCTTCAGCTTAGACCCTTCCTCTGGCATTTCCCAATGCTCTGGGGTGGGAGAAAACATCCATCCAATGAAAATTTAGACAGCCAGGATGTGTGTTCAAGCTTGAAATTCACAAAGCTCCTCTGCTCTTTCTAAAACATTATGTCTCTTTCTTGATATAGAAAATAAAAGTAACTTTTATAGTTTTTCAGCATCCAGACTATAATTAAAATGTATCTCTATAATTTTGAAAAAAAACAAAAAAAACACACTGTTGGCTGAAAGCCTCCCTGTCACTAAGCAGGGTTTTATTTGCTCTTGCAGATCTTGAGAAAGTCAAAGAAATGGTTTTCTTCTACCTTCTTTTCCCATCTGTGGTTTAAAAAAATAATTAAAAAAAGACACCCCCACCCCCAACAGCTGGCTCAAACAGCAGCAGGAGACCCTCCCCTTACAGAAACTCCTCTTAATGAAAAATGCTCCAGAGGCTCAGGGTTTCAGACAGGGTCCAGCTGCTGGTAGTTGGGTGGTATTTTTCTAAAAGCAAGAAAGGCAACACACTTTCAAAATTAAGCCCCGGACTTACAAGCTTTTGGGTTAATTGCACTTCGGAATAAACGAAAATTAGATTACAAATGGTCAAGCATTTAAAGGAGTAGTACTGGAACTACAGTCAAAACAGGCAGGCCGTGGTTACTCCTCAAAGACGACGTTCCATAGAAACGTGAGTTTCTGAATGAACACCAGCTTCAGGCTGAAGTGAATAAGGACAAGACAACCTCATTATATAAACAGCTATATGCCTGAGGTGATCAAAGTTTTCAGAAGACTCAAACAGATTCTCCCTTTAACTAAGATGAGCGGTGACCGCCAACTCTAAAATCTCTCTTGACTGAAAATTAACCCCAAGCCATCTTGTGCTTTCATTTATAAGCCATTTTTTCCAAAACACAGTGACCGTGAGTGTAATATTTAAGTATCATACACACTCACATACGGTATGTAAGATTCCTCTACTAAGAAGTTTTCCTGAGAAATCTTTGCAAAACTATAAACCATTATTTAGAATGAAACAAATATTAGAATACACTGAAGTAGTATATTCTGCCTGCTGGCCCAACACCAATTGGTGTAATAATATCTGTAAAATCTTGAACTTGCAAGGTGAAACAAGTTGTAATCCTTTTGCCGCCTACTTGTCTTCTACCAGCTGCTTCTGTAGGCTGACAAGAAATAAAGAAGAGAGCAGTTGCAATAATAGGGAAAGAAAGGGTCACCACCCATGAACCAACCTCACCCCCTTCCCCTATAGCATGAAGGTTGCCCTTCAGCCTGTGTTTTTTTAAAAAAACTATGAAATCCTGTGTCCTGGCCTTAGAGACGGGGATCACCTGACACTACTTTAACTCAAATTTGAAAATGAACCAAAGGCAACAGTATCTAATGCCTCACAGATTGAAATGTATGCATGAGCTATGCTTCCATTTATCAATCAATGATTATTACTGAGCTCCTACTGTGTGCAGAGTCCTGCACTAAGTGCTGGGGAAAGTGCAACACAACTATTGTAGATATGATCTCTACCCCCGTGAACATTACAGTCTGGAGTGGGAGACAGACATTAAAATAAATTACAGATAGAAATGGCAGAGCGTAAGGCCATATACAAAACTGCTGTGGGGCTGAAGATCAAGTGCAAATGGGGGTACAGATTTGAGCACACAGATAACACAGGGAAGGGTAAGGAAGGGAAATGAGGGCTTTTCATTCATTCATTCAATCGTATTTATTGAGCACTTACTGTGTACCAAGAAGTGTACTAAGCGCTTGGGAAAGGCCTCTTGGAAGAGATGTGATTTTAGGAGGGCTTTGAAAGTGAGTAGTGGTGGTGTGTTTGTGGATGAAGGGGGAGGAAGTCAGAGGGAGACAGTGGGCAAAGAGCTGGCGGCAGGGCAGACGGAGGCACTCTCCTCTGCTCATCCCCCCCCCCCGTGGACGAGGGGATGAAGCCACGGCCTTGCCCGGGGCCGGCGCCTCAATGTGTACTTCACAGGCTCTGATGATGTCAGTTGGACCCAAACCGTGGATAGCAGCGGGAAGGTGGGAGCTACTATGTTGTAGGACTACCTGGGCCTCTGCTAAGGTGGGATAGGTAGGTGAGTTTTCAGTGTTTCTGAGACCTAGCTGCAATGACATTTTCCAGGACCACGCAATCACTAATGGGGCATAAATATGGCAGCGGGCTTTAACATGCTCTGATTGGCAGTCTTACCTCTCCAGGTATTCTTTGACATTATTATAGCCATAAAACTTGGCCAAATGGATGAGCATTCCGGTAGCACAGCGGCCGTCCCGTCTGCGACAGTAACTGCAATTGCAGATCCCACGGCACGGAGGACACTCCCAATCCTAAACGACAAACAGGTGATTAGCGCAGTGGTGCCAGAGGCTGGGGGTCGTCTCCCACCAATCACTGGCATTTACTGTGTGCAGAGCACTGTACTAAGCTCTTGGGAGAGCACAATACAGTAGAGTTGGTAGACATGATCCCTGCCCTCAGGGAGCTTAGTGTGTTGCTCATTCCACAACATTCCTGGAAAAGAGGGACACCTAACACAAATCTTGGTAAAACAGCCCCATCCTGTTTTATGTGCCAAAGTGGCCAACATTAACTCCAGAGCTCACGTTTCCTAAAGCAGAGGCCCCGTCCAACTTCCTCAACCTGCCAGGGTTTGTTCTGGTTTTTTTTTTTCTTAATGGTATTTGTTAGGCACTTACTATGTCCCAGGCACTGTACTAAGTGCTGGGGTAGTTACAAGTGACTCAGGTTGGACACAGTCCATGTCCCACATGGGCCTCACGGTCTGATTCCCTGTTTTAGTGATGAGGCAACTGAGACAGAGAGAACTTAAGTGACTTGCCCAAAGTCACACAGTAGACAAGTGGCAGAGCCAGGATTACAACCCGGGTTCTTTCCACTTCCAGGCCCATGGTCTGTCCACTGGGCCATGCTGTTGATTCCCCAAGTGGGGCACGGGCAGAGCCAAGAAGGGTACAGACCTCAGTGTGCAGAAGGGGAGAGCAATAACGATCATTTCCCCGGAACACCGTCAAGGCCCAAAAGCTGTTCAAAGAGCCAAGTTCCAGTCTCCTTTGACCCCTGGGGACCTTTCTCTCATCCCCCAGACTGTTCTCACAGCTTCAGCCCTCCCCAATTATCAATCAAGCAATGCTACTTATTGAACATTTACTGTGGGCAGAGAACATGTCTGCTAATTCTGTTGTACTGTACGCTTCCAAGCACTTAGTACAGTGCTCTGCACATAGTAAATGCTCAATAAATACCATTGATTGATTGACTGATTGAGAGTAAAATCCCCTAATAGTGCGCTAGTGAGAAGATCTGTTCTGGCTGCCCTGTGTACATTACATCTAGGCTCTAGGCAACAACACCAGCAACCTACCGGGTCCAGGAGCGCCTTCCTCACGTCTTCCCCGTAGCGATTGCGGAGACATGGCCCACAGAACTGCCCCCTCACGCCCCCACAGCCGAGGTTGCGACACACTGTCTTTGTGTCTAGGGTTTTCTGTCGACACTGATGACACGTGTTGCCCTGCAATTCAGAAAAACGAATTCTGAAAAGACTCACTTGCAGACACGGAACGTACTTCATGGTGCTGGGGAGGCCATCCTCCTTCACCCCTCTGGGTACAAACTGAGAAAGAAGTGTCCCCTAGAAGTCTCTAGGAGTTAAAAGCACTTACCAAAACTTTATCATAGATTTTATCTCTAACAGTAATTGCCACGTTTTCTAAATCCTCTTCCGTTATGTCTTCCACCGGTCGGAACGAGGCCCATCTTCGCTTTCGGTGGACCCGGACTTTCCCCTGTAAAACAATTCAATGCCTCTCATCTCTTCTTGGGCCATAACCAGCTAGGGGCTCTAGTCCAAGTTGCTGGGTTCACATGGGATTGAAATGGAATAAAGCACATTTCAAAACTGGGCCCTAGTAGTTTTTGTCACGGGCACCTATGGCCGGATGGGCTGTGTCCCCAGTTGCTTAGTTAATTTTTGCTCTCATCTCTGGTAACACCAACCTGACCAGTGTACACCCTGATGCTCGAAACGGGAATGGAGCGGCTCTTCTAGACAGGGAGCCAAGTTAGGATCAGGAAACAAGCAGGCAAAACTGAAAACCTGCCCACAGCTACTAACAACAAACAACAGCCCTTGTGCGTGCCCAGTGTGATCAGTACTACAGGTTCCACCACTGGCCTTTATTCAGCAACACACACACAGCCCCTTAGGTGAATTTCAACTTCACAGCAGTCATCTTTGAGCACCGGCAGCTATTGATTTATATTTACATATTCCCCATCATTTATATAAAGGGTATGAATAAATATATTATAGTTATCTAGCTATTGAACAGGTTTTAATGAGCAACTCTCCAGCCCCTTTCCCTCCTCCCTCTGCCCTTATTCTTCCTCTCTGTCAGGCAATTTTGGTTTTGGCACCCTCTTAGCCTGGGTGTGGGGTAAAGGGGATCTGTATGACTTCTTCCCAGCCGCAACGCAAAAGAAGAGAGAATTCCAACTGGAAAAGTACCCCACTGAATTTCTTCTTAAGAAGATTCTGCCTTCGGTACGTGTTAAACTGTTCGGCAAACTGAACCGCCGACATGGTGAAGTTTTCCAAGGCAAACTTCTCCGGCGGCCGAGCACTCCGGGCTGGGTTAGTCCGCCGCTCCAGGGGGCCTTCAGAGAATGTCCTTCTTGGGGTTCTCTTTTTCTGGAAGGCGAGAGGGGAGAACTTTCCATTAGGCACTTTCTGAGAACAAACGCAAATAGCAGAGAACTTCAGGACCTCTCTACTTACGCACGGAGTCGTGGTTGGTGTTTGCACTGGAAACAGGTCTGGTAAGGAGTTCAACTCTGCCAGTAACTGAGCAAGCTGGAATGGTAAAACACAAGGCTGTTAAACACTTGTTGATGGCAGGGAATGTGTCTGGTTATTGTCATATTGTACTCTCCCAAGCAATTAATACAGTGCTTTGCACACAGTAAGCCCTCAATAAATACGAATGAACTGAACATGTTGTACTTGACACCAGAAGGCTTCATTACTGTGGATCTGCCCACATTTCAAGAACACTCAGCAATGACAATAGTAATAATAATGATGATGATGGTATTTGTTAAGCGCTGGGGTGGTTACAAGCTAATCAGGTTAGACACAGTCCCTGTCCCACATGGGGCTCACAGTCTTAATCCTCATTTTACAGATGAGGTAACTGAGCCACAGAAGTGAAGTGATTTGCCCAAGGTCACAGAGAAGACAAAGTGGTAGAGCCAGCATTAGAACCCAGGTCCTTCTGACTCCCAGGCCTGTACTCTATCCACCAGGCCAGGCTGCTTCACAAAGTTCTAGGTTTAAGTCACACGTGAAGAGGACTCTGCAAATATGGTTCAAATCTTCCGAGTCTAAAGAGCTTTTCACTTCCAACACTTTCAGCAAAGAATAGGTCCTCACTGAGCTATTCACCCAGCTAAAATGCCCAGGCTTAAAATAATCACCTCTCCTCTTGTGTTGACAGTTCTCTTCAGTCCAAGTGCCTCAATTCTCCACCAGCGAATCGCTGAAGTCATGGACCTGAATGGGTCAACCCGCTGTTTTTCCCGAATACGTTCTTGTCCCAGGGAAGGTTGAGTTCTCTAGTGCACTTCAACAGGTCTAACACCAGATTGCTTGGCAGGTTGGTCTGGCCTGCCAATTTTCCTGTTTAGCAGGAAGAAGTGAGGAGAAAGCAAGTCTCTTTCCCAGTACAGAGCATGTGAGGGGCACACTCCACTGCCACAGCCATCACAGCCGGCGCAAGACGTCTTTACAGAAAAAACTGTTTTGGCAGATGGGTATCTCTGGAGTCGGGAATACCAGCCCTACAGGCCAGATAGTTGGAGGGGAAGGGACTCTGGGGTACATAAGGCTCTGGTGGGAAGCGTAGGGTAGAGCATAGTAGTGAATTTCCCCTTAGGTCCAGGCCTCTGCCTTCCAGGGTCTGGTCAAAACCTTCCACTCTCTTCTCCTCCTGAGGTGGCTAATTTTATCTACATGGGGCAAGCTGGCTGACAAGCCAGTGCCTAATCTTCCGGACAATCGCTCAAGGAGTTGATTTGCTTTGAATTTCAGTACAATTCTGGCCCCCCAGGAATTTCACATTCTTACACTAAAGTCGCTCTAACCATTTCAGCGTCTTTGCCAGAGTCTATTTATAACGGCACCACCCAGGGAATCTATCAGGTTTCCTCTTCCAACTAGAGAAAATTGCTTTATGCTTTGGAAGGGAAATAAGTATAGAACTAAAAGAATTTTTTTTCCAGATTAAGCGACAAGATAGACATATGGCCTAGTGGAAAAAGGAAGGGGCTGGGAGTCAGAAGGACCTGGGTTCTAATTTCAGCTCTGCCAATTGCTTGCTGTGTGACCTTGGGCAGGTCACTTCTCTATGCCTCAATGTACATCATCTGTAAAATGGGGATTAAGACAGTAAGCCCCATTTGGGATTTGTACTATGTCCTACCTCATTAGCTTGTATCTACCCCAGCATTTAGTGCAGGGAATGTGTCTATGATATTGTACTCTTCTAAGCACTTAGTACAGTGGTCTGCACACTACGGGTGTTCAATAAATATGACTGACTGACACAAAGTAAACACTGAAAAGAAACCTGCAGAATTTCTTTGGGTTGGGCTTCGAATACCCTGAGTAAGTTTCTCAAACTGACCTGGGGAGTTTGCAGGTTGCTAGCTTCCTTACCATGGCTTTGTTTTCCTTGATGTTCATGGCCCTTTTCAGCAGCGCGTTGGAGTTCTCCTGAGCCCGCTCTCTCACGTCCTCCGACTCTGACTCCGAGGTAGATCCGCCCATCCTTCTCTCGGGTCTACTGCTTTTCTTCCTCCTAAGAACCGTTGGGGTCTGATGGTTTTCTACACGTAAACTGGAAAATGATGGCTCAGGAAACTTATTTTTCACCTCTGATTTACTTGCTGACTTCTTTGACGGAAACTGAAATGCTACTCGAAGACCAAAACTGCTTCTTCTAGGGGTGACCTTCTTCTCTTCTTCCTCATCGCTTTCCAAAGATATATTGTCTTCATCACTCAAACCGGATTCCATGAGCTAAAAAATAGAGGAAGTTGGAGGGAGCGGGGGAGAAGAGAGATATATATATATAGAGAGAGAGAGAGAAACAAAGAGAGAGAAAAACAAAGAGAGAGAGAAAGAAAGAGCCCATTATATCTTCAGCAATCTACACCATGACCTAAACAGACACCACTCTAGGTCTGTCACAAGGCAGGAACCCACCACCAGAGAAAAGACATCACCTTAATTTTGGCTGATTGACCCCTAAGGAAACTATAGAGCGATTAAAACCATTGAGATATCTTGAGAGCCAACTAGATCCCAACTTTCAAAGAGCAATCCCCTGGGAAAGGATTTAAGAAATGTACAAAAGTAAATGTCCACACTATTTCAGTTCTCTGAGTTTATAAAGACCATGGGTCAATCAGCTATGCCTTCATTTTGTTGTTTCTGCCTAACACTTTTCTGGCCTTTCCAGGACAATGATGCACCGGACACTGGGTAAAGGAGAAGGAAAGGCAAATCAGGAAGTTTATTGCCCCCTCCCATCTTAATCCGTGTAACTGATACAAGTTACACCTGACCCTGTATACCGACTAAGGAAACAGAATCACATTCAAAGAATACGCAAAAATGTGTGATCAGTGATGCTTTTACATCTCTCAACATGAACATTTCCATGAGACACAGCTGGAGAGAAAAGTCAGATTAGAGTAAAATAGTTGCTGCTAACAATTACCATTAGTTCAGTGTTACTCTTTCTGTCCAGCTCGCTCTGGGTAAACCCTTCAAAATCTTCACTCTCTGAGTCAGTGTCTTCCGTGAAAATTCTCCGTAGCTCTTCAGTGAGGTACTTGGACCGGAAACAGACATCCTGGTGAATCAAACACAAAATACAAGTAAAGCAGAGAGCTCCCCTACATGAACGTTGTGGACAGCTTTTCTAATCAAAAGCACGTGTCCATCAATTCCATCACAAGTCAGCCTGTTCTGATTCATTCGAGCTAACTCCTGTGAGCACATGAAGGTGGTCAGAAAAATCTGCTTTTTGTGATAACTGATTAGTGCCATTATACCCAGAATGGAACACACCTCACTCCACATCCTCTGTAGTAAATAATAATAATAATAATAACTGTGATATTTATTAAGCACTTAAAATGTACCAGGCACAAAACGTAGCACTGGGGTAGATATGAGATAATCCGGTTGGACACAGTCCCCGCCCCACAAAGCGCTCACAGTCTAAATCTCGATTTTACATATGCCACAGCAGATAAATTGCAGAGCCGGGATTAGAACCCAAGTCCTTCTGACTCTCAGGCCTGTGCTCTATCCACTAAGCCACAATCCTTCTCTGGTCAGAACTCCCACCCCTTTCATATCCGACAGATCGCCACTCTCCCCACCTTCAAAGCCGAACTAAAATCATCTCCAAAAGGCCTTTTGTACTAAGCCCTAATTTCCCCTACTCACCCTCCTTCTTCTTTTGCCTATGCATGCAGATCTGTACCCCTGGACACTTGATATCTATCACACCCTCATCCTTACAGCATTTGTGTACACATCCTCATTCTCTTCCATTTCCCCTATCTGTAATTTATTTTAATGTCTGTCTCCTGCCTCCAGACTATAAACTCCTTGTGGGCAGGGATCATGCCTACCAACAATATTGCACTGTACTTTTCCAGGGGCTTAATAATCAATCAATGTATTTACTGAGCATTGAACAAAGTGCTTGGGAAAGAACAAAAGAGTTAGTAGACACGCTCCCTGCCCACGAGGGGGAAACAGAACTTGAAAGACCTTAGGGATATGGGAAATAGTAGAGTATAAGACTATTTACTAAAGTATTGTGGGGCTCGGGTGAATATCAAAGTGCTTAAGGAGTACATAGCCGAGTGCATAGTCAACACAGAGGGGAAGGCAGGTAGGGGAAATAAAAGGCTTAGTCTAGAAGGCTGATGGAAAGTGATGTGATTTTATGAGGGTTTTTACAGTGGGGAGATTCCGTTGGGGAGAGTGGTGGACCTGTCAGATATGAAGTGGGAAGGAGTTCTAGGCCTGAGGGAGAATGTGGGAGAACGCAGAAGTACAGTGCTCTCTCTGCACAAAGTAAACGCTCAATAAATATCACTTATTGATTGTAGAGGCCAGAAGAGGAGAAGGAGGCATGGGGGGACAATGGAGCATTTGCCCCTGATGAAGGGAAGAAGGAAAGGGGAAAGGACCCTAGCTGACTTCCTCCCACTCTCCCCATTTCCAACTTTTGGAACATTCCTTTTGCCACACCATCTCCTGCATCCTCCCAAGGTCACTTGCTACAGACAGGGAGGGATAGGAAAACCGAGCAACTTTAGGAGAAGAGCCCTCATCCTCACCCCCACCCCCACCCACTCAGTATGGCTCGGGAGTCGGATGACTTGGGTTCAAATCCCATCTCTAGTGGCCTGCGGTGGGACGCTGAGAATGTCATCTACCTTCCCCATGTCTCAGTTTCCTCACCTGTGAAATGGGGATTCAATTTCTATTCTTCCTACATAAATGGTAAGCCCCATGTGGGACAGGGACTAATGTCAGATCTGATCACCTTGTATTAACCTCAGTGCTTAGTACATATTAGCACACCCACACTTAGAGAAGCAGGGTGGCCCAGTTGAAAGAACACAGACCTGGGAGTCAGAAGACCTGGGTTCTAATCCTAGCTCCTCCACTTGTCTGCTGTGTGACCTTGGGCAAGTCACTTAACTTCTCTGTGCCTCAGTTCCCTCATCTGCAACAAGGGGATGCAATACCTGTTCTTACTACTTAGCCTGTGAGCCCCATGTGGGACCTGATTATCTTAGATCTATCCCAACGCTAGTACAGTGCATGACATATAGTAAGCGCTTAACAAATACCACAATTATTATTACTTGGCACATATTAAGTACTTAAATACTAGTGTTATTATTATTAACCAATTCTGTTATATTAATTAGCTCTCCCAAATACTTAGTACAATGCTCTACAAACAGTAAATGCTCAATAAATACCAGTGACTGATCGACTGATCGATCGATCTCTGCTGTGTGTGTATGTGTGTGGAGGAGAACGGGACTTGGGGGAAGCCCAGAGTTTGGGGCCTGAGGCCAGGGCCCTTAGTCCCTAAATAAAATCCCAGCTCCACCACGTGTCTGCTGTGCAATCTTGCACAAGTCACTTCTCTGTGCCTCAGTAATGTAAAATGGGGAATAAGACTGTGAATACCAGGTGGGACAGAGACTGTGTCCACCCTGATTAGCCTGTATCTACCCCAATGCTTAATTCAGTGCCTGGCACATAGTGATAATAGGTTAATAAATACCATAACAAAAAAGTACAGTGATGGGAGGCTCTAACTGGCATCCCTGCCCCGGGACACAACTCCGCAAGCTTCGGCCTGGAGAAGTCGTCGGCTTCGAGACGACGGAGCCACAGATGCTCTTCCCAGTGGGAGATGCTTGGAGAGGAAAGGGCCAAGGTCACCCATCTCCCTCACCTTTTTGCTCTCAGAGAACTAGAGCAGGAAGAAAGCTCCAGCTCGGCTCCCACCCCAGCTATTGCCTCAAAAGCATGATTTCCTCATAATAATAATAATTGTGCTATTTGTTAAGCGCTTACTATGTGCAAATCATTGTACTAAAAGCTGGGGTAGATACAAGATCAACAGGCCCCTCATGGGGCCCACATCCTAAGTAGGAGGGAGAACAGGCATTAAATCCACAGATGAGGCAACTGAGGCATAGAGGAAGTGAAGTGACTTGCCCAAGGTCACATGGCAGACAAGTGGCAAACCCAGGATTAGAGCCCAGATCCTCTGACGCCCAGGCCCAAGATCTTTCCACTGGACCTTGCTGCTTCCCTCATCTCTCCTCCCTGTCCCTGCCCAGACCGCCAGCAGTTCCTGGCAAACGGTCCACTGCTGAACATGAGGAATAAGGGGCATCTGGTAAAGGGTAAGAGGAGAATGTGGAAGATAAAAGGAAGATTTGGGATTCAGTCCTCCTTGTCAAGTTGTGAGAGACAACTGAGGTGAGTGAGAAATACCCGCTCAAGGGGTGCTCACAGAACCTGCCTTTCACCACCTTCCACATTCCTCTTGGACTCAAGTTTGCTCCCCAGTTTCCTTTTTTTATCGTCTTCTCCATCCGTCCAAGATTCAGAAACCCTGCACCCCATCACATCTCTATCTCCTCTCTCTACCACCTTTCCCCGATTTTAATTACATCCTCCTTCATATTCAGATCTTTGGAGAAAAACAGATACAATAGATGAGTGGAAGAACTTGCAGGGGAAAAAATCTTTACATCTACTGTTTCTTTAAGCTTAAAACGTCTCCTATGAATTATTATGGGTAATTGGAGTGAGTTTGCTCTGAGCTAAATTACTTCGCTCCTTTGTTGATAGCTGTGGTGCAGCTGCTTGAAAAAAGAACAAATACAAAGGGGAAGTTACTGTAAAGTGAAATTAGATTTGTGTTTGAGGGAGATCAGAGTTAGCCTGTGTGCTCTATGCACTTTCATACAGCTCTCCTGTGTCGTTAAAGAAAAAAAAAATCACCGTTTACTAAAGTCAGTAAGCGTGAAGACTATCAAAATGGCTACCCAGGAGATATTCTCCTCCTCCTCCTTTCAGGGCAGGAGGAGACGGCTGAGTTTGGCTGGCTGAGGGGAAGGACCAAGGTGCACTGCTTCACAGAAAAAAAAGTTTCCCTCTGGAAATGTTTCCTGCTTCACAGAGCAGGGAGCCCCCAGCGCCCAGAGAAGTGATATTATAGGGCCTATTTCCCAAGAGAAGCAGGGTGGCCTGGAGGATGCAGCATGGGCCTGGGAGTCGGGGACCTGGGTTCTAACCCCAGCTCTGCCACTTGTCTACTGTGTGATCTTGGACAAGTCACTTAACTTATCTGTGCCTCAGTTACCTCATCTGTAAAACAGAAAATAAGACTGTGAGTTCCACGTAGTACATGGACTGTGTCCAACGTGTCCAACCTGATTACTTTTTATTTACCGCAATGCTTACTACAGTACCTGGCACATAGTAAGTGCTTAACAAATATCTTTACAAAATAATATAATAGTAATACAAAAGAGAAGCAGCAGACAGGGAAATCCTATTTAGACATTAGATATTTTGCAAGGACCCCAAAATCTCCATCTGTGAATAATGACAGTGTAGGAGTGAAGTTAGTGAAGTCAGAGCTGGAAGCCTCTGAAATAGCTCACTGTGGGCAGGGAACAGGTCTGCCAACTCTTTTGGATTGTACTCTCCCAAGCACTTATGTGCTCTGCACATAATAAGTGTTCAATAAATATGAATGATGACATGATAAAATGTTGTTAGTGGCAGCCATCCTGCCTCAGAAAAAAATGGAAAAACTGAGTGCTTCCTAAGCTGGGAAGTAGCATGGCCTAGTGGATAAAGCATGGGCCTGGGGGCCAGAGGACCTGGGTTCTAATCTCAGCTCCACCACTTGTCTGCCACTGACTTGGAAAAGTCACTTAAGACTGTGAGCCTTTTGTGGGCCACAGACTGTGAAGCTGAATAGCTTGTCTCTACCCCAGCGTTTAGGAGAGTGCCTGGAACATAGTAACTTAAATACCATTAAAAAAAGCACTAAATACAGTGCCATGCAGTTAGCAGACACTCAATACCATCAGTTGACTGATTGATTGACTGAAGAGGAAGGGCTAGGGTGAAGCAGAAGATCCAGGCTCACCTCGGCCAGGGGTCTGACCAGCTTCTCTTTCCCCAGTCATCCGGGGTAGCTTTCTCCACTGGCTCCTGTCACGTCACCTGCTCCAACAACAGCCATCGCCCACTCTAACAATCGATGGGATGGCTGGTGTTGGACACTTTTATGTTTGTACTAAGTAATACTGTATGGAAAAAGAACCATAAAGTCGCTAGGAATCAGAAATAACTCGACAGCATCTAAGAAGAAGAGACTGCATAATAAAGCACCAAAGCCTCATCACATCCCATGTCTTTCAAGACCACCACCAATACACAGCATCCCTAAATTAGAATTATAAAAGGCAGAGTGCAAAAGAGCACAAGCCTGGAAGGTCGGAGGATGTGGATTCTAATCCCGGATCTGTCACTTGCCTGCTATGCAACCATGGGCAAGTCACTTACCTTCTCTGGGCTTCAGTTTCCTCCTCTGTAAAATGGGGATTTCATTGAGATTGGATTTCATTGAGATTGGGCAGAGTGCAGTGGATAAAGCACGGGCCTGTGAGTCAGAAGGTCATGAGTTCTAATCCCAGCTCCGCCACTTGTCTGCTGTGTGACCTTGGGCAAGTCATTTAACTTCTCTGTGCCCCAGTTACCTCATCTGTAAAATGGGGATTAAGATTGTGAACCCCATGTGGGACATGAAATGATTATCTTGTATCTACCCCAGAGCTTAATATAGTGCTTGTTTTCATAGTAAGCACTTAAATACCATCATCATCAGCATCATCATCATCATCACCACAATATGTTCTCCTACTAAGACCTGGAGTCCACGTAGATTAGGGACTATACCCAAACTGATCATCTTATATATTTCCCAGCACTTCAATACCAGGCATATTGTCAAGGCTTAACTATTATTATTATTATTCCCTCATACTGGTGGGCATAGGGAATCTAAATTCCCAGCAGTTTAAGGTAGAAAATAGCAAGTGCAGGGGGCGGTTTTGAATTTCTCAACAATTTACACAGAGAGATAGATGCCAGAACATCTGGTCACTCCAATTAAGAGAAGGATTTTTTTTTTCCTGAAGGTTATTCCTCTGCTGGAGCCTAAAACCAATCCAGAGCATTAGTACGCATTGGTTCAGACAGAATTAGAGGAAGAATAATCCACTGGCTTGGCAACGTGAGGTGTGGGGTTCTGACCCACTCCCGCAAAACCCCGATCAGCTCCTAGCTGTTTTCAGGGCCCTAGGGTCGTCTGCGTGGTGCACCAAGTAAAGGCTCTCTTCCTCTGCAGGCTACAGGGAGGATTAGCTACAGAAAACTCCCCCTAAAGTGAGAGAAAATAGGCTGCATCAAAGAGGTCCTCTTTAAAAAGCGGGAAGAGGGGACTCAAACCCCCAGAGTGAGTCACCCCTCGTTTCCCAATGCACACCCACTTTTAGACCCTAGATCTTTCCCTACTCTTTCCAGCCTCGCCTTCAGTGGAGAGGCAGTAGCAGCTTCAGAGTTTCCTGAAATCAAAACAATTCCTGAGCTGAGGTCAGCGCTCCAAAACGGGCTTCCCGTAGGATGGATGATCCATCGTTACCTTTTTTCCTGACTCCAGAGAGTCGGAACTGTCCCAGCTATCCTCTGATGACAGTGTTTCCATGGGAACATCATCTCGGAAACCAAGAAAATCCTCATCATCACTGGGGGCGTTGAAAATGTCAGCCACTTCTTTCGTTATCTGGGATTCAGAGGGAGAGGAAGGGAAAAGCCGATGAATGCACAAATCATTTAGCAATTCCTTGGGACCACAAAAATTGCCTTTTCATAACTTTATCCATCGACCATTCACACAGAAACAGCCATTTTCCAGAACCTAGGTTCCCCTGAACACGACACCACCTGGCAGGCACATCTGGGAAAGAGGCCGCCCCAACTGATGCCATCAGCCCTTGCCCAGGAAGGTCTCAAACAGCAGCAGTGTGAGGCCTTCTCAGTACACTAACCGCAGCTGTGACTTCTGTGACAATTGACCTGACCTGTAAGGAGCCTGAAATCCTGCTCCTCCTGTCTTATTTCCCTATTCATTGCTCTCCTTGACATTTATATTCTATTTTCTCTTTCCTTATGTATCTGTTGCCAGTCCCCTAAACTCCTTACTCTTAGATTGTGTGGGGGAGTCTACCTCTCAACCACAAACTGCTTTTCCGGTTATGCACTTTACGCACTTAGATACTATTGCTACTACTTCTATTACTCACTCCTCCTGGCTTTAAAGTTTCACAAAGTACTGCCTGCCAGGGCTCTCCTACTACATTTACTATCTCCAAATTCATAATCAGTCACTCAGTTAATTGAGCGCTTACTGTGCAGAGTACAGTACTAAACGATTGGGAGAATAAAATATAACAATCCAACAGACACATTCCCTGCCCCACAATAAGCTTACAGTCTAGAGGGGGGAGAGACATAAATGAATAAATTATGGATACATTTATAAGTTGTTGTGGGGCAGAATTGGAGAATTAATAAAGGGAGTAAATCAGGGCAACACAAAAGGGAGTGGGAGAAAAGGAAATGAGGCTTCTTGGAGGAGTGCCTTCAATAAGGCTTTGAATAGGGGGACAATAATTGTCAGAAATGAAGAGGGAGGGCATTCCAGGCCAGAGGCAGGACGTGGGTGAGAGGCAGGCAGTGAGACAGATGTAATCGAGGTACAGTGAGTAGGTTGGTATTAGAGGAGCAAAGTTTGCAGGCTGGGTTGTAGTACGAGAGTAGCGAGGTTAGGTAGGAGGGGGCAAAGTGATTAAGTGCTTTAAAGCTGAGAGTAAGGAGTTTCTGTTCGATGCAGAGTTGGGGGAGCAACCACCAGACATTCCTGAGGAGTGGGGAAACATGGTCTGAACATTTTTTGTAAAAAAAATAATCCGGGCAGCAGAGTAAAGTATGAACTGGAGTAGG
This sequence comes from Ornithorhynchus anatinus, assembly GCF_004115215.2. NCBI lineage: Eukaryota > Metazoa > Chordata > Mammalia > Monotremata > Ornithorhynchidae > Ornithorhynchus > Ornithorhynchus anatinus. Next base: position 59,100,348 of record NC_041735.1, on the reverse strand, counting down.
GAGAAACAGGAGGCAGGGAGGTTAGCAAGGAGGCTAGGAGGAGCAGTAATCAAGGCAGGATAGGATAAATCCTTGGATTAACTTGGTAGCAGCTTGGAGAGGAATATATATATATTTTAAAGTCAGTCCCCCTGTGGACAGTAAGCTCCTTGTGGGCAGGGATTGTGTCTATCAACTCTGTTGTACTCTACCTTCCCAAGACCTTAGTATAGTGCTCTGCCCAGAGTAAGCGCTCAATAAATAACACCGATTGACTGGTTGGGAGCTGTAAACACCTGTCCAGCAGAGAAGCCCAAGCAGAGTTCAAGGGTGAGACTCCCAAGGTCAAATGCTTGTTTTCCAGGATCTAGACTGTAAACTCGCTGTGGGCAGAGCATGTATCTACCAAGTTTGTTGTACTGTTCTTTCCCAAGAGTTATGTATAGTGCTCTGCAGACAGCGAGCACTCAATAAATATGACTGATTGATCTCCCACTAAAGCTTCATGGAGAACCATCTCCCCATCCCCCCGAGCAAGGACCCCCTTATCTTGTGTGCTCGCACACAAGGAAAACTGTACTTAACATCAAGGACTTTCCAGAAAACAACCTACAGTGCTCCACTGTGCACGTGGGGGAGACCAATTTCTTAAGACGAGGGGCTCAGGGAATGCCAAACCTGGAGATGCCACCTGCCCCTGAAAGTAAAATTGAGGGGTCAAATGCTGAAGAGGGCAAATGGTCTCCATGGCCCCAACAGAGCAACTTCTTAAGGAAAATACGGTCCTCTAGGGAGGCCTCAGTTAAGAACCAGGGCCCCTACTTCAAATGCCTGAGAAGCAGCGTGGCCTTTTGGAAACAGACTGGGGCCGTGGAATCAGGGGACCTGGGTTCTAATCCTGGAACCACCACTTGCCTGCTGTGCGTCCTTGGACAAGTCTCAACTTCTCGGTGCCTCAGTTTCCGCCTCTGTAAAATGGGTATTCCATACCTATTCTCCCTCCTCCTTTAGCTGCAAGCCCCATGTGTGACAGGAACCGCATCTGACCTGATTATCTTGTATCTACCCTAGCTCTCCATACAAGGCTTGGCACAGAGTAAGCGCTTAACAAATACCACTGTTACTATGAATATAATTATGCTCACTGAGTCAGAGCACAAGGGACATGAGCCATCGAAAAAAAACCATACAAATTTCCCCTCTTTAACCTGGAAGGAATTTCACTCTGCATGCCACACGTTGAGGGGTTAAAAATGAAGCGCTGCATACTTTAATGACTTAATGGAAGAACATACACAAGACCCTATGCCTTGGTGTTATGAATAAATTCCTTCCAGGGGCAACTGCATTAGCTCCTGTGCTATTGTACAGCCAAGCTAGCCACTGCTGAGTTTACTGTATGCCTAACTCATTTCTCCTTTCTCATCTATTACTTTGGCATCTGCACCAGAGGAGCCATTATGGGGGTGTAATTACTGATTATGAACAAAAGCAAAAAAAAATACTTTCCCAGTGGAAGACTTTTTAAAAATCTCTGATTTTTAAAGTAACTCGCCTGCAGAACTTCAAAGGGCTTTAAAAAAGAAGGAAGAGTTGGAGACCCTCCTTTGCCTGATTTTCAAGAGGCTCGTTAAAGCGTTCGTGAGTCCTCCATTCCGGCTAAATTGTATAATTTTACGGGGGTGGCAATGGAGAGACTCATGCGAGGTGAGCATAATAAAAGTGATTTCAGAAGGCAGCCAACTATGCATCCTAAGTTTAACAATATCAGCTATGTCCCAAGCATTTTTCTGTCCATCTCTTCTGGTAAATTCTGTTCTGGCCAAGAGGGACTCACTGGTATCCAGTGAGCAGTCTAGACACAAAACCCATTGTACTCTTTTTCCCCAAAATCTACGCCCCAAAACAAACTAAACCATAAGATTTACACTTGCAGAAAAAGCTAAATCGGCTTACTGTGAGGGAGAGACCGAACACGGGGCCAAGATTTATGAAATGACAATCCAAATGCTTAATCAATCAATTGATGTTATTGACTGAGTGCTACTGTACTAAGTGCTTGGGAAAGTACAACACAAAAGAGTTGGTAGACGTGATTTCTACCCACAAGGAGCTTACAGTCTGTACGCGGAGAAAGATATTACAGTACACTAGGGATACAGTAAACTGTAGATTATATGAACATTTACATAGCTACTGGAGGGCTGGGGTAAGTAGCAAAGTGCTTAAAGGGTCCACAGCCAATTGCACAGTTGACACAGAAGATGGAGAGAGGAAATAAAGGCCTTGGTCTGAGAAGGCCTCTTGGAGAACAGGAGATTTTAGGTGTTTAGAAGGTGGGCAGACTGGTGGACTGTCAGATATGAAGAGAGGAAGCTCCAGGTCTGAGGGAGAACATCAAGAAGCAGTGGATAACAGTGGAACAGTGGATAGAACAAGGGCTTGGGAGTCAGAAAGTCATGGGTTGACATGCCTACTTGTTTCATTTTGTTGTCTGTCTCCCCCTTCTAGACCGTGAGCCCGTTGTTGGGTAGGAATTGTCTCTGTTGCCGAATTGTACTTTCCAAGCGCTTAGTACAGTCCTATGCACACAGTAAATGCTCAATATATACGATTGATAAATGAATGAATGAATGGGTTCTAATCCCAACTCTGCCACATGTCTGCTTTATGACCTTGGGCAAGTCATTTTGCTTCTCTGTGCCTCAGGTACCTCATCTGTAAAATAGGAGTTGAGACTGTGAGCCCCACATGGGACAGGGGACTGTGTCCACACCAATTGCCTTGTAACCACCCCAGCACTTAGTGTAGTGCTTGGTACATAATAAGTGCTTAACAAATGCCATTATTATCATTACTATTATTATTATTATTAACATGGGAAAGGAATCAGTGATGAAAGTGAGGTACAGAGTACAGTTGGTATGAGAGGAGCAGAGTGTGCGAGCTGTGTTGTAGTAGAATCCAGAGGTCTGGAGCTACTTTATTTTTTGCCCTTCTCGAATGAACAATATAAGCTTATGGTTTTACATAGGGTATGATTTTTATGATTGAGAAACATAATTTGGAGTTCTTTTATGATATTCTGGTAAAAACTGGGTCTAAATTTCCAAATCTTCAACATTTTAGGGTTTAACTTCTATTTCCAGGGTTCCATCAAACAAAAGCTTCAGGGAGTGGTTTGCTTTGATAATGTGACTTATTTTGATTATTTACAAATGAAAAAAATTGCTTAACATCACAGCTAAAGCTGCCTTACTTTAAAGTATCTGGCTCCTGCACTAATCCAAAATTTAACAACATCTACATCTGGATTATGAGGTGGCCATTCTATACTGGAGCAGGAAAAATGATGACCCTCACAAAACAGATCATTCAAAATTGAAAAGCCAAATGTCACCCAAGAAAATTCTAGCCTCTTTATAAGTAGTGGGAAGGAAAATCCCCATAAAAAATATTTATAACACTTTTTAGATTGTGAACCTCCTGAGAGTCAGGGACCATATCTAATTCCCACATGTGTATTCTTTCCCAGCACTTAGTACACAGTTCCGCACACAGTAAACTCTTAATAAATATTACCATTAGTACTACTACATTTTCAAATGATCATACCTTTCCAGCTATAACATTACACACTTCAAGGAAATTATACTGGGAGCAGCAGCTACTGACCATCTCTTACACAAATGGCCTAACTGATTCACGTCAACCAGGACAAAATTAGAATGTATCCTCAAATCAGCCTAAATCCATTTTGGTAGTGAAATAGTAAAACCATAATATTTATTGAGTACTTACCGTGTGCAGACTACTGAACTTGGGAGAGTATAATACAATAGAGAAAGCAGACCCAATCCCTGCCCTCGGGGTTCTGTACAGGGATTTTACAATCTAGGGAATTAAGAAGATCCTAAACATAAAATAATTTCAATTTGACCTTTTGGAAAGCCTTTACCTTAATTTTTAAAAGTGCTTTGGAATAGGGGTGGGGTGGGGGTAAATGCAGTAAAATCAGTAAATAGAGAAGCAGTAGAGAAGTAATAAAGCAGCAGCATGACCTAGTGGAAAGAGCACGGGCCTGAGAGTCAGAGATCCTGGGTTCTAATCCCAGCTCTACCACTTGTCTCCTGAATGACCCTGGGCAGGTCACTTAATTCTTCTGTGCCTCAGTTACCTCATCTGTAAAATGGGAATTAAGTTGTGAGCCCCATGTGGGAGAGGGACTGTGTCCACCCTGATTATCTTGTATCTACCCAGTGCTTACTACAGCATAAGGCACATAGTGAGCGCTTAACAAAAACCCTTAAAAAATAATATTACCACATTGAAATCCCTATTTCAAGTGTTCCTATACAGTAATTGCACCCACAGAAAGAACTGGGTCAAAGCCATCAGTTGGAAACTGCTCGTCCGTTAACCTGGACTCTTCCCCTACTCTCTCTCTTTTCTGCGTCACCTATGCACTTGAATCTGTACTCTTTAAGCACTTGATATTCATTCACCCCACCCTCAGCCCCACAGTGTGCATATTATCTATTTTAATGTCTGTCTCCCCATTGAAGCTGTAAGCTCCTTGTAGGCAGGAAACATGTCTACCAACTCTATAGTACTGTGGTCTCCCCCAAGCACTTAGTAGTGGTCTGCACACATTAAGAGCTCAATAAATACAACTGATTAATTGGACCTCACTCACCGTTACCTACTTCCTTGACTTATGGCTGGTTTGAGAGGCTCCTTCCAAAGAGCCCCAAGTCCTTTAGGAAGGACAGGGACCCTGTGAAGATATGGCTCATCAGATGTCACTCACCCACACTTATTTCCCAGGGGACTAATGGGGAAAAAATAAACAGGGGAAATGCATTTCCCCAGTGCACAGTGAGTCAGTGGCAAAGCTGTGCACAGAATCAAGGCAGAACTGAAGTCTCTCCCCCCTTTCTGGCCCTCCAACAGCTTCGCTAATGTAAATCCTGCCGACTTACTGCTCATTTCCCATTTAGCTGGTGCCTTTCCAACATTCCTATAGCTGCACACAACCACAGTTCTTGTAGCTGGGCAGTACTACATTTTGTCCTTAATCTATTTAGTAACGCTCTGTGTTGGGCATTTCTTCTGGAAACAAATGCAAAAATCACAAAAATGTGTTTACACCAACTCAAAAAGCCAAACCATATATTAAAGCTGCTTCCTGACATTGATATTTACAATAAGGGGAGCATCTCTTTCTGTTTAGATTTTCCTTTAAATCGCAGGCTTGCTCCCACCTCTTGTCACTACCCACCCGGTGGCGGGGGAGAGGAGGGAGAGCCTGTGGCAAGGACCCTCAAGCTTCTTCAAGGGGACATGGAAGGGCAAAGAAATAGCCCCCACCCCAACCACACCCTGCTGGGGTAAAACGTAGTGGGCATTCTCCACAGTGTGCCCCTGTATCCCCCAACTGCACACAGAGTTACTGGGGGACAACGGATTGGCTGCCAGCTCATCATCAGGGTGCTCATTCATTCAATCGTATTTATTGAGCACTTACTGTGCACACAGCATTGTACTAAGTGCTTAGGAGAGTACAAATGACAGTAAACGGACACATTCCCTGCCCACAGCAAGCTTACAGTCGGGGGGGGGGGAGGAGAAAGACATTACTATAAATAAGTTACAGATATGAACATAAATGCTGCGGGGCTGGGAGGGGAATGAATAAAGGGCAATGCAGAAGGGAGTGGGACAAGAGGAAAGGAAAAAATGCAGAAGGGAGTGGGACAAGAGGAAAGGAAAGCCTAGTCAGGGAAAGCCACTTGGAGATGTACCTTAAATAAGGCTTTGAAGGGGGGAGGACGGGAGTACTTGTCTGTCGGACACGCGGAGGGAGGATATTACAGGCCAGCGGCAGGACGTGGGCGAGAGGTCGGCGGCGAGATAGAAGAGATCGAGGTACAGTCAGCATTAGAGGAGCAAAATGTGTGGGGTAGGTTGTTGTAGCAGTGTAGCAAAGTGAGGTAGGAGTGGGCAAAATGAGTGCTCAGTGCTAAGTGGCTGGAATGTTCCAGATCCATGGTAGCCTGGGAGCCTGGGATACTCTGGGGCAGCTAGGAGGGATCTGCCCCAGGCTGGAATGGGGCTGGGATGGTTCCCAGTTTAGGAGAGCCCAGGGTGTGTGTTGGGGGGTGGCTGGGGGGAGGTAAGAGAGAAACAGCTCCAGTTCTGAGCCAGCAGCAGGAATCAGACAAGGGAGAAGGAGGCTTCCCTCTACAGCTCCCAAGGGTGGGCAGCAGAATCCCTCAAAGTCACACCCAGAACAGAACGGGTAAATCCTTCAAAGACCAACGCCCTCCCCCCCTCCACCCCCACCAAGACAGCTTAGGAGGTTCTTGTGTCTTTTCATTTCTCATAAAATAAGAATATGTGCCATCCCTTTAGTGCTTGAAGGTGGACAGTGGAGAAAGAATGTTCTGTTGAGGCTCTGCTTCTTTGCAAATGTCTCCCATTCAGGAAACTGACATCAAAACTAACCCAGACTAGAAGAGCTAAGTGAAACAGACTCACACTTCCTTCAGCCTGGTTTTCTGTGTCTGTGGCAAACACCACATAGATTTTTCAAAATTCCACGCAAAAATCAATGTGTTCCCAAGCTCGACTTCCATCATGGAATGAAGGATTCCTTAAATCTACACACACAGTATGCAAACTCAGACATTCTGTCAACCAGTTTTGCGGAAATGACTCGCTCAAAAATGCATGATGCTAATGGCCAAGAATGCCCCAAAGTCTGGCCTTAGTTTGTACTATCCGAGTCTGTGTGACTGAAGAATCTCATAATTTTCTCTATCTCAAAAAAAAGATTTAATTTTGTGACTTGATTCAAGTGAAATTCTCAAAACTAAATTACATACTGTTGACTGTGTTCAGTCTAGCAACTGCTCATCGATAAACAACCTAGGCTGGGTTTGGTCTGTATCTGAATTATCTCACCTGAAGGAGGGTAATGATGTTTTGTGTAACAGGAAGGCAACAAGCAAAAAAAAAAAAGTCTCACATGCAAAGCTAATTGGAAGCATTCCTCTTCATGTGCCCAAAGATATGCCTAGGAACAATGAGAGGAAGGGAAGGGAAGAAGATGGAGAAAAAGCAAGAAAAGGAGGAAGTCAATCTACCAATGGTATTGTACTCTTCTAAGTACACATATTAAGCACTCAATAAATACCACTGATCAAATGACTGAGAAGAAGGAAAGAGAAGGTGAGGGAGAGATTAAAAGAGAAGATGGAAGGGAGGAGGAGAGGAAACAAGAGGGGAGAAGACTAGAGGGAGAGAAAAGGGAAAAAAAGGATAGGAAAGAGGGAGGCAAGAAAAAGGAAGAAAGAGATGGGGGCAGAGAAGAAGATGGAAGGATAGAGGGAGGGAAAGGGGGAGAGAGAGAGCACTATTTTTTTCAAGGCTTATAAATATCCAATCACCAACTTGTGCCTGGGAACTCAAAATTAATTTGGCAGTGGCTTCCAGGAAGGTGAGGCAAGGGAGAATGGGGCTGCCTCAGCTCGCTCCAACAGGAAAGGCAGTCAGCGCTGCCCAACTTTCAACATCAATCACTAGGCTTTGCTCAATGCTTTGCCCACTGTATGCAAAATACAAACATGTTCCTTCTTTTTCTGATGAAAAGGTAACAAAAGGAAAATGAAGAATCTCAATTTTACAACCCACTTCGGAAACCCCTCACTGCAGCAGTTTTGGAAACCTTTCTACCTGCACCCTTGGAAAGGGAGTCTTTTGATGCTACTGATGCTTGTCTGCTTTGTTTTGTTGTCTGTTTCCCCCTTCTAGACTGTGAGCTCGTTGTTGGGTAGGGATTGTCTCTACCTGTTGCAGAACTGTACTTTTCAAGTGCTTGGTACAGTGCTCTGCATACAGTAAGCACTCAATAAATAACGATTGAAGGACTGAGTCTTTGGGAGGGTCGGGGTTCAGACAGGAAAACCAACAACTACTTTGGGCCGTGTATTGCTGGAAAACCCACACCTATGGCAGCAGAAGACATTGTCTTTTGTCATTTGCAAAATATTTACAAAGTAACTAATCTTTCTGTGTGTTATTACAGCCAGAATGGTGGGCTCTATTTGTGAGGGAAGGGCCCAGGGAGTGTGAGACCCAAGGAAATGACCCAAGGGTAAAGAGCCAAGATGATCCTTCAAGACCTCCTCTCCTGCCTAAGATGTAATGACCCCACCCTTCCAGACAAGCCTACTCCTGGCACCAGCTCTCTGTGGGCAGGGAACAAGTCTACAACTGTTGGATTTTACTCACCTGAGTGTTTAGTTCAGTGATCTGCATTCAGTAAGCCCTCAAAAAAATACCCATGATAGATGATATTCTCTGAAGCATTTTGTACAGTGCTCTGCACACAGTAAGCACTCAATAAATACCACTGACTGATCCCTAGCATCCCCTTGGTGTCCCTTTCTTCAGGGTCAGTTCTCCTGAGGGCCACGTGCTGCCAAGCCTTGCTGTTAAGGTGGACTCCAGGGCAGTCAGTTCAGGGGTTTAACCTCTTCCACTGACACTCCACTGCCCCCTCATAATAACAACAATAATAACAATAATTTGTGGTACTTGTTAGGTGCTTACAATGTGCCAGGGACTATACTAACTGCTGGGGTGGATGCAAGAAAATTGGGTTGGACAGAGTCCCACATGGGGTTCAAAGTCTTAATCTTCATTCTGCAGATGAGGTAACTGAGGCACAGAGAAATGAAGTGACTTGCTCAGGGCCACCAGCAGACAATTGGCAGAGCCAGGATTTATAACCCAGGTCTTTCTGACTCCCAGCCCCGTGCACAATCCACTAGGCCATGCTGCTTCTTTTCACAGAGGTGGAGTTTGGGGGAGTGGCCACTACAGGAGGCTGCAAAAGGTGGCAGGAGGAAGAAGAGGGGCCAGAGACACTGGTCCATGGCTGCTCCCACTCACTCCCCTATGCCTTGTTTGCAGTAACTCTTCCAAGGTGGCTGGAGGGAGGGAATGAGGGGGTGATGCCTCAATCACCAGCAACCTAGGGACAACAGCCCTATCAGCTAGGTCGTGGTGGGCTGGAAATGTGTCTGTTTACTGTTCTATTGTACTCTCCCAAGTGCTTAATACAGTGCTCTGCACACAGTAAGGGCTCAATGAATACAATTGACTGACAGACTAGGTGAAGACTGCTCTTTCCCAGTCAGGTTTCTGCTGCCCATGATGGATGGGGATGATGAGCAGACCTTTATATTGGAATTTTAGACTACTTGGGCAGTGGTCCACTTTAAACCTATTTTGATGCAAACAATGGAAAGCATTTGTTTGCTAAGATTATAGTGAGCATTTTGCAATGGCATCGGAAAATAGGAAAATGAACACTATCTCTATAGAGGGAAACCAAATTCCCTTTTTATGACAGTTTTTTGCAATTAGCTAAAAATCACGAATGGTATTAAAGAATCAATGGACGGTTTTTATTGAACACTTACTGAGTGTACAGCACTGTTCTAAAAGCTTGGGAAAATGCAACACCATAAACTAAGGAAGCCCAAAAGTAGGTAAAGAAACCCAGGAGTTAAAATAAACATTACTTGAACTTGGAAGTGATCTCACTGAGCTCCTTTAAGTCTAGTGCCCTAAAGTGAATATCATTCGCCTTGGGAAAGTGTTCTGTGGTAGCTCCATTTTTACAGAAAATCGAGTTTATGGGTCTGAATATGTAAGTACATCTACAGTTCACTACTTCAATCTTCTAATAATAACTGTGGTATTAGTTAATTGCTTATGCTTTGCCAAGCACTGTCACTGTGGGCTGGGAATGTGTCTACCAACTCTGTTATATTGTACTTTCCCAAAAGCTTAGTGCAGTGCTTTGCACACAGGGAGCGCTCAATAAACACCACTGATTGACAGATACAAGACATAATCAAGTAGGACAGTCCCTGTCCCCTGTCCTGGAAGTCTAAGAGGAGTCTAAGCCTTCTAGTACTGGAAGATTCCAAGACACTTCATCTAAAGTTAGGGATTCTGAGAGTTTTGGTAATAGAGCATATTCATGAAGAAATGTAAAATGAGCTGTGGGGTTACAAATTCCTTAGTCCATCTTCCCTTCAACCCATCAAAAACGGCCATTCCCTTAGCATTGCTTTTTAAAAGATGTTTGCATTTTAAGAGAAGTGGGAGCCTGTAGCTTAGATTTTCAAGTAAAGCACAGTAATATTTAGAGTAGATTATTTTATTCACAATGCTTCAGCGGAGGGAAAAAATGTAACAATTTAAGCGCTTGCTATTTTCGACCTATTCATTAAAGGGCAGCCAAATCCCCAACGCGGAAGGCTGTTCTCTTTACAGACTATAGTCTGCCCTCTCGTTTCAATGATGCACGGGAATACTTCCATCAAAAAAAAAAATCACATCTTAATTTGTGTAGTCAATTAAGAGGTCTCTCAAAAAATGAATCCTCTTACATAATTTGTCACAATTGCTCCATATGTTGGATGTAAATTGTGAATTACTACCAAAATCTAAGCACTGCACATTATTTTCAGATACATGACAAACCCTAACTTTTTTCTTAAAAAAAAGTAGCCCTGTTGACCAGTCTGTACCTGACTTCAAAACAGTGAAAACAAAGTAGCCCCTTATTGCCCTGTTTTCTGAGACCCTCTAAAGATTTCAAGGGAATGAGACAACTAAATTTGCAGGCACATTAGACACTGGGAGATCGACCTCAGAAATGGCGTACTGGGTTTTTATACATCTATTTTCCAGTACTATAGGCCCCTTCAAAAAGTACCTTTAAACCTCCCCTCAAAAGGAGACAACCTGCCACTCGACCCACACCCAGTAGTGCCTGCTGACACTTTAATAAAGACATAAATGATTCCTTCTTACCCTGATCTGATTACCTCTGCACTTCCTGTAATATATTTTTAGTGGCTTTTTATTCCTTACGATTATATCCCCATATAAAGCTGTTAGAATACGGGTAAGTTAACCACACAAAACACGCCATCCTTCCAATTATCCAAAATACCAATTTTCTGATTATTTCGTAAAACATTAAATGTAATAAATAACGCCTATTAACCTGCCTGGATCTTTCTTAACGTTGGGGGAAACTGGCCTGGGTTTGTTCTTAGAGAGGAGCGGGCATCCTCACACTCATTACTCAGAGTCTCGACGTACCGTGGTTCCCTCGCCCCCTCATTTCCAAAGCTCGCCACGTTTGGGCCAGAAAAGATACCTCGAAAACGTCAAAAGGAAAGGCAGGACCAGCAAATCGGGACGGAGAGCTCAGCGGGAAGAAAAAGCACTTCTCCCCCAAAGCATCACTCGACTCCTCTCTAGGCGCTGGGGCTATTTCCTGGGTGTTTGCTTCTGGGTTTGGGGGGGAGGGCAGCTCTTTTTAAAAAGGACTTTAACTCGAATCCCGCTCCTTGGGGTCTTCCAAAACCGGCTCACTTTGGACCCCCGTTTTTCTTCCTATGGCAAACGCCGGTTCCAGGACCAGCTCGACACAAAACGAGGCCGAGGGCATCCAGCAAGGGGCCCGCCCGGCCCAACGGGGCATCTTCCTAACCTCCCCCAGCGCCCCCCCCCCCCCCCCCCGACGAGGCCAAAGCTCGGCCGGGTCCCCTTGTCGTCGACTCTCCGCTCCGACCCCCAGCCCATCCCCCCGAAGTGTACTTTGCGCCTCTCCCCGGACACGAGGCCGGACCGCTTTGGAGCGGCAGAAAAGGGGCTGCGTTTGGCGGGGGGCGGGGGGAGATTGGCGCCAATTCCGCTGTCTTTCGACTCCCCTGCAAAGTTGCAACCCGCAGGCTGCACGGGGGCCCGCAAGGGAGGGGAAGGAAGGGGACCCTGTGTGTGTGTGTGTGTGTGTGTGTGCTCACGTTGCAACTGGGCAGCACCCCCGCAGCGTGGCTCGGTGCACAGAGCCCGGCCTTGGGAGTCAGAGGTCCTGGGTTCCAATCCGGCCTCCACCACTTGTCAGCTGTGTGACCTGCAGAAAATCGCTTCTCCGCGCCCCAGTCCCCCTCGTCCGTAAAATGGAGATCGGGACGGTGAGCCCCACGTGGGACCACCTCCTATCCACCCCAGCGCTGAGAACGCAGAGTGCCTGCTTAACAGACACCACGACGAAGCGCTCGGCGCAGTGTCCCGCGCCTGGTCAGAGGCGAGAAGCAGCAGCACGGCTCCGTGGCAAGAGCCCGGCCTTTGGAGTCACAGGTCATGGGTTCGACTCCCGCCTCTGCCACTTGTCAGCTGTGTGACCGTGGGCGAGTCACTTCACTGGGCCTCAGTCACCTCATCTGGAAAAGGGGGATGAAGACTGGGAGCCCCACGTGGGACGAGCGGACTCCCCGGTGTCTACCCCAGCGCTTAGAACCGTGCTCCGCACATAGTGAGCGCTGCACCAATACCGACATTATCATGCTGCTGAACGAACTGGGCGGCAGCCGGCTCACCTTGCAGCTGGTCGCCAGCTCCGTCCTTCCTAAGGCGGGCGGGAGGTCGTGGTCCGGAGCCCCGCGGGCTCCCGCGGCCCCCCGCACCCCCGGGCGGAGGAGGGAGGAGGAGGAGGAGGAGGAGCGGGGCGCCGCCATGGGGCGGAGGACGCGGAGCCCCGGGCCGCTGGTCCCCCCGCGGGCGGCGGTGGCTGCGGCGGCTGCAGCAGCGCGGCCGGGCGGACCGCTCCACCCGCCGCCCGGCCGCGGGGGGGGCCCGAACCGCTCGGAGGGCGGGCCCGGGCCCCGCCGGGGCTCCGCGGCCCGGAAGCCCGCACGCCCGCCCCCTCCCGACCTGGATCCGAGCGGGGGCCGCGGCGGGGTCGACGCGGGGCGGCTCCCGCAACGGGCGGAGGGGCGGGCGCGGAGGCCGGACCCCCCCCGGCCCGCGCCGCGGGAGTGGAGCGGTCCGCCCGGCCGGCGCGCGGGAGAAGCCCAACCGGGCGGGGGGGGCGGAGGGGGGGGCGGAGGGGGGCGCGCCCCCCCCCCCCCGCCCCCGACCCCCTTCCTGCCTTCCTCCTGAGCGCTTACCGCCTGCCGGGCGCTCCACTAAGCGCCTGCGAGAGTCCAGCACAGCAATCGGGGATGATAATGCTCCTATTGGTTAAGCGCTTGCTGTAGTCCAGTGCACACAGTAAGCGCTCAATAAATACCAATGAATGGATGTGCCGAGCACTGAGATGCAGGGTCATCGGGTGGTCCCACGTGAGGCTCCCGGTCTTCATCCCCATTTGACAGATGAGGTAACTGAGGGACAGAGAAGTGAAGTGACTTGCCCAAAGTCACACAGCTGACAAGTGGATTCAACCCTGCGACTTCTGACTCCCAAGCCTGTGCTCTGTCCACTAAGCCACGTTGCTCTAATAATAATAATAATAATGATGATAGCACTTGTTAAGCGCTTACTATGTGCAAAGCACTGCTCTAAGCACTGGGGAGGACAAATACCATTATTATTACTGTTAGAGCTTTTGCCCCGGCTGCGGACGCTCGCCTTAGGGAGGCCTTCCTGACCAAGTCTTCCTTTCCTCTTCTCCCACTCCCATAATAATAATAATAATAATGATGATGATGATGATAATAGTATTTGTTAAGCACTTACTATGTGCCAGGCATTGTACTAAGCACTGGGGTAGATGTCGATACAAGGTAATCGGTTGGACACAGTCCCTATCCCACCTGGGGCTCACAACCTTAATCTAAGGTTGGTATTTGTTAAGCGCTTACTATGTGCCAAGCACTGTTCTAAGCGCTGGGGTAGACACGGGAATCAGGTTGTCCCACGTGGGGCTCGCAGTCTTAATCCCCATTTTACAGATGAGGTAACTGAGGCACCGAGAAGTTAAGTGACTTGCCCAAAGTCACACAGCTGACAAGTGGCCGAGCCGGGATTCGAACCCATGAACTCTGACTCCAAAGCCCGTGCTCTTTCCACTGAGCCACGTATTTGAGGCGCAGAGAAGTGAAGTGATTTGCCCAAGGTCACACAGCAGACGAGTGACGGAACAGGGATTAGAACCCAGGTCCTTCTGACTCCCAGCCCCTTGCTTTATCTACTGGGCCACACTGTGTCACCCTGACTTGCTCCCTTTACTCAACCTCCCTCCCAGTTCCACAACAATTATGAACATATCTGTAATTTATTTATTTCTGTTAACATCCATCTCCCCCTTTAGACTGTAATCTCGTTGTGGGCAGGGAATGTGTCATTTATTGTTGTATTGTACTCGACCAAGAACTTAGTACAATGCTCTGCACACAGAGGTGCTCAGTAAATAAGACTGAATGGATAAATAAATAGCAGCTCTCAGAACCCCGAGCCCACCGATTTCCCTCTGGAGAATGGAGAAGCAGCCTCGTCTACTACAGCATAGGACTGGGACTGAGTTCTAATGCCGGCTATACCACTTGCCTGCTGGGCCACCCTGGACGACTCTCTGCCTCAGTTTCCTCATCTGTAAAATAGGGTTCAATTCGTTCATTCATTCAATTGTACTTATTGAGCACTTACTCTGTGCGGGACATTATACTAAGCTCTTGGGAGCATATATTACAACAATAAACAGACACATTCGCTGCCCACAATCAACTTACAGAGACAGACATTAACATAAATAAATTACAGATATGTACATAAGTGTGGTGGGACTGGGAGGGGGGATGAATAAATGGGAGCAGGTCAGGGCGACACAGAATGGAGTGGGAGAAGAGGAAAGGAGGACTTAGGGGAGCCCTCTTGGAGGAGATATGCCTTCAATAATTAATTAATAATTCATTAATGACATCTGTGGAGTGTTTTCTGTGGGCAGCACACTGTACTAAATGCTTGGGAGAGAACGTAGCCACGATCCCTGCCCCCAAGGTGCTAGAAATTCTTCGACCCCCTTAGACTGTGAGCCTTGTTTGGGACAGGGATTGCATCCAGTCTGATTACCCTGTATGTTCCCCAGTGTTTAGCAAATAGTAAGTGCTAGACAAATAACATAATTAGCAGTTGGGGATCTCCCCACCCTGGGTGTGCTGATGCAGGGGGCTCTCCACAGTGAGCTGATGAGCAGCTCACGGGGAAGAGGAATCCCAGCTGGAGCAGTGTGCTACCCCTCCCAAGAAAGCCCTCCTCTTGCCCTGCCCCTTAGAGGGGAGCTGTTCTTTCCACTAGGCCAATCTGCCTCCCAGAATCTGTTTTATTTTTTTCCTTTGGTATTATTTATTAAAATCTTACTGTGTGCCAAGCACTGTCCTAAACACTGAGGTAGATACGAGCTAATCAGGTTGGACACAGTTAATGTCCCTCATGGGACTCACAGTCGTAATCCTCATTTTTACAGCTGAGGGAACCGAGGCACAGAGGAGTGACTTGCCTGAGGTGACACAGCAGACAAGCGGCTAGCTGGGATTAGAACCCACCTCTTCTGATCCCACCAACCTCCTCTGACATTTACTAATCCTTGTTTTACAGCTGAGAAAATTGAGGCAAGTGACTCATCCAAGGTCACACACTAGGCAAGTGGCAGAGTTGGGATTAGAACTCCTGCCCTCCTGACGCCCAATCCTAACTCCTCTTCTTCTGTCCCTCATTCTGCTTCCCTTTCTCTCTCCTGCTATCCCTCCTGTAATTTGCCTGGCTTTCCCTTTCTGCCTAATCTTTGTCAACCTCCTGGAAATAGGATGAGAGTGGAGTGAGGGGAGGGAGAAGCAACAATGGGCTTGAGTAGGGAAGAAATAACTTTAAATGTAAACACTTTCCACTCCAAAGAGAAACCACAAAAGTAGTATGCATTTCTACCCTTTCTACACTAATCTTCACAATTCTCAACTGGCAAAAGACACTAAGTAGCTGCTCAAATGGTCATCTACTTTGGAAGACCATGTCACGCCTGCCTTACACACAAAGGCACAAAACTCCAAAGTGAAATAGCTTTATCTGGAATAGGAAAAGTTCTGGATTGTATAAAGCTAATGAATTACAGCCCGAATAGCTTTATCTAGAATAGGAGAAATTATAGATTGCTTAAAGCTAATAAATTTTGACTGCAATGGAAAAATGATAGGAAGAAATCCCATCAAATTTTCAAAGAAAAAGTAATTTCTGGGGATTAGCGCATGTCTACCTATCCATGAGTGCAGGTGGAATTCTTTAAGTGCCAAATAAGGACTGTATTATCAAGGGATGTTATACAGCACACAATAGCAACATTTTTAGAATAAAGTGAAAAATCTAAAACTTTGTGACACTTCCTCCCTGTTCCATACTCAGAAGCAAAGCCCAAGCAAATGTGTAAGCAGGAAGCCCCTTGCTGATGTCTGTGGGAATGCCAACAGATTTTTCATGGTTTGGACTGTGGTCAAAGACTTCCTCAAAATTTAGAGTGAAAGTTCTCTGGCTTTCATCAAGGTGGAAGGTGTGTTTAGAGTAATAGTAATCTTTGTGGTATTTGTTAAGCATTTACTATGTGCCAGGTACTGTACTAAGATCTGGGGTGGATTTAAGCAAATCAGGTTGGCCACAGTCCCCAGCCCTCATGGGGCTCACAGTCGTAATCGCCATTTTTCCGTTGAAGTAACTGAAACACAGAGAAGTGAAATGACTTGCCTCAGGCCCCACAGCAGACAAGTGGCAGAGCTGGGATTAGAACCCATGACCTTTTAACTCCCAGGCCAGTGCTCTATCCACTATGCCATGCTGCTTCTCCTGTTGGTCCTATAGTTGGTGCTGAAGTGCTAAGGTTGTAGATGGGGGTGGGGGAGATAAAACTTGGGGAGAAGAAAAATTACTTGGAGAAGGTCTCCTGAAGGGGATAGGATATCAGAACGGCAGAGCTGAAGACCCAGAGAGCTGGGATCAGTTGGCTACGATGGGAGAGTGGGTTCCTGGCTGGAGGCAGGGAACCTGTTGCTAACTGTTGTATTTTCCCAAGTGCTTAGTACAGTGCTTTGCACATGTAAACTCTCAATAAATACCTTTGGTTGATTGAGGAAGGGTATGAGCAATCCCCATGGTAACAGCTAATATTTTACCACACTTTCCAGATAGCAATAATTTAATTTCAGTTACATATCTGTAAATATCACCTCCACATCAAACTCTTTTCCGTAGGCTTTAAGGCATTCAATGAGCATTCACTCATCCTATACCGCCTAGATTACTGCATCAGCCTCCTTGCTGACCTCCCAACCTCTTGCCTCTCCCCTCTCCAGTCCATACTTCACTCCGCTGCCCTGCTCATCTTTCTACAGAAACGTGCAGGACAAGTCACCCCCATCTTCAAAAATCTCCAGTGACTGCCTGTCCACCTCTATATCAAAGAAAAACTCCTCACCATCGGGTTTAAAGCAGTCCATCACCTTGCTCCTTCCTACCTCACCTTGCTTCTCTCCTTCTACAGTCTAACATAAGACTGTAAGCTCATTGTGGGCAGGAATGGGTCTGTTTATTGTTGTATTGTACTCTCCCGAGTGCCTTAAGGAAAACTTTAAGGAAGCAAATCTTTAAGAAAGCTTTCCTGTTGAGTGTGGGCTTCAGATGAACTCAAGAACCCATCAAATCTTTACTATCTCACCACTGACATCTATCTCACAATCGACCCCTTGAACACATCCCTCCCTTTGACATGGAATCCTCTCCCCTTTCATTTATGACAGGACAACACTCTCTTTACCTTCAAAGCCTTATTAAAATCACATCTCTAATTAATCAATCAGTGATATTTATTGAGCACTATGTACACAGCACTGTACTATGTGCAGAGCACTGTACTAAAGGCTTGAGAGAGTACAACAGACAGCAGACACCATCCCTGCCCATAATAAGCCTACAGTTTTTTTTGTTAGTTTTTATAGTGTTTGCTAAGCATTTATTATATACCAGGCACTGTACTAAGTGCTGGGGTCGATACAAGCTAATCAGGTTGGACACCGTCCGTATCTCACATGGGGTTTTGACTTCCCAGATAAAACCCTCATTTACCTCAATTCCTCTACCTTTTGTGTTGCCTATGCACTTGACCCTGAACCCTTTAAGCACTTGATATCTACTCGACCGTCAGCTCTTCAGAACTTATGTAAATATCCATAATTTATTTTGATGTCTGTCTCCTCTTCTAGACTTTACGCTCCTGGTGGGCAGGGAATGTGTCTACCAACTCTGTTATATTGGACTCTCTCAAGTACTTAGTTCAGTGCTCTGCACACAGTAAGTGTCCAGTAAATACCATTGACTGATTTATCGATTGAACAGGAGAGGAAAGACAGAGGCAAAAATGTGTGTTCAAGAATTGCAAGAGTGAGTTAGCCCTGACAGAGCTTAGCGTACCAAATTTGAGCGCTGATCGGTAAGCGCTCTAAGTTAAACTACCTTGATTCCCCAAGTGATTGCGATTTAGCTCAACACACAGGGAAAAAGAGGTGACTGACAGACTGAAAAACCACAACTCCTATATATGTCAATGAAAAGTAGCATACGTCACAGTATTCGGTTCTATCCAAAGACTACCACCATGAAACCTGTATTTTGTACACCAAGGGGTAAGATCTTGACCTCTGTAGTGAGCAACATCTGGAGGTAACATATAAAATATAGAATTATATTCAAACTGAAAGAAGACGACTCTCCGGTTGGAAGTCTATGTGTACATTCATTGCCTGCATTCAATTACATTTGGCCACTAGGTTTCTGATCCAATCGCCTGGACTGTCTATCACAATCTAAATGATGAAAGTGTCCATTTTTTTATGATGACGTTAATGAGCCTTTCCTTCCTGCATAACTAAAATGAGTTTTGATTATCCCTCCTCACACCATATCTGGCATTTTCTCTAAATTGGTTTCCTCTTATACTGTGGATTTTTTAAAGTACCACTGAGTCCTTGCCAATTTATTTATTTTTTTTGGTCTCTCCTTCATCCAAATTTTACTCAAGTCCAGTAATTTTTTTTCTTTCTCCCGGAGCTCATCAGCCCCTCCAGCTTGATCGCTAGATCTTAAGAGACTTTCCAGCTTTGGCCTTATTTATCATTACCGGGCTCCTTTTACAGCTGTAGAATCTGGACTAGCCCCTGACCTTGATAAGCTGTTCAGCATAGCAACAGGGAATTTCTGATGATATAAAATTCAAGGTCTAGTCTGAGAAACTATGTAATGAAACTGATAACCATAAATTCTGTGTTGGGCTCAGAAGGCAAAGTAGAATGGGTCTGACACATTTCTGAACTGTTGCTTTTGGGGTATGTGAAATATAGATGAGAAATCAACTGCGAGAGTGTATTATGAAGAGTTTGTTAGAGGATGGTGTGTGAGAACTGTCTCGCAAGCTGCCCTCACAAATGAGAATGACAGATTGCAGCCGGACTTTGACCGGATAAATTAAAATGTGATATTAGGTCTTGATGACTTCTATTTCCCCAGAAAACCAATATTAAACCAACCCTGGAGAAGCAGCATGGCCTAGGTCTGCTGTGTGACCTTGGGCAAATCACTTTACATCTCTGGGCCTCAGTTCCCTCATCTGTAAAATGGGGATAGAGACCATGAGCCCTACGTGAGACAGGGACTGTGTCCAACCCTATTTGCTTGTATCTACCCCAACGCTTTGTACAGTGCTTGGCGCATAGTAAGCGCTTAAATTCCATTATTATTACTATTAGATAGAGCATGTGTCTGGAAGTCAAAAGAACCTGGATTCCAATCCCAGTTCTATCACTTGCCTGCTTCGTGACCTTGGGCAAGTCGCTTAACTTCTCTATGCCTGTTACCTCATCTGTAAAATGGGAAATAAGACTGTGAACCCTAAGTGGGGCAGGGACTGTGCCCAACCTGATGAGCTTGTATCTGTCTATCCCAGTGCTTAGCACAGTGCCTGACACAACAGTAAGTGCTTAACAAATATCATAAAAAACCTCTCCTGGTCCATTTTCAAAATTGTTCTCCCAAAGGGTGGTGAAGGCCTCTGCTGTTCCCTTTTCTTCCAGACATTTCTTCAAGACCCACCTGCATAGTAACTGCACGACCTTTCCAACAATTCCCTAAGGCACAAGGGCACTCAAAGAATCTCCTGTTTCACAGATATTCTGATAGGTTAGTGACTGAGAGGGTCCACACTGGTTCAGCTGTGGTCAGGCAGTCAATCAATGGTATTTATTGAGCGCTTACTATGTGCAAAACACTATACTAAGCACTTGGGAGAATACAACAGAGTTGGTAGACACTTTTCCTGACCACTACATGCTTACAGCCTAGAGGGGGGAGACAGACATTAATATAATAAATAACTGGCATTATGGTGTGGTGGTGTCACTTAAGATCAGGAAAAATGCCACCTTTAGATCAATGCTTCATCCAACTCAGTGTTCTGTCTCCAACAGCAACACCGGAGGATACAACATCATGTCTCAAAGCAAAAACAGACTGCAGTTAAAAACAAATAACCTTTAGTAGATGCCTTCTGTCCATGAAACGGCAGCTACTTGCCCAGTGCAGTTTTAGAGCTTGGATAGTCCAATGATGGAAACCATTTTTCAACTGCATGTCCGGATTTCATTATTTTTCAGTTTTGTCATTCAGCTCTTTTCCTGTGTTCAGAGTGAAAAAGAAATCCCTTAGTTCCACAAGGCAGGAAATAATTTTGTTACTAACTTCGTTATGCCTAAATCGAAATCCTCATCTCAAATCCTCTCCATCTAACTTCTCCATCACAGTCGAAAAAAACCCCTCCTCATCACCCCTCTTCCTCATCTCATTCACCCTTCCTTCTGTGTCACAATGTACTTGGATTTGTGTACCTTTTAAGCATTTTGATATTCACCCCCACCTCCACAGCACTAATGTACCTGTCCTTAGAGTCTGCTGCTTCACTTGTCTGTAATCTATTTTAATGTCTGTCTCCCCGACTAGACTCTAAGGTCCTTATGGGCAGGGATCGTGTCTACCATGTCTGTTGTACTCTTCCAGATGCTTAGTACAGGGCATTTCACAAAGTGAGTGCTCAAAAAATATCACTGATTAATTGTTAAAGCCCCAAATCTAAGCATTATCCTTCTTGACTCTTCCCTCTACTTCAACCTCCATTACTCAGTTGCTAATCCTCTCAGTTCTTCCTAAGAAAAATAATAATAATAATGGTATTTGTTAAGCCCTTACTCTATGCCAAGCACAGTAGTAAGCGCTGGGGTAGATGCAAGATCATCAGGCCCCTCATGAGGCTTACAGTCTAAATTAAGGAAGAGAACAGGCATTGAACCTCATTTTGCAGATGAGGGAACTGAGGCAGAGAGAAGTTAAGTGACTTACCCAAGCTCACACAGTAGGTATGTGGTAGAACCACGATTAGGACCTGGGCTTTCTGACTTCCAGGACCACGCTCTTTCCTCTAGGCCATGCTGCTTCTTCCACAACATGTCCAGAATCCACCCCTTCCTCCCCATCCAAATGGCCATCATGCTGATGTAGACTCTTGTTCATTCATTCATTCATTCATTCAATCATATTTACTGACCGCTTACTGTGAGCGCTTGGGAGAGAACGATACAACAATAAACAGACATATTCCCTGTCCATTACAAGCCTCTTGTCCTCTCCTGGCCTAACTACTCCATCAGTCTCCTTACTCATCAGCCTTCCAATCTTCCAGGCTCTTCCCACCCGATATCCACTTTTTGAATTTCCATCTGTCTTTTTTTAAATTTTTTTTTTACAGTGACAGCCATATGCAGCTGGCCCAGCTTCCGCCAGGACCACCACAGCTGTGAGGGCTGGGCTGGACCAGCTTGGTGGGGTCATGAGAGCAGCAGCTTGGGAGGGGATTGTCACTGCCCCCCAAGTCTCCATGCCAGTCTGTCTCCACAGATGTGGAGGAGCTTTGGAGGGAGGTGTAGGGAGACTGGGAAGGTGGATGGATTGGGGTGGGGAGGAAATACAAGGTATGGTGCCCCCTCCTACCTCATCTCAATTCTCTCCTTCTACAACCTAGCCTGCACACTTTGTTCCTCTAGCGCTAACCTTCTCAATGTACCTCGATCTCGCCTGTCTCACCAGCACCAACCCCTAGCCCACATTCTGCCTCTGGCCTGGAATGCCCTCCCTCCTCTAAACCGCCAGACATTTATTCTTCCTCGCCTCAAAGCCTTATTGAAGGCACATCTCCTCCAAGAGGCCTAAGCTCCACTTTTCCTCATCTCCTACTCCCTTCTGTGACCCACTGACTTGCTCCCTTGGCTCTTCTCCCCTCCAAGCCCCACAGCACTTATGAATATATCTGTCATTTTATTTATTTATTTATTTATTTATTTATTTATTTATTTATGTATTTATGTATTTATGTATTGATGTCTGTCTCCCCCACTCTAGACTGTAAGCCCGTTGTGGGCTGGGAATGTGACTGTTTATCATTGTACTGTACGCTCTCAAGGGCTTAGTGCAGTGCTCTGCACACAGTGAGTGCTCAATAAACATGACTGAATGAATGAAGTAGAAGAAGGTGGTCTTGGAGAAGGAGGAGGACAGTGTTGCAGATGATTGATTGGATGTCCGTGAGGCGACCTTGGGTGGGGACTAGAGCCATTTTGGGGCTCAGTCAGGGCTCATTCGGTTCCTGGACATCCTGGCCAGGGAGAGGCAGCCAAGCCCACACCTTCACAGAGTCCTCATTCTATCATTCATTCATTCAGTCATATTTATCGAGCACTTACTGTGTGCAGAGCACTGTACTAAGTTCTTGGGAGAGTACACTAGAGCAATAAACAGACAATTTCCTGCCAACAACGAGTCAGCTCAGCCCCGTAAAACACCAAGAGGGTCCGCTTTGGAATAAATCAATGGCGAACAGGGATGGGCAAGGGAACAGGGCACAGGCACGGGATCACTTTTTCAGAACGCTAATTGCTAAACCCATTAACTGTGCCAAGCAACCAGCACTGCAAAACACCAGTTTAGTCAGCCCGCCAAACTTCCCCCAGCCTTAGAGAAAACAATGGATTCCCTTTACCACATACATTCTGCACAAAGAGCTAGCTTGTGCTGAGAAAGGCGGGGAAGTGAGTGAAAAACGAATGCTACCACAAAGGAAATATCCTTGTTTCAGCTTCCTCCATGAGTCCTGGAACTGAGAGAGGTGGACAAGATCTAATAAGGAATAGAGTTTGTTCTCTGGGGACTCTCTCTTTCTGTTTCTTCTCCTTGCTTCTAGTCCACCTTAGGCTCCTATCTAAATAATCCCTTTGATTCCTGGGCTTTTCAGCTTTCAAATACCTCGGGGAAGTTGTTAAATTTTACCTTAAAGGAGTTTTTCCAATGGACCAATCTCTAGTTGCTTTATCTTTCTTTACTGCACTATCAACACTTCCATTCCCTCCAAACTTCTGCTGCCTGCCGCTCACTTCCCTAACACTGGTCAGTTCTGAGGCTGAAACTTTGAGGTTTTGTAAAGTTATAGCTGGTAGGAGGCCCAAGTAGGGTTTGGAAAGATTCATAGAAGAGTATGTCTGTGAAGGATTACTGGAGGGAAACTTAGGGATGTTGGTACATTTATGCAGGCCGGGCTGAATGTAAGCGCTTAGTACAGGGCTCTGCACATGGTAAGCACTCAATAAATTCAATCGACTGACTGACTCTAAAAGTTGCTGCAGAGCTCCTCAGACTCTCCCCCTCTGGATCGCAACGAGACATCGGGCATTTGCTGCTTTACCTCTAATGGCAACCTTCTCACTGTACCTCGATCTCATTTATCTCACTGCCGATGCCTCGCCCACGTCCTGCCTGCCTGGAACACCTTCCCTCCATGTCCCCTCAGGTGGGGACTGGAGCCATTTTGGGGCTCAGTCAGGGCTCAGTCGGTTCCTGGACATCCTGGCCGGGGAGAGGCAGCCAAGCCCACACCTTCAGGGAGTCCTCATTCTATCATTCATTCATTCAGTCATATTTATCGAGCACTTACTATGTACAGAGCACTGTACTAAGTGCTTGGGAGAGTACACTAGAGCAACAAACAGACAATTTCCTGCCAACAATGAGTCAGCTCAGCCCCTTAAAACACCAAGAGGGTCCACTTTGGAATAAATCAATGGGGAACAAGAGATGGGTCACTCATTCTTTTGCAGGTGCCCCAACCCAGAACTCTCCCACTGACTTTCTCCCCATCTCAAACACAGGGAACCCCTCTGCTGGCTACTCAGCTTCCACTGCTCTCACAGCTTATCGGGATCCATCTTCTGGATCAGACTCAGGTCTCAGGGACAGGGCATATGCGGCAGAGAGCAGAAGGATGGTTATGTCCACTTTGTTCAGCTTTTTTCTTCCCACTGGACTTTGGAGTTGGGACAAGCCCAGAGACCTAAGATGCTTCTCCACTCCCACAAGGATCTGGGTTACCAGAGCTGCGTTCTAACTTCTAATTTCTTGGGTTGGACTAGCTGAGCCTTAGAGAACCCTAAGCACACATTCCAGAAGTGGCACACCTTGCCTCCCCTGCCTGGCACATCTAGGCATGTTTTGGCTTGGCAGCTACACCCTGTTTCCCTGGTTTCTCTTCCCTTCCTTGTTCGTCTCCATGGAAGAGGCAGAGTCAGTGGGAGGAAGGCAGTGAGACCCTGGAATCCCCTGCGTGCCCTTCCTGTGGTCGTGCCCACCTTGAGCTCGATATGGGCAGAGGATGTATAATAATAATAATAATAATAATAGTATTTGTTAAGTGTTTACTATGTGCCAGGCACTGTACTAAGCAGTGGGGTGGATACAAGCAAATGAGGTTGGATGCAGTCCCTGTTCTACATGGGGCTCACATTCTCAATCCCCATTTTAAAGTCAAGGTAACTGGGGTACAGAAAAGTGAAGTGACTTGCCCAAGGTCACACAGCAGACAAGTGACGGTGCCGGGATTAGAACCCATGACATTCTGACTCCCAGGCCCACGTTCTATCCACTATGGAATGTGTCTTTTTATTGTTATAGAGTACTCTCCCAAGTGCATAGTATTTTTTGCACTCAATAAGAGCTCAATAAATATGATTGAATGAATGAATGAACCCCCACCCCACGGGCACCTTTCAACCCAGCCTGGAATTTTTTTTTTATAGTATTTTTTAAGCATTTACTATGTGCCAGGCACTATACTAATTGCTGGGGAGAAGCATCATAGTATAGTGGAAAGAGCATGGCCCTGGGAGTCAGAAGGTCATGGGTTCTAATTCTGGCTCCACCACTTGTTTGCTGACTTTGGGCAAGTCACTTCACTTTTCTGAGCTTCAGTCCCCTCATCTGCAAAATGGGGATTGAGACTGTGAGCCCCATGTAGGACATGGACTGTATCCAACCCAATTTGCCTGTATCCACCCCCGTATATAACCACAATTACTATTATTCCAAGCTAACTGGGTTGGACACAGTCTATGTCTCATGTGGGGCTCATAGTATTAATCCCCATTTTACAGATGTCAATCATTCAGTCAGTCATATTTATTAAGTGATTACTGTGTGCAGACCACTGTAGTAAGTGCTTGGGAGAGTACAGTATGACAATATAACAGGCACATTCACTGCCCACAACAAGCTTTAGTCTAGGTGAGGTAACTGAGGCACAGAGAAGTGAAATGACTTTCCCAAGGTCACACAGCAGACAAGTGGCATTATTATTTCCCAGGTCCTTCTGACTCCCAGGCCCGTGCGCTATCTAGTAGGCCGCACTGCTGGAATTGTGAAAGCACGGCTGGTGCCTGGACTTGGTGATTTCTTGAAGTTTCGGTTCCTTCGATTTTATAGGACACAGCCCACAACTGCTCCAGATTGCTTTTTCTGAGCTATGACTTCAATCAGTCAATCTATCAGTGGTATTTATTGAGTGCTTACTGTATGCAGAGCACTGGAATAGTATGCCAAAGACCTTTCTGGGCATAATATGCTCAGGTTGTGTTTAATGAGACATTGTTTTTCCAGGGGTCAGGTGATTCTAATTTTTTCTGCCCTTGCTTCCAATGTCTCTGGTTCTCATGCTATTCCTCAGTCTCTGTTGCTGTTCACAACTTCCAAATTATAACCTGTTCTTCTTAGCAGACTGCTCTGAAACTCTTTCCAACCAGTTTTTAGGTTGCCTGATAAAATGGAAGATAAAACAGATCAGACACTGAACATGTCTAAGCAAGGTGAACCCCAGGACAGTTTGAAAATGATAAAAATTTCTGTATCCTGCTTGTTTTTTTAAACTCTCTATGATTAATCTCCCCCTTTCAACACCTTATTGAAGCCACATCTCCTCCAAAAGGCCTTCCCAGACTAAGCCCCACTTTTCCTCATCTCCCACTCCCTTCTGCATCGCCCTGACTTGTTCCCTTTGGTCTTCCTTTCTCCCAGTCCCACTGCACTTATTACATATCTGTAATTGTATTTATTTGCATTTATGTCTGTCTCCCCACCTCTAGACTGTAAGCTCATTGTGGGCAGGGAATGTCACTGTTTATTGTAATAATAATGATGATATTTGTTTAGCACTCACTGCGTGCCAAGGACTGTTTCTAAGTACTGGGGTAGATACAAGGTAATCAGGTTGACCCATGTGGGGCTCACAGTCTTAATCCCTATTTTACAGATGAACTAACGGAGGCACAGAGAAGTTCAGGGAGGTGTCCAAATTCACACAGCCGACAAGGGGAGAAGCAGGATTAGAACCTACGATCTCTGACTCCCAAGCCCTTGCTCTTTCCACTAAGCCACGCTGCTTCTTTACTTTCCCAAGCACTTAGTACAATGCTCTGCACATAGTAAGCGCTCAAAAAAGTATGATTAAATGAATGAATAGCATTGTTGGCAGCCTACCAAAATGAGCTTGGGCATTAGTACTCGTCGAATTTGGAAGACCCACCCAGGTCAGTGTTGAATAGAGCGTGGGGCATGGGCTGTCCTGCCCTAAGATGGATTCTTTGTGTGCGGGTCTTGATTGGCCCAGAGGTCACCATGGCAACTGCCCTGATGTGTTGCCTAGGACAAGCTCCTCTCCCCCAGCCCAGTCCAGGGAAAAACAGCGATTGGCCAGTCTCCACCAGTCAGATTCTAGAGGCAGTTGTCCCAGGTGAAGTTATGAAAGGTAGATGAGAGTGAGAATTCTCGGGGCAAATGCAGAAAAGCAGTGTTTCCTAGTGCATAGATGACAAGGTCGGGAGTTAGAAGGACCTGGGTTCTAATCCCAGCTCAACCACTTGTCTGCTGTGTGACCTTGGGCAACTCACTTCACTTCTCTGTGCCTCAGTTACCTCATCTGTCAAATGGGGATTATTACTGGGAGCTCCTTGTGGGATGTGAACTCTGTCCAACCCGATTAGTTTATATCTACCCCAGTGCTTAGAACAGTGCCTGGCATATAATAAGCATTTAATAAATACCATTTTAAAAAGTGCAGGCAGGGCTGTCTCTAGGAAGCAGCAGGACCTAGGGTAATTCACCCAGAGGGACCCTACTGGGTGAGGGAGGGGAAAGATGTGGTGTAAGGATTCATTCATTCAGTTGTATTAATTGAGCACTTACTGTGTGCAGAGCACTGTACCATGCTTGGGAGAGTACAATATAACAATAAACAGACACATCCCCTGCCCACCATCCCCTGCCCACAAAAGGCTTACAGTCTACAGAAGCAGCATGGGGTAGTGGATAGAGCATGGGCCTGGGAGTCAGAAGGACCTGGGCTATAATCCCAGTTCCACCACTTCTCTGCTGTGTGACCTTGGGCGAGTCACTTCACTTCTCTGGGATTGCGACTGTGAGCCCAACTTGGGACAGGAACTGGGTCCAATACGATTTGCTTGTATCAACCCCAGTGCTTAGTACAGTCCCTGGCACACACTATGCGTTTAACAGGTATTATTATTAGAGGAGAGATTGTCACCTGCCTACACCTGGCTGGCTGCTGTTGGGCCAATGGAAAGAGCACTGGGAATCTAGGAGACCTGGGTTCTAATTCCTGTTCTGCCTACAGCTGGACAACGTGGATGAAGGGTCCATACATGCACTTTGTAATGTGCTGGGCACCTGCCTACCTTCCCACTCATTGTACTCTGTGCTACCGGGGAATGCGACTGGCAGGAACAAGAGAGTTCCAGGGGTACTGCCAAGCCACTAGCACTATAATCAATTCCTCTGTGCAGGGTCAATCAATCAATCAATGGTATCTGTTGAGTGCTTACTATGTACGGAGTACTGTTCTCAGAGCTTGGAAGAATACGATACAAAAGAATTGGCAGACACATTCCTTGCCCATAATGAACTTATCTGGAGATCCTGACAGGAGGGTCCATCCAAAAGTCCCTTTGGGAGGGGCAAGAAGATGGCAGTGGCACTCGATCTGAGATAGAAAGAGAGAGGTGAGAAGAGAGAAATTTCTTAAATCGGCTTCCCGCTCCCCCAGAACTGGCATCCAACCCCACTTCTGCACTTCCCCTAGTGTGATTTCAATGGTTTCGGGCCCTGCCTCTCCTCCGCCCCCACCAAACCACCGGACATGGCAGAGACTGCTCCTCCAGGGGGCAAGTTAGGCAATGCCAGGGCAAAAGTGGGCACCCGTTGCTCATGCTTTGCCGGTCATCCCCTCACCACCACCTCCAAATTGATGCCCTATATGGCAACATCTCTGTGGGATCCAGAGATTTCCAGAAAGGGTGAGATTTTCAGGGCACAGACCATTGAGCAGGTGCTCCAACTTTAGGGAACATTATGAGGGCAAAGATAGCCAGGCCGGAGTCAGCAAATGGCAGGAGTAGCCAGGTAGGATGGATGCGGACAAGGGACAACGTATTAGGGAGCAGGGCAGACACACCAATTGGCTATTCATCAGGAGATTGATATAAGGCACTCAATCAGCTCTTCCCATCCTACCTTACCTCACTGATTTACTACAACCCAACCTTCACACTTCACTCCAATAACACCAACTTATTCACTGTACTTCGGTCTCACCTGTCTCACTGTCAACTATTTGTGATAATAATAATTGTGGTATTTGTTAAGTGCTTATTCATATTCATATTCAATAATATTTATTGAGAGCTTACTATTTGTAGAGCACTGTACTAAGCACTTGGAATATACGATTCGGCAACAGATAGAGACAATCCCTGTCCAATGATGAGCTTACAGTCTAATCGGGGGAGACAGACGGACAAAAACAAGACAACATAACCACGATAAATAGAATCAAGGGGATGTACACCTCATTAACAAAATAAATAAGGTAATAAAAATATATACAAATGACCACAGTGCTGAGGGGAGGGGAAGGGAGAGGGGGAGGAGCTTACTATGTGCCAGGCTCTGTACTAAGCATTGAGGTGGATACCAGAAAATCGGGTTGGACACAGTCCCACGTGGGGCTCACAATCTCAATCCCCATTTTCCAGGTGAGGGAACTGAGGCCCAGAGAAGAGAAGGGATTTGCCCAAGGTCCCATAGCAGAAAAGTGGCAGAGGCAAGATTAGAACCCACACCTTCTGACTTCCAGCACTATGCCATGCTGCTTCTCACATCCTACCTCCCTCTGACCTGGAACATCCTCACTCCTCCTACCTGACAGACCACCACTCTCCCCATTTTCAAAGTCCTAATTAAATCATATTTCCTCCAGGAGGCCTTCCTTGACTAACCTCTCATTTCCCCTCCCTGCTTTTCTTCGCCTCCACATGCCTAAGCCCTTGGGTCCGTACCCCTCACGTACCCCTCAAGCTCTTTGACAGTCACCCCTCCCTCAGCCCCAAACACTTACATATGCATATCCTTATATTCTGCTGCTTCCTGTCTGTAGTTTTAATGTCTGTCTCTCAGACTAGATTGTAAGCTTCCTTGAAGACAGGGATCATGTCTAGCAACACTATTGCATTGTACTCTCCCAAGTGATGAAAAGAAGCAGGGCATAGTGGATAGATCATGGGGCTGGGAGTCAGAAGGCCCGGCTTCTAATCTCAGTTCTGCCACTGGCCTGCTGAGTGATCTCCGTGGCTCAGTTTCCTCATCTGTAAAATGGGGATAAAATTTCCCACTTCCATTCATTCAATCAGTCGTATTTATTGACCACTGACTATGTGCAGGGCACTGTAGTAAGTGCTCGGGAGAAAACAATTTAACAGTAAACAGACACATTCCCTGCCCACAACAAGCTGACACTTTGGACTATGAGTCTCATGTGAATCAGTGACTGTGTCCAGTCTCCTTATCCTGTATCTACCCCAACATTCAGCACAATGCTTGGCACAAAGTAAACACTTAACAGATAGCCCTTTTCAAAACACACATATCAAAAAAGACCCGTTTACTAGGCCAGGCTTGTGTCAGCAATACGGCTCTCCCCCAAACGGCTACCTTACTATTACGGGCTCTTGTTATATCCTGGCTAGACTACTGTGTCAGCCTTCTCTCTCACCTCCCTTCCTCCTCTCTCGCCCCGCTCCGGTCTATTCTTCACTCCGCTGCCCGGCTCATCTTCCTGCAGAAACGATCTGGGTATGTCACTCCCCTTCTTAAACAACTCCAGTGGTTGCCTATCGACCTCCGCTCCAAACAAAAACTCCTCACTCTAGGCTTCAAGGCTCTCCATCACCTTGCCCCTTCCTACCTCTCCTCCCTTCTGTCTTTCTACCGCCCACCCCGCACGCTCCGCTCCTCTGCCGCCCACCTCCTCGCCGTCCCTCGGTCTCGCCTATCCCGCCGTCGACCCCTGGGTCACGTCCTCCCGCGGTCCTGGAACGCCCTCCCTCCTCACCTCCGCCAAACCGATTCTCTTTCCCTCTTCAAAACCCTACTTAAAAATCACCTCCTCCAAGAGGCGTTCCCAGACTGAGCTCCTCGTCCCCCTCTACTCCCTCTGCCATCCCCCCTTTACCTCTCCGCAGCTAAAGCCTCATTTTCCCCTTTTCCCTCTGCTCCTCCACCTCTCCCTTCCCATCCCCACAGCACTGTACTTGTCCGCTCAACTGTATATATTTTCATTACCCTATTTATTTTGTTAATGAATTGTACATCGCCTCGATTCTATTTAGTTGCCATCGGTTTTTACGAGATGTTCTTCCCCTTGACGCTGTTTAGTGCCATCGTTCTTGTCTGTCCGTCTCCCCCGATTAGACTGTAAGCCCGTCAAACGGCAGGGACCGTCTCTATCTGTTGCCGACTTGTTCATCCCAAGTGCTTAGTACAGTGCTCTGCACATAGTAAGCGCTCAATAAATACTATTGAATGAATGAATGAAAAGGCGATGGCTCTCTTTCCCTGGGATTTCCCTGGCCCTTGGCCTGGGACAGGCCTTTTGGGTGTTAATGAGGTTGGGCCTATGTGCTTGGGGAAGGGCTAAAGAGCCTCTTTAGTTGCAAAGGTGAAAGCCATTGTGGGGCCCTGGAGGACAAAGATTAGTCTGTTCTCTTTTCACTCACGCATTCCCCCTCAGGCTCGGTCAGGCAACCCACAGCAACCCGACCTCCCACGAGGCTTGGGCTAGATGAGGGGGATCTGAGGCCCTCCCCGTGGAGGGATGTGTCTGTCCCTCGGAGCAGACTGAGGGGAAACCAACCCAATTAAGGCAGGTGTTAACACAGTGTATGTGCTCCGACTTATCAGTCTTTCATTGGTAAGGGCTTGGGCCCAATTTCCATGCTCCCTTGCCTCCAGGCGAGCTTCCTGGGATGTGAATTGTGACTTTGGACAATGGGATTTTATTTCTATAAACTGAAGAGAGATGAAAATTAGAAGAAAAGATTTCCTTAATAATTCACTGATGCAAACAACTGGACTCCTGCCCCCTCTGCCCATCAGGGCCCGGTGCAGTCCCCCCACATCCCCATCCCCGTGGGAGCACTTTCCAGCCTGCCCCAGGGCTGTTAGTCTCCATCTCCCCTCCACGCACCCCAGATGCTTCCTATTTAGCCCTTCCCTTCCCTTCTCCCTCCCCCCACTGATGGAGCTTCCGAAGGTGTCCAGAAGCAATATTCCAGCCACAGCCAGTCACACTTTGGCCTTACTAAAGTTACTATCTCTGCAGCTTCTGATTGGCTCCCTCCTTGACCCAGAAAATCTAGTGCTTAGTACACTGTCTGGCACACGTCAAGCATTTACCAAATACCTTTAAAAGGGGTGCTTTTGCCATCCACGAGGTCCAGATGTTCAGAAAAGATGGGTGGAACAAGTCCACCCTATGTCCCATGCTGGCTTTTTTTATTTCCCTCTCTCCTAAACGTGTGCCGTAGAGACAATCAATCAATCATTCGGATATAGACCTCATTTCTTTAGCATTGAACCCTTCAATAGCATTAATTTTCCACTCTTTCACGTAACTGATGTTGCAATATGGTCATTCATGTCTTCATTATACACCTCCCCTTTCTGTTATTTATTTTAATGTCTATCTCCTGCACTAATTGCAAGATCCTTGAGGGAAGGAATTTTGTCTACCAACTCTATTGTACTCTCCCACTTGCCCAGTACAGTACTTTACACACAGTAAGCAATGAAAACCATTGACTGGTTGATCATTTTGAGCCTATTGTCTAGCGGGAATTGCATTTTTTGCAAGGCTATATGTTGAGAAGCAGTAGGGCCTAATGGAAAGAGAATAGGCCCGGGAGCCTGAGGTTCCGGATGATAATCCTTCTAGGCTGTAATCTTGTTGTGGGCAGGGAATGTGTGTGTTATATTGCTATAGTGTACTCTCCCAAGTGTTTAGTACTGACCTCTGCACACAGTAAACCCTCAATCAAGACAACTGAATGAATGATTGATAATCCTGCTCGGCCAATTGTTTGCCCTGTGACCTGGGGCAAGTCACTTAACTTCTCTGTGCCTCAATTTCCTCAACTGTAAAATGGGGATTAGGACTGTGAGTCCCATGTGGGACGGGCAATGTGTCTAACTTGATTGACTTGTTCTATCTCAGCGTTTAGAACAGTGCTTGATACAGTAAGCACTTAACAAATACCAACAATAATAATAACAGTTTTGGAGGTAGTGAGGAGTACAGCTTTGGTTTTCAAACCAGATGCAGATAATCAGAGGTGAAGCATATTATGTATTTCGATGTTGCGATAACGGAGAAGCCAACTAGTTTTTACTCTGCAAATGGGCAATTTGAGAATGCAGGCCAACCATGTTTCATATAATAATAATAATGTTGGTATCTGTTAAGCGTTTACTATGTGCCGAGCACTGTTAAGTGACTTGCCCACAGTCACACAGCTGACAAGTGGCAGAGCCGGGATTCGAACTCATGACCTCTGACTCCCGTGCTCTTTCCACTGAGCCATGCTGCTTCTCTATGTTTCCCAATGCCAGGAAGATCACCCACCCTTCTTTCAAACTCAGGAGTTGTACCCTATGGGCCACAGATGTCTTCCTGCCATCACTACTTTGGTTCCAGTTCTATGTTATAAACATACTGAAGAATTCTAGGAAAAATATTACTCCAGCTCCTGTTTATCTGGAATCAATCTGGGCTGAGGGCATGATCAGAGGCCACAGTTCATTTATTGAGATTATGATAAAAACAATTTTCAGAAGTTGGTTTTTATTTTAGAAATTTATTCATTAATATTCACAGAAATTCAGTATTGCCTATAGAGAGAAGAAACCCATTAAAGAGAATGAAAAATAAACCTACCTTCCATTTTTGCAGTGTGGCTTAGTGAGCATGGCCCTAAGAGTCAGAGGACTTGGGTCCTAATCTCGGCTCTGGCACTTGCCTGCTGTGTGACCATGGGTAAGTCACGTAAATTCTTTCACCTCAGTTTCCTCATTTGTAAAATGAGGATTAAATACTTCTTGTCCTGCCTACTTAGAATGTGGGACACAGGGACTGTATATGACCTGATTACCGTAGTACTTGGAACATAGTAAGTGCTTAAAAAATACAATTAAAGCCAGGGATCAAAGAGTGTAAGATCTCTTAGAATCTTAGCTCTGGTACCTTCTTAAATGCACGTAGAAGAGGCTGAAAAATGAGCCTGCAGTGGCAAGGAGAAGAAGAAGGGGGCCTCTTTAAGTCTCCTACCCCCTGCCTCCCCCATCCCTTGCCCCCAATGACCTGGCAACCTACTTTACTAAGAAAATTGCCTCTATCGGGCATGAGCTCCCTAAAGTCATCCTGCTCTTCCTCAGTCCCTCCTTGCTTCCAGTCCCCTCTTCAATTCTTCGATCCTTCCCAGCAGTATCTCTAGAGATCTCCTGACTCCTCTCAAAACCACCCCATCTACCTGCACATCTGACTCCATTCCTTCACACCTTATCAAAACTCTCACCCCTTCCCTTCTTCATTCAATCATATTTACTGAGCACTTACTTGTGCTTCTGTCCTTCTTAACAGCCATATTCAATTGTTGGTTCTCCAGTGGCTTCTTCCCCACTGTTTTCAAACATTCCCATGTCTCCCCATCCTATAAAAAAGGCTCCTTTGCCCCCACAGCTGTTATCACCCCATCTCCCTCCTACCATTCCTCTCCAAACTCCTTGAGCAAGTCATCAATACCGCTGTCTCAAATTTCTCTCCTCCTATTCTACTTGAACCCCTCTTATCTGGCTTCCATCCCCTTCACTCCACAGAAACCGCCCTCTCAAAGGTCTCCAGTGATCTCCTTCTTGCCAAATCCAATGGCCTACCCTCCATCTCGATCCTCCTCTACCTCTCAGCTGCCTTTGACACTGTGGAACACCCCCTTCTCCTGGAAACGTTATCTAACCTTGGCTTCACTGACTCTGTGCTCTCCTGGTTCTCCTCCTATCTCTCTGGCCATTCATTTTCAGTCTCCTTCATGGGCTCCTCCTCTGCCTCCCACCCCCTACCTGTGAGGGTCACTCAAGGTTCAATTCTAGGTCCCCTTCTAGTCTTCATCTACACCCATTCTCTCATTCTCTCCCATTTCTTCAACTACCACCTCTATGTGGATGATACCAAAATCTACATCTCCAGCCTTGATCTCTCTTCCTTTCTGCATTCTCACATTTCCTCTGGCTTTTAAGACATCTCCAACTGGATGTCCTCCCATCATTTCAAACCTAACATGTCCAAAGTAGAACTCCTTATCTTCCTACCCAAACCCGGTCCTCCCCGTGACTTCCCCATCATTGTGGATAGCGCCACCATTCTTCCTTTCTCACAGGCCCATAATCTTGACGTTATCCTTGACTCCTCTCTCTCATTCAACCCACATATTCAATCCATCACTATATCCCATTGGGCCCATCCTCAAAATGTGGATTTCCTCTCCATCCAAACTGCTACCTCGTTAATACGATCAGTTATCTTCTCCTGCCTGAATTACTGCAACAGCCTCACTGCTGACCTCCCTGCCTCCTATTTCTCCCAACTCCAGTCCTTATTCTGCTACCTGGTCATTTTTCTACAAAGATGTTCAGGACATGCCACCCCACCCCTCAAAATACTCCAGTGGTTGCTCATCCACCTCCAAATCACACAAAAACTCCTCATTATTATCTTTAAAGCACCTCACCACCTTGCCCCTTCCTAACTCACCTCGCTTCTCTCCTACAACCCTCCCCTCACACTTTGCTCCTCTAGTGCTAACTTTTTCATTGTGCCCAGATATTGCCTAACTCACTGCCAACCCTTAGCCCACATCCTGCCTCTGATCTAGAATGCCCTCTCTCCTCAAATCCTACCGACAATTACTTTCCCCCACTTCAAAACCTTCTGCATCGCCTTGACCTCCTCCCTTTGTTCTTCTCCTCTTCCAGCCCTAAAGCACTTATGTGTGTGTGTGTGTGTGTTTATATATATATATGTAATTTCTTTATTTGTATGGATGTCTGTCTCTCCCTCCCCAAACTGTAAGCTTGATGTAGGCAGGGAATGTGTATGTTTACTGTTGTACTGTACTCTCCCAAGCACTGAATACAGTGCTCTGTCCACAGTATGTGCTCAATAATTATGATTGAATGATTGAATGGAGTTATGCAGTTGCTTTGCATTTTTAAGCTCCAGTCACTGTCTTATTTGTCTTTGAGAATTAATCACCAGGAGAAGAAGCGGTAATACAGCAGTAAACTATTCAGGAAGACTATTTGTTGCAGGTAATGATGGTTGCATGATTATTTGGGTGACATTAAGAAAGTGTTCAGTTCTATAGAAATCCCATTAAAGGTAAAGCAAACCTACCTCCAAGACCTTTAAGAGGGAGAGGAGGAAGGATTTTCACAGAATTGAGTTGATGGAGAAAAAAGCAGGAAAGAGAGGCTGACGTCTCATCACCATCAGCCCCATGTCTTCCATTTGTGTCACTCCAAGCATGACTCTTAACTTTCCTCACACATCTTGGACACAAGGACACATGTGACATCACATTCACAAGAAACAATATGGTGTAGTGGCTATAACAAAGGCCTGATGTCAGAATGTTGTGGGTTCTAGTTCTGGCTCTGCCACTAGTCTGCTGTGTGACCTTGGGCAAGTCACTTCACTTCTCTGTGCATCAGCTACCTCATCTGTAAAATGGGGATTGAGATTGTGAGCCTCACATGGGACAGATACTACATCCAACCCGATTTGCTCGTGTCCACCCCAATGCTTAGTACAGTGCCTGGCACACAGTAAGCGCTTAACAAATACCATTAGTATTATTATAATGATCGTTATTATTATTATTTGTGAAGCTGGGAATGGAACCTAATGTACTCAGGTCCTCCGCACTGTTTTTTAACCCCTGCACAGTGGGGTGACATCTGGACTCCTGCCAGAATCCTGCCTGCACCTGATCTAAATCCTAGATGTAAGTGTTGTAACAGACAAACTGAGGGAGCAGCCTGCTCCTGGAGATAAATCTGTTTCTGTTTTTTTGAGAAGGAAATTAAACTTATCTCTGCTTGTAGAAGAATCTCCTTCCAAAAAGATCTTTTAAATGAGCAAATATTCTGTCTGGGATGGATAAGGACCCCTAGCTAAGGGTAACTAAGTAGAGAGAAAGTGGCCAAAGGTAGGGAGAAAAGAAAGATAAAGAGCGGGTGGAGATTGCCTAGAAGATTTGTCATGGACCTTAACAGTTCAAAAAGACCATTTTTCTTGGCATTAGCATCTAATTAAGAATACCTAATAGTTGTTGTGATATTTGTTAAATGCTTACTATGTGCTGAATACAGTATTAAGCACTGGGGTAGATACGAGATAATTGAATGGGAGGCAATCCCTGTCTCACATACAGCTTTCAATCTAAATAGGAGGGAGAGAGTTGTAAAATATCCATTTTACAGATAAGGGGAATGAAGCTCAGAGAATCTCTTGCCCAAGGTCACACAGTGTGGGGGGCGGAGCCAGGGTTAGAACTCAGGTCCCCTGCCTCCAAGGCCCTTGCTATCTCCCCCAGGCACCACTGCTTCTCTTTCATAGAGCAAGTATTACCAGACAGATTAATGGAGACATTCTATTGCTACTGCTGCATTTCAAAGGCAAATATACAATTTTATCCTGGGGCAGATATCAGTAGCAAGTATAGGGCTAAGTGGGTGAAATGTAGTGTACTGTTGCCCTCGTCACAGTTTCTCCTTCTAAACAGCTTTATAATATGCCTTGGGAGCCTCTTTCTTGCTATACAATTTTTCTCTGATGTCTATTATGGTGTTAGCACTTGGGGACCCAGTAACCAGAGTGGCCACACAGAAGCAGGGAGAAGAGCCCTGGAAGTCATGTTAACAACCTCCTCTTCTTCCCTCCACTCCTCCTCCTTCCTCTCCTTATTCCTTTTTTGGGGGGAGGGAGGAGGGGGAGGGGAGAGGCATGGGGGGGACACAGTTCCCACCTCTGTAAATGCAGTAGCTGAGCTCACCCTGAATCAGAACCTCAGAAATCTGGAACCTCAAGAGGCTAGTACCCCAGGAGAGTGGAACCTTAGGAATCCAGAAACTCAGGAACCTGGAACATCAGGAACCTGGAACCTCAGGAGGTTAGTACCCTAAGCGGCTGGAACATCAGCAACCCAGGACCTCAGGAGTTGGGGACCTCAGGAGCTCAGAACTTCAGGAACCTGAAGCTTCAGGAGTCTGGAAACTCAGGAGCTTACAATCTCAGGAACCTGGAACCTCAGGAGTCCAGAATGTTGGGAGTCTCAGGGACCTTGAGCCTTGGCTGTCTAGAACCTCAGGAACCTAGAACCTCAGTAGTCTAGAACCTCCGTAGTCTATAACTCAGATACCTAGAACCTTGGGAACCTAGAGCCTTGGTGATAGAGCCTCAGGAACCTAGAACCTCAGGGACCTTGAGCCTTGGGAACCTTGAATCTTGGTGATATAGCCTCGGAAGGCTAGAGCCTCAAGGACCTTGAGCCTCGGGGACCTTGAGCGTTGGAAAACGAGAGCCTTGGGAAGCTTGAGCCTTGACAGTCTAGAACCTCGGGAACATAGAACCTCAGTGATCTAGAACCTCAGTAGTCTAGAACCTCAGGAACCTAGAACCTCAGTAGTCTCCTTGAGCCTTGGCTGTCTAGAACCTCAGGAACCTAGAACCTCAGTAGTCTAGAACCTCCGTAGTCTATAACTCAGATACCTAGAACCTTGGGAACCTAGAGCCTTGGTGATAGAGCCTCAGGAACCTAGAACCTCAGGGACCTTGAGCCTTGGGAACCTTGAATCTTGGTGATATAGCCTCGGAAGCCTAGAGCCTCAAGGACCTTGAGCCTCGGGGACCTTGAGCGTTGGAAAACGAGAGCCTTGGGAAGCTTGAGCCTTGACAGTCTAGAACCTCGGGAACATAGAACCTCAGTGATCTAGAACCTCAGTAGTCTAGAACCTCAGGAACCTAGAACCTCAGTAGTCTCCTTGAGCCTTGGTGATAGAGCCTCAGGAACCTTGATTCATGAGAACCTTGAGCCTTGGTGGTAGAGCCTTGCCTAAAGCCTCGGAGAACTTGAGCCTTGGCAATCCAGAGCTTCAGCAACCTAGAACCTCAGTAGTCTAGAACCTCGATCATCTGGAACCCCAGGAACCTAGAACCTCGGTAGTCTAGAAGCCAGGTTCCTTGGTACCTTGAGCCTTGGTGATGGAGCCTTGGAAACCTAGAGCCCCAGAGAACTTGAGCCTCGGCAGTCTAGAACCTCAGGAACCTAGAACCTCAGTAGTCTAGAATCTTGGGAATCTTGAGCCTTGGTGATAGAGCCTTGGGAATCTAGAGTGTCAGGAACCTTGATTCTCCTGGCTTTCCTGGTTCCTGATGTTCTGACTCCTGAGGTTCTGGACTCCAGAGGTTCTCTACTCCTGAGGTCTTGGGCTCCTGAGATCCTAGGTTCCTGAAGCCCCCTGGCTCATGAGATTCTGGCCTCCTGGGGTTCCTGGTGTCTGATGTTCTGGACTCCTGAGGTTCCAGGCTTCTGAGTTTCTAGGTTCCTAAGGTTCGTTGTAACTGAGGCCTGGACTCACAAGTTTCCAGCTTCCTGATTTTCCAGGCTCCTGAGGTTCTGGACTCCATAAGTTCCAGACTCCTGAGGTTCCAGACTCCTGAGGCTCCAGGTTCCTGAGTTTTCAGTCTCTCTTCATTGTCATATTTATTAGACACGGTTAAATGCCAGGAGGCCTCAGGTATCTCCACATGACCAGATGAAGAAAAGAAGAAAGGAAAAGGTAGGGTTAAGAAATATAGCACATTACTAATATGGCACTAGTTCAAAGAGACCTTTTTTCTTACTGAGAACAGAGTGCAGTGAAGCGGGAGGTAACTCAGGAGGCTACTCTATTCTAAATGCCAGCAAATAGATTTAAAATCAGACAAGGTCTAGAATTAAATTTTCCAATTTGAATATATGCTCCCAAAATGCCATTTGGCTAAAAGACAAAACATTATTTAGACAAACTGTTTACTGAAAATAACTTTCCTGGTAAATAGACATTAATTTATAACTCCAGTTTGCTATATACACTTGAAAATCCTGGCTAAAATATGATTCCAATAATTTGCAAATTACTGAATTCTTCTCTTTATTGTCTTTGCGTTGAATCTCTGATATGACCAGTTTCCTCATGATGTTTCTTCATTGCTCTCAAACATTGGGTTGCTGTAGGACACTTCTTTGTCAACCTCTGGCATGTTAGAAGAGAATATTTTGTTTATCGGTGGCCAGCCTGGGTCATTTGCCAAGGCCCTCTGCCATTTTCGGTACTGACCTTTTGACTGGTTAGATACCCTACAATCAGGACAGACACAATCTCTGTTCCACACGGGGCTCACTGTCCATGTAGGATGGAAAAAAGGTAATTAATCCCCATCTTTCCACTGAGAAAACTGAAGCAATGAGAAGTTCAGTGTGCCCAAGGGCACACCGCAGCCAATCAATCAGTAGAACCCAGGTCCTCTCGGACCCATGTTCATTTTTATTTTTATTTTTAAATGGCATTTATTAAGTGCTAACTTGGTGCCAGGCACTGCACTAAGCACTGGGTTGATACAGGCTAATCAGGTTGGACACAGTCCCTGTCCCGCCTGGGGCTCACAGTTATAATCTCCATTTTACAGATGAGGTAACTGAGGTACAGAGAAGTTAAGTGACTTGGTCACACAGCAGATAGTTTAGAACTAGCTTACACTGCCTCATTGCCCACGGCCCCAACCGAAAGCAGATCCTAACCAAGATCCTTCAATTGACTCAAGATAATGGCAATAAACACGTGCATCGCCTTTCCTTACGTCTGACCTTATTGGCCAGGAGCAGCAGTTCTGTTCAGATAATGGGACTGACATAGTCATGACTTTAGGACCTTGTTTCTCTTGTTAAGGTAAATGTATGTTGAAGGAATGAGTCCGCATCTTAAAGAAACTTACATTCTAACAAACACTGAAATTTAATAAATGTCAAGCAACCTGGTTGATAACGATAACAATAGAATAATAAAACAGGGACTGGTGTTTGATTCTATTTATCTTGATGACGCTGTCTTGTTTTTGTTTTGTTCTGTTTTGCTTTGCTGTCTGTCTGCCCCGTTTAGACTGCGAGCCCGTCACTGGGCAGGGATGGTCTCTGTTGCCGAATTGTACATTCCAAGCGCTTAGTACAGTGCTCTGCACATAGTAAGCGCTCAATAAATACTATTGAATGAATGATTCTATTTATCTTGATGATGCTGTCTTGTTTTTGTTTTGTTCTGTTTTACTTTGCAGTCTGCCTGCCCCGTTTAGACTGTGAGCCCGTCATTGGGCAGGGATGGTCTCTGTTGCCGAATTGTCCATTCCAAGCGCTTAGTACAGGGCTCTGCACATAGTAAGCGCTCAATAAATACTATTGAATGAATGAATGATTCTATTTATCTGGATGATGCTGTCTTGTTTTTGTTTTGTTCTGTTTCGCTTTGCTGTCTGTTTAGACTGTGAGCCCGTCATTGGGCAGGGATGGTCTCTATCTGTTGCCCAATTGTCCATTCCAAGCGCTCAGTACAGTGCTCTGCACATAGTAAGCGCTCAATAAATACTATTGAGTGAATGAAGAACTAAATCCCTTCTGCCAGAGTTGCATTCTTTGGAAGGGGGGGGGAGCAGCTATGCGAAGAGTGTAAGCCACATGGCTGGTTTACAGGTGAATTCGAGGCTTTTTTACAGCAACACTACCATCTGCTGGATTCAGCTGGAACTATAGAACTGAAGTTTTTGCGTTTTTGCCTCTCAGGTGTGACCCTGAGAGGGGATAATAATAAACATGTTGGCATCTGGGAAGCGCTTACTATGTGCAGAGCACTGTTCTAAGCGCTGGGAAGCAGCGTGGCTCAGTGGAAAGAGTCTGGGCTTCGGAGTCAGAGGTCATGGGTTCGACTCCCGGCTCTGCCACTTGTCAGCTGTGTGACTGTGGGCAAGTCACTTTACTTCTCTGGGCCTCAGTGACCTCCTCATCTGGAAAATGGGGATTAACTGTGAGCCTCACGTGGGACAACCTGATTACCCTGTATCTACCCCAGCGCTTAGAACGGTGCTGTGCACATAGTAAGCGCTTAACAGATACCAACATTATTATTATTACAGGGTCTTTGTGACTGTGGTCAAGTCACTTAACTTCTCTGTGCCTCAGTTACCTCATCTGTAAAATGGGGATTAACTGTGAGCCTCATGTGGGACAACCTGATTACCCTGTATCTACCCCAGCGCTTAGAACAGTGCTCTGCACATAGTAAGCGCTTAACAGATACCCACATTATTATTATTATTATTATCAGGTTATCCCACGTGAGTCTCACAGTCTTAATCGCCATTTTACAGATGAGGTAACTGAGGCACAGAGAAGTTAAGTGACTCGCCCACAGTCACACAGCTGACAAGTGGCAGAGCTGGGATTCGAACCCATGACCTCTGACTCCCAAGCCCGTGTTCTTTCTGCTGAGCGTAATGATTATGCTATTTGCTAAGCATTTACTATGTGCTAAGCACTGTTCTAAGCGCTGGCACAGATAAAGGCTAATCAGGCTGTCCCACGTGGGGCTCACACTTTTAATTCCCATTTTACAGATGAGGTAACTGAGGCAGGAAACCTGAACAGTGAAAAATCAGGATAGCGAGAACATCGATTTCTTTGAAATGTGGTGTTGGAGAAGGCTTCTGTGAATTCCATGGACTGCCCGAAAGACAAACAAATGGATTTTAGGGCAAATGAAACCAAAGTGGTCTTTGGAAGGCCAAATGACTCAACTTAGATTAGCATATTTTGGACACATAATCAGGAGGACTAATTCTCTGGAGAAGACACTAACACTAGGAAGAGTCCAGAGAAAACGTGGACCAGGACCTAGATGGATAGAGACCATAACACCGATAACGGAAGAACCGTTAGAAAGGTTGCAGATTATGGCAAAGGGCAGGAGGTTCTGGAGAAAATATTTGCACGGAGGCGCTATGAATCGGAAACGACTCGACGGCACTTAAAAATAACAATAACTGAGGCATGGAGAAGTTAAATGACTTGCCCAAGGTCACACAACAGACAAGTGGTG
The DNA here is from genome assembly GCF_004115215.2 of Ornithorhynchus anatinus. NCBI lineage: Eukaryota > Metazoa > Chordata > Mammalia > Monotremata > Ornithorhynchidae > Ornithorhynchus > Ornithorhynchus anatinus. The sequence continues at coordinate 59,057,454 of NC_041735.1, read as the reverse complement.
GAGGCGGCATTAGAACTCACCTCCTCTGACTCCCAAGCCCATGTTCTTGCCACTAAGCCCCGCTGCTTCTCGACCTTACTAATGGTATTATTTACAGGGGCGCCCAATGCCATTAGAGAAGCAGCGTGGCTCAGTGGAAAAAGCCCAGGCTTGGGAGTCAGAGATCCCGGGTTCTAATCCTGGCTCCGCCGTTTGTCAGCTGTGTGACTTTGGGTAAGTCACTTCACTTCTCTGTGCCTCAGTTCCCTCATCTGTAAAATGGGGATTAAGACTGTGAGCCCCACGTGGGACAACCTGATCACCCTGTATCCTCCCCAGCACTTGGAATAGTGTTTTGCACATAGTAAGCGCTTAACAAATGCCATCATCATCAAGAAGCATCGATTTTTCCTTCTCCAAGTGAGCCTTGAGCCTTGTGGAAGACACGTCCACCCCATCACTCCAACGCTGTCTGGAGGGCCTGCCCTGTCAGTCAGTCATTTGTATTTATTCAGCACTTACTGAGTACAGAGCACTGAGCTAAGTGCTTGGCAGAGTAGAGTATAACAATAGAACAGACACATTCCCTGCCCACAATGAGCTTACAGTCCTTGCCCTTTCCTACTGGAGCAGAAAAGGCAGAAGACCCAGCAGCAGCTTACTGGAAAGGGGCCAGCCTGCTCTAAGTGTCGTCAATCAACATTAATATTAATGTCCCTTTCCCCCGGGGAGACTGTCAGCGTGTTTGGGCAGGGAATGTGTCTACCAATTCTGTTGTACTGTATTCACCCTAGCGCTTAGTACAATGCGCTTGACTGTAAGCTCATTGCGGGCAGGGAATGTGTGTATTTATTGTTGCACTGTACTTGGTACAGTGCTCTGCACACAGTAAGCACTCAATAAACATGATTGAATAGTAATTACGGCATTTGTTAAGCACTTACTATGTGCAAAGGACTGTTCTAAGCACTGGGGAAGATACAAAGTGATCAGGTTGTCCCACGTGGGGCTCACAGACTTCATCCCCATTTTACAGATGAGGTAACTGAGGCACAGAGAAGTTAAGTGACTTGCCCGAAGTCACACAGCAGACAAGCGGCTGAACTGTGATTTGAACCCATGACCTCTGACTCCCAAGCCCGTGCTCTTTCCACTGAGCCACGCTGCCTCTCTATGAATGAATGCTCGGAACACAGGAGACACTCAACAAATACAATGGATTGAATCTATCAATCATTATCATCAATGGTATTTATTAAAGGCTACTAAGTACAGAGCACTGTACTAAGCTCTTGGGAGAGTACAAAATGGTGTTTTCTGAGCACTAATTGTGTGCAGGGCTTGTCCTTGTTTATGCATGATGGTTTGTTTTTTCAAAAAAAGTCACTATTTCCTCTCTCCTCTCCCTTTTATCCTTAGATTGAGAGTCCCCTGAGAGCCAGTTTCAATTACTATCCTCAGACCCTTCTCCAACACTCAGTACAGAGCTCTGCACACAGTAGATACTGAAAAAATATTGTGGAATGAATGAATAAATGCAAGCAGTTTTGGTATTGGTAGCAATGCCCGATGAGGAATCGTTAGCATCATCATCGTAATAATAATTATGGTATTTGTTAAGCGCTTACTGTATGTCAAGCATTGTACTAAGCACCAGGGTAGATACAAGATGGTCACAGTCCCTGTCCCATATGGCATTCACAGTCTATTCAATTAGAGGATCCCGATAGCTTAATTGCAATGGGAAAGAATCCGGCTCAGATATGATACGGGTGCTGGGGAACTCATAAGATATAATAATATTTGTGGTATATATTAAGCACTTACTATGTTCCAGGCACTCTACCAACGCTGGAGTGGATACAAACAAATCAGGTTGGACACAGACCCTGTCCCATATGGGGCTCACAGTCTTAGTCCCCATTTTACAGATGAGGTAACTGAAACAAAGAGTAGTTAAATGACCTGTCCAAGGTCTCACAGCAGACAGGTGTCAGAGCCATCATTAGAACCTATGACCTTCCGAATCCCAGGCCTGAGCTCTATCCCACTACGTCACGCTGCTTCTCCGATCACTAGTCAGGAAAGAGAAAAAAGGATATTTGTCTTTGCCTCTCCCAGAAATTGCACCTTAGGAAGCCTGTGGTTAGCGGGGTGCATAACTATATTCATAAGAGGAAGAAAATGATATTTTCCCCACAAAGGTCAACACATTGCGGCTCGTATTTGAACAAAGCAAAGAGGAACAACAAATACCCAATGAAGAAAGTGAACCTGTAATCACGGAAACAAAAATATTACCACCCAGAGGATCACAGGAAGTGTGGATAGAGAAGACCATTAGGTAATAGCCATCACACCTGCTAAAGTAGGGCATCTGTGCAAACCTACAGAATTTAGTAACTAGTTGGCATACAGTGTGTTGTGTCTCTTTAAATACCACACATCTCTGCTGGCGGTGTCTGTATTGTTTGCTCCTGGGGAAGTGATTATTGCAAATGGGCATGATTTTATCCACAATGTACAGTATCGTGGGAAGATTTCTTTTATTGCCTTCAGCCTTTTTCTTTCTTATGATTTATTTTAATACATTGGGAATTATTATCCCAAACATTAGACAGCTGGCCTGCTGAGGTTTCCTTGGCTGAATCCAGGTTTCTCCTTTTCTAATCCTCTCTTCATGGATAATCCACCCTAATGCTTCTTGGCTGTTGAGGGGCTTTGGCTATTACTACCTGTTGATTTAAAATTCACTTTGTCCTATGTAGGTAGCGCTAATCGTTTGGTAATGAACACCTTATTTGAGTCAGCTAGGGTCAAAATTATATTCATGAGATTTTCATTCTTCTATTACAATCTCCTGACTCTTATCTTTCTTGATATTTTTCAGGGCTACAATTCCACTTTTATTTGAAAGAAGTCTCCTGCACACACATGAAAATGCTTTGCAGGAGGGCTCAATAGAAGGTGGATTTTTTTCTGCCATTAGTATTTAGAAGCCCTCCAAGTTTATTTAAGCTTACCTAAAAATATCTTAGGCCTTTGGACCTGATGAGGGCAGAGATCATAGGGAATGAGAAGCTGGGTGAATTTAGCTACCTCACTGCACCAGTTCAAGATGGGAGGTCAGAAAAATGTAAAAAAATAAAGAGATATTCTTCCTGACACCATTCTTCGAGGCTGCCCCTATCCAGGCAGGGGACAGGAGAGCGGTGTGGCCTAGTGCATAGAGCATGGACCTGGGCTCTACTCCTGGATTTGCCCCTTGTTTGCTATGTGACCTCGGGCATGTCATTTGACTTCTCTATGCCTCAGTTCCTGCATCTGTAAAATGGGGCTTAGGACGGTGAGTCCCATGTGGCACAAGGACTGTGTCCATCCTGAATGATTTGCATCTACCCCAGTGCTTAGAACAGTGTTTGGCACATAGGAAGCACTTCAATACCATTATTATTATTGTCACAGCTTCTCTGTGCCTCAGCTACCTTATCTGTAAAATGGGAATGAGGACTGTGTCCAACCTGATTAGCATATATCTACCTCAATGCTTATTACAGTGCCTGGCACATAGAAAGTGCTTTACAAATACCATTAAGAAAAAAATGAAAAACTGGTGCCTGCATCACTTCATTGACTCCAGCTGACATTCTATTCAATCCTTACTACATACTATCCCCCAAACAGCTCAGAAAATGGTGGAAGGGAGCAGAGGGCAACCACAGGATAAACCAGGAGGGATTCTCCTCAGCTGAACCACACAAATAGAGCCAGCCCCCGCTGAATTTGGACCTGTACATGTTTCCATTAGCATGATGGTTTCGGACACTGTGCTGGCTTTCAAGTAATTATTTAATGCTCTTTGTCCTTCTTTGGGGAAGTTATTTAACAATATTGACTATTGTTCATGCCATTTCACTATATGATGGCAAACTATATCTTGCTTGGGAAACTAATATCTTGTGATTCATCAGTGCTCTCATGCTAAAGCGAGGGAGTGTACTAAGCATTGGGGTGGATACAAGCAAATCAGGTTGGACACAGTCCCTGTCCCACATAGAGCTCACAGTCTCAATCCCCATTTTAAAGCTGAAGTAACTGAGGCACAGAGAAGTGAGGTGACTTGCCCAAGGTCACACTGCAAACAAGAGGTGGAGCTGGGATTAGAACCCACGACCTTCTGACTCCAGGCCCGTGTTCTATCTGCTACACCTTGCTGATTCCCCAAGATGGGGAGAGTTGTGGTCTTGTGGATTTAAAGTGGAAGGGAGTTCCAGCCATTCTTGTACGGAGGTAGTAGGCTATCGTGTATTCAGCTGCTCTTGATGCATGGTGCCATATAATAATTTGACTCTCTTTCCCTCACCGGCATCATTCCAATCTGTAGAATCTGAGCCTTGTGTGAGATGGCAGAATCTGCTGTTGGCCCCAGACTTCATAAAGAGCTGGCTGATGAGGGTCAGGCTATTATTCCATCAAACCGACCCTTCCCCAGATGAAAAATATCAATGTCTCCTCTTTGTTGCTTTTTCCAGCAGCTGGTGCCAGGCCTGCGGGGCGCCACGCTTAAATGCTACCCATGCCTATGCCTGGTGGCGCCAGGCCAGTATGTGAGTGCAGCCACATGGTTCATTCCCTCCCTCGGCTTAGGGCAAGAAGCAGGTCCTCACTAGCACTCCAGAATCTCTCAGAGGGAGTGATTTGGTAGGAAGAGGTGGGAAGGGAGAACGGGGGAGAGAAATGGGGAGAAAATTGGTGCAGTCTGTGAAGAGAAGCTCCAAGTAGCTAGACTGGCAACAGGAGGACTAGGCACCACACATAATTATTATGGTACTTATTAGGTGCTTACTATGTGCCAAGCATTGTAAGCACTGGGGTAGATACAAGTCATTCAGGTTGGACACTGTCCCTGTCCCACATGGGGCTCACACTCTTAATCTCCATTTTACAGATGAGGTAACTGAGGTCTAGAGAAGTTAAATGACTTGCCCAAGGACGCTCAGCAGAAATGTGGCAGAAATAACATTAGAAAACTCGTTTGCCCTAGATATTAAAGGTCTGATACCCTCTGATTTACTGGTTGTTCCCCCTTCCTCCCCACCCCCCATCTTGTAAAAAAAAAATCTTGGCAAAATCTACAGCGCTTTTTGGGCAAGCTTTCCAAACTCACGTCTACTCCAAGAGGACTTCCCTGACTAGGCCCTTATTTCTCTTACTTCCTCTCCCTTCTGCATCACCTATCCACTTGAGTCTGTTCCCCTTAAGCACCTGCTATTCACCCTATCTTCAACGCACAGCACGGATACATCCTTAGTCTCTCCCACTTCCCATATCTGGAATTTAGTTTAAAGTCCTTCTTCCCCTGAAGATGGTAAACTCCTTGTGGGCAGGAATCACGGAGTAGGGAATTGTTCTTTTTGAGAATGGAGAAGAAATAACCTGATGTGTGAGTCATTCTTGATAATGAGGATAATAATAGTTTTTGTTAAGTGCTTACTAAGTCCTGGGGTAGATGCAAGATCATTTGATCCCATATGGGGCTCATGATCTAAGTAGGAAGGAGAACAAGTACTGAATCCCCATTTTGCAGATGAGGGAACTGAGGCAGGCACATTAAATGAGCTACTCAAATTCACACTGCAGGCTAGTAACAGAGCCTGGATTAGAATGCTGGTCCTCTGACTCCCAGGCCCCAGCTCTTTCCACTAGGCAACGCCACTTCTCCAAACATGGATTTGTGGGGTTTTGAGTTGTTTCTTTTCTTGTACATTGACAGAATGAGCGGAGCTACCCAACATTTTGGTTTGAGAGTCTGTCCGACCCCTCTTCTCTCAAACAGTGGTATTTATTGAGCACTTACTATGCACAGAGCACTCCACTAAGCACTTGGGAGAGTACAGTCCAACAGAAATAACAGATACGTCCTCTGCCCAAAACGAACTTAGAGACTAGAGGATAAGAGCGGGGTGACACTGATTGCTCATGCAAAGTTGAAAACCAATCTTTTAATTTCATCATGCTTGCCTGGTGAAATCTAAGATGGCTGCTCCCCAAAACTACCTGAGGATCGCCCTCTTTCATTCAGTCATATTTATTGAGCACTTATCGTGTGCAAACCACTGAACTAAGCTCTTGGGAGAATACAAGGTAACAGTAAAAAGACACTCCCCATCTACCTCCCTGCCAACTGGAATGACAAGTTACAAAAGTCATTTTACTCTGGTTTAGAATCACTGGACCGAGATCCTGCCACCCAGTCACCACCTTGCCCCACCCTATCTGGTGTCTTTCAGAACTTCATGCCATGAATCAGGACAAAGCAGACAGGGGTCTGCTTATGACCAGAGAGAAGTGTCTGAATGAGGAGAAGCAATACAAGTAATAATAATAATAATAATAATAATGGTATTTGTTAAGCGCTTACTATGTACCAAGCACTGTTCTAAGTGCTGGAGTAGATACAAGCTAATCAGGTTGGACACATTCCCTGTCCCAGGTAGGGCTCATGGTCTTAATCCTCATTTTGCAGTTGAGGTAACTGAGGCACAAAGAAGTCAAGTGATTTGCCCAAGGTCATACAGCAGACAAACAGCAGAGTTGGAATTAGAACCTCAGTCCTTTCGACTCCCTGACCGGTGCTTTATCCATTGGCTTCAGCGACCCTGGGGGATCAAGTCCCTGCCACTGAGCTACGGTGGCCTGCTTTTACCCTTAATGACTTGATAACTCCTTGAAACTCCTTTGGAGTTTCATGGCTCTCTATCACTGGGCTTCTCAATCAGTCAGTTATATTTATGGAGCACTTAGCGTCAATCAATCATCTTTATTGAGCACTTACTGTGTACAGAGCAGGTAAGTGGTAGAGCTGGGATTAAAACCTACGTCCCCTGATTCACGGGCCTTTGTTCTTTGTTCTTCCCGCTATGCCAAGCAGCTTCCCGTGAGGTGAGAGAGCTGGTGGAAAGCCTTGAAGACTGTGGTTCAAAGTTTTGCTTGATGAAATGGGAAATGAGTAGCCATTGAATTTTACATCCATTTGAACAGATGGGCAAACTGAGATACCCAGGCTTAAATGATTTAGTTGGCATTTTGGAAAGAAAGAGAGAGAGCAGAAAACAAAACTCAGATACCCCATCAGAAATGGTCAAACTGCCCATGGGAAACTGGGAAGGGAAGACCAGGATGATTCCCTCTAAATGTTACTCCTCATGTGAAGGGAACATGTCTACCAAATCTATTATATTGTCTTTTCCTATGTGGCTAGCACAGTGCTCGGCACACACTTAGTGCTCAAATATGAGCGATTGACACCCGCAGTCCAAATAAGGCAGAGGATTGAAGCAATAAACTCCCTTTTCTTCAGCTCTCCCTTCCTTCCTTGTCACCTCAACTCACTCCCTTTGCTCTTCTCCTCCATTCCCACCCCACAGCACTTATGTATATATGTATATATCTATAATTCTATTTATTTATATTGATGCCTGCTTGTTTTGATGTCTGTCTCCCCCCATTCTAGACTGTAAGCTCACTGTGGGCAGGGATTGTCTCTCTTTATTGCTGTATTGTACTTTCCAAACGCATAGTACAGTTCTCTGCACACAGTAAGCGCTCAAATACGATTGAATGAATGAATCATGCAGGTCACTTTACATAGATAATTATGGTAGTAATGCCCCCAAATCAGGCAAATGTGTTTTCATTTGATTTTAGAGATTAACTTGCTTGCAATCTTCTACTTGGATTTAACTGTTGAAAACATAGCTCAAATATGCTAAGTTTGGGAACCTTATCAGAGGTTTGAACTTTAAAATGAACTTGATATTTTGGTGTTTCGGCTAATTTCCCTAGGCATTATATTTGGCATTTGTAAAGGGAAAGGACTTATTGAAAAGCTCACTCAAATCTCTATTGTATCTGAGTGCCATGTATAGGAACATATAGCCCTCCAGTTGGTCCAGTAGAAAAAGCATTGCTATGGGAATCAGGAGGCTCAGTCCTACATTCAGTCCATGTTTCCCCACTCCTCACCAGACTCCAGTGGTTGCCCATCCACCTCTGCTTCAAACAGAAGCTCCTTACCATCGGCTTTAAAGCACTCAGTCACCTTTTCCCCCTCCCACCTTACCTCACTGCTCTCCCTCCACAACCCAGCTCATACACTTCACTTCTCTAACACCAACATACTCAGGGTACCTCAGTCTTACCCATCTCACCACGGACCTCTCGTCCACACCCTGCCTCTGGTCTGGAACTCTCTCCCTCTTCATATCTGACCAAAGATCACTCTCCCCACCTTCAAAGCCTCACTGAAGGCATACCTCCTCCAAGATGTTTTCCCAGACCAATCTCTCATTTCTTCTTCTTCCTCTCTCTCTTCTGCATCACCCTTGCACTTGGATTTGATCCCTTTATTCACCCCTCCCCAGCATGGAAGACCTCATCATTCATTTTCAAAATATTGATAAAACATTCTTCAAATTAAAGACCATTAAAAATGTAAGTGAGCCCATTGCTGGGCAGGGATTGTCTCTAGCTACTCCAAGTGCCTAGTACAGTGCTCTGCACACAGTAAGCGCTCAATAAATATGACTGAATGAATGTAAGGATAAAGCTCTATGAGGCAAAAGATGATGGAGGTTGGTTAGGCTCATTCAATCCATTAATGGTATTTATTGAGCACTTACTGTGTGCAGAGCAGTGTACTAAGAGCTGGGGAGAGTACAAGAGAGTTGGTAGACATGATCCCTGCCTTCAGGGAGCTTACAGGTGTAGTGGAGAGACAGATATTAAAATAAATTACAGGCAGGGGAAGTGGTGCTGAACAGGGCTTAATTAGTTGGCAGAGCCCAGAGCTGTTCCATTTCCCCCCTTCAAAGCCCTACTGAGGCACACCTCCTCCAAGAGGCCTTCCCAGACCAAGCCCCACTTTTCCTCAGTTCCCCCTCCCCTCTGCAGCACCATGACTTGCTCCCCTTCTTCTTCCCCACTCTGCTGGCCCCACAAGACTCAGGAATATATATTTATAATTCTATTTATATTGCCTCTTTACTTGTATTGATGTCTGACCCTCCTCCCTCCCCCCTCCAACTGTGAGCCCCTTGTGGACAGGGATTGTCTCTCTTTATTGCCATATTGTACTTTCCAAGCACTTAGTACAGTGCTCTTTCATTCATTCAATAGTATTTATTGAGTGCTTACTATATGCAGAGCACTGTACTAAGCGCTTGGAATGTACAATTAGAAAACAGATAGAGACAATCCCTGCCCATTGATGGGCTTACAGTGTGCCCACAGGAAGTACTCCATGATACTGCTGCTGATAACTAATGGCACTGAGTACCATTATTGTACTCTCCCAACCACTTAATACAATGCTCTGCAAACAGTAAGGGGTCAGTAAATAAGATTGACTGACATCTACCCTTGCTCACACCCTTCTTCCTGCCTGGCAATCCCTCCCTCTTTAAATTCAATTGATTACAACTCTCCCCATTTTCAAAACTTTTTAGAAATCATATCTCCAGGAAGCCTTTCTTGATTAATGTATAATCTCCCCTGCTCGTATCCTTGTATCTACTCCAGTGCTTAGAACAGTGCTTGGCACATAGTAAGCACTTAAGTTTAAAAAAAATACCATTGATTGACTTACTGATGTCCAGTTCTGCATGTTATCCCCCAGAGTCAGAAAGGGGAGTGGTGGGAATGGGGGGAGGAGAGGGCACCGTGCACGGATCTGTGACCTGTCCCCCAACCCTTCCTCCACTCCCCAATCCCAAATATGCCAGGAGGCCATTGGTCCATCAGCAGAAGTGCCAATTTGCCAGATTTCAGGGCTCTGGCATCTTTCCCATTACAAAGTAAACACCGGTGGCTAAGCGGTAGGAGCAGGGGAGTCTAGGTGGCCAACAAGAAGGGATTTCTGGTCAACATGGTTGGGGAGGAATCAAGGAGTCGGATATCTGAAGTGTGCTCTCAAGCCAAACTGAACAGTCTATGCTCTTTCCCAGGCTCCTCTTGGCGGGGAAAGCTCCCACATTTTCTTAGCAGGAAAACAGCTTCTAAATTCACAAGGAAAATGAAAAAGAGAAGCCAAATTTGCAGTTGAGTGGAGCCACAATGTATCAGTACAATACAGAAGACTATTTCGAGCAACAAAGACCCGCGCATATTAATTCATTCAGCCGGCTCCATTGTCTGTAATTCTTGCTTACATTTGCTGTCATGCGATGGAGTTAAAATTTACACCCTTTTTTGGATGCAAGAAGATATTTTTATTTATCGGTCTTTGTTAGCTGTTTCATTTCACAATAATTAATCAGATCACCAAAGCAGTTTCACGTTGGGGAGTGATGATTTATTTGCATTATTTAGCTTTCCTAACAGGGCATCTCAGTGTGGTAATAGCACCGTTATACTATGGCCCTCTTATTTTATGACAAGTTACAATTTTCTTGTAATGTTAGGTGTAGTGCATCTTAATTATGCTAAATTAAGTAGTCCTACACATTATAGAATTACATATTTAAAATGTGTTAGAAGAACATCAAGAGTTTTAATTTGGTTTACACGTCCTAGAGCTACACCCTTAAAATACCTGCTACTTAGCTAACATCCAGAACTTTGCCATGGTCGATTCAAGTCAGGAAAGTTAGAGTTGAGATGACTTCTTATTTCCTAATCTCACTACTCAAGGACTTGAAACCAATCCACCTCCATGCCCTGTTAAATTTTGTATTGAATGAGAAATGACAAAGAATTTGAATTGCTTCCAAATGATCTCATAATCACAATCCAATTCTTCTTCTAGTATGTTCAGTTTACCAGAAATGGCTAGATACTGCTAGTTTCGGTCTAGAAGAGCAAAACCCTAGTCCTAACCCTAGACTATTAACATTTAAGAGGTCTAACATTATTAATATCTTGTTCCCCAACTGCTCTTCTTGAGGGGGTCATTTTGGATCCTAATCTAACAAATTTGTCACTGAAGTGACTAGGAATTCTTTCCATTAAATCGTAATTTGATTGCAGAGACTGTGTGTGTTGCCTTTGCTATACTTTCTTAAGTGTAAGTACAGTGTTTTGCCATTGACTGATTTTTGAGAGGGCTTTTTGATTCCTAGTGGTAAACCAAATCCACTTAGGAACAGAACACATCTTCCTTTTTTTAAAAATGTTTAATAGGAATCATAAGGTTTGAAGAAACCTCTATAGATTAACCCATCAATAGTATTTCTTGAGTATCTGCTGTGTGCAGAGTACTGTATTAAGCATTTGGGAGAGAACAATAGAGCAGGGAGACATAATTCTTGCTCTCAAGGGGCTTACAATTCAGGAGGCAAGACAGACTTTAAAATAAACTGCAGATAGCAGGAAGTAATAGAGTATAAAAACAAATTATATTAACGTCTCCTTATTGTGGGCAGGAAACATGTCTGCCAACTATGTTATATTGTACTTTCCCAAGGGCTTAGCACAGTGCTCTGCACATAAATGCTCAATAAATACCAATGATTGATTTTACATAAGTGCTACAAGGGGCAGAGAGTTGGGTGGGTGTGGGTAGCTGAATGCTAGTTATCTTGTACCTATCCTAGCATTTGTAGAGTGCTAGGCACATAGTGAGTGCTTAATATATATACCACAATTGTTATTATTATGCTTAAATGGCACAAAAATGCTGAAGTGGCAGTGGGAGAGAGTGGAGAGACGAAAAATTAATTGGGGAAGGCTTATTGGAGGATTTGGGGTTTCCAAAGGACTTGAAGATCAGGAGAGCAGTGGTCAGCTAGATGTGACAAGGGAGGGAGTTTCAAGCAGGAGAAAAGGCATGAGCAAAGTAGTTGATAGTGAAAAAGATGAGAACTAGGACCATTGAGGAATGAAGTGTGAGCTGAGGTATAGTGGGAGAAGAGGGTGGACAAGTAGGAAGGAAAGAGCTGATTGAAGACCTCAAAGTCAAGGACCTGGGATCTAATTCCAGCTCTACCTTTTGTCTGCTGTGTGACCTTGGGCAAATCACAACTTCTCTGGGCCTCAGTTACCTCATCTGCAAAATGAGGATTGACAGTGAACATGGATGGAGGCCAACCTGATTAGTTTGTATTTACCCCAGTGTTTAGTACAGTGCCTGGCACATAGTATGTGCTTAACAAATACCATAAAAGCAGAAAAAAAAAAAAAAGGTCAGGAGTTTCTGCTTGATGCGGAGAGGAATGGGAAAATACTGAAGACTTCTGAGCAGTGGGGAGATTATTTTGTTTTCTTCCTGCAAATAAGTTTGTCTCAACTGTGCTTTTATCTATGTTATTCTTTAAAGTTCTCTAGGGAAAGACATTTTGCACTCTTCATGATTTCAGCTCTACATTTTAATTCTAACATTAAAATTTTCTTAAGATTGGGCTTTAAAAAGGCTGTGCACTTTAGGGTGAATTTGAAAGAAAATCAGTGGAGAAAATAAGAAGTCCAGGACCTCTGTTCTTATTGACTAAGTCTGCTGTGAGCAGGGATTGTCTCTCTCTGTTGCTGAATTGTACTTTCCAAGTGCTTGGTATAGTGCTCTGCACACAGTAAGTGCTGAATAAATACGATTGAATGAACTAGATGAGGAGACAAACATCTGACAGGACAAATACTGATATATGCTGGACATGAGATAGCATGGTCACTGACAGCTTCATATAACAAAGGAATTGAGTGAAAATGGGAAAATTACATCAAAGAAATACAATCTCTTCTCCCAAAAGGTGTGTTTTCACCATATACTTTAGACAGAACTGGTGTTGGGAAATTCGGGAACATTCTCCCGACAATAATAACTGGTATTTGTTAAGCGCTTACTACGTGACAGGCACTGTTCTAAGCACTGGGGTGGAAACAAGCAAATAAGGTTGGATCCTGTCCCTGTCCCACGTGGGGCTCACAGTCTCGATCCCCATTTTACAGCTGAGGTAACTGAGGCACAGAAAAGTGAAGTGACTTGCCCCAGGTCACATAGCAGACAGGTGGTGGAGCCGGGATTATAACCCATGACCTGCTGATTCCCAGGCCCGTGCTCTATCCACTGCACCATGCTGCTTCTCTATAAAACATGATGTGGTATTGAAAGAAACAGTTGCATGCAGGCAAGCGATGGACAGGCTGAATGAATACAGGGGCTCATGAGGCTCAAGCTCAGAGGCCTATGGGCTGTGTCCAACCTGATTTGCTTCTATTCATTCAGTCAAATTTACTGAGCACTTACTGTTTACAGAGCACCGTACTAAGTACTTGGGAGAGTACAGTATAACAAACAGAAACTTTCCCTGCATACGACAAGCTTCCAGGCTAGAGAACAAGCTTACAGTCTATCCCAGCGCTTAGTACAGGGCTTGGCACATAGTAAGCATTTACAGATATCATAAAAAAGGCCCCCCTTAGAAAATCTGGCAGACAATACTCTGCCCCATTTCAAAGCCTTATTGAAGGCACATCTCTTCCAGAGGCTTTCCCTAAACGCCCCCTTTCCTTTTCTCCCACTCCCTTCTGCATCACCCTGACTTGGTCCCTTTTTTCTTCTCCACTGCCAGCCCCACAGCCTTTATGTACCTATCTGTAATTTATTTATTTATATTAATGCCTGTCTCCTCCCCCTCTGGACTATAAGCTCATTGTGGGCAGGGAATGTGTCCATTTATTCTTGAACTCTCCCAAGCACTTAGTGCAGTGCTCTGCACAGAGTAAGTGCTCAGTAAACACGATTGAATGAATGAATGAACACCCCACAATGTGGCTGCTGTTTCAAACACAAGCCACCCTTAAAGGTGACTGGATGCAGCGTGCATTCTTCCAAATCACTGCCTCTCCCACGGCGAATCCCGTTCCCTCTCTGGATCTCTGGCTCATTCCCAAATCCTCCCTCCATTCTTTTCTGCTCTCGTGTGGCTATCACGAGGAGACAGAGCAAGTAGAAAGGGCCCGACCAGAAACCTCTGCTCTGGAGATAACGTCCCACTCTTGGCTGTCTGAAACAAGGTCCCTGCCCAACAGGGCCAGATTAGGAGAACTGTTAGGAAGCTAACTTCTTCTGCCAGAGTACAGCCAAAGAGGGAACATGAACTGTGCCCTCTTCTTCCTCTTTCTGCCTCAGTTCTCTTCCATTCCCCCATTTTCTCCATCTCTGTCCATCTTGAGCCTGGATCGTGCCATTGCATTTTCCAACCAAACACAAAATCACCCACAAGCTGGGCCTGTTCAATAACCTGAATCTCACAAAGTTAAGATACAGGTTGGTTGATTAACATTCCATAAAATTAGATGCTCCAAAAGGCCCTTTTTTCTCCCAGAAATAGCCTGCTAAGGCACAAAGGTGTTAGATGGAACCTCCTCAGACAGAGTGAAATTGTGTCTCTGTATCTACATCCTAGTTGGCTGGAGACTCTGCCCAACTGCAGCTGCACACTTGCCTGGGCACCGGGGGCTGCTCTAACCTTTCTCAGGGGAGTCAACTTGGTGTGGGGCGGGGCTGGACACTGGCAAAGGCTGAAGTGGCTTTCATCAGTGGACAAATGAGTTGCAAAGCAGGTCTAGGGGCACAGGGCAGTTCTACTTAATCTAAATGAAAAGATCCCTACTAAATGGTAGGTTTGGCCCCTCTATAGACTTTTCCTCTCAAAAAATACTCTTGTGCCTGGCAAACATGGCTGAGGTCCCAAAAGGAACAAAGGCCTCAGGCAGGGGAATAATTTTATTTGTCTCTTCCATCCAAAAAAAACCAAAACAAATCAATTCCTTCCACATTTGAGAAGCTTCCATTCAGAATAACCTCGTTTTTAAAGTGGGAATTAAAGAGAAAATTTGGGTAAGATTGGTAAACGATGTCTCTGGGAGGAGAGAGGGGGCGGGGGGGGAGTAAAAGAGGTTTTCTTAGAGGCCATTTTCATGGTAAATTCACTGTTCTTAATTTGCTTACGCCAACCCTGTTAGAATGTTTTCCAAAGCAAATGCGCAATCTGAGATTCTCACCGTGACCTTGAAAATTGTGACCATTTGCAAGGGAAGTCTGGGAAACAGTAAGGGGAAAAGATACGGTTTGTTGATCACCACTAACAGAAAATGTCTCTTTAAAGTCATTTAAACATCCTCACAAGTCTGGTCTGCTTTGGTTGTGACAGCTGAACTTGCTACAGTTTCCCTGAAACTTGCCTAGTGCACACTTAATTACCTCGTATACACATCTCATGTCCCATCTCTACCTCTATCTTCCACATATAAAGGTGCCGCTGTTGCTTCTAGGCCTGAGGACTAGTAAATGGTAAATGCCCAATTCACGTGCTATCCCCGGCTCACTAGGAACTTTAATAACAATGACACTGGCATTTGTTTAGCGCTTGCTATGTGCCAATGTGCCAAGCTCTGTACTGAGTGCTGCGTTAGATATGAGACAATCAGGCCAGACACAGTCTTTGTCCGAAATGGGACTTAAAGCTCAAGAATGAAGGAGAACAGGCATCGAATCTCCATTTTACAGATGAGGAAACTAAGACACCACAAATCTAAGTGATTTGGCCCAAGGTCACACAGCAGACAAGTGGCAGAGCTGGGATTAAAATCTCTGTCCCCCATTAATAATGTTCATATTTGTTAAGCGCTTACTATGTGCAGAGCACTGTTCTAAGCGCTGGGGAGATACAGTCTTAATCCCTATTTTACAGATGAGGTAACTGAGGTATAGAGAAGTTAAGTGACTTTCCCACAGACACTCAGCTGAAGAGTGGCAGAGCCGGGATTTGAACCCATGAACCCTATTACCCAAGTCTGTGCTCTTTCCACTAGAAGTTTGTCCTAGGAGTGGGGCTGGAGGAGTGCTCAGTAAATACAAATGAATCAATGAATGAATAGAGGAGGTCATTTACAGCTTGTGGTTGTTTGTCTTTCCACCTTGAAGGTTAAAAAATTCCCACCTTGATGGTAACCCCAGAAAAACATATTTGCCTCTCTCATTTTCTACAAATGCTTGACTATTACTGTTCGGCTTGGCAGGAAATTTGGAGTCCGTACAGATGAACTGAAACCTCGTGGTGCTGAGACACGTCACCAAGTGGGTGACTTGGGCTCATTGCCAGGTGTCGATGGAAAAGCAGCATGGTGTAGAGGATGGAGCATGGGCCTGGGAGTCAGAAGGTCATGGGTGCCAGGCACAGTACTAAGCGCTGAGTTACATATAATCTAATCAGGTTGGACACAGTCCCTGTCCCACATGAGGTTCACAGTCTTAATCCCCGTTTTACAGATGATATAACTGAGGCACAGAGAAGTGAAGTCACTTGCCCAAGGTCACACAGCAGACAAAAGTGCTTAATACAGTGCCCTACACACAGTAAGCACTCAATAAATACAATTGAGTGAAAGTGACGGAGCCAGGATCAAACTCAGGTCTGTCTCACTCCCAGGCCCATGCTCTATCCACTAGGCCAAGCTGCTTCTCTCCTAACACCCATCCTGTCCCCTCCCAAATAAGCTGTTTCGCATGAAGCATGACTAACGTTGGAGAGCCGACTTCTCTAGATCCTTATTTTCAGTGATCTGGGATTTCCACTTGAGTACAGCAAAGCACACCCACTACACGGATGGAACTGCCCTAGCTTTGTCTGCTGCCTGATGCCAGACTGATGCCAAACATGCCAGTGAACATTCCCCAAACCTGGTGGCTTTTTCAGAAGTCTTGTTTACCTGAGCATTCCTTGACCTTCTGCTGATGGAGAGAAGCAGTACGGCCTAGTGGATAGAGCACAGGCTTGGGACTCAGAGGACCTGGGTTCTAATCCTCCCTCTCCACTTGCTGGCTGTGTGACCAGGGACAAGTCACTTAGCTTTTTTAGGCCCCAGCTACCTCATCTGTAAAATGGCAATTGAAACTATGAGCCCCGTGTGGGACAGGGACTGTGTCTAACCCGATTGGCTTGCATCTACCCCAGTGCTTAGTACAATGCCTGGCACACAGTAAGTGCTTAACAAATACCACTACTATTATTATTATGTAGAAAGACTCTAGACGGTAAGCTTGTTGTGGGCAGGGAACGTATCTGTTAATTGTTGCAATGTACTCTCCCAAACGCTTAGTACAGTGTTCTGCAAACAGTAAACGGTCAATAAATACAATTGATCGAAAGACTTGGTGATAGCGTTTAGCTCAGACATAGAGGGATACAGTGATTCACCACCTCCTAGCTAGGCTTCTATCCACCGGGATAGATAACAGGACTGGATGAGAACTCATGGGTCAGAGTATGGAATATTTCCCAGCCAATCAAGCCTTTGGGATGACCAACTGGGTGTAGATGTGCTGACTGGGATCAGATGAGCCAAAGGACAAGAAGTCAGTGGACCAGGGAACTCTTCTGATGAATATGCTTTTCTGAAATATGGACAAGCCCTCTGAAGGTGGTCCTCTAGACTGAATGCTCATTCTGGGCAGGGAATGTGTCTACCAACTCTGTTATATTGTACTCTCCCAAGCACTTAGTACAGTGCTCTATGGAATTTCAAACATGACTCACTCCCAGGATTCCCTCCAAGTTCTTCAGTCAATCCACCCTCATCATGATCGGAGAGCTAAGACACCCCTATCGGATCCTTTGGGCTGCGCTGACTCCCAGACGGGGCTGGCTCTGGCAGACTTAAGTAGGGCTGGAGCAACAAAGAGGCTTTCTGGGGTGAAGGGAAAGACTCTCAGGTGAAAGATTAGCCCTCCTGGTTGTATCTGCTCCACCTTCCACTTCCATTCCTCTGCTCTTCCCACCTCTCCTCGTTCCCTTCCAGCATTGGGGTAAGGGGGTAGGGGAGGGAAGGAGGGGGAATTAAGAAAATTTCAACTGTTCAGGACTTACAGTTCCTCTCATGCCCCATCTACCACCTTCCTCTCCTACTTCCCCTCTCCCCTCCTCTGTCTCTTTTTGCCTCCTTCCAGGAGCTGGAAGTGCCAAGTTGTCAGGGGAAAAGGAAGAGAGAATGTCAGATTCGTGTTGAAGCAACATTCTGGGCATTTTCCAAGATTTCTTTTCTCTCCCTCTCCAGAGTCCCCTGGTGGCTCGCTGACACTGCAGGAGGCCAAAACATTCCAAAGACAAAACTACACGTGCCCTATATCAGCTTCTCCCTAATAACTCAGTCCTACTGGGCCAGGATCGACTTCCTGGGTGTGTGAGACTCACTGGCAGTGTCCGACAAGGAATCAATCTATCACTGGTGAGCCCCAAGACAACCAAGCTGTCCTCAGTGCCAGGTCAGCCATGTCCCCTTACAGGAAAAACAAGGTCTAATTTGGATTTGAGAGTTGAGGGGAAACATTCTGCAATTTTCTGTAATACAGCTTTTAGAGTACATGATTTCCTACAATGTGTGGTTTTTAAAAATCTCATTCATAAAGTGATTTGAATTCATTAAACAAATTAGTCATAGTGGTAGAGATATATGAAACATTTTCCCTATTTTAGCATTTTTAATCTATTCCTACCTTCTGCCTTTTTGTATCTTCTCTGTGTCTGATCCAAAGCTTTTTGTTTCTCTTGCACATCTCTGGATCTGCTTTCTTTATATCCCCCGATCCTAAGTTTTTCTCCCTCTTTAACCATTTCTTTCTCCTTTCACATCCCCCTTCTCCCTCTCTCTGGGGCCCCCTTCTTTCTTCTTCAACTAACCAGTGACATTTATGGAACTCTGAGCACTAAAGTAAGCATCTGGGAGAGAACAACAGAAGCAAGACACGTTTCCTGCTTTAAAGGATTTTACAATCTAATCCTTATTCTCCCTTTTTATCTCTGCTCTGTTCCTTTCCACTGTCTCTGGTTCCTTTTTTTTAAATGGTATTTATTAAGTGCTTATTATGTCCCAGGTACTGTTCTAAGTGCTGGGGTAGATAAAGCTAATCAGGTTGGACACAGTCCCTGTCCTACATGGGGTTCACAGTCCTAATCCCAATTTTATAGTTGAGGTTACTGAGGCACAGCGAAGTTTAGTGACTTGCCCCAGGTCACACAGCAGACAAATGGTGTAGCGAGGATTAGAACCCAACTGCTCTGACTCCCAGGTCCATACTTTTTCCCCTTGGCCACACTCCTTCATCCTTCCTTCTCCTGGTACCGTTCACTCTGCCTCTCTCCTGAGCAATGGCTGGACCTGGTTACTTCAGACCATCACAAACAAGCTTACCCCATCTAGTAGTGCGCTCCACCAGCCTTCATGAGCCCAGACAATCCTGATGCTTCACATTCCACATCATCGGCCCAGGGTGAAGTCTCCCACCTGGCCCACACCCACTTCCCCTGCCCCACAGGGCTCAACAGCACAGTACAATCAAGATTCTTAATTTACTTGAATTCACTCAACCCACCCCACCGCCAGAGTTCGGAGAGCTGGTCAAACTCTTCTCTGGTCATGTACGTGGGGACAGACCTAGTGTGATATGTGGGGTTGAGAGCTGCAATTTGGGTGGAGCAAGAGGAGAGCTTTGCCCGGCAGGACCGACATGATGGACTACAGAACTGGAGGCTCTTGGGGGATTCTTCTCTGAACAGCCCTGCCCCCCTGCCAGGTTAGAAGTCTGAACAACTTTCTCTTCTAAGGACACACTGTGAGGAAATTGCGCCAGGGCACAGGGAAGGGTGTGTGGGAGGGAGAACGCATTGTGACTTTGGACACTGGAAATTTTCTAACCAAGTTGGAGAGAAATGTAAGGAGGTAAGGAAAAGGTCGTCCTTTCTTTTCTATAAGCCATTTCTTTTAAGGTTTGAGTTGGTTTCAAACCATTCATTTTACCAAATCAAGTAAAATTGCTTGATATTTTTATTGGAAATTTTGCTGCTCTTTCTACAGACTAATGCAGTCTGAGTAGCTCTTATTTTTCAAAGGGGATTTTTTGGTAGTTGTTCTCAGAGATGGCAGGGGGCAAAAGGTTATTGCTGTAGTTTTACAAATGTTTCTTATGCTTTCTGGAGCACCTGGGGGGAAAAAAGGATTTTCCACTCAAGCCCTACTTCTTATGTTACAGAAAGCTTAACTTTTGGAAATTATGCTCAGTTGTCCTTGTGATCTTTGTACATTGGTTTTAATAATGTCTTAGATTGTAAACTTCGAGATGGCAGAAACTGTGTATTTTGCTTGATATGATGCCTTTCGTTAATAATGAAAAATAAGCTTATTTTATATTTGTCTATTTCTAGAAGAAATTAAGGATTTATCATTTAAGATAATTTATCAATTGCTCTCAGCCTTGGCTTTAGTCTGTTTTGTAATACTTTTTTGGAAACAAGGGAAAACTCTTCAAAGTCAGGATTACTCAAGGGCTGGAGAGGGCTAGGGACTGGTGCTTTTCCGATCAACAGTTCATTCACTATTCTGCTCCCTCTCCGTGCATAGGCACCACAGTCATGGCAATCACAGAACTGTCCTCAGCTCCTTCACTCTGTCTTTTCCTTCTCCATGACTTACCCCCAAATCCCACTCATTCTTCCGTGGGGATACCACCTAATTCAATTTCTTTGGAAAGCCTTTAGTCACCCTCATATATTTATTTTCCTGAAGTGAAAATGACTGCCTCTAATTTTGATAACTAGCATAAGTTTACATCACCGATCAAAAAGGTTATCATCATCAAGCAGGTTGTGAATAGTTGTAGTGTGGGGTTCATTTTCCCATAAAATTACATGTTGCAGACTAAAATGTTCCAAAACCTCTAGGAAAGTACTATGATGCACTACATTCCATATTGATATCAATCATTCAATCGATGGTATTTACTAAGGGCTTACTGCATGTAGAGCACTGTACTAAGCACTTGGGAGAGTACAACACAAGAGAGTTGGTAGAAGCATTCCCTGCCCATAGTGAGCTTAGAGACTAGAGGGGGAGACAGATATTAAAATAAAATAAGAAGCAGCATGGCCTAATGGATAGAACAAGGGCCTTGGAGTCTGAAGGACCTGTATTCTAATCCCTCCTCTGCCACTTGTCTGCTATGTGCTGTTATCAGGAAGGCCTTTTGCAGAGGATTTGATTTTAATACCCACCATTTTAATCAATAAACAACTGTTTAGTAATTCAAAGCATATCACCACAATATTATCATTAACAATAATTAATATGGTATTTAAGCACTTACTGTGGTCAGGCACTGTTCTAACTGCTAGGTGAGATACAAGCAAATCGGGCTGGACATAGTCCCTTGTCCCACATGGGGCTCACAGTCTCAATCCTCAGTTTACAGATGAGGGAAATGAAGCACAGAGGAAGTGAAGTGACTTACCCAAGGTCATACAGCAGACAAATGCTGGAGCCAGGATTAGAACCCATGCCCTACTGACTTCTAGGTCAGTGCTCAGCGCTTAGAACAGTGTTCCAGCATTTAGAACAGTCCTCGGCACGTAACGCTAAACAAATGTCATCCTTATTATTATTACTTCTCACTACACCATGCTAGGAGTTATAATAGGATTCTGCATCTTTGTAGGAAGCGGCAGAAGTAGAAATATGTTCTGACTATGGTTGTGACTTTTCAAAATTAGTGAGGAATTTGTACAACTTAGATTGAATAAGAAGGTGTCTTTCCTCTTAAAGCAGCTTTTAGCTGGATAACTTCTTCTGACCACCTGCCCCACATTTGAACTCCTCTCTCCATTAGGTCTTCTTCAATCATATTTATGAGCCACGATGCCTTATTTCCCTCATAATATATATATTGTTATCCTTGTCTTTTCTATTGTTTCATATTTCTTTATTCATCTATCACCCCTTCCCTCTTATATTGTGAACCGCTGGAGTGACAAGGACCAAGTCTTATTTCCCACTGTTTACCATAGGATACTGCACAAAGTACTTAATAAATACCATTACCACTACTCCTAGTGGTAAATTAAAACATGGAGGTGAGATGGAGGTTTATGGAGGTGAGGTGAACTCAACATAGGCAATAGGTCAGTGATATGATCTGTGGCCTCTCATATAGCATTTGTCCAGAAGGGACAGTGAACGAAGCAGCGGAAGTTTTATTTTGAATTAATTGTCTTTGGAGTTGGGGCTGGGGGTAGGAGTTAAGATATCTCCCATCTAAGATAGGAGATGTTTATCATTCTCCCTAAAAATGTTTAGAGGGAAAATAGAAACAGCTGTACAATGAAGGCTTTGAATAGGGTTAACTTCACAATCCTGGCAAAGGAACAGCAACTGAGAAGCAGAATGATTATTTAACTAAATTTCCCGTAAGGTTTTTTTTTTCCTGCTAGGATGACTCAATGCAGCATAAATCCACAGTAGCGGGAGCTAACTTAGGGACAATTACACTGAATCATGTACCTTGCCCAAACAATTTACTCTGTGGGAAAATCCCTAACTTGTGACTATCATTCTTTCATTGAGCCTCATTTTATTTTCTTTGCCACAGTAGGAGAGGAAATGGATGTTATCACTGTTGAGCCCAGAAAAGCTTATACATGTTACTTCATAAATACATTTTAAACAGCATTTTTGAAACACAAGGTGTGCTCTATTTGGGGGGATATGGGGGAGAGGGACAGGTATGGTTGGGAGGGGTGCGGAGACCAAGAGGAAGAGTTTAATAGCCGACGGCATGGAGTGCATGTGTTGTTACATAGGTATGAAAAGTAAATAACTCAGTTGAATTAACTCAGAAGGAATTAAGTAGCTCAACTGAGCCAACTGTCTTTATTCACTGATCACAGTAGGCTCCTGCTCAAACAAGGGGAGTTAGGGGAAGGGGAGGGGAAAGAGGGGTGGTGCATTTAGCTGTCAAAATGAATTGTTTAAGTTGGTCCTTCTCTGCATATACATTATGACCGGAAATTATCTTGGTGTATATACAGAACTCATTTAATTTGCCTAATTACAATTGCTTCACACCCTCACTGCAGGGCTTTGTTGCAAATTAATCCCTGATTTAGACCACTGGATGGAGAATGGGAGTGTCACTCCATAACAGTTTGTAGTGGAAATTTGCATACAACGTTTTCCAAACCAAATTATTAATTGGCTTCCCGGGAGGCAGTTACTGTGGTTCTATTTAATTACCATTCACGTCAAGACTAAATATCTGCAAATGGTAAATGTAATACCTGTTAACTTTGCTTGAGAAAACGTTGTCAACCTATGTTTACATTCACAGCTAGGTAGAGAGTGTCAACACATCCACGGATGGAGATACAGCATAGGTTTCTGTATAGCTCTCCCCCTCCTACGTTACCTCACTAGTCTCCTATTACAAACCAGCCTACACACTTGGTTCCTCTTACACCCACCTACCCACTGCACCTCTTTTTTTAATATTTGTTGAGCGCTTACTATTTGCCAAGCTCTGTACTAAGCAGTGGGGTAAATACAAGATAATCAGTTGGGACACAATCCATGTCTCATATGGGGCTCACAATCTGAATCCCTGCTTTACAGATGAGGTAACTGAGGCACAGAGAAATTAAGTGACTTGCCCAAGGTCACACAGCAAATGTCAGAGCTGCATTAGAACCTGAGTCCTTCTGACTCCCAGGCCCACGATCTACCTCTATCTCATCTACCTCGCTGTCGATCTTTTGCCCACATCCTACCTCTGGCCTGGAACTCCTTCATTCTTCATATTTGAAAGACCTAATCTTCTCATTATTAAAGCCTTACTAAAATCACCTCCTCTCAAGATTGCAACTGGAGAGTTTCCAGTAGTCTACGAGTCTCACACAGAGGCATATGTACAGAGGCATATCCATTCCATTCCTAGCTCAGGCAGTGGCTACCTAGTGGAAGGCAACCTGCTACAAGGCAAAACTTGCCCAGTGCTGGGCAACAGCAGCATGGGAGATAGTTGAGGGTGAAGACTCAAGTTCACTGCACGAAGAAGGCAGTGGTTGACCACTCCTGTATTTTTACCAAGAAAACTCTATGGATACATTACCAGAACAATTGCAGATGGAGGTGGGGCATTCTAGGAAAGATGTGTCCATGGAATTCCTATGGGTAGGAGACCACTCAACAGCATAAGACAAGAATTAAATCACATCTCCTCCCCTATTTTTCTTGCTTTGTACTTCACTTATGCACTTGTATTTGTAACCCTGTTGTACTTGATATTCACCTCACCCTTTCCCTGCCGGCACTTATTTACAGATCTGTAATTTACAGATCTGTAATTTATTTAATTGTAGGGATCAGGTCTACTACCTCTGATTTCTCATACCCTGGAAGCACCTTGGCTACTAGTTTCTGAGGGGTTTTTTTAGCCCCCTTTTTTAACCAGTTTCCAAAATATAAGCCTGACGGTTTAAACACTGAAGAATCAATGATCCAAAATAAATTTAGGAGCTTCTGAGCATATGAATGCTTCCAGGAAGTCTTCCTGGCTTTGGTTTCTCCAAACACCGGGGAAATTCTTAGCACTTCTGAGGAACTTATCCATTTTTTCCATTGGGTGTTTCTTAACTTCTTGTTTCTGTTACAAATGCACAAACATATAAATGAGGTATCTGATTTGCATCCCCATTAGATTTAAAAAGTTTTTAAAAGCAGAGGGACCTTACCCAACTCCCACAGTACCTAGTTCAGTGTATAACACATACTCAAATACTCTTGAGTAATTGACTGGTGGCTTAAAAAGAACTCCTCCTCTCTTACTGAAGGTAATTAATGGCTTAGATTAAGTTTGGAGCCAAAAATACTGCTTTCTTTCATTTTACTATGAGTGTTTCTCTAAAGAGACCAGGTGAAGCAGTGTTAGAATCCTGAATGTTTATTTCTTTGGAAAACTGCATCATAGTTTCATACTTTGTAAGCAGAGGAGTGTTCTGCTGAGAGGCTGGTGGTTTTTTTGGGTTTTTTTTAGGGCAACTGAATCAGTACAGCACCTATTTTGATCCAGCTACAGACTCAATGATTATGCAATGGACAAATTCTAGTGGCCTCCTCCAAACTCCCTAGAAATAAAAACAAAATTACAAATTACCACACAGTCTGAGGAAGCATAGGCTATCTAAACTTTGAAGTAGTAAAGTTTGGAGAGAGGTAGAAGCTTTAGAGTTGTGAATTTCCTGTATCTTTGTGTTCAAAAGTCTTTTTTTTAATCTCTTAAATAACAAAAATGATGACCAAAGTGATCAAACAGTATAGTAGGTCAATGGGATTTCTCAGCATGGCCTTGTGGATAGCGCTTGGGCCTTGGTGTCAGAAGGCCCTGGGCCCTAATCCCGTTCTGTCAGTTGTCTGCTGTGTGACCTTGGCAAGTCACTTGACTACTTTGTGCTTGAGCTACCGCATTTGTAAAATGGGGATTAAACTGTGAGCCCCATGTGGGACATGGATTGTGTCCTAATTGATTAGTTTGTATCTACCCCGGCACTTAGAAAGGTGTCTGGCACATAGTAAACACTAAAAAAATTCCATAAAAAAAATAATAATCATGAACACAAGTGATCGCATTACATGGCTGAGTTGGGGGTTTGTTTTGTTCCTCCTTTCTTCCCCCTCACCCTGAACACTTTCCTCTATTTTTTAGGATTTCTTTAAAAGAGTATTTGTCAATGTTCCTTGCTCAAAGAACAAAATCTTAGGACAAAGTCATCAATAGTACTGAAGCTGTACTCACCTCAGTACAACTGTGCTGGGTAGGACATGTGGGGAGAATGGATCATCATTAGAATGAATGACTACAAAATACTGTCCATCTGGAAGGGACAGGAGCCTATTTCAAAGGAAGGATGGGAAGAGGGGGTGGAGGAAACTCACTCTCACATTTGCCAAGCAGGCAAAGTTCCCACCATCAGAAGCAAAGGGTTAAGAGGAAGTAAAATTATTTTAGAGAAGTAGTGGATAGAGCATGGGTGAGAGTCAGAAGGACCTGCATTCTAATCCAACTCTGCCACATGTCTGCGGTGTGACCTTGGTCAAGTAACTTAACTTCCCTGGGCCTTAGTTACTTCATCCATAAAATGGAGATTAAGATGGTGAGCCCCATGTCAGGTAGGGACTGTGTCCAATCTGATTAACTTGTATCTATCTCAGTGCTTAGAACAGTGCTAGGCACATAGTAAGTGCTTAACAAGTACCATAATTATTATTCTACTCAGCCAGTGAATTGGCTGGGGTAAAGGCAAGTGGCTATATCCAAGACAGAATTATAGCATAATCTTCCCCACTCTGCTGTTTCTGGAGGTGAGTATGATGGATACAATATATCAAGTACTACAGAATATTGAAAGCTGCAGGTGGATTTTCATAAGTGCAAATTCCCAATTCAACATACTGTGTGGAGTCCTTGCCTCTTGTGGTGTATGAAGTGAAACTCTGGGAGGAAGGATTATTTTAATCCTTTCATTTTCCTACAGTCCCATCCCCATCAACTGATTATTGGACTCAACTGATTCCATGTGTCACTTCTGAAGACACCACAGCTAAATCCTGGTAGCATTTTGATTAAACCCCACTATTTGCAAAATCCCCCACCAATAGGATTGTTTAGATCTGTCGTTGGCTTTACCTAATAATTCTGTTATTTGTTAAGCGCTTACTCTTTGTCAAGGATTTTACTAAGTGCTGGGGTAGATACAAGTAAATCGGGTAGGACATAGTCCCTATCCCACATGGGGCTCACAGTCTAAGTTGGAGAGAGAATAGGTATTGAATCCCCATTTTATAGATGAGGAAACTGAGGCTCAGATAAGTGACTTGCCCAAGGTCACACAGCAGGCAAATCAAAGAGATGGGGATTAGAGCCCAGGTTCTCTGATCCCCAGGCCCATCCTCTTTCCACTAAACCATGCTGCTTCTACAGGACATGTCTACAACCTACCTCCAATTTTCAGGGGGCTATTTAGTGGTCTGGCAAAATTTAGACTTTTCTCATAGCCACTTCAGGTAGCAAAGAATCTGAACTTTGTTGGATACATGCACCCACTACAGCTTAAGCTTTCTCTACTTTTTGGAAGGATGACTAAGTTGGGGTTTTCAATGATGTCAGAGATTTTTCAGAGGAATTGTTTTTATTTTATTTGGTTTGTAGTTGTCTAATGGAAAGGCCTCACACTCTGTGGGTGTTTGAAGTTGAATAACCATAATTAGATAGTTCTGCAGAATTAATTTAAAATAGTAATTAATAATAATAATAATAATGTTGGTATTTGTTAAGCGCTTACTATGTGCAGAGCACTGTTCTAAGCGCTGGGGTGAACACAGGGGAATCAGGTTGTCCCACGTGGGGCTCACAGTCTTCATCCTCATTTTACAGATGAGGTAACTGAGGCGCAGAGAAGTTAAGTGACTTGCCCACAGTCACACAGCTGAGAAGTGGCAGAGCTGGGATTCGAACCCATACCTCTGACTCCAAAGCCCGTGCTCTTTCCACTGAGCCACGCTAATAGTAATTAAATTAATTCACTGTGGTTCCTGTTACATTTGTGAAAGTCTTCTCTTGTTGCAACATTTTGGCTAAACATAATGCCATCTACTAAAAGTCTCTTCTTTATACTGATATGGTACCCTGCAGGATAATTTATTTTAACCTGTGTCAAAGAGCACAACTAGGGAACTTCAGGAATTGGTGGCTATTTATTGCTATTTATTTATTTACTAGCTCTTACTTTGGGAAGTCTAGAAAAATCTCAGAAGATTGGAAAACAATGAATTTGTGCCTGATAATTATAGAGTGGTCTCTTTTACAGTCCTACTTAGACTGTGAGCCCTCTGAGGGAGAAGAACCTTGCAAACTATTTAGAATGGTGTTTGACATATAGTAAACACTTACTTAAATGTCATTAAAAAAATTTGAAGACACTCAACATATAATTATTATTAATAATTATAGTAAAATTAGTATTTTAAATCACTTCTTATAGGTTGAGGACTGTACTAAGTACTAGGCTCAATATCAGATAATCAAATCAGATACAGTCCCTATCCCTCATAGGGTGCAAAGTCAAAGAAGAAGTGAGAACAGACACTAAACACCCATTTTACAGATGAGGAAACTGAGGCAAGGAGAAATTAACCGACTTGTCCAAGGTCACATAGCAGGCATTTGTTCTTTGAACCAGGCCCGTCTTCTTTCCCCTAGACCATACTGCTTCACAATTAAGCATTGCAATGAGTAACCTGGAAGAGTGGAAGGTGCTTAAAGGCAACCAACATGCATTTATGAAGAGTCTTCTAAGGCACAAAGACAGGCTGTGCAGATAGTGGGAGGGAGGGCGAAAATTCATTTGGAAGAGGGAGATTTTGGAGAGCAGTTTGGAGCCAGAACTTCTGCCCTTCTAAACTCCCTTCCCCCACTCAATCAGTGGTATTTACTAAGCACTTATTAAGTTCAGAGTACTGCACTAAGCGCCTGGGTGCATTCAATAGAGTTAGAGGTGAACCCTGCCTTCAAGATGCTTATAGTTAGATTGTGTCCCATGAGGGGCAGGAACTATGTCTGACCTGATAATGTTGTATCTACCCCAGCACGAAGTACAGTCTTTAGCACCCAGTAGGAGTTTAACAGAAACCACAATTATCATTACAATCTAGTGGAATGACATGTCGTCCCCCAAGGGTTAATCCCAGACTCTGTACCTTACCTGGGACAGTCCTGCTGGGGGTGGGGTAAGACTGGAAGCTTCTTGAGGGCAGGTATCATATCTAAAAGCTCTGTTACACTCTAAGCACTTAGTAGGGTGATCTGCGCAGATTAAATGCTCAATAAATACTACTAATTGATCAACCATCAAGGGATCTAAAGAATCAGCTTCTTAGTTACCAGGAAATAGAGCCAAACTCTTTGCTGTTAACCTAGTTAAATTTTAGTTGTGCCTCAGTCTACTGCAAAGCTTTGACTATAATACTACTACTAATAATTGTGGTATTTGTTAAGGATTTACTCTGTACCAAGCATTCATGAATTCAATCATATTGAGGGCTTACTGTGTGAGGAGCACTGTGCTAAGTGCTTGGAAGAGTACAATACAGCAATAAGCAGACACTTTCCCTGCCCACGAGCTTACAGTCTAGAGGGGGAGACAGACATTAGTATAAATAAGTAAATTACAGTATGTACATAAGTGCTGTGGGGCTGGGAGGGGGGATGAATGGGAGCAAGTCAAGGCAATGGAGAAGACGGAGGGAGAAGAGGAAATGAGGGCTTAATCAGGGAAGGCCTCTTGGAGGAGATGTGCTTTCAATAAGGCTTTGAATGGGAAGAAAGTAATCATCTGTCAGAAGCACTGTACTAAGAAGTGGTGTAGATAGAAGATAATTAGGTCAGACCCGATCCTGTTCTGGCTCACAGTCCATAGGGGAGGGACAGCAGGTGTTCAATCTCCATTTTATTAAGGAAACTGAGGCACAGAGCAGTTCAGCGATCTGCCCGAGGTCACACAGCGACAAGTGGTGGAGCTAGAATTAAAACTCAGGTCTCCTGATTCTCAGTCCGGAGGTCTTTCCACTAAGCCACACTGCTTCTCTTTTACCCTCCTTTCACTCAATACCTAAAACTATTTCCTGTGACTTTGCCCCATCACCTCCTAAGTGCTATAAGTCCAGAGGGTTCAGGAATTCTTTAAATAACATGGTTCCCTTCTTCTCTCCCCCACAAAAATCACTCAACCCTCTTAGGATCTCTCCCTTAAGGGAAATACCTAAAACCTTGCCTCTGAAGAAACTGGATTAAGAAACAGCCTCCAACAAGCTCCAGATGGATAAAACATGATCGAGTTGTGGTTTCATCTGTGTGACCCGCTTAATTTGAGTCAGGCATTTTGCCCACGAATGCTGCTTCCTCCAGTACAGATATGAGTGCCCTGTGGCTATTCAGGAAGTCATAAAAGAAGAGTAATCCATCCAAGCTCATCTTTAAGAGGTTCTTAGAGGATTTATCAAAAACAGATGAACCACGGATTGGGTCTTTTTTGTCTCTAGAAAGATGCTGAGATTCATTCATTCAATCATATTTATTGAGCACTTACTGTATGCAGAGCACTGTACCAAGCGTTTGGAACGTATAATTCGGCAACAGATAGAGACAATCCCTGCCCAACAACGGGCTCGCAGTCTATGTTTAACAAAAGGTAAATAGCGACTGGAATTTGATTTGCCCCAATTGTCCTTTGGGGAAACTGAGCAGACTGAATCAAGAATCTTCAAATGAAAAGGAACAGATGAGTTTAAACCTGGTTCTGTTTCACCACTTGAGGAAGGGGACTGTAAATGGACTCTAGACTGTAAGCTCATTGGGGAATGTGTCTGTTATTGTCATATTGTACTCTCCCAAGTGCTCAGTACAGTGCTCTGCACACAATAAGTGCTCAATAAATATGACAATGAGTGAATGAATGATCCCAGGCTCCGCAACGTGTTGTTTTCCTTCATCTGCTGGCTGTCCCCAAGGAGCAAAATGTCTGCCCTCTCTCACAGTCTTCCTAGTTTGAAATTCAGATAGACTTTTTGGAAGAAACAAAAAAGAATTCATGGTATTTACTGAGCATTTACTGTGTACAGAGCACTGCACATTAGAGTTGGTAGATCTGATCTGATCTGAGCAGTTAACCTGTTTTTGCATTCTTTGGGCAAGGATAATCCGATCACATTTCCAGAAGTGCACATGCCTGGGTGCCCGGCAGGCAGTGGAAGTCCATGGCAAATGTGGGCTGGAAAGCCCATTCTCCATTTTGTGCCATCTGGGCAACATGCCATAAATCCTGAAGATTTGGCAGATCCGCAAGGCTCTGGGAGAGTAAAATCAATCTTACCCCAGCCCCGAAAAGGATCCCTTATGGCCAACTGCTGTGAAGCCAGAGGAGATGCTTAATGCAGCAGAGACAGAAATCTGGCAAGAGTATTAGAAATTAATCTAGAGAAAAATGAAAAAAATGCACCAAATTGGCAGAGTTGAAAATTGAGTGATTACTAGTGGAAGGGAAAAAAAACACCAAGAGTGGAGAAGTGTGCTTACTTGGGCCAACTGGTGACAATCGAGTTGATCAGCACAGGAAATAGTATAATGAAAACCCACCCACAGGTTGGGGTGGTTTGAAAATATAGGATCTGCATACAAGGGAGACTGCTGAAAGCAGCAGTTGAGAGGGGAAATTAAACATAGCAGATGTGGGGGAGGGTGGGGAGAGGGGAGGAAGCCTCAAAGACTAGAGTTCTTCTCTGTAATTTATTTATTTATATTAATGCCCGTCGGCCCCTCTACACTGTAAGCTCGTTGTGAGCAAAGAATGTGTCTATTCATTCGATTGTATTTATTGAGTGTTTTCTGTGTGCAGAGCACTGTACTAAGCACTTTGAAAGTACAATTCAGCAACACATAGAGACAATCCCTACCCAACAATGGGCATGTTTATTGAAATTTGTCCTCTCCTAAGTGCTTAGTACAGTGCTTTGCACACAGTAAGTACTCAATAATATGATGGAATTAATCAATTCTCCCACTCCCACCCTCCTTCCCACCCCCCAGCCTTGGTCTGAAAGTTTGGAGAAAAGAACAGGTGGATGGGAGATGAATTAAGGAGAGTCTCTTTTCTTGCTAATCACCTGTTATGGCCCCATCTGCCTTCCTTATTATTTGCTCTTTAACTATCTTTTTTTCTCAAGTTCTGCCTTAGCCCACTATTTACAGTCTGTTCCTTTTTCTCTATCTTTTTCCTTGTTTTGGGCCAGAAACACAGCAGTGTAATACCATTAAGAAGTCCATTTCCCCAAATGAGGAAAAACTATGTTCTCTAAATTAAGCATTTATACTCTGGGCAGCAATTAATTTTCATAATTATTGAGTGCTTACTGTGTACAAAGCACTGCCAATAGAACCTAAAATCAGCAAGCTGGGATTCATAGCTGAAACATGTAGAATAGTGCAGGGAATAAACAAAGGTTGGAAATGAAGGAAAAAAAAAAGAAAATCCTCTTATTATCCTGCTTTCAAGATAGTAATATAAGAAATCAATGACACCTGCTTGAATGATTAAAAATATAATTAAGGGAATAATTAAGGGAATACTTGGTTATTTTGCTTCCTCTTCTCCCTCTACCCTGCTCCCTGCCCCCTAATTTTCTGAAAGGAAAAATGTCATTTTCCCTCTATTACCTATTGATCTTTGTTCTTTTTCCTGCTTCCACTATTTGTAATTTTGCATAGATGTCTCGCACTAGATTCTAAATTCCCTGAGAGCAGGGAATATGTATGTACAGTCCTCTACACTGTAAGTTCATTTAATCAATCAGTTAATGAATGGTATTTATTGAGCACTTACTATGTGCAGAACATTCTACAAGTGCTTGGGAGAGTACAACACAACAGAATTAGTAGACACATTCCCGGCCCATAAGGAGTTTACAATCTTCAGAGTCACCGCGGGCAGGGAACTTGTCCGCCAATTTCATTGTATTGCACTCTCTCAAGCCCTCAGTACAGTGCTCTGCACATGGGAAGTGCTCAATAAATAACACTGATCATGACGTATTTTCCTTCTGTTTTAATTTCCAAAGCCCTCAGTCTCTAAATATGATTGTTTCTCTAGCCAGCCCTCTCTCCAATAACTTTGGTATTTTAGATGCATGTTCCATTGGGACATTAGGGAATTGTGCCTGGTCTGACAGCAAACAATAGAAAACCTCTGGGAAACCCCAAAAGGAAGAAATTCTCTAACCGTCTTGATTCACTCGCTGAACTGAGCAAGCAACAAAACGCTGTGAATAGACCAGGTGGATTTTACCAAATTAGGGTGGAACACAAAAACTT
The DNA here is from genome assembly GCF_004115215.2 of Ornithorhynchus anatinus. Taxonomy (NCBI): domain Eukaryota; kingdom Metazoa; phylum Chordata; class Mammalia; order Monotremata; family Ornithorhynchidae; genus Ornithorhynchus; species Ornithorhynchus anatinus. Next base: position 59,024,744 of record NC_041735.1, on the reverse strand, counting down.
TTAAAATAAATTTTCTTAGTATTGTCAGTGCTAACACAAATTTATGTCAACAGATGTATGCTGCCACACTTGGACTGATTTTGAGAATTTGAAGGATGAACTTGTGAGCCCTGTGTCGGATAGGAACTGTGTCTGACTTGATTAACTTGTATGTACCTGGTGCTTCGAACTGTGCTTGACATATAGTAAGTGCTTAACAAATAGCATAATAATAAATAATAAATGGTTAATCTCCTCTGCCGTCTATAGAATTGATGAGTAATTCAGAATGTGATATCTGGAAGGTTTGGTCATTTTAAGAAGAATCACTAATACTATCTTTCTAGGGAATTCCTCTACTTCCCATATTACAAAAAAGTGTTTTTGATTGGGAAACTGGCACCAGTAGTCTCTCTCTGTCTATTGCTTAGATGTCATCATTCTCACTCCAATTTATGCTTCCCTGTCATGGTATTTATTGAGTGCTCACTGTATGCAGAGCACTGTACTAAGCACTTGGGAGAGTACAATGTAACAGTTAGTAAACACTTTCCCCACCCACAATGAGCTTACAGTCTAGAGAGGGAGACAGACATTAATATAAATACTTTATAATATATAATTTATAGCTATTACATGAGTGTTGTGGGGTTGAGGGTGGAGCAAATATCAAATGTCCACAGGTCACAGATCCAAGATCATATACTATGCAGAAAGGAGAGGGAGAATAACAGCTTAATCGGGAAGGCCTTCTGGAGGGGATGTGACCTTAATAAGGCTTTGAAGGTGGGGAGCGAGGTGGGCTGGTGTAAATGGAGGGAGGAGGTGGTCCAGGGTAGAGGTAGAATGTGAGAAAGGGATCAGCAGTGAGACAGATGAGATGGGGAAACGGTGAGTAAATTGGCGCTTGAAGCAGAGTGGCCTAGTGGATCCAGTAAGGGACTGGGAGTCAGAAGGACGGAGTTCTAATTCCAGTTCTGCCACTTGTCTGCTGTGTGACCTTGGGCAAGTAACATCAATTCTTTGAACCTCAGTTACCTCAACTGTAAAATGGGGATTAAGACTATGAGCCCCATGTGGGACCTGGACTGTGTCCAACCCTATTTGCCTGTATCCACCCCAGCACTTAGTACAGTGGCACATAGTACCACAGTTAGTAGTAGTAGTCATAGGAAATCAGTGAGGTAAGGTAGAAGGGGGTGAGCTGATTGAGTGCTTTTAAAGACAATGGTAAAGAGTTGATGTTTGATGCAGATATGGATGGGCAATAATTGGAGGTTCTTGAAAAGTGGGGAGACATTGATTGAACTTTTTTTTAGAAAAATGATCCATACTGCAGAGTGAAGTATGGACTGGAGTGGGAGAGACAGGAGGCAGGGAGGTCAGCGAGGAGATTAATGCAGTAGTCAAGGCAAGATAAGTATAGCACAGTAGCAGTTTGGATGGAGAGGAAAAGGCAGATTCCAGCAATGTTGTGAAGGCAAAATAGACAGGATTTGGTGAAACATTGAATATGTGGGTTGAATGAGAGAGATGAGTAAAGGACAACAACAAGGTTACAAGCTTGTGAGGTAGGGAGGATAGCGGTATTGTCTTTAGTGATGGGAAAGAGCTTCAAAACCAAGTTTATCAGAGGTTGATTCCCTAAATTAAGCAAAGTAGCCTTAATATTGCTCTGAATCTCGAAGTTGGCTAAGTTAAACATCATTTGCAAACTCCAGAAAAGCAATATTGTCAAAGAAACATTACCCTGGTGAGGTTGTAGTGCAAATCTTAAAAATAAGAGCTAAAGTAAAAAATAAAATTTTTAAGCTTAAAGTTGAATTTAAAAATGATAAAAAAAAATTGGGGGGTAAACTAAAAAAGCCCCACCCCATACAATAGTATAACAGCCTTTATTGGGTACTTACAGGGTACAGCATATTCCAAGTACTTGGGAAGTACAAGGAAAAAAAAGTGACATATTCCCTATCCACAAGGAATTTACATACTTTGGATGGTTCGGGTAACAGGATCTTAGCAGGTAAACACGGACGAAAAACAGAGGCTGCTTATAGGGAGTGGAGAGAAGCAGAACATACATCCTTGAAGCAATGTGGCCTAGTGGCTAGAGCATGGGCCTAGGAGTTAGAAGATTCTAATCCTGGTTCAGCCACTTTATCTGCTGTGTGACCATGGGCAAGTCACTCCACTTCTCTGTGCCTCAGTTACTCCATCTGTTAAATGGACATAAGATTGTGAGGCCCCATGTGGGACATGGACTGTGTCCAACCTGATTACTTTGCCTCTATCCCAGGTACAAAGAACAGTGCCAGGCATATACTAAGCACTTAACAAATACCACAAAAAACAAACAAACCCCACCTTCACCAAAACTCCCCAGTCCTGGGACTACGGTGAGGGAGTGGGGACCCGAATAGGGTGGTTCTTTTCTTCCTCACTCCCCTTCACTGGAGAGTGTCCTGCCCCTCTCAGTCATTTGTCTGCTGTGTGACCTTGTCTAATTTGTTTGTACCCACCCCAGCACTTAGTACAGTGTCTGGCATATAGTAAGGGCTTAACAAATACCGTAATTATATTTATTAGAGTGTGGGTGGAAGCTTAGACTCTCAGGAAGGCCACGGCAATGTGGACCAAGCCTGTGGAGTATTCCCTCCTGGCACTAATCTACTGCTTTTCTTAGAGATGCTCAGTTGTTCTTTTTGCTGTATTATCTCTGTTCTTATCCTGGGTGGCTGCCACCTCTCCATACCCTTTAGAGTGACAGCCACTTGCGGGTCAGGGATAATAATAATAATAATAATGTTGGTATTTGTTAAGTACTTACTATGTGCAGAGCACTGTTCTAAGTGCTGGGGGAGATGCAGGATAATCAGGTTGTGCCATATGAGGCTCAAAGTTAATCCCCATTTTACAGATGAGGGAACTGAGGCACAGAGAAGTGAAGTGACTTGCCCACAGTCACACAGCTGCCTCCGGTCTGAGTCAATATCTTTGGGTTCCATACCACGGCCTGTCCATCACAACCGCCTAATGGTGTTCACCACAACGACAATTCCAGTGCCTAGGAATTGATTTGGGCAGGATTACTTTAGGATACAAAAGGATCTAGATGGACATGGGGCAGACTCCATTTTCTGTCAAAGAGCTAATCCTGCCAAAGTCCAGTGGAGGGTCAGAAAACAGGAAAATACTAATATCTGTTACACTCTACCCTATCAGACCTAATCGTAAGTTGTCAATGGACACTTCATGCGTTTCAAATGATTCTCCTAGCGGGTTGAACATTGATCCCGTGAGTCCTCAGGAGAAAGCTAGAATTCCTTTTGTTGTCCCATCCCCACCCCAAGTGACTTTGATACAGTATTGTCTTTGTGGATCCTTGACCAGAAATCTACTTTCTTCCTGAGGAGGAAGCATGGTCATTCTGAGGAGCCTCAAATCTCTCTTCCCCAACTTTCACTGAGTGACTCAAGGAATCTGCCTATTTTTCGCTCCCTCTCTAACTGGTTTTCGAGGGTTAAGGAGGGAAGTTAGTTGGGGTTTGGGGAAGGTGGGGTGAAACAAAATGGATTATGAATTTGAAAATTGCCAATTACTTTGTATCACACAGCTCAGAGCACTGGCACAATGATAAGCCACGATCCAGATTTTTCAGCTTAAACGGCTTTACATTCAAGCAAGCAAATTAACCATAAAATAGGGGGGAAAAAAACAAAATATCCCAAGAAAGAATAAACTGCAGATAATAAGCACCAATCTGGTGTTGAATGCAGCCCAAGATACCAATTGTTTTAAGTCACGACAAAGACAGCTGAATGCTCATCTTGGGGATGTAGAGCATGGATGATTGCTTGCCATGAGTATCTTCTCTCACAAATAACAGTTTTTTCCCTCTTAATTTTCTGCTAAATTGGAAGCTAACTGCTTCCCACATTGTCATCGGAACACCTGCAGCTGTGCTGGATTTCTGCGCACCATTTCTTTGAGGTAAAACAGCACTCCACTTCCTTCAGCTCATCATTATGCTTATGTCTTCTTTTCATTGCGCTGCAGCACTAATGATTCAGGCAGGCTGGTCACTCATTAAGTGACAAGCAAATGATACCGTATGCAACGTGTGACTAATCGGTCTGAACAAATGAAATCACAGACTTGCCTTTCCCATCATTCATTTCACAAACAGTAGCAATGTGATGCACAGCAGGTAGTTCGGTTAAAACCAGCCTTGTAAAACAAATTTCCTGCAGCCGCTTTAAGCGTACCGTGATGGATTTGATGCTCCAGCTAGGAGATTGGGCCCAGAGGAATTAAAGATGCTTTGGACAAGGGAAAAAGGGAGAGGAGGGAGAGGGTGTGGGGGGGAAAGGGACATATTTTGGTGTAATTAGGGCTTTGTGTCTTTATCTGTTTCTCCACTGTATGGATTTTGTAAGTGACTAGCATATTAGCAAACCCAAAACACACATCTACTATGCTCATGATAAAGAAGGAGTGGTTGAGGCTTTGAAGCTCCAAATATGAACACCAACTTTGAAGACAGAAAGATGCTGTAGTCGTCATATGGATGGTAGGAAACCTAACTGCTGTGAGTCACTGAGAAGAGAGACGTGGGTGTGGTTGGTCTTTTTAGCCAGTCTGTGCATGCTTTGGGTTTGGTTGGCTGCTTTTGGAAGTCCCGGCTGCCTGGCTGGGCTTTTTTCACCCCTGGACAAACTGGGCACTTGCTTGGGATCTTTCTCGCTCCCACCCCTTGCCCATATGCCCTTGGCAGCAGCCATCACCTTGAGACCCATGGTGCCTCTCTCCCTCTTTCCCTCTCTTTATTAATGCCGTGTAGTTCTCCCCGCTAAGAATGGCTCTGAGAAACCTGCAGAGGGACTGGTCTTGGGAAGCGGGGAGGGTTTTCAAAAGGGGCCAAATGTAGGCCGGGGTCTTCCGCTCTCCAGGATCCTCTGGAACCATAAACTGGAACCTGCACCTGGTCCAAAGCTAGTGGGCCATGTGCCACCGGAAACCTCAGACTCGTGACCGGCCCCGAAAACCTCGATGGGACCCAGGTGGTTTTGAAGGGCTCTGATAACCGTCCCCTTCACCTCTCGGGTCAATCGGCTATTTATAATGGGCTCACTGTGTGCAGAGCAATGGACTAAGTACAAGACAACATTGTTGGTAGACATGATTCCTCCCCTCTAGACTGCAAACTCGTTGTGGGTAGGGAATGTTTCTGTCTACTGTTGTACTCTCTCAAGCGCTTAATACAATGCTTTGCACACAGTCAGTACTCAATAAGTACGATTGAATGAAAGAGGGTTGGTGGGGGAAAGGGACATACATTGGCGTAATTAAGGGCTTTGTGTTTTTATCCATCTGTTTCTCCACTGTATGGATCTCATAAGTGACTAGCATGATAAATTTTAAGACAGATGCTGTAGTCATCATATCCATACCTTATTTATAATAATAATAATAATGTATTTTTAAGTGCTTACTATGCACCAAGCACTGTTCTAAGCACTGGGAGAGATACAAGGTAATCAGGTTGTCCCACATGGAGCTCACAGTCTTAATCCCCATTTTACAGATGAGGTAATTGAGGCAAGTTAAGTGACTTGCCCAAGGTCACACAGCAGACAAACAGCAGAGCCAGGATTAGAACCCACGACCTCTGACTCCCAAGCCTGTGCTCCTTCCACTGAGCCACACTGCTTCTCAATTATATTAATGCCTGTCTGTGCATTGTTATATTGCACTCTTTCAAGTATTGGGTATAGTGCTGCGCACACAGTAAGCCCCCAATAAATATGATTGACTGACTTACTGAGTTAGCTTTTCATTCTTTGACCTCTAAAGATTTCTACTTTGGGACCCATAAGTACAATCAATCAATCAATGATATTTATGAACACTTACAGTATGCAGAGCGCTGTATTATGCTCCTGGAAGAAAATAATATAACAGAGTTCGTAGACAAATTCCCTGCCCATAACAACCTTACAAGCTTACAGTCTAGAATTTATGGTATTTACTAAATGCTTAAGAGGCACCTAACTGTGCGTTAAATTCTGGGGCAGATACAAGATGTCGGATACAGATATTTCATTCATTCATTCATTCATTCAATAGTATTTATTGAGCACTTACTATGTGCAGAGCACTGTACTAAGCGCTTGGGATGAACAAGTCGGCAACAGATAGAGACAGTCCCTGCCATTTGACGGGCTTACAGTCTAATCGGGGGAGACGGACAGACAAGAACAATGGCAATAAACAGCGTCAAGGGGAAGAACATCTCGTAAAAACAATGGCGACTAAATAGAATCAAGGCGATGTACAATTCATTAACAAAATAAATAGGGTAACGAAAATATATACAGTTGAGCGGACGAGTACAGTGCCGTGGGGATGGGAAGGGAGAGGTGGAGGAGCAGAGGGAAAAGGGGAAAATGAGGCTTTAGCTGCGGAGAGGTAAAGGGGGGATGGCAGAGGGAGTAGAGGGGGAAGAGGAGCCCAGTCTGGGAACGCCTCTTGGAGGAGGTGATTTTTAAGTAGGGTTTTGAAGAGGGAAAGAGAATCGGTTTGGCGGAGGTGTGGAGGGAGGGTGTTCCAGGACCGCGGGAGGACGTGACCCAGGGGTCGACGGCGGGATGGGCGAGACCGAGGGACGGTGAGGAGGTGGGCGGCAGAGGAGCGGAGCGTGCGGGGTGGGCGGTAGAAAGAGAGAAGGGAGGAGAGGTAGGAAGGGGCAAGGTGATGGAGAGCCTCGAAGCCTAGGGTGAGGAGTTTTTGTTTTGAGCTGAGGTTGATAGGCAACCACTGGAGATGTTTAAGAAGGGGAGTGACATACCCAGATCGTTTCTGCAGGAAGATGAGCCGGGCAGCGGAGTGAAGAATAGACCGGAGCGGGGTGAGAGAGGAGGAAGGGAGGTCAGAGAGAAGGCTGACACAGTAGTCTAGCCGGGATATAACGAGAGCCCGTAATAGTAAGGTAGCCGTTTGGGTGGAGAGGAAAGGGCGGATCTTGGCGATATTGTAGAGGTGAAACCGGCAGGTCTTGGTAACGGATAGGATGTGTGGGGTGAACGAGAGGGACGAGTCAAGGATGACACCGAGATTGCGGGCCTGAGAGACGGGAAGGATGGTCGTGCCATCCACGGTGATAGAGAAGTCTGGGAGAGGACCGGGTTTGGGAGGGAAGATGAGGAGATATTTAGATGTGAACCCTTTGTATGACAGGGACTGTGACTAACCTCATTATCTTGTATCTACTCAAGTACTTAGTACAGTGCCTGGCACAAGGTAAGAATTTAACAAGTAACCCAATTATAATTATTAGATCCTACTCCACTTTGGGACGCAGAGTCTAAGAAGAAGGGTGAACGGGGATCGTCTCCCCTTTTTATAGATGAGGAAATAAAGGCATACGAAGGTTAAGTGTCTTACCCAAGGTCAGACAGCTGGCATGTGGTGGAACCAGGAGTAGAACTCAGATCTTCTGACTCCTATGCTTGGGTTTTTTCCACGAAGGCAACAGTTTTGTTTCATGTTTGTTCTCTGCCTCCCCCCAACCTCTAATGCCCCTCTACTAGCCCCTGCGATCCCTGGAACTAACCCTAAAGACAACAGTGGCTACCAGGGAGGAGAGAGGGCAAGAGCATTGGTAGTCATCACCACCATGGAGCTGACTTGATAAAGATACTGTACTCCAGATTGGCTACAGTGACAGTAGATGGCATACAGTAAAACATAACGATGTTATTAGAGAAGCAGTGGAAAGAGCAGGAGCCTGGGAGTCAGAGGACTTGGGTTCTAAACCTGGCTCTGCAATTTGCCTGCTTAACTACTGTATCAATCTCCTCCCTGATCCCTCTGCCTCCTGACTTGCTGTTCTCCAGTTCATGCTTCACTCTGTTGCCTGCCTCATTTTCCTGAAAAAACAAAGGTCAGTCCACATCTACCTATTCCTCAAAAACCTCCAGGGTTTGCCTATCCCCTTTCACGTCAAACAGAAACTTCTCATCATCAGCCTTAAGACACTTCATCAACTCTCCCCCTCCTTCCTTACCTCACTGATCGCCTAACACAACCCAATCAATCATTTATTGAGCACTTACTGTGTGCCAAACATTGTACTAAGCACTTGGGAAAGAGCACGGGCTTTGGAGTCAGAGGTCATGGGTTCGAATCCCGGCTCTGCCACTTGTCAGCTGTGTGACTCTGGGCAAGTCACTTCACTTCTCTGTGCCTCAGTTACCTCATCTGTAAAATGGGGATTAAGACTGTGAGCCCCACGTGGGACAACCTGATTCCCCTGTGTCTACCCCAGCGCTTAAAACAGTTCTTGGCACATAGTAAGCGCTTAACAAATACCAACATTATTATTATTATTACACTATAATAGAGTTGCTAGACAGTGGTTGCCTATCCACCCCTGCATCAAACAAAACCTTCTTAGTAATGGCTTTAGCAATGGCACTCGATCACTCTCCTCCCCCATCTTACCTCTCTGATATCCTACTACAACCCAGCCCACAAACCTCACTCCTCTAATGCCAACCAACTCATCTATCACAGCCTCATCTGTCTCGCCCCCAATGCTTTGCCCATGTCCTCACTCTGGCTTGGAGCTCCCTTCTTTCTCAATATCCAAAAGATCAACTCTCCCCACCTTCAAAGCCCTACTAAAATCACACATTGTCCAAGAGGCCTTCCTCAACTAAGTCCTTCTTTTCTCTTATTCAACCCCCTTTCTAAATTGCCTAAGGATTTGGCAGTGTATCCCTTAAGCACTTTAATTCACCCCACTCCCATAGCCCTTATGTACTTAAACTCTCCAATTCCCCTATCTATAATTTATTTTAAACTCTGTTTCGCCCTCTAGTCTTTGAGTTCCTTGTGGCCAGAGAATGTGTCCACCAACTTTACAGTATTGTTCTCTCCCGAGTTCCTAGTAGTCAGTCAGTTGTATTTGTTGAGCTTTTATTGTGTGCAGAGCATTGCACTAAGCAGTGAGTAGAGTGCAACACAACAATAAACAGATGCGGTGCTCAGCACACAGTAAGTGCTCAGGAAATACCACTAATTGATGCATTTAGTGCTTACTATGTGCAGAACACTAGATATTAGAGTTGGTAGACATGATCCCTGTCCATAAAAAGTTTACAGTCTAGCAGGGGAGAAAGACGTTAAAATAGCAGCGTGGCTCAGTGGAAAGAGCACGGGCTTGGGAGTCAGAGGTCATGAGTTCGAATCCCAGCTCTGCCACTTGTCAGCTGTGTGACTGTGGGCAAGTCACTTCACTTCTCTGTGCCTCAGTGACCTCCTCAACTGGAAAATGGGGATTAACTGTGAGCCTCACGTGGGACAACCTGATTACCCTGTATCTACCCCAGCGCTTAGAACGGTGCTCTGCACATAGTAAGCGCTTAACAAATACCAAAATTATTATTATTATTATTAAATTAGATGGGGAAAATGCAGAATTTAAGATTTATGTATATTAGTGCTGTGGGGCTGAGGTGAGTATCCAAGTGTTTAAGGTGTTGCTTTAGTGCTTGGATCTGTACCCTTTAAGTACTTCCTAACTAGCACTTACGTACATATAATTATACCCTGCCATTTCCAGAGGTACTGTGGCTCAATGGAAACAACACGGTCCTGGATGTCAGAGTTCTAAACCCAACTCTGCCATTTGCCTGCTCTGTGACCCTGGGCAAATCACTGAACTTGTATTGATGTCTGCCTCCCCCCCATCATTTAGACTGCAAGATCATAGTGGGCAGGGAATGTCACTGTTTATTGGTATATTGTACATTCCCAAGCATTTAGTACACTCCTCTGCACACAGTAAGCACTCAACAAATATGATCGATTGAATGACTGAATGAACTTCTCTGTGCCACAGTTGCCACATCTGTAAAATGGGGATTAAGACTGTGAGCCCCTTATGGGGCATGGACTGCATCTAACCTGATTAGCTCATATCTACCCCAGCATTTAGCACAGTGGTTGACACATAGTAAACACTTAGTACAATAATAATACTGGTAATTTCCTTTATCTATAATTTAATTTAATGTCTATTTTTCCTTCTAGACGGCACACTCCTAGTGGAAGGGATCAGGTCTAACAATTCTATTGTATTCTAATGATTATTATGCTATTTGTTAAATGCTAATGTGCTAAGTTCTGTACTAAACACTGGAGTAGATATAAGATAATCAGGTTGGACACAGTCCCTAAACAACATAGGGCTCACAGTCTTAATCCCCACTTTACAGATACGGGAATTGAGGCACAGAGAAGTTAAGTGACTTGCCCAAGGTCACACAGCAGGCAAGTGGCAGAGCCAGGATAAGAACCCAGGTCCTTCTGACTCCCAGGCCCGTGCTCTGTTTGTTAGGCCACACTGCTTCCAAGTGCTTGTACTCTCCCAAGTGCTTAGTTGAGTGCTCTGCACACCATAAGTGCTCATAAAATACCATTGATTGACTGATAAAGGGATACACAGCCAATGGCAAACAAATTACACTCCCAATCACCTTTTCTCATGCTTTTCCAAGAAGTTCAGAGATGGTACAAAAGGGATCTAATGGTTTCTTGGGACAATCAAGCCCCTTGGGCTAGTCATAACCCTCCAACAGATCACTGGCTGCTTCTCTAAAAGTCGATGCCCGAACACTTACTGAACACTCTTTTTGTTTCGCTTTCCTTTAAATGCTATCGTTGGGAATAAAAAAAAAAAACAAAGGGAAAGTCCCCCATGGCTTTAAGTCAAACCCTTAATTTTATTTGAATATAGTTTTTTTGTGGTTTAATTACTGCCATTTTTCTTCTTTTTAAAGAAGCTTCCAGATTGCTGTGTAATTTTTGTATCTATGCAGATTAGCCTGGGAATCCTTGAGGATGCAGCCGCATAATTAAGGGCAGAATGAAATCTTCCATTCTCTGTCCATCTCTTCCAATTTTAAAAAAAGGCATTTTACATTTTCTAATCATACATGGCAGCTTCCTGAGTTTATAGTTAAAAATTTTTGGTTCCCAACTTGCTGCAATCAATAGGCAGAAAGTCACATAAACACAGGTTTGAACAGAGAAAGTCTCTCCATTAAAAATTTTTTTTTTGTTTGTGTGGCAACGGCTTGGTTCCCTTGGCATCATGCCTAAGGTGGGACACTGGGAAGAAATGAAAATTTTACTCCTCTTATTGGTCACCCTCAATGACCACTTTGGCAAAGTCTTCAACTGAAGCTTTAGAAACTTGATAATCTCTTCTTTCCAACTAGAATTTTTGGCATGCCTCACCGATTTTCCTAGTCTGAGCTCCCTTATGCTGCTTTGCTTCTTCATTGTCCCCGGTTTGTTGCAGCGTGGCCTAGTGGCAAGAGTCTGTGCCTGGGAGTCGGAGGACTGGGTCCTAATCCCAGGACGTCATTTGTCTGCTATGTGACCTTGGGCAAAATGGGGATTCAAGACCTGTTCTCTCTCCTACTTAGACTGTGAACCCCATGTGGGGCCTGATTAACTTGCATCTCCCCCAGAACTTGATACAGTGCTTGACACATAGTAAGCACTTAATAAATACTATTATTGTTATTATTATTGGGCAGCAGGAATAACCTGACATAAATCAATCAAGTGTATTTGAGCATCTTCTGTTATCAGAGCCATATAGGAGGCTCTTGGGAGGGGGCAGTAGAAATCAAAGACAAGGTGATTGACCTGGAAGATCTTACAATCTAAAGCAAAGTGCCCTCCTCATACTTCCTCCTGCCTTCAGGACATCTCTACCTGGATGTCCTGTCAATCCCTCACACTTAATTTGTCTAAAACAGAACTCCTCATCTTTTTGTCCAAACCCTAACCTCACCTCATCAACACTGTAATAATAACAATAATAATGTCGGTATTTGTTAAGTACTTACTATGTGCAGAGCACTGTTCTAAGCGCTAGGGTAGACACAAGGTTCTCAGGTTGTCCCACGTGGGGCTCACAGTCTTAATCCCCATTTTACAGATGAGGTAACTGAGGCACAGAGAAATGCAGTGACTTTCCTAAGGTCACAGAGCAGACAAGTGGTGGAGCTGGCATTAGAACCCAGGTCTTTCTGACTCCTAGGCCTGTGCTCTATCCACTAGACAACACTGCCTTCTTCACCACAGTGCTAAAAACAATAATTTCACCTCCATCCAAAATGCTACTATACTGATCTTATAAGTCCCATCTTAACTACTATATCAGTCAGAGGTATTTATTGAGTGCTTACTGTGTGCAGAGTACTATACTAAGCATTTGGGAGAGTACAAGTCACCAGAGTTTTACCTGCCTCCTTGCTGACCTCCCTGCCTCTCCCCACTTTAGTCCTTACTTCACTCTACTGCCCGGATCATTTTTCTAAAAAAAAGTGCAATCCATGTCACCCCACTTCTCAAGAACCTCCATCCACTTTTGCATCAAAGAGAAACTCCTAGGCTGTAATGCAGTCCGTAAGCTTGCCCCCTCCTACCTTACCTTACTGATTTCCTACTACAACCCAGCCTGTGTACTTCACTTCTCTAATGCCAACCTACTCAGTCTCACCACCCACCTGTTGCCCACATCCTGACTCTTACTGGAATTCCCTCCCTTTTCATATACAACAGACCACCCCCTCTCCTCACCTTCAAAATCTTATTTAAGTCACATGAGAAGCAGCATGGCATAGTGGATGGAGTATAAGCCTGGGAGTCAGAAAGTCATGGGTTCTAATCCCGGTTCCATCACTTGTCGGCTATGCAACCTTGGGCAAATCACTTCACTTCTCTGTTCCTCAGTTACCTCATCTGTAAAATGGGGATTGAGAGTGTGAGCTCCATGTGGGATAGGGAGGGTATCCAACTCAATTTGCTTGTATCCACATCAGCACTTCACACAGTGCCTGGGAAATTGTAAGTGCTAAACAAATGGCATTATTATTCTTATTATTAATCTCCAAGAGGTCTTCCCTGACTAAACCCTCATTTCTGCTACTCCCTTTCTGTTCTATGTTGCCTTTGCAATTGGATTTGTACCCTCTAAACCCTTGATATTCAACCCACCTCAGCCCTACAACACTTCTGTTCATACCTCTGTTCATACCCATTATATATATGTATATATAAATAAATATATATATATATATATATATAAATGTTTATCTCCCCATCAAGACTATAAGCTATTTGGGGGCAAGGAACATATTTATCAACTCCACTATATTGTACTCTCCCAAGTGCTTAGTATAGTACACCACATACCGAAAGCCCTCAATAAATTGATTACGGTCCAGTGAGGGCAAGGCCCAGCAATGTGCCAAAGATGTTGTTGAACCAAATGAAGCTCTATGATAACCAATTATCCTGTTACTAAAAGAAATAACTCCAGCAATATCACCGCAGTCCTTTCCAGCAAACATGTCTCCATCTCTCATTCCACTTCAGTAGTGAGAACCAGGCTATTTAAAATACTTCTCCCCCAAATCTGACACCCTTTTAAAAAAAAGTCATGCATTGACTGAAGATAGAGTTTGGAATGACCAAAGATGAACAAGGCACAGCTTGGCCTGTTATAATGATTATAATCACGGTTGTTGTTATTAATAATTATAGCGAAGCACTTACTATGTGCCAGTCCCTGTATTGAACAATGGGGTAGATACACACTATGCATATCAGACATAGTCTCTGCCCCAAGGTCTGAGAAATCCCCATTTTACAAATGGCAAGCTGAAGCACAGAGAAGTTAAGTAACTTGCCCGAGGTCACACAGCAGGCATGCAGCAGAGCAGAGATTAGAACCCAGGTCCTTTAATTCCCAGGCCCAAGGTGTTTTCAGTAGGCCACCCAGCTTCCCTATAGTATGGGGAGTCCTAAGTGCCTTTTTACTAAAGCCAGTTTTCTAACATCAGTTGAGAGTGATAGTCACCTATGTAACAAAAGGTGAGAATGTGGGCATATCAATCAATCAGACTCTCCATTCTAAATAGAAAGCAGAGGAGAAAGAACCATATTGCTACGAGTCCAGTCCTAGCCCCATGTAGTCTTTACTAAAATAAAAATAAGATCTCCCCCTCCTCACCCTATACTTTTTGTCTTTGTGGAAAGTTTGGTGTTATTTTTTTTTTGCCCCCTACAATCTCTCCTCGCTCGCTGACACCCTTTAATTAAGTGGGGCTGGCACAGTGTGTGCTGTAGGTGGCTGGCATGACATGGGTTTCTGCCCCTGCAGTGCTATCAGGCACCCTGTGGAGCACAAACAAAACCCCCAGAAAGCCTGACCCAACCATTTTCCTATGAATAGAACAGGCTTTCTTTATCGAGATAAAAAGGTGTGAGGGTGTCTATTTGTAAGGAGAGAAGAAACAGGGATAGGCAGAAATATAGGGGTGGTGGGTAGGGGGGAGCATGTGTTGTTTCCTGCACTATTTAAGAGAGTTCAGGATCAGAAATATTTCTCTTGTGCCCTTGATGCTATTTGGCTTTCTCACCGATTGTTTAAATTTTCATCCTCCAGCTGTCTCAGCAGAAGACTGAAAGTTTGTTGTGGGAGGGAACGTGTCTACCAACTCTGTTATATTGGACCCTCCCAAGCAATTAGTACAGTGCTCTGCACACAGTAGGTACTCAGTAAGCACAACTGGTTGAATGACCGATTGAAGAAGTAGAGGAGTCAAACTTTTCCTGGAGAAACTCAGAAGCCAGAGTTTAGAAGAGCTTTCTCACTGTACTTCGATCTCGACTATCTCGCCGCCGACCCGTCGCCCACAACCTGCCCTTGGCCCGGAACACCCTCCCTCCTCATATCTGACAGACAATTACTCTCTCACCTTCAGGGCCATATTGAAGGCATAACTCCTCTAAGAGGCCTTCCTGCCAAAGCCTTCCTTTTTCTCTTCTATGTCCCTCTGTGTCTACCTGACTTGCTCCCTTTATCCACCTCCCCCCAAGTCCCACAGCACTTATGTACATATCTGTAAATTTATTTATATTAATGTCTGTCTTCCCCTCTATATTGTAAGCTCGTTGTGGGCAGAGAATGTGTCTCTTATATTGCTGTACTGTATTCTCCCAAGCAGTTTAGTACAGGGTGCCGCATATAGTAAGCACTCAGTAAATACGACCGACTGATTGACTTCCTTGGGTTAAGGACCCTTACATAAACAAGACTTCATGAGGTTCCCTAACACTCTGAGATGCCCCCCTTTACAGACATCTTGTTACCACCTGAGCCCTTCCTTCCTACTGTGGTCAGGAGCCCCCCAGCCCCCACAATTCTGTTCCATCCCTAAGAAGTGCCGCTTTACCAAAATCACAAAACAGCATTGCCCAAAACAAAGGCTAGCAAACTGAAATCTCTACAGCTCTTGTCTGAGAATATGAATTAAAGAGCTAAGCAGTGGAGTTCTGCACACGGTAAACACTCCAAAAATACGATTGAATGAATACCTAAACTTCCTCCAAGAAATCTTCCCCAATTCATGACCAGTCAGGTCAGCTCAAACCCCATTCTCAAAAATCTCCAGTGGTTGCCTATCAACCTCCAAATCAAGCAAAAACACTTCACTATTGGCTTCAAAGCTCTCCATCACCTTTCCCCCTCCTACTTCATCTCCCTTCTCTCCTTCTACAGCCCAGGCCACACACTCTGCTCCTCTGGTGCCACTAACCTTCTCACTGTGTCTTATTCTCACCTGTCCCGCTGTCGACTCCTGGTCCACACCCTACCTCTGGCCTGGAATGCCTTCCCTCCTCACATCTGCCAAACTAGCTCTCTTCCTCTCTTCAAAGCCCTACTGAAAGCTCACCTCCTCCACCAGAAGGCCTTCTCAGACTAAGCCCCCCTTCTCCTCTGTTCCTCCTCCCCTCCCCATCGCCCCGACTCACACCCACTGCTCTAAACCCTGCCCCCGCCCAGCACTTGTGTATATATGTACATATTTATTATTCTATTTTCTTTATTAATGAGGTGTATAAATCTATAATTGCATTTCTTTATATTGATGCTACTGATGCCTGTTTACTTGTTTTGAAGTCTGTCTCCCTCCTTCCAAACTGTGAGCCCATTGTTCAAGGGCAAGGATTCTTCCTATTTATTGCTGTAATGTACTTTCCAAGTGCTTAGCACAGTGCTCTGCACACAGTAAGCACTCAATAAATACGACTGACGTCAATAAATAGGACTGACTGAATGAATGAATTGTTTCAAAAAAGGTGGAGAAAACACTTCAGTGCTACCTTCTTTCTGAGGCATTAAAATGCTACTAAAACCTGAATAGTGATGAGTCATAAGGCTTATTTGCAAAACATTATTATTGAAATGAACACAAGTATTTTTGCAGCAAATACTAACTGTACTCCTCTACAAAGCATAGTCCAAATAAAGGTACCCAACATCAGCTCATCCAAAGCCACATGGTGAGGGAAACAGAAGCAAAATAAGTTACAACTTTATAAAGTTACATATTGATGTAATTTTCCTGATCCTCATGTTTACATCAAATGCAGACAGTGCTACAGAAATGAGAAATACACTTGTGAGAGAGATGAAAAACCACAGATTTTTAAGACCCTGAAGTTGAGGGATGTTTTTCAGACTCCATTTGTTAGCACAATAGTCTTTCCAGGTTTTAAAAATTCTGTTTTCAAGGGGATTTTCTGTGACAATTTGAAATTGATAGAGTAAAAGATTTTGTTCAAAAAAAAAAAACCAACGTGATAAAGCCTCAGTTTTTAAGTGATCCCCTTAGTAGGAAGTGAGGTATTTGAGAAGCTGGCCTACTCTTTCTGACCACTGAGGTAACCTTAACAATTCCTTAAAGTAATAAAGCAGTTTGAAAAGTGTTAACTGGAGAAACAGATTGTGTCAACATGTATGCATTTCTCCACCATATGTAAGTGAAAAACAGCAGATGAGGTTTAGCTTTGGAGACCATTCTTCAAAACTCAGTTATAAACTGAACCAAAGAATGGAAAATTCTTTTTGAAGAAGGGGAGTTTGCGCAGACCTCTGCCAACATAGGCATTATAATGAAAATCACTCAATTTCCACTCCCTGCTCTAAACTGAGCTGTTTTTCCCTGGGAAAGCCTAATTGGGAACATTCAGTAAATTCCTGCTGAAACAGACCAATGGAGACATGCGATGATTGGGTAATTCACAATAGTAGACAATCTTTATAGTAAAATGCAAACTCATTAAAACACACAACAAGTAGCACATACACAAACAGTCCCGGGACAGCTTTGGCTTAACCTTAAACCAACAGAAGCAGCATGTCCTAACGGATAGAGCACAGGTTTAGTAGTCAGAAAGATGTAGGTTCTAATCTTAGCTCTTTCACTTGCATGTTGTGTGACCTTGGTCAAGTCACTTAACTTCTTTGTGCCTCAGCTCCCTCATCTGCAAAATGGGAATTGAGAAGGGGAGCCCCGAGTGAGACATGGACTGTGTCTAACTTGAGTGGCTTCTCTCTACCTCAGGTCTTAGTACAGTGACTGGCACACAGTATGTTCTTAACAAATACCATTAAAAATCAAAAAACAAAATGAAAGCCTTTCCTTACCCTGCTGTGGCCTGCTTCTGACCTTCGTCCCACTTCATCCTATTTCAGCAGTGAAGGCAGCAGTGGCTAGTTTCCTTGAAGCCCAAGGGCAAGTCAGCCAAGGGGCAAGTGATTCTCTCCAGCACTTAACAAATACAATAGTAATAACAATAATGAAAATCCCATATTGGGCAAGTCACAAGGCAGCAGGCAGTAGAGGGAGCAGGACAAAAGCCCTGAGGTCCTCACCTTCTCTACTTCCTTTCCACTACCCTAAAAAAAACCCAGCGTAGCCCAGCGGAAAGAGCATGGGCCTGGGAGTCGGAGGACCTGGGTGCTAATCCCAGCTCTGCTACTTGTCTGACATGTGACCTTGGGCAACTCACTTCATATCTTTGTGTGATCTGTTACCTCATGTGTAAAATGGGCATTAAGACTGTGAGTTCCATGGGGGACATGGACTGTGTCCAACCTAATTAGCTTATACTACCCCAGTACTTAGTACAGTGTCTGGAACATAGTAAGCGCTTAACAAATGCCATTTTTAAAAAACCAAAAAAACAACAAATACCATTTTTTTAAAAAAGAAGAAGAAACTCAGGGCTCCATTTCCTCAGGCCACACACCCATCAGGTAAAGAAGGTGCCTGGGGCTCCTGTGTGATTGCTTCAGGTGTGCAGGAGAGTAGCTTTTTGGCAAATTGTAGCCACCTGTTGCCTACCAGCAGAGCAGATTGCCCATCAAGTAGTAAGTAGTAGGAGACTGCAGGCCACCCTCAACCCTCCTATAGCAACACCTGGAGCTGCTCAGGGTTGTCTCACTCTGATTTGTTCAGGTTTAGGGATTGCAGCAGTGGCTCTGACCAACCCAAGAGATGGGAGGCCTGGAAGGCGGGGGGAGGGAAGGATTCAGGAGAGAAAAGGGCAGAGAAAGAGTCTTTCAGTAACAGAACCAGGATCTTGAGAAGGTACCTGGTAAAATCCCTGGCATTCAGCCTAATGAATTAGTAAACCTCCAGGACTTTGGTGGCTTAGTCTTTCTTTGAGGCCCTGCCATGTGGAAACTTGAACAACTCCTTGGGTAGCTAGTAGAGTATTTGGCTCAACCTGAGTCAAATCAATTCTTTGTTATTTCCAAAGGACATTTCCCCTGTTTTTAAGTCTGCTTGCTCTTGTTTTGTCTTTAATAATTATGATATTTGTTAAGCACTTACTAAATGCCAGATGCTGTACTAAGTGCTGGATATATGTGAGCAAATCCAACTGGACCCATTCTCTGTCCCACATGGGACTCACAGTCTCAATCCCTATTTTACAGATGAGGTAACTGAAGCCCAGGGAACTGAAATGACTTGTTTAAGCTCACACAACAGACACGTGGAAGAGCTGGGATTAGAACCCACGATGTTTTGACTCCCAGGCCCGTGTTGTAGCCACTATGTCATGCAGCTTCCAGTTGTTTCCATGCTGTTACTTTACACATGTAGAACAGCCGATCAGAATCTTCCACCACAAACCACTCCATGTACTTGAAGAAGCTTATGGACTCACCTCTCAATCTTCTCATATGCTGAATAAACAACTCCAATTCTTTAAGCCCTCCCTCAAAAAATCAATTTTCTGCCTTCTCTGGACCCTCTCCCATTTCCCTATGTCCTTTAAAATGTGCTTGCCAAAGCTGGACCCAATACCCTTATAAGGTTCTGAGTAATGCTGAATGTACTGGAACGGTAATAACCTCAGTCCTCCACATTGCATGCCCGTGAAGACACTCTAAAACTGTTTCAGTAATGGCACAACTTTGCAGATTCATATTCAACTTTTGCTGATGGCTCCTATGAATTTTTCTCCTCTCCCTGGACTAGCCAATTAATCAATACCATTTCTTGTGCCCTTACTGTCATCAAAGCAATGTACTAAGTACCTGGCAGAGTAATATGGTGTTAGACATGATCAAAGCCCTTGCAGAACTTAATATCTAGCCATCTATCCCCTGTATTTTGGCTTTTTAAAAAATTCCTAATTGCATCACCTTATGTTTAACTTTATTGAATTTCCACCTGCTTCTGAAAGATCACTTTTCTAATTTGTTCTAGTGACTTTGAATAGGTTCCTGTCTTTGAAAGTGCTACCAGTTTTGACTAGCGTCATTTTTATTTTAATGGTAATGCTAAGCTCTTAGTGTGGGCCTGGCATTGACCTACGTTCTGGGAGTTGATACGAAATAATCAGGTTGGACACGGTCCCGCTTCACATGGGGCTCACAGTTTAAATCAGAAGTAACTGAGGCACAGAGAAGTGAAGTGACTCGGCCAAGGTCACACAGCAGGCAAATGACAGAACCTGGCCTAAATTAATAGTAATAATTATGGTATTTGATGAGTGCTTTCTATATGCCAAGCACTGTTCTACATACTGGGGTAGATACACGGTATTCAGGTTGCCCCACGTGGGCTCAGTCTTAGTCCCCATTTTACAGATGAGGTAATGAGGCACTGAGAAGTTAAGTGGCTTGCCCAAGGTCACACAGTAGACAAGTGGCAGAGCCAGGATTAGAACCCATGTCCTCTGACTCCCAAGCCTGTGCTCTTTCCACAAAGCCATTCTGCCCAGGTCCCTTGAATCCCAGGCCCCTGCTCTTTCCACTGGGCCTTCCTACTTCCCATTTGATGTCCATTTGGTGAACATGATCCCAATTCCTTCACCTTCAGCAACAGTAAAAGGAGATTCTGTAGAGCTGGTGCCAGGACTGATCTTTCAGAGAACCATCTGTTACAACCCTGTCCCCAACTCGCCGACCTGATACCAGCCACTGACGTTGAGTCAACTGAGAACCAGCAGCCACAGCTACAACACTGATCTTCTCCATAAGCATGCCACCACTCTCCCTACCTTCGAAGCATTATTAAGGTCACATCTCTTCTAAGTGGTCTTCCCTGATTAAGCCCTCTTTTCCCTGACTCTCTCTTCCTTCTGCTTTGCCCAAACCCCTGGATCTGTGACCTTTGGGCATTTGATATTTGCCCCACCCTCAACTCCACAGCACTTTTGTACATATCTTTAAATTATATGTTATAGATCACTTGTCTGCTGTGTGACCTTGGGCAACCCGCTTAACTTCTCTGTGTCTCAGTTACCTCATCTGTAAAATGGAGATTAAAACTGTGAGCCCCCTGTGGGACAACCTGATTACCTGTATCTACCCCAGCGCTTAGAACAGTGCTTGGCACATAGTAGCCACTTAACAAATACCATAATTATTATTATTATTTTTACTTATATAAATGTCTGCCTCTCCCTCTAGACTGTAAGCTCATTGTGGGCAGGAAACGTGTCTGCTGACTCTGTTGTATTGAATTCTCCCAAGGACTTAGTACAGTGCTCTGCACCTAGTGAGCACTCAATAAATACCATTATTGATTGATCCAAAAGTTTCCAGTCTAGAGAGATCATGACTACCATTAGAGAACTTTCCCTATTTCCTCACTATAAAGTGCAGCATGACAGAACTGAGTATACTAGAAATAGTAACCTGGGGCCCTGCAGTGAACCTCGCTCTAGACTTAAACTCATCGTGGGCATGGATTGTGTCTGTTTACTGTTTTATTGTACTCTCCCAATGCTTAGTACAGTACTCTGCACACAGTAAGATCTCAATAAATACAATTGAATGAATGAATGAATGAATGAATGAATGCCAGTTCTGTAAGTGCACTGAAGTGTGTTCTATCTGGTCCTGATGTCATTTTCTAATTGCTGCTTCCTTCTAGACTGTAAGTTCATGGTGGGCAGACCAACTCTCTTTTACTTTGTAAATCATTCCTTTACTAATTTCTAATCCTTTCTCATCTCCCAATCTCCTGTCTCTCCTTGCTTCAGTCTATACTTCACTCTGCTTCCCAGATTATCTTTCTATAGAAATGCTCTGGGCATGTCACCCCCCCTATTCAAAAATCTCCAGTGGTTGGCTATCAACCTTCGTATGAAGCAAAAACTCCTCACTATAGGCTTCAAAACTCTCCATCATCGTTCCCCCTCCTACCTCACCTCCCTTCTCTCCTTCTACAGCACAGCCCGCAAACTCCACTCCTCTTCCACTAACCTCCTCACTGGGCCTCGTTCTCACCTGTCTTGCCATCGACCCTGGGCCACGTCCTACCTCTGGCCTGGAATGCTCTCCCTCTCCTCACATCCGCCAAACCAGCTCTCTTCCCCGCTTCAAAGCCTTATTGAGAGCTCACCTCCTTCCAGAGGCCTTCGCAGACCGAGCCCCCCTTTTCCTCTGCTCCTCCCCTTCCCATCGCCCATACTCCCTCCCTCTGCTCTATCCGCTTCCTTGCCCCACAGCATTTGTGTATATTTGTACTTATTTAATATTCTATTTATTTTATTAATGATGTGTATACATCTATAATTCTGTTTATTTTTGATGCTATTGTTGCCTGTCTACTTGTTTTGTTTTGTTGTCTGTCTCCCCCTTCTAGACTGTGAGTCCATTGTTGGGTAGGGATCATCTCTATCTGTTGCCTGAATTGTACTTTCCAAGCGCTTAGTACAGTGCTCTGCACATAGTAAGTGCTCAAAAAATGACTGACAATGAATAATTTGCTATTTGATAACATACCTCAGTTGGACCATTCTATAAATGGGGTTCCATGGTGAAGGCCCTTGAAAAAGATCCTGCCCTTCAGCTCTGCAAAATATTGAGGTTCCCCTGAAGGAAATTTAGAATCCAAGATGGACCCACACTCTCTGGTTCTCCATCCTTCAGTGTCAGAGACAGAACACTGGACTGGATGAACCATTGGTCTGACCCAGAAGTGACTTTTCTTATGTTCTTAACTGCTCCTATGATACACAGCATGGCCTGGTGGATAGAGCACAGGCCTGGGAGTCAGGAGGACCTGGGTTCTAATCCTGGTTACACCATTTGTCTTCTGTGTGACCTTGGGCAAGTCACTTACCTTCTCTATGCCTCAGTTGCCTCATCTGTAAAATAGAGATTAAGACTGTGAACCCCATGAGGGACAGAGACTGTGTTCAACCTGCTTAGCTTGTATCTACCCCAGCGTTTAGAACAGTGCTTGACACATAGTAAGAACTTAACAAAATACCATCATCATCATGGTCCTCATCAGCAAGGAGAGATGCATCGTTTCCTTTTATCTTTCACTCATTAATTTCTTAAGACTTGCACATCTCAGTCTGTCGATGTAGATAGAGCAATTGAGAAGCTGCCCTGTAGTCCTAATCTAATTTCTGCCGCTCTCCACCAAGAGATTGGTTTTTCAATCAAGATTTTGCCAAATGTCCAAATGATCTCAAATCCCAGAAGCGTTGGAGGTTTGCCGATCACTAGTTCTACTCTGTACCCATCAGCAGGCAGGAAAAGCTTTCCAAGGCAATTACCCACGAGCACTTAATGACAGTATTAGGAAAGTTAAGTCAGGATCATTCTCAAATCCTAATTTAGCTCTTAATAAAAATCCAAAGTTAAAAAGCTGGCTCACCAGCTGGAGACTGATTTTCAAAGATGCAGCTGGGGCAGGTGGGTTTGAGAGAGTATCTGGATGAAAAAGCAGATTATCCAGAGGGGCTGGGGGTGGAACACTGGCAGGAGCTGTCGTGGAAGTGGAGGAGTGAAAGATGCTGGGAAAGGAATGCTGAAGGATAACAGAAATGCTGTTCCTGGAACTTGTACCAGAGCCTTTACTTTACCAAAGCACTTTCCTATTGATGATCCTATTTTATCTGTAAAGCACCCCAATGATGCAGGGAGAAGAAAATGTTATTATCCCTAATGTACAGCACAGAAAGCCCTCTCAGGATCGCACCTGGAGAGCTTCCAGTCCTCTATCAGTCTCGGCTAGGGGAAGGAGTGTCAAGCAAAGGCAAAGCCATTCCATTCTTAGCTTGGGCAGTGACTAGCTAGTGGCAGGAAATCTGCTACAAGTCAAAACTCACCTGTGCTGGGCAGCAGCAGCATGGGAGAGAGTCAAGGAAGGAGGGTCAAGTTTACTGTGTGGAAGCAGGCAGTGGTAAACCACTTCCATATTTTTTCTGAGAAAACTCAATGGATACACTACCAGAACAATGACAGGTGGAGATGATGTGTTCTGGGAGAGATTCATTCATTTAATCACATTTATTGAGCGCCTACTATGTGCAGAACACTGTACTAAGTGCTTAGTGTTCATTGAGTCGCTATGGGTCAGACAAGACAGCACAGAGATTTATTGACTAACTTAGGATCACACAATGGCCCAGTTACAGAGTTGGGATTTATACATATCCTTATACTCCATGCTTCCCCTGTCTTTAATGCATTTTAATGACTGAAACCTCCACTACACTGTAAACACTCTGAGGGTAGGAAAAGTGCCTACCAACTCAACTGCATTCTCCCAAGCACGTAGTACAGTTGAGTGCAGACAATAAGCACTCAATAAACACCACTGACTGACTGAATCCTGATTCCCAGAGCCATTTTCTTTCCATTAGGTCTTGGTGTGGGAGCAGCAGCAGGAAAACTTGAGTTTTCAAAATGATGGAGGCATTGTTTCTTAAGATGTCTAAGTGTTTGTTCCATGGTACAAAATTTTAAACAGGGCTGTGGGAAGCCAGATTTTAGAGGGGATTTTTTAAATTCCCATTTTTACGAAGATTTATAGTTAGTGGGAGTGTTCTATTGTCAAAATATAGGGACAAATAATGTGTTCCAAGTATTCTCGACATTTAAAATATAGCTGCTTGACCACATCTTTTAGGAATTGATCCATCTTCCAGGGACAATTCTCCAGGAGAAAACAATTTTTCTGAACCAGGATCAAACTGTTTTAGAACTGTTGAGCGACTTACAGAATTTGGGCTGGTGGGGCTAGGTGGGCATGAGCCTTTTGTTTGAAATCCAGAGAAAGTTAATTGGACCTTGCTGACACCATGGCCCTCAAAATGCAGGAGAGCAGAAGGGTGTAAAATACTGTATTTACTTGTATAATTGCTCCACTTTAAAAAATAATTTTGGAATCATTACAATGGGGTGGAGCTATTACATGGGTCATATAAAAACACAGACTAGCATGGGGGAGCAGGAAAACAAGGAAAAAAACAAGGGAAGAGGAAAGGAAGGAAGATAGAAGAGGAAGGTAAGAGGGTATTTGGGACAATCGGTAGGTATATCTCACTTCTATTGCACTCTCCTAAGTAATGCATATAGTAAACCCTCAATGAAGTCCCCCCGGCCCCACCCCCAACCCTGGCTTCCTTCTCTTCTTCCTCCCCAAGCAAGCCTATTTAAAAAAAGAAACTTTCCATCCCAAATGGAGCCTATATTCATGGTGTTAGTATGTCTGGCACCTTTTTTCCTATCTGGCACATACTATCACTGTTTATAATTATGTGGTACCCAAAATTATCCTTTATTTGCACCTCAAAAATAAAGATGGGTAAATACTGCAGTGGAATCAATTACCTGGCTTAATACGGTACTCATCTTCACAGAAGGGAACTGTACCACCGACTGTCTATATGTGGGGGCCCCTCAAGGGTCAGTTCTGGGTTGCCTTCTATTCTCCATCTACACCCATTCCCTTGGTGAACTCACTCGCTTTCATGGCTTTAACCACAATTTCTACTCCCAGGATTCCCAAATCTACATCTTCAGCCCTGACCTCTTTCCTTCTCTGCAGTATCACACTTCCTCCTGCCTTCAGGGCACCTTAAACTAAACATGTCTAAATCAGAACCCCTAATCTTCTCACCCAAACCCTGTCCTCTCCCTAATCTTCCCATCACAGTAGACAATGCCATCATCCTCCGTCTCACAAGCCCGTAACCTTGGCATTATCCTTAACTGATTTCTCCCCTTCAATCTGCATATTCAATCTGTCATTAAATCCTGTTAGTGCTACCTTCACAGCACCCCTAAAATCCAACCCTTCCCCTCTATCCATACTGCCATGCTGATTAAATAATAATACTTAAGTGCTTACTGTGGGCCAAGCACTATTCTAAGCACTGTGGTAGATACAAGCTAATCAGGTTGGACACAGTCCTCATCCTACAGTGGGCTCACAGTCTAAGTAGAAGGTAGTAAGATTTAAACCTCATTTTACAGATGAGGTAACAGTCATAGAGAAGTTAAGTGACTTGCCCACGGTCACACAACAGACACATGGCCAAGCTTGGATTAGAATCCAGGTCCTCTGACTCCCAGGCCTGTGCTCTTTCCACCAGCTCATGCTGCTTCTCATATACCACACTTACCATATGCCAACTTGACTACCGCAACAGCCTTCTCACTGACCTTCCTGCCTCCTGTCTCTCCTTTCTCATTATTAGAGGTATTTATTAAGTACTACCCTATGTGCTGTACATTC
This sequence comes from Ornithorhynchus anatinus, assembly GCF_004115215.2. Classification (NCBI taxonomy): domain Eukaryota; kingdom Metazoa; phylum Chordata; class Mammalia; order Monotremata; family Ornithorhynchidae; genus Ornithorhynchus; species Ornithorhynchus anatinus. The sequence continues at coordinate 58,998,831 of NC_041735.1, read as the reverse complement.
ATTCACTCATTCATTCGATCATATTTATTGAGTACTTACTGTGTGCAGAGCACTGTACTAAGCACTTGGGAGAGTACAATATAACAGTAAACAGACACATTCTCTGCTCACAATGAGCTTAAAGTCCAAAGGGGGAGACAGACATTAATATAAATAAATTACAGATATGTACATAGGTGCTGTGGGGCTGGGAGGGGGGGGGGGGAAACAAAGGGAGCAAGTCAGGGTGATGCAGAAAGGAGTGAGAGAAGAGGAAAGCGGGGCTTAATCAGGGAAGACCTCTTGGAGGAGATATGCCTTCAGTAAGGGAGTAAGGGGACGGGAGAAGAGTCATTGTCGGATTTGAGGAGAGAGGGCATTCCAGGACAGAGGCAGCACGTGAGCCAGGGGTCAAGGGAGAGACAGGTGAGATTGGGGCACAGTGAGAAGGTTAGCACTAGAGGAGCTAAGTATGCCTGCTGGATGGTAGAAAGAGAAGTGAGGTGAGGTAGGAGTGGGTAAGGTGTTGGATTGCTTTAAAGTCAATGGAGAGGAGTTTTTGTTTGATATGGAGGTGGATAGGCAACCACTATTGTTTGATTCGGCTGGATACATTTCTTAAAGTAAAAAAAAAATAGTGACACTGGTACCAGAATGAATTAATTAGCCTGGTTCCCTATGTGCAAGAGGCTAAGAATAATATCTGTTACAGCACTTACTATGTGCCAAACACTGTACTAAACCCTGGGGTAGATACGAGATAGCCAGGTTGGACCCAGCCCCTGTTCTACATGGGGCTCACGGCCTAAATAGCGAGGAGACCAGGTATTGAATCCCCATTTTGCAAATGAAGAAACTGAGGAACAGACAAGTGAAGCGACTTGCCCAGGGTCAAACATAGGTGTACATAGGTGCTGTGGGGCTGTGGGTGGGGTGGGGGGAACAAAGGGAGCAAGTTAGGGCGATGCAGAAAGGAGTGGTGGAATCCAGGTTCTCTGACTCCCAAGTCTGAGCTCTTTCCACTAGGCCACGTTGCCTCAGTGAGCCATTGTTTGGGGGACACCAATATTCAGCGAGCAAGAAAAGCAGAATGGGAAGCATCAATCGCTTTCATTTCAGAGAAGCAGCGTGGCTCAGTGGAAAGAGCCCGGGCTTGGGAGTCAGAGTTCATGGGATCGAATCCCGACTCTGCCACTTGTCAGCTGTGTGACTGTGGGCAAGTTACTTCACTTCTCTGTGCCTCAGTTCCCTCATCTGTAAAATGAGGATTAACGGTGAGCCTCATGTGGGACAACCTGATTACCCTGTATCTACCCCAGCGCTTAGAACAGTGCTCTGCACATAGTAAGCGCTTAACAAATACCAACATTATTATTTTAAAATAAAAGTATTACAACAAACCATAACACCAAGAGCAGAGCACATCCTGCTCCCCGAGCGGCATCTAGAGTATTTGTTGTGGCCTCTAATTTCCAGGCCTAGTTCTCTTTCCATGGCAAGCTGCCCTCGATACACTAAACCTAGGATCCTTCAGACCCGCCTGAGGTTCTGGGCGGGCAACCTGGCCCGGGGCGGGGCGGGGAGGATTTGAAACCAGTTTTTCCTTTCTGCTTTTCGGAGCCACGTGGAAGAACAAAATTTCTCCGCTAGGCAATGAGCCGAACAGCCACTAGGTGGTGCTGTCAGATTCCGATTGATCGACCACAACTTAAATTCTCGCCCGCATCTTTGGTCCAAAATTCATTGGAAAACCGCCTATCCATGAAAATCGCAGGTCACTTTGTCCCCTTAATAGAACGTCTCCAGATCAAAGGCTGATCTGTCACCCCAGCTGGAATCCCTGCTCCCACCCCGCCTAGAATTTGTCTGTTGATGGTATTTGTTAAGCCCTTTCTGTGTGCCAACCATTGCTCGAAGCGCTTGGGGAGACTACAACACAAGAGAATTAGCAGACACATTTCCTGCCTATAATAAATTTACAATCAGATAATCAGTACTCTCTCAAGCGCTTAATACAGTGCCCTGCAAACAGTAAGTGCTCATTAAATGCGACTGACTGATTGACGGACAGACAGATCAGAAAGTGTCCCTGTCTCACATGGGGCTCAGTCTAAGTAGGAGGAAGAACAGGTATTGATTCCTCATTTTGTGGATGAGGAAATTGAGACCCAGAGAAGTTAAATGAGTTGCCCCAAGTCACACGAGAGGAATCAAATTAAGTCCCAAGAGTAGGTTTAGGTTGAAATGACCGTTTATTTAGTTGCTAGAAACTAAGTCTATTTGGCACATACTGTGGCAGAGGTGGACAGGGTGATCAAGGAATTGTTCACCATATCCCCCAACAGATATCTGCGGATGTCATGGGTGCCTTATTCATTCATTGCAATAGAATTTATTGAGTGCTTACTATGTGCAGAGCACTGTACTAAGCGCTTGGAATGTACAATTCGACAACAGATAGAGACAATCCCTGCCCATTGACGGGCTTACAGTCTAATCGGGGGAGACAGATGGACAAAAAACAAGACAACTTAATCACAATAAATAGAATCAAGGGGATGTACAACAAAATAAATAGGGTAATAGAAATATATACAAATGAGCACGGTGCTGAGGGGAGGGGAAGGGAGGGGGGAGGAGCAGAGGGAAACAGGGGGAAAGGGGGCCTTATGTGTATATGGGTTGTCCTTCATAATTGAAGAAGACCCATCTGACAATGGAAAATTCACATCACTTACCCACCTGTCTGCCTTCTATACTAATGGCATTGATTTGCAAGCCGGGCAGAGGCATGGGGACAGAGGAAGGGAAGAAAGACGGAGCAGGGAAGGAAAGGAGATTTGCTTTGAGGAAATAGTCTTAATCTCCAACCTAACAAGCCCAAGTAGAACATCTCCAGAAGACCTCCACAAAGGCAATTGTAGGATCTCACAGAAAGCATCTAGGGTTTAGATTCTTCTAATCTCAGGTAGAAATCATTCTTATAGGACATTTTGACAGGCCCCCAATTCTTGCATGATTATTTTGGCAAGCACTTCAAATGTCAGTGACTAGTTATTTGGTACTAAAGCCAGGGTGAGGGGCAGGGGGCAGTCGGGAATAAATTATTAGAGTGCAAGGTATAGCCTCAGAGCATTCCTCTAGCTCTTTCCTATTTCAAGAGACAACTTAATAGATTTTGGAAAATATACAGAGGACAATGATCCAGAAAGCTTTCCTGTATGAGGACAGGCTGAAAAAATTAAGGATTCTTTGGTTTGGAAAAATGAAGATGAAAGAGGATGCGAGTGCAGTTTACAAAATCAGGAAGGGTGCTGTCAGGGTGAATATGGAATTGTTCCCCAAATCCTTTAGTGGGAGAAAGGGACACCCATTGAAGTTTGTAGATGGTAGGTTCAAAATAAACAGAACATTTGCATGGTCTACTGAAAAGAACATGGGCCTGAGCGTCAGAGGACCTGAATTCTAATCCTGAGTCTTCCAATTGCTTTGCTGTTTCCTCAACTGTTAAATGGGGATTAAATACCCATTTTCCCTCCTCCTCCTCTAAACTGTAAGCTCACTGTAGGCAGGAATGTGTCTACCCACTCTGTCATATTGTATTCTCCCAAGCACTTACTCTAGTGCTCTGCATGATTTATTTGGATTCAATAAATACAAATGATTATTTGATACTTAGACTGTGAGCCCCATTTTGGACAGGGACTGTGTGTAACCTGATTAATTTATATTTACCACAGTGCCTGACACATAATAAGTGCTTAATGAATATGATAATAGCAACAATAATAATAAAGATAACAATAATAATAATAAGATGGAGGCAATGAGATTAGGACCCAGATCATTCATTCAATCAATCAGTCTTATTTATTGGGCACTTACTATGTTCAAAGCACAGTCTTAAGTGCTTGGGAGAGTACTATATAACAACAGACACATTCCCTGCCCACACAAGCTCACAGACTAGAGAGGGAGACAGACATTAATATACATAAATGAATTAATTAATTACAGATATATTCAGATATATACAAATGTGCTGTGGGGATGGGAGGGAAGAGGAATGAAAGGAGCAAGTCAGGGAGAGGCAGAAGGGAGTGGGAGAAGAGGAGACAAGGGCTTGGTCAGGGAAAGCTTCTTGGAGGAGACGTACCTTCAATAAGACTTTGAAGTGTCTTATATGAAGAGGGAAGGCTTTCCAGGCCAGAGGTAGGATGTGAACGAGAGCTCAGCGGTGAGATGGATGAGATGGAGGTACAGTTAGCAGGTTAGTATTAGAGGAAAGAAGAGTATGGGCTGGGTTGGAGTAGGAGAATAGCGAGGTGAGGTAGGAGGGGGCAAGGTGGTGGAGTGCTTTAAAGCCAGTGGTGAAGAGTTTTTGTTTGATGCAGAGGTGGATGGACAACCTCGGGAGTTTCTTGAAGAGTGAGGAAACATGGCCTGAATGTTTTTGAAGATCCTCAGACTATCAGTCCTGTGCTCTTTCCACTAGCTCATACTGCTTCTAGAGTATAAACCCCTGGTGGGCAGGGTATGTCCTGCCTCTGGCGTGGAACACCGCACCCACCCCAAATCTGACAATTATCCTCCCACTGTTCAAAGCCCTGTTGAAGACGCATCTCTTCCAAGAGGCTTTCCCTGACTAAGCTCCCCTTTCCTCTTCTCCCACTCCCTTCTGCATTGTCCTGACTTGCTCCCTTTGTTCTTCCCCACTCCCAGCCCCACGACACTTAAGTATACATCTGTAATTTATTTATTTATAGTAATGTCTGTCTCCCCACATCCCATCTCCCCCCACCCCCACCCCAGGCTGTAAACTTGTTGTGGGAAGGAAATGTGTCTGCTTATTGTTATACAGTATTGTACAGTTCTGTGGACATAGTAAGCACTCAATAAATATGATTGATTGAATGAATGAATGAAAGAGTTGTGACACTCTTTCATGCTGTACTCCCCAAGCACCTAGTCCCATACACTGCACCAATTGACCCTCAGTAAATGCTACAGCTTTCCTGAGAGGGAACTTCCTGTCACTTTCAAAGGGGATTTTTTGCCCTACTGTGACTGTGGGGCTCATGCCAACAGTGCTTCTCAGCCAGAGGAGGAGTATGGATGGGACTGAATCAATTCCAGCCTTGAAACCATGTGGGCTCAACCAGGGCACCAGAGGAGCTCAGACCTCAAGACTCCCACCCGGAACAGTCACCTATCCTGGGCCAGACTGGAAAATGCAGAGAAGTGTGACCTAGTGGCAAGAACACATGCCTGAAAGTCAGAGGACCAGGGTTCTAATCCCGGCTTTAGCACTTGTCTGCTGTGTGACCTTGGGCAAGTCATTTAACTCCCCTGTGCCTCAGTTACCTCATCTGTAAAATGGGGATTAAGACTGCAAGCCCCAAGTGAGACTGGGACTGTGTCCAACCTGGCATCCACTCCAGACTTAGTACCGTGTCTGGCATATAATAACTGTGGTATTTGTTAAGCGCTTACTATGTGCAAATCACTGTTCTAAGCGCTGGGGTTGATACAAGGTAATGAGGTTGTCCCACGTGGGGCTCACAGTCTTAATCCCCATTTTACATATGAGGTAACTGAGGCACAGAGAAGTTTAGTTACTTGCCCAAAGTCACACAGATGATGGGGCAGAGCTGGGATTAGAACCCATGACCTCTTACTTCCAAACCCGTGGTCTTTCCACTAAGCCAACAGTAAATGCTTAACAAATACCACAATTATTATTATTATTGTTTAGGGGGTACAGAAATTGCACAGAACTCAGTGATCAGAACTACAAACTGAGGTCACTGAGGCCGGGCCTCCCTGCAGTGACGGGAAGACCCCCCCAAAATGGACTTTCATTCATTCATTTACAGTGTGCAGAGCACTGTACTGAGTACTTGGGAAAGTGCAATATAACAATAATTGTTCTCCTCATTCTGGTTCCAAGATCAGATTCTCTTTTGGGGGTAACAGAGTCAAGGGAACCAGCAAGAAATACTGCCTTATCCGTTTGAGGTTCGAAACCCTTTAGTTGTCAGGTAGATGGCAGCCGGGCTCCAGGCGAGACACAGGCCGGTTCCAGCTGCTTATAAATGGCTAATGAAGCGGAGTGGCTCAGCTGCGCTGCCAGCATCTCGGCAAGAGACTATCTCCACTACAACAGCCTCGGTTAGGGCACAGTCCATTAATCTTGGCAAGAGGGCCAGGAGGGTGGGGAATTGCCAGGAAGAAATCAAAGCTCACATCAGTGGGAAAGATGATTAGCCTCAAGCTTGGCATGGTCAGTGAGTTCTGAAATGCTCAATGGGGTGGGGGAGACTGGACAAATAATTAATCAGCTCAAGCCTGGGGACTGCCCAGGGAAGGGAGAGGAGAAGGCGAGCGAATAGGGAAGGACTAGGGAGGAAAAGTGGGGAGAGGGAGTTGGGCGAAATAGGAGAAAACTGGGGAGGAAGAGAGCAATTCTGGGGAGAGGGAGAGGAGAGGCAAACCAGGGAAAGGGTTTCTCAGTATACTAGAGAAGCAGCACAGCCTCATGGAAAGAGAGCAGGCCTGGAAGTCAGAGGATGTGGGTTCTAATCCCAGTATGGCCATTTGTCTGCTGTGAGACCTTAAGCAAGTCACCAACTTTTAGACCTCAGTTTCCTCAGTTATAAAATGGGGATTAAATACCTGTTCTTCTTCTCCCCTCCCTCCTGGGCTACAAGCTCCAAGCAGGACAGGAACTGTTTCTGATCTAATTATTTTGCATCTAAACCAGCACCACTACTATTTTAAGCACACTATTTGTTAAGCATCAACTAAGCCCCACTTTTCCTCATCTTTTCACTTTTCACCCCCTTCTGCATCACCCTGACTTGCTCCTTTTACTCTTCCTCCCTCTCCCAGACCTACTTATGTATATATCTCTAATTTCATTTATTTGTATTGATGTCATTTCATTTGTACTGATGTCTGTTCCCCCCTCTCTAGACTGTGGGTTCGATGTGGGCAGGGATCATCACTCTTTATTGTTGTTTTCCCAAGCACTTAGTACAGTGTTCTGCACACAGTAACCATTTAATAAATATAATTGAATGAACATTATTATTATCTTTCCTTTTCTTGTCCTCTCCACTGAGGAACCTGTTCCAAGAACTTCAGTGCTCTGGGCAGGCTGCTCCCTCTGTTCCTACTTCCTATGAGCCTTATGTGGGACAGGGACTGTGCCGGACCTGGTTATTAATCTCTGAATTTAGTACAGGGTTTGGCCTGTAGTAAGTACTTAAACAATCGTTATTACTCATCACAAAGCCCAGTTAAATGACTTGGTGGAAAACAGTGTGAAAAGGAAGTGTGTTCCATCTGTTTAGAGTTGGACAAGTTTTTCATAGAACCGTGGACTCTTCAGACTGCTAACCTCTTCCAAGTGTTCTTGAGTCTGCCTCCCCACCTCAGAGAGGGATTAAACTGTCACCAGTTTTGAAAGACAGGGCTCTACCTCCTCCCTTTGTTCCAACCGATCACGTCACTGCATTTTCAGCCCGTTTCCCATGTGTTCTCAGAGGCAAGGATGGAGAACCAGTGAAGGGCTTGGATTGAGGGTATAGGAAGAAGGGAGTGTTTAAAATTATGACACTTGTTAAGGCATTTACTGTGTGCCGAGCACCGTACTAAGCACTATACAAGATAATCAGGTTGGACACAGTCCCTGTCCCACATGGAGCTCACAGTCTAAATGGGAGGGATGAGAATTTAATCCCCATTTTACCATGAGGGACCTGAGGCAAAGAGAAGTTAAGTGACTTACCTAGGGTCACACAACAGATAAGTGGCTGAGTAGAGATTAGCATTCAGATCCTCTGATTCCCAGGCTGGGGCTTTTCCCACTAGGTCATGCTGCTTCTGCTTTTAAAGCCACATGGGACTTCTCTTGAGTTTCAGAAAAGGAAGCCAGGCAGGTGCCGGTGAGTCTGTCCAGCAAGACATAATTCACATGGACCTTCCATTTAGAACTCTAAACTATTTATCTTAATGTCTGTATTCCCCTCCAAACTGTTGGTGTGGGCAGAAAATGTGTCCATTTATTATTGTATTGTAATATCCAAAGCATTACAGTGCTTTGCACACAATAAGCACTCAATAAATATGATTGACTAGCTTGGGCAGCAATTGTGGGGACCAAACTCTGGAAATAATGAAGAATCTGAATATGCCAATGACACAAGCTATCTCACCAGCCCTAGTCTTAGTGTGGCCTAGTGGAAAGAGCATTGGCCTGGTAGTCAGAGGACCGGGATTCTAATCCTGCCTCCATCACTTGCCTGCTGTGTGACTATGGACAAGGCACTCAACTTCTCTGTATTTCAGTTTCCTCCTCCACAAAGCAGGGATACAATACCTGCTCTCCCTATCTAGGCTGTGAACCCTGTATAAGCCAGGGACTTTGGCCTAATTACTTTGAATCTACCCCAGTCTTGGCACGTGGTAAGTGCCTAGTGGCAAGAACGTGGGCTTGGGAGTCAGAGGACATGGGACACCCAGCTCTGACACTTGTATGCCGTGTGACCTTGGGCAAGTCACTTAACTTCTCTGTGCCTCAGTTACTCCATCTGTAAAATGGAGATTAAGACTGTCAGCCCCATGTGGGACAACCTGATTACCCTGTGTCTATCCCAGTGCTTGGCACATAGAAAGCTCTTAATAATAATAATGTTGGCATTTGTTAAGCGCTTACTATGTGCAGAGCACTGTTCTAAGCGCTGGGGGAGATACAGGGTAATCAGGTTGTCCCACATGAGGCTCACAGTTAATCCATAACTATTAAAACCCACAGTGATTGCTAAATATTGCCTAGGTGCCTCACCACTAAGAATCCGATACAACCCTATGGTAGTTTCATAGCTAATTATCACGAGCCAATCCGAAACTCCATCTTGGACCCCCCAACACCCAACTTGGCCCCTCCCAGAGGTGGCAGGGGGAAGGTGGAATGAGTCATGTGACAATAGATAACTTCCCTCCTATTTGCCCCAGTGGACGTCACTGAAGACTGTCTGCAGCCCCACTGTGGTTGAGCTATTTTAAGATTGCAGCCTGGCTCCGCGCAGGGTTTGGTTAAGGTCTCATGGTCTCCTGGCCCACCTGTCTGTGATGTTTGCCTCAGCCTCTGCACCTGGCAGGGTTCTGAGCTGGAGAGGCCGGATGAGGTGGGAGGGGTTTGCGCCTCACCGAAACAGGCCCTGATTTCTACAAAAACATCCTGCTGCTTTTCTTCTCATGGGGAAATGCCAAGTGACCCATCAGCTGATGTCTGTCACAAACCCCACTGCGAGTCCTTTTGACCACAGAGGTGCTCAGGACTGGATTTGGAGCTGAGGTTCCTTGTGAAGATCATCCCCTACTATACATCACTGCCTCAGTGGATCGTAAGCACAGTGTGGGCAAGGAATGACACCTGTGCTTCTGTTTCACTTCCCATGCACTTAATAAAATACATTGCATTCAGTAGACTGCTATGCCACTTAACTGCCATGTGACCTGGAGCAAGTCACTTAATTTCTCTGGGCCTTAGTTTCCTCATCTATAAAATGGGGATTCAATACCTGTTCTTCCTCTCTATAGACTGAGAGGCCCATGTGGGCCAAGGACTCTGCCAGATCTGATGATCTTTTACCTACCCCCGGGGTTAGTATAGTGATTGGGACATAGTAAGCACTTAAGAAATATAATTATTACTATTTTTGATTTCCTCACCTGTAAAATGGGGACTCAGCACTTGTCCTCCTTCCTATTTAGGCTGTGACCCCTTTGGAGGATAAGGACTGTCCCCTATCCAACTATTTTGCATTCTACCCCAGTGCCTAGATCAGTGCTTGGCATGCAGTAAGTGCTTAAAAACCATACTGATTATGGTCCTGTGGATTCACAGGAGTTGTTGGCTGAAGGATCAAGATGAAGGAAGCTTCTTCCTCCTGCACCCTAGCAGCCTCAGGCATGCATATGTTCCTTTACATTATTTTCTTTCTCTCCTCACTTTCTGGATTTCAAGTTAAAATAGTAATGATAATAATTGCATTTATTGAGAGCTTTTAAATGTGCCAGAATACTATGCTAAGCACTAGGGTAGATACAAGATAATCCATCCTCATCCTACTTGGAGTTTACAGTCCAAGAGGTAGGGAGGGAGCAGGTATCTTCACCCCACTTTACAGATGAGGAAACTGAGGCCCAAAGAGGTTAAGTGACTTCCCCCAAGTCACACAGCAGGCCATGATAGAATAAGACTAGAATATGGGTTTCCTGGCTCCCAGCCCCATGCTCTCTCCACTAGGTCACACTCTTCACTACATAAAACAGGTTCGTTCATTCATCCGTTCATTCATTCAGTCATATTTATTGAGGGCTTACTATGCGCAGAGCACTTAGTACAGTACAGTACAGCTTGGAAAGTACAATTTGGCAGAGACAATCCCTACCCTACAATGGGCTCACAGTCTAGAAGGTGAGACAGTTGCCTCCAGGCGCAGTGTAGTGTCTGGCACATAGTAAGCGCTTAACAAAATCACAATTATTATTATTATAGTCCAGTCTTCTGTTTACACTGCTCTCATCGCAGACCCTGGCCCTTGGACAAACAGGTTGGGGCACCTGCCTCAAGGGAAGGATGAGGTCTGAGAGGGGCAGCCACTCATCTGGGTTTGAATAGCAATGTAGAGGTCAAGGCAGGATTAGAACTAAATGCTCATAAAGAATTTCTGGCCTTTTAATGCTGGGCAGTGGCAACTGAAGGTTGTTTGGCTATAAAGTCTCTAGTTGAGCTAGTCCTCCCTAAACTGTCCAACACTCTGCTCTTTCTACATTGCTGTGAAGCGGCTAGGGGTGAGCTCTGCTGTGATAATCAGGCATTTAGCTGGTTTAGAATCTCCCCAACAGGGGCAAAACTGGCCCCTCCAAAAGCTGGAGGAAAATAAAATAATGGAAGCCCTGTGGACATTTTGTTGGGACTCCTCAAGACCCACTGTCTTTCATTTGGGCCAGGCAGCTCTAGTCTGGTGCTGTGTTTGATGAGCAGGAAGAGGTTGTATCTCTGGCGATTTAACTGAACTGTCTTTTATGTGGCCAAATCGTAATTGTTCTGGAACAGACTCTCGCTGTTTCAGGCCCCTCTGGGAGCTGATACAGATGAGAATGTGTCATATCCAGCTGAACCATTGTTTTCACCACCCTCTTCCATCAAAAACAAACTCTGTTCCTCTTTGTAAATGTGCCGATGAAATATAGGATGCATGGTTAGAGAAATGGGGACCAGAGAAACCATTGCTTTTTTAATTTTTATGGTATTTGCTAAGTGTTTACTACATGTCAGGCACTGTATTAAGCGCTGGGGTAGATAAAAGCTTATTAGATTGGACATAGTCCATGACCCACATCGGGCTCACAATTGTAATCCCCATTTCACAGTTGTGGTAACTGAGGCCCAGAGAAGTTAAGTGACTTCCTCAAGGTCACACAGCAGACAGGTGGCAGAGCTGGGTTAGAACCTAGGCCCATGCTCTAATCACTAGTCAATATTGCTTCTCACCCATGTACATGAGTGTCTCTGAACTAATCTGATTGGTCCCAGGGTGTTACATTACAGAGCACCAGAAACACTGACAACACCTGAAATTACTAGTGGAACAACTACAGAACTGAAAGTCAGAAGACCAAACCAAGTCTGACACTGGCCTGCTCTGTGGCCTTGGGCAAGTTGTTTAACTTCTCTGGGCCTCAGTTTTCTCATCTTTAAATGGAGAGTTAATACTTGTTCTCCCTCCCTCTTAGCCAGTGAGCCCCATCCGGGGCAGGGACTGCTACTGATATGATTATCTTGCATTTACTCTAGCTCTTAGCAGTGCTTGGCACTTAACAAATGCCACCACAACAATTTTTCAGCCCAGCAAGCTTCCTGAGGTCAAACCCATATACCCAGAAGCAGCGTGTTCTGGCTGACAGAGCACGGGTCTGGGAGTCAGAAGACCTGGGTTCTAATCCCGGCTCTGCCACTTGCCTGCTTCACGTATAAAATGGGAATTAATAAATTCATTCATTCAATAGTATTTATTGAGCGCTTACTATGTGCAGAGCACTGTACTAAGTGCTTGGAATGTACAAATCGGCAACAGAGACAGTCCCTGCCCATTGACGGGCTTACTGTCTAATCGGGGGAGACAGATGGACAAAAACAATACTAATAGTATTAACACGTGTGGAGCTAATGATGATAATAGTGTTAGCAGCTAATGATGATAATAATAATGATAATAATAACGATAATAGAATGGTTCCTCGGGGAGCCGTTGAGAAGAGAAAGGTCGCCTGCCCGGAGCCGAGAAGACAGATGAGCACGGCCCATCCATTGGACGCCTCCTCTCTGACGAGCCCCGTCCCGAGGGCCGGGCCAGAGGGGGGCCAGACGGTCGGGTCCCCCTCGTACGGTGGGGGTGACCGAGGCACGGGCCCGGAGGCCTCCGTGCCTGGGGGTGCCCGCCGGGGCGGGGACTGGGTCTGGACTTGTTCCCCTCACCGATTGGACTGTGAGTCCCATGTGAGACAGGTACAGTGTCTGGCCTGATTATCCTGTACTTACCCCAGTGCTTGACAGCATTGCCTAGTGGCTAGAGCATGCGCCTGAGAGTCAGAAGGACCCGACTCCTAATCCCGCTCCGTCACTTGTCTGCTGTGTTTTCTTAGGCAAGTCACTTCACTTCTCTGGGCCGCAACTTTCTCACCTGTAAAATGGGGATTAAGACTGTGAGCCGCATGTGGAACAGGGACTGTGTTCAACCTGATGAACTTTTATCTACTCCATAGCTTAGAACAATGCTTGACACTCTAGACTGTAAACTCATTGTGGGCAGGGAATGTGTCTATTGTTTTACTCTACTCTCCCAAGCACTTAGTACAGTGGTCTGTACCCAGTAAGTGCTCAATAAATGGAATGATGGAATGAAGAGTAAGCGCTTAACTTACTGAGAAGCAGCATGGTGAGTTGGATAGAGCATGGGCCTGGGAGTCAGGAGGTCATGGGTTCTATTGCTAGCTCTACTACTTGTCTGCTGTGGGACCTTGGGCAGTCACTTCACTTCTCTGTGCCCCAGTTACCTCATGTGTAAAATGGGTTGAGACTGTTAGACCCACGTGGACAGGGACTGTGTCCAGCCTAATTTGCTTGTATCCACCCGAGCATTTAATAGCGTGGCTGAATGGAAAGAGCCCGGGCTTGGGAGTCAAAGGTCATGGGTTCAAATCCCGACCCCGCCGCTTGCCAGCTGTGTAACTTTGGGCAAGTCACTTAACTTCTCTGTACCTCAGTTACCTCATCTGTCAAATGGCGATTAAAAACTGTGAGCCCCACATGGGACAACCTGATCACCTTGTATCCCCCCAGCGCTTAGAACAGTGCTTTGCACATAGTAAGCTCTTAACAAATACCACCATTATTATTACAGTGTTTGGCATATAGTAAGTGCTTAACAAATACCATTATTATTATTATCAGTAATAATATTATTATCAGTAAGCTCTTCAGCAGTGGCTTAGTGGAAAAAGCACGGACTTGAGAGTCGGAGGTCGTGGGTTAAAATCCCAGTTCCATCACTTGTCAGCTGTATGACTTTGGGCAAGGCACTTCATTTCTCTAGGCCTCAGTCACCTCATCTGTAAAATGGGGATTGAGACTGTGAGCCCCACGTGGGACAACCTGATTACCTTGTATCTACCCCAGCGCTTAGAACACGCTTAGTACAGTGTTCTGCACACAGTAAATGCTCAGTAAATATGATTGAATGAATGCGTGGCACAGAGTAAGCAAATTCCATCATTATTAATATTCTTAAAATGGGAATTAAGACTGCGAGCTCCATGTGGGACAATCTGATGACCTTGTATCTACCCCAGCGCTTAGAACAGTGCCTGGCACATAGTAAGTGCTTAACAAATACCATCATTATTATTATTATTATTATTAAAATGGAGATTAAGACTGCGAGCCCCATGTGGGACAGCCTGATGACTTTGCATTGGAAGCAGCGTGGCTCAGTAGAAAAGAGCCTGGGCTTCGGAGTCAGAGGTCATGGGCTCGACTCCCGGCTCTGCCACTTGTCAGCTGTGTGACTGTGGGCAAGTCACTTCACTTCTCTGTGCCTCAGTTACCTCATCTGTAAAATGGGGATTAACTGTGAGCCTCACGTGGGTCAACCCGATTACCCTGTATCTACCCCAGCGCTTAGAACAGTGCTCTGCACATAGTAAGTGCTTAACAAATACCAACATTATTATTATTATTATTCCCCCAGCGCTTAGAACAGCACTTGACATATAGTAAGCCCTTAACAAGAAGCAGCATGGCTCAGTGGAAAGAGCACGGGCTTTGGAGTCAGGGGTCATGAGTTCGAATCCCAGCTCTGCCACTTGTCGGCTGTGTGACTGTGGGCAAGTCACTTAACTTCTCTGTGCCTCAGTTTCCTCATCTGTAAAATGGGGATTAAGACTGTGAGCCCCACGTGGGACAACCTGATTCCCCTATGTCTACCCCAGCGCTTAACAAATACCAACATTATTATTATTATGTGGGACAACCGAATGACCTTGTATCTCCCCCAGCGCTTAGAACAGCACTTGACACATAGTAGGCGCTTAACAAATACCAACGTTATTATTATTTATTAATTAATTAATTTCATCTTGTATGCAACGGCGGCGGGGGCCACTAGATGGGAGTGCGACCCCAGGCTGGTCGCCACTTGTTCGGTGGGCCGGGACTCCGGGGGCCCGGGAAGGTCCCGCGCTTTTCCTGCCCAATTTTCAATCTGCCCCCCGACCCCCCGGGGGGGGGGCAGAAACCGGGGCAGGACCGGAACCCCCCGGTTTCCTTTCCTCCGCTAACGGTCGGGGTCAAACCCTGACCCCAGGCCGGGCTGCTTCCCGTTCAGAGTGGTAAATGACATCCCATGGCAGGGACCCTCAGCTCCTCCCTTCCTTCCTCACCTCCTCCTCTCCCCCGTCCTGCCCTCTCCCCAGTCCGGGGTAGCTGCTTGGCATCAGCTTTTCCCTTCCAGGAAAGCCATTCGCTCTGGGAGGGTTTGCTCGGGAGAGGGGTCGGGCTGGTTCACGATAGCTTCCAGAAACAGGCCTATTTTTCTCCAAACGATAAGATCTTGAGGCCCACCCTCTGTTTCCTCAATAATTTGCCACCATCACAATAAATCGTTGCCCAAAAACCATCCAAGGGAGTGTTTTTCGTTTTTGTTCTTTTTCAGGTGCTATGGCTATAATTACGATGGTATTTGTTAAGAGCGTACTATTTGCCAAGCACTGTTCTAAGCGCTGGGGGAGATGCAAAGTAATCAGGTTGTCCCATTTGGGACTCCCAGTCTCAATCCCCATTTTACAGATGAGGTAACTGAGGCACAGAGAAGTTACACGATTTGCCCAGAGTCACGCAGCTGGCAAGTGGCGGAGTCAAGATTAGAACCCATGACCTCCGACTCCCAAGTCCGTGCTCTTTCCACTAAGCTATGCTGTTATATGCCAGGTACTATATTAAGAGCTGGGGTAGATTCAAGCTGATGGGATCGGTTACAGTCCATGACCCACATGAGTCTCACCGTCTTAATCCCCATTTTGCAAATAACTGAGGCACAGAGAAGTTAAAAGACTTGCTCAAAGTCACAAAGCAGCTCAGTGATGAAGGCAGTATTAGATCCATCTGACTCCCGGGTCGGTGCTCGACCCATCAGGCAATACTGCTTCCGTGGACACAGTCCAAAATCTAATCAGTTTCAGCAGAGGGGAGAGTCCAGAATTGCCATCAGAGGCTTCCTGCAGCCTCCCACTTGACCTCTCTGCACCTGTGGCCTTTAGCATGGACTGCAGTGGGCTCTGCTTGACGCCTCATTTTCACTGTTTCCTCCTTCAGCTCAGGGCCCCAGCCTCCAAGGGGTTACTGACCTGACAAAAGAAAATTTCACAAAAAAGATAAACAGTAGCATTTCTACTTCCACAGACTCAGAATAAACCTCTCTTCTCTTTTCCTATTTCAACTTTAATAATCAGTTTCAAGGTCCTCCTTTAGTGCATTCTTTCCCTCTCCCTGACCCTCTTCAGTCAGACCAACCATCTCTCCTTGCTGAGGGATCCCTTTAATAATAATAATGATAATATTGATGGTATTTGTTAAGCACTTACTCTGTGACAAGCACTGTTCTAAGCGCTGGGGTTGATACAAGGTAATCAGGTTGTCCCATGTGGGGCTCACAGTCTTAATCCCCATTTTACAGATGAGGTAACTGAGACACCAAGAAGTTAAGTGACTTGCCCGAAGTCATACAGCCATCAAGGGGCGGAGCGAGGATTTGAGCCCACGACCTCTGACTCCCAAGCCCATGTTCTTTCCACTAAGCCATGCTGCTTCTCTCCTTCTGCTTTTCTGCTGCTTCTCCCTTTCTGCACTTGGGTCTCTAGGCCTAGCTAACATTCTTGAACCAGCTCTTGCCCTTTTCTGCTCCTCTTCTCCTCCTCCTCTGCCAATTTCCCAGCTTCTCTTTCTTCAAATCCCCTCTGTAAGCTTGTTGGGGGCAGGGAATGTGTCTGTTACATTGTACTCTCCATTCATTCATTTAGTCATATTTATTGAGCACTTATTGTGTGCAGAGCACTGTACTAAGTGCTTGGGAGAGTACAATATAACAATAAACAGATATATTCCCTGCCCACTCGTTTACGCTTAGTACATTGCTCTGCACACAGTAAGCACTCAATAAATACGACCGACCGACTGACTGACCTCCAATCTCACTTTCTGTGGGAAAGTGATCCCTAAACATCATATAGCAATTCATTCAATCGCATTTATTAAGCACTTACTCTGTGCAGAGCACTGCAATCACTGGCAGAAGTGAACGGTCATGAGCATGAAATCATCTTCCCTGCCCAGAGCTGAAGCAAGAACTGTTGAAAAGCTTTACTTATAAGTATGAAGGAACTTGGGAGTAGGGTTTAGAGCCACTGAATACTTTGAAGGCCTTAATTAAATGGAAAATACAACTCCCGAACATAAATATCAAAGTCCAGTCAACATTTCGGTAACGTTCTCCCTGGGTCCTGTACAGGGATGAAAGTCCGCTCCTTGGCACACACGCCGGTGGGGGGCAGCCCGGCTCCCATACTGCCATGGCGTCCCCAGTCCGGGTGGCTCAGTGCAGTGTCGAAAACAGAACACCCCCAAAATATCCACTGTGAAACAATTCCCATCAAAACGGTTATCTGGTACGTATTCTTTTACCATCATGTCTGATGGTGACGATAGTGGAATTTGTTAAGCACTTACTATGTGCCAAGCACCATTCTAAGCACGGAGGTAGATAGAAGTTAATCAGGTTGGATACAGTCCCTGTCCCACAGGAGGTTCACAGTCTTAATCCCCATTTTATAGAAAAGGGAACTGAGGCACAGAAAAGTGAAGTGACTTGCCCAAGGTCACCCAGCAGACGAGTGGCAGAGCTGGGATTAGAACCTAGGTCCTTTTGATTCCCAGGCCTGGGCTCTATCCAGTAGGCTATGCTGTTCCCCATGCTGGTTTGGGGACTATCCCATCTCACTTTCGCCCCTGCTCCTGTGCTCCTGTGTCTACATGCAGTGTGTGTTTTAAAAGGAATTCCAGTCAGGATTTTCCTAAGATGGCTAACTGTGAGACCAAGAATCACTCCAGAGTTTTTTGAGGTTTTTTATGGTATTTGTTAAGCACTTATGTATCAAGCACTGTGCTAAGCTCTGGGATAGATCCCAGGGCAGTTGTTCTCTACCAAGCTCTCACTAGAAATCATAGTGGCTGCAGTGCCCAGGCCTGCTGTGCTGAGTTTACAGACCGACAACATAAACAACTGCCCAAGTTTGTCCTCTAGATTATAAGCTCATTATGGACAGGGAACGTTTCTACCAACTGTTGTATCACGCTCTCCCAAGCGCTTAGGTCAGTGCTCTGCACAGAGTAAGTGCTCAAGAAATTCCATTGATTGATTGACTGGGGGAACAAAATAAATCGATCCTGATGAGGCTTCTGCTTACGGGGGCCAGTATATCCATGGGGGCCAATGACCAGCATATAAGTCAAAACTAAAATTGATTTGTCTAAAAAACAAAAAACTCAAAGACCTCAGAAATCAAAGTCAGTGACACTTTGAAGCCAGTGTCGTGATGACAACTGTGATATTTGTTTAAATCATGGAAAGCACTACACTGAGCCCTAGGGTAGACACAATATATGCCAATCCAACGCAGTCCCCGTTGCACCTGGGGCTCAAGGAGGAGAGACAACAGGTATTTCATCCTGACACTTCAGAAGAAACTGAGACAGAACAGAGGAGGCAACTTGCCAGAGCAGGAAAGTTGGTAGAGCCAGAACAAGAACCCAGGTCTCCTGACTCCCACTCCTACGCTCTTTCCACTAAGCCACGCTGCCTCACCCATTGTTGAAAAGTCACAGAAGACATGGCAGAAATCTTATTTAACACATTTAACATTTATTTTCTCAGGCATTCTAAATGATTGGATATTCTAATGTAGCAGTGTTTTTATTTCTGTTGATTCACATAGCCATCTCATAGCAGTATGGGCTCCATGTTGATAATCCTCTCTCCTCAGTAGAGGAAATGAAAACCATTTACTCTGGGAACACTTGCTGGGGAGGTCTTTTTCATTAAGAAATCTGCATCCTGGGAGCCTGGGTTTCTTAGAACTGTATCTCTTGCAGTTCCCCACTCCTCCCAATGTTCCCCATCCCATTCTTCAATATCATTCCCATCCTTCTTCTCCCTCACTACCTTCCTTCCATTAGTACTATCTTGCTGGTTGGCCCTTCCTTCCCCTCATTTTCACATTCTCCTCTAGTGATAATAATAATGGTATTTGTTAAGTGCTTACTATGTGCCGAGCACTGTTCTAAGTGCTGCGGTAAATACAAGGTAATCAGGTAGTCCCACATGAGGCTCACAGTCTTAATCCCCATTTTACAGATGAGGTAATTGAGCCACAGAGAAGTTAAGTGCCTTGCCCAAGATCACACAGCAGACAAGTGGCAGAGCTGGGATTAGAACCCATGTTCTCTGAACTTTCAAGCCCCTGCTCTTTCCACTATGTCATGCTGCTTCTGTAGTCTGTAAGTTCATTGCGGGCAGGGAACACATCTATCAACTCTGTCATATTATACTTTTCCAAATGCTAGTACAGTGCCCTGCACACAATCAGCACTCAATAAACGACTGATGATTGGCTGAATCTCCCGACTGTCTTTCAGCTCCTCACTTTGCCCAGAAGAGGGAGAAGAGCAGTGGAGTTGAGGTCTAACCCTCAGCCCTCACAGTAATCATTCTGGTTGCAAGCTCTTATTGATGGTTTTGGACTGAGAGATCCCAGAAATGGCATTTCCTCAGCTAATCCTACCAGTCTGCTCCATGAGGCTCACTGCAAGAAAAAAATAAAAACCAAGGCCATTAAAGGAAGTGGCAAAGATGATTGCTAATGTAGACTGATTTAGTGCATAGAGCTTGTTCACTGAAGTATGTGCATTTTCTGATTATAGTAATAACTGTGGTACTTATTAAATACTGTGTGCCAGGTTCTGTACTAAGCGTTAGGGTAGATACAAGCAAATCGGGTTGGACACAGTCCCTGTCTCACTTGGGGCTCACAATCTCAATCCCCATTTTACAGATGAGGTAACTGAGGCTCAGAGAAGTGAAGTAACTTGCCCAAGGCCACACAGCAGACCAGTGGTGGAGCCGGAATAAGAACCCATGACCTGCAGATCCCAGGGTCCTGCTCTATCCACTGCACTATGCTGCTTCCCCAGGAGTGGTATGGAGCGCTGCTATCAAGAAAGGAGTGGCTCTCCTCAAGCAGAAGCTCCCTATGGAAGAAGACACAAGGCGAAAGAGGAAATAGCACCAAGTGCTGCAAACATTAAACAAAATGCCACAAAAAGGGACAATTTTTTGTAGGAATAATATGGCTGGGACTGTGGGTCCTATATTGGTCTTTTCAGCCACACCCACACTTACAAGTGAACTTCACCGTGTGTGGTGTCTTCTTTGAATAGGAGGACACGATATAAGTACGCCTCTGTGGAAAGACTGGATTTCATCAAATTTGCGTGTGACAGAATGAGAAGAGGAATTCATCTTGAACAAGAGAAGTTTTTCAGTTTGTTCTGCAGAAGCAGAGTGAATCCTGGGAACTGATCCACATTCATTCTCAGAACTCCTCTAACTGATGCCCTGGGGATAGTTTTCTAGAAATATAGGCCAGAAATCAATTTTCTGCATCTTTCTTCTGCTTCAGAATAAAATACTCTTTACAAGCACCCTTCATACACTTCCCTCAGGATACCAAGGATTTCAAATTCTGAACAGTCATAATTCCTAGATATAGTGAATGAATGATAAAATAAAAATTTACCAAGAATCAGTGGAGTCCCCCAGAGAAATTCCAGAAGTATTTCTGTTCCTGCCCTTTCTGAGATTCACCTCTGTCCCTTGAAAAATGGAAGATTTTTGGATGGCCTCCAGATCAGTGAGAGAGCAAGTTAATTTGAAAGAGATGAGGTTTCCGATGATGATGATGAGGGTATTTGTTAAGTGTTCACCATGTGCCAAGCTCTGTACTAAGTGTTGCGGTAGATACAACATAATCAGATCAGATACAATCCCTGTCCTTCAAGGGGCTCATGGTCTAGATAGGAGGAAGAACTGGTATCGAATCCCCACTTTACAGGTGAGGAGACTGAGGCATAGAGAAAGTTAAGTAACTTGCCCAAGGTCCCACAGCAGGCAAGCGACAGAGCCGGAATTAGAAACCAGGTCGTCTGACTCTCAGGTCCCGGCTACTTCCACTAGGCCATGCTGCTTCCCCAGTCAGAAGGCAGACACTGATCAGAAGGTGAATGCTTGCTTGAGTGCAGTCTACCTTATCAAACAAAACAGCACGGAGGTTGAGAGTACAGAAGTGCCATCATGAAATAATTCAACTCAGTGGTTTTCAGCCCACAAAGTGGCTAGGGGGACAAAAAGTACAGAGCCTGGGTGTCTTTAACATAGTCTTATTCTGAAAGCAGTTAAAAAAAAACAATCGAAAATACAGGTTAAGAGTAACAGTTACTTGTACAAGTTTTAACCATATATTGCTTGGCCATTTTTACATATAAATTATTGCTTGCTAGCGCTCATAAATACACAACACAATCATATATACAGAGGCAGATAAGCAAGAAGTCTTAAAAAGAAAACACTGTTAACTGTGTTTCTGGTATATCAACAGGCTGTTTCATGCATACCAGTTGTTATGATGGTGGACAACTACTCAATGTAGTCCCTGAGAAGTTAGGTAGATATCTTGATTTGGGGCTTACTATTTTATTGTTAATGCAAGTTGACAAGATTACAGAATTGCCAATTAGCAGTAATGTAAGAGGCAAGTTTCTTTACCTCACTCCTTACCAGTATTTCTTAACAGTGTAATACAAATGCAATAAATAGGCTATGCAAATAAATATTATTACTCTGCTAAAAAATGTTTAGTATATACAGCTTTGTTTTATACAGCAGTCCATTTTCATCTTGGGCTTTTTACATTTTTTTTTTGCCACAAGTTAAAAAGCACAATCTGCCCATTTTCTAAAACTGAGCTGAAATTCTAAGGACATATAATAGAAGCATCTAAAACGTGTACAGCAACCTCATGTCAAACAATTGCAGAGGCACCCTGCTTTTCCTCATTTTGTTTGGTATTTTCATTGAGTTTGAGAAACACACATACACACACATATATTTGTGCTGGACCGCCGAAGCGGACCGAGGTTTGAGATTTACAGTATCATAGCCGAGTAGGGCTCCAGCTGGGTGTGAGCATCACCGAGCCCACTTTCCTGTTTGCCACTCGAGGGTCCTTTCCCATCTGACGCTGGTAACATTGGCAACTGAATCGATCCTGCTTGCCTCATCTGGGACAAAGCTTCATCTACGTGGCGGTGTCTCTTCTGCTCCTGATCGTTGGTCCTCTCATGGAAGTATTGGATTAGAGCATTTAGGGCACTTTGTCAGGAAGGTTCACAGCTCTGTGCAATTCCAAATAGGAGCAAGATGTTTCCCCCAAAGCTAAGCAAGTTCAAATTATAAAATCAACTGTCCAGATCATATCCTAGATCAGAATACCAATGATCAAATTCCAAATACTGTGCTCGCCAGTACACCTGCAAGTTAAGAGTCTAGGACATCCTGAAACATCTGCTTCTTGGCCAGCAGGGATTTGCGCTATGCCGATTTCTGGCTTAAGGCTGGTTTAGGAAGTGTTTCCCAAACTTTTTAATCTCATGACCCAGAGTGCTCCAAGGAGAGAGCTCTCAGCACAGAGTCCTGCAGATAATGGACAAATGATCGATACTTCCGATGGACTGATTGGTTCCCTTCCCCGCCACTGCTGATGGCTGGTGGATTTTGTTGCTGGGCAGAGGCAGAGCCTGGGACCCAGCCCGTAGCGGGGGACAACCCACTACCAGGCTGGGATGGGAAGTAAGAGTCCCCAAGAATCCATTCAGAAGAAGAACAAACTTCGTGAAACCTGGGCCATGACTGGGAAGTGCCACGAAGGAACGCCCATGGAGCGGTGATCCGGTGGCGAGATTTCAGGCTAATTCCTGGCCAATTGATAAATATGAACAAACAGATGCCTTGAAAATAGAGAAGTGGCCAGGAATACATTTATCTTTCAAAGTGAAAAACAAACTCATGAAGCAAAGAGTTCAGGTTTGAATGGCTTGGGTTTGTCGATACCAGGGAGAGTAGTTTACAAAATGCCTGGCTTTGATGTTCGTATGGTATGAAGTTTCCTCCAGATGACCGGATCCTGCTTGATGGAAGATGACAACATGGGCTGTCAGCCCTGACACCCCTCCAACCTGCTCCGCGGTGGCTCCCCTAGTCTGAACTGGGTTCAGTTTTTGTGCCAGCCAGAACCACTGGGCCCCAAATCCTGGGTCTGCTGGCTCCAGGACGAGCTATGAGAGGGAACCAATGTTGGAAGTTTAATTTGGATTCAGACCTGGGGAATAGGGGTGAAAGTTAGGGTGTTTGGGGTCCAAACACGACTACAAGCACCTACATAGAAATGGTTAACTTCACCAATTAGGCCAGCTCTAGATTTCAGGGAGTGTGGTGCTCAGAGATCTCCTACCTAGTCTTTATTAGAGCAACTAGTCTTCCTATATAACACCTGGTCCTGTAGTAGTTCAACTAGTTTTGCCACCAACCTATCCCTGAACTAACTACAGCTCAGCATCTAAAAGCAACAGGGAATGAAATGAATGGGAAATTAGTAATTTAGTTTAACCAATCAGACAGGCCCAGCCAGTAAGCCAAATGTGGAGCTGGGCGACAGCATGCCGGCCTTCTGGGTTTGCAGGGGATGAACCCATCTCACAAGACGAGGTGCCTCCCAACGCTCCATGACGCTGCGCACCAGTCTATGAAGGAGCCGGGGAAGAGGGAGGAAAGGGCATGATCCAAGCAACCCTGTTGGGAAAAGCCATTTGACATCATTCACCTGGCAGGGAATTACCATCACAAAGCGCCAGCCAGCTGAGCAGGAAATAACTTCACTGGTGAGGCTGACTCCGAGAGATTGAGGAAGTCACAAAAACTGGAGGCGAATTGGGTCTCTTGATCCACCTAGGGTACTGGGGGATTCTTGTCCCTCTGGCGTTTGGCACCTCAGAATTTGAACCCAAATATCATATGGTGTTCTTCACAAGCATTTCTGGACCCTGGTTGACTTTTTGTGGTTTCCACTCTTGACTGCAGGGAGCTGGGAGAGTTGGGTAAGGTGGCACCATTTCCATTTGGCCATGGAACCCGGAGACACTTGGGCAGCCTCCAAATCCGGAGCAACAGCAGTGGGCCGAATTTGGCCCCAGACTCCTGCGGAGGAAATCTGGCTCCTGTGTGGCTTTTAATCTCATCCTGGCTTAAGGAAATCTGAAAACTCAATCTGACCCATGCTCTCATACCCCCAAACCACCCTCCTCAGATTAAAGAACACCGCTCCTTCCTCATCTCTCTTTTTTTCCCCATGGCAAAGGGAATGCCTCGATCTTCAGCTCGGAAGGCTGGTCCTGCTGCTCTTCGGGGTTTGCCCGACTGTTCGGAGGGTTTTGTGAGCTACTGATAAAACTCAGTAAATCGTCCTTCTAAAGGAAAGCCACCTGCTTGGCAAGGCATTTACTGAGTTCAAAGTGCTGTAGCGTGTCGGGTGGACGTTCAGGCAGGATGGGCTTAGGCTCGTGGCTCTATCCTGTGGGAAAGCTCAAACAGCGCTTGCTGGTTGTCAATGATATGCAGGTGGTGGACATAGGATTTCAACTCTTGATGGTCCTTTGAAGAAACTTCACCTCCTAAAATGGGAAAGAGAAACAAAGATCAGCAAATACGGGTCACTCGAGGGATTTCTCTGAAAGTCAATGGAAACCGAAGCTACAACTGTCTGAAATAGCTGCATACTCAACATTCAGCAACCCCAGGAAAGCAGCATAGCCTAGTGGAAAGAGTAGGGGCCTGAGAGTCAGAGGACATGGGTTCTAATCCAGGCTTCTCCAGCTGTCTATATCACCTTGGACAAGCTGCTTAACTTCTCTGTGCCTCAGTTACTGCACTTTACAATGGGGGATTAAGATTGTAAACCCCATGTGGGACATGGGACTGAGTCCAACCTGATTAACTTGTATCTATTCTAGCACTTAGCCACTTGGTCTGCTATGTGACCCCTGAGCAAGTCACTTCACTGGGCCTCAGTTACCTCATCTGTAAAATGGGGATTGAGACTGTGAGCCCCATGTGGGACAGGGATTGTGTCCAACCTGATTTGCTTGTACCCACCCCAGCGCTTAGTACAATGCCTGGCACATAGTAAGCACTTAAGAAATACCATTATTATTATTATTATTACAGTGCCTGGTACATAGTAAATGCTTAACAAATACCATTTTAAAAAATCAGATCCAGTGAGAGGAAAACCATTGTATGGTGCTCAAAGATTGAGGGTTGTTTTTAGCTAGTGAACCTGGAGTTGAGTAGCTCTTATTTCCTTTAATCTTTTCCAATCCCATTATTTCCTAGCTGGTTTCAAAAGGAAGACCCAAGGACCAGCCTGATTATGCAG
The DNA here is from genome assembly GCF_004115215.2 of Ornithorhynchus anatinus. NCBI lineage: Eukaryota > Metazoa > Chordata > Mammalia > Monotremata > Ornithorhynchidae > Ornithorhynchus > Ornithorhynchus anatinus. Next base: position 58,973,625 of record NC_041735.1, on the reverse strand, counting down.
AGAACAATTTTAGGCACTGTGACCAAGGACCAGCTTGATTCTGCAGGGGATTATTTTAGGCAATGTCGAGAGATTCAGGAAGACGGTGTTTTTGATATTTTACCACAGCCCTACCAGGTTTTAGCCCAGAAAGAGGGGGGGGAAATGGTAGAACTAACATATGAGTCTTCCTCTAGGAATCTGAGTAATAAGGATAGTACTTGTTAGGCGCTTACTATGTGCCGAGCAGTGTTCTAAGCACTAAAGACAATCAGGTTGGATATAGTCCCTGTCTTACATGGGGCTCAGTGGATGGGAGAAGTACTGAACCCCCATCTTAGAGATGAGGAAACTGAGGCCCAGAGAAGTTGATTGACTTGCCCAAGGTCACACAGCAGGCAAGTGGCAGACATGGGATTCGAACCCAGGTTCTCTGACTCCCAGACCCATGCTCTTCCTGCTGGGCCATGCTGATTCTGAGGCATAAGATTTGATGATTCACCAGGTCTCAAGAGACTTCAGCTCTCACAAGTCCATTCCCAACATCTCCCCTTAACAGGCCCTGCAGAAATAATCAGTGCTTCTAGAACCTTCTCGATGGTAAGTTCATTGTGGAATGGGAACATGTCTGTTTATTGATGCATTGTACTCTCCCAAGCTCTTAGTACACTGAACTGCACACAGTAAGCACTCAATAAGTACTTTCAATAGAACAGCCTTTATCACTTTGTGTTTTTGCTAGAGCTCTATTTGGGAATTAGAGAAAAAGATTCCCACAACACATGCCTATGTTGGAAGACACGATTTTGTGCATGAGGTCAGTTATGGCATTAGGTTTGGCATAGGTTTTCTGTATTATGAGGTTAATCTGAATCAGGAGCCCCAAATTGCAGAAGGACTGACAATTGAGCGTCACTGGTGACAATTCCAGGGCAGACTGTGAATAAAGCTGCCTGAGAGGCAGCTCTTCCTCTCTTCTCCCCTCCCCCATTTTGCCCAAAGCTCTCCCAATACGCTGACACCTCATTTCTGTGATGCAGTGATGCATTAAAATGGAACAGGCAGCACTGCTCATAAGGGATGCTAGTTTGATATCCACCTAAGCTCCGGAAGGATCTGAGACCCAGGAAATGAGAGGGAAGAGAGGTTTAGGTCTGAGGAAAAGGTATGGGAAGAGGGCAGTTAGGCAAGGTGTCTGAACACTTATTGTTCTAAGTGGAAGACTGAAGGTTTTTGTGCTTGTGCTGTTTCCTTGGCTTTAAACACTCTAGGTAGGAACCATTATGAATCCAAGCTGAGAGGAAATGATCTAAGGCTCAGATTTCTTGGACAATTTGGACTCTAGTGTTCCAAAAGCTAGATTTCATGCATCCACGCCTAGCCAGTGCCAAGCGCCGGGTCTGAAAACCATTCAAGGACCTTCTTGTTCCAGAGAATGACAGAACCAGAATAATGTCTCTGGGAGACTTATGAAAGGATTGATTGCCTTTCGAGAATTTATTGGGGGAAAGTGTGTTTGGCTACAAAGAGTGTTTCAGTGGCTTTTCTAGTCCTCAAAGGCTTTCGTCTCTGTATGCCTTGTTTCCAGCAGTCGACAATCTTTCATTCGTAGTTCTAGTGGATTTTCGTATCCCAGCAGGATGGCTGTTATTGGTCAGATCCCGGATGCAACTCGAAAAAGGCTTTGCATTATTGAAGGCTAAACAAATCCAGTGGAAAAGGAAGCTGTCCATAAAGTCCCAATAAATAGTCGGTGAATTCATTTCATGCCCAAGTGACTTAAAAAAAATGCCCAGGGGTTATCTGCATAAACTGGTTTTCAAATGTCAACTCTGTGGTAAGACTGAATACTATGATAGGGATTTGTACTACCAGACACTTCAGACTGTATGATAGGATGATAAAATCCTGGTTTAAACATGAATTTGTAATAGCAAGAAATAGAGGACCACAATTTAAATGGGGAACCCAAAACACCTTCCGTTTTTATCTTGTGGCTTGAAAATCTTCCAACACTGTCATCTTCAACAACAAATACTTGTGTCACACCCACTAGTCATACTCACTGAGGAGGAATTTATCATTTAGCAAGCACTCATCCACAATAGTAAGGAAAAAAAAAACCCCGAACAATTCCATAGAAAAGTATTTTGGTTTTGTGTTTTCTCTGGTAAGGTACATAAAAACCATAGCTAACAGCTCTGGCTAATTCTGGCCCCAGATTGGATTTGCTTTGGCATAAATTATCAGACCAGTAGGTCACACTAACCAGTTTCCCCAAACAATCCCACAATCCTGTGCTTTGACCACTTTTGGAAACATTGTCCAAATAAAGGATCTTGAGCAGTAGGACAATTAACCCAAAGCTGTCCTCACAAATCCAGGCCATCTGGCCATTTCACAGATAAGTTACAATTTTAAAAATCAAAGGGCAATTACAAATTGGCGGTTGTCAGTGAAACAAAAGTTCTAGAACAGGGTGTGGGTTGCATTAAAAATCCTTGGCTATTAGGGCTAGCATGGAAGTACTTCACCCAAAAGGGATGCTGAATCTTTAGAAACAGAGATGTATTTGTATTGGTTTTCTTAATTCCTTTAACGGCCATCCACAGTTATTTTGCTGCTGTGAGAGAAGTCAGCATTTTGGCAAAATTCAATGTTGCTACAGACATTTAGTTAAAGAAAAGCCAGAAAACTCTTACATGTTGCATTTGCAGATTGGGAGGATGGAGCGAGCCACTATGATTTTTCTCATCAGCAAGGGCAGCCAGGAAAGACTGAGAAATGTATAGCCACTTTATTTTTGAGTCTGGAGAGATATTTCAGCAACAACAAATAATGCGGCCAGCCCACTGTGATGAACTGCCCAAGAGCACGGAGCCTTGGGGATTTTATATAGTACAGAGAAGACTTGACTCCTTAGGTATGATTACTCACCAAACTGGTTATTCCTGCAGTGTCTTAGCGACCGGACTGTATCATTGCAATCATGTGCTGCGGAAAGTAAAACATGAAATAAATAAATAATGATTGTTGAGACAGGGTCTTAGCCACAACCCTCTGTAGCAACGGTGGCTAGGATGAATCAATCAATGATATTTCCTGGGTGCTTACTGTGAGCAGAACATTGTACTAAAGAGTAAGGATGTAATAATGATGGTATTTGTTAAGCACTTACTATGTGGCACGCACGAGAAGTATGAATCTCTACCTTAGAAAGGAAAGACATACAGTTCTGCCACAGCGCACGTTTGAACGTGGTGAGAGAATTACAGAACATCACTTGTCTGCTGAGAGCCCTTGGGCAAGTCACTTTACTTCTCTGTGTCTCAGTTACCTCATCTGTAAAATGGGCATTAAGACTGAGCCCCATGTGGAACAAGGGACTGTGATCAACCCAAACTGCCTGTACTCAACCCAGTGCTTAGTACAGTGCTTGGCTCATAGTAAGTGCTTAAAAAACCTACAATTATTATTATTATTATTAATATTATTATTATATTTCCAACATCATGAGCCTATTTGAGTTCTGCACACCGGACTATTGATTAATCTCTTATCACTCGATGCAATTTTCCCCACTACTGTCACTTCAGCACTTTCCAACTCCCAGTCTTGGCAGCACCTATGTACATATAACTTTAAACTCTGTTGCTTCCCTTTACCTTTAATTTATTTAGTGTCAGTCTTCCCCACTACCTCGTAAGATTCTCGAGGGCAGAGATTTTGTCTACTTTTTCTAGTGTGCTTTTCCTGGTGAATATTACCACCACCGTTACTAGTACTTCTAATACTAATATTAGTTTAGTGCTTACTATGTGGTAAGCACTCTCCCAAGTGCTGTGGTAGAAACAAGATAAGCAGGTTGAACTAAGTTCCTATCCCCACCAGGGCTCACAATCTAAAGGAAGGAAGAACCCATTTTGAATCCCCAAGGTGAGGAAAACAGGTGCAGAAGAGTTAAGTGATTTTGCCCAAGGTCACACAGCAAGCATAGCTGGGATTAGAAATTGACTTCCAGGCTTATGCTCTTTCCAACTAGGCCACACTGCTTCTCAGGATCTAATACAACGCTGCTTCTGCCAGAACAAGTACCTCAATGATACTGATTGATTATTCAAAGAACCTACTTATGCACATGCACACAGCATCCGGCCTGGACACGTTCCTATAGTGTGAGTTTTCTTTAACATGAGGATTCATTAGAATGCAATCCTCACATTACAGGAGAACTGGCTGTAATAATGTTTAGAACAAGCAGGTTTAGTATACAGTATCAGGTTCACTTCCCAGAAAAACCAGTTCATTTCTCCTAGGTTTAACAAAGGTGCCTAAATTTGGGGTAGGGTGAAGAAACCTGTTTAAAAGTCAGGGAGGAAAAATGGTCATTTGATTCACTCTTTAGCAGTGGGAAATAATTGACTCCCCACTGTTTCTGCAAGCACTACCAGTCAGTAAATTATCATAATACACAGGAGAATAGATTAAAAAAGGCACATGAACAAATGGATTTCTATAAATCTAGGAGACTGAAATGGGAAAAACTTCTCTCACATCCATCCACAATCCAAGAGTCAACCACAATTCCTTTAGAATTCTGCAGATGGCAGAAGCATTATGCTCTCCCTCCCAATTACTAGCATGTTTCTCACAACCCAGTGCACTCCTTCTAAACATTGGAAAATTAAATGGAAGGAGATTACAGCACCAGTTCATGTTGCATATCTAAAGGAACCCAGATCTGACTCATATCAGTGAACATATTGTTGTATTTCCTTTCTTGATTTTACTACCATTTTCAAGGAGAGCTTTCTAGTTGTTTAAAGCCAAGACATCCAATGACAGGTATCAGGCTTACGGGCAAGCTAGTGCTAATGTAAGAGATGACACTATGGAAGAATGGAAATGGGAATTCTGATCTGCATTGTTAGTGAGAGGGAAGGAATTATAGCAGATGATACTCTTGGTAAGAGGATGGGAGTGAAGAAGAAAAGAACAGAGGAAAGAAATGGGGGGGAGAAAATGAATAAAGGAATTGAAGGGAAAAAAAGAGGGGAAAGGTGTGTGGCCTGGTAGATGGACCTGGGAGGCAGAAGAACCTGGATTCTAAACCCAGTTTTGGCACTTGGCTGCTGTGTGACTTTGGGGAAGACACTTCACTTTTCTGTACCTCAGTTACCTCATCTGTAGTGGGGATTTAGACTGTAAGTCCTATGTGGGGCATGGACTGTGTCAAATTGATTTGCTTGTGTCTACTCCAGTGCTTAGTACAGTGTCTGGCACATAGTAAGCACTTAACAAATGCCATAAAAAAAAGAGAGAAAAGGGAAAGGTGGGGTGCATAATAGAGGCTGAGGAGAGAGAAAAAAAAAGGCAAGGAGAAAAAGGAGAAAAATAATACAGGCAATGGAAATCACTTATTATTTAAAGATCCTTATTTGTATTATTCTTTTTCCTAACAGATGCCAAAGGCATATAAAAGCATGGGGTGCTAAGTACCACATGGTCAAAACTTCTAGGTATTAAAATATCTAACTTATAGGCATTATAAATTGACTGGATTGTTTGCAATCCAAGAAGTGACACAATGAACTGAGCCAAGCCCTCGGCTGACTCTACTGACTTGTGTCAGACCTAGTCTGCAGCTAACAATACTGACATGGCAGCTTACATAAACACATCAGGCCGCCCGCCTAATTCCCTCCCCAACTAATCAGAGGTGAAAAGTTATTAGCTGCCTACAGGATATTTCACTTGGCATGACAAACCACAGCTCACCTCCCTGCAAACCCCTTGTGTGGGTTACCATTGTAGTGTTTGCCACAGAATGAAGAGTAAAACCGTCAGATTCCCACAACCTGGTTACAGCTATCAACCATGTCATGACAACCATGAAAACCCCACCTTCTCTCAAGGTAAACTCTTCAGGGCTGATTACAACGGCATTATAACGAGATGTTTGCAATCTCCCAATCTGATTGTTGACTATCACGTGCTATCCGCTAGGAATTGTCTATGTGTCCCCAACCAGAATTTTGTCCATAGTTCAATTTTTAGGCTTGGCTGTGCTGCTGCATTAGACTGTGTTAGCTTGGACTTTGCTAAACCAGAAGGGTCTTTGAAAGTGGTGTAATTCAAAAATTATACTTTCCAAAGCAAGCCCAAAAAGGGGGAGGGGGAAAGGGAAGGAGGGTTCGCAACTCATTCGGGAAGGATGTTGACGAGATGCCAGTGGATGGCACCGTGATCCTGCGAAGTTCTGGGAAGTACTGAGTTAGGGGTGACCCAGGGTTTCCTGTTCTCAACTTTGATCTCCCTCTTCCGGAGGGTTCCTTACCTTCCCTACTGGAGTTATTTGGGTGGTAGGTTCATGCCCTTCCCTGAGTACCGCAGCTGAGTACCACAACCTATCTTACTTGGGAAACTGAAGGTTTTACTTTGATATCACAGTGGGCCCTCAAACTTTGCTAGGGAACTCATGCCCTTCCCTGGTACTGCAGCTGCAGAGGCTAGTCACAGTTCTTACAAGTAAAATACCTTTGCCCAAGAACATTTCCAGCCCTTAAATTCTTTAGCCTATTGTGCCTGTCAACAATGGGCACACTCAGCAAACCTACCTCCCAAGCACAGAGCCAAGAGAATCCCATGAGAAAGCTCAGGCAGCTCTATGGCGTGAACAACTCTATTGTAACACTGCCATAAGCAGCTAATTCAGGCCTGGGCACTTCCCTATCTCCCAACACCTGGAACACTTGCATCCCACTCAGCAGAAGAAAAAAGATACTACCAGCTCCTCACCAGCATAGTGACCCAGCATAGTCAGGGAAGTGACCTCACTCCTGGATATGTACAAAAGGGGGCCACTCCCTCTCTTGCTCCATGGCCCAGAGAAGCTGGCCAGGAGGGAGAAATCAACCTCTGGGGCGGTCAGGTTCCCCACTTGTGAGCCTGGAGAGGTTTCCAATTCAAGAATGGGAGATACTCATGGCAGCAGTGGATAGATCACAGGTCTGAGAGTCAGAATGAGCTGGGGTCTAATCCCAGCTCCACCACTTGTCTGCTGTGTGACCTTGGGTAAATCACTTCACTTCTCTGTGCCTCAGGTCCCTCATCTGTAAAATGTGGATTAAGACTGTGAGCTCTATGTGGAACAGGGACTATTTCCAACCTGATTAGCAATCAATCCAAGCAATTAGAACAGTGCCTGGCACATAGTAAGCACTTAACGAATACCACAACTACGTGAATTTCTGCTCCCTTTGCTATTCCTTTATGGCTCAGTAATGAGTACTCCACCTTACAGTTCATCTGGACCAATCAATCAATCACATTTATTGAACGCTTACTGTGTGCAGAGCGCTGTACTAACTGCTTGGGAGTGAACAATATTACAGAGTTGGTAGACATGTTCCTGCCCACTATCTAGTTGAGAAACTGAAGGTTTTATTTTGATATTTTAGTGGGGCTTCAAACTTTGCTAGAGAACTGATCAGTAAGTGGAATATAGTTCATGGGCACTGCAAAAGCATGAGGACAGAGTGTCTGGGAATGGCTATATTTTCTGAGAAGAAGATAACGTGATTGATTGTCTGGAGACTGAGAAGGCAAGCAGACATTTTACACACAATGAGGAAACAAAGTGATGTACATACCAGCTTTTCAAAATTGACAAGGTTATCCAAAAATGTTTTATTTCCCTCATGGATGAAGGTGACATCTAAAAATAAAAAAAAAACACCATATAATATTAGGAAACAATAATAATTGAGAGAGCTGCATTTGGTATGCTGAAAACTGTTACCGAGAGATAAGAGACAGAAGTCATTATTTTCTTAAAAATTATACACAATTTAAAACAGCAACGTCTGTGGATGCCTCATTGTACAATATAATATTCTTGTGATATAGAAATATATATGCATGAACATTAACATAAGCCCTTTTTCTCAGGTTTTGTACTTATAATTGTTCATAGTTATTTTTCAGTGTATTTTTTTCAGGTATCATCTGAAAGGAGCAAAATTAACTTTCAGTAAAATTTCTAAGAAAACAATATGCCTTCCTGACTCTTGAAAGCAACCAAAATGCCTGAAACAATCAGCGTAGAGGATAGGCAGATTTGATTGCTCAAACCTTTCTTAGGGGATTTTTCTTTCTTCTTCTTGAATAGAGTATGTAATTTCGACTTTAAGAAGCTTAAGCATTCTTATTTGAGTTTAGTCTACTCAGTCTCTTTCTGTAGGCACCTATATTAGAAATTCATTTCCAGAGGCTCTGTACTCTTCTTCTTGGGTAACCAAGCTGGTAATGCTTTCTGCTACAAATTGTAAGTACTGCAGGCAGAAAGGACTCTATATCTGCATGAGCACTGTTGCTTAGGTAAACACAGAACAAGCACAGAGTAAATACACGTTCCTTCTTTTACCTCTCAACAGAATAAAATGTCCTAATAATTATTCTAAGAAATTTGCCATTGAAAAGTTCAAACCGATATATAAATTTAGGTATATAGTGTTTCAGATCCAGTAACTTGTATGTGTGCATAACCCTGTATCTACCCCAGTGCTTAGAACAGTGCTCTGCACATAGTAAGCGCTTAACAAATACCAACATTATTATTATTATTAGGCTATCCACCTCCTTAGTCCTTAAATTCAATACATCATGCAGTGAAAGTATACTTACAGTAGGGAATTTCCACAGGAGAAAAAGAGTGGCATATTGACATCACTGTCATCATCAGTAGGACTTAAAACTAACAGTTTTTCCGATTTCTGACAAGTTACTCTGCTTGGTGACTGGAGAAGAGTAACCTAGCCTGCAGCTTGCTAAGCTTATCTGAACTTGTCTGATCCATTGTTGCTGACCTGATCCACTTGTCCGACCAAGGCTCCAACCCTGGAACACCTGAGCAAGCTACCTGTTGACCCTGAGGTCTTGAGTCGACCCTGGGCCTGGTGAAGCCAGAAGTGGTCCAGCTTCACTTGCCATGTGGGGGAAGTCATCTCCGGAGCTGTTGGGGATTATGGATAACTCTCTTTTATCCTAAGATTCCAAAGCACCTCAAACTTTATGCAGTGAAGTGTGTGATATGCCTGCTCTAGGGATGAATGAACGGATTTGCAGAATAGAACATTTCCTCCCATGACTGAAATACGCCCATTTCCTCAATTCCTCTAAGCAACATTGTTAACAGTTATATTTTCTTAAAGATTCAAGCAGAGGGTCATCACATTCAAATAGTGAGGGTCTCAGTTTGTCTTTTTAGACATTTTCAGGTGGGCTCAGTTGTCCTGCTGGCTCCTAGGAACCCAAATGGTTCCATCAGGTTAAACTACTAAATAAATAATCTTGATCAGGGTAAAAGTAATCAAAAGACCATGTTGAGAGTATGGGGTTCATTTAAAAAATAAAATCATACATCTAATGGACCAAATCAAAGGAAAGGGAGCTGAGACATCAAAGATTTTATCTCGTGATGTTGGTATGATCCAAATTGATTTAACTGATTTTGGTTCTGGTCTAGATTCTATGTTGCATTTCTTTAAACCCATCTTTTCTTAAATGATTTATGTTAAACATTAAAATGCTGGGTGCAAACTATGAGCTCTAATAATGTCTTTTTTAGTGGCAAAAATGAAATCAGGTTAAAAGAAAAATAAGGTTGAATTCCTAATTTAAAGTAGAAAACGCTTCCAATTAAATGCAGAATTTACTTAAATCTTTATTTGTTCTTTTAAATTGCTGCAGCAGATATTTGTAGAAAAAAATTCTTTCCTTCCAACAACTAAGTCTAGAAAAATTCAGTGGAGCAGAAAATTGCATCCAACCTAAGTTGTATGGTGCCTCAGTGTATTTTATTAAATCAGAATGGCTTATCCAAAAGCGATGCATGTCTGTGCAAATACAGTAGACTTAGAGAGAAATTTTTAAAAAAAGTTAAGGAATTTTCTGTTTATCACTTGCAATTCATCACTTCCTTAAGTCCTTTTGTGCATATATATTTTTATTTATTTGTATATTTAATTATTCATTCAACTACTTTAGCTGAGTACAGTGCTCTGCATACAGTAAGTTACTCAGTCATACCTTGACTACTGCATCAGTTTCCTATCTCTTTCCACCCTAGTTTATATTTTTACTCCACCTGGATTTTTTTTTTAATTCAGTCTGTATCTTCCCACTCCTCAAAACATCTCCCTCCTCAAAACATCTCCACAACAAATTAGAAACTTCTTAACATTGGCTTTTAAAGCACTCAATCCCCCTCCTACTTTACCTCCCAATCTCCTATTTCAACCTCCCTGCAGACTTCACTCCTCTAACATAACCTACTCACTGTACTTTGATGTCATCTTTCTTGTCATTGACCCCTTGCCCAAGTCTTCCCTCTGGCCTGGAACTCTCCCCACTCTCAAATAAATCAATCAATCATATTTATTGAGCACTGGGTGCAGAGCACCGTACTAAGCACTTGGGATAGCACAATATATTTGACAGACTAATACTCTCCCCACTTTCAAAGCCTTATTATCAATCAATCAATCGTATTTATTGAGCACTTACTGTGTGCAAAGCACTGTACTAAGCACTTGACACTGTACTAAGTGTTGCACTGTACTAAGCACTTGACACTGTACTAAGTGCTTGAACATAACAATATAAAAGACACCATTCCTTGCAACGTGGCTTAGTGGATAGAGCATGGGCCTGGGAGTCAGAAGGTCATGGGTTCTATTCCTGGCTCCGTCACATGACTGCTGTGACCTTGGGCAAGTTACTCAACTTCTCTGTGCCTCAATTACCTCATCTGTAAAATGGGGATGAAGACTGTGAGCCCTATGTGGGACAACCTGATTACCTTGCATCTATCCCAGCGCTTAGAACAGTGCTTGGCACGTAGTAAGCACTTAACAATACCAACATTATTATTATTCCCCAAATGTGAGCTCATACCATTCCACAGATTCTAACTATAGCTCCATAAAAACAAGAACAACATTTTAAAAAGCTACCAGTCCCATGTTATAGAACTTCATTCATATCTGCAGTGTTGTGTTTATACTTTGGCATCTCAAAAACCACTTGGCAACTGTGTGTTACTACAAGCACAATTAGATCTCCTCCACATCACTGTAACATCACCTACAACACTCACCAATATAGCCAAAAGTCATTTTATGCCTTCGGGGACTGTTACAGATGTCTGAAAAATGGAATTACACGGGGAAAAAATAGAAAACCTTTACCTTTAAGCAATAGAGGCATGAAAGGAATTTTTGGAGGCTTCATCTTTTTGAATGCATCTCTATAGGCTTTGTGATTCAGAGAAGGATCCTGCAAAACCATTTTGGGTACAAAGAAAAAAATCAATATGCTATAAAAAGAACAATTTAAAATCCATTTTAAACCTCATGATGTGAACATGATTTAGCTATAAAGAGGCTTTCCCTCAAAATGAAGTAGATAAAGGTTTCCTTGGAGAAGTGACTTACTGAATTGATCAGAAATGTAAACAATAGATGAAATACAAGTTATTGCTTTTTAGTTATTGCTTGCCAGAGAGCCGCCTTTCAATCACTCTATAATTTTCTCCCAGTAGCTTAAGAACAGGAGTTTCAGCATAATTTCTGTCAGATGGCATCTGAAAAGTGCTTTTGTTACCCACATTTCAAAGAAAAACTACCCCCATATTCCATACAGTATTTTCTGACCTTTCAGAGAAATAAGTGAATCCTGAAATCCTGCAAAAACTCTAGCACTGCACCAAAGAGAACACATTACATGTAAGAATTTTTTTGTACCCCAAATATAGATTGTTTCAATTCTGAAAACAGGTGATCTTTGTCGAAGATCTGGCTGAAAGCCATGTTGAAATTATACTCTGAATTTTCTATTTCTGATATCCTTTCCCAAAACGACAGATTCTCGACCCTACTTTGCCAAGGGAAGTGTTGTTATAAACTACCATCATGCCACAGACTAGGCAAAGTGTAGTCTTGTAGACAAGAAAATGACTTTGGAATATCTGATGTTATGTCAGGTCCGTGTCAGATCACTGATCTGAGAAGAGCAAACACTGACTTAAGACAAAGACAGATAGAAACCACAGCAAGCAATTACAGCTTCTTCCTGCTACTTACAGTCAAACTTTCAAGCTCAGAGAAGAGTTTCTTAAACTTCCCAGGAATTTTCTAAGTACATAAACAAAAAAAAAAAGAAATTTAAAATAGGAAAGAAGTATATGTTTTTGATTGCATTTTTTCATCTGAATTTTCTGTACAAACACATCAATGAACTGCTGCTTAATCGATCCTCATTATCCTTTTATTCTTGGCTTTCCCCAAGGAGTAGAGTACATACTATTTATGGAAATGCCCATGTACTTCGAGAATCCAGCCACTCTAGAAATTCCATACACTGTTTATTCTTTTACAAAAATTGTTCTGCAGGGGTTGGATTTGAGTTCTTTGACACAACTTTGATGCATGCTTTGTGATTATTAATAGCCATGTGAAACTGAGAATAATAATGTAGGCTCACAATGACTATATAAAAGGCATAATTACATTTCTCAGCAGTGTGCCAAATATTCAGAATGTCATAAACACTTCTCCCTCTTTAAATAATGAAAGAGGGATGGCACTGAGCAGGTCAAAGTCTCAAATGCACAGGAGATTTCCACAGGTGTCATCTAAGGTGACGGAGTCCTGAAACTCTGCAGTCATTGAAATAGCAGCCGGATGACAATAGAAGATATGATATTAAACACCTAAGAATAAATACAATGAGGTGAATAGGTGTGCTGCTTATGTTAGTGCAACACTTTCATTTTCACCCGTCAACACTAATATTTTTAAAATGCTTTCTTCTTTGTAAAGTTTCAGAGTAGTATGAATATCATTTTGCAAATGCATTGAAACTGACTTAATTTGATTAGAATCTAACAAAGTACTTCTGGAAAACCACAAGGAGAAAAAAAGAAATCTATTAAAAAAATAAATTTAACAGAAAATAAATCAAATTTCAAAATGGAGATTCTGGAGAAATTACAGGATCCTGGCCTAGCAAGAATCATTCTTGCAAGTAAATAAAATGCATGTCTGGTATACAATCCAACACACTGTATTTGCAGCAGATAAAGAATTTCTGCTGTTCAAATTAATATGTGTAAGAAATGAAATTGTGATTACAGAGAAAGGAAACATTAAAGGCAAAGAGTATCATAATAAATATATTTTGCCTCCCATTTTAGCAGAAGGAATGCCCTGCTCATTTTCATTTTGGTAACAGAAGTCACTGCCCAAGACTGAAGTGGATTAGGGGCTTGTAGAGGGTTGCAATTTGTTTCTCAGATATGGGCCTGCTTCTCACACTCATTTCACAGTGAAAAGACTGAGCACAGAGGGAAAAGCATAGTAAAAGACTGAAAACTCCTTGAAGGCAGGAATTGTAACTACCAACTCTATTGTACTCTCCCAAGCACTTAGTACAGTGCTCTCCACAAAATAAGCTCTCAATAAATACCACTGATGGGTTTATGATGCAAGGTCATCAATCAACAACTAGCAAAGCAAATATTTTGAAAAAATTTTATGCAAAATAAGCATTGAGTGCACATTTGAGGAACCCAAATTCCAAATTAGTTATTTAACTAGGCATGCACATCTTTTGTTTTTATTTGCTCCCGGTGGTTACTTTCCTATCTGGGCACTCAAATGCTTCACTTTAGAGTGTTAGGAACTTCAGTTGTTTTGCAATGTTTCCCTCCCTCAATAGACTTTCAAAATATTGGCCTCAAGGTCTTCCTTAAAGAGGGAATATCATCAATCCTAGTAGTCACTGCAAGGAATTGGAAATCATACTACCCGGGGTCCCTTTCAAATCTCTTCTCGTTAATATCCATAACTTTTGAATCTCATTCACAAACTTTTAAGTCCACTGGCCAGGCTATCTTCCTGATAATAAAAACATTCAAGTATGTGCCTCTGTTTCACCCTTTGTTAAATAAATACATTCCTCACATGATTACTGAGAGTGAATGTATTGAAAAGCTTTTCTAAGACATTAGGATACTCTCTGGATAATTTTGACTAGAGAAGATCTTGCCTGAAGCAGCGGACAATCAAGGCCAAAGAGTATGCTAGGACAATTTGTTATTGTAGATCCAGGCATAAACGAATGAGTCTCTTAAACTCACACTAATTTCCATAATTTTCATTAATTCATCTGAGTGTAGGATTCCCTGAATTTACCAATTTGAATCATTTTGGAGATCTAAAGCCTTCCAAAGAAATCCTGTTCCAATCTTCCCTTTAGATTCAGGGCCTCTTGGATTACTTTTTTTGGCTTTGCTCTCTTTGGTCAGCCTTCCTGATTTGAGAGTAATTCGTAAATGGGATTAGTTACAGAAAAAGGTGAGCTACCTGAAAACTAATTAGGACAGACACAATTGTAGCTAAAACACCAATCCTTGGGTATTTTCCTTTCCCATAATATTTCCCACTCTCCATAGGAAGTTGGCAATTAGGAGAACTCCAAATTGCTGCTTTCTTCCTTTCAGCAAATAGTTAACATTTTATTTCATTACTGGATCCTTATCCTCAAAATTTAACACTGATTGAATTTCTCAAAAGGAGAACTAAGGTATTCTTAAACATTTCAATCAAATTCTTCTAATGAAGTGTTTCCCATTTCTCTCTTGTAGGTGAGACCACAGATTTTAAAAATTTCACTAAATAGCCTACCAAAACTGATTTCTACAGAATATCACGACTTACCTCCCAGGGTCTGTGACAAATCGGCTTGATAGAGGCAGTGTTAAGACCCATGACGATGGCAAAGAAGGAGTTCAAATTTCTTTTGGGCTTTGCAGCTGTGGAACAAAAGACAGTAGATCCCTTATTTTCTAGATAATTATATCAATATGAAAGGTGAGAAGTGCCTCATGTTTCATTGAATTTCATCAGCATGCGAGGGTTGGTGTCCCTGTCAATACTAAACCCCAGCATATCCACTCAACTGCCACTTCCACCAGTTCTAAAGCTGTTGACTCCACAACTTAGAAATGAAAATTCCAAATGTCTCAGCTTTACCTCTCTTTTAGGAAGCTCACATTTCTGATTATCTTTTAGAGCTCACATTTCTGATTATGGTAGTTTTTTTTTTTTTAACAACTTAAAGGAAACTTTCTCCTACTTATTCTGTGAGCCCCTTATGGGACAAGGTCCGTGTCTGACCTGATTAACTTGTATCTTTCCCAGTGCTTAGAACAGGGCTTGACGCATAATAAGAATTTAACGAATACCAAAATAATAATAATTCTTATTAAATTGTAGACCATCTCATCTACATTTATTGTGTGCTCCCTCCAGAGTGCCAATACAGAGCTCTGAAACAGTAGGTGCTCAGTAAATACTGATGAATTATCATCTCCTTTTCAAAATGGAACACCAGTTTATTTTCTATGCTTCTGGCAGCAGTGCTAGAGGCCTGTATATAAAGTTAATGGCTTCTCTCTTGGCAAGTTAGTCTCATTCATTCATTCATTCATTCATTCATTCATTCATTCATTCATTCATTCGTATTTATGATAACTGGCTTATAAATCTCTCATTAGTCATATCAAAATACCTGTGGGCTTTTGCTATTCATTCCACCTCAACCCCACAGCACTTATGTATGTATCTTTAAATTATATATTACAGATTACTTTTTTGTATGTCTGTCTCCCCCTCTAGACTGTAAGCTCATTGTGAGCAGGGAACATGTCTGCTAATTCTGCTGCATTGTATTCCCCCAAGTGCTTAGTACAGTGCTCTACACATAGTAAGCAAGCAATAAATACCACTGATTGATTGCTTGATAGTCATCACCGTGTAATTTCCATACCATCTCAGCACACTACCCTGACCTCATATCTAATGCCCTATGTATACTAATGTTCTCCAGCAGGTTAAAAAAAGATTTCAAGTAATAAAAATATAATGGATAAATATGTAAATAAAATAAATAATAATTTGTATTAGAAATAATAAATAAAATAATGTTTCAGAATCTACCTTTATCATTTTTATTCATTCAATCGTATTTATTGAGCATTTACTGTGTGCCAAGCACTGTACTAAGAGCTTGGGAGAGGCACGACCATCCTTCCCGTCTCTCAGGCCCACAATCTCGGTGTCATCCTTGACTCGTCCCTCTCGTTCACCCCACACATCCTATCCGTTACCAAGACCTGCCGGTTTCACCTCTACAATATCGCCAAGATCCGCCCTTTCCTCTCCACCCAAACGGCTACCTTACTGTTACGGGCTCTTGTTATATCCCGGCTAGACTACTGTGTCAGCCTTCTCTCTGACCTCCCTTCCTCCTCTCTCGCCCCGCTCCGGTCTATTCTTCACTCCGCTGCCCGGCTCATCTCCCGCAGAAACGATCTGGGCATGTCACTCCCCTTCTTAAACAACTCCAGTGGCTGCCTATCGACCTCCGCTCCAAAACAAAAACTCCTCACTCTAGGCTTCAAGGCTCTCCATCACCTTGCCCCTTTCCTACCTCTCCTCCCTTCTCTCTTTCTACCGCCCACCCCGCACGCTCCGCTCCTCTGCCGCCCACCTCCTCGCCGTCCCTCGGTCTCGCCATACCGCCGTCGACCCCCGGGTTCACGTCCTCCCGCGGTCCTGGAACGCCCTCCCTCCTCACCTCCGCCAAACTGATTCTCTTTCCCTCTTCAAAACCCTACTAAAAATTCACCTCCTCCAAGAGGCGTTCCCAGACTGAGCTCCTCTTCCCCCTCTACTCCCTCTGCCATCCCCCCTTTACCTCTCCGCAGCTAAAGCCTCATTTTCCCCTTTTCCCTCTGCTCCTCCGCCTCTCCCTTCCCATCCCCACAGCACTGTACTCGTCTGCTCAACTGTATATATTTTCTTTACCCTATTTATTTTGTTAATGAATTGTACATCGCCTTGATTCTATTTAGTTGCCATTGTTTTTACGAGATGTTCTTCCCCTTGACTCTATTTATTGCCATTGTTCTCGTCTGTCCGTCTCCCCCGATTAGACCGTAAGCCCGTCAAACGGCAGGGACTGTCTCTATCTGTGTGCCGACTTGTTCATCCCAAGCGCTTAGTACAGTGCTCTGCACATAGTAAGCGCTCAATAAATACTATTGAATGAATGAATGAATACAACAACATAGACACACTCCCTGCCTACAAGACACATTCCCTACCTAGAACGAGCTCACAGTCTAGAAAAAATGGAAAATCTATTATAAAATCAAGTAGGACTATGTATCAAGTATCACTATCTAGTGATACCTCTTGCGCTGTCAATCTTTAGTCTTTAGAGACTTTTGGGAAAGGGCCAATCTCTCTATTTTCTAGCATCATTTAGGACACAATTTTTCTTATAGACTGGAGTGCTTCCGACCTAGAAACCACCATGCCTTTATTGTCCATTTAACATGTGCCCAGTGCTTCGTATAATGCCAGCGCTAATTCAAGTCTGGACGGGACCAAAACCAGGATTCACTCTGAAGGATTCCAGGATGTACTGACAGACTGGCCCTCACTGAGGTAATTCTAGTTCCCCTATAGGATGGCTTCTGCTCAAAGAAATTACATCAGTATAATCCACAGAGGAAGGAGAGGGATACTGGACCAGCCAGACATTCCCTGAAAATATGAATATGCAAATAGCAAGCCAACAAGCAAAGGAAAGCATTTCACTGGTGGAAATAACTTATTTCCCCTGGTTATTTTAACTGGAATTGTTATAAGGAAATTAACTGTGCATTTCTATTTGTAGTCTGTACGTAGACAAGGGATACAGACATAAATAATGCAAGAGGAAGGGAACATATGGAAATGGTGGGGCTCCTTATCACCATCCTTAAGACATGGATATAACTTTTCACAGAAACAGCTGGCTGGTGTCATCCTAGTCCTCGAAGGCTATCTGGCTCTTTCCTCAATAACTTTATCACCAGGCAAGTTAGAAAGGCCTCTCCACTGACAGGACCAACTCCTCCAGGGATTTCACAGGCCAGATTTGCTGAAGCAAACCTAAGCCAGGGCAAACAGCACAATGCTTGCTGAGAGGATGGAAAGGCACATGGTAAAAGATCTGTGGGACGGGAAGAGAAGCAGCATGGACTAGAGGATAGACCGTGGATATGGGAGTCAGAAGATCGTGGGTACTAATCCCAGCTCTGTCACTTGTCTGCTGTGTGACCTTGGGCCAGTCATTTCACTTCTCTGTGCCTCAGTTCCCTCGTCTATAAAATAGAGATAAAGTCGGTGAATCCAAGTGGGGACACAGACTGTGACCAATCTGATTAGATTGTATCTATCCCAATGCTTGGTTCAAGGCCTGGCACATAGTAAGCACTTAACAAATATGAGACAGAAAGAGGTAGAGTGACAGAGTGAGTATGTGTGTGAGAGAGAGAGAGAGCAAGTGCTTGAGCACAAATGCTCAGGAAAACAGAGTCCTTTAGGAGCGGGAAAGCTGGACACCAGATTTCCCAGTCATTCATTCAGTAAGTTAATCACATTTATTGAATGCTTAGTGTGTGAAGAGCACTGTACTAAGTGCTTAGGAGAGTACAGTATAACAATTAGACACATTCCCTGTCCACAAGGAGCTTGCAGTGCCGCTCCTGTTCTGGCTTCTCTTATCCCTGCTTGCCCTACACAGTTTCTCTCCAGCTAGCTTCCCATATCCCAGGTCCTCTTGAACCAGGGCAAATATATCCCCACTCCACAGTGTCACTTCCCTCCGGCATACTCATTTGCAAAGATGTGTGCACACTTCTAGGACAAAGATTGCCTATATGATGGATAAATATGTAAATGTTCAAAGATAACTCATAGCATCTACTCAGATGGAGGAAGCTTCCAGAGACTATATGGTTCAGCTCTCCCAGTTTTCAGGGGAGGATAAAAATATGCTTGCCTGATCGGGTCAAAGGGAATACAGGAAAGATGCAGAAAGCAGAGAGTGGACTCAGGGAGCAAAGTGTATGCCTCTTGTTTCCTGAAGCAATGCAGCCAACCTCTCTTTCTGCTGATCAGCTGGCTCTGAGATCCCACTGCCACAAGCGTGGTGATTTGGAGCTACAACTGCAGGAGGAGAGAAATCTGGAGGCTTTTCCAAGATCTGTAACTTTCACTCTTACTTCCTCACATCAGTCTTCTGCCCCTGAAGCCCAAGGGCATGCAGTTGGAACCTTCAGAGCTATGGTGACCAGGAATCCCACTTTGGGGGCAATGGCCTAGTGGACAGAGCATGGGACTGGGAGTCAGAAGGTCATGGGCTCTAATCCCGCCTCTGCCATTTGTTTGCTGGGTGACTTTGGGCAAATCACTTCACTTCTCTATGCCTCAGCTACCTCATCTGTACAATGGGGACTGAGACCGTGTGTCCAACCTGATATGCTTGAATCCACCTCAGCACTTAGTATGGTGCGTGGCACAAAGTAAGCACTTAACAAATACCACAATTATTATGTCTGAGGGTCCACTTTTATGTCCCATTTGGGGTTTTCTTGGCAACAACAGCAACAGCAGCTGCCAGCCCCGCCCATGGAAATCAGTGCTATTTTGATCATGAATTCAGGGTACGGATCTGTACTCTTTGAGCACTCGATAGCCACCCCATCCTCCGCCCCACAGCACTCATGTAAATATCTGTCATGAGATTTAATCTCTGTCTCCTCCTCTAGACTTTAAACTCCCTGCGGGCAGCAGGGAATGTGTCCACCAACTCTGTTGTACTGTACTCTCCCAAGCCTTAGTACAGTGCTCTACCCACAGTAGGAACTCAATAAATATCATTGTTTCACTTATGTGGGGAGCAGTTCGTGTTGGTTGGCCAGCAAGGAGAGGAGTGAGGAATGGGTGAGGGCTCCCTCCTGAGAGTGGGCTACATTGGTGGACAGATGGGACCTCAAAGGATCTCTCTGCATCTAGACAACTGGCCTTGCTCCAGTAAATTTTAGTGTCGCTGAGGGCAGGGATCATGTCTACCAACTCTACTGTGTTGTACTCTTCCCAGGGCATAGTCCAGTGCTCTGCACACAGTAAGTGCCCAATTAATACCATTCATTGATTGACTGATTGAGCATTTACTCTGGAAGAATGGGCATCCAAGAGAGACATTTCTTTAGGAGCGTAGAAGGAGAGGGTGATAGGGCAGAGGAGGAAAGCGCATGTTCTAATAGTGAATGAATAAATCAGGAAAAAAAAAGAAAGCTGAAATGAAGACAACAGGGTGAATGAGGCAACAGGGTGAAACAGGAGTTCAGAAAAGAAAAGGAAAATGACCCAAGTTAGATATGGGCAGAAAAAAAGAGGATAGGTAGAAAGAACTCAAACAGAGAAAGTAACAAAACAAAACCCAATAAAAGGTAAAATAGGAAACAAGGAAAAATGGAAGGATGGGGAGAGGAAGAAGAGGAGAAGAAACTGAAGGAACAGAAAGATTCAGGGCAGCAAGTGTGAATTTCTACCCCAGTGCTTACCACTGTGTCCAACCTGATTAACTTGTATCTACCCCAACACTTAGAACAGTGCTGGGCACATAGTAAGCACTTAACAAGTACCATAATAATCTATTAATTATTATTATTATAGTTCTTGGCACATAGGAAACACTGAACAAATATTATTATTAATAGTAGTAATAATAATGTGGATGTGTGGACAAAAATAGTTGGAGAAAGGATGAGAGAGGCAGCAGGAATGGTGGCTAGGCAGGTGAGGTAATTTAATAATGATAATTATTATTCTGGTATTCGTTAAGAACTTACTATGTGCCAGGCACTGTAGTAAGCATTGTGGTAGACACAAGCAAATCGGGTTGGACATAGTCCCTGTCGCACAGAAGGCTCAAAGTCTTAATCTCCATTTTACCGATGAGATAACTGAGGCATAGAGAAATCAAGTAACTTGCCCAAGGTAACACAGCAGACAAGTGGCCGACCTGGGATTAGAACCCATGGCCTTCTGGCTCCCAGATTAGAGGGTGAATAGGGGAAGTTGAGAGTTAATTTCTACATTGCATTGAAATTCAGTTATTTGGGCAGAGGTCTAAACTCCACTGGCACCTTGTCCAGCTTTAGTTTATGAGTTTTGGATAATCCATAAAATGAGGATCTGAAAGTCCTGTTTATCTATCATTTATTCATCATCATTTAGCTTTCAAAATTTTACAGTCATTCATTATTCCCATGATATACCTGTATCTTTGTAAAACAGAGGGGAGTATGTGGGGTGGGAGAGAGATAAATCCCCAACTTTGAATTCAAAAAATTCCAGTTACTTTTGTACAGTGCTGAACTGATTCCTGCTCAATTCCAAACCTTCAAGCTATTGAACGATTTCGAACCCTACAATGAAGCATTTACTGCAAATGCAAATTATCTATTTTTATTTTAAATTATTTCCCTTAACCCACACAACACCAAGCTTTCTTTATTTTATTTTTTTACCAGAACCTTCATTGTATGTTCAGAATACAAGTTCGCCACCAACCAAATCACAACCCGATCCTTTTCGTCAATCATCTCGAGAAAGCATGAGTCCTAGGGCTCATTTTATGCTGTGGACCACTTACTGAGCAGCAATTTTGATGAATTTTTTCACTAGCTGCACACGCTTGCAAAGCTGGCTGCAGAGCAGGATCTCTGTGGAAACCCAGAGCTGAACTTCATTGCACCTCTGAAGCAGAAGGCTGAGATTCACAGTATTTTCACTACTTCCTTGTCTGCTGAAGGTGAAGTAAATAAGTTCTTGCTGGAAGACAATGCATTTCAAAATTAGTGTTTTAGTGTGGTCCCAATATTCAACAAGGCTTACCTTTATATATTCCCCTGAGGTTTTTAATCAGTCAATTAATTGTATAAAGTGTCAAATTCCCACCATCCGGTCTTTAGGCAAGAGAAAAAACAAATAAGATTGAGAATCCTCAAGTACTAGATCCCATACTGTTACTGAGCATGTGTGAGTAATAGGGGAAGGAATAAGGGGTCAAGAAAACTCACTGTGCATATGTACTATAAAACTAGAGCTCAAAACAAAGGAAGAGATTTCTGGGCAGAGAAACTAATCTGAGAAGCTGAGAAAAATCAAGATGGGGCTTAGAATGGAGGGGGGATGAACAAAAGAGCAAGTACAGTAAGTACTAGGGTGAAATGTAGCTTAGTAAAAAGACCACAGGATTCAGGGACAGGAGGTGTGAGTTCTAAACACGGCTCCACTATTTGCCTGCTGTAGGGTGTTGGGCAAGTCACTTACTTCTCAGTGCCTCAGTTTCCTCATTAGGATAATAGGAATTGACTACCTGTTTTCCCCTGCCTTAAACTGAGAGACTCATGAGGGTCAGGAATTTTATGAGATCTGCTTATAAATATTGTTACACCAGCACATGGTTCAATGCTTGGCCTGCAGCAGGCCATAAAATTCCTATAATTCCTAAATTCATATAATTATTCATTATCAAAGCAGGCAAAAAATGAACAAAGATAAAATATACAGAGAGTGAAAATGAGAAAGCAGTGAGAGGGCTTGATCCCAGGTTTCCCATTTATCTTCAAGAGTTGTGACCTGTTATTACTAATATCAGACTCAACCCCAAGGTAGTTTCCACTCTCCTAAGTGGCTACTTCAGAACTAAGAAGGTGCATAGAAAAACAAATTCAAATCAGAAGAACAATTTTGTTGTAAAAAATGACAATGGAGTGTCACAGAAAAAAATCAATTCTTAAATTTCACCTCCAGGTTTACTTGGGTGCCTTAATGCTGGAAGTTTTCCCAGGGTGCTAACAAGCAAGAAAAAGGCATTGTGGTAACATTCCATAATTTAAAAAAAAATTTTATATTCTCTAAATTAGGCATAGGAGTTCCTTCTCTTAGCCAGATAGGAAAATTATTGTTAGCATACTCCAATCAATCAAGTGCAGAGCACAGTACTAGGCCCTTTGGAGAGTTCAATACAATAGAATTGGTAGAAATACTCCCAGCCCACAAGGAGTTTACAGTCTAACTCCAAATTTCTACATATGCAGGAATTTTACCATGTCTTAATTCCTAAAAAAGCTTACTGTTCAAGATCACCTTTAACTGTAATCAACCCTTCTTTACTTTTCCACTAATCAAAAATGTCAGTGATCTGCAATTATAGGAGAAACTACTATGGGAAAATAAGGAGCTCATTGGAACCTCGACTTCTTAAACCAGCTCCTGGATGTCTCGTTTGCCTGACCTAACTTTACGCCATATTCTTCATCACATATTGAACTAAACTCCTGCACAGTTTTTGAAAAACATTCCTTTTTGGAACAAGTGAAAATCTAATGACAAATTGTTTCCAAAGTTAAACAGTAGATAAACCATTTTTGTATCTTTTCAGTATATATTTTTGATTTCTTAATGTTCATTTTAAGAAGTCTACATGCATGCATTTAATTTTACTAAAATGACAGAATTTCTGTAGGTCCCAGTGTTTCTAGGAATATTGTCATGCCTTTTTCCCCCCAGCACATTAAGAAAACCCAAATTATCCTTTGAGGCTCCCTGACATGACAATACACCATTATATCACAAGATGATGAATTGTGCATTCAATCCCAGGCCTAATTCTAACTACACTGAATGATCCATTCGATGAAATTTCATCCCTTTAAAAGGCAGCATCTAAGCATAGAGAAAGAAAAGATTAGAATTCTGCCTGCCTAATATGGAAGCAAAAAACCAAGAGCTTTTGATATATTCCTATATAACTACATAAAACTGACTTTCCAAGAGAGGCGCAAAGCATTAATAGCAATATTTATATGCTTTGATTCTTACCTCATGAATTGAATTGAACAGACTCCAATCAAAGTTCATTAATTCCAAGGCAAGATCCCAAGTGTTCATTCCTAAAATCCGCATCGACCTCTGCTGTGATTCTTCATTTTCAGTGAACGGGTTCTAAATCAATGGACAGGAGCAAAAATATCCTGAATAATTCCCAAATGTTTCACATTGAATTAGTTAGAATTCTGAGGCATTAGAAATTCTTATTAGAAAAAATCATCGTCCTCTGAGTGCCCTTAATCATTTCCCCGGGCTCTTCACCTTCATTGAGTTGCAGCATATTTAGGAAACAGCTTGGATTCAGGAAAATGGGATCAATGATTTTTTAAAGCATTGAATTAGCACCTCTCTTTTCAGATGCACCAAAATCCAAATATGAAACTCTGCCGAGGCCAGCATAATGAAAACAAAATCCCTGAAATCACTTTGGCTTCTGATCTGCATTAATGTGCCAGCAGGGTTAGTGTAAAAACAAACAAAAGAAATGTCATGGTGCACTTCAATAAAGACAGACATGGATTTTACAAGAAATCATGTAATGTGTCTCATAACAGAATCCACATTTACAAATTTCATCCAAATGCCAGTTATCTGAAGAACCACCAAAATGTTATTTGCTGGATAAATAAAAAAGACAAAATAAGAAGCGAAGGGATTTTTTTAGCATATTACATAAGGCTTTTCTACAACACTGCTTTCATATGCGGATGACTTTCTATATACCAAGTACAACTGCATTTTTCATCATTAAAATTTGGCATGAATGATTACTTAAATGAAAACTATAATCATGACCAATTTGATTATCAGTGTTGTGACAATCATATGCTTTGTCCCTTCTATAGTCATTTTTTATTTGAAACCAATAGTATTGAACTGGTTTGCTAGCCTCCTTTGAAGGCTGAATTCTGTTCAACTGAGAAGGATTGCTAGAGCCCAAGAAATGCCAGTTTTAATTTAGAGCACTGTGGCCCCACACAAATCTACATTCCATCTTCACGTCTTTCAAAACAGGACAAATTTGAATGCACTATTTCCCTCTGACAGGAACTCAGTGCTTTAACAGTCATAGTGGTGGGCAGTGAACATGTCTACCAACTCGGTTGTATTGTATTCTCCCTAATGCTTATTACAGTGCTCTGCACACAGGAAGTACTCAATACCATTAATTGATTGATGACCTTTGTTTTTAAATGAATTTTCACTGCAGTGATCAATAGTATATCTTAACAATAGTGTTCAGAGTCATTATTTTTAGAAGAGGCTCATTTCAAAGGATATTCAACTTAAAAGACTTAGTATTAAAGTCTGCCATGCAAATTAGTTTTAGCTCACTGGCCCAGAGCATAAAGAAATTGTGGAAAGAGCCCAGGGCCTGGGAGTCAGAGGACCTGGATTCTAAATCCCAGCTCTGCCACTTGTCTGCTATGTGACCTTGGGCAAATCACTTCACTTCTCTGTGCCTCAGTTACCTCATTTGTAAAATGTAAAACCTGTAAAATGGGGATTGAGCCCCACGTGGGACAGGTACTATGTCCTGTCCAACCTGATTATCTTGTATCTACCCCAGCTCCTTAGTACCGGGCCTTAGCATGTAGAAAGCCCTTAAAAAATACCATAAAAAAGGGTCTCCCCTTAATGATGAGTAAAACATTAATAACTACTTCTTTGAGCTAATAAATGCCACAAGCATCAAATACACCTTTACTAAGGCATTAAGCATGGGAAGGGCTAATAATCAGTGGGGTTTTTTTCAGCCATTCCGTTAATTACTTCAAGTAATTTGGGATACTTTTCCTGCAAAGTATCAATAAAAACTAGAAAAAAAAAGTGTCTACAGGCATCAAATCTCTGGCTCTAGACTATAAGCTCCCTGGGGGTAGAAATTATGTCTAACAACTCAGTTGTACTGTACTCTCCAAAGCACTTAGTACAGTGCTCTGCAAACAGTAAGTGCTCAGTAAATACCACTGATTGATCTGGGGGCTAAGGATACATTTCCCAGGTATTTTTTGTGCTCATCTGAGAGAGATACTGGATCCAGAGGTGATAGTATAAATATTTTCTCAGCCAAACAGCCAAGCATTTGTTGTGGACTGGGAGTGGCATGGGTGGGAAGAGTTGCACTGACTTGCTCTGCAGCCCAGTCAGTAGTCATAGCAGTAGTATTTACTGGATGCCCACTGTACAGTGCACTCTACTAGATGCAGGGGGAATACAGAATAAAGAAGGGATACGCTCCCTGCCCACAACAAACCTATACTATAATGGCAGAACAAAATAAAAATATTTACTACCAGAGTGGTCAAAATACATGACCATATGTGTATACATGTGAGGAGGGTGAAAATATATTATTTTTTAAACTGGTATTTGTCATGCTCTTACTGTGTACCAAGCACTGTTCTAAGCACAGGGGTAGATACAAGTTAATAAGATTGGATGCAGTTTGTGTCCCACATGGGGCTCCTAGTCTTAATCTCCATTTTAAATGAGGCAACTGAGGCCCAGAGAAGTGAAATGAGTTGCTCAAGGTCACACAGCAGACAAGTGGTAGAGCCGGGATTAGAACCCAAGTCCTTCTGACTCCCAGGTTCTATCCACTAGGCCATGCTGCTTCCTAAATGCAGCCTGGTTAGGTCAATGAGAACATGATAGGTTAC
Organism: Ornithorhynchus anatinus; assembly: GCF_004115215.2. Lineage (NCBI taxonomy): Eukaryota > Metazoa > Chordata > Mammalia > Monotremata > Ornithorhynchidae > Ornithorhynchus > Ornithorhynchus anatinus. The sequence goes on along the minus strand of NC_041735.1, from coordinate 58,947,122 downwards.
TACCCAGGCACGGGACACATCCTGCTGGCCAAAGGGGCAGGAGCACAGGCAGCGGGGCTGACGTGGTCCCCATCTTTGCTTGGGTGGTCCTTGCTCCCCATGACCTTCCCAGAGCTTCGCCAAATCCCACATGAGAGCGGCCAGCGCTACTGGTGGCCAACTCGTAGTCCAACATAATAATAATAATAAAAATTATGGTATTTGTTAAGCACTTACTATGTGCCAAGCACTGTAGTAAGTGCTGGTACCATACTAAGCACTGACATACTACAGCCTGGGTCTCAAGTTGTGGAGAAAGAAAAAAAAAGAAAAAAGCCCCTTCTGTCTCCTACAGGAATGGCCATACGTGCCCTTCAGGTTTCCCCCTAAGTGGCATTCTGAATGGCTCTGACTTACTTTCACCTCTGACCCGATCTGATGGCTCATGAAATCCTAGCTGACAGAAGCTACTTTCCCAAGTGCCACGGTCATGGAGTTTGAAAGGAGGGAGATTACTCAGAATGTGTCTGTTTAGTGTTATGTTGTACTCTCTCAAGTGCTTAGTACAGTGCTTTGCACACGGTAAGCGCTCAATAAATGATTGAATTGAATTGAGCCAAGTGATGTCCTTTTTCTTTCCTCAGTCCTGACCAGAAATGCACTTGTGGTGGCTTGAGGGCAACAATGCTTGTCTGCACCTTTACTTTAGCATCGGTGTCTTATTTAAACACGTAGGAAACCAGGCACTCCCCACCCCCTTTCCATTGAAATTACACCACAAAGTGATGTTCTGCTAAGAATTAGAAATTCTTACCAAAGTGTCAGTCAGGTCTCTTCGGTAAACAAATAGCCGACTAGAGACCTCCATTGATTTTGAGATGGCCAAGTCGTTTGGCTGAAGTTCTTGTTTTTCTTTAAAAGCAAAACAATAAAAATGAAAATATAAGTGGGAGAAAAAATTTTGAAGAGAAATAAACTTACAAGCAAATCAATCTTTAAGTGGTATAGGTACACAGTCCTTAAAGACAACTCTTGATTCTGGTGCTCAAGTTGATACAACCATTATTTGCTTAGCAACCACACATCATATTAAGAGCACTAAATGGCCATCATTTTCTAATAGAACTATTTTATTTTGGCCAAAATTGCAAAAGTACATATTGAAATATGGCAGAGGCATACAAAGTTTTCCTTCTACTTTGAGGACAATTCATTTCCCAATTTAAAGAACGAACACACTCATGCAATTGTCACTAAAAAAAAATAAATAAATCACTAAAAGCTGGTAAAATAAAGACCACAGAAGTGGCTGAAAACTACCTGCAGGTAACCCAGACAATTTTCTGTTAACCTAACTAGTGGTCAGAAAGTTTAATTGGAAATGCTTAAAAAACTGAGGCAGTTATGACTAGTGCTGAAATCAGATATTGGCTCTAAACGCAATTTCATGCCACCCGCCCTCCAAAGGATTAAAAGACTAAATTTGCTTGTACATAAAAAATGTATCAAATTAATATGATATTCAACTATAGCAGCACACTGGAGGAAGAGAATAAGTTATGGCCACATAGGATTTTTAAATTTCAGCAAATATAGGTGCATGACTAAGGGTATACATTGCAATTCTTAAGAAATGCTGTCCATTAAAATTCTCCCAATTACAAATGAACGTACACATTAGAGGGAAAAATAGCATTTCACAGGCACCATAGAGATATTAGGTAATTAAAAGAGTTATCTGTCATCAAATTCATGTCTGGCTCTCTGCTGATTCAGAACTAACTGGTATGGCAAGTGCCTGTTTTTGTTATGGAGAGTCTCATTCTCGGTGATGGAGTGATTTCTAGGAGGTGCGACGTGTAATGAACTGGACTGTAATTATTCATTTCTAGGCAGTGAACACAATGATTGATTTACTTGAAAGGTAGAGTTAATATTGCCTTCTTTCAAGTATGATTTCAGAAGTCAGTTCATCCTTACACATTAAGCAAGGAATTAGGTCTTGTTACAGTTACAGTTGTATGTCAAATATATGAAATTCTTTATCAAGAATTCTGAAAAAATAAACATTTCTCAATCTGTAATTAAAAGCAACTGAGAAATGCAGAAGTAAACCTCACCTCTAATAGCTATGTTCCATTTAGCAGAGGTTTTCTCACGATATATATTATGCATATAGAGAAGCAGCATGGCTCAGTGGAAGGCTTAGGAGTCAGAGGTCATGGGTTTTAATCCCGGCTCCGCCGCTTGTCAATTGTATGACTTTGGCAAGTCACTTAACTTCTCTGTGCCTCAGTTACCTCATCTGGAAAATGGGGATTATGACTGTGAGCCCTGTATGGGACCTGATTAACCTGTATCTACCCAGTGCTTAGAACAGTGCTCGGCACATAGTAAGCACTTAACAAATACCAACATTATTATTATTATATCTGTAATTTATCTATTCATTTATATATTAATGTCTGTTTTTCCCTGTAGACTGTGAGCTCATTGTGGGCAGGAATGTGCCCATTTGTTGTTATATTGTTGTTATACCAAGCACTTGGTACAGTGCTTTGCACACAATAAACACTCAATAAATGTGATTAAATGAATGAATGATTTAACAGCTGATCTTTTCCCCCACATAAACTCCATTGCAGATGAATCATTTGTAGCCATTTATGCTTATCATTTCATTGGTTGGGGTTGCCACATCTTGTTTTTGGTTATATGTTGTGACCTTTGGAACAATGTTAAATAGAAAATAGCCTTGTCATTTATTTTGTTGTTTCCTAAGCCTTGCACCACTATTGTTATACAAATAATTAAATCATCTCCTTTGTCTTCTCTAAGAGTAAGGAGACATTAAAAAAGATGACAAGCAACCTGGTTTACTGGAGACCCTGAGTTCTCACAGGCACCAGTGAAAATGATGCGGCTGTGCAGGTCAAAGAGATCAATAGTGTCAGTTTGTTAATTGGTGGAATTTTATTCCAAAAGAGGCCATCAACTATTCTTTGTGCTTAAATAAAGACTACCAGAAAAAAAAAAGCACTGTAAACAGGCCTAGAGACCGAAGGTTCTAATTGAGGAAACATTGCTTTTGGCTGCCTTTTTACTCTGTTTCTTTACCCCTCTCTTTTCCATATGAAGTCCACAGCCATTTAACACCAACCAGGCATACAGTTCATGCCTTTGAGTCTCTTTCTTTCTTCAGCAATCTTTAGATGAATTTAAATATGAAAATAGGAAGCTCATCTAGAGTAGAAAATATGAAAAGCTTTGTAATATATTCCAAAACCCTGGAACTCCTGCATGCTGGATTCCTGGAGAGGAAATTCAGTATCCAATGGTACCCAAGAATTAGTTGTCGTCATGGAAACAATTCGGGTAAGCAGCTTCTTATTGTTACTGTGGTCATCCAGCTGGGGACCCAGAGGGGTACAGCTATACACTTGCTCTACAAAATGTCAACGTTCTTCTTAGAGAGCAGATACAGGAAAAGATTGGTATTCAAAGGCAGAAGATAATTTACCCCCAGTGAACGAGACAGTCACCAGTGCCAGATCGTCCTCTGCATGCTGGATCTTTTCTGCTACAATTTTCAGTATTTCCTGAGCTGAAGTGGAGATTTTAGCCTTCACACTGACATAGGAATGTTCAGTGATATACACTCGACAAAAAACTGTATGAAAAAAAGTTGTTAGTAAACAGAACATCATGGTCTTCTTAGGAAAAATTTCCCAAATCACACAACTATATATGTGCACAAACATAGCCCTGCAGCACACATGTGTATATAGGAATGTTTGTGTGTGTGTGTGTACAAGTTTATTTTTGGAGGTAGAATTGCTCTTAAATGAAAGGTAAAATTCACATTCCCCCCAGCCCCATCACAGCTTCCTCATTCCTTGAAAAGCCACATTGAGAAGCAGCTTGGCTTAGTGGATAGAGCACGAGTCTGGGCATCAGAAGGATCTGGGTTCTAATCTTGCTCTGGCACATCTGCTGTGTGACCTCAGGCAACTCATTTCTATTCTCTGTGCCTCGGTTATTTCATCTGTAAAATGGGGATTAAGAGGGTGAGTCCCTTGTAGGACAGGGACTGTGTCCAACCTGATAAACTTGTACCTATCCCAGTGCTTCGAACAGTGCTTGGCACATAGTAAGTGCTAAACAAGTGCCATAACTATTATTATTATAGGGTCAAAGGCAGCACTGGGAGGCTTAGTTCTGACATCCTCCTCCACCTTGTCAGAGTTGGGAAAGGTTCTTTGTAATCGTGGTCCGAGCAACCAGCGAGGTTCTGGGTGGAAGAGGGGGAATCAGGCTGCCTGGTCCCAGGCAGTTCCCCTGGCAAGTGCCTGCTGCCCCAGGTGCTTCAGGAGAGCTCTGGCAGCCAGCTGCAGTCCCTTTGGCCACAGATGGGTTTCATACACAAAATCATTACATGTATTTCACAGTGCGCTGTGTCACTCCCTCCCCGCTTTATCGCTTGTTGCACCCAGTGTCCCAGCAGTAATGTGAATGTCAAGGACTAGGGAGTGAGAATGACATGGCAAAAGCCACGAGTGCGATATTCAGTTCCTTCACTTGGTACTTTGGTCCCAAGGTTTACGTGACTGGATTAAAACAAAATAATAATAATTATAGAATTTGCTAAGCCCTTATTATGTATCAGGCACCGTAGCAAGCTCTGAGGTGGATACAAGCAAATCAGGTAGGACACAGACCCTGTCCCACATGGGGCTCACAGCCTTAATCTCCATTTTACAGATGAGAGAACAGAAGCCCAGAAGAAGTGAAGTGATTTGCCCAAGGTCACGCAGTAGACAAATGGCAGAGCTGGGATTAGAACTCAGGCCCTTCTGACTCCCAGGCCCATGCTCTATCCACTCGGCCACGCTGCTTCTCGCTGTTTGTCTGCCGTTTAACAATGGGAGACTCCAAATCATTCATCAAATTATGTCAGCTTGTCTTCCTCAGTTTGTAAGCTCCAAGGACATGGATAACATTTTATACTTCTCCTATGAGCCTACACAAGGGACGAGTTAAGTGGTCTGAATAGCGTTCAATAAATTCTGTTGAAGATGATGATGATAATGCTTAGCTGGATGTGAGGGGGAGAACTGTGCTGTTAATCTTTCATAGATTCTGCTAGCATTTCACCCAGGAGAGAGAGGGGAAATCATTGTGAGTGCACTCCATCAGTCAAGGACTATTTGGATAAGGAAATAACATTCTCAGTTCAGAAAGAAGATAAATAATTCTAGCCATATTCCTTTAAATTTTCTCCCTTGATAACTATCACTGAAGCATCTTGGTTCTTGGCTCCCCGTGGAAGAGAAAAATTCTTCCTTCCAGGTCTGAGCAATGTGAGCTTCTCTAAACCAATCCCCTCATTTTCCCTGGATCATCTACTTTGTGCTCAAGACCAGTGAAGCTCCCAACCCCCCCACAACCTCTTAGAATTGACAAGATGTCAATGTCCACTCTGCAAACTCAAATATTTTGTCTATTTTGTGCAGTTGCGACAACAGATGCCCCACCTTTCTATGAGCACAATTCTTAGTTCTGTTTTGCAGACTAGTGATTCTATAAAACTGCAGCCCATCATGATATCCATCTGGCATAGCAGTCTCAATTTTTTAAATCTAACATTCCTCAAAGACCCTAATGATGCTGTCACCAAACCTCTGCCATCTTCCGGTCATCGTCCAGTCCCCAAGTGTGTGGGAGGCAGAGTCCAACTGCCCACCCTGTCCAAAAGCTACAGAGGTGAAATTAATCATATCACTTCAATGGTGCCAACCCTATGAGGGCAATAGCTGCCCTGGGTCCTTTAAAGCTGGAGCCCCTGAGTTTCCTTGGCATCTTTGGCTGCTTCCACTCCGTCAGAGCACTGAGTCCTGCCAAGAGACGGAGAGGTCCTCTTGCTGTCACTCATTTATATAGTCTGGAAGTGGTAGCTATCGGACTGAGTGGCCTGCCAGAACAGTGAAGACCCTGAATAAGGGCCTAACAAATATGATCATAACGAATATCTGCTCTTTTTGCTCTAATGTACCAATCCTCTTTATGACTTTTACTGTTGTGTTTGCTTTATGTTTTGCTCCTTTAACTCCTTTGATATTTTCTTGTGTGCCTGTGGTCATGTCTCCTCTATCTATGAGCCAGGGAACGAGCCTGAATATCATCCTTGCACCTTTCCGCAGCACTCGGTACAGAACTCTGTACAACCCAGGTACTCAATAAATACTACGGATTGAAGAAATACTAATCCTCAGAAAAACAAGGAGCAGTGACAGAAATGGAATGTAGGAGAAAGCAAAATTGTAAGCATGAACGATAAACAGCCAAAGTGCTATCATCGACACATTAATAGCTGAAGTAGCATCTCTGCCATCTGATCTGGAAGTGGGAAGTTGGCACAACTTGCTGCAGACAGACACAGCAGAGTTTCTGCCACCGCGATTCTAAGACAGCCAGAAAGGAGAAAGAGATCAGGGGTAGCAAGAAGAGGGAACAAGGGGAAGGGAATGACAAGATGAAGGGCAGGAGGTGAGGAATTTATAGAGAGGTGAGTATAGGAAGAGTTGGAATTGGAGAGGAACCAAAGAGACAGGGTGAGGATTGGGATGGGAACGGAGGAAGGAGTATGAGTGATAGTGAGAGAGACAACTAGGGAAACAAGAAAGTAAAAGTTGGGGAGAGACACAGGGAAATGCCAAAGAGAAAGAGATAAAGAGAACCAATAGATGGTATTAACCTAGTACTTACTATGTGCACAGCACTGTACTAAGTGGTTGGAGTGTACAATACAAGTTAATATATACCATCCCTGCCCTCAAGGAGCTACAGTCTAGTCAGGGAGACAGATGTTAAATTGCAGATAGAGAGGTGGCAGAGTATAACACCAGGCACATGAACACTGTGGAGCTGGGTGTGTATCAGAGTGCTTACAGAATATAGGCCCGATATAGGATATGCAGAAGGGAGGGAGAATCAAGAAGGCAAAGGAGAGGTTAGTCAGGGAAAGTATCTTAAAGGAGATATGATTTTAGAGAGGCTTTAAAGATGAATGTCGTTTGTGGAATATGAAGGGGGAAGGGGTTCCAGGCTGGAGGGCAGGGTAGGGATATGAACAAAGGGTCCTCAGCAAGATGCAGTGAATAGGCTGGCCTTAGAGGAGTGAAGTGCTCAATAAATGCAATTGAATGAATGAATTAATTAATTAATTAATGAAGGGTGCAGGCTGTGATATAGTGGGAGATTAGCAAGATCAGGTAGGAGGAGGAGATCTGATTGAGAACAAAATATCATGAATATTTCACAGATTAAAATTAACTGCCCATAGTTTGATTTTACCCTGACATCCTCTTCTTAAAAATGACCTTGCAAGTGGAGTTTTATAGTAAGCTAAAGTTATAGTCTATACACCGAGGCTTATAAGGAAAGTTAATCAATTTATACCTAATTTAATAGATTAGAGAGCAAAAAGAGCTTCAGGTCCATGAAGCACTACAACATACAATGGAGACAACTGTATAATTAGATTAAACAACAACAGGATGGAACATGCTATTGTGTGAACCATGGAGTATGACTGTATGTTCCAGTCACCAGAAAATATAGCGGCAAGAAAATGTTATTAGTTTTTCACCAATATTAATTCCAGGGCCCAATCAATAAAAATGTACTTTAAAAATATCATTTTTAAAACTTCAAGGAACTGAAATGCAATTTAACTAGCACTGAGTAGAGGGAGAAATGTGACCTCATAACCGAATCTCACATATCAGAGTCCCTGAATTACAGTAATTGGTGCCATCCCTGTCAAAATCATCATCGTCGGTATTTACTGATCACCAGTGCCCAGAGCACTCTACTAGGAGCTTGGAAGCATTCCTTTCTACCATGAAGGAACTCACAATAAAATGGAAGACAATTCTATCCAGCTTGTATGCATACAATAGGAACAAAAGCAAAAACAGAGAGTTGGAAAAAAAACCAAACAAGAAATGATTAAATGAATTAATAATTGGAACAAATAAACATAGCCTGAATGAGGAGGGTGCTGAGTGATGATATGATGAGGGGTTAGGAAGGGGAGTGAGATTAATCAGAGAATGGCTTCTGGAGGAAGCAGTTTTTTATAGGGACTTCGGAGGTGGGAAAGGATGTGACCTGATGGGTTTGAGGAGATAGGGAATTCTGGACAGGGGGAAGAACGATGAGAGCAAGTATACTGAATATTATACACTCCCATTACCTCCACCTCACTTCCTCCAAATTTTATTACAAGGGTAAGGTTCCTCCAAATTTTATTCCAAGGGTAAGGCTGCAATTGCTTACATTTCCAGTTTTCACACAGAAAATCAATTGCTATGAAATCAAAGTTCTTCATTTTCAAGACATGGAGGTGTTACTTTTATTTGCACATTTATTGGGGTGTGTGTGTGTGTGCGTGTGCGTACACGTTCATTTGCTCATGCTTATATTTCCAAATTCTCCAACCCCTGTCGAGTCTCCACGATGTCAGAACTGGAGTTTACCACAAAATAGGTTGGCAGCCTTTCTAGAATTGGGCAAAGACATGTGCCAAAAATGATTTAAGTCTCAGTGGTTTAAATGGCAGGGAGGGCAACCAGGCTGGGGACCCAGGACCTCAGATAAAGCGACTCTGTACTCCAATAAGTTATTGGGAAAATTACTTTCCAAAGTCATTTCCTCCATTTAAGGAAAGTGGTAAAATTCATCCCAGGAAGTATTACTGAACAGAGCATTTCAGTGGAAGTATTCTTCTATAAAAATTTAAGCTCTGTCCTGGTTATCTTGCATCCCACCTATATGTGGCCACTCCCTTGAAATCATACTTACTTTCCTCTGTCTCATTCACAGTTCCTCTATGCTGGAGCCAATTCTCCTTGAGACTGAATTGGTGGAAAAGGGCTTTATTCTGCAAGAAGCAGGGAAAGACCAGAACAATGAATGAATGTGTTCCTGCCCTTTGGAAGGCAATAGCAATTTGCAACATGTTCCAAGAAGAGCTGGCCAACTTTTTTTTTTTTAATAGGAAATCCACCCATCCAATCTCAGAGAAATGAATTGGGTGTTGCCTCAATTAACACAAGCGGAGGTGGAGACTCAGAGCCACAGAGCGTGCCTAGGCCGAACTCTGGGAGTGGTCAAGAGCTTCCTGTCAATCCCATCCATGAAGCCTGTTATAGGACACTCCCAAATTGTGGTCCCCTTAACTGTTCTAAAGTGACACCCCAGAAGTACACCGTGGGGTGGAGGTTAGGGGAACTGGACTCTATTTTCTACCAAGACTCAAGCTATCAAGCTGCTTGGCAATTTCCTTCAATCTGATCTTCTGCTGTCTGCACTACCACAGTTACAACTTGAAGCTTGTTTTACACTTCATTTCTAGTCCACTGGATTTTTAAAGAGAGCAGTCCACTTCCATAGAACTTAGGTGTTATTGGCCTAGCTTAAACAGGTACACATCCTGCTTAGGTGTCTCTCAGACGGGCATTAAAATTCCTCCCCCAATAAAACTAAATGCATTTCTTAATCTCGGAATTGAAACGCCTGCCTGGATTTGTTTGCTCATATTAACTCAGGTTCAAATCTGTAGAGCCCAGGAAAGTCCGCAGGGCTTCTAGAAACATTTGTAGAACGTTTTTCTAAAACACAAAGGTCTGAGTCACCTTAGGTCAGACCATTTGCTGAAATCAGAACTGCATGGTCAAGGGAGAAGAAAAGGAAGGAAAAATGCTATTGCCTCTTTAAAGAGCTCTATAAGGCTCAGAATGATTGTCGCTTTACCTCAAAAGAAATGCCACCCACAGGAGAGGTAAGGTTGCTAACCCGTTACCACTGTATGAACCAGTAGTAGAAAACTCTACTTTACCTTTCTATGTGGTGAATATTCATCTACAGTGCTGAAATAAAATATACAAAGAGTCAGTCTTTCATCAAAAAAATTACATAACCAGAACAACGTTAGAGGACACACAGTGATCAAAGGCTTGGGTGTTTCCCAATTGTCCTTTCCCCCTTCACCTCCCCCAGCCAAGAGGCACCACACTGATCTCCAAACTCAAGAAAATCACCCGCTTCTCGGTGGGAGACAGTCAGGAATGACCAGGTGTTCACCTGACAAGGCACTTATCTGAGTTGTCTGCTGCCTTGATATGGCCATCTGGAATCTGACTGGAATCCCAACCCCAGACTTTTCATCATGGACTGTCTCATATTAGCTGCTACTCTGCATGTGCAGACTGATGACTTTATAAGCTCAACTGTGTGGGGTACACCCTTATCATGAAAAGTGAAAAGAAAAGTATCTGATTTCCACTGCTGTCCTCAGAGAAACTAAATTTTCCCCATTTTTTAAATGATATTTTCGATGTGCTTACTCCGTGCCAAGAACTGTAATACTGAGCACTAGGGAAGATACCAGCTAATTAGGTAGGACACAGTCCATGTCCCAAGTGGGGGTCACAGTATTAATCTCCATTTTACAGATGAGGGAACTGAGGCACCAAGAAGTAAGTGACTTGCCCTAGGTCACATAGCAGACAAGTGGCAGACCTCGGGATTAGAATCCAAGTCCTCCTTACTCCTAGGCCCAGGCTTTCTCTGTTAGACCACACTGCTTCTCTTAAAATTGATTGGTAAATTCCAAGGCAGTTGAGATACTCAAGGACCGAGTCTTATATGATGTTCTGTATCATTCTTGTATTTTCCAGTTTTCCCCTTAAAAGTAACCCTTAGTCAAATACAAATCAAGTGGTCCAAAGCCAAATGGAGTTCAGCCTAGTGGATCGAGGCCCCAGTTAGCTGGGTCTCTGGTTCACCCTGATCATTTTTCATTCACGTTACAGTAAATGGACTGTAGTTGGCTCAGTACCATTATGGGGCGTTTCATGAGAATTCGGGCTGGGATGTGTTCCAAAGGCTCCGGGACATAACCTTTGGTCCACAACAAGCTGCTCTCCGGAACCTCATTGACCATTAAATATTTCCCTATATTCAAACCCATTTAGACTTCTCTTGCCAGATTACCTGCCTTTCATTTTTCCAGATCCTGCCCGGTCCCAATAGGTCCAGTAAATGAAGTTGTACTGGGCAAATTTCCCAGAATGTAGCATAATTTCTACCTTACACTAAAAATTACAAAATGTGGGAAAGCTCTTGAAAAGGTAACACAATGGATCTTTGGCTTGACTATAATAATTTTCCTGGCCACATAGTTTTCTGCCTCACAGGTACTGTTACAGAAAAGACGAAAGGAAATGGCAGCTTGACTGGCTCAATTTTCATTCATATCATGATGTGAAGAGTTTGTTCTGACAAAGTACTAAAGAAAATTAAGGATTGCAGTTGAATACTTTTCCCCTTTTCTTCAATCAGTAATATAAAGTGCTGCATCATTGTACTTTTAATGGGTATATTTTGAACATGGCATAAAACTGACAACAAATACAGCAAAAGCCAAAACAAACTGGTGCTTACTGTCGACGATGCATTCCGAGAATCTTTTGAAATTCTTTCAATTCCTTCTCGAGGATAGGATATTCATAGATGTCATCCAGCACATTCCTGTAAATGGTCTGAAAACACAAAAGGTATTCCTAAAATTTAGGTAATTGTAATAAGGAAGTAGATCATTGAGATTTTTAAAAAATGATGCTTGTAAAGCACTATGTGCTAAGCACTGGGGTAGATGCAAGATAATCAAGTTGGACACAGTCCCCATCCCAAATGGGGCTCACTGTCTAAATTGATGGAAGGAGGATTTCAGTTTTGCAGTTGAGGTAACTGAGACACAGAGAAGTTAAATGACTTGCCCAAGATCACACACAGAAGTACTAATACTTGGGGAAGCTGCCTAGAGGCTAGAGGAGCCGAGGGTGAAGCAAGGGCACAAGAATGAAAATCTAAAGATCCTACTGGGAAGCAGTGTGGCCTACTGGAAAGAGAACGGGCTTGGGAGTCAGAGGACGTGGGTTCTAATCCTGGCTCTCCTACTTGTCTGCTGTGTCACCCTGGGCAAGTTACTTAACTTCTCTGTACCTCAGTTATCTCATCTGTAAAATGGAGATAAAGACTGTGAGCCTCATGTGGAACAGGGTCTTTGTCCAACCTGATTACCTTGTACCTACCCCTGCGCTTAGAACAGTGCTTGTAATATAGTAAGCGCTTAACAAACACCACAATTATTATTATTATTATTACTGGGGAAAGATCCCTCAGGTCCAGAATGGGGAGTAAAATATACATATACTATTGGAATTCCCACAAAAAGGATTCTGGGCCGGGAGGTCTTCATTTGGAATCCATAAAATCCCAACCCTCTCAAAAGGATTGTCTGGGCTTCAGAGCCACTACTATTGCTCAGTTCCAAACCCTATGTGTCATTGTTGGGCACAATTTAATCTTGGGGCACAATCTTTGAATCCCAGGGAGTCTATGGCAGTCAGGAGGGATACCAGTTTTGTTGTTCAGCAGTTAGATGGTAAATGGTTATTATTTATTATGCATTTACTACATGCTAATCATAATAATAATGTTGGTATTTGTTAAGCACTTACTACGTGCAGAGCACTGTTCTAAGCGCTGGGGTAGATACAGGGGAACGAGGTTGTCCCACGTGAGGCTCACAGTCTTCATCCCCATTTTACAGATGAGGGAACTGAGGCACAGAGAAGTGAAGTGACTTGCCCACAGTCACACAGCTGACAAGGGGCAGAGTCGGGATATGAACCCATGACCTCTGACTCCCAAGCCCAGGCTCTTTCCACTGAGCCATGCTGCTTCTCTTATCATCATGCTGGGGGTAAATACAGGGGAATTAGATCAGACAGGTCCCACACTCTTAGGTTTCCTATGAACTCACCTATCCCTATTGGCTCACAGAAGAGTCTTTCCCTGCTCCATCTGCAAAAGGGCTTGCCAGTTGACAGTGATGTATGGACCCCATATCCTTTTGAATCCCTCCCAGCACACAAAAAAGACAAACCTTCAAGAAAGTTAGTCGCTTTTCTTAACCAAGGATCATTCTACAGAACTGACTGCTGAAATAGTAAAACTTCTTTTTAAACAAGCATTCTCGCTAAAAAGTTCTCAAAATCACGTGTCAGGCTAAAGATTACAAAGGTATTCCCCATGTAATCTATGGCATGATAAATAAGGGTGTCAAGACTTACCCAATCAGGCCTGACCACTCCGTGTCTCACAAAGAACCAGATCCTAATGATAATTTATCTTTGGACATTTTGATTATTACTATAAGCTCATCGCATGTCAGTATACTATACCCCAATTCTAATTATAAAAATGATTACTGGAAATTGCTTTACTTCATTTGCTCCACTGATACTATCAAATTCTTATGGACTACAAGAAAATATCAAAATACCATTATGCATAATTTAGTGAGTAGATTGCTTGCTTTTTATTGTTCAGTGGCTTTCTACTTATATAAGAACAACTCATCCTAAAAATTATAATGAAGATTTTTGATGTTTCAAATCATTACACTGAATTTTGAATGACATTTCCATTGAAATGATGATATTAAAACTTATAAGCCCACTTTAAAATGCATTTTCAGCTTCAAAGAGCATCATTATTGCAGTACCTTTAAAAACAGCTTTGAGTGTTCATCTTCATGTAACCAGTCTTTGTACAGAGCAGTCCACTGAGACACAAGATGCAAGACTTTACGTTTTCTACAGGGAACATCGACATTTTCTTCCTTCCCTTGGTACTTCTTCGCACAATAGGTGCAAATGGTTAAAGAATGAAACCAGGAGTTATGACTTTTTAAACTGAAAGAGGAGAAAGTTTCTTTATGGTTTCAATCAGTCAATGATATTGAGTACTTACTGAGTGCAGAACACCGTACTAAGCACTTGGGTGAGTATAACAAAGTTGGTAAAAACGTTCACTGCTCAAAAGGAGTTCTTGAGATGTCTAGAATTCACGTTACTGCCTGTTTTGATTGTCAAATGTTTTAGAAGTCGATAATGAGTCTGCCACGAAGAGACCATCAAAACTATTTTTAGAGTACTGCTTACTTTCAATTGCAAGTTCACTGCCTACACTGAACAAGGAATATCCACATAAAGTTTTTTTGAATATTCTGGTAAAGTCATCAATATCTATTTTTTGGTATCCCTATAGTGTACTAAAAATATGGCACATTTACGAACTTCCTTTTACACCTTTTTTTTTTGCCCCAAATGACCTCAAAAATGTAATTTAAGGAGGAAAAATCCGGAAGTTTGTGGGCACAGAAGTACCACATTTTCCTACAAGAAAAAAAAAAATTACTTGAGTGAATCTTCTAGTGAACATACCATCTAGAAGCAAAAGTAGAATATGTCATTTAACACGCTAAGGTGATGATCACGGTATGACATACTGAAACACCGGCACCAAGTAGAGTATTTTCAAGTACATTTCAGGGCAAACAAGGGTGTTCAAGAACTGGGCAAATCACTTCACTTCTCTGGGTCTCAGTTCCCTCTTCTGTAAAATGAAAATTGAGACCGTGAGCCCTATGTGGGACAGGGACTGTGTCCAATCCGATTACCTCGTATCTTCTCCACTGTTTTAGTACAGTCCCTGGCATGTAGTAAGTGCTCAACAAATACCACTATTATTATCTCGGAGGATAGTTTTAATCAACTGCTCAGCAGAACCTATGAACCATACTCAGAATCAAATGGCTGGACAAGATGACCAACGATAATGTACTGTCAGTCAATCATATTGACTGAGCACTTACTGTGTGCAGAGCACTTTACCAGGTGCTTGGGAGAGTACAATTCAACAGAGTTAGCAGACACATTTCCTGGGATGCAGGTGGCTCACCAGCACTGAGGCAATACTCCCAACAACACAGTTTTGCTGAGTAGGTCATGTGAAGACTAGAGATAACAGCAGGATATTCAAGGAACCACTTGGGTGATCAGAAAAGGGGAATATGCAAGTCGAGAGGGTAGAATAAATGACAAATACAGTAAAGCACATTATGAAACAATCAATAATGGCATTTATTAAGTGCTTACTGTGTGCAGAACACTGTACTAAGAGCTTGGGAGAGTCCAATAAAACAGAATTGGTAGACATGTTCCCTGTATGACAAAATACTGGGCTGCTGGGAAAGCACTGCAGTAGGGCCCCCCCGGCCTGATGGGCAGCAATTGGGGAACGGCTTGCTCTTGGGGAACGGCTTGCTCTCTTCCAGCAAAGACTTCTTAAATATTTAAAAACCAAAAGGAATCTCAAAAATACATCAGTGTAGCAAGGAATTATCTTTATGTGCATACAGTGTGGAAGAAAGTGTCGGGAACACCCGTTTTCTGTCCTCACTTGGACTCCTGGATAAGATTTCCATTGATAGTGTCATGTTTGAAACTGAAGGTCAGATTTTATTACAGATACACACACACACACACACACACACACACACACACACACACAAAGAGCATCAGATAAATTAGAGAAATTGCATTAGCTCTAATGGATAGACGTGTTGAAGGCTGGGTTTGTAAATACAGTTTGATGGTTTTTGAAAATAATATTATAGACCACATAACTTCTACACAGCCAAATTTACACTGAAATTGCCTTTCAGAGGCCTTAAATGCACTAAGATTGTAAGCTCCTAAAGAGCAAGAGCGATGTATTTCATTACTATAACAGTGACTAGCATAGCCAAATATTCAGATAGGTATATATTTTTGATGGTAATGATGACAATCAAAACTCTTTGAATATTATAAAGTTTTCAGAGAGAATATAAGACTAAGAGATTTATTTATTGATCATGAACCCAACGGGAATCACTGAAAACCAGAAACAGTAATTCCCAGATTTATGTTTTAATTCCTATCACCTATGTAAAATATCCCTCTCACTGGAACTATGGGAAACCTTGTATCACTAAGGTATAGAACAAAGTTTATGCAATCTCCCAATGTTCTTTTGTTCAGTGTTTGGCATCCTTAGCATCTTCATGCAAGAGAAAATTAGATCATTCATTCATTCAATAGTATTTATTGAGCACTTACTATGTGCAGAGCACTGTACTAAGCGCTTGGAATATACAATTCGGCAACAGATAGAGACAATCCCCGCCCAATGATGGGCTTACAGTCTAATCGAGGGATAATAATAACATTGGTATTTGTTAAGCACTTACTATGTGCCGAGCACTATTCTAAGCACTGGGGTAGATACAAGGTCATCAGGTTTCCCACGTGGGGCTCACAGTCTTAGTCCCCATTTTACAGATGAGGTAACTGAGGCCCAGAGAAGTTAAGTGCCTTGCCCAAAGTCACACAGCTGACAAGCAGTGGAGCTGGGATTAGAAACTATGACCTCTGACTCCCAAGTCCGGGCTCTTGCCACTAGGCCACACTACTTCTCAATCTTTACATATATTGAGAAACAAATGAAACTTGTAATAATGAAGTTGTAGGAATTTGTATTTGGGGCTGACAAGATTTGTTAGACGAGAAGCAAAAATTTAGTAGTAAGTGACAATAGGTAGTTTACCTTGGTTCAAAATTGTTTTTAGGCCAGATTAAAAGGCCTTACAAAACTGTAGCCTCATCTGGATCACAAGATTTTTTAAAATGTAAAAGTCTAAGTTCTGATTTATGTTTTCATAAGTCTGCATAATGCTCCCCCAACTGCAGCATTTCAATTCATTCATTCAATTCATTCAATCATATTTATTAAACACTTACTGTATGCAAAGTAACTTACTAAGCACTTGGGCTTCAGAAAAGATTGCAAGTTAACAGAACATGGGTGCCTTTAGCCAGGGAGAATAAAAGATAGACATAATGAGACCTTTATAAGCGGTGTCCATTTTATCCAAGTTTTTGCATAAAACCTGCAAACCTATCTATTTTGTGACTGGATAGAAAGGAATCATCTTTTGTACAGTAACATTTAATAGGAATAAAGTTGGACAACAACCCATTTAGGGATTTTAATTAAGTTTCTTTGGCATTAATTCTTGGCAACAATATTTCTATGCTGCATCTGCTTTGCTTAACAGACATCATGATAATGCTTCCTTAACTGGCCATTAACTTTGCAATCACATTCATCATTCTAACACCAAGACAATGATTGTGAGCTGAAAGAATGAACAGATTCTCTTTTTCCAAGTGAAAACTCTTCCACCCTGGGAAGTACACTTAACCATTTGAGTTTCAGTTTCTTTAAGAACTATTTAGCTACCACTTTTCAAAACATGAATGGGTCCTAGTTGTAAAGATATACACCATAAATTTTATAACTTACCTTCCCTGGGTAATATGGAGAAAGCCATTAATACTTCCCATACCTATTTCAGCCTATCTCATTTTACCTCTGTTATGACTGCATTAATATTTAACATGCCCTTGCACTGCAATGTACTGGAGAAAATTAAGAAATGCAATTGGTTCCTAATATAAGTCATCTATTTGAAAAGATGACACTGCTGTCTGCATTTAATGAAGGATATTGTCTCAAAAGCGCCTGGCACAAGTCATCCGTAGTCATGAAGACGGTGTATGTGAGAAGGAAGTCATCGAGGAGGGTTTCTGTAGAGAAAAAAAAAACATGAGTTGAAACAGAAAGATGTATACTTACGCTGCAGTCCCAATTGCTCTTGTCAATAACATGATAGGCTAAAAAAAGATTTTAAGTCAAAGAACACTGCTATTTATAAAGAAAACAAGCTTAGAATCACCCTTGCTCTTATCCTAACCCTCAAACAATAAAGTGTTTTTGTAATAAAGATACCCTAAATAATCAAAAATGTGGGAGAAAAGGCATCATAAAAAAGCATATATATCATTTCAAAATGCAGCTTGAAATATGATCTTGAGTCCTAGAGAAAATTATGATAATTCGAAATGCTCCATCGTGATACTAAATTTGAGCAAATTGATTAGTATTTATTGAGCACTAATGGGGTGCAGAGCACTGTATTAAGTCCTTGGGGATTATAAGAGTGAGAATGTGCAATTCCTGCCCTTAAGAAGCTTACAATCTAGCAGGTGACAAACACCGAAATAAGTGACAGGAATGGGGGTAGCAACAGAATAAAAAAGATACGTGCATGAGTGTTGGGGGGGTAGGGTTGGGGTATCAAAGACTGCACCTAGGGAATGTGGAAAGTTGAAGTCATTAGCAGAGGAAGTCCATTTGGTAAAAGACAAAGCAATTTTCAAGCATGAGGGACTTCCCTTTCATTTTCCTAAATTTTACTGCTAATGGTGGCAGAGTCCAACTGCTATTTGAGAAGGAATAACCCAGTCTCCTATATCAAAGGATCTGTAATCCTATCATTAATTTGTTAATTGGGCGTTCTACACACAAACACACACACATAATAGTGCCCAATAGCTGCCATAGTGCTGAGGGAAATTTTAATAAGACCTGGGGATCAGGGGAGAAGTAATGTCAATTCCACCTCAAACTATCCCTTTCCCTGAACCCCAATCTACAGTGTAACAACCAGGACAAGTTTATATATGGCCATCAAAAAGTTATTTTGCCAAATAATTGGCCACCTTGGCTCTGAACATTTTAGCTTCAACTGGACTCTGATACATCCTTTATGTCATGATCTGTTGTGAGCATCCTGAAGGACAAGAAGTCTTTCCTAGTCTGTCTTTTTATAATATTTTATATTTTTATAATGTACTTTATAATTATAATAATATTATACAATACACTTGTTGTGTCGTACTTTCCCAAATACTTAGTACAATGCTCGGCACACAGTAAGTGCTCAGTAAATATGATTGAAGGAATTTACATCACTAAAATAGTGTACTGCCCAGGCATCTAGCTCTTTGGATCCCTGGTTCAGATTAACCTATAGGTAACCTTGATCAGGTGGGTCTCAGTTCATAGCTCTGTTCTGGCTCCACATCACTGTGCACAGGGATTACGTCTGTTTATCTTTATACGGTACCCTCCCAAGTGCTTTCCACACAGTAAGTGCTCAAAAATATGACTGGATGAACGAATGAATGCATAATATTATGCCAGTCTTCTTATGGGTATATTTCCAGAGCATAGATATGAGTACCTAGATGTTCCTTATGCTGTGAGCTCCTTGTGGGATTGAAACTGTGTCTGACCTGATTACTTCCTTGGCACTTAAATGCCACAATTATTATTATTGTCCTCAATCCTGGTCTCAAGGACATTTAATAATGTTTATATCTGGAAAACTTTTCTGGAAATTGGATACATGGTTAAGAAAACAAATGAAACACTCTCAGGTTCCTTAACTATCTTTACCCAAATCTGCATAGAATATAATGAATGCAACAGAAACTGTGACATGAACTTTCTTTACTTTGTTAATTTCAGAAAAATGATCTGGGCAGCAAAGTGAAGTATGGACTAGAAAAATGAGCGTGCATATCTTTATAGTCTAGTATTTCTTCCTTTCTGTAATTTATTTTAGTGTCTGCCTCTCCTGCTAAACTGTAAACTCCTTGAGGGGAAAAGTCCTGCCTACTAATTCCATTGTTCTCTCCCAAGTGCTTAGTACAGTTCTCGGCATACTGTGAGCACTCAAATACCAATAAATTAATTGTATTTACTGAGCGCTTACTGTATTAAGTGCTTGGGAGAGTATAATGGAACAGAGTTGGTAGACAAGTACCCTGCCCATAGTGAGGTTACCAATGATTAACTGTTTGATGGGGAAAGTAATACTTGTCTCTCAACTACTAGGGATATTTTGAGGATAAAATAGTAGGTGTTCAATTGGGTGGGACATCATTAGCCAACAATTAGCCAAACCACCACAAAAGAGCTTTACTTTCACTCTCTAGGAGGAGACCAGATTCACTGAGGTCACATGCTTTGTAGGGCTAACGAATGTAGTTGATAAAGTGGTATTGATATGAAGATGATGTTAATGAAGCAACCTGTACATGACATGTAAAATTTCATTATATTCGACCAAAAATGTTGGTGCTCTCCAAGCAGCTTCACCTAACCAGATGAAAATAATAAATTGAAAATATGGGCATTTTTCTAAGTATAGGAATAATATTGAAAATATTTTAGAATATGAATAAGTAGTTTATTACTAATTTGCTGTAGTCCTAAATGGGAAACAATCTGTTGCATGTAAGCATTTCTATTTTTCATAAGGCATACATTTTTGCAAATGCTTGAAATGTGAATAAAACAGTTATTTATACCCAGTTGGCAACTAGGGATATATTTAAGGCACAATGGCCTTAAGAGTGAGTCCCTAAAGGCCATTTGTAAGCAACAATGAGTATAAAAGACTAGAAAGCTCAATTTCTCCTCAATTATATACTATAATTCTCCATTATTTAGTGTGTTTAATTATGGCTTTTAAAAATTTCTGGGGAAACAGAACCTTTGTTCTTGAAAAACATCTTTCATCTAAATAAATTCACAGATATTCACCAGACTAAATTGGAGATTTAGTCTTTTGTCTTTTACAAAATACAATTATTAATTTGAATGGTCATCTTGGTGAACACTACTTTGGAAATTGTATTTTTGGAATTAATTCAAATCCAATACCAAATTACCAATCACACTTGCTTGTTACTCATTAAATACCCCAATTATGACCCTTAATAAAACATTCCCCATAAAAACCCCATAATCCCACTGTTAAGCATATATAGAAAATTGTTTCCACGGGGGCTAAATAATTACAGCCACCAGGAACAAAGCACTTCTTGCAATTTATAAAAAACATAAAGATCAGCTTGGAATCTAGAGTTGATAAGGTAATTAAATATTGTGCACCTTGGGATAAAACTGGATGCCCCCAAAAAAAGGTTAAGAATTATCTCAGTGATCTGAAAACATCTTCATCATCATCTAGAATTAGGTCTAAAACTTCCATATTTTATTTTTTAAAGCACTGGAGAATTGTTAACTGTCCAAGTTGGTATTATAATTCATGATTTTAATTGGATGATTTTGTTAAAATGCAGCTTTGCAATTTAAGTGAAGATAAGAACGATGACTTTTACATCAGAGATAGTTGTAAAATCTCCCCGAAAATTGAAGTCAGGAGCACAGAAGTGTTTCAGTCAAATGTGAAGGTCACACACTAAGAGACCTGCCAAAATATGACTAAAAACCCTAAGAAATTCCATTTGTATTATCCTCTGGTAGGATAAAATGAGGACAAGAAAATTTGATAAATGGGAAGTTATTGAAGGACAGGCCCGGGAGGAATCTGTTATTTTCCAAACCTCAAAGGTCTACAGGCTACATGTGCTACAATAATGAAGCTACTCATCTGTTAAACTGCATTACCAAGAAAGCAAATGAAAAGAGCAGGACAAAATCACTTCTTAGAACAGTCATTTCATCTAAGGAGAGTAATGTAGAGTTTAAAATCTCTACTCTATACTAAATTCCCCGAAGAACTCTTCTAGTTAAATTTCACCTACAGATGCACAGAAAGTTAAAACAGTTCTGAAAGTTTAATATAATCTTTAGAACAAGAAGATGAAAAAAGATGCTTCAGTGTCTAATTGCAGACTTCTGATGCACTGAAATGTAACAACTTTGCATTAGATTTGGAAATGAATAAATGTGCAAATTAATTTAAGCATGAATGAACCTTTTCATACAATGTAGTTATTTAAATGACATCAATACAAATATAACTCCATTAGAATCTATGTTAATCTTTCAGAGCAGAGTACTCATTTTTATTTTAAATGACTAATTATCTTGCATCCTAATACAAACCACAATTTTCACTTTCCCTTTTCTGGGTCCAAATCTCTTTGTAGCTTTGCAATTTAGCCAATACTTTCTTTGTTCGATCCTTAGTTTGAGATGTGTTCTAAATGTTCAGATTTAGATGACTTTCAATAATTCTCACTTTAAAAGCAGTTCCCCAATATGTGAGGCAAAATTCCTTTTCTTATGAATGGTGTATTCATTAATTAGTTCTATTTGCTGTTTCCCACATCTCTACCCTAATCTCACATTTTAATTTGGAGTGGTTTGAATATTATCAAATCAAAGTATTTATTGAGTACTTGCAGTGTGCTCTTGGGAGAGTGCAGCACCAAAGTGCTAGTGGATACATTCCCTGACCAAACCACCTTAGAGTCTAGAGAGGGAGACAGACATCAACATAAATAAATAAATTATGGGTAGGTACACACCGTGCTTTGGGATTGAGGGCAGGAGAAATATCAGGGCTTTAAAGAGTACAGATTCAAGTGCATAGATGATTCAGAAGAGAGAGGGAGTAGGAGAAAAGAGGGTTAAATTGGGGAAGTCCTCCTGGAGGAGATGGGGTTTTAATAAGGCTTTGAAGGTGGGAAGAGTGGTGATCTGTCAGTCAATTGTATATACTGAGTGCTTACTGTGTGCAGAGCACTGAACTAAGTGCTTGGGAGAGTATAATATAACAATATAACAGACACATTCCCTGACCACAAAGAGCTTACAGTCTAGAGTGGGAGGCAGACATTAATATAAATAAATGAATTAGAGATATGTACATAAGCGCTGTTGTATATGAATGGGAGGGAGTTCCAGGCCAGAGGGAGGACATGGACAGTATGTTGGCAGTGAAACAAGATTTAGGTACAGTGAGTAAATTGGTGTAAGAGGAGCGAAGTATGTGGACTGAGTTGTTGGAGGAAATCAGCAAGGTAAGCCTGGAGGACTGAGTTCTTTAAAGCTCAAGAGACTGAATAGGAGAATCTATTCAATGAGGAGGTGGACGGGCAACCACTGGAGGTTCTTGAGGAGTGGGGAGATAAGGACTGATTTCTTTTTTTTAGAAAAATGATCTGGCAGCAGAGTGAAGTATGGACTGGAGTGGGGAGAGACAGGAGGTTGGGAGGTCAATGAGGAGGGTGATGCAGTAGTCTGGGGGGAAATGTTAAGTGCTTGGGGCAGCATCATAAGCAGTTTGGATGAAGAGGGATATGCGGATTTTAGCAATGTTGTGAACGGACAGAATTTGGGGACAGATTGAATATGTAGGTTGAATGAGAAACAAGGGTAATGCCAAGGTTAAGGGTTTGTGAGATGGGGAAGAGTGATATTGTCTACAGTAATGGCAAAAACATTCCAGCACTTTCATATCTCAATAAATACTACTGAATGAATACCACCTTAACTCACACCTTCTAGACTGCAAGCTCGTTGTGGGCAGGGAATATGTCTACCAACTGTTATATTGTACTCACCCAAGCGCTTAGTACAGTGCTCTGCAAACAGTAGGCACTAAATATGATTAATTGATAGGCTCCTAAGTACTCAAAACCTGTAACACTTACATACATATCTTAAATGCTCTATTATTTCACCCTAACTGTAATGAATTTTGGTTTCTGTCTCCCTGACAGATTGTACACTCTTTGAGCACAGGAATACTCCAAACAATGGTGATTAATAAATATTACTGATTAATTGATAGTGGGCAGTGGAAAGCAGCTCAATTATCATTGCACAGACCAGCCGGGTTCACTGCTGGAGAAACATTTTGTTTAGATAGTTTTATTGTGACAAATGTATTAAGAAACCTCTAAAAATTACTTTGAAGGGTCAAATTTGGTCATGACTACCAACATTATAAGGCTTAATGCGTGACTAAAGATTTACTCATTCCCTATATAAAAGCAGAATGCCAGGAAGCTATATTGACTGGCATTACATAACTGTGCATTTAAGATAAAAATCTTAAATCCACATAAACATGACAATTCCATGCTTACATGAAAAACAAAAGCAAAAATGCTTGGACCATTAAATCCTTAGAGTAGCATTAGGTCAATAGTTATTTGCATTAATTAGAACTTGAATAAATTCAAAGGGCAAAATGAAATGTTCACTCAGCAAAATCACCAAAACCAGTTGGCATTATCAGTTTTATTGAATTGACTATTAGTGCCTTCTTTCAGTGTTTCTTATTGTGAATGATTACCCAAATGATTTGGAGAGACAAGATGTTGCATTCACAAAATCATGGAATTGCAGAACTCTAAAACTAGAAAACATCTTGAGAAGCCAATTGGCCTAAGTTACAGAATTTGTTGATTTTTTTTTTTAAAAGATATCTTCAGGAACAGTATCTCCACATCATCCTACTGCTCTATGTTCATTCACCCTGAACATCAAGCCCTTCCTCATACCCAGTCAAATTTTCTCCACTGAAATCTATATCCTTTGAGTATGTACAGAACAATTGGTGGACAGCCTCCACACAAAAATCCTTTGTACACTTCAAGGCAGATATTAAGTCATTCCCTGTATTTGTCTTCCCCTCTGTAAGCCCGTCAAAGGGCAGAGACTGTCTCTATCTGTTACCGATTTGTACATTCCAAGTGCTTAATACAGTGCTCTACATATAGTAAGTGCTCAATAAATACTATTGAATGAATAAATGAATGAATAAACCTCCCAAATTACTTCACCTTTTCTCAGAACTTTTTTGAATTACCTGGATCAACTTTGGTTACTCCACATCCATTTTAAAAAGCAGTAACTATTATTATTACCACTAATAATATGTATTAAGCACTTACTATATGCCAAACACTGCACTAAGCGCTGAGGTAAACACAAGATAATCAGATCAGACACAATTTCTGTACCCTATGGTGCTCACAGTCTAAGAGGAAGGGAGAACAGGTATGTAATCCCCATTTTACAAATGAGGAAATTAGGCACAGAGAAGTTCAATGACTTGCCAAGGGTCACACAGCAGGCAAATGATGGAACTAGAATTAGAACCCAGAGCCTCTGACTCCCAAGCCTGTGCTCTTTCCACTAGGCTATGCTGCTTCTCAAAACTGGACTCAGTACTTAAATCTTATTTCTATTAACCATCAAATAAATGGCATTTATTGAATGTTGTGTGCAGAGCACTGTATAAGCACTTGGGAGAGTAATAACAATAATAATAAAAATGATGGTATTTGTTAAGCGCTTAATATGTGCCAAACACTGTTTAGGTGCTGGGATAGATACAAGGCTATCAGGTTGTCTCATGAGGGGGTCACAGTCTTAATCTCCATTTTACAGATGCGGTAACTGAGGCACAGAGAAGTTAAGCGACTTGCCCAAAGGCACACAGCTGACAAGTCATGGAGGTGGGATTAGAACCCATGACCTCTGACTTCCAAGCCCGTGCTCTTTCCACTAAGCCACGGTGCTTCTATAATACAACAGAGTTGGCTGACACATTCACTGCACACACGTGGGCTTTATAATAATAGTGCTATATTGCCGACCCACAGTACTTTGTGACCAAATAAACCTTTAGTCTTTTTTGTCCTCATTTATGCCTGACAATTGTTTCCGTACTAGGTATTGATGTTGACACAAGAGATGCTTACCAGGACTGCTGGATGATGATTTCTCATTGAAGAGAAAAGCAGTCTTTGATGTTAGGACATCTAAGAGAAATGTAACCACGTTATGTGAGTAGAACTGATTTCCTGGCTTTTTTGGTGGGTGTACACATCCAAAATTGTGATCATAGAAAGGCAGAAGCATAACGTATAGTTTAACAATAAGGAAAAGCTATTTGCTAGCAATCCAAAGTAAAGGCATATTTTCTTGCCAACTTTTGTAATGTAAAACCTATTGGGTTCTGAGACTTAAGCATGTTTGTTTTTAAGTTCCTTTCTAAATCCATGTTAAGGCTTGTATTCCTTGCACAATTCAAAAGGAATTGCCCAGTGAGATTTCTGTTGTTCTGTATGCAACAGAACAATCTCTATATGCTCGTCCATATTTTGTTAATTTCTGTTGGACATTCAGGAAAATCTGGGATTTCAGCCTTTTCCAATAAACAAAATGACACACCAGTGAAGCGTAAAGATTATTTGAACAGAGCAAGAGAATCATATCCTTCCCTGGATAGTTTATATTTGGTGGTAAAAGATGGGCATAGAATATTTTAGAGGGTTTTTTTGGCATTTGTTAAGCTCTTACCATGGGCCAGGCACTGTACTAAGCACTGGGGTAGATACAAGATAATCAGGTTGGACACAGCCCGTGTCCCACACAGAGCTCACAGTCTTAATCCCCATTTTACAGATGAGGTAGCTGAGGCCCAGAGAAGTTAAGTGACTTAGTGACGTGCCCAAGGTCATGCAAGAGACATGTGGTGGAGCCAGAATTAGAACCCAGGTCATCTGATTCTTAGCCCGTACTCTTTTGTTCTTTCCACTAGGTCACACTGCTTCCCATGTAAAAATACAATGGCCGGAATTGCCCAGATATCTAGCTAATGGGAATAAAAAATAGAAGAACTTGCCCTGTACTTCTGAATAGAACACTACATCTGGAAGCTTCAGAAATGGCCATCAAGTGTATAACTTTTATATACCTTGTCATAGCGCAAGGAAAGAACCATTGCATGAATTCCTTGAACATATTGCTCCGTACTTATCCCTTGAGTTAGTCTAGCAAACACCTCCATAAATAAGGATACTGAACAAGTGTAAATGCCACTGCACAAGTTATTGCTGCCTTTGGGCGGTAGGAACTCACACACACCCTCTTTTTCTCAAATTGCTCTTAACTTCTGGCCATAAATTAGGATTTCTGAATTGTATAAGCACCCAATAACTTTGCAGGGACCTCCCTTTCCTTTTGATTTAACAAGGTGTGAAAATTATATATGAAAATTACACATACCCAGTGAATACAGAATTGCAGTAGTCCCAAATTCCAAACTGCCTCTGGAAAAATGGATTTACTCTTGCATTACAAGATGTTTGATTATTTTCCCCGCCTTTTTTCCACCTTCAAAAATTGCCCAAATAATAGCTAAGCCACTATTTCACATGCCTGGACGTATATAATGATATACAGGTTGCTGTCACAAAGTCATTACTCAAGCTGATGATTGGCTGGCTTGGAGCCCATTTTAGCTGCTGAGAAAGTGGCCCCGGGGCCTGCCAGCACCTGGATCCTCCTGATCACTTCAGCTGCTGTAAACGGTTCTTCCTCCAAAAGGCAGGAAATGTAGACAATGCTCCAACCATGAGGGGCTACAGGATCAAGGGAAAAGGAAAGAGAGAGAAAGGGAGAGAAGGAGAGGAAAAAGAGGGGGAAGGAAGACAGATGGAAACAGAGAGTGCATGCTTAAGAGAAGCTGAAAAAGGAATGAATCGAGGGAAAGAATAAGAAGAACAGAAAAGGCCCAAGGGAGAGTTGTTACTTGCAGGAAAGGGCAAGGCCTTTTAAGGGTGTGGGGATGTGTCTTAAGGTAATGAAAAGAACAGAGGGTCAAATGATGGCAGGAACAGAGAGGAATATTGACTAACAAAGGAAAAGATGAATGAGAAAGGAAACTGAAGGAGCCAAGAGAGATCAAGAGGGGCAAAAACAGTGGGAATACAGGTGTGGGGAGGGGGAAGCCCAAACAAGTAGAGACAGGCAAACGGAGAGTGTCAGAGACAATGGAAAGACTGATTAAGGGGTAAAGGGATGTGGGGGAGAAAACAATGGAGGTTGGGGAGAAAAGAATAGATGGGAGGGCTTGTAGGGAGAGGCATGAAGATGTCTAATGTCTATCGGGCCAGGCCTCATTATTTTTTGCTAGTACGTGACGGTGTTTGGGGGGGGTAATTATATACAAATAGTAAATTCATAAAATTCCAAGAATACATGATATGACAAGAGGTTACATATCCTGTGATTATCATATGGCCACATACAAAGTCTTTGCTTCTTCTCCTATAACCAGGGTTTCATTCATTATGAAAAGCAGCATGGCATAATAGTAATAATAATGTTGGTATTTGTTAAGCGATTACTATATGCAGAGCACTGTTCTAACCACTGGGGTAGACACAGGGTAATCAGGTTGTCCCACGTGAGGCTCACAGTTAATCCCCATTTTACAGATGAGGTAACTGAGGCCCAGAGAAGTTAAGTGACTTGCCCCCAGTCACACAGCTGACAAGTGGCAGAGCCGGGATTCAAACCCATGACCTCTGATTCCACGCTGCCTAGTTCCAATTCAGGCTCTGCCACTTATCTGCTATGTGGCCTTGGACAAGTCACTTCACTTTTATGTGCCTGAGTTACCTCATCTGTATAATGGGGATTGACACTGTGAGCCCCAGATGGGATAGGGTCTGTGTCCAATCTGAATTGCTTGTATCCACCCCAGTACTGAGTACAGTCATGGCTCAGTGGAAAGAGCACGGGCTTGGGAGTCAGAGGTCATGGGTTCTAATACCGGCTTTGCCACTTGTCAGGCTGACTTTGGGCAAGTCATTTAACTTCTCTATGTCTCAGTTACCTCATCTGGAAAATGGGGATTAAACTGTGAGCCCCAAGTAGGGCAACCTGATCACCTTGCGCTTAGAAGAGTGTTTCGCACATAGTAAGTGCTTAACAAAATACCATCATTATTACAGTGCCTGGCACATAGTAAGTGCTTAACGAATACCACAATTATTATTATTATTACCATTCATAATCATTAAATTAAGGTTTCATATGGATTTAGTTACAGGGAAGACTTTAAAAGTGATAAAGTTCATGATTATTTTTATTTGTCCTTCAAGCACAGAAGAGCTGCTTCCACATAAGGCAACATCAAGACAATATGTGTATGCTTTGAAAAAATGATGACTACAGCAAATAATCACTTCAGCAGATTTCAAAGTGTTCACTTTTTGATCTAAAAAAACCCCAGAAAAAATACAGAATAGGGTTACAAGAAGTCATCTCAAAATTCCTTTTGTCTCAGAGCTTTTAGCATGATAGATTTTTGAATATTCCATAAAATGTGTAAAGTAATTATATGCCATTATCTGCCTTTAGGCCAAAACTCCCGTA
Source organism: Ornithorhynchus anatinus (assembly GCF_004115215.2). Taxonomy (NCBI): domain Eukaryota; kingdom Metazoa; phylum Chordata; class Mammalia; order Monotremata; family Ornithorhynchidae; genus Ornithorhynchus; species Ornithorhynchus anatinus. The sequence continues at coordinate 58,918,280 of NC_041735.1, read as the reverse complement.
CATTTTTTTCTTAGTTTGTTACATTCTATGCCAGGCACTCAAACTTTTTGGAAGAGTAAAGGCATGCTCAGCAAGCTGGAGCTAGATCTTAGTTAAACAGAAAACCTATTTCAGGGTGACTCCTTTGTGAGGGAGCTTCCAGTAATTTTCAATCATTTTCATTGCCATAGCAATTTACTGCAAACCCAGGTGTGTATTATGTCACACTGTAAGCATGTCATCTACACAACACCTTCACTGACAAGCCAAATCCTCTTTTAAGAAGGTAAACAAGAACCAAAAGGATGAGAATAAGAAAGCTTCATCTCACTGAGGGCTTAACTAACATAAAAACCTCTCTTCAAATATCTATCAATTTAGACGTCCACTAAAATACATAATAAATGTATGAATTCAAATGTAAAATACGAATCATATCATTCATCCACCATAAAGATAGGTGCATATACATAGTTAGTCAGGGGAGAAAAACCCTAAAATAAGGTTTATGTGTTTTGTTTTTTTAAAAAATTTGTATTTCTCTGCAGTCAATTTATTGACTGTAGTTTATTAACTAAGAGAATTTTGAAACCAACCTTCTAATACTGTATGTATTTCAAGAGAGAATAAGGAAAGTAGTGTGGCCTAGTGGCAAGAGTACGGGTCTGGGAGTTGGAGAACCTGGGTTCTAAACCTGACTCTGTCACTTGCCTGCTGCTGGGAGGGTCACTTAACTACTTTGTGCCTTGGTTTCCTTATGGAGTTAAAATATCCAATATCCCTCCCTTTTAGACTATGGGTCCTTCGTGGGGGAAGGATGGTGTCAGTTCTGATTACCTTGTTACAACTTTTCTGGGCCTCCGTTTCCTCATCTGTAAAATGGAGATTAAGACTGTAAGCCCCATGTGGGACAGGGACTGCATCCAACTTGATAATCTTTTATCTAACCCAGTGTTTAGAACAGTGTTCGTAGAAGAGTGCTTGGTAAAAAGTAAGTGCTTAACAAATACCATTATTAATTTATTAAAATGGGGATTCAAAACCTGTTCTCTCTCCCCTTTAGACTGTGAGCCCCAGAGGACACAGAACTGTGTCTTACCTGACTACCCCAGCACTTAGTACGGTGCTTGACACATATTAAGCACCTAACATGTGCCACAATTATTATTAAGACACAGTCTTTCAATGGGACATCCCCATCCATGGCTTAGAACTGCATTTTTATTGCATAAAAGTGTGGAGACTGTAGCGCAAAGTAGGCCTCTTTTTCCACCTACTTCAGAAAGCCAAAGCAACAGAGGGCTGACAGGGTCTCTCTGTCATCTAGTCCAGCTTCTTGCTCTAGGAAGGACTGCACATCAAGCATTCAGAACAGATGGGCATCTACAGTACTTATAAAAGATCTCCAGGGAAGAGAGGTTTCACAGACTCCCTCCATATACAATAAATCCCATTACTGCTAATGGAATCTCATCCCCTTAGCAGGGTACACCGAGTGGCTAAAGAAAAATTTAGCCAAGACACAAGTGGAGGTAGCCAGCTGAGAGGTTTTCATTCTACAACACTCCTACTATGAACAACAGAAGATGATTAAATTTAGGTAATTTAGAAATGGAAGAGTTGATAGGTATTGCTAGCTTTCTCTATCTCTATTTCTTACATAGGGCTATAGCTTACGTGGCACAACTCTTCGGTGAAGGTCTAAATCTTTTCCTGCAGTTAATCAGTTTTTGTTTAGAAACATTCAAGAGAAACCAATGAGGACCAAATATGTCAATACCTTGTTGTTGCCCACACTTTTCCACTGTAACCTTGTTGTGAGCAAAAGTCATACCTACCAACTCTGTTACAGTGTACTCTCCCAGGTGCTTAAGACAGTGCTCTGCACACAGTAAGCACTCAATAAATACAATTGATTGACTGAAGGATCATAGTTCAGGTTCGCTCTCTAAAAGACCAATTAAGCCATCAAGTGATAACAACTTGAACCCATTATATCATTTTTTAAAAATTTGTGGTCTTTGTTAAACACTTACTCTGTGCCAAGCACTGTACTAAGCCCTGGGGAAGATACAAGATAATTGGGTCAGCCAGTCCCTGTCTCTCTCAGGGCTCACAGTCTAAGTAGTAAGGAGAGCAGGTATTGAACCCCCACGGTACAGGTGAGGAAACTGAGGCACATAGAAGTAAAGGGATTTGCCCAACATCATAAAGCAGGCAGGTGCCAGAGCTAAGATTAAAACCCAGGACCTCGGACTCCCAGGCCCGTGTTCTTTCCAGTAGGCCATGCCTCTTCTCAGAATGAGAAAGTCTGCTTTGTCCATACTCAGTGAACCAGAAAATTGGGCTGACTAATCGATGCCAGGCAGGCCTGGCTCTGAATGATGGGCAAAATTAAAACAAGATTCATGACTTTTTGAGTAGTAGTAGTAATAGTATTTAAGTGTCAACTGTGTGCAAAGCACTGTACTAAGCACTGGGAGAGGATACACAGGTGTGAATTAGACATGGCCCTTGTCCCTCAGGGGGCAGTGGCTTTTCACAGCATGGCACAGTAGGGAAGAGCAGACCCTGGGGCCTAATCCCAGCTCCTTGCCTGCAGTGTGACCTTGGACAAGTCACTTTACTTGGTAACCTAGTTTTCTCATGTGTCAAATGGAGTTTAAAATACTCTACCTCCCTCCCTGTCAGACTGCGAACCCCATGTGGGGCAGGGACCGTGTCAGGTCTAATGATCTAGTATCAAACCCAGTGCTTAGTACAGTGTCTGTCACTTTAATAAACACCATCATCCTCTCCTGCAAACCAGCTGCTTAGGAGTCCTACCATTCCCCTTTGCTCTTAGCCTGCATGAACCTTGGAAAGCTGAGCCCCTGCCATGAAAAATCCTACACTTGTAAATCATTGTGAAGCAGCATGGCCTAGTGAAGAGAGAGCTGGCCTAGGATTCAAAAGGTCATGGATTCTGATCCTGGGTCCACCACTTGTCAGCCGTATGACTTTAGGCAAATCACTTCACTTCTCTGGGCTTCAGTTACCTCATCTGTAAAATGGGGATTAAGAGCATGAGCCCAAGGTGGGACAGAGATTGCATACAACGTGATTTGCTTATATCCCCCACCCCCAGCATTTAGCACAGTGCCTGGCACATAGCCCTTAACAAATAATACTAATGTTGGTATTTCTTAAGCACTTACTATGTGCAGAGCACTGTTCTAAGCGCTGGGGTAGACACAGGGGAATCAGGTTGTTCCACGTAGGGCTCACAGTCTTCATCCCCATTTTACAGATGAGGGAACTGAGGCACAGAGAAGTTAAGTGACTTGCCCACAGTCACACAGCTGACAAGTGGCAGAGCTGGGATTCGAACTCATGACCCGACTCCAAAGCCCGTGCTCTTTCCACTGAGCCACACTGCTTCTCTACCACAGTTTTATCAATACTACCAACTCTATTATAACATACTCTCCCACGGACCTATTATAGTGCTCTGCACACAGCAAGCACTCAGTAAACACAGCAAGCACTCAGTAAACAGGACTGACTGAATGAGTGACTGGCAGATTGGTGGGCCCAAGCAATAATTCATCTTTAATTTTAAGATATTTCTACAACCAGCTACATGCCTGATACCTCTTAGGACCACAAGAGAAATATCAAATCTAAAAATGATGGACCCCTATGAGGATGTCACATCATAAATCTTGTTCTTTTTATTTGGGGACAGGGACATGGTGAGAAAGATGAATTAAAGGAGTGGAGGCTTTAAAACTAGAAATGCCAGCATTTCCTCTTGGCAATACTTCCAGGCATCTTAACATAATCTACTTTTGCTTTGAAAATGTAAGTGAAAAAATGCACTCAGGTATATAATTGTTATATTAATTTATGTTAATCTTTATGTTTAGACAGACTCTCAGAGAAGGGATTCAGAGATCACACATTATGCTAATTAGTTTTCCAGCAAAGAGGTTATAATATTTTGAAAATCACTTGAAAGTCAGCATTCGAGGGAGAAAAAACAGTGTAGGTGCCAAGACTGATCAAACAATTTTTCACCCACCCATGTTTACCTATTATTATTATTAAATATCCAAATAATAATAGTGTAGACACCCTCAGGATTTCTGGAAGCAGAGAAGCACATACTATCCTTAAATACAGGACAAAATGCAGCAAGTATACTAAAAGAATGATTTCAATTGGAGCAGCAAGAAAAGCCCCCTAGGGCAGAAAGCAGGGATAATGGAAAGGGGAGGAGGAGGGTTGTAATGAAAAAAAGACTAAGGAATTGCAAAGGGCAATGAGAAACCAGATTGCTTACATTTTAAAGGCATACAACACTCTCACCTCCAAAGGAAATGACTTCCAACAGGCCTGCCCTGTCAATTAAGCCAATTTTATGACATTAAATAGTGTAGAAGTTCAAATTGCGGTGAAGCAATAATTTGATTGAAACATGCTGTGAAAGATGAACAAATTCAAGGATTATTAATCAGCAAATTGCCATCAACCAACACTGCCTCTCTCCATCTTGATAAGCCTTTCCATGGCACCCATGCTCTGGCTGAGAAAATCACTTTCAAAAAGCAAATAAAGATCCTGTTTGTATTTGCGACACAGAATACGAAGTTTGAGAAAGATGTCACCCACATTTAAATATTCAGACAGGGACATCTTATGAGGTTGGTATAAACCCATCAGCTGCCTGAGATGGTGACACAGCTACCACTGAGGAAGCTATGTTTTGACCGTTCACACTCTCAGAGGTAGTTTCACAATTTCAGGAGCTGGGGTTATGGGGAAACTCTTCTTTGGCTTGGGTTATGAGAATGCCAGATGCATTACTGACATTAAGGATGGGCCATTTTCTTGTCTTTCAGAAGAAAATTGAAAACCACTGCTGCTGCTGTCTGGCTTAATATTTACATTTCTCAGGAAATATTCCCAAGTCTCCGGAAAACACATGGGCTTTCAATTTTCTGCCCAAGTCCAGGAAAGAGCACTGAATGCCCTTCAAGAATACAATTCTTAAAATTTCACAACAGCACATCCTAACAATGAGGCCCAGATAAATGCAATCAAAACACCTTTATTACATTTTTCAATTTTCTTCAGCACACCGGGGGAAAACTAAACTTTCTGAGACAGGGGAGTTGGCAAACCAATTCCACTCATTAGCACTGCAACACTTTTTAAATGTAATTTTGGACTTCATATAATCGTAGTGCTGGAAAGACCCTCAAGGGATTTTGAATCCATTCAGAAGTAGAGTGGTCTCCTCTTTTCTTAAACTCTTAAATTGGACAAAAATCCACAACCTCCTTAGATAATTCTCTTCAGTGTGCTACAACCTTCACAATTGGTCAGTTCTCTTTGGTACGTAACCTAAATCCCTCATGCTGCAATTTAAGACCAGTTGCTCTTGTTTTGTTGGGAGAAGAAATGAGAAACTGCCTTAGCAACAATAATGGGGAGCTTAGGAATGACGATCAGATAGGGAGTAGAATCCTGAATAAGCCAGAGTGAAATATCCAAATAAATAATTGCTCACACAACTGAATAGAAGCAGCATGGCCTAATGGATAGAGCACGGGCCTGGGAGTCAGAAAGACCTGGTTCTAATCCCAGTTCCGCACTTGTCGGCTGTGTGACTTTGGGTGAGTCACTTCACTTCTCTAGGCCTCAGTACCCTCATCCGTAAAATAATAATAATGACATTTGTTAAGTGCTTACTATGTGCGAAGCACTGTTCTAAGCACTGGGAGGATACAAGGTTATCAGGTTGTCCCATGTGGTCTCACAGTCTTAATGCCCATTTTACAGTTGAGGTAACCGAGGCCAAGAGAAGTTAAGTGACTTGCCCACAGTCACACAGCTGACAAGCGACGGAGCTAGGATTTGAACCCATGACTTCTGACTCCCCAGCCCGTGCTGTTTTCACTGAGTAATGCTGCTCTGTAACTGTGAAACCCATGTGGGACAGGGAGTCCGTACAACCTGATTAGCTTGTATCTACCCCAGCACTTGGTACAGTGCTTGGCGCATAATAGCTTAAAAAATCATAAAAAATAACAGCTATACATAAATGCTGACAATGATTTACAAATACATAAATGCAAGTGGTGGCTGTTAGGCTGATACAACTTGGGGTGTTGGGAATTAATCAGGGAAGCCTTGCTGGAGGACATAAAACTTTAGGAGGGCTTTTGAAGAAGAGGAGGGCAGAGGGGCAGATTTGTGATCAGGAGGCGATTTGCTGGCTGGGAAAACAGCCTGAGAAAGAGTCACAGGTGGGTGAGTTGAGAATGGCTGACCACTAGAATATGAGTTGGGGAGGAGTGAAGACTGCAGGCTAGGGAGTAATTGATGAAGGCTCAATATATATAATGCAGAAAGCTGGGGGAGACCCTTGAAGCCAATGGTTATGAGTTTAAGCTTGATGCAGAGGGAGATGAGCAGTCATTGAAAGTTTTTTGAACAGTGGGGAGATGGGTGCCAAGTGATGTTTCAGGAAGATGATCAGAGTAGCCGGGGACCATATATCTCCAAAATCAAAATGGGGAATTTTTGAGGGGGATATGGTAAAAATGAAACCAAAGGGACTGTTTTCAGCTTTTAAAAACAAAGTTTTATCTCCAACACTTGATGTAGATAATTGCACATAAATTTCTTCTGGGAATCTAAAAGGTGAGAGTGAAGGCATGTCACTCTCCCTACACTCCCTTCTCTTCCCATGCCAGAAAATTATTTGGGAATTTATTTGGGAAATCACAAAGTCAGATCCCAGTGACTACGCACAGCCTAAAATGGGTCAGGAGAGAGAGTAAGGAGTTGGGGGCAGAGGGGGTTAATGGCACACTCTCAAAGTGCTCACGTGAGTGTACACCTCTAGACTGTAAGCTCATTGTGGTCAGGGAATATGTCTGTTTATTGTTATACTGTACTTTCATCGCCTTGATTCTATTTAGTTGCCATTGTTTTTACGAGATGTTCTTCCCCTCGACTCTATTTATTGCCATTGTTCTTGTCTGTCCATCTCCCCCGATTAGACTGTAAGCCCGTCAAACGGCAGGGACTGTCTCTATCTGTTGCCGACTTGTTCATCCCAAGCGCTTAGTACAGTGCTCTGCACATAGTAAGCGCTCAATAAATACTATTGAATGATCGAATGAATACTTTCCCAAGCACACAGTAAGCGCTCAATAAATACTGTTAAATGAATGAATGAAAGGTGAGTCCTTTGTAGTCCCAAAAGCCTATGCATTAACTTACTTCACCAGTGCTGTAGTGTTCCTGCCAGACTGAATTGCCTTAAATTAGGTCACACAGGGTGGAGAAGTAGTAACTGTAGTAACAAAATGGTATTTATTAAACACTTAGTGCAGAGCACTGAGTTAAGTGTTGGGAAAAAACTCACAGATGAAAATTAGACACATCTCTGATCCCATCAGAGTTCACGTTCTAAGACTTAGGAAGGGGAGAGGGCCAGGTGATAGACACTTAAGAAGGTTGGAGTGAATAAATCAATAGAAGAGACAAGGATATATGCCACAAATGACATTGGGCTTTGTGGCTAAAAGAGCCAAGTTCTGGGCTCCTTGTGGCTCAGAGACCAACAGTAACAACAATGGTCACAATCACAGTGGCAGTCAAAGCCTTCCCCATCTTCTGAAAGCCAGAAAGTTCTAAAGGTCTTCAAAGGATACTAAGAACCAGTCAGATCTCTTTTCTTTTTGAGAACCAAGGTTAAACAAGGCTTGATTGGACCAAGTGTTCATCAGTGCAGACAGTTCAACATCAGCTGCAATTACTGAGCACCTGTGCTGAGCCTGCATTAAGTACCTAAGACTCATGGAAAGGTAGTAAGATGAAATCCTTCCAGACAGCAGTTTAAGAAAAAAGGGAAAGACAGACACGCAAGTGCTCATGGAGAGTGGCAGAGAGAGACATCAAGGGTTGGACACCCAAGAGTGGAAAAAGTGAGTGGTGGCATGAATTCTTTCTCCATGCAGAAGCAGTGGATTATGGAACACCAATAGAGTAGTAGCTGAGGCCTATTCGATTCTTTCTCAGCTAATAGCTAGCATTCTAACTGACCTTTATCTACATATTTTACAGACTTGGTTGCATGGAGAGACAGAGAAGGAGGCAAAAGAAAAACAAACAGCGCCAAGCACTACAAACTTTAAGTACCACAACATACTTTTTTTGATGCCCAGTGAGGCCTGGGACTTTAGATCTCACAATGACCTTTTCAGTCATACATCCACTCACAGGTGACCACCATCTGTGGTGAATCCTTCAAATATGAAGGTCAATTATATATATACACTTAGGAAGGGATCTAGATTCATTTTATTAAATACCTCCCCATTAGGCATCTTCTCCAGCCCAGTGGCGTTGCCTTAATGAAGCTTCCGAATTTCCAATATTAATCAGTATATGTTAATGACCTTATGCTTCAGCTCAGTCTCACTTCATTTCACCCTGCTTCATTAGGAACAATGGTATTAATTAACCCACAATCTACTGGTGCTGTAAAATCATCAATTCCCCTGTTACTGTACATAATGCTGCATGTTCAAAGGTGGTGTGAACAGATTAGCCCAGAAGATAAACATGATGAACAAAAGAAAAGGTAGTTGCTTTGTTTTCCCTCTTAAAGTGGTAACTTGCCTTAGGGAGGTTCTTCTCCCAGTTGGGAACCGAAGATGCATATTTTGATGCCACTGGAATTAGACACAATTATGCACTTAATGTGGTTACCTGAGAGCCTGAATTAGTGTTTGCAGTATAGGCAGAGCTGTACATTTTAATTCAATTCGACTTTTCACTTACACTACACTAAGTAGAATCATCTCCAGGATAAAAATAGGGAAGCCTGTGTTCTATTTCCAGTTCCTTCACCTACTTAATGCTTAACCTAGGGCAATTAATTAAACCTGTTCTATGGGCTGAGCCAAAGTTCACGGACAGCTACTGAAGACACTCGGTTTTATTTGGAGAATCGTTGCTTATCTACTTAATGCGCCTCAACCAAGCTTATAATTTAAGATTGCTAAAGCCACCCAGGGTCAAATTTCATAGATTTCACTTTCAATATATGTTGGGAATGTTGATACACTCAGTTCTGCCATATATGTGTTTCCATGACACATTTAGCCTAGAACTTTGTTAGGGAATATAGGAATATTCTACAACTGTGACTCCTCCATTAAAGTGCTTACTCCTCATGGGCAAAGAACAAGTCTCCTGCTTGTTCTGTAGTTCCCAATCACTTAGTACAGCGCATTCCAGCCAGCAGATGCTTAACAAATACTAACACCATTATGAGCCAGTAGAAATGCGGTGCATCTTGGCGTCAGAAGAAATGAATTGTGCCAGTGATTATGTGCCTGGTGTTGAAACGTGACTAACACACGACTAACAATCCTAACACAGGATTTTTCAATCATAAATCCCATGTTACAGGAGGGCTAAGTGTACAAGGGAATGAGATGGCTTCATCATTTGTAGTATAGGTGCACCACCAATGTTTTCACCTGTATCTGTCAAATGGAACATGAGGCTAGCAAAGAAATGATGTGAAGAGTGGTGCATTGGTGCTAGAATGCAAGACGGAGGAAGAAGTTTCTGCTGAATTCAAATTAGCTGCCCTCTGTCGAGGTTACGTCTCACAATGCCTCAGTAGATGTAGGCAAAATGGACCATCTCTGAATTACTGATTAGGATCTTGAGACAACACTACTCTCTGCCTCCACTCACACAGTAATCGCTAAGCATAGTCCAAACTTTGGGGAGTTCTGAACTACCAGATTTCTTCTCAAAGCACAAGGCTATTGTCAAGGACAGTAGCCTAAAAAGCCTACATAGTGCATCTGCTGCTTGCTAAGCCATGGTAAGTCTCCAAGTTAACTGGAAGCACACTAGTTCTTATATGAAACTGAAATTTTTCTAAAGGACTTGAAAGATTTGCTACAACTGAATAGGGAGAATTTAGGTTTTTCTACATGGAATTTAACCTCACCATTAAGATGTAGATTAGTGGCAATAAAGATATATTTACTGAGTACTCACTGTGTTTTTTTAATGGTGTTTGTTAAGCATTTACTATGTGCCTGGGCATGGTACTCAGCACTGGGTTAGATACAAGATAATCAGGTTGGGCACAGTGCCTGTCCCACACAGAGCTCACAGTCTTAATCCCTATTTTACATACGAGGCTCAATGAAGTTAAGTGACTCGCCCAAGACCACATAGCAGATTTCTAGATTGTGAGCCCGTTGTTGGATAGGGATTGTCTTTATCTGTTGCTGAATTGTACTTTCCAAGCACTTAGTACAGTGCTCTGCACACAGTAAGTGCTCAATAAATATGATTGGATGAATGAATAGCAGGCAAGTGGCAGAGCTGGGATTAAAACCTAGATCCAGACTCCCAGGCCCGTGCTCTTTCCAGTAGGCCACCCTGATACAGTTTGTTGCCCTGTACTAAGCCCTTGGGAAAGTACAAAAAAAGCATGAAGCACATTCCCTACTCATAAGAAGTTTACCCGCTAATGGGGGAGAAAGGCAAAGATAGTTACAAATGAGGCAACTTAAATACACAAACTGAATTCACAATCAATCATAACTATAAACGTGAGTGCCAAGTGAGGGAAGGAAAATATGTAAGTGCCAAGGGTAACTGATGGGTTTTTATACAGCTTCAGGAGCTGGGAAATTAATTGGGAAAGGTTTGTTGGAGATGGGACTTTGAGAGTTTGTGGGGAAAGTTCATGTCTGTTGGTTTTGGAGTACTGGAATGGAGATAAAAGAGCATGAGCATCAGTGTACCTGAACCTGTGTCTGTACCTAGAATGAGGTACAGATACAAAGTTGGCTTGGAAGGAGCAAAGAGAGCAGCAGGTATAGAAGTCTGATATACGATACGAGGAGAGATGGTGAAGAGATTTGAAGTTGATCATGAGGAATTTCTGCTTGACGCGGAGAGAAATGGCTGCAATTGGGTGGATTTAAGAAGAGAGGAGATGTGAGATTGAGCAACACTTCAAGACAAGGATCCATGTGGCAATATATAGTTTAGACTGAAGTGGGAAGAGATTGAAAACAACAGTGCGACCACAAGGGCTTGGATCAAAATGGTAACAACCTGGTTGGTGAGGAATGGGAGAATGAGGGAAAAGTTGTGTAGTAAGAACCAGCAGGATTTAGCAGTAGTTTCCAAAAGAAAGACAGAAAGAAGTCAAGGATGACATTAAGACAGTTGGCTACTGGAACAGGGAGGATAGTGATGTTATTGACAGAGAGGAGAAGATTGGGAGGAAGAGAGTGATGATGAGGGAAGATGAGTAATTCAGTTTTGGACAAGTTAAGATGGAGATGATGGTGGAACATTCAAGTAGAAACATCATGGAGGCAAGAGGAAAGTGGGATTGTAGGTTAGATGAGAGACTGGGACTGGAGATGTAGATTTGGGAGTCATCCACAGAGATGGTAGCTGAAGTTATGTAAGCAGATTAGCTTCCTAAGAGAGTGGAGACGGAGAAGAGTAGGGGACCCAGAAAGAGCCTTACGGGATACCTATAGTTTGGAGCTATGAGATGGAAGAACAGCCAGCGAAGGAGAGTGAGTAGTCGAGAGAGGTGGGAGGAAAACCAGGACCAGAGTCGTCCACAGTGTCAGAGATCAGAAATCAAGGACAGAACAGAGCCTTTTGGATTTGGCTATAAGGAGGTCATTGGGGTCCATAAAGTGCAGTTACAGAGGAATTATGGGCTTGTATGTAACAAAAGGGGCATTCTACTCTAAATTCAAACCTTTTTTTAATTTGGGAGGATCCAGAAAGATGAACTAGTCTAGTTCCTTGACTGAAGGCTGGACTAGATTTATATGCCTTACTGAGAGCTCACCTCTTCCTGGAGGCCTTATCAGACTAAGCCCTCCCTTTCCCTCTGCCTCTCCTCCCCTCCGCATCCCCCTACTTCCTCCCTCTGCTCTACCCCCTTCCCCTCCCCACAGCACTTGCGTATATTTCTATATACTATTTATTACTATATTTGATTATGTGTATATTTATCTATTTTGATTATATTGATGCCTGAGTACTTGTTTTGTTTTGCTGTCTCCCCCTTTTAGACTGTGAGCCTGTTGTTGGGCAGGGATTGTCTCTCTCTGTTGCCGAATTGTACATTCCAAGCGCTAAGTGCTGTGTATCCAATAAGTGCTCAATAAATATGACTGAATGAATGAATGTTCTCCTAACCGACCCTTTCCTATGAAGACCTTCAGGAAAATCTCTCCTGAAGAGAAGTGTGAACTCAATTGCCCTTTCCAACAAGTAGTTCCCCTTTACACCTTAACCTCTTATCTTTCTGCATTTCCTCTGCCTAAACAAAGAACATTTGACCAGCTGCTAATTAGCTTTGAATAGTTGAAGGGTAATCATAGGGAAATCACAATTTGCCTTTCTTTTCTCTAGACACAATAATGTCGAATCATTGAGCTTGCCATTGTATTGCTTAATGTTCCCGAATTGCTGAGGAAGTGGAGTCCAAAATGAAGCCCAGTTGAAGGGTCGTGGTTCTCTCTAAAAGTTCTCTCATTCTCTCATGTTAGGAAACAACCCAAATGAGGAAATGAGCAAAAGCAAGCAAATTACCAGAAAAAAAATGAGAGCTAACAAAATCTGGGTCTTTTCTTCTGTGTTCTGGAATTTCTAACACACTACTTATGTCATTGCAATAAAACTTGGTGACTGGCTTTTATTATGATGCTATGAGAATGTGTACTTTCCCTTGTTATTTTATAGCACATTTTTCCTCAAGGGAATTAAAATATGCCTATTTAGCAACCAGGTGCTTACACAAGTACTTGAACTATCAAGAGGCAGGTTATACCATTTAATTTACTAGGAGTTCAACACATTCAATGTACTAGACTGTAAACACTAAAGTAGTAATGCAAATTAATGTTTACTTATAACAAATCACCACATATTCATTTGCAGCAACTCTGAGTGATAAAAGTAAATAATAGCACATACTGGGGAAGCAGTGTGGCCTCGTGGATAAAGCACGGGCCAGGGAGCCAGAAGATCTGTGTTCTAATCTCAGATCTGACACTTGCCTGCTGTGAGACTTTGGGCAAGATACTTAGCATCCCTGTGCTTTAGTTTCCTCAACTGCAAAATGGAGATTCAATGCCCATCCATCCTCCTATTTGATTGTGAGCCCCATGTGGGAGAGGGGCTGTATCCAGCCTGATTAACTTTTATCTACCCTAGCGCTTTGATCAATGGTTGACACACTTACTAGTGCTTAACAGATCTCAGCCCCTTTAATTTCTTCACTTTCCCCTGCTTTCTGTGGCAGGGTAAAGATTTTTCCTGGTCATTATCTTTGGGACTCAGCCACCTTGACTTCAGGCTACACCCTCTTTTGGGGGATGGCCAGATAATTCTGTTGAAGGGAAGATCAATCTTCACAAAGGGAAGGTATGTAAGAACCCAAAGAATCTGAATAGACCTTTATTAACATCTCCCTTTCCCCGGAAACCACCTCTGCAGGGGATCCCCAGGGTGGGGACTATTTGACCGGCTCCACATATAACTAGGCTCTGAAACTATTTCCACTGTACTGAGTGCTTGGGAGAGTACCATACAACAGAGTTAGTAATAAAAAGTATTGATTGTCTTTCATTTGACGAAATTGTCTTCTGAGAAAAAGAAAGGTGTCTGTCCTTCCTTCTGCATCTCCTGAAAGCAATTATTAGTGAAATAATGAATGACTCGTAAAGCTTCAATGAGATTTTTTTAACACAAGGCCCTATGTTATTACACTACCAGAATAAGAATGAGTGACTTTGCTACCTTCATTTTCCGAATTTTAGGATTAGAATCCTGAATGTTGGTTCTTCTACTCATTTACCCTGAGCATATGGGTAGGGGGTAGCTTCAATCCCAGAGGAGGTGTACTAAGGGAAGGAAAAGGGGGCAGAAGTGACCAGCCGCCAAACACAGCAGAGTCTCCAGGGAACCGGAGAGTGGCCGTAGTACCAAGCTTAAAGGTGATTTGTCACACAGTCTAATGGAGAACAGATAGGTTAATGAGCATCTGGACTGTGACACGGAGGAAAATAGAAAGTGAAATAAAATAGGGATTCTTTTTTCAAAAAGTCAACCTTTGTCCTGGAGAATACAATATGACTTGGAGGAAAATAGAAAGTGAAATAAAATAGGGATTCTTTTTTTAAAAAGTCAACCTTTGTCCTGGAGAATGCAATAATTCCTATCTATGTTTACTGGAATTGTTTTAAAAGTACTTTCTAAACACAGGAACTATGAAAACACACACACATACACCCAGAACATCTGGGGAAGAATTCTCTGCTCAGTAGAACTGCAAAATAGGAAGGCTAACATGCTGCCCATGTAGATTTCAGCTCATCTCCTCAAATCAGTATATATGCATATTTACAGGTGTCTTTCCCAACACTTTTAGCTACTCTGCCAGTAGCCTGATTTGTGTAGCGAAGACTGGAAATCAGCACAAGTGAAATAACACACAATATTAAATCTGATGAAGCAAAAGAAGCATACAGTGCAGAAAACATTGGTCTATAGGCAGCAGCAAAAGTCAGCAGTGCCACGATAAAAAGGCACTTTGTATTTCTTTTGGCTCCTTCTTTGGGTGACGTATCATGGATGGAGGGGGAGGGGAAAAAAAGGTTTAGGTACCATAATACACTATTTGCTTGTCTGAGAACTCAACAGTAATGTTAGCAAGCAGCAATGATTTGGTTATTCACATTTTAAAATCACATTTTATTTCTTCGCTAATGCTTCTTTCTACCACCATTATTTGTTATAGAGCACAGGGGTAGAGACATGAAAATATGTGCATAAAGCACCAGGAAGCAAAAGTACCTCTGTTTTCAACTAGCTGTATAATTTTACAATCCCTGCTGCATTTTGAACTTTAATGGGTTGGTCCACTAGTACAACCAGTACAACTACTTTTATTAAAGTGGTCATAAAAAAAGCATGTCCCCTGATAAAGGAAATAAAGTTGCTCTGGTGACAGTAAAACACACAATTAGCCAGGAGATCAACCTACAAAATAAGGCATCGAACTGGGTCTTTCTCTAGACTGTAAGTTCCTTGTAGGCACAGAACGTGTTTATCAACTCTGATATAATGCACTCTCCCTAGTGCTTAGTAAGTGCTCTGCACATAGTAAGCGCTCAATAGATTGATTGGCGTGATCAAGGTAATTATTGCTCCAAAGCCGAAATAAATGACAATCTCTGGTTTAATGGGCAAACTGTGGGACAAAACTCCCTGTGCTATAAAAGGAAGCATGCATAAACCATTCCTCTGACACAGTAGTTATGTCCCCAAATGCAGAGATGTGTATTTTGCTATAAAGATTAACCTACCCATTCAAAACAGTAATTGCTCTAGGCTTCAGTGAATGGCAATTTCTAGTTTAAAAGTCCCGAGTCCTGTCTAGTTTACACACTGGAGCTGGCTTGATGCAAATCATCTGTAAGCCATTTAGAAAAAGCAGAAGTTACTGCTGAGCATGTAGCTGTTGAGTAGTTTCATTAATTGTTGACATTTCTGCCTGGAGGCTATTAGCCCCTGCTCAGCACCTCCTGCATGCCAGGTGAACGGTTTCCTGGATGCTTCTTCGCATTTGACATTGGGCAGCAAGCGCTGGCGTGTGGCCAGCTGTATTCCACAGAGAGTCGGGTGAAAATTTAAGAAAGAACAGAAACATCTGTCTGGGGTTGGGTTTCCCTTTCACTCCCACTTCCCAGGCACCGGTCTGATCTGCGTGTGACAATTCACTGCTTTAAAACAAAAGCCACCCAGAGAATGTGCAAAGCATCTAATGTTCCGAGCCGTTTTTTCGGCAGATGGCAGAAACGTTGTCATATAGGGCAGCAGAAAGAGGGGCAGAAGCAGCTGGGATTTGCTACCTTACCTGTCTCTTTGTCCTGGACTTCTTCCAGGTGCAAATCATTGAGAAGATGCTCCAAAATCTTCTCGGGCGTTCCGGACACCACGACGTATCTGTCAGAGAGCAGAGAGTCCACAGAGTCATCTTCCGTCGAGGACTGCGAGCGACTGCTCCACTCATCCTCCTCGTCCTCTTCATCAATGTATTTAAAATAAGGCACGTCAAATGTAGGCAAGGGGAGCGCTCTGCCTGAGAGAGCCGTGGAATCCTTGCTCTCTAAATGAGGGTCAAAGACCCTCAGCCTGGAGCTCCCCATTATAGGCAATAACTAACAAAGACATCCCCTACACACTAAAATTGCTTTCCATTCCAATTCTCTCTCTGGTAAGGGAGTTGATCAGCCAGCTCAGAGCTCTGCAGTCAGCGTGTGTGTGTGTGTGTGCATGGGGTGGGAGGACAAGAGAGGGAGGAGTAAAGGAGCAGAAAGAGAGAAAGGGAGAAAAGAGGGAAGACAAAATAGGGAAGAGAGCGTGTGCCTGTATGCTTAAAGGGGGAGGAAAAAAAAACTCACCTCCAATCATTCTCGGCACTCCCTGATGTGGGGGCCGGGCTACATGACGACACTTTCTTAAGCACCAGAACATCTCGGTCTTGTTCCTTCACTTGAATGGTTGTCACTTCATCTTCCTGCTTTAATTCAGAGCAGAGATGGATAGGAGGAGGAGGGGGGAAAAGGGGAAAGGAGGGGGGTTGGGGAGGGGGAGAAATGATAAAATCTCAAGGGGCTGAAGGATAAAAAAAAAAGACTATTCAAAGCTACTCATTTTCCTTACTGAAACTGCTGTGCTCTGGATTTATATTGCAAAGAGTCAGCATGCAATGGGGTTGGGGTTAGGCAACTCTTCTGTCTTATAAACAAAGTACTGTTTAATTTTGGGGGTAGTCAAAGAATTGGAAACACACTGACAAATTTGGAAAGGAAACTTCACAAAGACCAATATGGATATCTTGAACTGGAGAATTCAAAAGTATCACAATAACAAAAAAAGATTCATCTCCCCCCGCCCCCCACCAGCTCAACACTGATGTACATATCTGTAATTTATTTATATTGATGTCTGTCTCCCCCACTCTAGACTGTAAGCTCGTTAAGGAGAGGGAATGTGTCTGTTCATTGTTGTACTCTCCCAAGCGCTTAGTATACTGCTCTGCACAAAGTAAGTACTCAATATATACAATTGAACGAATGAATTTATTTGAATGTATACTACTAGGCTTCTTAAACTAGTTAATATTTAACTCATAGCATCCGTTTGCTCAATCATAAAATGGCAGGTAAATTATGGAACTTAAAAATTAGTAGTTTACTTCAGACTGGGAAAATGCATGCATGCAATAAAGCCTCTCAGAACGACAGTATCAAAACTACTCAACTGCATGCTTTTTTAAGCAAAAGTAGAAGTCAGCTGGACTCAATTAATCAATCAGTAGCAATTATTGAGCTCTTACTATGCGCAGAGCACTGTACTAAGCACTTGGGAGAGTACAATACAATGGAGTAGATAGGAACTCTGCCTACAAGGAACTTTCAGTAATTCAGTACTATGTCTCAGACTTTATAGGTTACCCTCAAAACAACATTTTTTTTTCCCTTTAAACAAGAGTAGTGGATAGGTTCCTGCTTGGCTGAGATCTGGATGTTATGGGTCAAGGCACTGACTTTCTTCCATTAAGTTAAAAAAGCATAGTCCATTAGCAAGTTCCTTCTTAATAATTGGGATTTTTTTAAGCACTTACTATGTACCCAATGCTGTAATGAGCACCGGGGTCAGGATTCCATGATCCAGTCGGGCACAGCCCTTCCCCAAATGGGCTCACAGTTTGAGGGGAAGAGACTGGGTACTTGATCCCCATTTTACAGGGGAGGAAACTGAGGCAGAGAAAAGTGAAGTAACTTGCAAAAGGTCACACAGCATACAAGTGTTTTTGTTTTTCTCCATCTGTCTCCCCCAATTAGACTGTAAGCCCGTCGATGGGCAGGGATTGTCTCTATCTGTTGCCGAACTGTATATTCCAAGCGCTTAGTACAGTGTTCTGCACATAGTAAGCGCTCAATAAATACTATTTAATGAATGAATCTCTGTTCTTTTAGAGAGGACAGAAACCTGAACAATCATCCATTTCTGCCCACACAGCCTCTCTACACAAGTAGGGTGCAAATAGAGTCAGCTGATTAGGCACGGCAGTAGATGAGGGCTTGCTGCTGACTGAGCAGCCTGTGCTGAAATATATTAACTGATTAACACTTCCTAAATAGCCTACTGTACAATCCTCCTAGTGGGTGTGGATGTGAAAGTCCAGGGTTGCATGAGAGGAAAGATACCCAAACCTAATCAAAGACTGAGAACTGCTACATTTCTGACTTTTCTGCAAGTTGAAAGGGATTGTCTCTATCTGTTGCTAAATTGTACTTTCCAAGCGTTTAGTACAGTGCTCTGCACAGAGTAAGCGCTCAATAAGCATGATTGAATGAATGAAAATCAAGATTCATATGGAAGCAGATTTTATCCAGGCTTTCTTTTATGACTTTTAGCATGTGGTAGAATGCATCAGAATTTCAAGCATAATATAATTATGGTTGCTTATACTAATGATAATAATAACAACTATAACAATTGTGGTATTTGTTAAGTACTTGCTATGTGTCAAGCATTGTGGTATGTGCTGGGGAAAATACAATCAGATCAGACACAACCTCTGTTCTACATAGGGTATTCAGTCTAAGGGGAATGAAGAACACGGACTGAATCCCCATTTAACAGATGGAAACTGAGACAGAAAAAAATAATAATCGTGGTATTTGTTACATCCTTATATGCTTGTAACATGCTTAGTAGGGAAGCAATGCAGCCTAGTGGAAAAAGCACCAGCCTAGTATTCAAAAGACCTGGGTTCTAACCCCAGCTCTGCTACTTCTCTGCTGTGTAATATTGGGCAAGTCACTTAACTTCTCTGTGCCTCAGTTTCCTCAACTGCAAAAAATGAGAATTCAGCATCTGTTCTCCCTCCTATTTAGACTGTGAGCCCCACGTGGGACAAGGATTATATCCAACCTGCTTAGCTTGTACCTACCCCAGGCTCAGAACAGTGCTTGACACAAAGTAAATGCTTAACAACTGTCATTAAAAAATATGAGCCAATCCTTTTTTTAATAGTACTTGTTAGGGCTTACTATGTTCCAGGCACTGTACTAAGCACTAGGATAGATAAAAGTAAATCAGGTTGGATATTGTCCATATCTCACATGAGACTCTTAGTCTTTATCTCCATTTTACAGATAAAATAATTGAGGCCCAGAGAAGTTAAGTGACTTGCCCAAGGTCAGACACCAGGCAAGTGGCAAAATCTGTATTAGAACCCAGGTCCTTCTGACTCCCAGGCCCATGCTCTTTCCACTAGACCATATATGATAATTAGATCAGACACAGTCCCTGTCCCTGTCCCATCTGGAGCTCACAGTCTAACACCACAAATCCAAATTAGTTCAGTGGTGAAACTGAAAACCCAAGTCAAACTTCCCCATCCTCACAATAGCCCCAGACCTGGGCCCTCTATTTTGCCAGGCTTTTCTTTAAAGTAAAGAAATATTAGGGATACCGAGAAGCAATGTAATTTTATGATTCATTAGTTTTTATTCCTTATTGGTATATATGTTTACCATCCAGCTCTGATCTATTCAATTTCTGCAAGGTCAGACATACAGTTACTGTGGCAATTAATGCTGGATATTCATTGTCAAACTCCCGAGGGATATCAGTGTGAAACCACGTTACACGAATACTGATGTGTAATTGCTGTTCTTTCATTTCTCCAAATACATTCCTTTGTTGCCTTCATAGGGAACTGATATCATATGCGTTTACGTTTATACACACACACTCTCTCTCTCTCTCTCACACACACTCCTGGAGATGTGGAAAGGCAAACAACTGAATAAATACCTGATTTATAAGGACAAAATCCTTCTCTGAATTCCCCTATAAGTAGGCCAATACTCATTTGTTCTCAATCTCCTGGCATTTTGAAGCAGGCCCTATATTCTGCTTGCACTTGATATATAGCATTATTAACTTCTATGAACCATTCACATACATATGTATGCAGAGTGTTTCTTAATGTGAGCGTAAATAATACGTATCATACGGATGTGCGCATTGTTGTTACACTTTGGTGGGCAGGGGGCAGAATCACTGAATTGAGGCAACATTAGCTGTACCTCTCATCTTGAAACCTTGTTAACAAGAAAGAAGCAGAAAAAGGATTGGAAAATTGTAAGGAAAGAGATTTTTGCCGTGAAAATTTACCATGAAAACACACCAGCCTTCTTCAATTCTACATGGTGTCCGAAGAGTACCGGTATACATCAAGGCGAAAGGCTCTGTTCGGTTCCTTCAATCCACTTATAACCAAGCTTAGAAGCATGCAGTTCAGAATCCTTCAATTTAAATTTTGGGCAAAACTCTTATTAGCTATGCCCCATTTACATTGCTTTTTTGTGGTATTGTTAAGCATATACTATGTGTCAAACACTTTTCTAAGAGGCACGTAGTTAATTAGCTTGGACATACTCTTTCCACTAGGTCATACCACATCTGTAATTGGTAAAAGGGGGCACAGATAAGACAATCTGCATTTTTTAAGTAGTCCATTTTGAGGGAGGCTGATTTCTTAAACCTTTATTTTGTAAAAACCTCTTATTTGAACCAGCCAGCTCCCTCATCTCCTTCTGGACAGAGAAGGAGAATGGGACCAGACCACTAAAGATTACTGTTGGATATTTTTTATTATTGTCACTGATTCAGCTGTTGCACTTTCTCATTATTTAGCTCTCAGTTCAAATACTAGGTATCATGAGGCAGCTGAGTTTCCATTATGTTTTGGGATTGAATTGATTAAATATCATCCTTGATTAATTTTGAATTCAGATCTCCGTGACTAATGGAGACTCCATGACTCTTTGAGAAGCAGCAGGGCCGAGTGGAAAGAGTATGGACCTTGGGGGTCAGAAGCCCTGTGTTCTAATTCCGCCTCTGCCACTTGTCTGCTGTGTGACCTGAGGCAAGTCACAACTTCTCGGTGCCTCAGTTTCCTTGTCTGTAAAATGGGGATGAAGACTGTGAGCCCCATGTGGGGCAGGAACTGTGCCCAACCTGATGGGCTTGTTTCTACCCCTGCGCTTGATTAAATATCAACCTTGATTAATTTTGAATTGCCTGGCAGATAATTAACGCTTAACAAATACCAGAGTTGTTATCATTATAGCTATCCATTTCAGGGTTTTTTAGTCTTTTTTTTCTGATCTTCAAGTATACCGTTTCATGCACAAATACAACACAAACCACCAGAAGAAGCCCCAGTTTAGCTGGTTTATATCTCACGACTCCCCTGCATCTTTAGCTTTGAAGTTCCAATTCAAAGTTAGAGCCACTGGAGAAGAACACTGTATGGAATTAGGCCTCAGAAGGGAAGGACCCCTATCCAGGTCTCTGTAGGCCATGGATGCAAGTGGCAAAAAATCTCCCAAGTGCAAAAGTCTTTGTGCACACACTGACTACAAGCCCCAATAACTTCCTGGGATGGATGCACCTTGGGTTCCTCCCCACTCCTCCATTTTGAAGTGAAACCAGGTCACACGAGGCTCATCAAGGCTTTGAACCAGGAAAAGACTCTCACTCCGGGGTCTGGGCCAGGCCAGATCTAGTCCCAGAATTTCAGCTCACGCAGGGCTTGATGCTACAAACGTCACAGCTACTTACTCATTGATTTCCAAGATCGACAATTAATACTGCATCGGAAAACAGTCTTCCAGCTAACTAGCTAACCAGCTAGCTAAAACAATCAATGGGGAGAGCTACCAGGGCACTGCAACTCAATCTCACTTCTGTCCCTCCTTGTGACAACTTCTTCAAAACATACACTTGGGAGAAATGACTGAGGAAGGTGCTGCTGAATGCTTCATGGAACTGCGCTTGGGTAACACCACCTTGCCATGCTCCCAGGGATGATTTCTCTGTCATCAA
Source organism: Ornithorhynchus anatinus (assembly GCF_004115215.2). NCBI lineage: Eukaryota > Metazoa > Chordata > Mammalia > Monotremata > Ornithorhynchidae > Ornithorhynchus > Ornithorhynchus anatinus. Next base: position 58,896,254 of record NC_041735.1, on the reverse strand, counting down.
CCTGAACTTTTGGAACCACCCCCTCATGTAGACCCTCCCTGGAGTTATCAGTGTGTGTGCTCTCCATCACCTTGCCCCTTCCTACCTCTCCTCCCTTCTCTCTTTCTACCGCCCACCCCGCACGCTCCGCTCCTCTGCTGCCCACCTCCTCACCGTCCCTCGGTCTCGCCTATCCCGCCGTCGACCCCTAGGCCACGTCCTCCCGCAGTCCTGGAACGCCCTCCCTCCTCACCTCCGACAATCTAATTCTCTTCCCCTCTTCAAATCCCTACTTGAAGCTCACCTCCTCCAAGAGGCCTTCCCAGACTGAGCTCCCCCCTTTTCCTTCTGGTCCCTCTACTGCCCCCTTCACCTCTCCGCAGCTAAGCCCTCTTCTCCCCCTTTCCCTCTGCTCTTCCCCCTCTCCCGTCCCATCCCCTCAGCACTGTACTCGTCCGCTCAACTGTATATATCTTCATCACCTTATTCATTTTGTTTAATGAGATGTACGTCACCCTGATTCTATTTATTTGCTATTGTTTTAATGAGATGTTCTTCCCCTTGACTGTATTTATTGCCATTGTTCTTGTCTGCTTGTCTCCCCCGATTAGGCTATAAGCCCGTCAAAGGGCAGGGACTGTCTCTATCTGTTGCCGATTTGTCCATTCCAAGCTTTTAGTACAGTGCTCTGCACATAGTAAGTGCTCAATAAATACTATTGAATGAATGAATGTGCCCCAGCCTGCAGCCAGGGGCTATGAGACTTGAGCCAAGTCTGTTATTCTGTACTCTCCCAAGTGCTTAGAATGGTGCTCTGCACCCAATAAGAGTGATACAGTAAGCACTCAATAAAAACAATTAACTGAATAAATACCATTACCAAGCAGCATGACCTACTGGATAGAGCACAGGCCCAGGAGTCAGAAGGACCAGGGTTCTAATCCCGACTCTGCCACTTGTCTGCTGTGTGACTGTGGGCAAGTCACTTCACTTCTCTGTGCCTCAGTCACCTCATCTGTAATATGGGGATTAAGATTTTCAGCCCAGTGTGAGACAGGGTCTGTGTCCGACCCAATTACCTTGTATCTACCCCAGTGCTTAGTACAGTGCCTGGCACATAACACTTAACAAATACCATAGTTATTATTATTAGTATGATGATGATTAGACACTGCTACGCCCCCAGCCTCCTTCACTCCGGGGCCAACCAGATCCTGTCCATTTCATCAGCGAGCGTCCCATTCCAATCCTTCTTCCCGTCCTGTTAATTCACCTCAGAGTCCCATTCTCTACCTGAACATCATCCCAGTCCTGACCTAGTAGGTTTTTGTTTCACTTTTTAAGCATCAGCACTACCTAATTGAGTCCTGCTACATATTTCCCTCTCCCCTGAGTGTAGGAAAGAGCAGATATAAAAAACAGACAACTTGAAACCAGTGCTCTCAAAGAAGGGCTCAGTAGGGAATAGACGAATAATTCAAAAATTGTGAGCACTTTTCACATTCTAATGAGCTCAGATTGGATGGAAATTATTTTTGTTTGGTGCAATAAAAGATTCCATAGTACCATTTTGCCATGGCACTACTGAATTTCTCAAACACCGTTGTCAGTGATCAGGTTCCCTGATGTATCAAAGGTGCTTTAATCCCACCTCTGCCACTTGTCAGCCGTGTGACTGTGGGCAAGTCACTTAACTTCTCTGTGCCTCAGTTACCCCACCTGTAAAATGGGCATTTAGAATGTGAGCCTCACATGGGACAACCTGATGACCCTGTAGCTACCCCAGCACTTAGAACAGTGTTCTGCACATAGTAAGCGCTTAACAAATAACAACATTGTTCTCTAGATTTACTTTTTCTTTCCTTTTCAGTGGAGAATGACAGAGGGTGGGATAGGGTAAAATCCTGCAGGGATCTGGAGAACAAGTGGGGAAGAAGTGAGAAAAAAACTTTACTGTTTTGCTGTAAAATGCAAGAAAATGAAATGAGGAAAAGGTACAAAATTGGCAAAAAGAAAGAAAGAGGGGGTGGTGAGGAGAAAAGAAACAGCAAGAATGGCATTTGGAACAAGCTAAGAAGACTGTCTTGTCTTGTCTTATGCTATCAAGTCGTCTCTGACCCATAGTGATGCCTTGGACACATCTCTTCCAGAATGTCCCACCTCCATCTGCAATCATTCCGGTAGTGAATCCATAGAGTTTTCTTGGTAAAAATACGGAAGTGGTTTACTATTGCCGCCTTCCGAGAAGTAAACTTAAGTCTCTGCCCTTGACTTTCTCCCATGCTGCTGCTGCCCAGTACAGGTTTTTGAATAGACTCAGTAAACCTCCTGATGGTCCTGGGGTCACAATAGGATTTAGGGGTTTTGAGCAGAAGGATTTGATCACATTGAACCCAAGAAGCAGCGAGGTCTAGCAGAAACAGTGCTGACCCGGGAGTCAGAGGACCTGGGTTGTAATACCAACTCCTCCATTTATGTGCTGTGAAAACATGGGCAAGTCACTTAACTTCTCTGGGCTCCAGTTTCCTCTTCTGTAAATTAGGGATTTAATACCTGTTTCTCCCTCTTGAGACAGTAAATCCCACATGGGATAGGGACTGTGTCCGATCTGATTATAACCACCTCAACCTTATTATAGTACTTGGCAGATAGTAACTGCTTAACAAATCCCAAAATTATTATTCTCCCTGCCCTGCTCCTCCCACCACTACATTATATGCACCTCTCTGGGATGTCTACCACTTTTACCTCTGTCCAAAGGAGACAAATGTCCTGGTTTCCTGCCTACTTGGTGAGGATAATAATAATAATGTTGGTATTTGTTAAGTGCTTACTACTTGCGGAGCACTGTTCTAAGTGCTGGGGTAGATACAGGGCAATCAGGTTGTCCCACATGGGGCTCACAGTCTTAATCCCTATTTTACAGGTGAGGTAACTGAGGCACAGAGAAGTGGCAGAGCCGGGATTCGAACCCATGACCTCTGTCTCCCAGGCCCATGCTCTTTCCACTGAGCCATGCTGCTTCTCTGGAGAGGATAGGGGGCAGTGAGAGATTCTTGAGAAGGAGATGGAGCGTGGGAGGGGAGGTGGTCCAATCTGGAGTCCCAATTCATTTTTCTACTAAACCGCTCAGTCCATGTTTCCCCACTCCTCAAGATCCTCCAGTGGTTGCCCATCCACCTCTGCATCAAACAAAAACTGCTCACCATTGGCTTTAAAGCACTCAGTCAGCTCACCCCCTCTTACTTTACCTCTCTGAATTCCTACTATAATGCAGCCCTCACACTTCGCTCCTCTAATGCTAACCTACTCAGTGTACCCTGATCTCATCTATCTCGCCACTGACCTCTTGCCCAAACCCTGCCTCTGGCCTGCAATGCCTTCTCTCTTCAAAGCTGACAATTATTCTTCCCACCTTCAAAGTCTTAATAAAATCACACCTCCCACAAGAGGTCTTCCCTGACTCAGTCCTTATTTCCTCTTCTCCCACTCCCTTCTGTGGATTTGTACCCTTTATTCACCCCACCCTCAGCCCCACAGCACTTATGTACATATGCATTTCTATTAATGTCTGTATCCCCCTCTAGACTGCAAGGTCTTTGTGGGCAGGAAATGTGTTTACAAACTGTGTTATATTGTAATAATAATGTTGGTATTTGTTAAGTGCTTACTATGTGCAGGGCACTGTTCTAAGCACTGGGGTAGATACAGGGTAATCAGGTTGTCCCACGTCAGGCTCACAGTTAATCCCCATTTTACAGATGAGGTAACTGAGGCACAGAGAAGTTAAGTGACTTGCCCATCGTCACACAGCTGATAAGTGGCAGAGCCGGGAGTCGAACCCATGACCTCTGACTCCGAAGCCCAGGCTCTTTCCACTGAGCCACGCTGTTTCCCCATTAGTCTCCCTAGTACTTAATACAGCACTTTGCACACAGTGAGTGCTCAATAAATATGACTTACATTGATTTGAGAGATCTACAACTGGCATCCTATTACACACCCCAATTCATGACTCCATTTCAGTCATTTCTTAAGATAAAATTAGCTCTGGAAGTGTCAGAGAGGGAGTGTGAGTGTGCTGGAGGCAGATACTGTGCCCCAAAGTCAGGGGTGCAGGAAGCAGAGGGAAAGGCAATCTCACCAGAGGCTGATCCAAAAGCTTGTTAATGTAGAAAATGAAACACCAAAAAAGTTAGAAATAACGAAAATGGAATTTAAGAAACTGAGGAAACAGAACCTTCTGGGCACTCTCTGTGACAGAATGGCAGAGAAAGCATAATGCGGTAATCAATTGCCAAAACTGGGAATGTAATCAAATGCAATTAACCAGTGCCAGTGCCTGCCCATACAGAAGGGATGGCTTATGCTTAGTCACAGCATGTGGTGGTTTACCATAGAGTCTGCCCCACAGGGCAGCGCCTTAGTCCAGCTTCTTGGCAAGTAGAAACTATTTGGGAATATTGACCTTGCTTAAGTTTCGTTAAATTGGAGAGGAACATTTAGGAGGAAATTTTAGATTTATTCTTTTTTGATTGGTGGCACAGTTCTAAGAAGCAACAATCAATGCCAGCTCTGAAGTTAAGCTCATGTAGCACAGTTACCCTGGCTGAGACGTAGAAGGTAGACATAGAGAAGCAGCCATGGCCTAGTGTTGGTATTTGTTAAGTGCTTACTATGTGCAGAGCACTGTTCTAAGCGCTGGGATAGATACAGGGTCATCAGGTTGTCCCACATGAGGCTCACAGTTAATCCCCCTAGTGGATAGAGCCTGGTCCTGGGAGTCAGAAGGTCATGACTTCTAATCCCAGCTCCTCCACTACTCTGCCATGGGACCTTGTGCAAGTCACTTCACTTCTCTGTGCTTCAGTTACCTCATCTGTGAAATGGGGTTGAGACTGTGAGCCTCACATGGGACAAGGGACTGTGTCCAACCCAATTTGCTTGTATCTGCCCCAGCGCTTAATACAGTGCTTACACATTATACCATACCATAATAATAATTATGATAATGAGGTGAATGGATGTCAGCAGGATGGAAACCCAGACAGCTGCCATATGGCAAGCTGAAACTGGGAAACTGAAAGCAAGAAGGACAGAGGAAATATTTTAAGGATAACATAAACCAAGCCTCAGACAATGTTGCAGTCCATCTGAAAAGGGGAGTCATTTGCTGGAGACAGACCAGGCTGGAGCACTGCAATCAAGAAAAATGTAGATCTTCTGAACAGAAGCCTTTTAAGGATTGTTGAAACAAGGAGACAGAAAGCAAAAACAGCCCCAGCTTTGGCAAATGGCAAATTTGACAGCCCGGCAAGGGGCCATATTTGTGTGTATATACTGTGGTTGGATCTGTGGGTGCCATATTGGCCTTATTGGTGATACAGGCACCCATAGGTGAATTTTCACTGTCAGTGACATCTTTTTGAGCGTGAAAAACAACTACATTACACACATATGTATACTGTTATTATTACGGTATTTGTTAAGTGCTTATTATGTGCTAAGGGCTGTACTGAACATTAAGGTAGATACAAGATAATCAGGTCAGACACAATCTTTGTCCCACATGGGGCTCACACTCTAACTAGGAGGGAGAATGGGTATTGCATCTCCATTTTTCAGATGAGGAAATGGAGGCACAAGGAAGTCAAGTGATTTGTCCAAGGACACACAGTAGGCAAGTGGCAGAGCTGGGATTAGAACCCAGGTCTTCTGACTCCCAGGTCCATGTTCTTTCCCCTATGCCACACTATATTATCAAACCCAGATCATCCACCCTGAGGACCAAAGTAGGGATGGGGAGCCTTCTGCTCCCTTTGCCCCCCCCCCAATTTCAGGTCCACTCAACCGTAACCTGGCTCTGGCCCTTTCCATTTCCACATCAGCCTAGAAACAAGATAATGAACATATACAAAATTGATTTTTATGCTGTCTTGCTAAAGGGATGGGGAAGGCAAGTGGTTCAGGGAAGAACCTGTTGGCCTCCTAGGAAGACGTATGGAAAGAGATCATCTTTCAGGTCAGTGGAGCTTGGACTGAGTGCCTGCAAGTCAGGAAAGCAAAGATCTCCACAGACTAGGATGCACTGTTTGCCTTCCTGTGGGAATGGAAAAGGAAACCTCTAAAAAGTTCTTCTCCAAGGATCAGAAAAGCTAAACTGAGTTCATAGAAAAATAGTGAGTTTTCCAGACACCCAGAGATGACTCCTCGGGAATTCTTCAAGATCCTAACAGAAAGGAAGACATGTTGACTGTTGTACCAAACTTCGGGTTTGGGAGCAACTACAGTCATTCTTTCATTCATTGATTCATATTTATTGAGTGCTTATTGTGTATAAAGCACTGCACTAAGCACTTGGGGGAGTACAATATAACAACAAACAGAAACATTCCCCACCCTCAACAAGCTGACAGTCTAGAGGGTGAGACAGACATTAATATAAATAATTAAAATCATTCATTCATTCAATCATTCAATTGCATTTATTGAGTGCTTATGGTGTGCACAGCACTGTACTAAATGCTTGGGAGAGTACAATACAATAATAAACAGTGACATTTCCTGCCCACAATGAGCTTAGAGTCTAGAGAAGGGGAGACAGACAGGAATAAAAATAAATAAAATTACAGATATGAACATAAGTGCTGTGGGGCTGAGGGGGGCGGGGAAGAACAACGGGAACAAGTCAGGTGATGCAGAAGGGAATGGGAGATGAGGAAAGGTGGGTCTTATTCTGGGAATGCCTATGGGAGGAGATGTTCCTTCAATAAGACTTTGAAGCAGGGGCCCAGATATGCACATAAGTGCTGTAGGGCTGGGAGAGGGGATGAATAAAGCGAGCAAGTCAGGGTGACACAGAAGAAAGTGGGAGAAGAGGAAAACAGGGCTTAGTCAGGGAAAGCCTCTTGGAGGAGGTGTGTCTTTAATAAGGCTTTGAATGTGAGGAGAGTAATTGTCCATTGGATATGAAGAGGGAAGGTGCTCCAGGCCACAGGCCGACCTGGGCAAGAGGTCGGCAGAATCCTTGGGTGCAGTAAATGTTTGGACCAGCTTGGAAGACACTCAAGTTGGGGTATTTCTGTGATGCAAGCCTACAGGTTTCCCACTCCACTTCTCCCCTTTTAGCAAAGTGATCTGAGCTTTGAAAATTAAAATTCTCCATGGAAATGTCTCAAAACCCAAGGCCCTCTCACACCCGGTGGAGGCAAGAAACTGACTCCAAAAAGAAAAGCATCACTAAAGAATCAGAGTATCTTCTTCTTTCCTTAAAGAGCTCATATTCAACCTGACAATTACAAATTGGCTAGGACATAAGATCAGAAAAATACAGTCACAGAAGTAAAGGCTGCGATTAGAAAAATGTTTGACACCAACCAAATACTGAAAATAGGGAAAAAAAAAACAGATGAAGTTAGAAAAAAGCATATAATATGGACTGTATCATCCAAGAATTCAGATAGCAAATATAATTGATATAATTTCTTTACAACCTGTAAAGATTTGGTAGTACTCAGAATATATACAAGGAAGCTTCAAAATTCCTTTCCACTTTTTACTTGTGCTTCAAATTCCATCTGCCTGCTTCCCACCACCGTTTCATTTTTCTGGTCCCCACCCTCTCTATAAATTATCAGCCTTTTTTGCCGCACTGCCACTATTCTCATCATCAATTAATAGTTGACCCTGAACAAGGCAATTACAGAATATATTGGAGACACAGTTCTAAGACCATCAATAAACCATTGCAGGTCTCCATGAGAAACAGCGTGGCCTAGTGGAAAGAGCATGGGCCTGGGAGTTAGAGGACCTGGATTCTAATCCCACCTCCACCACTTGTTTGATATTTAACTTTAGGCAAGTCTCTGAACCTCAGTTACATCATCAGTAAAATGGGGATTAAGACTGCACATGGACTGTGTCCAAACTATTTTCTTTCTACCCCCGTGCTTAGTTCAGTGCCTGGCAAATAGGAAGTGCTTAACAAACACCAAAATATATTCATATCTATATTTATAGTCAGTCTAGTTTCCTAATTCAATTAATGATTAATGATCCTCAAAGAAAAGGGTGGGGATATATCTGTTAATTCACATTTGGGTTCTAAGGCACTGATTTATTTTTAGAAGGTACCCCAACTCCAATAAAAAGCTATCACAGCTATCTAGGAGTGGCATGTGAAGAAATAGGTCTACTATGAAAATTCAATAATCCCAATTGGGAGCAAGGCCAATTATGTGATCAATGGTTCAGATAACTAAATATAATTGGATTTGGATTCTCATGCAGACTAGGGCCCACTTTTATTCAGTTATTGAAATCTGTTTGTGGATTACTTAAAAAACCCACTGATGTCATATCCTTGATTGTTCTGATCACGAGTATTTGGATAGTCACCTTTCTTTTGTACTCTTAGCAAAACTAACCACCACAAACAGCAGTTAGTATATACCATAAATATGAGTAAATCAAAAATTAATGTAAAAAAGATGTTCTCTAACCATAAAAACATTTGTACCATATTTATATTCATGAAAGTTCCTGACAGCACATTTGGTAGTTATTTGGTTGTAAGCAGTAGTTCTTTGGTAGTAAACAGTAAACAGATCTTTAGAACAGAGAAAAAAAAACAAAAAACAGCTGGTAGGGCAGAACAGAATTCCACTGTGAGTGGGTATATGGTATGGTTAAGCAAATAAGTGGATGTGGGTCAAGATGAACAACAAATTCAAATTTACTGGATTACATGATATTGGGCTCATTCCTTTAGGCAAACAAAACAGAGACTCACTGAAAAATGGCATTGGTCTTACAATCCTCTATTCAAGAAAGTGCCTTCATAGGTGAGTGATAGGAATGCCATATTTCCTCAGAATTTCCCTAGGCTGATTTTCCAGAAGGAAATAAAAGATTATTTTTTATACTACACTTGTACCACAATGATAGTGGCACAACCCAGAGAGGAGGTGGAGGAGGAGGAAGAGGATAAAACAGAAACGTTCAGGTTGAGGGAGGAAGAGGCAAAGGAAGGGACAGGTAATATGAATGCCTTTTGTATGCAGTGTGGCCTAGGGAAAGAGCACGGGCCTGGGAGTCAGGTGACCTGGGTACTAATTTCAGCTTTGCCACGTGTCTGCTGTGTGATCTTGGGCAAGTCACTCAACTTCACTGTGCCTTAGTTTCCTCATCTGTAAAAAGGGGGATTAAATCCTCCTCCCTCCAACCTGTGAGCCCCATGTGGGACAGGCACTGTGTCCAAATCGATAACCTTGCATCTACCTCAGTGTTTAGAAGAGTGCTTGGGACATAGTAAGTGCTTAATAAGCACCATAATCATTAATTATTATCCTGCACCTGAGAAGTTCAATCAAAGGAAGAGATGCAGTTTCCAGTCATCTCCTATCTTCTTTTCTTCTCCCTATCTGTTCTTCTTCTGCTCTCCTTATTGCTAGATTAAATTCTAATAATAATTGCCAGTCACACCCATATTTAAAGGTACCAAAATAGTGTGAAAAGTGGAGAGGTTGCATGTATAAATATGAAATAAAAATAATTGTTATAAATGTTATAAAATATTGGTTTTTCTCATTTCAAAATTACCCACAAATTTTAATATTCTGAGAAACCTTGAAAAAAAAGGAAAAAATCTGCTGAGGGAGAACAGGAAAGCCCAAAGTGCAAATAAAAAATGAGATGGTCAAAATGAGTTTGAAGAGCACATTATAGGGGATGCTACAGAGAATAAAAGATTCTTCAAATATGCTACAAGTGGGAACTTGGCTAGCAAATCCCTTGATGATTGTGGTATAAATGATGCCTTCAGGATTCAAAATGAGAATGACAAAAGGTTCATTAGCTCAACTGTCCCAAGAAAGGTATTAGTGAATTTTCCTCACTAATTTCCTCTATTTTTTTTTTTTCCAGCAGAAATGTCAAAGTAACTGGATCCAATTTTGGATTCTTAGGCCATATTTATTTATCGACTGTAAGCCTATTGTGGGCAGGCATTGTCTCTATTGCCTAATTGTACTTTCCAAGCACTTAGTACAGTGCTGTGCACACAGTAAACACTCCATAAATATGATTGAATGAATGTAAAAATATCATAAAAGGAGAGAGCAGCTCCCAAAGAGGTCTGAAGAACCAAGGCTCTCCATCACCTTGCCCCCTCCTACCTCTCCTCCCTTATCTCTTTCTACTGCCCACCTCACATGCTCCGCTCCTCTGACGCCCACCTCCTCACCGTCCCCCGTTCTCGCCTATCCCGCCGTCGACCCCTGGGCCACGTCCTCCCGCGGTCCTGGAACGCCCTCCCTCCTCACCTCCGCCAAACTAATTTTTTTCCCCTCTTCAAAACCCTACTTAAAGCTCACCTCCTCCAAGAGGCCTTCCCAGACTGAGCTCCCCTTTTCCCTCTGCTCCCTCTGCTCTGTTCCACCTTTATCCCCCTTCACCTCTCCTCAGCTAAGCCCTCTTTTCCCCCCTTTCCCTCTGCTCCTCCCCACACCTTTCCCCTTCCCTCAGAACTGTATTCGTCCGCTCAACTGTATATATTTTCATTACCCTATTTATTTTGTTAATGAGATGTACATCACCTTGATTCTATTTATTTGCTATTGTTTTAATGAGATGTTCATCCCCTTGACTCTATTTATTGCTATTGTTTTTGTCTGTCCATCTCCCCTGATTAGACTTTAAGCCCGTCAAAGGGCAGGGACTGTCTCCGTTACCGATTGGTCCATTCCAAGCACTTAGTACAATACTCTGCACATAGTAAGTACTCAATAAATACTATTGAATGAATGAACTGTGGAACTGCTGGTTATGGAGTGTAACCTATTGTTATAAAAGGCCAGTGGCCTGAAGGATCACCAATGTCATTTCCATTGTAAAGCCCAATGATTACTTTTCAAATAAATTTCTATAATATATATATATATATATAAAATACATAGATTTAATTGTAGTAAAAATCTGCTTTAAACTTAAAAAACGATGGGTTTTATTTCAGGTTTATGTTATTTTTAGGATTCACATACAGCTGCTCAATTGCAAGCATTTCTTCAATAATGTTACTCCTTTCTGGAACTTGCAAGTGACTGAAGAAATGTCTGATATTGTAGTTACTTCTTGGTTTGCACTGCAATGTTAAGGAAACCTTGCTTAATATAGGGAATTGAATTCCTGCATTAATTCAAAATTAAAAATGGGCAAATCTTGGTTATGTGGTGAGAGTTGCATATTGGAGCAAGAATGATACCCAAAAAAGAGAGAAAAAAACAAAACATAGTTATAAATGTCCAAGGGAGTGAGGAGAATGGAAGTTGCTCAGAGGAAAAATTATCTATGTATATGCATATTAAAACTACACTTATAAGTGATATTTCAAAATACAAATCAAGTTTTCTAAGGGCCGTAGAGAGAGGCAATTCATTGCATAAATACACCAACAGATCTAGGTTAAAATTAGACAGCCAAGCAGCTGAATATAACACTGTAAGAATGACCAAATAAAGCTGAGTGGGCAGAAATGTGAACTGCAGTGTGAGCAGGTGCCAGGTAAACTACCTTCCAGAAAAATCATCCAAATTATAATTACACAATAATGTGCCCTAGACTCTTAGTCATCACTCATAAAAAAAATCTCAGGAAATGCCAACTGTTCCCTAGAATTATCAGTCCAATGCCTACTGGCAGCCAAAAAAAGCTGGCAAAATACTGGGCAAAGTTAGAAAGGACATAGACGATAAACCAAATATAATTATGCTGCTATTTAAAACGATGGTACAACCATACCTTGGAATACTGTAAACCAGGAAGGACAGAATAGAACTGAAAAGGAAAAAAGAAGGACAATTGTGACAAAGAGAAACTGAAGAGAGCAGGACCCATTTAGTATGGAAAGACAAAAGCTGAGAGGGGAGAAGCTTGCAAGCTGATAAAACTTTGAAGGTTTGGTCGGGGTGAATGGAATTGCTGTCCATAAAATCCCAGGGAAAAGGGAGGCACCCATTGATTCTAAAAGTACTAGGTTCAAACAAAGGCAATGCTTTCTTAGGCAGCTGATGACAAGCTTATGGGAGTAGTTATTATAGCAATCTGGGCAGGACAAAAAAAAAAATGGCAATAGGTCGAAGAACAATTTGGATAAATTTAAAGTGAGAAATTTTGGAAAAAGTTTGGAATTTTAGAAAGCAAATCCACAGCCATCAGGACAGATCATCAAGAAGAGCAATCATCATACTGTTCCTCCCACCATTCAGGTAGTATCAGAGATGGAATCCTGGGATGAATGGACTAGTAGTCTGTATAATTTCAGTTCTTATATATTTAATTCTTCAAAAGTTGAAGGGAATGGGAAGTTACCACCTCGCTGGATCATATGTTAGGGGAAACCCTTTATACTAAACCTGCCATGAGTGAATGCCAAGTGCACGCTTGCAGTGGTTTCTTCCCACATCACATCACATTCCCTCCAGACAGACATGTGTTTTTCAGAAAGATGTTCCCCAATTCCCTAAACAGCATTCTATCCAAAATACACAGGAAAAATTTGGAAGAAATAACTATTTTTAGCCCATTCCCTTCACACCCTATGTTGTGATATTATTTTAAAATTTCATAGAGGAGTTCCGGAAGCTGAGGCAGGGATTGTGAGCATGATGAAGTGGATAGAGCATGGGCCTGGGAGTCAGAAGGTGATGGGCTCTAATCCTGGCTCTGCCATTTGTCTGCTCTGAGACCTGGGGCAAGTCACTTCACTGTGCCTCAGTCACCTCATCTGTAAAATGAGGATTGAGACAGTGAGCCCCACATGGAACAGGGACTGTGTCCAACCCAATTTGCTTGTATTCACCCCAGTGATTAGAACGATGCCTGGCACATAATAAGCACTTTACAAATATCATTATTATCATTGTTATATTGTACTCTCCCAAACACTTAGTACAGTGCTTTGCACCCAATAAGGACTCAAAAATACGACTGAAAGAATGACTATGTTATAGAGCTGAGAAACTTCTCAATGAAGGATGGGCTTGGTTGATTATGGCATCATTCTGTGCAGCATGCAGAAGCAGCTGCGGCTCAGTGGAAAGAGCCCGGGCTTTGGAGTCAGAGGTCTATGGGTTCAAATCTCGCCTCTGACACTTGTCAGCTGTGTGACTGTGGGCAAGTCACTTCACTTCTCTGTGCCTCAGTTACTTCATCTGTAAAATGCGGATTAAGACTGTGAGCCCCACGTGGGACAACCTGATTCCCCTGTGTCTACCCCAGCACTTAGAACAGTGCTCTGCACATAGTAAGTGCTTAACAAATACCAACATTATTGAGAAGCAGCATGGCTCAGTGGAAAGAGCACGAGCTTTGGAGTCAGAGGTCATGAGTTCGAATCCCAGCTCTGCCACTTGTCAGCTGTGTGACTGTGGGCAAGTCACTTAACTTCTCTGTGCCTCAGTGACCTCATCTGTAAAATGGGGATTAAGACTGTGAGCCCCACGTGGGACAACCTGATTCCCCTGTGTCTACCCCAGTGCTTAGAACAGTGCTCAGCACATAGTAAGCGCTTAACAAATACCAACATTATTATCATTCACAAATGCTTCAGGTTCCCAATGACAATAGCCTGTGCCCTTGAACTCTTGGGGAAAGAATCACTCTCACATAGGGCAGGTCTTCAGCTCTAGAACCTATTCCCCAAAGAGGCTTTTATCCTGCACACTGAGAGTTTATCTTTTGGCTGCATCCCAGTTAGGCATGCAGAGATGATAAGGACGCACTTATGGCTCTCACCAGTCTTGCTGGGGTTTCAACAGCACTGGTTATAGGCAGGAAGTGCCACTATGAGTCATGGAAAGCTCTTTGGGTAAATGTTTGAGAGAAACGTAACAAACATAAAGAAGAAAAGCAAACACTCCTTGTAAGTTGAGGGGTTTATGAGAGGCCTGAATCCTGGTTGGTTAGATCAAGAATCTATTTCCATATTGGGCACTTTGTAAGTCAGACTAGGGAAACTAGAGAATGGGACAAAGCCAAGGTGGGGGGAGTTGGGAGTGCAGGATAGGCAGAGAAACTTCTCTGTCTCCTGTTTTCATTAATTGGGAATTCTGGAACCTTCTGGAGAATGCAAACTTGAATTAATCCTATTCAGGAAGTCTTCATCATTACGAGAAAATATCAATTTAGGGCCAATGCATGTTTGATGCTCTGTGAAAGCCTCATGCTGATACAACCTCTGCATGGCAGGAGTTCACAATTTAGGATACACAGCACTGAGTGTAGACCTATATCTACATATGAAATTGCACAAACATCAAAGGAAAGGAAAGAGTGTTTGCCTCAGGAACCAGCGATTTGATACTACTGGTACAATTGGGGGGCCCAAGTTGTTATTTGAGGTTTATATGATTGAGAGGCTTATGAAGATCTTCCCCAAACAAGGGATTCTTTAGAAAAATCTTAATTAGACCCATGTGCATAATAACTAACAGTTCAGAAGATGGGAGACGTTAAAAAAAAAACCTTTCAACTACCAGGACAATTTGAAAATAACTTAGTTTTTGATGCTATGAACGTCTTAGGCTTTATGTAATTTTCATAATGTATTCTGGCAAATTCAAACTCCCCAAATTGAGGCTAATGGACAAATTCTATTCTCCACTTCTGAGCACAGCACTTACATTTCCATATGGTATCTTGAAAAATGATCAGCCCGGAGGGCACCTCAAGCGGATTTCCAAAGGTGTAGGATATCCTTTTATAACACAAGCTGGACCAAATCAATATCAGAAATCTAGCCCCACAGGAGACTTAATAGAAATTCTGAAAATGAAATTACTTCATATGGCACTCATCTAACCACCAAGAATTTCAATAGCAAATAATTTCCAATGAACTGGCAATCCTGAAGGAGATGGGAAGCCATTTCCAAGTCCTGTCCCTAGATAATCAAAGATCCTCCACAAGGTTGAACACCGAACAAAACTGGGGTTTAAAATAAAGTTCCAACACTCACTTGCATGTGCAGCGATCATCTGAGTTTAAATAATTCAACATGACAGTTTTATATGTCCTTTTTAAATTTGAACAACCAGATGACATTATGGAGGAGAGAAGTCTGAGGTTGGGATTTTTTAGAAGCAGTATAACTAATCTTGAATATTGGTCACTGGCCTTGATTGGTCTTCTGTAATTTCTCCTCTAGGACCTGAAATAGCCAATTTAGTAATGCCTCCCAATGGCTCTCTTTTTAATTTAAAGATGGAAATCATTCTCATACAAATACTCCCTAAATCTCAAACAATTTAGAAGCCTTATCCCTTGAGCAGAAAGGGCTGAAAAAAATATCTAGTCCAGAAAAAAAAATAAGAGGCTCGAAGCAAATTTTTTTTTAAAACTATTTCCAAATAATTTGTTTTTATCTAACTTCAAGAGGAGGAGGAGTTAGTCATAATGAGGGCAGCCTTAGTATTTATGCAAGTTATGGAATGAGAAATGTCTAGTTACTATGGCAACTAAATCACATGGTATGTAGGCAATGAGATGCAGAGCATCTTAAGTAAACACTCTCTTGCTTTTTCATGTTTTGTGCATTCTTTAAAGTCTGTTATGAGGCATGAGTGCAAGATTAACAATAATCATTTTGAGCATTTTGAAAACAAGTTTGGTGAAAAGGTATGGTTAGGAATTAAAGCACAGAAAATGCTTGAGAAACAAGGAAAATATTGATACAGCTGTTCATTTAAAGACCCGATGCTTATTTACACGTGTACAAAAGTGGAAGAAAGGGAAAGGCAGAGTGAGATTGAAAGTAAGGAACTGGAGAGGAAAGTAGAAGATGGAAAAGAAAAGAAGAGGGAAGGGGAACAATGCAGAAAA
This sequence comes from Ornithorhynchus anatinus, assembly GCF_004115215.2. Classification (NCBI taxonomy): domain Eukaryota; kingdom Metazoa; phylum Chordata; class Mammalia; order Monotremata; family Ornithorhynchidae; genus Ornithorhynchus; species Ornithorhynchus anatinus. The sequence goes on along the minus strand of NC_041735.1, from coordinate 58,880,399 downwards.
TTTAGAACTGGTATTCAGAGACCACCAAAAATGGACTTGACAAATTCTGTCCTAGTTTTCCACTTTAACGTGGTGCTAAAATTCTAAGCTTACCTGAATTCTGTGCTAAAATGAGGGAATTATTTCTGTGTAAAAAATGCTTGAATTGACATTAAAATTACAACAATCTCTCATTTGTGCTAATATTACGTTTACACATTTTCACTCAAACACCAGAATCCAAAGCCATCACTTAAGCCCATTGGCAATGGTGTTTCGATGCAAATCCAAATTAATAAATATATTTCATTTAGCACATGTACAGACATCCAGAAAATACATTTTCAGCCAAAATTCACTGCTGAATTTTCCCAACTATTTTGCTGAAAAGAAAACGGTTAGGTCTTCTGTCTTTACATCCTTCTGAGTCTCAGAGGTAAGGAAGACTGGCAGCAGGAAAGAGTGAGTCATGTTGTGTCAACTTCGAGCTCTATTATAAATTTTTTCTTGCAGATTTTTGGGTCTCAGGATCTCTTGGACCAGACCATAGAGCATGACAAATAGAACATGAAATTTCACCACCATCACTATCACTAATGTCTCTTTTACGGCATTTTACTACACTAGATCATTACTTGCCGGTGTTTTATCACCTTTATCAGATGAGAGCTGGAGAGCTGCAAGGTTCACTTAGTGTCACTGAGCATTTTAATTCTGTTACAGCTTTGCCTACTGCAGCAGGATTGCTTGAAGAGGAGCCCCCCCCCCCCCCATCTTGTTTTAATCAATCACTTGATTTAGTGCTTGAGTTGGTAGGAGTATTGTACTAAGGGCTTGCAAAAGTAGGAAACAAATGATAGATATGATCCTGCCCTCAAGGGGCTTACAATCTACCTCGGAAGACAAGCTCTGAAATAATTTACAGACAGGAGGAAACAAAAGAGTTTGATGATATGTACATAAGTTCCAAGGCAGAGCAAAGGGGTGAGTAATAATAATATTAATTACGGTATTTATTAAGCACTTACTAGGTGCCAGGTACTGTACTAAGCACTAGGATGGATACAATCAAATCGGGTTGGACCTAGTCCCTTGTCCCTTGTAGGGCTCACAGTCTCAATCCCCATTTTACAGATGAGGTAACTGAGGCACAGAGAAATTAAGTTACTTGTCCAAGGTCACAAGCAGACAAGTGGCAGCGCTGGGATTAGAACCCATGACCTTCTGATTCCCAGCTCCGTGCTCTATCTACTACACCATGCTGTAGAGTAACCAAGTGTTTAGGTGTAATGGAAGTCCCAAAGTAACTGGAATAACCCATTTTTGGCAATTTCCTCAAATTGATCTTCAGAGTCATCTTCTACTATGGCTTTTCACCTTCGACATTTCACTTCTGAGTGGTCTGTCACTTGGCAATTCCTAGCTCCCAGCCTTTGCATGGCAAAGTTACTACAGAAGAACAATAGACTCATTTCTGCTAAAATCCCCAGTTCCACTACACACCGACATTAGACTGTAAACTAGACTGTAAACTCACCATGGGTGGGGAATGTCTCTGTTATCTTGTTATACTGTACTCTCCCAAGCGCTACACACAGTAAGGGCTCAATATATACGAGTGACTGATTAGAATGTCATGAAATAATTAGGACTTGTTCTTCTGACAACCCATGTCTCTCTGGATACAGCACAATGTGGCAGCCAAAGAATAGTTGTCCAGGTACACATGGCAATACCATGTGAGCTTTCTTTAGTACAGAGTCCTCCACAAACGCAACTCCCGCGTTATTGGGGAACCGGCTGTACCAGATATTTAAAGACTGCAAATGAAACACGGTTTTAACACATCAATTAGAAGACTGTCTGGAAAACGTCTGGGGGGATACGCCAGCTCTGCCATCTGCACTGGATGAACACAATTCAGTGAAGACTGAATGTTCAGGAGTCTCTATGATAGGCTCATTTTTAGAATATTGGAGAACAGACCACAAAAGCTGCTGAAGATAGGTGTTTTCCATAAGGGATGGTGGGGGGGGGGGTCAAAAAACACCCAGTTAAGGCCCCAGGTGACACCCAGCTGTTGAGAACAATGGAGGAGTCTGTGTTTAGTACAGTGCTAAGTGCTTAGTACAGTGCTCTGCGCACAGTAAGTGCTCAATAAAAACAATTGAATGAAAAAATTAATCAGTCTGGATTTCCAAGGTCGGGAGGTCAAAAAGGGCAATGGAATGACTTGTCACCCTGCCCAGAAACCCATTTATTTCTGCACCATTTGCCCTCCATTTAAACTCTCCCCTGCTTCCTCCAGGATGTCAAATGTGCATAAGTGCACCCAAAATCTAATCAACTGAGAAAAAACAATTTACCTGATGGTAGCTAAATAAGAAGTCTTGCTTTAACAGAACCTCTCAGAGGTGGTAACAATTTTCCAGATGCCTCCTACCCTCAAAGGCTTGGGCTCAAAAAAACAATAAAGCAGGTGAAGGGCTAAATATAGCAACCAAGAAGGAAATAACTAACTTAACCATCTTTCCATAGGTCAGAAAACAATTATTTGTGATAAAGTCCCAGAGCCATCAGTGAATGCACAATATGGCAATGAGTAAAAGTGTCCCCTAGTGGTCTTTAAGAAGTCAACCTTTCCCAAAGCCCTCCATTTAATAGCAGGGAATGTATTTAGGCATTGGAAGAATGATTTACTTTATCATTTGTTCCTTGGCCTGGGGAACCCACCACAGATAAGCTTGCTAAAGAAGGCAGGAGTTTTCTGTGTTACTCCATAACACACGGCATCAAGTAATCTGAAAACAGAAGCATTTTCCAAATCCAGGGCAAATGACTTGAAGCAAAGACATAATACAGGAATTGATCTTGAGGAAATCTCTCTTTCAGCTTTTTCTTCAGTGTTTGATAGGAAAAAAGAATTTTGAACTGATGACACTTCCACATTGCTCTGGCATTAATTTCTATCATGAGTAAAGTCACTCTTATTGGTAGGGGGACACAATGAAGACAAAAGAGCAGGGAGTGAAAGGGGAAGGGGAGACAGATGGGGCAAGGAAGGGTGAGGGGATGGAGGAGGGATATTTTGAGCAGGTTGGGATACAAGGGTCACATAGAAGACTTTATGGGAAGCATCATGGTATAGTGGATAGAATAGGGGCCTGAGAGTCAGAAGGTCATGAGTTTTAATCCCAGCTCTGCACTTGTCTGCTGTGTGGCCTTGAGCAAGTCACTTCACTTTTCTGTGCCTCAGTTACCTCATCTGTAAAATAGGGATTAAGAATATGAGCCTGTGCAATGTCCAGTGCTATTTGATTGTATCCACCCCAGCGTGCTTAGTCCATTACCTGGTACATAGTGAGCACTTAACAAATACTATAATTATCATTATTATTGTCCTTTTTCTCCAAGTTGGCAGGTGCTTGGGGACTCTCTGCAGGCATCTCCTTTTTTATGTTTTTTTTTCGGTGCTTACTATGTGTCAAGCACTGTTCTAAAAGCTGGGGTAGATACACATTAAATATGTTGGACACAGTCCCTGACCTGCATGGGGCTCACAGTCTAAGTAGGCCAGAGAGCAGAAGAACTGAGGCACAGAGAAATTAAGAGGCATTCCAAACTTCCAAGAGTAAGAGAAGCAACGTAGCCTAGTGGACAGAGCATATATATGCCTGGGAGTCAGAAGGACCTTGGTTCTGTTTCCAACTCCTCCACTTGTCTGCTGGGTGACTGTGGGCAGTCACTTCACTTCTCTGGGACTCATCTATAAAATGCAGATTTATGACTACGAGCCCCAGGTGGGGCTGTGTCCAACCTGATTACCTCATATCTATCCCAGCACTTAGAACAGTGTCTGGCACACAGTAAGTGCTTAACAAATACCATAAAAAACAAAAAGACTCCAAACCAGTGGCTCAAATGGAATTGGGGCTCATAAGCAGAAGGCAGAAGGAAGCTGCAAATGCTGCATGAACCTAAAGTCACTTTTGATCTTGATTAACAAAGACTTTCCCAAGGTGTGGCAAATGATATTAAGCCTATACAGTTCCCTACTCCATGCCAGGGCACTGAGTAATAAGGGAGGACAGAAAACTAAGGCTTATTGAATGGTGCTGAAAATCACATCTATTTCAAAGGAGATGAGAGATTACATTTGAGTTCCAAGTTGAATGCAAGTGGCCTCTAGCAAGCCAAAATTTCTAAGTGCTGATGTTCCTGTAGAAATACAATTTTTAAATGACTCTATAGCAGACATTAATTTATCAAAATACAACTGGTCACTGGGTTTATTTTCTCCTTTTTTCCATTTCAAAAGAGCCGATTGCCATTTCTAAAATGGAATGCTATAGCTTTTTGGAACACGTTATGGAAATCAGTGAAGAAACTGACAGTCAGAAGGGTTCCTAGTTACTAAAAGGTAATGAGTCTCACACTCTTCACTTCCTGCAGCACAGTCAGGTGCCTCAAAGACTTTAGGAAGCAGAGATTTTTTTTTTCCCATTATGTTTACTTCTTCTTTGAAATGCTGTTCCTCATTCCTTGCTCTTTTCTGACCCACTGTTTCTATGCTCTGAAATACATATAATCTGAAAGTAAATTGCATAGAGTTGTATGTCTAGTGCCTTGAAATGTTTGGAAGAAAGGTGCTATGGCAATCTAAAAAGCCAAAGTCTGTATGCTGAATTATGAAAACATGGCATTCCAGAAGAAGGTCATAGTTGCCAGCCACATGAGGAAAACCAGAATGGGGTTACAACTCCCATGGTCAATAATGTTTGCACACATGAGGAAACAGGTACATAGGGAGGCCAAGCTTACCATATCCCCCATCAACACCACAATCTTTCCCTACTGCAAACAATCAATTCATGGCATTTTTTGGAGTGCTCACTGTGTATGGAGCACTACACCAAGCACTTGGGAGAGTGTGGCTCAGTGGAAAGAGCACGGGCTTTGGAGTCAGAGGTCATGAGTTCGAATCTCTGCTCTGCCACTTGTCAGCTGTGTGACTGTGGGCAAGTCACTTAACTTCTCTGTGCCTCAGTTACCTCATCTGTAAAATGGGGATTAAGAATGTGAGCCCCACGTGGGACATCCTGATTCCCCTGTGTCTACCCCAGCGCCTAGAACAGTGCTCGGCACATAGTAAGCGCTTAACAAATACCAACATTATTATTATGATATGAGTTGGCAGATACAATTCCTGTTCTGAAGGAGCTTACAACCTAGAGCTTTTATAGCAAAGAGCTCTGCTCTCTAAGTCCCTGGTGAGTGTCTCATTTTCGGAGTGAGGAAGGGCCAGGAGCAGCCGAGAATTCAGAGAGAAGGCAGAAGGCAAAAAGGGTACATAAGAATTAGAAAGAGGGACAGAGTTGGAAAGAGGACAAAGACAAAGAGCTCAAATGGGCTGATGGTTAGAGAGACAGGGTGGGGAGATGGTGAGAAAGAGGGAGAAAGAGAGAGGAAGAGAGAGGGAGAGAGCATGCCTGCAGAAGGATAGTGACAATGAAGGACACAAAAAGTAGGAAGGGGCTGCAAGGCAATTACGTGATTAGAAGAGAGGGACCAAGAGAGGAAAACACACAGAGCAATAGAAAACCAAGCAGGGTGGGAAAGGTACCATGAGGAGAAGGAGAGGCCATTGTGTAATAGGGAACCAGAAGTTAAGAAGGGGAGGGATAACTAGGTAGAGGCAGGTAAAAAAGCAAGAGAAAGATAAGAGAAAGGCCTCCGCCCATCCTGATTAATTTATATCTACCCCACTGCTTAGAACAGTGTTTGAAACATATTAAGCACTTAATAAATACCATAAAAACGATAGAGCAGGGGCCCAAGGACTGAGGGCTCTAGGGTGAACTAAGGGCAACCGTTCAGTAATAAGGGTGACCGAGATAATTACAGGAATACAATAAAGGAAAAGGGACTAAGAAAGGGAAGATGCATTCTTTATCCTAACACAGTGCTCTGCACACAGCAGGCCCTCAATAATTGAGGGTTATTGATTGGTTGATTGAAGCACAAGTACATGCATTCATATTTATTCATGACAGCATCTGAAATTTATTTGGGGCTTATAATAAGAGCAATTTCAGTCACTGGGAGCCTGACGGTCTGCTTAGGACCCTGCAGGATGCAAAGTGGTGCAAAAAGGAGGTAAAATGGTATCCCTACAGTCCCCCTACTCTCTGCTTCTTGTTGTCTCACTTTATATACCCGGTGACATCTACTTAGATACATTTAACAAACATCTGTGGCTCAGTGGAAAAAGCTTGGGCTTGGGAGTCAGAGGTCATGGGTTCTAATCCCGGCTCCGCCGCTTGTCAGTTGGGTGACTTTGGGCAAGTCACTTCACTTCTCTGTGCCCCAGTTACCTCATCTGTAAAATGGGGATGAAAACTGTGAGCCCCACATAGGACAACCTGATCACCTTGTATCCCCCCAGCGCTTAGAACAGTGCTTTGCACATAGTAAGCGCTTAACAAATACCACCATTATTATTATACATTTAACAAAAAATCCTTTCACTTCCTGCTCCACCCAATGGGCTAGAAGAGCCCACAAACTCTTCCTGTTCAGCTCCTGACCAAGAGTTCCTTGTCAGTTCTGCCCCAAACCAACCAGGCCCTCTTCTTATGACTGAGGTTGGAGAACTGTATTCATCCCTTCACATGCCCTGCTCGGCATAGGTTAAAAAGCTGGTGGGGAGAAAATGCCCCAAGACCTTGTTTGTTTTGATCCCCATCCTGTCGCCTGACGTTAAATATGCATATGGTATTTTACAATGTGGCATCATTGGAATGTGATAACAGGTGAAGGTCCAAGTGTCATAGCCAGAAAGAAAGTCTGATCCTTCAATTTGGCTTTCACTAAGACCTCTTTTCCTTTAATTCTACTCCCTTCCGTGTTGTCCCAAGTTGCTCACTTTATTCATTCCCCTCTCCCAGCCCCACAACACCTATGTACATATCTGTAATTTTATTTATTTATATTAATGTTCTGTGTCTCCTTCTAGACTGTAAGCTTGTTGTGGGCAGGGAATGGGTCTGTTATATTGTACTCTCCCGAGCACTTGGTAGAGTGCCCTCCACACAGTAAGTGCTCAATAAATACGATTGACTGGACTGACATTGGCATGATAACATCAGTCTCCCAAGGGTTTACCCCCTTTGTATATTTATAGACATGTTTAAACTATGGTGTTTTATGTAGGAGAAAAAGAATTATTCTCTTTTTGTGTGCATTCAAGGTAGAGGCAGAGAAAGAGCCTAGTTGGGGAGGAGAAACTGGGCTTTCCATGATGAGTCGGTCTGCGACAATGCTGAGGAAAGGCAAACACAAAATCACCATTTTAAGCCCCCCAAATCAGACATTTTCTATTTATATTTATTGAGAACCTGCCACTCTGGGTAGCAATTTACCTCCGGATCCTTCAGTGATCTAGTCAATAGCAAATTCAGTTTTCTAATTCTATTCTGGATGGCCAGGACCCTGCCCACTGGCATTCTCCAGGCTAGGATTCACAAAGGGCTTAAACATAAATGAAATAAGCTCTGGTAAAAGTCATCCGGAGGCAAGGGGTTGGAAAATTAGGAAACTGGGTCTCAGGATCCACTCTGCAATGTGGGCTAAAACACTACAGGCAATAGCTGCCCTTCAGACAACCCAGCTCTAGCACATCTCCCGTTGCCCCACTACCATCTCGGTGCCAGCCTCCCAAATCACTTTTTCAAGCAGATTCCAGCTCTTGGGTGAGTCTTCTAAATACTCCCAACCTGGACTGACTTGTTTTATGATATTTGTTAAGCCCTTACTATGTGCCAGGCACTATGCTAAGCGCTGGGTGGATACAAGCTTATCAGGTTAGACACAGTCCATGTCCCAAATGGGGCTCACAGTCTTAATCCCCATTTTATAGACGAGATAACCAAGGCACAGAAAAGTTAAGTGACTTCTCTGCCTCCATTACCTCAGGCTGTGAGCTCCCTTTCTTCTCTCCCTCTTCTGTTCAGTACAGCCCCAGATTTCTGTCCTCCTGCTCCAATCTACTTCTCTCCTTAACATATCACAACTCATTCTTCCTATCTGACATCCTCAGGCACTCACTCACGGCTAAAGAAAACCACAGCCCCAGGGATTTAATTAATTAATTTTATGCATATCAGTATCTGATATGCTTTACTCCAAGTATGGACAGGGCAATCTTAGCTTCTTGAAAGAAAATGACCTATGTATAGTCCCCATCTGAGCAGGTCATATTGCTTTAAATAAAAAAATGACAACTGATTACTTAATAGCAAAGTATGTACTGAACCATATATTTGTCCAAGCCTGTTATGTTCTTGTTATCATTTTTCCAAAACGTGCTATTTTTGCTATCTTGAAAAACATTTAGGGCAGCTGGATACCAGATGGAAAATTTTTCTTTCCACCCACATCCCCTTGCTTTAGAAAAAAAGTCCTCTTCGCCCTTTCCAAAGCCTGTTGTGAATGCCATTCATAAGGCATTTCAATCCCATATATGAATCAAATCAAGGCTAAATCTCTACTAGTTTACTAAACTATCATTTTGCTGCTTTTAAGGAAAATATGCATTTATTTATTTTAATTAGGAAAAGCAAAGTGCTGTGCAGTGCAAGTTCCTTAGAACCACTCTGGGGTTTTGTCTGTCTTTTTTTTAAGCAAAACTCATGTTAGCAATGAATTTCTAAAGCTAAATTCTCTATAAAGTAAATGATTGAAGTTAAATTCTGAACTTCAGTGTCAAAGAATGTCATAACATGGGCAAAGCCTGTTTGTAAGAGCACCTTTATCCAACATATAGTCATCGAATTCTCCAAGACATTGCACTCAGATATTCATTTCAAAATTGGCAAACTAAAATGTCCTGGAGGATCAACACAGAGTTCAGGGAGATAAAAGAGGAATCCCCTCAGAAAGCTTTAAAGAAAATTCTACCTAGATAACAACCAAATAGATAACATTATGAATCCACCTGGAAATACAGCAAGAGTATAGGAGTACGATAGTACTGGGCAACAAAAGTAAACCCAAAATGCCAACCAGAAGGCTCAGGGAAAAATACCAGCCATTAATCAAAGGTATTTGTTGAGCACTTACTGTGTGAAGAGCACTGTACTAAACACTTGGGAGAGTACAATACAGTAGAGTTGGTAGACCCATTCCCTGCTCTCAAGGAGCTTACAATAACGGGAAGAGTTTAGGAAAGTGCTTGCTCAAAATGGAAAAGAATGAAGGACTAAAAAGAGAAAGCAGCCACAAGGAACACTTGACATGGTGATTTCAATCACCTAACTCCAAGAAATTGGCATGGGTTGGAAAAAGAACGAGAAAGAAGGGAAAAGGAGGGTTGGCATCACAAAGCTATCCTCTCCTCGATCATGGACACTCTGAGTCCAGAATAATAATAGTAACTGAGGTGTTTGTTAAGCACTTACTATGTGCCAGGCACTGTAGTAAGCACTGGGGTGATACAAGCAAATTGGGTTGGACACAGTCCCTGTCCCATGTGGGGCTCACAGTCTCAATTCCCATTTTACAGATGAGGTAACTGAGGCCCAGAGAAGTGACGTAATAATAATAATGTTGGTATTTGTTAAGCGCTTACTATGTGCCGAGCACTGTTCTAAGCGCTGGGGTAGACACAGGGGAATCAGAATGTCCCACGTGGGGCTCACAGTCTTAATTCCCATTTTACAGATGAGGTAACTGAGGCACAGAGAAGTTAAGTGACTTGCCCACAGTCACACAGCAGACAAGTGTCAGAGCCAGGATTAGAACCCATGACCTTTTGACTTCCAGGCCTGCAATCTATCCACTACGCCAAGCAACGGTGCAAATGTTGCTATCTGTGAACCCTGCCCAGCAGAGAAAGGTTTCAGCGTGTAAAAGAGTCAGTCAGCTTTCACTGCCACAAAACACTTTGTGTCTGCCAAGATCATCAACTGGGCATTCAGTCAGTGCCACTTACGACGATGGGAGCCAAAAGTCTCGAAACAGAAGCTAAACCAACACACCCACATCGTAGGCACGATGAGCTTTGGACTTTCTGTTTTTTGCTTTCCTGATGTTGGTGCCAACTCATAAAAATGCACAATATGTGAGCTGATTCCACTGATGTCATTCCAAACCCCAAATGAGCAGTATTTGAAGTATTTTTCAGTCTAATACCAAAGGTCATTGCAGTAGTTCATCAGTCCAGAGTCAATCTTCCATTAATACTACAAATGGCATTCCACACCTAGCCGTGGATCAGCTTCAGATTTCTGGCCCGTCAGGAACTTCAGACACAATATGAAGTTCAACTCCTTACTATTACTCAGGGTTCTGCACTCAATTTCATTCAGTAAACACTTTAATGGAAAGAACCCAATAAGTGGCAAATTTCAGAAGGTTAGGTCACAACTCCAATCTCTTTAAAATACAGATTTATCATGCTAGCCTGCACAGAACTTCTAATTTATTTTCCTTCTATTTTCTAAGACATGAAATAGAGGGCCTTCTGAAATTTAAGTCCCTTAGACATGAAAACTCCTCGACTTTTGCAGAGAAGGCTCAGATAGTCCTAGGCAAGTAGCATTTAGCTTGTCGGCAGTCTCTAGATTGTCCTAGAGCAGGAAATGGATTTTGGTGAGCCGTTCCAGTTCAGACCCTACCTTCTCAAAATTACAGGGGGCCCCCATGAGGCCAAGAGAAGACACAGACTGAATAGTAATAATAATACTTGCACCATTTTGTTAAGCACTTACCATGTGCCACACACTAAGCTAAGAGGAGACACAGACTCAGTATTAATAATAATACTTGTACCATCTGTTAAGCACTTACCATGTGTCACACACTAAGCTAAGCACAGGGGTAGATACAGAATAATTGGATAAGACAGTCCTTGTCCCATGTGGGGCCCATAAGTCTAAGACTTGGGGAGAACAGGTATTTCATCCCCATTTTACAGATGAAGGTACTGTTAAAGTAACCAATCCCAGCTCTGCCACTTGTCTGCTGCATGACCTTGGGCAAATGACTTAACCTCTGTGTGCTTCATTTACCTCACTTGTGAAATGGGGATTAAGACTGTGAGCCCTATGTGGGACAGGGACTGTGTCCAACTTGATTATCTTATATCTATGCCAGCATTTGATACAGTGCCTGGTACATAGTAAGTGCTTAACAAATACCATTTAAAAAGAGAGAGAGAGAGACAGAAGTTAAGTGACTTACCTAAGGTCACAAAGGAGACAAGTGGCAGAGCCAGGATTAGAACCCAGAATCTCTGACTCTCAACCCTGAGCTATTTCTACTAGGCCACACTGCTTCCCTTGCCACTCTTTAATGAGATATCCCAGACCAATCTCACTGGTCAGCACAGTAGCCCCTGGTGTCCATGAATTTCATGAGGTTCGACAATTTCTTCAGGGATGTTAGTTATCAAACCATTATTAATAGGATCAATTAATTTAGAACTAAGGGGGGAGAACATTTGAATTTCCATACTGACAATGGACAACATTTAACTATAATTATGCATAGATAAAATAGCCTTTACCTAAAACAATTCCATGTATTAATAATGTTCAAACAGTTTTCGAATAATTATCTTTCTTATGACAGTCAGTCTATGGAGTCTGGAAGAAAACATTGTTCTTTAAGATGTTTAATAGTCAAAGCATGAAAGAAATTAATTCCTTTTAGAAGGGAAGATTATGCAATCAGACCTATAATTGATTCTTATAGTTAGTAAATCACTAGCCGATAAAAGCTGACCATTTCATTAAAGATTTTGATTTTTATCAACCATACTACATCATCCTATTGCTATATTAGTGTACAAAATACTAACATCAAGTGAGAAGTGTAGCTTTAAAGCTCCATCCACTTACTCAGACCTCATTACTCTCAAGCATAAAATAGCTCACAATTGAGTGACCCAAGGAAAAAAATATGAATTCAAGAGAAATTCACTGGGAAGCAAAATTTCCATGTAATATCTCGCATCACTTGATCCAACAATTTTCTTAGAGTGCAAGAATACTTAATCTTTTCTCAATATATAAGGGCTGGACAATATGAATTTACAAATGTTCCATTATTCTGAATATTAAGCATTACAACAAGAACAGAATGCTTATGCATGAGTGACTATGTAGCTGGAATTTCAGAAAATAAAAAGTCAATCTCTAGGTTTCCATTTTAGGGTAGTTTATGACACCGCAATTATGCATTCCATTTATGTATTTCAAAAATACCCTGGGGAAAGCAGAGAATGGGCTGTTATGCTAATGGTACATGTTAATAATCATGGTATTCACCAATTTAAGAAAATAAGCAAGTCAACTACAAAGCTAAGGTAGTAAATGTGCTAAGAAAGAAGTGCAAATCTTTTTTGCAGAGGAATGTTTTTCTTCAGAACAGAGACAAAAATCAAGGGAAAATTCTAGTCCTACTTTTAAGCTCATTGTGGGCAGGGAAAGTTGTCTGTTGTTTTATTATACTCTCCCAAGTGCTTAGTACAGTGATCCGCACAGACTATGTGCTCAATAAATAAGATCCACTGACTTTCAGCCCCCAAAGTAAAAAAAAAAAAAAAGTGACACAGTTAGATCTCAACCATCAGGCTACAACAGCCTCTCTGGATACTCTAAACTACTTTGGCCTGAATCTGACAGTACAAAAATATGGGAGCTCAGAAAGCTGCTCCTTTCTCCTGGTGGTCCTGCTGCCCTCTAAACAGTAAGCTCACTGTGGAAAGGGAACATGGCTACCAATTCTGTCATACTGTACTCTCCAAGTGCTTAGTATAGTGTTCTGGACAGAGTAAGTGCTCAATACAACTGATTAATTATGCATGTGGCATGGGCAGGAAAAGCCTAGGGTCATTCTGGGAACCTGAAGCTCCTGTCATGACCCAAAAGTAGAAAAAAAGGCCACCTGGGACACCAAAGTCACCAAGGAATCAATCAGTGGTATTTATTGAGTGCTTACTATGTGCAGAGCACAGTACTAAGTACTTAGGAGAGTACAATACCACCGAGTTTTTGGACACAGTTCCTGCCCACAACAAGCTTACAGTCTAGAGGATGAGTTTACATACTAGAGAAAAGCAAGCCAGGAACCTTGGTTTTCCTTTCCCCTGCCTAGCATTCTCCTCAGTATGGGTCACCTCTGCAGGAGACAGGGATACTGCATGAAACCAGTGAATAAGCCAAGGGCCCTGAGACCCAGAGAGATGACACGGGTAGAGGCTGGGATGGATTACACCCATTGGAATGTAAGGTCTTTGTGATCAGGGAATGTGGCACTTCATTATTCGATACTTCCCAAGCAGCTCAGTACAGTATACTGCAACAAATGGGCAGTCAATAAATGCAACTACTGAGAAGGTGCCTGAGAAGCTTATCATCATTATTAATCGCATTCAGTGGGCACCTGCCAGCAATTTTCTTTATCGTATGGCTCAAAACAACACTTACTATATGCCAGGCATTGTACGAAGCACTGCGGTACATACAAGATGTGTTGGACCCAGTTTCTGTCCCACATGGTGCTCACTTTCTTAATCCCCATTTTACAGATGAGGGACCTGAGGCACAGAGAAGTCAAGTGATTGGCACGAGGTCCTCTGGCTCCTAGACCCATGCTCTTTCCTCTAGGCAGCACTAAGTAAAAAAAAGTGCTAAGCACCTGGGAAAATCCAAAAGAATACAACAATCCTGATGGCTCAACAATGGGTTCCACTCTGAGCTATCTGGAGAACTAAGGTCAAACTGAATTTAAGGAAATGATCTGGGCCACAACCCACCCATCACCGTTTCCTCCTTGCTATCTCCCTCCCCAAATCCCTCATTGCAACATGGCTTTCTATGGCAGTAACCCTTCCAAAGACTCCCCTATGAATCAATCTCTGTGGCTTTTTGTGCATGCAGTTCCAGACCTACCATTGCAGAGTTCAAAGCCCAAGCTGGAGCCTTTGCTGACTGAGCTGCTTCCAGCTTTGAAAAGAAGAGGAGTGACAGACCAAAGTTCTGTGAGAGTGAGCAAAAGTGCAGAACTATGTGTGATTTACTATGGAAAAATGCCCTATTTAAAGTAGACAGGTGGGGGAGGAATCTTAAATCTAGGTTTCATAGCAATGCCATGGAAGTCGCCTTTGTGCAGGAGCCTGAATTTCATAGAATTCAGAGTGTGATGCCAAGTTCATGAACACAAACCTTTTTTTTCTTAATACCTTTCATTCATTCATTCAGTTGTATTTATTGAGTGCTTAATGTGTGCAGAGTACTGTACTAAGTGCTTGGGAAAGTACTGTACAACAATAAATGGTGACATTCCCTGCCTACAATGAGCTTACAGTCTAGAGCGGGGGAGACAGGCATCAATACAAATAAATAAAATTAGCAACAATTTATGTAAAACACATAGTAAAAATCACACATTACAGCAGAGCTGAGTGTGTTCAATCACAAGAATGCTTATCAAACCAAACCATTCCTGCTTCAATTTGGGGGCAAAGTTAGCCAGTTGAATATAATTTCCTAGAATTGGGGAGACAGGCTAATTTCATGAAAGAACAATGGACAGGACTCAGGAAGCCTGTGTCCAGCCATTGCTTTACTGTTACCTCTAGCTGGAGTGTGACCTTGGAGTTCTTTCCAATTACACAAGTGCAATATGAGAACGAGTGAGGTAATGTGACTGGAAAAGGAATAAAATTCAAGGCAGAGGAAGCTGAAAGGATACATTTTGATGGAGCCAACTTGATTCATCTATACAATAGTGACTTTTAAAACACTTTGTACAAAGGGAGGAAGGAATATTTCAGCGGGTGAGGGTGAAAGTCAGTTTAGAAAAAATATGGCTGCATGCCACTGAATCTGAACGCCACCGGCAAGATGGGGAAAATGGAAACATGGCATGAACTTCCATGAGCAAAGGGAAATTTGATATACCACCCACAGATGCTTGATATAGGGAAGAAGCCCCTAACAGCAGACTAAAATGTGCAAACCACCATGATTTTTGGTCTTTATAAGTAGATTTTAATCAGCACCAGTATATGTTTCCATGTCCCTTTCACATACAAGCAAGATTCATTATCCTTGAAAGAGCCAGTAAAAGTCCCATAATTCAATGAGTGTCATCCTGCCGGTTGGCAACCTACTAAAAATCCAGTTTACTGAGAAAATGCCACACAAGAAGAAAAATCCCTGTGGTTCATATATTTCCTTGCTTCCAGCATTACAGCAAGGTTTATAAAAGGAGGGGAAAAAACTCATAATACCACCTTTTATTTTGATATATTACTCCTCCTCTGAGGAACCCAAGTGTTTTTAACATCATGTCATGAATCCTCGGGAAATTCCTGAAGGTGGCAACAAATTTAGCACCCCCATTTTGTGCAAAGCAAGGCACAGAGAGCTTTAATCGTGAAGTGGCAGCAAATTAGAGAATATGATTAGAATCCAGGTGTCCAGATTCCTAGCCATTTGTTTCATCCACTACACCAAATAATTTCCCCAATGACTTTCTTATCGTGCAAACACATACCCAATAAACACAAATTCACACAGGAATAGCCACACACAGTTCTAGTCTCCATTTATATAGTTTCAACAACAGTACAACTGCAGTCATAGTAAAGTTATTCCTTTTAGTGGCCCATAACTCTCTAATTCTATTTTTAAACACTAAATAAGTTCAAAAACAAAGGGTGTTTCAGGTGATTTAAGCTGTACTTAAACTCTCCTACATTATCCCCAAAGCTAAAAGTACCTGCAGATTCTTTCAACTGCCCTCTGTGCGCCAATCATGCATGCAGGGAGTTAAATCACCAGAATTTGAAGCTTCTTAATTATCCTCCTGACTTACAATACCTGAGGTTACAACTTTTACCTCCCCCAAAGAAATGGGAGCTTCTGTGCTATTAAACAGAGCAGCATACGCTATCCTCTCAACTTCTTCTTTCTCCCTCTTGTTTGTCAAGCTCTCCCATTAGGATGGATGGATTTGAGGCAGGGGGAATCCCCTTTATATCCAAAACAAAATAGCAGGCTTTAGACGGTTAAAATCCTGGTAGAGACTCTTTCCAGAGGCTCTTTCCCCAAAAAAATCTTTGATTCGGCCCCCTAACAAGAGCTTATTCCAAACAAACAGAAAAGTAAACAAACAACAGTTGGGGCCGAAGAAAGTGGCTACATTGTACTACCAGTGTGACAACTGGCATTTTAAATCATATTCAGGCCAGAGTCACCATTTGAATAACTGCTTTCAGGAGCAATGAGCAGAATGCTCCTTGCCTCCAATTTTCAGTAAAGTGAGACAATAACACTCTTGTTAAATGCACAGTATCATAAACTGTTGAAAAACGCCCTTTCGGTTCCCTTCTTGGTGAGCCTTGTGGAAAAGCTTTTTAACATTTTCTGTGCAAATAGGGGCTCGGCAATCTCCACTCCTCCTTGAATCAATTTCCAGCTATTATCCTCTCTGGGTGCTTCTCAAAAACAATTAGGGGAATGAATAAGTGGTATAAACATGTCCAAAATGTGGTACTGATTTACGGATGAAATCCAAATTGCTTAAGAATGCATACATGCTCCCTATCTCTTTGACTGAGAGTCCCATGTGGGTCAGGGGCTGTGTTTGATCAGATTCTCTTGTATGTACTGCAATGCTTGGCACAGTGCTTGGCACAGAGTAAACACTTAATTACCATTCTTCTTCTCATTATTAAATTATAAAATCTAAATTTTCTTTCTTTAGGAATTCATGCATTAGCCAACTAGCCTACCTCACTGGAAGATTCCCTGGCTGGTATGGGCGAAAGAGCCTCGAAAAGCAAACCAGATCCAGAAATTATTCAGACCTACTGAAATTTGACCTTTCTTGATGGCGACTGAGAGTTATTTTGGACAACAGCAAATTTCACTCAAAATCCCTGTTGAAGCCCATTAGTGGAGAGCTACGGCATAATGATGATTCCTCTTCCATTCTTTAGGGCCAACTCAAGACCCATCTCTTCTCTCAAGACAGACAACAAGACATAAAAATTCCCCTTCCCTTCCAACAGCTACCCACCAGAGAAAAATGTCTTACTTGTTCGGGTTTCTCGGGCTCTTTTTTGTCCGCCTGCAAAAAGTGGCAGTTTTCTCTCGCCAGCTTCTGGACCAGTTCGATCCGTCCAATGTCATCTCTTTCCTGCAGCTTGCACATCACCCCTGCCTTGAGGGTTGGAGAGAGCGCAAATATATACTTAAATCCACAGTCCCAGGACATGACAGTGTCACAAAATGAACCTTACAATAAGCTCATCTTTTCTGCTGCTCTAATTTCACTACAGCTCTTTGCCTATTTGAAATTATATCACTGCTTCTTGAGAAAGCACCACTAGATAACGTGAAACAGATGATTTATATATCTATGTTAACAGAGTGAAGGGCAGGGCTAACTAAGTCAACGGGCACTATGTGTGTGCCTGATATGCTAGTATTTGTTTGTTCCTGTCAGCCTGCTTCCTGTTACATCAACAAAGCATAGCAAGAGGTTAAAGGCTCATGGGAAAGTTAGTCAGGAACAACTCTGGCAAAAAAGGATGAAGTGATACAGAGTTCTAAAAATAACACAAGGAACCTCCTGTTTCTTTAACTCCACCACAGGATTATTTGCATATATTATAAAAAAATCACAAGGAATTTACTCCCTTTCGTAACCAAAATTACTATTGGGAATTACTGAAATTCCTCTACTGTTTCATGTAGACACATGACAGTAAGATTATCTTTAAAGATTTACCTAATTAAAAAAAAGCTTGTTTAAAAGCTGGGATCAATTTAATTGAAAACCTAAAACTGTGGAACGATGCATCATCTTGCTAACATTTGAAAATTAAACCTGGATATGGGTAAAATAAAATAAATAATAATAATATTTGTTAAGCGCTTACTCTGTGCTAAGCACTGTTCTAAGCACTGGGGTAGATACAAGGTAATAAGGTTGTTCCACATGGGCTCAAAGTCTTAATCCCCATTTTACAGATGAAGTCACTGAGGCACAGAGAAGTTAAGTGGCTTGCCCAAGGTCACACAACAGACAAATGGCAGAGCTGGGATTAGAACCCATGTCCTCTGACTCCCAAGCCCGTGCACTTTCCACTAAGCCACGCTGCTTCTCTTGTATCTCTTGTATCAAGGACAACCCCAGGATCAGATTCAGCCTTAGATACTTGCACAAAGTTCCCAGTTACACATGGTTACACATCTATCTAATAGCAGAATCTGAAGCTGGATTTGGCAGCATTAGCACTATTTGATCCAAAACAATAAGTTAAAGAGTTTGCAAATCACTGTTTACAGACCTGCTGGTCTTTATGAAATTAAAAGTATTAGTAAACTAATAAAACAAAAACTCTAAAAAGTTCCTTCATTTGACATCAGTACTCTGTTTAAAGATTTGTGTCATGGCCTATCTGTTCTAATGATGAGTGTAATGACATCTTAGCAACATGAGATTTCAAATGCAGCTCTTTTTCTTTAAATATTTGTTAAGAACAGTATTCTCAGCTCTCCTTCATATACATTTTGGATGTGTAGTGAGCTAAGGAACTAGGGAAGCAGTGTAGTGTAGTGAAAAAAGAAATGGGTCTGGGTTCTAATCACAGCTCTGCCACTTGCTTATTGTGGGACCCTGGGCAAGTACTTAACTTCTCTATGCCTCAGTTATCTATCCGTAAAATGGGGATTAATACCGTGAGTCCCATGTCAGAAAGGGATTGTGTACAACCTAATTATCTTATATCTACCTTAGTGCAGTGTGTAGCACATAGTAAGCACTTATATATCTTTTTTTTTTAAAGTCCTTCTGGAAAGAGACATCTGTTTAATTTGGACGTGATGTTGGAAGAATCTTGTGTGCATACGTTTGTGGTGTGAGACATGGTGTTTTCACTAAAATGTGAACTTTCTTTGACATGGTTTCTTCACCAATCTATCCCATGTCATACAACTGATTACCCTCACTTAATACAGTGCTCTGCACAGAGTAAGTGCTTAACAAATATCATTGATTGAGTGATGTATGGTAAAAAACTATTATTGCTTTGTGGAAAAGAAAAGGGTATTTATAAAGCCTCAGCAATTTAGACAGTAAAATGCTCCTAAACAATCTTATCTTTGAGGGAATTAATCAAACCATTTTCTCCATTTCCCCAAATCTGATTTTTGCTATTAATTCTAAATACATGGAAATGTGCCATCCACTAGAAGAGCACTGAAATGATTACACTTTTTTATCTATGGATAGAAACTTCTTCAGGACTAAAGGTGCATCTCTATTGCCAACACAAACCTGAAACCAGTTTCAGGGAAGGGGAACCTCCAATCTCAGAGCAGGATTTGGAGTAAGCATTCAGCAATTTTTAAAAAAGATACTAGAGTAGCAGCTAACTTCCTAAACCCTGTCCAGAGCCAGAAGTCCAAGTTGCTAGGTCTATAAAGTGGAAGCAACAAAAGCCAAACACACAAGAGCAATAGCTTGAATGGCTTAAATGAAAAAGGAGTATATTACTCTACCCAACCTCATATCCCTTTGCACCTTATCAAACACTTGCCCATTCCCTGACCATCATCTTCAACCCTCTTCTTTGCAGATTTCTTTCCCAATGCTTTCAGACATCCCTAAACAACCTAAAACAAAGTTTTAACCTCAAAACAACATCCTTGACCCCACTGCTCCATCCAGTTATTGCCTCATCTCCCTTCTCTCTCATTTTACTGAATTTTCTAACCTGCTTCCTCCACTTAATAATAGCATTAATAATGGAATTTGTCAAGTCTTACTAGGTATCAACACTGTACTAAGTGCTGGGGCTTAGTACAGATATTAGGATCTCACACAGGGCTCACAGCCTAAGAGATGAATGTGAGCCCATTGATGGGTAGGGATTGTCTCTATCTGTTGGCCAATTGTCCATTCCAAGCGCTTAGTACAGTGCTCTGCACATAGTAAGCGCTCAATAAATACAATTGATTGAATGAATGAATACTAAATTCCCATTCTGCAAATGAGGGAACTGAGGCACAGAAGTTAGCTAACCGAAGGTCACACAGCAGGTAAGTGGCAGGTCTGGCCCATGATCTTTCCACTAGGACAGACTGCTTCTCTTCCTCTTCTCCAAATCTCTCCTTGACCTCCTTCCATCCGGCTTCCACCTCTTTCACTCCGTAGAAATTGCCCTAAAGTCACCAACAATCTTTTTCCAAAGCCAATGGCCTCTACTCCACCCTAATCCTAATCCTCTTTGACCACTCAACTGTCTTCAACACTGTAGCCCATCCCCTTTCCCTGGAAACATTATCCAACCTTGACTTCACAGACACTGTCCTCTTCTGGACTCCTCATCTTTCTGTCCACTTATTCTCAATACCTTTGGCAGTCTCCTCCTCTACCTCCTCCCATCCAACTGTGGGAATCCCTCAAGGCTCAGTTCTGGATCCCCTTCTATTCTCCATCTACACCCACTCCTTTGGAGAACTCATTCGCTCCCCCAGCTCTAATTACCACCTCTATGTAGATGATTACCAAATCTACTCCTTTGCAGCTTCACATTTCCTCCTGCCATCAGAACATCTCTACTTGAATGTCTCTCCAAACCTCAAACTTAACATTTTCAAAACAAAACTCATCTTTCCATGCGAGCCCTACCTTCCCTGTCTTTCCCATTTCTGGAGATTACATCGCTATCCTCACTATCTCACAAGCCCATAACCTTGGCATTATCCTTAATTCATCTCCCTCATTTAACCCACATGTTCAGTCTGTCACCACACCCAGTCAGTTCTACCTTCACAACATCACTGAAATCTACTCTTTCCTCTCCATCCAAACTGCTACACTGCTGATCCAAGCCCTTATCATATCCTGCCTTGTCTACTGCATCAGCTTTCTCACTGATCTCCCTGCCTCATGTCTCTCTCCACTCGAACCCATACTTTGCTCTTCTCCCTAGATCACTTTTTCTACAAAACCATTCAGTCTATATCTATATCTCCCCAATCAGAAACTCCAGTGGTTGCCCATCCATCTCTGCATCAAATTCCTTACCACTAGTTTTAAAGCTCTCAGTTTTCTCGACCCCTCCTATTTTACCCCGCTGATTTCCTACTAGAATCCAGACTTTATGCTTCACTCTTCTAACATCAAATTATTTACTGTACTACAATCTTGTCTATATCACAAATGAACCCTTGCCCAGATGGTCCTTCTGGCCTAGAACTCTCTCCCCTTTCATATATGACAGACCTTCACTCTCCCCACTTTCACAGCTTTATTAAAATTGCATCTCCAAGAAGGTTTCCCTGATTAAGTCCTGTTTTCTACTCTCTCTCCCTCCTGCATCATCTATGCATTTGAATCTGTATCCTTTAAGCACATTATTCATCCTACCTTCAGCCCCACCGCATTTATGTACATATCTTTAATTTATTTTAACGTCCGTCTCCCCCTCTAGATTGTTCACTTCTTAGTGGGCAGGGAACGTATCTACTAACTCCGTTGAATTATACTGCCCCAACCACACAGTAAGCTTTTAAAAAATACTATTGATTGATGGATTGCCCTTTCGATCTTCACTGGCCACCCGGTCACTGACAAGGGCAAATTTATATCCTAGAAGGTTTAGAACCAAGATATCTTCTCTCCCTATATATCATCCCAGAAATTTGGAATTGCTATGGTCCTTCTGCTCAAGATCCCTGACTCAAATTTATGGCAACTGGAAGCAGTTCAAAAGAAGTGCTTTCCCTTTGGGATATCTTTCCCCTTATGTACCTTTGTCAAGCTTGAATCTTGTGATTTCCAAGGGAACATTAAAATACCTCTACCTCCTAGTTTACTTTTTTCCTTCTGAACAGGTCTATGTTTTTATATGCATCAAGAAACTTGAATGCACTTGATGATAAAAGCTAAATGAGTTTCAGGGTACTTAAAGTAAATGTCAGCTGCTTCTCTGAGAGCTTGATATTTTCATAATTAAGAGAGAGAAAAATGACTCTCTTGAGTTTCTGATCTCAGCACTAAAATTTACTTTTGAGAATACAAGAGAATTTTCACCTAATCACTTAAACAGTTTGGCATCCATTAGCTAACTGCCATCCATGTTTCATAGACTATCCTGAAGAGCAAGAAGCAGCGTGGTCTAATGGAGAGAGCACAGTCCTGGGAGTCAGAAGAATCTTGTTTCTTATCCCAGCTCCAGCACTTGTCTGCTATTTGACCTTGGGCAAGTCACTTAACTTCTCTGTGCCTCAGCTTCCTCATCTTTAAAATGGGGATTAAGACTGAGCCCCATTTGGGACAGGGACTGTGTCCAACCTGATTAACTTGTACCTAACTCCAGGGCTTAGTACAGTATAGTGCCAGGCACATAGTAAGTGCTTAACAAATGTCATAATACATAAAGAAATAAATAATAGTGGATACAAGGGAGAAATATGTAAATAGCCAGCTGCTGGACATGGTATAAAGCAGGGTGGTCCTTCTGGTTTAAGGTGGAGGTTGCCTCATGGCCAGGGGCAGAAATGTGTGCTGCCTTGGGCTCTCAGCCATCTTCTCCTGGCACGGGTCGGGGGGAAGGGTGACAGAGAAAGGCTCTGGGAGTAGAGGTAGCAATCAATTCTCTAGGCTTGACCCAGGCGTAGTTCTCCACTGCTCCCAGTAGCCCTTGCTTCCAACTCAGCCTTTGGCATGTGTTCCCGAATCGGCTCTCATGTCTGCTCAATGATTAATGCTTAGAATGGTGCCAGGAACATGCTGGACAGTGTGTCTACCCTCTCCCTTTCCTGTACAGACCTAAACAGTCACAGGAGAAGGCATCAGGACTACCTTACTAGGGAAAAGAGGCAAATCAAGGGCATTGTAGACCATTCCTGAGCATCATGGCCTGGTGGGAACACCACAAGAGAGGGAGTCAGGAGGTCTGGGTTCTAGTCTTGGCTTCCAACTTGTCTGCTGTGTGGCCTTAGGCAAGTTACAACTTCTCTATGCCTCAGTTTCCTTATTTGTAAAATGGGGACTAATTACCTGCTCTCCCTTCTCCCTGTGGGACAAAGATTGAGTCAGATCTGATTATGTGGTACCTATCTCAGCTTTAAGCAGAGTGCTTGGCACATAGGAAGTATTTGGATAGTACAATTACTGTTATTATTAGTATTGTTATAGCCACAAGACATTCAGCAGCCCTAATGTGTGGGTTTTGGTGGGACTATGCTGGTTTAAAATGCAATGCTTTAAGGAGGCTGGGTCTGAAACAGAGGATCCCTCGAGGCCCCTTCAGCTCTATGAATCAGTGATTCAGTGCAAGGAAGCCATGGATTCATTAAATTATTTTGGCAGCCTTGATCCTGCAAGGGTAACAGTAGGAGGCTTCGATCTTGATTTTTATTCCTGGCCAATTTAATTTATCTACATAAAATTAATTATAAGCAATGTGCCTAGAGCTGCTAAGCCGGAAAAACAATGTTAATGTCAAAAGACCAGAAGAGGCTTATTTTAGGGCCTCAGTGTTTTCTTGAGAAAAAAAATCATTACAATGAATAATTATGGTTATTCATACCATTTTCAGTTCGGCATAAGAGTAATGTGCAATCGAAAATCTAACTTTTTCTGACAGCTAAAAGAGTAAGGGTGCAGGGACATGATTTTTTCCAAACTATGTTGGAATGGATGCTTAAGGAACAGTTGAGAACAATGATAAATGAAAAAGCTTATTTTTAAAAAAAATTGCATTTGTTAAGCCCTTATTATGTCAAGTACTGCCCTAAGTGCTGGAATAGAAACAGGACAATCAGGCTGTACCCACTAGGGCTCACAGTCTATGTCAAAGGGAGGAAGATTTAATCCCCATTTTACAGATGATGCAACTGAGGCACAAAGAAGTTAAATGACTTGCCCAAAATCATACAGCAGACCAGTGGCAGAGCAAGGATTAGAAAACAGATCCTCTGCCTTTCCAGATCTGGGCTCTTTCCACTGCTTCTCTAAGGCTTCATGTGACAAATGGTGAATGGCAGTTAGTGGCTAGCTTTCAAAACAACCTCTTCTAGAAGTCCAGCTAAGTCAGCACAGAAATGACATGAGTAGTCAACGAAGTATTACAAAGGCCCCAGATGATGTTACATGTCTGCTGAAAATGGGCAGTCAAGAGACAGGCATAAACCAGCATGACACACTGCTATCAAAAAAAAAGCAGCTCTCTTTGAACAAAAGCCTCATAAGGAACAAGAGATGAGGAGGTAAAAGAGAAAAGAGTGCCAGGAGCTGCAAAGGTTAAGCATGACAAAATGAAAAATCCAAAAGAACACTATCAAATCAGGAATCAATTAAGAACAATATAGGAAATTCTCAAATTGAGAAATTTATTTCTAGAATTAGCTAAATATTCAGAGTTTTCAAGGAAAAATATGGGAGTGTGATATTTAATCAATATTTTGAAGATGGCAAAGGTTTCTTTTATCTTGGATTTTTTAATAAGAAAAGTAATAGAATGGGAAAGCAATGACAATAGATGACAGCATGAATTATAGTCAGTGAAAAATATCATTTTATAGATTAGATCAAGGGCCGAGTGCGATTTCAGAAGTCTATATGGTGGAAATAAGAATGCAGTAAATATAAATAGAGAAGTAGCAAGTGCTAAACGGTATACTTTCTTTAAAGTTCCACAATTTTTCTGCCTTAACATTGTCTTTTATGTGCCTTTTAACTGTACCATTCAGTGTATGCACACTGCATGTACACTGTTAATGATAGCAGGTTTGACCAGGATCTCAAGACTCTGAACAGTAGGGTTCTTATGGAAGTGGGCTAGTTTTAACATGACATTTTCTCTACAAGGAGAGTTTCTTCTAAATTGCTGGAATAAGATGTTGTTTAACTTTGAAAATATCTGCCTTGTTAGCAATTCACCACCATGTTAAATCCTATCCATTAATGAATGATTCATCTCGAAAAAGCTAGGCTGGGGGGATGCGGGGGGAGGAGGAGTGAATGTTGAGATGGCAAGGTTTGAATCGAGATTCCCCTACAGGTGTGAGATTTAATTTCCACAGTTCCATGGGGAAAATATCTTGAAAACCGTCAGGGTAAGAAATACCAATTCTGAAAGCAATTGTATATCACAAACTATATCACAAATGTAGGCAACCTTAACAGAAAGATTATGAGTTCTCTGCTTACTATCATTTTCTCAAAGTAGAACCTAAAGTTAAAACCCACAACCAAAGAACCAACTTGTAAGCACTGTATTTTTTTCCTCAAGCAGGCAGTCAAATTTTTAAGTAATCAAGTACTCTTAAATATCAGGAGAACTTGGTTGAATAGCAGAACAGACCAGACTCTTATTTACTCTCTCTGTGTCTAATATAATAGGGAAATGTCATGCATGCAAAACTGAGAGAGAACTAAATTAAAAATATGTCTTACATCAGTGCCAGGCCAATATCATTCATACTCCTTTAGTATCCTAACCTCAAGGACATAGGTTTTTATTCCCAGAAATCTCACCTGTCTCTAAAGGTGTATAATTACAGCAGACAAGATCTAAAGATCCATATCATGCAAACCACCTCCCCAGTTGGTAGGAGAAAGGCAGAAGTTCAGGATTACAAACCACCTTTGAGTTGTATTTCTGAGTTTACTTTACCTTTGAATCTGAGATGCCTTCAACTTCTGCCACTCTCACTCCTTGGCTTCTGCTTTCTTCATCTTGATCAACTGCTAAATCAAGAAACAGGAGGAATAAGAAAAACAACAAATTTTTCATTCATTTTTGCTCTTCAGATGGGAAGTTTGGGAAAAACTACTATATTTACTCAACTAATGGCTGATGGCATATTAAACCAAAGCAATAAGCAAAGCAAAGCATTTTGCTTATGGTGAATCACCAGTGATTGATTTCCAATAAAATCTCCATGCTTCTCACTTCCTCGCCAAGGTATTTTGGCATTATTTGGCAAGGAGTGAGGAGATTTAGACAAAGGGTTTTTTAGGAAAATGGTCTGGGCAACAGAGTGAAGTATGGATTGGAGTGGGAAGAGACAGGAGGAAGGAAAGTCAGGGAGGAGGCATATGCAGTAGTCAAGATGGGATAGATAAGTGCTTGGATCAATGAAGTAACAGTTTGGATAGGGAAGACTGTGGATTTTTGCAATGTAGCAATTTCAAACCAAACTATATTTCATTGCTTAGATGTAATTTCATTACCAAATTCATATAATTTTAAGATTGTTAAAACTCAAAGATACTCTCATATAATAATCATTTAATGGTATTTATTGAGCACATATGGTGTGTACAGCATTGCTTGAAGCACTTGGGAGAGTATATTATCTCTGCTCTCACTGTGTTTACAATTTAATGGGGTAGACAGGCAGGTATAAATGATTCAGAAACAGTGGCAGCAGGAGAAAGGATAGTGCAAGGTACTGAAAGACAAAATGAGTAAATTAACCAAATGAATAGGTGGGTGTCAATCAATCATATATATTGAATGCTTACTGTGAGCAGAGCACTGTCCTAAGCATTTGGGAGAGTACAATATAACAACTTTGGTAGATGCTCCCTGCCCACAACAAGCTTTCAGTCTAAAGGGGGAGGCATACATTTATATAAGTAAAATACAGATATGTATATAAATGCTGTTGGACTGAGGGAGGAGTGAATAAAGGGAGCAAATCCAAGTGCAAAGGTGACACAGAAGGGAGTGGGAGAAGAGGAAGTGAGGGCTTAGGGAAGGCTTGATGGAAGAGATATGCCTTCAATAAGCTTTTCAACTCGGGGAGAGTAATTAACTGTCGGATATGAAGAGGGAGGGCATCCCAGGCCAGGGACTGGATATGGGTGTGGGCAGTGAGATATATGAGACTGAGCTACAGAGTGTAGGTTGGCATTAGAGGAGCGAAGTGTATAGGCTGAATTGTAGCAAGAGAGCAGCGAGGTAAAGTAGGAGGGGGCAAGGTGATCGAGTGTTTAAAGCCAATGGTAAAGAGTTTCTGCTTGATGCAGAAGTGACTGGGCAACCAATGAAGGTTCTTGAGGAGTGAAGAAATGTGGACTCAACATTTCTGTAGAAAAATGATCTGAGCAGCAGAGTAAAGTATGGACTGGAGTGGGGAGAGACAGGAGGTAAAGAGTTGAGCAAGGAGGCTGATACAGGAGGCGGGATAGGATAAGTGCTTGGATTAGCAAGGGAGCAGTTTGGATGGAGAGGAAAGAGCAGATTTTAGCAATGTTGTGAAGGTAGAACCAATAGATTTGGTTGAATCTGATTTTGGTCATTTCACCTTTCCGTACCTTGGCTTCCTCATCTGTAAAATGGGACAACACTTTCCTCTAAAGCATCCAGGGTTGGGGTGAGAATAAAATGAGATAGCATGGCAAAGTACTTTGGAAAAATATGAGTACTCCTCAAATTCAACATATTATTATTATTATTATTACCCCACTGGACTTCAAAAAAAGACCAGTACCCAGATGTATAATAGATGCTACTTTGGACCTCAAGTTCCACTCTCCTGTTTCAAAGGAGTGTTACAGATGTTGTTAAAAATGGATTCTTTACCAAAATCATTTCTAGATTAGCATCCATAACCCTACCTTTTTAGATTCCAGCTCCCCTCTAGACTGTAGTTGTACAAGACAACTCTAGATTGTTGTACTGTACTCTCTTAAGTGCTTTAATACAGTGCTCTGCACACAGTAAGTGCTAAATAAATATGATTGACTGACTGACTGACTGACTGACTGTTGTCTTTGAAAGTGTTGGGGAGACCCTGATTTCAGCAACTTGTCAACACAAAAACTGAAATTAACTCTTGGGGCCTTTTATAGAAGTTTTTTTCCTTGGAAATACAGCAGTATTGCTCATAACAGCTCAGCAACTGGCACAAATATCCCTCTTGGGTAAAGAAAGTAGATTGCCTGGATTGCCAACAATCAGAAACAGCCCCATCAACTCACCCGCCTTAAAAAAAATATATGGACTTGGTTATGGTGGAGGGTGCACCCACCAATAACTTTTTAAATATGCTAAAATCCAATCATAGAATGGAAGCACTAGGCAGCTTTCCAACAACTGGCAATTTATGTTAGGTCTTCTAGGAGGAGTGTGTGGGAATTTGTTTAGCTTCTTGTTTATTCAAAAAAGAAACAGGCAGTAAGGTCAGCAGGGGAAAATATCTTGTGCAAATATTGGTTTTGGGACAGTTCACTTAAATATGGCATGTACTAAAACTATTCCTCTGTGCCAAAAGTTGGCACTTCACCCTAGGCCAATATAAACCATGTTTTCTCCCTTACACAATACCCCCAATCGAGAAGTGAGGAAAAAGGAAGTCAAACACACAAATACCAGTTAGAATGGTTGGGTCCTTAGCTGTTTAATATGGGACCTGACAATACAATTAAGGAGTGGTGGATTGAATCATTTTCCACTCTAGGCTATCATAACTGCCCTCCTTTAAGAGCTTAAAGAGGTAGTGGCATAGTGGATACAGCACAGGCCTGAAAGTCAGAAGTTCATGGGTCCTAATCCCGGCTCTGCCATTTGTCTGCTGTGTGACCTTGGGCAAGTCACTTCACTTCTCTGTGCCTCAATTACCTCATCTGTAAAATGGGGAATAAGGTTGTAAGTCTTATGCAGGACAGGGGTTGTGTCCTACCAGGTTTCCTTGTATCCACCCCAGCGCTTAGTACAGTGCCTGGCACCTAGTAAGTCCTTAACAAATACTATCATCATTATTATTATTATTAATGAAATCAGTGGACAAAAGAGCCATCCATAACATGTGTTTTCACAACACGCTTTGGCTACAATGCTGTGAGGAAATCAGGAACATTCTTTGGGACAGAATTTGAGATGAAGTCAGATTCATTCATTCACTCAATCCTATTTATTGAGCATTTACTGTATGCAGAGCACTGTACTAAGCGCTTGGAATGTACAATTCGGCAACAGATAGAGACAATCCCTGCCCAACCACAGGCTCACAGTCTAAAAGGGGGAGACTGACAGCAAAACAAGTAGTCAGGCATCAATACCATCAAAGTAGATAAATAGAATCATAGATATGTACACATCATTAATAAAGTAGAGTAATAAATAATATATACAAATATACACAAGTGCTGTGGGGAGGGGAAGGGGGCAGAGCAGTGGGAGGGAGTAGGGGGGATGGGGAGGGGAGGAGGGGCAGAAGGAAAGGGAGTGCTCCGTCTGGGAAGGCCTCCTGGAGGAGGTGAGCTCTCAGAAGGGCTTTGAAGAGGGGAAGATGAAATGATTATGCACAAGAGTATGGCTTTGCCATTAGTCTATGGTGAGCATGTTACAGTTTGGGTTTTCCTTAACTTGGGGCTTTGACAAGAATGAAATCAATCGTATTTGAGTGCTTTCTATATGCAGAGCACTGAACTAAGCACTTGGGTGTATACATTATAACAGAGTTGAGAGCCACATTCTCCATCAAAAATAACCCTCCATGACAAAAGAATCACGTGCAAGACAGTACTACTAACCATCCACCCTTTCCCAAGGAATCTCCGAACAACCCAAACCCTCCAATACTGGGTTCACGCTCGAGCAAAAGAAGCCAAGAATTGCAATATAGAAGATTACTGACATTTCTCCCCTTCAAAATCAAAACAGGCAGCTGCGACTCTGGTCATTCGGTGCAGGTGATAAACGCACTGCTACAATGAAGAACTTAGGCTTCAAATTGGCCCTCTGGGCTGTAGAGGAATGAGGATCTGGCACAGGGAGCGGACAGCAGCAAGTCGAAACTTCCACTGCGGTGGGCGGTCTGCTGTCCTCACAAAAATGCCAATTCTCTCCCAGCCTTAGGTTCCACTGTGGGATCATTGTTTATCAGTAGCAGTTCCAGGGGTCCAGCCAAGACGGCTCTGGAGCATAGTGAGTCTGAACATCCTTCCGCATTCCACACCACCCACGGAGACACTTCCAGCCTGGGTTTGGGAGTCATAGAGGAGGGAAGAGCTGCATTTGGGGCTGGAAGAGGTAGGTCACTAAGGCAGACACCAGGCCTGAGCCTGAGCATTCTACAAGGGCCATGGCCCAAGGGGCCTCCCCTGGGCAGCCAAAAGTCAGGATGCAGACGTACAAGTGTGTGTGTGTTCATGTGTGTTCTTGCATGCACAATTGTGCGTATGAATGAGGGAGATGTTGGACTTCAAATTTGCAACTTGAGAATCTCATGGTGGTTGTTCTTAGATCTGTGGGACTGGGGAACTTTTTGGGGAAAGTCTACAGCATTGGGATCCTGAGGCAGGATAAATCCCAAACCAAATTCCAAAGGTGGACTAGGACCTGTTAAGCAGCTGCCTGAGTACTTTCCCTTTCAAGTGAGTCAGCACAGAAACTAGAGCCAAAGTCCCGCATTTTTCTTAACTGCAGAAAAGGTCAGCAGAAAACCGCTAAGGATGTTAAATGAGCACACATTTGCTTAAGCATAATTCAGATGGGTCCATTTGCACATTAGCTAGAGGGGTTCAAGATGTTATCCTTTAAATAGTCACTTAAGGATCACAGGGCACTGCTCTGATTTGATTTCTTGATCCTATATGGGTTCCAGCAGAGATTTTTTTGTTCCTGTAGGCTTTTCTAAAGAAACTCAAATGGATGCAGAGAAAACCTTTCTAGGAGAGATGCTGTGTTATTTATACATGAAAAGCACTAATGCTACTTCAAAATAAGGCTCATTTAATTCCTTCCACACCATTTTGGAGAGAAATATGACACAATATTAATGGAACATTAGGTACATAATAATCACACATCATGCATATGGCTGGAGTTAAGATTGGCACAACATTTCCAGAATGAAGCTCCTGTTGTCAGTGTAAATGCTCTGGGCAAAAAGACAGCAATGTTTCCCCTGGAAAAGGCTAAGGTTTGTCTTGGGAATGGAAAGGAAAATTCCAAGGAAGGTTAGAACTTGGCTTGACTGTCCTGTCCTGTCCACCCCTTTCTGTTTCCAATGGATTTGAGATGCTAAATCTTTCATCTGGCAGCACAGTTAGTGGTAGCCAATTACCAATGCTGGGGTCTTTCAAGCCTAGAGCAGGGCCACTTTATTATCTCTGGGCATCTGCTTCACACAGCTCAGACCGAAGTAGGCAAAAGAGGGCTTTAGCCTTAAGAGAGTGTGAAAACAGAAGGGGATAAGAAGTGGTTTTGATTTTTTCTAATGAAAATGCCTGACATGAATAGCACTGCAGGTGCCAAATGATCATTTCGGGCTTCTTAACTTTCCAGACTGCTTCATAACATTTAACCACACAATTAAAATATGCACATTTTCACAGAAATGTGATCAAGCTGTATCATTTTTTACTGAGTCACCTCTTTATCCAGAAGAGGTGATCAGAAGTCTGAAAAACAAACAGAATTAAGATTTAGAAATGGAAAGTCAACTTTACCAAGCATAGTTCCCTCTGGCTATAGCACTTTTGCTTTTAAAAGAAGGAAAGGAGAACAGGCAACACTACTAAACCCCTACAGCTCAACCCTTCTGGTTGTGAAGATAACCTTCATTATGTAAATGAACATACCGTTCCCATAAGCATTCTGCAGCTTAGTCACTCTGAAACAATAACACAAAGAGGTGTGAACTTCCTCAATTCATCTTAATAGGTCTCCAAATGAATGCCCCATTATTATTAAATGTTTAAGTTTACCATGCCAGATATTAACCACTTCATTGCTGAAGTATCCAAAATACAGTAAACCCCTGGTGGGTAGGGATCTTCTTTCCTCTATAATACTCTCCCAAATTCCTAATTTTTTATTTATTGTGTATTGTTCTATTGTACTGCTTATTCATTCATTCATTCATTCAATAGTATTTATTGAGCGCTTACTATGTGCAGAGCACTATACTAAGCGCTTGGAATGAACAAGTCGGCAACAGATAGAGACAGTCCCTGCCGTTTGACAGGCTTACAGTCTAATCGGGGGAGATGGACAGACAAGAACAATGGCAATAAATAGAGTCGAGGGGAAGAACATCTCGTAAAAACAATGGCAACTAAATAGAATCAAGGCGATGTACAATTCATTAACAAAATAAATAGGGTAATGGAAATATATACAGTTGAGCAGACGAGTACAGTGCTGTGGGGATGGGAAGGGAGAGGTGGAGGAGCAGAGGGAAAAGGGGAAAAAGAGGGTTTAGCTGCGGAGAGGTAAAAGGGGGGGTGGCAGAGGGAGTAGAGGGAGAAGAGGAGCTCAGTCTGGGAAGGCCTCTTGGAGGAGGTGAGTTTTAAGTAGGGTTTTGAAGAGGGAAAGAGAATCAGTTTGGTGGAGGTGAGGAGGGAGGGCGTTCCAGGACCGCGGGAGGATGTGGCCCAGGGGTCGACGGTGGGATGGGCGAGACCGAGGGACGGTGAGGAGGTGGGCGGCGGAGGAGCGGAGCGTGCGGGGTGGGTGGTAGAAAGAGAGAAGGGAGGAGAGGTAGGAAGGGGCAAGGTGATGGAGAGCCTTGAAGCCTAGAGTGAGGAGTTTTTGTTTGGAGCGGAGGTCGATAGGCAACCACTGGAGTTGTTTAAGAAGGGGAGTGACATGCCCAGATGGTTTCTGCAGGAAGATGAGCCGGGCAGCGGAGTGAAGAATAGACTGGAGCGGGGCGAGAGAGGAGGAAGGGAGGTCAGAGAGAAGGCTGATACAGTAGTCTAGCCGGGATATAACGAGAGCCCGTAACAGTAAGGTAGCCGTTTGGGTGGAGAGGAAAGGGCGGATCTTGGCGATATTGTAGAGGTGAAACCGGCAGGTCTCGGTAACGGATAGGATGTGCGGGGTGAACGAGAGAGACGAGTCAAGGATGACACCGAGATTGCGGGCCCGAGAGACGGGAAGGATGGTCGTGCCATCCACGGTGATAGAGAAGTCTGGGAGAGGACCGGGTTTGGGAGGGAAGATGAGGAGCTCAGTCTCGCTCATGTTGAGTTTTAGGTGGCGGGCCGACATCCAGGTGGAGACGTCCCGGAGGCGGGAGGAGATGCGAGCCTGAAGGGAGGGGGAGAGGACGGGGCGGAGATGTAGATCTGCGTATCATCTGCGTAGAGATGGTAGTCAAAGCCGTGAGAGCGAATGAGTTCACCGAGGGAGTGAGTGTAAATGGAGAACAGAAGAGGGCCAAGAACTGACCCTTGAGGAACTCCAACAGTTAAAGGATGGGAGGGGGAGGAGGCTCCGGCGAAGGAGACCGAGAATGACCGGCCAGAGAGGTAAGAGGAGAACCAGGAGAGGACAGAGTCCGTGAAGCCAAGGTGAGATAAGGTATGGAGGAGGAGGGGATGGTCGACAGTGTCAAAGGCAGCAGAGAGGTCAAGGAGGATTAGAATGGAGTAGGAGCCATTGGATTTGGCAAGAAGGAGGTCACGGGTGACCTTAGAGAGAGCAGTCTCGGTAGAGTGGAGGGGACGGAAGCCAGATTGGAGGGGGTCTAGGAGAGAATGGGAGTTAAGGAATTGTTGCTTATTATTACAGTGTGCTCTCCCAAGCACTTAGTCCAAAGGTGTGCACATAACAGTCAGTAACACGACTGAATGAATCCTAATACTATGTTCTGCCCCCAGTAGGCATTCAATAAATATTATTGAGAATTAAAATATCATGGACACAGGATCAAAATACTTTACCAAAGTGCTATGTGAGAACTTCACCTCCACAACATCTTAGAGAAGGAGAAGGCTCACACATATCTCTGGGTCTTTGTCTTCTGTTTGTTCCCACACCATATCCACCTTCTGTTCCCAAAAAAGACCTGTGCAAAAAAGACTGAGACCTGTGTAAACTACACAGGAACTCTGGCTTACTGCAGTTGATCTGTCTGGGATTGAGCTTTCTGTGTAAAATGATTCAGAACAACTCCTAAAATAATGACTCTAATGTCATCTTTCACTCAAGAAATCTTTCTGGGCATCCAGAAAGTAAAATATCACATTAAAATATTAAAATATCTGCCATGGAAATTTGTCCAAAAGAACCAACTGACCGGCAGCCAGACCTATGGAGCTGAATTGAGAGGACAAGAGTGACTCCATTTTAGTGACTCCAGGACTTCCCTCCATTTTATGATCCCCTCCAGTTTGTGAAACTGTCGACCCCCAGATAAGAAAGACAACCAAATAAGGGAAAACCTGACACACTGACCCAGAATTGGCCACTCAAATTGAACAAAGAACAGGGAGGAAGAGAATGGAAATTTCCCGTGAGAACTAATGAATGTAACCTGGAGGCCTGGCTCAATAAAAGACAGCAATTCAGGGGTTCGGAGCTGCATGCCACTTCCACTGGGATGTATCCCACTGGGATGAATGGACGTGTAGCCCCTTTCCTCCTTTCCTGCTCTATCCCGACTCCTGTCTTTGAGTCTTTCTATCTATATCACCATCTGGGGTAATCGATCCCTATGATCAGAACTGTCGATCTTCACTCTGACATTTTTAGGTCATTATTATTTTCTCAAGAACAGAAACAAAAATGACTTTAAACTTTCCTACTTCTCAATGATGATGAAGATGATGATAATAATAATAACCTTTATTATTATTGCACATGTTAAGCACTTACTATATGCCAAGCACTGTTCTAAGCACAGGGGTCGATACAAGTTAACCAGATTGGACACAAGCCTCTGTCCCACATGG
The DNA here is from genome assembly GCF_004115215.2 of Ornithorhynchus anatinus. Taxonomy (NCBI): domain Eukaryota; kingdom Metazoa; phylum Chordata; class Mammalia; order Monotremata; family Ornithorhynchidae; genus Ornithorhynchus; species Ornithorhynchus anatinus. The sequence continues at coordinate 58,845,692 of NC_041735.1, read as the reverse complement.
GGCTCACAGTCCTAATCCCCATTTTACAGATGAGGTAAATGAGGGACAGAGAACTTAGGTGCCTTGCCCAAGGTTACACAGCAGACATGTGGTGGAGCTGGGATTAGAACCCTAAGCCATGCTGCTTCTCATGATGATGGTGATGATGATGATGATAACATTCATTCATTCAATAGTATTTATTGAGCGCTTACTATGTGCAGAGCACTGTACTAAGCGCTTGGGATGAACAAATCGGCAACAGATACAGTCCCTGCCGTTTGATGGGCTTACAGTCTCAATAATAGTAATTGTGGTATTTGTTAAGTACTCATATGTACCAAGCATTGTACTAAGTGTTGGTAGAAATACTGGAAGGAGTGTGGCTTAGTGGAAAGAGCACAGGCCTGGGAGTCAGAAGAACCTGGAATTTAATTCTGACTCTGCCACTTGTCTGCTATGTGACCTTGGCCAAGTCATTTAACTTCTCTGTGCCTCAGTTACCTCTCCTGTAAAATGGGAATTAAGATTGTGAGCTCCATGTTGGGGCAGGGACTCTGTCCAACCTGATTAATCTGTGTCTACCCCAGCACTTAGAACAGTGCTTGACACATAGTAAGTGCTTAACAAGTGCCCTAATTATTATTAATCAGATTGAACATAGTCTCAGCCCCACACAGAGCTCACGGTCTAAGTAAGAAGAAGAGGAATCAAATTTTTACTAATTTTACTAATTAGTAAAATTACTAATTACCATTTTACTAATGAGAAAACTGAGGCCAGAAAGTGACTTGCCCAAGGTCACAGCTGCAGAGTGGATTAAAACCCAGGTCTTCTGACTAGTAGGCTACACAGCTTCTCAATCCCTGTTCAGTGGCCAATTTCTGTGGCTGTGAAATGGGAATTAGAGCAGCCCAAGTGATATGATCCTCAGCACAGCACAATTCGTAAATAACAAAACTAGGTGGCAACACACCATTCACCCATCCACACCCCCTAGGGAAGACAATCCTCTGCACCACCTGGCCAAAGAGCACAATTATTAGTTACATTATATTATACATCATTCTGTTATCCCTTATCCATTGTACATCACTCCCTTCCTTCAAGGGAAGGAATTCCCCTGAGCTCATATTATGGATAAAACTTTTGCATTTGTCCATACTATGCTGAAAACACTGCAATACGTTGAACACAGACTTCCTAAAATCAGCCCAATCAGTCCAATTTTATCTCCAGCTCCAATATGAGAAAGTAAAATTTGTTTTTTCCTTATAATCTGTGAAAAATATTGCCTGCTGCTGATAAATCACGTCTTCTTCGGCTACTTCCTCCATTTGTAAAAAGGGCATGATAAATACTTGCCACTTAACTACCATACAGAGGCATTAGGGTGACAAATTGCTATTGTTGATAATGTACTTTGAGCTCCTCAGATGAAAGAATTATTCATTCCTATTCATAAAAATAGGTACTCACACTGAACTCGTTGCTGTGGAAATTACAGTGGCTGCTTTCATGGCACTTGCACAATTAGAAATTTAATGTAATGGAGGATGAATGATGACAAGCTGCCATGGCAAAAAAAAAAAAAAAGTAGTGCTCTCTGGGTATTTCTTATGAAATGAAGCAGAGGTAAATGGCTCTAGCAAAAAAAAAGACAATCACAGAACTCTGAACACAGCCATTCATTGGGGGGGAAGGCCAAAAGTAGAGGAAAATATTAGTGAACACTTATTTTTATATTCAATTTCTTATTCAAATATTTCATACTGATATATTGTTCTGCTTGTTCATCCTCCTGATTCCTCTATTTGTAAATATTTGTTTTTTGGTCTATCTGTTCCTCTCTAGCAGCATTGGACTGGAGATCCTTAAGGGCAGGGAACATGTCTTGCTTCTGTTAGATTTTTTAATAATAATAATGTTGGTATTTGTTAAGTGCTTACTATGTGCAGAGCACTATTCTAAAAGCTGGGGAAGATACAGGGTAATCAGGTTGTCCCACGTGAGGCTCACAGTTAATCCCCATTTTACAGATGAGGTAACTAAGGCACAGAGAAGTTAAGTGACTTGCCCCCAGGCACACAGCTGACAGGTGGCAGAGCTGGAATTCGAAACCATGACCTCTAACTCCCAAGCCCGGGGCTCTTTCCACTGAACCACGCTGCTTCTCCTCATTTTTCAATATTAGCACAGTACTTCACACCCAGTAGGCATTAATATCTAATCTTCCCGGCAAATATCACTTAACTGACCCTTCAGCATTTCTTAGATATCTTAGCATTTAACTACTTACAACGACTCATTGTATTTATGTACACATTTTATGAACCCTAAATCCTAACTCATGCATATATCCCCCTTTCTTCTTTCCTCTTACATGTAATTTGCTGTCTGTTTCCCCACTAAACTGGGAGCTCCTTAAGTTGGAGGTTCCTATCAATGAATTCTATTGTAGTTTCCCAAGTGTTTAGTACAAGTGTTATGCCCTTAGTAAGTACTCAATAAACACTATTGATTGATGCTGAGGTAATTAATCATTGATAACTAAATAGATATTATCCATTTATATGCATGAGAAGCAGCGTGGCTCAGTGGAAAGAGTCCAGGCTTGGGAGTCAGAGGTCATGGGTTCGAATCCTGGCTCTGCCACTTGTCAGCTGTATGACTGTAGGCAAGTCACTTAACTTCTCTGTGCCTCAGTTACCTCATCTGTAAAATGGGGCTGAAGACTGTGAACCTCACGTTGGACAACCTGATTACCCTGTATCTACCCCAGCACTTAGAACAGTGCTTCTGCACATAGTAAGCGCTTAAAAAATACCATCATTATCTCCCTCACCAACATTTCTGAAAGTCTTTGTGGTTGGCAAAATCAACCCCATTTAAGAAATCACAAAGTGATTTTGATGATGATGGGCTAGCACTTCTATATTTTCAATCACCTTGGTTAAATTTGGAAAGATTTAGATCAGTAAAAAATGAGTGTACTCAGCCCGCACCAAACATATTTAAAAAATGCAGTGTGAGGAAATCAATTTTACATCCCTTTAAAGCACTGCCATAGTACATTCACTTTGTTACAATGCTCTACAAATTATGGAGAAAAAAACCCACAATTCACAACAAGCTCATTGCCTAAAGTCTGCTTCAACCGTAAGTTCCCTGTGCAATGAAGAAAAACAACAGATTCAATATAGTGTAAAATGATGTGATGGAAGAGTAAGGGCAAATGACTTGAAACGACAAGTGGTGTAATGAAGAGCCACAGGAAACTGTGGTTACTCAAACCTCTGTACTGTGGTTACTAAAACAGTATTCTCTTTTACAGCATGGACACTAGTACCCGTGACTGGAAAACAGCCGAAGTAGGTGAGGGGAACTGCTATCATACCTAGGCACACACACTATACATTGACTGATAGAATTAGAGACATGATCAAGGAATAAGGATGCAACTTAACTGCCTCTGTGTAAAGACAACTAAAATTTCTCCAAGTGTGTGAATTTGCTGGCTATTTACCAGGCACAGATAGCATCCCTGGGCCGTGGAATAATGCTATGAATACGATTAGTACCTTAGCCCTCAGCAGATGAATGCTGACAAAGAGAAAGGTAGAACAATGTTGGCTTTATAGAATTTGAGATATCTTCTTTCTAGACTAATCAATCCTAAAAGCAGGGATAATATAGGAAACAAACACAGTGAAAGTGGTAAAGAATAGATGGTACAGAATTCTGCAAACGTAAGGAGATAATATGCACACCAATAATTTTAACAAGCCACCCATCAATTCACCAAATAATTATTTTAACAATGAATTATTAATCGGCGCCCGAGGGAGTACCCAATAATATCTTAGAACTATCAATTTTGAGAAGATATTCGGACCCTTTGATTTCCCATAATTTACAGCTCTTTAGAAATTCATTAAGATCGAAGATTTTGGAAGAATATATTTTCTGTTGAGAAAAACCCAACAATGACTAAAATACTGAATGTCTAACTGACCAGATTGCTCTCCGTCATTATGATATAAAAGCCACACCTAAGAACTGGATCCATGGAATCCAATTGTATGGGAAAAGCTTCAGCTTAAGACCCCTCTCCATCAGTACTAATTTCACCCCCCCGGGAGCAGAGTCTAGGATGCATGTATACAGGTATCACCTCAAGTTCCATGATCTACCAATGGCCTCCCAATGCTTGGGACAGAGAACCCAGAGGTTGAAATCCATCGGCACTCAATTGTACTTATTGAGCAGAGCACTGTACTAAGTGCCTGGGAGAGTACAATACAACAATACAACACAGTACAATATAATCCGCGTGGAGTTACCATACCATCATGAAGCTCTAGGCTCTGCTGGGGGCTACCTGTCTCCCAGGGCTCTACCCCACATCTCACCACAGGAGGTCAAATCCACCCCTCCACTCCCTCCTTCCCCTGGCCAATAAGAGAAGAGCACCCCCAGAAGCTGCCTTTAGAAAGGTCAGAATATAAGGAGTGGCTTCCGCATCCCCAAGGACTATGGCCTGGAGTGGCTGAAGACTGTCCCCTCCTAGTATTCCCTACCTAATTTAAAGCTCTTCAGTTTTTTTATTGTTGAATCTAAATATTTCCATTATTTGTAACTTATTCCTATTTTTCACAGGCCTGCCCTCCCCCATTTTAATTTAGAGCCCTGCACGTGAGAGGGACCATGTCTGAATTGTAATAAGAATAATGATAATAATTATGGTATTTGTTAAGTGCTCACTGTATGTCAGGCACTGTACTAAGTGCTAGGGTAGATACAAGCAAATCAGGGGGGGACACAGTCCACATTACACATGGGGCTCATGGTCTTAATTCCCATTTTACAGATAAGGTGACTGAGTCAAGGAAAAGTTAATAGACCTGCTCAAGGTCACACAAGGACAAGTGGAGGAGCTGAGATTAGAACCCAGATCCTTATGATTCCCAGGCCAGTGCTCTATCCATTAGGCCATACTGCTTCTATGAAGACATTATGCAAATTTGAATATTTTGTACTGACCCCGACGTATTCTAAGGCTCATTCCATAATAAGCATTCAATAACTACCATTATTGAGTTTCTGGACAACACATTTCAGGAAGGCTCAGAGTGGCAACAGGGAAATCCAGCCCTGCTTTGTAAAGGATTCCAACTGGCCATCATCAAACCCCCTGAGGTGAGATTCCTGCTGCCCCTTTTTTTCACAGTTGAACAGCACTGTCACTTTTACCAGTTTGGACCCCAAGATTCATGGCCCCAGACCACCACCAAGTCTGCTCATCCCCTGGATCTACCATGCATTCAAAGGATTCTGGGTAAATTGCATCTGAAGCAGCCAGTGAGCCCTTCAGAGGGGGCTGTTGGGGAGGCTATGTAGTCCAGGCGCACACTGGCTAGATAAATCAGCTAATTAGAGAAACTAAGGAAATAATCGACATCATTAAAGAAGGAGGAATCTGGATGACAAGCCCAACTCCCTGATTGGGAGGCTAATAGTGCCCAGCAGGAGCACAAGTGCTTTACTCAGCACACCCACCTTGGAGAGGGAATAGGGGAGGAGGAGGAGGCCAGAGTTCACTCATCAGAAAAGTCCAGTCTCTCTTGACATTCCTTACATCCTGTCACTGGAGTCCTTGATGTTTGTGCTTTGAAATTTAAATCAATTTAAATACAAATTACTCTAATTTTTGCCATGATGAGTATGTAATGCAATGAGGGTTTCATATCTCTGGTGGGCAAATGGTCATTAACTTTCGTTTGACCTTAGGTGTAAAACTAATATTGAATTTGCACTTAGGGTACTCATTATGCTCATCTAGTTTCCACACAGAAAATATGTTCCCAGGAGTCCCCAAACTAGGAACCAAGTCTCGGATATCACACACAAAACACTCTTTACCCACCTCTTTCCCTAGCCCCTCTTAGAACAATCAACTGTATTTACTGAGCACTTATTATGTGCAGAGTACTGTCCTAAGTGCTTGGGAGAGCACAGTACAACAGAATTATCAGACAAGGTCCCTGCCCATAGGGAGCTCATATGTGTCCTAAATGTACAGGTAGCACCTAGGATTCTAAACAGAGTAAACTTCCCTGCAGTGGAACACCAAATCGGAAAAGATTTGCTCTGCTTGACATTACATTACTGGTGGATAGGGTTCATTAGTGTTCAATTCTTCTTTTCTGCATCTGATGGACTGTAGGAGGAATCAGCCTCATATTGGAATGATAATTACCTTTGTCAAACAGTGGCACCTAAGTATTATATACCCTTCCTTTCAAACACATCCTAATATCAGACATTAAAAACGGGGCTCTCAAAATGGAATAGAATACTGCAGGCTGTATCACACTAATGCGTTTACTACACATTCTTATGTAAATCAGCTGTGTTTACTAGCCCTCTGGGTTTTACGGTTTCAAATGCACCAAGTAGAGAATTCTAACCTTCTGAGTTGCTTCCTTTAAGTTCCAAAGCAACTGCGATGTGTAAAATTAGTCAGACTTGAGTTGTAAAATACTCTTAGCTTCACCATCCATATAGTATAGTCACAAAAGGGCCATACATTTTGAATGATCTCAATGAACTGCAGTTGATAATTTGGATTTAATAGCTTCAATTATAATAAACAGTATTGTGAGATGGAAAAAGAGCAATTTTCACCGGGCCCCAATGGGAAAGTCAGGGAAAACTTACAAAGCATCAGCTGCATGAAATGTCAATTATCCCTGACTTTAGCCTCTGTGATTAATTTCTCATTTTTCTATACATTCCACTTAAAAGCAAAGACTTTGCTATTTCTGATAGCACTGATGCCATTGCCCAATGAATCATATTGTTTCTCATGCTGTTGAAAATATCAAGGCACCTGACAACTGCTGGAATTGATTGCATTTCAGAAAAAAAGCGTGGAAGGGTGGTGATGGGATCGTTACACTATGAATGCACAAGATCTGTCAGCAAGTGGGGATAGAAGAACAGCACCCGGAAACATGAGAACAAGAAGTTATTATACAATCCTGAAAGGAAGGAGATTTCGCCTACGACAGCAACGGCTGTAGTGTGAAGCATATCTTTCTTATTTCAGAGAACATATCTTGGATAATCAATCAGGCGGCAAGGGTATTCTGGAGGAATTTCACTATTTGTTTTCTTCTGGCTTGTGAACACACGGTAAGATATTCAGGGGAGTTAAAAGACTTGCTTTTGATCAATTCTGATGTTTCTTTGGGATGCATAAAAGACTTTCTAGTGGAAAACACTACAAAATCCAAAACAAATTTCATCTGCCCATTTCATAAGTAGTAAATACACGCCACACTGAGCATTCATTATGTATTACTGCATGAGTTACTCCATTTTTTTATTCTGAAACCTAATAGAAATAGCAAGTCCATATATACCTATTCCAAAGGGGTAATAGCCCCTAAGGCTTTCTGTGTTGAACTCCAAGACTTACTCATTCCAGACCTACAACAAGACCTGAGAATTTCCAATTTCCCTCTACACTGTCAGCTCACTGAGGGCAGGGAATGTGTATGTTATTCTGTCACATTGTACTCTCCCAAGTGCTTAGTACAGTGCTCTGCACATAATAAGGACTCTCTACAAAAAATTTCAGGACATATCCTGCTCCTCAAAAAATTCCAGTTGTTGCCCATTCACCTCCACCTCAAACAAAAACTTCTCACCACTGACTTAAAGCACTGCACCACCTTGCCCCCTTCTACCTTACTTCGCTTCTCTCCAGCTACAATTCAGTCCACACACTTGGCTCCTCTAGTGCTAACCTTCTCACTGTGCCTCGATCTCGCTTGTCTCACCACCGACCCTTAGTCCACGTCTGCCTCTGTCCTTGAACGGGTTTGGACACAGTCCCTGTCCCACAATAGGCTCACAGTCTCCATCCCCATTTTACATATGAGGTAACTGAGGCAGAAAGAAGTGAAGTGATTTTCCACAGCAGCAGACAAGTGGAGGAGCTGGGATTAGAACTCATGACCTTCTGATTCCCAGGCCCCTGCTCTATCCACTATGCTAAGCTGCTTCATCTTTACTGATGAGTGAAAACCTACCAACACAATGTCGAGGTGCTCCAGTCATCATAGACCGTACTTTTAGCCTTGTCTTTTTGCGAAAACACTTAGCTTTCTTCAGGGCTTTTGATAAAGGTCTCTGAGCTTGGGAACATTTTTTATTTTGATCAAGCTACAGCCAAAAGTATCAGATTGGAAGGTCACTGCGAAGGAGGAAGCTTGAGATAAGAATAACTTTATAAAGTGTGTTAAATGCCTTTGTCATTGTTTTGAAAGGCTATTACTCTAGAAATGGCACTCTACGTTATTGTTAACACTTGCAGGGAAATCCTATCTTATCCCACACATTCTTGGGAAGATGACCCTGGCTTTTGAAGGGCTAAGGACTTAAAAGTTTTGAAGAATAGGAGTCAAATAAGGCCTAGAGAGAAGAGGAAGGGCCGACTATTGAAAAATGAACACTGAAGTCTTAAAGGAAGACAGAAAAGCACCCAGATTTTATAAATTTAAAGGTCAGAAGTTAGCACCTAATGGACAAAAGTCTTTACTCCATTTACAAAACTGTTTCGACTGTTCTACTGTCTTAGAGCAGCAGTGTAGCCTAGTTGATAAAGCATGGACCTGAGAGTCAGAAGTACCTGGGATCTAATCCCGGCTCCATTTGTCTTGGGCAAGTCACTTAACTTTTCTGTGACTCAATTACATCATCTGTAAAATGGAGATTAAAACTGTGAACCCCATGTGGGAAGTAGATTATGTCCAACCTGATTAGTGTGTATCTACCCCAGCACTTACTACAGTGCCTGGCAAATAGTAAGCGCTTAACAAATACCATTAAAAAAATTGTTCTCCCCATTATTCAGATTGTGATTAGTCATTTTTCTCCCCCTTAAGGGAAATTTGATCATCTTACTGAAAAGTAATGAAGTATTAGAAAACAAGATGAACCATGGAACCCCTCATTAGTGGTTCTTGATATGATTCCATAATAACAATAATAATAATAGTAGCATTCATTAAGGACATACTATGTGCCAAGCTTTTTACCAAGCCGGGTGGTTGATATAATATATCACGGTCGCTGATCCACATGAGGTTCACTGTCTGTGTTGGTGGAGAGCAGGTATCTAGTCCCCATTTTATACGGGAGAATATGGAGGCCACAGAGTGCTCTGCACACAATAAGCGGTCAATAAAAACAAGGGGCAGAACCTCGACCCTCTGACCCCTAAGCCCATGCTCTTGATACTAGACCATGTGCAGTTTACTGAGTCTTAAAATGAAAATGGGTTCGCAGTGCTATGGGGTTAAGAGCATGGACTGATGTTTTCTATACTTGGTCTTCTAGTGTTGCCAAACAGACATCTTTGCTTAATAGAGTACGTCTTCATTGATAAAATAGATTGGCATGGATCTGAGTGTCAGATCCTTTATAACCCAGCCCAACCACTGTTTTTTCTTGCCCAAATGGAAAATAATTTTTGATGGAAGAGGGGTAATATGCTCATTTCAGCACACCTGTTAATGTAAAAGCACTGGGGGAGTCCTATTAATTAGTCCCTTAGTTAATCCCACTAATCCCCCAACCCATCAGAGAGCTGGAATTGGTCCTTGAGGCATCAGGGGTCCAGCCCCCTGTCTCTAAAGTGCTTTGCCATCTCTTGATCGCTTCCATCCCTCTTCACCACCTTCAGAGCTAGCCAGAGGCTCACAGGCACCCCTGGCAAAAAGGAGAGGTGGGGAATTCATTCAGTCGATCATATTTATGGAGCGTTTACTGTGTTCAGAGCACTTTATTACAATACAAAAATAAACAGACACATTCCCTGCCCGCAACGAGCTGCCAGTCTAGAGGGGAGCCTTCTGCTGGCAGACTGGACAACTGGACAAATACCTGGTTTAGCTAGCAGGTAGAGGTGGTCACAGCCACCTTCTTGCCACTGCCACTACTCTCTCTCTCTCTCTGCCCCATAGGCCACCCAGAGACCTGGGAAGAAGCAGCTGCTAAAACTCAGGGGACTACCTGTTGACCCCTTCAAAGAGCCAGAGCCTTCAAAAGAAACAGGACAGATAATGCCATGGCAATAGCTTAACTTTGGAATTAAGCAGTAAGAAATTATTCTTGAAGACATACAGAATATCTTTTGAAAAAATCCCATTGCTCACCCTGATAAACCTCTAGACTGTGAGTTCAGTCTCTGTGGGCAGGGAACGTATCTACTAACTCTGTTATATTGTAATAATAATATTGGCATTTGTTAAGCGCTTACTATGTGCAGAGCACTGTTCTAAATGCTGGGGAAGATACAGGGTAATCAGGTCATCCCATGTGAGGCTCACAGTTAATCCCCATTTTAAAGATGAGGTAACTGAGGCACAGAGAAGTTAAGTGACTTGCCCACCATCACAGAGCTGACTCTCCCAAGCATTTAGTGCAGAGCTGTGCATACAGTAAGTGCTCAATAAATATGATTGATAAATTTTACTCCCTCCCCACCCGACCCCAAGTCTTTTGAACCACCATCCCCACGACAGCCTGCCCCCTTACCTGTAACAACTTCACTCCATGTTTTTTTTAATGTTTTTAACCTTGTTCAGCTGTGGCCTTATAGGTCCTTGCCATGGGGATTAAAGCAGTGTAGTCCAGTGGAAAAAGGGTAGCCTGGGAGTTAGGAGATCTGGGTTCTAGTTCCAGCTGCTCGGTGACCTTTGGTAAATCACTTGCCCTCTCTGTGCCCCAGGTTCCTCATCTGTAAAATGGGGATAATAATCCCTGCCTCTCCTTATCTCCCAGGGATATTGTAAGAATAAAATGAAGTAACTGATGTGAAAGCACTTTGGAAAATGGAAGTTCTATACCAATTCAAGGCACTATTCCCTTCTGCCCAAATCTTTTACACCTGATGCTGGTCAAAACAAGGCTAAAAAAAGGAAAAGTTTGTGGAATGGAGGGTGTGGGGTCAGTTACAGACTCATATTTGGCAGAGGAGTGAGGTGCTGCTGGAAAAAGGACTTTCCTTCAGGGAGGGGTGACTGGGAACAGTCAGTCAATCATATTGGTAGAGTACAGTATAACAATATAATAGACACATTCCCCGCCCACAACAAGCTTACGGTCTAGAGGAGGAGACAGACATTAATATAAATAAATTAGATATGTACATAAGTGCTGTGGGGCTGGAAGGGGGATGAATAAAGGAAGCAAGCCAGGGCGATGCAAAAGGGAGTGGAAGAAAAGGAAAAAAGGGCTTAATCAAGGAAGGACTCTTGGAGGATGTGTCTTCAATAAGAAATATTGAAATGGCTTCTAGGAATTCATCTGTGACTCCCAGACTCAAGCTGCTAAGCACAGTGTTGATTTAATGGGTGGTTTGGGTCAGGGACTGATTAGGTGAGAGCCAGGTTTCTGGATTTAGCATCTTGGGTTCTGTGTTTTAGGTTTCCCCTAACAACCACCCCTTACTCATCAATCTCTCCTGGTCACAGCTCAAGGTGGGAAGACTCCCTTTAGACTCTGAGCTCTTTGTGGGCAGGGAATGTCTCTCTTTATTACTGTAGTGTACTTTCCCAAGCGCTTAGTACAGTACTCTGCATAGAGTAAGCGCTCTATAAATACGATTGAATTAATGAACTCCCAGTAAAATTCTGCAGGGCTTTCTGCTCTATATTTGCTCAATCAATCATATTTACTGAGTGTTTACTGTGTGCAAAACACTGTACGAAACATTTGGGAGAGAACAATATAAGAGTTTATAGACACATTCCCTGCCCACAACAAGCAGCATTTTTCTTATTCGTGTGTGTGTGTGTGTGTGTGTGTGTGTGTGTGTGTGTGTGTGGATCCGTGCAGACACAGGCAAATGCATAAATTTTTCTCCACAGAAGCAGTAACAATTGGGGAGTGTTCACACCCCATCATCTCATTGTCTCCTTCTGGGAATTAAAAGCAAAATCTCCTGCAGAAAGTCACTCCTTAAAATGGAATCATGGTACTGAATGGTACTGAACAGAGGAAAAAAATACCTAAAAGGCATATATTTCATAGCAAGTAGAGATAAAGCAGTTTCTTGCTAAAACAAGAAAGTACTAGAACTGTTCCCACGTTTAACAAGAAGTCTGCCGTGACTTTTCATGTCACCTCTGCAAATAACAGTGCCTGGATTTTTTTTCTAGCTCAACCTACCCAAAGGAGGCACAAGGAAAAAAATACAAAATCATTATTCTTTATATTTGCTCAGTATATCTGCCTCAAGTGAGAAGCTTTTCAAAATTGGCTTTCCTCATGTGCGAAATTATGGTAATGCATTTTGTTTAAACCTCTCGGATTTGCACAGAGGGCCTGGACTACATTAAGGCACTTTGGTCTGCTCTACTGCAGTAGGATAAGGCAAAAATACCTAGATGACAAAATGAATTACTAATCAAGGTAACACTTTCCCCTAACTGGGGAATTAAGGAAAAAAAAAACCCAAAGATTTCTGCTTTACTTGCCTAGATAGAGGCAGCGTAGCCTAGTGGAGAGAACGCAGAGCTGGAAGGCAGGAAACCGAGGTTCTAATCCTGATTCTGCCACTTGCCTGCTGTGTGACCTTGCGGAAGTCACTTTAAGCTCTTTGAGCCTCAGTTTCCTCATCTGTAAAATCGAGTTAAAATACTTATCTTTCCTCCCTCCCTCAGACCATGAGTCCTGTGTGAGGCAAGGACTGTGTCTAACCTGACTCTCATGTATCTACAACAGAGTGTAGCATAGAGATTAGCAAAGAGTAAGCACTTTGTACCATTATTATTATTTGGATTATTGAAGACAGATTTTCACTGTGGTATTTGTTAAGTGTTTACTTTGGTCCAAGCACTATTCTAAGAACTGGGGTTGATGCTCTATAAGACTGTGAGCCCCCGATTGGAGAGGGACTGTATCCGACCTTATCAGCTTGTATCTACCCCAGTGCTTAGAACAGTGCTTGACACACAGTAAGAGCTGAATAAATACCATAATTATCATCAGATTGGGCAGAGTCCCTGTCCCATGTGGGGTGCTCACACGCTAAGAGGAAGAACAACAACTATTTTAGCCATATTTTACAGATAAGGTAAAAGGCACGGAAAAGGTAAGTTTTATTTATAATGGTATTTGTCAAGCACTTAGAAATTGTCAGGCACTGTTCTAAGCGCTGGGGTAGATATAAGGTAGTCAGGTTAGCACACAGTCCCTGTCCCAAGTGGGGCTCAAAGTCTTAATCCCCATTTTCCACATGAGGTAAGTGAATCACAGAGAAGTTAAGTGACTTGCCCAAGGTCACACAGCAGACACATGGCTGAGCTGGGACTGGAACCAAGGTCCTTCTGACTCCCAGGACTGTTCTCTAGACACTAGGCCACATGGTTAAGTGACACACAGCAGGCAAGTGGCAGAGCTGGAATTAAGTCCCAGATCTTTTGACTCCCAGGCCCATGCTCTCTCCACTGACTTCTCAGAACAGCAAAAAATTGAGCTCTCACTACTGAACCTGAAAACTACTGCAATCCAACTAGTGCAGTTTCCTGAGAGATAAAAAGGGAAGTCTCAATTGACTGGAGAGTCGGGCAGAGGCTTCATTTTGCTCTCTCTGGGAGGCAACCACTGAGAGACAGAGCCAACCTGAATAAACAGTCAAGGGAGATGTTCGCACTGGAGAAAGGAAAATGCTGATTTCATGGGAACAAAAAGACCACGGGGTAGCTGTCCTCTCACCATCTGCATGGGTTGAAAGGGGAGGTGTTCCTCAGGACAGGGGTAATCTAGAGAAGGTTGAGGAGATAACATTTCTAATAAAAATGACAACCAAAATTAAAGGGAAAATTCACAGTGGCTGGTTCAATGAAATACCTATATGGTTTCACATGGAGCTTATAGTCACATTGGCACCACCTCGATCAGAAAATTGTTCAGGTGCATCTCCTGAAGGTCTTGTGGGAAGTTCTACCACTTTTGTGACAGAGCTAAAACACTGAAACATTTGTGTAAGTTATTGATTAGCTGTTCAATTGTATTTGCTGTGTGCTCAATGCAAATCTTTCCTTCTACACACTGCTCCTTAGTCTCACTTTAATAATCCTTTGCTATTACACAAATCTAGACATAATGACCACCTGAGCCCTAATTAACTGTTCTATTGTGAAGCTCATAAGGTGTTATGTAAATCAAATTCTCTCTGTCAAATCACAAATGCACCAATAATTATTTTCACACCATTAATGGGACTGCTTACTTTTTTCCACACAAATCTGCTTGAAGGAACCAAATATTCAGCACTCTGCCAGACATTTCTCTCTAATTTGAGCAGGCTTCTATTGAGGTTGCTTGTTGAATGTTATACAAGGACCCAAATGTGTGAGGTCCTGATTAAAATACATGAGTTACATTCATAGGGAATTATTGCTCTGGAGATTAGCTTGTATTTAACTTGTTTAGTACAGTAGAAAGCCCCTAGAAAAGGGCTTAACAAATACCATTAAAATAAAGATTAGTGGTCATCCAGACTGGCCAATTAAACCCTTTGCAGCTTTGTTGATGACTCTCTAGAAAGTTAAAACCCTTAAATGTTTTAACTGCCTCCTGTTATTTAGACAGCCTTTACACTGATTCAAGAATCTAATTTTTACTGTGTAGACAAGTGGGTCAACCAATTCATGATGATGACCCAGAAGCTATTGATCTTATTCTAGTTTATCTTTCTTTCCCTGCTAGGTGTAAAGGGGTCTGCCTTTCCCATTGTCACAAAACACCCTGGAAACAGGTATACAATAGACCATTCAGATGTCACACTAATTACTGCCACATAACTTGACACTAGCTACTGCACAGAGTGGGCATAAAGGTGATTGCTTTTCCCGTTTTAATGACTTTAATGCAACTGAAAGTAAAGCAAACACTAGCATCCTTCTTACCAATCATATCAATAAACTAGCCCCATGAGATGCATATTTAGTGGCTAATGTACGAAAGCCTCACTGAACCAAACGCTAAAAGAATAAGCAGGAAAAAGATAAAAAACCAAGTCTTACCCAGCTGCATCCTTCTCAGAAAATGCCCAGTTGGATTAAAATGTTGGCATCCATTCCAATGGCTGGGCAAGCATTGGTTTTTATCTTTTTCTGGCTTATTCTGTTAGTGTTTGGTTCAGAGAGATTTTTGTACAGTTCGACTATTTCTCATTCAGACATGGTCATTACCTATTATTTGGATAAACTCTCTTTACTCACTCGCAAGCCCCTAGAAACACTGCCATGAACTGCCATGGAAACGTTATCCAACTTTGGCTTCACTGACTCTGTCCTCTCTTGGTTCTCCTCTCATCTTCCTGGATGTTCATTCTCAGTCTCCTTTGTGGGTTCTCCCTCTGCCTCTCACCCCCTAACTGTGGTAATCCTTCAAGGTTCAGTTCTGGATCCCCTTCTATTCTCCATCTACACTCACTACCTTGGAGAACTCATTCACTACCATGACTTCAAATGCCACCTCTATGCAAATGATACCCAAATGTACATCTCTAGCCCTGATCTCTCCCTCTCTCCGGTCTTGCATCTCTTTCTCCCTTCAAGACATCTCTATTTGGATGTCTTCCTGTCACGTCAAACTTAACATGTACAAAACAGAGTTCCTTATCTTCCCACGCAAATCCTGTCCACCCTGGCTTTCCCATTACTGTGGATGGCACCACCATCCTTCCTGTCTCACAAGCCCATAACCTTGGCATTATCCTTCACCCCTCTCTGTCATTCAACCCACATATTCAATCTATCATCAAATCCTGTTGGTCTCATCTTCACAACATCGCTAAAATCTGCCCTTTCTTCTCCATCCAAACTGCTATCACAATAATACAGTCATCCTATCTTGTCTGGATTACTGCATCAGTCTCCCTGTTTACTTCCCGGCCTCCTGTCTCTCCCCACTCCAGTCCATTCTTCATTCTGCTGCCCAGATCATTTTTCTACAAAAACATTCAGGACATGTTACGCCCCCTCCCCCACCTCCCCCAATAACTCCAGTGGTTGTTAATCCACCTCAATATCAAACAAAACTCCTCACCATTGGCTTTAAAGCACTCCACACCTTCCCCCCTCCTACTTCAAGTGGCTTCTCTCCATCTACAACCCAGCCTGCACACTTTACTCTTCTAGTTCTAACCTTCTCATTGTGTCTCGATCTCTTCTGTCTCATGGCCAACCTCAAGCCTGAATCCTGCCTCTGTCCTAGAACACCCTCCCTCTCCTCAAATCAGAAAGACAATTATTCTCCCCACCTTCAAAACCTTATTGAAGGCACTTCTTTTCCAAGAAACCCTTCCAGACTGAGCCCCACTTTTCCCCATCTCCCATTCCCTTCACCCCAAATTGCTCCCTTTGTTCTTCCCCACTTCCAGCCCCATAACACTTATATACATATCTGTAATTTTATTAATGTGTATTGATATCTGTCTTCCTGTCCTAGACTGTAAGCTCATTGTATGCATAGGGAATGTCACTGTTTATTGTTGAATTGTACTTTCCTAAGTGCTCTGCACACGGTGAACACTCAATAAATATGTTTGAATGAATTAATTATTCTACCAGGCACCATATGTCTTGTCTGTTACTGCAGGAGAAGATTAGTAGGGGCACATCAGCAAGAGAATACCACTGCCAGGTTTCTCCCAATTCTCTTATCCTTTTAACAGCTTTTCTCCTTGCTTCCCAACGGTTCTCAGGACTCAATTCCAAATTTTCCTCCTAGCTCCTCATTTAAAACTTCCTGGCATTATCTTGGTCTTTTTATTCATTTCCTTTACAATCCTAGCATGGACTGGCTCTCTGTCCTGCTTGAACCCTGCCTGGCCTCTGCTGGTGAAGGCCATTTGATGTTGCAGCCTCAACTCTCTGACACTTGGACTTTGCTGTTTTTCTCTGACCGCTTCTTGTTATCATTTTAGCCTCATAAAACTTTCCCTTCTGATTTTCTAGGCAACTCCATTCAATCTGGCTCTGATCATTCCCCAAAGGTTTTTTCAAGTCATGAAAACATTTGGAGATAAAACTTCCTTACAAAGCTTAATTTACCTATCTTTGAATCATTAAGATTAAACACATTTAAATAAACATTATCACTTTTATCTTAGTTTTTAGTTGATACTTTGAAGCATTAAAAACTAGCAAGGTCAAAGATCCAGAAATATATATTTTTTTTCAGATTTTACCACAGTTGCTGTATACTAGATTTGCTTTGTTCATGGGTAAGATGGTGCATGATCACAAGCTGGCAGAGAAGAACCTTTGAAAAGGACTTCTGGTCTAGATTAGTACCAAAATCATCAGAAATGGGAGTGGGATTGTAGAGCAGAGGACTCCGGGAGGCAGGAGGGAGGGGCATGTTTTCATGACCTACCTTACCCCTTAGAAATGAATCCTGGAGCCAACTCTGCCACGATTCCCATGTGCCAGACACCACGAACTAACACTTGTTCACCTTAATTCTATCCTTAACACATGTGGGCCTATCTATATTTTAGTTATTCAGGTATTCTTTGTCTTGTGCTGCCGAGTCATCGCTGACCCATAGATACATAGTGGACACATCTCTCCCATCTGAAATCGTTCTGGTAATGTATCCATAGAGTTACTTCTATATTTGTACATTTGACAGTTTGTTCCACTGATGCATTTGTAGTGCTTCCTGCTTTAAACCCATTCTACTTATAACTTTCACTATTTATACATCCTTATTCTACTTAACCTTGCTCCTCTCCCACTATGCTCCACTTATTTATACTTTATAATAAGGCACCAGGTAGCTTTCCCCTTCAAACATGTAAAAATGAGGGAGAAAAAAAAGACCACTCACCTGATTTTTTTGCTTTCAGAGCAATAACAGCAGCCAGCTCCCTCTGCACCTAATGTAATAAAAAAAGAAATTAATGGAAAAAAAGTCATCATGAAATGAATCCATTCACATTAAAAGGGTCTTTAACCACAATGAAATACCTTTTCTGACTCAACCCAAGTTAGCTGTCTGTTTCTTTTCAGAATTCTGAAGAATTACCACTCGTGGTTTACTGGGTCAAATATGTACATGTTTCAGACCTGTTTCAATCCTTGGGCAAAACAATCAGTTGCCCAGAGTTCACTGTTGTCAGATGCAGTCACTCCTTCTCTCTTTTTCATTCAATTCATTCGATCATATTTATTGTGCGCTTACTATGTGCAGAACACTATACTAAGTGCTTGGTAAAGTACGATACAACAATAAACAGACATTCCCTGCCCATAACGAGCTTACAGTCTAGAGGGGGAAGGAGGAGACAGACATCATTACAAATAAATGTAGAAATGCCTACCTCAGTCTAAAATGCAGGAGGTTGGGGAAAGGGAGTTGGAAGTGCTGGGGAAGAGGGAAGGTTCAAATTTTCATCTGGTCAATACTCTCCTCCCCATTGATTTCCCCAGCACAGAGACCACCAGGACTTAAACTGGCTCTAATATTATGAGAGCTCAAATATCTGATGGAATTTTTACAATTTGAGAAGTAGCATGGCTTGGTGGATAAAGCACAGACTTGAGAGTCAGGATCGGGGTTCTAATGGATCGGGGTTCTAATCCTGCCTCCACCATTTGCCTGCTGTGTGACTTGGGGTAAATCTCTTAGCTTCTCTGTGCTTTGCTTTCCTCAAATGGAGATTCAGTAACTGTTCCCCCTTCTACTTAGACTGTGAGCCCCATCTAGGAAAGGTACTGTACCTGACCTGATTAACTTGTATCTACCCCAATGCTTAGGACACTGCTTGACACAGAGTAAGCACTTGAATACCTTTTTTTAAAAAATGTTCAAAATTTTAGAAGTTGAACAGATAAAATATAGATTAATCTATCTGATCCATTGAAGGTTTAAAAAGCCCCTGTTCGATGAGAGGAAAAAATGGGGGTTTTGTGTGTTTGTAATGGTATTTGCCAGTGTGACTAGTGGAAAGAGTACAGGTCTGGGAGTCAGAGGACCTGGGTTCTGACCATCTCTGCTGTGTGACCTGGGGCAAGTCACTTCACTTCTTTGTGCCTCAGTTACTGCATCTTTAAAATGGGAATTAAATATCTGTTATCCCTCCTACTTAGACTGAGTCCTGTGTGGGACCTGAGTATCTTGTATCTACCCCAGCGCTTAGTACAGTGCTTAGCACATAATAGGCACTTAACAAATACCCCAGTAATTATTAATGTCCATGCACTTTTCATCATCCTTGCAGTTCCCACGAGTCCCTCTTCATCCACCATTGAAACAAACCTAGCCTTCAGCTAATATACAGAACTGAATATTTTGCTTTTGCTTTACAATCATGCTTTACAATATTTTGCTTTACAATCAGCTCTGCTGTGATGACGCAGCAGCTGTATTCTAAAAGAATCTTGGGATGGGATAACAGTGTTACAGTGATCACTGACCTAATGGGTATTAATGGATTGGTGGGTTCAATCAATCAATCAATGGTACTTATTGAGCACTCGCGGTGTGCAGAGCAGTGTACTAAAGCACTTGGGAGAATACAACAGATTTGATAGATATGCTCCCTGCCCACAATAAGCTTACAGTCAAAAGGGGGAGGCAGACATTAAAATAAATGTCAGATATGTTCCATACATGCTGTGGGGCTGGGGCTGAGGTAAAGGGTACAAATTCAAATGCAGGGGCAAAGTTTCAGAGGAACAAGTTTCACTGGCACCACTCTGACTGATACTTTTCCAATATCAATTCATATATTATTTGGTCCACCACTTTTAGAAAGCTTTCTACCATTGCTACTCATTGGCATTTTACTACACTAAATCCTGGTGAGTTGGAAAATCACAAGCGACTAGGTATTGCATGATACAGTAGGGCTGGGAAGCAAAGCAGCATCACACCTTGATCGGTATCACACACATGCACACCACAGTGTGTACCTACACCGGATCTACCCGTGCCCACTTTCAGATATTGCTATTCTCAGAACCAACCTACGTTGTGGGAAGGACCTTACCTAATACTTCACTGGGTGATACCCAAATTGAGTAATAAAACCATTTCTTAGAAGCAGAAATGATTGCACTTGCGAATTTGTTTAGCATCTGTTCACTTGTCTGTAGGTTATTCATATTCTGCCCAAAAATATTTATGCCTAAAATTTTCAACTCCTAAGTGGCAAGAACCATTTCACCTTTAATACTCTGACCTGCACTTAGCAGCCATAGAATATGCTGATTGATTATCCTGCACAGACTACAGCTCCACTCTCCTCTTTCCCTAATGTTGCCACTCCCCCCCGCCCCCCCCCCCCGTTCATTTTGACAGTGATTTAATTCAAAACTAAATGTTTATAAAAACAGAAAACTCATAATTTGTCCCATTTGCACTCTCCTTTATATTAACAGAGGAAAAATAGTTCCTATTTTTTTTTAGATTTTAGATTTAAAATTGTACTATTTCACTAAGTAAAAACTACATGGGGAAAGATTGAAATGACTTCTTTTTTCTATCGATTAATCAATCATATTCATTGACCACTTACTGTGTGCAGGGCACTGTACTGAGTGTTTGGGAGAGTACAATGTAAAAGAGTTAGTAGACATGTTCCCTGACCACAGTCAGCTTACAATCTTGAGGATAAGTTCATAGTCTAGAGGCTTTCTTTCTCTAGGCTGTCACCAGATGTTGGAGAAAAAGAGAAAACTTGAAAGACACACAAATTTCTGCCCACTGAGACTTCAAGCTACCCAGAGCTCCAACAGATGGTAGTACATAATAATAATAATGTTGGTATTTGTTAAGTGCTATGTGCAGCGCACTGTTCTAACCACTGTTCAAAAACCTCCAGTGGTTGCCTATCAACTTTCGCACGAAACAAAAACTCCACTCTCCCATGCTCTTTCCACTAAGCCACGCGAACCCAGATCCTCTGACTCCCAGGCCCCTGCTCTTTATGTACAATACAATTAGTAGACATGCTCCCTGCCCTTAAGCACCATACATCTAGATGTAATTACTGTTGCTTCACTGGGGTTCAAGCAGTATTATGAGCTACTTCTTCCTTGGCCTTCTTTCTGCCTCTCTCCTACTTGTCAATCCTCATGGTGGTAGCAATCAATCCATCAGTGGTCTTTACTGAACACCACTGAACTGGGGTAGATACAGGGTAATCAGATTGTCCCACATGAGGCTTACAGTTAATCCTCATTTTACAGGTGAGGTAACTGAGGCAGAGCGAAGTTAAGTGACTTGTCCACAGTTACACAGTTGACAAGTGGCAGGGCCGGGATTCGAACCTATGACATCTGACTCCCAAGCCCGGGTTCTTTCCACTGAGCCACGCTGCTTCCCTATCTGGCAGTTATCCAGAAGGCTGTGAAATACAGAGCAGGTCATCCCAAAGATCTTCTTACTAATGGTAACATTTGATCCACTTGTTCTGGCATGGCTGAATGGATCGATATTCTCTTTTCCGTAGTCACTGTGCACAACAAAAATCTTCTTGTGCTGTGGGATTTGCTACTTAAGGTGCCGGGCCATATCACAAGCTGATTGTTATCACAATCTTTCCAGTGCTCAGACAAAGCCACCCCATTATCCACGGCTGATCTATTTACAATGGCATTCTCCACTCCACTGCTTTATTCAAAGCTGTGCTTTACTTGGAAAAGGTTCCTTCTTATTTACTGGTATCCCCATGTCAGAATAGTATCTTCTTTATGACAGTCTTCATCTGGAGCATGACAGTACTGGTATTTTGAGGAGAATCACAGTACATTTCCTTCATCTGTTAGCAAATGGCACAAGGCATTTAGCCCTCCACAGTAGGAAACACTACCACTTCCTCTTTGCTTTGCCACTGCCTTTCGGCTCAGCAGGCAATCTGCACAACAGTTCTTTTGCTCCACCAATCCACAAACTAGCCACACCTAGCCCAAGTGGCCACAATTCAGTGTGATCTTGAACTGCTTGAGTCATTCTGAGGAATATCACCCTGACAGTCCATCAAAGGTCGATCAAAGCATTTATTCAATGCTTGCTGAGTGCAGGGCACGGTTCTGAGTGCTTGGGAGAGTATGGTGTAATATGATTGGGAGACTTGATCCATGCCATTGAGGAGCTTACAGTCTAGAAATGAAATGAATGGGTTGTCTGCGCTATGCTGAACTGGACTCCCTCCACCACCAAGCAGCATGGCGGAGTTGATAGAACATGGGCCTGGGAGTCAGAAGGTCATGAGTTCTAATCCTGGCTCCACTACTTTCTACTGTGACTTTGGGCAAATCATTTCACTTCTCCGTGCCGCATTTACCTTATCTGTAAAATGGGGGTTGAGACTTTGAGCCCCACATGAGAGAGGGATTGTGTCCAACTTGATTTGCTTAGATCCACCCCAGTACGTAGTACAGTGCCTGGCACATAGTAAGTGCTTAACAAATACCATCATTATTATTATTATTCAGCTAGACTGTAAGATCGTTGTGGGCAGGGAATGTGTCTGTTTCCATAGTTGAATTTTACTCTTCCAAGCACTGAGTACAGTGCTCTGCACACAGTAAGCACTCAATAAATGATTGAATGAATGAACCAAGCAGACACCGCTGGGTCTCCAGCACTAGTTTTTTTAGAGCCAGACACCAATCAGGAAACCATTCCAAGACAAGTGCAGGTTGAGGGTGAATCAGGACTCATGGGGCACGCTACACCCCAGCGGAATCAAAGAGGGAGAGCCTTGTTCTTTCAGATTTGGCAGCAGAGATCTAAGATCAAGAACCACTATGACACCTGAACTCCAATTAATCAATCAATCATTAATATGGAGTGCTTACTGTGAGCAGAGAGCTGTACTAAGCACTTGGGTGAGTACAGTGTAACAGAGTTGGTAGACCGGTCCCTTCACACAGTGAACTTTCAGTGTAGAGACTACAGTCTAGAAAACTCCCAATTTTTCCTTTCAGAAAAATTGAGCAGTTCCACATATGAGCAAATTAGAGAAGGGGCACATGCTTAGAGCTGGGTAGATTGCTGTTAACGTGACTTTATTGAAGTTTGCTGCTTTCATGGGCAGTGAAGTTGTTGCTTCCAATGATTCCTAAGCATTTTAGTTTGCAAGGAAGAGTAAATCTTTAACCCTTTGCTCCCATCTTCATATAGAACTGGAATCCATCAAGACTATATTTTATGGCATTTGTTAAGCGCTTGATGTGCCAGGCAGTTACTAAATGCTAGGGTAGATACAAGCTAATCAGGTAGGACACAATCCATGTCTTACATGAGGCTCACTGTCAATCCCCATTTTACAGATTAGGTAACCTAGGTGCAGAGAAGTTAAGTGATTTGCCCAAGGTCACACAGCAACATGTGGCAGAGCTGGGATTAGAACACAGGTCTTTCTCTCAAGCCCATGTTCTATCCACTGGGCCATGCTGCTCCTCTAAGTATTTATATAAAAGTATTTATTGAGGGCATACTATTTGTAGAGCACTTAACTAAGTATTTACTAACTGTGGTATTTGTTAAGCACTTACTAAGCACTGGGATGTATACAAGAGAATCAGGTCAGATGCAGTTCCTATCCCCCATGGGAATTCCAGTCTAAGTAGGAGGGAGAACATACATTGAATCCCCATTTTACAGATGAGGAAATTGAGGCTCAGATAAGTTAAATGACTTACCCAAGGGCACACAGTAGAGAAGGGCAGGTCTGGGAATAATAATCATAATAATGGCATTTGTTTAAGCACTTACAATGTGCCAAGCACTGTTCTAAGCACTGGGATAGATACAAGGTAATCAGGTTGTCCCACATGGGGCTTACAGTGTTAATCCCCATTTTACAGATGAGGTACCTGAGGCATAGAGAAGTTAAGTCACTTGCCCGAAGTCACACAGCTGAAAAGTGGTGGAGCCGGGATAAGAAATCTCATAATATTCTGACTGGATTATTATGTCAGCCTCCTCTCTGATCTCCCTTCCTCCTTCAGTCTATTCATTCCGCAGCCCGGATCATCTTCCTACAGAAACGCTCTGGGCATGTCACTCCCCTTCTCAAAAACCTCCAGTGGTTGCCTATCAACCTTCGCACGAAACAAAAACTCCTCACTCTCATGCTCTTTCCACCCAGCCACGCGAACCCAGATCCTCTGACTCCCTGGCCCCTGATCTTTAAGTACCATACAATTAGTAGACATGCTCCCTGCCCTCAGGCACCATACATCTAGATGTAATTACTGTTGCTTCACTGGGGCTCAAGCAGTATTATGAGCTACTGCTGACTTCAGCCTCTCCCCATTCCCTCCACCTTAAGAAGCCCATGTATGAGCATGAAGCTCTCTGCTTTAAGCAGACAGTTTTTGTATCTAAAGTGGTTCCTGCCAAAATTGTGTTTTCCACTACACCCCTCACCTCCTCCACCTGCCTCTTCCTCTCAATCCCCAACTCAAGGTAGTCCTAAAGAGCGGCTTCTCTCACTTTCCAAAATCTCCTTACCGTTGGTGATTTCAGGAGCAGGCCAGAGATTCACCAAAGAAGAGTCCTGCTACAGGATGCTCCTTAGTTAGATCTGGATAACCACCTTCTGTATACTTTCTATTTATGCAGTCAGTCAGTCAATCATATTGATTGAGTGCTTACTGTGGGTGGAGCACTGTACCAAATACTCAGGAGAGTACAATACAAAAATATTACAGATACAATCCTTGCCCACAACTAGCTTACAGTCAAGAGGGAACTAATCCACAATGCTACAGCCCCCAAAACAGCCTTCCTCCACCCCACCTTCCTGATCACTTTCTTTTCCGTTCTTGGTTTTTTCATTCAGTGGTATTTACTGAGCCCTTGCTGTGCAGAGCACTTTACTAAGCATTTGGGAGAGTACAATACAATAGAAGCAGCATGGTGCAGTGGATACAGCACAGGCTTGGGAGTCAAAAGGTCAGGGGTTCTAATCCTGGCTCTGAAACTTGTCTGCTGTGTCAGCTTGGGGAAGTCACTTTACTTCCCTGTGTCTCAGTTACCTCATCTGTAAAATGGGGAGTGAGACTGTGAATCCCAACTGGGTCAGGGACTGTTTGGTTATATCCACCCCAGCGCTTAGTACAGTGCCTGGATCGTAATAAGCACTTAACAAATACCAGAATTATCATCATCATGAATCGAGTTGCTAGACATGTTCCCTGCCCACAGCAAGCTTACAGTCTAGAGTCTTCTTCCTTGGCCTTCTTTCTGCCCCTCGCCTACTTGTCAATTCTCATGGTGGTAGCAATCAATCCATCAATGGTCTTTATTGAACACTTACTGAGTGCAGAGCACTGTACTAAGCAGTTCCCCCTTACACCACTTTTCTGGTCTGGCAAGAGTTGAGACCAGTGGTGGGGATCCCTGGCACCTGGAAATGGAAATGGGAGAGAGTGGTAGAGGACACATATCTGCCTTACCTCTCAACACTTACCACTCCCTCTAGAGTATAAACTCTTTGTGAGCATGGAATGTGTCTACCAACTCTACCGTATTGTGGCTTCTCAAGCGCTTAACCACAGTAATCACTCAGAAAATACCATTCACTAATTGACTGAACACACCCTCTTGCCCACCCTCTCTCCTTTGCTGATGGACTAGATGCCAAATTCTTCAAGTTAATCATCAAGCATTGCTCAAAAGATGTTCAACCACGATTCAGCACACAGAATAATGGCCCCCCGCCTCAAATTCACACTCCCACTAACTATGCACACACATCAATCATCCACAAAAATGCAACTTTATGCTCCTATGATTATGTATTATGGCCTAGTAGAACTTATCTTTCAGCTTTCTAGGAATGCCACTGGTGCCTTGTTGTATCACTTGGGTTTTCGATCAGGACTCAATGAGCAACTTCCGTACAATCTTCACCCACCACCCACACTCATACTTAGCATTTTAACTATGCCCCATCAAGCCTGGACCAGACCAAGCTGAATAAACGCTGCAAGCTAAGGTTGGGAAAATGGTTTACAAAAACCTCGATTCCTTGATCTGACTAGTGTGGGCACAACTCTATAGAGTGTTGCAATCATTACTCATTCATTTTGGTGTTCATGAATAATTCATCTCCTATTTACTGAATCTTTAAAGTGAAAAGTGGGTGACAAAAAATTAGCAGTAGAGGTACAAGCTGCAGACAAAGTGAGCAATGTGTAAAGATATCAAGGATGAGTTCAGCTTTTCTAGGAACAAGATATCGATTCAATTGATCAACTGAGAAAAATTTACATCTACTAATGATGAGTCAAACAACATTGAACTTCACATTTTCCAAATGGCCAGCGTTTTGCCAATGGATCCCACTAAGTTCATTACCAAAAGTTCTTTTCAGTCAAACTTTGATCTTCTTGGTCATCTCAAGAGTTATTGAGATGCTGGTGACTAGGTTATCGGAACTAAAATGATAGGCCCAGGTACATCCCATTAGTTAAATTCTTTGCTCCAAGGGCTCCAATATAGCCCACATTAATACCCCAAGAAACAATACCAAAAAAGGGGGGGTGGGGATCCAGAGAGGCCACTTCTGGCCCTCAGACTTGGGCAGCAAGAGGTTTCACTGCATCAAATCCAGCCTCCCTCCATGTGTAGCTAAATCACTAAGCCACTTGGGCAAGGGTAGGAGCAGTCCTGAAATCGGCAAAATGGGACCTCCTTAAGAGTAATAATAACAATGGCACTTGTTAAGCGCTATGTACCAAGCACCATTCTAACCGCTGGGGTAGACACAAATTAATCAAGTTGGACTAAGTCTCTGTCCCACATTGGGCTCACACTTTTAATCCCCCATTTTTACAGATGAGGTAACTGGGGCACAGAGAAGTTAAATGACTTGCCCAAGGTCACACAGTAGACAAGTGGTGGAACTGGAATTAAAACCCATGACCTCTGACTCCCAGGTCTGTCCTCTATCCACTACACCATGCTGCTTCTCATTGTATATTGATTCTGGGAAGATGATGCACAGCAGTAACAAGAATCTGTGCCCTCATTCTCTGACACCTTGGTCAGTTCTCAGCTTCACTCCCCGCTATGGCGAGCACTGGCAGACATGCCCTAATGGGAGAGCAGCACAGTGAAAAAGGATTAGACTTGAACATGGGGAAAACCCCTGACAAACACTTTGATCCTTGTGGCATGATCTAAAATCCTTCTCTCTCATCTGTAACTAATATGGATGCAGCTAAAATCTTACCGTTTATTAATGACCAAAGATACTCAGAACTTAATGTGAGTGTAAATACGAGGTCGGAGGCTGGAGAGCTCGGGACAGTGATTAGGTCAGCTTGGGAAGGACAAGGAGTAAGAGCTGGTATGTAGAGGAAAACCAAAAGAAAAGTATGCTTAACTGCAAGCAGAGGAATCAATGGTTTAGTACAAAAGCCACTCCTTGTCCTGAGAATTGATTACAATTTATCTTAAGTACCCTCGACAGGAACTGCGGACAGGAAGAGGACAATTAGGTCAATTCCCACCAGCCTGGGGAAAGGGCAAAGGAAGTGAGGGAGGGAAGCAGTACTAGCAATGACATTATGTTCTACAGAAGAGTTCACAGCATTTCCTGATCATAATCTCAAGTGCAACAGTGACGTCTGCTTGGGCTCCTGCTCTGCTTTTCTCCCCCCTAATCTGACAATTCATAGAGGAGAGCATTTCATATGAGTCATTGTTCAATGCCAAGCAGGGATTCAGGTTGGGCCCCTAAAAGTGAATCTCCAGAAAATTTGAACATTTTATCTTTTCCCGGAAGATTAGTTCTACAACTGTTCGAGTCATGGAAACCTATTTGAATATCCTTTTCTCTAATTAAAACCGATCTAGGACATGACTAGAATTATAATTCTAACACTATAGCTTTGAATTTGATCAGGTCGCCCCTTAATCGAGTCTACCCCCGACCCTGATTATCACCCCTTTTATTAACACGACTATATTGTATCATACTGTATCATGTTGCTATATTAGCACTACTGTATTGTATCATATTGCATCATGTTGCTATATTACCGATTTCGTTTATTACTGTTTATTGTTGTCAGTGCTGCCACCCACCTCTCTGGCCTCGCCATGTCCCTCCTCACCCCCTCCCCACTCCCGCCCCTTCCTATCCTCCCCTTCCCCTTCCCCTCTCTCGCTCAGCTCTTTCCCGCTCTCTCCTCTGTCTCCTCCCCCACTCCTCTCTCCCGCCCTAGAACCCCACTTTACCAGCGCTACCCCTCTTCCCCCTCCCCCTACTCTTCCCCCCACCAAACCCCCTCTTCACCCCTTCCCCCCTTCTCTCTTCCCCACCCATGCCCCATCCCAGTCCTCTTGTCCCACCGCCACCCCTCATCCCCCTCTCCTCGTCCAGGGCCCCGCCACCTCCTTCCCATCCAAACCCTCCCCTCCCCCCGCCCTTCCCCCCCTCCTCCCCTTGCACCCACAGCTACTTTCAAGTGTGGCCTCTGGAACCCCCGCTCTATTACAGGCAAGCTACCTTTCATCCATGACCTTTTCCTCTCCCGCTCTCTCCTCCTCCTCGCCCTTTCGGAAACGTGGCTGTCTCCCGAAGACACGGTCTCTGCCGCCGCTCTCTCCAGCGGAGGCCTCTCCTTCTCCCACTCCCCCAGACTCACCGGTAAGGGAGGAGGCGTCGGCTTCCTCCTCTCGCCCCGTTGCCGCTTCCGCCCTATCCCTCCTCCCCCCTCCCTCTCCTTCCCCTCCTTCGAAGCCCATATCATTCGCCTCTACCACCCACTCCGGTTACTTGTCGCCGTCATCTACCGCCCTCCCGGTCCCACCTCCGACTTCTTCAATCACCTTGACCCCTTTCTCACCTTCCTTCTCTCCTTCTCTCTGCCCACTCTGATCCTTGGAGACTTCAACATCCATACGGATGTACCCGACGACTCCTCTGCCGCCCGCCTGCTATCCCTCCTCGACTCTGCCAACCTCCTCCTCCACCATACCGCGCCCACTCACCGACTCGGTCACACCCTCGATCTCGTCATCTCCTACCGCTGCACTATCTCCTCCCTCACCGACTCTGAAATCCCTCTCTCTGACCATAACCTTCTCACCTGCCTCATCTCTCACACTCCCTCCCCCTGCAAATCTTCGCTACTGCCCCACAGAGACCTCCGCTCTCTCGATCCCATCCGTCTTTCCAATAGCATCTCTCCTCACCTTGCTGCCCTGTCCTCTCTTCCCACTCTCGACGAGCGGGTCTCCGCTTTCAACTCCACCCTCTCTACTCATCTCGACTCTCTCGCCCCCCTTTCCCTCCGCCGCTCTCGCTCCACTAACCCACAGCCCCGGATCACCTCCTCCGTCCGCCTCCTATGCTCCTCTGCTCGAGCTGCTGAGCGCTGCTGGCGAAAGTCCAAGCACCAAGCCGACCTCACACACTTCAAATTTATCCTTTCCTGCCTTAACTCTGCCCTCTCCTCCGCCAGGCAAAGCTTCTTCTCCTCCCTCATCGACACCCATGCCCGTCACCCCCGCCGATTGTTCCGGACCTTTAACTCTCTCCTTAGGCCCCCTGTTCCTCCCCCTCCCCATCTCTCACCCCCAATGATCTGGCCACATATTTCCTCACGAAAATCAACACGATCAGGTCTGAGCTCCCCAAAGTCACCCCTCCGCCTCTCCCCTCCCCCCACCAACCCCCTCCCCTACTTTCCCATCCTTCCCTGCAGTATCCTCAGAGGAGATCTCCTCCCTCCTCGCAAGTGCCACCCCCTCCACCTGCGCCTCGGACCCCATTCCCTCTCACCTTCTTAAAACCATCGCCCCTGCCCTCCTCCCTTCCTTAACTTCTATTTTTAACCACTCAATCTCCAAGGGCTCCTTCCCCTCTGCCTTCAAACATGCCCACGTCTCCCCCATCCTAAAAAAACCCACTCTTGACCCCACTTCCCCCTCCAGTTATCATCCTATCTCCCTACTACCCTTCCTTTCCAAAATCCTAGAACGAGTCGTCTACAATCGATGCCTAGAATTCCTTAACTCCCATTCTCTCCTAGACCCCCTCCAATCTGGCTTCCGTCCCCTCCACTCTACCGAGACTGCTCTCTCTAAGGTCACCCGTGACCTCCTTCTTGCCAAATCCAATGGCTCCTACTCCATTCTGATCCTCCTTGACCTCTCTGCTGCCTTTGACACTGTCGACCATCCCCTCCTCCTCCATACCTTATCTCACCTTGGCTTCACGGACTCTGTCCTCTCCTGGTTCTCCTCTTACCTCTCTGGCCGATCATTCTCGGTCTCCTACGCTGGAGCCTCCTCCCCCTCCCATCCTTTAACTGTTGGAGTTCCTCAAGGGTCAGTTCTTGGCCCTCTTCTGTTCTCCATTTACACTCACTCCCTCGGTGAACTCATCCGCTCTCACGGCTTTGACTACCATCTCTACGCAGATGGCACGCAGATCTACATCTCCGCCCCTGTCCTCTCCCCCTCCCTTCAGGCTCGCATCTCCTCCTGCCTCTGGGACGTCTCCACCTGGATGTCGGCCCGCCACCTAAAACTCAACATGAGCAAGACTGAGCTCCTCATCTTCCCTCCCAAACCCGGTCCGCTCCCAGACTTCTCTATCACCGTGGATGGCACGACCATCCTTCCCGTCCCGCAGGCCCGCAATCTCGGTGTCATCCTTGACTCGTCCCTCTCGTTCACCTCACACATCCTATCCGTTACCAAGACCTGCCGGTTTCACCTCTACAATATTGCCAAGATTCTCCCTTTCCTCTCCACCCAAACGGCTACCTTACTGTTACGGGCTCTCGTTATATCCTGGCTAGACTACTGTGTCAGCCTTCTCTCTGACCTCCCTTCCTCCTCTCTCGCCCCGCTCCGGTCTATTCTTCACTCCGCTGCCCGGCTCATCTTCCTGCAGAAACGATCTGGGCATGTCACTCCCCTTCTTAAACAACTCCAGTGGTTGCCTATCGACCTCCGCTCCAAACAAAAACTCCTCACTCTAGGCTTCAAGGCTCTCCATCACCTTGCCCCTTCCTACCTCTCCTCCCTTCTCTCTTTCTACCGCCCACCCCGCACGCTCCGCTCCTCCGCCGCCCACCTCCTCACCGTCCCTCGGTCTCGCCTATCCCGCCGTCGACCCCTGGGTCACGTCCTCCCGCGGTCCTGGAACGCCCTCCCTCCTCACCTCCACCAAACTGATTCTCTTTCCCTCTTCAAAACCTTACTTAAAAATCACCTCCTCCAAGAGGCGTTCCCAGACTGAGCTCCTCTTCCCCCTCTACTCCCTCTGCCATCCCCCCTTTACATCTCCACAGCTAAAGCCTCATTTTCCCCTTTTCCCTCTGCTCCTCCACCTCTCCCTTCCCATCCCCACAGCACTGTACTTGTCCACTCAACTGTATATATTTTCGTTACCCTATTTATTTTGCTAATGAATTGTACATCGCCTTGATTCTATTTAGTTGCCATTGTTTTTACGAGATGTTCTTCCCCTTGACGCTGTTTAGTGCCATTGTTCTTGTCTGTCCGTCTCCCCCGATTAGACTGTAAGCCCGTCAAACGGCAGGGACTGTCTCTATCTGTTGCTGACTTGTTCATCCCAAGCGCTTAGTACAGTGCTCTGCACATAGTAAGCGCTCAATAAATACTATTGAATGAATGAATGAACACCCAAATGTGAAACTGGCATTTTGGGATTGTTGCTGTTCTGATAGGTTGTTACTGAAAGGCGGGATGTGAAAACAGCAGCAGATTCACTGCAATGGCAACTCTGGCAGCTATTTACCAACAATTGGTGGATGTTAAAATGGGGTAATAGATGGGTGAGAGGGAGCGGCTTAAAACCTCAGCTCTTTGGGGGACTTGAAACCCCAAAGATAAAGCACACAGAATGTACAAAAAGATAATCCCAGCTTCCAATTCACAGAAGTACTCAGTCACACTGGATAAATTAATCAAGGCACAGGGCAGTCAGGTTCCTTTACATGAAGAGGAAAGCAGTGCAGCCTTGGGGATAAAGGACAGGTCTGGGAGCTAGAGGACCTGGTTCCAATCCTGGTTCCCTAACTTGCCTGCTCTGTGACCTTTAGCAAGTCACAACTTCTCTGTGCCTCTGTTTCCTCAACTGCAAAATGGAGATTTGATACTTGTTCTTCCTTCAACTTGACTGTCAACCCCATGTGGGACAGGGACTGCTTCCTGCCTGATTAACTTATAACTACCCCAGTGCTTAGAACAATGTTCTACACATAGTAAGGGCTTAACAAATACCAATAATAAAAGGGAATCGGCCCATTCCTCTCACTCTCTCTATCCCCATTTGCTCCAAGGAGACAAAGCACATAGTTTAGCTTTCCTCGGTGATTTAACAATTAGAAGTTTCCCAAAGAACCAGGAGATGAACCCAAATATACCCACCCATACTGTAGGGGTTGCTTCCCAGCCAAAACTCACATTCATGAAGATTCATGGGGCACACTACCCTGTTGCCACACAAATATCCGCACGCACGCACACGCACACAACCACACGCACAACTGCTCCTTCCAAAACCACAGTGTGCTGCATCCAGACAAGCTGGCATTGTCTGACATACATTCCTCAATTCCCTACCAGCACACTAGCCAAAAAGAATAGTAGAAAAACATGTACCGTGGCGGAACTGAGTGTACAGTTATAAAGGCATGACATTTTAGCAGGTATGATTCTCTCAGGTGTCCTAATTCTTTCATAACAAAAATGAGATTTCCCTGAGGGCACTCCTAGTTATTAGACCAATTATTCTTGATATATTTAATCAAATTTTGGTTGTGCTGAGAATCTGTTGTGGTTCTGTCAGTCTATCTGGTTGGACCTGTATGCTGAATCTCATTGTTGATTAGTACATGTAATTCCCCATCATCTGCAACCTCTGTTCCTCACCCTCTTCTTACATTCCAATGAATAAGTATCTTCCATCCTCATGCCCAAATTTACCTTCTGACTATTTATAGATTCCATTTCTAATTTTCATGGCATTTCCATCTACCCAACTAATTTTCCCTTCTAAGTTATAAATTCCAATTCCAAATACCAAACCTCTTTCATTATACGCCCAAATTTCTCTTTAATATTGCTGAGTTATAGATTCCAAATGAGAGGGGTGAAGGGAAAGAAGGGAGAAGGGATCTCATCTCCAATACACTTTATACTGCTGTGAAATTCCTCTTCTGTTATTGTAAAAAAAAAATATGAAATGGGCCTTTGATTAGCATGAGAAAGAGAGAAATGTAGTTAGAAGAAGCATGACCTAGTGGAAAGAGTACAGGCCTGGGAGTCAGAGGATCTGGGTTCTAATCCCAGAGCTTCCCCTTGTCTGTCTTGTGATCTTGGGCAAATCACTTAACCTCTCTGTGCCTCAATTAATCTCATCTGCAAAAGGGGGATTAAGACTATGAGCCCCATGTGGGACATGGACTGTGTCCAGCCTAATAAGCTTATATCTACCCCAGTGTTCAGTACAGTGCCTGGCACACAGTAAGCGCTTAACAAATGCCATTTAAAAGAGTCCTCAAAAATTTACCCTCTTGAAGCCAGTTAAGCAAACAATATTATTTATTGAGCATTTTTCTGTATAGAGTACTGTAAACTTGGGAGAGCACAGTAGAGCCAGCTGACCCAAATCCCCATCTTCAAAGAGTCTAGCAAGGGAAACAGACACTAAAATAAGCTACACATAGAAAGAAGCAATAGACTATTAAAAAGAAGCAGTGCGGTCTACTGGAAAGAAAACGGGCCTGGAAGTCAGAGGACCTGTGTTCTAATCCGGACTCCGCCACTTGTTTGCTGTGTGACCTTGGGCAATTCACTTAACTTCTCTGGACCTCAGTTCCCTCAGCTGTAAAATGGGGATTCAATACCTGTTCTCTTTCTTAAGATTGTGAGCCCCATATGGGACCAAATTACCTTGCATCTACCCCAGCACTTAGTACAGTGCTTGGAATGTAGTAAGCCCAAACAAGTACCACAATTATTTTATCATATAATATACACATTAGTGCTAACAGGAGTATGTCTGTTTACTGTTGTACTGTACTCTCCGAAGCACATAGTACAGTCCTCTTCACACAGTAAGTGCTCAATAAATACTGCTGAATGAACTGCTTAGGTGATGAGCTAGATGTGGGCAGGGAATGTGTCCTTTATATTGTTATATCATACTCTCCCAAATGCTTAGTACAGTGTTCTGCACACAGAAAGGTCTGAATAAATATTACCGACTGATCAGGAAGTGCTATGATTTGGGAGTTGGGGCATGGAAGGTGGGGAAATGAAAGATTAATCATGGAAGCCTTCCTGGAGGAGATGTAATTTCAAAAAGGCCTTGAACCTGGGAAGAGACAATGGTATCCAGTCTGCCAGATATGAAGCAGGAAGGAGTTCCAGGTAGACGGGAGGGTATGAGCAAGGGGTAAGCAACAAGAGAGACAAGTGCTCAGTGAGGAAGGGGTTGTAGGGAAGTACCAAGTTGCCAGGGCTGCCTCCCTTACAGGAAATGGCCTCTCCGCTCTCTAAACCTTTCAGGCACCTTAACGATTCTGAACCTCCTCTCCCCCAGGCCTCCCTCCTTCAGACTCCTCTCTGAACTTATACCGTAGAAGTAGAAGAGTAGAAAATGGAATTTGTCCTTTTCAAAATAACAACAATAATAACCGTGGTGCTTGTTAAGCACTTTATATGTTCCAGGTACTGTACTAAGCACTGGGGTACATACAAGCAAATCAGTTGGGCGCAGTCCCTGTCCCACTTGGGACTGACATTCTCAATCTCCAATTTACCGATGAGGTAGCTGAGGCACAGAGAAGTGAAGTGATTTGGCCCAGGTCAGACAGCAGGCAAGTGGCAGAGCTTCGATTAGAAGCCGTGATCTTCTGACTCCCAGGCCTGAGCTCTTCCACTACACCGTGCTGCTTCTTCAAAACCTGAAAAACGCTGACTCCCTCCATGCTTTGTAGGGTGCACTACTCAGAGGTCAGTAGCACTGGGGAGGGATGTAAACACCAGAGGCTTGCCAAGCCACAGCATCTTTCCATGCTGGCTCCCCTACCCCACTCAACAGTTCTTACCTGTCAACTCAGACTCTCCAAGACTTTTCACCAGAGGATTATCCAGAAAAATAAGATTAGCTCGGAGAGTATCAGATCAATCAATAGCCTGCCAGTCAGTCTAACAGAGATATAGAGTCACAGAGGGGTCACGCTGAAGAACATTCCTTCGGTGTAAGATGCAAGGACTTCGCCCCATCCCTTCATCACTTCTTTTCTAATCTAATGGATCTTGATACCTAAGCAAAATTGATTTTACTTTAAATAATTCCATGGAAGGGAGAAGGGACATATCCAGGGCTTGAAAATGAATGCAAAAATCCCCTGGGCAGAGCCCTTTGCTGACTTTGGGGGCAACGTTGGCAGTGCTCATATTCAAAGTAAATGATACAGATTTTGCACAAACTAGCCCTGCCAGTTTTTAAACCACCACCATTTCCCAGTACAGCAGAGTCAAGTAGCTTCAACGGTACACTGAAGTTGTTACACTGCTTCAAAGCACAGACTGGTAAGGCTGCTCTTTTATTCCCCACAAAACTAAACTGAAAACAGATATAGATTTTCTTTCCTATAAAAAAGCTTCTAGCTAATTTCTCTTCCTTGCTTATTCCTTTGTGCTTAAATCACAGTCAGTAGTGTATTTAACAGACAGATGCTCGAGCCTCCACTGTATTTGCCAGACCTTTCCCTGAAAGGTCAGTTCCCCCTAGGAAAGTACTTGGAGCTTAGAATGCTCTCCTTTTCCTTTTCGGCAGAAGTTTGGTTTTGGCCGCTGAGTCTAAAGGCCACTTCACCACACTATCCTGCCTGGAACCATTTCTGACCTATTACCATCAGTACAAAGCTGAACACGCTTACCGCAGAGGTGAGCCGGACAAGAATTTCCTCACTGGTTTCTTCCGTGTCCTCGATTTTCTGATCAGGCCTGAAAAGCAAAGAGTGACTTTAGCATACTTGGGAGTAACTGCATTTACAGATTTTGGGGCTAAGTAGGAGAACATAAAGCAAAACAACCTTTACTGTGAATTCCATCCTCTAGAAGAGTTCACCATACAAATTAAATAGCGTCTTGTTATTGAACTGTGCTTTTCACAAGTTAGATCCACTTGGGCTTATATGGCTGTTCTGCAGGTGGTATCACATGGTAGGACTGATGAATTAATAGTATTTATTGAGTACTTACAGGGTTCAGAGCACTGTGCTATGCGCTTGGGAGAGTACAATAAAGCAGAGTTGGTAGACACATTCTCTGTCCACAACAAGCTCACATCCTAGAGGCTGTATTAAATTTGAGACTAATATACAAAATTATTGACTGAGAACACCCAGAAAATGGAGATTTGGAGAGCAGTTAGGTAGAATATGAACATGTTCTTGGTAATTTGGTGTGACTTTAAAAATGCTGCCATTTTTGAAGGGGCTTTCTGCCCTTTAGTTTGCTAATCGAAATGTGTGACAATCTCCCCTCTGCCACTTTTTTTTGAATGGCGTTTGTTAAGTGTTTACTCTATGCCAGGCTTTGTAGTAAGTGCTGGAATAGATATAAGCTAATCAGGTTGGAGACAGTCCCTGCCCCACACAGGGCTCACAGTTCTTAATACCCATATTATAGATGAGATCACTGAGGTTCCGAAAAGTGAAGTGACTTGCCTTAAGTCACAGAGCAGACGGGGGCAGAGCTGAGATTAGAACCCACATTCTCTGACCCCCAAACCCATGCTCTTTCCACCAAGTCACCCAGCTTTTAGTATTTCACGGGAAGTATTTCATTTCATTCATTCATTCAATCGTATTTATTGAGTGCTTACTGTGTACAGGGCACTATACTGAGCACTTGAGAAGTATAATTCGGCAATAGAGACAATCCCTACCCAACAGAGGGTTTACGGGGGGAGACAGACAATAAAACAAAACAAAACAAGTTGACAGACATCAATAGCATCCTGGTGAAATACTAAAAAGCCATCACTGCAGCTTGCAGGCAGAGCTCTGAAGGCATTTTCCTAGCCTATGGCATCCCTACTTTATCCCCCTGCTTTCTTCTGCACATTCTGGGCTCTCTAATCAGTTCCAGGGTGCAGGGCTCCTCCCACTGCTGGTCCTCCCGCCAGTTCAGCTGCAGCAAGATCCAGTGGAATAGCCAAAGCCAGTAAAGACGTCAGGCTTTCCTCACCTGGAGGCAGGCTGCCGCCCCCCCCCCCCCCACCGCAGCCGCACGGGGCTTTTTCACCAGTTCCTCTTTCTGTCACCTCCACCCACAGTGGTTTGCCATTTTGATGCCTACAGATGCTAAGCTAATTGCCTGCTGCCCATCGGTTAAGAGAAAAGTGTACTCAGACCTTGTGGTGCCGGATGTAATTGAACAAAAAAATTCATACTTGTACCCTGGATATAAATGTTTTGTTTGTCTCCTGAACAATCAATCCATCGTATTTATTGAGTGCTTCCTGTGTCCAGAGCACTGTACAAACTGCTTGGGAGAATACACTATAACAGAGTCGGTAGACCCATTCTATACTGCCACTTCCTTCCACCTTCCCAGGCTAGACCAAGAGCCTACAGGGCCTACTGGGAAATCTGCCAGGGCCAATAAACTTGCTCCATCTTTGGTAGAGCATTCTGCACACAGGAGGCCCTTAATAAATATTCATTCATTCAATCGTATTTATTGAGTGCTGTGTACTAAGTGCTTGGGACAGTACAATATAACATGATTGATTTAGCCTTGGGAAGCAGTGTAGCCTGATGGAAAGTCAGGATAACTGGTTCTAATCCCAGCTCCGCCATTTGCCTGTTGTGTGACTGTGGACAGTCACTTGATTTTTCTGGGTCTCAGCTTCCTTATCTGGAAAACTGGGATAAGATACCTGTTCTTCCTCTCCTCTAGACTGTGAACTTCTAGTGGGACAAAGACTGTTTTATCTGATTGTATAGTATTTAAGTCACCAATGGGCACAGTGTTTGACCCTAGAAAGGGTTTCACAAATACGACAACTATTAATATTGCTTGACGGATTCCTCGGCACGTCTCTGAAGTACCCCGGGGACCAGCTGAGAGGCAGCATGCTCGGCTTCCAAGTCCGGTTCATCTCCCGCCCTTGAGAAGTCCTCGGTAACAAGCTCGTAAGCCCAAGCTTCAATCCAGGAAGTAAATACTAATAATGATAGCATTTTTTAAGCACTTACTATGTGTCAGGCACTTAACTAAGCAATGGAATGGTTATGAGGGAGTGTGACTGTTTATTGTTATATTGTGCTCTCCCAAGCACTTAATACAGTGCTCTGTACAGAGTAAATGCTAAGTAAGTATGATTGAATGAATAAATATAGGCATATTGAGCTGGACACAGTCTCTGTCCCATGTGGGGCCCACATTCTCGATCTCCATTTTACAGGTGAGGTAACTGAGGCACCGAAAAGTGAAGTGACTTGCCCAAGGACACACAGACAAGTGTTTGAGCTAGGATTAGAACCCATGACCTTCTCAGTCTCCAGCCCCTGCTCAATACACTATACATGCTGCTACAAGAACAGCTGGGATGCTAGGCACAGCAGTATTTGCTTGTTTAAAATGCCACTGGGTGAGTACATGTAATAAATTTATTGATGCTCTCAATTAATCAATGATATTTACTGAGTGCTTATTGTGTGTAGAGCACTGTACTAAGCACTTGGGAGCGTACAATACAGGGTAGATGTAGAGGATCCTTGTCCACAAGAAGCTTACACACTAGAAGGGAAGACACAAATTAGAATAAATTCCAG
Source organism: Ornithorhynchus anatinus (assembly GCF_004115215.2). NCBI lineage: Eukaryota > Metazoa > Chordata > Mammalia > Monotremata > Ornithorhynchidae > Ornithorhynchus > Ornithorhynchus anatinus. The sequence continues at coordinate 58,806,816 of NC_041735.1, read as the reverse complement.
ATGGATATGTACTTAAGTGGGACAGGGCTATACTGGATTGCTTGCAACTCTATTACTCAATCTTTTAAAACATCTTCATGCATAAAAAGAATTCATGGTAAGCATCATTTTGACCGCAACTCCAAAAGTAAGGATCATTTTCTTCTGTAATTCCCTCCCTGCCCATGTTGTGCAGATCACTGAAGCGGGCAGCTAATAAACACTGGATGGTGATGCTGTTGATAGATTTCCATTAGCAGGTACAATGGGTCAGACCAAGATTGATCCTTGGTGAGAAGGCTGTCTCCCTAGACTGATAAACGGATTATTAAGAGCCTCACCAAAAAGTGTCAAGAAAAGGCCAGTCTGTTCAATTCTGGGTTCAACACTTTTGTCTCTGCCTTTAAAAAAAACAACAGTTAACTCCAAACTGTATTTTTTTCAAAAATTATGATCTTATCTAAACCAAAACATAAAGAGATTTAATTATTCTCCTGCCTTTAAGTATGTAAAAGAGCACCTGACAGAGGCAGCTGGAGCCAAGCACTAGAATATTTCTGTGAATAATGCAGATGGTCCTGTAGATTTTCTAACAATGTAATGATCTCAGCAATGGATTTTTGGGTGATCATGATCATTTAACTACTTTCATTTTTCACTTTGTAAATTACTTTGGATATACAAATCATCTTCCATTAAGCCTTAGTGCATGAACCATCACAATTAGATTCCTGAGAATGCTTGCTCCAAATCCCATAAACAGTATTCTAACAGCCAAGACCACAGAAGAGATGTCACAGCAGAGACAAGGCCAAATGGCCTGGCCACAATGAATTCTAATGTCGACACAGCACCTGCCTTTACTATGAGGTTTGGGCAAATCACACCGCTTCCTGTCATCAGAATAAGATTCCTCCTCTCAGGAACAATTGGGAGAATTCTATGCACCTCTCCTTAGTCACAATTTGCCTTTAGTAAAATGCACCTGGAGATTTAAAATGCTTGGGGGCCTCATACATTGGATCTTATTGTCTCCGCACAAAGCTGTCAATAATACCACCAATTAACTGATTTAAACAGTGAGATTATACCACCAATCAATGGTATTTATTGAGTGCTTACTGTGTTCAGAACCCTGAAGTAAGCATTTGGGAGACTACAATATAGTAGAGTTGGTAGACACAATTGATGCCTTCGAGTTTACAATCTAGTTGGGCAGATAAAGATTAAAATTAATTCAGATAAGGGAAGTGACAGAGTACAAAGATTTGTACAAAAGTGCTGTTGGATGAATATCAAAGATGCTTAAATGCTTTAGTGATCCCTTAAAACCGATGGTAGGGAGTTTCCGTTTGATACAGAGGTGGATGGGTAACCACTGGAGGTTTTAGAGGAGTGGGGAGATATGAACTGAACATTTTTTAGAAAAATGATCTGGACAGCAGAGTGAGTTATGGCCTGGAGGGGAAAATGACAGGAGGCGGGAAGATCGGCCAAGAAGCAAATGTGGTAGTCAGGGTGGGAAATGAGTAAGTTCTTGGATCAGCAAGATAGAAGTTTGGATGGAGAGGAAAGGTGGATTCTAGAGATGTAAAGATAGAACCTAGAGGATTTGGTGAAATAGAATAGCATGGCTTTGGGTTCTTGAATAGAGAGTTAAATTTGTACCCAAGCAGCCCTCCTCTATGCTGCTGGCCCAGCCTGTAAACAGTACCCCTGTATATCACATCAGTCAGTCATAGACATTGAGCGCTTACTGAATGCAGAGCACTGCACTAAGCACTTGAGAGAGTATAATATAATAATAAAGAGACACATTCCCTGCCCACAATGAGCTTACAATCTAGAGGAGGAGCTCATGATCTACATCAAAGTAGGACGTCCATGCCCAAAAGAGGACAGCAGTCAGAAGAGAAGATGAAAAGCATTTGAAGATCTGTCTCAGAAGGGGGTATGGGTTAGGAAGTCACCCTCATGAATAAGAGCTAGGAGGGAGAAAAGTAGAGAGTGACATGGACCAAAAGGCACCTTAGCAGGAGCCTCTCTCTGATCTCCCTTCCTCCTCTCTCGCCCCGCTCCACTCTATTCTTCACTCCGCTGCCCGGCTTATCTTCCTGCAGAAACGATCTGGGCATGTCACTCCCCTTCTTAAACAACTCCAGTGGTTGCCTATCAACCTCCGCTCCAAAGAAAAACTCCTCACTCTAGGCTTCAAGACTCTACATCACCTTGCCCCTTCCTACCTCTCCTCCCTTCTCTCTTTCTACCGCCCACCCCGCACACTCCGCTCCTCTGCCACCCACCTCCTCACCGTCCCTCGGTCTCGCCTATCCCGCCGTCGACCCCCGGGCCACGTCCTCCCGCGGTCCTGGAACGTCCTCCCTCCTCACCTCCGCCAAACTGATTCTCTTCCCCTCTTCAAAACCCTACTTAAAACTCACCTCCTCCAAGAGGTCTTCCCAGACTGAGCTCCTCTTCTCCCTCTACTCCCTCTACCACCCCCTCTTCACCTCTCCGCAGCTTAACCCTCTTTTACCCCCATTTCCCTCTGCTCCTCCCCCTCTCCCTTCCCATCCCCTCGGCACTGTACTCGTCCACTCAACTGTATATATTTTCATTACCCTATTTATTTTGTTAATGAAATGTACATCGCCTTGATTCTATTTAGTTGCCATTGTTTTTACGAGATGTTCTTCCCCTCGACTCTATTTATTGCCACTGTTCTCGTCTGTCCGTCTCCCCGATTAGACTGTAAGCCCGTCAAACGGCAGGGACTGTCTCTATCTGTGGCCGACTTGTTCATTCCAAGCGCTTAGTACAGTGCTCTGCACATAGTAAGCGCTCAATAAATACTATTGAATGAATGAATGAGCCCAAGCTGCCTCAGCCCTGGGAGACACAGTGTGGCTTAGTGGAAAGAGCACGGGCTTGGGAGGCAGATGTCATGTGTTCTAATCCTGGCTCCACCACTTGTCAGCTGTGTGCCTTTGGGCAAGTTACTTAACTTCTCTGGCCCTCAGTTACCTCATTTGTAAAATGGGATCAAGACTTGTGAGCCCCAAGTGGGACAATCTGATAACCTTTTATCTATCCCAGTGTTTAGAACAGTACTTGGCACATAGTAAGCCCTTAACAAATACCATCATTATTATTCAGCGATAGAACAGTGTTTTGCACATAGTAAGTGCTTAACAAATGCCATTATTAGTTAGACAGGTTCATTCATTCAATCATATTTATTGAGCGCTTACTGTATGCATAGCACTGTACTAAACACTTGGGAGAGTACAATATAACAATAAGCAGACACATTCACTGCCCACGACAAGCTTACAGTCCAGCAGGGAGGTAGACATTAATGTACATAAATTACAAATATGTACTATCCAAAAAGTTTCATGTGGTATTCTGCACAGAATAAGTGCTCAATAACTACTTTTGATTGATTTATTATAGCTGAAAGTATGGAGAGCAAGGGCAAGAGAGTCAAAATTGTGGGATGAAAATGAAGAGTGACAAGGTAATGGGAAAACACAGCAGATGGAAGAGAGAAACCTAGTAGTAATTCATAATGCAAAAAATTGTTTTCTTTTAGCTTAGTTAATTTTTCAAAATATCTGGGAATTGGTCTCAGAAGGAAAGTCAGTAAATAGCACCTGAAATCCTTTAATTCATCACCAAAAGCTGAACAGTTAATTCACCAATCAGACCTAATATATGTCTACCATATCCCTGAGACATATCAGAAGCTTTAAAGCAGGTTTGATTTTATGATTTATTGCACTGTAATTATTTTTAAATTATTTTATTTCTAATCCAAATGCTTACAGTTAGGCTTGCACATTTCAAATATTGAATAACACTAAGCTTGAAAATTTGGTGAGATTACCTTACAGATTTCTGTAGGAATAGATAAGCTTCTTAATCAGGAGAGTGTTATTTCTGACAAGAGATGTTAAACCTCATTGCACAATTCAAATAAGCCATATCTATAAACAATGGAATGAATTTTCCTGACAAAATATTGAGACAGTATTAAAGGCTCATTCGGTCATTCTTTTGATGGCATCAAATGAGTGTTTATTCATACTGACTAATGGAGTCTTCTTCACCTCTGATCTTAAGGCGAGCCCAAAGCCAGTTTACTGTCATAAAAAATTTGTAAAGCTCTCCAAAGAATGCTTGTTCACTCATGAAGCAATTTCCCTCCCCTTCTAACACAGGGATGAGCTAGAAAACCAGCTGCACAAGGCTCGTTGCTAAAAGCACAGGAGACAGAGTTAGCAAACATGCACAGTATAGCAAAAGCAGGCACGACTTTTCTGACCTCACGAAAGACTTTTTCAGTGCAAGGGGAGAGTGCCGCAGGAGGAGGACGGGGCAAGAGATGTATTCTGATCCGTCTCTCCATCACGATAATAGTAATTGAGCACTTGCTGTGTGCAAAACACCCTCTAAGGCTGATTAGGAACATAAAGTAAAAGTTAAAAAATCTGTCCCTGTCATCAGAAGATTACAACCTAGAGAGGGAGGCAAGGAAACACAGCTTGCACACAGTCAAAAGTGTTTATTGAATGCTTACTCTGGGCATAGTATTTAATAAATGCTTGGGAGAATACAACAGAGTAGGTGGACACGATTGCTACCCTCAAGGACCTCACAATCTAGAGAGAGACACACACAGGCTAAGAAATTATTAATAATAATAATGGTACTTAAGTGTTTACTATGTGCCAAACACTGTTCTAAGCACTTGGGTAAATACACATCAATTAGGATGGGCACAGTCCATTTACAGGTTCAGGAAAGGAGCAGTTTAAAGATATGCACATAAGTGCTTCGTTATCCCACTTACTGCACCACTAAAACACACTATTCTGCCACCTCCTTTGTGTAATGTAGCTATCAGAATGAACTGAATTATGAAGGGTCTGTAACAACCTGGCCCTGACTTCATGCCTTATCTGAAGCTGAGAATAACACTAACTATTATTCTCATCATCAAATAGTATTTATTGAGCACTTGATATAGAGCACTGTCCTAAGAGCTGGGCTAGATACACAATAATCATGGTGGACAGATTTTACTTTCAGCCTTATAAGTAATAAAAATCATATCTAAGTAATCTATAAATTGCAACTCTCATTCCCAGCCTTTCCCTTTCTTTTCAATGTCAAAAACTTCAGCTTTCTGAAAAAGCAAGCTACACAAGAGATTTTAAGAGAAAACAAACTAAGAGGTTAAATGCATTGACAAAGAGTTTGGCATCAGATGGGCTCATTTTATTCTGGAGGCTGGACTTCTCTTTTAAATCAAATCCTACCTTGTGGTTCAAATCATTTTGGCATTACCAGAATTACAGACCCAAGCAGCTGTAATTCCTTCCTTCCTCAGTTTGCATTCTCTATTTTCCTCCTGGATTTTTCATCTCCCAACTCTTGCTGTTCTGTTCTCTTAATGATAATAATAACTGTGATATTTGTTAAGCATTTATTATGTGCCAAGCACAGTACTAAGCACTGAGGTAGATACAAGATCAGCAGGTCAGATAGAGTCTAAGTGTAAGTAGATCAGCTATTGAATCCCTATTTTAGAAACTGAGGCACCGAGAAGTATGTGATGAGCTCAAGATCTTACAGCAGACAAGTGGCAGAGAGAGGATTAGAGCCCAGGTCCTCTGACTCCCAGGCGCGTGCTCTTTCCACTAGACCAGGCTGTTTTCTACCGCAGCAAAGCAGGCCTGAAACAGGTGACAACTTGCTTACATTTCTCAGAGCTGCTCTCCTAGCCAGGTTCCTCAAATTAATGAGCCAGATTGTGACACTGGGGTGCTAATAGAACGACAGTCTCTAAAACACCTTTAGACTTCCCTAAGCAAAGCAGCCCATACAAATTCCTTGCCTGACCCCCTAATTCTTGCTTATCTTTCCCACCACATAAGCAGCACTGGGTGGCAAAACTGGAGCAAACACATAGTGTTGGAGCTAAAGGATCAGTAATGAGTTGAGGATATCTCTCACATCGCATTTTTCTTAAAGCACTGAGTTTTCCCCATCTTGGATAATCCAACTCTGCTAATTAAAACTTGCACCAACGATTCTACCCATCCTTAGCCAAAGTTTTACTCAGAACTCTTCAGGAAGGTTTCCATATGATGCCTGCTCTTTCTATAAGGCTTAAACAGCCATTCAAATTCCTTGTTTTGAATAGTTAATGATTTGCCAAGGGAGATGGGGCAAACACCAGGAAACTCATGACAATTTGTTCCAAACACTACCCCCACTGGCATTATGTAAATGTGCATAATATGAACAGAATGAACTTGAAAATGCACCATTAATGAAAATATGGCATACTGATAAAACAGCTAACAGCCCAGATTAGAAGAAAAAAGTTAATATGCTGGAGATGCCTAGAAAATATTGCTCTTGCCTGCAGAGTTGAAAACATTCAGTAGAGTATGCCTTCCCCATCACTTAATGGCTTTTTTTACCTACCTTACAAACTTTTCAATCAATGGTAGTATTTATTGAGTGCTTACTATTTGCAGAGCACTCTACTAAGTACTTGGAAGAGTGCAATTCAATCCAGTTGGTAGATAAGATCCCAGCCTACAAGGAGTTTACAGTCTAGAAGGGGAGTAGACATTTAAATAAATCACAGGTATGGGAAATGGCAGATTGTAAAGATGTGTTCTTTGGCTAAAGAATTTCCAGCTCAATGACTAAGCTGGTCATTTCAATAACCTGAACTTTGCGAAGCCCCACTTATTTGCCCCTAATAATCTTCCTGTTTCAAAAGCTGCTACAATAACCAGTTAACCATTTTAATACAATATCCATTTCTGTTCTAATTGTGAACATGGGTGCTGACAGGGGTGGGAGAGAAAACACTTTGCATCTGTAACTGATAAGGTACATTCAAGATGTCATTTTAACTATCAATCAATGGTATTTATGGATGGGTAAGTCCAGTTGCACTTAAAAGCGATTTCAAGACTTTATAATGCTTGGGTTCACCTTGACTCAAAACCCTCTTGCCAACTCTTGTTTTTTGTTTGTTTTTTTACATTCCTATGAGTAGTAATTGAAATTTGAAAGGTTCACTGAATCACTCTCACAGGATGGCATTCATGAGTCACTTTTTAGTTTGTCAAGTGTTGATTATTTCTCTCAGAAAAATAAAGTCACAATTAGCCTAGACCTAAGGAATCTGAACACCCAAAAATTCACATTTGGTCCAAAATTGGCCCAAAATTTGTTCCTCCATTCTAAACTGTTAGACAGCTATGCCACAGCTGGAGTGGTGCACTTTCAAACCCTTTTGCAAAGGCCTGGCAAGAGAACTTAGTACAGATGGGCTAGCTTTGCCTCCACTTCCTAGAAGACACTGGAGTATTCTGGAAGATGCATGGTTTCTCTGCCAATACTGAGAGATCCCCAATAGCCCTGTGGACAGATAAGAATTTTCCTCCAAGAGAAATGGAGAGATTAGTTTAACTTATTGTGTTGTGCTAAACTGCTGCTCTCTCGGGATCCCTCCAGGAGACGTTCCATATGATAATTATATGTGGGGTAAAAAGGAAGCTAGGATGTCAAATTGGGGCTATTCTGGTCTATAGCTTTTTCCACCCACTTCCTCCAAGCAGATCTTCAGGATGGCTATGTGGCTAAACACATTCTGGTCATCAAGCAATCAAGCTTTGCATGTGCTTATTTAAACCTCAATGGCTTTAAACATCAATCTGTAATCCACAGTTTTATATCTTCTTCAGCTAGTCTTTCCAATTTAAAATACTGATTACATCTCAACTTTGGCCATTATCCTTTAGGAATCGAGTTCAGCCATGATTATGGGGCCTTCACAGGTCCTGGCTGGAGCTTTAAATCCCAAACCTTCTCTGGATTCCCTCTAGATTTTAAAATCTAGTTTGTAAACTCCTTGGAAGCAGAAAACAGAGCTGCCAACTCCATACCAAGCACTTGGTACAGTGTTCTGCCCATGGAAAGCCCTAAATAAATATGATTGCTTAATACTTGTAAAAATTTAGTCCTAGTTTAATATTATGAAGAAGGTCAGAGTCTAATCCTAATTTTTAGTCAAACCCTTGATAAATAGCAGCAAAAATATCACGATAGAGAGCAACTTACAAGTCACAGCTACTCGCCCTGGAGGGAATGAGAGGCACAAATTGCAGCAAAAGCTTCACACCATTTTGCCATTCCTCTTCTCTTTCATATTCACAGTACAGGTAACTGCATTCATCTGATGAAAACTGGTAGAACACATAGGTATCCTGAAAGTAGAGTTGCTGATCCACTGTGGGAAACACAAAATAGTCACATTAATGCCAGTTTCCTTAACCATATAGTCTCCCAAGCATGTTGATGAAAAGTAATGAACACAAACCTATACATTTTATTTTACAAGTATTATAGCCAAAAAGTAGGAGAGAGAAAATTCAGTCATGCATTCTAACTCTACCCAATCTACACTGGTTCTCGGAAAAGTGGCTGGCCCAACCCAAAATCAAAACCTCCACAGACTCAATCTTAATCGTTAATGTCTGGGAGTCAGAGGAACTGGGTTCTAATCCCAGCTCTGCCACTTGTCCATTGTGTGACCTTGGGTAAATCACTTAACTTCTCTGTGCCTCAGTTACCTCATCTGTAAAATGGGGATTAAAGTCGAGAGCCCTAAATGGGACATGGACTGAGTCCACCTGATTATCTTATTATTAATAATAATAATGGTACTTGTTAAGCGCTTACTATGTACAAAGCACTGTTCTAAGTGCTGGGGTAGATACACGGCATTCAGGTGTCCCACGTGGGGCTCACAGTCTTAATCCCCATTTTACAGATGAGGTAACTGAGGCACAGGGAAGTGGAGTGACTTGCCCAAAATCACACAACTGATAAGTGGTAGAGTTGGGATTAGAACCCACGACCTCTGACTCCCAAGCCCGTGCTCTTGCCACTAAACCACACTGCTTCTCTATGTCTAAATCTCTATATCTTCTCTATATCTTGTATCTACACCAGCAGTTAGTGCAGTGTCTAGCACACAATAAGCATTTAACAAAAACCATAAAAAATGCTGACAAGAGAGGACCTTCTTCCACTTGGGTTTTATTTTGGGCCAGGAGAGTCACACAATTATTTTGATATTCTGGCTAAGAGGCACTTATAAATCCAACTTAATAGCACAAAGAGGTGGGATAAGTGGAGTTTCAGAGTCACAAGGGAAATGTATTCTAAATAAAATGTATATTAGCACAGCGAACTTGCAGGCCAATGGAGAAGGGAGGCAGGGAGGAAATTTAAAGGCCAGAGATAAATAAATAATAGTTATTAGCCCAAGTCAGGTTACTGACACTGTATCAAAGTCTAGGAGAAGAGTCATTATTCCTCAAATGTAAATTGGACTCATCTGGAAATGTAACTCCTTCAAAACACAAAAAGACCATTTAGTCCACTGCAGTCCTATCACTAAAAAACCCTTTCAAATTGGGTGAATTACTATCCCTTTCTTCCTCCACAAATTCCTACCACCAGGAAGGATACTTCCTTATAAGGATCTGGATCATCATCTAAGTGACACTCTAAAGTAGATATCATCAGAAGCATTTATTGACCATCTTCTGCATTCCTGATAACCCTTCACTACCTCAATTTCTCCAGATGACAATAAATGACTTTTCTGGGGCTACCCAGTAAGTGGATAGTACAAGTGGACAAAAAATCCAGGTCTCCTGACTTTAATCTTTTTGCTCAGCCACGGTGAGAACAGATTCATTCAATCATAATTATTGAGTGCTTACTGTGTGCAAAGCACTGTACTAAGTGCTTGGGAGAGTACAAACAGGTACCAAGTGCTTTCTGCTACCCCTGCCCTGAGGATCTTTCTTGAAAGTGGTGATTTTTGTGGAAGGTGGCCAAAATAGATGGTGATTTCCAAGTTTGAGTTGAAATAGTGCAAACATTCCCACTGTCTGTTGGTCCCTGTTTCTGGTAATCACTATAAATAGAACAGGATCAGCCACGATTTTCAGTGACTAAGCGGCAACTGACAGCCTAATGCCTAGGAACAGCATAGGGAGGAAGAAATGAGGACGAGAACATTCTTGCATGTATCAGTTCTGTGAACTGGCAAATATATAATTACCTTGACAAAAATGGTAGGAGAGAGGAATAACGAGGTCAGAAAATAAACTGCCAGTTCTATTTATGAATGAAAAGATAATAGGAATGTCCCTAAGGTTCAATAAATACAAAAAAGAGCATCCACAAGAATAATTTTTCCCATTTCTGTACATCCCAGTAAAGGGTACATTCGAATAAAGGGAACGAGATTCAAAATGGACAGAAAGTTTTAATGAAAACCAAAATTCTAGTAGCCGCAATACTGACCTGATAATAAAATTCCCATGTCAAGCAGAAGCTGCCAGACGCCAACTGCCAAAGCTCTACATCGAATGAAAGGACAGTGCTCTAAAAGCCAGTCCACTAATTCTGATCCAATGCAGCTTCTCCTAGATGAACACAAATATGCACCCATTTAATGGTAAAGTCAGTTGCAGAAACAAAGTTTTTCATAAGTTGAAATCAGACATGATTCAAACAGCTTCTTCCCCCATCCCCCCACAAAAAATTACCCTTCTTGCTGGGAATGAACCAAGTTGTAAGATCACACATCATGTAACAAAGATCCAAGACTAGGCACTATGATGAGTTCAGAGAATACTTACCAATTGATTATGTAAGACAGCTCATGTATTCATGTTTTGGCTTGAATTTGCCTTCCCATCTATAGCGTAACTTCCTTGAGGGTAGACATCATGTCTACCAACTCCACGGTACTGTATTTCCCAAGTGCTTTTTCAGTAAAATTCCCTACAGCACAGTCAGTCCTCAGTAAATGTACCAATTTATTACTTCATGTTTTTCAAATGAAAATGGAAAGAGGACCAGAGCTTCTGAAAGGAAATCTCCTTAGGAAAGACTGCTTCAATCAGTTGCATTTATTAGGTGCTTACCGTGTGCAGAGCACAGTACTAAGCGTTTGGGAGAGTACAGTCTATGGTTTAGATTTTATTCCCATAATAGCAATAATCTAAACAACTGCAAGCATTTAGACTGCACCCCAGCAACACCACCACTACCTGCTCTGTTGGGGGTTGCACTGGTGGTGGTTGAAAGGATCTGGGGGCCCACATTACCTCCTGACTGGACCCCCCCCCACCAAGTCACCCCACCATAAGTCTACCATGACCTACATCAAAAGTCTTAATTTGAGGAATAGGTGTTCTTCCTCTGAATTGGCTAATTTCACTGAGATTCATGGCATGATCTGGACACATGTCTATTTTCAGGAAGGCAGAAAAGCCCATCTCACTCTGAATTTGGTAAAACACACATGCCTGTCACTGGAAGAATCCCCGGAATCTTTTTGGAACTGGGAATCCGAAGAAACCTATGTCTCAGAGAATATTGTTTTAAGAGCCAATTGGCTACCTTCCCAGCAAAGATTGAGTTGGTGAGACAAAGTCAACAAACAAAATCTCTTTTCTCTGACAGCTAGACTCAAATACCAGTTTGCTTGATGTACATGCACACAACCTGTATTCTGATTTCTGTACTTGCAGACGAGTAGCCAGAGGCCAAGAGGAAGGAATAAAACCAAGTACCGGAAAGGAAGCAACCCTAAGGCTTTTCAGTTGGGAGAACTGCGCCTGATCAGATAAGAATGGTATTTGTTAACTGTGTCTCGAACTGTATCAAGAACAGTTCTGAGCACTGGGTAGATATAAGTTAATCAGGTCTGACATAGTCCCTATCTCACATGGGGCTCACAGTCTAAAATAAGATGTTCACGAATGTCGCTAAAACTTTATGCTTTGAGTGGAAAGAGAACCAGTTTTGTTGAATACAAGCCATTCTAAATGGCTCCTTCCAAAGATGCTCTCAAGCATTTTATAAACATGAACTAATTCTCAACTCACTAGTAGTTATTATTATTAACAATAATTAGTATTATTAATAATTAGTATTTTAAATTCTTATTAATAATTGTGGTATTTGTTAAGCACTTATTATGTGCCAAGCACTGTACTAAGCTCTGGGGTAGATATAAGATAATCAGGTCCCACATGGGGTGCACAGTCTAAGTAGGAGGGAGAACAGGTACTGGATTCCCATTTTGCAGAGGAGGGAACTGAGGCATAGAAAAGTTAAGTAACTTGCCAAGGTCACATAGCAGACAGTGTCAAAAGTTGGATTAGGACCCAGATCTTCCAACTCCCAGATCCTTGCTCTTTCCACTAGGTCATGCTGCTTCCCCAAAGCAATTTAGCTTGCAACTGAAATACATATATATATATGTGGTCCTTGGGACTAAGGACCTCTGAAAGAATTGCTCACAGTATAATACAAGACTTATGGAATATCTTTTCCCTGTGGAAGGTCAATAGTAGGAATGGTATTTATTAATTGCTTACTGTGTGCAGACCACCTTACTTAGCCCTGGGAAAGAGAATAGAAATGGGAATTAGACATGGACACTGTATTTTCTATATTACTGAAATCTCCAAAAGTGGGATCCTCAGAAACCTAAGAGCCGCTCTTCTCACTCACTCCCGAGAGCCCGGTTGACTGAGATACCACCAACTGAAACAGGTGTGAAACAAGTCTACTTAGTGGCTTGCATTTCTCTCTACACATGTAAATTGACAAAATATTTCTTATCATTTTTGGCAGATGGAAATTTCTGGCATGAAATTTCCATAGAATTTGAGTCAATCAATTAATTGTATCTATTGAGCATTTACTGTGTATAAGTCAGAGTGAAGGTGACATCTCAATCACCTGGATAAACTGTACTTGTAGATCCACACATAGAGGGCAGCAGGAAATGGGGTGGGGAGAGGGGGAGAGAAATGAAGAAGAGTCAAATCAAACACTGCCAAGATGACAGTGCTCAATAAATTCCACTGATTGATGTTAGTATCTCCTGCCCCCAGGGGGTTGCTGAGGGTTGCTGAGGGTTGTTCAGCACCATGAAGTTATCTATACATTTTCTGCTCACCTTCCAACCCAGAACAAAAGAAAAGATCTTGCAGTTGTCAAGAGGCAGTATCTACTTTCTAAGGATAGGTAAAGGAAGGGAGAGGAGCAGAAAAATGCTCTCAGTTAACATCAGTCAATGGCATTCATTGAACATTTACTATGTACAGAGGACTGTACTAAGTGCTTGGGAGAATACAGCAGAATTATGAGACATGACAAATAAAAACCTTGCCTATAGAGAAATCGCTAACAGAGGAGTTGGATCAAATTCAAAGGTGAAGGGTATGCCTGGAAGTTCTTGGGGAAGCGATAGAACTAGGTACAGAAATGGGAATGGTGGTCTCCTTTTGTCAGGATCAAAGTAGAAATACTGTATTTAGTCCAAAAGGTGAACTGGAATTCAATCTGATTTAGGGGATCTTTATTACAAATCAAACTGTTTACTGTTGCAATTTTCCTACCAGATATTGGTCCCATTTAGGACAGGGAAATGTGCCTCAAGCATAGAAAATCTTTGGCACAGCCAAACCACAGTCTAGCCCTGGCTCAAGCCAAGAGTCAGGATTGGGTAACGTAAAGCAGTGCTCATGACATGCTAAATGCTGGAGTAAATGCAAGATCATTACATCAGATACAATCCCACTCTGGGCTCACACTGACCCATTTTCAGATGAGGCGACTAAGACAAAGAGAGATTAAGTGACTTGCCCAAGGAGTCAACAGAGCTGAGATTCATGCCAGTTTTTGTGACTCCCATGAATTTTCTATTAGGTCACATTATTGACTGGAAGTGGGGGACCACTGCGGGATCATCCCCATTTTGGATACTCCTATGACTCTAATGAAGTTCTAGAACTCCCAGCATGCCAATGGGCCTCCAAGAGGCAGAATTTTTGCTCATGGTTTGGCATTTCATCATGATGTCTCATTGTTGACTGGAAGGGCCTCACTCCCAGGTAGGCTGCTGACACATATATGGTGCAGTGGTTAGAGCATGCTCCTGGGAGTCAGAAGGTCATGGGTTCTTATCCTGGCCACTCGTCTTCTGTATGACCTTGGGCAAATCACTTCACTTCTCTGGGCCTCAGCTACCTCATCTGCAAAATGGGGATTAAGACTGTGAGCCCTACATGGGACAACCTAATTATCTTGTATCTACCCCAGCACTTAGAACAGTGCTTGGTACATAGTCAGTGCTTATTAAATACCATAGTTATTATTATATATGAGAGGTGTTCAAACACAGGCATACATTGATGGCTACTTATGTACTGGCCCACCCCTAAGCACACTTCTCTCATCCCTCCCAGTTCTCGTGGTCCAATCTGCCGGGTGTTGTCACAAGAATCAATCTCCAGACACTTAAAAGAATCAATCAATAAGTAGCATTTACTGAGAGGTGACTTTGTGCAGTAGATTGTACTAAGCTTGGGAAAGTAAAATGCAGTTGGTAGACACAATCCCTGCCCTCAAGGAGCTGATAATTCCATTGTATTTATTGAGTGCTTACTCTGTGCAAAGCACTGTACTAAGAGATTGGGAGAGTGCAATATGACAATAAAGAGACACATTCCTGCCCACAAGCAGATCACAGTCTAGAGTGGGAGACAGACATTAATATAAATAAAAAATAGATTTATAAATAAATTACACTATATACATATGTGCTGTGGAGATGGGGGGAAGATGAATGAATAAGTAAGAGCAATGCAGAAGGGAGTGGGAGACGGGTAGAGAAGGGCTTAAACAGGGAATGCTTCTTGGAAGAGATGTGCCTTGAATAAGGTTTAGAAGTAGGGGAGAGCAATCATTACTCTGACCCAACTCAATGACCCAACTCAAGTCTTGAAGCTGTGCCTGGTGTTATAACAAGGGGAGGGACATTATGGACAGACCCTGTTTGTAGTTTCATGGCCGTTTCAGTATGTAGCATGTGTCTTTTCCCTTTTTCCCTTAGAATACTCAGATTAGGCTTTCCCTTCAGGACACAGGATATAGTAATCATGGTCACGTTAGTGGTCTGAAAAATCAGGAAGGCATATCAGCACTAAATGAGATAAAAAAATACTCCAATATTTTTAAGCCAAAAACTTTACATCATTCCATGAATGCAATCAAATATTAATAAAATGGGTTACCTGCAAATTCCCCTAAGGTTCACATGGTCTTTTATCAGGTCGGAGGCTTGAACCATAAAGATATTTCTCAACGCTCTTCCAGCACAAGAGGAACTCTCTCCATAAATCTAAATTGAAAATGAAGCAAAATCACATACTTAGATGTTCTCAAATAATAGCCCAATCATGCCCGATTATTGATCCATAAAGTATTTTCATACATTTATAATGAGATGAACATCCATACATAAATTGTTCCCAAGGAGCTTACAATTCTAACCAAATTTTAATTAAGACACCGATCAACCTGCCATCTTGGAATTTTAGACATTTGTCCATTTACACTTCTAGAAATTATAAAATCCACTAACATTTTCTAGGTGCCACCCTTTTAATACATTCACTGATAAACAAATTGAAACATATTAATGGATGTGCCTTTCCCTTTGGAAAACTCAAAGGCAATTCTCTTTTCCCTATGGATTCCATGTGGTTTCCCAGATTTTAGCCAAAGAAACCCTTCTGACCTTTCTTGACTATTTCCTAATTCATGATTCCTAATTCTTAACTGATCTCCAAATTCCTAATTTATGAAAGCACTAAATTGCTTTCTGAAATGGCTTCTGGTGAGTGGCTTTCTCAAGGCCCTGAAAAGTATATCAACTGACTTAAATCTCTTGTGCCTGAAAGCACCTTGATGTTTTTGAGTTTTTTGAGTGGCCAGAATCTGTTGAGGAAGTGGGGGGGCATGCTGGATGAGCCCCATTTTGGGTACCCCTATGAGGCTGAGGCAGTTCTGGAAGTCCCAACATTCCAACGGGCCTCCAAGAGGCAGAGCTTTAGTTCTTGGTTTGGCATTCCACCATGATGCCTCAAATTCTAAATCACCAACCACCAGCTCTCCTTTAGCCACGAATCTTCAAAAAATACTTGACCTGATTAGGAAAAAGTTTACAGTTACCAAGCCATCGTAATTTCCCCTTCAATTTATACATTTTCTAAGCTCAGCTCTATTGGTTTTCTAAGAATAATATATTTTTCCAAGCTGCTTAGTCAAGTGTGAGCAGCCCATTAGCATTCTAATGAATAGAACCACTGTTCAATTTGTTATTCTAATCTGCCTATCCCCTGGAACTTTAAACCTTATTTAACCCTTACTAAAATCCTATTGTAAACCTCACCCACAGAAGACTGACTCTGTTTAAATTTCTTATAAAGTACCAGTGACCAAGGGAATAGCTTGGACAGAGCCATAAAGCAGGGATCGAAAAAGCCAATCAGGAAACATTCATGGCACAAAAAGTCTTGCAGACTGTCTCCATGGAAGGAGGTTGTGCATACACCTGTGTGTAAGTGAGTTTGGGAAAGCAGCCTACCTTCTGTTCAAGTCCATGAATGTCAAGAGATTTCACCTCAACAGAAGGCCCAGCTCAACTACTGCCAAGGTCTGGGAAATTGAGAGTGTCTGGGGTCAAGATGGAGGAAAGAGGGCCTGGGGCCATGATGGGTGAGGAAGAGCCAGCCAGTCAATCAGTCTATCATATTTATTGAGCGCTTACTGTGTGAAGAGCACTGAATTAAACACATGATCATATAGTATAACAATTTAACAGACACATTAATAATAATAATAATTATGATAATAGAAAACCCATACTATGTGCAAGGCACTCTGCTAAGTGCTGGGATGGATACAAGCAAATCAGGTTGGACACAAAACCTGTCCCATGTGAGGCTCACAGTCTCAATCCCCACTTTATAGATAAAGTGACTAAGGCATAGAGAAGTGAAGTGATTTGCTGTTTGACCTTGAGCAAATCAGCAGACAAGTAGTGGAGGCCAGGATTAGAACCCATGACCTTCTGACTCCCAGGCCCATCCTCTATCCACTATCCCATTCCCAGCGAGTTTACAATCTAGAATATGAACTTACAGTTTACAGGGGGCCTGGGGCCATGATGGTGGGAAGAAGAGAGTCTGGGCCATGATTTGGGGGGTGGGGGAAGGGGGTGAGGAAAAGAGAGCCTGGGACCATGAGAAGGAGGATCCAATGGTGCGGAGAACTGATGATCCAGACATACCCTGAAGATGCTGCCAGAAGGTTGGAGAACTCCTCCCATTCAGACCCAGCCCCCAGGACAAAGATCCAGGATATCTGCCTTGGGTGAAGAGAGTAGGCTTTGAATGCAGGGTGCCAATGTGGGGCTCAGAGACTATCCTAGGACAGTCCACATGGTAAGACATCTTTCCTAACCCAGGGGAAATAAACTTTACTGCAACCTGAGATAACTACCCAATGAATCCAAATGCTGGTGATAACTGCTGGGCAAGGGAGTCCTTCAAGGCTCAAGTGATTACTCAACCAAGGGGTGTTTCCAACGTGATCCTTGGGTAGTATTTTTAAATGCATTAAAATTCCATCAAAGTTAGCTAGATTAAAAGTTTATTCTCAAGAGAAAATTGAATGTACAAATATTACATTTAAAAGGACGAGAAAGGGAGAGCTGGAAGATGGAAAAAGAAAAAGGATGGAGGAAATTATGGTGTTATTTACACTTCAACATATGAGAGCTTTAGCAGGGAAAAAGCCAATGACTATCCTTGTTATATGTCAGTTTCTTCAAGTGGAAACTTGTTCCACTATGTGATTCCAAAAGTTTCTCTACCAAATTGAGGAGAGTTTTCCTGACAAAAGATTCTTGATTGGTTGTCAGTGAGTCACTCCTGGGCAGGTACATACACCAAAATCCCCTCATTGACTGTTAACCAGGAAATCTCCCATTCCATCTTATTTTTAACTACCATTCTAGTTCCACCCCCACAAGTAATAAGGAAATGGAATATGATGCTGGGCACCAAACAACATGGTGTAGTTTGGAAATAATTGCCTAAAATACCATATACTACTTCTGGAGGTGGGGCAGTGGAAGAGGATGTGGAGGGTTGCTGAGGGGTGAGGGGAGGGAAAATACACCCTAAATTGAGGTAAACTCTTCACTAAACTTAGCAATAACACCACTATTCTTGAAAACAAGTGTTATGACAGACAAATCAAGAAAATATGACAAGCAACATGGCCTAGTGGAAAGACTGCTTCTGTCTCTCAGGTCCATGAGTCAGAGGAGCTGGGTCCTAATTCCAGTCTGCCAGTTTCTTGCTATGTGACCTTGGGCAATTCACTTAACTTCTCTGTGCCTCCAACTCCTCAACTGGAAAATGGGGATTCAGTACCTATACTCCCTCCTACATAGACTGTGAGCTCTATGTGGGAAAGGTACTGGGTCCTACCAGATTAATTTATATCTACCCCAGCATTTGTACAATTCTTTCATTCATTCATTCAATCGTATTTATTGAGCAGTTACTGTGTGTAAAGCACTCTACTAAGTGCTTGGGAGAGTACATATAACAACAAACAGACATATTCCTGCCCACAACAAGCTCACAGTCATGAGGGGAAGATAGACCTTAATATAAATAAATAAATTACAGATATATACATATGTGCTGTGGGTATGGGAGGGAGGATGAATGAAGGAACAAGTCAGAGCAGCACAGAAGGGAGTGGGAGAAGAGGAGAGGCGGGCTTAAGTCAGGGAAGGCTTCTTGGAAGAGAAGTGCCTTCAATAAGGTTTTGAAGTGGGGGAGAGCAAAGATGCACAGCATGGTATAGTGGGAAGAGCATGGGCCTGGGAGTCAGAAGGTCATGGGTTCTAATCCTGATTTCACCACTTGTCTGCTATGTGGCCTTGGGCAAGTCACTTCACTTCTCTGTGCCTCAGTTACCTCATCAGTAAAATGGGGATTCAGTGGGAGTCCCAAGTGAGACAGGGACTGTGTCCAACCTGATTTGTTTATATCCAAACCAGCACTTAGTACAGTGCCTGGCACATAGTAAGAGCTTAACAGATACCATTATTATTATTATATGCCTGGTACATGGTAAGTGCCTAACAAATACCATTAAAATACAATTTTAAAAATAATGGATTTATACCTGGGAAGCAGTATGTTCAATGTAGGGATTCGAAATTCTTCTTGACAGACTCTGTACATTAAAAAAAAGAAAGAGTGCAATTAAAACAGACGGGTTTTTTAACCACAAGGAAAAGGTCCTGGAAATTGGTGGAACAATCGGACTTCCTAGCCTTTCATAGCAGGGACCCGGGTTTTCAAACTCTGGTATGCTACAAGGAGCCAGACAACAAGCATTCATCTATTTGGCATCAGTTCATCACTGCAGGCAGAACCAGCAATATACACCATACCCATTGACGATTCTCATTTTCTCTAATTCTTTCTGAGGGAAAACTTAGTTGTCCCACACAAGAGTAGGCACACACACAAGTCAGCAGGCACATTTGGACAAGCTGGGCAGCTGAGATTTGGAAGCCATTGCTCCCACCTCCCCTCACCAGCCCCACCGGCCTTAACCCTCTCTCCCCCACCAGTCAGCACAAGATAACACACTAGTCAGATCTGAGGTAAACTGGAGATATAATAGCGACATCACAGTGTCAGTTTTACTGGACTCCCAGGGTCAACCCCTGTTCTGTGGGTGGAGATTTCTTTTCCAATTGCAGGGAGTAGTGCAAATACACGTTTTGGATGGAGATGAAAATATAGCTCATTATATAAGTTATTTCACAACTTCATTTCTTAGGTTCAATCTGGTTTAGATTAGCCCACCTAGACTACAAAATGTACCAGTGGGTTAAAAGGCAAAAGCAATGACTGCTGATGACACAGCTATATAGCACAGTGGATAGAGCTTGGACCTGGGAGTCAGAATATCATGGGTTCTAATTCCGGGTCCATCACTTGTCTGCTGTGTGACCTTGGGCAAGTTATTTCACTTCTCAGTTCCTTCATCTGTAAAATGGGGATGGAGCCCCATGTGGGACAGGGGCTGTGTCCAATCCAATTTGCTTGTAACCATCCCAGTGCTTAGTGCAGTGCTTGGAGCATAGTAAGCGGTTAACAAATACCACAATTATTATTATCATTATTATTATTAGCTACCTGTCCATCCCAAACTTCCTCTAGTATGTAAGCTCTTTGTGAGCATGGAGCATGTCTACCGATTCCATTGCCTTGAATTCTCCCAAGTGTTTAGTCCAGGGTTCTGCACACAGTGAGCACTCAATATAAACCATTGATTGGCTGATTCAGTGCTGCCCAGCACTCTACCCACTAGGTATTTCATATTGAATGTGCCACTTCCCCTTACACTACAGAGGAAGTCCATTTAATCCATGGTTTTTACTGAGTGCTTACCATGTGCAGATCACTGTATTAAGCACTTGGGGCAGTGGCTCAGTGGAAACAGCCTGGGCTTCGGAGTCAGAGGTCATGAGTTCGACTCCCGGCTCTGCCACTTGTCAGCTGGGTGACTGTGGGCAAGTCACTTAACTTCTCTGGGCCTCACTTCCCTCATCTGTAAAATGGGGATTAAAACTGTGTGAGCCCCACGTGGGACAACCTGATTACCCTGTATCTCCCCCAGCACTTAGAACAGTGCTCGGCACCTAGTAAGCACTTAACAAATACCAACAAATACAAATACATTAATTACAATACAGTAGAGTTGATAGATACAATCCCTGCCCAAGGATCTGCTACCTGTCAACAAAAGACCAAATCCCTGCTAGCATGCAAAGTTGGCATGTCCAAATAATGTGTTCGAGTTTTAGAAAAAGGCAATTGCTGGTCTAGGGACAGATGACTGGTAGGGTAGGGACACTGGGTAGGAAAAGGAGTCATGCGGCAGGAGGCAGCAGAAAAGAGCTGGCCCCTTGAAGTTGAAGAGGAGAGAGACCAGAGGGGCCAGGGAGGACCTGGCCACGGAGACCCCAATCTGACATTCCCCCCAACCCTCAACAGTCAAGTCCCTCCAATTTCCCCCTGGCTGGCTCATTCCTGGGCTCTCTGCTACTCTCCGGGGAAGTCACAAGATGGATTGATCAGTAAACAAGTAAGTTATTCTGTTGTGTTCCTTCAGTAGAATATATTGTCTTGAATTTGTATAGCATTCCATTTCGTCCCCACAAGTACCATAATTATTATTACATCATTCCTGTGAAGATCTGGAGCACCAGCGAGGTTAAGTCACTTGACAGAGATCTTTCAGCAGGCCAGTGCCAGATGGAGACTAACATCAAGACCCTTTGCCTTCTAGAAAATAGACTCTCTCAGTCAGTCATCAATCGTATTTATTGAATGCTTACTGTGTGGAGAGCACTGTACTAAGTGCTTGGGAGGGCTCTTTCCATTACTCCATGTTCCCTTGGTAGAGAAGGGAGACTCATGCAGAAGAAAAGATGGGGGAAGAGCAGGGAGATGTACAGAGAGAACAAATTTAGGAAGAGAAGCATTAAAGAAAAATGGTGCCAAAGGGGAGAGTGCAGAGACCATAAAATCAAAGAATCATATTTACTGAGAGCTACTGTAGGCAGAACACTGTATTATGCACAGTATAATATAACAGAGTTGGTAGAGACATATCCTGCCCACAAGGAGCTTACAGCCTACAGAGAGAGGAAGACATTATTATAAACTATGGATATATACATAAATGCTGTGGGGCTGAAAGTGGAGTGAATAAAGGAGGCAAGTCCAAGTGAAAGGGTGACACCGAAGGAAGAGGGAGTAGAAGAAATGAGGGCTTAGTCGTGGAAGGACTCTTGAAGGAGATATGATTTAAAATTAGGCTTTAAAGGTGGGAAGTGTGTAGCCTGTGGGACATGATTGGGGAGGGATTTCCAGGCCTGAGGGAGGATTGTGGTGAGATAGATGAGACTGAGGTACAGTTGGCAATCCAGGAATGAAGTGAGTGTGCTGGGTGCAATATGTAAGATAAGAGGGAGCAAAGTGATTGAGTGCTTTAAACCCAATGGTATGAAGTTTCTGTTTGATGTGGAGGTGGATGGGCAACCACTCAAGGTTCTTTAAGAGTGGGGAAATGTGAACTAAATGATGTTTTAGAAAAATGATCTGGGCAGCAGAGTGAAGTATGGACTGGAGTGGGGGAGAGAGAGAAAGCAGAGAGGTCAGCAAAATGGCAATCAAGGTGGTAATCAAGGTGGGATAGGATAGTGCTTGAACATGAACATTCAGACAACGCTCCAGGTAAATTCCAAAGCAATTTTAAAATGGACATGCCAGTCTAATCCCTGTTCCCATTAGTCATCTCCCATGAAGTTCTCATTCCATGTAGAAGCAGAATGGCCTAATGGATAAAGCACGGGCCTCGGAATCAGAAAGTCCTGGGTTCTAATCCTGACTCCACCACTTGTCTGCTGAGTGACTTCGGGCAACTCGCTCAATTTCTCTGTGTCTCAGTTACCTCATCTGTAAAATGGAGATTAAGACTGTGGGCAGGGACTGTGTACAACCTGTCTAGCTTGTATCTACCTCAGGGCTTAACATAGTGCTTGGCACATACTAAGTACTTAACAAATATCATCATTATCATCATGCCAGGCCTGCTTTGAGGAAGTAACTCAATTGGGTAACTTCTCAATTTAATTAAACTTTTTAACAATTAGATAGGCTGTTCATATTACACAACGGTTTCTGAGATGATAACCACTTTGATGATAATTGCCAAAAAAAAAAATTGTACTTAATCAGGGGACGGGGCAATCAACTTCATCACACAATCACCAGGTGAAACTTTTATTATTAACCTTGTTAACTTTGGGACTGAATGCTGAAGATGCTTGAAATAGTACGGCAAGTGAGACAGGCTCCCAGGAAAGCGGAGGTGTTCACCAACATAGGTCTTTTATATAAGAAAACAAAATGGTGAAAACCTCACCCTTTCTGCTGTCAACCGGAATAATCCAGGCTGACTCAGCGGTAGTGTTACGCTCATACAATCAAGCCTAATACAGTTCAGGGAGTGATGAACTGTTGGAAAAGTTTTCACGATGACCAAATGTCTGAAAATATAAGGCAGGGAGACACTTTACAAAACAGCCAGAAGGTCTGCATCTGCTCCGAACCAAAAGAAGCTAAAATGCCACTGTTTTGTATAAGATTAAACTGGATGCAGTCAATGGCCACAGTGCTCCTGCATAACACCAAATTTCTCAGCTCGTGCCCAGAGATCTCATAGTTAGAATTTACAGTAGCCACCACGATAACAACATAACATGACATTCTGCTGCTGGTCTTCCTCTTTGGTATTCACTATCCAAACATCAAAATATGGAACAATCCCTGATCTCATTTTTCTTCAATTTTCTTCTCTGATTCTTTTCTCCCTTCATGGCCTCAGTGACCCCTCCACCATCTCTACCTAAGTTTATTTCTAGCTTAGGTTTGTAGCATGAGGGCACAAAGAATTTAAAACCTGTTTCTCCTGCCTTCCATTCCCAGCTCTGCCCCCAATTTAACCTTTGAGTGAGGAGAGTGCAGGATAGAATATTTGATGCATTGTGGTCACTTTGAAATGTCCCTCATTGTAATACTATTTCTGTCCTCTTTGAAACCTCCCAGAAATAGACATTTATCTCATTTTATCTGGAAAATGAAAATGAGTAAAAGGTGCTTTGTTCTGAACAAAGTGCTGCTATATAAGATATGTATCAAATGATGAATATTAAATAACAATAGTGAAGGATGAGTGGTATTAGTAGGTACAATATCTCATCATATCCCAACTGGATTACTGCATCAGCCGCCTTTCTCATCTCCCATCCTTCTGTCTGTACTTCACTCTGCTGCCCCGATTATCTTTCTATAGAAACACTCTGGGCATGTCACTCCCCTCCTCAAAAGTCTCCAGTGGTTGCCTATCAACCTTCACATGAAGTTAAAACTTCTCACTATTGGTTCCAAAGCTCTCCATCACCTGGCCCCCTCCTACCTCACCTCCCTTCTCTCCTTCTCCATCCCAGCCCGTACATGCAGCTCCTCTGACGCTCACCTCCTCACTGTGCCTTGTTCTTGTCTGTCCCGCCGTCATCCCCTGGCCCGGGTCCTACTTCTGGCCTGGAATGCCCTCCCTTCTCACATCCGCCAAACTAACTCTCTTCCCCGCTTCAAAGCCTTACTGAGAGCCCACCTCCTCCAGGAGGCCTTCCCAGGCTGACCCCCCTTTTCCTCTGCTCCTCCTCCCCTCCCCATCGCCCCTACTCACTCCCTCTGCTCTACCCCCTTCCCCGCCCCACAGCACTTGTTTATATTTGTACATATTTATTATTCTATTTATTTTATTAATGATGTATATATATCTATAATTCTATTTATCTATTCTGCTGCTAATGATGCCTGTCTACTTGTCTCGTTTTGTTGTCTGTCTCCCCCTTCTAGACTGTGAGCCTGTTGTTGGGTAGGGATTGTTTCTATCTGTAGCCAAATTATACTTTCCAAGCACTTAGTACAGTGCTCTACACACAGTAAACACTCAATAAATACGACTGAATGAATGAATGAATTAGGCCATGTTAAATCTGTTTGGTTTTTATTTCAATTTATTTGGAAATTCAAATAATAATTATAATATTTGTTAAAGCGCTTACTCTGTGCCAGGCACTGTACTAAGTTCTGGGGTGGATACAAACAAATTGAAATGGACACACTCCCTGTCCCACTTGGGGTTCACAGTCTCAATCCCCATTTTGCAGATGAAAGTAACTGAGGCACAGAAATGTAAATTGATTTGCCAAAGGTCACACAACAGACAAGTGGTGGAGCCAGGATTAGAACCCATGACCTTTTGACTCCCAGGCCCATGCTCTATCCACTGAACCATGCTGCTTCCCATTGTTTCTATATTATTCAAAATACTGAATTTACTCGCATAATTGCCTCTACACCATAAATACTCCACCCCATTCTCATGGAGGAAATAAAAGATTATATTTTTTATATATGTAATATATAATAATAATAATAATATAATAATAATAATAATAATAATATAGAGAGAGAGCAGCAGCGTGGCTCAGTGGAAAGAGCATGGGCTTTGGAGTCAGGGCTCATGAGTTCGAATCCCAGCTCTGTCACTTGTCGGCTGTGTGACTGTGGGCAAGTCACTTAACTTCTGTGTGCCTCAGTTCCCTCATCTGTAAAATGGGGATTAAGACTGTGAGCCCCACGTGGGACAACCTGATTCCCCTATGTCTACCCCAGCGCTTAGAACAGTGCTCGGCACATAGTAAGCGCTTAACAAATACCAACAATATTATTATTATATTTTGAAAACAGTGATAGCAGGGAGTGACAAATCTCAGGGTCGAGAGTTCATTCATTAACAATGCCCTGGGCCAGGGAAGGAGGATCAGAAAGGTGAGAAGGTGAGAATAAGGATGGGGTGGTGGGGGAGTAGCTAATTCACTGAGTGCCTATTGTATGCAACAGGGGAGAGAATAGTAGAAGACACTGTCTTAAAGACTTTTTTTATTTTTGGCTTCCTTCTTCTTCCCCATTTCTAGCTTCAATTTTTATCAAACTTGCATGATAGCCCCACCCTGTTCTGTTACAAAATTATGCAACTAGTTGGACAGTTATACAATCGAACATGATAAAAGAAAACAAAACCTCATAAAATATTTAGAAAACCCTGGATTCAAAATTTACACTTCTTTTAGATGCAATTTCAAAAAAATGTTTTCCCCCTCATTATCGAAGAGAACCATTCTTCCCCTCCCCGACCCCACCAAAAAAATCTAGCAATGATGCCATAACAAGGTGGCTGGTTAACCACCCTAGAATTCCTTAAATCTTCTAATTCTTAAATGATCACTAAGTGTCAGAAATCATAAGTCTATTCTTGACCAATAACTGGCTCTACTTGTTAAAATTAGTACAACCAATGGTAGCTTTTCACTCCTTTTGAGAGACTGCCTCCAAAACATCACCAGATCAGATAAAATCAACTTACCCTCTTGGTAAAACAAAGGGGACTTCAGCTCTGCAAAAATGCACACGTATACACCCCCCCACCCCCCCATGCACACAAACACACCTTTGTGACCAAACTGAAGGCAATTTAAATCTTTTTAAAGAATGGAAAAAGATAATCTCCCATGGTTTTTTCCCATCTTCTTTGGTTTCCGGTGTCCAATTCAGACTCAAGACAATTTAGAGTGGTTGCCTTTACTAACTGACCACAACCACTAAAGGAATGGAATCCGGGTGAGGGGTCAACAAAGAGAATGATGAGAAACAAGGCCCACTAGAATTTAATCTACTACTGAGAACAGCTCGCCCTCCTGAAACACTCTGTCCAATTTAAACATTACTTCTCAGAAACCCCCCCTGTGAGTTAGGAAGGAAACACAAACCACTTGACCAAAGGCATTGACCTTTAGGGCTGAGCATTTGGCTATTAAGCTCTGCTTACAAAGCAACCCTGCCTTTCCATTCAGGAACAAAGGACAACTGACTTGGCAAATCCCAGCTTGCAGCTGTTCTAAGGGCATGGGTTTTTCTATATGTTTTACTCTAGAACCAGACCTAACATTTGACACCTCTATAGCAGATGCTGACATTTACTGAATCAGTTATCAGATCAGGTAGCCAGTGAATTAAGGTTTTTTTTTCCTTCCCGATTTTAGAATTCCTTCATGCTGGTATCTAATTAGTACAGCAAGAAGACTGACCCTAAACATCCAAATTACAGAGAGCCAAACAAATCGTTATAAACCTTCCTTAAAAATCTGCCCTCCTAGTCAGATAAACCACCACAGATTGTTCTTATGGAAAATATACTCAATGGGTACAAGAAAAGGAAGTCCAAAACCTCACTATTGGGACATCTTTAACTTCTGGCACCACTCTGTCCTTTCTAAATGACATCGCTTTCTAAATGAGTCCAAAATTTTCTAAATGAGAAGCATCGTGGTCTATATGATAGAGCATGGGCCTGGGGGTCATTGGATCTGGGCTCTAATCCCATCTCTGCCATTTGTTTGCCATATGACCTTTAATTAATTCATTCATTCATTCAGTTGGATTTTTTGAGTGCTTACTTGTGCAAAGCAATGTAATAAGTGCTTGGGAGAGTACAATATAAGAACAAACAGACACATTCCTGCTGACAATGAGCTCACAGTCTACAGGGGGAGACAAACATTAATATAATTAAAAAGATAAATAACTTACAGATATAGACAGATATATGTGTGTGTGTGTGTGTGTGTGTGTGTGTGTGTGTGTGTTGTGGGGATGGGAGGAAGGATGAATGAAGGAGCAAGTAAGAGCAGCGCAGAAGTGAGTGGGAGAAGAGGAGAGGAGGGCTTAGTCAGGGAAGGCTTCTTGGAGGAGATGTGCCTTCAAATAAGGCTTTTAAGTGGGGGAGAGCAATTATCTGTCTCATATGAGGAGGGAGGGTGGTCTAGGCCAGAGGTAGGATGTGGAAAAGAGGTCGGCAGTGAGATAGACGAGATTGAGGTACAGTAAGAAGGTTAGCATTAGAAGAGTGAAGTGTGTGGGCTGGGTTGTTGTAGTAGGAGAGAAGTGAGATGCGACAGGAGGGGGTAAGGTGATAGACTGCTTTAAAGCCAATGGTAGGGAGTTTTTGTTTGATATGGAGGTGGATGGGCAACCACTGGGGTTTTGAGGAGCAGGTTGACATGTCCTGAATATTTTCTTAGAAAAATGATCCGAGCAGCAGTGTGAAGTATGGACTGGAGTGGGGAGAGATAGCAGGTTGGGAGGTCATCAAGGAGGTTGATGCAGTAATCCAGTTGGGATAGGATGAGTGACTGTGGTATCAGTTTGGATGGAGAGGAAAGGGAGGTTTTTAGATATGTTGTGAAGGTGGGACACAGGATTTAGTGATGGATTGAATATGTGGGTTGAATGATGGAGAGGAGTCAAGGATAATGCCAAGGTTACGGGCTTGTGAGACAGGAAGGATGGTGGTGCCATCCACAGTGTTGGGAAAGTCAGGGGGAGGATAAGCTTTGGGTGGGAAGATAAGGATCACTAACTATGTGCCAGAAACTTTACAAAATACTCGGTTAGACGCAGTCCATGTACCACAAGGGACTCGCAGTCTTAATCTCCATTTTACAGATGAGGTAACTGAGGTACAGAGAAGTTAAGTGCCTTGCCCAAGGTCACACAGCAGACAAGTGGAGAAGCTGGGATTAGAACCCAGGTCCTTCTCACTTCAGGCTGTGCACTATCCACTAAGCGACACTGCTTCTCAAGTTCTATCCTTTCTGGTCCCTGTCACTGCTGCTTTTCTCTTCCCTGTGCCATTGCTGCCTTGTCATCTGTCCTTGAAGAACCCCTTTTTCTCATCCCCAGCCAAGCTTGGGCAATTTTATAAATTGGTCATATACTGCTTTCAGGAAGAGCATCAGGCTTAATTATGACGTGCAAACATAATTCTATTTACAAATTACAAAAAGTATTCTGGTATTTCAGCAGAAATCATGTTTTTTCACCTGTCTTTATTTTAGATTCTGATAAGTTCCCAGGAACTATAAAGAAAAACAAAGAACTCTATAGATAATACCCAGAAACAAGCATTTACCCTTTGATCTACCCCCTCAACACCCACACACATTGTCCATTATTATCCCTTATTGCCTCAGGAGTCTCTTCAACTAAAACTGCAAAACAGAGACAATACTCAAGTATCAACATGCCAAGCAGGGGACATATCTTTCAACCCACCCTTTTTATAAGAAATGTATTTGACGCAAGCCTCCAATTAACTCCCTGCCAACTCGGGTCTTTCGCTTTAGTGTTATTCTTACCAAACCAACTGATTAATCCCTACTCTGATATTAAAAACCTTGCTGTTTTCATTAGCATTGCATAATCCAGTCTGCACATGACATAAAGAAGAAGGCATAAAATCGGTTCTATTTTAGTATAAGGATATGAACTTCGGGAAAAGAGCATTTGGGAAAGTAGACCGAGAATAAAGAGACGGGATTTTGCTAAAATAGGTAGAGGGAATTGGGTTGGGTCCCTTTCTTCTGTTTCAGATGATGCATTTGGATCTGTGACCCATGGAGTGGCTTAGTGGAAAGAGCACAGGCTTGGGAGTCACAGGTTGTGGGTTCTAATCCCAGCTCCGCCACTTATCAGCTGTATGACTTTGGGCAAGTCACTTAACTTCTCTGTGCCTCAATTCCCTCATCTGTAAAATAGGGATTAAGACTGTGAGCCCCACATGGGACAACCTGATTACCTTGTATCTACCACAGTGTTTAGAACAGTGCTTGGCACGTGGTAAGCACTTAACAAATACCATCATTATTATTATTATATTCACCCCACCCCCAAACTCACAGCACTTATGTACATATCTTAAAATTATATACTATAAGCCACTTACATGTTTAATAATAATAATGGCATTTATTAAGTACCTATGTGCCAAGCACTGTTCTAAACAACAGGGTAGATACAAGGCAATCAGATTGTCCCACGTAGGGCTCACAGTCTTAATCCCCATTTAACAGATGAGATAAGCAGCGTGGCTCAGTGGAAAGAGCACAGGCTTGGGAGTCGGAGATCATGGGTTCGAATCCCGCCACTGCCACCTGTCAGCTGTGTGACTGTGGGCAAGTCACTTCACTTCTCTGTGCCTCAGTTACCTCATCTGTAAAAAGGGGATGAAGACTGTGAGCCTCATGTGGGACAACCTGATGATCCTGTGTCTACCCCAGCGGTTAGAACAGTGCTCTGCACATAATAAGCGCTTAACAAATACCAACATTATTATTATTATTATAACTGAGGCACAGAGAAGTTAAGAGACTTGCCCAAAGTTACACAGCTGTCAAGTGGCGGAGACAGGATTAGAACCCATGATTTCCGACTCTCAAACCCATGCTCTTTCCACTAAGCCACGCTGCTTCTCTATATTAATGTCTGTCTCTCCCTCTAGATGGTAAGCTCTTCAGGCACAAGGGATCCATCTACTAATTCTGTTGTATTGTACTTTCCCAAGTGCTTAGTGCAGTGTTCTGCACATTAATAGGCACTCGATAAATACCACTGATTGATAGAATGGTTGGGGTTGAGGGTGTAGGTGATGGGGCAGCAAGGAGTTATGAATTCCTCTTTCCTCTTGCCAGCAGCAAAAGCAGAAAAAACTTGTTAAAACTGGTGATGGCACTTGTATTTTGTTAGGCTGCTTTAAAAACCCTATTGCAGAATATCAATCAATGCTTTTTTTATTGAGTGCTTACTGTGTGCAGAGCATTTAAAAACAGCATTTAAAATTTAGGAATCTCTTGAAAGCTGGGCTTTCCGTGATTAAAAAAAATAAAAATATTCCAATCAACAGTCTACCTCTTCAACCCACATATTCAATCACTAAATCCTGTCAGTTCAACGTCCACAACATCGCTAAAATCTGTCATTTCTTCTCCAAACTGGTACCACATTAATCCAAGCATTTATCCTATCCTGCCTTGATAAAGGTATCAGCTTCCTTGCTGACCTCCCTGCCTCCAGTCCATACTTCACTCTGCTGCCCGGATCATTTTTCTACAACAATGTCTAGTTCATGTTTCCCCACTCCTCAAGAATCTCCAAAGGTTGCCCATCCACCCCCAGATCATACAGAAACTACTTACTAACAGCTTCAAAGCACTCAATCACCTTGCCCCCTCCTACTTCACCTTGTTACTCTTCTGCTACAACCCAGCCAGCACACCTCATCCCTCTGTCAACCTACACACTCGCTGTACCTCACCTGTGAGCCCCATGTGGGACAGGGACTATGTCTAACCAGATCTGCTTGTATCTACCCCACTGCTTAGAACAGAGCTTGACACATAGTAAGTGCTTAATACTATTATTATGTCTCAGGCACTGCACTTTGCACTGGGGTAAATACAAGATAATTATGTCAAATGCAGTCCCCATCTGAAATGGGTTCACATTCAGTTTTGCCCACTACATGGCCAATGGAGAAACAGAAGAGATTTCACCAAATCACATTCTCAACCCCCAGAGATTTGACCTTCCAAATGCAGTCCAATCCGTTCATTTTTAGGCTTCTAATAGGCTGAACACTTTCTTCAGCTAAATTGGAGGTGTGAGTGGTGGGTGGAGGGGAGAGATAGAATCTATCTTTTAACCCCAAACCCTTCAAGTCAGTTAATTCTCTTCAGTCAACAGGATTTACTGAGTGTCCACACACCAAAGCAAATCAGGGCCCGAGCACAGGGGAGAGTCACATCACAGGAGGAGTTAACAGGCTCTGTCAGCCATTATCACTCATTAAATGACCTGCCACAACTGACAACCTGAGAGAACAAGAATTCATCACCCTCAGTCCACTGTTTTGGGTGGACATAGCAGAGTGGAATTTCTAAACAATCATTTCCACCAGAACAGGTGTTTTCACAATATGTTCGAACAAAATGTAACGTAACATAAATACCAACATTATTATAAGGGTTAGGGAACACTCTCCTAAATACAGACCAAGGATAATTTGAAAGAAAAGACAGTGGGCAGTGCCAGACACAGAGAATAGGGCAGGAATTCCTTAAGGCAGGATTGTGTTAGAACACATCTCCTACGTTATAGGAGAATATGGTGTATTTCAGCTCACGGTGGAAGTGAAACGGAGACACAAAATAGGTGCTCAGCATTAACATTTGGGATAGGAAAAGGTAAAAGTGGAGAGTAGAAATTTTCCAAAACTCACTCTGTCCCTGTCACCACCAGACAGCTGATCTGAAACTCCAAAGTCTTTGGGACCAATGTTATTTAGAAATCTTTCTTTTCCTCTCCTCGTGACACCCCTCTAGACCCAAGCCCTACCCCTGAATCTCACTGCTCAAGCTTTGATCCTTGAATCAATGTTTCAGTATCATTTTTGTGTGTTCTATATCCACACCACATAAAGTATTATCCCTTGTGACTACTATTTCTGGGTGCAGTTCTTGCTATGACTAAAGTTATTCCCTAAAAGTTAGACTTCCTCAGTTGGAGCACTAAAATTTCAGTTCACTACGGGTCCACTTACTGCACAGGCATAAATAATTGTGGTATTTGTTAACTTCTTCCTATGTGACAAGTACTGTACTAATTATCCGAATTATTGGGTTGAACACAGTCCCTGTCCCACAGGAAATCAAATCTCCATCTTTCAGATGTGGAAACAAGCATAAAGAAGTTAAATGACTTGCCCACGTCCCACACCAAGCAAGTGGAGGAGCCGGGATTAGAACCTACATCAAATCAATCAATTGTTTATTGAGAGTTTGTTGTGTAGAGAACACTGTAGTAAGTGCTTGAGAGAGTAAAATATAACAGAGTTGGTAGACATGCTCCACTCCCACTAAGTGCTTAGAGTCTAGAGGCGATGACAAACTTTAATAATAAATAAATTACAGATATGCACCTAAGTGCATTCATTCATATACGCATCTACAATCTATTCAACAGTCCATTAGGGTCAAGAGAGTTAGCCTTTCCTAAGTCCCTGACATAACTGAGAAGTAACTTTAGGTGCTGTGAGAAACAGTCAAATATTTAGCTATTACAGTTTTATTCATGCAAAAAACTCAAACAACCTTCAAGCATCAACTTCCTTTATTTTGCAGGACCAATCAGTTGCTTCTCAGACAAGCTTCTTTGGAACTGAAAATTATACTCTCATGCTCATCTCTCCACCTTACTTGCATCATCACTAAAGTACAATGATTGCCAAGGGCAGCAGCAGGATGATTTTGGTGCGGATATCAAGGCAATCATATAATAAACAAACCCATTAAAATATTATTTTTCATGTATCTTAAGTTGTTATTCACCAGTTATCTAAACACTTAAAACTATCGTTTTCAGCCAAATTGTTTTTAAAGTTCAGTTTGGACCTGTGCGTTCTGGAAAAAAATTGCAAAACATTTCTCAAGAACTGCTGGAACAAAATCAAAGTACAACAGAAGCCGTAAATTCTTTGCACTTTCCATAATTCCAAACCTGCCTGTGAATTTCCAGCTGGATATTAAATGCAGGGTTTCACACCTGGTTTCACACAAAGTCTGTGTGCTGCTGAGAAACAGTGTGACTTAATAGAAAGAGCACGGGCTTGGGAGTCAGAGGACGTGGGTTTTAATCCCGGCTCTGCCACTTGTCTGCTGTGTGACCTTGACAAACCTCTAACTTCTCTGTGCCTCGGTTACCTTATCTGTAAAATGGGGATTAAGACTGTGAGCCCCACATCGGAAAACTTGATTATCTTGTATCTCTCCCATTGCTTAGATAAGTGCTTGGCACATAGTAAGCAGCATTTTAAAAATACCATTATTATTATTATTATATTACAGATCCATCTCCATAGACCACACTTCCAAAATTCCTAAAAGCAGATGCAAAAGTTTCCTATTCAATAGATATTGCCGTTCCTCAATTTCCTCCCACTTGGGATATGAATGATGAACAAAATATGATTCCCTTAAAGGGCCATTTTTTAGATTATCACTATTTGGCATGTCAGAGTAATCATTGTGGGAGCTGCTTGAAATTCAATCCTGATACTCAAACAATCTGATTTATTAATCAGACATCTAATTTGAAAGTTTAAAATCACACTCAAGACCTGAAATATTTTACCTGAATACTAACTAGCCCATTAACTGGAATACAGCCTCAGTTCATTATAATTATAGGCTGAACTTCAGTGAGGAAAAAATACTAATTTGGTAGCTTTACAAGTTTCAATTAGAATTCGACAACTATGCATAATGAGCTCTTCACAAGCTAGACTCCTTGGATTTCTCAAAATAGTTGGTGCATGTTCCAATATATGCTTATTGGGAAAAACAGAATTAGATGGTTACATATCCTCACAAGTCCATATTATCTATGCCTGGTCCCCAACTATCCTTAATTCATTATATGAAAACAATTTCCCTATGAATGTCCCTTTAAAGGAAATACAAGTAGAAGTGTTGGCTTTGAAGATGCTTTGTTCAAATTTGCTATAATAGACAAATGCAAGAGTTAATTTTACCTAAGACTTCTATTCTAATGATGAAAAAAATGCATTAAAACTTCCTTCGATTAAGAGTCTTAAACTGGTGATAAATATGAAGAACAACGTCTACATGGATCTGCTTTTACAGTAGTTGGTATTAAAAGGAAAGAGTAGTTTTTCTGTTATCTAGAGGGACTAAAGTTACTCTTTTGTAGTGGGGTGTCATTTTGTCAGTGTTGATTTAATAGAACAACTACAAAGCTCTCCATTAGTGATCCTCCCCTCACCTCTTCACTCTTTTCTCCATATAAACTTGAGTTTACACTCTTTACTCCTCCCACACTTACCCTCTAACCATAAGGCCCCATTACTCATGCTTTTCCTGCTCCACGAAGTTCCTTCCCTGCTCAAACTTGCCAAACCACAGCCCTGCCCACCTTCAAATCCCTCCTCAAAAATCACGTCTCCTGAGAGGCATTCCCTGACTTCTTCCTCACCTTCCCATAACCCTGCTGCATCAGCCATCCCTTCAACACACGTGGTGGTTATCTGGTTGATTTATTTAAAAAAAAAAAACCTTTCCACCTAAACACTTATGTTTTTCCTATTGAATATCTGACATTGTGTCATCTTGTCTCCTCAGTAAGTTTAAAATTCCTGAGAATAATATTAAGCATAATTCAGTAAGACTAAAACTCCCAATAATGAGGGCACTAATTATAATAATAGTGATATTTAAGAACATGGAGCTCACAAAGAATAAGTAGGAGGGAGTACCGGTGTTGAATCCCCATTTTACAGATAAGGGAACTGAGGCACAGAGAAGCTAAGTGACTGCCCCAAGATCACACAACAGGTAAATGTGCAGTCGGGACTAGAACCTAAGGCCTCTGACTCCCAGGCCCATGCTATTTCCACTATACCACACTGCTTCCCAAACAAATATCATGCATTTGAGATTCACCTCACCCTCAGCATTTATGTACATAACCGTAATTTTCTTGTATTAGTGTTTGTCTCTCCCTTTAAATTGTAAGCTCCCTGTGGGCAGAGAACATGTCTATCAACTCTGCTATAGTGAATTATCCCAAGTGCTTAGTATGGTGTTCTGCAAACAGTAAGTGCTCAATAAATACCATTGATCGATCGATTGTTCTTAGGTTCCTAAGTGTCTAATACAAGATTCTGTGCACAGTAGGTGCTCAATAAATGATGAGGAGTAAATAGCCTAATATTACTCCACAATGAATTGCTGATTACATCTAAATTGGAGGAGCTTTTGTTTGTTTGTGTGTGTTTTTACAATTTCCTCTCTGTCAACTTTGACCTATTGGAGCACTATTTGAGAAGATAAATCATAAGCCTCTTTTTGGAGTCAGTCAATCGTACTTATTGAGCACTTATTTTGTGCAGGGCACTGTACTAAGCATTTGGGAGAGTACAATATAACAGAGACATTCCCTGCTCACAGCAAGCTTACAATTTAGAGTGGAAGACAGAGATTAATATGAATAAATACAATTACAGATAAGTGCTGTGGGGATGGTGGGGAGGATGAATAAAGGGAGCAAGTCAAGGCAACCCAGAAGGGAGTGGGAGAAGAAGAAAGGAGGGCTTAGTCAGGAAGTCTTCTTGGAGATTATGTCCCTTCAGTAGGGTTTTGAAGCTAGGGAGAGTCACAGTTCTACAGAATTAAGTGGGTGCCTGCTTGATCCAATGCATTGTATTAATTGCTTGAAAAGTTCAGAATAAAAAGTGGATGATATGTTCCTGGCTTGCCCACAAGGAGTTTACACTATAATCGAGAGACAAAAATATTTGCAACTAAAATGATCAAAATTAATCAATTGAACAGCTATGTATTCATAAGTGCTAAGAGGGGAGTAGATAACTTCATCAGGTTTAGTAATTAAAATGTAATTTGTTCACAATTAAGCTTCCAAAACTTAGTTTATATTTTGAACTAGTTTCACTTTCTGGATCTAAATATTATCTCTATGTTTATGAAATAGTATAAAGGTGTTTGAATCCCTCCCAGAAGTCGGTCTACATTCCTATGCATACTAAATCAATATTTCAGCTCAATAACACATCTATAAAACATGCTGACACTAATCTGGAGGCCTAAATATTTAAATTAACATAGAAACGTCAGGTAGATCATGTACAAATGAGCTCCCAAATCATTGAATCTACAAGTGCTGCAGCACATAACTTGGGAAGGGCTATTTGGTTTTACATGCTTAGGACACCAGTAACTTAATGCCTTCCTCTGATACATACCCTGAAATTTAAGCAGAACCTTTATACAAAATGAAAGTGCTAATAATATTATGGCCTAGGTGGTCAGATAAGGTGTTGCTAGAAAAGTAGTGGCCACCAGGGCTGTAAATCAGTTAGCCCAAAGAAGTTTGATAGCTTCTTTCATTTCCTTTGTATTACACCCACTGAGGCAAAACATATTTTCCGAAATAAATGTTTCTTATGTGCCATAACACTGAGGTAGAAATTAACTGGACTGATTGGACAGTTGGTTGAGGGGGGTGGCATTTGTGAAGCCCTTACTATGTACCTGGCACTGTACTAAGCGCTAGGATAGATACAAGCTAATCAGATTGGTGACACTCCATATTCCACATGAGGCTCAAGGTCCTAATCTCCATTTTACCAATGAGGTAACTGAGGTATACAGAAGCTAAGTGATTTGCCCAAGGTCACACAGCAGACAAGTGGCACAGCTGGGATTAGAACACAGGTCCTCTGACTCCCAGGCCCATGTTCTTTCCAGTAGGCTATTCTGCTTCTCAGGATTTTGACATGTTGGGGCCACATTTCCCCTCTGGGACCAAAGTCAGACTCCACAACAGGCAGGATGTGAGATATAGATGGCACCTTCAACTCTACTCTCCCCTTCCATCTACCCCCAAAATCAACTTCTGATATTAAAAACCCTCCTTTGTGAAATATAGTAGAAAGATGATACATTAGCCAAGACTTGGAAAAAAATAGATTTACCAACTGAAAAGTTAAATAGTGTTCAAGAAGTAAATGGCCTTGGATATACATCTTTAGGTTTCAAACAGAAAGAGTGGCTGAAAGAAAGAGCACAGATTTGGGAGTCAGGGGATCTTTTTAATGGTATCTGTTAAGCACATACTACATGCCAGGCACTGTTCTAAGCACTGGGGAAGGTACAAGTTAATCAGACTGGACCAAGTCCCATCTCACATGGGGTTTAGTCTTAATCCCCATTTTACAGATGAGGTAACTGAGGCACAGAAAAGTTAAGTGATTTGCCCAAGGTCACACAGCAGACAAATGGCTTTGGGTTTGGGTCCTAATCCCAGTCCTGCTGCTTGATTGCTCTGTGACCTTGAACAAGTCCTTGAATTCTTGGGCCTCAGTTTCCTTATTTGATTCAATATCTGTTCTCCCTTCTTCTCTGACTGTGAACCCTATGTAGAATCTGATTATCTTGTATCTACCCCAGCACTTAATACAGTACTTGGTACACAGCAAGTCCTGAGTAAATACCTCGATTATTTTAAAATTATATTATCAGAACAAAGAGATCAGAAACTTTTTTAATAGGATCTCAATGGAAATTAGTTGAATAAGGAAATTAGTTGAATAGCTCAAAACTAGACTCAAAGGCATTTGGCCAGTGGTCCCGCTGTACAATGAGGATGCAATATTTCATCATCATCATTATTATTATGGTATTTAACCACTTGCTATGTGTCGAGCACTGCTTTAAGCACTGGGGTAGATAAAAATTAATCAGGCCGGACATAGTCCCTACCCCACATGGGCTCACAGTCTGTGTAGGAGGGAGGACAGACATTGAATCCGCATTTTACAGATGAAGAAACTGAGGCACAGAGAAGTTAAGTGACCTGTCCAAGATCATACAGCATGCAAATGGCAGAGCTGGGATTAGAATCTTGGTCCTCTGACTCCCAGGCCTGTGCTCTTTCCACTAGATCACACTTCTCCTGAGTCTTGGGCAACCAGAAGGGTCACTCCAGCCTAATTCTTCCAGGGCTTCCTCTCTTCAATCATCCAATTCTATTTACTGAGTGCAGAGCACTGTATTAACTGCTTAAGCAAGTACAACAGAGTTGGTAGACACGATCCCTGCTCACAAGGAGCTCACAGTCTACAAGAACAGCAGTCCAACCCCTGAGAGTAGTGTTGAAGGTTTATTGCTTCAGATCAACAACTCCGAATTTGTATCTGCCCCAGAACTTTAAAAGAATACTTGACATATAGTAAGCGCTTAAACATCTCATCTCTCCAGGCTTGAACTCAACTCTGAGATATCATCTGTGAAGAAAAACACATCCAGGGCTGCACATGGCAGGTTGTAGATGAAAATATAGTAAAAGCTCACACAGCACTTTAGTTGTGATCTTGGAAACCACCATATTATGAGAATTTGTGTTATGTGAGACAATGGAAATTAGAGGAATTGGGTTCTTAAACTTTCAGGTTTTTCATAAGAATACTTCTTGATAAGTATCAAAGGACCAACCATAAATCTCAAGGATATCAGCAGTTGCAGTAAGTACTCAAAGAAGCTGCTGGTGATGGTAAGTGTCCCTTTTTTTGTCTTTGTGAGGCTTAGTGTGTTTTTCTCCCTTCCTCTCTCTGATTGCGTGTGTGTGTGTGCACATGTCTGAGGCAGAAGGGAAGAGGGAAGAATTAGGAGAGGTCTATTCATGCCTTCATTCCCAGTGTCTGTTTATTTGTCTTTTCTTTAAATCTAGGCAAGGAAACAGGAAATGCTATTTCCCCTCTCCCTGCTGCATTCCCTGCAGTTCTCCACAGCAGGACAGATCCCAACTCATATTGTCTTTTGTTAAAATGATGCAGTGTAAGGTAGAGGCTTCCTATTAGTTAACAAAACCTACCTTTAGAATCTTCTTTTGCAAACCTTTGGCCTATGGATCCATGCCTTAAGAGAGCACCCATAAGCCTTGAAAAGCAGAGAGGGAGCAAATATCACTGGGTTTTTGCCTATATCACATTGTGAAAGTGTGCCTTATGCTCCATTCTGCTGTACTGGGAAAACCTAGAACTAATATTATTAAACATTTTAGGCATCTTTCTATTTTCCTCTTCTGTCTTTGGGAGGAATTAAATTGATTCAAGACCTCTAATTAATCCTGTTCACTTGGGTCACAGAGAGGCCTGTGTCAGAGAATGGGAGGAAGCAGGGAATTATAGGTGCTGGGTCCTGCATGACCTTGAAATGGGCTATGGGGTGTAGGTTGGAATATCAGGTTTCATTATTATTACTATTTGTTAAGTGCTTATTATTTTGTTGAGCACTGTTCTAAGCACTGAGGTAGATACAAGTTAATCAGGTCGGATATAGTCCCTGTCCAACATGAGACTCGCAATCTGAGATCCCTAACCGATGTAAACGATGTAAGGCAGAAGGCCAGGTTTGAAAAGAATGAAAGGTGAAATCAGTTAATCATATTTATTGGGCACTTACTATGTGTAAAGCACTATACTAAGCACTTGGGATAAGAGAGGTGGTAGACACTTTCCTGCCTGTAACAAGCTTACACTCTAGAGGGGGATACAGACATAAATATAAATTACAGATATGTACATAAGTGCTATGGAGCTGAGGGAAGGGTGAATATGGGTGTAAATCCAAGTGCAAGGGCGACATAGGAAGGAATGGGGGAAGAGAAAAATGAGAGCTTATTCGGGGAAGGCCTCTTGGAAGAGATGTGCTTTTAATAAGGCTTTGAAGGTGGGAAGGGCCTGTCAGCTATGAAAAGGGAGGGCGTTGCAGGCCAGAGGCAGAATTGAAAAGCTCAGATTGCAGACAAGATGCAAGGCAGAAGGCCAGGTGTGAGATAAAAAGCCAGATTTGAGAAATAGACAATAGATCAGCTGCTGTGGAAAGATCCTGGCCACCAAAAGAAAGAAGTTGTCAAGTCAGGAGGCACAGATTTAAAAATGTACAGTGAGCTTCTACTTGAAATCAATTGAGACAAGGAAATGTGTGTTTTTGTGTGAGGTTGGGGAGGTCCTGTGGGGGAAAACATGGATTAATTGTGGAAGGTGGGTATGTGTGGAGGTGAAGCACCTGACAGCCGTTGAGGCTACCTGTCTCTCCACACCTTGTTTCTTTGGGAAGAAAAGGAAACTTTTCAGAAAAATCCATGACATCACAGTCCCTGAAGGGGCAGACTGAGGGTTAGGAGTGTATAAATAATGACATAATTCAACTTGCATCCAGGTTGAGAGGCTCGCCTAGCCATGCACCTGATCTGGGGGAACCACGGCAATAAAGCCGCTGCCTGCTAAAACAGCATGACCCTAGTTCCTGGGCTGACGTGGGGGTTAGGGGTGAGGAGAGGACATCACAGGATTGGGGTTGCCAGGTCGTGAGAAAAGGACATTTTCCCACAACAGCCTGAAGTAAAGCTATTTGGCTTCATAGTTTGAACTCGGTGCAAGAATGCCATCAACTTCTCCTTCCTACAGGGGCAGGGGTGCCCAAAAAATCAAGTCAGCTCTCCACGTCAAGCTTTCCCCAACCAGGTCCTCTTGATTAAGCTTCATATCACCTAACAGCAAAAAGTCAATCCCCAGTGGCCCAATTAAAGCCTAGGATATATCAGCACCGCAGGAGGCCAATAGCGATTTTTCTGTGTGTCTTGACACCAAACTCGTATTTCCTACTCCAAATTGGTAGTCAAACAATATCAAGATGCCCAATGGGCATGAGTCTGCCAGCTCTGTTGATTGACAGGAGCACTGGAGGGAAAGAGGGTGAGTGGTAGTATGTGCTGGACTGAGGAGCTTGGGAGGAGAGGCAGAAGGGCAAGTGAGAGAACCAGCAGCAAAAGGCCCAGCTCTGCCAACCTACCCAGCTCCCCAGAGCCTCAGGCCAAATCTCTTCCAGGCTTCCGTCTTCTTGGGAACGCTGGCCAGATCAACCAATTGATCAATCGCACTTATTTAGCACTTACTGGGGGCACAGCACTGTATTAAGCACTTTTGAGAATAATAATAATTGTGGTATTCGTTAAGCGCTTACTGGGAGCCAGGCACTGTACTTAGTGCTGGGGGTGGATACAAGCAAATCAGATTGGACACAGTCCTTGTTTCACATGGAACTCACAATCTCAATCCCCATTTTACAGATGAGAAAATTGAGGCACTTGCCCAAGGTCGCACAGCAGACAAGTGGCAGAGCTGGCATTAGAACTCACAACCTTCTGACTCTCAGGCCTATGCTCTATCCACTAGGCCACGCTGCTTCTCAATAGAGTTGGTAGACACATTCCCTGCCCACAGTGAACTTACAATCTAAAGGGGGAGACCGACTAACTGATATAGACTGCCATATTCTAGGTTCTCAAAGGCCCATTGGAGACACACTTTCAAATCTTCCTGCTGTTATTCCAAATAGAACTTTAAAGAGTTTTTTTTAAAATAGAGTAAATTGGGATTAGGTTTCCCAGAGAGACCTATAAAAATTATCATTCAAGTACTTTAAGCTCCAGCATCTACAGCTTTCACTTTACAACTTTGTATAGAATTCACTTACACTTTACAAAACCACTCAGTACTCCCATTTGGTGACATTAGATTTTTCTATGTGTGTGCTCATGCCATAAGCTGTGCAGTTTGGGCTTCCACTTTTAGAACCAAGCAGACAGCCGGGCATCGTCCATACTTCCATCGCCTCTCTTATGCTTTTCTCCTACAACTCAGCCTGAAGTCTTCCTATAATATTCCTTAGTCAATCAATCAAGCATCACAGCCCTTATCTACATATCCATAATTTATATTACTGTTTGTCTCCCCATCTAGATGTAAGCTTGTTGTGGGCAGTGAATGTCTCTACCAACTCTATTATGCTGTACTCTCTCAAGGGCTTAGTATAATGCTCTGCACATAGTAAAGCACTCAAAAAAATACCACTGATTGATTGGTATGTATTGAGCACTTCCTGTGCACAGAGCACTGTACTAAGCACTTAGGAGAGTACAGTGCAAGACAGGTGGTAGACAAGCACCCGGCCCACAAGGAGCTTACAGTCTAGAGGAGGAGACAGAGTTTAAAATAAAATGTGAATATGTGCATTAGTCCCCTCTCAGGGTTGCACCTGGAGAGCTTTCAGTACTCTACCAGTCTCGACTATGGGAGGCAGAGTCAAATAGAGACATATTCATTCCATTCCTAGCTTGGGCAGTGGCTAGCGAATAGAAGGCAATCTGCTACAAGTCGAAACTCACCTGTGCTGGGCAGCAGTGGTGTGGGAGAGAGTTGAGGGTGGAGACTCAAGTTTGCCACACAGAAGGAGACACTGGCAAACCACTTCCATATTTTTACCAAGAATACTCTATGGCTACACTACCAGAATGACTGCAGATGGAGGTGGAGTGTTCTGTCCATGGTGTAGCTATGGGTCAGAGACGATTTGACAGCATAAGACAAAGATGTGCATTAGTGCTGTGGGGCGGAGGGAGAGGTGACTATCAAATTCTTAAAGGACAGAGATCCAACTGGATATGCAACACAGAAGAGAGATGGAGATGAGGGCTTAATTGAAGAAGGTGTCTAGGAGGAGGGGTGATGTTAGTAAAGCTTTGAAGGAGGGCGGAGTGGTGGTCTCATATATGAATGGGGAGGAAGTTCCAGGCCAGAGGGAAGAGGTGGGAAGGGAAGGGGTCGACAGCAAGAAAGACAAAATCAAGATACAGTGAGTTGACTGGCGTTAGAGGAACAAAATGTGTGGGTTGAGCTGTAGTAGGAAATCAGTGAAATAAGGATGGAGGGGGCAAGGTGATTGAGTGCTTTAAAGTCAATGGTACGGAGGTTCTGTTTGAAGAGGAGGTTTATGAGTAACTACTGCAGGATCTTGAGAGGGGTGAGTGTAGTCAATTAAAAAAAAAGTGATCCAGGCAGCAAAGTGAAGTAAGACTTGGTATGGGGAGACACAGGAGGCAGAGAGGTCAGCAAGGAGGCTGATGTAGTCAAGGCAAGATATGATAAGTGCTTCAATCAGCATGATAGCAGTTTGGATTTTTTTAATGTTACTTGTAAGTGCTTACTACATTCCAGGCACTGTATTAAGCAGTGGGGTAGATACAAGCTAATTAGATTGGATATAGTCTATGTCCCTTGTGGGGATCACAGTTTTAATTACCATTTTACAGGTAAGGTAATAGACATGGAAAAGTTAAGGGGCCTGCCCAAAGTCACACAGCAGATGAATGGCAGATCTGGGATTAGAACCCAGGGCCTCTGACTCGCAG
Source organism: Ornithorhynchus anatinus (assembly GCF_004115215.2). Lineage (NCBI taxonomy): Eukaryota > Metazoa > Chordata > Mammalia > Monotremata > Ornithorhynchidae > Ornithorhynchus > Ornithorhynchus anatinus. The sequence goes on along the minus strand of NC_041735.1, from coordinate 58,763,446 downwards.
GCCCTTTCCAGTAGGCCACACTCCTTCTCATCAGAAAAGGAGAGGAAAGGATGGATTTTAGAGATGTTGGGAAGGTTAAAACTGAAAAGATTTGGTGACAGATCGAATGTGTGGGTTGAATGAGAGAAAGGAATCAAGGATAGTGCCATGGTTAAAGATTGCAAAACAAGGAGGATAGTAGTGCTGTCAACAGTAATCGGAAAGTCGGGGAAAACAGGATTTCAGAGGGAAGGTGAGGAGTTCTGCTTTGGATATGTAAAGTTTGAGGTTCTGGTGGGACATGCAAGTCCAGATGTCCTGAAGGCAGGAGGAAAACTGAAACTGCAGACAAAGAGAGAGGTCTGGGACAGAGAGGTAGATTTGGGAATCACTGCATAGTTACAAATGAGTTCTCCAAAGGGAAGCGTGTAGCAGGAGAATAGAGGGGACCCAGACCTATTAGCATTGAAGGATTCCCCCAGTTAGAAGGCGGGAGACAGGAGAGGAGCCAGTGAAAGAGACTAGAAGGCATGGTTAGGTTGGAGAACTAGAAGAGGACAGTATCAGTGAATCCAAGGTTAGATAATATTTACAGGAGAATGGGGTGGTCCACAGTGTCAAAGGCAGCAGAAAGGTCAAGGAGGATTAGACCGGAGTAGAGACCATTGGATTTGGCAAGAATGAGATCTTTGGTGACGATAGAAAGGGTGGCTTTCATGAAGGGAAGGAGCAGAAGCCAGACTGTGGGAAGGTCATCGAGTGAGTTGGGCAAGTGGAAGTGGAGACAGCGAATGTAGACAAGTCACTGAAGGAGTTGGGAGGGGAATGGTAGGAGGGAGATACTACAGAGTAAGGGATTCCAGGCAGCATGAGGAAAGGGTCAGAGGCAGGGGAGATGAGACTGAAAAGCAATGAATAGGTTAGCTTAAGAAGAATGACCAGTATGAGAGTGAGCTAGAATGCAGTGGGTAACTAAGAATGAGAGCTGACAGTGCCTTTAAGTCAAGGACCATCTGCCTGAGAAGGAAGGGAGTAGGTAACTACTTATGGCTTTTAGGTACAGTGGAAGCGCTATGGATCTGCTAGAACAAATTCTAGGAAGAAAAATGTCTTTCTAAATGGAAGCCCAGCTCCTTCACTGTTAACGCTTTCATTGATGTTTGCCTTCATATCTAATGTGAAAAGTGTCAGGCATCACCTAGTAAATCAAAAGTCCTGGATGTGCCACATTTGTTGCATAATCGCTAACCTTGAAGTGAAGCATGTTGCTTTATACTTAACTTCAGTCCTGTCACATTTTAATAGCAGGTTTAATTTTTGAGATCAAAAACTGTCATGGGTGTAATAGCTCAGTAAATGTATTTTTAGTAAATCTCTATTACCAGGATGCTTCTGTGCTGCATTTCATTTGAAGTAGCTGATCTGTTTTACAGATGGCAGATTGCTAGGCACTGCTTTCATTTTTCTTGTGGGGCTTGAAGAGAAAAGGCAGTTTTATCCTTCAAGCTTTATCAAATATTACTGCTATTCACAAAAAACAGACACCCACCTTGTCCAAGGAATTGGCAATCTAGATTCAAAAGACAAGATGGTACAACCTCCATAAAAGAGGGATGTTGCATTTTAATTGGCCCCAGGAGTCAGGAAAATCTAGCAAGCATCTTTCTTTCTATATGGCAGGACTGAATCCGAGGAAAGAAAATGTAAAGGTCAATCAATGGCATTGTTATTATTGTGCGGACCACTATTTTAAGCACTTGGGAAAGCACACTATTACAGAGTTGGTAGATGTGCTCCCTGCCCATGAGGAGTTTACATTCTACAAGGAAAGAGAGATCTCAAAAAGAGACTACTGATAGAGGGAAACTGTGTACTGTGACTGACCTGATTATCTTGTATCTCACCCAGTGCTTGGACACATAGTAAATGTCAGTATACCACAATTATTATTATTATTTTTTAGGAACTAGCTAAAGAAATCCATGTAAAATGAAGTCAATTTACCTATAAAAGGGTGGTTAGGTTCCAGACTGAGTCAGCTACTTATCTGTAAATAAAAGCAATATCTGAAGGGTTTGCAAGGCATTCTGGTAAAAGCCCAGAGATCAAAAAACCTGAGCTTCAGCTCTGGAAGTACCTTTTTGGTCTTTTTTAAAAAAATTTGGTATTTGTTAAGTGCTTACTATGTGCCAAGCACTGTTGTAAGCACTGGGGTAGATACAAACTAATCAGATTGGACACATTCCATGTACCATATGGGGCTCACAGTCTTAATCCCCATTTTAGACTTGTAACTGAGGCACAGAGAAGTTAAGTGACTTGCTCAAGGTCACACAGCAGCCAAATGATGGAGCAGGTTTTAGAACCCAGGTCCTCTGACTCCTGGGCCTGTGTTCTTGCCCCTAGACCTCATTCATTCTTCATGAGAGTGACTAAAGGCTGCGAATCCAACTCTGAGCAGTGGTGCAGAAGGCAGTGGGAGAAGAGGAAATGAGGGCCTAGTCAGAGAAGGCCTCTTGGAGGAGATGTGTCTTCAAAAAGGTTTTGAAGGTGGGGAGAGTGATAGTCTGTCAAATATGAAGAGGGAGGGTATTCCAGGTCAGAGGCAGGTCATGTGCAAGAGGTCATTGGTGAGATAGATGAGACTGAGGTACAGTGTGTGAGCTGGGTTGTAGTAGGAAGTCAGGAAAGTAAGGTAGGAGGGGCAAGGTGATTGAGGGCTTTAAAGCTGACGGTAAGGAGTTTCTGTTAGACATGGATGTGGATGGGTAATCACTGGAAGTTCTTGAGGAGTGGGGAGACATAGACTGAACATTTTTGCCAATAAATGGTTCATGTAGCAGAGTGAAGTGTGGATTGGAGTGGGGAGAGACAGGCAGCTGGGAGGTCAATGAGAAGGCAGATGCAGTAGTCAAGGCGGGATACGATAAGTGCTTGGATCAGAGTGGTGGCAGTTTGGATGGAGAGGAAAGGGCAGATTTTAGCAATGCTGTGAAGGTAGAACCAACAGTATTTGGTGACAGACTGAATATATAGGTGGAATGAAGGCAATGAATCAAGGACAACACCAAGGTTACGGGCTTGAGAGGTAGGGAGGCTAGTGGTATTGTCTACAGTGATGGGGAAGACACAGGGAGTGCAGGATTTGGTTGGAAAGATAAATAGTTCAGTTTTGGACATGTTGAATTTCAAGTGTCAGCAGGACATCCAAGTAAAGATGTCTTGTAAGCAGGAGGAAATGAAAGACTGCGGAGTGGGAGAGAGATCAGGGCTGGAAATGTAGATTTGGGAATCATCCATATAGAGGCGGTAGTTGAAGCCATGGGAGCTAATGAGTTCTCTAAGAGAGTGGGTGTAGATGGAGATTAGAAGGGGACCCAGAACCTAGCCTTGAGGGACACCCACAGTTAGAGGATGGGAGGCAGAGGAGAAATCCACAAAAGAGACTGAGAATGAGAGGACAGGAAGAGAGGAGAGCAACCAAGGGAGGACAGTGTCAGTGAAGCTTAAAGTTGAATAATTTTTGCAGGAGAAGGGAGTGGTTGACAGTGTCCAACACATCTGAGGGATTGAGGAGGATTAGGATGAAGTAGAGGCTCTTGGATTTGGCAAGAAAGAGATCATTTCTGATTTTTGAGATGGTGGTTCCTGTGGAGTGATGGGGAAGGAAGCCAGATTGGCACAGGTCAGTGAGAGAACTGGAGGAGAGGAACTAGAGACAGCGGGAATAAACAACTTGCTCTAGGGATATGGAGAGGAATGGTGGGAGGGAGACAGATGATAACTGGAGGAAGCCGTGGGGTCAAAGAAGGGTTTTTATTTTTTTAGGATACGGGAGACGTGAGCATGTTTGAAAACAGTGAGGGGAAAAAGCCAATGGAGACCGAACAGTCAGAGATGCAGTGATGACAGTAGTGGCCAAAGCACTTTTGAGCTTAAGGACCACAGATAAACCAGTATCTACCGCTTTACATTGAAGATGGCCTCTGAGAAAATGACTGAATCCAGATGCAGAAAAGACAGGGTTCGATCAGCTTCCCCTACAAAAGGGCAAGTGTGAATTGGTGGAAAAAGAACCAGGGTAGTATGAAGGGCGTGGCTCAGTGGAAAGACCACGGGCTTGGGAGTCAGATGTTGTGGGCTCTAATCCAGACTCTGCCACTTATCAGCTGTGTGACTTTGGGCAAGTCACTAAACTTCTCTGTGCCTCAGTTCCCTCACCTTGAAAATGGGGATTAAGACTGTGAGCCCCACGTGGGACAACCTGATTACCTTGTATCTACCCAGTGCTTAGAACAGTGCTTGGCACATAGTAAGCACTTAACAAATACCAAAATTATTAATTATTATTATCTCTGCAAATGTCCCAAGGCAACTCAGAACAGGCTTACAGTGAAATTGGAAGGAGTGCAGAAAGGGCATTGTCTGAGTGGAAGGCCGTTAGAAGAATATGGAAGAAATTAATCGGCAAAATGGTAAAATAAAGTTGGCTGCTGGAGCAAAGACATGAGCTGGAGAATAAAAATATTGGGGGTTGGAAAGAACTCTGAGAGGTCCCACTAACTGAGCCAACGGGTTTCAGATACTGCACATATCCTCCCATTAGAACATCCTTTTTTAGAGATCCCCAAAGAAGGTGATTCCACAACATCTGATTCATGAGAAAAACTATAATGGATTCCTTACAGGTTATTCTTCCTTACATTTTTTTGCACCTGTTTCTTCTCTTTTTGGTTTTTCCTCTCTCTGTATACATATATAATAGTCTTTCAGATGCTTGGACACTATTATTGAGTCTCTCTGGTCTTCTCTTTCTAAGTGAAGAAATACATTTAAACTTTGAGACGAAGAGAGTGGCAGGGGAAAAGTGATAGGATGTCCTGGAGGTGAGGATGAGAGGCACAACTTGATTTAAGTGCAATGGGGAAGCACTGACTGGAAAGATTCAAAAACAAAGAGAGTCAATTTAAGCTAGGGAAATGGCACTGGGGACATTGATTTTGGACCGAGAGTTTATCTTGAGGCAAGATGCACAAGATAGCAAGTGTAATGGTAGTTTTCTCTCTCTCACCCAGCAATTTCTTTTCCTAATAAGAGACTATCACATACCCTAGAAATATCATTTGTGCCCTAACGTTCCTCCAAAATGCAATCCCACTGCTCACCCTCAAAGTCAATTTTCCCTAAACAGATGGCTCTGACAAATAGTCACCCAGAACACTTAGTCCTGGACCCAGAATTAATGTTACCTACTTAAACCAAAGGTAATGTGTCTTAAGTCAAGAATAATACATCTCTTGTAAGTGTGATTGGTAACCAATTTGTCTTAAAATAAAAACACTATTATTTACTACACTTGAGTGCTTACTTGAAGCAAGGCATTGGGCCAACTCCTGGGAAAGGTATAGGAACATTAATTCAGACATAGTTCCTGGCTCACAGCGGACTCACAAACTAAAAGGAAGGGTTAGGGGACATATATACAAGGCAAGAAACAATAGAAAGCAAAAATGGCATGCAATGACAATTTAGTCCATCCATCAGTTAATCATATTTAGTGAGTGCTTACTGTGTGCAGAGCACTGTACTAAGCTTTTGGGAGAGTACAACAATATAACAGGCTTATTCCCTGCCCACAACAAGCTTATGGTCTGTAGGGAAAGACAGATGTTAATATAAATAAATTACAGATATGTATATAAGTGCTGTGAGGCTGGCGGGGGGATGAATAAAGGGAGCAAGTCAGGGTGACAGAGAACAGAGTTGAGGAAAAGGAAAAGAGGGCTAAGTCAGGGAAGGCCTAGGAGATGTGTCTTCAGTAAGGTTTGAAGTCCAGGAAACTAAATGTCTGTCGAATATGAGGAGGAAGGTGTTCCAGCCCAGAGGCAGGATGTGGGAGAGAGGTCAGAGGTGAGATAGATGAGATCGAGGTACAGTGAAAAGGTTGGCATTAGAGGAGTGAAATGTGCATGCTGGACCATAATAAGAACCATGTTGCAGTACTATGGAGGAGGTTCTTTGGCTCCCCACCAGTCGGACTGGGTACCCCATGATCCAAGGGACCCAAGCTTCCATGCCCTCTAACGGTGGTTCTAGGTGGACTGCAGCTTCAGGGAGCCATGATTTCACCTGGTGGTAGCGGGTGGGCCACATCCCTCAGCCCTGGAGAGAAGTGAGGGGCGCTGCCTCCGGGATTGGGTGATCCAAATCCACCATCTGCCCATGGGCACTACTAGGAAGTAGAACCGCACCCTCCCAGAAGGAAGGTGAAAAGCAGTGTTGCTGAGCAAAAGAAAAGGGAGGGTGGTAGCCAGCCAAGGTGAACTGGAAGTGAAGGAAAATGCTAGGAGTCTGGATTTTCTCCCAGTGACTCAGAAGCAGCATGGCCTAGTGGATAAGGCACAGGCTTGGGAGCTAGAGGGCCTGGGTGCAAATCCTGGCTCCACCACTTGCCTGGGGTGTGACCTTAGGCAACCCACACAACTTCTCTGTGCCCCAGTTTCCTCAACTCCAAAATGGGGATTCAATATCAGTTCTCCCTCCTATATGACTGAGCAACCCATGTGGGACAGGGACTGTATCTGGCTTGATTATCTTGTATCTGCCCCAGAACCTAAAACATTGCTTGGCACATTGTAAGCACTGAACAAATATTAAAAAAAAAAAGCATGAGTCCAAGGAGCCGAGGAAGCCAACCAAGGGGATGATCCAGACTGGAGGCTAGCAGTGCCAGAGCAATGAGGATTAGGAAGACAAGGGAGTTGAGAGTGGTAGAGAGGCAGTGTTGATCTGTGCATCTAGGGAGGCAAGGGGACATAGATGTTAAATGTCCTACATTTTCCTCAAACACATTTTAAGTTTGCCAATGCATGGAGCTGTTAAGCATGTTGCAACTAAATCTGGTTTATGTTGAGTCAATTTCACAAGTGCACTGAGAAATTACATGTCCAAATCTGCAATGCACTGCATTCCTTATCCTCAATAAATGGTATTGAATAATAACAATAATAATTATGATATTTGTTAAGCACTTGCTACGTGCCAGCCACTGTACTATGCGCTGGGGTGGATACAAGCTAATCGGGTTGGATTTAGTCCCTATCCCATGAGGGGCTCACAGTCTCGATCCCCATTTCACAGATGAGGTAACTGAGGCACAGAGAAGTTAAGTGATTTGCCTAAGACCGTACAGCAGACAAGTGGTGGAGCCAGGATTAAAACCCATGACCTGCTGCCTACCAGGTCCATGCTCTATTAATAATGTTGATATTTGTTAAGCGCTTACTATGTGCAGAGCACTGTTCTAAGCGCTGGGGTAGACACAGGGGAATCAGGTTGTCCCACGTGGGGCTCACAGTATTAATCCCCATTTTACAGATGAGGTAACTGAGGCACAGAGAAGTGAAGTGACTTGCCCACAGTCACACAGCTGACAAGGGGCAGAGCGGGGCTTTGAACCCATGACCTCTGACTCTATTCACCATGCCCTACTGCTTTTGAGCACTTACTGAGTGCAAGAGCACTGTACTGAGTGTTGAGGAGAGACCAATACAAGAGTTGGTAAATGATAATAATAATGTTGGTATTTGTTAAGCGCTTACTATGTGCCGAGCACTGTTCTAAGCACTGGGGTAGACACAGGGGAATCAGGATGTCCCATGTGGGGCTCACAGTCTTAATCCCCATTTTACAGATGAGGTAACTGAGGCACAGAGAAGTTAAGTGACTTGCCCACAGTCACACAGCTGACAAGTGGCAGAGCTGGGATTCGAACTCATGACCTCTGACTCCAAAGCCCGTGCTCTTTCCACTGAGCAATAAGATCCCTGCCCACAAAGAACTGCAAAGGACTACTCCCAAAATAATACTGGAAACAGTGGGGGGACTCATTTTCTCAGAACAAACATTGTTTTGGATCCATCTGCTTTAAAAGAAAAACTTTCATTTACTCCTTTATTACACAGTTTAGAAAAATCGACCATGTATACAATGGAATTCACAACACTAATGAGAATTAACTTTTTGCCATCTTAATTTATTCCTAAATGTTTTGGCCTAAAACCTACATTAGTATGTATCCACAAAAGCACTGGTAATAAGGATTCAATTTAGATTACCTGAAGATACTAAGAGACTGATTTGTGTTATAAATAATGGTTCCACATCGTAAGTCACCGTAATTCACTAGTGCTTGGTATTACATTTACTCCCTAAGTCAGAAAACAACAGAATTAGTCAATGCATTAAATTTAGCTACCCAATTTTTTCAAGTTTAAATAGTTTCTTTTTTAGGTTGAAGAAATATTGCATAGAGAGAAGCAATTAGAAACTAACATTGAAAGCATACAAACAGTATTTTTTAGCCTCGCAACAAACAATTGTTTTCTTGTTACCAAAAAGCAAATCTGAAACTTGAGGGCAAAGGAATTTAGTATATAATTAGTCCGTTTAACTACATGTTTAACTTTGTGAATGCAGCTTCACAAAGCGTTTCAGAACAGACTCAATAGGATTTGACAAAATGGAAACAGATCAAAGCGCCACATAAAAGTACCATACCTTTCATGCCTGCTAAATGTTCAAAGAGTCTGAGCCAAAGGCTGAAACAAAGATGAACTAATTTGTGTCCCAATATTACAAGAGGAAGAAATGCAAATCCTTTGGTTAATAGCTTTCTTCTTGTTCCAAATATACCTCATCAAAATGTTTACATCACCAAATTTTAAGCAATCTCTTTCTGTGTGCCCTCATGTGCTAATGTGAGATCCCTCTCAGGCAGTGTTTATGACTATAGAGACTACTTTACAATCCAGGGATCCACAGATCTGTTTTTCCACCCTACTTGGTTCACCAAAGGTCCTCCATCTCCCTCTATAACATCGAGGTCCACCACCTGAAACCTCCCCATCTGCATAGGGGAGATACGCTGACTATTAAAGACTGTTCTCCCTTTGCACAGTCAAACTTACTTTCAAATACGAACTCTTAGGGTCTCCAGGGGAGCAGTGTGACCTAGTGGAAAGAGCATGGGCCTGGGAGTCAGAGGACCGGGGTTCTAATCCTGGGTCTGCCACATTTCTGTTGTGTGACTCTGGACAAATCACTTAACTTCTCTGGGGCTCAGTTACCCCATCTGTAAAATGGAGATTAAGGCTGTGAGCCCCAAGTGGAACAGGGACTGCATCCAACCTAATTAGCCTGCATCTAACCCAGCACTTAGAACACTGCTTGGCACATAGTAAGCATTTAACAAGTACCAATCATGATCATTAGCATTATTATGCAGTAGCACACTATATAGCACACTGTAGTGACATAGTGCATCACTATGCTAGATGTCAATCCTCCTAGAAGGAATAGCTCAAATCGAAATTATCAGCTGCATGATGGTACTAACAGGGTGGTGAGGGGAAGAAGGGGGAGATGGAATAGTTGGAATGGGGAGCTGCTCTCCTTCCCCTTCCTCCCTCCTCCTCCACCCAGGCCCTGCTTCTGGATCTCATTCCCTATCCCGCCCTTCCCCTAGTGGAGTGGGAAGTTGGGTGCAGAGCTTGGGAGAGAATGCTGGGAGTGAGTCCCCTAAATGGCATAGTCAGGGAACACCCAGCTGGCACAGGACAGGCTTTAGACCGTGCTGTGGGACCCTCACCTGCCTTCACTTCCAGAAAACATTAATAATAATTAATAAGAATAATTTTGGTGTTTTGTTAAGTGCTTACTATGTGCCAGGCACCGTACTAAGCACTGGTGGGGATACAAGCAAATCGGGTTGGACACAGTCCCTGTCCCACACGGGGCTCACAGTCTTAGGCCCCATTTTACAGATGAGGTAACTGAGCCCAAGGCCATACAACAGACAAGTGGTGGAGCTGGAATTAGAGCCCATGACCTTCTGACGCCCAGGCCCATGCTCTATCCACTCTGCCATGCAAGACAGGTTACCATGCAGCTGTTAAAATGGCCAAAAGCACGGTTCAAGACATCAGGTCCAGGCCAGAACAGTGGGCTAAGGTGCAATAAACCCAAAGACTAGAAGCCAACTCCCTCCTTCCATCTTGCTCCCTACAACCTTTATGGTGGTGCCAAGGTAAGTGGGAGGGTGGAACCTGCCTCCCTCCTCCCTCCTGGAGTCTGTGGGCAGGAGTGAGGGGAAGGAGAAAAATTGGCACCCTTACCTCAGGCCCCGACTGGGGCCCCCTAAGCCAACAGCAGCACCCTGCAATTATCATCAGGCCACTCAAGGCAAGGCAAGAGCTCCGGGATACAGAAACCACCCACTCATCTATGAGCTCCTGTCTTTGCACAGAAAGCTTTTACAATCTGAACTTTTCATAAATATTTGAAAGCTGGAACTCAATCTTCAATGAGTTCTTTTCACCATACCCCCAAAAAGGTATCTGTTTCAAAGTTTATCAAAGAACAGGCTACAGGTGCTTGCATAAGCTCACTCAGCAAAACTGTTAATCATTCATTAATTCCTTCAATTGTATTTATTGAGCGTTTACTGTGTACAGAGCACTGTACACAGTGCTTGAGAGAGTACAGTTCAATAGAGTTGGTAGACATATTCCCCGCCCCAAGGAGCTTACAGTCTAGAGAGGAAGACAGACATTAATCTAAATCAATAAATTACGGGTATGTACATAAGTGCTGCAGGACTGAGGATGGGGTGAATATCAAGGCTTAAAGCTTATATGTTGTATGATGATGATGGCATTTGTTAAGCACTTACTCTGTGCCAGGTACTGTACTATGCACTGGGGTGGATACAAGGAAATCAGGGTGGACACAGTCCCTGTTCCACATGGGGCTCATAGTCTCAATCCCCATTTTACAGATGAGGTAACTGAGGCACAGAGAAGTGAAGTGACTTGCCCAAGGTCACACAGCAGACAAGAGGCAGAGTCAGGATTAGAACTCATGTCCTTCTGACTCCCAAGCCCATGCTCTATCCACTACACCACGCCACATATGCTGAAACATGGGTAGAATATGCTTATTCACATTCAGTGAGAGCTAGACTCAAACCTAAATAAGATGTTCACTTCCAACATAACTACAGGGCAGGATAAAATTAATTTCCAGCTAGACTGGGGAAATATGCATTTGTGCAATCTCAACAATTTGCATACACCCCCTGCAACATCAGGTAAATGATTTGACAAGGTCGAGCTCATCTGAATAATCAATCCAAGGAGGTTGAAGTCAAAGCTGTCAAACCAGTTAAGACTCAGGCCTGAGGAAAAACAGTTGGAACAGGAAAGCTCTCTTCTTATAGCCACTTGGGGCTTTGAGGCAAAGGGCCCCTTCTGGATTTTAGTCTCTTTGGGTCAGATAACATAAACATAGGGCAAAGCAGAAAGAAAGATTTTTTTAAAGGGAAAGTCCTAGATAGACTTGAGAGAAAATGCATAGCAAAAAGGCAATCAAAGTGCATTTCTTCCATACTTTCAATTTCAGTAAAATTAATAAAAAATGTCAAATTCCCAAGAATAGGGCCTTCAGTTCCTTATATGATTAAAAAAACCACTTTTCATCATGAATTCTAACACTGTGATAAAATAATTTGTTTGATCATAGTGACACCTCCTCTGTTGCCTAAGATTACACACCTCGCTATACCCAGCAGGAATGAGGACTTCAAAAGCCGGGACCAGATCCCGCGGGAGGACTGGGTCCTGTGAGGAAGGGACCAGCCTGGCCTGAGAGTCTGATGCTGTGGAAATGCAGAAGCTGGGGACTGCCTGCTTTCAAGACAGTTGGAGCAATGGGAAGCCCCCGGCCCTCTGGGACCAAAGACTGCGGCCTGGGCCAGGGAAAGAACTACTCCCAACAAGTTCTGACCAGTTTCCTAGCTCTGCTCCCAATTTCTGATCTGTGCATTTCTTTAAGTACTACCAACTGTCCCCACCTTAGTGGGGTTAGTCCTTAGTGGGCTTGGGATCATGACTGATTTTGTTACCAAACTTAGTACGTAGTAAGTGCTTAATGCCATAACTAACTTTCAAAAATAAAGTGTTCTCCCATCAGCAACAATTCCTTATTGTAAAGACCCATGCCAGCTCTGAAAATTTGAAATAAGTCACAGCACTATATCCATAAATGGTACTATAACACCAATGAGTTTGGATTTCCAGCAAATATTGAAACAATCACAAAATATAATCAGTCAACATATTCTATTCTTTTTAAATCACTCTTATGACTCTTAAATCACTATCATGTCTTTATCAGCCTTAGTTAGGCATGATTCTTAAGCATAAAACAGTAGAAATTGTGTTTACTATGTTCAGAGCACTGTACTAAGAACATTTCCCAATTTAAGAATCCTGTACAGCTTTTAAAATGAGGTGCATCTAATTTCTGACAGTCCAGCATCCTCATTCCCTTACATCACTTTTTCCAAAATGTACTTTTACCACAGGCTGAGGGGTTAAGGTATCATCACCAATAAATATTGCTCTGTTGCTTCAAACACTCTTCCACATTTTAACCTTGACACAGTGATTGCACTCAGGTCTGCCATAATAAGATCTGTGATATTTATTCAGCGCTGACTATGTGCAATGCACAGTACTAAGCACTTGGGAGAGTACAATATACAAAATAATGTTGGTATTTGTTAAGCGCTTACTATGTGCAGAGCACTGTTCTAAGCGCTGGGGTAGACACAGGGGAATCAGGTTGTCCCACGTGGGGCTCACAGTCTTCATCCCCATTTTACAGATGAGGTAACTGAGGCACAGAGAAGTTAAGTGGCTTGCCCACAGTCACACAGCTGACAAGTGGCAGAGCTGGGATTCGAACTCATGACCTCTGACTCCAAAGCCCATGCTCTTTCCACTGAGCCACGCTGCTTCCCTTAGCAGAAATGACATTCCCAGCCCATAAGTTTACACTCTAGAGGAATCAACGTTTTCTTTACGTACCCTCGTTTCAACACCATTAGGGAATTGGGGAGCTTGCATCTGACTTCACTCACCCACTGGATACTGTACATGGTGAAGTCAGAAGAAATGTTTGTGTGCATGTACATGACATCCACCAAAAAAAATTTTTCTCTTTACCTGCACTTTTATAACAATGCAAATCTTGCATTATAGGGGAACTGCATGTACTACCCTTTAATAAATTGATAACTAAAATATATTCCTCTAACTACGTGAACAAATTTTCTAATTCCCGTGCTAGCATTTCTACGAATCTGTCTACTGTGGCAACAGAATCCCAACTTCAAAACTTTGCCACTAATATCTGTAAAACCGCTTACATGTATAGCAGGTAAAGGAAGGGCTATGTGTCACTCAAACACTGGTCCAAAAACTTCATTATATGCATACACTTTTATAGCCATTTTCCTGCAAGAGTACCTGCTTGGAACAAATGCAGATTAGGCAGCTGTAGTGTGGCAAGTGAACATGAGTTTGCTATTATACTGGACTGTCTTTCCCTTCCCTGGGAATTAAATACAATGTAATTAAATGAAGCAGATAAAATGACCCTTTTCTTTCCGCAGAGCCTCACTCAGTCTTCCTGGATGTTAACCCTTAGAATGTGGATTAGCTTAATGAAGTACTTATAGTCATCCTGGCCATCTTGGTCATCTCCTTCTCAGGTTGTCATTTTTTTCCAAATGAGAAGCAGTATGGTTTTTGGGAAGAGTACAGGCCTGGAATTTAGAGGACCTGGCTTCTAATCCTGGCTCCACCTCATGTCTGCTGTGTAACACTGGGCAAGTCACTTCACTTCTCTGTGTCTCAGTTACCTCATCTGTAAAATGGGGATTAAAACTGCGAGTCCCATGTGGGACATGGATTGTGTTCAACCAGATTAGCTTGTATCTACCCCAGCACTAAGTATAGTGCCTGGCACAAATAAGTGCTGAATATCATTAAAAAGAAAGAAATGCACAAAATATGGAATGTGGTCTTTACCTTTCTTGACAGTAAACACATATTAACTTCCCTACCCCAAAATTCATCTTGATTATCTGCAGCTGTTAACCCCCTACAGCTTTTCCCCTCAGCTTTAGAAGTTTCTTGGGGCATGCTCAACCTGGATGGGTTGAAATGATTTTAAGAGCCAGTGCTCTTACCCAAACTAGACCATTTTGGAAGTTTAACTCAGAAACCACAGCTGCTGACATAACCCAGGAAAAATTTGAGGGAATTTTCCTCCATTACTCTTCTGATATTTAGTATTCAAAAGTTGGTCTCAAGAATAAGAAGGGATAGGCCACTGTTGGTGAAATATACCATTAGTTGTGAAATACAGGTGTTCATTGAAAATTTCATTTCACACATTCTGAATTTCTATTTTCCTATGGTCCACCAAATTAAACTCATCAATCTTCATTAGCCTTATTTTTTTAAGAAATAGCCACAAAAATGTGACAGTGGCTGAAAACACACACACCCCCCACCCCCAAGGCTACAAAGCACACATATATGCAAACAAGTGTAAGGCCAATGTGTGACATTAACACTAACCCCTAGGCAAGCGTAGGTTGAGTGGACAGAAATAGCAGGGAGTGGTGGGAGCTCAGGGTTAAACAAAAGATATCAAGAGATGGATTTTAAATCAAATGAGAAACAGCATGGCCTTGTAGAAAGAGCATGATCTTGGAGTCAGAGGCTCCTAATTCCAGCTCTGCTTCTTCTCTGCTGTGTGCCCTTGGACAAGTCATTTGACATCCCTATGTCTCAGTTAGCCCCCAGTAAAATGGGGATTAAATCCTCCCTACTCCAATTTAGATTATGAGCTCCATGTGGGACATGGACTATGTCCAAACCAATTATCTTGTCTCTACCCCAGTCCTTAATACAGAGTTTAGCACATTGTAATTGATTAACAAGTACCATTCCAAAAAAAGGACGGGAACTGAAGGTTGGCAGATCGGTCAAGAGGATGAGGTTCCAAGCTTAGGGAACTGGTTGAATTAAGAAAAGCAAAGAAGATCATCCACAGTGTGTGTATATATAGAGAAAATAACGATTTGGTTATTCTAATCTCCCCCATTAGAAAGCAAGCTCCCTATGGGCAGGAAACATGTCCCATGTGTCTGCTCTACCTTCTCAAGCACACAATACAGTGCACTGCACTGAAAGCGTTCAAAAAATATCATTACAACCATTAGGAGACTTCTGAACAGGCAACACACAGACCAAGAATCACTTTATCTAAAATTTAATCATCATTGACAATAATCTGGGTGCAACACACTGTAGCAAGAGCTACAGGAGGAAGACACTTATCCCTAGTCCCCTAGTAATTGAGTCTAATGGGAACAAAAGTACAAATGGATAGACATAAGCGTGAACAAAAGCTTGAACGATAGAACAAGGAATTCATTGGTGTGGGCAAAACCATTCACATAATGGGCAAAATTGAAGAGCACTTAATACAGTACTCTAAACACAGTAAGCACTCAAATACTCAAAGGACTGATCAGGAGCAGATGGAATTCATCTAGCAATCAATCTTATTTACTAAGCATTTACTGTATGCAAAGAACTATACTAAGCGCTTGGGAGAGTACAGCATTACAGAGCTGGTAGACCCATTCCCTGCCCACAAAGAGCTTACAGTCTAGAGAACTGAAAGCTCTTGAGCAGTGGCGCCTCAAGGAAGATGGGAAGAATAGCAGGTAGGTGAACCAGTGACAGGAAAAAGACTGGGCTTGATTAAAGAAACTACTGAATCTACTGCCTGGAATATTTCTCAAATATCGATCATCCATAAATGGCAACCTTGTACAGCTAGGACAATAGTGGAATACAGCATCTCCCAATAAAGAACAAACTATCAACTCTGGTTTCTCTTAATGCTGAGGCTGAAAGACAAAATCCACAATATTCCAAAAATTGGTCCCTAATTGCAACAACATAATTTCTACCACAAATTTGCTAACAAATAGCAAAACTTTTTTATTTATCCCTTTCACTCCCTGGTGGAAGTGCTGCTGAACAAAAGCAGGTACAGATCAAGTAATCAGTTGCATTTGAGTGCAGAACACTGTACAAAGTACCTGGGAGAGTACAATTCAACAGAGTTGGTAGACATGTTCCTGGCCCACAAGGAACTAACAGTCTAGAGAGAGACATATTATATAAATTACGGATATATACATAAGTGCTGTGTGGCTGAAGGTGGTATGAACAGAGGATATATATCCATGTGCAAGTGTGAAGCAGAAGGGAGTGGGAGAAGAAGAAAAAAGGGCCTAGTTGGGGAAGGACCCGGAGGAGATGTGATCTTAATAAGGTTTTGAAGGGGTGGGAAAAGGAGAAGCAATGGTCCCACTTCAATTGGAACCTGGATAATCAGTCCTCAACTATTCTCGACCCCTCCCCGAAAGCCAGCCCCACCCCACCACCTCCACAAGGCCTTCCACGATTAAGCTTTCTTTCCCTGGCTCACTCTCCCTTCTGGATCTATGCACTTGGATCTATAACCTTTAGACATCTGATCTTCACCCAACCCTCAACCCCACAGCATTTGTGTACATACCTTTAAATTATGACAGGGGAATCCCATCACACTCTAGAATGAAAGCTCATTGGGGGCATGGAATGTGTCTTATGTTGTTGTGTTGTACTCGCCCAAACAGTTAGTACAGTGCATTTAGTACCGTGCAGAACACGGTAAGCACTCAATAAATACCACTGACTATTTGCCTAGAAAAGCAGAAATGGCATTTTGAGTTCAGGGCATTTTGAAAAGCTGGGTGACCTAAAAGAAGAAGCAAGGGCTTGGGAGTCAGAGGACCTGGTTCTAATGCCAGCTCTGCCAAATGCTTGCTGTGTGACCTTGGACAAGTCACTTAACTTCTCTGTCCCTCAGTTCTCCTGTTCTCTCTCTCATTTAGACTGTGAGCCCCATGCGGGACAGGAACTATGTCCAATCTAATTAACTTGTAATCTACCCAACGGTGTTTAGAATGGTGTTTGACACATTGCAAGCACTTAAATACCATAAAAAGAAAAAAGAAATAAAAGAGGTGAGTCTCAAGGTGCAAGTTAATTCCGATGGCCAAAACCGGTTTCCTTTCGGTAAAAAGCCCTCCTGTCAGTAAGGATGCATTCTGGCAATATATAAGCTACAGACTAGTGGATATGCCAGTGAATATTACGTGTCTATTTATACAGCAATTTTTAGCAATTCTTGTCACAGATTGCCTGTCTGCAGTAATTTTTTTCAAGGCATATAGAATCCAGAAGAAAAGTAACATTCAAGAATAAAAGGAACAGGATCTGACCTACTTATTTCTCCCTCTACATTTGCGAGGTCTACAAATCTCTCTAGAGCCTGGTGTTTGTTTCCCTCACCCAGAGCCTCCATTCTCCCCTGCTTCATTTCAGGACAATCATTGATTACACAGAAAGCTTAAATGCTATTGTACAATTACGGTCCTTAGCACCACTGGCCAAGGGGGATCAAGGGTTGCAGGTAACTGTAATTAAGGCTCAAAACACCCTTCTGAAAACAACTGCGGAAAGCATAGCACCAGAAAGATCAATCATTGGTATTTATTGAGCCCTTTCTCTGTGCAGAGCTCTGTTCTACAGCCCAGCCCGCACACTTTGTTACTCCAGTGCCAGCTTGCTCACTCTGGCCCAATCTTATTTATCTCGTCACTAACCCCTTTGCCCTGTCCTCCCTCTGTTCAGGAACTCCCTCTCCACCTTCAACGCCTTATAAAAGTCATGTCTACTCCAAGATACCGTCCCCAAATAAGGCCTCTTTTCCCTGGCTCCCTCTTCCTTCTGCATTGCCTATGCACTTGGATTTGTGTACTCTTTAGGGATTTGGTACTCACACAAGCCTTAGTCCCAAAGCACTTATGTAATGTGTGTGTATATGTATACATATACACACACACATATATTTACTTATATATGAATACTATCTCCCCCTCTAGACCGTAAATTCGTTGTGATCATGGAACCTATCTACCAACTCAATTGTATTGCACTCTCCCAAGCATTGTGGTGTAGTGGATAGAGCATGGGCCTGAGAAAAGGGCCTGGGGTCTAATCCTGGCTCTGCTACTTATCTGCTGTATGAGCTTGGGTAAGTCATTTAACTTTTCTGTGCTTTGGTTACCTCATCTGTAAAACGCAGATTAAGACTATGACCTCCATATTGGAGAACTCATTTGCTCCCATGTCTTCAACTACCATCTCTATGCAAATGATATCCAAATCTGCATCTTCTCCCCTGATCTCTCTCCCTCTCTCCAGGCTCGCATCTCCTCCTGCTTTCAAGACATCTCTACTTGGATGTCCTCTCGTCACTTCAAACTTAACATGTCCAAAACAGAGTTCCTTCTCTTCCCACCCAAAACCTGTCTTCTCCCTGACATTCCCATCACTGTAGACGGCATCACCATCCGTCTCATCTCACAAACCAGGAACCTTGGCTTTATCTCTCTCTTTCAACACACATATTCAATCTGTCACCAAATCTTGTTGGTCCCACCTTCACAACACCACTAAAATCCGCTCTATCCTCTCCATCCAAACTGCTATCGTATTAATAGAATAATAATAATGTTGGTATTTGTTAAGCGCTTACTATGTGCCGAGCACTGTTCTAAGCGCTGGGGTAGACACAGGGGAATCAGGATGTCCCACGTGGGGCTCACAGTCTTAATCCCCATTTTACAGATGAGGTAACTGAGGCGAAGAGAAGTTAAGTGACTTGCCCACAGTCACACAGCTGACAAGTGGCAGAGCTGGGATTCAAATTCATGACCTCAGACTCCAAAGCCAGAATCACTCATCCTATCCCGCTTAGGTGACTGCATCAGCCTCCTTGCTGACGTCCCAATCTCCTGCCTCTCCCCACTCCAGTCCATATTTCGCTCTGCTGCCTGGATCGTCTTTCTACAGAAATGTTCAGGACACGTCACCTGCTCCTCAAATTCTCCAGTGGTTGTCTATCCACCTCCGAATCAAACAAAAACTCCTCACCATTGGTTTTAAAGCACTCCATTACCTCATCCCCTCCTACCTCTCCTCGCTTCTTTCCTTCTACAACCCAGCCCACATACTTTGCTCCTCTAGTGCTAACCTTCTCACTGTACCTCAATCTCGCCTGTCTCTCTGCTAACCCCTGCCCCATGTCCTGCCTCTGGTCTGGAATTCTTTTCCCTCCTCAAATCCACCAATTACTCTCCCTCCGTTCAAAGCCTTTCTGAAGGCACATCTCCTCCAAGAGGCCTTCCCAGACTTAGCCCCACTTTTCCACCTCTCTCACTCCCTTCTGACTCCCTCCCTTAGCTCTTCCTCTCCCTCCCAGTCCCACAGCACTTATGTATAGATCTGTAATTTTATTTACTGTATTATTGTCTATCTGTATTGATGTTTGTGTCCTCCCCTCTAGACTATGAGCTCACTGTGGGCAAGGATTGTCACTGTTATTGTTGTATTGTACTTTCCCAAGCACTTAGTACAGTGGTCTGCACACAGTAAGCACTTAATAAATACGATTGAATGAATGAATGAATGTGGGATAGGGACTGAGACCAACCCAATTTGCTTGTATCCACACCAGGACTTAGTACAGTGCTTGGCACATAGTAAATGCTTAACAAATACCCCAGTTACAGTGGTCTGCACACAGTAAGAGCTTAATAAACACCACTGATCGATTGATTCTAAGCGCTTGGGAGAGTACAGTAAAATGGGGTTGAGAGACATGTTCCCTGCCAACAAGGAGTTTACAGTCTGGGTGGTGTAGGGGAGTGAATGATGGTGAAACTATGTCCAACATCATCCAGCAGTCAGGAATGAAGCCAAGCAAAGGACCTATGAGCCACACTAATAACTGTGGCAGTTTAAGTGCTTACTTAAGTTCCCAGGCACTGTATACTGGGGTAGATAGAATGTACGTCAACTGGACATAGTCTGTCTCCTATGAGGCTCACAACCTAGGGGGTAGAGAGAAAAAGGTATTTAATCTTCACTTCACAGATGATAAAACTGAGGCATGGAGAAGTCAGATGACTTGTCCAAGGCCACACAGCAGGCAAGAGCCAGAGCCTGGATTAGAACCCAAGCCTCCTGACTCCCAGTCCTGTACTCTTCATTCATTCATTCATCCAATAGTATTTATTGAGCGCTTACTATGTGCAGAGCACTGTACTAAGCACTTGGAATGTACAATTCGGCAACAGATAGAGACAATCCCTGCCCATTGACAGGCTTACAGTCTAGTCTACTCTTACAGTCTTACAGTCTACTCTTTCAACGGGACCATGCTGCTTCCACGACATATAGGGTGATCCCAAAGTAAAGTTTTCCTGAGACCCACCTTATTGAAACCCCACTTTCCCATTATAGCCCCCTGACCCTCTTTTCTGTTCTTCTCATCACCCAAGACTTCTCTACCTGTGAAGCAGTATGGCTCAGTAGAAAGAGCAAGGGCTTGGGAGTCAGAGGTCATGGGTTCAAATCCCAGCTCAGCCGCTTGTCAGCTGTGTGACTTTGGGCAAGTCACTTAACTTCTCTGTGCCTGAGTTACCTCATCTGTAAAATGGAGATGAAGACTGTGAGCCCCATGTGGGACAACCTGATCACCTTGTATCCTCTTCAGCGCTTAGAACAGTGCTTTGCACATAGTAAGTCCTTAACAAATGCCATTATTATTATTACCTGTTTTACTTCCATTTTTCCCTGCCAGATGTTTTTCTCCAGCTTCTACATACTTCTGTCCAACTTTGCCCTCCTGCCCTCCCTACTGCCCACGAGGCACCTCGCAGCTAGCTCCTCCTGGTGCCAAAGTAGTCTCTGGCTCGAGTTTTGGCAGTTTTGGGGGTTTTTTTTGGTATTTGTTAACACCTACTTATGTGACAGGCACTGTCCTAAGCTGAGGAAGATATAAGAGAATCAGGTTGGACGCCATCCATGTCCCACATAGGGCTCACAGTCTTAATCTCCACTTTTACAGGTGAGGAAACTGAGGCACAGAGAAGTTAGGTGGCTTGCCCAAGGCCACACAGCTGACACATGGCAGAGCCAGGAATAGAACCAGGTCCTCTGTCTCTGAAGCCCATGCTCTTTCCACTAGGCCATGTGGCTTTTCGTGGCCTAGTGATAGTTGGCATGTTTCGGGAGTCTGAAACAAATCACCGAAACCACATTTGAGAAGCGCAGATGAAAGGGCAACCTGAACTTCATTCTGAATTCCAGCTCTGACCATTTCTAAAATTCCTATGAATCCAACCTTTTGCGGGCCAATCAGCACAATTCGGGTGTCCATACAAACTAAACTATCGAGATCACGTTTTTGCACTCCACAAGCTCCCCTGGTCCCAGCCCCGTGTATTTGCATACTTTGAAGGACCAACATGTTTTCCTGGACAGAAGCGGTGCTGGGACCACAACATAGGCCCTGAGGTCCTTTGGTCAGCTCTAGGGCATCTCTGAGCCAGCACCATCAAAACCATTGCGAAGCGCTCAGCACGTCTAATTGGATTACGTTTTCAAGTCCATGGTAAACCACACACACCCTTACCCGAGGTAAATTTAGCAAACTATAATCAAAACGCTGGTTTTATGGTTCTCAGGGGTTGTGTACTCTTCCGCTTTCAGGAGGTGTTTTGATGTAAGGGCCATAAACATTTTGACTAGCATGATTAAAAGGAAAAAGCACACCCAGGAAGAGTTTCATTGGCACACCCAGAAGAGGAACACACCAATCCTCTGAGCAGAGATGACTGGAGCTTCAAAGCACGCCTTCTCTCACACGCACTCACATACATGCATATAGTCACAAACATCCAAAATAATTCCATGCAGGCAACTTTGACACGGCTTAGTAGAAAGAGCAAAACGCTGGAAATCAGGAAACTTGGAGTCCTTTTTGTTACGCTTTATTATGTGCCAGGCAATGTTCTAAGAGCTGGGGTAGACACAAGCTAATCAGGCTGGACATAATCCATATTCCACGTGGGGTTCGGTTTTAATCCCACTTTACAGACGAGGTAATTGAGGCACAGTGAAGTTAAGTGAATTGCCCGAGGTCACCCAGCAGACAAGTGACAGAGCCAGAATTAGAACCCAGATCTTCTGACTTCCAGCCCCATGCCCTTTCCACTATGCCACGCAGCATCCTACACTGCTTCACTTGTCTGCTGGGTGACCTTGGGCAAAGTCACAACTTCTCTGTGCCTTGGTCTTTTCATCTGTAAAATGGGGATCACAGAATTTCTCCCTTCCCATTAGACTGAGCCCCTGGTGGGACAGGTACTGTATCAGGAGAAGCAGCATGGCTTCATGGCAAGATCATGGGAGTCAGAGCCCCTGCGTTCTAATTCCAGCTCCACACTTGTCTGCTGTGTGACCTTGGGCAAATCACTTCACTTCTCTGTGCTTCACTTACCTCATCTGTAAAATGGGGATTAAGACCGTGAGCCCCACGTAAGAAAATCTGATTTCCTTGTCAGTGGCACATAGTGCTTAACAAATACCATAATTATCATTATTATTTGACTGGACTGTAGTGCTGTGCCTGCATTAGGGCTTAGCACAGAGTAAGCCATCATAAGTACCCCACCTGGAGATGTTCTTCCCCTTGACGCTGTTTAGTGCCATTGTTCTTGTCTGTCCGTCTCCCCCGATTAGACTGTAAGCCCTTCAAACGGCAGGGACTGTCTCTATCTGTTGCTGACTTGTTCATCCCAAGCGCTTAGTACAGTGCTCTGCACATAGTAAGCGCTCAATAAATACTATTGAATGAATTTTCCTCATGGGGGGCGGTGGGGTGGGTGAGGGGGGAAGAGGGAGGTATTTCAAAGGTCAGGCACCGGTGCAGCAACTGGGGTCAAGGCTTTTGGGAAGATTTCTGAGGCCAGTCACCAGGAGGGCCCGTAGGAAGGCATCAACCAGCTTCATCTCTGAGTCACAGTGGCTTCAGTTACCACCACCAAGTTGGTGGTCTGGGGTTTGGGGGCTGCTGTCACTCACCCTCATGGATGTGCTCTTCCCAAGCCACAAGAAATTGGTTGGAAGTCACCCGGGGTGTAATGCCTGGTGTAAAGGTCACTCTCCTTCTGCCCGTGGTCCCTCGCTCCTGCAGCACAGGGCGGAGGGAGCAGGCTGCAGCTTGGGGTGAAGAGGGCAGGCTAGTTGGTTGAGGAGGGGGTGCAGCCCAGAGTGGAGGGGGCAGACTGGAGAGTTGAAGAAGGGTGTCACTTGGGGTTGCAGGGGCAGGCTGGAAGGTTGAAGGCTGCAGGCCAGGGGGCAGAGGGACAGGCTGGAGGGTAGAGGAAGAAGTGCAGCCCAGGGAGGAGGGGACAGGCTAGAAGGTTGAGGACGGGACCAAGGGAGTACAGCCTGGGGGAGGAGGGAGCAGACTGGAAGGATGAAGAGCGGGCTGCAGCCTGGGACAGAGGGAGCAGGCTGGAGGGTTGAGGAGGGGGCTGCAGCTGGGGGGGCAGAGGGGGCAGGCTGGAGGGCTGAGGAAGGGCTGCAGCCCGGTGGGCAGAGGGGACAGGCTGGAGGGTTGAGGAAGGGGCTGCAGCCCAGGGAGCAGAGGGAGCAGGCTGGAGGTTGAGGAGGGGGCTACACCCCGGGATGGAGGGACAGGTTGGAGGGGTGAGAAGGGGGCTTCAGCACGGGGAGGCAGAGGGGGCAGGCTGGAGGTTTGGGAAGGGGGCTGCAGCCTGGAGGGCAGAGGGGCCAGACTGGAGGGTTGAGGAAGGGGCAGACTGGAGGGTTGAGGAGAGGGCTGCAGCCTGGGGGGGCAGAGGTGTCAGGACGGAGGGATGAGGAGGGGGCTGCAGCCCGGGAGGCAGAGGGGTCAAACTGGAGGGTTGAGAAGGGGGCTGCAGCCCGGGGAACAGAGGGGGCAGGCTGGGGGGGGGGGTGAGGAGGGGGCTACAGTCCGGGGAGCAGAGACAGCAGGCTGGAGGTTGAGGAGGGGGCTACAGCCCGGGATGGAGGGGGCAGTTTGGAGGGGTGAGAAGGGGGCTTCAGCCCGGGCAGGCAGAGGGGGCAGGCTGGAGGTTTGAGAAGGGGGCTGCAGTCCGGAGGGCAGAGGGGGCAGACCGGAGGGTTGAGGAGGGGGCAGACTGGAGGATTGAAGGGGCAGACCGGAGGGTTGAGGAGGGGGCTGCAGCCTGGGGGACAGAGGGGTCAGACTGGAGGAGTGAAGAAGGGGCTGCAGCCCGGGGGGCAGAGGGGGCAGACTGAAAGGGTGAAGAAGGGGCTGCAGCCCGGGGGGCAGAGGGGGCAGACTGAAAGGGTGAAGAAGGGGCTGCAGCCCGGGGGGCAGAGGGGGCAGACTGAAAGGGTGAAGAAGGGGCTGCAGCCCGGGGGGCAGAGGGGGCAGATTGGAGGGGGGGAAGAAGGGGCTGCAGTCCGGGGGTGAGACTGGAGTGGGAGTGGTCAGTGAGGAGGCGGTCTGGGGGTGCGGGGGACCCCGAGGGGGGACCTACCCGTCCGGCTGCGGCGGCCGCGGCGGCCGCGGCGCTCCTCTTCCTCCTGAGGGTCAGCCCGCTGCGCAGCAGGGCCGGCAGGTCCCGGAGCTTGTGTCGCAGCTGTGCGGGCTGCTCCCGCCGAGCCCCGCCCGCAGCCCCCAGCTCCGCCGGCTCGCACGGGGGCTGCCCCTTCACGGCGCCCACGGCCATCTTCATCACCCCCGGACCCCCAGACGCCCAGACCCCTGCTGCCCGCCCGTCCGCCGAGCCCCGAGCCGCCCAGTGCCCGCCCAGGGCTGGAGCCCCAGGTGCGCCCCGCCCCGCACACCTCGGGGGCGGGGCAGGGGGCGGAGGGACCGGCCGGGGAACGGGAGGGGGGTGCGGGACCTCACCCCCACCGGAGGGGAATCCCGCACCCCCTCCTCCCCCCAAGCCCCTGCGGCCCGACCATCACCATCATCATCACGTTGCTATTTGGGAGTGCCGTTCTAAGCGCTGGGGGAGATGCAAGGTCATCGGGTTGGCCCACGAGGGGCTCACGTTTCTAAATCCCCATTTTTACAGACGATCGGACCGTTCGTTTATTCGTTCGGTCGGATTTATTGAGCGTTTACTATGTGCAGAGCACTGGACTAAGCGCTGGGAATGGACAGTTCGGCTACAGATAGAGACCATCCCTGCCCAAGGACGGGCTCACGGTCTAATCGCAATAATGTTGGTATTTGTGAAGCACGTGGGGCTCACATTTTTTAATCCCCATTTTTACAGATGATCATAACAATCATGTTGGTTGGTATCTGTGAAGCGCTTACTATACACCAGGCATTCTTCTGAGCGCTGGGGAAGATAGAGGGTACTCACGTTGTCCCACGTGGGGCTCACTTTTTTTAATACCCATTTTTACAGATGATCATAATAATAATAATAATAATAATGTTGGTATTTGTTAAGCGCTTACTATGTGCCGAGCACTGTTCTAAGCGCTGGGGTAGACATAGGGGAATCAGGTTGTCCCACGTGGGGCTCACAGTCTTAATCCCCATTTTACAGATGAGGGAACTGAGGCACGGAGAAGTGAAGTGACTTGCCCACAGTCACACAGCCGACAAGTGGCAGAGCTGGGATTCGAACTCATGAGCCCTGACTCCAAAGCCCGTGCTCTTTCCACTGAGCCACGCTGCTAATAATGTTGGTATTTGTGAAGCAGGTAGGGCTCTCATTTTTTATCCCCATTTTTACAGATAATCATAACAATCATGTCGATATTTGTGAAGCGCTTACTATGTGCCGAGCACTCTTCTAAGCGCTGGGGGAGATAGAGGATACTCACATTGTCCCACGTGGGGTTTACATTTCTTAATCCCCATTTCAACAGGTAATCATAATAATAATGTTGGTATTTGTGAAGTGCTTACTATGTGCCGAGCACTCTTCTAAGCGCTGGGGGAGATACAAGGTCTTCAGGTTGTCCCACATCGTGGCCACATTTTTTAATCCCCAGTTTTACAGATAATCATAACAATAATGCCGGTATTTGTGAAGCGCTTACTATGTACCAAGCACTCTTCTAAGCGCTGGGGGAGATATAAGGTCATCAGGTTGTCACGTCATCAGGCCAGGACCTAATTCTTTGCCCAGGGGAAACCTTCATAACGCCCGGCTTCTCCAAGCTCCCCACCGACTTCAATCTTTGTCCCTGTCCCAGGCCTGAAATCACCTTGTCTCGGGGAGGTAGAGGACCCAAGAGGTAGGATGCCTGCTGCTTGCCTTTCACACTGAACACTGAATTCCTCCATGGGGGCAAGGAAAAGGGGGTTCGGTTGGCGGAAAGTTGCCATTTTAGCTTGAAAATTATATTCTGGGTGATGCGAGCAGGTAATAACCGTCATCAGATGTCCTGGTGCTGCCTCATTTGATAGAAATGGACCCTGGCAGGGAGGGGATGGACAGGCATGGGTCAGGGGCTTCACCTTGGAGGGGCAAAGGAGCCCTGCATCCTGGAAGCCATCCTCATTGTTAAGCGATTACTATGTGCCGAGCACTGTTCGAAGCACTGGGGTAGATGCAGGGTAATCAGATTGTCCCACGTGGGGCTCACATTTTTGAATCCCCATTTTTACAGATGAGGTAACTGAGGCACAGAGAAGTTAAGTGACTTGCCCAAGGTCACACAGCAGACAAGTGGTGGAGCCAGAATTGGAACCCACAACCTCTGACTCCCAAGCCCAGTCTCTTTCCACTAAGCCTTGCTGCTTCTTATTCAGGACTCAGCCTTCCCTGAGCCCCGCTACTGCTTCATCCCTAGTACTGCCGAGCTTAAAGATGCAGTGAAGCATTTTCTGATTTTAGTGAGCTCTTGCTGTATGCAGAGCACTGTACTAAGCTCTTGGGGGGAGTACACTATAAGAGTTGGTAAATTTCTTGCCCACAACGAACCTTCAGTCTAGTCGTGATAGTATTTGTTGTGTTTAGTGCACTGTACCAAGGCTGGGAGAGAAGACACAGGTGAGAATTAGACACAGTCCCTGGCCCCCAAGGGGCTCAAGATCTCCGATGAGGGAGAGGAGAAAGAGATGACTGGTTACAGATAGAGGAAGAGAGGGGAAACAGTAAATCGACCAAATAAACAGTGGTATTAATTGAGCATTTACTCTATGCAAAGCACTGTACTAAGCACTTGGGAAAGCAGCGTGGCTTAGTGGAAAGATCAGGGGGCGGAGAGTCAAAGGTCGTGGGTTCTAATCCCAGCTCCCCCACTTGTCTGCTGTGTGACCTCGGGCAAGTCACTTCTCTGGGCCTCAGTTACCTCATCTGTAAAATGGGGATTAAAACTGTGAGCCCCACGTGGGACAACCTGATT
The DNA here is from genome assembly GCF_004115215.2 of Ornithorhynchus anatinus. Lineage (NCBI taxonomy): Eukaryota > Metazoa > Chordata > Mammalia > Monotremata > Ornithorhynchidae > Ornithorhynchus > Ornithorhynchus anatinus. The sequence continues at coordinate 58,736,183 of NC_041735.1, read as the reverse complement.
ACCTTGTATCTATCCCAGTGCTTATAACAGTGGTTGGCTCATAGTAAGAGCTTACCAAATACCATCATTTTTTTTTATTTTATAGAGTTGATAGATGTGCCCCCTGCCAACAAGCTTACAGTCAACACAAAACCACGTAAAAGAAGAACAGGTTCATAGAATAGAAACAAAAAGTAAGTTGGTACTGTGGCTAGAGGAGCAGAATTCCAGGCTCATCGTGGCTCAGAGTCCAACCATGACCACTACAGCCAAAGTGATCCCTGCAGCAGCTGCTAAGGCAGTTCAAACCCAACAATCTCTCTCCTGAACCCTTTGAAGTCGATTCCTAAATGTAAGACTTTTATCAAGAGGGCCTTTAGAAGGATGCTTCTGAGCAGTCCATCAGTAGTATTTATCAAACACCTAGGGTGTGCAGAAACTCAGTGTTTGGAAGAGTACAATAGAATTAATAGACAAATCACTGCCTTCAGAGGGCTGATAATCAAATCTCTTATTTTGAGCCCCATATGTGGGTTTCCATAGGTCTGTTCTGGGTTACATTTTGAACGTTCCAAATAAAAGGTGACTGATGACTTTATGACGGTGAGTCAGAGACTTGCAACATATTCTTTTATCCTAATAATAACACTAGGAGCAATTCATCATGGAACTCAGAATGTTTTACAAAGGTTATGTCATTAATCCTAACAATTTCCCTGTGGGTTAGATTGCAGCTAATATATGCCCATTTTACAGAAGGAGACAACAACACTCAGAGCTGTTAAATGGCTTGCCCAAGGTCATGATGAGTCAGTCTGGAAGCCAGAAAAGAAGCCAGGGTTTATGACTCCTGGTCCACTGATCTCTTAATGATCCACTCAATCTTTTGGTATTTTCTTTCATTTTAAAAGAATGGTACTGGTTGAGCACTTAATATGTGCCGAGCACTGTCCTGCACACTGGCATAGATACAAGCTAAACCAGGTCAGACACGATCCGTGTCCCTCATGGGGCTCACAGTCTAAGAAGGAGGCAGGGCAGGTATTCAATCCCCATTACGCAGGTGAGGAAACTGAGGCACCAAGAAATTAAATAACTTGCCTAAGGTCACACAGCAGATAAATGGCAGAGCCAGAATCAGAACCAGGTCCTCTGACTCCCAGGTCCGTGCTGTTTCCATTAGGCCACGGTGCTTCTCGTTCTTATAATGCCAAAAGGCAGCACTTTCTGGATGAGATGAAGAGTCCTTCTAAATATGTGTTCGTGCTGATCGGAGACAGGCTAAAACAACAGCAACACAACTACTAAATGTCCCATTAAAGTTAGTCCATCAGTGCTTTTACTGAAGTTTATTCTGTTCAGAGCTCTGTACTAAGCTCTAGGGAGAGGTTAAAGGAGTGTTGCTTATGAAGCTCATCGGCAGTTTAAATGAAACTCTTTAAATAGGGTTCATTCCCTAGCAGATTCATGCAGCTTGTTGGGAAATTCCAGCCATTTTAAGGGGATAAGGTGGAACTTAAAAAAAAGAAGGAACACAAGTGACAGGGTAAAAACAACCTCCATCTATCTCTCCACTCCTTAGAAATCTCCAGTGCTTGCCCAATCATCCCCACATCAAACAGGAACTCCTTACCATCAATGTTAAGGCACTTAACTCTTCCTTCCTTACCTCAGTGATCCCCAACTACAACTGAAACCACAGATTTCACTCCTGTACACCAAACTACTTACTGTACCTCAGTCACATCTTTCTCGCCGCTGACCCCTTGCTCATGTCCTCCATCTGTCCTGGGACTCTGCCCTTCATATCTGACAGACCACCATTCTCCCCATTTTCATAGCCCTACTACAATCGTATCTTCTTTCAAGAGGCTTTCCTTTACTCACCCCTCACCTCCCCACCTATCTGCCCTCCCTTCTGCACTGTCTATACATTTGAATGTGTACTCCTTATGTACTTTCCCCACCTCCACTTAACTCTGTTTACATATTCTGGGAGACAGAGGACCTGGGTTCTAATGCCAGATTTGCCACTTCTCTGCTGTGTGACCTTGGGCCAGTCATTTAACTTCTCCGTGCCTCAGTTTCCTGATCTGTAAACTGGGGATTCAATCCCATTTCCTTCTACCTAGACTATGAGCACTATATGAGACAGGGACTCTCTGACCTGATTATCTTGCATCTCCCCTAGTGCATAGTACATGGTTTGGCACATAGTAAGTGCTTAACAAATTCCATAATAATAATTATTATTATCATAACCTGACACTCTGTCTCTTCCCCTAGCTGTAATTTATTTTAATGTGTGTCTCTTCCAGAGAAGCAGTGTGGCTTAGTGGATAGAGCATGGTTTTGGGAGTCAGAAGGACCTGTATGACCTTGGGCAAGTCACTTAACTTCTCTGGGCCTCAGTTAACACTTCTATAAAATGGGGAGTAAGCCTGTGATCCCCATGTAGAACAGGGACTGTGTCCAACCTGATTGACTTGTATTTACCCCAGTGTTTAGAACTGTGCTTGACACAGAGTAAGTGCTTAATAAGTATCATCATTATTACTGTTGGACAGTAAATTCCTCACAGGCAAGGATCCACTGTGTTGTATCAATCAATCAATAGTATTTATTGAGCATTTACTATGTGCAGAGCACTGTACTAAGCCCTTGGAAGGGTACAACAGAATTAGCGGACACGTTCCCTACCCGTAACAAGTTTACAGTCCAGAGTGGGAGACAGACATTAATATGAATAAATAATTTATAATATATATTTTAAGTCTATGTATGTAAGTTTTGTGGGGCTGGGGGTAGGATGAAAATCAAACATACTCCCTCAGTTGCTTAGTACAGTGCTCTGCACCAAATAAATGCTCAATACATATAATTAATTTATGGATTGATACTGTCTGGTTCCTCTTCCCATGTGGAAAGCTGTGTGGAAAGCGTAGAGAGGGGAAGGAGAAGGGGAATGAAGTAAGAGGAGAAACAAAGTGCAAAGAGGAGGCTGAAGAAACTAGGGCAAGAGAGAAAGAAAGGAGGGAGGAAGGGGAAGAGGGAGACAATGAGAGAGGAAGAGGGGTGAGAGAGGATGGGAGAGGGATAGAAGGACTGAAAGGTTGGAGAGATGGAAGGAAAGACAGATGAGCAGAAAAAGAGAAATAATAAGGCAAAATGGGAGAAGGATGAAAGGAATAAGAGAAAGGGAAATGGAGGGGAAAGGAGGAGGATGAATAGAGGGGCAGAGGGAGAGAAGTGGGAGACTGAAAACAAAGGGTTCTTCATTTATCCTAATTCAGGCCCCAGACTGGGCATGGAAAGGAGATGAAAGAAAATAAAAAACCCTAAAAAGTAGAAAAAAAACCAAGCAATTTTGTGGATAACATTTTCTGTTTCAACTATTTGATTTGATTGCATTCCTCAGGAAGAATCCACATCATCTCTATTTACAGGAGAAGCAGATGGGCTTGTATAAAGTTGTAGCCATGAGGATTTGCAAGAGGATTTATTAGAGAACTTACTGCTTCATATACTTACTGTTGGGGATGTACTTGGGAAAATTATTTGCCATAACAACAGGCAATTTTGATGAAATTTCAATCCTCGATGAGCGCAAAGAGATACCGCTTGACAGACTTCTGTGTCTTTTTGATTGCATATTCATATCTCTGGATAGCTACTCTGGGCTCTGAGTGTAGCAATTAGAGCTACCTTGCTTGTAACATTCTTTGTTACAGTTGGTCGTTCTTTGTTAATCCTTGCCTCTCCCTATCCAATTCTGATTAGGTCTGGATCTAGGAAAGGATCTGATTCAAGTTGGGCTCCAGTGACCTTTCCCTTCACGCCCAACCAGGCTGGAAGGGTCAGTGTAACAAGCCATTTGCAAGTCTCTTTTGCCAAGGGATCCTAAAACCATCATTCCAGAGTTTAATCATGGACTCAGACAGTCACCCAGTTCTTAACTGTCTGCCAAAGTACGTTTTCAGTTCCGTTTTCAGTTCCCCAGACCTGTGTCTGAAACCCTCAGGCAAATTCTAGCCTTCAGTCTTAGAAAATTGTTTTTCATTATTCAGAGACACTGGACGTAATTATATTAGATTTTGAGAAACCAAATTGAGGGGAATCAAGCTAGGGATTTCATCAGTGCATGTTGTAGGTGCTCAATAAATATTAATTCATGTTAATAACTCCCTCTGCGTCATGATTGAACTGATACCCCAGCAGGTTGCTAGGAAGAATTATCGTACGAGATATGCTTTGGTTAGATACAAAACGGAGGCCCTCATCATTATGCAACAGATCCCTTTTAATGCAACATGGATATACACGGAACCTATTTGACCTAATTCACTGTGCGTAATCCTCTGTGCTTATTCCTGAGTTTATATGGCTGCCTTTTGGTTCAAAACTTATGAGGGTGAGCATTGAACCAGGGCAGCAAGGTACCATTCCCCTGGCCATCACAAGTCTTTTCCAAATATTCAGTCGCAACACTCCACAACATCCCAGGAGTATAAGAAAAAAACTCATCTTAATCCTGAAGACAGGATGGCAAGATCTCAGTTGTCAGGTAGTAAATATACTAAAACTTAGTGTGCTTGAGGAGGAGGTGACTGTACAAGGCAAACCACATAACAGCTAGTAAAATAAACAGGATAAACATTTCTTACCTGCTCTAACGACATTTCATTTTAGCTTCTCTCATGGTGTGATGCTACTATTTTGTTGGTACTCATCACAACAAGACCTGTAAATTTAATAGGTTGCAGGCAAGACGTTTTCCAATAGATTTGCATAGTTGTCCACTTGATTGCAGCTGTAGAGATGAAATCTTAGCTTGTACATTTTCCCCTCAATCCATTTCCCCCACAGTCACCCTGGTTATACACATATTCCAGAATTATGGGTAGGAAGTGAATGGTTTCACTGCAGATGGTAAAACAGACTGCTGAAAAGAAATGATGGCAAGTCTACAATTTGGATTTTGTGGCACGTTCCTGGGAAGCAACTGAGAAGTTTACAAAATTTGGGGCATCAATTTGTTCAGCTTAATTACGGACAACAAGCAACTGGAGCGACCTTTGCTAATATTACCTAACGAACAACAGCTTAATACTATTAAACAGAAAAGGCACCTTCCTTGATTAACTTCCACCTTTCATTGCACACTACTATCTCCTCCAGGAAGCCTCCTCTGAGGAACCTCTCATCTCCCCACCCTCTTCTTTCTCACTTCTTTGATGTCTATGCACTTGGGTCTGTACCCACTAAACACTTTGCTACACACCCTATCTCTACAACACTTATGTACATGTCCTTATTTTCTGTTGTTTCCTCTATCTGTGATGCATTTTAATATCTATCTCCTCCATTAGACTGTAAGCAACTTGAGAACAGGGATAGCCTCTATCAACTTGCTTTTAATGGTATTCGTTAAGCGCATACTATGTGCATTGAGGTAAATACAAACTAATCAGCTTGGACACAGCCCATGTCCCACATGGGGCTCACAGCATTAATCCCCCTTTTACAGACGAGGTAACTGAGGCACAGAGAAGTGTGATGACTGGCCCAAGGTCAAACAGCAGGCAAGTGAAGGAGGCAGGATTAGAATCCAGGTCCCCTGGCTCCCAGGACAAGGCTCTTTCCAACAGATCACTCTGCTTCTCAACTCTATTGTACTCTCCCCCAAGCATTTAGTACAGTGCTCTATACCAGTAAGCCTTTAAAACTATTGATTGATTGAGTACTGTGGAATTAGACATACTATTACCATCAATTGATTGACTGCTGTGTAATTAGATGTACTAATACCATTGATTGATTGACTACTGGGCAATTAAACATGCATTAATAACGAAAATCTGGGTTAAGTATGCTCAGATTATATCCTTCTGCTCTCATGTAGACCTTAACCTTTCCACCCAACCTGCTCCGAGACTTAATACCACCAGCACCCCATATCGCTACAGTTCGCTCCCCTGCTCCTCCACCCACACAACTCCCTTAGCATATGGCCATGGATAGAGGTCCTAGAATGATCTTCTGAAAAGATGATTGCAACATTTAATTGCTCACTATATACCAAACACTGTATTAAGCAGTGGGTTAAACACAAGATAATCGAATGTGCTCACAACCTAAGAGGAAAAAAAAGCATCTATCTTTTCCTTGAAGAATTTTACAGTTGGGGAAACTGGCCCACAGAGGTCAAGTGGCTTGTCCAAGGTTGCACACCAGGCTAATGGAGGAGCTGGGACTAAATCCACACACTTTTTCCACTATGCCATAATGGAGGTCTGGGCATTGTGCTCTTGGTGCTCAGACTCCTTCTGTATTAATGAAACTCTGCATCAACATTAAATAGTCATTGGTAAATGGCACAGTGTTGGACACTATAAAAAGCATGTTATATGGACACCAAGACAGATGACACTACCAAAACTGTGCCTGAACTCACACAACATACAGAGAAGGGATGTTAGAGCAAGAATATAAGCTAATAAAAAGTGCGTATTTTCATTATGGACACTTTGTGTGGTGCTGTGAAAGAGTCTGCGAGTACCTCATTTTAAGCAAAGGGATTGGACTGGCCATAAGATAAAGAAGCAACGGGATCCACAAACAGGGGCTACTATCACTAACCAGAGGTCAGAGTACATGCAGAGTACATGCACCCTTGGTGAGAAAGGGATGTTAAGTTAGCTTTGCTATCAGCAGCATCTCTAACTGTGAAGATGAAATTCTATACCATTAACTACCCTAAGTTAACTCCAAAGTGCAAGTAGGAAATCAACATGGGAAACAAACTCTTAATTTTAACTCCTTCTAGGGCAATTTAATGGACTCCATGGGGATCTCTGAAATTATCTGAAAGAGGGAAGGGAAGAAGTGTGGTGGACTTGGAGAAAGGTGTTTCAAGATGTGAGAGAATAATAATAATAATAGCATTTGTTAAGGGCTTACTATGTACCAGGCTCTGTACTAACCACTGAGGTAGACACAAGATAATCAGGTGCGACCATAATGCCTGACCCACATGGAAAGATGGAAGTGAAGAAATCAGAGGACAGGGCCAGTTTCCTTGGACAGAGCAGAGAAACCAAAATGAAGAATTCACACCCAGGAAAATATTGAGACTGGTATAATCTAGTTTCTGGGCATAATAGACATAGAACAGCAGAAATAGAAGCATGGACACTTTCTGGGTAGGTTGGAGGAAGCCCAATTTTTTTTTAAATGGTATTTGTTAAGAGCTTACTATGTATCAGGCACCGTACTAAGTGCTGGGGTAGATACAAGTCAGTCAGATTGAACACACTCTCTGTCCCATATGGGGCTCACAGTCTTAATCCCCATTTTACAGATGAAATAACTGAAGCGCAGAGAAGTGAAGTAACTTGTCCAAGGTGACACAGCAGAGCCGGGATTAGAACCCAGGTTCTTCTTACTCCCGGGACCCAAGCTCTATCCACTAGTCCTTGCTGCTGCAATTGAAAATGAAGCTCTAATTGCTTGAAACCCTGGAAGCAGCCAACAAAGCAGTGACCATGAACTCTATCTGCTGTTCCTCAATCTCTGCTCTGGGGCTTTCTGCTTTAGGCCCATTGGCAGAGATGGTACATGAACAAGTGCCTAGTGATGGAGCTTTGTACCCTGTGGATGGATCCTAAATAGCCAAGTCTGCTTGGGGAAAGTGGCTTCATTTTATTTTACTTTTTATGGCATGTTTCAAGGTCTTACTATGTGCCAGGCACTGTACTAAGCCCTGAAGTATATGCAAGTTAATCAAGTTAGATACAGTCCATGTCACACATGGGGCTCACTATCTTAATCCCCATTTTGCAGGTGAAGTAACTGAGGCACAGAGAAGTGAAATGACTTGCTCAAGGTCATGCAGCTGACAAGTAAGAACCAAGTATTTTTTTCTCACCTTCATTTATCTTGTTGAGAAGCTCCATTTTTGCCCCACATCTATTTGAAGCCAAATCAATCAATCAATCAATGGTATTTACTGAGCATTTACTTTGTGCAGATCATTGTACAAAGCGGTTGGGAGAGTACAATATAACTGAGTTGATTAGATATATTCCCTACCCAAAAGGACAGTCTAGATGGGGAGACAGACAATAAGTATTGTGGGACTGAGAGTGGGGTGAATATCAAATGCAAGGGAAATGCAGAAGAGAGAGGGAGATGGGAAAATGAGGGCTTAGTCAAGGAAGGCCTCTTGGAGGAGATATGATTTTAATAAGGCTTTGAAGAAGGGGGAATTGTTGTCTTTTGTATATGAAGTGGGAGGGAATTCCAGGCCACAGAGAGGACAGGTACAAGGGGTTGGTGGCAAAATAGGTGAGATAGAGGTACAGTGAATAGATTGCTTTTAGCGGAGTGAAGTGAGCAGGTTGGGTTGTAGTAGAAAATCAGTGAGGTTAGATTGAAGAGATCAGGTTGATTGAGTGCTTTAAAGCCAGGGGTAAGGAGTTTCTGCTTGATGCAGAGGTGGATGGGCAACCACTGGAAATCTTGGAAACATGGACTGAATGGATATTGAGAAAAATGAAGTAAGAACTGGAATAGGCAAAGACAGGAAGGAAATAGGGAGGTCAATAAGAAGGCTGATGCAGTAGTCAAAGCTGTATATGTTAAGTGCTTGGATCAGTGAAGTAGCAGTTTGGATGGAGAGGAAAGGATGATTTTAGCAGTGCTGTGAAGGTTAAACTGACAGGATTTGGTGACAGATTGAACATGTGGGTTGAATGAGAGAGATGAGTTGAAGATAATGCCCTGGTTATGGGCTTATGAACCAGGAAGGATGGTGGTGCAGTTTTCCATAATGAGAAAGTCAGGGGGAGGACAGAGTTTGGATGGGAAGATGAGGAGTTCTGTTTTGGACATGTTAAATTTGAGTGTCAGTGGGACGTTCAAGTTGAGATGTCCTGAAAGGGAGAGGAAACGCGAGACTGCAGAGAAGGAGAAAGATCCGGGTTGGTGATGTAGATTTAGGAATCATCTGCATAGAGGCAGTAGTTGAAGCTATGGGAGTGAAAGAGTTCTCCAAGGGAGTGGGTAAAACTGAGCCTTGAGGGACTCCCACAGGTAGAGTGTGGGTGGCAGGAGGAGGACTTCATAAAAGAGACTGAGAAGGAGCAGCCAAAGAGGAAGAGAACCCGCAGAAGACAGTGTTAGATAATGAAGCCATGGTTAGATAATGATTCCAAGAGAAGGGAGGTGGTCCACAGTGTCAAAGGCATCAGAGTTGCTAAGGAGGATTAGGCTGGACTAGAGGCCATTGGATTTGGCAAGAAGGAGATCATTGGACCTTTGAGAGGGCAGTTTCTGTGGAGTGAAGGGGGTCAAGGAGAGAACTGGAGGAGAGGAAGTGGAGGCAGCCCATGTAGACAACTCGCTCAAGGGTTTTGGAGAGTACAAGTATACCTACTTGCCTGGAATGACAAGTAGGAATTTTGTTAAGTCTGACAGTACCCAGTTTTGGGGAGAAAGCCAGAATATTTGAAAGAGCAAATTGGGGGCGGAATTCCTGAGAGACAGCTGAGGTTAAAGACACTCTGGAAATTTAAGATTTTATGGTTTGAGACTGTTGCAAGGGACACACATCATGATCCAATGAGCTTTTCCCCAAGACATACTGGCAAATGGAGAAGAATCTGCACTCCAAACTTCAGTGAGAGAAAGAGTTCTAGAAGTCTTGAGAGACAAGGACAAAATATGAAAAAGACTAAAACACTAAATAAAACAAAACCACATGCTTTTTTATTCTGTGCCCCAAATTATCCTTTCATATTTTAATTTTTTATACTTAATAACCCAGTAGTCCATCCAGCCCAAAATTTGGTCTCCAACAGAGACAAACTGATACCTGAAGTTTCCCTACCTTGACACTTATCATGGTTAGGGAAATAATGTCTAACGTCCCTAATTTTTCCCCTCTCCATCCTTAATTTTGCCTTTATGGCCTGCTCATCCATAAATTTATCCAAAGCCCTCTTGGATCTACTGATCTCTGCCACTTGCACTACTATCTGTGGTAATAAGAGACTGCTTCAAGATCAACCTCATTAAATACAATTCTGGGAGAGCATGCCTTAACTCATGTGATAAAATACACATTTCTGACCCAATATTTGCTGTCATCATCATCTCTTATGCTGCAGTTTTGTTACTAATAAGTCAGTCTTGGTTCTCCTCCCTAATTTAACTCCCCCTGGGGTTTGTCCCACAGTTTAACTCTGCAGCAGTGCTTCTGACGTTTGTTCAACCATTTATTATCATTCCCACTCACATTCATAAAAGCCCTATAATGTCAAAAGTCATAGTTCTTTTTAAGAAAAACATGAAATTCATGAATTCCCACGGTAGCTATGACTAAAGGCCAGCTGTACCACAATTTATTTTAGTTCTTTGATGACAGTCCCGAGAGAAATGCAAAATAGCATAATCAGATAAAAAAACAACTCCCCTCAGAGTTTATCTGAAACATTTAAAACAATTAAAGAATACAGATCCTTTGTAAAGATGAATCAAACCTTTCATGGAATTAAAACCCTAAACACATTAGCTAGCTCAGCACTCTTAATTGCATTTTAAAATATACCCATCAAATTTATATCAATTTTAACATCTTTTGGATGGGTAATAATCCATACAACTTCTTTTTCTCCCTGAATTTTCAGAACCTATATTTCCTTGAGAGTGAAATTTATCTACTGAATGTTTTGAGGTTAAATTACATTTCTGAGGATATCGTCCTTTCAAAGAAAGAAACCTCAAATGCAAGAGAAAGATAATATTCTCCATTCGTCCATCTTTTCTCTTTTGGAGTGTAAACTTCTCCCGTTTCCTCAGTCCTCTAACCTCTCACCTCCCCTCCTTTTTTCCCTCCCTATATATTACCTAGGCACTTGAGTCTGTATCTCCTGAGGACATAGCTACTCACCCCACCCCCACCCCCAGCTCTTACAAACATATCCTTATACCTCAGTTGCTTCCCCAACCTGTAAATTCATTGTAGTGCCTGTCTCCCCTACTAGATTGTAAGCTCCTTGAGAAGCAGCATGGCCTAATGGATAGAGCACAGGCCTGGGAGTCAGAAGGATCTGGATTCTAAACCTCGGCTTTGTCACATGTCTGCTGTGTGATGTTGGACAAGTCACTTCACTTCTCTGTGCCTCAGTTACCTCATCTGTGAAATGGGGATGAAAACTGTGAGCCCCATGTGGGATACTGACTGTGTCCAACCTATCTTGTATCTACCCCAGCACTTAGTACAGTGTGTGGTATTTAGTAACCACTTAACAAATACCATTAAAAAAAGGACAGGGGTCATGTCTCCTTATTCAATTGTACCCTCCGTAGTCTTATTACAGTGCCCTGCACAAAGCAATCAATCAGTGGTGTTTATTGAACACTTACTATAAGAAGAGCACTGTACTAAGTGCTTAGGAAAGTACAATAGAGTTGGTAGAAATGACCCCTGCCCACAAGGAGCTTACAGTCCAGAGGAGGAAACAGACATTAAAATGAAATACAGATAGTGGAAATGACAGAGTCTAAGGTTACGTGCAAACATGCTCTCAGTCTTAGGGTGGGGTGAATATCAAGTGCTGAAGGGGTACAGATCCCTGTGCAAGTTCATAGGTGACAGAGGAAGGAGAGCAAGTAGGGAAGATGAGAGAATAGCTGGGGAAGGCCTCTTGGAGGAGACTGGTTTTAGGAGGGCTCTGAAGGTAGGTCGAGTGGTGATCTGTTGCATATATGGGGGGATGGAGTTCCAGATCAGAGGGAAGACATGTCTAGGAGTCCACTGACAGCTCAATAAATGATAATAACAATAATAACAATAATAATAATAATGTTGGTATTTGTTAAGCACTTACTATGTGCAGGGTACTGTTCTAAGCGCTGGGGTAGATACAGGGTAATCAGGTTGTCCCACGTGAGGCTCACAGTTAATCCCCATTTTACAGATGAGATAACTGAGGCACAGAGAAGTTAAGTGACTTGCCCACAGTCACACAGCTGACAAGTGGCAGAGCCAGGATTCAAACTCATGACCTCTGACTCCCAAGCCCAGGCTGTTTTCACTGAGCCACACTGCTTCTCTATATATCACTGATCAAGTAATCCCTACCTCCTTGTTCTCATGACTCTGCGTGTACCCCATACATTAATTCCTAGTCTGTGGCACTCTCCCACAGCTCTTCAGCCTCATTTAGCTCCAAGTTGGACTAAGTGTGTCAGTACTGAGTACAGCCTACAAAGATGCTAAATTGAATTGCAGAAGAGAAGGAACAGTGAAAATGGTTATATGTACGAGTTAGTACTTATGTAATAGGGTATGTAAGATGTGTGTGCTACAAGAGGTTAAGCCTACTTAAATGCTTAGATGGTGTGGAATGTTGAAATAGCAACTGGGGGGAATATAAAATGGGAGATTAGAAATTAATCCAAGAAGGCATCCTGGTAGGCAGAGGGGAATAGGTCTGTTTGATAGGAGGAGGAGGAGTTCAGAGCAAGGAGGAGGGTGGAGTGAGAAGCTGGTGGTGGGAGAGATGAGAAGTAGACACAGTAAGTAGGAAACTAAGGCCCACAGAGGTTGGGTGATTTGTCCAAGTTCATCCGACAAGCCAGGAGCAGAGCCAGGAATTAAATCCAGGTCAATCAATCAATAGTATTTGTTTACCCCAGCGCTTAGAACAGTGCTCTGCACATAGTAAGCGCTTAACAAATACCAACATTTATTTTTTATTTATTTATTTTGTTTACTGTGTGCAGAGAGAGCACTGTGCTAAGCACAGTGAAGCAGCGTGGCTCAGTGGAAAGAGCCTGGGCTTCAGAGTCAGAGGTCATGAGTTCGACTCCCAGCTCTGCCACTTGTCAGCTGTGTGACTGTGGGCAAGTCACTTAACTTCTCTGTGCCTCAATTCCCTCATCTGTAAAATGGGGATTAAAAGTGTGTGAGCCCCACGTGGGACAATCTGATTACCCTGTATCTCCCCCAGCGCTTAGAACAGTGCTCGGCACCTAGTAAGCGCTTAACAAATACCAACATTAAGCACTCAAGAGAGAGTACAGTACAATAGAGCTGATAGCAACAATCCTTGCCCACAAGGATTTTATAGTCTAGTAGGGGAGATTAAAAGACAACAGATAGGGAAGGCGGCAGAGAATGAAGGATACATTCGTAAATGCTGTGGGTCTGAGAGTGGAGTGAGTTATCAAAGTGTTTAAGGGGTACTGATTCAAGTTCATAGGCAACACAGAAGGGAGGAACAAATAGGGTGGGGAAATGAGAGGTTAGCCTTGAAAGGTTTCTTGGAGGATTTAGGATTTTAGTAGGACTTTGAAGATGGGGAGAGTCATGCTCTGTTGGAGGTGGGGTGGTGGCCGGGGGAAAGAGGGAAGGGAAGGAAATTCTAAGCAGGAAAGAGAGGTGATCAAGGAGTTAAAGCTGAGAAAGACAAAACTGAAATACAGTAATTAACTTGGTGTTAGAAATGTCCTGACTTCAAGCCCCATATACTTGTCACTAGACCATGTGCAAATGCATAGAACTGGGTTGATGGAAACTTAAAGAAAAATCTGATCTTTAGGGTAATGCTTCCCAAGACGCTAAAAACATTTTAACTTTCTCACACAAATTGGTTGTGAAATGCCCAGGAAGAATTATTAGAGTGCTTTAAATATTGGTTTTACTTGCCCTGAAAAACCTTCCCCTAACTACTGATTTTAGCTACACATTTTCTTTTCAGATTCAAAAAGTACTGTACTGGGAAAAGTAGCTAAAAAAGGAAAAGAGAGGGAGCCTGAGAACATATTGCCAAGAATAATAATAGAAAGCTAAATGTTAAACCATCTTTTAAAATTCTGTCAAGAGTGAAATGTAGTTAGGCAAGTTTTTCTTTTTTCTTTTCTATTTTTCGTCTTCATCTTGTTCCAGATCTGACTTTCCGCCTTGTTTCCTGATCAGTTGATGAGGCCTTTCCTGATCCATCAGAGCGCTGCAGCTGCTGAGAATGGATGTGTTTCTCTGATGAGAGAGAGAGAGACTCAGAGAAGCTTAGACAGAGACACAGAGAAACAGAGGGACAGACTCAGAGAGGCCAAGACAGAAAGAGAAAGACACAGTTAAAGACACATAGGAGAGGCAGGGAGATATAGAAAGGCTTAGAGAGCAAGAGACAGTCAGAGACAAAGAAATACCAAGAGATACAGAAAAAAACAAAATTATTTGGGGGATTTCAAGAACTGTTTAGAGAAACTGAGAGCAGAATCTGAACAGGAATACTTATAGCTGTCATTGAGGCAAACTGATACAAAATGGACCTACTCATTGAAAACAAAACTGATCTTTTGGGCTTTATTTCTTCCAGAAAATGTTAAAAGAGCAAGAATGTCCTTATATTGTGTTTTTTCTCTTTTCCCATCCTTACGTCCCCATTATTTGAGTGTTCATTGCTAGTATCAGCAGTGTTTATACTGCCCCATTCATCTAAGGCTTTCGGAAGCAGGACTTATTTTACAGATGGAGACTCTGAAGTTTGAGCACTAGAAAACTCTCTCAAGTCTATGAGGGTCAGTTGGAGTCAGGGAGACTTCACAAATCACACAATGAGTGAGTGAGTGATTGAGCAGGAAAGGGTCAAATTAGTTTAAACATGATCAAGGATAAAGTATCCCATCTGGAGAAAAGAATAATCCAAGTTTCCCCTAGAGTGATAAGCACTGAGTGAATAGCAGTGACTTGGAAGAGAGATCTTGGGCAGGGAACATTTCATCAATTCTAATATTGTACTCTCTCAAGGGCTTAGTATAGTGTTCTGTGTGCCATACATTCTCAAAAATTACAACTGATTGATTGATAATCCTGAAAATCAGTGATCAAATAGTCAGAGACAACCTGAAGGGTCAGCAGAGGACTGACTGGGTTCATCAGGAAAGACAATCAAAACAATGCAGAAATCATACAAAACCACAAGTGATTTGCACAAATGCATTTCCTTTCATGGCCATCTTGAGAAGGACGTAACCTAGCAATCAAAATATCAGGGAGATACAGCCACTTCCATATTAGGATCATCTGAAACAAAATAGGACTTGGTTTGGAGAGACAAAATGGAGGAAAGGATATCAATTAATCAATCAGCGATATTTATTGACCACTTACTATGTGCAGAAGACTCTACTAAGCACTTGGGAGAGTTCAATACAACAGAATTGGTGGACACATTTCCCTGCCCATAAATGAGCTTATTCATTCATTCTATAGTATTTATTGAGTGCTTACTATGTGCACAGCACTGTACTAAGCACTTGGAATGTACAATTCGGCAACAGATAGAGACAATCCCTGCCCAGTGACGGGCTCACAGTCTAATCGGGGGGAGACTGATGGACAAAAACAAGACAACATAATCACGATAAATAGAATCAAAGGGATGTACACCTCATTAACAAATGAATAGAGTAATAAAAATATTTACAAATGAACACAGTGCTGAGGGGAGGGGAAGGGAGAGGAAGAGGAGCAGAGGGAAAGGGGGCTTAGCTGAGGGGAGGTGAAGTGGGGGGAAAGGGGAGGGAGCAGAGGGTGGAGGGGAAGCAGAGAGGGAGCAGAGGGAAAAGGGGAAGCTCAGCCTGGGAAGACCTCTTGGAGGAGGTGAGCTCTCAGTAGGGCTTTGAAGAAGGGAAGAGAGTTAGTTTGGTGGAGGTGAGGACGGAGGGCATTCCAGGACAGCGGTAGGACGTGGGCCAGAGGTTGATGGCGAGACAGATGTGAACGGGGGATGGTGAGGAGGTGAGCCGCAGAGAAGCGGAGAGTGCGGGGTGGGCAGTAGAAAGAGAGAAGGGAGGTGAAGTAGGAGGGGGAAAGGTGATGGAGAGCCTTGAAGCCCAGAGTGAGGAGTTTTTGTTTCGTGCGGAGGTTGATAGGCAACCACTGTGGTTTTTAAGGAGGGTTGTGACAGGCCCAGAGCCTTTCTGCAGGAAGATGATCTGGGCAGCGGAATGAAGAATAGACTGGAGTGGGGAGAAACAGGGGGAAGGGAGATCAGAGAATCAGAGAGAAGGCTGACACAATAATCCAGCCAGGATATTATGAGAGCTTGTACCAGTAAGATAGCCATTTGGATGGAGAGGAAAGGGCGGATCTTGGCGATATTGTAAAGGTGAGACCGACAGGTGTTGGTGATGGATTAGATGTGTGGGGTGAATGAGAGAGCTTAGAGGGATATGATATTAGTCTCCAAATGCCAAAGAGTATGAACAGCGCCATTATGAAATTGTTAATAAGCAAATTCCACAATACACAAACTAGTTATCATCAGCAGGCACACTGCTCTAAGTGAGCCCTTCACAATTTTTAGGGTTCGGCCCATCCCCTGGAAGGATTCTGGTGGCATCAATCAATCAATCAGTTGTACTTATTGAGTACTTACTGTGTGCAAAACACAATACTAACCTCTTGGGAGCATATGAAACAACAAAACAATTGACACATTCTCTGTCCACAGTGAGCTTACAGTCTAGAGGAAAGCAAGATTCCCCTTTTGGCTTTAGTGTTGGGACAGGACCTGACCAGGACATGGTGGTAGCAAAAGTTGGAGTAGAGAATATGCTCCACCACATCCTTTATTCATCCCTCCCTCAGCCCCACAGCACTTCTGTTCATAACCATAATTTACTTCTATATGAATATTAATGTCTGACTCTCCTTCTAGACTGCAAGCTCATTGTGGGCTTGGAATGTGCCTATCAACTCTGTTGTACTGTGCTCTTCCAGGTGCTTAGTACAGTGTTCTGCACATAGTAAGTGTGATAAATACCATTGATTGATTGATTGATATACTCTCCTTACCTTTGTCTCTCCAAACCATGTCCTACTTTGTTTCAGCTGATCTTAATGTGGAAGCGGCTTTATTACCCTGATATTTTGATTGCCAGCCTCTATACCTTTTCTAACTTGATGTCCTTCCTAAAGATGGCAGAGAGACAAATCACATTTGTGCAGATCACTTGTGGTTTTGCATCATTTCTGTATTGTTTTAATACCCTTGCTGATGACGCCTACTCTGTTGACCCTTTGGATCGTCTTTGCCTCCTGAACCATCCTGCATTGCTAGTGTCATGAAACGGGGGTCTGTGGGATGGCTGGTCCTGTTCAACAAATTCAATGCTGCCCAGATTGAGGAGGCAACAAATATCCTGGAAGCCAGGGTCAGATGGGCTTTCAATCCATCAGAAAAGTCTTCCAACCCAAGAGGCTTTGTAGGACATCGAAAGTCTCTGAGATGACCTTTGAGGACTGACAGTATGCTGATGACTGCTCTCTGGAGTCACACACTCAAAAAGATAATTATAGATCGCTTTCCAGCTTCAGTGCAAAATTATGGGTTGAAAATAAGCCTGAAGAAAATTGAGGTTATAAATCAGCCTGCACGAGGGAAGCCATATATACAATCAGATTTTCATCAACAACACAGCATTTAATACGTCAAGTGATCTTGCAAAGACAGTTTTCTATTCAATCCCACAGAGAAAAACAAAGATGTGGAAATACAACTCAAGAAAACCAATGCAACCTCTGGGTGTTTGTGATAATACATCAGCAAGCTTTCTACCATATGTGAGGTCGTTTAATTTAGGTTGACATCCAGCCTTCCATAAAGCTCTAAAGCCAAGACTTGCTATGGAAGGACTATCCAGTTTGTTGAGTAATTTCATCAATAGTGAGCCATAATCATACTCATATTCATCAAAAGTCAAGGGCATTAACAGTGAGAAAATAGAACAAAAATCCATTGCCTAACATTGGGAAGCAATGTTGCCTAGTGGAAAGAGGACCTGTGTTCCAATCCCAACTCTGTTGGTTGCTGTGTGACCTTGGGTAAATCACTTAACTCCCCTGTGTCTCAGTTTCCTGTAAAATGGGGATTTAAAACCTGTTCTCCCCCTGTGAGCCCCATGAGGGACTGGGATTGTGTCTGACTTAGATTAATTTATTTCCACCACACAGCTTAGCAGAGTGGCTGGTATACAGTAAACACTGAACAACTGCCACAGTTACTATTATTAACAATTATTGAGCCAGTGCTCATAATTACACAGATAGGGTGTATAAAGAGAAGAAATGATGGCATGACACCCTGGCAATTGCGGTGTCTTGTCATGCCGTCGAGTCGTCTTCGATCCATAGAGACACCATAGACACAGCTCTCCCAGAATGCCCTACCTCCATCTATAATCATTCTAGTAGTGTATCCATAGAGTTTTCTTGGTAAAAATACGGGAGTGGTTTAGCACTGCCTCCTTCCGCACAGTAAATTTGAGTCTTCATCCTTGATTCTCTCTCATGCCACTGTTGCCCAGCACAGGTGAGTTTTAACTTGTAGGAGATTGCCTTCCACTCGCTAGCCACTGCCCAAGCTAGGAATGGAATGGATATGCCTCTTCCTGACTCTCCCTCCTGTAGTCAAGACTGGTAGAGTACTGGAAACTCTCCAGGTGTGACCCTGAGAGGGGAACTGCAGTGTAGTGAGCTAAATTCTGTATTCAATCATTCAATCACATTTACTGAGCCTGTACTGTGTGCAGAGCACTGCACCAAGTGCTTGGTTTGCAAATATGGGGAGGCCAGAAGAAGCATTTTAAAGGGAAAGACTTTCAAATACTATTCTGTAGTTACAGACTGTTGGAAATACAGCTGCAACAGGCAAACCAGTCTGGCTCAGGAGAGAGGTTGCTCTCTTGAAATAAAGATTGGCGGCACAAGCAAGTTCAACCTCACAACAAAGGACAATTTTCCGTGCTCTATAGTGAGTGACGGAGTGTTGGTTGGTGCACATCCTTCTGGACTTATTTGTCCACTGGATGGGATCTCATGGTCGGTGAGGTCATCTTCAAAAATGAAGGACAACTAGGCATATAGTAAATATATAGAATTGGTTATATAGAAAGCTGTGGAGGTCGCAAATACCTCTAGTCACAAGAAGGCCTTAGATATATTTATGGGCAATAAATTCAAAATGGAAAATGTAAGGATTGTGAGATGGACCATTCCTAGCAGTGACAATGGATGTAAGAGGAGTAGCCCATTCCTCTAAGCAATCTTTGGTACCACTTTGGATACGGATTTTTGGTGGGAGAAAATACTGGTTAAAATTTGAGGGATGTCTGAGCAGAATAAAACTTGGAAATACTCTTACTGCCAGGCATTTGAGAAGCAATGTGACCTAGTAAGAGCATGGGCCTGGGAATCAGAAGGACCTGGGTTCTAATCCCAGTTCTGCCACTCATCTGCTGTGTGACTTTGACCATCTCTGTGCCTTAGTTACATCATCGGTAAATTGGGGTTTAATAATAATAATAATGTTGGTATTTGTTAAGCGCTTACTATGTGCAGAGCACTGTTCTAAGCGCTGGAGTATACAGGATAATCAGGTTGTTCCACATGAGACTCACAGTCTTAATCCCCATTTTGCAGATGAGGTAACTGAGGCACAGAGAAGTTAAGTGACTTGCCCACAGTCACACAGCTGCCAAGTGGCAGAGCTGGGATAGTTTCAGATCGTGTGCCCCACATGGAACAGGGACTGTGTCCAACCGGGTTTTCTTGTATCCATCCCAGTGCTCAGTACAGTAACTTGCATATAGTAAATGCTTAACAAATACCACTATTATTATTATCGTTATCATTATTAGGTGACCAAACGTATTATGTTCACCATAAAATACCTTGGGCCTGGTCTAACCTAAGCATTTTTCTGACCTATTGCCACAGAAAACTTCTCATTGACTGAGATCAGTGCTGCCTGCTAACATCAGGACACCTCAGATTTTTTTTATTGCAGTGATTAGTGAAACCCTTGATCATTTACTAAAACAGAATAATTTAATACTATGAAGCATTAAAGCATTCAAGTTCGCAAGTGCCTGTAATGTTTCAATTAACATCATGGGTGGAATGGAATGATTTATTTCTAATGATAAGCAAAAATAAGTGAGTCTAATGCTTTAATGAAAATGATTTAATGAATTAATATATTCCTTTGGTGAAATATTAATAAAATTACAGGAAATTTTATCCATGCCTAGAAATCAATGTCAAAGTGTAATATTTGCGGCTTGTTCCTTGCCACCTTATACAGGAGGTTTTAACTGAGGTGATTATTTGGGTGCTTTGCAGTTTGAAAACTAAATGATGATCCCTTATCAGGGCTATTCTGCCACCCTGGTGACTGGGATTCTCAAATCAGGGGCTCTGGATGTGGGGTCCCCTGGGTTGGCCGCCTCAGGACACAGTAGAAAGACCAACACCCCTTTCTAGAATACATTTTAAAAAAGGAAATTTCCAAGGCTCAAGGGTCTGTGTGCCTCCTTTGTTGAGAGGAGGCATACATAAACTGGGGAAAAAGATCCTAAACAAAGGCAACTTGAGCCATTTAGTCTAAAGCATGAAATTATCTTGATGGAGAACAGCTCTCATAAGAAAACTGCTTATTATAGAAGCAGTGAGGCCTAGCAGAATAAGCATGGGCTTGGGAGTCGAAGGTTCTGAGTTCTAATTCCACTTCTGCCACTTGTCTGCTTTTTGACCTTGGGGAAGGTACTTAACTTCTCTGCACTTCGGGTTTCTCATCTGTTAAATGGAGATTAATTTCTATTTATTCCTACCTAGACTGTGATCCCCATGAGACAGGGACAGTGTTTGTCCTGATTTTCTTTTATCTACCCCAGTGTTTAGAACAGTGCTTGGCACAGAGTAAGTGCTTAACAAATACCATAATTATTTTTCAGTGACCATAAACTGCACTGTAGATCTGTGGGGCCTGGAACCATGTCTTCTGTATGCTCTGTCCCCAATTCTTAGTACAGTGCTCTATATACAGAAAGCACATTTAAAAAAATACTATTACTGTTGCTTTTCCAACTACTTTGTACAGTGCTCTGGACACAGAAGGTGCTCAGTAAATATAAATGATTGATTGGTTGGGGTAATTGCACACTTTGGAAAGAGAGGGTATAAAGTAGAGGCTCTCACCCCTGGAATCTACCCAACCTGTCCTTTGGGAACCCCCAACTAAACTGCAGCTCAGGTTATGAGGTTCTCCATGGGCATGGCTCAGGTGTGGGCAAATGTCAGCAGTAAGGACTAACTAAATCATAGCCAGGATGAAACACTTGTCCTCTCCCACTGAACAAAAACAAGAAGAAATGAAGTGGAGTGCCAAGTCATATCTTCTGAGCCAAACTTTAAACAAACAATGGGCTCAATTTAGGATGCACCAACACCTCACCTTATTTACTCTAAATCTCCACAGATGCAGAATGGGCTGGGTCTGGGAGGTAGCTCACCTTCTTTGCAGTTACGGATTGGGTAATAATTATTTTTGTTAAGTGCTTGTTATGAGTCAAGCACTGTTCTAAGCGCTGGTGTAGATACAAGTTAATCAGCAAGCGGCTCACAGTCCAGGAAAGAGGGAGAACAGGTACTGAAATCTCATTTTACAGATGAGGAAACTGAGGCACAGAGAAGTTAAGTGACTCACCCAAGGTCACATAGGAAACAAGTGGCAGAGTCGGAATTAGAATCCAGTTCCTCTGACTCCCAGGCCCATGTTCATTCCATTAGGCCTCGCTGCTTCTCTTCAGATGAATATTATGTGAGTGCAGATCAGAAATTATCAGTGGTATTTCTTGAGCACTTATTGTATGCAGTACACTGTACTAAGCACTTGGGAGAGTACAATGCAGCAGAGTTGGTAGACACATTCCCTCCTCACAACCAACTTACAGTCTAAAGATGCAGAGTACAGTATCAGTTCCTGTCTCTAGTCTAATGCCCAAATTTCGAAGAAAACACACCACCCAGAAATTTGGACTCCCATAAACCCATTTTCTGTGACTTACCTGAGGGAATCCCATAAATCGAAACTGCTGCACCCTCAATAGCTCATAATAATAATGGTATTTGTTAAGCATTTATCATGTGCCAAGCACTCTACTAAGCACTGGGAAAGATACAAGATAACCAGGTTGGACACAGTCCCTGGCCCACAAGGGGCTCACAATCTCAGTAGGAGAGAGAACAGGTATTGAAAACCCATTTTACAGATGAGGAAATTGAGATGCAGAGAAGGTAAGTAATTTACCCAAGGTCATCCAGCAGGCAAGTGGCAAAGTCAAATTAGAACCCCTGTCCTCTGACTCTCAAACTTGTGCTATTTCCAGGATACCATGTAGAGGCCTCTTAGCTTGTAGCTTTTCCCCTACTAACATTTTAAGTACTGAGAGGGAACTTTTACCTCAAGTTGAAAACCTCAGAATTAAATAAATGGAATCGGTTCAAAGGCAGCATCTGGAGAATAACTTGTTTGTACCACAGCTGGTTCCCTGTAATATGAACTGCAACACATTGTTAGAATGTTCCAGGCTGAGTTGCTAGACAATGAAAGTAGCAGGTTTTTAAAGGATCTTCCCTAACGTTACTTTCATTGAGTTCACATGCACAGAAGGTGCTTGTAATTTACAGTTATGCCATCAGTAGAAGTCTCTACCGATGCTCGCAAATATGAAATTTTGGATTAACTTCAATTTAAATGAACTAAAGCCAAATAAACAATCAATATTTAACCACTGTAGAAAGCAAGGATTAAGCATCTGTAGCACTGATTCCAAGAAAAAAAACATAAATGAAAAAAAAATCCATTTTTTTTTTAACTTTTGCTCTCTTCAGAAATCATTTCACACAGGACTTCCTCTGGGGATAAGGGCTATCTGGGAGCCTCGATCATTGGCTGGGCACAGAGGGGAAATTTGACATCACAGGGTTGAGACTGTGACTCAGGCTCAATCATGTGCCCCTCTGGAGCCCTTGATAGTGCCATGTTCCCAGTGGTGTGGCCATGTGCTCATTACTTATTATTAATAATAATAATATTAACAATAATCATATTTGTTTAGTGTTTACTATGGGCCAGGCACTGTTCTAAGTGCTGGGGTAGGTAAAACTAATCAGGTTGGACCCAGTCCCTGTCTCACATGATGATCACAGTCTTAATCTCCAATTTTACAGATGAGGCAATCAAGACCCTGGGAAGTTAAGTGACTGGCCCATCGTCACACAGCATACAAGTGGCTGAGCTAGGATTAGGACCCAGGTCCTTCTGACTCCCAGGCCTAGGCCATGCTGCTTCCCATTACTTGGTGGGTTAGGAATGGTGCTGATGACAACTGCCTCTCTCAGCCTCTCTTCCCCACCTGTAGCTCCTTGGTCCAATGGGCTTGGACCTTTTTTTATACCAATACCCTTCTGGGAGAACAGGCCTCACATCCTGCTACTCCTTCTTCTTTGTTGCCCTTGCACTTGGAGATATACCCTTCAAGCACTTGATATTCACCCCATCCTCAACCTCTCAGTAGTTATCTTAGATATCCACAATCTGTTTTAACGTCTGTCTCCCACTCCAGGCTATAAGCTCCTTGTGGGCAGGGAATGTGACTACTAACCCTGTTGTATTGTATTCTTAAGAGCTTATTAGAGTGTCATGAATACAATAAGTGCTGAGTAAATAGCATTAATTCATTCATTCATAGTGGGAATTATATCCCAACGCTTCTTGTGTGCCTCTGTTTCAAAAGTGTATCCCTCCCCCTCTGCCCCAGTGGGATACTGGGGAGGAGGGGTCCATGATGGCAGCTAGTTTGGCAACCCATCCATTTCCCAAACCATTATGGCACTGACCCACTCCCCCAGGATTTTCCCCTCTGGATCTCTGCTTAAGTGATCAGTCAATCAATCAATGGCATTTACTGAGCACTTTTTGTGTGCAGAGCACTGTACTAGTGCTTGGGAATGTATATTACACCAAAGTTGGTAACCATGTTCCCTGCCCTCAAGGAGTTTACAGACTAGAGGGAGAGACAGACATAAATATGAATAGATGAACTATTTTCATAAGTGCTGTGGGGCTAAAAGTGTAATGAATATCAAATGCTTAAAGGGTACAGATGTGCATAAGTGACAGAGAGAGAAGAGGGAGTAGAGGAAATGAGAGTTTACTTTGGGGAAGGCTTCTTGGAGGAGATGTGATTTTAATTAGGCTTTGAAGTGGGGAAGAGTGGTGGTCTGGCATATTTGGCGGCAGAGGGCATTCCAGGTCAGATGGAGGATGAGGAAAAAGGTCGGCAGTGAGATAGATGAGATAATGGCAGTGAGCAAGCTGGCTCTAGAGGAGCGAAGTGTGCGGGCTGGGCAGTTAGTAGAAAATCAGGAAGGTGAGGTAGGAGGGAGTGAGTTGATTAAGTGTTTTAAAGCTGATGCCCTTTGTTACAGAAGTGGAAGGGCGACCACTGAAGGGTCTTGAGGAGGGGGGTGGCATGGGCTAAATTTTTTTTATAAAAATGATCTAGGCAGCAGAGTGAAATATGGACTGGAGAGGTCTGAGAGTAGTTAATGATTGTGCTTAGCCAGTGTTCAAACTGAGTATAGTGCTTTTGCCATATGGGGTCCCCTAGCACAGCACTATATTAAGCTCTTAGGCAAGTACAATACAACAGAGTAGGTAGATACAATCTCTGCCCTCAAGGAGCTTACGGTCTACAAGGGGAGACAGACATTAAAATAGAAAGGACAGGGGAGGGGAGAAGGTGGAAGGGGTTGAAAGCATTGGGGTTTTGGGATGCATACTCTACCCATAAACACCAGTTTATTGGCTATGTAATAATAATAATTGTGGTATTTATTAAGTGCTTATTATGTGCCAGGCACTGTTTTAAGCACTGGGCAGATGCAAGCTAATCAGGTTGGACACTGTCCCTGTCCCACATGGGACTCACAGTCTCCATACAGATGAGGTACCTGAGGCACAGAGAAGTTGAGTGATTTGTCTAAGGTCATACAACAGTCAAGTGGCAGAGCCCAAGACCCAGAACTTTCTGACTCCCAGGCCTATGCTCTATCCATTAGGCCTCACTGCTTCTTGGTAGCAGGGAGGGGAAGTAGGGCAGAATCCCAGTCAGGAAGGAAGGTGTGACCAAGGGATAGACACGTTGGGTGTGATGAGATTGAGGGACAGAAAATAGATTGGTTGGTGTTCAAGGTGCGAAGTGTGTAGTCTGAGTTGTCCTGGAGAGAAGTGAGGATGAGTAAGGAGGAAAGGACAGACTGAATGTCTTAAATCTGGTGGTGATAAAATGCTAATGGCCTTGGAGTAGATAGGTTGGTGCACCAAGGCATATATCCTCAAGGGCTTAGGCAGTGGAATGAAGAGAAAGTTTAATTTCAGAGCAATAGGAAACTATAATCAAAAACTGAAGAATAACATGAATCAAATGTTAAGTCCACACACGGGAAGCATACCTCCTTCTAAATTTAGCATAGTGCCTTTTTCCTTCAAGTTATTAGTGAGAATTCATTGTCAGCATTTATTGTGGGCTCTCTTGTGTGCAGAGCAGTATACAAGGAGCTGGGGAGAAATATCAATCAATCAATGGTATTTATTGAGTGATTACTGTGTGAAGAGCAACACATACAGAAAAAAAATAGCTTTCCAAATATTGAAAACTTCTCAACAGTATCCTGAAAAAAATAGATTAAAGGTTCAAAACAACCAGGTTTCTTGGTTGAAGCTCCCACTGGAACCAGATCTGAAAAATTGCAAACACTGCACTTATTTCGGTGAGAGGAACCTTTAGATGGAATCAGGAGGTTTTTGTTGCTGGTTTTTTCATGGTGCTTGTTAAGTGCTAACTGTGTCAAGCACTGTACTAAGCACTGGAGTAGATAAGCTAATCAGGTTGGACACAATCCCTGTCCCATATGGGACTCCCAAGTCTAAATCCCCACTGCACAGATAAGGTAACCGAGGTAGAAAGGAGATAAATGATTTACCCAAGGTCACACAGCAGACAAGGGGCAGAGCCGGGATTAGAATCCAGGTCCTTCAGACTTCCAGGCCCTTGCTCTATCCATTAGGCCATGCTGCTTCTCACAACAGACATGTTCCCCCTCTCATACCCGGAGGCTGGTTCAAGTCCAGCAAGATTGGGGCATTCAGAGGATGGGTGGGGAGGTACAAGAGAATGTGCTCTGGTTTAGACAATGCCTGTTAGTAGAACTGGGCTGAAACAAACCCATGGACCCACCTTGAAACAAAACTCCAATACCCACCTAAGCTTAGCCCAGACTCAACCCAGACAAACAGTTACTCTCCCCCTCTTCAAAGCCTTATTGAAGGCACATCTCCTCCCAGAGGTCTTCCCAGAATAAACTCCACTTTTCCTCATCGCCCACTCCCTTCTGTGTCACCCTGACTTGCTCCCTTTGCTCTTTCCCTTCCCAGCCCCACTGCCCTTCTGTACATATCTGTAATTTTTTTATATTAATGTTTGCTTCCCCCACAAGACTGTATTGCACTCTCCCAAGTGCTTAGTACAGTGCTCTGCGCACCATAAGTGATCAATAACTATGATTGAATAAATGAATGAATGAATGGTGCACAGCTACTTTAGGCTTCTTTGAACCAGGCTAAATCCCCATACACTAATCCCTCCCCCTCCAACCCAATCCCATCTCCTGTCACAAACTCACACAGGCAGAGCTGGATGAGTCTCAGTGGCAGGACTCTGGGTGTGAAGGGAGAGGCCATACACTCCCTTGATTTCCCCTTCAGTCAGTCAATCGTATTTATTGAGTGCTCATGGGTGTGCAGAGCACTGTTCTAAGCGCTTGAGAGAGTACAATGTAACAGACACCTTCTCTGCCCTCAGTGAGTTTACAATCTAGAGGGGCAGTTGGACAACCTACTCCACTGAGGGCTACAGCCCAGCAGCCAGATTCCCCCTTATCTAAATGGAAAAGATCAGGTCTGAACTTCATATTCTTCAGTTGCAAGATCTCTTGGAATCCCTGCCTGTTTCCATTATGATCTCAGCTTATCCCCCAAAGAGATATGCGATAGGGCTCCTCGCTGATCCAACTTCTCAGAACAAATTTATTCTTTACCTTCAGTTCTGAAAGGAGCTGAGCTTTCAATTTTGTTGAAATGTTCTTATAAACCACTTGGCCAGAAATGAGGGGCTTTGACCAAAAAACACTGGTTCAAAATGGCTTTAGAGAGAAACCACAAAACAAATCAATGTTTCCATGCCCAAACTGATATGGACTCCCAGTTCATTAAACCCAATTTCTCCTATCCTGGCTATCTGCCAGTCTATAAAGTTGGCTGAAAACTCTACCCTAATAGCACCATCCAATCTCTCAACACTTTTGCTGAGAATAAAAGGGCAAGAGACCCAGATCTTAACGTGAAATGGCCAATGGAAACAATTTCTTTCACTGGAATAATCACTCTTAAAACTGAGAACAGGATGGCTTCTTGAAACTACCATGGGACTGGGAACCATGAGACCTGGCTTCTATTCCTAGATCTGCCACTTGTGATCTTGGGCAAGTCACTTAGCTTTTCAGTGACTCAGTTTCCTCATCTGTAAAAATGAGAATAAGATGCCAGCTCAATGTGGGCATGGAATGTGTCTATTTATTGTTATACTGTACTCTCCCAAGCGCTTCGTACAGTGTTTTGCACACAGTAAGCACTTATAAGTACTACTGAATGAATGAATAAATGGTCTCCCTCCCTGTTAAACTGTGAACCCTATGCAGGACAGGGACTGTGTCTTATATGCATATCTCTTCTCCACTCCAGCTCTTAGTTCAGTGCTTGGCACATAGTAAGCACTTAAAAAGTGCTGCAAATATTTTCAAATAATAATCAGCTTGAGTGGGCCCTTTATTTCCCTTCTCAAACAGTGGAGGCTGGCACACAGAGTGACCAAGCATTAGATTAATTTTTTTTATTTAAATTTAATAAAGACACAATACATTTTGAGGTTCTGAGACCAAATTCCAGACTGTTCTATTGCTGGAGATGTCATTCAGAACCAGCTAACTCATTCGCACCAGATTCTAAAATTGTGGAAAGCAAAAATACCTTAGGGGCTTTTATTGGTCTGGACTCTGAAAGGTACTTAATTTTGTGATCTAAAATCATCAAAAGCTATCTCCACACAACTAGAGGGAAGGAATACCTCTTTAATAGCATTCCCTTGTGAAGAGAACTAACCTGTTTGTCTTCTTTTGAGCTGATTCTGACTTTCCTAGTCACGTGGAAAAGCCTGGAGAGAGCCTCTTGAGTACAAAAAGAATAGGAAATTTGCCATTAAGCGTTTCTCAAAGTGCAGGCTCCTGGATTTCTATATCTAAAATGTATGTAGTGTGAGTCTTCATAAAATTTTGATGAAACGGGTCCTTCCAGTGTTCTTCAGTGGATCACACTGTGCACAATAAGCATGTCTCTAAACAGTTGAAAAGAAGGCTACAACTATTTATCATTAGTGCATGAAACCTCTTTAGGCTTCTGCAGTACGGTTTTATATGCATCACCTCATATGCCTAATTGTGGACAGTTTGGCTTGGGAGAGGATGTGAGCCTGGTAGCTGTAGGGAAATGTGGTGCTCGAGGAATACTTTTCTTAGCTACTCAAGAGGACCCTTCCAGCACACACACCAATGCACAAGAATTCACGGTACCTTTTCCTTCAGCCATATCTTACAATCTCCCGTGAGGTGCTTTGCAGTGAGTTCTGGAAAGGATTTTCAGCTTTAATGGCGGCTTAATTGTTTCTGAAAGAAAAGGTGCTAGAGCAAAAATAAAGATAAAAACAAAAAGCCATCTAGACAGAGTCTGAGATACGAAATGGACTTAACTGGATTCCCCAGGAAGGCATGGGATCCTTAAGGGGGAGTGAGGCTGTGTGGCTTTAGTGGGAACAGCTTATGTCTGGAAATCACAAGATCCAGGATCTCAAACCAGCTCTGCCACTGGCCTTCCGGATGACCTTGGCAAAATCACTTAACCTCTCAGAGCTTCAGTTAACTCATCTGTAAAAATGGAAATAAGAAAGACTGAGACCCTTATGTGGTCCAGGGACTGCATCTGATCCACTGTGCCCTAGTGCATGAGCATGGGCCCAGGAGTCAGAGGAAATGGGTTCTAATCCTGGCTCCACCACTTGCCTGCTGTGTGACCTGGGGCAAGTCACTTAACTTCTCTGTGCCTCAGTTCCCTCAACTACAAAGTGGGGAGTCAGTACTTAGACTATGAACCCCATCTTGGACCTGATCCTCTTGTGTCTGCCCCTGTGCCTAGTACAGCTCTAGGCACATAGTAAGTGCTTCACAAATACCATCATTATTATTATTATCCCTACTGTGGCCTCTACCAGGACTTCGCATATAAGTGCCTAAGAAATGCCATGATATTGATAAATGCTGTTTATGTTAGTTGTTAAGCACTTGCTTTGTGCCAGACATTGTTCTAAGAGCTGGGATAGATATAAAGTAATCAGGTTGAACACATTCCATGTCCCACCTAGGCCTCACAGTCTTAATCCCTATTTTATAGATGAGGTAACTGAGGCACAGAGAAGAGAAGGAACTTGCCCAGGTCACACAGCAGGCAAGTGGAGTAGCCGGGTTTAGAATGCAGGTCCTTCTGACTCTCAAGCCCGTACTCTAGCCACTAGGCCATACTATTTCTTGGATTATTAAAAGAGAAGAAACTGCGCTTTATAATATTAATACTGCAAAAGCAAGATGTTTCTCATTCAATATGTTACTTCGGTTTCATGCAGCCTAACCTAGCCAGGCACTGGTTCAACCCTGCAAGGTTTTTGTTCTCTCTAGCTTGAAATGGAGTGAGGGGGTGTTCCACAATTTAAATAAGCCATATAAAAGCACAAATTGTTCAAGTGACCTTGCCCCCCAAAATTGTACCCCCAGGAAACCCTCACTCACTGAAAAAAATCCAAGGTATGAACCCATCGATCAATCAGTGGTATCCATTAAGCACTTCCTGCATGCAGAGCACCATACTAAGTGCTTACCAAATTGACAAGCAAAAACTGGCTCCAGATTTTTCATAACAATGGAAGTAACTTTCATAGTGAAAGTCCTCCCTCTGCCATGCAGCAAACTGGGTTTATGTTTTTTGAACTGAGCCATGTGAGAACCGTGGTAGGTGACGTTAGACCAAGCACTCTGATTGGACTATGAAACCTATAGACATCATAAGAGATGATAGCCAATTTCTTTTGCTGTTTCAAGCAAATATTCAGGAACAAAATAGCTCCATTTTGTCCTTGTCCAAGTACACATATTAGAATATTCATTTTTGCATGCATTCAGCTAAAATTGGAAACTGGTAGTTTTGGAAAGCTTCCCCTAGGATTAAACATTGAACATGAACAGCTGTAGAGAGATAACTAATACATATTATGTATATGATTGATCTGGCAAATAGGATCCTGTCATATCTGCATTTAAGGTCCAATTAATTGGTCCACTTGTTCTTCTAAAACTGTTTGTAATCATTCCCTCAAAAGAGAATGGACTTGAAGATTATTTAAAACTTGAGCAGATGAGGATAAGCATGTTGTTGTGAGCAGGGAATGTGTTTGACATTGTACTGTACTCTCCCAAGCACTTAATACAGTGCTTTGCACACAATAAACACTCAATGAATACTATTAATAATAACTCAGAGTTAGTTCTCCATCCTTCACCTTCTCATTGCCAAGTCTTGAAGGAACCCATGAGCAATACAGTAAGAAATAGGATAATATATAAAATCGTGGATTGTGGATAAATCACCACAGCTTTTATTTTCTTAAGACGTTACTTGTTTTGTTTTGTTTTTTGTTTGTCTCTTTCAAGATAAAAAGAAGCTCTTTTGGACATGTTTTGAACACTGAACTGCCAACTTCTGTGACTTAAATATACATCCAAATATGCTTCAAAGTTTGAAATGAATCAGACTTCACTTTGAAAATTTGGCACCTAAAATATATCCATCAAAATTGTGTGCAGAGTTATAATCGAGATTATCAGCATCATCATCTTCGTTGGTATTCACTGAGTGCTTATTATGTGTACTATGGTAAGCACTTGGGAGAGTACTGCACAACAGAGTTGATATCCACGTTTCCTGTCCACAGCAAGCTCACAGTCGGGGGGTGGGGTGGGTAATTATAGACCCAAGCCCAGATTTGAGGAAATTGCCAGGAAACTGGGCCTCGATGACTTTGAGGTAGATATATATACTGGGTGTTTGAGAACCATCCAAATTAGTTATGTGAGAACACAGGAATTGGGAGAGGGAGATTCAGAGGGTGAACAGGAGTGAAAATGTCCACAGGAAAGTGGCTGGAAATTCCAAGAAAGAATCTATAATTCTGAGGAATGTGGACAAAAACGGATTCCCAAACCACAGGTCCAGATGGAAATCAGGCTGGATCTGGGGCAGAAGAGGCCTACCAGGTCAGAACTTGCCTCCCACAACCCTTCCCAGATGCCACTAGTGAGGCAAGTATAAATAACGAAATAATATTGGGTTGATTGCAATGGGCAAGGATCTAGAGTTGCTACCTTGTAGTCTAAGCAAATCTAGCAGTACCAGCTACTCACTAATAATAATAATAATAATAATTGTATTTGTTAATTGCTTACTGTGTGCCAGGCACTGTACTAGGTGCTGGGGTGGATACAAGGAAATAGGGTTGGAAGTCCCTGTCCCATGTAATTCCCATTTTACAGGTGAGGTAAGTGAGCCATAGAGAAGTGAAAAGTAGCTTGCCCAAGGACATACAGCAGACAAGTAGTGAAGCCTGGATTAGAGGCTCACTAAGCACTTGGGAGAGTGTGGTAGAGTCAGTAATAATAATAATAATTTATTTATTAAGCTTTCACTATGTGCCAAGTACTGTTCTAAGTGCTGGGGTAGAAACAAGCTAATCAGGCTGGACACAGTTCCTGTCCCACTTGAGGCTCACAGTCTTAATCCCCATTTTAC
Source organism: Ornithorhynchus anatinus (assembly GCF_004115215.2). Lineage (NCBI taxonomy): Eukaryota > Metazoa > Chordata > Mammalia > Monotremata > Ornithorhynchidae > Ornithorhynchus > Ornithorhynchus anatinus. The sequence continues at coordinate 58,704,282 of NC_041735.1, read as the reverse complement.
AGGGGAGGAAACTGAGGCACAGAGAAGTGAAGCAACTTGTCCAAGGTCACACAGCAGATACGTAACAGAGCCAGGATTAGAACCCACATCTTCTGACTCCCAGGCCCATGCTATTTCCACTAGACCATGCTGCTTCCCTAAAATTTGTTAAGTGCTTACTATTGGCCAGGCAGTGTTCTCAGCACTGGTGTAGATGCAAGATAATTGGATTGGATACAGTCCTTGCCCTATATAGGGCTCACAGTCTTAATCCCCATTTTACAGATAGGGGAACTGAGGCACAGAGAAGTGAAGTGACTTACCCAAAGTCACACAGGAGATAAGTGACAGAGCAGGGTTGAGAACCCATGTCCTCTGACTCCCTGGCCCTTGCTCTAAACACTTCTTTAGAAGCAGTAGACACAAGCCCTGGCCTCAAGAAAATTACAGTCTAGACTGGAAGCAGACACTATAATGATTTAGAGTTTTGAGGAAGAAGGAAGACACTCACAATTTTAACGGGCCCAGTATCTTTCCTTCTTCCTGAGCTTGTTTTGTTTTGCTTCCCCAACTGGGCAGAGTGGCCTACCAGAAACAACATGGGCCTAGGAGTCAGAGGAACTTGCTTCCAATCCCAGCTCTGACACTTACCTGTGTGACTTTAATTTCTATGTGCCTCAGTTTCCTTATCTATAAAATGGGGATTCAGTACCTGTTCTGTTTCTTCCTTAGACTGTGAGCCAATCAATCAATAGTATTTATTGAGCACTTACTATGTGCAGAGCACTTTACTAAGCACTTGGGAGAGTACAACAGAAACAGCAGACATGTTCCCTTACTTGATTATTTCCTATTTGCCTCAGACCTTGGTACAGTAAGTATTTAACAAATACGATGATAATCATATTTGTTATTGTTACTGATAACTGCTAAGAGCTCCAATTTGCAAAGTATACTATTTGAAACACTGGGTTAATTAGAAGAAAATCCAAGACATGATTTCAGGCCCAAAAGGGGCTCACAGTCAATGTCAGGGAGCACAGACAGCCAGCATAATAAGAATGTAATCCAAACAACATTGAAATCAAATTAAAATCCAGCTACAGTTAATCGTCTCATAACTCCAGAGTTGCATTTCTTCACTGCCATGAAGTAATGGGGTTAAATTTGCACAGTTTACATATTAACTAACCTTAATGGGTGTGATTTTTTTTCACTCGGTTTTTGGATTTTATTTTGCATACTGCAAATGCTGACATTATAAAGGATCATGTTGATTTTCTTTAGTAATATATTCCATCTTGGAAATTCTGACTTTCCATTACCCTACACTGGTATGCCAGATCTCTTTTTGAGCAATTAGGAGTGATTCCACAGGACAAGGGAGTTTGGAATTAGTCTCTCTCAAAAGCACCCCCTCCCAAAGCACTTATTTATACATCTTCATACTTTATTGCTTGGCTCCAAAGAAAACTTAAAAAAACCCCATCCACTCAAAAGATTTCAAACTGGAGTGGGTGGTCCAGTTCTTACCTTTTATTAGTTACCTGCTCTTGACCATTCTGCTTTATTTCCACCCCAGGCTGTGCCTACTGGAGGATGCTTACCTTTCTTTGAAGAGCCCCTAAAAGCAATAGCCATGAGGCACTCTAAGAAGGCAAATATTGTTGGTGGCTTTATTTGGCAAATGCTTACTTAAGTCACAGGACATCATGATCTAGTGAAATTAGCACAGGACTGGAGTCAATAAACCTGGGACCTAATTCTGGCTCCAGCACTTGCCTGTAGTGTGATCTTGGACAAGTCCCTTAACTTCTCTGTGCCTCAGTTTTCTTACCTGTAAAATGGGGATTAGATACCTGTTCTTATTTCTCTTTTAATTGTGAGCCCCATGTGCCACAGGGACTGTGCCCAATCTGATTGTATTATATAATATTTAATAATTCTGACATTTAAGTGCTTACTATCTGCCAAGCACTATTCTAAGCCATGGGCAGAGAAAAGGTTATTGGTTTGGACACAATCCCTATCCCATAAGGGGCTCAAGTCTAGGTAGGAGGGAGGAGGATTTAATCATTTAATCCCCATTTTTATAGATGAGGAAACTAAGATACAGAGAAGTTTAGTGACTTTCCCAAGGTCACACAGCAGATAAGCGGCAGAGCTGGGGTTAGAAACCAGGTCCTCTGACTCCCAGGCCAGTGCTCTTTCGACTAGATCACACTGCTTCTCCACTCTAATGTTTTAGCTCATAACCAATCAACATATTAAACACTTAACAAATAGCACAGTTGTTATTAGTTTTATTATTCTAAAAAGGTCACATTTGATACTTTGGAAAATGCCTAAATTCTAACAATTGTCCCAAAACAGTTAAGCTAGATTAAAGGGTTATTATTATTTATATCCATCATGGTCTAGTGAGAAAGGCACTGAAATGCAAGTCCAAAAGCCCTGATTCTAAACCATTTGTGCCTCTCTGTGCCTCAGTTTCTTCATCTATAATAAGGGGACAAGGTACCTATTCTCCCTCCCTCTTAGATTGTGAACCCCATTTGGGACATGGACTGTTTCTGCTCTGATTATCTTGTATTTACCCCAGAGCTTGGCATAGTGCTGGTCACATAGCAAACACTTAAGGATCATCATTATCACTTCCAAATTCTATGTTTGAATTGCAACTTCTTTCAGTTAAATGGCTTCGCTTTTTAAAGAAAAATAACCCATCTTGATTTTAGGGAGGAAACTGGAAAAGTGTCTTTCACCACCTTGTCAAGTTTCAGCCTGGAACAATCTCTGATGACAAAGCTATATAAACTACTGAAAATTGCTTTTTAGAGTGTAAATGTTGACAGTCTGTTAACCATATTATAGCTGTGTTTCCTCAAGAGGTGTCTAAAAAGGTAGCATATATTAGTAACACATATTAAAAAGTCACCCTTTTCTGTTTTCAGTCATCCAAGTTTATCTCCTCTCCCTTAAAAGCAATTCCAGGATGGCATTAAACACTTTACCTAATGATTTCATTAGCATAGCTCATAAAATAGAACAATTACCTCTCATTTCCTGTTTAAGAATTTTTTAACGGTTATTGGAGGGCTTTAATGGGCTAGGTGCTTCAGGAAACTTTCAAAGGGCATAGTTCTTGCTTTTTAGGGTTTACAATCTAAGGAAACAAATTATTGTTTATCCAGCAAGCGGGGCTAAAATTAAGTACCAATATCAGGGATTTCACGATAAAAAATGAAATACTAGATCTCCTCCTTTCCATTCCATATTCATTTATATCCCTACTCCCTTATCCTCACCCACTGTTAGAGAATAGTAGTCATTATTGCGGTCATAGAAGTAACATGAATCTCCTGAAAAAAGATCTCAGAAGAATTACCCCTATCCTCTGATTATCCCCTAATCCTCTTCCTTCACCATATCTCCAGAATCTCCTCCTTCCTCACCATCCAAACTGCTACCACACTGGTCCAAGCATGTCTTATTCCAACTCAATTCCTACATCAGCCCCCATCAGGGGCCTCCTTACCTCCAGCATCTCCCCTTTCGAGTCCACATTTCATTCAGCTTCCCAATCATTTTTCTAAAACATCCTTTAGTGCATATCATCCCATTCCTCAAAAAATTTCCACAGGTTGCCCATTCCTCTCCTAATCAAGCAGAAACTGCTGACCATCGGCTTTAGGGCATTCAATCATCTCCCTCCCTTCAGTTTATTCTTGCTCCTCCCTCACGACAACCGAGTCCACATTCTTCGCTTGCCTCAAGTCAAACAGCTCAATATGCCTTGTTCTCATCTCTCTCACTACCCCCTCTTTTCTACCTAGAACTCCCTCTCCATTCACATCTTTCAGACTATCGCCATACCCATCATCGAGGCCCATCAGAAGTCACAGCTCCTCCAGGGAGCCTTTCCTGAGGAGTCTCATCTCCCCAACCTATTTCCCCTACTAGTACCACCGAAGCACCCATCAATTGCATTTATGTATATTCATTCGATCGTATTTATTATTCAATCGTATTCAGTAGTATTTATTAAGCACTTATTGTGTGTATTATCTTTACACTCTATTTCTTCCCTCTACCTCTAACTTATTTTAGTATCTTTCTACCCCACCAGTTGGAAAGTTCCTCGAGGCAGGGATCGTATCTGTATTCTCCCAAGCCCTTACTATAGGACTCTGCGTAGAGGAAGCAGTTAATATATATTACTAATTTAAAATCCTGTTATTAACTCTTTGTTTTCAAGGGATTTGTAAATTCCTTACTTTCCAGACAGTTTAGTTTACAGTTAAGTTGCACTTTTCACTCAAGTTGCTTAACAGCAACCAACATCCTTGGGAGATGAACATTTGCAGAATATATCAGTGGTTTTAATGCTGAATTTGTTGCTGAATTGTACTTTCCAAGTGCTTAGTACAGTGCTTTGCACACATTCATTCATTCATTCAATAGTATTTATTGAGCGCTTACTATGTGCAGAGCATTGTACTAAGCGCTTGGAATGTACAAGTCGGCAACAGATAGAGATAGTCCCTGCCCTTTGACGTGCTTACAGTCTAACTGGGGGAGACAGGCAGACCAGAATAATGGCAATAAATAGAGTCAAGGGGAAGAACATCTCATAAAAGCAATGACAAATAAATAGAATCAGGGTGATGTACATCTCATTAAAAAAATAAACAAAATAAATAAGGTGATGAAGATACATACAGTTGAGCGGACGAGTACAGTGCTGAGGGGGTGGGACAGGAGAGGGGGAGGAGGAGAGGGAAAGGGGGGAGAAGAAGGTTTAGCTGCAGAGAGGTGAAGGGGGTGTAGAGGGAGCAGAGGGAAAAAGGGGGGAGCTCAGCCTGGGAAGGCCTCTTGGAGGAGGTGAGCTTTAAGTAGGGATTTGAAGAGGGGAAGAGAATTAGAATGACGGAGGTGAGGAGGGAGGGCATTCCAGGACCGCGGGAGGACGTGGCCCAGGGGTCGACGGCGGGATAGGCGAGACCGAGGGACGGTGAGGAGGTGGGCGGCGGAGGAGCGGAGCGTGCGGGGTGGGCGGTAGAAAGAGAGAAGGGAGGAGAGGTAGGAAGGGGCGAGGTGATGGAGAGCCTTGAAGCCTAGAGTGAGGAGTTTTTGTTTGGAGCAGAGGTTGATAGGCAGCCACTGGAGGTGTTTAAGAAGGGGAGTGACATGCCCAGAACATTTATATGATTGATTAATTGGACAGCTAGCCAGGTTCAGATCCAGAATCTCTCAGATAATAAAGTGAGCAGAAGCCTCATCATCCCAGCCTAGCACAGTTTACAAAATGTTTGGCCTATTAAGTTAGTTAGACCACTCTGCTTATTCATGGGGAGAGAAACAGCGACTCCTTTCTCCCTCTGGGGAGTCGTGGGAGGAATGATTGCAAAGACACTGAAGCATATATGGTTCTTGCTGCCTCTTTGCTGCAGACAGCTGCCAGAGAGATACAGACTCAGGGGGACCATTTGGGAAGTAGCCCCCTAAGGAAAGAAGTTGGATTACAAAGAAGGAGCTTTTCAACGTTCTTCCTTCAAAATGCCTCCTGCCCCCACAAAGCTTGGGGCTCCCTCTAAATTCAAAACACAGTATAGGCATTTCTCCTACAATACAGTCGTCATTTTCCTGCAAAATCCCATGTTATCCAAAAATTGGGTTGTCTCACTGATGATTTCATTGGGAAAATAGGCATTAGGAAGGAAGATGGATCAAATGCCACTATAGTAGTGCATGGCCTCCATCACACTAAATTCAAAAATGTTGTGAAAATCAGACTTCGGAATCAGAAGGACCTGGGCTCTAATCCTGGCTCGCTTCATGTCCGCTGTGTGACCTTGGGCAAGTCACTTCACTTCTCTGTGCTTTAGTTACCTCATCTGTAAAATGGGGATTAAGATTGTGAGGCCTACGTGGGACAAGGACTGTGTACAACCTGATTAGCTTGTACCCCAGTTCTCAATACAAATACCATTAAAAAAAGATGAAAGGTACTTTCAAGACTCTTTCCACTTCCAGTTTTGAACTATTCTATTGCGATCTTGTTAAACTGATATTTCTCTGATACTCATCAGTGGTCATTATTATTCCATGAGAATTACTTGCGCAGCTGATAATGTGTCTAATAAACAAAGCAATTTTGCATTCTTACAACTGGTTCCTTTTGCAGTATTAATGGAGAAATGACAGTATGGTTTCCATATGGTCTTGTTACTATGCTGGAAACCATATGCCCAGCAGAATCCCATCATATTCAACTCACAGCTTCATCGACTATTCTTCTAGTCTTCCTTTGAGTTCTTTCCAAACTGTGTAATGAAAACAGACATCATATTATAAATTATTTTTTCTCTTCCTTTAATGAAAAACTGAACTGATCAGAAGAAAGAATGGATTATACCAGAGAGAAGGAAATACATTGTAATAGTAGTAGTTACTTAGACTGTGAGCCCCAGTGTTTAGTACAGTGCCTGGCACATAGTAAGAATATGTACCCTACCATAAAAAGTTATGTTATTTATAGAACACCTGTAGCATTCAATGCATTGTACTAAGAAGTTGAAAACAAAACAAAAAAAAAAACAGGTTGGAAAGGGAGGAACACATTCCCTGTCCACAAGGAGCTCATTCTCTAAGGAAACTGACATAAGAATATTTTCAGTGGAGTACTGCCAATGAAAGTTAGTGAAAGAACAGAGCATATGCAAAAGGGTCCCAGCCTCTTTCATCACAATTCCTCAAAGCCTCCGTCAACCTTCCCTCACAGCTGGGCAGGCAGGAAAGGAAAGTTGGTTTTAGGGCAAATGTTTAATTACTCATGCATTTGTTTTGCTCTCAAAGAGGAAAATTCATTGTCTTGAGAGAGAGTAAAGTCATGGCCCTCCTGATCACCCCCTCACCCCCTGCCCCAAACGAAAGTACAAGGTAACTGGGACTGAGATTGGTTCAAGATATCCAGGACTCCACTTAATTCCTTTCTCTGCTCCCAGTCTGAGCTGTTATCCAACAGCAAACCACAGCTGTGTTGTGAATAGCTCTACCCCCTTCCCCGCCCCACAGCCCTTATGTATATTTGTACATATTTACTATTCTATTTATTTTATTAATGATGTGTATATATCTATAATTCTATTTATATATTTTGATGCTATTGATGCCTATTTGTTTTGTTTTGTTGTCTGTCTCCCCCTTCTAAACTGTGAGTCTGTTGTTGGGTAGGGATTGTCTCTCTCTGTTGCCAAATTGTACTTTCCAAGCCCTTAGTACAGTGCTCTGCACACAGTAAGCACTCAATAAATGTGATTGAATGAATGGATGATTGGATGGATGGATGGATGGATGGATGGATGGATGGATGGATGGATGGATGGATGGATGGAGATAAGTTAATTTGCTTGGATCTTCCACAGACCCTTCTTCCCCAACAGAACTCCCCTCTCTGACAAAAGACCCAAAACTGAGAGACCCAGGATTCCTTGTCCAGACCTCAGCATGAGAACTCCAGCGCTGAAAAGCAAGGCAGTCTGAGCATGAAAGCCTGGGGACAAAAGCATCTGTCCCAGATTAGGATTCACATTTTATCTCTTGGTTGATCGATTAACCCATCTCTGGCAGTTGGCCTGAGTGGCACGCTTGAGTTTGCATGGGATGATGTTGGTCACTTCCTTCTCCGCCTACCTTGCGCTGGCATTTTACATACACTTGGCATCACCTTTCAAATCAGTTTCTCTCTGGTAAAAATAGTTATCTTTGCCACTGCACATATCTTGTTGTTATGGCAAGGGCACAGGTCAGATGAGAGGTGGACAACTGCTCCCTTATCACAGTGGGGCTTCTGGGCCATTTTCCATTGGTGCCAGCAAGTCTGCTTACTATTGTCTCAAGAGTATCTCCATCTTTTAACACACCATCTAACCATTATCTTATTGTATGGGTGCCCCTAGTAACAGTCCCCTCCATCTTGGAACACCCCAACATTAATCCTTTCCTCTCCCAGCAGTTCAGAATATTGAAACTTTGACTCTCCCAAACCAAGTGGATCTGGCCATCTCAGACAGGCACTAAACTACTGTTTTATTTTTATTATCAAACCTAGCCTCTAGTTCAAATAACTAGACTGGATAATGGATATTCAGACCATCAGTTCTCTGCTGCATTTTATTCCTAGCAAATTTTTGATCCTGATAATTCCCATCTCCTCATCAGCACCCTTTATTGATTCATTCATTTATTTTTACCTTACCAGCCTGGAATAAGGAAATAACATATAAGCTCTCACTGACACATTAGCCAGGGAGAATATTTGGGGTCTGGAGATTCCTTTAAAATTCTTCCAGGCTGACCGACAGATACATAGCAGAAAAAATGCACCCTCTTAGCCTTAGCCTGGCAACAGCTTTGTTGATTAAACTTAGTGGAAAAACTGAATACAGTGAAACTTTTCAAGAAATAACAGCAGATAACACTTGGCCTGCCTGAGCTTTATCATCCCTGGGGTCAGCTGTTGGGAACAGGACAGCGGCAGAAAGCTTAATTTCTCACTCAACGGCCACCAGATTGGCAAAATAATAATAACAATTGTGGTATTTGTTAAGCACTTACTATGTGCTATGCACTGTACTAAGCACTGGGGTGGATATAAACAAATCGGGTTGGACACAGTCCCTGTCCCATTTGGGATTTACCGCCTCAATCCCCATTTTACAGATGAGGTAACTGAGGCCCAGAGAAGTGAAGTGACTTTACCAAGGTTACACAGCAGAGTGGAGGAGGCGGGTTTAGAACCTATGACCTTCTGACTCCCAGGCCAGTGGTCTAGCCCTTATGCCATGCTACTTCTCAGACCTTTTGGAATAAGAAGCAGCCTTTGAGGCTGGGAGCTGATCAGCCACCCAGGAGACCACTAATTTGGCCTCTTCAGGCCCTGAGAGACATCTGGGCCTGTTGGTGTAGGTTCAAGAGTTTAGTCGCTGGTACACTTCTTTTTCTCTAGGTCAGAGTAAAACTGCAGTTGTTAAGAAAAATAACTCCCTTATCTCTGGCCTACATTTTTGGGCTCAGGCTGCAAGTTCCACTTGAGACCACTTTCTGAATTGGATTTAGACACTTGTCACTGGAAAATATTATTGGAAACTAAACATTATTTTCTGCTAGGTTATGGATTTTGTTATTACACTTTTTTTCTCCATAAGAGTTTTAGGAACTCAAAAAAAGTTAGTGTAACTTATGGAACTAACCTGCAGTAAGGGACTTCAGGAGTTCACAAAGATCATTTCTTTCCAGGGACCCCAAAGGTGACCGTCCTGAAGCTGCCCCAAATAGGTGAAAGTCTATCTAATTTTTTTTTAAAAGATCTCCAGGAGTAGAGATTCTACTACCTCCCTTGGCAAACCATTCCAGATCTGAAAGCCCTCAGAGTCAAGAAGGTAACCTGAATCTTTATATCTTTTGTTCCATATTTTTCTTCTCCTTAATCAATTAATTAATCAATGGTATTTACTGAGCACTTATTTTGCACAGAGCATTGTAGTAACCACTTGGGAGACTACCGTACAACAGAGTTGGTAGACACATTCTCTGACCACAAGGAGCTCACAGCCTAGAGTGGGAGACCAATATTAATATGTTACAAATATGTACACAAGTTCTGTAGGGCTGAGGGTGGGGTGAATATCAGGTGTTTGAAGGGTACAAATCCAAGTGCTTAAGTGATGCAGAAGGGAGAACATGTAGGGAAAATGAGGGCTTGGTCAGGGAAGGTGACTTGGAGGAGATGTGATTTTAATAAGGCACTGAATGTGGGGAGAGTGGTAGTCTGGAATATATAGAGGGAGAGGGAGTTCCAGATCACAGGGAGGATGTGGAAAAGGAGGCAGCAGCGAGATAGACAAGATCAGAGATCACTGAGTGGGCTGGCATTAGAGGAGTGAGGTTTGCAGGCTGGGTTGTAGTAGGTAGGAGGGGGAGAACTGATTGAGAGCTGATTGAGTCCTTTAAAGCTGATGGTAAGGAGTTTTTGTTTGATGCCAAGGTGGAGGTTCTTGAAGGGTGGAGAGCTGTGAACTGAATGTTTGTTTTAAGAAAAATGATCCAGACAGCAGAGTGAAATAAGGATGGGAGTGGGAAGAGATGGGGGGAAGAGAGGTCATTGAAGAGGCTGATACAGTAGTCAAGGTCAGATAGGATAAGTGATTGGATCAACATGGTAATGGTTTGGATAGAGAGGAAAGGGCGAATTTTAGTAATGTTACGAAGGTAAAACTGACAGGATTTGGTGACACTGAATATGTAGGTTGAATGGGAGAGGTGAGTCGAGAATAATGCCAAGGTTGTGGACTTGAGAGACAGGGAGCAGGGTGGTGGGGTGTACAGTGATGGAAAAGTCAGGGGGAGGACAGGTTTTGAGTGGGAAGATAAGGAGTTCTGTTTAGGACATGTTTAGTTTGAGGTGTAGGTGAGACATCCAGGTAAAGATTTCTGAAGGCAGGAGGAAATACGAGACTGTAGAGAAGGAGAGGTCAGGGTTGGAGCGGTAGATTTGGGAATCATCCATGTAGAGAAAGTAATTGAAGCTGTGGGAGCAAATGAGTTCCTTCAAGGAAGTGGGTGTAGATGGGGTCCCGGAACTGAGCACTGAGGGACTCTCACAGTTCATTCATTCATTCAATCATATTTATTGAGCACTCACTGTGTGTAGAGCACACTACTAAGTGCTTGGTAGAGTACAAAACTACAATAAACAGACACATTCCCTACCCACAGTGAGTTTATAGTCTAGAGGGTGGGAGGTAGAGGAGGAGCCCAAGATAGAGACTGACAGTGAGTGCCAGAGGGACAGGAGGAGAACCAGGAAAGAACAGTGTCAGTGCAGCTAAGGTTAGATAACATTTCAAGGAGAACAGGGTGGTCCATGGTGTCCAAGACAGCTACAAGTTGCAATGTACTCTTCCAAGCTCTTAGTACCGTTTTGTTCTGTATATAGTAAGTGCTCAATAAATATCACCGATTGAGAGGTTGAGGAAGATTAAGATGAAATAAAGCCCGTTGGATTTGGGGAGAAGAAGATTTTGACATTTATGCATTTTCTTGTGTAGCTCGTGTCTTCTAATTCTATTGCAATTTCCCAAGTGCTTAGAACGGTACTCTGATGCACACTAGGTTGTATTGATTTATTGATTGACTGATCTGCAGTCTAATCTCAGTGTCTCTTGTTAAACCCTGATCAGAGAAGAACTGGATCATGTTCCTTAATACATCAGTTCTTAGTCATAGCAATGCTTTTCTTAGTATTGATTCAAACACTGCTTTTCACCTTTTTTTGCTACTTTCTGACTTGCAACCTTTCCAGCCTCTGGCTTGATGTTCTATTCAAAAACAACTGCCTCATTGGTCCCTGTTAAATGGATAAGCACATTTACTCCCTAAATGGGTCAGGTGCATGGGCAAGGAATGAGTCATACACACAAATGGCCATTCTGTTCATTCACAAGTTGCTCCCAAAACACTCTCAAAGGATAATTACCTAAGCAAATGCTGAATTATGTAACTAAAACAGATGCTTAACTAAAGAGGGCAGTTAGAAAGCTTGACACCGCCCCCCCCACTCCATTAGAAAGAGGACAGAGTGATCTTAAGTACACCATTTCAGACTAATTGGTGTTTGTCTTGCTTATGGTGCCCAGCACTCTAACCTAGAGTGGGAACAGAGAATACGGAAAAATGCCAGCAAGTTCCTCTACAGTTCGAATTGGAAAGGGCACAATCATCTCTGAACCTTCAAGGAAATCAGAAAGAAAAAAATGCTAGTGAGCGAATCACAGTAAAATTAAGGCAATTAAGATCATTAACATGGTGCAGGCAATATGCTCGAGATCCTGGTCAAATAGTAAAATTATCTTCTGCCCTTGCTCAATTACTCTTATTATTCCAAGCTTATGTCCAATTGCAAGTAAGAGCCAACCCTGCCTTTAAAAATGTTTGTACAATAGGGACCTGTGCAGAAATTTGTGAGGAGGAAAAGGGAACTCTAAATAGATGTCTCTGGCTGCTTAACTTAAAGAGGTTTGCCGGCCTTATTTCTGTCTCAACAGAAAGAAAGAAAGAAAATTGAGAACAGTGTGTTCTGTTGGAATTCAGATAGCCTCTCCTTGAGTTTGGGCTCAGGGAGGAAAGGCAGTAGATCTGAGGATAAGCTTCTTTGCGAGAGTCTTCTGATTGACCCAGGAGAGCACATGGCTCATAAATGACCCTTCCCATCACCCTCAACTACCTTGTGTCCATCCAGACTGGCATCAATAGGCCCCAACACCTTAGATTTCATCACACACTGAGCCTCAAGTTCGGTCCCCTTAGAATTGAGGCTGAAATGGAATTTTCTTCTGGAAAAATAAGATTGTCTGGAATAGACCCCATCCAAACATTCTCCCAAATATAAAGTGCTACCATTTAAGAAAAAGTCTCTCCCTGTCCCTAGTTTAGTCCACAGCTCACTCTGCTGCCTGGATCATTATTTTAAAATGTCATCTGCCACACATCTTTCCATTACTCAAAAATCTCAGTGGCTACCCTTTCCCCCCTGCAGCAAGCTGACCCAGAACAGGTCTCTCTGCCTTCCTTATCTGTACTCCTTCTCACTATTCCCCAGCTGACACTCCTTACCCCTTCCTTTTGTATCTCACCCTAGATCTTCAACCTCTGACCACCTGCTCACCTCCTACCTGGAACCCTCTCCATTTTCAAATCCAATAGATCCCTGGTCTCCCCACCTCCAAAATTCAACTCCTCCAGGAAGTTTTCCCCTAAATAATTTCCACCATCTCAGGTCTTGTCAATCCAACAACAGCCTTTCTTAGCATTTGCATACATATTATTTTATGTACACTACTTATTTTCTCACACGTTTCTTCATTTATTCATTTTCCACTCTTGTTCTTCTCAGTTGTTACTTTGTTCCTCCTCCTGTCTCCCACAGTTGGAAATAATGTGTAACTGTCTGATTTGCCTCATGAAATTATAAGTTCCTTGACACCTGGCACTGTTGCTTTTGCTCTGTACTCTCCCAAGTGCTTAGTTATGTGCTCTGCATTCAGAAGGGGCTCAAATATTATGAATTATTTAAGTGAGTTTGTGAATAGGTAAGATCTCTTGAAGGTTGAAAACTTTTGCAAGTCTATATCTCTGCTCGACTCTCAAAACTTAAGCATAATAAATGGCATCAATTGTTCTTCTTACCGGCATCCTCACAACCAGAGATGGAAAGGCCAAGAACATCCAGAGAAGAGCTGGTGCTTTTTAGATGGCCTGCATAAGAGGAGCCCCCCCCACCTAGGTGCAGACCCTCCTTCCAGAATCTCCAAAAACAACTGATTTCAGGCTTCAAGTCTGCTAATTCAGCACCTTTTTTGATTACAAGGTTCCCCATTACCTAAGAAAACAACTGAGTTTTCAGCAACATTTTGGTTAAAAATTCAAAACCTGAGGACTCTGGGAGGCTTGAGGAAGAAAACACACCAGTTGTTCCCAGGGTACCTACAGTGAATTAGACCCTGGTTAAAACAGAAAAAAAAAAGCCCTGCTTGCTCTCAGGAGTTTAGGACCAGTGTAATAGGCTCTCTCCTCTTTTGGTCAAATGCTTTGAAATGGGACCCCACAGTTGGAAATTTTCCAGAGATAGCAAGCACTTCAAAAGGAGTTGGGCTTTAAAATGGAATGCAAAGGAGAAAACTCCCTGGACTAATGAATAGATAGTTCAGTTACTCAGGCCCCTCGGGTACTCCAGAGAGATGTCAGAACTTCATGCCTCTATTTTAAAGTACTTGCCTGAAACACAGAAGGGACTATCGGTGCCTGACGGACAATTGGCATGTTTCTGGCTCCAATCTAAATTGGGATTATTCTTGGCAAGGTTTTCCCCAATAGAGAAAGACTAGGGGTGAGGAAAGAAAATAAAAACACTGCAGTTAAATTGGGAATTGCAGCATTCTCTCTCCAATCCCCTTTACTATTCACGTGTGATTTCCCTCTATTAAACTACAACTGAAAATGTCATCTTCAGCACAAGAATCAAAGGAGCAAGTGTGTATTAGACTCTCCTGCCAGGCGCAGTGCTAATATCACTCCAATTTACAAACCCCAAATCTGCCACGAAATGAGCAGTGGCCAAACTGATTCATTCATTCAGTAATATTTATAGAGCTCTTACTAGGTGCAAAGCACTGTACTAAGCGCTTGGAATGGACAATTCGGCAACAGATAGAGACCACTGCCACCCAATGGCGGGCTCACAGTCTAAACGGGGGAAACAGACAGCAAAGCCAAACAGAACAAAACAAAACAAGATGTGACACACAATTTAACTTCCCAGGCAGAATGTTTCAGTCTCCCTTGTTTGTAGGTGGTTTCTACAATGAAATGGAAGCTTTATAAACCTGAGGCTGCCCAGGTGCCGACCCTGCCGTACTCAGTGCATCCGATCTGGCTACAACTGGGACCCAAAGCAAGGGTGCAAACCTCCTTCCTAGGCAAACGGAGTTATATCAGTGGCAGCCCTAGCCAGACCTTTGGCTTACAACCCTACCCCTGCGGTGGAATGTAGCTGCTTTTCCATCCTGAATGGGGGGATGGGACAGGGAAGAAGGGATTTAGGGAGTAGGATTTCATGCTAGGGCAGTAGTTTGTTTCCCTAACCTCCTACCCCCCATTCCTGATTGAAAACAGCCCCATATTACTGATAGCCCTCTAACATGTCAGACGAGGAGGCGAGCATGATGTCACACACCTGAAAATGGGCAAACAGTGTACCAAGAAGAATTCATGGAAGCCATTTGCAGAACAAACATTTCCCACAATCCTTGAGGGTTTCTCCTGGGGATCCTCTGGATCTCCCATTTGCTCCAGAATCTTTGCATTTCCCTTCCACATTAATGTGAAGACAGGTGTGGTGTCCAAGCTGCGGCAGAGGCAAAAATTGAAAGTTGGACGGGCCACCCTATCGCTCTCATCACTACTACTTTGGACTCCCCTCCTGTCTACGCTTCCTCTTCCATTACGGCCCCACCTCCCTCCCCAACCAAGCCTTCCAACTCTGCAGCCTTATAGGAAGAACAGAAAAACATGGAAGGGGCTGGTGGTGACAGCAGCAGTAGAACAAGTTGTTTAAAAACAGGGGAGCTTAAACAATGCAGAGACCAAGGATCAGGTGAGCACAAGATACAGAAGCAGGGAGAAGGGAGGTTGAAGGTGTACACAGGGAGTAGGCAGAAGACTCACAGGCCAAGTAAAGGAAGCAAGGTGAGAGATGGTATTTGTGACATGGAAATCCAAGTAGAGAGTGCAGTTTAGCTTAGTGGATAGAGCAAGGGCTTGGGAATCAGAGGACCTTGGTTCTAATTCCAGCTCTGCCACTTGTCTGCTGTATGACTTTGGGCAAGTCATTTACCTTCTCTGTGCCTCAGTTTCCTCAACTGGTAAATGAGTGTTCATTACCTGTTTTCCCTCCTAATTAGACTATGAGCCCCATATGAGACCTGATTAACTTGTATCTACCTCAGAATCTACTACAGTGCTTGTGATATAGTAAATGCTTTATAATTTGCATAAAAAACCAATACAAAAACAAATACCACAATTCTTATTATTATTTAGAGGAAGTGGTTTCCACCAGGCTAACAAGGAACTGCATTCGTGCCTCTGCACAGTGGTAGAAATAGGGTCTTTCTGGGTTGCAGAGCCATTGTTGGTGGGGAGAGGAATCAGAGGCGTTGCTCTCATTCCCCACACTACTCATTCAGCCTCTAGAACTGCTGCCTCCTGCAGCTACCTCTGAGGACCCGAACGGCCACTTCCTGAGGTGGGGTTGAAAGTGCTGCGCCCTCTCCCTTCCCCCCACTAGCAGCTGTGGTCCAAAGGGTGGCTGTTCTCCCTGCTATAAGGTGATTCTACCGATTCTCCTCTAGTCCATGCCTCTCACCACAACCCTCTGCCAGTCTGCCTGCGGCCTCTCAGGTATAAAATGGAGAAGAGAAGAGGGGATAGTGATGGGGTTGCTGGTTGGGGATTTTCTATTCCCAAATTGATATCTGACAATTAGATGTATAAGGGCAGTATTTATGCCTTTAACAAGGACAGGAAGGCCTTTCTCATCAGGGCTAGTGTGGTGCTGGTGGTAAGATATGCTCTGGGGCAATTCAGTTTACGAGAAACACTGTCATCTGGTGGAAAGAACACAGGCCTGAGAGTCGGAGAACCTGGGTTCTAATCCCAGGTCTGCCATTTGTCTACTCTGTGAACAACCTGCTCCTATGTTAACTTCTCTGGGCCTCAGTTACCTCATCTGTAAAAACAATAATGATAATGGTATTTGTTAAGCACTTACTATGTGCCAGGCACTGTTCTAAGCTCTGGGGTAGATACAAGATAATCAAGCTGGATACAGTCTCTGTCCCACACTGGGCTCACAGTCATAATCCCCATTTTACAGATGAGGTCACTGAGGCCCAGAGAAGTGAAGTGACTTGCCTAAGATCACACAGCAAACAAGTGTCAGAGCTGGGATTAGAACCCATGACCTTGTGTCTCCCAAGCCCATGCTCTATCCACTAGGCCATGCTTCTTCTCTGTAAAATGGGGATTAAGATTGTGAGCCCTATGTGGGACAGGGGCTGTGTCCAACCTGATTATCTTGGATCTTATCCCAGCACTAATACAGTGCTTGACACAAAGTAAGTGCTTAACAAATGCCATAAAAAACAAACCAATCAATCAGTCATATTTATTGAATACTTACTGTGTGCAGAGACTACGTGCTTGGGAGAGTACAATACAACAGAGGTGGTAGACACATTTCCTGCCCACTTGACCTTACAGTCTAGATGGGAAGACAGTGAGTAATATAAATAAATAAATTTCAGATATGAACATAGGTAGGGTGGGCCTAAGGGAGGTGTGAATAAATGGAGCAAATCAGGGTGACACAGAAGAGATTGCGAGAAAAAAGAAATGCCAAACCAAGAAATTTTCCAGTAGAAAAATCTGGATCAGAAAATAAACCTTGCTCCTTGCCCACACCATTTATCTGCCACATACTTCAGAGAATTTCCATCGTTAGACAGCTGTTTCCTTCTCAGAAGAACCAACATCGGTACTTAGCAAGGGGCTAGTGTTTCCATTGGAGGCACTCAGGGAAACGAAGGGTCTTTGTGAAGCCAAAAAGAGCCTGAGGTATGTCTGGATCATTGCTTTCAGTGGGAAGCCAGAGAAGATGCTCTTGAAAAAGGGAACCTTTTCAATCTGACACCAAAGAAAGGACAGAGAGGCTTGTCTCGACCAAAGCTATCCTCCTGAAACTGGGCACAGATTCTTCAGCTAATCTCTTGGCAAAAGGAACTGACAATCGTGGTTAACAAATGGCCACAAGAATTTCAAAAGCCACTTTTTTTCCCTGGCTTCCCTGCTTTTCCCCTGTATATCAATATTCATTACATTGTAAATATCTTTTTACATTTCAGATATTAGCTGAACTGGGTTCCAGCAGATAAAATTCCAAGCTATCAGATGTTAGAGCATCCTAAAAACTCCTTGAGCCAACAGCAAGAAACAAATCTTGTTGCAAAAGATGTCCCTTACAGTCAGTCAATCATGTTTACTGAACACTTACTGTATGCAGAGCACTTAGGAGAGTACAATACAACCATATAACAGAAACATTACCTGCCCACAATGAGCTTACAGTTTAGAGGGAGCTTAAGGTCCTGAGGTAGTGACCTTAGTGAATTTGGTTTTTGATTTAGGGCACACCTACTCTCAGAGATTATCTGGATAATTCAGACCCCTAAATGTTCTTTGACCTCAGGTGTCTGGTTGTTTTAGATCATTTGTTTTGAAGGGGAAGAGGGCATTTTGACCTGAAGTACCCAGAAAATTATCTCTAGAGATTATTAAAAAGTCTCAATTATGCAGATAATTTTCAGGTGTGGACCCAAAATTTAGAAGGCAGTAAAAAATATGGGTTTTTCATTCTCTAGATGGAATTCTTGAAGGACTACTCAGGAAATTTAAAGACTTATTTTTCAAAGATCACACACTGATTCTCACAACAGTTTAAAAGATGTGGAAAATAAGTTTCATAGCATATCTTCCCAGGTTCATGTGTTCTTTAAACTCCCAAATTTAATAATAATAATGTCATTATTATTATGGCATTTGTTAAGCGCTTACTCTGTGCCAGCCACTGTTCTAAATGCTGGGTTAGATAAAAGATAATCAGGTTGGACACACTCCCTTGTCCCACTCAGGACTCCCAGTTTTAATCCCCATTTTACAGATGAGGTAACTGAGGCCCAGAGAAGTGAAGTGACTGCCCAATGTGTTGTATTCTCTCAAGTGCTTATTATGGTGCCCTCCACACAGAAAGAGCTCACATGCCATTGATTGATTCTTTTTAAGTGATTTTTTTCAATAACAGCAATCATAACTGTCACCACTCCACATAGAGCATGCTCCATGCGAAGTGTCTAGCAAACTCTCAAGGAGTCACCAGTGGAGGTACAGTCCACAAGTATTGCTCTGTTCAATTAATACTATTGATCGGTTGATGATGATGTCAAGGTGCTCACCCCCAAGTCCCGTACTCACTTCCAAATTTATTCCTAGCTTGGCTCAAAGCCAGTTCCCACATTCAGCAGCAAAGTCAACCGCAACTCCAAGAATCATCCATCAATCAATCAATAATACTTATTGAGCCCTTACTGGGTGCAGAGCACTGTACTAAGCCACTTGGGAAAGTACAATGCCACAGAGCAGGTAGACACATTCCTTGCCTACAGTGAGCTTACACTTTAGAGGGGGAGACAGACATTTATTTACAGATATGTAAGAATCTCCTGTGGATCTTCTTGGAGCATTCAAAAACATTCCAGCAAGCAGTTCCAAAGACCAGCTGCCTTATGTTTACAAATCCATATGATCACTGGGTGGAAAATGAAGCCACAAACATTTACCTTGCTTGGAGCAGGTGGGCTCCTCTATGATTAATAGTCTGTTTATTTTGCTCTACTATGCCTACTGTAGACATCTTCAAAGAGTGATTAAGCAACTTCCCTTAAAATGATATGATGAATCAAGGGCAGAATCTAGATTACAGAACATTTGACCCTTTCCACTTCAACTTTCTCTGTCGTACTTATCACTATATTCTCCCAATCTCATTACTCTAGTGTCTAGATGGTATTCCCGCCTCCACAAAGGGCTGACATAATTTTATTTTATCAAACTCACCATAGTTTGGAGGACTTTGATTATCAACCATTTTTATGCCCAATTTCACTCTCTACAACTAGAGTCTAAGACTATTATATTACCTCTTATAATGATTAGACCTGAGAAGTTATATTCTTTTTTAAGCATTTGTTAAGCACTTACCATGTGCCAGGCACTCTACTAAGTGTTGGGGTGGATACAAGCTCATCAGGTTGGACACAGTCCCTGTTCCACAGGAGTCTCACAGTTTTTATCCCCATTTTACAAATGAGGTAACTGAGGCACAGAGAAGTGAAGTGACTCACCCAAGTTCACAGGCAGATAAGTGGCAGAGCTGGAATTAGAACCCAAGTCCTTCTGACTTCTCTCTATTCAGTAGGCCACAAAAAGGACCAGTCTGTTATGATCTATTCTATGATTCTATTGATTTGCGCTACACTGGGTAAATAAAACATGGCTTCCTGGACCTAGGACCCAGAAATACCCTTAGATGAGAGAGCAATGGATCACTTAAAAAAAAACCAGTATCACCATTGGCTGCACTTCCAGGCCCCCCAGGGAAGCTCTGGAACCTAGTCAAACCAGTTGACAGATAAACTGAAGTAGAAAATACCTAATGTTTGTTAAAATGATTTACTTTTTAAAAGCAGAAGAACCAGCAGGCCTAGAGAAGCAGCATGGACTAGTGGATAGAGCCCAGGACTGGGAGTCACAAAGACCTGGATTCTAATCCCAGATCTGTCACTTGTCTGCTGTGTGACTTGGGCCAGTCACTTAACTTCTCTGTGCCTCGGTTACCTCATTAGCAAAATGAGGATTAGGACTATGAGACAGGAACTATCTTCAACCTGATTAGGATGCATCTACCCCAGCACTTAGTACAGTGCCTGGCAGATAGTAAGCGCTTAACAAATACCATAAAAAAAAGGTTGACCCTTTTAACTGTGCTCTGAGAGGGAAAGCTAAAGCCTAAAAGCAACAGTGGGAAAGGGACCCAGATCCAGACTCAAGGGCTTGTGTTTGGCAACTTACTTCCCTACAGATGTTCTGTCCACGTAAGACACATGTGGGGGGTCACAGGTCATGCTCAACTTCAACAAATAGTCAAGGATGCGGTGACAATGGTATCGGATGGATTAAATATCCTGAATGACCTCATTCAGAAAATCTGCAGTGAGCCGATAAGAATCACCCAGCTTTGGCTGAGAGCCTCCAGAGGGAAAGGAAAGGGAGGGGAAGTGGACTTTCCGCTGATGTGTATTTCTTTTCCCCGGTCTGTGTCCTGGAGCACCTGCAATAACCAGAAATACTGCTGTCTCTACTCCTGACGGTACTTATTCGGACAAAAGGAACCGATAAAGGGACGGTCACTGTATGGGCTGGGCAACCCTCCACTCTCAAAATGGAGCACCAGGAAACCAGTCCTCTTCCAGCCTACTCCTCGGGCAGCTCTCCATTTCATTCGACTCCCAAAGACGTTGAAGCTTCTCCTAGATCTTCTATTTTATTGTATTTTTCCAGTAGAGGACCCTCGAAAAAATACATCTGTGCTTACCAAGAATAAAACAAATCAATGATCCATGCACATCATGGGGTACAGTTACTGTGAACAGCCCCCCACACTCATATCTGACAGACCACTTCTCTCTCCACCTTCAAAGCCCTAATAAAATCACCTCCTCTAGGAGACCTTCCCTGAAAAGGCCCTCATTTTTCCTATTCACCTCCCTTCTGGGTCGCCTATACATTTGGACTCATACTCCTTAAGCACTAGCTATTCACTCTATTCCAGTCCCACAGTACTTATCCTTAAACTCTCCCAACTCCCCTATCAATAATTTGTTTTAATGCCCACCTTCCCCTCTAAACTGCAAGCTCCTTGTGAATAGGGACCTCGTCTATCAACTCTACTGTATCGTTCTCTCCCAAATGCTTAATACAGTGCTCAGCAAACATTGCCTAAAAGGGAACATGTCTACCAATTCTGTTGTGTTGTAATCTCCCAAGTGATAACTAAAGTGCTCTGTGCACAATAAGCATTCAATAAATACCACTGATTGATTGACTGAGCCATAGAACCATAGTCCTTGCATAGGAAAGAACATACTGCATCCTTGGCCATAGAAGAAAATCCCTCTTCTCTTCCACCCAGGTTCTCCTGGTAGCCCTTTTCCATCATTCACCTGTATTTATTGAGGTCTTACCGTGGGTAGAGCGCTGTACTAAGCATTTGGGAGAGTACAATAGAACAATAAGTAGACACATTCCCTGCCCACAGCCAGCTTAAAGTCTAGAGGCCCCCTGGAGAATTCCTCATCCATTGCAGGCAGTGTCAGGCTGGCAGATGAATAAAGGCCAAGGTCAGGGAGTTTGACTTCCCAATTGCTATAAGACACACCCCTCAGCCCCTCCACACCTCCTTCTTGGGTTGGACACTGTGGGGCAACACACCCACAAGTTATTCACACCAAATCTGAGCCCAGTGCCCGTGATGTCGAGCCCCGGCAAAGCTCAGAGCCAGGTCCAGTCCATTAGAATGTTTGCTAGAGAGAAAAAAATAAATATTGAATAATCACTTCTCTGATTCAGCAAGTATTTTAATTACACAAAACTTCCCCCTCCACAAGTTCATTCTTTACTAGGGCCCGGCTCCCCCTAGCAAATTGTCCAAAATAATCTATATAGTTAGTCTACTACATAGGTGTGGCCTTCTGGATATCTGTCCTAGCCTAATCCTTTCCATTGTGGGATCTGCTGTATTCAGAGTTAGAAGTAGTAGCCAAAGTAATAATAATTGTGGTATTTGTTAAGTGCTTACTATGGGCCAGGCACTGTCCAAAGCCCTGGGATGGAAATAAGCAAATTGGGTTGGACACAATCCCTGTCCCATGTGAGGCTCACGGCCTCAATCCCCATTTTACAGATAAGGTAACTGAGGCCCAGAGATATGAAGTGACTTTCCCAAGGTCTCACAGCTGACAAGTCGTGGAGTAAGGATTAGAACTCATGACCTTCTGACTCCCAGGCCCATGCTTACTCCATTAGGCCATGCTGCTTCTCCACCATGAGCCGGTAAGTATCACAGTAGTCTTCTATAGCCTTTGTTACAATCCTATCTCCCTGCCTTCTCTGCTGGTGACTTCAGCCAACCATTCCTCAGGACTTATATCCTATATGTTTCATCCATCATCTATAATATAATAATAGTAGTATTTATTAAGTGCTGTGTATCAAGAACTTTATGTCCTGGAGAAAATAGAAGTAGTCCATCCCACACAGGGCCCACAGGGAGGGAAACAGGTATTTCATCTGCATTTTAAAGATAAGGAAACTGAGGCAGAGAAGAGTTAAATGACCTGCCCAAGGTCACACAGCAGTCTCCTGACTCCTTGTCCCGTGCTCTTTCCTCTCAGCTACAGTGCTTAGGCCTCCCATGCTACTCTTCTCTATCCCACGATCCTGGTCTGACCCATCTCTCAAGTCAGGAAGGAAAGCAGATCCTACTCAGTGCTGTGCTAACCACCAGACAGAGTGAGAGGATGTGATCAAGACTCTAACCCCTTGCTTATGCCATACCTCCAGTCTGGAGTTCCCTCCCACCCCAGATCTGTCAGCTCTACAACTTTCTTCACCTCAAAGCCCTCCTAAAATCTCATTTCTCCCAATCACAATCCCAAATATCTGTCTCTCCCCCCTCTAGACTGTGGGCTCGTTGTACTCAGGGAATGTCACTGTTTATTGTTGTACTGTGCTTTCCCAAACGCTAGTACAGTGCTCCACATACAGTAAGCGTTTAATAAATGTGACTGAATGAATGAATGAATTCTCCCAATCCCCTTTCCCTGATCATAACACCCTACACATTTCAACTCATCAGCCACACATACTATTCCCATCCTCAGCCCTTATGAATATGGGTAGATTCAGTGGTACATTCAGTTATTTACTATTCAGCTCTTTCAAGTATTTCCTTAATAGTTCTCCTGTTCTCATCTTTTATAATTTTTGGCTGTAAACCACATTACAATACAATTACATTAGACTATAAACTCCTTGAGGTCAAGGAATATACATCTTGCTTCTATGGTACCCTCACAAATACTTATAAGATGTTCTGTGTGCAGCAGTCACTCAGTAAACTGAATGATCGACAACTGGGACAAGAGGAGGGAAGAACAAGAGAAAGGTACATTCTAACACATTGCCCTCTCCTACCTTGTCTTGTCTTATGCCGTCGAGTCGTCGCCGACCCACGGAGACACCATGGACACATCTCTCCCAGAACGCCCCACCTCCATATGCAATCGTTCTGGTAGTGGATCCATAAGAGTTTGCTTTGTAAAAATGCTGAAGTGGTTTAACATTGCCTGCTTCCACGCAGTAAACTTAAGTCTCTGCCCTCGACTCTCTCCCGTGCCGCTACTGCCCAGCACAGTTGCCTGCTACTCTCTAACAACTGTCCAAGCCAGGAATGGGTAGGCCTGTTTCATTCTCCCTCCCATAGTCAAGACTGGTAGAGTACTGGAAACTCTCCAGGTGTGACCCTGAGAGGAATCTTCTACCTTAACTCCCTGATTTCCTTCTACAACCCAACCTACACACTTCACTCTTCTAGTGCCAACCTACTCACTGTACCTCACTGTCATCTATCTCTCCACCGACCCCTCGCCCATGTCCTACCTCTGGCCTGGAACTCCTTCCCTCTTCATACTCGTCGGATGTTCACCCTTCCCACCATGAAAGCCTTATTAAAAACACATCTCCATGAGGCCTTCCCCGGCAAAGCCTTCATTTCCTCTTCATCCATTTCCTTCTGCGTCACCCTTCTATTAGGATTTGTACATTTTATTCACCCCTCCCTCAGCCCCATAGCACTTATGTACATATTTGGAAGTTTATTTATTTATATTAAAGTCTCTCTCCCCTCTAGACTGTAAGCTCATTGTGGGCAAGGAAAGTGTCTACCAACTCTGTTATAGTGTACTCTCCCAAGTGCATAGTACAGTGCTCTGCACACAGTGAG
Source organism: Ornithorhynchus anatinus (assembly GCF_004115215.2). Classification (NCBI taxonomy): domain Eukaryota; kingdom Metazoa; phylum Chordata; class Mammalia; order Monotremata; family Ornithorhynchidae; genus Ornithorhynchus; species Ornithorhynchus anatinus. The sequence goes on along the minus strand of NC_041735.1, from coordinate 58,680,008 downwards.
TGCTTAATAAATTGATTGATAGATCGATTTAGTGAGAATGAGAAGCGGTGGGGGATAACTTAACAGATTTCCCATTTCTCTCCATGGTTGTCTTCAAAGCTATTGTAACCTACACTCTGGAACTGGAAATTCTTTGTGGAAAACAAAGAATGCTGGATGAATCTTTTTTTCTCCAGGAAATGGAAGCTTGTGGAAGGCAAGGAGGAACTTTATTTCGGCTTGCTACCCTTTAAGCTGAGGAAAACCACCTCTCCTTCAGTGTCAAGCAGGGCAAAGACATCCAGTCCACAAGGTTTCTGAATATTTTCCATTTCCCATAATTACCATTTGTCGGCCACTTGGGGCTGTGTGTACATGCTTGCTTGTATCCAACCAATGCTTAGTACAGTGCTTGGCACATGGTAAGTGCTTAAAAAATACCATAAAAATACTAATAATTATTATCAATTGTATTACTAAATGAGAGCAAGCCCTTGAATCCTGCCACCGTTTGCCATTTTTCACTGTCTGGATCCCAGTTTGGGGGATACGGGGGAGAGCAAATCAGACAGAACAATGCCACGGACTGTTCCTTTACAAGAATTCCATCTGTGTTACTGAGTAACGACTGATCGCAGGCCTCATGCCAATTAGGAAGTTGCAAAGGTACAGGCTCAGAGAAACACTATCTGGAACACATCTTTGATGCTTTTTTTAGCACCATGAGTTTTCACCTAGAAACCTTTAGCCTACAAACCTCAGCTGGGTACAATACTCTCCATTTAAAAACCCAACAAGGTCTTTTGTTGGCGTTTCCTCACCCACAGTTCTAAAACCTTTGTGAGGTTGAAATGGTCCCTGCCCGGAGAAATATTTCAACCTTTTCTCAATGTTTGTTTTCAATGAATGTGTCAGTTTTGTTGTCAAGTTGGACAGTTAAAGTGGATTGGTTAGCAGCACTGTTTCAACATCGGTCCTTTAAAAGGATGGAGCTGAACAGAAGGCCCAGAAGAAAAAAGGGCTATTGTTCTTCCTGAGGGTTCTGTGTCAAGAATCTCCAAAGTGAAGCTGGTTTTAACTTCAGAGCACCTTGGCAAGAATCCAGGGAAAGGGGTGGGGGTGAGGGAGGACAAGGAATATCCCAAACGACTCCATTCAGTGTAAGGAAAACTCTTATCAACTCTCTCTGCCAATTGAAAATCTCTATGGGGTTCAGGTAACCTGAGCAAATGCAGTCCTCCGGGGCCCTAGAAGGGAATATCTGAATTTGAAATTCAGCTGTGCTCATCGCATGTGACTAACTACAGGAAACCAATCCCCCTGCATGTCTTTAAGGTGAACCCAAGCACACATTTTCCTTTCTTTCCCTTCTCCTACTGCATACCTCAATCAATCAATCAATGGTATTTATTTGGTGCCTACTATGTGCAGAGCACTATACTAAACACATTGGAGAGTACAATACAACGGAATTTAACGGACGTGTTCCCTTCCCATGATGAGTTTACGGTCTAGAATCCTCACAGTTTTTTCTTCTTCCCCTTCTCACTCTGGGGATTGGGTATTATCAATCTCATGTGAGAGGTGAACCATCGGAGATCTAAAAGGGAACAACCATATAATGTGCGCATTAAACAGTATTCTTGGCAACTGGCCTTGGCCTTGATCACCAGCTAGGTGGCATGGAGCCAGGGGAAACACCTGCACTTTTTTGGAGCATATCTGCATTTGGGCTGTTTCCCCCCTTTTTTTTCTTTTTTTGCTATAAGCTGCATTTTTACTTCCTAATTTTATGGTAAAGAGAAAGTTGCCTAGACAGTTTTCCTGCCTTAGTTTTTAAATGGCATCAGGCTTGAAATTCTAGGCCGGCATTGCTCTCATCCTGAGGGAGAAAATTCCAAATGGGAAGGAGGACCACAGACCTTTCAAGGAAAGCTCTTCAAAACTTTAGGCTTCCCAAAACAAAACTTACTGACTTGAGAACCATGGGTAGGCCAACTGCTCAGGGAGACTTTTGTGAGGTGAATACAGAAGACTAAAATGTGTCTGAATGTTGCATCTGTCCGTGGGAAATGGTTGGACAAATGTACATGCTATGGATGCCTGTCTATGCTATTGATGCCTGTCTATTTGATTTGTTTTGTTGTCTGTTTCCACCCTTCTAGACTGTGATCCCATTGTTGGGTAGGAATTGTCTCTATTGCCAAATTGTACTTTCCAAGTGTTTAATACAGTGCTCTGCGCACAGTAAGTGCTCAATAAATACTATTGATTGAATTAATGTATATCAACAAAAACACTTAAGAACAATAGCCAGTTGTGCTTTAAAGACTCAGTTCCACTGTGTGAGAGTCACTCAGATGAAATCTTAAAAGCCCAGGTGATATTTTAGAGGGTCCATAGCCATTTTTCAAACCTGACAGCATGCTCCATATCCTTCAGATGGAAAAATGTTATAAAATGTACACTGCTATCCTCTTATAGCCCAATTTTTTCCAAGGTGTCTCTTGTGAGTCACAGTTCCTTCTGCAGCCACGATACTTTCAATAATTTCTACACATCAGGTCTGCATGAGTTTATCAGGGTAGTGGAACTGGCTTCTCACACAAGAAGAACCAATTCTTTTAGAACTGAGGCTTAAAGGAACACACGATTCAAGCAGCATCAAAGAAGTCCCTCGAATGTCTCAGGTCTCTCTGGAGAGCAAAAAAACAGCAGACAGGAAGTATCAATTTAAACCAAGGCACAGAGTGTTTCAATCAACATTTCGATTAGTGCTCCTGCTCTCAAGAAGCAATTACACAAGCCCTTAAGGTAGGGAATGTGGGGCAAATATGGAATGGGAGAGGCTTTGAAAGTTTACAGCCAAGATGCATTGCCTACTGCCTTTCTCAAAATAACTTAAAATGACTTAAAGGTCATTCAGACTCTCCTTACACTGCTGTTTCTACACCTAATGTATTTTTCTCCAGGAAAATATGAACTCAGGAAATCAGGCCACTGAGTAGAGTTTGAAGACAGGGTCAGTGTGAAATTAGAAGGCTAAATAATAGTGATGATAGTGACATTAATAATAATAGCAATAATAATTGTGCTACTTGTTAAGTGCTTACTATGTGCCAAGCACTGTATTAAGCATTGAGACAGATACAAGATTATCAGGTCAATCAATCAATTTTTTGAGTGCTGACTGTGCAGTGCACTTAAGCACTTTCTATATGTCAAGCAACTGTACTAAGTGCTGGAGAAGACACAAGATTATCCAAGGCTTACAGTCTAAGTAGGAGGGAAAATAGGTTTTGAATCCCCATTTTGCAGATGCGGGAACTGAGGCCCAGAAAAGTTGTGACTTGCCCAAGGTTACACAGCAGACAGGTGGTAGAGGTGGGATTAGAATCCAGGTCCTCTGACTCCCAGGCCCATGCTCTTTCCACTAGGCCACACTGCAGTTCACTAAGGCCAGGGACACAGTCCTTCTGTCTCAAATAAGGTTCGCAGTCTAAATAGGTGCAACCTAGTCTCTCCAGGTGCAACCCTGAGAGGGTTCCTGAGGCCTAGCCTAGTAATAATAATGGTGATATTTGTCAAGATCTTATTATGTGCCATGCACCATACTAAGTGCTGGGGTAGATATAAACAGGTCAGATGCAGTCTCTGTCCCATATGGGGTTCACTGTCTAAGTAGGAGGGAGAACGGATATTTAATCTCCATTTTGCAAATGAGGAAACTAAGGCATGTAGAAGGTAAGTGAATTTCTCAAGATCACCTAGCCAGACAAGGAACAAAGCTGGATTTAGACCCCATATCCTCTGATTCCCAGACCCACTCTTTCTACTAGGTCATGCTGCTTCTCACGTGTTCTACATATAGTAGATAGTTAATAGAATCTGATGAGTGAATGAACAAAAAGATGAATTACTACCCCTGGGGTAATTAAAATTAAGAGAAATGGGAATCTTTGTTGGAATGTTTTCTGCCAGGTTCTAAAAGAACCCTTCTGGGGCAAGTATTTCTGTTCAGACAGTTTTCCTTTCACAGAAGTGATTCCTTGTCCTTATGTTTTCTTTGAATCAGTAAAGGCAAGCGCCAACCTAATTGGTTTCTCTGCTAATTAATTTTGTCTCAGTGTAATAAAGGAATAGTAACCAGAGGCTAAAGAACTCTTCTGAACGGAGATACCCAGGTTGAGAAATTGGCCTCTATTTGGTCTCTTATGTGGGTGAACTTGTTCATTCATTGATTTTGTCACCTTTAGTTACTGTGTTTCCACTCTATGTGTTTGTGGTGGATAGTCTCCCTGCTAAGTTATCACTTCATTTCAGATAATTTCCATGCCTCTGACTTAGCAGATAAGGTTCCTAAGGGAGCCACAGGGAACAAAAAATTGTGAGTTACTTGACTTTGTTCTGGGCATTTACACATAAATACCCTGAGTATTATATTGGCATCTCTATTTCAACTCTATACAGGATCAACCTGTGTGGTCATAGATTCTGTTTTGTAATCATTTACTTTGGCTTTACTGCTATAAAACCTGCTCCTTCCCTATAAAACAGCCTGTTATGTATCTTAAATCTCTCAACTGGGATTCGTTCTGAAAGGCTGGAGAATGGGGAGGTAGATTTTCTGATTGGAGTGAGAGTCTCCAGTGTTGTTTTCAGCTCTTTCCCTAAGTCACTCTGGGGTCTTAGGAATCTCTTAGTGCTGTTTCCCTATCTGAGAACAGGATAGCGATATGCCATTCACCAATCTCAGAGAAATGATGCAAAACTATGGGGGCTTTTATCTTTCATATTTTCAGAATTATGAAAAAAATTTTCAGTCCCTTCCACTGTTCCCTATTTTTATTCTCTTTTCTTCTCCTGTGGGCAGCAGATTAGAAAGTCACAAAACCATCTTTTCTGTATTGTGTTTGTCTTAGGATAAATAATAATGACAAAAGTCAGAGGAGCATGTCTGTATAATTGAAATAAGGTCCACTGATCTTTGGAAATTGCCTGTGTACTTTTCTGGGGGGGATAAATAAAATCATTTAAGACCAGCTGTGTTCCCCCTAAATAGATAAATAGTTCCATTCCTTATTTTTCTGTATATGCTCAATTGTTCTGGCCAATGCTGTCAGGGAATACTGATGGTTTTAATGGGTCACTGAAAGTTTTCCAGGAAAGCATCAGATGGTCTTCCTTAACTTTTATGGTAAGGGAAGTTTCCTTCTAAAAAAAAAGTCATCAGCAGTCTGTGGATTTTTCTCTTTAGATTGGCCCAGAAGGATCTTTATACTCCAGTCCACCAAAAACCTTCCTTTTATAATATGACTTCATACTACTAAGGCAGCAATGTTTTTGGTATTTAAAAAAAAGGGAGATGAAGATTCTCATTTTAGCCCTGACAGCTAAATGGATTCCTTCCCAGGGCTTTTCCCCAACTGATGCCAAAATTAAATACTGGAATCCCCCTCAAAGAATTTCAGATTGGCTCCCATCCCATTTGAACGTAGCATGCACCTATATCCTTGCTGCCAAACATCTCTAGGGACACCGCTAGCCAGCACTTTCTTCCTACAAAAAAAGGGTCATGAACTGTAAATTTATCAGTCCAAGACTGGACGTAAGATTGTGAGGTGGGAGAAGGTGCAGAGGAGGTGTGGTGAGGACAGTTTCTTAATAATGTTGGTCCCAGAGAAAGGAAGATTTATTTGAAATCATAAACCCCACATTTGGAGGCAGCATAGCCCAGTGGAAAGTCTACATGTTTGGGAATATGAAGGCCTGGGTTCTGTTGCTGTAAATTCTACCCCAGGCTGTTGTGTAACCTTAGGCAAGTCATTTAACCTCTCTGCTCCTCAGTTTCCTCATCTTCAAAATGGGGAAAAGATACCTGTTCTGCCTACCTCTTAGATTGTTCGACTTGATTTTCTCGTACCTAATCCCCCCACTTAGCGCATAGAAAGCACTTAATACTACTATCATTATTATTACTAATAATTTTGTTACTTAGACTAAATCTTCATTCTGGACAAATCTTAACCAAATTATAAAGCAGGATTCAGCCTCAATAAACAAATATTAGAGTGTAAATTCATTTCCACTATTATTAATCAATCAGTGGTATTTATTGAGTCCTAAGAAGAAGTCCTGGCGTAGGGGAATAATTTCGTTAATGTTTAGCAGTTGAGTTGTCTCTCAAGCCTTTAGGTTAAACAAGACATTTACAATTTCTGTAGGGGGTGGAATGAGAGTTATTGGGGAAAGACGCCTCCCACCCCACCGCCCAAAAAGGTTACTTTTTCTTTTATATGACCAAACAGCATGGTTTTTTAAAATACCATGCCCTAGGACAATGCCAAGCAGGGTTTTTTTTACTAAAAGCAAAGTGTAACAGAATCAGTTCCTTCGGTTTGGCGGGGTACTAATTTGGACAGGGTGGGAAATGGTTGGCTGATTTTCCCACCTGCTACTTTGTGGTTCTGCTGGGGAAAGCCTACAGTCATGTGGAACCCAGAATTTCCATGTGGAACTGCAACTGTATTCATTTTATGGTAATTATCATCCTCTTCCGCCTGATACATTTTCTTTCACTAATACCACATCATTATAGCATGGAGGTGGAGATCATGGAGTTGACTTTGCGGTTTCACATAAAACCCAAGGTTTTATGAGGCTTCCAGCTTCCCCCATAGGTCTGCAGATTCTCAGGCTTTGTTCTGCCCCTGCTAGCAGAAAGTGAAAGCTATGGATACATGCAATACTGCTAGGGCATGTGGGATGCGAGCTTGATATTTTGCCTCGGTTCCTGCTTGAGCCCCAGAACAGCTGTTAGGACCTCCCATGGTGACTGCAAGTGCAGGTTCGTCAACCAGCCAGTCAAGTTGTCTTGGTGTCAGCAGTCAGTCAGTCACAGATTGAGGCAGTGATCCAGATAGAGATGCTTCTTTATACAACGTGTGTGTGTGTGTTAGACTGTGAGCCTGTCACTGGGCAGGATTGTCTCTGTTGTCAAATTGTACACTCCAAGCGCTTAGTACAGTGCTCTGCACATAGAAAGTGTTCAATAAATACTATTGAATATGTATGTGTATATTTAGCTATGAGACACCAACTCTGACCCCCATGTGAGACGAGGACTTTGTCAGGCCTAATTCAATTCATTCATTCGATAGTCATTCATTCATTCATTCAATAGTATTTATTGAGCGCTTACTATGTGCAGAGCAGTACTAAGCACTTGGAATGTAAAATTCGGCAATAGATAGAGACAATCCCTGCCTAATGATCTAGTATCTACACCAGTGCTTAGTTCAAAGTTCGGCACATAGTAAGTGCCTAACAGTCCCATTATTATTGTTATTATTATTAATTATGCCAGTGGGAAGGCAGGAAGCCTGTGTGACAGCAATCTGACTTTAGCAAGACTGTCAACAATGTGGTCACTCATGAACAATAAATGTCTAGTTGTAATTAGTGACACAGTAGCGATAGTGATAGTCATAGTAGAGGGGAGTGGCGTAGTGGCCTGAGAGTCAGAAAGTCATGGGTTCTAATCCTGGCACCACCACTTGTCTACTGTGTGGCCTTGAGCAAGTCACTTCACTTCTCTGTGCCTCAGTTCCCTCATCTGTAAGACTGTGAGCCCTATGTGGGACAGAGACTATGTCCAACCTGATTCTTTTTATCTACCCAGCGCATAGTACAGTGCCTGGCACACAGTAAGCACTTAAGAAATAGCAGTATTAGTAGTAGTAAATATAATAACAATTATGGTATTTGTTAAGCATTTACTATGTGCCAGGCACTGTTCTAAGAGCTGGAGTAGATACAGGATAATCAGGTTGGACAGAGTCCCTGTTCCACATAGGGCTCACACTCTTACTCCCCATTTTACAGATGAGGGAACTGAGACACAGAGAAGTGAAGTGACTTGCCCAAGGTCACACAGAAAACAAGTGGCAGAGCTGGGATTAGAACCCATGACCTTCTAACTCCCAGGCCAATGCTCTATTCACTAGGCCGTGAGAGCCCACTGGGTACAATGTATTATACTAAGCTTTTGGAAAAGTACAAAGAACAGAAACATGACAGACATATTCCCTGCCAACAATGAGCTTACACTCTAAGGGGCCTGGAAAGGGGGAAAAAATAAACCACCGTTCACACATGAAGTGATATTGTCATTCTTTTCTACAACACTGAGTATAGCAAGATCTGAAGTAATGTTTGCTAAACTCCCAGCAACCAACTTTGCGGCAGATGTTGAGCAGACACTGAAAGACTCCAGAAAGAAAGATTTGGCCCACTAAATTCCTCAAGTGCTTAGGTTTCTAGATTGATTGCAAAGGGAAATAAATTAGTACATAACACCCACCATCAGTCAGGGAGGCAAGAGAGGCCTGAGTGTGTGTACAGAGTCTATATTAAAATGAAAAGAGCACACCTCCTAGGAAAATGAAAAATAAAATTAGTTACTCGAAAAAATCAATCAATAATGGCATTTACTGAGTTCTTACTATGTGCAGAGCACTGTACTAAGCACTTGAGAGAGTACAACAGAATTAGCAGTCAGGTTTCCTACCCATATAAGCTCATTTGTAAATACTCCTTTTTGCCCATCATTTTTACAGTTCTCCTATCAAAACAAGGGGTGAATGTTCAGCTCTCATGACTCCAAGAAAGCAGTCTAGGAGGCTGCTGAATGACCTGAATGCGAGATTATAGCAATCCAGGCTTGTGAGGCAGTGATCTCACTGTTGCCGCCTTCACTGTATTATTTCTGCTGGCATAGACAGCCTGAAAAGCAGGGTTGCCTAATGGCTAGAGCACAGGCCTAGGAGTTAGAAGGACCTACGGTCTAATCCCGGATTCGTCATTTGTCTTCTGTGTGATCTTGGACAAATCATTTAACTTCTATGTGGCTCAGTAACCTCATCCGGAAATGGCAGATTGAGACTGTGAGTCCTATGTGAGACAGGGACTGTGCCCAATCCAATTTGCTTGTATCCACCCCACCACTTAGTACAGTGTCTGACAATAGTAAGTGCTGAACAAATACCATCATTATTATTATTATTCTAGATGTGACCCTCGAAACAACGTACCCACCAATCATCACTGAGAAATGAGGAAGAGAAATGTACAGCAACTACCAAGAGGACCCCATCAGACTATTTACCAAGACTTCAAATCAAACAGGTAATAGTATTGAAAAGAGAAGCATCCCCCAATTATTATTACTGGGTTCTAATTCTGGCTTCCCCATTTGCCTGCTGTAGGACCTTGGGCAAGGTACTTACCTGATCTGTGCCTTAGTATCTAAGTATCTCTCAGTCCCTAAGGGGAAGTGTGAACAAGTATTGTATTCCCATTTTACAGATGAGGAAACCATTTTACAGATGAGGAAATTGAGTCACAGAGGAATGACTTGCCCAAGGTCATATAGATCAGAATCAGAGCCGGGATTATAACCCAGGCTCCCTGATTCCCAGGCCTGTGCTCTTTCCACCAACCCACACTGTTTCTCTAAACTTCATGGTACCATCCTTACTGAATTTAGCTGTTATAAATGCACGTGTCATGTAAAAAGAAATTCAAAGCAAGTTTACATTCAGATGAAATGTATTTTATGTGCTCTATTTACCCTTAGAGGATGTAAAATATAAGATCTCATTTAGTTAACCTCACCTGTCCCTTCTTCATCCCTCCTGCCCCCAGAGGTTTTGTGTTACAGGAACACTAGGGTAAATAATCTCAATGGATCAGTGACACAGAGTGAAGTGTCTCAGAGAAATTCAGACCTGACTTTATGAATTTATAAATCATGAATCAGACCTGTGACTAGTGAATCATGAGGCATTTTTCTAAAATTAACGTGGGACCCACAGGCAGTGGGGTGCCCTGGCACCCAAGTGGGGTGAAGCCACAATCCCTCTTGCTGCAGCAGACACAGCTGCCTTAGCTAAGTGGTGCTGGGGACCTAGGGTGGGAGGCGGGGATGGTGAGGAATCTCACTCTTCACCATCCTTCCAGCACCAGAACCTCCAACGATGGGGATCTTCAGGGACTGCATGACACCACTCTGCTTCCCACTCCCTGAGAAATGTCAGCTCTAAGAGGTTCGCTTTCTTCTCCTGGGTTCCATGTAAGACTCCCCTTCAAAGAGTCTCTGAGGGTTACATTGACTTTAGGTGTCTCATCTTGTCTAGACTCTTTTCACATATTAGACATTGAGAAATCTAACACTAAACACCTCACCCTATAATATTGTCTCATATGAAAATTAAAAGGAAAATGTAAAATTCAGTTGCACCAACATCACTGAAATGAAAATGAAAAAAAAAACCTGGAAATCACAAAACACCAGTACTGCTGACCCAAGATACATATAACATTTTGTTGTTATAATTCTGACTAATTCTGTGTGAGGAAAAAGGGGCCTTGGTGGAATTTTTTGCACTTCTTCCAGCTTCCCTCCTAGAGGACAAAATTCAAATTGATTTGAGTCTGGTTTTTCTTAGTTCCTGTTAACCAAACTGCTGCTGTTGATCATTAGCCTCTTGAGACAGAATTCGAATAAATTAATATTAAAATCTTTAAATTCCAAACAATGAGTTGGAAGTGTCATTACAAAGATTTATCACCTGCAATGAGAAAAATCAGTGCTCCTTCAGTTACAAACTCTTTTGCAGTGAATTTGGGAAGCTGAATCTCAGCTCATTAGGAACATTCTTTTTTCTTGAATGCTGACTGGATGCTGCATTGGCCGCAGCGAATGCATGCCCCACTGATTTGCTATTCACATCAGAACTGCATCTGTCTGTGCAAGCTTAATACTGTCAGTCCATATGCCAAGTTGGGAGCCAATTAAAAGTATACAAAGGAAGGCAGAACTTACACTTCTAAACAACTGCAAAAATCAATTCAGAAATATAAGTCCGGGAAAGCAAAATAATTGAGCCAGAGCAATATTTCCTAGAGGGCTGAATGAAAGGAGGAAATTCCACTGAGGGCCTTACATCAGATTGGGACACGTCTGATTTCTCTAAATGACTGAAGTGGAAGCCTAATTATAGGTAGTTCCACTTAGTTAAGTTCCTTACCGTATTCCAGAAGACCGACAAAGAACAGCATTATTTATAATATCCCTGTCAAGTCAACTTTGCAGCTAACTTGGTCCTGACACCTCCCATTTAGCAAACTTTATTTCAAAAAGATTAAAATCAACTTTAAAGCAAAAAGCCTGAGGAAGCCACTTGGGAGGGAACTTCTCAGGAAACTCTCATGTGATAGGCAGGAAGAAGAAGAGGATCTACGTGGTAAATATCCTCCACACAATCTAAACCATAATAATAATAATAATATTTAAGTGCTTACTATGTGACAAGCTCTGTGCTAAAATGCAACATGATTAGATCAGATGCCATCTGTCTCACTTGGGATTCACAATCTAAGAGGAGAACAACTAATTCCCATTTTACAGATGAGGAAACTTAGGCACAGATCAGTTAAGTACCTTCCCCAAGGTCATACAGCAGGCAAATGGGGAAGCTGGAATTAGAACCCAGGACACCTGACTCCTACTCCTGTGCCCTTTCCAGTTGGCTAGGCTGCTTTCCAGTTTAATCCTTGAGCCCTGAAGTATCTTTTCCCATTCCCCTATATTTATATTAATGTCTGTTCCCCCACTAGATGGTAAACTCATTTGGGGTAGAGATCATGTCTACCAGCACAGTTTTGGTTTTGGAAGGCTTTTAATGGTTCTTGTTAAGCCCTTACTATGTGGCAGCCCACGTACTAAGAGCTGGGGTAGATACAAGCTAATCAGGTTGGACACAGTCCATGTTCCACATGGGGCTCAAAGTCCTACTCCACATTTTACAGATAAGGTAACTGAGGTATCGTACTCTCCCAAGTGCTTAGTACGGTCCTCTGCACACAGTAAGTGCTCAATAAACATGATTGAATGAAAGAATGAGTGAATGAATGATTGAACTTCCCTCTGCCGCGTCTTCTGTCATTCGGCCCTGCAGTTAAGAAGCGGCACTCCTACTTGCGAGGGGCTGGAAAGGGAAGCAACAGCTGGGAAGCAAGTAGAAGGGGCTGGGAACCTCCTGGAGAAATCTTCTAGTTTTAGGTGGCTTTGACATACATCCACAACACAGGGTTTACCATGTCATAATAATAATAATAGAGAAGCAGTGTTGCTTAGTGGAAAGAGTCTGGGTTTAGGAGTCAGAGGTAGAGGTTCTAATCCAGGCTCCACCACTTATCAACTGTGTGACTCTGGGCAAATCATTTGACTTCTCTGTGCCTCAGTTACCTCATCTGTAAAATGGGGATTAAGACTGTGAGCCCCACATGGGACAATCTAATTAGCTTGTATCTAACCCAGCGCTTAGAACAGTCCTTGGCACATAGTAAGCGCTTAACAAATACCATTATTATTATTATTATTATCAATCTCTTAGTGGGTGCCAAGTACTGCATTACTAAAGAGGTTAGACACAGTCCCTGTCCCACATAGAACTCTCAGTCTAAGTGAGAAGAAGAACGGGTATTGAATTCCCATTTTCCAGATGAGAAAACTAAGGCAGAGAGAAGTTAGGTGATTTGCCCAAAGTCACACAACAGGCAAGTGGCAGAGCCAGGATCTTCCTTGTTAGAGTGTCAGCTCCTTGTGAATAGGACCATGTCACTCTTTGTTTGGTACTTGCCAACTGCTTAATACAGTGCATTTCATCTAGTAGGAGCTCAATAAATACTATTACTACTACAAAAAGAGAAGATGATTCTAGAGCACAGGACTGGCAAGACCTTGAGAATTCTTGAAGTCCATCCTTGGCCTTAAGGACAGAATCAAACCTAGAGCCCAACAACTGTTTTAAAGTCCTCTTGAGAAGGAGAATCTCTCTTCCCTTAGATTGGAAGATCCTTGAGGACTTTGTGTCCTGCTTATGTTGTCATCTCTCAAGCACTCACTACAGAGAAACAGCGTGGCCTTATGGATAGAGCATGGTTCTGGGAGTCAGGGGCCCTGAGTTCTAATCCTGGTTCTGCCACTTGTTTGACCTGCAACCATGGGCAACTCACTTAACTTCTCTGTGACTCAGTTCATCTGTAAAATGGGATGAAAACTTTTGTGACCCTCATGTGGGACACAGACTGTATTCAACCCGATTAGTTTATATCTACCTCAGGTCTTGGTACAGTGCCTGACGAGTAGTAAGTGCTTAACAAATCCAACTCTGCCACTTTGTGTGACTTTGGGCAAGTCACTTCACTTCTCTGTGCCTCAGTGACCTCATCTGGAAAATGGGGATTAAGATTGTAAAGTCCCACATGGGACATCCTGATTACCTTGTATCTACCCCAGGGCTTAGAACACATAGTAAGCTCTTAACAAATACGAGCATTAAAATACCATTAAGAAAAAATGCCACCAACTCTTCTGCTAGCTACTCTTTTTGCTAAGTAACCTAGGCCAAATCGTCACAACTTCTCTGTTTCTCAGTTTCCTCATCTGTAAAATGGAGATTCAATACCTGTTCTCCAACCTACTTAGACTGTGAGCTCTATATGGGACAGGTACTATGTCCTATCTGCATATAATGCATCTTCCCCAAAGCTTAGTACAATATTGGGCACATAATAAGTACTTACTATCACAGTCATTATCAATATCATTAGCATCATTATCATCACTGATATTTATTGAACACATTATTTGCAGAGCATTGTACTAAGCACGGTGTTGGTAGACATGTTCCCTGTCCACAACAAACTTACAGTCTAGAAGGGGAGACAAACATTAATATAAATAAAAATGTATAATATATAATTTTGAGATAGTTTGTAAGTCTTGTGGGATTGAGGGGGGTGAATATCAAACACCTAAGTCTTTTCAGCTGCTTTTTTTTTTTTTTGGATGGTGCTTGGCTCCTACTCTCTGTCTCTGAGAGAGGGGGGGGACTTGACTAGATACAAAACTGAGAATTATCATTTAAAAGGACTTAAGAAAATAAACGTCTTTAGCATCAAAGAGTTACAACAGTTGACTAAAACAAGCAAACAATTCACCTGATCCTCCCTTACCAAAGCAAACTATAAATTTATTCAAGGCAGAGGTGTCAACCTGCAACCAGCAAGTCAAATATGACCCATCAAAGGTTTCCACAACCATCTCTCCCTCCCTTCTCTAGGTCTGTGGTAACATCCCTAGAAGCCTTACAGTGGTTATGTGCTTTCTGATCTGAGGCTTAGAATCAGGAATGAATGGAGATGGGAACCTGTGATGGTCAAGCGAAGACTCCAGTCATAATGTTACTTCTTAGGATGTAATAAATTGATAGGCCTGGGTCAGGAAACTGTTGAGTTTCCTAAAAGTCTGAGAGGCAGTGTAGTTTAGAGGAAAAATCACAGGTCTGAGAGTAAGAACAACCAGATTCTAATCCTGGCTCCATCCGGCTTGCTTGCTGAGGGATCTTGGGAAAGTCCTTTAACCTTCTGTACCTCAATTGCCTCATCCGTATAATGGGGTAAATACCTGTTCTCCTTCCCTGTGTGGACCAGGGACTGTTTATGATCTGATGATCTTGTATCTACCCTGGTTCAAGCTCACAGTAAGTACTTATTATTATCTTTTTTTTTTAATTAAAAAGGAGAGAGAAGAGGAAAGGGCAGAGAGAAAAATGAAGTCTGGGGATGTTTTTGTCAGACAGTGTGTGTGTGTATATATACATGCATGTGTGCACCCAGGCAGTTAGTGCTGGAGGGTTAGAGCCAGGGAGGGCCAAAGTGTTGGAGGAGATGAAAATGGGAATGGTGGGAGATATGCAGGAAGAAAGGGGAAATGAGATCATTCCCTAAAGGGACTACCTCTTCATGTTTTCCCAAGTTGTACCATTTTTCCTTAGAATAAACTGGTCCAGGGGCAAATTTGAATTTAACACCCCTTAACCATAAGGTTTAGTCAAGCTACTACTAAGAAGTAGAACAAGTTCCCACAAGATAAAAAGCATTAGCCTAAGTCCATGCTCACTGCCACTCCTTTTGCCCTTACAGTAGACAGACAGAGACCCTGGGCTGCTCCCAGTACACAGTGGAACTCATCGCAGGTATCCAAGATTGCCAGGTGTGCCAATGGGAAAGACCACGTGACATCAGCCGAGACTTCTGCTCACACATTGCTGTACTGTCATCGCCCCCGCACTGGACCATAGGTGCTGCTATTGCAGGGATCACAGGGCTCTCCATCCCTGCCAGGGCCAGCACCACTCAGGGGCTTGGAGAAAGGTCCTCACCTGACCCACTGTGGTGTCGGAACAGTGATCACCAAGTTGTGATCATCTCAGCTAATGGAGACTCTTTGATGTCTCTCTGTTCCCTTCCTTGTCCCACTTCCTCCCCACTCCCAGCTCTTCCATTGACTAAACAATACTTTTATTATTACTACTAATGATAATAATAATAATGGTTTTTGTTAAGTACTTACTATGTGCC
Organism: Ornithorhynchus anatinus; assembly: GCF_004115215.2. Taxonomy (NCBI): domain Eukaryota; kingdom Metazoa; phylum Chordata; class Mammalia; order Monotremata; family Ornithorhynchidae; genus Ornithorhynchus; species Ornithorhynchus anatinus. The sequence goes on along the minus strand of NC_041735.1, from coordinate 58,664,540 downwards.
AGGCACTGAAGTAAGCACTGGAGTGGATACAAATAAATTGGGTTGGACACAGTCCCTGACCCACATGGGGCTCATGGTCTCAATCCCCATTTTACGGATGAAGTGACTGAGGCACAGAGAAGTGAAGTGATTTACCCAAGGCCACACAGGAGGCAAGTGGCGAAGCCAGGATTAGAACACATGACCTTTTGCCTCCCAGGCCCCTGCTTTATCCACTATGCCATGCTTCTTCCCATGTCCCATACATCTCCCAGAAGACAAAAATTCCTAAGTCCTTCAAGCATTCATTGAATTCAAGTTTAAAACATAACAATACACTGGAGTCTAAAATGAGTTAATAAATATCAGACTTCTCTGATCTCTTCTGACCTTCATTAGTCTGCTTTCCAGTCATGTGCTGGTTAACACAACGACTTCCAGCATACCTCCTCCCATTCGGATGCATTAAGCCCTCTGACACTTCCCAACCAGAAAAGCCAAGAAGGATAGCATGGTGTTCATAGTCCCTGAATCATGTCAGAGAAGGAGCTTGGCCTGATGGAAAAAGCACAGGCCCGGGAGCCATAGGACTTGAGTTCTATTCCTGGCTTTGCCAATTGTCTCTATGTGTAACCTGGGGCAAGTCACTTAACTTCCCTGTGCTTCAGTTTCCTTATTTGTAAAATGTTCTCCCTCCTACTTAGATTGAGAGACCAGTGTCACACATGATTATCATGAATCTACCCTAGTGCTTAGTGCAGTGCTAGCCACATAGAAAGCCCTTAACAAATACCACAGTCTTATTACCTTCACTGAACCACCCTGCCCCAACCCTACAGCTTCCACCTGGCACCACACTTCAATCCGTTTTCCTCAGGGCAAGTGTGAGAGAGAAAAAGAGGGGAGGAGGTCAGGCCCAGACCTGTACTTGTTGCAGCACGAGAGAGGGAGATGAGAACCTGGTTTCAACCGTATTTCCATCTTCTGGGTAAACTATGCTCTTCACAAAACCCAAGAGAGATGAATCATGAAAGCACCCTGAAGTAAAACTGAGCTTTAAACTCAGTTGTGCAAACCAAGGAGACTGCCAGGCCCCTGATAATTCTCCTCAAACCGTAGCTATCGGGCATTGGAGAAAACATGGCTGGAGGCTGAGTTCCAGCCACCACCAATACAGACAGAAAATCAGTTCTTTCCATTATTGGAGACTACAGGTACCATCCAGTCAGTAAGGCGCTAAGGAACATCCTGTACATTTATAAAATTGGCCTTATTGAGATGATCTACCCCATAAAACTGCCCTGTTTGCCCAGGGCAAGAAATGGTTTCAGTGAGAGGAATGTGGAAAAATAAAAGTGGATTTCATTCATTTTCCACATGAGCAGTGACAGATGTGAAATACAGGAAATATTTTGAGGCTGGCTCAATATTTTGGATTTAACTGAAATCATCTTTGAGTTTCATTCGTATTCATTCATTTCATTCTCTCTGCAGAAAGTAGCATCCTTAAATGATTTTAAATGAAGTGATCATACTGTTACTGATTGAACTGGAAAAAGCCATGGATAACATGACAAAGGATATGAATCAACCTTAAATATGTTCTCAATCTTAAAGCATCCTAGACTACTTTGGAGAATTTCTACAACTTTTAGCAAAACAGTGAAAACTAAATCCTAAATAATTTTAGGGGGAAACTGATTCCACTAAATTCGAAAGGAAAGCAACCTTCTATGAAACCTAACGGACTATGTTGAGCCCATTGTTGGGCAGAGATTGTCTCTGTTGCCGAATTGCACATTCCAAGCACTTAGTACAGTGCTCTATACACAGTAAGTGCTCAATAAATATGATTGAAAGAATTAATAGGCAGAATTGTGATTCTTTTACTCTTTCTTATTATGCAATACTACACATCCTTGCCAAAATGCTTAAAACTTTCAACATTCCCTAAATACCCTTTCTTTTAAAAAAAAGTCCAAACCAAAACTGATCATGCAAAACTTTCCCAGCTCTAGCACACTGGGCTTTTGGGATCCTGTCATTCATAGAGATGATGGGATAAATATGACAATTTTAGTTCCTGGTGGCAATAAATTCCCAGCTACAGAGAAGGATTAAGCTCACATTTGAATCCGTTCATCTCAGGTCTCATAGGTGAAGGATTTCAGCATTTTATGGTGGTACCTAGAGATTAAGATTTGAAAAGTAGGGGGAAGTTGTTCCTAGCTATGAGGAAAATGGTCTTGATAGGTCATAAATGAAGTAGCAGCCCAGAACAACTTCCTCTCTTCCACCCCCTTCTCCTGGAAACATTTTCCTCACTTGGCTTCACTGGCACTGCCCTCTCCTGATTCTCCTCCTATCTCTTTAGCCGTTCATTCTCAGTCTCTTTCCCGGGATCCTCCTCTGCCTCCCACCCTCTACCTGTGGGAGCCCCTCAGGACTCAATTCTGGATCTTCCACTCCCTTGGGAAACTCATTTGCTCCCATGGCTTTAACTACCACCTCTATGCGGATGATTCCTAAATCTGCATCTCCAGGCCTGCAGTCTCACATTTCCTCCTTCCTTCAAGACATCTCCATTTGGATGTCCTGCCAACACCTCAAACTTAGCATGTCCAAAACAGAACTCCTTATCTTCCCACCCAAACCCTGTCCTCCCCCTGACTTTCTCATCGCTGTAGACAGAACTACCCTCCTCCCTGTCTCACAAGCCTGTAACCTTGGCATTATCATCAATTCATCTCTCTCTTTCAACCCACATATTCAATCTGTCACTAAATCCTGTCAGTTCAACCTTCACAACATCACTAAAATCTGCCTTTTCCTCTTTAAACAAACTGCAACCACACTAATCCAAGCACTTATCCTATCCTGCCTTGATTACTATAGCAGCCTCCTTGCTGACCTACCTGCCCTCATCTCTCCCCACTCCAGTCCATACTTCACTCTGCTGCCTGTATCATTTTTCTGCAAAAAATGTTCAGTCCATGTTTCCCCAATTCTCAAGAACTTCCAGCGGTTGCCCATCCACCTCCGCATCAGAAACTCCTTATCATCAGCTTTAAAGCACTCAATCACCTTCCCCCCTCCTACCTTAGAGAAGCAGCGTGGCTCAGTGGAAAGAGCACGGGCTTGGGAGTCAGAGGTCATGGGTTCAAATCTCAGCTCTGCCACTTGTCAGCTGTGTGACTGTGGGAAAGTCACTTGACTTCTCTGTGCCTCAGTTGCCTCATCTGTAAAATGGGGATTAACTGTGAGCCTCATGTGGGACAACCTGATTACCCTATATACCCCAGCGCTTAGAACAGTGCTCTGCACATAGTAAGCGCTTAACAAATACCAAGATTATTATTACCTCACTGCTTTCCTACTACAGCCCGCACACTTCCCTCCTCTAATGCCAACCAATCACTGTACCTCAGTATTGTCTATCTTACCGGTGACCTCTTGCTCATGTCCTGTCTCTGGCCAGAGTCCTCTCCCCTTACATAAGTGACAATTACTCTTGCCACCTTCAAAGCCTTATTAAAGCACTTCTCCTCCAACAGGCCTTCCCTGACTAAGCCCTCATTCCCTCTTCTCCTACTCCTCTGCATCACTCTTGCACTTGGCTTGCTCCCTTTATTCACCCCTCTCTCAGCCCCACAGCACTTATGTACATATCTTTATTCCTGTTCTCTCTCCCTCTTTGCAGTCTCACATTCTCTCCTGCCTTCAAGACATCTCTACTTGGATGTCCTCCCGTCACCTCAAACTTAAATATAACTAAAACTGAACTACTTATCTTCCCACCCAAACCTTGTCCTCCTGCTCACTTTTCCACCACTGTTGATGGCACCACCATCCTTCCTGCCTCACAAGCCTGTAACCTTGGCATTATCCTTGACTCCACTCTCTCATTCCACCCACATATTCAAGCCATCAGTAAATCCTGTCAGTTTTACAACATCGCCAAAATCCTCCCCTTCCTTTCCTTCCAAACAGCTACCACATTAATGCAAGCACTTAATTTATCCCACCTTGATTAATAATGTTGGTATTTGTTAAGCACTTACTATGTGCCGAGCACTGTTCTAAGCACTGGGGTAGACATAGGGGAATCAGGTTGTCCCACGTGGGGCTCACAGTCTTAATCCCCCTTTTACAGATGAGGGAACTGAGGCACAGAGAAGTTAAGTGACTTGTCCACAGTCACACAGCCGACAAGTGGCAGAGCTGGGATTCGAACTCATGAGCCCTGACTCCAAAGTCCGTGCTCTTTCCACCGAGCCATGCTGCTTCATTATTGTATCAGGCTCCTTGCTGAACTCCCTGCCTCCTGTCTCTCCCCACTCCAGTCCATACTCCATTCTGCTTCCCGAATCATTTTCTTTCAAAAATGTTCAGACCATGTTTCGCCACTCCTCAAGAAACTCCAGTCGTTGCCCATCCACCTCTGCATCAGACAAAAACTCCTCACCATTGGCTTTAAAACACTCAATCACCTTTCCCCATCCTACCTCAACTTGCTACTTTCCTATTACAATGCAGCCCGCACCCTTCGTTCCTCTGATGCTAATGTTCTCACTGTACATCAATCTCATCTATCTCACCACTGACTTTCGCCTTCATCCTACCTCTGGCCTGGACTACCCTCCCTCCTCATATCAGAGAGATAATTGTTCTACCCCACTTCAAAACTTTATGGAAGGCATAGCTCCAAGAAGCCTTCCCTGGCTAAGCCCTCCTCTCCTCTTCTCCCAGCCCCTTCTGTACTGCTCTTACTTGTTCTTTCATTCATCCTCCCTCTCATCCCCACAGCCAATAAATATATACTGTTATTTATTTAATCTATTTTTTATTTATAATAATGTCTGTCTCCCCCTCTGGCCTGTGAGTCCATTGTGGGCAGGAGTGTGTCGGTCCTTATATTATACTCTTCCAAGTACAGTGCTTTGCACACAGTAAGTGCTCAATAAATATGATTGACTGAATGAATGATTTATTTGTATTTACATTAATGTCTATCTCCCCCTCTAGACTGTAAATTCACTGTGATAGGGAATTTGTCTACTAACTCTGTTTTATTGTTTATAATGTACTCTCCCAAGCTCTCAGTATAGTGTTCTGCACACAGTAAGCACTCAATAAACATGACTGACTGATTGCTAGCCCCTGAGGTAGAGTCAAGACAACCAGATTGGACGTAGTTCCTGTCCCACATGGGACTCACAATTAAGATGCAGGGGGAGCAGGTATCTTATCCCTATTCCACAAGAGGAAACTGAGGCACAGAGAGGTTTTATGATTTGCCCAAGTCCACATTTAAGGTCACTGTTAGAGCTGGGACTAGAACCCAAACCCTGACACCCAGACTCACTCTCTTTTGATTAAATCACATTGCCTCCCTATCAATCAATCGTATTTAGTGAGCACTTACTATGTGCAGAGCACTATATTAACCACTTAGGAGAGTACAATACAAGACCAGAGACATTATCATCACAATTATTAGTAAGCATGCTATGAAATGTCAAGTACCACAGTAACCCAGGGGAAAAATTCAGTGAGATTTAATTGACACAGTCCCACCCTTCCCAGTTTGCTGTCCAAATTGGGAAAGACCACAAGTTTAGAAAAAAAGTCCAGTTCTCAAAACCTATTCATAAAATCTACATTAATACAGAGGTCACAAATAAAAAACCTCTTTCCAGGGCAAACTGCCTACCCAGAACCACAGAATAGGCAAATTCTCTCTAATGTTCCAAATAGATAATGGTGGCTCTCCCCTTGGTGCCCCTCCTCTCCAGTTTCATATGCAACTGTCAAGAACAATTTATCACTGGATCTACCCTGGGGGAAGGGGAGAGGGTCTGGGATGGTATCTGCTCTCCCAGCTGATCTCAATTCCTTCGGGACAACCTCAGTAATGGTGGCTCCAAAACAAAAAGGAAATAATGCCTTTGTCTTAATTCTATGTGGTCCAACCTTCTTTCAGGGTTAACATCCTGTAAGCTTAATTTTATTTTTGATGTTCATCAGTTTTGTGGAACATTTCTTTCCATGGAAGGGTTTCCAGAATATGATAGTTCACTTTCCAGGTCCAAGACTGAGGCAAAGGAAAGATTCTTGATTCAGGGACACTCTGTTCTCTTCCTTTCCTAGGCTATTCAGAGCTGTCCCATTTTAGGAACTAAAGAGTCCTTGAGACAGGATCTGACTGGCGCATAATGTTTAAAGAGGAGAGAGGAGCTGACAAGAGATAAATGGATTCCACCCAGTTCCGCCAAATGTCTGCTGTGTGACCTTGGGCAAATCACTTATCTTCTCTGTGCCTCAGTTACCTCATCTGTAAAATGGGGATTAAGACTATGAGCCCCATGTGGGAGTGGGACTGTGTCCAATCTGATTACCCTGTATCTACCCCAGTGCTTAGGACAATGTTTGGCACATAGTAAGCGCTTAACAAATACCATAATTATTAATTATTATTGTGTAGGGTCTCAGTACATTTCACTGTGTGTCCTACCCTCATGACCCAGTCTGTGAGGATGGGATTTTGAACAGGAGAAGAGGAAACGGGGACGTGTCTGTGTCTGGGGGAATCTCTGTGTGTATAGATATGCAAACTTGTCTGCAGGTGTTTTGGTGCAGAAAATTTTAAAAAGACATGGTTCCTTTGCAAGAGAAGCTTAAACTCCTTAGATTTAGATAAGGCAGATAAGAGAAACATATTTTTTAAAATACTGAGACTGGGTCAGAAGAAGGAGGAGGTAGAGAAATTAAAAAGAAGTGGGTATATGTGTAATATGGTAGTGAATGAAAGTGAAAACAGTAGGGAGAACTCTCAAGTGGTTTGTGGGGTGCAAAATTTACAACCCATTGACTAAGAGGAAGAGAGAGTCTCAGTGGAGTGGTGGGGACTGAGGGAAAATGACTACAAGCCCCCTCTAGACTGTGAGCTCATAATGGGCAGCGAATGTGTCTATTAAATTGTGTTCTACTCTCCCAAGCACTTAGTATAGTGCTCTGCATACAGTAGGTGCGGATAAGTATGATTGATTGATTGATGAATGTATGTGTCAAGTTTTTGTGGTTTAAAACCAAGAAAAAGGCACCTGAACACCCCAGCCTTTGGGAAGTATTTCCAGGACTTCATTTGTAAATAGTCACCTGAAAAAAAAAAAAAACAGTGGCTGCAAAAGTATTCAGATACTGTGCTTGGAAACACTTGTGGGTGTCTTGGACTAAGAGACTGAGTTGACTCTAAGCAGATGGAAATGTAACCAGATGGATAAGGCCTGTGGAAACCCCAGGCCCCATGGAGACCCAGCTGCCTGATCTCATGCAAATCTGAGGGGAACTCTTCCCCAGTGCAGAGGAACCAAGACAGAAGACAGGGAGTGGGTCGAGGGGAGAGGGGGTCACCAGGTGGGTGAGAGGGGATTGGGCCTAGTGAGGAATGGCTGGGGAATATGGGGAGAAGAGCGGAAGCTGAAAGACTGGCAAAGACAAAAATAGGAGTTGAGGCACTGTGACAGAGGCCCATGAGAACCTGGGAGAGCATTGACCTTCCCTGGTACCATTTGCAACAGTTCTGTGCATAGGAGCCAGGACCTGCAAAGGGGGCTGGGAAGCGATGGCTGGAGTGACACTGGAAACCAAAATTCATCAGAAAGACTCTTCCAATCCCCAGCCTCAGCCCACCCCCTCGGCCTGGAGGTGATCTGGGAATGGAGGATTGGCCCCCACCAACATTCCTGTCTGCTGCAGTATTCATCAGCCACAGTAGGTTGAACCTCATTGATGAATCACATTTAAACACTTGATTCGGTGAACACAGCTCTGTTTCCATGCTTTGTTTATAAAGAGTAAATATTTAGGCCCCATTTGTTGGCCATACTTTTCCAATCAATCAATGGATGTTTTTGATTGAATGCTTACTGTGTGCAGAGCACTATATTAAGCACTTGGAAGAGTACAGTACAACAGAGTTGATAGAAACCTTACCTTCCCATAGCTTACCTTCTAGAGGGGAAGATACACATAACTATAAATAAATTACTGATATGAACAGAAGTGCTGTGGGACTGAGGGTGGGGTGATTATCAAATGCTTAAAGGGTTCAGATCCACATTCAAAAGTGACTCAGAAGGGAGAAAATGCAGGGGAAAGGTGGGCTTAATCAGGGAAGACCTCTTAGAGTAGAAGTGATTTTAATATGCTTTGTAGCTGGTGAGAGTGATGGTCTGTTGTATATGAAGTGGGAGTGAGTTCCAGATCAGAGGGAAGACATGGGCAAGGTGTCATTGGTAAGATAGATTCATTCATTCAATTGTATTTATTGAACACTTACTGTGTGCAGAGCCCTGTACTAAGCGCTTGGGAGAGGACAATTCAACAGAGTTGGTAGACACATTCCCTGCCCCAAGATCGAAGTACTGTAAGTACAATAAGTAGGTACATTAAGTAGATTGGCATTAGAAGAGCAAAGTGTGCAGTCTGGATTGTAGTTGGAAATCAGCTAGGTAAGGTTAGGAGGGGGTGGGATGATTGGGTGCTTTAAAGCCCACAGTAAGAAGTTTTTGTTTGCCATGGACAGGAATGGCAACCAAGTTTCTCAGGAAAGTGAAGACCTTGTAGGTCCTGTCCCTTGGCAACTAAAACTCAAGAAGTAACTTTAAATCTGCCAGTGAGACACTACCCCAGCTCTGTCCCTTGTCTTGAAACCACCTATTCGAGCCTAAAAATGTCATTGCTTTTTGGACCAGGGGAAAGAGGTAAAGTTGAATCATTCAATCAATCTGCGGAATGTATTCAGCACTTACCGTGTGCCAAGCACTGTACTAAGCAATAAAATGGAGTTGGTTGGAGAAGCAGCGTGGCTCAGTGGAAAGAGCACGGGCTTTGGAGTCAGAGTTCATGGGTTCGAATCCCGGCTCGGCCACTTGTCAGCTGTGTGACTTTGGGCAAGTCACTTAACTTCTTGGTGCCTCAGTTACCTCATCTGTAAAATGGGGATTAAAACTGTGAGCCCCACGTGGGACAACCTGATTCCCCTGTGTCTACCCCAGCGCTTAGAACAGTTCTCGGCACATAGTAAGCGCTTAACAAATACCAACATTATTATTATTATTATTAACAGATGTTTGGGAAGTGTCTCCTGGGAGAGGATGTTTCCGTTGGAGAACACAAGGGGTGGAGGCAGCCCCATTGGAGGATGTGAGGAAAGTCTAGAGCAGCAGGCAGGAGAGGTCATGACAGCCTCTTTTCAGAAACGGCTTTTTCAGATCAATTATTAAACGGACACAGGATATTACGGTGCCCCTGTTCCTACCCCTATAGATGCTCCCTCACCCTCTTTTCCCAGTCACCACTTTCTAAAACAGTAGGGTCACTTAACCTTAGCCATTCACAGAATAAAAAGTGTGTTACACCGCCCCTAATTTTATCTTATTGTTATTATTAACAATAACAACAATGGCATTTGTTAAGCACTTACAGTGTGCCAGGCACTGTACTAAGTGTTGTACTACTACTATTAATAATAATAATAAAGCCATTTACCATGTGCCAAGCTCTATACTAAGCACTGGGGTCATCGATACAAGATAATCAGGTCGAACACAGTCCCTGTCCTATATGGGGCTTCCCCAGGTGTCAAAGTTACTGGTTCATGGAAATGAGCCTTAAACCACCAATGAACAGAAGATTCAGCTGAAAGAACAGCGTGGCCCAATGGCTAGAGCACATACTTGGGAATCAGAAGGACCCATGTTCTAATCCCAGCTCTGCCACTTGTCTTCTGTGTGAACTTGGGCAAGAGATTTCACTTCTCTGAGACTCATTGACTTCATTGATAAAATGGGGATTAAAACTCTGAACTGCATGTGGGACACGGACTGTGTCCAACCTGATTGGCTTGTAACTGCTCAAGAACCGGCTTTGCACATAGTAAACATATAACAGATAGCATAAAAATCCTTCACTAATAGTTGTTCCCCCAGACTTTGACCTCCTCAGCCAGAGCTACTTCCTGCAGGCATATGCTGTACCCTGGTCCATGCCTGCCACAAGTAGGCTGGGTGACTGACAGCCAGCCATTTCCCTCTACCCAACCTCCTGCTCTTCTCCCTCACGGGAGCACCTGGACAGCCCGACCTTCGTTACCACCCAATTAGCTGATCCACACAATTTTCTTGGCAGGAATCATAAGGGCAGAAGGGAAGGACGTAAACCACTTCTCCTTCTTCCTAGCCACACCCATCTTTTCCTGTGCTGTTAGGCAATTCTTCCCCAGATTTCCTGTAGGGGCGTGAGGGGGAGGGAGGGAAATAGGCAGGGAAGAGGGAGGGGTGTATTATTTCTTCTCAGAGTAACGTCCTTAGAGTCGCTCTCAACCAAGCTAGGCTTGAGAGTAGAGAACTCGCAGGTCTCTGTGTGGAAACAGGTCTCCCCCTACTGTTCTCTGATTCTCTCACTCTTGTTTGGACCTTCGACGTGAATAAGCAGGATGGTGAAAGCAAGAGGAATTCAGCTAAAATCCATTTTACTCTAGAAGTTACAGCAACCCCATAATTAGAAGACTCTGAAATAATTGTTGCTCCAGGTCCCTAGCAGCATATGAAGAGAAGAAGAAAAAGAAGAAAAAAAAATTCAGAGCCTCAGGCACTGAATGAAGTCTCTAACTGACTCTCTAGAGCAGTAAGAGTACGCTATTCACTAGCAAATATCAGACACGTTTTGTCTCATGAATTACCACAGGCTTTGAGGCCTAGCCCAGTGATGTCACAAACGCCACTTTATGGAAGTACCCACAAACCCATGAAGTCCTCTTGGTTTTCTCCAGAGGAACCCCTAGATCCCCTACTTCCTCCAAAGCCATTACAATTCCCCTTTCCAGCCCTGCACTCAAGCTGCAAAATTTGAAAGGAGGAGCCACAGCCGAGGGAGACTGTGCTCAAAGAAAAGAAAATTAAAAAGTCATAAATGTCTGACTCTCCATCAATACAGGGACTAGGGGACAGGCCAGCTGAAAACCAGACTAGGAAGAGTGACCACACCGGAGAGGAGTTATGGCAGAGCCTTTCATGAGGACAGATCTAGTCTTCCACAACCTGTTGTGCTCTGTGGTGATCCAAACTGTAAGCTCGTTGTAGGCAGGGAATGTGACTCTATATTGTAATTTACTCTCCCAAATGTTTGGTACAGTGCTCTGCACGCAGTAAGCACTCAATATATGATTCAATAAATGGAATCATCCCTCAGTGGTAGGATAGAGTTGAAATCTACATCCAGCAGAACCAGCAAAGATCCTGCTTTCAGCCACAGAGATGACCTGGGTAACTTCGGCAGGGAGGGAACAACAGGACAGAGTTAAAGGCAGCAGCAAAAGCAAGTAGGAGAAGAGAAATAGAAACAACGGGACCCCCATTAACACTTTTGCCACTGCAATTTGCTTTAATGGTATTTGTTGGGCACTTACTATGTGCCAGGCCCCGTACTAAATGCTGGGATAGATCAATCAATCAATCAACAGTATTTATTGAGCATATACTAAGTGCAGAGCACTGTACTAAGTGCTTGGGAGAATACAATATAACAGAATAATGAGCTTGCAGTCTAGAGACAAGCTTATGGTCTAGAGAAACAGGCTAATCAGGTTGGTCATAATCCTGTCCCTCTTGGGGCCCACGGTCTTAATCCCCCTTTTCCAGATCAGGCAACTGAGGCACCAAGAAGTGATTTGCCCAAGGTCACAGAGCAAAGAAACGACAGAGCTGGGATTAGAATGTGTGTAAGGAATGTGTCTGTTTGTTGTAGTGTAATCACCCAAGGACTTAGAACAGTGCTTTGCATGCAGTAAGCACTCAATAAATACGACTGAATGAATAAATCCCGTTCCTTCTGACTCCCAGGGCATGCAGTGGCCATCTCTGCTGGCCATTCCGTGGGGTACTCATCACAATCAGTCCCCTTGTCCCGCTTGAAATGCTCAGTGTTCAGTCCCTTAATTTAGTGTGGTCCCTTAGACTTCCCTTAGAGGCATCCACTGCCAGGGATAATTCAGTTATGGAACAATCGTCCAGCAACGTAGTGACACCTGCTGTTCAGAATAAACAAAGCTCTCTTCGTTTCCATCTCCCTGAAGAGGACGCAGGATACGCTGAAAAGTCAGCGGAGAATGAAATTTCAGGGCAGAGCCCATCTGGGTTCTAATACCACACAAGGCACTCATAAATCCACCAGTATCGCTCAACCAGATTGTTGCCCCTTGCCTTTTATGTCCTTCTGTTCCCTCCTTCTGTTCCTTTCTATATCTTTTCTTTGTTCTTTTGCTCTGGTTTTAGCCCTTAGTCATTTGAGCTGTTCACCCAGAACGTTGTAGCCACATTTGCACAAACTGACAAAAATCTCAGTGTCGGCATCATCTTCAAATCCCCAAGGCTTTTAGTGCTTGTTAAACAGAAGGCTCAGGGTCTGTGTTCAATCTGCTTATTAATCAATCATATTTATTGAGCACTTACTATGTACTAGGCTCTCATCTACTCTTCCACAACCTGTTGTGCTCTGTGGTGATCCAGACTGTAAACTCGTCGTAAAAGCAACATAATAGAGTTGGTAGAAATATTCCCGGCCAATAGTGAATTTGTATTCAGAGGGAGAGACAGGCAATAATATAAATGTTACATAAGTGCTGTGGGCTGAGGGAGAAGTGAATAACAGGAGCAAATCAGGCCCATGCGGGAGGGAGTGGGGAAGAGGAAATGAGGGTTTAGTCCGGGAAGGTCTCTTGGAGAAGTTGTGCCTTCAGTAAGGCTTTGAAGGTGGAGAGAGTGATTGTCTGTCTAAAGGGAGGGCTTTCCAGGCCAGGGTAGGACATGGGTGAGAAGTAGGTGGGTGAGAAGATAGACGAGGTTGGCCTTAGAATAACCAAGTGTGCGCGGTGAGTTATAGTAGGAGAGCAGTGAGGTAAGGTAGGAGGGGGCGAAGTGATTGAGTGTTTTAAAGCTGATGATAAGGACCTTCTGTTTTATGAGGAGGTGGATTATGTTAGCTCAGTGCTGGGCACATAGCAAGGGCTAAATAAACCTCATCATTATTAAGTAGTCATTTTGGGCCTGCTGAGTGCTTTCATTATACTATTTGGTTAGAAAACAAGGGAAAAGAAGCATTGTGGCCTAGTGGAAACAGTTTGGTCCTGGGAGTCAGAGAACCTGGATTCTAATCCTAGTTGCCTCACTTGCCTGCTGAGTGACCTTGGGCAAGTCACTTCACTTCTCTGTGCCTCAGTTCCCCTATCTGCAAAATGTAGATTCAATACCTGTTCTCCCTTCTAATTAGACTGTGGGCTACATATGGGACCTGATTGTTTTGTGTCTATCCCAGCACTTAGTACAGTGCTTGGCACAAGTAAGTGCTTAAATGCCATTCTTATTCTTATTGCTGTTATCATCATTATTATTAATACTATTATTCACATCCTGGTTGTGGTGACTATAATCCATTATTATCATTATTATTATCAATAAGAAGAAGAAAAACAGAGGATTATAGTCACCACAACCAGTTTGTGAATTGACTATAAATGTAATGAGTCTCTCCCAGGAATACTGTTTGAAACAAGCCCCAAAGCACTAACGTAAATATTCTTATTCCCTACTAATTCCCCTATCCCTAACCCATTTTAATGCCCGTCTCCCACAATAGATGGTAAACTCCTCATGGGCAGAAATCACATCTACCAACTCTGTTGTATTGTAATTTTCCAAGCACTTAGCACAGGGCTCTGTACAGAGTGAGTGCTCAATAAATGCCACTGACTGCTGGCTTCAAGCAGATTCAGTATGGGGTGGAAACCCTTTTTATTAGCCTTTCACTAAGTTTGCAAAGGGAAACAACTGATTTTAAATAATGCAAATGTACTCTTAGGTGTCAGAAAATCGAGTGAAATACAATAGTTGACCTCAAGCTTTATAAGGTTTTTAATTTTCAAACCACCTTTCTTCCAATCCCTTAACAGTTCTTAGCACATAGTAAACTCTTAACAAATACCATCATCATTATTATTATTATTATTGTTATTATTAAAACAACTGTTGACCCTACTCCATTTTTCAATACCCTGGCAGACTGCATGAAAGGGAATGCCTACACACTCATTTCTGTCATAAAACGTGTTTTCACTACTCATTTTAGATAGGAATCCTTCATCCAACCCCATGAGTCTGGAGAGAAGTGCAGTAGGGTGTAGAAAGAAACGGTGGTGTCCACGTGGGTGGCACCGGATACAGGTAGATACCGCAACCCGAGTCTTCCTGAATGTGGACTCTGTAAGGTTGTAACACCTACATTACCAAGGAACTTATTTTGCTCAAGTTAATTCTTCACACTTGCAGGGTGGGTGTTTAGTAGGGGATTCGGACTCATGCCCTAGCCAGGTTGCCCAGGGATTCTGAGTCCTTGGACTTCCTCCCAGAAGAACAACCTGACTTTGAGGTCTGGAACATATCCTTTCAGAGAAGGAAGAGGGGTAGAGAAGACCTGTAGCAGTCAGTGATATTTATTAAGTGCTTACTGTGTGCAGAACATTGTATTGAGTGTTAAACTGTAACCCTGCAAACTGAACAAGTACAGGAGAGGAAGAGGGTGAAGAGGAACTGTAATAATGATATTTATTGAGCACTGACTATGTGCAGAGCATTGTACTAAGCGCTAAACTGTAACCTTTGCAAACTGTAATATATTGGCACTTGGTACAGTGGATTGCACTCAGTGGGGCTCAGTACATACTATTACTTCTACTGCAATGTTGGGGATTTTCCTGTTTAATAAATTGGGTAGGGAAGAGTGAAAAAAGGGAAGGGCAATCTCCACAGGGCTATAAGCAATCTCTCTGAGCAGCATATGTTTAATGTTTAATGCTACATTGTTAATTATTTCTATGTTTGTCTCTCTCCGCCCTAATTTTTGAGCTCCTTGTGGGCATAAACGATCTGTAATTCAATTTTTCTTTGAATATTCCCAAATTCCTAGTACAGAATTAAACACAATGTAGGCTTTGATAAATAATTCTGATGTTCACAAAAAAAATTAATTAGACACATCAGAGCCCAGTGCTAAGTTAGTTTGCTTCTTTAATTTGGAATACTGTTTTTGTGGGGGAAAGGGATGATATCATCATCTTCCCGTCTCTCAGGCCCGCAACCTCGGTGTCATCTTTGATTCGCCTCTCTCGTTAACCCCACACATCCGATCCTTTACCAAGACCTGCCGGTCTCACCTTTATAATATCGCCAAGATCCACCCTTTCCTCTCCACCCAAATGGCTATCTTACTGTTACAGCCTCTTGTTATATCCCAGCTGGATTATTGTGTTAGCCTTCTCCCTGATCTCCCTTCCTCCTCTCTCTCTCCGCTCCAGTCTATTCTTCATTCCACTGCCCACCTCATCTTCCTGCAGAAACGCTCTGGGCATGTCACTCCCCTTCTTAAAAACCTCCATTGGTTGCCCATCGACCTCCGCACGAAACAAAAACTTCTCACTCTAGGCTTCAAGGCTCTCCATCACCTTGCCCCCTCCTACCTCTCCTCCCTACTCTCTTTCCACTGCCCACCCCGCACACTCCGGTCCTCTGCCGCCCACCTCCTCACCGTCCCCCATTCTCGCCTATCCCGCCGTCGACCCCTGGGCCACGTCCTCCCGCGGTCCTGGAATGTCCTTCCTCCTCACCTCCTCCAAACTAATTCTCTTCCCCTCTTCAAAACCCTACTTAAAGCTCGCCTCCTCCAAGAGGCCTTCCCAGACTGAGTTCCCCTTTTCTCTCTGCTCCCTCTGCTCCCCCTCTACTGCCCCCTTCACCTCTCCTCATCTAAGCCCTCTTTTCCCCCCTTTCCCTCTTGTCTGTACTGTACTGTACTTGTCCGCTCAACTGTATATATTTTCATTACCCTATTTTTTTGTTAATGAGATGTACATCACCTTGTTTCTATCTATTTGCTATTGTTTTAATGAGAAGTTCATCCCCTTGATTCTATTTATTGCTACTGTTTTTGTCTGTCTGTCTACCCCGATCAGACTATAAGCCCATCAAAGGGCAGGGACTGTCTCTATCTGTTACTGATCTGTACATTCCAAGTGCTTAGTACAGTGCTCTGCACATAGTAAGCGCTCAATAAATACTATTGAATGAATGAATGAATATTGCATATATCTTTTAAGAAATGCCTTTTGTACTACCATCCCAGCTAATAGACCCAACAGGACTATCCCAGAAGTCATAAAAATTCTATAAAGCTGAATTTTTACATCTTTAAACATTGAAGAACCTACAACCTATATCTCATAGTCACATTTCCTATTACACTGTTTCCTGAACAGCCATTTGAGCAGGAAGGGGCATAAGAAAGGGCAAGACAGTGCAGCAAATCACATTGGCTGGCTCATCCTCAGAGCTTCTAGACAGTGCAATCAAATCTTTTGAACTGAGTGCTTGGGCAGAGCACTGTACTAAGCACTTGGGACATTAGAATGCAGTAGAGTTATTAGACGCGTTCCCAGCCCACAACGAGCTTACAGTACAAGCCTTCTTTCCGATAAGCGGCAGTGGAGGGCCCTCTCTTGTCCACCCTCTACTGGTCAATGGATTTAGCCAAATAAAATATTATTCACCATGATAGAGTAGCCAAACTACCCCATTGCAACTAGCTGGTGGCAGGCCCTGTTGAAATGGCTAATCAGGAAACACTGTGCTAGTTAGTTACGTTTTTATTGAACCAAGCACTATGCGCTAAGCCCTGGGGTAGATTCAATCAGACCAGACCCAATCCTTAGCCCATACAGTGTTTACAGTCTAAAGGGAAGGGAGAACAGGTTTTCAACCCCCATTTTACAGATGAGGAAACTTGCGCAAGGTCACACAGCAGGCATGTGACGAAGCCAGAATTAGAATCCGCGTCTCCTGGCTCCCAATTCAATGTTCTTTTCATTAGGCTACAAAGGAACACACCCTTACAGGAGGCTCTGAACTGCCAGGGAGTACCAGAGGGATGGGAAGATATAGTGCTCTGCACACAGTAAGCGCTTAATAAATAAAATTAATGATGAGGGGAAAGGGGAAGGTTCAGGGTCATTGGAACAATGTTAATCCAGTCATGAGGGTGTCCACAAAAGACCCACTTGGGTCCTTGCCCCTGGGGCTAGAGCTTGCTTTGAGTTAAATAGTGGCTGCCTCAGAGTCCAAGGACAATCATTCGATCTTGAGGCAAAAAAATTGTAGACCTCGAATATGGCAAATTATACCCCTTAACTGAAGCTCCTAGGACCTGCTGGAGCTAGCTAGAATTTCACTCATTCAAATTTGGAGTTTGGCCTATCATCTTTAATTCACTTCAGGATGCTTTAAAAGGGAGGAACTTGTTCAGACATAAAACATAACTACTGGTATTGGGCCCAATGCAAATGTAAATCCAGGCTCGAGCTCATCGCTAATGACAATATATGGATTTATATATTCCAATTCCTTTTCACCTGTCTACCTTTTCTGAGCCATAGCTGCTGGCACAAAGAGTTGATATTATTTTAAATTTGTCTGTTTTAATGGTGGGCTTTTCTTTACAATAATATTAGAGAAGAATAGAAAACCTAATTTACCTGTGCCTGTGTCTAATAAACGCCTCTTCTCAGATAATACATTATTTATGACCCATTAACTTTCCAGAGATTTCATTGACATTCTTGGATATATTTATAATGAGAACAACAGAGGGGACTGCAATCATCTTCAATTTGCATAATATTTCATTTCCTTTATTCGACCTCCTAGGGAGTCTATGGGAAAGGTGGGGGACGGAAGAGGTTAGTTCATCCCTAATGAGGAAATAACAGAAGGACCTGCAAAGCGGGGGTATAAGGGCCAATGATCCCGCACATCTATGACAGGAATTATACCAGCAAAAACTGTCTGAGGTGGTTTGGCTGCACAGACAGAGGGTGTGGGTTTGCCTCATTGTGGAAGAAGCAACCTGCTCTTTGAGACAAAGAAACAGTCAAGAAATGGGTGTCCATGGCTTGCCCCCTTGCCAGCTAAAGACCCTTGAAATTCATCCTGATGAAATTCAGCATGATGAAATTTAGATATGAAAGTCAGAGGATCTGGGTTCCAGCTGTGCCACTTGTCTGTTGTGTGACCTTGGGCAAGTCCCTTAACCTCTCTGTGCCTCAGTAACTTTATCTGTAAAATGGGGATTTAGGCTGTGAGTCCCATAGAGAAGAAGCATAGCTCAGTGGAAAAAGCATGGGCTTGGGAGTGAGAGGTCATGGGTTCAAATTCCCGCCCCACCGCTTGTCAGCTGTGTGACTTTGGGCAAATCACTTCACTTCTCTGGGCCTCAGTTCCCTCAACTGTAAAATGGGGATTAAGATTGTGAGCCCCAAATGGGACAACCTGATCACCTTGTATCCTCCCCAGCGCTTAGAACAGTGCTTTGCCCATAGTAAGCACTTAACAAATGCCATCATTATTATTATGTGGTACATGGACCGTGCCCAACCTGATTATCTTGTATCTAATCCCAGCACTTAGAACAGTGCCTGGTACACAGTAAGCACTTAAAAAATACCATAAAACAAATACCATAAAACAGTGATATACCAGCCAAGCCCTGTTAACATGTGAAGAGATAGCCAAACTCAGAGAGGAGGAGACTCCAGAGTTGGGGGTGGTGGAGGTGGAAAGGGAGAAGAGTGTCGGGAGATATGAGAACCACCATCATACAGAGCCAACCAGTCTCCTGAAGTAGCTGCGGAAAGACCAACAATACCTCCAATCAGGGTCTAGGCCAGAACAAAAGCCCAGCATTTCGTAGAGTACTCTGCACCTAATGGCGCGGCTCAGTAACTACTATAGAAGCTACTACACAGCAGGAGAGCTATTACTTTGCCTTAGAATGAAAGCCTGAAAGCTCAGCAGAGGAAGAGGTGTTTACTCCAGTGGGGGTCTCCCTCTGCTAATTCCACTGGATTCCCTCAGGAGAAAAGTTGAAGACACATAATAATGATAATAATTGTGGTATTTGTTAAGCACTTATTCTGTGCTAGGCAATTTCCAGATATCAGAGAACTTTTCTGGAAACAAAGGAATCCCATCTGGGGTCTTCACCCTAACATAGGGATGAGTAGGGGAAAAGGTGCTTGTGGGCCAGGAGGGAAGAGAGTTGGGGACCCCTTCCTTTGCAGGGGTCACTTGACTGTTGGGTCAGTGAAGCCCACAGGTCCCTGAAATCAGTGGCCCAATTGTTTCACCTGTATGCCGAACTAGAGAGTTAGGACTGCTACTGATCCCAGCAATCCTTCAAGGAACAAACCCTACTAGGGACTGGAGAAATAATACTTTTGAAGTCAAGATCCGCCCTTTCCTCTCCACCCGAACAGCTATCTTACTGTTACAGGCTCTCATAATATCCCAGCTGGATTATTGTGTCAGCCTTCTCTCTGATCTCCCTTCCTCCTCTCTCTCCCCGCTCCAGTCTATTCTTCACTCCGCTACCCGGCTCATCTTGCTGCAGGAACGCTCTGGGCATGTCACTCCCCTTCTTAAAAACCTCCGTTGGTTGCCTATCAACCTCCGCACGAAACAAAAACTTCTCATTCTAGGCTTCAAGGCTCTCCATCACCTTACCCCCTCCTACCTCTCCTCCCTTCTCTCTTTCTACTGCCCACCGCACGCTCCACTCCTCTGCCGCCCACCTCCTAGCCAACCCCCATTCTCGCCTATCCCGCCGTCGACCCCTGGGCCACGTCCTCCCGCGGTCCTGGAACGTCCTCCCTCCTCACCTCCGCCAAACTCATTCTCTTCCCCTCTTCAAAACCCTACTTAAAGCTCACCTCCTCCAAGAGGCCTTCCCAGACTGAGCTTCCCCTTTTCCCTCTGCTCCCTCTGCTGCCCCTCTACCCCTCCCTTCACCTCTCCTCAGCTAAGCCCTCTTTCCCCCCTTTCCCTCTGCTCCTCCCCATCTCCTTTCCCCTCCCCTCAGCACTGTACTTGTCCGCTCAGCTGTATATATTTTCATTACCCTATTTATTTTGTTAATGAGATGTTCATCCCCTTGATTCTATTTATTGCTATTGTCTTTGTCTGTCTTTCTCCCCCGATTAGACTGCAAGCCCGTCAAAAGGAAGGGACTGTCTCTGTTACCGATTTGTACATTCTAAGGGCTTAGTACAGTGCTCTGCACATAGTAAGCGCT
This sequence comes from Ornithorhynchus anatinus, assembly GCF_004115215.2. NCBI lineage: Eukaryota > Metazoa > Chordata > Mammalia > Monotremata > Ornithorhynchidae > Ornithorhynchus > Ornithorhynchus anatinus. The sequence continues at coordinate 58,644,329 of NC_041735.1, read as the reverse complement.
CAATAAATACTATTGAATGAATGAATGCTGAAATGCATTCCCTAAGAGCACTGAGCATGACCGGCAGATATCATGCTGCTTAGGGAAGTAGCGTGGCCTAATGGAAAGAGCACAGGACTGGGAGTCACAGGACCTGGGTTCTAATTCTGACTCTGCTACTTGTCTGCTGTATGACTTTGGGCAAGTCACTTAACTTCCCTGAACTTTAGTTTCTTCAACTGTAAAATGGAGACTTAATTCTTGGTCTGCCTCCTACTTTTTTTTTTGTTGGTATTTGTTAAGCGCTTACTATGTGCCGAGCACTGTTCTAAGCGCTGGGGTAGACACAGGGGAATCAGGTTGTCCCACGTGGGGCTCACAGTTTTAATCCCCATTTTACAGATGAGGGAACTGAGGCACAGAGAAGTTAAGTGACCTGCCCACAGTCACACAGCTGACAAGTGGCAGAGCTGGGATTCGAACTCATGAGCCCTGACTCCAAAGCCCGTGCTCTTTCCACTGCGCCACGCTGCTTCTCATAAACTTAGACTGTGAGGCCCATGTAGGAGAGGGATTGTGTCTGACCTGATTGACTTGTAACTACCCTGGCACTTAGAACAGCTTTTGACACATAGTAAGGGCCTAGAAAATATCATCATCATTATTATTACCAAGAAGCTAATCCAATTTTATGAACAGAGAGTCTCATTTGGCAAATTTTCCAAGACTGCTTATTTTAGAAGTGGTTTTACAGAGCAATTATTCCCTTTCTCATGTCTACTTAGGTTCTATTTCAGCACTTCTAGCATAGAGAAGATGGGGAAGGAGTCCAGGAAGGATGGTGTCCTGCTTGCCCACTTCACTTCACCTCCCTAGAGTCCACCCATTTACCTCCAATTTTCCTGGAGCAAAAAGCCTGGAAAAACTGTTTGTCTCTCCCACAGCAAGGAAGAAATCCACGGGATTTTCATGGAAATGTGTAGGAGGAGCCGATGGGAAGATCCCCCTGGGTGGATATAGGGTACAGCTCCTTCAACCCCCATTTTCCTGGAACTGGAAGCCTGGGTCCTGAGTGAGTGTGACTCCTCCTGCTGCTGGAGAATCAGCATACACTGGGTGTGGGGTACAATAGAAGGCAGACTGGGAATGAAGTCCTGGTATGTGCTTTTGAGGAGGAGTGGAAGAATGAAGAGGGGTGTGGATCAGTTATTCATTCATTCATTCAATCTTATTTATTGTATTGTAATCGTATTATCGTACTAAGCACTTGGGAGAGTATAGCACAACAATAAACAGACACGTATACTGCCCACAACAAGCTTATAGTGGTAAATTCTGACTGTAAAGCTAAGGACGAGAGGCAGAGATAAAGGCAAGAGAATCTCCAAACCCAGGAGCCCATCAGAATCACCGGCTGCAGCGGTGGATCCTGGAATATGCTCCTCAGGGCCAAGGATTAATGAGACGATTCATACATGGACCGGCACCAACTCTGGAGAAGCAATGGGCCTCATCACCTTTCTGAGATTGGAACTGTGAGATTGAAGTCATTAGCTTCCCCTCCTCAGTGTTTCTAGCTGCACACTCTGTTCCTCTCAGCTAAAACAGAGTTGACCAGGAGCTGGAGACACAATAGCACTCTTGACCATGGCTCTCTTTCGTCGACTGACCGAGATGATTACATACCTCCAGGCCCCGTCTGGCCGTGCCCTCAGGGAGGATATCACTCAATTAATCATTCATATTTATTGAGCATTTACTGTGTGCTAAGCACTTGGAAGAGTACTCTATAATAGATTTGGTAGACACCTTCCCTGCCCACGATGAACTGACAGTCTAGAGAGGGAGACAGGCATTAATAAAAATAAATCAATTATGGATATGTTCATAACTGCTGTGTGGTCGAGGGAGTGGTGAATAAATGGTGCAAGGGTTTGCAGAAGGGAGTGGGAGAAGAGGAAATGAGGGCTTGGTAGTGGAAGACTTCTAGGAGGAGATATGCCCACAATAAGATTTTGAAGGTAGGAAAAGTGATCCTCTGTGGGATATGGAGAGGGATGGCATTCTGGGCCAGAGGCAGGATGTGGGCAAGAGGTCAGCGGCAAGAAAGACAAGATGGAAGTACAGTGAGTAGCTTGGCATTAGAGGAACAAAGTGTGTGGGCTGGGGTGTAGTAGGAAAGCAGAGGGGTAAGGTAGGAGGGGTAACGTGATTGAGTGCTTTAAAGCCGCCGGTAAGGAGTTTCTGTTTGATGCAGAGGTGGATGGGCAACCACTAGAGGGTCTAGAGGAGTTGAGGAAACATGGACTCATTGTTTTTGTAGAAAAATGATCCAAGCAGCATAGTGAAGTGTGGACTAGAGTGGGGAAGAGGCAGGAGGAATAGATATTCCCCAATCCTTAATTGCTTTCCAGCTGTGTATGTTCACCACACCACCCCTCACCACCGTATGTCTAACGGAACACTTCCCGGACAACATGGGGATGTAGTAAAATGGGGATTAAATACCTCTTCTCCCTCCCCCTTAGACTGTGAATCCCATGAGGGACAAGGACTGTGTCCAACCCGATTATCTTGTCCAACCCCAGTGCTAAATACAGTGTTCAGCCCAGATTAAGTGTTTTATTCACCAGCCTGCGGGCATGGAACTAGATCAGGGATGTCTCTAGTTCCCTTCCAGATTTATAATTCTCTATGTTATTATTTTCTCATTTTTTCCCCTAAACTCTTGGCAAGTTCTTTTCACTCTCTTTTCAAACATTTCTGGGTTTAGAAATTGTTAACGATTACTCGGTCCTTGATAGCACACAATTTTGGTAATCCGATTGGCAAGAGTCAGGCTCCAAATAGGGAATAGGAGGGGACTGGGAGCTCGTTGGGACTCCACGGAAGAGGAGTGGGCTTGGAATGGGGCATTTTATGAAGACCAGCTGGACGCCCCGGGGGCAGTTCGAGCACGCACCGTTGGTAATACACCGTGCTCGCCATCAGGTGGCAGTGCAGGCACACATCCTCACAATTTCTCCAACGGGCTCCCAACGCTGTTCTTTCTCATGGCAGCCCGACAAACCCTGTAGCCAAAGTTCCCCAAGATTCAATTCCATCTTCCTTGAATGGGGTTTTATTTTGGAGGCGGTTCCCCCTACACTCGCATGCTATAACCTAATAACTGTGGTATTTGTTAAGCACTTCCTAGGTGGCCAAGCACTGTTCTAAGCACTGGGGTAGATAGAAGCTAATCAGGTCCCACATGGGGCTAAATTAGCACCTATTCTAGGACCTCTGGAAAAGTAATTTGATGGGTTTTTTAGTGCTGATCACTCGACTACTGTCTAATCTATGAAGTTAAAGCACAGTATCACACTATTTTATGAGGAACTTTTAATAAAGTTTTATTAGAAGCACATCTCCCCTAAGAGGACTTCGATGACTAAGCCCTCATTTCCTCTTTTCCCACTCCCTTCTGCATCACTCTTGCTCTCGGATTTTGACCCTTCATTCACCCCTCCCTCAGCCACACGACATTATGAACATATCCATAATTTATTTATATTAGTGTCTGTATTCCCCTCTAGACTGTAAGCTCTTTGTTGACAGGTAACATGCCTTCTACCTCTTTTGTGTACTCTCCCGCACGCTTAGTACAGTGCTCTGCACACAGTAGGTCTTCAGTAAATATAACTGATTGAGCTGTATTATGATTATAGGCAGGTGACTTATTGGAAAGAGCACAAGATTGGATATCTAGATATCAGGCTGAATCCCTGGATATCAGGCTGACTTGCCCACTTCTAGTTTATCCCTGTGTGCTTTAACACTGCCTAGTAAAATTATTTCTCCATCCTTAGTGACACCCGTGCCCACTACCCTCATCCATGGTTCATTCATTCAATCATATTTATTGAGCACTTACTGTGTGCAGAGCACTGTACTAAGCACTTGGAATTTACAATTCAGCAACAATGGTTCCAGATGTTTAACTTCTTCCTCAAATCTTCTCTCCCTAATGACCTGTCCACCTACTTCATTGAGAAAATTGAAACCATTAGGTATGATTTCCCTAAAATCTCCCCTGCCTTTTCTTCGAAGCAGCGTGGCTCAGTGGAAAGAGCCTGGGCTTTGGAATCAGAGCTCATGAGTTCGAATCCCATCTCTGCCACCTGTCAGCTGTGTGACTGTGGGCAAGTCACTTAACTTCTCTGTGCCTCAGTTACCTCATCTGTAAAATGAGGATGAAGACTCTGAGCCCCACCTGGTACAACCTGATTCCCCTGTGTCTACCCCAGTGCTTAGAACAGTGCTCCGCATAGTAAGCGCTTAACAAATACCAACATTATTATTATTATTCAACTCTCCCATCTTTCCCAGCAGTATCTCAAGAGGAAATCTCTTACCTTCTCTCAAAGTCCAACCTCTCCACCTGTGCATCTGACCCCAATCCTTCAGACCTTATCAAAACATTTACCCCATCCTTTCTTCCCTCCCTAAATGCCATCTTCAACTGTCACTCCCCAATGGCTTCTTCCCCACTGCTTCCAAACATGCCCATGTCTCCCCATTCTAAAAAACCTTCCTGGAACTCCAAGGTTCTCTCCAGTAGTCATTCCATCTCCCTCCTACTATTCCTCTCCAAACTCTTGGAGTAAGTTGTCTAGATCCACTGTCTCAAGGTCCTCTCCTCCAAATTTCTCCTTGACCCCCTCCAATCTCGTTTCTGTCCCCTCTACTCCACAGAAACCACCCTCTCAAAGGTCACCAATGACCTCCTTCTTGCTAAATCCAATGGCCTCTACTCTCTTCTAATCCTCCTCGATCTCTCAGCTGCTTTTGATACTGTTGACCATCCCCTTCTCCTGGAAACATTATTCAACCATGGCTTCACAGACGTGGTTCTCTCCTAGTTCTCCTCCTATCTTTCTGGCCACTCATTCTCAGTCTCTTTCACAGGCTCTTCCTCTGCCTCCCACCCCTAACTGTGGTTGTCTCTCAAGATTCAGTTCTGGGTCCCCTTCTATTCTCCATCTACACCCACTCTCTTGGAGAACTCATTTGCTCCCAAGACTTCAACTACCACCTCTATGGGGATGATTCCCAAACCTACATCTCCAGCCCTGATCTCTCTCCCTCTCTGCAGTCTCTCATTTCCTCCTGCCTTCAAGATATCCCTAGTTGGATGTCCCCCATCACTCAAATTTAACATGTCTAAAACAGAACTCCTTGTCTTCCCATCCAAACCCTGTCCTTCTCCTGACTTTCCCATCACTGTTGATGACACACCATCTTTTCTCTCACAAGCCCATAATCCTGTCAGTTCAACCTTCACAGCATCATTAAAATCTGCCTTTTCCTCTCCTTCCAAAATGCTACCACACTAACCCAAGCACTTATCCTATCCTGCCTTGATTACTGTATCAGCCTCCTTGCTGATCTCCCTGCCTCCTGTCTCTACATACTCCAATCCATAATCCACTCTGTTCCCGGATTATTTTTTTACAAAAATATTCAGGCCATGAACCTCCATTAAACCTCTGCATCAAACAGAAACTCCTTACCAAACCAATCACCTTGTCCTCTCCTACTTCACCTCGCTACTCTTCTACTACAACCCAGCCCTCACACTTCGCTCCTGTAAAGCCAACCTCCTCACAGTACCTTGAGCTCATCTATCTCACAGCTTATTCATTCAATCATATTTACTGAGCACTTACTGTGTGCAGAGCATTGTACTAAGCACTGGGGAGAGTACAATACAACAACAAGCAAACACGTTCCTTACCCACAGTGAACTTACAGTCTACGGGGGAGACAAACATTAATATAAATAAATTATAGGTATACATAAATGCTGTGGGGTTGGGAGGGAAGATGTATGAAGGGATGAATAAAGAGGCAGATCCTGCCTCTGGCTTAGAACACCCTCCCTTTTCATATCCAACACTTTCCCCTGTTTTAAAGCCTTATTGAAGGCACATCTCCTCCAAGAGGCCTTTCCTGACTAAGCCCTCCTTTCCTCCTCTCCCACTCCCTTTTGCATCATCTTGACTTTCTCCCTTTATTCATCCCCTCTCCCAGACCCATAGCACTTACAAATCTGTGATGTACTTATTTAGTTTAATGTCTTTCTCCTCTTCTAGATTGTAAACTTGTTGTGGGAAGGATATATGTCTGTTATATTGTTCTTTCCCAAGTGCTTAGTACAGTTCTCTCTTTACACCTTGTTGTGGGCAAGGAATGTGTTTGATTGTTGTTGTATTATACTCTCCCAAGTGCTTAGTACAGTGCTTAGTACATAGTAAGCACTCAATAAATACTATTGAATGAATGAACCATAAGTGTTCAATAAATAAAATTGACTGACTGTAAATCAGGAGACCTTGGTTCGAGACCCAGCTCCACCACTGACCTCTGAGAGACCTTGGGCAAGTTACTTTACCTCTCTGGACTTCAGTTTCCTTACCTGTAAAATGGAGATAAAAGAGACTGTGAGTTTTGTGTGGGACAGGTATCATATACAATCTCCTAACCTTGGGTCTACTCCAACATAAATAATAACAATTATCATTATTATGATTAAGCATCTTCTGCTCTATATGGTAGTGTTTCTTCAACTCTGGTGAAGAATTCATCAAACTTCAGTTTGAAAAGCAATTTTTTCCTTTTACTTCTTCAGGGAACTTAAGGCAGGCAGACACCTTCTGAACACCCCCACCCCCAGCCTCTTTAATCTCCATTAGGGATCTGTTCTTCAATCAAATAAAAAAGCTCATCTCCTTTCTTCAGAATTAATGAAAAATGTTTTGATCCCCAAATTGCAAATGGAGGTGAAGAAACCCTAACTCCATATGTTTTTGCTATTTTTAAGTGTTTATTAAATGATATTTGTTAAGTGCTTACTACGTGCCAGGCACTGTACTAAGTGCTGGGGTAGATACAAGATTGTCAGGTTGGACACAGTCCCTGTCCCAAATGGGGCTCACAGTCTCAATCTTCATTTTACAGTGAGGTAACTGAGGTGCAGAGAAGTTAAGTGACTTGCCCAAGATCACACAACAAACAAGTGGCAAAGGCAGAATTCAAATCCAGGTCCTCTGACTCTCAGTCCTGTGCTCTTTCCATTAAGCCACACTCCTTCTCCATTGGATTCATTATATCGTCCAAATTTTATGAGGTCCTTGTTGGACATTTATTCCTCTGAATGAGGTAGAATTAAGTCACTGATGTTGACATTCTCCATTCCTAAATTAAGTTTCCTCTTCAGTTCAACTTTGTTACCTCCTTTGCTGCCTATTCAAGGGTCTTTTCAGCCCTTTAGAATCTGACCCAATTAAGGTCAGAGCTTCCTCCAATGTCATTTATTGTTGATGACTTAATTTTATCAGCGCCAGGTAGAGAGAGGGTAGGTGAGACATTTAACTGTAGTGTTTAATGAGCAGGCTTATGCTTCAGATAGCACACCAATACTGATTGAATCCCTAGGCAGTTGTAACCAAAGGTAAGGCATCAAACAGCACTGGTTGGCTTGCTTAGGGATGAGGTAAGGTGAAGTTGCATTTTGGGGTGTTGTAATACAGGATATGGCTCTATTATGACACCGCACCAAAAACTCAGTAAGGAAATGAATGAAAAATCAGGATAATGGAAAACTAGACAGAGAACAAATAAGTTATTTCAACATAATGTGCTTTACAGACTGGCAAGTATTCAAAACCTAGTAAAGACTGTCCCAATACCTCTCTAAGGGTCAACTAATAGCAGACTCCCCACTGGAAAGAGATCGAGGGGCTCACAGATCCCTAGGTTCTGGGCTCCAACACAGAACCTATTGAGTGGGCTGGTTCCCTCCTCTCAGAAAATAAAGGAAGAAGAAATTCAGTAAATCCATCTGGGGCTGTGGGATCACAAATATTAAAGTAAATGAGCAATCAACCAATGGTATTTATTGAGCACTTACTAAGAGTGCAGGGCATAGTACTAACTGCTTAGGAAAGTACAATACAACAGAGTTGGTAGATACGTTCTCTGCCCACGGTGAGTTTACAGTCTAAAATCTAGAGCAGTTAGGAAGCACTTTTTTAAAATTTAAATGGCATTTGTTAAGCACTTATTATGTGCCGGGCACTGTACTACCACTGAACAAAATAATCAGTTTGGACACAGTCCATGATCCACATGGGGTTCAAGTCTTAATCCTCATTTTACATATGAGGAAACTGAGGCACAGAGAAGCTAAGTGATTTACCCAAGGTCATAGGGCATACAAGTGACAGAACTGGAATTAGAACCGAGGTCCTCTGACAATCAATCCACTGTATTTACTGGGCTCTTATGGTGTGCTGAGCACTGTATTTAGCTCTTGGGAGAGTACAGTATAACATAGTTTTTAGACACTTTCCCTGCCCACAACAAGCTTCCAGTCTTGAGACGAGCTTACAGTCTCCCAGGTCCGTGTTCTTTCCACTAAGTCACAGCTGCTCCTCTTTTTCTGTACTGTGGCGGTTCTTTCCTCAGCATCATGGATTCAGTTTAGTTTGGCCCAAAAGATAGTTTGTTTCAGTAGCCACAGTGGTGTAGATAACCATGGCTGGGGCTGCATGGGAATGGATATGGTGCAGGAACAAAGCCAGACAAGGAGGAAACTCTCCTACAGGAACTGAGAACACTTGTAAGTGATTAGTTCCATGGTCAGCAGGTTCAGAGCAAATCAGCCTGCAAATATTCTTAGCTGACCACAGAATTTCTCCTATTCTTACCCTAAACCAGTGTCAGAGTAACACCACATGTGAGGTTTTGAGCACCAGATAGGAGCAATAAAGTCCTGGTAAGAGTCATATATTCAGGGCTTAATTAAAAACTTGCATATCTACAGTCCAATTTGGGGGCCTCACGCTTACGAAGTTAAGTGCATGACTGGACAGGGTCATATAAACCTCTTTATCTGTGGGCTCTTGTTGGCTCTGGATGCTGTCAACATCTGGATGTGCTTTTTTTAATTAATTCATTCATTTGATAGTATTTATTGAGCGCTTACTATGTGCACAGCACTGTACTAAGCACTTGGAATGTACAATTTGGCAACAGATAGAGACCATTCCTGCCCAATAACGTGCTCACAGTCTAAAAAGGGGAGACAGACAGCAAAGCAAAACAGAACAAAACAACATCATCAAGATAAATAGAATCATAGATATATACACATCATTTAAAAATAGAGTAATAAATAATATATACAAATATGCACAGTGCTGAGGGAAAAGAAGGGGGAAGAGCAGAGGGTGGGAGAGGGGAGAATGGGGAGAGGAGGAGGAGCAGAGGGAAAGCGGGGGCTCAGTCTGGGAAGGCCTCCTGGAGGAGGTGAACTCTCAGTAGGACTTTGAAGAGGGGAAGAGAGTTAGTTTGGTGGATGTAAGGAGGGAGGGCACTCCAGGACAGTGGTAGGACTTGGGCCAGGGGTCGACGGCAGGACAGGCATGAACTGGGGACTGTGAGGAGGTGAGCAGCAGAGGAGTGGAGTATGCAGGGTGGGCAGTAGAAAGAGCGAAGGGAGGTGAGGTAGGAGGGGGCAAGGTGATGGAGAGCTTTGAACCAAGAGTGAGGAGTTTTTATTTCGTGCGAAAGTTGATAGGCAACCACTGGAGGTTTTTGAGGAGGGGAGTGACATGCTCAGAGTGTTTTTGTAGGAAGATGATCTGGGCAGCAGAATGAAGAATAGACTGAAGTGGGCAGAGACAGGAGAAAGGGAGATCAGAGAGGAGGCTGACACAATAATCCAGCCGGGATATTGTGAGAGCTTGTACCAGCACAGTAGGAGTTTGGATGGAGAGGAAAGGGCGGTTCTTGGCGATATTGTAAAGGTGAGACCAGCAGGCATTGGTGATAGATTGGACGTGTGGGGTGAATGAGAGAGCAGAGTCAAGGATTCATTCATTCATTCAATAGTATTTATTGAGCGCTTACTATGTGCAGAGCACTGTACTAAGCACTTGGAATGAACAAGTCGGCAACAGATAGAGACAGTCCCTGCCGTTTGACGGGCTTACAGTCTAATCGGGGGAGACGGACAGACAAGAACAATGGCAATAAATAGAGTCAAGGGGAAGAACATCTCGTAAAAACAATGGCAACTAAATAGAATCAAGGCAATGTACAATTCATTAACAAAATAAATAGGGTGACACTAAGGTTGTGGGCCTGTGAAACGGGAGGGACAGTAGGGCCATCCACAGTGACAGGGAAGTCAGGGAGAGGACAGGGTTTGGGAGGGAAGATAAGAAGCTCAGTCTTAGACATGTTGAGTTTTAGGTGGTGGGCAGACATCCAGGTGGAGACGTCCTGAAGGTAGGAGGAGATACTAGCCTGGAGGGAGGGGGAAGAACAGGGGAGGAGATGTAGATTTGGGTGTCATCTGCATAGAGATAATAATTGAAGCTGTGGAAGTGAATGAATTCAACAAGGGATTGAGTATAGATGGAGAACAAAAGAGGGCCAAGAACTGACCCTTGAGGAACCCATATAGTTAGTGGATGGGAGGGGGAGGAGGAGCCCGTGAAGGAGACCGAGAATGAATGGTCAGAGAGATAAGAGGAGAACCAGGAGAGGATGGAGTCCATGAAGGCAAAGTGAGATAATGTGGAGGAGAAGGGGATGGTCGACAGTGTCAAAGGCAGCTAAGAGGTCGAGGAAGATAGAGTAGGAGCCTTTGGATTTGGCAAGAAGGAGGTCATTGGTGACCTTTGAGAGGGCAGTTTTGGTGGAGTGGAGGGGACGGAAGCCAGATTGGAGAGGGTCCTGGAGGGAGTTGGAGTTGAGGAATTCAAGACAGCGAGTGTAAATGACCCATTCTAGGAGTTTGGAAAGGAAGGGTACGAAGGAGCTAGGATGATAACTGGAAGGGCAAGTAGGGTCAAGAGAGGGGTTTTTTAGGATGGGGGAGACATACCAATACTTGGGTCTTCCCCAGGGACTTGCATTTGTGTTTCTCCTTGGTAATGATGTCACACAGTAGGTGAGGCTCAAACAGTCAGTGTAAAAATTAGGGTTTTTAATTACTAAGATAAAGATATACCAGAGAGGTCCTGAAGTAATCTATATTTAGAGATATGGAATGTCAATTTTGTTATTCTGCCCCACCTTTTCTTTGCTTCTAACTTGTTCTCCTTTTTCATAGCCACTGCTTAATTTTCCATGTTTAGAAATCAGATGAAGTACAAAGACCTGATCTATCTCTTGCTTCTACAATGGACTCAAACTTTTACTTACAGTACTTACCCAATAAACCAAACTTCATCCTGTCAAGCTACCAAAGGCATTTCCATGCATTCACTCTTCCCCTGCTTTATTGCAGTCATGTCTCTCAGACCAAACTTGTTCACAGCAAGTACAGTGTCACCCAGATGAAAAGACTCTAGCCAACCTCACTGGGGCCAAGGGCATTTTTGGAAAGGGTTTGGTTCCTTGAAACAACTCTTTGCCAGCCAAGTGTCAGATCTAACACTTGGTACCAAGCAGATGCTTATGAAGAAAGTACTATGCCAGTGAGGGCAAAATGTTCAAAAGGTTGGTGACTTGCAGATCTACAACTTCCATAATGAATGAAAGACTTCTGGGGAACTTTTGTTGCTCAAATTTTTCCATTTAAAACATTGTTTTACCATCTACCCATACACCCCCACCCCTAATTGATCTGTTTGGTGGTTAAATCTGCCTGTGGAGAGTCAGTGAGGGGCTGGCCCCCATCGAAGCCAGAACTTACTGGTAGAAAATCTGCCCAGTGAGTCCTTTATGCCAGTGATGCAATCGATCAAATCAATCAATCACTGGTATTTATTGATCATTTATTGACAACCCCCGCTGAGTTCAAATGTAGGAGGATGGGTAACACAAGTACTCAGCCCACCCACTGAATCTTGCTTCTCATAGCAGCTGGTGCTCTCTTTCTCAGGTCTTTTGACTACCAGTCTGTGCTCTTTCAGTAACAAAAGTAAAAACTTTAAGAAAAGGGATATCAAAAACTGAGGGAAAAACAGAAGGAAAGCCAGGAAGAAATCAGGATGTGATTGCTGGAATTTAGGTTGGAAGAAAAGAGAAATGTCTTTCTCCTCCTAAAAGCCTAGAAGAGTTTCAGCATCTTTTGAAGAACGGTAATAAACTTCAAACAAGTGGGAGGGAAAGCAGAAAGTAATATTTTCTCTTGCTTCCACTCGAATCCCTTCTTGGTGTCTCAGTTACCTCTTCTGTAAAATGGGGGTGAAGACTGTGAGCCCCATGTGGGACAGGGATGGTGGCCAAACTGATTATCTTGTAACTACCCCAGTGCTCAGTAGAGTACCTGGCACATAGTAAGTACTTAACGAATACAATAAATAAGTAAATAATACAAAACCTGCAGCTTCTTTCTGTATGGGGAATAGGACTGAGAGAGGTTGGGGAAGGCAAACAGCCGTGACTCAGGCTTCCATCTTCAGGAAACTTGGGGGTAAATGGGTGGACCCCGGTCCCATTAGAAGTGAGGAGGGTAAATGGTGATCTCTGAGGAGAGGACCCTGCAGTAGAGGGTGTTGTCTCCTACCCCAAACCCTCCTTGCTAGTAATGCTAAAACCGAGCTTCATTTGCCTTGAGAAAGAATCGTTGCTTTGTAAAGCTGCCTCTGAAAGCATCAGTCTTGGGGAATTTGGCAAACAGTATTCTCTCGGTCCATATTCAGGACTCCTTCTCCGTCTCTTTCAGAGGCTCCTCCTCTGCCTCCCACCCTCTAACTGTTGGAGCCCCTCAAGGGCTATCTCTGGGTCCCCTTCTGTTCTCCATCTCCACCCATTCTCGTGGAGAACTCATTTGTTCCATGGTTTCAACTACCATCTCTATGTGGATGATTCCCAAATCTACCTCTCCAGTCCTGACCGCTCTCCTCCTCTCCAGTCTTGCATTTCCTCCTGCCTTCAGCACATCTCTACTTGGATGTCCCACAGATACTGATACCTCAAACTTAACATGCCCAAAACAGAATTCATCTTCCCACCCAAATCCTGTCTTCGCAGTGACTTTCTCATCACTGTAGACACACCTTCATCCTCCGTTTCACAAGCCCCTAACCTTGGCATTAACCTCGACTTATCCCTTTCATTCAGCCCCTATATTCTATCTGTCACTAAATCCCACTGGTTCTGCCTTTACAACATCTCTAGAATCTGTCTTCTCCTTTCCATTCAAACTGCAACCACCTAATCCAACCACTTATATCCCACCTTGATTACAGCATCAGCCTCCTAACTAAACTACTTGGCTCCTGTCTTTGCCCATTCCAGTTCATACTTCACTCTGCTGCCGAGAACATTTTTCTGAAAAAAACATTCAGTCCATATCTCCTCTCTTTACAAACCTCCAACTGTTGCCTATCCATATCTGCAACAGAAACTTCTTACCATCGGCTTTAAAGTACTCAATCCTCTCGCACCCTCCTATCTTACCTCGCTGATTTCCTGCTGCAATCCAGCATACTCACTTTATTCCTCTAATGCCAGTTTACTCTCTGTATCTTGATCTCATCTACCTTGTGAACAACACCTTGACCACGTCCTCTCTCCCTGTCATGGAACACTACCCACATGTCATATCCAATGGATCACCACTGTTCCCACCTTAAAAGCTCTCCTAAAATAACATTTCCCACAAGAGGCTTTCCCTGACTAAACACTCATTGCCCTTATCCACACTCCTCTCTGTGTCACTTGGCTGTGTACACCTTAAGCTATTTGATACTCACCCCAAGCCCATAGCTCTTTTGTACATATCCTTATATTCTACTATTTCCCTAATCTGGAATTTATTTTTGTCTGTTTCCCCTTGTAGTATGTAAGTTCCTTGTGAAAAAAGATTCTATCTTACCAACACTATTTTACCATACTTTTCCAAGCATTTAGTCCAGTGCTCTGTACACAGTAAGCCCTCTATAAATACCACAGATGGAGTGACTGAGAGCTTTAGAAATGTGCTGGCCCTTAGGTTTGCACTCCTGGAGCTTGACAGTGGTCCAGGTCAGAAGCAAATTTAAGCTTTGACTTCCCCGAAGCAGGAAAATGTTACCTTGCCCCAGTGTATCATGAACCTTCCAGCAAGTATGGAAAGTGAGGGGAGGAGGAAGGGATATAGATGCATAGCTGGGGGGCGGGGGGGAGAATGGGAGTGGAGGGGAGATCCTACGGTGGGTCAGGGATGCCGTGCAGTTGGGGATTGGCAGTGGCTGTCTGATGTGGTGATCACACACGTACCATTTTACGTCATGCCTTTATTGGTATAATTGACCAGACATCCCACAATTGTCAGGGAAATTGCCAAATCCTGACTTTTTTTTTCCCTTTTTTAATGGTTTTTGTTACTATCTGCCAGGCACTGTACTAAGAACTGGGGTAGATGCAAGACAATCAATCCATGTCCCACATGGGGCTCACAGTCTTATTCTTCATTTTACAAATGAGGTAACTGAGACCCTGTTAAGTGAAGTGATTTGCCTAAGGTCATACAGCAGGCAATTGGCAGAGACAGGATTAGAATCCAGGTTCTCTGACTCCCAGGCCCATGTTCTACCCACTAGGCAACACTTCCACTGGACTTCCGCTTCTCCACCTAAATTATGTCTAGAGGGTCATTAAGGTCCCGCTCTGCTCCAGGTGATGATTGCAGCTGCAACTCTGCTAAGGAACCCAAATGTCAAAGACTTTGATAACCAGACTAAACCAACTGCCCAGAATGGTGGGAGAAACCACAGTCAAGGTGCAGTCTTGTATTTCTCCTCCATCACCACCATGGTCCTTGTGGATGACCTGACTTACCAGGCAATTTCAGGTAACCTTCTCCAAGAGCAGTGTGATCTAGTGGAAAAACATGGGTCTGGGAGCTAGAGGATCTGGGTTCTAATACCAGCTCTGCCAGTTGCCTGGTGTTTGACCTTGATTGAATCACCTAAACTTCTTTGTGACCCAGTTGTCTCATCAGTAAAATGGGAACTCAATGCTTGTTCTCCCTCCTACTTAGATTGTGAGCCCCAGTTGGACAGGGGATGTGTCAGATGTGATTAACTTGTATCTACCCCAGTGCTTAGAATAGTGCTTGACACATAGGTAGAGCTTAACAAATGCCATTAAAAAGAAGAAAAAGCATTAACTCATTCATTCATTCCTTCATTCAATAGTATTTATTGAGCGCTTACTATGTGCAGAACACTGTACTAAGTGCTTGGAATGTACAAATTGGTAACAGATAGAGACAGTCCCTGCCCTTTGACGGGCTTACAGTCTAATCAGGGGAGACAGACAGACAAAAACAGCATTGGATGTCAAGGGAAATGAGCTCCAAAGTTAAGGTTGCCAGCATGGAGGTGGCAGGGAAGCAGCAGGGCTGGGGTCTCCGTGACCATGGCTCTTGGCTGCTTCTGACACGGCTGCCACTATAATTTATTCTTAATAATAGTATTTGTTAAGCACTTACTATGTGTCAGGCACTGTACTGTAACACTGGGGTGGATACAAGCAAATCAGAATGCACACAGTCCCTTGTCCCACGTGGGGCTTACAGTTTTAATCCCCATTTTTCAGATGAGATAACTGAGACAAAGAGATGTTAAGTGACTTGCCTAAGGTCAAGCAACAGACAAGTGGCGGAGCCAGGATTAGAACCCATGACCTTCTGATTACCAATGGGACAGCATAAATGGGGAAAGAAGGGGTGAAGCCTTCCTTCCTCTTTGCAAGGCTTCCCTTCCGGTCCAGTAGCCCTACTCCTGTGGTGCTCTCACCCAACCAGGGGCTCCAGCTCATAGCAGTCCTCACCTTTATATGTAACTGGCATCTATTGCCATTCCGATGCTCCGCTAGAAAGTCTCAATGGAAGACTTTCCCATTGAGTACCATATATGACTTTTGTTTTCTGTATGCACCTCCCTTCTGCCTTTCTTTTCCCATTCTCAAACCACCATCCCCACCCCACTTTGAGCTTTGGAAAAGCAACTCACCTTAATAGTTGGGCAATGGCAAAACATACCATTAGATAGGACCCTGGCTTTTGACTCTCATAGGGCTGCTTTAAAGTGCCCTCCACCAGTTGCCAGAGGATAGTCAAATGCCAAGAGAAATCCAAAGAACCCCCTTCCCTGTAGTGTCTGCCTTAAAGCTTTTCCTAAGGGAAGGGCCTACAAATGAAGGGGTGCATCTGCTTTGTTAGAGGCACTGGCTAGCTGTGAAGGACCTCTGCCGGATCACTCCACCCTAAACCACTCTGGTGGCCTGCTCTCCTCCTCCTCTTCTCCTGTCTGCCAGACAAGACAAATGCTTTACCTCATAGAAAGCATGAAACGGTGTTCAGTTCCCCCATGAGACAACTGCCAGAGCACAGACAGGCCGAGCTTTTGGTTTTGGTTTGACGTTTGGCTATCTAAGCTTCACTTTCCTTTCCTATAAAACAGAAGGCCTAACCAGAAATACTGAACAGTTTCTCTAAGTGATTGGCCTCAGACACCAGCCTCACCTTGGCCTCACATGGTGCTACCTCCAGAGTCAGTGGTTCACAGTACCCGGAAGGTCCCATGGTAACCTTCTCCTATTACAACCCAACCTGCACACTTTGCTCCTCTACAGCTAATCTTCTCACTGTACCTAGACCTCATCTATCTCACCACTGACCTCTCGCCCTTGTCCTGCCTCTGGCCAGTAATGCCTTCCTCCCCCAACCCCCTCATATCCAACAGGCAATTACTCTCTCCCCTTTCAAAGCCTTACTGAAGGTGCATTTCCTCCAAGAGGTCTTCCCTGGATAAACCCTCCTTTCCTCTTCTCCCACTCTCTTCTGAGTCACCTGGATTCGTTCCCAGAGGCACAGCCAAATGGATAGAGAATGGGCCTGGGAGTCAGAAAGTCATGGGTTCTAATCCTGGCTCGTCCATGGTCTGCTGTGTGACATAGTGCAAGTCACTGGGCCTCAATTACCTCATCTGTAAAATGGGGATTAAGACTTCTGAGCCCCATGTGGGACATAACTTTGTCCAACCTGATTAGTTTGTATCTATCCCAGTGCTTAGAATAATGCTTGACACATAGTAAGCCCTTAAATATTATTATTATTGTTCTCTGTGCCTCAGTCACCTCATTTGTAAAATGGGGATTGAGACTGTAAGCCCGATGTGGGACAGGGACTGTGTCCAACCCTACTTGATTGTAATCCCGCCAATGTTTAGTACAGTGCCTGGAACAGAATAAGTGTGGTACAAAAATAGCACAATTATTATCACTCCCCATCCCAGCCCCACAGCACTTAGGTACATATATATAATTTATTTATATTTAATGTCTGTCTCCCCCTCTAGACTGTAAGCTCACTGTGGGCAGGGAGTGGGTCTTTTCTTTTGTATTGTATTATCCCAAGCACTTAATACTCTGCATACAGTAAGTGCTCAATAAATACAATTGACTGACTGACAAGGCAGCACTTATACTTCCTCAGGGCTCACTGTTGTGTGGGTGTGGCTGACAGGACTCCCTGACTTTCAATGCCATTTACCAATAATAATAATAATGATGATGGTGATGATATTTGCTAAGTGCTATGTGCCAGGCACTATACTAAGCAGTGGGATGGATACAAGCAGATCGGGTTGGACACAGTCCCTGTTTCATGTGGGGCTCATAGTCTCAATCCCCATTTTACAGATGAAGGAACTGAGGCCCAGAGAAGTGAAATGACTTGCCCAAAGTCACACAATAGACAAATGGCAGAGCCAGGATTAGAACTCATGATATTCTGACTCCCAGGCCCAGATTCTACCCACTATGGCATGCTGCTTCTCCATGTATGCTCCTGCAGCACTAGTTGCCCATCCCCAAAGCTGGGCAGGTAGGCAATGGACCAGGTTCAGCCACCGCATGGACCCTGCTCTAAAACCCCAAGACAACATGTAGAAGATGCTAGTAAGCAGCTGCCTTCCCAAACTCCCCCAACTAGAAGAAAGATTCCCTCTAGAATGTAAGCTCATTGTGGGCAGGGAACATGTCTACCAACTCTGTTACATTGTACTCTCCCAAGCATTTAGTACAGTTCTCTGCACACAGTAAACAGTCAATAAATATGATTATTGACTCTTGTTGACCAGATCCTGAGGCAAATTTCTCTGATGACTGACCCAGAGTTCCTCCTGCCCTGTATCCCCAAGGGAAAGCAAATTTTTCTGTGTATGCACCAAAATTTCCCTTTTAACTTCCATGCAGATCTGCTAGGCCACTCCACATAGATTCAGATAATTGTGCTAAGGCAGCCTTGCAAAGAGTTGGGTCCCCCAAGGCCCCAAATCCAAGGATTTGATCATTAATAAAGAACATCGATTTTAATTATCTTCCGATCTTAAAAGGCCAAGTTGGGTTGTGGAAAACAAATACAGGTGGAATGGTAATTTTTTGTTTTTCAATGCAAGGCTAAGCTTTTTGAATTGTAAGAGAAAAAAATGTCACTGGTGCTTCTGCCATGAAGGCCTGGATGAAAACAGTGTTCTGCTTTTCCAGCTACAGCTCCCTTCAGTGCTGCCCTCGTGCAAAAGCTGGGCTCCTCTGTGACTCACGCATCCTCTCCTGCCCAATTCTCAGAATCCAGAAGTCACTTGATCTTCAGAGTCTTCTGCATGTCATTAATTCCTCTCAATTTCCCAGCAGTGAATATTGGCATGTAAATTGACTCCATTCAGTACGCTGGTTAAAATTTTTCTTCAACCCAAGATAATTTGCTGTCGAGCACTTTTGTTTAATTGAAACCAGTCCTATTAACTCTCTGTCACAGTCATGGCATGGGGAGGGGGTGTTGTGGGTCACGGGAGTGTGGGTTTAGGGAGTGTGTCTTGCTTAGGCCATGGAAGCTGAATTTTTTTTAAATGGTATCTGTTAAGCATTTACTAAGTGCTAGGCATTATACTAAGCACTAGAGTAGATACAAGATAATCAGGTTGGATACAGTCCATGTCCTACTTCGGACTCATAGACTTAATCCCCATTTTACAGATGAGGTAACTGAGGCACAGTGAAGTGACCCACTCAGGGTCACGCAGCAGCCAAGTGGCAGAGCCAGGATTAGAACCCCAGTCCCTCTGACTCTTGGGCCCATGGTCTATCCACTAGGCCATGCTGCTTTTGCATCTGACTAGTTTCTGTTCTGGAGCTGGGAGTTTTTTTCCATTGGTCATACTCCATGGATGGGAACTCTCTCTTGGATCTTCTGCTATCCAATGTCCTGGAAACAAGGTTCTATCCAGAGGATTCTATCTTGGAAATCATTCTTTCCTCTCTCCTCTTCCTTAACTTTGCCTGATCTTGGGTTAAACAAACAAGTCCAGGCACTTCACTCAGTCAGTCAATCAATGGCATTTATTAAGTGCTTACTACACACTTAAGGGAGTACAATGTAACAGAATTGGTAGACACGTTCTCTGTCCACAAGGAGCTTACTGTCTCTATGGGGAGACAAACATTAAAATAAATTAGGGTTAAGTACATAAGTGCTGTAGGGCTGAGGTTGGGGTGAATAAAGTGTACAAATCCAAGAGCAAGGGCCTTGCAGAAGGGAGAGAGAGTAGAGGAAATGAGGGCTGAGTCAAGGAAGACTTCTTGGACCAGATGTGATTTTGGTAATGCTTTCAGGGGAGGGAGAGTGGTGGTCTTTTGGATATGAAGGCGGAGGGAGTCCTAAGCCAGAGACAGGATGTGGGCAGGAGATCGGTGGAGAGTTAAATGAGATCGAGATACCTGAGTAGGTTGGCATTAGAGGTGTGAGGTGAGCCTGCTGGGTAGTAGGAAATCAGTGAGGTAAGACAGGAGGAGGCAGTGATTGACTGTAGTAAAGCTGATGGTAAGGAGCTTCTGTTTAATGACGAAGTGGATGGGCCACCAGTGGAAGTTTATGAGTGGGAAAACATGGACTGAACATTTTTTATAAAAATGACCCGGGTACCAGAGTGAAATATGGACTAGAATGGGGAGAGACAGGAGGCAGGGAGGTCAGTAAGGAAGCTGATGCAGTTGTCAAGATGGGATAAGCCAAGTGTTTATGTCAGCAGAGTGGCAGTTTGGATGGAGAGGAAAGCACAGCTTTTAGCAAAGTTGTGAAGGTTGAATACTTTATAACCTTTCCACTTATTGTTGTGTTACTGTAAGGTTACAAAAATGACAAGTACAGTTAAATAAGGCTTAAGCAGAGCTGAAAAGTACACAGGCATTCCACCTTGATGGATGCCTAACGTATGTGCCCAACTGCTTCTTCCTACACTGAGTCTACTTACACCAAATTGGAAACAATGTTAATGACTCCCTTCCCCTTAAACTAGGAGCCCCATGTGGGAAAGGGACTGTGTCCAACTTGATTGACTTGTATCTACCCCAGCACTTATAACAGTGTTTGACATATAATAATTGCTTAACAAATCCCATTTAAAAAAACAAACTGTAGTCTTGTGTGGAAGAACTTTCCTAATTCTTTCAACAGTTATATATCCAAATCATCATCATCAAAATCATCATAATAGAGTTTTACAACACAACTGGGTATACCCAAAAGTTGCCTGGGTGAGATGGTGTACTTCTGAGAAGCAGCATGATCTAGTGGAAAGAATTTGGGCCTGGAGTCAGCCAAGATGACGGTTCCACTCAATACTCTTTGGCAATAGGATCAGGCCCCCTCTGCCCCAGAGGCTGATGGGATTCCCCTTGTCCTCACCGGAACAGCAAACTGAAGCTGTCCTTGCATCACCCCGGCCCTGGCACACAAAGAGGGATGACCAACCCCTTTCCCCCATGGGCAAACTTCATGGCATAGTGGATAGAGCGCAGGTCTGGGAGTCAGAAGGTCATGGGCTCTAATCCCACATCTGCCTCTTGTCTGCTGTGTGACCCTGAGCAAGTCATTTCACTTCTCTGTGCCTCAGTTCCCTCATCTGTAAAATGGGGATTGAGACCGTGAGCCCCACATGGGACAGGGACTGTGCCCAACCATCAATTTGCTCGTATCTACCCCAGCACTTATTACAGTGCCTGGTACATAGTAAGCCCTTAACAAATGCCATCATTATTGCTATTCCATTCCCTTCCTGCCATCATTCATTCATTCGATCCTCTTTACTCAGTGGTTACTGTGTGCAGAGCAGGGCACTAAATGCATCATCGCACACAATAGCAGCAGTTTCAAGGTGGATCAGCCAAATCAAGCAGGATCACACCTCCCTGGGGTGGGGAGAAGGGGAAGGCAGAAAGCAAGAGAAGTCTCTATCTACAGTCCCCACGGGTACTGAAGAAAAGGAAAATTAATAATGTTGGTATTTGTTAAGCGCTTACTATGTGCAGAGCACTGTTCTAAGCGCTGGGGTAGACACAGGGGAATCAGGTTGTCCCACGTGGGGCTCATGGTCTTAATCCCCATTTTACAGATGAGGTAACTGAGGCTCAGAGAAGTTAAGTGACTTGCCCACAGTCACACAGCTGACAAGTGGCAGAGCTGGGATACGAACCCATGACCTCTGGCTCCAAAACCCGTGCTCTTTCCACTGAGCCACGTAGCCACTCTGAATTCACCCTCTACATTCATCAGATCTAGACCAATCAAATCAATCCTTCTATTCATCCTCTTGAGAGGAAGAGGAGGAGGATGAGAACAGCTTCATTCTTTATATGGATGGCTCCTTGAATGCTGGTCCCTTTGGAGGCTGCTAAGATTGGGCATGACAAGATAGGAGCGAGC
This sequence comes from Ornithorhynchus anatinus, assembly GCF_004115215.2. Taxonomy (NCBI): domain Eukaryota; kingdom Metazoa; phylum Chordata; class Mammalia; order Monotremata; family Ornithorhynchidae; genus Ornithorhynchus; species Ornithorhynchus anatinus. The sequence continues at coordinate 58,622,599 of NC_041735.1, read as the reverse complement.
AGGGGAGAAATTGGCCAGTTTTTCTTTCTCATTAAGGAGAAGGAGCCATTCAGTTCATAGCAGTTGCCTCCCTCTTCCCTGACCCCTGTGCAAGCATGACTGCTTTTCTTTTAATTTTAGTTCTGTAGGTTCTCTTTTCCTCCCATGAGGCCTGCCTCACTGAACCTGTCCCCTGTCTCTCTTCAGTAGGGAGTGGGCAGTTTATCTTCCCTGATGAGGGGAAGGAGTTATTCAATTAATAGTAGTCACCTCCCTCCTCCCTGACCCCTTTGCAAGCATGGCTGCTTTTATTTTTAATTTTAGTCCTGCAGGTTCTCTTTTCCTCCCATACTCACCAAGCTTGTGTCCTGTGTCTTTCTGTGGTTCCCTCTTCTGCCATCCCCATACAGTCTACAGACCATGTGCCTGACCTTGTCCACTTCAGGTTTATCCTATCTTGCCTAAACTCTGCCCTCTCCCCTGCCCAGCAAAACTATTTCTCTTTCCTTATTGACACCCATGCCCATCATCCTCTCCAGTTGTTCCAGACATTTAACTGCCTCCTCAGGACCTCTGTTCCCCTGCCTCCCCCATCCCTTGCCCCCAGTGATCTGGCCATCCACTTTATTAAGAAAATTACCATCATCAGGTGTGAGCTCCCCAAAATCGTGCCTGACCCTTCTCAGTCCCTCCCCCTTCCAGCCCTCTCTTCAACGTTCCCATCCTTCCCAGCAATATCTCCAGAGGGGATCTCTTGCCTCCTCTCAAATGCCACCCCCTTCATTCACAGCGGATGCCATTCCTTCACACCTTATAAAACCTCTTGCCCCTTCCCTCTCATCTTCAACCATTCGCTCTCCACTGGCTTCTTCCCCACTGCCGTCAAACATGCCCACATCTTCCCCATCCTAAAAATACCCTCCCTGGATCCCACAGCTCCCTGGAGTTATTGCCCCATCTCACTCTTACCTTTCCTCTCAAATTCCTTGAGCAAGTCATCTACCCCCGCTGTCTCAAATTCCTCTCCTCCAACTCTCTCCTGGACACCCTCCAATTTGGCTTCCAACCTCTTCACTCCACTGAAACCTCCCTCTCCAGAGGTCACCAATGATCTCCTTCTTGATCCTACTCCATCCTAATCCTTCTCGACCTCTTAGCTGCCTTTGACACTGTAGACCATTCCCTTCTCCTGGATATGTTATCCAATCTTGGCTTGACTGATTGTTCTCTCTCGGCTCTCCTCTTATCTCTTTGGCCATTCATACTCAGTCTCCTCCTCGGGCTTCTCCTCCCCCTTCCATCCCTTAACTGTGGGGGTCCCTCAGTTCTCGGTCCCCTTCTATTCTCCATCTACACTCATACCTTTGGAGAACTCATTTGCTCCCACATCCTCAACTACCATCTCTATGCAAATGATATCCAGATCTACATCTACTTCCCTGATCTTTCTCCCTCTCTCCAGGCTTGCATCTCTTCCTGCCTTCAAGACATCACTATTTGGATGCCCTCCCACCACCTCAGACTTAACATGTCAAAAATAGAGCTCCTTATCATCCTTCTCAAATCTAGTCCTCTCCCCAACTTTCCCATCACTGTAAATGGCACTACCATCCTTCCTGTCTCACAAGCTCGTAAACTTGGTGTCACCCTTGATTCCGCTCTCTCATTCAACCCACACATAACCCATCTGTCACCAATCCTGTCGGTCTCACCTTCACAACATCTCTAAAATCTGCCCTTTCCTCTCCATCCAAACCACTACCACGTTAGTACAATTACTCATCCTACCCCACCTAGATTACTGCATCTTCCTCCTTCCTGACCTCCCAACCTCCTGCCTTTCCCCACTCCAGTTCATACTTCACTCCTCTGCCCAGATCATCTTTCTACAGAAACGTTCAGTGCATGTCACCCCTCCTCCTCAAAAATCTCCAGTGGTTGCCTTCCACCTCCGTATCAAACAAAAGCTCCTTACCATTGGCTTTAAAGCTCTCCATCACCTTGCCCACTCTTACCTCACCTCCCTTCTCTCCTTCAACTCAGACCTCACCCTTTGTTCCTCTGGCTCCTCACTGTGCCTCAATCACACCTGTCTTGCCACCAACCCCTGGGCCACGTCCTACCTCGGGCCTGGAACGCCCTCCCTCCTCGCATCCGCCACACAATTACTCTTCCCAGCTTCAAAGACTTACTGAAGGTGCATCTCCTCCAAGAGGCCTTCCCAGACTAAACACTACTTTTCCTCATCTCCCACTCCCTTCCACATCACCCTACCTCACTCCCTTTGCTCTTCCCCCATCTCCCCACCCCACAGCACTTATGTATATATCTGTAGTTTTATTTACTATTATTGATGCCTGTTCACTTATAATGATGTCTGTCTCTCCCCCAGCCCCCACAGACTGTGAGCTTGTTGTGGACAGGGATTGTCTTCTTTTATTGCTGTATTGTACTTTCCCAAGTGCTTAGTACAGTACTCTGCACACAGTAAGTGCTCAATAAATATGACTGAATGAATGACACCCCTCTCTATCCCAGCTCAGTGCCAATAAAACCTTACTTCACAGTGTAGAAGGAACACCCCCTTATCTAAAGAATCTGTTTAACGTGCACACATGATACTTTGCAACTATTAATAATACTAATGATGGCATTTATTAAGGACTGCCTAGAGGCTAAGCACAGTGCAGCATGGCCCAGTGGATAGAGCACAAACCTGGGAATCAAAAGGACCTGGGTTCTAAACCCAGCTCTCCTATTTGCTCTGTGATCTTGGGTGAATCACTTACTTCTCTGTGCTTCAGCTACCTCATCTGTAAAATGGGGATTAAGTCTGTGAGCCCCATGTGGGACAGGGACTGTGTCCAAACTAATGAACTTGTATCTATCCCAGTGCTTAGAACACTGCCTGGTGCACTTGTATCCTCTCCAGCACTTAGAACAGTGCTTTGCACATAGTAAGTGCTTAACAAACACCATCATTATTATTACTAAGCACTTAATAAATAGCATTAACAACAACAGTGCTAAATGTTGGAGTTAATACAAAATAATCTGGCTTCCACTCTCTCCGCATCCCAAATAAAAACAACAAAAATTAAATTGTGAAAATCCATTCTCCCTCTCCCCTCTGCTCCAACTCTCTCCCCATCAGACTTTCATTTAACATTATTTCATAATTACACCTCTGCAGTGAGTTAAATATGTTAATGTTTATAATTTGTATGATGGGCTCTTTGTTCACCAACTGCTCAAATGTTTTATTTTGTTTGCCTCTTTTGCACAAAAATAGGTTTCTGCCCTCAGTACTATTTATTGAGCACCCACATGTTGCATTACTCCAAGCTTGGGATGAACAGAAAAGAAAGTAAGAGCACACAAGGAGCTTACTCTGTAAAAGCAGAGACAAACATAAAACTATATACAAATAGAGTGGTCAAAATAAATAATTGAACAGATATATGATTCAGTTTTTCCCACAATATGATTGCAAAATGTGCTCCAGCTTCTAAATACGGAATAGTAATTAAAATGAAAGAAACTACCACTTTGCTGCATAAGACTTCAACTGCCATTTTTAAATAAAGAATCTATGATAATATGTACAAATGCATATATGTATGTACATATATACATTATTTCTGCCCAATAGAAATAGGTCAAAACTCTATTACCTAAGCCGTGTTCTGTCTGACAGCAAGTAAAGCATAGAACCATGCGTACTGTTCTTCCAGTTCAGGCAAGAGGGGAAAAAAATTGGGCTAAAGGAAAAAGGGAAGCAGGCAGGTAGATTGACAAGAGGGAAAATGTTGTAAGAGCCTCAGAGTTACAAAGTAACTTTCCTCCCAGAAGATCAAAGCAAGAATCTTACACTCCACAAATGGATGCCCACTCTGATTTCAAAGGTGGGTGGGGATGCTAGAGAATGTGAATCTTCTGGGGAAAGAAGACAGCAGAAAAAGATTGAACACATGTAACAACACAGGAACCTACTACTTCTGTCATAGAATTTAGCCCCCAATATGTTAATCAATGGATCATATTTATTGAGCCCTTACTATGTGCAGAACACTGTACTAAGTGCTTGTGAGAGTACAATATAGCAGAATTAGCAGACATGTTCCCTGCCCATAATGAGCTTAAGCTAAGAGTCATAGAAATCCCCAGACTCCAATCATTGCCATTTCAGTAATCACGCTTTATGGAAAAATTTGCAAGGAAATTCCATGCATTTCTTGAAGATCATTAGAGTGACTTGACTGGAGTTTGATTACACTTTCCTAGGGCTAAACTAGAACTGCACAAACCAGCTGAAGAGGACTATTAATTCTTCTCTAAACCAAAGTCAAAACCTCCAGATCTATTTTAAGTTTTTCTTAAGAACAAATCAGCTATTTCACGCAGAGCTCCCCAGTATCTTCATCTCTTGAACTTCCTCCTACCCACACATCATTTATTATTATTATATTCGCTAAGCCTTTTCCATGTGTGAAGCACTGCTCTCAGCACTGGGGTAGATACAAGTAAATCAAATCAGCCCCTTTCCCTGTCCTCCATGGGACTCACAGTCTAAGTAGGAGGGAGAACAGGTATTTCATCCTTATTTTACAGTTGAGGAATCTGAGGCACAGAGAAATTGCATCTCACCTAAGGACTCACATCAAGTAATTGGCAGAGCCTGGATTAGAACCCAAGTCCTCTGACTCCCAAGATCATGCTATCAATCATTGTATTTATTAAGTGCTTACACTGTGCAGAGCAATCTATCAGTGATATTTAGTGAGTGCTTACCAAGTGCAGAGCATAAAAGCTTGGAAGAGTTCAATCCAGCAGAATTAGCAGACATGTGAAGGTAGAACCTACAGGATTTGGTGACAGATTGAACATGTGGGTGGACAGAGAGAGATGAGTCAAGATCGAAGCCAGGGTTACAGGCTTGTGAGATAGGGATGATAGTGGTGTTGTCAGCAGTGATGGGAAAGACAAGGAGAGGATAGAATTTGTGTGGGGAAAAAAAGGAGTTCTGTTTTGGATATGTTTAATATGAGGTATAAGTGAGACATCCAGGAAGATTATTTCTGTAAAACAGGAGATGGGAGATTGTGGGAAAGGAGAGAGGAGAGGGCTGGAGGTTTGGAAATCGTCCATATAGCAAGCACTTGTTCTTTCCCCTTGACCATGTAGCTTCTCACACATCCACTCTCTCCTCATTCCTGGTCATCTCTCAAGAGGCGATCTCTCACTTGCTTTCAAAATCCACTTCTTCCACCTACACCTACACCACCAAAAACCCTTGCATTTGTTCTTCTCTTTCCTAGCTGCCATCTTCAATCTCTCTTTCTCTCTCTCACACACCGAGTCTCTCTGTCTCTTTAACAGTTCCTATTTCTCTTCCTTCAAACTCACTCCCCCATCCTAAAACCTTCCTTTGACCCCACTTCACCATCCAGCTATCAACCCCATCTCTCTCCTCCCAGCTCTGTTCAAACCCCTTGAACAGAATGCATGTACCTACTATCTCCATTTCCTCTCCTCCAACTCCCTTCTTGACCCTCTACAATCTAGTTTCATCCTCCTTCTTGTCACAGCAATGGCCTCCACCCAAGTGTCCAGTGACCTTCTTCTTGTCAAATCTAGAGGATTCTCTTGTCTTACTCCCCCTCAAACCTCTCTCCTGCCCTTGACACCTTCTTTTTTTCCTACCTCTTACTTCTCTGCCTGATTTTTTTCAATCTCCTTTGCCAGAAGTTCCTCCCCTTATCTGTTGTTTATTTGTCTGTGTCTTCCCACATCTTTCCCTAGTCTGTAAATTCCTTGAGGGCAGGGATTGTCGCCTAACACTTTTCTGTTCTTCCACGTGCCTAGTACAGTGCTCTGCACACAGTAGGTGCTCAGTAAATACTACTGATTGCTTCATTCAGCCTCACTTCAGGGCTGGTCATGGCACTGGGTTCCAACTGCGCACCATGAAATAAGCTTGGCCTTGAGGAGAACCATTCTGGATCTTGGTGGCTTACTTTACCTCAGATCGGCTTCCTCTACATGAAGGACCTTCTAGAGAGGTAGGACTTGAAACAACAGTGGAAATGGAGTGCTTGCGGGGATTTTTTTTCCTCACTCTGTACTCTGATTCATTTGCATAACTTCCCAGGAGATTTCTCCCACTAACCCAGGATGGGTAGAAGGCTGTCAAGGTGATCGGCCCAAGCCTTTTCTGGTTTTTCCGGAACAAACAGAGCACAAAATCACCAAGTAATTGAAGTTGCCCAGTGAGTCTGTTGGCTGCTCCATGTGAATGACTGATCAAGGCTATTAATCTGCTTCCATTTAGCAAATTCTCCTAGAATCCCCAGTTAGGCTAATGGAGTAAACCAAGCCTGTAGTTGGTAGGGGTGTTCACCCTTACATACAGATAATGGGACACCAGGATCCCATGGCCAAACTTAGGACAATAGAAAAGTAGTGTTCCACCCACATGAGATGTGGAATTGAGTTTCAGTGCAGAGTTAATTAGAAGTAGAATCTGCTGCAAAAACTGCTGCCCTATATCTTCAAGGAAAATTTAAGTGGAAATTTGGTCTCTAGGAAGTTTTTTGCCACTGGAACCAAATTGTGACCTAATGGAAAGAGCACAGCCTGGAAGTCAGAGACTGGGTTCTAATCCCAGCTCAGTCATTTGCCTGTTGTGTGACTTTGGGCAAGTTACTTAACTTTGCTGTGCCTCAGTTTTCTCATCGGTAAAATGGAGATTCAATGTTCACTCTCCCTCTCCCTTAAACTGTAAACTCTCTGAGTGACAGGGATTGTACCTGACCTGATTATGTTTTATCTACTACAATGCTTGGCACGTAATAAGCATCTAACAAATACCATGTTATTATTATTATTGCCATAAAGTCAGGAAAGACATTTTCCTGCTTGAAAAGTTTTTTCTGTGGTCACCACTTTCCTTCAGTCATCAACTATAACAATGATCTAATTGGATACTTATTGGAAAGTAAAGAGTTATACTCCCTCTGCCATCCCCCCTTTACGTCTCCGCAGCTAAACCCTCATTTTCCCCTTTTCCCTCTGCTCCTCCACCTCTCCCTTCCCATCCCCACAGCACTGTACTCGTCCGCTCAACTGTATATATTTTCGTTACCCTATTTATTTTGTTAATGAATTGTACATCGCCTTGATTCTATTTAGTTGCCATTGTTTTTACGAGATGTTCTTCCCCTTGACTCTGTTTATTGCCATTGTTCTCGTCTGTCCGTCTCCCCCGATTAGACTGTAAGCCCGTCAAACGGCAGGGACTGTCTCTATCTGTTGCTGACTTGTTCATCCCAAGCGCTTAGTACAGTGCTCTACACATAGTAAGCGCTCAATAAATACTATTGAATGAATGAATGATTTGAAAGGTAAGGAATATAGAACTGACCAGTGAATAAAATCAGAACAGTCGACATTAGAATACCCAGCAAGGCTGCTAACAACAATGAAAAATTACCTCTAGGGCCATTCAGACCCCAGAAGCTAAAAGAAATTTCCAGTGGTGCATAGCTAAAAAAAACTTCCAGTGGCACATTTATAAACAGCATTAAATGTTCATATAGCACCAATGAGGTGAAGAAAGTGTGTATTGCTTTCATAGGGATTTATCTTGTCTATTGATGAAATAGACCAAAATGTTTAGGAAAAAGAGGAGCCTCTGAGCACACACTCAAGCGACCAGACCCGGCCCCTATCAGCCCACTGAACAGGCCAAAAAGGAACCCCAAAGAGAAGAGGGTTGGGAATGGGGGTACTGGTCTGATCGAGCCCCCCGGCAGCCCTGCTCTGGAAACTTGTCCTATTCAGTCAATCAATCACACTTATTGAATCTGTTACCGATTTGTACATTCCAAGCAATTAGTACAGTGCTCTGCACATAGTAAGTGCTCAATAAATACTATTGAATGAATGAATGAATATTGAATGCTTACTGTGTGCAGAGGACTGTACTAAATGCTTGGGAGACTACAATATATCCATTTGGGGAGCATGTTGGTGAGGGGCTGAGGAGAGTAGCAAAATCAGCCAATTCCCCAACAGGCGATGCTCTTTGGGGTGACCCTGGTCACCTAGGTTACCATTCTCTCCGTGGACTTGGAGCCCAGGAATGGGGATCCCATTTATGCAGCAAAGCACCACTTAAACATCACAGTGGCATTTCCCTCTTAAATCTGATTTTGTGGTCTGGTAGGGAAAATTTCCTAAAACTCTTTGAAAAGGTCATCTAACCCCAACACTGTTGCAGGCAGGAAATGAAACTTTAGGGTAACAAAATGGGGCATTTTAGTATTGCACCTCCTGTCCTGTGAGCCAGTAGGACTTTCCTGTCTTATTTAGGAATATCACCTAGAAGTGAGGACTCAGGAATATGTGAACAGAGTCTATTCGACAATGTCTTTAATTGATAAAACTTCAAATATGGAGTGTGAGATAGAACTTCTCTATACAGGATTAATGGTTTGGGGACAGTGCCCAATCAATCCATTTTGCTTATTGCATACTTATCATATGCAGAGCACTGTACTAAGCACTTGAGAGAGTACAATATAACAGAGTTGTTAGACATGTTCTCTGCCCACAGGAATCCCCTGGTATCAATCAATAGCATTTATTAAGTGCTTATTATGTGCAAAGCTCTGTACTAAGTGCTTGGGAGTGTACAACACAACAGAATTAGCAAGATACATTCCCTGCAAGAAAAGTAAAATGCTATCATTGGGCAAAGAGGAGCTTCAAGGCTCAGCTGGGCTCCAACAAGAAAAACTCACCAAGTACCAAATGGCTATGCCATGGGGGAGAGTCTGCTGAGGTTCATTTCAATTTGTTGTTACAGGATTAGTTCCAAAGCAAACCCTTGTCCCAAAGAGGCAGCAGTCTAACCTTTGTGCTTTCATAAAAATAACTGTGGTATTTGTTAAGCGCTTACTATGTGCCAGGTACTAAGCACCGGGGTGGTTACAAGCAAATTGAGTTGGACACAGTCCCTATCCCTCATAAGGCTTACAGGCTCAATCCCCATTTTACAGATGAGGTAACTGAGGCACAGAGAAGTGGTGTCTTGCCCAAGTCACACAACAGACAAGTGGTGGAGCCTGCATTAGAACCCAATACTCTCTGACTCCCAGGCCCAGGCTCTATCCACTAAACCATGCTGCTTCCTTTGCAGCCCGAAGGACTAGGTTACAACCACCAGAAAGAGTTCATCTTATGGTTGGCTCAAGATCCGATTGTGGGCAGGGATTGTCACTGTTTATTGGTTTAGTGTACTTTCCCCAGTGCTTAATACAGTGGTCTGCACACAGCAAGCATTTAATACGATTGAATGTATGAATCTGATTAGAATCCTAGGACAATAGTGAGAGATGGCGGCCACTTGTCTGCTGTGTGACTTTGGGCAAGTCACTTAACTTCTCTGTGCCTCAGTTCCCTCATCTGTAAAATGGGGATTAAGACTGTGAGCCCCACGTGGGACAACCTGATTCCCCTGTGTCTACCCCAGCGCTTAGAACAGTGCTCGGCACATAGTAAGCGCTTAACAAATACCAACATTATTATTAAGTCCTCAATGGACCCACCCACTTACAAGCAGAAGATAAGAATAGTTTATTGAATGTAATTAGGATCACTAAGGCACACCTCCTTGTACCCCAACCTTTTTTTATGGTGTTTGTTAAGCCCTTACTAGGTGCCTGGCATTCTACTAAGCACTGGGGTAAATACAAGCTACCGTTGCCCAGAAGATAACCTAAATCCAACTACTCTTTGGTGCTTCTGATTGAACAGTCAATAAAATAACCAAATTCATTCCTTTGGGAATGGGTGCAAGGTGAAGACACAGGCAAATTCAACAGGATTCCATAATCTGGAAGTTAGGAACATAGAGGGAAGGGTTGGGATGATAGATAATGCATCCCCAGAACATGCCAGAGATGTCAGTCAAGATTCCAGTTGCCTGGCAGGGATGATCTACTGGTCTGTCTTAGAATAGCTATAACTAAGGAAGCAGCGTGACCTAGTAGAAAGAGCTCAGGCCTGAGAATCAGAGGATCTGGGTTCTAATCCTGGCTCTTCCACTTACCTGCTCTGTGACACTGGGCAAGTCAATTAACTTCTATGTGCCTCAGTTTCCTCAACTGTAAAATAGGGGTGAAATAACTGCTCTCTCCCTACATAGATGGTGTACTCCACGTGGGACAGGGATTGTGTCTTTCCTGATTAATTTGTATCTACCTCTGGATTTACAACAATATTTGATATATAGTAAGAACAGATACCATAATAGTAATTATTATAGTCTTATGTAGTAATCATCCACTCTCATGGATTCTAACAGGTCACATGGATCATATGATGATAGCCCATCACCTTCATTGCCATTTAAAAAATTCACCTTAAATTAGATCTGAAGATTTGGTTGGCTATGGGTCACTAAGAAGACATTAGACCAATAGCTCCCAAATTAGATAAGATAGACTTGTCAGTAGGGATACCATGAAGCCAGTTAGGATGCTTAAACAATTTTTTATGGTATTCATTAATACTTACTATGTGCCAGGCACCGTATTAAGCTCTGGGATAGATACAAGCTAATCAGAGTGGACACAGCCAATGTCCCAAGTGGGGCTCAGAGTCTTAATCACTTCTCTTCTCTGGGCCTCAGTTCCCTCATTTGTAAAATGGGATTAAGACTGTGAGCCCCACATGGGACAGGGACTGTGTCCAACCCAATTATCTTGAATCTATCCCAGTGGTTAGAACAAAGCCTAGCACACAGTAAGCACTTAAATACCATCATTATTTTTATTATTAATAATAATAACCCCTATTTTACTCATGAGGTATTTTCAACCAAAATAGAGAAAAACATCTTTCACATAGCCCTGACATTGGTCATAGGATTTTGCTCTCATGTTCGTTGGATTTTCCAAGATAATTTACTTTCAGCCCTTTTGTGGCCTTTAAGAACAAATGTCAGTATTCTTAAGAGTGTGGCGGGCTCAGATGTCTGTTTATTTGTAATGATGTCTGTCTCCCTCCCTCTAGACTGTGAGCTCATTGTGGACAGGGATTGTCACTGTTTACTGTTTTATCATACTTTCCCAAGCACTTAGTACAGTGCTCTGCACACAGTAAGCACTCAATAAATACGACTGAATGAATGAATCCCAAACTAAACAGCGCTATTACCGGAAAAAAGGCCTCAGACATATGCCCCAGTGGCTGCTTGAAAACCTCAAAGTCTTATGCAAATAAATGATTCAAAGCATCAGTCGTAGAAGAGGGAATGGCAACATTCGGTAGCACAGTCGGAACCTAAATAGGAAAAATCCAGCTGCTTGCAACTGGAGACAGGAGCTTAAAGACTGTCTGCCTTACCTAGCCTATATTTGCTAAAGAGAAAACTCTGACTTGGAAAGGGTCCCCCTTGGCATCGAACAGAAACTCCTCACCAGCAGCTTTAAAGCATCCGATCCCCTTGCCTCCTCCAACCTCACCTCACTGCTTTCCTGCTACAATCCAGCCTACACACTTTCCTCCTCTAATGCCAACCTACTCACTGCCTCAATCGCGTCTATCTCGCCAATGGCCTCTCCCCCACGTCCCACCTCTGGCCTGGAACGCCCTCCCTCTTCATACCCGACAGATGATGATTCTCCCCACCTTCAAAGCCTTACTGAAGGCACACTCCTCTAAGGGGCCTTCCCTGACTAATTCCTCATTTCCTCTTTACCCAAACCCTTCTGCATCACCCTTGCACTTGGATTTTGGCCTTTGGTTCACTGGGAAGGAGCGTGTCCGGAGACGCGGATCTTCCCGGCTCCAGTTGGCCCCTCTCCCGTCACCTGGGGTTTCATCATTCAAACTTTGACTCTCTCAAACCCACAGCACTTATGTACACATTCATAATGTCTGTCTCCCCCTCTTAACTCTGAGCTTATTGTGGGCAGTGAACTCTGCAGTACTGAAGAATCAATCAGTTCCCCATCATTTAAGTGTAATCGTCACATCCCATCACTACTGGCTGAGATAGGACACTAGAAGAAGGGATACCCAAAATGCTCCTGGGGATGGGAAATTGAGATTGGGTGCCACAAGCAAGGAAGATAGAACAACCAACCAATAACATTCCCTGACTGCCTGCTGTGTGCCAAGCACTGGGAGACCTCAGTTGGGAAACAGGATTGGACCCTATCCTTGAGGGGCTTACGATCTCATGGGAGAACTGACAGGCATAAGCCATTCACAAATAGTTGGAGAGGGAGAAAGAAATGGTATGGTTCGTGACTGTTGTTGATACCAGTGTACATAGATATATAATCTAGGATATGGGTAAATGCGAATTGTAGGCAGAAGTGCCAAGTGTTGGATGGATGTGACCTGGGAGCTCACTGTGGCCAGGGAATGTGTTGGTTGATTGTTATATTGTACACTCCCTAGTGTTTAGTACAGTGCTCTGCACACAGTAAGTGCTCAATAAATACAACTGACTGATAATCCTGGAGGGGTGGGTGGTAAAAAATGTTTTAGAAACACATTGGAGCAAAATCTCAGACAATGTAATCTAGCAGCTGGCAGCTGGGAGACCACAGTAGTTGAAGGAGTGATTGGAAGCAAACTGACTCTGAAGCAGAGGCTTCAAGGAAATTATGACCTCAAGTGAAAAAATTGAAAATGATACCTGGCACTGCAAGTGGCAAATGCAAAAACATATCAAGGAATAATCTTTTCATTTATGGGGTATGGAAAGAATGGTCAGTTATAATATGCTCTTCTCGTCATACACATAAATGAAACATTACTACTGCTGACATCACCTTCAAACTCCATGGGAAAGCCTGCTTTTCCTTTCTCCAGTGCTAGTATAGTGCTCTGTATACAGTAAACACTGAATCATTACCAATGATTGAAGTCTTCCTCCATATATGTTCACATATTCATAGCTTACATGGGTGCGCATGCATGTATTTCAATTGACAGTATTCACTGAGCGTTTGTGAGCATTGCTTGGAAAGTATAATACAATACAGTTAATAGACACCATCCCTGCCCATGAGGAACTTACAGTTTAGACAGGGAGACACATTAAATTACAGAGAGGGGAGATGTATATGCATCTTCATAAGAATTCCCATCTGTAAGCATGGTTGCAGGCAGTTATGAGTTTTACTTTCATTCGCTTAAAACGGGCAAGAAAAATGGCATTTCCACTCTGAAAGACTTTAGATGATTTATGAAAGTTGTGTAGCTGAAGGATATCTCCAAATTTCTTAGGTGTTTCATTTTGTAATAAAAATATGAATGTTCAGAACAGTCTTCATTTCTTTCTATATACATTCAAGTTTGCATGTTTTCACTACTTAATTTGATGAGACACTGTTAGGGAATTATGGAACGTGCTCCCAAAACAAGCCTCTTTTATTAATGATGTGCATATATCTACAATTCTATTTACCTATTTTGATGATACTGATGCCTGTCTACTTGTTTTGTTTTGTTGTCTGTCTCCCCCCTTCTAGACTGTGATCCTGTCGTTGGGTAGGGATTGTCTCTATCTGTTGCCGAATTGTACTTTCCAAGCACTGAGTACAGTGCTCTGCACACAGTAAGGGCTCAATAAATATGAATGAATGAATGAATGAATGAATGAATGAATGAATGAATGAATGAATGAAGTGCTCTGCATACAGTGAGCCCTCAGTAAATATGATTGAATGAATGAATTGAATAAAGCCTGTTCATTCATTCAATCGTATTTATTGAGCACTGTATGCAGAGCACTGTACTAAGCGCTTGGAATGTGCAATTCGGCAACAGATAGAGACAATCTCTGCCTAACAACAGGCTCACAGTCTAAAAGAGGGAGACAGCAAAATAAAGAAAATAGTCAGGCTCCAATACCATCAAAATAAATAGAATCATAGACATATACACAATTCATAATAATCATATTTGTTAGGCACTTACTATGCTTAGGTACAGTACACTAAAGTATTAGAAAAAACAGCTCATGTACAGATGACCAATGTCAGAACAGGCAAGTACTTGAGTGTGAGGTTTTTACAAAAATGTAACCTTTGCACTACAGAAGAGAGGGGTAGTGCATTGATTTTGGAATTTTTATTGAAAATTGTTGAGTTGTGATTGGATTCTTCATTTTATTCAGTCATATTTCATTCAGCGGGAGTGGCAGAAGTTTGAAATCTGTGTCCCCCTCAGTTTACGTATAGAAAATAATAATAATAATGGTATTTGTTAAGCACTTACTATGTGCCAAGCACTGTTCTAAGCACTGGGAAGACACGGGTAATCAGGTTGTCCCACATGAGGTTCACAGTCTTATTCCCTATTTTACAGATGAGGTAACTGAGGCACAGAGAAGTTAAGTGGTTTGCCCAAGGTCACACAACGGACAAGTGGGAGAGCCAGGATTAAAACCCATGACCTTCTGAGTCCCAGGCCTGTGCTCTATCCACTATGCCATGCTGCCTCTCCTGGATTCTCAACCCCTTTCTCCCTCCCTCCCCTGTGCCTCAGTCTATATCTCCTCTTTCCTTCCTGTTGCCCTTTTTCTTGCTCAGCTAGAAAGGTGGGGATGGAGTGAAGATGGCTTTGTCATTATTTTGGGCTGCAATGACCTAGAGGGCTGATAAGGGACACAAAGAGAACACCCAGGCCGGGACTCTGGCTCTGAAGAAACTTCCCTTGTTATTTACTGAGCACCCAGTGGGTGCCCAGCACGCTATTGGACTTTGTGAGGCATTAGTAAGGAAAATACATGCTGGAATCCCTGCCTCACCCTCAGGAAATTAATGTTCTCATGGATTAATATAAATTTAGACCATGTGAATAGACAAAAATCACCCAGTAGAAGTAGGGAGTGGTAGTGAAGCAAGTAAAGGAAGCCCTCAGATTGTGTTTATGTGCTCACTGTGTGCTAATCACTGTACTAAGTACTGGGATAGATTCAAGAAAATCAGGTCAACACAGTCTCTGTCCCACATGGGGCTCATAATCTAGACTGTAAGATCATTGTGGGCAGGGAATGTGTGTTTATTGTTATACTGTGCTCTCCCAAGAGCTTAGTAAGTGCTCAGTAAATATGAACAAGTAGGAGGGAGAACAGGTATTTACAGTTGAGGAACAGAGGCACAGAACAGTTAAGAGTCTTACCCAAGGTCACAGAGTAAGCAAGTGGCCGAGAAGGGATTAGAACCCAGGTCTTCTGACTCCTAGGCCTGTGCTCTTTCCATTAGGCCAAGGCAAGAGGTAGGAATTTGAAGTCTTGAAGCCTAAAGGCAAGAGATTTGTGTTAAATAACTGGGAATCATTCATTCATTCAATCATATTTATCAAGAGCTCACTGTGTGCAGAGCACTGTATTAAGCACTTGGGAAAGTACAATGCAACAATAAATACAACAGTGAACAGTCACATTCCCTGCCCACAGTGAGCTTACAGTCGAGAGGTGGGGGCCTAGGGAGTCCCTCTAGGCTTCTAAGTACAAGACTGACATGATCAAATTGATAGTTGTAGATGATTCTTGTTGTCAGGTGCATAATAGGCTGGAGCTAGGAGAGGTTGAAGGAACAGGGTCAGGTGAAGAGACTTTTCCACTCATCCAGGTGCACAGTGATTAGGGCTGAACCAAAAACATTCCTTTCATTTGTTTTCCAAAATAAAATTTAAAAAATCGGAGATTGAAAATTTGAATCTAGAAGTGTAATATTTGTTCAAAATATGAATACTACCTTAAAAATACTTCACTAAGTAAAGCTGTCTGGAAAAACATGAAAAATGAATTCAGAATATTTTCAGTCCCAAAAGTTTGGGAACCACTATATTCAGCTAACAGAAGCCATCAAAATGTCTATTCTCCCTCCTACTTAGACTGGGAGGCCAATTTAGGACAGGGACCCTGTCTGACCTTATATCATATCTATCCTGTTGCTCAGAACAGTGTCTGACACACAGTAAGAGAGAGAGACAGACAGACAGACAGACAGAGACAGAGTCACTTGAACCAAACAAGAAACGTGAACTCCATGCATACTCATTCTCCTGCAGCTTTCCCCCTCGGACTCCTGAGAAACTTTACACATTCAACTTTGCACTCAGTGAAACACATTGCTTTAATCTGTATAGTGGTGACCAGGATATTAATCCCTCTCTTCCTTTTGCAACACCCATGATTCACACAGCTCCACGTAGGCTTCTGTTGCAAACAAAAATTGGATATCCTGATGTGGTCCCAAGTAGATCAACCAAATTTTCTTAAGCGAGAGTTCAGAGGTGAAATAATTGTCTTAAAAAAAAATTCCATTTGACAAACACTCTACTCTTCGTTCCAAACTTTGACTAATGCTTCAGATTCAGAAAATATTATTAAGGGATTGGCCTGGACATGCCCTTGGGAGTTATTTTTATTTTCTCTGCTTGGCCCCAAATAAACCTTAATGATTTATGTTTTTATGTGAAAAGAATTCACAGATTTTTGGAAACAATATGCTTCCACATTGTTAGTGCGTTATTACATATTTTACTATGTAGTTCAATCCTGCCATTTAGAGTGCAAAGTTCTTGCTGCCTCTTTTTAGAGAGGTGCAATAACTCTCCCCCCAAAAGGCCATGATGAAGCCCCCCTTGGGCAAACACTTCTGCAGTTCTCTACGTGCCCCCCCATTGGCCTCAGAATGTCTGATTTATTACCAGTTAGTAGCTTTAGAACCTGCAGTAATCAGGTTAATGTGTTTTGGCCCAGGTGCCCAATAGGGAAGCAGGTTATTTTACCTAGACTAGTCTAAGCACTGTGAATATCTCATCCAATCTTCTAGCTGTTTGTTTCAAGTTATTTTATGAGACACACTTCCCTGTGTCCAGAATCTGCTCTGTGGTGCAGGAATAATTCCTAGATTCCCATCTAGAGATAAAATAACTGAACTGGAGAACATAAACTCTGGCTTTCCTGTTTATTTGTCCAAAGTTCAGTCATTCAATCGTATTTATTGAGAGTTTACTCTGTGCAGAGCACTGCAATAAGCACTTGGAAAGTATAATTCGGAAACAGAGACAATCCCTACCCAACAACGGACTCACAGTAGAAGTTGTCTTGGCATGACTTTCTGTGGCACAGAATCAGCATCAGATACCTCCTGCCTTGAAGCAGGAAAAAATAACCATCCCCTTCCTTTTCTTAATAATAATGATATTAATTCTGGTATTTATTAAGTGCTTACTCTGTGTCAAGCACTCTACTGAGTTCTGGAGTAGATACAAGTTAATCAGGTTGGAAAGAGTCCCTGTCCCAGATAGGGTTCAAAGTCCAAGAAGGAGGGAAAACAAGTATTGAATCCCCAATTTTACAGTTGAGGAGACCGAAGCACAGAGAAGTGAATTGCCCAAGGTCACAAAGCAGGCAAGCGGTGAAGCCAGGATTAGAACCAAGATCCGCTGACTCCCAAGCCTGGTCTCTTTCCACCAGGCTCCGCTGCTTCCTGTATACTTTCATAACATCACACCAGGTTCACATTCAAAATTCCATTTCAACCTCCCAAACCTAGAACATTTTTCCAGGGGGACACCAGACCCTCCCCTGACCATTTGGTTCTCTTCCCAGCTCTGGGTCCCCACCATATTTTCATCCACCACCACTCCAATGGTGTGGCCTGAGATGACCGCCTCACGATGCATTTACCAGTCTGAAGCCAGCCCCAACAGGGTCAGCAGTACCTGACCTGGGAATTACTGAGCCCGACTCCCCTGGATGCAGCTCCCTAACACCCAGGAGCACGATCTCGTGAGCTGGAGACGGGAGAGGGAGCTGTTGCCCTCTCTGTTATTCTCTGTTTGGAGCAGGAGAGTGGCTACTCAGGCAGCTACAGTGTGTGTGTTGCTGTCTGTCACATTGAGAATGTGTTGGAGGGAAGCAGGTGAGCGGCAGCTGAGCCGCTGACAGAATCTTTATCCATGTTCACCAGCTGTCTGACCAGCTAGGCCTGTTTTGCCATTGGGCAAGCTGGGTACCTACCTACATTCCAACATTATTGCTCTATGCCCAAACACCATGAGAGGATACTGAGCCAAGGTCTAAATGAGCAGAGAGTTACTTTCGGGAATTACAGTGGAAAAGGAAACTCACAAACCACAGAGAGTTGGCACATGTTTATTCCACAGGCCTGGAGATGGTATTAACCACTAGGAAGGGCTTCTATTTTTAGCAAGAGGGAAATGCAAAGCAGTACGGCCTGGTGGAAAGAGAACAGGCCTGGGAGTCAGAGGAGCTGGGTTCTAATCCCATTTCTGCCACATGTCCACTGCGTGACCTTGGGCAAGACACTTCACTGTGCCTCAGTTACACCAGCTGTAAAATGGGAATCAAGACTGTGAGCTCACTGTGGGACAGAGATTGGGTCCAACCCGGTTATCTTGTATCTATATCAGCGCTTAGTATAATGTCTGGCACATAATAAACACTTAAGAAATAACATTAAAAAATGGAGTACACTCACACAATGTTTGCTGGCTACAAACCAAAGTGAAGCAACACAATTCCACAGAATCATTTTTCTTGCATCTGTCTTCTCTGGGGGAGTCATAAAGAGACCTGGCCAAATTGAGATGCTTTTCCTTGCACTGCCAGGTACGGTCTTTCTTCGATAACTAGCCTTAAGCAGATTGCAAATACCACCACAGTAACCAACATCGTCATCAGCTTATAAATTTGTCATGGATGGTTCTTTTGGGTTTGGCCAGACTGATGCTGGTAAAATTATTCAAGGCTGGAAGCTGGATAAGAGTTCACAGAACCTCATGTCTAGGATTTCCTTTTGGAAGCCCAGAGAGTTGAGTCTAAGTATGCTATTGGCTAATAATAACTAATAATAATTATGGTACTTGTTAAACATCTATGTGCCAAGCAATATTCTAAGTACTGGGGTAGATACTAGTTAATTAGGTTAGACAAAACCCTGTCCCACCTGGGGCTCACACTCTTAATCCTTATTTTTTTTACAGATGAGATAACTGAGACACAGAGAAGTTAAGTGATTTGCCCAAGGTCACACAGCAGTCAAATAGGAGAGCCGGGATTAGAATTTATGAACTTCCGATTCCCAGGCCCATACTCTATCCACTACATCATGTTGCTCCTTTAATAAGGAAAGAAGGGTCTGTACCTTTCAAAAAGAATCTAATAACTGTACATGTCTCCACAAAACTAACTGCCTGAACTCAGTTTTCCCAATGGGCATCCACACAAACTATGTTTTGGAAAAGCAAACAAAATGCGGAACATATGCATTTGAGACAATGAAGCCCAAATCACAATCAGTGGTATTTATTGAGTGCTTTCTGCATGCAGAGCACCATATTAAGCGCTTGGGAGAGTATAATATAGAAGCATCGGTAGACACATTTTCTGCTCACACATATGTTAGTTTCTCTGCCCCTAACCCTCACCTCCCTGACCCCTCACCTTTACCCCAAGGCTTTGGGTAAGTAAGGGAAATACCTGTGTCTCAACTCCAATCCTTAGGGACCAAACAGGGGCTTCCCTCAAGCCTCCACTAGGGTAGTCTCTTGGTTCCTCATTTCCTTGTGAGCCACAGGCAGCTACTTCTTGGTTTCCACTAATCTTCCCCAGTGCCTTCCTCTGTGGGCAAGGTGGAAAGATTACAGTCCTGATGGTGGGATTTATGTGGAGAAACAGAAGCAGCATCTCACACACATGGAAGTTGCCCAAGCAGCAGCTCTCACCTGTTCCGAATGGAAGCTAATGGAGTGGGCAGCAGCCATCCCCACTCCTATCATCCGCTCAAGGGCCCATGCTGTGCTGGGTTTTTGGGAGCTGCATCCAGAAGAATCAAGCTCAATCACCCCCTCCTCTCCCCCAAATAAATCAATATCATCAAACTAAGGACTTAACAAATACCATCATGATTATATGTTCACCTAAATATCATGCTTTCCTCCAGATTATAAACTTGTTGTGGCAAGGAACATGTCTACCAACCCTGTTGTATTGTAACAGTAATAATAATTGTTGAGCACTTATTATGTTCCAGGCACTGTACTAAGTGCTGGGGTGGCTCCAAGCAAATAGGATTGGACACAGTCTGTCCCCCACACGCGGCTCACAGTCTCAATCCCCGTTTTACAGATGAGGTAACTGGGGCACAGAGAAGTGAAGTGACTTGCCCAAGGTCACACAGCTGACAAGTGGCAGAGCTGGGATTAGAACCCATGATCTTCTGACTCCCAGGCCTGTGCTCTATCCACTGTGCCATGCTTCTCTTCTTCTTGCTCAGTACAGTGCTCCACACACAATAAGCACTCAGTAAATATCACCGATTGTTGCAAACACTTGCACCCACCCCTGCTTCTTCCCTGTTACTGCTATTGTCAATTTCCCATTTTGGGATGACTTTCTCCCCCACCTTCAAACAAGTTTATTAATAATAATAATAACAATAATATTTGTTGAGGGCTTACTATGTGCCAGTGGAGTAGATACAAGATAATCAGATCTCACACAAGTCCCTGTTCCACATGGGGCTCATATTTCCTATGAAGGTCATCCACTTGACCTTCCTGGCTTAAGCTAACATAAGGCCAAGCTTCAGAGAATCCCAAGAATGTCAGAGAAACAGCATGGCTGCTTTTGGAGTGGATTCCCTGGAAACCAGAACAACGGTTCCACTTCCGATGAGTACTTCCCCACGAAACAGAACTGTTCGGTTGTGCACACACTCAGCTTTCTAATCTTCATTTGACAGATGAGGAAGCTGAGGTACAGAGGAGGTAAGTGACTTGCCCAAGGTCACACAGCAGGCAAGTGGCAGAGCCAGCATTAGACCCTGGTCCTTCTGATTACCATGCCTGTGTGCTCATCTACACTAAAAAAAGTCTTCTTTGATTTCCACGGGACCCTCCAGCTATTTTCCCTTCTCCCTATTCCCTTTCCTGCCAGATTTCTTGAAGGGGTCACCTGCAGCCCTCACTGCCTCGCCACCTACTCTCTTCAGGGAAGGTTGTCTGCTTATTGTTGCATTCTACTCTCCCAAGTTCTTAGTACAGTGCTCTGCACACAATAGCACTCAATAAATATGACTGAATGAATGACCCATTACAGCAGGTTCTCGTTTCTTTCACTTCACTCTCTCCTAAGGGTAGGTCTGCATTTTTCTGTTGTACTTTCAATTATTTATTCTGGTTTTTCATCTTGACATCTGTGTTCTTGTCCTTTTTTGAACTATGTTCTTTCTGCTCCTATTTACGTGTTATTTTTATGTCTGTTTCCCTTGTTAGAGTGTAAGCTTTTTGTGGGCAGGGTAGGTGTCTTCTGGTTCTGGAAAGCCTAAGTGCCTGGACAGTGCACTGCACTCAGAAGGCTCTCAATAAGTACCATGACTACTACAATTGACCAACTGCCTATTTCTACACCTCTGAGCAGTGTCTCACATGATTAGTTTCTGCCTCGTGGTACTCAACTCCCCAGAACTGACCCTCCGGGCTCATCTGAGTGCTTTTGTGAATTTGACACTTAAAATCAGAACTTGCCAAATTTTTAAAAGCTAGAATTTCTGGGGCTAAACTGATACATAAAAGATAGCACAAGTTAGCACAAGTTAGATGAGATGTTCGACTTTAAAAGGAAACATCCGAGAGATTCATCGACGGAATAAGGAATCACGAGTCCCAAAAGGGACCAACTTGCAGTGAGGTTGTCATGATCAAGTTCCCCCCGAAATTCTTCCCCCACTTGACAGCTATGTGACTGTGGGCAAGTTGCTTAACTTCTCGGTGCCTCAGTTACCTCATCTGTAAAATGGGGATTAACTGTAAGCCTCATGTGGGACAACCTGATAACTCTGTATCTACCCCAGCGTCTAGAACAGTGCTGTGCACATAGTAAGTGCTTAACAAATACCAACATTATTATTATTCCCAATTCTTTTGTTATTCCTCCTTTTGCCCTCGTTTTCCTTATTACTTCATTCCCACCAGGGGACAAAGCCAGGAAGAGTGGGGCCTGGGAGGCGGGATGGGAGAGGAAGGAGGTGGGGAAACGAGTTCATTAACTGTAAATGACCTCTCCCATGCTTCAGCTACCTGGGCCATACAGCACATCTGGTGACGCAGCCTCAACCACATATGGCAACACCCTGCTTCTCTCGTAGATCACTTCCCTGTACTATGCAGCAGCATGTGCTTGATGGTTTTCACTTGACCGCCAGCCAGCCTGGGCTGGGGCAGGAGGGAGGGGGTTGGGAGATGTTTCCGATGAAGGCCGTCCACTTGGCCTGCCAGACATTAGGCTGGGTTTCAGAGAATCCCAAGAATCTCAGAGAAACGGCGCCGCTGCTATTGAAGTGGATTCCCTGGAAACCAGCACAACAGTTCCACTTCCGACAAGTATTCCCCCACAGAGCAGAACTCTGCCGTTGCACGCAGGCTCACAAACTCAGCTTTCTAAGCAGCATGGCCTGATGGCGAGAGCACGGACTTGGGAGTCAGCGGATGTGGGTTCTAATTCCTGCTCTGTCACTTGTCTGCTGGGTGATCTTGGGCATGTTGCCTAAATTCTCTGTGCCTCAGTTCCCTCATCTGTAAAATGGGGATTAAGACTGTGAGCCCCAAGTAGGAGGGGGACTGTGTCCAACCTATCTGTATCTACCCCAGAACTTAGAACAGTTTTTGGCATAGAGTAAGCATTTAACAGATACCATTATTATTACTGTTAAGAATTATATCCAAGGACAAGCTGATCCAATCTGGAAGCCAGGCCTCCATTTCCCGACTGGAGAGAGGGATGAGAGTGCTCAGCGTGTGAGGGAAATGAATTCTGCTGAGCCCTGGGGGAGGGTGGCAGGGAGGGTGCAGGTCCTGACAGAATTCATTTATCTCAAGCAGGGAGAATCTCACAGTGGATGTGTAAACACCAGGCATGAACAAAAAGAGTTGGACTCATCCCCCACTGACTTTGGAAAAAGAGCTGTCACTGCATCACAGGGCTGCCACCAATTTTTTTTTCTCCTTTTTGGGTCTGGCCTCCAAAAAATCTGGAAAAAATCAAATGAAAACACACACAGATGAAAATACAGCACTCTATCTTCCCCTGCAGCCCTGTTCTCCTGTTCTCTCTCTCTCTCTCTCTCTCTCTCTCTCTCTCTCTCTCCTGCACCCCAACCAGATTCAACCCTTTAAATCCCCGATCTGAGAGTTACCTCCAACCATGCCCTTATTTCAGCTTGGAAGTCCCCGGGCAGAGACTCCAGCCAAGGAGAGGTCCCAAAAACTACAGCACCAGGAAAGCCCCCGAACGGATGGGAGAGGGGGCTGAGGTTTCCCAGAGGGAATAGGATAGCTGCCAGTCAGAGCTCTAGGGGGTGGAAACGGGGCAGGAGGAGGAGGAGGGTGGGGAGGAGGAGAAGGCAGGAAAGCCCCCAAGGGCACACTTTGGGCAGGGAAGGGTGTACAGAGGCATATGGAGGAAGTGCTCTGGGTCGGGGAAATCCTCATAATAATAATAATTGTGGCATTTGTTCAGTGCTTTGTGCCAAACCCTGTGCTCATTGCTGGGGTAGAGTCATTACAATCAGTTCAGACATGATCGCTGTCCCACCAGGGGCTCACTATCCAAGAGGGAGGGAGAGCAGGATGTTAATCCCCATTTTACAGATAAGGAAATTGAGGCCTAGAAAAGTCAAGTGACTTGCCCAGGGTGACACAGTTGGCAAGTGGCAGAGTTGGGATTCAAACTCAAGTGTCCTGAGCCCTAGCACTGTGCTCTTTCCATTAGGCCAGGCTGCTCCACCCAAGCCCCTGCTAACACTTTTACTGGACTGTATCCAGTTTTACAGACTGCATGAGTGCGAGATCAATAAAATCCAGCAGTTTTCAAATACCAGCAGAGTATTTTACATTTCCAATCATCTCTCTGGGGCCCCTAACATCCACGTCAAACTGCAGGTATACAGAAAATAGTTGCCAGGGCCTAAAAGGGCCAAAGCGATGCTCATTGTAACAGTCTTCCTTTCTGAGAGGCTCACAGCCTATCTATGCTCCTCTCCTCTGAACTTTTCCTCCTATCTCTGGAGACTTTTTAAAAATTTGGTGTCAAAATTCAGAAGAGCCTTCTTCCACTTAGAATGTTGAGACTCAGAAGTGTTTTTCTCTTCACTGGTTCCCAAACTGGCCCATCTCTGAAAGAGAAATAATTGATGTTCCCCAAGGTTCTGTTCTGGCTCCCTTTTTCTTCTTGTTCAACATTTACTCTCTTAGGAAACTCATCCCTCCAGCCTGTAAACTCGTTGTGGGTGGGGAACATGTCAACCAACTCTGTTCTCTCTGACCTCCCTTCCTCCTCTCTCGCCCCGCTCCGGTCTATTCTTCACTCCGCCGCCCGGCTCATCTTCCTGCAGAAACGATCTGGACATGTCACTCCCCTTCTTAAACAACTCCAGTGGTTGCCTATCGACCTCCGCTCCAAACAAAAACTCCTCACTCTAGGCTTCAAGGCTCTCCATCACCTTGCCCCTTCCTACCTCTCCTCCCTTCTCTCTTTCTACCGCCCACCCCGCACGCTCCGCTCCTCTGCCGCCCACCTCCTCGCCGTCCCTCGGTCTCGCCTATCCCGCCGTCGACCCCTGGGTCACGTCCTCCCGCGGTCCTGGAACGCCCTCCCTCCTCACCTCCGCCAAACTGATTCTCTTTCCCTCTTCAAAACCTTACTTAAAAATCACCTCCTCCAAGAGGCGTTCCCAAACTGAGCTCCTCTTCCCCCTCTACTCCCTCTGCCGTCCCCCCTTTACCTCTCCGCAGCTTAAGCCTCATTTTCCCCTTTTCCCTCTGCTCCTCCACCTCTCCCTTCCCATCCCCACAGCACTGTACTTGTCCGCTCGACTGTATATATTTTCATTACCCTATTTATTTTGTTAATGAATTGTACATCGCCTTGATTCTATTTAGTTGCCATTGTTTTTACGAGATGTTCTTCCCCTTGACGCTGTTTAGTGCCATTGTTCTTGTCTGTCCGTCTCCCCCGATTAGACTGTAAGCCCGTCAAACGGCAGGGACTGTCTCTATCTGTTGCCGACTTGTTCATCCCAAGCGCTTAGTACAGTGCTCTGCACATAGTAAGCGCTCAATAAATACTATTGAATGAATGAATACTCTCCCAAGTGCTTGGTACAGTGCTCTGCACACAGGAAGAGCTCAATACTACTGGGTGATTGATTGATTGATAGGTGTTGAGCATCTCTTGATAAAGACACAAAAACCTCAGTTACTCACATCACTAAGAAAACAAAAAATAAAAATGGCACCGGTGTTTTCATTTATTTATTTTTGTTGTTGTTGGAATCAGTGATTTGGGAAAATACTGTTTTTCTATGCTCCTTTAAAGTTTGCTTTGAAAACCTATGGCCAGTGTCAGAAATTGAACATTTATGTTCCCACATGCAGCGGGGCCTCCAGAGTCCAAGGACCTGGGTTCCAATCCCAGCTCCACCACTCCACGGCTATGATCTTGGGCAAGCCACTTAACTTCTCTGTGCCTCAGTTACCTCATATGTAAAATGGGATTAAGACTGTAAACCCCATGTGGGGCCAAGGACTTTGTCCAATCTGATTATTTTATACCTCCCCCAATGCTCAGAACAGTGACAAGCACATGGTAAGAGCTTAACAAACATGATAAAAAAATCAAAATCAATTTAAATTTCTAGCTATAATATCTGAAATATGCCAGATTGAAAAAAAATTTGGTTTTGAAGGACTTTTGCACTATTCTGCCCAGTATTTTCCACCTGATTTTATTGAATTTGGGTGAGTAAGAGGGGAATTTGTGTGCATGATGAGATAAAAGAGGGATCTGCGGTTTGGGACTGGGACAGCATGGCTTCCCAGAGACAGGGTAGGCGAGAAACCCACTGGGGAATTTCTGTCTGGGTGAACAAAGATGATCAGCCTGAAAACTAAGCCACTTGTTATTGGAGAGAAAGGTGAGTGGCGTGTCAGCTGAAGCAGGCACCAACGGACACAGATAAACCGCTTTCGGAAGCTAGCAGGGTAGCCAAAATGCCTAACTGGGCAGGTGGTAATCAGCGAATCGTGCTCTAGGGTGTACCTCACAGCTGAGAAAGAGCAACCCTGAAAGCCACAGGTTCCCGAGAGATGGTGGAGTCTCTTTCCCTGGAGATCTTGCAGAGAATAGCTTAGGCAGCCATCTGTCCAGTCTGGACGAGAAACGGTCTGGGCTACAGCCAGGCAGATGGGCTGAATGTGAGAGGCTCCGCCTAGATGACGATTTTATGCAACGCCAGCCAAACTGTCACGGCTATAACCATGGTGGGGGGGACTGGGGGCAGAAAGTGGAGAATAGGTGCAATGTGCTAGTTATCATTCTTTCCAATCAATCAATCACATGTACTCAGCGCCTACTGTTGCAAGAGCACTCTTCGGAATACTTGGGAATGTACAGTATAACAATTTAACAGATGCATTCCCTTTCCAGAGCCAGAACAGTCTAAAATCACACCTAGGCCAAGGGCACTGGTTTGCTTCACACAGGCATAGAGCCTCAGTCGGTCAGTCAGTCATATTTATTGAGCACTTACTGTGTGCAGAGCACTGTACTGAGCTCTTGGGAGAGTGTAATATAACAATAAACAGACACATTCCCAGCCCACAGTGAGGTTACAGACTAGAGGGGGGAGCAGACATTAATATAAATAAATTAATTACAGATAGGGACATAAATGCTCTGGGGCGTCATGGAAAGTTCTTGAGGCGCAGCTTAGTAATAATAATGTTGATATTTGTTAAGCACTTACTATGTGACAAGCACTGTTCTAGGCGCCACGGTAGATACAAGGTCATCAGTTTGTCCCACAAAGGGCTCACAGTCTTCATCCCCATTTTACAGATGAGGTAACTGAGACACAGAGAATTTAAGTGACTTGTCCAAGGGCACACAGCTGACAAGCGGCGGAGCAGGGATTAGAATCCATGACCTCTGACTCCCAAGCCTGGGCTCTTTCCACTGAGTCAAGTGCTTCGGAACACTTGGGGGTACAGTGGGGTTTTGTGGCTCGAGCACAGGCCTGGGAGTCGGAAGGTTCTAATCCCAGCTATGCTACTTGTCTGCTGTGTGTCCTTTGGCAGGTCACTTTGCTTCTCTGTGCCTCAGTTTCCTTACCTGCAAAATAGTGATTTAACACCTGCTCTCCCTCTACTCAAACTGTGAGCCCAATGTGGGACCTGATTAGCTTGTATCTACTCCAGCACTTGTGAAGAGCATGACATATAGTAAGTGTTTAACAAATACCACAATTATTATTCATTGTCATTAATATTATTTATACTCTGTAGCTTCCCCTATTTACAGTTTCATGTTTAAAGCACATCTCTTCCGAAGAGACCTTCCCAGACTAAACCCTCATTTCCTCTTCTCCCACTCTCTTCTGCATCACCCCTGCATTTGGATTTGCTCCCTTTATTTACTCCTCCCTCAGCCCCGCAGCACTTATGTTCAGACCCGTTATTTATTTATATTATTATCTGTCTCCCCCTCTAGACTGTAAGTTAATTGTAGGTGGGGAACATATCTATATCTATTGATTCTGTTGCATTGTACTCTCCCAAGCACTTAGTACAGTGTTCTGCACACAGTAAGCGCTCAAGAAATACGATTGAATGAATGAATGAATTTAGTACAGTGCTCTGAACTCAGCAATTGCTCAAAAAACGTGGTGTAGTGGATAAAGCATGGACCTGGGAACCAGAAGGAACTGCATTCTAATCCAGATTCCGTCTGTCGGCTGTATGACCTTGGACAAGTCACTTCACTTCTCTGTGCCACAGTTATCTCTTCTATAAAATGGGGACTAAACTATGAAGCTATAGGGACTGCGTCCAACCTGATTACCTTATATTTACCCTAGTGCTTAGAATAGTCCTTGGCAAATAGTAAGTGTTTAACAAATACCTTATATTTACCCTAGTGCTTAGAATAGTCCTTGGCAAATAGTAAGTGTTTAACAAATACTATTATTATTATTATTATTATTACAAATATTATTATTATTGTACATTCCAAGCGCTTAGTACATAGTAAGCACTCAATAAATACTACTGAATGAATGCATGAATATTATTGCTAATAATAATAATAGATGGATTTCCAGGGAATGGAGACAGAGGGGTTCTCACAGAAACTGGGGCCTGGACTTGGACTTGAACTTGGGAGGAGAAAAAGGTGCTCCAGATTTCATTCCCAGCTGCACAAAGAGTAACATCCCTGCTCTCCTGCTAGAGGCCTACCTACAAAGAAGTCCAAGAATTCCGCCTGGAAGGAGTGGCTTTTCGGAGGGATTTGAAGGAGTATAGAGGTCTTTCAGGATAAAGGAGAATATTGAGGTAGGGGTGGGTGAGGTGAGAGATGGGGACAAAGGAGATTTTCTTAGGGGAGTGAAGATATGATCTGGGAAGGAGCAGAAGGAGAGAACTCTCGATTGCATGCTCCTTGTGGGTGGAGAATGTCTGTTTATTATTATACTGTAATCTTCCATGCGCTTACTACACTGCTCTAGACACAGCAAGCATGCAATAAATATGACTGATTTACCCATTGGAGCAGCAATGTAAGAGGAAACCTGCAGATGAAGCTGATTACCAGGATCCTTCATTTAATGTGAGGAATGGCAAACAATCCAAAATTAAGAAGGAAATAATATAAATGAAAAAAGTCATTTTCAGTAATGTTTTTCAGCAGCAGCAGCGACCACATTTGCACGATTTGAGGAAGGGAATAATCCCCTGATGTCCCGGCCTCTGGTGGAGACGGAACGAGCACCATCAGTCCAGCCGTCTGTCATGAAACTGGCAAAGGACTTCTCCTTTGGGGCCTCAAAATACCTCGGAGATTTTTCAGTAAACCCAGGGAGTTCCTAATTTGGACACTGTTGGCTTAAATTAGCATGCCGAATTCAAGAGGGGATTTGGAGAAGTGTTGCCAGCCTCTTCCATGTGGTAATATTTCACATACATTCAATTTTGCCGTAATGTGGGTATTCACTACGTATTCTGGCTAGGACATTAAGGAATTAGTATACTGTTTTAGATACCCTGCATTGCAGTACCAGAAGAAACAGTTGCATGTGTGTGGATATGTAAAGCAAGCTTCGGGGGTGGGGTAAGCAAAAGAAGCCAATGTGTCAGGGCCATGTGCTGTAGGGGTGGCATATTGCCATTTGACCTTCCCAAAATGGCCACCACTTCAGACATTCATGATTCTGCCTGTACCAGAGATCTCATCAAAACAGCTGCTTTGTAAGCATGGGATTCCCATCCCCCTTTACTCTACCAAATGTACAGTAGCCATTTGGGGATTATATCAGGATTTTCAGCTTCCCCACCCTCCCACAAGTGTCTCTTTTCCATAGATCCCTAAATTATATGAATCTTGTAAAATGATTTTTTTCATATTTTTATATAATTATATCCCTTTTACCAGCAGAGCACCTCTGGGCCACCAGTTGGTTCACTTGGGCCTGTCGGGGGCCTCTGAGACAAGAAGCAATTCACTCGGGCCCACGGGTCCCTTTGGACTACCAATTGATTCCAGGCCACCTCTGGGCCACCAGCTTATTAACACCTTGGAACTCATTATGTTTAACTACTCTTAGGGCTGCAGTGTGTGTGGCTTGCTGACTCCTATCAGAACCAGTTACCAGTCGCCATGCGTGGAAGTAATAATAATAATAACTATAATCATAACAACTGTGGTTTTTGTTAAGCACTTATTACGTGCCAAGCACTGTCCTAAGCACTGGGGTAGATACAAGTAAAAAGGTTGAACACAGCCCCTATCCCTCATGGGTCTCACAGTCTCAATCCCATTTTACAGATGAGGCAATTGAGGAACAGAGAGGCAAAGTGAGTTGTCTAAGGTCACACAGGAGACAAGCGATTGAGCCGGAATTAGAACCCAGATCCTTCTGACTCCCATGCCCCGGGGTCTATCCACCAGGCTATACTGTTTCTCCTTGTGGGCAGGGAACATGTTTACTAACTCTGTTATATTCTCCCAAGTGCTTAGTGCTCGGCACACAATAAGCACTCAATAGATATGATTGATTGATTCCTGCTCTTGACCATGACAGCCAGGAGAAGTTTGCCATCCTCGAACTTAGTCAAACCCATCAATTGGACCTCCGAAAAACACTGGCCACCCTTTTTCAAAACTGCCCCTTGGGAGACATCACTCAATATGACTCCTCAGGTTGACAGTGGGACATAATAACTGTTACTAAGACAAGTTTTGAAAGCCTGATGGTCTTCCCCAACCATGATCTGGGGTGATTTTCACTTGTCATTGTTGTCTGGACAGTAAAAGTCATTGCTCATAATCTGCTAATTCCCATGCCAAATGTGTTTTTGCTTCATCAGGATCCTTCAGTATTTCAAAGTATTTTAATGGTTTTTATGGTCACATCTTCTTTTACAAAAACAAAGACGGATGAGTCAGACTGAGTGAAAAAATCAGCACACTTCTCCCAGCATGAGAAGTGACCCAGCTTTAAAAAAACAGGATGAAGAAGTGCACTGTTGGCTTTTAAGTAGAAAGGCTCTCCTGAAAACCAATTACATTAAAATATGCAAGAGGAGTGACAGGTAGGGGGTAGGCCCGTGCAAATGATGTAAGTCAAGTAGCGACGAATGAGTCCAGCAATGAGACAGCAGAGGAAGAGTAGAGATAGACAGCGTCTTTGTGTTAGAATTCAGGACGTTAGCCAAGTTCCATTGGCAGGCCAAATCAGCACTCCAAAAAAGGCAACAAAACAACTCTCTCCTCCACGTAACCTCCATCTGGACTCCCCATCACATCAGTTAGTTCCACCCCGATCATCTCAGAACTGGGACTCATGACCGACAGACACTATTACAGAGACATTGCATCCCAGCTAAAACTAGAGTCCCTCAGGGATAGAATTTAACTTCTCTAGGGGTCTCCGAACTTGGGCTTTTCACCGCCTTTTCTGTCAAACTATTCATTCATTCAGTCAGTCAGTCAGTCAGTCATATCTATTAAGCCCTTACTGTGAGTGGAGCACTATACTAAGCGCTTGGGAAGGTATGATACAACAATAAACAGACACAGTTCCTGCCCACAATGAGCTCACGCTCTAGAGAGGGGGAAGAGACATCAATATAAACAAATAAAATTACCACTATGTAAATAAGTGCTAAGGGGCTGGGGGCGGGCAGCTGGGGGAGAGCATAGGGAGCACATCAGGACGACGTAGAAGAGAGTAGGAGATGAAGTCGTCTATTTAAAGGTCGTCCCTCTTCGTGTCTGCCTGTGGGAGATGAGGTCGTCTATGTAGTAAAGGTCATGCCTTCCTCAGAGTCTCAGCCACTGCCCCGGCCGGAGAACAGTCGGTGGCTGACTAGAAAAGGGTCCAGCTTTCCTTCCTCTCTTGTGAATATACCCCCTCAATCTTATTGATGAAAACAATAATGATAATAATGAAATTCATTAAGCACATACGTATTGGCTACCGCTACTCCCAGAGAAGAAAGGAAAGTCCATTTCCCCGCCTCGCTCCCTCCCAGCCTTCTGTGAACCTGTGCTGGAGAAGTGAACTCCTCATCTTTCCACCCGAACCCACTAGCCCCCACCCCCCACGACTTTCCTATCCCTTTAGACAACACCATTATACTCCCTATCTCACAAGTCCACATTATCCATGATTCATCTCTCCCCTTCCACCAGCACATTCAATGCATCATCACATCCTGTCGGTTCGAACTTCACAATTTCTCTAGAATCAACCCCTTCCTCTCAATCAATCATTCAATCAACCAATGATATCTCCTGAGCACTTACTGTGTGTGAGGCACTGTACTAAGCACTTGGGAGAGTACAATCCAACAGAGTTGCTAGACACCTGTTGGCAGGGAATGCAGAAATACGCCCATCTCGACTCCTGCATCAGCCACTTTGCTGACCTCCCTGACTCCCCTCTCCAGTCACTATTTCATTTTGCTGCTAATATCACTTTGCACCTCTAGTACCACCTACTACCTGTGCCTCTATCTCATCTTCCTTGTCAACCTGCAACTCCTTTCAATCACTCCATCAATCAATCAAATTTACTGAGTTCTCACTGCATGCAGAGCACCGCACTAAGCAATTGGGAGAATACAATAAGTATTGCAGCTAGTAGACAGATTCCTGGTTCACAAAGAGCTTCCCTTCATATCCGACAGACCATCGTCTATCTCGCCGCCGACCTCTCACCCCCCCCATCCTGCCTCTGGCCTGGAATGTCCTCCCTCTTCATATCCGAAAGACAATTACTCTCTGCCCTGTTCGAAGCCTTATTGAAGGCACATCTCCTCTGAGAGGCCTTCCCTGACCAAAATGTTTTTCTTTTCTTCCACTCTCTTCCACATCGCCCTGACTTTCCCCCTTTATTCATCCCCCTCTCCCAGCCCCACGGCACTTACATACATATCTGTAATTGAATTATTTAGTTTAACATCTGTCTCCATATCTGTAATATAATTACTTAGTTGAATGTCTGTCTCCCCCTCTAGACTGTAAGCTCACTGTGGGCAGTGAAAGTGTATGTTATACCTTTACAATGTACTCTCCCAAGCATTTAGTATAGTGCTCTGCCCACAGTAAGCACTCAATAAATACAATTGATTTACTCCTTCCATCTTCAAACAATCAATCAGTGGTATGTATCGAGTTCTTACTGTGTGCAGGTCACTATACTAAGCATTTTGGAAAGTACAATACAACAGAGTTGGTAAAAACGATCACTGCCTACAAGAAGCTTACAGTTCAAAGCCCTTCTAGAATCGCATCTGCTTCAGGAAACCTTCTCTGTCTAACCTCTCTCATCTTCCCTCCCTATTCTCCTGCCCTTCTGAGGAACCTATGTACTTAAATCCATACCCCCTAAGCACTTTGATACCCCGCCCCTTCCCTACAGGATTTATGTACGTATCCTGATCCTCTTTTGCTTCCCCCTACTTACAGTTTATTTTAATGTCTGTCTCCATCACTAGATTGTAAACTCCTTTAGGTCAGGGATTACGTTTACCAACTCATTTGTATTGCATGCTCTCAAGCACTTAGTACATGCTCTGTAAGGTGTAAGTGCTCCACAATAATAATAATGATGTTGGTATTTGCTAAGCGCTTACTATGTGCCAAGCACTGTTCAATAAATACCATTAATTGATTGACTGGTAATAAGCAACAAGATTGGGGTGGGAGTGGGAGCAGAATACTGGGTACGGAGATGGATGAAAGCCTCTTCTCCATCACCAGCCTCAAAACTTCTCCTTCTTACATCCACCTCTTCCCCCTGAAAATCCAAATCCCACCCCCATCCCCCAAACAATTCCTGGAAGTTTAGGGAAACCCCTCCCTCTTGCAAGATTCTTTTCCTACCCCCACCAAATCTAGCCTGCAGGAGTGAAGAAAGCTGAACCAGGAAGGAAAAGGAGGAGCTACTTCTTTATCCAATTCTAAAGAAGCAGTTTCCAAAGCTTGGTGCCAAATGCCCCAAATAGACCAGCATCATGCACTGAGATCAGGGAAGAAGCTGCTTTTTTTCAAATGAAAACAAGTTTGCGATACAAGGGAATGAGAGTAAAAATAGTGTCAGGTGCTGCCAACAACAAACATGTCGGAAAAACAAAGAACAGTTTTTGTTTGGGTTTAGTGTGGTTTGGGCCTGTGGGTCCCACAAGGACCTCTTCAGACGTACACAATCTTAGGTGAATGTCACTGTTGGTAGCCTCTTTTTTTAGTATAAGGGGCCACCATAAACATGGGCCTGTACTCCAGTGATAAAACAGGATCTTCAACAGACTTGATGATGGATGAAATCTCTCATTATAAACCATGGATAAACCTTAGGGATGAAGATCCTGCACCCGGGAATGAATTATAATGACTTGTGCAGTGCCATTCACACTCTCTCTTCCCTACTAGTCACATTCCAGTGTGTGCAACATATGAGCAGAGATGTGACGCATTGCTAAGTTTGAGCCAAAACATTACACACAAAACAATTTATAGCCCAAATGACCGTAACCTAGGGTCGATGCAGTGTTGTAACACCACAGACCAGCAGGTGGTTGCCAGAGCAGCTACCTGGTAGTCACTCAGTTCTTCAGCATCCACATTAGCAGTTTCAGGATTTCTGCTGAGCCTGTCCTCCTTTCAAGATGCCTTAAGTTTTTGTATTTTTTTAATGGCATTTATTGAGCGCTTACTCTGTGCCAGGAACCATACTAAGCACCAGGGTAGATACAAGCTAATCAGGTTGGATGCAGTCATTGTCCCACATGGGGCTCTCAGTTTCCATCCCCATTTTACAGATGAGGTAACTGAAGCACAAAGAACTGAAGTGACTTACCCAAGGTCATATAGCAGACAAGCGGCGGACATGGGATTAGAACCCAAGTCCTTCTGACTCCCAGACCTGTGTTCTATCCACTAAGCCATGCTGGTTATTAGTCAGAAATTTTCCCCACTAATGAACACCAGCAAGTTCTCCCCAGCTCCAGGCCATTTCATATCCACATCCTCGTGAGCTGCTGATGGGACGTGGGCGGAGTGATGTGACAACTCACATAACACTGGTTGCCTTCGAGCTTCTAGGAACCATTAGGCTTTCATTCCCTTGTCCATCAGTGGTCATACCATATCTTCAGAGTATTGTGAAATTGAGAAATCCAATAAATTACTCTCACATTCAGGGCTCTACTGGGAAAAATTATAATCCTTCCTTCTCTTGTCTCCTGGAACATTATGACAAATGATGAGGTAATGTTTTTAGAGCGCTCTGAGGTCCTCCAAAGAAAGACAAGATACACGTACTTAACACTTGGCCCGCATACTAAAAGATTATTAAGCTTAACTCCATCGACTCAAAACACAAGTAAATGTTTGATCATCCCCCCGGCCCCTGCAGTTAACCCTTTTAATTTTGTAACAGTCTACAAATCAGATGTATGTATTTCTAGGGTTTGCTTTTAATTCTTATATTGCATGCTCTTTACATCCGCAATCATCCTTCCTTGTCACTCCCCATTATACCCAATACAGAACTTGGTACAGAGGGGCTGGAACTGCATAAGATATATACTTTGAAGAGAATTTTCCCATAGGAAATTCCATTTTTGATCCAGCCCTTTATGGAGCAAATCCAAAATAGACACAAAGCCCAATGTTCTTAGACCAGGCCATGCAGACAAGATAATTATAATAATAATGGTATTTGTTAAGCACTTCCTATGTACTAATAATAATAATTGTGGTATCGTTAAGCACTTACTGTGTGCCAGGTCCTGTACTAAATGCTGAGGGGGGATACAAGCAAATCTGGTTGGACATAGTTCCTGTCCCACATGGGGCTCACAGTCTTAATCCCCATTTTACAGTTGAGGGAACTGAGGGCATTTGCCAAGTACTGTACTAAGCACTGGGGTAGAGAGAAGATAATCAGGACCCACATAGGGTTCACAGTCTAAGTAGGAGGAAGAACAGGTATTGAATCACCATTTTTCAGAGGCACAGAAAACTCAAGTGACTTACCCGAGGTCACACAGCAGGCATGTGGAGCCGGGACTAGAAGCCAGGTCCTCTGACTCCCAGGCCTGCGCTCTTTCCACTAAGCCATGCTCCTTCTCATAAGATTGGTAACTGTGGAGCCTCATCCAACCCTGACCCCTCCAAGAACCTGGCCACCAGTCAGGTTCTGTTGGCTTGTCACTGCATTTCAAGCTTTTCATCCCCACAGCCCTATTTCCCCACCTCACTGCTGCAGGTCAGGCTTTAGGTCAATTTCTTCAGTATAGGTAGGGCGAATAGGCAGGGAAAATGCAGGTGGCCAGAGCATCTGACATCCCCAGGGAGCAAGTCATCCATCAGGAGGCATGCTTGAGGGCACACGACCTAATGCTTGAGGGCACACGACCTAATGCAAAAAGGACACCACATGCCTGATTAGAGAAGCAGTACAGCCTAGTGGAAAGAGCACGGGCCTGGGAGTCAGAGGACCTGAATTCTAATACCGACTCCACCACTTGTCTGCTCTGTAAACTTGGGCAAGTCACTTCACTTCTCTGGACCTCAGTTACCTCATCTGTAAAATGAGAATTAAGTCTGGGAGCCCTATGTGGGTCATGTATTATGTCCGAAATTTTTTTCATATATCTACCCCAGTGTTTAGAACAGTGCCTTTCAAATAGGAAGTGCTTAACAAATACCATTAAAAAAAAAAGATTTCCTCAGTTGAACACATATTGGTGCTCCCGTGATGAACTGCTACAAGAAGGCCCATAGTAGTATCAAATCCCTCCGTTAGCTGCCTGTCCACTAGGCCATGAGGAGCAGCATGGCCTAGTAGAATGAGCACAGGCCTGGGAATCTGAAGACCTGTGTTCTAATCCCGGCTCTGCCAGTTGCCTGCTGCGTGACTTTGGGCAAGTTACTTAACTTCTCTGAACCTCAGTCTCCTCACCTGTTCTCCCTCAGTGACTTGCCCAAGGGCTCCCAGCAGACAAATGGCAGAGCTGGGATTAGAACCCAGGTCCTTCTGACTCCCAGGCCGTGCTCTATCCACTAGATAATGCTTCTTCTCTGGACTATTACTACTCATGTTTTTTAAAATATTAATGATATATTTTGAACTACTTTGATAAAGATTAAAAGATAGTGAACTGATATTTCTCATACTAATATATATACCACATAAAGGAATTTCATATTACTTTCTCAAATGATTTATGGAAAAATGTACCCAATACAACAATTCACCATGCAACCGCATTTCAAGGAATGTAATCCGATTGTATCACAGGGTATATTTTTACTCAAAATCCCTAACTTTGTCCTTTGGTTGAAGTTTTAATGGAAGGGGAGAGTTGTGAATACTGTCACGCATGCACACACACGTTATAAAAAAGCCAGCTCAAAAGATCTGAGAGGTTCTCATAAAAGGAATATAAGTCTTTGCGCACTAACAAACCAGATGAAAAAAAAACCAAAACTCTGGCCCTAAACCATTTTGATTGTGTTTACTTAATAAATTTGTTTCACATTATTCTCCTAGGTACCTCTCTAGCACAAATAGCCTATGGTGAAAGGTACATCAATCTCTTGTATTTATTGGGTAGAGCATACTAAACACTTGGGGAAAAAATGATGGTATTTGTTAATTAATTAATTAGTATTTATTGAGTGCTTATTATGTGCAGAGCACTGTACTAAATGCTTGGAATGTACAATTCGGCAACAGATAGAGATAATCCCTGCCCAATAACAGGCTCACATTCTAAATAGGGGAGACAGACAGCAACGCAAAACAAAACAAAACAAATAGTCTGGTGCTACTTAAGTGCCTACTATGTGCCCAGCACTGTTTTTGGGCAACAGAATTAGTAGACATATTTCCTGTCTTCAAGGTGCTTACATTCTAGAGGGATATGTAAAGATGAATCCACTACTCCATACATAAGGAGCATAGCCTGGTAGAGAGAGCATGGGCCAGGGAGTCAGAGGACCTAGTTTCTAATCCTAGTACCATCATTTATCTGCTATGTGACCCTGGACAAGTCACTTAACTTCTCGGAGTCTCAGTTTCCTCATCTATCAAAAGGGCATTCAATACTTATTGTCCTTCCCATTGGAATCTGAGTCCATGAGAGACAGGGACTGGGTATAGCCTGATTATTCTGTATCTTTCCCGGGTCTTAGTAGACCTCTTACCTCTCTGACCGGTCATTCTCCGTCTCCTTCGCTGGCGCCTCCTCCCCCTCCCATCCTTTAACTGTTGGAGTTCCTCAAGGGTCAGTTCTTGGCCCTCTTCTGTTCTCCATTTACACTCCCTCCCTCCGTGAACTCATTCGCTCTCACGGCTTCGACTACCATCTCTACGCAGATGACACGCAGATCTACATCTCCGCCCCTGTCCTCTCCACCTCCCTTCAGGCTCGCATCTCCTCCTGCCTCCGGGATGTCTCCACCTGGATGTCGGCCCGCCACCTAAAACTCAACATGAGCAAGACTGAGCTCCTCATCTTCCCTCCCAAACCCGGTCCTCTCCCAGACTTCCCTATCACCATGGATGGCACAACCATCCTTCCCGTCTCTCGGGCCCGCAATCTCGGTGTCATCCTTGACTCGTCTCTCTCGTTCACCCCACGCATCCTATCCGTTACCGAGACCTGCCGGCTTCACCTTTACAATATCACCAAGATCCGCCCTTTCCTCTCCACCCAAACGGCTACCTTACTATTACGGGCTCTCGTTATATCCCGGCTAGACTACTGTGGCAGCCTTCTCTCTGATCTCCCTTCCTCCTCTCTCGCCCCGCTCCAGTCTATTCTTCACTCCGCTGCCCGGCTCATCTTCCTGCAGAAACGACCTGGGCATGTCACTCCCCTTCTTAAACAACTCCAGTGGTTGCCTATCGACCTCCGCTCCAAACAAAAACTCCTCACTCTAGGCTTCGAGGCTCTACATCACCTTTCCCGTTCCTACCTCTCCTCCCTTCTCTCTTTCTA
Organism: Ornithorhynchus anatinus; assembly: GCF_004115215.2. Taxonomy (NCBI): domain Eukaryota; kingdom Metazoa; phylum Chordata; class Mammalia; order Monotremata; family Ornithorhynchidae; genus Ornithorhynchus; species Ornithorhynchus anatinus. The sequence goes on along the minus strand of NC_041735.1, from coordinate 58,583,989 downwards.
CCGCCCACCCCGCACGCTCCGCTCCTCTGCCGCCCACCTCCTCACTGTCCCTCGGTCTCGCCTATCCCGCCATCGACCCCTGGGCCACGTCCTCCCGCGGTCCTGGAACGCCCTCCCTCCTCACCTCCGCCAAACTGATTCTCTTCCCCTCTTCAAAACCCTACTTAAAACTCACCTCCTCCAAGAGGCCTTCCTAGACTGAGCTCCTCTTCTCCCTCTACTCCCTCTACCACCCCCCTTCACCTCTCTGCAGCTTAACCCTCTTTTCCCCCCATTTCCCTCTGCTCCTCCCCCTCTCCCTTCCCATCCCCTCAGCACTGTACTCGTCTGCTCAACTGTATATATTTTCGTTACCCTATTTATTTTGTTAATGAAATGTACATCACCTTGATTCTATTTAGTTGCCATTGTTTTTACGAGATGTTTTTCCCCTTGACTCTATTTATTGCCATCATTCTCGTCTGTCCGTCTCCCCCGATTAGACTGTAAGCTTGTCAAACGGCAGGGACTGTCTCTATCTGTTGCCGACCTGTTCATTCCAAGCACTTAGTACAGTACTCTGCACATAGTAAGCGCTCAATAAATACTATTGAATGAATGAATCAATAGAGCACTTGGCAGCTAGTAAACCCCTAAAAAATACCACAATCATCATTATTCTAATACACAAATGTCTTCTCCAATCTGGAAATGCAACCCTTGCTCACTGTCTAAGGCAAGAGAAAGACAAGGATGAGTCTATAAAGAGAATTATGTAAAGAATTCAAGAGCAAATTTCTCCTCTGAAGCTTCTATTTCCTCTTTAAGGAATGTTGGTATCATTGGAACATTAATACAGACAAAGTTTTATTACTCATTGAAGGAACATGCAATTAATAATAATAATAATGTTGGTATTTGTTAAGCGCTTACTATGTGCAGAGCACTGTTCTTAGCGCTGGGGTAGATACAGGGTAATCAGATTGTCCCACATGAGGCTCATAGTCTTAATCCCCATTTTACCGATGAGGAAACTGAGGCGCAGAGAAGTTAAGTGACTTGCCCACAGTCACACAGCTGACAAGTGGCAGAGCTGGGATTCAAACCCATGACCTCTGACTCCCAAGCCCGTGCTCTTTCCACTAAGCCACGCTGCTTCCCATGCCATGCTGCTTCCCATATGATGGCATTTGTTAAGCGGTTACTACGTGCCAAGCACTGCTCTAAGCACTGGGGGGGAAACAAGGTAATCACAAAGTCACACAGCTGACAAGTGGCAGAGCCAGGATTAGAACCCACGACTTCGGACTCCCAAGCCTGGACTCTTTCCACTGAACCACGCTGCTTCTCTAATTAGTGTCATAGTATGCAATGTAGCACAAGCAGAGATAGACTGCCACAAAAATTTGTCTGCAAAAGCCATTCCATTGATAATACTTTAGAAGAGGTATCAGACGGTTCAATAATACTTCACTTACAATTAATAACAAACTACCACTGTGCTTGAAGAATGTCCTTCACACAGACTGAGTTCCCCTAACAATCCTTAAATTAGGTATTTCTTGCAATGAAAAACTCCATTAGATGTCCTGCTGAAAAAGTTACAAAATGGATTTACTACATGCTGGCTGACAGCATAGCAAAGTTTTAAAAAGTGGAAATGAAAGAGCCTTAGCCAGGATGGGGTTGCAACAATTTTGCCTGTGGCAATTCCCTTTTAAGTAGAGGAGGTGAGGCAAGAGTCAGGACAGTGTCAAGACTCAGAATAATTATAATAATAATAATGATGGCATTTGTTAAGCTCTTACTATGTGCCAAGCACTAGTCTAAGCACTGGAATAGATACAAGGTAATCAGGTTGTCCCACATGGGGTTCACAATCTTAATCCCCATTTTACAGATGAGGGAACTGAGGCACAGAGAAGTTAAGTGACTTGCCCACAGTCACACAGCTGACAAGGGGCAGAGTCGAGAATGTCTGTCTCCCCAATTTAGGCTGTAAGCCCTTGTGAGCAGGGGTTGTGTTTACCAACTGTATTATATTGTATTCTTCCATGTGCTTAGTATAAGTGCTCTGCACAGAGTAAGTACTCAATAAATACCATTGATTGATTGATCAAAGCTACTTCTGAAGCAGCATGGCTTAGTGGAAGGAGCCTGGACTTGGGAGTCAGAGGTCGTGGGTTCTAATCCTAGTTCCGCCACTTCTCAGCTGTGTGACTTTGGGCAAGTCACTTCACTTCTCTGTGCCTCAGTTCCCTCATCTGTAAAATGGGGATGAAGACTGTGAGCCTCACGTGGGGCAACCTCATTCCCCTGTATCTACCCCAGTGCTTAGAACAGTTCTCTGCACGTAATAAGCACTTAACAAATACCAACATTATTATTATTATTATAAATGCTGAGAGGCTGAAGGTGGGAGAGGAGAATATCAAGGGGTATAGATCCAAGTGAATAAGTGATACAGAAGGGAGGACGAATAGAGAAAATGAGGGCTTAGTCAGGGAAGGCCTTTTTTTTTAATGGTACTTGTTAATAATTATGGTATTTGTTAAGCACTTACTATGTGCCAGGCATTGTACTAAGCACTGGGGGCACTGTATTAAGCACTGGGATAGATGCTAGATAACCTGGTTGGACACAGTCCCTGTCCCATATAGGGCTAACAGTCTTATTCCCCATTTTACAGATGAGGTGATTGAGGGACAGAGAAGTTAAGTGAATTGCCCAGGGTCACACAGCAGATGAGTGGTGGACGAGGTTTCTTGGAAGAGATGTGATTTTAGTAATGTTTTGAAGGTGGGGAGAGTGTGATCTTGGGTATGAAGAGGAAGGGAGTTCCAGGACAGCCATCGGTGAGATAGACAAGATAGAGGTTCAGTGATTAGGCTGCCATTAGAAGAGAGAACGGTGGGCTGGGTTGCAGTAGGAGATAATAAAAATGATGGCATTTGTTAAGCGCTTACTATGTGCCAAGCACTGTTCTAAACTGTGGGGTAGACACAAGGTTAATCTGGTTATCCCTCATGGGGCTCACAGTCATAATCCCCATTTTACAGATGAGGTAACTGAGGCATAGAGAAGTTAAGTGACCTGCCCAAAGCTGACAAGTGGCAGAGCCAGGATTAGAACCCATGACCTCTGACTCCCAAGCCTGTGCTCTTTTTACTAAGCCATGATGCTTCAGAGATCAGCCATGTAAGATGGAAGCACCTTGTGGACAGGGAACAGGTCTACTAACTTTGTTATATTGTCCAGAGCTTAGAATAGTGCTTTGTATATCGTAAGTGCTTAACAAATACCATCGTTATTATTATTCTTACTTTCCAAAATGCTAATGGCACTGCCCTGCACACAGTAAGTGCTCAGTAAATACGATCGATTGACTGAGGGAAAGAGCGGCTGGTACCTATGGTCCCAGGGAAAGGGGAAGCATCCATTACTGGCCAATCAATCAATCAATCATATTTGCTGAGCACTTTCTGCTTGTGGAGCACTATACTAAGCGCTTCAGAGAGTACAATATAATAATATAACAAAATGGTCCTTGCCCAGAACGAAAACTGGTTTATACCTCTAGAGTTGAACTAACTCCACCTCATCAAACCAGACAAATTCTCAGGGCAACAGATCACTGGGTGGAGCTGCAATTGTCTGGGATCTGGGGTGGGATTTTGGAATTGGTGATATCCTCGTTGAGATCACTGAGTGGGGAGAGAGGCATGGACAGGGCTGAGGTGGACTACTCCTGCCAGTATTGTTATTCCTCTTTCTTCCTTTCCCTGGAAATTTGAATACTAACTTCCCTTATGCCACTGAATAAACACTGAAATATCCTCTAGGGAAGTTCCATCCAGCTCTTACTCGACTACCTGACCTAGAGGGAACCCTAAAGTTGAAAGCCCAGGGTTTGTCCAAGATATAATAATCATTATTATTATTATTATGGTACTTAATAAGTGCTTTATATGTGCCAAGCACTTTTCTAAGAGTTGAGGTAGATACAAATTAATCAGGTTGAACAGAGTCCCTGTCCACATGGGGCTCACACTCTAAATCCCCATTGGGCAGAGGGTGTAACTGAGGCCCAGAGAGGTTGTGACTTGCCCAAGGTCACACAGTAGACAAGTGGTGGAGTAGAGATTAGAACCCAGGTCCTCTGACTCCCAGGCCCTTGTTCCATCCACTAAGCCATGCTGCTTCTCTATGTCAGGTACCTATGTCAGAGTATTGGTCTGCCATGGGAAAAACAGCAGGGAGAAAAGCACACATTTTCGTAACTGCCACACTGCCAGACGGAACTTTCAGTAATTAACCTTCCTCCAGTTGACGCTATTAACACTTAATGTATAACCTCTGAGCTTCAGTGACGGACAGTTTCAAAGAGAAGGAAATAATGAAGTTATCAAAAGACGTTATTTGGCCCACATGAAGTTTTGGGGTATTTCGTAATGACCATTTCCAAATTTCACTCATTTCACCCTACTACCATCAACTTCTCAGCAACCTGAAAAATTTCACTTTGCTCTATGGCTTTTCATGTCACTGACTGAAGCAGAAAATAATCCAGCTGTGCAACTTGGGGGTTCCAGCTGGTTTTCTATCTTGGTTTGGGATTCTGTAGCTTATCTTGGGGAAGAATCAGTAAAAATGAATAAACCAAACCATCAAAATCAAACAACACTGCTTCCTCTCTGGAAGAACCAGGATAATGAAACATGTGGGTAGAAAGCCCCACTTACAATAACATGCATGGAATGTATCCACTTTTTTTTTTCCGTAGCCAAGTTTCTTTTCTGATGTTTTAAATTTCCCATCAGGTGTTTATTAGCTGAGCCGTTTCAAAAGCTGAATATTAGGACATTTCTTGGTTTGAATTTTGACTGCAGGTTTGTGATTTTAGAAAATGTCCCCTAAATGTTTAAATTCAGTGCTTTGCACACAGTAACACTCAATAAATACCATTAATTACCACTAGTCGTGTTCCTGGAAAAAGCAGTAGCTGGAGAAATTGTGCTTTACCTGCTGAAATCTGTCTTCCACCACTCTAAGGGGAAAGGTTAAAGCACCCTCAACTTGAGACCCGGAAGTCGGGTTGTTGTGGTTATGGGCGTGCCTTGGACTCCGAGCCACAAAGAGCCTGAATTTCTAGCCACAGCACCCTACTGAGTTTCGGTTTTGTTTTTGTGTATTTGCCCTTGTCTTTTATGAAACTTTAGTGGTCTATTATTTCACATCTGCTGTTGGTCCTATCTCCAGTTTCCTGTCCCTCTACACTTACATTCCCCGATAGTGAGCTCTTTGAAGGTCAGGGAACACGTCTAACCTAACACCCATATCCATGCTCAGTGGAAAGAGCCTGGGCTTCGGAGTCAGAGGTCATGGGTTTGATTCCCGGCTCTGCCACTTGTCAGCTGTGTGACTGTGGGCAAGTCACTTAACTTCTCTTTGCCTCAGTTACCTTATCTGTAAAATGGGGATTAACTGTGAGCCTCACGTGGGACAACCTGATTACCCTGTATCTACCCCAGTGCTTAGAACAGTGCTCTGCACATAGTAAGCGCTTAACAAATACCAACATCATTATTACCCTCTGCCCTCAAATTTGGACCTCACTCCCTCCCACGACCTCCGTAACTCCAGACCCATTCCACCAATCCCAGGCTCTCACCTTGCTTCCCTGACAGCCCCCCATACTTAGACATAAGAGTGCATGCCCTCAATTCCACCCTCTCCAACTTCTCCGCCTCTTGCCCCCCCCCCCCAGCTCTTCACAGGTCACACTCCTCCAACTCCCAGCTTTGGACCATATCCACAGTCCGCTTCATCCACTGCTGCAACCGTGCATCTGAGCACAGATGGCAAAAAATCCAGGCTCATCCCTACTTCTGCCACTAACTACAAATTCCATTTGTCTTGCTATGTAACTCTGAGAGGCAGCACGGCCTACTTAGATGGTGAGCCTCATATGGGACCTAATTATCTTGCATCTGTCTTAGCACTTAGTATAGTGCTTGGCACATAATAGGTGCTTAAGAAATACTATTATTATTACTATTATTGTTGTCTTCATGTGGGTAGAAACATGTGGATAGAAAGCCCTACTTGCAATAACATGCCTGGAATGTATCCCCCTTTTTTTTCCCTGTAGCCAGGTTTCTTTTCTGATGTTTTAAATTTGCCAACAGTTGTTTATTAGCTGAGCAGTTTAAAAAGCTGAATATTAAGGCATATCTTGATTTGAATTTTGACTGCACGTTGGGGATTTTAGAAAATGTCTCCTAAATGCTTAAGTGCAGTGCTCTGCAAACAAAGCTCCTTCCCCTCTGCCTTCAAATATGCCCACTCACCCTTATACTAAAAAGATCCTTCTCTGGATCTGTTAGTTTACATTATAGATCCTGGAGGCAAGAGGAGATGTGGCCAGATGTGGTCAGGAGGGAGAGAGAGAGAAAACTAAAGATTTATATTTGTGAGATGATAAATAAAGCTATGAAGGCAGAGCAAGAAGAATGAGACCCAAGAAAGAATCTTGTAAGTCAGCTGAAGTAGAAGAATGAGGTAAAAGGGAGCCAGTGGATGAATGTACCTATTCCTTTTCCTCCTCCAAATGTTCTCATCTCAATCAATAACACCACCATCCTCCCCATGCTAGAAGTCTACAACCTTGGTGGTATCTTCGACTTCTCAGTGTCTTTCAACTGTCACATTCAATCTGTGTCTCTGATCCCATCCCTTTGCACTTTATTAAACAGTTGCCCCTTCCTTCTTCTCTCCTTGACCTTGATCTTTAATTCTTCACTTTTTCCATGGTATCTGTTAAGCACTTACTATTTGCAAGGCATTGGGCTAAGCACTGGGGCAGATACAAAATAATCAAGTTGGACATAGTCCCTGTCCCACATGGGGTTCTCTTCCTAAATCGGAGGGAAGAGGATTGAATCCCCATTGAACAGATGAGGTAGTTGAGGTACAGAGAAGTTAAGTGACATTCCCAAGGTCTATATCATAAGCTCCTTGTGGGCAGGAAACATGTCTACAATGCTGTTTACAACATGTCTATATTGTACACTCCCAAATGTTTAGTACAATGCTCAATAAATACGACCGATTGACTGATTGATTGATGTGGTAGAGCCAGAATTAGAACTTAGGTCTTTAGACTCCCAGGCCCAAGATCAATCCACTAGGCCATGCTGCTTCTCTTTCCAGTGGTCTTTCCCCACTACTTTTAAACATGCTCATGTATCCCCAGCCTGAAAAGAAAAATATCCCTTGAACCCACAACTCCTTCCAATTATCATCCCATAGATCCTACTATTCCTTTCCAAACTCCTTGAGTGAATTGCCTACACCCACTGCTTCCTCTGCCTCTCTACCAATTCTCTCCTTGACCCCCCTCCAATCTGGCTTCCACCCTCTTCACTTCATGAACACTGCCCTCTCTAAGGTCCCCAATGACCTTCTTCTTGCCAAATAATAACAATAGTTATAATAAAGGTACGTTTTAAGCACATACTATGTGCCAAGCACAGTTCTAAGCACAGGGGTAGATACAAGTTAATTGGGTTAGGTACAGGCCCTGGAGCTCACGGTCTTAATCCCCGTTTTATAGATGATGAGGTAACTGAGGCCCAGAGAAGTGAAGTGACTTGCCCAAGGTCACACAGCAGACATGTGGCAGAGCCAGGAATAGAACCCACATCCGTCTGACTCCCAGGCCCATTGCTCCTCAAATCCAAAGGCTTCTATACCATCCTAATCTTCCTCAACCCTTCGGCTGTCTTCAACACTGTGGATCACTCCCTTCTCCAGCCTTTTTTGGAGATATAATGTCTCTCTCACACTTGAGACTTTTCAGCTAGGGCTGAACTAAACACTGCAGAAGCTCCCTCTCCCCAAAGTTTAAAAAAACTTGCTGAAAAAATGACTAATTTCTATTTTCCTCTTCTAAGTTTTTCCCCTAAATTAACCTCCAGTGTCTCATGTAAATTTGGCTCATCGACTACATTTTTTTTTTAATCAGGCAACCTCACTTTGATAAATAAAGTGTGTCAGTGCACTCATCTTCTGAAGACATGCTAGGATGAGCCACAGTTTTCTGGACCAGAGGAAGTCAAGGTACATCTCCTCCAAGAGGCCTTCCCAGACTAAACCCCACCTTTCCTCATCTTCCACTCCCTTCTGCATTGCCCTGACTTGCTCCCTTCACTCTTCCCCTCTCCAAGCCTCGCAGCACTTATATACATATCTGTGATTTTACTTATTTGTATTGACATCTGCCTCCCCCACTCTAGAATGTAGGCTCACTGTGGGCAGAGAATGTGTCTATTTACTCTCCCAAGCGCTTAGTACAGTGCTCTGCACACAGTAAGCAATAATAATCCCTTATGAAGGATCAGATCAAGGAGGAGAGATTTGGTGATTAGCTATGCTAATTGACATGAAGTGGGAGTCAGGAACAGCGAGGCAAAGGGCAGAAGGATGAAAAATTAACGGGGGAAGGCATCACCCACGGCCCTGCAGAACCTGGGAAAAGGACAATTATTTCCACTTGAGTTTGAGAGGATAGTAACAAACAGGAAGTGGGAAGTACTCTGCAAAGAGCAAGAGGTTTGGACTAGATCAATCACTTAATCACTGGGATTTATTTAGTGCTTACTATGTGCAAAGCACTGTTCTAAGCACTATCATCCGGGTATGAAACCAGGAGAGCGGTCAAACTCACTGAGTGCCTTTCCCACTAATGATAATCTTCCAAATAGAGAGAGAAAATGAGAGTGGAACAATAATAATAATGATATTTATTAAGCATTTACTATGTTTTAAGCACTGTTCTAAGTGCTGGGGTAGATACAAGGTAATCAGGTTGTCCCACGGGCGGCTCACAGTCTTCATCCCCATTTAACAGATAAGGTAACTGAAGCACAGAGAAGTGAAGTGGCTTGCCCAAGGTCACACAGCAGACAAGTGGTAGAGTCTGAACTAGAACCCATGTTCTCTAACTCCCAAGCCCATACTCTTTCCACTAAGCCACACTGCAAAGACTTAAGAGTGTCAGAGTTTGAGAAGGCAGCAGTCCCCAAAAGTTAACTAATCATAATGATAATAATAATAATCATGGTACTTGTTAAGCGCTTACTATGTGCTGAACATCGTTCTAAGCGCTGAGCACTGCTCTAAACTCTGGCACTGTTCTAATCATATTAGAACTAGATAGTAAGCTCCTGGAAGGCAGGGAACATTCATTTTGTTTCTGTTGCATCCCCACATCCTTAGAACAGCGTTTTTCATTTGCTTGTTTTTTATGTTATTTGTTAAATGCTTGCTACGTGTCAAACACTGTTCTAAGCGCTGGGGTGGATACAAGTTAATCAGGTCGGACACAATCTCTGTCCTTCATGGGGCTCACAGTCTAAGTAAGAGGGAGAACAGGTATTGTTGAATCCCTGCATGAAACGTTCAGTCTAAGTAGGAAGGAGGAAGGGACAACTGAGACACCGAGAATTTAAAGACTTGACCAAGGTTACAAAGCAAGCATTTGGCAGAGCTAAGATTAGAACCCAGGTCCTCTGACTCCCAGGCCTGTGCTCTGCCCACTAGACCATGGTAATGCAGGCAAGTGGTGGAGTTGACATTAGAACTCTGGTCCTCTGGCTAGCAGGCTCCCGTTTTATCCACTAGGCCACACTGCTTTCCTGAATTCATTAGGTCCTAAATAAAAACCACTGTTTGACTGACCCAAGCAAACTGGTAGTCAAACTAGGGACTGAAGAAACTGACCTGCTTGGAAAAAATCACACATTATTTTTTTCAAACTGTAAACTATATTTTAACTGAAGAAGAGGAAGGATTCTAGCTCAAATGAACTCTAGAAACCCAGGGAGGAACTTCATAATGAGAAAACACCAGATGGACTTCCTCAACAGTTTTTTATGGCTTTTTTTCGTTTTTTTAATGAAGCTTTGGCTTGGTCTGACCCAGGGCAGGATGTGCTGGGAGGATCTGAAAGAGACATGAATTCGAAAGAACCACCTTTTTAATTGAGCAGAAAGCAAACATCACTTTTAAGACTGAAATCAGAGACAGAGATCTTGTTCTCCTGGATGGGGACGGTGGTCACCCTGATCCATCTGAGGAGACGCTTTGTTCCTACTCTGAGGAAATGTTCAGAGATTGCACTACTGGCTAAACCATGATTGGTGACTAAGATAGCTTCTCCCAGAAATTCCCTTTCTCTTTCTTGTTTGGTCAAAATGGATATTTCTCCTGGTGGGCAGGCAATGTGTCTACCAATCCTGCTGTATTGTACTCTCCTAACTGCTTAGTACAGTGCTGCACACCGTGAGCACTCAAGAAAACCATTGATTGATAGTCCTTGAAATTCTAACTAGGGCAAGAAAAGGAATTTGAGTCAACTGATGACGCGGATTTTTTGAGAACATGTGTATTCTCCTATGCCTTAGACTGTATAACCTATTTACTTGAATAATCACCTTGAAAGCTTCATTTCCCCACCCCGATTTTTGAGGAGGAAATGCAAGATTAGTTTTGTATCACATAATTGAAATCGGTGATAATGGCTAATTCTGGAGAAGGAAGAGAAGAAAGGTCAGAATGCAATAACAGGGCAGAGCTGGCTTATCCAAATGGGGAAGAGGGATTTCTTCTTTGAAACAAGTGTACTCCAGGGGAGAAAGAGGAGAAGCGGGAAAGAGGAACATTTACTGAGTGTCTAACACCTGGGAGAGTAAAAGACAGAGCCTCAAGTGCCCTCTTACCCTTCTCTTACTTCTCCTCTTCTTTCCCCCTCAATTTTTTCAGCTGCTCTCCTTATCAATCGATCAGTGGGATTTGTTGAGTGCTTACCCTGTGTACAGCACTGCACTAAAGCATTTGGGGCAGTACAGTAGATTTACTGCTTCTATGACCTCAAGTAATATTTATGTTTTTATGTTGCAAAATTTTATGTTGCAAAAATTCTTCTAAATCACGGGGCAATTGGTGACGGTTTTAACAAAGCTACCTTGTAAATACCCAAAAAACTACCAACTTGCACAGTTATGTTTAAATCAGTGAAATGAACTAAATCAATATTCAAATGAGTTGAGCGAATCGTGGGTGGCCAGGCCGATCTGGATATAGGAACGGTGCTCAAAGAAGGATGGTGTGCAGTGGTGTGCCCCTGCCTCTTCTTTTCCCTGACCCTTTGAAGTGTTCATTACTAACTGTATTAATGTCTGTCTCCCTCTCTAGACTAATCTTATTGTGACCGGGAAATCTGTTCATTGTTACATTGCTCTGTCCCAAGCATTTAGTACAGTGCTCTGCACACAATAAGCACCCAATAAATACAATTATCTGATTGACTAACACATTTAAGATCCCCTGTGATGTGGCAGTTATATCCCCGATGACCTACATGTTAAGGAAAACTCATGCAATAGTTAGTACCTTGACTAGTATCATGTGCATATGTACAGTTGTTTCTGACAATAAATAATGTTCTAACCAGATAGATGCTCGTCGGAAGAACGTTCCCTAACCCCTAAAAGGCAATCTATCCAAAGCGTATAGTAAATACATGTTATAAAAGCACTGTGTATACTATGGCCCTAAAAGATTACATTGCCCCATTCTTCACCCTAGCTTAGTCGCACCAAGATGGCATACAATCGGAGTTGAGTGAAATTTCAAATAAAACTGCCCCTTTCAAAGCCAACGGATCCATTCTCAAGAGACCTCGTAAATTAGAGAAATCTGCCTTGTGAACTATGGCTTCAATAGGAAATAAAGGGATGTAATTCAGCATCTCCAACAGGCATACATAGAGTAATTAAATTTGTGTAAAGAAGTTGGTACATATAGCATTCGTGTTATTAAAGTTGCCCTATTTCTGATGCTGAGCTCAAAATAGTGTAAAGCAAAAGCAATCTCCTGGAAAACTCACACATCTGTTTCCGACACCAAGAGTTTAGTGGTGAGTTCTTGTTTCATCCATAATCCCACTTGGGAGCTTGGCCCCTTTTAGAGTTATTTTTCCCTAATTTGTTTACAAGGAAATTCTCCATATTTAATAATTTGGGGGTAATTAAACACAAAACGCTACCAATATGAAGAGTGGTTTGAAGGATCACCCAGGGTTGTTTCTTCAGTGATTTGGGATTCTGTCAAATTATTCTATGCTTCCAGGCAATGTGAGGACAAGTGTTGAATTTGCAAGGGGCTAGATGAGCACTGAGCTATCTTTGGGGAGTAGACCAGCAGGCCACTGGGAAGGGCTTCCAAGCACTGGGACTTCCAGGGGGTGGGACTTCCTAGGGGTGGAGCCCCAAGTTTAAGCATTTGAGGGGGAAGAGGGAGAAAAAAGCAAGGAGAGGGTAGATCCACATGAGGCAGATAGAGAAATAAAAGAGAGACATGAGAAAGATACTGAAGATAGATATGAGGAAGAGGCAAGAGAAACCAAGGGAAAGACTTCAGAGCTCTCAACCACCTCGCCTCACATTCCAGATCTGTTCTCTTCACCCACTACTCCCCAGCAGTCCACATGCTAAACTAATTCCACCTCTTGACGTTTGAGCTCCATGTTGGGATGGGGACTCCCCCTATCCGTTTACTGATTACCTGTCCCAGTGCAGCTTAGTCAGTGCTTGGCATATAGTATGTACTTTAAAAATAAATGCAATCACTATCATTACTCTCTCATGCCCTTTCCACCTTCTTCCCCTCACCCATGCCGTTCCCCCAGCCTCATATTCCCTCCCTCCACAAATCCAGCTGGCCACAGCACTTCCGACAATCAATGACCGCTTCAAATTCCCACCTCCCCAAACAAGCCTTTCCCCATTAGTTTCCATGACCCTAACACTCGAATACTTGTGCACTTATGTATTCCCATCTGAAGCACTTATGTATATATTCTATTCAAATGTACATTCGACTACTTCGTGTGATGACTCTGTAAATAATTTCATGATTGTCTTTCCCAGTAGAGTGTAAGTTCCTTCTAGGTAGGGAATTAACGAATGTGTGTCATTGCACTGTACTAAAGTACATCTGACATTTGTCTATTTTGTACTTCCCAAGCACTTAAAACAATGCATTTCACCCCATGAGTGCTCCATAAATACTCTTTCTTCTACTACTTTGTTATGAACTGGTTCTTCCTCCCATTTCCTCTATTTGTAAATGATGTACACCTGCCTGTTTTCCCTGTTAAGCTGTATGGCCTGAGAAGAGGAACGGTTTCTTTTGCTTCTGGTGCCTTTCCATGTACAGACATGGTAATCGGCACACAGCTGGTGTTCAGTAAAAATCACTGATTGATTGACTGACTGTTGGATCCAGGGCCAGGCTGCCAGCACCAACTCCACTTCTTTCCATCGGGGGTAGCCGCAGTGGTGAAGGTGAATCTCAATCACCCTTCTTCCTCTTTTCACTCTGTCCTCTCCTTATCTTTCTCCTCTCCCCTTTACAGGTAATAGTATTTACTTAGAGCCTGTTGTGTTCACAGTAATCCCTTTTAAACTCTCTTTCTCTCCTCTGTGCCTTTCCTCCTCTCCCTCTTCCCTTCCTCCCATCCCCCTCGCTGACTCCTATCATTTCCAAGCCTGCCTTCTGGAGGCCATACCCCAACCCATCTATGATGACCAGAAATCTTATCACCTTCTTCCTCCTCCCACCCTTCCCTTTGATTTAGAAAGATGCTTATGATTGAGTTGGGTGAAATCGTATCTACTCTGCTTTCTACTTGGAGTCCCTTAATTGTTTCCTGAAATAGTTTCCATCTCTCTTCTGCTCCCAGGACAAGATCCATACAGCTGTCAAGGCCATGCTGCTGGTTACTGCTCCTGGCCCAGTGGCCTCAAAGATTACGAATATTTTTCCAGATGCAGCCACTCTGATAGGGGAGAGAGTCAGAAGGCCTTAGCAGCACTCATTCCAAGAGAAGACAGACACACAGAATGCAGATACATCTGTTGCTGCAGCTCTAATCTGGTTTTCATCTGCCAGCCATGAATAACTTAGTCCAAACAAGTGATCCACTATTACTTCATAATCTACATTCTTTTTCCATTTTGTGAGGAAACAGTGATGGGAAAAGGGATGGGGAAGGGTGGGGAAGCAGTAAACCCAGGGCTAGACACTTGCCGTGAACATACTGGCCCTCAGAATGTCTGCAGTGTCAGGGAAAAATAAATCACCATAAAGGGAATTCAGTCCAGTCCTTAGTATAGCAGTTCTCGGCTTACCCCCCAGGGAGAGAACCTGAAGTTCTGTTATTTTAAACAAAACTCGAGGACCACATGGAGAGGAGACTTTGAACTGACAGAAAATGTTAGTTTTGAGGTCAGCATAATTGGACGGGACAAAGCAACTCCTCCCCATTGGAATTTTTTAGGTTTTGGTTTTGCCTGATTTTCTTAGACTACTTTTCGCTTCATTTTTTCCTTAAAATGTTTTCACATTTTTATAGCTATACCTCCAAGCTGATCACTGAGGGGATCTTGACCCCTCCACAGTAGTTTGCAATCTCATGGGCTTGCCAGTGTTGGCATACTTAGTTTTTAGAGTGCTGGAGTTTAGGCAGGAGAGGCTGATGTACCTAAATTTCAGTTGTGTCTGGTGACCTACATATAGGACTCAGAAACTGGATAGTTTTGTTAAAGGATAACATTTTCAGCAACTCAAGGTGCGGGGGGGAAAGAATCGAGGACCAAAGGAGGTGGAGAATAGAGAGGAAGAGAGGGAGAGATGGTGGAGATGGGAGAAAGGACAGGGGGAAAAAGGGAGAAAGTAGAGAGGGATGGTGGATAACCAGGGGAAAGGGAGGAGGATGAATCACTGAGTTATCCCTCTCTTCATCTTGGCTGCCAAAATCCACCCCTGCCCCTGAAAAAACTGGCCCCTCCTGGGCCCAAATAACCAGAAATAGCTCAGAAAAGCAAGTTCTTCAGGAGCCAGGCAGCCGCTACCACTACCTGTGCCAGGAGAGGTAATGGTAGCAGTGACCCCAGCATCTCAGCCCCATCAGAATGGTTCTTCCTGGTCATGCCTGGGAGTTTCCAGTGTGGCCAGATGATGTCTTTCTGACTGTACTGGAAACTCCCGGGAAGGACCAGAATAAGGGCCAGTTCAGCTGCCACCACAGTGGATCAAAGGCATCATGGGCTGTTGAGAAGAAAGAGGAGACCAGAAGGAAGAGGAAAAGGAGGAGGAGGAAGGGGAGGAAGAGGAGGAGGAGGAGGAGGAAGAAGTGGAGAAGGAGAAGTAAGAGGAGGAGACGGTTGGGCAGCCTTCCTCCACTGCAGGCCACCATGGCTATCAGATTCCTTCCCAATGCCCCAAGGAAAAGGGATCCAAATAGGTCCCATTTTAGGCCGTTGTTAGGGGCAGGAAGGAATCTCCAAAAGCGAGAGCCCATTTGCCTTAAATTTAACCAATAGCTCTTTTTTTATAGTATTTGTTGAGTGCTATGTGCCAGGCACTGTACTAAGCACTGGGATAGATACAAGCTAATCATGTCGAACACAATCCATGTTACACCTGGGGCTCACAGTCTTAATCTCCATTTTGCAGCTGAAGGAACTGAGGCACAGAGAAGTTAAGTGACTTGCCCAAGGTCATACAGCAGCAAGTGGCCGAACCGGGATTAGAACCCACATCCTCTGATTCCCAAGCCCATGCTCTTTCCACTAAGCCATGCTGCTTCTCTAATTCCACGTGTCAATTATTTAAAGATGAAAATAAGATTACTAAACTAAAATAAGATTACTAAGATTCATTAATGCAATGCCCAAGCATAGCCCCTTCCAGCTATTGTAGATAATAATGACAGAGTAGATTATTTTCCCTGGACATCTGCCTCTCCTGCCCCGTCCTCTGTTTATTTGGATTTTACGTCCCCTGTGGGTCAGAAACTGTGTTTGAGCCAGTGTCCTTATACTTTTCCTACTCATTCATTCAATTGCATTTATTAAGCACTTACTCTGTGCAGATCATTGTACTAAGAGCTTGGGTAAGTACAATACAACAATAAAGAGTAACATTCCCTGACCACAATGAACTCACAGTCTAGAGGAGAGGAGACAGACATCAACACAAATAAATAAAATTAGAGATATAAACATAAGTTCTGTGGGGCTGGAAAGCAGGTGATGAGCCAAAGGAGCAAGTCAGAGTGATGCAGGAAGGAGTGGGAGATGAGGAAAAGTGGAGCTTAGTCTGGGAAGTTCTCTTGGAGGAGATGTGCCTTCAGTAAGGCTTTGAAGGTGGGGAGAATAATTGTCTGTCAGATATGAGTGCTTAAATCTTAAGTGTGCTTCAGACAGTATTTTGCACACTGTAGGCGTTTTAACGAATGTCACTACTATGATTACCTGGCCTCTTGGTTTTCTTTCTTCCTAGATATCACAACTTGAAACAGTGGTGCCCTCTCTCTTTTCTGCACGGGTAGAAATAAACCAAGGCCTCCCAAAAGACTCTAACCCTAACACTCTCAAAGTTAGCCTATGGCCCAATCTCCTTGCTTGCAGCTGGCTTCAATTAACTTCAAGTTGTTTTCTCTGAAAGTTCAAAAGTTTATTTAATACCCACTGAGTCCAATGAACTGTACAAAACACTTGGGAAGTACAAAAGAAGCGCAAGAGAGGTTCCTTGTCCACAAGAGGCTATCACTCTAATGAGGACCCCCACAGGGTTTATGAGGAATGTGTGCTTTTTTAGGACCTCTTCTCTTCTTAGTGTAAACATCATGGAATGTCACCCCAGTGCACCACTTCCTGCCTGTGATGAGGTGTGACGATTTCTTGGAGCTTGCCCTCCCCCCAGGAACCAAGAGACATGCCCAGATTGCCTTTCCTAGAGATCCTACCTCAAATAAGGCAAATATTCCTCTCCCTAGGTAGAGCTCTGCCTAGAAGCAGCAGCATGGCATAGCAGATAGAGCATTGGCCTGGGAGTTAATAATGTTGGTATTTGTTAAGAGCTTACTATGTGCCGAGCACTGTTCTAAGCGCTGGGGTAAACACAGGGGAATCAGGTTGTCCCACATGGGGCTCACACTTAATCCCCATTTTATAGATGAGGGAACTGAGGCACAGAGAAGTTAAGTGACTTGCCCACAGTCACACAGCTGACAAGTGGCAGAGCTGGGATTCGAACTCATGAGCCCTGACTCCAAAGCCCATGCTCTTTTCACTGCGCCACGCTAGAAGGTTATGGGTTCTATTCCAGGTTTCACCACTTGTCTGCTGTGTGACCTTGAGCAAGTCACTTCTCTGTGCCTCAGTTACTTCATCTGTAATATGGGGATTGAGATTGTGAGTCCCATGTGGGATGGGGACTGTGTCTAACCCGATTTACTTGTATCCACCCCAGGGCTTAGTTCAATACCTGGCACATAGTAAGCGCTTAACAAATACCATAATTATTATCATTATTATTATTAGAGATTGGGGGGTGGGGGGGGGGGGAAGGAATGTAAGACTAATGATATCTGAGGCCCCTTTGAGTTATATCATTCTACTTTCTAATAAATCTAGTCCTCAGACAAGTAAAATTAAATTCCATGTGTCTATTATTTAAAGATGAAAATAAGAATACTAAACTAAATACATGTGAGAATCACTAATTTACAAAGTATTTCCAAAATTTTGCAGTGCATTCTAAGAAAACACCATGCATTCTGTTGAGATTGATAAAAAGCCCAAACCATATCAATTAAATCATTCAGCTCAAGTTTCAATATGATAATAATAATGGCCTTTCGTAAGCACTTACTATGTGCCAAGCACTGTTCTAAGCGCTGGGGGGTAAGGCTTATTAGAAAAAGCACGGGCTTGGGAGTCAGAGGTGGTGAGTTCTAATCCTGGCTCCACCACTTGTCAGCTTTGTGACTTTGGGCAAGTTACTTCACTTCTCTGGGTCTCAGCTACCTCAGATGTAAAATGGAGATGAAGACTGTGAGCCCCATGTGAGACAACCTGATGACCTTCAATCTCACCCAGAGCTTAGAACAGTGCTTGGCACATAGTAAGCACTTAATAATAATAATGGTGGTATTCATTAAGCGCTTACTATGTACCAAGCACTGCTCTAAGCGCTTGGGGGGATACAAGGTGATCAGGTTGACCCATATGGGGCTCATAGTTTTAATCCCCATTTTACAGATGAGGTGCCTGAGGCACCGAGAAGTTAAGTGACTTGCCCAAAGTCACACAGCTGACAAATGACAGAACCAGGATTAGAACCCATGACATCTGACTCCCAAGTCTGTGCTCTTTCTACTGAGCCACGAATATCTTCCCCCCAGCCCACAAAACATTCCTACATTCTTTGACTATCTTTGAACTAAAACTCCTAGAACCACAACTGTGCCTTTCAAACATTCTACGTGGCTTCTAGGTCATTGTGACTTCTCTGCAAATACGCAAAACAACTTGTAGCCTACTCTGTAGCTCTGCAGAAAGATGAAACAGTTCAGTGACCCTAGCCCAATTTAGTGAGAGACAAATTTGATTCACTAACCAAATTTAAAGTAAACCTGAAGCTGGGAGGGCCATTTGCTTGATAACCAGATGATATGGCTGGCACATTCACCTGGGAAAGTGAAGAAGCAATTTAAAATCAATAAATTGTATTTATTGAGTGCTTACTATGTACAGAACCCTGTACTAATCACTTGGGAGAATGCAATATAACAACATAACAGACACACTCCCTGCCCACAATGAGCTTACAGTCTAGAGGGGGAGACAGACATTAATATAAATGAATAAATTATGGATATACGTATGTGCTGTGGGGCTGGGATGGAAGTTGAATAAGGGAGCAAATCAGGGTGACGCAGAAGGGAGTGGAAGAAAAGGAAATGAGGGCTTAATCAGGAAAAGTCTCTTGGAGGAGATAGAAGATAAGGCTTTGAAGGTGAGGGGAGTAAATTGTCTGACATGAAGAGCAAGGCATTCCAAGCCAGAGGCAGGATATGGGTGAGAGGTCGGCGGCCAGATAGGCGAGATGGAGGTAGAGTGAGTAGGTTAGCATTAGAGGAGCAAAGTGTGTGGGCTGGTTATAGTAGGAGAATAGCAAGGTGAGGTGGGAGGGGACACAAGGTGATTGAGTGCGTTAAAGCCGATGGTATGGAGTTTCTGTTTGATAGGGAGGTGGATGGGCAACCACTGGAGGTTCTTGAGGAGTGGGGAAATACGGACTGAATGTTTTTGAAGGAAAATCATCTGGGCTGCAGAGTGAAGTATGGACTAGAGTCAGGAGAGACAGGAGGCAGGGTGGTTAGCAAGGAGACTGATATAGCAATCAAGGCAGGGTAGGATAAATGCTTGGATTTATGTGGTAGCAGTTTGGAAGGAAAGGAAAGGGCAGATTTTAATGATGTTGTGAAGGTGAAACTGACAGGATTCATTGATGGGATGGGTCAAATGAGAGAGAGAAGGGTCAAGAATAACACCTAGTTTACGAGCTTGTGAGACAAGGAGGATGGTCGTGCTGTCTACAGTGATGGGAAAGTCAGAGGAAGAACAAGGTTTGGGTGAGAAGTTTAGGAGATCTGTTTTGAACATATAAAGTTTGAGGTGATGGCAGGACACCCAGATAAGAGAGCTTATGGGTGCGTGTCAGCCTGGCCGATTTTATTTTCCAGATGAAGAACATGATGTCCCACCTCTCAAAAAAGTGACTTGAAAGAGCAGGTCCAGTTTTAGGTGCAGACCAGGGGTGAGGCTGGGCAAGGGAGTTATAATAAATGGAATTTTCAAAGAGTTACGACAGGCAAGGTGTGTGGGGATGGAGGATGTGGGGAGCAGGTTGGGCAGGCCTCACACATTCCACTGGCAATGTGAGCTGTGTACGTCAGGGTGTTAGGTTTCGTCTAACTTGCTTTGTCCAGAGATGAAAGTCAACACGCTGTCCTGGGACCAAGTCTATGTCTTCAGATCAAAATTCTGATGTCCAGTGTCGGTCTCTACCTTCCTTTCGAAAAGAAACAGTGACACAAAGGGTATACTAGTAAAGATTACATATGAGAGAGAGATTTTCAGGTTAGCCTCAAAAAAAAAAAAAGAGAGAGACAAGAAACAAATAGAACAGTCCAGTCCAAGGGAATGACTCTTTGGAGGTGTTCAGTCCATTATTATTAACGGCATAATTTTTCTGGGTGGCTGATGGGTGGAAAGCGGAGGAGGGAGGGAGAGCTACTTGAGAAAGAAGAAAGACAAAGAAACAAGGAAGTGCTTTTGCTGTGGCAGACTGAGACTTCGGACCTCAAATGCTCCAGTGATCATCCTCAGCGCGGTGACAGATCTGTAGTACTTGGCTCTCTCTGCCAAGAACTCGGGGCAGATTCTACTCTCTTCTACATTTGTTCTTCATTTAAAGTTTTCTGGAATTTCTCTCGACTTTCTCTCTGAGAGCCCAGAGTCTAGACTGCCGTTGCTCAGCAAAACAGCTTGGTCTGAAAAATGGCAGCAGTAATGGAGCAAAGACACCAGACACTTTCTCAGTTGTCTGCTGACTCATCTTTCTCCAGTAAACTGCTTCGGCTGCTCTGTTCATTCTGGATCTTGGCCATGAGGCCTGAGATTGCATTAGATAATCCAGAGGTATAAGAGCACAGGATATCCCTGACTGCATTTAAGGTAAAGTCTTTCTAGAATGTGACTCAACTGATTGTGACTTGATGTATTTTACTGGGAATATTTTGCCTAGGGAGGCTATTTGTCCAGTTTTCAGCTGGTTGGTTCTTCGCCTGGTATGGACACAGACAGCAGACAACTTTTTACCTGCTAATTTTATTTTTGTCATCCCACTACCCTCTCCAGTGCACCACAGTTCTTGCTGCCGAGTTCCGTGACTCAGAAACAATGTTTGGGAAAACGGAGATCTGTGAGGGGAAAGCCTAGGCTACGGAGCAAAGGGGGAGGGAGGAGAAGAGTGGAGGTATGTGCATCTATGTGCTTGAGATCTGCAAGGTGCACTAATTAAGTGGTCTCTCTAATGTGATTTTTCAAGAGCCCATCCCAGCGGCCCTGAAAAATCACTTTTCGTAAGAAAGCTTTCCATGAGAACTGCAGATTCTGAAACATGAACCCTAAGACTGCTGAATACGCTCTGGAGATTGCAGTATAACTTGTATTGGAGTATAATGGCCAGAGAGAAAAAAACTTGAGAAATGTCACCTTTTCTCCCCACAGCACATAGATATTTATCCTCCAGTTATATAGATTTCAGCTTTACTATTGACGCTATTGGGATTCACTTCTAAAAATGATTTTTTTTTAAATTGGAATTCTTTAATGAAGAATTTCAAAAATTCTCAACTTTTGTAAATAAATATCAATTTTTATCAGTAGGTCAACTATTAAACATATAAATATGCATAAATATATACATTATGTGTGTGTGCGTATGCATGTGTGTGTGTTTTCAGGGAAATGTGTGGAAATCTTAAAAATTTACAAGGAATTTTTGGGGAGCTAGAAATAATCTTTGCATTTCCAAAATGAAAACATTTTTGAAAAATATAGAAATGTCAGCAAATGTCCTTTGAAAGGATCATGGATTTTATCTGTATTGTTCTGAAAAACCGAATTTTCAATGGAGTTTGACACCGTGTTTTTCTATTTAACTATCTCAACCTGTGATTGTGAACAAGTCTCTGAAGATTGGAGTGAGCCACAGTACATATCCATGTAAGATACCAAAATTTACAGAACAAAAAAATCTATAGCACAAAACCTGATGCCCAAAAATCACTGAAGAGAAGCAGTGAGTGAATGATAAACAGTGTTTTATTATTATTAATAATTATTATAGCATTTATTTTCTAATTGCTTACTATGTGCCAAGTATTTTGCTAAGTGTTGAGGTTGATACAGGTTAATCAGGCCAGACCCAATCTCTGTCCTATATGGACTCATAATCTGAGGAAGGAGAACAGGTATTGCACCCCCTTTTTACAGATAAGGAAATTGAGAAACAGAGAAGTGACACGCCCAAGGTCACACAGCAGATAAGTGACTGAGTCTGGATTAGAGCCCAGATCCTCTGACTTCCCAGGCCCATGCTCCTTCCATTAGGCCAAACTACTTCCGCATGGGTGAAGAAGAGAAAGACCCATAATGGCTGTGAGAGGAAGGGTCAGAGATCTAGTGGATAGAGCACGGGCCTGGGAGTCAGAAGGATTCTAATCCCAGTTCTGCCACTGGTCTGCTGGGCAAGTCACTTAACTCCTCTGTGCCTCAGTTATCTCATCTGTAAAATGGGGATTAAGGCTGTAAGTCCCATGTGGGACAGGGACTGTGTTTTAGCTGATTATCTTGCACCTACCTCAGCACTTAAAACAATGACTGGCACATAGTAAGCACTTAACAAATACCAGAAAAAAAAAACCTGCAAAATAAGGAATGGAGAGCTGCAAGAAAAATCAAAAGCGACAGACCAGAGGCTTACAATGGCCCTTCCTCCCTCGCTCCAACCTTCTATTTTCTGACCTTCCACATTTCCTGTTTCCTAAATCTGGAATCAATTTATCTCAAGGGATTTACCTCCTCCCCAACTCTCACATCCGTGGAAATACCCACTGAATTGTTTCAAAATCTTTTCTGTGGCATCTTTCAATGGAGAAAGCCCAGTAAAGAAACTGGGTTTCTCCTAGTTTTTCAGTGAGTCCTCAGGTTGCGTATGGGAGGAATGCCTTGCATGGAGATTGCACTTAACCACAGCTGTTAAAAGCATTTAGCAAATGCCAGAACTGTATCAGATCCTATATAAATGACAGATACAGTGACATGACCCTGCAGGACCTTAAATGGCTAAGGAATAGTTAAGGTCACCACCTGTCAATAATCCACACAGACGGCCTGGAAATTTTAGAGTTGATCTTGCCCAGGAACCACCGCTTCTGCTGCCATTTCTATCCCATTCTGGCAACAGAAGATGGCACCCATGAAGCCACCTTTTGGAGCTGGTGATGGGTCACACTCTCCAACTGCCAATTCCATCAAAACCAGAAGTAGAGGGCTGTAATAACAAATAATTGTGGCATATATTAATCACTTTTTATGTGCCCAACACTGTACTAAGCACTGGGAAAGATATCCAATAAGCACATCAGCATAGCCCCTGTACCACATGGGGCTCACAGTTTAAGAGGGAGAGAGAGCTGGTATTTAATCCCCATTTTACAGATGAGGAAACTAAGTACCCGAAAGTTGTGACCTACCCACGGTCACACAAAAGACAAGAGGCGGATCTGGGATTAGAGCCCAGATTCTCTGACTCCCAGGACCGTACTCTTTCCACAAGGCCACACTGCCTCTCCGTACCCAGGATCTTCCCTCTCCATCAGAGTTGCTGGCCCGAGAACATGTCCCACAACTAAGAAGACAGATATACTCAAGTTTCAGTTTCTGGCATCTACATTCGTCAACCCTCAATAGGGGTGGGGGGTTTGTGCTGCATATTTAGATATGTGACAGACTGGCTGATCTCAAGAGAGAGATTTCTGTTACAAGTCTGAACATGCTGCACAAATTCCTGCCCCTACCGGCTTGCTTCCAATCAGTGCTGTGAAGAGAAAAAGAAGCTCGAGAGGTCCCTGAGTGTCAATTTCCCCATCCTCTGCCACAGTGACACAAACGGACATTTGTTGACACACCCGCAAAATGTTAACAACTTTTCACCTCAATACAAGGCCACACTATTGTGTTAGCACTTTGGAGCCTGATTTCCAGTTGGAGGGCAGCGCTACATGTATCAGGGAGGAGTGGGGAAGGGCACCACTTTGCCGCTTCGCCACCGGAATTTCAACGGGTCCCAGGGACTTTCGCAGTTCCTCTTTCCTCCCACCTCCTCATTTCCCAGAAATCAGGCAATAGGTCTGTCCAGGATAATGCTACTGGGAGAAACTGGACCTCAGGACAGGCCTCTCGATGCTACCACAATCCCAAGGCGGGTGTCCAAACGCGGACCAAATGGGCTCTCCCCTGCAGTTCCCAGTGGTTTGCTGTGTTGTGCGGTTTCCTCTGTCCTTCCTGTGGTTCATACTGTTTCTGTTCAAGTCTGGCCTTGGCTTCTTGTCTCAGTGTGGTCCTTTTTCAGCAAACACTCACTCAGTAAACTCATGCTATTACCTCGGCCCAGCAACAGACTCATTCTACTTTATTCTATGTTCCTTTGGCCTCTTGGCCCTTGTTTTCTCCTTTGCTCTGCTTGACATGTAATGGAAATAATAGGGAGACTGGGATTCAGAAGGCGCAGATTCTAATCCTGCTCTTCCCCTAGCCTGCTATGTGACTTTGGACAAGTCATTGAATCTGCCCAACTGTGTCTCAGTTTCCTTGTCTATAAAATGTGATTATTATTATTATTTTATTATTAGTATTAATGACAACTGTGGCATTTGCTAAGCGCTTACAATGTGCCAGGCAAGTGCTGAGTTGGATACAAGCAAATCAGCTTGGACCCGATCCCTGTCCTATATGGGACTCAGTCTCAAACCTCATTTTACAGATAAGGTAACTGAGGCACAGAAAAGTGAAGTGACTTGCTCAAGGTCACAGAGCAGATAAGTGGTGGAGGCAGGCTTAGAACCCAAGTCCTTCTGACTCCCAGACCAGGCTCTATCCATTTGGCCGTGCTGCTTCTTTCCCTTTCCCACTCACCTTTTAGGTCCCCTTTCCGTGCCTGAAAATGTGAGTACATAGTTGAGAGAGAGAGAAGAGTAAATCAGAGACATGACTAAATAAAGAAGATTTCAAAATCCCAATGAATAAGATAAATACATGAGTCCTGAGGAGGTGGGAGGGTGGCATGAACGTGAAGGTGAGCTATTCATCAGGAAACAGCTTTTATGGGGTGAGGTAGCATTTCAAAGTCCTACTAAAATCATATCTCCTCCAAAAAGCCTTCCCTGACAAACCTCTCATTTTCCTACTCTATTCACCCTCTGTTCTATGTCACCTATGGATGCAGGTCTGTACCCTTTAAGAACTTTGATACTCACCCCGCCCCCAGCCCCACAAATTTATATACATATCTTTGTATTCTGCTGCTTCGTCTAACTATGATGTATTTTAGTGTCTGTCTCCCTTACTAGATTGTAAATTCCTTGAGGGCAGTGAAGGAACAGTGTGGCCTAGTGGAAAAAGCATGGGCCTGGGAATGAGGACCTGGGTTCTAATCCCAGCTCTACCAGTTGCCTGCAGTGTGACCTTGGGAAAGTCATTTAACTTCTCTACCTCATTTTCCTCACCTGTAAAATGGGGGTTCAATGACTGTTCTCTCTCCTGTTTAAACTGTGAGCCCCATGTGGGACAGGGACTGTGTCCTAAGCACTTAACAAATATAATGCTAACAATAATAATAATAGTAATAGTAACTCTATTTTACTCTTCCAAATTCTTAGTACAGTGCTCTGCATGCAGTAAATCCTCAGTAAACACCACTGATCGATTGATTCCAAGGAGAATCTTTATCATCAGCCTTAAGGCACTGAATCAGTTCTCCCTCTCCTTCCTTACTTCCTTAATCACCTCCTGAAACCCAACCTGTACACTTCACTCCTCTAATGACAATCAACTGTATTTATTGAGTGCTTACTATGTGCGGAACACTGTACTAAGCTCTTAGGAGAGCACAACACAACAATATAACAGACATAATCCCTGCCCACAGTGAGTTAATCTACTCAGTGCACCTCCATTTCATCTTTCTCACCTTCAACCCTTTGCCCACATCATCCCCCTAACCTGGAACTCCCTCTCCCTTCATGTCTGACAGACCACTCCTCACTCCATCTTCAATGCCCTATAAAATCTTATCTTCTCCAAGAGCCCTTCCCTGACTGAGCCCTCACTTCTGTGTCACCTATGCACTTGGGACTGTTATCCCTTAAGCATTTTGATTTTCACCCTATGCCACAGCTACGTACATATCCACCTGTAGTTTGTTTTAATATCTTTCTCTCTCTAGTCCATAAGGTCCTGTGGGCAGGGATCATATCTACCTACATTACTGTATTGTAGTCTCCCAAGTGCTTCAGGGCTCTTCACAGGTAACTACCATTGATCTATTGAGATCTTCAAAGTAGAAAGAAACATGGTTTATGTGAGGGTTAAAAAATCAATACCTGCAAACCAGGCACCCATTATTTTATTCCAAGAAAATCCAAGAAGGATTTCTGGTGTTCACCCTTTTCTCTTGGGTTCGTTAATGATTTTATTTCTCTTTTAAGAAACCCATGGTGGGGTGAGGGTGGCAGAAACATGGAAGGGGGAGGGCGGCCTAGATATGGAAAGGCACACGTGAAGGGAACCCAAAGATGGAGAGATACAAAGATACTTTGCTGCTGCTCTATTCAGCTCCCAGACATCTTCACTACCTCCAACATGGCAGCCTTGCTTGGCCAAATGTAAGTGAACTTCAGTAGATCTAATTATTGGCCACTTTTATCATTCCCATTAGTGATAGCCTAGAAGACAACTGAAAGAGTGAGCAGCGTGGCCTAGCCAGAAGAGCATAGGCTTCAGATTCAGAGGACCTGGATTCTAATCCCAGTTCTGCTACTTGTCCGCTGTGAGACCTTGGGTAAGTCACTTAACTTCTTCTTTGTGCCTCAGTTCTCTCATCTGTAAAATGAGGATTAAGACCATGAGCCCCACGTGGGGCATGGATTGGGAATAACCTGATTATCTTGTATCTACCCCAGTGCTTAATACAGTGCCTAGCACGTATTAAGTGATTAACAAATACCATAAAGGGGGGGGGGGGCGGAGGGAGAATGACCACATCACCCGAGGGCCATTATTCCCACCACCCTGCTCCCTCAGAAACAAGGAAGGCCAGAGCAGAGGCAAATTGTCCACATGCTGCTCAGAATGCCCTCCTTTCAATTAAATCTTAGCTGGAAGCAGTCTTTGAGCCAATCAGAAGACTGCAGGCAGTAAAGCAGGAAACAATGGCTCCCCATTTTTTTTTCCAGTATTTGTTCCGTGCTTACTATGTGCCAGGTACCATACTAAGCACTGGGGTAGATACACGCTAATCAGCTTGGTCATAGTACCAGTCCCACATAGTCTCCATTTTATAGATGAGAGAACTGAGGCACAAAGGAGTGTCCCAGGTCACGCAGCAGACCTTTCATACTTCAAGTGTTTAGTATAGTGTCACAAGTAGGTGCTCAGAAAATAAATTCTATCATGAGAATGATTTATAGAGAGCATTTCAAAAAAAAAGACACAACATAAGGAATGCTCCTATTGGGTCAGGTCAGTAATCAGTCCAACCCAACAATCTGCCTCTGACAAAGGCAATGGAATGCTTAGGCGCAATAAGTCAAGGCTACTCCCTTTGCCAAAAGGGGAATAGAGAGACATAAAGGGAGAAAAATGACAAATTCTGATCTTCTTGGGTAAACATAAAACTTTTGGTAAGGTGCTACATGTAACAAATGACATTTAACTACAAAGATTTCCTGAAATTAACTGATGGAAAGCCCCTCACAATCCTTAGGTAAATGTGGATTCTTCTGGCTAATTTTGGTCCGCTAATTGTAATTAACGGAATGCCCAGGGAACTGAAATATTCTAGTGAATTTTAATGTCTAATTTATGTTGGGGGTTTTTCCATATAAGGCAGACACACCTCATCCCCAGCTGCCAACTCTAGTGCAGATCTTGCATTATTGCATTCATTATTTCTCACCATATATATTTATTTTCTTTGTGAAAACTCGATTTCGTTTCTGGTGCAAAGTCAACTAGCTATATAAGTTCAGTCTGAGTGTCAAGAAACCCCCGAAAGTGGTATTCTCAATTGGTCACTTTTGTCTGGGCCATTTCAATTTTCTGAGTCTCAGCCAAAGAAGGACAATCTTGTTGACTAAATTTCCCTTATTGATGTGGGGAAAATATATCATACCTGAAAAATGTTTTGAGCTCCTTTCAACCAAGACAATGTAGCAACAAATTCCTGGCCATTCTTAAATTCCAGCTCCTAATTTCTGTATTATTACTTTTCCTATTATCAGTGCATTAACTATGTGAAACTTCGTGCAAAAGAAATAGATCCAGTCACTGTTTCATAAACAAATAGGCCTGGCATAGAAAAAGAGAAGGTTGGAGACACATCCAAAACAGAGGTTGGGAGCATTTAGTCAATATTATCAGTTAAGTTGGGTGGATGCTTTGGTGGAAACCATCCATCCTGAATATCTTTTCCTTCTTCATAAAGAAGCCCATTCTCCTCTCCATCCAAAAATTGGAGTAGCCTGAATTTCTTTTTCGTAAATGGAGCAGACAGCATCCCAAAGGCTCATTCATTCATTCAATAGTATTTATTGAGCGCTTACTATGTGCAGAGCACTGTACTAAGCACTTGGAATGAACAAGTCGGCAACAGATAGAGACAGTCCCTGCCCTTTGACGGGCTTACAGTCTAGAGTAGAGAGCCACAGGATTAGTTTACTTGAACATAAATGTTGTTTTCAGGTTCTTTTTTCTGTGATTTCCTTTGTTATTATTAGAACTATTTACCACAATTGCAAGCTGTTCCCCTGAATTCTGCAGAAGACCTTCCGTGTGCTGTACAAATCAGCACCTCCTACACAATAGCAGCCGTCAGTTGTCAAAAAAAAATCCATCTTTTCGATTTTCCTAGTGGATTCTCTTCACTGCGTCTTGAGTACTAAGAAAAACTAGATCCTCTTCTCCTCAAGTTAAATACCAAGATGGAACTAGCTTCCTCTTTTTCCTTGGGCAACAGCTCTGAAAGAGACTATGTTCCTCGCAGGCTCTCGTGTGCTGAGGATGTCCGTACCTGAACCTGCAGGATAAAAACAACCAGAAGGGCTCAGGCTCTCTCGTGGTCGTGTGTGTGTGTGTGTGTGTGTGTGTGTATGAGAGATATCTGTCAAGTGCTTACTATATGCACTGTTCAAAGCACTGGAGTAGATACAAGCTAATCAGGTCCATATCTCATATGGGGCTCACAGTCTAAATCCACATTTTAGAGATGAAATAACTGAGGCCCAAAGAAGAAAAGTGACTTGCCCAAGGTCACATGGCAGACAAGTGGCAGAGTCAGGATTAGAACCCAAGTCCTTCTGACCCCCAGGCCAGGCTCTATGCACTAGGCCATTTATGGATACATCCTACTGCCTCTCACACAGACTTTCTTCTCCTGTCTCTCAAGCACTCCTGCATGTATTCGTTTCCCTGTCTTTTCCTCTCATATAGGACATCCGACACCTCAGAAGCATTCACTGGGCTCTGAGAGTCTGAAATTTTCTTTTGAATTGTTGACCAGAAGTTCAGTTGGCTCCTATTACCCCATCTCTTCCTAACCCTGACAACATCGGCCCAGATTCGTTTAATTGAAATTACGCATTGCATTTGTCCTTTGCAAATGTAAGCACGTAATATGGGGAAAATACATTTCAATACAGCTGTTCTTCATTTTTGTCTTCACTGAAGAATGAATCCTGCCACTTCCTGTAGTGACTGTTCTGCTTACCTCAAAGCCTTATTTTCTGGTTTTTTTAAAAAAAAAATATAGAACAGCTGTACTGTAGATTCGTCATCTATTATTTAATTCCTCACATCATTCATTACAAATAAATAGAACAATCAGGTTTTTAGGGGTTGAGCCTTGGAAGAAGGAACTGAAAAGATGAATGTCAACTTGGCAGCTTGAACCCCAAGAAAAAAATCACAGAATCATGTGCCTTAAGTGCAACAGAAATCACAGGAAGCCCTTATCCATGACTCAACCTCACTCGATGTTTCCTTTTCCTGCCTCCGTGCTGAACTTACATCAATGCAATTGACAATCAAGCATTTTACCCCAGCTATATCATGAATTATAATGTTGGTCATTAAAGGGCAGACATGCTTTGACCAGAACATGGTCAATTTAAACAATTAGAACCGATGTATAGCAGACAATATGACAAAAGGCTAAATAATAACTCTTTGGCTTCACGGGGATAGACATACATATTTTTTCTCTCTCAAATTAAGATGCTATGACCAAAATTCTTAAGAAGCATTTGCACCTGGAAAAGTTGCTCAGGAAAAATATTCAACAGAGTGAAGCAGCAAGGCCTAATGAAAAAGAGTTTGGACCCATGAGTCAGAAGACCAGCTTTGACTTTTGCCTGCTTGGTGACTTGGGCAAGACACTTAATTCTCTGTGCCTCAGTTCTCATCCAGGGATTAATACCTGTTCTCCTACCTACTTAAGACTGTGAGGAGGCCCTGTAAGGCAGCCACTGTGCTGAACCTCATTATTTTATATTTACCCCACTGCATGGCATATAGTAAGCACTTAATAAATATAAGTAATATTATTATTGTTATCATTATTTTTAATATTGCTTGTTAAGTGTTTATTATGTGCCAGGCACTGTATAAGTGCTGAAGTAGATACAAGTTAAATTAAGTTGGACACAGCCAACATCCCACATGGGGCTCACAGTCTTAATCCTCAATTTACAGATGATGTAACTAAAAGGATGGAGAAGAGAAGTGACTTGCCCAAGATCACATAGCAGACAATTGGCAGATCTGAGATTAGAACCCAGGTCCTTCTGACTTCCAGGTCCATGTTCTATCCACAAAGCCACACTGCTCCTCTAGGCAACACTGCATCTAGATAAGGACCAATGACCAACACTCTCTTAAGAAAAGGACATAACTTTCTCTATTCACCTGCAAAATTACCAAATGAAAATATCCAAAATTAGGGCAGAAGTAAGGGGAATAGTGAGATGACACTGACACCCACCTTCCTTTGAAATGGATTTAGTTTCTCTTTTCCAGCCTGTATTTCAGCTTCTGGTGAGCACCGCAAAGGATACCGGAGCTAGTCATTTAGCTTGGATTCCAGGTTTCTCCATCCTCTGAGAATATTAGTACAGCTTCACTAGAATGGTCAGAGAGCGACTTGTTTTAAACATCAAGGAAAAAAGAAATATTCAGTTTAATATTGAAATAATTGAAATAATTGAGATTGAAATTTAAATAATTGAATATTGAAACAAAATAACTTGTTCAAGAATCGTATATGCTTTGGCTAATAGTGCTTAATAATAATAATAATAATAATGTTGGTATTTGTTAAGCGCTTACTATGTGCCGAGCACTGTTCTAAGCGCTGGGGTAGACATAGGGGAATCAGGTTGTCCCACGTGGGGCTCACAGTCTTAATCCCCATTTTACAGATGAGGGAACTGAGGCACGGAGAAGTTAAGTGACTTGCCCACAGTCACACAGCCGACAAGTGGCAGAGCTGGGATTCGAACTCATGAGCCCTGACTCCAAAGCCCGTGCTCTTTCCACTGAGCCACGCTGCTTCTCCATAAATACCATTGATTAACATTGGGAAATGTGGGATTAATTTTTTCATATTTCTTTCTCTTAGTATGGCCTTCATGAATCTGATTTAAAAAAACCACACTGGCCCCATTTTCATAGGTTTCCTGCAGTGCTAGGTCGATTGTTATTGTGTTGAAAAATGAAAGCTCTCACCTTTGAGACAGATGAAATCAGAAGGCAGTGAGAACTCAGCCCTCTTTCCTATCTAGAGCTTGTGCATATCTGCTTTGTAAGAACTCCTTTAAAATTCACCACTTTACAACTCATTTTATCTTTAATACCCTTCTGAAAACCTACCTTCTCCAGGAAATATTCCTAGATAGTAAATTCTTCCAGGGCATGGATCTACTAATTCTACTGCACTCCCAAACATGTGATCTGTACACAATAAGTGTTCAATTAATACTACTAATTGATTGACTGTGTGAAGTATTCCCAGGTCCCAACCATCCAAAAACTGCCTTTAGCAATTGTTTATTCATTCATTCATTTAATCGTATTTACTAAGCACTTACTGTGTGCAGAGCACTGTATTAAGCACTTGGGAAGTTCAATGCAGCAATAAGGAAAGACAATCCCTGCCCACAATGGGCTTACAGTCTAGGAGGGGGTGACAGACATCAAAATAAGTAAACAGGTTTATATATATCAATCAGTCAGTGGTATTTATTTATTGCTATTGAGTGCTTACTGAGTGCACAGCACTGTACTAAGCACTTGGAAGAGTACGATACAAAAGAGTTGGTGGACACGTTCCCTGCCCAACAGGAGCCTACAGTATAGAGGAATAGCCCTTATGCCTGATCTCAACAAAGATTAATTTAAATTTATTTGTTTATTTAACATTTCATACATTTTCTAACAGACACAGTGATTTTGTTACTATCTTGTGTCTCTCAGACTCTCTCTTTAGACTGTAAACTCTTTGAAGGCAAAGACCATGTCTCATTCAATTTCCCACTCCAAGTGCTTAGCATAGTGTTCTGCACCCAAAGAGCCTTTAATGCAAACATTTAAGAGAGCACTTACTAGGAAGTACATTATGTTGTCTGCAGTCAAGTGACATCATAGGCTATGCTCAAATTTCCAAAGACCAAGCCAGTCCTGGGGTACCCAATGTCACCTTGGGAGTATAGATCCCTGGATAGAACTAGAACGAGTCGTCTACACTCGCTGCCTGGAATTCCTTAACTCCAACTCTCTCCTGGACCCCCTCCCATCTGGCTTCCGTCCCCTCCACTCTACCGAGACTGCTCTCTCAAAGGTCACCCATGACCTCCTTCTTGCCAAATCCAATGGCTCCTACTCTATCCTAATCCTCCTTGACCTCTCAGCTGCCTTTGACATTGCAGACCATCCCCTTCTTCTCCACACCTTATCTCACTTTGGCTTCACAGACTCCATCCTCTCCTGGTTCTCCTCTTATCTTTCCGGCTGTGCATTCTCAGTCTCCTTCATAGGCTCCTCCTCCTCCTCCCATCCTCTAACTGTAGGAGTTCCTCAAGGGTCAGTTCTTGACCCTCTTCTGTTCTCCATCTATACTCACTCCCTTGGTGAACTCATTCACTCCCACGGCTTCAACTATCATCTCTAGGGAGATGACACCCAAAGCTACATCTCCACCCCAGTTCTCTCCCCCTCCCTTCAGGCTCGTATCTCCTCCAGTCTCCAGGACGTCTCCAGCTGGATGTCTGCCCGCCACCTAAAACTCAGCATGTCCAAAACTGAGCTCCTTATCTTCCCTCCCAAGCCCTGTCCTCTTCCTGACTTCCCTATCACTGTGGATGGTACGACCATCCTTCCCGTCTCTCAAGCCCGCAACCTTGGTGTCATCCTTGATTTAGCTCTCTCATTCACCCTGCACATCCAATCCATCACCAAGGCCTGCCAGTCTCACCTTTATAATATCACCAAAATCTGCCCTTTCCTCTCCACCCAAACGGCTATCTTACTAGTACAGGCTCTCATAATATCCCAGCTGGATTATTGTGTCAGGCTCCTCTCTAATCTCCCTTCCTACTGTTTCTCCCTGCTCCAGTCTATTCTTCATTCTGCTGCCCGGCTCATCTTCCTGCAGAAACGCTCTGGGCATGTCACTCCCCTCCTTAAAAACCTCCAGTGGTTGCCTGTCAACCTCCGCACGAAACAAAAACTTCTCACTCTAGGCTTCAAGGCTCTCCATCACCTTTCCCCCTCCTACCTCTCCTCCCTTCTCTCTTTCTACTGCCCACCCCACACGTTTCGCTCCTCTGCCGCCCACCTCCTCACCGTCCCCCATTCTCGCCTATCCCGCCATCTACCCCTGGCCCATGTCCTCCTGCTGTCTTGGAATGCCCTCCCTCCTCACCTCCGCCAAACTAACTCTCTTCCCCTCTTCAAAACCCTACTGAGAGCTCACCTCCTCCAAGAGGCCTTCCCAGACTGAGCTTCCCCTTTTCCCTCTGCTCCCTCTGCTGCCTCTCCGCCCCACCCGACCTCCCTCAGCTAAGACCCCATCCCCCCATTTCCCTCTGCTCCTCCGCATCTCCCTTACCTCTCCCCTCAGCACTGTGCTCTTCTGCTCATTTGTATATATTTTTATTACCCTATTTATTTTGTTAATGAGATGTACATCCCCTTGATTCTATTTATTGATATTGTTTTTGCCTGTCTCCCCCGATTAGACTGTAAGCCTGTCAGTGGGCAGGGATTGTCTCTATCTGTTCCCGAATTGTACATTCCAAGTGCTTAGTACAGTGCTGTGCACATAGTAAGCGCTCAATAAATACTATTGAATGAATGACTGAATGAATATGGTTAATCCAATCTGATCCCATGCTGGCCAGGCTAATGGGTTTAGCATATTGCTTGGCACATAACAAGTATGTAATAATAATAATAATGTTGGTATTTGTTAAGCGCTTACTATGTGCAGAGCACTGTACTAAGCGCTGGGGTAGATACAGGGTCATCAGGTTGTCCCATGTGAGGCTCACAGTTAATCCCCATTTTACAGATGAGGGAACTGAGGCCCAGAGAAGTGAAGTGACTTGCCCACAGTCACACAGCTGACAAGTGGCAGAGCCAGGAGTCAAACCCATGACCTCTGACTCCGAAGCCCAGGCTCTTTCCACTGAGCCACGCTAAATTCCATTACTAGCATTATTATTATTAGCTGGTCAGTTTCAGAACCACTGGAATGTTATCCAACTTTGGTCATCCAGCCATCTACAAATTGTATGTTGAAACTGTGAAGAGAGAAATTTTGGCTACCAGTATTAGTGAAAAGAATGACAGATATTTTTCTGTAATTGAACAGGGTTGTCAGGAAACAGCAAAGGATTGGCATGGAACTAAAAGGAATCTGTTGCCTATTAGGTCTGGACTGCTTCAGGGGACATTCTGAATGCCTTGTGGGTTATGCTGCACTTTGTGCATTTTTCTAGAGGGGAGAAGTGGGGAGTACCCATAATCCTGTCCTGACCTCCCTACCTAAGAGACGTCACCAATGTTCTGATATTTATCCCTCTCTGTGGATCAGTCGCCTGTTACCTTCAGAATTGGTCTGGCCTAAGGGATGGTGTTAGTTCAGTCCTGCCATCCACTCTTAATTAGTTGTGAGCTAATGGAACAAAGGGATGAATGAAATACTGAAAATTCCCACATTCTCAATCCAGTCATTTGTTTCCACCCCTTCTCCTGCCTCCAAAATTTGACCAGAGCTCCCAATGAGGAACAAGACTGCCTGGATTTCCTCTCTTGTTCTTTCCTCTGCCACCTATCAGTAAAAAGGTGAATGGCTAATGAAATGCTTGAAGTAGGGGCATCAGAAGAAACGAGGAGAAATGAAATGTCTGGATCATGTGTTTTGGAAAATAATCGAGAATTAGTGCTCTGGAGACAGTTGGCCCTCAGCATACCTTGTGGTTGTAGCTTTGTCCCTCCAGAAGAGAAAAATGTGTTTGTTCCTCCTGAACCCAAAGTTCTTCAAATCTGGGGATTCTCTGCCAGAGCCATTTCTTTGGCTGCTTTTTCACATTAATTAAAATGAGAGTTTCAGAGAATGACGCTTGAACAATTATTGTTTCCCCTGTCCTTGGAGAGATAATTTTTAGCCTGGTGGCATCATTTCAGTTCCTCTTCCACTCCTGATGCAACCCAGAGTGATTTCCACTGCTTTCTAGCTGTGTAAGATTTCCTTTGAAGACAGAAATGAAAGTGGTGATGCAGAAGATTGTGCTTAGGAAATTCAAGGCTTTGACCTCCCCCCCACCCCATCCTCTGCCACCTCCAACCCAATTTTTCCCCATAGAGTAGGAAAATGTAAACGTTTTACACAATGAAAAAGTATTAGCTTCATCAGTAAAAATGTGCTCGATTCAGCATGCTTCTACTCAAGAAAACCAACTACTCAGATTTAGGCAGGGTCCACCATTTTAGATTATTCACCTAAATAACAGGATATCTACATCACTTTATTTTATTTGTTCTAAAAGCTCTGTAAGAAAGGGAAAGGTGAGTAATTTTATTTTCAGTTTACAGAAAATGAAACTTGGGAAGACAAATTAAAGAATCAATTAATGGCATTTATCGAGCACTTACTGCTACAGAGAACTCAACTAACTTGCTCAAAGAACACGATAGACCAGAGGGAAAGACAGGATTAGAACCCACTACTCCTTACTTCCAGTCCCAAGCCCCCTTGCACTGGACCACACTGCCTTTTGTTTACTAGATCTTCACATATAGTAAATTTATACTAAGCAATTTCAATTTTATATGGCATTTATTAAGCTCTTACTGTGTGCTAGGCACTGTATTAAGTGCTGGGGTAGATACAAGAAAATTGAGTTGAACACAGACTTTGTCCACATGGTGCTCACGGTCTTCATCCCCATTTTACAGAGGAGGTAACTGAGGCACTGAGAAGTTAAGTGATTTGCCCAAGATCACCCAGCAGAAAATTAGCAGAGCTGGGATTAGAACCCAGGTCCTTCTGACTCCCTTCTGCTCTATCTACTAGGCCACACCACTTCTCACAGTTGATATAATAATAATGATACCATACTTTCCCTTTATTTTGAGAAATATGGGCACTTCCATACCAACACCTGCTTTCTATCTGTCCATAGCCCAACAAAAAGAAGCAAGTTTTGATCTCAAGTAGATTTCTCCTCTTCACTGTTGTTAACAAAGCTCTTGATTAAGTGTAGCTTATTCCTGCAGCATGAGGAATCAGCAGAGAACAGCGGAGGCGGTTGGTGGGGGTAGGAGGAGAAGAAGAGGGAGAAATAGCATTTCACTTTTCCCTCCTGCTAATAGAGTCTGTCGATCAGTCAGTCAGCCAATCAGTTGTATTCATCGAGGGCTTACTGTGTGCAGATTATTGTTCTAAGCACTTGGGAAAGTACACTATAGCAATATAACAGATCTATTCCCTGCCCACACCGATAAATGCCATTAACAGAGAAGCAAACACTCAAGAAACATCTACAGCGGTAGACTGGGACACACAACTCAAAAACACACCCATGTCAAAAAGGAGAAAAACAGATAAGTGCCCAAACACATTTTTAATTTGCACATAAATAATAGTCGTTTAAAGAAAGAATTATTGGAAATACCATTTTTTGGAAAAAATTATTCAAACTCTGAAACTTTGAAAACCAAGCCCCCTGATTCCCACTGACTCAATCATTCATAGAACAGTTTCATATCATACTGCTTTCCCAAACATGACCAGAGGTTTTTCAAGGACTTTTTGTAGCCTCAAGTAACCATACTCTCATTAATAGACTATTTCATCTTTGTGCATATTTTCACACTTCTCAAAATAGACAAATATTTTTCCTTCTCCATTATTCTTAATTCTGTGGGCCAGACATTTCCTAACAACTCCCCAGCTCTCTAGATCTAGCTGGGAAGAGATCATATAGAAAAAAACAAAAAAAGGAGGGGAAGAAATGACAAGTTTATATTTATCTAGCTCTTCAGGACCTTAAAGCATTTTACTCAGATTTATCATCTTGGATCCCAGTGAAACTTCCTACTTGCTTGTCTCATAATGTTTAAAACTTAGGAATGAAGTCAAGTAGCACAAACACACTTTTGACTGCCTCACATACTGAAATGATTACTGGAGCAATTGGTGCCTAGGAGAATTTGCCATTTTTCTACAACGAGATCATCTAGATTTGGAAAGACATTTCAGTCCCTAATTGAAGCCTCCAGGAGTTACATAAGTATCCCTATATCTTCACTCAAATGAAATTAAATTTTATTGAACTTATTATCATTATTATTAACAATAATAATAATAAAGATGGTATTTGTTAAGGACTTACTATGTGATAAGCACTGCACTAAGTGCTGGGGTGGATACAAGCAAATTGAGTCCCTGTCCGAAGTGGGGTTCACAGTCTCAATCCCCATTTTACATATGAGGTAACTAAGGCACAGAGAAGTGAAGTGACTTGTCCAAACCTACAAGTGGTGAAGTAGAATTAGAATCCATGACCTTCTGACTCCCGGGTCCATGCTCTACCTATTATGTCATGCTGCTTTCTCCATTCCTAGTTTTATTTCGTTGACTCTCAGCAAATTCTGAAGGGAAAAATTTTTTGTAAAATAGTAACTATGGTACTTGTTAAGTGCTTACTATGTGCCAAGCATTGTACTGAGTTCTGGGGCAATAACAATAATAATAATAGTGATGGTACTTGTTAAGCACTTACTACATGTCAAGAACTGTTTAAGAACTGGAGTAGATACAACCTAATCAGGTTGGACACAGTCCACGTCCCACATGGGGCCCACAGTCTTAATGCCAATTTTACAGATGAGGTAACTGAGGCCCAGAGGAATGAAGTGACTTGCCCAATGTCATACAGCAGACAAGGGGCAGAGCTGGATTTAGAACCCATGTCCCGACTCCCAGGCCCATTCTCTATCCACTAGGCCACACTGCTTCTCGAGATAGTCAGGTAATAGATACAAGATCATCAGGTTAGACACAATCCCTGTCCCATAAGGGTTTCTCAGTCTAAGTAGAAAGGAGAACAGGTACTGAGTCCCTATTTTACAGTGGTAGAAACTGAGGCTCTAAAAAGTTTAGTGATTTGTCCAAGGTTACCCAAGCAAGTGGCAAATATGGGATTAAAACCCAGGTCTTCTGACTCTCAGGTCAGTGCTCTTTCCACTACACTGCACTGCTTCCCAAAGACGTAAATGACCCAAAACTGTCACCAAAATATTTGGCCCACTGAAACACTTTGATTTCAGATCATGTAGCATAGGAATCCTTCTCTCTCTCGTCTAGTTTTGCAATCAGATTCATACTCTCCCTTGAATTCTCCAGTCATCATGCCCCATTTAGTCTCCATTCTCAACCTACCTTCTCTTGTTGCAAAAATCCACACTCTCACCGCTGCTTCCTCCACTAAACTCAGCACACCATGGTTCCCCTTCTCCTTGTTGATCTCATACCACCAACCCGCAGCCCTGGATCACTTCACTGGATCAGCTCTCATACTAGAAACTGTGGAACACTGCTGGCGGAAATCAAGATATAAGGAAGACCTCGTCCATTTCAAACACCCACACCTGCTATAACACTGCCCTTTCTTCTCCATCTTTATTGACTTCCAAACCCATTGCCCTTGCCAACTGTTTCAGTTTTTAAACTCTCTCCGCAAATGCTCTCTCGCTGACCTTCCCCAACTCTAGCCCCTAATGATCTAGCAACTCTTTTCATCGAAAAAAAAAAGAAAGCATCTGGCTGAATCCCCTTAAAATTTTCCCTGCACCTCTCCAGTCCTATACTCCCCCTCCCCCACTTAGATTTTCCCATCTTTCCCAGAAATATCACAGATCTTCCACCTTCTCAAAATCTGCCTCCTCCCTTTTCCTTCTCTTACCACCATCTTCAACCAATCCTTCTCCACTGTCTCCTTCCCCACTATTTTCAAACATTCCCATGGACTCACTATCCTAAAACAAACTCCCTTGACCCAACGCACCCTCCAATTACCATTCAATCTCTCTCCTATCATTCCTTTCCAAACACCTCAGGCAAGTTGTTTACACTCACCGCCTACACTTCCTCTCCTCCAGTGTTCTCGTTGATCTGCTGCAGTCTGGCTTCCATCCTCTCTAAGGTCACTAAAGACTTCCTTCTTGCCAAAACCAATGGTTTCTACTCTACCCTCATCCTCCTTGACCTTTCTTCTGCCTTTGACACTGTGGATCATCCTGTACTCCTGGAAACACTAACCTGGACTTCACTGAAACTGTTCTTTCCTTTTTCTCCTTCTATCTCTCTGGACTCTCCTTCTCAGTCTCTTTTACAGACTCCTCTTCTGCCTCCCACCCTCTGACAGTGGGAGGTCCTCAAGTCTTAGTTCTGGGTCCCTCTCTAATCTCCATCTACACCCACTCATTTGGAGAATTTATTCACTCCCAAGGTTTTGACTACCATCTCTAAATGGATGGTTCCCAAATCTACCTCTCCAGCCACAACTTCTCTCCCTTTTTTTTAATGGCTTTTGTTAAGCACTCACTATGTGCCAGACACTGTCCTGAACACTGGGGTAGATACAAGCCAATCAGATTGGACACAGTTCATGTCCCACATAGGGCTAACAGTCTTAACTCCCATTTTGTAGATGAGATAACTGAGGCCCAGAGAAATTAAATGACTTTCCCAAGGTCACATAGCAGACAAGTGGGGGAGCTGGGATTAGAAATCAGGTCCTACTGACTCCCAGGCCTGTGCTCTATCCACTAGCCCACATGGTTTCTCTCCTTTCCTGTAGTCTCGTATTTCCTCATGCTTTCAGGTCATCTCTACTTGGACATTCCACTGACACCTCAAACTTGGGGTGTTTAAAACAGAACTACTCATCTTCCCCCGCAAACCCTGCCCTCTTCCAGATTTTCCCAAAGCTGTAGACAACACCACTATCCTCTCTGACTCACAAGCCCATAGCCTTAGCTTTATCTTTGACTCACCTCCGTCACTCAACCCACAAATTCAGTTTGTAAACAAGTCCTGTCAGTTCTATCTTGAGCAAAACTAGAATCTGCCCCTTCCTTTCCATACAAACTGCTACCCACGATCCAAAATCTTACATCCAGCCTTGACTACTGCATCAGCCTCCTCACTGACCTCCCTGTTTACCTTCCTCTAATCCATACATACTTCACTTGGCAGCCTAGATGATTTTTCTTTAAAAAAAAAATTCAGTCTAGTAGAGACTCCTTACCATCGGCTTTAAGGAGCTCAATCAGCTAGCCCACTCCTTCCAAACCCCACTGATGTCCTATCTCCTATTAAAAACCCTCCTACTAAAAGTTTCTTAGGAGCAGGGAATACCTCTACCAACACTGTTAAACTATACTCTCCCATGTTGAAGTAAAGTGGCTTAGT
Organism: Ornithorhynchus anatinus; assembly: GCF_004115215.2. Classification (NCBI taxonomy): domain Eukaryota; kingdom Metazoa; phylum Chordata; class Mammalia; order Monotremata; family Ornithorhynchidae; genus Ornithorhynchus; species Ornithorhynchus anatinus. The sequence continues at coordinate 58,543,213 of NC_041735.1, read as the reverse complement.
AGATAGTGCAGGGGTCTGGGAGTCGAAAGGATCTGGGTTCTAATCCTGGCTGCACCAAGTATCTGCTGTGTGACTTTAGGCAAGGCACCTAACTTCTCTGGGCCTCAGTTCCCTAATCTGTAAAATGGAGGTTGAGACAGTGAGCACCACATGGGACTGGGACTGTGTCCAACACAATTAACCTGTTTCTACCCCAGTGCTTAGAACAGTCCTTGGCACCCAATGAGCACTTAACTACCATAATTAATATTAGGTGCTTATTACCTAATGAGCATAGTAAGTGCTCAGTAAATACCACTGATTGATTGACTGCTGCTTCAACCAGGTTACTGGATTGAAGGCCCTAATCTTGTCCCACCCAAGAAAGTGAAGTCCATTTTCTTTGAAGAAAAAAATTTTTCTTCAATGGTCTAAGATTCTTCAGGGAGGTGGCTCTGTGTAGATCCTAAAAACTAAATTTCAGAAGTTTTCAAAATCTCTAGACTGTAAACTCGGTGTGGGCAGGGAATTTGTTTATTGTTGTACTGTACTCTCCCAGGTGCTTAATAAATACGATTGAATGAATGAATGAAATCCCTGATGAGATAATGTTTTCTCTCTTGTACTCTCGTAAGCCCTTAGTAAACTCAGTAGGTACTTGATAAATATTACTGATTGATTGCTGCAATCACTTTGTTCAGTGCATTTGCATGGATTTTTCCTGTAAATAAGATGAGGTTTGCAAGAGAAATACCATCCAATGATGTGATGAGTCTTTAATAAAAACTTGCATTTGTCAATGGAAAGCTTTGAAAGAGGGGAAAGTCTCTAAGTTGCAATAGAGACTTTTACTTAATATTTTTCTCTTTTACTTAATATTTTCAGTAAATTTGCACAGCAATTCAATCAGTTGTTGAAGTTGATCCCTTCCCCTCCTCATTTTGCAAGTTCATCTATCTCACTGTATATTATTGAGAAACTTGGGTAATCCTTTCAACCTTCTGTTCCATCACAGAATTGCCAAAATAAACTTAGCTCTAGTCTTTCTAAAACCCAAGTGACGTGGGTACAAATTGCCTGTAGTCATTTATTCTTTTTTTGTAATCTGTTAAAATTTCAGTAGCATTTACTCAAGACTTTCTCAGAGTTTTCCTTTAGTGATGTATTCTGTCAGCCTGAGCATTTTAGGAGTTAAGTTTATCTATCGGAACAAAGGGTTTGAACTTTTCCAGAGGCAGAGAAAAAAAATAAAAACTTGAATGGGAGGACTAAGGGCTATCTTCTTCCTAATGCCCCACGGCTTCAAATCTTTCCACACCAGTATTCGGCATTCCTCTGGAATTGTAGAAAGGATTGTAGAAAATACCATATCTCTAGAATAGCTTCCCTGACCAAGACTTGGTCAGGTGCTCATTTCTTGAAATATTTTCTAATTAAGAGCCTTAGAGAGGTAAGTGGAAATTCTATCTGCTTCAAATACCATCAAGTCATTCCTGATCCTTAGCTACTCCATGGACACACACTCTTCAGAACATCCCGTCTTCTGTCATAAAGTCACTCTGGTATGTGCATCTATAGAGTTTTCTCGGTAAAGTGGTAAAGATATAGAAGCGGTTTACCACTGTCTTCCTCCACTCGGCAATAACTTGGGTCTGCCATTGTCTTTGATGAATGTTTTGATCACTTGATCATCTGCCTTTGACTCTTTTCCATGCCACTGCTACCTGGCACAGGTGAATCACCTTGGTCTGAAATTCTGTAGGCAAACCGAAAACCTTCCTACTGTAGTAATAGAGTTGTCCTTTGGTTTAAAGTTGACGTTGCCAGTTGTGAGAGTGCAATCAGAAGTAAGAGGGTCTTCGAGAGAAAATCTCTTGCACATTTTGCCCATGAAAATGTAATAGCGCATTGGTATTTTGCCATTTTGGTGAATGTAGCTCATACATCATGGTTAGGAGAGAAAGAATATCTCCTACCACCACTGAGACATGCACTTGTGTTGCTCTTTTTTTTTCTTTTATAGTATTTATTAAGTGATTAGTTTATGCCAGGTATGTACTAAGCGCTGGGGTAGATACAAGCTGATCAGGTTGGACAGAGTCCCTGTCCCACATGAGGCTCACAGTGTTAATCCCCATTTTACAGATGAAGAAACTGAGGTACAGAGAAGTTTAATGACTTGCCAAAGGTCACTCAGCAGATGAGTGGCAGAGCCAGGATTAAATCTCAGGTCCTTCGGACTCCCAGTCACTTGCTCTCTCCTCTAGACCACACTACTTCTTTTGGTGATAATAATGATACTATTGGGGTTTGTTAAGGATTTACTTTGTACCAAGCACTGTACTAAGCACTGGGTTAGATTCAAGCCAATTAAACTGACAAATCCCTATTCCGCATGAGGCTCACTGTCAGTAGGAGGAGAATGGGCATTGAATCCCCACCGTACATATGAAGAAACTGAGGCACAGAGAAGTTAAGTGACTTGCCCGAGGTCACACAGGAGGCAAATAGCAAAGCTGGGACTAGAACCCAGGTCCTCTGACTCCCAGGCCCGTGCTCTTTCTACTAGTCCTAGCTGGTTCTGATGGTTTGCACTGAGCCATCCACAGTCTCTCTGAAATTCCCCTGGAACCTGGGCCCTGCAGCACTCACTGTAAGACAATCGGTGGGGAAAGTGAATGCAATCTGTGGTCACAGAAGAGAATATCTCTGAGACCTCAACAACAGCAGACAACATTACACCCTCACTCAGCAGAGTCAACAGTGTTGAGAAGGAACCATAAGTGACAAGCAGCATAGTCTAGTGGATAGAGTACGGTCGGGCCTGGGAGTCAGAAGGACCTGGGTTCTAGTCCTGGCTCTACCACTTGCCTGTTGTGTGACCTCAGGCAAGTCACAACTTCTCTGTGTCTCAGTTTCCTCAATTGGAAAATGGGGATTTAGACTGTGAATCCCATGTGGAACATGGACTGCGTCCAACCTGATTGTCTTATATCTACCCCAGAGCTTAGTACAGTACCTGGCACACAGTAAGAGCCTAACAAATACCATTTTGTTACCATTAGCAGCATGGTCTAATGGATAGAATATGGGTCTGGGAATCAGAAGGGCATGGGTTCTAATCCTAAATCCACCTCTTCTTTGCTGTGTGACCCCAGGCAAGTCACTTCCCTTCTCTGTGCCTCAGTTACCTCATCTGTAAAATGGGGATTAAGACTGTATGCCCCATTTGGGACATGGACTGCATCCAACCTGATTAACTTGTATCTACCCTAGTGCTTAGTATGGTGCCTGGCACATAGTAAGCACTTAAATGACATAAAAAAAAGTTACCTGGCAAAATCCATGGGCCCAGTGGATGGTTTTTGTGATTCTATCCTGGTATGTGTGGCTGGTTTGTGGAATGGGGTGGATAAGGGCAGGTATTCCGCTGATGTAGATATGGATACCTACATTTAAAGGTGTATTTTTTTTAATCAAATAAAAAAGTCCAAACAGGTTTCTCCTACTACTCCAAAATCAACCAGAGCTCCAAGGAATTGGAAGGGGGCCTGATTCTGTTGACCGGCAGCGTGTGCTGAGCCAGCATGTGTGTTTCAAAAAGGAAAGAAAATCATTGTTGCATTTTAGTATCCACTGGAGGTGCCAGGATGGGGCACAATCCTCATGGGTGACCCTCGCAAAAGTTTTGTTTTTGATTGGAACAGAATAACTTTCAACTCGCTTCCTGAAATGTACCACCCAGATGAGGTGTGCTGGGGTCTGGCCATTTCTTAGAGTGAAGGTCAGGTTTCACATGATCTGGACTGCCATGTCCATTTTAACATTGGAGACAAATACTTGGTACTTTCAATAATATGTTGAATTAAGAATCTGCCAAATCGCTGACAAAAACATTTCATTAGAATTGCATTCCAACAACACTAAGAGATTTGGAATGTCTAAACTTTATCCTGTCTATGATTTTTCTGCATTTGTTGCTGCCAAAAATTAGACACGTCCTTGTGTTCTGAAGACCAAAAATCTGGCACATTTCAAAGAATTTATGCACATCCTTCAGGCAGATATTCAATAATCTAAAAAAATCCAAAGATAGTAGATCCTGTAGTTGTGGGATTTCATTTCCTCCTAACTCCCCACACAAGGAAAAGGACAACATAACTTAAAAAATGGTAATTCTACAATTCTATCTATCAATCAATCACATTTATTGAGCACTTACTGGGTGCAGGACACTGTAATAAGTGCTTGGGAGAATGCAACACATCAATATAATAGAAACATTCCCTGCCCACAGTGAACTTACAGTCTAGAGGGGTAGAAAGACTTTACTATAAATAAATACAGATATGTTCAAGGCAATGCAGAAGGGAGTGAGAAAAGAAGAAATGAAGGCCTCTTGGAGGAGACGTGCCTTCAATAAGGCTTTGAACTGGGGGAGAGTAATTGTCTGTCAGATATGAAGAGGGAGGGAGCTCCAGGCCAGAAATAGGAAGTGGGCAAGAGGTTGGCAGCAAGAAAGACAAGATCGAGGTACTGTGAGTATGTTGGCATTTGAGAAGCAGTGTGTGCAGGTTTGGTTGTAGTAGGAGAATAGAGAGGTGAGGTAGGAGGCGGCAAGGTGATCGAGTGCTTTAAAGTCTATGGTAAGGTGTTTCTGTTTGATGCAGAGATGGATGGGCAACCACTGGAGATTCTTGAAGAGTGGGGAAACCTGGACTGAATGTCTTTGGAGAAAAATGATCTACACAGCAGAGTGAAGTATTGACTGGAGTGAGGAGACACAGGAGGTAAGGAGGTCAGCAAGGAGGCTGATACAATAATCAAGGCAAGATAGAATAAGTGTTTGATTAATGGGGTAGCAATTTGGATGGAGAGGAAAGGATGGATTTTAGCAATGTTGTGAAGGCTGAACCGACAGGATTTAGTGATAGACTGTTGAATGAGAGAGAGGAGTTAAGGACAATGCCAGATTCTTATTTTAATGAGATAATTACACATTTACACTGAAGGTAACATGGTGGTAATCAAGAACACAATAAATCAATGGTATTTATTGATCACTTGCTGAGTGCAGAGTACTGTACTAAGTGCTTGGGAAGTACGATACCACAGAGTTGGTAGACACATTCCCCGGCCTCAAGGAGCTTACAGTGTAGTAGAGTCTAGTCTAGCTATAAGAAATATCTTTACTTCTCAGGCCAATGTTCTGTCTCTGACCTCAACACTCATAGATGTCTGGAGGAATGAAATGATGATTGGGCTCTTCAATCAATCAATCAGTTGTATTTATTGAGTATTTACTATGTGCAGAACACTGGGCCTTAGCAGTGCTTGGAAGAATAACATTAAAATAGCAGGCATGATGCCTGCCCTTTTAAGGGGTTCACAATACAGAAGGGGGGAAGAGACACTAAAATAAATTAAAGCTAGGAAGAAGCAATGGAGAATAAAAATATCTACCTAAGTGCCACAGATGGGTATATGTACCTAAATGCTTAGATGACATGGAAGTGGTGAATGGGAAGATGAGAGATTTAATCAAAGAAGGCCTCTGGATTTCAGAGGACCTTGAAGATGGGGAGAACAGTGGTTTGCTGGATGTGAAGGGAGAGCAAGTTCCAGGAAGAAGAGAAGGGACTAGTTCTTCAGAATGAGATTTTGTCTCACTGATCCTAATATTTCAGAATGGGTCATCTAAAATCTCTAACTTTTCCCTCTATTTTCTTATGATATTTGCTAACTGCTTACTGTGTATCAAGTGCTGTTCTAAGCTAGAGTAGGTCCAGATCAGTCAGGTTGTGCACAGTTCCACAGTCTAAGTAGGAGGGAGAACAGGCATTGAAACCCATTTTTCAATTGAGGAAACTGAGGAATAGTGAAGTTAAGAGTCCCTCCCCAGGTCACACAGCAGGCAAGTGGCATAGCCGGGACCAGAACCCAGGTCCTCTGACTCCCAGGCCGGTGGTCTTCCCCCTAGGCTACATTGCTTTCTTTCTTAGTTATTATTATTGTACTTGTTAAATGATCACTATGTGCCAAGCACTGTTCTAAGCACTGAGCCAGATGAAAGACATTCAAGTTGGTTACAGTCCCTGTCCACAGGGACTTACATTCTTAACTCCCATTTTACAGATGAGATAACTGAGGCCCAGAGTAGTGAAGTGACTAGCACAAGGTCACACAGCGGACATGTGGAGGAGTTGAGATAATCTTAATCTTTAACTAATAGACAATTATAGATGTCTTGTCCATTAATGTAATGAAATAATAATAATAATGTTGGTATTTGTTAAGCGTTTACTATGTGCAGAGCACTGTTCTAAGAGCTGGGGTAGATACCGGGTAATCAGGTTGTCCCACGTGAGGCTCACAGTTAATTCCCATTAAACAGATGAGGTCACTGAGGCACAGAGAAGTTAAGTGACTTGTCCACAGTCACACAGCTGACAAGTGGCAGAGCCGGGAGTCGAACCCATGACCTCTGACTCCGAAGCCCAGGCTCTTTCCACTGAGCCATGCTGCTTCCCAAATCCCTCTAGACCTACTGGTGTTTTCAGTCTGTTCCCCATCTGTGGAAACAAATTCCATGTACTTACTATCCCCAGTGAGAAAAAGTGTTTTCCTTTGTTTTTTTGAAATCATTAATTTCACTTCAGTTGGAGGAGCTCTCACAGTCTTGTGTTGGAGGACTGACTGGATGGAAATTCTGTGCCCAACCTGTTCACGCCTTTCAGCATTTTGTATACACCAGGTAGTCATGCCCCCTTTCAGTTTTCCAGATTGAATTATATCAGTCTCTCCTCATACTAAAGCTGCAACATTCCTCTGGTCACTTTAGTTTCCCTTCTCCAGATCTTCCCTGGCCCATCTGCTATGTGATACACTAGAATTGTCCACAGAATTCTAGGCATGAGAACTCTGTGGTTGTACATCATGGCAAAGCTGTTCTTTTGGTTTTCTTTGGCTTTCTGATGGCCCCCAATATTTTGGGTTTTTTTCAGCTGCTACCACATGTAAAAAGTATAAATTAAATCCCATTATTTCCACCCTGGCCTACCACTTTACCACACACAAATACTTCTCTATAATAAAGCTGTTGTGTGTTCCAGAAGAATCTCCAAGAATCTGTTTTGTTTCAAAATGGGATTTTGATAATACAATGCAGTGTAACCTTCTTAGATAGAACATAATAGAGTTGGATGAAGTACAGAGAAGTGTACCAAAACACTGACAAGGGCTCTTTTGGATGCGTGGTCTTTGAATAAGTAAGGAAAACAAGATACATTATTATTAAATTCTTAAAGACAAGGATTGATGGAAGCTGATCTTCCTTATTGTTTCTCGCTCTTAACTCTGCCATGTCCAACTCTTTGTTCCAGCCCTCACCTATGCCTGGAACTTCCTCCCTCTTTAAAACCCACCGGACCACAGCCCTCTTCAGTTTCTGCCCTCCTGAAATTCCATCTACTCCCCTGTGATATTTGTTAAGTATTTACTATGTACCAATCACTGGGCTAAATACTGAGGTAGAATCAACATAATCAGATTGGATGTGGTTACTATGCCACAGAGGGCTTTACAGTATAAAGGCATAGGGGAACAAGCATTTTATTCCCATTTTGCAAATGAAAATACAGGCACAGAGGAGTTAAGTTACTTACCTGAGGTCACACAGCAGGAAGGTGACGGAGCCACGTTTAGAACCTGGGTCTCCTGACAAATAGTCCTGTGTTCTTTCCACTAGACCAGGCTGAGGCACTCCCCAATTAATTGCCATGTCATCCCAACAGCCATCCTCAGCACTTTCTGTAATTCACTTTTCAGGGTGGCCTAGTGGCAAGAGCACAGGATTGGAAGTCAGGAGACCAAGGTTCTTGTCCTAACTTGGCCACTTACCTGCTATGTAACCTTGGGAAGTCACTCAACTGTTCTGTGTCTGTTTCCTCATCTGTTAAATGGGGATTAAATATATGTCTTCTCTCCTTCTCTTAGACTGGGAGTCCTTTGTGAGACAAGGACTGTGTCTAATCTGATTGTAATGTACCCTAGCACAGCGCTTGACACATAGTAAGCACTAAATCAATTCTACTATTTTTATCAGAGTCTTACTGTGATGTTTCTGGTTTTTTCCTCCTGTTCCCTCTGTATGTACACAATGCATGCCTTCGTTTCTCTCTCATGTTGCAAACTCTTTGAGGAAAAGAACCATTCTTTTCCATGTACTTTACCCTCCCAAGGACTTGGTACAGTACTCTGAACACAGTAGATGTTCAATAAATACCACCAAATGAATAAAGGTGTCTCCTAGGTAGGTTTTCGTAGCATATCATTTTGAGATATGATTTCTTTTCTTTTTGGCTTTGCAGCTCTAATAGGTAACTGACAGTGTCCATTTCTCTCCTACTGACTAATTCTTTACCACTTCAAAGCCCTAAATAAATGGAAAAGCCACATTTCTTCCAGTGTTGCATCCCCAAAAGAAACTCAAATACCAATCTGGTGGTTGGTCTACATCTTCAACCAACAATCACGGTGAATAAGTCTGAGAGCATCTTCGTACAGTACATTTAAACACATCACAGGACATAAGCAGTGATTTCTCCTGCCAAAGAGCATGATTCAGTACCCAAGAGACTGTAGTGAGCCAAATGTCATTTACCTTATAGTTTATCCAGGGCTGATCTGCTATCAGCCCAGTATTGTGGCTTTGGGTTTAGACCAGTTTAATCAGGGGTTGGCCAAGGGTTCGCTCTCCAGGACACCCATTCAGCCTAGTACTGATGACCTGTGAATACTAGCAATGTCAGTCAGTCGATCATATTTATTGAGCACTTACTATGTGCAGAGCATTGTATTAAGCACTTGGGAAAGTACAATACAACAATAAACAGACACATTAGCTGCCCACTGTGAGCTTAAAGTCTAGAGGGGGAGAAAGACATTAATATAGATAAATTACAGATATATAGCTGTGGGGCTAGGAAGGGAGATGAAGAAAAGGAGCAAGTCAGGTTGACACAGAAGGGAGTGGGAGAAGAGGAAGGCTTAGTCAGGGAAGATGTGCCTTCAAAAAGTCTTTGAAGTGGGGGAGGGTCATTGTCTGTCAAATATGAAGGAGGAGGGCATTTCAGGCCAGAAGCAAGACTTGGTCTAGAGGTAGGTGGTGAGATAGATGAGATCGAGGTTCAGTGAAAAGGTTAGCATTAGAGGAGAGAAGTGTGCAGGATGGATTGTAGTAGGAGAGTAGCGAGGTGAGGTAGGAGGGGACAAGATGATGGGGTGCTTTAAAACCAGTGGTGAGGAGTTCCTGTCTGATGCAGAGGTGAATGGGTGATCGCTGCTAAATCTGTCAATGATCTGGGCCAAAACAGGTCTACCAATGCTACAGTAGGGTCACTCTGGCCCCGGACAAAGTCAATCTCATCTAAGAAACTGACACAACCTGGGGCCATTCTGATTTCTCCTCACACCTGCCAACTGGCACTGACACAGAGCAAAGTGAACAGCTGTTGCCTCGTTACATTCTACTCTGCCCAACGCCTCCAATAATTCAACGGCATATTCAAATTCTCTGCACTTACTATTCCTCAGTGGCCGCCATATGGATCTCTTTAGAGTGCTTTTTGCATGGAAACTTCAGCAAACGTTAAATGGCATCACTCTCAATCTTCTCATAAAAAGCCCTGGCCTGCCAGAAGCAGGAAGGCAGCTGGTGGTGTGCGTGACAGCTCATGGAATGAAATCCAGAGCAGGCTGGGAACTCTGTCTGAGGGAGACCAGCAAGAGCAGGCTGAGGGCCTGGTAGCAGGAATCAGCTTTCACTGTGTCTCTTTGGAACACTTTACTCCCATCACAACCACAGTTATGAGAACCTCGCTCAGCCTCACAGGGAGCTGGGGCAGCGTGCTATCTAGGTCACCCAGCATTGTCAAATGGAGAACCCTCCCCACTTATTTGGAGTCGGAGAGGCGACCCTAGTGCTCTGAGTGCTTCACAGGTTTCTCTGTTCCTTTGATACCCATTCTCCTTTTAGCTAGAGGAACTTCAAACCTTGGACATATTTTTTCTCTAAACTCATCTCTTCAGAACCAGAAAAGGGACCTGAGTTCGAATCCCAGATCTGCCACTTACCTGCTGTGTGACCTTGGGCAAATCACTTAACTTCTCTGAGCCACAATTACCTAATCTGTAAAATGGGGTTTGAGACCGTGAGCCCCACAGGGGACAGGGATTGGGGCCAAACTGATTAGCTTGTATCTACCCCAGCACTTAGTACAGTGCCTGGCAAGTAGTAAGCACTTAAATACCATAAAATTTTTTAAAAGATTAAGTGAATAAACAAATAAATGGAATGCAATGGAATGGATTTAAAACAATTGGCACTGAATCAGCTCCAAAACACAAATATACTGAAGTATTCGAATCAGGTGGGTCAGGCATACCAAATGTAATAATAGAATTAATAATAATTATGGGATTTGTTAAGCGCTTACTATGTGCTACGCACTGTACTGAGTGCTGGGGTAGATACAGCATATTAGGTCGGACACAGTCTCTGTCCCCACATGGGGCTCACAGTCTCAATCCCCATTTTCCAGATGAGGGAACTGAGGCCCAGAGAAGTGAAGTGATTTGCCCAAGGCCACACGGCAGACAAGTGGCTGAGGTGGAATTAGAACCCATGATTTCTTAATCCCAAACCCAGGCTCTTTCCACTAAGCCATACTGCTACTGATCTTGCCATAACAGGTTCTCTCACAGGAAGGAGCTATTCTAGTTTAGTTGATCTAATAGCAGAGAATCCTTTTACAAAACACATATATTTCCAAAATGCATCTGTACTGACAAATGTGACATGTGGAGAGACTCCTGACATAGGAGGAAATGCTCATTCAAAGCGTACATTTAGTTTGCACGTAAACTTTGACTTTCAGCCAGAGCTCCACTTATCTCCAAGGTTTCAAATCAGCGAATTATTCTTTGCAAGACAGACTATTGAAATTAAGTTAAATGGAACAAATGGAAAGAGTTAACCAGTGACTGCATCCACAAGCCTTAGTTGAAGAACAGATTCAAATTCAAATAAAACATCGTTTCAGCCTCTTTTTAGAGCGGCAGACATTGTTACACTAAGAGAAGTGGGGTGCCAAGCGCTATAGGCAAAAACACAAAATCTGGGAAGTATAGTGGCCTGGTTAGAGAAGGGCATGGGCCTGGGAGTCAGAAGGACCGGGTTCTAATCCTGGCTCTGCCACTTGTCTGCTGCATGACCTTGGGCAAGTCACTTAACTACTCTGTGCCTCCGTCACTTCATCTGTAAAATGGGGAATAGGTCTGTGAGCCCCATATGGGACAGGGGCTGTGTTCAACCTGATTATTTTATATGTAACCCAGAGCTCAGTACAGTGACTGCTGCCTCTGATTTTAGAATGGAGCAGCATGGCCTAGTGGATAGAGCATGGGCCTGGGAGTCAGAAGGACCTGGTTTCTAATCCTGTCTCTCTGTCACTTGTCTTTTGCGTGACCTTGGGCAAGTCACTCTGTCTCAGTTACCTCACCTGTAAAATGGGGAATAAGACTGTGAGCTTAATATGGGATATGGTCTGTGTCCAATCTGATTAATTTACATCTACCCAGTCCCTCAAGGTTGAGATCTAAGTCCCCTACTAGTTTCCAACTACATTCACTCTCTTGGAGAACTCATACACTCCCAAGCCTTCAACTGCCATCTCTGTGCAGATAATTGCCAAACCTACATCTCCCACCCTGATCTCTCTCCTTTCCAGTCTCGCATTTCCTCCTGCCTTCAGGACATCACTTTAGGATTTCCCACCAACTCAAACTTAACATGTCCATAACAGAACTCCTTACCTTTTTACCCCAACCCTGCCCTTCCCATGACTTTCCTATCACTATAGACAGCACCACCCTCCTTCCTGTCTCACAAGCCTGTAACCTTGGTGTTATCCTGAACGCATTCCCCTCATTCAACCCATTTATTCAATCTGTCACTAAATTTTATCATTCAACCTTCACAACATTGCTAAATTCTGCCCTTTCCTCTTGATCTAAACTGCTATTATGCTAATCCAAGCACTTGTCCTATCTTGCCTTGACTGTATCAGCCTCCTTGCTGATCTCCTGCCTCCCCTCACTCCAATTAACACTTTACTCTGCTGCACAGATCATTTTTCTACAGAATTTTCCCCACTCTTCAAGAATCTCCAGTGGTTGCCCATCCACCTCTGCATCAAACAGAAATGCCTTATCGGCAGCTTTAAAGTACTCAAATCACTTTGCCCCCTCTTTCCTCACCTCACTACTCTCCTACTACAATCCAGTCTGCACACTTAACTCCTCTAATGCCAACCTTCTTACTGTACCTCAATCTCAACTGTTTTGCCCTGACCTCTCACTGATGTCCTACCTTAACCTGGAACAACCTCTCATATAATAATGATGGTATTTGTTAAGCGCTTACTAGGTGTTCTAAGCACTGTTCTAAGCACTGGGCATTGTTCTAATATCTGACCGATGATCACTCTCCCCACCTTCCAAGACTTATTGAAGGTACATCTCCTCCAAGAGGCCTTCCTGATTAAGCCCTCATTTCCTCTTCTGCATTGCCCTTCACTTTAATTTGCACCCTTTAAACACCACCCCCCATCACTTCCACAGCACTTGTGCACATATCTGTAATTTATTTATTTATATTAGTGTATCTCCGTCTCCAGACTGTAAGCTTGTGAGCAAGGAATGATTCTATCAACTCTGTCATATTGTAGTCTCCCAAGAACTTAGTACAGTGCTCTGCACACAGTAAATGCTCAGCAAATACAGTTGATTCATTGACTATAGTGCCTCGCACATAGTAAGCACTTAACAAATAGCATAAAAAAATGGCTCGGAAAAGCCCCCGGAGGACACAGAGCTAAAAGCAGGGCTTGGAATTCTGATTGATTGGGAAGCAGCATGGCCTAGTGGATAGAGCACGGGCCTGGGAGTCAAAAGGACCTGGGCTTTAATTCTGGCTCCACCTCTTGTCTGCTGTGTGATCTTGAGCAAGTCGCTTCACTTCTCTGTGCCTCAGTTACCTCATCTGTAAAGTGGAGATTAAGATTATAAACCCCATGTGGGACAGGGACTGTGTCCAACCTGATTAGCTTGTATCTACTCTAGTGCTTAGAAGAGTGCTTGACACATAGTAAGTGCATAACAAACTTAGAGAAGCAGCGTGGCTCAGTGGAAAGAGCACGGGCTTTGGAGTCAGAGGTCATGGGTTTGAATCCCTGTCCTGCCACTTGTCAGCTGTGTGACTGTGGACAAGTCACTTAACTTCTCTGTGCCTCGGTTGCCTCATCTGTAAAATGGGGATTAAAACTGTGAGCCCTACGTGGGACAACCTGTTCACACTGTATCTCCCTCAGTGCTTAGAACAGTGCTCTGCACATAGTAAGCGCTTAACAAATACCAACATTATGATTATTAAGTATTTTGGGGTGGGGGGGTGAATAAAAAGAGCAAATCCAAATTGCAAGGAGAAAAGGAAATGAGGGCTTAGTCAAGGAAGAGGTAGAAGGGGAGAGAAGGGAAGGTCCGTGGAAATGGGAGGTGGCAGATGAGTACATTCCGTTTCCCACAAAACCCCACTGTCATTAAGTCCAGTCCAGTCCCACTTAGGGACTGTGGAAGGGCTCTATGGAGGTGTAAGGGTTCTTATCACCCCCATGCCTAGGAGATACAAGCTATTTCCCACCTTCTTCATTGTGTTCTCTCCGGAGGGCTTCACAGTTACTAATTCTGCTTGTGTGATATACACCATCTCTTCAGAATAATGTTTTGATGTCTCCTGACTGTGATTTTCCTTTTATTTTATGATTGTGTTTCAACTTCTTGAAAGATTTCTCAAATTCTTGAATCTTTTTTTTGTTTCAGAAAGTAAAAACTATTTACTGCAAATGAAGTAAGATGTAAACTGGATTGAGAAAGGGAAAGTGGTGTGATTTGTAATGGTGGTAAAAATCTAAAATATCTACAGAAACTTGCAAAATTAGTCAAATGGTTTCACCTCTGCTTTCTTTAAAACCACACATGCCCAGCATCAGTGATTTTGATCCCCGTACATCTGGCTGGCAGTGATAGTCTAAAATGTGTCAGTTTCAGCCGATACTGGAGTATTGTTAAAAATTGCTCAGTTAGTAACCATCTGTCCCCACCACTCCAACAAATGAAACCCTAAAACTTGTCAATAAAAAAGAAGTCTGACACCTTGCCTTGCACATACTATCCTCAGTTTTTCTGAACCGTAAAATCTATCTGTGGGATAGAAATATTGTTTTTCTAAAGACTAACTTGGAAAAAGACAAAATTCAATTAAAGATCATATGGAACACATTCTGCAGTGAGCCAGAAAAAGGTAATAATTACTATCATTATTATTATGGCATTTGTTAAGTGCTTACTATCCCAGCTCTGCCACTTGTCAGCTGTGTGACTGTGGGCAAGTCACAACTTCTCTGTGCCTCAGTTACCTCATCTGTAAAATGGGGATTAAAACTGTGAGCCCCACGTGGGACAACCTGATCACGCTGTATCTACCCCAGTGCTTAGAACAGTGCTCTGCACATAGTAAGCGCTTAACAAATACCAACATTATTATTACATGCCAACCACTGTTCTAAGCACTGGGATAGATACAGGGTAATCAAGTTGTCCCACACGGGGCTCACAGTCTTAATCTCCATTTTACAGATGAGGTAACAGAGGCACAGAGAAGTTAAGTGGCTTTCCCAAGATCTCACAGCAGACAAGTGGAGTCAGGTTTAGAACCCATTTCCTCTGACTCCCAAGCCAATGCTCTTTCCACTAGGCCATGCTGCTTCCCAGTGCAGAGATTTCATAAATCAGTTAGTGGTCAGTACTGAGAAGGAAGAAGCAAATTAAATCTCAAAAGGACCTAAGTTTACAGAATTACATAGTTTATGCCAGTGTGAGAAAATAACTAGATTGGGAAACTAACTGGCTCTTCAACTGTTACACATATTTTAGTTACATTTGGGAGGAAGAGTTGTCAAGTGACACTTTAGACTGTTGATCCCGGGAAAAATTTTCATCTCAAGGTAGTTCTTTCAAGAAGAGAATTTGTTTGAAAAGCCTCTGACAGAAGCCAAACTTTAGGATTCAGAAAATTCCCTGAGTTATGTAAACATTCTTCTTTTATAATTGGTATATTACAGGGCCAAATGTTTGCGATATATCCTGTTTTTCTTGCTTCACCCTGATATCCTGAAAACTCTTCCCAGACATCCTTAAAATAACAAAAAGAAATAGTTAAATCAACTCATTGCCTGGAAACAGGTACCTGGGAAAGCAAATTGTCAGCAAGTGTATATTAATAAAACATTACTACTTTATGCGTCTTAGAGCCCTAAGATTTCCCAATACTTTACAAATCACCTTGCCACTTATGCCAATGTGGAAACTGGGCAAGGGACAGTTAAGAGATTTTCTCATGGCCACAGAAAGGAGAGGAACCACATCGAATCCCGGCTCCGCCGCTTGACAGCTGTGTGACTGTAGGCAAGTCATTTCACTTCTCTGTGCCTCAGTTCCCTCATCTGTAAAAGGGGGATTAACTGTGAGCCTCACATGGGACAACCTGATTACCCTGTATCTACCTCAGTGCTTAGAACAGTGCTCTGCACATAGTAAGCGCTTAACAAATACCAACGTTATTATTATAAAGAATTTAATGATTGGGAAAGGTTGAAAGAAGTTGGATAGTTAGCCTGATAAAGAAAGGACAGTAATTATTATTTAATCATTTTCTTCAAGATTATTCTGGGTTATTAGCAAAAAACCTGGGAGCATCTGTTCGTTTTCACTGGGGATAAAAAGAGGAAGGAATTTAGACTAGATGAAAGAAAAAATTTGAAAGGTTATGGGCTTTCCTCTCCTGGAGAGTTTGGAGAAAAGATGATTGCCCACACCCCTGGGACTTGGTGAAGCTTATCTGGAAATAAAGGGATAACTAGAGGAATTGATCAGTGATCTTTCCAGCTTTGTATATGTAGTCTCATTACTTTTTCTCAGCTTGGTTAGATTAACAACCTCAAAACTTGGATCAGACTGCTCTTCCTTACAGAGTAGGGCTGGTGACAAAGTACGTTAGCCTAGGCCCAATTGGGGAAACCACCTGATTGTAAAGAAAATGGGGAAATGAAGACTCTGACTGGAATGGAACCGTCTTTCCACACTGGGTGCTGATCTCCACTATAAACACAGTACTGCACACATGAAATGAAGTTCTAAAACATGGAACTGGTAACTTTTTAAAGTGTCGTTTTTGTCTCTGTCGAGTTATAGTTCGAATAGGTGGAATCGATAAGGTCAGATTTTGGGAAGAGAAGCAACTTGCAGTAAAAAGAGCAAGGCCCTGGGCTGGGACTCAGGGGACCTGGGTACTAATCTTTGCTCTGCCAAATGCCTGCTGTGTGACCTTGGGCAAATCACTTAACTTCTCTGTGCTTCAATTCTCCTGTTCTCCCACCTACTTTGACTGTGAGCCCCATGTGGGACAGTGACTGTGTCCACCCTAAATAATGTCTATCAACCTTATAATAGGGGTTAACACATAGTTAGCGCCTAATAAATTCCATTTTTTTAAATCTCTAACATATTTTGGAGAATTACCATTGAACTCAAGTGCAGGTGATTCCTATTCAATGAATGACTTCCCTGTATTGTTGCCTGCAAGTTGGATTTTCATGGTGGATCATCATATACATCCTGTAATCTTTCCTGTATCAAACTACCCCACTGTTGCTTAGAATGGTGTAGTGGATAGAGCACAGGCCTGGGAGTCAGAAGTGCGTAGGTTCTAATTCCAACTTCACCACTTGTCTGCTCTGTGACCCTGGGCAAGTATTTTATCCTCTCTGAGCCTCAGTTACCTCATCTGTAAAATGGGGATTAAGACTGTGAGCCCCACATGGGACAGGTACTGTGACCAACCCAATTTGCTCGTATCCACCCCAGCACTAAGTACAGGGCCTGGCACAAAGTAAGTACTTGACAAATACCATTATTATTGTTATTATCATTATTATTCATTCATTCAATAGTATTTATTGAGCGCTTACTATGTGCAGAGCACTGTACTAAGCGCTTGGGATGAACAAGTCGGCAACAGATAGAGACAGTCCCTGCTGTTTGACGGGCTTACAGTCTAATCGGGGGAGACGGACAGACGAGAACAATGGCAATAAATAGAGTCAAGGGGAAGAACATCTCGTAAAAACAATGGCAACTAAATAGAATCAAGGCGATGTACAATTCATTAACAAAATAAATAGGGTAAAGAAAATATATACAGTTGAGCGGACGAGTACAGTGCTGTGGGGATGGGAAGGGAGAGGTGGAGGAGCAGAGGGAAAAGGGGAAAAAGAGGGTTTAGCTGCGGAGAGGTAAAGGGGGGATGGCAGAGGGAGTAGAGGGAGAAGAGGAGCTCAGTCTGGGAACGCCTCTTGGAGGAGGTGAGTTTTAAGTAGGGTTTTGAAGAGGGAAAGAGAATCAGTTTGGCGGAGGTGAGGAGGGAGGGCGTTCCAGGACCGCGGGAGGACGTGACCCGGGGGTCGACGGCGGGATAGGCGAGACCGAGGGACGGTGACGAGATGGGCGGCAGGGGAGCGGAGCGTGCGGGGTGGGTGGTAGAAAGAACTATTATTAGCAGCTCCAGAGGGTAGAGGCCTTATACAGTTTCCCCCCCAACCCATGGTCAGTCTGCACAGTGGTCAATGACCAATAACTCCTCACATTACAAATGATTAACTTGAATCTACCCCAGTCCAAAGCACAGTGCTTGACACATAGTAAGTAGTAAAGAAATACCATAATCACCATCATCATCGACTCCTATAGATCCCAGCCTAGAACAGCAAATTTTTTGAGGGGAAAGAGGGTTGGCAGCAATTTTTCCAGGAAAAAAAATTAAATTAAAATCTTTAATGTTAATAATACAAGGTATTTCTCCACTCATTTTTCTTAGAATGTGGGGGCTGCTTCTTGCAAAACCCTATGTTAAGTAAAACTCTATTGAAATGCTCATTAGAGCCAACGCTGCATACATGAACACAGGCTATTTCTTTTGACCCCACAATGGGCTATATCCTCAAAGACTCATGCTGTAAGTAGAACACTCCCTAATTCCTTAACACTTTATCCATATTAATGTCTATCTCCCTCTCTAGACTAGAAACTCATTATGGGCAGGGAATGTCTGCTCATTCTGTTGTATTGTACTCTCCCAAGCACTTAGTAC
This sequence comes from Ornithorhynchus anatinus, assembly GCF_004115215.2. Classification (NCBI taxonomy): domain Eukaryota; kingdom Metazoa; phylum Chordata; class Mammalia; order Monotremata; family Ornithorhynchidae; genus Ornithorhynchus; species Ornithorhynchus anatinus. Next base: position 58,524,912 of record NC_041735.1, on the reverse strand, counting down.
AGTGCTCTGCACATAGTAAGCACTCAATAAGTGCTTAACAAATACCATAATACTACCATGGATTAACAGCATTCTAGACAAAACATGTAGTGAAAATGCACCATCTGGCAGAATTGAGTGTGCATAATTTTTTCTGCCGCAGTTCGTGTTCAACAAAGCTACGTGAACACGTTTAATACAGTGACCAATGGCCTTATATGACCAGAACTGGGCCCATGAACCCCGGGAGTTACGTGATTTATTTTAAAAATAAAAATTTGAGGAGAGGCAATAAATTTAGTGCTTGTGGGCATTGAAATGACCAATTCTTCTCTACCTTGATTAATAAGGCATCCTAAGATGCATCCTTTGATTTCTCCAAACACTCCTGTGCCTTGAAAAGTGCTGTATCTTAAAGCATATACCATAGATTACCTCCCCTAGAGTGGATCAAACAATAATAATATTTGTTAAGGGCTTACTATGTGCCAAGAACTAAGCACTGGAGTAGATACAAGATAATCAGGTAGGACACCATCCCTGCCTGACATACATGTGACTCACAGGCTAAGTGGAAGAGAGAAAAGGTACCAAATCTCCATTATACAGGTGAGGAAATGGAGAGACAGAGAATTCAAGTGACTTGCCCAAGGTCACACAGCAGGCAAATGGCAAAGTGGGATTGCTATCAAGGGCCCTTCTAAATAAGAGAGGGAAAATGTTGATCGGTCCTGAATGTGCTTCAGGAGTTTCTGACCATTCAGCACGATAAAAATAATGATGGTATTTTGTTAAGCACTTTCTATGTGCCAGACACTGTAATAAGCACTTGAGTGGACACAAGCAAATCGAGATGGACACAATCCCTGTCCCACATGGGCCTCACAGTCTCAATCCCCATTTTAGAGATGAGGTAACGGAGGCTCAGAGAAGTTAAAAGAGTTGCCCAAGGTCACTCAGCAGACAAGCGACGGAGTTGGGATTAGAACCTATGAGCTTCTGACTCCCTGGGCAGTGTCCCTCCACTTACTCCCTTTTCCTTCTTCACCTTGGCTGCTGCTGCACAAACAGAGCAGTGGGGCAGAGATTCCATTTCCCCCCAGCCTGCCACTGCAAAGCTTTTTTGACAAGATCGCTATACTGGTTCTTCTCTGAACAATTATCTGAAAAGCTGTGGATGTCCTTTTCTCTCTCCTGAACCATCTCAGGGAACAAGTCCCTAACCTGGGGCTCCCTGGGGTTGGGTAGTTTTAGACAGAGTGGATCTTCTGGGCTGGGGTTTCCCAAACCAGAGGTCACATGCCCGTTGGGGACTGAGACCTGGTTTCCAAGGGATTTTACACAATGGAGATAGATGCAGACCTCCAATCAACTGCCTCAAGCAACAGCATGTGGACAACCGCCATCTCCCATACAATCACAGCCGCTCTTCTTCCTAGTCTGCTCTTATCAGCCCCATACCCGTCATGATGATGCTCCTCCCCACTTCCTCCCAGTTGATACCTCTCCCAAATCAAACTAGCTTAAAATATTATTGTCAATCTTCCGTGTTCAACACCAGAGTCAGGATTAGGCAGTAGGAGAGTAGAAAGCAGGATAAACTACTTGTCACTTGAGGTTTGCTTTTTCTTTGACCTCCATGTCTTTATATTAATGTCTGGCCTCCCCGTCTAGACTGTAAACTGATTGTGGGCAGGGAACACGTCTACCAACTCTCCCAAGTCCTTAGTACTGAGGTCTGCACACAGTAAGCACTCAGTAAATACCACTGATTGATTAACTGATTCCACTAGCTTTGCCAAGTTATGAGGCGTTTCTGGTGAAGGTTGCACTGGCATAAAATGACTCCAGATTTTTTAATTATAGCTTTTTCCCCCCCAGCCCCACCTTCACTCTCTTTAGTTGGCACTTCCATACTGAACTCTTTCTAATTACCAATGTCTTATGCATCAGAAGTGAGAGTCTCACTCAGTGATGGCATACAAAAAGAAGCAATGTGACTCAGTGGAAAGAGCAAGCACAGGATTGGGAGTTAGGAGACCTGGGTTGTAATTCTGACTCCACCACTTGCCTCCTGTGTGACTTTCTCTGTGCCTCAGTTTCTTATCTGTAAAATGGGGATTAAATACCTCTTCCCCCTCCCCTTGAGACTGATGAGTCCCATGGGGGACAGGGACTATGTCCAATCTGATTATCTTGTATCTACCCCAGCGTTTTAGTATAGTACTTAGCACATAATAAGCAAACAAATACCAAAGTATCATTGTTGTTGTTATTATCATCATTGTTTTCCTACTCTCTCCTGTTAGTTGTGTGAAGGAAAACTGCATGTCTGTTGTTGCATTTTGTTTTATTAGTAATAATAATGAATTGTTAGGCGCTTACTATGTGCTGCTTTGAATAGGTTTTTTCCCTGGTTTTCACATGACAGGGGAAAAGACCTGACCTTTACTAAACCACTGAGTCTCACACTCAACATTGAAACGTCTGATAAAATGGGTTTAAAAAAAAATATATTTGTTAAGCACTTACTATGTGCCAAGCACTGTTCTAAGCACTGGGGTAGAATTGAGGTAATCAGGTTGTCCCACGTGGGGCTCACATTCTTAATCCCCATTTTACAGATGAAGTAATTGAGGCACAGAGAAGTTAAGTGGCTTGCCTAAGGTCAAACGGCAGACAAGTGGGATTAAAACCCATGCCCTTTGATTCCCAAGCCTGTGCTTGTCCCACTAAGCCACGCTGTGTCTGCTACTGTTAAGTATCAGAGCTCTTCTGTTCCATGACCACAGACTGCCTCTCCCTACTAGTCACCTCACAGTGCATAATCCTGGGTGTAGGGCGACCAGGTAAGAGTGTGGTTGGCTCAGCACAAACCATCACCACTACTGCAAAAAGAACACAAGTGCAGGCCCAACTGGCAGAAGAACAAACTTTCCTCCTTTAACCATGGTTATCTGAGCACCTCCGCACATAGTAAGTGCTCAATAAATACTATTGAATGAATGAATTAGTCACTCTGAAGAACAAGGAGCCAAAAAAGGACCTCTACAGTATTTCCATGGACATAGTTCATTCATTCCTTTATTCATTGGGACAACCTAATCACCTTGTATCCTCTCCAGGGCTTAGAACAGTGCTTTGCACATAGTGAGCGCTTAACAAATGTCATTTTTATTATTATTACTATTATCGAGGACTTACTGTGTGCAGAGCACTGTACTAAGCTCCCGGAAACTACAGTTCAGTAACAAAGAGTGACAATCCCTGCCCACAACAGGCTCACAGTCTGGAAGGAGGAAGACAGACATCAAAACAAGCATCAGTATAAATTAATAGAATTAGATATATATATTCACACACATCAAAACAAGTAAAACAGGCATTAATCTAAATAAATTGAATTATAGATATACATGAGTGCTGTGGGGAGGGGGATAGAGCAAAAGGAGCTAGTTGGGGACAGGAGGGGGGAGGGGAAACTGAGGAAAAGGGGGGCTTAGTCTGGGGTTTAGTGTTCAAGAGATTCTCAGTGTGAAACTCATAACCGATCGAATCCAATCTTACCATCAGCAGTGGATTTTATTTTATTTTTAATGGTTGTTGTTAAGTGCTTACTATGTGACAGGCATTGTTACCATCAGCAGTGCTTTTTTGTTTAATTTTTAATGGTATTTGTTAGGCACTTATTCTGTGCCAAGCACTGTACTAAGCACTGGAGTAGATAGAAGCTAATCAGGTTGGACACAGTCCATGTCCCACATGGGTCTCAAAGTCTTAATTCCCATTTTATAGATGAGGTAGCTGAGGCACAGAGAAGTTAGGTGACTTACCCAAGGCCACACAGCATACAAGTGGCAGATTAGATTAGATTAGAACCCTGGCCCTTCTGAATTCCAGGCCCAGGATCTATCCACTAGATCACACTGCTTCTCTAATATTGTCTTCAAACCAACAGACAATAATAATTATAATAATTATGGTATTTGTTAAGTTACTATGTGGCAGGCACTGTTCTAAGAGCTGGGGTAGATAAAAGATAATTGGGTTGAACACAGTTCCTGTCCCACACAGGGCTCACAGTCTTAATCCCCATTTTACAGATGAGGAAACTAAGGCACAGAAGCTAAGTGTCTTGCCCAAGTCACACAGCAGAAAAGTGCCAGAGCCTGGATTAGAACCAATGACTCCCAGGCCCGTGCTCTATCCACTATTGCTTACTGTCTTTGGAAATCCTGACCCTTTATTTTAGTGGAAAGGTAGTGGGAGATATGAAGGATTTTTAAAGTCCTTCAAGAAGGCAAAGACTGAAAATGTGAGACACTCCTCTAGCTAGGAACAGCTCAGTGTATTTTTAAGGGATTTCCCCAGATATAGTCAAAGAGAGAGGAAGAGTAATTTGCTAAGTAAATACTTCCCCTCTCTTCTTTCATAAATTCCCATCTATTTCCCATCTGAGCCCCTGAGATTAGAAATGATTATTTATGATCTACACGTAGATCTGGAGTTTTGTGGTTGTCAGCTCACAAGAATGTATTGTGATAACTATTCCTAGATCCCTGTTACTGTCACTAACGTCTTGTTTTAATTCTACTACTCACGGTTGTCCTTAGAATCATTAGAAATATCTAATTGCTAGGTGACCTCCTGTTTACATTGCTACTCAGATATCACTCCCCATAAACCGAGGTTCCACCCTCTTGAGGCTTGAAATCTATGAAGACAGTAACAGAGACATAGACTGCATTATTATATTATATTATATATATTATATTATAGAGAAGCAGCGTGGCTCAGTGGAAAGAGCACGGGCTTTGGAGTCAGGGCTCATGAGTTCGAATCCCAGCTCTGCCAATTGTCGGCTGTGTGACTGTGGGCAAGTCACTTAACTTCTCTGTGCCTCAGTTCCCTCATCTGTAAAATGGGAATTAAGACTGTGAGCCCCACGTGGGACAACCTGATTCCCCTATGTCTACCCCAGCGCTTAGAACAGTGCTCGGCACATAGTAAGCGCTTAACAAATACCAACATTATTATTATTATTATATTGAGAACAGTTCTTTGAAAAGTTTACTTGTGTGGCTCTCTTTTGGTCTTTCAATTTCTATCATAGATATGGTCTATCAATCCATCAATTGAATTTATTGAGTGCTTACTGTGTGCAAAGCACTGTACTAAGCACTTGGGAGGGTACAGTGCAACAATAAATGGACACATTCCCTGCCCACAGTGAGCTGTCAATTAGAAATGCACCCTCTCCTCTCCGACCCCATATTTCACTCTACTGCCTGGATCATTTGCCCCTCACGCCTCAAAATATCCATTTTTCTCCTCCTTGATTTTAAGCCACTCAATCAACTTCCTTCTTCCTACTCATCCACTTCCTTATCCCACTATACCCCAGCTTGTGCACACCCTAGCTTGTACACTTTGTTCCTCTCACGCTAACCTTACATACCTCATTCTCATCTCTCCCACCACCAACCTCTTGCTCTCATTCTACCCTCTGCCTGAAACTCCGCTTTCAAACAAAACAAACCACTGCTCTTCCCATCTTCAAACATTGATTCATTCAGTCTTATTTATTGTGTGCTTATATGTGCAGAGCACTGTACTAAGCATTGGGAGAGTACAGTATAACAATAAATAGACACATTCCCTGCCCACAATGAGCTTACAGCCTAGAAGGGGAGACAGACATTAATATAAATTACAGAAAAGATGGTATATTAGTGAACGAGTTAGAAAGAGAAGGTAAAAAAGGCAGGCAGATTAGGTTAATGGGATGCAATGGGAGAAGTGGGGCTGAAAGGGGGAGGAAAAAAAGGAAAGAAATCAATATTCCCAAGAAAATGGAGGCAAAGCAAGCTCAAAGTTTCTATTGTTCCTGCTCACTTCCCTACCATTCTCCTCTGAAGGCTAGGATTTCCATTGAGTTTCACCCTCCTGTTGCTAAAGGACTTTGTTGGGAGGCAAAAATGACTTCGTCTTTTCCGCTTAGCACCATTCTACTTCAGTATTTCATCATTTCCTCAGTGAGCTGAGCACCCATGGTCAACCCCACCCTTTGCAAAAACAAAACATCCTTAAAATTTTTACATCTTATGAAATAATCCAAAAAGCAATAAAAATTTCCTAAAAAAACCCACTGAGAATTCAAAAGGGGGTGAAGTTGAGGGCGCTGAATCCAGATAGCAGAGCCTTGAGAGGGTCTTTGAGAGACAGGGAGGAGGAACAGGAAAAAGGATAAGGGAAGAAAAAGGGGGAGGAAAGTTGAAGAAAAGTCTTAGTGTGTCCTTTGGCAAGTCACTTCACTTTTCTGCCTCGGTTACTTCATCTGTAAAATGGGGATAAGAGTGTGAGCCCCTTGTGGGACAGGAACTGTGTCTGATCTGATTAACTTGTATTAACCTAGTCCTTAGAACAATGCTTGGCATATTACTACCCACTCTATAGACTAATGAACAAGATTTAAAATATTAACAAAAATATCAGTAGTAGAAAAAAGGCTTCAGCTAAACAATTCTTGAGAGCTGAGTGGTGAAGGCTGAGGAAAAAAAAATTATCAGCCTTCAGTCCCGCTCCAGACCAACAATCCTTGGCTGAAAATATCACAACCTTCCCAACACTCTAAAAATCATATAAACAAGCTTAGCTTCTACAGAGTTTGGCGGGAGTGGAGAAGCAGCTCAGGAAGCAGGAACATCCCAACTTCATAAACTTCTGAGTGACTTCTCACCAGTAGTGAGGTACAAGCTAGAAATGGTCTTTCGACCACACTATTTGGAATTGACTTTACACGTCCTTCATATCTGCAAAATGCTCTTTACTTGTGAACAGACAATGTCTACATGAGTCAGGTCGAAGCCAAAAAGACACTAATTACTAGATAACATACAAGTGAGATCATTCGATAGCCCACTGCCCAGAAAACTGTATAATGGAAAAAAAACTGTAGAAAACAGGATGTGGAAAAAGCAGGATGAAACCCATGGATGAATTGTTTCAGGATGCTGGACTATTTTTTTGGTTTTAGATATCAAATCTAGAGCAGTGTAGATCACCAATATTCTCCAGAAGAGTTTTAAAATAGTTTGAACTGAGGTTTTACCCCCTTAAAAGAGCATAAATGCTGTCAAGAAAACTCTGGGATTCTTTTGAAAAGGCACATGGGACATTCAAATATAAACTTGGGAAGCATTTGGTGGAGAGGAAAGAGATGTTAAATGCCAGGACTTCCTTCTACCCTTAAAGAGTGATTTAGGCCTCCCAGAAGAGCAGTTTATTCCACTCAATCATCATAACTACAAAGCACTGACCAGTATGCTTTAATTGTTTTCCACTTAGATAATTTAATGAACTCTCAGAAATCCTATTGGAGACTTTGGAAACGTCCTGAATTTAAAAATATTCTGAAGCTGTCGAACTACTGCTAGCCACAATCTCAGTTTCCTTTCCAATATCCTCTCTATTGGTAGGCACTGTGTTTACCATAAACTTATTTAGCCTCCAAATGTCCTCTCTGGTTTTCTATCGCACCACCAAGCTGCAAAACTGGGCCTGAACCTGAGGGGTATTATCGAACTAGCAAAACAAACTAAGCCTTCAGGAAAGAAACTATTTCTCACAACAAAAACCACTCACATTTTAGAGGTGAATAAAATACTATGGGACCACTGATTCCCAGTAGCATTTCTACCTTGTGGTGGACTTTTTCCAAAGAATCCCAGAGTTCTCTTGGTAGCATTTATACCCTTTTAAGGGGCTAAAACTTCAGTTCAAAACCTTCTAAAACTCTCCTGAAGAATATTAGCTGCTCCCACTGCTCTATATTCATTGTCTAAAATTCTATAGTGGCATTTGTTAAGCACTAACTATGTACCAAGCACTGTACATTAAGCCCTGGTTTAGATACAAGATAATTAGGTTGAGCATAGTCTGTGTCCCTCATTGGGTTCACAGTTCAGATATAATGATCTCTCAGTGTACTGTCCCAAGCACTTAGTACAGCTTTCTGTACACAGTAAGCACTCAGTAAATGCCACTAATTGCTTGATACAAACAAAGACCAGTGACTGAGAGCTTTGGTTCTCTTCCAATCAATGTTTGAAAATAGTTCCACTCACCTTAAAATCAAGTCCATCCGTTTTAAATCATTTGACAGCCTTGTGATAAAACCTTGTGGAATCATCTGGTGAACCTGAAAAATCTATGCCAACAATCTGAAGAATTCAAAGAACAAAAATACATTTTTGACAAGATATATATATATATATCAAATCCTCCATTTTAAAATTAACCAAATACACACATTTACCGCTAAAAGAAGTCACTGTACTTTCATGTTAAAACATGTGCCTCAAACTATATCATTGTTGTAATTTTTCAATTACAAAGTGATTTTCAAGAAAGCTAAAAGACAGCACCATTTTCAAAAGGTCCTTACTTCCCTGAAACATAATTTGACATCAGACAGAACAGGACCTCTGATGAACAAAGATGAATTGGAAACTGGCACAACTGTCCAAGTGATTCTAATAAGGTGGAAAATTCCTCTCATTTCTAAACAAAATACTCATATCATTATCAACTGGCGAAATTGATCTCTTCTCTCTAGACCTAAAAGCCAACGTATCCCTATTTAAATCATTATTAATGAAGTGAAGATATTGAGACACAGTATAATTCCTCTCAAGGGTTTAAGAGTATAATTCCTCTCAAGAGAGTTTAGCTGCAGAGAGGTGAAGGGGTGGGTAGACGGAGTAGAGGGAAAAGGGGAGCTCAGTCTGGGAAGGCCTCTTGGAGGAGGTGAGCTTTAAGTAGGGTTTTGAAGAGGGGAAGAGAATTAGTTTGGCGGAGGTGAGGAGGGAGGGCGTTCCAGGACCGCGGGAGGACGTGGCCCAGGGGTCGATGGGGGGATAGGTGAGAACCGGGGACGGTGAGGAGGTGGGCGGCAGAGGAGCAGATCGTGCGGGGTGGGCAGTAGAAAGAGAGAAGGGAGGAGAGGTAGGAGGGGGCAAGGTGATGGAGAGCCTTGAAGCCTAGAGTGAGAAGTTTTTGTTTTGTGCGGAAGTTGATAGGCAACCACTGGAGGTTTTTAAGATGGGGAGTGACATGCCCAGAGCGTTTCTGCAGGAAGATGAGCTGGGCAGCGGAGCGTAGAATAGAGTGGAGTGGGGAGAGACAGGAGGAAGGGAGATCAGAGAGAAGGCTGACACAATAATCCAGCCGGGATATTATGAGAGCCTGTTTCATGTCAGAAGACTCACCATGGCCCTTAATCCTACAGTCTCTTTCTTAGTAGATGAATCCATTAAAGAGCTGGCCTCATTAGATCAAATTCTGCCCCTTCAGCTTCACTCCCCATTTCCCCCACACCACATAGATACACTCCCAAATTTGACTCCAGAGGAGTTTTCTGTTTTATTACAGTTGGCTGTCCCCAATAGCCAAAATAGCTTGAGAACCGGTGTGGCCTAGTGGATAGAGTAGAGGCCTGGGGGCCCGAAGGACCTGGATTCTAATCCCAGCTCTGCCGCTTGTCTGCTATGTGACCTTGGGCAAGTCACTTAACTCTATTTGCCCGTGCCCCAGTTACCTCATCTGCAAAATGGGGATTAAGACTGTGAACCCTATGTACGATAGGGACTGTGACCAACCTGATTAACTTGTGCCTACCCCAGCGTTTAGTATCGTACCTGGCACAGAGTAAGCTCTTAACGAATACCATAAAAAAAAAAATAAAAATCATTTCATGGCAGTGCTGGTTTCTTCAATGTTCTGGCAGGAATTAACATTTTTATTTCTACTGTTTGAAGTGAAAGTAAATCCGAGGAAATCGCAGTATATAACATTAAAAACCTTAATCTCACTGTACTATAGTCATTGGTTGAGCAGGAATAGGGGAAAGCCACAGGAAAGATGTTTCTTAGAATGCTGCTTTTTTCATCACCACCACCATATGGACCGAGTACTTAGTACAGCGCCTCGCAGAGTGTAAGTGTTCAATAAATACAATTAAATATGTACCACAGGAAAAATAAGTTCTTTTTCCTGACAATATCTAATTAATCAATCAATGTCATTTATTGAGTGCTTACTCAATGAGTGCAGAGCACTTGGGAGAGTACAATACAACAGAATTAGCAGACGCATTCCCTGCCTATAATGAGTTTATAGCCTAGAGAAGGAAACAGACATTAATATGAATAAATATGAAATTTATAATATATAATTAAAAATATGAACAATATCTGACAGCCTTCCTTCCCTACTCCCTACTCAACAATTTGAATTCTTGGGTAGAAACATAAATAGAATTATCTTGTTTTTAGGAACATTCTGTCAGGGGATTTCATTGGTTTGTATGCTACAGAGGCGCTTTTATTCTGAAACATTTCATCATCCAATTAATCTATATCCATATGAATGATCATAAGAGTAAGAGTCAAAATGCGTTGTAGTTTCTTATTTCTTATACACCTTTTTCCCTAAAAACGTCTTTCTAGCAATATTCTTTTTTTTTCTTACCAGTCTGTGTCATAAGACAAGTGTTTACTGATCTGTGGTAGCGGAGCTGTAGCCTGTGGTGGGAGAGAATATGTTGTTTGGTTTCAGAATATGTGATTAAATTGAAAATATACCAATATAGCTTTGTGGGTAGGGAGCATGCCTACCAAGTCTGTGTATTGTGCTCTCCCAAGTGCTTAATACAGTGTTCTCCAAACAGTAAGTGTTCAATAAATAACTCTGATTGATTGATTAAAGTGGAAGAATCACTGATACACCCATTATTTTAATAAAAAAATAAGTATTACTATGTAATAATACCAAAGAACAGTCTTTTATGGGGGAAAAAAATCACAGAATCAGTGGTGTATTGATTTCCAAATCAATCAATCAATGGAGCAAAAAGTGCGAGCTGAGGAGTGGAGGTTGAAGAAAACAGGTATAATAATGTTGGTATTTGTTAAGCGCTTACTATGTGCCGAGCACTGTTCTAAGCGCTGGGGTAGACATAGGGGAATCAGGTTGTCCCACGTGGGGCTCACAGTCTTAATCCCCATTTTACAGATGAGGGAACTGAGGCACAGAGAAGTTAAGTGACTTGCCCACAGTCACACAGCCGACAAGTGGCAGAGCCGGGATTCGAACTCATGAGCCCTGACTCCAAAGCCCATGCTCTTTCCACTGAGCCACGCTGTATGTTAGATTGAGTAAACTGAAGGAAAATCAGTGATATTTATAGAGTGCTAATTACGTGCAGCCCCCTCTCAGGGTTGCACATGGAGAGTTTCCAGTACTCCACCTGTCTTGGCTTCGGGCTAGAGAGTCAAACAGAGACCAACCCATTCCATTCCGAGCTTGGGCAGTGGCTAGCGAGTGGCAGGCAATCTGCTACAAGTCAAAACTCACCCATGTTGGGCAGCAGTGGCATAGGAGAGAGTTGAGAGTGGAGATTCGAATTTACTGTGTGAAAGACAGCAATGGTAAACCACTTCTATATTTTTACCAAGAAAACTCTCTGGATCCACTACCTGAACGACTGCAGATGGAGAGTGGGGCGTTCTGGGAGATGTGTGGCTCTGTGTGGCTTCATGAGAAGCAGTGTGGCTCAATGGAAAGAGCACGGGCTTTGGAGTCAGAGGTCATGAGTTCGAATCCCAGCTCTGCCACTTGTCAGCTGTGTGACTGTGGGCAAGTCACTTAACTTCTCTGTGCCTCAGTTACCTCATCTGTAAAATGGGGATTAAGACTGTGAGCCCCTCGTGGGACAACCTGATTCCCTTGTGTCTACCCCAGCGCTTAGAACAGTGCTCGGCACATAGCAAGCGCTTAATAAATACCAACATTATTATTATTATTATTATTATTATTATTATGTGTCCAGAGCATCACTTTGGGTCGAAAACGACTTGACAGCATAAGACAAGACTGTGTGCAGAGCACTGTACCAAGTATGTGGGTGAGTGCAGTACAACAGCATTGGAAGACACATTCCCTGTCCGCAAGGAGCTTACCCTTGCATTCAAGAAGCTTACAGATATTAAAATGAATAACAGATAGAGGAAGCAACAGAACAAAAACACGTACTTAATTGCTGCGGGACTGGGAGTGGGGTGAATATCAAAGTGAGATGGCACAGACTCCAGTTTATAAGTGACACAGAAAGGAATAATAATAATTATGGTATTTGCTAAGCGCTTACTGTGCCAAGCACTGTTCTAAACACTGGGGCACAAGGTAATCTGTTTGGGCACAGTCCCTGTCCCACATGGGGCTCAATCTTTATCTCCATTTTACAGATGAGGTAACTGAGGTACAGATAAGTTAAGTGACTTGTCCAAGGTCATACAACAAAGTGGTGGAGCTGGAATTAGAACCCACTTCTTCTGACTCCCAAGCCTGTGCTCTTACCATGAAGGTAGATGAATAGGATGGAGAAATGAGGAGTTAGCCAGAAAAGACATCTTGGAAAATTACTTAAATAGGCTTTTGAAGTTGGGGAGAGTGGTGGTATGTTGGATACGAAGAAGAAGCACATGACCAAGGGATCGACAGTGAGTGAGATCGAGTCAGAGGAAGTAGGTTGGTGTTAGAGAAATAAAAACGTGGGTTGGGTAGTAATGCAGAGCAAGATTAGGTAGGAAGAGCAAGGAGTTTTCACTGAATGCAGAGGAAAATATATAGCAAATAGAGGTTTTTGAAGAGTGGAGAAACTTGGGCAGAACAACATTTCAAGAAGACGATCCAGGCAGTAGCATATAATATAAACCCAAGGAGGGGAGAAGCTGGACTTGGGAGACTGGAGAGAAGGCCAACATAGTAGTCTAATTATGAAATAGCAAGAGCTTAAACCAGAATGACGGCTATTTGGGTGGAGAGGAAAGTATGAATCCAGGATATGTTCTGGGGGGAAAACTGGCAGGATTTAGCAATAGCCTGAATGTGAAAACTACAAAACAGAGAGAAGTCACAGATGATAGCCTAGGTTATAGACTTTGGGAACAGACAGGATGATGGTGTTAGGAGAAGGAGTGGGTTTCAGGGGGCAAGATGATTAATCCCACTAGATTGTAAAGTCCTTGAGGGGAGGATGATGTCTACTAGTTGTATCATATTCTCCCAACAACCTAATACTGCATACTGTAGATGTTCAATAAACACTCTTGATAAATCAATCTAAATCCAAGTAAACCATCCAAAATTGGTGGGTCTGGTCTTATTTTTAAAAATTTCTGGTGAAGAAAATTCCATCACTAATTTATTCTAGAAGCTCACAACATTCGAAGTGTCTGGACATTTTTTTTCTTTATACCTAGTTTAAAATCCTCTATTTCTATAGGTTTGTTTCATGATTGCTAACTTGAAACAGATGTATATGAACCATAAGGGGGAACACAAGATTTCCAGGTTGGGAAAGTTTAGTTGGCTGGATAGCTAACTAAATCTTATTGCTCAAGAAACAAAAATCTTATTGGTAGTGTTCAAAAGTGTTCAACTGTATATATCTTCATTACTCTATTTATTTTGTTAATGAGATGTACATCACCCTGATTCTATTTATTTGTTATTGTTTTAATGAGATGTTCTTCCCCTTGATTCTGTTTATTGCCATTGTTCTTGTCTGTCTCCCCCCCATTTGGACTGTAAGCCCGTCAAAGGGCAGGGACTGGCTCTATCTGTTACCGATTTGTACATTCCAAGCACTTAGTACAGTGCTCTGCACATAGTAAGTGCTCAATAAATACTATTGAATTGAATGAATGAAAAGGAAAAAGACACATAAAGAGTGGTTGGCAGCAGGATACCCAAGTAAACGCTATATGGTGAACTAAAACAAGACATCTTGCAAACAGGGTGGGCAAAAGAAACACAATTTAAAATACCCCAAAGTGACTTAGCTATGTTTTCCTGGAAAATGGCATGAGTAAAAATGTCCTTGGCATTTACCAATCTTTTTTTTTTTTACAGTATTTGTTAAGCTCCTACTACGTGCCAAGCACTTTTCTAACCACTGGGGTAGATACAAGCCAATCAGGTTGGACGCAGCTCCCTCCCCACCTGGGGTTCAGCGTGTCAATCCCCATTCTACATAACTGAGGCACAGAGAAGCTAAGTGACTTGCCCAAGGTTGCACAGCAGACAAGTGGCAGAGCCAGAATCAGAACCCAGGACCTTCTCACTCCCGGACCCATGCTCTCTCCAACAGGCCATGCCGCTTCTCTGGCTCAGTTTTACTCCAAATTCAATCAGTTACAAGGTGATCATTTGGAGCCAAAACACTCTGCAGCCCATGAGACAGAGATGAAGCTGCAAGAGATGACTGACCCTGCACTGAGGAATTCTAGTCTAAACCAATGGGCTATTTACTCACAAACCCAGCACAGAAAGGTCTTCTGGTCAACCACGCAATCACTTCTGGCTTACTCACAAGTAGACTGTGAGTTGCTTGGCTAGCAACATAACAGCAGCTTCTTCAAAGACAGAAACAGACTGCCTTACACACACACACTCTCTCTCTCTCTCTCTCTCTCTCTCTCTCTCTCTCTCTCTCTCTCTCTCTCCTTGGCCGGGTCACTGCCTGTTGCCACGACCACTTGACCCACTGCTTTCTTAGCCGCTTCATTTTGAAGAGTTGAAGTCTTTCGTTGTCATTCAGTGTCCGTGTCTTGGCGAATTCCACTAAGGTTCTAGGGTGGGGTGGTAGAGCAGGCTGACTTTAATTTTTTTTTTAAAGTAAGCAATTCTGTTTTTACTTACATGCCAGTACCAATAGTCTCATATAAATCGTCCCTCGATGTCTGACGTGCCAACTGTAGGTTGTCCCTTCAAGGTTTTGAAGTTAACCCTCCTGATAATAAATCACGATAAATAAATATGAAAACCAACAGCAGCCTGTTCACCAATTGGTGAAAGGCACCAGGTTTAGGGGGTCAGGTAGTACCCATGAGGCTGCCCTTTATTCACCAATGATCGACATCTCTGGCATCTGTAAGCTGATCAAACAAGACCAGAATCACAAAAGGTCTTTCCCATTTCCATTTCTCACTTACAGCTTAACCAATGTTCCAAGGGGAACTTTTTCAGGTTTGAACTTCCCCATGTCCACACACACACACACAGACACACACACAGGGTGTGGTGAAATGGAGTGCCAGCTTTACGTAGATCAAGTCTTGATTCACCATTAATGTACAGCCACAAGTAACGGTGACGATAGCAAACTCTCCAACACACGTATTCTGTCAGAACAACCACAGGTCAGAGTCACGTTTAGTGAGCAATACCAAATCCCAGGAAGCGAAGGAAGGAAGGAAATGAGGGAGCGAAAGGACCAATGACTGTTTCCAGAAACTTATGATAGCTGAAACTGAAATTTTAGCAGACTGTAAGTTCAGAGGCACCTAAATTGCTTCCTCTTTTACTTCCAAGTATCTTGCTGTGGCATTTTGCATCATCCCAGTATTCATTCATTCATTCAATCGGACTTATTTAGCGCTTACTGTGTGAAGAGCACTGTACTAAGCACTTGGAAAGTGTAATACAGCAATAAAGACAGAAAACCCCTGCTCACAACAGGCTTACAGCCTAGAGAGGGGAAACAGACATCAAAACAAGTAAACAGGCAATATAAATAAGTAGAATTATAGATATATACATATATACATAAGTGCTGTCGGGGGGGAAGGGGGAGGGGGGAAAGCAGAGAGAGCAAGTCGAGGTGACATTGGAAGGAGGGGGAGCTGAGAAAAAGGGGGCTTAGTCTGGGAATGCCACCTTGGAAGAGGTGTGAGATCATGAGTACGAGGATAAGTAGAAGTCATAAATAATAATTCTGCATCATCCTAATATGTGTTGAAGTCACAAATAATCTATAATCAAGTATTTGTTGAGTATATGCTGTGTACCAAGCGCAACACTAAGCACTAGAGAGGATACAATAGAATAGGTGGACACGATCCCTAACCTCAAAGAGCTTACAGGAGGGGCTCAATAAATACACACTGACTGATATTCTTTGCTTGGTATCATTTTACTTTCATTTGAAGAACTAAGGGGTCTGAGGAGTTTCCTCTTTACACTTAAAGATCCAGAAGTACACATCCCTGCGCCCCCCTCAAAAATCTCGTGGTTGCCTATCAACCTCCGTACCAAGCAAAAACTCCTCACTCTTGACTTCAAAGCTCCATCATCTGGCCCCCTCCTACCTCACCTCCCTTATCTCTCCTACAGCCCACCCCGCACACTCCACTCCTCTGCCACTAACCTCCTCACGGTCCCTCATTCGCACCTGTCCCACCATCGACCCCTAGCCCATGTCCTACCTCTGGCATGAAATGCCCTCCCTCCTCATATCTGCCGAACTAGCTCTTTTCCCCTCTTCAAGGCCCTACTGAAAGCTCACCTCCTCCAGGAGGTCTTCCTGGACTAAGCCCCCCTTTTCCTCTGCTCCCCCTCCCCGCCCCACAACACTTATGTGTATATATGTACATACTGACAATTGTATTTATTTTGTTAATGATGTGTATATATCTATAATTCTATTCATTTATATTGATACCAGTGATGCCTGATACTTATTTTGATGTCCATCTTCCCCTTCTAGACTGTGAGCCCCCTGTTGGCAGGAACTGTCTCTGTTGCTGAACTGTACTTTCCAAGCGCTTAAAACAGTGCTCTGCACACAGTAATGCTCAATAAATACAATTGGTTGATTGAATGAATGAATAAAACATAAGATGCAGGGTAAAAGTGAATTTAGGAATGCCTAATTTCCCATTTTTTGAAGGAGCAAACATTTTTTCACATACTCTACCTCTAGCCCATTAGAATATCATTTTGAGAGCTTCAACCATGGATAAAATGGGAGAAACTTGAAATATAATAGTAATGTTGGTATTTGTTAAGCGCTTACTATGTGCAGAGCACTGTTCTAAGCACTGGGGTAGAAATAGGGTAATCAGGTCTTAATCCCCATTTTACAGATGAGGGAACTGAGGCACAGAGAAGTTAAGTGGCTTGCCCACAGTCACACAGCTAAGTGGCAGAGCCAGGATTCAAACCCATGACCTCTGACTCCCAAGCCCATGCTCTTTCCACTGAGCCACGCTGCTTCTCCAGTTCTGGTTTCATCAAAAAAGATAGTTAATGACGCCTTTATGGAACTGGGGGAATGTCCCCAGATTTTTCAGAAACGAATTTGAACGTATCTGGTAAGGTTCTAAAATTTTTGTTTAATTGACAAAGAAGTAGAAACTGCCTTTTTAGGCACCTATTTTCTTATAATTTACTGTGCTGAACAATTTGTATGCATTTTTAAATGATTGAGTTTTTTTGGAAAACTGAATTTAATTTTTCAAAACATAAATCTCCATATTTTACAGAACACACCAATGTTGAAGGGTGCCCTCTCTATGATAAGCTCTGAGAGGGTTCAGAGCAGCCCTGCTTTCCAGATTAGAGCTAAATAATAACAATGGCATTCATTAAGCACTTACTATGTGCCATAGCCCAGTGGCAAATTCTGGGGTAGATGAAAGATAATCAGATCAGATACAGTTCCTATCCCACTAGGGGCTCACAATCTAACAGGTGGGGAGAATAGGTATTTTATCCCTACTTTGCATATGAGGAAACCGATGTCCAGGGAGGTAAAGTGACTTGTCAAAGGTCACACAGCAAGCCAGCCAGCATCTCAAATCTTGACATTTCCAATGATTAAAATGATCTTCTTTAAAATAGTTGGCTTTCTTGCTCCTTTAGAGTAGAACCAGTTACCATTCTCCTGCTAATGACTGCAGGGTGTTCTGGTCTTTCTCAAGAGAATGCTTCAACTGCTGAGTCACTGAAAAAGAAAATGATTAGAAAGTGGTTAAACAAATCATCGCAGTGGTCTCTAGGGGCTAGCATGATGACCTAAGAGCGTTGTTTTTTTTTAACAAAAAAAAAAAAACACCCTTCGGTGATGTTAGGGATACACTTACATCCTAGTTGATTGCACAACTTTAACGAGGTTTCCAATAATTCACACAGCCCCCATCCTTCCCCCTCTCAAAGATGATCACTTTGCGTTGTCAAAATGTGGATTTTCCCAAGAGCCAACTCTGAAATATAAAAATCAGGGATGCCCGCAGGAGCTCATTCTGCCCTGAATCCACCAGCTCACAACCTCTTAGGGAGCAGTGAGAAATAAAAGAAAGAAATGAACTCTCTACTCCAAAGTAAGTACGAGAAACTTTATGCGATGGAATTGCCTGTGTAATGTGTGTGTGTGTGCGTGCGCGCTTGTGTGTGTCTGAATCTGGTAGTGAGGGAAACTAGCCAGCAGCAGGAAGTAAAGCTACAGCAGCTGTGCAGTGATCTCACTCACTTCTCTGCTCTTTCTACAGGCACAGCTGCTCTAATCCTGCTCCTCATCATGACTGCTACCGCCTTGCCCACCTCGAAATCCTCCAAGGAAGAACTTTCAGACGTCGCTCTGCCAAACAAGTCACCCTCGAGCAAACAGCCATTTGGAAATCCCGAGTCCCTCACAAAGACTCTCTGGAAACAAGCTAACGGTTTGAAAGACAAGGTGGGTAAACTTGCCTTTAGGAGGGAAGAATTCAGAGCAGGGCTTCCAGGGGTTCCTCTGAGCCCTCGAGTCTGGGTGGAGATCTACGAGTCTCACGCGTTGGCTGATATCTGCGTGCTTTGGACAAGGCTGGTTGTGAAAATGAAGGGCAGCACTGTGTTTCCAAGTTTCTACTCCTCTGCCGGATCCATAGAACCCATTTTCCTTGTGGTTTGGGCACAAGGGCGGGTGATGGGAAGTTTGAGCTCTTTCCAGCTCCGCCAGCCTTGCTCTGTGGCCTGGAATGCCTTACCTCCTAGTGCTTCCAATAATAGGTTCGCTCGTTACGCTTACCGTAGGGAGAATGCAAGATTCGGAAAAGGAACCACGAAAAGCCTATTCAACCCAGGAGGTGCTCAACAAATGTAATGATATTTTTTGTGTGTGTGCTGTGAGATCACAGCAGAGAAATCTTCAGAAAGAGGAGAGAACTAAATGTAAAAACTGATCAGACTTCTTTCTCATATTAGCCTAAGCTCTTTTGAGGCGAGATCATGAAACGGTTAAAGTAGCATCAAAACTATAATGCAAAATATTTGGAGCTGCTACTCTAAGTCATGCCTCGCATGCTAGATTTGTTGAATGGCCTCTATTTTTTTTAAGGAGGATTTTTCACTAATGCTTGAGGGCTGATTAGCATTTTAGCTCTTGTTTCAGACACATCGGTGTGGTAAAGACTCATTTCCATCTCTTTTTAGATATGTGACGACTACAGTTTGTGTGAGGAAAATAAAGTGGTACTTGCAGAAAACAATATGAACCTTCCAAAAATGACAGAAGAAGATGGATGCTTCCTTTCTGGCTTTAATGAGGTAAGGAGTTAGCCAAATATTTTTCTTCAAGTTATACAGAGCGAGTGTTTTCTTGTGTCTAGTTAGAGTCATGGTGTTTGGCAAGTGAATTCATACCCCTGAATGATGTTGTCTTGTACTTTCCCAAGCGCTTAGTAAGTGCTCTGCATACAGTAAGTGCTCGATAAATACGATTGAATGAAGGAATAAATTAATCAATGAATACCTACTTTACTAGCTGGCTGCTATGAAGTCGGTCCTATGTAACACCTTGTGCCTTCAAAACAGGCTTGTGTTCAAATGGTTCCTTAGGATAAATATGAATTTGAGTGTAGTCCAAATTTACATAGTCAAGGGAGATTTTTCCTCTGTAAGAAGGCCCAATGAATTTTTTTTCTTTCTTTGCTGCCTTCAGCATGATGGTGTAGGTCTTTCCATGATGCTGTCCACAATTTTTCCAGTCCAACACAGTGATTCCTACTATTTGGTACTGTGGCTTGGCATAACTGGATCATATCTCAGTGAGATGTGCCTCAGCTCACAATTCCCATTATGAATTTCAACCTGGAGAGGCATGTCCATGATGCTGCATTCATGTGAGCTCGTTGTGGGCAGGGAATGTGTCAGTTTGTTTTTACGTTGTACTCTGCCAAGTGCTTAGTACAGTGTTTTGCACAGTAAGCATTCAATAAATACGATTGAATGAATGAATGTAGATGAGGCTCAATCAGTGGTATTTATTGAGCATTTCCTCTGTGCAGGGCACTGTACTACACGCTCAGGAAAGTACAATATAATAATAATAATAATAATGTTGGTATTTGTTAAGCGCTTACTATGTGCTGAGCACTGTTCTAAGCGCTGGGGTAGACACAGGGGAATCAGGTTGTCCCACATGGGGCTCACAGTCTTCATCCCCATTTTACAGATGAGGGAACTGAGGCACAGAGAAGTTAAGTGACTTGCCCACAGTCACACAGCCGACAAGTGGCAGAGCTGGGATTCGAACTCATGAGCCCTGACTCCAAAGCCCATGCTCTTTCCACTGAGCCACGCTGCTTCTCGAGTTGGTAGACAGATTTCCTGTCCATAACGAGTTTACAGTCTAGAGGATGTATCCACACATCCATCAGACTCCCACTGCCCGCGGGGACTAAGGCAAGTCATTTCATCCATAACTGATCTTTCCAGCCTTTGGAATCTAGGGCCTGAGCCTTCCCTTTATCTGGTGGGTATAGCGAGGGTCTATAAGATATGTGAACAAACACAACCAGCCCAAAGTATTATAGGCGACGAACTGTAACATTTTGAGCAGTAAAGTTCCTCAAGCAATAACCAATTTTGTACATTCTTTCACTCTAGGAGACATGCCTTAAAAGGATCATCACTGGCCTTTCAGAATTTCAGATATACCTGAAATATGTACAAAAAACATTCAAGGGTGAAGAGAAAATACTGGAATCCATACAGAACTATACAAAACATCTCTCTAATATCTTGAAGCAGATGGTGAGTTTTCCTTTATACCTGACAAGATGCACTTACTGGGATTTAGATTGCAAAATAAAGAAGTATGTAGATAATGTACTGTTTTTTTTTAAAAGCCCATTAATTTTGAATGCAGCAGGCAGGCAGTAATCGTTATTACTTCCAGTGCATGGAAAGCACTGATTTAACCATTTGAGACTTATGAATAAACAAGAGCTGGTACCTGCCCTCAAGAAGTTTACCCCCTAATACTCATATATTCATTTCCAGATGGCTGTAGCTTCTCTGTAAATGTTTTGTGTTATTTTAGAAGAAACAAAATCTACTGATAGAGTACTGAAACTAGGCATCAATGTGTGTGGCATACCTTTAAATTTATCTAGAAAAATAGAGGATTGAATGTACTTTGCAAAATCTCAAATAATTATGGCAAACCACTCAGGTAAGGTAAAACAGTGGTTTGGGTTTTTTAGACAAACTTTTTAAGGAAACATTTAAACTGAGACAAAGTTTCAGGGTATTGGAGAAGGTTTTCCTTTGAGGTTTTACTTAAACCACGAGCCCAGGTGGGACCGGGACTTTGTCCCAACCTATCTTGTATCTACCCCCAGTGCTTAGAACAGTGCTTGGCACACAGTGGGCTCTTAACAAGCACTATTAAAATAAAAACTAGTTGAGATTGGCGGTTACCAAAAATTATAAATTTTCAAATAAAGTCAGGAAATTAGTATTTAGGAAACACCTTTGGCAGCCCCAGCCTGACCACCCTCCTACCCTCAGTGCCCAATTATTGAAAAAATCTTAGTTGAAACTCACACTAACAGACCCCTCAATGAGGTCCTTCACTTTTACTTATCCGAAGATGCTCCTTTTTGATCCACAATTGAGGCATATTCTTTAGGGAGAAGGAGGCATATTACCAAGACACGCCTTCCACTGATTGCCCTCTTGATAAATGAAAAATCCGCAGCTTCTAGTTTCAGTGCCAGCTACAAGGAGAATAAAGTGGGGCTCACATATGGAACAATCTGGCCTAGAAGGAATGACAAAATGGACACCCCTCTGTGGTTCTTCTTTCCCTCTCCTTCCCTGGCCTTTTTTTTTTCTTTTTTAACACCCACTCCCCAGCTAGGCAACTATAACTTCAGAGCAGGATGGGGTTGGGGGAAATTCTGTCAATCACACAACCTACCCAGTATTAATAAGTCCCTCCCAGCTGAGAGGCAGTGTAGTTTTAAAAATAAAGTGCCAGAAAGGGTTTGTGTGAAGGAAGAAGTGTTGGTTTGGGCTACTCCCAAGGAGCACCCCATTACATTGTAAACTTTTTGAGGATGGAGACTGTGTTTTTCACCCTTATTGTATGTTCTCAAGCATTTAGTACAGTGCTCTACACACAATAGGTGCTCAATATATGCTGTTGCTGCTAAAAGCAATTTTTTTACCAACCGGATTTTGCACAAGGCTGTCAAGTGAGGATTTTGATCAATCCTGAAATCAATTGTTCTAAAATTAGCATCTTGAGAAGAGCTAGCTTTGTAAATTAGCATATTCACTGATAATAAGAAACCATGTTGACAATGGTCTTTGACTGAAAGATAGTCCAAGGGTTTTGTAAAAGACTTAAATTAGAAAAGCTCTGAAAATGGCTTATCATAGGGTAACTGTAGTTATTGTTTACCCACAAGGCACAATGGACTGTTTTAGGCATTTGGGAAAGATCATGGCAATCATTTGAAAAATAAAAATAAATAAATAAAATTCCACTCCTTAGGCCAGCAGAGCTGTGGTCCTTTTCCATCCCTGGAGTCTTCTTTAATGGCTTTGAAAAACCTTGGTGGGGGAGAGGAAAAGGTCACATTTCCATTATTCTTAAAGTTAAGAATTCTCATTTTCATGTTTTGCTGGCTCAAGATGTGAAAAAGCAAAACTAATATGCACTTGACTTTGCCTAGGTGATTAGGCAAGCTTTTGTATAGTATCACTACTTTTGCCTTTGGGTTTTGTTTTGTTTTTCATAGTATTTGT
The DNA here is from genome assembly GCF_004115215.2 of Ornithorhynchus anatinus. Classification (NCBI taxonomy): domain Eukaryota; kingdom Metazoa; phylum Chordata; class Mammalia; order Monotremata; family Ornithorhynchidae; genus Ornithorhynchus; species Ornithorhynchus anatinus. Next base: position 58,502,013 of record NC_041735.1, on the reverse strand, counting down.
TAAGTGCTTACTATATGTCAACTGTTGTAAGGGCTGGGGTAGTACAAGTTAATTAGGTTGGACAAAGTCACTGTCCCGCATGGGGCTCATAGTCTATAGGAGAGAAAACAGGTATTCCCATTTTACAGTTGAGGAAACTGAGGCACAGAGAAGTTAAGTGATTTGCCCAAGGTCAAACAGCAAGCAATTAGAAGAGCCGGGATTAGAACGTATGTCCTTCTGACTCTCGGGCCCATGCTCTCTTCACTAGATCACGCTGCTCCTCTTGTTTTGGGATGGACTCTGAGGAACTTTGATTGTAGCGGGGAAGGGAGGAATCGAAAATCTGACTGAATTAGAAAGAAATAAATACAATGTGATAGTTCCGGTCTTAAAAGTTGGCAGGCATTGAGTCAAATTCACTGCTTCATCTTCTTGTTATCTTTTCAACACTCAGAGTAAGATTAGTAGTAAAGCTTTAACCAGATTATTCATTCCATTAATAAAGAGTTGCTCTCCATACTCAGAGAGAATCCACATAATTTTTAAAATGTTCATTACCCAGATTTCCCCCTTGCAATGCTGCCAAATCTTTCAATTCTGGTCTTTAGCATCAGCCTCACTGGCCCAGGAACTGTCAATTATATTTAAGCCTGCAGGTTGCATTCAGCATTTCAAGTTCCAAGAAAAAAATGCTTGAGTTGTTGAGCAAATTTGAACCTAAGCCTCAAAAATGTTGGGCAAATGTTAGGTTGTTGATCCTAACTCTCGTTCAATTCATAATGATGGGATTTTAGTCTTTCATTCCCACTCCTTTTCCCCACTTTTTCCCACTTTACCAGAAGTGCCAAAAAGTACCAATATTGACTCAAATTTAATTTCCATTTATTTCCCCTTGAGTATATATACCAATAAGCAATGGAATGATCAAAAGAGCAGGCAGCCAGAGGAGAAGGAAGACAAGGACCTGCTTAAACCCACAAATTGGATAACTAGACCCTGAATAAACTACAATGCCATTAGGAATCTAATTCCAATGACCCTATCAGGATCACAGAGCAACAAATAGAAAAGTAGCCAACCGCATCGTTTGGCACTTAAAAATATTCTTTGGGAAGGCATGGTTTCCACAGATGAAAATGTGCTTTAGTAGTAGTAGTTTTAAAGCTATTTATTCAGTACCCATTGAGTGTAACACACTGTACTAAGCACTTGGGGAAGTACAACAGATACATGCAACATGTTCCCATCCTATAAGGAGCTTGCAACTCTAGCAGAGTTAATAATAATAATAATAATGTTGGTATTTGTTAAACGCTTACTATGTGCAGAGCACTGTTATAAGCGCTGGGGTAGACACAGGGGAATCAGGTTGTCCCACGTGGGGCTCACAGTCTTAATCCCCATTTTACAGATGAGGTAACTGAGGCACAGAGAAGTGACTTGCCCTCAGTCACACAGTTGACAAGTGGCAGAGCTGGGCTTCGAACTCATGACCCCTGACTCCAAAGCCCGTGCTCTTTCTACTGAGCCATGCTGCTTCTCACAGTTCTCACACTTCACTACATACCCTAAAACGATGCCTTTTCCCATAGGTTCTCACTAGCAGAGCATTTTCTTCAATGATGAAATCTTGCCCATACATCAAAACATCTCTCAAAGAGATACCCAGGAGAATTAAAAACAGCCTTTTTCTTTTTGTCCCCCTACAGATGAAAACTTCAGACGCAGGAACCGAACCATCTCCTATGTCACAGGAGAGCCTGTTGACAAAACTCCAGTCACTGGAAAAGTGGACTAAGACAATCAGCATGCAGCTCATCATTTCAAACTTCACCAAATTTATAGAGGACACTATGAGAGCTGTTCGTTTTATGAAGACCAGGAGTCTGAATGCCTGAATGTTTTAGTTCATGCACATTCCTTTGTCAACCAGAAAATCTGCCTACCTGGCAGATAATCGTGTTATTCTTTATAAGAATCAAGAGTATGAAGTATGATCATAGAGGCACTATGAATAATTATTTAAAATTTATTTATTTGTATTTAAAATATTTATTCCTAGTGTTAATTTATATTTTCATATTGTAACGTATTTAAAATATTTTATATTTGCATTCTTATAACAAAATATTATACAACTGCTAAGTCACTCGCACTTTTTACTTGTTGAGCTACCTACAAAGCCCCTGTAAAGATATGTAATTTGTCTCAAGTGTCTGGCTAATTTATATTTTTTTTAAACTAGAGATATTTATAATCTATTTTTGCAGTTTACAAAGTCCGTTTTTTTACCAATAAAAATATCTTTTAGAAAATATACCAACAGTTAAGCCTATGAATATTGCGAGACAAGTGTTTTCCCAACAGTTAATTCCAGCATCATTAATCACTTTGAATTATAGTATGGATTGGCTATGGTGTTTATTAAACATTTACTAAGTGTTGGGGTAGCTCCAACATAATCAGATGAAATAATCTCTGGCCCCAGTGGGGCTCACAATTGAAGTTGGGAGAATAGTTATTTTATCCCTAGTATGTGACGGAAAATGAGGCCTAGAGACAGTAAAGTAATTTACCCTAAGAGAAAAAGGATTAAAGGCCAGGTCCTCTGACTCCCAGGCCCATGCCCTTCCTCTAGGTCTGCCATGGGTGGGGAGTATCTGTGCAAAATCGTGCACTAATTGATGCATTAATCGTGCACTAAATGTGTACTACTTAAAACTACCAAATAATGAGTATAGTTGATTAAGAATTGAAAAGCCAAAGATAAGCTTTAGTCTTCAAGTACTGGAGCATCCAGACTCCTTCCTACATTTCAGAACAAGAACAAGCCAAGCCATCTCTCCAAATATACCTAACAGCAGGATTTGAAGACAATTTCCATCCATAATTCATAATATAAACCAATTCAAAAATAAATCCAAAGTAGAAATGAAATAAAAACCATGAACTTTTGGAAAAAACTTTGCTAAAGAGTTGGCCCATCAAACAGCATGGAGAACTGATAGGTTTTAAAATGTTTTGAGTGTTTTATATTGGAAAGGTAGAAGTCAGTGGTCAGTGAAAAGAAAATATGCTTCTTTTACAAATGTTTAAGTTAATTTTAAATTTTTTCCTATATTTGGGCAAAATGTGAAACAATTCTTAAAAAATAGAAAAAAAAACATAGCATAATATTAAGACCATTGAATAAACCCAAGATAGAATCATTTAGACTTTAAGAGTCTGCATCTAAAGGTAGGAAAAAAAAATGTTCGATTTAAGAGCCAAAAGAAAACCTTAAACTGAGTGGCTATTTTAAAAAGCTGACAAGCATCTCCAGGCCTGGAAAAGGAGAAAGTCTTTGACAGGTCAAAGGAAGATTGATATGCAAGGCCAAAGGGGGCCATAAAAGATTCAGAAGAGGGTCATTGGCCATGCTCAAAATGGGCATAATTGTTTGATCTCTCTGAGTTCCAAACAGTCATTTTGCAATTAGATATGAGGCCCAAGGAATGGAACTTTCCACTGGAGCTACTACGTAACTTTGGACAGCACACACATGCCCACTCTTATCTATTCCCCAGGCATCACTTCTTCCATTTCCGAGCAGTGACGACGCAGAGAGAACAGTAACCATCTACACATATCTGAAGGTTGCAATCACCAAGGGGAGCCAGCTAACACCATATCCCTACTCAAAGCCTTGATCTCCGCTCCAAGCCCCTCCTGTTCAATCCTGTCCCGAGACTTGTCCTCCTGGTTTCCTTTCCGAAGAACTCCTAGTGCTGACTCTCTCTCCAAAGGCAGAGGAAGCTTCTCATAACTTGAATTTCCAGTTAAATTTGATTCTGGCTTCCATTACCACTTCCATGACAAGAATTATCAGTCAACAGAACCGACTTGGGAGAAACACTGGGAAAAGGGCTGAAACACAGTTAAAAGAATCCAGCATTTGGTTTAAACCACAAGAGCCGTGACTACCGTGGAAACGCAAACTGAAAATGCTACTGAATGTGGCAGGAGAGAAAGGAAACAGTGTTAAAAAGGAGCTACTTGAAAAACATGTCTGGGTGACCACTGGCATTTTCCCACATTTCCACATTTATCAATCATCATGTCAGTTTGTAATAGCTTTACATTATTACTGAACTCCATTTGAGGTTCCTGGAATCTATGTGACACATTCGGTCTTCTAACATGAACTCATTTCCCTGAGGAAAATCTGGGCAGTTTAACTATCTCATGTGCACAAGGAAGTATGGCATAAAGCCTTACCCTCCGCTGCCAAATGTGGAATCCAAGGACCCTAGCACTCAGCTGTCTCCACCGAGGCAAAATAGAACTTGCCACTGCAAATGGTTTAACCATTTGAATGACGTTGAAACTTACCAAATCACCACAGTACCACAATATCTTCGGGGCCCCAGCACACCCTTGACCCACCTTTGGATTAGGGCCTCGGGGGCTGGCATGGGTGGGGAGAGGGCGCCATCCAGCGGGAGCAGCAGCTGGAAATAAAGATTAGTCTGGCGTGAGGAGAGTGTTTCTGGTTTTCATTCATTCGATCAAACATATTTATTGAGTGCTTACTGTGTGCAAAGCACTTCACTAAGCGATTGGGAGAGTACAATACAACAATAAAGAGACACATTCCCTGCCCACAGTTAGCTCACCAGCACTTCTAAAACATCTGAAGCACAAGTTATCTTAGGAAGTTTTGGCATTATCATCAATGCTTGGCACTTAGTAAGTGCTTAACAAATACCGTAATTATTTTGATTATTATCTCCCCATGCAATCCATATATTCAATCAGTTCCAAATTCTATCGGGCCTCCCATCACATCAACCCTAGAATCTACCCTTCCCTCTCCATCCAAACTGCTAGCAGGCTGATACAAACATTTATCATACCCGGCTTTGACTACTGCATCAACCTTCTCAATGATCTCCCTGCTTCCTGTCTCTCCCCACTCCAGTCTATACTCCACCCTGCTGCCTGGATCATTTTTCTAAAAATAACATTCAGTCCACATCTCCTCATTCCTCAACAACCTCCAGTGGTTGCTCATCCACTCCTGCATCAAACAGAAACTCCTTACCACTGGTTTTACGACACTCAGTCGGCTCACCCCTTCCTACCTTACCTAAGTGATCCTGCACACTTTGCTCCTTTAATTCCAATCTACTCAACTCTACCTCAACCTCACCTGTCTCACTGCTGGCCTTTTGCCCTCATCCTCCCTTTAGCCTGGAATTCCCTCCCCCTTCATATCTGACAAACCCTCACTCTCCCCACCTTCAAAGCCCGGCTAAAATCACATTTCCTCCAGGAGGCCTTCCCTAAGCCCTCATTTCTGCTATTTTCCCTCCCTTCTCCTTCACCTGTATACTGGGATTGCTACCACTTTGCTACTCACCCCACAGTCCAGTACATAACCTTATACTCTCCCATTTCCCCTTTCTGTATTTTAATACCTATCTCTCCCTCTAGACAGTAAGCTTTTGTGGACAAGAACTGTGTCTCCCAATTCTACTGTACTGTACTCTCCCGGGGCTAGTATATTGCTTTATACACAGTAAGCGCTCAAAAATAAGTATAAAACAATATAAAATGTAGGAACATGAATTAATAAAGTATCCTTGCAAATAAAAATACTGCATTGTGTAATAAAATTATAAACCACCACCAACCACCTCTGCAACTCATCTGCACGGTTCTCTCTCTATGAGGAATCTGCATGTTCTGGAAGAAGTGGCGGCTTCTAATGATCCAAGGGAAGATATAAGAAGGGAAGTTGATGCCATACTGGGGGGTTCTGCTCCTCCTCTGAAGGGCAACAATGGCAGTGATGATGCCAGGAGGGAGATGGGCAGGTCTTTGTCACCAGGAATGGCGGCTTCTTCTTATAATCCTGGATGCTTGAAAAAGAGGAGTGGATGCCTTTAATTTGAATCTTAGCGAGTCAAAAAGTATTGAAATATCCTAAAACTAAGCATTCTTTCTGGACTTCAGAACAAATACTATGTTTTCTTAAGCATTTTCAACTTATTTCAGAACTTCCTCAAATATAACCTGGAATGATCAATCATTACTCCAACCTTCTAACACAGTGAATGAACTAATGAAATGAACAGTTGAATAGGAAGGGTGATTTCAACATTGTCAGTAGCCGCCTTTACTGAAATTGTAAAGTAACTCAAAGTACTGTAAAACTAACAGCTCACACAGGGTCATATTAAACTGACAAAAGAAAATGACGTCGACACGCATCATATTAATTCTTATCTAGATAGAATCAAAATGAGGCCATGTAGTGAGTATAACTTTTACTGAATTCTTTGGCCCTGGAAAAACCTATGTTGGCTAAAAAACGTATTCATGTTTTCCTTGGAGCTGGTTTGTGTATTCTTGGCTTAGATCCCAGGATTTCCTGCACAGTTCTTTGGTTGAAACAATCATCGTAATTCCGCTAAATGATGTTCATCAGACACTACTAGTTCAATCAGCTTTAAAATTAGACACAGATCAGGACTGTGGAGGTCAAATGCTCCAATATGCCTAGCTGTTACGTCAAGTGACTAAGACTATTTGTACAATGGGCTGAAATGAAGACTTCCCATTCAGGTGGTGGGGAGGGGTAGGAGACAAAATGAAGGGAATAGGAAGAATCGGAATTATACGCTGCTGCGGAGACCCTGGTTCTTGTTAGAATACTGTATTTAATTTGGAGCATTTTAGCATCAGAAAGAGGAAGACCACATGCAAGAAAGTCCAGACTATGGGATAAGGAAATTGATTCATTTCAGGCAGAAAAATTTCAGTTTTCTTTGAACAATTCTGCAGAGAGAACCTAACAGTACTTCTGCATACTATAACCACACCAGGAGGGCAAAGGAGAGAAAGATAGAATCATTTAGTTGGGGCAAGAAATTGAGAACTGTAAAGTAACATCAAGAAAAGGAAAATAGCTTTCACATCCATGAGAAAGTGTGAAACTTTCAGAGATGGCCTGGAAACTATGGGCAGGTAATGTGTCTGTTTACAGTTATGTTGTACTCTCCCAGGTGCTTAGTACAGTGCTCTGCACACAGTAAGTGCTCAATAAATACAATTGAATGAAGTCCAGAGATTCTTTTCCATCAATCAATGGCAATTATTGAGGGCTTACTGTGTGCAGAGCGCTATACTAAGTTCTTGACAGAGTATAATACAACAGAGTTGGTAGACATGTTTGCTGCCCACAAGAAGCTTTCAGTCTAGAGGACCGTAAATTCTCAATCTCTCCACTGTATTTTTCTAGCATTAAAATACTGAGTTCATTTGATTGCACTAAAACTCTCACTAGTTCACAAGAATACATGAGACCCATGGATCAGTAGGTTCCAGGTTGCTGAATTTTGTATTCGTTCTCTTTCCATAAAGCATGCAATGTAGGTTAACTATTAAAAATTAATGCACACTTTATGTGACTTGGAAATTAGTCCATTCACTATCCAGTACAATGCCCACTTTGCTATCCTAGAAAAGGTGTAGTTTGGTGGGTGAAACCAATTGTATAGCAAACTTTTGGACAAGTCACTTAATCCATCACTTATTGGTATTTATGGACCACTTACTGTGTTCAGAGCACTTTATTAAGTGCTTGTGAGAGTTCAAGCATTGGCAGACATATTCCCCATCCACAAATGAACTTTCCTGTGCCTCAGTTTCCTCATTTCCTCTAGACTGTAAGCTCACTGTGTGCAGTATAGTGCGCCCAAGTGCTTAGTATAGTGCTCCGCACACAGTAAGTGCTCAATTAAGATGATTGATGTGTAAAATGGGGATTCAATACCCATTCTCTCTCCCCCTTAGACTTTAAATCCCATGTGGGATAGGAACTGTGTCAAACTTCATTATCCTGTATCTACCCCAATGCTTAATATAGCGCTTGGCCATAATAACAAATACCACTAAATAGTATTGTTGTTACTCTTGTTAATAACAGCAACAGTATTATTTTCTGCTTTTCTTTGAAAGGGAGGGAACATTTAACCACTTGAAGAATTAATATCCCAGGGGTTTTGACGAGCCAGAAGCAAGAGCAAACATTTTAGGGATGAAAAACTAAGTTGCATTATTCTGAACATTTAGAATTGCAAAAGAATGTAAATGCTGCTCTTCCACTCCACCTGCTGGGCTGCAATAGTCCACCACCAAACTATAAAACACCCATTTCATTCTTCTCTTAAAAGGGTTTCTTTCAGAGGTACAAAGCAACACCCATTTCTGCATGACATACATCAACATCTTTCTAAGTTATGAGGCTAGTGATTTTCCTAATCAACTTTCATCAATGTTACGTGGACCTGGGACTCCAGGTATGTAGTTTTGCATACACAGGAACACCACAAAAGACAAATAATGCACCATCGACATGGGTTTTAGCAACTGTATTCAAGATGGGCTAGATTGCAAACTCCTAGAGGGCAGGGATCCTGTCCAACTCTACTGTATTATCCCACATGCTTATTAGAGTGCTCTCCTCACAGTAAGTGGTCAATAAGTCCCACTGATTAATTGAAGGGGCAGAAGCAGTCTTTTGGATTTCCAAAGGTTGCTCTTTAGAACTAATCTTGAGAGAATGTATAACTTTCTGTGTATATTGAATGCCAGAAAATTGAACTTTTCAGCAGTGTTCTCCCTTCAAATTATTTGCCTTTCGTTACATGTTTAAATGGCAGTAATTTACTTTTAGCAAGCTGATTTGCGATGAAGAGAATGGTTTTTTCTGCCATCTTTGAAGTCCTTTCCAAAGCATTTTAGAATTTGATGTCAATATGTACCCAGTTCAATTTGGTACACAAAGAACCAATACAAATCAGCAATCTCTCATCTCACTCCAGGTGCAGTTCAAAAACAACTCAAGTACAATGCCTTGAGAGTACTTCCTAAGGAAATAATTTGAGGACAAGGAACCTTAGTCAACAGTAGAAATGGCACTTGATTTCATGGACTGCACTCCATACCACTGATAAAGATGGCATTTTATAAGCAGCACTGCATTCTGTACGTGGCATATTAAGCCTACTTAAAGAATGCAATTGAAAATGTACACGCTCGATTAAGATTCCATCATCTGCAGCTTGCTAGAGCTTGAGCATAGCTTTCATAATCATAGGCAGCTAACATGTAAATGTGTAGATTTATAGAAACTTATATACTTACATAGTCACTTAAGCAATCAGATGCAACTGCCTTTTATAACACCTAGTGTTGTCTTGACAACTTCATATGGACAGCATATTTTATCTCGTTCCTTCTGCAAACTAGACAACAGGAATTCATATTTCATTTAAATTGGACAAATAGGCAGCTACGGTGGAATAACTCCCATGTCTTGTTTTGGAATTATATTATTTCATTGGGCTGAGCTATGATCACGCACTTCTGCTTTTCCAGATAAACAAGACACTTAGTATTATTCATGATACTTAGTGGTACTAGGTTAAATGATTCTATTAGATTAGAGCAGTGGCTTCATCTTTTCTTTACTCTAAGGAAGCTCAATAAATACTAAATGATGATGAGTGTGTCATGTTTCGGAGTATACTCCCTTCACATGTAAAAAAAAAAAAAAAAGCTTAGCTCTAGCATTTATACAATTCACAAAGCTAACCTGCAACCTAGAGCAAAACAGTTGAATAATTTGAAATTTGAAAAGTAAAGACTCAAAGGTAGCATGTTTATTAACCAAAGTTTTTTACAGATACTAGTTAACCAATGAACTGAGTTATAATTGAGACAAATTGGGAAACCTTTTAATAACGGTATGACTTGTTTTTGTGATTTAGGAGGCATTATGCCACAAAATAGTCCCTCACTTTCGAGAAGCATAGTGAGTTGCAATCTTTTCCCCCTACTTACGCTGACAGATGGACCTAGATATACCTTTGTTCCTTTCAGCTAGAGAAAACAGCATTGCCATTCAAAATGAAGTCCACCATTTAAAAAAAAAAAATCCACTAAGGGGACCAAGGAGACCTTTTTCATGTTCTCTTCGGTGCCTGAAATTTAGACTGTGAGCCCGTTGTTGGGCAGGGATTGTCTATTGCCAAATTGTACATTTCAAGCGCTTAGTACAGTGCTCTGCACATAGTAAGCGCTCAATACGATTTAATGAATGAAACAGTCTTCCCCACCCACCGTGGTGCTAGTAATTAGCACCTTTTAACAGATTTTATTCATAAAATATGAAGCTTGAGAGATCAAATATGCCAAACCCTTACTCTGCTGACTTCAAAATAAAGTATGTCCTTGAAGCTCACCCAATGAAGACTTTTTTTCCTCTGAATTTCTTCTTCACTAAATGAAAACTCGTTCCCCTTCATCCTAACAAATTTTGTTCCTAATAAAGGGAAAAGGGGAGAGTGGAAAAAAATATTATAGTAGTGAGACTAATAGCAAGAACTGTGCCCCAGTCCCCAAGTGTTCCAGAACCAAAATCCCCAGCTCTTCTTTCTGCCAGTAGTGGGAATGTTATTCCACCACCACCCCCCACATGCTTACCCGCAGACAGCCCGCTGCACCTCGGCTTCGCAACCGAGCTCCCTTGGCACAGCACTGAGTGTGCTAAATGAGTTCCCAACTCTATGCTGCAACGGGGAACTGGGACTGGTCACTGAAGAAGAGAGCTTCGTTTGGATTTTCTTTCCAGTTTGTTGGCGATTTCCTGTTTCCAGTTGCAAGCTGCCCCCTGAAACACTGGCCTAAAATACTCAAAATTTAGGGAAAGGGTTTTCGATAACTTCAGCCGCTATACCTTGGAGCGAAACCAAAAAGGACAGAGGCAAAAAACCATGATTGAAAGTATTTATTTAGATACATTCTGTTGCAAATGAGTCAGCAGAAGTTCACTCTGCCATAAGTACGTCAGAAAAAGAGGCAATACACAGTCCAGCTGTTGAAATTATGAAATGTCCAGTGTCTTTATTCTGGTCAGAGTGCACCCCTTCAATTTTCTTCCTGTCCTTTGATTGCTTCCAGTCCCGATGGTCAAATGGTCTTTCATCCCCAAAGTAGGCTGAAACGTTTGGGGAGAAGAGGAAGAATAAATTAAGTCTGAAAAGAAAAACTTTTCCAAAACTAGGACCTGTATCTTCAGACTGCTTGAGTCTATGTATACTGAAATGCCTAAATATAGTACACTGAAAAAAAAGTCCTCACCTACACACACTGAAACTATCGATTCAATCGATGGTATTTACCGAGTACGTCATCCTTACCAATCAGAGTGGTTACAGCTGCCCGGGACCAACAATGACAATTCTCTTTTGATCAATCAGTTGTATTTATTGACTGCTTACTTTGTGCACAGCACTGTACCAGGCACTTGGCAGAGAACGATATAACAGACAAATTCCCCGCCCACAACAAACTTATGGACTAGAGGTGGAAATAGATATTAAAGTAATTAAATTAAGTATGTCCGTAAATGTTGAGGGGGGAAAGGGCGAAGCTGTGAATGAAGGGAGCAAATCAGGACGACGCAGAAGGGGCGGGGGGGAGGAAATGAGGACTTAGTCTAAGAAGGTCTCTTAAAGGAGCTGTATCTTCCATAAGGCTTTGAAGGGGAAGAGAGAGTAATTGTCTGTAGGAGAGTAATTGTTTTTAGGAGAGTAACTGTCAGATATGAGAGGGAGGACATTCCAGGCCAGAAGCAGGACATGGTCGAGAGGTCAGCGTAGAGTTAGATGAGCTCGAAGTCTGACTTGATCACACTTACCATCTACATTGCCCAATCCAGGCTAATACTATTTTGGTGCCTCAAGTTAGGCTTTCTCCATAAATATTTGGGGAAACTGGACGTTTTGTTTGTTTGGCTTGACTTTTATTTATTTATTTTTACCAGCTCTGTTGCATTATACTCTCCCAAGTGCTTAGTACAGGGCAGGAAATGTGTCTACCAACTCTGTTATATTATACTCCAAGCACTTTGTACAGTGCTCTGCACACAGTAAGCATGAGTTCAAATCCCAGCTCTGCCACTTGTCAGCTGTGTGACTGTGGGCAAGTCACTTAACTTCTCTGTGCCTCAGTTACCTCATCTGTCAAATGGGGATTAAGACTGTGAGCCCCACGTGGGACAACCTGATTCTCCTGTGTCTACCCCAGCGCTTAGAACAGTGCTCTGCACATAGTAAGCGCTTAGCAAATACCAACACTCAATTAAAAAACACTGATTGATTGATGAGGAATATGTACACTTAACTGTCTTACCTCCTTTCCTAGGCAATTCTGCCTGCAGGCACAATATGGACCATTACTAGAGGTATTATTCCCTCATTAGTGGCTCAAAGCTAAGTGCACTGTTTCATCACAACTTCGTTGGCTGCTTTCCTTTCCTTTTTAAACATTCAAATGTTTAGAAGTTTGCAAATACCTCAAAACTGTTGGTTCAGGCATTCCAGGATCTGCTCCTCTCTTAAAGCCTAGAAAAGGGGGAAAAAAAGCCTCAATGACGTAAAATATATTCCCAGCTAATTTTAATTTTGGTCCAAATAAAAAAAAAACCCAGCAGATTTGTCAGTGTCACCTTGCTTAGATCTTGTCAACCGAAATGGGATTCAGATAATAGAGAAGCAGCATGGCCTAGTGGAAAGAGCACAGGCTTGGAAGTCAGAGGATGTGGGTTCTAATCCCCATCCACCATTTGTCTGCTGTTTCACTTTGGACAAGCCATCTAACTTCTCTGGTCTTCGGTTACCTCATCTGTAAAATGGGGATTAAGGTCAGGAGACCCAAGTGGGACAATCTGATTATCTTGTATTCCCCGCAGCGCTTAGTACAGTGCTTGGCACAGAGTAGGCTTCACAAATACCATAATTATTCTTCTTCTAATAAACTCTGTTTCATTTAACCAGGAAAGAAAAACCCATATACCATTTGTAAACATACCATTTATCCCAAGCACTGAGTGGAGCACACCGCATCAAGATACCATGATGATGATGATATATATTTTCATTACCCTATTTATTTTGTTAATGAGATGTACATCACCCTGATTCTATTTATTTGCTACTGTTTTAATGAGATTTTCATCCCCTTGATCCTATTTATTGCTATTGTTCTTGTCTGTCCGTCTCCCCCGATTAGACTGTAAGCCCGTCAAAGGGCAGGGACTGTCTCCCTCTATTACCGATTTGTACATTCCAAGTGCTTAGTACAGTGCTCTGCACATAGTAAGCGCTCAGTAAATACTACTGAATGAATTGGGAACTCAACATCAATCTACATGCTGCAGCTCCTATTACTATCCCTTGTTCTAAGACCACAATTTACACGACCCCATAGCACAAAAGACGCGCATCCTTTACATCAATCAACATGTGGAATGAAAGTATCGAAACAGGGCAAAGAAACAATACAGTTGGGAAATCCACAAAACCACTGGAGGACGAGAAATATGTGGAGAAAATCCTTACAGTGTCCCAGGTGCATTACACCTAAAGAAAACGAAGGTGACGTATCAGTCTGCACGAAGGTAGTCGGACACACAACCGATAATCTTTCTGGCAACAGAGTTAAAAGCTGTGCCAGGTCTCCTACCTAGGCTGCATACTAACCAACAATGCAATGATGGACAGGGAAATAGAAAATAAAAATCAATGAGGACAGCACATCCTTCAGGCAGACTGTCAAACTGGGTGTATGATAGTGTGATATCAGGGCTCTGGACAAAACTAAGCGTCAGAGCTGAAGAGTTGTTCCACCCTTCTCTGTGGCTGCGCAACCGGGATTAAATCCAGTTCCTTGAGCGGTTCCTCCAATTTTGCTCACGGGCCACAGTCCTGGTAGCGAAGCTATGCTCACCGTAACAGAGCTATGCGGGGTGGGACCCGAGAAGAGGAACAACAGCAGAATACCCAAACAGCTGCTCCAGGAGGGAGATGAAATTGGGAAGCCAAAAGAAAGGAGGGCAAAGGACATGGGAGGCAAAGTCTCACACAATGCGGCATTACTGCTGAAAACGGGAGGAAGCAGGGTGGCCGAGTGGAAAGAGCATGAGCCTGCAAGTCAGGAGACAAGGGCTCTAATCCCAGCTTTGCGACCTTGGGCAAACGCTTTATTTATCTGTACCTCAGCTTCATCTGTAAAATGGGAATTCGATGTCTGTTCGCTCTCCTATTTTTAGACTGTGAACCCCATGTGGTACGGGGACTGTGTCCAAGATAATTAGAATAATAATAATGGTATTTGTTAAGCGCTTCATGTTGAACACTCTCCTAAGCACTGGGGTAGATACAAACTAATCAGGTTGGACAAAGCCCATGTACCACACAGGCCTCAGAGTCTTAATCCCCATTTTACGGCTGAGGGTACTGAGGCTCAAGTGACTTGCCCAAGGTCACACAGCAGACAAGTGCCAGAGCCAGGATTAGAACTCAGGTCCTCTGACTCCCAAGCTCATGCTCTATAATAATAATAATGATGGTATTTGTTAAGCTCTATGTGCCAAGCACTGTTCTAAGCACTGGGGGAGATGCAGGGTAATCGGGTTGTCCCACTTGGGGTTCACGGTCTTAATCCCCATTTTCCAGATGAGGTAACTGAGGCAAAGAGAAGTTCAGTGACTTGCCCAAGGTCACACAGCAGTTGAGGGCAGAGCCGGGATTAGAACCCACAACCTCTGACTCCCAAGCCCGGGCTCTCTCCACTAGGCCACACATTAGGGCTGGAAAGAGACCCGGAGGCACAGTGTCAGGTGCCACAAACATTAAATAATGCAACACAACACAAGACCCTTCTTGCGTGGACAACGTAGCGTAGCCAGGAATGCAGGTCACCTACATTGGCCTTTTTGGCCAAACACGGCTTCATAGGTGAACTTCACCACCATGAAATCTTCCTGGACTAAGAAGGACAACTACACACACTGCTTTGGCTTAGTGGCAAGAGCGCAGGCTTGGGAGTCAGAGGCCATGGGTTCTAATCCCCGCCTCCGCCATGTGTCAGCTGTGTGACTTTGGGCAAGTCACTTAACTTCTCTGGGCCTCAGTTCCCTCATCTGTAAAATGGGGGTGAAGACTGTGAGCCCACGTGGGACAATTTGTTTATTTTACGGGAAGCAGCGTGGCTCAGTGGAAAGAGCCCGGGCTTGGGAGTCAAAGGTCATGGGTTCTAATCCCTGCTCTGCCGCTTGTCAGCTGTGTGACTTTGGGCAAGTCACTTAACTTCTCTGTGTCTCAGTTACCTCATCTTTAAAATGGGGATTAAGACTGTGAGCCCTACGTGGGACAACCCGATCACCTTGTATGCCCCCCAGCACTTAGAACAGTGCTTTGCACATAGTAAGCACTTAATAAACGCCATTATTATTATTTGTTAGAAGGATGATATAAATTAACTGCCCTCTCTATCACCATGTTCTTCCACGCCCCTCCTAACTCATGTCCTCCAAATTCTGCTTTTCCTTCTTCCTAACTGTAAATCCCTTTAGTGTTCGTCTCTTTCCCCTGCACCCTTCCCCACTAGACCCTCTAGACTGTAAGCTTTGTGGACAGGAAATGTGTGTTTGTTATACTCTTCTCTCCCCAACTCTTAGCACAGTGCTCTGCACACAGTAAGCACTGGTTCACCCTCCCCCTTAGGCAATGAGGATCTGATTGCTTTGTAGTGCCTGGCACATAGTAAGCACTTAAATCCCACCACTGGCTGATGATGGGATTCGAGGTCCAGTGGATTTCAAATGAAAGAGTAGGAAATGGCGTAAATCTTCTGTTTGGAAAACCCAGAAGCAGCATGGCTCAGTGGAAAGAGCCCAGGCTTGGGAGTCAGAGGTCATGCGTTCGAATCCCCACTCTGCCACTTGTCAGCTGTGTGACTGTGGGCAAGTCACTTCACTTCTCTGGGCCTCAGTTACCTCATCTGTAAAATGGGGATTAACTGTGAGCCTCACGTGGGACAGCCCGATTCCCCTGTAATAATAATAATAATAATAATGTTGGTATTTGTTAAGCGCTTACTATGTGCCGAGCACTGTTCTAAGCGCTGGGGTAGACACAGGGGAATCAGGTTGTCCCACGTGGGGCTCACAGTCTTCATCCCCATTTTACAGATGAGGGAACTGAGGCACAGAGAAGTTAAGTGACTTGCCCACAGTCACACAGCCGACAAGTGGCAGAGCTGGGATTCGAACTCATGAGCCCTGACTCCAAAGCCCGTGCTCTTTCCACTGAGCCACGCTGCTTCATCTATCCCAGCGCTTAGAACAGTGCTCTGCACATAGTAAGAGCTTAACAAATACCAACATTATTAATCACCGGTCCATTTTGGGATTTACCTTCTGCTGTTCACACCCAGTGACCTTATCTTCAATCAGTCAATGGTATTTGAGTGTTAACTGAATGCACACCACTGTACTAAGCACTTGGGAGAGTACAATACAACTGAGTTGATGGACACGTTCCCTGCCCATCAGAAGCTCACATTCAGTAGTCGCAAACAGAGAAGCATCCCGGCCTAGTGGAAAGAGCATGGGCCTGGGAGTCAGAGGACCTGGGTTCTAGTTCCAACTTTGCCAAATGCTTGATGTGTGACCTTGGGCAAGTCGCTTAACTTCTCTGTGCCTCAATTCTCCTTTTCTTCCTCCTACTTAGACTGTGAGCCTTATGTGGGTCAGGGACTGTGGCCAACCTACATTAACTTGTTTCTGCCCCAGCACTTAGAACACCGTTGGACACATAATAAGGGCTTAAATACTATAAGAAGGCAGGTTTAAGAGATCCAAAGAATCTGGACCGTTCAAATTGCTCATTTGAAAAAATAAAACATTACAATATTGAGGGGCAGGCACCAAGCCAAATATAGCATCATACCCACGTACCCTTCTGCAGACCAGGAAACAAGACTCAGCATGGCCTAGTGGAAAGAGCATGGGCCTGGGTCAGAGGACCTGGGTTCTAATCATAGTTCTGCCAATTGCTTGTTATATGACCCTAAGCACTTCTCTGTGCCTCAGTTCTCCTATTCTCCCGCCTATTTAGACTGTGAGCCCCATGCGGGACAAGGCCTGTGTCCAGCCTAATTAACATGCATTAATTAATATTAACCCTATCATTTAGAACTCTTTCCCGCGGGTAGAAGAGTGCTTGGCACATAGCAAGCGCTTAACAAGTACCATCATTATTATTATTATTAAGACGGGAGCTGGTGGAAGAGGGAAGCGGTTTCCCAAGACACAAAATAGGCTGTTTCCCCTCCTCCTCGTTCATTCGATTCAATCGTATTTACTGAGCGCTTACCGTGTGCAGAGCATTCACTCATTCATTTGTATTTATTAAACGCTTACTTTGTGCCGAGCACTGTGATAAGCGCTTGGAAAGTACAATTCAGTAATAAAGACAGAAAATCACTGCCCACACAGCGTTTACAGTCCTCCGACTGGGTTAGGTCGGGGTGAGGGGCCTGACCCTGGCCCCGACCTTCCGCAGCATGGAGAGTAGGAAGGTCATGGGTTCTAATCCCAGCTCTGCCATTTATCTGCCATGTGACCTTGGACAAGTCACTTCCTTGGATCCCATTACCTCATCATCTGTAAAAAGGGGATTAAGACTGTGAGCCCCACGTGGGACAGGGATTGTGTGCAACCTGATTTGTTTGTATCCACCCCAGCGCTCAGTACAGTGCCTAGCACACAGTAAACGCTTAACAGATACCACAATGATTATTACTGTTCCAATAAGCCAGGCAACCCGGCCACCCCGCCATCCCCGGGCCTTTGCAGACTCCCCTCACCTCGCCTTACCCGGCCGGGGCCCATCGTTCACTCAGTCAATCGTATTTATTGAGCGCTTACTGTGTGCAAAGATAAAGCGCTTGGGAGAGAACAAGCTTGGGGAAGCAGCATGTTGTAGTGGCTAGAGCTTGGGCCTGGGGGTCAGAAAGTCAGAGATTCATTCATTCAGTTGTATTTATTGAGCGCTTACTATGTGTACAGCACTGAACTAAGCACTTGGATTCTTCCAGAGAAGCGTGGCTCAGTGGAAAGAGCCCGGGCTTGGGAGTCAGAGGTCATGGGTTCGAATCCCCACTCTGCCACTTGTCAGCTGTGTGACTGTGGGCAAGTCACTTCACTTCTCTGGGCCTCAGTGACCTCATCTGTAAAATGGAGATTAACTGTGAGCCTCACGTGGGACAACCTGAATACCCTCCCCAGCACTTAGAACGGTGCTCTGCACATAGTAAGCGCTTAACAAATACCAACGTTATCATTATTGTTATTCACTTCTCTGTGCCTCAGTGACCTCATCTGTAAAATGGGGATGAAGACTGTGAGCCTCACGTGGGACCACCTGATGACCCTGTATCTCCCCCAGCGCTTAGAACAGTGCTTGGCACCTAGTAAGCGCTTAACAAACACCAACATTATTATTATTATTCACTGCTTAGAACAGTGCTCTGCACATAGTAAGCGCTTAACAAATACCAACATTATTATTATTATTATGATTCACTTCTCTGTGCCCCAGTGACCTCATCTGTAAAATGGGGATGAAGACTGTGAGCCTCACGTGGGACAACCTGATGACCCTCTATTTCCCCCAGCGCTTAGAATAGTGCTCTGCACATGGTAAGCACTTAACAAATACCAACATTATTATTATTATTCACTTCTCTGTGCCCCAATGACCTCATCTGTCCAACGGCGATGAAGACTGTGAGCCTCACGGGGGACCACCTAATGACCCTGTATCTCCCTCAGCGCTTAGAACAGTGCTCTGCACCTAGTCAGCGCTTAACAAATACCAACATTATTATTCACTGCTTAGAACAGTGCTTTGCACATAGTAAGCGCTTAACAAATACCAACATTATTATCATGATTCACTTCTCTGTGCCCCAGTGACCTCTTCTGTAAAATGGGGATGAAGACTGTGAACCTCACGTGGGACCATCTGATGCCCCTGTCTCTCCCCCAGCGCTCAGAACAATGCTCTGCACCAAGTAAGAGCTTAACAAATACCAACAGGATGATTATTACAGTGCCTGGAGCATAGAGAAGTAGCGTGGCTCAGTGGAAAGAGCACGGGGTTTGGAGTCAGAGGTCATGAGTTCGAATCCCAGCTCTGCCACTTGTCAGCTGTGTGACTGTGGGCAAGTCACTTCACGTCTCTGGGCCTCAGGTCCCTCATCTGTAAAATGGGGATGAAGACTGTGAGCCCCATGTGGGACAACCTGATTCCCCTATGTCTACCCCAGCGCTTAGAACAGTGCTCTGCAGAGTAAGCGCTTAACAAATACCAACATTATTAGTAGGCGCCTAACAAATCCCCTTATTAATACCGTCAAAGGGCAGGGACTGTCTCTGTTACCGATCTGTCCATTCCAAGCGCTTAGTACAGTGCTCTGCACAGAGTAAGCGCTCAGTAAATACTATTGAATGAATAATAAGGTTGGTTTTTGTTAAGCGCTTACGTCAAACGGCAGGGGCTGTCTCTATCTGTTGCCGACTTGTTCATCCCAAGCGCTTAGTACAGTGCTCTGCACATAGTAAGCGCTCAATAAATACTATTGAACGAATGAATGAATGAAAGGCACCGCCCCGCAGACTCCCCCCGCCCCGCGGCAAGTCAACTGACCGAGGTAGAGGACGAGGGGGATGAAGCCCCAGCGGATGGCGAACTGGCCGCCCTTGAAGAGCTGCTGCAGCCGCAGCTTGGCCTCCTTGCTGAGCTTCACCATGGCGATGATGATGGCGGCGAGGGCGGCCGGTCCTTCTCCTGCCGCCCGCCGTTCCCAGGGCCGGCCGTCAACGCCGCCGCGCTGCCATGACGCGCCGTAAAGCGCGGCTGCGCCCGTCGTAATTCCGCCAGGCAACTGTCGCGCCGTGCGGGGGAGAGGCCTCTGAGCGAGAAAGGCCTACTGTCATTCATTCATTCGTTCCTTCATTCATTCATTCATCCCTTTTGAATAATAACACTGTTGGAATTTGTCAAGCGCTTACTATGTGCCGAGCACTGTTCTAAGCGCTGGGGGAGATACAGGGTCATCGGGTGGTCCCCCGTGGGGCTCCCAGTTTTAATCCCCATTTTACAGATGAGGTCACTGAGGCCTCATGTTCGTTCATTCATTCATTCAATAGTATTTATTGAGCGCTTACTGGAAAGAGCATGGGCTTGGGAGGCGGATGTCGTGGGTTCGAATCCCGGCTCTGCCATTGCTCAGCTGTGTGACTGTGGGCAAGTCACTTCACTTCTCTGGGCCTCAGTGACCTCATCTGTAAAATGGAGATTAACTGTGAGCCTCACGTGGGACAACCTGAATACCCTCCCCAGCACTTAGAACAGTGCTCTGCACATAGTAAGCGCTTAACAAATACCAATACTACTACTATGTGCAGAGCACTGTACTAAGCACTTGGAATATACAAATCGGTAACAGAGACAGTCCCTGCCCTTTGACGGGCTTACAGTCTAATCGGGGGAGACGGACAGACAAGAACAATAGCAATAAATAAATAGCAATAGAAGTGACTAGCCCACAGTCACCCAGCAGACAAGTGGCAGAGCTGGGATTTGAACCCAAGACCTCTGACTCCTAAGCCCGGGCTCTTTCCACTGAGCCACATATTTGATGGCATTTGCTAAGCACTTACTACGATTAGACTGTAAGCCCGTCAGTGGGCAGGGACTGTATCTGTTGCCGATTTGTCCATTCCAAGTGCTTAGTACAGTGCTCTGCACATAGTAAGCGCTCAATAATAATAATGTTGGTGTTTGTTAAGCGCTTACTATGTGCAGAGCACTGTTCTAAGCGCTAGGGTAGATACAGGGTCATCAGGTTGTCCCCCGTGGGGCTCACAGTCTTCATCCCCCTTTTACAGATGAGGTCACTGAGGCACAGAGAAGTGAAGTGACTTGCCCACAGTCACACAGCTGACAAGTGGTGGAGTGGGGATTCGAACCCATGACCTCTGACTCCCAAGCCCGGGCTCTTTCCACTGAGCCATACTGCTTCTCTAATAAATACTAGTTATTATTTCTTCTAATATTTCTCTAATAAATACTATTGAATGAATGAATGTGCCAAGAAGCAGCAATTCAGCAATAAAGAGAGACAATCCCTGTCCTCAAGGGCTTACAGTCTAAAGGGGTTGTCTGACCCTTCCTAGGAAAAGCAAACCCTTCAAAATATGTGTTGTGCAGTGCATGGGCAAAAAATGAGGATCCCGAGCCATTAAAAATGATGATGAGGGAGATGCAAATTTAGACCAACTAAAATAATAATAATTATTATGATTAGGGTGTTTAAGCACTTATGTGACAGGCATTGTACTAAGCACTGGGGTGGATACAAGCAAATCAGGTTGGACACAGTCTCTGTCCCATATGGGGCTCACAGTCCTGATCCCCACTTTACAGAGGAGGTAACTGAGGTACAGAAAAGTTAAGTGACTTGCCCAAGGTCACACAGCAGACAAGTGGCGGACCAGGGATTAGAACCCTTGACCTTCTGACTCCCAGGCCGAGGCACTATGCCACGCTGATTCTTTATATTTTCATTCATTCAATTGTTTTTATTGAGCACTTATTGGGTGTAGAGCACTGTATTAAGCACTTGGGAGAGTACAAAATAACAATAAACAGACACATTGCCTGCCTACAATGAGCTTACAGTCTAGAGGGGGAGGCACACATTAATATAAATAAATTATTTACAGCTATGTGCATAAGAGCTGTGGGGCTGGAAGGGGGGGGGGGGATGTGAATAAAGAGAGCAAGTCAGAGTGACACAGAACGGAGTGGGAGAAGAGGAAAAGAGGGCTTAGTCAGTCAGGGAAGGCCTCTGGGAGGAGGTGTGCCTTCAATAAGGCTTTGAAGCTGTGGGAGAGGAATGGTTGGATTTAAGGAGGGAGGGTGTTCCAGGGCCAGAGGCAGGACGTGGGCAAGGGTTCAGAGGCGAGATCTGGGGTCCGCGAGAAGGTTAGCATTAGAGGAGAGACGTGGGAGTATAGTGAGGTGAGGTAGGAGGGGGCAAAATGATTGAGTGCTTTGAAGCCAACGGTGCGAAGAATGGATGGGCAACCACAGGATTTTCTTCAGGAGTGGGGAAACACGTCCTGGGCGTTTCTGTAGAAAAATGATCCAAGCAGGAGAGTCAAGAATGGACTGGAGTGGGGAGAAAGAGGAGGCCTGGAGGTCAGCAAGGAGGCTGACACAGTCAGCAAGGCTGGTTAGAATCAACCAACGGTATTTTGTGAGGGCTTCCTACATGCAGAACACTGTACCAAGGGCACATTCCAGATGAAAGTATTTGACCTCTGCAGTTACAGAATCTGACAGCATTCAAGAATACCAAACATCCCTTTGCCATCTACCTCCACAGAGGGTAATAGTTGAAACACGGATGTCTGGTATAAAGCTGGTTAAACAGCCACCCCTGTTAAAGTCTAAGGATACTGATACAGACTCTTGAAAATATCTCATCTTCATTAGGATACCTTCCTTGATGAAGCTCTTCTCCACACCATATACCCACCCCACTAAATTCCCCAACCACCTAAACAAACACATGGGTACTCAGCTCCCTGCTCCCTATAGCAATTATGTCCATATCTTTATGCTTCCTCCATCTGTATTTATAGTGCTAGATCACTCACTGTTTGAGGCAGATATCACATCTACTTTGCAGCACAGAGAAGATACTCAAATACTACTGACTGACTGATTCAGGTAATCAATGATTGACTGGGGGGCGGGTGCAAATGTCTGATTTTAAGCTGGGATACACAGGTGGCAGGACTGTCATTAGCCTGTAGAAGTTAGCATGCCCTAAAATAGTGCCAGGCAGAGGTTTGAGTGATGCCAATTCTCCTCCTTAGGGATAAAATTCACAAGTGAGGAAAGAGGACACCCAGCATTTTTCACATATTTAGGTACCCTTTCTCCCCTGCCCAAGGGGAAAGGTTAGGATTGCCACAATAATAATTATATTTTAAAGTATTTACTATGTGCCAAGCACTCTATTGAAAGCTGAGGAAGATGTGATATATATATATATATATATATATATATATATATATATATATATATATATAGACAGAGGAAAAAATAGCAAATGCCCTGTGTGGTCTAGTGGAAAGGGCACAGGTCTGGGAATAAGTTGGCCTATTGTGACCTCAGACAAGTCACTCTCACTGCACAGTTTTTTCACCTGTAAAATAGAAGAATAATTCCAGCCATGTTATTTCACAGGGGAGCTGCAGAGACCAAATGAGATCACTAATGGAAAAACACCTTGGGAAAAAAATCAAGATGCAATACAAACTCATGCACATCCCACTAGATTGTAAGCACCTTGAAGGCAAGGATCATGTAATAGTAACTCTCTCGTACACTCTCAACCACTTATTATAGTTCTCTGAATGGAGTAAGCCTCCTAGTTAATTGCTCAGTGGAAAGAGCACGGACTTGGGAGTCAGAGGTCATGGGTTCAAATTCCAGCTCTGCCACTTGTCAGCTGTGTGACTTTGGGTGAGTCACTTAACTTCTCTGTGCCTCAGTTACCTCATCTGTAAAATGGGGATTAAGACTGTGAGCCTCATGTGGGACAACCTTCATTCATTCAATAGTATTTATTGAGCGCTTACTATGTGCAGAGCACTGTACTAAGCGCTTGGGATGAACAAGTCGGCAATAGATAGAGACAGTCCCTGCCGTTTGACGGGCTTACAGTCTAATCGACGGGCTTACAGTCCTGATTACCCTGTATCTACCCCAGCACTTAGAACTGTGCTCTGTACATAGTAAGTGCTTAACAAATACCAACATTATTATTATTATTATTAATATTACAGTACAAAATCTGATTTTCTAAATTTCCTGTACTTATTACATCCACCAAATCTCCAATACTCTCTTAGGGGACTACTGACATGCATTCATTCAATAGTATTTGTTGAGCACTTACTATGTGCAGAGCACCATACTAAGCACCTGCACTGTACAATTCGGCAACAGATAGAGACAATCCCTGCCCAATGACGGGCTCACAGTCTTAAACTCCACAGTCTACTGACACCACCTAAGAGTGTCAGACATTGAGATGTCTGCGATGTCACACGGAGTACAACATAACTTGATGATGTCATTTTGCAGAAGTACACCAAGTTTGCTCAAACCCAAAGCTTTCTCTGGAGGGACCCCAGTTACTCTAACCTTGCTCTAGGGCAGTTGTACTTCCCCCAGAGGTTCTTCTGAACACAGGCATGTGGTCTGAGACAAGCCGCAGCCAAGGCAGAGTTGGAAATTTAAATGCTGGACATAAGAGCAACCAATGCCGTATCTATACCAGCAGGTTACGGACCAGCTGAAAAATCAGGCTGCTGCTCATTTTAGAATATCTTGTTTCTTGGGTTGATAGGGCATCTGCAGACTGACTGGGTCCAGCTGTTCAAAGGGCTCTGGAAGAATAGCCAGGGGTTGCGATGGAGTGAGAGCCCACTGTTGTTTCTGAGAAAGCATGACCCTGTCTGTTGAACTTGGGCAAGGCTCACATCTCTAAAAATCCAGGCCCTGCAGAGGAGCATTCCTGGGTGGTAGGAACAATGAGTAGCCAAGGATTCAGTTCCCGAGTCAAGGAAAGAAGAAGGGATTGGAGACCAGTTAGAACAGGAGTGGAGGCAGCAGCAGGGAGTGAGTTCAGGCCATGGCAAGAACAGGCCGGCAGTGGACGAAAGGCTCCTTAGGAGGCGATCCTAAGGAGCAGATCCCGAGTCAGATGTGGAGAGTTGGGTCCGCCTGGGCAGAGCTGTGGCCAGGCAGCAAGGAGGAGGGCTCAAGCGGAGTTGGGAAGAAAGGATGGGAGGAGGAACCAGAGTGGGAAGCAGAGGTAGGAAGGATGGGAAAACCAGGGACCTGCAGTAGTTGGAAAGAAGCACAGGAGATCTAGGTGGGTTGGGGCAGGGAGGTGGGGAGAAGCAGGGAGGTGGAAGGACCCAGAGCATAAACCATCTCCCACCCTCTTTTGAGGCTTCCCCTTAACAGCTCACTTCATTCACTCATTCATTCAATAGTATTTATTGAGCACATACTATGTGCAGAGCACTGTACTAAGCGCTTAGAATGTACAAATCGGTAATAGAGACAGTCCCTGCCCTTTGACGGGCTTACAGTCTAATCGGGGGAGACAGACAGACAAGAACAATGGCAATAAATAAAATCAAGGTGAAGACCATCTCATTAAAACAATAGCAAATAAATAGAATGAGGGTGATGTACATCTCCTTAACAAAATAAATAGGGTAATGCTAACTACCTGAATATTGATAAGCGGCATGAGCTACTGGAAACAACACTGGCCTGGGTTCTAATCCTGGCTCTGTCACCTGCCTGCCTGCTGGATGACCTGGGGCTGGTCACTTAATTTCACTGTGCCTCAATTTACTGATCTATAAAATATGGATTCAATCAATCACACTTAATGTATGCAGAGGACTGTTCTGAGCACCTGGGACAGTAGGGTGTAACAGAGTTTGTAGACACATTCCCTGCCCACAACGAGCTTACAGTGCAGATTCAGTAGCTGTTCTCCCTCCTTAGTGAACTGTGAGCCCCATGTGGGGCAGGGACTGCATTCGATCTGATTGATGTTAATTTAGTTCAATACTTGGCACACATAAACCCTAAAATACCATTATTACAAGGTGATAATTAAGCTCCCTTCTTGCCTCAGTCACAAAGAAGCACCATGGGCTAGTGGCTAGAGCCTGGGCCTGTAAGTCAGCAGGGCTGGGGCTCTAACCCCTCCTCTGCCATTTGTCTGCTGTGTGACCTTAGGCAAATCACTTCACTTCTCTGTATCTCAGTCACCTCATCTGTAAAATGGGGATTACGATTCTGAGCCCCATTTGGGACAGGGACTATGTCCAACCTGATGATCTCCTATGTACTCCAGTGCTTAGAACAGTGCTTGACACATAGTAAGCACTTAACAAATACTATTTTTTTTAAAAAGCCATGTCCCCAGCACCCAGCAATCACTTTTCACCAAGATCCAGTCTTCTTTTCTTTTCCTTCAAGGATACCCAGTTGAAACACTCCCATTTTAAGCCACGAACTTCCCTTCTCTCACAGCTGTTACTAGTAGGTGAATGAGAACAGTGCAGTGCTTAGAACAGTGCTTGGCACACAGTAAGCGCTTAACAAATAGCAGCAGCAGCAGCATCAGGCCTCCCTGGTCATCCTTCTAAAGTGGTGATCGGGCTCCTGCCCCCTCTAGCCTGTGAGCCCGATGTTGGGTAGGGATTATCTCTATCGTCAGAGAAGCAGCGTGGCTCAGTGGAAAGAGCCCGGGCTTGGGAGTCAGAGGTCGTGGGTTCTAATCCCCCTCTGCCACTTGTCTGTTGTGTGACCTTGGACAAGTCACTTTACTTCTCTGTGCCTCAGTTACCTCATCTGTAAAAATGGGGATTAAAAAATGTGAGCCCCATGTGGGACAATCTGATTAGCCTGTGTCTACCCCAGTGCTTAGAACAGTGCTTTGCACATAGTGAGTGCTTTACAAGTACCATAATAATAATAATAATAAAATGGGTATGAAGACTGTGAGCCCCGTGTGGGATAACCTGATCACCTTGTATCCTCCCCAGCACTTAGAACAGTGCATTGCACATAGTAAGCGCTTAACAAATGCCATCATCATCATCATTATTGTCATCTGTTGCCGGAATTGTACTTTCCAATACAATTCCCACTTTCCAATTTCCCCCTCAGTGGTCTGCACGCAGTGAGCCCTCGATAGATCGGAATGACCCAAGGGTCAGTCTTTATGGCTGTACTGTACTCTCCCAAGTGCTCAGTACCCTGAGCTCTCAGTCCACTGAGGACTCAGTACTCAGTGCTCTGCCCACAGTAGGCGCTCGATAGAATGGATGGATGGATGGATGGATGGATGGATGGATGGATGGATGGATGGATGGATGGATGGATGGATGGATGGATGGATGGATGGATGGATGGATGGATGGATGGATGGATGGATGGATGGATGGATGAATGACTGGACCGCCTGCGCTCCAGCTGTGTGGAGAGCGCCAGTGCGGGCCTCGGCCAGCAGGGGGCAGGGGAGCGGCTGGGAGTTGGGAGGGGCGGGGCCGGGCCAGGACCGCTCTCCGCCCTGCGCGGGCCGGGGGGAGGGGGGCGGTGGCCGACTTCCGGCTGCAAGGGGCGCGTGCTCAGGGCGGCCACGTGCGCGCCCAGCAGCGTGTCCCTCTCCGCTGTCTCTGTCCTCCCTCCTTCTCCCTCCTCTCCCCCTCTCCTCATCTCCTTCTCTCTCTTCCCCCTTCCTTCTCTCCTCTCCCCCCCTCCTTCTCTTTCTTCTCTCTCCTCCGTCCCCCTCTCCTTCTCTCTCCCCCCTCTCTCCTCCTCTCTCTCTGTCCCCTCTCTCCCCCTTCTCCCCCTCTCCTCCCCCTCCTTCTCTCTCTCTCTCTCCCCCTCTCCTCTCTCTCCTCTCTCCCCCCTTCTCCCTCTCTCCTCCCCTCTCCTTCTCTCTGTCCCCCCTCCTTCTCCCCCTCTTTCTCCCCCCTTTTCTCTTTCCCCCTTCTCTCCCCCTCCTTCTCCCCCCTTCTCTTTCCCCCCTCCTCTCTCTCCCCCTTTTCTCTTTTCCCCCCTTCTCTCTCCCCCCTCTTTACTCTTTCCCCCCTCCCCTTCTCTCTCCCTCTCCCCCTTTCCCCCCCTTTCCTCCCCCCTTCTCTCTCCCCCCTTTTCTCTTTTTCCCCCCTCCCCCTTTCTTTTCTCTTTTTCCCCCCTTTCCTCCCCCCTTCTCTTTCCCCCCTCCTTCTCCCCCTTCTCTCTCTCCCCCCTTCTCTCTCCCCCTCTCTTTTCTCTTTTCCCCCCCTTTCCTCCCCCCTTCTCTCTCCCTCCCCTCTCTTCCCCCCCCTTCTCTGTCCCCCCTCCTCTGTCCCCTCCTCTCCTCCTCTGTGTCCCCCCCTCCCTCTCGTTGCCGTTGCCGGTCCTCGGCGGAGAGCGCGGAGCCCCGGCCTTTGCGGGTGAGTGACGGGCGGGCGGGCGGGCGAGCGGGGGCCGCACGTGGTTTGCAGAGCGGTGGGGAGCAGCCCTCGTCTCCCCCCGCTGCCCAACTCTACGTACCCAGCGCTCAGTCCATTCATTCCATCGTATTGATTGAGCGCTTACTATGTGCAGAGCACTGCACTAAGCGCTTGGAATGGACAAATCGGCCACAGATAGAGACAGTCCCTGCCCATTGACGGGCTCACAGTCCACCGCTGGGCCCACAGGAAGCGCTCAGGAAAGACGATGGAATGAATGAAATGAACGCCTCCCCGCCCGCTCCCTCCCCTTCATTGATTATCGATTCATCATTGATCGGGAAGCGGCAAGGCCCTGTAGATTGGAGGCCGGGCGTCAGGAGGATGTGGGCTCAAGGCCCGGCTCCGACACCTGCACCCATTCATTCAGACGTATTGATTGAGCCCTTCCTGGGTGCAGAGCACTGGACTGAGCGTTGGGAAAGTACCATTCATTCAGTCGTAATAATAATAATAATGTTGGTATTTGTTAAGCGCTTACTATGTGCCGAGCACTGTTCTAAGCGCTGGGGTAGACATAGGGGAATCAGGTTGTCCCACGTGGGGCTCACAGTCTTAATCTCCATTTTACAGATGAGGGAACTGAGGCACAGAGGAGTGAAGTGACTTGCCCACAGTCACACAGCCGACCAGTGGCAGAGCTGGGATTCGAACTCATGAGCCCTGACTCCAAAGCCCATGCTCTTTCCACTGAGCCACGCTGCTTCTCATTGATTGAGCCCTTCCTGGGTGCACAGCACTGGACTGAGCGCTAGGAAAATATTCATTCAGTCGTATTTATTGAGCGTTTACTATGTGCAGACCACAGGACTGAGCGCTTGGAAAGTACAGTTCGACCACAGAGACAATCCTTACCCAACAACGGGCTCACAGTCTAGAAGTAGTAATAATGCTAGTATTTGTTAAAGCGTTTACTATGTGCCAAGCACTGTTCTAAGCACTTAGGTGGATACAAGGTGACCCACTTGTCCCACGTGGGACTCACAGACGTAATCCCCATTTTTACAGATGAGGCAACAGGCCCAGAGAAGTGAAATGGTTTGCCCAAAGTCACACAGCAGACAAGTGGCAGAGGCGGAATTGGAACCCACGACCTCTGACTCCCAAACCAGGGATCTTTCCCCTAAGCCACGCTGCTTCTCCAGCTTAGTCCACCGCTCTGCGCACAGTAAGCGCTCAATAAATAGGACTGAACGAATGTACCAAGCGCTTGGGGGAGAGTATAGTGTAACAACTGCCACACTCCTGCCCACGACGAGCTCATGACTTAGAGGGGGAGATGGGCATTAATATAAGTAAGTAGATTACAGACATATAAGTATGTGCTGTGGGGATAGGATAGCCACTTCTCTGCCGTGTGGCCTTAGGCGAGTCACTTTACTTCTCTGTGCGCCCCACTTCCCTCATCTGTAAAATGGGGATTATGACTGAGTCCCACACGGGGCAGGGATTGGGTCCAGCCCGATTTTCTTATATCCACCCCAGCGCTTAGTACAGTGTCTGGCACATAGTAAGTGCTTAAAAACCATTCTGATTATTATCGAGGGCTTTCTGCGTACGGGACGTTGTACTGAGCACTTGCGAGAGTCCAGTACAACAATAAACAGGGAATGTGTCTGTTATATTGGACTCCCCTTCTCTCCCCTACCCCCCAGCGTTTAGTGCAACATCCCACACACCGTAAGCCCTCGATAAATACGATTGAATTGAATGACAGAACCCCAAAGGAGGATCTGTCCCATTCGTGGTCAGTCGCCTCACCCCCTCCGGGCTCCAGCCTGGCCCACGTGGATGGCTGCCCTGACCTCTGGGGAAACTGAGTCCCACCGGGGCCCTAGCCAGCTTTGGAATTCGTGTGAGAGATTAACCTGTTCTCCAAAGGCCTGCCGTGGCCATGTTTCATAAGAAGCATGAGAAGCAGCATGGCCTAGTGGCTGGAGCACGGGTCTGGGAGTCATAGAGACCTGGGTTCCAATTTCGATTCCTCCACGTGTCTGCTATGTGACCCCGGATAAATCACTTCACTTTGCTGGGCCTCGGGTGCCTTATCTGTAAAATAATAATGTTGGTATTTGTTAAGTGCTTACTATGTGCCGAGCACTGTTCTAAGCACTGGGGGAGATACAGAGTCATCAGGTTGTCCCACATGAGGCTCACAGTTAATCCCCATTTTACAGATGAGGTAACTGAGGCACAGAGAAGTGAAGTGACTTGCCCACAGTCACATAGCTGACAAGTGGCAGAGCTGGGATTCGAACTCATGACCTCTGACTCCCAAACCCAGGCTCTTTCCACTAAGCCATGCTGCTTCTCTGGCGACTAAGATTTGAGAGCCCCACGTGGGATAGGGACTGTGTCCAACCCGATTTGGTTGTATCCACCCCAGCGCTTAGTACAATGCCTGGCACATAGTAAACATTTAACAAATACAATTATAATTATAAAATGAGCTGGATTTAGGCCCAGTCCGGCCATCCAGTGCCTCAGCTTCTCCATTCCAGCTCTTCCCTAACCTACCACCTAGAGGGATGAAATCATGTAGCTCATGAGTTCATAGATTCTCACAAATGAAGGTGTTATGGCACAGTTATTATAAATAACTACTGGGCTAAATTTCCTCCCCTGCCCCGCACACACACTTACTGCTTGGACATGTGAAACGGTTTCCCTTGACCCTTTGCTGTTTCCTGTTTTTCTTTTTAAATCACTCTTGATTTTAAAAAGGGCTGGGAAATGATCAAGTTCCCTTCTCTACAATTATTCATGTAGAGATTAATAATTGATCGAAGCTTTGTAAATCTGAACCGGGAGCAAATACAGATAAAACTCTAATGACGTGGACTAATTAATAGGAATTTAGTGGTGTGGTAGCATTCATTGTGCTTCAGCCAAGATCATTTATAGAGAAATTGCTGAAAGATCCTAGGTGCCAAGAAGATCTTGATACCCAGAAGCTCCAGAGCATACAACTTTCAACTCCAAGGAACATGTGAAAATATACTCGAAGCCCGTGAATTTTAACGAGCATGCAAAATGGAGGTCTCAAGACTCCTACTCTCTTTGTTGTGTAAGATTCATGTAAAAGCAAAGCACTTTTGGGAATCCAGCCTGCCGGGAAATAATGAAGGGTTTAGGTGATTAAACAAGAGCTTTAACCCGTAGATACAAGAAACTAGTTGAGGATTACTCAGAAAAGCTGAAGGCAATCTTGAGAATAAATAAATAGGATTTACTTGAGGAATTCCTACTGTAAATTGTTTGTCTACTACTGTAAATCATCTTTGTTAAATGCCTCATCTTAATTAACTTAGAGAAACTGCTTGTAAGACAGCAGAGTGGATTTTTACAAACTTTCTGGTTTAAAAGGTATGTTTTTTCTTGGCACGGTTTCGGTATTATAGAGGAAATGCCAGAATACAGTAAACTTAAACTGCTCCACCATCTGTAGTATGGCAAATTGGGGGCAATCTGTTTTCTGACCCTGGGGAAGGGTTCAGGGGCCAGGATTCACTTCCTGCCACATCTCCCATGCACTCCAGGGACAAAAATGGCTGGAGAGCACGCATATAATTCCTCTCAGATCCATCCCTCAAGAGTTATTTTCCCTGAAAGTTACCTTTAAGCATCATTGTGTGATTCACTGAATCAGTGTGTCACAAAAAAATAATGCTTACCGTTTACTTTTGCAGGTTCACCTTTGGAAATATGCACATGTTGATTTTTATTTTGGAAGGTAAGAATCACCAGAATTCAGTTTATGTTGAATTGAATAGAGTGTTGACCGAGGATGAAAATCATAATCTGATTGGGCATATCTCACTAATATGCTCTGATGGGTTAAAGGATTTAGCTGAGGCCAAAAATATATGTACATATATTTCATTGTGTGATTAATTGAATTACTGTGTCCCAAAAAAAATAATGCTTACTGTTTATTTTGCAGATTCATCTTTGGAAATATGCACATGTTGATTTTATTTTGGAAGGTAAGAATCACCAGAATTCAGTTTATGTTGAATTGAATAGAGTGTTGGCCGAGGATGAAAATCATAATCTGATTGGGCATATCTCAGTAATGTGCTCTGATGGGTTAAAGGATTTAGCTGAGGCCAAAGATATATTTACATATATTTTTATGTTGGCCTTATAAAATTCTAGACCAGCTGGAGCCCTAAGTAGACTCAGTCATTCATTCATATTTATTGAGAGTACATTGTGTGCAGACCACTGTACTAATGGGAGAGTGGAATATAACAGAGTTGATAGAAATGCCCAAAAGGAGCTTACTGTTTAGAGAGGGGAGGTACTGCTTACCTCGTATGTGTCCTTGGACAAGACAGTTAAGGTCCCTGCCTCATTTTCCTTATCTTTAAAATGGGGGTTAAATACCTGTTCATCATAGGCATAGGATTAAACAAAGAAGTATGGTCAGAGAATATGCCTACCAACACTGTTGTTCTTTCCATAGTTCAGTGCTCTGCACACAATATGTGCTTAATCAGTATGATTGAAGTGCAAACTTCAGATGTGATGCTGGTATTTATTACTCTTGAAGTACATTTTTATGGCTTATAATTTAACCTTTATCTCTGGCTAATGCAGTATTGTGTTCTTTCTAGGGTTGGCCCCTTGAGTTGTAAAGAAGATTATTTTTTTAAATCACTTGACAGCGGATAAGGTATTTTGATGAGAAGAGATTGCTCAAATTCTTCCTCCTAGATTAAAACAAACACAAGTCTCCTTCAAAATAAGCAATCTAATAAAATTCTGAAAGAATAGTCATAGTTGGAATTCTAGATTCTGAGGCTTCCTGGAATGTTCATTAGCTTCTTTCATATTGACCAATGCTATATGTCATGCCTTATCCAATCCCCCAACTTCCTGTGTGGTAGATTCACATTGCTTTTTCTATTCCACTTTCACAGTCATGAAAAACAAAAAGGTTCTGCTTTCTTTTCTCGTGCATCTAAAGTATCTTGCAGTAGTAGCACAAAAATTAAAACCAAGTAACTACTTTTACATTCACAATACTCAGCAAATTGCCATTCACTGGAAGAGTGCTAGTTGTTTTCATAATCACTTTTAACAGGCCTTTTAGAAAATGTATTAAAAATAAATTTTCCTGATCAAATGCAAGTGAATCTCTGAGGTATTTTTTGAGCTTCTCTAAGAATCTTGATAGAGCTCCTGAGAGCTCTATTTCCACAGTAAAAGGAAGCATTTGGTTTTTAGAAGTATTTAATTGCTAGTACAAAATATACTTAATCTCTCGAGACTTATTTTGGCTTTGGATGCATGTTTATCGTTGGCGTTTGATCATTTATGGTTAAAGTAGGACTCTTTTAAATACATACATTAGATTAGCATAAAATCTTGTAACTGCTAAGTGTATTGTTTCTAATAAAATGATTTCGTTATCAAAACTTACAAATGCTGGAGTTCTTTTGTTTCGAATAAAATTATCGGTCACGTGCACACGAATTACTTTCTCTTGGTAATCATGTTTTAGGGCTTTGGTCACCCTAGAGCACTGTAGGAGCTGATTACCTGCTTTGCCAGTATTATAAGATCTGATTTTTTTAAAGCAGTGACCCGTGGGCTATTAAATTAGGAATCGGTAAGCATCTTAAGCCTTGCATCCATATATACGGGCAGGTGTGTCACAGGGCCCCCTGTATAGAAGAGAGTTTGAGCTAAGCCCTCATATCCTTTTTCCCTTCAGTGTCACCTAATGCACCTAGATCCTTACCCTTTAAGCACTTGATTTTCACCCCATAGCACTTAAATAGATATCCATAATTTATTTTATAATGACTGTCTGCCCCTCTAGGCTGTAAGCTTCTTATGGGCAGGGGACATGTCTACCAACTCTTGTATTATTTATACTCTCCCAAGTGCTTTAATACAGTGCTCTGCACACAGTAAGTGCACAATAAATCCCCCTGATCAATTGAACCCAATAGCCAGTCAGCACTGGTGAAAGTGCCAGCCTCCCTAAGTCCAAACCTGCTCAGGTTTGGACTTGTACCCTTTTTGTTTGTACCCTTTGCTTTAGAGAAGCAGCGTGGCGCAGTAGAAAGAGCACGGGCTTTGGAGTCAGGGCTCATGAGTTCGAATCCCAGCTCTGCCACTTGTCAGCTGTGTGACTGTGGGCAAGTCACTTAACTTCTCTGTGCCTCAGTTCCCTCATCTGTAAAATGGGGATTAAGTGTGAGCCCCACGTGGGACAACCTGATTCCCCTGTGTTTACCCCAGCGCTTAGAACAGTGCTCGGCACATAGTAAGCGCTTAACAAATACCAACATTATTAACATTATTATTTTTGTTGTTTCTGCCCAACTCAACCCTTGGGGTTACCCAAGCTTCACTTCCATGAGGTCTTGGGAGCAGCTCTGACTCCTGTTCACCAGATGCTTTAAGGCCCAGTGCGCTTTGCTGCAAGGGGCGCAGAGTGCCGTGGACTTTGGTTCACGCTTTCATCGGCCTGCAAAAACTATATTGTTGCCTGCACTAAATTTGTAACCATGGGGTTTTATTCCTAGCATTAGTGGTGTCATATTTTCACATTCTTAAGATTGAAAGAATTTCAGTAACCTTATTCAAATTCATCAGTTCATAAACTAGTTGATATTAAGATTTCTCTTGGGCAACATACAGGATGTTCAAAAAGTCCTAAACACATTGAAGATACTGCCGTCTCATTTTCAGGAAAGGTGAATTTTAGCTTATAGCAAATGATAGCAGTAGTCTACACAACTTTGGTGAATTACCTTGTAACGCCATACCTTACCAGTTTTATTCCTGTGTGGTGTTTAAAAACTGTTTTATCAGAAGTGAGGGAAGCATCAGTAAACCAGAAGCATCTTCCAGATTAGATTGGTACGTGTACTATGGTACTGAAACATTTCCAGTATTTGTATTTTCCTTTATACTAGGGCCTGTTTCAACATTAGTTGCTTTGTGGTCATCACACATCTTTGGGGTGTATTGCCGATCTCTAGAGAAGCATCATGGCGTACTGGATAGAGCACAGACCTGGGACTCAAAAGGTCATGGGTTCTAATCTTGGCTCTGCCACTTGTCTGCTGTGTGACCTTGGGCAAGTCACTTCACTTTGCATCAGTTACCTCATCTGTAAAATGGAGATTGAATCTGCGAGCCCTATGTGGGACAAGGGACTGTCCAACCCGATTTGCTTATATTCATTCAATCGTATTTATTGAGCGCTTACTGCGGAAATTTGGAAAGTAAAATTATATCCACCCCAGCACTTAGGACAGTGCATGACACATAGTAAACACTTAAATACTGTAATTATTTGTATGTGGCAGGGTGCCAATATCACTAATCTATACTGATTTGAAGAATTCACTCTGCTCCACCGCCCACCTTACTGCAGTTCTCCATCTCAAGTCTCCTTACCCTTTCCCTTGCCAATCAACCAGTGGTATTTACTGTGGGCTGGGCACTGTGCTAAGTGCTCTGGGCAATGCAATACAAGAGTGAGTATAGATGATCCCTGCCCAAAAGGAGCTTGTCCAACATTTAGGAAAAGGATTGCCCGCTACAGACCATGGTACGCTCAAACTATCGGTAATGGCAGCTTTGAGGTGTCCTAGGAGAATGAGGAGAAACTTGGCTGGGTGTCTCTTAAAGTCAGCCCCGCGCGTCAGACCAGGCAAAGTGTTACCACCTTGGACAGGGGGCCAGGAAGCTGCACCAGACATCATTCCAGAATTGAAGGGCAGACTCCGCGACTGGAAGGTGGGAAGGAAGGATGGAGATGTCAGGATTCTAATCTGCACACACGGCCCCTGCCATGTGGCTTGGCCATAAGAATCTGAAAAAAGAATCATCTCTTAGAGTTTAATGGCTCCTTCGCTGAGATGCCACAAGTCTCCTACTTTTATTTAAAACCTTAGCCCCAGGGATTTCCTGATAAACCTGTCAGGAAATGTCTAAAATAAAAGTGATACACAGGAGAGTGATGTGAAAGGATCCTTTCTTTTTCCACTGCAAGCTGTGGATAAGAAATGGAAAATGGATTGTTCTCTCAATTATATGTGCTGTAGTCTCCATAAATGTAATTGAGACCGTATTAGGGAAGAGGGCAAAAAAACATTAAAGTGCCCATGGGATGCACAAGTGATTTTTCTACTGGAATAAACAGTGGTATTTAGTGCGTTCTTACTGTGTGCAGAGCACTCTAATAAGTGCTTGGGAGAGTAGAGTTCCCTGCTTACAGAAAGCTTACAGCCTACATTTGGAAGCTACTTTGTCCGCCTGCAGTCTTCAAGACTTCTGTGGGTTCAGATCTGCTTTGGGAAAAGTCGAAATTCTAGAACAGACTTGTCTTTCTATGAAAACCTACAGGACCACATCACCCAAGAAAGCTTCTGATGCTATCTGCACAGATAGCATCAGAAGCTTGTCACTGAGCAGGATCCTGGGAACATTCTGGGCCTCTGTTTGTCTCACTGAATGAGCTCGGAACCATTTGAAAATGCCCTAGGGTTTGTTGGAATGCCATATGTAAGGAGTCTAGCAGTCTTTGTTATTAGGCATCATGAAAATCCCTTATGGTAGTTTTTATTATTTTTTTTAATGGTAAGTGCTTACCTATGTGCCAGGCACTGTACTAAGCACTGGGGTAGATGCAAACTAGTCCCTGTCCCATATGAGGGTCACAATCTTAATCCCCATTTGCCAGATGAGGAAACAAGCACAGGGAAGTTAAGGGACTTGCTCATGTTCACACAGCAGATATGGAGCCAGGATTAGAATTCCACTAGGCCACGCAGTTGTATGGATTCCTCCTTTAAAATATTTAAGCAGAGTGAAAAAATCTTGGATAATAATGAAGCAAACTAGAAACTTAACTGGTAATTGTCTTAGAAGGGCTTCTTCCTAAAGGAGAAGTGATGAATGACAATGAAAAGAGCATTAGGGTCATATTTGCTTTTATGCTTTTTGGAATTTTGGTGTAGTTGTAGCATGTCATTAGTAAATTGTAAGTGTATGTATCTTTCCATTCTATTTGGAGAGAATAAATGTAGAAATGTACTGTAAACTGTCATGTTTTCATAAAAAGTTCTAAAACCGAAGGCATGATGGATTACAATTTATGATATTTAATAATTATTATTATGGCATTTAAGTGCTTACTATGTGCCAGGCACTGTACTAAGTGCAAGCGCTTAGTACAGTGCTGTGCACATAGTAATTGCTCAGTAAATACGATTGAATGAATGAATGAATGCTGG
Source organism: Ornithorhynchus anatinus (assembly GCF_004115215.2). Taxonomy (NCBI): domain Eukaryota; kingdom Metazoa; phylum Chordata; class Mammalia; order Monotremata; family Ornithorhynchidae; genus Ornithorhynchus; species Ornithorhynchus anatinus. Next base: position 58,464,693 of record NC_041735.1, on the reverse strand, counting down.
GGTGGATAAAGCAAATCAGGTTGGACACAGTCCCTGTCCCACATGGGGCTCACAGTCTCAATTCCCATTTTACAGATGAGGAAACTGAGGCACAGAGAAGTGAAGTGACGTGCCCAAAGTCACACAACAGACAAGTGGCAGAGCCAGGATTGGAATCCATGACCTTGTGACTCCCAGGCCCATGCTTTATCCACTAGGGCAGGCTGCTTATAGAATTAGGGCAATTTGTTAATGATCCTTTTAAAATAATAATAATAATGTTGGTATTTGTTAAGCGCTTACTATGTGCAGAGCACTGTTCTAAGCGCTGGTGTAGATACAGGGTAATCAGGTTGTCCCATGTGAGGCTCACAGTTAATCCCCATTTTACAGATGAGGGAACTGAGGCACAGAGAAGTTAAGAGACTTGCCCACAGTCACAGCTGACGAGTAGCAGAGCCGGGATTCGAACCCATGAACTCTGACTCCCAAGCCCGGGCTCTTTCCACTGAGCCAAACAAACCTCCTCTTCTCTGGTAGGGAATAGGATTCTGGTGGATCTGGTGATATATATTCTTAAAGATAAATCAAAGCAGCCAAATGATCCATACTGGTCTTCGGAAGTATGTTTCTGACTTACTCAAGTTGGAGTTTATCAGCTAAAGTACTAATTAGTGCAATAAAATGCTGATTTCCTAGCAGACCATTATGGCTCCTTTCTCTCTTCTTGTAAACAGTAATCTTATCTTTGATTGTTCTTTCACCTCCGGAAGCAATGTCTTGCCAAGCCCTGGCTGTTGTTTCTCACTGTCAGCTCTGGTCAACATCAGTGATATTTCATTGCCGAATTGTACATTCCAAGCGCTTAGTACAGTGCTCTGCACATAGTAAGCACTCAATAAATACTATTGAATGAATTTCATCGATATTTATTGAGCACTTTCTGTGTGCAGAGCACTGTACTGAGCGTTTGGGAGAGTACAACAGAGTTGGTAGATAACATTCCCCGCCCACAACGAGCTTAGAATCTAGAGGGGGTGACAGACATTAATATGAATAAATGATGCCTAATTTATAAATGTGCACCTTTCATTCATTCATTCAATAGTATTTATTGAGCGCTTACTATGTGCAGAGCACTGTACTAAGCGCTTGGGATGAACAAGTCGGCAACAGATAGAGACAGTCCCTGCCGTTTGACGGGCTTACAGTCTAATCGGGGGAGACGGACAGACAAGAACAATGGCACTAAACAGCGTCAAGGGGAAGAACATCTCGTAAAAACAATGGCAACTAAATAGAATCAAGGCGATGTACAATCCATTAACAAAATAAATAGGGTAACGAAAATATATACAGTTGAGCGGACGAGTACAGCACCTGAATGCTGTGGGGTTGAGGAGATTCATCCTTACTAATGAACCTGGGAAGAATTGTCATGGGTTGTCAGTAGTTCCATATCTCTATCTGCAGGACAACCTAATCCTGAAAATACAGTAGGATTCATTTGGTATTTACCCTTTGAAAGCCCAGAATCTCCTGAGGACTGCCTAGCAATCAATCAGTGGCATTTATTGAGCGCTCACTCTGGGCAGAGCACCATACCAAGCACTACTGAGCATGTAATACAATATCTAGAACTAGAATAACTGCCTAACTAGACTGGGTTATGGCTGCTGGATTAGACTGAGCCTCACTTGGGACAGGAACTGGGTTCAATCTGATCATCTTCTGAGGCGCTTTGCACATAGTAGATGCTTAATAAATGCCATAATCATTCTTCTATGAGAGCATAACTGTATTTATACCCAGAAATTAGTGTACACGAGTTTCCCACTGTTGCTTTAGTTATTCTAGCAACAAATCATAGCACAAAGGAGAAACGGCTATTTCCCTCTTACCCTTACCTCGCTGAACTCCTACCACAGTGTATCCCACACATTTCAGTTCTCTAATGTCGGTCTGTGCAACATACTTCCATCTCACCACCGACCCCTTGTCCACGTCCTCCCTCAGGCCTGGAACTTCTTCCCTCTTCATATCTGACAGACCACCACTCTCTCCACCTTCAAAACCCTCCTAAAATTACATTTCCTCCAAGAGGCTCTCTCTGACTGAAACCCTCATTTCTCCTACTCACCCTCCCCCCGTACATTGACTGTGCACTTGGTCATTCATTCATTCAATAGTATTTATTGAGCGCTTACTATGTGCAGAGCACTGTACTAAGCACTTGGGATGAACAAGTCGGCAACAGATAGAGACAGTCCCTGCCGTTTGACGGGCTTACAGTCTAATCGGGGGAGACGGACAGACAAGAACAATGGCACTAAACAGCGTCAAGGGGAAGAACATCTCGTAAAAACAATGGCAACTAAATAGAATCAAGGCGATGTACAATTCATTAACAAAATAAATAGGGTAACGAAAATATATACAGTTGAGCGGACGGGTACAGTGCTGTGGGGATGGGAAGGGAGAGGTGGAGGAGCAGAGGGAAAAGGGGAAAATGAGGCTTTAGCTGCGGAGAGGTAAAGGGGGGATGGCAGAGGGAGTAGAGGGGGAAGAGGAGCTCAGTCTGGGAAGGCCTCTTGGAGGAGGTGATTTTTAAGTAAGGTTTTGAAGAGGGAAAGAGAATCAGTTTGGCGGAGGTGAGGAGGGAGGGCGTTCCAGGACCGCGGAAGGACGTGACCCAGGGGTCGACGGCGGGATAGGCGAGACCGAGGGACGGCGAGGAGGTGGGCGGCAGAGGAGCGGAGCGTGCGGGGTGGGCGGTAGAAAGAGAGAAGGGAGGAGAGGTAGGAAGGGGCAAGGTGATGGAGAGCCTTGAAGCCTAGAGTGAGGAGTTTTTGTTTGGAGCGGAGGTCGATAGGCAACCACTGGAGTTGTTTAAGAAGGGGAGTGACATGCCCAGATCGTCTCTGCAGGAAGATGAGCCGGGCAGCGGAGTGAAGAATAGACCGGAGCGGGGCGAGAGAGGAGGAAGGGAGGTCAGAGAGAAGGCTGACACAGTAGTCTAGCCGGGATATAACGAGAGCCCGTAATAGTAAGGTAGCCGTCTGGGTGGAGAGGAAAGGGCGGATCTTGGCGATATTGTAGAGGTGAAACCGGCAGGTCTTGGTAACGGATAGGATGTGTGGGGTGAACGAGAGGGACGAGTCAAGGATGACACCGAGATTGCGGGCCTGCGGGACGGGAAGGATGGTCGTGCCATCCACGGTGATGGAGAAGTCTGGGAGCGGACCGGGCTTGGGAGGGAAGATGAGGAGCTCAGTCTTGCTCATGTTGAGTTTTAGGTGGCGGGCCGACATCCAGGTGGAGACGTCCCGGAGGCAGGAGGAGATGCGAGCCTGAAGGGAGGGGGAGAGGACAGGGGCGGAGATGTAGATCTGCGTGTCATCTGCGTAGAGATGGTAGTCAAAGCCGTGAGAGCGGATGAGTTCACCGAGGGAGTGCGTGTAAATGGAGAACAGAAGAGGGCCAAGAACTGACCCTTGAGGAACTCCAACAGTTAAAGGATGGGAGGGGGAGGAGGCTCCAGCGTAGGAGACCGAGAATGATCGGCCAGAGAGGTAAGAGGAGAACCAGGAGAGGACAGAGTCCGTGAAGCCAAGGTGAGATAAGGTATGGAGGAGGAGGGGATGGTCGACAGTGTCAAAGGCAGCAGAGAGGTCAAGGAGGATCAGAATGGAGTAGGAGCCATTGGATTTGGCAAGAAGGAGGTCATGGGTGACCTTGGAGAGAGCAGTCTCGGTAGAGTGGAGGGGACGGAAGCCAGATTGGAGGGGGTCTAGGAGAGAATGGGAGTTAAGGAATTCTAGGCATCGATTGTAGACGACTCGTTCTAAGATTTTGGAAAGGAAGGGTAGTAGGGTCATGTATCCCTTAAGTATTTTGATACTCATTCCAGCCACCCAGCCCATATGTACATGTCCTTATAGTCTACTATTTCTCCTTTCTGTAAGCCTTGTGGGCGGGGATGGTGTCTGTCAACTCTACCGCATTGAATTTTCCCAAGCACTCTGTAAATGCTCAATAAATACTATTGACTGATTATATTTCATAGGTCTGCTATTTCCTCTCCATCACCCCAGTCACCATCCTAAATAAGGCTTTGGTCCCCTGTCTTCTGGATTACTACAACAAGCTCTTTGGCCTTCCAGCCTCTCGCTTCTCCTCTGCTCCTGTTTATTGCTCACATGGTAACAAGAATTATCTTTATCAGATGTTTATCGATTGTATCATTTACCTGCTCAGGTTACTACCTGTTCAAATCATAACCCCCAACTATAAACTTCATTGCTCTTCCAACTGACCCTGATCTGCCTATGTGTCTTCATCTCCCCCTGCTCATCTAGTCACACTCATCACTTGGGCCACAGCTAACCGTCTCACCCTCCCATTTAACGTTTGTTCTCTTCAGCCTATGAATCATTAATGCTATTAGTCAGAGAAATTCCATGGCAGGGTAACCCACTTTTTACTTCACCCGAAGTAAAATGGACATGTCAACTCTCTCGCCATCTGCCCTCTTTAAACTTTTGCCTCTATTTTCTGTCTCCATCATAGCTTTTAAAACTGTTTCCCCATGGCTTTCATGAGTCTCCCCGTGTTCCCACAGCTAGTGCATAAAGAAGGGTAGAAGGGTGATGTACTGTAAAGTTGGAGTAGATTGTAAATTTAGAAACATAACCACACTGTCATAACTTGAAATGTCACAAACGAAGGACACCTAGTATTAATTTTAAAAATTACAATCAACTGTAAAGGAAAAGCTAACACTTTTCTTACTTATAAAGATTTGTTATTCATGTGCAAGGTTTAACATTTCAGAAGCTTGTTCGTGCATCATGGTAGTTGTTTGAACAATAAAAGTTGCAGATAGTGTTTTTTTTTAAAGAGCACATTTTTAACTTCTAATACAATGTTTGAGAAATGATTATTCCCCATAGAGTGTAGACCAGTTTCACTCATCAGATATTTAAACTGATTTGGTGATAAGGAAGTTGGGGTTATTTAAAATTTTTTAAAAATTGGAAAGGAATGCAGTTGTCCAAAAGGAGAATGCTTTCTCATTGCAAGTAAGCTTTTACCACAAAGGGAAAAATAGATTTCATTCAAACTATCTGCACTGAGCATCTAATCCAAAAATCTGCTACAATAATGAACTAAAAATTAGTATTGGGATGGTAGTTGAGGCTTGATGCAGTTTTACTTATCCAGACATTGGACTGGAGGACATCTTAAAAGATTACCTTGATCTTCAAGCTATCATTTGTAATATATAAGTGGGGACTATGGTATTTGGGGGCATTTGCAACAGAATCTATAAATCTTGTCATTCTTTCCAAAGAACTCTCCAAAGCCTAACAATAAGTGGCCCGAGTATTTTAATAGATTGGCTGCTAAAGAATCCTCTGCAATATTTTTCACATTCAAATTCTTTTATCTTCCAAGGAGAAAACTTCTGTTCTAAAATGATATAGGACCCTGTTGACATTTACCCTGAGGTTGAGTTGTAGAAGTAACCTGTCATAAAAAGAGCTCTTAGTCGGACACATATTTAAGTTAATCTTTCAAATTGCAGTAGCAAGCAATCACTAATCCATAGTGGGAAAAAAAGTTGAAATTTTAAATGTGCTTAAAATGTGGATAAAAATCTCTCAGGATTCCAGTGGAAGTTTTGGGAAAGGAAGAGCTGTGTACTGCTCAGTTTAAAGAGGCTCCACTATGTTTTTCCTTTTTCTGTAGAGACGTTTTTCTGGTTTTATGTTTTCTTGCATAAAAAAAATTCACCGTATGCCCAACTGTTACAAACAAAATGGGAATGAACACTAGAAGACCAAACTTTTGAGACTGAGGGGCAAGGATTACCAGTATGAAATGGACAAGATCCATCAAGTAGTTCATAGAACTCTGCACTCTGTTCACTGTTCCACGTTCCGATTCTGGAACGTAACATTCTCCTGGAATGTTCTCCACCGTCAGGTCAAAGGACCAAAAGCCTATGCATAGACAGTTTTAAAAATAGAAGTGAATATACAAAGAACGGTTTGGGCAGATATCGAAAAGCAAGACAGTAATTTTCCATGGGTGTGGGATGGCAGGAAACTGGCTGCAGCATTGTAATTTCCTAGCGCCTGGGTCAAGGGTGGGAGGGGCAGCATCTCCCTCCGTCCTTCCCACCGGACACAGCCCTTTGACCCTCGATTGGGGAGGTCGTGACCGATTCCAACGAGGCCCGTCCAGACTGGAGGAGAAAGAAGAACAAACACTTTCCCCCACCCTCAATCCTGGCATCAGTGTACCAGTGCTTTTCTTTTTGTTGTTGTTATTTTTGTGCTGTTTGTTACTGAATTTCCCCTATTAGATTGTAAACTCCTTGAACTTTCCCAAGTGTTGGGTACAGTGCTTCGCACCATCCAATAAGTGGTGGATAGAGCACGAGTCTAGAAGTCAGAAGGACTTGGGTTCTAATCCTGATTCCACCACTTGTCTGCTGTGTAACCTTGGGCAAGTCACTCCTCTTCTCTGGGCCTTAGTTACCTCATCTGTAAAATGCGGATTAAGACTGTAAACTCTAATGGGATAGGGATTGTGTCCAACCTGATCAACTTGTATCTACCACAGCACTTAGTACAATGCCTGGCACAGAGTAAGTGGTTAACAAATGACATTTTTTAAAAAGTTGATTATTTCTTTTCCAATGTGCCTATCCTTCCCTTCAGGTGAAAAGGGGAGGGCCTAAATGCACACTTCACTCCTCTAATGCTAACCTCACTGTGCCTTGGTCTCTCATAGAGCACGGGCTTGGGAGTTAGAGGTCGTGGGTTCTAATCCCGTCTCCGCCATGTGTCAGCTGTGTGACCATGGGCAAGTCACTTAACTTCTCTGTGTCTCAGTTACCTCATCTGTAAAATAGGGACAAAGACTGTGAGCTCCACATGGGACAACCTGATGACCTTGTATCTACCCCAGCGTTTAGAACAGTGCTTGGCACATAGTAAGCGCTTAACAAATACCATCATTATTATTATTATTATTATTATTATGTTGGTTGGTATTTGTTAAGCGCTTACTATGTGCAGAGCACTGTTCTAAGTGCTGGGGGAGACACAGGGGAATCAGGTTGTCCCACATGGGGCTCACAGTCTTAATCCCCATTTTACAGATGAGGTAACTGAGACCCAGAGAAGTGAAGTGACTTGCCCACAGTCACACAGCTGACAAGTGGCAGAGCCGGGGTTTGAACCCATGACCTCTGACTCCCAAGCCCGGGATCATTCCACTGAGCCACGGGAGATACCTAGCTCTCATCTTGCCTCTGGCCTGGAATGCCCTCCCTCCTCAAATTCGACAATTACTCTCCCCCTGCTTCACAGCCTTCCTGAAAGCCCATCTCCTCCAAGAGGTCTTCCTAGACTAAGCCCTTCCTTTCCTCTACTCCCACTCCCTTCTGCCTCACCCTGACTTGCTCCCTTTGTTCATCCCAGCTCCCAGCCCCAAAGCACTTATGTACATATCTGTAATTTTTTTGTATTGATAATAATAATAATGATGATGATGATGATGGCATTTGTTCAGCGCTTACTATGTGCCAAGCACTGTTCTAAGCACTGGGGTAGATAACATGGTAATCAGGTTGTTCCACATGGAGCTCACAGTCTTAATCCCCATTTTACAGATGATATAACTGAGGCACAGAAAAGTTAAGTGATTTACAAAGTCCCACGGCTGACAAGTGGCGGAGCCAGAATTAGAACCCAAGACCTTTTGACTCTCAGGACCATGCTCTTTCCACTAAGCCATGTCTGTCTCCCCTCCCTAGATTGTAAGCTCGCTGTGGGCAGGGTACATGTCTGTTTATTGTTGTACTCTACTGTCCCAAGTACTTAGTATAGTACAGGGCTCAGCACATAGTGCTCAATAAATGATTGAATGAATGAATGAACATGGAGAAACAAGGGAAAAGAACAAAAGGTGAGGGTCAGGGTGGGGAGTAAAGAGCAGAGGAGCAAAAAATTGACCTCTAAACAAAATTACCTCTCCTTACTCTTTCCATCCTCAGCCAATGCAATAGTTCTAGTAACTCCGTAGGTTATTAAGGATGTGAAACATTTAGGGATGTGAAAAGCCATATTCCCCTACTATGAGAATGGTTGTCCATGAAGGCAACTCTTACACCCTTCATTCAAGAGTTCTTTGGAGACTGAACACTAGGCTGGATGGGCAAATGATTTAACCTAGTGTGCCATGTCTAACTTCAATTGGTAATATTTGTTGAGCACTTATTCTGTGTAGAACACTGGGCCTATCTGCTAAGTGTATCTGCTAAGATTGAATTTTTAAAATTATTTTTCACGAGCATTCCAGGGGACCAGTTATCTTCACTGAACCCACATCTGGTGAAAATACTCATGAATATTACAAGATTTAGAAAAAAATTAAATTACACACGATAAAACTCTGAAGGCTATTTCATTTTTCCAGTCCCACTAAACTGGGTTATGAGGCCTTAATAAATGAAAAGAGGTATAGTGAAGTTTTGTTTATTGATTGGAATGAATCCCATAGAGGTGCTTTCCCTCCCCTTTTCTGAAGGAACAGTAGGTACACCTGTCAAAGAACTGAATTGTGTCTCTAAATTTTACAGTTATATAAGTTTCTCTAATTTTCAGATCATTCACATACGTGGCTCAGGGGAAAGGCCCTGGCCTTGGGAGTCAGAGGTCATGGGTTCAAATCCCAACTCTGCCATTTGTCAGCTATGTGACTGTGGGCAAGTCACTTAACTTCTCTGTGCCTCAGTTACCTCATCTGTAAAATGGGGATTAACTGTGAGCCTCACGTGGGACAACCTGATTACCCTGTATCTACCCCAGTGCTTAGAACAGTGCTCGGCACATAGTAAGCACTTAACAAATACCAACATTATTACTATTATTATTACTTTTAGGGAAGCAGCGTGGCGCAGTGGAAAGAGCACGGGCTTTGGAGTCAGGGCTCATGAGTTCGAATCCCAGCTCTGCCACTTGTCAGCTGTGTGACTGTGGGCAAGTCACTTCACTTCTCTGTGCCTCAGTTCCCTCATCTGTAAAATGGGGATGAAGACTGTGAGCCCCACGTGGGACAACCTGATTCCCCTGTGTTTACCCCAGCGCTTAGAACAGTGCTCTGCACGTAGTAAGCACTTAACAAATACCAAATACCAATACTATCATTTTACAACTTTAAGATCTCTAGGACTAGCTTTAATCCATCATGGGACCTATTCAAATAGATTATTTTTTACAAGTTCTGAATTATTTTCTGTGGGGGCAAAACATGTACTAGTAATGCTCCCTTAATTGTGAGAGGCAGACACAGTGTTCAGGAAATTTGCAGTGTTTGTATTTATGGAGCTAACTCATTTAGACATTTCATGCAGTAGCACAGCACAGTATCAGGACTTGACTAGTCACTGATGGTCATTAGGAAGCTTGTGGCGGCCCACCCAACCCTTGGTTCCCTGGGCTGTTCACATGAGAGGGCCCCATGGGTTGGTTGAGCAGGGCAGGGATTATTAACTCAGCCCAGGAGAGTGGAGAGTAGTGTTTCTTGGCAATGGGGCAAGAATTCCGGTCATGATTGGGCAATAGTGGTGCTAACATAATGCCAGTCATCTTAGACCGAAGCACTGTAGCATAGTGGAAAGAGCATGGGCCTGGGAGTCAGACAACCTGGGTTCTAATCTCAGCTCTGTCATATGCTTGCTGCGACCTTGGGTGGATCACTTAAATTCTCCATGCCTCCGTTTCCTCATCTGATTCAATACCCGCTCTCCCTCCGATTTAGACTGTGAGCCACAAATGGGACAAGGACTGACGGATCACCTTATATCTACCTCAGTGCTTAGGGCAGTGCTTGATATAGAGTAAGCACTAAACATATTCCACAAATACATTTTATTCAAAATGAACCAGTGTGATTCGATCTTTGCACACCAACTTCTTATCCATCAAGTAAAACCATAACGCATGACACAGCTAATATATTGCTTACCAATTCTTGCCAGTATTACTCCTAAGAAGAGCAAGGTGATTGAGATGTAAGATTCTGGGTATTCTGCTTTTCCACACTACCAAACAGGATGGTATCACTGATCCAGTGAATCGATGATGGGTCCGGAAGTATAGGTTGATTGATGTTTATTTGAAAACGGTAATTGACGATCTGAGTCTTCTGCTGTGTCTTCTGATTTAAGGAAGAGTTCTTATTTATGCCAACAGAAAAGGTCCCAAGTCAAAAGGACTTCCAGGAGCAAAGACTGAAAACACACAAAACATTTAACAGTTTACATGGATGCAGCTGGGTATGATTCCTGTATCGGCTAGGCCACAGCACTTCCATAGTTTAGTAAAGAGAATTGTGCCCATTAAGCCCGAGACAGCAGACACAGCCATGAGTACACTAGAGAACCACCAATTCCCTGAGTGTAGGCATATCCTGTAAAGATATAATCAAAACTGAGTATACAAGAATGCTACACCCAAACCAGCTAAAAAGACAGTCTGCCTGTAATGTGCTCTCCATCCATTAGTGCATGTATGAAACATCCTTTGCATTTTTCTGAGGCGAAGAGGAAATCTTGAGAGAGAAACCCATTGCACTTCAAGGCTAGATTGATTTTCTTTTCTCCTTTCCAGAAGTCTGGATTTTCTAATGAATTCATCCTTGGTCGAGCAAGTTTGAAGTTCTCCTAAAAAAAATTCCGAAGAGGTTTTAGTAAATATGGAAGAATGGGATGCATTTTATAACCATCAATATTTACTGATGTGTGTAATGGTGTTTATTAAACATCTAGTGAGTAATATGCGCTACACTAAGCACTGGGAAAAGGAACACAGGTGAGCATTAGATAGAGCATTAAGAGAAGCAGCGTGGCTCAGTGGAAAGAGCCCGGGCTTGGGAGTCAGAGGTTCTGGGTTCAAATCCCAGCTCTGCCACTTGTCAGCTGTGTGACTGTGGGCAAGTCACTTAACTTCTCTGTGCCTCAGTTACCTCATCTGTAAAAATGGGGATTAAGACTGTGAGCCTCACGTGGGACAACCTGATTACCCTGTATCTCCCCCAGCGCTTAGAACAGTACTCTGCACATAGTAAACGCTTAACAAATACCAACATTATTATTAGATTCCAGGGTCCCCAATTCTTTATTTGAAGAATAAAGGGGAGGTAGGGGGCTGGGAACAGACATACTCCCTCCCTTTACACTCACTCCCTCGGTGAACTCATCCGCTCTCACGGCTTTGACTACCATCTCTACGCAGATGACACGCAGATCTACATCTCCGCCCCTGTCCTCTCCCCCTCCCTTCAGGCTCGCATCTCCTCCTGCCTCCGGGACGTCTCCACCTGGATGTCTGCCCGCCACCTAAAACTCAACATGAGCAAGACTGAGCTCCTCATCTTCCCTCCCAAGCCCGGTCCTCTCCCAGACTTCCCTATCACCGTGGATGGCACGACCATCCTTCCCGTCTCTCGGGCCCGCAATCTCGGTGTCATCCTTGACTCGTCCCTCTCGTTCACCCCACACATCCTATCCGTTACCAAGACCTGCCGGTTTCACCTCTACAATATCGCCAAGATCCGCCCTTTCCTCTCCACCCAAACGGCCACCTTACTATTACGGGCTCTCGTTATATCCCGGCTAGACTACTGTGTCAGCCTTCTCTCTGACCTCCCTTCCTCCTCTCTCGCCCCGCTCCGGTCTATTCTTCACTCCGCTGCCCGGCTCATCTTCCTGCAGAAACGATCTGGGCATGTCACTCCCCTTCTTAAACAACTCCAGTGGTTGCCTATCGACCTCCGCTCCAAACAAAAACTCCTCACTCTAGGCTTCAAGGCTCTCCATCACCTTGCCCCTTCCTACCTCTCCTCCCTTCTCTCTTTCTACCGCCCACCCCGCACGCTCCGCTCCTCTGCCGCCCACCTCCTCGCCGTCCCTCGGTCTCGCCTATCCCGCCGTCGACCCCTGGGTCACGTCCTCCCGCGGTCCTGGAACGCCCTCCCCCCTCACCTCCGCCAAACTGATTCTCTTTCCCTCTTCAAAACCTTACTTAAAAATCACCTCCTCCAAGAGGCCTTCCCAGACTGAGCTCCTCTTCTCCCTCTACTTCCTCTGCCATCCCCCCTTTACCTCTCCGCAGCTAAAGCCTCATTTTCCCCTTTTCCCTCTGCTCCTCCACCTCTCCCTTCCCATCCCCACAGCACTGTACCCGTCCGCTCAACTGTATATATTTTCGTTACCCTATTTATTTTGTTAATGAATTGTACATCGCCTTGATTCTATTTAGTTGCCATCGGTTTTTATGAGATGTTCTTCCCCTTGACGCTGTTTAGTGCCATCGTTCTTGTCTGTCCGTCTCCCCCGATTAGACTGTAAGCCCGTCAAACGGCAGGGACTGTCTCTATCTGTTGCCGACTTGTTCATCCCAAGCGCTTAGTACAGTGCTCTGCACATAGTAAGCGCTCAATAAATACTATTGAATGAATGAACATAAGCCTAAAACAATTAAAACACAAAAACAACAAGACATGGAAAATGAATAAGAGCAATTGGGTGCTGTGGTCAGAGGAGCAGCTTCCAGCTTCCTTGGGATTCAGAGTTCAGTATTCCAAACAGTCACGATCAGAACTATAGTTACAGTCTCCCCAATGTATTTCACTTCTGTTAGGAACTTGAACAGTGATATCAGTGGGAACCGTGGCAGGTAGAATTTGTTTATTTCTTTAAAAAAATCAAATCCTTAGAATATTAATGATTATTATATTTTCCTGAAAATTACAGTCTCATGGAAAATGTATTTCAAATACCAAGTACTAAGTCGTGAAAAAGAAGAAAAAGAAGTATCAGAAACAAGTAGGGGCAGGCTTGGAAAGTGGAAGCTGTACCCTAATGAAAATGGATGAAGAGAGACGGGTATTTTGTTTCGAAGTGGCCGGAGCAGCAAATTATGGAATGTGTGTTGGTCAAGGTGGACCGATATTAGCTGAGCGAAGGAAGCAGGTAGGGATTTAGATGGGTAGCAGCTTTTTAGGAGGAACTGCATCCTAAAATGAATGACTCTGCTGAAGCTGCTTAGAAATGAGAGTGATTAATCACATTCATCATATGAGCGAGAAGGCAATCAATCAATTATATTGATTGAGTGCTTACTGTATGCAGAGGACTGTACTAAGCACTTGGGAGAATACACTATAACATGGTTGGTAGACACGATCCTTGCCCTCGACGAGCTTAGGCAAGAACTGCTTCCAATAAATAGCCTGGTTTGAAATATTGGATTTTAAGAACTCACTGAAGAAAATTATAATAAGCAGAACAAAAGGCATAAAGTGAAAGGTAACTTTTAAGTGGTGGCCTAATTAGTTTTATGAAGATTTGCCAGTTGTATAACCAAAAAGCAGAAGGAAGCAAAAAGCTACAAAAAATGTAGAGGCAAATGGAGAGGAAATCAAAAGAAAGGAGAGAGTATGTTCTGTTTACCTTGAATATTCTTAAATTCCAGTTGATTTTCTAGAGAATATTCCCCTGTTTGTTGATGAGGTTTTAAAGTTAACTGGGGAACTAGTTGATATACCTTAGAAAGAAATGTAAATTCTACTAGGAGAGAAACCACATTCCAACTCAGGATGAAACCACAACCAATTACATTAGATGCCCATGTCATAACTTCTCCCACAGATAGATGGGCAAAAATATTGATGACTTGATCCATTCTTCTGACAGTTGCATTCATTCCTAAAAGTAGAAGTAAATGCATATTTATTAAAATGCATCTTATAGTAAAATATTTCATTTAAATGCTTTACTCATCAGTCATAATATCAAGCTTAATCCTCACCAGCAGGATGTTATATAACATAATTAATTAATGTTGAGACTTTAAATGTTACATATTAATTTAATAAAGAGTCCATGAGAAGTAGCAGTAAAAATGTGTCTAGCAAGTCATAATGAAAATGACACATTTCTAAGGTTCTCTTTGCAAATATAGCTATGCCATGAGGTCAGATCACGAATACGAGCTATTACACCAGTATACTAGTCATCTACACTGACTTTTTTGTCTCTGACACACTTTTCATAGGTGTAAGGATATTTACCCAGACTGCTGATTGAGCAAATTGAATGTGATCTGAATGGGGAATCAGGATTTGAGTCTGAATCTTTTTAGCAGATTAAACAGATACTAGTCAGTTAGGCAGTCAATCGTATTTATTAAGTTTTACTGTGTGAAGAACACTGTACTAAGCACTTGAGACACATGTCTGTTCCCTGCCCATAGTGAGTTTACAGTCTGATCTTTTGAACTTCATAAAAGTTCTGCCTGTCCCTCTGTGTCTCAATCTCAAATAAGTCCAGTATTTGGGGATTTATTTAGTGATCTAGGAAGTTCATTATTAGATTGTGTAAATTCAGTACCCACATTATCAATCCAGCCAAAATCCAGCGAAAGCTAGTGGTAACGGGGATTATAGATTATAAATTCTTTCAGGATTAACAATTTGGCCAGATTCTCCCAAAAAGCCTCTACATTTGTGCTAGTAAAAATTGGGAATAATTGGAAAATCATAAGGCAGTAGTAAGCAGGAGCTTCCCTGAACAGAGGAAGAACAGATACTAGCTGTTCATAAGAGGGCAGTTTCAAACCTCAAATGAGTCCATTTAATATGTCTAGAAAATATACATCTGGGGACAGTTATGATCCAAACGTTTGTATGCAAACTCTGCCCAATAGTTACAGCAGTAGCAGACAAGATAAGATTGCAAAATTGAGGCCTAAATTTTCACAGGATGCAAAGGAATAGCATATGGGAATGACCAAGGATAGAAAAAGGCTGAGACCAAAACTCCTGTCTGCTGACATCTGACAATATGAAAGAACAATTGAAGTCAAGTAATGATATCATATGAGTTAGAGCTTCTAGCCTCTCTTATCAATAAACTGAACCCCGCTGCCATGGAATTGCCCAAAGTCTGTTCACTTCTGATAATGACTTGTTCAATGGAATCTAGTACCGAACTTCACCATCTTCCAAATGATTGGTTGATGGAGGCAGAAAACTGCCAGAGAAAGGGCTCAGTTAGCCAAAGCTCTATCCTCGGTGGGGAATTGGAAGCCTTGGCATTCAAGGCGTCTGTTAAGGAGCAGAAAACTCTTCAATCAATCAATCAATGGTGTTTATTGGGCACTTACTCTATGCAGAGCACTGTACTATGCAAGCACTTGGGAGGTTACTGAAGGGGGTTTGCCTTTGGGAAACACATTTGCCTGGCCAAGGAGAAGAAGCAGCGTAGCCTAGTGGATAGAGCACAGGCCTGGGAATCAGAAGGACCAGTTATGTAATCTTGGACAAGTCACTTCACTTCTCCACCTGTTACCTCATCTGTAAAATGGGGATTAAGATTTTAAGGCCCATGTGGGACAGCGACAGTGTCCAACCTGATTACCTTGTATTTACCCCAGCCCTTAGAACAGCACCTGGCACATAGTAAGTGCTTAACAAATACCATTTAAAATAAACTACTTCAAGACGAGAGTTCATTAGGGTGAGAATCCTCGTCATCTCAGTTCCTGGTAGTGCTGGGGCCGGGGCCACAGAGTCAGGAGGTGACTGAGGATAGGTTTCACTGTCAGTGTCGGCGGGGGATTTGGCTCTTGGATTAGGGCTGAGTGCAGGACAGGAAGGATTCAGACCTTGAGAGCCGGCTGACCCCAGTGCCTGTTAGACTGAGGTCTGTACTCGGAGGGTCCAGAAGTGGCCCACCAAATGAGGCAGATGCAGGAGACGAGTGGGTGGAAGCAGTGTGAACTAGTGGATAGAGCACGGGCCTGGGAGTCAGAAGGACCTGGCTTCTAATCCCGGCTCTGCCACTTGTCTGCTTTGTGACCTTGGGTGAGTCACTTCACTTCTCTGTGCTTCAGTTAGCTCATCTGTAAAATGGGGATGAAGACTGTGAGCCCCATGTGGTACGGGCACTGTGTCCCACCCAATCACCTTGTATCTACTTCAGTGCTTAGTAGAGTGCCTAGTAGGTGCTTAACAAATCCCACAATTATTGTTATACCAGAATTAAGTAGCATTTTTGCCTGTCCTTAGAATCCTGAGGCAACTGGATCAGGTCAGGCTTTGAGCGAGCTAAGGAAAGGTAAGGGCTTGCCACAACTATCCTGGAACAAACACTCTCCTCGCCAGCCACCTGCTCCTACTGCAGGTGCCGATAACTGGCTGGAGTTAGGTTACAGGGCCATTTAGGAACGATTAGTCAATCGAGTTATTCCTGGGGCTGGGGTCCATTCATTCATTCATTCATTCATTCATTCAACTAAATCATATTTGTTTAGCGCTTAGTGTGTTCAGAGCACTGTACTAAGCACTTGAGAGAGTACAATATTCATTTATTCAATCATATTTGAGTGCTTACTGTGCTCAAAACAATATACTAAGTGCTCGGGAGAGTACAGTATAACAATAAACAGAAACATTCCCTGCCCATGACAAGCTTACAGTCTAGAGGGTTATGTGGAAATATATATCCACTTTATGTGTTACTTTTGTGGTTCCATACCAGAGTTAGAATACCACGAATGCTATGATTGCTGTTGCTGACCTTGTGAGCACCGCTGTAACATCTGCCTTCTGGCATTCAGTAAAGACTGTTAGAACAAAATGAAACAGTATAAAAGAGATAGAGACAGAGCCTTAAATAGTATATTTGAAACCCTCAAATAGTTTAGGGTTTTTGAGTACATACAATTAGACATTCTGACTCCACCCCCCAAAATGTGCACACTCACAGATTTACCATCCGTAAATTTATGAGGTTTTTCTGAAAATTTAGTCTAAGATATTGCTTTTGAGCTAGCTCTTAGTTCTCTGCATCATTTGAAAAAGAGAATCTGCATTTATAACATGTTTCCAGTTAATAAAATATTTTTCAGATTTATTCTGATTGATTTATTCTCTACACTGTAAGCTCATTGGGAGCAGGGACTGTCTGGTATACTGTTATATTGAACGCTCCCAAGAGCTTAGTACAGTGCTCTGCACACAGTATGTTCTCAATAAATGCCATTGATTTATTCATTCATTCATTTAATGTTCAAGGAGTACTTAGAGAAGTGGTGTGACCTAGTGGAAAAAGCATGGGTCTGGGACTCAGATGACTGGGGTTCTAATCCTGGCTCTCCCACTTGTCTATGTGACCTTGGGCAAGTCACTTAACTTCTCTGTGCCTCAGTTACCTCATCAGTAAGATGGTAATTAAGACTGTGTGACCTTGACATTAATGTCTGTCTTTCATATTAATGTCTGTCTCCCCGCTCCAGACTGTAAGCTTGTTTTGGGCAGGGAACGTGTCTGCTAATTTGGTTGTATTGTATTCTCCCAAGTACTTGGTAGAGTGATCTGTGCATAGTCAGTGCTCAAGAAATACCACTGATTGACTGATTGACTGATCAATGCACAGTACTGTACTGAGCACCTGAGAAAGTGCAAAATAGTAAAGACAAGTTCTGGTCCCTAAGGAGTCCACAGTGACTCCTAGGTCAGGTATGAAATCGCTTACCAGCCAGGTGACCTCTATCGTCTCCTGTTCATTCATTCATTCATTAATATTTATTAAGTGCTTACTATGTGCAAAGCACTGTACTAAGCACTTGGAATGTACAATTCGGCAACAGATAGAGACAATCCCTGCCCATTGACGGGCTCACAGTCTAATCGGGGGAGACAGACAGACAAAAACAATAGCAATAATAGAATCAAGGGGATGTACATCTCATTAACAAAATAAATTGAGAACCACAATCCAGTCTCTCTGTATAGTAATTGTCAGGGCTGTGCTGGCAACGTTGGCGAGGTCTGTTAAGATGATTACCACTGCATAACAGACCACCTATTGGGAGTGGTTTGAAAATAAAGATTGGAATCCAGGAAGACACTTCAGCAAACACATGTTCCAATTTTTACTCAATTGACTTTTCCTTCACAAATCTACATGGTCTTAAAGGTTTCAGGAAAAGGTTTAATGTTGGGGGTAGAAGAGGGAAAGTTTTATTTTGTTGACTTAAGCACTTTCATCCTGCTCACACTGATCAGCATGATATCTGATATTTTGTGTCAATCCTGAAGTGCTATTTCCCTGCTTCCTTTGTATCATATTTAGGTTACCATTCGGAAACTAGAGGTGGAATGGGATAACACAGAAAGATAAGGTGCCTCTAAGGTATTAGCAATCAGATTAACCTATGCTTTACTTATGTACATTCATAATGTGAGCCTGTTATTGGGCAGGGATTATTTCTGTTGCCGAATTGTACATTCCAAGAATTTAGGACAGTGTTCTGCACATAGTAGGTGCTCAATAAATACAATTGAATGAATGAATGACATACATCTTTGAAGTTCATTTTGCTGTTTAAGAAACAGTTGAATAATCACTTACAGTAAGCCAGCCATGCCAGATTTGTTCAATCTCACTTTTGTAAGAAAATACCAGCATAAGTACTATACAACAGGCAGTGACAGATGAGTTCTGAACGAATAATGATGCATGAGCAACTGTGAGATGAAACAATTATCATTAACACAATATCCACTGCACAAGTTTTAAAGGCAAAACACAAATACTTTGTCTTAACGTAGCCAAATCTCTTTGCCACCCAGGAAGATCTTTAAACCATAAGCAAAATGCAATACTTTGTTTTTAAATGAAGGCCTTCTGATATTAAAGAAGGTTGGATTTATCAATAAATCAAGGGCATACATTCAGGGAAAGGGAAAGGTGAAGACACTGGATGAATTAAAAAAACCTGTGCTCTAAATAACAGATTTCTCAATTTTCTAGTACAATAATATGGGTTTCTTTTGGTGGTTGGCACAAACCCTAGTTTTCCAAAATTGGAAGGTGTAGGTTAGAGCAATCTTCTGTGCCTTGAGTGCTGACACTACCTCACCACATCTCCAGGGTCAGAATCATTAGCTACTTTGCTGACTAGCAGTGAAAGATTTGCTCACTAAAAGGACAAGGAAGTTGGAGAAAATCCTGGATTCGGTTCTGGATTGGTTAGAAGTGGGATAGGGAGATGTTACCTGCCAAAGGTTATAGGTAGATCTATGTAACCAGGTAAGTCCCCAGAGCTGAATACCTAGTTTACACAGATTGCCTGGTGGAAACACAGACACAACTTTTACACATCAGAAGTTTTCATAAAGTACAGTACCACAAATATATTATAGGAGGATTAGCATCGGGGAACTCAAAAGTAGAAAGTTTCCAGGGACTTAATGCTGAAACCTAGGCTGCATGGAACCTAACTGTTGTGTCAAAATGGATTTTTTAAAGTAGATGCATGATTTGTAGAATAATCATGCGAAGCCTAGCTGTGCTATCCAGTGAACAATCCATGAGAAACGCATGATGGAGAAGTATTCCTATAGCTCATCGTTTAGGTATTCACTTTTTTCACAGAGGATTACCTTTATTTCTTGGTTTTCTGTCAATCCAGTCTCCAATTAAAAAGCCAAATACTAACACAGAGCCAGCAACCACTAAACCGAAAACAGCTGTTAGAAGAAGATTATGTCCATATAATTCTATCAGGAACACAAAAATGGCGAAGTGCCACATTTGGTCTCCCTGCAAGGCAGCAAAGGCAAAACATATTAAAATCCTGCAGCTATGGAATCGAATAACGAATAAAGAGATGCATGTTCAAACAAAGACACAGCATCTGCTGAGGTTTTTAAAACTATAAAGCCAGGATACCATATTTTTGCCAGATGACAAAACACATTTTTAACTCCTTAAAGTACATTCTGGTAACAAATTGGGTAGTTTGGGAGGAGATTAACCATTTCAAGTAAGAACAGGGAAACTTTGGAGCAATTCTGTAGTGTCCTAAAATAGTTAATGAACTTTTCAAAATGCCTAACAAACAGGGTTTAATTTATTCGCTGGCAAAATAGAACACAATATGTCTCACAGTGAGAATTTGGATATTGAGAAAGAGATCAGTGTCAAGACTTCAAAAATTCGGATTATACTTAAAACCGTGACTTTCTTGATTGTTCTAAATAAATGGATTTTATTTTTATTTCTCTTACCCACAGAGACAGTGCACAGCTTACATAAATCAAAAATCTTGGACTCGCGAGGTAGTTCAAGCTGGCTCTGAATCATACATACTCACACACACAGAGAAAGAGAGGAAATTTCAATATTATAAATTGTTAGCTGGCTAAGGGGAATGGGTCAGTCAATCAATAGAATTTATGGAGCATCTACTCTGTGCAGAGCATTGTACTAAGCACTTGAAAGAGTTCAGTAGAGCTGATACTTGAGATTCCTGCCCCAAGTATTTTACAATCTAATGGGGGAAACATATGTTGAAATAAATTATAGATTGGGGAAGCTGTATTTACCCTCTGTGTACATTCATTCATTCAATCAAATTTATTGAGTGCTTACTGGGTGCAAAGCACTGTACTAAGCGCTTGGGAGAGTACAACAGACAAATTCCCCGCCCACA
This sequence comes from Ornithorhynchus anatinus, assembly GCF_004115215.2. Classification (NCBI taxonomy): domain Eukaryota; kingdom Metazoa; phylum Chordata; class Mammalia; order Monotremata; family Ornithorhynchidae; genus Ornithorhynchus; species Ornithorhynchus anatinus. The sequence continues at coordinate 58,444,135 of NC_041735.1, read as the reverse complement.
ATGAGCCACAGTCTAGAGGGGGAGACAGACACCAATACTGTAAGCTTGTTGTGGGCAGGGAATCTGCCTGTTTATTATTGTTGTACTGTACTCTCCCCCAAGAGCTTAAGTAAGTGCTCTGCACAAAGTAAGCGCTCAATAAATACGATTGAATATCAATAAATAAACCACAGACACATATATATGAGCTGTGGGGATGGGAGGGAAGATGAATGAAGGGAACAAGTCAGGGTGACGTAGAGAGGAGTGGGAGAAGAGGGGAGGAGAAGAGGGGGAGGGGTGAGTATGGACCAAGTCCATAGGTGACACTGAAAGGAGGGAGAACAAGGGTAGAGAGAGATGACAGGTTAGCATGGGATGGTTTCCTGGAGGTACAAATTCTGTAGGGCTTTGAAGTCAGGGAGAGTGGTGGTTTGGCAGCAAGGAAGGGAGAGGGAGTTCCAGGCAGGAGGGAGGGCCTAAGCGGAGGGGTGATGGCGAGGGAGAGGTGAGATTGAGTCACATTAAGTAGGTCAGTGTTAGGGATGAGAATGGTATTTGTTGAGAATTCACTGTGTGTTGGGATCTATTCTGAGTGCTGATAGAGGAGTGAAGTGTGTGGGCCGGGTGGCAGTAGGTCTGGGAGGTTAGAGAGGAGACTTTGAGCTTGTTTTGTCCAGGGAATATGACTGCTGACTCTGTTATACTGTACTCTCCCAAGCGCTTAAGATAGTACTCTAAGCACTCAGTAAATACAATTGATTGATTATTTGATTGTGTTTGATGCAGAGATGGATGGGCCACCAGTGGAGGCTTTTGAGGAGTGGGAAGTTTTTTTTTGAAAAATTATTTCAGTAGCAGAGTGAAGTATAGACTGGACGGGGAGAAGCTGGAGAGAGGGAGGTCAACAAGGAGGCTGATGCAGTAATTGAGGCAGGATAAAAGAATGGATTCTTCCCCATTGCTTTCAAACATGCTTACGTATCCCCTACTCTTTAAAAACTCTCCCTTGACTCCACAAGTCCCTCAAGTTATCTCCCTGTCCTCTCCCACCATTCCCCTAAAACTCCTTTAGTGAGTCGTCTACATGTATTGCCTTCACTTCCTCTCCTTGACTCTCTGCAATCTGGCTTCCTCCCTTTTCTCAATCTAGCAATCATATTTATTGAGCACTTCCTGTGTGCAGAGTTGGTAGACTTGTTCCCTGCCTTCAACAAGCTTAGAGTCCAGAGGACAAGCTTACTGTATACAGCCTACAGAATAGTCTCTCCCCTGAAACTGCTCTCTCAAAGATCACCAGTGATTTCCTTCTTGCCAAATCCAACCGTCTCTATTCTATTCTAATCCTCCTCAACTTCTCAGGTGCCTTCAGTGCTATAGGCCACCCCCTCCTCCTGGAAAAATCTAACCTTGGCTTCACTGACACAGACCTCTCCTTGTTCTCTTCTTATCTCTCTGGCCACTCCTTTGCAGAGTCTGTCTCAGGCTCCTCCTCTGCCTCCCACCCCAAAATGGTGAGAGTCCCTCAAGATTCAGTTCTGGATCCCCTTCTATTCTCCATCTATACCCACTTCCTTAGAGAACTCATTTGTTCCCATGGCTTCAACTACCATCCCTACACTAATGATTCCCAAATCTACCTCTCCAGCCCTGCCTTCTCTCCTTTTTTGCAGTCTCACAATTCCTCCTGCCTTCAGAACATCACTACTTGGATGTCCCATTGACCCCTCAAAGTTAACATATCAAAAATAGAACTCATATTCCTATCCAAACCTTGCAGACAAACCCATCTCTAGTAGCCAGCACCACCATTCTTCCTGTCTCAAAAGTCCATAACCTTTGACCTCTCATTTGACCTCTCAGGGGAAGCAGCGTGGCTCAGTGGAAAGAGCCTGGGCTTCGGAGTCAGAGATCATGAGTTCGACTCCCGGCTCTGCCACTTGTCAGCTGTGTGACTGTGGGCAGGTCACTTAACTTCTCTGTGCCTCAGTTACCTCATCTGTAAAATGAGGATTAACTGTGAGCCTCACGTGGGACAACCTGATTACCCTGTATCTACCCCAGTGCTTAGAACAGTGCTCTGCATATAGTAAGGGCTTAACAAATACCAACATTATTATTATTATTTGACCCACATATTCCATCTACCACCAAATTCTGTCAGTCCTATCTTCGCAACATTTCTAGAATCCACTCTTTTCCACCCAGAATACTACCACGCTGATACTAACACTTATCAAATCCCACTTTGACCCCTGCAACAGCCTCCTCACTGACCTCCTTGCCTCCTGTCTCTTACCACTCCAGTTCTTACTTCAAGCTGCTGCCCAGATCATTTTTTGGGGAAAAAAACCTGTCCACTCTTCAAGAACCTCCAGAGATGACTCTCATAACAAAATTAACTCCTTACCATTGACTTCAAAGCACTCAATCAGCTCTCTCTTTTCTACCTTACCTCACTGATTTCCTACGATAACCCAGCCCACACATTTTGCTCCTCAAATGCCAACCTACTCACTATACCTTGATCTCATTTTTCTCACCAATGACCCTTTGCCCACTTCTCCCTCTGGCCTGGAACTCCCTCCTCCTTCATATCCAAAAGACCACCATTCCCTCTACTTTCAAAGCCCTACTTAAATAATTATGTTGGTATTTGTTAAGCGCTTACTATGGGAAGAGCACTGTTCTAAGCGCTGGGGTAGATATAGGGTAATAAGGTTGTCCCACGTGAGGCTCACAGTCTTAATCCCCATTTTACAGATGAGGTAACTGAGGCACAGAGAAGTTAAGTGACTTGCCCACAGTCATACAGCTGACAAGTGGCAGATCTGGGATTCGAACCCATGACTTCTGACTCTCAAGCCTGTGCTTTTTCCATTGAGCCACTCTGCTTCTCACATCTCTTCCAAGAGGACTTCCCCAACTAAGCCCTCATCTCCCTTCTTTGTGGCCCATGCACTTGGATATATTTTCTTTAAGTACATGATATTCACCCTGCTTCAGGCCCACAGCACTTAAGTACATATCTGTAATTTATTTTAATATCTGTCTCTGCTTCTAGACAGTAAGGTCCTGAGAGCAGGGAATATGGCTACCGAGTCTGCTATAATGTATTCTCTCATGCATTTAATGCAGTGCTCCGTATACAGTAAACACTCAATAAAAGCCTGGACTGTTTCACTGATTTACTCTAGCGAGAGGCAGGCTTTTTTTAAATCCAGGTTGGAGTTCCAGGTTTATGCAATAAACTCTCACTTAGCTGAAGAAGGTCAGATCTCTAAAAAAAAAATCTAATATTTGGAAGCATAGGGGTTTTTTCACTTTCTAATTTTCAATTGTTTATTGTCTGCATATTGCCTTTATACTATTATACTGTGTTCATAATTAGACACAGTTGTCATTTATTAGAAGAGGTGCCTTCTAATCATCATCATAGTGCTTTTTGTTAAGCACTAACCCCCGCCCCACAGTCCTCCCAGTCCTTGGCCTGACCTGACCTATGGATGTGGCTCAGATAATCAATACCAGGACCTGGAGTTGGGGGTGGGTTTGGGTAGGGCTGATTTGGGCCAGGTGCAGGTAAAGACAGGAACAAGTAAATGACTGAGTGGAAGAATGAATGAATGAATGAATGAATGAATGCTTGGAGGCCACAACTGTCATTAGTATGATTAGAAGTAAAGTTGAGGACTGTATTTCTTCCCCCCAAAGCCTTCCCCTCCTTTCCCCTCCTCCCACCCCCACCCTTCTTCCACTCCCAAATGCCCCTCCTTAGCCTTGGTCCCAGCCAGGAACACCGCTCTGAAGGGAAGGAAGCAGGGTAGCTGCCTTATGCTTATGTCCTTTCTTCAGGCACCAAAAAACACTTCTTACCCAGACCAACCCACAGGTATCTGTGAGCATCAGTAGCAAAGTTGCAGGCCAGGTTAGATAAGGAGACTTTTTTGGATGAATTCTAGGTAACCCAAGACTGCAGAACAGGTATTAAATATTGTAACCATATAGGTCTCTAGAACCATCCTCCTCACTCCACCCTAACCATTCCACAGCTTGCTTTCTTCCTTCCTTCAAGGAAAGTCTGGGGTTTGTATCCCTGGAATATCCCACTGGACTTCAATCCTCATCTCTTTTTCAGGAAGTGAGACTTAGGCAATGTAACCAACTCCCTTAGCTATCCCACATTAATGTATCATTAGTGATAACATTTATAAAATTTTGGGGATTCCCACAGGAAAATGGTTACAGTATTAGTATTTTTATTTACAAATTAGGGAAAGGGAATGAGCTTTCAATGATGATGGAGTCATTTGTTGTGAATGACCGATGGGCCTAGATCCTGAGACTTCAGGACTGAGAAATTGAATAAAGAAGCTGATTAAAGTTCTAGTGGTTTGCCAATCTCTCACTTCCCTGACAATCATATTCCCACTGGGGCATTCAGTGCTGCATAATTGTGTGTTTTCATCAGCCTCTTTGCAACTAGGGACAATTTTATCTTAGAGTTAACTTTATCTCTAACATTCACATGTTTATACCAATCAAACCCTCAATAGCCACACAGAACACCAATACATAATCTGAATATATAATATTAGATGAGATAATATTTCATCAATTCAATGATGAGTAGTCAGTGTCACCCAATCCTGTCAGTCTCACCTTCACAACATCACTAAAATCCTCCCTTTCCTCTCCATCCAAACTGCTATCACGTTACTACCCTCACTCATCCTATCCTGCCTGGATTATTGCATCAGCCTCCTTGCTGATGTCCCAGACTCCTGTCTCTCCCCACTCCAGTCCATACTTCACTCTGCTCCCCAGATCATTTTTCTATAAAATGTTTCAGGATATGTCACCCCCTTCCTCAAAAATCTCCAGGGGTTGCCCATCCACCTTTGTATCAAACAAAAACTCCTCACCATTGGCTTTAAAGCACTCAATCACCTCGTCCCTTCCTACCTCACCTGGCTTCTCTCCTTTTACAACCCAGCTCGCACACTTCACTCTTCTAGCACTAACCTTCTTATTGTGCCTTGATTTCACCTGTCTGACACCAACTCCTAGCCCTCGCCCTGCCTCTGGCCTGGAATGTCCTCCCTCTTCTAATCGGCCAGACATTTACTTTCCCTAGCCTCAAAGCCTTATTGAAGGCACATCTCCGCCAAGAGGTCTTCCCAGACTAAGCCCCACTTTTCCTCATGTCCCGCTCTCTTCTGCATCGTCCTGACTTGCTCCCTTTGCTCTTCCCCCCTCCCAATCCCACAGCACTTATGTACATATCTGTAATTTTATTTATTTGTATTGATGCCTGACTCCCGCCCCCAGACTGTAAACTCTCTGTGAGCAGGGAATGTTTGTTAATTGTTGTACTGTACTCTCCCAAGGCTTAGTACAGTGCTCTGCACACAGTAACCACTCAATAAATATGACTGAATGAATAAAAATATTAATTCAACTAAAATGTGTTTTATATTCAATACCCTTCATCAACATAATAATATTGATTAAATTAAAATGGTTTAAAACTCTACATCCTCCATCAATAATAGGGAAATACCAGATGTTCAAATATTCCAAAAGAGGAGGTCTAGAGATGGCTTCCAATGCTAAATGGCTTTAAATGAGAGAAATCAATTTACAATACAGGTGCTCACAATTACATTCAAAATGTCTTTACCCACTCTACTTAACTGAATCCTTCAAGATCTACACAATTGAAATTTCAGCTTGATGTTACCAACAAGCTGAGAAACTGCTGCAATTTCTCTCAGAATCCACACTCATTAAAATGATGCACAGAAAAGCTAGTCAATAAAATTATCCAATAGGTCTATTATTCAATAAAAGCAACATGGCCAAGTGGAAAGGCCGTGGGACTGAAAGTCAGAAACCTGCGTTCTAATCCCGGCTCTGCCACTTGCCTGTTGTTTGACCTTGGGCAAGTTACTTAACTTCTCTGTACCTCAATTACCTCATTTGTAAAATGGTGATCAAATCTCTCTCCCTTTGATTTAGACTATAAGCCCCATGTGGGACAGAGCTTGGGCCTAATCCTGATTGCCTTTTATCTACCCCAGCACTTAGAACACAATGCTTGACATGTAGTAAGCATTTAACAAATATAATTATTATTATCACTTATGATCACCATCATCATCATTATTATACCATTCTCTTTTCTTCCTGGAGACCTACCAAAAAAAAATCTTCTCTCTCCCATTCTGCACTCTACCTGCAGATTCCGTTGGCTTCCCCTTATTTCCAGAGTCTTCTAGGTCATTTAATTCTTCCGGCATTGCTGCATACTATGAAAAAAAAAGGTAAATTTTGAAAACTATAATCAAATTACCAGAACAGTATTGCTATAAAATTATGAAAAATTGGGTGCCCAAGCTCTACTCTAATTGGATTCCTGAAAAATGGTTTATACTTCATTTCTTTAATTGAGATTAAGTGTGTGATTGAGCATAAGGGGTTTATTGCTTAGGATAAAGTCAATGTAATTACTATCTACAATTGGAGGCATATTACTAGTATCAAAAGAAAAGGAATCTTAGTTTGTCAGAACCAAGGGTGCTAATAGTTGTAATCTCACCACAAAATAGACAGCATTTATACAGATTAAATTATCCATATTACCCACCAGGTCTGAAACAACTGAATTATAAACAGTTCTTTCATTAGCAACTCATTTTCTCCCCTTAATTTTCCCCAAGGACAAAATTATGATGTTTTCTTTCATTAATGCAAGTTAAAACTTTAAGGAAGGCTATTAATATATCACATTACTTCTCGAGTATTTGTTCCATTTTTCTAATCATTTTCCTACAGATGGAAGTTTCAAAATGTTAATATTTTTACTTACCATGCACATAGAAGATGAAAATCTGCATGTGTTCTACCTTTTTTTGGATGTGCTTTTCACTCAACTACTGAGAAAGTATGGAAAGATGAATTCCAAAGCAGCACAGTGATCAATTTAAGAAATTTACACATGCGCCTGCTAACACGTACCTCAGTGTGTGGAAAGTGCTGGCGGGGGGGGGGGGGGCGGGGGCAAATGTTTCTTGTTCATTTTCAAAAGAAAAGCTAGCAGTTTCTGTCATAGTGACGGGCAAATACAATGTGGCGTTACTAGGATGATTCTGTGCTATGTAAATTAATCCACTGGGAAAATGCAATGCGTTAGACAATCCTGAGAGAGTTATGTGTATCACTCACATTTGTATGGACATAGCAGAAAAGAAGAAAAAGGCTGAGAAGTTCCTTGCTGGATTTTTGTTGTTGCTGTGTTGTTGTTGTTCTGATTTCATTTAATCGTATTTATCTGTCTACATGTTTTGTTGTCTGTCTCCCCTTTCTAGACTGTGAACCCGTTGCTTGGTAAGGATTGCCTCTATCTGTTGCCAAATTATACTTTCCAAGTGCTTAGTACAGAGCTTTGCACACAGGAAGCGCTTAATAAATACGATTGAATGAATGATTTAATGTAAGCACTATGACTAGAGTGAGTCAGATAGAGCTATTTTCAGTGTCACCATAATAATTAATTGATAATAATTATAGCATTTATTAAGTGATTACTGTGTGTCAAACATCATACTAAGCACTGGGGAAGATACTAGACAATCAGGTTGGGCACAGTCCCTGTTCTACAGTTTAAGTAGGAGGAAGAACAGGTTTTGAATCCTTATTTTACAGATGAAGAAATTGAGTCACAGAGAAGTTGAGTATCTAGCCCAAGGTCATACCTCAGACAATTGGTGGAGCTGGAATTAGAACCCAGGGCCTCTGAATCCCAGGCCCATGCTCCTTCCATTTGTCTACACACTATGCATTAGAATATTGTGCCAAAGATTCTCAAGCCTTCAGTTCGCCAGTTTAGATCCGAAATAATCATTTCTTTACTTGTGTTTTTTTTAAGTTATATTTTCTTTCTGAACTGCATGGCCTATTGGAAAGAGCATGGACCTAAGAGTCAGAGGATCTGGGTTCAGGACCCAGCTCCACCATTTACCCCAGAGCAACAGGAGCAATGTCTGAAACTCTGGTCGATGAGCAGATGGGTTTAAGTCATGAGGTTCCTTGAGGCTCCAAAGAGAGGGTGCTAGTCAGAGAAGCAGCATGGCCTAGTAGATAGAGCACAAGCCTGGGAGTCAGAAGGACCTGGGTTCTAATTCTGGCTCCGCCACTTGTCTGCTGGGTGACCTGGGCAAATCACTTAACTTTATGTCTCAGTGACCTCATCTATAAAAGGGAGATTAAGAGTATGAGCCCCATGTGGGACAGGGACTGTAACCAACATGATTAGGTTGTATCTACCCCAGTGCTTAGAACAGTGCTTGGCAAATAGTAAGTGCTTAACAAAATACCATCATTATTATTATTAGTGCTGTGGGGCTCCAAAAATAGAAACCTTGTCTTCTTGGTGCAGTCCTCACTAATGTTTGGCTTTCCCTGATCAGCAAAATGCTTTTCTAGACATATACTCACCCTCTGCAAATGTGGCAAATATGTGCTTAGATAGGTCCTCTAGACTGTAAACTTGTTGTGGGCAAGGAATGTATCTACCAACTCTTATTGTACTCTCCCATACATACTTGAACCAGTGCTCTGTACACAGTAAATGCTCAATGAATAAGATTGTCATGGCAGCTGATAGGTTTTCCTGAGTGCATCCCTCCTTAACCTCACAGCTGTAGACAAAATGAACTAGTCTGTTTGGACTGGTCTATTTCCACACAAATGTTTTTTATTCTGATGAAGACGACTCATCCAAGTTCAACTTTGCATTCTCGTCTCTGTTTTCCTCTTTCCTAAACGAAGCAATTTCTGCATTCAGAGACAAGGAAGACTTGCCAATCCCCTCAACAATATCAAGAACACATCATCCTGCTCCTCACAAACCTCCGACGATAGCCCATTGCCTCAACGTCGACATTCCTCACCATTGGTTGCCAAGCCCTCCGCCACTCTAACATTCTTACATATCTGCTCCTTTCAAGCTTGTATATTTTCTTCTCCCAAGATAACCTTCTTACTGTTCCTGGCTCTCAATTCTCCTACCTGTGACCTTCCCCACATATCAATCATCAGTCCCTTCAATCCACCAGACCACAGCTATTAAATCCCTCCTGAAAACCCTGGGTGGGTCATTCCAAGTCATGTTTAGTTTCTATGTTAATCAATTTTTGTACTCCATTCCTCATCTTGACTATAAGCTCATTATAGGTGTGTGTCTGCTAATTGTTGTGCTCTCCCAAGTGCTTAGTAAAGTCCACTGTACATAGTAAGAGCTCAATAAATACCAAGAGACTGATTCAAATATTAATTTTCCCATACTCTTGGTATTACCAGTTGCAGCTATATTTTTCCTGCTGTTCCTACTGCATGTATAAAATGATTGTCTATCAGTATCCCTCAGTAAACTGTAAACTTGAGGGTGTGAGTTGTTTCTATTATTTTTATTACATTCGCCCAAGTGGCTAGTACAATCCTCTGTACACAATGCACTTGTAATATTACTCAAAGAATTATCTTTCCAACTTGAAACTTTTGGCAATCAAAACAAGGAGGAAATGTGTCACACGGTTAGAATTTGAGAAAATGGGTGGTGGATCCTCTTCTGTGGGGACCCAAATATAGTTTTCACTAAATGAAAACAGAGTTATATTTAAGTATGTGCCAAAGAACACAAGATGGGAAGGAATTTATTAGCGCTACTGTAAAATCATAAACAGATGCTCTTACCACTCTGTAGCTCTATAGCAAATCATTAGCTCCACCGTTCATTTGATCTTTAATTAAATCTTGTAGCTGTGGGAAGGTTTTCACTGCCATGTTATGCTTTTTTTGTTGACAGGTGAGGTAAAAATTATGAAAAAAGTCTTTCAAACTAAATTTGCCCCACTGACATTTCAACAATACTTCAGGAAGAGTATAAAATTGAATAAGTAGAATGAATAAGCAGTTTTTGTTGCTCTCATTTTCAGCCTCCATTGCTTCAAGGCCAGTGAAATGTTTTTGTCTTTTGGTTTCTTTTTGTTAAGCGCTTACTACATCCCAGGCCCTGTTCTAAGTGCTGTGATAGAAGCTAATCAGGTTGGACACAGTCCATGTCCCACATGGGGCTCACAGTCTTAATCCCCATTTTACAGATGAGGTAACTGAGGCACAAAGAAGTGGCAGAGCTGGGATTAGAACCCAGGTCCTTCTTTCTCCCAGGCCTAAACTCTATTCACTAGGCCACGGTGTTTAAGAGTGCTTCTTTACAGAATACACACGTGAAATTACCAGAAAAATGACTTAAATTTTTAAGAACTGTATAATGACTGCTGGAAAAGATCTATCGTGTGTTCACAGCCACTAGCTCACCTCCTTAGAGGCATTACTTTTGTTTGTTCAGATGACGTGAGCCCCTGACTTGCAGAAATGTTTCTTTCCATGTAAGACCACTCTGAGGTTCAAAGCTTTCCCCGTGCCTTTGTTCCTGCCTGCAAATTTCTTTGAATTTTCCTCCCAATCTCTGTATGACTTCAATAGGCTTTCATGAGTATTTCTGTCACAAGTAATCTACATTTTATACCCCACTGTGTAAAAAAGGTAAGAGTTCTGAGCTATGAAAAGATTTGAAAGCCAGATTTTCCTTTTCCAAGTCAATCTGACTTCATCATTCAAAAATCATAAATTCAACCCCAGGTAGTCCCCTTTGTGTGATTCTCTGTGTTTCATCACTGTCTAACTTGAAAACAGGAACACCTTAAAATGGGCTTGAAGGGCAAGTTTCAGACACCAGTATTGCAGGGATGCTTTGAGAGGCACAATTTATTCCGTTGGTTGCTTCGGTCACCCTATTGTGGTAACCACGTTTGAAATCAGTAGGGTTTCAAATATCCTAAATGATTCCAAGTTCTTCAAACCGTTTCTGTTCTTGCAGGCAGCTGGGTACTTGATCATCTGTTTTAAAGAGAAGTCTTCTGACAGGCAAGATCACATTTTTGTATGGTTTGCAAGCTGCAGCAAGACACGGAATCCACATCATTTGGGTCTTTATTCAGGCAAGTTCCCCTGCTGGCCCCTAACAAAAACATAAAAGCTATTTTCAAATTGTATACTGGCACCATTTTTCATTCTCCAGGGAAATATGTGAAAATTCTTTCGATCACTTCGTCCACCTCTGAAGTAGATTGCCACCCTTTAGGGACTGACACTTGGACGGGAATGGGACTTGGGGCCTGGGAGTCAGAAGGACCTCGGTTCTAGTCTCGGCTCTGCCACTTGTCTGCTGTGTGACTTGGGCAAGTCACTTCACTTCTCTGTGTCTCAGTTACCTCATCTGTAAAATGGGGATTATGACAGTCCATATGGGACAGGGAGTGTATCCAACCTGATTTCCTTGTATCTACCCCAGCCCTTAGAGCACACAGTAAGCACTTAGCAAATATCATTACAAAAAACTGAGTAAACAACTTTTTAGGGGGTTAACTACATCCATTTATGATTATAGTCAGAGATTGTAAAGCACAGTCAGAGGTGCAATTTGAAGGTCTAGAAGAGACCTGAATTTTATTGCTGGTACCACAATGACACTCATTTCCTGTTATGTCAGTTTTCCTATTTCTTGTCGAGTAGTCTCCAACCCACAGCGACTCCACAGACACCTCTCTCCAACACGCCCCACTTTCCGCCTGCAACGGCAACTCCACAGAGGTTTCTTGGTAAAAATACAGAAGTGGTTTACCGCTGCCTTCTTCTCTGCAGTAAACTTGAGTCTCTGCCCTTAACTCTCCCCCATGTCAATGCTCCCAACTGCAGGTGAGTTTTGACTTATAGCAGATTGCCTTTCCCTCGCCAGCCACTGCCCAACCTAGGAATGAATGGGTAGGCCTCTGCTTGACTCTCCCTCCCGTAGTCGAGACTGGTAGAAAACTGCAAACTCTCCAGGTGTGATCCTGAGGGATTTCCTATTTTTAGGAATACTCAAAAACCAAGGCAGTTGTGAGGGTAAATGGTAACTAAAAGAGGTTGGGTGTGCTGAGCGAAGATCACTTTCTCCATTGTAAAAACTCCTTAGGGCAAAAAAGGAGGGCAGGCAGTGGGCTTTAGACTGTAAATTTGCTGTAGGCAGGAAACATGTCTACCAACTCTCCCAAGAGTTTAGCACCGTTCTCTACATACAGTAGCACTCAATAAATATGATTGATTCTATAGTACCTGATTCTAGACAAGGAGTATGGAGATGATATTTTCATTTTTTGTTTTGCTTTCCTGTTTCAGTTACCAAAGCAAATATTTGGCCTCTTAATGCCTCAAACCTCTAGACCATAAGCTCGCTGTGAGTAGGGAAATTGTCTGTTTATTGTTGAATTGCACTTTCCCAAGTGCTTAGTACAGTGCTCTGCACACAGAAAGTACTCAATAAATGAGATTGAATGAATGAATGAACCATCTATGATGAAAGGAGGGTAGCAACTACATCTTGTCCCCTTCCCCAGCCCTTGTCTTGCAAAGATAGGGTGTGGAGTAAATTAAATAATCTGCAGGCAGGAACATGTTTGTTCTGTGGTCTTCCCATGGACAGCCAGCTCCCTGGAGGGGAGGATGCTGTGGCAGACTGTAGCTTCCTGCATTTGTCGAGGGATGACAGATCCCATCTGTCCCCTACGCCCACCCGAGGTTTCTCAATGGCCTTCAGCTGAATTATGGGATCATGGAGGTGGCTATTTTTCAGTTAATCCAAGAGAACTCAGTGGTTTTGGAAGTCCTACTTTAGGACTTTTCATTCATTCATTCAATAGTATTTATTGAGTGCTTACTATGTGAAGAGCACTGTATTAAGCGCTTGGAATGAACAAGTCAGCAACAGATAGAGACAGTCCCTGCCGTTTGACGGGCTTACAGTCTAACTGGGGGAGATAGACGGACAAGAACAATGGCAATAAATAGAGTCAAGGGGAAGAACATCTTGTAAAAACAATGGCAACTAAATAGAATCAAGGCGATGTACATTTCATTAACAAAATAAATAGGGTAATAAATATATACAGTTGAGCAGACGAGTACAGTGCTGAGGGGATGGGAAGGGAGAGGAGGAGGAGCAGAGGGAAATGGGGGGAAAAGAGGGTTAAGCTGCGGAGAGGTGAAGGGGGGGTGGTAGAGGGAGTAGAGGGAGAAGAGGAGCTCAGTCTGGGAAGGCCTCTTGGAGGAGGTGAGTTTTAAGTAGGGTTTTGAAGAGGGGAAGAGAATCAGTTTGGCGGAGGTGAGGAGGGAGTTCACAACCCTAGAAAACCAAAAACTTCATAACATTTTCCTCTCCTTTATAGCCAGCAAAAGGCAGTTAATTTTTGGAAAACCTACAGTGTATTCAAAGAAAATAAGTAGAAAATTATTTTTTTCACAATAGACTAATAATAATAGTAGTATTTGTTAAGTGCTTACTATGTGCCAAGCACTGTATTAAACACAGGGGTAGTTACAAGTTAATCAGATCAGCCCTAGTTCCTAGCCCACATGGGGCTCCCAACCTAGAGAAGAGGGAGAATGTGTGCTAAATCCCCATTTGATAGATGATAAAACCGAGGCACAGGGAAGGGAAGTGACATGATCAAGATCACAAAGCAGGCAAGAACTGGAATTGGAACCCAAGTTGTCTGACTCCCCAGGCCTGGGTTCTTTCTAATAGGCCAGTTACATGTATAGAAGGGCAGTTACACGGGATCTGGCAAAATTATGGGTGTGTGTTCTCTTTCTCATTCCTCCCCTCAATTTAATTCCATGTTTGCTATCTTTTAATTTTAAAGGATCTCAGTTTTAATTTTAAAGGATCTTAATTTTTCCACAGTATAAAATTTAAATATATACCCACTTCCCTTCATGGTTACATTATCTACTCCACAACCATTCATTATTACTTAGGTAGAAAATGAAAAAAATAAATCACAAAAATTAGGAATACTGTGAACCGTAACTTCACTTAATGGGGCAGTCTTTGAAAAAGCAGGAGAGGAGAGAAAATATTTCCTTATAAGGTTGAAATAAAATTATACCTTACTCTGAACATACGTATATCAAACACATTCTTACCTGCACATATTTCATATAATAATTATCACCTTTTTCAGTGCCAAGAGTAGGAAGTAAGACTTTGCCATAGAAACAGCCTTGAGCTGCAACAGGCCAAGAGTGACTAAGTGGTGGAGGAGCCTTGTATTGCTGCTTCAACAAAGGCATTGCCAAATTTTCTGCCTACAAGAGTGGGTGGTTTCAAGGACATTTTATTGATCACTTTGGCCTACGTTTCTGAACTGTAAATAAACTGAAAGACTCTAATATATTTACATTCATCTAGACATAATCCTAATGGGCTTATCCACTAGTCTGATTTCACTTGCAAAAAAAAATTGGCTTTTGGGAACATTTAAAAATCTTTCTTCTTACAGTTCCAAAGTTTGCTCTTTCAAAAATAATCTCACTTTTAATTGCCCCCACCACTCAAATTCCAATAAATGTAGTTTTCTCTTCTCAGCCAATATAGTGTGGTGACTAAAAAGGAGACTTATTTCTAGACTGCCACATCTTAAGATTTGGATTTTTGTTAAAAATCAGCAGTAAATAATATTCATTTCTATACTCTAATAAATGACTAGGCTAGTTTATTTACCATCCTGGGATAATGTTATGAGAAAAGCCAGAATTTACATCTTCTGTTCTCAGCAAAGACATTTTGTGACAATTACAGGAATTAGATCACTTTGGGTTTGGTATTACTGGTGAAACTGCTGGGAGTTATTGCCCACTGGTACATTTAGCCTCCTCTGGCACTTAGTTACATATCTTACTGCCTCCTAACTGTAATTTACTTAGGTTAGCAAGATCTTTGAGGATAGGAATCTTGTCTGATAATTTCAGCTGTACTCTCCCAAGCACTAAGAACAGTGCTCTGCACAAACATGATACATTCGATCGATGGATTGGTTAACAAGCACTTATCCTAATGATGCATTTGGAACTGGATGGCTTTCATATGGGAAATGCTTCCCTCCAACATGCTCTCAGCCCTAACTGTAGAGGATGGGAAGGAGAGAAGAGCCAGGATGAACAAGGAAGAGGGAAAATGAAGAGGATCCTTACTACTAGATCCCTTGAGGAGTTATAGATTTCCAAATGAGGTTAATGGCTGTTAACCCATTTTCTTTTCCTCAACCTCCTCCTTCCCTCTTCTCAGCTCACCTTCTCTGCACACATCCTTCTGCCTTACCAGAAGAGTTCACTAGCCAGGTGCTCTCACATCCACCTTCTCTCAAGCCCCCTTTTTCTTTTTCTGTTTTGGTCTTTCTCTAATGCAATTTTTTATTCTTTCTGTTTATGCCTCACTGTTTTTTGGGTTCTTTATGATTTCCTTGCAACGCTTGGTTGGGGTCTTGGTGTCTCAGTCTAAGAACAGAAGACCATGAGTATTGCCATTTCTGATTCAAACAGACTGTCCTGAGCATGATTCTGCTAGAAGAGCAGCACCGGGACACTTGGGAAGAACTGTGTGATGGCTGCCCTCCTGGAAATCCAGCTTCATGATTATGGACAGACAACACCCCAAACTTTCCTCTTCACCACATACTTTCCTCTAGTAGCCATTACAGACACCCCCACCCATCCATAAATCTATCAAAACTTCTCTCAAACCTGATATTTTCAGTTGTCGACTCCCTGTGGGAACAAATTCCACGTTTACTACCCTCTCCAGGAAGAAGTGTTTTATTGTTGTTGTTTTGAAACTGCTACCTTCAGTGAGGACCACTTTCAGCTGGTGATGCTAGTACTGGGTGTCTACCTGCCTCCCCCAGGTAGATTGTAAACTCCAAAGGGCAATCAGAGGAGCATGCCTTCTACTGCCAAGAACCTAGAAGTAGCATCTGCAGTAATAATGGTATTTACTGAATGCCTACTGTATGCATTCCACTGCAGTTGGGAGACATAAGAGAAGCACAAAACAGATTTCCTGTCCACAAAGAGCTTACACTTTAAATGGGGAGAGAGAAAGAAATATCCCTGCACATGGCAGATGCTCAAATTCTGAGGACAATAATATTGAGACAGAAAAAGGGGACAGTTTTGTAGGAAATCCCCACAAGAATTCTTTTTCCTCAGGGATATGTTTAAAGTGATAGTGACAGGTTCTATTACAGAACCCCACGGAACAGCAGCAGAAATATCAAGGGACTCTGGCCAGCTGCAATAATTTTTGCCAAGTTACTGTGTGCAAAATACTCCACTAAGAAATGAGAAAAATATACTGGCTAAAATTAAACATAGTCTCTGGTTCCAAAAGGTCTCACAATCTAAGAATAAAGAGGGGTGAGTTGGCAATATACACATAAGGAAAAATAAAACAATAAAGCCCAAAAGCAGTATAAAACACAAGGATACAAAAGCAACTCCTTGACAGACAGGTAGTCCCTCTCTAGCTTGGCTCCTGGTTCTTACAGGTACCCCGAAGTCCTTTGGTAGCATCCAGGATTAGTGACTGATCCACTGATCCCAATAACTTGGATTTTTTTCAAAATCATCATTACAACAATCCTTCTTTCCAATAGCTTTTGCTTTATTGTCATTTGCTGCCTTTAATGGCAAAGAAAAAGTGGATTAAATTTATATTTTCAAGCCAGCCAGTAAACAGCGATCCCTTATCTCACGTAAGTATGAAGAAAACATTAATTAATCCTGCAAAAACCACACATTCTTCTTCTGTCTTACCAGAAGAGTTCACAAGCAAAATAGATTCTATACTAAAAGGTACGTGTCGCCTCTCTTGAGATCAGGTTTTGAAATTTCTTTCCTGGGTATCTTTAATAGAGTATAAATAGTTATCTGTTCTTAAAAGGCCATTTTGCAAGATAATTAGATCGGTTTGATCTCAGCAAGAATGCTAGCCTTTCAAGAGGATCATTGACAACTGCTGCTATCTTCAAGCCAGCAGGAGGCTATTTCATAATGTAAGCTCAATGATTCAGACACACCCAATAGCTTTAACAGTTGGAAATTGTGCTTAGAATAGAAGAAGCACCAGGAATTTTCACAGAAAACTGGTTTTTGATCTGCTTCCTTCCTCTGAAAAGCACACTGAACTATCCTCAATTTCAAATGTACTGATAATTTTCTCAAACCTCAGGGAGGACAGCACTGCAATTAAAATAGACTTCCACAATACACTTCATTCAAGGCAGGGGCAGCTATTTATTTAACAAAATACTATAAGATAAAGGACATTCCCTACTTTTCAAATAGCATGCCTCTACTTATAATTAGATTCTGAGCAACAACCATATAAAGCAAAGAAATGCAGATCTCCTGATATAAATTAAAATTCAACAAGCATAAGAAAGCAAAGGATTGATTAATGGGAAAAGTTGTTCCTGTTTGCTTTTTGAGGTTAAGGTGTTATATTTCTTTCTTTTGACTCTTGGGCATATCCTGCTTCACCCAAGTCAACTAACAGGGTATAGTAAGAAATTAAGGAATGACTGCATGAAAGGAGAAATTTTAGAAGGAAATTGGAAGCAGTGAAAGCAGTGGAAGAGGGTATTAGTTAAAGAAGAGGCAGAGATACAAAGATGGCTCCAGACAGAAATGCACTACAAAAGATTTCAAGAAGAAAGTGATGAGGAAGAAGTGGAAAGGTAATAAGACCAAGGATGCATTTGCCCAAGTGAAGAGAGTAAGAGCTGTAAGTGAAAAACATCAGTGCGAGCCAGTGAGGGATGGGCAAAGATCTTGAATGTGAGGTCAAAAAAAGCCCAAGTGTTATGTGGATTTCATTATTTAAGCAATGAGTTCACAGTCCTCACATACTTACCTAAAAAGAATCAGGTTTTCATCTTCTGCCAGTTGCTCTTCGACTTAAAAAAGTTTGGTTCTTCAGAGTCTCTCACGTAGGGAAGATCCATGGCTAGGAAAAAATCACTAAAGGTTCTGGAGATGTTCAGATAAGGATGGTATCTCGATTCCTTCTTGGTTGACATATAGTATGTATCATTCAATCATATTTACTGAGGTCTCACTGTTGGGTGGAGAGTACTGTACTAAGTGCTTGGGAGAGCACAATATGAAAATAAACAGACATATTCCCTGCCCACAAAGAGCTTACAGTCTGCGGGGGGAGGGGAGAGAGGAAGACAGACATTAAGTATAAATAAATAAATAAATCACAGATATGTACATAAGTGCTGTGAGGCAGGGGAAGAAGGAATTCAGGACTAATGTTCCATGTTTCCTGAAAATTTCCTTTTCCCAAATTTTCGTCCCCCATTTCTAAACTTAAGTATGTCTTCTGCTTTCAACTAGAAAGGACTAGTGATTTTATAAATTTGAAGTATTGGCCCAATAGATACCTTTCAATCTGCATTCTGTCTTGCCCAGTCTATAGCACTACTTCATCGGCATCACCTTTAAACAGTATTCATCATCAGATGGCATGACAAGATCACCAGAAATGAAATCCTGGAACACAGTCAACTCACCAGTACTGGGACATGTCCATCACAAAGCCCCAGGAAGTTGATATAAGGAGAATGAATGACGGAAGGATATCTAAGCAGCTGATGAATGGAGAACTGAATTGAGAACCCTACGCAAGTAGAAGGCCAGGGAAAAGTATTTTTAAATCATCATGAAGTACAGTCTCGGACACTGTAGTGAAGCAATGCGCTGTTGAGGGATATAATAATAATTGTGGTATTTGTTAAGCGCTTATATATCAAGTACTGAAATAAGCACTGGGGTAGCTACAAGATAATCAGGTCCCACATGGGACTCACACTCTAAGTAGGAGGGAGAACAGGCACTGAGTCCATTTTGCACATCAGGGAACTGAGGCACGGAGAAGTTAAGCGACTTGTCCAAGATAACTCAGCAAAGTGGCAGAGCAGGGATTAGAACACAGGTCCTCTGACTCACGGGTCCATGTTCTTTCCACTACGCCACGCTGCTTAAAGAGATTACCTTGGTCTGGCCTGTAGCAATCAGAACGGTTACTCTCTTTGAATAGGGGCCTTGGGAAAACACAAGGAACAAGTGGCCACAAATGACAAATACATCTACAGTGGTAAAGGATGATCTTTACAGGTGCATAAAGTGGAATGCTTCCTTGACCACTGGATTCATTCATTAATTCAATCTTATTTATTGAGCGCTTACTGTGTGCAGAGCACTGTACTAAGCACTTGGAAAGTACAATTCGGCAACAGATAGAGACAATCCCTCTTTTTAACCCCATCTGCTTTCACCATCAGGAACATCTTTGAATACGAAGGACAGTTATGTATATACATCAGTAAATCCAAATGCAATCAGACTCACTTAGATCCTAGGAAATATATTTGTGAATTGCATTTTATTGTAAAAATAAATCTTGTGCTTCCATTGCCCCCTTTCAATCAAACCTCGGTCACTTGTCTGTGTGACCTTGGGCAGGACACTTCACTTCTCTGTGCCTCAGTCATCTCATCTGTAAAATGGGGATTAGGACTGTGAGCCGCATGTGGGATACGGACTGTGTCCAACCTATCTTGTCTCTACCTCAGTGCTTAGTACAGTGCCTGGCACATAGTAAATGCTTCATAAATATTTTTTTTAAAAATTTAGGTTTGAAGGGTTTCTGTTCTGAATAGCAATTTGCAGAGGGAGGACGATGACTATGATGCTAATTCCTCTGGCATCAATTTGGGTAGATAGTAAAACCTTTGAGTAATGGTTTTCTTAAATATACTACCATACTTATTAAGTGCTAACTATCTTCCAGGCACTGTACTAAGCATTGGGGTAGATCCAAGATAATCAAGCTGGACACAGCCCCTATCCCACTTGGGGCTCACAGTCTAAATCAGAGAGAGGAGGATTTAATCTTCATTTTAGAGAGAGATAACTGAGGCACAGAGAAGTTAAGGGACTTGCCCAAATACCAAAGGTCACAGCTGAAAAAGTGGCTGAGCTGGGATTAGAACTCTGTTCTCTGACTCGCATTCCCATGCTCTGTCCACTAGGTCACACTGCTTCCCTTAATCTTTAAAACAGATATGGAATCTTCCTAATGAGACATCCAACTTTCCTTCTACCTCCCATCCCCTCCTCACCTTTTGTCAGCAATTCTGTGATTAAATTACCCAGTGCTGGAGAAGCATTGATTGTTCATTTCAGTTTGCATAGAACCCACTTAGCACATTACAGTTTTCCTTCAATAAATGAACCTCCCCAGGAGGACTCACTCTCACTCAACATCTGTAAAACACTTCGAGATGAAAGCTATATAAAAGCTATATTTTGCCATAGCATCCACATACTTCTGCAACGATTTACAAAAATATTAGTTACTGTTGTCTCTAGACACATATGCAAGTCAACAAAATGGTTATAGTGGCAGACAGGTCTATTAATGTGAAATCTTAGCATTTCAACTATAGTGTCCTGATTCATGTCTCTGCTTGAAGAACAGTATTATCGTGTGCCTCCATCATCTATCGCCTCTAAGTTGACACTGTAAAAAATAACTTCCAGTTCCATGATTTCTCATTCTCAGGCTCATCTCTCCTGCTCATTCAACTACCTTCAACAGCTCCAAGATTATTTCAATCGATCTCCTCCCACTAAATCACATCCTTATGTTGCACATAAACTTCTAAAGTTCAACCCTGTTTTGGCTTGGCATCGTCCACTCAACTCCTCCAATTTAGTATGAAAGACTCGTTCCTTCCTACCATGCCAACCCCCACTCAAAATTTCCCTCCCCTCCATCATTATTCTATAAACTCAGTCATTTTAATGGATTCAGGCTAATACTACATCATAATGAGAATGTGAGCTGAGAAACAAGCAATTTTATTTACATCAAATTTTATTTCAACAAATCTGTTAAGAACAAGACGCAAGGCTACCGTATAAAGTAGTAAATACCGAAAACATTTACACAGTGTACAAAACTGCAAAAAACTAATCTCCAGTTAATTTCCATGGCCATAAAAATGTAGGTAGCTCATAAAAGTAACCCAACTTGTGGTGTCTACTTCAGGAATGTAAACTCTGAGTGGAGAATTTAAAAGCAAAACTATTTACCATGTAAAAATTAGGACCGCTGCATAATGGGAAAAAAGGATAAAGAACCAAACACAACCGCAGTTACACAAGAAAAAGCAACAGAGATATTTTAAATCAGGATTTTGAGTTGACCAATAAAAACGTCATAAAAACAAGATGTTGGTATCCCTAAAGCAAACTCTACTGAGCCTCTATTTAAAACGGATTAAACAACACAAAGAATATAAAGTCCTACACATTGTCATTGCTGTAAGCTTTTTGGAATTGAGAAACTGACATGTTATCAATGGGTTACAATAAGACAAAACAAAATATATTACGCATCTATTTTGGGAATTGAAAAATATCTAAATACAATATGAAACAATTAGCAATATTGAATGTAATTTCACTGTGACAGACCTGAAAATGCTCCATACTAATCAAAGAGCAATACTCTCCATTTTCTTCCCCAGGTTTAAAAAATATATTTTTTTTCTCTATCTTTAATTATGAAATGTCAACAGATGATTTTCTCCTTAGACCAAAGTTACTTCAAAACAAATGTAAAATGAACCTCTATTAACTATCTAATTCTGAGGAATTTCCCTGCTTATATTTTTATTTCAATTGAGAAAAATACTGATTTGAAATGTTCACGTTTCTCATGAAACATTTCACTTAAGTGGAGTCTTACTTTAGATGTCAGCTTCAGCTACTTTTATAGTACCTATTTAAGCTTTTAAAAAGAAATCACATCTCTTGGGATCCATTTTCTTTTCCAAACCACTAATCAATTTAACACGTTAAATATTAAAATGTTTTTCATCCAAAGAATAAGTAATCCTGTTAAAACTGGGAAAAAAATCTCTATTTTGTTGAAAAAAATCCATTTCCATTTAATTAAAATCAATCAATTTTAAAAATTTTAAATGAGTAATGTCTGAAGAGCACTTATTTCATAATTGAAAAGGGTGGGGAAGATAATGCTGCTTCTGAACAAATAACCTTTAGCAACTTCACAAAAGCAAACTGCTCACAAAGGGATAGGGTTTTATATTGGGAACCCTGAGTGGGGCTTTGGGCCAGTAGATGCCTCAAAATGGGGAATCTTGACACCCCCACCCCCACTTACAGCGGCCTGAGCCGCTGGAAGTTTCCACTCCCAATCCATTCTGCCTCTGCCTTTCCCAAGGAGTCCTGTGGGCTTCCAAAATGCTGTTTTGCAGTTGGGGTTCCCTACAGTTCTATGGTAGCTGGGGGAAGAGTAGACAAACTATTAACTTCAGGGTTGAAAGGGGGGAAAGCCTAGATGTTCTCTCAGGCCCTGACATATCAAACACAGGATCCTAGTTTGGACTTCGCGTCCAATCTTTCTCAACTAGATAGGAGCACTTATTGGTCATATGGCTACGTTTGGGATCCAAAACAGCAACTAACCACCTCATGGATCTCAATCCTCCCCAACTTACAAACCCAATGAGGAATCCAGGATGTATTTTAATGCTACAGCTATCACATTTTGTACTCGCAAATATTTTTGTGTCCATCTCCTCCATTACAGTGTCAGCTCTTTGCAGGCAGTGAAGGTGTCACACTGTTATTTTGTATTTCCCAAGTACCTAGTACAGTGCACCACCAAGAGGGTGTTCAATAAATGTTACTACTGCTAAAGCCACCCAGCATTTTACAGTTATTCAAAAACTTTCCAATATTTAATTTCTGTCTAAAATTATACATTTAAAGTGGATATGAAGAGTTTGAGAGTCAGTGTTTAAAAAGGCTGAAAGCTAATGGGCAAATTACTTAAAAACAAAGAGTATACCTCCCTAGGGAGACTTGGAGAACCTTATTATGAGACACACACACACACTTTACAATCCAAATACAGGCCTTTTGTTCTACAGCATACATTTACAGAATAGGGTTTTTTTTTTGTTAATTAAAAAATGTATATAATTTCTTATACTTTGCATGAAATCAAAATTATGAGTTTGCAATGCTCATTTGCCTAGTGACTGCTCCACCACAGAGAGAAATAAAGAAGCAAGATGAAGAGGGTAGAGAATGATGAAAAGATTGTGGAGTACTATCAAATGGATACTTCATTTCTCAACTCGAGAGGGAGAGCACTGAGCAGGTGATAGATTTGTAAGCCTGAGGAATAGATGAGCCACTTGCCCACTCTGACACTGCAGATACTTCATTTATCCACCAATGTTATTTGATTTCCAGAATTAGAATCCTGGTCTTGATCTCTAATTTGCATAATCTAGAAGAGATTCCTCTCCTTGTTGAGTTCACTGGCTTGTCTACCAATGCTTAATAAATGAATTCTCATTTGGAAATACCACAAAATAATTTATCCAGATTGAAAGGGTAAAACGACTACTAAAGGATACTCACATTCTGGTAGCTGTGAATGAAGACGAGTTGCTAGTTTTCCTTCCTTAAGAAAGTCAACAGAACTTACAATAACACTTAGTTGGGGGCCCTACATGGGCCCTAAAATTAATTTGCATGGCCACATATGGATGGGACCGTTTCTCTTTGGAAAGGAACTGTCTGTACATTTTTTTTTTTGGCTTGAATGGTAACTGTGCCATGCTGCACGATCAATCCATCCGTCGATTTTTATTGGGCACTTACTATGTGCAGAGCACTGTACTAAGCTCTTGGGAAAGTATAATAGAGCACAACAACATATTTGTGGAGCCTGGAACTATAAGTCCCCCTTCCAACATCTTTGGAGACCCTAAAGTCAGCACATCCGCCTGACAAAGACGACAGCCTTTCCAACCCTCCGCTTCCCTACCTGTCTCCTGTGCTGCTCTAAGGGTCAGACAGGGAGGGAATCCAGGCCGGCCAGCAGCAGGGTGAAGAGGTCCAGCCCAGAGCTACTCACATTCCTGGACGGTGGCTAATTTCCAAAGGTATTACTGTGCTTGGCAAACCATCTAACCACCAAGTTTTGAAGTACCAAAATTGCAGTGAAAATCCACAAAGATCTTGGCAGCCCTAAGCAATGAGTCTTACATTTATGACTTGTAAACAGGACTGTAAGACTCTGGCCTGTCTCCAGGGACGCAGCTGCAGGCCTCTTCTTCCCGACTTCCCTTCTCCATGGGTGCCAAAGGAAAGAGGTTTGGGAGTAAGGGACAAATAGGCTTTTCTCGCCACTGAACAGCAGAGAGGCTTTACAGCCAAAAACACAGCTCCATTTACTTTCTTCTCAGGCCCACTCATGTTCTTTGCTGCAACATTAATTTTTCCTTCCTCATGCCCGATGCCTAATGGTAGCCCACTGAGGGAAAGAGTTTAGCCATGATCTGGGGACCTCTAACACACATAACGTTCTTTTAAATCAAAGGCTAAGGCGCTAAGTGAGAAACTGCTGCCAAGTATACATATTCATTAGTTGAATATTTTATAATTGTGTCTGTGGGAGATGTAACAATAAGGCTTCTTAAATCAACTCAGTTACAAAAATACAAATGAAACATGAGGAAACAGAGTGGGACATATTAGACATTCAGATTTCTAATTTCAATTTTTTTTAAACAACACAAAACAGTAAAAACAATTTAAAATGCGGACACATTTTCTTTGTTCTTCAGTAGGTCTTCGACATCCTTATTTTCCTTGGCAAACTTTTGTTTCTTTTCCAGAATTACAGAGCTTTCATTTACCTAACTTCTTTTAGTTGAACATGAAGTGAATATTTTCAAGAATCAAAATCACCAAAGCTCTCCTGCTTTGCTTTCCTTTGCTGGGGTGTCGCATGGTTCATATTGATAATCCAGCCATCTAGGGTGGTGAATGCCCATCATTTTCAATGAATCCAAACTGAAATTCCAAAAGGAGGTGTTTGGAAGCGTGCATTTCATCAACGTGTGTCCCACTCCGTCTCAAAGGAAACGGAAGGCATTTGTACGTGCTCCACCTAGAGCGAACACTGAAAGGCAACATACTTACTGGCTCTACAAGTTCTCAGAATTAAAAATCTCGCTCACAGATGATAGCAATAGGTAAAACAACACCTATCTCCTGGCATCTTACACTATCCTAATACTGAGAAATGAGGCATTTTATGGATGCTCTGTACAATTATCAATGTTCTAATCTTAAATAGCCTGTCTTCAAACCTTAAACAGCTTCTGCTTCACAGAGTTTGCTTCTCACCTGATGCTTAACAGAGCATTAGCAAGATTTTCCGTAACCCAACCAGGCCCTGCCCTGAGAGACAAGTTATGGAGTTTCTCCCACTCGCCACTGCAGACTGGCTGCTGCTCCAGGGGACCACAATGAGGTGAGAAGGGAAAGGGTATGAAGGAGTCGGGAGACAGAAGTTTGGGCAGTGGGGGCTGGGAGAGGTACTTCACAGCTCTCTACAACAACAACTCCTACCTTCCTTCAGAAGGCTCTGCCCAAATTCCACAATTCCTAAATTCTTTCTGTTCTTCCTTTCTCCCTGATCTTTAGCCTATTGC
This sequence comes from Ornithorhynchus anatinus, assembly GCF_004115215.2. Taxonomy (NCBI): domain Eukaryota; kingdom Metazoa; phylum Chordata; class Mammalia; order Monotremata; family Ornithorhynchidae; genus Ornithorhynchus; species Ornithorhynchus anatinus. Next base: position 58,418,600 of record NC_041735.1, on the reverse strand, counting down.
CAACAAAAATGGCAGGGCTGCTACTGTTTTATGGTTAAGGCCCTGCTACAAAAACAACTAACTCTAAGCTGGCTAAATGCACAGAAAGATTCCTGAAGTCTCACAATTGCCTCAGTCTTCGTCAACATGACCAATTTAACCCTTCACTCTGAAGGTCATATATACCACTTATAAAGAGCAAAATGGAAAGTCACACAACCTCACGTGATTTTTGCCACAACTAAGTGCCACAAGTGCCTGTCTCCGGGGACACAAGCAAAGAAGAAAAAAAGTCTCAAAACATGTCTGGGAAAACTGCAAAAACACATTTCAACTTTAGGGAATCCAGTCAGCGTTTCCATCAAAAACAGGCAGACCTCCAGGCTTTAAAGACATTGTGAATTCCCGCTGACAGCGGAGATGGGTGAAATGGGGATTGATTTTCAGGCAGGAACAACGGATTACCCCCAACCATTGCTTCTGGTCCAAATTCAATCTGTTGAGAGAGTGATGCTGATGCTTGGAGGTCTCGGCTGACCGGTTGGGTGCTTGTTTGGGCCAGGAAGTTCGGTTCTTTCCGATACGTACATCAGTTTCTCCTCCTGCAGACTACTGGCAGAAAACCTATTGGCATCCACACTCACGGGAGTTGCCAGATTAGGAGGAACCGTAACGCCACCGACTTGCTCAAAAGATTTGCTAAAAACGGTAGAGGCTGTCCTAGCCAGACTGTGGCTACCAGGCTTAGGCAGGGATTGGCTAGTGGTGAGAGTGAGCCTCTTCAGAGACAGAAGCTCGAGGTTCTCACTCACGGCTCTCTGTGTCTGTTTTCGGGCAAAATGCTCTCTGCAGGATTCCCCAGGGACTTCTTTCTCTTTGCTTCCCCCTTTGATTCCTCCAGACCTTCGTTGAGTCTTTCCTAAATTTGCCTTGCCGGTGGTACTGTAGCTATTATTTGATAAGGCAGACTGGCTGCTACTGGATGCAGCCCTGGAATAAAACCCTTCATCGACTTCAGAGATTTCCATGAGTTCTTCTTGAACTGTTAAATCTGTATTACCTAAACAAAGGAACAACAAAAATCCATTAGCATTAGAAGTTATTCACATCCCATAATTCATACAAAATCCATTTAGAGTGAAATACTTTCCAGTCTAAAGCCACGAAAGCAAAAGGCCTACTACAGTGCAATTTCAAAGGGATGAATCAAAACAATCACTTAATATGCCAAATTAGGGAAATAATTCAAGGTGATTTAAATGATAGCAATTAGGGCAGCATTGAACAAAAAAGCATGCCACAATCACATTTCATGGTGTTTTAAAAAGAGAGCTCTCCTCTTGTTCATGCAAAAGATTAGCAGATTAGAAAAATACCCCACAGAACCTAGGAGAAAAAACCCTCTTGATAAATAACAAGTGGTTGGTGATCAGTGCCCAAAGACATTCAACCCTGATTCGTGGGCCTTTAGCAATCTCCTCAGCGCTCATCTTTGAAGGACTGCACAAAACCAAGGTTCCCTTCTGGATTAGGGTTTTTGTAATGATCATTACCATTCATTTGGTATTTCAAATATTCTTTTTTTTAAATGGTATTTTTCCCTTCAGTAAAGATGCCCACTGAAAAAAATGAAAAGTGCTTTGAAATCATTTTTTATCACAAGGTGAAATACACGCCTTCCTTATCACCACAGACAAATAGTCATCTGTAACATCTCAAAAATGGAAGGCAGAAAACAAGCTTTCCTTCCCAAATTTGCTCTGGCCTGTTGCCCTCCATTCCAGGTAGCATGAAAATTCATTGAGAAGGTGCTGGGAGTAAATCCATGCATTTTGATATTATTAGATGACATGCAAAAAAACACTGCAATTGTGCAATTTCTCTTCAAACATGCAGCAGTGACCCTTCTACCATCAGGTACCTTGGAGTGCAGCTATAAAGTGCTCTGCTAAAACTGCACTCTGCCAGGTGAGTTTATTCCATCCTCCATCAATTTTCTTACAGATTTTTGCCTCCTGATCTCTGGCATGCCTTTGCTCTCAGTTCTAGGGTCTGTAGCTGTTTCCTGTCCACCCTGCATATGCTGAGCATCATTCTCTGATAGTGCTCTGCTTTTCTCCCCATTCCCGGTTCTCTCTCCGGCCACATTTGTGATACTAATCTCAGGAATGACAAGGATGCCCAATTCAGTAGTGTCATTATTGTTGTCAGGTTGCTCTAGAATTGAAGATGATAAGACAAAATGATGGCTGAAAACAAACAAAACAAAAATGCGAAACAAGAAAAATAAAAAGACGCAAAACCAAAGCTGGATGACTGAAGTGTTATGAATTATGCCAAAATTTCCATTTTTAACTGTACATCATTTCAATATTTGGATAGAATTGGAGACAACTGGACAGCATACCTCAATTCAAAATGACAAAACAAAAAAGACCAAAACGCTGCACAAAAAACACCACTGCTGCTCCTCCATATCCTTCAGTACACACACCTGAAAAGTAAGTTGCTAAGAAAACAGAGTACATTTCACTACTGATTCAATTTTTTCTGTTGTAATCATAAATGAATTTCAGACTCCAGGAAATGGAGACTCTAACTACCTGGACATTAGGAGCAATTATCAACCATTTTTCCAAAATGCTTAGCATTGGCATGATAGTCTAATACTAAAAATGTACCTCTTATACTGCAAAAATCACACAGTTTCATTGTCTACTGCTTACACTGTATCTACCCCAGCGCTTAGAACAGTGCTTGGGACATAGCAAGCGCTTAACAAATACCAACATTATTATTATTATTTTCAATAAATCAAATTTTACAAGGGCTAAACTATGCTTTCATATTCTGGAAATCATGCTTTCATTGGCTTTAAAAATATTGCTGGTGAATAATTATTAAAGACTGTGCTACGTTAAGAGTCCTTTAAAGTCATAAAGCAACTTTATAATGCTTCACTTATTATAGCTTCATTAATCTTCCATCACCTGATTCTAATGGAATACAATTGCCACTTAATGTCAGAATGAAGGAACTTATTAGAAAGCAAAGGTTTATTTCAGCATTTAGCATTATTTTAAGGGGACAAACTGAGATAATATAATAGCCATTATTATGAAAACTACAAAAAAAGCCAGCATATTATATGACTAACTTATAGCGAGCAAGGTAGAACACGAGGGTCATACTAGTTTTCATACATTATGTGAACATAGAGATTAAGAATCATAAAATTAGAATTCCAGAATGTGAAAAACAGAAAATTTTAAAGCACCACAATAATAGTCATGCTAAATTTACATGAGATTTTGAAATAGAGTAAATGTGCTTAAAGAATTAAGATAAGTTAAAAATGATATTCCACTCCTTGGTCAACATCTGAAAAAAAAAGTGGCTGAATTTATTATTATTAATAATAATAATAATAATAATATGTTATTAAGCGCTTACTATGTTGCCAAGCACTGTTTGAAGCGCTGGGGTAGATACAAGGTAATCAGGCTGTCCCATGTGAGCCTCACACTTCTAATCCCCATTTTACAGATGAGGGAACTGAGGCACAGAGAAGTTAAGTGACTTGCCCAAGGTCACATAGCAGAGAAGTGGCAGAGCCGGGATTAGAACTCATGTCCTCGGACTCCCAAGCTCGTGCTCTTGGCTCTCCATCTGGACAGTTTTGTAACACTGACTCACAACTAAGACCCCTAGGCATGGGAACCATGATAGTCAGAAGGACCAAATTTGGCTTGTGAGCCTCAAGCATGTAGTGTTTGAAATTTTGTCAACACAATTTCATTTGAAAGGGAACCGTATATTTTGACATAAGTACAGATGTCGGGAACCTCATATTTTTTTTATGGTATTTGTTAAATGCCAAGCAATATGTGCCCGGACTTGTATTAAATAATAATAATAATAATGTTGGTATTTGTTAAGCGCTTACTATGTGCAGAGCACTGTTCTAAGCGCTGGGGTAGACATAGGGGAATCAGGTTGTCCCACGTGGGGCTCACAGTCTTCATTCCCATTTTACAGATGAGGTAACTGAGGCACAGAGAAGTTAATTTTGTTAATGAAATGTACATCGCCTTGATTCTACTTAGTTACCATTGTTTTTACAAGATGTTCTTCCCCTTGACTCTATTTATTGCCATTGTTCTTGTCTGTCCGTCTCCCCCGATTAGACTGTAAGCCCGTCAAACGGCAGGGACTGTCTCTAACTGTTGCTGACTTGTTCATTCCAAGCGCTTAGTACAGTGCTCTGCACATAGTAAGCGCTCAATAAATACTATTGAATGAAAGTGACTTGCCCACAGTCACACAGCTGACAAGTGGCAGAGCTGGGATTCGAACTCATGACCTCTAACTCCAAAGCCCGTGCTCTTTCCACTGAGCCACGCTGCTTCTAGAGGGTGATCCACTATTACAAGTGAGAGAGGTGGACTCAGCCAGGACTCTAAAAGAAGACCCTGCTTGGGGAACACCTCGACAGACTACTGCTAGTCAAAATTCTGAGGGACACTCTTCAAGTTTCCACCTTGAATGTTAATAGATGTAAACCAAAAAAGATGGCTGGAAGCAGAACACAGATGTTATATGCACCAGAAAAAAACAAAACAAAAACACCCAAACAGACTACTGCAGTGGAATACAAATTGAAGTTTCCAAATGGTCTTTAAAAACTGCCTACCCCAGGCCCACTGCAGATCCTTGATAAAAACAATATTTCAGTAAACCAAATTCTCATTTATATACCGTAGTTCTAAACGCTCTATAAAAATACCATTATAAATACTAAAATGTTTATTACAAAATACGGGTTATGTTGACTATGAAGTTGTTGCTTCCTCCTCAGACAGTATGGTGATAACTTCCTTTTCCTTCAATGACTAAAAATGTCCTTTTCTTCCAGTAGCAACCAAATCAGAGTTGGAGTCACTGAGTTCAAGTTCAGACGTCAAAGATGCCACTTTGGTTCTTTTTGGTGAAACACATGAGATCAGATTTTGAGTCCCTTAAAACCTGTTTTTTTTATAAGGAATGACTAGATGCAAGCTCTTTGTAGGCAGGGATCCGTCACATTGTACTCTCCCAAATGCTGAGTACATTACACACAGTAAGCATTCAATAAATACTGGTGACTCATTAATTTAAAGTACACCCTGTCCTCCTAGAATGTGGAGGCTGTGATCTTGAAGAACCCTGCATTAAGAACTCACCTTGTAGTACTTCCCCTGTGTCGAATGCTCTGAATATGTACACAACTGTTTCTTTTTGACACCATGTCTTGCTGGATCCAGAGAGACACATAATGTTGGAAGAACATTCCTTAATTCTGCCATCTCATCCTAGCCAAACTGTGTAGTGTAAACACACATCATCGAAGAACAGGGTGTATCAAATAAGGTTTCTATCTCATGAGTGATGACTAGGATTTTACTTCTTTTTAAAGGAAAAAGAAGCTCATTTATCTTTGGAGTAAGTATGTTTGGCCAACACTTTTGAGAATTAGCACTGCACAACCACAGTGTACAACTAAGTCACAAATAATTACTTTGAATACAAATTTAAAATTTTCAGCTTCTCAAAATACTTATACTTTTTAAGCCTTCTATATCATTTCCACAAATCCTTGATGAAATAGCTTTATTTGTTCATTACTAATGTATGCCTTGCCCTGACAGTGTATGCTAACTGACTAAAGCAGTCATCCTTCGGGGATGCACACTCACTTTCCTATTTGTCGAAATGTCCTAAAATACTTATGAAATATTTTTCAGCTAAAGGCTTTTTGAAACTATTTTCGATCAAAATCACCTTCTCATTGTAATATTTCAGGCTTGTTCAGCTCAACACTAATATACCTCCTACTTTCAAATTGTACTCCACATATGGCACATGGGAAAGCTTAACTCCAATCTCTGCAAATCATCAACAATTTTGAAGAGAAGTGTGCTTCAAATGCTACCTCATTTCTCACTCCGCTGAGACTCCCACTGACCCCTTCTCCTCTTGCTGGGAGGGAAAGGAAGCAGGGGCTGCATGAGTCATGTCTCGACTTTCAGAATGCTGGACGAGTTGTGGTTGTGGCTACTGGATTCTGAGCCATAAGGAGTTCTCTTGCTCTATGTATCATCATTCTTGTCATTTATACTGTTCTTGGATTTCTAATGTTTCATCCTTCCTTATGTGTCTGATGCCCCTCCCTTCTCCCTCCCTTAGTCTCCGTGTGCCCCTTGAGGGTCAGGACCAAGGCTAATTTTCACCTGTGCATTTTTTTCCCAGCATTTAGTACAATGCTCTGTACACAGCAAACACTTAACATCATTACTACTAATGATGTTTCTTCTCTCAACTAACAAACCAGCTTTAACTACCCAGTTGTCAGGTCCACTTTTACAAAACCAAATGAATTTAAATTAGATGCAGGGCCACACAACCTCTACTCCAATTATTTCATGAACCTGTTTAATTGCTCTCTTCCTCCCTTCTCTGTGAGCAGGGATCGTGTCTACCAACCTCTACTGTACTAAAATTTCCCAGGTGCTTAGTGCAGGGCTCTGCACACAGCAAGAGTTCAACCATCAAGAGCTCTGATCGATTGTTGCCGCAAGCTAATTCAGGAATGGGAATCCTTGGTCTGACGCAGCTAGGAACAGTGGGGGTCGAGGGGAGCAGTTGCCTGCACGATCCAACCAATTGTTTCCCTCTTCGTCATTCAGATTTGCGCTTGTCGAGCGCAGGGACAAGGAAGGGCCCTAGTCTGTCAGTCAAGGGGAAGAAGAGATTTAAGGATCAAATCTTAAAACACTACCCCTGCCCACCAACCCCGACTGAAAAGACTCCCGGGCCCCGTTGTCCCCAGGCCCTTGTCCCTCCCGGGGACTCTCCTTGCCCTTATGCTCTAATAACACAGACAGTGGCATTATTGCTTAATCATTTTAGGAGGAAATAATCGTTTTTACCTGTGTGCAAACATCAATTTCCTTCCTCCCGAAAAACCTAGTCTGCATTTCACAGTACTATTCTTTCAAGTGATAAAAGCTTAAATCATCTTCTGGGACTGTGATACCTTCAACATGCCAGGTAATTAAGTAGTCTCAAGAATTTCACAGTGCTCATTTTCCAGTCAAGTTCCAGTTATGAAAAAGAAAATTCTTACTTTCCCTGTAATATTTGATAATGGAAGGAATTATAACAAATTTCAAATCTGTCTTTTGCTCTCGTGTGGGTCTCTCTACTTAAACATCCTTTCAAAGATCCTTAAAGTAATCCTAGCCCAATCCCGATTATACTTAGCATGAATGAAGGTACGATTCAAAATTTCCTGCCTTCAGGCCACAGGTTTTGTCTTTGCGATAATTTACTCAAAGCCATTTTCTCATCTTGACAAAAACAAATTTTAGGAAGTAAATCTTTAACCCTCAAAAACAAAACACCAATAAAACTGGGAATGACTGATACCAAACTGGCTCCAATTTTGACTGAATCTTAATCTTCATGAGCACAAAAGAGAAAGGATACTTTTAATATCAATAATAGTAATAATAATTGTGGTACTCATCAAGTGCTTATTCTGTGCCAAACAACTTTCTAAAGGCTGGGGTAGATACAAGATAAACAGTTCACATGCAATCCCTGTCCCATATGGGGCTCAGTCTAAATTGGAGGATGAACAGGTTTTGAGGCCCCGTTTTGCAAGGTGAGAAAATTGAGGGTTCTTTTGCTGAAAATGTGATTCCTTATGCATACCTCCTTATTGGCCCAGAAAAACTATGTTATTAAGAATTTGAGGAACTAATACCAAGATGTACTCAAGACATGTATCTACCCAGCGCTTAGAACAGTGCTCTGCACATAGTAAGCGCTTAACAAATACCAACATTAGAGAAGCAGCGTGGCTCAGGGAAAGAGCACGGGCTTTGGAGTCAGAGGTCATGGGTTCAAATCCTGGCTCCGCCACTTGTCAGCTGTGTCACTGTGGGCAAGTCACTTAACTTCTCTGTGACTCAGTTACCTCATCTGTAAAATGGGGATTAAGACTGTGAGCCCCACGCAGGACAACCTGATTCCCTTGTGTCTACCCCAGCGCTTAGAACAGTGCTCTGCACACAGTAAGCGCTTAACAAATACCAACATTATTATTTAATTTTTTTGGGCTATCTTCCTCCCTTCTCACATTCCTCCTTAAGCAAGGACGTGTATCAAACTCTGAAAAATGCTTCCTTTGCCCATCCTACCTGGAGAACTTAGTATTTCCTTTGCACTGAAGGCCCATCAAGTATAACCCCTGCTGTATTCACATTCTCTTGGATTAGACGATGGCTGCAGTTGCAGAGAGGAAGAAAAATGGGGCCTGAGCGCACAGTCTAGCTAAGCAAAATTACTAGTCTCTGAAGGTAAGTGATGATTTACGCAGAGTAAACAGTTAAGAAAAGAAATTCCATTTAGTTTTACTACCTGTGAACCTCTTGGACTGACAACTGACTGCTATGAAAATGGATGGTAACTTTTTAAAATTTATTTGCAAGTCTGAAAATCAGAAGTAGCACTGTGGAGGAAGTGGTAATTGAAAAAGATGACCAATAGTGCTCAGCATATTTGAAGTTTGCTCAAGATGGAGACCGATGTAAGAAAATAAGTGGAAGCAGAAAGGAAAAATTTCAGCAAGAAGCCAGGGAGGAGACTGGCTCTGGTGGAACCAAAGGAGTGAGAAAAGAGTAAAAAGATGTTATGTAGCTGTGACAGAGGGTCCTGAAACTGAAGATGATGACAGGGAGCCATTGAAGGATTTCAAGAGGGTGACATGGTTGAAAAAGGAGGAAAGAAAGTTCATTTCAGAAAAAGGCCTGACTTTGCAAAAATCATCTGCAAGTCTCAATTCTACTGGGCATTTTTAAATCCATTGGCTTTTTCCCTTTCTCTGAAAATTCACCAAGCCTAATATTTCTCAAGCTTCTTTTCTTCTTTTCTTCTGCCTCTACCCGTCTCTTGCAGAAATTTCACTTCCCTTGTCTGATTTTCACTCTTAGAGATCCCCTTTCAATTTGCGGCTGGCTGGAAAAGCTACTCTTGAAACAGCTGAACAGCAGAAGTGGTTTTCCTCCCTTCCCACAAATGAAAATAAGTGAAAATTCACCTGAGGTCCCAGTATAACAGATAGATTTCCAAGTTGTGGCTTTAAAGAGGGTCAAAAATCGCAATGGCATATTATAATGAAAATTTCTCAAATACCTGTTTTTAAGTAAAATTATGAAGTCAAATAATTCATCTGAGAGAACAAATGCAGCAGACAATGGAATAGGCAAAATACAATTGCATGAAAATTGGGTAGTGAGTTAATAACAAAGACCTGAATAACACTGATGAAAAAACTACTGAAAAAGATGACGTGGTATAAGACGCAAGGAAAATTAGAAATCATGTGGCTTATTCTCTAGTAAAGGAGTCTTTCTATTAGAATATCAGCAATCCCTGTCACCTGGCCAATGATTTTTTATTATATCAAAAAATAGGTTTTGAGAACAGTTGGCTTTTTGCAACTCTGAGATTGAAAATACCCAAGTGAGCATGAAAGCTGCCTGAAGCCATGTCCTCTTCTTAGCTTGGAAAAACATTTTTAAATGATGGCAAATGAAAATTTTCCATGATCATTCTAACTAGAAGAATACACCCTATTGTGAACCAATTTTGGGAGACTGGAATAAAAACATACTAAAGATATTAATGGAAAATGGAAGAAGGAACATAAAATTGAACACGAAAATCTGAAAATTTCTCCATAACAGGAAGAAAAAGTAGACACACATTCTCATTTTCTTAAAGGTTTAGAATTGTGGTTATAAATATAAAATTTTATAGAAAGTAGCATGTTCTGGAAACCAACTTATTTTAGTGTATAGTTTTACACTTCAACAGAACTAGCTTCAAACATTCCCGATTGGTTCAAGTGTTAAGGAAAAACACTGATAAGTCCTCTGTTGTTGGGGAAACTTCCAATATGGTACTAATTTCCAATTCCCTTCATTCTCACTATGCCCAATGAATTTAATACAAAAGAAACAAGAAAAATAAAAAGGGTTTAAATCTATCTGCCTTTTCTGCAAGATCCACTTAACTTAAAGTTTAAGACTTTGCACTTTCCAAAAACAGTTCCTGACAGTTTCAAAAATGAGTTTTCCAGTAGTGACAGGATTTTGAGGTGACAATTATACACACCCATGATTACAAATACAATCTTTAATATACAAACCCTTACAATTTAATTGTTTCCTCTCCTTCTGTAACACTAGTCCTTTGTCTAGAGAATTGCAATATTATTTTCTAAGCCAAAAAATGCTGGCTCCGAAGTATCTAGGTCATTATGAGAAGTAACTGCATTAATCCACAGAGTGGTTAAAAATGGTGTCTATTTTATAAACTGAAAGGTTTTTTCTTGCTAATGCAAATACTACCTTGCTTTTACTGTTTGAAATGTTTTAAAAAAAAATCTGAGTCACTAATTTTAAACAATGTAAAGCACTGTAAAGACAAAATGACCTTTGGTGACATTCACTTAGTAAAGTTGGACATACAACTTTGTTAATAATAATGTTGGTATTTAAGTGCTTACTATGTGCCGAGCACTGTTCTAAGCGCTGGGGTAGACACAGGGGAATCAGGTTGTCCCAGTGGGGCTCACAGTCTTAATCCCCATTTTACAGATGAGGTAACTGAGGCACCGAGAAGTTGAGTGACTTGCCCAAAGTCACACAGCTGACCAGTGGCCGAGTTGGGATTCAAACCCATGACCTCTGACTCCAAAGCCTGTGCTCTTTCCACTGAGCCACACTGCCTTTCTGTTCTTGTTCTCTTGTTGAGGACTCTTCCTTCCCTTCTCTACATGGGGCCAGGCTTCTCTCCCCACCCCTCGCCCCAGGGGCCAGAACAGATACCCTGAAAAGCTCCTATTAGGGACATCACTGTGGGCAGGGAATGTGTCCATTTATTGTTTTATTGTACTCGCCCCAGTGCTCAGTACAGTGCTCTGCACACATTAAGCACACAGTAAGCGCTCAATAAATATGATTGAATGAATAAATGCAACTGAATGAATGACATTAGTAGGACCCAGGCTGGGCCACACCTCAGATTTTCTATCTGCCCCGGAACCTATCTGGGGTGGATTATTCTACCCTCCTCTGACTCCTGGTTCCAAAGAGCCACCTTTGATTCTGAGTAAACATCTCCCCACGAGCTCTCTATGATGGCACATATAGCCCCTCAACATTTCCTACTCTTATAAATTCATCAGTTTCCTAAACAGGTGTTGCGCAGCACCCATTCTGATCCAAAAATAACCTCCATTTCTGATGTCCTATTATAGTTTAATTTCTCCAGTATTCAATATTGTGCTTCTGCAACACTGGACAGAGGAGTGACTTAGTGGGGCAGATGTGGCTCGGTAGGTGCTTTGTCACTAGCACGCCCTTGCCAAAGAAAAGGTCTTCTTACCATGTCTTTTCCACCTATGCCCTCTAATTGACATGCTGGTTACGGCATTTCTTGATATTCTAGATGAAGTAGGTGTAATTTCAACCTGAATACATCTTGTACCTTCCTTACTAGATTTCATGGCACCTTGGGGCAAAGAAGCCTTTATTGCGTTCGCAACCTGGGAAGAAAAAAAGCAGTTAAAGTTTTTGACATCCAAAAGGTACATTTTACAAGTTAGTATCAATTAACTACAAGTTAAGTTATGATTTAAAACCACAGTTCAACATGTTTTCTTGATGCCCTCAAAATCTTTATGTCTATTCTTTTCAGACATATGAATCATATTTTTTCATAAAACAGAAGTCATAAACCATTAAGGACTAGTGATCCTTTTTCTAATTTAATATTCATTACATCTGGATTAAAACTGTATGCAAGAATATGCTGCAGCACCTACCAAAAGAGGTTCTGGATACAGCTCCAGCTGGGCTCTGTATAAAACATCATCCAAAGCTTTATGAGCCAAATCCCATTCGCCATTATAACTATAGAAATCAAATTCAGAAAGGTAAACATTTACTAGGTAATCTCTGTAACTAGACAAAATACTGTAATTAGAGACAATGGCCAAATGTGTTTTTGTCCTCTGTAAGGAAAATAACTGATTTTATCAACTCCTTGCCTGCCACATCTTCAGTTTAAAACTCAGACTTCCTTTCTGATAAATCGGTCGGCCTGTTAACAGCAACAAAGATCATTTATAACTTACATGGCTCTGAAATAACAGTTCTGTGTTTAAAGGATGGAAAAATCAGAAAAAGCAACACAAAGCGTTCGAAGCCATTCAGTGTTTAAAGTGTAAAAAATATATATCTTGGCTTTATGACCAAATTGCTAGGGCAACAACCAGCGTCTAACAGGAACCACACAACCAGAATGCTTTGCAACATTTTGAATATTTATCCTTTAACATTCTGACAGTCATCTGGAAGTCTACCCAGACTTTTTCAAAGTGATATTCATTATTCCAAAAGCAGTTAAATGTATCTTGTAATTTTTTTATGTATCAAGGGGGAGAACAAGCCAAAACGGGGAGAAATTACAGTCACCTCCACAGACCAAGACCACCTTGTCATTTAAGACTGGACCTAACAAGTATGAAACACAGCTCTCACATCATAGAACCTTTCACCATCAAAATTTAGGCCCTTAGCATTTTAGGTAGTAAGTAAAGGGGTTAGAATCTGCTGGAATGGAGTCTAGGAGGCAGACTGCTATTATTCATCCTCAACAACCACATAAATAATTGTTTATATGCAGCAACAGCAGAAATGATAGATGACATAATAGAATTCCATAATTATCATGATTTTCCATCTCCATTTTACAGATGAGGTAACTGAAGCCTAGAGAAGTGAAGTAAATTGCCCAAGGTCACACAGAAGACAAGTGGCAGAACTGGGATTGGAAGCCATGACCTTTTGACTCTCAGGCCTTTGCTCTATCCACCACACCATGCTGCTTTTCATAAATAAAGATTGGATCTGGGTGCAGTGGTGAAATAAAAGTTGCTTCCACAGTTGTCTGGTTTACTGCAAGTAAAATAAGGCTATGGGACTTTGCCAGGCAGAGGTCTTGCAACTGCCTCACTGCCAGGATGACCACCAGAAGGTTCTAACATATGTCCACAATAGGAAATCATGAGCAAAGATGTCTAACCAGGAACCATGATTACGTTACTGAGTCAGGTGCAACTCTGGGTCCAATAGAGCCCATCTGAGTGGAAACACCTTTTGGGCAGGAATATGTCATTTTGTTTTCTACTTTCTAATCACCCATCAGTGGTATTTACTGAACATTTACTGTGCAAAGAGCACTGTACTAAACGTTTGAGAGTGCACAATACAAGAGAATTGGTAGACATGTTCCCTATCCATAAGAAGATGACAGTCTAGAGGGGGAGGAAGGCATTACCAAGTGCTTAGTACAGTGCTCTACACATAGTAAGTGCTCAATACATATAAATGAATTAATTAAAATAAATCACAGATACGCACACTAGTGCCATGGGGCTGAGGGTGGAGTGACAATAAATGGTATTCATTGACCGTTCACTGTGTGCAGAGCACTGTACTAAGGGCTTGGGAAAGTGCAATACAAAAGAGTTGGCACACACATTCCCTGCCCACAAGGAGCTTAAAGTCTAGATGGGAAGACAGACATTCATATAATTAATTTGTTAATTGATATAAATGAATTATAAATATAATAATAATAATAATATTAAGCAGCATGGCTCAGTGGAAAGAGCCTGGGCTTCGGAGTCAGAGGTCATGGGTTCGACTCCCGGCTCTGCCACTTGTCAGCTGTGTGATTGTGGGCAAGTCACTTAACTTATCTGTGCCTCAGTTCCCTCATCTGTAAAATGGGGATTAACTATGAGCCTCACGTGGGACGACCTGATTACCCTGTATCTCCCCCAGCGCTTAAAACAGTGCTCTACACATAGTAAGCACTTAACAAATACCAACATTATTATTATTATTAATAACAGTAATAATTGTGGCATTGAGCACTGCCCAGGATATGTATGCAAGTACTGGGGGGAAGGGTTGAGGGTGGGGTCAATATCAAGTGCTCAAAAGGAACATGGGTGGCGCAGAAGGGAGAGGGAGTCTGAGAAAAGAGAGCTTAATCACGGAAGGTCTCTTGGAGGAGATTGATTTTAATAAGGCTTTGAATGTGGGGAGAGTGGTGGTCAGTAGTTGTATGTGGAGGGAGAGGGAGTTCCAGGCCAGAGGACATGGACACAAGTTCAGTGGGGAGATAAACAAGACCAAGGTTCAGTGAGTAGGTTGGTGCTAGAAGAGTGAACTGTGCAGGCTGAGCTGTAGGAGGAAATCAGTGAGGTAAGACGTAGGGGGTGAGCTGATTGACATATTTCACCCATTGGATACTCAATAAATGCTACTCGCCCCCATCGGACTGTAAGCTCCTTGAGGGCAGGAATGTGAATGTTTATTGTTGTATTGTACTCTTCCAAGCGTTCAATAGTGCAGTGCTCTGCACCCAATAAGCACTCAATGAATACGACTGAATGAATGAATGAACTATAACAACTACTACTGAAACTCTACATTTGGGATAGCTTCATTTCCTGTACCATCTTAGAGCTGGAGAGCAGAACTGGGATAGGCTTGGGAGCTAAGGAGACTTTGGGTTAACTACCAACCTGTAGCTATACAGCATGTCTCCACAATCTCATTTTCATTATCTCTCTGTCCTCTCCCAAGTGCTTTAGTACAGTGCTTTACATGCAGTAAGTGCTCAAGAAAGTGCTGATTGACTGATCGATAACCAGGCGGTGCCACAGTTGAACTATGAAACCAAATCAAAATAGTTGCTATGCTCCTACAAGGAGGGATTCCAGTAAATTCTCCTAATTCTAGGAAGTGGAGGAGGCACAAGAACAGAACCATTTTTCACCTTGGGCTCTTTAGACAGTTCTTTTTCTCCTGCCTGAAGTATAATAAATGCCCATAGCAAAGAAAAACAAACCATTAGAAGATTTTCTAAACCACTGGTGTTCTTGTCAGTTGGACTGATTAGTTCCAATACAGCCACTGTGAAAAATGAGCTTGAACTTGTTACTAAGGTTGACAGGGTTTTATCACTGGTAAAGAGGAATGGCAATATTTAAAGCCTAATTAAGCTTCTCAGCGTTCACTTGCTCAAATGGCACGTAACAGTCCAAATCCAAAGAATACAAGGGGAGTCAAAGAGGAAAGATAAATATTCAGAGCTTGTCATTATACACTCATAAGTCTGATGTTCACTATCATCCTTATGCAGTGGAAAATCAGCCCTAATCTTAGCCCAATTAGAAATTCACTCTTTTTACTTTATTGTAAATGAATGATATTCTTTTGCATGTTAAAAAATTTCAGTATTTTTTTTCCTTTTCTGAGAAGCAAGGAGGTTCAGACAGGAAAAGCTAAGGTTTTCTGAATCAGGTAAACATTTGGTACTCTTTGGGACTGTGGAAAAAGCCAGCAGAATGGAAAAATATATATACATATATTTAAACCTTATTCTGTTGTTACACTGAGTGTGGATGAAGCAAGATAAAACTCAAGTTGATACAAATCTGACTTTGATAATCCCTCCTTTTGACAGTCACATTATTCATACATGGTAAAAACTTTTTTGAAGATGAAAACAGTGATCAAAGTAAATTTCGTAACTCTTCACATTCAGTAATATTTAACACATAAGATATTACCCTCAAAAGAAGTCTTCTACTTATGAATTATAACAGACCAAGCTTTCAAAAAAGTATCAAAGATTCTAAACAGTTTGCATTCATGACACACTTACAAAGAGAAATAAATCCCTGTTAACATCTGCACCATGAATTCTGAAGAAATTGGTATCCTGCTGTTGACACCTTTGTATTTTCTTACACTCTGCCGCGGATATCCACAGACACAAATTCTAGAGAGATCAAGACACTGTGTTAACAGTCTTGGCGATTTAGATAATCAATCCTGTAACATTTTTCAGCAAATAATTACTTTTAATGTTTTTATCAGAAACCAAAAATTCACAAAGCAGCCATTCTCTTTAGTTGCCATCCTTGTCCAAATTCATGTTCTTCACAATTTTAATCAGATTGAAAAAAATGCAAGCACAAATGATTCGAAATAGTCTATCGCAGAATCTGAGTCATTCTGTTAAATACACTAAAGGAAAAGAAACAGCTTGGCTATATAAAAACCACTTAGGTTAAAACCTGAAGACATCCAGCTTATATTTGCTACCTACTGAATGGTGAGTTCTGTGGTGTTACATGTATGATTAGTGAAAGAAATAGTGAAGGAGCTGATCATTTTCATGTTACCTCTACTGAACCTCCTACTTCAGACTGTTAACCACCCTTGCCTACACTTTGAATTCATTCCGGAAGTGTTTCTAGCCCTATGGGATTCCACATGTCGGGATGTCATTTCCAAAGGGGACAAGTTATCTGTGTACAGGATATACCTTTCCTTGAGACAGGTACCGGTGTCAGGCGGGGTGTCACACTACACCTTCGGGACAGCTTCAAACATCGAATCCCAGAAAGAGGCCAGAATGCAGTAGCTTGGGAAGTGTAAGATGTGAGAAAGGAGAGAGGTCAGATGGGAGAAGGTGAGACATAGAAAGTCAGGAGAGAGCAACAGAGATAAAGTGGCAGATGAGCGAGACAGATAGAGAAAACAGAGCAGAGAGATTAGCCAGATGTTAGAGAGAGAACTGAAGAAAGGTAAACCGAAGATAGAGAAGCAGCAAGGCTCAGTGGAAAGAGCCCAGGCTTGGGAGTCAGAGGTCGTGGGTTCGAATCCCTGCTCTGCCACTTGTCAGCTATGTGACTGTGGGCAAGTCACTTAACTTCTCTGTGCCTCAGTTCCTTCATCTGCAAAATGGGGATTAAGACCGTGAGCCTCACGAGGGGCAATCTGATTACCCTGTGTCTACCCCAGTACTTAGAACAGTGTTCTGCACATAGTAAGCACTTAACAAATACCAACATTATTATTATTATTATGTTCTTTGTTGGGGGCTACATATACTCCAGGAACTTTCTCTAAGACCAACTCGAAGTTTGGGTCTATGTAGTCCAGAATGATCCTGGATCTCCTGAAATGCTGATCCCTAGGCAGAAAACAACTCATCTTGGTGGGTTAGTCCGTCAGTCAATCGTATTTACTGAGCGCTTACTTGGTGCAGAGCACTGTACTAAGCACTTGGAAGAGTACACTATAACAATGTAATGGACACATTCCCTGCCCACAATGAGCTAACAGGTCAACCCATCTTGTTCCCAGGAGTCAAATACTGCTCGAAATATACTCTCGATTACTCAAAGCCAAAAAGTCACCACGCTCATCCAAGTCTGTTGTGTGTACTGCCTAACCAATGCAGGCTATAAAGCCACTGGGTAGAAACACTGACCAGCTTTATAATAATTCTGGGGGTTTTTAAGCATTTACTATGTCCTAGACACTGTACTAAGCCCTAGGGTACATCAAGCTAATCAGGTTGGACATAGTCCCTGTCCCGGTCTTAATCACCATTTTACAGATGCGGTAACTGAGGCACAGAAAAGTGAAGCGACTTGCCCAAGGTCACACAGCAGACAAGTGCCAGAGCCAGGATTAGAACCCAGGTCCTCCTGACGTCCAGGACTGTGTTCTATTCACTAGGCCCCAGTGTTTCATCTCAATCTTTCTTTGTCCACTGCCAACTCCGCCCTCTCCTTTATTCTTAGATTGTGAGCTCCCTATTAGCCAGGACCATGCCTAATTTACCATACTTGTTTTCTTCCCCAGTGCTTCCTACAGTGCTTTGCACACAGTAGGTGCTCAAATATACTGAATATACTCAAAATACTTGAGTAGGTGCTCAAATATACTGATACTTCTAAAAGAATAATTGGCACACAGCATATTTCTCAGTGAGGAATGGCAGAATTAAAATTCTAAAAGGAAAATTAAAATATGTCAGAGGATGCTATGTTGCCTATAATTCCCTCGAGTTCAGAGATAATGCACTGCATTTTCAATTTAAAAGCTATTCTAGCAATAAAAATCTCACAACCTTGACGTAGAATCAGACTGAAAGTAATATGGCCTTTGGTCACTCAAAGCTGTTAGTCATCTGAACACATCATCATCAACATCATCATTATTGCTAAACTTTTTTAAAAGGCAACAGGAAGTCTTTGCTTACTCTTCCCACTCTTTGCTCCTCTCCCAGACTCCAGCCCACTTGCCCCTCTTACCCATATCATATCACAAGGACTATCTTCCTGCTCTGCCCACATCTTTCCTCAAAACATTCTATTAGCTTCCTGCACCTCCAGCTCAAACAAAAACAACTCATAATAAATACACTTCAAGGCTCTCCATCATCTGGCACCACCTTACCTATCTGCTCTCTTTGACCATGATTCCTCTACCTTACTGTCTGCAATCTAGAGAAGCAGCATGGCCTAGTGGATAGAACATAGGCCTGGGAGTCAGAAGGGCCTGGGTTCTAATCCCATCACTGCCACTTGCCTGTTGTGTGACCTTGAGCAAGTCACATAACTTCTCTGGACCTTTGTTCCCTCATCTGTAAAATGGGGATTAAGACTGGGAGCCCCATGTGGGACAAGGTCTGTGTCCAACTTGATTAGCTTGTATCTACCCCAGAGCTTAGAAGAGTGCTAGACACATAGTGAGCGCTTAACAAATAGTATATATTTGTTTACATTAATGTCTGTCTCCTCCTCTAGACTGTAAGCTTGTTGTGGGAAGGGGATGTGTCTATTGTTATATTGTACTCTCCCAATAGTTTAGTACAGTGCTCTGCACAGAGGAATCGCTCAATAAATATGACAATGAAATACTGTTATTGCCCAACCCATCCTTATTATTAATAATAATAATTGTGTCATTTGCTAAGCAATTTACTATGTGCCAGGCACTCTACTAAGTGCTTTGTTGTTACAATCAAATCAGGATGGACACAATCCCTGTCTCACATGGAGCTTACACTCTTATTTCCCATTTTCCAGATCAGGGAAGTGAGGCACAGAGAAGTGAAGTGACTTGCCCAAGGCCACACAGCAGACAAGTGAGAGAACCGAAATTAGAACCCATGACCTTCTGGCTCCCTGACCCATGCTCTATTCACTATATCACGCTGCTTCTCAATACAGCTTCTAGGTGTATCTTGCTCTCAAGGTACATCAGCCATCTCTAGCACTTACAACTTATTTACACATTCCTTTGTACTTAGGTACCTATGTCCGCTCAATTTGACAGTCTTGGTAATATTTTTATGTTTTCTTCCCTAATAGGATGTAAGCTTCTTAAGGGAAATAAATGGGTCATTTTGTTAATCTGTACTTCCCAAGCACCTAGTACAGTGCACTGTGCCCAGTGGGTGCTTAATAAATGTTACTTCTAAGACTATGCTCCACAACTTCAATTTATCACTTTCCAGTCCTTCCTTGTGGAATTGTAGCAGAAGATATATGTATCAAAACCTCTAATACTGGCTACTGACAAATCAGACATCTTCACTGTCGTAAAGAAACAGGTGCTTTCTTTCACATTTTTTGGACCTACCAGTAGGCTGGCCCCAAGAAGAAATAACGTGTTGACCAGTCGGTCGTACTTACTGAGTGCATAATCCCAGCAGAACACTGAACTATGAGCTTGTGAATTTATCCTCTAGACTGTGAGCTCACTGTGGGCTGGAATGTGTCTGCTTGTTGTTACATTGTACTCTCCCAAGGGCTTAGTACAGTGCTTTGCACACAGTAAGCGCTCAATAAATATGACTGAATGGGAGCGTGCAATAGAGTTAGTAGACACAAACAACCTCAGCCCTTGAAGTCTTCAAGGAGTTAATACTCTAGCAGGGTGGCAGACATTAAAATAAATTACAGTAGGGGAAATGGATATGTATATGAGTACTTTAGTGGTAGTATTAAGCACCTACCGGGTGCAGAGCACTGTATTAAATGCTGAGAAAAAGAAATACACACATGAGAATTAGACACAGCTCCTGCCCCTCTAGGGGCACACAGTTTACGAGCAGAAGGAGCGGGATAACCATAAAGTGAAGAGTAATAACAACAATGACAATAACTGTGGTATTTAAGTGATTTCTATAATTTCTATTTCTATTAATTCAATTGTATTTATCGAGCGCTTACTGTATGCAGAGTACTGTACTAAGTGGTTGGAAAGTACAATTCAGCAACAGATAGAGACGATCCCTACGCAACAAAAGGCTCACAGTCTAGAAGAGGGGGAGACAGACAACAAGACAAAACAAATAGGAATCAATAGCATCAGTATAAATAGAATTATAGATATATATTAATCATTAATAAAATAAAGAGAACAAAAAATATGTACATGTATTTCATTGTTCTAAACCCTGGTGTAGATACAAAGTAATCAGGTGGGATAGTTCCAGTCACACATGGGACTCACTAGTCTCAGCCAAATGGCCCTGCCTGACTACTTTGTTTCTCCCTTATGCTCTCCCCTAGAGCCGTCTGACTTTTCTTGAAAAATCCAAACATAAGGCCCTAGTCGTATGAATGCAAAAACATGAGCATCTGCATTAAATTCACAGTGTGCTCCCCCACAGCTGTCCCTGAGATTCTCAAAAACATGTGAAAAACAACTCCTTTGGAGGGTAATGTATTTGCCAAGACATTGCTTGAGATTAATTTTTCCGTGTTAATCTGAGAATACAGATAACCACTACTTTTACTTTTTATCTCTCAAAGGTCATTGGATTGACCGACACTTGTCCTAAATTTCTTGAAATGCACAAAAACCACCCATTTAAAATATAGGCTCGAATAGCACGATACTGTGTTTAGAGTGGGTATCCCTTTTACCTAGCTAATTTCCTTGCCGTGTTGAAAAAAAGAGAGAAAATGCTACTCGGTGATTGTCAGTATGTTTGGCACCTGACCAACAGATAGAGGCATCAATGTTACATAAACTCAGAGTAGCTCCCTCTTCAAATTTCATTTGGAATTTTAGTTGAGTTTTATTTCCACTTGGGGGTAAATTGTGAAGAATCTAAATGGAATTCACTAATCTTCAAAGTGGAAACTCTAATCTCTCCCTCTTCAGTGCTTTTCTTCCTTTCTCCCCTTGGCCTCCTGGTTTTTTGTTTATTATTTTTCCACTAGGTAACTAAACTAGTCTTCTCTGCTGTCAATGGTTCCCTGGAAGTAGATTCCTTTTCTCCTATAGTTCCTCACAGGCTCCACAAAAAACGATTCATTCTCTAAGATAGAGGGTTGACTCACACCTATTTATTGATAATGCTACAGCCAAAGGGAGATTCAGCACACATCAAATCCTGGCCCTTGTATGTCAGTGGAGTAGGTGCCCAGCAGTAAAGTTGCCAAAACCACCAGACTCTCTAAGAATTCCAAAAAACCCACATGACTGTGCAAAATTAGAATTTGTCCTTCAATAATCAATCTCACGGTGGTAGGAGTTATATCACAGGAGGTTCACTTGCAGGGATTCCACCTTGCCACCTTTGTCATATAAAGAAGCAGCATGGCGTACTGGATAGAGCACAGGCCTGGGAGTCAAAGGTCATAGATTCTAATCCTGGCTCCACTACTTGTCTGTTGTGTGATGCTGGGCAAGTCACTTCACTTCTCTGGGCCTCAGTTATCTTACCTGGAAATTGGGGATGAAGACTGTGAGCTCCATGAGGGACAGGGACCGTCCAATCTGATTATCTTGTATCTACTCCAACGCTTCATACAGTGCCTGGCACATAGTAAGCTCTTAAACACCATAATTATTATAATAATAGTATTTGGATCTGGGAGGAGCCACTACCGATGGCATTGGCATCTCCCTAGGTTCTGGTCACTCCTCTTGCCATATTGTTGGCTGGACTTTTCCAGCAATAGATACTGGCACACTAGACTGAGCCAAGGTAAACATAGCAACTTGAACTATCCTCAGATTTTTTGGGCAAAATGGTCTATCACGGATATACTTGGTAATCACTCTGGGTGCCACGTTACCGTTTTACTGCCTTTCTTTGTTCCTTGGTTTCCAGCAAAGCTTGGATAGACAAGGAGAAAGAAAAAAGACAGGGTGCTAACAGCAAAAAAGTGGGTGAGGAAAGGGACACTGCTTAAAGAAACAGACAGCAGCTGCTGGAGCAACTCGACACAGTTCAACTTCATCCCAGACTGGTTATTTTACCAGTTCCTCCACGATTCTACAATTGTAGTCAATCAGCAGTTCTCCAATATAAAGTCCAACTCCCTGAGCGTCTCAGAAGTTTTTCAATATCTTTAAGCTAGTCTTTACATCAAATGGTAAGATAAGGTCAATATCAATGCCACATTCCCAGTCATTCTTATGGAGCTGCCTTAGTTCCTTGTTGGGAATCATCTCGGATGATTAAGGGAATCTTCTATCCTTGCGGTTCCATTTCCCATAGAGGGATACACCCCGGTGGAAACAAATTTCACTGAACGTCAGGTTCTGGAAAGCAGATCCTACAGATCCAGAGAATAGATCGAGGACCCACTTTATGTGTGTTTGTTGGGTGGGGGGGTTTGCGGGCACGGTGCTAAACTGAGGCACAAGGACTGCTTCTCTTTTAGCAGAAAAATGATGAAGAAATAGCTAAGGTTGATTCATTCCATCATTCAATCATATTTACTGAGCACTTACATGTGTCGAGCACTGTACTAAGCATGTGGGAAAGTACAACAATAAACAATGACATTCCCTGCCCACAACGAGCTTACAGTCTAGAGGCAGGGAGACAGACATTAATACAAATAAAACAACGGATATGTACAGAAGTGCTGGGCTGTTGGGCTACTATATTCACCAGGCATTTGCCTTTCCCTGAGAACCTAGGGTCTAATACAGTGCTGAATTTAATTAACCTGGAAGAGGCTGGCATTCGGCTCTCGTGAAATGAAAAGGGCCCGGAAATGGCTGGTCTGGTGAGAAGGAGGTTTTGTTGCCTCTCCTGCACCATTCTCCCAGGCTAGTGGAGACTTCTTGCTCCAGGGCCAATGTGGTTTCCCCCATCAAACAATTTTCCTTTCTCCCACTCTGCTCTCCGCCCATCCTTTGCACTCACCACTTGATGGAGGAGTTAGATACAGCTAGTGAAGGTATGCGTACGCTTGGCTATACAGGAACTCTGCTGTATCTAACTACTCCATTAGTACAGAATTTAGTACAATGTGTTGCACTCAGTAAGCACTTAATAAATACCACTGGTGATTGGGACCCCAGCTGACGGCTCAATTTCCATAGAGAAGGGAAGAAGCGGGAGTGGGGAAAGTAAGGAAGAGTGGAAAGAGAAGCAAAGGGGGAAGCCAAGAGACAGGCAGAGGAGAGAGGCCTCACCTCAGCTTCCTCGACCCAGTTTCAGAGTCTCCCAGATTCCCTCCCTCCACCCACCTCCTTCACCTGCTGCTGTTTGCTTTCAAGAACATGCAGTGCTGTTTCAGTGAAAATGTCTGATCAGCTTTGGTTCTAATTCCTAACAGGCAAATGAGTTTCAACTAACTAGGCTTTCAACTGCTTCAGTCAAAATTGTTTTAAAAGTATAAACTTGTTCTGGTCTCTAATTTTGCTAAAAATCCAAAGTCATTCTTCCATCCTCCCTGCCAATGGGTAAAAAAGTACATAAACTCATTTTTTATTGAAACATGGTTTATTCATTCATTTATTCAATCATATTTATTAAGCACTTACTGTGTGCAGAGCACTGTACTAAGCAGTTGGGAAAGTACAATACAACAATAAAAAGTGACATTCCCTGCCCACAACGAGCTCACAGAAGCTATGAAATACTTTCTAGCTATTATTTTCTAGTCAAATAAGATGTGGATATCTTATTTGGATATTTAATATACTCCTTTTACTGGGATGTAAGAGAAAAAGAATAGCAGTTCCTTATCTTTTTGTAATCAGTAAGAGAACACAAGGGAAAAACAACAAAATATATTAAATTGTGTTGTAAAAATATTCACAGGATTTTTTTTAACCACACAGGAAAGCAGGCTTGCAAAACATCAGTCATTGTGAATGTTGCTTGTAAAATGTGACATCATCTTGTGTAGATAACATTATGGCTAATTAAGAGCTATCAAAGTAAATCTAACAAGCTGTTGAGAACAATTAAATCATTATTGTAAAAATCCTAGTGTTCACTAAACTTCTAGCGCTCGCTCTTCCCCCAAATGCAGGCACTTGGAGTACTTACTTAATGACAAAAGCAGGCAGTCATTGTTGATGCATTTGCGTTCTAGTGGGTTCTATCTGGGTTCTACTTCTTTGCACATAGTAAATGCTCAATAAATAAGATTGATCGGTAGCTGGGATGAGCCCCGAGTGGAGGACCCAAACTATCCCCAGCTCTCTCCTGTTGTAGTGGCCTGGGACTGAGGCCCAAACACAGGCCCTTGAGGAATGACGAACTTTCCCAGCATGCAGATGACCACTTGTCCACCAGACGGCTCTTTGCCAGGGAGTTGGAGTGGCCTTGGGGAGCCTGAACGGCTGTTAAAGCCAGCTGCTAAGCCAGCTGCAAAGGGCGACCTGTCCCAACCCTTGCTAACAACCCAGTCTTGTTATCCAGGGGAGAGGTCCTGTCCTCCTTTCCCCACTCCTGGAAACAAGTAGCTGAGAGGAAATAGGATTGGCGAGAACCAGAGCGTGCTCAATGCAATATAGCGACTCGACTAAGTCTCAGAGAATCCTGCCCTTTAACATTGGTATGTGCCTGACTTTAGGCTAAGCAGAAACTCAGGTGCTTGGCAGCAATACCCTGTGCCTGGAGAGCGCTTGGGAAAAAAAAAAAAAGACATGTTTGTACTGGCTAGGGGCCACTGGGGAGGAGGTGTTATTCCCCAGCGCTACCACAAACAGCAAGTTCTTTTTATTTATTTGTTTATGATTTGTTAGGGCTTTTCCTGCAAAGTGCTTTGAGTAATGGAATGTTCCCATCTACTTGCGGAATATTTGCTAATGCCTCGGAAGACAGGAATGCTATACATAGCACTGTTCTTTGTGTAACTTAGGTGACTAGCTGGTCCAATCCTCAGTCTGGTTGAGGTTTTAGACGGTTTAGAAAACTGATTTACATTTCAAAAGGAAGAATCCAAGGCTCAGGACTGGATCTCTCCATCATGGCATCCTGCTTAAAGGCAAAGTCTCTTCTCTCCCTCGCTCTCATCCTCTTTCCTCTCTCCCTTTCTTTTGTCAACCTCCTCACACATATATATGGAGCATTTCATCCCACTGTCAGTGCATGGGGAGATGGGTGGCAACAATTGTCATTTGTTATCTATCTTACGGATTGAAGGATAAAAGGAAAAACAGTTTTAGTTTTTGCTTAGCCTCCCCTCCCACTGCTCTCTTCACCCCACTCCTTTGACCAGAGAAGAGCAGCCTGTGATGGGTAGAAAGGAAAGGCAGATCAGCAAGGTGAGTTAAGAGAAAGAGCTGGATTGAGGGCTTTAAAAGCTTATGATAAAGAGTTTATGTTTGGTGCAGAAGTGGAATGGGTGGCCATTGGAGGTTTTTGAAAAAGGAGGAAGATATAGGCTGAATATTTCTTGTTTTGTTTGGTATTTTTTTTTTTTTTTAAGAAAAATGACCCAGGCAGCAGAGTGACGTGTGGACTAGAATAAAGAGAGGCAGAAGGCATGGAGATCAGAAGTGCTTAGATGTGCTTGGTAGTACTTTCGATAGATAGGAAAGGATCTATTCTAGAGATGATGTGAAGGTAGAATCAACATGAATTGGTGGACAGATTAATATGTGGTTGAATGTGAGTGAGTTACAGGCTTATAAAACAGGGAAGATGGTGGAGTTGCCTAAAGTATTGGGGAAAAGTCAAGGGGAGGCACAGGGTTTGGGCGAGAACATGGACATTTTAAAGTTTGAGGTGTTGGCAAAAACACCCAATTAGAGATGTCCTGAGGCAGGAGGAAATGGAAGTCTACAGAAGATCTAGAAGGAGGAGAGGTCGGGGCTGGAGATGTAGATTGGGACTCATCTGTGTAGAGATGGTAGTTGAAACTATGGGAGTGAATGATGGAGAATAAAACGGGATCCAGAAGAGATGGACATATATCCCCATAGACAGAGGTGTCAACCCAATTAACTTGGATCTATCCCAGTGCTTACAGCAGTGTTTAACACATAGTAGCACTTAATAAATACAATGATATAATATTAGCTTGAAAACTCCTTGTAGACAGGGATCTATTGAATTATATTGTCCCAGTGCTTAGTATAGTGCTCTCAACACAGTAAGCACTCAATAAATAGTACTGATTGGATGTAGTACGCTAAGAAGTTACCGATTTGAAAAGAAAGAGAAAATTACACAAAGTGCTGGGTTAATTTAGATTTTGAGAAATGCCAAATTTGTAATCCCAAATTCAAATATTTCGACAACGGAAACTTTCAACTTTTAATTACCTTGAGCATATTTGGCACAGGGACTGAAGAGAAACATCAGGCATATAGGTCAAGGCAGCATTGTAACATAACAAGAGGAACGTCAATACTTCAAATCTAAAAATAAACCACAAAGATCTTGGTTTAAGGTGACAACATAATAGGCACTCATCTATACTCAAAATTAAAGGAAGAAAATAAGTCAGTATAGAACATTCATATAATTTCTGCACTGAAATTCTTGCAAAATAACAGCTATCCATAACTTTCGATATTTATAAAACTTGATTCTACCTAAATTTAAGGCAAGACAAAGTCAAGTACGAGGCCTCTGAAGCTATACCTCAGAATTGTCCTTACATGAATTATCATCTACTAAAGGGAGCCCTATTACACAAGATGCTTGACAAATGATTTGTACATCTACACATAAAGAATTCATTGCTTTAAGGTTTAGGCAAACACTTTGTTCTTTACCTGTTCTGCGCTGTTAACATTTCCCTTTGAGGATGTGGTCCACTGTACACAACTTTTGACAAACCATGCTGGGATAAAGCGCCCTCAGTCAGAGCCATGGAGCCGATGCTGGAAGGCTACGGAAAAGACCGAGCATGATTGGATTTCTCAAGACTACTACTTAAAAAAAAAAAAGCAACCCATGATACGGTATGGAATTCAAATACTACTGTGGAGGAGCATCCTAAAGAAAATCTCTGCAGCAAGGTAGTATTTAGGCAAGGCTAAAGTAAAAACTGACTCAAACTGACACAGATTGGGCCCAGGGCAAGGCGCTGAAAGTTTCTGAAAGGATGAGCCGATGCGTGTAGGTGGGGTAGAGAGAACCAATCAATCAATCTGCATTGACTGAGCGCTAATTCTGTTGTATTGTGCTCTCCTGAGAACCTAGTACAGTGCTCTGCACATAGTAATACTCAATAAATACCAATGATGGATTACTGTGTGCCGAGCACTGTACTAAGCACTTAGGAAAGTACAATATAACAGAGTTGGTAGACTCATTCCCTACCACGACGACTCTATAGTCTAGAAGAGAGAAGGGATGAGCCAAGCATTTCAACCAGAGCTGCAGTAGCAAGTCTCTGGCTCCTACTGCAGCCCAATGTGGACTGTGTTCCCCCAGTGCAGCCCAGAGGTATCCCACAGGGCCCCAGGTCAGAAGCCAGGGTGGCTTAGTGGATAGACACAGGCCTGGGAGTCAGAGGGGTCTCGGTTCTAATTCCAGCTCCACTACTTGTCTGCTGTGCGACCTTGGGCAAGTCACTTCACTTATCTGGGCCTTAGTTACCTCATTCGTAAAATAGGGATCAAGACTATGAGCCCCATGTGGAGCAAGACTGTGTCTGATCTGATTATCTTCTCTCTATCCCAATGTTTAGTATAATGCTTGGCACAGAGTAAGCGGTTAATAAATACCACAGTTATTAATTATTACTATTATCCACTTTGAAATAACTGAAGCCAGGAATGGCACACCGGTGCTTATTTTGTTTCCAGTGTCCCTTTCTGCCCTATCAATCAATAGAATTTACTGAGCACATGAGGCTCATAGCCTTAATCTCCATTTTACAAGATGAGGAAACTGAAGCTCAGGGAAGTTAAGTGACTTACCCAAGGTCACACAGAAGGCGATTGGCAAAAATGGGATTAATATTGGTATTTGTTAAGCGCTTACTATGTGCCGAGCACTGTTCTAAGCGCTGGGGTAGACACAGGGAATCAGGTTGTCCCACGTGGGGCTCACAGTCTTAATCCCCATTTTACAGATGAGGGAACTGAGGCCCAGAGAAGTGAAGTGACTTGCCCACAGTCCACACAGCTGACAAGTGGCAAGACTGGGATTCGAAACTCATGAGTCCTGACTCCAAAGCCCATGCACTTTCCACTGAGCCACCCAGATCCTCTGAGTCCCAGGTCCCTGCTCCTTCTACTAGATCACACTACACCAACAGCCTTTATTTTATAACCATTACTTACTTCATGATATACTGATGTTTGATAAGGAAGGGATCGTAAAGCTCAGCACTTTGCTATGACCCTGTTGTCAACAATCTCCTATTAAAAAAGGGAAAGAATACTTTCAAACATGTGGTTAGTCTTTATCCCCTGCTACTTGTGTATTCAATTATACTCTGTAAATACATTTTAGAAATCCCACTTCATAAGAAAAAGTCCCAGATAGTGAAATCATGTTTTAACATCCCTGTGTGGTCAAAATGGAAAATCTGAAACACTTTGAATTTTCATCCTACTGACCTGAAACTCTTAATAATTAATCCATTTGTATTTGAAACTTAGGTTAATTTTCTAGCTTTACTGAAATATCGATTTATTGCCTAAAACTGGGGGTTTTCCCATTTGTTGCATGGGTTTCAAATGTGTTTGGTTTAAATCTGCTCTGAATCAAATACAGGAAAGAGCTTTATGAACTGTTAATATTTATTTGAAATTTACATAAACCCAAAGAAAAAAATTCCAAATCCCCTTTGCCTTATTTAATCTTTGTCTCCATTTTCTAAGTTTATTCCCCCTGAACCAATCCACCAAAGACGGGATTTATCCACATTCACCGTGTTAAAAGTAGATACAAAATTTACCTGCAAAATTGCCTCACTTTTTTTGCATACTTTTGCAACCCAAAACACGGGAAAGGCTACTACATAGGGAAATAAATCTAGTACTTATGAGGAGCAGGAGAAAAACAGAAGCAATGGAAAAGAGAGGTAAGCAGGTACTTGGACTGCCCGGCTTACCTCTCCTGCACTCTCCCAAGTCCTGCACCTATAAGCACTGGACAAAATTCACCACCACCATGCCTTTCTTTCCTTCCTTCCCACAGTTCCAGTGAAGATACTTTCCTTGTGAGCGCCTCTATCTGCAGTCAGGTCTATCTGTGCTTCCTGACCCTTCTCTTACTGCTCTGGTGCTCCCCAATTTGAAAGAAGAAACTACCTCACACACAGCATTAACACATCCTGATCCTCCTCCTCTTCTTAACCTGGCACAAGCCATTAGTGCTTACAAAAACAATCTTTTATTTCCTCTTCAAAAACAGGGGATGACTATGACAGAGAGTGGCTACATGGCTGATGGCTATATTAAAATTTTCAGGGAAGTCTCTTTTCCTCTTCAATAGGTGAATTATTTTCTCTGTCCAACGTATGTTTATGATTTATACAAACCAAATTGTAAACACCCAGAAGAAGAGCCTCGATGCATCCACTACTCTGCATATCTCGGCTGGCTGAAACTGCGAGGTAGCACCATATCAATTCAGGTAGAAACTGCAGTGTAAATCTCAGTAGCTGTTCCTCCCCACTGCGATAGAACTCAAATAGCTGGTGACAGACAGGTTCAAGCAGCTGAAAGAAAAACATTTTAAACACAAACATCACATACTTATTTCATTGACAATGTTTAAGGAGAAAAGGCTTCCTTGCTTTGTGAGTACCTAAGAAATCGAAAGAGTGCAGTTTTTGAGGCAAAGCAACTGTAACTGCTCAATCACAGGTGATTTTTTTTTTTTGCTTTTAGGCACTGCAAAATCTCCACTGGAAGGCTACACTACACAATACAGTGCATAAGAAAGTAAGAATTGCCATTTTTGAGGTCAGGGTCAATAATATTTTGGGAATTTTTTTGCAATGTTGAAAATATTTGAATTTGAAAGGTTATGTCTTTCTGTCTCAATTCAATTTCTAATTATTTAATCCCGAGGGAAGCCAAACATATTAGGACATTAACTTCCTTAGTGTTTTATCCGTGGGCAAAAGAAAGCTTTGATTATCAATGACCAAATCCAGCTGATATGTATTTTTTGGACATTAGTCAAATATTTGATTCCAGATCCTGTAAAATTGTAATTGCAAATTTATCAAATGAAAGTACATGCACCAATTTGAATTAAACACACAGGGACTTAAAATCAGTTGCGAGACCATAGTCAAGAATGATGTCAGATGGAAACAGAGTTGAAAGGGAAGAGGTGATTTATCTTAATACAAGTTTATACGAATGATTAAGGAGATAATGTGGTATCATGGAACAATTAAAGGAGAGGGAATCAGGAAACCAAGTTCTATTCCCAGTTCTGCTATTGGCCTGCTCTGTGTCTTTGAGTAAGTCACTTAACCAATCTGTGACTCAATTTCCTCACCTGTGAAATGGAGATCTCACATTAGTAACATGAGGATCAAATAAATCAATAATAATAATAATAATGATATTTAAGCATTTACTATGTGCCAAGCACTGTTCTAAGTGCTGGAGTAGAGACAAGGTAATCAGGATGTCCCACATGGGCTCACACTTAATTCCCATTTTACAGATAAGGTAATTAGCACATATTTTTACCCAAGGTCATACAGCAGTTATAATTAGAACTCATGCTTCCTTTCCACTTCACACGCTTCCATCTTGCGCCAGTCCAAGAATTTCACCTCTACTGCGACATATGACTGCCCTGGCCATCCCTCTTAATCATGGCCCCAGTTCCAAAAACAACAAAATAGGGACTGGGTCCTATCTATCATTCTTAGCTGGAGTATCAGGTGACTGGCCTGCTTTGAACACTCTAATTTTTTCGAATATGTTCAATCTACCCCACGTTTAGGTTATTTACAACAATATTATAACAATATTACTATTACACAAATGAAGAACAACACATCAGAATGGCATAACACCAGTTATGCCTGAAAAATAAAATGAAATAAATTGAACAAAATGATTACTTGAAAGTGCTTGATACTTCTGGAAATAAAAAATACGCCAAATACATATTCAATAGTGACGAAATTTGAGGAGGAAAAAAAGCCAATGCATAAAAACCCCAACACTTAAAGGAGACATTAAAGTTCTGTGGCAAAGCACAGTTAAGATCTCCTTTATTGATTTCCACTTTCACTAAAGGCCAGTCACTGAACTGCCACTCCTTCCCTCCACTCCTTCTTGACTCACCTAACTCACCTATTGAGCCTATGGAGTGTGGGGAGGCAAGCATGATGGGGAGATCCAGTTCCCTCCCTTTTCTGAAAAGTCTAAAAATGACTTTATTATGTCCAGTTAGGATAAGGGTCAGTCTGGTATAACTCTTTTTCCCTCTTTAGACTGTGAGCTCATTTGGGAGGAATGGTATGTTTATTGTTGTATGACATCCCAAAGCTTAGTAGAGTGCTCTGCACACAGTAAAGCACGCAATAAATATTACTGAATGAACTAAATGAATTAATGATAATTTGTTTCCAAAGGGTTCATGAAAAGACCTAGAATCGGTACAGTTAGGACAACAAATTATGAACTCCAGATTTTCAGCCTGCTCCACTCCACATCCCAAATACAAAATTATCTCCCAAAATAAACTTTTAACATTTCAAATTAACACATTCATGGACCCTCACTCCCTCCTTAGCTCCTTTTTAATTTCTCAGTTTCTCAGCCCATTTCACTTCACCTCTAATCTCTTTGAATGGTAACAGTCCCATGCTCTCAAATAGAGGAATTTCATTCTGTTTGGAAAAAAGCCAAGTTGAATAGGTTACCCCGCATGGGATAAAGAGGGACAACTCAACTGCAATACATTATTTCATATCCTTTAATATCACAGTTCAGCTTCCAACTATCTTGCTGAATCGCTCATTTCTAACTTCAGTCAAAATGGCAATCAAAAAAAGCTTAACTACCAGTTTAACCTTCTTTTTCCTAAGTTATATCAACCTGTCAGCTACCCTCAATTAGATCAGGGCAAAATATTAGGGTAGTGAAGTAATAAAGGCAAATGTTGCATTTAATGATTGGACTCTGTACTGTATTGGACTGTCAATCACTAAACATTGGAAAACTGACTTGATTATTCTGAGTTGTTTCTGTTTATGGTATTATGTGCGTAGTTGTCGCTACTCTCCTCAAAACAAGTCCAAACAAGCTTTGATTATAATCCTTGACAGAAATATATAGAACCAGGGAAAACAACAGTATGTAGTTAAGCATCAGACTAATAATTAAACCACAGTCGATATGCTGCTTTGACAGAACAACAAATTATTTTTTGGGCTTAGCAACAATATTTATAAAAGTTTAAAATGAAGTTTCAGTGATTTCTATAATCATTATTCCTTCAACTGCTCTTTACTTTCTTTTAAGACCCTGCTACAGTATGTAAGTTTATTGCCAATCTTTTTCTGTGAGACTTTCGGGATTTCAAAAATTTTTAGAATAGTCACTTTTTTTCCCCTCACATACAAAAGGGACTTCACCACAATCCCTGACCCGCCACTTTGGAGGCTGTGCCTATATCATCTTACCGGTGGAGCTTCTACCTCCTGTCCATCATCTCTCCTTATGTTTTAAGAGATTGCTTAGAAAGTAGTGAGAGGCAGAAAAGAACTGAGTTGTGCTATAAATCTACTCCTAAACCCAGATTTTAAAAATGGTGTCTCCTTAAGCACTAGTGATCAGACTGTCTTAACAACAGTACTATCAACAGAATTAAGGAGGCGAGAGGCAGCCTGCCTTAATGGAAAGACCATGGGCTCGAGAGACAGAGGTCGTGGGTTCTAATCCCGGCTCCGCCATGTGGAAACTGTTTGACTTTGGTCAAGTGACTTAACATCTCTGTATCTCAGTTACCTCATCTGTAAAATGGGGATGAAGACTGTAAGTCCCATGTGGGACAACTTTGTATCTACCCCAGTGCTTAGAACAGTACTTTGCACATAGTAAGTGCTTAACAAATACCATCATTATCATTATTAATAATCACTAGAGTCAATTCCTTGAATTTAAAAAAGTCAGAAGATCAACAATGATATTCATCGACCCCTAGGGGGTGCTCTCATACTCATACATGCATTCTTTTAAAGCACACAGGAAGGATATATCACAACATAGAGGGAATCTGTTATATTTGAACCATAAAATGACTCCTCGGTTTATGTGGTATCTAAAGAAGTTCCGATATTTATGACGGTTTGCTTCAGGTCTTCAAATATTTCTGGAAATCATTTTAACTGTAAAGATACTTCTCATGCATAATTCAGGGTTTTTTTTAAAGAATTCATTCAATTGTATTTATTGAGCGCTTAGTCATATCCAGAAAAGTGGCGTTTATATCAAAGGAAGCAAATCAGAACACATATGAAAAGGCACAAGGGTTTCACAGTGAAGCATAATCTTTCAAAATACCCATCATCTCCCCAAAACAACAAAATGCAAAGAAGATTTCATTGGATAGACAAAGTAGTCTTCATGAAGTATGACGACCCAAAGAGATTTTAACATCTATAAACAGGGGGAAAAAAATCCCTCAAGAAGTGATGGCCCCCAAAAAACTCAAATTGAACCCAGAAGCTCTCACTGAAAAATGGGAACTAACTGGTAAATGACACAAGATTCCATTCCATTGTCTCATTGGGGCACATGGTCTTCGGTATTGCTTATGTTCGTGTGAGAAGAATGGGGAAAGAAATATAAGGACCAAAAAGTGCTATTTAAAATTTAAATTTGATCCATAGCATCATCATTAACCTCAAAACCAAAAAGGATTACCTAGTAGTTCAGGCAGATTTCCAGGATCCTGGGTCACTGAACAGAATGCCTAAGTAGAATGCAACCTCTAAGAAATAGTGAATGTACCCTGTGATCGTATTAGGTAAATAGGGTCCGCATTAGGAGAGAAGTGTAACTTGAAGCTAGTCTCCCTTGCAATCCTCCCACCCTACAATTCTTCCACCAGGAAAACTGCAGCCAAATGCCCCCTGGGAGGTCTAACTCGGATCACAATTCCATCTGAAAGTACATATGATCTGAGGCCCAAGGGGACTTGAATTTTTTTTACAGTAGCCAGTATACTTACTTCACTGTGTGGCTCCTGGATAACTTTATATAAAGACGGAACCAAAGAATTCTTATCTTTCAAATTGTTGGCATAGTTTGATACAGAGGTTTCCGGTAGTGTCTAAAAACAAACAGAAAATGTATAATTGTTAACCTCATCTTAGATAAGCTGTTGTGACTGAAAACAAAATCTGGCATGTTAATGCTGCTTTATTTTTAGTCTTGCCTTGGTAAGAGAAAAAGGAAAAAAGTCTCAAGTGAAAAAGAGACATCACAACTTTTACATTATCTTTCCAGATACACAACCCATTCCATTTTAAGAGAAGATGGGCACATAACATGTTAGCTAAGTATGTGATCAATGGCCAACCACTCATTTCATAATTTCAATTTCTCAAATGAACGTGCATATATAAAAGCCTTCTGTCATGCCCAGAATCTGTCTTTTCTGCTATTCTGAGTATGAGACAAAATACAGACTTCCCAGAACTAGGGAACATTCTCTTCGAAGAAAGGGCAGCTCTTCTATTACCACACTTAAGCTGTGGCCACCATAAGCATTTAAAAAAATGGACTGGCAAATTCAAAATACCCAAAGGGCATCCACTTCCAGATGGCAAATGGGATCTTGACCAGAAGGATCCATAATCTACGGAAAAATATGGGAAGACAATGTGTTTATGGTCTTCGGAAATGTGACTGTAGAGTGAACGGCTGTATCAATCGATGGCATTTAATGAGTGTATCACATGGTTCATTTTCCCATGTATTTACATGCTATAAATAAGGATCTGTTCAAGAACCACTGGAAAAAAAAATCATATGAAATTCTTTTATATGCTATCAACTGAAACAGCAAATTTAGCTAAAATATTGTTTAATCTTTGTTAAAGGAATTAAAAGAATAAAATCACAATATTAATATTACATTTTTCTTTCACAAACTCTTGAAAAGAAATTCCCTCAAAATTATTAAAATACTAAGATATCACAACGCATAACAAGAAAACACAGAGTACCAACCCTAATGCTTGCCCTGAGGTGAAGGAGTTAGTAGATGCTTGTGGGCAGGGAATGAATGAGTCTACCAACTCTGTTTTGATGTATTCTTCCAAGTGCTTAATATGGTGCCCTGCACACAGTCAGCACTCAATAAATACTATTGATTAGCTCAGTAACTCTCCCTGCGCTAACCAGGTGAAATACACTGTTTGAGATGAGCTTCCAGACCTGATGAGTGCAATTAATCAACTACTACGCACAGTAAGTGCTCAATAAATATAACTGAATGAATGAATGAATGGTATTTAGTGAGCATTTGCTGTGTGCAGAGCACCACTCCCATTTTCCCCTTCCCACTCTTTACCAAACCTCTGTTTCTGACAGCTTTTCTATTTTCCTCTCCAAAACTTGAATTTATTCCTCCCTCCCTGCCCCCATCCCCAATAATCCCTCTGTACTAAATTTTAATGTTCAGTACAATATTTTGGTTCTTTCTCCCAACACCATGACAACAGCTTCCACCCCCTACTTCTGCCCACCCAACCTCCACCTTGCTGTTTCTCCTTTGCCAAAGCCACAGGGGCAATCAATCAATGCTATATATTTGGCGCTTACTATGTGCAGAGTACTGTACTAAGCAATTGAGAGAGTACAAAAGAGTTGGCAGATATTCCCTGCCCACAATGAGCTACAGTTAACAAGGAGGAAGACATCAATATACAAAAATAATTTATAATATATAATTTAAAGGCATGCATGTAAGGGCTGTGGGGTTGAAGGTGGGGCAGTTATTAAATGCCCAAAGGTCACAGATCAAAGTGCATAGATGATGCAGAAGGGAGAGAGACCTGGGGGATAAGAGTGCTTAATCGAGGAAGGCCTCTCGGAGAAGATGTGACAAAGTTTACAGTCATTTCACTTCACTTCAGGCGTATAGATTGAGCACATACTGTGTGCAGAGCATTGTACTATGTGCTTGGGAGAGTACAACATAACAATAACAGACATATTCCCCGCCCACAATGAGCTTACAGGCTAGAGGGTGAGACAGACATTAAAATAAATCAATATAAATAAATTAGAGATATGTACATAAGTGCTGTGGGGCTGAGGGTGGGGGATGAATAGAGGGAGCAAGTTGGGGTGATGCAGAAGGGAGTGGGAGAAAAGGAAAGGAAGGCTTAGTCAGGGAAGGCCTCTTGGAGAGATGTGCCTTCAGTAAGGCTTTGAAGTGGGGGAGAGTCACTGTCTGTCGGATATGAGCAGGGACGGCGTTCCAGGCAGGAGGCGGGATGTGGATGAGAGGTCCATGGCGAGAGAGTCGAGTTCGAGGTAGAGAGACAGCATTAGAGGACCTTACGTCTAGAGGGCAGAGATGAGGAAAGCCTAGGCCTGGATGTGGAGAGGGAGGGGGCAGCAGACTCCCACTCTCTCCCCGCACCCCAACCCCTCTCCTGACCACCCAGCTCCAGTCTGTCCTTGTCTCTGTCCCACAGCTTTAGCCATGCTGGGCATTCAGGGCTAAGCAGCAGGCAGTCGGGGGAGGCGGGGCGGTGGTGGTGGCAGCTGCTGTGGCGGCTACAAACATTAGCATGAAATGTGAAAGAACCAAAATACCACGCTGAATAAAATGCCTGCCAGAAATAGGGGAGGGCGAGGAAGGGGGAGGGGAAATGCAGACAGAGAGCAAACTGACAGCAGGGTGGAACTTAGACACATTGGGATAAGATGGCAAACAGCCCGGGACACATCCCCAAGTTCCACATACGGCAGAGTGGTCGTAATTGGGGGTGTGCTATGTTCTCAACTGAATGGAAAACCCTCCTCCAGTGAATACCGCTGCCACACATTCTCACCAACACTGACTGCCTCTTCCATGCACTCCCTTCTCCTATTCAAGCCTTCAAATTATTCTGAGGATAGAATGAGTAATTGAGATAATCACCTACCAAGGTAGATGAAGTAGACATTCCCAATCAGTCGCTTCAAAGCCATCCACCAAATGGGCTCCCTTCCCCAACTGTCCCTCACTTTTTTCCTATGGCTCTCCCTTTTATGCTTTGCACTCCTAACCAAGTTAATAGACAGTTCTTCAGTCAATCGATTGCATTTACTGAGTGCTTACTGTGTGCAGAGCACTGAACTAAGCACTTGGGAGAGTATGACACAACAGTGTAACAGGCAAATTCCCTTCTTCTATAACAGGGTGATTGTGCTCTTGAAGAACCTCTTCTGAAGGAAAACACACATTATAATATTTGCACCTTACCCAACACGATATGCATGTGCATAACAGTTTCTTCCAACAGCACGTAATGATAACTGTGGTATTTGTTAAGCGCTTACTATGTTGCTAGCACTCTTCTAAGTGCTGGGGTGGATACGAGCAAATTGGGTTGGACGCAGTCTCTGACCCACACGGGGCTCACAATCTTAGAGAAGCAGTGTGGCTCAGTAGAAAGAGCACAGGCTTGGGAGTCAGAGGTCATGGGTTTGAATCCCGGCTCTGCCACTTGGCAGCTGTGTGACTGTGGGCAAGTCACTTAACTTCTCTGGGCCTCAGTTACCTCATCTGTAAAATGGGGATTAAGACTGTGAGCCTCATGTGGGACAACCTAATTACCCTGTATCTACCCCAGCACTTAGAACAGTGCTCTGCACGTGGTAAGCGCTTAAATACCAACATTATTATTATTATTATTGTTATTAATAATCCCCACGAGGTAACAGAGGCACAGAGAATTTAAGCGACTTGCCCAAGGTCAAATGGCAGACAAGTGGTACAGGCAGAATTAGAATCCAGATCCTTCTAACTCCCAAGCCTGTGCTCTATCCACTTGGTCACGATCCTGTTTTTTCTACCAGAAGTAACTTGTCAAAGGGGCATTCCCTAATGCCATAACAACTTCTATAAAAAATGTGCAGTGAAAACACACACTATAGGACAGACCTTATTACGCTTCTATATCTGTGCCTTTGGCGATGCCATTTCCCTCACTGAATACCCTTTTCCTCTTCCCTTGTCAAAACAGAATCTATTCTTCCTTCAAAATGTCACTAGGCCTTCTTAAATTGACTCTAAGTCTTGTCCTTCCAGTTGCACTTAAACATTTATGTAGAACTGTGGGAATTGCGTGGGATTTCCTAGGGGTCTTGAATAGTAAGTCTGATTGCATCTAAGGCTTCTGGGATAAGAGTGAATGTAGGCACCAAGGCCTTCAATAATCTTTGCTGAAATTCAACTATTTAGGTTTAGGTAACTTGATGCCATCACCTTCAAATCACAACAAGGTTACAATTAGCCATATCTCTGCTTGGGAAGCATGTAAAGTGCACAGCTTCCTTTTTTCACGGTATTTTTTAAGTGTCAAGTACTGTTCTAAGCACTGAGGTAGATACTAGTTTATCAGGTTGGACACAGTCCCTGTCCCACATGGGACTCACAGTCTAATTTGGAGCAAGCTGGATTTAATGCCCATTTTACAGATGAGGTAACTGAGGTGCAGAAAAGTTAGGTGGCTTGCCCTAGGTCACACAGCAAGCAACTGACAGAGCCAAGATTAGAAGCCAGGTCTTTATGACTCCCAGGCCTATGCTCTTCCCACTAGACCATGCTGCTTCCCTGTCCTTAGGTTATCTTATTTATTCCCTTTGACAAGGGTTGGAACAAATCTTCTCCAGACAAGAAAAAAGGGTGAAGTTGCTCATGAAGAAGACATACAGCATTTTGCAGGATTTTTAAAGACCTTGGTAATAGCTTCTCTATTCAATCAATGGTATTTTTTGGAGCATCTATTTTGTACAGAGCACTGCTCTAAGCATTTAGGAGAGTACTGTAAAATAGAGTTGGTAGGAAGGATCCCTGTTCCCAAGGAATTTACAATCCAGAGGGGACCACAGACATTAAAATATATTACAGATAGAAAAAATGGTAGAGTGTAAGTCTAAATACGTAAGTGCTGTGCTCAGTGCGGAACGAATATCAACATTTAAGTGGTAAGCATCTGAGTGCTTAAGGTAAGATACGCAGAGGGGAAGGGTGGTAGGGGAAAATACGGCTTAGAAGGGAAGGTATCTTGGAAGAGATATGATTTTAGTGGACTTTAAAGCCAAGGAAGATGTGGGCAAGGAGCCAATGGTGGAATAGATGAGATCGAGGTACAGAGAGGTGGTTGTTAGAGAAGCAAAATGTGCAGTTTGGTTGTAGTAGATCAGCAAGATAAGGTATGAGGTAGAGTGCTGATTGAGGGACAATGCCTATGGTAAGGAGCGTCTGTTTGATGTGGAGTTCAGTGGGCAACCACCGGAGGTTTTTGTGGATGGGGAGATATGGTGTGAACTTTTTTTTTTTTTAGAAAAATGATCCAGGCAGCACATGAAATAGGGACTGCAGAAGGGAAAGAAAAGAAGTAAGGAGGTCAGCAGGAGGCTGACGCAAGAGTCACTGTGAGATATGATAAGTGCTTGGAGCAGCTTGAGAGCAATTGGATGGAGAGGAGAGGTCTGATTCTACAGCTGTTGGTTTTCAGTAAGTAGGACAGCTAAGATGTTGCCTGCAGTTCCCTGAATCCCAGGAATATCTCAGGATTCTACCAAAATTAAATGGCATAATTCTTACCCATATTGAAGAATTGCTGGATTGCTTACCAACAATTCAGGTTCTCTAAAGGTGTAGAGCTATGCCACATGAGCTAATCTCCCATCTTTCTACCTTGGTTAGAAAAATGGCTCTGAATTTCATTTCTTTTTAAAATAGAAGGCTTGGGTTGCCTCTGCTATGGAACTTGCAGTATTCCAAGGGAGGAACATTCCCCAGCCCTTACTGATGATCTGCAGCCACTCTAAATGCTAGGACAATGGTCTTTTCCATTTCTTTTACAGAGATGTGCTTCTACATATTTGTGGCTAGAGAGAGCATGGTTTTCCCCAACTTTTGGAGAACCTTAATTTTCATCAAAAAATAGTCTTTCATTCATTTGTTTTGATGAACAGTGAGATATATTATGGCATTTGTTAAGCTCTTACTATGTGTCAGGCACTGTAATAAGCCCTGGTGTGGGTACAGACACTGGGTGGGGTGGGTAGAGAAGCAGCGTGCTTAGCGGTAGAGCATGGGCCTGGGAGTCAGATGTGGGTTCAAATTCCAGCTCTGCCACTTGCCTGCGGTGTGGCCTTTGGGCAGTCACTTCTCTTCTCTGTGCCTAATTACCTCATCGTATAAATGGGGATTAAGACTGGTGACCCATGAGGGAAAGGGACTGCATCCAGTCTGATAAACTTAAATCTACCCTACCAGTTAGAACCAGTGGCACACAGTAAGCGCTTAACAAGTACCATATTATTCATTATTCTTATTCAAGCAAATCAGGTTTGGACACAAGTCCCTGTCCCACGAGAGGCTATTTACCTAATATACAATGAAGTAACTGCCATCACAACTTCAACTGGCAAATAAAATACCACATATTTCTCATTACAGAGAAGGGTGGGATTTTTTAACATCTTCTTGAGCAGAATTTGTTTACCAGAATACTAGGTAATCTGAGTCATTCCACAACATACCCAGCAACAAAAAAGAAGTTTTAATGGGTAATGTTTACAAAAGGTGGAGATTAGCACTTGTCAAATATTTCAAAGCACGTAACAAAAGATCACTAAACTGGATTTCATTTAACGATCTAATCAACACAGTACCGTAACCCAGGGAACACAGACCGTGAGCCCGTTGTGGGCAGGATTGTCTCTATTGCTAAATTGTACTTTCGAAGCGCTTAGTACAGTGCTCTGCACACAGTAAGCACTCAATACAATGGAATGAATGAGTTTATTGAAAGAGACTGATTGTCAAATAAAAATAGAAGTATCAGCATAATCCTAATCCTTGAATTTGAAAATGTGCTAACAAACTGAATGCCAACTCTAAATCAAATGTGATTAGAGCATTTGAAATCTGATTTGTAAGTGGAACAAATATTATAATACTTTTATGCACAATGTCAACTCAATTGGCATCACCCTCTTGTATTCAGTTTATAATAGTAAAAGTCATCTTGATGGGAAAGTATTTTTGAAAAAATAATAACCAAAGACAAAGGCACAACTTTCTTGACAGGCAGAACTTGGGCCTTCCTGCTGAATGAAAGGACTCTACTTCCTTGCCATTCCTGACTAGCATTCTGAATTGGGCATATCACATCAGTTCTTAATGCCAGGTCCTCATTAATAAAAGAGACAAATGATCTTAATAAAAAGAGACAATGATCTTTCCCATGTTACTACAGGGGAATGAAATATAAAAAGGCTCACTGTACTTTGAAATTTTACTACATTTTGCCAATTTAAAACAATTACAGCACATTCAATATTCCTGGCACCTCTGTTCGCCTATACTGTACTGATCTTTCACACAAACTCACCATTTTTTCCCTCTCGAGGTTCAGAAGACTAAATAAGAAATCTTAAAAGTAATGATAAGAAACCATGTGGTGCAACACATGAAAAGGAAACCAGATGTTTCAAGTTAGAGTTTCATTTGACAGATGGTTAAAGGAGAATTGGCATTTAACCAGAGTGGGAATTTGGAGAGAGAATAAACAAATAAAACAAACCAACCGCCAATCACCCTCATTGTATAATTGTATTCATTTTAAATCGCTTATATAACAGGTGTATAAACTATCCCCATCACTAACCTACTTTACATGTCTGTCTTCCCTGTAGAATAAAGCTCCTTATAGGCAAGGGTCGTACCTGCCGGCTCTGTGCTTAATACAGTGCTCTGCACACAGTTAGTGCTCAACAAATACCACTGAATTGATTCACAGATTTCCTAGCAATCAGAAAGAATGAGCAGGATGGGCCCTTTTCTAACTAAGCCCAATATACACCACTACAGGTAATCTGAGAGAGACATGGAAGTAAAAATAATATTTCCCCCCCCAAAAATTTTAAGGCATAACTACTTTTCTTTAGAGATAACATTGAAATACTTATTTTTAGTTTAAGTCTCTAATTCTCCTTAGAGATATGCTTGATTAAAATGACAAAGAAAGAAAGCATTTCAAAGTATAAAACTATGCAGCCAAAATGCTAGCAAAAAAATTCAAAAGGTCCACAACTGAAACATGGCTGCTCCTTTGCCTCTGCCAAGGGTAAGCAGGCAGCAGCACTGGCGAAGGGGCCCACAGAGTGGTACCAGCCAAACAGCCCGCCTAGTGGATAAACAGCACAGGCCTGGGAGTCAGAAGTACCTGGGTTCTAATCCGGACTCCGCCACTTACCTGGTATGTGACTTAGACAAGTCACTTTCACTTCTCTGTGCCTCAGTGATCTCATCAGCAAATGGTGGCTAAGACTATGTATCCATGGGAGACATGGTCTTTGTCCAACCTGAATAGCTTGTATCAATCCCAGACAGTGCCTGGCACATAGTAAGTGCTTAACAAATGCCATTAAAGAAAAGTATTTGGGGCCAGAGGGGAGAGAAGTTCGGCAACCAGCCAAATTTAGGATGGTGCTCCACCATCTCCTTGCCTTGCTAGGCACGCCCCCCCCCCGTAATTTTCTCTTATTTCCCCACCCTCTCAGGTCACACCTGGAGAGTTTTCAGGGACTCTACCAGTCCTTGCTATGGGGAGGGAGAGTCAAGCAAAGGACTACCCATTCCAATCTTGGTTGGGCAGTGGCTAGCAAGTAGACAGCAATCTGCTACAAGTCAAAACCTCACCCGTGCTGGGCAGCAGTGGCGCGGGAGAAAGTCAAGGGCGGAGACTTAAGTTTACTGCGTGGAAGGCGGCAGTGGTAAACCACTTCCGTATTTTTACCAAGAAAACTCTATGGATCCACTACCAGAATGACTGCAGATGGAGAGTGGGTGTTCTGGGAGAGATGTGTCCGTGGTATCGCTATGGGTCAGAACACTCGACGCATAAGACAAGATTTCCTCCCTCCATATGATGCAAGGCTCAAAGCCTTTTTTTGGCTCCCAGGAAAGGAAAAATATGATTGGAAGAGAAAAGGAATGAGAAAGAAACTCTTAGCAGACCACTTTAGCAGACTAAAAGGTTGCCTATCAAAAGGAATGCCATTTGTAAAACCCATCCAGACTAGAATTTTCTGTGAACTGTCATACTTACGCCCCTCTCAGGGTCGCACCTGGAGTG
This sequence comes from Ornithorhynchus anatinus, assembly GCF_004115215.2. NCBI lineage: Eukaryota > Metazoa > Chordata > Mammalia > Monotremata > Ornithorhynchidae > Ornithorhynchus > Ornithorhynchus anatinus. Next base: position 58,375,099 of record NC_041735.1, on the reverse strand, counting down.
ATTCCAGTATTCTACTGGTCGCGACTACAGGAGGAAGAGTCAAGCAGAGGCATATCCACTCCATTCTAGTTTGGGCAGTGGCTAGCGAGTGGAAGGCAATCTGCTATAAGTCAAAACTCACCTGTGGATGGGCAAGCAGCGACATGGGAGAGAGTAGGGGTGAGGACTCAAGTTTACTGCGCAGAAGAAGGCAATTTTAACCCCTTCCATATTTTTATTAGGAAAAACTCTATGGCTACACTACCAGAATGACTGCAGTTGAGTTAGGCGTTCTGAGAGAGGTGTCCACGCGTTGCCGTGGGTGGAGACGACTTGACAGCATAAGACAAGACGAGTCATACTACACATATCTTTTCAAAGGGTTATATTGAGAGCAAAACATTCAATGCTGAAGCTGGGTTCCTATTAAACAATAAATGTTACCTTGAACTCTGAGAGCCACTCCTCCCACAATCCCTTTTGTCCAACGTGAACATCTTCCAGCATCTGTTCTTACCCTTCAACCTAAATTTAAAAGAAAGAAGTACTCTTGTAAATGCAAATAGCCTACTTACAGCTAAAATACTACTAGGCCAAATATCAAACATAATCTGTTTAACTTTTAATAAGATCAGCGTGCATTAACAAGCCGAAGCCAAAACTCCTAGGACCATAAATGCACAGGATGAAAAAACGAACAAGTCATGCTCATTTAAAGTTAATTTAGAAGGGGCCTCAAGGAGATCTGACCCATTTTTTCAATTCTTAACTCAGTGACAATCGACCTAGATAAACCACAATCCAATAAATAATTTTTAACATTCACAAGAGGGAAAGATAATGTGCAGTTCACACACTGGCCAAAAACAATAAATTCTTGAAAGGACACTGAAAATTACCAAGAACTTAATGTGTGGGGAAAAAAATCAAGATAGATTTAAAAACATACAAATGCAAAGAACAGTCATTTTATTAATCAGAAATGTACTAAATTGTATTTGCCACTTTCTTTTGTTTCATTTGGCAAGTGGAGCTATATAAATTCCCAGAGAATTACACAACTCAAAGAAGCTAAAAGGTAAAATTCTCGGAAGGGATTATTATAAAACCAAAAAAGGAAATATTTGAAATAACAAAAAGCTGTCTAGCAATTTCTCATCAAAACACTAGCAGGTCTTAAGGATATTAAGAAAAAAGTTGCCAGCCTGGGTGAAAAAACATAGGGCATAATTATAGGAGGAGTGGGACTGTGGACCTGATTCTTTAAAAGAAGTTATTATCAATCAGTCGATGGTATTTGAGCACTTATGGGTGTACAGCATTGTACTAAGTGGTTGGGAAAGTACAGTAGAGTTGGTCACACACAATCCCTGAACCCAAGGACCTTACAGTCTAGAGGGGGCCTCCCAACCCCCAAGGCATAAGTATAGTCACTGGTTTTAAATTAAATAAAAGACAAGGAGGAAATTCTTAAAATGAACTTAGGAGCCCTGACCATCTGTATGAAGAGTGTTTTTAAATTCACTGAGAATTAGGCACTAATGGAAATTTCAAATTTTAAATTCTGAATTAGGAAGCAGTGCCCCCTTCTAAAAAATGATCGACTCCTGGGAAGAGTCCTTTAACCGAAGGGTCTTGATTTGTTGCAAGCTATCTGGAACTTGAAAAATATGACAGCTTTGAAACCACATATTTTGATTAAATATATTATGCAAAAGGAAACTAACTGAAAAAATTGGGAATAGCTTATCTTGTGTCCACTCCCTCCCTCGAGCCCTCACAAACTCCGACTCCTAGATGGATGACAGCTTGAAGGTCACGCCTGCTCTCTCACGGTTCCACAGTCCCCCTTCAAGGCGAAGGACCCAAATGCCACGCTGTCTCTTCAACACCTCTCGAAGTGTTCCTTCCGTCCACTCTGCTAACATCAACCCACTTGCAAAGCAATTCACCAATCTGTCACTGCTTTACAGTCGAGTTGAAGCAAAAACAATTAGCTTTCAAGATCCAGTTTTCCTCTCTAGGTTATCGGCCCTGACACTGTGCTGCCACTGTTACCTTTCAGCTTGGCCTCGCCAATCATCTCTGGAGAAGAATGACATAGGGCTTTGGCACCATTACAGCAAGGGTTTTTACAAACTGGACATGAAGAAGCTTCATACACAGCCTCGGAAATGATGATGAGGATGAAGCTTCCCATTGGAAATAATGGAGGAGGTTTCATCCTTAGACTTAAGGACCAGGAACCTGTGCAGAGGAATTGATTTTTGTGCTAGTGATTTACACAATGCCACGGGCACACTTGCTCTTCCCTTTTAGTTTTCTTCCTGCCGGGGCCCAGGGTGCCAAGAGAATTTAGGTGGGCAGAGAAGCAATACATGGCATGGTGCCCACTAAGGCCTTTTCAGTGAAGGGCCCTTTTGTGGCCAAAACGTAGTGTCTGATCCTGTCCTGCAGTATCATAACCCAGAGATTGCCTTGAGATCCCTAGTTGGTTCTTTGGTTAGAAACTTTCATTCATTCATTCACACAATTGTATTTATTGAACACTTACTGTGTGCAAAGCACTGTGAAGCACTTGGTCACCACTGAGACATCGCCCCAACAGGCAGGGTCATGACAGAGCTTCTGATTCTAAGGGCAGAGGTCTTTCCAGGGAACCAGCCAGGCTGCTGGTTATGAAATACAGACGTTCGAGGAAATATAAATTACACCAAAGTCAAAATTCAAGTTCTCAGTAAACCAAATTGGGGGAGGGAGGGAGAAGGAACCTGATTTGAACTCCTTCCATCCCTACTCAAGTTTTTCTGGTGGCCTATGTAGACTGGTCGGCTATGTGTACTTTTCTTCCTCCAGGAGGATGTCTCTTCACTTTCAGTTTTAAAATCCAATTTAAGTCAAGAGTTCTTAGAACTAACAACCAACTTCCTACGTTATGAGCCAGTGTACAAAAGCTCAGAGTAAATTAGGCAATTTAGAATTTGGTTAACTCTTTCCAATCACCAGGAGCCTGCTTTTATGCTTCTAGTCTAGAGGCCTGAAAAGAGCTCATGCCATTTCCAAAAGTGCTTTATTCCCTTGGAGTAATTTTCACAGTGTCAGTGCTAAGTTTAATAATAAGTATAACGTTGGTATTTGTTAAGCGCTTACTATGTGCAGAGCACTGTTCTAAGCGCTGGGGTAGATAGAGGATCATCAGGTTGTCCCATGTGAGGCTCACAGTCTTAATCCCCATTTTGCAGATGAGGTAACTGAGGCACAGAGAAGTTAAGTGACTTGCCCACAGTCACACAGCTGACAAGTTGTAGAGCCGGGATCCTAAGAATTCCCCAGTACAATATAATCTCATTGGAAATGAAAAACATATCTTCATTTAATATGTAGTGTTGATGCTTTTATTGTTTTACCTTTCCTTGTGGGTCTGTCCCTTTAATAATAATAATGATGGTATTTGTTAAGCACTTATTATGTGTTAATGACTGTTCTTAGAGCTGGAGTAGATGCGAGTTAATCAGGTTAGACACAATCCCAGTCTCACATGGAGCTCACAGTCTCAATCTCCATTTTACAGCTGAGGTAAATGAGGTCCAAAGAAGTGAAGTGGCTTGCCCAGGGTCACAGCACTCAAATGGCAGAGGCAGGATTAGAACTCAGGTCCTTCTGACTCCCAGGCCCGGGTTCTACCCACTAAGCCACGCTGCTTCTCCTACTACCTCTACCACCCACCAACCTTAGTCTTGGATTGTGAACCCCTCTGGGGGTCAGGGACTGGCTCAAATTCCCCCTTTTGTACTTTTTCCCAATGCTTAGTACAGTGCTTTCCATGCAATAGGGAATTAACAGCTACTATTAAAATTAGAGTGAAATAAAGTCTTTTTGTATTAATAAGTTTTCACAAAGCCATTCTAAGGATATAACAAAAACCCTTTGTATAACATCAGGGGTACCATTGCATGCCTCTTCCTAACCTGCTTTTTTAAGGGGACACAGGCACCCATCACTCTCAACACAGCTTCCAAGGCCAGTGCCACTACCGTCACTCTCCTGGATGTCAACAGGGTAGACCATAGAGGAAAGGCACAACCATAAGGAACAAAAGTTCTCATGAGCACCACAAATATGGGGAGCAGACGAGCCAATTCTGACTGGAAAGCTCTGAAACTTTAGGGCCAGTCCCACTACTAATCTTTAAGGAGTGTGTGAACATATTTTGATGTCGAAAAACCAAAGTTTACCCAGTTGCCGTTCCTTAAACAAACAAACAAAACCAAAATGGCTGGTGAGGTACACCTAGGTACGTCAATGGATCGGGTGACGAGAGGAAAGTAGACCCACATCAGCAAACACGAAAGGATTTGGGAAGAAGAGAAGTGAAGGGTGTCGGAAGGCAGGGACCATGGAGGGAGGAGTGCTGGGGAGGAAGAGATGGTGCCCTGCAAGTGGGCCCTAAAGAGTCCGGGACATGGGAGTTAGCCCGGCAGTTTCTGAACCCAGACTCGGTAGGACTTGGGTACAGAGCCAGGGGCTCCCTCCAAAACTACCACCTGAGCAGCAGCAGCAAACATATCTGTCAGTCAGCAAATCATATTTATTAAGTGCCTACTGTGTGCATAGCACTGTAATAAGCACTTGGGAGAGTCCGATATAACGGAAATGTTTCCTGCCCACAGTGAGTTTACAATCAACTGGGCCATACCAGGCCAGGCACCCTAGCTCCAGCTGCTTCGGAGGGAGTCCCAGTGGCTGAAAATGGCAACCCCAAGTAAAAGCAGGTTTATATGCTGAATCTTCATTTCCAAATCTCTAGCGTGCAACTGGGAATTCTAATTTCAAGGTGCATTTGGCCTAGTGGATAGAGCATAGGTTTCGAAGTCAGAAAGTCATGGGTTCAAATCCTGGCTCCGCCACTTCTCTGTTGTGTGACCTTGGGCAAGTCATTTAACTTCTCTGTGCTTCAGTTCCCTCATCTGTAAAATGGGGATTAAGACTGGGTGCCCCATGTGGGACAGCGACTGTGTCCAACCCAATTATCATCTATCTACCCCAAAGCTTAGAACAGTGCCTGTTCTATAGTAAGCCCTTAATAAATACCATAATTATTATTATTTACCAAGTGTACAGTCATAATGTTATCCTGATCACTTGGAAGTACATTACAATGAGCCAAGCACACTGAACTAGTGCAGAGACTAAAAGCACTTTCCAAAAACTTCAAGCTAATCCAAACAAACAAAAAAAATCCATCAGCTCTAAAAGTAACTGTCCCATCCCAGTTCCAGAAAATCTTTTTATTCAGTCTCCTAAAGTGTCTATCATTTCTAATGTACTGAAAAGGTTGACTTAAGAGTGTATCACATACCATACTAAATAAGGAAATGTAAAGCAGCCATTTGAACACTTTCAGAATATTCGATTCTGTGTGGGCTTTTTTGGTGACTTGTGGAGTACATTATCTTTCTTTATGCCCCGCCCCTCTTCCCAAAGCCAGCTGAAGTGACAAAGATACTCATTTAGAAAAGAATTCAATGTACTTTTTCTGCAATAGTTGCCCTTCTATTTAAAATGGAAAAGTAAGAAGTAAATAAATGTGCTGCCACTTTCAATGAATGACGATTTCACTGAAATTTAAAGGAAATAAAATAACTAAACTGAAGTAAAATTTGTATCTGAAGGATTATTTTTCCTCATTTTTAAAGGTATTGCAACACACATACAATGTTTTCCAGATGAGGTTTCAATGACTCAGAATTTCTGGAACAATGCAAAATTATTTCTATAAAACAAATAATACAATTAGCTTGAAATAAGGTAAAAAAATAGCCCTTAGTGTCTACTACTGAGTCACTGATAGGAAGTGCACGGAAGGATGACTTTAATAGGTACACTACCATTAGGCAATAATAAATAAGTTCAAAAAACCTTTAAGATTTTTACTAAACTTAACAGAGAATTTCTTTTGGGGAGCAATGGAAATTCATAGGCACCAGGCGACTTCAAAATTTAAAGTCTCACCGTGAAAACTTTCCATGAGAACATTTTAAGAAGGTTAATACCCCAAATCAAAGTATTCTACAATGTAAGAGATATCTGCTCGTAGATTATCAGCGTCTTTTTTTTTTTTATTAACCACGCAGCTTCACGCTAATTTGTTGCAGAAAATTTCTTCCTAGCGATCCTACGCTTCAGGATGAGTGTAACTGCATGATTAAAACCTTCAATAGCAGCAGAAGGAACAAGAAGCGGGGTGAATAGAGTGTTTAATACAAAATAGAAACAGTGATTAAAAAACCTTTTCTGTCTAGCATGTTCTAGCACTCCACTTGGCAAGTGACTCTGTACAGCTGCCAACCACACCCCCGGGTGACTCACTTTACATTAGTCTCTTAACCCACTGACAGCTATGGCCACCTACGGCATCCGGATTCTTCAAGTATTTTCTCATTTTTACGCATCCCCATCAATTGGGTGCTTTGCCTCTATTTTCTCACAATTTTCAAGGTAAGGAGCGCATCACTCCTACTGGCTCCTTTGGGGAAAAAAGGGGTTCACCGACTCATCCCCGAAACCACTGACTCAACACACCTCTCTATACTAGGCACTAGAGAGCCTACAGTATAATAGAGTAAAACAGCAGTTCCAGCTGGCCCAATGTATGTTCCAGGCACGGGCCTAATGTATGCACAGGAGAAGCAGCATGGCATAGTGGATAGAGCACTGGCCTGGGATTCAGAAGGTCATGGGTTCTAATCCCAGTTCCGCCACATGTCTGCTGTGTGACCTAGGGCAAGTCACTTCACTATTCTGTGCTCCAGTTCCCTCATCTGTAAAATGATGATTGAGGCTGTGAACCCCAAGTGGAACAAGGAACTGTGCCTAACCTGATTTGATTGTATCCACCCCAGTGCTTAGTATAGTGCCTGGCACATAGTAAACGCTTAACCTACACCATTATTAGTATTATTATTAAGCTTTGTTTCCAAAGTAAATAATTAAATCACTTACAAACAGGTATACCCACGGATGGCCAGAATGGCCGAGGGAATGACTGACACGATGAGGAAGGTGGGGCTAATCAGATCATTCACCCACTCCAAATTTGCAACCATCCACTACTCCAGGCCCCTGGCTAATACTGGGGTTCCGGGGGCAGTGATACAGCAGGGGGACAGCAGGAGAGGGTAAAGGAGAGAGGATGTAGGACAGTCAACCTGAGTGCAGCCGTGTAAAGAGGGAAGAAATGGAATCATCTAATCCTTTAAATCCATGCCCCTTCTACTTCCATATGCACTTCACTCCCACAGCACTTCCCTACATATGATACTCTTGTTTTCCCCCATCTGCAATTTATTTTAATAGCCATCTCCCCGGCTACAACATAAGCTTCTGACGAGAACTGTATCTAACTGTTCAACTGTACTCTCCCAGTCACTTAGAATAGTGCTCTGCACACAGTAAGTGCTCAATAAATACCATCGATTGATTCCAAAGAAGACAATCCTTTCAACTTTTCTCTGCGCCCTGTACCACAGAACTCCAAATCTCTCTTTCCTCACCTCCCTAACCACCACGCTGCACTTCAGCTCCCTGCCCAGGGCCTGGTGGAAGTTGCTGGGGAGGAGGATAGGGGGAGAGGGGAGAGGGAGAAGAAAGGAAGGAGGGAGAGAGGTAGTCTCAGACCCCAGGGACAAGCCCAAGTTACCCACTGGCAGGGCCGGCTAGGGCAATGAGGTTCCCAGGCTCAACACAATCAATGCCTCTGCAGGCCACTGCACCCCCTGTTCTTTTCCATTTCTTTGATGCCGCCTCTCAAAATGCTCTACCTCAGGCTAAATGTTTGCTAATTACACAGAGGATTATAGGGGCAGTCTAATTAACCTTGATTTGGGTTCTTTATTAGAAGTAATCAGTAACCATTAGAGATTTAGAGGGAGTGATGTGCACTGATTAGCATTTCAAAAAGGCAAAACTCCTCATAAGCATCTTTGAAAAGATTTAATATCAACAATATCCACCACTCCCCTAGGATCCCTTCTTCCTAACCTCAAACTCACATCCAATTGTCACGGGCTATCATAAAAGGAGGAGTTAACAGAGACAGTGTACCCAGAATGACCTCAAAAAAGTAAAAATAATAATAATAATATTTTGGACTTACAAAGGGACCTATGAACTTATCTTCTTTTCTCATATGGCTGCTTTTAACACAATAAATTCACTGTTCCTGGATTGTCTGATCCCTTGCTCTACAGAATGCCATCATTATTAAAAAGGAGTTTCAAGTTTTTAAACTATATCCCTGCAGTTTCAAGACTTCAACTTCTAATCAACTAATCAACGGTATTCATCAAGTGCTTATTGTGTGCAGAACACTGTACTACCCCCTATGTTCCTCCCCACTTTTTTTTAATGCCATCTGTTAAGCACTTACTATGTGCCAGGCACTGTATTAACATCTGGGGTGGATACAAGCTAATAAGGTTAGACCCAGGCCAACCATCTCCATTTTAAGGATGAGGCACAGAGAAGTGAAGTGACTTGCCCAAGGTCACACAGCAGACAAGTGGCAGACCCGGGACTAAAACCTAGGTCTTTCTGACTGCTGGGTTCATGCTGTATCTAGTAGGTAATGCTGCTTCTTACCCAGGCCTCCCTCCCACATAGCTCCCCATCCCCACTCTCCCATAGATATTAATTAATTAACTCATTCAATTGTATTTATTAAGTGCTTACTGTGTGCAAAGCACTATACTAAGTGCTTGGGAGAGTACAATAAACAACAGACACATTCGTGCTCACAATGAGCTCACAGTCTAGATATACCTTTGTACACCTTCCTGCCAGCACATAATAATAATTATGGTATTTAAGCGCTATGTGCCAGACACACACACACACACACACACACACACACATACACACATACACATATTAACTAATCATCATAGAGCCAAGGTCTCTTTCTGGTAGAGCAGAGAGGAGGAACAGCAGAACTATCTTTACTGAAACAAAGACTTGGGTGATAATATGAAATGATTCCTTAATGTCCAGAGCCTGGACTAGCCATCCCAGCAAGCAGTACTCAATCAATCAATCAATCAATCGCATTCGAGCCCTTACTATGTGCAGAGCACTGTACTAAGCACTTGGGAGAATATAAAAGAGTTGGTAGACACGTTCCCTGGCCACAAGGAGCTTACAGTCTAGAGGGGGAGACAGTCATTAATATAAATTATGGATATGTACATAACTACTGTGGGGGCTAAGGGTAGGGTGAATAAAGGGTGTAAATCCAACCTCCTCCCCAGATTCCTTTACCTTATGCCCTTCTTTGGGCTCAAGGCATCTGGTTGGTGCAAAGGTACCAGCCTTATAATAATACTAATAATAATAACAATAATTAAGGTATTTGTTAAGTGCTTACTATGTGCCAAGCACTGTTTTAAGCAGTGGGTAGATAGAAGGTAATCAGGTTGTCCCAAGTGGGGCTCACAGTGTTAATCCCCATTTTTCAGATGAGGTAACTGAGGCACAGAGAAGTTAAGTGACTTGCCCAAGGTCACAAAGCTGACAAGTGGCAGAGCCGGGTTGAGAACCCAGGTCCTCTGACTCCCAAGCCCGTGCTCCTGCCACAAGGCCACGCTTCTTCTCATTCTTATCATTCTTGCTGCCTCTCTGACAAGGTTGAGGGAGGTAGGTGGAATGAAGGAAAAACCCATAACCCACCTTAATGAGAGCTCTAGCAAATAAAAGCCACCTGCTGCTGACACGGTGCAGAGATGTGATGGGGGACTGCAATCTTCATGCTAATACAGTTGGTAAAAAGGCGAGCTGACCTGGATTTGGCATTGCCCTTCAAGGTGCCTGAAGCAGAATAGAAGACAAGCAGAAGACACGTTGTTATTCACTGTGCTCACGTAAATAACTGCTAATGATATTTTCCAGATTAGCCTCGTACCCTCAGTTGGGCAAAGGTAGTAGAAACAGACGGGTGGTGCACCGTATTTATTGAGTGCTTGGCGTACAAAACAAAGAAATGACTGCTTTCCCACCCTTAAGAAGCTTAGACTCTAATGGGGAATACAGAAAATAGTTACAAAGAGAGCAGTCAAAATAAATCACGGAATGCACAACTGAATGGGCATACACAAGTGCTGAGAATGGATATAAATACTCATGTGCTAAAGATACTGATTGGTTTATATAGTTTAGGGTGTTGCGAGTTAATCAGGGAAGGCTTATTGGAGGAGGTGAGAGTTCAGGAGGACTCTGAATATGGGGAGGGCTGAGGTCTTTCAGAGACTGTAAGCCCATCCTCTAGATTGCAAGCTCATCCTCTAGACTGTAAACTCGCTGTGGGCAGGGAATATGTCTGTTTATTCTTACATTGTACTCTCCCAAGCACTTAGTATAGTGCTCTACACAGTTAAGTGCTCAATAAATACCAGTGAATGAATTTGGGGAGCGAGGGAGTTCCTAGCCAGGAAAATAAAATGAATAATGGGACGGGAGGTGGGAGATTCCAAAACAAGGGACAGTTAGAAGGTTAGTTTGGAAGGAACAAATGAACCCTGTCCATTATTCCCCACAACCCCTTCAAAGCCTTAGTGAAAGGACATCTCCTCCAAGAGGCCTTCCCAGACTAGGCCCTCCCCTTTCTTCTTCTCCCACTCCCTTCTGCATCAACCTAACTTACTCCTTTTGTTCTACCCCCTTCCCAATCCCACAGCACTTATGTACATATGTGTAATTTATTTATTTGTATTGATGCATGTCTCCCCCATCTAGACTGTAAGCTTGTTGTGGGCAGGGAATGTGTCTGTTTATTGCTATATGGTACTTTCCCAAGCGCTTAGTAAAGTGCTCTGCATACAGTAAGCACTCAATAAATATGATTGAATGAATGAACCAATGAAGTGAGGTAGGGAGTAGTGGGTGCAAAAAGCAGGTACATATAGAGGGGTGAGTTTGTGGAGAGGTTTGAAGGCCACTGTGAGGTGCTTTTGTTTGAAGTAGAAGGTTTTGAAGACTGTAGAGATGGTTGTTGAAGGACATTTCAAGAAGAAGTAGCTGGCAGTACAGACTGGAGGGAGAGAAGTTGGAGCCACGACAACAGTGAGGAGGATGATACAGTGGTCTACCTAAGACATGACCATAGCTCCTACCAAGACGGTAGCTGCTCGGAGGAGAGGAAGAATGATATCTTAGGACAGTTGTATCCAAAGAGCCAGCAGAATTTAGCAGTATGTCAAATGTTGTGAGTTAAAAGACAAAGTCAAAAATGACCCCAAAGTTGTGGGCTTCAGGGACAGGGAGGGTGGTATTGTTATCGACTGAGTTGGGAAAGTTAGGAGACAGAGTTGGTTTTGGCCCAAGAGATGAATAGACCTGTTTTAGACATATTGAGCTTGAGGGGTCAGAGGGCCATAGAAGTGAAGATGACTTGGACCTAAGAGGAGATGCAGGATTGCATGCTAGATGTGAGGTCAGGACTTGAGAGCTAGATTTGGTAAGTTAGTCATCATTTGGATTTACTGAGAGCTTACTATGTGCAGATTACTGTACTAAACACTTAGGAGGGTACAATATAACAGACCCATTCTCTGTCCACAACAAGTTTACAGTTTACAGGGGGAGACAGTCATTAATATGTTACACATATGAACATACGTGCGGTGGAGCTGTGAAGGGGGGATGAATAAAGGGAGCAAGTCAAGAGGGAGTTGAAGAAAGGAAAAGATGGCTTAGTCAGGGAAGGTCTCTTGCAGGAAATGTGCCTTCTTTAACGCTTTGAAGCAGGAAAGAGTAATTGTTGGTTGGATATGAGGAAGGAGGGCGTTCCAGGCCAGAGGCAGGATGAGGCATGAGGTCAGCCATGAGATAGATGAGATTGAGGTAGTGAGAAGGTTACCACTAGAAGAGTGAAGAGTGCAGACTTGGTTGTAGTAAGAGTGTAGCGAGGTGAGGTACGAGGGGATAGGGTGACTGAGTGCTTTAAAGCCAAAGGTGAGGAGTTTCTCTGATGCAGAGGAGAACGGGCAACCACTGGAGCTTCTTCAGGAGTGGGGAAGCACATCCTGAATGTTTTTGTAGAAAAATTACCTGGGGAGCAGAGTGAAGTATGGACTGGAGGGGGGAGAGACAGGAGAATGTGAGGTCAGCAAGGAGGCTCATAGAGTAATGAAGGCGGGACAGGATAAGTGATTGGATTAATGTGGTAGCGGTTTGGATGGAGAGGAGAGGGCAGCTTTTAAGCGATGTTGTGAAGGTGGGACCGACAGAATTTAGTGATGGATTGAATATGTGGGTTGAGTAAGAGAGACGAGTCAAGGATAACGCCAAGTTAATGGACTTGTGAGACAGGAAGGATGGTGGTGCTGACTACAGAAATGGGAAAGTCACAGGGAGGACAGAGTGTGGGTGGGAAGATAAGAAGTTCAGTTTTAGACATGTTAAGTTTGAGGTGACGGGAGGACATCCAAGTAGAGAAGTCTTGAAGGCCGGAGGAAATACAAGACTGCAGAGAGAGAAAGAGATCAGGGCTGGAGTTGCAGGTTCATTTATTCATTCAATCATATTTGAGTGCTTACTGTGTGCAGAGCACTGTACTAAGGGCGTGGGAAAGTACGGCACAACAATACTGACAACAATGACAGACATCATTACAAAGAAATAAAATTACAGGTATGTACATAAGTGCTGTGGGTCAGGGAGGCCCAGTCATCTCCCTAGGGAAGGAAATGGTGCGGTCTTACCATCTTGGGGCCCTAGCTGCGGCAGCCACGACTTATGTAAAGCCAGAGGTGGGAGGACCCGTGAGTGCCAGGGCCACGAAGAGGAGTGAGTGTGCTCAGTGTGCTGCTCACTCCTGCTCCCAGAGAAAGCCCACCTAGATCCCAGCTAACTACGGCTGCCCCAAAACCACTCCCCGGGGCCTGGGAGATTCCGAGGGCCGACAGCAACACAGCTGCGCCACCTCAGGCCTCTTGGAGCCACCGAGTCATCCACCCATCGTGAGCCATGAACCACCTGGCCCTACCCACAACAGCCCAGCCTTAGGGGCCCCAAACCACCGGTTCTGTTACCTGAAGCACTGGGCCCATCCTCATGGCCCATTGCTATGCCACCATCCTCCTTGTCCTGGCCCTAAAGTTCCACCCCCGCCCACCACCCACCCCAGTTCCAGGAGACGGGGATCCCAAATACTACCATCTCTGCTACCTGGCAGGACAGAAACTCCATGATGTTTCTATTATTTTCCTGCTCTCAGAATAGCTTAGGGTGGCCAAGAAGCCACCTCCTCCCCACCACCCAGCAGTTCTACACTTCATTGCTGTCAGAACACCTTGAGGAAGGTCATTGACTGATTGACTTTCTCCTCAGCAGCAAAAACTTTGTTCTAAGACCTCCTCTCCTGACCACTAGCCCAATTCTGGTCCTACCACCATTCTGTCTAGAGGCGACTACAAGAACACCCCACATCTTTGCTGATCAGTATAGTATCGTGGAACAGAAACACTGTACTGTACACTTTCATTCTTTGGTACCACCAAGCTACTGGAAAGGCCCTTTTGGCAGCTCTGGATGAACAACAGTAATTGGGAACAATGGTGAACTGACGGTACTGACTGTACTGTGGATTTGGTTATCATCCGCATAGAAGTGGTAGTTGAAGCCATGGGAGCGAACGATCTCTCCAAGGGAGTGGATGTAGATGGAGAATAGAGGGGGACCCAGAACTGAAGATTGAGGGTCAGGGAGTTGGAGGTAGAGGAGGAGTCTGTGAAACAGACTGAGAATGAGTGGCCAGAGAGATAGATGGCGAACCAGGAGAGAACAGGGTCTGTGAAGCCCAGGTTGGATAATGTTTCCAAGAGAAGGGGGCGGTACACCATCAAATGCAGCTGAGAGGTCGAAAAGGATTAGGACAAAATAGAGGCATTGGATTTGGCAGAAGGGAGATAATTTGTGACCTTTGAGAAGGTGGTTTCTGTGGAGTGAAGGGCATTGAAGCCAGATTGGAGGGGGCAAGGAGAGAATTGGTTATTCACACAGATGGGTTAGCTGAAAACATGTGAGTAACTGAGCTCTTTGAGAGAGTGAATACAGAGAAAATATAGTAGGGGACCCAGACAGTATGAGAATGAGAGGCAGAAGAGGAGCCAACCTGTCAGAGAGATGAGTCAATCTATCAATCAGTGGCATTTACTGAACGCTTACCAACACTTGAGAGAGTTCAATGGAGTTGGTAGACATGATCCCTGCCCAGAAGTAGCTAACAATCTAAGCAGAGACCCAGGTTGGCAGTGGGTCAGTAAAACAAAGTCCTGATATAATACTGTTGTGAAGAAGAGGGAGTGCGTCACAGTGTCAAAAGTAGCAGCCGCAGAGAGGAGGTGACCATACAAAAGGGGCAGGCTTAGTGAACAGTAAATGGGTCATGAAGAGAATTGGTGGAGAAAAAATTAAAGCAGCAAGTGTACTAAATCCAGGAGTTTGGAGGAATGAAAGAAGGGAGATAGGATGATGGATGCAGGGGGTCATGGGATAGAGAGAGTTTTTATATATGGGGAAGATTTGGCCATGTTTGAAGCCAGAGGGGAGGAAGCCATCAGAGGTTGAGAGGATGAAAAGAGCAGTGAGGGAGGGGAGGGAGTGTGGAAGTAAGTGATTTTTAAAAGGCAAGAGAGGATAAGGTGAGATTGCTCAAGTTGAAGGAGTCTGTTTAACAAGCAAGCAGGAGGCCTTCTCTTGAGAACAATTGGAAAGCCAGAGAAAGAAGCAGCTGTAGAGTTGTGAGGGATAATTTTGGAAAGTTCATTCGTGAACATTTCAATTTCACCAATAAAATACCTGGTGAGATCACCGGGTATTAGGGAGGGAGGTGGTGTTGGAGTTGGCAACAGGGGACCTTTGCGAAGGAGCGAAGGTTTTTGAAAAAGGTTTGTGAGTTGGGAGGCTTGTCAATCAATTAACAGTATTTATCTATCACTTCTGGTGTGCAGAACTCGGCACTGAGCACTTGGAGAGTGCAATAACAATAGAAGTTGGTAGTCAGGATCCCTGCAAACAAGGAGCTGTCTTGTCCTGTTCCTAATGGTAAGGGTTTCCATCTCACAATTCATACTGTCCTGTCTCTGAGCACGGGATCAAATCACTTCCCAAATTTTATGTGACAAGATTTTTCACTTACATTTCAGGGCATTTTCTTTATGACAGCTGATGGATAGCTTTCCTGGAGGAGAAGTCACATCCAGTGGATTATTGGATTGTGACAAATCACCCAGGGCAGAGCAACTCAAACTTATCTTCCCACCAGGGCAGCTAACAGTGCCGGAGAGAGAGTTTCTCAGCTCTCTAATTGTACATTTAATGTGAAAATGCTGAGCACTGCCTTGGAGAAAATTCCCAAAAAAGCATCCTGAAATTTGTCCACGAAACAGAGACAAGGTTGCTGCTCCCTGAGCAAAGAAATTTCAGCGATCCCTGAATTTTCTTGGCTGTCACAGGAGATAATGCACTTGAACTCTTGAATACTTTTTGATTCATCATTATTATCTGTCTCTGACATCTTTGAGATGTTTGATGTAGAAATAACACTTAGGAAATTTGAAAAGCACTTAGATGCTACAAAATGATTTTGCATAAAGCACAAAAGGCTCATTTAGTCCCTAAATAATTCTAAGCTACTTATGACAAAGAATGCAAACTGTGGCTTCCACAACAAAATGAAAATTTCTGGTCAAGAAACCCCACTTAATGGATTTTTTAGTAGCACGATGTCATGAAACGAAAGAATTCATACTGTCAATCAGTGAAACTGCGGCTTCTCAATATACTTGCTCAACTACACCTAGGATATGATGGTGTCTTAGGATGGTTAAACTATAAATATGTTTTGCTTTCTTCTTGAGAAAAATCTCATTCTATTTTGTTGTTCAAAATAAGGTGCTAGATCTACTAATGAAGAGAATGTCACAGTGCTTTAGCCTTTCCAAGCAAGGATTCTGTACGTGAAACTAAATCTAAATCTTTACCTTAGGATAATCTTTCTTGGTTAAAGGTAAAATTCCCATTTAAAGTTTCGCACAACCAACTAAACCAACTAAACTCAGCTTCAGTTCTAACATGGCTGGGATAACAGCAGATGAAATTTTGGTGGTGTGAATAACTAAGAGAAGTGTTTTTAACCAACTCATCCCAGGACTGGAGAATTTTCGGAGCATTCCCAAACACAACCCAGATGGAAGAGTAGTACTGCAGTTAAAGCTGGGCAGATTTAAACAACTAGTAGTCTTTCTTAGGTTTAGCATCTGACAAAGCAGGGTGCCAAATATGTATTTATATTAATGTCTCCCTCCTCCTGTACACTGTAAGTTCGTTGTGAGCAGGGAAAGTGTTTACCAACTTCTAGTACTGTACTCTCACAAGTACTGGGTACTCTGCACACAGTAAGCATTCAATAAATATCAATGATTGATTGAATAAGAATACAGGGAACATGGCATCTTAATCCCCATTTTACAGATGAGAAAACTGAGGCCCAGAGAAGTCAAGTGACTTGCCCAAGGTCTTTCAGCAGACAAGTGGAGGACCCCAGATTGGAACCCAGGCCCTCTGATTCCCAAGCCTGGACTCTCCCCACTAGGCCATGCTGCTTCCTCCTGGGAATTCTCTCCCTCAAGTCTTAATCTCAATTAAAAACATTAGGAAGAAATGGAGAGGTGGTAAAAAGGATATGGACGGACCTTCTGTACAGGTTAAATTTTCAAGATTTGACTCAGGTCTGGTCTCAACCCGAATTAAACTAACTTGATAAGATTTGGGAGTCTGACCTGCCCTATCGCACATTTTTAGAAGACCTACTCAAGTAAAATGACCAGTTTCTTTTTAAAAGAACTGCCTTTAAATGGCTGCCAAGAATCTCTACTGTATATATCAGTCAGGTTGGTTCATTTGCTCAAGTATAGGCTCTTTTTCAAGGCCCAGAATGCACTGTCACCTCCACAGCACTAAGAGAACCACCCAACTCTCCCTCACAGTACAGTCCCAAACTACAGTGAGCCACCATCTTGAAAGACAGTTAATTAAATTGGGGGTTACCTAAATGTTTAGTTTGGGGCAAGTGAAGGGAACCGTCTGAAGCAGACCCAAGCTTATTGGGTTCAGACGGGAATTTGACCCATCCAGACACGCAGGCTTGGCCTAGGACCCCCAGGCTCTCGAGATCACACGGAGATCTGATTAGGCGGAAGCTCTAACAGGGCACGCTAGCAACAGCTCAAAGGGAGCAGGGGCTCACAAGAGGAAATACAGGAGGTTCCATGGCACGAAAGACAAGAATGAGACCAAGACATTATCCCTCCAGCTTTGAATCTGTAGTTCTCCTTCAGTCCCAGAAAAGTCCAGCCTTAGATAAGGAGGATAATGAGTTCATCTGTAGCTCAGAGACATGCTGATTTATATCTCTGAGCGCTAGGAAAAAGCAGGTCTGGGCAAAAGCAATATCCACATCCCACTAAGAAAGGTAGTGAAACTACTGTCCTTCACATTTGAAGAAGTTGCCTCTGACGATTATGTCTATACATGTGACAGGATGCTGCTACTGCTGCTGTTGAAAAGAATGCGATGAGATTAGCTGTCAGTTCCACTCTGTGAACGAGGAAGGACTGCCCTAAGGTCTGTGGTTGGCTGCAACCACTCTCTGCAGCACCTGGTGTTGTTTTGAACTCTGAGGGCCATTTGAATCCCTGAGCGGGAGATAGACGGTTGTTCTCAGGCCAGGGCCTTCAGTGAGGCCCCCAGTTCATCCGAGGCACGGAGTGGCTCCATCTCCCAACCGGGCCCCCCTCCTGTTGGAGCTGGATGGGCAGAAGCCTGCCTTCCCGACTCTTAGAAAGCAGGAAAGGTCAAAGCTGTTGGAATTGGATTAACCCTGCTGGAGCATAAAGAACCAGAACGTTATTCCACATGGGGCTCGTACTCTTAATCCCCATTTTACAGATGAGGTAACTGAGGCACAGAGAAGCGAAGCAATTTGCCCAAGGTCACAAAGCAGACAAGAGGCAAAGTCAGGATTAGAACCTATGGCCTCTGACTTCTAGGAATGTACTGCAGCGCTCGTTGTTGTTCATTTATTGTTTTTGCTGTGGGGTGTTTTAAGGTATTTGTTAAGCATTTACTCTGGGTCAGACACTGTTCCAAGTACTGGGGCAAGTACAAGTTAATTGGGCTGGACACAGTCCCTGTCCTGCATGGGGCTCACAGTCTGAGTAAGAGGGAGAACAAGTATTGAATGCCCATTTGGGGATTGAAGAAGCTGAGGTACATAAGGGAAGTGACTTGCCCAAAGTCACGCCACAAGCAATTGGCAGAGCCAGGATTAGAACCCAGGTCCTCTGACTCCCAGGCCCATGCTTTTTCCACTAGGACACACTGCTTCTCATGTTTGTCATGTCCTTTACTTTTTTGGGTTATCAATCCCCCCCATTTTTAGGTCGGGAGCTCGATGTGGGCAAGGGGCCATAGCTGAAATATTCCGCACCTCCCTTTCCCGAGTGCCCTCCACAAAATGGACGAATGAATGAATGGAGTCTCCCATCAGGACTGACGGATGACACTCAGTTCTGAGGCTTCGGGACAGAGAACCTGCACAGAGGAACAGAAAAGAGAGCTAGAGGCTTGTGCAGTTACACGCTCTTGTCCCTGCCCGAAAGCACCCAACAAACTATAATAATTACAATAGAAGGGCCAACTACATCTTAGTAACATCGACTAATAATAATAATTATGGTATTTCATGGATTATTCATTCGATCATACTTATTATGTGCAGAGCACTGTATTAAGCGTTTGGGAAAGTACAATACAGTGCCAGGAACTGCACTAAGCACTGGAGTAGATAGAAGGTAACTGGGTTCGACACAGTCCCTGCCCCTTTTAGGGTTCACAATCTTAATCCCCGTTTTACAGATGAGGTAACTAAAGCCCAGAGATTTGCCCAAAGTCACACAGCAGACAAGTGGCAGAGCTGGGATTAGAACTCAGGTCCTTTCTGACTCCCAAGCCCGTGCTCTTAGCCACTAGGCCACGCTGCTTCTCATCAACTGCTACCCTCTCCCCTCCAGTCAGGCAGTCAGTCAGTCCTATTTATTGAGCGCTTACTTAGCTCAATAGTGGCCACTGCAGGATTGCGAGCTCCCGAAGGGCAGGGACCGTGAAGCACTCTAAACACAGCAAGTGCTTATTAATACAACCCGATTACCTTGTATTCTACCCCAGTGCTTAGAACAGGGCTTGGCACATAGTAAGCGCTTTAACAAATACCATCATTATTATTACTTCTAAAAAGTACTCCCTCTAACCCTACTCCCCACCCAGCAGTGTCAGGGAAGGAGCATGTGTCTAGATCCGATGATCCTGTCATCCAGTGTTTGGCAGAGAGTCAGCACTTAAATACCACAGTTATTATAGTGGCAGCCATGCCATCCATCTATAGTGGATAGAGCACGGGCTTGGGAATCAGAAGGACCTGAGTTCTAATCCCAGATCTGCCATTTTCTGCTGTATGACCTTGGGCCAGTCACTTAACTTCTCTGGGCCTCAGTCACCTCATCTATAAAATGGGGATTAAAAGTGTGAGTCCCATGTGGGACAGGGACTGTGTCCAATTTGGTGAATTTGTATCTACCTCAGTGCTTAAAAGAGTGGTTGGCACATAGTAAGCGCTTAACAAGTACCATAATCATCATCATTACTGATGATAATTATTATATAAACACAATGTGTGCATGTTTGGGACACGGAGAAAGGAGGTACACTTGGGATGGAGGAGGATCCCATTAGGCTGTGAGCTCCTTGTGGAACAGGGACTGTGACCTGATCATTTCATATCTACCCCATGCTGAGAGGTCAGTGCTCGGCCCAGAGTAAGCACTTAACAAATACCACAATTATTTTTCAAAAGGCTTCCTCTGCCCTGCTACAGACACCAGAGCTTTAGCCTGGTCCTGTCAAATCCGTCCTGCTGGAATCTTCCCTAAGCCTCTGATTATGGAGAGTCGCCCCACTCTGTCACATGCCTGGTTGGTCTATCACTGTTGTTTCCCAATAGAAAAAGCTGTGCTGCATGGTTGAAGTTGTGCTTCACTGAACCTTTAAATCATTAATGAGTACCATTATTTCTTTGTGTAAGAAAATAGCTGGGGTAGAAAAAGAGGAGAAATTTTTCCACAACAAATGTATTTTGATACCAGAAAAACATTTTTACTCAGTCAAAATTGATTTATCAATTTTCCCAAACTGGACTATAGCAGAAACAAATTCCTCAGAGGTGGGTAACATATATTTAACAAATTTAAGATTAAATTTTGAAGTCTGGGGGAGATAGGTCATGGCGGGCAGATCGGATCCGCCACCTCTGTCTGTCGTGGTTCGCCTCCCATGAAATACCCCAGTCTGGGGCTGACCATCTGAGCCGGGAAGCGTGAGTGGGTTAAGCCAAAAAAATAAGACAGCCTAATTTAAAAATAATAATAATAATAAAATAAATTATAAAAAATTGAGAACTACTCATTTTTGTGATAATTTAATTCATTGAGGCAATATGCACCAGACATTCAATCAATCATATATATTGAGCACTTACTGTGTGCAGACCACTGCACTAAGCACTTGGGAGAGTGCAATATAACAGACACAACTCCCTGCCCACAACAAGCTTACAGTTTAGAGGGGGAATATTATATGACACAAATTATAACAGGCTGTGAGGGACTCACAAGCTACCCCGCCCGAGGTGGACGTGGGGTTGGGGGAAACAGACCCTGCTAGGTCAGACAGAAATGCACTACTGAGGACACCCTCCCAGAGGGGCCTTTCATCTGCTTAAATACCAGGTACTTGGCTGGTGGCTCCACAGGGATTCAGTGGGAAAAGACAAAGATGAGGGGGCTAATACACTGGGGAGAAGAAGCCTCTCTGGCATTTTAAGAGTTAGGACTGAGAGCTTCTAGGGATGGGACCCAAGAGAAAGGTTCTCCAGGTCTGGGTCCAGGGACTAGGATCCCTGAAAAAGAAGCCTCCTCCCCCTTCCTTTCCTGCCATCACCAGTGGCGATGGAAGCAGCAGCGGCTGCGGGGGGTGTCGTGCAGCTCCCCTCCTCCCCATCACCAATGTCCCCATCCGCAGCCCGCCCAGGTTCACCTCCAGTCCCTCAGCTTTGCAGCCCCAGAAGGGAGGGCCGCTGGCAGTGGCGGCAAAAGCAGCCAAATGCAGAGACGATTTCAAAAAAACCAACAGCCAAGACTCCAGAGAAGACTCCAGCTAAGAACCCTTCAAAAAGTCCCTCCATATCACTTCAGCTCTTTCTGGAAATCTCCCCCGATCAGCTCCACCCATGACCCCGTTTTACTTTTCTTGTTAAAAAGGAAAAAAAAAGGTTTTAAAATTTGTCTCCATTTGAGATCACTTGTAGGGAAGGGTAATGCCCATGGCAGTGCAGTAGTAATTAATGGTACTTATTGAGCATTTACTCTGTGCAGAGCACTGTACTAAGTGCTTTGTCCTGAGTGGGATAAACCATTGTGTTGATTGGCAGCAGTTTCACCCTAATATCCGAAAGGGAAGGATCTGGAGGGGGTAACTGGAAATCTGAGATTTCCTGAGAGAGGCTGAGGGGAAAGGACTGGAGGAATGTGTGCACAAGGATTTATTCAATCCTTCATTCAATCGTATTTACTGAGTACTTACTCAAAGCACTGTATTAAGCACTTGGGAGAATACAACAACAAATGGACACATTCCTGCCCATAACGAGCTCATAGTCTAGAGGGGGAGACAGGCATTAATATAAATAAGTAAATTACAGATATATGTTTGTAAGAAAGTAGAAAGAGTCCTTGGGAGGGAAGAAAATGTGTAAGAGGAAAGGGAAAGATGCTTCTGGATAAGGGGATTTTTATTTTTGATACTTAACTCTTATCTGTTCCATTTTCATAATAAATACTCTGTTTTAGAGGGAAACAGATGCCTGGAAAGCCAAAGGAGGGAAAGGAAGATAAGACCCCTCCATGCTTCCTTCTGCCAACTTCAAAAGTTCCCTTGGCTGGCTGGACTCCAAATGACCCTCTTGCAATCCTGGGTGATTTTTTAGGATCTTTATTAAGTGCTGTTCTAAGCACTGGGGTAGATATGTTAGTCCATTGGGACACACAATCCCAGGCTCACTGAGGCTCACAGGCTAAGTGCACATCTGGCAGCTATGGGACAATGGAATTGGCTTAACAAGTACAGAAATGGGATTTGCTTGTTGAGAGGCTCTCTAACTTTTGTAAGCTCCTGGAAGGTAAAACTGGAGGGCTTTCAAACCCTGCATATATCATCAAGAGGCTCTTAGGTGACCCGAGAGCTATTTCAGCCTGGAGAATGGCTGAGGAGACCCCCATCCATCACACAGGCCTGAAAGCTCAAGTACTTGGAGCACAAAAGAGAAAGCAAGAGGGCCAGAGAGACAGAATGTGGGTTGGGGTGTGTGTGGATGGGGTGTAGTAATAGTCGTAGTTGTAGTCTTGGTATACGGGAAATGGGGTGAAATTCTACCCATACATACACACAGGACTGAAAAGTCCATCAGCACTGACACTCTACCACAGGGTGAGCAGTAAGAACAGCCCTTTGATACCCTGATGCTATTACCCCCTTCCGTTCTGATCTTCCCGAGGCCCGTGCTTCAGGACAGCCACACATCTCCTGACTCGGGCCAGCTCACAATGCCCCGCTATATTGCTTGAGTCTGCTTCTGAAGTCGTTTAAAGGTTGTTCTGCTTTCTCCGTGGGCTGTGCCTCATTTTATCTGGCCACCCGGCAGCTACCTGAATACTCCCCTACGGGCCTCCATGCTGGCCACATGGCCCACTCAGTATAGGTCGACTGCCTGGTGAAGCGCCTCACCATTTGGGATCCTTCCTACCTTTATCATTTTTTTAATGTTATTTGTTAAGCGCTTACAATGTGCCAAGCACTGTTCTAAGTGCCCACAAAAGGTTCACAGGTGACCTGATGAAACTGACAGCAGATAGATGCAACTTTTGAGGGGAGTTTCAGATCACCACCACAGCAACTTCCATCGCTTGCCTGATGGGTCACCCTGAGCCAGTCATTTAACTCCTCTGCGCCTCGGTTTACTCATTTGTAAAATGGAGATGATGATGATGGTATTTGGTAAGCCCTTATTATATGTCAAGTACTATTCTAAGTGTTGGGGTGACACAGGCTAATCAAGTTGAACACAGTTCCTGACCCACATGGGACTCATGGTCTTAATCCCCATTTACAATTGAGGTAACTGAGGCCCAGAGAAGTGACGTGACTTACCCAAGGTCACGCAGCACACAAGTGGCAGAGCCAGGATTTTCCTTCTGAATCTCAGAACTTGGCTCCATCCACTTGGCCATGCTGTTTCCCCAAAATAAAATACAGGGATAAAATACCTGTTTTCCACCTTTCTTAGATGACGAGGCCAAGTGGGGCAGGAACCGTTTCTGAACTGAGCCCAGTGCTTAGCAAAGTGCTCTCTGCATAGAAGGTGCTTAGTAAATACTATTATTAGTACTAGTCTTACTATATGCTGGTCCAGAACTTCAGTTGGGATCTACCTGGCTTCCGTCCCCTCCACTCTACCGAGACTGCTCTCTCTAAGGTCACCCATGACCTCCTTCTTGCCAAATCCAATGGCTCCTACTCCATTCTGATCCTCCTTGACCTCTCTGCTGCCTTTGACACTGTCGACCATCCCCTCCTCCTCCATACCTTATCTCACCTTGGCTTCACGGACTCTGTCCTCTCCTGGTTCTCCTCTTACCTCTCTGGCCGATCATTCTCGGTCTCCTACGCTGGAGCCTCCTCCCCCTCCCATCCTTTAACTGTTGGAGTTCCTCAAGGGTCAGTTCTTGGCCCTCTTCTGTTCTCCATTTACACTCACTCCCTCGGTGAACTCATCCGCTCTCACGGCTTTGACTACCATCTCTACGCAGATGACACGCAGATCTACATCTCCGCCCCTGTCCTCTCCCCCTCCCTTCAGGCTCGCATCTCCTCCTGCCTCCGGGACGTCTCCACCTGGATGTCGGCCCGCCACCTAAAACTCAACATGAGCAAGACTGAGCTCCTCATCTTCCCTCCCAAGCCCGGTCCGCTCCCAGACTTCTCCGTCACCGTGGATGGCACGACCATCCTTCCCGTCCCGCAGGCCCGCGATCTCGGTGTCATCCTTGACTCGTCCCTCTCGTTCACCCCACACATCCTATCCGTTACCAAGACCTGCCGGTTTCACCTCTACAATATCGCCAAGATCCGCCCTTTCCTCTCCACCCAAACGGCTACCTTACTATTACGGGCTCTCGTTATATCCCGGCTAGACTACTGTGTCAGCCTTCTCTCTGATCTCCCTTCCTCCTCTCTCGCCCCGCTCTGGTCTATTCTTCACTCCGCTGCCCGGCTCATCTTCCTGCAGAAATGATCTGGGCATGTCACTCCCCTTCTTAAACAACTCCAGTGGTTGCCTATCGACCTCCGCTCCAAACAAAAACTCCTCACTCTAGGCTTCAAGGCTCTCCATCACCTTGCCCCTTCCTACCTCTCCTCCCTTCTCTCTTTCTACCGCCCACCCCGCACGCTCCGCTCCTCTGCCGCCCACCTCCTCGCCGTCCCTCGGTCTCGCCTGTCCCGCCGTCGACCCCTGGGTCACGTCCTCCCGCGGTCCTGGAACGCCCTCCCTCCTCACCTCCGCCAAACTGATTCTCTTTCCCTCTTCAAAACCTTACTTAAAAATCACCTCCTCCAAGAGGCCTTCCCAGACTGAGCTCCTCTTCCCCCTCTACTCCCTCTGCCATCCCCCCTTTACCTCTCCACAGCTAAAGCCTCATTTTCCCCTTTTCCCTCTGCTCTTCCACCTCTCCCTTCCCATCCCCACAGCACTGTACTCGTCCGCTCAACTGTATATATTTTCGTTACCCTATTTATTTTGTTAATGAATTGTACATCGCCTTGATTCTATTTAGTTGCCATCGGTTTTTACGAGATGTTCTTCCCCTTGACGCTGTTTAGTGCCATTGTTCTTGTCTGTCCGTCTCCCCCGATTAGACTGTAAGCCCGTCAAACGGCAGGGACTGTCTCTATCTGTTGCCGACTTGTTCATCCCAAGCGCTTAGTACAGTGCTCTGCACTTAGTAAGCGCTCAATAAATACTATTGAATGAATCTACCTGGGAATGGAGAGCTATGAGCTACCATGGTGGGTTTTTTGCAGAAAGCTTTCTCTCCTTTTTTCCTGAAGATGAAGACAGCAGTAGTACCTATGGCAGTGAAGTCAAAGTATAGGACTAGAAGAGTTAGAAGACTGGGTTAACTAAAGAACAATCCGAACATCCAAATCACTTATCTTTGCAGATAGTCTCCAAAAAAAAAAAAAACTCAGCAAAAGTCATTCCATCCTTCCCATTTGCAGTATATCCACAGTCCAGCAGCCCAATATTACCTGAATTATACCCATGAATCTAGTATTTTCCATTTCTGTTACATTTCTTATTTTCCTACAGCCTGATTGATTCCTTTTGACTAAGCCATATTTGGAAGCGGGAGAGGGGGTTTAGAGGTCAGAACTCGTTTACTTTCCTTAATTCAACCTGATCAGGGAACTTCCTGAAATTTCCAAATGACAGAAAAGTACTCAGTAAAGTACCCTCTTTTGAGAGCTAACAATCTGGGCTCTAAGTCAGAGTGTCAACTTAATTCTTAAATCCTTTTTTTTCTTGTTTTCTTGTATAACTGTAACACTACCTCAACGTTCATTTTTATCTAAACCCTATTTAAAATTAGTCTCCTTCCTTTCCAAGAAATGTACAGTATTTTTAGATCTTCATTGGCTTAAATAGAAAATGTAGTTCTCTCCCCTCCCTTCCCCTTTCTCTTATTGTGCTCTGACACGCTACTCTTCTCCCTTAAAACTCCGCAGTCAGGCCACTCTGTCTATTCCCTGAGTGGGAGAAGTACAGAGAGAGATACTGATTTTCCCTGAGTCTTGGGTCTCTGGGTGTGTCCCTAGATATCTAAGCAAAGTTCTGTTTGAGTGCCCCATTTTATCCACATGTGTGTGTGTTTGTGTGTGAGGCAGCCATGGTGACAGGAAGCTCAGGCTATTCAGTGCTTTCTGGGGTCATACTAGCTGTGTGACAGAAGAAATGGACAACTCTTTGCTCCACCCCAAACCAGTGTATGTATTCCCTGGGCCTCTGGAACATTAGATTGTCAAGTCTCCTGCCTGTGCATGCCATACATGTTTATAAATAATGAGGCAGCACCCCAGGACTAAAGCGACCCAGGAACACAGCCAGAACTAGCCATGTTATTAAAAATAGACTACCCTTGCAAAGATGCGGTACAGTGCCGGAATTCAAGTTCCTTTCTGCTTATATCCAAAATACGATCACTTCTGGGTAAAAGTAGAATGAAAGTCTGAAAAGCTCTATTAAAATGCCCGTGTTCATATCTTATCAACTAAAACCCATGCATTCTACTTCTTATTTTCTGTAATCATAGAGCTCAAAGAGATGGAAAAAACAACTTATCACAAATACTATTTATTAGCAAGACTGCTAATATGCACATTTCTGTTTACATTTAAAAATAATATTCAAATCTCCTGGGTACATTTTTTGAAGTTATAACAAATGAAATGAATAGTGTGCTGGTACTATTTATAGAAAGGCATACTAATGGCAATAAAGAAATCTTTAGGTGTAGTAATTGTTATTACTGCATCTGGCAATTCCACCGAGTACAGATGGCAACTAATACTATTTTGTGTCAAATAGAGCTCACTTTGCTACTAACAATAATGAAAATTGAAACTATTTAAATTTTTAAATGATACTAAAATAACTAAATGATTATTGAACTGATGTGAGACCACAATAAAGCACCCCACTGATTTCATGTCTTGAGAAATGATCCTCAATTCCACTCTGAATTTTTCATGAGGAAGACCATTCTTCTGTGGTTATGCATAATCCAACATCAATATATAAACACTTATCTCCCAACAACAGCAAGAAACCCTAAGAGGCAGTGTGACTAACAAAGAAACAAACTAATTAATAATATACCAAGCTTAAAGCTTCCCAAGGTTACTTTCCCAGGAAAAAGTAACAGGTTTGATATAACATGACTAAGGAAATGTGCTAGTCTTCTGAATAAATGCAATAAAAGAAACATAAAAATGTGTTCTCAACTAAGACTCCAAAAAAACTACATCGAGTTCATTAATACATCACTCTGTGAAATATGCAACTAATTCAATTAGCTCTCCTTTTGCCGATATAACAACTAAAGCAATAAAGTTTATTTAAGGAGATAACTCATGCCTACAAACAGTTGGCGGTTCAGTATTCACTTGGGTACTCTTTCAGTTAGTTTTAAAGTACAGATTTAGAAATTTTTCTTATCTTTAATTTAAGGAAAATTGAATATTGTCTAGCTTCTCCGACACAAACAACACCCAAAATAAATCCATTCATCGGAAAAATTCTGGCCAACTTTTGAAAACCGAAAGAGTTTGCCTTTCTTTTAAAATGTACTTGTTAGGCACTTAGTATGTGCTAGACACTGTACTATGCACTGGATAGATATAAGCTAATAGCGTTGGACACAGTCCATGTCCTGAATGGGGCTCACAGTATTAATCCCATTTCACAGAGGAGGTAACTCAGGCACAGAGAAGATAAGTGACTGCCAAGTGACTCTGCTCTATCCACTAAGAAACACTGCTTTGACTTTGTCTAATTAATACAGAAACTTTTGGAGGGTGGGGACCATGTCTTTCACATATTCTCTCATGCTGTGCAGCACCTAGAATGCTGTAAGCACTCAACTGAAAGTAGCTGATAAACTGAAATTCATTTCTGAGTACTAAGCGGGAAGAGAGGAAAGTGTACCACAGGGCACTATTACAAATAGGCAATGTTATGAGGCAATCTAGGCTGAAAGGAATGTTCATATGGGGGTTGTCCATGAGTCAGAGTTTGTCTCGGGCGGGAGAATGATGCATGAGAGGGAAAGAAAGAACATAAAAGGGTTTTTATTAGTCGAAATCCGTTCCTTGAGGGTGCTATGGGAATTGGAGGAACTCGCCTCTTCCAGAAGGTGAAGCAAGGCAAGACAACTTCAAGTTTGGAGGTTTAGTTGTGGAGACAGGTGTCCTAAAAGACTGCCCTGGTAAGAGTTTCTCTGAAATATCAATCGAGAAGCAGCATGGCCTTATGGAGAAAGCCCGGGCTGGGAGTCAGAAGAACCTGGGTCCTAATTCCAACTCCACCACTTTTCTGCTCT
Source organism: Ornithorhynchus anatinus (assembly GCF_004115215.2). Lineage (NCBI taxonomy): Eukaryota > Metazoa > Chordata > Mammalia > Monotremata > Ornithorhynchidae > Ornithorhynchus > Ornithorhynchus anatinus. Next base: position 58,346,741 of record NC_041735.1, on the reverse strand, counting down.
GTGACCTTGGGCAAGTCGCTTAACTTCTCTGGGCCTCAGTAGTTCATTGTGGGCAGGGAATGTCTACCAACACTGTTACACTGTACTCTCCCAAGATCTTAGAAGAGTGTCCTGTGCACAACAGGTGCTCAATAAATACAATTGACTACCTCATCTGTAAAATGGGGATTAAGACTGTGAGCCCCACGTGGGACAACCTGATTACCTTGTATCCATCCCAGCACTTAGAACAGTGCTTGGCACAGTATAAGCGCTTAACAAATACCATCATCATTGTTATTATTACTATGTGCCAAGCACTGTTCTGAGAACTGGGGTAGATAGGAGGCCATAGGTTGGACACAGTCCCTGTCCTATATAGGCCTCACAGTCTTTATCCCCATTTTACAGATGAGGTAACTGAGGCACAGAGAAATGAAGTGACTTGCCCAAGGTCACACGGCAGACAAGTGGTGGAGCTGGGATTAGAACACACATTTTCTAACTCCCAAGCTCGTGGTCTTGCCGCTAAGCCATTCAGCTTCTCAGGGGAGTCTATTATACTACAAACTTTAGGGAGAATGTTGTCACAGGAGGAGAGCCTAAGGTTGGGAGGGTTGTCAGGGTTGTCCCCCAAAAAGAAAATGCTCCATGGCAGTGATAATGCAGGCAGAGGGTATATTAAATAAGAGCATTTGTTTGTCCCAAAGGATCTTGAAGGCTCTCCTTGAATGAAGGCAGTGTAAACCCTTGTGTGAGGAAGAACGCCTGAGATCAGAGAAATCCTGGAAAGGGAGAGAAGGGATGGAAAAAATGGATGTACTTGGAATATGAGTCTCATGTGGCATAGGGACTGTTTCCAACCTAATTAACTAGTATCTAGCCCAGAACTTAGAACAATGCTTGATGCGTAGTGAGAGCTTAACAAATGCCATAATAGGAATGAATGTATCTTAGAGAATGGGAATGTGAGGGAGTTCACTGGAAGGAAAACGTGCCACAGTGTGAACGTTTGTCCTGAAGAGCAGATTCTAAGCCTCTAATGCATTAGTGAGTTTCAAGAAAAGAGGGTGACCCTTCCCCACCCTTTTTTCTCCATTCCTTATTTTTTTTTCCATCCCTCATTTTCAGAACATAGCTTTTTGCACTTCTTCAGTTCCCTAAAATAGAAAAATGAAATAATTTTGCCTTTCTTGCTTGAGTCAGAAACAGCCAGTTCTAAGAGCTTGTGCACCAGGCAGTTGCCAGGGGCCTCCGATTTGAAAAGGTCTCTTTATTTGTTTTTGCAGAGGGGGGTAGGTGGCTCGACTCCACTCACACATTTAGCAGAGATCCTAAGGGTAGGATACAGCAGCACCTTCCAGCCTCAGTGATCCTACAGGGATTGTGGACAGGGAGTGTCACTGTTTATTGCTGTATTCTCCCAAGAGCTCAGTACATTGCTCTGCACACAGTAAAAAGTGCTTAATAAATACAACAATGAGCGGATCTTTGCTCCCCCTGACCTGATGGTGCTAGGGAGGAGCACTTTAGGAGTAAGACTACTGCAAAAAATTTTGCGTTCCAAGTGTTTAGTGCAGTGTTCTATACACAGTAAGCGTTCCATAAATACGACAGAACTGAAAAACACAGTCATCTGTCTGTTTACTCCTCCCAGCCATTTTCTTCTCCCTACGTGGGGCCACCACGTTTCAATCAACCAAGCGTATTTTTTGAGCATTTACTGTGTGCAGAGCATTGTACTAAGCACTTGGGAGAGTGCAATAACACAGTGGGTGGACATATTCCCTGCCCACAATGATTTCACAGTCTAGTGGATGAGCTTAGAGCAGTAGCTCCTGCAGCCTGGAGATAGAGAGAAATGACAATGACATTATTATTTATGCAAATGTAAAAACAGGGTGATGATTTTAAAGGGAATTTGCTACAACTTTTCTACGAGAGTGCTAAATATTCACTTCATTCTAATAGAAAACACTATGCAAAATACATAAATTGCCCCCAAAACCCACATTTCTATATAAAGCTTGTATGTTATTACCATAATTTTAGTAGCAAAGGTTCTTCTATACAATAATTATACTAACTGTGATATTTGTTAAGAGCTTACTGTGTGCCAGGCACTATATTAAGCGCTGAGGTGGAAACAAGCAAATCAGGTTGGGCACAGTCCCTGTCCCACATGGGGCTCACAGTCTCTATTCCCATTTAAAGATGATGCAACTGAGGCACATGGAAGTTAAGTTACCTGCCCAAGGTCACAAGGCAAACAAGTGGTGGAGTTGGGATTAGACTCCCAGGCCCTTACTCTATCACTCTATCCATTAAGCCACACTGCTTCCTAATTTCTACATTTTTTTATTTTAAAACTAACTGAAAGAGTATCTAAGTGAAGTACTGAACAGCCAACCACTTGTATACATCAGTTATCTTCTTCAATCTTTTTATATTTGACAAGCACTTACTGTGTGCCAGGCTGTTCTATATGCTGGAGTAGACATAAAATAGGTTCAACACCTATTGTCCATGGCCCACATGGAGCTCACAGTCTCAATCTTCATTTTACAGATGAGGTAACTGAGGCACAGAGAAATTAATCAAACAGCAGATAAGTCGTGGAGCCAGGATTAGAACCCAGTTCTTCCTTGGGAGTCATCCCAAGCCTGTGCTCTATCCATTAGGCCAGGCTGACTCTGTCATCCAATGAGGAAATTGCCATCCCTTTTAATACAGATCCTCCAAAACCAGAAAATACCAATTAAAATAATGTCCACTTATAATTACAAATAGTTTGTTACGATTTGGGTGGTTTTTTTTCAAATCTATGGATTTTAGGACAAGAATGAAATAATTAAATGTGGAGAAACTGAAGCAGTTATTTACCCTGTATCATATCAGAGAACCAAATCTATTACTGTCTTTCATGCTTGAACACGCCACTACTGATGGTGAGGTTTTAACTCAATTGATCATCAATAATATTGATTGACTAATATTATTGTGTGCAGAACACTATACTGAGTATTTTAGAGAGGGCAAGTAAAAAATAAGGTTTCTGCTCCTCAAGAAACGTTTAGTCTAATGGGGAAGAAAAGGGATCATAAAGGAGTAAACAAAAACTATAAGTAAATAAAGGAATAAGTATGCAGAGTCCATAATTTGATATACGTATATGTGCTAAAGGTGGCTAAAGAGAAAATCTCTATCAGTATTTAGGACACACTCATATATCCTCAACAATTTCATAAGCTATTGTTGAGATTAGCACACCCAAAATTGCTACTAAGAGTTAGGGGTTGTGTTTCTTGCAAGAACCTGAACATGTCAGCATTTAAAACTATCTAGGAAAGCAACCCAGAAACTAAGATATAATTCAAATAAACTGAATTATTTTACTGGATTGCCCTTTAACAAACTCTTCACAGTTGGACCTCAAAGGTGGTATTCTTAAAGACCTTTCCAACATGCAAAAAAACCAACATCCCTCTTCTCAATTAATTTAGAGCATAATTGAGTACCTATTGTGTTTTGAACACTATCCTTAAGGCCTGAGAAAGTACAATAATAATAATAAATATTAAGTATTATTATTAATAATCAATCTTAATCAATAATGTTAATGAATAATATTATTATGGTATTTGTTAAATGCCTATGTGCCAGGCACTGTACTAAGCACTGGGATGGATACAAGCAAGTCAGGTTGGACACAGTTCCACGTGGGGCTCAGTCTCAATCCCCATTTTACAGATGAGGTAGCAGACAAGTGGCAGAGGCAGGATTAAAAAATGCAGACTGTATCCCTGCCCCCAAGGAGTTTAGGACAAACATTTTATGATAGGAGAAAGATACATCCATTTTAAAAGTTATTTTCAGTTAAGGCTATATTTTACAGGCAGGAGAGACCATAGGAAGAGTGAGGGGCTTAGGACAAGTAAGCCAGTATGGGGTATAGCTTGGGAGGCAGAGCGGGGGAAAGGTGAGAAAAATGAAAAGTTCCTTTCTCTTCCCCTGCCAACTGACAAACCAAGACTCACAAAAGATACTCCTCTGCCCCCCAATACCCTGACCCAAGAAGGGCTCTGGACAGCTCCACTAGGGAAATCAATCAATTGTATTTACTGAGCACTTACTGTGTGCAGAGCACTGTACTAAGCACTTGGGAGAGTACAATATAACACAGTTGGTAATAATAAGAATTGTGGTATTTGTTAAGCGCTTCCTATGTGCCAAGCACTGTTCTAAGCACTGGGGTTTGCAAGGTAATCAGGTTGTCCCACGTGGGGCTCCCAGTCTTAATCCCCATTTAACAGATGAAGGTAACTGAGGCCCAGAGAAGTTAAGGGGTTTGGCCAAGGTCACATAGCATTCGAGTGGCAGAGGTGGAATTAGATCCCATGTCCTCTGACTCCTAAGCCCATGCTCTTGCCACTAAGCCACGCTGCTTCTAAGGGTTGGAAGACCCGTTCCCTGCCCACAACGAGCTCATGGTCTAAAAGGGGAGGTAGACATGAATATATATTATGGGTGGGTACATAAGTGCCTTGGGGCTGAGGGTAGGGTGAATAAAAGCAGCTTTCAAATCTCCATCTGGGCAATTTTCATATCTCCATCTCAGTACTTCAGTCTTCTTAAAGCTTGCGTCTGAGGACAAGGAACATTCCCCTGATCCTTGCACATTATTAAGCTGTTCTGTCTGCTGCTACTGCCTCCTAACAGTCCACTACTCTTCCACTTACTGTATCTTTGCAACATCTGCTCTCTACACCCTGCTTACATAAACTCCATTTATTCCTGCAATTACTCAGACTTCCTGATAGCACTCATTCTCCTCCTAGGTCATTCCATGGGCACTGCCTCAGGGCTGGTGACCTAATAACCCTCCAATACATCCAATCTCCTGATTTGATTTTCAAGTGCGCTCCCAGGTGACAGGAAATGGAGATGCGGAATGAGCTTTAGGACCGGGGCCAGCCACATCACAGGCTGGACATCTCCACGGTTTTGGAAACCTTCAGCTGGAAATGAAGCTTCACTGTCTGTCCGTGTCAATCTCACGTGGGGCATGACGCCCTTCTTAATTGAGCATTCTACCTCATCCTTGTTAGTTCACTGCTAGATGGCAGAAATCAGGGATAGGATTAGAGTTTATTCTGATGGTGAAAATCTCTGAATATAGAGTTCTCTGGTGCAAACTCACAGATAACAGTTCGAGAAGCAGCGTGGCTCAGTGGAAAGAGCGCGGGCTTGGGAGTCAGAGGTCACGGGTTCTAATCCCGGCTCTGCCGCTAGTCAGCTTCGTGACCTTGGGCAAGTCACTTAACTTCTCGGTGCTTCAGTTACCTCATCTGTCAAATGGGGATTAAAACTGTGAGCCCCACGTGGGACAACCTGATCACCTTGTATTCCCCAGCACTTAGAACCGTGCTTTGCACATAGTAAGCGCTTAACAAATACCACAAATACCACAATTTTTCCTCAGGCTTACTGTCTATCCTTAGTATTGCACTTACTCGATAAAGTGATTCAGAATAATCTGCATGTAATAATAATGATGATTCATTCCATTGTAATTACTGAGTGCTTACTGTCTGCAAAGCACTGTACTAAGCACTTGGGAGAGTACACTATAACAATAAACACACATTCCCTTCCCACAACAAACTAACATGATAGCATTTATTAAGTGCTTACTATGGGCTATGCACTGCATCAAACACTGGGGTAGATATAACAGACGCAGACCCTGTCCCACAAGATAAAGGGAGAACAAGAATTTTATCCCTATTTTACAGATAAAGGAGCTGAGGCACAGGGAAGTTAAGTGATTTGCCCAGGGTCACACAGCAGACAAGTGGCAGAACTTGATTTCCTGACTCTCAGTCCTCCGTTCTTTCCTCGTGCATGTTTTATCTGTTTATGCCTCCAGCGCACAGCCATCAGCATAATGTAGCTCCTAGATAATGAACTCAATCAATGGCACTGAACTCAAAGACCTTCAGTGATCCTCAGAGTCTGTGGAGTTGGAAGAGTCTCTCTGAGAAACAGAAATGTAGTCTGACTACCTTCAAGATGCCTGGTCACATCTTCAAGCATGGCAACAAAGAATAGATGTCATAAGACTAGACTTAATATTCAGCCCTGATATATTTAGTGGCAATAAGGAAAGAGTAACACTGACTCCATCAGCCATGACAGAATGGATCTCAGTAAACTTCCCTGAAATATTTGGAAGAGTACTTAGAAATAATCTGCGAATAGGTTTTCCCTCCTCCTCCAATCTGCAATGTATTTTAGGATCTGTCTCTCCAGCCAGACTGTAAACTCCTCGATGGCAGGGATCAGGTTTACTAATTCTATTGTATTCTCCCAAGTGCATAGAACAGTGCTCTATACACAACAGGTGTTCAATAAATACTATATCAACTGATTAGTAAGAGATCTACCACCTGGCCTACAAGTTTTACATATTAACAACTTATAATTGTGGTAATTGCAGTATTGGTTAAGCAGTTACTATTTGTCAGGCACTGTTCTAAGCGCTGGGACTGATACAAGCAAATAGGGTTGGACACAGTCCCTGTTCCTCATAGGCTCACAGTCTTATTGCCCATTTTCCAGAGGTGGTAACTGAGGCACAGAGAAGTGAAGTGACTTGCCCAGAATCAAACAGCAGACAAGTGGTGAAGCTGGGGCTAGAACCCAAGTACTTCTGACTCCCAAGCCCATGCTCTATCCACTAGCCCATGCTGCATTTGAAAGTCATATTTTAAAAGGCCCTGAACCTATGCGTATTATTCCCATTAAACTAACGGGATACTAAATGCATTCTAAACATTTAAAATAAAAAGTGATTAGCTTTTAACAGTTGCAAGAGATGTAAAGTCTTATTTACTACCTAACATAAGAAGCACTTATTTTCTACGGGATTCAACGTAAGACAAATTGCTGAAACTAATAATAATAATAATGGTATTTGTTAAGCGCTTACTATGTGCCAAGCACTGTTCTAAGCGCTGGGGTAGATACAAGGTAATCAGTTTGTCCCACGTGGGGCTCACAGTCTTCATCCCCATTTTACAGATGAGGTAACTGAGGCACAGTGAAGTTAAGCGACTTGTCCAAAGTCACACAGCAGACAGGTGGTAGAGTCAGGATCAGAACCCATGACCTATGACTCCCAAGCCCATGCTCTTTCCACTAAGCCACGCTGCTAAACGTTATGTGACATACTCTTCAATATGAGCTATACAGTATGTATATGGGATTCAAGAGTGTTTAAGTGCTGTAAATTGCTGAAAATCGAACAAGTTAAAAGGAGAATTTTATCATTGTCATGCAAAACATTTTAAAATGTAATCACCTAGTTCTTTTTGTGGTGTGATCATAACCATACTGTATTGAATCTTTAACGCTATCAATAATTAATTTTAAAAGCATGATAGTTCAACATGAAACAGATTGATGGGAACTGGTGAGCTTTATAAAAAAAAGAACTCTAGCTTGCAGATTTTTTAAAGCAGGAATAAACATTTTTAAAATATGTCACAGATGATTTCCTTAATAGTGAGATCTATACTGCAAAGATATCCAGAAATAATACTGAAACTGATGACCACAATAGAAAATAGCCTTGGATGTATCTAAAATGCTACAGTATACAGTTGGTCATGATTAAGTAAGGCTCCTTTCAGATCATTTCCCATGTTAAGGAACGGTTAGTGTGGCTTAGTGGAAAGAGCACAGGTTTGGGAGTCAGAAGACTTGGGTTCTAATCCCGATTCTGCCACTTGTCTGCTGTGTGATCTTGGGTAAACCACTTAACTTCTCTGTGCCTCCAGTACCTCATCTGTAAAATAGGGATTACGACTGTGAGCCCCACGAGGGACAACCTGATTACCTTGTACCTACCCCGGCGATTAGAACAGTGCCTGGCACATAGTAAGTGCTTAACAAATACCATAATTATTATTATTTCGTTTATCATGTTTTATCTTTATAAGCTGTATTGTCCTATACCTCATTTTTGAAAAAAAATAAAGTTACACTGAGATACTGAAACATGTTTCAAATTTGGTTTTAAAAAATCATGAAATCTTTTATGATTGGTTAAAATCTCAGATAAGGCTTCAGTGGTATGGGTCAAGGAGGCATGTAGCCGATTCATACAACCTATACCTAAAAACCATATATTTAAAACAAAAATACTGCGTAGGGTACTAATTACAATTCTCACAAATAATAAAAAATGATATCTCAATTCAACCCAATCTGACTATATAAACACAGTGATCAATCAGGGCTACAATCAGGTCACCTAAATTGCACATAGTGGCTGGCATATTGTTTGCACTCCACATTTATTCAATGATGAGAGATGCTGCTGCTAAAGGAGGAAACAGAGACAAAAGTCTTCCAGTAAAAATGACAATACTAAACACGAACAAAGAAACAAGAGGACTTGTTTTTTTATTTTGACAGAGCGATTTTTTTTTCTGCAAATGTCTTTAAAAATTCATTCAAAGAGTGGGGAAAAAATGCGGCTTTCCTACTTTCAGTCGCTCTCTCTCAATTATCAAAGGTTAGGGATTGTGGCCAGTTGCTTATATTGGCAAAGCTGCAAGAGTTTTTACTACCTAGAACTGTCTTTGGTAATCTTCCTGGAAAGACTGCAAAGTGTTCCCTGAATGCAAAAATCTCCCAGGGCACTGAGTTACATGAACAGAAGGTGAACATAATTTAACAGAAACCACGGCAGTTGTGTTGAATAACGGTTACTGCAATCATCGTACCTTTAATTGGATCAGGATTTTAGATCCACAGTGCTATTCAGCATGTCAAACGCACAAGAGAAAACTATAACGGGAATGAAGTGAAGGCACCACATGGGGCAATCTGCTCAAGTAACCGGCTCCTCATGTCTGTAGCTCTAAATTCTGGGATAATCCCAGCTTGCAATAGCTGCTGCTGGAGATCCCGGGTCCTTCCTTAAAGAGTGAACCGGGATAGTCAAGGGCAACAGAAATAATGGATTTGTCAAAAGAAGTACTCTATGATGTACAGTAACTTCTCATTTCTGTACCACGATTTCAAGAAGCTCCGATAATTAAAGAACGTCTCCACTCTCGTATCCTAAAGCGTATTTGTGGGATGGTGGGAATTTTGCTAAAACCCAGTTCACAGTACAAATACTGTGGTATTCCTGTTGAACAGATTAAAGCTACCATTTAAGAGTGCCGGACCCCAGCTAAACCAGCTTTAGAAAAGGGAGTCCAGAGGAAGGCGAGCCCCAGTGTGGATGGCTGATGCTGGGTGAGCCTGGCCTCCCCCTACTTTGTAAAGAAGGCTGCTCGGGCTCAGGCCCAGACCGGCCAAGCGCTGGTTTGTCTCTATCTGTTGCCGAATTGTCCATTCCAAGCGCTAAGTACAGTGCTCTGCACATAGTAAATGCTCAATAAACACTATTGAATGAATGAATGAATGAATGGTTTCTGCAGGGAAGAGGCACCTGAAACTGTGGCAAGGGACTTCATTCAAAGCAAAGATGGGCGGGGGGTGGGGACGAGGGGGGAGAGAGACGAGAAGGGGCAGAGAGGGAGGAGAGGAGAGAAGGGGGAGAAGAGGGGGGGGGGAATGGGGGAGAGAGAAGAGAATGGGGGGGAGTGAGAAGGGGGGAGAGAGAAGAGGCAGGGGAGAGAAGGGGGAGAAGAGAGGGGGGAAATGGGGGAGAGAGAAGAGAAGGGGGAGAGGGAAGAGAGGGGAGAGAGAAGAGGGGAGAGAAGAGAGCGGAGAGAGAGACGAGGGGGGAGGGAGAGAAGAAAGAGAAGGGGGAGAGAGAAGAGGGAGGAGAAGGGGGGAGAAGAAAAGGGGAGAGAGAAGAGAGAAGGGAGAGAGAGAATGGGGAGAGAGGGGAGAGGGGAGAGAGAAGAGGGGAGAGAAGAGAAGGGAGAGAGAAGAGAAGGGAGAGAGAGAAGGGGGGACAGAAGAGAGGGAGAGAGAAGGGGGAGAGAGAAAAGGGGGAGAGAGAAAAGGGGGAGGAGAGAAGAGGAAAGGGGACAGAAAAGAGAAGGAGAAAAGAGGGGGGAAGGGGGAAGAGAAGGGGGGAGAAGAGGAAGGGGAAGAGAAGGGGAAGGGGAAGCGCGGAGAAATAGAGAGGGTTAGCGAGAAGGGGAGAGAGACGGGAGAAGAGAGGAGGAAGAGGAGGAGGAGGAGGAGGAGGAGAGAAGAGGGGAGAAGGGCGGTGGAGAGTGGGGCGGCAGCCCGGCTTGGGCCACGGCACCACCCAGATAGCGGGAGCCGCCCGGGGGGAACAGCCCGGGGGCCACCGCCCGGGGCCACAGCGCGCCGGCCCGGGCCCGGGCGGGGGACGGGGAGGACCCACACGGGAAGGACCCACACGGGGAGGAGGCGAGGCGGCGGGCTCCGGGGACCTCACACACGGACGCAACGCAAAGCGGAACTTTGCAGGCGCTGATGTCCCGCTTGAAGCGCGCACAGACACACACACACACACACACACACACACACACACACGGACTCCGGGGCGGGACAGAAGTTTGTCCCGGGGCCAGCGCGGCCAACGGCCCCCGGCCTGGGCCTCGGACGTGGGTCCCGGCCGCTCCCCCACGGCCGCGTGGCTCCCAACCCCCGGCCGCCCGTCGCCGGTGCGGACCTCCCTCTGCCCCGCACTGCTCCCCGCTTACCGGTCGCCGCCGCCGCCACCGCCGCCGGGAGCCCCAACCGCCGCCGCCGCCGCCGCCGCCTCCCCGAGCCCTCCGGCCCCGCCCCCGCCGCCGCCAATCACCCTGACGGACACCTCCGCCCGCCCGTCCCCGGACGGCCCCCCGCCACCGCCCCACCCGGCCCCAGCCAATCGCCGCCCGGGGGGCGGGACCGACGCCACTTCTCCTCCAATAGAAGCCTTCCTCCCCCGCGGGGGGCGGGGCCGGGCTCGGGGGGGGCGGGGCCGATGCGGGGGGCGCGGCTACGGGCGATGGGCGGGGGGAAATAATCATAATCAATAAATCATTCATTCAATAGTAATAATAAGTAAGTAAATAAATAAATGAATAAACAAATAAATGAATGAATGAATGTATGTTGGTATTTATGAAGCGCTTACTAGGTGCCGAGCACTGTTCTAAGCGCTGGGGGAGACACCGGGTCATCAGGTTGTCCCACGTGGGGCTCACACACTTTTAATCCCCATTTTCCAGATGAGGGAACTGAGGCCCAGAGAAGTGAAGTGACTTGCCCACAGTCACACAGCTGATAAGTGGCAGAGCCGGGATTCGAACGCAGATCTCTGGCTCCCAAGCCGGGGCTCTTTCCACTGAGCCACACTACTTAACTTCTCTGGGCCTCAGTTACCTCATCTGTAAAATGGGGATTAACTGTGAGTCTTATGTGGGACAACCTGATGACCCTGTCTCTCCCCCAGCGCTTAGAACAGTGCTCTGCACAGAGTAAGCGCTTAACAAATACCAACATTATTATCAGGTTGTCATTCTTCATTCATTCATTCATTCAATAGTATTTATTGAGCGCTTTCTATGTGCAGAGCACTGTACTAAGCACTTGGAATGGACAAATCGGCAACAGATAGAGACAGTCCCTGCCCTTTGACGGGCTTACAGTCTAATGGGGGGGGGGGGAGTCCCGTGGGCTCACAGTTTTAATCCCCATTTTACAGATGAAATAACTGAGGCACAGAGAAGTCAAGTGACTTGCCCACGGTCACACAGCTGACAAGTGGCAGAGCCGGGATTAGAACTCATGAGCTCTGACTCCCAAGCCCGGGCTCTTTCCACTGAGTATTTATTGAGCGCTTACTATGTGCAGAGCACTGTACTAAGCGCTTGGAATGGACAAATCGGTAACAGAGACAATCCCTGCCCTTTGATGGGCTTACGGTCTAATTGGGAGAGACAAAAAGATAGCAATAAATAGAATTAAGGGGATGGATGAACATCTCATTAAAACAATAGCAAATAAATAGAATGATGGCATTTAAATAAATAACGATGATGGCATTTTTTAAGCGCTGACTCTGTGCAGAGCACTGTACTAAGCGCTTGGAATGGACAATTCGGCAAGAGAGAGAGACAATCTCTGCCCAATGATGGGCTCACAATCTAAACGGGGCTTTTCTTGTATCTACCCCAGCCCTTAGTCCACTTCTGGCACATAATAAGTGCTTAACAAATATTATTATTATCATTTATAATTAAAGCACCAACCTCTAAAATTATTTTTTTCCGGATAGCCAGCCAAACACTGTTGTAAGCGCTGGGGTAGGTACAAGACTATAATAATAATAACAATAATAATGATGGCATTTCTTAAGCACTTTCTGTGTGCCAAGCGCTGGGATAAATACAAGGTTATCAGATTGCCCCACTTGGGGCTGTGTTCATCCCCATTTACAGATGAGGTAACTGGGGCACAGAGAATAATAATAATAATAATAAATGTTGGCATTTGTTAAGTGCTTACTATGTGCCAAGCACTGTTCAATACACTGGGGGGCGGGGGGGGGAGAATGCAAGGTGATCAGGTTGTCCCACTTGGGGCTCACAGTCTTCATCTCCATTTTCACAAATGAGGTCACTGAGGCCCAGAGAGGTGAAGCGACTTGCCCAAGGTTACAGAGCTGACAGATGGAGGAGTTGGGATCAGAACCCATGACCTCTGACTCCCAAGCCCAGGCTCTTTCCACTAAGCCACGCTGCGCCACGCTGCTTCTAAATAATAATAATAATGGCATTTGTTAAGTGCTTACTACGTGCAAAGCACCGTTCTAAGCATTGGGGAGGATACAGTATGATCAGGTTGTCCCATGTGGGACTCACAGTTCTAATCCCCATTTTACAGATGAGGTAACTGAGGCACAGAGAAGTTAAGTGACTTGCCCAAAGTCACACAGCTGACAAACAGAGGAGCCATGATTAGAACCCATGACCTCTGACTCCCAAACCCCGGGCTCTTTCCACTGAGTCATGCTACTGCAAGATTCATTCATTCATTCAGTCAGTCGTATTTATTGAGCTTTACTGTGTGCAGAGCAAAGGACGGGGCTGCTGCCGGTCTCTGAATAATAATAATAATAATTACGGTATTTGTGACACACTTACTATGCGTACTATGCGTACTATGCTGTACTAGTCTCTGGGGTGGGTACAAGCCAATCGGGTTGGACACAGTCCCTGTCTCATGTGGTGCTCCCAGTCTCAATCTCCATGAGGGGACTGAGGCCCAGAGAAGTTAAGTGACTTGCCCAAGGTCAGGCAGCAGACACGAGGTGGAGTGAGATTAGAACCCATGACCTTCTTACTCCCAGGCTCATGCTCTAGCCACTACGTCATGCTGCTTCTCCAGTGGCGGAAGTTGAAGGTTCCAGTCTTGGAAGCGTTGCTGGACAGTTGGCTGGCTATCCGGAAAAAATTAATCTTACAGGTTGATGCTGTAATTATAAATGATAATAATATTTGTTAAGCACTTACTATGTGCCAGACAGTGGACTAAGGGCTGGGGTGGGTATAAGAAAAGCCCCGTTTAGACTGTGAGCACGTCATTGGGCAGGGATTGTCTCTATCTGTTGCCGAACTGTACATTCCAAATATATACAAGATAATTGTGTGGGACACAGGCCCTGTCCCACATAGGGCTCACAGTCTTAATCCCCATTTTCCAGATGAGGAAACTGAGGCACAGAGAAGTGAAGCAATTTACCCGAGGTCACACAGCAGACCAGAGGAGGAGCCAGGTTTAGAACCCAGGTCCTTCTGACTCCAGGCCTGCGCTCTACCCACTAGGACAATGGTACTGCTACTTAAGTGTCATATGGTTTCTTTAAGAGAAGCAGTGTGAGCTAGTAGAAAGGGCCTGGATTCTAATCCTGCCTCATCACATACCTGCTGTGTGGACAAGTCACCTCACTCTCCTACCTCAGTTCCCTCCTGGGCAAAATGGGGATTCAATCCCTATTCTCCCTCCTACTTAGATTGTGAGTGCCATGTGGGACCTGATTATCTTGTATCTACCCCAGAGCTTAGTTCAGAGCTTGGCATTCAATGCTCAACGAACCCCGCAATTATTATTACTACTCCCGTTAATAGTAATCCATTCCCAATTTTAATTCCCATTAAATTCTACATTCCTCCCATTAGATTTTAAGCAGGTTGAGGGCAGGAATTGTGTCTTCTATCTCTTTTTAGATTGTGAGCCCCTCAAGGAGCAGAGACTGTGTCTAATTCCCATCTGCGAAGTCTTTCCCAGAACACAGTACAGTGCTCTGCGCACAAGAAATCCTTAATAAATAATGTGACAATCAATCCATGGTATCTATTGAGTACCTACTGTGTGCAGAGCACTGTACTATGCGCTTGGGAGAGATTGCCCACAAGGAGTTTACAGACAGACAAGGGGAGACAGATAATGAAATAAATACAGCTGGAGAAATGGCAGGATATACAGATATGTACAGAGAAGCAGTGTGGCTCAGTGGAAAGAACACGGGCTTGGGAGTCAGGGGTCATGGGTTCTAATTCCAGATCTGCCACTTGTCAGCTGTGTGACTCTGGGCAAGTCACTTAACTTTTCTGTGCCTCAATGACCTCATCTGTAAAATGGGAATTAAGACTGTGAGCCCCAAGTGGGACAACCTGATTACCCTGTATCTACCCCAGCACTTAGAACAGTGCTCCACAGATAGTAGGCGGTTAACAAATACCAACATTATTATTATTATGAGTGCTGTGAGGCAGAGGTTGGGTTGAATACCAAATGCTTGAGGCATGCTTAGGTGACGTGGAAGGGGCAGCAGAAGAGGAAATGAGGACATGTGATTTTAGTAGGACTTTGAAGGTAAGGAGCGAGGTGGTTTGTCGGATTTGAGAGGGGAGGGCGTTTCAAGCCAGAAGAAGGATGTGGGTAAGGCGTTGGTGGTGAGATAGATGAGATCAAGGTACAGTGAGTAGGTTGGCATTACAGAGAAGTATGTGGGCTGGCTTGTAGTCAAAAGATCAGTAAGGTAAGGCAGGAGGAGGAGAGATGGTTAAGAACCTTAAAACCCTTGATATAGAGTTTCTCTATGATGCAGAGATTCATTCATTCATTCAATTCAATCATATTTATCGAGCGTTTTCTGTGTGCCCACAGGAAGTACAATACAACAATAAACAGTGACATTCCCTGCCCACAACAAGCTCACAGTCTAGAGGAGGGGAGACAGACAGAAAAAAATAAATAAAATTTCAGATATATACATAAGTGCCTTGGGGCTGGAGGGGGGAGAGCAAAGGGATAAATAAAACCACAGATATGGACATAATTGCTTTGGGGCAGGGAGGGGGAGAAGAGCAAAGGGAGCAAGTCAGGATGATGCAGAGGGAGTGGGAGATGAGGAAAAGTGGGGCTTTGTCTGGGAAGGCCTCTTGGAGATGATGTGCCTTCAATAAGGTTTTGAAGTGGGGGAGAGTGTTGTCTGTCAGATTAGAAGAAGGAGGGCATTCCAGGCCAGAGGCAGGACGTGGGCAACCATTGGAGAGATGGGGCAACTGTCGGAGTTTTTTGAGGAGTGGGGAGTCAAGGACTGGATGCTTTTTTAGGAAATGACCTGGGTAGCAGAGTGCAGTCGGACCCAGGGAGGTCAGCCAGGAGGGATTCAAGGTGGGATATGAAAAGTACTTGGATCAACAGCACTTAGTTCAGAGTTCTGCCCTAGTAAGTGCTCAATAAATACCCCTGTTGATGATGATGACCACGATCATGATCAGTGCGGTATCAGTTTGGATGGAAAGTGTGACATCTATAGATGATGCGAAGGTAGGGCTGACAGGATTTGGTGACAGATTAAACATGTGGCTTGAAAGAGAGAGGTAAGTTAATCTTCCAAGAATTTAGTACAGCTTCAAACAATCAATAAAATATTCGTATTTATTGAGTGCTTACTGCGTGCAGGGCACTGTCCTGAGTGCTAGGAAAGTACAACACAACAACATAACAGACACATTCCCTACCCACAGTGAGCTTACAGTCTAGTGGGGGAAGCATACATTAATATAAATAAAAAAATTAGGGACTGTAAGCTCACTGTGGACAGGGAACATATCTGTCATATTTTAATATTGTTACTCTCCCACGTGCTTAGTACAGTACCCTGCAAAAAGTATGCATTCAATAAATGTGACTGATGCTTTGATAAGTGCTTTGGAGCTGGGGTTTTCTTGTTTACCGGTGCTCTGAACACAGTAAGCAGTCAATAAATACTATTGAATGAATATACCCTAGGTGCTCGATAAATACAACTGACTGATGGATTGATCAGCATCCACCCTAGTGCAGGAAGTAACCAGAACAGGTTCAGCTCCAGTAAAAGGAAGAATCCTGAATAGATTCTCCCAATTATGATTTTTTTCTTTCCTCTGGCAAGGAACAGCAGTGGTCCTTTCAAACCAACCAGTGAGGGGCTGCACCCTCTTGGTTTCTTGGTCACCAGCAGCCAAAGCAGGTCCTGGGAAGTGTGGGGGTTGGCAATGAACAGGTTTCTGAGTCGACAGGCGACACCCCCTTGGAGACCCTTGGGTAGCGAGCAGTCACCGGGAGTGGTGACCCAAGGCAACGCCCCTAAGACTGCAAGGCACAAGCAGTGCAGAAGCACCATGGTGGAGTGGATAGCACACGGGCCTGGGTGTTAGAAGGTCATGGGTTCTAATTCCAGCTCTGCCAAGTGTCTGCTGTGTGACCTTGCCAAGCCATTTCACTTCTCTGGGCCTCAGTTTCCTCATCTGGGGGATTGAGATGGAGAGGAAAGTGTGAAGTCTAAAGGTGTGAAGGTAGAACTGACAGGATTTGGTGATTGATTAAACAGATGCCTGGCACATAGTAAGCACTTAATAAATATCATTATTGCTATTATTATTATCTGAAGAGCAAATATCAAAAAACTGCAAATATAATAATAATAATAGTGGAATTTATTAAGCACTTACTACGTACCAGGCACTGTACCAGGCACTGTACTAAGCACTGGGGTGAATACAAGCAAATCGGGATGGACTCAGTCCCTGTCCCACGTGAGGCTCACAGTCTCAATCCCCATTTTACAGATGAGGGAACTGAGGCCCAGAGAGGTAAAGTGACTTGCTTAAGATCACACAGCAGACAAGTGGCAGAGAGAGGATTAGAACCCACGACCTTCTGACTCCCGGGCCCGTGCTCTATGTACTACACCATGCCATTTCTCCAACAAGATCTCTATACTGTGTCCTCCTAAAAGATTTGACCCCATTAGTGGACCTGGGCTCTTGAAGCAACCAAACAAGTTTAACAGGCCTGAAAAATTAATCAATATCTCAAGGCTGCTTAGATCAGAGTTGATAAGGCCTCTTTGACCTAATCTCCAAAACCAAGGAGAAAAGTTAAGATATGTAATCAGCCCAGACTGTCCTATATCGAACTGTATTGATCCAAGTTACAATATATTAGACTCTACTCCCAGCTCAACAGAATACAAATACCAGTGCTTTGTAGGCTAATGACTATATTCTTATAATACACAACTTCGAACAAAGACAATATATGGCAGTTTGCTGACTAAATAAAAGATAGGAACTAAGAATAAGCCTGAAGAAGATCACCTGTACCTCCCTCTATCAACCTGTGTTGGGGACGCCCCTCATAATAATAATTAATAATAATTATTATGATCACTGTATTTGTTTAGTGCTTACAGTGTGCCAGCTGCAGTTTTAGGCGCTGGGGCAGATACCAGCTAGTCAGGTTGGACACAGCCCCTGTCCCACATGGGGCTCACATGGGGCTTTTGTATGAGAACCATACAAAGGATAGGAAGAAAAAAGACCCATTAGGTATCCAGTGCAGTCCAAACTAAAATGGCAACATAGAGCTGTAGAATACTAGAAAGCAACAGCTAGACAAACATAGTAAGCCAAAACCAGAATAGTAATAATAATAAAACCTTTTTTTTCCTTTTGGTATAGCATTTTTATTTTTCCAAAGCCACCCACCCCCCTCTGACCCCTTTCTTACTCTGTTCCAGCTGGCTGGAACTCCCTCTTCCTGCAACTTCATCAGACTACAGCTCTTCCTATCTTCAAAGCCCTCCTTCTCCAGGGGACATTTCCTGATTAAACTCCAATTTCCCCAAGCTGCATCCACCAACAGCTGTCCCTAAAATTTATGTTCAAGGACCTTAGCACTTGCGCATATTCTTGATTCCAGTAATTTTACTTATTCATTTATCCTTCTGCTCTCTGAACAGCCATTGTGTTCTTTCTTTCTTCTCTATTTGGGCATATCTTGGGTCTGTTAGTCTTCCCAGCTAGACTGCAAGCTCCTTAAAAGGCAGGGACCAAGTCTCTTACTCAACTGTACTCTCCCAAGTATTAGTACAATGCTCTTAACACAGGATGGACACAATAACATATCTTTTTCCTCTTTTTCATATCAGTAATTTCAATTTCTGCCTGCCCTGCTAAATTGTAAATTACTCAAGGGCAGGAATTGTGGCTACTAACTAACTCTGTGGGAAGCAGCATGGCGTAGTGGATAATGCACAGGCCTGGGAGTCGTAAGAACTTGGGTCGTTGTTGAAGTGTACTCTCCCAAGATCTCAGTACAGTAATTTGCCCACAATAAGCACTCAATAAATACGATTGAATGAATGAATGAATGAATGAATGAATGAATGAATGAATGAATGAATGAATGAATGAATGGGTTCTAATCCCAGCTCTGCCACATGTCTGCTGTGTGACCTTGGGCAAATCAATTAACTTCTCTCTTCTTCAGTTACCTCCTCTGTAAAATGGAGGTAAGAGTGTGAGCCCCATGTGAGACAGGGACTGTGTCCAACCTGATTAAATTGTCTCTATCCCAGAGCTTAGAACAGAGCTGGGCACATAGTAAGCACTTAAGTACCATTATTATTATTATTATTATTCTCTCAAGCTCTTAGTACAAAATTATTATTATTACTCTCTCAAGCTTTGCACAAAATAGGTGCTCCATAATTGATAGAAAATGAGTGCACCAGAGAGGGATGTTCAGGGTGCCAGAGACCCCAGACTGCAGGTGACAGTTATGTGGACTCCGGATCAATCAGAAAGCAATCTTGACTATGCAATCTCACAGACCTACTTTTATACTTGTCCAGACAAGTTTCCAGTCCAACCAAGGTGATTTCCTAGTATTACCCTGGATCATGGGGGTGAGGAGGCAGAGGGGGAGGAGGCCAAGTCTGAGGTTCCTGAGAGCAAGAAGAGCCCTAGAAAGGGGAATAAACAAGGGGAGGGTGGTTATCGGGGTGGCATTTTTTCACTTACCTGTAGGGCCGAGTCATGGCGTCATGGGTGACTCTGAAACGGAAATTAATAAATTGCCTATAAATCTAGGGGAAAATGCAGCCAAGGATAAAGTTGTTCACAATTCAGTCACCTTTTTGAGAAGCACATCGAGTCTGTATTGTGAGGCATGCCTGAATTTGGAAAGAAAATACCACTAGTAGAACTATTAAGAAAGATGTGAGATCAATTTTTTTAAGGTAGTTGGTAAGTCTATATGCCAGACCCTGTTCTAAGCACTGGGATAGATACAAGATAATCAGGTTGGACACAGTCCTGTCCCACAGTGAGCTCACAGTCTTAGCCTCTATTTTACAGATGAGATAATTGAGGCACAGGGAAATGAAGTGACTTGCCCAAGGTCACACAGCAGACGAGTGGCAGAGCCGGGAATCGAACCCAAGTGCTTCTGACTCCCAGGCCCATGCTCTATCCACTAGACCATGCTACTTCTCACTTCTTTTTGTATTTTTCCATCAGTCATCTCATGCAGAAATGGCAAGTTCCACTGTATATGTAAAAACAAATGAATGTTCTTCAAGCCCAGTTCTATGGAGCAAGGACCAATACCAGCGCTGGTATTTGAGTGTTAAAATACCAGGAAAGCCCCTGAAAGATTGTTTCTTTGAAGAGATAAAAACTTTAAGCCCAAGGGTCGGAAAAAAACCAAGGGTTGGAAAAATACCCATCAATCAATTAATTGCATTTATAGAGTGTTTACTGTGTGCAGAGCACTAATCTAACTGCTTGGAAGGGAACAGTACAGCAGAATTCACGGACATGTTCTCTGTCCACACAGAGTTTACAGTCTAGAGGGATAGACAGACAAAATAAATTACAGTTATGGTAAACAAGTGTTGTAGTGCTGAAGGTGGGGTGAATATCAAGTGACAAAAGGGTACAGATCTTTGGGCAAAGGCAATGCAGAAGAGAGAGTAGGGGAATAATAATAATAACAATTCTAGTATTCGTTAAGCACTTACTATGTCCCAGGCACTGTAGTAAGCGCTGGAGTAGATACAAGCAAATCAGGTTGGACACAGTCCCTGTCCCATATAGGACTCACAGTCTCAATCCCCATTTTACAGGTGAGATAACTGAGGCACAGGCAAGTTAAGAATCTTACCCAAGGTCGCAGAGCAGACAGGTGGTAGAGCCGGGATTAGAACCCATGACCTTCTGACTCCCAGGCTCATGCTCTATCCACTACACCATGCTGTTTCTCTAAAATGAGGGCTTAGCTGGGGAAGGCCACTTGGAGAAGATGTGATTTTAGTAAGGCTTTGAAGGTAGGGAGAATGGTGGTCTGTCATGTGTAAAGGGGGAGAAGGTTCCAGGACAGAGGGAGGATTTGGGATATATATAGAGCCCACATTTCAATCCATTCCTTCCACAGCATTGTTAAGCTTTGATTTACTATAGGAGCTTGTTAAATCTCCATTAAAGTATATAAACCTTTGGGCAAATAGGTTTGTAAAAGCCTATCACCAATCTCACTTTTGTCCTAGAACAAATTACGTAAACATTTTTTAAACCTAAGCATTTTTAATATTTGGCATAAAGCTTGATGAGTCTATCCAGGGCAAAAGAGTCAAAGAGAAAATGTATTTAAAACCAAGAATTGAGAAAACTCTTAAACACTGCTTAATTAATAACTAGCTTTGTATGGGTAAAATGCACTAAATAGAAACTTGACAAAACTAACAGATATTCAAAATTGAAGACCTCACTGTGAGCAGGGAATGTGTCTGTCGTAATGTGCTGTGATCTCCCAAATGGTTAGTACAGTGCCCTGCATACAGTAAGCACTCAATAACTATGATTAATGGATTGATTGATTGATTGATTGATTGATTGATTGATTGACAGAGCTAGGGGAAAGAGGCTATGTGGATTGCTCTTAGCCCAGATAATTTCATTTTACAGGCTGACAGTCCAATATCTTTTACAAGCAGTAATGTGCTTCCTGAAAGAAAGATATTTTAAATTTTTTCAAATCATAGTCTTAGCAATACAAAAAAATCATCAATTAGAATTGTTTAAAAGACATCCAGAGAAGTCAAGTTTTTCTTTCCTCTAAAAGCTGAGCCAATTGTGGTTATTTTTCACTAGAAAAAATGTGTATCTAGGCAGACAATTTTATGACCAATTGTCAGCCCTCTGTGATACGAAATGAGAACCCTTCTTTGCAGCCAATTGCTCCTTGAAAAGATATTGAGTGGTGACCTTCCTTCTCTACATAGTTTATTCACTGACCCAAATGCAAGTATTTTGTCTCCTTAATCCTCATTTAATTCATCAGTGTTTTCCAGTGTAATGACAAATGACCAGTCTCGGTGCAGCAGTGCTAACTTTGATCTTCAGGAGCCAAGAGTGTGAGACCAGGTTAGGGCTGTCCCAGAATGAAACCTAATCTGGACTGGGCAGGCTGAACTCTTTGTCATCCTGCTGGGGTTGCGGGGAGGGAGAAGGGGAAATGACAGCCAAATATCCCTCTCTTTTTGGTTTGCATATCTACCTTAGGGTCATAAAACAGGAAGAATGGACCTTCTTACTGGTAGCAGCTTACCCCAAGGGCTCATCTTCCCATCAGCCTTGGCCACCAGCTCCTCCCCACCCCCTTTCCAACATGGTCCACCTTGGAATGTTGTTATCCAACCTTCTCCCCACTACCTCAAATAACACTTTTGAGTTATGGGTGACTATTTGCTCTATCTCTGGAGAAGCAGCACGGCCTAGTGGAAAGAGCACAGGCCTGGGAGTCAGAGGACCTGCATTCTAATACCAGCTCCACCATGTACTTGCTGGGTGACCTTGGGCAAGTCACTTCTCTCTGCCTCAGTTCCCTCATCTGCAAAATGGGGATTCAATCCCTGTTCGCCCTCCTACTAATACTCCACGTGGGACCTGAGCAGCTTGTATCTACCCCAGCACTTAGTACAGTGTTTGGCACATAGTACACTTGGTAGAGAAGCAGCATGGCTCAGTGGAAAGAGCCCGGGCTTGGGAGTTAGAGGTCATGGGTTCGAATCCCAGCTCCGCCACTTGTCAGCTGTGTGACTGTGGGCAAGTCGCTTAACTTCTCTGTGCCTCAGTTACCTCATCTGTAAAATGGGGATTAACTGTGAGCCTCACGTGGGACAACCTGATTACCCTGTATCTACCCTAGCACTTAGAACAGTGCTCTGCACATAGTAAGCACTTAACAAATACTAACATTATTATTATTACAGTGCTTGGCACATAGTCTGTGCTTAACAAATACTACAATTATTATTATTATGATTATTCCTAACTATCTCCCCAGCACCAAAAGGAAAAGGCAGTGGAATACAGTCTCAATCCAGGTTCCCAAGCCTGGATTATTACCCAGTTTGGGGAAAGTCTGCCCAGTGAATAGAACACAGGCCTGGGAGTCAGAGGTATCTGGGTTCTAATGCCACCTCCACCACTTGTCTGCTGTGTGATCTTGGACAAGTCCTTTCACTTTTCTCTTCCTCAAATACCTCATCTGTAAAATGGGGATTGAGACTGTGAACCCCACATGGGGCAGGGACTGTGTCCAACTCAATTGGCTTATTCATTCAATCATTCAATCGTATTTGTTGAGCACTTACTGTGTGCAGAGCACTGTACTAAGCATTTATCTTGACCTCAGTGTTTAGTACAGTGTTTGGCACACAGTAAGTGCTTAACAAATACCATTAAAAAGATGATCACAGGTCTTCATGCCCAGCACTTTCTTTCCAGGCCCGACCAGCCCTTCTGAGCCTTCTGTTGACCAACTAGGCAAGAGTGTCCTATAAATGCATTAGAGAAGGAAAGGCTGGGGTGTAGTCAACATGAAGCCCTAAGGTAAAAGGGTGCTTGGGTTTGGTCCCTCTTTTTATTCACCCCTACAGTGTGGGAAATGTGGGCAGAATTTACTCCACTGTCAAAAATAATAACCAAGAGCCAGTTTAGTCTAAGGAAAGTGCAATGGAGAAAGAGAGAGATGAATACTAGATTCAAGAAATCCAGGCTTCTGCTTCTCCCATTCATTTATTTCCCTGTGATTGTTATAAATAAGTTCTTCCATTTTCCAATTTGCCCTTATCTTCTTTAATCGTCTGACACACCTCAAATTTTATGCCAGAAAAGTCCACTGGGGAAACAGAGCTCTTGCAAAATCTCAGCTGATACAATGCATAATTATTTTACTTTAAATTTCGGTTGAAATGGGCTTTGAAAACTTCTGACAAATTCATGATAATACCTACTTCCTATTAAAGTTAACACAAGTAGCATAGCTGATTATTTTCATGGGTTTTTTTTAAAGTACTTGTTAAACACTTACAATGTGCCAGGTAGATAGTGTTGGGGTAGATACAAGCTAATCAGGATGGACACAGTCCATGTCCCACACGGGAGAAGTTAGGTGACTTGTCCAAGGTGACACAGTGGACAAGTGGCAGAGACGGGTTTAGAACCCGGTTCCTCTGACTCTCAGGCCCGGCCTCTTTCGACTAGCCCACGCTACTTCTATAAATGAGATATGAATTCTGTACAGGTGTTATAAAAGGGACTCTGACTAGACCATTCTAAAAATATAGGTGAGCATTTCAAAATCAAGTTTACCACTTGAATGAAAATAATAGAACCTCTTTAGAGTAATCACTCATTTTATTGCTATTTACTGTCATTGTTCACCTAAATTTTTATTCATTAAAGTAATTTCTATAATCATGGGCTAAAGGTACTTTCTTTTTACACTTTGGGGTGAACTGGAATTCCTCTTTTTTGTAGGAAGTGGTGTTGAGTAGTCAGCCTTTGAATCCTCTGTTCTTTGTTGTGTAGTGGCGGTTGACAGCACAGCTAGCTACGCATACTATTTGCATGCATAGTAAAAGTCAGAGTCAGAGATGCCAGGAAGTCAACTTGTGCAGGACCAGGGTCTGTTTATTGTTTTATTGTACTCTCCCAATACAGTGCTTAGTACAGCGCTTAGTACAGTGCTTTGCACACAGTTATTGCTCAATAAATATGAATGAATGAATGAATCCACTGTAAGGCCAGGACCCATCCTCTGTTATTCCCGCTAGATTGTAAACTTGAGGACAGGAATCGTGTCAGTCCACTGTGTCGCCCTCTGCCAAGTGCTTAGTACATTGTTCTGTTCAATCTAAACACTCAGTAAATACCACTGATTGATCAGTTGGTGCCAGGTCAGTATTTCACTTAAGCTCACTGCCTGTATTCATACATAAGGAAGAGAAAAGAAGAGTCACCCTTTCAAGTAAAATTGTCAAGGCACATCAAGGGCATCTATCCCCAGCTCTACAATAGCTCTCTATTCACTCTTCCACACATTAACAAAAGGTCTGAATCAAAGATTCTTCTAGAGTCTCTCCAATTTTAAACTCTGAATTTAAACTGCTGCATAAACTGAATTCATTTTAAGCTGCAGCAGAGAACCACAAGAATGACTGTGTGAATGTTACCCTAGTAAAGAAATAAATCATACGCTCTTTCTTCCTGTAGTCTCAGAAATCATTTTCTTGTTGCCAGAGAAGTTCATTTCCAACCTTTCCCCACATTAGGAGTATTTGAAAATATGTTTCTTTCTCTTTGGTTTTTTTCGTCAATTGTTCACTCTGCCTTGGGGGTTTTATTGCAATTTCCCAAATTCAGGTGGTGAAATATACTCTCTTAGGCTTCTATAAGACATCTCTTTCTTTTCTTTCTTTTCTCCTTACATATATATATATATAAAATATATTGTTAGGTGTCTTCACCTAAGAACAAACCAATCACTGTAGTCTTATGAAACAATAAAAGCATATTTATTTATAGATGTAACTATATGAGTGAGCTGGTATCAAGGTCAGTTTTTCTGCAGCTTGTTCCCGTGTTCTACTCTCTGTCCTCAGCTACAATACTTCTTGTGTGCCTCTAAAATATCCCCCTTCTTAGCGATATATCACATCACTACTCTGCCGCAGCAATGAGGCTGTGTATTTTCCAGGTTTCACTAGGCCAAAAGAGGGCCTGGCAGAAGTGTAGCAAGATGGAATTGACTCGAGCAGACTTACAGATGTTTTGTACTAATTAATTTACAAAACCCTAGTTACAACAACCCAAAAGCCACCCTTAGCAGCTATGTATTTTATTTCATGTTCTCAGCACTTGGAGACATATGAATACTTATTGGTATAGTCAATTATTTATTGAGCTACTTAATTCTGACATATTTTATGCCATCTGTTATATAATAACAATAATTTTATATAACAGGTGGTGGTCAAATTATTATTATAATAAGAGTAATTTGCCTACCATCTGTTACATAATAATAACTAGCATTATTATTATATAACAGATGGTAGTAAAATCATTTATCATTATATGAGATGGTAGTCAAATTATTATTATTATTATGATAGTATTTGTTCAGTGCTTACTATGTACCAAGCACTGTATTGTAAATCATTTTCGTCTGCCTCTCTCTCCCCATTAATTAATCAATAGATCAGTGGTATTTACTGAGCGCTTACTGTGTGCAGAGCATTGTACCGCAAGTTTACAGCCTAAAGGGCTAGATTTTCAATTCTTTTAGGGTAGCAAATGAGGTTTTTGTTTCTTTGGTTCACTGTTATTTCTGTGGTACACTCCCAAGTGCTTAGTATGGTGCTTTGCGCTCATTAGGCACTGGGTAAATACCACTGATTAACCAATTTGATTGGGGGAAACTAAACTTCAACCTTGCAGCCAAGATCTGGGGTAGGAGTAGTAAAAGCATTTCCAGAGGGCCTACTATACAAAGGACTCTGGAAGTTGGCCAGTCGTATTTATTGAGTCCTTACTGTGGGCCAAGCTCTGTACTAAATGCTTGGGAGAGTACAATAAAACGATAATCAGACACATTCCCTGCCCAGAATGAGCTAAAAGTCTAGAGGACAAAACAAGAAAGTGTCACATTCCCAGACCACAGGTAGCTGACATTCTAATGGGGGAGACAGACATAGAGTACTTGAAAAACAGAACGATCAATATAAATAATCGAATGTACTAATGAATAAGCATATATATTACATCCAAAGAGGAATATAGGTACAAAATGCTAGGGGTTTGGGAAATAGAGAGACACTGGACATTCTGAGCCCTTGATTCAGAGGAGGCCCTGTCTGACCTGCCCTGGCTCCCTCAATCTGTTGGGGTGAATTATTGGTATAGATTTTTCATTATTTGCTTTTAAAATCCTGCAGAGCCTATAAATAAGAGGGAAGATTTAGCATCCCGTTTATACTTCGACTGACCGGTGTAAACATTGATGATCATCAGTAATTTACTGAACCCTGTACTTTGTGAAGTTACTGGTATAGGCGCCAAGGAAGTTATTATAAAGTTTTAAGAAGATGTGGTCCCTCTCCACAAGGAATTTATAAGCTAAGTCTGGGGAAGAGGAAGAAATGGAGAGAGCTACAACACAGAGAGGACACTGTGTTTTGCAGTTTGGCTCCTTTGATTCTGTTTTTCCCCTGTCTCTCCAGATTTCACTGAAGAGTGCTGCCTAGGTAGCAAAATTCAGTCTTTTCAATTCTGGGTTTTTGGTGAAAACCTTTGGCTACATGTAGGATTTCCCAAATGTGGGCTATTGCATAGCTTCAGCATTTTTCAGACTCATTGTCGGCCCATAGCTCTGTGTGGAATCCATCAAGCGATTGATGATCATTTATGTGACTTCTTGCATGGGGACTTCTAGAGCACAGTCCTCTGCATCAAGCCGTTCCTGAACCACAACTAAAAGACTTTTGAAGATGTGTGTAGCTGGAAGATTTTGCCAGTAGGTTAGAGGGGTATTTTTGATTCCAGAACTAGAGGGGAAGAAAGGACAAAAGTAAACCCAAATAAGTGATTATATATACATATGTACGTGTATACATACATATCTATATTTCTATCTCCACATATCTATGTCTATATATATGCCTAAATAGACATAAATATGTAGTATAGTTATCCTGTACAGGCCTGGAAGTCAGAAGGACCTGGGTTCTTCCCAGCTCTGCCATTTGTCTGCTGTGTGACCTTAGGCAAGTCACTTCACTTTTCTGTGCCTCAGTTTCCCTCATCTGTGAAATGGGGCTTAAGACTATGAGTCCCATGTGGAACAGGGACTATGTCGACCCCGATTTGCTCGTATCCACCCCAGCAGTTAGAACAGTGCCTGGCACAAAGTAAGTACTTAACAAGCACTGCAGGGATTATTATCGGTGAGGGTGAAATTCAACTGTGCGGCTGGAAAGGCCAATGTGGGATCTGAAGTCCCGGCCCCAGTGGGCACCTAAAAAACCTATTCCTTGGGTTGTCATGTTTAATGTTTACAGTGCCTGTTTTTCTCTTTTGTCCCCTTGTCTCACATTCTGTTTCAGGAGCGGCTCCCTCTAAACAGCTGCACCGCCTCCCTTTAAATAAGGCCTTCCCTTGTTTGGTCCCTTAGCAAAATTCACTGGCTCTAATTCTATGACCCAGAGGCTGGCAGGCAAATCCATGGCTGTGGTTAAGAGCCAAGTCAAAAATGCAATCCCAGTGAGGATTCAGTTGTCCTCATCACATTATTGTTTCACATAATAATAATGATGGCATTTGTTAAGGGCTTACTATGTGCCAAGCACTGTTCTAAACACTGGAGTAGATACAAGGTAATCGGGTTGTTCCACGTGGGGCAGTGGGGCAGTCTTAATCCCCATTTTACAGGTGAGGTAAGCGTGGCTCAGTGAAAAGAGCTGGGGCTTGGGAGTCAGAGGTCATGGGTTCAAACCCCGGCTCTGCCACTTGTCAGCTGTGTGACTTTGGGCAAGTCACTTCACTTCTCTGTGCCTCAGTTACCTCATCTGTAAAATGGTGATTAACTGTGAGCCTCACATGGGACAACCCAATTACCCTGTATCTACCCCAGTTCTTAGAACAGTGCTCTGCACATAGTAAGTGCTTAACAAATACCAACATCATCATTGTTATTATTATTATTATTAACAGAGAAGTTAAGTCACTTGCCCGAAGTCACACAGCTGACAAGTGGCAGAGCCAGGATTGGAACCCACAACCTCTGACTCCCAAGCCCGTGCTCTTTCCACTAAGCCATGCTGCTTCACATGCTAAACTAGCTCCAGTTCTCTCCAATTCCTTCAATAAGTCAATCAATCAATGGTATTTATTAAGCATTTACTGTGCACAGAGTACTCTACTCAGCCCCTGGGCAAGTACAATAGAGTTGGAACACACTATTTCTTTACCTAATTCCTGCATTGTAAGTGAATGTGGATGGAGTCATGTGAAGAGTATTGAAGATTAATTAATTAATTAATGTAGGTATTTGTTAAGCGCTTACTATGTGCCGAGCACTGTTCTAAGCGCTGGGGTAGACATAGGGGAATCAGGTTGTCCCACGTGGGGCTCACAGTCTTAATCCCCATTTTACAGATGAGGGAACTGAGGCACAGAGAAGTTAAGTGACTCGCCCACAGTCACACAGCCGACAAGTGGCAGAGCTGGAATTCGAACTCATGAGCCCTGACTCCAAAGCCCGTGCTCTTTCCACTGAGCCACGCTGCTTCTCCAAGATGAAGTTTGAGTTTATAATCACAATAATAACTGCATTATTTTTGAGTGTCTGATTATGTGCTAAGCCCTTAGAAGAGTGCTCAATAAAAAACACTGATTGATAATCAGTTTGGACACAGTCCCCGTCCCATATGGGTTTCACAGTCTATGAGGGAGGGAGAGCAGATACTGAATCCCCCATTTTACAGATGAGGAAACAAAAGTACAGATAAGTTAAATGACTTGCCCAAGGTCCCACAGCAGGCAGGAGGCAGAGCAAGGATTGAAACCCAGGACTCCTGTCTCCCAGGCTCATGTCCTTTACATCAGGCCATGTTGCTTCCCTAATTTATCTAGCACGGAGGATGAATAGCAAACCCCAAACCTCCCAACAGTACTTCGGGTATGCTTCAACTGCTTTGCCTTCCACAGCCTAGAACTGGATAGAAAATTTCCTTTGTTTCTTTACATATATCGTTCCCTTCAGGTAAGGACACGTTTCTATTTTATCCTATGGCATCCAACAAACATCCATTTTGTGTGTGGTCCTGGCAGGTTTATATTTGAAACCCTCTGCGTGAATGGTCACATTTGACACTATGCCAGGACATTTACTCTACCTGAAGGAAGAATTAATTGAACCTCTAAAACCTTGAGAAGAAAAGTCAATAGAAATTGAAGGGACTGTTTCCACCTTTTCTTTCACTCTTTCCAAAGCCTGGGAGTTAAAGTAAAAAGACTGAAATAATCATAGCTCTCTCATCTAACAACAAATATTCACGTTATGATTTTCATTCATTCATTTAATCATATTTATTGAGCCCTCCTGGGTACAAAGCACTGTACTAAGCACTTGGGAGAGTACAATAGAACAATAGACACATTCCCTGATCACAACGACTTCACAGTCTAAAACAGCTTTGTTATGATGATGGATAGAGAACACCTACCCAACACTACAGGTACTCTTTAAAAACATGAAACTAAAGTTATTTGGTTTTACTTGGGTTTCTTGGTTCTAATTTCATTTGACAATAAAGCAGTTATGCCAGAAACAACTTATAATACCTGCTAAGAATGGTTGGAATTCAAAGGAGAATATTCCCACCCTCAGTGCCAATACAAGTAGCCCATCTGAATTCAGTAGCTGAAAAATAAGCATCTTATGAATGCAGGAAATGGTTTTATATATTCTAAGTGTTTAACGAACCTTACACCAGGCTGGAGAGGTTACACATCTCAGCTTTCTTTTGTCACTGGGTCAACAATTGTATTCTTTTCTAAGTACCTTTGGCAAAAAATGAAAACCCCTTAGATCCTGATATCTGTGTCTACCTTCTAGATGCGCTAATTTCGGGAGTAGTGGGATTTACATGTGTGTTTTGGTAGAAATAATATTATTAAGTACTATTCTGATTTTCAGTAAAAACTCTTGTACAATAAACATAGAATATGTATCTAATTTGACAGTTTATTGCTGAATTTTAGAATTTTCCTCTAATAGCCTGCAGTTACACTGACATCTGCTGGTAAAATCAGGATTAAGCAATTGAAGATCATCAGTCCTACAGAACAGAATACTCTTTTATCTTTTCGTATTTTTCCTTTATTGACGAGATACCTGCTCTAGTTGCAAAACGACAGTGCATAGGCATAGTTTGTATAAAGAACATAACATCACAGCCGAGAAATACCACCAGAGTGATCGTGAAGGAAATACCTGGTAAAATAATGATGGCCCAACACAATGCATGCTGTTGATAATAATAATAATAATGTTGGTATTTGTTAAGCGCTTACTATGTGCAGAGCACTGTTCTAAGCGCTGGGGTAGATACAGGGTAATCAGGTTGTCCCATGTGAGGCTCACAGTTAATCTCCATTTTACAGATGAGGTAACTGAGGCACAGAGAAGTGAAGTGACCTGCCCACAGTCACACAGCTGACAAGGGGCAGAGCTGGGATTCGAACCCATGACCTGTGACTCCAAAGCCCGGTTCTGGTAAGCGTGGTATTGGTTAAGCGCTTACTATGTGCCAGGCAACTGTACTAAGCTCTGGGGTGGATACAAGCAATCAGGTTTCTGACTGAAATGAAGAAGCCCAATGTTTGTAAGTGATTATATTAAAAAGGAACGTACAATGAAAGAGTTCTTCCACAGCTGACAAGCACAATATAAATCTCCCTGTCAGAGGATGGCGTAGCAGAGAGAGTCTGGGCCTGGGAGTGAGAAGGTCACGGGTTCTAATCCCTGTTCTGCCACTTGTCTGCTGTGAGACCTTGGGCAAGTCACTTAATTTCTAAAGTGCCTGTTACCTCAGCTGTAAAACGGACAACGAAACTGTGAGCTCCGTGTGGGACAAGGGGCTGTGTCCAATCCGATTAGCTTGTATCTACCCCAGCGCTTAGTACAGTGCCTGGCACATAGTAAGTGCTTAACAAATACCATAATTGTTATTATTTTTATCCACACAAGGAATTTGAAAAAAGTTCTTCACTCACCGGGCCCGTCCTGATCTCCACTCCCTATCATCTTGCCTTCCTTCAGACTTCTTCCCCACAGTCCACCTGCATGTCATGCCCTCCCTACAACCCATATCTCCCAAAGCTCCATCCTCTCCAAGTTTCCCCTGCATTACTCCCTCCCTATGCACCAAACCCCAAACCTGGGTCCCTCCCCCGACTCCCCAGATAAACATATAGTGTCCCATATGCTTACTGTTTTAAACAGTGTGGCCTAATGGTTAGAGTTTGGGCTCGAGAGTCAGAAAGACTTTGGTTCTAATCCTGGCTTTGCCACTTGTCTGCTGTATGACTTCGGGCAAGTCACTAAACTTCTTTGTGCCTCAGTTAACTCATCTGTAAAATGGGGATTAAGACTGTGAGCCCCATGTGGGACTTGGACTATGTCCAACTTGTATCTAACTTGTATCTTGTAACTTGTATCTACTCCATTGTTCACTACAGTGCCTGACTCATACTAATCAATTAACAAACAGCATTTTTTAAAAAAGTATAAACAATCTCTACATCCCTCAAGGCTTCCGCTGCTCTTTATTCCTCTGCCCACCACACTATGCCAGCACCCACCTGTAAGTTTTTGTTTCTCCACTTGTCCCTCCCTTCCCACCTTATCTCTTCTCTGCTGCCTTATTCCCTTCCTGCCCCTGCCATGTGTGAGGGTGTTTGACTGTAAAGGTGCAAGGGAGCATGTTAATCTGCCCAAATTGAAGGAGAGAATATGGGCTAGAGAGGAGGAAACAAAGGGTGCTGGAATGGGAGAGTCGAAAGGAGAAATTGTATGTGAGATATACAGTCGCTTTCATTCATTCATTCAATCATATTTATTGAGCTCTTACTATGTGCAGAGCACTGTACTAAGTGCTTGGGAAAGTACAATACAACAGTAAACAGTGACATTCAAGCCCCTTGTGGGCAGGGATTGTCTCTCTTTATTGCTAAATTGTACTTTCCAAGCACCTAGTACAGTATGTGGGCTGCCCACAATGAGCTCACTGTCTAGAGTGGGGGAGACAGACATCAATACAAATAAATAAAATTACAGATACGTATGTCTCTCCCAGCTTTGGGGCTGGGAGGGGGAAGAGCAAGGGAGCAAGTCAGGTTTCTTGGGTGTCTATCAGTAATCCTCTCCCCTCTCCCTTATTCTTAGAATGTATGCCTCCTGTGGGGTGTATTTATTGAGCACTTACTGTGTGCAAAGCACTGAATTAAGCACTGGGGAGAGTACTCTATAACAATATAATAGACATATTCCTTGCCCTCAGTGAGTTTACAGCCTAGAGGGGGAGACAGATGTTAATATAAATAAAATTACACATATGTATTTATGTGCTGTGGGAGAGTTTCTGAATCCTTGTGCCTTTCCTCAGTGTTTAGCACAGTACTATACGCCCATCAGGCACTCATCTGTTGCATAATGACAACAATAATATAATGTTGGTATTTATTAAGTGTCTACTATGTGCCAAACACTACACAAAGCATTGGGGTGGGTACAAGAAAATCAGATTGGGCATAGTCCTTGTTATAGTCTGAGACAGAGATAGAATAGGTATTTTATCCTCATTTTACAGATGAGAAAACTGAGGCACGGAGAAGATAAGAGACTTGCCAAGGTCACACAGCAGATAATTGGCAAAGCTAGAATTGGAACCCAGGTCTCCTGACTTCTATGCTCTTTCCATAAATGAATGAATGAGCAGAAAAAGAGGAGGAATTTTTAAATGAACATCCTACATAGCCCGGGGACACTGAGTGGGACCAAGATATGTCAAGAGCTTTTTTTGCACTTCAGAGATTGGGAGTCACCATTGTAACTGTTCTAAATCCACCGGGCAATCACATAATAGCTCTAAACTTGGCTATGTAGACCTAATGCTACTAATTAGGGTTTTCCATGAGTCCCTCCATGTTGGAGTTCAATTAATAATAATTATTATTATTATAGTATTTGTTAAGCACTTACTATGTGCCAAGCACTGTTTGAAGCCCTGGGATAGATACACTGAAATCAGGCTGTCTCATGTGGGGCTCACAGTCTTAATCCCCATTTTACAGATGAGATAACTGAGGCCCAGAGAAGTTAAGTGACTTGCGCAAAGTCACACAGCAGACAAGTGGCGGGGCTGGGTTTAGAACCCATGACCTCCTGACTCCCAGCCCTGTGCTCTATCCACTATTTCATGCTGCTTCTTACGCAGCACCTGAAGGAAGGCAACATTGTTTCCTTACAACAAGTTGGGGCAGTGCTTTAGAAAGTAACCGCGAACTACTGAGTCACTAACCTTCTTCTGCATAAATAACTGTCAAACATTGCTTGACACATAGTAAGCGCTTAACATATACCTTAAAACAAACTAATAGTTGGGGCACAGCAACAGGGGACTGTTAGAACAGGCAGAACAAGGGCTGATCGCTCCCTCAACCTCACGGGGGCAAAATTTCTAACTCATTGCTACAGAATTCCTTATTTCAAGCAGATCTTTTCCCCTGTTTTCCAGATTCCTGTTCCTCAAGACAGTCCATTTCTCGGGTAAAAAATAACTGTTTATTTCTGAAGCATGTATTCTCAGTTTCCTAAGGAAACACTTATCATTTCTGCCTCAAATTGCTAATAGCAATATGATGGCTTCTGAAAAACTCCTCTCCAAAGACAAATGAACCCCAAGGGACCTTTTAATGAAAAGACAAAGACTTAAAAGTGCAGAAGGTCCTTAGTCAAGTTTTATATGAATACCCTTCCCCTTAATTACCAATGACCGACAAAATATGCCATTGGGCAGTGGCTGCTGCTACAATTATCTGGTCAAACGAACTGCTAAAAGGCTCTGTTTCCTTTCTGAAGGCCACACTGCTTAACCGAAGGTTTTCTATCCATCTCCACGATGGCTGAATTAGACGTGCATGGGATTTGATTGCTTTTAATTTGGATGTCCCTTAGAAGCAAAGAATTTCCTTTCTTGGAAAAGTACTGGAAATGTGCTGAGGCTTGCCAGGGAGATGGAGGAAAGAGTGGAGATGGCACTGTTGGAGATGCTGCCAAGAAAACTCAGGCGTAGCCAGCTTGCTGCTGCCAGGAAATACTGAACGTTATGGTGGGAAGTGCTCTTTGAACTCTTCTGAAAACCAAAAATTGTTTGCCCTTTCCCAAAAACTTCAGCCATTTCATCAGCTGCAGTTCTTTCTGAATTCTAAAACACTTTGATTATCTTACAAACTATTATTCCTTGAATAACACACGTGAATCTATGCGTTCTCAAAAATCTTGAGCTTTACAGTCAGGTTTCCACAGCACTAAATTAAGAGAATGACTGGGCAATTATTTGAGTTAATCCTGGCTTGAATGATCTGGATTCATTATCTCTGCAGGCCAAATTCACTAGAAAAATTTCTGGCTTCCCACTCTGTTTTGTGCCAGCGTGGCTCAGTGGAAAGAGCACGGGCTTTGGAGTCAGGGCTCATGAGTTCAAATCCCAGCTCTGCTACTTGTCGGCTGTGTGACTGTGGGCAAGTCACTTAACTTCTCTGGGCCTCAGTTCCCTCATCTGTAAAATGGGGATTAAGACTGTGAGCCCCACGTGGGACAACCTGATTCCCCTATGTCTACCCCAGCGCTTAGAACAGTGCTCGGCACATAGTAAGCGCTTAACAAATACCAACATTAGTCCTAGCTTAAGACGTTGATTCCGTTTAACAAAGGTCAAGTCTTTCCAAAGCAAAAAAAAATTTAAAAAAAAATAAAAATTCTGGAGTCTAAGGAATTTATATGTATCAATGACAGCTGCCGTGCAAAGATGCTGGTGGGTATATTCCTCCTCTTCAACATGCAGGGCCCTGACAGCTGAATGGCACCTATACTTTGCCCAACTCCATCATGTAGAAGTCCCAGGCAGAAGAGGATATTCAACTGGAAATGCCCTCTAAGTGGAAATGTTCTTTGATCAGACAGAAGGGGTTGGTGAGAAGGGCTAGAGCCTATGGTCCATTTGAAAGGAGAAGACTAGTCAAACAATCAATCAGTGGAATTTATTGAATGCCTACTGTATGCAGAGCACCGACTAAGCACGTGGGAGAGTACAATGTTACAGAGTTGGTAGACACATTTCCTTCTCAGTGGGAAATGAAAATTACTGAAATTAGTTAGTGAATCCATCAGCCTGGAAGATTCGTAATGTATGACTCCAGAAACGGCTATCTTGTCTTCCTGGTGTCATCCTTGCTAATATTATTCATTCATTCAATCAATCGTATTTATTGAGCAGTTACTGTGTGCAGAGCACTGAACTAAGTGTTTGAAAAGTACAATTCAGCAACAGAGACAATCCCCACCCAACAACAGTAAGTTTGCCACATAGAGATTCTGGTTAAAAATGTATTTTTATACTATGAGTTTGTGCAAAATATATAAATCTGTAATTAATCTATCATATTTATTGAACACTTACTGTGTGCACAGCATTGCACTAAGCACCTGGGGGAACACAATATACCAGAGTGGGTAGATATGCTCCCTGCCCCCAAGGAGCATACAGTCAACAGACACACTTTCAAATCCCTCCAGCAAATCAACTTTTGTCTCAATATAATTTGGATCTAATCAGAGTCTCAGTGTATTCTAACCAGATGAAGAAGGAAATTTGTAATGAATTTTTTCCAGGAAGACTCTGGAAATTTCACTTGTGACAAGCATTTAATCAGATTTTAATCAACAGTCCGTCACTGGTGTTAGGTGATTTTGTCAAGTAGAAAAGCCAGGGCATTCCACTTGCTCTGTTTTCTTTGCCCTGATCATTGACAACATGTGGTTTTAAAGTCTCTTTGGAAGCTGAGTTATTTTAAAATAAAATAAGAGAATAGCATCAGAGGGGAAGAAAGACTGCTTCAGGTAAAAAAAAGCTTAAATAAAATGCATTCTACACCTCCATTCTATACCCAAATTTGAGAAATTCAAACATGTACTGGCAGAAGTAAACAGATAGATTTGGACATGGAGTTAAAATAATTCTAGACACAAAAGTCATAATTCCACTTAATGATTCATTAGTTTCCCACGAAGGCAAAATTGGTGACCATTCTTCTTAGAGTCACATATTGAAGCCACTGTTTTGGTTATTGGTTCCAATCTGTCAACCCCCCAAATATATCATACATTCTTTGGGTGTCAGCAGAAAAAGCAAGTTAGGGCCTTGAACTTAAGTATTGGGTAATTCTATCCCAAACATGAATCCCAGTACTTGCACATTTTTCACCAGATATTTATGATTTAATTTCAAGGGAGGTGGCTAGATTGTCTCATGAAAATGACTCACCCGGCCTTACTTATAAGACTTTGCAATGCCATAAGAATTTTAAGACAGGAAAATGTTTTGTTTTAAAACCACATACTAGAACCTGAAGCTATTGCCTTGATCCCCCGCAATCTGGTTTCCTTCTCACTAAATCCAATGACCCCTACTTCATCCTTATCCTCCTCAATCTCTCAGCTGCCTCCAATACTGTAGACCACCCCACCTCTCACAGAAACACTAACAACTATCTTCACTGACACTGTCGTCTCTTGGTTCTGCTCCTGTGTCTCTGGCTGCGCCTTCTAAGTTTCATTGGTGGGCTCCTCTTCTGCCTCTAACCCCCAGCTGTGGGAATCCTCAAGGCTCAGTTCTGGTCCCCCTTCTGTTCTTCATCTACATCCACTCTCTTGGAGAATTCATTCACTCCCATAGCTTCAACTACCGTCTCTTTAAGGATCATTCTTAAATCTATCTCTCCAGCCCTGATCTTTCTTCTTCTTTGCAGTCTCACATTTCCTCCTGCCTTAAATTGGATGTCCTGCCGACACTTCAAATTTAACATATCCAAAACAGAACGCCACATCTTCCCACCCAAATCCTGTCCTCCCCATGACTTTCCCATCACTGTGGACAACATCAGCATTCTCTCTTTCTCAAAAGCCCAGAACCTGACTCATCTCACTCATTCTACCAGCATATTCAGTCTGTCACCAAATCCTGTCATTTCTACCCTTACACCACCTCTAGAATCCATCCCTTCCCCTCCATCCAAATGGTAATCACACAAATCCAAGCACTTAACACATAGAGAAGCAGCATGGCTCAGTGGAAAGAGCACTGGCTTTGGAGTCAGAGGTCATGGGTTCAAATCCCGGCTTGGCCATTTGTCAGCTGTGTGACTTTGGGCAAGTCACTTAACTTCTCGGTGCCTCAGTTACCTCATCTGTAAAATGGGGATGAAGACTGTGAGCCCCACGTGGGACAACCTGATTCCCCTGTGTCTACCCCAGCGCTTAGAACAGTGCTCGGCACATAGTAAGCGCTTCACAAATACCAACTTTATTATTATTATTATCCTCCTAGTAGACCTCTCTGCCTCCATTCTCCCATCTCCAGTCCATAATTCACTCTACTGCACAGATCCTTTTCCTAAAAAAAAATTTCAGTCCATGTCTTCCCGTTCTTCAAAAACCTCCAGTGTTTGCCCATCCACCTCAGAGTCTTTTTTTTTATGTTATTTATTA
Source organism: Ornithorhynchus anatinus (assembly GCF_004115215.2). Lineage (NCBI taxonomy): Eukaryota > Metazoa > Chordata > Mammalia > Monotremata > Ornithorhynchidae > Ornithorhynchus > Ornithorhynchus anatinus. The sequence continues at coordinate 58,308,761 of NC_041735.1, read as the reverse complement.
AGCACTTACTATGTGTCAAAGCACTGTTCTAAGGGCTGGGGGAGATACAAGTTTATCAGGTTGGCCCTGGGGCTCACAGTCAAAGTAGGAGGGAGGACTTAATCCCCATTTTACGGTTGTGGAAACTGAGGTACAGAAAAGTTAAGTGACTCACCCTAGGTCACACAGCAAGCAATTGGCAGATCAGGATTAGAACCCAGGTCCTCTGACTCCCAGGCCCTTGCTCTTTCCATTAGACCACGCTGCTTCTTATAAACTATGCTGCTTCTTTTATCAAACGGAAACTCCTTACTCCTTAAAGCTTTAAGGCACTTAATCAGCTCTCACCCTTCTATCTTATCTCTTCGATCTACTAATCCACCCATTTTGCTTCTCTAACATCAACCTACTCAACAGTCCTCCAGCTCATCCATCTCACCACCCACCAACTCCTTGCCCACAACCTCCCTCTGGCCAGGAACTCCCTCCCCCTTCTGATCCTCTCTGACTCAGTCTCCTCTCTGTATAACGTTGAAAAGATAGCTGCTCTACCTACCTCTTTCTGTGCTTGCAGTATTTAACAGAGCAGTTGTGCCTCATCTGATTATCTTGTACTAGCCCCAGGACTTGACACAGAGTAACATCCCTAACTTTTCCTCTAAAATGACACTATGGACTTCTTGGCCATGAAATTAGCAAACCCCTATTAAACTTAATAGTATTTTTGATATTCTTGCTGCCACAACTTCACGTAGCTTCAAGGCTCTCCGTCACCTTGCCCCCTCCTACCTCTCCTCGCTTATCTCTTTCCACTGCCCACCCCGCACGCTCCACTCCTCTGCTGCCCACCTCCTCACCATCCCCCGTTCTCGTCTATCCCGCCGTCGACCCCTGGGCCACGTCCTCCCGCGGTCCTGGAATGCCCTCCCTCCTCACCTCCGCCAAACTAATTCTCTTCCCCTCTTCAAAACCCTACTTAAAGCTCACCTCCTCCAAGAGGCCTTCTCAGACTGAGCAGCCTTTTTCCCTCTATTCCGTCTACCCACCCCTTCACCTCTCCGCAGCTAAACCCTCTTCTCCCCCCATTTCCCTCTGCTCCTCCCCCTCTCCCTTCCCATCTCCTCAGCACTGTACTCGTCCGCTCAACTGTGTATATCTTCATTAGCTTATTTATTTTGTTAATGAAATGTACATCGCCTTGATTCCATTTATTTGCTATCGTTTTAATGAGATGTTCATCCCCTTGATTCTATTTATTGCTATTGTTCTTGTCTGTCCGTCTCCTCCGATTAGACTGTAAGCCCATCAAAGGGCAGGGACTGTCTCTATCTGTTACCGATTTGTACATTCCAAACACTTACTCTGCACATAGTAAGCGCTCAATAAATACTATTGAATGAATGAATGGTCACAAATTCCAACGTTTACCACCTCTATGTGAAAAGGTCCTTTAGGTGTATTGTCAGCCTGGCATCGTGGATTTGGTGAACAAGAATTCTGGTCTACTTCTCTGTTGAATTTGCCCAAGCACTTACTACATGTTCAGTCCTGCTTTATAGAATGATCTGGATGGTAAAGACTGATAAACAATTGTAAATCATTTTAGAATGAAATCTAGGTAGGTTTTAAAATGATGAGTACAGTTAAGAAACTTAGAAGCCAGCAATGTCACAAGTTATTTATGGAGTCCGATTTGCTTTTAACATCTGAAAAAACAAAGTGTTAGAACCACAAATCCTCTCTGGCACGGCAATAGGTTTGTATTTCTCCTTAGTCCAGAATGACACTAAGCAGATATAATGATAATCGTGGTATTTGTCGAGCACTGTGTGTCAAACACCGCACTAAACACTGGGGTAGATACAAGATAACGAGATTGGACAATCCATGCTCCACAGAGTTTGTAGTCTAAAGAGTGGGGAGAAGCCCCATTTTATAGATGAGAAAACTGAGGCACAGAGAAATTAAATGACAACTCACACAGCCTGCAAGTGATAGAGGCAGGATTATAACCTAGGTCCTCTAACTCTCAGGTTCGAGCTCTTTCCAGTAGGCCATGCTGCTTCTCTCTCCCAATTCCAGTTGTGTCTTGATATTTTTATTTGTTAATAAACAGATAAGTTCAGGGGACTAGAACTCCAGAAGGTTTGGCTTTATTTTAGGAGGTTCTTCATCAAGGCTTCCTTACTGCCATCTAATGGCAACTCTAAAACCTCAGCTTGCTATATTCAGTCGCTACTTTCCAAAACCTCCTGTCTTGTCTTGTTCCCATCAGACAAAAAAGAGTTATGGCCACAGGGTCACTTCAAATGACCAGACGAGACGATATACATTTTTCATCATCAAATGCCTCCACATAAACAAGAAGTAGTGGGCAAATTATTTCCCTCCCATTACAGGAATCTTTGGGAGTGACAAAACTTGATAAATCATGGTAGTAGTCTTTAGATTTGTTCAAAATCTCAGAGTGGAGATCTCCCAAAATTGCAGATGGGATCAGGTCCTTCAGACTCCATAGCCCACATACATTGGCTAGGCTGAGGGATCAGGAACCATTTTAATTGTGGGAACTCTAGGATAGAGGCAGCATTTGAGCCTGAAAGAGCAGGAGAAATGTCGGCCCTTGGATTCCATTCAACAAGGCTGAAACTAGGGCTTGTCCTCCCTCTGGCGGTTAATCTGTGACTGTCCAGTACTCACTTCCATTAGTGTTCTTTTTTATTATTTATTATTACCATTTATTGGTTTTGAAGGGATTTTCTCCTTCTATTAAGGACATCATCAGAGAGGGATGGCATCCTCCCTGATCCCAAAATTACCAAGTAAGATAATGTATAGCAACATTTTTCATCTTTCAGACAACGATCGATCTTGCTCTGGAAACAGCATGGCCTAGTAACCTGGGAGTCAGAAGGTCATGGGTTTTAATGCAGGCTCCACCACTTGTTGGCTGTGTGGCCTTGGGCAACTCACTTCATTTCTCTGTGCCTCAGTCACCTCATCTGTAAAATGGGAATTGAGACTGGGAGCCCCACGTGGGACAAGGACTGTGTCTAACCTGATTTGCTTGTAACCACCCCAACGTTCATTCAATTCATTCATTCTGTAGTATTTATTGAGTGCTTACTATGTGCAGAGCACTGTACTAAGCGCTTGGAATGTAGAAATCTGTAACAGATAGAGACAGTCCCTGCCCTTTGACGGGTTTACAGTCTAATCCGGGGAGGCAGACAGACAAGAACAATAGCAATGAATAGAATCAAGGGGATGAACATCTCATTAAAACAATAGCAAATAAATAGAATTAAGGTGATGTACATTTCATTAACAAAATACTTCGTATAGTGCCTGACACATAGTAAGTGCTTAACAAATAACATCATCATTATTATTATTATTAGTTACAGTAAAATATGGTTGCATCAAAGGAATAGTTAATCTTTATGCCCTTCTCCACGGAGCAGCAGATATCGTTCTCCATTAATACAGATGGGAACGCTGAGGCAGAGAGTTGCTTACTGATCTGAGGAGACTCAGAAGAAAACAGGTAACAATATCAGGAAAAGAACCTAGGCCTTCCAACCATCAGCCTTATGACCCTTAGCCTTGTTGGCCCCATATGGGACAGGAATGTATCTGGCCTGATTAACTTATATCTACTCCAGCGCTTAGACCAGTGCTTGACATATAGTAAGTGCTTAACAAATGCTATTTTTAAAAAATCATTCGATCAATTGATGGCATCCACTGAGTGGACATCCCTTTATTAAGTGTTTGAGAAACTGCAACTGAAGTTAAATACATGCTTCCTGTCCAAAGAGAGAGAACAAATCTAGTTTACCAATCTAAAGGTGGAGACACACATAATAATAATAATAATTGTGGTGTTTGTTAAATGCTTACTTAAGCACTGGGATTAGAACCCATGACCTTCTGGCTCCCCGGCCTGGGTTCTATCCACTACGCCATCTTTAAAAGTAATGAAAACAGCACGAAGTACAAGGCTTAGAGGGATGGTAAAGAGACTATGCCATGTTGAAATAGCAACATAAATCAATCAATCTATCGATGGCATTTAGTGAGTACTTTGTGCAGAGCACCGTACTACTAAGTCCTTGGGAGAGAGGATAATGTCACAGAAGCACTGGAAAAGCAGCACAGCATAGTGGATAGAGCACGGGGCGTCAGAAGGTCATGGGTTCTAATCCCAGCTCCACCCCTTGTCTTCTGTATGACCTCAGGGAAATCACTTCACTTCTCTGTGTCTCGGTTACCTCGTCTGTAAAATGGGGATTGAAATTATGAGCCCCAAATGGGACAGGGACTATTTCCAACCTGCTTAGCTTGTATCCACCCCAGCATTTAGTATAGTGCCTGGCACATAGTAAGCACTTAACAAATACCACATTATTATATTGTTATTAACATAATTAGCAGATATGTTCGCTGCCCATCATGAGTTTAATCAGAAGAAATAATTGAATGTACAACTAAACATGCAAATATACATAAACTGCTTTATTGTAGTACATAATGTTGTATTGTTCTCCCAGAACATAGTATAATGCTCTGCACACAGTAAGTGCTCAATAAATACTATTGGTTCATTAATCCATTCATTTAATCATATTTACTGAGTGCTTAGTGAGTGCAGAGCACTGTACTAAGTGCTTGGAAAGTACAATTTGGCAACAGAGACAATCCCTACCCAACAACAGGTTCACAGTCTAGAAGGGGGGAGATGGACAGGCATCAGTAGCATCAATATAAATATATAGAATTATAGGATATATACACATCATTAATAAACTAAATAATAAATCTGTACATATGTACGCAAGTGCTGTGGGGCGGCAAGGGCGGGGGTAGAGCAGAGGGAGAGAGTGAGGGCAATGGGAAGGGGAGGAGTAGCAGAGGAAAAGGGCCCAATCTGGGAGGGTCTCCTGGAGGAGATGAGCTTTCAGTAGGGATGATTAGTAAGTACCAAGGATAGTTTGGGGGCTGGTAAGATGAGGGGTACTGGGAGACTGTGAGCCCGTCAATGGGATTGTCTCTATTTGTTGCCAAATTGTACATTCCAAGCGCTTAGTACAGTGCTCTGCACATAGTAAGCGCTCGATAAATACTATTGAATGAATGAATGAATGAATTCACTGGGGAAGGCTGGAAAAAGTGAGTATTTATTTGAGGGAGCCTTCCATCAAGAACAACAAACAGATTAACTTTGGTTCTGAGACTTTAGGGCCAAGAATCTGCTTGAAGGAAGTGATTATAGTGCTGGTGACTTGCACAGTGCCTCTTGGCACTTTCTAGTCCTTTTTAGTTGTATTCCTGTTGGGGGACAAAGTGTAATGTGTGAGTAGGCAGGCAGATGGGCCGCACATCGTGAAGGACCCATGAGGGGTTTTTTTTACACATAGGTCGCATTTATGACTGACAAGACTGAAGCCTAAGCTAGGCCATAGCCGGCCATGGTGCATTAATAGCTACCACTGTCTTTGGTGCCCACATTCGTCTTCTTCCAACACTGTGGAGTCGTTTCCAACCCATAGCGACTCCAAGGACACACGCTCTTCAAAACGTCCCATCTTCTGTCATAAGGTCGTTCTGGTATGTGTTTGCTTGGTGAAGAGTTTGCTTGGTGAAGATACTGAAGTGGTTTACCATCGCCTTCTTCCGCACGGTAAAAACTTCAGTCTCTGCCGTTGTCTTTGATCATCGTTTTGATCACTTAATCGTTTGCCTTTGATTCTTTCCCAAGCTGCTGCTGCCACCCAGCACAGGTGAATTGACTTTGTCTGACGCTTCGGCTTAGATTTTTCCTAATGGGTAGCCCTATACGGCTAAATTTCATCAGAGAAGTAAAGTGATTTGCCTAAGGTCACACGGCAGACAAGTGGCAGACAGGATTAGAACCCAGGTCCGTCCAACTCCAACACCCATGCTCCATCCATTAGGCCACACTGCTCCTCTAGTTAGACTCTGTTGCCGAATTGTACTTTCCATGATGAACAAGGACTTTGTCACACCTGATTATCTTGTATCTACCCCGGCACTTAGAACAATGCATCTAAGATTGTAAGCTCATTATCGGCAGGATATGGGTCTGTTGCATCGCTATAATGTACTCTCCCAAGTGCTTAGTACAGTGCTCTGCACACAGTAAGCACTCAACAAATGCTTGTTGAAGCATTGAAGAGAAGCAGCGTGGCTCAGTGGAAAGAGCAGGGGCTGGGGAGTCAGAGATCAAGGGTTCAAATGCCGGCTCCGCCACTTGTCAGCTGTGTGACTTTAGGCAAGTCACTTAACTTCTCTGGGTCTCAGTTACCTCATCCGTAAAATGGGGATTAAGACTGTGAGCCCCACGTGGGACAACTTGATCACCTTGTTTCCTCCCCAGCGCTTAGAACAGTGCTTTGCACGTAGTAAGCACTTAACAAATGCCAACTTTATTATTATTATTATTATTACTATTATTAACAAATATGATTACTGAATGCCTGAGTGCCTGACACACTTTCCTGCCACAATGATTTATAGGTGAATCATTAGCCAACTATTTTTCAGGATTCCTACTGTGCTCGTTCATGTCGTGGAATGCTCTAGGTGGTTCTTTGGTTATAAACCTTCACTACCAGTGGCAAATCGCAGCATTCTTTCTGTCTGCACAACTTCCTGTGCTAATAAATTCCATATGTCTACAGCCTGCTATGTGAAGAAACATTTTGTTTGTTTCAAGTCTGCCACCTTGAAGCTTCCAAGAGGGTTGTGGGATTTTGTGAGCAATGAATCCTGTGCAAACCTTTCATAATTTTAGAGACTTCAGTCAAGTTCCCTGTTTGCTTAGCTTTTTCCAGGTTTCAGGAAGATTGTGACCCTAAAAGGAGAAAGGGCGACCTTTTAGAATTGAGAAGTAATGTAACCTCGTGGAAAAAGCAGGGGCCCGGAAATCAGAAGACCCGCTCTTCCATTTACCTGCTGTGTCACCTTAGGTAAATCACTTAACTTCTCTGTGCCTCAGCTTCCACATCTGTAAGATGGGAATGAAAAACCTGTTCTCCCTCTTACTTTTGTTTATGGTATTTTTTAAGCACTTACTATGTGCCAGAACTGTACTATGGGCTGGGGTAAAAACCAACTAATCAGGTTGGACACAGTCCCTGTCCCATGTGGGGCTCACAGTCTCAATCCCTATTTTACAGATGAGGGAACTGAGACACGGAGAAGTAAAGTGATATGCCCAAGCTCACATGGCAGACAAGTGGCAGAACCAGGATTAGAACCCAGGTCCTTCTGACTCCAAGGACCATGCTCTATCCACTAGGCCGTGCTGCTTCTCTAGTTAGACTCTAAGGCCACAATGGACAAGGACCTTGTCACATCTGATTATTTTGTATCTACCCCAGCACTTAGAACAATGCCTCTAGGCTGTGGGCTGGGAATGTATCTGTTATATGCCTATATTGTACTTTCCCAAGTGCTTAGTAGAGTGCTCTGCACAAAGTAGTGCTCAATAAATGAGATCGACTGCCTGAGACATAGAAAGCACTTAAATACCACTCATTATTACTATTATTAGACATTCAACATGAAAGGGATTGTCAGGCTTATATTAGTTGTTTCTGCAACACTCATGCACGCTGATCAAAATATCCCTGTCATGTTATTTTCAAACCCTAAGGACAATTATCTACATATATGTATAGCATATATTTATGGTTGGATCTATAGAGGCTCAGTATCCATGCATGGAAGAGTTTAGGTGGTAGTGGTCAGCAGAATCCTGGCTCTCTCTAAGTTTGTCATTCCACCATTGGATGAGTTTAATTCCTTGTCTACCTCATATGTGACGAGAGTTGTTCCTTCTGGACAATCACCGTTATTGTCTTTGCCTAGCCTCCTGATGTCCCATGAAGAGTTGGCTATTTTCATTTAACCTGATTATTTTCTGTGAATTTTTCTAACCAAGGGAGAAGAGCATGGCCTAGAGGATAGAACCCGGGCTTGGGAGTCAGAAGGACTTGGGTTCTAATTCCTGCTCTGCCATTTCTCTGCTGTGACCTCAGGCCAATCACTTCAATTCTCGGTGTCTTAGTTACCCCATCTGTAAAATGGGGATTCAGACTGCGAACCCCATGTGGGACAGGCGACTGTGTCCAATCTGACCACCATTATTTAAAAAAGAAAAAAATCAGTGAACACGCTTTGAATGTGTTAGGCAGGAAGTTTTTAAGGTACATTTTGCAGCTTTTTCACTCTACATATTCCTAAATAGGGCTGCTAAGCATCACGTTGCCTCCGCAGTGATCAATATCCTCAGCTCCTTTCTTGTCTGAGACTTTCAATTTGGGGAATTTGCAGTTGGGTCATTTTCCTGTCATCTATACTCCCCTTGTCCTCATTTGAGGATGGTTGACCGGACCAGAGATGCTGCCAGTGGCCACAGACATCTATCTCCCCACCGTTATAACAGCAGATGGCCACAAAGCCCTCATCCTCTTGATTCACCCCATCGGTTAATGAGGTGCTCACATCCACTTTTCAAATGGTTTGAATCCTCTCTCAACCCCAAAATGGGGGAACTGAACAAATTCCAAGATGGATTTCCAAGTTTGCACTCAGTCAGTCATATTTATTGAGCATTTACCGTGTGCAGAGGACTGTAGTAAGTGCTTGGGAGAGTACAATACCACAAGAAACAGGCACATTGTGAACGAGGCATCGATCATTCAATGGTATTTCTTGATCACTCACTATGTGCAGAGCACTGTACATAGCACTTGAGAGGATTGGTAGACACATCCCCTGCCCACAAGGAGCTTCGCACTTTCCAAGTGCTTAAGTAGTAGCTCAATAAATTCTCCTCCTCCTCCTCCTCCTTCTCATACATTTAGTTTATCAGGAAATGAACTATTCCTTTTTCATTGTGACTTGAAGAAACATTTGTCATTCCCTGACGTATTGGAATCACTGACCTTTTCTCAAGTCCTTTCAAATTAGTTTTGATCACATTTCTTTGAATCATCACCATTTCCCTGGTTATTACCAAAGAAGAGAAAAACAGGTTGGCTGCCAACCCTTTCTCCTCAATCTCAGGATAAAATGGAACACTTTTGCTTTAACTATCATAAAATGAATGTAATTCCTCAGTGAATTGTTCTTCATTCTGGAAGCTTGCATCATGGATGACCTTTAAACTATGTTTGCTTTTAATCATGGGTACGTTTTTAAATGTTTGTGACCTCCACGTCTGAAATAAGGAAAATTAACTGTTTTTAAACTGGCAGCTTTGATTTTATGACTGCTTTAAGGTAATACTATTTTTAAAGAGAATGGACTTCACTTAGGTGGTCAAATTAGAGAAAATTGGAATTAATTTGAAGGAAATCTATCTAAGGAGCTTTCAAAAGTGCCTGAGCATTTTCCTCCTATCTTTTCCTGTAACTTCATATTTTTTCTATAACTTACAAGTGAGAAAATTCATATTCATAAAAAATACTGCTCCTGCACCTATTTTGTGGGAAAGGAGAGGGGTGTTCTAGTGGAAACAGCATGGGTTTGGGAGTCAGTGGACTTGGTTTTCTAGTCCCAGCTCTGCCACTGGCTAGTAACAGTAATAACCACAATGACAATAATAATCATAGTCATAATAATAATAATAACTCATATTTATTCAGCATTTACTGTATGCAGCACACAGTATGAAGCGCTGGGGAAAATACAATAGAGTTGGTGGACACGTTTCCTGCCCACACTGAAGAAAGTTATAGTCAAACCATTTAATACAGCCTAATTCTTTTAAAGTGAAACTTGATTCCTAACCATATTTACTGAAAAATAAAATAAGCTGGAATTTTTACCACTTCACAGAACTAAAGGTCCATTAATTATAATCTATATTCTTTTCTTCAAAAAATAAACTCAACTGAATTACATTACCCAAAGTAATATGTTAAAAAATCCCCCAAACACCTGTTCATGAGACACGGACCATAATCAGATTTGTAGCAAATACATCTGCTGAATCTTAGAAGGAAGGTCATCATCTACTAGTGTACAGAGGATCCTCATAACAGCTTTAAACAATTTTCAGAACACCGAGAGGACATGTCTTTGTCTTCAAGCAGTCTGCATTCTCGAACAAGTTTACAGCTGAAAATATGACCATAATTAGATTTTGAATTTGATTTTGGTTAAAAGGTATCTTGAAGAATTTATCGAGTGGTTTTCGGCTGAGAATTCAACATGAAGCATTTACATAAAACCCTGCTTTTAACTAAACGTTTATTCTTCAAGTATTATATAAATGTATTCTGCATGAATGTCAATTATTCAGCTGTACTGAGAAAAAAAGAACATCCTATTAATGAAGAATGTTCCTCTACATCAAAAATCCCAAGAGATTTGACACTCATCTATTTCAGACAGTGTATATTAGGGACTTGTTCTTCTATCTTATCAACTGCAAGGAATGTTCTTGAATAAATTTGAAGTTAATGATCTTCTTTTCATATTACTTTTATTTTCTCTCACACATATTCAATCTACTGGCATCAATTTATCCTAAGAATTTTTTTTTTTAATTCTTTCCTCAAATTCTTCCTTTGAAATGAGAGCTAAAGTCAGCTTTGAAAGAATTACCAATTTAGGAATAAACTTAAATCAATTTTAAACAGAGGGTTTCGATACTGAGTAATCCAACATAAAATGATGTCCCCCAACTCTGCAACAGCCATAGGATCAGCAGAAAGACTTCACATGACTATTTCTCAAGAGCTGACATATGTTACCCATATGAAAACATTTAGCTGTATAAATGGCAACCTGTTTTTGCACTTTTGTGTGCTGGCAAGTCAGCCACCAAAACACTAGCCCGACATCCCAAATGAAGCGCAGAACCCCAACAGGACAAAGACCATCATATCATTCATTCATTCGATTGTATTTTTTGAGCGCTTTCTGTGGGCAGAGCTCTGTACTAAGCGCTTGAAAAGTACATTTCAGGAACAAATAGAGACCATCCCTACCCAATAAGGGACTCACAGTAACAAAACAAGTCAACAGGCACTTATCAAGCACTCAACCTCTTACAGTCAGGTTAAGTGCCCAACTTTATCGGTAGATTGAATATCCAAAATGAGCACTCTAACCAGTCTTGACTACAGGAGGGAGAGTCAAGCAGAGGCCTACCCATTTCATTCCCAGCTTGGCTAGTGGCTAGCGAGTGGAAGGCGATCTGCTACAAGTCAAAACTCACCTGTGCTGGGCAGTAGCGGCATGAGAGAGAGTCAAGGGTGGAGACTCGAGTTTACTGTGCGGAAGGAGGCAGTGGTAAACCACTTCTGCATTTTTACCAAGGAAACTCTACGGATCCACTACCAGAACGATTGTAGGTGGAGGCGAGGCGTTTTGGGAGAGATGTATCCATGGTGTCGCTAAAGGTCGGAGCAGGCTGGACAGCATAAGATATGTCTCAGAACAGCCATGTAGAATATAATGTCCCTCTAGATTGTAAGCTCACTGTGGGCAGGGAACGCGTCTACCAACTGTTATATTGTCCTCTCTCAAGCCCTTAGTACAGGGCCCCACATAATCATCATCATCATCATAATTCTGATATTTGCTAAGCACTTACGATGTGGCAAGCACTGTACTAAGAGCTGGGATAGGTACAAGGGAACCAAGTCCCACATGGTCCTCCCACTCTAAGAAGGAGATAGAAAAGGGATTGAATGCACGTTTTACAGATGGGGGAACTGAGGCACAGAGAAGTAAAGTGACTTGTCCAAGGTCACACAGCAGGTAAATGGAAGAGCTGGAATTAGAACCCAGGTCCTATTGTCTCCTAGGCCTGTATTCTTTCCAGTAAGCCGTGCTGCTTCTCACACAGTAAGCGCTCACTAACTACAATTCATTGAGTAAGAATAATGCAGAAGACATATACAGTAATTACTTTTCAAATAACTTTTAATGATTCAGCCCCATGTGTGAAATGAATACACTCCCAGGCAAATTCTATAGGTAAACGCCAAATATCCCTCCACCTCCAGAATGTAAGCTCATTGTGGGCAAGTAATGTGTCTCTATTGTTTCTAGTCCCAGCTCTGTCACTGGCTAGTAACAGTAATAACCACAATGACAATAATATTGTCATAATAATAATAAAAAATCATATTTACTCAGCATTTACTGTATGCAGCACACGGTATGAAGCGCTGGGGAAAATACAATACAATAGAGTTGGTTGACACGTTTCCCGCCCACACCGAAGAAAGTTATAAAGTCAAACCATTTAATACAGCCTAATTCTTTTAAAGTGAAACTTGATTCCTAACCATATTTACTGAAAAATAAAATAAGCTGGAATTTTTACCACTTCACAGAACTAAAGGTCCATTAATTATAGTCTATATTCTCTTTCCCCCTCTCTAATCCCGGCTCCACCACCTGTCTGCTGTGTGGCCCTGGGCAAGTGACTTCACTTCTCTGTGCCTCAGTTACCTCATCTATAAAATGGCGATTGAGACTGCGAGCCCCACGTGGGACAGGGATTTTGTCCGATCCTATTTGCTCATATCCAACCCAGTGCTTAGTACAGTGCCTGGCGCATAGTAAGTGATGAATAAATACCACAATTATAATAATAGTAATAAGAAGAAGAACCACTGTTAAAGAATTGCAGTAGTCCCAGGAGGAAGAGAGGGGGGAGAGAGAAGGAGGGAGAGAGAAGGGCGGGGGGGAGGGGGAGAGGAGGGAGGGGAAGGGGGGAAGGGGAGAGAGGGGGAGAGAGAAGGAGGGGGGAGAGAGGGAGAGGAGAGGGAGGGGGGAGAGAGGGAGAGGAGAGGGAGGGGAGGAGAGGAGAGGGAGGGGGAGGGGGAGAGAGGGGGAGAGAGAAGGAGGGGGAGGGGGGAGAGAGGGGAGAGAGAAGGAGGGGGGAGGGGGGAGAGGAGGAGAGAAGGAGGAGAGAAGGAGGGGAGAGGGGGAGGGGGGAGAGGGGGAAAGGGGGAGAGAGGGGAGAGAGAAGGAGGGGAGAGAGAAGGAGGGGGAGAGAGGAGAGAGGGAGGGGGGAGAGGAGGGAAGGAGGGGGAGAGAGGAGAAGAGATAAGGGGGAGAGAGGGGGAGGGGGGAGAGAGGGGGGAGAGAGGGAGGGGAGAGGGAGGGAGGGGAGGGAGAGAAGAGAAAGAAGAGATAAGGGGGGAGGGGGGAGAGAGGGAGGGGAGGAGAGGAAGAAGGAGGGGGGAGAGAGAAGGGGGAGAGAGGGGGAGAGAGGGGGAGAGAAGGGAGGGGGGAGGGGGGAGGGGGGAAGGGGGAGAGAGAAGGAGGGGGAAGGGGGAGAGAGAAGGAGGGGGAGAGAGGGAGAGGAGGGGGGGAGAGAGGGAGAGGAGGGGGGGAGAGAGGGAGGAGAGAGGGGAAGAAAGGGAGGGGGGAAGGGGGAGAGGAGAGGGAGGGGGAGAGAGAAGAGATAAGGGGGAGAGAGGGAGAGGAGAGGGAGGGGAGGGGGAGAGAGAAGAGATAAGGGGGAGAGAGGGAGAGGGGGAGGGAGAGAAGAGAGAGAGAAGAGATAAGGGGGAAGGGGGGAGAAGGGAGGGAGAAGGAGGGGGGAGAGAGAAGGAGGGGGGAGAGAAGAGATGGGGGAGAGAGGGGAAGCGGAGAAGGGAAGAGAGGGAGAGCGAGGCGCGCAGGCGCGCGGGGTGGCTAGGAAAGGGGGGCGGGGGAGAGGGGGAAGCTTGCCTCGCCTCGCCTCGCCCCGCCCCGCCCCCGGCTGGAGGTCGGGCCTACTTCCGCCTCCCGCCCCTCGCCTCTGCCGCAGCCTCCCCGGCGCAGCCCGTCCGTCCTCCCCTCGCCGGTCCTCCCCTCGCCGGTCCTCTCCTCGCCGGTCCTCTCCTCGCCGGTCCTCCCCTCGCCGTCCCTCCCCCCGCTCCCCGCTCCCCGGCCCGGCCCGGCCCGGCAGGAGGATGGCCGCCTCCGGACCCGAGAAGACCACCAACAAGAAGAAAACCGAGAAGAAACTCGCCGCCCGGGAAGAGGCCAAATTGCTGGCCGGCTTCATGGGCGTCATGAACACCATGAGGAAACAGGTAGCGGCGCCGGCGGGGGGAAAGAGGGAGGCCCGGCCAGGCCCGAAACCCCCCCCCCCTCCCCCGGGGGGCTTAAGGACCGGCTGCGCTCACCGGGCCCCGAGCGCTTAGTACAGGGCTCCGCGCCCCGCGGCCGCTCCATCGAGACGATTGAACGAATGGAGGGGCGCGGGGGGGGTGGTTGAGATTGGAGCCGTCGCGCCCGGAAAACCGTGTTGGGGTGGAATAATGATGACGGTATTCGGTCAGCTCTTACTCTGTGCTAAGCGCTGTTGGGCCGCAGGTCGGGGGGGGGAGGGGGGCTGGGCCACCCCGGCGCTCCCCACACCCTCCTTCAAAGCCCTCCTGAGGGCTCACCGCCTCCAGGAGGCCTTCCCTCACTGAGCCCCCCTTTCCCTCCGCTCCCCCGCCCCACACCACTTGGATCTCTATGTACCTATCTCTAATTCTATTTTTTTAATATTAATGATGTGAATCTGTCTCTAATTCTATTTCTATTGATGCTACTCTCTTCCCCTCTTCAAAGCCCTACGCACCTCCTCCAGGAGGCCTTCCCACACTGAGTCCTCCCTTTCCCTCCGCTCCCCCGCCCCACACCACTTGGATCTCTATGTACCTATCTCCAATTCTATTTATTTATATTAATGATGTGTATAGATCTCTAATTCTATTTCTTTTGATGCTGCTCTCTTCCCCTCTTCAAAGCCCTACGCACCTCCTCCAGGAGGCCTTCCCGCACTGAGTCCTCCCTTTCCCTCCGCTCCCCCGCCCCACAGCACTTGGATCTATATGTACATATCTCTAATTCTATTTATATTAATGATGTGTATAGATCTCTAATTCTATTTCTATTGATGCTGCTCTCTTCCCCTCTTCAAAGCCCTACTCACCTCCTCCAGGAGGCCTTCCCGCACTGAGACCTGCTTTCCCTCTGCTCCCCCTCCCCACAGCACTTGGATCTCTCTGTACATACCTGTAATTCTATTTATTTATATTAATGATGTGAATCTATCTCTAATTCTATTTCTTTTGATGCTACTCTCTTGCCCTCTTCAAAGCCCTACTCACCTCCTCCAGGAGGCCTTCCCACACTGAGCTCCCCTTTTCCTCTGCTACCTCTCCCCACAGTATTTATATCTATATGTACATATCTGTAATTCTATTTATATTAATGATGTGTATAGATCCCTAATTCTATGTCTGTTGATGAACAGGGGAAGAGAGTAGCAAGCAGGGTGGCTCAGTGTAAAGAGCCTGGGCTTGGGAGTCAGAGGTCATGGGTTCGAATAATGCGTTCGAATCCCGGCTCTGCCACTTGACAGCTGTGTGACTGTGGGCAAGTCACTTCACTTCTCTGTGCCACAGTTACCTCATCTTTAAAATGGAGATTAACTGTGAGCCTCACGTGGGACAACCTGATTACCCTCTATCTACCCCAGCACTTAGAACAGTGTTCTGCACTTAGTAAGCGCTTAACTAATACCAACATTATTATTATTATTGCTCACCTCCAGGAGGCCTTCCCATACTGAGCCCACCCTTTTCCTCTGCTCCCCCCCCCCCCCGCACTTGTATCTATATGTACATACCTGTAATTCTGTTTATAGTAATGATGTGTATAGATCTCTAATTCTGTTTCTATTGATGCTGCTCTCTTCCTCTCTTCAAAGCCCTACTCGCCTCCTCCAGGAGGCCTTCCCACACTGAGCCCCCCTTTCCCTCTGCTCCCCTGCCCCACAGCACTTGGATCTATATTACATATCTATAATTCTATTTATTTATATTAATGATGTGTATAGATCTTTAATTCTGTTTCTATTGTTGCTACTCTCTTCCCCTCTTCCAAGCCCTACTGAGAGCTCACCTCCTCCAGGTGGCCTTCCCAGACTGAGTCCTCCCTTTCCCTCTGCCCCTCCTACCCTCCCCATGGCCCCTGTTCCCTCCCTCTGCTCTACCCCCTTCCCCTCCCCACAGCACTTGTGTATATTTGTACATATTTATTATTCTATTTATGTTATTAATGGTGTGTATATATCTGTGATCCTCTTTATCTATTTTGATGGTATTGATTGCTTGTTTGGTTTTGCTATCTCCCCGTTTTAGACTGTGAGCCCGTCGTTGGGCAGTGATTGTCTCTATCTGTTACCAAACTGTACATTCCAAGCACCTAGTACAGTGCTCTGCACACAGTAAGCGCTCAATAAATACAATGGAATGAATGACTATTGATGCCTGTCTACTTGTTTTGATGCCTGCCTCCCCCCTTTTTGGACTGTGAGCCCGTTGTGGGCAGGGATTGTCTCTCTTTGTTGCTGAATTGTAACAATAACAACAATATGATGCTATTTGTTAAGTGCCTACTTTGTGCCAAGCACTGTTCTAAGCACTGGGGGAGATACAAGGTCATCAGGTTGTCCCAGGTGGGGCTCACAGTCTTAATCCGCATTTTACAGATGAGGTAACTGAGGCCCAAAGTGAATTGACTTGCCCAAAGTCACACAGCTGACAATTGGCGGAGCCAGGATTAGAACCCACAACCTCTGACTCACAAGCCCATGTGCTTTCCACTAAGCCACGCTGCTTCTTGTACTTTCCAAGCACTTAGTATAGTGTTCTGCACATAGTAAGTGCTCAGTAAATACGACTGAATGAATAAAACAGCATGACGTCCCACAAAGATGGAAAAGTTCCCCTTCCCTGATGGCTTTTAAGGAGGCTTTGTTCTGCCTTTCTTCCTGGATTGCCACGTCTGCCGTGTTTTCAAAAATGATAATAATGATGGTATTCGTTAAGCGCTTCTGTGTGTCAAGCACTGTTCTAAGCTGTGGGGTGGATATGAGGTAATCGGGTTGTCCCACGTGGGGCTCACAGTCTTAATTCCCATTTTACAGATAAGGGAACTGAGGCACAGAGAAGTTACATGACTTGCCCAAGGTCACATAACAGAGAAGTGGCGGAGCCGGGATTTGAACCCCTGACTTTCTGACTTCAAAGCCTATGCTCTATCCTCTAGGTTTTTGTGCCTCAGATTTTTGGTTCCTTAATTTCATTCATTCGATAGTATTTATTGAGTGCTTACTGTGTGCAGAGCACCGTACTACGCTTGGGAGAGTACAGTACAACAATAAACAGACATATTCCCTGCCCACAATGAGCTTCGAGTCTGGGGGTGGGGAGACAGACTTCATTATGATAAATTACAGATATTTACCTAAATGTTGTGGGGCTGGGAGCTGGGAAGAGCAAAGGAAATAAGTCAGGGTGATGCAGAAGGGAGTGGGAGAAGAGGAAAGGAGGGGCTTATTCTGGGAAGGCTTCTTGGAGATGTGCCTTCAGAAAGGCTTCACCGAGACTGCGGTTTGCAGTGTCACCAGTGACTTCCTCATAAGCAAATACAGTAGACATTTCCTCCTCCCCAATCCTCCTTTACTTCTTGGGTGGCCACCTTGGACACTTTTGAAGGACACTGTCCTTCTTGAAGTGCCACTGGATCCTCCTCCTTTACTTATGCCTTAACTATGGGTGCCCTGCAGGGTTTTTTTCACTTCACCCACACTTTTCTGGAGAAGTCATCCGTTGTCATAGCTACCACCTCTCTGTGAATGCCTGCCACACAGTTTCATATTTCCCCTTGTTTCCAGGACATCTCCATTTGTATTCCTGCCTGCAGACTAAATTGTCTAAACTTTGACTTGCAAACTAAACTGCCTAAACTTGAACCTCTCTTCTTTCCTCCAACTTTCCCATCTCTGTTAATAACCCACCATCCTCTCCAGTCCTCACCACCTTTCAGCTCTCACATTTAATCACCTGCTCCATTGTTCCTCCCTGACATTTCCCAGCTCTGACCCTTCCTCTCCGCCCTAATAGTGGCTACCCTATGAGAAGCAGCGTGGCTCAGTGGAAGGAGCCCGGGCTTGGGAGTCAGAGGTCATGGGTTTGAATCCCGGCTCTGCCACTTGTCAGCTGTGTGACTGTGGGCAAGTCACTTCACTTCTCTGTGCCTCAGTTACCTCATCTGTAAAATGGGGATTAACTGTGAGCCTCACGTGGGACAACCTGATTACCCTGTATCTACCCTAGTGCTTAGAATAGTGCTCTGCACATAGTAAGCACTTAACCAATACCAACATTATTATTATTATTATTACCCTGGTTCAGGTGTTTACCGTCTCATGTTTAGACTGTATTAACCTCTCTCAATAGTCTCCCAGCTTCCAGCCTTTCCTGCCTGTCAGTTTATACTTGCTGCTGACTGGATAATCTTCCAAAAGTGTCACTCAACATGCATCTGTCCACTCCTCAGAAACCTCTCATGGCTCTTTACCCCCCCAACACCTACAAGTAGACATCTTTAGCATCACCTTCAGGGCTCTCTCCACCACCTTTCTCCTTCTTAGAGATTGGCTCTCTTCACCTGCTAGTCCTCCGCCCACACTCTTCACTTTTTCCCAAGCTCGTTGTCTAATTGTACTTTGTTCTCGACTCTCCCGCCTCTCACCACTTGCTCCCGGTTATTTCCCTCCTCTGTCAAATCCTCCGGGTCGTACACAGTTCGCTACACCCTCAAAAAAACCCCACCTACCCAATTAATTACTAAAGTCCCATTTTGCATTGGCCCAGCAGTCATCTTTAACTCCCTCATAGTTCATGGGTTGCCTTGATTTCAGAGCATTAAATTATATAAGAACGCAGCTATTCCACAAGCAGTGTGGATTGTGCAGTGTTCCTTATCATTTGTTTTTGAGTTGGTGTCATGAACATCTTGGGAAAAGATATACTTGACCTAAAATAGTAATTATGGTATTAAGTGCTTCCTGAGTGCCAAGCACTGTTCTAAGAGCTGGGGTATATGCAAGGTAATCAGGTTGTCCCACATGGGGCTCACAGTCTCAATCCCCATTTTCCTGCTGAGGTAACTGAGGCACAGAGAAATGAAGTGACCTGCCCAAGGTCACACAGCAGACAAGTGACAGAGGCAGGAAAAGTCCTTCCACTGACCCAACTGGGAAGACTCCCTAGTAATCGAGGACGACTTCAAAAGAGGGAAGGGATCTGTAAAGTGGAAGGCTATTCGAGGTAAATGGAAACATAGTGCAGTGAAGTGCACACTCAGGGGTGGGTGCATTGCATGCTGTTGTTTACATGAGCCTGCTTCTTTTCCCCAGATGGGAAAGGCACAGCCCAGGCAAGGAGAGGTAAATATGGAAGCTATCGGTGTAATTGCGTATGTTTCAGAAATTACATTACCGTAACCATGGTGTGCATACCCTTGGGTGGCTAACAAAATGTGGGGCATAGCCGAGCTTGTGGCTTAAGTAAAAACCTTAGAAATCCCCACTAGGTAAAACACAAGGGAAAGAGGAAAGAACAGCAAGCAGTTTGTCCCTATTATAAACGCAGAGGTAGGTTCCTGTTGTCATTAGGATCTTTGTCTCCCATTGTGGCCATTTTCAGAGTCCTCTTCAGGGTAGACCCTATAGGGTCTCTATCCTCAATAGGGTACCCTATTGGTGACAGGGAGTCAGGAGACTCCTTGTCTGGGACGCCCAGACCCTGAAAGCATGGAAACCCAAAGAGAGTTGAATTGCTCACTCCTTAAAGAGTTGCAGTTCGCTCATGTCATGACAAAAGTATCTGACCAATAAGCACAGCTGTGAGCCAGAAAGCTGTCACTGGACCAGATCTACACCTGGACTCAGAATCCGTTCAAACCCATGGCTTCAGTTCCATTAAGGTTGAAGTTTTATGAGATGCCCGTTCTCAACGAACTTGCGATCCATTATAGATCAGTTAGACCACAAACCACCAAAATAGTAAAATGGCTGTAAAAGTGAAGTCCCAAAACATCTCTGATCTCAGTTTATTCCACCGAAGGGACAGATAAATTCCAGTGTTTTGACATTTCTATGTCCGTTTTTATATTTTACAGAAATAGATTAATTTCTGTAAAATATAAAAGGATCAAATATAGGAGAAAGTTTAATAAATTGCATTTAAGGGGTCCATGTGGCAGGGTTTTTGTTTTGTTTGTTTCACTGCCCCAGTGTTGGAGAATTGTCTTTTGGAATTCTTAGCTCTCTATTTCTCAAACTTCCTGAAATTTTATAATTTCAGATGTTTTTCTGACCTGCTGGAAATTACAACCCACATGGTTACCGGTGGCTGAGATTTTAACCGATTGTCTTATTAAACAAAATAAACAAAATAAATAGGGTGATGAAGATATATACAGTTGAGCGGACGAGTACAGTGCTGAGGGGGTGGGACGGGAGGGGGGAGGAGCAGAGGGAAAGGGGGGGAAAGAGGGTTTAGCTGCGGAGAGGTGAAGGGGGTTGAGAAGCAGCGTGGCTCTGTGGAAAGAGCATGGGCTTTGGAGTCAGGGCTCATGAGTTCGAATCCCAGCTCTGCCACTTGTCGGCTGTGTGACTGTGGGCAAGTCACTTAACTTCTCTGTGCCTCAGTTCCCTCATCTGTAAAATGGGGATTAAGACTGTGAGCCCCACGTGGGACAACCTGATTCCCCTATGTCTACCCCAGCGCTTAGAACAGTGCTCGGCACATAGTAAGCGCTTAACAAATACCAACATTATTATTATTAGAGGGAGCAGAGGGATAAAGGGGGGAGCTCAGTCTGGGAAGGCCTCTTGGGGGAGGTGAGCTTTAGGGATTTGAAGAGGGGAAGAGAATTAGATTGACGGAGGTGAGGAGGGAGGGCATTCCAGGACCGCGAGAGGACGTGGCCCAGGGGTCGACGGCGGGATAGGCGAGACCGAGGGACGGTGAGGAGGTGGGCGGCAGAGGAGCGGAGCTTGCGGGGTGGGCGGTAGAAAGAGAGAAGGGAGGAGAGGTAGGAAGGGGCAAGGTGATGGAGAGCCTCGAAGCCTAGGGTGAGGAGTTTTTGTTTTGAGCTGAGGTTGATAGGCAACCACTGGAGATGTTTAAGAAGGGGAGTGACAGGCCCAGAAAGTTTTTGCAGGAAGATGAGCCGGGCAGCGGAGTGAAGAATAAACTGGAGCGGGGCAAGAGAGGAGGAAGGGAGATCTTCATTTAGAGACCCTTCCTTTCCAAAATCCTAGAACGAGTCGTCTACAATCGATGCTTAGAATTCCTTAACTCCCATTCTCTCCTAGACCCCCTCCAATCTGGCTTCCGTCCCCTCCACTCTACCGAGACTGCTCTCTCTAAGGTCACCCATGACCTCCTTCTTGCCAAATCCAATGGCTCCTACTCCATTCTGATCCTCCTTGACCTCTCTGCTGCCTTTGACACTGTCGACCATCCCCTCCTCCTCCATACCTTATCTCACCTTGGCTTCACGGACTCTGTCCTCTCCTGGTTCTCCTCTTACCTCTCTGGCCGGTCATTCTCGGTCTCCTTCGCTGGAGCCTCCTCCCCCTCCCATCCTTTAACTGTTGGAGTTCCTCAAGGGTCAGTTCTTGGCCCTCTTCCGTTCTCCATTTACACTCACTCCCTCGGTGAACTCATCCGCTCTCACGGCTTTGACTACCATCTCTACGCAGATGACACGCAGATCTACATCTCCGCCCCTGTCCTCTCCCCCTCCCTTCAGGCTCGCGTCTCCTCCTGCCTCCGGGACGTCTCCACCTGGATGTCGGCCCGCCACCTAAAACTCAACATGAGCAAGACTGAGCTCCTCATCTTCCCTCCTAAACCCGGTCCTCTCCCAGACTTCTCTATCACCGTGGATGGCACGACCATCCTTCCCGTCTCTCAGGCCCGCAATCTTGGTGTCATCCTTGACTCGTCCCTCTCGTTCACCCCACACATCCTATCCGTTACCGAGACCTGCCGGTTTCACCTCTACGATATCGCCAAGATCCGCCCTTTCCACCCAGACAGCTACCTTACTGTTACGGGCTCTCGTTATATCCCGGCTAGACTACTGTGTCAGCCTTCTCTCTGACCTCCCTTCCTCCTCTCTCGCCCCGCTCCGGTCTATTCTTCACTCTGCTGCCCAGCTCATCTTCCTGCAGAAACAATCTGGGCATGTCACTCCCCTTCTTAAACAACTCCAGTGGTTGCCTATCGACCTCCGCTCCAAACAAAAACTCCTCACTCTAGGCTTCAAGGCTCTCCATCACCTCTCCCCTTCCTACCTCTCCTCCCTTCTCTCTTTCTACTGCCCACCCCGCACGCTCCGCTCCTCTGCCGCCCACCTCCTCGCCGTCCCTCGGTCTCGCCTGTCCCGCCGTCGACCCCTGGGTCACGTCCTCCCGCGGTCCCGGAACGCCCTCCCTCCTCGCCTCCGCCAAACTGATTCTCTTTCCCTCTTCAAAACCCTACTTAAAACTCACCTCCTCCAAGAGGCGTTCCCAGACTGAGCTCCTCTTCCCCCTCTACTCCCTCTGCCATCCCCCCTTTACCTCTCCGCAGCTAAAGCCTCATTTTCCCCTTTTTCCCTCTGCTCCTCCACCTCTCCCTTCCCATCCCCACAGCACTGTACTCGTCCGTTCAACTGTATATATTTTCGTTACCCTATTTATTTTGTTAATGAATTGTACATCGCCTCGATTCTATTTAGTTGCCATTGTTTTTACAAGATGTTCTTCCCCTCGACTCTGTTTATCACCATTGTTCTCGTCTGTCCGTCTCCCCCGATTAGACTGTAAGCCCGTCAAACGGCAGGGACCGTCTCTATCTGTTGCCGACTTGTTCATCCCAAGCGCTTAGTACAGTGCTCTGCACATAGTAAGCGCTCAATAAATACTAAATACTATTGAATGAATCCTAATCCTTCTCGACCTCTCGGCTGCCTTTGGCACTGTCTCTTTCTTGAGGAGAAAGACCATCCCTTTCTCCTCAACACCTTATCCAACCTTGGTTTAAGTGACTCCGTCCTTTCCTGGTTCTCTTATCTTTCTGGCCATTCATTTTCAGCCTCCTTCGCAGGCTCCTCATCCCCTTCCCATCCCCTACTGTAGGGGTTCATCATGGGTCAGTTCTTGGTCCCCTGAGGAACTCATGAACTTCGTGAACTCATTTGCTCCCGTGGCTTCAGCTATTCATCTCTATGCTGACAATACCCAAATCTGTTTCTCCTCCCCTGTTCTCTTTCACTCTCTCCAGGCTCGCAGCTTCTCCTGCCTTCAAGACATCTCCACTTGGATGTCCTCCTGCCACCTAAAACTCAACATGTCCAAGACTGAGCTCTTTATCTTCCCTCCCAAACCTGTCCTCTCCCTGACTTTCCCGTCACTGTGGATGGCACTATCATCCTTCCCATCTCACAGGCCCACAACCTTGGTGTTCATCCTTAACTCCGCTCTCTCATTCACCCCACATGTCCAATCCGTCACCGCATCCTGCCGGTCTCACCCTCACAACATCGCCAAGATCTGCCCTTTCCTCTCCATCCAAACCGCTACCACGTTAGTACAGTCACTCATCCTATCCTGACTGGATGACTGCATCAGCCTCCTTTCTGATCTCCCAACCTCCTGTCTCTTCCCACTTCAGTCTGTACTTCACTCTGCTGCATGGATAATCTTTCTCCACAAACATTCTGGGCATGTCACTCCTTCTTCTTAAAAATCTCCAGTGGTTGCCTGTCAACCTTTGCATGAAGCAAAAACTCCTCACTCTTGGCTTCAAAGCTCTCCATCACATTGCCCCTTCTTACCTCACTTCGCTTCTCTCCTTCTACAGCCTAGCCCACACACTCCACTCCTCTGGTGCTAACTTTCTCACTGTGTCTCGTTCTCTCCTGTCCTGCCGTCGACCCCTGACCCACGTCCAACCTGTGGCCTGGAGTGCCCTCCCTCCTCAAATCCGCCAATCAAACTTCCCCCCTCAAAGCCCTACTGAAGATACACCTCCTCCAGGAGCCCTTCCCAGACTAACCCCCCCTTTTCCTCAGCTCCCTCTCCCCATCGCCCCGACGCGCTCCCTTTGCTTTACCCCCTCCCCGCCCCACAGCACTTGTGTATATAAGTACATACTTTATTTGTATTAATGCTTGTTTACTTGTTTTGATGTGTACATATCTATAATTCTATTTATAGTGATGTCTTTCTCCCCCCTGCTAGACTGTGAGCCCGGTGTGGGCAGGGATTGTCTCTCTTTGTTGCTGAATTGTACTTTCCAAGCACTTAGTGCCATGCTCTGCACACAGTAAGCACTCAATAAATACGATTGAATGAAGGAATGAATGAATTTGGTGCTTGTGAATGTGAGTGAACTTTTATGTAACGTAGTTCAGGGACAGATTGTTGGGCACGGTGGCATTGCTTTCAGTTCTGTGTTTGCTCCGTGTTTTTACTTTGTAGTAATGATAATAAAAGTTATGGTACTTGTTAAGCACTTATTATGTGCCAGGCACTGTTCTCAGGGCTGGGGTAGATACAAGTTAATCCGGTGGGACCCAGTCTGTGTCCCACATGGGGCTCACACTCTTAATCCCTATTTTACAGATGAGGTAACTGAGGCCCAGAAAAGTTGTGATTTACGCAAAATCACACAGCAGACATGTGGCAGAGCTGGGATTAGAACCCAGTTCCTCCTCCTTTTTGTAGGCATTCTCTACAATTTTAAAAGACCAATACACAGCTACTTAAAGGATAGCAAGTACATATGACTTACTATAGTAAATTCTGAACCACTGAATTTCTAATCCATTTTATGGCTTTCTGAGCCTCTTCAAGTTTCTTGAAAAACAGTGGAGCAGCCTTTCCTCGATCTCAAAATTCTTTCAGTTTCTGGGCTGAAATTGCAGTAACTGATATTAATTCTGAATACTCACCTTCTGCATAATCAGTGATTTGACACTGTAATTTAAAAAATTTTAACCTGTAGTGTCATTATACCTGCTTCTTAATAATAAGTAAGAGTATTGAATCTTTGTAGATTATTGAATTTATGACTGGACTTTTTCATCAAGACTTTTTCTCTAATTCAGGATTTTCTTTTATTTATCTATTCTTTCCCTTTGAACAGAAAACACTGTGTGATGTTATTCTTATGGTCCAAGAAAGAAAGATCCCTGCTCACCGTGTTGTCCTTGCTGCAGCTAGTCACTTTTTTAACTTGATGTTTACGAGTAAGTGTCTTAACCTAACACTATATCATT
Source organism: Ornithorhynchus anatinus (assembly GCF_004115215.2). Lineage (NCBI taxonomy): Eukaryota > Metazoa > Chordata > Mammalia > Monotremata > Ornithorhynchidae > Ornithorhynchus > Ornithorhynchus anatinus. The sequence goes on along the minus strand of NC_041735.1, from coordinate 58,283,615 downwards.
TTTCTTGGTTTCACCATACCAAAAAAATTATAAAAACTTGTATCACCATCTCAAGACTCAAGTAGTAGAACAGTCAAAACAAGGATCCTAAAAACCAGGTTCAGCTGTTGTGTAACTGCAAAATTCTTTCTCGTGTCTAGTTTTGTTCTCTAAAGTCACATGTGACATGGGGCCAAGATTTATAGGTTGGTCGTCTAATTAAAGGTTGGAACCTAAAAATTGTTAAAAATTCAAAATGGAGTTTAGTTTTTGCAAACGCCAACCATTTGCTTGAACGGCACTTACTAGGTCCAGTTTCTCTGTTATTTGGAAGCAGTTTTAGAGCAAGAAAAACATCTTTGGCCAATCATAAGGGTATATGAAATGCCCTTAGCAGCTCAGACCAATGATCCAACCAGTTTAGTAGTCTGTCTCCAAAAATGACAATAGGATGCTTGGAAGGCTCAGGTCATAGACACCTTCCATCTTAACGTTCAGGGAGGGACCATTTATCATTTCATCATTCCAGTAACTTGGGCTTTTGGTCATTCTTATTCAGGATGACTGTTTTTCTTATTCACTGTTCCAAGTTATATAAATCCTGTAAATGCTCTGTTTTTTAAACTACTTTTTCTCACTGACTGTGTGATAGGTTGGGGCACTTGTGGTGAACGATGACGCTAGTCCCATTTTTACATCATTTTGCTTTTGTTTCAGCAAACATGCTTGAATCAAAATCCTTTGAAGTAGAACTCAAAGATGCTGAACCTGATATTATCGAACAGCTTGTGGAGTTCGCTTATACTGCAAGGTAGAGTGAAAGGCTTTCTTCGAAGAGCGGGGATGGGAAACTACCAGGTAGCATTGCATAAAATTTCCATGCCAGTATCTGTGTGGTATTCAGCCTCAAAATGAAAGACAAGATTTTTGAACCAACTTTTTAAAAGAAGAAGAAAAAAACCCCTTAGATGTAGTAATAGAAGAAAAAAGAGGGTTCAATGGAGGGAACCGGTGGGGAAAACGTTTTAACAAATAAATATAGTGTTAACTGTATTATGTATTTGCAGGATATCTGTGAACAGCAACAACGTCCAGTCTTTGTTAGATGCGGCAAACCAGTATCAGATTGAACCTGTGAAGAAAATGTGTGTTGATTTTTTGAAAGAACAAGTCGATGCTTCAAATTGTCTTGGTAAGGAAGGCATTACCTTAGAAATTAAAAATAATAAAATGACATAGGGACATTTGAAAATATTGTCCACTGGGCAGAATGCTGCTAGAGGATTTTTTGAATAGGCTTATTGGCCCTTTAAGACTTTTTTTAAGTTTGAGACCATTATTCTTACACAGGTAGCAAATGATAAAATTGTGGTGATAATTGAATTACTAAGATTCATAGTTATCTTGAGTGGAGTAAGAACCTTTTGATAAAATAGTATTATAGTAGTCATCATCAGAATGCCCTTTCCATGATAGTACATTACTGTCATTTTTGCTTTAGCACAGTAGCTGCGTTCTTGGGAAAATCATGTTTGTAGTAACATTGACTCAGTTAGCATTATTGGTTTAGACATTATCAAGATTGACACTTTTCGGCACATATTGCTTTATCATTCTTATGTGCAGCCCTGAGTGTTTCTTACAACCTTGCCATTCATGTTATATTTCTGTCTTAAATACTGTGTCGTGTCGTACGGTATAGTAAGGTAGAGCCTGAGAAGTGTAGCAGCTTCACTCCTTGAGTGCTGCCCCACACGTGTGCATATCCATTTCTTCCTTTCTTAAATTTACTTACACTAATTTGAGGATCGTGGTAGGGTAATACTTGCCCTGTTTAAGTTCTTCCTGCATGTCAAGTGGTGAGGTCAGGCCTAGTGTCTCTCTCACAGTCTAAATTGGAGAGAGAGCAGGTTGATCATGCTGTGAGAGAATGCCACGGGAAGAACAGTTCTGGACACTTCCATTGTGCTAGGTGGTAATAATGATAATGGCGGTATTTACTTACTTTTGGGCCAAGCGTTGTACTAAGCATCAGAGTAGATACAAGATAATCAGATTGGACGTAGTCCCTGTCCCACCTGGGGCTCACAGTTTAAGTATCTTAGTCCTACATCTCAGTATCTTAAAGTTATATTTAAGTTGTTTTATGGAAACTCTTACTGTAGTCCAATTGATATACCTCAATGTAAATCTATATTTGCAGAAATTTTAATTATTTGAGACCACTGGTTTCAGCAGCCTGCATATTTGATATTCAAGGACTTTGTACTGTGCTCTGCACCTGTGGATGCTTAAGTACTTGTTGACTGTTTCAGGTTGATTTCCCACCTAAAATATGTCTTAAATGATCTTATACACTTTATTCTAGGATGGTGTATTTCTCCTAACCAAGTAGGCCCTTTGCTTCTTCCTGCTTCTGTGGTCATTTCACCGCTCATTGTCCCCACTTTAAGAGGTTGACCTGGAAAAGTAGAAAGTTACATCTATACCTGCCTCTTTGTGTTACTAGCTTTGCTGAAACTTGATCAAGGAGGATGAAATTGTTGGGATTTGAGATTATCTTGGATTTTGTTTATCTGTGACTCCTGCTTTTCATTATCATGGAGTATCGAGGGTTGACACAGACTAAATGTGGCAGCTTAGACCTCTATGAGGACCGTTGCCCAGTTTGAAGCAGTAGTGGGCCTTGGCCAGGGCAACTAGTAGTAATAGTAATAATACTAGTAATAGTAGACAAAGCATTAAGCACTTAGTATGTACAGAACACTGTATTGAGCACTGGGAAAGAATTCCCAAGTGGGAATTAGACCCAGTTCCTGTCCCTCAAGGGACTCACAGTCTAAAATTAAAAAGGGGGAGAAGGCCTAGCTACAGACACATAAAAAGAGATGAAACAAAATATGTGTATGTGTGTGTATATACATATATATATATATATATTTGTGTGTGTATCTGTGTATGTATGTCACACACACACGCAACTTCTTCTGAAATTCCCAGTACAGTCTCTCACATGCGGGATTTGTGAGGATTCGAGGACCATGTCCAGCCAGTCCAGGCCTTCTCTGCCCATTGTCTACCACCTTGAAAAATTACGACTCTGGCCTCCCTGAACCTCAATTTAAAAAAATATTTGCTTGCTAATGTATGAATGAAGGCCACTGTTCCTGGTTCTCTATCTGGCCAGGTAGCTAGATTTACCTGGCTCTCTTGGTTTTGGTATTTACATTCATTTATTCAATTGTATTGTACTATGTGCAAAGCACTCTGCACTAAGCCGCTTATGTATTTATAGAACATTTACTATGTTCAGAACAATGTACTAAGGGCTTGGGAGAATACAAAAAGTAGAGTTGGTAGGCACAGTCCTTGGCCTTAAGAAACTTACAGTCCAATCAGGTGAGACAGTAAAATAAATTACGAATAGGGGAAATGACAGAGAATAAGAATATGGACATAAGGGCTTTGGGATGGGGGTGTGAATTGTACTTTCCAAGCGCTTAGTACAGTGCGCTGCACACAGTAAGCGTTCAGTAAATACAATCAAATGAATGAATTAGGGGTATAGATGTAAGTGCTTAGGCAATACGGAAGTGAAGGTGAATAGGGTGGGAACTGAGGGATTAATTGGAGAAGGCGTTTTGGAAGACGTAAGACTTTGGTAGGGTGTTGAAGATGGGAAGAGTGGTAGTCTGTCGGATATTAAGGGGTTGGAGTTCCAGAGGGAGGCCATGGGGAAGGGATGAGGAGCAAGACACAAGATCGAGGAATGGTGAGTAGACTAGCATTAGAGGAGCTAAGAGTCCAGGCTGGGTTTGAGTAGCAGAACTGATTGAATTATTTGAACAGCCTCCCAAATGATATGCTGGCCTTTTTGATTCATTTTCTATTTCTTCTCTGTCATCGCATCGTTATTCAGAATGCTGCCTAAGTAACAGAATTCTTCGAAAGTGTTTAACTCTATTTTGGCAGTATAGAATTTCAGTTGTGCGTGTGTGTCTTCCCTGGTGTAGCCAGATGTTACTCCAGTTTTCCTCAAGTTTATTTTTAGCCCATATTGCCTAGTTGCAGCGAAACGATTTACAATGCTTGCATATTTCCTTGGGTGTGTGCTTTTGGGGCACGGTAGCCTGTATACCGTCATTCTTGAATGACTGCTCCTAGGGCTGTGGGTGATGCTCGAAGTGTTTTGTTCGGAAGAATTTCCTAGAAGAGCGGAAGCTCGTTCAGTCACGTGCATTTAGGTTTCTTGTCTCATCTTTCATCATGGCTGCATCAAGTAAGGTAAAGAGGTTCAGCCTCACTCCTCATCCCTGCTTTAGCCCACTGGAGATGGGGATTAGCCAAAATCCAGAAGTCCTCCGGCTTGGATCTTGCCAGCCGCAGAGAGTAATGAGATACCTTAATAATTACTGCAATCTGATTTTTCTTTTTTCTTCTTGAAGATGGTGATGATGGTGGCATCTTTGAGAACGTGTGGCATTTCCTTAGTGTTCCATATTTTGAAGAAGAGCTTGTGTAAGTGTTTAAGCAGGGTACCTTCTGCGGGTGTGCCATCAGGTCCCAGTGCTTTGCCATTTTTCATGGCACTGTCCGCTACAGTGACGTACTTCCTGAATAGTTGGTACTATGCCATATCTTTGCATGTTGCATGCTTCCTTCGCTCCTGTGCACGAGCCACAGGGCGCTGCTGGCAGTAATCCGGTTATCAGGCCGACTTCATCCACCTCAAGCTTATCCTCGCCTGCTTTTACTCTACCCTCTCCTCTGCCCGGCGACATTATTTCTCCATCCTTGTTGCCTCCCTTGTCAATTGTTCCAGATGTTCAATTCCCTCCTCAAACCCCTGTCCTCCTGACTCCCTCATCTCTTGTCCCTAATGACCTGGCCAAGTACTTCATTGAGAAAATTAAAGCCACCTGGCGTGGTTTCCCTGAATCTCCCCTGCTGCTTTCCAGTCTCTCCCTCCTCCTTCTCCTTCTTCAGCTCTCGCATCTCTCCCAACAGTATTTCAAAAGGTGATCTGCCTTCTTTCAAAATCCACCCCCTCCACCTGTGCCTCCGACCCCATCCCATAGCACCGTATCAGAGCACTTGCCTTCTTCCTTCTTCCCTTCCTGATTGCCATCTTCAACTGTTCACTCTCCAGTGGCTTTTTTCCCCACTGCGTTCAAGTATGCTCATATCTTCCTTATCCTAAAAAAGAACACCTTACCTCGACCCCACGGTCTCCCCCAAGTTATCACCCCATCTCCCGCCTACTGTTCCTCTCCAGACCCCTTGAGTGAGTTGGCTACACCACTGTCTCCAGTTCATCTCCTCCAGTTCTCTCCTTGACCCCCTCTAATCTGGCTTCTGCTCCCTTTACCCCACGGAAACTGCCCTCTCAAGGGTTTGAAATGTTGCCATCTTTTAGGACACTCTCCATGTTCACTTTTCAGAAGCACTTAGATGACATGTATTGGACCCCTTATAATGTTTTTAACAATATGGATAATTTCTTGGCTTCATGGAATTTTGCATAGCCCTGAATCTCTTCCGCTTTGGCATCCACCTACCCTTTGTGGCCTGTTCCTTTATTAGATTTTTCTTCTTGCAACACAGATTTTGGGCAGCCTCACTCCTGTCTGAGCCCTGAGTGCCACAGTCTGCTTTGGTCCAGTGTAGATGCTTTACTGCCAGTAGGCTTTTGATCTGAATCATTTGCATCAAACCAATCTTGGAGATTTTGCTTGACAATGCCCAGTATCTTGGCAACTATCTGGTATATGATACACCAGAGAAATGCCCATTCGTTGTTTATATTGGGGAGTCTGGTTGGAGTTTCAGGTTTTAACAGGGCTGAGATGACATTAGTACAGAGTGTCTTGTGCCTGTCACACACTAGTGGCAAGAAGGTTGATTCTGGTTGACTTTTGCAACTGGGCTTAAAAAACAGGCCAGGAAGCATCTTAGCCTTCTCCAGGAAACCTGTGAGAGGCAGGTTTTTTGGTTTTTCCAGTCTACTTTGCCTGGCATGTTCCATTTGGAGCTATCTTTATTCTTATCCGACACAGTGGAAAAAGTTGCATGTGGGAGCCATATTTCCGGATAGCAAACTCAGTTTCCAGGATTAGACTGATTATAAGGTAGAACTTGGTAGTATTGGAGGTAAGTGAAGAGTCCTTGCTCCCGAACACCATTGCCCACTTGGAGTCGCCTCAGCACTAGCATAGGTCAGTTGTTGTTTTTTTAATCGTATTTGAGTGCTTACTGTGTGCAGAGCACTGTAGTGTCAGTTCCCCTCCTATTGGAACCTCCTGAGGGTTAGAGGTCTCCTGTGGGCCAATTTGGCTAGAACCAGCCCTGGTTCCTATTTCAGAACACCTGGCCTAGGGTGTGCACCTTGGAACTCAAGCATATGAGTTGGTTTAGATGACCATGAACTATCTAATAAGCACAAAGCTCACATCAGAGAGGCATGGTGTACTCACAAAAAAGTGTTACTGATAGGGGTTTTGCTTCCTCTTCCCCCCTTCCAGTATTTCATGGTCAAGGGGTAGGGGAATAGAGAAAGAAGTAGGAAAGTTCATGGGTAAATCAAAGGTTGTGTGATCATGTTAAGATATACTGTAACAGTATCACAATCATGTCTGCTAAAAACCTGTATTTTTGCTATGCATTTTGGATAGAGGGGGTGGCAAAATTAAGCAACATTCTCCCAACAATGCCCATCTGTCTGAATACGATCCAAGCCACTATCAGGAGAAAAGGTTACACACAAGCACATGAAAGTGGACACAGAATGAGTTTGATGGCATGGGTTTTCCTTAATGAGATCTTCAAGAATGCACCCTTGGGTTTTAGGAGAACTTACTGTATTGGATGGATCGATCTGATATGTTGCGATGTAGCTAAAAAGAGGAAAGTAATCAGCATGGATTGAATCGCAGCAGTAAATAAAGCTAAACTATCATACAATTCAGCCCCTTGAAATGTGATTATGTTATGAGATATGTTTTCCAATTGCTGAAGACTCTTAATAGATAAGAATTATTCCCATGGACTGTGAAATCACAGTGGTTATAGAATAGTTCTAAAATTAGTTAGTCCAGTGCTTGGTTCATAGTAAGTGCTGAAACACCATTGCCATAATTAAAGGAAGTGAAATAATAAGCATGTCTTCCTTAACTTTTTCAATTTTGTCTTTCATCTTGTAGGCATAAGAAAAGTTTTAGGATTCTAAAATGTGTTTTGTAGTTTAATGGTGAATCTAAGTTGTCAGTTGTTTCAACTTTCCAGTTTAATTTTTTTATCCTATAAACATCTCTTGTTTTTATAACAATGATAAAAATATCGAACCTTGTAAAATAAATTGACTATAATCTTCCAATAACTTGTACCTCTGCACTTATTTTCTCTAATATCTAGTGATTCTGTATTGTACTCTTAATAAGTGCATTAACTTGACAAAGTGTATTTTCAAAATTTTAGGTCCCATGACAAGACTTAACAGCTAAATAATTTCCTTACTGTATCATCACTGTAATCATTTACAGTCTCCAAACTGTATCTCAAACAAATTCAAGCCAAAATTCTTTAACTCGCCCCTCTGGAAAGCATTGAGAGGCTGTGGGTTGTCCATATAAAAATAATATTGCCACATAGGTGCTACTTTCCAATGGAAACTCTGGAAAAACCTTCTCTTTGCTCTCTCACTCTCGTGTGTGTGTGTGTGTGTGTGTGTGAGAGAGAGACAGAGAGAGAGAGAGAGAGAGATGAAACCTGTGTCATGACTAGGATTAAAACATGGAATTTATTAACCTGAATTGTCATACTTTCTTTTAATTAAATAAGTGGTCACAGTGGAATTTTAAAACTTGGAGCATCTATTCTGAAGCGTTAATATAAGTTGGAGCTATGAAATACATGCCAGAGTATTTGCCCCTATTTCACCGACAGTCTTTGGATTCCTACTGTACTTTTTCTTTTCCTTCTCTGTTTAGGTATAAGTGTTCTTGCAGAGTGCCTTGACTGTCCTGAGTTGAAAGCAACTGCAGATGACTTCATTCATCAGCACTTCACTGAAGTTTACAAAACAGATGAGTTTCTGCAACTTGATGTTAAGCGGGTAACACATCTTCTGAACCAGGATACATTGACCGTAAGAGCAGAGGATCAGGTCAGTTTCCCAATATCTTAGACAAATTCTTATTAATGTATTCCTGGAGTAGCACAACAGAAATGCTGAACATTGTCAAAATGTGTATTAGGATCCCAACCATTAGAGCTACCATTTAAAATTTCAGTGCATTCAAGCTATACACATGGAAAAAGTAGGGCAGATGTATATAATCAGAATAGTTGTGGAATTCAAAAGTGATAATTGAAATTATGTTTGCAGTAATTTGGGTTCGAGGAAATACTTGTTTATTGCCTTCCTGTAAGAGGGTGCCTGGGCCGTCTGTCAGTGTGAACTCACAACCCAGGAACCGATTCTCTGGCACTTGGGCGGGAGCTGAGACTTTGGGCCTTTGTCTTCTCTGGCTGCTGAATCCTCAGGAATGCAGGTCAGCTGGCCGACTCTCCCGAACGTCACTGGAGCCATAATCCACAAGGTGGTGCCAGCCCAATCCACGGGGAATGTCAAAGTTCTCTAGCTAGAGCTATAATAAATAATAATCATAATTAATAATAATTGTGGTATTTGTTAAGCTTTTACTATGTGCCAGGCACTGTACTAAGCCCTGGGGTAGATAGAAGCAAATTGGGTTGGACACAGTCCCTAACCCATGTGGGGCTCCCAGTCTCAATCCCCATTTTACAGATGAAGTAATTGAGGCCAGAGAAGTGAAGTGACTTGCCCAAGGTAATACAGTATCCAAGTGGTGGAGCTGGGATTAGAATCCTTGACCTTCTGACTCCCAGGCCTGTGTCTATCCACTGTACCACGCTGCTTCTCTGCTATCCCGAAGCAGATAAGGAAGGCAGGCAGCCCATCCACTTGGGTTGAGACCAACTGTCTTGATAATATTGATAGTGATAATATTTCACTCAGAAATATAATTGAGTATAATTTATTTCCTTTTCATTCATTCAGTAGTATTTACTGAGCGCTTACTATGTAGAGAGCACTGTACTAAGCGCTTGGAATGTACAGTTCGGCAACAGATAGAGTCCCTGCCCAATGACGGGCTCACAGTCTAATCACAGTCTATTTTCCCTTGAGAAGCCGTGTGGTCTAGTGGAAAGAGCACGGGCCTGGGAGTCAGAGGACCAGGGTTTTCTTATCTGCAGAATGGGGATTCAGTACGTGTTCTCCCTCCTACTTAGTGAGCACAGTGTGGGACCTGATTATCTTGGCTCTGTCTTGTGTATGCTTAATAATCATAATTACGGAATTTGTTAAGCACTTACTCTGTGCCAGGCACTATATTAAGCACTGGGGTGGATACAAGCAAATCGGGCTGGACGCAGGCCCGGTCCCATGTGGGGCTCACAGTCTCAGTCCCCATTTTGCAGAAGAGGTAACTGAGGCCCAGAGAAGTGAAGCGACTTGCCCAAGTTCACACAGCAGACAAGTGGTGGAGGCGGGATTAGAACCCATGACTTTCCGACTCCCAGGCCCATGCTGTATCCACTGTGTATCAGTGCTTGACACATAGTGCTTAACAAATACTAGTATCAGTTATTATTATTGTTATGGTGATCGTGTGTCATGATCTGAAGCGAACAGGGACTTGAGGAATTTTCAGAACTGGAAAATTTCACTGCCAGTTGCAGAAATATTGCCCTTTTTTTTTGCCTGCAGGTTTACGATGCTGCAGTCAGGTGGCTGAAGTACGATGAACCTAACCGCCAGCCATATATGGTTGATATCCTTGCAAAAGTCAGATTTCCTCTTATCTCGAAGAATTTCTTAAGTAAAACGGTACAAGCTGAACCACTTATTCAAGACAATCCCGAATGCCTTAAAATGGTGATCAGTAAGTTGTCTTATGTCCATTTAACTTGAAGTAGAAGGTTATTTGGTAAGTGGTCGTCTTAGGTGAAGGACACCCAACTTTTTCCAACCATGAGAAGCATCAAAAGAGAAATGAGGTTTCATTTGAAATAGTAGGATGAAATATGTACACTAAAATTAGCCAAAACCTTTTAATATCAAACTCTGGTGCTGTCTTATCTTTGTTTCTTGTCATCATCATCACCACCATCATTGCCACAGGCATGTATTAAGTGTTTAAACAATCATTAGTACTTATTGAATGCTTATTTCGTGCTTGCCCTTAAAATCCTGCCCTAAAGCCCTGCTTTTGCTCACCCTCTTTTAGAAAAGGCAACCAGATCTGGAGAGAGAAGCTAAATTTTTACCTATGTGGTTTAATCCTTTAATGCTCTTTCTGGTTTTATAAATCCACAGCATTGTCTCTTTTTTTAAAAGTTATATTCTGGAGCATTTACCAAAATATAGTCTGTTTCCATCCTTGAGAGCAGGGATCATATCTACAAACTTTATTGTGTTTAGTTTGGGGTGCTACACAGAGAAACAATATTATTGATTCTCGTCTTGTTCTTAAAGAATATGCATAAATTGTAAGAAATAGTACTGCAGAATTGAGCAACTTTGTTATCCCCGCTTCAAAATCATATTGAAATGCAAGCTTGGACTCTCCACATGGAAGATGTTGAAACTTCAGAAGTGATCTACTAAAAATAGCTTTATCAAATTTTTTTTTTTAATCAGTCAATGGAAATCCTTTTAAGTATCTGATCAGTTTTAGTTCAGTAGACCTGTATTCACAACTACAAGTTTCAAAATGCTGAAGATAAAAAAGGGGTGTCACATTTTTTTAGTATTCAAAAATGATTTATTCTACACAGATTCTATTCAGTTTATCAAGTTTTCACAGACCCTTACCAAGTTTATCAGTGCCTTCCTTCCCTTTTCCGTGTCATTCTATCATTTTCCATTTCTAGGCTGACAAAATATTAGTCAATGACTGCAGCAAATACTCAGTTCCTCCCTCCTCCCTTAATAGAGTCCCATGGCATCTAAGAAGACAGAGCATGTCCTTTTAAAAACTCACCACCTATAATTTATTTGTGCCATAGTGGATTTCCATTACCTTGCCGTGATTTCAGTTAGTCCATGGGCATGTGGGCTATAATGTTCATTTTTGGTGGCTCCATCATTGTTTACGTCATATTTAAATAATCAGCTAATGGTCAACCTCTATCCTAGACATCCGCTCCACAGCCAGTATCCATGTTCGGCTTAATCCATGTTTCTTCACAGCCAAAAGACTAAATAGAAAAACAGTCTCTATTGCTATATGGTTCTTGCTCCCCCAGTTGTTTTCTGGAAATGAGCTGCTGAAGGGAGAAAAGCATACGTCACGCTCCAAGCTGTGGCACTATTAGAGTGAAACAAGCCACAGCTTTTGATGCAGCGTTTATGCTCCCTATTTATTCTTTCAATCATTTATTGAGCGCTTACTGTGTTCAGAGCTTACTGAAAGTACAATATAACAAAAAACAGTGACATTCCCTACCCACAACGAGCTCAGAGTCTAGAGCTGGGGAGACAGATATCAATACTCTGGAAGGCAATTCTATCCCATTGATCGGATGGTAAAATCGAGACAAAGAAGGGTTAAGTAGGCGTTAGGAGAAGCAGCGTGGAAAGAGCACAAGCCTGGGAGTCAGGAGGGCCTGGGTTCTAATCCCAGCTCTGCCACTTGTCTGTTGTGTGACCTTGGGCAAGTCACTTTACTTCTATACCTCAGTTGCCTCATCTGTAAAATGGGGATTAATACTGTGAGCCCCAGGTGGGACGTGGTCTGTGTCCAACTTGATTAGGTTGTGTCTGACACATAGTAAGCACTGAAAAAATACCATTTAAAAAAAAAAGTAACTTGCCCACTGTCATGCAAAGTGAGCAAAACCCAAGAAGTTCTTGGAAAGTCTATGTATTTCTTTTCACAGGTGGAATGAGATATCATCTACTTTCTCCTGAAGACCGGGAAGAGTTGGTAGAAGGCACCCGACCGCGAAGAAAAAAGCACGATTATCGCATTGCCCTGTTTGGAGGATCCCAGCCTCAGTCCTGTAGATACTTTAATCCAAAGGTAAACCTCATTCCTGGAAAACACTCATTATATCTTTGCAAATGTTTGTGTATTAGCATTTTTGAAAACTAGACTTGAATATAATTATGTGGGTGTTTTTCCTCACTTTTTTAATTGATATAACCAAACTTGTGTGCAGTATTCACCAGTACTCTCACCTATATTTAAGAAAATAAAGGTGTGAAAATTTTTTGGAAGCAATGATGAGTGAGGAGAGTTACAGCGTTGGCCACCTATTGAGGAAGACTTTAGCCCTAAGACCAGCATCATCGAAGGGCTGTTTTTCTTTTCTGCAGCAAATCATGCCTCATTCCCAGCCAGTAAATCAATCCCAGCCAATAAATTGATCACTGACTGTGAAATTTCTCCATGCATGAAACCAGTTTTTAATTCAAACCACTTTGTGGATAAACACAAATAATAAACAGTTTTTCCCAAAATAAACACTTTGTGTTAGATACCACACCCCTTGATTTTTGGAATAAAGACTTATCATCTGTATTTTGGCAGAATTCCAACAGCCCTTTTTAAGGTTAGCAAAAATTCATTTTAAAGCAGTTTAGTTTGGTTAGCAATCCCCAGTTAGGTGCTACCAAATTATTCTAATATTTGAATATAAACATTTATCACTTTTGACAAATAAGTCAGATTGACTTTTTTCAATTTTCTAGTAGCCAAGTTTTTTTGGTATTTTTTATGGTATTTATTAAGTACTAAGCTCTGTTAATTATGGATATTATAAATGGGTGCTGTGAGGTATAATAATGTTGGTATTTGTTAAGCGCTTACTATGTGCAGAGCACTGTTCTAAGCGCTGGGGTAAACACAGGGGAATCAGGTTGTCCCACGTGGGGCTCACGGTCTTAATGCCCACTTTACAGATGAGGGAACTGAGGCCCAGAGAAGGGAAGTGACTTGCCCACAGTCACACAGCTGACAAGTGGCAGAGCCGGGATTCGAACTCATGAGCCCTGACTCCAAAGCCCGTGCTCTTTCCACTGCGCCACGATTAGTCAATACACAAACTCACCACCTATGATTTATTTGTGCCATAGTGGATTATCATTATAGGACATTTTACTTTGGGAAGTTGTAAAAAAGTAGTCCCCATTCTCAGAGTTTAAAATCTCTTAAGGGATATAGGAAAAACATAAATTTGGTACATAAGCATGTCACAGAAATACACAGCAGCTGAACAGCAAGTATTAGGGATGTGGAAAGATGAGAAATGAATTAGGGCTAACTGGAGAAACTGAAAATAAAAAAGAAACTGAATTGTCTTTGTCAGCATTCCAGAATACTCCTTCAATCCATAATCAGCAATAGTTTTGATTCTCCAGCATCTTTTTCTAGTTCTCCCAAATAAATTGTTGAAATCTATTGTTGATTCTCAAATTATGTGACTTCCAGACTGTGACAGTGAAATCTTTAACTCTTTTTTTGAAATCCATCCAGAGTTCCAGAGGGAGCAAAGGTTTTTTATTCAGTATTGAAACTCATAGTGCCATATTTACTTGCATAACTATGCTACTTTTGGCATAATTTTTGCAACCTAAAAACAGAGAGGGGCTATTGCCTGGGGAATCAAGTATAATAGTAAGGAGTTTAGCAGTGAGGGAAGCAGGTGGGAAAAAAAAAGAAAAAAGGAGGGAAAAAGGAAGCGAAAGTTAAGAGAGTATTTGAAAATCCCCTGCTGCATACAGTGGGCACTCAGTGAATTCACCTCACTTCTCTTCTTACCCCAAATGGGCTTGTCTCAATAAAGCAACTCCCCATCTGGAGCACCATTCATGTGTTCTGACCCCTCTCTTCCTCACACATTATGTGGTGGAGACAATTATGTGAGTAAATATTGTATTTTAATGTACTTTGGCCTAACTAGGGTGGGAAAAGTCAGTTGAAGCCTAGAAAAATGGCAGTTAAGAATCTGGGGGAGACATTTCCTTTACCCCCTTCCAGCCTTACTACAGACACACATTCCTGCCCACAACGAGCTCAGTCACTTGTCTGCTGTGTGACCTTGGGTAGGGAAATGTGTCCTCTAATTCATTCTCTTGTACTCTCCCAAGAGCTTAGAACAGTGCTCTGCACATAGTAAGTGCTTAATGAATACCATTGATTAAGGAAAGCTCACATTATGGAACTTATGCTCTGATACCCCACACCCACTCAAAGTTTTCTCTAAATAAAACCTTGTTCCACCCACATAGAAAAGCCACCATTGAAAGAACATTCTGTAATTCTTTCAGTTGAGATCAATCAGTAATTTTCTTTGTACACCTACTGTGTGCAAAGCTCTGTATTAAATGCTTTAGCAAGTACAACAGTTAGTAGACATGACTTCTGCCAACAAGAAGCTTTCAGCCTAGCAAGAGAGACAGGCACAAAAGTAAATCCCATTTTTTCCCAAACTCAGAATGAAAACATATGTTTTGGAAGAACTGACTGTACTCGCCCTTCAACGATCTGTGATCTTTGGACATTTGATAGTCTCCCCAGCCCCACAGCACTTACATACATATCTTTAAATTATATATTATAAATTATTTATATCGATGTCTCCCACCCCACCCACCCCCCCGCTCCCTGACTGTACGCTCAGTGTGGGCAGGAAATGTGGCAGCTAATTCTGTTGTATCGTGTTCTCCCAAGCAGTTAGTATAGTGCTCTGCACACAGTAAGCAGTCAATATATATCCTTGACTGACTAGGCACTCAATAATTACCCTTGATTGAAAGTATTCCGGTTATGAGCCAATTTTATCAACACTTCTCCCTTACTGGAAGCCTCCCATTCTGTGTTTTCTAGGATTACAGCTGGACAGACATCCGCTGCCCTTTTGAAAAACGTAGAGATGCTGCTTGTGTCTTTTGGGACAATGTCGTTTACATATTGGGTGGTTCTCAACTCTTCCCTATAAAACGAATGGACTGCTACAATGTAGTGAAAGATAGCTGGTATTCCAAACTTGGACCACCAACGCCTCGAGATAGCCTTGCAGCCTGTGCTGCTGAAGGCAAAATTTATACATCTGGAGGTTCAGAAGTGGGTAAGTGATGGATTTTAAGACTTCCTCTTTATGGTGTAGGGAATATTTTCAAGTGAGATGCAGAACTTCCTTGTAGCAGAAACTTGGTAGATTACATTAGTTGTTGATGTCATTTGCACAGAAAATAATTCACAGGTTTAGAATAAACACTTCCTCAGAAGTAAACTTTTTGATGTGAGACTGCCATCACACCATCATGACCAGGAAGCTTTCGGACTAAGGAGCATTGTCCTGAGTACTAGGGGAGTTAGAGTTTAGTTTAGATTCAGTCTTGGTAATAAAAATAGTTACTAGGCGCAACAGTAATCAAGACTGTGTAAGAATTTTGCTAAGTTTTGTGAAATGGTGGGTAAGCCTGGTTTTCTCACCAATTTTTTTTGATATAATATGGTTTATACTCCTCCTTTAAGGAAATGATTTTTGTGTTTTTTAAGAAAATTGTCCCCAATTAGAACATTCATTTTTCCTCTAAACTGTAAATTCGTTGTGGGCCGTGGGCGGGAACGCATTTGCTAATTGTTCTATTGTACTCACCCAAGCACTAAGTACGGTGCTCTGCACATAATAAGCACTCAATAAATTATTCTGATAGAAAGGAATCTGTGTTTAGAAGCAGTTAAGAGCAACTAAAATTATAGTTAAATTCTGTCTTAAGATTTACACAGGCAATCTTTTTCTTTTAGTGCCTTTGAAGTTTTGATACAGATCCAAAAAAAAAAGCACCAAGTATTTGTCCAGAATGACTTCCCGTGAGTAGTATAGGTTTGAGTGGGTCACTTAGTCCTGCCAGCAGCAAGTAGAAGTAAACAGAAGAACCGATCAAAATTGTTATTATCTGAAGTATTCCTTCTTTGATAGGTTGTTGTGACCTTCGAGCGCCTGTTTTACTAGGCACTTTAAAGCAGGCTTTACATGGCAGATACTAAGTAGATGGCAGATATTGCCACCCAGTATAACAAATATAAAAAGTGATTCCATCCTTGCATAATAAATCACAGATTAACTTCCATGTCTAATTTAAATGCTGACTTTGAATTTTTTTTCTTCAAAATAGTCAACATCTCCTTTAGATTCAGTCAGGTGAACTTACCACCTTAAAATACTTCTTACAAATAAGGAGAAAATAAACACACCCTTCCACAGTGGTGTTTAAGAGCTTCCTTCTTTAAGAAAGAAACCAGCGAGATTTTTGAGGTATTTTCCTCCATATGTTGTTTCCTTCCGCTCCTCTTAGACCTTCAACAGATAGGTGTAGAGTGAGGAGGGAGAAGTAGTGTGAAGCTGCTGCGGAGGTTCCCACCCAAACTGGAACTCTGATCAGCCCCTGCTTCAGCCAGATTGGATTGAAAACCCAGCAACAATTTGAGGCCATCTCAACTTTTAGAACTGTCAGGAGGCTGCCCCTGTTGCTGTTGTGACTGTTCCATCAATCAGTGGTATTTATTGAGGACCTACTGTGTGCCTACACTGAGTGCTGGAGAGAGTTCAATAAAAGATGATCAATCCCTGCCCACACGGAGCCCGAATCTAACCAAAGCATCATGGCGGAGTGGATAGAAAATGGGCCTGGGAGTCAGGAGGTCAGGAGTTCTAATCTCGGATCGCCCACTTATTTGCTTTGTGACCTTAGGCAAGTCACTTCACTTCTCTGGGCCTCAGTTCCCTCATCTGTGGAATGGGTTTAGAGACTGTGAGGCCCACATGGGACAGGGACTGTGTCCAAACCTATTTACATGTATCCACCTTGGGGCTTAGTACAGTGCCTGGCACATAGTTAAGTGCTTAACAAATACCACAATTATTATTAAATAAGAGGAAGAAATACTCATGTAGATTGTGAAACAGTATGTACAAAAAGACATTAAGAAGTAGAGGGAAAAATTGCTGAGATAGTAATTATTCATTCAGTTATATTTATTGAGCACTTACTGTGTGCAGAGCACTGTTCTAAGCACTTGATAATAGTATTTGTTGAATGCTCACTATGTGTCAGGCAGTGTATTAAGTGCTAGGATGGATACAAGTAAATTGGGTTGGACACAGTCCCTGTCCCACCTGAGGCTCACAGCCTCAATCCCAATTTTACAAATGAGTTAGCTAAGGCACAGAGAAATAAAGTGACTTGCCCAAGGGCACACAGCAGGCAAATGGTGTGACCTAAGGAAAATGAAATCTTAGTGAAGCAAGCCCTTAGGAGGTGGGATTTTAGAGGATGGGGAAAATTGTGGCCTGACAGAGTTGAAGTCGGGGTGAGTTCCCAACAGAAGGAAGATCATCAGCCAGAAATTATAGGTGCAGTGAGAAAATGAGCTTGGGAAGAACCTGGATTGAAAACTGGGCTTATAAAAACCCATCATCCCTCTCCAGGAGGTTTGTATTTCTTTTTATATTGCCTTAGCATTTCTGTGTTCAGTGTGAATTGAACTGACTGATCTCTCCATTAAAGTGGAAGTTCCCTCTAGGCAGGGAACATGTCATTTTTGTTTCACACTTGATGATGATTATGGTACTTAAACATTTATTAAATGTCAAGCCCTGATCTAAGCACTGGGGTAAGTGCTTAGGTAAGAAAATCAGTTAATAAGATAAGTAGCAAGTTAATCGGGTCAGATGCAATTCCTCTCCCAAGCACTTAATACATTCATTGCATTTCACCCAAGTACTGATAGTGACTTTAAAGTCCTTTAAAACTAATAGTGTCTTTAAAGGAGTTTGATGTAAAGGTGAGTGGGTAACTACTGGAAGTTTTTGAGGAGTGGAGAGACATGTACTCCTCACAGGATTTCATGCTCTCAGGCAGGTAGAAGAGTAGGCCTTATTGCCTCTTATAGGTGGAGACACTGCCAGCGATATCTGGTCATACAATTAATGACAGATCTAAAACTCAAACATACATATCCTGATCAAAAGATAGTGATTTTCTGTTGCATCCCTGGGTACATTCATGGTTCTGCAGCTTCCATAGAGAGGCCATGGGATGTGTAAGCCCAACCTCAGATTCATCCAAAAGAGGGAAATCCATAGTTTTTCCAAAAGTCCAAAGGATTGTATTGCCCATAGGTACCCACTCCACAGGAGCTCTGGGGGCAATCACCCCAGTGTTTTTTTGAACTGAATCCCACAGACCTTCTTATCCCAAGTCTCTGACAAGACTTGATGATGATGATGTTGGTATTTGTTAAGCGCTTACTATGTGCCGAGCACTGTTCTAAGCGCTGGGGTAGACAGAGGAATCAGGTTGTCCCACGTGGGGCTCACAGTCTTAATCCCCATTTTACAGATGAGGGAACTGAGGCACAGAGAAGTGAAGTGACTTGCCCAAAGTCAGACAGCTGACAAGTGGCCGAGCTGGGATTTGAACCCATGACCTCTGACTCCAAAGCCCGGCTCTTTCCACTGAGCCACGCTGCTTCTCTACTGAGCACTTCCGGTCAGGGCTGAATAGACCCCCATATGGGTGGCTTTCTGACCTGTTGCTTTTAGAAGTCTGTCTCCTCCCAATTCTCATTCTTCTCCCACCCACACAATCCCTACTCAGTGAAAAGAGCGTGGGCTTCGGAATCAGAGGTCATGGGTTCGACTCCCAGCTCTGCCACTTGTCAGCTGTGTGACTGTGGGCAAGTCACTTAACTTCTCTGTGCCTCAGTTACCTCATCTGTAAAATGGGGATTATCTGTGAACCTCACGTGGGACAAACTGATTACCCTGTATCTGCCCCAGCGCTTAGAACAGTGCTCTGCACATAGTGAGCGCTTAACAAATACCAACATTATTATTTTTGTCCCCATGATCAAAATGAAAAATTGGCACCTCTGGTTTAGCCAAAGTTACAATATTAAAATGAAGTACCTATCACAGGTTCACTCCATTTTGCTCTAACAAGTGCTTTCAGAATGTGTTTTGGCTAGAATGTTATTCAGAAACGTTTGTTCAACAACACAAGCCTGTTTGGATACACAGAGCACCATGGTGTCAGAAAAAAATTTGTGCAGGTGCACAGGCATTCAGCATTAGAGTAGGTAAATGCTACCACACAAGTGGTGACATTTAAAACACATTGCAAGCACAGAAATAATTGCATGAGATCAATCTTACGGACTCTTTCTTTTAAAGGAAACTCAGCTTTGTATCTGTTCGAATGTTACGATACAAGAACTGAAAGTTGGCACACAAAACCCTGCATGCTGACTCAGCGGTGCAGTCACGGGATGGTGGAAGCCAATGGCCTCATCTACGTTTGTGGTGGAAGTTTGGGGAACAATGTTTCCGGACGAGTCTTGAATTCCTGTGAAGTATATGATCCGGCAACGGAGACGTATGTATAAAAAAAAAAATTATGCGGTTAGCATTATTAAAGCTCACTGACAAAGTGAGCTCTTCTCCTCCCACATCTCATTTTAAATTGCTCCAAGGGGATTGAAACAGGTTTGGAGTCCACCGTGAAATTAGGGGAGAAAGAAAAAAAAAACCAGTATGAATAGCAGCAGTGAGTAACAGATCCAAATAGCATTTATCAGAGGGCAAATGATTGAAAGACCAAACTACCATGGGTGACTTGACAAATCAATCAGCAGTTAGTAGAGAAGCAGTGTGGCCTATTGGCAAGGGCCCAGGCTTGGGAGTCAGAGGACGTGGGTTCTAATCCCAACTCCGCCACTTGTCTGCTGTGTGACCTTGGAGCAGGTTGCTTAACTTCTCTGTGCCTCAGTTACCTCATCCATAAAATGGGGATAAAGAACTCTCAGCCCCATGCGAGACAACCTGATTACCTTCTATAACTGGACTAATCAACATCTAACTGTAGTCTTGACCTACCTATCTTTACCCTTATAGTCTACCTTAAACCTATTGCACTAATGATAATGGCATTTCTTCTTTGTTTTTTATGGTATTTGTTAAGCACTTACTACACGCCAGCTATTGTACTAAGAGCTGGGATAGATACAGGGTAATCAGGTTGGACACAGACCATGTCCCACAGGGGCCTCACAGTCATAATCCCCATTTTACAGATGAGGTCACTGAAGTACCATCGCCTGGGGATGGGCTTGGGAGTCGGCATGTGAGATACTGGGGTCAAAAGGCAAGAGAAGTTAAGTGATTTTCCAAGATCACATAGCAGACCAGTGGTAGAGGCGTGATTAGAACCCAGGTCCTCTGACTCCCCGGTGCTGTTCTTTCCATTAGGCCGTTCTAGGTTAGATACATGATAACCAGATCAGATACAGTCCCTGTCCCACACAGAGCTCACAGTGTAAGTTCTTATCGCTGATTCTCACTCTAAGCCCTAATAATGATGTTTTTCCACAATTGAGATTTTGATGGGAATATAGCCAATTTGAATTTGTTGGTAATTGAATTTAAGTTATTTTGCATTGGGCACCTGGCAGCTCTTCAGTTAGCAGCTGGGCAGGTAGGTCAGTGTTGTTTTTTATTAATTAGAAACTTAAAATAACATAATATTACAATGAATTAAATACTTAATCTGACATCACCCTTATATTATCAGAAAGGGACTTTTTTCCCCTCCTGTATTCCTATATGTAAAAAAAAACAATTGAAATGAACTCTGAAGTATTTATTTTTTCGTATCAGGTGGACTGAGCTGTGTCCAATGATTGAAGCCAGGAAAAACCATGGACTCGTGTTTGTAAAGGACAAGATATTTGCTGTGGGTGGCCAAAATGGTTTAGGTATCTGACTTTTTTAAATTTTTTTAGCTTGCCCAGGAATTTTGTACCTACCTGTGTCTTTCTTTCTCTCCCAATAGCTGAAGTGTCTTTTTTGTTCAAGTGAATGAAACACATATGACATTAACTACTTCAGCTGCTATTGCCATTTCTGGGAACTGCAAGCCCGGATATTAGCAGTTCACCCCTAATCACCTGACTAAAGCAATTGCACTCCAATTTAGAGATCAAAGCCTGAGGGAGGGCTCAAGTCCTATTCAACTGTATGCAGTTTGCTTTGGGTTTTGTAGCTAAACTCATAGTAGTTAAGGAGGTGCGAGAGTAAAAGGCTGGGAAAAGAGCAATATTTTAGTCCCTTGTTCTGCCCTTTTATAAAATTTAATAAAAATTGAATGATTGGCATTGTACCAAGCAGAAAATCCTAAGGACGGCCATCTCGAAAAGCCTCCAAACTTTGGCAAACTGGGACGATTGATCCTCTAGACTGAGAGTTCCTTGTGGGCAGGAAGCGTGTCTTTCAACTCTGTTGTATTGTGCTCTCTCAAGTGCTCAGTACACTTTTCTGCACCCAGTAGGTGCTCAATAAATTTCATTGAGCAATTGATACCTTGTCCAGAAAGAGTTTACAATGCTCCAATCCTCCTCAGTGAGTATGCAGCCTCCCTGGGGCATTTGCAAAAAATTCTGCTTACCTGATTAGATTCAGATCACCCTGAGCTCCCTCTACCTTCTTGTGTCCCTCCATCTTCAAGATATTTGCACATCTGTCAAGAGCTCAAGCACACTTTCTTTCCCTGCAGGCTGTTTGGTAAATAAATCAGTCAGCAGGCCTACTCTAATTCCCAAATGTCCCACAGAGAGACGTGGGTCAGTGTGTTGGCTGCTCCTTGCAGACTTTCCTGGGTCTTCAGAGGGACTTTTCTTGGGTCCATGTGAGAAATTTGCAAAATATAGCATTTTACTCTTCTATTTACATGATTAGCAAACTGTCCTCTCGCTCTCTGCAGACTGTCCTGGGTCTGTGCTTGGAGCCATATGTGTAATTATACACATTCCCTTGCTGACTACTGGATGACCAGCATATTTCATTCATTTATTTAGTCATATTTATTGAGCACTTACTGTGTGCAGAGCACTGTACTAAGCATTTGGAATGTACAGTTCGGCAACAGATAGAGACACTCCCTGCCCAACAACGGGCTCACAGTCTAAAAGTTGGGGGGACAGACAGCAAAACAAGTAGTCAGTATTTGTCTAACTGGAACTTCCCATTCCCCAAGCATGCCAAGTAAAGTTTTTCTGTAGACTCTGGGTTTAAATTTGGATGAACAATTCCCGAAGCTTAATTTGGTGTTCGAGGTCTAATGGCAGAGTCGATGTGATGCTTTTTATTATTTGTTTTTTTCCTGTAAATCTGATCACCCTGTTGGGATCATCATTTTTCCACCCATGATCAGATTGAGACCATATTTGATTGGCTGGCTACCTTCCCCTCTCAGGCCCTAACCTCCACTGTGCCATCTGAGATAACCTCTGCCTGATGGACATCCATCTCCAATCTAGGACAGAAGACCCTAAATACTGAGGCCAAAGTGGTCCAGGGAGAACTGGGCTACCCCAACCCTTTCCTGGGACATTTGTGAATGGAATTTCATTCAATCTTTATGATTCCCAATAAAGATCAACAGTTGTAGGTCAAGTTGGGTAATTAGTACATCTATGCTGGCAAATTCTGCCGTGGACTCATTCATTCAGTCGGTTGTTCTCATAGGGCACTTACTGTTTGTAAAGCATCGTACTTAGCGCTTGGGAGAGAGTTCAGTATAACCATAGACACATTCCCTGCCCTCAACGATCTTACAGTCCAACTCCACTTAATTCTCTTCCTTTCCCCAGCGTAGGTCCGATGCACTGATGGGCAGAGTGGCCACTTATACTTCCCAAGCATTCCTTCTCCCTCGAAGACTCAAATCCTTTCTGAAATCCCCTGGTATAAAGACCTGTATTTTCACAATTTGCCATCCGATCCATGGTATCCCCTGGCAGGCTGGGTCAGATTATTAGTGTTTCTGCATGGATATGGGTCAGATGCAAAATGCAGTCCCCCTGCAGTTCCCAAGTGAATAATGTTAAAAATCTGGGGGTTCCAGCTTGTTAGTTTTATTGACTGTAAACTCATGATTGGTTTCCTTCCTTTTAAGGTGGACTTGACAATGTGGAATATTATGATATTAAATTGAATGAGTGGAAGATGGTATCACCAATGCCGTGGAAGGGTGTCACAGTGAAATGTGCAGCCGTTGGATCCACCGTTTACGTCCTGGCTGGTTTTCAGGGCGTGGGTCGCTTAGGGCACATCCTTGAGTACAATACTGAAACGGACAAATGGGTAGCCAACTCCAAAGTTCGGGCTTTCCCAGTCACGAGCTGTTTAATCTGTGTCGTTGATACTTGCGGAGCAAATGAAGAGACCCTAGAAACATGAGAAAATGGAGGAAACCCCAAGATCCTCTCCAGAGACTCCGAAAAATATGGCCACCAGTGCTTTTCTCCAACATTTTTGTTACAAAGTCTTTTTAAAATGATGCAAAATCCTTATAAAATATGTGTATTTATTTTATGTGGGTTTTCTTAAATCTGCTTGATAGTTTTAAAAGACAATATTTCATCAGACCACTAGTATCCAGAAATATAGGAGTCATGTACCAAAAAGCAGCAAAAAAAAAATCCTCCCAAATTGTAAGTATTGGGTAAAAGCATGAACGAAATGCTGAAAAATTCTGTATTCACTTTCAACAGTTCGGCTATAGGACAGTAAAAGAGGTGGAATATTGGGTTACTGGCAGACTCTAGTTCCCATCTTTAACTGTCATGGAACCACTGTGAAGATTGATGTGATTTTTCAGTTCTTGCTCCAGTAAGATCTGAGATGGAAAGAGCAGAAGTTTTTCAGGTTAGTGTTAAGATGCATTTGAATTCTTCCATAATTCTAGCTCTGTGATTAGTATACTTGGGAGCACTGCAGAATTTGCTTCGTCTTCAAATGTATTGAATTACATGAAGCCCAAACCTGGACACAAAAAATAGTCTTACAAACAAAATTCGGGAACAATGTTAATCCAATTTTGCACTTAGTACATTCAGAGCCACTTACTTCCTTTCTACTCTACTCTCCTTTTATCCATTATCAATTTCCACAATAATGAATATGCCTCATGTAACAAAGAATAGCGCTCTTCCCATTCTTCTCATTTTTCAGACTAGTCTCGTCTTTCATTTTCTTTTCTTCTTTTTACTCTTTTACCAAATCCTCCTGCATAATCTTTGAATATCTTTCTTGGCCATCCTCTGGGCCTCTGTCTTTTGTATGCTTGTTTAGTTTTCTAATCCCTTCTACCTGCTCTATTCAGCATTCAGAATTTTCAGTCTTTCGCTCTCTTATATTACTATGAAAAGACAATGCACTCAAATACAATGCTTAACTCATTGATTTAAATAGACTTCTGCATCTCTGATACTTTGATCCAGTAAAAACATATGAAGACTGAAATATGTGTATTAAAAAGTACTATAATCTAAAGATTATAAAACTAGCCCTAATATTTGAATCATTGTCAACGTTGAGCGTCAAAAGAAGTTAAACTAAATTTTCTTCAGATGGAAAATATCTGAGATTTATCCTATCCAAAGGTCAACTTCCAAGAGTTTCTGCCTTCTTAATGGATGTTATTTTTATTGTCCCCTGGGTGACAAAACTAAAAAGTTTACCAAAATGCCTCATTAATTGTGCTCTCAATATTTTTTTCCAGGAAGAATTAGTGGGAAAAGTGTTCTACCTGCTTCACCCTTTACATTTTACTACTACATGGAACATGAAAACTTTAGCTTATCCATATTCTAATCTGATATAGGAGTATCTCCCATAGGAGTATTGGAGATCTGACATATATTTTAATGTGAAAAGCCCAGGTTCAATTTTGCCTTTTCTGAGATGGCAATATTGAATCAGTTTTATAGTTACTCTGTTATTTTTAAATTTGTGAAGCAACATTTTTCTATTTTGTTCATGGTTTTCTTCTTGTATTGATAATCTGAAATCTTTTAGAAATAAAAAAAGAATATCATCATCAAGTATACCAGTACTTACATAGGGTTTTGAATTGTACACCAGTGAAATGTTTTTTCAACTGCTTGTTTTTTCTTAACCAGATTATCAGTTAATTTATATTGAATGTATTCCTGTGTACTATCACACAGTTTAGAACAATCTTCTATATGAAGTTATTCAGCTGCTAGGGGTCTTGACATGATATACTTGTTTTGCATACCGATGAAATATGCTATCTCATATTTGCCTGTTATTTTTTTATAGCAAGTGTTCTATGGAGGCTGTTTTGATGTAGTTTGCAATGTACTTTTTTCCTCATTTCGTTTTATGCAGTCAGCAAGTGTATGGTGGTAAATCTTAAATGTATACAAACTTGTGTTTATATTCAGTATCTGAACTATTCTGAAAAGTTGTTAATGGCAAGTGGTCAAAATACCTCAGTGGGGCTTGGGGGCCAGTAATTGTTTTCGTTAGAACAACTTTCTCTTGCAGGACAGCAAAATCTCATTAATATGTACCTCTCCAGTCCAGAATTCTTTTTATCATTTTGACAGTGTGCTTAGCCACTGCTTCCTCCCTTTACCTGCTGTACTGCTCCCAGAGAAGGAAGGTTTTGGTGAAAAGTGTAACCTTTTGATGTTCTCTGATTAAGAAACCCCTACCAACCGACCACAAGATGATTGCAGGGGGTAGGGTGAAGGAGGTGTGAGTGGTAGAGGAAGAGACAGAAGATCCTTATCCTCCCAGCTGCCCTGTAAACATTCAAAGAGAACATTAGAGACAGAGGTACCCACACAATACTGAAATAAAGTTGGGTTATGAAACTTCTAAAATTTGGACTCTCCACTACTTTGTACTGGATGTGGTCTCCATTAGACTAAAGTGGTGAGGTTTTTACTGTAGTACCTAACCGTTATCATTTGTCTTACAAATAAACTGATCACCAGAGTTGGACTAACTGAAAAATGTATCAGTTAAATCCCCAGTGTGAGGGAATTTGTGCTTTGGGTGAGGAGGGGAGTCAGGAGAGGGGTTAGAGGAGTGGACGTCCTTCTTTCTAACTGTTACTCCGGCGCTACTCCTTAGAGGATCTAGAGTGGTCCAGAGCCTGAACTACCAGCCTCTGGAGAAGCAGCTTGGCTCAGTGGAAAGAGCACGGGCTTGGGAAACAGTGGTCATGAGTTTGAATTCAGGCTCTGCCACTTGTCAGCTGTGTGACTGTGGGCAAGTCATTTAACTTCTCTGTGCCTGTTACCTGATCTGTAAAATGGGGATTAAGACTGTGAACCTCACGTGGGACAACCTGATTACCTGTGTCTACCCCAGCGCTTAGAACAGTGCTCTGCACATAGTAAGCGCTTAACAAATACCAACATTTTATCTGCTGTGTGACCTTGGGCGGATCACTTCACTTCTCTGGGCCTCAGTTACCTCATCTGTAAGAGTGAGCCCTAAGAGGGATAGGGACCAGGTCCAGTCTGCTTAACATTTATCTACCCCAGCGCTTAGAACTGTGCCTGGCACATAGTAAGCACTTAAAAAGTACCATTATTATTAAATCATTGCCAGCTCCGTTTCTCAAGGCCAGCGACGTAGCCGGATGGGCCCATGTGGGCACAGCTCACTGAGATTATCTCAGTTTCCCAACAGGACAGTCCAGCTCTATTGGTCGTATTATTTTCAAGTGCTCGGGGACTCTCCACTCAAAATCGAGGCCTAAATTGCCTTGAGGCACACTTTAGAGCCTGGTCCCCTGTTAACTCTCCAGGGTCCCAAGACCTCCAATTCTCCCTTCCCAGGATGGGCCACATTGGGTCTCCCTGCTTAGCAAATCCCATTCCCGAACCCCGTCTGCCACTGCCATCAGGTCTTTTCTCTCAGTCTAGCACGCTGAACAGGGAGCTTCCCTGCCCCTGCGGAGTTGGCTACCAAAAAATTTCCGGAGAAAGGGCTTCCCGTCTGCTCCTCGGCTTCCCAGGTAAATGTGTGGCCCTGGTACCTAGACTTCCTCAGCTCGTCCTGCACACGGACTCTAAGGTTAGAGAGCTGAATGTTTTTAGGTGTCTTCCAAGTATTGATAATGAGGTCAGTGGATTACAGGTAGAGCAATTTTAATCTAAACTACCTTTCCCTTTTTTAAAACATTTTGCCCCTTTTTCCCAGGATCCTTTCGGTTTTCCTGCAGCCAACCTGATGTGCACATTTTTCTGGTCTTCTCCCCATCTCTCTTGGGGCGACCCAGGTGTCAGTCTCACGCTCTCAAGAATCCTTCCCTAAGGATGCCAGGATAGATCTATTGCCAATCCTCCCAGTATGGGAAGCAGCACGGCCTAGTGGATAGAGCATGAGCCTGGGAGGCAGAAGGCCGTGGGTTCTAATCCTAAACTTTGCCACTTGTCTGCTGTGTGGCCTTGGGCAAGTCATTTAACTTCCCTGGGCTTCAGTTACCTCCTCTACAAAATGGGAATTAAGACCATGGGCCCCATGTGGGACAGGGACTGTATCCAACCCGATTTGCTTGTTTCCACCCCAGCGCTTAGTTCAGTGCCTGGCACATAGTAGTGCTTAACAAATACCACAATTATTATTTCTCCCCTTGAGGGATAGGTGCCTTGCTCCTCTAGTGTCCTAAATGCCTGATCGCACATCTTCTGGTTATCCTAACCCACTAGGATCACCTCTCTAATCTCCCTCTGTGCCCCATGTCCATAAAGTTTGCAGCTCAGACTTTCTCCTTGTACTGATCTCCCACACTCCCATTTCTGAAACCTTCTGAGGGTGACTGAGGGAGTCCTCCTTTCCCAATTCCTTCCTTGTGCTGGCCTAGTGGCAAGAGCCTGGGCCTGGAAGTCAGAAGGACCTGGGTTTTGATGCCGGCCCTGCTGCTTGTCTGCTTTTTGACCTTGAGCAAGTCCCTTAACTTCTCGGGGCCTCAGTTGCCTCATCGGTAAAATAGGGATTGAGGCTTTGAGAAGCAGCGTAGCTCAGTGAGCATGGGCTTGGGAGTCAGAGGTCATGGGTTCAAATCCTGGCTCCGCCACTTGTCAGCTGTGTGACTGTGGGTAAGTCACTTCACTTCTCTGGGCTTCAGTTACCTCATCTGTAAAATGGGGATCAAGACTGTGAGCCTCACGTGGGACAACCTGATTACCCTGTATCTACATTAGTGCTTTGAACAGTGCTTGGCACATAGTAAGCGCTTAACAAATACCAACATTCTTACTATTATTAAGACTGTGAGCCTCACGAGGGACAACCTGATTACCCTGTATCTCCCCCAGCGCTTAGAACAGTGCTCTGCACATAGTAAGCACTTAACCAATACCAACATTATTATTAAGACTGTGAACCTCACGTGGGACAACCTGCTTACCCTGTATCTCCCCCAGTGCTTCGAACAGTGCTCTGCACATAGTAAGTGCTTAACAAATACCGACATTATTATTATTATTATTAAGACTGTGAACGTCACATGGAACAACCTGCTTACCCTGTATCTCCCCCAGCGCTTAGAACAGTGCTCTGCACATAGTAAGCACTTAACCAATACCAACATTATCATTATGTAGGACAGGGACTTTGTCCAACCAGATTACCTTGTATTCACCCCAGTGCTTAGAACAGTGCACTGCACATACTAAGCGCTTAATACCAACATTATTATTGTGTAGGACAGGGACTGTGTCCAACCTGATTACCTTGTATCCACCCCAGTGCTTAGAACAGCGCTCTGCACATAGTAAGCGCTTAACAAATACCAACATTATTATTATGTGGGACAGGGACTGTGTCCAACCTGATTACCTTGTATCCACCCCAGCGCTTAGAACAGCGTTCTGCACACAATAAGCACTTAACAAATACCCACATTATTATGTAGGACAGGGACTGTGTTCAACCTGATTACCTTGTATGCACCCCAGCGCTTAGAGCAGTGCTTGACACACAGTAAGTGCTTAACAAATACCATCGTCATACAAGATCATCCTGTGTTTTAAATCCCATTCTACAGCTGGGAAAGCTGTGGCCCAAGAGCGACGTCCAGCCAGGTGGGGCGGGGCCGGTGACGTCAGGCGCGGCCCCGGCGACGTCGAGCGCGGGCCCGGCGAGGCGCGGCACCGCCTCCTGGCTCCTGATTGGACGAGGCTGGGCGGGAGCGCGCTCCGCCCCCTCCCGCGGCGCGGGGTGATGACGTAGGCAGGCGGCGCCCGCCCTGGCGGTTGGAGGAGGCGCCGCCACCGCCGCCGCCATGACGGCCTGCAAGTTCTTCCTGCAGGGTCGGTGCCGCTATGGCGAGCGCTGCTGGAATGAGCATCCCCGGGGAGGAGGAGGAGGAGGAAGAAGAGGAGGAGGAGGAGGAGGAGGAGGGCGGGCCCCACCCCCCGCCTATCAGCACCAGCCGCAAAAACAGCAGCCCGCTTTCTCAGGTAGGTCGCCCGGATAATAATACTAATAATACTATCATTACTAATTATAATATAATAGTAGGTTGGGATGTGTGAAGCGCTTATTAGCGAACCAGCGTGGCTCCGTGGCCAGAGCCCCGGCTTTGGAGTCAGAGGTCATGGGTTTGAATCCCGGCTCGGCCACTTGTCTGCTGGGTGACGGTGGGCAGGTCACTTCACTTCTCTGGGCCTCAGTGACCTCAGCTGGAAAATGGGGATGAAGACTGTGAGCCCCACGTGGGACCACCTGATTCCCCTGTGTCTATCCCAGCGCTTAGAACAGTGCTCGGCACAGAGTAAGCGCTTAACAAATACCAACCTGATTATTATTATTATCCCGGCTCCGCCACTTGTCAGCTGGGTGACTGGGCAAGTCACTTAATAATAATAATAATCAGGTTGGTATTTGTTAAGCGCTTACTCTGTGCAGAGCGCTGTTCTAAGCGCTGGGGGAGATACAGGGTCATCAGGTGGTCCCACGTGGGGCTCACAGTCTTCATCCCCATTTTCCAGATGAGGAAACTCCACCACTTGTCAGCTGGGTGACTGGGCAAGTCACTTAATAATAATCAGGTTGGTATTTGTTAAGCGCTTACTCTGTGCAGAGCACTGTTCTAAGCGCTGGGGGAGATACAGGGTAATAATAATGTTGGTATTGGTTAAGCACTTACTATGTGCAGAGCACTGTTCTAAGCTCTGGGGGAGATACAGGGTAATCAGGTTGTCCCACGTGAAGCTCACAGTCTTCATCCCCATTTTACAGATGAGGTAACTGAGGCCCAGAGAAGTGAAGTGACTTGCCCCCAGTCACCCAGCTGACAAGTGGCAGAGTTGGGATTCGAACCCATGACCTCTGACTCCCAAGCCCCTGCGCTTTCCACTGAGCCACACTATTTCTTACTGTGTGCACAGCACTGTTCTAAGCACTGGGGGAGATACAGGGTCATCAGGTTGTCCCACGTGAGGCTTCCAGGTTTCATCCCCATTTGACAGATGAGGTCACTGAGGGCCAGAGAAGTCACATGGGTGTGTCACTTTTTGTTTCGTATTTGGTCTTTAACAACAATAATAATAATAACGTTGGTCTTTGTTAGGCGCTTACTATGTTCCGAGCACCATTCTAATAATAATGTTGGTATTTGTTAAGCTCTTACTATGTGCAGAGCACTGTTCTAAGCGCTGGGGGAGATAGAGGGTAAGCAGGTTGTCCCACGTGAGGCTCACAGTCTTCATCCACATTTTCCAGATGAGGGAACTGAGGCACAGAGAAGTTAAGTGACTTGCCCACAGTCACACAGCTGCCAAGTGGCAGAGCTGGGATTCGAACCCATGACCTCTGACTCCCAAGCCCGGGCTTTTTCCACTGAGCCATGCTGCTTTTCAAGTACTGTTTTAAGCACCAGGGTAGATCCAGGGTAATGAGGTTGTCCCATGTGGGGCTCCCAGTCTTCCTCCCCATTTGACAGATGAGGTCATTGAGGCCCAGAGAATAATAATAATAATGTTGATATTTGTTAAGCGCTTGTTATGTGCAGAGCACTAAGTGCTGGGGTAGATACAGAGTAATCAGATTGTCCCACATGGGGCTCACATTTTTTAATCCCCATTTTTAGAGATGAGGTAACTGAGGCACAGAGAAGTCAAGTGACTTGCCCAAAGTCACACCACTGACAGGTGGCGGAGTTGGGATTAGAACCCATGACCTCTGACTTCTAAGCCCAGGCTCTTTCCACCAAACCACGCTGCTTCGCTAAGCGCCTACTACGTGCCAGGCACTGTACTCACCGCTGGGCTAGGTGCGAGGCGATCAGGTGGGACACAGTCCCTGTCCCACAGCCTTAATCCCTCCCTTTTACAGGTGAGGAAACTGAGGCACCGAGCAGAATAATAGTAAGGGTGGCATTTGTTAAGCGCTTACTATGGGCCAGTCACTGTTCCAAGCGCTGGGGTTGATACAAGTTAATCCAGTCGGATCCAGTCCCTGCACCATATAATAATAATAATGGCATTTGTTAAGCGCTTACTAAGTGCAAAGCATTGTTCTAAGCGCTAATAATAATAGTGGTATTTGTTAAACGCTTGTTAGAGAAGCAGCGTGGCTCAGTGGAAAGAGCACGGGCTGGGGCGCCAGAGGTCATGCGTTCAAATTCCGGCTCCACCACTTGTCAGCTGTGTGACTTGGGACAAGTCACTTCACTGCTCTGTGCCTCAGTGACCTCATCTGTAAAATGGGGGTGAAGACTGAGCCCCACGTGGGACAACCTGATCACCTTGTATCCTCCCCACTGCTTAGAACAGTGCTTTGCACATAGTAAGCGCTTAATAAATGCCATCATTAAGCGCTTAAGATGTGCCTGACACTTCCCTGAGCGCTGGGGTAGATACAAGTTAATCAGGTAGGACCCAGTCCCTGTCCCATATAATAATAATAATTATGGTATTTGTACCCAGTCCCTGCACCATATAATAATAATGGCATTTAAGTGCTTACTATGTGCAAAGCACTGTTCTAAGTGCTAATAATAATAGTGGTATTTGTTAAGCGTGTATGATGTGCCAGACACTTTAAGGAGTGCTGGAGTAGATACAAGTTAATCAGGTCAGACCCAGTCCCTGTCCCATGTAATAATAATTATGGTATTTGTTAAGCCCTTACTCTGTGCAAAGCACTGTTCTAAGCGCTAATAATATTAGTTGTATTTGTTAAGTGCTTACAATGTGCCAGACACTTTATGGAGCTCAGGGGTAGATATGAGTCAGGTCGAACCCAGTCCCTGTCCCGTATAATAATAATTATATTTGTTAAGCGCTTGCTTTGTGCCAGACGCTGCGCTAAGCTGCAGAGTGTCACCCCCATATTCTCTCCATCGACTTTCCTGAACACTGAAGCTTAGGAAACAACACCGTGGGACCCACGAGAAACAGCCTGCCTTAGTGGCAAGAGCCCAGGCTTGGGAGTCAGAGGCCATGGGTTCTAGTTCCGGCTCTGCCACTTATTACCTGTGTGACTTTGGGCAAGTCGCTTAACTTCTGGGTGCCTCAGCGTGGCTTAGTGGAAAGAACACAGGCTTGGAAGTCAGAGGTCATGAGTTCGAATCCCCGCCCTGCTGCTTGTCAGCTGTGTGACTGTGAGCAAGTCACTTAACTTCTCTGTGCCTCAGTTACCTCATCTGTAAAATGGGGATTAAGACTGTGAAGCCCACCTGGGACAACCTGATTACCCTATATCTACCCCAGTGCTTAGAACAGTGCTCTGCACATAGTAAGCGCCTAACTAATACCAACATTATTATTATTACCTCATCTGTAAAATGGGGATTAAGACTGTGAGCCCCACGTGGAACAACCTGATTACCTACTATCTACCCCAGCTCTTAGAACAGTGCTTGACACATAGTAAGTGCTTAAATGCCATCGTCATCATCACTGACTCCCTGTGCACTTACAGCCCTTGATCTGGACAGGCTTGCCAGCCTCAGTCAATCCAGATCTCTGGCTTGTAGTAGCAATTAATAGTTGTAGTATTTCCTGAGCCTCAGATTGGTGGGCTGCACTGTACTGGGTGCTTGAGAAATATGAAATAAAGAAGCAGCATGTTCACTGCTTACCAGACGTTTATTCATTCAGTGGTATTTATTGAGCGCTTACTATGTGCAGAGCACTGAACTAAGCCTTTGGAATATACAATTCGGCAACAGATCCCTGCCCAATGACGGACTTACAGTCTAATCGGGGGAGACAGACGGACAAAAACAAGGCTTTATTCCCATCCTCACGAGGGAAGCAACCCAGAATAAATAAGTAAACGTGTATACATGAGCCCTGAAGCTGGGTTTAAATGCACAATTGTCAGCCAATCAGCATATTAGCAATGGGCTAATATGGCGCAGGATGCTGGGGGGAAGGCTTGATGGAAGAGGTGGGCTGTTTGGAGGGCTTTGAATGTTGGGGCGGGGAGGGGAGTTCCGAGCCGGGGAACGTGTGAACAGGGGATAGAGTCAGAAGAGTCACTGCCAGAGGTTGGCTCTGGGGGAACAGAGGCAGCAGATTAAGAAATAAGACTGAAGAGAGCAAATAGCAGAGCTTAAAATTACTGAGGGGGCCAAAAAAGATCGAAAACTATGTGTCTCTGACCTGTTAGCTCTCTAGAACCCGCTTAACTCTCTTCCTTGTTCTGCTGCTGCATTTAATAATAATAATGTTGGTATTTGTTAAGCGCTTACTATGTGCAGAGAGAGCACTGTTCTAAGCGCTAGGGTATACAGGCTAATCAGGTTGTCCCACATGAGGCTCACATTCTTAATACCCATTTTACAGATGAGGTAACTGAGGCACAGAGAAGTGAAGTGACTTGCCCACAGTCACACAGCTGCCAAGTGGCAGAGCCGGGGTTCGAACCCATGACCTCTGACTCCCAAGCCCGGGCTCTTTCCACTGAGCCACGAAGCTTCTCTAAGTGCTTTCTCTGTGCCAGGCTCTGTACTAAGCACTGGGGTAGATACGAGCAAATCTGGTTGGACACAGTCCCTGCCTCACATGGAGCTCAATCCCCATTTTCTAGATGAGGTAACGGGGCCCAGAGAAGTGAAGTGACTTACCCAAGGTCACATAGCAGACAAGAGGCTGAGCCCAGATTAGAACCCATGACCTTCTGACTCCCAGCCCCATGTTCTGTCCACTACACCCTGCTGCCTCTGTGCTTACTAGTTTACTTAAGTGCTTACTAGCTACGAGAAGCAGCGTGGCTCATTGGAAAGAGCCCGGGCTTGGGAGTCAGAGGTCATGGGTTCGAATCCCGGCTCTGCCACTTGTCAGCTGTGTGACTGTGAGCAAGTCACTTAACCTCTCTGTGCCTCAGTTACCTCATCTGTAAAATGGAGATTAACTGTGAGCCTCGCGTGGGACAATCTGATTACCCTGTATCTACCCCAGCGTTTAGAACGGTGCTCTGCACATAGTAAGCGCTTAACAAATGCTAACATTATTATTATTATTAGCTGTCCAGCACTATGCTAAGACCTGGGGAAGATATTAAACAGTAAAATCAAACACACTCCCTGTCCCACAGAAGCCTCATGAGGCGGGCAGATATGTTAGCCCCATCTTATAAATGAGGAAACAGGTCACATGGGCAGTCAGTGACTGAGCTAGGACTAGAATTCATGTCTCCTGACTTGCGGGCTCATCGGTCACACTACCCATCTCAGCGAGCCAGGAGGATCACAGGCAGTGAGAAGAGTGGGGGTCAAGGAGGCAAAAGCCAAAAGAGCACCACAATCAAGGGAGTCCTAGAACAGAATCCATCTCCCAGCCGAGGAGCTGGGCCTAGCACAACAGTCCTCCGCTGGCTGGGACATTGAGGAGCCACGAGAAGCGGCGTGATTTAGTGGAAAGAGCACGGGCTTGGGAATCATAGGTTCTATTCCCAGTCCTGCCACTTCCAAGCTGTGTGACCATGGAAAAGTAACCTAACTTCTCTGCTTCAGTTTCATCATCCGTGAAATGGAGATTAAATACCTAATTCTCCCTCCTCCTTAGACTGTGAGCCCCATATGGGACAGGCACTGTCCGACTTGAGTAGTTTGTATCTACCCCAGCACTTAGAAAGTTCTTGATACACAGTAAGCACTTTACAAATACCTTAACAGAGTTTATCTTCCCACCCAAACCCTGTCCTCCTTCTGCCTTTCCCTTCACTATAGGCAGGGAGGCCGCTGGTGCTGCCTATATTGAAGAGAAAGGCAGAAGGAGAACAGAGTTTGGGTGGGAAGATAAGAAACTCAGTGAGGCCTCCCTGCCTCACAAGCCCATAACCTTGACCTGATCCTCAACTCACCTTTCATTCAACCCATATATTCAGTCTGTCACCAAATTCTGTCGGTTCAACCTTCACAACATCACTAAAATCCGCCTTTTCCTCTCTATCCAAACTGCTACTCACGTTAATACAGTCACTCATCCCGCCTGGATTACTGCATCAGCCTCTTTGCTGATCTCCTAGCCTCCTGCCTCTCCCTACTCCAGTCCATATTTCACTCGGGGTTGCCCAGATCATTTTTTTACAAAAACGTTCAGGACGTGTCACCCCGTCCTCAAAAATCTCCAGTCATTGCCCATGTACCTCTGCGTCAAACAAACACTCCTCACCATTGGCTTTCAAACACTCAATCACCTTGCCCCCTCCTACCGCGCCTCGCTACTCTCCCACTACAACCCAGCCCGTACACTTCGCTCCTCTAGTGCTAACCTTCTCACTGTGCCTCCATCTCACCTGTCTTGCCGTTGACCCCAGGCTCATGTCCTACCTCTGGCCTGGAACGCCCTCCTTCCTCAAATCCCCCCTTCAAAACCTTACTGAAGGCACATCTCCTCCAAGAGTCCTTCCTTGACTATGCCCACTGTTTCCTCTTTCTCCCACTCCCTTCTGCGTCATCCTGACTTGCTCCCTTGTTCTTCCCCTGTCCCAGCCCCACAGCATGTACGTATCTGTAATTTATTTATATTAATGTCTTTCTGTCTCCCCCCTCAAGACTGTAAGCTTATTGTGGGCAGGGAATGTTTCTGTTTATGGCTGTATTATACTCTCCCAAGCACTTATTACAGTGCTCTGCACAGGTAAGCGCTCAGTAAATACCACGGATGTACTGATTGATTTCAGTGTTTGAATAGGAAAAGTGTGAGTGAAAGATAAGTGAAAAGCCATTTGGGTTGCTTTTTCATGTCAGGTAGTAACAGAGGAGGGTGGAATGCCCCAAACCAGCGATATACGAGCGTCATCCAGCCATCCAACTTCTCCAAATCCTCAACATGGTGGGGCGGCAGAGGCCAAGAGAAGCCCTCCTTTGGTTCTTACCAAGATTCTGGATCATCAAATAGCAGAAACAGGAATTTTGGATTCTCTCAGAACAGATTCTCTGCACTTAGCAGTAATGAGAGTGGTGTTCAAAATGATGAAGACAACAAACTTCTGTAAGTGAATTCCTTTAGAAAATAACAGTTTGCTGATTGTATACATATTTTGGGATTCATTTCTCTTATTTAGTTGGGAATATAGATTTCTGATGTACTCCAAATGTCTTTGAGCGGGCACCTACTCAGGTTACATCTTGCTTAGTAAAAATATAACTATCTGTGGTGATAC
The DNA here is from genome assembly GCF_004115215.2 of Ornithorhynchus anatinus. NCBI lineage: Eukaryota > Metazoa > Chordata > Mammalia > Monotremata > Ornithorhynchidae > Ornithorhynchus > Ornithorhynchus anatinus. The sequence continues at coordinate 58,247,096 of NC_041735.1, read as the reverse complement.
AGGAAAAACTGTATTTTTGTCATCCTTAGGTAACATTTGATACTGTTTCCCTCCCCCCATGTTCTAAACTCGTTATCAGCAGGGAAGGTGTCTGCTAAATACTGTCGTTCCCACCATCACAACATCGCTAAAATCCTCCCTTTCCTCTCCATCCACCTGCTACCACGTTAATGCAGTCACTCGTCCTTTCCCACCTGGATTACTGCATCAGCTTGCTGGCTGACCTCCCAGCCTCCTGTCCCTCCCCACTCCAGTCCATACTTCACTCTGCTGCCCAGATTATTTTTCTTTAAAAACGTTCAGGACTTGTCACTCCACTCCTCAGAAAACTCCAGTGGTTGCCCATCCACTTCCGCTTCTAGCAAAAACTCCTCACCATTGGCTTTAAAGCAGTCCACCACTCAGCCCCCTCCTACCTCACCTTGCTACTCTCCTTTTACAACCTAGCCTGCGCACTTTGCTTCTCTAGTGCTAACCTTCTCAATGTGCCTCCATTTCGCCTGTCTCGCCACTGACCTCTGGCCCGCATCCTTCTTCTGGCCTGGAACGCCCTCCCTCCTCAAATCCCCCATTTACTCTCCCCACCTTTCAAAACCTTAATGAAGGCATAGCTCCTCCAAGAAGCTTTCCCAGATTAGGTCCCTCCCCTTCTCCCACTCCCTTCTGCGTTGCCCTGACTTTCTCCCTTTTTTCTTCCCCACCTCCCAACCCACAACACTTGTGAACATACCTGTAATTTATTTATTTGTATTGATGTCTGTCTCCCTCCTCCAGACCGTAGACTCATTGTGGGCAGGGAATGTGTCTATTATTGTATTGTACTTTCCCAAGCGCTTAGTACAGTATTCTACTCATAGTAGCACTTAAGAAATACCACTGATTCATTGATTGACAAAAGGAAACTTTGAAAGACCAAAAACTACTTCTTCACCATAAAACCAGAGCTAGGCAGGGGCCCCCAGCCCAAGCAGCACTTTTCCTGAGAGGCAAGAGAAACATTGACCTAGTGTCCTCCTCTGCCTCACTTGAGGCTCCGCCAGAGTGAACCGGCCTGACAAAGGTCACCTTTTCCTCCGAGGGTGGTGATTCCCAGCCCAATCCTGCCGATGGTCCAGTCACAACCCTGGCTCCGGTTGGAGGGACAGGGACAAGACACCTGCTGGGAAAGTGTGGAGGAGAAACAGCATCCCCCACTCTCGGCTTAGCTCATGGCTGCGTGTCCGGAGGTTGTTCAGGATGTAACTCCAGCAGGATTGCTAGCCGGCTTTGCCCCCTGCCATCACCCACACAGTCCCACCCACCTACCAATTGCATTCAATCCCTGGGGTGCAGCAGGGACGGTTTTATGCCCCGGTCATGGAGTCGGAGCTTCCCCAGCAAAGCCCAGCTTCCCCAGCCTCACCCCTGATGCAGACCACCCATTGCTGATCTTGTAGACTTGGGTGGGGAGGAGGGCAGCAGCCACCACGCTCCAAGAACCCCAAGCCCCCCCTCCACCTTCCTTTCCCGTATCCAGCCAGGAGTCATCACAAAACCCCACTCTGATCCCCACCAGGAAATGCTGCTTGGCCATGCCCAAGTCTTTTTCATTTTCAGCATGTCGGGATCCTACAGGGCCCGCTCCCCTCAGAAAATAATAAAGCTCCCATACCGTGATGTGGTGATGTCATCACACTGCACCATGCGCAGCCTGACATAACGGCATCATATGTCACGTGGAAGTCCCACAGCCCCACAGGATCACATGGTTTGGCCCTCACAGGAGGCTTAGTCCGGCCCTGCCCCTTCTACCGCCCAAGCCTGCACCGGGCACATGGGAACATCACCCCTCATATTGGTGAACTCGATCCTCAGCTTTGTTTCATGGTTCTCTCTCTTTCAGTGAAGGAATAGTGAAAGACATGGACAATTGGGAATCTTCAGGGCAGTGGATGTTCTCCGTCTATTCACCAGTGAAAGACAAGCCTAACATCTCAGGTAACACAGAGCCTTTCTTAAAAATCGTTCAAGTGAAACAGTTCCTGAAGCTCTGTAGGACTGGACAGTTCACCTTCAGTAAAGAAGGACACTACCTACCAGGGAGCCAGTAGGGAACGTCTCTGCTGATTCTGATGTATCGTACTCTAGCAAGTGCTTAGCCTAGTGCTCTGCACATAGTAAGCCCTCAATACCTACCATTGATTGATTGGAAATTTGGGAATCTGACCTGTGGTTCCCACATTTGTCACCTCTACCGCCAGCCAACCTCCCAAATGTTTCCAGCCCATCTGTGCCAGTAGAAGGTCGGGCAGCTGGGGGTTTGAAAGGCTACCCGCTCCTGGCACCACCAGGAGGCTGAGTCCTCTTCCTTCTTCCAGTTCTGCTGGAATCAGAAGGAGGTGGATTGGCTTGGTTTGGCAGGATGACACAGTAGAGCCTGGGTGAAAGATTCAGTCAATGGATTGATTGTATTTATTGAGCACTTACTATGTGCAGAACACTGTACTAAGCACCTGGGAAAGTACAGTGTAGCAGAGTTGGTAGACATGTTTCCTGCCCACAATGCACTCGTATTTATTGAGCACTTACTGTGTGTGAGCACTGAACTAAGTGCTTGGGAGAGTACAAAATAATAGACTTGGTAGACATGTTTCCAGCTCACAACAAGCTTACAGTCTAGAAAGAGCAAGAGGTTTTTTTTTCAGCAAGACTTTTTCCTCCCTTCCTCTCCCACTTCCACAATTTCCTCCTCTCTCAGCTCTCTTAGAGTGATTACAATAGTGATTACAACACAGTTAAATGTCAACTACTGTTTAGGAAGAAAGGCTAATGAATTATAAAATTATGAAGAAATGCAAACCTTAGTTAAGGTAAAAGGAAAACAAACCAAAAAAAGCAGTCCCACAGGAAGCCCAGGGAAGATTCAAAGGCATTTGGTTAGAAATTCAAGAAAAGTGTGTACTATGGGACAAAAAACAGCTTCCCAAATAGAAAAATTGCAGGGGTAACTGGCCAAGTATCACACAGCAAATCGTGGAGTGATCATCTCAGTGAGTTGTAGTAATAGCATTTATTGACTGAAATAATAATAGTAATTGCATGTATCGAGCACACACTGAGTGCAGCGAACAGTACTAAGTGCTTTAGAAGTACCGACCAAGCAAGCGATACATTTCCTACCCACAAAGAGTTTATACTCTTAACTTTTAAAAAGTAAAGTATTTAAAAAGTATTTTAAAAGTTGGTGAAGACAACTCTTTATGGCCTCTGCACTGTGTTTAAGCAGCAATGTCAGAGACAAGTTTATTTCTGCTAGAGCTAGAAGGGAGCGGTGGTTGACGGACAGAGTTTCCCCTGCCAGCCAGGTCCAGCTCAACCTCAAGCAGTACAGAGTTTATATGCAATAGAACAGTGCTTGGCACATCATAAGAGCTTAACAAATACCATCATCGTCATACAGCATTCTAGCTTGCATGTAACTGAAGAGCACAATTCATGATCTATACCTGAGGGTGAACAGCAGTAAATTTCTACTCGGCTAATTGCTCAGCCCTGCCTGGATCTCATTATAGTGGGCGAATGTTACCGATAAGCCAGCCGGCCAGGGGTCTTGGCTTTGCTGAGAGAGGAACAGCTCCATCCTGTCTCAAAACTTGGGCATACCAAGCTCCCCGATAAGGCAAACATCTGGACAGGGCAGACGGAGAAAGAGATACTTGATGTGCCTGATTTGAGTAATTGGCAGCTTGACCAGACAAAATGGAGTCCAGGCCTAAAAGCCCATCACCTTTCATCCCTTAGCATTCTACTTCTCCTAGAGACTCTAGTCACCGGAGTTACTCTTGTTCACTTCCGCAAGATGGTTAGGAGACAAGCAAGCAGGCCTAGAAACAAAACAGCTCAGAGGAAAAGGCTGGATGAAAAGGGGCTGATGGAAGACCCAGACTACTGTGCTTCCATTCAGTAATCAAAATAAGGAACTGATGTACAATTAAATAAACGAGATATATTTAGGTGCTAAGGGTAAACTCACAAACAGTTCTGAGTTGGTGATAATAGTCATAATATCAATAATTGTGGTACTTGTTAAGCACTTACTATATTCCAGGCACTAGGGTAGATACATGGCGACTTGTTCAACCCAAGCGCTTAGTACAGTGCTCTGCACATAGTAAGCGCTCAATAAATACTATTGAATGAATGAATGAAGTTGGACACGGTCCCTGTCCCACATGGAGCTCACAGTCTTCATCCCTATTTTACAGATGAGGTCACTGAGGCACAGAGAAGTCACTTGCCCAAAGTCATACAGCAGTCAAGGGGCGGAGCTGGGATCAGAACCCAGGTTCTTCTGAGTCCCAGGCCCACGCTCTACCCAGTAGGCCACCCTGCTTCTCTTAGAAGAAGATAATGTTAGGGTTGTTAGAAGGCAAAGCTTTCATAGTGCAATTCTTCAGGGCTCCCAGGAGTTGTGATTTCTTTCGCAGGTTCTGGAGAGCAAGATCAGCCTCCACTTGGTGCTAAGGAAAGGCCCCTACATCCGTTCCCGGATTAACAGCCACCTCTAGGTGTTGGGGACAGAGAAAAGTCATTCCCTTAGCCTGGCTCGGACTTGTGGCAGCCCATCCGGAAGTACTGGACTTGAGGAGAAGAGCCAGCCCTCGGAGGCCAAATGGAACATCCCGTCAAGGCCAGGTCTCTCTGCTCCGGCCTCTGCTGTCGTTGGCATCCCCGCCCTTGAATCTGCGGAAGCCTATTTTTCTAGCAGCAGAGGAGCTGCACGGCCTAGCGGAAAGAGCCTGGGAGTCGGAGTACCTGGCTTCTAATTCCGGCTCCAACCCGTGCCTGCGATGTCACCTTGGGCGAGTCGCTTCACTTCTCGATGCCTCAGTTTCCTCCTCTGTAAAATGGGAATTCAATAGCTGTCCTCCCTCCTACTTAGTACTTAGTGTAAAAGCTTAACAATTAGTATTAGTACCAGTAGTACTAATACTATTAATAATAATAACGAAGAGCACGTTTCTGGCCGTTCAAATTGGGGAGCCGGACGGGGCCAGGCCTTAGCCACAACCGTGCTATTGGCTGGGGATGCTTAGCGGCTGTATCTCTGCCCCCATCTCTGGGTAAGGCAGGCATGACGGCAGTCTGCTCGCCCCTTCCCCTCTCTCCCCGTCAGCGTCTGGGCAGATGGCCCAAACTGAGGGGCAGGTCAAGTGACGATTTAATAGAGCCTGGCAGAGTCACCCCCGCTCACCAGCCGAAAGGGGCCACCAAGGCCAGTTTAAATCAAGCCCGGCTAATAGCTTTAATTCCACGTCTGTTAGACGCAGTTAATGCTCTTTGATTCTTTTTTATAAAGGGGAAGATTGACTGATGAACGCCATCCAGTTCCAGGGCAGTTCCTTGCCATAGGCAGCTTGTGCCGTAGTAATGTCAAAAAGAAATGCCCTTTAAAAATTCTGATTGATACCTTCCTGCAGGTTTTGCAGATATTTCACCAGAAGAGCTGAGGCTTGAATATTATAACTTCAGAGCAAACAATGATTTGCAGAGTTTTGTAAGTGGTTTTTTGGTTTTTTTTTGTATTGCCTTCATGTATCACAATACCTCATTACGGTCTGGGAACATATCTGCTCATTCTTTTGTATTAGTACAGTGCTATCCGCGTAGTAAGAGCTCGATAAATTCGATTGATTGTGGTTCTCACAGTTCCATTTCTGATGGTTTTTTAGATTATTTCAGGTGATTTTTCTTTTCTTCAAAGACACTTTACGTTGAAATAATTATTTTTCATCAATGATACAACAGATGGTCATGTGTGAGACCTTAAGACACATTGCAGTTTCATAGAACCTCTTTCCTCCCACCCCTTCCCCATCATCCCAAACCAGCTGTGATGTGTCCCTTGTTAAATCATTTACCATGTGCCAAGCACTGTACTAAACCTTGAGGTACAAATGAGATCATCAAAGGCTCATAGTCTAAGTAGGAGGGAGAACAGGTATTGAACCCCATTTTGCAGATGAGGGAACTGAGGCCCAGAGAGTTTAAGTGAGTTGCCCAAGGTCACATAACAGGCAAGTGGCAGAGATGGGATTAGAACCTAGGTCCTCCAACTCCCAGGCCTGAGCTCTTTCCACTTGACCATGCTGCTTCCTAAGATCTTGGGCCCCTCTCCAGGGACTGTCTCCTCCGCCTGGATGTCCCCTCCACAGCCTAGCATCACAGGCAGAACTTGCATGGAATGTTGAGCTTCAAATGCACAGCTATCCATATCAGTTTTGCTTGTAAGCACAGACTCCTGTTGTCTGGATCTTAAAAATAAATAAATAAATAAGGCTAGCCTAGAATAAATTAACCAGGGCATGAGAAATAAAATTTGCCTCTCCCATTACCCTTAGGACTTTTCACCATGCCGTGTGCATCTTCAGTTTAATGAAGTGCCCTTGTGAATAAAGCACTGTTTTCCTAAGGTCGCATTATAAGGAGGAGACAGGGTCAGGACCAGTGAAGTTTTTATAGAGTGATGTGTGAGCTCAGTGACACTTTTTTTTTTTTTTTTTTTAGCAAAACTGCCTCATATAATGCTGCCTATGGAAGAAAAAGCATCATCTGAACTGCTTAAATGCAGTCAGTGGTATTCTGAACACAGTAGTCGTGAAATAAAGACTGTTAATTGATGGGAACATTCCCTTAGACAAGCCCAATTTTGTTATCTGAGACAGGTGCCTGATCAGTTTCATTTGATCATCTGAGCTTAGCTTTTTTTTTTTTTTTTAAATATACTCTGAGAGCGAACAGTTTGGATAATTGATAAATTGGGAAAACATGTTCAGCTAAATCAACTCTTTTCTGAATGTACCACATACATACCAACGTTCATTAAGCAGATGTTTTGTCTGGTTGTGTGATTGGAGGAAGTTAAACTGAATGAGCCTTTAACAAAGGAGAGCTCTTTCAGCTGATTAAATGTTAAACATCCCTGGATTCATACGATAACGATATTTTTTTATTTCTTTCAGCTAAATTTAGTCCAGCAATTCATAAACCAGTGGAGGAACAGGTTGCGTGAGCTGAAGAATATAAATGCATCCAACAGAGGAACACTGGTGAGCTGTAAAGATTGTTGTATTTTCTTGAGGATATTTGTGAGGTGGTGGTGGGTTTTTTTTCTGTGACATCCACCCAGTTCTGTTTAAATGCAAGGGTTGCATTCTTGCCAAACTCTGCTTTAAGGAAAACGTTTGCTGTGGTACCCATCTGTTTGCGGCATGTCCAAACACACAAACCGTTTCTCCCAACACCATGGTGCTCCATATCCAAACGAGCTCGTATTGGCAGACGAATGTTCCCTGATTCCCTGACAGTGTAATAGCCAAAATGGTAGCAAAAAGATGTTTTGGCAAAACTAAGCAAATTTACCATACATTCAGCACGTATTGAGAAGAACTTGAACGATAAGGTGTAAGCTCATTTCTTGGCAAAGAAATTCAGCCATATAAACATGAAATAAACGGAAACTTGTCTTGGTTAGTATTAAAAAATGGTTGATGGAAACCGTAAATATTAAGTTAATATTTATAAGGTCAGAGAAACTGGCTTTGGAACTATCAAGGTACAAGGAAGCATTTCTTTAAATTCTGCAATTTAAAATGAATTAATGAAATTCGGTAATTTTGTTGGGGTTTCTTTTTTACCACAACAGACATTGTCCCCTAAGATTTTCCCTTTCTTATCTAGCTTTCCTCTTACCAGTAACACAGGCTAGGTGAGAAAAAGCAAATAGTAACCTGCTTCTTTGGCTCATTTCATTCATTTTTCTTTTATCAATGTCCAGTTTAATGGAGGAACTCTTAATGCTATGTCCAAGGTTCAACAAAATATCTGCATCTACCTCATTAGAAGAGAAATATCAGAATGTGCCAGTGGAGTGCCCCCTTAGTCCTCTGGACAACTAGAGGCTCTAGCAGCAAGCAAGCAGAGCAGTATCTAGGCAAGACAACCCAAACAGTGGGTAGAGGCTGAGAACCTGAGTGATGGTTATTAATAATTGTGGTATTAAGGGCTTTGTATGTGCCAGGCAGTGTACTAAGCGCTAGGGTAGCTATAAGGCAATTGGGTTGGATACAGTGCCTGTCCCACATAGGGCTCACAGTCTTAATCCCCATTTTCTGCATAAGGGACCGAGGCACAGAAAAGTGAAGTGATTTACCCAAGGTCACACAACAGACAGGTGGCGGAGCCGGCATTAGAATCCAGGTCCTTCTGACTCCCAGACCCATGCTCTGTCCACAAAGCCGTGCTGCTTCGCATAGTCATATATAACTGGTGACTTCAGCCAACATTTAATGAGTCCTTATTAGGTCGATTTAGGACTGAGGAGCTCTGACCTCATTCACTAGGAGCAGAGATGATTCTCAGAGCCGTGGTTTTCCTCCCCGTTCAAAATCCATATTTGAGTCCAAAATGAAAATAAAAAAGATGGAGAATGGCAAGAATTTGAGGTTACTGAATGCTGATAAGATGATGCGAGTAAAATAGAGGCAAGGAAGTAATGGGGTCCTGGATAATGAGTGAAGAAATAGATGACTTAAATTTGCAGGCTATCAAGATAACAGGGTTAGGGAATGACTGAACTCAATTCTCTTGTTCACGAAAATTGTGAATGTTGTTGCAGGAATATCTTTTAAAAGTTTTATCAACTAAGCCACGACAGGTAGCCAAAACCGAATTGAAACATTTTAATCACGATGCAGGGCTTTTAGGATATAAGGTGATTATAGTGCTGCTTCTCTCCTAGTGGGGGTCTGTCATCTTCTTGCCTGGTAAAAGCTTTGGGTTTTGTCAGTTGATTAGCAGTGTTTATGAAGGGCTAACTGCGGAGCCCTTTTCTGGGCTCTGGGTTTCAACAGTAGTGTCCCAGGAAATAAGTCCATTTTCACTGGGTTTGATTATAAACCTTACGGTTCTGCAGCTGACTCTTTTTGGAAAGAAAAATTCTCAGTCTGTTTATTTGCATTTTTAAGCTCTCTCAGACGAACACCACGGTGAATCACTCAGCCCCTGCATTTGGATTTGGCAGCCCACAGCAAACGTCAACTTTTGGGTCATCAGGCAAGTGATGCAATAGTTCGGGCTTTGGTTTTGGGTTGGTTGTTGGTTTTTTAAGAATGACATTTGCATGTGTTTCAAATATTTGTAAAAGAACTTGGTTCACTATCTTGACTTGTTGCATTTGTTGAGCATTTGTCTTGGGTGCAACACCTTCCCGAGGAGGGGATAATAAATAGGGAAGCGGCGTGGCCTGGTGGATAGAGCACAGGCCTGGGAGCCAGAAGGACCTTGGTTCTAATCCCGGCTCTGCCACTTGTCTGCTGTGGGACCTTGGGCAAGTCACTTCATTCCTCCAGGCCTCAGTTTCCTCATCTGTAAAATGGGGATTGAGACTGGTAGCCCCACGTGGATTATGGACTGTATCTGACCTGATTAGCTTGTTTCTACCCCAGTGCTTAGTACAGTGCCTGGCACGTAGTAGGTGCTTCACAAAAAACAAAATCATACTAGGATGCTGGCTTAGAAGGAGCCTTAATGTCTAAAAAAGGGATAACAGGCACACAAGCAAAGCAATATCATGATGAATGTGGTAGAAAGCATAAGAGCTGCAGGAGGTTCCTGTTCAAGGCGGGATGTTGCGGCTTCTCTCCGTGTGGGAGGTGCCATTGGGGGGCCAACGGTCTCAACGTACCCAACGTCCTAACAGCCGGGCAGGTGTGCTGCAGCGCCCAGGGAGCGGGGGTGGTGCCAGTGGAGGAGGAGGACCCGATGTCCCGTGGCTTCAGCTTCACTTTCTGCCACTGGAACCCACCTTGCAGTGGAACCCCCCCCCCCCCCCCCCCCAACCCCCAGTCTCAGGACACTGGAGATTTTAGCCACAGTGAGCATTTATGAGGGTGGAGCCAGAGAAGGCATTCTGTTTGAAAGACACTTTTCCAGGACTTTGCAATGATTCTGCTCTGGTAAAGCAGTGGTGGGAGGGGAAAGGGGAGCCACTGATCCCCCTGGTTTCCTAAGCATTACAGCACCTTGGAATGTTTCTGAAGGCGGCCGGGGCGGGCGGGCTGAGGGAGGGGTTGGGTCAGATCTGCTTTGTCCCCAGGGAAATATTATCCAAGAAGTGTGTTCCTGCCGGGAGGAGGAAACACCGAATGAATTCTCCCCATCCTCAAATCGTGGCCCAAGGAAGAAGGAGAAAAAAAATTACATTTATTTATGCACACACATATACACTTGTAGATATATTTGTAGATGTAGATGGGTGTTTTATGGTGGATTTTTCTCTAAATTGGTCTTTGGTATGTTGTTACAGGTTTATATTATATTTACATAATATCTATAATTTTATTTATACACCTATCTGCTTTGTGTGTATATGTGCATATATTTATGTTTAATGATGGTGGATTTTCTTTCTAAATTGGCCTTTGATATATCGTTACAGGTTTTCCACTGAGCAGCAACACTCGGGCTGACCAGTTCAGCTTTAAACTGGGTTCAGTAATAGTCCCAGCCTCTTCGGATGGGACGGCGGGATTTGGGTCTTCTCCCATTCCTACTACGACAACCCCTACCGTTTTATTTGGGAAACCAGTAATCTCCTCTGCAGCTTCCTTTTCATTTAAGAGCCCTGCCGCCTCTGGCTTTGGATCAACCGGCTTCTCAGGATTTCAAACTCCCGCCGCCGCGGGCCCCGCGGCAGCCCCCGCTGTCACGGGCATTGGAAGCGGCACCGCGGCAACGGGCTTGGGGCTGGCGGGTTCCAATTTGGGCCCTACTTTCCCCGGACAAACTGGAGGCGGCTTTGGGAGTAACGGCCCTCCTGCTCCTCCTTCAACTCCAAGCAGCAGTAAAACTGCAGGTGACTTGTTTACACCCACGCCGGACCTCTCTGTGGAAGAACTGAAACAGTTTGAAGCAAAGAAATTTGTTCTAGGAAAGATTCCTCTAAAACCACCACCTTTGGAGCTTTTAAATGTTTAAACACTTAAGCACACTTGATTATTTTAAATAGAGGAAAGGTTGATTTTTCCATTTTTACTTCAAACACGAAACGATATCTACAGAATTGATCTTCTGACATCTAGATGTTTTAAAGGGGAGTAGAGAGGTGATGGTTTTACTCGGTTAGAGGTTCACACCCCGCCCAAATCCATTTGCGGAAAGAGGCATCATTATCATGAGTGGTTTTTTTAAACCAAAGCAGGCCTTGCAATGTAATTTAATTAGGACTGGAACAATTGACATAAATTCCTGGCTTTTGGTGTTCACATAGTGACTCAGGTGTACCCTGAGCTAAATTATCCCACAGGCCCTTACCCTGTTTTTGTTTTCCACCCTTTTAAAGTACTCTCCCAATACCAGTTAAGGGGCACATTGTCTTCCACAGTCACAAAAATGCTAATTTTTATGAAAAGAATAAAATTCAGAAAAACTATGGAATAGTCACATAAGATGCAAAATCTAGCATTTATCTTAGGCCTGAAATACGTCAAAGAGGTACGTACACTGAGGGGAATAAAAAAATCCGGCCGGAGATGAATTTCCCCAAGGCTACATCACCTGTGTTTTGCGCAACGGTCAGTTCCACGGACTGCCAGCATATTCTCCCGAAGCAGCAGAGGGGGTATCATGTCGGCATCGTGATGCTGAGCGGATTGTGTTTGTTCTGAACCGCATCCTTCAACAGCCAGAGGCAAGGAATGACGTGAGGAAAAAGTGACGATCGGCTGCCCGCTGTCACAGTGCGGGTGATTAGGCAGCTCTCCAGTTGGTGTGTTCTACGGAGACAGGGCTGCGCTTCACCGGGCTTCGCGAGCCTACCCGTGAGTGGGTAGGTCACTTCTGCCTCCTTGCCCCATATTTGAAATTCCCAAAGCTGTTCCTCAGCCCTTTGACTCTCACATCATCTGTAGATATATGAAATGCTACCAAAGAGAAAATAGCGTATGTTTACCGAATGAAGTTAGTACGTAAGAGGGAAGCAGGCAGGTTTGTGTTCCTTTCAACCTGCGTAACGGTGGAGAACTCGGTCTGAACCTACTTGCCTGCTGCATTTTGGTCTCTTGATGCCTCATCTCCCTCTTGATTGAAAAAGATGACCTAGGGTCAGTGGATTTCTGTTTTAATTTCACTCACACTCAAGAACCTTTATTTCCAGGTGGGAAATGCATCTGTAATCTGTAATTGAAATTACAATTAATTTGCAGTCAATTTAACAGGAAGCAAATACTTTCCAACTCTTGTCAGTTCTAAGCACACGTGAGTGGAATCATGCCTACATTCCTCACTGAAGTAGAGCAGGCAGCTCTTTCTCTAGATGTTATCAGGATGAAAACAGCAATTTTTACATAAACCAGTGTCTGTCAGGGCAGCCTTTGAACTGTTTTTCCAAAAGACTGAAACCAAAAGATAGATCACTTCTCAGAAATGGTTTCTGTGTAGCCATTGCTTGTGCAGGCTGTATCCCAGACCATTACTTTGTTCAGGAAATGCTATGAAAACAAACATGCACAAGTAATATTGATTGCATTCTTTCCTCCAAATTGGAGCTTAGTCGGTGTCTTACTATTGCCTGTAACCTATCTTGAGATGAGGCATAAAATGGAAGCTCTCCACGCTACAGTAATTAAGATACGATTTTTACAAAAGTTAAAAGGTGCAGTCCAATTTCCTGACTAAATTTGTGTTGGCAGAAACAATGAAGCCTGAGGGCAAATACCAGCAGATGATTTATGGGATGAAAGGAAAGACTTTTCCCCATCTGGTCTTTTCCTTTATTTTTCTAATGGAAAATTGGATTAATTTGGGGAAAAAATTCATTTTACAAAAATGTTATTTTAGAATGAATTGAACGCTTTTCAAGATAGGCAAGGATCTCAACTCTCACAGCTGTCTACTCGAAACAATTGCTTCGGCCAGTGTGATAGTTTTTTATCTACACACGGGTGTAAACCCACACCACAACCCGGTGGTGATCCCTGAAAATATGGTTATATTATAAATATAACCATATTTGGGGACATGTTTTCTCATAGGTTTATTTTTTGCAAAGTAGGATCCATTGCAGAGTCTCCAGGAAAAAGGGACATATGAAGTTCCTTTACCTGTTTTTACAGTATTCAAAAATGTCATTAAAGTGGTGTTTACCCTTCATTAAAGTAATTAGTATCACAATTTTAAGTACATGAGAATATAATTAAATGCTTGTAGGAGGCTGCAGAGTAGAAGCTTATTCTGCTGATTGCCATGGTGGTTTTCAATCTAAATTGGATAAATTCTTCACTGAAGCTGAACAGCCTTTCTGCTTCTTAAAAAACACCTTGCAGCTGGTGAGATTCACCTCTCAACACCTTCAAACTCCTCTCTCACTTCAGGACCTCTTTAAATCATTCATAAATTCATCTGCTTTCTTGAAAATGGATGAAAGGCTTTTTAATCCCAAGATTTTAGCTGGTGGAAGCAAAACAACTTTTTCTTCACCTGCTTTGGCGTGAATGCGTTGGAATGTTGAAGTGCAATGAGGTCCTCATTGGACAATTCTTTGAAAATGCATACGACTCCTCAATGTCTGCAACCTCCATTTCTAAATTATGTGCCTCTGCGCTTCAGCAACCTCTGTGGCGATCTGCTCAGGGGTCACTTTATTAGCTAGAAAATCTGAAACAAACTGGGCAATGCTTTCTCCAAAACCCATTCATTGTCAATTACTTAATCTCAGCCCTGGTGGGTTGGAAGTGGGAGATGGGAGTGTTTGGCCAGAACTTCAACTCGTCGGCTTTTGCCCAGGGTAAGACATCAGTCCATACTGGTTGGTTGTAACTTGGGACATGCTTTGTACTGTATTAGAAACAGTATTTGTTAATTTTTACAAGAAACTTCTGATGTTCTTTTCAGGATTGAATTTGATAGTTTACATGACAGGTGAGAGTTGCATTATCCCCCTAAGGTTGGGTTTTGTTCCTGTTCCTGATTTATAAAAGCAAGTTTCTTCTTTCAGGACACAGATTGCTGACCTTACACAGCACAGTTTTTGTGAACAAGTATATATATATATATATATTTGCTACCTGTGGTTACCTATTTATAACTAGTTTTTCCCTCATTCACTTAACCTGGGAAAAACTAAAAAGAGGCAGAGATTGCTTAAAGTGCAGGCAGTAACTCTTAATTTTGTCTAATAATAATTACAAATCATTATTACATATTTATTTGTAAGTGATTCAAATAAAGCTAAAATATTTGTACTTTTCCAAAATGTTAATTTTGTGGGCTTATATGTTCTTAAAAGTGGTACATAAGGGAAATTGAGTTCTGATTCGAAAATTAAGTATTGCCTATTTCCATTTTCTGCAAATATTGGAGATCTTAAGTTTGAGGTGGGGGTGGAGACAACAGAGTTTAAAATGAAAAAACAAGTAGTTTAGCTTGGGAGGAGCAAATAGTGGATGAAAAGAACAGAGAGGTAAGGTGGGGGCAGTTGGTGAAGAGTGTTGAAGTTGATTATGGGGAATTTTTGCTTGATTCAGAGAGACTCAGTGGTATTTATTGAGCACTTTGTGGTAAACACTTGGGAGAGTACCATACAGCAGAGTTGGTAGACACATTCCCTGCCCAAAAATAATTTACAGTCCAGATGGGGAGACAGACATTAATATAAAATACAGATATGTAATAGAGAAGCAGCGTGGCTTAGTGGAAAGAGCCTGGGCTTGGGAGTCAGAGGTCGTGGATTCTAATCCTGGCTCTGCCACTTATCATCTGTGTGATTTTGGGCAAGTCACTTAACCTCTCTGAGCCTCAGTTACCTCATCTGTAAAATGGAGATTAAGAATATGAGCCCCACATGGGATAACCTGATTACCTTGTATCTACCCCAGCACTTAGAACAGTGCTTGGCACATAGTAAGCGCTTAACAAATACCATAATTATATATATATAAGTGCTTAAAGGGTACAGCTCCAAGTACATAGATGATGTAAAAGGGAGAAAGAGATGGGGAAAAGAGGGTTTAATCAGGGAAGACCTTTTGGAGGAGATGTGACCTTAATAAGGCTCTGGGGGTGCTATAAAGAAGGGGAGGAAGTTCCAGGTCAGAGGGAAGATTTGGGAGAGGGGTTGGCAGCAAAATAAAGGAGATGGACACACTAGGAGCAAGCTGGTGCTAGAGGAGCCTGGTGTGAGGGCTGGCCTGGAGTAGGAAATCAGGGAGGTCAACTAGAAGGGGGCAAACTGATTGAGTGCTTTAAAGCCAGTGGTAAGGAGTTTCTGTTAGAAGCCACTGGAGGATTTGGAGAGGAGAGGTGAGGGCTGAGCAACACTTCAAGATGATTCAAACAGCTGCACATAGTATAGATTGGAGGAGGTGAGGTAGGAAAGCCAGGGAGGTGGCTGAGCCGGGAGATATTGTGTTGGAAGAACTGGAAGGATTTTCAGTAAAGTGTGAGTGTTAGAAGACAGCGAAGAGTCAGAGAAGACCAGGGTCGGGCCTTCTGTGACAAGTGGTGTTATCGACTGAGGTGGGAAAGTTAGGAGGATTTAGAAATAGCAATATGAGACACTGGGTTTTTTTACTGGTGTTGAACTCTTGCCACAGGCAGAGCGCTGTACAGAGTGCTTGGGAAAGTAGACGTGAAAAGATGTGTACCATAATCACTATTTAAATCACTTTTAAAAACAACCCCATATGCAAAATGAAAAAACTCCCATGCAAACTCTACTGGTTAAATCTCAATTCAATCTGGGACACAGGGCAGCAGCCAGTTCTCTTTCCAAGCCCTGGCCCCCACCAGGTTGATGGCAGTGGGCCTAGTGGTTAGAGCACAGGCCTGGGAGTCAGAAGGACCAGGGCTCTAATCAGTTAAATTCTGAATAGAATTGAACTCCAGAATGTAAGCTTGCTAAGGGCAGGGAATATGTCTGTTATATTGTACTCTCCCAAGTGCTTAGTACAGTGCCCTGCATGCAGTAAATATTCAGTAAATATGATTGGGTACATAACTATGGTGCAGGGTTGGGGCCATCCCTAAGGCGGGGTAGAGTGAGGAAATTGCTCTGGGCCCCTTTTTTTGTCATATAACATTCTTGGTGGATAACATGTTCCAATCCTCAATTGTAAATAATCTTAAAATTAAGTTTCATTCGTTCAATTTTATTTATTGAGCACGTACTGTGTACAAAGCACTGTACTACATGCTTGTGAGAGTACAGTAGAGAAGTAGCATGGCTCAGTGGAAAGAGCACAGCCTTGGGAGTCAGAGGTCATGGGTTCGAATGCTAGCTCCGCCACTTGTCAGCTGTGTGACTGTGGGCAAGTCACTTAACTTCTCTGTGCCTCAGTTACTTCACCTGTAAAATGGGGATTAAGACTGTGAGCCTCACGTGGGACAACCTGATGACCCTGTATCTACCCCAGCGCTTAGAACAGTGCTCTGCACATAGTAAGCGCTTAACAAATACCAACATTATTACAATACAGCAATAAACAGACACATCCCCTCCCCACAACAAGCTCACAGTCTAGAGGAGGGGGGAGTATTTTTAAAATACTTTGAAGTTATGGGAAGATCAGTATTGATTCTGTAAGCGAAAAAGTGTTTTCCCTAGTGGGATTTCACCCTCGGAGTGCACAAACATTTCTTTCTAATAAGCCTCACTTGATTAACATATGAAAAACTTATCTCAGTTCATCAATCATGGTACAGAGTGCTTAGTGTGCAAACATTACTGTACTGAGGGCTTGTAGAGTACAATTCAACAGAGATGGAAGACACATTCCCTGCCCCCAAGGAGCTGAGTTCCTCAATATTTGAAAGATGCACATATCTGCACACCACATACCTCCCAAAGTTACTTTCTGAAAGACCAACAAACTATTTTAAGATCAGAAGACTCCGTAAATGAGTTTTTTGATGGATTGTAATCTATACTGGAATCACTGAAAGCCAGAATTCTAAAGGGAAGGCTTTTACATTGACCCAAATCAGAAAAATTGGAATTAAGATTCTTTTACTCGGTAAGGCCACAAATGGACGAAGAGCCTCAGAGTTCTATATTGCATTGTTTTATATTATCCTTTTGAGTCACCCGTGCCAGATCACATGAAATCTGGTTACAACCCATGCTTGGTCATGTGCTTTTTACCCAGGTAATTTGCTTCTGCTTGTTATGAAACATACAGCCTCATGAACTAGTTGGGAAATCAAATCTTAAAAAAAAAACCCAGCTGAGTCAAATAAAAACAATACTCTCTCCCAGCTCTCTCACCCCATAACAAACTACAATTTCAGGAAGTGTTCTTAGAGGAAGTGTTTAAACTCTGTTCTTTTATGATTCACATATTTGGAAACACATTACTAGATTCTTTTTCTTCAATGTGGCCCATTGGAGATCAGAGGGAAAGTTGGGGTTGGATCCAGCATGCAAGCTGACAAAATAGAAATTTTTATCCTTCATTTTAAACAACATCCACAATTTCACAACTGTAGTTCAGTTCACATTTCCTCCCCACCAAAATACAAATGACGCACCCTAACAACAAAAAGCTCCAAAACAAAAATCAAGCCCCAACTAATGGAAATTCTTCAGTAGCTCAGGCGATAGGTGACCATATGTTCTAAAGTGTCAAGTGTGTAAGCAGGGGGAGGAAGAGGGGAAGGCTTCCCTGGGGTGCGCTCAACAATCCAAAAATCAGAAAGGGAGAAAAAGGATGAGAGCATGCTAGAAAGACAACAAACGAGAGGTGGAGAGAGAAACCGGGTGATAGACATATCCAAAGCAAAGAATACATGTAACAGACTTGGGCACCAATAATAGTAATAATGATGATGTTTGTTAAGTACTTACTATGTGCCAAGCACTGTTCTAAGCACTGGGGTAGATACAGGATAATCAGGTTGTCCCACGTGGGGCTCACACTTTTAATCCCCATTTTACAGATGAGGTAACCGTGGCACAGAGAAGTAAAGTGACTTGCCCAAGGTCACACAGCAGACAAGTGGTGGAGCAGGATTAGAACCCACATCCTCTGACTCCCAAGCCCACATCCTCCCCAGCTGAAGCAAAAGTTGGCTTGGAAGCAGTACTCCCATAGGACTGGGCTGAAATATTTATCAAGAATTCCCTATATAGAATCCTTGACAGCTTGTCCCTACCACCTTGGCTGGAACAAGGACAAGGACTGCCTACCTACCTCAGCTTCAACCAAAATCACCACCTCTCTTCCTCCAGCCGAAACAGCAACCAAATTGAACTGCCTGGTCGTAGTTGAGGAGGCAGACAGGATGGTGGGTAGCATTTTGTGACCATTCCGCATCTGATCAGTGTTCGATTCATTTGCGTTTATACAGAAAAACAAACCAAAAAGGAATTAAGCAGCTAAGCCGAAAGTGAATAGTTAAAGGAAAGACTACATAGGATTCCAGATTTGTCTAGAAAAGTGTTCGGTAAACACTTAATATCTGAATTTAGATAAGAATATTCACTAGCAACAGTGAACTTTATAGTGCTTAACAAATACGATCATTATTATTATTGAGCACTTATTGTGTGCAGAGCACTGTACTAAGCACTTGGGAGAGTGCATTATATCAGAGTAGTAAGTACTCGCCTCTTTCTCACATGAAAAAAACAAAAAAATAGAAAAAGTTTATTCCCTTTTCTCTCCTGATCTCTCCATTTTCTTTCCTTTTCTCCTCCACCTTTTCTCTTCCTCTTTTTTCAAATTCTCCCTTTCCTCTCACCCTTTTTCAGTCACATTAGAAAACAGTAATATAAGTGCTATATTAATTTTGAATATTCATTACATAATTACACCTTCACAATTGAGGTAAAAGATATTAAAATATTTAAAAATTGTAGGATTGGTTCTTCCGCACACCAACCATTCAAAGTTTAATTTTCTTCTGCACAAAAGTTTGCCAATCCCTGCTGTAAGATAACCATCAACAGGACCAAACGTTAAACCATTTTCTTTTTCTGAAACTTCATGTCCAAAAACAATCCATTCCCTGTGCTAATCTTCTTAGAAAATATAAGGTTAAGGAGGCAGAATTAATGAAATCAAGTAATTACATTTAGTGTTTCTCTAGCCTAGTGAAATAGGGATCTCTAGTGCCAAGTGAATTAGAATATGGTGCCTTTTGCCATTTTGGAATCTACTAAGGACCAAGTGGGTGAGCATTTTGGAGTGGCATAAGAGACGTGTAAATAAACTGTATCGCTTTCCACCAAGAAGCAACCAAGCTAAAGAGTGTATTTATGACAATGAGCCAAATATTGATTCATATTATCCTAACTCCTAAATTTGCCCTTACAATGGAGTATGAGCCCTGTGTTCATAGTTTTTTCCTCTTAACCTAGAAAGGGGAGAACACTTGCAGTTGAAACCCCTTCAGCCCCATACGCACATGTGCGTGCATTCTCACCCACACACTCACACAGTTCTTTCTTCACAGGTCTCATGCAGAAGCATGTGAAAGCTGAATCAAGAACTTGGAGATTTTTAGGGAACCTTCAGTCATGCCCCCTAACTTGTTCATAGTCAAAGGAAATAGAATGGTGGAATAACCAATGACCCATGACCTTATTTCCTTCCGATTTTTTGCAGTTAACGCAATGATCCCTTTTTCAATCTTCTCTTGAGCTGTGCTTTTTCAGATAACCTGGTAATAGAGGATTATGGCTTCTTCTGGTATTGTGCAAAATTGTAGATGTAGGTTCTACGTGTGTGAGTTCTTTGAGAAGCATGACAGTCACTGCATGTTTTAGGAAATAACACCTTATTCATTTACCAGATTAAGCTATTAGCTAGTGAACTGGTCTCCTGCTCTGTTCCTTGGTTGTCTCTCTGAATTCTGCAATGCTTCCTGTTTCCTTATAGATTATTCTGCCTCTTTAAATAAACCATCCCAACACCACCTCTTGGAGCCTACCTAAAATCCCATTTCTAGTCCAAACTGTATTTCTTGAGCACCCATTGGGTATTGCATATAAGCAGTCATTTCTCCCTCTCCAGAGAGAAAATTAAATAGCGAAAATGGATTAATGTCAGTCAGGTTGTTGGTCCATAAACAACTCAGTCTACTTATTCTCTTAAAAGGGATTGGAGGTGAAAGGGCAGAGGGGAGGGACATGAGGGAAGAGGTGGATGGATAGATGGATGGATGGATAGATGAGTTGCATTGGGGTAGGTATTTTGTTCTTGCATATAAGAAAGAGCGACCTAGTGAAAGGAAAATCAATCTTTTACACACATCTACACTACACACATCTCCTCCATTTCCCAACTTCGTACAAACAATCAATGGCATTTATTGAATGTCTACTGAGTGCAGAGCTACACTAAGTGCTTGGGAGGGGACAAAGGAAGCAAACACACATTTCCTGACTCTTTCCCTAACTCTTTCCTTCCTCCCCTTGCCCCCACTCTCCAGGGATCTTTATGACGTTTTAAATATGGAATCCAATTATCTGTAAGTTTTTAACTAAAATGAAGGTAACTTGAGCAAAATATTTAGTATACATAACTATAAAGAGGAAATAAGCTTCTTCCATTATTCAATTTAAAGGACTTCGAATGATATACAAGGGTTTCAGAATTGATTACCTCGTATAGTAAGTACATACAAATACTGGATAGGTTTCAGTTAAAATATGAATCCTACAGAACACATAAAATATCCAAATCTTGAAATGTGAATGACCTAAGCATCATTTATCATGATGCCTGCCAACCTTAAATAAAACAGACATTAGGCAAAATTGCAACATACTTTTAAAAACCATTTGAATCTTCTGAATTACTTTAGGGAAAAGAATTAAAAGAATTTGGATGACAAATGAAAGTCAAGACAGCCAAGATTATTGCTTTGCAAAAATGAGCTCAGAAGCATAAGCCCCTTGATTTGGCCACAGACTTAACTGAACAGAAAGACCTCTGGAATTTCTAACATCCAGAGCAAAAAGACATAACCCGGATTTTAAAGATCTGATCTCCAGGTAAGCATCATCCCCTTTATTCATGAGGTTGAAGGTCAGAGTTGATCCTGATGAAATTTGAACATGGGTCCAAGAAATGTGAGTAGTACTAAACTAAAACCACCAAGTTATACTCTAGCCCAGGGTTTCAGGATTACAAGTCCACTATGCTTTATAGCAATGCTAAAAAACAGCATATTTGCACATTTAACATGCATATTATTTGTTCTTCTCACCCAGTGGCTTACTGACGGTGAACAGGCAGCTCTTGGAGGGCACTAAAATCCATTTTACTGAGATGATGGCCAGAGCGGCAGTCAATAATGCCCCATGGAACAACATTCACAACCTGCCCCCTCCCCAAAAGCACCACCCTCCTACCCAGTCACACAACAAGCCCCGAATTTCAAGACCAGAAGAAATGATGAATCTCCCAAGTGTATTAAGTACTTCAGGGGCTTTTCTGAGAGCCAAGAGTCATGGGAAACTATTCTTTTCCTAACTGGGAGCCTGAGAGAACAAGGGCCAAATCTATCATTCATTCAATAGTATTTATTGAGCGCTTACTATGTGCAGAGCACTGTACTAAGTGCTTGGAATGTACAATTAGGCAACAGATAGAGACAATCCCTGCCCAATAACGGGCTCACAGTCTAATCGGGGGAGATGCTATCATAAATTCTGCATAGTGACTATCCTACTGAATGCTTAATGAATGTTAAATAAAAGCCAGTAAGTTATAAGTTACCCCTATCTAAACCTCGCCACATCGGACCCTCTCCTAGAAACACTTATTGGCAGGGTCCCAGAGCAGAGATTTCCAACATACCTTCTGCAAGCGAGAAAGCTTCAGATCAAGGAGTGTCCAAACAGACCTGCCCCAAAATCTTCAACACCAACAGGGATTCCTGTGGTGTTTCTGGCCAAAACAATCTCGCCAGTGGCAGGGGCCATTTGGATTTCTTGTTGGCCCCTCAAACTTAAAACATTAAATCATATTCCATTTTCCATCTAAAATCTCCTCCTTCCTTAACTAGTCATCACTGTGAACAGCACCATTCTCCTCTTTGTCCCACACACTTGCATTCTTAAAGTCATCTTTTGTATTGTACTCTCCCAAGTGCTTAGCACAGTGTCTCTGCACAGTAAGTGCTCAATAAATACTACTGATGTGGTCAGGGAATATGTCTGTTATATTGACCTTTCCCAAGCACTTAGTACAGTGCTCTGCACACTCTGAGTGCTCAATAAATACGATTAATTGATTGATTGATGATGATATTTTGATTTCTCTCTAATTCGACTTCACATTCAAGCCTTGGCAATTTTCTCACAGAAGTATTTTATAGATCTGGGCTTTCCTCTCTGCTCTTTCAGTTTCAATTTATCACTGCCACTAGGACTAGCCAACAGGAGGCTTGAGCGGCATAAATCACCTTTCAGAGAAGTAGCATGTCTCAGTGAATAGAGCAGAGGGCTGGGAGGCCGAAGGACCTGGGTTCTAATCCCATCTCTGCTACGTATCTGCTTGGCAAATCACTTCACTTCTCTGCGCCTCAGTTACCTCATCTATAAAATGGGAATTAAGACTGTGAGCCTTAGGTGGGACAGGGACTGAGTCCAACCCAGTTACCCCAGCGCTTAGAACAGTACTTGGCACATAGTGAGTGCTTAACAGATACCACACTATGCCTCTCTTCTCTTCAGTTCCCAATCACTTCTCATATTTAACTAAATTTTGTGACCATTAGCTTCAAGGGTCTCCATTTGCTGTCTACTTGGGTTAAAAAATGTGAGCCCCATGTGGGACAATCTAATTACCCTGCATCTATCCCAGTGCTTAGAACAGTGTTCAGCACATAGTAAGCACTTAACAAATACCATAATTATTAGTATTATTCCCAGCTTATACTGTTTGCTTCACCAAAGACAATAGGACTCCTGCACTCAACTCACAGCATCTGAGCTACTACCCTTTCCCCCAAATAAAGGCTCTCCCTTGTCTGTTTCTCCAAATCTCTTCCCTTCTATCCCCAAACCCTCCTAAATAAACCTATCTCCTGCATGTCACCTTTCCTGATTTGCCGCTTCTATCTCTTATTTATATTCCTGCATTTATCTAACTCAATGTTCTTATATTTACTGGAATCCTCTATTAGATTAATTCCTCAAAGCCAGACACAGTGTCTTCTTCTTTTTGGTAATTCTCCTCAACGCCAAATATACAAAATAGAGGTTTGATAAATGCTGTTGTTGACAACAGTCAGAGAGTAGGAGTCTGTTACAGCACAGAAAGGTTTAGTAAATTTTCCAGGGACACACACTGAATCGAAGGCAGATCTGGAATTAGAATTACAGCTCCTACTTTAGAGGGTTCTGGCTGATCCTTTTCCTCTGTTTCTCCCTCCATGAGGGAAAATGTCAAGTCCTAACAAGCTACATCGTCTTCCTTCTTTCCACTAATTTTATTGAATGTTTTAATTTATCACTGTCACAAGAACTTCTCTTTTTATTTCTACTCTTGCTGCACTCATCAGCTTCTCCTCTAACCCCACAGCTAATGGACCTGTTTAAGAATCATTAAGTGCTGACTGGACACTTGACCAATCAAACTACCTGCTCTTAATCAGTTTGTTGTGCCCGATCCCCGTGTTTCTGCCCTAACTCATTCCTCCTGAAGCCTGGCTCTTTTTCAATGAACTCTTTCTGTCAACTCCAAATGAATTTTCTTCAGTGCTGAAATCTCTCCCAAAATTTCAGTTTCCCCGCCATCAGCTCTGCATGGGACATCCATTTATTCATTCATTTTTCTGAAGTCTGATGCCTTCGCAGTTACCCACAAGTCTTTTCGGGAAGCCCATCTGACAGCTGTGTTCCCACTGCCCAAGCTCTACAGAGGTTTAATGTTCTCTCTTGAACAGCCCCTTAGTTTGTTTCTGCCAGAAAGTTTACTTCCTTCACTGTCCTCTTTTTTCACATCGTCACTCTTCTTGGCCTTGAGTATCTTGCCAATTCTTTGCACACTTGATGAAATGATTCGAAAGTACAGGGATCGAATCAATGGGGTCTTTTTACCTTTGAATATCAGTAAACAGCACAAATCACTTACTTTCATGCTAGCTGTAATTTCTTCCCTGCATTAAACCACTTGGCAAATGCTTCTTATTATTCGCCTCCCATAAAGAGTACTGGTCTATTTCCTCAGTTTGAACACAGTCCAAAAGCTTGAGATCAATATAATGCTATGAGTTTAGAATGCATAATCTTTTTCTTCTCTATATTCTACGTTGAAATATCATTTCCATCATTATGGTAGGCTGGAAAATTTCATGTTTAGGTAAATACATGCAAAAAACAGATTTTGTTCTCTTCATATATATGAAGTTGAAATATTGAAAAGTGCCAAATCCTTCCGTGTTGGTTATCTGACTCCCTTACGAAAGTCAGTACACTATTTTGTTCAGTGATGTTTAGTTGCCCTGAAAAAAACCCTACAATGCCAGCTAGCATAGTTTACAAATTTAAGTCCTGGAAAAAAATAGCATTACATTCAAAAAGTAATAAAATAATCATAGTTACTTAACAGTACACTGACCTGTTCATTCATTGAAAAGCTCCAGGCGAAGCAGTTCTACAAGCTGAAATCGAAGCAGTTATACAACTGAGTAATAAAAATGCCATTCTCAAAAGAGTGGTGGATTGCATTTGCGAATACCAGGAGACAGAGATGTTCCGAGAGAGTTAAGTAATTAGCCTGACATTCCAATTACCCCTGGACTATTTCTTAAAAGTTCAGAAACCTTCTACTTGGTTCTTTCTGAACTGCTTTTTTATTTTAAAATCGGTAAGGTGTGCATTCATTTTTTCCATCAATAGTACTACATAAAAGCTGAAATAAATCTGCCCTTTACTCATTATAATAAAATCAATAAAGTTATGATTAGGAAAGCGATCTTGGGATACCCAGTAACCAGGCAATGTTATGCCTTTCCCTCTAGAATTTTCCATAACCTGATTGTGAACATGAGTGGAGTACTGACACCAGAAAATTCCCCAGCTGATTCTCCTATCCAATTGTAGTGTTCTCCTTATGCTATTCTTAATTTGAAATTCAAAACCCTCATTTAATATTCTCATGCATATTCTTTACCCTCAACTCTATTCTCAACCATAGTAGAAAAATTAATTCCCCTTTCCAGATACAGTGGGCTGAGAAATTCATTAAATTCCCTAAGCTGAATTAAATATAAATGTCAACAATTTCAAATTAACATGAACTAGGCCGTAGTTCCCAATATCACTTGCAGCCTTATAAACAGATGATTTACAGCTTGACTTCGCAAACTTTCAGAAATGTTTCTTAGATCTTTTTATGAAACAAAATTACACAATGCTAATTCAATACTCAATTTAGATAAAAATCAAAGGAGCATTTTAACTGATACTTCAATTTAAGAATTACAGTCTAGTATTAAATTGATAAAGTAAATCCCTAAAATAAATTCTGATTTATATATTTCCTCTGATTTAGTTTCCAATTTGCACCAATTTGAATGGTGGCTGTTTGAAGGGAGAGAAAGGAGCGGATCCAGGAAATACTGTTGAGGAAAATGCAGTAGGATTTAGTGACAGACGGAGTGTAAGAGATGAAAGACAATGAAGAATTAAGGAAAATGCCAAGATTGTGGGCTTCTGAGTCAGGGAAAATGGAAATCACATTGACAAATTCTGTGTAGTTCTATTTGTATTCTCCCAAGTACTTAGCACAGTGCTCCGCAGACAGTAAGTGCTCAATAAATACTAACTGACTGACTGATAGTAGGAAAGTTAGGTGATGGAGTGGATTTGAGAGGTATCTGACCAGGGAGCCTAACAAGTGTTTAAGCAGAGGTGAGCTGGAAGATCCTTAAAACCTCACATTATTATTATTATTGTTATTATGGTTATTTGTTAAGTGCTTACTATGTGCCAAGCACTGTTCTAAGTCCTGGGGTAGATACAAGGTAATCAGGTTGTCCCATGTGGGGCTCAGAGTCTCAATCCCCATTTTACAGATGAACGAACTGGGGAACAGAAAAGTTCTGTGACTTGCCCAAGGCCCCTCAGCAAATAAGTGGCAGAGCAGGGATTAGAACGCAAGCCCTTCTGACGCCCACGTCGTTGCTCTATCCACTAGCCCATGCTGCTTTTGGTTATGGCCAGAACTTAGCCCACACACATACACACACATCTGCCTCCTGAAGCAGATTTAGTCTTTGGGGTCACCTTCTGGGCTCTAGGCCAGATCAGGGTTTTGTTTTGGTTTTTTTTTGCTCCCTTGCTGGGGGTTAGGGTCTGCAGTTGGGACCAAGTATATGGTTCTAGCCCATAACCAATCAACCAACTGATAGTATTTTTTGAGAGATTACTATGTGCAGAGCACTGTACTAAGCTCTTGGGAGAATACAATGCAACAGAATTAGTGGACGCGTTCCCTGCCCATAACCAGTTTACGGTCTAGAGATAAATTTGGAGATTAACTCCAAATTTAGTGGGATCAGGACTGGAAACACGAGGCTATCGTTGCATTTTTTTCATGAAAATGCCGTTTATTGTCTAATCTGCTTTTGGGAGGGTTAATTAACTCTTTCCCCAACTAGAATAAATAACCGATTAACATGAGAGGGATCATTGTTTTGGGTTTGGGCTGAGCAACAAATGCAGAAATGACTTTTTCAATCTCTCTAGCAATAATTAAGTTAGTTTTGTTAGAAAAGTAGTTAAAACCTATAAAACGTGAGTTATCTAGACTTCATTTTTTCCTGGTACCAAATGAATATTGCATCAGGAGGAGTCAAAAATACTATAAGCGTATATTTGGCCATTTCTAAATCTACGGCTAATCCCAGTGAATAGTCCTCGGGCAAACACAACTATTTAATATGACTATGATTCCTTGAGAATCATGGGATTCAAGGGAAACAGCTGAGTAATTATCGCATTCAAGTGTGAGGGTGCTGTTAGAGAAAGCTCTTATCCACTGATGCCTTAGACGAACCAAGTTAGAAGCAACTGCGCAACACATGACCCCAGAACTAAATGATGTAGGCATGTTCCAACACAGTAAAGGCTTTCTTCTTTCAAGCCACATGTTATTTATTGTATTTATAAATCCATGTCGCTATGATATAAATTGTATGCTGGATTCAGTAGATGAATAGGTGCAACGACTTAATAAACTAGAGCTGTTATTTAGACACCAAACCAAACAGGGAAGAGAACTTAAATTCAGCACAGAGATCAAAACGGTAGTCACCTGCTTCACTTTGCAGAATATGCAGTGCTGGTTGAAGTCACTGTAAACTTCAAAGCCTTCTCTGTTAGGTGTTGCTTTTTATCTCCAGTATCCTTTGTAGTCGCTTGAAACCAAGGAGGTGAATAAGCAAGATGAAAAATTGGAACAGTACTGATGCCAAAAACAGGATCTCATTTTAAAAGGCAATTACTCGGCTCCACAGACATTGCTCAGTGGAGGAGGACTATTGGAAGCTGAGCTGATCATACAGATCTTTCCATCTCAGTCTTTGCTACGAAGAAAATCACATCCCCAAACTCTTTTTCTAGATTATAAGGGTTTAAATGTTTCTTCTCACCCACTTGCCTCACTTCCTTACCATCTCTTCTCGGCAGAAGCCTGATAGTTTCTTGTTTTGTTTTGTTTTGCTACATGGTATATGTTAAATGCTTACTATGTGTCAGGCACTGTAAAAAGCAGTAGGGTAGATACAAGATAATTAGGTTGGACACAGACAATATCCCATTTTTACAGATGCGGTAACTGAGGCACAGATAAGTTAAGTGACTTGCCAAGGTTACACAGCAGATGAATGGTGGAGTCAGAATTAGAACCCAGCTCCTTCTGATGCCCAGTCCCATACTCTATCCACTAGGCCACACTGCCTTTCTGAGTTCACCTCTGAGCTCAGTTAAAAAGAACTGAGACCAAGAACTCAGATGCTTAATAGCAATTTATCTGATTTTATGTTTTTGCTTAGAGGGTCACTAAGCAGCATGAACTAGAACACAGAATCTTGAAATAGAACATAGAATCTTAAAATATGGCTGTGGGAAGATCTTCTAAACTCCAGTCATAGTGCTATAATTTGAGATACTGCTCTGAGAAAATAATTTAATCTCCCTTTGAGTCAGATTCTTCATCTGTAAAAATATTTGCTACCACTACAATTTTGCCGAATTGAACAAATTAGCTGAAATTTCTAGTACTTGAAGTAATGTTAATTAGCATTACAAATCTGTAATTATTGTAGTTTAGTTTATGTTTTCTAAATACCTTTTACTCAAAGATTTCAAGAAGGTTTGCAATTTGTAAAGGTTTCACCCTACTGGGAACTAAAATAATTATATTTACAATCTTCGTAAATGGAAAACTTAAAGCTTTTTATTTTTATACAATCTAATATATCTTTTGCTACTTTCTAGATCTCTTTTCAATATTTTCTTTTTGCACAATTTCAATATCCAATACGCTAGCAATGGTTTATCCTGAATTTAAAAGGTTTAATGAGATTATTATCATTAGTCAAATAATGTCTAGTCTTTTAATTCACACTACAAAGGGAACAGAAGGAGAATATTAGAGGGGTTTTTTCAAGTAAGTTGGAAAATACCTTAAAAGAGTAAGAGAGGAGGGAAATTAACTTGACATAAATAAGATCTCTTAGAAAAATCTTCCAAAAATCTTGTTGTGGAGAGTTTCAGATGAAGGAGTAATTGATATATTTATGTAAATATTTTCATTTGAAAACATTTGCTCCCAAATAGTTTAATCATTCCCATTCATGTCAGCATATCTGCACCTTCCACTATCTTTACGGATTTTAGGAGAATGTTGCTTCCACTCTAGGCATCTTCTCAGTGAGTAAAACAAAGACCTTTCAGATGTCTATGCTGAGTTAGGTTACTATTTAAGCAGCTTTATACTAAATCAACTGCAGAAGTCGAAAAGACACATGAAATTATCCTAAAATTGTAGTAACATTCACTGTAAAACTGGTTTGAAAATGAATGAATTTGAGAGGGTGCCAGTTAATTAAAATTGAAGAGATTAAGCAAGACAACCGATGACTAAGTTTAAATCAAGCAACTTTGTGATTAAGTTTTGCAAGGTTCATTTCTACTTTCACAAGGATTGAGGAGCCGAATAGTCTGGGGCTTTGTTCTAACAACTGGGTACGCTTCATTCTCACGTCTTCCTTCCTTCTCTCCAGGACTTATATTATTAACAGTATTGTTAGATTATTGTACTCTCCCAAGCGCTTAATACAGTGTTCTACACACAGTAAGTGTTCAATAAATATGATTGATTGATTGACTTTTTAGCTTTCCAACTCTCACTCAAGCCCCTATTCCCTCCAAGTCCTCTTTTCCCTTCTTGAAATTATTCATTTTTCAGTCAAATTTCTGCAAAGATAAGCCTTTTTTTGAATCACCTGTCTGAATTTTACCCTTACCACCCAGCAGGAGAAGCCTGAATTTAGGAGTTTGTAAATTCCTTAGATTGAAAACTCCTCAAGGGCCAGGAATGTGTTTTTTTGCTACAGTTAAACTGCCTCAAGCATTCAGAACATTTTTTTAATGTTATTAGTTGAGCGCTTACTATGTGCCAGGCACTGTATTAAGCACTAGGCTGGATACAAACCAATCAAGTTTGACACAGTCATAGTGGATAAAGCACGGGTCTGGAAGTCTGAGGGTCACAGGTTCTAATCCTGACTCCACCAGTTGTCTGCTGTGTGACCTTGGGCAAGACACTTAACTTCTCTGGGTCTCAGGTACCTCATCTGTAAAATGGGGATTGAAACTGTGAGCCCCAAGTAGGACAGGGACTGTGTCCATCCTGATTTGCTTGTATCCAACCCCAGCACTTTGTACAGTTCCTGCATATAGTAAGTGCTTAACAAATGCCCTGATTATAGTTATTATTATTACATGGGCCTCACAGTCTTAATCCCCATTCCACAGATGAGGGAACTGAGGTGCAGAGAAGTGAAGTGACTTGCCCAAGATCACATAGCAAACAAGTGGCAGAGCCAGGATTAGAACTCAAGTCCTTCTCTCAGGCATGTGATCTTTCAATATGAGTGCTCAATAAATTCCTTTGATGGAGTGACTGATTGAAGGTCTGTTAACAGTAGATGACTCACTACCACTTCTCCCTCTCTCATGACCTAGACTCCCCTTTTCTGTTATTCTAGTTTGTTTCCTGCCTTAACCAACATATTTTTTGCTAGCACCATCCATCCGCTAGCTGTGACCGCTAATAATGATGGTGATGATGATGATAATAATAATAATGAAATATTTGTTATGTGAAAGCACTGTGGTATATTCAAGACAATCAGGTCAGACACGGTTCCTGTTCAATGTGAGACTCACAGCCTAATTATGAGAGAATCCCCATTTTACAAATGAGGAAACTGAGGCCCAGAGAACTGAAGTGACTTGCCCAAGGTCACACAGCAGACAATTGGCAGAGGAGTGATTAAAACCCTTGACCTTCTGACTCCCAGGCTGGTGCTCTAGCCACGACGCCATGCTAGTATCTACCCTCATTTCTGGATGCTGCTATGGAAATCATGAGAAGCAGTGTGGCTCAATGGAAAGAGCCCGGGCTTGAGAATCGGAGGTCATGGGTTCTAATCCTGACTCTGCCACTTGTCAGCTGTATGACTTTGGGCAAGTCACTTAACTTCTCTGGGCCTCAGTCACCTCATCTATAAAATAGGGATTGACACTGTGAGCCCCACATGGGACAGGGACAGTGTCCAACCCGATCTGCTTGTATCCACCCTAGCGCTTAGTACAGTGCCTGGCACATAGTGAAGCACTTAACAAATAGCATAATTAAATTTCAGACCCTCCTATTCTCCCTTTGGGAAGTTAGTTCTACAGCTTTTACAGTCATCCAGTGAGCCCAAATCCCCATTTGGATAATTTGGATAATATTTCAAATCCTCAATCCTCTTTCTTCCACATTTTCACCCTGTCCTATCCTCTTTCCTTATTTCCCCAGGGATTTCAAACGGGGGGCGGGACAAATACCTTGATTTCTCTTTTACCTCCAGCCAGCTGAGGGTGTGTTTCCACTTTGATTTCTGACAACTCCAGTGCAAGCAAGAAGCATATTTAAAGTCTGGATCAGAGAGTCCATGAAGATCCTGTGAGATCCAATTGTCAGCATTTTTTGAGTTCCTACTGGGTGCACTATACTATGTACTATTGTATTATAGGTTTGGGAGTTAACTGTGGTATTTGGATTGCCAAGCACTGCATGTTGTGGGCAGGGAATGTGCCTGTTATATTGTTATATTATACTCTCCCAATCACTTGATACAGTGCTCTGCATACTGTAAGTGCTCAATAAATATGAAACATGCTCAATAAATATGATGAATGAAGACTGTGAGCCCCATATGGGACAACCTGATAACCTTGTATCTCCCCCAGTGCTTAGAACAGTGCTCAGCACATAGTAAGCACTTAACAAATAACATCATCACCATTATTATTATTATGATTGACTGACTGTTCTAAGCGCTGAGATGGATACAAGATAATCAGGTTGGACACATTCTCTGTCCCATATGGGGTTCACAGTCCAAGTAGGAGGCAATGGGATTTAATCCCCATTTTACAGATGAGGAAACTGAGGCACAGAGAAGTTAAATGACTTTGCCCAAGGTCAAACAGCAGGCAAGTGGTTGAGCCGGGATTAGAACCCAGGAAGGACCTCTCACTTCCAGGCCCCTGCTCTTTCCACTAGGCCATGCTCTCGAGACAGCACCCACCAGCAGGAGTATCTTTGTGAAAAGATCTCTTGTAAATGTGAACTCCCTAGAACAGTTCACCATTTCTGGTCCCTTGCCTCGTGGTGAGCGTAGCTCAGACACCTCTTGTTAAGAAGAGGAAGGTAGGCCTTAATGTCACCAGGACGTGTGCTTGAACTGCAAGCTCCCTGTGGGCAGGGAACATGTCTACATGTCTAGCGTACTCTCCCAAGTGCTCAGCACAGTGCTGTGCTCACAGTAAGCACCTATTAAATACAATTGATTGATTGATTGTGATAGAGGTGATGACTGCGCCCTCAGCGCGCTCCTCACACACAGCAGCACACTTGCTGCAGCTGAGTCTTGGGGCTGGGACAAGGCAGGATGGGAGCACTGGATGGCGAGCACTGGATGGCGAGCACTGGTTGGCGAGCACTGGATGGTATCAGGATGGGCGGTGGCTGAGGCGCATGTCCCAGTTGGGGCCCTTCCCAGTTCCATTTCACTATGGTAAAATGTTGTTGTTTATGGTTTTCCTTTTCCTCTGCCTTAACGAGTTATTGAGGGAAATTGGTGAATTATTTTTGGAACATTGGAAAAAGCATTAATTATTTATCCATTTGAGAGGGTACTTTTTTGTTTGTTTTTATGGTATTTGTGAAATGCTTACTGTGTGTCAAACATTGTTCTGAGGAATGGAGTTGATACAAGTTAATTAGGTTGGACACAGTCCCTGTCCCGTGTGAGCCTCATAGTTTAAGAAGGAAAGAGAACAGGAGAAGCACTGAGGCACAGAGAAGTTAAGTGACCTACCCCAGGTCCCACAGAAAGTAACTGGTAGAGCTGGGATTAGAACCCAGGTCCTCTGACTCCCAAGCCTGTGTTCTTTCCACTAAGTCATGCTACTTGTCTTGTGTGAGGTACTTTGGTGAAATGGGGCTAGGGATGGTAGGTTTTAAACAGAGGAGCTTCAGAGACATTGCTCTCAAATGCTGTGTTTTTTAGCTCCCCCAAAACGTTAAAACAATCCTTTATGTCTTCCTTCTATAAAAATGGATTCTCTGGGATATTCGATTTGTTTTTGCCTTTCCTCTTTGCCAAATACTGAGGACTTAGTTTAAACAAGTCTTTTTACCTCTAGGCTACGTTCTCCACCCCACCCCCATCATCCCTCTACGTTTGCTCTTGGATCCACCTGGGTTAGGACTGTGGCCTAATGGAAAGAACATGGGCCTTGGAGTCAGAAGACCTGGGTTCTAATTCCAGATCTGCCAATTGCTTGCTGTGTGACCTAGGGCAAATTGCTTCACTTCTCTGTGCCTCAGTCGACTCAACTGCAAATTGGGGATTCAGTAACTGATTTCCCTCCTACTAAGACTGTGATCCCCATGTACAGGGACTGTGTCTGACCTAACTGATCTTACCTACCCCCATGCTTAGAACAGTGTTTGACACATAGTAAGAGCTTCACAAATCCCATAAAAAATGGATTTGATGTTAACTTTTCAGACTTGATATGGATCATACTTTATTAGTAAGTAATGGAGGACCCTTGGAATATTCTAATGATCTGAGAAAAGCAATTGAAAATTTTCATCTGGGAAGCGAAGGGAGTCAGGTTATCATCTTGTCTAAATAACCCCACTTCAGACACCTGACTGTTCTTGCCTGAGGCGAGCCCTTGCAGCATTTCCAAATATATACCTTTTTTTGAGGAACTGACAAAAATTCAGACGACCATGCCAAATCCATCCAGAGATAATTCCACAATATAATGGGCTTTTCTGATGCATTCTGATTTTGCCAGGCATTCATTCACAATCAGGTGATGCCATCCCATCTCCTTCCACTAATGGAAAAATTGCCTCCATACAATTTCTCAAGTCCTCTCGAGGCTTTTTCAAGGGGCAGTCTATCACCTGCCTTTCTCTGTCCTTTTCGACTCAGAATAGACACGGGTCTGACCCACAGGCAAATGAGGTTTATTATATTTCCTGCCTAATATAAAATTGCCTAAAAGCTTCAAACTATTCACAAGATGGCTTGCAGCTTTAGCCCATCTATTGTCTAAAATGGTTCGCCGGTCTGAGTATTTTGCTACGTGAACTCCAGGCAGCTCTGGTTCATCCTGGGACTGACCGTCTAGCTTGTTTATTATTCAGTCTTTCTTCACCTCTTCCCTCCTTGGCCATTTCACTGTTCCTTAGCACCTCTAACTGGTCTGAGCAAGGAGAAGAAACGCAAGCAAAACACAAATTGTCCTTGTGGGCGGGGAAGGTATCCACCAACTCTGTTGTATTGCATACTCCCAAGCACTTAGTACACAAGTAAGGGCTCAGTCAACAGTGATCAATTGAAAACAGTGTGCTTTTCTTCCTGTTGAAAACGTTGAAAAATAATTTAGTTAAGGCGAAGGTAGAGATAGCTGGATATATTTATGACAGAGATTATCTGTTGATTGTATTAGTCCATAACCTAATCACCATAAGTAATTCATAGCTGGCTGTAACCAAAAACAAAATCCCTAAGAGGTCTTAGTCCATAAACTGAAAATTCATAGGAAAAGTCTATTTGAGGCAAAAATTCCATTATTAAAACACATTCTAGTCAGTGAGAGTCCACAGGGGCCACAGTATTACACTGGGTGTTTTCCCTGTAACTATATACAATTCTCCCATGGAAAGGGGTGAGAAAACAGCCTCCTCTTTCTTCCAACCAAAATTAATAAAAACAATAACAATAGTATCATTTCTTAAGCACTTACCATGTACCTTACTGATTACTGTATTAGATACAAATCAACATGTCTACAAAGCACTGTACTAAGAGTTTGAAACAGCACAATACACAAGTTGGAAGACATGTTCCCTGCCCTCAAGGAGCTTACAGTCTCGAGAGGAAGACAAGCATTAAAATAAATTATAGATATGTACATAAGTACTGCGGGCCTGAGAGTGGTGTTGTCGACCATCCCCTCCTCCTCCATACCTTATCTCACCTTGGCTTCACGGACTCTGTCCTCTCCTGGTTCTCCTCTTACCTCTCTGGCCGATCATTCTCGGTCTCCTACGCTGGAGCCTCCTCCCCCTCCCATCCTTTAACTGTTGGAGTTCCTCAAGGGTCAGTTCTTGGCCCTCTTCTGTTCTCCATTTACACTCACTCCCTCGGTGAACTCATCCGCTCTCACGGCTTTGACTACCATCTCTACGCAGATGACACGCAGATCTACATCTCCGCCCCTGTCCTCTCCCCCTCCCTTCAGGCTCGCATCTCCTCCTGCCTCCGGGACGTCTCCACCTGGATGTCGGCCCGCCACCTAAAACTCAACATGAGCGAGACTGAGCTCCTCATCTTCCCTCCCAAGCCCGGTCCGCTCCCAGACTTCTCCATCACCGTGGATGGCACGACCATCCTTCCCGTCCCGCAGGCCCGCAATCTCGGTGTCATCCTTGACTCGTCCCTCTCGTTCACCCCACACATCCTATCCGTTACCAAGACCTGCCGGTTTCACCTCTACAATATCGCCAAGATCCGCCCTTTCCTCTCCACCCAAACGGCTACCTTACTATTACGGGCTCTCGTTATATCCCGGCTAGACTACTGTGTCAGCCTTCTCTCTGACCTCCCTTCCTCCTCTCTCGCCCCGCTCCGGTCTATTCTTCACTCCGCTGCCCGGCTCATCTTCCTGCAGAAACGATCTGGGCATGTCACTCCCCTTCTTAAACAACTCCAGTGGTTGCCTATCGACCTCCGCTCCAAACAAAAACTCCTCACTCTAGGCTTCGAGGCTCTCCATCACCTTGCCCCTTCCTACCTCTCCTCCCTTCTCTCTTTCTACCGCCCACCCCGCATGCTCCGCTCCTCTGCCGCCCACCTCCTCACCGTCCCTCGGTCTCGCCTATCCCGCCGTCGACCCCTGGGTCACGTCCTCCCGCGGTCCTGGAACGCCCTCCCTCCTCACCTCCGCCAAACTGATTCTCTTTCCCTCTTCAAAACCTTACTTAAAAATCACCTCCTCCAAGGGGCGTTCCCAGACTGAGCTCCTCTTCCCCCTCTACTCCCTCTGCCATCCCCCCTTTACCTCTCCGCAGCTAAAGCCTCATTTTCCCCTTTTCCCTCTGCTCCTCCACCTCTCCCTTCCCATCCCCACAGCACTGTACTCGTCCGCTCAACTGTATATATTTTCGTCACCCTATTTATTTTGTTAATGAATTGTACATCGCCTCGATTCTATTTAGTTGCCATTGTTTTTACGAGATGTTCTTCCCCTTGACGCTGTTTAGTGCCATTGTTCTTGTCTGTCCGTCTCCCCCGATTAGACTGTAAGCCCGTCAAACGGCAGGGACTGTCTCTATCTGTTGCCGACTTGTTCATCCCAAGCGCTTAGTACAGTGCTCTGCACATAGTAAGCGCTCAATAAATACTATTGAATGACTGAAAGGAAGAGCTTACGAGGTACAGATCCAAGTGCACAGGCAATGCTGAAGTGGGGAAGAGTAGGGGAAATGAGGGCTTATGCCGTGTAGGCCTCAAGAAGGAGATGTGATTTTAATAAAGCTCTGAAGGTAGGGAGAATGGGGGTCTGCCATATATGAAGGGAATTCCAGACCAGAAGAAGGATGTGGGCAATGGGTCAGCAGCAAAATAGAAGAGATCGAAGTACAAAGAGTAGGTTGATATTGGAGGAGTGAAGCATATGGGATGGATTGTATTGGGAAATCAAGGAGGTAAGGTAGGAGGGAGAGAGTTGATTGAGGGCTTTAAAATAGATGGTAAGGAATTTTTTGTTTGATGCAGAGGCGTATGTGCGACCACTGTAGGTTCTTGAGGAGTGGGGAGTCATGAACAGAATTTTTTTTTTAGAAAAACAATCTGGGTAGCGGGAATGAGGTCTGGACTGGAGTGCAGAGAGACAGGAAGCTGGGAGGGCACCAAGGAGGCTAATGCAGTAGTCAAGGTGGGATATGATAAATGCTTGGATCAGTGTAGTAATAATAATAATAATAATAATAATAATGGCATTTGTTAAGTGCTTACTATGTGCCAGGCACCGTACTAAGCACTGGGTAGCAGTTTGAATGAAGAGGAAAGGACAGATTTTAGCAATATCGTGATGGTAGAACCTGGTAGGATTTGGTGACAGATTGAATATGTTGACTGAATCAGAGAAATGATGCCAAGATTTTGAGCTTGTGATACAGGAAAGATAATGGATTTGTCTACCGGGATGGCAAAGACTGGGTGAGGACAGGGTTCGAGTGGGAAGATGAGGAGTTCTGTTTTGGACAAGATAAATTTGAGGTATCAGTGGAACATCCCAGTAGAGATGTCCTGAAGGCAGAAGGAAATATAAGATAAAGCAAGACAAAAGAGTAAGGCACAGTCCCGAGCCCTCATGGGGCTCTCAATCTAAATAGGAGGGTGAAAGGTATTAAATCTCTGTTTTACAGGTCAGAAAACCGAGACCCAGAGAAGTTAAATGATTTTCCCTAGATCACACAATAGGCACTGGCAGATCCAGGACTATAAAGGATGTAGTGGGCAGGGAATGTGTCTGTTTATCATTATACTGTACTCTCTCAAGTGCCTAGTGGTCTGCACACAGTAAACGCTCAGTAAATACAACTGACTGATTGAATAGAATCCTTTTCACTGCTTCTCTTCAGAGCTGAAGGAGCCCATGCCAGCTCCTTTCAGCCCCAAACTTTGCCTGCCACAGCCTTCATACCTGGAGTGTCATGTATCCATCATAATCTCAAGGGTCATACCGACCTAACAATATTGTCCTTGTGCTTTATTTATCTGTCTCCTCTGCTCCAAGTGGTTTGAGATGCCCCTGATCTTCAGCCCAGGAAGCTGTGAGAGCTCAGTGAAAGTGGGGGCAGCTGATGATAAGATCCTGCTCATGAGAGGGACAAGGAAAAGGAAGCGGAGTCTCACCAGCTTATTTCAGAGGATTATACAAATCAATCATATTTCTGAATGCTTACTGTGTGCAGAGCATTGTACTAAACACTTGGGGGAGTGCACTGTAACTGAGTATATGTACCAGGCATGCCATCCTGGGAGTCAAAAGGACATGGGTTCTACTCGCAGCTGTGCCTCATGTCTGCTGAGTGACCTCGGGCAAGTCACTTAACTTCTCTGTGCCTCAGTTACCTCATCTGGAAAATGGGGATAAGGGGGATCCCCAAGTGAGACAGGGACTGTGTCCAATTTGATTAACCTCTATCAACCCTAGGGCTTACAACAGTGTTAGTGCATAGTAAGTGCTTAACAAGTACCATAATTATTATTATTATTATAATTCTTCTTCTTCTATCTCAGTTCTTGGTTTAGAGATACAGGCACAACTTTTGCAATAACAAACATGAACCAACAATCTTGAAACTGGTCTTTATTCAGTCAGGTGGTGGATCCAGCTTTCATTTAAAAACAAGTTATGTAAAAAAAAATGGCAGTCATAAAACCAATTTAAATGTCTGAGAGTGTGATTCTGAAATTGAGGGGCTACTAAAAAAAAAAAGTTGAGTGAGTCATAAGCACATGAGCTGTAAGAAGTTGAATTCAAAACACCAAATCATGCAACTCTACTTAATACCATCACATGATGTGCCCCTAGGCCCTCCACTTAATTAAAGAAGGGAGGAGCCGGGCTTGTGCGGGGACCAGAAGAATATTATTCTTGCTCTCTGCCAGACTTGGAGGACTTGAAAGCTGAACTTTGCAAGTTACTGAGGCCTGTAAGTTCATGGAAAACACCATGAAATTTCCCCACCAACTTCTGAGTCTCCTGTTTCTGGTAACGGGATTGTCGTTAGCAGCTGCTAAACGTAAGTCATTTTCTCAATTTCTGCATTTATTATCATTATACTCGGAAGAGAGCACTTTCTGAAAACTGCAGAAAAGCTGGAAACTGGAATTGAAGTAAAGCCATCCAAACTCCTGATTTTCCGGTCATAGTCTTAAGGGAATTTGCTAGGTTGTTTTCACTCTGGGAACGGTGACTGAAGCTATTCTTCCTAACTCATTTCCATCCATTCAGGTTTGCAAAAATGACCCTCCTGAAGATCCCCTACAGATTGATGTGTAGCCCAAAGTCAGCTCTACTTATACCTTATCCCTTTTGGGCCACTGATTTCTTCCCACTGCAAAGGGATTCAACTCAAACTCTCAGCAAAAGTCCAGGGATGCTAGAAATGAAATACTGTAAACTCAGTGTGGGAAGGGAATGTGTCTGTTTATTGTTGTATTGTACTCTGCCAACTGCTTCTGTACAGTGCTCTGCACACATTAAGTGCTCAATAAATACAATTTACTGAAATAACCCCATTGCCGTGAGGGAGCTCCTCCTACCTAAGGATTCTTTCTTATCGTGTCCACTCCAGAGCAGAATGTTTGGGACACAGACGGTGATTCAAGACAAATCACTTCTCTCTTGGTGAGGAGCAGATGAACTGGATAATGTCTTGCAATTTGCACTGTAATTCTTCCATGTGGCTCGTGGAAGAAGCGGAAAGCAGACACAGATCAGGCAGAGATCAATGGCATTTATTGAGCACTTACTGTGTGCAGAGCACTGTATTAGATGCTTAGGATTGGGGAAAAAGTGTGGTCTAATGGAAAGAGCATGGGCCTGAGAGGCAGAGGACCTGGGTTCTAATCCCATCTCTGCCACTTGCCTGTTGAGTGACCTTGGGCAAGTCAAATAACCTCTATAGCTCAGATTCCTCAACTGTAAAATAGGGATTCAATACCTAGAAGAGATCTGGGAGTCAGAAGGTCAACCGTTCTAATCCCTGCTCTGCCACTTGTCTACCATGTGGCCTTGGACAACTCATTTCACTTCTCTGTGCCTCAGTTCCCTCATCTGTAAAATGGGGAATAAGACTGTGAGCCCCATGCAGAACAGGGACTGTGTCTAACCTAATATGTATCCACCACAACGCTTAGTAAAATGCCTGACACATGGTAAGTGCTTAAAAATACCCCAATTAATTACCTATTTTCCCTCCTACTTAGACTGTTTGCCTTGTGTGAGACTTGATAAACCTGTATCTACCCCATCAGTTTAAACAGAGCTTGACACACAGAAAACGCTTAACAAATACTATTATTACAATTATGATATTGATATTAATAATAAGAATATTAAAATCATTGATCTCCTTGGTCTGTGGCTGAGATGGGGAGGGGATAACATGGCAAGGTGTTGGCAAAAATGGAGCCTCAGGCCTAATTCTAATTCATCCATTCAGTTGTATTTATTGAGCGCTTACTGTGTGAAAAGCACTGTAATAAACACTTGGAAGAGTACAGTATAACAACAAAAGGACATATTTCTGCCCACAATGAGCTCACAACCTAGAGGGGGAGACAGATATTAATATAAATAAATAAATAATTTATTATTAATCTCATTTATTGAGCACTTACTGTGTGGAAAGCACTGTACTAAGCACTTGGCTGAGTACAATATAACATCAAACACATTCCCTGCCCACAAGGAGCTCAGTCTAGAGGGGGATAAAAAAATAGATTAAATCAATCAATCAATCAATTACAGATTTATACAGATCTATACATATGTGCTGTGGGGATGCGAGGGAGGATGAATGAAGGAGCAAGTCAGAGAAGCGCAGAAGGGAGTGGGAGAAGAGGAGACCTTAGTCAGGGAAGACTTCTTGGAGAGATGATTTGCACAGGCCTCCTCAAGGCTCACAAAATGTGTCCGCAAAGGGGACCCCGGCTCCGCTGTGGGCAAAGAACATATCTACCAACTCCGTTCTAGTGTACTCTCCCCAGAGCTTAGTACAGTGGTCCGCACACTGTAAGTGCTCAATAAATACAATCGATTGACTGATGCCCAGAGGTGCCCGGGCCAAGTCCGCGAGGGCCAGAAACTCGGTCCTGGTCCATGCCCCCAAGGCGGCACACCTCCGCGTGAACCCCCTTCTCACAGTGTCCCTGGCTGCCAGCCACGCTCCTCCCTCCTGGCGAACAGTGCAGGAAAGATCCCGGGGTGGGGTGGGCAAGCCCCCATCTCTGGCTCAAGCTCACTGAGGCTGCTCTCAGCTTGGGATGCCAACTGCCTTGGCCCCACCCTGTAGGCCTAGGAGAGAAGCAGCATGGCATAGTGGATAGAGCACAGGCCTGGGAGTCAGAAGGTCATGGGTTCTAATTCTGGCTCCACTACTTGCCTTCTGTATGACTTTGGACAAGTCACTTCACTTCTCTGTGCCTTCATCTGGAAAATATATATATGTTGGTATTAAAATATATATATGTTGGTATTTGTTAAGTGCTTACTATGTGCCAAGCACTGTTCTAAGCACTGGGGTAGATACAGGGTAATCAGGTTGTCCCATGTGAGGCTCACAGTCTTCATCCCCATTTTACAGATGAGGTACCCGAGGCACCGAGAAGTGAAGTGCCTTCCCCAAAGTCACACAACTGAACAGGTGGTGGAGCCAGGATTAGAACCTGTGACCTCTGACTCCTAAACCCATGCTCTTTCCATTGAGCCATGCTGCTTCTCTGTGGGGAAAATGGGGAAAATGGAAAATTGGGATTAACACTGTGAGCCCCATGTGGGACAGGGACTGTGTCCAACCTGATTACCTTATATCTCCCTCAGCGCTTAGAATAGTGCTTGGCGCATAGGAAGCACTTTACAAATGTCATCATTATAATTCATTCATTCAATAGTATTTATTGAGCGCTTACTATGTGCAGAGCACTGTACTAAGCGCTTGGAATGTACAAATCGGTAACAGATAGAGACGGTCCCTGCCCTTCGACGGGCTTACAGTCTAATCGGGGGAGACGGACAAGAACAATAGCAATAAATAGAATCAAGGGGATGCACATCTCATTAAAACAATAGCAAATAAATAGAATCCCCCTTCTTCTCCCCCTTTCCCTTCTCCCCATTCCTCCTTCCCTTCCCCCCCCCACCCCGCCCACCGCCGGCCAGGTCGGAGAGTGGGCCCTGGGCCCCTGCTCAGCCCCAGGCTCTAGCCTCAGGGACCATTTCACTCCTTGTTTTAATAATAATGATGGTATCCACCACTTGCCTGCTGTGTGACCTTGGGCAACTCACTTCACTTCTCTGGGCCTCAGATGCCTCATCTATAAAATAGGATTGTGACTGTGAGCCCCATATGGGACAGCGACTGTGTCCAACCTGATTTGCTTATAATGACCCCAGCGTTTAGTACAGTGCCTGGAACATAGTAAGTGTTTAACAAATACCAACATTATTATCATTAATAATAATACCATTATAATAATTATTATTAATAATCATAATGTTGGTATTTGTTAAGCACTTACTATGTGCAGAGCACTGTTCTACACGCTGGGGTAGATACAGTGTCATCAGGTTGTCCCACGTGAGGCTCACAGTCTTCATCCCCATTTTGCAGATGAGGTGACTGAGGCACAGAGAAGTGAAGTGACTTGTCCACAGTCACCCAGCTGACAAGTGGCAGATCCGGGATTCGAATCCATGACCGCTGACTCCTAAGCCCGGGCTCTTTCCACTGAGACACGCCTCACCTCCTCCAAAAGCCTGCCCGCCCCTAAGCCACACCCCCACATAAGCCACACCCCCTGCTTGCCCCACCCCTACTCAATGGCACATGCCCTCCCTTGCTCCCCTCCCACCTTGGGCTTAGTCCTCATCGTGCTCACAACCAACCACTTGACTCGAGGTCTTGTGGTCAACCAAGTGGCCAAGGTGGCCTTTTTCCCCAAGCCGCTGTCCTCTCTAATCAATAATAATAATAATGATAATGATGATGGTATATGTTAAGTGCTTACTATGTGCCAAGCACTGTTCTAAGCGCTGGGGTTGATACAATGTCATCAGGTTGGCCCACGTGGGGCTCACGGTCTTCATCCCCATTTTACGGCTGAGGTAAATGAAGCCCAGAGAAGTTAAGTGACTTGCCCTAAGTCACACAGCTGGCAAGTGGCGGACCTGGGATTAGAACTCATGACCTCTGACTCCCAATCTAAATATATATTGGTAATATCAGGACTTTGGATACATTCTTTTCCTTTTTTATATTTGACAACTATCCAGAAAAAAAAAATCACTCTGAACACCAAAATGTATTTAGTTGGACAAAAATATTATCCACTGAGCCACTAGTATTTATTTAGCCCTTACTCTGTGAGAAGCACTGCTCTAAACCTCTTGGGAGAGTATTATGCAGTAGAGATGGGAGATAGGGAAAGAACAAGAGGACTCAACTAAAGGCCTAGAATCACTGGGAATCACTAAAGTCATCAGACATTCACGTGTGTGCCCACATGAACTGACGTAAATCATCGGAAAAATCTTTAGTTCTGACCCACAGTATGCCCTCTGTTTGCAGTCAAGCTAGAAAACAGATCAGTCGTACAGTCAATCCTATCTATTGAGTCCTTACTGTGTGATGAGCCTTGTACTAAGTGCTTGGGAGAGTACAGTATAACAAAAAAAAAGACACTCCTTGCACACAATGAGCTTACAGTCTAAAAGATATCTTTTTCTGGTATTCGGTATGCGCTTACTACGTGTCAGGCACTGTACTAAGCCCTGGGGTAGATACAAGCAAATCAGCTTGGACATGGGGCTCACAATATTAATCCTCATTTTACAGATAAGGTAGCTGAGACACAGAGAAGTTAAGTGACTTGTCCAAGGTCACCTAGCAAGCAAGTGGCAGAGCTGGGATTACAACCCAAGTCGTTCTGGCTCCCAGACCTGTGACCTGTCCACTAGGCCACACTGCTTCTCTATCCCAAGTGAATAGTGTAGAAAATAAGGGGGAAAAGAGGTCGGTCTTGAAAGGACCAATCACTTGGTGTGAGGATTTTGTAGATGTCACTTTTTTGTTGTTATTCAAACGCTAATTTAGGATTTCAGGATGTGATGAGCCATGGAAGAGCCTCTAATTATGGAAAGCACCATAACCAGCTGGAGGACTGGTCTTCTGACCAAAATCAATGGGACGAAAACCTCTACCCATTCTGGAAAGAAGGAGACCCCCGATGGAACAACTGCTGGAAGGGTAAATCTCTAAATGTTCCTGAAATCAATAGGACAATTTGTTAAGAACTAAGAAATAGAAGTAGAATGTAACTAGAGAAGTAGAAAGTAACTAGAAGTAGAATATAGAAGCAGTGTGGCCTACTGGATGGAGCACGGGCCTGGAAGTCAGAAAGACTTGGATTCTAATGACAGCTCCGCCACTTGTCTGCTATGTGACTTTGGGCAAACCATTTCACTTCTCTGTGCCTCAGCTACCTCATCTGTAAAATGGGGATTAAGGCTTTAGCTTGTATCTACCCCAGCACTTAGTACAGTGCCTGGCCCATAGTAAAAGTTTAACAGATACCATAAAAAAAAAAACTTGGGCCTTTCAAATCTACAGAATATTTATTTGTACACAATTTATTATGCAGATGACGGTAAATATATATTGATAGTATCAGGACTTTGGATACACTCTTTTCCTTTCTCAAATTTGACAACTATCCAGGAAAAAAAATCACCCCGGACACCAAAATGTATTTAGTTGGTCAAA
This sequence comes from Ornithorhynchus anatinus, assembly GCF_004115215.2. NCBI lineage: Eukaryota > Metazoa > Chordata > Mammalia > Monotremata > Ornithorhynchidae > Ornithorhynchus > Ornithorhynchus anatinus. Next base: position 58,202,682 of record NC_041735.1, on the reverse strand, counting down.
AATATTAGCCTGTTTGCCGTCACTGTAGTCTTTCAGGTCCTCCTTATTCCAAATGATAGAAAACCAAGATCTCAGTTTAATAGATGATAGTCTGGTGTTTCTGGGGAATAATGAGTATCCAACGTTTGAACTAAAAGAGAAGGAATAAATGGATTCTTTCAAAGGTGAAATATTTTTCTCAATTACTTTGAGTTTTAAGACCCTAGAGGCAAGAGGTGGGTTGTCTTCAAATTTGAGATTTCCTGTCCTTTCATGACAGTAGTTTTTACTTTGTGCTCTCTTGGTTCAATGCACTGTACTAGACTCTAGGGAAATACAGGAAAAAAAAAGACAAGTTCCCAGCATACAAGGATTTTATACTCTAAAAGGGGAGACAAGTATAAAATATTTACAGGAGTAGAAAAGATAATTGAATGTACAAGAGAGTAAGTATATCTATGTATATAAATGAGTGGTGAGGATAGATGTAAATAAGTTCCTAAGTTGGTTGATGGGTTTATATGAGTATTAAAAAATGGAAAATATCCTGCATTTGGTCGTCACTTGACAGTCAGTGAGTTTTTCCGACATGAGACTCGGCTAGCCTTAATCGTTGATTGTAGTGTTTGCTTTTCGTAAAGCACGTGCCTCCAGAAGCAGTTGCTGAGGCTGTGGATATTATACATCCAGTAAATAAGTAATGTTCTGTAAAGAGGCATGTGGATACTTGAATTCTTCATAGTCAATTTAATATGAGTAACTTGAAATTCGTTCATAAAAGTATTTATAGATGGAAGGATTAAGATTGTTCTATTTTTAATTTCTTAGGAGGACGTGTTCAGGCAATCCTGACAAGTGATTCTCCTGCCCTGGTGGGATCAAAAGTGACATTTACAGTGACCCTCAAGTATCCCAGATGCCAGGAGGAAGATGAGTTTGGCAACATAGTATATGATAAAAGTTGCAGAAATGGTAAGAAGTGATATTCAGTTATGTTTTCAAAGTCAGTCATGCTATTCAGGTCATACTAGACCTTCAACTACTTGGAGTTTATTCATTCAATCATTCATTCAATCCTATTTTTTGACTGCTTACCGTGTGCAAAGCACTGTGCTATGTGCTTGGGAGAGTGCAATACCACAACAGACACTTTCCCTGCCCACAACAAGCTTAAGGTGCCAGACCTGATATCTGCAGAACCAGAAAATGACTGTATTTAACTCTGGGCTGTCAGTCCCCGATCCCTATATGCAACATGTATGGAGATAGAGTGATCTACTGGAAAGAGATTGGATCTAGGACTTAGGTGATGTGGGTTCTAGTCCTGGCCAGCTGGTGTCAGAGTACCTGTGCTTCAGTTTCCTCAGTTGTAATTTGGGACGAGAACAACTAACCACCTCTTCCTTCTTCACAGAGATGCTGTGAGGCTTAAATGAACTAAGTAATATGTAAGCACTTGGGGGAGAAAAATGTCCTAGGTACATTCAAGGTGCTATGTTCAAGTAGCATTAAAATGGAGCTATCATTACCGAATCTGTTAGAATTACTAGGCTGTGTTTCAGAGAGATTATTTTCCAGATGAATGGATTACTCAGCCCAATTTTTTGAAAATAAGATTTATATTTTAGTTCTTTTAAGTTTTTACCGAAAGCAGGTTATAGACTGGTCTTGCACATTAAAGAGCAAAGACAGAAAAAGCGAGGCGCCTGAACTGCCCGCGGGTAGAAATTTTGGATATTCTCCAAAATCCAGATATAATTAATTAAATGAATGCAAATGTTAATTAAAGAAAGTGATGTTAATTGCTTTTACAATGTACATTCTTTTCCCCATTTCATCACTGAATGTCTTGTGAATTCATTTCTTTCCGATTAAAAAATTACGAACTTTAATGTGTCTCAAATTCTTTGGTAAGTCAAGTTTCTTTAACAGCTGATGTTCTTTTTCAATTAATAATGTATATATCAGTTGATCAGAAAACTTGAAACCATTGGACATCTAGAGCACTACTGTTCGTGAAAAGTCTCTCAATAACTCATTTTTATGCATTGTACATAAAAGAAAATACCTGGGGATGGAGTTTAACATGAAATACCCATTTTCATAAACCATGTGACCCTATCATTTAAAAGGCTAATAAATAGAAATAATTCTGGGCACTATGGTCCAACTGGAACATTATTTCTGAGGGGATCTACCAACAGTCAGATGACTTTAAAATGTTGGGTCCCTCATCCATTTTTGTTGTCACTTCATATTCATTCTTTAAGCACACTGAAATCAGCACTAGTGAAGGCCAGACATTCAATTTGTTTTGCAAATGAGTTGAAATCTGTCTATAGCTCCTGACCTAAATGTGATTATCTTAATCACTTTTTGATTGAGATAATTATCTTGGTCTGAGGGCCATTACTGAGAAGAATGATTTGGGCAAATTGCTGTTTAGCTGGGATGTTGCTCACAATAAACCAGTGGCAAAAATATGGCCTCCTCTGATTCTATCTGACCCACCTCTAGGTCCGCTATTATATGAATATATATGTGCACACATATATAATGTCATCATTATGCATGAGAATAGCCATATCAATAAGTGTTTGAATAGCAGTAACATGAGGATTTCTTTATACAATAAATGTCATAACGAATTTATTGATCAACATTGCAAATGCCAGAAGTTTGAGCTGCACCTCTCTACAGTTTACTGCATCCAGTTTAAGGGGCCTTCCGTCCTTGCACTAAGCAGATTTGATTTCAAATCTGGCCCAACTAACTAGTTCCAAAGCCATCCTTAGAGTGGTGATATCACAAATGCAGAAGACAAAAGAATCCTCATTAAAATCCTTATGGAATAGCCATGAGTTTGGTTCAAATAGACTTACAATTTGGGAAACAATTTTTAGGTAAAATGGCAAATTGACTGGAGGTTTTCTTCAGACCAAATCAATTCTGAATTACAGGGCAGATTTTCAGCTGTCTTGACTAAATTCAAAAATACCTAACTCCTCAATTCTTTTGCCACTCTGAATGAGCTTGGATATGAACTTTGATCTGGTTGTGTTCACCCTTAGGCTCATCTCCTGACCCCTATGTTTACAACTGGACCGCATGGATAGATGACAATGGCAAGGGAAACCCCACCAACAAGAGCGATCACAACGTATTCCCTGATGGGAGGCCTTTTCATCACCACCCTGGTTGGAGAGGAAAGAATTTTGTCTATATATTTCATACATTAGGTTGGTTCTTTTTATTCTTGAGTTTTTTCTTCCTGTAGCTCAGCGTTTTTGTTTGGCATTCCTCCTTCTCAGTTACCCCACACTAGAATTTCTGAGAATGATGTTGGGTGGCCAAATTCCTAAGTCCCCAGCACAGAGAATGCAGCTGCCTCCCTGATGATGTGCTTTAGAGTTCAAAGTAAGATATTTAACATGATTAACCTACTAAGTTTACAGGTGCACTGATGAACCAAGATGAAGACTTGGGTAAGTAGAATCTAAAAGGAGCAATTCCCCTTCTGTGTCTACTGAGAGAGGGGAGTGTTGTCCCATTCATTCATTCATTCATTCACTCATACTTATTGAGCATCTTCTGTGTGCAGATCACTGTACTAAGCGCTTGGGATAGTACAATACAATAACAAACAGACACATTCCCTGCCCACAACGACCTTTCTCCCTTTGCCTGCCATATATCTATTGCTTTTGAAAACAATGCCCAATCTAAAATTCTACGAGATTTCTTCCTTGAGTGAATCCTGCTGCTGCAGAGAATGTTCAGTTTTTTTAATGGTATTTGGTAATCACTTAGTGTATGCCACGCACTCTTCTAACCACTGGGGTAGATCCAGGCTAATCAATTTGGATGCAGTCCATGTCCCACAGGGGGCTCCCAGTCACAATCCCCATTTTACAGATGAGGTAACTGAGACAGAAAAATTAAGTGACTTACCCAGGGTCATGCAGCAGACAAGTGGTGGATCTGGAATTAAAACCCAGGTCCTTCTGACTCCCAGGCCCGTACTGTATCCACTACGCCATGCTGCGTTCCATTGGCAGGTTAGGAATGATTATTGTTGGTTAAATTGAAATCATTCTGATTTGCCCCCGTGCTTCTCTGAAATGGTGTTCTCTATTTCTGACATGGCATCTTGTTTCAGCAATCCATGGTAACCCTTGAAAATTTTCCACTCTTTGCCTTTTCCTGCTTTTCAGGGGTGATGTGATGATGCAGATCACTGCCTTTAGCCACAGTATAAAATCAGTTAATAATATTTGTGGATCACTTACTCATTTGCAGAGAACTGTACTTAGAGGAGTATAATAGACTGGCACAATCTCTGCCTTCAAGGAGTTTACAATCTAGGCAAAAACTTCAGTTTCCTCACTTATGGTCTCGTTAAAAATGAACCATGGGCTTGAATCTCTGCTTCAAATCCAGAAGAACAAGAAAGCCATGCTGAGCCACCGCAGGGTGAAAGGAAGAATATTCCAACAACTTTTCCAGCTACATTTTCTTAGCAGACAAGAGAGAAACATGATTTCACTCATTACAAAATGATGCATAGAGAGCTGGTCATTACCGTTGCAGGATATGCCTGCCTGTTTCTCCCTTCCTACCATATGATGCACAGTGGGAGAGAGGCTAGGCACAGGACCATCTCGTAGTGACCCTGTGCCCATTGGTAGAAGAGGAAATGATTCTGCATCTGCCCTCTCAGCATAATCTGGTGGGGCTAAGGAGTCAAGAGACCCAGATCCTTTTATTTTTTTTTAAAGGTATTTGTGAAGTACTTACTATTTGTCAGGCGCTGTACTAAGCTTGGGGCAAGCTACAAGATAATGAGGATGGACACAGTCCATGACCCATGTGGGGCTCACAGTCTTTATTCCCATTTATTTTACAGATGAAGTAATTGAGGCCCAGAGGAGAGAAGTGACTTGCCCAGGGTCATACAGCAGACAAATAGCAGAATCAGAATTAGAACCCAGGTCCTTCTGACTCCCAGGCCCATGTTCTATCCACTAGGCAACATTGCTTCTCAGCCTGAACTCTCCACTGATTCGATGGTTCACTATCCTGGGCTTCAGTTTCCTCATATGTTAAATGGGGATGATATCTGCTCTCCCCTTCTCTTAGAATCAAAACTCCCCTAGGCTATAAACTCATTGTAAGTAGGGAATGTATCTACTAACTGTTGTAGGGTACTCTCCCAAGTGCTTAGTACAGTGCTCTGCATACAGTAAACAGTCAGTAAATGCCTTTGAGAGAGACTCCAGCTGATCTGATGATCTACTCCAATGCTCAGCACAATGCTTGGCACAGAGTGTATGATAAACGCCCTAATTATGAAGTGTGACTCTGCCCCACTTTTACAATAGCCCCTCGCCTTAGCAACCCTCATTAAACTCTTTGACTTGGGAAAGCAAAATTCCAACTTGAGTATTGTTTTTTGTTCTTAATCCTTCAATACCTTGAAAATGCTTAGCTGGTGTGAGACCAATTTCAGAAGGAGCATCTCTTAATCTGTGGCATTGCAAAATAGGGCCTCCTGGAAATTATAACCTGCTATAAACTAGCTAAATGAAAGGGTATGCTTTTGGGTGGGAAATTTGAAGCAGACAAGTGGAGAAACCTACTGAAACAGCTCATGTGATTCTGCCAATAACAGTAAGGGTGTGTCGACTTGCAGGTCAGTATTTCCAAATACTGGGAAGATCTACGGCAACCATTTCTATAAACACAGCCAAGGTGACTCTTGGCCTGCAGCTGATGGAAGTGACTGTGTACAGGAGGGGTTTCCGGGCATTTGTTCCAATTGCATCTATGAAGGACATATATGAGGTAACAGGTGAGTGCTGTTCATAGCTGAAGATTTGCCTCTTAATTTCCAGCAGTGCCAATTTACCATATCGGTGGGTTAGATGACGGGGAAGGAAAATGATTGGGGATTAAGCCTCGCATTTTGATTTTTGGTTCCATTGAAGACTATGTTACTTGAAGCCCAACTCAACGTTTGCTTTTCATGTTTCTTCCAGACCAGATTCCTATATTCGTGAATGTGTCTCAAAAGAATAATCGCAATGCCTCTGACGATATTTTCATCAAGGATCTTCCCATTATATTTGACGTCCTGGTTCATGACCCCAGCCACTATCTTAATGCTTCTGCTATCTACTACAAGTGGGACTTTGGAGATAGCAGTGGTTTATTTGTTTCCAACAACCCAGTTTCTACTCACACTTACACACTAAAAGGAAACTTCAGTCTTAATCTGACTGTCCAAGCTGCGGTTCCTGGACCTTGTCAACCAATTACCCCCAGACCTCCAACACCCACTCCAACTCCCGGTAAGAGTTTTTTCCAATGAAGCTTTGTGTTTCCCTGGCAGCTGAAAGTTTCCATATCAAAGGCAACTTGATGGCATTGGCAATGATGATGGTCTAACCGCTCCCACTTTCTTTTGCTGCTCATTTCACCAAGTTATGAGATAATTGGGGAATAGTTTATTGCCTGCAGAAAATGTATTCAGAAGTCCCCAACGGATGCTTATTGATTTTTGTTTTGTCACCCCTAAGATGGCGTCGCACCATCGTGCCTTTCGGTTTGGACAGAGAGTGTTGGGAGATGTAGCTTCTGCCTTTCTAACACAGACCCCGTTTCCCTGAGCGGTCAGGCCATCTGCCAAGGGAGCGACATCTTGAGAAGATGGAAGGCTCAGAAAAAGGATGGTTTTGTGGTACATTTAAATGATTGCTCAGGGGTTTTCCCCTGGAGTATTAGTTCTGCAAGGAAATTTCCCAGGAAGCTACATTAAGCTGTCCACCAGAGAAGGTGGAAAGCGTTGATAACTCTCCCTCAAATTTGCCACATACTGTTTATGATGGAAAACAAGTTGTCAATTCCTGGTGGCCTTCCCATTGTCCCTTCCCCAGTGATCCTCTTCCAACCAGCAAACTGCTGAGTCCAGAGAGGGAATGGTCTCTGAGAGGTTCTCTCCCCGGCTCACAGCCCTAGCATCCACAGTTTAGTATTCAAACCAACAAAGGGAGTTGTAACTGCCGATGTTAATTGCAGTTGATCATCTTCATTTAAGGCAGCTTGTTTGGACTTGAAAAGCTAAAGCAACTGGTCTGCAGTGTATCTTCCTGACTGGGTTGAGAGTAAGGACAATTCATTCATTCAGTCGTATTTATTGAGCACTTACTGGGTGCAGAGCACAGTACAAACAGCTTGGGAGAGTACAATTCAACAATAAACAGACACATTCCCTGCCCATAATGAGCTTACAGTCTAGAGCCGGGGAGACGGATGTTGTCAATTGTTAGTTAATACCTAAGGGACAGGAATAGGGGGCTCGAGAAGGGGAGGGAAGCAGTCTGTCAGTCGAGTTGTCATGGTTCCATCTGGATTCCTGGGAAAGAGCGGGAGGTGGAATCAGTGGTGCTTGCTTTGTCAGAGTTTGTAACTAATATTTGGCCTATCCACCGAGAACCTACATATGGTTATCCCTTTAGGGATAATTCTTGCTTCACTTCCAGGGTGCGAACCACACTCCCTGGAAGTGAAGTAAGAATTATCCCTTTAGGGAAATTCATCTAAAAGAACCAGGATGGCCTGTCAGGAGAGAAGCATCTTATTGACTATGGACTTCTGTCCATCTCTTGACCTCTACAGGAGATGCAAAAGACTCAATCTGCTCATATAGAGACAGGGAGGGGAAAGCAAAAAGCCAGAGCTTACTGCAGGGCCCAGTTATAATATAAACCTTAACGTTGAAAGTGGAAAACAGAAGCAAATGCAAAAGGAATTGAGCTTCAAGGAATGTGAAACTGACAGTGACTCAGTGGAAAAGTCAGGGGTGTGACTTGGAGGTAGAAAATTGAGTGCTCTAACAGATGTGTGCAATTTATTCCTATGTCACTCATTCAATAGTTTGCAGTTCAGGATTAGTGCTCCTTTTTTGGATTTATGTAAACTAACTAGAAAAATTTCCTTTGCAAGATCAGTTTTGTTTGGTTTGTTCAGTATCTCATTTCCTGCTGGAGGAAAAAAACCTGCGGCTTTATATCCTATTGAGAACATGCTACTGTTTTCCCCACTTCCCAAGATCTATCAACGCTCTCTGTTGAAAGGGTGTATTTGAAATTAATACATCAGTTTGTCTTCTAGGACTTTTTTGGAAGATTAGGAAGGAAGAAAGATGAATGATCTTTTGATCTAATTTTAAAGCTAGAAGTTACTCTCATTACCAATATTTTAATTACGGCTCTATTGCCAAGGAAGGCCTACAGGAGAAAGGTCTGCTAAAATTTACGAGCATCTTGCTTGCATTCAAATGATGGGATAGTTCCTCCAGGTGTAATCACACGCTTTTCATAAAGATATAAAATTAGTAATTGGGTATGTGAGTACATGCCTCCCAAATGTTTATATTTGAAATAAAGGCAATTATATTTTTGCATATATCATTCCCATTTATATATCAGTTCTAAGGTGGAGATCTTCTTGGTGGTCAGCAGCAGCACTGTGCCTCTCAAAATCTTTCTCCCTTTTTCTTCAAACAGTTATAAAGTTACTAGATGGTGAACAGCCTGAAAAATACACGAACAGAGTAGGGGTTTGTTATATTGATTACGGTATTTGTGAAGCACTTACTATGTGCCAAGGACTGTATTAAGCACTGGGGTAAGTACAGGATAGTCAGGTTGGACACAGACCTTGTCCCACAGAGGGCTCACAGTCTAAGCAATCTAAGTTCTTTATTGCTGTGAATTCTAGGAGTCATAGCTATTGTACTATATTAATTACCCACAAAGTCAACATCCAGTTCCCCACCTACTGCCAGTTTCACAACTACTAGGAAGTCAATAGAGCTTATGTAAATAAAAAATTCCAGACACTCATATCAGTTTTCTGTTATAGGTTTCTCTGATTTTAGAGGAATGTGACTAAACAAGAAGTTTGCTCACCTTTCATCGGGTACTAACTTCTTTTTCCTAATATCCATATGGCCTTTTGAAGTGAATGATCAAATGAAAGTACTTAGGTCATTTCTCTTCAGTTTTTTTCCCACTGGTCGCAATATCTCATTAAGTTAAGGGCTAAAAGCTCAAAGTGTTTTGAAGGTGTAAGTTTGTAAGCTTTTACCTTTAATAAGGAAGCTAAAATATATTTCTTTCTTAAATGGGTTAGATTTATGAGAAATGGTATGACTGGTTCTTCTTAAATTCCTCAACAACTATAGGACAATTCTCCAATTCTACCCCTCAAATACCCTCTGGTGCCACTCTGTTGGCACCGAAGAAGAGAGATGTGTTTTATGAAAATTGCCAGATCAACAGATATGGGCATTTTAAGGCTGAAATTACAATTGTAGGTAAGTACCTAAAACTGAGAGACTTGAATTCAGGACTCAAGGATTCAAGAGCATTGATTCTTTCCTTACTCAACTTTATTGCCTGTCTGTGCTAGAGCTGAATGGAAATAGCTGAAATTTTAGGATTGAATTTGATTTTTTAGCATACTCAGTGTGCTGCACATGTTTTCACTATTCATGTTATGAGGGATGCAGTAGCAGAATTAGGAAATGGTTTTTGTGCCTCTGTCTGCATACAGCCTGACCTGGCATCCGAACAAAGAGACGGATGTATGCGCATGCAGCATCACACCCCACGAGTACCACAACACAACTTTTCCTTCTGGACATCTTCAAAGACACAATCCCCATGTTATGGAAGAACTGTGTGTATTTGAAATCTAGTCCACTGCAAAGTTGCACTTGCCATTTGCCAGTTAGTCACTGAACTCTCGTTGTTTTTGTCACTCAGTCGTATTTACTGAGTATTTACCGTGCGCAGAACAGTGTTCTAAGTGCTTGGGAGAATAGCAGCTTTTGCTGAGTTTGCTCTCTTATCTCTTTCCCTTGCTTCTGTCCTTTCTCATTTTTTGAGATGGCAAGCTTCCTGGTGGCCAGGGATCATGTCCAGCCATTTGTACATGTTAAGTTTAACCAAGTGGTTTATGACTATTACCACTACTTTTAGCTTGGTTGTGGAAAAACCGGTGCTTAAAGGCAATCCTTTATACTGCCTTGTGTGGATGTCGGGGACTGTGATAGATGCCGCCTCTCCCTGTCCACCCTACTGCAACTTGAAAGTGAGTCAGGGTCTCAGCTGATCTTTTATTCTTTCCCAAACTACTACTGTTTTTCTGATGAGTGGTCACAAGCTTAAACTTAAGTGAAGTAGAAAAATTTGAAGTGGTTAGACTGGAAATCAGCTATTCACTGTTGTGTTTTGGAAGTGAAGCGCACATGCAGTAGGGATGTTTAATTGCTTTTATCATTTGATCTTCTGATTTCCTGGTTATTGTTCCTTTTTTTCTTTCTTTTTTTTGATAGAGGGAATCCTTGAAGTAAATATTATCCAGATGACAAATGTTCAGATGCCAACCGCACAAGGTGCAAACTCTCTGATCGACTTTGTGGTTACTTGCCAAGGGAGGTAAGTACCTGAATTAGATTAGCACCCTGCACACTGCAACAATAACCAGGAATCTTGAAAGATCTCAAATTAGAAAGATAACTTATTTGAAGAGAGCAAGGTTTGGATTTGCTTTTAGTTCAGGCATTTTTAAGAAATGTGTTTCAACGTTAATGAAACGTATTTTATTTTGTTAGTCCGGGTCTATTCTACTAAGCTAATAGGATACCTCTAGACTTCTGTAATTCACTTTTTATTACCAAGTGTGACAAATGGTCAGATATCACCATTCAGACAACTGAGGCGGAAAAGCAGCCAGGTGCGCTGCAATCAAGAAAGAAGGGATGATTTTTGAGCGGAAACCTTGAGATGATCAAAGGATAAAGAGACAAAAAAGAAACATGTGCCAGGGTCTGCAGATGGCCTACATGTTTGCACAACCTGGGCGGTCTGGGTGTAATCCCACTGGGCTTGGAACTGTTGGTCCCCTCGGGTTGGCCTTTTCAGCCACACTTGCACACATAGATAAATTTCCTTGCTAGTAGCATTCTCTTTGAATACAAAAGACAACTACATGTGAGACCCTATTCCTCCTCACCTCCTAAAATCCCTTGAGCATGGTGTAGTGGTTAGAGCACAGACCTGGGAGTCAGAAGGTCAGGGGTTCTGATCCCAGTTCTGCCACTTGTCTGCCACTTGTATATCGGGTGACCATGGGCATGTCACTTCACTTCTATGTGCCTCCATTGCCTCATCTGTAAAATGGGGATTGAGGTTGTGATACTCACGTGGGACAGGGGACTATGTCCAACCCAATTTGCTTGTATCCACCCCAGTGCTTAGTACAGTGCCTAGCACATAGTAAGCACTTAACAAATACCATTATTATTATTATAAATTAATCTCTCCCCCTCCCTCAGTACCATCTTCACCTCTCACTCTCCAGTGGCTCCCTTTCCCTCTACTTTCAGCCATAACTCAAGTCTTCCACCATTTTAAAAAGGTCCTCTTGACCTAATGCCCTCTCCAGCTATTACTCCATCTCCATTGTCCCATTCCTCTCCAAATTCCTAGAATGGGTAGTGTTCATCTTCTGCCCTAATTTCCTCTTCACCAACTCTCGGCCCTCTGACTCTCGACCCCTTCCCTTAACTGAGACAGTGCTCTCCAAGATTGCCAGTGACATCCTTATAGCCAAGTCCAACGGGCTAAACTGCATTGTGATATTCCTTGATTTTCATGCAGCTTTTTAAAAAATTGTATTTAAGTGCTTACTATGTGTCAGGCACTTGACTAAGCACTGGGATAGATACAAGTTAATCAGGTTGGACACAGTCCCTGTCCCATATGGGACTCACAGTCTTAATCCCCATTTTACAGATGAGGTAACTGAGGTCCAGAGAAGTTATGTGACTTGCCCAAGGTCACACAGCAGACAAGTGGCAGAGCAGGAATTAGACTACAGGTACTTCTGACTCCCAAGCCTGTGTTCTACCCACTAGGTCATGCTGCTTGGACCACTCCTTCATCTTCAAAATGCTTTCAGGACTTAGTTTAGCTGACACAATTCTAACCTGTTTCTCTTCCTTCCTCTCTGACCACACCTTCTCAGTTTCATCCATTGCCTTCTCCTCTGCCTCTCATCCTCTTACTATGAGTGTCCCCAAGGCTTTCTTCTGGGTCCTCTACTCTTTCTGCTTTCCCCTCACTCTTTGGAGAAGATCATCTGGTCACATGACACCAACTACCATTTCTATGTGAATGATTCTCATATCTACTTCTCCATCCCTGACCTCTCATCTAACCCACAATCTCAGATCTCCTCTTGCCTCCAGGATGGATGCCAGCACCTCAAACTGAATATATCTAAAACCAAACTTCTTATCTTTGCCCTTAAACCCGCTTCTCCCCCTAACTTTCATATCTCAGTCTACAGGACCACTATCCTCCCTGCCCCAGAAGCTCGCAATCTCAGTGTCATCCTAGAATCTTCACTATTGTTCAACTCTCACATCGGGTCTACTGCCAAATTCAGCTTGTTCTCCCTGAAAAATCTATCCCTAATCTGTCCCTTCCTCTCTACCCAAAATGCTGCTACCCTGGTACCCTGGTCTGACTTTGGCTAGGCTATTGCATTAGCTTTCTCTCTGGCCTCCCAGCCTCCGATCTCTCCCATTCCAGCGTATACTGCAAGCTGCTGTGTGAATCTTGTTTCTGAAGCATTATCTAGCACTTAGTACAGTGCCTGGCATATAGTAAGTGCTTAACAAATGCCATTATTTTTATAATTATTATTACTCAGCCCCTATCTTTCTTTTCCTCACAACCTACCACTGGCTGCCTGTGTCTCTCTGCAACAAACAAAAACTTCTCACAAGTGACTTCAAGGTTCTCTACAAGGTGGTCCCACGTTATCTATACGATCTCTTTAGCCACTATTCCCCAACTCACCATCTTCACTCCTCCCAAACCAAATTTCTAACTGTAACCTCAATTTCAACTCCCCCACCTCCATCCCTTCTCTCGCAGTTTTCCAGCAGCCCGGAATGCCTTTCTTCCCTTAATCGGGCAGACCTCAGCTCTTCTGTGACTATCCCACCTCTTCCAACAAGCCTTGACTGATTACTCTCCTATCCCTTCGGCCAACTCTAAAACTTGTGAACTTATTTATACCCACTCTCAACACTCACAAATATATGTACCCTCAATGATTTATTTTGATCAGTCTTGTAACTATTTTAGTTTCTCTTCCCCTTTCGAGGGAATGGATCACTTCATTATTCTGTATTTCCCAAGCACCTAGTACAAATCACCACATCAAGTGCTCAATAAAGCAGGACTACTAGAGGGAAAAAGAGAAAAAAACACGAGTGACCAGATTGTGCTAAATCGGTTTGATTTATGGGTACAGCATTCTAATTGCCTTCCTTCTGAGTAGGCAGTATAATTCCCATTATAGTCCAGGAAGCAATTTGAATAAATACCTCCCTCACCCCCTCCCCTCCCGCTGCTCAGATTCCCTCTCAGAAAAGGAGAGAGGATGCATTCTGAGGAATAAATCTGTCAACTTGCCTGATTGTACAGGCAATAAAGTCAAGACAATACTCTTTGCAAAATCCTACAGAGACAGCATGTGCAGCATGTGTGAAGGCCCAGGGATTAATAGCAATAGAATTTCTCCCCAGAGTGTGGTTTAGCAGCATTAAGAGCAGTTTTACTACTCTCCAGAGCAGACTAAGCCTGGAAATATTCAGTTATTTGCACACCCAGAGTCCCTAAACCTGGGAGCAGGTTAATTTTCTGCTACCCCTTTCCTACACGTTCCTGAAGTGTCTCTCATTCTGTCTCTTGCCTTAGCCAAGGTTGTCTCTACATTTCTAATACTGGGGAAGAAAAGGAAAACCAAGCAATCACCACTTCCGGGCTTGTTGCAAAGCTTTTCTAAGAAATCTCTGCAACGGGCTCTTAAACTCTATAGGAAGAAGAAGGCTTTTCAACCATAGGGATTTTGATCCTGTAGCATATAATTGGATTGGTGACACTGTACTAAACATGCTCTCTTTCTGCCTCTCCTCTTCCAGCACGCCTACAGACGTCTGTACCACAGTTTCCGATCCCACGTGCCTTTTACCTCAGAGCGTGGTGTGTGATCCTGTGGAAGTAAATGATGAATGTTTACTGACTGTAAGAAGAGCCTTTAATGAGTCTGGGACATACTGCATGAATATTACTTTGGGTGATGAAGCAAGTTTGGCTCTCGCAAGTACATTGGTATCCATCAGTGGAGAAGGTGAGTAACTAACTCCTTGGGCAAAGAAAATATTTTAGAATTACACTTTTGTGTCATACTGTGGATTGTTACCAAACTACACTTGTTAAAAAAAGGACAAAAGGTAATTTCGCATTCCCAAGTTTCTTTGGGCTGCTTAGTTTTGTGCTCCAAATGTTTTTGTTTCCTTTAAGTAGCCCTAGATTAACTGTTAAAGGATACATAGACTGGCACAGTATTAAACTAGTGATTCCATCCATGAAACTGCTTTAAAACAAGGAGACTGCAAAGTTGGTTAAAGTATAGCCTTTGGATAAATTTGCAGATATAAAGAGGATGGATCAAATACTAAAGTATATAGTAACAGGCTCATCTTGGATGGTTTGTTATTTCTACAGCCGCCAGGTTCAGTTCTCTAAATAGTCATATTACATCACAATCTTTAAGCTACATAGACTGGTGTTGGTCTCAGTATTATATGTACACACTCAGTAACACACACAAAATAAGCAAAGGAAAAGGAAATGCTAAGCGGATTTTCCCAGCATCCAGTTTCTCTCCTAGTTCTCTTCTCCCCAGATCAACAAAGCTGAATGCAACTCCAGAGCAGAGCCAGGAAGTTTCCCCTATTGTAGAAGAGTGCAGCCTATAATTGCCCGTGGTTATACAAACTGAATTTGAATCTACTGTCTTCCATTTTGGAAGATTCCACCTGTGTCACACACATCTCCTATCTAAGAAGAACACATTCTAAGTAGTAGTAGGAGAGAGAAGGATGGAATTATTTACCCATTAGGTACTTATTCCAGTGTCTAATTTGAATAGTTAGGGAGAATTGAATCATTAATTCACTTTGAACTCCCACCTATTCCTCTTTTTTCTCCCAGCCAGCCAAAATATGTCAACATAAGTTAACTCATTTACTAGATTAAAGGCAAACTCTGGTCTATTGAAAGAGATGCCGGAGGGAATTTGTGAAACAATAATCATTTCACTTTTATGAGGTCTTACTGTTGATAAATAAACTCTGGAGTTCTGCTCTCTTACAGCAAAGTGGGAAAAGTGGGAAGAGCCACTTGGTAGTTGCAGGGGCTGTTTTACAAGCAGGTTATCACTTTCTCCCGTAGGGCAATGGGATGCTGAAGTGTCCAAGGGCAGAGTAAGCTTTTAAAATTCTCCAATGATCAGTCAGTCAATCAGTGGCATTTATTGAGGGCTCACTCTGTGCAGAGCTGGAGAAGCAGTGTGGCTTCGGGGATAGAGCACAGGCCTTGGAGTCAGAAAGACCTGGGTTCTAATCCCAGCTCTACCATATGTCTGTTGTGTGACTTTGGGCAAGTCACTTCACTTCTTTGTGCCTCAGTAACCTCATCTGTAAAATGGGGATAAGAGTGGGAGCCCCATGTGGAACAAGGACTGTGTCCAACCTGATTAACTTATATCTATCCCAGCACTTAGAACAGTGCTTGGCACTAAACTAGTGATTCCATCCATGAAACTGCTTTAAAACAAGGAGACTGCAAGTATAGCCTTTGGATAAATTTGCAGATATAGAGAGGATGGATCAAATACCAAAGTATATAGTAATAGGCTCACCTTGGATGGTTTGTTATTTCTACAGCCGCCAGGTTCAGTTCTCTAAATAGTCATATTATATCACGATCTTTAAGCTATGTAGACTGGTGTTGGTCTCAGTATTATATGTACACACTCAGTAACACACACAAAATAAGCAAAGGAAAAGGAAACGCTAAGCGTTTAGTAAGCGCTTAACAAGTACCACTGTAATAAGAACTTGGGAGAGTATAAGAGAGCTGCAAGACATGATCCCTTCCCTCAAAAAACTTATAATATAGCGGGGGTTGAGGTGGGTGGGAGAGGGAGGGAGCAGAGAAAAACATCAAATTACAGGTAGAGAGTAAGTAACTGAGTATAGAGATCCATACATAAGTGTGGCTGGGGGAGGATTGAGTCCCTTAATATATCTTTCATCTAGCTGCAGAGCAAATTGAAAGTTCAAATTTTGAACCCTAAGCTCATTCCTCTCCCAGCTGGCAACATTTCTGAAGATCTCATGAAGGCAGTGGTGATTCCAACCCATATTTTCTCCCTCATTCAGTTAGATTCAGAGAGGCCAATAGTAAGCATTTGATCTGAGTTTAAATTGAGGGAAACGACACAAACCGAGACAACTTCGCCCTTCCCGCATACTGGGCAGGCTCCACCTGAGGCCACCAAAGCCACATCTTAGGGAAACTGGACAGATCTTGGCCTCTACATAGAGTACAGTCTGATTTCATTCTGTTTATTTGTAATAAAAAAAATGATCCCTACTTTCAGAAATGTCTGGGTATTTTTCCCTATGACATAATAATAATAATTGTGGTATTCGTTAAGCGCTTATAATGTGCCAAACGTTGTACTAAGTGCTGGGGTAGACATAAGGTAATCAGGTCCACATGGGGTTCACAGCCTAAGTTGGAGGGAGGACAGGTAATTGAATCCCCATTTTTGCAAATGTGGGAACTGTGACATGGAGAAGTTAAGTGACTCATCCAAGGTCACACAGCAGACAAGTGGCAGAGTCACAATTAGAACCCAGGTCCGCTGACTCCCAGGTCCATGCTCTTTCCATTAAGATAGGCTGTTTCTTCAGTCTCTGTGAGCTCCAAGCAGTTTTGCAAAAGTCATGATTCTACCAGAGGTGGATCCTCTGGGGTGGAAGAATACAAGTAATCAAGTTCTTGCCTTTTCATTTCCAGCTTCAGTGCCATCTTCAAGAATGGTAGAAGGTGTCCTGATCTCTGTTGGCTTCTTGACGGTGGCTATTATCGTCATAACCCTCTTCCTGCACCGGTGAGTTTCAGGGTCCAAAGATCCCCAGTGTTTCTAATTGTGTTACAGCCAATTTAACACATATTTCTTTTTTAAAAAAAGTGTTCTGTCATTTGAGAAAGTTCATCTGAAGAGAGGAGTAGATTACCTTTTTTCTATGCTCAATGCATTTATTTTCAGAGGAGACTTTTACCCAAGATCAATCCACTGAGTTTTGCAAAGGTTTTTTTAAAAAAAAGAATTCTGTTAACAATTCCTTTTTTCTTCTACCCTCACCTAAGTCAGTTACCATTTAATGTAATTCAGCATTTTCCCTTGGGTGAGAGAAAAAAGAGTCAAGGGTGTAATCAGTACAGGTGATCTTTATAGTGTCTAGCAGCCCTGCTGTTGGTTCAGTGAAAGAGCCCACTCTAAGAATAACTGATGGGGCTTTCAATCCATCAGTCAATCAATCAGTGGTATTTATTGAATGCTTAATGTGTGCACAGAAATGAGGTAGGTGCTTGGGAAAGTACAATACAATAGAGTGAGTAGACATGATCCCTGCCCACAGAGAGTTTATGGCCTGCAGGAGGAGACAATCCTTAAAGTAAATTACAGATTGAAGAAATATAATTTAAATATTTGCATATGTGCTCGGTAACTGGGATGAGTATCAGAGTGTGTAGCCCTCGCAGAGTGGAGGGTGGATAGGCAGAGTGAAGGCTTGGTCGGGGAAGGCCTCCTGGAGAAGATGTGATTTTAGCAGAGTTTTGAAGATGGGGAGATTGGTGGACTGTCAGATGTGAAGCGGGAGGAAGTTCTAGGCCCAAGAGAGTATGTGGGCAAGGGGTCGGCGGCGAGATAGACGAGATCGAGGTGCAGAGCATTGGTTAGCATTAGGTGAGCAAAGTTTGTGAGCAGGACTGTGGTGAAGTTTCTGACTGAACCATCTTCCTTAGAGCATTCTGCGGGGTGGACCTCCCGTAGGAATTCTAAACAAAATAGTCGACTAGAGTGGGGTATGAAAACTGCAGTGACTTACCAAAGCGACAAGCCGGGTTATGCGCTACAACTCGGATCATACCGGGTTATCTTCGGTAAGCTGATGACACCTCAGCCGTACAGGGATCCTGCATGTAAAACGATTTGTGCATTCACTTTCCAAACTGCTGCACTTCAGCCCACCTACTCACTTATTGCACTGTTTGCCCCACCGAGAACAAGCGAGGCAGAGGCAATGGAGAATCAATCCCTTTGTGCAGTCTCGGTCCTGAGACTCGGCCGCTGTTCTCAGTGGGAGACTGCCAGAGCATCTGGTATCTTGCCAGCATTTCAGAAGAGTTAAATGGCACTCACTTTTATTTGGTTTTCTTATACTGCATTCAACAAGGGAATATAAGGGAATGACTTAGAATGAAGATACTGAAGGTCCTCTGAGTTAACTTTAAACCATTACTTGCAGAAGGTACAAGGAATACAAACCAATCGAAAGAAGCCCTGGAAAAGTGGACAGTGGCAAAAGGGCAAATGTTTACTTCAACAATGTAAAGGCAGTGCTTTTCCGTGGAAACAACGAGAAGGATCCTCTCCTGAAGACTAAAGCTGGAGTTGTTTAAATCTTCAGGCTAATCACTGACTGGACAGTACACATTGTGTGGAACTTTATGTTTGAACTCTCCTGGTGTGGATACAATTTAAAAAAAGGGGAATATTATGTACACTGCTGAAGGGTTTGTAACGTTTGGGGGGGGGTACGTTTAGGAATATTAGCATAAATGTCATTTTAAAGAATTATAGAGGGGATTTCTCTGTACTACTTCCACCTTGGTCCTATAATAGTCTGTCTAATTAATAAATCACTTTACAGACTTCCCATACATATGAGTTCTTTTCTTATTTGTGATGCCCTGTCTACTCAATTTCCCAGCTTCAGGATTGGGGACCCCAAGAGGGTTGTGATGAAGCTCTGAAGAGGGATGCTCAGACTTGAACTGCAGAGCGATGAAGAGCAGAAGCCACAGGTGGGTTATGTAATGGGATAAACCAGTTTCCTCCTCCTCCTGATCTCTTACTTTACCCAAAATGTCTCCCATCTTTTACATTCCACTGCCACAAGAGAGGCAGACAGTCTGTTTGGGGAGTGATGTGAAGCACTAGAGGGCTAATGTAGTCCTTATGGAGTTGCCCTCAAAATGAAACAATACTCCTTATTTGAAGACATTCATCCACTAAGTATATTTGAAATTTGGGGCTGTTAATATTTTTAGACTCTGCTTTGCTCTGGCCCCTTCCAGTACTCAAAAATATCCCATCAGCTCCCATTACACTAGATCGCAACGGATGAGCTTTACGATGTATATCATTTTCATCATCAACCCTTTTTATTCGCTGTCAGGCACTCTATTGAGAAGCAGCGTGGCTTAATGGAAAGAGCAGGGGCTTGGGAGTCAGAGAACGTGGGTTCTAATCCCGGCTCCGCCACTTGTCTGCTGTGTGACTTTGAGTGAGCCACTTCACTTCTCTGGGCCTCAGTTACCTCATCTGTGAAATGGGGATTAAGGCTGTGAGCCCCACTTGGGACAACCTGATACCTTGCATTTACTCCAGCGCTGATAATAGGGCTTGGCACATAGTAAGCGCTTAAGAAATTCCATTATTATTATTATTATTATTATTAGATACCAAAATCTGTTTGCCAGCCCTTACCGGGGCCCTTTAAATAGCTGCAGTTCACTAGAATCTAGGTAGAGGGCAGAGTCTCCCTATTTCCTTTTCTCAAAAAGCATGTGCCTTTATTGCTTTTCTGCTACCAAACCTTACCTCCGAAGGACATTTGATCGACTAAATTATCGATCATTGTTTCAGGATGTTATGCCATAATCCAAACATATTGCATGGGCGGGGAGAATTTCTCTGCCTCCTTGGTGAAGAAAGCGTATTTCCCCCTGAATCTGGCGTGAAAGATCTTGGGTTTCAACAGGGAAGGAATTGTACATAATTCAGGAATAGATCGTTGATTTTCTCAGAACAAGAAGGAGGTCTTCATTGGCTCATTTTTCAATACGTGGAAATGGTTTCTGACTTCCACTGTAGCTGAGCCATTTCGGTCCAACTCAGATTCAAAATTTCTAGAGCTTCTGACTGAATTTCATAAGAATGAGTTAACTATTCAGATAAGAGCTGATACAGAGTCCTCCCCCAGGACTCTCTGGTGTCAGATAACCAGGGACGTCTAGCCATTATTTAGTAATCTCGCTCATTTTCAGAATTAATAATTGGTGAAATCTGACAAAATTTCTGCATTGCACTAACTCCTATCCTCAGTTGGCAGCAAAAGCCTAAAGCAATCAGATGCTCAGAGACTGCTACCCATCTTGAGGCTAACTGCATCTCAAACTGCTTTGCTTTGGAAACATTAAGCTTACATGGGCAGGTAAAGCCACATGTTTCAAAACATCCAGCTGCTGCAGCTTTTGATTACCTCAGCCCCGAAATTGGCTGCTCTCCGCCAACCACTGGCCCAAAGCCTACCGGATTCCAGAACGGGCAGAACGGCTTCTGTCTTGAAAGGCCAATGAAAACTGAGCATCACGCATCTGGGTGATTCCCCTTGTCGAACTCTAGCTCTGCAGCCATTTGGCGGCCTCTTGTCTCTGCCTCTATCTCCCCAGGCACTTCCTGATGACATCAAGAACTCTTGTAGAGTGGAAAATCAGCTCGATAATCAACCATATCATCCCCAGGCAAAGCACCTCGGCCAACCTCAAAATCGAGGGGGAGAGAAGGGAAGATCTGTGGGGTGATCCACATTGTTGGGCAGATTGTTTACCCTGAGGAGCTGGGCCCGCTTTCTTCATCCCACCCTTGACTGTGGGATGGATGCCAAGGTTTCCAGTTGCCTTTGGCAGTGGTGGAGGAAAAGGAGGTTGGTGAAGAAAGAGAGGGTGCTTGCTGCTTTCAGCCTTAGTCGGTAGTGTAACTGAGCCCCAAGGAGTGCACCTCAGAGAGAAAAATGAGGGGACCATCTGTAACACATAAATGTATGTGTTTCCTCTCCATCCATTTTTTAATTTTTTAATTTCATTAATTTTGTTAATGAATTGTACATCGCCTTGATTCTATTTAGTTGCCATTGTTTTTACGAGATGTTCTTCCCCTTGACTCTATTTATCGCCATTGTTCTTGTCTGTCCGTCTCCCCTGATTAGACTGTAAGCCCGTCAAACGGCAGGGACTGTCTCTATCTGTTGCCGACTTGTTCATTCCAAGCGCTTAGTACAGTGCTCTGCACATAGTAAGCGCTCAATAAATACTATTGAATGAATGAATGAATGAATCCAAACTGCGACTATGCTGACTCAGGCACTTAAATTTTATTCATATAAGTGTCTGTCTCCCCCTCTAGACTGCAAACTTGTTACGGACAGGGAATGTGTCTGCTGATTCCATTGTATTGTACTCACCCAAGCGCTTAATACAGTGCTCTGCTCATAATAAGCTCTCAGTGAATACGACTGATTATCATACCTTGCCTTGATTACTGTGTCAGCCTTCTTGCTGACCTCCCTGCCGCCTGCCTCTCCTTACTCCGATCCTTACTTCACTATGCTGCCCAGATCATTTTTCTAAAAAAAAATTCAGCCCATGTGTCCAAGCGCTCACTCATCAAGAACCTCTAGTGGTTGCCCATCCATCTCCACATCAAACAGAAACTCCTTACCATCAGCTTTAAAGCAGGCAATTGGCTTGGCCCCTGCAAGCTCACCTCCCTGATTTCCTACCACAACCCAGCCACACTCACTTTGTTTCTCTAATACCAACCTACTCACTGTACCTTGATCTCATCCATCCTTCTCCACTGACCTCTTGCCCATGTTCTCCCTCTGGCCTGGAACTCCCTCCCCCTTCATATATGACAGACCACCACTCTCTCCACCTTCAAAACCTTATTAAAATCAAGATTCCTCCAACAGGCCTTTCTCAACTAGGCTCCCATTTCTCCTACCCTTTCTCCCTTTTGAGTCACCTATGCACTTGGATCTTTACCCTTTTGAGCACTCGATGCTCACCCCACCCTTAGCCCCACATCATTTATGTACCTATCTGTAATTTATTTTAATATCTGTATCCCCCTCTACTCTCATATGAATCAACACCTTATTGTGGCAGGAAAATTTGCATACACTAATGAAGCTTAGGGCTATACCATTCAGAGATACTCTTTTATCAGGGTTACCCATAATGATGAGGTCGAGGCCAAAGCATCAGACAAAATCGATTCACCTTTGCTGGGCTGCAGCGGCACGGGAAAGAGTCAGACAGATGATCTGAATGTTGATCAAAGACAACGGCAGAGATTTAAGTTTTTACTGTGCAGAAGAAGGCTATGGTAAGCCACTTCTGAATTTTTTACCCAGAAAATTCTATGGAAAAAGGACCATAAAGTCACTATGAAACAGACACAACTTGACGGCATCTAAGGAGAAGACCTCCCTCTAGGCTGTAAGCTTCTGGTGGGTTGTGTCCACTACTCCTCCAAGCTCTTAGTATTCTACATACAGTAAATGCTTGATGCATACCACTGATTGATAATAATAATAATAATAATGATAATGGTATTTGTTAAGCACTTACTATGTGCCAAGCACTTTTGTAAGCGATAGCATTTGAGTGTCTGTTGTGGGCAGAGCACTGTATTAAAAACTTGGGAGAGCACCATAGAATTAGTAGGCCTGATCCCTGTCCTCAAGGGGAGACAATCTAAAATAAATTACTGATAAGAGGAAGTAATAGAGTTAATGATATGTACATAAGTGCTATAGTGGTTTGTGAATACTTAATTGCGTAAGTTTGGTGGAAGGGCTGCAGTGGCAGCTGAGGATATTGTACTTTCCAAGCGCTTAGTACAGAGCTCTGCACAAAGTAAGCACTCAATAAATACGATTGAAAGAATGAATGAAGAGGGGATGTGATTTCAGAAGGGCTCTGAAGGGGAGAGCTGTGTCCTTTTGGATAGGGAGGAGGAAAGGGAGGAGAGGATGTGGAGTCTAGAATGAGACTCATTCAATAGGTTGGCTCGGAAGAAACGAAGAGTGTGATCTGGGGTGTGTGGTGGGGGATAGTGGTAACTGGGTAGGAGTGAGAAAGCTAGCTTATTAAGTACCTTAGAGACACAGCATGGCGTAGTGGATAGAGCACAGACCTGGGAGTCAGAATAATAATGATGGTATTAGTTAAGCGCTTACTATTCATTCATTCAGTAGTATTTATTGAGCACTTACTATGTGCAGAGCACTGTTCTCGTTCTAATCCCAGCTCCACCACTTGTCTGCTGGTTCACCTTGGCCAAGTCACTTCACTTCTCTGTGCCTCAGTTACCTCATCTTAAAATGGGGATTGAGAAGGGGAGCCTCATGTAGGAAAGGGACTGTGTCCAACCCGATTTGCTTGTACCACCCCAGCACTTAGTACAGTGCCTGGCACACAGTAAGCACCTAACAAATACCACAGTTATCATTATTATTACTTTAAAGACAATGGGCAAGAGTTTCTGTTTGGTGCAGAAAGGAATGGGCAACCACTGGAGGATTTTGAGTAAGGAGGAGACATATGCAGAACAATGTTTTAGAAAAATGATCTGGACATACCGAAGTACGGACTGGTGAGGGGAGAGACTGGAGGAAGGAAGGTCAGGAACGAGGCTGATGCAGTAGTCGACCAGAATATTAAAAGTGCCTGGGACAGCATGGTGGTCATTCATTCATTTGTATTTATTGAGCGCTTACTGTGTGCAGAGCACTGTACTAAGTGCTTGGAAAGTACAATCTGGCTTCAGATAGAGACAATCCCTACCCAACAATGGGCTCACAGTCTAGAAGGGGGAAACAGACAACAAAACAAAACAAGGAGACAGGCATCAATACCTTCACTACAGAGGAAGGGGTGGCACCATGAATAATGTGGAGGAAAGACCAATAGGGTTTGGAAACAGAACTGATTATGGAGGTCGAAAGAGAGAGTGGAGTCAAGGGTCATGCCAAGACAGGAGGCTTGTGAGTTTGCAGAAAAAGAAAGGTCAAACAAGACAGGTGAGGTAGATTTGAAAATCCTCCTAATCAAAGAATCAGTAGTATTTACTGAGCACTTACTGTGAGCCAAACACTGTACTAAGTGCTTGGGAGAATCCAGTACAACAGAATTGGTAGACAAGTTCTCTGTCTATGAAGAGCTTACAGTGTAGAGGAGGAACAATGTAGAGGTGGTAGTGAAAGCTGTGGGAGCAGATGAACTCTTCAGTTCTTCTTCTTCTTCTTATGGTATTTGTTAATAACAATAATAATAATAATGGCATTTGTTAAGCACTTGCTATAAGCAAAGCACTGTTCTAAGCACTGGAGAGGATACAAGGTGATCAGGTTGTCCCACAAGGGGCTCACAATCTTAATCCCCATTTTACAGATGAGGTAATGGAGGCACAGAGAAGTTAAGTGACTTGCCCAAAGTCACATAGTTAAGTGACTTGCCCAAAGTCTCCACCAGTTTAAGTAGAAGTCCCCAGCAAACATAGCCTTTGAGGACGCCTACCACATATGCATGGAAATACCTGTGCATTTACTTAGTGCCTAATCACATTGCAAAACCTTCTTATCCTCCATCCATCCAGAAGGCAGGTTAGACATAATTAGAAGTAACCAAAAGAAGACATTTGCGTCAGGTACAGGCTTTGCCTTCGCATGGCTCGGCTTGGCTTAGGCCAGTCCTGAGCCCCACAGTTTTGGTCCTTGCAAGTCTTCTCTTTCAATTCAAACATAACTATTTCTTCCTGGCAGTGGCACATACCGAAAGCATGCCTGGCTTTATGCTCTCCACCCACATTTCTAAGGAAAATCATTGATGATTTTGCTAGGGTTTGCATTCTCCTGGAGAACTGCACATGTGCTTTCAAAAAAAATCCTCCCTTGTTCTTACATTCTAGTAAGTGAGCATTAGAACGAAAGAAGCAGAATTAGAGGATGAGCCCTCCAAGGGAAGAAGAAATACATTCAGGGTTTGACACCTCCAGATTTATGCTGGAAATCTGAAGGCATCTGGAATGGACTTACAATCATCTGTTCCCCATCTCTACTGATGACAGAACAAGAGGAAATGGACTTAAGTCTCAGCATGAGGGATTTAAGTAACACATAAGGAAGAATTCTGTGACAGAGGGTTGTTAAAACACTGAAATGGGTTACCAAGGGAAGCTGTGGAATTTCCTCCTCTGGAGGTCTTCAAAAACAAGATAGATTCTCCTCTCTCTGGGATGCTTACAGCGTGGTCCTGACTGAAGACAGAGAAGTGGATTAAATGGCCTTTCAAGGAGGTCTCTTCCAGCCCTATAGTGTTTTTTTAATATGTATTATGATTTTAGGAGGGAAAGGATATTAATCTAATATGTATCATTTAGTCCCTGAACTTTCACCCTCACCAGCAGCTATCCCTTATGTCAAGGGTACAAGTAGCATCCTGAAGGGACCACAGCTTTAAAGTGCAAGCTCACTGAGGGCAGGGAACCTGTCAACCAACTCGGTTGTATGGTATTCTCTCAAGCGCTTAGTACAGTGGTCTGCACTCAGTAAGTGCTCAACAAATGCCACTGGTTGACTGATTGATCGATTGAACCGAACTCCAGCACGGAATCAGACTAAATGTATTAAACCAAGGCCAGCTGGACAAACACCTAGTGCCTGCAGAACTAACTTTAACCTAACCTAAGGGCCATGCTTCTCTGGCTTCCAGTGGGCACTGATTTACACGGCCTCCATGTAGGAAGGGTGAGTTGACGTAGGAGTTCAAGAGTATCAGGCTCATGCTTGGCTAGCTTGAACTCAAGGAGAGCATTCTTATGGAGGTAGTAGGTAATTTTTGAGGTGGCAGGTCCTAGACAGGTTGCTAAGGGGATCTCAGAAGCTACATTGGGGAAATAATTCCGTAATTAAGCTAGTTGTTGGAAACAGTGTGGCCTAGTGGATAGAGCACAGGCCTGGGAGTCACAGGACTGGGTTCTAAATACTGGCTTTGCCACTTGCCTGTTGTGTGACCTTGGTCAAATTGTTTAACTTCTCTATTCCTCAATTACCTTATTCATAATTGGGGATTCCATAACTGTTCTGTCACTCCCATAGACCGTATGCCCCATGTGGGACAGGGACTGCATCTCGCCTGTTATTCAATCCAGTGCTCAGTTCAGAACTTGGCACATAGTAAGTGCTTAGAAACAATTATCATTAATGTTATTATTATTACTACTAATAATAAGCGGCTTTAATTCTGGACCTCTACGCAGCTTTAATTCTGGACCTCTACTCCCCAACAATCCATGACATTAAAGCTACCATAGATGAAATAAACCCATAAAGAACTTTTCCTTGGCCCCTGGATGTGCCAATAAATAAATGGTATTGAGCGCTTACTATGTGCAGAGCACCATACAAAGCACTTGGGAAAGTAAAATACAACAGAATTTGTGGACATGTTCCCTGTCTATAAAGAGACTGCAGTCTAGAGAGGGAGACAGACATTAATATAAATAATTTGTAATGTGTGATTTAAAGATAGGTACATAAGTGTGGTGGTGTTGAGTGTGGGGCAAATACCAAATGTCCAAGGGTCACAGATCCAAATGCGTAGACAACGCAGAAGGGAGAGGGAGTCGGGGAATAAAGGGCTTAAGCAGGGAAGGCTCCTTGGAGGAAGATGCTTTGAAGATGGGGAGAATGGTAGTCTGGCATATATGGCAGGGAAGGGAGCTCCAGGCCAGGGGGAAGACTTGGTAAGGGTGTTGGTGGTGAGATAGACGAGATTGGGCCACAGTGAATAAACCGGCGCAGAAGCCGAGTTTGCAGGCTGGACTTGTAGTAGGAAAGTAGTGAGGTGCCCTGGGATGGGGGATGATTAAGTGCTTTAAAGTCTATGGGAAAGAGTTTTGTTTTATGCGGAGGTGGATGGGCAACCTTTGGAGGTTTTTGGGTGGGGAGACTTGGACTGAACATTTTTGTAGAAATATAAGCCGGGCAGCAGAGTGAAGTCTGGATTGGAGTGAGGAGGTCAGCTAGGAGATCATTCGTTCATTCAATCATTTTTATTAAGTGCTTACTTTATGCAGAGGACTGTACTAAGCTCCTGGGAAAGTACAATACAGCAATAAATAGTGACAATCTCTGCCCACAAGGAGCTCACAGTCTTGGGGGGGGGGGGGGGGGGCGGGGACATCGATACAAATAGACATCAATACAAATAAATAAAATGACAAATCTATACAAAAGTGCTGTGGGGCTGAAGGTTGGGGGGGATGAACAAAGGGAAAAAGGGTGACGCAGAAGGGAGTGGGAGATGAGGAAAAGTGGGGCTCAGTCAAGATTAAGGTGAGCAGGGAACATGTCTGTTTACTGATATAGTGTACCCTCCCAAGCACTTACTACAGTGCTTTGCACACAGTAAGCACTCAATAAATATGGTTGAATGACTGAATGAATGCAAGATAGGCGAGCAGTTTGGATGGCGAGGAGAGGTCATTCATTCATTCAATCGTATGCACTGAGCGCTTACTGTGTGCAGATCATTGTACTAAGCGCTTGGAATGTACAATTAGGCAACAGAGACAATCCCTGCCCACCAACGGGCTCACAGTCTAAAAGGGGGAGACAGACAGCAAAACCAAATAAGTAGTCAGGCATCAATATCATCAAAATAAATGAATAGAATCATAGATATATACACATCATTAATAATAATTATAATAATGGTATTTGTTAAGCGCTTACTATGTGCAAAGCAGTGTTCTAAGTGCTGGTGGGGCAGATGCAAGGTGATTAGGTGGTCCCACATGGGGCTCACAGTCTTAATCCCCATTTTCCAGATGAGGCAACTGAGGCCCAGAGAAATGACTTGTCCAAAGTCACACAGCTGACGAGCGGCGCAGCCGGGATTAGAACCCACGACCTCTGACTCCCAAGCCATTAATAAAATAAATAGAGCAATAAATAATTCATTCATTCATTCAATCATATTTATTGAGCGCTTACTATGTGCAGAGCACTGGACTAAACGCTTGGAATGTACAATTGGGCAATGGATAGAGACCATCCCTGTGCAATGATGGGTTC
The DNA here is from genome assembly GCF_004115215.2 of Ornithorhynchus anatinus. Lineage (NCBI taxonomy): Eukaryota > Metazoa > Chordata > Mammalia > Monotremata > Ornithorhynchidae > Ornithorhynchus > Ornithorhynchus anatinus. Next base: position 58,174,490 of record NC_041735.1, on the reverse strand, counting down.
ACAGTCTAATCGCGGGAGAATATATTTTATAATATATAAAAGCGGGGAGCAGGTAGCATAAGAAAACAGGTCTGGTTTTAGCAATGTTGTGAAATTGCCACGCCTAAGGATGGAAGAAGGACAGGGAAGCAGCATGGCTCAGTAGAAAGAGCTCGGGCTTGGGAGTCAGAGGTCATGGGTTCGAATCCCGCCTCTGCCACTTGTCAGCTGTGTGACCGTGGGCAAGTCGCTTCGCTTCTCTAGGCCTCCGTGGCCTCATCTATAAAATGGGGATGAAGACTGTGAGCCTCACGTGGGACAACCTGATGCCCCTGTATCTCCCCCAGCGCTTAGAAGAGTGCTCTGCACATAGTCAGCGCTTAACAAATACCAACATGATTATTATTCACTTCTCTGTGCCTCGGTGACCTCATCTGTAAAATGGGGATGAAGACTGTGAGCTTCACGTGGAACTACCTGATGACCCTGTATCTCCCCCAGCACTTAGAAGAGTGCTCTGCACATAGCGCTTAACAAGTATCAACATTATTTTTATTCACTTTTCTGTGCCTCAGTGACCTCATCTGTAAATGGGGATGAAGACTGTGAGCCTCACTTGGGACAACCTGATGACCCTATATCTCCCCCAGCGCTTGCAACGGTGGTCTGCACAGAGTAAGCGCTTAACAAATACCCACATTATTATTATTATTCACTTCTCTGGGCCCCAGTGACCTCATCTGTAAAATGGGGATGAAGACTTGTGAGCCTCACGGGGAACCACCTGACGCCCCTCTATCTGATGATGTTGGTATTTGTTAAGCGCTTACTATGTGCCGAGCACTGTTCTAAGCGCTGGGGTAGACACAGGGGAATCAGGTTGTCCCACGTGGGGTTCACAGTCTTAATCCCCATTTTACAGATGAGGTAACTGAGGCCCAGAGAAGTTAAGTGACTTGCCCACAGTCACACAGCCGACAAGTGGCAGAGCTGGGATTCGAACTCATGACCTCCGACTCCAAAGCCCGTGCTCTTTCCACTGAGCCACGCTGCTTCTCGTCCAGCGCTTAACAAATACCAACATTATTATTATTAGTTATTATTATAAAGTGGCGAACAGGGCCCTCCCCCTTCCAGTCCTGCGGAGGAGACCGTCGCATGGCGGTCCTGGGGGGGGGGGGGAGGAGGGGAGAGGGAGGGGGCAGGCGGCTCGCGCCCGTCCAGGCTCGCGCTGGAGGCGTCGGCGCGCGAGGCGGCGCGAGGGCAAAGCCGTAGCCAATGAGGCGCGGGGCGGCGATCCCTGGGAGCCAATGAGAGCGCCCCGTTCGCCGGGAGGGGGGAGGGGGCGGCTGGCGGGGGCGCGCGCGCGCGCGGGGCGGGGGGGGGAAGATGGCGCCGTGCGCGCGGCTCCTGAGGCCGCCATGTTCCGCCGGCCTCCTCCGGCTCTTCGGCCTCCCGCGGCCGGCGCTCGGTGTCCGCCCCCCTCCCCGCTGCCGGGCGGCTGTCTCGGGCCGCGGCGGGCGGCCGGAGGGGCCGCGGCCGCCCTGGCTTCTCTCCTGGTCGCGCTGCGCCATCTCGGCGCGGGGCCTCCATGACGACGGCCGGTCGGTCCCCCCTCAGCCAAACCCCCATCGGGACCCTGCAGGTAGGAGCTCGGGACCCCCGGGGGTTGCCCATCCACCTCCGCGGGAAACAGACACTCCTCACTCTTGGCTGCAAAGCCGTCCATCCCCTTTCCCCCTCCCACCTCCCCTCCCTTCTGTCCTCCTCCAGCCCAGCCCAGCCCGCTCGCTCCGCTCCTCTGCCGCCGCTCACCTCCTCGCTGGGCCTCCTTCTCTCCAGGCCCAATGGCCTCCCTCCTCACATCCTCCAAACTAATTCTCTTCCCCTCTTCAAAGCCCTACTCACCTCCTCCAGGAGGCCTTCCCACACTGAGTCCTCCCTTTCCCTCCGCTCCCCCGCTCCACAGCACTTGGATCTCTATGTACATACTTGTAATTCTATTTATTTATATTATTGATGTGTATAGATCTCTAATTCTATTTCTATTGATGCTATTCTCTTCAAAGCCCTACTCACCTCCTCCAGAAGGCCTTGCCATAATGAGCCCTCCCTTTTCCTCTACCCCCCCCCGCCGCCCCACAGCACTTGGATCTCTGTGTACATATCTCTAATTCTATTTATTTATATTAATGATGTGAATCTGTCTCTAATTCTATTTCTATTGATACTACTCTCTTCAAAGCCCTACTCACCTCCTCCAGGAGGCCTTCCCACACTGAGCTCTCCCTTTTCCGCTGCTCCCCCGCCCCACAGCACTTGGATCTATATGTACATATCTGTAATTCTGTTTATATTAATGATGTATATAGATCTCTAATTCTATTTCTTTTGATGCTACTTTCTTCCCCTCTTCAAAGCCCTACTCACCTCCTCCAGGAGGCCTTCCCACACTGAGTCCTCCCTTTCCCTCCGCTCCCCCACCCCACAGCACTTGGATCTATATATACATATCTCTAATTCTGTTTATTTATATTAATGACCTATGTAGATCTCTAATTCTATTTCTGTTGATGCTGCTCTCTTCCCCTCTTCGAAGCCCTCCTGAGAGCTCACCTCCTCCAGGTGGCCTTCCCACACTGAGCCTTCCCTTTCCCTCCTTCTGCTCTACCCCTTTCCCCTCCCCACAGCACTTGTGCCTATCCGTATATATTATTTATTACTCTATTTTACTAATGATGTGTATATTCATTCATTCAATCATGTTTATTGAGCGCTTACTACACGCAGAGCACTGTACTAAGCGCTTGGAATGTCCAATAGGATTTCATTCGATAGTATTTATTGAGTGCTTACCATGTGCAGAGCACTGTACTAAGCGCTTGGAATGTCCAATAGGATTTCATTCGATAGTATTTATTGAGCATTTACTGTGGGCAGAGCACTGTACTAAGCGCTTGGAATGACCAATAGTATTTCATTTGATAGTATTTATTGAGCGCTTACTACGTGCAGAGCACTGTACGAAGCACTTGGAATGTACATTTGGGCAACAGGTATCAAGATAAATTCATTCAATAGTATTTCATTCGATAGTATTTATTGAGTGCTATGTGCAGAGCACTGTACTAAGCACTTGGAATATGCAATTGGGCAACAGATAGAGACCATCCCTGCCCAGTGACGGGCTCACAGTCTAAATGGGGGAGAAAGCAAAGCCAAACAGAACAAAACAAAAACAAGACATCAGCATCAAGAGTAATAGAATCAAGGAGATATACATCTATGATGTAAATATCTATGATCCTATATAATAGTAATGTTGGTGTTTGTTAAGCGCGTACTATGTGCAGAGCACTGTTCTAAGTGCTGGGGTAGATACAGGGTAATCAGGTTGTCCCACGTGAGGCTCACAGTTAATCCCCATTTTACAGATGAGGCAACTGAGGCCCAGAGAAGTGAAGTGACTTGCCCACAGTCACACAGCTGCCAAGTGGCAGAGTCTGGATTCGAACCCATGACCTCTGACTCCAAAGCCCAGGCGCTTTCCACTGAGCCACGCTGCTTCTCTCCTATATATCTGTTTTGGTGGTATTGATGCCTGAATACTTTTGTTTGGTTTTGCTGTCTGTCTCCCCCGTTGAGACCATGAGCCCGCTGTGGGGCAGGGATGGTGTCTATCTGTTGCCTAATTGTACATTACAAGGGCTTTGTCCAGTGCTTTGCACACAGTAAGTGCTCAGTAAAGATGATTGAATGAATGAATGGCCGGGAGGAATGCTCATTCCCTGGAGGGGCGAGGGGGTGGACTCTCCCACCGCTCAGTACAGTGCTCTGCCCATAGCAATGCTTAATAAACAGACGTGGCAGTGAGGAAACAGTGTGGTGCAGTGGCTAGAGCCCCGGCCTGGGAGTCAGAAGGGCATTCCTTCATTCAGTTGTATTTTTTGAGCGCTCGCTGTGTGCGGAGCACTGGACTAAGCGCTTCCCGGCTCTGCTACTTGTCTGCTGAGTGACCCTGGGCAAGTCCCTTCCCTGGGCCTCAGTGACTTCATCTGGAACATGGAGATTGAGACTGTGAGCCCCACAAGGGACAGGGACTGTGTCCCCTTCGCTGGGCCTCAGTGACTTCATCTGGAACATGGAGATTGAGACTGTGAGCCCCACAAGGGACAGGGACTGTGTCCAACCCAGTTTGCTTGTATCCACCCCCAGGGCTTAGTATAGTGCCTGCCCCGTAGTAAGCGATTAGGTAATACCATTAAAAAATAAATACTATTGATTGATTGCATGTGGGAGACACAGCCCCCGGCACCCTGGAGCTTCTCCCCCACCTGGTGTGGGTGGGACGTGGGGTGCAGGGGAAGGACCCCCCTTTGGTCCTGTGGGTCCAGTGGATAACGCACAGTATTTCTGTGTGTCCAACCTGATGAACTTGGACCTATCCCAGCGCTTAGAACAGTGCTTGGCACATAGTAAGCGCTTAAGCATTGTTTTTATTATTATTTAACACACAGTATTTCTGTGCGTCCAACCTGATGAACTTGCCTCTATCACAGTGCTTGGTAATAATAATAATAATGTTGGTATTTGTTAAGCGCTTACTATGTGCCGAGCACTGTTCTAAGCGCTGGGGTAGACAGGGGAATCAGGTTGTCCCACGTGGGGCTCACAGTCTTAATCCCCATTTTACAGATGAGGGAACTGAGGCACAGAGAAGTTAAGTGACTTGCCCACAGTCACACAGCCGACAAGTGGCAGAGCTGGGATTCGAACTCATGAGCCCTGACTCCAAAGCCCATGCTCTTTCCACTGAGCCACGCTGCTTCTCCAATATGTTGGTATTTGTTAAGTGCTTACTATGTGCCGAGCACTGTTCTAAGCGCTGGGGTAGATACAAGGTGATCAGGATGTCTCACCTAGAGGCTCACTGTTAATCCCCATTTTACAGATGAGGTCACTGAGGCACAGAGAAGTGAAGTGACTTGCCCACAGTCACACAGCTGACAAGTGGCAGAGCTGGGATTCGAACTCACGACCTCTGACTCCAAAGCCCGGGCTCTTTCCGCTGAGCCACGCTGCTTATAGTAAGCGCTTAATAAGCATTGTTGTTATTAGCTCACAGTATTTCTATGTGTTTAACCTGATGAACCTGTATCTATCCCAGCGCTTAGATCAATGCTTGGCACATAGTAAGCATTTAACAAGTATTATTATTATTTAACCACAGTATTTCTTTGTGTCCAATCTGATGAACTTGCATCTATCCCAGCACTTAGAACAGCGTTTGGTACATAGTGAGCGCTTAACAGCATTGTTTTTATTATTAACACACAGTATTGCTAAGCCTCCAACTTGATGAACTTGCATCTATCACAGTGCTCGGCACAAAGTAAGTGCTTAAGCATTGTTGTTGTTATTAATTAGCACACAATATTTCTATGTGTCCAACCTAATGAACATGTATCTATCCCAGCGCTTAGAACAGTGCTTGGCACATAGTAAGCGCTTAAGTAGTATTTTTATTATTTAACACACAGTATTTGTATGTGTCTGACCTGAAGAACTTGTATCTTTGCCAGTGCTTAGAACAGTGCTTGGCACATAGTAAGCGTTTAACAAGTATTATTATTATTTAACACAGTATTTGTGTGTCCAACCTGATGAGCTTGTATCTATCCCAGTGCTTAGAACAGCACTTGGCACCCAGTAAGCTCTTAACAGTATTATTAATTATTGGACACTGGGACCGCAGGGTCTTGATCTTGCCTCTCAGTCCCCTTTTGTGCTGTCACTGTGTTAGAGGTGCTAGGCCCCCAGCACTCTTTACGAGGACGATTTTTACTTACTGCTGGGGGTAGAAGTAGGAGGTGAGGTTCTCCATCCTTTACCTGGCTGAGTCTTCTTTTAAGTGCCTTTAATTTCTTGTTAATAATCCCGATGGTGGTAAGTATTAAGCGCTTACTGTGTGCTGAGCACTGTGGGGGAAGCTAGGGTCAGTACGAGACAAACAGATCAGATGCAGGGCTCACAGTCTTAGAAATTGAGAGAACACGTTAGAGGTTGAGAGAACAAGTAGGTTATCCCCCTCTTTAGAGATGAGGCACAGAAAGATTAGTTGACTTAGCCAAGGTCTCACGAAAGGCAGGTGGCAGAGCCGTGATTGCTCTCCTGACTCCCAGTCTCGCACTCTTTCACCTAGATGAATTGTAGTCACAAAGACATTTAGAGGTGCCCTTCATGCCTGAATAGAGATTAAAAGAATCATTCTGATTCTTAAGGCTTTTTTTTGCTGGGACTTTGCTCCGAAATCACGTCTCGATCTGGACTCACGGTCTCTTTCCTCTGAACCAGCTGAGGTAAACACTCTCCCTAGGTCAGTACTGGCTCTCATGAATATCTGTAACATGGCAGCAGTAAAGTGGGATTTACAGTTGGCACCAAGTAGTGGTAACACGGCCTTCGTTCATGTCCTTGGGTGTCTCTGGATCATTCTGTGACTTCATATCCTTTTCCCCACCGAGTTAAAAAGGAGTTTCTGCTTTTGCTTTGTGCTGCTTCAGTGCCTCTTCAGAGTGGCAGTGGGAGAAAAGCATGGATTGTCTGTCACCATAAATTTAGTCTGAAGGTCAACAACCTTACTAATCCTAAATGCTATCTGCAGGGTTGAACAGTGCCTAAGGATGCCCCTGTCCCACATAAGCAGTTGGCTAAGGGGAGTGGAGGGAAAAGAAAGAGAAAGGGAGAGTGGGAACGTGTCAGCCAACTTGTACCCTCCAAGTGCATAATATAGGGCTCGGCACACAGTAAACACTCAATAAATAGGACTGATTGATGGGCAGAAGCCTAAAACTGGTCCGTTCAACTGCAGTGTCCTGGAGCTCTAGGTTGCCATGGTCATTGTCCTTGTGTCCTTACCTTATTTTGTCTTGATCCAGTCTTTCTCCATGGGCCGATATCAACTTCCCAGCCCCCCATTTTAGGTTGTCAGCTCCCTGAGAGCCAAAGACCAGATCTTATTTATTCTTTATTGTAGTCTTCCCTTGCAGTCTCAGTACGAGTATACTCAGATTCACAGTCCCCACAGTCTGGAGACCTGTTCGACATTAGTAGCTCACATGTCTCCAAAGTTACAGGAATGGCTGCACCTCCCCTCACCCTGGCTCCACCATACCATTTATCATTCAATAACTTGCAGTCTGGTTTCTCTGCTTTGGTGTTGCAAGGCAGAGATAGTAGGCACATAATGAGTCAGGGTGGATGGGGCAATCAATCAACAATATTTTTGGAGTGTTTGCTCTCTGCAGAGCACAGTACCAAATGCTTGGAAGAGTCGATTAGAACCAGGAGATAGGCTCTCTGCCCTCAAGGAGCTTAGAACTAATAATAATGATAGCAATAATAGATACTAAAGTAAATTACAGGTAGAAAGAAGCAATAGAAGATCATTATATGTTATGTTCCTAAAGTGCAGCAGGATAGGGGAAAAGAATACCCAAGGGCTGAGGTGATGCAAAAGTGCTGAAGTGCCAACTGCAGTGGGAGTTAATTGGGTGTGGAGATGAGTAATCAGGAAAGACCTCCTGGAGGAGATGTCATTTTGGAAGGGCCTTGAAGACAGGGAGAGCAGTGGTCTGCTGGATGTAAAGGAGGTTGTTCCAGGCAGCAGTGATGATGTGAGGAAGTGGTTGGGGGACAGGAGAGATGAGAGGCAGCTTGGCCTAGTGGAAAGAGCACGAGATTGGGAATCAGAGACCTAGGTTCTGGTGTCGGCTATGCCACGTTTACTATATGACCTTAGGCGAGTTACTTCTGTGGCTCAGTTACCTCGTTTGTAAAATGGGAATTAAGACTGTGAGCCCCATGTGAGACATGGACTGTATGCAACCGATTGGCTTGTATCTAAATACCTCAATGCTTAGGACAGTCCTGGCACCTAGTAAGCGCTCAACAGATCATTTAAAAAAAAAAAGATCTAGGCAGGGAGTAGGTTGACCTGAGGGAAACAGTGTGCAGGTTGGGATGTAATGAGAGAAGAGAGTAGATAGGAGAAGGAGAGTGCTACTTGAGTGCCTTAAAGCCAGTAGACAGGGGTTTCTGCTTGATGTGGAATGGATTGGGAAACCATTTGAGGTTTTTCAGGAGTGAGCAGACATACTCCAAATGATATAGAAAGATTATTGTGGCAGCAAAGTGAAGTGCAGACTGGAAAGGGGAGAGATGAGATAGAGAGGTCGGCGAAGAAGCCGATTCAGACGTCAAGTCGGACTATGACAAGGACCTAGACCAGTGTGGCGGCTGCCCCTGAGCTCTGCTGTCCTCTACTGTGGCTAAGCTCTGGAGTAGAGCCCTAGGGGCTGTCTTTCCTGGGGAGCGTGCAAGGGCTGGATGGGAAGGTGGCAGCCAGCTCCTCACCCCTGGGGGCAAGGAGGAGGGGCAAGGACCCAGGTGTCCAGTTATCAAGATGATCTCAAGGGGAACCTAGTGACACTTTATTGCCCCTCTTCCTGCTGACTGGCATTTCCTGGGTGTCCTCATTGCTGTAACAAAATCCCTGGGGGTTGGAAGTGCATGAGGGACAGGAAAGGTTCTAGGTGAATCAGGTGAGAGGGCACAGAGGGGTCTGCAGTCTTACCCATCTCTTCGGTAAGGCTTGTTAGTCGGGCCTCGGCCGCCCTGGAGCAAAGCTTAACTAATTGCATGTAAGTCTACGGGAAACATGCCCAGTGACACAGCCACGTCGTTGAGGAAGGTGGTATGGCCGTATCGTGGGGCACACGGATTCGGTGCTTTGCTGGACATGGTAGGCTCTCGATGCTATTCCGTGAAAGAATTGGGGAGAGCGAAAAACATGAATTGTATTGTGGTCCACTTAATGGTACTGGTGCTACAGCTTGTCTAATAATAATAATAATTATGGTATTTGTTAAACACTGGGTGCCAAGTACTATTCTAAGCGCTGGAATAGATACAAGGTAATCAGGTTGTTCCACGTGGGGCTCACAGTCTTAATCTCCATTTTACAAATGAGGTAACTGAGGCACAGAGAAGTTAAATGGCTCACCCAAGGTCACAGAGCAAACAAGTGGCAGAGCTGGGATTAGAACCCACGTCCTCTGACTCCCAAGCCCATGTTCTTTACACTAAGCCTCGCTGCTTCTCTCGTCTGCTAGCTTCAAGGCTTTTGTAGAACCCCTGACACCCCTAACAGAAAATCAAAACAGAAAATGAGCTTTCTCTTTGCTCTATTGTAAAATCAATATCTCAGTTCTGGTTAATTCTAGTCTCTGAGGATTGTATTAGACAGGGTGCCCCAAAGCAATCTCCAGTTACTCCCGCTCAGGTTCTGTGCATCATGATACCACGAGGAAATCTTAGGGTAACCTGTCCCCTCCAATCAGCCCTAGTGTGCTGGGCTTGACCGTCTCTACCGGCTTAGACCGACAGCCCAGCCTGCTCCCCCTTCTCCAAACTCTCTCCCTTCTCTCTCTGTCCCCATGTGACTGTACTAACTGAAGGCTGGTTGCATTTCAGGTCACACCGATCCCAAATTTGACATTGATATGGTTGTATCACTCCTGAGGCAAGAAAATGCAAAAGATATTTGTGTGATCCAAGTTCCTCCAGAAATGAAATACACAGATTACTTCCTAGTCGTGAGCGGATCCTCCACCAGGCACCTGCATGCTATGGCCAACTACCTAGTCAAAGTGGTAAGGGTGTCTTATTTCTATTATGGGGACCTTTAGCCAATCAAATGGTCATATTCATGCCTATTGTGTACAGAGTACTGCACTAAGAGCTTGGGGAAAGTACAGTAAAGTTAGTAATATAGTAACTGGGGATTTTGTTAAGCACTGGAGTAAGTGCTGGGATAAATATAGTACAATCGGGTTGGACAGCGCCCCGTCCCACTTGGGGTTCACAGTCTTAAATAGGGAGAATAAGTATCAAATCCCCATTTTACAGATGAGGAAATTGAGACAGAGAAATTAAGTGACTTGCCCAAGGTCACACAGCAGGCAAGTGATGAAGAAAGGATTAGAACTCAGGTCTTTTGGCTCCCAGGCCATGCTGCTTTCCCAGGAGACATGATCCCTGCCCTCAAGAAGTTTATCAACCAGATGGGGAGACACTAAAATACCCTTCAGGTAGGAAGGAAGAGTATAAAAATATGTCCAGGGATGGTGATTACTTAAGTGCCTAGGTGACATAAGCTTGATCAATCGAGAGGGGGAGGTGAGAAGTCAATGGGGGAAGATCTCCTTAAGACAATGTAATTTCAGAAGTGCTGTGAAGACGGGGAGAACAGTGATCTGTCAGATGTGAAGGGGAAGGGACTTCCAGGTGGGAGTGGCGGAGTTGTGCATGTTTGTGCATGCACAGGAAGCTGATGGTGGGAGAGGTCAAAATGAGGCGTTAGCAAGTATATGAGCTTTGGGGAGTAAGGGCTAAGCTCATCTGAAGTGGGGAAAAGATTGAATAAGTAGGAGGGACAGAGAGGATTGAGTGCCTAAAAGTCAATGAGCAGAAGTTTCTGCTTGATGTGGAGGGGAATGGGCAGCCATTGGAGATTTTTCCATTGTGGAGAGCTGTGTGTGCGGAGCAGTATTTCAGCAAAATTATCCAGGCAGCAAAATGAAGTGTGGACTAGAGAAGGGAGCCTGGAAACAATTACATCAGCACCCTAGGCCGGAGTAGTTGCCGTTTGGATGGAGAGAAGGTTGTGGAGCAAGAACCAGCAGGTTTTGGAGGCAGATTCAATCTGGGGAAGTTAGGTAAAGGAGAGGATTTGGGGGTGGCAAAGATGAGTTGAGTATTGGACTCGTTGAGTTGAATTAGCAGGACATATGAGTAGAAATGGTCCCAGGGGTGTGAGAAAATGCGAGATTGCAACAAAGAGAGGTTAGGGCTAGTGTCAGGCTCCACAAGGGGGATATGTAGCTCTGTTGTGATGCCACAGAGATCAGAGAGGTTGAAGTCGTGGGAGCGAATGAGCTCTCCAGAGCCTTGATGGGTGGTAGGCAGAGGAAGGGTCAGCGAAAGACTCAGAAGAGATGAAAGAGAAGAACCAGAGAGAAATGTATGAGAAACTTTGTCTACATAGGGCTTGCAGATGAAGGGGCTGATCTACAGTGTTGAAGGCAGCCGAGAGGATTAGGATGGATAAGAGTTCTTTAGATTAAGCAAGGAGGAGGTCATTAAGTGACCTTGGAGACAGCCATCTCAATGGAGTAGGAGGGGCAAAAACTAGATAGATGGTGGAGAGTCTAGGAGAGAGTTGTAGGAGTGGAAATAGCAGCAGTGGGAGCTTAGACCTGTTGAAGGGAGTTAGGCTAGGAGTGGGAGGAGAGAGATGGGATGACGGCTGAATGGCACAGTGGGATCCAGCAAAGGTGTCCTCCCTCTGTAGACAGCACCACCATCCTTCCTAAGTCACAAGCCCGTAACCTTGGCATTGTTATCTGCGACTCATCTCTGTCAGGTCAACCTTCACAACATCGCTAAAATCTGCCCTTTCCTCTCCAGCTAACTGCTTCCGTGTTAATCCAAGCATTTATTCTGTCCAGCCGTGATTACTGCATCAGCCTCCTTGCTGACCTCCCTGCCTCCTATCTCTCTCCACTGGAGGCTATTCTTCACTCTGCTGCCCCGATGATGTTTCTACAAAAACACGCAGTCCATGTTTGCCCACCCCTCAAGTACCTGCAGCTCCGCATCAATCAGAAACTCTTTACCTTGGGCTTTAAAGCACTCCAGTCACCTTGTCCTCTCTTACTCACCTCACTGCTGTCCTACTACAACCCAGCCCGCACATTTCGCTCTGCTGCCATCCTATTCACTCTACCTCATTCTCATCTATCTCGCCGCCGACCACTCACCCACCTGATGTCCCTGGCCTGGAATGCCCTCCCTCTTCGTGTCCAACTGACAATTACTTCCCCACCTTTAAAGTCTTACCGAAGGCATATCTCATCCAAGAGGCCTTCCCTAAGCCCTCATATCCTCTTCTCCCACTCCCTTCTGTGTTACCCTGATGTATTCACCCCCTGCCCCTCAGCCCCACAGCACTTATATACATATCTGCAATTAATTTATATTAATGCCTGTCTCCCTGTCTAGACTGTAAGCTCGTGGTGGGCAGGAAATGTCTGCCCACTCTGTTTCATCGTACTCTCCCAAGCGCTTAGTACTGCACACAGTAAGCGCTCAGTAAATACGATTGATTGGCCATGTTGGAGACAGGGGACATTAGAGATGAGTGACTGAAGATGGCAGCCAGGGAGGGAAGGAGAGAGGGCTAAGGGATTTAGCTGTCTCCTGACTTGATACTAGTACTCTGGCACGTTCAGCATGAAAGGGCCACAACTTGACAATAAGAGATTCTTCTGCGAGTGCAGCATTTTGCCTAAGCTGGCAGTTGGGCCCCAGGCCCCACCACCTGCCGTCACCCTGCTTGCCCTGGGAGCGCCATCCTCTGACTGCAGTCACTTGGCCAAGGTCACATGGCAGACAAGTGACTGAATTGGAATTAGAACCCAGGTCCTCTGACTCCCAGGCCTGTGCTCTTTCCATTAGGCCATGCTGCTCTCTGAATGGTAATAATAATAATGTTGGTATTTGTTAAGCGCTTACTATGTGCAGAGCACTGTTCTAAGCGCTGGGGGAGATACAGCGTAATCAGGTCGTCCCACGTGAGGCTCACAGTTAATCCCCATTTTACAGATGAGGTAATTGAGGCACAGAGAAGTTGTGACTTGCCCACAGTCACACAGCTGACAAGTGGCAGAGCTGGGAGTCGAATTCATGACCTCTGACTCCGAAGCCCAGGCTCTTTCCACTGAGCCATGCTGCTTCCCCTGGTAAATGGTAAACTGCAGTCTTGGTTTAAATTGGCAGGAAATGCGGGAAAATTCTCTTCAGTGTTTTTCTAAAGCAAGCACGGGCAGTATGTCTCTGCCTTTGGGGACTTTCTCAATTGGGACTGGCCAAAGCTATCAGCTTCCATTTATTAGCATCTGGCCCACATTCGTTCAGGAAAGTTGGTTGTCAGTTCTCCTGTAACAGCAGGGTTGTGTTCCTGAAGAGCTCTCCCCCTAACCCCCAGTGTGGGCAAAAACATTTATTCCAACACTGGGCTGTGCTCTGTCCAGGCAGGATTATGTTGTTAGGAAAGTGGTCTCTCCTAAACGTTTGGAATCATTTCTCCTCTTGTGCTCTCTTCAGCGCTACTGTGCACACGGGAGGTGTTCAGTAAGTACTACCAATTAATGAAACCCAAACCTGACAAAACTGACAGAGAAGGGAGTAGGAGTAATGTTACAAATGAGGATGTGGCTCCTGATCCAAGGTTGGCTGTTGTTTTAACCAATACTACACAATCGTGTAATCAGTTGCAGGCAAGTAATAGAGCTACATTGATGGATGTGGGCATCAGTTTCCACAATAGGATAGCTCATTTTCTTCTGGATTAAAAGTAAAGTGGAGATGTTGCCTCTCCCTGGTAACTCTCGTCTCCCGCCACGCCTTTTAAATGTTTTCCCCCATTTCCCTGTGGCTCCTGGGTCCTGCAAGAGTAGGGCCCTAAAGGAGGTTAAAATCAAAGCCACCCCATTAAAAAGCCACACGTTGTAAATATAGAAACATCAGCACCATTTCTCAGAGACTGCCTCTGTTACTTTCACACTTTTTTTTTTTTTCAGTACAAGCAGCTGAAATGCCCAAGTGAGCCTCATGTTCTCATCGAAGGGAAGAGCACAGAAGACTGGCTGTGTATCGATTTTGGTATGTTTTGCATGTGCGATAACTGCGGCAGCTGTTGTAGAGGTGGCTGCAGCTGACCGAAGACACCACTCCCCAACGGGGGCGAGACTTAGACGTTCTGTTTTCAGAGGGGCTAGACAGTAGGCTTCTTTTGATCCTGGTTGCCGGTGGCGGTGAATGTGGAGACTGTCATCTGGCCTTAGACATTAAGTCGGCCTGTTGGCAGTTTCACATTGGCAGTTTCAGATCACAACTTTCAACACTAATTCTGGGGGGTGATTTTGAAGTCTGTTTTTTGGGGTTTTTTTAACCTGAAAGAATTTAAGTAGAGCAGCCGTGAACATCATGTGCTTCAGCTTCATTAGAGGGAATGACCACTTGTCATGCTGATCCTGCCGAATGGAACTGAGCGTGCATTTTGTTTTTCCTTTACCTTTGTGGTCGGTAACCTACTCCCTCCCCCAAAACCTAAGGTTGAGCCATTTGAGAGGAACAGCATGAAGTAAACATTGCACTTTATATGCACAAAGGGCAAATGCTGTTTGTTAATATGGAAAAAGTCTGATTGGCCACTTTGAATCTCTCCCCTCCAGAAGTTAGAGTTAGAATTAAATGGTAAAGCTTTATTCAAAATGGGTAGCCAATGAATTCCCCCCTCTCCCCCATCCTTTTCCTGTTGGTGCCGCCTCAGCAGCTGCATAGCACTTTAGTGTTGAGTAAATGCATCATTATCTGTCTTTTTTTTAGTGCTCAATATGTACAGAACACTGGACTAAACAGTCAGATTAGCCCTCTATGACTCACAGTGGCTCATGGTCCAAGTGGGGTGGCAGGGGCAAAGAAAGGGGAGAGAAAGAAAGGAAGTGTCTAGTCCACATTTCCCTCCCTTTCCCTCCTCCCCTCCCCACAGCACTTGTGTATATTTGTATATGTTATTTATTACTCTATTTTATTAATGCTATGTACATATGATTCTGTTTATTGTGATGGTATTGATACCTGACTACTTGTTTTGTTTTGCTGTCTGTCTCCCCCTTTTAGACTGTGAGCCCGTTAGTGGGCAGGGATTGTTTTTCTGTTGCTGAATGGTACATTCCAAGCGCTTAGTACAGTGCTCTGCACAAAGTGCTCAATAAATATGATTGAATGAATGAATAATTAGTTGATTAACCAAACTGCATTTTACCTGATGATTTGGGAGATCTCATGTCTAATACCAAATTCCCTCACTTGTCTGCCATGTGACCTTGGGTAAGTCACTTATCTTCTCTGGTGCCTCAGTTTCCTCATCTGTAAAAATGAGGATAAATATACCAGTTCTCCCTTCCCCTAAACTGTGAGACCCTTGTGGCACAGGGACTGTTTCCGATCTGATGATGAAACAGAAGTACAGACAAGTGTAAGCACTATATCTAAGGTCATACAGGAGGCCGGGGCAGAGTCGGGACTGGCACCTAGTACTGACAGCTCGGCCCTTTCTTTCTTGCCATGTGGAATAGGTTTGCTTCTGCCACTGAAGTGTAACCCCTCCAAGGGCAACTCTGCATAGCCTTTCCCCATATACCCAAGTCAGGTGCCCTCCCCGAGAGACATTCAGGACTTCAGTGAATAAAGCTGGAAGAGAGGCACCAGTGCTCCATCAGTAGCTCTTAACACTGCATGGACACATCATGGGTCTCACTGCAACACTGCTTTGAAAAAACGTAAAAAACAGTTTATTTAACACACAACCGCTTAGTGCCAATTTGACCGAGGTGTTTTTAGGTTTTATTATGATAGAGTATTGAGTATAGTATATTAACATCTGCTAAATAACCTTTCAGTGCCTTAAATCTATTGAGAAATGTGCAGAAGCCTGTCTTTGCTTCCATTATTACAGTGACTTTAAGGATAAAACCTGTGTACACCAATTACTGTGGAAAAACTCAACTCCCCTAATGGTTTCAGGGGAGAGTTAAGTGAGGATGGCCTGAAGTGGTAATGCTTTCTACCCCTTTCTTCTGGTTTTCCTTCCTCCCTTTAAGAGAGAACAGCAGCATAAAGCGTCACCATTTCCTCACTGCTCACCTGTATCTCTCTTTTGTACTTCACAGGCAAAATGGTGGTACATCTGATGCTCCCCCAGACTCGAGAATTTTATGAATTGGAGAAGTTGTGGACGCTCCGTTCTTACGACGATCAGTTAGCGCTGATAGCCCCAGAGTCATTACCGGAAGACTTCATTCTTGATTTTGCAGAGGATGATTCTGAATATACGGTGACGGGAGTTGACAGCAAATAAAAGGGGAGCATTTACTTTTTGGGATCCTCCCACTTTTCCTTACTCTTCCCCAGGTCTTTAAGAACATAGCAGGACTAGACTAGGAGGAAGCCCCCGACAACGGGCAGAGCCCACCTGCGAAGCAGAGGGGTGAGAATGGGGCTCGGCTGGCCCCAAGGGAGCCTGCCTCAGCCCCATCCACCTGAGGCAGTGGCCCTGCAGAAGGCTAAGATGGCAGCTGAAGTACTCAGAATGGCTGGCTATTTCTGCTACGACTGGTGGTCTCACCTAGGAAAGGCACTCCTACACTACAAACATCATTTGCCTGGCCCAATTGGACCTCAAGCAGCACCAGCTCTGCTTTACATCATGCCTTACAGCGGCTTGCAGGTGAAATAAAGTTCAATGACACCATTTTTTAGTGGCGTACCTTTTATAACCATGTGTTAATATAACATTTCACGTGCTCATGCTACTATGACCAACTACGGTGTTAAGGGATTGTTTCCATCCGTTGCCGAACTGTACTTTCCAAGCTCTTAGTAGTGGTCTGCACACAGTAAGCGCTCAACTACGACTGCATGAATGAGTGGATGTAGGTGGAGAATGCAGTGGCTCTGATGGATATAGTGCGATCAGGAGGTTTAAGGATGAAGGGGGCAACTACACTGACAAGTTATTGGAGACAAAGCCCAAGCGCACATCCCCCTCAGTAACCCCCACCCTGAAAAGCTGAACTTGGTAGCAGTTGTGTGAGAGAAGATTAAAGAGCGAGGCCTGTTGGCCTTGCTCTGCATCCCTCCATTCGCTCCAGTAGCATCACAGTTTGCGGGACTTTGATTCTTAGTGAGTTCACAGGCTCAGAGCCCAACCGGTCACAGCCCCGGGGGCAGTGAGGGGGTGCTTGTGGACCCAGGCCCCTTTGGGCCACCTCTTACCTTCAGGGTGGAGCACCCCTTCTCACAACACTCCCATTGTTTCGTGGGTGGGTAGCACGGGAAGGACCACCACTTTGACCCAAGAGATGACGGTTTCGATCTGACCATGTCGCGTCCGTTCCTAGGCCCCCTGAATTCCAGCTAGAAAAGAACAGATGCCTCTGCCCATCGGCTTTAGCTTTACTCGGGTGAGTCTAATAAAAGCACACGCACACACACACCACTGCACCTAAGGATAGGAGTTAAACTCTTTATTCCATTCAGAGGCATCTGGCAAGTGGAGCTGCATTGGGGGGCACATTACAGATGAAAAATGATCCATACTTTGTGGATATTAAATTTCTTTACAGAAGAATTACTTCCTAGCTATTTCCAGATACTCCAAATGACCAAGTCTTAATTGAAAATAAAATGATTCACCACACTAACAGGCTAGAAATTCAAGAGAGATGACAGTATTTAAATCAGCAGATGTAAATGTAGCACCTATTTGCCAACAAACTTTATGGAAAACAAAGTCTCTCAAATGTTAAGAAGTAACGGTGGGCTTAAACGTGCCTCAACCAAAATCCAAAACACTAGTTCGTGACTGTAAATACTTCAGTAACACTAATTCATTTTAAGAAAAAAAAAATATCTAAACACTAGGTGAAGTTCACTGTCAGGAGGAAAAGAACTGTTCATTTCTCTGCTAAAACTACAACATAAGTTTGAGGGTTTTTAAACCAATTAATTAGTAAAGAAGAGATGCAGGAAAAACACTTCAGACCATTTTCAAAGTTATCTAATCTGTACAATAATGATCTTTGGGAAAAAAAATTAACTATTCTATGTAGAAATGCCTCTATTTCAATATGAATCTAAGAGGTAGATCAACAAAATGATGAAAAATGGTTTTGCTAGTTGTGCCCCTCAAATCAGTGCAGCATGGTGATGCTGATCATCTCATGCACAAAAACATCACAAAAAAAAAAAAAAAAGGTTCAGAGGTAATAGCATGGCTCTGTGTAGACCACACCCGCACGCACCCGCACACACCCATACACACAGCAGTCTTTATGCACCAAGTGTTGCCGCCACATTTCAAAACTGAGGTAGACTGAAGTGTATTGTAGGAACTTGAATGTGTTGTGTCACCACAATCGTTACTCAAATTACATTCTGAAATGAAAAGGAAATTTGGTAGCTTTCCTGGTTTCCCTGCCTTTGATGATTTTGTTTATAAAACGGTCGGTTCAGAATGTGCATAAATCCTGCTGCATTCTATTGTAAGCCAGGCTAGGAGGTTTTTTTGCTTTTTTCTTTCCTTTAATAGCGTTTTCTACATGTTTCTTGTTTTTGTCGTTTTTGCTTAAAACCTTCAAAGTGGCTTAGTGTGGCCAATGACAGCGGCTCGTTTTCTTTAAATGTGGTCAAATCGGGTTTGACCTCCTCCCAACCCCCCCCTCCCCAACCCCCCGGTCGTCATAACGAAGCATTTAACGTTGTGGCCTGCTGCGAGCAGAGGCTCGACGGCCTCGGGAATGCCCAGCAGACGGTGTCCTATGAAAACTGAAGAAGATGAAGCTTGCTCTTTGAACAGAATGGCAAAGTCCAAATGGGCTGCACGTTTCAATGTAGCATCATTTCTTTAGGTAGTGATGGTCAAAGGCACAAAGGGTTCATGCATTCAATCAAATAGCACACACAAAAAATTCAGCCGCCTGCACCCACCTCAACTTTTCCCCAACCCCAGCCTCTTGCCATCACTCCCTTGTTCTGTTCCCAAAAAAAGTACCGTCACAAACTTTTTTCATCCCATCTTAAAAGAAAAAATAAACGGCATTGCTGCTCTCAGAACGTTGGCATCATTCAGTATCTTTAAACATTCACTGAATTTTTTTTTAAACAAATGATGGTGTCAGTCTCAGAAAACCTGAGGTTATTTTTTTCCAACTTACTCCCATCAGCCATCAGCTAGAAGCCACGCATACTCTATTCCCAGTAATCTCGCAGTCCTGGCTGGTGGCTGATCAAATTTTAAATTTTTTTTTAAAAAAATAAAATGCTCAAGAACTATTAGCTTTATAAAGTATACAAAATACCAAAAAAAAAAAAGAGCAAAAAAAGGAACAATTTTTCATTGAGGTACTAAATGCCTGAGGTAGTTTAGTAAAAAATGCATATTTATCTTTTCATGCCCTGGACAACACCATGCAACACTTCCCTTAGGTTATTCTTGGCAGTGTTAGGTAAAAATGCAACCAATCATTTAAAAAAATGCCATTTTCTTTAACATTGGGTTTAGCATGTAAACTCTTGTTAATATCTCAGCTCTAATTCTAACCCACCCGGTAAGCCCACCCAACTAATTTTGTTTTTTTTTGTTTTTTTATGCAACTGGACCTATAAGAGCAATGCCTTTTTTTTTTTAACCAGTAAACTCAGAAGAGAAAGCTTCATTAAACCAAGTTCTAAAATTGCTGGGGATTATTAAGAACAATAAAAAAAAACTAGCAAATTTATGCTAAGTTGTGAGAGTAGAACAAAAGGGAAGTGAAGGGGTCCTTATTTTTTTTAAAGCTGGGTTTCAAAAGTTTGAGAGAGCATAAAGAATACATTCTCACAGAGACAGGAGTTCAAAGGTTGCCTGGTCCTCAAACAAGCGACTGGCTAGGTGGAACTTCTGCATGTCACTTCCCGACAGGTGTGTGTCACCCATCTGTCTTTTACGCAGTCTGTCTTTGGTCTGGCATCTGTCTCTGTGATGGGCCATTTCCTGAACCTTTACTTTCGTCTGGGCTGAGGCTGTCCGCTCTGCGCCGTCTTCTGCTGCTGTTGCTGCCTTCTCACCTGGGCCAGGATCTCCTGGATTTTTCTCTGGGCAAGCTGAAAGAGGACACGGTCTCTTACCGTGGTACCATCGATCGTTCAGTCGGACTTATGGGGCGCTTACAGGGGTGCACAGTGCCGTACTAAGCACTTGGGAGAGTACCATCAACAGAGCGGTCTAGAGGACATTTATGGTTACCCAACCGCTATTTCACTCCCCCACCTTCCTCCCGATTCTCCAAGGGAGCTCCCCGCCACCAACAACCCAAACGCCCAGCCCTCTGAAGGGGGTTGCTCTGGATGCCGGAGAAGCAGCGTGGCTTCGTGGATCAAGCACTGGCCTGGGAGTCGAAAGGACCCGGGTTCTAATCCTAGGCTCTGCCATGTGTCTGGTGTGTGACTGTGGGCAAGTCACTTCACTGGGCCTCCGTGACCTCATCTGTAAAATGGGGATTAAGACTAAACCCACAGGGACTGTGTCCAACCTGATTACCGTGTTTCTACCCCAGAGCTTAGAAGAGTCCTTGGCACATAGTAAGTGTTTAACAAGGACCATTATTATTATTGTTCGTAATCTTATTATCGCAAGACTGTGGGCATCCACATCACTGGGAAGCAAGGAGGAAGATGTGCTTCTTACCTGGCATGCATAGAAATGGCCCGTTATTTTGACAACCACTTGGTCGTTCTCATCAGGTGTCTGGTCACGAGGAACTACAACTTCTGCACTGGTCAAATTCTGTAGTTCATTTACCTGCAAGGGAACCAGTCTGTGAAACATTAGAAGTCTCAGAGAGCCCAGGTGTTTCCCTGCCAGGGATTTTTGCCCCCACTGAGCAGTCCCAAGACTCTTCACCCACCCTAGGAGATCCGCTGGCTTGAAGGAGAGGAGGGGATGTGTTTACATGAAGGGACCTTTGCCACCATCCCACAGCCTTCTGGTTCTTTCACAACCAGGTACACCGCTGAGGGGGTAACGTATGTGGGTTTGCTTTGGAGGTGGGGAGGTGGGGGAGAGGAAGGAAGAAGAAAAGACATATTTTGTGCCGGACCATGTGCTCATATGGTACAAAACGGACCACGCTGCTTGATTAATAGTGCTTAAATACCGTAACTAAAGAATGGGCAGTTTCACCACCCTGTTCTGAAGCTGAACCTACATGCCTTGTGGTATAGTCCTACAGATTCCATGCCTGTGTGTGGGGGATACCTGAACATACTGTCTAGAAAAGAAACTATTTCAAGACACTACGAATAGGTCGCCAGGCATAAGTGACTAAGGAAGGGTGAGGAATCTAAGCTTTTCCTCACTGTCCACCCTTATTTTCTTCCTCCTACCCAACTGGAGACGGGAAATTAACGTACATCCCACATCCACATCAGAAACACACCTCTTGAAGGCCAATGTTACAGTTCTCTCATGCTAAGAGTCGCTCATTCTAAATGCTCTACAGCTATTGGTTATGGTCAGAATAACTTGTTTTTACAGTAGGTGGCATTAGTCACTCGGGAATTAAGATCCCAGGAACCATGCATCTCTTCTTTACGAATTAGTTTAAAACCCTCAATTTTATGTTGCAGATGGAGCAGAGAAATGAAAGGGCTGGTCAGTGAAGGGGCCACGGTTCAGTTAGGGTCATCCATGTGCAAAGTTATAGATTTAAAAACTGTAACGCACATTTTTAGAGGATCCTGCCTCAAAACCCCCCTACCCTCCGCCACTTGTCAGCTGTGTGACTGTGGGCAAGTCACTTAACTTCTCTGTGCCTCAGTTACCTCATCTGTAAAATGGGGATTAACTTTGAGCCTCATGTGGGACAACCTGATTCCCTGAATCTACCCCAGCGCTTAGAACAGTGCTCTGCACATAGTAAGCGCTTAACAAATACCAACATTATTATTATTACCCATCAGGAATGGCAACAGCCAGAAGTCACTGGCCACCCCGAACGCCCCAGAACACCACCTTCTTTTCCCTTTCAAAACATGAGATGGATTTTCTGAAGTACTTGCCGTTTTGCCTCCTTTACCAATGACTCGACCAGCAGCATAAGATGGCACTTTTATATGAGCTTCAAGTTTCACTTCTTCTTTAGGTCCAAAGAAGTTTTCTTCTTTAAGCTTCCCGTAGATTCTTCCTTGAGCCTATGAGATGAAAATACATCATCAACTGGTTGATGCTCTGCACCAACTGCATGACACTGGATCATTGCCAAATAAAAAAAACAAGGGCAATGGGTAAAAGGCTTCTCCAAATAACAATCTGAAGCTACGGTTATAAAACCGGATCTTACGAGGGCCCATGTAGTCATTTCTAGAGCTGCAGAGAGATACTTGAGGTCAAAGAGGAAGAGCCCCACACACTGTGCTCTCCAATTAATTGAGTGGTTTGAGCAAAAGCAATAAACATTTAAAAAAAAAAGGCAACAGGACAAAACTTGGAATTTGGTGGGAAATGTGCTCAAAAGAAGCAGCAGCTGTCCAGAAATCTGGATGCTTACCACTCACCCCTGAAAATGGAGTCACCCAGTATCCAAATGACACTCAGGTATTTGAACTGCTATATCCCTTAGCCTGCTTCACTGGCCTGCCATAACATTACCTATACTGCCAGGCACTCAATCAGTCAATCCTATTTGAGCACTTAACTTTGTGCAGAGTACTCTACTAAGCACTTGGGAGCATACAGTAAGCAGCATGTGGATAAAGCGCGGGTCTGGGAGTCATAAAGACCTGGGCTCTAATCCCATCTCGGCCACTTGTCTGCTGTGTGACCTTAGGCAAGTCATTTCAGTGTGCCTTGGTTATCTCAACTGTAAAATGGGGATTAACCATGACTACACATGGGACATGGATTCTCTTCAACCTAATAAACTTGTATTTACAGTGTCTGGCACGTAGTAAGTGCCTAACAACGTGGCTCAGTGGAAAGAGCACGGGCTTGGGAGTCAGAGGTCATGGGTTCAAATCCTGGATCTGCCACTTGTCAGCTGTGTGACTGTGGGCAAGTCACTTAACTTCTCTGGGCCTCAGTTACCTCATCTGTAAAATGGGGATTGAGACTGTAAGCCTTATGTGGGACAAGCTGATTACCCTGTATCTACCCCAGCGCTTAGAACAGTGCTCTGCACATAGTAAGCGCTTAACAAATACCAACATTATCATCATTATTATTATTAACAAATGCTATTAAAAAAACACAAAAAGTTTACAGTCTAGAGGGCAAGGAGGGAGAAAATGTTTCCTCTCCCAAGAACCTGCCTACTAAAAAAGAACCCTACACTCCTTAAATAAAGCTCAGTTGCCATATAAGCCATGTTTTCATTTCTTGCCGTACACTCTCAAAGACTCATGGAAACACTGCCCATTTAAAAAACTTAAGAAACTTCCTCTACTGAAAGCACTTCCCACTTAGTTCCTTCAGTTGGCTCACCTCAATTTTGTTACACTGCCTAAAAAGAGCCAGTAGAAACCTTTCTTTAAACATATCAAAACCCCACAAAATTTGACATATTTCACCCTTCCACTGAAGTTAGCTACTTGTTGCCTTACCCAGGGAGGCTCCTAAAATTAACCGCTCAGTGTTTTTCACTCAGTAACCAGTGTTTCCTCAAAAGGAATGAACAGTTTAATTCCACTAATTGCCCAAAGGAAGTGTTCCAAGTCATCTCATCTATATGGTTGAAATGGCCACATGTTCATAAAATGAGATGAGGGCTGGGAGGAGGAAGGAGATGTAGGGAAGGTGGGGAACAGATAGTAATAATGAATACCAGTAATAATAATTACACTATTTGTAAAGCGCTCGCTGTGTGCCAGGCACTGTATTAAGCGGCTGCGGTGGATACAAGCAAATTGTGCTGGACACAGTCCCTGTCCCACATAGGGCTCACAGTCGTGATCCCCATTTCAAAGATAACGTAACTGAGAAAGTGAAGTGACTTGCCCAAGTTCACAAAGCAGACAATTGACAGCTGGGATTAGAACCCAGGTCCTTCTGGCTCCCAGGCCACTGCTCTATCCACTATGCCATTCGGCTTCCCAATGACAGTGACGCCCCAAATCGGCCCATTAAATACTGCTGTGTTTGGTTTAAGCCTCTGCCCACCCCGGGGGATGGTCGGGGGAGGGGGGGCCAGTGGCCCTCCTGTCGTGACAAGCCAACTGTTTACAGGTTAATTTACCAAGAGAGTCAGGTGTGCAAATAAACTTGGATGTCAATATTTGTATTTAAATAGGGGTAGTGTTAAAAAATTGAAGGACAGGGAGGAGGAACACAGGCTTCCCAACCTCCCAGATATGCAAACAATTTAACAGTAACAGTAAATCCTTTTCTTTGAAAGGCTATGCAAGTGAGAAATCTCAGCAGTAGTTGGGTTATAATAGGAAACAGTTCTGGCCAGAAAGTTGGGGTGAAATGCAAACACTCTTGCTAACTCTTTCTATGTAACTAAGCAAATTCTCAGATTTCCAGAAATCACCATGAAGCATTCAAAGCGGCAAAGGGAAAAGGCAGCTTTCTGCTCAAGGTCAAAGCAACCATAAACCCAAACACAGTTGGCTCAAAACCAACAATCCCATTGAAACATGCACAAGAGAGACTTTGCGCCTAAGTTGTGAAACAAGTCACTTATCAAGTGTCCAGCTCATTTCAATTGTGCGACTATGGATCGTGCCATAATTTCTAGTGAAAGAAGTCATTCTCGACCCTTCTGTTTTAGAAGTTGCCATGGAAGCCGAGCAAAGATAGAATAATAATTATACCAGTGATATTTGTTAAGTGCTTACTGTGTTCCAAGCACTGCTCAAAGCACTGGGGTATATGCAAGGTAAACAGCTTGGACACGGTCCCTTCCATGCAATGCAACTGTATTTATTGAGCGCTTACTGTGTGCACAGCACTGTACTAAGCGCTTGGAAAGTACAATTCGGCAAAAGATAGAGACAATTCTTACCCAACAACGGACTCACAGTCTAGAAGAGGGGAGACAGACATCAAAACAAGTACAGGCCCTACCAGCCCCTGCTTACCAATACACTAGAGCCCTGCTATGGGATTTTCACAGGCCCAGTGTTCGGAAGCTTTATGGGTGGGGGGTGTGTGGAAGGGGTGGAAGCTTCCCGAACGAAAACTTCCCAGAATGTGTCCAGACAGAGTCAGAGAGATGGCGGTTTTGGGGGCAGACTGGGAGACAAGGAGGTGTCTGTAACAAAGGGGCTGTGGGGGACATGGAGGAGGCAGATCCCGGGCCAGGGTGGAGGGGGCGAGGAGGAGGGAATGGACGGGATGGGAGGAAGAAGGCGCATCCAGTCGGGGAGGAGAGGAGAGAGGGGAACGATGGTGATCGGGGTCGGAAAGGAGAAGGGAGGCCCGGGCTTCCCCGCCTCGGAGATGGGGGCTGGATCGGTTCTTCCCGAGGTCTGGAAGCGACGCACCGGGGCTGAAGAGGAGCTGGGCCGGAGCCAGGGCGGTGAATGGAAAAATAACGGCCGGATCCGGCTCTACAAGGCCAGTCTGGCCCCCTGGGCTGCCCCTTCGGAGCCGGAAGGGTCGCTCGATTGGGCTCCGAGGGGGTGAGTGTCCGGTAGGCCCACATGGGGCTCACAATCTTAATCCCCATTTTACAGATCAGGGAACTGAGACACAGAGAAGTGAGTGACTTGCCCAAGGCCACACAGCACACAAGTGGTGGAGCTGGGTCTAGAACCCCGGTTGTTCTGACTCCCTGTCCCAAGCTTTATCCATTAGACCATGCTGCTTCTCATAGAGCCCCTGTCCCATATGGGACTCACCTTCTAAGTAGAAGGGAAACAGGTTTTGAGTCCCCATTTTACAGGTGAGGAAACCTGAGGCCCAGAGTGTTTGAGTGATTTGCTTAAAGTCCACACAGCAGGGACCAGAACCCGAGCGTGAACCTGAGTAAAGAAATATGAAATCTCGCCTGTCTTCAAGGCAACCATTTGGAGGAAAAGCAAAGGCAAGAGTTTCTGGATACCAAGGACTCTTTTCCTACCCAATCTTTATCAACTGTATTCTTTAGGGAAAACATTGAGGTGATTTCCCGCCCCGCCATCCTTAAGGATATCATCACGCTATCGTGTATTGATACAAACCTTTATGTCATAGAACCTACCTTAAACTGAGCCTCTGGTGGTCCTGTGATTATCACTACTCTCAGCTTTGCATCCGGTCCTTCAGCGGGTGCAATCTGCAATACAAAGTCCCCATCAACTGGGTTCAGGTAAACTGCTGAAGTTAGCAGCAAGCACAACTAGGCAGGAACTGGGAGGAGGCTCTTAATAAATGGATTTAGCAAAGGGCTATTCAGAGAGGAAAACTTTTCCGCTACAAGAAAGCTGGACTGAATTCTTACTGTGTACCCTCTGCAAATCAAAAGAGGAAATGCCACCCTCTGAAATGAATACTGAAGATGGAACAGTCTAAGCTTACCGCCTAGTTTTGGGATACAGAGGAAATCAGAATGAACTCTAGAAATCATGACACTTTGAAGTCCGAAAGATCTGAAGAAAATTACTTTTTTGCAATGAACCTTCAGACTCAAGTTCAGATAGTATTAAATAATTAAAGTTTATTTCTGGCAACGTGGTTAAATCTTTTGTTGACTTCAACTATCACTTTTAATGGTGGGTCTAATATTATATAGTAATTACTGACTAGACAATGTATTAAAGATGAAAAACACTCCTATGCCCGTAGCTGGGATCACATTCTTCAATATTTAACAGCTGTGGTTTTAATTCATCAGGCTGTGACGGTATCCTTTTCACTCAACTTAAGTTTTTCACATAACTACTCATATTACAGCCCATGCTCAAAGGAAAATAGTTTTGCACATTACTGCCTAAATTAAATCCTAATACTCTGCATCTAAGCAGTTGCCAACACCCTACATTCATTTCACTAACCTAACAGAGGGAAGACACAGGGCAGGCAAAATTCACAATACATAAGGATGTTGTTTCTTGACACTGCAGATATTTTAAGATATCTTCATGACATCCATACTGACATCCTCAATACAGCCATAGATTGCATTTTCTTCCTGACTGCAGAGGTTAATACTTGTTATTTTAAGAAATATTTGTCTTGGTTTACCTGTGCAAGGTCCGAGATAGAAAGGATGAATTTTCCTAGCCTCGACTAATAGAATTTTGAAAAAATGAACCTGTGCTTGAAATGGGTCTTTGTTGAGCAAAGGTAAATTCAAATACAAACATGAATCTTGTCTCATAACCTCAAAGAGGGATACACACTGTTTAGCAGCACTAAATGGGCATTTCACCTGTGGTAAAGAGTCGAGTTAAAGGAGAAAGGACGCATCCCATTACCCACTCAGCTGAAGTAACATCATCTTGTAAGCACATTCAGAGCACGTTTCCAAGGGCTTATGAAGTTAACCCCTCTACTCAGAATTGTTTAATTTAAAAATTTACCAATTTCTGATGATGGTATAAGGTTTTATATGGGTTTCAAATGAGATCATCATCATTTATGTATTTCACTCCCCCTGTACACCCAAGTTCAGTCATTCATTCAGTCGTATTTATTGAGCACTTACTTTGTGCAGAGCACTGTACTATGCACTTGGGAGAGTACACTATAACAATAGACACAGTCCCTTTCCACAACAAGCTTACAGTCTGCAGCTTACTGTCAAGTCCAGCATTACACTGAGTGTCAACCTGACTCAGTGACGCCCTGACTTGCTCCCTTTGTTCTTTACCCCTCGCAGTCCCACAGCACTTCTGTACACATCTGTCATTTATTTATCAGTATTGATGTCGGCCTCCCCCCTCTAGACTGTAAGCTCACTGTGGACAGGGAATGTATCCGTTTATTATTGTACTGTATTTTCCCAAGCGCTTAGTACAGTGCTCCGCACACAATAAGTGTACAATATATATAACTGAATGAACCGAGCCTGCATTTCTCTCTGAAGGGTCAGGTCCTGGGTGAGAAAAAGCCAAGATGCCTTATTAACCAAGGCCCTCAAGTAGCCTGGATGGCTCACACTATCTATTCTTTTAAGTGGCACCTCAGACACGCTAAACCATGCGAGTTCTCAATAAATATCATCAATGGCAAGGACATTCAGGTAAAGAGCTAGAGCTCAAAGGTCTCAAAATTGATTCTTTGGGATTAAGTGAAATGCACTCAGTAGTTATGTGGAACTACCCTGTTCTCTTTGGAAGTCCAGTGCTCTCTGCTGTTGTTTTCAAAGGTGTGACAAATGGATTTTTTCCTGAGAAGTCAAAGCAACAAAGATAGCAAATGCTCTTTATACCTTGCAGTTTACACTTCAAAATGCGCATTAGATATGTCCAATTCCCTTACTGTGCTTGAGTCTTAAAAGACGGGGCTATTAAAAATATACCGGTCACATACGAGGAGGGGTGGGAGGCAGGATGCAATTTCTCTGGAACATGCTATCGAGACAGAGCTGCCTAAAGCATCAAGATTAAGTGATACAGAATCAAAACAGTACCTTAATAGAAGCTCCAGCAAAACGAGAAAGTTGTTTGATGTGTTGTCCCTGCTTGCCAATAATGGCTCCCACAGCCAAGGCTGGAATGAACAGATGAACAGTCTCTGATTCGGGTTGTTGCTGGAAGGGAAAAGACAAGAGGAAGTAAACGTTTGGGTTTGCTAAGGATCACATCAAGAAGCCACCCGCTCTATCTGGGGAGACTGTACTCTACACTGAGTGCTAATGGCAAAGTAAAGACAAGGGAGAAAAGGGCCTAATAATAATAATAATAATAATGTTGGTATTTGTTAAGCGCTTACTATGTGCCGAGCACTGTTCTAAGCGCTGGGGTAGACACAAGGGAATCAGGTTGTCCCACGTGGGGCTCACAGTCTTAATCCCCATTTTACAGATGAGGGAACTGAGGCACCGAGAAGTTAAGTGACTTGCCCAAAGTCACACAGCTGGCAAGTGGCAGAGCCGGGGTTCGAACCCATGACCTCTCACTCCAAAGCCCGTGCTCTTTCCAGTGAGCCACGCTGCCTAAGTGCCCCACATCAATCAGTGGCATTTGTTGAGCACTTACAATATGCAGAGCACTGTACTAAGCAGTTGGGAGAGTGTAATACAACAGGTTGGCAGAGGTACTCACAGTCTAGAGGGGCAGTACAATAACTGTCCATGGGATGATTTGGGGGCAGGCCTAATGTTGAGCAGGGAAACTCATTTTTAGCAGGATCTTGGAGGCAAATCTAATGAGAAGCAATGTGGCTCAGTAGAAAGAGCATGATCTTGGGAATCCACGGTCATGGGTTCGAATCCAGGCTCTGCCACTTGTCAGCTGTGTGACTGTGGGCAAGTCATTTAACTTCTCTGTGCCTCAGGTATCTGATCTGTAAAATGGGGATTAAGACCATGAGCCTCACGTGGGACAACCTGATTACCCTGTATCTACCCCAGTGCTTAAAACAGTGCTCTGCATGTAGTAAGCGCTTAACAAATACCAACAGTATTAATGTTATTTTGAGCCAAGTTATCTGAGTGTTGTTTCATGGGGATTGCCTATAGAAGAGCAAAATGGCAAACAACCAACAAAAACCCCATCCCCATGAATACTGTAATATATATACCAACCCCAGATTATAAAAGTCTTATGATGTCATGGGTATTTTAACATAGAAAATAGATTAAAATAATAATGATGATGATAATAGTACTTACTATGTGTCAAGCTCTTTACTAAGCAATACACAATCGTTTATACTGGAATAATCCCCAACACATCCCCCATGAATTGAATGGACAGATGAAAGATGACCCGAAAGCTTGCTGTAGGAAGGAAATGTGTCTACTGACTCTGTTGTATCATACGTGACCAACCGCTTAGTACATGTTCCGCATATGGTAAGTGCCCAATAAATACCATGGATTGATATCTTGTTTTTAGTCTAAGTAGATTGTGGGCAAAACTAACTAGGCTAAAGGTTAACGGAGTGAACTCTTTCTAGATTTCCTTTTTGTTTAATTGTGAAGGTAAATAACACTGAACTTCGCACATAAATTGCATAACAACCCTTAGGAGTTTCATAAATTTTATAGCTTCCTTTGTGTAGGAGTGATCTGGAATGATAAACAGCCAACTTTAAAACTGCCAGTGAGCCCTCTCTTGTGCAAGATTATGTAACAGTCAGATAGTTGGCAGCACTCCTAAAGACTAGCAAATTAAATGCTAGGTTGCTTTTCTACACGTAACAGTGTATTCTCAAAGACCTTAAAAATACATGTGGGGTTTCATTTGTTGTGTCTTTAAAGCACACCATTTAATGACATGATCAGCAGCATGCGTACTGAAAGAAAAAATGTTTTTAGCTATAGTGATCAATACTGATTTAGATGCCAGGATTGAATGAGAAGATTTCTGAGCCTCAGTCAAAGGAATCTGAGATTCTAACACAATCGGTTATTCTGCTCCATTTCAGTGAGCTTTGAAGAACCCTGAACTAAGTTCTCTAACATCACCCTTTTTTTAAATGGCTTTCAACTGCGGCATGGCCTAGTAAATAGAGAACGGGCCTGGGATCCAGAAGGTCGTAGGTTCGTAGGCTCCGCTACTTGTCTGCTGTATGGCTTTGGGCAAGTCACTTCACTTTTCTGGGCCTCAGTCACCTCATCTGTAAACTGGGGACTTCGACTGTGAGCCCACATGAGACAGAAACTGTGTCCAACCTGATTTAAATACAATTATTATTATTACCTCTTGTTCTTATTTTCCCCTTCTTGGTCTTAACATTGTTTATTAATCATCATCATCATCATCATCTTCATCGGGATTTGTTAAGCATCTATTACCAGCCAAGCATGTACTAAATGCTGGATTTGATATAGATAATCAAGTTGGACACAACCAAATTACATAGTTCCAGATTTTCTATTCTTATAGCCTGCACTTTTGCCAACCTACATAAAACTCCCAGTGCATCCCAGAAATCACAACATCCTCACAAAGAGCCACAGGATGTCTGTACTTCTTACAAAGGCTATATCTATTTATTGTGCTTTCAAATGTGTGGTCTAAGAATTGGGTCAGGTAAGGGCTGGCTCTGAACTCAGGAGCATGACACAGAAGTGCACAGGGACCTAGCTCATTTCATTTTCACTTGCCCTGCCTACTGACAGATACAAGAAGGTAACAAAGCCCAGGATGTGTGTGTGTGTGTGTGTGTGTGTGTGTGTGTGTGTGTGCGCGTGTGCACGCGCGCACTGGGGGGGAACGGGGATGGAAAGGGACCAGACACATTTCAAGGTGAAAAAAATAAGAACATGCCTAGAGTCCACATAACACCATTTATGAATTTTGTGCCTTCCAAATATTTTCAACTTTACAGTAAACAAAGTACACACCCTACAAATTTAGAACACTGGGGGAAACCCAAACCATTACTTTCTACTAAAGCCTTCAATTAATGAACCATTTGCTCATATTTCTGAAAGACATATTTCACCTCCCCATGCTTGGTGTAATCTGGTGAAGGTCTCCTATCGTCCTATTCATCCACAGCAAATAACCTCCTGTTATTCAGAAAGTAACTGCTTTTTTTTTCCCCACGCATGCAAAGCCCATCTTCTCCAAAATCTCTGGACTAAGCAGTAAGTCACTAAACCCTTCTCTAATCAGACTTCATCTGCTGGAAGTCCCAAAATCTAATTTATTAAGTTGTGTTCCACATTTTTTCGGTTTAGTTCCACATTCACTGCAGTCTGGCATAGAAATGAATTCACTTTCATGTCATTTCTTCAACAGATAGTCCTACCCAGGAGTTTAAGTTCAATTTAACACCAGAGACTTCCTTCTCTGGAATCACATCTCCTCCAAGAATTCTTCCCCGGCTAATTTCTGTCCTATCCCCCCGAAATCAGTGTATATTCCCCTAACTACCATATCACCATCCCATCTCAACTACACAGTTGTGTACTAACAATCACCTATAGCACTTCTCTACATATCGGCTTACCAGACTAACTTAACCACTAGCTCACACATATAGTCACTTAATTCTAGCCACAGATTATTTCTGGGTCTGGGTTCTTCAACAGATTTTAAATTAGTTCTATTGTATTCTCGAGGGCTTAGTATGGTGCTCTGGAGAGCAGGCACTCAAATACTGTTTTTCAATTTATGGGTTTTTTTCCATGTATGGTATTTTCCAGGCACTGTTCTAAGCGCTGTACTAGCAACTAACTAGTTTTCCTTTTGCTAACAAAACCTGAGGGAGCTAAGGAAAGAGAAGCCAGAAGCCAGGATGACATATCTGTGGTTCAGTGGAAAGAGCCTGGGCTTGGGAGTCAGAGGTCATGGGTTCAAAACTCGGCTCTGCCACTTGTCAGCTGTGTGCCTGTGGGCAAGTCACTTAACTTCTCTGTGCCCCAGTTCCCTCATCTGCAAAATGGGGATTAAGACTGTGAGCCTCATGTGGGATAACCTGATTACCCTGTATCTACCCCAGCACTTAGAACAGTGCTCTGCACATAGTAAGTGCTTAACAAATACCAACATTATTAGTATTATTATTATTATCTGTTTTTCAAAGATTTCTGGGAGAGAGTACATGTCCGGAGAGTACGGGGTACCCTCGTGATGACATCTCACTCTTGCAATTCCCAAACACCAACTTGTCCAAGTTCTTCAGAAACATGTAAGACATCCTTGTGCCGCACAGATCTCCTTCTCAGGATGCAACTTCATCATTCTGCTTTCCAGGAATGTCTGCTCAGCTCAATTCCATCAGAGTTTTCCCCACAAATCCCTCTCCCTTGTCAAGCAGAACTAAGAATACAACCCAGTTAGGAGAAAATATCTGAATTTCCGATCTTGGCTTCTGGATAACTACATGGTGGTCCAGTTAAATAGAATTCCCCACTAGCTCCCTGCTACCTTCAATGCATCACTTCAGAAAAACTACCATCTCAATATCTCTCTTCAGTCATCTGCCCTGTCCTCCTGAGTGAAGTTGTTTTGTGGATACACGGTCCATGTTTTTGGAGGTAATGCTAAATAAACCAGAGGTCTCCCGTAATACACTGGTAGCTTTTATGTGGGACAGGGACTATGTCCAATCCAATTAGTTTGCATCTACTCCAGAGCTTAGTACAGTGCCTGGCACAGCTATTATTATTAATAATATTAATTATGTACCACACATTAACAATAATAAAAATGGTTGTGATTTTCCTCACTTTGTTTTTTTTTTCTCACTGACACCACAAGTTCTATTTTAGAAGTTTACTACAATCTCAAGAGCCAGCTGACAAAGCAGCAGATTAGGCTGCTAATCATGTCTTCATTCTGTGGCATTTTAAGTACTTTCTGCAAACAGATTTGTTATTCTTAGCATCGAGAAAAGAGATAAAAATATTTTCCTAAGATGAACCAAAACCTTCCTTTTTGAAGGGTGGACAATTGCACGCAATTTCCATTTGTCAAGTTAGGAAGCCAGGGGCCAGAACAAAGAAACAACAGATAGAGAGTGATAAGGAGGTCTTTGTATGAAGAAAGATTCCACTGCCAGAGCTGCAAGCAGGCACGGTTACAGTTTGAACTGTGGCCCCACTGGCACACGAGTCAGTGGAGAGCTAAGGAGGCTATTCTGCCCAGAAACGGTTATAGCACAGAGAAGAGAGACAGCTGCTCCGGGCCTCTGCTCACCACCTTCCCATTTCACTCCCCACAAAGTATTGATGGCTCCCCCATGGCTCCGCCCCCACCATCCCTATTTCCTCCTCTCAGAGGAATCCTAAAATCATATTTGCTTTCTTCCCCACCAACCTCTGGGGCCTTTGGTTGGGCACCACAAACGTTAACCCCATCAGGCCTGCCACAGGGTCCTCCCCAAAAGAATGCTAAGGACCCTGCCTCGCGTGGACAACTGGGGGCCTTGTCTTTCACCATCATTCCTAGCAGGATTGGCAAGAGGGAACCGATCCAAAGTGAGACTCGGGCAAAAGGGGAAACATTGGGAAGACAGACATTGTATAATAGGCATCTTGGCAGGCCGGGGGAGGAAAACACAATAGGGAGGGAAAATGTGTGGAAGGGGTATATACTACGCCCCTCTAACACAAATCACACATTCAGGGCACTTTTTCTGTTTTTGGCTTTCAAAATATGGGTATTTCAACCCACTTTTGGTTCTCCCAAAGCCAACCTTCCAACTGGGCTTTGCTTTCGACTCTCCTGCCTCTACCCTCGTTCACAGTTTCCCTCGGCTTGACTCTCCTCCCCGACCTCACCCAAATCCTTTTAGACTCCAGCTCTCCCCGTATTCAAGCACCTTCCTGAAACCCCACCTCCTCCCATGTTTTCTCCAATTAACTCCCACCATTCCATCTTGCATAAGTGCCCACTGGCCATCTCTACCACAAAGGTACCTACTTATACCCATCCTCATCCTTTATACACTTAGTCATTTGTATTCATTTTATTCTGTAAATAAGTACTTTAACGTCTCTATTCCCCATTTGAGTATAAGCTCCTTGAGGGCAGGGAATGTGTCATTTGCTTGTTTTGTATTTCCCAAGCAGAGTACACTGCACCAAGTGGGCATTCAATATCAACTATTACTACTACTAATTGTCAAAGTAAAATTAACTTTTGGGTATATGGAATAGTCTCACCAGCCATCATTAGATGTGCAGCATTGTACAGGGGGTAAGACGGATTCCTTAAATGCAGCCTGGATGCAACAACTTGAAACTTCCTCTTTCTACCGCAGTGTTACAGTTGGCGGGGAGAGGGGAAAGAGAGAGAGAGAGAGGGAGAAGAGTATTCTGCAAGGTCGGAGGTCAGCCCTCATTCTTATTTAATCGCTTCCTCCTAGCATTTTCTTTATCACACCGGGAGAACACCTGCAGGGCCTCATTTTGACCCACTTGGTTTCTCTAAGCCAATGAGGAACTGCTCTTAAACCTCTGTAAAAGGTATAAGCACAAGCAAGCATCTGGTGGCACAGACTTATTTGGGGGAAAGAGGAACACAAGGAGTCAAAACACAGAATGGAAATACAAATTTTCATGTACCAGGCCTTGCTTTGGGGCACATGGAAAGTATGCCAGTGACTCTCTTTGCTTATAAAAGAGGGAAAAAAATAATAACCGAGTAGAAAGTGTTCTTCAGGCACACAGTTTCTGCCTAAGGGAGACCCTGTCTGAGGGTGACAATGACCATCGACGTAAGCTGTGCTGACTGCACAACCAGGCAGAAGCCAAGAAAGGGAAGGAGGTTTGAGCTTCCCTGGGATATGAGCGAGTGCCTAGGCAGCGGTGGGATGAGGAAGAGACATGAGCTCCCCTGAGCTCTGGGATATGAGCAAGCGGTGACCCTGGCAGGAGGAGGAGGGGTGCGGGGGTCCGGCTTTCCTGGGACACGGGTGGGGTGGACTATAGTGCTCTGCACATAGTAAGTGCTCAATAAAAACAACTGAATGGAGGGGTCTGGCTGCCGGTGCTCTGGGGCTGTCAGAGGTCAGACTCAGAGTTCCATCTCCCCTTCCACCTTCTCCTCGGCCCCAAGCGGTGGGTGGAGCTTGGCCATCCTCTAAAGCTAACCTTCTCCTTGTACCTCCATCTCGCCTATCTTGACACCGACCTCTCATTCACATCCTGCCTCTGGCCTGGAATGCGCTCCCTCATATCCGACAGACAATTCCTCTCCCCCCATTTGAAGCCTTACTGAAGGCACATCTCCTCCAAGAGGCCATCCCTGACTAAGCCCTCCTTTCCTCTTCTCCCTCTCCCTTTTGCATCACCCTGACTTGCTCACTTTATTCAACCCCACCCACCAGCCCCACAGCACTTACATACATATCTGTTATTTATTTATTTATTTATTTATTTATTTATTTATTTATTTATTTATTTATTTATTTATTTATTCTAATGTCTGTTGTCCCTTTTAGACTGTAAGCTCGCTGTGGACAGGGAATGCGTCTGTTATACTGTTCTTTCCCAAGTACTTAGTACAGTGCTCTGCACACGGTGAGTGCTCAATAAATGCAACTGACTGACCCTTTCTAAGTCCCTCCTAACTTACCAGTGGTCAGCCTCAAGCAGCAGGTTCCCAGGCTCCATCCCCTGCACTCTAACTAGAATTGGATGAGGTCTGACCCCCATGTCTTGCCTCCAGGTCCAGTACTCAAACCCCAGACCGCTTGGTGGTAGCAAATCCCAGATGGCAGATCCTGGCACACTTCACCAGGAGGTGTAGACTCTGATGATAGTGACCGCTGATTTGACCGCTGCATGAGCGGACTGATGACCCAGCAACCAGTGAAAAGCCACAGGAGGATTTACACTGGTGGGACTCTTGGAGGAGGGAATGTATCAAAGGCCGAAGCAATAATAGCCCTGATTAGCAGGAAACACTACCTAAGCACCCAGATCTGCCACCACGTCCTGGGACCTCCTGGGAGGGAGTGGGAATAGGCGCTCTGACCAGAGCGACTTGCTACTGTCTTGTGTTCTACGACTCAGCTCTCTGGGAAATGGTAGCAGAAAGATGTATCACTTATGTTTGAAGGATTGGGGAGTCAATCTTGTTAACCCACATCAGAAAGAAGAGGAAAGATCAAAGGCAGAGAGGCCCAATCTGCTCTCCTCCCTCCTCCCCTACAAATCCTAAACCCCTAATCTCTAAAACAAGCCCCCAAGATACCCCTAAAACAAAACTAAAATAAAGCAAAGCATACGCCTGACTTTGTTGCTGCCATCTGTCTGGCTGGGAGAAAGATCCTAAAGAGGTTGAATCCATCACAGGGAACAGCAGGTTTTGATGGTCTTGAGCTGACACCTTCCAAAAAGAAGTCTGTGGCTCAAAGAACTTAACCATCCGCAGGCTCAGATCCCCTCAACTCGGTGCAACCTGTGTGGGACAGGGACTGTGACCGATCCGCATATACTGTGTCTACCCCGGCGTTCGGTATAGTGCTTGGCACATAGAAAGTGTTGAAGCGCCACAATTCTTATTATTATTATAAACATTTTAGTCTGAGTATTTCCTTTCCCTCCAGTCTGCAAAAAAAAATGAGTGTTCATTAATTGGTTCCAAAGGAAAATACCTCAAATAGCACCAAATTAAATGTCGTTTCCCCTCTATCTCCCCCTCCACTATCCCAAATAGCCGATCGGCAAACCAAATTGTTATAGAATTACTCCTGGCCCCTGGAGAGAGGCCTGGGAACTTCATGAAGGAACTACTAGGAATATAAATTCAAAGAGATTCCAAAGGCTACTCCTGCCAAACAGCAAAACAAGCTGCCAACACACCACCAGCTATTGGTGTCTAAAGCGTTGCCAACTCAACTCCTGTTCTCGCCACCGGCTGCCAATCCCATCTCTCTCACTGTTGGAGCATTTCTGGAAGTGGCACTTCCTGTCAATTCCCTGCCAGAAGTGCTGCCAGCTCAGGGCTGGGAGAGCCAACAGCGTGGCAGGGCCTGGACATTTCGAGGCTGTTTTTGGAAAATCAATCTGGCATGGCCGGTTTCCCGGAGGCGGGAAGAAAAATACGTCAGCAGCAAGGGATCGATCTAAAGGAAATAAGAATTGACTTTACCCTATGTAAGTTTCACGTGGTCCTTTTCCCTAGCCCCTCCTATCCCTGCTTTGGAACGTTCAGGTAAAGAAGGAAAATAGATTTTTTTTTTTTTTTTTTTACAAGCTCCACATCATTTTGTAGTTTTATGGACCTCATTAAGTAGACCTAAATTCAGGGAAAAGAAAAGACCTAGTGAAGACTAGTTTGGCTTACTGGATAGAGCATGGACCTGGAAGTCTGATGATCTGGGTTCTAATCCTGGCTCTGCCAGTTGCCTATGTTGTAACAATTTCTCTGTGCCTCTGTAAAATGGGGGTTTAGTGCCTGTTCTCCCTCCTACTTAGATGTGAGCCCCATGTGGGACAGTGACTATGGCTGACTTGATTAACTTGTTTCTACCCCAGTGCTTAGAACTGCGTCTGATGCATAGTAAAGCATTTAACAAATACCGTAATATTTTTTTTAAAAAAAACCAACAGGCCAGAAACAAGCATGCAGATAAAGATTAACAGGTGAATTTGATCAGCGGGGAACAGATGATTGTGATTGTGCTGTTCCTCCCTTAAAGGGACTGATTGTCTCCAGAGGGCCCATTTGGCCAGAGGCCTGGGAAAATTACCCCATTCCTCCCCCCCACCACTCAGGAGAAAGAGGGCAACAGAAGCACAAGGCCAAGAGAGGATTGTGGCAGAAGTTGCTATGATACAATCAGGTTGGACACAGTCCCTTCACCCCTTGAGGCTCTCAGTCTAAGTGGGAGGGAGAACAAGTATCTCACCCCCACTTTACAGATGAGAAACTGAGAAGTTAAGTGACTTGCCCAGGGTCCCACGCTAGGCAAATGGCAGAGCCGGAATTTGAACCCAGGTTATGAGTGATTTTACGGTATGGTTCAGACTATGTCAATCAATCATATTTATTGAGCACTTACTGTGTGCAAAGCACTGTACTAAGCACTTGGGGGAGTACAATATAATGGAGTTGGCAGACAAGTTCCCAGCCCACAATGACCTGACAGTCTAGAGGAGGAGACACTAGGGGATTCAGTTAACTCTTCTCTTTTGGGGGATACCAAAGCCTGACCACTTCCACTGACCAAGACCTCCAACAACCTCCACCTCCTTTTACTCACTCCACCCTCACCTCTGCCTGCAAGGAGTAGGTGTATTTAGCAAGGGCATTAGAATACTGAAATGCCACATGACAGCAGTGAGCTTCACAAAAACCCAGGATTGAAATGTCAGGCATTTCTTCCCCCACCTAACATGGAGTTTTAAATGTTAATTAAGCAGTAGGAGGCCGTAAGGGCCGCACAGAACACAAGTTGAATTTCCTATTGAACTCCAAATCTGAGCAGGGGTAAGTCCCAAAACTGAATTTAAAAAAACTCACAAAAACACAACCAAACCACCACCTTATTGAATCAGGAGAATGAGTTAAAATTGGTCTCTTTCAACTATTACGCTGTTGCCGTTGTCTAGGAAGCCCTACACCCCACCCTCAGTCCTCCCTCCTCTATGCAATTTCTTTGTGTACAGGAAGG
Organism: Ornithorhynchus anatinus; assembly: GCF_004115215.2. Classification (NCBI taxonomy): domain Eukaryota; kingdom Metazoa; phylum Chordata; class Mammalia; order Monotremata; family Ornithorhynchidae; genus Ornithorhynchus; species Ornithorhynchus anatinus. The sequence goes on along the minus strand of NC_041735.1, from coordinate 58,135,618 downwards.
TATCAGTAAGAACCCACTATTTCATTCATCTTGTTTCTAACTCATTTGGCAGGGGAAAGGTTCTGCAGTTTTAGGAGGGCAAGTGTTGAAAATACTTCTTAATCCTCTCCCTCATCTTGGGGGCATTCTGGCATGGAAATGCAAATCTACAGATAAACTGTCCCATTTTCCAGAGGCAAACATGTTTTTAAGGTAGCTCTGTGGAAAGGCAATGAAGCAACATTTTCAGTTCACAGTGAAGCCTCCTGCTCCTTTAAATTTATTTTTAGTCATAGAGTACAGACCTGTAAGGCAGATGCTCACTCACACCCCTGGAAGCGGTTAGTGCCACAGTTGGGGGAGAACAGGAAGAAAAAGTGCGACAAAAGCACAAGAAACAAGATGAATGAGTGCAGCCCGAGCAGCTAGAATTCTAAAAGAAATATTTAGACTCCAGAACTGCTGTGAGACTGCAGCAGAATTGGAAAAATACTGAAAATTAAAGAACGTTAAAAAAAAAGTCAGATGGTTTTCACTTGCTGCGGGTGAACAGATTGTATCTTTAAGTAGCTGATACTGTTTTAAGGATTTTCAGCTACAACCAACACGTGCAAATTCTCTGCCATTTTTGAGAAGGACTTAATTCTATCTCTGACCCATTCTGAATGCCAAGAAAAGTCATTCTTTTAGGCATGTCATCAGTGGTTCTCCACAGGGAAATTTCTTTTGCCAGAGGTGAATTTTCATTCATGGACTCTTACCCCATGTTTTATGACAAGGCTACAATGTTACGATATTTGTAGCTCTACATCTCTCTCTTTGACAATGCTCTGATGACAGCACATACCCTACAACATGTATGAATACTTTCCTGGCTTTCCTCTCTGGAAATAAATACCTTCAAATAATTGGACTCCTCCTAGCTTCTTCAAGAGTGGCACCTTCCAGGAATAACTCAATTATGGTTTCTGTTCATCTGACCCCAAAAGTCTGAGCCCTAGACTTCCTGATAACTAATGGGTGATGATGAGTTTCAGAAAGTCATCCACATATAATCATCGTTATACCACAACTGCTTTAATAATGTTGGCATTTGTTAAGCGCTTACTATGTGCAGAGCACTGTTCTAAGCACTGGGGGAGATACAGGGTAATCGGGTTGTCCCACGTGAGGCTCACAGTTAATCCCCATTTTACAGATGAGGTCACTGAGGCACAGAGAAGTGAACTGACTTGCCCACAGTCACACAGCTGACAGGTGGCAGAGCCGGGAGTCGAACTCATGACCTCTGACTCCGAAGCCCAGGCTCTTTGAGACATTTGAGTGCAATGACCAATTTTTCCTTAGATCCTTTGACACAGATAAAGTGCAAAGAAGAGCCCGCACTCTTCCTCAAACTTCCACGACTCCACATTGCTCCTTGTAGAAAACAAAAACATATCCACACTTACTTCATCAGGCTCCATCTCCATCAGCGGGCAACCTCTTCCCTCATCTGCTCTACTCTCCCACATCTCAATCGGGGCTCTCAAACTCCCCTAACCCTTCTCTCCCAGGAACACTGCTTTACCACAGCTTTGTCAAACCAGCAAAGAGAAGCAGTGTGGCCTAGGGAAAGAGCAAGGGCCTAGGAGTCCGAAGGACCTGGGTTCTAATCCCAGATCCACCACTGCTCTGTGGTGTGATCCTGGGCAAGTCAGTTAACTTCTCTGTGCCTCAGTTACCTCATCTATAAATTGGGTGTTACAAGTTGAAGCCCCATATGGGACATGGACTGTGTCCAACTGACTACCTTGTATCTACCCTAGTGCTTAGTACAGTGCCTGGCACAAAGTAAGCACTTAAATACTATTTTTAAAAAAGTTATCCTAAAAAGGTACTTCCTCCAATACAATTGATTTATAATCCCACTCAGGAATTGCATAAATCCACCACCTGTCATTTCCTGCTTTGTGCTGCCCCACCTTTTCCCAAAGCCCTTCTTCAACTTTTCCTTCCCCTCTCTCCACTGCAGTTATTGAAAGCATTTCCCCATTTCCCCTTGAATTCCATACACTCCTCACCTAAATCTCCCATCACCCTTAGCAATTGATGTAGTCTATCAGCCACTTCAGTTTGGTTGCTTGCATCTATTATTTACATTTTACTGTCTCCCTCTTAATTATGGATTCTTTGTTCATTTACGTCTGTTGTCGCCATTAGATTTAAGCTTCTCAAGGGTAGGGATCTCATTTTTAACTCCTTTTCTAGGTCTCGCATGCACTAAAGAAGTGTTGCAGAGTAGGAACTAAAATACTTTGGATACTGACTGCACTATGGCAACTGCATTTAGTAGCTCCATGTTTGCAAATTCAGTTTTAGTAGTTTGGACTCAAATTTCACAAATTCCACATCTTTAACCTCCAGTGATTGCCCATCCACCTCTGCATGAAACAGATACTCCTTACCATCGAACTTAAAGCACTCCATCAGCTCACCCCTACCTACCTTACCTTCTGATTTCTTACTATAAGCCAGCCCACATATTCTGCTCCTTAATGCCAACCTACTCACTGGACCTCAATCTCATCTATCTCGCTGCCGACGTCTCACCCACATCCTGCCTCAGGTTGGGAAAACCCTCCCTCTTAGTACTCAACAGACGACTTGCCTCGCCTTCAGAGACTTATTAAAAGCACATCTCTTCCAAAAGGCCTTCCCTGACTAAGCCCTCATTTCCTCTTTTCCCACTCCTTTCAGCGTCACTCTTGCACTTGGGTTTGGATGCCTCATTCATCCTACCCTCAGCCCTACAGAACTTATGTACTTATGCATAATTTACTTATTTATATTCATATCTGTCTCTCCCTCCAGACTGGAAGTTGGTTGTGGGGAGGGAATATGTCTACCAACTGTGTTATATATAGTACTTTTCCAAGCTCTCAGAACGGTGGTCTGCACACAGTAAGCACTCAGTAAATATGATTAAGGTAAGGCAAGCAAAGAGGTTGAATCTTTCTCTATTTTGGATGGACAACATAAGAAAACAAGGTATGAAATGACTTTCCCAAAGTGCAAAAGCCACCTGCTCTAACCGCTAAGCAATAAAAAGGGAAAGAGTTATATTCATTTCTGTGAAACCTGACTCCTGCAGCAGCCAGACTCCCCAACAACATGCAGAACTGTAGTTTTAATTTGGCAAGAGAAATGGATTGCTAAACTGTTTGAAGATGTGTTGCCTATAGGACAGACAATTCATTTGCTAAGATAGCCTAAGGAAAATATTTTGCAAGTTGTATCAAAACTGAGTCTGTGAAAAATTTTCACAGGAAAACAAGACAAAGTGAATAGTATCTACTGTTAGCAGTACTGCCACCACTAATCATTTCTACTTACAAAAGTCCTTCAAAATTCTTGAAAGGGAGAGCAAATATAGAGGAGAGATAAAGAGATGATTCTGGTCCCTCAGCCTTCCTGTGCCCATTACTACAAAATTACTACTGTTACTAGTACTAAATAAAACACCTTCTTTGATAATAGTAATTATTATGGAACTAAATTTTGGCACTTTATCTGCAAGGATGCACTAAAAATTGTGATTACAAATTCGGAGGCCCAAAAGATTTCTTATTGCTGCTCTGATTTTATGCCATGTATACATGATAGTTTTAGGGTACAGTTTTTGGGAGGCAGTCTGATGAAGAAATCTATGAAGTTGGGATGGTGTAAACCTGAACACATCAAAAGTTTGGAAGTTGCTTGTACTTCAGATATGAATCCCTGGCGCTTGCCTCCCCAAATCAGGCAGCGGGAAAAGTACAGTGTTTTTTACTTATCTCTGAACTTTAGGTCACCCTCCTTTTCATCATCATGGAAAACCCAAAATATTCACAAAAACCAAATCTGGAGATCCTGATAACATAGTAGTTCCTGAGATAGCAAATATAACTTGATTTTTTTTTTAGAGGAATAAACCAAAAGCTGAGATCTGAATTATTCTTTTTAACTCTTGGCCCACTTCTCAACTACTTCATTAGACGTTCTCTCACAAAGAACCAACATTCAACAGCATCACTACTCCCGTTCCAAATCATTTTTACCTGCAGCAGAGTCAAACTCGTGTTCAGCAACCAAACAGGGATGGTGACTTAAGTAAAAACGCAACTGTACCTGCTTTCTAAACCACTGCCACAGCTCTGATGCGACCAGTGGCCCATTGTGTCTACCAACTTTATTCTACTATACTTCTCCAAGTGCTTAATACGATGCTCTGCACACAGTATGTGCTGAATAAATACCACTGATTGGTTTCCACTTGCTTCTGAAAATCTCCCCCCCGGTTGAGGATTTGTGAAATTCAGGAATACTAGTTAGTAAAAGTAGTTGGAAAATAATCTGATGAAACCATTTGGCAACAAGGAGGCAACCAGAAATGGCAGATCTTACCCCAAATGGCGGATAGGAAGTAGCAGCTGCAGCTGAGGCAACTCCCACTGTGGGAGGGGGTATCCCTGAAGAGGAAGGTGGGAACAGACCCAAGGCATTCAGATTTAATCCAGGAATTAAATGTGCTTGAAGCTGCAACAGGAGAAAGACCACTTTAGTGTACAGTGAATATGCGCAAATTTCATTTTTAGAATTCATGTTCCCAAATAAGTTTTTAAATCACCCCACATCTTCCTCGACTCATTTCAAAAGGCAACAAAAGGCAACAAGCAATTCTGACTGGAGAGGGCCCAAGTACTGATGTCTTTCGGGGGAAATCACACAGGCTAAACCAAAGAGCACAAACCAAAAACAAACCAAAACAAATAAAAAACACAAACATTAGGTTTGTCCCAGTGTTTCAGACAAAGTCTTACTCTGTACACAACACCCTCCCAGCACTGACCCACTGCTTCTGAGGAGCAGAATAAAGAATGGGAAAGTCTTCTGCAGAGCCTCAACTCCATTTAAAAAAAAAAAGAGAGAGAGAGATTAGCTCTCAGGCCACAATCAACTGATATTTTCTTTTAACATACTCTAGAATCCTCATCTCAAGGATAGACTAATTTCTTCCCCCTTCCTCCAGATATTTTCTTGTCATCTAGAGTGATCTCTCAAAAATGCTCTACCACTACTTATTACTGCAGAGTTTTCATTGTCTCTGAGTAAGGCAGGAGATACCTCCGGCAGTTTTTCTATCTTAAATCAAGAAAGTGGCCAGAAGAAACTGTCCCACAGCAGTCCTTCAAGAACACTAGTGTGTCTTTTTTTAATACAGACTGGGGTAATGGGAATTGTTTACACCAGAATGTGTAACCATTACTATTTGAAGCTACAATCTAACATTTATTGCTTAAAGAATTCAGCACAACTTAATTTGATCCAACACTTTATATATACTACTATATATACACACAAACATATATACGTATAGACACGTATATATATACATATATATTTCTCATTTTGTGAGAGTTAGCAAGACTGCTTTCTCTTATAAGAAAGAAATAGGGAGAAAAATAACATAAGAATGAGTGCCTAAGAGTAACCATACACTGATCAGAGCCAATGTTAAAGCTCAAACCATCAGTAATAAAAGGGGCCATTTGGTTATAGCATTTGAGTTCACAGGTTCGTAATTTAACAATTTCCTGAAGATGATTATTTTAGTCCCAGTCCAGACTTGGACAAGATGAGAACTCAACAATGAAATATAAAGGTCAGAATCTAATCTTATTATCAGTTAAATTAACTGATACTTATCACCTCCGCTGATAATGTAAATTACTTGCCTACTAAGAATGGGAAAGCGCTTTATTTACATAAGGTGACAGAACAAAATGGAGCATTTTCCTTACTGTTACAATTTAAAACTGATTTAGAAAGCTGGGGCGAAGTCTAGATCCAGAAATTGAACATATCCCATTTTTGTCACTGAATTGATTAACCAGTTATCATCAATCATTTGGATACTATTTTTTCCTCCTCTTTGGAACTGTTAAATATCAAATTGTGTCCTGACAGGAATTACTTTGGCCTAACGCAGGCCCTATATTACACCGAAAACAATCAATGACTCCTTTCAACGCTCCATGTGGCAAAACAACACAAACCTCCCAAAGGATCATGGGAATGACAAGAAAAAGGGGAAACATCCAGACAACTCTCCAACCCATCATGTAATGACTCACATTCATAGCAGCAATGTCATTTTCATAAGACTCCCTGATTTTCTTCATTATTTCCTCCTCAGCCTTGGCACAAGTTTCAATACTGCCTTTTACTGTAATGGTCCTTTCTGGGTTATACAGCGTTAAGTCCTGCAAACTGCAGGGGGGAGGGAAAAAAAAAGATAAGACGACAGTTAATTAGCATTTAGTCACAGATGGCAATCAAAGCCCAACCATGGAGGCTAGCAATATCTGAAAGTGGGTGGTCCAACTTGACAAAGGAATGAGCAAGATGTATTTACTGGAGACTAAAAGACCTAGAATACAGGAACTGCAGGAGGGAAAAGAGGAAAGAGCTTTTGCTCCAAATTGGTGTCTGAGGTTCAGCTTAGTGTTTTAAGTGTGCACATATCTGGATCAGTAAAGGATATTCATCATTTAACTGAGGAATACAGGAAGACAACAGTTCTGAGTTGAATGCAGGTTTTGAGGTCGTTTAGTAAAGGATTTTACAGCACCTTTAAATGTGCTCTTATGATACTGAAAAGCCTGTGGGCTAGCCTAGACATGATACACTTGCAGAGCTGACTTTCTAGATGAACCCTGCAATATATTCAGCTGTCTTAATCAAACCCACCATGCATGTACCCAAATGTGTTCTGTCCCGATAGATGCATATTATCAAATCATCCTCTAATTTCCTAACCGTTGTATATCCGATGCGTATTCTGAAAACTCACATAATGGATAAACCGATTGGACCGCATCCATTTGCCATAATGGAAACCCCAGAGGCTTTATGGAGGCATCTGGAATTGTTCCCCCGATTCCCACTCCCAAACAATGCTTCCTGGAGTATCCAATAGGGAAGAGGCATTAAGAGCTTTTAAAAAGGTAAACTGGTAGCTTTTTCAAGTCTACCACAACTGACATTTGGTAAAATAATGTCATACTTGTCAATAAGTTACAAAAAACACCCAAAGATAAACAGCTTGAAAGGAACAACTCAAAATGGAAAGACAATGTTCCTGTAGTGTGGAGCTTTTCTCCCTGGAGGAAGCACTCAGAAGCATTTTGTTTTTAATGTTACTTTTCAATGCTAATAATGTTTGCCCTTCCTTAAGAAAAGGGCAAAATAATCGATTCTACTAAGTATAAATTCTTGCTCATTTTGAGCATGTAGAGAATGGCTATTATTCAAATTAGGGCAAAATAGTTTCTAAAAACAGAACTACGGAAATCTTAATATATTCCACTTTGGATAATTTCAGGGAATGTTCTCAGACAACTTTCTATTGGCGCACATATAGATACCAGGTTAACTCACCTCTTTCCAGATTCCCTTATTTTGGAATCTTACCTGTATCTTGAATATTCCTATTAATTGGCAGTCTCTCTGCTATAACAGGAAAACTATTTCTAGTCCTTTCCCTGACACTGCAACACACTCTCTGTTCTACACTGCCTCTATCCTTCCACACTCCTCTCTTTCCATTTTATCCCGAATGCAAGGATATCTCAAGTTGGAATATCAGGCCATTTAGCACTGACTCCTTCCTGCTCTCCGCTGGATGAGTGTTCCCTTCAGTCTCAAATGGAAACAAGTATTAGTGGGCGGAAAGTTGGAATGGATGTCATGTCAGGATCAGTTCTGCAATATCGGTGTTGACCAGAACGTCCTTAGAAATTCAGGGAATGTTTGTCCAACAACACGAGCCTGAATGGACACCTGTAGAAACTGCTTATGTATATGTGTGTGCTGTTGGAAGGAAAGAGTACTTGTATGTTTTCTTTAATACGAGTTTTTGCCATAAAGCAACCCTGTTATTACAGAAAAATTGGATTTTCAAAGCCCAGGCTTCTCCATCATTGATTACAGCTGAGAATCATCTAGGTGACTTTTAAGAACTGAAGAGAGTGTTCCCCATTTCACAGGGAATCTTTATTCCTGCTCTCCCTCTGCAAATGTGTGTATTTACAACATATGTTTTCACTGGGGTTTTGGGGGTTTTTTTGGCTTCACCTTCAAGCTCCTTAAGGGCAGGGACTCTGTCTTCTACTTCTTTTGTAAATTTCTCCTCCTTACTCCACCAGAAAAAGCTTGGATGTGTGCTTCGAACTCAGTGGCTGCTCGGAAAATCTCGTCAACCTCATAAGCATTGGGAAGGTTTTAGAGAGAAGGGCTTAAATATCATGGTCAAACTGATATATTACTAAGCCCACGATACCTTCAGAGTCAATGATGCAGGCAAAACTTACAGTATGACACTACTTACGGGGATATTGTGATTTTAGTGTCCGTGTCCTGTTCGATTTTTTTAAGATTTCTTCCTTCTTTGCCGATAAGTCGACCCACAAAGTTGTTATGTGCTAAAATCTTCAAAGGTATTTCTTCAGTACTGAAAATGGAAACACGAAGATTCTGAATCGGAACAGGCATGTTACAGTGAACTGGATTACAAAGCAATCCCAAATCAATTTAGACCATAAAGTCATTGTGAGCAGAGATTGTGTCTACCAAATCTTCGGCATTGTACTTTCCCAAGCACTTAGCCCACTACTCTGCACACAATAAGCGCTCAATAATTACTATTAATTCACTGTTCAAGGATGGCTGCATGGAAAAGCCCCATGAAAAATATTGTCAACAGACTGGGATGAAGGTTTTAATTGGAATGCTCTGTGGTTTGTGGTGTTTCTTTAAAACTGAAAATCTCTGACATGGTTTTGGGAAAGGTTTTTCAGTACTTACCAGGAGGAGGCCCAATTTAATAATGGTGAAAGGATTAAGATACTAGTCCCCATCTCTTTTTTCTGATTAACAACTTGGTATGCCACTTAAATTAACAATAAAATAGTTGACACCCACTATGTAATTCTTCAAAGCTTTCCAAAGACTGTTTCTTAGTCCACCCCTGTCAGGGCTTACATCTGAAAGATTTCAGGTCTGGTTTCTTTTTTTAAGTTGGTGTGAGAAGCAAGGGAAAATGCTCTTGTTGTCATTAAAAACCTATTATTACCATGCTTTTTATAGCAGCTTCCCGGGACATTGTTATTCATTATATAATAAAAACCCTAACAACACAAACTAATACAGACTAAAGGATTTGGGGGACCAGACACCAAACACCTAATTGGAGATTAAAGAGTTCCTTAGAGTAATAATAATAACACTAATAATAATGGTATTTGTTAAGCACTTACTATGTGTCAAGTACCATATTAAACACTGGGGTAGATACCAGATCCCACGTGGAGCTCACAGTCTAAGTAGGAGGGAGAACAGGTTTCGAAACCCCTTTTACAGATAAGGATACTGAGGCAGAGAAGTTAAATGACTTGCCCAAGGTCACAAATCAGACAAGTGACAGACCCAGGATTAGAATCTAGGTCCTCTGACTGCTAGACCCATGCTCTCTTTCCTCTAGGCCACGTTACTTATCAGTGTAAGTGAAAACACTGCAAATCCAAGCTATATTTTCCCATCCTTAAATGGAAAGCCAGAGGCAGTTATTGGGCCGTTTGGAGTCATTTTTAATTCTAGCTAGTGTGAGACCCCCACCTAGCTGAAAAGTCCCCAGGATCGGTTCTATGCCAAGAGGTTTTTGCCAAATCTGGTATTAAGTCTCTGCTTTTATTAAAAAAAAAAAAAGAATTAAATCCTTCTTCAAAGATGATCAGGCAGAGGAACTCCCATCAACGTCACTAAATCGGCTTTTTTCCTACTCGGTACCTATTTTGGTGCCAGATGTACCGGGGAGTGAGATTGGTAAATAAATTTCTTTAGTTAGAGAGCATGCTGCTCCTCAAGTGCCCTCTGGTGCTAGATTTGTGAGGTTGTTGGAAAACAGATACCCCATAAGCTAGCGGGACAGCTATAACCAAGAAATAGATTTGAAAATAATGATTCCACATAACTATTTTTCTGCACAAAAGAATATCAGAAGTAACTAACCATGTGTAGGAATAGAACAAGATATAAAATGGTGAAAAATAAGTACAGCATATTTCTTCTGAAAAACTCAGAGGGCACAATATGCAATCCATTTTTACCACACCTTATAGGAGCTAACGTTTTCCCCATTTCATAAGCAGATAAATTAGATAACAGTTAATTATAATTGGAGTATTGTCAAGTGCTTACTATACGCCACACAGTGTACTAAGCGTTGGGGATATAGGATAATCAAGTCCCACATGCGGCTCACCGAGTAAGTAGGAGGGAAGAGAACAGGTATTGAATGCCCATTTTACAGATGAGGGAATAGAGGCCCAGAGAAGTTAAGTTACTTGCCCAAGACCTCACAGCGTGTAAAGCGGCAGAGCAGAGATTAGAACTCAGGTCCTGATTCCCGGGCCAGGGCACTTTCACTAGACCACACTGCTTCAGGGGTAAAGGGGTTTGTATGCTGTTACACAACTAGGTCCCTAGCACTCTGTTGTGACTTGAACCTCATAACTAATTTAGAAAAAAAAAAAATTGAAAAAAAATCACCAAATCTTTGACTTTAACATGCCTTAAAATGAATCATTCCTGATCTCTGGAATAGTAAATTATAATTTTAAGACAGAGAGCAACTGCTACCTCAGCATATTTGCACTACCTGACCACTTGTGAACTCACATGGAACCATAGCACCTATGTACAGTTTGCAGAGCTAAGTTACCAGCTCCTGTACATCTTGCCCTTCTTCTCTTTCCTCTGATCTATACATTATTTCTAATTTATTCATTCATTCAGTCATATTTATTAAGCGCTTACTGTGTGCAGAGCACTGTACTAAGCACTTGGAATGTACAGTTCGGCAACAGATAGAGACAATCCCTGCCCAACAAGGGGATCACAGTCTAAAAGGGGGTGACAGCAAAACAAAACAAATAGGCATCAACACTATCAAAATAGATAAACAGAATCAGATATATACATATCATTAATAAAACTGAGTAAAAAATAATCTATACAAATATACACAAGTGCTGTGGGGAGGGGAGCAGGGGCAGGGGGAAAGGGAGGACTATGTCTGGGAAGGCCTCCTGGAGGAGGTGAGCTCTCAGTAGGGCTTTGAAGAAGGGAAGAGAGTTAGTTTCTAATCCCAGCTCCACCACTTGTCTGCTATGTGACCTTGGACAAGTCACTTAACTTCTCTGTGCCTCAGTTACCTCATCTGTAATATGGGGATTAAGACCGTGAGCCCCATATAGGACAGGGATAGTGTCTATCTTGTATCTACCCCGGCGCTTAGTATAGTGCCTGGCACATGGTAAGCACTTAACGAATGCCATAAACAACATGTTTGCCTCATCTGCTAGAATGTACAATTCTTCGGTGTCAGGATTATTGACTAACTCTATACTGAACTGTCCCAAGTGCACAAAGCAAAAGTTCAGTAAATACTATTGACTGATTACCTACTGGTTTTTGTAGTAAAGGCTTAACTGATCCTGGGATGAGAACACGACAGAATAAAACAAATAAAATTCTGCAACCCAACCAGCCAGTTGGCATAGGGTACCCAGGCCAAGAGATATTCCTGGTCTCAGACAGTGTCATAACTCTTCGTCCTCCCCACCCACACACCCCTTAATCCTCTCCCCAACCCCATCAAAAATAGAAGATTAATCACACCTAAATTAACATAGTACTCTGTGAAATAAAGTGATTCACCTTTATTTCTTGTTGTATGCAGCAGAGCTTTGTTTCAGTGGAGCCAATAAAAAGCAGTATCGGAATGTCAAGTTTTTAGAATAAAGCTTTCTTTACTCACAATTTTGTATCTTGAGCTTCCTTTTGCATAATCTCCATAATAATTTTACATGCCGTCGAGCAGCCTTCAGGCGTAGAGTGGATAGTAATTGGCTTCTCAGCGGCACCTGCATTTTCTTTACGATGAATATCAATTCTTCGAGTGGGAACAAGAACAATGGAAGAAAAGGTGAGCAAAAAGCACTGGTCTATTCTTAGTAACCACAGCAGGTATTATAAACCTATAGCAGGATTTCTTAAACTAGCTGTTAGGTAATTATACATCAAAATCACTACACACCAATACTTTAAATATCCAAAGAAACACCTTTTTGGTTTAAAAGAGCGACGCACAAACTTTTGGGGGCTTACTTTTTCAAGTTGAAATCACTGATTTCACCAAGGATTTAATTTTTTTTCCCCAAAACCCTTCACAAATTGTCCAGAGCTTTGTTTGCATCCTCACCTGCTCTTCTTCTACACACTTATGCTTGAATTACCCCATTCAGTGCTATTCTTGCATTCTAGTACATACAAGACTGTCATGTGGGAATATACTGCTTTACAAACTTCCTGAAATACTCCCCAGTAACAGCAAAAAAGTATATAACCTACTTTTTTGTGCACCGCAAAAAAGTAGCAATGAGAGTATCCAAATTCATGGGAAACACCTCACTGACAAAAAAATATATATATCTGTGTCTTTTTCCTAGTGAAAAAACGATAGCTTTTTTTAAAAACAGGAACAGAGCTGGCAGAGAAAGTTGAGAGAGGTGAATAGCATGGGGAAAGCAAGACTACAAGACTACTACCACACCTCCAGTTGCATCCACTCTGAGATTTCTCCCTCATTAGTTTTGTGACCACACTGCTTCAGAACAGAACTCATGGGGTCAGGGAGCATTCCCCCCTTTGCGCTGATATCCTCCCAAACTTTGGTTTTCCCCATGTGACCCTACAATCCTTAAGAGCTGAAATCTGCCCCTGCAAAAAAGAGCAGAAGCAGGGCAGCAGACAAAAATTGGGGGGGGGGGGGGGGGCGGGGCGGGGGGAGGGGAAGAGGGAGGTGTGTCAAGAATGGTCCCAACTACCCTGCTTTCTACTTTTCCCCTCGTAAAGAGTGGAAGAGGAGCTAAAACAGGCGCCAGATTCCTATTCCTTGACCTTGATTCACAGATACATTTTTTAAAGACATTTCCAAAGTGCCTTTTGTTTAGCAGATGCCAGCTCTGCCAAAGGAGGAGCATGGCACATCTTCGGGGTGGAGGTGCCAAGCTTGGGTTTTTCCCCAGATTATTGGGAAACAGAAATAAGAGACTGAAGTCAGGGATATGACAGGCCCAACTGGCTTGCCCACTTTGATGCTAAAGTGAAGAGCCAGCACCCTCTTGTCTACCCCTTGTCTAGCAAGTTGGTGAGACACAAGCAGAGGCTTGCAGAATCACATCTACTCCCAGAGTCACCAGGAGAGGGCTTGGAGATGGACAGGTAAAAGACAGGGGAAGGACGGAAGATTAAAAAAAAAATGGTAGTTACATAATCCACTCGTTTCGAAGAAACTAGGGGGGTTGGGAGAGGGCACTGAAGGAGAAGAAAGTCAAGTAATTTATGAGAAGCATGATGACATCTTCACTGCACGCATTCATACAACCAAGTGACCCAAATACAGAACTCGAGATAAAGATAGCATCCTCTTCCTGGAGCTCTGCTGATCAAGTGCCAAGGCATCCAGTCAGAACAGAAGTGAGTGAGCAGAACCCCACAAACAACTGTTCTGTATCCACTCCATCTAGTTTGGACTATGAAAAAGCATCAATGGGGTATTCCTGCTCAAGAGCCGAGGTGGCGGAATAACCTTGGCTTCTGGTGCCTCGTACTATATTTGAATTTTAAACACGGTCCGGTTTTTGTGATGTGCACCAACACCTCTGCCGCCAGTATATTTCCATATCTTTGCCAGGATAGAGATTATATACTGGGTGGATCCCTTGAGGGCAGAGAATGTTACGCACTGATTAGGCCAGCCATCTGAGGCTACTCTAGAAACTACGGGAGAAAATAATGACTGATTTTTGTGGCAAAAGTTAATTAAATCCGGTGGCAGGACAAAGGAAATGAAACGTAATAAAGCCTGTACACCTCCTTTCTCTCCTCCCGTATCTCCCGCTTCACCTGCTGCTCCCATCTTTTTCAGCCTGTGGCACCCCAAATTTTTAAGAGTTAAAAAAAAAAACAATCAGAGGAGCCCACAGGCACTTGGACTCATCAAGGTACTGTGACCTAAACAATCAAGAGCACCTAAGGTGCAGTATACTGTAGTGAGCACTTGGGAAATTACTCCAGAAGCAGCATGGCCTAGTGGATAGGGCACGGGACTGGGAGTCAGAAGGATCTGAATTCTAATCCCAGCTCTGCCACTTGCCTGCTGTGTGTACTTGGGTAAGTCACTTCACTTCTCTGTGCCTCAGTTCCCTCATCTGTAAAATAGCGATTCAGACTGAGCGCCCCAACTCAAATATCTTGTAACTACCCCAGTGCTCAGAACAGTGCCTAGGACAGAGCGCTTAGCAAAAACCATAATTATTATTATTATCATCACAGAAAAGCAGAACCCATGTCCAACTTGATTGTCTTGTATCTACTCCAGCATTTAGCACAGTACCTGGCACATAGTAAGAACTTAAATACCATTAAAAGAAAATCCCCATCATTTAAAGGGTGTTGCTTTCAGAATACACCTACCTTCTCTCTGCTTCCCTCCACCCTAAAATCCTTACATATAAAGTCCAAGAGAGGGGGGTTTTCATTATATAGGTACAAGGAGAAGATAGCCTAGTTATAAGAGAATTACCAGCACCCTACAGAACTGCCTTTCATGCCCCTCTGCTCCTCAAAATCAACTTGGGAAAGATAATAAGAAGTGGGGTGACACTCAAGTCCTTGAAAAAACCCACCTTTTCGGGGACCACAAGCACCAAAGGGTGAAAAGCTCTGATTCACAGACAGGGGTCTCTGGTTGGCTAGTGCAAATCATCACTGCTCTTGGCCTCTTCTAGACCGAGGCTGTCTGCCAGACCACCACAGGCGACCAGCCTTGGGACACAAAAAAGATGCTCTCCTTATCCTGACTCAACTAGGGTTAGCCACAAGACAAAACATGGTCTGTCTGCCTAGGCCTGGAGGAGCATTTTGTGGTCCTGCTAGCTCACAGACAGGAAGGTGGCAGGGACATCTCATCACCCCTTGATGTCAGGAAGGACATTGGGGGAGGGCCGGAAACAAGTTGGGAGGTGTCTCACAGACAGCTCGATTCTCTAGCAGCTGCAATAGTAAGCAGCTGTGGCCAGGAGATAAGAGGGAGGAGGGGATAGGGCAAAATTTTAAAATCCTTTCTATGGGCAAAAAGAGCAGCTCTTCTGGGTTTCCTTTGTGGGAGAATTTTAGGGAAGCAGTGTGGTTTGGTATAAAGAACAGAGCCAAGGAGTCAGAAGACCTGGGTTTTAATCTTGGCTGTGCCTCATGTCTGCCAAGTGACCTCAAGCAAGTCCCTCACTGTAAAAGGGACTGTGAGCCCACGTGGGACATGGACTGTGTCCAACCTGATTAGCTTATATCTACCCCAGAGTTTAGTACAGTGCCTGGCACACACTCAACCTCTGGCTATAAGCTCATTGTGGGCAGGGAATGTCTATGGTTATACTGTTCTCTCCCAAGCGCTTAGTAGTGTGCACTGCACAGAGTGAGCACTCAGTAAATACGATCGAATGAATACCATTTTTTAAAAAAGCTGCAGATTTACAACAAAGCAGGATTGATGAGCTCCAAGTGACAGTGATCAACCACAGGAAGTCCATCCCTGATTCTTTATGAGGGGAGGAGGAAACCTTTCCCACCTTTCTGTCATCAAGAAGCTAAAGTTAAAGCCCATCGAAGAGTAAAGCGCAACGACTCACTTGGACTGCGTCTGTTTTGTGATGTTCCGGATGGTTGCGCCTTCTTTGCCTATGATGGCTCCGACGAACTGTGTGGGGACCAGCATGCGTAAAGGCACGTCTGATTGGGGCTTCTGTCTCACGGTGGCTCCGGGGGATCCCTGGCGCTGCGGGCCCCGCTGCCCGAACCCACGGCGCCCTGGGGGGTGCTGCTGCGGGGGTTGCTGGGCCGCCATCTCGTCCGGGATATAGGCGACTTTCAAAGCGTAGTTCTCCAGCTGGAAGCCATTCAACTTTTCTATTGCTCTGAATTTTCATGAAGTGGAAAAAGGGTGGGGGGAAGGAAAGAATAAAAAGTCACAAACAAATACAAGTTTAACTCTCATCAGTGGGATGAGAGGAGGTTAGTTCATTGTGAGAAAGGAGCCATTTAAATGACAAGAAAGCCTGACCTTACAGTTCTGAAAGACGCCCCTGCCTTCCAAGCTCTACATTCAAGAATTCTGACTCTAGGCACCTTGACAACAAGAAGGAGCAGTGATGAAGCTTTACCCCTCCCATGAAGGAAGGAGGCTACAGTTCCCATTTTAGTCTGGAAGCCACACTATACAATCCAGAGTTCCCCACTCATTTCAGGTATCCACTGAGGCTGTCACTGATTGCTTGTAAACGCCAGGAGAAGCCTCCAGGGCTACTCAAACTCAGTCCATCCGTCCCGCCTCAAAAAAAAAATCACCTGACCTCTTGTAACCCACAGATATCATCAAAACGAATTAGTGAATTAGCAACAATAGAAGATGTGTTCATTACCTGATAACAGGACAGGCAGACCATGAGAATTAAAAATTTTTTTTAAAAAGCCTGTCCTTACCACAGGAGAAAAATGATTAAAATAAATGTAAACCTTGACCCCTAACCAAATTTTTTTTTAATGGTATTTGTTAAGCACTTACTATGTGATAGGCACTGTATTAAGCATTGAGGTAAATACAAGCAAATGAGGCTGAAAGCAGCCCCTGTCCCACATGGGGCTCACAGTTTTAATCCCCTTCTTACAGATGAGGTAACTGAGGCATAGAGACGATAAGTGACAGAGCCACAATTAGAACCCCGGTCTTTTAGAATCCCAGTCCTGACTCCCAGCCCCGTGCTCTATTTCATTAGAGTATGCTGCTACTCTGACATGAACAGTCCTGGCTATTTTAGATTTCCCTGCATTGTGTAGATTTTAGTATGGGGTGGGGAGAGAGAAGTTACATCTTTATAACTTCTCTCCCCACCCCACACTAAAGGGGAGGGGAAAAAACCTCAAAGAGTACACTTCTCACTAGGTCCTGAGAATACAATTTTTGAACACTGTGCCTATCAAAGGCAAACTCAAGAAAGAAAAAGGTAAGGATCAATGAAGTAGGCAATGGGCAGTTAATGATTGTTTTAACAACACTTCTTATGTGGCAGGCACGGTGCTAAGTGCTGATAAACAAGACAGTCCCTGTCTCACTCAGGGCTCCCACAGTTTAAGAGGAGCGGAGAACAGGTATTTCTGTTCTCCCCATATTAGTTCTCACCCCGAAGTAGAGTTAAGAAGCTCAAAGATATTTATGTGACTTGCCCAAGGACAACAGGCAGGTAAGAGGTGGAGCTAGGCCTCGGACCCTGGTCTCCTGACTCCGTTTCATAATAATAATGATATTTAAGGCTTGTTTTGTGTCAAGCACTGTTCTAAGCGCTGGGGTAGATACAAGCTAGTCAAGTTGGACACAGTCCCTGTCCCATGTGGGGCTCACAGTCTTAATCCCCTTTTTACAGATGAAGTAACTGAGGCACAGAGGAGTGAAGTGACTTGCCCAAGGTCACACAGCAGAAAAGTGGCAGAGCCGGTATTAGAACCCAAGTCCCTCTGACTCTGATTCATGTTCTTTCCATCATGAAGCCCAGGGTTGGGTTGGTTTTACGGTAAGGTTACAAAGGATAGTCATGGACAGCCTTTAGGATGTCAGGGAAATTTAGATTAGCTTTGTTTAAAAAGAAAATAAAAACAAAAGCAAGATGGGCATGGAAATACTAAACCCGAGTGCTGGACATTCTGAAACTGAGCAATTGGCCTCAAAAAGAAAGGGAAGTTTGGGGAACGGGGGTGGGGGCTAACCTGGTGAGAACTTTAAGCTATATTTCTAAGAGGTGGATCAATAAAAGCAGCAGCATGGCCTAGCTGATAGAGCATTGGCGTGGGAGACAGAAGGACCTGGGTTCTGATCCCAGCTCTGCCACTTCTCTGCTGTGTGACCTTGGGCAAGAAAGCCATAACTTAGTCCTTCCTCCCTTCTACCTCCCCATGAAATGCATGATGGGGCAGGTAATAATGTTGGTATTTGTTAAGCGCTTACTATGTGCCAAGCACTGTTCTAGGCACTGGGGTAGACACAGGGGAATCAGGTTGTCCCATGTGGGGCTCACAGTCTTAATCCCCATTTTACAGATGAGGTAACTGAGGCACTGAGAAGTTAAGTGACTTGCCCAAAGTCACACAGCTGACAAGTGGCCGATCCGGGATTCGAACCCATGACCTCTGACTCCAAAGCCTGTGCTCTTTCCACTGAGCCATGCTGCTTCTAGGTGACAGAAGGCAGGTGACAAACAGGAGTGACTGGAGGTATTTAGGAAGGACTACCTTTTGACTTCACTAGGATATGAAATCATGGTTCAACACCTGGATGAGAAATGGAATCAAGGATGTTCAGGAAAGACAGACAGGTAGGGTACTGTCATTCTGAAAGTGAAGTCTACCTTCTGCTTGTTGGGCCTAAGAAATAAAGGAGGCCCAAAAAGCAGAGAGGATCAAGATTAAAGAAGAAAGGACTTTGAAAGACTTATCCCCAGGAAAATTCGGTTTTTTTGGAGCAAAATAGAACTCTAAGCAAGAACTGTCTCAAGCAGACATTACTAACCGGTGACTGTGGAAGGATCAAAACAAGCCCTGACATTCAAGCTGCCATCTCATTGGCAGGTAACATTCTGATCTTTTCAAGTGTCTAATCCTAGTTCCTCCCTCCCCACCCTTCTGGTCTTCACTTCTACTCAGCTGTCCTCGGGGGAATCACCAGCCGGGCTGACAGAGTGGGATGAGGGAGAACAGTACAGACAACAGCATTTCAAAGGTAGGTCACCAACTGGGAAAACTATCAATCAATGCTTCCCCACAACACTGGGGCAATGTGGGGAACTGTCAGTCCTGCCCTGAAAACTTTTGGTCTTCCCCAGCTGCTCATAAATTGCAACATCCAAGTGCACAGATCTGGGGCCACTGGCACATAAGTTCAAAAGCTCCTTGGCATGTATACAGAAGCACCTAAAATGGTGCACCTGATTGGGGTGTCCCAAGTTGGGAGCCAATGATCCAGACACAACGAGTTCATCCCTAAAGGACACTTATAAAAAATAAAATAAAAATAACTGACTCCAGGCCAACAAGAGATGAACAATGGTGCCCTCTTGGGGTTCACCCACAGGCCAATTTCCAGCTTTTACGGGCTATGTTTGAGCGATATCCTAGATGAAGATACAGAGCATGATCATTAATGCGTGATCAGTATGCCTGAATCTGGGGGATGTGGTTAAGCACTAGGGAGATGAGGAGAGAGAATTTAAAGTGTCCTTGATAAATTGAAGGAGTGTGTCTTAACTAGGATCATATTCAACAGGATCAAGTGCAAATGGTGAATCTTAAAATCTGCACAGATGCAGAATGTGTAGCTCCCTGGCTAAGCAAAGAGAGTCACTGTGTGACTCGACCCAAACAGGATACAGCAAACTAACCTGACCCCGGGAATGTGTCCATTTACTGTTGTAATGTACTTTCCCAAGTGCTCAGTACAGTGCTCTGCACACAGTAAGTACTCAATAAATACAATTGAATGATTCTACTAAGGGTAATGTGATGTCCACGATCTGAGAAGCAATCTTTCAATTATACTCCCTGTTCATCTGACTGTGCACAATTACAGAGTACACACGGGAAGCAGCGTGAAAAGAGTCTGGGCTTGGGAGTCAGAGGTCATGAGTTCAAAACCCGGCTCTGCCACTTGTCAGCTGTATGACTGTGGGCAAGTCATTTAACTTCTCTGTGCCTCAGTTACCTCATCTGTAAAATGGGGATTAAAACTGTGAGCCTCATGTGGGACAATCTGATTAACTTGTATCTACCCCAGTGCTTAGGACAGTGCTCTGCACATAGTAAGCACTTAAATACCAACATTATTATTACTATTTTAAAAAGGATGTTGAGAAACGGGGGTGCACTTACTGCAGAGTAATAAATGTGATTGGGGGAAAAAATGGCCTCTTTGAAGAGAAATTAAATGACTTGGATTGTTTAGTGTGGAGATGAGATGACTATAAGGTCTTAAACTCCAGTGGTTGCCTATCGACCTCCGCTCCAAACAAAAACTCCTCACTCTAGGCTTCAAGGCTCTCCATCACCTTGCCCCTTCCTACCTCTCCTCCCTTCTCTCTTTCTACCGCCCACCCCGCACGCTCCGCTCCTCCGCCGCCCACCTCCTCACCGTCCCTCGGTCTCGCCTATCCCGCCGTCGACCCCCGGGTCACGTCCTCCCGCGGTCCTGGAACGCCCTCCCTCCTCACCTCCGCCAAACTGATTCTCTTTCCCTCTTCAAAACCTTACTTAAAAATCACCTCCTCCAAGAGGCGTTCCCAGACTGAGCTCCTCTTCCCCCTCTACTCCCTCTGCCATCCCCCCTTTACCTCTCCGCAGCTAAAGCCTCATTTTCCCCTTTTCCCTCTGCTCCTCCACCTCTCCCTTCCCATCCCCACAGCACTGTACTTGTCCGCTCAACTGTATATATTTTCGTTACCCTATTTATTTTGTTAATGAATTGTACATCGCCTTGATTCTACTTAGTTGCCATTGTTTTTACGAGATGTTCTTCCCCTTGACGCTGTTTAGTGCCATTGTTCTTGTCTGTCCGTCTCCCCCGATTAGACTGTAAGCCTGTCAAACGGCAGGGACTGTCTCTATCTGTTGCCGACTTGTTCATCCCAAGCGCTTAGTACAGTGCTCTGCACATAGTAAGCGCTCAATAAATACTATTGAATGAATGAATGAATGAATGAATAAAGTTGTTACAAATGGGAGCAAGCAAGAGGAAATGAGCTTAGCTGCAACAACAGAGCTCAGACACAATTGACTGTATTGGGGATTAAACACTGGACTACAGGGGTGAGGAACAGATTTTTTGGGGCGGGGGGGGGGCACAGGGAGAAGGAGGATGGCACAGAGAGTGGAATCTCCACTCTCTGGACATGATACTAAAAATAAGACAATCAACTACCATGAATGGTTTAGGTGGGAGGCTCTAGAGGCTCCTTGCTGGACTAAGGTTCTAAATTTAGCAAGGGCCAAAATTCTCACTTCCTTCCTGTTTCCATCAGCCCTTTCCATCATTTCACAAACTTGCATAATTCTTCCCAAGCTGTTTTACTTCAAAAGTAAGCAAATTGGTCTCTGGGTGATGGGGCTGAGGTTGGGGGGGTGCAGGGTGCTTTTCTTAAAGAAAAGCACAGCCCTAAAGGAAGTCTTGGAATCCTGTGAAGAAAACAAACACTGAAGGGGAATACAGAGGATGAAAGGAAAAGATGAAAAGTGGAGGGGTGCAGGAACGTGTTATACTTTTTCCAATCCTCAAAGCAATAAACAAAGGAAAAGTACCCCTCAGTAATTAGAATGTAAACTTTAAGGGAGTTTCAAGAAGTGACACTGTTACAAAGGTTATGAGTGGGCCTAGAAGTGGGGAATTTTCAGGCTCCAATTGCATGCCGCCAACATTCGAGGTGAACGTGTGTGTTTGTACAAAACACCGCAGCTGCTGCTCACGGCTCCAGGCGATCTCACAACAGAAGTATTTACAAGGAATTTCTAAGTTGCATAATAACTTATAGAAATAAACATAATTCCACCCCATATTATCGTTTGTTGTTAAATATAGACACTTATCTACAAACGAATCAAACCCGGTCCAGTCCTACCTTCTTAAAGAAAAGATCCCACTATGACAAGATTGTAAAACTGGGGCCCCGAGGCAGTTGAATAAAAAGATGATCCAGAACTTGAGATATCATGGTGTTGTTTGGACACTGAACCCGTCTGGCTAATAATAATAATAACAATAATAATAATGTTGGTATTTGTTAGGCGCTTACTATGTGCCGAGCACTGTTCTAAACACTGGGGGAGATAAGCCCCCCACTCTAAGCTTGTTGTGGGCAGGGAATGTATCTGTTTATTGGTATTATTATTATTATTGTACTCTCCCAAGCGCCTAGTATAGTGCTCTCCACACAGTAAATGCTCAATAAATAGGATTGAATGAACTGAATGAATGCAGAGGCTGTATTCTTAAAGAACCAGCTCATTGTGGGCAGGGAATGTGTCCATTAGTTATACTGTACTCTCCCGGGTGCTTAGTACAGTGCTTTGCACATAGTAAGTGCTCAATAAATAGAACTGAATGAATGAGTGTGGAGGAGAGTCAATCAATGGCATTTACAGAGCGTTTACTGTGCGAAGAGCCCTGTACTAAGTAATTGTGCTCTTGTGCATAACTGCTTTTTCTGACACTGGACTGCAATCTTTCTAGACAGGTGCACAGTGTGCAGAGAATGTTCCCTCCATTCCCTAATTCTTGAAGAGCTTTCTATTCAAACCACACGATGAAAACCCAGAGGATAGCAGAACTGACTGAATATCGCCACAGGACTGAAAAACACTCATTTACAAGTAAAATAAACAGAGGAGGGTTGGCTTAATATTTTCCTTTGAAAGGATTAAATCACACCTAGGAACTATAACATGGCAGCCTAGAGGCCAGGTTGCCCAGAGAAAGAGGTGAAAAGTCACTTCAGCAACCAACAACTCAAAAAAAAAAAGATTTACTCTTCCACAAAATGGAACATCAGCTGCATGAAGTGTCTTTTCTGCTCCTCTAATTCCCTTGTACAAATTACCACCATGCCTTATCTCGAGAAATCTTGAAGCAGAGTGGCCCAGGGGAAAGGGCACGGACTTGGGAGTCAGCGGACCTGGGTTCTAATCGTGGCTCTGCCACTTGTCTATGTGACCTTGGACAAGTCACTTACAAGAAGCAGCGTGGCTCAGTGGAAAGAGCCTGGGCTTGGGAGTCAGAGGTCATGGGTTCTATTCCCAGCCTGCCACTTGTCAGCTGTGTGACTGTAGGCAAGTCACTTCACTTCTCTGTGCCTCAGTTACCTCATCTGGAAAATGAGGATGAAGACTGTGAGCCTCACGTGGGACAACCTGATTACCCTGTATCTAGCCCAGTGCTTAGAACAGTGCTCTGCACATAGTAAGCGCTTAACAAAAACCATCATTATTAACTTCTCCATGCCTCAGTTCCATCATCTGCAAAAAAATGGGGTTTCAATACCTGTTCTCCCTCCAACTTAGACTTTGAGCCCCATATGGGACCTGACCCTCTAGTAACTATTCCAGGGCTTAGTATAGTGCTTGAAACATAGTATAAGGACTTAAATACCACAATCACTATTATTGTATTAGAGTTCTATGTAACAAGCCAGTTCTTCATGAAGTTGGATTAAGTATAGATAAATGCTGAACCCCTAATAGCTGTCATTCTGATTGTGTCAGCCTGGAATCCACATATATTGTTCCCAATTTGATTTGCGATTTAAGTTGTTAAAGTTTTCCTCAGAAGTTCATCTGCTTTACTCTACTAACCTTTCAAACACAGCCCTTTCTCCATAAGTTGTTAAAACTCTCTCAATTATTCTCCCTGTCTCTCTGAATAGTGAAATTGTCAGATGATGTAAAGTCACTAGCATTTTCACAAGACGTTACACAAGGAAAACAGATTAAGTCTGAACAGAACTATTTTTGCTTGTGGTTTTTTTTGGTAATAAAAAAGGAAACTGAAACACAAAATTGGGGGTTGGTATTATTGGTGAATTTCATATAACCATGCTGGTTTTACCCTCCTGTTTTCATGGATAATCAATAGTTAACTGTGCAAAGCTCTTTTCCATCTTCTTTATGAATGATTAATTTTATACGGTGAATCTCCTCTGATCCAAAACTGCATGAGATAACGTCTAAAGAATGCTTTGAGCTCTTCCGAGATAGACACTATGTAAACAGGAATGCATTGAAAAGTTATTAAAATAAATTCTTGTTTTCATCTTAATTCCATGACGTAGACAGGCCCTAGAAAGTAACAACTGGGAAATTCAAGGAGATTACTTCCCTACTTCCCAGATAGGGATCTTAAAAAAGCAATCAAGAAAAGGAAGGCTTTTTATTGTTGGGGAAGAGTCGGTTGGAAATCTGCCTTAGCAATGACTACTTCAATTGAAGGAGCTGGGGTGGGGAAGAAAACACAACTCCCTTAATGTGCTCTAGACAAATGCTTGGATTTGCAAAAGTTTGTACTTGGTATTTTGCGTCTGGTTGTATGTTACACTACCCTGTTGATTTTAGTTAGCCACAAGGTGGCAGGAATTTCAAAGTTTAAAAAAAAATAATCAAATTCACGTGGTATTTGTGCCTAGGAAAAAGACAGTGGTATATAGGGGGCAAGGAGATGGGGAAGAGGCAGCAACTGGATGAGAAACGGAACCAGAAAGAGCACTAGCTAAATCAGATCCCTCAAGTAAACAATACTTTGGCAAAGAACCATGGGTTACAATTCAAACTGAGGCCATTCTATCTTAGAAAAAAAATAAAGAACTTCATGCATGCTCCCAAGTACTACGGACTGAAATTTTATTGGTCTGCTGTAGGGAATTTTCAACAACCATATCTATACAATAATATACCGACTTTATACAACTGGGAGGAGCTAAATTTGGAAGTTATGAAAGCCCAATATATGGCAGCGTTTGTTGATCAAGTTATAACTGGATTGCCAGAATTGATGAAAAACTTCACATGGAAGTTCTTGAACACAAAAAAGGGATGGTTAGAAGTCACAAGTAAATCCAAGTCAATATAACATTACAAGAATAATGTTACATTTTACTAGTTTAACAAATTACATATTTCATAAAAGCAGCCAAAATGGAGAATACAAAGTAAACTAGCAATAATCCAAAGACTTATTTTTTCTATCCCTACTCCCAAAGAATGGGCGGGGAGGGGGAGAAGGGCTACTATTGCATTTCCCCTTACCCCCACCACCCCTTTTAATACCAACGGCACATAAGCTAGTAGAAAAAATTCTGACATGGCAATAACTTCAGTAATTTAGGAGATGAGTGACAAAGCAAAAACTTTTCAAATGTACTTACTGCCTAGCCTGGTCCTTGTTGGCGTATGTTACGTTTACTACTGCAGTCTCTGTGTCAGTGTTCACTGGAGAGGGAGAAAAATGCAAACAAACAAAAAAACACAGAATTAAGTTTCCTTTCCATATCTTCCTTGGGCAAATTTGAAAGCAATTTAGTTTAGAACACAAGTACCTTGCTCACAGTTCTCCACCGTTCCATATTGAGCTAATAAACTATCCAGCACCTAACAGAAGGAGGGGAAAAAGTTACAAATTTTGAGTTCTGCAATTGTTAGCAAGGACAGCAATAGGTTTTCAATCACAAAGAACATTATAATGGAAAAGAGCCAGCAGATTAATTTGAACTTTGATCTAAAGAATTGAGGCCAGGATGCCATGGGGTGAACATGTAGCTTGCTACTGCCCAGTCCTAGATCCCTGGCTTTGAATCCAGCTTCCGCTGCCTAAACTGGAAGCATGAAAGCTTGGCAGCAATGTAGAAATCAAAGTTACCTTCTTTCTACAGTTTGGAACAGAATGGAAGAGAAAGCGTACACATACACACTCTCACACACACACTGCTCATATAGTCCCCAATAAAACACACTAGCACTAACCGAGATGAAGTTGAGAAAAATTTTCCCAAAGAACTTAAATTTTTTAAAGAATTTCTCTTTGGACTTGGAGACGGGCATCCATGCAACATTAAATTCTAGGGTACGGGTAGCAAAGAGGAAGAAGCAGTATTAATGCCAATGTTCTACCGGCACCTTTTTCAAAATGTGAAACCTAAGACAGACACTATTAGAAACATGATTTTGATAACAAAACACTTTACCAAGTGAACACTCCTTTCATATTAATGCATCTTTAGAAGATAAAGGCTACTTCCCTATTCCTCCATAGGGAAGTATTGGGTTTTTTTTACACCTTTTGAGAGTTGTCACTCTCAGCTTTGGCACAACACAGGTTTTAATGCCGCGTTTCGGCTAGAACGCTGTTAAGGAATTAGGGAACGTCCGGCTGACAATACAAGCCTGCCTGGTTACAGCATGCGGCCGTGTGGGAACAGGAACACGTGCACACATAAATGTGCAGCGGACGGTGACTTCTAGGAGAGTTTTCAATCAATCGTATTTATTGAGTGCTGACTGTGCAGAGCACTGTACTAAGCGCTTGGGAGAGTACAATACGTTCCCTGACCACAACAAGCTTACAGTCTAGAGGGGGAGCTTATAGTCTAAAGGGGTCATTCCTGAATGTGCCTTCCGGGTTATATGGAGAACTAAAACCACTCTACTTCAGATTAAGGGAACTAGATTGAAAGGGAAGAGTGATTTGTAAAAATGTTCTTAAATGTCACTCAGTGCTGAATATACCCCTCTTTTTCATAGTGAACATGTGGATTTTTTTTTAAATAGCCACAGTCACAACAATCTGGGATTCATTCTTAGCTTCTGGAGTGGGGAACAAGAAGTCAACCAAAGAAGAAAAACCATGAGGCAGAGAATAGCTATTTTTCCTTCAACAGCTCTAGCTTAAACAGAGAGAAAAATCAAGGCTATGGGCAACCCAGAAGAGAAGGAGCGTAAGAAATCTGATTGCCTACTTTTTCTGACACAGTACTTCTGTCCCCTACTCTCAGTTTCCTCATCTCCTCGTTGTAGCCCTCCTTTCCGCTTCATTTTCTCATTTGTTCACTCCAGCCCCACCTTCCTCCCTCAGTGGGCATAGCAGTATCTCGCCTCTCTCTTTACTGCTTTTTTTTCCCTAGGGGAGCCATTTTCCTCTGGCAGATTTTTGCAATAAATGCTATATTCATGACATTATACAGTAGAACTTCACTCTTGATCACTGCCAATGTAGAGTTTGAATTCATGGAGTTTCATGGTAACCTTCCCCATCATGATGATAATTGAGACAAAGCAATACACAATAATATGGTTCATTACACCTTCATATTTTATCTTTAAATCATATATCCTAATACAGTATCTAATCCACTGAAATAGTCTTTCTGTTCACACTCTTCCATCCACACACACACACAAAAAAGGAAAGAAAACAACTTGTAGGACCGTATCATTTGATGAGTAGTTTAAAGGTCAATATACCATCATTACTGATAATGAAGACATGGATGGAAGAGAGCAATTAAAACTTCTTTCAAAGCCTGGGAAATTCTAGCCATCTGTCCCAAACTAAAAACAAAACAAAACAAAAAACTAGGGCTTCTGAGCATCATATGCATGTTCATTTTTAAGACCAGCTTAAAAAAACATCAAAATCACCTCACCCTTCTCAAATGCCAAGACAAAATAATTCTGTCAAAGATTTAAAAGCTGTTCACCATTAGCTTTTATTAAGGTACCAAAAAACTGTGCATAAATCTATGGATTAATGTTCCAACTGAGCCAGTTAATCAGCAGTGTTGTTCACCAGCTTATTGTCCTTTTTCAAATCAAAGTCAAGCCCTATGTCACTATTTGTAGTACAATTTTCATTCAATTTATAAACCGTGAAAGGAAAAAAAAAGTTGAAAAGTACAACTAGATTAAAAACTAGGCTAAACAACTTCCTTTTATGTTACCTTAAAGCATTTTAGTTATTCAGTAATTAAATATTGTCTCATATGCCACACACAATTATACTTCATTTAGATTAAGTATTGAATAAATGAAACTCCTTTAGGAATAGATGTGTTAATTAGTTCTTTATATTCGAAGTTAATCAGAAATATTGAGAAATACATCTACACTATTTACTAACCTGGTACCAAAACAGTGGCTTTCTCCTTTTCACTTTTACAGCTTCACAGCCATTCAACATATCAAGCTTCACTATTTGACTGTAATTTCACCAGTTTTAAATTAGCCTAATTCTTATTTACTAAACATCCAGGGGAAGGAAAATCTCTTAATAGTAAACAAGATTGAGAATCAACGGCCTTTTTAAATGGCTGCATACTTACAAACCAAAGAATAATGAAATCTGTCATTTCCCGACTATAACCACTCGACAACAATTAGGAAGTTAGAAGCCCTGGATCAAAATTGGTACAGCGTCTCCAATAAATAAATGGTTTAAACAAGTTGCACAATTTACTAATCCTAACTCAGGAAATACGGTTTACTTACTGTGGCACACATCAAGTGATCCCTCTTGATATCCCCTGAACATGTAAATCAGTGGCATTTATTGACCGCTTACTGTACTCTGAGGTTCTGTCATGAAGCGCTTAGTACAGTGCTCAAAGGTCAGCCTGCACAGGAAGCCTAAACTAGGTAGAGATCAGACCCCATTCCTCCCTAAGCCCAAAATACTTCCTCTCCTTACCAATTTCCACTAGAACTGGAGTCCTTCCTGCCCTTACCAATTTCCACTAGAACTGGAGTCCAAATAGAGAAAGATGAATACAAAAAGCACCATCTTGAAAGGAAGACAGGTGGGAGTAATCAGGGTGTCCACGTCCCTTTGAAAGAGAACTCACGCTACAGTAAATAATCCATGTTTCACTTATAGGACCCACAAAAAGATCATTCTGGGGTGGCCCATTGCTTACCCCGAAAAACAGGGGCAAACCTATCCAAAAAGGTGCTGGAGACTCAATTAACCCCAGCGAGCCTCCTGGAAGGCTCTATTTAGGCAGAATTGAAGGAAATTCACCTACGAAGATGTGCTACACTTTGCCCCCTTTAGGAACATATCATATGGACTGGGCTGCCACAGAGCCCTAGAGAGGATATCCTAACCCACAGGTACATTTGAAGACAATTCATCCTAAATATACAGTCATGGCTATGCAAGAGACAATCAACGCACGTAATAAAGAATGTCGTGCCCAGGTCTAAAGTGGGGAGACTGGCCCTTCTCGGGAGAAAGAAGAGAGACGGATAGTTCCCTGATTAACATGGAGGCCCAAAGTCACCTGGAGAAGAAAGTCTGATTTTTGCTCTTGGAAAATCCTGGTAGAGACACAGTTGGTCGCCGAAACATGAGATTGTCGGCCAGAAAACTAAATAGTCAAATACTCCCAAAACATTCGCTAACATTTAACCATAAATGTGCCGTAACTCACAGCTCTTGCCGTCGAATGGTTTCTCCCCCACTATTTCGAGGCCTAGCAGTGATGTCGTGGCTGAGGCATCAATCATCTACATCTGCTGAAAAGTGACAATGGAAAATATGTGAGGGGCGCAGGGGAGGAAGGGAATAGGAGGGAGAGAGCTCCCTTTCAGGGAGGCACAATTTATCAGTCAGGTAGCAGGCGAACAGATTATTAAGTGTGCAGGCCTTCCCAACCCTCCATTAGCAGGTGACTGGGATTCCTTCTCAGAGTCTTTGGGCAAGGACTGTTCCGTCCCCACTTATTCCACTCCAGAGACAAAGTTTAGGGAGAACAGGTCCTGCCTACCCTGGGCCTGTTCCTCCTGACATTTATCAAGCTTAAGGAGACCAACATGTCATCTCTTCCGGTGGAGTAGGATAGAAGCACTCAGGGGTTCCCTGGCTCTGGTTATCTGAGGCAGGTGGGGGAGACAGGTGTTGGATATGGTCAGTGAGTGATTTCGTTCTCTGCACTTGCTGGCTCATCATTTCAATCATCTGCTGAGCAAACAGTTTGGCACTGCAGCGTGCGCTGATGTTGCATGCCTGGGTGAGCTTTGGGGCGGGGAGATGGGTCGGTCAGTCCTACCACATGGAAGCCTGGCAATTTTAGCAGGTTTTGTATGGAATTTTTAGGCCGTGGGTGAGAGAGGAGGGAGGGGGAGAAGAAGCGGCCAGAATGCCAGATCTTCCAGTCTTTGCTGCCCTCCTAGCTGTATCTCGCTTCCGACTCTCCCAAATTCATCCCCTCACTCACATTTCCCCGGCTTGAAACTCCCCTCTCTCCCCAAATCAGAGACCTCGACATTTTTCGCATTCAAAGTTCTCCTTAAGTCCCATCTCTTCCTACAAGCCTTTCCTGGATTTTCCAGCATTTGATGTATAAACCTATGAACTTATTCTACCACTAATGAATTTAAATCCACCCTCAGCACACTGGTATAGTTGCTAAATTGTGTACTGTAACTTCTGTCCACTACTCTAGTTGAAAGTGATTATATG
Source organism: Ornithorhynchus anatinus (assembly GCF_004115215.2). Classification (NCBI taxonomy): domain Eukaryota; kingdom Metazoa; phylum Chordata; class Mammalia; order Monotremata; family Ornithorhynchidae; genus Ornithorhynchus; species Ornithorhynchus anatinus. Next base: position 58,105,407 of record NC_041735.1, on the reverse strand, counting down.
CATCTCCTTTCAAGTGGACGCTCTGTGGACGGGGGCATATCCTTTTATATTTTGTGCTTCCCAGCACCTAGAACAGTGCACTTCACCGAGTGGACATTCAAGAAATGCTAATAGTAACAATTGTGGTATTTGTTAAGTAATTACTATGTGCCAGGTGCTGTTCTAAGCACTGGGGGTGGATACAAGCAAATAGGGTTGGACACAGTCCCTGTCCAACGTGGGGCTCACAGTCCTACTCCCCATTTTACAGATGAGGGAATTGAGGCACAGAGATGTTAAATGACTTGTCCAAGATCACACAGCAGACAAGAGGTAGAGCTGGGATTAGAACCCAGATCATTCTGACTCCCAGACCTGTGCTCTATCCAATAGGCCAAGGTGTTTCTCATATTCCTATGTGTCCCCAAGTGGTACAGAAGCCCAGAGGGGAGAGCAGAAGTGGAGGATCCACCCAACATGATCTGAAACTTCTTTAGCTGCTGCCAAAAATAGTGACAATTATAAATTGGAGAAGCAGCATGGCTCAGTGGAAAGAGCACAGGCTTTGGAGTCAGAGGTCATGGGTTCGAATCCTGGCTCTGCCACTTGTCAGCTGGGTGACTGTGGGCAAGTCACTTAACTTCTCTGTGCCTCAGTTACCTCATCTGTAAAATGGGGATTAAGACTGTGAGCCCCACGTGGGACAACCTGATTCCCCTATATCTACCCCAGCGCTTAGAACAGTGCTCTGCACATAGTAAGCGCTTAACAAATACCAACATAATAATAAATGGTATTTTTGTTAGAGTTTACTATGTAACAAGTACTGTACAAAGCACTGGGTAGATACAAGATAAATAGGTGGTACGCTGTCCCTCTCCCACATGGAGCTCACAGTCTGTGTAGGACGACAGGTATTTAATCCCCATTTTACAGATGAGGAATCTGACAGAGAGACAAGTGAGATGAATGGCAGTGAGATGACTTGCCCAAGGTCACACTGCAGACAAAAAGGGTTATGCCAGGATTAGAACCCAGGTCCTCAGTCTCCCAGGCCCACGCTCTTTCCACTAGGCCCCATTGCTTCTTATGGCCAATAGAAATGCTGATTGGGCCACAAATTTCCTTTTAGAGGAGGTATCTGCAAGAGAGTCATGGCCTTAGGAACATCTGGGAACAAAAATCTCTCACATAACTACTTTTGTAGGGTGACATGGGAGGTAGCCACTTCCAGAGAGAGGAGTGGGGGGAATGTTTTCCAGGCATGAAATTTGTGAACTTGGGGCTCCCCTTCCAACAGAGAATCCCAGTTTAACCTAAGGCAGAAAACCCTCAAAACATTAGTTGTGTCTCTCGGAGAGGGGAGAGGATATGTAAGTGGGTGTGCCCTTTCCTTCCAAGTTGGACTTTTGAGTCCTGAAGCTGTTGGAGAAGGATCCTGGAGATCTCTTCCCTTGTCTTTTCTGGAGGGGAGGAGATCCCTGCTCAGGACCCTGAGGATGGGAGAGTGGGACCCTACCTGGAGCCAGGACCCTCTAAGTCCTAGCAGTTTAGTAAGGGTGATCATCTGGGGCATCCCTTTACTCAGTGACAATGCAAATGTCCTGCCTGGAATTCTGGGTCAGCATCTATTTGTACGTGGCCTTGATTCAGCTCTAGCTTTATAAAGACATATTGTAAGGCAGTAACAGGTCACCCACTATGCTAAACCCTCAGGGGCTCCCAACAACCTTTCAAATTCCTGGTCTTGAAGTCTATCAATTTGTCCTGGTGTCTACATTACTTTTCATCTCTCCATGTCCACCACTCACATTCAATCATGTCTGTTCATTTCTCCACATCCAATTTGAGATCTTTCTGCTTCCCTGTACCTGAAACACGCCATTTTTCCCACCCATATAATACTTCTTTTAGACTTTAAAGTATCCCTCTAAGCCTTTTTCCCCCATTACACAGTCTTACTCAACTAGCTATAAAAGAGTAGTCTTTCATCTCTTCTTATATAAGACAATTTGTTTTCTCCAACCTAAAAGATTTTCTCTCTTTCTGTGGCCTAACCCCACCTTCCCCTAAAACATCTGCACAATGGGTAGTCCAAATAAACATTCAGTGGAAGAGTTCCCTAGGTTCATACATCACCCTTAGACATGTATAGCAAGCAGTGGCATTGGCACTCCTCAAGTTCAAATCCAATATATGCATTGGCCTTATTAACCTAAGTCTCTCCAGGGAGCAAAGACCACATGAGCAGTTAGCCCATCAACCCCTACAACACGTCTATTCTCTAAAGAACTTCTAAGAAGGAAAAAAATAAAAACAAGCTTAGACAAGCTTCAATCCCAATGGCGCGCGCACGCGTGCACACACACACACACACACACACACACACACCCCACCCCCCACCCAAAAACCCCAGACAAGTTAGTGAGAGCCTGGGGGAAAATACCTATGAGGAATTTCCCTCCAAATCGTGGACTTACTTCAGTGGTTTAAAAAAGTTTGGGTTTTTGTGGAAATACCTTATTTAATTTGCAGCTTTTAGTGTTTGACTATAGATGAAGTACCAACCCAGAACACCAGTAGATGGGTAGATGGTCTGGCAGATAACTATGGGTCAGGTCATTTGTAAAGAATTCCCATTTTATCTTTTTAGTACGTAAAGTGGAGTGGGAAGCCACTAAGCGCCTTCGGTCTCATCTGCAAGCCTGAGTACTTGGCAGATAGTAAGCACTTAACACCATCATTCTTAAGAGATCCACTGGAATGTTGCTTCTGGAATTAAACATCACTAGATCTCATAGACCGATCAAATGATGGCATTTATTGTGTGCACTATACTAAGCACTTGGGAGAGAACACCACAATAGAGTCAGTATACTTGTTCCCTTCCCACTAGAACCTTAGGGTCAAGAGCAGGAGACAGACAATAAAATTAAAGATGTGCCCTTAGGTGTATAAATGCTGTGGGGAAGAAGGTGGGATGAATAGGGACTGTTTATAGTTCAGATCCAAGTGCTCAGATGACATAGAAGAGAGAGAGAGTAGGGGAAATGAGGGCTTAGTCATGAAAGGCCTCTTGATTTTAATAAGGCTTTGAAGGTGGGGAGATTAGTGGCCGGTGGACATGAAGTGGGAGGGAGTTCATGGACGAGGGGTCAGCAGGGAGGTAGATGAGAAAGAAGTACAGTGAGTAGGTTGGCATTGGAGAAGTGAAGTGTGCAGGCTGTGTTGTAGGAAATCAGCCTGAGAAGGAGGCAAGCTGATTGAGTCTTAAACGATCATAGAGAGTTTCTGTTTGATGTGGAGGTGGAATGGGAAGAGACAGGAGTAAAGATGGACTATGGTAAGTATGAACTTGGATCAGCATAATAGCAGTTTGTATGGAAAGGAAAGGGTGGATTTTAGTGACATTGTAAAGGTCGAATGGACAGACTTTAGTAAGACTGAATGTGGCTTGAATGTGAGAGATCACTCAATGATAATACCAAGAAAGTTCCAGACTCAGACAGGGAGGATGGAGGTGCTGTTTACAGTAATGGTAAAGTCAAGGGGAGGACAAGGTTAGGATGGGAAGATCAGGAGTTCTGTTTTGGGCATATTAAGTTTGAGGTGTTGGTGGGACATACATGTACAGACGTCCTCAAGACAGGAGGAAATGTGAGACTTCAAAGAAGGAGAAGTGAGATGAGGACTGGAGAAGTAGATTTGGAATCATCTGCATAAAGGTGGGAGTTTAAAACTGTGGGAACTTACGTCTACTCCAGCGCTTAGTATCGTGCCCAGCCCACAGTAAGCGCTTGTCAAATACAATTTAAAAATGTGCTTAACCACTCCATGTTGATGATCTTCAGATTTATCCACTAAAATGTTTGGCAACCAAATCAGATTACAAGATCTCATTCTCCATAGACGATATGACCCGTCACCAAAGCTCCAGAGAAGGTGCAAAATGGAGAGTCACGTTTGATTCTTCTCAGAAATTGTATTTTCAGGAAGCAAGCTTGACCATTCTCATTATCACAGGTGAAACTCTTTGTAAAGCTGTCCAAAGCATAGACTCATCAAGCCCATTCTGAACTGAGAAGGGGGAAGGAGCTAAACCTCACACAACTATTCTGCCCACTTCTCATTTTACATTATCTCTTACAAAAGAAAGCTGGAATTCATTCTATAGTATTTATTGAGCACTTACTACATGCAGAGCACTGTACTACGCGCTTGGAATGTACACTTCGGCAACAGATAGAGAAAATCCCTGCCCAACAAGGGGCTCACAGTCTACACAGAATGAAAGACTGTTTGCTAAGAAACCTGATGGTATTCAGCAAATGTTCCAACACTGATTTATGGGACCCAATCTCAGCCTACCTGAAAATATCTAATTACTAAAATGCTGCTACATTGTATTTTGACCTTTAAAACTAAACAAAAAAAACCTAGTTATTTGCCTCAAACCCTTTGGGGAGATGAGGAGCAGTAAAGCAACCCCTCCCCTACCGCTGGCCAAAAAATCCTTGGCAGAACTTGGAAAAACACAAAGGTCGAGATGCTCATATCCAATCTGGACTCTTTCCTTGGATACGTGAGTTTAAATTTGAACTGATTTGATGGGTGTGTTGATGACTGACATTATCTCTTTCTACTCCACCCCCTACAACTTTTTATATCATTTGTTTAGGCATGTTGCCTGCCTTGTTAGTTTTGGAATTTCATTTTATTAAGGCTTGTTAAGGAGTCCAGAAGCCTTTGGGGATGTTGAACTACAAAACAGAATGATGAATGATTATACTGCTCAGTGTGGCCAGCTGTGTCTAAAGGGAATGTCAAGTAACCGATGTGAGATAGGTTTGAGAGTAAAGCTCATGCCACACTCCTCTTAGTTTGTATATCCCATTCACATAACCCAACGATCCTAGAAGAACCATAAGCCTATTGTTGCTTCTTTAGACTGGAGAAAGGGTAAAAATGCAAAAAAAAGATTATCCTCATGCAGAGGGGCAAACCTTTCACTGTGAGTCCAAGAGCAAAAAAATGGGGTTGGAGGACAGAGGTGACGGGCCTTAAACAGCTGACTAGTCAGAGAGTCACCACTTTGGGTCTTTTCAACCCTGACCAGAAACCTCTCAGGTTTTGTCAGACTTGGAATGAACCAGTCTGGGAGTCCAGCTCAAAACAGTTGTCGGGGACAATGGAGCAGGCACCTTCACCCTCAAGTGATTGAAAACTGATACAGTGAACTGAAAGGAAAATTAAAACCGAAGACACGCTTCTAAAGGAACCACAGTGAGTTCTTCTCAAGGGAAAACTGGTTTCAAATGGGTGGGGTGAGGATGGAGGAGGCGGTTTTATGGAAAGAGAAGGAGAAATGTAAGGGGAAGAGTGCCCAAGAACATGCATCTCATTTTTTAAAAGAGAGAAATTATATGTCAAAAAAGATTCTATCAAGTTGGGTGGGGTGGGGGTTGAGGGGGAAAGAGAGACACACACACAAAAATGAAGAATGTGCCTGTTGGTACTAGCAAATGCATGAGTTCTAGAAGCACAATCAGTGTTGGGGACATTATCCCAGGAATGTTGCCTCTTGTTTCAAATGAACAACATCACTTATTTAACACTACCAATGGGTAAAGCACTGCAGTAAGTCCTGAAAACACATGGATATTAAATCAGACTTGGTCTTTGATCCAGAAGGATAAAAAGTGACAATCAGGAACAGTAGTAAAAAAACAAAACAAACTCCACCACCACCAATAACAAAAAAGCACCACACACAGTACATTCCTCAATTCATCAAGCTCCTCCTTGCTCCAATCTTGGTTGCCCCATTCAGAAACAGAACTCTCCTATAATGATGGCGGTGGTATCCTTGAGGAACCTTGATGTTATGGGAAAATCATGTTGTAATAACTATTGACTCATTGAGATTTAACGGGTTGGGAGTTGATGGTTCAGCGATACCATCAAAACTGACATTTTGATACAAATTCCTATACTATTATGTCCAATGCTAGCAGAATGCTTTTATACCCTTGGCATCCATTGCTACTTTATGGTATTGAATACTGTAGGGTTACAGAAACACAGATTACTGTGTGGTATAAAAGTTCAGTAAGGCAGAGGCTGGAAAATGCAAATACACAATTGTTTTTTCATCCACCAAAACCACTTGCAGCCAACTGGTAGATCATGCTACACCAGAACTAACTCATCTAATGGTAATTTTCCATAATTCTTCCATCAGGTTATATTCAAATGGTGTACAAAAAACACATGTTAAAACAACTCGTACTCTAAATAATGGTCAGGAAAGGTTCTCTACCACAGTGATGGACAGGGAGATGGAGGCAGATCTAGTCTCAGTTTGCCCATCTGGACCCCAACTCCAGTATTTGACATTGCCAAACAATCTTCACATACATCTATCTGGTAATCTGGTAAGTAATTTTTAATTTCAGGGGGAAATTCCATATGGAGTGGGTTTAGATAACCACCTCTTCAATCAACTGTATTTACTGAGTGCTTACTGCAGGGCACTGTACTAAGCTTGGGAGAGTACACTACAAAAGAGTTGGTAGACACATTCCATGCCCAAAACAGTGTGGCTTACTGGAAAGAGCACGGGCTTGGGAGTCAGAGGTCGTGGGCTCTAATCCCGGCCCCGCCACTTATCAGCTTTGACTCTGGGCATGTCACAACTTCTCTATGCCTCAGTTACCTCATCTATAAAATGGGAATTAAAACTGTGAGCCCCATGTGGGACAACCTGATTACCCTGTATCTATCCCAGTGCTCAGAACAGTGCTTGGCACAGAATACTTAAATACCATCATCATTATTATTATTATTATTTTTATTAAAACCAGCTCACAGTCTAGAGGGGGCTAATAACTAAAATACTACAGTCTAGATAATATGACAAATGTCCTCTTGAATGTGCATGTGCATGAGAAAGGGCAGAAGTGAGAATGAGAGAGGGATGAGAAAGTGTCTAAATAATGGAAGCTTTTTTAAAAACTGGACCATCTTATCTTTATGGGCAACAAAAAGTGGCAGAGAAATCCCTGCCTCTACCAAGCAAAAAAGGATCAATGTACCAAGAAACATGTATTAAAGCTCAGCTTTAAATGGACAGTCACCTCCTAAAGCTTGTAAATGTAAATTGCATATCAAAATTGTGTACAAGTGTATGTGCATCGGTGAGTATGAGTACTTAGTGACACGGGAACAGCAGTGGTTCTCCCACTTCAGTACCCAGAGTCCTATAGTATTAAAGCCCAAAATATAACCAGGCACCTATTCCAGCCTATCAGTGGTACTTCTCAAGTGCTTATTGTGTACTGAGTGTATACTAAGTATGCCATGTGGCGAAGCTGCGTGGCATAGTGGCGAGAGCACGGGCCTAGGAGTCAGAAGGTCATGGGTTCTAATCCCAACTCCGCCACTTGTCTGCCGTGTGACCTTGGGGAAGTCACTTCACTTCTCTGTGACTCAGCTATCTCTTCTGTAAAATGGGGATTAAGACTGTGAGCCCCATGTGGGATGGGGACTGTGTCCAACCTGATTTGCTTATATGCAACCCAGCACTTAGTACAGTGACTGGCACATAGTTAAGTGCTAAACAAAGCAGTGTGGCTCAGTGAAAAGAGTGTGGGTTTCGGAATCAGAGGTCATGGGTTCGAATCCCGGCTCTGCCATTTGTCAGCTGTGTGACTGTGGGCAAGTCACTTAACTTCTCTGTGCCTCAGTTACCTCATCTGTAAAATGGGGATTATCTGTGAGCCTCACGTGGGACAAACTGATTACCCTGCATCTGCCCCAGCGCTTACAACAGTGCTCTGCACACAGTAAGCGCTTAACAAATACCAACATTATTAAATACCATAATTATTATTATTATTACTTGTTAAGTATATTACAATAGAGTTAGTAGGTATGATCCCTTGTCCACAAGGATCTTACAGTCTAGACAGCCACTCCAAGTTACTACCACCACTACCCACCCCACATACCATTCCCACCCTTTCCTTAGCCATCCTTCCACCTAGCCCCCAGCCTAAATCTCAATACCCCTTTGACTTCTCCCTCCCAAGAAGTCATATCTTAAGTATAAGATATTAAGAAACTCTGGGGCATTCAATGGTAGGGGAATGGGTTGGATTATAAATTTATCATCTCTCTTTTTTAGAATACATGAAGCTTAAATCACTTTTTTTTGGTTCCCCGTTTGGCATCAGTTTAGGATTATATTTTTAGGAGTGAGGCAATACAACAGCAGTTATGGGTATCAGAGGAGAATTCACCAATTAGAATGTGCCTGGAAATTCTTATAGAAGGGAAAGAGATTATGGAGGTGAGAAGGTATTGGCTTCTAAAGTCCAGTTCAGGACTCAGCACGCTGCTTCTGGGGTCCCCTGAATAATAATAATAGTAACATTTGTTAGGCGCTTACTGCGTCCCAGGCACTATACTAAGCACTGGGGTGGTTACAAACAAATCAAGTTGGACAAAGGCCCTGTCCCATATGGGGCTCACAGTCTCACTCCCCATTTTACAGATGAGATAACTGATGCACAGAGGAGTTAAGTAACTTGCACAAGGTCACACAGCAGTCAAATGACCGGAGCCAGGATTAGAACCCATGACCTTCTGACTCCCAGACCTGTGGTCTATCCACTACGCCAGGCTGATCCTGAGCCTGTGGGCCAAAAGTGACCTGTGTCATTGATGGCCAACAGAACAGGCAGTAAGGTCAGTTCAAAGGTGAGAGGCTTCTGACTCTGAAGAGGTAGAGCTGTAGGAACCTGATTACTGACCTTAGAGGTAGCTGTCATCCTTGTTTAAGTTTCACAGGCATGGCCAGCTCTTTAGGTATGTGAAATGTAATACCGACAAGAGCAGTGAAATAATTCCTTGGAACCCAAAGGGCTATGAACCCCGAGACACTTGACTGATGAACCAGGTATGGCTACTGACCTGTGAAATGATATAGGGGAAGTAAAGGGAAGGATGATATGCAGGGGGGACTGTCCACCCAAAAAGAACCTGGTCAAAAGTTAAATTTTCCCCATAACATAAACCTGCTAGTATAAGTTGCCAATTCACAGTTACCCCATGTTGCTGCTGAGCTTGGATGTAGCTGCTCAGAAAAAACATTCATTTCCTCTGCCTCTCTCACAGCTAAGCTAACCTAGGAGAAAATACTGATGACACCTGGGATGGGAGCAGGCCACTTCCAACTGCTGTTTTAGCCCTTTCTCCCCTGAAGAGAAACTGTTAGAAGGGCTCCATCCCACACTGGCATCAGAAGACAGAGCTGGGCCGTAATAGTCACAATGAAGTGATTAAAATCTGTGTTTTCTCAGAGGGAATTCACAGCTGGTAACATGCGAAGTTGGATTTGCACCCTTTACTCACTCCTCTCTCAGCACCACAGGACTTATGTACATAGCCTTAATTCATTTACTTATATTAATGTCATTGTCTCCTTCTAGACTGTAAGCTCATTGTGGGCACGGAATGTGTCTACCAACTCTTATATTGCAGTCTCCTAAGCACTAAGTTTAGTGCTCTGCACATAGTAAGTGCTCAATAAATATGACTGATTGATATCACAATGAGTAGGTCTCAAGATGGAATATCTTGTTTTGTTTTGCCTACCTGTTTTTTGTTGTCTGCCCCCCCCTTCTAGACCATGAGCCCATTGTTGGGTAGAGATTGTCTCTATCTGTTAGCGAATTGTACTTTCCAAGCGCTTAGTACAGTGCTCTGCACACAAATAAGCGCTCAATAAATACAAATGAATGAATGATTTCAGTTGAGCAGGAATGTTTGAGACAGAAAATTCACTCTTTCCTCCTTTCCAAATCAGGGTTGGGAATGGGTTAACTAGAGAAATACACAGACACACACACACTGTCTGTACCACCTTTAAAAAAAAAAAAATCAATCAAACAGCATTCAGTTCCTAGAACCGCCACTTCTCTATCTGTACCCAGAAATAATGTGGTGTGGAACCCACTAGGCTGAAAATGAGATTTAATCAACCTAGAAAGCTTTGTTTCTGCGAGATTTCAAGTACCTCAAGGTTTTGATTGTGTTAAATACCATGAGAACAGTGCTCATCATGGCCTAGCCGCACTTTCAGGACCCAGAAGTTAGTATGCTAAGGGAGTAAAATACTCATTAACTGTATATTCAAAAATTTCCCATTACCAACGAGGCCTGCACTTGGAGAGCTCCACTTAGGACGAGTAAGAACATCACAATTCATCAGCCATTAGCTCAAATTCATCAACACATGAATTTGTTTTATTGTGCCACCAGAAGAAAAAGTTTACATGGAAGGTTTAGAGATAACAGTCCTCTCACAAGTTTTTAGTTAGGATGAGTTCCTGGGCACATTTATTTATAAAAATACTAATTTTGATAAAATGATAATCAAAATGAATTTTGTTAGGAATTTACAACTAGAAAGGGGAGTCCTGTAGCTACTGGCAGAAGTGGTAATCTGGCATTACACTACCTCATCCCTTTTCTTGCCTCTCTCAAGAGGTAAAAAAGTGAAATGACCCTTGAAAACTATTAAGGTAGCAAACATTAAATCAATCAATGGTATTTATTTTTAGGGTATTTGTTAGACACTATGTGCCAGGCACTGTTCTAAGCATTGGAGTAGACACCAGCTAATCAGGTTGGGCACAGTGGATGTCTCACATGTGGCTCGGTCTTAATCGCCATTTTACAGAAGAAGTAACTGAGGCATAGGGAAGTGACTTGCCCAAGATCACACAGCACACACGTCAGAGTCAGGATTAGAACCCAGGTATTTCTGACTCCCAGGCCCATGCTCTATTCTCTAAGACATGCTGCTTCTCTATTTATTAAGCACTTACTATGTGCAGAGCACTGTGCTAAATAATTGGAAGAACACAACATATAGAATTGGTGGACACAATCCCTACCCATAAGGACCTTTCCAAGTTTATCATATTAATCCTAACTTTGCTATGGTAGATAACACATCCCCAGTTTCAATTTTGCTTATTGGATTGAAAAGGAAAAAAATCAGCTAATTTTCCTCAAGAATTTAAAACCCAGCCATTTCTCCTGCACATCCTTTGGATGATATGTACAAATAGAAGGACCTAAGAACTTAAGCCAAAAGTATGGGACAAATGAATGAGATTAGGGCTTTGGTCTTTAATCAATCAGTGACATTTATTGAGCGCTTACTATGTGTAGAGTATTGTTCTAAGCCGTTGTAAGGAGTACAATACAACAGAATTAGCAGACATATTCCCTGCCCATAATGAATTTACAGTCTAGAGGGGGAGATCGGGATCTTGACCCCAATCTTGAATCTGTGGCACCATGAAACATGACTGGGGTGAGTCACCATGTTCTGTCTGTTCTAAGTGAAGCCTTCATGAGAGAGAGCCAACAGGCAGGAAACAAAGTCAAAAGCCTAGAGGCAGGTTCAGAGATGACCTGTGGATGGGGGTAAATACATGGGAAGACGAGGTAAGTAGAACAATAAGATAGGGAGATCAGAGAAAGGGATAGGACAGGCTCTACACCCTCCTGAGTATTGTATTTTGCTGTCTTGCAACAGCACCTTTACCCATGGTTGCAACAGGACCGTGCTACCTAATGGATAATAGAGAGCGAGAGCAAGAAGGGGGATGAGGCGGGAGGGGGGACAGGAAGGACACCAACTTGTGTGTCTATGATTTGTATTTATTTAGCACTTAACGCGTGCAGAGCATTGTACTAAGTGTCTGGGAGAGTACAATATAACAGAGACGGTAAACAAGTTCCCTGCCCACAAGGAACTTACAGTCTCAAAGCGGAGATGGACATTATTAGAAATTATGGATACGTATGTGGATTTTCACCCTTTATTCACCCCTGACTCAGCCCCACAGCACTTATGTATTTATTCATTCAAACGAATTTATTGAGCACTTACTGTGTGCAGAGCCCTGTACTAAGCGCTTGGAAAATACAGTTCAGTAACAGTTAGAGACAATCCCTACCCAACAATTCGGTAACAGATAGAGACAATCCCTAACCAACAATAGGCTCGCAGTCTAGATGTGTAGATATCCATACATTATATTAGTGTCTGTCTCCTCCTCTATACTAAGTTCAGTGTAGGCAGAAAATATGTCTACCAACTCTACTCGCTTAAGTACTTAGGACAGTGCTCTACACATAGTAAGCACTCAATAAATATGATTGATTGATAAGTGTTATGGAGCTGATTGGGGGGCTGGATGAATAAAGGGGGCAAATCCAAGTGCAGAAGGGAGAGGGAGTGGAGGAAATGAGGGCTTAGTCGGGGAAGCCTCTTGGAGAAGAGGTGTTTTCAGTAAGGCTTTGAAAGTGGGGGAGGGCGATAATCTGTCGGATATGAAAAGGGATGGAGTTCCAGGCCAGAGGCAGATCATGGGAGTGGGGTCAGCAACAAGACAGATAAGAACCAAGGACAGTAAGTAGGTTGGCATTACAAGAGTGAAGTGAGCATGCTGGATGTAGTACTTCTAGACTGTATACTCCTCGTGGGCCAGAAACATGTCTCCCAACAGTCTTGTACTGTACTTTCCCAAGCGCTTAACAGTGTTCTACACAATAAGTGCTTAATAAATACCACTGATTAACTGATTGATTTGGTTCTCGCATTACTATTTGAGAGATTACAGAGAATCTTCAGGAAATGACCCAAGAAAACATCCAGGGCAATCACAGTGGCAGTTGTATAACAAACACACTACCTCTCCTCAACATATTTCCTACATTAACAGCTTTTGTTACTTCCGATCACCTGTCCAAACACAGGACTCAATATAGTCCCGCTGGCCAGTTCTCAAGGCAGGGGTATGCATCAATCTTATGAGATGAAGGACTTCATCCTTACATGCCTCACCAACTTTACCTTACTTTGCAAAAAGGAATATTGTGGCCAACCTTTTATTTCCAATGTTCTGAGGTACATGAACCCCACAAAGTATCAAGTACATAAACACAGGTACACCTTCGCTGTATGACATATAGTAGGACTTTCCTAACCAGACACCAAAAATAGCAAAAAAAAAAAAAAAAAACCCCTCTCCATTCTCAAGTGAATTAAAATTTTCTGCTTTCTGAGTAATGTAACACACACCTACCCCATCTATGCCAAAGAAAACACTGCATTTCAAGATAACCTGTGGTTCCATTTCCGGGTGCCTCACTATAAAGACCAATGCTCGTGGGAGATAGAAATTTGGCGATGTTATCATGCAACCTATAAATCTTCTTGGACATGAGTCACAGTTTGCGATACAAAAATCAAATTGCTCTGGGGAACACTTGGGAAAATCCACCAATGAAATATTTAGGGACTGAGGCAACCCATTAATATCAGCAAAGAATGAAACACCTCTGGAATCAGAACAATTATTTCTATCTAGTCCACTCTGACCTTCCTTCAGCTACTTTTGCACTAGGCTGCAGCACTGACAAACCCTACATCTTCCGATGTAAAATGCGGTCACTTTAAGAGATACATGTCAATCAGGTTGAGAGCACTCTCCAATATTAAGAAAAACTTCTGAAGGCGAGAAAAGGCAAGGTCTACAAACTTCTAACCCCAGTTTCCTCAAATATTCTTTTCCCAAAATACATGAGCTCAGAAGATCAGAGAGACCCATAAGAATGAGTTACTCACCTGAAATTCACTTTTTCTAACGCGGAGTAGCCTGCCAGATCTAGAAACAGGGGGCATGGGCGTGCAGACACTTGGATTGCTTGTCTCTTCCTCTAGGTTGTAAACTCTTTATGGGCAGGGAACGTGTCTGCTGATTCTATTACACTTTGTTCTCCCAAGCACTTAGTACAGTGTTCTGCACATAGTATGTGCTCAATAAATACAACTGACTGAATGATTGATTATAGGCAGGTACAATAGACCCCTGGGCCAAGATCAGAATCAGTTAACAGGAAGCCTATTTTATTAGTTTGCTCCATCCCCTTAGAGAAACCTCCTCCCCCAATGCCTGAGCTGGACACTCCCAGTTTTGGTAACTAATCCCTCCTCCCACTCCCCATTTCCAGCTACCCACCTGAGCCTTCAGGGGCTTCAGCCGTCAGCTCCGGATCAGGTCTCATTCATTCTTGAGGCAGACCAACCAGGGACATCCTCCCTGGCTTCAAACAATCTCGATCAATGGGATTTACTGAGCTTTTTACTGTACTGAGTGCTTTGGAGAATGTGACGGAGTTGGTGGGCACATGCCCCGCCTACAAGGAGCATCATGGGAGTAGTTAAGAGAATGATCCCCTAGCATGGAACCTCTACTAATTAGTACTAAACATGGAAAATTGTGGTAAACCAAGGCCTAAAACATCTTTATGTTGAGACTAACTCTGTGGTACTCAATCCATCATATTTATTGACCACTTACTGTGTGCAGAGCACACTACTAAACACTTGGGAGAGTTGGTGGACATGTTCCCTGCCCACAGTGAGCTTACACCCTACAGGAAGTTTACAGTCCAGAGGGGTACTCTCCCAAGTGCTCAGTACAATACTCTGCACCCAGTCGATGGTCAACAAATATTATTTGTGCTCCTTTCTCTAAATTTGGGTGTGTACTTAAACCTGTCTGTCTCCCACACTAAAAAAAGCAAAACCCCCATAAATCATGAGCCACACCCAAGCTTGTAGACAAGCACAAAGAAAATTGGGTACTTTATGAAACCATTAAGTATATATCAGTTAAAGAAATTGCTGTTTTGATTGTAATCCTTATAGTAGGTGCATAACCCCTAACAAGTCCAGCTGAATAAACTCTCTGATTGGATTTCCGTCCATTCAAAGGGTTCAGTTTCCAGGAGCCAGAAATGCTGTGGTAACACAGGCGCTTAGTACCGTGCTCTGCAAACAGTAAACACTCAATAAATACGACTGAATGAATGACACAAGGACTGATACGAACTAAAACTGGTCTCTATCACCAATCGATAGTTATGTTATTTAATAATTTCAATTTTTCATTAGTACAGTTCTAGAAAAGCAGAAATTCTCTTTTTTCCAAATTAGTCAGAACGTATGTATGATTCTGTGTGCTAAAGTGCTGGATTATAGAGTCCTAACATTCCCCAGGATCTAGCTGATGGGAACCTGGTCTCTCCAGAATTTAAAAAGTTAACTTTTGATGGATTATGTTAAGAAATACAAACGTTAACCTCAAACAAAATAGAGTAATCTCTTTTCAACTGTCTTAAGAGCAGGATTGGAATATTTATCAGGAATATAATTTCCAGAACACTCCTTGTTTCCCATTCAAAGCAGCAATTGTAAACAATTTAACTGAAGGACTAAACTAAACTTGAGCCAAGATTTCATTTGCCCTACTAAGAGCCAACTTGAGACGTCAGAGCACAAACCTGATAAACTAGGAACTTCTCTATTCCTGATCCTTGCTCTGAGGACCTCCAGTGGCCTTGGATGTACAATTCCTCTCTCCCTACTTTTTGTCTCCAAACTTCAAAACCTAGGTTAAAGGAAACACCCACTTCTATCAGTTAGCTTGAGGTTTTTTTCAAAGAATTAGAAACCGTTTCACCTAGAAGGACACACCCAGCAAATCATAATCACCACAGCTTGCCTGTTGTACAATGTGAGTCAGGGACTGCTATCATCACCTGAGCCATTAGGCATCCTATCACTAGGAATTTCATTACAAAGGTTTGCTGTTAAAACTTTTTTCCTCCTTTCCAAGGCTGGCTATATAGCCACTGCTATGTAGACTGCACCTCTTTGGCAATGTACTTGGATTAAGATTTACGGTTTTATTTTAGGTAAAATGACTACTTGAAGGGATGCACTTTCAAGCGGTTTCAGTTTTAGAAAAAAATTGAGAAAAGTCAACTGAATTTAAACATCACTGCGGGCTACTGTCTCTTTCAAATGTGAAATTACGATTTACCAAAAAAATATTGCAGAGCTAAGGGGGGTAATTCACTTTGTGATTGGGAGCATGGTAAACCACTAGCAATGAATTTTGTTAAATAGAAAGGCGAGTGGACAGCTAAAAGTCACTCCAGTTTTGCTACTCAAACAAGCAAAAAAACCAGAAGCAATGATTTTTGTCCAGATACTGTCTTGTCTTGGGGACCACCACTTGGATCCACAAATATTAATACCTTTTCTCCTAAAGACAACCCGAGCCTCCAACACTCATTCTATAACAGCTCCAAGTTATTTGGAGAATGAAGTGAAATCTTTCCTGGCAATATCCTATACTCAAAAAAAGGAATTCAAAAAAGGAATTCTTTCCTGTAGTTCCTTTTCCAGGTAACCTAGGAAAACTTTTAACACTGAATATTACATATAGGTGTTTCAAGGGTAGTAGAATCAGAGTATCTGACTGTGAGGTGGGGGAGAAAAGAGGTGAGCTATAGACAGGCAATGGTCTCAGAGGGCTCATGAGACCAGGCGTCCCACTGAGTACATGTGGTTCTTTCACAGAGTGCCGCAGAACTGTAGCCAGAGTGAGGGAGATGGGCCAGTCAAAAAACAATTTTAAAAAAATGGGGAAGAGTTAGCCCAAGCCCAGACAGACCCCACCATCTAGGGAATTATATATTGTGTATATAGAAGGTGGCAGGGTGGCCGTAATATACACACACTCAAATATTTATATATATATACACAGACACACACACATTCATTCAATCTTATTTATTGAGCACTTACTGTGTGCGGAGCACTGTACTAAGCATTTGAAATGTACAATACAGAAATAGACGATCCCTGCCCACAACAGGTTTACAGTCTAGAGGGGCTAGACACACCACCTCTTCGAACCAGTAATCAGTGACCAGGCACACCCATCCTGTCTCCAAAACACAACTGTGAAAGGTCCTACCCAGAAAGAGCTCAAGCCAAACAGATTTGGGTCCAGGGCTCAGTTCAGGGTAGCCCTTTCGCATATCCACATTGATGACTGTCCTGGAGGCTGCTGGGACTTGTAGTCCTAAAAATCCAAGGGATAAAATTACACACGGATACCACAAGTCACGCTGCCACACCACAACCACACTAACCCAAAATTCCTTGAATGGGGGCAAGGGGAACAGGGAAGGGACAATATATTTGCTTTGCTTCCCAACCCGGACCCAGCAAGAACAGTTCTCAGCAATGACTCATAACCGAATGTCACATCCAGGTTAAGAGACATATTACAGTTGGAAAGCTGTTTTTCTCTTTGCCAAATGCTTCCTAATAACTGACTCTGAAAGCTTAAGAAATGGCTGACTAGCCCTCCACACAAACTCACTAAATAAACACCCACCTTCACAAGGCTGTCTCTAGACTCAAGAAAGCAAGCCTGGAATCAAGTTAGGGAGTTAGATTTATTAAGCTGGGAAGGCCCGGAGGATATAAAACCATATTCACCTGCTGGAATGGAGATTGGTGGAGGGGGCAAGAATTTCTTTACAATCTCCTACACCTTACTTGTCCTTATAATAGTTTGGGTCAACCACATATCCAAGCTCCCAGAAAGGTTTTCTTTTTCCTGGAAAAAAAAAAAGAAATCCATTCCTCATTCTCTCTGCTGGGTCCATATCCTCTAATACTCCCAGTTCAACCAGCAAATTGAAGATTTTAGAAGTCACTTTCCTAGTGCAAAAGCGCTACTAAAATGCCTAAGTGCTGTTCCTATCCTAAAATCCAAAGTACAGAGTAAAAGAAAAATCAAACTGCTCCTTCAGGAAAGTGCTCTGGAGGATGACAGTATTTACTGCAGAACCTCATGCCAGACTGTTTTCGTAAATGCAGGAAATCATGGAAAAAGTAGTTACACAAATGGTTTGTCTAGATCTGGCTCTTCCTACTCCATCAGAGTAGGCTGCCTGGTTTAAGCTCAACAGTCAAGTCTATTATTAGGCACAACTATTATTCCCAAGAAACATTTTTTTCTGGTGACCAGGTCAAAATGATTCCCTCTTGCTCTGCAAAAACCTTGAAAGTTAAAAGGAGTAAAAGAAGACCATCCACTCTCTCCGCTCCATCCAAACTGCTGCCACGTTAATTCAAGCACTGAATCCTATCCCGCCTTGATTATTCTATCAGTCTGCTTGCTGACTTCCCTGCCTCCTCTCTCACCACTCCAGTCCATACTTCACTCGGCTGCCGGGATCATTTTTCTACAAAAATGGTCAGTCCATGTTTACTTACTGCTCAAAAACCTCTAGTAATTGTCCATCCACCTCTAATATTAAACAGAAGAGTGCTCGGCACATAGTAAGTGCTTAACAAATGCCATTATTATTATTATTATTATTACCATCAGCTTTAAAGCGCTCCATTACCTTGACCCTTCCTACCTCACCTCGCTGCTCTCCTACTACAACCCAGCCCGCACGCGTCACCCCTCTACTGCCATCTTACTCACTACACCTCAATCTCATCTATCCTGCTGCCGACCTCTTGTCCATGGCCAGCTTCTGGTCTGGAACGCCCTCCCTCTTCATATTCAAGAAACAATTACTCTCTACTTTCAAAGCCTTTTTGAAGGCATGTCTCCTCCAAGAGGCCTTCCCTGACTAAGCCCTCATTTCCTCGTTTTATTGTACTCTCCCAAATTCTTACAGTGCTCTGCATACAGTAAGGGTTTAATAAATATGACTGCTCTTTCTTCACCCTCCTTGCTATAAGCTCTCATTTAAATAAATGGCATTTAAGCACTTACTATGTGCCAGGCACTGTACCATGCACTGGGGTAGACACAAGCTAATCAGGTTGGACACTGTCCCTGTCCCACATAGGGATTAAGACAGTGAGCCTCCTTTTTACAGTCAAAGTACCTGAGGTACATAGAAGTGAAGTGACTTGCCCAGGTCACACAGCAGGCACGTGATGGAGCCGAGAGTATAACTCAGGTCCTTCTGACTCCCAGGCCCTTTTTTATTCTGCTAGCAGAGTAAAAAGCAAATAAGGAACATAGCTACCCATAGTGATTCTGGCACATGAAACTCATCTGAAAAGCCACTTCTCCTTTAACTGGAATTGGGAGGGACTAAGAGAAAGAAAGAGAGTTCCCACAAAACCATTCAGTCACTGTTCTGGATTGACTCACTCAAGAAGACACAAAGGAGGAAGGAACCTTAGTAAAGATGGGATGGTTTTCCCATCACATAGAGGATCTTCTAATCCCTGTAACACTTCAGTTTGGATGCTGCTTGTATAGGAGAACTAGCTACATGTCTCACCATGGAGTCTTGCTGCCAGCAAGAATGGCAGGCAGCAGCCACAAGAAAACTTCTAGGATGCTTCCTGTCTAGTTGCAAAGTAATCTAAGAGCTTCATAGAGAATGAGAAGTACAGCAGGAAACCTTTGATAAAGCAGTTTAAAAAAAGAAATCACCACTTCCCTACTGGTTTGCATCACACTGGGGAGAAGAACAGTGCATTTTAACTGCAGAGTAAACACAAAAGCTAAAGACTGTTGGAATAAAGCCCAATTGGTCTGTACTTCCTAAGTGAAATTGGTAACTTAAGTGGTAGGTATTCCAAGACACACCTCTTAAACTGTAGAGAGGAAAACTAATTACAACCACCACTATAAAATTAGGTTTTCAAAATCTCCTTTAAATCTTGCCTTTTTAAAGAAAATAAAAAGGTGTGTTGATCTCAAAACCGGACCTGACAAAATATAAGAAAAGGAAATAAATGGCTTTTGGATAAGAATTAGTAGTAAATTTCTTAAAGAAATTGGATGTACTGAAATCCACAATCTTCTCCATCTCCATACTCCACTTCCCAAGATTGGCTTAAGTACTCTCAGAATCACTAGCTATCTTTCTTGAGAATTGGTGTGGAATCTAAAATATGGACTCCTAAGCTTAAATTCTATATCCCCCCAAAAATTCAGGACCAAACTATCAAAAAAGAGAGAAATCAAAAGAGAACAAGAGTGTGTAGAGCCTGAATCATGGACCCACATGATTAAGTATTTCTACTATTCTCAAGGGTACTTGGACACTTTCCAAATAAGCTTTAAATTTGGAGGTTTTATTAATAATAATAATGATTGTATTCATTACATGCTATGTGCCAAGCACTGTGGTAGATACAAGATGATGTTTCTACCATACAAAGGACTCCTAAGGATGGAGAATAGGCAGAAAATAAATTCAATGTTTATTTTTGTGCACCATGCCACTGAGACAGTAAACTTCATTGTTGTGACCTTTATATTATATATTCATTTGAGTCATTATATAAAAATGAAAGCAGAACAATACATTTTACTTCTAGATGGATGTAAAGCTGTACTTGGTGCTCTTAAACTAAAATATTTTTAAGATAACTCCACCTAACTCAGCTCATTCATTTTCAACCTTTCTCTCCATGCTTCACACGCACTCACAAACTACAGAAACCGAAAATCCAAAAGGGTCATCACTGAATAACAACAGCAGTGATAATTACTGTATTTGTTAAAGGCTAACAGTGTGCCAAAACTGTACTAAACACTTGGGTACATGAATCCAGACAGGAATCTGGGTACCTGAATTTAAAGAGTATTCAGTGGTTCCAAGACTCATTTGGGAAACACCACGCACCGTCTGCTGTTGTCTTTAAATTGCCAAGAAGCAGTGTGGCCTGATGGACAGAGCACAGGCCTGGAAGTCAGAGGACCTGGGGTCTAATCGTGGCCACTAAGTTTTGAATTTTTTATTTAATAGTGTGTAGCATTGTTAATGAACAGAGCCACTCGGTAATCAAATATCACTGTACTGAGCATTTGGGAGTACACCACAATAGAGCTGGTTAACATAATCGCCACCCTCCAGGTGTTTACAATCTGGTGGAGGAGACAGACAAAATGAGTTCACTAGTACAAAACCAAGTATTCCATTCACTTAACTATACTTGAAAAAGGGTAATCCCCAAAACTATTTCAACAAACTAAAAGAAGGGGAGCCAATAAAATGCAGGAGATAGGAATGTCCTGCAAATCTTTGGCCAAAGTGAACGGCACAAAACACAAGCACAGGCATTAACGTTGATTCAACTGAGAAGACTAAATTAAATCCAGCCTTCTCTTACAGGTTAACAGTTACTTCCTTCTTCTCTCCTCTCATGACAGATATTCCTAATATTATGATGTCACTCTGGATTTCACCCCCTGGGCCATTCAGTACCACATAAGAGCAAAGATAATTTCCAAAGTCAATGAACCAGTGACTTCTTTTGCACGTTTGCTCCCACTAAAATTAGAAACAAAAGGTTTGAGAAGTGCCAGAGGGCATTTCCAGCTGTAACAAGTAAATAAATCTCATGACTGAGATTTATTTCCTCATTTCCTAGATCCTTTGTCATGGCCATGTTCTTGATAAGCCTCTTGCTCAACCATCTGAGCAAGAGCTTATTCAAATCTTTTGAACACATCCCAGATCAGTGCCTCAAAACAGGTTAGTAAACTGGGATCAATTCATTTGTTCTTCAGGACAGGTGGGAGTGTGGTGAAGACAAGCCCACATACACACCCACACATTCTCATGAGTGTGAAATGTGTGAGAGGATTTTCAGCAGCCAACCCAACTCCCCAAATTTTTAAAATTGCAAAGGGCACTGTTCCAAGAATGTTGCCATTTAAATAAGCATTTTCCTCCATCCTTTCCCTTCTCTTTTTACCTAGTCCCTGGTGGTGGATGTTAACCAAGCCCAACTAGCCAGAATTAATTTATTATCAAATCTTGGCTTCACTTGACTGTATATTATTGTCGGCAGGGATAGTGTCTACTATATTAGACTCTCCCGAGCACTTAGGACAGTGCTCTGCACAGAATATGTGCTCAATAAATACAATAGATTGATTCACTGCCAAATACCATAAAAAAAAGCCAGACCACTACTCTTCCCGATCTTCAAAATCCTACTACTAATAACAGTTGTGGTATTTGTTAAGCGGTTACTATGTGTCAAGACTGTCCTAGACTGTGAGCCATTGTTGGGTAGGGATTGTCTCTACCTGTTGCCAAGTTTTACTTTCCAAGCACTTAGTACAGTGCTCTGCACACAGTAAGCACTCAATAAATACGACTGAATAAATGTTCCAAGCATTGGGGTTAGTAATATCAGACACCATCCTTGCCCCACATGGGGCTCACAGTTTAAGTAGGAGGGAAAAGGATTGAATGCCCATCTTAAAGATGAGGAAACAGGCACAGAAGTGACTTGTCCAAGGTCACAGCAGGTAAGTGGTGGAGTTGGGATTAGAACCCACTCGGTCACACTTTTCCTCTTACTAAAAATCCCATCTCCTCTAAGGCCTTCCCTGACCAATTCCTCATTTCCCTTACTTGTTCTTCCTTTTGTCCCGCCTATGCACTTGTATCTGTATCCTTTAAACCCCTGATAATTCACCCCACCCTCCGCCTTACAGCATTTAAGTATAGAGTTGTGATTTATTTTAATATCTGCCCCGCCCCCCAGATTGTAAGCTCCTCTGTGGGCAGGGATCACGTCTACCATCTCTATCGTATTGCACTCCCCCAAGAGCTTAGTACAGTGCTCTGTACACACAGAAATCACCATCAGCTGACTGATTTATCTCTGTGCCAACGTGATCCAGTCCTTCAGCCCATGTAGGACAAATAGACGCACACAAGACACATGTTTTGTGTCTTGAGAAGGAGCGTGGCTCAGTGGAAAGAGCCCAGGCTTGGGAGTCAGGGTTTGAATTCCGGCTCAGCCACTTGTCAGCTGTGTGACTGTGGGCAAGTCACTTAAGTTCTCTGTGCCTCAGTTACCTCATCTGTAAAATGGGGATTAACTGTGAGCATGACATTGAACAACCTGATTACCCTGCATCTACCCCAGCGCTTAGAACAGTGTTCTCCACATAGTAAGCGCTTAACAAATACCAAGATTATTATTATGTTTTCCCCTCATCCTACTGCATCACATTCATTCAATAGTATTTATTGAGCACTTACTACGTGCAGAGCACTGTACTAAGCACTTGGAGTATACAATTTTTGGCAACAGGCAGAGACAATCCCTGCCCAATAACAGGCTCACATCCATCTATAACTGCTAGGTCTACTGCCCCAAGGGTGGGCAAACTAAAAGTGCACAATTTCAGTTGTGGCTGCTCTTTCACCCACAGTAGCTCCTAACTGGCTCCGAACCCGTGTTGGATGTAACCAGTTATTAGCCCCCATGTTCCACAGCCCCAGGAACAGCAGCATATGGGAGTCAGCGTTCTTATTCTTAGCAGACTTGGCAGCAGTTCAGCTGCTTCTTAAACCTTCAACTCCCCTTCCACCCTGGGCTTCACCTCTTCAATTCCCCTCCCATCTCGGGCTGCACCACCAGGCGGAGTTTGTGGGTGGCCCTCGTCAAGCTTTTGAGATTGGATAAATGGCTTTCTGATCAAAAAAACAATAACTGCCCACGTCTGGTAGGTACCCCATCTAAGAATTACAAATAAAGCATCCATTAAGATCTCCTCATAAAAAGCACTTGGGAGAGAATTGCTAATATGCTAATACATGTTCCCCTCTACACTCCATTATCAGCCATTTTAACCTTCACTCACTCTGACAGAGCTTTTCTAGCAAGTGTGAGTATAATAAATACACAAATCCTGACATATTTACAGATTTATTTCAAAACATCAGAACATTTATTCTGCTTGAGCATTTCCTAACATTTTGAAATTTAATTTCTGCTCTTCCGCCAATTAAGGTGGCCAAAAACTAGTCAATCCAAATCACTAGCCATCAGTTTTCACATAAAAAAGTTCCCATAAATATAATAAATAAGGTGCCTGGCACCCTAGGGTCACCCAGAGTTACTATTCAGCACTCCAGAGTCATTCCAAAGATGCAGCATGGCTTAGTGGAAAGAGCACGGGATTGGGAGTCAGAGGTCTTGGGTTTTAATCTCGGCTCCACCACTTGTCAGCTGTGTGACTTTGGGCAAGTCACTTCACTTCTCTGTGCCTCAGTTACCTCATCTGGAAAATGGGGATTAAGACTGTGAGCCTCACATGGGACAACCTCATTCCCCTGTATCTACCCCAGCACTTAGAACAGTGCTTGGCACATAGTAAGTGCTTAACAAACACCATCATCATTCCTTGCCAAACTACTCTCCAAACCTTCCACAACACCAACCAATGAGATTTACTCTACAATTTCTATAGTGCAACAGGTATATTGGTACTGTGCAATTAAGAGACTAGCTGTATTTAGTGAGGAAATGAGAATATTAGGTGCTTATGGATGACAGGTCAGACAGCTATTGACTTCCCAGGGAGTTTGAAATTGGGAAGTGAGGTCTAATTCCAGGTCTATTCCTGCTCTAATTTGTGGGTGTGGTGGGTGTGGGGGGTGGGGGGATGGGATTGATAGGCAGATCAGCTGAACAATAATTTGCCTCCCACTGGGGTTTATTGATATAATCAATTAAGTCAAAGGGCAATACGAAGACTGCCCTAATAATTTTTATTCTTCATGGCATGGCAGTGCAAAGGTCATATGTCACACTCAATTCTGCATAACCTGCTTTCCTTGAATGCTCTTAGGGAATTCAAGGACATTTCGACAGCAGTGCAAGTCTATTAGGATACACGATGCAGTGACAGAGTAACAGTCTGTGTGCAAGCATAAGACACTGTCCTCACAACACAAATTTTCCTCAAAGATGGGTTGTGCAAGAACTCAACTCTTGTATTCTGGGTGAGCTGCATGTGTACAGGCAAGTAGACCTTGGGTCATAGCCTCCTGATACAACCACCCCAGAGGAGAAAACCACTATTTGGTGTCCTCTCCTGGTTTCACCATCCCTCAATACGATCCCAGAGATCTAACTGGTATTGCTTATTGTCTTTTGCCACATATTCAGCCAGCCCGCACCAATATTTCAGCAGGGTGTTACGGGTAAATAAGTCTTTTCCTATTCTGTTCCTCCCTTGACTGAGACTGAGCACTGAATGAATGGATCTTGGAGGGAGCTCTGGCTAGCCAGATCAGAATCTCTGTGCCTTGAAGAAACCATTGAGCAGACAACCTAAAGTTGTTCAACAAAACAGGCAACTTAATTTAGAATTGGAGAACAGGAATCTTTGTCCAATGAGGGCCTCATTAAGCTTTAAGAATGCAAGATGCCAAAAGAGATGAAGTTACACTTTCTGTACCACCAGCTAAAAATCTAAAGACTGAAAAGTCACGTACCAATTTTCAATTAACTGGATGAACTTAGAAATATAACGCGCTAACTTTGAGAGGGTGCCCCAAGAAGGACAGGGACTGTGTCTGACCTGATTATCTTGTATGCACCTCAGTGCTTAGTACACTGCTTGGCACATACTAAGAGCTTAAACAAATACTACATTTATCATTATTTTTACAGGAGACGAGGCTAAGAAGTAGAAATGATGGGGGTAAGAGTCAGAGGCTCTGAATACGATCTTAATGAAGGTGAGTTGGTGTTCATCATCATCATCATCATTTAGTGAGCACATACTGTGTGCACAGCACTGTGCTAAGTGCTTGGGAAAGTACAATACAGAGGTGGTAGAAATGTTCCCTGCCCACAATGAGCTTACAGTCTTACAGACAGTCATTAATATGAATAAATAATTTATAATACAAATTATAAATAGGTTCATAAGTGCTGTGGAGTTAAGTGTGGGTGAATGTCAAATGCCCAAAGGTCGCAAATCAAAGTACACAGATGGCTTGGAAGGGAAAGGGTGCCAAGGAAAAGAACATTTAAGTGGGGAAGTTTTTTTGGAGATGTGACCTTAATAATGCTTTGAAGGTGGGGAGAGTGGTCATCTGGCATATTCGGAGGAGGAGGGAGTTCCAGCCTAGGAAGAGGATGTGGGAAAGGGGTAAACTGGCAATAAAGGAGCGATGTATGCAGGCTGGGCTGTAGAAGATCAGCGAGGCAAGGTAGGAGGGGGAGAGCTGACTGAGTGTTTTAAAGCTAATGGTAAGGAGTTTCTGCGTGATGCAAAAGTGAATGGGCAATGACTGGAGGCTTCTGAGGAGTGGGAAGACATGGACTGAACCTTTTTTTGGTTTTTGTTTTATGTTTTTTTAGAAAAGTGTTCCTGCAGCAGAGTGAAGTATGAACTGGAGAGGGGAGAGACAGAAGGCCAGAAGGGATAAGCAGCATGGCATAGTGGATAGAGCACAGGCCTGGGAGTCAGAAGGTCATGGGTTCTAATTCCGGCTCCGCCACTTTGCTGTGTGACCCCGGGCAAGTTCCTTCACTGTCTCAAGGAGGCTGATGTAATAAGGGTGGGATAGGATAAGTCCTTGGATCAGCAGTAGTAGCGGTTTGGATGGAGAGAAAAGGGCAGATTATAGCAACATTCTGAAGACTAAACCAACAGGATTTGGTGACAGAATGAATATTAGGGTAGAATGAGAGAGATAAGATGAGAATGATGCCAAATTTACAGGTTTGTGAGATAGAGAGGATAATGGTACTGTCTATAGTGATGGGAAAGAAAAGAGTGGGAGTTCTGATTCGGACATGTTGAGTTGGAGATGTCAGTGAGACAACCAAATGTCCTGAAGGTGGGAGGAAATGCGACAGTGCAGGAAAGGAGAGGGGAGGACTGGAGAGGAAGATTTGGGGGATCATCTGCATAGAGATGGTAGTTGAATTTATGTACATATTCATAATATATTTATTTGTATTAATGCCTGACTCCCCGGCTGGACTGTGAGCTCATTTTGGGCAGGAAAAGAGTCTTCCAACTGTTACACTGTACTCTTCCAAGGGCTTAGTATGGTGCTCTACACACAGTAAACACTCAATAAATATGACTGGTTGATTGAAGGCATGGGAACAGATGAATTCTCCAAGGGAGTAGGTGTAGATGGAGAACGGAAGCGGACCAGAACTGTGCCTTGAGAGACCCTCAAGACTGTAAACTCATTGTGGGCAGGGAATGTGTCTGTTTGTTTCACTGTTGTCTCTCAAGCGCTTAGTACAGTGCTTTGCACACAGAAAGTGCTCAATTAATACGACTTAATAAGCCCCCACTTTCAGAGGGAGGAAGGCAGAGGAAGAGCCTGCAAAAGAGTCTGGGAAGGAGCGGTCAGAGAGATAGGAGAACCCAGAGGACAATGTCAGTGAAGTCAAGGCTGGATAAAGTTTCAAGAAGAAGGCAGTGGTCTAGAGTGCTAAGGCAGCTGAAAGGTCTAGGTGGATTAGGTTGGAGTAGAGGCCATTAGATTTGGGAAGAAAGTCCTTAGTTACCACATTGGTTACTGTGAAGAAAAGGGGGCAGAAATCAGATTGATTGGGATTAAGGAGAGACTGAAGGAGAAGAAGTGGAGACAGGTTGTAAACAACTCTCTCACAAAGTTACGAGAGGAATGGTAGGAAGGAGATGGGACAATAACTGGAGGGAGCCAAGGAGTTAAGTGAAGGGTTTCTTTAGGATGAGGGGTACATAAGAAGGACAATTTAGCCTGCAATAGGGTACTTTAAAAATTAAAGGCCGCCAAACTAAATTGGCTAAATACTTGGCCAACCTGAAAAACAATTACCACAGTAAGAATGAGCTTTTACTTCTGCAGGCTCCTGCAACTACAATCATATTGTAACTCTGTTTGTTTATATTATAATTATGCCTTGAATTCCTTGGATAAAGATTAAACCTTACTTTCATGACATTGACCAAAACAGTATTCAACAAAACAATTATCTACTACTTTTCTAGAGTATCTGGAACAGAACTTAATTTATAAGCTATAAACTTACAAGAAGGCGTACCCATGATACAGCTCAAGATACAAGTAATACAACCTGCTTACTGTCAAATTTGCCTGCATATTATGTGTAAAATTATTTAATCGATATTACAGAACCGAAACCCTAGAGATGCAGTTGAGCCAGTAATAGGAAAACAAATTAAAATTTGCTCTCATAAGTCAAATTATCTTCAGAAATGTGCTTCTTAATTAGTAAAGTTAATGAAATGAATGAAAATCAGTACGACCTTTAACACAAATTATCCTTTTAAGAAGAATGGAGGTAAAGGTAAAAATGAGTGGAGTGCCCTATGGGTGAAATTTCAATAGGATAACTTCTCCAGACAGGATGAAAAATCCTCATTCCATCGAGTTCGATTTCCAACATCCATAATAGGGCACATTCACAAGGGCGGGGGGAACCGCACAAATATCCTGACCCACCCACAAGAACCGAGTACATGAGTACATTATGTGATTACCATATAGCTTCATCACTCCCACCCCCGTCTCTAACTCAGGAGTATCAGAGCTACGTCCTCAGCTCTCAGGAGCATAGAGACAGAAGAATTAATAATGTTGAAGCAAGTGCCAATCCAAAGAAAACCAACCCTGACTGACTGGGAAGGGCTAGGAGATGTCCAACCAGATGTTCTCACTTCTCCTGTAATCATTCAACCAATAGTATTTACTGAGTGCTTACTGTTTCAGACCCCTGTTTTAAGCTAAGGACACAGAGTTGGCAGGCACATTCTTTGCCCCCGAAGAGCTTACAGACAAGAGGGGAAGACGCACATTATTAATAATAATAATAATAATAATAATTGTTAAGTACTATGTGCCAAGAACTGTTCTAAGCACTAGATATAAATACATAATTGATAATATATAATTTTAAGATATGTACAACGCGGGAGGTTGCATTTTGGCAAACCCCACCTCAAGGAAAATCCACATTGAATGATGTCATGCTCAGGCACACAAACCACTCCTTGGGACACTTGCACGCTGCATCAAACAAATCCACGTTATCAGATGAATCTTCCAAAATTTCCTAACAATGTGTCACCAAAGTGGATGTTGAAAGTATGGGTTTTCACAGAACTGAGCACACACTACTAAACAGTACTCTCCCAAGACCTTAGTTCAGTGCTCTGCACACAGTAAGCACACTAAAAAGAGAAGCAGCTTGGCCCGGTGGATAGAGCAAAGGCTTGGGAGTCAGAAGGATCTGGGTTCTAATCCCGGCTCTGGCACTCGTCTGCTGTATGATCATGGGCAAAGCACCTAACTTCTCTGTTACCTCATCTGCAGCGTGGCTCAGTGGCAAGAGCCCGGGCTTGGGAGTCAGAGGTCATGGGTTCGAATCCCAGCCCCGCCACTTGTCAGCTGTGTGACTTTGGGCAAGTCACTTAACTTCTCTGGGCCTCAGTTACCTCATCTGTAAAATGGGGATGAAGACTGTAAGCCCCTGAGGGACAACCTGATCACCTTGTATCCCCCCAGCGCTTAGAACAGCGTGGCTCAGTGGAAAGAGCACGGGCTTTGGAGTCAGGGCTCATGAGTTCGAATCCCAGCTCTGCTACTTGTCGGCTGTGTGACTGTGGGCAAGTCACTTCACTTCTCTGGGCCTCAGTTCCCTCGTCTGTAAAATGGGGATTAAGACTGTGAGCCCCACGTGGGACAACCTGATTTCCCCTATGTCTACCCCAGCGCTTAGAACAGTGCTCGGCACATAGTAAGTGCTTAACAAATACCAACATTATTATTAGAACAGTGCTTTGCACATAGTAAGCGCTTGACAAATACCAAATACCAACATTATTAAAACTTGCATGACCACTGGGAATCCCATATGGAACAGGGACTGTGTCCAACCTGATTATCTTGTATCTACCCAGTACTTAGTACAATGCCTGGCACATAGTAAGCGCCTAACAACAGTATTAAAAATTGAAAAAAATGCAGCTGACTGATTGATGAGACTAGTCTGCTGCTCCCACTAAAAGTCAAGGTTTGGCCCCACAGAACCCTCGTTTGAAAGAAGAGGACAGCAGAAAAAGGGGGAGGATGGGAAAGCATTACATTATCATTATAACTTTACTTGTTTCCAAGATGGAATTGAGTGAATTTCATGGTGCCTGATTCCACCAACATACCAGGTACAAGCCACAGAACAAATGTTTCCCATTTATTAGCTGGAGAAAGAAAGCTGAGAGAGAACATGAAAAGGCAGATGTCTCTAAAGTTCATTTTAATCTGCAGAGATAAAATATGAACTGCAAACCAGAGTAAGGAACACGAGGTAGGGAAGGGCAGAATAAAGGGTAAAAATGTGATATGATTTAATCATCATCAATACTCTGTATTGAGCATCTTGTTTCTTCAGAGTACTGTGCTTTGATGATTAACACAATTAGCCAGGCTTTGCTGGGCCCCTAACTATTATTGTTAAGGCTGCTTATGGCACTAATGAGGCACCTGAAAAATAAGAGACATAAAAGCTTAATTTCTGTAATCTGGAAAAATACTGAAACAATTATGCTTAAATACATGAGCACCTAGAAGAGAAAAGAATACTGGGTAGCATCCATCATGACTTTACCAGAACAGGTCCCTTTGTATTGATCAAATTTCCGCCAATGGGTCTGGTGGACTGATTAAATAGAAAAAAAAGTCAAGGAGGAGGGATTGATGCAATCTAACACAGCATAGCCTAGTGGATAGATAGAGCCTGGGCCTGGGAGTCAGAAGGACCCGGGTTCTAATCCTGTCTCCGCCACTTGTGTGCTGTGACACCTTGGGCAAGTGACTTCTCGGGGCCTCAGTCACCTCGTTTGTAAAATGGGGATTAAAACTGAGTCCCATGTGAGACAGGGACAACTTCCAACCCGATTTGCTTATATCCACCCCAGCGCCTAGTACCCTTCCTTGCTCACAGTAAGAAACTAAATACCACAATCATTATTATGACTACTTTAGCAAAAGTTTGGATTCTGACTCAATTGATGGTATCTATTGAGCGCTTACTGTGTACAGAGTACTGTACTAGGTACTTGGGAAAGAACAATACAAAAGGGTTGATAGTCGTGATCCCTGGCATCAAGGAGCTTACAATCTGACCCATAGAATCTTCAGCTGTTAAACTAAATGCAAACACTGAGAACCTTTTTCAGTATTCACAGCATGCTGCAGGGGAATACTGACACACATCAATGTTTCCAATCTAAGTAATGGAGGGAGAAGTAATACCCAAGATCAAAAATTTTGCTTTTTGTAGTGTTTTTATTTTTCCAAAGAGATTTCAAATCAGCAATCTCATTTTATGCCCACAATGCACCTATTAGGTAAGCAGAGTGTGTGCCCGCTCCCTATTTTACAGATGAGGAAACTGGTACCTACAGAGGTTAAGTGAAGCGCCCAAATCCACACATCTGGGGTCTCCTAATTCTCAGCCAGTCCTGAGCTATTTCCACTAGGCCATGCTGCCTCAACTCTTCCTAATTAGTTCAAAAAGACAAAGCAACTTTTAATAATGAGAGAGTTGGACTTGGAATTGAAAGAGCTGGCTTCAGTTTCCATCTTTGACGTAAATTCTGGGTGCGACTTTAAGCAAATTAGCCATGTCTAACCATCTAGTTAAACTTCACTTGTTTCTGGATGCACACACTACACAGATGTTCAGAGGATTGATCTAAGGGTCCATAAAACATATGGAACGCTTTGGAAGGTACTCGATGAAAACAGTGTATTGAAACGAATTGATCTTTCAAAGGCAACTTGACATTTATGTATCTTTCTCTGTAAAGTCACCCTTTTAAATGACTAATTTATTTCTGAAGAATAAAAACAATAAAAAAACCCTGCACACATTACATTCTTGTAGTGTTTCTTCTACCATTTATGATCTTTCAATATCCCTACCACCTCTTGATTCCTGCCCAAAGCCTTTGATCTGTCAACTAAAGCTAAAATATGAGTTACAGTGAAACAAAAAATATACAGTAGTACACTCATAATGAGTGGGCTCAAGGAAAGAGATGAAGCAGTTTGCAACATTAACTTAACAACTTTTAATACATAACAGTACATCCATAGGAGTGGTAACGAGAACTGAAAAAAGGGAAGGAAAAAAATAGTGTAGCAGAAAAGTTGAGCAACAGTACAAAAACACACGTCCCACATCAGCAAATCTGACCTTCACCCTGAAGCTCAAAGCAGAGGGATCAGAGGGAATCCCATAGATTGTGCATGCCAGAAATAAAGGGAACTATTCATTCATTCATTCAATAGTATTTATTAGTATTTATGTGCACAGCACTATACTAAGCACTTGGAATGTACAATTTGGCAACAGATAGAGACAATCCCTGCCCATTGACAAGCTTACAGTCTAATCGGGGGAGAAAGACGGACAAAAACAAGACAACAATCACGATAAATAGAATCAAGGGGATGTACACCTCATTAATAAAATAAATAGGGTAATAAAAATATATACAAATGAGCACAGTGCTGAGGAGAGGGGAAGGGAGGGGGGAGGAGCAGAGGGAAAGGGGGAAAAGGGGGCTTAGCTGAGGGGAGGTGAAGGGGGAGGAAGCAGAGGGCGGAGGGCAAGCAGAGAGGGAGCAGGGAAGTTACAATGCTTATTTGCCTATTAACATTTACTGAACACCTATAATGCATCAGTACTACGCTCCTCAAGTACCTGAATTATACACAGTGTTTGCTCAGACTGTCTTTGCATCAAAAAGCAAATCAACCCTAGATATCATTTTGGAAGCATTTTCACAAGATATCAAGATGAACCACACTGAATTTTAAGGTTACTACTGCCTATCATTCACACCTTTCAGTAAATTAGGCTTAGCTATAGTACCTGATCAGTAGAAAGTTAATTGTCTGAATTGCCAGTTTACCAAACTAGGCTAACCCAGATAACTTTAAAAGAAAAATAGAAGAGCTTAGTACAACAGTCCGCACACTAAGTACTTAATGAATGTGATTGAAAGAAAATTCTGTTAATTGTACTGCCTGAATGGGTACTTGTCTAAGATTTTGTTCTACAATCTCAACTACAATTTGTTCTCTTTTAGGGGGATCATTCAGAGTTGTACCCTAAAAACTAGGGAGCAAATTTCATAAACATACTCTTTCAAATGTTGCATTAAGTTTCCTTCAAACTGTTAGAAATTCTTGGAGAGGAAGATTTTATTGTTAATAGTATTTGTTAAGCAGTTACTATATGTTAAACACTGTTTTCAGCACTGAGGTAGATATGGATTAATTAGGTTGGACATAGTATCTGTCCCAGTAGGAGAGAGAACAGGAGAACTGAGGCACAGAGAAGTTAAGTGACTTCCCAAGATCACACAGCAAGCAACTGTGGTAAGTGTTAGGTGCTACATGCTAGGCACCCCACTAAATGCTGGGATGGATTCGAGCAAATCGGGTTGGACACAGTCCCTGTCCTGTGGAGCTCACAGTCTTAATCCTCATTTTCCAGATGAGGTAACTGAGGTACAGAGAAGTGAAGCGACTTGACCAATGCCACACAGCAAAGGAGGAGACAGGATTAGGACCTGTGACCTTCTGACTCCCAGGCCTATGGTCTAACTACTAGGCAATGCTGCTTTCCAATGCCATGCTGTGTTTTCTCCCTTTAGTTATTACCTTGCAGTTTCTTTTAGCAATAGGGTACTTGGTAAATCCCAGTAGATACTCAATCTTACTCTACTGAGCACTTGGGTGAGATGTGGCTTAGTGGGTAGAGCACAGGCCTGGGAGTCAGAAGGACTAGGGTTCTAATCTTGCTCCACCACATGTCTGTGTGACCTTGGGTAAGTCACTAAACCTCTCTGGACCTCAGTTCCCTGATCCATAAAATGGGGACTCTAAAATGGCATCATCTGTCCTGACACCCCAGCAGTCATCCCCCTCCCCGACACCTCAGCCCCCAAACCAGTCATTCATTTAACTGTATTTACTGCTTGCTTACTGTGTACAGAGCACTGTACTAAGCACTTAGAAAGTACAATTCAGCAATAAAGAGAGACAATACCTGCCCAGTCAGGCTGGAAGTGTCAGGGTCCAAGGAGCAGCTGGAACCAGAGGGCCAGGTTCAATCTGGGAGGGCTTCCTTGAGGTGGGGGGGAGAGGGGAGGGGAGGGGAATTCGATGCTTAGAATTCCTTAACTCTCATTCTCTCCTAGACCCCCTCCAATCTGGCTTCCATCCCCTCCACTCTACCGAGACTGCTCTCTCTAAGGTCACCCATGACTTCCTTCTTGCCAAATCCAATGGCTCCTACTCCATTCTAATCCTCCTTGACCTCTCTGCTGCCTTTGACACTGTCGACCATCCCCTCCTCCTCCATACCTTATCTCACCTTGGCTTCACGGACTCTGTCCTCTCCTGGTTCTCCTCTTACCTCTCTGGCCGGTCATTCTCGGTCTCCTTCGCTGGAGCCTCCTCCCCCTCCCATCCTTTAACTGTTGGAGTTCCTCAAGGGTCAGTTCTTGGCCCTCTTCTGTTCTCCATTTACACTCACTCCCTCGGTGAACTCATTCGCTCTCACGGCTTTGACTACCATCTCTACGCAGATGACACGCAGATCTACATCTCCGCCCCTGTCCTCTCCCCCTCCCTTCAGGCTCGCATCTCCTCCTGCCTCCAGGACGTCTCCACCTGGATGTAGGCCCGCCACCTAAAACTCAACATGAGCAAGACTGAGCTCCTCATCTTCCCTCCCAAACCCGGTCCTCTCCCAGACTTCTCTATCACCGTGGATGGCACGACTGTCCTTCCCGTCTCTCGGGCCCGCAATCTCGGTGTCATCCTTGACTCGTCTCTCTCGTTCACCCCACACATCCTATCCGTTACCGAGACCTGCCGGTTTCACCTTTACAATATCACCAAGATCCGCCCTTTCCTCTCCACCCAAACGGCTACCTTACTGTTACGGGCTCTCGTTATATCCCGGCTAGACTACTGTGTCAGCCTTCTCTCTGCCCTCCCTTCCTCCTCTCTCGCCCCGCTCCGGTCTATTCTTCACTCCGCTGCCCGGCTCATCTTCCCGCAGAAACGATCTGGGCATGTCACTCCCCTTCTTAACTCCAGTGGTTGCCTATCGACCTCCGCTCCAAACAAAAACTCCTCACTCTAGGCTTCAAGGCTCTCTATCACCGTGCCCCTTCCTACCTCTCCTCCCTTCTCTCTTTCTACCGCCCACCCCGCACGCTCCGCTCCTCTGCCGCCCACCTCCTCACCGTCCCTCGGTCTCGCCTATCCCGCCGTCGACCCCTGGGTCACGTCCTCCCGCGGTCCTGGAACGCCCTCCCTCCTCACCTCCGCCAAACTGATTCTCTTTCCCTCTTCAAAACCCTACTTAAAACTCACCTCCTCCAAGAGGCGTTCCCAGACTGAGCTCCTCTTCTCCCTCTACTCCCTCTGCCATCCCCCCTTTACCTCTCCGCAGCTAAAGCCTCATTTTCCCCTTTTCCCTCTGCTCCTCCACCTCTCCCTTCCCATCCCCACAGCACTGTACTCGTCTGCTCAACTGTATATATTTTCGTTACCCTATTTATTTTGTTAATGAATTGTACATCGCCTCGATTCTATTTAGTTGCCATTGTTTTTACGAGATGTTCTTCCCCTCGACTCTGTTTATTGCCATTGTTCTCGTCTGTCCGTCTCCCCCTATTAGACTGTAAGCCCGTCAAACGGCAGGGACTGTCTCTATCTGTTGCCGACTTGTTCATCCCAAGCGCTTAGTACAGTGCTCTGCACATAGTAAGCGCTCAATAAATACTATTGAATGAATGAAAGGGGAGTTGTGTGCAGTGACTCCAATGGGGGTGGTGAGAAGAGGACACAGGGAAGCAGCATGACAAAGTGGACAGAGTACGGGCCTGCGTTCTAATCCCGGCTCCACCACTTGCCTGTTGTGTGATCTTGGGCAAGTCACTTCTCTTCTCTGGGCCTCAGTTCCCTCCTATGTAAAATGTGGATTGAAACGGTGAGCTCCACATAGGACAGGGACTGCGTCCAACCCAATTTGCTTGTATCCACCCCAGTGCTTAGTACAGTGCCTGGCATATAGTAAGCGCTTAACAAATATCATTATTATTATTATTATTATTATTATTAGGGCAGGGATGAGGGTGGGGGCTGCAGTAGAGATAGGGGAGAGGTTGGAGATAAGGATGGGGGGGTAGGGTCAGGCATTTGAATTAGGTCTGAGTGGGATCCGCGGGGCGGATGAGGGTCAAAAGGGAGTCAGACGGGGGTCAGCTGACTTCTGCCAAGAGACTGGGCGGGGGGAGCCCGGGGGGTGGGGTTTGGGGGGTGGGGGATGACTAGCCTGGGGGCTGGGGCCCAGGGGAGGGGGCCGAAAGGGCAGATAATTGGACCTCTGTAACCTCATGTGCAAAATGGGGATGAAGACCATGAGCCCCATGTGGGACAGGGATCCCATCTAATCAAATTGTATCTACCCCAGCACTTAGAACAGTGCCTGGCACAGAGTAAGCACTTAAGCGTGGCTCAGTGGAAAGAGCACAGGCTTTGGAGTCAGAGGTCATGGGTTTGAATCCCAGCTCGGCCACTTGTTGGCTGTGTGACTTTGGGCAAGTCACTTAACTCCTCGGTGCCTCAGTTACCTCATCTGTAAAATGGGGATTAAGACTGTGAGCCCCACATGGGACAACCTGATTCCCCTGTGTCTACCCCAGAGCTTAGAACAGTGCTCGGCACATAGTAAGCGCTTAACAAATACCAACAAATACCATAAACAACAAAGGGATTAAGAGTGTGTGTGTCCCATGTGGGACAGCTACTGTGTCCAACCTGATTAATTTGTATCTATCCCAGAGCTTAAAACAGTGCTTGGCACATAGTAAGTGCTTAACAAGTACCATAATTATTATTATAATACAACAGACATTTACTGCCCACAACAAGCTTACAGTCTACATAGTTCTTGCATAACTAATATTTTTATGAACTCAATATAATACAACAGACATTTACTGCCCACAAGTTTACAGTCTACATAGTTCTTGCATAACTAATATTTTTATGAACTCAATATCATAAGGACAGTAGGTCATGTCTATCAAGAATTAAATATCCTGCACTTCAAGAATATCCTTTAAAAGGCAGCTACTATTTACAACTTAAAAGCAATGTTTTCTATTTCATAATGATCCGTTTACAAATGCTCCATTCTGTCACTTGCATCTTCATTTAGCAGGTTCAGAAAAGGAATGAACATATTTAAACATCAAGTTGATATACACATCACTCCATTAAACTCCAATCCCCACCCCTCCTGCTCTTTATGCATGATTTCCCACTTATCTGCTGCTCTGATAGGAACAGCAGCTGGTTTTGTTAGAATCCAGCCCTCTGAACAGTACTAAAATAATCCTGTGAAAGGCTCTTTTTTTACAGATACACATTTGGAGGTAGAAGATTTGAGTCACGATTTGCTTTTCTACTAAAAGCAAGAGCTCATAAACTATTGAAAACCAACCAGGGGGCTGGATTTCCCCTACCACCAAACCTCGGAGAGGTGTTGAGTTTCAATAGCACTCACCCTTTGCCAGGACAGATTTTAACTTAATTCTCAGAAAGAAAGCTGTCCTGATCTTACAAAGAGCCTTTATTTTAGTTTTATGAGTAAAACAAGACACAAGTTTAATGTAGATTAATGTATCTACAATTCAGCATTGCTATAAACTGTTATTTTTGTAATTTAAGCCACCAGGACACTTTGTGCTTAAGTGCAGACTAATTGTGTGATCAACGGACGTTAAGCTTCCTTTCCCATCAGGTTACAAATTCTAACTGCATAGTAGTTGGGAAAGACAAAACAAAGGGGCAAAATAATCCCTGCCCAAACATTTAGGGTTTTTATTATTATTCCAATTCCACCATCAGCCAGTAAAGTCTACAACTGGGAGTATGGCAAAAAGTGCCTATTCCAATGAATTTAAGAAGGACCTAAAATTGTAACTTTGGGCCTCAGAGTTTGAAGGGTGCCATACCAAACTTTCGTACTGCTCCAATACAGAGTAAACCAAGCCCATAAGAAGAGAAGCAGCATGGCTAGTGGAAAGAGCTTGGGGCCTGGGAGTCAGGGAACCTGGATTCTAATCCTGGCTCCACCACTTGTCTGCTCTATGACCTTGGGCAAGTCACTTCATTTCTCTGTACCTCAGTTCACTTGTCTGAGAAATGGGGGTTCAACACCTGTTTTTCCAGACTGCAAACCCCATGTGGAACCTGATGATATTGTATCTACCTCAGTGCTTAGAACACAGTAAGAGCTTAAATGCCACAATTATTATCATCATCAGAGAACCTTCATTTCTCAAAAAAAAACTTTCAAAAATGAATTCAGATCCCAGGGGTATCTACGGTAAAAGAGCATAAAAGGAATGGATTTTCCAACATACAAGAGTTGGAGTGGACAGGATCCAGACAGAATTGAGCTGTTTATGCATATGTGGATTCCTAGTTTGCAAGGCAATCGAGGTAAAAAGTCAGGAACAAAAAGCTAAGCCTCAGGTCCTCAAATGCCTCTCCCTTCCTCCATTTTGAGGGCATTTAAACTCCATTTTAACTGTGAGGGCAACAATCACAGACTTAGGATACGAGATGATCTACAAACCAATCCTGCCTTAAGCAACACAGGTGAGTACAGAGGAATAGAGAATTCTAGAATTTCGAAGTTCTGCAAAGTCTAATGGATTAGTACTTTCAGGACAGTTTTGGTGCTAAGAAACAAACAAACAACAACAACAACAAAAACTACCCCAGAATCCAAGTTTTTTTTCATTTAAGTTCCCAGTTGCAGGAACACAGTGCTTAGTATAGTGATCTGCATGCAGTAAGTGCTCAATAAATACCAGGGAAGCAGCATGGCTTAGTGCAAAAAGCACGGGCTTGGGAGTCAGAGGAGGTGGGTTCTAATCCCAGCTCTGCTACTTGTGCTACCCCAATGCTTAGAACAGTGCTTGGCATATAGTATGCAGTAAGCGCTTAACAAATACCATTATTATCATTACCACAAATTTATTGTTAGGCAGAATGTAAATAATGGTCATGAGATTTCTCTACTCTGAAGAACACAAAGCACTTAAAAAGCCTCAGCACCCCTGTGACTTAAGTAAAGAGGAGTTAATGTCCTATAGAAAGTTTTCACTTGTTCTAGGATCATGTCTTTTGAGTCAAAGCCAAAAAACAAATTCTCACCCAGTTTCCAGATAAATTTAATAATCCTCACAGAAGATTAAGCACTGCTTCTACTCCTCTAAAAATAGAGCAGAGGGCTTCCACAGTGCCCAGAGTAAGTCAGTACAAGAATCATTTGCCAACACCACCCTCCTCAATCAGTTCTGCCCCTACCTGCTGTGAGAAGCAGAATGGCCTAGTGACAAGAGCATGGCTTGGGAGTCAGAGGTCATGGGTTCTAATCCTGGCTCTGCCACTTATCTGCAGTGTGACCTTGGGCAAGTCACTTCACTTCTCTGGGCCTCAGTTCCCTTATCTGTAAAATGGGGACTGAGACTGTGAGCCCCACATGGGACAGAGACTGTGTCCAACCTGATTACCTTGTATCTACCCCAGTATTTAGAACAGTGCCTAATACATAGTAAGCACTTAAAAACCATTATTATTATTATTATTACTATTACATTACCTTGCTATGCAATTGCTACCCAAATGGGACACTCCACTCCTCTCACATCAACCTACTCTCTACACCCATCTCATCTATCCCACTTGGCCACATCCTCCCTTGGGCTCGAGAACTCCCTCCCACATCAAATCTGACAGTCTACTACTCTCTCCTGCCTTCTAAGCCCTCCTTAAAAATCACAACTCTTTCAAGAGGTCTTCCCTAAGCCCTTATTTCCCATATCCTCCCTTCCCTCTGTGTTGACCACATATTTGACCGTGTACCCTTTAAGAACTTTGATACTCACCCTGGCGCCTCAGCACTTATGTAGATACCCTTATATTCTCTCTCCCCATCAGTAATTTATATTAAGGTCTGTCTTTCCCTGTAGATTCTAAGCTTTTGGGGGGCAGGGACCTCATTTACCAATTCTGTCGTATTGTATTTTCCCCAAGTGTTTAGTACCATACTCTGCATCCAGTAAGTGCTCAATAAATATCAATGATCCATTAATCCTCCCTGACTATGAGCCAGCAACTCAGGCATTATCCTCAATTCATCCCTTCTAGATTGTAAACTGATGTGGGCAGGGATTGTCTCTCTTTATTGCTGGATTGTACTTTCCAAGTGCTTAGTGCAGTGCTCTACCCACAGTAAGTGCTCAATAAATACGACTGAATGAATGAATCTCCCTCATTCAATCCACCTATTCAGTTACCAAATCATGTTGGTTCTACTCTCTCAACCTCGTTCCTTTCTTCCTTTCCATCTAATCTGCCACCCCCCTGGTCGAGCACCTGTTATATCCCACCCGCTTCCACTGCAGATTCAGCTTCCTCCCTGACCTCCCTGACTTCAATATCTTCCCCTCTCATGCCCAGATCACTTTCCCCAAATATCATTCTGGGCATGTCTCCCCTCTCCTCAAAAACCTTCCTCAGTTGCCTCGCCACTGTCACATCAAACAGAAACCACTCATCATTGGATTCAAGGTACCCCATTAGGTCTCTCTCCCCATTCCTTAACCTCATCCTCTCCCACTACAACCCAGCCTATATAATTCACTCCTCTAATACTAACCTACTCACTGTCACTTGCCATCGACCCCTTGTTCACATCCTCCTTCTGGATTAGCTTCTATTTACCCCAGTGTCTGGTACATAGTAAGCATTTAACCAATACCATTAAAAAATAAAACCTCTATTGCACTCTCCCAAGGATTAAGAACGGTGTTCTACATAAAAATAAATGCTCAGGAAATATCATTGAGTCATCATTAGTTTACTACAAAATTAAGTACTTACTAGGAACCATGGGCTGTGCTAAGTGTTGGGATAAATACAATAACTATTGTGCCCATATGAGATGTTCAATAAATGTCACTGATTGACATTATACATAGTCCCTAAGTACTCTCAATTTGAGAGGTAAGTAGAGCCAGTTTTTAGCCCCATTTTACAGATGAGTAAATTGAGACTTAGAGAGACTAAATGACTTGCTCAAAAAGGGCCAGTGACAGAGGTGGAATTCGACCCTAGGTCTCTTTCTACCACATACACAGTGTTCTGCTCTTTCCATTCTGACAAGCTGACCGCCTCATAGCCAATGGAGCGTAAAGGAATGAAGACCTCAAAATTTCTTAATTCTTCATTGTCCTTTCAAAGTTTACTGAAGTCCTTAAATAGGAAAATTTTAGTGTATTTATAAACAAAATCCATTCAGACTTTACCCAAAAAAGGAAATATTTTCTAAAACTGGCATCTCACTTCACATTACACTCTACAAGGCTGGAAGTATGGAGAACCATGACTGTCAAAATGAAATTTCCTGAAAATGTAGAGCTTTGATAGGAGCCCTGTAAAAAATTTAAATAGATTTCTGTCTTTAAAAAAAAAAAATTCCACTGAGCTGAGGATCCCTTCATACAACTTTCCAGCAGTGTGTTCCTTAGAAAACTGCTTCAACTGACACCAATCCATCAATAGTAGATCTATTTTTGGTTTCAGAACTGAAGCAATTTTGAATTTGAGAATGTCACCCACATAAGAAAGGAAAAACCTGCCGATACTCAACAGGGGGGAACTTGTCCACGAGATTAGAACAACAGCTTCTGCGGTCACTGGGACAGCAGTTTTTTCATGCAGTAACCTCAGTTCCCTCCTAAACACCAATGTACTGTGTTGATGCTCTGAAGTGATTTGAAGCTGATAGCTAATGCCAATTTTTCCCCTGTAATCGATGATAACACAAACATGAGGACCACTTATTCTCTTGAGATCTGTACAGAAAGAAATTCAAGTAATAATAATGATATTTATTAAGTGCTTATTATGTGCCAAGCACTATTCTAAGCACTGGGGTAGATATAAGGTAATCAGGTTGTCCCAAGTGGGGCTCCAAGTCTCAATCCCCATTTTACAGATGAGGTAACTGAGGCACAGAAGTTAAGTGGTTTGCCCAAGGTCCCATGGCAGACAAGTGGCAGAGCCAGAATTAGAACCCACATCCTCTGACTCCCAAGTCCATGCTCTTTCCACTAAGCCATGCTGCTTATCTCCTGAAGTATCTCCTTCAGACATGCTGCGCAAATATTAAGAGAAACAGCGTGGCTCAGTGGAAAGAGCCCAGGCTTGGAAGTCAGAGGTCATGGGTTCTAATCCTGGCTCCACCGCTTGCCAGCTGTGTGACTTTGGGCAAGTCACTTAAATTCTCTGTGCCTCAGTTACCTCATCTGTAAAATGGGAATTAAAACTGTGAGCCCCACATGGGACAACTTGATCACCTTGTATCCCCCAGTGCTTAGAACAGTGCTCTGCACACAGTAAGCGCTTAACAAATAACATTATTATTATTATTATTAAATATCCAAATTTCTCCTTGATTTGCACTGGTCTGGTCTCCCTCTTGTCCAAGGCCACACAGCAGGTAAGCAGCAGAACAAGGATTAGAACTCAGGTCTCCTGACTCCCAGGCCCATGCTCCTTCTACTAGGACATGCTACTTCTCAATCTACTACAGCCTAACACACTTACTACCTCCTTTAGAGACCTCCGAAAATATTTTAGCAGCATGTGTCTATGTTAGAGAAACTGCAAAAAAATAAATGAGGGGGGAGAGGGAAGAAAAAGTCTCCTCACTAACAAAGAAAAGCAAACCTAAGATAACTACTAACTTCGACTAAATGTCTGCTT
The DNA here is from genome assembly GCF_004115215.2 of Ornithorhynchus anatinus. NCBI lineage: Eukaryota > Metazoa > Chordata > Mammalia > Monotremata > Ornithorhynchidae > Ornithorhynchus > Ornithorhynchus anatinus. The sequence goes on along the minus strand of NC_041735.1, from coordinate 58,062,771 downwards.
CCCTTGAATCAATTAATCAGTGTTATTTATTGAGCACTTACTATGTGCAGAAAACTGTACTAAGTGCTTGGGAGAGTACAACAAAATTAGCAGACATATTCCCTGACAATAATGAGCTTACAGTCTATAGGGTAAGAGAGACATTAATATGCATTAATAAGTAATTTATAATATATATTTTACAGGTATATACGTAAGTGCTGTGGAGCTAGAGGGGCAAATATCAAATGTCCAAAGGTCACAGATCCAAATGCATAGATGATGCAGAAGGGAGAGTCAGCCAGGAAAGAGAGGGCTGAATCAGGGAAGGCCTCTTGGAAAAGGTGTGATGACAATAATGCTCTGAAGATGAAATCTGAATCAAAAACATCTAACAGCCATTTAAAATAAGTGAATGTGCAGTGGTCATAAATTAAGATTTGGGATTCTGAGGAACTGGGGTGCTTAGGTCGACCTATGTTTAAATCCATATAACACCTCATCTGGAAATTAGCATTCTGGAAAACATCTGCCTTGGTAGGGAAGTTTCACAAGGTTTCTGTCCCATTAACATGCACCTTCTGTGGAAAGGTTTCTTTGCACCCAATTTATCTATTTTGGGTTTGGAATGAGTGTTTCCTCAAGTGGACAGAATGAAGACCTTACTTGCCATAAGTCACTGAAAAACAAGAATAAGTTAAAGGCGGCCACAGTTTGGTTTTCCTCTTCCTGAAGCACTGGTGACTAGAGTACTATCTTGAAGCCAAGACTTTCCTAGACTTTTCCCTTCTGAAGGCCCTTAAATGACAGTCTGTCAAGGCTCAAAGGATTTCAGTTTCATCTTGACAGACTTCACTGTGTGCCTTGCTTATCTCTCTCTCCCTCTCTTCTCCCCCCCCACTCCTCAGTCAAGGAGGCACTACTGTCCTGTCCACATTGAACATGTCCTTTGCCTCAGCGACTGGAAAACTCATTTTCCTTCTCCTGCAGTATCTGAATTATTATTTCACATACCTACTCCAGGAAGAAGGGAAATATATCCTGTGTGGCTATCCTTGTTGCTCCTTTAGTATTAAAAACTACGGCAACTTGGAAATTCCTGACAACGGGAAAGGCCCAAGAACTGCAGGGTCTATGTTGGGTTTGCTGTCAAGCTTTGGAATCAAGCCCACCATCTACCTGGGAATTTGCCGGAGTAAGTCAGCAACTTCCAAACACAGTTTTCTGGGAAGGCTATTCCAAGGCATTCGCTGGAATGACGTAGACAACTTCAGATGCAGTTAATAGGGTGCTGCCATTTGTAACTTGGGTACCAGAAGTCCTGATCCTTGGCAGGCTTTCTGCTTAGAGAAGCAGCATGGCCCCGTGGATAGAGCACGGCCCTGAGAATCAGAAGGACGTGGGTTCTAATCCCGGCTCTGCCACTTGTCTGCTGGGTGAATTTATGCAAGTCATTTCACTTCTCTATGCCTCAGTTATCTCATCTGTAAAAGGGGATTGAGACTGGGAGTCCCATGTGGGATGTGGACTATGTCCAACCTGATAAGCTTGTATCCCAGTGCTTAGAACAGTGCCTGGCACATAGTTAATGCTTAACAAATACCGTAAATAAAAAAGTGGTGGAACCAGGATCAGAACCTAGGTCCTCCAACTCCCAGACCTGCGCTCTTTCCACTACGTCATGTTGCTTCATCAGGGCAGTTACTGAGGCTAGTAGTGGCTTGTAGGCAGGGGGAGGAGGCAGGAGAATTTCCTGCCTTTGACTCTGCATCAGGATATTTAATAAACCACTGTGCCTCTCTGTTCCTTTCCTCCCTTCCCACACACTTCTCCTCTGTCCACCCCAGCTCTGTTCCTCATGTGGCCAAGGAAACCAAGGGAGCCTCAGATACAGGTGGAGGATTCCAGAGCAGTATCCAAGGCAACTCAAATCCAGAAGCAACTGCAATTTCATTGCCCATCACACTGAGATCTGGGCCTATTGCCCATAATACCTCACCTTCTATGGATCAATACGGCAAAAGAAACACGGTGCTGATATCTGCTCTGGTTATAGTCACAGTCAAGGCCAACAATGGTTGTCTGGATCCACTAGGCAATTTTAAAGGCATTTTTCCAGTCCACCAGGGAAACGTAGTATCACCACATTCATGTTTTCCCCCACCCTCCAGCCCCCTCCAATTGAGGATGGGGGATGATTCTGGACTGAGGCCTCTGCATAGGGGAATCAAGATGGACGAGTAAGATGGAGAATTTTCTTAGGGAAATTCTTTCTTAGGGAAAGAATCGAAGCAGAAATAAAGTAAAATTGTTAAATCTGGATTCCCAACATTACACATCCCTAAGCTTCTAGTCATCATCCTTCTTCCACAAAACCCTAGTCCAACTAACATATTTTACCTCAGACTATTTAAAAAGAAAAGGAAAAGGAAAAAAGAAAAGGGTGGAAAGGCAAGAGAAAAGGAACGGATTCAGGAGACAGGTACGGATCACACAATACGAATTTTATCTACAGGTATTCCAACACTTCCACTTTCTCTTACCTAAATTCTCCAACTCAGTCATCTCCATTTCTCTGGCACGTTTCTGGGCAGGGCCTCATCTTGGGAGACATTAGCAACTCCCCTACTCCTTTTGCAGCAAACATGGCCAGAGGTTGGCTCACTTCTGAACCACAATTATCCATATTTTACATTGTCACTAACAAAATAAATAGGTGACCTTTCCCAAGTTCTGCACAAGGTAAGCACTCAATACCACTGACTGATTGATGAAAGTACATAGGTACATTATGCGTATATCTGTAATTTATATATATTGTTTTTACCCCCTTCTAGACTGTAAGCTAATTATGGGCAGGGAATATGTCTCCCAACTGTTTTATTGTACTCTCCCAAGCGCTTCGCACAGTACAATAAATATGATTGAAAGCAAATTCTTCCTTCCCCATAGAGGCTAAAAGTTATAATCATTAACCAAATGGAAGGATACATAGCCCTTTTGTATTCCTTTGGGAAGTTTGCAAACTTCTCCCAGAGCTCTAAATGAGATAGATAACCATAACTCTGTGAATAAGTGGAAGAATTTTCCACAGCATGAGTATATATAGAATTACACTTCAGCGATGTCAGGAACACTGGGAGGCAGTGAAAGTAGAAAAAGCATGGCCTAGTGGATAGAGTAAGAGCCTGGGAATAAGATGGATCTGGGTTCTAATCATGACTCTGCCACTTGTCTGCTGTGTGATCTTGGGCAAGTCGCTTCACTTCCTCAGTTACCTCATCTGTAAAATAGGGATTAAGACTTTGAGCCCCATTTGGGTCTTAGGTTGTATCCAACCTGATTAGCCCATACCTACCCCAATGCTTGGTACAGTGCCTGGCACAGCCTAAGAGCTTAAATACCATAAAAACATAAAAATAAAGAATTTATATCTTGTTAGGGATACATTTTCTTAAAATGCAATATTTTCCAAGTCCCTTTTGATGATTTCTTTGTCTTGAAAAACATCAAGGGCAATTCCAAATCCAAAAGATGGTGATTGCTTCATATATCTCCTTTCCAGGTCAGGCTGAATGGGAGAATCTGGGACCTGGTAGGATCGGGACTGATCTAACTACCAGAGGCAATCTCATGCTATGATGGAGGTTTTGAGGGATGCGAATTATAAACTGCTTGTTCAGTAAATACGACTGATTGATCCTCCAGTACTTGAGTTCCAACACTAACATATCTACCAACTCTAGTGTTCTGTATTCTCCCAAGTGCTTAATACAGTGCTCTGCACACGGTAAGCACTCGGTAAACAGCACTGATCAATGGAACACTGCTTTGATATCTGGCTCTTTTTTAGGAAGCACCTATAGGTGCCATAGGTGCAACAAAGGAGTTTAGGGATTTTCCCACACTCTCCTGTTCTCAGAAAGCAAAAACAGGACCATGGATGACCACCCTTTTCCCTAATTTCAGTTTCAATTGTATTATTTCTTTGAGCTTAGAAGACCGCAGAATGTGGACTCCAGCCTGGGAGGGTGGGAAGGAGGCAGCTGCGAACTTTTATTTTCTCAGCAGAGAAGTTGCATGCCTTCCAAGGCCAGAAGTCAGAGACGTCCGCTCACAACGCCAGTGGCCTGAAGGCAAATTTAAGTCTGATGATGCATCTGTTTCATGAAGAGGCCAGTGATTTTTTTTCTTTTTAATAAATAAAAAACCTTCTTGTCCTTGGAGACCTTCACTTCCTTTAATTCATCACACCAGGCCCTGGCTAAGCATACAGCAGAAAGATCCCTGGAGTGCTGTAGTAACTGCCTCAGAGACAATTCCAAAGATAGCCTTAATCCCTCTGACTCCATTCAATCTTTTGCAGAACTGTCTCCCTCTGCTGGTTTCGTGCACTTTATGAGCAGAGGCATGGTTTCATCAACTTTTGGATGGAGACCTTATTGGGTTTAGATTACTGAATTTGATAATGTTTTCATATTTTATAGTTTAAACCACATTTTCCCATGATTGTATCTTTAAAGACTGAGCCGAAAAGAAATGCCAATCTGCTCACCTGACCCAAGGCAGTTGGGAGACTTTTCTGTTTTTGAGAGTTCTCCCCTATGGTCTTGACCCCAGACAGTGATAAATTCCAAGAGGAACCAAATATCCTCACCTCCATTTATGGAGTCGGAAGTCCCTTGATTTCTCTTGTAGGAAAGAAATCAGCATGGTTTATTGGGTGTTTCCTCCTCCAGTTTTTAATTTTTGATGGTGCAATGGGACTTCTAGTTTGTTTGATTTATACGTGCTCGACCTGGTGTGATGAATTAAAGGAAGTGGAAGTGTCTGAGGACAAGAAGTTTAAAACCTCAACAGCCAAAAAAAACCAAAAAAAAAACCCAAAGGCCTCTTTTGAGACCATTTGAAGTGTGCTAAGATATCCCTTTCTCTGCAGGCTTCCCTATCACTTAGGGTTTAGTTTGTCAATGGTTATTGTAGGCACCCTCAGGTCTCCTGTAACTGAGGATTATATTTTTGCAAAACTTTTGTGTTAAGGAAGACTTTCTCACTGTGTTCACCATAAACATACACACTGTATTAAGCACTTGAGATGTTTGTTCCAAGAGCACGTTATGCTATATCCCAACTGATGTTGTCGGATGAACAGAACTCTTGGCAAACCCCTTCAGGAGTGTAGCAAAACCACCATTAGTGATTCCACTATGGTCTTATTCTATCACTTCAATAGTTTCCCTAAATACGTCTTCCCCCAAAACTACGATAACACCTGTAACTGGGGAGATTTACTTAGTTGAAAGGAATCACCACTAAAATATCTGAGGCACAGAGCAGATTTAACTCCCTGCTCAGAACCCCACATAATAATAATAATGATGGTATTTGTTAAGCTCTTACTTTGTGCCAAGCACTGTTCACATTATTAAAACTATTTGACTGAGCTTCCAACTTTTTTTTTTTTTTAAGGCTGGACCTCATCTTCCCCTTTTATCTTGCCACAGAGCCAAGCAGTGTTCCTTTGGTAAACTGGTATTTTAGTCTCTGACATATTCTATACTTGGGTCTCTTACACAGCAGGATGGCAGTGGTTTTTTTTAAGACCTCTCACCCCACCCTTTTTATTTTTAAAAAATTACCCCTTTCAGCTTTTTCCCAAGCCCATATTTTTTTCAGTGCCCTTTTCTAAAATTCAGTATTCTTGGATTTGGGCTTTTTTGGTGCATTCCCTTCCAAACCAAGTGTGACGTTTTATCAAGTTATGATGTCTATTGCAGAGTGGCTCTCCCACATATACCTCCTAGCCACAAGCCCCCTCAACCATCCCAAAACACACACACACACACATTCTGCCCTTCCATGTTGTGCCGGCATTCTAATACCCCCACCCAAAAAATTGTTTTAAAGGAGGAAGCTCAGAGATACCAGATAATAGAGGGCTCTAAATAAATACCATTACCATGAGCACAAAAGCAACACAGTATCAAAGCACAGTTGGGAACTCAGGGTTTTAATTAAAGTGCACTTCAATAACTAATACTGCCTGAAAGTCTGGGTGAGGACTGAGGGTGACGCTTGGATTTGGAGGACAGCTACAGGATTAAACAGCATATCAAACAGGTTAAAGTTCATCCTCAATATTACCATGGAATAGATGAGCAGGTCAACTTTCCACTGGTGGAGAAAGAGGGAATCAGGAATATATACACACACACACACACACACACACACACACAGAGATCATTAGCCCCATAAAATGCATTGCCATGTAATCAACAAATCAGACTTCATGGCTTTTGATTCAAGGTTGATAACACTACCTGAAGCATTTCTCTTCCTTACCTTTTTTCTACTAGCTTTTCATTCACTTAATAGTATTTATTGAGCACCTATGAACATAGGTCTGTGACAGAGGCACTTGGCTGAATATGGTGAAAGTGACTTGTCCCAACCCTAAAAAGCTTAGAATATTCCAAGGAAAAAGTGAATAGCAAACAAGTGTTCAGGGATTCTCAGAATATATAAACCTCAGTTAATCTTACAATTTTTATACCACTGTCAATTAGTGGTTTGAGTGCTCACTGTGAGCAGAGTACCATGCTACTTTTCTTAATGGATAAGCCATCATTTCATCATTTAAAAGTTGATTCTTTTACAAATATAAACTAAGAGCTCATCTCTATTTTCAAGCTGCAGATTAGAATAAAATAAATCTAGATTTTCTTATTGGTTTCAAATGATAGTAAATGAATATTCCTAGAGTAAATATATCTATGTGCATATATATCTCTAATTCTATTTATTGATATTGATGCTATTGATGCCTGTTTACTTGTTCTGATGTCTGTCTCCCCCCTTCTAGACTGTGAGCCCGTTGTTGGGTAGGGACTGTCCCAATGTGTTGCTGAATTGTACTTTCCAAGAGCTTATACAATGCTCTGCACATAGTAAGCACTCAATAAATACAATGAATGAATCTATGCTAATACTCTAACCATTTCCATAGAGCATGCCCCTCCTCCCCCAATAAATTCCATGTGTAGTTGCATTGACTTAATCGGGCTCTCAAATAAGCCACCCAATAGAAAATGACTTTCTTTACAATGCAGATAATAATGCAGAGAAGCAGCATGGCTCAGTGGAAAGAGCCTGGACTTCGGAGTCAGAGGTCATGGGTTCGACTCCCGGCTCTGCCACTTGACAGCTGTATGACTGTGGGCAAGTCACAACTTCTCTGTGCCTCAGTTACCTCATCTGTAAAACAGGGATTAACTGTGAGCCTCACGTGGGACAACCTGATTAGCCTGTATTTACCCCAGCGCTTAGAACAGTACTCTGCACATAGTAAGCGCTTAACAAATACCAACATTTTTTTTAATAATGGCATTTGTTAAACTCTTACTATGTGCCAGGCACTCTACTAACGCTGGGGTGGATACAAGCAAATTAGGTTGGACACAGTCCCAGCCCTGCATAGGGCACAAAGTCTTAATACCCATTTTAAAGATGAGTTAACTAGGCCAGAAGTGAAATGACTTGACCAAGGCCACATAACAGGCAAGTGAAGGAGCAGAGATTCACAGTGGCGTATATTGTGAACCACTGGCTACAAGTTATTGGTCACATCTGCACTTCTACCTGCACATCTAGCTGCCCTAAGCAAGACAGAGAGAAATAACTAAATAAAAGACATTCAGCCACTTCCCTGGGCATCCCCTCACCAGGTGGCTTAGATCCACAGCCCTTCTCTGAAACAGCTCTGGTGTGGCAGGAATAAATACATTTCCTCAAACTACCTGGAAGCTCTTTAGGGAAACAGGATGTAGTTTTCAGGGATGTGTGTGCTGCACGGGGATAACTGTGTAATCCGTGACACACACACTTGGCAGCTGACATGACCAGAGTTCCAATACCTGACTACAGTCACCAGTGACACTCTATTTCTTTGTCCCCCTTGCTCTTTTTATGCACTCCCCCCCTTCCCAACCCCCCTGCATCTAGTTCGCATTCCTTTGTGGCTACCAAATGCGACTCTCCTAGCTACACTTGGGGCAAATAATCAAATCAGAATCTTCCCTAGAACTAGCCTGAACATGGGCAAATGCCGATCTCTCAAAGCTTTTAAACCTATTCAAGAATTGCTAGGTGGGAAACTAAATGTTAAAAATGAAAACTTTGATACCCCCTGTCACCTATCTAAAAATGCACAGGCTTGAATAAATGTACAATCCCCATTAACCAACTGGCACAGGGGCGGGGGAATCATTTGTTTGTTTGGCATATAAACCAAACTTGATCCTTAAACGTTAGTCTTTGAGTACAAACTCCATACCATAGTTCCAGGAGTGTTAGGCAAACCAGCATACTTGGTCAAATTTTTATGTTCAAAAGGGTAGTAAGAATCCTCTGAATTCTGCATAACACTCAGAAGCAGCTGTGTCAGTGAAAATAATATGAATAAAGGAGTGAGGTTGGGGTGGGAAGAATGATTATACGGCACCCACCCAAGGCAACGGTAGTCTCAGCGCCTTGTGGGCAGGGAACAACTCTTCGAACACTGTAGCATTGTACTCACCCAAGTATGCTGCTTAGAACAGTGCTCTGCACACCATAGGTGCTCAATAAATACCACTGACTGAATGGTTTGGACAGCTCACTGGAGCATGAGGTTGCCTCAAGAGGCGGGAATCTTCCTAGGACTACCTACTAGTGTGATTCCCACCGGACCCCATGGTACTGGTACTATGTGGGATTCATCCCAGTTCCGATGTGAGATTCATCCCAGTTCCAATGTGAAAACAAATTTGGGGAGCCCTAAAGGTGAGTTGTGTGACAACACTGAGTCGCAGTGTAGCCTAGTGCAAAGAGTACAGGCCTGGGAGTTGGAGGACATGGGTACTTATTCCAAGTCTGCCACAGGCCTGCTGAGCAACCTTGGGCAAGTCACTCAGCTTGGGTGAGCCTCAGTTTCCTCATTTGTAAAATGGGGACTAAATACCTGTTCTCCCTCACATTGCAAGTCCCATGCAGAACAGGGACTGTGTCTAACTGGACTGTATCTACCCAGTGCTTAGCACATAAGCAATGAACAAATACCACAATAATAATAAGCACTGCTGGTGTTAATAACATTCTTGGCAGCCAGGAGACAGGGAACAGAAGCCTTTCTGGATTGTCATCCCCCACCCCCCCAAAAAAAACAATGGTATTTATTGAGCAGTACTGTGTAGAGCACTGTACTAAACACTTGGGAGAGTGCAATAAAAGGGAACTCAGGGAGTTTACCATCTAAACCCTCTACTAAGGATGAGGTTCTCACTAGTGGTAGTGTGAGGTGAGGAGATGGGGATGGAGGGAGAACTAGGATAAAGGATGACTCATCTGGCCTTGAGACAGTAAAATTAGGGGGCTTCTCTAGCACACTTGGGGGTGGGGGGGCCCAGAGTCCAGGTCAGCCTCCCTGTGAAGCTTATAATGGCTAGTCCCAGCAACTGGGGCACTGAACCTTTATTCATCCCCCTTCCCAGTCCCATAGCACTTGGGTACATATCTGTCATTTATTTCTTTGTATTAATGCCTGTCTCCCCATCTAGACTATAAGCTCTCTGTGGGCAGGAAATGTGTCTATTGTTCTACTGTACTCTACCAAGCGCTTAGAAGAGTGCTCTGCACACAGTAAACGGTCAATAAATACAACTTACTTGAACTACGCCACTGCTGCACCCAGATGCAGGCTGGCCAGAGAGTGTGATAGGTGTCCGAGGCCCTAGACACCCTGGGGTTGGGGGAGAAGTACTCCCATACAGGGCAGGCATGCTCAGGGCCTGGGGTCCCTCTGATCTGGAACCCCTAGCGCTGGAAGAACCACAAAGGGAGGAAATTAGGAGTCCCAGTGCATGATACGCTAATGGCAATAATAGCATTTGAGGCCCCACTGGGTGTAGAGTGCTTTATTTATTGCTTTGGATACTAAGAATAATCACTGTGGTATTTGCTCAGCGCTTACTATGTGCCAGGCATTACACTAATTGCTGGGGTAGATAATAACAAATCAGGTAGATAATAAACAAAAACAACATGGTCCCGGTCCCACATAGGGCTCATGGTAATAATAATAATAATAAAAAATAATAATTGTGATACTTGTTAAGCACTCACTAGGTGCCAAGCCCTGTATTAAGCACTGGAGTAGGTACAAGTTAATCAGGAGCCACATGGGGCTCACAGTAAGCGAAAGGGAGAAGAGATAGTGAATCTCCATTTCACAGATGAGGGAACTAAAGTACAGAGAAGTGAAGGGATTGGCCCAAGGTCACAGAGCAGGCAAGTGGCAGAGCCAAGATTAGAACTCAGGGCCACGCTCTTTCCTCTAGGCCATGCTGCCTCTCTATTACTCATAGATCAAAAGGGGAAAGCCTTCTGCTAGAAGATTAGGAGTCTAAATCTGGCAGGGGGAGCTAGGAAGAGAAGTAGCAATTTTCCTATTCATCATAACAGTCAAGGAGATCCTGTGCCTCAATCTTGCAAAGAGTATGTATGAGCTACACAACTTGTGTGAGACTGTGAGACTATCCTGTGTCAATAATAATAATAATTGTGGTATTTGTTAAGCACTTACTATGTGCCAGGCACTATTCTAAACCCTGGGGCAGATACAAAATAATCAGGTTGGACACAGTCTTCGTCCCACATAGGGCTCACAATCTTAATCCCCATTTTACAGATGTGGTAACCGCAGCACAGAGAATTTCAGTGACTTACCCAAGGTCACGCAGCATACAAGTTGTGGAGCCAGGATTAGAAACCAGGTCCTTCTGACTCCCAGGCCCGTAGCCTATCCACTAGGACACTCTGCTTCCCAAATTCAATCCTAGGAGTTTGACAGAACTAAAAACCCATACCAACTACACCACCCATTGTGTGATTACTACAATGGGGTATGATCCATGAGCAGAGTCCAAACGTGTGAATTTACCTAGTCTGCTTTGTACATCTGACCACAAGACTGAGCCAGGATGACTACACAGTCCTGCACAAGCTATGTTTTTGAGCTACTTATGCTGAATTGGAATTCAAGATGTTGTACATCTGTGTTGTAGGGGAATAAGAATTAATAATAATTATGGTATTTGTTAGGCGCTTACTATGTGCCAGGCCCTGTACTAAGCAGTGGTGTGCATACGAGCATATTGGGTTGGACACAGTCCCTGTCCCACCTGGGGCTCACAATCTCAATTCCCATTTTAGAGATGAGGTAACTAAGGCACAGAAGTGAAGTGATTTGCCCAAGGTCACACAGCAGACAAGTGGCAGAGCCGGCATCAGAACCCAGGCCCTTCTGATTCCCAGGCCCGTGCTCTAACCACTACACCATGCTGCTTCCCTAATCAAAATGATGTAAAAAAAAAAATCAAAACCATGATGCAAATCTATAATGCAGAGCCAAATTTACATATCAGGGTGAAATTGTGCTTTTGGAAGAGATCTGCACAGTTGCTTTGGCTTTAAGGAGCCAGGTCAACTGAGCAGCCGAGTCACAGATGTCAGAGAGCCGAATCAGTGGGCAACGGATGGCATTATGTCACCTGCATACATTCTCGGCCGACACAGGCATATAAAGCAGAGTGTGATCCTCCTGAAAGGCCAAGGGTGTGCAAACCGGTGAACATGTCTTAGAGTAAAAGGTGCCATCCACGCCCTGGGCCACCTCTGTGGACTGTGCAGCTCTCTGAAAACGGGTAAACGAGCAACTCAGGGGAATGCACAATCCATGCGGGGGTGTGAAGTCACTCAAGGATGTGGATCTAAGAACGTGCCAGCCCATCAAGGGCACGGGTCCAAGCGGATGCACGGTCTGTGCAAGTTGGAGCTATCGCATTCATCTTGAGTCACTGAGCCGATCGAGGCTGGCGGGATGAGCTGCGTGTTAAACAGACTGCACAGATATGCAGCTAGAAATCCATGCGGTCCTCTAGAGTCGCACAAATGGCAACTTCAAATGAGCGGCAGATTCTCTCCGCAAGCGGCAAGAGCCATGTAAACTGACAGATAGGGAGATCTGGAGATTTTTAGCATGCATGTTGCATTTCTTCTTTAATGTAAGCAGCAGAATTTTAGTACAAAATACATGCCTAGCAGGGGCCTGGATCAACAAGAACATTTACACTGTGGGTCACAACACCGGTAATAATCGTGGTATCTGTTAAGCGCTTACTACATGCCAAGCACTACTCTAAGCACTGGTGTCTACCAGTCTCCAACCTGGATAAGGGGCAGGCAATGTGGCTGTTTACTGTTATATAGTACACTCCCAAACACTTAGTACAGTGCTCTGCACTAAGTAAGCGCTCAGTAAATGCGACTGACTGAGTGACAAGCTGCCTGTGTGGCCTATATAGATTGCTTGACCAGTCGAGGCTCTGGGGCAATCAATACGCCACCGCATCAGTCTAAACTGTACTGAAAACTGCTCTCGGGTGAGTCCCAGAAGGAGCCACAGAGACCATTGAGCTGTGTAGCTTATCCAGATGGATTGTAACAACATCACCTGGTGTCATAAATGGTTTGGGCGTTGGATATGAATTTGAAAAGCATAAGGAAATGTGAACACAGGATAGACGACCCTATCCCTGCTTTTCTAGCAATAATAATTCCTTTCATTTAGAAAGCATTTTCTTTTTTCCAATGGACAGTCACATGTGGTCGCATTTCATCCACACAGAGTCCCAGGAGGCAGGGAAAGGCAGATATTAATTCTGCCCAACCTCCAGAGGGGAAAGTGGAGCTCAGGTTATAATGACTTGTCTGAGATCACACAGCAAGGCAATGGCACTAGGTCCACAAGCCAGCCCTCTTAACTTTCAAGCTCTTTCCATTAGACCTTGCTGCCTTCCTTATAATGGTGAATTTTTTTGAATTTACTCCAAGCATTAAGGCTTTTTGAGGGGCAAAGAATGCACACTGCAAGAGTAAACAAACATGGAATGAGCCCACCCCCTTTCCCCTAGGGTGAAAGAAAGGTGGGCTTAATCAATTATGTAAATTTTATCACTTTGTTCAGATTCATGCAAATCTGAAATGATTTGTGCTCGAATGTTAATTTATGGAAATCAAAGCTGGTAAAACGACACCCTGTCTGCGGGGGAAGGGGGTCGCCCAGGACTCCATACCCAATTCTCTCCCTCCCCCAGAAAGGGTCAGAGAAGGTGAGGGAGAGAATTTATCCTTTCCTGCCTTAACTCTGCCCTCTCCTCCGCCAGGCAAAGCTTCTTCTCCTCCCTCATCGACACCCATGCTCGTCACCCCCGCCGATTGTTCCGTACCTTTAACTCTCTCCTTAGGCCCCCTGTTCCTCCCCCTCCCCCATCTCTCACCCCCAGTGATCTGGCCACCTATTTCCACACGAAAATCAACACGATCAGGTCTGAGCTCCCCCAAGTCACCCCTCCGCCTCTCCCCTCCCCCCCCACCAACCCCCTCCCCTACTTTCCCATCCTTCCCTGCAGTATCCTCAGAGGAGATCTCCTCCCTCCTCGCAAGTGCCACCCCCTCCACCTGCGCCTCGGACCCCATTCCCTCTCACCTTCTTAAAACCATCGCCCCTGCCCTCCTGCCTTCCTTAACTTCTATTTTTAACCACTCAATCTCCAAGGGCTCCTTCCCCTCTGCCTTCAAACATGCCCACGTCTCCCCCATCCTAAAAAAACCCGCTCTTGACCCCACTTCCCCCTCCAGTTATCGTCCTATCTCCCTACTACCCTTCCTTTCCAAAATCCTAGAACGAGTGGTCTACAATCGATGCTTAGAATTCCTTAACTCCCATTCTCTCCTAGACCCCCTCCAATCTGGCTTCCGTCCCCTCCACTCTACCGAGACTGCTCTCTCTAAGGTCACCCATGACTTCCTTCTTGCCAAATCCAATGGCTCCTACTCCATTCTGATCCTCCTTGACCTCTCTGCTGCCTTTGACACTGTCGACCATCCCCTCCTCCTCCATACCTTATCTCACCTTGGCTTCACGGACTCTGTCCTCTCCTGGTTCTCCTCTTACCTCTCTGGCCGGTCATTCTCGGTCTCCTTCGCCGGAGCCTCCTCCCCCTCCCATCCTTTAACTGTTGGAGTTCCTCAAGGGTAAGTTCTTGGCCCTCTTCTGTTCTCCATTTACACTCACTCCCTCGGTGAACTCATTCGCTCTCACGGCTTTGACTACCATCTCTACGCAGATGACACGCAGATCTACATCTCCGCCCCTGTCCTCTCCCCCTCCCTTCAGGCTCGCATCTCCTCCTGCCTCCCGGACGTCTCCACCTGGATGTCGGCCCGCCACCTAAAACTCAACATGAGCGAGACTGAGCTCCTCATCTTCCCTCCCGAACCCGGTCCTCTCCCAGACTTCTCTATCACCGTGGATGGCACGACCATCCTTCCCGTCTCTCGGGCCCGCAATCTCGGTGTCATCCTTGACTCGTCTCTCTCGTTCACCCCACGCATCCTATCCGTTACCGAGACCTGCCGGTTTCACCTTTACAATATCGCCAAGATCCGCCCTTTCCTCTCCACCCAAACGGCTACCTTACTGTTACGGACTCTCGTTATATCCCGGCTAGACTACTGTGTCGGCCTTCTCTCTGACCTCCCTTCCTCCTCTCTCGCCCCGCTCCAGTCTATTCTTCACTCCGCTGCCCGGCTCATCTTCCTGCAGAAACGATCTGGGCATGTCACTCCCCTTCTTAAACAACTCCAGTGGTTGCCTATCAACCTCCGCTCCAAACAAAAACTCCTCACTCTAGGCTTCAAGGCTCTCCATCACCGTGCCCCTTCCTACCTCTCCTCCCTTCTCTCTTTCTACCGCCCACCCCGCACGCTCTGCTCCTCTGCCGCCCACCTCACCGTCCCTCGGTCTCGCCTATCCCGCCGTCGACCCCTGGGTCACGTCCTCCCGCGGTCCTGGAACGCCCTCCCTCCTCACCTCCGCCAAACTGATTCTCTTTCCCTCTTCAAAACCCTACTTAAAACTCACCTCCTCCAAGAGGCGTTCCCAGACTGAGCTCCTCTTCTCCCTCTACTCCCTCTGCCATCCCCCCTTTACCTCTCCGCAGCTAAACCCTCTTTTTCCCCTTTCCCTCTGCTCCTCCACCTCTCCCTTCCCATCCCCACAGCACTGTACTCGTCTGCTCAACTGTATATATTTTCATTACCCTATTTATTTTGTTAATGAATTGTACATCGCCTTGATTCTATTTAGTTGCCATTCTTTTTACGAGATGTTCTTCCCCTCGACTCTATTTATTGCCATTGTTCTTGTCTGTCCGTCTCCCCCGATTAGACTGTAAGCCCGTCAAACGGCAGGGACTGTCTCTATCTGTTGCCGACTTGTTCATCCCAAGCGCTTAGTACAGTGCTCTGCACATAGTAAGCGCTCAATAAATACTATTGAATGAATGAATGAGAGAGAGCGGGTCCACTGGAATGAGGTGCTCCCTGTACTGCTTGGGCTGCTCGGTGCAGGCACGTTGGATAAGCATTTCTGAACACACACAGACACACATTGTGCTAGCCGGGTCTCAGGGTCTCCCAGAATCCTGTGCCACTTTAAATGCATCCAGTCCTGGTTTCCCTCCTTTGTAGCCCAACGAACCATTGGGGAAGCCTGGGAGGAAGCCCTGTCTATTCCGAAGAAAAGCAGGAGAACTAGGGAAGGCGGTAGCGGCAGTAGGACACGCATACCGTCCTTCTCAGTTTCCTTCAGGCCTCCCCTCCCCGCTTTTAAGAAGCAGCATGGCTCAGTGGAAAGAGCATGGGCTTGGAAGTCAGGTCACGGGTTCTAATCCTGGCTCCATCACTTGTCAACTGTGTGACTTTGGACAAGTCACTTAACTTCTCTGGGCCTCAGTTCCCTCATCTGTAAAATGGGGATATATCCCCATTGTATCCTCTTGCATCCACCCCCAGCATTTAGGACAGTGCTTGACAGCGCTTAACAAATACCATCACTATTATTATTTTAACTGTGGGTGTCCCACAAGGCTCCTTTCCCTCCATTCATACTCTGACGGTTCATCGGCTCATTCAACTGTATTTATTCAGCACTTACTGTGTGCAAAGCATTGTACTAAGCTCTTGGGAGAGTACAATGCAACAATAAACAGACCCATTCCCTGCCCAAAACGAGCTCACAGGCTAGAGGGAGGAGTCTCACAAATACCATGGTCTAGTGAAAAGAACACAGGCCTGGGAGTCAGAGAACCTGGGTTCTAATCACAGCTCTACCAATTACTTGTTGTGTGACCTTGGGCAAGTCACTTCACTTCTCTGTGCCTCGGTTCTCCTGTTCTTCCTCCTGCTTAGACTGAGCCTCATCTAGGACAGGACAATCTAATTACCTTGTAACTACCTCAGGGCTTAGAACAGTGTTAGTTGTTCTAACAGAGCTTACACATAGTTAGTCATTCATTCATTCAATAGTATTTATTGAGCGCTTACTATGTGCAGAGCACTGTACTAAGCACCTGGGATGAACAAGTCGGCAACAGATAGAGCAAAGAGCACGGGCTTTGGAGACAGGGCTCATGAGTTCGAATCCCAGCTCTGCCACTTGTCGGCTGTGTGACTGTGGGCGAGTCACTTAACTTCTCTGTGCCTCAGTTCCCTCATCTGTAAAATGGGGATGAAGACTGTGAGCCCCACGTGGGACGATCTGATTCCCCTATGTCTACCCCAGCGCTTAGAACAGTGCTCGGCACATAGTAAGCGCTTAACAAATACCAACATTATTATTATTATTATAGAGACAGTCCCTGCCGTTTGACGGGCTTACAGTCTAATTGGGGGAGACGGACAGACAAGAACAATGGCAATAAACAGTCCTTCACATAGCCCTTCAATACCACAAAAAAAAGTTAGCCCCCTCACTCCTCACCTCTCATATGACCTCATGCCTCCTGAACACTTCTGTGCGAATGACCCCTCCAACACTTTCAACTTAATATGGCAAAAACTGAACTGCTCGTCCTCCTAAACCTACACGTTCATCCTCTTCCCTTTCCCCATCACGAGTGATAACACCACCATCCTCCCTGTTCGACAAGCCATCAGCTGTGGGTTAGTGGGAGGAAGGAGAGAGCCCACCCTAGGCTCCCCGACAAAGAGGAACCACACTCAGGACAGCTCGGGACATCGTCCACCTCCTGGCTCCAGAACTTCTGTGTCAGCATTCTGAGCGGGAAGGGTTGAGAAAAGAAATGGTGCCAGGGAGAGCTGGCAATCTAATGGAGCCCCTGACTCAGGGGAAGTCTAAAAAGGATTTCCCTCCTCGGTTAATTGTGCCAACAAGAGGAAGGAAAATTGCAGTCTGTCTCCTCTCCACCCTTCACTCAGGCAGAGGTGCTGGGTGAATACCCATCCCGTGCTTACGGAACACTTATTAAGTGCTTGGGAGAACACAAAAGAGTTAGCAGACATGATCCTTTGTCCTCAAGGAGCTTACAATCTAGCAGGAGACAGAAACACTAAAATAAGGTACTGGTAAGAGGAAGCATCAGAGTATAATGATGCATAGGGGTGGTGCAGGGGCTCAGAACACAAGGGCTTGGATGAAGTGGACGTGTTGGAGTAGCAATTGGAGGATATGTAGGATAGGGAGATGAGAGTAGCCACATGGGGAGGGAAATCAACAGCGGGTTGCCTACCTGGATTTGGTTGTAGAGGCTTCTCGATCCTTCTTCAATGGTGAAAAGATGTAAATTTTGGTTAGGTAGTCCAGGGCACAGGAAACTGGGCATGGGGCTACTTATAGCTTGGGAAGATTTGTCTTCCTGGATTGAGCCAGGGCAAAGATTTATGAGCTGCCATGCTATGCCACCTTTGGAGAACTCCAATTCCCATTTACATACCTTTACCTTCATGCTACCAGTGGGGGAAAAAAAAAAGCAGCAGAAAAATATGGGGGAGACAAATGACTACTCTTGAAATGTATTTAAAAAAAATATTTTTTGCCAACTTTGGAAAATTCAGTTTTAAAAAATATTACTGAGCTCATATCAGGAAGGTATGTATGAAGTGGCCAAGCCCTCAGTCAAGGAGGCAGGGCTACTTCAGGAAGTCAGCGCTCACTCAAGAATCTATTTTAACATTTTTTACATTTAACTCAGAGAGCAGAAATGAAGGCAGTGAACTGAATTGCTTAGAAGGCTGTATTGTTC
Source organism: Ornithorhynchus anatinus (assembly GCF_004115215.2). Classification (NCBI taxonomy): domain Eukaryota; kingdom Metazoa; phylum Chordata; class Mammalia; order Monotremata; family Ornithorhynchidae; genus Ornithorhynchus; species Ornithorhynchus anatinus. Next base: position 58,044,592 of record NC_041735.1, on the reverse strand, counting down.
TCTCTCCTCCAGAAGGTTCCCTCCCCCACAACACCCCCTAAAAACGGAATGATGTGTGTGTGTGCGCGCGTGCGTGCTTCCAGAAAAGGAGAGGAAGGGGAAAATTTTGTGGAAGAAGAAACAGTAATACAGCATTAGGTATGGGGGGTGGGGGGTCGTCTTTAGGTTTAAACATGAATTCCTACCTCCCACTGCAAGTGAGGCGGGATATTTCTGATCTGAAGTTTCCGACTCCTGCAGACGAATTAAAGAAGAGAGTTAAGAAAAAAAAAACAAAAGAAGATACCAAGAGCAAACATGGACATTTGAAAATTATACAGTGTCATAGTCACCATAAGATTTTACTGCCTCTGAAATTGGAGTAAAATGTTCACGAATTTTTTTTTTAAAGCCAATGAGGGACAGAATTAAAGCCCTTTTAAATTCAGTGTTACTGAACTGTTACAATTTGTTTTTAAAAAAATACTTTAAATTTGTGGTTATTTTTCATGAAAGCATTTTCTGTTAAAAAAAAAAACACACCACCACCTTTATTTAAGCTTTTGATCATAAAGGTGAAACTTCCCAGTTTTCAAAAGCACAAAGACCAAGACACCATCCAATCATCTTATTCCCAAGAGAAAACGTGGGTGCTACATTAACTATGTTACAAGTCAGAACAAAATGCCACACACATACTGAACTCCTGAAAAAGGTTTGTTAATAATCAAACACAAGTAACAAAACTACACCCAACCAACAGATGAGATTTTTAACATTTGGATTCTCAGCAAAATCATTAGTTTCTATATTACTACATCATTTCCAGGAGTTTATATTTAATTTCAGTTATTATGTAAATAAAATATTTACTCTGAAGGACTCTAGAAGAGACCAGTAGTGTTCAGGCTAGATTTACAGTCTCCTCCTTTGTCATTTCCCTCAAAGCAGAACAAATAAATGCCAGAGATGCCATAATGCCTTGGGGATTTTAAAGAATGTGTATGTTAACCAAGCTCCAGCTATACACAGGTATGTGTGTGTGAGAGTTTGCGGAAGGAGGGAAAAGGAAGGAAGGGAGAAGAGGGAGAGAGGGAAAAGAGAGGAAGAGAGAGAGAGGGAGAAGAGGGAGGGGTCCAGAGAATAGTAAAGAAGGAGGCACAGTTAAATTGTTTTAAAAGACCAAAAGCAGTCTAACAAAAACATAGTATTCAGTGCTAATTGGAAAGATGGCAAGGTACCTGAATTAAGACCAATGTATTTTAAATGGTAACGACGGAATGTTGCTGTTTTCTAAACCTCAAGAGGCTCACTTTCATGAAGGCTAAAATTCTGAAAACAGTACTAGCTATGATGAGGGGATTAGAGAGGGTTTTGGGGGGTTTTTTTGCTAATATGGTTAGAGAAACTTCACTTGGGGGTTGGTCAGGAAGGAAGATTTAGTAAATGTGTTTAACCAAGGAGTGTCTGTTGCCGACTTGTTCATCCCAAGCGCTTAGTACAGTGCTCTGCACATAGTAAGCGCTCAATAAATACTATTGAATGAATGAATGAATGAATGATTGAATGAATGAATAAAGCAGCTCTAGGAGCACACCCTTTTATGGAAGCTCCAGTATCAATGATCTTTCTGAAGGTCTCAGCTTCGTGTAAACCCAGGTTGCATTTTAAAGCCATTGAGAAGCAGCAGGCCTTGGAGTCAGAAAACCTGGTTTCTAATTCTAGCTCTGCCACTTGCCTGCTGTGAGACCTTAGGCAAGTCACTTAACTTCTCTGTGCCACAGTTTACTCATCTGTAAAATGAAGTTTACAAATACTAGTTCATCCTTTCTTCTAGACTGTGAACCCCACGCAGGATGGGGAATGGGTCCGCTAGACCTACCTGTAAATGTCCCAGTGCTTAGCAGAAGCAGTGTGGCTTACTGGCAAGAGCCTGGGCTTGGGAGTCAGAGGTGGTGGGTTCAAGTCACTCTACCTCTCTATGCCTCAGTTACTTTATTTGTAAAAGGGGGATTAAGACTGTGAGCCCCATGTGGGGCAGGGACTGTGTCCAGCCTGATTTGTTTATATTCTCCAGCCACGTCCTCCTCCCCAGTGTTTAGTACAAGTGTCTGCCACATAGTAAGCGCTTAACAAATACCATTAGCATCATCATTATTATTCTCTTTTTTTTAAATGGTATTTGTTAAGTGCTTACTATGTGCCAAGCACTGTTCTAAGCTCTGAGCACTGTTCTAAGTGCTGTTGCCTTAGGCAACAGGACCTAGCTGTGTGACTGTGGTCAAGTCACAGCTTCTCTGTGCCTCAGTTACCTCATCTGTAAAATGGGGATTAACTGTGAGCCTCACGTGGGACAACCTGATTACCTGTATCTACCCCAGCGCTTAGAACAGTGCTCTGCACATAGTAAGCACTTAAATATCAACATTACCAACATTATTATCTGCTACAGACTATAAGCTCCTGTAGGCAGGGATCATGTCTTCCAACTCTGCTCTACTGCATTTTCCCAAGCACCTGGGACAGTGTTCTGCACACAGTAACTACTCAAATTCCAGGCAATCGTATTTATTGAGCGCTTAATGTGTGCAGCGCACTGTACTAAGCGCTTGAAAAAGTACAATATAACAATAAAGACAGATTCCCTGCCTACAGAGATCTTACAGTCTAGAGGTAGAGACAGATATTAATACAAATTAATACCACAGATGAATTGACTGGCTGAGCAATCTGCTCAAAATTCAAGTGCCAGGGACCGCCCTATCCTGCGGCTTGGAGGGCTTACCAGTTATGTCCACCCTGCTGAAGCAGCATGGCCTAGTGGACAGAGCATGGGCCTGGAAGTCAGAAGGATCTGGGTTCTAATTCCAGCTCTGCCTGCTGTGTGACCTTGGGCAAATCACTTCACTTTCCTGAGCCTCAAAATTAGCTCATCTATAAAATGGGGATTAAGATTGTGAGCCCCATGTGGGACAAGGACTATGTCTAACTCAATTTGCTTGTATCCACCCCAGTGTAAGAATAGTGTTGGCACATAGTAAGCTCTTAACAAATACTACAATTGATGATGCTAATTATTATTATTATTATGGCCTCTTGCTTTATGGGGTCTTTCATTAATAGGGAAGCAGCATGGCCTAGTGGAGACAGCATGGGCCTGGGAGTCAGATGGACTTGGGTTCTAATCCTGGCTAGGCAGTTTAGGGGAAGCAGCTTGGCTTAGTGGAAAGAGCCCGGGCTTGGGAGTCAGAGTCATGAGTTCAAATCCTGCCTCTGCCACGTGTCAGCTGGGTGACTTTGGGCAAGTCACTTCACTTCTCTGTGCCTCAGTTACCTCATCTGTAAAATGGGGATTAAGAATGTGAGCCCCACATGGCACAACCTGATCACCTTGTATCTACCCCAGCGCTTAGAACAGTGCTTTGCACATAGTAAGCGTTTAACAAATGCCATTATTATTACTTGTCTGCTGGGTGACCTTGGGCAAATCACTTCACGTCTCTGTGCCTCAGTTAACTCACCTCTAAAATGAGGATTACAATAGAGCCTCCCATGTGGGATCTGTACTGTGTTTAAACTTGTATCTACCCCAGCGCACAGTACAGTGCCTCACATTGAGCCAGAAAGCAAAGACTTGTTCTGAGCAAAGTAAATCAGTTGCTACAGGAAAAACCCACTCCCATGTGTATGGGGGATGGAGGTCTGAAGTGCCTAATTTCATCTAAGCAGCTCCCTATCTGATCATGAAGGGGGACTCTACGTTACTGAGATTTTCTCCTATTATATGAAATGAAATGTTATTCCTAAGTGTTCAGTTCAGAGTTTCAAATCCAGTTTTTGGACATATGAAATGTTTTTTAGTGTTTCCGTCATAAAGCAGCAGCAAAAAAAAAAATACAGTTTTGAGAGCATAAGCCCACCTCATGCTATTTCCCCAGTAATTAAAATAAGATCATTTGCCTCAATTTGCAGTTATATTTTTCTAGTCTTTCCCCAATAAAACAGCATCCCAACATTCAAAAGAGTGGGTCAGGTCTCCTCTGTCTTGTTTGGAAAGTACCTGAGATACCTGAGTTAGTTGTGAAAGACTATTAGACATCAGTCAATCATATTTACTGAGTGCTTACTGTGTGCAGAGCACTATATTCTCTTGAGAGAGTGCAAAATAGAATTGGTGGACACATTTCCTACCCACAGGAGCTTAGAGTCTAGAGGGGAGACAGGCATTAATAAAAATAATAGGCATCTTCAAATTATAGTGGAAATAATAAAGAAGATAAATCCTGGACCTTGAAGCTACTTATCTTTTAAGTTTCTCGTTCCTTAAGCATTATGGAGCAGCCAATGCTCTTAGTCATGCACTATTTTCCCAAAATTCCTGAGTTTCCTTTTAGCCTTTAAATCTTTAATTCTTCCCCCAGTGGAGCCTGGGACCTGGCACTCAACCCAGGTCAAAATCCAGAGAGAGCACAGATCAATTTCACTTCACTTTTCTGTGCCTCAGTTCCCTCATCTGCAAAATACGGATTCAATATCTGTTGTACCAGGCTGTGAGTTGTATGTGGGAGCTGTGTCACCCTGACTTGCTCCCTTTATTCATCCCCATTCCCAGCCCTCACCACTCATGTCCAGATCTGTAAATTTATTTATATTAATGTCTGTCTCCCCCTGCAACCTGTAAACTCACTGTGGGCAGGGAATATGTCTGTTCTATTGTTATATTGTACTCTCCCAACCGCTTAGTACAGTGCTCTACACAAAGTATGCACTCAATAAATACGATTGGACTGACTTCCTCTGCCCTGCCCTCCCTTCCCTTCTTCCACACATGCAACTGACCACCCTCCCCAGGTAAAACCAGGGAATAAGCAGAATAAGTCACAACCCTGCTGCCCAAGAACAAGATTAACTGATTTAAGATTCACCTCTTAGTCCATCTGCCTGTCCTTATTAGAAATATTAGTTTTTATGGTATTTTTTATGCACTTACTATGTGCCAGGCACTGTTCTAAGCCCTGGGATGGATACGAAGTAAACAGGTTAGACACAGTCCATGTCCCACATGGGGCTCATGGTCTTAATCCCTATTTTACAGATGAAGTAACAGGCACAGAGAAGTGAAATGAGTTGGCCAAGGTCACACAGCAGACAAGTGGTGGCACCAGGATTGGAAACCAGGTCCTTCTGACACCCAAATCCGTAATCTATCCACTAGGCGATGCTGCATCAGTGAAATCAAAGTGAAATGCCAGAAAGCAATCAAGCAATTAGAAGAAAGAACACAGAATCTACAATCTGGAAAACCCATTCAAATTTCCAGGAATTAAAGATATTCTTTTTTGATCCTAACACTCTGGAAATGTTATCTTCTCCCATTCCACTCCACCTAAAAAAGTTAATCCTTTACATACACACACACCACCCCCCCCACCCCCACCACCCCCAGCAAACCTAAAGCATTATGGGGAAAGAAAATCAGAGAGGTTTATTTACTATTTAAATCAAATTTTCCCTGTCAAGTGAGTAGGTACCTAAAAGTATGTCACTAAAATACATTTTCAAAACCTAAATGACATTTCTTCCTTGGAAACTATACCATTCACCAAGAAGAAATCAAGTAGCCTATGAATAACTAATATGTTATTTAGGCACATTTCAAAATGTTACCTATTATTCATATTTCACCCACCCCTACTGTTACAATCTATCTTGTTTCCATTCTTGCAATTCACTGAAAAAAACCCACCTCTCTAATCGGACTTCCCCAATTGTTTAGAAAATGATACTGTATATTGTTCATTCTCACTCTTAAAGGCATTTTATATGTTGTTGCTATTGGAAAAAATTACCTCCAGAAAAAAGTAAATCTAGTGTATCTAATCAACAGTGCCTAGTTTCTCAAGCAGGTTTACCCTTAAATCAACTTAAATCAACTGTGTTTAAACCATACGTTTTCACTGACCATTTGACCAACTCAATTAGTCTTATCCAATTTTAATGGAAGGAACCTCAGTGGCTCCCAGCTGGGGCAAGGAAGAGGACCCAGATTGTAGACTGTGATCAGTCTGGGTCATTCACCTCTATGGCAGACCCATGCTGGGGCAGCTGAGGCCAATTATAGCCAGAACAAGTCTTCTTTTAGGGTTAATATTGAGAGGATAATAGGAAGGAAAAAAAAATACACCCCTACCCACCCGCCTCCCCGACATCACCAAGGCACACATCTCCCCTTTAACCCTGCCTATCCTGGTGGATGTAGTGGGTCTTCTGCATTACTGAGCTCTGACCTTCCTCTCCAACCCATCTCTCCCTATGCCAACCTACACTATCACAATATGGTACAGATCAAAAAACTTCCTCAAAAATCAGGGAATGGGGAAATTACTCAGTGGAAGCATTTGTACGAAGAAATATGGTAGATTAAATATTTCCACCGTAAATACATATGTCATCTGTTCAAGGCAGATTCTCAGATTAACACTTTTCAAGGTAAGAGAATATTTAAAAAAATTGAAAAATGGAACAAGTAAAATTGCCCCATTCCTAACTAGTGCTCCAATGATTTTGGGAGAAACCTGATACATAATGTGTTGAGTGAAGTGAATCTATATGCTTTCTACGCAATTTGATTTGTTTGGTAATACTATGGCATGATTTTTGTAAAGTTAGCTAAGCAATTTCACTTCCAATTCCAGACAGAAAAAACTCAAATACCAGTTATGTATTATGTAGGCAAATCAGTCAATCGTATTTATTGAGCATTTACTGTGTGCAGAGCACTGTACTACAAGCTTGAGAGAATACATTATAACAATACAAGATACTTTCCCTGCCCACAGTGAGTTTACAGTCTAGACAAGGAGACAGACAATGTAAATAAACAAATTATAGATAGGTACCTAAGTGCTGTGGGACTGGGAATGGCGGATGAATAAAGGGAGCAAGTCAGGGAGGCACAGAAGGGACTGGAAGAAAAGGAAAATAGGGCTGTCAGGGAAGGACTCTTGGAGGAGACATGCCTTCAGTAAGGCTTTCAAGGGGGGAGAGCAACTCTATCATATGAAGGAGGGTGTTCCAGGTCAGAGGCAGGACATGGGCAAGAGGTCAGCGGTGAGATAGACAAGATCGAGGTACAGTAAGAAAGTTAGCATTAGAGCAGCCAAGTGTGCTGGTAGGAGAGTAACAAAGTGAGGTAGGAAGGGACAATGTGATTGAGTGCTTTAAAGCCGATAAGTAGTTTCTGTTCCATGAAGAGGTGGGTGGATGGGCAAACAATGGAGGTACTTGAGAAGTGGGGAAAAATGGGCTGAATATTTCTGTAGAAAATGATCCAGGCAACAGAGTGATGTATGGACTGGAGAAGGGCGAGACAGTAGGCACGGTGGTTAACAAGGAGGCTGTTACAGTGATCAAGGCAGGTTAGGATAAGTGCTTGAACGTGGTAGCAGTTTGGAAAGGGAGGTAAGGGCAGATTTTGGTGATGTTGTGAGACAGGAAAGACGGTGGTGTCATCTACAGTGATGGGAAAGTCAGGGGAAGGACAAGGTTTGGGTGGGAAGATTCTGTTTTAATATCAATAAAATGGTTCACAAGGAAATAAGTTAGCATTGAAAGAATCCTTATTTGGAAAAATAATTAACCCACAGTCATATAGATCAACAACTCTCCTAGCAACAATGGGTTTACTTTGTAACTGAACTTCAAATGATTCAAACTCCCTAAATAAAAATGGAAGACTTGTCAACTGTCTTGATTTAGGCAGAGTAATCCTTAATAAAGGGGTTATTTTAAAACTATAGATAGTCTATAAAAACAGTGACTCATACCTGACTCATGACAAAGTACTATCAACACCCCCACCTCTATATCCCCTTTACTTTCCTCTGGATTTCAAGCTCTTTTTCCCCTACTGAAACTCATCTGAGGTGACTGATGAGCTCCTTTAAACCCAATGGTCTCTGCTCCTCTTGCTTGACTTCTCTGCTGCCTTGGGGTCAACCATTCTTTATCTTAAAAATCAATGAATTAATGGTATTTATTGAACACTGACTGTGAGCAGAGCACTATACTAAGCATTTGGGAGAACACAATACAAAGGAGTTGGTAGATATATTCCCTGCTCACAAGGAGCTTAAGATCTTCAAGGGGAGAAACTCAAAACATTTTCTAGCTTTACAATGTTCTGTTTCACTTCAAACCTCTCTGATTACCAACTCTTGCTTCCTTTGCTGGCTTTTCTTCCTCTTCCCCTTCCCACCCTCACCCCCTACACAGGATTTTGGTGTCCATCAAAGCTCAGTCCAATCTGCCCCGCCACCCCCACCTCCCCCAGCTTCAATCATGACTTCTATGTTCATGGAAGCGGCATGGCCTAATGGAAAGAGCATGGGCCTGGTAATCGGAGAACCTGGGTTCTAATCTTGGTTCCTCCATTAACCCACGTGACCTTGAGCAAGTCACAATTTCTCTGGGTCTCAGTTTCCTCATCTGTAAAATGGAGTTTCAATACCCGTTCTCACTATTTAGTCTGTGAGCCCCATGTGGAACAGGGACTGTGTCCGACCTGAACTATGTGCTTGCACTTAAATACCACCACTATTATTATGACTCTTGGCCTCTCTCACCTTCTTTTCAGCTTTAAAGGCATTTCCTCCGGTCTTTGGGAGGACTTTTTGAGATGGTCTTTTGCCATCTCAAATTTGTCACATCAAAGGCCCAACATCTTATCACCATCCGAAACTGCCCCTCATCAGTGCCCAATACTATCACCGTCCTCCCGGATGGATAATTAAAACTCACCTTTGGACTCCTCTCCTTTGTTCATCCAAACTGTTACCTAATCCCATCAACCTTTTCTCAGGAGCACTACACAGTTCTAACTCCTTCTCTCCACTGCACTAAAAAGATCCTAATTATTCCTAGACTGGATTATCGTAAAACGCTAGCACCAGTCTTTTTACTTTACCTTACCAAAATGAAGCAGTAATCCTTTGTCCTCAATCATTGATCCAATCACGTGACTCCCCTTTTAAAAAACTCCAAGATGGAAACTCTGATTTAAAATTCTGACCAGGGACTTCGAGCCTTTTCACCAGATGGCTTCTCCTATCTTGATGACCCTCTTCTCCCACTATAACCCAGCTCACACTCTTGTTGCCCACTGTGTGATCTTGGGCAAGTCACTTCATTGTGCCTCAGTTTCACCAACTGCAAAAAGGGGATGAAATACCTGTTTTCCCTCCTACTTCGACTGGGAGCCCCATGTGGTACAGGGACTGTATCCAAACTGATTTACTTGTATCTAGAACAGTGCTTTGCACATTGTAAGCTCTTAACAAATACCATTATATTCTACTACAGCGCTTAAGTGCTTGACACATGGTAGTACTAATAATAATACTGGTACTTGTTAAACGCCTACTTTCTGCTAAGGACTGTGGTAGATATAAATTACTCAGGTCAGATATAGTCCCTGTCCCACCTTGGGCTCACAGTCTTAATCCCCATTTTACAGATAAGGTAACTGAGGCCCAGAGAAGTTAAGTGACTTGCCCAAGGTCATACAGCAGACAAGTGACAGAGCTGGGAATAGAAGCCAGGTTCTTCTGACTCCCAGACCCGTGCTCTATCCAGTAGGTCAAGCTGTCTCTCTTAAGTAAGCACTTAAATACAGTAATAATAATAATAATGATGATGATGTCTGCAGGGTGGCCACCCCCACCAGTCTTCCCTGCTCTCCACTTTTCCCCTTGCCTGGAAGGCCTTCCTTCCTGCATCTCCCTACCTCCCTTCAAAAAGACACTGAAAACCTTCCTCCACACCAAGCCTTCCCAAATTAACCTCTCCTCTCCCTACCCTGCCCACACCATTGACTCCAATTACTTCCTGCTTCCATATATTCTTGTTAATCCCATAGGTGTATATATCTGCCATTTTGGAATGTTTTTACTAGAGAAACTGTGGAATTTCAAAACCTTCAGAGTCCAAGTACCCTCCCTACGTAGGAATTCGATGGTCACCCTAATTAGGAAAAGGGTTAAAGGTGCTGTACAGTATTTTTATGGATCCAGTGGGAAACGGACTCACTCTACAAAACTCACGTATGACTCTCACTCATCAGCTGCATCACTGAACTCAGTGAACAGCTATACACTCAGTTTTCCCATTAGTAATATTTTCAAATCATTTACACATTATAAATTATTTATATTAATGACTGTCTGCCCACCTAGACTGTAAGCGCATATCTACCACCTCTGTTGTACTGTATTCTCCCAAGCGCTTAGTACAGTGTTCTGCACACAGTAATCAATCAAGTACCACTGATTGATAGATGGATGGATGGATGTTTTGGCTACTGTGCTATTTGGGCTTCTGACAAAAGGAAACTGCTCAAGCCCCATATGCAGCAAACTGACTGCTTTGCACACGTGTCGTGTATGGATGAGTGAATACTAGAGCTCAAGTTTATCTTATGCCAGGGGTTAGCAAAAACACCACCCCTGAATTTTAGTAGGACTGCCATTTGAACTCTGTAGTTATCCCTTACAACATACTTTTAGCTAATTGTATGGTAATCATTCATCCTAACTAGATTGTACATTAAGAACTAGAAACTGAATATTCTTTTCCTTTTTTTTTCCAATCCCCCAGAGTTAGTTCAATGTTCAACAGAAAGTAGTGTTTATAAAGTGTCATTAAAGCAGTGTTTTCTGTGGCAATAATAACTGCGGGAACTGTTAAGTGCTAGGTGTTGAACACTACACTAAGCTCTGGGTTAGATGCAAACACTCAAATGTGCAATCTGATTATCTTACAGCTACCACTGGGCATAGTACAGTGCTTGGCACATAAGTGCTTAAATACCCATTATTATTATTATTATTATTTACATCAAACACAGTCCCTGTCCCACAGTGGAAGAGGCATTTTATTTCCATTGTATGGATGAGGAAACTGAGGCACCTTAGGCAGTTGAGTGACTTGACCAAAGTCACACAGCAGGCAAATGGTGGGGCCAAGATTAGAACACAGATCCTCTGACCCCCAAGCCCATGATCTCTCCACTAGGTCTGCAGGCTAAGAAACCAATCCAAAGCTATTTTTGCAGAGCATATGTATGCCCAAACAATGTGAAAAAGGATGCCCTCTGGCAGGTGCCACAATTCAAAAATCCACCACGGATGCATTGGGATAGCTTTGGTTCACACACCTTTGGGGGCAACCTTTAGCCAATCCCCATGACACTTCCGGAATCCCAGTAAATCCTGTCCCAGGCCCAGCAGACCCAAGTCATCAGGAAGGTCCCGAGGAAGTTCCCATTAACCGACCATCATCATTTGAGAGGCTACAGAGTACAACCCTCTTTACAAAGCGCCTGAGAATGGACATAAGAGTCCCTGCCCTCAAGGAGCTTTCAATCTAATGGGGAAAAACGGGCCAACAAACCTATAATGTGCAAACTCACTCCCGAACCTTTAACAGGAATGTTCTTAGAGAGGGCTTCAGTTAGTAGTTAAAATCTTGGATTGTAAACACGCAGAAGGGCTTTCCAGGGCGGGAGGGAAAGAGGAAGAAGGGAGGAAGAAAGGAGAGAGGCAGCACTGCACGACCATCTGGTGCAACACAAGGATTGAGGGAGCAGAGAGCAGGGAATCCATGGAATGTCTGATTCATGTTGCAGCCTCCCTCTCTGCACTCCCCAACTCTTCTCTGGTTCAATTCTTATGCTAAGTCCCCACCCCATCTCTTTTCCTCTCCCACTTGACTCCTTTCCTTAACCTCTGTAAAACAATGAAATTGGCAGTCAGGGTGGGGCTTTCCTAGAAAGCTTTTGACTTGGGTCTTTGTATCCTCACAAGAACATCCTCCCAGTCCAAACCAGGAGTGGTGTGGGGACTGTGTCTGATCTGATTATTTTGTTTGTACCCTGGTACTCAGCACAATGCTTGGTTAATAAACTGGTTACACCAGTTTATAGACTTAAGAATGGACACACCATCCTACTCCTCAGAGGAAGGAAAACTTGCCTCAGAGGAGTGTAAGGCAGCTGAATAAATGGAACCAACTGAAAAGTATGGCTTCATTTATCTGAATAGCAGAAATGACTTTCTTTTGACTGGGCTAGATAATTAATAACAATAGTAATAATATTTGTGAAGGAGTTACTTGTGTCAAGCATTGTTCTAAACACTGGGATAGGTACAGGCTAATCAGGTTGAACTCCAACCCTGTCCCATCCGGGGCTCACAGTCTTAATCCTCATTTTATAGATGAGGTAACAGGCACAGAAGTTAAGTGACTGCCCAAGGTCCCAGCAGACAAATCTCAAATACATTTGACAAGTATTGAACAGACACCATAATTGAATTAAAAACGTGTAATGAAGAATTTTATTGAACCTTCCTGAAGTTTGGGTAAAAAAAAATTGATCATTCCATATGGTTCCATTTAAATAGACCACCCTGTAAACAGAGCCTTAGTCAACTCAGTTGTTTTTACTATAGAGGGAAGAGGGAAAAAAAGAAAAAAGGAGAGAACACAGTCATTTATAAATTCCAGTTGCCCTGCAAGACAGTGATTCTTTGGAATATCACCATGCAAGGGTTTTCTTTTTAAGTAGATACTAGCTACGAATGCTCAAATGGAGAATTAAGAATAAAAAGAGCTCACAAAGAGCTATTAGAGCCACATTTCTCTCTCCTTGCAGATGTTCTTTAAGAAGTTATTTTCCAACTTCTTCACTTGCTCTATCCCCTTCCCTCCACATCACCTCATCTGGAAAATGGGGATGTAGACTGTGGGCCCCACATGGGACAACCTGATCACCTTGAATCCTCCCCAGCGCTTAGAACAGTACTTTGCACATAGTAAGTCCTTATCAAATGCCATTCTTATTATTATCAGCGTGGCTTAGTGCAAAGAGTACAGGCTTGGGAGTCAGGGGTCATGGGTTCTAATCCTGGCTCCGCCACTTGTCTGCTGTGTGACCTTGGGCAAGTCACTTAACTTCTCTGTAAAAATGGAGATTAAAAAATGTGAACCCCACGTTGGACTATCTGATTACCCTGTATCTACCCCTGCGCTTAGAAGAGTGCTCAGCACAGAGTAAGTGCTTAACAAGAACCATAATTATTATTATTATTATGCGGCACTTTTAATGGTTTCAAGTCAGTGTCATGAGTCACAAACAAGTCTTTCTACTGCAAATTAAACCTAGTACTTGTGCAGAACCATGCAAATAATGGATTTTGCTTCTGATCATTTTTAGCGACACTGAAAAGAAGAGTGAAAGCAGAGAAACAGGCAAATAGATTCTTCTTTTTTTCAGGAGCCAGAACACTAAAAACCCTTGGCAGATTCAGGCAAGAATAGGCAAACAATCTCAAATTTAGTTTAGTTCTCTCAACTTCTACCCCCTTCCTTTCCTGGGCTGCTTCAGGCTCTGCAGGTTTGTGGGAATCTAATACTAACTGAATCTCTTTACTCTGTACACAGCGCTCAATACGATCGATGGATTAATCATCTTCTTCCACAGAAAGCCTAAAATAAAAGAACCAAATCACATCTTCCTGTATGTAGAGAAGCTCAGAATATTAAACGGTGTCTAAGCACTGAAGGCACTGAGACAACTTGCACTTAAGTCTTCACCTACAGTTGGCAGTGGTGGCCAAATAGTGCTAGTAGGTAACTCCTCCAAGAAGAGGAAATTTCAGGCACCTGACTTGTTCACACATGCAAATTGACATTCTACCTCACTATGGAGCAATGGCTTCAGAAAGTGAACTCAGGAACTGCAACCTGCATGTCTCTTAAGCAGTAGAACTAGCTAGTAGGTAGGAGAAACAGGAAAGTAGGAAATGCTAAGGAGGAATTCATTCACTTTTAGCTTTCAGCCAAGCTCCTCTTGCCTGTAAGCTGTTCGTGGTGGGCAGGGAACGTGTCTGTTTATTGTTATATTGTACTCTCAGGGCTTAGTACAACACTCTGCACACAGTAAGCACTCATATACGATTGGATACTCTTTGGCAGAGGGAAGAGGGGTACTACGAGCTGGGTAAGGGCTTAACCAATCATGCATTCTTCCCTTACTATTGATTTTCATTATTTCTATTATGGAGAAGTACAGTAGCTAGTAAGCACCATTCCTTCCTTCAAGGAACTTACGCTCTACAATTTACCATTTAAATATTTACTTTAGAAAACTTTTAGACTGCCTGAAACCCTAGGCTAATCTGAAATAAAATATTTAAGAGGGCTGCGTTTTACCTCAGGTGAAGAACAGAGCAAATCTGACTCAAGGGTCACAGACAAAGTGCCAATGTTGATTATCTGGAGTCAACCTAGATGGATATTACCAAGTGGTGCCCCATTCATTCATTCATTCAATAGTATTTATTGAGCGCTTACTATGTGCAGAGCACTGTACTAAGCGCTTGGGATGAACAAGTCGGCAACAGATAGAGACAGTCCCTGCCGTTTGACGGGCTTACAGTCTAATCGGGGGAGACTGACAGACGAGAACAATGGCAATAAACAGCGTCAAGGGGAAGAACATCTCGTAAAAACAATGGCAACTAAATAGAATCGAGGCGATGTACAATTCATTAACAAAATAAATAGGGTAACGAAAATATATACAGTTGAGCGGACGAGTACAGTGCTGTGGGGATGGAAAGGGAGAGGTGGAGGAGCAGAGGGAAAGGGGAAAAAGAGGGTTTAGCTGCGGAGAGGTAAAGGGGGGATGGCAGAGGGAGTAGAGGGAGAAGAGGAGCTCAGTCTGGGAACGCCTCTTGGAGGAGGTGAGTTTTAAGTAGGGTTTTGAAGAGGGAAAGAGAATCAGTTTGGCGGAGGTGAGGAGGGAGGGCGTTCCAGGACCGCGGGAGGACGTGACCCAGGGGTCGACGGCGGGATAGGCGAGACCGAGGGACGGTGAGGAGGTGGGCGGCAGAGGAGCGGAGTGTGCGGGGTGGGCGGTAGAAAGAGAGAAGGGAGGAGAGGTAGGAAGGGGCAAGGTGATGGAGAGCCTTGAAGCCTAGAGTGAGGAGTTTTTGTTTGGAGCGGAGGTCGATAGGCAACCACTGGAGTTAAGAAGGGGAGTGACATGCCCAGATCGTTTCTGCAGGAAGATGAGCCGGGCAGCGTTGTTCTAGCTCTACCTTTATTGAGAACCTGGACAACAGAATTGAGAATATGCTCATGAAATTGTGGATGATAATAAATTGGCAGGAATAAGATTCAAAGTGACATAGCCACTTACAAAATGAAATGTGAGACAAAATGGATAGAACACTCGAGGAACAAGTAAACCCACAAACATGGGATAGGAAAAGGCTGGCTCACATACAGGAGGGGTTCTTGGAGTCCATGAGTCACTGTCAACCAGAGTCAGGCTGCCGGGCCATCCTTATACTGACATTAAGATGCAGTGCCAAGGTTGGAAAGTCATCCTACCCTTCTACATTGGTCATACCCTTATTAGAAGGGAGTACTGTATCCAGCTTTGGTTGCCACCTTCTCGCAGACACATCCTTCCTGAAGAGCTATCATTTAACCGGCCTAGAGCAGATGGCCCCTTTTATTATTCTTTGGCTTTTTTGGGGGGGAGGGGGAGATTTGCTATGTGCTTATGTCTCAAGCGCTGTACTAAGAGCCCTAGGGTAGATACAAGATAATTAGATTGGACACAGACCCTGTCTCAGTTTCAATCTCAATAAGAGGATATTTAATCTGTATTTTACAGATGAGGTAACAGGCACAGAAAAGTGAAGTGACTTGCCCAAGGTGTGTGACCTTGGTGTGTATTAGACAGGTGGCAGAGTTGGGATTAGAACCCAGTTTCACTGACTCCCTCACCCAGGCACTTTCCACTAGGCCACAA
Organism: Ornithorhynchus anatinus; assembly: GCF_004115215.2. NCBI lineage: Eukaryota > Metazoa > Chordata > Mammalia > Monotremata > Ornithorhynchidae > Ornithorhynchus > Ornithorhynchus anatinus. Next base: position 58,028,733 of record NC_041735.1, on the reverse strand, counting down.
TGCTTCCTGTTAACTTCCCAGAGAAGAAGCATGGCCTAGTGGCAAGAGCATGGGCTTGGGAGTCAAAGGATGTGGGTTCTAGTCCTGGCTCTGCCACTTGTCTGCTGTGTAAACTTGGGCAAGTCACTTCATTTCTCTGGGTCAGTTACCTCATCTGTAAAATGGGGATTAAGACTGTGAGCCCCATGTGGGACAACCTGATTACCTTGTCTCTACCCCAATGCTTAGAACAGTGCTTGCACATAGTAAGCACTTAAATGCCATCATTACTGTTATTATTAATAATGACTGCTGTAACAAGTAGAAAAGTAGTTAAGAGATGGGAGAACAGTATGGCCAGCAGAGCTTGGGGGAGGACTGGCTGGAAGGCCAGGGAGATTGTCATGAAGATCCTGGTCCTGCTGGCCTCCTAGTTGTCTTTTCTCTGCTCCTCCCCAAAATATCCCTAGGGACAACTCACTCCCTCAGGACCAGTGGCAAGACAGATGTTGACTGATCAGAAACTCTAGACACATACATCGACTTTTCTGATCAAAATCTTTGTTGCATTAATAGTTGATTCAGTGAATCACCACATGAACATTAGTGTTTTTAACCAGACACTTCTGGTTAAAAGCACTCACTTTTTTTCCCCCCCAAACTATCAGGTAAAATTTTAACTTCAATACTAATCCTTTAACAATGCAGCACACAGTGCTAAGGCCACTAGTGCCCCTCCCTTCATCCCCCTTTTAAAGATAAAGATTTTTTAAAATCCTTCTTTCTTCCTTACAGCCACTAAAAAATTATTTCATTTCCAGTAAACAACTTGTTTTCCAAGATTCGAAATTTAACCAAAGCACCTGCGATCTCACCATGGGTATGGTGTAATATGAAAAGTAGTCAAAAGTTGTCAAAGGGAGCACTTGATCTACAACAGCCTACTCAAAAAGTGTGATTTACATATTACTTGGAAAATAAGCTTTCGGCAAAAAACTAATAATTTTGAACATTGCTTCATATTGATAAGCAACATAAACCCTTCCAGAAGCCCCACCAGCCTTCACTGAAAAACATAAAGCCCGGGAACTGGGAGTCAGAGAGACTTGAGTTCTAATCCCGCTCAGTGTTCTGCTGGGTGACCTTGGGCAAATCATTTCATTTCTCTGGGCCTCAGTTACCTCATCTGTGAAATGGGGATTAAGACTGCAAAGCTCCCTGTGAGACAAGGGCTGTGTCCAACCGGACTAGTTGCGATCTATCCCAGCGCTTAGTACAGTGCCTAGCACATAGTAAGATAGTGTAAGATCTTAACAAATACCTTTTGAAAAGGCTTTTCCTCCACCCCCCCACCTCATTTGTGGGTCTTCCTTCTGTCAACCCAGTGGAAGTCTCTAAGTCAGACAGGTGAGTGACGGCTAAATAGAGAAGAGAGAACAGTTGCCAATACCTCTGCACATTGGCCAGTCAGTCAATCATATTTACTGAGTGCTGACTGTGTGCAGAGCACTGTTTTAAGAACGTGGAAGAACAGGCTACAACTATACAACAGAAACATTCCTACCAGGGAGTAGACAGAGCATAGCCTACTACTTATCTCTTCTTAGCCCAGCCCATTATTATCATGGGGAATCAAGCTGAATTGAGACAAAAAATGCTGGTTACCAACTCCCCCCTTTTGAGAGGCTGAAATTGAAGCTGCAACCACCATAGCCATTAAGCAACAGGCAATAGCCACTCATTCTTTTTATTTTTTTTCCATTTGCCACTTTGTTCTCCTGATTGTAATCAGGATCTGTAGGTTTAACTCTCTGCAGTAAAGCCTTGGCAGATATGCAACACAATCAAGCATGTCAGTGAAAAAGAGTGGCCTTATCTTTAAATGGATTTGGGAGAGAGATTCTATATAGAGCTCAAATTAGGTCATCTGGAAGAGGTGTAGGGCACACACAGGAAAAAAAAAATGCACTGCTTTGTTAGAAATCTCATTTTTCAAATACTGACAACATTTATGAATGTACATAAACATCCATATATAAAGCATGAAATTAGACTCTAAATTGCCATCCTGGAATTTGTATAATTTTATAGTAAAATTTATTTTAACAGCAGAATTTATATAAACTCCTTGTGGACAAGGAATGTTGTCTACCAACTCTATTTTGTTCTATTATCCCAAGTTATTAGTACAGTGCTCTGCAGAGTAAGCACTCCGTATGCTTGCAAGTGTCTGTGTACAGCAAGAGACAATAGTCGAAATGCTGTATTATAAAAATTATTATGGCATCCTATAAGAGATTATGCACCAGGCACTAAACTAAGCACTGGGGTAGATACACTACAACCAGACCAGACACAGTCCCTGTCCCACAAAGGGCTCAAAATTGGGAGAGAACAACAAATATTTAAATCCCCATTTCACAGGTGGGAAACTGAGGCATTAAAAAAAGTTAAGTGATTTGCCCAAGGACACACAACAGGCAAATAGTGAAGCCAGAATTACAGCTACGGTATCCTGACTCCCACTAGGCAGAACTGCTTCAAGACCAAACATGATTTCTGCTTTCATGATACAGTACTGCAAATAAGGATTTCATTGTGAAATTTACTGAGGGGCTACTGAGCGCGTAGGAGAATCCCATGGAAGTAAAAATACATCTCCTGCTCCTCCTCAAGAAGCTTTCAATCTAATGGGGGGAGTAGGGGAAGACAGCAAAAAAAAAAATAATAATTTACAAATAGGGAGAGCAAATTTTAAAAGTCATTAGAGACTGTTGAAACTAACTCCAAGTATTTATTATTAAATTATGCTGCAAGCAGTGTGCCTATTTGAGGGAGCAAGGGCCTGGGAGTCAGAGGACCTGGGTTCTAATTCTAGGTCTGCCACTTGTCTGCTGTATGACCTAGGGCAAGTCACTTGCCTTCTTTCTCTGTGCCTTAGAGAAGGGAGATTAAGACAGTGAGCCCCACATGTGTTCAATCAGATTAGTTTATATCTACCCCAGTGCTTACTGCACAGTGCCTGACTAATAAGTGTTTAATAAATACCATAAAAAGTAAGCCATCTGAAAATGATCTCTTCTTTAAATATGCACACAGAAAATTACGAGCTGAAGATACAGTAAGGTAGCGAGCCTTCGGGTTTAGGTTTATTCCCTCCTCATCAGAGGCCAGAAATTATTTCATTGGAATTTTTTTTTTTTTACTGATTGTGGGTCTGTCTTGTTCATAATTTTTTAGTTAACTCTGAAACCATGAACTTTATTTAGAAAAATTTATACACAGTTAAAACCAACTACTTATTTAGAATCAAATTGTGACAATCGAAAATAATTCCTACACACATTCGCCTACCCCGCAATGTTTTGCAGCTTTAATAAAAAAAAGAAAGGAAAATGGGAAACTGTGGAACAGCAAATTAATTTGAAATAGATGCTCATGAGGTAATTTTACTCACCAGTGAAATAATTTAAGGTCATACAACCAGAATCTAAATGTGGTCTGCTAAATGTGTCTAGGAATTTGATAATTTTGAGCACAAAAAGGTTAGGTACAATGTATTGGGTGGGGGGAGCAGGGGGAAGCATTTTAAAAATTTAAACTAAGTTTGTCTATCCTACAAAAGTAGCTCAGCAAGCTTAATTTTAATTAAGGCATAATTTGGGGGAAAGCTAAGTGTATAGTAAGACTATGCATGCACAAATAACCTGTCTATAATTCAATTAACACCTATAATCTTCTCATTTCCATTTTAGAAAATTTTTTAACTAGTATCAGTTTTCAAATCTTGCTGTACATATTTAAACTAACCAGAAATTGACCCTTGACCCAATAATCCTTGAGACATACAAATTTACTGAATTGAATCAAGTAGTACCCTCAATTGCTAACACCTCAATCTGAGGAGATTTTGAGTTTTACAAGTAAACATGGAATAAATTATTGAATGGACACCAGAAAGTGAAAAACTAAGCCTATCCAAGTGTTTAATTTTTAAGGGTTTTTTTTTTTAAAGTTCTGCTAAAGAAACCTTACCCACAATTTAAGCATTTCATAGTATAAATTACCAATCTGTTCTTGATGTAGACATTGCATTCACCTGAGTCACTGCCTTCAAGTGCTCTGACTCAGAGGCAGCTACTGGGTCCCAGGAGAGGCAGAAATGGTGACAAGATGGAAGGGGGAAAGGAGAACCTGGAGCAAGCCGTGGGGAAGAGGACTGGGAGTCGGGAATTTGGAGATATCAATGCATCTGGTGGGAGGAAAAAGCAGGGCAACAGAGCCTGCTCCAGGCTGTGTATACTGCAAAGCTGAGGTACCATAGGGCAATTCTGCTAAAAAAGAATTCAATTCCAAACTAAAAAGAGTCACTCAATTTTGGGGGGACGCTCAGCTCTTCCATAATTCGTGTTTCCATATGTCTCCCCTTCTAGAGTGTAAATTTGTTACGGGCAGGAAATGTGCCTGCTAATTCTGTTGTATTGTACTTTTCCAAGTCTTTAGTACAGTGCTTTGCATATAATAAGAGCTCAATACGACTGATGGATTGGGCCCGGTCGAGGAAATAGAGAATGTTCATCTGACAACACATACCTGTCTGGTTAATAATAATTGTGGTATTTGTTAAATGCTTACCATGGACAAGGCCCTGTTCAAGCGTTTAGTACAGGGCTCTGCACACAGTAAGCACTCAATATTACAACTGAATGAATGGGGTAGATATGAGGTAATTGGATTGGACACTGTCCCTGTCCCACATGGTGCCCACAGTCTTAATCCCCATTTTACAGATGGGGTAACCAAGGAATATTTGCGGGGACTGGTTTCAGAATGGGCAGTACAAGTTTTCCTTCATGTGGGGGTTCATTAAGAACCAAGTGCTTAGTACAGTGCTCTGTACACAGTAAACGATCAATAAATACGACTGATTGAATTAAGAACACAACCCTTGCACTACAAGAGAATGGGCTGCATTGTAAATATTCGATGCAATCCTAACCATTAAGCAGTGCTGATAATAATTGTGGTGTTTTTTAAGCACTACATGCCAAACGCCGTGCTAAATGTTGGGGTGGATACAAAAACAATCAGGTCAGATCCAATCCCTGTCATACATTGGGCTTGCAGTTTAGATAGGAGGCAGAGCAGGCATTAAATCTCCATTTTACAGATGAGGAAACTAAGAAAGTGACTTGCCCATGAGTATCCAGCAGGGATCAGAGTGAAATTAGGGACTATATAATCCTCTGAGTGCTAGGGGTGGGCGAGGAAGGGGACAGGAGCAGAACACTTTCCAGTATTTTCCCAGTCCTCAGACCTGGGCCTCCATATACAACCACCAACCCTCAAATGGACAGGAAACAGCCCTCCTGCAGAAGCTCAGAGGGCAACACTGCATACCCTAGAGAGGCCTGATCATTTTCCCAAAAAAGAAAAAGGGGCGGGCATTTGTTAAGCACTTACTATGTGCCAAGCTCTGTTCTAAGCACTGTGGTCGATACAAGGTAATTAGGTTGAGCCCCTGTCCCACATGGGGCTCACAGTCTTAATCCCTCTTTTACAAATGAGGTACCTGACGCACAGAGGTTAAGTGACTTGCCCAAGGTCACACAGCAGACAAGCAGTGGAGCCGGAATTAGAACCCATGATTTTCTGATTCCCAGGCCCATGCTCTATCCACCACGCAATACTGCTTCTCAGCAGATAAACTGAGAACACTAGAAGCTGTACCTACCACAACACCTCCCAGTACAGGAAGCGGCATCACACAGTGGATAGAGCACAACCCTGAAAGTCAGAAGGACCTGGGTACTAATCCTGCCACTTGTCTAAGTGACCGTGAGCAAGTCACTTTACTTCTCTGTGCCTCAGTTGCCTCATATGTAAAAATGGAGATCAAGACTGTAAGCCCCATATAGGACAGGGCCTGGGTTCAATCTGATTAACTTGTATCTACTTCAGTGCTTGGCACATAGTAAGTACTTAAAGAGTACCATTATTACTACTGTAATCTAGCCCAGTGCTTAGTACCGTGTCTGGCAGATGGCATTTTAATACCATTTAAAAAGGGGCAAAAAGCTTTCCCTATTTCATCTTCTAATGCCTCCACCATCTAAGGAGAAAACACAATAGGTAAGGTAATGTGGAAAGAAGGACCAAGCCCCTCAGGAGCCATGATAGGGGGGTGGATATGCAGAGAAGACCCGAGCAAACTCCAGAATTCCAACTGGAATGTTCTGGTTTTTAAAGTCATCTGAAGGAAGGGGTGGGGAAAGTTATTTTTTGGGTTGTTTTTAAGAGCTTATAAATTCAGAATTAGGAAAGAATTACACACTAAGTGATTACATCTGGCAATAAAACACCCCACTCAAACATTTTATTTTTGTTCAAAATGCAAGATTTTACAATTTATTAGTAAAAGTTTCATTTATGCACTATTCCTGTAAACAATTTGATTAAGACACACATATTAGCTTATTAAGATTCTGCTTTATATTTGCAGCATCAAGGATTTGCTAACTTCTAGATCTGTAGCTCAACCCATTAAAGCAGATTTTTAAAAATTCCTTACTGACTTCAGAACACATTTAGGAGTACTAGATGAGCAAATTTCATTATAGAATTATATTCTGAAATATTGTTTCCTTTTTCAAGGATGCCAAAATAAGCACAAGCTACATTTTTGTGCAAAAGCAAGATCATGTTGTACCAAGTGTTAACAATAGCTTCTACCAATTATGCAACAATTTCAATACTGTCTAGTTACATGGGACTATTAACCTATTAAATATGGGGAGAAAATGTACTACATCACTAACACACAAGTCTAACGCTTAAAGGTACAGCATAACCTGATTTTTGCTTTAAAAATGCTATTTTTAAATTTATACTCATAATTAGGCTTGTTTGATTTTAAGTTGGAATGGTTTGTAGCTAACAGACCCCTGTCAATTCAGAGTGTCATTTAAGATTCTATTGATAATATTGATCTGTTGGATCTATAAATTATGCTAGCCACTTAAAGTAACAAACTGAATGCAAAATAAACATTATGGTTAAGCTCCCTGTTCAGTGATGTTGCCTAGATTTCCTACATACTAAGCAGTATAGTTATGGAATGGGTGCAGAAATGATAGAAATAGATGACAGAACTTGCACACAATTAACATTCTTCACTAGTGATGCAGTGCACATCGTATAGTATCATTCTATATCAGCTCTGTTAAGAGCGGAGCTACTAAATTTAGAATAAATGTGATGTTTGACTACTTATAGGATAGTTATCTATTCTCCTGCCTACAGACACCCTAAAAAAAGTAGCAATTTCTACAAGGTTTGTAGAAGCAGCAGCAGCTGAGATTTGAACAAAATTCAATTTCTTTGAAAATCTCCAATTTCAAATTGTAGCAGATTTGAACAAATATGCATGCCAAATGGGTACAAAATATGCTCATTTAAAATGTGCCAGGTCATTGGGGACTTCAAAAACACACATCAAACATCACAATAACCGCTCAACATGCAGCATTCTCTAGATGAGCCATGAGAAAAGTACAGATAGATTAGCATCTCTTCACTCACCTCATCCTTTCTCTCCAACCCAGTAAGTTGGACACACTTTTTCCAAAGTTCGTGTCAGTATAACTTTCAGATTATCCTACCTCCTAGACCTGTGTCATATAGGGACTGCGTCTGATCTGATTACCTGGTCGTATAAATGCTTGATTCCATTTTTTTTTCCCAAATACATACTACTTGCTGTAAGAAACTATGACAATTAAGCAGCTGTTTCTAACTTTTTCCTCAAAAGGTAAACAAGGAGTTTTCTCTTGAGAGCTGTAGGTAAAGATATAAATGTCAAATGCCAAGTTGAAACTGTGGTTCTTCTATTTAATCAATGAGATTTACTTACATGCTATGAAATAAATGGCCACAGACTACCCAGAAATATCAGTACATTCTCAACCTCAGGATAAGATTATTCTAATGCAAAGACCTACATTCCACATTAAATAACTGTGAAAATCTCAAAGCACTCACAACATTTTAGAGCACCTTAGATAAGTATCATCTCTAAATGATTCAAGAAAACTAAGAGTTAGAGGCAGTTCTTGCCTTTCATGTGTGATGTACAAACCATAATAATAATAAAAATAGCAGTATTTAAGTGATTACTATGTGGCAGGCACTGTACTAAGCAGTGGGGTGGATACAAGCAAACTGGGTTGGACACAATCCCTGTCCCGCATGGGGCTCATAGTCTCACTCCCCATTTTACAGATGATATAACTGAGGCACAGAGAAATGAGGTGATTTGTCCAAGGTCACACAGCAGACAAGTGGCAGAGCCAGGATTAGAATACATGACATTCTGACTCCCAGGCCTGTGCTCTGTCCACTACACCATGCTGCTTCTCACCAAATGTTCAAACGTTCAGCAACCCTCAGAGACTAGAGTCAAACCCCAGAAGCAACAAGTCCTAGTGGAAAGAGCAAGGACCTGAGAATCAGAAGACCTGGGTTCTAATCCCAGCTCTGTCAACTGTCTGCTGTGTGATTTTAGGCAAGTCATGTAATTTCTCTGTGCCTCAGTTACTTCATCTGTAAAATGGGGATTAAGACTGTGAACCCCATGTAGGACATGGACTGCGTCCAACCTGATTAGCTTCTATCTACCCCAGTGCTTAGTACAGTGTCTGGCACATAGAAACCGCCTAACAAATACCACTTAAAAAAAAAAAGGGTACAATGGACAAGGCGTGGTCCTGAGATTTCAGGCCCAAAAACTTGCACAAAGGAAGATTACAGTGATCACGGTTTGCATAATGCTACTTACACTCCTCGACCCTGCCAGGTCTGTTCCAATGAAATCAAAGTCAGCTACCCTAACGAGCAATATGACAAAATCCAAATACATTAAATGATGGTATACCACATCATTCTGAGCAATTTTGTAAAACGGTCTACTTTGGTATGAGTATTGTTTCTCCATTAATAAAACTGTTCCTCTGAGAAAACTGGCTACAACTACCACCACTTTCAGAAACCAAAAGCAGATTAAGTCCAATGACTGCCTGTAACTCTAAACCAAATCAAAATGGTTTATACAAAAATTTCACCTTTGCAATCAGTAAATCATGTCTGTTACATTATATACTTATTTGTTAAGCATTATGTCAAGCACTGTACTAAACCCTGAGGTAAATACAAGATAATCAGGTTCGACAGTTTCTGTACTGCAGTGGGCTCACAGTCTAGGAATAATCACATATGTAATCAGTAAGTTATGCTTTTTACATTAGAGCTGAAGGAAAGATGAGGCAGTAATATTTTACCAACAAGTTTATTCAGAAAATCAAGTAACAGCTGCCAAAATTCCCAAGGGATCAAGTAATCTTTATAAAACAACATAATCAGCAGCAGTTTCTATTAAGTACCTGGAGAAGCTAAAATATCACACTGTATCAGTACAAGACCAAAGAAAACCATACCAAATTAGAAGTTTTCTCTTCATCTCTTCATTTTCCTGACCACTTACATTAATGGGGTGGATTTTTTTTTGTTTCCATTGTTTCTATTTGTTGCTTATTAAATATATACACTTTTGAAGCTAATCAAGTTAGGAATGATCTATGATTGTTTTAAGTTTTCTTAAAAGAAATTCCATGTCAATTTTTGTTTCTGGCAGATGCTTGCCCTTAATAATTATGTTATGTATCAAGCACTTACTACAGGCCGATAAAAGATAATCACATCAGACACACTCCCCATCTTGAAACTCACATCTCGCAGGGAGTCAATAGCAGGGTTCATACTAGAAGTGTAGAGTCCCAGGGATCAATTTCAATGCTTAACCTCCTGAAGCACGCAGTCACTTTTTTCTAAACATTGATAAAACAAGACAGCCCTCAATTTACGGCAGAGATCTCTTTGAGCATGAGTTGAGATAGCCATCTCTAGATTCCATTAAATTAAAAGCTCCTTGAGGGCAGGGAACATATGTCTTGCTATTGCTGTACCCTCCCAGGCACTTAATATAATGCCTAGCACTCTAAAGGCACTCAATAAATGTCATCAATTAATTCCTAGTTTAGATAGATGCTTTCTGTCTGCTTCCAAAAGCTATCTTCCTGACTTGCTCTGACCTCCATCTTTCAGCTTTCAGTTTTGAGCCTCATAAAGAGGGGAAGAAAGAGCCTTTGAAATCCAGGCTGTCCCCAAATACTGGGAAAACTCCCCATATTCATTCATTCGACTGTATTTATTGAGCACTTAATGTGTGCAGCACTCTACTAAGTGTTTGGGACAGTACAACAATAAACAGACACATTCCCTCCCCACAACGAATATAAGTAAGAACAAGGAAGCAAAACTATCGACCAGGAAAAAAAGAACTGCTTCCTTCACCTTCTCACCTGAGTTGTAACCCTCAGCCCTGCTTCCCTACCTGCTGCCACTTCAACCTGTCACCTCTTGAGTCCAGACCTTTGGGCTGAAGGGGAAGCAGGAAAGAAGGTAGGGGAGGATGTCGATTGCCAAGGCTCTTTTCTAGGAAGGAAGCTGTGGCATTCCCAGCCCGGCAGAGTAGTTCTTCTACACCCACTGAGGCTACAAAGCCCAGTGGCAATGTGCTAAATAGTTCCACTCCCAAAAAGAGATTCAGTCCCACCCTCATTAGGTTCGGCAAAATTAAATCATAGGTATCAAGCGCTTATTGTGGGCAGATCACTGTACTAAGCACTTGGGAGGGTACAATAAAACAATTACACAGACACATTCCCTGCCCACAATAAGCTTGCAGTCTAAAGGCCATACTAAGCTCTGTAGTTTGGTCCATGCATAGCTCTGCCATGCCCAGCCATGACAGAATTTCAAATATCCTCAAGACCTCATGCTGTGCCTATTACCAACCTACAGGCCATGCTTTAAACCCTAAGGACGCTACATCATGCAAGGCCTCCTCTTTGTTTGGAGTAATTTCCTCAGGCACTTTTACTAGCCTTGCCGGCTTGCCCTTCACTTCCCTTAACTAATAATAATAATTGTAGTATTTGCTAAATGCTTACTATGTGCCAGACACTGCACTAAGACTGGGGTGGATAAAAGCAAATCGGGTTGGACACAGTCCCCGTCCCCACAAACTCACAGTCTTCATCCCCATTTTACAGACGAGATAATGGAGGCACAGAGAAGTTAAAGTGGCTTGCCCAAGGCCACACAGCAGACAAGTGATGGAACAGGGATTAGAACCCATGACCTTCTGACTCCCAGACCCATGCTCTATTCACTACAGCATGCTCCTGCTCCCTATTTTCTCCTCCTTGGCTGCTCTATTCTCTCCCTCCTTGCCCAGATGCAGAGGAATTTTTTAAAAAAGAAAAGCCATTTTTAAAAAGAAAATTAAGGATTCTCTTCATTATCCTTGGGAAGTCATCTCTTCCTGAGTTTCACCAATTTCAGTTATGGTGACTCTAAAACCGGGGTAAAAACAACATAATCAGCAGCAGTTTCTATTAAGTTCCTGGAGAAGCTAAAATATCACATTGTATCATGACAAGACCAAAGAAAACCATTCATCTCTTCATTTTCCTGACCACTTAAGTTAATGGGGTGGATTTTCTTTTTGTTTCCACTCCTTTTGTTTGTTAAATATATACACTTTTCAAGCTAATAAAGGTAGGAATGATCTGTGTGGCGTAAAATAGATTGGAAGCTCCTTGAAGTCAGGGTTTGTGTCATCTAATTCTCAGAGCACTCAGTAAGTGCTCAATAATTACCACTGATAGGTTGATAGGAGAGAGAAACAATGACTGTAAGCTTTGACTCAGACTTCGGGTTGATCAGAGTCACACACAAACATGGTTTGATTCACTGTCATCAGGACAGAGAAGGGGAATCAACTCTCAAGATTTAGAGAGAGCATGGATTACAGGTTGGTTTCCATCATCTAAAACTTCATCTCAACCACTCCTCCACCCCCACAGCAGCTAACAACAATTTCCATCCAGCTGTGTTCCCATGCCACTCTCTGTGGTCCAAAATGAGTAAAAATGCAGCATCAAGAGAAATGAATAGCAAGTAAAAGGGCATAGTTCATACCCCATTTGGATAATCAGCCCCTGAAAAAAAACTAAAAATTCCCTGAACGCTGAAGTGGGAGAGCTGTGATCTCAGTACACTCATATAACAGTGCTAACGAAAGAATGAGATTCCCACTTGAGTGGCAGAGAGTTGATGCTAACAATTCACCTTACTAAAGTTTTACTCGTCAAAATTTTAATAAAAAGACTGAGATCTGAGAAAAAATGATCCATACCCCTAAATATTCAGAAAGTACACTTTTCAATCAAAGAGGAGTGCCTATGAACAGTCCCCAAAGTAATTTTGGACACTCTAACCATTCCCTAAAACACACATCTCATTAATATGAAAACTTACAATACAATTAATAAGCGTTGACCTGAAGGAGGCTTTCTGGCAAGTTCTCTTTCCAAGTCTGTCCTGGGAGGGGCTGTGTGAACCTGCTTGAGTTACCTCGGGCTAAAGGAAAGAAGCAGAAATGTCTAACTCCACCTCAGTCCAAAGGGAACGTCTTGGAGGTGAGCCAGGGGAAGGATACCAAACATGGCTGCCTTGGGGCTAATAGTAGGAGTAATAATAAAAATAATAATGATGGAATTTCTTAAGCGCTTACTATGTGCCAAGCACTGTTCTCAGCGTTGGGGTAGATACAAGGTAATTGGGTTGTCCCTCATGGGGCGCACAGTCTTCATCCCCATTTTACAGATGAGGGAACTGAGGCCCAGAGAAGCCAAGTGACTTGCCCAAAGTCACACTGCTGATCAGTGGCAGAGTTGGAATTTGAACCCATGACCTCTGACTCCCAAGCCCATGCTCTTTCCACTATGCCATGTTGTTCCTCTAATAAAAAGGTATTTTTTAAGCACTGTACCAAGTCAAGTGCTGGGATAAGTACAAGATAATCAGTATGTCTCCACCTGGATGTCGGCCCGCCACCTACAACTCAACATGAGCAAGACTGAGCTCCTCATCTTTCCTCCCAAGCCCGGTCCTCTCCCAGACTTCCCTATCACCGTGGATGGCACAACCATCCTTCCCGTCTCTCGGGCCCGCAGTCTAGGTGTCATCCTTGACTCGTCTCTCTCGTTCACCCCACACATCCTATCCGTTACCGAGACCTGCCGGTTTCACCTCTACAATATCGCCAAGATCCGCCCTTTCCTCTCCACCCAAACGGCTACCTTACTGTTATGGGCTCTCGTTATATCCCGGCTAGACTACTGTGGCAGCCTTCTCTCTGATCTCCCTTCCTCCTCTCTCGCCCCGCTCCAGTCTATTCTTCACTCCGCTGCCCGGCTCATCTTCCCACAGAAACGATCTGGGCATGTCACTTCCCTTCTTAAACACCTCTAGTGGTTACCTATCGACCTCCGCTCCAAACAAAAACTCCTCACTCTAGGCTTCGAGGCTCTCCATCACCGTGCCCCTTCCTACCTCTCCTCCCTTCTCTCTTTCTACCGCCCACCCCGCACACTCCGCTCCTCTGCCGCCCACCTCCTCACCGCCCCTCGGTCTCGCCTTTCCCACCGTCGACCCCCGGGCCACGTCCTCCCGCGGTCCCGGAACGCCCTCCCTCCTCACCTCCGCCAAACTGATTCTCTTCCCCTCTTCAAAACCCTACTTAAAACTCACCTCCTCCAAGAGGCCTTCCCGGACTGAGCTCCCCTTCTCCCTCTACTCCCTCTACCACCCCCTCCTTCACCTCTCCACAGCTTAACCCTCTTTTCCCCCCATTCCCTCTGCTCCTCCCCCTCTACCTTCCCATCCCCTCAGCACTGTTCTCGTCTGCTCAACTGTATATATTTTCATTACCCTATTTATTTTGTTAATGAAATGTACATCGCCTTGATTCTATTTAGTTGCCATTGCTTTTACGAAATGTTCTTCCCCTTGACTATTTATTGCCATTGTTCTTGTCTGTCTCCCCCGATTAGACTGTAAGCCCGTCAAACGGCAGGGACTGTCTCTATCTGTTGCTGACTTGTTCATTCCAAGCAGTTAGTACAGTGCTCTGCACATAGTAAGCGCTCAATAAATACTATTGAATGAATGATCAGGTCAGCATAGTCCCTGCCCCACAGAGTGCTCACAGTTAGAAAGAAGGAGAACAGATATTGAATCCCCATTTTAGGAGCCAGGAAACTGCAGTACTGAGAAATTAAGTGACTTGCCCATGGTCATATAGCAGGCAAATGGCAGAGCCGGGATTAGAACTCAGGTCCTCTGATACCCAGGCCCATGCTTCTTCCACAGGTCAGTCAACTGTATTTGAGGACTTACAGTGTGCAGATCGCTGTACTAACCACTTGGGAGAGTACAATAGAGTTGGTAGGCACATTCCCTGCCCGCAATGAGCTTACAGTGTAGAATGGTTTACACTAAGTCACTCTCTTGCCAAGACAGTACTCCCAGTGTCCTGAATCCTGCATCCCACAAGGAACACTGTCACTGCCCATGGGTCCCAATGTGCCCCAAACAAAGTCCACAAATTGAAAGAAAATCAGCCTAGATGTGGGTAGATTCAACTTGGGGCCCAAGTGCTGGATCTGCATCATAGTCTGTCCTAGGTGCGGCAGGGAATTTAGATAAGGAAAAGAACTCTTCTGGGCTAAACGAAAATATAAGGGCTACGATGCGCTTCACAGAAACTCACAAGGCAAACTGGACAGACCAGAGGCAAAGGGAACAAAACCACCCAGTGACCACGACCAATCTGGAAATGGAGAAGCCCACAATATTGGAATGTGGGGGACTCCCCCTCTAGATTGTAACCTCTTTCTGGGGAGGGAACATATTTAACTCTGTTATACTGTACTCTCCCAAGCACTTAATACAGTGCTCTGCACACAGTAAGTGCTCATTAACAATGACTGACTGGTTGGAAGTGGGGTTCTCTAGGTTGAGGATCGAGGAGGAAGACCATTACATGCAAATCCAGCTCTGCGGTCCAAGGTGGGTCACTTATCTGACTTCCAGAAATGAAAGATAAATGGTTAACAAGACCTCTTTCTCCCTGAGGGCAGTGGAAATGCAATCTGGGCTTCCTAGAGTATCCACTTAGGGGTCCCTAGAAGGAGTTGGCAGAGGGCACAAGGAGAGAGGGTTGGGTGTAACCACATCCTCCATTACTCTAAACTATTGCTTGCAGACTTTGGCCAAATCCTTGATGGTAATGCATCTTGCAGGGCATTTTCTGGTGGAAAAACCATATGGTCTTTGAAATCAATCGTATTTATCGAGCATTTGTGTGCAGAGCACTAAGTGCTTGAGTAAAATACAAGAGTTGGAAAACGTGTTTCCTGCCCACAAGGAGTTTACAGTCTAAAGGGGGGGGACACAGGAATTAATATAAATTACAGATTATTGCCATTGTTCTTGTCTGTCTGTCTCCCCCAATTAGACTGTAAGCCCGTCAAAGGGCAGGGACTGTCTCTGTTACGGATTTGTACATTCCAAGCGCTTAGTACAGTGCTCTGCACATAGTAAGCGCTCAATAAATACTATTGAATGAATGAATGAATAAGTGCTAAGGGTAGGGTAAATAAAGGATGCAAATCCAAATACAAGAAATACAAGGGCAAAAGGGAGTGGGGCAAGAGGAAATGTGAGCTTAGTTAGGGTAGACCTCTTGGAGATGTGACTTTAATAAGGCTTTGAAGGTGGGGAAGAATAATGATAGTCTGTCAGACATGGTTGTGAGGCAGGGGGAGAAGAGAAGTTTTCCAGGCCAGAGGCAGGATGTAGGTGAGGGAGATAGAAGAGACTGAGGAACAGTGAGTAGGCTGGCATTAGAGGAGCCAAGTGTGCAGGCAAGGTTGTATTAGGTAATCAGAAAGGTAAGACAGGAGGAGGCAAGGTGATTGAGAACTTTAAAGCCTATGGTAAGGAGTTTCTGTTTGATGTGGAGGTGGATGGGAAACTACGGGAGACACTTGAGTTGGGAAACATGGACCGACTGGTTTTGTATAAATAATCTGGGCAGCAGGATGAAGCACGAACTAGAATGTGGACAAGAAGCAAAGAGATCAGCAAGGAGAGTGATGCAGTAATTCAGGCGGAATACGATAAATGCTTGGATTAACGTGTGGCTGGTCAGATGGAGAGGAAAGGGCGGATTTTAGCAATGTTGTGAAGGTTGAATCGACAGAATTTGGTGACAGTTTGAATATGTGGGTTGAATTTTTTTTTAATAGTATTTGTTAAGCCCTGACTAGACATCAAGAACTGTACAAAATGCTGCGGTATGTATAAAATAATCGGTTTGGACACGGTCCCTGCCCCACATAGGGCTCACAGTCTGAGTGACAGAAATGAGTCAAGCATAATGCCAAGGCTTGAGACAGAGAGGAAGGTGGTGCTGCCTACAGTCATGGAAAAGTCAGGGGAGGACATGGTTTGGGTGTGAAGATGAGGAATTCTTTTTGGAGAAAACAGCCAACACTTTGCTACAAGTCTTGTGGGCAGGCACTGTTTCTGTTTATCATAAATATTATTATTATGATACTTGTTTAGCACTATGTGCCAAACACTGCTCTAAGTGCCGTAATAGGTACAAGTTAATCAGGTTGGACACAGTCCCTGTCCCACTTGGGGTTCACGCTCTTAATCCCCATTTTACAGATGACGGAACTGAGGCACAGGGAAGTGCAGTGACTTGCCCAGGTCCACACTGCAGACATGTGGCAGAACCGGGATTAAAAACCAGGTCCTTCTGACTCCCTGGCCTGCGCTCTACCCACTAAGACACGCTGCTTCTAAATCCGCACTTTGTACAGTGTTTTGCACTCAATAAATATGATTAAATGAATGAAGTCTATCCTAAGGGGCAAAAAACTACAAGCAGCCCTGACTCTACAATTTAGAACATAAAGTGCTTTATGAGCTTGTAACTATCTTTGTACCTAAACCAGAGGTTAGTAGTACAACGCTAGTAAGGATCTAACAAATACCACAATTATTATTACAAGCTCAGTGTACTTCAAGGACAAGGGCAAGGGAGTTACAGGCCATACAAGCTCCTGTTACAGTTGGCTTTAACCAGGGAAGGGTGGGGGGCGGGGGGAAACAAACCTCTCAGCTATGGTTTGGTGGACATGGGAGAGAAGTCGGGATGAAGGGTCCAAGTGGTCCACCTCACTGCAAGAGGGAGGCCAAGCTGGCAGGCTCCTAAGAGCACAAATGACTGCTTCTGGTGAGCCCATTGTGGACAGGGATCGTCTCTACTTGTTCCTGAATTGTACTTTCCAAGTGCTTAGTACAGTGCTCTGCACACAGTAAGTGCTCAATAAATACGATTGAATGAAAGTGAGAACCAGAGACGATCACATACACGTGGAGGTAACAAAAAAGCTCCGTGAAACAGCGTAGTCTAGTGGAAAGAGCACGGGTCTGGGAATCAGAGGACTTGAGTCCCAATCCAAGCTCTGCTTATGGTTTGCTGTGTGACCTTGGGCAAGTCACACAACTTCTCTGTGCCTCAGTTTCCTCAACTGTAAAATGGGGATTCTACACTTGTTCTCTCCTTCACAGACTGTGAGTCTCATGTGGGGCACGGTCTGTGTCCAACCTAGTTAACCTATACCTACCCCAGCACATAGTAAGTGCGTAACAAGTACCTTAAAAATTATCATTATTTACAACCGTGTTTGACATACAAAAAGCACTTGAATACCATGTTAAAAAACAAAACAAAACAAACAACTCCAAGAACAGGAAGGCTGAAGACGACCTTCATGAATCTTCAAGCAATGACAATCCTGAAAAGAAGGCAAGCAGGAATGTAAACCATAGAGGTACTTCCTCCACTTGATTGGCCTCCTCACTGAATCAAAATATGTACTGAGCACCTAGTGCAGAGCTCTATACTAAGTGCTTGAGGAGTTCAACAGAATTAGTAGACATGATTCCCTATCAAGGAACTTGCAATCTAGGACGGGACAGAGACCTTTAAATACATTAAGAGATAGGAGGAAGCCATTAGAGTACAAAGATATGGACCTAAGTATAATAGGGGGTGGGCACTCAAGGGCCTGGGGGGGCATGGAAGTGCTGAAGTGGCATTTCAGGGGATATAGGATGGAAAGATGAGAAATTGGGGAAGGCTTCCTGGGAAGGATATGATTTTAGAAAGGCAATTGTCCTCTTCCCAGGGTGGGTAGGGGAAACCCCAGGAAGCCCTCAATAAATACCAGTGATTGATTGATTACCCTTCCAGAGCACTCTCTGCCAGCAGTCCAGCCAGAAACTTAGCAACTCTAGAGTCCACTTGCGGTCTCCGCCCCATAAAATCTGACCCATGCTGGGTGAAGGATTTCACAGTATTGTTCAGTGGCACCACCCTGAGTGACAGAAGGAATTTTGCTCTCTAGAATGAGTAGGGGAGGAGTGGGGAGGAACTGGGCAAGGGGATGAACCCGATTCAGGCTCTGATAACTGGGGGGGGCACGGGGGGGAGACGGACGACTGCCCAGATGAAATCCCAGACAGCTCTGCTGACAGATTTCCCTAGGGTCCCCAGGCAGGGGGAAGGAAGGAAGGAAGGGGCACCTTCAGGACAGCAGGTTCTTTCTGGATAGCACCATGCTAGAGTGTAGCTGACCCCACACAAGTCATAGACATACCCAGAAGGTGCACGCTGCTTGGAAGCAAAAGAAATAACTGAGGATCTCTTGGAGGAAAAAGAGAAAACCAAAAGGAAAAAGGAAAGCAAAATGCTGTTCAACTGACAATTAAACAATAACTGTTGTATTTGTTAAACACTTACTATATGCCAAGCAATCAGTGGTATTTATTGAGTGCAGGCACTTGGGAAAGTACAAAACAATAAAATTGGGAGATGAGGTCACTTGCCCACAAATGAGCTTGTCTACAGGGGGAAGCAGACATTAAAATAAATTGTCCCCCATGAGACTCACTATGAGGGAGGTACTGAATTCCATTTTACAAATGAAGAAACTGAGGCCCAGGGAAGTTAAGTGATTTCTCCAAGCTCACACAGCTGGTAAGTGGCAGAGCCAAAGTTAGAATGCAAGTCCCTTGACTCCCAGGCCCTTTCCACTAGACCTCGGGGCTTCCCAGCAATTAATTAATTTCATTAGTTAAGGAAAGTAGCAGAGAGCAGAGGTAAAGAAAAGTAGGAACAGTCCATGGCTGGAGACCCTCACCTGCAGGCCCATCAGCTGTTACAACCACCACTAAGAAATGAGGAGCAGCTGCATTCATCTGCTCACAAATCCTGGGACTCATCCCCTCCAACCCCCTTTAAAAAAAAATTGTATTTGTTAAGTGCTTACTATGTGCCAGGCACTGTATGACGCACTGAGGCAGATATAAACTAATCAGGCTGGACACAGTCCCATCCCACACAAGGCTCCCAGTCTTAATCCCCATTTTACAGTTGAGATAACTGAGACTCAGAGAAATTCAATGACTTGCCCAAGTTCACACATCAGGTACATGGCAGAACTCAGGTCCTTCTGGCTCCCAGGCCCATGCTCTATCTACTAGGCTGTTGCTTTCCTATGTTCCTCAGCATGCCTGCCTGCGACTGCCCCTCTAAGGAGGGCTAAGCAGGGTAAGGAAGAGACTCCCAGCATCATACCCTGGCTGGACATCACCCCCTTAGCTGTTTCCCTGGCCTGGAGAAGTCCCTTCACCCTTGCCACAGGGAAGAAGCTGAAATCAAAGACTCCACCAGCAGGGACTGAACCTCAATCTGCTGAGGGACAGAAGCCAAAGCCCACAAAGCTTTAAGGAGCCTTAACTCTCCAAATAGCTCTTATCTCCCTAAGCTCCCTTTGTTTCTCTTTGGTTTGTTTAAGAGGTCCCCAACAGGCCTAAAAATAGAGGCCACTCAAGGTGGAAGGAGTGGGGAATTGGCCAAACCAGGCAACCATCAAACTACCGCAGGCTGCGGGTTTTAGGTTAGAAACTCACCTCATTAATCCTGGATTGTGGAGGAGAATGAGATGAGCTGTCACTAAGTCGGGGAGCAATGAAGGCCTGCAGTTTTGGGGGAACAAGCACTGCAAACGTCAGCCCCGCAGCTGGGAGGTGAAAGAGCACAGCAGCCTCCACAAGCCCAGGACAAGTTAGCTTACCTGAAATCATCGCTGTTTGTGACAGAGGCAACCTCTTGAGGGCACCTCATAGGAGCATTGGTTTAAAAATATAAGAGCATCCAGCCGGACTCAGGAGCCACACCCATTTGAGCACTGATCCAGGAGGGGAGCACAATGGCTCTGGGGCAAGAGGGGAGGGGGAGGGAGGGACAGCAAATGTACCCTTGGAGAAGCGCTTCACATTCAAAGGTTCCAATATGCTGAACACCCAGACTGTAACACTCAGCAGCATGGCTGAGTGGACAGTACACAGGCCTGAGCATCAGAAGGACCTAGGTTCTAATCTCAGTTCTGCCACTTGTCTGCTGTGTAATCTTGGGGAAGTCACTTAACATCTCTGTGACTCAGTTACCTCATCTGAAAAATGGGGATTAAGACTGAGCCCCATGTGGAACATGGACAGCGTCCAACGTGATTACTTTGTATCTACCCCAACACTTGGAACAGTGCCTGGCACATTAGTAAGCACTTAAAAAATACCACAATTCTTACTATTATTAGATTGTGAGCTCCTTGTGGGCAGGGAACATGACTACCAACTCTCTTGTACTCTCTCAAGCACTTGTACAAGTGCTTTGCACACCAGAAGTGTGCCAATATCACCGATTTATGCAATGACATAAGGAATGGCGTGGGAAGTGGAGAGGAAAAGCTGACCCCATTTTGGAGCAGCCAAACTTCTCAAGTCAATTCTGCTGATGGGAGTCTTTAAGGTCTTCACGGCCAGGAGTTAGGAGGGAAGCTAGAGGAGAGAGTGGTCATTATGCAACAAGAGGGATGGGGTTGGACCACCTTCTATTCAGACTTCCTATCTCCAATGCCTTCTTCCCCACTGCTTTTAATCATGCTCATTTCTCCCCTATTCTTTAAACAAAAAAACCCTCCCTTGACTCCTCAGCTCCCTCCAGTTATCGCCCCATCTCCCACCTACCATCCCTCTCCAAATTCCTTGAAAGAGTTGTCTACACAGGCTTTCTCAAGTTCCTCTGCTCCAATTCTCTCCTCGATCCCCTCTAATCTGGCTTCCATCCCCTCCACAGAAGCCTCCCTCTCAAAGATCACCAATGATCTCCTTCTTGCCAAATCCAGTGGTTTCTACTCCATTCTAATCCTCCTCCACCTCTCCAGTGCCTTCACTGACAGTGTCATTACCTGATTCTCATATCTCTCTGGCCACTCATTCACAGTCTCTTTTGTGGACTCCTCCTGTGTCTCCCCTAACCACCCTATCGGGTGTCCCTCAAGGTTCAGTTCTGGGTGCTCTTCTATTCTCCATCTCCAGCCACTACCTTGGAATACTCATTCACTCCTGAGGCTTCAACTACCACCGCTACGCGGTGATTCCCAAATCGGTATCTCCAACCCTGATCTCTCTCCCTCTCTGAAGTCTCGCAACTCCTCCCGCCTTCAAGACGTCTCTACTTGAAAGTCCTGCCATTAATTCAAGCTTAACTTGTTCAAAACAAAACTTCCTATCTTCCCACCTAAGCCCTATCCTTGCCATCACTGTACACAAAGCCACCATCCTTCCTGTCTCACAAGCCCGTAACCTTAATGTTATCCCTTGACTCTTCTCTTTCAACCCACATATTCAATTAATCACTAAATCCTAACGGTTCAACCTTCACGACATCACTAAAATCCATCCTTTCCTACCCAACCAAAACTGCTACATTAATCCAATCTCTCCTTGACTACTGTAGCAGCCTCCTTGCTGACCTCCCAGCCTTCTCTGTCTCCCCATTCCAGTCATACTGTTATACACAGTAAGCACTCAATAAATACAATTGATCGACTGAGAGGTAGAGTAAAATATTTTATAAAGTGTCCTGTAGTGGCTACCACTGTGACACTGGGTGTGTTCCTTTAACCATCTTTGGAGAATCTTCAAGGGGGCCAGAATAGACTATTTTGGGAAGGTTTGTATCTTAAGAATAAAACTACATTCCTCTTCCAATTTCTACATACGATTCTTTCCAAACTAAGGTTTTGAGGCCAGCAGTTCCCAAAGACAGTTTTAAAAGAGTTTTAATTTAGAGGAAGTGTCTTACGTCCAAAATGCTTCGATCCTCACTTCTAATACCAAGACCCCAAAGAAAAATATGGTACAACATATCCACAACCTATGAAACTTAAACCAAACTTTATTCTTTGTACCATAGTAATTCATATCACTGGCACAGCAATACCTAAAAAGGAAGCAGAATCAGGCCAGAGTCCCTGTGACACTAGAAAGTGAGGCATTTGGTAAACAGTTTCAAAAAGCAAGTCTTATAATCATAGGACATTGTAAAGACAACAGATTTCTGGTTTAAGTTTCACTTTGCCATTTTACTGCCACAGCTCTCCCAGAATCCCACAAAATTGTCAACAACCTCTCTGCTTAATGCACACTAGATTTCTCAAGAACCTGCCTGAGCAGAAACAGAGCAATTCATTTCTCTGTCTCTGCTGTCCCCGCTTCTCCCTGGCCCAAAGAAAAAAAAAGATTTTATCAGATCCTCTCCCTTTCCTCCCCTCTAAAGGGAGCCTAGACATCAAGTTTAAGTAATCATTTTTAAACATTCCCCTCTGAAAACCTAGGTCTCCAAGAGCTCAGTGTTAAGAGCAAAGAACCATTTCTTTCTAAAAAAAAAAATAAGTATTTTAATCTTTCTTCTACACAACTCTAAGTCATTAACGCCAACCAAAACTGCTCAGGGAATTTTCATTTAGGGTCAGAATGGAGGGAACTTGTTTGGAAAACAGCACTGGCACTGCATTTAATTCCCCTTACACCAAGGCCAGATCTACACAGAAAATAAAGAGATTTGTCAATTACCAATTAATTTGCTCTATGTAAATATAAACAAACCAGATCCTTCAAGGCCAACACACACACACACTCCACCCTCCACCGCCACCCCCACTTTTGGAGGGCTTCAATGACCAATTCAGGTATCTTTCACTGAAAACCAGTTTGGGTGGTATATTCTACACTGCACGGCTAGAATACAGAAGATGGCTTCAGAAAATAAGTTTAGCCTTTTTCAGAACTTAAAAACTAGCCAGAATGATTTTAGAAACAGCCGGTGTACAAGGTAAGTCCAACCCTGCAGACTTAGACAAGGAGACAACCCACAGGAATTTATTCTGAGATGTCACCCAATCATCAGGTCTGTAATAGCAGTTAACTGTTTTCTAACAGTAGTTTCCAAAAAAAAACTCCCTTTTGGCCATAACTGAATAGAGGGGAAACCTGCATTCACTGCGTAGCCCATTCTCTCAACTGTTAGTTGACTCCCGTAATTTATTAAGCCGATTACAATGTTCCAAGCACTATACTATGGGGAAAATACAATCAATTTCTCAGTGGAATTTGAGTGCTAATTTGTGCCAAGCACTGCACTAAGTGCTTGGGAAAGTACAATACAGGTGGTAAGCATGCCCTCTGCCCAGAAGGAGCTTTCAGTCTAGATGGAAAGATGGACATTAAAATAAATTAGATGGGGAGAGGAAATGACCAAGCATAAAGATATGTTTCTAAGTGTTGTAAGGCTGGGGTGACTATCCCCACTTTTTACAATGAGCTCCTTGTGAGCTGGGAAAAAAATACAATAAGACTGTACATAATGTGTCGAGTATGGCACTATAGTATCTCTGCTCTTCCCAGCACTCAGTATTACACTTCACACATAGTAAACACTTAAAGGCTACAATTATATCAACTCATTAGTTCTTCCTTCCACCTAGTCTACCAACCAGTGGCATATTTATTAAGCCCTTACTGAGCCCTGTACCAAGCGTTTGGGAGGGTAAAATAAAGATAAAGTAAGCACACTCGATCCTTGCCCTCCAAGAGCATAGACAGATCACCTCAGGTCTTACCTTCTCAATTTTCTCAAACAATGCCCTTTCTCTTATCCCATCCCTCCTAAAAGTCACCTTCTCCAGAAGACATTTCCTGATTATTAATCCCTTTATCTCCTCGGTCAGGCAATCTCAGCAGCCATCTTGGAACTCATTTTATTTATTCATAACTCTTTATTCACTTGTGGGTTATATCTAGTCTCACTCAACTACAGTACATTCATCAATTTCACTCTCCTACCTCCCCCAATTAGATCGTAAACTTAGGGCAAGAATGGCATAAGTAATTCTTATACTTATATAATGATACTCTCCAAGTACCTAGAGAGGTCATCTGCACACACTGGGCACTCAAGGCTATTTTGCTGATTCTGGTTCATCATCCTTCCATCCCCACAGGTCACAACCACCATGTGGCAATCATATGGATCCCTGCCTCTTTGCTCCATGATCCCAATCTCCCAGTGTTTAGTCCAGTGCTTGACATATTGTGAACACCTAATACAATTATAAATAAGCCTTGGAGAAAAAAGTGTCCCTAAACTGCAACCAAAGCCACTGTTTGCCAATCCTTCTTTCACTGGATTAAGTTCCCAACTCAGAATGCAGCTAAAGGTATCGACTAAAATTTTTATTTTTTTTTCAAACTTCTGCGCCTCTAATTAGCCTATGGGGTAAGCCCACTAACTTGATGGTTGCATACTCATCTGATCATCAAATTCCACTGCATGGGACCCTACACTCTCTACAGGGGAAGTGTCCCAAGGTTTAATGACTACAGTTAAGAACTTTCGCATCCAAGCACCTCTGATCCAATATATGAAAGATTGTTATTGAAATGCTGGGAGGGCTCAGGACAAATAAACAGAGCTAGAGATTTCAACTGTAGCAGAAGCTCTCCAAAGGAAAACAGCACAACACAGGTTTCGATTAGGTTATATTGTTTCAATACTGATTCAGCTGTTTGTCTTCATCCAGGAGCAAAGGTAAAAGGATGATTTTTGACCAAAAAAAAGTCATTTTACAGTGACAACTTACAGCTTATTTGCAAGCACCAATTTTTCAATTACACTACTGCATAGAGAAAATTTTATACCTCAAACCCTGACATCCCCACTTCACACCAAAAATGATGCTTAAGTGGAACAGAACCCACACTAGTCTGGATTTACTGACAGTTCAAACGTTATTTTCTTTGGACTCCAGAGCCAATGGCTTCCAGGTATCCTTTTTATCCCCCCTTCCTCAAATGTACCAATTCTTAATCGTGGCAGTGGGTAAGATACCTCAGATATGAGATAGCAAAGGGAAGGGAAGGACTATAGTGGCATAAATCATCAATGGGATTATTTAAAGAATGGGCAATTCATTAGTATTTGAGAAATGTCTGACCACTCTATTGAGTTAACCTGTTCTACCCCCTCTTCAAATCTGGATTACTTTACTCATCTTTAAATACCTTGAGTTGATACCACACTTTCACTAGTACAGATCCGGCCCTGCCTCAAGTTCCTAGTCATTACTGAATTTGGAACTTTGGCCGCAGAAGTGCAATTCTGATGCCACACTGGGGAGCCCATTTTAATGTGCCTACTTACTGTTGTATTGTACTCTTCCCAAGTGCTTAGTACAGTACTCTCCATACAGTAAGTGCTCAATAAATACGATTGAATGAATGTTATCTCCCAGAAGGTCTGATGTCAACTGACAATATCAAAACAACTGAAGTCATCTCGATAAGTTAAATCTCTAGTCAGATTTAACCCCCCAGTGGGTGGGGGGGATGGGAAAGGGGATAAAGAGGTGACACACTGAAAAGCCAGTCTTTGTTGGGGAGTTATACAACACTGGCTGAAAAAAATCATTTTACTTTTTTAAAGCACTCTTCCCATTAGTAACTTTTGATAATTTAATTTTAGTTTATTTTTGATTATTTTTCAGAGAAGGTTGTGGGGGGGCAAAGGCCACTATTTGACAGAAAAGAAACTCAAGTTTGGAGAAGACAAATGTCAAAACTCAGAAAGACAGCTGTTGAGAAGACTCAGAAATCTCACCACCCACCTCTAGCCCTAGTCCATGTTTTCTTCTCAGTGTTAAACTGTAGTGGTGCACAGAAAAATGTGAAGTCATAGGAGCAATTAGTGGACAATTGAATGGATCTCTGAGCAATCAACACTGTATCCAAAAGCAAAGCAAATGTACCAAATCTTTTAATATTCCTTAGTTCCAAAAATGTTTTCCCAAAAAATGAATTTTTTTTTTAAACCCACCATACAGTACACTCTCATCCACCTTCCAGTTCTTTTCTATTAATTCACAGACAAAACCACAAACATATTTCTTCACTATTCCTCTGTAGTGCACTGCTAACATTCTGTAAAATTTTAATTTAGGAGTTTTCATAACAAAATCAAACTTTCCTTCTAAGTGGGGAAAAAGAAGCATTTATGAATTTTAAGTTTGAAGCCATCATTAAAAACTCTACAAACATCATTACAACACTCACCATTCTTGGGGAGGAAATCTCACATGCCAAGAATAGTAAATATGTTTTTCTGGATATAATACAGTAGACAAACTGCTCACAACCAGATACACTGAAGCACTTTTATGTGCATTACTCATTTCATAAGTGAGGAACTTCAGAGTTGTAATTTCCTACAAAACGTTTCACTAGCCACAAAAACAGACCTATATTCACTAAAGGCTGCATGTGTTTGTCACATAGCACGCCTCCATAGCTCACTGAATTTATATTTTAAAAATGAACTCGGGGAGGGAGAGAGAAGGAAAAATAAAAACCCACCACCCTGAAGCTCCCATGTAAAATCTGAAGATAGTTTTCTTAAAGTGCACACTTCTTTAGAGTGTTGAATTGTATTATTTTCTCTGTACCTTTTCCTTATTCTGAACCTTGCCTACACATGTCACTGTTATATGTATGAGGAGGGTTTTTATCCTCCTCTTACAAGAGATACTATTTGGAGCATTGCCAATACCCTATATTTTTACTTCAAATTACACTTTACTGTTATAGTTGCTCTTCTAAGGTAACATACTTGATACTGGTCAATTTTCAAGGGAAACATTTCAGAAAGGGTCCTGCTTCAGTATGTCGGCCACTTAAACATTTAATGGTACTCAATGTTAGTATACATGCTGTTTCAGAAATGCTTTCCGGCTAGCCTACTGGATATACATTTCACTATAACTTATTTTAATTTCCCACTCTTATAAATATCCTGAAGTCAGGAGAGGGATACGCAAACATATTTAAAGGGACTGATTTTTTTCCTAAATACAAATGATTCGAAGGAGGAAACAGGAATAGACGGAGAACTACAAAAACTCAACCCTGCATTAAAAAATAAAAAGGGGGGGGGAACCCACCTCCCACTGTAGTGCATAATCCTTGACCAGGGTTGTCTGTTTTGATCACAACAATTTCTTTCAATTTCACAATCATGTTCTATCCAGATAGATGTATAGTGTCAAAATATCATTCCCTAACAACATTCTATACAAAATGCAGAGTACAAAAAAATGTATTAGAGAAGAAATGGGTGCACTCTAAAAGGGTCCTTGGGAAAGGTTTGAAAACCAGTAACTTAGTGATGATTAACTACTTCACACAACCGCCCCATAATCCTAATCAAAAATTATAGTTAATAGCCAAATCAACTCATGTCATAGGTAATACAAGAGCTAACTTCAGAGGAGTGGAGGCACGCAAGAAAACATAGGATTTCCTAAATGAAAAACATGAAATAAAAGAGCACTGAAATCAAGGCTCCTCTAAAGTAACACAGATTTTCTAGGTCAAAAAAGTCTGTTTCTATACAGTGGGTGTTCAGGCTAACAAGGGTATAAGCACTTGAGAAATACCACATTTACTGTCATTATTAAAAAGACAACAGGATCCTATCAGCTCCTTTCTTCTTCTCCCCCCACCCCAAGCTAAATTATACATTACACAACATTCAGTTCTATTTAAATAACCAGATTCTAGGGTCTAGAGTGTACATATCCCCGGCTGCTCTCACACCAAGAATGCACAACTTTTAAGCACCCCAATTTATTTAAATATTCTCATTAGGAAAAAAAAAGCACTGCTACTTTCCTGCTCAAGGGAGAATGGTGCTCCCAAAGCGAGTCACTGAATGCTTTGCATTTGAAGTTGCAGTATCAAAACTGTCACACTGCCTTCCCTAAATTCTGAATGAAGTGACCTAAAGTATTACAACTAGTCACCCCTAATAAGTATACTGTGCTTAAGTGTGGAAATTCCGCATTCCTTTCTCATTCCCTGAGATTTCAGGAGTAAGTGAAGAACCAACATTTGGCCTCAATTGATTACTGCAAGCTGAAATACATTCAACCATCTGCCCCTCCTCCCAAAGGCTCCTCCGCCCAGCTAGCCGGGAAAAACCCTGATCAGCCCGACCAATCTCCACCGCCCATTTTAATTGCACTAGGCCCATTCACTGAATATTTCCATAAGCATTCTGCTGCACCATATTCCCAACCTGCCTTTCACAGCAGGTATAAAGGTCATTTTTGCCAATGTGGGTGTGCCTATTTCAGATCTGAACGTCCCAACAAGGGCTGGAATGCAGTGACTGCTGGGCCTAAGAATTTCTCTTTGAATAACAAATCAAGCACACTTTGCAATGATTGGCCTTCTGGACTCAGCTCAACTTTATGGCAACCTTAACTGACACCACCTCTTGACCTTTCTTTACGTGATGGGGATATGGATTACCAACCAGCATTCTGTACTGCTTCCCTCTCCCTCCACTCCCCACTACCCCCATCCACATTTTCTCCTCCTCCAACCTAGCCCATAGGCCGAACCTTAGGAAAAAGTCTGGGGAAATGAAAGTTGCTCGCTCACCGCAGTTTTGGTGTTCTGTCAAAATACAGAATTTTCATTATTTACTGGGAGTTTCCTTCTCCTCCATGGTATTAGTACCACGCATGACTTTAGCTTTAAACATTCCAGGGCTAACAAGTACTCGTTACTCAGATATCCAACATTTCTGCTAGAGTTTTTTTTTTTTTTAAACCTCTGGCCTTCAAAAAAAAGTGTTCATGACTGTAATGCTAGTGAAACCGAGCGTGGATGTAATCAAGACATTCACTGGTGGTCCCATGAAAATCCAGTTCTAGGCTTACAGCAAAACTAGGAGTTTCAATTCGTAAACTGTGGCATGATTGATCATGAAAATTACACTTCTAAAACCTACCATGCTTAGTTTGCTAAGACTATATAATCTAAAGAATTTCTCCCCTACCTTCCCCTCATGGAAGGTACCTTTCCTTATCATGGCTCTATTTTTTCTTCAAAGGACATTCAGCAGAACAAATAAGCATTTTGTTAACAAATTTAAGGAGTTCTTTTCTAGGCCACTTAGATAAACTCAGCAGGCACACAAGGTTTAAAAATCTCTTCCCCACCCCTTTTAAACTCTCCACCACCCCACTCCCAAAAGAAAGTAGGGCAACTTGGTGTAGGAAAATCTTTTTTAAAATTACTGACCAGCAGTTTAATATTAAGAAGGTTTGAGAATTAAAAAGGTAAAATTTGCTATTCATTCTATAGCTTTTAGAGGGGAAAGTCATCTTGTACCTAGTGTGTAAAAACCATTCCGGTCCTTCACAATACAAATCAGTCAAGAGAAAATGATTTTTACAAGCAGAAATCTATGAGCACATGACTACAGGATAATCATAATTCTGGAATGTATATATCTACTTCCTTTGGCGGCTCGAAAATATTTAAAGTCCCTCCTAAAAAGATCTCTAGCATATACGCTCCACCCACTCAGTTTTTTTTAAAAGGCTTTCTTTCTCAAATACTGGATACAAGCAAAGGCCAGAGTAACAGAGTAGCTCAAACTACCTAGGTGTGGGTATCACCTCGGAGTACCAAATTCACAAGCTCAGTTAAATGCTGCTGTTTTGTTCATGTTTTGAGTGCTATTTAGTTCACAGCAGTGATTAATAAATTTAACAGTTACCATTTAATACATTTTAATGTTACCCAGACTGAAAGGTCTTTTCAACATTGATCAATTCCTACACGGACCATTACATTTTCCATTTAATCCTAATGGGCATTTTAAGTACAGGAGTCCACGGAAAACACTGGCACTTCCAACATACTGCTTGAAAAACACGAGGCACCACATTAAACAACATGCCAGTTTCCAAATTCAAACGTATAAGCACTCTGGGGAGGACATGACAATTTCACCTCCTATAAACAATTCTAGAAGAGGGTCGACGCCTCCCCCCGCCACGTCACGCCCCCCACACACACACACCGCCCTCCCTTATGGAGAAATACAAAGGCCACAAGGAGTTTCCAAACGCTGCTCCAGGAGTACTCTTCCACATGTCAAAGTTTCAAACACCACTACTCCAAGCTCATCTGCACAGGAGGCCTAGCGCCCACCAACATCCTATTCGGTCCCATATCACATCTAAGATTTTTGATATTCACCCCATCCCCAAGCCCACAGCACTTACGGACATCTTTAAGTTACATTTTATCAATTATTCATATTAATGTCTGTCTCCCCCTCTAGACTGTAAGCTTGTTAAGGGGCAGGGAATTCTGATGTGCTCTGACAAGTGCTTAGTACCGTGTTCTGCACATAGTAAGCGCTCAATCAATGCCCTCAATTCATCTAGAAATGGTTTAAATTGAAAAGGGAACCTTTAAATTAAAAACTAAGCCAGTCAGCTCCTGCAATAACAACTAGGGGAAAGGGGACCCGTGTAGAGTTCAGTCTAGGCATACTTCTCCGTGAAGAGTTGGAAGGAAAATAATTTCATAAAGCAATTGGTGTTAAATAAACCTTAATTATGCTGTTAAGTAGACCTAAACAGTCTCCTGCTTGTAAATAGTTTGAGAACTACCGGCTTCACTCTGGGCCCACGGTGGGGAAAGGGGGGAGAGAGAAAAAAAAAAAAAGATCTAGTTACCCAAGACCCTGCTGATTAAGAAGTCAGGCAAATAAGGAATAACTGTTTAATTTTTTTTCCCTTTAATCACACATGAAGCACCTCTACACTGGCGGGAATTCCGAGTTTACTCACGTGTTTGCATTACCAGATGCAAACAGGAAAAATCTCTTCTCAGATGAGATGCACTGACAGCGAATGGCTGGGTGGCTCTTGTCGCGGGACAACTATTTCCGATTTCAAGTTGGGGAACCCAACTTGGGCTCAAGAAAAATAAATAGATGTACCGCAAGATGCTCGGTGTTGTCCTGCCGAATTATAAGACTCACGTGCCTGCCCGTTATATAACACAAAACATCTCATCTCATTTCCTGTTAACGCCCCCCCCTCCCCAAGAAAAATAACTCATGCCCTCTTTTCTGAAGTCTTCACTTTCACATTGTACTCTTTCCTATCATCTTCCTCCGGGGACAAATGTGATTTCTCCTACAGAGGGAACGTCTGCCTAAACAGTTAACAATGATTGCTCAAAAGGACACACACATCTTTAAATATTTCATGGTTCAAAACAAATGTCTTAGCAGGAAAATATGGGGGAGGGGAGCCACACAGACAGCGGTTATCCATGACAGCCACAAACACAAACATAAGCGTAAGTTGTTTTGGTCTTACTTGGAGGGGTGCTTTTTTTATTAAAAAAAAAAGTGTGGGTATTCTGTGGCATGAAGGAAAGAAAAAAAATAATATTTACCTTTGCCTTTTGGGGACTGAGTGTTCGACTTCTATGAGTTTGCCGTGCAGTTCCACTTTACCTGTAAACACAGACAAAAGTGGAAAATACCTGCTGAAGGTTTTACACGCCCATGTCATGCCCACGCTTCGCAGTGTTGAGTTGTAAAATAGAGAAGGCGAGAGTCCGATCGGCACTGCCTCTCCACTCATTCACTAAGTGTGCAGCCACTACACACTTGCCCAATAGGTTCTTTTTCTTTCTTTTTTTGGGGGGGAAAGTGGGGTAAATCAGATCAGGTAATCCAAATCCAGGATGCTATAAAATTGGGAAGCGGGAACGTGGGAAGCGACTTGTTTTCAAATCATTTTTTCTGAAATAAAATATGGGGGGGAACCGGTTCTTCAACTAGAATGTAACTCACACACGCGGCCCTCATATGAAAGGGAAAACGAGAAACACCTCGAACCTAGTAAAGGCTCGTGTATAGACACACACATATATACATACACACATACTGAGGCACACACTTCCCCACCCCCTCAAGGCCTCCCACTTTTCGAGTTTTTTCGGGGAGAAAGAAAAAAAAATCCCTGGGATACCTTCCCCACCCCAGGGTCCAAGGCCAAACTCTCCAGGAATGATTTAAAGGTGGGGTCATGGGGGGGGGGGGGCGGAGAGGGAGAGGAGACGAAAGAGACGAGGGAGGGGAGAGGGAAGGGACAGACACACAGAGACGGAGAAAAACCACAGAGTTGCATTTTCAGAACAGGATGTACATCCAAAAAGGGGCGGCCTGGTGCACGCAGGCGAAGTTGGTGAAAGGGGGGAGTGGGGGGAAGGAGAAGGGAAGGGGAGAAGGGAGGGGAAGGACACAACCGAAATAAACAATCCGCAAGGAATGCTGCCCTGGAGCGGCCCGGCCCACCCCAACCCCCTCCCCACCTCCCCCAGACGGGTTGGTCCTGGAAGCCCAGGCCTCGGGGAGGGGATTTCTTGGACTCCCATCTCCCCATGTCGGCGTTGGCAGCCCCTCTCCTCCTTTCGTGGGCTGGGGGGGGGAAGCCTGCCTGCTTCCAACCTACTGCAACTCCTCCCAGGGCGCAGAGGGGAAAGGCGGCGGCGGCAGCCCTGGGCGGCCACACACACACACACACACACAGTGTGTGTGTCCGTCCGTCCCCCAGGGCACCATGAAAGACTTCCCTGTCCCTGGAGCGCAGCCCTTGGTGCCATTTCCACGAGCGCAGGCTCCGTCTTCTCCGTCGCCCTCCCCCGGGCGGGCAACCTTCCCTTTTGCCCACCTGCCCCGCTGGCTCCCCGCCCGCCCCGGGCAGGGGTGGGCTTACGGATGATGGAGCCGGGGCTGGTGGGGGCCCGGCCCCCGGCCCCCGAGGGGCCGCCGAGTCCGGTCGGCGCGGCCCTGGACGAGCGAGGGGGGCCGAGGCTCCGGGGGCGGGGGCGGCTCCACCACCACGACCACCACCCTCCCCAGTGCCCCCCCCATCCCCGGGCCCTGAAACCTGCCTCCTCCCTGTGGTCGCCGCAGCGCAGCCCAGCCGGCCGGGCAGCCCCCAATCGGGCTGGAGACCCTCGGTGGGTGGGTGGGAGACCCTGGGGGCCCCCCCGGCCCCCGCGCACACACCTTCCCCTGCACTCTCCGCCTCCAACAGGCAGCGTGCGCGCATCCTGACAGCGTGTCCGCGGTCCTCGGGGACCCCCGCAGGCGGGCTGGGCAAGGGGTGGGCAAGGGTGGGGGGTGGGCATGGCGGCGGGGAGAGCGCGGTGGCCGCGTGGGCCGGGGCCGGGGCAGCCCACCCAGATTCTTCTCACGGGAAGGACAGGCCGAGCCCGCCCTGGGGGCGGGGGGGACCCCCAGGAGCTCCCTGCTGCAGCCGGGGAGGGGGCTGGGGGGGTGGGCGAGGGATGAGGGGGAAGGCCGAGGGCAGGGGACCCACCTGAAAGCGCCTCGATGGCCTTCATCGCCCAGTTCTCGTCGGGGCAGTCCACGAAGGCGTACCCCGTCTTCACCAGGAACGGGCCGGTGAAGGGGATCTTGGAGTCCTTAAAGACACTTTCCAAATCCGAGGGGCTCGCGTTCTCGCTGAGGTTCCCGATGTACAGCTTGTTCATTTTAAAATTTAAAAAAAATAATAATAATAATAAATTATAAAAAAAAAACACCCAAAACCCCCTACGCCAATAAATGGATCACCGGTCGCTTCTCTTCTCTCGCCTTTAAAAACAGCAGCTCGGTTTTTAAAAAAAACAAAAAACGAAGGAAAGGAAAGCGAAAAAAAAAAGAAAAAAGACCCAGCTCGGCAGGCTGAGCGTGCGTGTATTTCTCTCTTTCGGGGATTAAAAAAAAAAAAAAAAACCTCACTGAAACCCAAATGCAATAATGAGTGTTTCTGTGCTATCCGGATGTACAGAGAAAAACCACCCAGCTTTGTGAACTAGGATGGCGGGATTAGAAAGAGAAAGAAGGAGGAGGAAGAGGAGGAGGAGGAGAGGGAGGAGGAGGAAAAAAAAAAAACTACTTTTTGTCTCTTCCCCCCAAACCCCTTTGGCAGCAGCAAGCGGACTGTGAAAATGTCACACTACGTGAAGGCAGGCGCCGCCTCCCCATAAAACACCCAGAGACGGAGTCGGGCAGAAGGGGTGGGGGTTGGGGGGGAAAGGGGAGGGGGCTGGGGGGAGGAGGAGGAGGGAAAAATCACTCGGATAGTCCGGCTTTTTGAATGAGCCACGTGTTCAAACTACAAATCAACGTCTCACGTGAGGAATCCCAGCTCCTCAATTAGAGAGTAGATTTAGGAAAAAAAAAAAGAGGGAGGCGAGAAGAGAAGAGACAGGCAGAGACACGGAGAGAAAGACAGAGACAAGGAGGGAGACACGAAAGAGAGGGAGAGAAGAGACGGGGGGAAGGGAAAGAGGAGGGGATGGAGGGCTGGAAAGGAGGCGGGGGAAGAGGGAAGAGAAAGGGGAGGAGGGAAGGGAAGAGAAAGGGGGAGGGGAGGGAAAAAGAGAAAGGGGGAGAGGGGAGAAGGGAGAGAAGAGGGGGCAGAGATGGGGGAGGGAGAGAAAGAGGAAAAGGAGATCGAGGGAGAAGGCTTGGGGAGCGTCCGTCCGATGGCACCCGTCTAAGTTTAGCAAGAGGATTGGTGGGCTTCGACGAGCCTGGGGGAGAGGGAGCCTCTTTGAATGAGAGGTGGAGAGTTCCTTTTTTTTTTCCATAGGAGGGAGGTGGGAAAAATTGGCCGCGTGGCTCCTCTGTTCTGTTTACTTGGGCTTTATCATAGGGTTTATCTCTAGGGGAAGGCGTTTACGGTAGAAACCAACACCCACCCCCCAAAAATCCTACTCCCTTCTGCCCGGGACCACCTCTCCTTTGGGGGTGGAGGGGGAAGAGCCGGTAACGTAGAATGACATCTCTGCAAATCCGAGAGCCAAGGGAAGAGCGAGTCCTCTACGTTTGCCAGGGACGAGATGGGGGGAAGGGGCGGGAGGCTGGTATTGCAACCGAATCCCCTGCCTCCGCCCCTTCCCCGTGATCCGGAGCTCTTGGTTTTCTTCATTGGGGTCGCTTGTGCAATGCCCACTTTTTGGCCAATATGGCCTGAGCAGGCTGGCTCGGTAGATCATTGAGGAGGGTGAACGGTGCGTGGCCGGTGGAGGGTGGATGGGACGGGATGGGGGGGTGGGAGGGGTGGGTGGGCAGGGGGTTGGGGGGATGGGGGGGGACGGGGTCGCTTAGAGTTGCAAAGGGCGGGAGGAGGCGGGGCGGGAGCTGGGGGAGGGGAGAAAGGGTGGGTTGGGGGGGGGGAGCTCCTTATCAGCATCCTGAGCGATATCTTCTACACGCACAGCCCCATTGCCTCCGATTTCATGTTTGGTGGCTTTTCTGGGTTCTTGTTTGCAATTGGTCGCGCGTTCTAGAAAAAAGACAAGGAGAGTAAATGAGGGTGGGGGGCCCGGGGGGAAAAGTAGGGTCTCTCCAGCCTCGAAGGAGCCCCCCTCCACCCACCTCCCCTCCCCGTGGTAATGTTTCTGGCTTTGCCATTAGCCTTTCGTTGCACCGCCTTTTGGTGTCGAGCGTTATGGGGAACAGGACAAAGAGACGGGGAGACGAAGAGGGGGACGGAGAAGGTGGTGGCGGGAGAGGAGGCATGAAAAAAGTGGGAGAGTTGGTGCCTAAAGGGAAGCAATCTCTTCCTGTAGTTTCTAAAAGTAGAGTGGGGGGAGGGGGGGAAACAATGTTTCCTCTATTTGAATGATCTAGGAATGAGAAGATAAAATGGGATCCCAGGCATCGTTATTCTCGGGGTGGTGATCATCCACGAACTCTCTTTTAAAAAAATCTCTCCACCTTTTTTGTGTATGTGTGTGGTGGTGGTGGTTGGTGGTGGTGTTACCCATTCGGTTTAAGGAGCCATTCATAATTTTCACCATTTGTAAAGAGTACAATGGTGGGTTTGTGGGGGAGGGGTTTGAGGCCGGTGAAGCCTTTCCAGTGCAAACAAAATGTTGACTGAAGATGAAGAAAGGATTCGGAAATGAAAGCCAGCACTGTATTTAATATAGAAATCCAGTAGGTTTTGTTTCATGATTCAATGTACAGCAGTCAAAGGTTTCTTTTACTCAGATCTTTGGGGGGGGGGGGGGGGCGGTTGAACAGATTTGCCATGGAAAACGTTTAAAGTTACATTTTTATCAACAGTGAGTGAGATTCTCTGTAGTCTATATGGCAATCTAAACAAAGTATTTAATAGCTTTGTTACTTCATGGGCAGAAAATTAAGAAGTGAGTTATGTAACCTAATCTAGGAAAAATATAACTTAATCTGGATTAATGCCTGTAATTTCTTGGGTAATTGGTTTATTCGTGAGCAAACAAAATTGGGTGAAACGTTGAAGTGTACGCCATACATCCACAGTTTATAAATATTCAAGGAAAGTTAAGGACAGGACAAATATAATTGGAGACCACATTGCTTAGAGGAGTATGCCTCAGTAAAACTTTGAGTTGGTATTTTTTTTTTGTTGTTTTCTTTAGAAAAGTAACTTTTTTTGCTTAGCAGTCTTGCATTTTTAAATAAATGAGCGGGGACATATTACAGTAACTTAACAAATACACCTCATCTTTTAAACTGATTTCAGTTTCCTGTTGAACAATAGATATCTTTTGCTCATTTAAATTCGCTGTTCTATCTTCTTTTTTGTTCACCAACTGAAATTTTTGAGAGACAAAAGGTTTTTTTGGTGTGTGAACCAGCACTTAGAACTTAAATCATAACTTCCATTTTAGAGCAAAGAACTCTTAGAGTGAAGTGTCCATGTTCTGTGGATTTTTTTTTCAGATTAACTGATGCAACATTATCAGTTTCTAATTACTATTTGACCAGAACACTAATTTTCTTTAAAAGAATCTTCACTTTGAGTTCTTACAGAATATTGGTTTCTCTGAAATGCGTTTTAGTTAAGAATCAACATTCCCTTCGAATCTAAGCCTAAAATGAACAGGAATTTAGTCAAGAACTCTTTCAAGTTGTGTGGCATTCTCTGGATATCACTAGTTATTTGTACCGAATTTGTAAATCCATTCTGCCTCTGCCATTTCATTTGATCCAAAAAAAAAAATTCAAGGTGCTGCTCTTTTTATCCAAGTAATTGGACGTTTCTAAATTTCACTCTGACTTGTAAACTGGCTTGCTGTCTGCCTCTAGAGCAATTAAAAAGGGAGATACATGATCCTGAAGCTGATACAAATGCAGAAATATTCGATCATCTTAAAACTGAACCAATACAGGTCACCATTGGGTTTCTTCTGGTGTGCTGAGTGAAACCTTATTTCTTCTTCTTAACATATTGTAAATGATCTAGATGGTTCGTTTTTTATACAGAGCTAATCAGTGACGATTAATGATATTTAACTTATCAGAGAATTTGGGATTGACTAAGAAACGGCTGTATCTTTTGTTAAATTGGTTATTCGGTTAATCAGAATTTAAGGTGTCTACTTACAAACGAACATACATTCATGGAGTGGATCAACTGAGTTAAACTTTTTACTCAATCTTGGGTCCCAGAAATAATGAAAGCTAGAAATGTGACTTGTGATTCTCCAAATTTTCAAAAATATTTGAATTTGTTTTTCTCGCCATCGCAAGATAAATACCTTATTTTCCCATGTAAAGTTCCACTTTAAGGGCATCCCTTTTTTCTTGGAAACGATATTCTCCTCTCAAAACTAATTCTGAACCTATTTTCTCCATCCTTAACTTAATATAATGCAAATATCTTGACCCCCCACCTAAATTTCATTTTAACAACATGCCTCATTTCTATAGAGACGTCGAGATACCTGCTGTAGCGATTGTACTTTTTCCAATCCTGAGATGAGGAAGGCGGATTTTACATCGTGTGTTTTTTTATTATCAGATGTGGCAGCATTTTTCAACTTCAGCCTGTTTACTCCTTGGAACCGCTTCAGAAACTCGACTTATCGGCTGACCCAGGGGTAATAAAATGCGAAAGGGTCACTGTGATATAAAAGGAAGGAAAACTCTGTTTGGAAGGTCAATTATCTTTGCAGTGCTCCCAAGTTATCAGAGTAAGAGTGACCAGGTGAAAAAGTGGGGGGGGGTCCTTTTTTTTCCCCCTTTTCCCCCCCTCCCTCCTTTCGCCTGCCCTCCTCACCCTCTCACTGCCTTAAACACATCTGGCAAAGAAACCACCCCCCCCAAAAAAGAGAAAAAGCTTCACCGTAGGAGGTCACCGTGCTCTCCTACGTTTGCTCCCTGTAATTGATCCACTGAACCCTGATCTGTTTAACCAGCTCGCCTGTGCTAAATGCTGAGCGCCAACCCGCCCCTGCCCTCTCTGGAATCTGCCTTCATTTATTTTCTCTGCACACAAAGATGGTGCCCAACGAGCTCAGTGGATGGGGTTGGTTTCCTCTTTCCCTGGCCGGGGCCCAACAGAGCTGGATGTGTAAACCATTAATTGGAGGGCGTGTGGGGGAGACGGGGGGATCTTTTGTCGCTTTCTGCCGGGTCGGCCAGTCCGCTCTACCGGCCCAGGTGGACGCCACCCGCCCCACTTCATCTCCCAACGCCTCAGGCCTGGGCCCACCCTGCTTGGGGCGGGCAAAGGTTGGAGGCGAGGGCCGGTCCTGGGGGCGGGGGGGAGGGGGGAGAGCGAGGGGCCTTGTAGGGGGAGGCCCCGTGGTGGGGGCCTCGGCCCGCGGGGCGGGTCCTGTCGACAACATCCTTCCTCTCCCCTCCTCCGTCCTCCAGCTGCGGGGAGATAAATGGCAAAGGGCCGCCGAGGGAGCCACCGCGCCCGCCTCTCGCCGCTTTCCCTCAGGCCCCGCGGGGAGGGGGAGGGGCCCGCGCGGCCGAGCGTGGGGGGGAGGGGAGGAGGAGCCGCGCGCCCAGGGCGGGAGGGGGGCGCGCGCGAGGAGGGGAAGGGGGGGGCGCGAGCGCTCGCCGCGCTCCCGTTGGCGGAGCCCGCCCGCCTATCCCCGTCCGCAGCCTCGTTCGCGGCCGCGCCGCCGGCCGCCTGATTTGTTTGCGGCGCTCCCGCTCATTGGCCACCCCGGCGGCCGAGGGAATTGTGGCGCGAAAATCGCCCCTCGCGCCTGCCCGGCCGAGGGGCGGGGGAGGGGACTGCGCGTGCGCGGGGGGCCTCTCCTCCCCTCCCCCCCCCCACCTTCTTCTCCTTGCCCCCCTCCCGCCATGGCTGAGGGGAAGTCAGGGTTAGGAGGTGGCGGGGAAGCTTTGTAGCCCTGGCCCATCCCGCCCGGCCGCCTGACCCCTTTTCCCTCCCCCTTCCCTTCCCCTCAGCCGCCCCACCCCCCTCCCCAAATCTGAAGAGGAGAAAGGAGCCCCGCGGCCCCTCCGCCGGCGGCCAAATCCCCGCTCCTCTTCCCGTCGCTTTCACGCTCTTAGGGCGACCGAAGATGTTATTTTTTTCCCCCCTGCCAAGATCGTCCCCGTGTTATTTTTTCCCTTGGTCTTTCGCAGACTTTCTTTAGAAATCGATGCCTCCGGGTCCTTCGCGCCCCTCCTCTTCCCCCCCCCCCTCCCCCCAGTCATTTTCCGTTGAAAGGATAAGGCCGAAATAACCCACCAAACGAAAAATCCCCCGCAGAAAGACCAGTCCTTTAAAAAGTGTTGGAGTTGAGGACGTCCCAGGGGGAAGGGAAGGGGGAGAGGGGGAGGGAGGAGCGGCCACCTCGGGGGTGGCCCAGCTGAGTGGTCCCGTCTCCAACCCGGGGAAATTAAACGAAATATCCAGGCAGAAACCCAGCAGAGCCACAGAAGGACATTTCTGGGGGGGGGCCTGATGTTCAGGGTGGGTTTCTCGGTCTTCCTCAGAATCATTTTTCAAGTCAAGTGTCCCTAACAAAAGCCGGGGGAAGGTGCAGGCTCCTTTGAAACAGTCGGTCCAGACCGGACCGTTTTGGGGTTTTGTTTTGTTTTGTTTTGTTTTTTTACGTTAATTGAGTTTCCCCGGTGAATGAAAAATGCCCTGGGAAGACGGCGATTGGAGAGCTTAGTCGATCCTAACCCAGGGCTCGAAGGGAGTGAGGAAGGAGCCGCAGGGAAAAGCTCCAGTTGACAGAAAAGTTTGAAGATCTTAACTTAAAATGGTGGAATAAAAATGTCCCCCATGTTGCCTGTTTTGTTAGTGATGATGAAGTTACAACCGACTGCAAACTCCCCTTCCCTGGGACTCTGGAGGCTTAGCTCTGCAGGATTTTCCTTTTTGCCCTGGGTCTTTATTTCCTTTCATTAATACTGAGCTCCCTTCTTAAATTCAAGGAATAAAAACATGAAAACGACTCATTGCACGTTTTGGAAGACAGGAAAAAAAAATGTCCTTAACCTTATTAGGGTAACAACTACCTTTTTGTGAGAGATCATGAATGAAACGACTGTAGTTTTCGAATTACAAAGATGAAAATCCTACACCACTTCACTTTCCTATAATTCTACAAAATGCCACCAACTCAAAACGTTTTAGCTTTTAACTTTGAAAACCGAACAGGATCTCTGCACTCCATGAGCTATTTTCACTTTGAAATGATTCTGCAAGAGGTCCAAACAAAAGAATTGGTTGAGATACATTGACTACCAAAGATTATGATGATTAGGAAATAATTTTGGACTTCGTGAGAGTTGAAACAACACTTTACTGACAGTGAAGAGCTAAAATGTTAAAGCTTAATCTCTTTTAGAAAATTCTAAAAATTGGGATCTGGACAGCTCATAATTTGGAGGATAAGAATGATGTTATGTCCGGAAGAGGTGTATAAGGGAAGATTGGACTGTCCAAAACAACCCCCCAAATCTTGCAGTAAAAATTCCTTCACTCTGAGAGGGGCTCTCAGTGGCACATTTGGCTTAATAGATTGGCTTATATAAGACAGTATCTGTCCAAACATTTAATATATTCAGGTTGGTATCACCGAATTAAGATTTCCAGTAAAGTATCCTCCATAGGCATTTTATCAGTGCCTGAAATTTAGCACCTCATTGTTACTGAATGAAAATGAAGCTTGATTGCTGTATTGCCATTTACTTCTGTAACCCTACCACTTGTCAGCTACTCTTAATAAGCAGATATCTGTGATATAGGGAATCATGAAGAGTTAATCAAGTTTCACTGGCTAATCAACACACAGATATTTGAAGATATGGGAAACTGAAGAAGACATAAGGACTTCACAGAGATAGGAAATTGAATATACCACAGACTGTTGTTTATGAAATTATTCA
This sequence comes from Ornithorhynchus anatinus, assembly GCF_004115215.2. Lineage (NCBI taxonomy): Eukaryota > Metazoa > Chordata > Mammalia > Monotremata > Ornithorhynchidae > Ornithorhynchus > Ornithorhynchus anatinus. Next base: position 57,987,221 of record NC_041735.1, on the reverse strand, counting down.
CTTGTTTGGTTGGTTGATTGTGGGGAGAAGGGGAGAGAGACCCAGAAGTCCAAATATGTTTGTTGTTTGCTATTCTTTTGTCCATCAGCCTTCTTATTAATTGATTAAGCAAATAAATGTTTGTAGCGATTGGAAAACAGGAACTGAAAATAGTTATTTCACACAAACCATCAATAGAATGTCCTATAGATCGTTACTTAATAAATGGTTTGTTGGTTGGTTTGTTTGCTTTGTGAGGAAAGAGTGGAAAGACCATGAGTCCAGGCACATTTGTTTTCTACACTTTGAACCAGCAGCTTTCTTGTCACGGGGATAAAATGTATCAATTAAAAAAGAGAAGTCCACTTTCAGCATGAAATTCCACTGAGAAGAACCCTACATAGCTCTCCACTATTTTAGTATTTTGAAGTTCCTCTCAAAATTTTAGCTTAGTATTCAGTGTTTGAAGCACTTGATTGATGTCACATGAACCTTCAGGAGAGAAACCTAAATTTTCTTTTCATAATTCTGTTTTGTGCTTGGGTCTTTGTGCCCTTCATACTTGGGGGGGGGGGGGGGGAGAGGGGCAATTCCATAGCACTTGAAAGGACACATTTGATTTTAAACTCTTTTTGTTGTTGTTGTTTGGTTGGTTGGTTGATTTTGGTTTTCCCTAAATGAAACAAAGCTGAATAATAGTTTCATAACTCTAACCACACCTGAAAACTTTCCTAAATATCACAAATGGATGACAGGATTTATATACCAATTTTCATTTATTTAGGATAAAAAAAAATGCACTTACTATCTTTACTCATCAATCCATTCACAGTCTTCTCTTTAAATTATTTTCAATACATGCATTTTGTTTGAAATTGATTTATTCTTTCATTGTTCAACTAGTATATCCAGAGGATGACAGATTCCAAATTTGAATGGTAAAGGGAGAGAGGAGGAGGAATAGTTAGTTACAAGTGATAGAGGGGTGGGTTAGTGTTCGGGGAAGTGATTGCTTATGTACTATATTCAGATCTCTTATCAGAATGTTTAAAAATAAACAGAGAATGCAAATCTGAAGGGAAGATTTTGATGTAAAATCTTATCTGATCTTATATTTCAAAGGTAGTCTTGAAAAACTGGCTTGCAGTTCTATTAAATTGTTTCCCTTTATGCTTACAAAAGATTACCTGCTGTTAGATACAACTAGATAAACATTTTTGTTCATTTTTATGAAAATAATTGAATTCTATCATCCTGAATAAAAACAACCCAGAGATTGCACTAGTAATGGTTCTTTTGCAGCCAGTAGTACTTATCTATGGGATAATTTCATTTTATCTTCAGTTAATACCACCATTTACCCAATTGGGAATTTCCCAGTGTTTTAGTTGTGCTTTTCTTGTGAGTTTGTGGAGGGAGTTCTGTCCCCAAAATCCTACAATGCTTTTAAAAGTTTTCTTTGTATTAAATCATTCATACTCACTTTTCATGCCATAAGGTCTTGTTTGGTGACCATTATTAAGGGGCTTAAATTCCATTTGAAAACATCCTTCAAAGCACTGGTTTATAAAATCTAAGTGCTATGTGCCATGTACTCACTTGCCATTTTAGTAGGTAAAATCAGATTCAACCAATTTTGGGGGAAAAATAGGAAATGTTGATTGAATATAAATTTATCAGTTAATCCTTACCAACAGATTTCACTGCATGACCATTTGGCATGAACATTCTAACACAGATGGGAAACCCCAGCTCCCAGAATGTATACTGTCCATCTATCAGAGAGCATGAAGGCCCTGGAATAAAGTCAGTTTTGTTGCATCAGACCTGTGATAGCTTCTACTTGTAGGTGAACCTTTAGTAAATACACCAATACAAAACCATTTTAATGCAAACTAATATCCACATTTGTGTTTGAGCCCTGGTAAAGTGGTTTTGAATTTTAACTTTACAAATATTTTTATTTCGATATTTTAATTATTTTTAGAAAGACTCAAGTAATGCCTTGGGTTGTGGACACTTTATCTGTAATAAACAATAATATAAGAAGAACATAAATTACCAGTTCTCAGAAGATTCATCACTGCACTGTTGGCAATGGATGACGAAGTACATATTTATCAACATCATACAAAAATCAGAAATAACAGAAGTTGTATTTAGAATGAACTGAATGTGAAAATTCTCAGCAAGGGAAACAAAAAATAGTTTTCAATATTATCAAAACAAAATAGTTCAGCAGGGTTGGCTGAAGAGACAAATGGAGATTAAATGTAACTTTACTCTTCTCATTATCCCCCAAAAAGCCCAAAAGATTTTTGCATCTGAAAGCAATTTTCCACCCTATATGGAATGTAGGCAAAGACAGATATGTAGGTTTGTGCTATAGGACACCCTTAACTGTGTACACATCCTGTTGAGAAATCCTTTGTGGAGTTTTGTGAGGTGGCAAAACAAGATGGAACTTGTTTTCAGGTTCTGAAGTTGCAGGTTAAAACAAGCAATGCAAGGATAAAACTATCTTGAGATTATTTGTAATCAACTGAGCAGTTCAATAAAATAACTGTATTTCTAAACTTGCTCCCAGCTCTCAAGATAAAACTGAGATCAAAAACTGCAAAATGATGTTTCACATCAAAACATTTTTTTTCATTTAAAATTCACACAGTGCAAGAGAATCTAGTTGGGTTTAAAGTTTGTAGCGTTTTCATGTTTTGCCCAAGTCTTGTTTAAAACCTGCTATTTTAGCAAAATTACCTGTGAAAATATCCTGCATAATGTTGTGAGAAGTATATAAATCTTACCAAGGTGCATGTTACTTTAAGTGTACAAAAATAATTCTTTTAACACTTGGCAACTTTTTTAGATGTGTTGAACCTCCATCTCCCAGTCAGTGAGCTTTCATCACCAACCCTGCTTATCTTAGATGGTTTTCACCCTCTTTTGTCTAGTTATGTAAAAGATATGTAATTAATTCGTTTTGAAACAAAATACAAAACTTTACTGGAGTTAATGTCCCTAGAAAAAAGTCTCCAAAAGGTAGCAGTTTCCTGCTGCTTCAAGGAAGATCATTGAAATTTAAAGATTGAGGCAAAAGAGATTTTTAAAATAATTCCAGTTTTGTGTCTTATTGATATTCTTTCAGTCAATGGCTTTTCCCCTCTTCCCTCAAAAAAAGAAGTAGATTGCAAAATTGCTTTAGGGCTGACCACAAATTAAGCTTTGAGTGGCTATTAATGAAGAATGCTGTTGCTGTCAAGTGAGAGCATCAGCCTAGTCTATTCTTGAAATGCTTCATTTTCCTGGGAGTAGAAAAAATTATTTCTTGTAGTAACACATTAGTTTTGGTAACATCATCTCTGAAATATTTGCACCACTAAGTCAAGATGAAGAAAAGTTGTGTTAAAATAGGAAAGCTCAGCATTTAATTTAACACTCCACCTCAAACAGGTAAATACTGTCAGCTGCTTACAAATAAATTAGGTGGTTTGTTGCAATCATGGTTTGGTGCAATCAATGATAAATGTATTTTCCTTGTAGTCTGCAGAAGTATCCTGCCGAATATTGTACGAATCTCTGCAGTTATGGGTAGTTTGCTTGTTTGTTTTTGTTTTGTTAATAGAAAGGGATGCTGCCACCCAGAAATTCCCAGTAATTTTGTGTAAGCAAGAAGCAGCACAACGATTTTCAGTTCTGGATATACTTCTCTGTAGCTGGAAATATAAACCTATTTCCAAACCTTACAAGTGGTGGTAAAAGTAGAGAGATCATAGTTTTAACATTCATAGATCATTTGCTTTGGAGAAGTGTTTTACTGTTGGTTTTACTATTACTCCCCAGCTATTCTTGGACACCACTTGAACTAGTATTCTTTAATAGGCTGAAGTGAATACATCTTTACAAAAGAATTAATGATTTAATTGCTTTATTAAAATGATTTTAAACTGTCCTTTTAAAGTCATTCTGTAGAAAGACTTCTAATATTACCCTAGACTTAAACTGTTTTGGCTTTAGTAGATATGAAACAAATATACAAATGTCATCCTGAGGTTCTCTGAATGAAGATTGGATTGAAATCTGGATTGTTAAAAACGAAGAGATTTAATGACATTTACAAGCTCATAAAACTGGTTTTGCTGACTTATGGCCAATCTAACAAATAATTTAAGGGCAGTGGTGAATTTGGTTTTGTGTAGGCACAGCTGCTTTCAGGCAGGATATTTGAACAAATACCCTTCTGGAAAACAATACGGTTTATTTAAGAAAGCTTGGTAATTTTGCAAAACAATTTATTGACACTTGGTATATTTAAAGAGATGAGATATTCTTCAGCCAAAGCAAAATCCTATCAGGTATCCTGAGGAAGAACAATTATTATTGAATTGGAATGGGAAGCAGGCATTTTCAAAACACATTTAAAAGGAAAAGGAAATACACAAAGGTAGCTAGAACCATGTAGTAGATAGATTAAAGTCAAAAGACCTTGTTGGTTTTAGAGACTATTCATGGCAATTAACATCTAAATATCTGTTACTAACAGCCACAAATTTTCATCTGTTAGGAAAAGAGGAAAGATCATTGGGAATGTTGTGATGTATCAAATAGAAACTAATAACCAAAAGTGACCATGTTGCCCATTCTTCTTCATATTCTAAAGGTGAGCATACAGGTGAATGCACATTACTATATTCGTTTCGTTTGCTTCTCAATAGTTGTTACAGAAGGTATAAAGGAAGATCAAATGTAAAAAACCTTTAAAAAGAAATTGAAGAAAATATCCTAGTTTAATTAGATTTCATCTTCTGGTTTTAAATGGAGTACGGATGCCTTGGGTAGATGTAGTTAGTACCTTTCTTCTGAGGTCCTCAAAGCGCTTCATTCCAATGAGAAGTAGTACTTTAGTGTTATATAATCTTATTTATTTTCACAACCTTGCTTTGAAATGTGTAGGACTATGGAATTTGCCCAATCACAGGAGTGAAGCTGAGAAGTGCTGCTGCATTCTGATGCCTACTCAGGAAAGAGGTTGAACATCACAAAAGGCAAATATTGAGACCCTTACAGCTAAAAAGGATGATATAGTTTCAGAACATCTTCAGGAAGGACAACATTTAAAACCACCTCTAACGATCTGTCAAACAAACCAAAACGACCCAGAGAAGAGTCTACAGCCACATCAGTAACTTTTCCCAAAGTTTTACCATTAACATTTCAGAATATTCAACCTTTCATTTGGTCTAAATACCTGATATTTCCTCTTGTTCTGTCCTCAGCGAAGTTGGTGTGCAGCTGGCAGAAACTAAGACCAAAATTAGTGCACCTGAAGGAAGTATTGTTCCTTTGACAGAAATCATCCTGGCTTCCCCATGTAACTTGTTACTTAAAGCATAGTCTGGTGTAAACTACAATGGGTTGAGAGAGAAGAGTTCTGACTATTAGTCACTAACTAATTGGTCATTTCTAGATAGCTGCGCTGCTTAGCCAATCAAATGAAAACTCTTGCTTTGACCTGAACTACCCAGGTCATTTGGGCACAAATCTATTTTCCTTTGCCTTTTTAGACCTAAAAGTTATATAACCTTGCATTAGTTACTTCAAACACCCTGAGCTTCCGTTTCCAAGTCTGTAGAGAGACACTATTTAGGAGAGTGTTTTTAAAACTTTTCAACCTCCTTAGAAAGAAAAATTAATCACTCAGTACTATTTACTGAGTTCCTATCATGTGCTGAGAACTGTCATTAAGAATTTGGGAGTACAATAAAGTTAGGAGACCTGATCCCTGCCTACCAAGAGTTTACAATCTAATGGTGGAAAAAAAAGAGGAAATATTCTTGCTTAATTCTGTCTTGAATTAATAGCACATAAGAGTTTGGAGGATCCTCAAATGGATCAAAACTGAAATGAGATTAACCAGAAAATATTCAATCTTAAACATCTGGTTTGGGGATTGATATATTTTAAAATTACACCAAAGCTAAGTACAGATAACGGAGAGTGGATTGTAAGCTCTTCAAAGACAAAGACTACTCTTCTACCTGTATGCTCCCAAGCACCTAGTGCAGAATTCTGCATAAAGTAAGAGCTCAATAAATTCTAAAGATGAAGGAGAAATGCAACTTCCCCAAATCGTGGAAGAAAAAGTGAAGAACAAGACGAAGAGTCTCACCATTCATGGAAAAACTTCAAGAAAGTTTCCACAACTAAAGCAGAGCATTATTAACCTTTGGTCTGAATCTTTTACCAAAGACCTAAGCCCATTCAGCTCAGCTGTATTTTGGACTGACTTAAGTGGGTCTAAGATTCCAAATTAATCTTGTCTATTACTATATTACTTATTCCATTATAGAGAACTGACATATAAGAAGTGAAAAATACAATTGTTACTCTAAGAGTACTAATCAGATTACTAATAATTGAAGATGAAAAATTGTAAATATTTGTTGACCAAACAGAAAACAACCAAGTTGAACAGTTGTCAACAAATTAACAGTTTAATTCTAGATTTCCGGAACAGTAAAAGAAAACTAAAACAAGAGTCCATTTTTTTTATTCCAAATGTACTATTTAGAATGGAAATGTGGAGCAAAAGAGGGTCCTTTTGCCTCACTGGGAATTATTAGAATAACAAGTTAAAAAAGAAGCAAACATATATTTTCATTTGTAATTAGGCAAAGTTACTGTATACAGATATTTTGTACTTCAGCAATAATAATAACCTTTCTTGGTCCTTCTCCCTTTATATCAGACATTTTAATGTACAAGAAAACAATTGTGAGAAGAAACTCTGAAGACCCAGGGCGCTTCCATGGAAACAAATTCTATGTAGCAGGCAGTTTTTCCCATTTTTCCTATAAGAGCCTTAACTTTGACCATCTTTCATTTGAAATCTTAAGGAAATTTCATCCCATCTTTTCCAGGACATATGTGGAGTCATCTTTTAATTTGACAGCGAGAGCCTACCCTTATATTTGAGAGTTGACTGAGAAGGTTAGGTGCAATTGTCAAGCCAGTAAATATGAAGTACAATTAAAGATGATCCCTTGCCTTTTATAGCACTTTAAAAAAAAATCTCCTTTTCGATATCACAATTTTTCAAAGCTTCTGCTTGAATAGAATGGTCCCTCTCTGGTCTGTAAATTCATTGTGGGCAAGGAATGTGTCTGTTATACTGTTATATTGTACTGTCTCAAGCACTCAGTACAGTGCTCTGCACCCATTAAGTGCTCAATAAATATGACTGACAGCTACCTGCCAGGTTGATGACTCTGTTACTGTTGTCTTCCAACACACACACCTTCACTAAAGAAAGTTTATAAACCCTGAAACATGAAAAAAAAAAGCTCTGGGAGAGAAGAGACTCTTCATGGAGTGCTATTTTCCTTTTAAAATCTTAAAATGGTGAGTATCTAGAGTACCTCAGATTTCAAGTGTTTCTGTGGGTTTTTATTAATCTCCATACAATCATCAAATGGGCTTGCTGGGGAAATGTGGTTGGGGTGTGAACAGAAATAATCAAGGAAGCATTGTTTAGTACTAATGGTAAAAACAGAAAATAAAATGTTAGATGGAAAGAAAGAATGAAAAAAATCTGGGTTGGGAAGTCTAGTTTTGAGAGCTCTCCAAAGGCTTGGAATGATGCTCCAGTGGAGGGAAACAGCACAGTAATTCTGAATTATGTTTTCAAGTATTGCCAGCTAATGAATGTCACTTTCTCATATGAAAATTCTCATTTTTAAGACAGATTTGGGCAAAATCACTTGCCACAAAGATTAGTTTTGAAGAACCAATTCAGTGTTGTTGTTTTTTAAATGGCATTTTAGCCAAAGAAAAAAAGAGGAAAATCATGTAGTTCTTAGCCTCATGTTCTCATTCCAATACAAAAACGGTAGTCTCCCTAGTAATAGCAGAGTTGTCCTCTGGTTTGAAAGATGCTCTCTGACAAGATTTGCAAGGAGAAGATGGCAGTGGAAGATTCCTCCAGGAACAGGGCTAGATGATTCTGTGGGCCTCTCTTTGCCAAGCAGGCTTATCACAAAACACTTCGTTGTGTCACTCCAGTAGATATTCCCCTAAATGCTTGGAAAATTTGGTTATTAAAGCATTCCTTTAATGGATATGGAAGCCAGGAAGCATTCAAGGAAATGAAACCTGACTGTGGAATCTCCAGGCATATATGGCAGAGAGTTTGGTAAATAAAACTAAGGGCTTAATGTTGCTGACCTGTTGACTATCTCTTAAGAAATCCCTTGTTAGGTTTAGTTAAGAGCAAAACCACACCTGTACCTCAGAGGCCAATTTCTAGAAAGGAGTAATCTATATTAATTAGTACTTATATATATTTCTGAAACATGTGCCTAGGAGTCAGAAGGAGCTGGGTTCTCATCCTGGCTTCACCATGTATCTGCTGTGTGATCTTAGGCAAATCACTTCTCTGGGAATATCTCACTCTCAATTATCCCACCTCTCCTTATTCATGCTGTTCCCCAGCTTGAAACTCCCTCCCTTCCAACATCAGACAGATCACTGCTCTCCCTACATTCAAATCCCTCTTTAAATTCCACTTCTTCCAACAAGCTTTCCCTGATTAATTTCCTAGCACCTTGAGGCTTATCATCCCTCCTAAGCACTCATAGATATGTGTTCATTTGATTTCTATATCTCTGACCTTTCTAGTTGTAAATATATTTGTGTAAACTCACTGTGGGCAGGGAACATTGTTATTTTGTTACTTTATGATTTTGTTACTTTGTTATTTTGTGCTTCCTGAGTGCCTAACACAATGCACTGCCTCAAGTGGGTGCCCAATAAATGCTATTACTACTGCTACTCAAAAAGCTTACAATTTAATATGTTCAAGATCAAAATGTAAACATTCATTTGGATCCAAAGAAAAATGTAGGCACAATTAATAACAGCAAGAGAATGAAAAATAGAATAAATAAGTGGAGAACACAAATCCATCCTGAAGTACTAATCAGTCGATGAATGACCGCTTACTGTGTGCAGAGCACCGAACTAAATGCTAAGGAGAGTAAAATTCAACAGAGTTGGTAGGCATGTTCCCAGTCCACAATCATCAAACAGTCTAGAAGAGAAGGCAGACTTTAATAAATACTTAATAAAGAGATAATAATAAATATGCTAGAATGAATGAATGAATAATATAAATAAATAAATTACAGATTTGTACATAAGTGCTATGGGGCTGAGGGTAGGGAGAACTAGTTAGAGCCAGTCAGAGCCAGGTAAGACCAAGAACTGACAAAATGGAGGCAGAACCTGGAAAAACCTGGCAGAACAAGGTAGAATTAAGGAGAGTCAGCGAGAAGCGGACAGCACGAATCGGTCAGTCGATAAACGGTCTTCACTGAGCGCTTACTGGGTGCAGAGCACTGTACTAAATCCTTGGGAGAGTATGATACAATAAAGTTGGAAGACATGTTCCCTGCCCACAACAAATTTACACCCTAAAGGGGGAGACTAACATAACTATAAATTAATAATTTACATATATACATACGTGCTGTTGGGCTGAGGGTGGGGTGAATGCCAGATTTCCAAAGGGTACAGATAAAAGTGAATAGATGATACAGAACGGAGAGGGGGAGAAGAGGGCTTAATCGGGGAAGGATTCTTGTTGAGGCTGACGATTGGAATGACATGACCAGGGATGGTAGAAATTAGTTGGGGAATGCCTCCAGGAGGAGGTGGGCTTTTCAGGAGGGTTTTGAAGATGGACAGAACCGTGGTGATGATGATGCTGGTATTTGTTAAGTGCTTATTATGTGCCAAGCACTGTTCTAAGCACTGGGGTAGATACAAGGCTATCAGGTTGTCCCACTTGGGGCTCACAGTCTTAATCCCCATTTTACAGATGAGGGAACTGAGGCACAGAGAAGTTAATTGACTTGCCCAAAGTCACACAACTGACAAGTGGCAGAGTCAGAATTAGAACCCACAACCTCCGACTCCCAAGCCCATGCTCTTTCCACTAAGCCATGCTGCCTCCCTATGGTTTGCTAGGTTTGAAGAGAAAGGGAATTCCAAGTCAGGGTAAGGAAATGAGTAACGGATTAGAGACAGGAAAGTCAAGAGTGAGGTAAAGGAAGAAGGTTATCTATGGGAGGAAAGTTTGAACTGGAGAGCATTTATGTAAAGAGAGAGTTGGTGAAGAACCTGAAGCTCGATTCTGAGGCAAAGGGATAGCCATTTGAGGTTTCTGAAAAGCAGAGAGATATGCTCAGAACAACACTTAGGCAGACTGGAGAAAAGAAGATCAAACACAGGGAGAGCAGAGAGGAGACTGATGCGGTAGTTTAGCTGGAGATATTGAGAGCTTGAGCCAAAGTGGTGGCCATATGGGTTGGAGAGGAAAGGGAAGTTTTTGAAAATATGGTGAAGGCAAAACTGGCAGGATTTACTCCAAATATGAAAGGCAAAAAACCCAGAGAGGTGTCAAAGAGGATGCCAAGGTAGTGAGCTTCTGAAGCAGAGAAGAAAATTAGGAGAGTATGACACAGAGGGATTTTGTGTGGAATGGAGATGGTCTACTCTTCTTATCTTGTATCAAGGACAACCCTTAATATATAGAATGCTCTCACTAAATACCATAACTATTAAATCATTACAATTTTAACTACGCTGTTGTGGTCTGCACATAATAAGCACTCAATAAATCCCATTCATTGATTGATGCTGTGTATAAGTAATTAATTCATTCAATCATATTTATTTAGCACTTACTGTGTTCAGAGCACTGAACTAACTGCTTGGAAAGTACATTTCAGCCCAAAAGAGAGACAATCCCTGCCCATACCGAGCTTACAGACTAAAAGAGGGGAGGCAGACATCAAAACAAGTAAACAGGCTTCAATATAATGAAATGGAATTATAGATATATGTATGTCAAAACAAGTGAACAGCAGACTATTCACAGGGAGAGATCCTACAGGCTAGAAGAAATGGGAGATTATATGGCTGAGGAGAGAGTCCTCTAGGCTGTAAACTCATTATGGGCAGGGAACGTATCTGCTTATTCTGTTATATGGTAATAATGTTGGTATTTGTTAAGCGCTTACTACGTGCAGAGCACTGTTCTAAGTGCTGGGGTAGATACAGGGGAATGAGGTTGTCCCACGTGAGGCTCACAGTCTTCATCCCCATTTTACAGATGAGGGAACTGAGGCACAGAGAAGTGAAATGACTTGCCCACAGTCACATAGCTGACAAACTCTCCCAAGTGCTTAGTACCGTGTTCTGCACACAGTAAGAGCTCAATAAATACCACTGATTGATTGGTTTTGATTGGTGAAGTAGTAGCTGAAACAATGTGAGCTCTCTGAGAAAGTGTGTATATACCTATATATATATACATAAAATAAGAATAGGACACTTCAAATGCAATAATGTAAGGCATCCATAGTTAGTGGATGAGAAGTGGAAAAGCCAACAAAAGGGAAGCACTATGGTCTAGTGGTGAGAGCATGGATCTTGGAGTCAGAGGTCCTCAATCAATCATATTTATTGAGCTCTTACTGTGTGCAGCACACTGTATTAAGTGCTTGAGATAGTACGATATAACAGAGTTGGTAGACATGTTCCCTACGCACAATGAGCTTACAGTCTAGAGGGAGAGATAGACATTAATATAAATAAATTATGGATAGGTACATAAATGCTGGGGATTGAGGGAGGGGTGATGCAGAGGGAGTGGGAGAAGAAGAAATGAGGGCTTAGTCTGGGAAGACCTCTTGGAGGAGATGTGCTTCTAATAAGACTTAGAAGGTGGAGAGGGTGATTGTCTGTTGGATATGAAGCAGGAGGAGTTTCAAGCCAGAGGCAGGATGTGGGTGAGAGGTCTGTGGTGAGTTAGATAAAATTGAGATACAGAGAGTAGGTTGGCATTAGAGGAGTGAAGTGTGCTGGTTAGGTTGTAGTAGGAAATCAGGGAGGTAAAATAGTATGGGCCAAGGTGATTGAGTACTTTAAAGCCGAGGGTAAGTAATTTCTGATTGATGTGGAAGTGGTATTTGTTAAATGCTTATTATAATAATAATAATGTTGATATTTGTTAAGCACCTACTATGTGCAGAGCACTGTTCTAAGCGCAAGGGAAGATACAGGGTAATCAGGTTGTCCCACGTGAGGCTCACAGTCTTCATCCCCATTTTACAGATGAGGAAACTGAGGTACAGAGAAGTTAAATGACTTGCCCACAGTCACCCAGCTGACAAGTGGCAGAGCCGGGATTCGAACCCATGACCTCTGACTTCCAAACCCGTGTTCTTGAGCCTTATGAGCCAGGCACACTGTAGTAAGCACACAGAAGTAGATAAAAGTTCATCAAATTGGATAGGTTCACAGACTCTATCCCCATTTTACAGATGAGTTAACTAAGGCAATGAGAAGTGAAGTGACTTGCCCCAGGTCACACAACAGACATGTGATGGAGTCAGGATTAGAACCCATGACCTTCTGACTCCCAGGCTCATGCTCTGTGCACTATACCATGCTCCTTCTCGATGGGCAACCACTGGAGGTTCTTGAGGAGTTTGGAAACATGGAGTGAACAGTTTTGTAGAAAAAATAATCTGGGCAGAAAAGTGAAGTTTGAATTGGAGTGGGGAGAGACAAGAGACAGAGAGATCAGCAAGGAGGCTGGTGCAGTAATAAAGGGGGGTTAGAATAAGTGCTTGGATAAGCATGGTAGCAGTTTGGATCCAAGGGAAAGGGTGGATTTTAGTGATGTTGTTAAGGTTGAATTTACAGTATGTGGTGATAGTTGAATATGTGGGTGGAATGAGAGAGATGAGTTGCAGTTAACACAAGTTTATGGTCCTGGATTCTAATCCCACCTCTGCCATTTCCATGCTGTGTGACCTTGGGCATCACCTAACCTCTCTGCCTCAATTTCTTTACCTTTAAAAATGGGTATAAACTGCCTATTCTTCTTCCCTGAGAGTCTTATGTGGGAAAGAGATTGTGTCTCACTTAAATGTCTCATATACACCCCAGTGTGTAGTACAGAGCTTGGCATACATTAATCAATCAATCATATTTATTAAGCCCTTACTGTGTGTAGAGCACTGAACTAAGCACTTAGGAAAGTACAATACAACAGACTTGATAGGCTCCCTGCTTACAAGAGTTTGTAGTCTAGAGAGGGAGAAGGACATTAAAATAAATTACAGATATCTACAGAAGTCCTGTGGGCCTGTGGGTGGAATGACTATCAAGTGCTTAAAGGATATAAACCAAGTGTAAGGACGACACTGAGGGAAGAGCGAGTAGGGGAAGTGAACGCTTAGTTGGGGAAAGCCTCTTGAAGGAGATGTGATTTGAATAAGGCTTTGAAGGTAGGGAGACCAGTAATCTGTCACAAATGAAGGGGCAGGGAGTTCCAGACCAGAGGGAGGATTTGGATAAGGGGTTAGCATTGAGATAGACAAGATCAAGGTACAGTGAGTCGATTTGGACTGCATTGTAGTAGGAAATTAGGGAGATAAGATGGGGTTGAGGGGAGGGTGTGCTGACTGAGTGCTTTAAAGCCCATAATAAGGAGTTTCTGTTTGATATGGAGGTGAATGAAGACCCACTGGAAGTTTTAGAGGAATGGAGAAATGTGGACTGAATGATTTTTTAGAAAAATGACCCGGCAGCAGAGTACAATATTGACTGGAGTAGGGAGAGGCTGATGTAGTTGTCAGGGCAGGATTTGACAAGTGCTTAGTTCAGCATAGTGGTAGCTTAGATGGAGAAGAAAGGGTGAATTTTAGTGATGTTGTGAAGGTAGAACCGACAGGATTTGGTGACATTAAATATGTGGGTTGAATGAGACAGATGAGTCAAAGATATTGCCAAGGTTTGGGACTTAAAGACAGAGAGGGTGGTGGTACTGTCTAGTCAGTCAATCATATTTACTGAGCATTTACTTTGTGCAGAGCCCTGTGTTAAGTTCTGGGGAGAGTACGATACAACAATATAACAGACATATTCCCTGCTCACAGCGAGTTTACAGTCTAGAGGTGATGTGGGAAAGTCAGGGGCAGGACAGGGTTTGGGTGGGAATAGGAGCTCTGTTTTGAACATGTTAGATTTGAGGTGTCAGCAGTTCATCCAAGTAGAGATGTCCTGAAGGCAGGAGGAAATATGAGATGGCAGAGGAGAGAGGTCAGATAGATTTGGGAATCATCCACATAGAGACGATAGCTGAAGCTGTGGGAGCAAATGAATTCTCTGAGAAGTGGGTGTAGAGGGAGAATAGAAGGGGATCCAGAACTGAGCCTTGAGGTAACACCACAGTTAGAGAATGGGAAGCAGAGGAGGAGCCCGGAATGAGACTGAACAGCCAGAGAGGAGGAAAACCAGGACAGTGCCAGTGAAACCAAGGTTAGACAATGTTTCCAGGAGAAAGGTGTGGTCTCTGGTGTAAAGGCAACTGAGAGGTAGAGGAAGATTAGGATGGAGAAGGGGCCAGTGATTTGGTAAGAAGAGGTCATTGGTGACCTTAGAGAGGGAAGTTTCTGTAGGGTGAAGGGGATGGAAACCAGATTGGAGGAGATCAAAGGGATAATTGGAGGAGAGGAAGTGATGGCAGCAGGTGTAAGACTATTTGCTCAAAGAGTTTGGAGAGGAATGGTATAAGAGGGAGATGGGGTGATAACTGGAGGGAACCATGAGGTCAAGGAGAGGGTTTTTTTAAGATAGGGGATACAGGAGCATGTTCGAAAGCAGTGAGGAAGAAGCCACTGGAAAATAATGGTTGAAGATGGTGGTCGGGGTTGGGGTGATACTGTAAGTGTTTTGATAAAGGGGTGGATTTGGGGAGGAGATGGGATATCTCTTGAGCTATATAGTAAGCACTTAACAAATACCACAATCATAATTATTATCATTAGGAGGTTTTGGAAAAGTGGTGAGTTCGGAAGAGAACACCAGGTAGATACCCCGTTGGTAAAACTAAGGTGGGATAGCATTTTTAAAAAGGAGTCAAAGGCAATGTCAAAGGTAGCCAAGAGATCAAGGGGATTTAGGACAAAATTGATCCTATCAGACTTGACTGAGAGTATGGGAGACATTGATGAACCTGCTGTCAATCCAATGAAGGGTAGTCAGAGAGCTCGTATAGGGAAAATAAAGGCAGTGGGTGGTTGTAAACCTCCAAATCTCAAAAAGAGAGTTCAGACTCCTCTAGACTTTAAGCTCATTATGGGCACAGTGCCCATAATACTCATTATGGAATGTGTCTGTTATATTGTATTCTCCCAAAGGCTTAGTAAAGTATGTTGCACACAGTAAGCCCTTAATAAATACAATTGAATGGATGAATGAAACTTCAAGAAATTTGGACAGGATAGGACTAGGGAGAAGGGGTCAGGAGCTGGAGGAATGGGATCCTGTGAAGATTCTTTAAGAATAGGCCACACTTTCAGCTCAGATTCACTTCCTGCAACTAATACAGTACCTGAGTTGTATCGTGGCCTTATTTCCTGTTAACTCCCTTAAATGTGTCAGGCAGACCTCCTGTGTTAATATAATTCAACAAGGTTCAGTAGAGTACATTGCTCCATCATAATAGTAATAATTGCTATGCTTTTTAAGTGCTTTCTAGAAGCAGTGTGGCTCAGTGGAAAGAGCCCGGGCTTGGGAGTCAGAGGTCATGAGTTCAAATCCCAACTCTGCCACTTGCCAGCTGTGTGACCGTGGGCAACTTCTCTGTGCCTCAGTTACCTCATCTGTAAAATGGGGATTAACTGTGAGCCCCACGTGGGACAACCTGGTGACCCTGTATCTCCCCCAGCGCTTAGAACAGTGCTCTGCACATAGTAAGCGCTTAACAAATACCAACATTATTATTCTATGTGCCAGGCACTGTACTAAGAACTGGGGTGGATACCAGCAAATTGGGTTGGACACAGTCCCTGTGCCACATAGGGCTAACAGTCTAAATCCTCATTTCACAGAAGAGGTAACTGAGGTGCAGAGAAGTGAACTGATTTGCCCAAGATCATACAGCAGAAAAGTGGTGGTCAGGATTCGAACCCATGACCTTCTGACTCCCAGACCTGTGCTCTATTCACTCCATGAGAAGCAGTGTTGCTAGCAGAAAGAGTATAGGTCTGGGAGTCAGAGGGCCTGGGTTCTAATCCCAGTCCCACCACATACCTGCTGTGTGAGCATGGGCAAGTCACTTAACTTCTCTGTGCCTCAGTTCCCTCATCTGCGAAGTGAGA
Organism: Ornithorhynchus anatinus; assembly: GCF_004115215.2. Taxonomy (NCBI): domain Eukaryota; kingdom Metazoa; phylum Chordata; class Mammalia; order Monotremata; family Ornithorhynchidae; genus Ornithorhynchus; species Ornithorhynchus anatinus. The sequence goes on along the minus strand of NC_041735.1, from coordinate 57,971,010 downwards.
ATTCAATACTTGTTCTCCCTCCTACTTAGACTGTGAGCCCCATGTGGGACCCAATCACCTTGTATCTACCTCAGCGCTTAGTACAGTGCTTGGCACACATCACTTAAATACCATTCATTTTAATTATCATAATTATTATTATTATTATTGTTGCTCTGGAAGTATTTGCTCTGATTCAGATGGCCTTATTGTAGATATAGCTGAATCAGTTAATCATAGCTGAGTATTACCTAGTTTAAGAAAACTGTGGTCCAGTGTTTATGATGCTGATATCTGAACTGTGAATTATAATCTTTTTATAACTTTTTAGAATACTTCTGAGTTTTGTTGTAAGGAATGCCAATAGATTCGGCAGTTAGATTTCATGAGTTGGAAAATGAAACCTACTATTGAAATTAGGATCATTTACAGTGTTGTTAAATACCCTTGTAGAGTTACAAAGAGGATCAAAAGTATTATTGTAGACGCAGATACGTAACACCCACACAAGGTTTTACTGAATTCTTAAGTACTGTGTTGGTAGAATGTTCCAATTGGCAGTTTTATTCTGCCCAATAGACTGTAGACTGTAAGTTCATTGTGGGCAGAGTGTCTGTGTTGTTGCACTGTACTTTCCCAAGCACCTAGTACAGTGCTCTGCACACAGTAAGTGCTCAATAAATATGATTCAATGTATGAAAGTATGAATGGCCCATGAAGACATTTTTGAGTGTGATCTCTTTCAGAGGAGTGATTTGTGAGACTCCCTTTTAGCTCTCTGGTACCATTTCATTATTAGTTTTCAGAATAATTACTATCTGAAAACTAGTAATCATTCTATTGCTCAATTCTCAGTTCTTTTAGGACATCTTTGGTTGTAGTTACACATTTTGAAATTTATTGTTAGTTTTGTCAGATTGGCTTTCACCTGCTTTTAATCTTCATAATTTTGTCAATAAAAAAATTCTGCTAAAATAACCAAGGGAGTATTGAAAATGTAGCAGAAAGCATGAGTCCTACTCCGTTTCTAGGAATCTTAACTGGGTTTTCACCTTGAAATCATGTTAATGAAGCATCCACTGCTTTATGTTCTGTGGAGGGGATCCTCCAAGTCTTTCTCATCTCAAACCTTAAAGTATATTGGATACGCTCAGTGCCTTTCAATACAAATAAGCTCTCTGAAGGCAGAGAATGTGTCTACCAACTCTGTTGTACTGTACTCGCCCAAGTGCTTAGTACAAGCTCTGAACAGAGTAAGCACTCAGTAAATACCATAATTGATGAAATATCTAGACTTGAAGTGTTATTTTCCAAAGCCTGATACTCTAGAACCACCCACTAATTTGAAGACTCTGTAGTAAGGAAAAAGAGTCATTTTGTGCTTTTAATTATATGACGTTCTTATTTTATTCTTAAAAATGATTTGAGATTAAAATTGTGGCATTTATAGAAAACGGTTTAATCTCAATTTAGACTGGGAGCCCCATTTGGGACAGGGAGTCTTTGCATCCCCACCCAAGAACATAATTAAGAAATTTGGGATGGATGGGAAGAGCGCTATACAATAAGCAGTTGTGGTGGAGCTAGAGTGACCCCTGACGACACTAAAAAAATTCCAGACATCCCTTTGAAGGCTGCCCCCTGACTTTTATTTAAATAAATGACTATTCGAAAAATAAAAAATTAAAACCAGTGTCAACTTACCACTGGAATGATTGTTGTCAGTACTTTGTCCACTCTTGTTGACATTCATAAATTGTGTTTTTTCAATGAAACCGATATGAACACACTGTGGGCAGGGAACCTGTTTACAAACTCTGCTGCACTGTACTCTGCCAAGCACTCAGCAGTGCCCTGCACACAATTAAGTACTCAATAAATACCATTGATGATGATGATGAACAATACTGTTGACACAAGGAGGGTACCTAAGATGCTATGACATTTACCAAAAGGTTTGGTGCACTAACTGTAGAACCTGTATGATTTCTGGAGATTAAAAAAAAAATACATCAGACATACAGGTGTCAAGTACTGTTTCAGAACTAGACAAGGGACAGACCAACTGAAAAAGTATATGGTTGGAAACGTCAGCATAGCTGAAGAGTCCATGGGAAAACTTTTCCAATGGCTGTTACACATGATAAGGTCCCTAATTGAATCATAACAAGGGAAAGGGGTGACATCTCCCCCAATAGTCTGTTCTCCAGTGCTATAAGGTCACGCTCCCGGTGAGTATAGCATCAAGAAAAACTCGTGATGGCACGCACAACTTGACTGACACTTGAAACACAGCATTGCCATTTACCCAGCTGCCTGCTGTTGGCAGAATATTCAGTATTTATTTCCCCAGTAGCACTCTATTCATAACGTGCAGTGAAAAGACACATACATTATGGCAGAACGATCTTCAATGCCACCCCCACCCCTCTCCCACGAGGACACTCGGAGGCCAGCTAGATTGGGAACGACACCAGGGATTCCGTCTAATAATGTTGGTATTTGTTAAGCGCTTACTATGTGCTGAGCACTGTTCTAAGCGCTGGGGTAGATACAGGGTAATCAGCTTGTCCCATGTGAGGCTCACAGTTAATCCCCATTTTACAGATGAGGTAACTGAGGCACAGAGAAGTTAAGTGACTTGCCCACAGTCCTACAGCTGACAAGTAGCAGAGCCGGGATTCGAACTCATGACCGCTGACTCCCAAGCCCGTGTTCTTTCCACTGAACCACACTGCTTCTCTAATACTGTGCTCTTCTAAGGACGTTAAGAGTGCTCTGCACAGCAATAGTGGTCGTAGCAGGATTTGAGCGCTCACTTGGTTCAGGGCACCGTACTAGGTACTTTAAATCCCTCTGGGGTCAGGAAGTGTGTTTATACCTGATCCAGGTTTTTCCCAGTGCTCTGCACATAGTAAATGCTTAATAAACATAATTACTATTCATATTACTATTATTACTACTACAGAATAACCAAGTGACATTCCTTGCCCACAAGGCTCCGTTCCCATACTGGACAAGGGACAGACCAGCTGAAAAAAGTGTAAGGATAGATGGGCCCAGATAGTGGCAGTCCACATAGAAATTCCCCAGTGATGCTCAATAAAAACTACTGATTGACTTTTTGCAATCTTTTAAATCCTGCACCACTCCATCCCCGCAGGAATCCAGGGAAGCAGCATGGCTCAGTGGACAGAGCACAGCCCTGGGAGTCAGAAGGACCTGGGTTCCAAACCCAGCAACATCACTTGTCTGCTGTGTGCCCTTGGGCAAATCATTTCACTTCTCTGGGCCTAAATTCCCTCATCTGGGAAATGAGGATTAAGACTGTGAGCTCCATGTGGGACATGGATTGGGTCCAACCCGATCTGTTTGTATCCACCCCAGCGCTTAGTACATACAGGGCCTGGTACATAGTAAGCACTTAACAAATACTGCAATTTATCTTTTTCCAGGTCCCGCCTGAGCCACCACAAACAGGTTTTTCACCCCACTCAGCCCCACAGCACTATGTAAATATCCATACTTACCTTCACGTTGGTCTCGCTCTCTAAATTCGTTTAGGACAGCGAATCTCTTCCAAATCTATTAATACTGTACTCCCCCAAGCATTTAGTAAGATGAACTGCACACAGTAAGTACTCAACTAACACGATTGATTCCCTGTTAGAAGCTGGGAGGCTCCAGTAATTTGGAAGCAAGAACCGTGAACTTCAACAAGAATGCCTTCGGTATTATCCCCTCCCAGTATTTTTCACCTATTTTACCTCTTAAAATTGTTTTTAAATGGACCTATTATCTCGTAGTCGTGTCTTCTACGGTATCTGTTCTCCCACCCAGGCTGTGAGCCTCATGTAGGATAGGGACTGTGTCTGAAATGTTTTATCTTCTACTTGCTCTAGTGCTTGGCATATAGTACCTACCAAGTACCACACTTAGTATCAAATCAGGACCTAGTTTGCACTCAGGAGAAATTCCTAACTTTGCCCTATCACAGATTCCCAACCTTAAAACTGAAGCTCCGCTGGTGATACTCACCCCAGATCAGAGAAGTCCATGACAAGTACAGCCCCAACCAGTTAAGTTCTAGGAGTGAGATGGGAAGGAAGCCCATCCTCTCCACCCAAACGGCTATTTTACCGGTTCAGGCTCTCATAATATCTCGGCTGGATTATTGTGTAAGCCTTCTCTCTGATCTCCCTTCCTCCTGTCTCCCCCTGCTCCAGTCTATTCTTCATTCCGCTGCCCGGATCATCTTCCTGCAGAAATGCCCTGGGCATGTCACTCCACTTCTTAAAAACCTCCAGCGGTTGCCTATCGACCTCCGCACGAAACAAACGTCTCACTCTAGGCTTCGAGGCTCTCCATCACCTTGCCCCCTCCTACCTCTCCTCCCTTCTCTCTGCCCACCCTGTAGGCTCCGCTCCTTTGCCGCCCACCTCCTCACCGTCCCCCCTTCTCGCCTATCTCGCCGTCGACCCCTGGCCCACGTCCTCCCACTGTCCTGGAATGCCCTCCCTCCTCACCTCTGCCAAACGAATTCTCTTCCCCTCTTCAAAGCCCTACTGAGAGCTCACCTTCTCCAAGAGGCCTTCCCAGATTGAGCTTCCTCTTTTCCTTCTGCTCCTTCTCTGGCCCCCCTTCACCTCCCCTCAGCTAAGCCCCCTTCCCCCCTGCTCCTCCCCCTCTCCCTTCCCCTCAGCACTGTGCTCATCCACTCAATGGTATATATATTATCCATTTTAATGAGCTGTACATCCCCTTGATTCTATTGCTATTGTTTTAATGAGATATACATCCCCTTGATTCTATTTATTGCTATTGTTTTTTTCTGTCTCCCCCATTAGACTGTAAGCCCGTCAATGGGCAGGGATTGTCTATCTGTTGCCAAATTATACATTCCAAGCGCTTAGTACAGTGCTCTGCACATAGTAAGGGCTCAATAAATACTATTGAATGGAGAAGCTGAAGCTTCTGGTCTCTCGAGAGCAACTGAGAGTCCCAGGACCAAATGGGCAATTTTGCTCCATTCTAGAATGGTGTCTTCACGGGTACAGACTGAGGAGCAAGTATGGGGTATGAATACCACCTCAGCCTAGCTGGGTTACTCAGAGCTCAGTGCAGGGCTTCTTGAAATCAAGAACCTTGGCAGACACCAAGAGTACCACCTTCTCTCAGATCCCAGGACAAACCTTGCAGCCCCATCACCCGCCCTGGTGCGTTTTCCGTGAAGCCCAGTGTTTTGCGATAGGTGATAAAAAGTTTAAATGCTTTTAAGCTTTACTTTCTGACAAGGGCTTTCGTTACTGAAACTTGGAATTGCTATTTAAGCCAGTGTGTGAGAAACACAAATGCACTTCACTAAGTATTTGAGTGCTAAGCTTATGCAGTCTGTAAGCCCATAAAAAAGGCCATTATGAGAAAGAATGGGCAATTAGTATTTATACCAAAATAATATTACTTGTAAGTACTTCAGGCTACGTGGGGAGGGGTCATATCTACAAACTGTACTGTACTCTCCCAAGCAGTTAATACAGTGCTCTGAATACAGTAGCCCTCAGTAAATATCACTGGTTGATCGACACCATCCACGTTAGTTTCTGGTAATCCTAGCAAGTAATTCTGGTGAAATTTTAAAAATACAAAGTAAGCAGGTGATAGTGTTTGTTGAGTGTGTTCCACATGCGCAGTGTTTCATATTTGGTATAGTAGAGGGTGGTAGAAACTGCCCTTGCCCTCCTCTGTAAAAGGGAAATCGTTACCTGTGCTCTTACCCCTGATGAAGGACAAGGATTAGGCTACTTTAAATCTACTCCAGCACTTGGCACAAGGTACTTAATAACCATCACTGTCATCATCTAGTAACAGGTAGTAGTAATGGTATTTGTTAAGTGCTTACTTACAGATGAGGTAACTGAGGCACAGGGAAGTAAAAAATTCCTTGCCTAAAATCATGCAGCAGACAAGTGGCCAAGTCAGGATTAGATCCCCCACGTCCTGACTCCCAGGCCTTTGTTCTTTCGAGCCCATGCTGCTGCCATTTATTTATTTATTGAACTGCTGAGAGCGATGTATTGTACTAACACCCTTAAGTTCGTTCCCTACCCCCCAGGAGCGGACAGACGTGACAAGCAAAGAAACATTTACAAGTAATGGATTCTGAAATTGAAGGAGCGTGGTCTAGTAGAAAGAGCATGGGCCTGGGAGTCAGAGGACTTGGGACCTCCGCCACTTGTCTGTGTGACTATGGGCATGTCACTTCACTTCTCTGTACCTCCATTACCTCATCTGTAAAATGGGGATGAAGACTGTGAGCCTTAAGTGGGACAAGGATGGTCTCCAACACAGTCATCTACCTCAACACTCAGTACAGTGCCTGGCACAAAGTGCGTGCTAAACAAATACCATAAAAAATTTGTTAAGCACTGTATTCATTCAATAGTATTTATTGAGTGCTTGCTGTTTGCAGAGCACACTATATTAAGTGCTGGGGTAGAATCAACATGATATGATGCAAAAACAAATGGAAAGGGAAGATTTAGGAAAGGAGCAAAGATGACACACTGCAAAGTAGAGGACACAGGATCTTCAATTAAAAGATTAGGCTAGACCACCAGGTCACCATCACCACATCAATTTACTTAAATGGGCTCTTGCCAGTTTGTGTTGCTTTCTTGGGAACTTTCAGAGATTGTAATAGGCTAGTTATGCAGAACTAGGATGGAGAGTAGATGAAATGGCAGGAAAGGGGATCAGAATATCAAAGAATGGAAGCAGCCACTGCAACCTACTCACATTCCTTCAGAAATGCAACATTAAATCATGTGCATAGGAATAAAAAAGAATATAATTTAAATGGAGTTAACTTTATTTTGAGAAACAGGAGACTTATATAATATGGTCATTTTCCCCCATACATATGGCCACTTATAAGGACTGTAAACTAAAAACTTGCTTAACCATTATCCCAATAACCAAATGAGTTTTCTATGAACAGCAAATTATATAACTAATTGCTATATTCAATAAATACAGGTTGTCCTTCACTGATTAAGGAAACATTTAAACTGAGTACAATAAAAAAACACAAAAACCACACTTTCAGCAAATTTGCACAGTTAAATAGGTATATTTCAAATGTAATATGCTGTGAAGGATTCCACAAGCTTTTTGCTCTATGACACAAATCTAATTTTTAGGGATCACAGTTCTTCAAAAGAAATGATCGAATAACAATTTTCTTCTACAGCTTCATTTCTACATTTAACTACATGACTGCCCACCCTCCCTCTCCTGTTGAAACTACGGAAACGTGTCATTTTGGAGCAGTTTTAAAGATGTTACTAGTAATTCTCCAAAAGAAGTAGGCAAACATTTAACAAAAACATTAACAGGTTACTTGCAAATGCAGATTTCTATTATAATATGTGTATGATATACACAAAACACAAACTTTAAAAAAATGTTCCTCAGACTAGGAGTTAATTTTTTTTTAAGAAATAAAACAAATTTAGAAAATGTATTAACACTGGGATTTCCATTTAGATTTGTTCAAGATGTGTAAATACACAAAACTACAATTACACTTTTAAGAGAATAAAAGGGATTGAAAACAGCAATTTATTGACTCAAAAGGAGTAGATTCTAAATTAACCAGCATTCTTTAAAAGGTTTCTTTTTAGAGGGATGATGAAGATTAGACGGTAGGGAAAATCCAGGAGATCCTTAAAAATCCAAGTTCTCAATTCATCAGTAACGCCCTGGAAGAAAAGAAAAAACAGGCTAATTGAAATATTACTCTTGTTTCACACTTTACAAAATGTATCCTCATGACCTGAAAACGTATACTCCAAATTTTAAACCATATTACTGTTACAGAATGTAGAGACAACATTCTACCACATAGAAAAACAGAAAGAAAGAACATGGTAGGAATTTTACATACTTGGGCTGTAGGAACGAGACCTTGACCGTGATCTATATCGGCTATAATAAGGTGAAGGTGATCTTCTCCTGTGAAGAAATTTTTAAAGATCCTTACTTATCACAGCAACTGCATGAGGTCTTTCCAGATTAAGCCCTCTTTCCCTTACTCCGGCTCCCTTCTGCCCCCCCTGCCCCGAACCTGGATCTGTACTCTTTTTTTAACCCCACAATCAGTCCCATAGCACTTATGATACACCGTTGCTTACAAATGATTTCACATTTAAATTAACCATAAATGAGGGAAAGTTCTACGTTCACAAGGTATGGAGACTGGTAGTAGTTTGAAAGTTAAAATCAGGATGACACAACTCTGTTATACTGTACTCTCCCAAGCGCTTAGTACAGTGCTCTGCACTCAGTAAGCACTCAATATATATAAGGTTGATACAAAATGAACATACAGTATATATGAGGTTGATACAAAATGAACAAAATTACATACTCTTTACCCTTCCATTAACCATTTATCTTACTATAGATTTAAAAGTCCACCACTGAAACCCCTGACAAGGTTACACATTGTCCACATGGAGCCATACCAATGTCTTACGGACATCAGGAAAACTGAATTATAATCCTTGGAAAGTTTCTTTTACCTTAACCCTGTTTTTCTTAAGGATGAAACGAGTACAATATTAACCTACTTCACCGCAGATTACGGAGTTTTGAAAAGTGTTAAGTGCTACGTAAATGCTTTAAGTTATTAACACCACTGGATACCATAAAAAATTTTTAAGTTGTTTCCTCTTGCCTCAAATTCTCTCTGCTCTTAAGAGAAATTTTTCAGTAGGTCACAGATCTCTCCAGAGAGGGACGGAAATCATAAATTTTACTAACTTTGACATATAGTCACTTCAGCCTTGATTATGTGATTCACCGTGACAGAGGATCAATTCTAAAAAACATTTCCCTGTCTCAACAAGTGTTCCCACTTTGTTCTGTGGAAAGCTTGACATAACTCTAAGTTTATGAATAGTCGACGTGCATTTTAAGCCGTCGAATTTGGGTTTAGCTTCCAATTTACATATAAACTACCTCAAATAATGACAAAAACGTATCAAAACTGTTACCTGTACCGGTAATCATATTCTTCGTATCTGTCATATCCTCTATCGTATCCTCTATCATAGTACGAATCACGTCGTCGACCACCGCCTCCACCGCCACCACCTCCTCCGCCTCCTCCTCCACCTCCACTACTTGAATAGAGAAAAAAGGAAAACATTTTAAATTTTGTCATTTTCTAGTTTCTCAATTTATCCATGAACCCTCGAAACCTGGGATAGAAACTATTACTACTATAACAACATACCCCAAACCCAGACTTCCTCCTACTCCTTCCCAGAATTGATGACTTTTAATAGTTGCCCCAGGCCCTATTGATCTAATGAGAAACCACAACAGGGAGCTGAGAAGATGCAGGCAGCACTGCTTGCTCTGGAGTTTTACACAGCTTTCAGAGCCTGAACCCATCCACTGAAAAAGAGGGTACTCTTACTCACACCAACTCCCCTGTGTTAGTCTCAATCGACAATGTAAGCTGCTCTGAATGATGAAGAAAGTCTATTTCCCCATCTAAAACCCTTTCATCGACAGCCTGTTTAAACTGAACATGCCTGAGCACCAGTAAAATCCTTCTACTTCCCCCCAAATTTCCCAATTCATTTGGAAGAAGAAAAGGGAGGAGGAAAAAAAATTAAGAGCAAATGAAACTTATTTCCCCACTAGACTTCAGGTCATTTACCCAATCGTACATTTTATTCAGAATATTACCAAGACTTGACTTCAATCAAAACATCTTTCCAATGATTCGGTAGCATTTTAGCAGTCTAATCTGCCCTACTGGTAAAATAGTTATCACTATTCAAACTAAATGAATTGCTTTAATGTCTATGGTGTTTAAATAAAAACCATATTCTAAACTATGCTTCTACATAAAGATGGTTAGTTTGATTTTAGAGCGTACTCCCACATGAGGTTAGTTGTAGCCTATGAAATGTCAAATTTCTTACTGGGTAGGTCTGCCCATGTAGATGCCTGGGGTAGGTGTGTGGGCTCTCTTAGTGATAGAATAATCAACTCGGATCCTTCTGCCATCCAGTTCCATCCCATTTGCCCTTTCCATTGCCTGCAGAAAAGAAAGCATTTGCAAACACAAAAAGCCAGACATCAGTCATTTCAACCAAATACCCTTTTAATATATTAAAGAAAAGGATTGCTCACCAGCGTCTTCCCACTTTGAACTTTCAAACACTGGAGGCAGGGCATTTTTGCCAACAAAGGTGCTGTATGGCACTGTGTGGAGTGGCACGCTTTTCCCAGACTTAACTTCCTCAGTAGAGAAAGCAAGCAGTCCATCAATCTCTCCCAGACTCTCCCAGAAAAACTACTTTCTAGTTCATGGGCTGTCACTGGAGATGAGCACTGGGGTGAGAAGGACTTTCGGAGTACACTTCCTTTAGGTTGCAAATGGTTGGGTGACCGCAAGTCAGCAGCCATTTCATGGTCCTTCTGCCTCCTGCCATCTTGCTTCTGAGTTACCACTAGTGCTGAGTGAAATGGCGGTTTGAGACTAAACAGATATCTGTTAGCCTATTTTCTCCCCCCAAATCGCAGTTTGCTGCACCAGATCTCAAATGACGCTGCAGCCGACCAGCTTCTACAATGCCTGAATTCAGAAAGTCGATCAACCTCAACAGTTGGCCACCAATTACATCTTCTGAATCACCGAATACATCATCAACTGGCCATCAGACTACACCAATAAGACACAGTGTGATATGTGACTTCTGGAAACATTCAACCTGTTGTATCCTGAACTGTCAACAATATACATCAGACAGGCAAATGGCATGATTTTTGGTCTCTATCTTTTGGTCTATTTTGTATCTGTGTGGCTTGCTTAGTGTTATAACTCTCAGAGTTTTTCCTGAGTAAATGGGCTTACCAGCAAGATGAGAATCCTAGACATGACAAAAGACGTCAGCCCGTCACACCAATAACTTACTCTTTCAAGAGAGCAACGACGTTTCGACCAGGTGATGCACTTTTGCAGATATAGACGCATGTCTCACGTTTAGACAAGCTAAACAAGTATAACCACCACAAACAAAATCTTTTCAGGAACAAGACCTTCCACTCCACTAAAAAAAACTGCTAGCTATAAGTCAATAAACTGGGGTCCACATGCATACTTTACAAAAAAGGCCACAACCAATTATTTGTTTTTGACCCAGTTCAACAGAAGTCCAATAGACCTGAGCATATTAACAATCTATAGCTAATCTTACACTGCCACCTAGTGAATTAAAGTGCAGAAAAACTGTGAAAGAGAAAACTACAAAGCAAATATTTCAATAACTGCTTTAAAACATATTAATACTGTTCTTTCTAGAACCCTACTCCTACAATAATTCCAAATCAAGCAGACATTATTGGTCCAGCAGAAAGAGTACTGCTCTGGGAAACAGGAAATCAGTCAATGGTCTTTAATTGAGAGCTTACTATGTGCAGAACACTGTACAAAGCGCTTGGGAAAATACTAAAACTGTAGACTAAGGGCTCTATGTCTGTAAGTTCTCCCTCGACACTGTAAGCTTCTTCATTCGATCTTCTTCATGCTCGTTCTGGGCAGGGAATGTGTCTGTTTATTGTTATATTTTACTCTATTGAGAACACACAGTAAGTGTTCGATAAACATAACTGATTGATTGGTCCTGGCTAACAGGGGCCTAGACGGCCCAAGCCCGTGCACTTCACCATGGGTTGCACGTCTCCCGCTTACTTGGTGCCCCAGGGACCAGAGGGTGAATGGTACTGAGCCAGCCACTAGTGAGACAGTGAATTCTTCTGCAGAGCCTCCCAGTCCGCAGGTTGCATCTGTAAACTCGTTGTGGGTAGGGTACACATCTACCAACACTGTTGAGCTGCACTCTCCCAAGCGCCTAGTATAGGGCTCTGCACACAGTAAGCATTCAAAAATACCACTCGTGATGACTGTTATTGGGGAGAGACTCTGACATCGAACTATTTGCCAACAGATTTCCCTCCCCCGACACACATGCAAAGGTAAAAATAGCATGTCTTTTCAGGGTAACAGCCATTGGTACTTGGTAAGAAAATTTCAATACATTCTCCAAATTCTAATTAGTTTGTCAGCAACAAGAAAATCAATAGACATAAATGCATACTAAATTACAGTCCTGAAAAAAACCTCATCTGAAACAAAAATTACACAGGCAAACTAGTCAGCTCTAGATTAACCGTAAGATTAACAAAAACAAGGTTTCTAGGTTCTCATTTGCCCAGTCTCCTTCTGACCGAACTTTGATCTGTATCCTTTGGCCACCTGAAATATCCCCCCATCCTCACCCCACAGCACTTATGTACCTATCTATAAATTATATATATTTATGTTAACATGTCTCCCACTCTAGACTATAAACTTGTTATGGGCAGGGACCATATCTACCAATCCTGTCCTCTCCCAAGCACTTAGTACAGGCTCTACACACAAGCGATCAATAAACACCACTGATGATGATGAGGTGTAGCAGCATCCGCTATCCACAGCAGCGGCTCCCTTTAAATCCTCTGATCCAAGGTGACCCTCTTGTTTTGGATTACCTGATATGCACAATTTAAACTTGACATTTTCAAAATAGGACCTGATCACTTACTATATATATTTTTAAAAGATACGAAGATACCTTCATAGACTGTTTGGGACCTCCCTAGCCTGTGGGGGCATGAGACGAGATGAGTGCAACTCTTTACATTAGCCATCTACTTCCACTATTTCCCTTAATTGCACTGCACACCAGCACTATTCTTAGCACATTACTGCTGTCTACCTTGGCAAAGCAAGGTGTGCACTGGCTCCAGCTGGACGGTGCCTGGTTCACCTGCACTGGGCTCACACAGATACAGCCGCTGAATCATCATTATCCCAGCCACAAACTTCCCAACACATTCATGGCACTAGAATTTCTATGAATCTTTAAAAAGTCAACATTTGGCTTTAAAGTTTGGACTTTTAAAATACTCAAATACTCAAAGTCTTCAATGACTTTGTCTTCACCAGTGGGCAAAACTTTCTAGCTGGCACCTGCTTTACCATGACCTTGTTTCCTTGCAGCGTGATAAAAAACCACGCACCATGGAAGAAACGAGTGCGCGTCACACAGCAATCCCTGAAAAATCCACATCTGTTCCTGGTGCCTTGGAAAAGCCGAATTCCCACCTCAATTTCAAATTACTCGGTCCTGGATATGGCCAGCATTGCCTTTCCCCAGGAATACCTCTCAGTCGCAAATAGTTTAATTAATAACTTCATGAATATAACCGATAGTACTTCCTAAAATGTTGCACTTCTCTTTTTAAAACATCAAAGCAGTAAAGTTGTTAAAGGAAAGACATGTGAAGCTACCCACATCAGCCCTATTTATTTTGCCACCAGTATCAGGTAGCCAGCACCTCCAAGAAAGAGGTGCTTTCATGGACTTTAAAGTCCAAAAGTACTGTAGTGCTTCCATGGAATTCCCAGGGAATTCCTTTCTTAATGATGCCACCTAGGGGAAGAAAACGGAATCTGCTCCCACAGTCAAAGCGGATACCAAAAAGAGCACGTCTTCATACCATTTCCAATATTTAGAATATTTCAACCTTTTGATGCCTTGAATTAGGAGAATTACAGTTCTTGCTAGTATTGATTCAAGCCACCTAGGGGGTGCTGAATTGCTTCTCCCTGTAGGGTTTGTTTTTTTAAAAACTGAAGTGTTTATACAATGAATCAACTGTACTTATCGAGTGGTCATATGCAAGGCACTGTGCTAGGCACTTTACCTCCTTATAAGAGATTTGTTCTTCCTTTAGTTTTCAATATCTGAATATGTTTGTCCATTTCTCACAATGTTTGATAAATTCGAGGGTAGGGAAAATGTGTCTTGCTACTGTTGTTTAATTCCCCAGCTCGTATTTGAATGCCTATAAAAATCCACAGTATTATTACTACGAGCAGTAATAAATGATACAAAACTATCTGTGTAAATTCCTCTTGGACTGGGAATATGCCACTTCCGCATTCTGTTCTTTTAAGCATCTGGTAGTGGGTACGGCACCAAACGGGCGCTCAATAAATGCCAATAGCATGGAGAAATAAAAACTTACCTCCTTTGAATCATCTATTCTCTCAAAATAAACAAATGCAAATCCCCTTGATCGTCCAGTTCGCTGATCATAGACCACATTGACACCACTCAAAGGTCCATATCGAGAAAATACTTCACGCAGGTCTCTCTCTGTGGTGTACAGACTGAGGCCAAAGACTCCAAGACATGTGTTCGGGTCAGGATTAGCCTAGTAAAATACAGATGCATAATTCAGAATACAGGAAAAGCTGAGCTTGGCAGCGAGCAGTTCTACAGTATTAAACTAACAAATGGCATTTCAGATATCTCACAATTTGAGCGACATTTTGGTCAACGATCTGTGGAAAGCATCTACCCAACAAGAAAAGCAGCATAACCTGGGAGTAAGAGGATCTGGATTCTTATCCCAGTTCTGCCAATTCACTGCTGTGTGCCTTTGGGTAACTTCTCAGTGTCTCAGTTTTCTAAACTGTAAAAAGGGGATTTAATACCTGTCCTCCCTCCTACTTAGACTGAGTCCCATTTAGGACAGGAACTGTGTCCAACCTAATTAACCCCAGCACTTAGAATAGTGCTTGACATAAAAGCGCTTAAATAATAATAATAGTTTTCAATGTTCAGAATATTCTTCAGGTAGAAGCGGAAAGAGCCCGAGCTTGGGAGTCAGAGGTCATGGGTTCGAATCCCAATTCCGCCACTTTCAGCTGTGACTGTGGGCAAGTCACTTAAACTTCTCTGGGCCTAAATTCCCTCATCTGTAAAATGGGGATTAACTGTGAGTCTCACGTGGGACAACTTGATTACCCTGTATCTACCTCAGCGCTTAGAACGGTGCTCTGCACATAGTAAGCGCTTAACAAATACCAGCATTATTATCATTAGAAGGGAGGGGGCTGATTAAGCTACAGCTCCTGGAGTTCTAGCAGTTGCCTTTAGTACCTAGTTAGGCAGGCCAATGAGCTGGCAATCTTCCCTATAACAGCTCGTGGGACTGGATTGCTGAAGCTGCAGCCCCACCAAATGCTTCAATTTAATTTAATGCAGGGCTTAACTAACATCCACCTCCCTGTAAATATGTGCTCTCAAATGATCTATGCAGAGCTAATTAACTAGAATTCTTGACTAAGATGATGTTTCAATCTCCCAGCAAGCTACCAAAAGACTTGTACATTAAAAGCTACCTTGCAGTTACACCCAGACTGAGGTGTCAAGCCCTGCGCTAAGTGCTGAGTAGATGAAATCAGATCAGATAAAATCCCATTCCCACATAGGGCTCACAGTGTAAAGGAGAGAGAGAAAATAGGTATTTAACTCCCATTTTACAGATGAGTTAAGTGAATTGTCCAAGGTCACACAGCAGGCAACTGGCAGAGGAGGAATTAGAACCCAGGACTTCTGACTCCCAGTGTTTTGCTCTTTCCATTAGGCCATTGCTGCTCTCATAAATCTAACATTTCAAAATGCTATCCTTGCAATACTAAAGGCATTTGAAAAAAAAACAAAACACATTTTAAAAGATTCTGATTTTCGAGAATTCTATTACAGGCAATGAGCATCTTTGGAAAAGGTAAAGCTCACCAGATCTACATGCATTCATTCACCCGCCCCACAATATAATCTGGTTGCTTTGGAAAAGTTCCAACTTTAGCACAAAGAAGAATTTTAAAATGGAAGAAAACAGCCAGGGAGAAGGGAGAATAGGCAATGCCAGGGTATCAGGTTTATCTAAGGGTCTCTTACTAATCACCAGCATTCAAGAAAGAAAAGTTTGAGAAAATCTGCTGAATAGTGCCAAAGTCCTTAAGGCCAAAGAAGTAAAGATCACTTTTGAAGAAAGAATATAAGCACTGCATCAAAGCTTCTACAATGCAACTAAACTCTACAGGTCCCCCTCCCCCTGGCACTGGCAATGTAATATGGTTTTGTTGAGCTGCTGCTGTAAAGGCTGTGGAATGATTGGGATTCATGAGACGGACTCCCAAAGAAACAGGCAGTATAGTCTAGTAGAAAGAGCAGAACTAGATTCTATCCCAGCTTTGACAACAGGTCCAGTGCACCATCGTAGACAGGTCACTTAATTTTTTAATTTCTCCGGGTTTCCTTCCTTACCTGAGAAATTGTGATATAGCATTAATTTAGCACTTACTGTGTGGTAAAGACTGGGATAGATCACAGGGCTCACAATCTATTTGATCCCTGCTTTACAGGCAAACTGAGGTCCCAACACGTTGAGTGACTTGCCCAAGGCCATTCAACAGGCTCTTTCCATTCTTTCCACTAGTGGAAGAGCAAGGCCTTTTCACTGCCTCACTTCTCAGGTTGTGAACCCTTAATGGGACAGGACAGATTAGTATGTTATCTACCCCAGTGCTTAGCAGTGACTCTCACCCGGCTCTGCCACTTGTCAGCTGTGTGACTGTGGGCAAGTCACTTAACTCCTCTGTGCCTCAGTTACCTCATCTGTAAAATGGGGATTAAAAAACTGTGAGCCCCACGGGGGACAACCCGATCACCCTGTATTTACCCCAGCGCTTAGAACAGTGCTCTGCACATAGTAAGCGCTTAACAAATACCAACATTATTATTTCAGACAGCAGTTAAATACACTGCTACTACAATTACACTTCCAGAGCTACACTACTGCATCCTAAGTGTTGGGTGACAGTTCTGCCCATCTTGAAGACCTCAAGGGCCCACTGCCTCAGAAACAGAGATTACACTACCTACCCCAGGGAGCACAAACCTGGTTTCAGGTCTCCCCTCACCTCAAAGTGTCCCAACCACCCTAGAAGATGTTAGACATCAGTGCCCCAAATCTGAAAATGTGGGTGGAGAGGTCTCTGCATATCAGCCTAGCACTTGTACCACAGACTCCTGATGCCTAGTGAGTGGTCGGTTCTCTTACTATGCAAGGCTTTATTCCAGAAGAATCTTGCCTGACAGAAAAATTCATTCTAGTTCACCCCACGACCGATGGTGCAAACACATTTCTTCCAACCTTGCAATGTGCCCTATCCAGATGGCTGCATACCGTCAAAAAGAAAACTCCCTCGTTCTGCAATTATTCAAACACAAAAGTGAAAATACATGTTGTAGGAGAAACGACCGTGATGTCTCTCTTCCTCTCAGCATACAGCCTATACGCAAGATCTGGATTATGTTTATTAGTTCCTTTTAACATACTCTGCTGCCTGTATGCCTTCTTCGGTTAGACATTGGAGAATGACTGCGGCTCCTTCGGCGACGGTACTCTGGTGTGTAAGACCTGCTTCGAGATCTCCTCCTATGAGAATGGGAGTGGGACCTAGATCGAGTGTATCGTCTGTGAGAGTGCCTCCGTGATCTTGATCTTCAGGACAGGAGAAAAACAAAACAAAATAACAAAAGAGCAGAACCATTACCGATGATACAATCCAGAAGAAACTGATTTTAAAAAACTACGTACCTACCAGCAGTAAACTGCCAGTTTTGAGGCACTCTAAATTGGGACTGCATTATGAAGACTGATAGGGCAATAGGAGTGCTTGAAAATGTCAAGACGCTGGCTAATACCGTAAATTATTTTCAACTTAATTTAGAGGAATGGGTATTGACGAAAAAGTGTGCTATAGTCAAAGAATCAAGAATCACACCAAACATTGCCAATTTACACCCCAATGCCACTTAATGCACCCGAGAAAATTTCTACGGATCCTGGACCTTCTCCAGCCATTTCTCCTTTTTTCCCTCTCCTCCCCTCTTTCACCAATTTCCTCCTCTTTTCACTTTAACCCGCAAATGGCATCCATAGGCACAATTTAGCTGCCCGGTGACACAAGAGGCTGCTGACCTGCTTGAGGAAAAAAACCTAAATGTTCACAATTATCCTTTATAAAGAGACTTATATCAACTTCTTCCAACATATATTTTAATTTTTGAGGAACATGGAAACATAGGCTGAATAGTTTTATAGAAAAAATCATTTGAGGTTAGAGAAGCATGGTGGTCTAGTGGATAGATCATGGGCCTGCAAGCCAGAAGGACCTGTGTTCTAATCCTGGCTCCGCCACTTGTCTGCGGTGTGACCTCGGGCAAGTCACTTCACTTCTCTGTACTTCAGTTACCTCATCTGTAAAGTGGGGATGAAGACTGGGAGTCCCATGTTGGACAGGGACTGTGCCCAACCCAATTTGCTTGTATCCAACCCAGCGCTTAGAACAGTGCCTGGCACACAGTAAGCACTTAAATGCCACAATTATTATTACTACTACCATTTGCACAGCAGAACAAAGGATTGGAGTGGGGAGAGACAGGAGGCAGGGTGGTCACCAAGAAGTCTGCTGCAGTAATTAAGGTGGGATAGGATAAATGCTTGAATTAACACAGTTAGAAGGTGGTTTCTACAGCACTGGGAAGACAGAACCGACAGAATTTGGCGAGACTGAATATGTAGGTTGAATGAGAGAGATGAGTCGAGGATAATAACAAAGTTATGGGCTTATGAGAAAGGGAAGGTGGTGATGTTGTCTACAGTGATGGGAAAATCAGGTTTGGGTGGAAGGATGAGGAGTTCTGTTTTGGACCTGCTATGTTTAAGGTGTCAGCAGCAGATCCAGACAAAATAATTCCTTTAAATTTTCCATTTGGTTGATGAACATCATGAACTCAGACCTCTTAAACAGAGCAGCTGACACATAAATCCCATCCACTTTTGCTCCCTTTGGCTATACTATGTTTCATTCTTTTTACAATGAACCCAATTCCCAATGACAAATTATTCTCATAATAAATGAGATGGCTTTGTGAGGAACATTAACTATTCTGGATCACTAGGGGAATCATTAAGTACAAACTTGTTAAATCCATTCCTGAAGATGTGGTTATGCATTTTTTATACTGGTGGCACTTCACAAGAAACCGTGAATTTTGAATATTTCATTTGTAAAGCGGGAACTGATCATTTCATTACTAAACAGAACAACAAAGAGATACTGGTGGGCTGAAACACACTATTTTCAAGCAGTTTTTTTCTAAAATGGTACTTGTTAATCACTTACGATGTACCAGGGACTGTTTTAAGCACTGGTGTAGATACAAACTAATCTCGCTGGACACAGTTCATGTCCCACGTGGGGCGCACAGTCTTAATGCCCATTTTACAGATGAGGTAACTGAGGCACAGAAAATTCCGTAACTTGCCCCAAGTCAAGCAGCAGACCCAGGACTAGAACCCAGGTCCTCTGACTCCCAGGCCCGGATTCTTTTCACTAGACCATACTGCTTCCTTGTTGGTAGTTGGGCAGACAAAGAGCTTACAGCCTAAAACTACTCGGTAGAGTTGGGGATAGAGATATACTTCCTCTGGCTCTCTTGTTGCTGCTGCCTGTGGATATTCATCACTGGGTGTAGGTGTGTGTTTAGAATGTCTGCTTTCCTTACTTGCTTTCTTCCACCAATTCTTGGTGGAAACCCTACTCACTAACACCAGAACATGCAAAGCATGGGAAGTGCCTATCGCATAGTATGCGCTTAACAAATAACATCAAAAACAAAAAAACTTGTTGTACCGAACTCTACCGCACCTCGTAGTACAGTGCTCTGCACACAAGCTCCCAGTTGAATTCCACTGACTGAGTAGTTGGAATCCAGGTTCCAGTATGATGGGAGTCAAAGCTGCAGCTCTTGCCCATTTCCAACTGAGGGACTGCCCGCAGAACAGTCCCCAGAAACTTGGAAATCTCGAGTACTGGCAGCAGTACTGGCCCTGTCAACACAGAGCAGCAGGACCTCAACTGTGGGAAGTGAAAGATGGGACCTTAAGGTATCTTTCTCCTCCTCCTGCTTCTCTGATGCAGCTAAATGTCCTGCAGATAACAGGCTGCCCACAAGCTGAAATGCCTGATAATGGCTTGTAGAACCCCCTAACTTATTATCATGGAGGAACTTTGGGCCCCGGGAAAATCTGACTCACTTTTTTATTAGCCAATTGACTTATCACCCTCAACTTAAAGGGGGAAAGTACCTGCTCGTCTCAAAAGAGAGCCTTGTCCTACTATTCCAACTTCAACATTACTTTTAGCCTTAATAGTTATATTGGTAAGTTTATACCACTAGCTCTGGGTACCTTTTTTTTAAACACCTTTATATATTTCCCTCCTTTGCCATGAAGCAAAAAAAGCATTTTTTATGCATATGATATAGAAAGGGCATTCAATTCTAGTGCAACTGTAAAAGACTGAAGTGAAGGATTTTAACAAGTGAAATGTCATATTTTGTTGTGTTTTTTTAAAAATTTTACTTTCCAAGTATCAAATCCACACTTAGTTAAGTAGCTGATTCTGGATCATTCTGCTTTTGAGATTACCTGTTCTGTTCTTAATCTTTTCAGGAGCTGAACATAATAAAATTCCTCATGGATTGTACAGAAGTTCTCCACGACCTTAGGATTCCCATTTCTTCCCCCCAACCTCTCAAGGGCTCCTATAACCCTATCAACGAGCCACACAGCTCCTCCAATAGCCAATAAAAACAAGTTGCTTTGTCCTCAGGCTTTGTCTATTTCGCTGCCCACCCCTCACCCACTCCTGCCTCTGGCCTGGAATGCCCTCCCTCTTCATGTCCGACAGACATTCTCCCCACCCTTAGAGCCCATCTCCTCCAGGACGCCTTCCCTGACTACCTCCCTTCTGCATCGTTTGCCCTTGGATTTACCCCCTTTATTCACCCCTCCCCCAACCCCACACATGTACATATCTGTAACTTATCCTAATATCTCTCTCATCTTCCCGACTGTATACTCGTTGTGGGCACGGAATGGGTCTACCATCCCAAGCGCTTAGTACAGTGCTCTATAAATACAGTTGATTGACTGGTTAAAGGACTGGAATGCAATGCAGGAAGAGGACCTAAGGGCTGGATGAAGTCAACTCACTCCACAATTTGTTGCTGCCTTCCTCACACAGCTCTTCATTACTCTTACTCTGAGGCTTCAGGCTGTGGCTTCCCCATGGAGTGCTTCCACAACTCACTTTGAGAAGCCCTGTTAGACCCATGGACAGTCTCTAAAGGGAACCTCTAATGTAGTAGATTTTGTTCAAACAGCACAAAGTAAATATTTCCTCGGTTCCTAAACAGGACCTATAAACAAGATTTTTAACTATATTTCAAGGTCTTTATCTGAACGGCAGATACACACAATAAGCAAAGGATTGGGACAATTTGCTAAATAAAATCCCAAACAAGTTAAAGTAGGCTAGAGATGTGGAAGACCAGAGAGAGGGAAGAGCAATAGTCCCAGTTGAATCAGACTAGTTGAGGGATTTACTCGGATGTCCTCCGAGAAATAGCATTTTTTTTCCCTACTCTTCCCCTAATTGTTCTGTTTTCTTTCTTTTTTTGGTGCTGTAGCCCTTAATACCATTAGGTTTAAACAAGTCACATCAGTATTGGTACTTCAGAATGGGAAACAAATGCTAATCCAATGGCCTTCAGCCACCTCTCAACTGATGGGAAGCAAAAGAGCAGCTTCGCTCAAACCCAGTCAACCAGAGTTCCCCTTGGGAAGGCCAAAATCCTGACCATCCTGAGTCATCCTGGCCCTCTAATGCAACCAAATAATTGCCCTAAAGTCCCAATGGGCGCTCTCTCACACCTTCTGGGGTTAGGAGGACATCCGAGTAAATCCCTCAACTAGTCTGATTCAACTGGGACTGAATTTGGGGCAGGCTGTCAAGCTCATTAATTCATTCATTCACCTTGTGACCAAATAATTTCATAACAGGAACCAAGAGTAAGTAGTCTTAAAATGACCTTTTCAAAAATAAAAAAAATAAATCAACATTGCTCTAGAGCCACTCTTACAGACTAACTTAAGAGGTTGGCATACTCACAACCTTCCCGTGTCCACGTCAGGCATACATACCTGGATTTTGATCTTGATCTGGAGTGAGACTCAGAATGTTTGGAAGCCCTTGATGGACTACGAGATCCTGACCTGCTCTCCGATTTTACCCGAGCAGGACTTCCAGCTGGAGATTTTGACTGAGAGCGAGACTCCTAACAAAGAAGATAGTATTACAAATGGCACTGGTCATATAGGTGCCTAACACCTAACATTTACAGTAACTATATTACATTGATTGCTCCTGAAAAACAAATGGTTAGGTAACACCCTCCAGAAAAATATTTCAGCTCATTAACCCATTGTTAATATTGCATACTGTCCTCAAATAGTTCCCTACTTGAACCAGATCACCAATTCTCTATTAACTAAGTAATCATGCAAATTCATCTACAACTTGATCATACAGACACTGGAACATAAACCATACATTTACTTAACCTAGGACCCATTCATTCTTCCAGATTCTTTTAATTCTACTTCACTCTTGCTTTCTACTTTTCTTCATTCTTCATTGAGTTTTTCATTTTTCATACTTCGTTTTTCTTCCCCAATTCAAACATTTCATAATAGCCTTAAAAATATTCAAGGGCTTCTATCTGACCAATCTTCTGTTCAATTTTTTCCCCCATTCAATTTTAATTTTCTGATCTTTAATACTTTTCATTAGCCTTCTTTTATCTTGATTTATCTTCCACATTCTTGGAAAAAACTCTTCAATTTCTTCACGAACATTAACCTTAATGGAAAAAGAACATTTAGTATATTTAAGCACGTGGGGATTATAAAACTCTGCTGGAGTTCAGAATTTTATCTACCAAATGGAAAAGCCAGCAGGTAAGGTGCAAATAACTATTTTATTAAAAAAAAACCAAACAATTTTATAATCTTTAAAATTGTTTAAGGATCTAGATTTTAACAAGATAATTTCTGGAGTCCCCTAAAAGCTTTTACCGATTTTGTGGTTTTTTTGGTATTTTTTGGTATTTTTTTTTTTTTTAACAAAGTCACCCTCCCCCCCTTTCATACGTCAATCTAAATTTTCATAAATTCTAAAGAGTTGTAACATTTCAATTCTAAAACCTAATTAGAATAGAAATGATAGTGAATATAATTTTCCTCTTAAAGTCTTTGATTTCCCCTACTTGAATATCTGAGTACTCTAGTAACCTTAAAATAAGTTTTCACTAATCAGGTTAAGAGAGCAGAGTAGTGGTTAAAGCAAACATCCTGGTCAGAAGTATTTGTAAATACAGCACCTATCTAAACCCACACATCCTCATTACATGCACATAGGTATCAGAAAGTCCAAATAATTTCTAACAGAAACTGTCTAGCCCTTAACTTCGTTCCCCCAAATTACCCTAACCATAAATACATAAAACACTCATACGCACACTCACTCTACAATTTTTATATGGCCAGGGAGAAATTCAACATAATTTTATCTAACCAGCATTTTTAAGAGGGACATGAAGGGGACTCATTCTTATTTTTCACTAAAACCTAGCCTAAGTAGTAGTAACTTATGTAAATGCAACACAACTTACTTTACCCAGATATCTGCTGCAGCCACAGAAGCTAAAATAAATGCATTACTTACACTGTTTTGGCTCATTTTATTATTGCAAATTATTTGCTACCAACAGCACACAACTAGTCTATTACAATATATAAAGTCCACTCTTTAATTGTATCAGGACACATTTAAAAATAACTCTCTAGACTATCTGATTTCATATACTATATCTACCCTACCCAATCAAACCTGGATAGATAGGACTGTGCTGCAGATTTTTACAGTACATTTCTAAATGTTAGAGCATTAAAACACAGATAAGAGGCTTCTCAATTGCTTCCACCTCCCCAAGTCTCAAATTTTGTTTCTACCCTTATTTGCCCATCCTTATTTTTTCTTTTTTTCTGCATGCTCTGCTCTCATTTAATTTTTTTTATACTCTTTTGGCTCTGATTTTTTCCAGCCTGTTATATGACTGCCCTTTGTAGCCTGCTATAATTAAAATGCTTATAAAAAAGCCCCAAATTAAAGGAAGAGGCTTAATTCTCCTACTTATTTGAAGCAAACTGCCACATTTCCTCAAGATGAAGGTGGATTTAAAAAAATCAAGAACTTTCTGTCCTTCAAACCATAGTTGTTTGACAGAGACTACTCTAGATTAAGCAAACAACATGACCTATTCACTAGGGGCTGATAACTCACCTAATTTCACATAGAAACCCTATCAATAAAACACTGCCTATTAGGCGAAGACACACACTCCCTCCCTCCTTCTCTTTTATTCATCTCATTTTATTTTTACTCTTTAGTCTCAGAAGATGGGTTCATTTGAAAACGGTTTTGAATTAGTGTATCTTCCAATGTCTTCACCTTTAAAACTGCAGAAAATGCATGGATGTAATAAAACTCCTCACAAGTTCAACGGAAACACTACAATTGGAGAAGGAACATTTCCCATCTGCAAGTTTTACTACTACCCATATTTTTATCGAGGTGAAGAAAATCATAAAAACAAATCTCGGCTATCATTCAGCTTCTTCTTATAAATCTCCCAATGTCTCCCATATGCTCTATTCTAGTTCCACTGGTGTCTGAAGTAGTTATTGCAATTAATGCAATTTGGTTTCATCAGAAACCACCACTTGAGTGGTGTAGCTGTCCAAAATCTGAACATATTAGCAACTGCAACTTGTGCAGACCCTTATAAGGGGGAAAAAAAAATCCAATGGCTAATAAATGAAATATAGTAACAGATCTCTCCTTCATGTTTGAAGAGCCTGCTCATGGTGAGATTAATGACTGGACATCTAGATGCACTCTTTCTACTCCCTTTTTTTTTTTATGGACAGAAGGTCCATATGTATAAATCAATGGCACTACATCCATTTGATGTGCTGCTGTGATAAACTTACAGCATTCTCACTAGTAGGTACAAACTGCCAACTGTTTCATAATTCCCCAGTCTACGACTCCTAAGATGCTTTAGCAAAATCACTTGGACCAAACAATGACTACTACTCTAATGCCATATGGATGTCCGGGGACATTAAAACTATGTCAGTTTTTTGGGGGGGGGTGGGGGGTAGGGGGGTGATGGATCCACAATACTGTGGTGAATTCCACTTCATGACACTGGGCACGGTGTCCCACTTTACTGGGTCCTCCCTGCCTGATCTGCAACCTCAAAAGTCCCACCTTCCCTGGGGATAGAAGGCTTCTCTGCTGGAAAGGCAAGACAAAGCTTAGAAATTAGCCTGGCATGCCATGCCTTGTGTGCTTCATCAGGAAACTGAGTAAAATTTGCCATGCTGTCAGTAAACCCTTGCATGAAGTATCACCCTGGCAGATGTTTCCCGGGTTGTTGGGACTCTCTCCCCAGGGATTCTTCAGCAACCACCAGGAGTGGACCGACATCTACATTTGTTCAGGTGCACTTCTAATGTGGTTTGGCACTCGGATGTCAGGGATAGTACTAGGTCTTGTGAAACCTGGGATTTCTGGCTCAGATGCTACTGAGTAGAGCAGTGACTCCATTGCAGCCTCAGCATGAGTGGTTTAATGAAGCTCCGGTTCTTCTCAGCCCATGAGTTGCTACTTAAAGATGCTTTTGCAACCCAAATATTTGAAGCCTTCAGTAATACCAGCCAACTTCCCCACTGTTTCAACAATTTCCCCAGGGAATCCCCTTGTATTATGCTCAAAGATCTGTCCTTGTGCCCTGAGAAGAGGAAATGAGAGTTCAGGTGAAAGCAAAGGGTGCTAAAACAATTAGTGAGGAAAAATACTTTATTCTTCGTTAGTGTTTTTAGTATCTGGTGGATTATTTTCCCTGCTCTACATTCTCATTCTTGAAGCTCAAATCTAAAGGTAGACCTTCTGGTTAACTTTCCGCTATTCGATTTAAAGGGGACAGGGATAGTAGCACCGATAGAGAGAACTTAAGTGATGCCCAAAACTTAAATTTTGCTGAGTTTTTATTCTACCCAAACAGATATAAGTAACCAAACTAACTTGAATTTTACCTCTCTTCCTTCCCTTTCACTCCCTTATGCAAAAGTGAGAATGAATACTGAAAGGGCAAGAGGCTTGCAGCAGGGGAAAGAGAAACTAGAAGCTTCAAATCAAATTTGATAAGCACCATAACAACAGAGACTTTACTGCACTTTCTTTTAGAAGGAAGTTGACTATGTATGAGCTTTCTAAGTTTATTTTTAAGATGCATTTAAATCCACGAGACCTGAATAGCTCAAAAAATAGCAGACAGTTTTAAAAGGGGATAAAGGGCTGTTAAGCTGGTATAGATGAGATGAACAGACACCCCTCTTTCCTTATTGCTTTGGTCGAAAAGCATTGGAGTAGAGCATGGCCATGTTTCCACATGGCCATTCCAATCGAAGAAGGCAGTGGAGGGAAAGCATGTAGGGTAAAGATACAAAATTTGTAGGATTAGTCATGCTGCAGGGCAAGCTATCAATAGGCTGGCACACCAAGCAGGATGACCTTATGTGCAACCCCTCTGACATAGGACAAGGATTGTCAATCCCTGAGTTTTAAGAATTTGACATAGAAAAATATATCTTCAGGCTCTTAAGCCAAAGCTCAACTCAGCATTTCAAGCATATATGGAAACTGGCAAAACCTAGGGTGGTTTGTTATACTAATCGGCTGGATTTCCTTCAATAAGGTTTTTTTTTTTTTTAAAGTGAAGTAGAAAATATAACTTCACTCTGAATGAGAAAGTCCACAGATAATACTTTCTGCAAACACAAAGTTTTTGCATTGATCTCAAACCTGGAAACACTATTACTCAGGTTATCCACAAACACTCATTACCCTAAAACTACAGCTCTGAATTATCATGCATTGCCATCAATTTTCTGTTACTCAGAGGAAATTTACAAATCACCTTCCTTTCCCAATATGCTCAGGATCAAATTAGATATAATATATATTATATATAATATTCGACATACTATTAATATAACATATACTGTGGTTTTAGACTATCAGTGGTTAAGCCATTTGGTTAAAATATTTGGGTACTAAAGACAAAAGCACCTATAAAGAGTTGGCTGTTCTAAGAAAATAGCCAGCTTCCTGGTTTTCTTCCAATCCTTCACCTGTAATTATGGTACCGAATGATTAATATCTACCATCCATTACTCCAAACTCGAGTTTCTCTACAGAAGCCTCTAATTCTGCATGGTTTTATAACTGATCTATAAATAATTCAGTGCCAAAACATATGAAAAACAAATATTAAGAAAAAAACAGAAAGCCTCGCAAAAGGATGTTTAATTATATAAGCACTGAATAAAATGGAATACTTGGTTTGGGTGGCATTTCTTCTAGAAATACAAGTGGGGTGGAAAAGTGCTTGTTTTGAGCCCATTAAAAACTCATGTAGAAAATGAGGTGCCAACATCTAAGAGCACTTAACCGCGTCTAAAATTTGATAGGCTCTAACCTTCAGTAATTTATAAGTTAAATCCTGGGACAAGAATTTAGCGTTACATCTTAGATGGCACAGGGGGAGAGTTACATTAAAAAACAAACACTAATCATCATTCAAAATTAGTTTTTTTTGAGAAATGAAACACAAAGCCGGGGGGCTGACTTCAGATTTTCCCTAAATCTGTCCACTATTTCCCTTAACAAAAGGATGGAAAAGTTCAAAAAACCCAAAAGGTCATCATTACACTAACCTCAGTACATCAATTTAGTTTTTGATTCCCGATGAATTGATTATTAAACCAGAGAGACTATTCTGAAACACCTAAGATTCTACATCCACCCAAAATTTGACGTGGAAATCTTTTCTGGCCAACAGATAATCTTTACAGCAGGATGCCGTCCCAGTTTTTCAGTGGTATTTGAGAAATTACGATGCTCATATAATTCATCCTCATTTTACCCCAACTGTGCTCCTAGAACCCCTTTACTGTTACACTTACAAGAAAATGAAGAAAGTGACTAGAGGAAAAATACCGTATCCTATCAAATAAGCCAATTCAACTGCTTAGCTTTCCCCTAAGAGCCAGAAACGACTCCAATCATCTCGTCTTTCGGCCTACTGGGGGGTGGGGTGGGGGAGGGGGGTCCGAAGATTCCCAACGCTCCCGAAACGGTGTCCGTTTCAAAAACGGTAAATTCCGTTGGGAGTCCGAATGTCCCTGATCTCACCGTGGTTCCAGGGGGCATGATCTTAAAAACGGTCTCAAAAGAGTCCTTCCACGCCAAGTAACGTTTAAAGAACTGGTTTTAAGGTTTCTAATGGGCGGCCTGGGAGCCGTTTTTTCTTATTATTTTGGTACTAAAAACTGGCAACGTCCCCCCCCCACCCCCCCCCGCAATTTGATGCTCCAGACCTACAATGCCAATTTCTCTCTTCCATGTAGCACCCGACTATTCCCTCTCAGCATCACTCACTCTAAACTCTGACCAAGCGACAGCCTCCCCCAAATCTTTAGGGGGCTTTTCCCGGGGTACCAGTCCCACCCGTCCCCTCTACAGAAGCCTCTAATTCTGCAAGGTTTTATAACTGATCTATAAATAATTCAGTGCCAAGACATATGAAAAACAAACATTAAGAAAAAAACTAGAAAGCCTCGCAAAAGGATGTTCAATTATATAAGCACTGAATCAAAGGGAATACTTGGTTTGGGTGGCATTTCTTCTGGAAATACAAGTGGGGTGGAAAAGTGCTCGGATCAGAACCCCTTTAAAAAAAAATTATACAGGCACTGAATCAAAGGGAATACTTGGTTTGGGTGGCATTTCTTCTAGAAATACAAGTGGGGTGGAAAAGTGCTCAGATCAGAAGCCCTTCCCTTTTAAAAAAAAATCTATAAGCACTGAATCAAATGGAATACTTGGTTTGGGTGGCATTTCTTCTAGAAATACAAGTGGGATGGAAAAGTGCTCAGATCAGAACCCCTTAAAAAAAATTCTATAAGCACTGAATCAAACGGAATACTTGGTTTGGGTGGCATTTCTTCTAGAAATACAAGTGGGATGGAAAAGTGCTCAGATCAGAACCCCTTTTAAAAAAAAATTCTATAAGCACTGAATCAAAGGGAATACTTGGTTTGGGTGGCATTTCTTCTAGAAATACAAGTGGGGTGGAAAAGTGCTCAGATCAGAAGCCCTTCCCTTTTAAAAAAAAATCTATAAGCACTGAATCAAATGGAATACTTGGTTTGGGTGGCATTTCTTCTAGAAATACAAGTGGGATGGAAAAGTGCTCAGATCAGAACCCCTTAAAAAAAATTCTATAAGCACTGAATCAAACGGAATACTTGGTTTGGGTGGCATTTCTTCTAGAAATACAAGTGGGATGGAAAAGTGCTCAGATCAGAACCCCTTTTAAAAAAAAATTCTATAAGCACTGAATCAAAGGGAATACTTGGTTTGGGTGGCATTTCTTCTAGAAATACAAGTGGGGTGGAAAAGTGCTCAGATCAGAACCCCTTTAAAAAAAAAAAAATTATACAGGCACTGAATCAAACGGAATACTTGGTTTGGGTAGCATTTCTTCTAGAACTACAAGTGGGGTGGGAAAGTGCTCAGATCAGAACCCCTTTAAGAAAAAATTCTAACGAGTTCCTAAATAATTGAGCTTTTGAACTCATTTGACCTGCGCTTTTAGTTGGGGTTGGACGCGAGGGAGGAGAAGAGAAACGGGTTGAGGGGAGGAAGGCGGATGGGAATAATAAAGAGGGGAGAGGGCGGGATTCTCCTCCCCCCCCCCCGAAAAAAAGGGAAGGTGAAAAGGAAAAGGGAGGATTGGCAGGGGGGGTCCGGGGGCAGGTCCTGGCGCCCGCTCCCCACCGATCCACCCCGCCTCTGCCGGGGGTGTGAGGCCACATGCCCCGGCTCGGCCGGTCCTGCCCCCCGCCATGTTCTCCCCGAGCGGCCCGCTCCGACATGGAGGGTCGGCGGCCCTTCCCGGCGCCATCGTCGTCGGCCCGGCCTACCTCGCCCGCTCCGGATGAGCGACGTTGAGGAAGGGGGGGGGGGGAGGCGGGCCCGCAACGCTTGGCCCAGGTGAGGGGTGCGGGGGCCATGTTGGGGAGGTGAGGGAGGACCCCCCCCCGCCCCGCGGTGGGCCCTAGCGCTGTAGAACGAGGCCCCCTCCCCCGGCGCCGGGCGGCCCGCACCGCCGCTTTGTACTCACTCTGCCCTCGAAGTTGTTCTCCTCGACATCGCTCATGTCGGCCTGGCTCCTCCGACTCCTAAAACAAGAGGCAAATCTCGGGCCGGGGCGCCGAGTGGCCGGGGACGGGGCCGAGAGGCGGGGGGTGGGGGGGTGGAGGGAAGAGAGAGAGGAGATGGGCGGGAAGGGCCGCTCCCCTCCGCTCCCGCTCGGGCTCAGGGAAAATGGCGCTGGCGCCTCCGCTCCCTTCTCGTCGCCGCCGAACGCGGGGAAAGGGGGGGGAGGGGGCGGCGCGCGGGGCGGCGCGGTGACGTCACCGGCCCACGCCCCCCCCTCCCCCCAGCGTCATCGCGCGTTGCCAGGGCGGTGACGCCAGGGACGAGGCGGGAGGGGCCCCGGGGCGCGCGCCGCGGAAGAAGCCCCGCCCACTCCTCCTCTCCCCCTTCGCCATTGGTCCTCGGGACAGCGGCGCCACTTCCCGCCACGCCCCCAGCTTCACTCACTCACTCACTCACTCACTCACTCACTCACTCACTCACTCATCATTCATTCATCCATTCATCCATTCATCCATTTATCCATTTATCTATCTATCTATCTATCTATCTATCTATCTATCTATCTATCTATCTATCTATCTATCTATCTATCTATCTATCTATCTATCTGTCTGTCTGTCTATCTATCCATTAACTCATTCATCCATCCATCCATCTATCTATCTATCTATCTATCTATCTATCTATCTATCTATCTATCTATCTATCTATCATCTATCCACCCATCTATTCATCAATTGCAGCATGGCTCAGCGGAAAGAGCACGGGCTTTGGAGTCAGAGGTCATGAGCTCGAATCCCAGCTCTGCCACTTGTCAGCTGTGTGACTGTGGGCAAGTCACTTAACTTCTCTGGGCCTCAGTTACCTCATCGGTAAAATGGGGATTAAGACTGTGAGCCCCATGTGGGACAACCTGATTCCCCTGTGTCTCCCCCAGCGCTTAGAACAGTGCTCTGCACATAGTAAGCGCTTAACAAATACCAACAGTTCATCCATCCATCATTCATTAATCCATTCATTCATTCATTCATCCATCCATTCATTCATCTATCCATCATTCATTCATCCATCCATCCATTCATATTTATTGAGCACTTACTCTGTGCAGAGCACTCTATTAAGCACTTGGAATGTAATAATAATAATGTTGGTATTTGTTAAGAGCTTACTATGTGCTGAGCACTGTTCTAAGTGCTGAGGCAGATTCAGGGTAATTAGATTGTCCCATGTGGGGCTCACATTTTTTAATCCCCATTTTTACAGATGAGGTAACTGAGGCACAGAGAAGTGAAGTGACTGGCCCAAGGTCACACCGCAGACAAGTGGCGGAGGCAGGATTAGAACCCATGACCTCTGACTCCCAAGCCCATGCTCTTTCCACTAAGCCATGCTGCTTCTCTTATCCATCCATCCATCCATCCATCCATCCATCCATCCATCCATCCATCCATCCATCCATCCACCCATCATCCATTCATTCATTCATTCATATTTATTGAGCGCTTACTCTGTGCAGAGCACTCTATTAAGCGCTTGGAATGTAATAATAATAATAATAATGGTATTTGTTAAGCGCTTACTATGTGCTGAGCACTGTTCTAAGCGCCAGGGTAATCAGATTGTCCCACTTGGGGCTCACATTTTTTAATCCCCATTTTTACAGATGAGGTAACTGAGGCACAGAGAAGTGAAGTGACTTGCCCAAGGTCACACAGCAGACAAGTGGCAGAGCCGGGGTAATAATAATAATGGTATTTGTTAAGCGCTTACTATGTGCTGAGCACTGTTCTAAGTGCTGGGGTACATACAGGGTAATCAGATTGTCCCACGTGGGGCTCACATTTTTTATCCCCATTTTTACAGATGAGGAACTGAGTCACAGAGAAGTGAAGTGACTTGCCCAAGGTCACACAGCAGACAAGTGGCAGAGGCGGGATTAGAACCTATGACCTCTGACTCCCAAGCCTGGGCTCTTTCCACTAAGCCACGCTGCCTCTACAATTGGTTACCAGAGAAAGGCCATCCCTGCCCCACAACGGACTCACCGTCTAAAAGGGAGAGACAGACAACACAACCTAACAATTATGATGATGATGATGACTCAGTGGAAAGAGCCCGGGCTTGGGAGTCACGGGTCATGGGTTTGAATTCCGGCTCTGCCACTTGTCAGCTGTGTGACTGTGGGCAAGTCAAATCAGTTACCTCATCTGTAAAATGGGGATTAAGACTGTGAGCCTCACGTAGGACAACCTGATTACCCTATATCTACCCCAGCACTTAGAACCGTGCTCTGCACATAGTAAGCGCTTAAATACCAACATTGTTATTATTGTTATGACGATAATGGTATTTGTTAAGCGCTTAACTATGTGCCAGGCACTGTACTAAGCGCTGGGGTGGATACAAGCAGATCGGGTTGGACACAGTCCCTGTCCCACATGGGACTCACAGTCTCAATCCCCATTTGACAGATGAGGTCACTGAGGCCCGGAGAAGTGAAATGACTTCCCCAAGGTCACACAGCAGACAAGTGGCAGAGCCGGGATTAGAAACCATGACCTTCTGACTCCCAGGCCCGTGCTCTATCCACTACACCATGCCACTTTTCTCAAATAGTCGTGCATCAATATCATCATGATAAGTAGAATCCTAGATATCTACACATCACTAATAAAATAGAGTAATAAATAATATATACAAATAGGCACAAGTGTTGTGGGGAAGGGAAGGGGGAAGAGCAAAGGGAGGGAATAGAGGCAGAGGGAAAGGGAGGGCTCAGTCTGGGAAGGCCTCCTGGAGGAGGTGAGCTCTCAGTAGGGCTTTGAAGAGGGGAAGAGAGTTAGTTTGGCGGATGTGAGGAGGAAGGACGTTCCAGGTAAGTGGTAGGACGTGGGCCAGGGGTCGACTCATTCATTCCTTTGTATTTATTGAGCGCTTACTGTGGGCAGGGCACTGTACTGAGTGCTTGGAAAAGTACAATACAGCAATAAAGAATGACAATCCCTGCCCACAGTGAGCTCACAGACTGGCAGGGGGAGACGGACATCAGTACAAATAAGCAGACATCAATAGAAATAAAATGACAGATCTAGAAGTGCAGCATGGCACAGTGGATAGAGCATGGGTCTGGCAGTCAGAAGATCCTGGGTTCTAATCCCGACTCTGCCACTTCTCTGCTGTGTGGCCTGGGGCAAGTCACTTCACTTCTCTGTGCCTCAGTTACCCCCCTCTGGAAAATGGGGATTGAGACTGGGAGCCCCAAGTGGGATAGGGACTGTATCCAACCTGATTACTTGTATCCCCCACAGCGCTTAGTACAGTGCCTGGCACACAGTAAGTGCTAAACAAATACCCCAATTATTAATTATTATTATTATCTCTACATAAGTGCTGGGGGGCAGGGAGAGAGAGGAAGAACAAAGGGAACAAATCAGGGCGACGCAGAAGGGAGTGGGAGATGCTGGTGCCTCCGTCCATATCACAGCGCAATCAATCAATGGGATGGATTGAGTGCTTACTATGTACTAGGCACATGACAAAGTATAATCCAACAGAGTTAGCAGATACTGTCCCTGCCCACAAGAAGCGTACAGTTTACACCCTTCCACTCAATCCATCAATGGTATTTGTTCAATTGTAACTGTGTGCAACACACTGTACTGAGCGCATGGGAGAGTACAACAACAAACAGACACATTCCCTGCCCACAACAAGATATGGTCTACACCCTTTCACTCAATCCATCAAGGTATTTATCAAATGCTTACTGTGTGCAGAGCTCTGTACTAAGCGCATAGGAGAGTATACTACAACATTCATTCGTTCGACTGTATTTATTGAGGAAAGCACTGTACTAAGTGCTCGGGAGAGTACAATACAACAACAGACACATTCCCTGCCCACAGTGAGCTCATAGTAGCAGACACGTTCCCTTCCCACAACAAGTTTAGAGTCTACACCCCTCCATTCAATCAATCAGTGGTATTTATAGACCTTTTACTATGTGCAGAACCCTGGGAGAGTACAACATAACAGAGTTAGCAGACATGTTCCCTGCAACAAAACAAGTTTACAGGGTACAACTTACACCCCTCCACTCAAAACATCAGCACCGGCCACCTCTCCGCCCAAAGTAGCACCACCACCCCTCCACCGAGAAACAATCAATCAAAGGGAGAGGGAGTAGGGAAAATGAGGGCCTCTTGGAGGAGATATGATTTTTATAAGGTTCTGAAGGTGGATCTGTCATATAATAATAATAATGTTGGTATTTGTTAAGCACTTACTATGTGCAGAGCACTGTTCTAAGCACTGGGGTAGATATAGGGTAATCAGGTTGTCCCACATGAGGCTCACAGTGAATCCCCATTTTACAGATGAGGTAACTGAGGCACAGAGAAGTTAAGTGACTTGCCCACAGTCACACAGATGACAAGTGGCAGAGCCGGGAGTCGAACCCATGACCTCTGGCTCCGAAGCCCAGGCTCTTTCCACTGTGCCATGCTGCTTCATATGCTGTCATATGTGAAGCAGGAGGGAGTTCCGTGCCAGAGGGAGGATGCAAGAACACCAGTAATGGCCACCTTTCCGCCCAAAGCAACACCGGCGCTCTTCCACTGAGAACAACAGCACTGGCTACTTTTCGGCCCCTAAGAACACCATTACCTCGTGACTGAAAACATTAGTACTGGCCACTTCTCTGCCCAAAGAAACACCACTACTCCTGCGATCAGAACATCAGCAATCAGTCATCCTTATTAAGTGCTTACTGTGTGCCCAACACTGTACAACGCGCTTGGGAAAGTACAATATAAGAGTATAACAGAGTTGGTAGAAATTTTCCCTGCCCACCACGAGCTTATAGTCTAGAGGCCTCAGAGCTCCAAACATTACTGCACTCCAACCCAGTTTTGAAGACCAGCACCACCATCTTTTGACCTTGCGCTTCCATCTCTTCCGCTAACACAAGAGAGCACTGCCCTCATTCTGCCTCTGGCCTTTTAGCAGGAAACTTCTCCTTCTGGTCCCAAATCTATCCAATAAAGGAATTAATCAAACAATCAACTGTATTTATTGAGTGCTTACTCTGTGCAGAACAGTGTACTAAGTGTTTGGGAGAGTACAATATAACAGGGTTGATAGACACATTCCCTACTCACGGCAAGCAAGGAACCATCTCATCCTTCTCACCTAAAACCTGATTGTTTTCTACTTCCCAACAAGGTTAATGACAAAGAGAGATTCTCTTAAATTGATCCACCCTATCCATCTGGATGAAAGGGCTACACTGGGTACTGCTTTTAGGTTTGACCTGCTAGAGATTAAGAAAACCCCTTATCTCAGTCTGAAACCTCACTTTCATTCCAATAGGAAATAAAAGTTCCATGGCAAAGGGCCTAGAAATGACCTCTTACATCTACATACTTCATACTAAAATATTACCTTGCAAGAAAAATTCTTCATATTGGACATGCATTAGTCTTTTCAGTCCATTGGAGAGCAATATCAGCAGAAGGATCTTCCAATATGACAGACAAATTTACTTTATCATATAGATTAATATCAGGATGCCATACCAAGGGCCTGAGGGAGGTAAATGTTGACAATGAATTGGCATGGAATGGAAGTAAAGCCTCCTCTTGGATCTGGGAGGGGGTTGAAGGTGGAACTAATATTTCAGTTCCACCTCTTCTTCCCTTTTATTGCTACCCTTCTGTAGTGAATTTGGGAAAACAAAGTTTTTTCATTTTTTTAATCAGAAAAAAAATCCCTTTGTTTACACTTCATTTTCACCATTTTCATTGCAGTGAGCCAGGTTTAACAGCATTCTATTAAGTGACAGTAAGCCAGAGGAGGGCTGACACTCAGAACATGGAGGTGTTTTTGAGAAACTAGTGACAAGACCAGTAAAACAAAGGGTAATTTGTACCCGTACCCATTGTGAACCAAACTACAAGTTCTGCAGATGTCTTTTGGGTCACATCCATTTGTGACTCGCCCCCGACCCTTTGCTCAGGTTCTGCCTCTGGCCTGGAACGCCCTCCCTCCTCAAATCCGACAGACAATTACTTCTCTCTCCCCACACCCCCTTCAGAGCCTTATTGAAGGCACATCTCCCCCAGGAGGCCTTCCCAGATTAAGCTCCACTTTTTCTCATCTCCCATTCCCTTCTGCGTCACAGTGAGGAGCTCTCTTTGCTCTTCTCCCCTCCCAGCCCCAAAGCATTTATGTACATATCTGTAATTTTATTTATTTATATTGACGTCTGTCTCCCCCCACTCTAGACTGTAAACTCGCTTTGGGCAGGGAATGTGACTGTTTACTGTTGTATTGTACTCTCTCAAGTGCTTAGTACAGTGCTCAATAAATTGAGTAAGTGCTCAATAAATACGATTGACTAAATGAACGAATGACTAACAAGACCATCAAAAGTATCACCTTCGAAAATGAGTACTAGGAACAACCTAAGAACTCAAGAGTCAACTGCTCCAGGAAGCTTTCCCTCATGACCAGTATCTTAATTGATCAGTTGTATTTACTGAGCTCTTACTGTGTGCAGAGCACTGTACTAAGCACTTGGGAGAGTACAATATATCAGAGTTGATAGATATGTTTTCTGACCACATCGACTTTACAGTCTAGAGGGAGAGACAGACCTTAATACAAATAAATTACTCCTTAAAAAGAGTGCAAATCTAAGTGAAAGGGCAGTGCAGAAGGGAGTGAGACAAGAGGAAATGGGGGCTTAGTCAGGGAAGGCCTCTTGGAAGAGACATGCCTTCAATAAGGCTTTAAAGGTGGGCAGAGTAATTGTCTATCTGATATGAAGAGGGAGGGCATTCCAGGCCAGAGGCAGGTTGTGGATGAGAAGTTGGTGGGGAGATGGACGAGATGCAAGTAAATTGGCATTACAGGAGTGAAGTGTGTGGGCTGGGTTGTTGTGGGAAATCAGGGAGGGGGCAAGGTGATTGAGTGCTTTAACGCTGAAGGTAAGGAATTTCTGTTTGACGCAGGCAACCACTGGAAGGTCTTGAGGAGTGGGGAAACATGGACTGAAAGTTTTTGTAGAAAAACGATCTGAGCAGCAGAATAAAGTAGGGACTAAAGTGGGGAAAGACAGGAGGGAGGTCAGCAAGGAGGGATAGGATAAATGCTTGGATTAATGAGGTAGCAGTTTCGATGGTGAGGAAAGGGAGGATTTTAGTGATGTGAAGGTTGAACGGACAGGATTTGGTGACAGATTGAATGTGGCTTGAATAAGAGAAATGAGTCGAGGATAACGCCAAGATTGTGGGCTTGCAAGACTGGTAGGATGGTGGTGCTGTCTACATTCATTCAATAGTATTTATTGAGCGCTTACTATGTGCAGAGCACTGAACTAAGCGCGTGGAATGTACAAATCGGTAACAGATAGAGACAGTCCCTGCCCTTTGACGGGCTTACAGTCTAATCATGGGCTTACAGTCTACAGTGATGGGAAAGTCAGAGGGAGGGGAAAGGCATTGGGTAAGAATATAAGGAGTTCTGTTTTGGACATATTAAGTTTGAGGTGTCAGCAGGACATCCAAGTAGAGCTGTCCTGTACCTTAAAACAGGTAAGGGGTCTCTTCTCCATTGATTGGGAGCTGCGTGGCACAGGGACTTGCCTTTGATCTGATTATCTTATATTTATTCCAGCACTTAGCATAGAGTAAACCCTTAATAAATAGCATTTTGTTAATAAGAGCAATAGAAATGTTATTATTGGGTCAGAGTGACCATCAGTCTGTTGTTGAATTTTCCATTTGATGAATTTTAACTTGCTATTTTGAGGTATTAAGTTCTGGCCTTTTTCCAAATTCTAATCAAACTGTACCTTCTCTCAGGTGCATAAATACGATTGGATGAATAAGACAGTGCCCTGCACAGAGTACACTCTCAATTAATGTTATTGACACCTGACTACTTGTTGTGTTTTGCTGTTTGTCTCCCCCTTTTAGATTGTGAGCCCGTTGTTGGGCAGGGATTGTCTCTATCTGTTGTCGAATTGTATATTCCAAGTGCTTAGTACAGTGCTCTGCACATAGTAAGCGCTTAATAAATACGATTGAATGAATGATTAGTTGATTAACTGAACTGCATTTTACCTGATGATTTGGGAGATCTCATGTCTAATACTAGATTCCCTCACTTGTCTGTTATGTGATCTTGGGTAAGTCACTTATCTTCTCTGGTGCCTCAGTTTCCTCATCTGTAAAAATGAGGATAAAAATACCAGTTCTTCCTTTCCCTAAACTGTGAGACCCTTGTGGCACATGGACTGTTTCCGATCTGTTTATAGTGTATCTATCCCCAGGATTTAGTGCAGTGCTTGGTACACAGTACACATTTAATACATACCATTATTATTATTATGAAGATAACGATTACTTTTCTCTGTGTATTTTCTTCCTCACTTTAAATTGTAAGCCCTTGTTGACCAGGGGGTATTTCTTAATTGCTTCCCAATTACTCTCCCCAGTGGTTAGTACAATATTTTCCACAACTACAGAGCTCAATTAAATTATCGTGAAGACGACGACGATGAAGGGAGCCTCAAGTGATCATTATAAAATTACGAGAATAATTTTGGTCAGGCTACAAGGCTCTTCAAAGAATCTTACGATGGTTGTGACGAGTCTGTCATTCTTTAGAAGTTTAGAGAAAGGAAGAGAAGAGAGGAAAGTGGTGGGATTAAAGAGGTTCAGAGTAGCAGGGGTAAAAAAAAGTAAAAGTTGGGACTGATAGGAGAATTTATGTTTATTTTTGAAATTTGCAAAAAGCTGCTTTGAACCCTGGGTGAGTGCCACAATTTTTTTTTAAGGAAGAATCTGCAAGAATGCAACCCCCAGGGTTATAGGAAAACTGGCTGTAATTATTTTGATCTTTGGACTTTCAACTAGATTTGATTAACAAGATAGTGTAATAATCTAAGCACCTTGATGATGCAGGGCCTAGTGGAAAGAAAACGGGCCTCTGCGTTCTAATCCCGATTTTGCCTTTTATCTGCTGTGTGGCTTTGGCAAGTCACTTAACTTCTCTATGCCTCATCTGTGAAATAAGTATTCAATACCTGTTCTTCCTGGGCAGGGACTGTCTGTGACCTGATTACCTTGTGTCTAGGTAAAGGTCCACCCAGTGAAATGCTGGACAACTATATGAGTTCGTAAAGGTCCACCCAGTGAAATGCTGGACAACTATATGAGTTCATGTGTTTCCTTATAATGCCCCTACTTATCTAACATCACATAGAATTAACATTAAGTCTGCTGCTTGGGCAGTCTTATCAGATTCAAACAGTGTAATGAGGAATCAAGAGAAGTGCAAATTCTAGCCATTCCCACAAGGTAAATACACACTGTTTTATTTTTAAAGTAGATATTTATTTAAATAAATAAAAACACAGGGGTGGGGCACTGACAAGGGGCGCCTATAATTCTTAAATGTTCTCAGTGGTCATCTAACTTGCCTTCTGGTCACCAATCTCTTATTTTGCCAGGAACTTGTTACATGATCCTAAGAAAGTTGCTTCCCGTGGCTGTTTCTTAATGGGTAAACTGAGGGCAGAATGGCCATTTATGCAAGTGATCAGCCTAAGCAATATAGATCATCATAATCAACAATATTTATAGAGCACTTCCTGGGTGCACATTCTATCTTAGTTGTTGGGAGCAAATGAAGAAAGTGGAAGATACGGTCCCTGACTTTGAGGATTCCTTCAGTTTCGAAAGGTGCCTGTTACTTTTTTTATCTGGGGGTTAGGGAGAGAAAGTACCAGGCGGGTACTTAGTTTTCTTGTTTCTCAACCCAGACCTGTGGTGTAGTGGATAGACTGATGGGCCTTGGAGTCAGAAGGTCATGGGTTCTAATTCCACCTCTGCCAGTAGTCTGCTGTGTGACCTCGGGCAAGTCACTTCACTTCTCTGGGCCTCAGTTACCTCATCTGTAAAAGGGGGATTAAGACTGTAGGCCTCATGTGGGAGAGGGGCTGTGTCCAACTCGATTTTCTTGTATCCACCCCAGGGCTCAGTACCCTACCCTGCGCTTAACAAATACCACGATTATTATATCATATTATTACTATATACTATATTATAATTATTATAAAATGGGAATGGAGACTATGAGCCCCAGGTGGGACAGGGCTGTATCCAACCCGATTTTCTTGTACTCACCCCAGCGCTAAGCATAGTGCCTGACACATAGTAAGCACTTAACAAATACTGCAATAATCATTCTAAAATGGGGATGGAGCCTGTGAGCCCCAGGTGGGACAGAGACAGTGTCTGATCCGCTTTGCTCGGATCCACCCCAGTGCTTAGTACAGGGCCAGGCACATAAGTAAGTGCTTGACAAATACCAGAATTATCATTACCATTAGAGAAGCAGCGGGGCTCAGTAGCAAGAGCCCGGGCTTGGGAGTGGGTCATGGTCACGGATTCTAATCCTGACTCAGCCACTTGTCAGCTGGGTGACTTTAGAGGACGGGTTTAGGAGTCAGAGGTCATGGGTTCTAATCCCCACTCAGCCACTTGTTAACTGGGTGACTTTGGGCGAGTCACTTCCCTTCTCTGTGCCTCAGTTACCTCATCTGGAAAATGGGGATGAAGACTGTGAGCCTCACATGGGACAACCTGATTACCCTGTGTCTACCCCAGCGCTTCGAACGGTGCCCTGCATGTAGTAAGCACTTCAGAAATACCAACATTACTATTATGAAGTCACTTGACTTCTCTGGGCCTCAGTTCCCTCATCTGGAAAATGGGGATGAAGACTGTGAGCCCCATGTGGGACCACCTCATTACCTTGTCGTCGTCCCCCTCCTCCAGCGCTTAGAACAGTGCTTGGCACATAGTCGATTAGACTGTGAGCCCGTCATTGGGCAGGGGTGGTCTCTAGCCCTGCAGCAGCGAAAAGCAGTGTGGCTCAGTGGAAAGAGCCCGGGCTTGGGAGTCAGAGGTCATGGGTTCGAATCCCGGCTCGGCCACTTGCCAGCTGTCACTTAATTTCTCTGTGCCTCAGTGACCTCATCTGTAAAATGGGGATTAAAACTGTGAGCCCCACGTGGGACAACCTGATCACCTTGTACCTCCCCAGCGCTTAGAACAGTGCTTTGCACATAGTAAGGGCTTAACAAATACCACCATCATCATCATTATGTGTTGCCCAATTCCAAGCGCTTAGCCCAGTGCTCTGCACATAGTAAGGGCTCAGTAAATACTCTTGGATGAATGAACAAACTTGCACATAGTAAGGGCTTAACAAATCCCACCATCATCATGTGTTGCCCAGTTTCAAGTGCTTAGTCCAGTGCTCTGTACGTAGTAAGGGCTCAGTAAATACTATTGGATGAATGAACAAACTTGCACATAGTAAGGGCTTAACAAATCCCACCATCATCATCATCATTATTATGTGTGGCCCAATTTCATGCGCTTAGTCCAGTGCTCAGCACATAGTAAGGGCTCAGTAAATACTATTGCATGAACAAACTTGCACATAGTAAGTGCTTAACAAATCCCACCATCATCATTATTATGTGTTGCCCAATTTCAAGCACTTAGTCCAGTGCTCTGCACATAGTAAGGGCTCAGTAAATACTACTGGATGAATGAACAAACTTGCACACAGTAAGGGCTTAACAAATCCCACCATCATCATCATTATTATGTGTGGTCCAATTCCAAGCACTTAGCTCAGTGCTCTGCACATAGTAAGGGCTCAGTAAATACTACTGGATGAATGAATAAACTTGCACATAGTAAGGGCTTAATAAATACCATCATCATCATTATTATGTGTGGCCCAATTCCAAGCGCTTAGCCCAGTGCTCTGCACATGGTAAGGGCTCCGTAAATACTCTTGGATGAACAAACTTGCATGTAGTAAGGGCTTAATAAATACCACCATCATCATTATTATGTGTGGCCCAATTCGAAGCGCTTAGCCCAGTGCTCTGCACATAGTAAGGGCTCAGTAAATACTCTTGGATGAACAAACTTGCACATAGTAAGCGCTTAACAAATCCCACCATCATCATTATGTGTGGCCCAATTCCAAGTGCTGAGCCCAGTGCTCTGCACATAGTAAGGGCTCAGTAAATGCTACTGGATGGATGAACAAAGGTGCACACAGTAAGGGCTTAACAAATCCCACCATCATCATCATTATTATGTGTGGCCCAATTCGAAGCGCTTAGCCCAGTGCTCTGCACATAGTAAGGGCTCAGTAAATAGTATCGGATGAACGCAGAGACGCCACGACCCTCCTTGCCATTACCTCTGCTCTCTCAGTCCAGGCTGCGGAGTTGGGCTCCTTGGGCCAGGACGTCGAGGCTCGCCTTGCACATGCGCGCTGCCCGGGCAGCCGCGGTTGCTAGGCCACGGCCGCGCGCGCCCGAAAGGCCGGGCGGGAGGGCGGGGCGCGGCGGCCTCGCGGCGGGACTACAACCCCCACAGTGCAGCGCGCCGCCGGCGACGGCGGCCGGGAGGGTCAGCGGAAGCGGCCGGAGGGGCGGCGCAGCGGCCCGGCCGTCGGCCAAGGAGCTCCCTCCGCCGGCCCCGAGAGGCCGAGGCCGTTCGGCCGGGAGGGAGCGGGAGGGAGCGGGAGGGAGCGGGAGGGCGGCAGGACGGACGGAGGCTTCACCGGGGCCGCTCCGCAGAGACCAGGTGAGCGGGCGGGGGTTGGAGGGGCAGGGGGCGAGCGGT
This sequence comes from Ornithorhynchus anatinus, assembly GCF_004115215.2. Classification (NCBI taxonomy): domain Eukaryota; kingdom Metazoa; phylum Chordata; class Mammalia; order Monotremata; family Ornithorhynchidae; genus Ornithorhynchus; species Ornithorhynchus anatinus. The sequence goes on along the minus strand of NC_041735.1, from coordinate 57,928,059 downwards.
GCTGCCCCACCAGCCTGGGCCCGCCGAGCCCCCCTCGGGCCGCCCCCTCGAAGAGCCCTCGGGGACCCCTCGCTTCTCCTCCCTCCTCCCTCCCCGGCCCTCTGTCGGTGCAGAAAGCCCCCTTCCCTCTGGGACCGGTCGGGGGGGTGGGGGGGGTCTCCCGAGCCGCGGCCTCCCTTCTCTTCCCCCTCCTCGCCCCCCCGCCCCCCCCCCCCAGGACCGTCCTCGGAGCCCCAAACGTCCCTTGGCCGATGGCAGGGGCAGGGGAGGGACAGGCAGCAGTCAACCGATCAGTCGAGCGTATTTAATAACGAGGGCTCCGAGGGGTTGGACAGGCAGCGATCAATCGAGCGTATTTAATCATGAGGGCTCCGGGGGGATGGACAGGCAGCAATCAATCAATCGATTGTATTTAATATCGAGGGCTCCGAGGGGTTGGACAGGCAGCGATCAATCGATCGTATTTAATAATAAGGGCTCCGGGGGGATGGACAGGCAGCAATCAATCAATAGATCGATCGATCGTATTTAATATCGAGGGCTCCGAGGGGTTGGACAGGCAGCGATCAATCGATCGTATTTAATCATAAGGGCTTCGGGGGGATGGACAGGCAGCAATCAATCAATCAATCGATCGTATTTAATAACGAGGGCTCCTGGGGGATGGACAGGCATCAATCAATAGATCGTATTTAATAGTGAGGGCTCCGGGGGGATGGACAGGCAGCAATCAATCAATCAATCGATCCTTTTAATAACGAGGGCTCCTGGGGGATGGACAGGCATCAATCAATAGATCGTATTTAATCATGAGGGCTCCGGGGGGATGGACAGGCAGCACTCAGTCGATCGTATTTAATAACGAGGGCTCCTGGGGGATGGACAGGCAGCAATCAGTCAATCGTATTTAATAACGAGGGCTCCTGGGGGATGGACAGGCAGCGATCAATCGATCGTATTTAATCATGAGGGCTCCGGGGGGATGGACAGGCAGCAATCAGTCGATCGTATTTAATAACGAGGGCTCCTGGGGGATGGACAGGCAGCGATCAATCGATCGTATTTAATCATGAGGGCTCCGGGGGGATGGACAGGCAGCAATCAATCGATCAGTCGATCGTATTTAATAACGAGGGCTCCTGGGGGGATGGACAGGCAGCAATCAATCAATTAATCAGTCGATCGTACTTAATAACTAGGACTCCGGGGGGTTGGACAGGCAGCAATCAATCCATCATATTTAATAATGACGGCATTTGTTAAGCCTTACTAGGGGCCAAGCAATGTACGAAGCGCTGGGGGGATGGAAGGTCATCGGGTTGCCCCACGGGGGGCTCACAGTCTTTAATCTTCATTTTAATAATAGCAATGGTGGGATTTGTTAAGCGCTTACTATGTGCCAAGCACTATTTCAAGCGCTGCGGTTGATAGAAGGTCATCGGGTTGCCCCACGGGGGGCCCACAGTTTTTAATCTTCATTTTAATGGTAGTAATGGTGGGATTTCTTAGCCCCTTACTAGGGGCCAAGCACTGTTCCAAGTGCTGCGGGAGATAGAAGGTCATTGGGTTGCCCCACAGGGGGCTCCCAGTCTTTAATCTTCATTTTAATAGTAGTAATGGTGGCATTTGTTAAGCCCTTACTATGTGCCAAAGCACTGTTCCAAGTACTGCGGTAGATACAAGGTCATCGGGTTGTCCCACGTGGGGTCCACAGTCTTTAATCCTCATTTTAATAATAATAATGGTGGTATTTGTTAAGCGCTTACTATGTGCCAAGCACTGTTCCAAGTACCGCGGTAGATACAAGGTCATCGGGTTGGCCCACGTGGGGCCCACAGTCTTTAATCCTCATTTTAATAATAATAATGGTGGTATTTGTTAAGCCCTTACTATGTGCCAAGCACTGTTCCAAGCACTGCGGTGGATACGAGGTCATCAGGTTGTCCGACATCAGGCCCACAGTCTTTAATCCTCATTTTAATAGTAATAATGGTGGGATTTGTTAAGCCCTTACTAGGGGCCAAGCACTGTTCAAAATGCTGCGGTAGATACAAGGTCATCGGGTTGCCCCATGGGGGGCTCACAGTCTCTAATCCTCAGTTTAATAGTAATAATGGTGGGATTTGTTGTCTTTACTAGGGGCCAAGCACTGTTTGAAGCCCTGGGGTAGATACAAGGTCATCGGGTTGTCCCACGGAGGGCTCACAGGCTTTAATCCTCATTTTAATAGTAATAATGGTTTTTGTTAGGTCCTTACTAAGGGCCAAGCAGTGTTTGAAGCACTGGGGGGGGGGGGTACAAGGTCATCAGGTTGTCCCACATGGGGCTCACAGTCTTTAATCCTCATTTTACAGATGAGATAACTGAGGCACAGAGAAGTTAAGTGACCTGCCCAGGGTGACCCAGCAGACAAGTGGCGGAGCTAGGATTAGAATCCATGACCTCTGACTCCCAAACCCGGGCTCTTTCATTCATTCATTCGTCTTTATTGAGTGCTTACTGTGTGCAGAGCACTGTACTGAGCGCTTGGAATGTACAATTTGGCAACAGATAGAGACAATCCCTGCCCAGCAACGGGCGCACAGTTTAAAACACTTACTGTGTGCAGAGCACTGGACTAAGCGGTTGGGAGAGGACACTGTAACAGAGTCGGTAGACATGCTCTCTAAACTTTAAGAATTGGAGACAGACGTTGATGTAACGTAGTGGCAGTGAGTGTGTCTTTTTTGTTGCTCTATTGTACTCTCCCCAACGCTTAGTACAGTGCTTTGCCCACAGTAAGCCCTCAATAAATACAATTGAATTGAATAAATAAATTGCGGAGATGTAGATAAGTGGGGCTGAGGGAGGGGTGAAAAGAGGGAGCAAATTTATATTGTACTCTCCCAAACTTATAATGTACTTTCCCCAACGCTTAGTACAGTGCTTTGCTCACAGTAAGCCCTCAATAAATACGATTGAATTGAATAAATAAGGAAATTGTGAAGATGTAGATAAGTGGGGCTGAGGGAGGGGGGAAAAGAGGGACCAAATTTATATTGTACTCTCTCAAGCGCTTAGTACAGTGCTTTGCACACAGTAAGCGCTCAAATATGATTGGATCGAATAAATAAGTAAATTGTGGAGATATGCATAAGTGGGGCTGAGGGAGGGGTGAAAAGAGGGAGCAAATTCGTATTGTACTCTCACAAGCTTACAGCGTACTCTCCCAAGTGCTCAGTACAGTGCTTTGCACACAGTAAGCACTCAATAAATACGATTAATAATAAGTGCAAGGGCATCGCAGAAAAGAGTGGAAGAAGAGGAAAAGAGTGCTTAGTCGGGCAAGATCTCCTGGAGGAGATGGGCCTTCAATAAGGCTTTGAAAGGGGGTAGAAACATTTCTGCCTGTCAGATATGAAGAGGGAGAACATTCCAAGGCAGCCGCAGAATGTGGGCAAGAGGATGGAGGATTGGATTTGGCCCCTGCGTCCTCTGGCCTGACCCACAAGCTTTCAGAGGAAGGAGTTTAAATAGCATCTTTCCCCCCGCCCCGCACCCCAGGGCTGTGTCTTTATGTCATCCGTGTACTCATTTCCTAGCACTTAATACAGTGCTTTGCATCCAGTAAGTGCTTAGTAATGCAATTACTGTTGCCAACAAACAGACTGCTTATCTGCCATAAGTGGGAGTCTGCGGACCTGTGAGTTGAAGGTTTAACCTTCAGCCACCACCGGAAGTGGTAATGTATATTTTTTGCAGTTTTATGTTTCTAGATTGAAGCCTTCCTTATTGGAGGATGAGGCAAATCTGTTCGCTGTGCGTATTGTAGCATCTGCCACCTCAACCGCAATCATAAAATAGTATCAGGATTTCTGGGACTGATTTCTCTTTAATTTGTTTAAAAAACCATGAATTGGCTTTTAGCCCCACCCTACCTTAAATCTAGGATAGGATTCTATTTTTGGCATCAATTTATCATCCTCATTCTTGCTTTCTTTAAGATGGCTGAATTGCATTCCTATGAAACTGGTGATTTGCTTTTCTAGTGGAAGAACAGAAAGCTACTGTCACAACTTGTCACTAGAGTGTTTTCTTTTGCTTTGTCAGCATCTAGATTTTTCCACACGAACCAAACCTGTATAACCCCATTTTAGTGGTCATGCCTTTAGAAATTATTTTTCTCACATTCTTCATACACTTTTTTACCCATTAATATTCCATGTTTATCAGAATTATTGCTTCTTTGCTCAGTTGTGGTTAATCAATTAATGGTATTTTTGAGTGCACACTGTGCATAGTACTGTACTGTACTACTTACTGCTTGGGAGAGTAAAATGCAACAGCGTAGGTTGACACGATTTCTGACCACAAGGAACTTAGACTAGAGGGGGAGACAGATATTACAATATGTGTCCTGAAGGCCCTGTAAATTAATTAAATTAACTTCATAACCACAATTATTTCAAAGATTGCACGTCACTTTCTCGTCTAGTGGGATATTTCTGTCCTATTGTGGTTTTTCCCTGTCCCATAATCAATCAATCACTCAATCTGTGGTATTTATTGAGTGCTTACTGTGTGCAGAGCACCAAACTAAGCATTTGGAAGAGTACAATAAAACAGAATTGGTAGACATGTTCCTTGTTCATAAACAGATTAGGACCTACAGGGAGAGACAGATATTAAAAGAAATTACAGATAGGTACATAAAGGCTGGGGGCTGAGGGTGAGGTGAAATCAAGTGTTTTAAAGGGTACAGATCCAAGTGCATAGGCAGAGAGGGAGTAGGGCAAATAAGGGCTTAGCTGGGGAAGGCCTCTTGGAGGAGATGTGATTTTAATAAGGCTTTGAATGAATCAGTTGTATTTATTGAGCACTTACTGTGTACAGAGTACAGTCCTAAGCACTTGGAAAATTGGGGAGAGTAATGGTCTCTCATCTATGAAGACAGCGTGGCACAATGGAAAGAGCCTGGGCTTGGGAGTCAGAGGTCATGGGTTCGCATCCCGGCTCTGCCACTTGTCAGCTGTGTGACTGTGGGCAAGTCACTTCACTTCTCTGGGCCTCAGTTACCTCATCTGTAAAATGGGGATTAAGACTATGAGCCCCAAGTGGAACAACCTAATTACCGTGTATTTACCCCAGCGCTTAGAACAGTGCTCTGCACATAGTAAGTGCTTAACAAATACCAACATTATTATTAGAGAAGCAGCGTGGCTCAGTGGAAAGAGCATGGGCTTTGGATTGAGAGGTCATGAGTTCGAATCCCAGCTCTGCCACTTGTCAGCTGTGTGACTGTGGGCAAGTCACTTAACTTCTCTGGGCCTCAGTTACCTCATCTGTAAAATGGGGATTAAGACTGTGAGCCCCACGTGGGACAACCTGATTCCCGTGTCTACCCCAGCGCTTAGAACATAGTAAACGCTTAACAAATACCAACATTTTGAAGGAGGAAGGAGTTTCAGGCCAGAGAGAGGATGAAGACAAGGGGCCAGTGGTGAGATACAGATTCACTGAGTAGGTTGGCATTAGAAAAGCAAATGCGCAGATTGGGTTGTAGTGGGAAATCACTGAGGTAAGATAGGAGGGGGTTACCTGGAATGGATTTTGCCCAAGTGGATTGTTGAAGATGTATTTCAGTAGGGGAGAGAACATCAATTCATAGGTGGTATTAAGGTATAAAAAGAGACAACACAATTCATTGGGAGGGGAGAGAGGCTAATTAACAACTCCTCATAAAGCCTTTTTTCAAGGTAGTGAATATCATATCCATTTGTAACTGAGACTTAGTGTGGAAATTGCCACTTTTGGTAGCATAGGTATTGCTTAAAATCTGCATATATATCAGAGTTAAGGTATTCTTCTGTAACTTTTGTTCCAAAAATGTGTTGGCTAGTTCTCTAATGTCAGTTCTTTAACTGTTTTAGTCCATCTGTCATTTGTGCAGTAACAGTACTGCTAAGGCATCATGTCTTCATAGTAAGACCATTAGTTGAGTCTTAATTTCTGGATTTTTTGACAATGGAACTTTTGTTGATATTTATCAAGTTTCCAGTCTTCTGTCTTTTAGTTACTACAGACTCCTTTTAGCTGTTGAATTTCAGAAAACTGCCACTGCAAAAGCCTGAATATTCACTTCCACCTCTATCTGAGCTTTACTAGTGGTTATTGAACACCTAGTCTGGGCAGAAGATTGTTTTAGGCCTCTGAGGAACATGCCAAAATATAACTAAGCGTTCACCTCTCTTAAAGCGTTTCCATTTTAATTGAGGAGACAAAAGACATAAATTGATGGAGTTGAGTGAGAAAACAGAAGGGAATAAATAAATGGAAATTTGGCAGGTTTTTAAGTGATAAATTAAATGAGTTCTCTGTTAAACCACTAGAGATTTTTAAACCTTTTCTAATCTCGAGTAGTTTAAAATTATCCACTTACATAGTATTATACAGTTCCTCATTGGGGATGAAGGAAGGAAATGCACGTGCTAGCGGAAGGATTAAAGTGGTAGAATGGGGAAAAGGGCATCCCAGGTAATTTAAGAAGAATTTTCACAGAACTTAAATCTTATGAAACACCCCAAATTACAACCAGGCATCACCCCCCAGGGCCCCACTTCCTCTTGCCAAAAATAAAAATAAAACAAAACAAAACCAAAACTGTTTCTTTATCCTCATTTCCCTTGATTATGGTGGGGGGTTCCCATCAGATCTCTCTCGATTTTTATCACTGCAGTCTTATACAGCTTCACATTGGGGGTCGAGGGAAGTGCACGTGACAATGATAGGACAGAGAGATGGAGTGTGGATGTATGAACATTTCAGTTTTCACCCAAAGTGAGGGAGCCCTAGGCTTGCTTCTCAGCTTTTGATCAATTTTATTGTCTCTCTCCTAATTCACTGCCTCTTTTGGGGAATATCTCAGTGCCTTCAGAAGTGCTGACTTTCCAAGGGTAGATGGGGCTTATTTTTGGGTGCGCTCTACAGAGTCTTAGGTCCCAGATGAAGACTACTGCTGCCTTATCCTCTATTCCGAAGTCAAAGAGTAGACTGTTCCCCCTGCTGTCTTTTACCTCATGAAATACAAATACACCCATCCATTGTCGCACATCTGGGGAGGCTGCAAGTGGCATAAATCTGTAGTACAGTGACCTATAAACAGGAAAGACTCAATAAATACAATTGGATAATAATAAAGTGAGACCCTAAGAAAACTGTCCTCCCTTTCCTTGTGCTGGTCTTCAGAAGGGAAGTGTGCTGACGATGAAATTGTAGGTTCCCCTTTCCTGTCACAAGCAATTTTTACAGTTAGGTAGTCATAATGTAGATATTCTTGATATTTAATATTGGCAAGTTACTTTATGTAATGATAGTAAATTTACTTTTCAGCAAGACAAAAGTCCATAAGAAAAACATGGCTGAATAAAGTGATAAAAGCAGGGGAAGAGCAACTTCTGTTTCATTTAACACTGATCTGTCAACTTCAGCAGAAACTCCAACAAATAATTTAAGGCAGATCTATAAACCTTATATTTTAATTCACTGGTGAATATGACCGTCTCAAGATAGGTTGCTCCTTGAGTCACAGAATAAAATTGCTCTCTGTGCATGTATTTACACCACAGGAGTGCATATGAGCCTTTCCTCTGATTCTACACAATTCACTTTGTGAGAACACATTACTAAGTGAATTACACAATTCCATATTGCATAATGTAGAATGCAACTGTGATGTAACATTTCACACCCAACCACCTCCTCTCTGAGTCTGTAATTTATAGACATATTGAGGATCTTCTACTCCCTATTCAGGGTTTAGAGGCATTTACCTAACATGAAGTGGGAATCCTTAATTAGAAGGCATACACAGCACCAGTTAGGTCTTTGAAGTAAAAAACATTAAAACAAAAATGCTTGGATGTACAGGTTTTCCCCACAATATTCTCTGCATGTGGTATTTCATGTATTTATTTTTATTTTTTAAAGCTTCACTTCCTCCCCAAAACCGAAGGCAGCAGTTGCTGAATCAGAAGCTTTGACAAGAAGAATAGCAGGACAAATAACTTGACACTGTAACATACTTAATCCAAGAACTGGACCTAAACCCTGCATTAACTGTTCTGTCAACATTGGTAGTTAAAATGGTAAGCAGGATGGCTGGGGAATGAAAATGTTAACAGCTCAGCAACTGTTATTATGGAAATCAATCCTCTAGTGGTAGCATGCTCTTTAAAATCCTTGTCAGAATAAGAATTTCACATTCTGACCTCTTTTTGAATACCCGAATCCCACATTTGGCTCCCCAAGATTGTGCTTTGTCATCTAGAAATTGTCATTTGTGGACCCCTGAGATGTTCAGGTGATCTAATATGAGTGTGTGTCTTGATGTTAAGCTTTTGCATCTTGGAATATTTTTATTTTTGGCTTTTTAAGGGCTGGCAACCATTCTGCATAAGGATTCTTTCAGTCAGTTGGAAAAAGGCTTGTAACCCTCTGAGTTGCGGTGAACATGTTGTCTTTTCATAATAAACATTTTCCTCTGTTTTGTCTAACAGGACCACAACCTCCCCATGAGACCAGTAGTCAAGGATTCTCATAGTAGCTGTGGCGAAGCGGGAGCCACCATGGCGGATGCTGCTGTGGCTGCTTGTAGCTATTTTAGTTAAAGCCACAACATCAAAGACCATACAGTGCTGAAGCAAAGCGAAAATGGGGTCTAAGGGAGAGAGTGCCACGGTTTTAAGGTAGGCTAAATGACCCATGGACATTCTTGTTTCTACAGTGTTTTTAGCATGAATATGCAAAGCATCTCAAATCTTTCTCTCTCACTGGCACTAATGTAGAACTAATGTGGAGAAGTGTGCTTTAAGACCCTCTGGGGAGGTATTAACCATAGAAATTGATAGGAAAATATCCTAGTTTGCTAAAGAACAATTTAAACAACTCTGCTTAAATGGTATTTTAATAAGCTAGTTTCCAAACCAAGTTTCTGGCCCTTGCCCACAGGTTTGACTTGTTTACTGTGTTGGTATGAAGCACATTGGACGTGGCTTTTAGGTGCTTAAGGTGAATGGGCCTTATTTCCAGATTGGCTTAGAGAAAGCCTCCTTCCTTATTGCAGAAGCCTCATATCACAGATATATCCAGAGGAAAAAATAAGTGCCATTAATATTATTTTTTTTAAAATGACATTTTCTTCAGGGTAACCATGGTATATCTCATGAACTGGCATTGAGAGCTTTAGATATAGAAAACTAAACGTTTTATATGACTGGCTTGGATTTTATTTTATTTCTGCCTGCCAGGTAAACTGCAGTGGGATAGCTATCCTGTTCATCCGATATCCTAGCAATCATCTGCTTTGTAAAGTTAACATTTTTTTTATCTGACTAAACAGTAAGCTGCCCTCTCTTTTTATAGTGATGAAAGGAGATCTCGTCTCTGCATAAAGCCCTTGGGAAACTTATCTTAGTCACTGACCTTTAAAAATACTTCTGTTTTGTTTGTTTTTTAATAGGAAAATACCTCAAGCCCTCCTTTTTATCGGATGACTTCAATGTTACCTAGAATTGTCATCTCAGTGATTTCCCCTCCTCCGTCAGGCTCTGCCAAATTAGACGTTTGGATTGTAGCATACTGTAAACTGTAAACTGTTTGCCCTTACTCTTTGATAACTAAACTTGTTGTGGAAACTTATTACAGATGAACCTTGGTCCAGAGTGGCCTAGTGGAGTCAGAAGGACCTGGGTTCTAATCCCGGCTCTGCCACTTGTGTGTTCTGTGATCTTGGGCAAGTCATTTAGCTACTCTGTGCCTCAGTTGACCTCATCTGTAAAATGGAGAAAAAGACTGTGAGCCCATGTGAGTCCTGGACGGGGTCCAACCTGATTAGCTTGTATCTACCCCAGTGCTCAGTACAGTGCTTGGCACATAGTAAATGTTTAACAAATGCCATTTAAAAAAAGCAACAACAAAAAAAGATTTCTGGATGAGAGTGTACATAAATAAATGTATTATAGTGCTTGGGGTTTATGTAGGACCCCTTGCATTTTCTCGTCCCCAGTGGGGCTCTTCCCACTTATGGCACTGGTGCATCAAGCAAATAGATGGGCAGAAGTGGAGCATATTGTGAAGTTCATAATAAAACTTTGATATACACTGACAGAAGGAAACATGTGGTCTGGGGGGCTTCTTCACTTATTTTTCCAAGATGAGAGCAATCGTCAAGGCCTGAAATTCCTGCATTTTAAGTAGGTTCTGTTGGTTAAAGTTATAAGAAAATGTGAGGACAGGGATGACTCAAGGGAACCCAACCCTGCTCATAAAACTGTACACATTTGGAAAGTAGGAGGGTGAGCATATTCTAGCCATATAGCCTTATAATAACACTTCCCCCCTCAAAGTCCTACTGAAGGCTCACCTTCTCCAAGAGGCCTTCCCAGACTAAGCCCCCTTTTACCTCAGCTTCCCCTCCCCTCTGCGTCACCCCGACTCACTCCCTGTGCTCTACACATACCGCCCCACTGCCCCACAGCACTTGTGTATATATGTACATATCTGTCATTGTATTTATATTGATGCCTGTTTACTGGATTTGTTGTTTGTCTCCCCCCCTTATAGACTGTAAGCCCGGTGTGGGCAGGGAATGCATGTCTGTTTATTATTATACTCTCCCAAGTTCTTGGTACGGTGCTCTGCACACCCTAAGTGATCAGTAAATACAACTGACTGGTAGAGGATGTGATAAACAGATTACAGCTTAAACTTCTAAGCAAGATATCCTGGAGTTGAAACAGTGAAAACAGAAAGGAAGATATTCATCTCTAGCAAATACTGTATAGAAAAGTATGTCCTTGAGGGTTTGAAATTAATAGTCATAGACCAAGATTCCGGTAGATGCAATGGGTAGGAGGAGAGGGGATTATAAAATTGTGAAATGTATAGGCAGAAATTATACAAAATTGTTGTTTACCAAATCCCACAATATCAGGGTGAGGAGATACACATTGAAACTTGCTGATCCAAAACGAAACTCCTTCCCACAGGAGTAGTAGAAAGGATATGGCACTTAGTACTACAAGAGGTTGTGTAAACTGAACATGTCAGAAGATTAAAGAGGGGTTACGATAAATTCACAGAGAAGCGGTCCATAATATCCACTTGAAGGATATTAGATGATACATTACTAACCATTAGGACAGAAGCTAAGAAAGGCAACCAGCAAACTATGCCTGCAAATATTTTATTGCTCTTGTCAGACACAAATCTGAAAATGGGCTGTTAGTCATTTCTTGTGTTCTTATACTATTAGAAATTTGCACATGGCAGGACTGTTGGAAAGGCATTGTCCAAAGGTCCAGTCAGAGAAGTACTTTGAAAATAGGAAAAAAGCAATTATGAGATCACAGCTTCTTAAACTTTTTGACCATGTTTCCTCCAGTGGAGCCGGTTGGACTGCAGAATTGTACCCCATGATGTATCAAGAGACTAAAAGGTGGCTATTAGGCAGGCAGACGGATAAGAATAAAAACGAGATAAGCATCAGAACAGTTAGAGTTATAAAAGGCTTTGTTTAGAGGTTAGGGTTTTGTGATTTTTTTTGGGGGGGGTGAGAAAAGGCTTGGAGAACTAATCTCAGTTTCTCAAAAAGCATAAGCATTATAGGTCTTATATCTTTTTTTTAATACTGTAATAATGATAATGGTATTTATTAAGCACTTTTCATGTGCCAGATATTGTATTAAGCGCTGGGGTGGATACAGGTAAATCGGGTTGGACACTGACCCTGTACCACGTGGGGCTCACAGTCTCAATCCCCATTTTACAGATGAGGTAATTGAGGCCTAGTGAAGTGACTTGCCCAGGGTCACAGAGCAGACAGGTGGCTGAGCCAGGTTTAGAACCTATGACCTTCTGACTCCCAGGCCCATGCTCTATCTGTTTGGCTATGCATAGAACTATAGCACCTTTGTTAATGAAATTGACAGCACTTTTCACTTTTTGACCCAGATTAAATATACAATTATCCTCAGCATGGACTATTAATGGAGGTGGGGCATTCCTCCTTTCTCAACCTTTCTATACACCTTGGTTGGTGGAGAAGGAATATAAAATTACTTGCCCTCATTTAACCCATTTCTTCTCTGTAACATTTGTGGTACAAAAGGTTATAAGCATATAAATGAGATCAAGTATTTAACTTCCCTTAGCTCAGTCGCTGGTCTTCCAATCAAGTTCATATTTTCTTAAATACCTGAATTTCTTGGAGAGGATTCAGCTATACCATGAGCCCCAATTTTGGGGTGGAGAGAAACTGAGATAAGCGCTTATTGTGTGCAGAACGGGGTACTAATTGCTTGGGAGTGTATAATATAACAGAGTTGGTAGACACGTTCCCTGCCCACAGGGAGTTAACAGTTTAGAGGACTCTACAAGAGCTTTGGTGTGCTGACACAGTTCATTATTTTAAAAAGGGTACATTTTTGAAGAGTTCTGTGCCCTGTTAGTAAGCCATGTTATCTAAGATTTCCAATGCATTTGGATTTGTTCCTATTCTAAATAATTTGAAACAGTATATAAATAAGATAGTAAATGCTTATACTTTTTTTGTTGTCTTGGTGCAGATAAAATTGTCAGAGAAAGTGAGATGAATAAATTTACTAAATTTCCAACGAGTAGGCCTATTGGATACAGTTTTAGTCTAAAGTAATTATAGATCCTCCTCTTTTTTCCCTTCCCAGCTTATTTTCTTATATGTACTGCCTTGTTAATGCTTATTTTTTCTGAATTTCACACAGGGGCAATAGATTAACCTCAGGTTGGTGGATACTGTGCTCAAGATGAACAACCCAGCACACTAGGATTTGGGGGCAAATATTTTCTTTTGACTATTTTGTGACTTCAGATACCTCCAATTATCTCCTTTCAAATCAACGCATATCAGCTGTCTTCACCAGAAATGTTTTTAACATTCTCTAGAAAAAACATGTCCCAGAAACTGAGTTTATTGTTGCTGATATCTGGATTCATTTGGGGTTTGATGTTACTTCGCTACACTTTTCAACACCCAAGACATCAAAGCAGTGCTGAGTTGCGTGAACAAATACTGGACTTGAGCAAAAGATATGTTAAAGCTTTGGCAGAGGAAAATAAGAACATAGCGAATAGTGGGAGTGGAGCATCTATGGCAGGATATGGTAAGATCCATTTTTTACTTAAAATTCATGCTGGAGCTTTGCACAGTCAGCATGGAAAGTGCACCCTACTTAGAGGCTAGGCCTATAGGTCACGAATGAATCTTTTTAGCCACATTTTTCATTTGTTAAATGCTTTCAACCGCATTTTAAATCGCCTCCCCAAGCCCTGTCTGCGTGAGACAACCCGAGAGGCAGGTTGAAAAAAATAGTCATGAAAACCATGTGGTGCCAGTGTTATCTGACTTGTTAGACATCCATCAAAAAGGGGATTTGCTACTTGTACTAATGTTACAATTCAGTATGTTATGGGCAGGGAACGTGTCCACTAATAATGATAATAATAATAATTGTGGTATTAAACGCTTACTATATGCCAAGGACTGTTCTAAGTGCTGTTGCAGATACAAGGTAATCAGGTTGAACACAGTCCTTATCCCTCATGGGGCTTACAATCTTGATCCCCATTTTACAGGTGAGGTAACTGAGGCACTGAGAAGTGAAGCGACTTGCCCAAGGTCACTCAGCAGACTTGTGGCAGAGCTGGAATTAGAACCCATGACCTCTGACTCCCAGGCCCATGCTTTTTCCAGTAGGCCATGCTGCTTCTCCAATACACTAATTCTGGGGCTGAGAATGGAGTGACTATCAAGTGCCCCAAAGGGTACAGATTCAAGTGCATAGATGACACAGAAGTGAGATGGAGTTGGGGAAAAGAGGACTTAATCAGGGAAGGCTTCCTAAAGGAGATGTCATCTTAATAAGGAGTATTATTAGGAGTGGTAATCTGGAGTATATGGTAGGATAAGGAGTTCCAGGCCAGAGGGAGGATGTGGAATAGGGGTCAGCGGCTAGATAGATGAGATCGGGGCACAGAGTTTAGACTGTGAGCCCGTTGTTGGGCAGGGATTGTCTCTATCCATTGCCAAATTGTACATTCCAAGCGCTTAGTACAGTGCTCTGCACATAAGTGCTCAATAAATACGATTGAATGAATGATCAAGCTGGAACTAGAGGAGCCAAATGTGCGGGCTGGGCTGTAGTAGGAGATCAGTGAGGTATGGTAGGAAGAGGTAAGCTGATTGAGTCTTTTAAAGCTGATGGTAAGGAGTTTCTGTTTGATGCAGAGGTGGATGGGCAATCACTGGAGGCTCTTGAGGAATAGAATAGGGAGATGGGGACTGAACTTTTTTTTAGAAAAATGGTCTGGGCAACAGAATGAAGCTTGGATTGGAGTGGGAAGGGATAGGAGGCAGGGAGGTCAGTCAGGAGGCTGATGCATTAGTCAAGATGGGATAAGTGCTTGGATCAGTATAGTAGTAGTTCAGAGGGAGAGGAAAGGGCAGGTTTTAGCGATGTTATGATGGTGAAACTGACAGGATTTTTGGTGAGAATGAAACTACATAAACCTTCAGGAAAAAAAAAAAACAGTTTATTCAGATAAATTGAAGTAATTAAAAGTTCAGCCAAGTAAATGGAGGAAGAATAGCATTCTGTGGGCACTTTAAATTGGGATCACTGAAGTAGTCGTCGTTTTGCATATATCAGAATTTGTTGGCTTTACTTCCTCAGATACCCCAATTTCACCAAATCATGTTTACAGTAGGCAGAAAGCTGAAAAGAAATCCAGAGGTAACTAGCATAGTAAAAGTCTGCTTTCCCTCAGGATTCAACATGTAGGGCTAGAAGGTAAGAAATAATAGCAGTGTGCCTTAAAAGTAATATCTTCACAAATTTACAACATTTTGTAAAATTCTCTGGGGAAGCCCTAAACAAGCATACTGACTGATTGAACACCCTGTACTGTGTTTTCTTTGGAAGAGCAAATAACTCCTTAAACTTTTGCCTCAATCTCCAAAAAGCTTATGAAACCAGGTAATAGATAGTGAATGCTCTAGTAATGTCCATTTACTCTGTGTGATTTGTAATAATAATAATTGCAGTATTTATTAAGCACTTACTGTGTGCCAGACAGTATGCGCTGGTGGGTGGATACAAGATAATTGGGTTGTACACTGTTCTGGTCCCACATGGGACTTGCAGTCTTAATCCCCGTATTACAGACTGGGTAACTAAGGCTCAGAGAAATGAAGTGACTTGCAGGCGAGTGGCAGAGTCAGAATTAGAACCCAGGTCCTTCCTCCCAGGCCTGTGCTCTATCCACTAGACCATGCTGCTTCTCTAATTTATCAATTTGGTTTCTCCTAGCTGATCTGAAAAGAACAATTGCGGTCCTTCTGGATGATATTTTACAGCGCCTTGTGAAACTGGAAAGCAAAATTGACTACATAATTGTGAATGGCTCAGCAACCAACACTACCAATGGGACCAGTGGTAATTTGATGCCGGTAACAACAAGTAAACGTATAAGCGCAGTTGGCAATATTAGATAGCAGTAGTAGATCGCTTTATGCTGCTCATTTACCGTGGATTATATCCTTGTCCAGGAAAGCTTTTTCAAATCTCTGGCTAAAGCAGAGTAATAGTTTGCTGTAGAAACTTTGTGCACTATTTTCTAAGAAATGTGCTGGATTCATGAAACCCTTATTTCTGTATATGAATTCAAAAAATAGTACCTTTTTCCTTTCAGGCAAGTCTAGTCCATGCTGTACAATATACCCAGAGGTATTCCGGCAACATGGTTGATGTAGGTGTTTATTGTGTAACTTGCTTGTGTTTGAGATAAAGCTGAAACAAAAACACCGAGAGACGTGAATTAATAGTGTATTTATTTAAATCTAAATCTAACATATCGTTTGGACAAGTGGAGACTCTCTTGTGGAAACATTTTTGTGATCTGTTTTAAACAGAAATAACTAAATGTTAGACTAAAGCTTATTGTAAAATCGTATATACTTACAGTATTATATTTTGTTACTAAGCAATCAGTAGACTGAGATATCATGCTGAGGTTAATATGTAGAAATCATGACCCAAAGAATGTCTTTATTTGCACTATCTACTAGAATATAATGAGGGAAATTACTGTATATTTAAACATTTATTTTAAAAGAATAATGGTGAAAATAGGTAGCAGTCACTGTCCAGAATGTGTTCCAAAAATTGAAGCAGTTAAATAATCAATGGTAAATTTAATACTTTAGTTTTTTAATATTACATGGTAAGAAAAATAAGAATTTTGTATCGGAAAATTTTAATAAGAAACTGAGTGGTCATAATTTTCAAATTGATGAATGCCGTCTATTGCTTTTTTAATGTAGAGTGCTTTGGCAGCCCGTGCCAGCAGTATATTACATTAGGTTTTTGTCATTTTCTTGTTCTGTCTCCTACTTAGACTATGACCCCAATGTGGGACAGCACTGTGTCCAATCTAATTATCTTGTAAATACTCCAGTGCTTAGTACACAATAAGCACTTAACACATAACACAATTACTATTATTATTATGTTCCTATTTATACTAAATTGGAATGAGGAGAACTGACGCAACAAAAAGCCAATTGTTTGTGAGCTTCTTGAGGGACAGGGTCTGTGTCTAATTCCCATCTGTGCACTCTTTCCCCAGTGCTTAGTACAGTGCTTGGCACAAGCCAGTGCTTTCTATTACTACTACTACTACTAATTCTTGCTAAATGCAGTTGCTAGCCAAGATAATATTGCCTTAAGTGTTACTTATAGCTGATAAAAACTGCCATAATTGTTCTCTATAACAAATGCTTAAATTAAGCTCATCAGTGTCTTGTTTTAGGTTTCATCTAATGAAGTATATGTGTGTGAGGGTTGTAATCATTTAACATGCTTTGATATACTGCCAGTAAATAGTTTATCAATCAAGTAGGTGCTTCATGATTTACAGCTTTCTAAACTCTTTCCTCTTCTGTCTTTAGTTTAGCTCTATATAGAAAGTGAAAAACATATATGATTCAGTAGAACTTGGAACACTGTTCAAATGATGTCTGTGACATAGGTGTGAATATATTTGGTTTGTTTTTTTTCAGGGACAAAATAAAATATTTTATTTGTACTTGTAAATCTTTCTGCTTCCAACTTCTTAAACTCTCTTTTTTAAAACTAGTTCTGCAGAACTATTTTTTTAATGCTATTGTTAAGTGCTCACTTTGTGTCAAACACTAATCTAAGCGCTGGGATAGGTGCAAGTTAATTAGGTCAGACAGCCCCAGTCCCGCATGGGCCTCACAGTCTAAGTAGGAGGGAGAACAGGTATTTAATCCGCATTTTACAGTTGAGGAAACTGAGGCACGGAGAAGTGACTTGCCCAAGGTCACAAAGCAAGCAATTGGCAGAACTAGGATCAGAATCCAGGTCCTCTGACTTCCACGCCCATGTTCTTTCCACTAGACAGATCACCTTTCTTCTTCTCCCACTCTCTTCTGCGTCACCCTGACTTGCTCACTTTGTCCATCCCCCCTCCCAACCCCACAACACTTATGTTCATATCTGTAATTTATGTATTTATACTAATGTCTGTCACCCCCACTTTAGATTGTAAGCTCATTGTGGGCAGGGAATGTGTCTGTTTATTGTTGTATTGTTCTCTCCCAAAGGCTTGGTACAGTGCTCTGCACACAGTAAGAGTGCAATAAATCTGACTGAATTGAATGAACTAAGCCGTGCTGCTTCTCAATTTTTTTTTACTTATTTCCATTCTGCATTCCATCGCTAGTCATGTAAATGTTTTTTGTTTACCATAGAATGAAAGAAATTCATCTGACTATAAAATTACTCCTGACCCCCAAAAGAAAAGTGGCAAACCCCAAAGACTAGTTACCTAAAAGATTTTTGCATTGTATTCCCAATTGTAAACTGGAATAACAGGTTACTCTCACTCACTGAAAATACCTATTGTGGTGAAGAACAACCAGCAGTAATTCAGATTGTTTCCTGGTAAAGAAAATACTCTGTAGTTATTTAGAATTGACTTACATGTCTGAGCTTAAAGTAAGATTCTGAAATATCAGTAGAGAAGCAGTATATCTGAAAAATAAATAGTTTCCCCCATGGACTGCTGGAGTTCTAGAATCATCAGACTCTAAAAATCCCCCACTAGGTCCATCAGCCTGTTTTTCTGCCTGCAGGCAAAATGTCACAAACGACCCACAGCCCATAGTCACCTAAAGATTTATGGAAAAGCTATCCTGATATAAAATAATTTGTGAGAGATTCATAGATGTTAATAGGCATCTTCAGGCTTAGCATCCAATAGGAATGCTTTCTAGAGAATTCAGACTGTTTCCCCTCCAGTTTTAGTATAAAAATGAATACACCCTAAAATACAGTGCATATCACACATACACAAAATCTCTAATTAGTCTGACACTTGATCTTTATCACATAAAGAGCGCTAACTGAGCGGAGCATTGTACTGTGCTACTTACCTGCCCTACTAAATAGTTGGGTTGCACAACCTGGATGAAGTCTTTTCCATCAGGCAGGTGCCCAAACCGTTCCACATTCATTACGGTATGTGCATTGCTCTGAGATTTCAGTTATCCTTGTATTAAGAGCCTTTATTGTGAGTTGCCAAGGACTGAGCCCTGACAATCTCTGATCCACAAGGACTTACGTACGACTTTGCTGGGAAGAAGGATACGTAGAATGATGAGAATATAATCAAAACATGAGAATGCGTTTAAATTCAACAAAAATATCAAGAAGTGAAAACAGTTAAGAGCTAAGCAGGAGGCAGTCTTCAGGTCCTCAAAGTTTCAGGCAAACCTATCTCCCCCCCAACCCCCCCTTCAGCTCTCCAATCTACTAATGCTTCTTCCTGCATATTCTCTACTTGTCCTATGCAGTGGGTCGGAAAAAGGCCCTAAGTCTTTGATTTTCATTCTAGTATTTTTTTCTATTAGACTTCTACTTTTAAAATTCAAATGTTTAATATGATCATGAGGTTTGAAGAGATCTCAAATATCTATCACTTCCATTTAATTCCTGAATGTGTTTTGGGTGAATTAGAAGTTGCCTTGTCCTAAACTAATGTTGAGAATAATAACAATAATAATAACTATGGCATTTGTTAAGCATTTACTATGTGCCAGGCACGGTACTAAGTTCTGGATGGATACAGGCAAATTGGGTTGGACATGGTCCCTGTCCCACTTGGGGCTCTCAGTCTCAATCCCCATTTTACAAATGAGGTAACTGAGGCCTAGAAAAGTGAACTGACTTGCCCAAAGTCACAAAGTGGACAAGTGGTGGAGCTGAGACTAGAACCCATGACCTTTTTGCTCCCAGGCCCATGCTCTATCCACTAAACCATGTATAGAAGAAAGGGGGGGGGGGGGGGGAGAGAGAGAGAGAGAGAGAGAGAGAGAGAGAGAGAGAGAGAGAGAGAGAGAGAGAGAGAGAGAGAGAGAGAGAGAGAGAGAGAGAGAGAGAGAGAGAGAGAGAGAGAGAGAGAGAGAGAGAGAGAGAGAGAGAGAAAATATGAATGAATATGAATGAATTCCCTACTACCAGATGAGAAGCGAAGGCCAGATTCTGGATGACAGAGAGGTGCCAGGGATCTGTCTTCAAGGAAAACTGTGATCAAGAAGGAAATATAGCATTTCATTCCAAATCTGTGAAACCATTCACTTTTTCGAGGTGTGGAAGTAATTTTGTGATGTATTGGCACTTAAACTACTGGGCTTTTGGCAGCCCTGCTAACCTGCTAGGCTAGAAGGCCAAGACCTGGCTTCTAATGAAAACCCCACAATTAAATGAAATGGAAGATCAGAATTAATACAGGAGGTTTTATAAAGTTCCAAAGCTGTAGAGAGCTCACTAAATTACCGCATAGCGAATTCATGCTTTAGGGTATGCAACTCCTTGTAGGAAATACTGATGGGTCCTGGCTTGTTTAAATTCAGTCTTAATCACTCTTTTACTTAATCTGTAAAAGTTTCTGAGGGTTCAATAAATTCTGTCATCAGTTACCCAGTTGCCAGTGAGGTGTCTAGCCAGGACCATTTAGGGTATCTTGAAATGATTTAAGTGTCATCAATTTCCACATAAGATTTGCTTGTTACTTCCATTTATAAAGACTCCGTTTTCATTGATTTCCTTTATATGTCACCTTAGGATTCACCAGCTTCCTCTACACATCTTGAAAGAAAGGAATGACTTCATCACCGTTAGGAGATAATTAAAGTTCTGCATGCATAAAGTTTTGGCATGCCACAGTGGCTATGCTTTTTTGCAAGGTGCAAATCAAAATACAGATCACCCAAAGGTGATAAAAAGCTTTTACATGCGTATTTATGTTGAGTTCAAACGCAGAATTCCCTTCTTTTCCCTTAATTAGATGGAGAACCTTTAAGGAAGTTAATCACAAGGTTTGAGTTTGTATCCTTGGCTTTTTCTCAGAGGGGGATTCCCTTTGCCTCCTCCCTTCTGTCCAAGCAGCAGGATGTGGGTGTCCTGCATAAACGTTAAAGGAGAATTCTGGGGTCTGTCAAAGGGTGAGCATGAGGGGAAAAACGTTTGAAGAATGACTTTGGCTAGCGAGGGGTATGTGAGTGGAAGGGTCTCAGCCTCAGGAACCAACATCGGAGGTAATTTAGAGGTGGGGAGACCTCAGAGTCCCTGTAGACAGGATGCAGTGGAGCAGGGTTGGAGATTTGTAGTCCCATAAAAGAGGGAAACACAGAAAGGAAACTGCACACCACAATCATGTTGGGAGCAGTGTAGCTTAGTGAAAAGAGCTCGGGCCTGGGAGTTAGAGGACCTAGATTCTAACCCTGGCTCTGCCACTTGCCTGCGGTGTGACCTTGGGCAAGTTACTTCACTTCAGATTTAATGGGGATTGAATCCGAATCCCTTCTATTTAGACAGTGAGCCCTATGTGGGACACCGACTATGTCCGATCTGATTAATCTGTAAGCAGCATGGCATAGTGGATAGAGTATAGGCCTGGGTGTCAGAAGGTCGTGGGTTATAATCTTGGCTCTGTTTATTTGTCTGCTGTGTGACCATGGGCAAGTCACTTCACTTCTCTGGGCCTCAGTTACCTCATGTAAAATGAGGTTTGAGACTTTGAGCTCCATGTGGGAAAGGGACTGTGTCCAACCCGATTTGATTGCTGCTTCCCATATTTAACATTTAAAAGTTTGTCTCCCCATCTGTATTGTAAACTCCTTGTGGGCTGGAAACATATCTACCATATTATTCTTTAGTACAGAACCTGGTACAGTGCTCAGCACATAGCACTCAATAAATACCACTGAGTGATTGATCACACATCAAACAGAAACTCCTTACCATTGGCTTTAGGGTCCTCAATCAGCTCTCTCCCACTGCAACCCAGTCCACTCTAATACCAACTAAGAAGCAGCATGGCCAAGTGGATAGAGCATGGGCATGGAACTCAGAAGGACCTGGGTTATAATCTCAGTTATCCCACTTGTCTGCTGTGTGACCTTGGGCAAGTAGCTTCCCTTCTCTGTGCTTCAGTTACCTCATCTGTAAAATGGGGATTAAGACTGTGAACCCCCTGTGGGACAGGGACTGTCCAACCTGATCTACCCCAGTGCTTAGTATAGTATCTTGCAGATAGTAAGCTCTTAACAAATGCCATAAAAAAACACCCTACTCCCTGTACCCCAATCTTGCCTCTCTCACTGTCAACCCCTTCCTCACATCTCCCTCTGACTTGGAACTCCCCGTTCATATCTGACATACCACCACTCTCTCCATCTTCAAAGCCTTACTAAATTCATATCTCCATCCTTACTAAATTCCTGCTTCACTGATCCCTTTCTGCATCACTTAAGCACATAGGGACTTATCCCAATCCCCCACCCTTCCTCTTCCTTCACATAGCAATCATACACATATCCTTATACTCTATAACCCCTCCTGTCTGCAATTTATTTTAGTGTCTATCTCCTCTACTAGATTGCAAGCTTCTTGAGGGCAGACTTGTCTATTAATTTTACTGGACTCTCCTAAATGTTTAGGACAGTGCTATACACACAGCAGGTTTTCAACAGAGGTTAATGATTGATTACTTAAGAAATTATTGATCTGGCATACAGAGAATGAGATTTATTCATTTACACTTGAATGGATATAACAGAAAAGAGAAGACTTATAAACATGAGCAAATTGAATCTGGCAATCAAAAAAACTGATATCTTTCTGTAATGGATTTTAATGTCTGTCTTCCTCTGAAGACTGTTCATTCCATGTAGGCAGGAATTATGCCTACCAATTCTATCATATTATACTTTCCCAAATGTTTAGTACCATGATCTATACACTGTAAGTGCTCAATATGCTCAAGTGCAGAGAAGCAGTGTGGTCTAGTGGAAAGAGCATGGTCCAGGGGGTCAGGGGACTTGGATTCTAATCTTGCCTCTGCCAATTGCTTGCTGTGTGACCTTGGGCAAGCTACTTCTCTGTGTCCATTTCCTCATCTGAAAAATGGGGATTAAATCCTCCTCCTACCTGCTTAGACCATGAACCCCATATGGGACATGGACTGTGTCCAACCTGATTAGTTTTATCTACCCCAGTGCCTAGACTAGTGCTTGGCACATAGTAAGTGTTTAGGAAACAGCATAAAAAAAGGGCAGGGAGCATTGAGCTGGGATGGGTCAGGGAGGACGATGGGGCCCAGAAATCTCATTTCTGGGTAGGAAAGTGGAGACTCTTAGATTAAAAAAAAAAGGCTAGCAGGGAAAAGGGAGGGGTGAACTGGGCAGAGACGCGAGCCCTCACCCGGAGAGGTAGGGACCCTGCTGGTCTCCGCTCATTACGGCTTCTCCTATTTTGCTGCCATTCCTGGAATTCATGATGAAGATTTGCCTCCAATAATGATTTTGTACTATAAACTGCCACTAGATGCCATGGTGGGTCCTCAACAAATGATGCAAACAACAATTAAGACACAGGAACAGTGATCTGCCTTTCCCCCCTAGTTCTACCCCATCTTCTATATGAATTCAGTGGGAGTCCTCAAATTAAAATGAAAAGAGTAAACTCACCTCTGAGTATCAGATGGCAGATCTTGCATCTTTCAGGCAGATTTTCATGAAGGCAGCAAGATGTTTGAGTCCAATGTTCAAGCTTCTTTGAAAAGAAATCTTCTCCCTAGTCTGCTTTTTCAGATATGTGGAATATTTTCAGCTATCTAAGAGTTGATGTGTACTAGAGCCTTTTAAACTTTCAGTTGTGGTCAGTGAGTGGACCGTCCATTTCTCTGAGATGGGCTGCCCATGTGAGCACCTCAAAAATCAGAGTTGTGTTTATTGAGTGCTCACTACATGCAGAGAACTCTACTAAGCGCTTGGTACAACAGAATTAGCAGACACGTTCCCTGCCCATAATGCCCTTACAGTCTAGAGGGAGAGACAGGCATTAGTATGAAAAAAAATAATATGAAAACTGGAAACAACTAAGAGATGAGGGAAAGGCTTTATCGGTACCTCTTGTTCGATAGCTCTGTGGCTAATCTCGAGTTCTGAGTTCTGAAACCAGAAGTTTAACAAAGAGTGGGAAGATTGTTTCTTAAAGGTGAATTCAGATTGCTCATGTTTGATTTGTCACAGAGCTGGAATCTCTTCCTTCAAAAGGAAATGTTGAATGTTAACAGCTTTGCTAGGTCCACCCAGAAACACTTTGGGAGGCACTGAAGCCTAATGGAAAGCTCACAGGACTGGGAAATGAGACCTAGTTCTGCCTGCAGGGTAACCTTGGGCAAATCACTTAACCTCTCGCAGCCTCTGTTTCCTTCTATGTAAAATGGGGATTAATATTTACTCTCCCTCCCTTGTAGATGGTGAGCCTTGTGCAAGACAAGAGTAGTAGTAATAATAGTAGTATTTATTAAGTGCTTACTTTGTGAAGAGCACTGTTCTGTGCACTTGGAAAGAGCATACAGAGAGGAATTAGAAATGGAGCCTGTCCTTTGAAGAGCTCACAGTCCGTGAATACAGGTGGAAATTGGCTAATCAATCTCATTTATCATTGAGTGACCTTGAATGTATTGGAAGGTCGCTTTACAGAGTCAAAATTTCAACCCTGATGTTTGGGTGCCTGTAAATAACCCTAACAGTTTGCAGGTCTAAATCTGCATCAAACCGAAAGCACATAAATCTTGATACAGATTATAGCCCTGCAAAGTCCTGGAAGAGAGCCTCAGACTCCATGATGAGGCTGCTTATTGATCGGTTGACCTCCTGCAGTCCCCTCTGCTGCTTTTGCTGTGCCAAAGAGGGCCAGGTGACAAATGGGAGGTCTTTCCATGGGAAAAAAAGCTGCTTCTTTTGTAAATTAACTTAAGCTTTAAACTTAAGGGACAAATGAGTGGAAAGAGCTATGGAGAGTACGTGGCGTAGTGGATAGAGCACGGGCCTGGGAGTTAGAGGTCATGGGTTCTAATTCCAGCTCCATCTGGTCTGCTGTGCGATCTTGGAGAAGTCATTTCACTTCTCTGTGCTTCAGTTCCCTCATCTGTAAAATGGGGATTAAGACTGTGAACGTCATCTGGGGCAGGGACTGTGTCCAACCCGATGTGCTTGTATCTACCCTAGTGCTTAATACAGTGCCTGGCACATAGTAAACACTTAACAACTACCAAAATTATTATTATTATTAATAATGATGATGATCCTCCTCACTCCACAAGAAAAAGAATCAATCATATGTACTGAGTGCTTACTGTGTGGAGAGCACTTTACTAAGCACTTAGGTGAGTACAAAATAACAGAGTGGGTAGACACATTTCCTGCCCAACAGCTTACAGGCTAGTGTGGGAGAAAGACATTAATATAAATAAATAAGTTATGAACATGTGTATAAATGCTGAGGGGACAAGGATGAGGTGAATAAAAGAGACAAGTCCAAGTACAAGGGTAATGCAGAAAGGAGGAGTAGAGGAAATGAAGGCTTAGTCTGGGAAGGTCTCTTGGAGGAGTTGTGATTTTAATAAGGCTTTGCAGGTGGGGAGAGTGATCGTATGTTGGATGTGAAATGAAATTCCAGAAAGCCTTTGTTTACTGGGCACTTGACTACATATACCTCCAATGGTTGGTGGGGCATTCACAAATTCTGCTCTCTGGTTGCCCCACCCAACAGAAGATAAGTGGAAATTAAAAAATCACATTTTGGGTGCCTAGGGGCTGCAGGGAACTCAGCACAAAACCCAGGCAGGGGATGGAGGAGGTAAGAGAAGCACCAGTCAGATGCTGCTATTGCTGGTAACTGTTTAAGTTCCTGGCTCTGTCAGTCTTCAAAGGTTGAGTGGCTATAGTTTCTGTGCTTGACAGTTACAGCAAAGACTCTAAGCATTAGTGGTGACAGTCATTGTGATGGTGGCATTTGGCAGCTGTGTTTTCCTCCTCCTGTGGCTTTACACAGCTCCCCGCTACTCTTACACAGGCAGCAGGAACAGCAGCAGTAGTAATGGTAATGGAATTTATTGAGCACCTCCTGAGTGCCATGAACCATGCTAAGGGCTTGGGAAAGTATAACAAAAGTCCAGCCCACAAGGAACTTAGTCTCTTAGCTGGGGAGACAGACATAAAAATATTTACAAACAACGGAGCCAGAATAAACTGAATCTCATTGAATAAATTGAATGGTTTCTGAGAAGCAGTATGGTCTAGTGGACAGAGCACAGGCCTTGGAGTCAGAGGACCTGGGTTCTAATGCCAGCCCCTCCACTTGTCTCCCGAGTGATCTTGCTGTGAGAAGTGATCTTCACTTCTCTGTGCCTCAGTTCCCTCATCTGTAAAATGGGGATTGAGACTGTGAGCCCCATGTGGGACAGGGACTGTGTCCAACTCGATTTGCTTGTATCCACTCCAGCGCTTAGTACAGAGCCTGGTACATAGTAAGCATTTAACAAATGCTACAATGATTATTATTATTCTCTGTGCCTCAGTTCCCTCATCTGTAAAATGGGGATTGAGACTGTGAGCCCCATGTGGGACAGGGACGGTGTCCAACCCAATTAGTTTGTATCCACCCCAGCAATTAGTACAGTGCCTGGCACATAGTAAGCCCTTAACAAATATTACAATTATTGTTATTGTTCTCTTTGCCTCAGTATCCTCATCTGTAAAGTGGGGCCTGAGTCAATGAGCTCCACGTGGGACAGGGATTGTGCCTAACCTGATAACCTGATGTATCTACCCCTGTACTTAGTACAGTACCTGTCACAGAGTAAGCACTTAAAATACCACAACTATTACTTATCATTATAGAGTAGGTACTCAATATAGTACTCAATATCTCCCATCCTGTCTCTCCCTGCTTCAGTCTATACTTCACTCTGCTGCTGTCGTGCTGGTACAAGCTCTCATAATATCCTGACTGTATTACTGTGTCAGCCTCCTCTCTGATCTCCCTTCCTCCTGTCTCTCCCCGCTCCAGTTTATTCTTCACTCCGCTGCCACTGATCATCTTCCTACAGAAATGCTCTGGGGGCATGTCACCCTCCTCCTCCAAAACCTCCAGTGGTTGCTTATCAACCTTTGTGTGAAGCAGAAACTCCTCACTCTTGGCTGCAAAACTGTCCATCCCCCGGCCTGCTCCTCACCTCACCTCCCTTCTCTCCTTCTCCAGCCCAGCCCGCACATTCTGCTCCTCTGCTGCCGCTCACCTCCTCACTGGGCCTCGTTGTCACCTGTCCCGCCGTTGACCCCTGGTCCACATCCTACCACTGACCCGGAATGCCCTCCCTCCTCACATCTGCCAAACTAACTCTCTTCCCCTCTTCAAAGCCCTACTGAGAGCTCACCTCCTCCAGGAGGCCTTCCCACACTGAGCCCTCCCTTTCCCTCCACCTCTCCTCCCCTCCCCCTTAATAATAATAATAATAATGATATTGGTATTCGTTCAGTGCTTACTATGTACCAAGCATTGTTCTAAGCGCTGGGGTAAATACGAGGTAATCAGGTTGTCCCACGTAGGGCTCACAGTCTTCATCCCCATTTTACAGATGAGATAACTGAGGCCCAGAGAAGTTAAGTCACTTGCCCAAGGTCACACAGCTAAGCTACTCCATCCCTCTGCTCTACCCCCTTCCCCTCCCCACACCACTGTGTATAATGTTGGTATTTGTTAAGCACTTACTCTGTGCCGAGCACTGTTCTAAGCATTGGGGTAGATAGAAGGTAATGAAGTTGTCCCACGTGAGGCTCACAGTCTTCATCCCCATTTTACAGATGAGGTAACTGAGGCACCGAGAAGTTAAGTGACTTGCCCCAAGCTGACAGGTGGTGGAGCCTGGATTAGAATAATAATAATAATGTTGGTATTTGTTAAGCGCTTACTATGTGCAGAGCACTGTTCTAAGCGCTGGGGTAGACACAGGGGAATCAGGTTGTCCCACGTGGGGCTCACAGTCTTCATCCCCATTTTACAGATGAGGTAACAGGCCCAGTGAAGTGACTTGCCCACAGTCACACAGCAGACAAGTGGCAGAGCCGGGATTAGAACCCATGACCTCTGACTCCTAAACTCTTTCCACTGAGCCACGTTGCTTTGTATATATTATTTATTACTCTAGTTTATTAATGATGTGTCTATATTTATGATCCTATTTATCTATTTTGGTTGATAAATTGACCCTACTTGTTCGGTTTTGCTGTCTGTCTCCCCCTGTGAGGCCGTTGCGGGGCAGGGATGGTCTCTCTCGGTTGCCGGCTTGTACACTCCGAGCGCTGAGCCCAGCGCTCTGCACAGAGTAAACGCTCAACCAATTGAATAAATGGACCGATCGAGGGTAGGGATAGACCGAACGCGCCGGGCCCCGCGCATGCGCGCCTCCCCCACGGCCACCTGCGAGGCCGTCGCGCGCATGCGCCGCGAGGCACCTGGCGACGGTCGTGGGGCGGGGAGGCGGGGCAGGGCGGGGGGCCGCGCGCATGCGCCGCGGGGCACCTGGCAACGGTCAAGGGGAGGGGAGGCGGAGCAGGGTGGGCGGCCGCGCGCATGCGCCGCGAGGCACCTGGCGACGGTTGTGAGGAGGGCCGCCGCCGTGCGCATGCGCCCCGAGGTACCTGGCGACGGTTGTGGGGAGGGGAGGAAGACCGCCGCCGTGCGCATGCGCCCCGAGGTACCTGGCGACGGTTGTGGGGAGGGGAGGAGGACCGCCGCCGTGCGCATGCGCCCCGAGGAAGCAAGCGACAGTTGTGGGGAGGGAAGACGAGGTGTTGGGGGTCGCCGCCATGGTTGGCCAGGACCGGCCCCAGCGCTGTCTGTGGCGCAGACCCTTTGCCGAGCCCCGGCCCCGGCCATGGAGCGCCTAACGGTGTCCCCCCAGGCCGCCGAGGCCGTCGATGACTACCTGGAGTACCGGAGGTGAGGAGACTCCCGCCGCCGCCTCCTCCCCTGAAGAAGAAGAATAATAATGTTGGCATTTGTTAAGCGCTTACTGTGTGCAGAGCACTGTTCTAAACGCTGGGGTAATGATAGTATTTATTAAGCACTTACTTTGGAGAAGCAGCCTGGCTCAGTGGAAAGAGCACGGGCTTGGGAGTCAGAGGTCATGGGTTCGAAACCCGGCTCTGCCACTTGGCAGTTGTGTGACGGTGGGCAAGTCACTTCACTGTGCCCCAGTGACCTCATCTGTAAAATGGGGATGAAGACTGTGAGCCCCACATGGGACAACCTGATTCCCCTGTGTCTACCGCAGCGCTTAGAACAGTGCTCTGCACATAGTAAGCGCTTAACAAATACCAACATTTATTTATTTTAGTGGTGCTTTAGAGAAGCAGCGTGGTTCAGTGAAAAGACCCCGGGTTTAGGAGTTAGAATCCCCAGACTCTGCCACTTCTCAGCTGTGTGACTGTGGGCAAGTCACTTCACTTTTCTGGGCCTCAGTGACCTCAACAGTAAAATGGGGATTAATAATAATAATAATGTTGGTATTTGTTAAGCGCTTACTGTGTGCAGAGCACTGTTTTAAACGCTGGGGTAGATGTAGGGTGATCAGGTTGTTCCACGTGGGGCTCACAGTTTTAATCCCCATTTTACAGATGAGGTAACTGAGGCACAAATGACTTGCTCCAAGTCACACAGCAGACAAGTGGCAGAGCCGGAATTGGAACCCATGACCTTACAAGCCCGTGCTCTATCCGCTAAACCACGCTGCTTCACAGATACCATAATTATTATTATTACCCCAGCACTTAGAACAGTGCTTGGCACATAGTAAGCACATAATACCATAATTATTATTAAGCGACTACTCTATACCAGACACTGTACTAAGGGCTGGGGAGAGAGGAAACAAGCAAATCGGGTTGGACACGGTCCCGGTCCCACTGGGGCTCACAGTCTCAATCCACATTTTACAGATGAAGTCACTGAGGTGCAAGGTCACCCAGAAGACAAGTGGCAGAGGCAGGATTAGAACTCTTGACCTTCCTCTAGGCCTTGCTCCCTTCCCTGGCTCCCCATCCTCTGTGAGCTACAATTTCCTGCACCCCACTTTCCCTGGGAGAAAGAACTTTACTGTGTAAGAGAGGGAGGAAGACTTGCTTTCAGGTCTTAATAGGGAAAACGTTTAGGAAAGAGAACAGTTGGTATTCTTGTAGACTTTAAGTCCATTGTGGGCAAGGAACCTGTCTGCCCACTCTATTATATTCTCCCAAGCACTCAGCAAAGTGCTGTGTACACAGTAAGCACTCAACAAATACCCCTGATTGATTCTACCCTTAGGGAGCTGAGGTGGGGATTAATTTTCCTTGGGGGTTAACTTCAGGGCATATTTTAAAGTACATTCCCTGATATTTATGGTATTTGTTAAGCGCTTTCTATGTGCTAGGCACTGTCGTAAGCGCTGGGGTAGATACAAGATAATCAGGTTGGATACAGTCCCTGTTCCATATATTCATTCATTCATTCAATAGTATTTATTGAGCGCTTACTATGTGCAGAGCACTGTACTAAGCGCTTGGGATGAACAAGTCGGCAACAGATAGAGACAGTCCCTGCCGTTTGACGGGCTTACGGTCTAATCGGGGGAGAAGGACAGACAAGAACAATGGCAATAAACAGCGTCAAGGGGTAGAACATCTCGTAAAAACAATGGCAACTAAATAGAATCGAGGCGATGTACAATTCATTAACAAAATAAATAGGGTAACGAAAATATATACAGTTGAGCGGACGAGTACAGTGCCGTGGGGATGGGAAGGGAGAGGTGGAGGAGCAGAGGGAAAAGGGGAAAATGAGGCTTTAGCTGCGGAGAGGTAAAGGGGGGATGGCAGAGGGAGTAGAGGGGGAAGAGGAGCTCAGTCTGGGAATGCCTCTTGGAGGAGGTGATTTTTAAGTAGGGTTTTGAAGAGGGCCTCACACTCTTAATCCCCATTTTACAGAAGAGGCAACTGAGGCACAGAGAAGTTAAGTGACTTGTCCAAGGTCACCCAGAAGACAAGTGGCGGAGCTGGGATTGGAACCCATGTCCTCAGACTCCCAAGCCTGTGCCGTTTCCACCAAGGCACGTTGCTTCCCACTGCTTCTATACTGTGCTGAAGTGTGTTGTGGTTTGGCATGTTTAGTCAAGAATAAAACAGGGTGTGGCTAAAAAAAGTGGGATACAATAGTGCTATGAAACACGAAGCACTTTGAAGATAAAATTCAGTAATATGTTCAAAATGCCTGTAAAGATTGGCATTCATTATGTAGCTGAAGTAGGGCCCCAGATTAGGCAACTGACTTTTTCAAATTCAAATATTAGTGTTGGAGTCAGAATTTAAACACTAAGCTATTAGTTATTGCCCTGTTTGCTTGAACCTCACTTTTCCTGCTATCATTTCTCAAAGAGGTGTTCTCCTCTTATGCCGTCGAGTCGTATCCAACCCATAGCGACTCCATGGACATATTGCTCCCAGAACGCCCCACCTCCATCTGCAGTCGTCTGGTAGTGTAACCATAGAGTTTTCTTGGTCAAAATACATATCCCAAAAAAATCTTGGGCTAGGATTCTAGTGGATCGGAAGATAATTTTGGGAAATCAAAGTATCACAGAAATGTACGGTTTTGCTAGCTAACTGTGGAATAAGGGAAGTCTTCAGTACAGATTTCAACCATAGTTTATTTAGAACAGCCTTGCAATTTAAAATTTTATCATCCAATAGAATCGAGGAGATACCATCGTTCAGTTCTATTTAAATACCATAGGTTATATTTTCAAGTTCTAGTGAAATGTAAAGGAGAACAGAGCTGAGAGAAAAAAACTGGGGTCTCCTTCATTTACAGTACATTGAGGTTTTCATAAACTAAAGTTATTGTCCTACTTGGGTTCTTTCTGTGATTGTTTCCATCAGAGGAGCTCGTCAGTCATTTGCAAACATCACGGTTATGCTCTGCATGTCCCAAAGGAAGGAATGACATGATAAAATATAAATTCAAAATTAGATGTGATAAAAAGTTTCAGTTTTTATTACACTGTATTCATTAAAAAAGCCAAAGAGAAGCAATTCAGCAAAATAATAGTTTCTAAAGTATTCTGTTCTCCCTGGAGATTTTTGGTATAGAAGGCAAAGGGCCAAAGAGATATGGCAACTTTATTTGGAAGAAAAGTGGGAAATGTAAAAGTTACATAAAAAATTAAAATAACACAAATTCTTGAACCAATTTTTGAGTCTTTTGTATTCCACTGTGATTTTTTTTCAGAGATATGGTGCTTGTTTGTGCTATGATGATAGTTTCATACGTACTTTTTTTTAGAAAGAGCATGGACTGGGAGTCAGGAGATCCATGCTCTAATCCCAGCTCTGCCACTGATCTGCTGGGGGTGTCCTTGGGAGTATCTCTTAGTCTCTCAGAGCCTCATTTTCTTCATCAGAAAGATGAAGAAAATCCTCCTCTTCCAACCTATTAGATTGTGGGTACTGTGCAGGATGGTGCTGTCTTATCTGATTATCTTGTATCTGTTGGAGTGCTTAGCACAGTCAAGAGCTTAATGAGTACCATAACTAACTTCTAAACTATGTCTCTCCTTTCTAAAACTTCATATGATGTACTGAAAGCGGTTATTGTGGGTTTATTAGTGTTGTATTCCAATTTTGCATATGAACCAGTGATTTTAAAACTTTTATCTTGCTATAAATATATTTGAAAAGATGCACTTAATGACATAAATGCCCAATTTCTTCCTGAATTAGATACATTATACTTTATATTCTTTTTCCCTTTCCTAGAAGATGTTTAGTAAATGCCATAATTATGTGTTAATTGATTCAAGATGGATCAGATAGGAAAGCTTCCCCTCCTACATGGGCTCATAAGCCCGTAACCCTTGTTATTCTCCTTTTGTCACTGTCCAGGCTTTCTCATAGGACCATGAACTGTATTTTCCCATTGAACCCCTACCTTGTTAGTACAATCACTCATCCTATTCCAACTGGATTACTGCATCAGCCTCCTTTCTGATCTCCCAACCTCCTGTCTCTCCCCACTTCAGTCTATTCTTCATTCCGCTGCCTGGATTATCTTTCTACAGAAACCCACTGGGCATGTCAATGCCCTTCTCAAAAATCTCCAGTGGTTGCCTATCAACCTTCGCATGAAGCAAAAACTCCTCACTCTTGGCTTCAAAGCTGTCCATCACCTTGCCTCCTCCTACCTCATCTTCCTTCTCTCCTTCTCCATCCCACCCCGCACACTCCGCTCCTCTGCTGCCGCTCACCTCCTCACGGTGCTTTGTTTTCTCCTGTCCTGCTGCCAACCCCTGGCCTATGTCCTCCCATGTCCTGGGATGCCCTCCCTCCTCATGTCCACCAAACTAGCTCTCTTCCCCTCTTCAAAGTCCTACTGAGAGCTCACCTCCTCCAGGAGGCCTTCCCAAACTGTCCCCTTTTTTCTCTGCTCCTTCTTCCCTCCCCATTGCCCCTACTCCCTCCCTCTGCTCTACCTCCCTCCCTGCCCCACAGCACTTGCGTATAAATGTACATATTTACTATTCTATTAATGATGTGTATATATCTATAATTCTATTTATATTGTGATGCTATTGATGCTTGTCTTTTGTTTTGTTGTCTGTCACCCCCTTCTAGATTGTGAGCCCGTTGTTGGGTAGGGATTGTCTCTGTTGCCGAACTGTACTTTCCAAGTGCTTAGTACAGTGCTGTGCACACAGTAAGTGCTCAATAAATATGATTGAAAGAATTAATTTTTGTACTTATTTGTCCCTCTTACTGTCCCTGCATTCCTCTCCTGTTATACTTGCAATCTCTTGAATCGGTGCCTCTTTTTATTTTCACTTGTATTAATTGATATTCCCCTTTGCATTTCTCTTGTTACTGTAATCCCCCAGTTTTTTCCTGTGACCATCTCATATGTATTTTTAACTGCCTTTTGGCCCTTCCTTCCTTTTGGGACCTCTCTGGTGACCTTTCTATCATTGCTTTTTTATGCCTCCATTTTTCAGCTGCTCTACTCTTCCCTTTTTCTCTGTTATTCCCCTTCCCCTTTTCTCTGTTATTCCCCTTCCCTTCTTTCTCTTATTCTCCCTTTTTCTGTTTATCTTCCATTTTTCATCTCCATCCTTCTCTTTCTTCATTCTTACACTCTCTTTTTTTCTTCTCTTCCACTCTCTCTTCTCCATATTTTTTCCCATTCCTTTTCCACAATCTCCTTTTTTCTCTATTTCTCCCTCTCTTTATATTTTTATCTTTTCTCCCCACCCACTAGCTCTGTTACTTGTGTTTCTCTGGAGACCTCCTTCTTCCAGGCAACTCCCACAGCATCTTCTCTCTCTAACTCCCCCCATTTCCCTGGAAGTTTTATGGTATTACATAACACTGAAAGTAGTAATAATAGTATTTATGAAGTAGTTACTATGTGCAGAGCACTATTCTAAGCACTGGGAAAGAATACACAGGTGGGAATTAAACTTGGTCCTCCCCCATGGATGCTCACAATTCAATTTTTTTTTCTGTGGGTTTAGGGGGTGAAATTGGTATAGTTCATGTGTTCCCTCCCCATCCTCCTAGCTTCCTGACAGACCCAGGACCTCTTGAGCTGAGGATTCTTCAGCATTCAGGGATTCAGCTATTTTTTTTTTAATGGTATTTAATTGCTTAGTATGTGCCGGGCACCGTACTAAGAACTGGGGTAGATACAAGCAAATCATGTTGGATACAGTCCATGTTCCACATGGGGCTCACAAGTCTTATCCCCATTTACAGATGAGGTAACTGAGGCACAGTGAAGTGACGTGTCCCAAGGTCACACAGCAGACTAGTGGCAGAGTTGGGATTAGAACATAGATCCTTTGACTCCCAGGCCCATGGTCTTTCCACTAGGCCATGCTGCTTGTCAATACCATGTGTGTGTGTGCGCGCACGCACTTGCAAACACATTTCCTGGTTGGGAATTAGCAAATTAGAGGTCAGGGTGGTGACTGCTACAGCAACCCAGAGAAATCCTTCACATTTATATATGTAGTTGTCAACATGATTTATTCTTATAATTTTGTCCTTAAACTATTTTGCAACTCTTTGTTGTAGAATTGTTGGTGAGGATGATGAAGGGAAACTTTTAACCCCAGAAGAATATGAAGCCTACAAGAAAAAAACTTTACCCATGCGATTAAAGAACAGGTTGTATGTGAGCTGGAGATCTCCAACTGGCATGGATTGTAAACTCGTGGGCCCGGAGACGCTCTGCTTTTGTTCACATAGGTAAGCCATTTTTATCACCAATGATAAGAAAATGTAAAATATTTCAGAAATTGTAGTGTATTTCAAATGCATAATATGAATATCAATGTGCAGGAAAATTGAAGATATTTTAAAAGCAGTTTTAAGGATTACAGCAATTATTCTTGATACTTCACAAATTCATTTTGTTTTAAAAGGCTTAGGTTGATAAATTTCAAAGATTGAGGTGATAACCATCTTCTGATTATAGGAGCCTAATTACCTATTGTCTTGATGGTATTCCATGATTTCTTTTCAGATTTACAGAGTATCCTAATAAATCCTAATAAGCTTTTAAAATACTGGAATTCTAAGATATCTGGGTCTTTTTATTGCCAAACATGTGTTAGCAGTACATGGTTTAAGCGTGCTGGGGTGAAACCCCCCCCACATAAACAGTGTTAATTTAGATATATTGGAAACACTATGTTAAATTGAGGAGCCCATAACTTTGTTAGAAGAATAGAGATGATATATTGATTTAATGTGCATAGTGTTGTATGTGATATGTATGTGATATCTAAGTGATATGCACATTTCTTGTATTTCAAAAAAGAATTTCATATTTCTGTAGGCACTGGCTTTTCAAAGATAATGGGTTTAAAGAAGTTATGCCAAGTTTTAAAAATATTTTATACTGTAACTTAAGACTGACATTGCACTCTAGTTAAGATAATGCTATGATCCTTAAGAGTCAAATATTCTCTTCTCTGGTTAATTTTTAAACACTGCTTAGAATGCAGTCATTTTCAAATAGAATAAATTTTATTAAAAAAAATTAAAATAAAGTGATTATCAAGACGATTCTCTCCCTGTATCCCAGTTGGTATTTGTCTTCCTCCCAAACTAATCTCACTGTGCCTAGTTCTCTATTCTCCCATATATGACCTCTTGCTCACACTCTTCCTTCTGCCAGAAAGTCCTTTTGAAAGCCCACCCCCCTAGAAGCCTTCCCTATTTAAGTTCCATCTTCCCAGGTGCAGTCCAAAAAATAACTGCCAGTAGCACCTATGTTTCTACACCTGCCCTCAGTGTTTATATACAGTCCTGACTTGCGTCAATTTACGTTTATTTATTTTCTGATATTTCTGCCAGCAATTGTAGCATTGTTTTTGTCTCCTGCTCCAATTATTAGTAAGTAACTTGTTCTATTAGTATTTCCTGAAGATTTGTAAACTTCTGGGGAATAGGGATTGGATTTCTGGTATTTTCCCAGGCATTTAGTATAGTGCTCTGCACACACTAGGTGTTCAATAAATACTCATTTTTAATTGACTATCATTTGAAGAACAGTGACCTGTACCTTATTAATGATAATAATAATTATGCTATTTGTTAAGTGGTTACTCTGTGCTGAGCACTATTCTAAATGCTGAGCACCGTTCCTCCTGTGGCAGCAAATTTGGAAGTATTTGTGGAGGACGGAGGCCTATGCACCTTCCGGGGTCTTGGGGAGTGAATTTAAAACCATTTCCTGCGGCTTGTCTGCATGGGACTGCCACCTTGAGGAAAATTCAAGGGGAACTTTTTCAGTTCATCAAAAACTAAGGAAAACTACGTGAGTCTCCATGAGTTTACTATCACTGGGCAAAGAGGGAGTTACTTCCTGATATGATTGGATATGACCCTAACCAGTCACATCATTGGTTAACCTTTTTTTCTTTTTTAAAAGAAACCCAAAACAAAACCAAAAAAACAATTTTTTCAGCCCCCTAGCATGAAGGGTGTACTTGTTAATAAGTTTTTGTTTTTCCTTTTAACAGGGATTAGAGCTTGTACAAAAATCATATGTAAAGATTTGTTTATAACATTGGGTACCATTGTGTGACACAGTTCACTGTTAACAAATGTTGTAAAATAGAACACTAAATTTAGCATTGTTCTTGTCTAAAACAAATAGTAATTTTTTTCCAGCCAGTTATAAAAAGTTTGATTTGAGTTTTTACATTGGGAGAATGTGGTAAATTTTGTTGCTGAAAATCTGCAAGGCTGAATTTTTTTTTTCTCTCATTTTTAAAGGATGGTGAAGCTTTACACTAATATTTTTAAAGTACCCTAAATTGTTGCTGCCTTAATAATTAATTATCTTATTTCAGGTTTTGGGGCTTGCAATATTAAGTACATTTATTAAAAAGTTTTAAAAAAGTTTCCCTTAGTTTAGCTTTCTGAAAGGTGGCTTTTTAGAGGATCTTTTAATATTTGTGACTATTTATAAGTCTGTGGTCCACATTTAATATAAAAGCTAAAGGTTTAAAATGGGGGTGTCAACAACCTAATTTCTGGGCTGAAAAGAACACCCTGAAGATTTCTATTCTATTTGCCGTGGACTCCCAAAGGAATCGGGGCAACCCTGCCCCCTCCTCCATTTTTTTTCCCCTTTTTGCTTTTTCTCTGACTCATATCCCCACTTTCCACTTCTCATAAGGAGAAGCAGCCCTAATTTCCTGGTAGTTGGAAGCAAGAGGAGAAAGGGTCATTAGTCTTATTATGAAACTTCTGGCCTCCTTGTTGGTGCTAAAGATGGGGAGGATGTTGGGGGTGTTGTGCTCCACCACTCTCTTAGCACAAGTCAGCCATCTGGTATCGTCATAAATAGAAATTTGGGCCACCAGTAATTTAGAGGTTGACATTCTTGTTTTAAGACATGTAAGAGTTGAATAAAAATTCTTTATTCTTGTGTACTGTGACTCATTCTTAAATGACAGAAAAGTAAAATCTAAAAGATTTACCATTTTCTCTTGTAAAAATCACTGGAAATACAAGCCTATTGTCATATATCTTATTTTCATTCCCCAAAACCCGAAATAATTTTGGGGGATGACTCAGAGTTACTTTCACAGTCCTCTTGATGGGAACCATTTTGAAGGGCGTTTTAAATGGAAATTTGTGTTCACTTTTGCCATATTTGTGTTGCTAACATCTTACATTAGCTTCTGTTTTCTTTTAGGTATAAACAACATAAAACAGACTTTCAAGTTATCCCAAAAGATCGTCCTATTTGTGTACCTTGTAGGGTGAATCGTTGTCTGTGCAATTCCTATAATTATGTTCCTCTAAATGGCACTCAACCAATTCGCTGTAGATGTAAACACTTCGCCGAACAGCATAGTGCAGCTCCAGGGTTTTCTTGCAATGTGTGTAAGTTAGATTTTTCGATATGAATATTTAAAAATATTTGAATTTTTTACTCCAACCAGCATATAAAACTTGAGGTTATACATAGAATGTAAAGTTTTAGTGTTTTATACAATTTAATGCCTATTCCCCAAATACGTTTTTAAACTTAGTTTTTCATCTTCCCAAGCTTAAAGATATATAATGTAAATTTTGCCAAGTGCATTTTCACAGTGAAAAATTAAGATTAACAAATTGATTTTATGAATTAATCCTGATTCTGCCTAGGTTGCCATAAACTCACCGATTTGGTAATTCATTTTATTTGTCTCCCCCAGTGTTAGTAGAATTGACATGCCTTTTGGAATTAGATATCTGGAAGGTCATGTCATTTTAGGGGCTGGAGCTTCCCTTCTCCTGACTAGTTTTCCAAGGTAAATGGCATTTATGATCAATTTTTGCCCATCTCTTATGTTAGCACCATTCTCCTTCTTGCTATGTAGAACATAGACATTATCATATAAAAGTACTAAATTGCCTTAAATCAAGCATGATAAAATTGATTTGCAATTTCATTTAACAATTTCACTGTCAAAATGGCTTTAAGAAATTTTAAAACAATTAACAAAACTAATGCGTTTGGATTTTTTTTTTTTCAGATTTCACCCTAATTTTTTTTTTTAAATATAAGACACAGAAATTGGGTTGAATTGAACCAAAGCCTATTTTGTCACCTTATTATATGGTGTCTTTTTATGAATTTAGAACAGCAGTTTCCAGTGAGATGGATGGTAAAGGAGTTCTGAGAGAAGACATGCTCCATGCCCTTTAAGGAGCTTACAATTTAGCAGAGACACACGCAATTATTTGCAGAAAATAGAGAAAGGAGAAATGGATAGGTACATAAATAAGTGCTTAAATAGCAGGCTATGTAAGGTCATTCATTCAGTCGTATTTATTGAGCGCTTACTGTGTGAAGAGCACTGTACTAAGCGCTTGGAATGTACAGTTCGGCAATAGATAGAGATAATCCCTTACCCAACAATGGGCTCTACTAATAATACTGGTGATATTTGTTAAGCGCTTACTCTGTTCCAGACACTGTTCTAAACATTGGGGTATATACAGGGTAATCAGGTTGGACACAGCGCAGGAGTGCTGCGGAAGGAAGGGAACCAGTGACTTGGCACAAGAAATACTTCTGGTTTGGACCAACAGCCTTCTTCTACAAGATGGCTTGTGTAGAGTGTTATTGCAATATATTGTCTGCCTGTTGAATGTAATGTCATGACTTTCTCAATGTCTGGTATTTTCAGATGCCAACAGTGGCCACCCCTTTACTTGTCTGTGTTACAAGAAATGCTGTTAAGTTTACTTCTGTGGATAGTGAAATTTTTTTAATTGCAGATATTTATTGATAGGGCATCTGATAAATATTAAACACCATATTTAATAAAATCCAGGTTATGTTGGGGAAGTCATTCAGGTGAGACCAAATTTTTGTAGGACAAAAAGCACAAAGGTTTTCTCTAGTCTCTGGTATTGAAATTGTTTTTGGAGTAATTTGAGTTGAAACCTATTGTCTATTCAAACATATTTCAAACAATCACTTGGCTTTATCGAGCACTTACTAATGTGCAGAACACTGTACTAAGTGCTTGGGAGAGTACACTGCAACAGAATTAGCACACACATTCCCTGCTCATAATGATTTTATAGTCTAGAGGGGGAGGCAGAGATTAGTAAGAATAAATATGTAATTTACAATATATGATTTAAATGACTTTGTGAAAGGACAGAGCCATGTATACTTTTATAGAGTAAATATGTCCTAAGATGGAGGCATTCAAATGATGAAAATTAGTCTTTTATACCTCTGGCTGCCTATAATTTTCCAATTATTAGCACT
Organism: Ornithorhynchus anatinus; assembly: GCF_004115215.2. Classification (NCBI taxonomy): domain Eukaryota; kingdom Metazoa; phylum Chordata; class Mammalia; order Monotremata; family Ornithorhynchidae; genus Ornithorhynchus; species Ornithorhynchus anatinus. Next base: position 57,888,238 of record NC_041735.1, on the reverse strand, counting down.
TACTGTGTGTAAAGCACTGTAGTAAATGCTTGTGAGACTATGATAGAATTGGTAGTCATGATCCCTGTGCCCAAGTAGTGTGAAGGCTTGTGGGGAAGTTTTCATTATGCATGTTGGCATCTGAGCTGTAGCACTGTCCTTTTTATTTGGTTATGGAGTTGGGGAAATCACTGAGGAATCTTTCTGTGACTTCCTATCTCACCTGCCTATCCACTAGATTGTAAGTTCCTTGGATATAGTGTCCATGCCTATCAATTCTATTGCATTGTACTCTCCCGAACATGTGTTATAGTGCTCTGCACACAGTAAACACTCAATAAGTACCACCGATTGATTCTTCCAGCCACCAATATGCATGCCACAGTCTTGCTAAATGAAAGTAAAGCCCACAAAAATTGCTTACAGTTCAGAATTGCTCTCAGTTCAGTTCTTCCACATTTTGCCTCTTCTGGTTCTCATTTCTCTTCCCCCCTGACCCCACATACCTTAAAATATCCCTCGCCCTCAGCCTACTGCCGCAGCTTCCGGAAGAAGCTCCTTGTTACTCTTAGAAGTGACAGCAATGTCCAGGCCCAGAATTCCAGGGGTGGGAGATAAGAGCAGCTGGGACCATAGGATGATGATGATGATGGTATTTGTTAAGCACTTACTATGCATCAGGCACTGTTCTAAGCGCTGGAGTAGATGCAAGGTTGGACACAGTCACTGTTCCCACATGGGGATCCCAGTCTTAATCCCTGTTTTACAGATGAGGTAACTGAGGCAGAGAGAAGTCAAGTGACTTGCCCAAGATCACATAGCAGACAAGTGTCAGAGCTGGGATTAGAACCCAGGGGAATACAAGTGTAGCAATTTGGAGAAAGATGTCTGATGTACTGTTACTGAAGAAATGTAACCAAGTTATTTATAACTTATTTCAGGTTCAAAATGTTCAGGATTTCATAGTTCGTTCACTTGTGGTTGCGGTCAGCCCGCATATGCTCATGATACAGTAGTGGAAACTAAAGAGGAGAGACTGGCCCAGGGAAAACCAGTGGGGCAGGATGTTCCCTATGCTGCAATGGGAGGATTAACTGGTTTTAGTTCTCTCGCAGAAGGCTACATGAGACTAGATGACAGTGGAATAGGTAAGTGAGGGTTTCTGAGCTTCGGGTTTATTACGCATTCATTTCTTTTTCTTAACTTAGGACTGAAATATACAGACTGGTCTTGAAGTCATTTACACAAGTCATCTTAGAATATTTTCACCAGTTCAACCTCTTTCACAGCCAATATTTTTTATCCAGCACTCACCACTTGCTCCAGTCACCTCACTGTCGAGCAAGCACTCAGTAGGAATCCCTGTAATCACCTATTGTCATATTCCACTTTGTATATCAGATACATTTACCAAATCAATTTAGATAATAATGATATTTGTTAAGCACTTACTATGTGCCAGGCACTGAACTAAGCACAGGGATGGACACAAGCGAATTGGGTTGGACACAGTCTCTGTCCCACAGAGGGCCCCCAGTCTCAATCCCCAATTTACAGATGAGGTAATTGAGGCGTAGAGATATGAAGTGACTTGCCCAAGGTCACACAGAAGACAAGGGGCAGAGCTGGGATTAGACCCCCGGACCTTCTGACCCCCAGGCCCGTGCTCTAGCCACTACGCCTTGCTGCTTCTCTAAATGGAAGTTAGTTTACTTTACCCACTCTCCAGTTATTTCCTAATCTGGTCAATTTATGTAGGTATCAGGGTTATGTGCTTACGTACAAAAATGGTGTACTTGCAAATCCAAAATAAACCCAACTTGGTTGACTGGAATTGGATAATGGTCAACACAAGATGGAAGTGACAGTGAAATGGGGAAGAGTAAGGAGAGACAGGGAAGATATTTTCAAGGAAAGAGTAGCTCTATGATAATCCTTTTCTCTTCACAGAACTGAAATGGAGGGAGAGGGACCTATGCTGTGAATATTTAATTGTAAATGTATTTTAATTGTTCATTGAATTTGACATTTATATATATGCAGATGTAACACTATTCTGGATATGCTGTCAGGTACTGCCCAAAACTTATAAAGTTGTTCTAGCTGGTACCTTTTAATTTTGAATAGTAGCAAATATAAGCAGTACTTTTAATTCTATTTTAGAAGGACTTTTTGATGCTACAAATAGTTTTCAGGAATATAAACAAAGTTTTCAAGTTACTTCTGAAATTGAATTACACTGAGGTATCAAAAATGTATTAAAAATAGTTCTATCCATTTTGCAATGTATTTTATCAGGAATGATCTCTGTGAGAGGGTGATAATTGTATATCCCAAAGAAAATTCCAATTTTGCAGTGCTGTTCCTTTATTAGTGATATAGTGTCCACATTAGTCATGAAAACAATTTTGATAATTACTTTGAATTAAAAGGCTTTGAAAAGAAACACATTTCAACAGAATATATTTTTACATTTTGGTACTTTAAAAAATCTTTTTTTCTTAAGGGCTAATATCAGTTTTCCTACTTTACTATTTTCCATCAGGTGCACCTTCACTTGAATGTCTGGAATCTCCTGAAACTGCCATGGATCACCCATTTATTAAAGCATTTCAAAGACCATCCTGTTCTCAGTCTAGATCAACAGATGGTAATCAGTTCATGTGACAGAAAATATTTGTTTGTGGTAGAAATATAAATTTATGTAATGCTGAAGTTCAATATATGAATGCTTTTGCAACCTTCTTTAAAGGTCTTTCTGCTACCAGTATTATTTCCAAATATTTTTTAGAAAACCAGTCTCATTCAGTTTACTTCTTAACTTCTTAACTTAACATGTTCTTAACTTGATCAGTCATTGAGAAAATTAGAAGCTGTGTATTTAATATAAATAAGAGTTAGATCTGAATATCATCAATATTCAGATTTCTCAGAAGCAAATGTATATGTTGACCCAGATGGGCAACAAAATAGTCATCTTTCTCTGCAAGGGAAAGTTTTCCCAGTTGGTAAATTTTTGCCATAGCTTCTAGGTCCTTCAAAAGGAAGTTTCATATAATCTTTATCTAACTTCAACCATTGTAAATTGGTTGATTGTTCCAGTGGCTGTTGAAAGAGAATTTGGGTGCTGGTTTGTTCCTTTTCAATTGGGTAGTATTAGTTACTATAGAAGTGGGAGGCTTTCTGTTACAAACCATGGTAATGATGATAATGATAATAATTGTGGCATTTATATAATGCATAATTTTTTTTTAAGATTCCGCAGGCACAAGCAGTCAGATTTCCTGCTTAAAGAGACCTGGAGAGGATGACATGGCTTTCTTTGAAAGGAGGTACCAGGAGCGGGTAGGTCTTTAAAGAGATGTGAACACATCAAGTTCTCTCATATAGGGAGTTCAGAATATGTAGGGGTCATATTCTTGAGGAACTTCATGTTATGGGAAAATTACAATATAGCCAGAATTGAATTAATAGGTTGGGGGAAATCTAGTTCGAAGACAGTCATTTCTGTGTAATAGCAGAACAGGGTGTATTTTGATTTTAATCTAATAATTTTTGTGTTTTTGCAGTTTTGCCTTTTCTCAATCCCAGGATATTTTTTGAAGCTGAATATTTAAAATTGGCCTTACTGATTACTAAATGTGGGAACCTAACGAGCTGCAAAAGGGGAAGGAATAGAAAAATGATCACTATATTTTATAGGCATCATTTAATAACAGCCCTATGCCTTAAATCAAAAGTTACTGGGTTTGTGAACAATTCTTGCTCTTCAGACTCAATATAAATTAGGAGAGTGTGAAAAACAGCTTCTCCCAAATCACTCAACTTCTCTCTACCTTGGTTACCTCCTCTGTAAAATGGGGATTAAATCCTCCTCCCTCCAATTTAGACCGTAAAGCCTGTGTGGGACAGGGACCGTAAAGCCTGTGTGGGACAGGGACGTGGGACAGGGACCGTGTCCAACTGATGATCTTGTATCTACCCCATTACATAGACCAACGAATGACATGTAGTAAGTGCTTAACAAATTCCATTAAAAAAATGCAAGTGCACTGTAAATTACTGCTGTACATAAAGTAAGCATTTAATATTGCTGATGATGATATTGATTTTACTGTAACTTTAAACACAGAAATTCATTCATTCATTCAGTTGTATTTATTGAGTGCTTACTGTTTGCAGAGCACTGATCTAAGTGCTTGGGAAAGTGCAATACAGCAATAAAGAGAGACAAATCCTGCCCACACCATGCTTACAGTCTAGGGCTGGGGGGAGATGGGCATCAATGCAAGTAAACAGACATCAATATAAATAAATGAAATTACAGTTATATACACGTAAGTGCTGAGGGACAAGGGGCAAGTCAGGGTGACACAGAAGGGAGTGGGAGATGAGGAAAAGTTGGGCGTAGTCTGGGAAGTCCTCTTGGAGGAGATGTGCCTTCAGGAAGGCTTTGAAGCCGGGGAGAGTAATTGGCGGATTTGAGGAGTGAGGGCGTTCCAACCCAGAGGTAGGAGACATGGGCCAGGGGTCGGCAATGAGACAGGCGAGATCGAGGCATAGTGAGAAGGTTAGCACCAGAGGAGCCAAGTGAGAGGGGTGGGTTGTAGAAGGAGAGAAGCGAGGTGAGGTAGGAAGGGGTCCGCTGATTCCTAGGCCATTGTTCTATCCATTAGTCCACACTGCTGAGGGAAGGTTGGCAATGGTCCTTGTAAGGTAAGGTAGAACAATAAATAAAAAAAACAGTTGACACTCATTTTATCATAGGGGAATGGCTTCGCTGCTTCTTCATCCTCCTCTTGCCCACTGGATTTGGCTATGAGGTCACTGGTGACCTTGGAAAGTGCTATCTCGGGAATGAAGGGGGAGCAAACTTGAGAGAGGAGATGGAGAAGATAGTTTCATGTAGTTTTTGAAATAACGTCATGTTTTAAAATTGATCAGTCATTCCTCAATAATTGGGTTAAATCACTGACTAATACACAGCTGTCTCATAGATAGATGAGCTGGTGTCTCATTAAAACCTTTGTGAAGATACCATGTAATAGTAACATCAAATTCAAATTAAAAATTAGATGCTACTTTGCTTCAGTTTTCAAAGTTAATTGCATCTTAGAATATTTTCTTTATAAACTGTTATAACAAATGCGTAAATATATTTAATCACAGCTAAAAATGGAAAAAGCTGATAAACAGAAAGGAAAAGCTTCACTGCCACCAACAACCAAACATCCGTGAAGTTAACTGGGTGAAAAGAATTACTACAATCTTTAAAAGGAAAAAAAAGAAAGAAAGAAGTTGGGGATGGCAATTGTGTATCACCTTTACTCTGTGTTTATGTGTATATCTGTTTTTCCTCTGGCTAATTTAATATTTTACTATAATAAAATATATCTTCAAAATTGTATTTAAGCAGAATTTGATGAAAATCTGTTTTAACTGTGTACATAATCTTTTTCCTTTTTGCCCAATCACTTTTTATTATAATGTGGTTCAGATAAGCAGTTCTAGAAAATATAGTGGACTTTACATTATATTTTATCTTTCAGCTCAAGATATCGGAATTAAAGTAGTAATTGAGCATACTGCACAGTGTTTGGTGATTAATAAAATAAAATCTACATGGATGAAAAGCATTTCTCCAAGCAATTCTTTGCTGAATTAATGTCATAAGATGTTGTAGAGAACTCTTATGTAGTACAGAGATGTTAACTTTTTTATGAAAATATGTTGTCCAATGCCAGAACTCCATTTTGTAGTTCAGATTTTCTCCATTACTGATAAATTAAAAATAACTATAAATACAATCTATTGAATTAAGTATATTGAATGACAACAAACAGTCTCTAGTGAGCAAGCTCGGGCAAGCCTCACTGTCTCTCGCTTCTTCCTCTCTCCCCTTTTCCCAGTGGTTTTCCTCTTTCCTCATCCTTTGTATTCCCAGTGGTATGCTCCAGTATGGGGTTTGCAATCAATCATAGCTATTGAGTGCTTCCTTTTTTGCAGAGCACTGTCCCACCCCACATGCTTGGAGAGTACAATACCCCAGAGTTGGTAGACACATTCCCTGCCCACAACTAGCTTACAGTGAAGAGAGGGAGACAGTAATGTAAATAAATTACAGATATGATGTGTAGATTGTGGCCCTGAAAGGAGCAGAATGGCTTAAGTAAATGACACCAGAGAACCCTCGGTTCGGAGAAGTGTGTACATTATTGATCCAGAAGAGTCAAGCAGAGGCATACCCAATCCATTCCTAGCTTGGGCAATGGCTAGCAAGTGGAAGCCAATCTGTTACAAGTCAAAATTCACCTGTGCTGGGTAGCAGCAGCATGGGTGACAGTAGAGGGTAGAGACTCAAGTTTACTGAGCAGAAGGCAGTGATAAACCACTTCCATATTTTTACCAAGAGAACTCTATGAATACACTACCAGAAAGATTGTAGATGAGGCTTTCTGTGAGAGATGTGTCCATGGAGTCACTATGAGTCAGGAACAACTTGACAACATAAGACAAGGGAGTAACAGGTGAAGGCGGCGAATCTGTAAGATGGGGGTAGATTGGTGGAGAGAAGAGAAATTTGTGCTCGATTTGGAAGGATATGGGAACCAGTGGAGGGTTTGGAGGAGGGGAGAGTTGAGGAGTGGAGAGATGTGTGCTGAGAATGCTTCAGGATGGTGATGTCTGGAGCAGCATGAAGCAGATTAGAAAGGCTGGAGGCAGGAAGGCCACCTTCTAGAAGGTTAATATAATGGTATGGTTTGAGATATAACCAGGAGTTTTTTTTTTTATCAGTGTCAGCTGTTTGGGTGGAGAGAAAAGGATGGAACTGTGAGGTATTGTATAAAATAAACCAGAAGGTTTTAGCAGAAGATTGAATGTGAAAGTAGGAGAATAAAGAGTCAAGGATGAAGTTGAGGTTGCAGGATTCTGGGACAAAAAGGATGGTAGTGTTAGTGACTGAGATAAGGTTAGGAGGAGGGAAGATGAGTAGTTCAGTTTTAGACATTAAATTTGAGGTGCCAATGGGACATCCAAGTGATGATGTCCTGGGGGGGGAAGGAGGTAAGGGATTTCAGGTTAGATGAGCGGTTAGGAGTAGAGAGCTAGATTTGGGAGTCATCTGCAGGAAAGTGGTAGTGGGGGATGCGGCCGGGGTGCAATTTGCAACCCGTCGTGGAATTGAACTTTGCAGGACACTTGTCTGTTGAGAAGCTGAAGAGGATCCACTTAAAGAAAAGCACAGGAAGTGGTCAGAGGTGTAGCAGAACCAGGTTAGTACCATGTCAGCAGAAGACATGGTTTTAAGTTGCCCATTTCAATATTTGGTTTATCTTTCTTGCCAATTAACTGCTTTTTGTCAGAACTGCCTGATTTGAGAAGTGAAAAATGAACTAGTCTGAACAGAAAGTCTGAATTCAGTACAGAAGATGCATTGTTACTTAGCTGCTCTCTTTTTCAGGATTTAAAAAAAATTATTTTTAAGCTATTTTTGTCTATTATGGATGTGTCAGGCTGTTCTTGAATTTTATTCTATATAGGAAACTTGGTTCCCAGAGTTATTTGGAGTTTTAAAAAAATCCTTATTGGACTGATTGCCTGGGTTTACAGTAGAAGCACAAAAAGTTCTTATCCAGCTTATTGACATCAATGGGCTCAAAGTGAGTTCTGTAGGGTCCTTTTCTGATGGAATCACTTTTAAATTAAAGCGAAATGACAGAAAGAACCCTAAGGAGAAAATAAATAATTAAAACTCTGAAATGGGACAAATGAAAATTTAAATGTTTGCTTTTATATATTCCCCTGCCTAGGTACAAATAGCACTTTTAAGTTTTCAATGCATAATTATAGTAAAGTATTGAATTTAAGGTAATTCAAATACAAAAAACTTCCTTGCTGAAAGGTGAAGTACAAGTCTGTTCCAAAAAACAATTATATTACATATCAAATTGACTGTTAATGGAAAATATGGTCTCATGGTCAAATTGGATGGTTTGACGTCAACTCAGCAGAAATCACTTCCATTCAAAGTGATGGAAATATGGGCTTCTAATTTTGCTAGCTCACCAAGGAAGTAACTCCAACCCCAATCCAAACTAGCCCTCTCCTGCAGATCCCATGGCTTGCTTGGCCCAATCCTCCTTACTCACTAATCTTGCCACTTTCTCCCTATCCCCTGCATCTTTCCTCCATTCTATATCTATTCTTTAAAGCTTCATTTTTTTTTTTTTTACAGCTCCAGTGTTGCTGACCGCTGTCACTTCTGCTACCTTGATTGCTTTTATGGCTACTGGTTCCTGCCTTCTGGAGCTGCAAGTTTAGGAGGATGGAGGGAAGGAGGGCATGGTGGAGAAAAGTCAAGTCTCTCTTCTTTTCCCCCTTCGCACTGTCACCCTCTTCTGGCCTCAGCCCCCAAAATCTGCAATCCCAGAAGGCAGGGAACACCACCTGCAGAAGTGGACAGAAACCAGTGGAAGTGGCAGCAGCACTTGAGCTGTGAAAAAAAAAAAATTATGGTATTTATTAAGCGCTCACTATGTGCCAGGCACTTTACTGAACGCTGGGGTAGATTATCAGGTTGGATGCAGCCCTTGTTCTCCGTGGGACTCTCACAGTCTTAATCCCATTTTACTGATGAGCTCACTGAGGTACTAAATTGTGACTTGCCCAGGTCACATAGCAGACAAGTGGCAGAGGCAGGATTAGGACCCAAGTCTTCTGACTCCCTGGTCTGTGCTTTTTCCATAGGCCACACAAGCTTCTCAAGTTAAAAGGATAGATATAGACTTCAGGGGGATTTTTGGGGACACAGGGAGGCAAATTCAGGGAAAGTGACCAGGAAAGCCATGGAGCCCTGGAGGTCTGGGAGGGTGTGGGGCTGAGTTTATGTACAGCGCTTAGTACAGTGCTCTGACCACAGTAATCACTCAATACACTGATTAGGGACCTTGGTAGGATTATGTAGGATTTTGAGGTTCCAGGGCAATGGAAGCAGGAACGCTCTGGGCATGTCACTCACCCTCCTTATAAACCTCCAGTGGTTGCCTATCAACCTCCGCATGAAACAAAAACTCCTCACTTTGGGCTTCAAGGCTTTCCATCACCATGCCCCCTCCTACCTCACCTCCCTTCTCTCTTTCTACTGCCCATCCCGCATGCTCCACTCCTCTGCCACCTCACCATCCCCGTTCACTCCTATCCCGCCGTCGACCTCTGGCCCATGTCCTACCGCTGTCCTGGAATGCCCTCCCTCCTCTCTGCCAAACTAACTCTTCCCCTCTTCAAAGCCCTACTGAGAGCTCACCTCCTCCAAGAGGCCTTCCCAGGCTGAGCTTCCCTTTTTCCCTCTGCTCCCTCCCCCTTCACCTCCCCTCAGCTAAGCCCCCTTTCCCTCTGCTCCTCCCCCTCTCCCTTCCCCTCCCCTCAGCACTGTGCTTATTTGTATATATTTTATTACCCTATTATTTTGTTAATGAGGTGTACAGCCCCTTGATTCTATTCATCTTGATTATGTTGTCTTGTTTTTGTCCATCTTTCTCCCCCGATTAGACTGTGAGCCCGTCATTGGGCAGGGCTTGTCTCTATCTGTTACCGAATTGTACATTCCAAGCGCTTAGTACAGTGCTCTGCACATAGTAAGCGTTCAATAAATACTATTGAATGAATGAATGAAATCTGCTGCTTCAACTACTGTCTCTACACAGATGATACTCAAATCTACATCTCCAGGCCTGATCTCCCTCTCTGCAGGCTTGCATTTCTTCCTGCCTTCAAGACAGCTCTACTTGGATGTCCTCCTGTCACTTCAAAGTTAACCTATCTGAAACAGAACTCATCTTCCCAGCCCAATCCTGTCCTCCCCATGACTTTCCCAGCACTGTAGAGGGCACCACCATCCTTCCTGACTCACAAGTCCGGAACCCTGGCATTATCTTTCTCTCTCACATTCAAGCTACATATTCATCGATCACTAAATCCTGTCGGTTCAACCTTTACGACATCAATAAAATCGTCCCTTTCCTCTCCATCCAAACTGTTACCACATTAATACAGTCAAGTATCCTATCCAACCTTGATTACTGTTAACAGCCTCCTTGCTCACCTCCTAGCCTCCTGTCTCTCCCCACTCCAGTCCATACTTCACTCTGCTGCCTGAATCATTTTTCTACAAAAATGTCAGGCCATGTTTCTCCACCCCTCAAGAACTTCCAGTGGTTACCCCATCCATCTCCACACCAAACAGAAACTCCTCACCATTGACTTTAAAGCTCTCAATCACCTTGCCCCCTCCTATCTCACCTCGCTATTCTCCCTACTACAACCCAGTCTACACACTCTGCCCCTCTAATGCTAACCTTCTCACTGTACCTCAATCACAGTAATCTTGCTGCTGATCTCTCACCCACAGCAGTGCTTAGCACATAGTAAGTGCTTAACAAATACCATCATCATCATCCTCCTGCCTCTGGTCTGAAATGCTCTCCATCCTCATATCTGGCAGACAGTTACTCTCCCCCTAACTTAAAGCCTTACTGATGGCACATTTTCTTCCAAAGGCCTTCCCTATGCCTGCTTTTCCTTTTCTTCAACCCCCTTCTGTGTTGCCCTTACTTGCTCCCTTTATTCATCCCCCCTCAGAGCACCACAACACTTATATGCCTATTTGTAATTTATTTAAATTAATGTCTAACCCCCCTTCTGCACTGTAAACTCGTTTTGGGCAGGGAATGTTTCAGTTATATTGTTATATTGTACTCTGCCAAGCACTTCATAAGCACTCAATAAATAAGATTGACTGCTGCTCTGATGGGTAATTGATTGGATCATTTGGGTGTTTTATTTTTGAAGATTACCTATGTGGAGTCTTGCCCAAAGAAGACCTTATTTAATTTTTTGTTTGTAAAACCTCTTGAACCCCATTTTTCTGAATTTATAAGCATATGCAAATTATACTCTATAGGATTGCATGGGTAAAAGGTGTTGGAAACCCCCCAAACACCAATGCGTTCTGGTTTATAATTACTTTGCTTCCAACAAGCCTAAATCCACGAGCTCTTAGTGTGAGCAGGAGCAGCGTGACTCAGTGGAAAGAGCAGAGGTTTGGGAGTCAGAGGCCGTGGGTTCTAATTTGGGCTTCGCCACTTGTAAGCTGTGTGACTTTGGGCTAGTTACTAAACTTCTCTGTGCCTCAGTTATCTCATCTGGAAAATGAGGATTAAGATTGTGAGTGCCATCTGGGACAACCTGATTCCCTTGTATCTCCTTCAGTGCTTAGAACAGTGCTTGGCACATAGGAAGTGCTTAACAAATACCATCATTATAATTATTATAAATTGTTTGTCAGGGGCACGATCAATTAATTAGCCACAGTCACATGATAGGATAATTTAGTGATTAACAAAACCCAGAAAAAAACATGTTGGGTCAATTTCCAGCTACTGGAAAGCTGCATCCTGTCATTCATTCCCACACCCTCCTCTAGACTGTGAGTTTATTGTGGGCAATTGTGGGCAAGGTTTGTCCCTCTTTATTGTTGTGTTATATTTCCCCAATTGCTGATTGAATGAATAAATACGATTGAATGAATTAATGAATGACTGAATCTTATTTATTGAGCACCAACCGTGTGCAAAGCACTGCACTAATCTCTGAAGGCAGGCTCGACTTCAAGCAGGAGAGATAGGTTGGGCATGGGACTATGGAAAGTGGAAAAATGTACGGGGGGGTGTGCAGAGAGGTATAAAAAACGGCATGGAGTTCTAATGGTTCTCTTTCAAAAGCACAACGTCTCTGCTCCTTTCCCTCTTCCCTTGTCTTCTCTTTTCACCTCCTTTTCCCTTTGCCCATCTTGGAAACCAATGCGCATGGGGAAGGCAAGACCTCTGAGGCAGGAAGCAATGGTTCTCTTTCGAAAACACAACTTTTCTGTTCCTTCCCCCCCTCCGTTTTCTTCTGCTCTTTTCGCCTCCTTTTCCCTTTGCCCCTCTCAGAAACCAATGCGCACGCAGAGGGCAAGGCTTCTGAGATAGGAAGGTATGGTTCCCTTTTAAAAACATAACTTCTCTGCTCCTTTCCCTTTCTCCCTCTCCTCCCTTTTCTTATTCTCTTTTCGTCTCCATTTCCCTTTGCCCGTCTCGGAAACCAAGGCACACACGGAGGGCAGGGCCTCTGATGCAGGAAGGAATGGCTCCCTTTCAAAAACACAACTTCTCTGCTCCTTTCCCTTTCTCCCTCTCCTCCCTTTTCTTCTGCTCTTTTCGCCTCCTTTCCCCTTTGCCCGTCTCAGAAACCAAGGCGCACGCGGAGGGCAGGGCCTCTGAGGCGGGAAGGAATGGTTCCTTTTCAAAAACACGACTTCTCTGCTCCTTTCCCTTTGCTCTTTTCCCCTCCATTCCCCCTCTGGCCGCCTGGCAAACCAAAGCGCGCGGGGAGGGCTTGGGCCGCGGGCGCCATAACGGCCTGACGTGCCGACTTAGACGGCGCGGGCAGCTGGGCTTCGGCGGTAGGGGGCGCTGCGGCGCGGGCGGGCAGAGGCGGCCGGGGCGGGGTCGGTGGGCCGGGCCGGGGCGGGCCGGGCCGGGCCTGCTGTGGCTGCCCCAAACCTAGGCCTCGTTGGGCGGAGGTTCGTGTCCCCGGGGGTCAGGACGGCCTCGCCCTCATCGACGTGGTTTCTCTGTAAAAGCTGGGGCGGCGGCGTCTGCCCGCCGCCGTGGTCGAGGCCCGGTTGGGGCCTGCATATGGCGGCGGAAGCAGCAGAGGCCTCATCCCCCGCAGGCCTCTTCGGCCCTAGGCTTGTCAAGGGGCAGGGGCGGGCCGAGGTCTTAAACCTTCTGTTAAACTCACATCGCCTTCAACAGGCCTCCCCCCATTAAGCCCCTTTTTCTCCTCCTCGCCCCCCCCCTTCCGCACCATCTTCCCGTTTGGGTCCGTGGCCTGAGGGCATTTCATAACAATAATAATAATTCTGGCACTTGTCAAGCGCTGTCTATGGGCCAAGCGCTCCTCTAAGCGCCGAGATAGATTCAAGTTCATTAATCTAATGAAAGTTCTAATTAAAGTTTATTTGTTAAGCGCTTACTATGTGCCGAGCACTGTTCTAAGCGCTGGGGGAGATACAGGGTCATCAGGTTGTCCCATGTGAGGCTCACAGTTAATCCCCATTTTCCAGAGGAGGTCACTGAGGCACAGAGAAGTGAAGTGACTTGCCCACAGTCACACAGCTGACAAGTGGCAGAGGCGGGATTCGAACCCATGATCTCTGACTCCCAAGCCCGGGCTCTTTCCACTGAGCCACGCTGCTTCTCTATTGGGAGTAGTGTTTACCTCAATATTGGTAGTAAGTGCTTACCTCATGCCAAGCACTGTTCAAAGTGCTAAGGTAGATCCAAGTTCGTTAATTAATCAATTACTTTGTGCCAAACGCTGTTCAAAGCGCTGAGGTAGATCCAAGTTCATTAGTTAATCAATTATGGTAGTAAGCGCTTACCATGTGCCAAGCCCTTCTAAGTGCTGAAGTAGATCCAAGTTCATTAGTTAATTAATCAATTATGGTAGTAAACATTTTCTGTGTGCCAAGCACTGTTCTAAGCTGTGCCAAGCACTGTTCTAAGCACTAAGGTAGATCCAAGTTCATTAGTTAATTATGGTATTAAGCGCTTACTATGTGCCAAGCATGGTTCTAAGGTCTGGGGTAGTTACAGGTTAGTCAGGTTGTCCCACTTGGGGCTCATCAGGTTGGACACACTCCTTGTCTCAGGTGGGGCTCACAGTCCCTACCCCCATTTTACAGATGAGGTAACTGAGGCCCAGAGAAGTGAAGTGACTTGCCCAAGGTCACAGCAGACAAGTGGCAGAGTTGGGCTTAGAACCTATGACCTGATTCCCAGGTCCGTGCTTTATCCACTATGCCACGCTGCTTCTATTTGCCCCGTCCCCAATACTTATGTATATATCTTTAAATTTTTAAAGGTACCTCTAAGAGAGAAGAGTTCCAGAGGAAGGTGTATAAATTGAGTATATAAGTTGAAAACTTGTTTATGTGTTGATTCCAGGTTGTAAATGAAAAGTTGTTCCTGAAGAAATTAGAGTTTGTGAAAAGCTTTGACTTGTTTGGCATTTTTTTTCGTTTAAACTTATCAAATGAGTAAAGTCCAAGAGGTTGATTCTTTTTCACAGTTTATTGGAATCTTTTTTGTGGGGAGGTGTGGGGAGAAGGGGGTAAGCTTGTCATGGGCAAGCAGCGTGGCTCGGTGGAAAAGAGCCCGGGTTTGGGAGTCAGAGGTCATGGGTTCGAATCCTGACTCTGCCACTTGTCAGCTGTGTGACTGTGGGCAAGTTGCTTAACTTCTCTGTGCCTCAGTTACCTCTTCTGTAAAATGGGGATTAACTGTGAGCCTCACGTGGGACAACCTGATGACCCTGTATCTACTCCAACGCTTAGAACAGTGCTCTGCACATAGTAAGCGCTTAACAAATACCAACATTATTATTATTATTATGGGCAGGAAATGTGTCTTTATTATGTCGTACTCACCCAAGCAACTAGTACAGTGCTCTGCACACAGTAAGCGCTCAATAATATGATTTACTGTCTGACAATGATTTGAGTTTAGAATAGTTTCCATTTTCGCCTTGGCTTTTAAAATGTTTGGCATCGCGCTCTGATGTTCCTCCTTATAGGTGGCTTGAAATGCAGTGAAAGAATATACGCTTAAGTTTTCCTTCAAAAATCCACCATTCAGAATTATCTAAATTTATGGTTTGGAATTAAAAGTAACACATTAGCAGGGGAAAATGAATCCAAGAATGTGAAAAAATGACATAGCTAATTTCCTGTCTTCTTGAATAATAACTGTGAAATTTGATGTGTTTACAATGTACCAAGCACTGTACTAAAACTTGGGGTAGATAGTAATTAATCAGGTTGGACAAGAGTCCCTGCTCCACCTGGGATTCACAGTTTAAGAAGTAGAGAAAAAGGCTAACACACCTGAATATAGAGGAAAATAAATTATACTGTAGTCGAGGAAAATTTGAGGATGTTTATTACTCTTTGCTAAGTAATATGTCCAGTGAAATTTCAGAGTTCTGTGATAAACAAAGCTAACGTTGACTATGCCTCATACCAAGAACACTTCTTTCCTATTTTTTAACACAATATGCCCCTTCCATCTATTCTTAAAATTATCCCTCAAATTTTGAGACATTAATGATTCCTTTTAAAAAAAATCTCTCTCTCTAGGATTTCAAACAGTACAGATTTAAATATTTATACACTTTCCTAAAGTAAAATTCATAACATTTCTATATTGTCTTTACAGTGTCATATACAATTTGTCAGCTAAACAGTTACATTTAACTGTCAAAGCAAGATTGGGTTCTGGGAAAGAAATAGGAAACCAGTGTTCTTACCTTTATTGAACAGAGGTATTCTAAAAGACTAGTGGAAATTATGTAAAAAGTAAAACAATCTTACTGATTATGGCAGGTGTTTAAAATGAAGAGATTATTTCTAGGACAAACCATTCTCCTTAGTACTTACTGGGGTTTTAAAAAAGGATTGCATAGTTGATTTATTCAGGCTAAAATGATGTCTGATCAGTAATGTACTAAGCTTTGCAATATGC
Organism: Ornithorhynchus anatinus; assembly: GCF_004115215.2. NCBI lineage: Eukaryota > Metazoa > Chordata > Mammalia > Monotremata > Ornithorhynchidae > Ornithorhynchus > Ornithorhynchus anatinus. Next base: position 57,872,633 of record NC_041735.1, on the reverse strand, counting down.
ATAAGACATATAGACCTGACATTTTCCACAGTTTCTACCTCAGTTTGAGTGGGGAGGACAAATATACAGGAGAGCAGAAATTACAGGCTTAATTCAACAATTTGGAATGAGTAAAAAAATGATAACTCTGGGGAAAATGAAGATCTTCTGGGCCTGGCTCAGAGTAACACCTTAACAACACAAGTCTTTAATACACCTACCCCCAAAGTCCCAATTTCAATTAGATATTTTCCAACATACCCACTTATATCTACCTGGGGGAAAACCACTTTAATTTCATGGAGAAATTCTATATGAAGTAAATTGATATAACTATTTCCTTTAGTAATGTCTGAAATCCAGATAGCTTAAGGAATTGCCTCTTTAATGTGCATAATAGTTCCTTCTAAATGTGAGAAAAGATGTAAGGAAAATCTCTAAAATAATGGCATTTTTGTTAACTTTCTAGGTAATAATTGCTCGAAAGACATCTCGGGAACGTTTTTCAAAGTAAAAAGCATTTGTGCGCTGAGCACCATCAAATTTAGCACTCATTGTAGACGGATAGTAGTCTCCTTTCTAGAGAACCTCACAAAGCAGACTGTTGTTCAGTCTTTGTTTGTCCCAAATATACTTCAAAATCACTTGCCTGTGTCCCAAATAATTGGAAAGCAGGCAAGTTTTTGCCCAAGCAGCCTTTTCTAGTTTTGATTTTTGTCCCAGTTATCCCTTACAAGAGCAATTCTAAATCATTTTGTGAATTGGATCCTTTTTTTCTGAAGTGTTTCCAGTGTCTTTCTTTATGGTCTTTATTCAGTGTTGACCACTAAGGAATTGGTTATCCTGAAATCAAACTAAACTGAGCAGTTATAATCAGCAAGGCATTTCGGTAGCAAGTGTGAAAAAAGAGAGGATCAGAGTTCATTAAGGTCATTAGAACCTGGGTGGGGAGAATATTTTTGCAATGTCAGTATCCTACCACCACATCCACGGGATAATGGTGCTATTTTTCAGCTAGTTAGTACACTAAAACAGTTGTAGTTCACAGTTCACAGCTTTTGCTCCTGTTGAAATTAACTTTTGGGTGGTCAATTTTCATTCAGCAAATGTCAATCAGGAAAAATCCATTATTATATAACGAGAAAAGTTTAGTGGCCTCTACTCACCCTTGTTTTGTAAATTCAAAAAAATAGGGTTAAACTGGGGTAAACGAAAATAGATAGATTTAGATCTCCACCCAAGAAAGGCAAATTGTACTCTATCATTCTTGGGTGGAGGACACTACAGTTTGCTTCTAAATTTAAAATTAATTCTGGGTGACTCTTACTCACAGGACTCAATAAATAATAATAATAATAATTATAATGGTATTTGTTAAGCTCTTACTATGTGCCAGGCACTGTACTCAGCACTGGATTGGATACAAGATGATCGAGTTGGACACAGTCCCTGTCCCCCATAGGGCTCACAGACTTAATCCCCATTTTACAGATGAGGTAACTGAAGCACAAAGAAGTGAAGTGCCTTGCCCACGGTCACACAGCAGAAAAGTGGCAGAGCCAGCATTAGAACCCATGACCTTCTGACTCCCAGGCTCAAGCTCTACCCACTACCGCATGCTGCTTCCTCAGTCTCTGCAATCTTGCATCACCTCCTGCCTCCTGCTCACATTGTAAGAATAGTATTTATTGAACACCTACTGTGTGAAGGATAATCAATCAATGGTATTTATTGAGTGCTTGCTATGCGCAGAGCACTGTACTAAGCTCTTGGGAGAGTACAATACAACAGAATTAACGGACACGTTCCCTGCCCATACTGAGCTTGCAGTCTAAAGGACACACTATTAATTGCTTCAATAGAATTAGTAGATATGATTCCTGCTAGATTATAAAACCCTTGAGAGCAGGAGAGACATGCACCAAATAAATTTCAGAAAGGGGAAGAAGAAAAAAGGATAATCATATGAGTGCTTCAGTAATAGATTATGTAAAATATGTCCAGAAATACTATAAGAGGTTGAGTGCTAAAGTGGTGCAAAACTAAGGAGCATGAATGTAGGGAAGATTAGAATTTAATCAAGGAAAGCCTTCTGAAGGAGAAATAATTTCACAAGGGTTTTGAAACTAGGCAGAGCTGTGGTCTGTGGAATTTGAAGGGGAAGAGGGTTTCAGGCTAGGGGGACGGCATGAGCATGAAGAGAGAGGCAGGAAAGAGATGAGAGCAAAGCAAAAGTGAATAGGTCAGCTCAGGAGGAACAAAGTGCGCGAACTCGGGGGTATTGGGAGAAGAGAGTGCATAATAAGAGGGGAAAGAATTGATTGAATTCTTGAAAGCCGATGGCCAAGCAATCTCTGCTTGATGCAGAGAAGAATGAGTAACCCCATTTGGATATTTTGAGGTGTGGGGAGACATTTGTAAAATGTTTTAGAAAAATGATCCGGGCAGCAGAGCGAAGTGTGGATTGAGAGGGAAGAGACTGGAGGCAGGGAGGTCTGCAAGGAGGCACATGCAGTTGTTGAGGCAGGATATGACAAGAGCTTGGAGAAGTGTGGCAGTTTGGATGGAGAGGAAGGGGTAGGTCCTAGAGATGTTGTGAGTAACAAACCAACGTGGGGGTGATTGAAAGAGAGGGATCGAGGATAATACCCAGGTTGTGGGCGTGGGATATGAGCAGAATTGTGGTGGTGTCAACAGTAATGGGGCAGTTAGGTGAAAAAGATTTGAGGGAGGATAGGTTCTGTTTGGATATGTTGAGTTTGAGTTGCCTGTGGGAGATTATGGAAGGATATGCTGGAGGCAGGAGGTGAAGCAAGACTGGAGAGAGGGAGGGAGAGAGGTGTCAGGGCTGATGAGATAGAATTGGAAGTCACCCATGTAGAGATGGTAGTTGAAGTCATGGGAGTGGATGAGCTCCTTGAGAAACAGGGTGCACTTATTGTGGTGAGCGCTTAGTATGTGCCAAGTACTGTACTAAGTCCTGGGGTAGATAAAAGATCATCAGGTCCCATGTGGTGCTCACATTGTAAGAGGGAGAACAGGTACTGTATCCCTATTTTACAGATGAGGGACCTGAGGCCCAGAGAAATTAAGTGACAGCTGACAAGACACAGAACCAGACTCAGAACCCAGGTCCTCTGACTCCCAGGCCCGGGCTCTTTCCATTAGGCTGCACCACTAAGGGAAAGTTGGCAGTATAGCAAGGGTGGATATCAACTTCAGAATTTTGTATTGTAATTCATTCATTCAGTCGTAGTTATTGAGCGCTTACTATGTGCAAAGCAAGCAGCGTGGCTCAGTGGAAAGAGCCCGGGCTTGGGAGTCAGAGGTCATGGGTTCGAATCCCTGCTCTGCCACTAGTCAGCTGTGTGACTGTGGGCAAGTCACTTCACTTCTCTGCACCTCAGTTACCTCCTTTGTAAAATGGGGATGAAGACTGTGAGCCTCACGTGGGACAACCTGATTGCCCTGTATTCATTCATTCATTCATTCATTCATTCATTCATTCATTCATTCATTCATTCATTCGTATTTATTGAGCGCTTACTATGTGCAGAGCACTGTACTAAGCGCTTGGAATGAACAAGTCGGCAACAGATAGAGACAGTCCCTGCCGTTTGACGGGCTTACAGTCTAATTGGGGGAGACGGACAGACAAGAACAATGGCAATAAAACATCTACCCCAGCACTTAGAACAGTGCTCTGCACATAGTAAGCGCTTAACAAATACCAACGTTATTATTATTATTATTATTATATATATTGTAATGTAATGTAACTGTACTTCACACTGCAGTATAATTAGACAGTTTTTGTTTGATTTTAGTGTTTCTGGAACATCCGAGGTTCAACATGAATGAAGAACCAAACTGCAATAAAGGTAAAGTACAAAGATATCTTTATGTATAAGAGAAGCTTTGGTCGAATGCATTTTGATCATTTTTTCTTTGTATTTTGGCTTTAGTTGAGGATGTGGTTGGATGCCATGTGGAAGACCCTCTAACGTTTTGGGCTCAGGTAAGGTGAAAAGGAACCTGGGTGCAAAGGGGTATTTTTGCACAAGCAAAAGCAGGAGACAAAAGAGCTTCATCTTTAACCAGCTCCAACTCTTTTCAAGACATTGTTCCAGGCCAGGGATTCTCTATGTTCCACATCCAGGATATATGATCAATCAGTTGTATTTATTGAGTGCTTACTGTATACTTGGGAGTTTACAATATAACAGAGTTGATAGACATGCTCCTGAGACTTTAAAATAAATTGAGAGAAGCAGCCTAGATTAGTGGCAAGAGCACGGGCTTAGGAGTCTGAGGTCATGGGTTCTAATCCCAGCTCCGCCACATGTCTGCTATTTGACCTTGGGCAAGTCACTTCACTTCTCTGTGCCTCAGTTCCCTCATCTGTAAAATAGGGATTGAAACTGTGAACCCCACGTGGGACAGGGACTGTGTCCAACCTGATTATCTTGTATCTACCCCACTGCTTAGAACAGTCTTGTCACATAGTAAGCACTTGACAAATACCATTATTATTATAAATTAGAGATAGGAACATGACTGCTGTGGGGCTGAAGATAGGGTGAATAAAGTGCTCATTATTCATTCATTCAGTTGTATTTGTTGAGCACTTACTATGTGCAGAGCACTGCACTAAGCATGTGGGAAACCACATTATAGCAATAGAGATGATTCCTGCCCACAATGAACAGCTCATTATGTGCCAAAAACCGTACTAAGTGCAAGGGTAATTTTGAAGAGAGAGAGGATATAGGAGATCCACAAGAATATTTGTGCTTCATGCCTGTGCAGTCTGCTCTGAATCTCTTGAGTTGTCTCTGGTTCACACGTAGACTCAAGCCTGCAGTGGATCCCGGCCAGCCGTTGGGGTGGTGTGACAAGGCATCATCTATTTGGTCTTTGAGCTCCCTGAAAGCTATTATTAAGATATGTTTCCTCCCCTCCACTTCCGCCCCACCCCCCGCCCACGTTGGTTTTATCAATTTGGTTCGAATGTCCACCTGACTCGTGGAATTACCCGTAGAGAGGAGCCCTAACCTTAGTTGGCCCCGTCACTCTTGCAGCCCCCTCATCAGACATAGAATGCAAATGTAGCTTAGTACAATGTTCTGCACACAGTAAGTTTTCAGTAAATACAATTGAATGAATGAATAATGAGCACTTTATTCACCCTAACCAGCCCCACAGCAGCCATCTTCCTATCTCTAATTTATAATAATAATAATCGTGCTCAGTAAATACAATTGAATGAATGAGATGAGGGGTCGGTCCTGGGTACGGAGAGCTCATAGCTCTAGGTTGTAAGCTCGTTGTGGGCAGGAAATGTGTCTACCAAATCTGTACTTCTCTCAAGTGCTTAGTACAGTGCTCTGCTCTGCACACAGTAAGAGCTCAAGAAATACAGTTGATTGATTGTTGTCCCACTTCTTGTTCAGGACTGGAGTCCTCAGCAAGATATTTTACTGATGACTCAGGTCTGTGAGCTGATGTATATTGCCACCTGGGCTGAGCTTATGCCTTTTAGCCACGAGGCCCTGCTTCAGTTCCATTTGCACCAATATAAAATTTAGGCAAAATAATGGTCATTATGGTTAATTCTTCAGAGCAAAAGAAAGGAGAAAATAATAATTTCAAATTCTGCATAAGTTTTATAGTCTGGTAAGTATCCAGTATCAGATGATTTGGTTTCCTATGCAAATCTCAGAGCACTCTCTTCAGAGGCACCCTTTTGAAATCACTGCATTATCATTATGTGGAAGACAGAAATGGGTGTTGTTGGAAGTTAATGCTTTTCCCCCTCCTTTTTTCTTCCTGTCCACTACCAATTTGTTCTTTTCATTCTTCCCAGAACACTGCTAAAAATCAGGAGCTCATAAAGTTAAGTTGTACACTGGCTGAAGTTTGTCCACAGTCAAACTCAATTTCTGGGATTCCTGACTGGAGCAAGGTGAGCCAAGTTCTTGGATGCGGTTAACCTGGCATTCCCTCCCTGCATTAGTCCCCCACCCCACTATGCTTTTTGGCATCTGGGATCTTAAACCTTGATATTTGAAATAAATCTTGGACTTTGAGTACTTAGGAGAAAAAATGAAAACTTGAGGTCTTTCTGAGTTCCAAATTTTGGGTATTGCTGAGCTCTGATGAAAAAGCTCTTCCCTCCTGCACCGTTGGAAACGAAGGTCATTTTACAGAATTAAATATATGTATGAATCTTTGACAAAGGTTGTGTAGCTATGAGACTGGGGATTGTCCTGGCTTTGGGAAGCCAGGGTAGATGACTGAGCTCCCCTGCTTCTCCTCTGAAAGTCCTCTGGGCCTGCAATCTTCCCTAAATCTTCCACCCTGCCTCCTCTGAAGAGGTGCCGGATGAGTAGGGATCAGATTCCTGGCAATCAATTGATATTCTTAGGGGTTAATATAGTTTCTAGTTAATCCTACAGTGTGCTAATTGTGCTTTATATTTTTATATTGCAGATTTATGGAGGTCAATTTTCTGAAGACAAATGTTGGTACAGATGCAAAGTACAGAAAGTGATCAATGATGAAAAGGCAAGAAGCAAAAATATTCAGTTGAAGACTCTGGTCTTGTTTTCATACTGGGCAAAGTGGCAAAGTAATCAAAGAGCTCAGGCTGCCCTAAGGCAGTGCTCCCACCGAGAATGAGTGGGAGAATATTTGAATATTAAGTTTAATAAGATGATAGTCTTCCCTTTAATAATGATAATAATAATTATGGTATTTGTTAATCACTTACTTTGTGCCAAGCACTGTTCTAAGCGCTGGGGTGAATACAAGCTAGTCAGTTTGGACACACTCCATGTGTCCCACATGGAGCTCACTGTCTTAATCCCCATTTTACAGATGAGGTAACTGAAGCACAGAGAAGTGAAGTGATTTGCCCAAGGTCACACACAGACAAGTGGCAGAGCTGACTTCCAGGCCCATGCTCGATCCACTAGGTCACAACTCTGTACACAACTTCTCTGAGGTTCTAACCTGAGAAAACTTTTGACAGGGGCAGCTGTGAGTGCATGTGGTAGGTAATATGTCCAAAGGTGCTAGCTAGACACCACGGAGGAATGGGTTGCCTTGCCCTGTATTGACCCCTGAGACCACCTCCCCTGGTTTTTTGTGGCTCTGCATTCACTTGCTTTCCCCAGCCAGGATCATTTTGAAGTTTTAGAGAGGACAGTGAAAGTGAGAGGAAAGGTATGAGTGGCTCCAGTAAACAAAGGTTCACCGAGTCTGGGATCATTTTTGAAGAAATAATAATTATGGTATTTCTTAAGTGCTTACTATGTGCCAGGCACTGTACTAAGCACTGGGGTGGGTACAAGCAGATCAGGTTGGACATAGTCCTTGTCCCAAGTGGGGCCCACAGTCTCAAAACCCATGTAACAGATGAGGTAACTGAGGCCCAGGGAAGTGAAGTGACTTGCCCAAGGTCACACTGCAGGCAAGTGGCAGAGCCAGGATTAGAATGCATGACCTTTTTACTCCCAGTCCCGTGCTCTATCAAATCTGCCATGCTGCTTCTCTGAAGTGCTCCACTGGAGACCCTACTGTAATTCCATGGGAACCACCCTAGGAAGGGGAAAAATGCTTATTTAATTACCTAACTTCTATCTCTCTTCACTAAATATAGATGTTTATTTTTATGTTTTGCCATTTTCTTGTTATCCTACAGTGAATTGTGTTCTTTTGAGGTAAGAACCTTCTACAGGTGCTCTGAATTAGGAAATGAGGATCATAGGCTGGGGGAAAGGATCTCCCTGAGGTGGTTATCTTAAATTCAGTTGTCTGTTTTTTTATAAATGAATGTTATTCTTTTTGAAAAAAATGGCAGCTGAATATAAGATTTAGCATTGCTGATCTTGAGGCTCTGTTTTTTCATTAACTCAAAGATCTGCAAGACCCTTTTGTGCATCTAAGTCATACTTTCGGCCTAGTTACAAGCTATACCTTTTCATTCATTCATTCAATCGTATTTTTTGAGCACTTACTGTGTGCAGAGCACTGTACTCAGAGCTTGGAAAGTACAATTCGGCAACAGATAGAGACAATCCCTACCCAACTACATGCTTACAGTCTAGAAGGGGAAGATAGACAACAAAACAAAACAAGTAGATAGACATCAACATCTATCTATGTGGGATGGGGAAGGAAGTAGAGCAGAGGGATGGGAGGAGGAGCAGAGGAAAAGGGGGACTCAGTCTGGGAAGGCCTCGAGGAGGAGGTGAACTCTCAGTAGGGCTTTGAAGGGGGGAAGAGAGCTAGTTTGGCGGGGGTGAGGAGGGAGGGCATTCCAGGACAGCGGTAGGAAGTGGACAAGGGGTCGTCGGTGGGACAGACAAGGACGAGGCACAGTGAAAAGGTGAGCGGCAGGGGAGCAGAGTGTGTGGGGTGGGATGGAGAAGGAGAGAAGGGAGGTGAGGTAGGAGTGGGCAAGGTGATGGAGAGCTTTGAAGCCAAGAGTGAGGAGTTTTTGCTTCATGTGAAGGTTGATAGACAACCACTGGAGATTTTTGAGAAGAGGGGTGACATGCCCAGAGGGTTTCTGTAGAAAGATAATCCAGGCAGCAGAGTGAAGTATAGACTGGAGTAGGGAGAGACAGGAGGTTGGGAGATTTGAAAGGAGGCTGATGCAATAATCTAGTCAGGATATGATGAGAGATTGTAGCAACAAGGCAGCGGTTTGGATGGAGAGGAAAGGGTGGATCTTGTACTCATGGACAAGTGTAAATCTAAAAATTGAGAATTGTATGTTCCAAGTGGAGCTAAACTCCGGGTGATATACAAGATAATCAGGTCGGACACATTCCCTGTCCTAAACAGGGCTCACAATTTAAGGGGTAGAGAGAGTGGAGATTTTATCCTCATTTTACAGCTGAGGAAACAGACACAGTGAGGTTTAGTGCCTTACCCTTGGCCAGGAGCAGAGCTGGAACTAAAATTTGGGTCTTCTGACCCCCAGTCCCATGCCATGCTCTTTCCCTTAGGCCACACTGCCTCCAGGGGTACTATTCAGGGTTTAGCAACCTGGATCAGTTCAGTTGTATCAAAAGAAACGGGAGCCTTGGGGGATGGATCATAAACTGGGTTGCGCTTAACTCTCGCTTTTTCTTTTTTCAACCTCATCCTCACCTTCCACTTTAAAAATAATACTCTTGCTTCCAGCTTGAAGGAAAAGGTACCAAGAGAGTGTTCAGGGTGACTTAGGGAAGAGAAGGAGCTGATGAGCACATAAGCACAAATGGAATCAGCATGACCTAATAGAAAGAGCACAGACCTGAGACTCACAGGACCTGGGTTCTAATTCTGGCTCTGCCACTTGCCTGCTTTGTGACCTTGGGCAACTCCTTTACCTTTTCTGAACCTCAGTTACCTCAACTGTAAAATGTTGATGAAATACCTGTTCATTCATTCATTCAATCATATTTATTGAGTGCTTACTGTGTGCAGAGCACTGTACTAAGCGCTTGGAATGTACAATTTGGCAACAGATAGAGACAATCCCTGCCCAACAATGGGCCCACACTGGAGACCTGTTCTCCCTCATTTTTAGAATGTGAGGATGGTGTGGGTTAGGTACTATGTCTGACCTTTTTAACTTGTATGAACCTCAGTGCTTGACACATAGTAAAGCCCTTAACAAATACCATAGAAAATGGAAACATCAATTGTCTTTGACATTTTGGCTTAAAAAAAAATCAAGATCATTCTATAATGAAAGTGATATTGAATTTATCAAGTATGTGTGTCATAAATCACACTATTTTTCCCTCTCAAGTCTTTAAATTTTATTTATTTTAAAGACTAAATGAGGCTCCAGAGCTACTCCAAACCAAACTGCTGCCACCTTATTACAATCACTCATCCTATCCTGACTGGATTACTGCATCAGTCTCCTTTCTGACCTCCCAACCTCCTAGCTCTCCCCACTTCAGTCCATACTTCACTCTGCTGCCCGGATTGTCTTTCTCCAGTAAAGTTCAGGGCATGTCACACCCCTCCTCAAAAGTCTCCAGTGGTTGCCTATCAACCTTCATTTCAAACAAAAACTCCTCACAATTGGCTTCAAAGCTGTCCATCACCTTGCCCCTTTTTATCTCACCTCCCTTCTCTCCTTCTACATCCCAGCCCACACACTCTGCTCCTCTGCTGCTAACCTTCTCACTGGGCCTCGATCTTGCTTGTTTCACCTCCGACTCCCGGCCCACGTCCTACCTCTGGGCTGGGATGCCCTCCCTCCTCAAATCCGCCTAACAATCACTCTTCCCTGTCAAAGGCCTACTGAAGCCACATCTCCTCCAGGAGACCTTCCCAGACTAAGCCCCCTTTCCCTCAGCTCCCCCTCCCTTCTGCGTCACCTTGACTTGCTCCCTTTGCTCTTCCCCCCTCCCCGCCCCACAGGACTTATGTATATAATTCTATGTATTTATATTGATGCCTGGCTACTTGTTTTGATTCTGTCTCCCCCCCTAGACTGCAGGCCCTTTGTGGGCAGGGATTGTCTCTCTTTATTGCTGTATTGTACTTTCCAAGTACAGTGCCACATCTGTAGCTTTGCTATGTGCTTTTTTGTACAGACAGAACTATTTAAATTGGTCTTTTGGTTTACTTCACAGTGTCTGGTAACCTACATCGACTATGGCAATAAGGAGATCCTAAATCGATCCCAAATAGTGGAGCTTCCTATGAGTCTACAGTTTCCTAATGTTGCCAAAAGGTACCGACTGTGGGGACTTCAAATCCCACCTGACCAAGATGTGACACAGTTTGACCAGGTAAGTCCAAGATTTTTAAAACCTTGGAGAATAGATTGTGTGTAATGAGGTTTTTTCCCCCTAGAATATCAGGTGGGGCCTTTTGTAAACTTCATGTAGAATACAGTTTTTTTTTGGCAGGCTCACCTTAACATGTAACAGGATGATAATATTTTTCTCTTTTGTATCTTAGAGCTTTGACCTAGGGAACAGCTCAAAGTTTAAAGCCGTTTCAGCTATCTCACCTCTAAGATTAGTTTTAGGTGAGAGTGGTTAAACTATTTTTTTTCTAGGTATGCCCACCTGTATGATAATTAACTCCTGGATTTTTCTTTTTATTTAGCAGTTCATGTAGGCTGTGAAGAATGATTTTAGTTGGGAAAATGAACTAAACTACAAATGTTAAATTCTGAATGGAATGTGGCTTTTTTTCTTGAGAATTGTGCAGGTGTGTGATGGTGAAGTTGATCAGCTTTGTAATCACTATGCTAGATAAGCCTTGTTAAGTGCTGGGGTGGAAACAAGCAAATTGAGTTGGACACAGACTCTGACCCATGTGAGGCTCACAGTCTCAATCCCCATTTTATAAGATGGGGTAACTGAGGCACAGAGAAGTGAAGTGACTTGCCAAAGGCCATGCAAGTGGCAGAGCTGGGATTAGAGCCCATGACCTTCTGACTCCCTTGGCCCATGCTTTATCCATTTTGTCACTTGTATGGCAGAGCTGAGCATCCCGCTGCCTGGCCTGGGCTTCAGGAGGCATGAAAGAGTTGCCTCCATATATCCTCTCCTCACCTGCATCTCCCGGAGTACTTGGGTGACCTCAGCTGAAGCAGCTTCGTCAAAGTCTTTCTCTCCTCTGCCTCTAAACTTCACCTCTATTGGCTGTTCCCATAAGGGCAAAGCTTCGGGCTGGCCTGGAGCTCAGGAGGGACTTAGTTGGCCTTTACTTATCTTAAAGGGTTCTGGATCCTAACTCTCCTTTTTCATTATATAACAAAGTTCACATTCCACTGTAATGAGAGGGATACTTACACTACTGAAGTGCATTTGTTTTAAACTATTTCCAAATGAAGAAGTGAGAGATCTTCTCTCAGCCTATTTGGCAGTGAAAGTGAAATGAACCAAGTAAAATCTATGATGAGTTTGAAAACTTCTCTCTCTCTCTTCCCTCCCATCTCAGGGAAGAAAATTTTTGGGGAGTTTGATTTTTGAAAAAGGAATTAGAGTGCACCATAAAGTGACATACCAGGATGGCACTATTTATGCTCAGGCAGAGTTTGACAATGTGAATATTGGGGAAGAGATGGCTAAAAAAGGATATGCCGAAAGGTATGTGCCCTCTTCCAATCTGAGCAGTTGTGAAGAGAAGAGAATGGATAATGGTCCCTTAATGGCCAGAAGCATCAAAAGTCCAATCCCTCTTTGGGGACATAGACCCAACCCATCGGTGTTCAGCAAAACAAAAGGACGACATAGTGGACGAATGACTCTTGACTCCAGGACTGAGCATCCTTCAGGAAATCACGCAGCATTTCCAAAGTAAGTTCGATGTGAAAAGTGCAATTTTTGCGAGTGGGAAAACTGCTAAAAACACTGTTGTCTCATGGCCATGAGCATTAGGCTGGAAGTGCTCGCTGTCTGCATACAGGCACTCAACAAATACCATTGATTGATTGGAAACTGGGAAACCCAGGTTCCAGTCTGGGATGTGTCACTGACTCTGGCAAGTCATTTAACTTCAGTGTTTTAGTTTTGCATTCATTAATAATGCATACTTCTCCAGCTCTCACAAAGATATTTTGGACAATATATAAGACATTCGGAGCTTCATGGCGTTTCTGCTAATTCTATTGTATTGTACTCTCCCAAGCACTTAATAAAGTGCTCAATAAATATGATTCTTTTTTTAATTCACCTTCACTCTCAAATTTATTTATACATTAGAAAGGAAACATTCACTTGAATTGCTAAATCCAGTCTTATGAAAATGGGCCAGTCTTTATGGGCATAATTGTCTGTCTTTACTCTCAGAATTGAATCACTGTGGAAAAATAGATTTTGGTATTGTAAATTAGTAAATATATGACCCACCAGGTTCAAGCCAAAATAATGAACTGTCTTCTTTTTTGGTGGAATATGCAAGGCTCTCTTTGTGGATGTCATCTGGTTCTCAGCTCCTGTTCAGACTCCTACTGTATAGGCAGTCCTTAATTTAAGATTTTTTTGTTGATAAACAGCACTTAACAAAGTTTCTAAATTTGTGTCCTCTGGTTTTAACTTTGTCATTTGTCTCCTTTGGCCACTGGCTCTGGAAGTGCAGTGGTTGGGACCACCCAGAGCCTTAGGGAAATGACAAAATCAGTCAATGGTATTTATTGTGTGCTTACTGTGTGCAGAGCAGAGTATTAAGCACTTATGAGAGTATAATACAACCAAGTTGGTAAATGTGATCCCTGCCCACAAGGAGCATATGGCCTACAGGCTGTAAATAGATTAAAATGAATTAGGGATAGGAGAAAGAGTAGAGTATAAGAATATTTATAAGTGCTGTGGGGTTGGGGTGAGTTTCAAAATGTTCAAAGTATGCAAGTGCATAGTTGATGCAGAGGGGAGGATGGATAGGAGAAATAAAGGGCTTAGTCTAGGAAGGCTTTTGGAGGAGATGTGATTTTAGGAGGGCTTTGAAGGTGGGGGAGTGGTAGGCTGTAGGATGTGAAGGGGAAAGAAGTTCCAGGCCCAGAGGAGAACATGGGAAAGGGACTTGGTGGTGGGTTAGATGAGACTGAGGTGCAGAGAGTAGGTTGATGATAGAGAAGTGGGGTGTGCCGGTTGGGTCGTAGTAGGTCAGTCAGGTTAGGTAGGAGGGAGAGAGCTGAGGGAGTACCTTAAAGTCGATAGTAAGGAGTATCTGTTTGATGTGGGGTTGGATGGGCAACAGCTGGAGGTTTTTACTGGAGAGGCAGTATGGTAGAGTGGATAGAGCACGGGTCTGGGCGTCAGGTCACGGGTTTTAATCCCCACTCTGCCACTTGTTTGCTGTGTGACCTTGGGTAAGTCATTTCACTTCTCTGGGCCTCAGTTCCCTCATCTGTAAAATGGGGAGTGAGCCTGTCAGCCCTACGTGGGAGAGGGACCGTGTCCCAACTGATTTGCTTCTATCCACCCTAGCGCTTAGTACAGTGCCTGGCACACAGTAAGCGCTTAACAAATACCACAGTTATTATTGTTATTATTTTTGAGGAAAGTGAAAACGGACAGAATGTTCTTTCAGAAAATGATATGGGCAGCAAAGTGACGTGAGGACTGGAGAGGGGAGAGAGGATGCAGAGAGTTCAGTGAGGAGGCTGATACAGTAGTTAAGGCAGGAAATCAGGGAAACATCTTAAAAGCTATAATATGAGGATGGGAAAGAAAGGAAAAGGGCGTAGGGGTGGAGTGGAAGAAGCCAGGGGACACGTGGAGTTGAGGTTACCCTATTGGCAGGTAAAGACACCAGAAAGTGTCAGCCTGCCCAATTTTACATGGGATGAAGTAAAAGACAGGTTTTCCACCTTGAAACCTCTGCAGTTCTGAATAAGTACACATGAATGTATCTATGTTGTTCTCCATTTTTATAATATATGTCATTTATAATCGACAGAGTACACAATTTTTGATAATCTTGGTAAAAATAGGGTATCTGACCTTGGTTCAAGAACCAATCCTGTATTTGTAACATTGTTCCTATGAGAAAATTGGTTCTGATCTGCATCCTGACTCGATGCAGTTTTTAGGATTCCAATGCGTCTTAAGCAGAAGACTGCCTTTAGATGATAATGGATAGCTGGCATAAAAAGGTAACTATTCATTTCTAAACGTAAATGTTTTCAAAGTAAATTATATGGGTTTCCTACCTTTGCCAGCATTACTCTGCCTTAGATCATTATGATTTAGAAATTGCTCTCTCACGTACATTTTATGCTCCTTACTCATTTTTAATAAGGATAAGTTGATTCTTGGTGACTTTAGTCTAGGGTCAAATGTCAGCCTGGAAAAGATAAAACAGGACCAGAAACTGATTGAGGAGAATGAAAAGCTTAAACTGGAGAAAGAAGTTCTTCTTGGGAATTACAAAAAACTGGAATTGGAAGTTGAACAAGCTGCTCTGAAATTGCAGGTATGGTTGTGACTGCCAGGGGGCACCAGCCGGTAGAAAATTGGAAAATGTAAATAACGGAAGAATTCTCTTTCCTCCCTATATTACTTCTATTTTTTTTAAATGAAATTCAGCATATCCTATGTATCAAGCACTGTTCTAAGTACAGGGAAAGTTAAAGTAAATCAGGCCCAGATACATTTATGTGGTGAGGTGAAGATGTTCCTTACCCAGAAGTGAGGTGGAGTTCTCTGTCTGGTGATATGATATTCAGAGGGCCAGAAATTTGGGAAGCCCCGGGAAACCTAGGGAGAGACCTAGGCATAAAGCTTTCAGAGCAGATTTAGAGGAGATTGAGATTAGAAAGGAACCCACCCTGAAAATTAAAATAACAAGGAGCCCTTTTGAACAGTTATCAACACCATGATTGCTGAAATATCATCAGCATTAAAAAATGGTCAATGCTGTCTTTGTCCTTAGTGCTGAACTAGACTTATTCAGGGCTTAGTGTATGTAGAAAACATTCTCTGTCCTGGAAGACCTAACAGTTTAACAAGATGAGACAAAGCAGACCAGAATATAGTTTAGAGAAAGGATTCACAATGCCAAATGGGGCTGAACATATACATTCTGAGATGATTACAAACATTTGAATGCTTATACATATGTTACTTAGTTGGGATTAGTGAGGCAAGTATGATTAGTGATGAGGGAGACTGAACCGTCACTGATCACATTTTTTGTACCAGATCACATCGAGGCTGCCAGTTGCTTTAGCCAAAGGGAAAATTCATTTTAATCAACTTAAAAAACATGCTTGTATTTCAATAATTGGTACTGATACAATTTTGCTTGGTCTCTAGTCCAGATAGGTTATAGGTAGATATGCACATAGTAAGTGCTCAATAGATACAATTGAATGAATGAATGAATAAAATATTATTGCAGTCATGGAAATAAAGCTGTCAGTTTGGGCCTTAGCACTTTTAGGTGCTGTTGTGAACAAAATATTTGCTATTTAAGACTGAACTGGAGTAATCATGGAGGATGGGGTCATGATACCAACCCTCATGACATTAAAATCATTTGATTATTGTCCATTTGTCTGTTGTCTAATAAAACAGATGTAAGAGGTGTTTCTAAAGGGGTAAAGAGTGTTCTCCATGGAACAGGTCCCAAGGTGAATACTATTATTTATGTTAATGAGTTAAAGCAAATTGAGAGCCTAACCCTTAACTCTTTTTTAATTCATTCTTTTAATTTCATAGCCTATCTGCATGGAATTCAAGCATGGAACTCAACCTGTCCTATTTTAATGAGGGCAGAAAAGTCTTAGGGTTACTGTTAGGCAACACAGGCTAATGGAAAGAATGTGGAACCAGGGAGTCAGGAGGCTTGGGTTAGAGCTTGTCTTAGATCCATCACCGGCCTTCTCAGTGTCTGTTTCGTCATCTGTAAATGAGGTTGAATTTCTTTTCTCCTAACTTCCTTGATTTGTGAGCCTCATCCGATATACCCCTGTGCTGATCACAATGCTTTGGCCCACAGAACATACTTAATAAACACCATTATTATTATTATTATTATTATTAGTCATGTCCTAATCCAGTCCTAGTGGGTTTCCGTATTGTTTTTTTCAGCAAGAGAAAGAAAAATCCATGAAATCCCTGGAGCAGTTAGAAAACTCTCTCCAAACATACATTGGAACCAAAATGAAAACCCTGGCTTCTAAGGTTGAAGTCCTGAAAGAAGTTAGGTAGGTATCAGAGCCCTTACATGAGCACAGGAGGACTAGATCATTCATTCATCCATTCATTCAGTTGTATTTATTGAGATCTTACTGTGTGCAGAGGACTGTACTAAGAGCTTGGAAAGTACAATTCGTCAACAGATAGAGACAATCCCTACCCAACAACGGGCTCATAGTCTAGATGGGGGAGACAGACAACAAAATAAAACAAGTAGACAGGCATCACTACCATCAAAATAAATAGAACCATAGATAAATGCACATCATTAATAAAATAAATAGAGCAAAATAAATATGTACAAATATATACAACTGCCTTGGGGAGGGGAAGGGGGTAGAGCAGGGGGAGGGAGTAGGGGCAATAGGGAGAAGGGGAGGAGGAGAAGGAAAGGGAGGGCTCAGTCTGGGAAGGCCTCCTGGAGGAGGTTCCTAGTGTAGTCTTTGTATTTATTTGGGTGCTTGATAATAGAATTTTGGGGGGCATCTAAAGGATCAAACCTCAAAATATTTCAAGATGAAATATCAATTTGCGTGAGGTATCCCAGGAATCAAAGGACACCAAATGGAGATTTGAGGAAGGAGTTAAATGTCTGGAACAGCTGGCAGGGGCAGTAAGTATGGGAATGAATGTAAAAGGAGAAGTATGGTTGTTGGGCAGTGGAGAAGGCCGAATTAAAGCAGATAAGGATGAATTTCAGGTGGACAAGGTCAAAGGGACATCTGGATTTCCTCCAGCAGTGTTCTGCAGTTCGGGCACAGGAGCAGAGGAAGTGTACTGTGGAGGTGATCCAGGTTTGCAGGTCAGTGGGATGAGACCGGTGGAGGGACAGGGGAGCAAGGGAGTTCAGTGGAGAGTATTGTTTTGAGTGCGTCAATATGTGTGTCAGGAGAAGATAGTTTGGTTATGGAGACCAAATCAGGTAGGGTGGCTGTGAAGCAGCGTGGCTCAGTGAAGCAGCGTGGCTCAGTGGAAAAGTGCCCGGGCTTGGTAGTCAGAGGTCATGGGTTCGAACCCCGGCTCTGCCACTTGTCAGCTGTGTGACTGTGGGCAAGTCACTTCACTTCTCTGTGCCTCAGTTCCCTCATCTGTAAAATGGGGATGAAGACTGGGAGCCCCACGTGGGACAACCTGATGACCCTCTGTCCACCCCAGCACTTAGAACGGTGCTCGGCACATAGTAAGCGCTTAACAAATACCAACAAATACCAACATTATTATTATTAGTATTGGAGGGGATCAAAAGAACGGCGGTCTCTGGTGCGGACAAGGACATGTCTTTTAAAACATTTTAAAAGGGGAGGACCTTTTATTTGGTGTTATAATCCTCGCCTAAAATTTTCATTGTCGGAAGGAGTTCCAGAGAATTCTCAATGTCATATGTGTTCATTCCTTTTTTTAATGTAATTAGGCAAGCAGAAGTCAGCTTTCATTTTGGAGATGATCTGTTGGATGCTGTGAAAGTAGTAACTGAAGGATGCCTTGCTATGCCATCTTCCTTGAATGATCTGGAGAAGATTTGGGTAGAATATAATTTGGCTCAAGAAAAGATTCATTCTTGCCAAAATGTGGTGAGTTAGAAATTTTTATCTGTTTTTTTTTTGGTCCTAATGTCTAAAGATAAAAATAGTAACTGAATTGTCTGCTAAGTATACACCCAAGACCTCAGGTGCTTTTCTGACTTTAAGCACAATGTGTCATCTTGGCAGATGTCTGTGTAGCAAACAAAATAGAGTTGGCCTTAGCGATGGGTTGGGAGCAAACTAAGTAGGACTTGCCGATATCCTGAGGAAATCCTTTGCACTCTCCTGAGCTTTCCCCTTAAAGGTCAGTCTGTTCTTTCCAGCACCTGTTCTGCCAAAACTACAAGATGCTTGCTGGGAACAGACCGTATGTAGGAGTGATAGTATTTATTTGGTACTTACTGTGTGCAAAACCCTGTACTAAGCTCTGGGAGAGAATACAGAGGTGGGAATTAAACATGGTCCCGGTAAATAAATTGATATACTAACAAGGGAGGCTAAACAAGATTCTGATGTAAAGTTATCGGGTTAAACAGGTGCTGTGAACAGTGACTTGAGAGACCTCCTCTACACGGTCACCCTTCACTACCAAACTGGAATATATTGAAAGAGGTGTATTTTTCATCAGTTGAAAACTTGTACTAAGGGTTGTTGTTGAGCTGAGGGTTTTGGCATGGTTACATCCCAGTGGGAGCTGGGAAAACTGCCCAAGAGGAAACATCGCAGATGCTCTTATTCCCCCAGAAGTGAGTTTTGGATCACTTTTGGCTCAGCAAGCTTCTCTTCTGGATCAGCCTGGCCAGTGGTCTCAAGCTGGTGTTCCAGACTCAGCTGGGCTGAGCTAGACTATCCTGGAAAGACTTTAAGGGGAAAGATGGTCAGGCTGGGCTTCAGATTGTGGCCAGTATAGGGAGGGTCCTCTCCTGCTTTAGGTCTCATTCTTTGAACCTGGTCCCTGGGTGACTCCAGGGGACTGAGTATTTGGAAATGGAGTGTGGCCTACTTACTGCATGAGCTTTGCAAGTCTACAGTTTGGTAAGAAATCGAGGTTCTTAAATGTTTGTAGGCTGGAAGGTTTGACATTCGGTCCGAACCCAGTCAAAACTCTCCTGAGTTCTTGCTGTCTCCATTTCTGTTCTTCTGAAAAGAAGCGTTATCGTAACTTATGTTCCTTTTTCATTTCTGTGGCAAAGCGGAATGCAAGGGAGGAGGGGAGGATACCCCAAAGACCATGGATCATGTTATGCTAGGTCAAGTAGTGAAGTAGACATCAGAGGTTAGGGCAGGGGTGGGGCAACCTCTGACTCATTAGGCATATCTGGCTCTTTCTGGAGCGAAATATGGCTCTTGGCACCATAGGGACGATGCCATTAGTTTTAACTCCTACGGCTTCTTGAACAGGGAGTAGCTGTATACTTTGTCCCCCACCCCCATTTCTTTTCCCCTCCCTTCCCGCTCTCTTCTCTCTCTCGTTCTCCTCTCTTCTCTTTATTTCCCTTTTACTTTTCCCTCTTAATAATAATAAATGTGGTATTTGTAAAGTCTTACTCTGTGCCAGGCACTTTACAGCCATGGAGGTGGATAAAAGCAAATCGAGTTGGACGCAGTCTCCCATCCCTCTTCTCCCAATTCCTCCTATCTTCTCTTAGTCCCAACAGAAAAAGGTGATGTAAGGACAATATGAATTTTAAATTGTACTATTTCATAATTTAATAACAAAAAGAATTAAACTACATTTTTATGTGCTTAATGATATGATTGATTCTTTGGGCGCCAAGCTGGCGGCCTAATCCTGGCTTGGCCACTTTCCTCCTATGTGTTACCTTGGGCAAATCACTTCACCTCACTTACATTCTTCATCTTTAAAATGGCGATGAAGTTCAGCACTTGCTATGTGCTGAACACTGTTCTAGGTGCTGAAATAAAACAACGAAGAAATGCTTCTTCTCCCTCCTGCTTAAACTGTGGGCTCCATGTGGGACAGAGACTGTGTCTGACCTGCTTATCTTGTATCTACCCCAGTGCTTGGCCCATAGTAAATGCATAGTGTGACCTAGTGGAAAGAGCACGGGCCTGGAAGTCAGAAGACCTGGATTCTAATCCTAGCTCTATCACTCGACTGCTGTGTGAATTTGGACAAGTGAATTAACTACTCTCTGCCTCAGTTATCTCATCTGTAAAATGGAGATTCAGACTGTGAGTCCCCTGTGGGACTATGTCCAAACTGATTATGTTGCATCTATTCCAGTGCTAAGTACTGTACCTGGCACGCAGTATGTCTTGTCTTATGCTGTTGAGTCATGTCCGTCTCATAGTGACGCCATAGTCACATCTTTTC
The DNA here is from genome assembly GCF_004115215.2 of Ornithorhynchus anatinus. Lineage (NCBI taxonomy): Eukaryota > Metazoa > Chordata > Mammalia > Monotremata > Ornithorhynchidae > Ornithorhynchus > Ornithorhynchus anatinus. The sequence continues at coordinate 57,852,123 of NC_041735.1, read as the reverse complement.
CAGAATGCCCCACTTTCATCTGCAGTCGTTCTGGTAGTGTATCCATAGAGTTTTCTTGGTAAAAATATGGAAGTGTGCTTAACAAATACTTTTTAAAAAACAAATATTACAATTATTATTGTTGTTATTTACTCCAAGTGTTTTACACAGAAAGTGTGGAAACTTGGGCTCTAAGAAGAGATTAGATGTTAGAAAAAAATAAGAGCCCTAGGAGCTGGAATGTATGATTCTATTTTCCTCTTTTTAATCAAGTTTTATGACTTTATTTTTAAGGGGAAAAAATCAAAGAACAAGATTTGATTCACTGATAGGGTTTTGGTTTTTATTTTCCTTTAAGGCTGATCCAAGACGATCTACTTTTCTCATGTGCTTGTTGCCTTCTCTGATCATTCTGAGTAGAGTGTTGAGAACTATTTTCTCATTATGAATTTTGATATATGAAGAATAAATGATCCCAATGGCTCTTTTTTGCTTTATCCCCCAGGATGAAGGAAAAGACTTGATTGCAAGAAGAAATGAAGTGCGACAGAAACTGTACAATGCAGTAGAAGTGTTTGTACTGGAAGTGGATGAGTTATCTCTTAGTCAGCGCTTGATAACTTTGGAGGTGATTTTTCAGCAATTTGTTATGAGGTAGTCTGTTACTCAGGTACAGCTGGAATAATGCTGTTGCCCTGGAATTTTTCCATATGTGGGCAGAGAGAAAAGTTCTGGACCCCTAGAGTTGCTAAGGAAGGAATCCCATTGCTCTAAGCCCTCCTAGAATTGAAGATTCTCTTTCTTGGACACCCTGCTAATAATAATGATAGTATTAATAGTGATATTTGTTAAGCACTTAATGCGTACTGAGCACTGGAGTAGATATAAGGTAATCAGGTTGGACACAGTCCTTGCCCTCCATGGAGTTCATAGTCTGAGGGGAAGGAAGGACAAGTGTCTTCTCCCATTTCCCCATCTCCATCCCTTCTTTCCCCGTACTCTGCTCAGGGATTCATAAAGTAACTTGGAACAGTTACTGTGTCAAAGCCACTGCTGCTCCATCTCTACCATGGCTCACCACAAACAAGAAAAACATACAGCGAGTGCTCCTTCTGCTGATTTCTTCTTCCTCAACTCAGGGCCAGTTGGGGCGATTCCCTTTTCCTCTGATCCTTTTCTGGTGTGCCAAGAACAGAATTTGTAATTGGCTCCTTCTCTCCCCTCAGATGTAGATTTCAACAAGATATTTCACTTTTCCTGCATCCAGATTCCTAAGCATGAACTGGTTATTTGAGCAGTGGAAATTTTTTTAAAAGCCTATGGAAAGAGCAAAGGTTTGGGGGAGTCTAAAGACCTGCGATCTAGCCCCTACTGAGAGCTCACCTCCTCCAAGAAGCCTTCCCAGACTGAGCTTTCTCTTTTCCCTCTTTTCCCTCTGTTCCCTCTCTGCTCCCCCTCCACGCTCTGCTCCCTCCTCCTTCCCCCCTTCACCTCCCCTCAGCTAAGCTCCCTTTCCCTCTGCTCCTTCCCCTCTCCCTTCCCCTCCCCTCAGCACTGTGCTGTTTGTATATATTTTTATTACCCTATTTATTTTGTTAATGAGGTGTACATCCCCTTGATTCTATTTATCGTGATTATGTTGTCTTGTTTTTGTCCGTCTGTCTCCCCCGAGTAGACTGTAAGCCCGTCATTGGGCAGGGATTGTCTCTATCTGTTGCCGAATTATACATTCCAAGCACTTAGTACAGGACTCTGCACATAGTAAGCGCTCAATAAATACTATTGAATGAATGAATGTTTCGTGACCTTGGGCAAGTCACTTAATCTCTCATATGTAAAATAGGGATAAAAGAGATTGTGAACCCTGTGTGGTACACAGACTGGGCCCAATCTTCCCCAACATTTAGCACAAAGTAAGCACTGGGATAGTGGTGGGGAGAAAGGCAGAGAGGTTCCCTCAGCACCTTCCCCTTTGGGGTTTCTAGTGTTCATGGTGGGGGGCAGCCTCTTTTGATTGGCGACTACCTACTTTACCCAGTCCTAAAATTGGCTTTGTCCCTGTCTTCTGATCTAAACTGAGTCTCTTGGCCCACCATCCAAGTGGAACAGTATTAAGAGTGTCAGCTATCCCCTGGGAATATAAAAATGTCAGAAGCCCTGGAAAAACTGGCAGGTGCTAACTGGAAAGCATCCCTGTATTGCTCCTTGTTACTAAATGCACCTGAATGCACCTCTATTGCAGGGGCTAAATGATGGGGCCGATTTTTACCATCAGTTTAGGTCAGTTTAGAACATGTAAAAGCAGTTTAAAATGCTATACAATTCCTAACCTTTCTCATTCCTTAGTTACCAGACGATGAAGAATAGAGAAAGAGAGAATAATGTCTGGAAAATGCCCAAGTAATTGCCAGAGTGTCAGTGCTCACTTACCCGAGTCCAGGTTTACTTTCTAGTAGTGACTGGACTTGCCTGGGTCCATGGTAGGGACCCCCTCCCACCCCCAACCCACCCTATGCATTGTCATAAATCCCTAGCCCTTGTCATACTACCCGGGTAGTTGACAATTCTCTACAATTCTTTTCATGAGGACACCTTAACTTGTAGCCACACATCGGCCACTTCTTTGTGGGTTTTTTTCTCCTCGTTAGCATTTTGCTCAAAATGACAAAATTGTTTGAAATTCGCATATAAACTTAATCTGGTGTGGACATTGGAGATTTTGGGTAGAAACAGAAATAGCATTTTAGTTTTATAGTTTTTTCACCCTTTTGAAGCCTCCACAAAACCCTGGGAAGACTGGTGGCTGCAAGTGTGCCCTGAGAATCTGAAATTCTCCTCCTCTAGCTCCAGTGCCCTACTGATTTTGCTTTTATTTTGTCTTATCTGTGTTGTGTTTTAATGTTTCATCAAGCCTTTGGGCCTGTCTCCCACCCATCTTCCCACTTGTACTTTTAGATTATGAGCCTCTCCAAGTGACAGGGACAGTGTCTAATTCCCACCTGTGCTTAGCTCTGCACACAGAAAGCACTTAATAAATATTACTCCTACTACTAAGAGGGGAGCACACTTGTGACATGATATCTGTCAAGCTAGGAAAAAATGATGCAGAAGTTGGTGGAATAAATTTTGGTTTTTTTTATTTCCATGGGTTTGGATTTTATTTTGCCAAGAAGATTTGTGGTGCCGGGTTGAGGAGAAAAATTGAATGAAAATTCAGGGCCTGGTGATTTAAGCAAATATACTTTATGTTGATTTCGTCTTTCCAAGGTAGATAAAATTCATTCCAGAAAGTCAGTAGAAAGTGGTGAAGCAGTTTGGGAAAGATATTCTCAAACTCCACTAGGTGGTGGTCTATAAATGCTTTTTCAACTGGGCTAGATTAGACGCAGCATTAGAAACAAGGTACACAGCTGCACATTTTTACAGGGCTCCAAATCCTTTATGGACTAAAGACGCTGAGCTAGAATACACTTTAATGGTTGGCGAGGATCTATCTGCCTTCCTCTTTAATCTCTCTGTGAGAAAGATTTAGAAAAATAAGGGAAGAATAGCCCCACTTTGTGTGACTCCCACCTTTCCATATTTTTTCTGTATGCTCCCCAGTTTGTAATCCTGGATAAACCTCGTTCTTAAGAAGAGAGCGATAGTCAGGATCAGGAGTAGCAAGGGGGGGTGGTATTTTTATTGCTGAATTTTTCAGACCTTGTGTACTCATATCTCATTAGGTAGTTAGATGATCGTTTTAGCACTGTGTGGTCCAAGTAGGCTGCATGTAAGTTATTTTTGGAAATAGACCCATTTCCAATAAATGGTAGAATCTTGTTCCTTTAAATGGATTAAAAAATCTTTCCCGTTTTAATTGACAGAAAAAACCTTTCGGTTACAATGCCTGTAAAATTGAATGACTGGAGAAAGATAATCAAGAGCTAATTTTGAGTGGAGAGCAAAGTAGAATTGAAATCTTGAGTAATTAGAGAGCTCTCAAAATAAAGTTGAGACAATCCTCCACTTTTGCTTCCATGTGGCTAGCGTTCTGCCTTACACCTCTGCTATAAACGTACTACACACACATGTGTACACTAACCCCAGACCTACCATTGCAGTGGGTCCAGGAGATGCAGGGACACAGAAGAGTGCTTGAACCTTGAGGAGGGCATAACAGAAGCAGAGAAGCTAGTTAGTCGGTCTCCATTTTGTTTTCAGCTCTATAGTCAGCTCCCATCCTATGACCCTGACCCAGGTCAGGACGGTGAGAGGGGAGGAATCAAGTGACTTGCCCAAGGTCACACAGCAGACAAGTGGCAGAGCTGGGATTGAACCTAGGTCCTTTGGATTTATAGGCCTGTGCTCTATCCACTAGACCATGCTACTTGAAAGATTTGAAAGAGAACAGGTCAGAGAGGCTTGCCATTTTATTATTTTATTGTATTCTTCCAAGCCCTTAAAACAATACTCTGCACCCAGCTGGTCAATATATTTTAATGATAATAATAATGGCATTTGTTAAGCACTTACTATGTGCCAAGCACTGTTCTAAGCACTGGGATAGATACAAGGTTTTCAGGTTTCCCGTTTGGGGCTCAAAGTCTTGATTCCCATTTTACAGATGAGGTAACTGAGACACAGAGAAGTTAAGTGACTTGCCCAAAGTCACACAGCTGACAAGTGGCGGAGTCAGGATTAGAACCCACAACCTCTAACTGCCAAGCCCAGGCTCTTTCCACTAAGCCACACTGTTTTATGGATTGGTTGGAGAATAGTCCTGATCCTTTTGGGAAACTTTTATTCATTCAGTCAGTCATATTTATTGAGTGCTTACTGTGTGCAGACCACTGTACTAAGCGCTTGGAAAAGTGCAATATGACAATAAAACACATTCCTTGCCCACAGTGAACTTACAGCTGACTTTGTCCCTAGGGTTTGTGCCCTAGGGTTCCCAGATCTCTTCTGGAGATCCCCAAATCCTTCTTGGAGTTTCACTTACCAAAGGGTCCTCACTTGGATTTGTTCAGAGAGAGGAGTGAGAGGAAAAAAAAAAAGGAGTATGTGAAGAAATTTCAGGATGGAGCGAAGGGAGAAGGATGGAGGAATCAAAGAAAACCTTGGAGGGAGCATAGAGGATAGAGGAGTTCAAGGTTGAGGGCTTCAGGAGCAAATTAGATGTGGAAAAGTCTGAAGAGTGAGGTGGGCTAGAGTGCATAAAGGGACCATTTTCACTGGGAATGTTTATAACTGTCATTATTTATGCTAAGTGACTTAGCAGGGGTCATAATAGGAAAATAAAGGAAAAACCAGAAGATCCACATTTCAGGAATAAAATGAAAACAACAGTCCAGTTACTTGGAATAAAAAATGTAGTTCTCATTCTTGTATTTTAACTGGGATTTGAGTTTCTGCCCTTCAATGAGGTATTGGCTCAAATAGTTAATATACTAGCCTAGTTCTTTTCATTGAGGGATGTTTAACACTTTTTAAATAAAGTGGGTTTTATGTCTTTGTAGCAATTGTCTGGCTCCTTAGAGGCAGCCTATGGGGAAGCAAAGGAAGTGCCAGACTCAAGTGAAATATTTAAGCAGTTTTATGATTGGAAGCATGGTAAACAAGAGGAATTTAATTGTATCCGAACCGGAACAGATGCTTCTCTACAAATCCTCGTGGTGTGGTTCAGTAACATCATAAAGGTAAAGCACACTTTGCTTAGGATAGGAATGAAAAAGCTTCCCTTTATTAAATCCCAGGGAACAGGAAGAGGGTTATAACACTGTTTCCTACTGACTGCTACTTAAAAGGTCTGAAAATAACACTCATCAGCCTATCAAATGAATCTTATTCTAGCATCACTTCTTTTGAGTGTGGGCATGAAAGGATAAGCAGGTTTTAGAGAGAGAAGTGTCTGTCCCTCTTGTGCTTCAAGGGGGGTGAAAAACTTTTTTTTCCCACATCCCCCTCACCCTTTGATTGGAAGTGGTTTGCACATTTTCTAAAATAAACTCTTGTAAAAAAAAAAAAGTATTTTAGGAACAGTGAATTAAGTTTTTCTCGGACTTAAGTTTACTCTCAGGCTCGAAGATAGGCACTTTGGGAAGTGCATTAACTCTTCAAGCACTGCTACATGTATTTGAAACATTGGAAACAAAGCACTAATTTGTCCCCCAGTGGTCTTAGAGAGCTAAGTTTCTGCCTGAAGTATGTAATTTATTACCAGAGAATAAATTGAGGCAGTTTTGAAGGGTTAGCTGTGGTATGTTTGGTTTTTTTTCTTCTTTTTTTTTTTTTTTTTACCAGAAACTAGATTCTGAAGGCTTCTCAAGCCTGTAATAAGTGGAAGCACTCTAGCAGTCATTTTTAGTGCATGCAGGAGAGAGTGATTTAAGTACTGACTCACTTAGCTGCCCAGTCTCTACTGGAAGGCCAGAAGAAGTTGGTAACATTTAGGTGGAATTTTTCAGGTGGTCAGGAGTCCACCTGTGAAACAGAGAAATGCCAAATACCATTGATGTTGTGCCCCAAATGTCCCAAACTTGGAAAAGCTCCCTTTAAACCATAATCTGGGCTGGGAAAGGCACAGTTCAGCTCCAAATATAATTTCCTTTGGAGTGCAATTTGTCATCTTCACACATGTGTAAGAGCCTCCCGCCTGACTGCTGTCCTCACTCCCAGCTGAGCAATGGGGCTTGCTAATGAGGGGCAGAGTGGATGCTACTGCTGAGACATGATTCTTCTGGAACATCAGTGATGCCATTACTCAGTCACGCCAAGGTCTTTTCAGTCCACATCTTGTCTGACAGAGGCATCAGGATGCTTAGAGTAACCCTGTGATGGTTGCCTCATCAACAGAGTCCATCCTTGGCTTAACATGTTATCTAGATGCCCCAGGGATGATACCATGAGCTACAGTGTGATTGCCAAAAAGCCACAGGGTAGAAAAATCCTGATTTTATTCTTTTAATTTTGAGTAGGTTGGAGGAAGGTGATCTCTGGGGAGAAGCATAACTGTAACGTGAACCCCCCAAGCTGATATCTGAGGAGGAATTTTATTTTGATGCCTTACATGATAGGAATCACTCAGCCAGGGTCAGCATATTCTGTGAACTATTTGAGGTCTAATTCTCTTTGTTTTTCCATCCAAGGTTTTTGATCCTACTGCAGAAGTGTCACTGTGTTCTGAAGAAATAGTTGGAAATGTCGATGAAATTCTTGAGAAGATTGAGTTGAATGTTGGCAAAGAATTGGAAGTTTCTCTGGTCGTGAGTTATTCTTAAATACATCTAGATTGCTTTTGCAAAAAAGCCTACACGTCCTCCAACTCTGAGATTTAAAAAAAATCATCTTACTCATATTTGATTATGACTAGGTCTAGGTGCTAAATTGAATTTCTGTGTAATTGGCACCCTTACTTTTGTACTGGGTGCTATCTGTGAGATGGCTGAAGATGTTTGTAAATCCGTGCTTTGGAAGAACTGTTGGTGCCTGGACACCTATATTTATCATATGAACTGGTGGAGTGCATTTTAGCTGAGATTGCATTTCATGCCCAAATGCATGTTGTTTCAGGATTCCAGATTGGTTGTGCTTTTAGTTTTGATAAGTAATTTAAAGAGTGTCTCAAACAACTTTGGTGGGTTTAACTATCAATAGTTGCTATGGATAATTAAAAACAATTTACTTTGATGATCAGAACGCCTATACTTTCCTAATTCATTCTATGCTTACTTTTGTCTGTTTAGTCCCAAATGGAATTGAAGTGTGTGGTTTATTTTTTTTAAATGGTATTTGTTAAGCACTTATTTGCCCGGCACTGTACTAAGCTCCGGGATATCATCCAAGCCCAAATAGCTCACAATCTTAATCCTTATTTTACAGATGAGGTAACTGAAGCCCAGAGAAGTTAAGTGCCTTTCCCAAGGTCCCACAGCAGACAATTGGCAGAGCCAGGATTAGAACCCAGATGTTTCTTACTTCTGTAGATCTGAGAGAGGCTTTCTGAGTTTACACTTAGCCCTTAAGTCTCCTTTGCTCAGAGTTGCCTTTGACATTAGTATTGTTGAAGATTTAGGAAGGGATGTTAAATTCTGATCACCTGATGTGGCACTTAGTTAGAACTGTGACTTGCAGGAGGAGTAAGGGGCTGATGCTAGATTGGCAATGACCGGCATCTTGGTCTCCAGAGAACAGTAATAATAATAATAATAATGTTGTTGGTATTTGTTAAGCGCTTACTAGGTGCTGAGCACTGTTCTAAGCGCTGGGGGTAATACAGGGTAATCAGGTTGTCCCACGTGGGGCTCACACACTTTTAATCCCCATTTTACAGATGAGGGAACTGAGGCACAGAGAGGTTAAGTGACTTGCCCACAGTCACACAGCTGACAAGTGGCAGAGCCAGGAGTCGAACTCATGACCTCTGACTCCGAAGCCCAGGCTCTTTCCACTGAGCCACGCTACTCACCCTCTTAGAGGATGGATGTGACAAAACTTCTTTAACAAGCTCCAGCGAGTTGGATCATGACTGTAAACTCCTCGTGGGCAGGGAATATATCTACCAATTCTGTTGTACTCTCCCAATAGCTTAGCTCAGGGCTCTGCATATAGTAAGCGCTCAATAAATACTATGGATTGATTTTTATTATATGTAAGTTTGAACTCAAGATCAATCTGCCTTGAGATCAGCCCCACGTTATACTAATGTTTCTGTTTATTTCTGCCTCTATTGCACTCACCCAAGCACATCACACAGTAGGTGTTCAGTAAATACTACGATTAATTTTTATTGTGAGTCTGAACTCATGACGAATCCATCTTATTTGAGCGCTTACTGTGTGTAGGGCTTGGGTGAGTATAAGAGAGGCAGCAAAAAACAGTACCAGTAGAGTGGTGTGGGGCTGATCTCACGGCAGAGGTGGCAAGGTGGGAGAAGGAAACAACAGGAGGCTGACTTGCCCATGGAGATGGTGGGAGAAATTGACTGAGTGGATGAAATGAGCTGCTGTAGTCAAGCGGTGTGGCATAATGGAAAGAGTTTACAACTGGGAGTAAGAGGGTCTGAGTCCTATTCAGCCACTTGCCTTGGTTTCCTCAGATTCAATATCTGCTCCTATTTAGGTTGTGAGCCCCAGGTGGAACAGGGACTGTGTCCAACCAGATAATCTTCTACCTACCCCAGTTTTTAGCTTGGTACTTGGCACATAGTAAATGCTTTATAAATGCCACAAGTATTATTACGCGGGACCATGAGATGGGGCTGTGACAGCTGTGGTGTTCCTCCTGAGAGCTCTTTCCCTCCTCCCTGCACCCCCAAATCTGGCTAGCACCTCTCCACCTGGGGGCAGAACCCTCTATCAGAATTAATTGAGGGGAGGGGGCTATTTTGTGTAAATATTTGCAACCTGTAAAAATAACGATATTAATAACAAAAATTATAATAATAATTAATGGTATTAATATTAATTATGGTATTTGTTCAGCACTTACTAAGTACTGAAGCCAAGCACTGTTCTAAGCCCTGTAATGTTGCCACTTAATAATAATCATAGCTGAAGGCTGAGAGCAGGACGTCTTGAGGCTCTTTCTGGCTGAGTTTTTCTATTTCCTGAACTCCAGTTTTCCCCACGGTTGGCCCTAGGAATTATGAATGAGGTCTGAAAGTAAAATCTGTTTCTCCCATGGCAATACAGAACATGGCCTCTTCTTTCCCCCATTAGCATCTTGCTCTAACCGCTGTATCCATAAGATAAGAGAATTTGCTTTAAGGCAGTAATCAGGGGAACATAGACTCTGAAATGTATAATTTCTGTGGTCATTTCAATCAATCAGTTAATCCATCAGTGGTATTTATTTAGTGCTTATTGTGCAGAGTACTGTACTAAGCACTTGAGAGAGCATAATACAGTAGCGGTGGTGGACGCTGTCTTTTCCCACAAGGTTCTTACAGTGTACTAGGGGGACAAACGTTAAAACAAATTGCATCTAGGAGACACAGCAGAGTATGAGGATGTGTACATAAGTCTTGTGGGGCTGGATTTGGGGTGATTGTCAACCACTGGATTTGAATTGAAATTTGAAGGTAAACCTTCATAGGTGTGTAATTTTGTCTAGGAGCAAGAGGATGCAGACAAGGAGATAATCTTAAGTACATATAATCAAGTTCAACAGAAGATCCATTCAGAGGAGAAGCTTATAAAGATAGTGCTTTCTAAGTACGGGTCCAGTATTGAGGTACAAGTCAGTTTAACTCTCCTTGTTAATAGTTATGTACTTTAATAATTCATTAATATCTGCACTTCATAGCATCCCCTTCTTGCAGCCCTGATAGGTACATTGAGTTCTTCTGACACCAGTGAGGTCCTGAATCCAGATAGGCTCGTGTCCTCAGATGTTCCTAACATTATTTTGGTCAAAATGGGTAGTAGTCAAATCACACTTCCAGCAGAACTGAGTGTATCTCTGCAACAAACAGAGAGTTTTAAATTCTTTAAAATTGAGACTACTTTTTAAATTAATGCTGGAAGACTTTTTAAAAAAAGTCTCTGTAGCTTTTTAAAAAAATGATCCATTCTTCAATTTAGTTAGCATATACTTTTCAGACAAAGGATTAAAGCTTCTTCTAACTATTCAATTATTACCTCCTAAAGATAGTTTGTCCCCTGTAATTTTAGGGGCTAATTGTACTCTTTTATTAAGTTCACAATCAACACTTCCTAATGAAAGGTAGAGTCAGGTTGCCTACAGGTGTCCCAGCATGGGAGAAGGTGGGAATTCAGGCTGGCAGCTGGTGAGAACTTTAAGAGAAATAAATACTGCATAGACAGTCCACAAGGTGAATACCATAATCATAGATATTTGATTATTGGTTCTACAGTGCATTGACCACAGTGGTTACTAAAATGTTGAAAACAAAATTAGTTACATGCTGTAACAAAAGTAAAATGGCTAAAGTGCCCTGTTTGTTTCTAAAAATACTTGTTTGCAGACCAGATTTTACAAATTAACATTAGTGAATGATGTCAGTATTTGGTTTACATATTGGGTAGCTCTTTATATGAACATTCAACCCCAGTAGAGTCAATTGTCATAAGAATGCAATGGAGCATTTGAAATTGCAAGTGCACTAACATTTTTTTGCCCTCAAATTTAGTTTAAACAGCAGACTGGGGAGTGGCTAAATGAAAGCCCCAATGTGGACCATCTGTTATCTATTAAGAAGACCCTGAAAAGCTTAAAGGCTCAACTGAGATGGAAATTGGTTGAAAAGAGCAACTTGGAGGAAGTAGGTGAAGTTTAGCCACTGTTCAAACTAGTCCTAAAGTTTGGCCTCACTTGTTGGCCATACCAGGTGCCATCTGTGTCCTCTGAGTGGCAGTCTAGTGCTGTGTGGAGCTAATGGCTTATGCCAGTGTGCTCAACTTTAGGCACACTAGCCTACGGCCTTTGAGATGACTTTGGAAAAAGAAAAATACGCTGGACATGCAAAGTAGTAGTAGTTTTTTTTTTCACTTGGGTAAAACCTGTGGTTTGAACTATTGTCATGAGATTAATCCAGTTTAGATATAGTCTGTTTGCAAGTTAAGTAATTTACCTTACCATATGATTCAGTTTGAGGTGCTAAATTTTTCCAAGAGCCTACAGCCTTTAAAGAAAAAATATTTTCCTATTTACTAATGACTACAGATCAAGCTGGAATTTGTTTAGAGGCTACTCTCAGCCGTATATTAGGAAGAATCCCTCCCTTTAACTAAGCCTCATGTGGGATAGGAACCATGTATGATCTGCTTATATTATATCTACCCCGGTGCTTGGTACCTGGTAAATGCTTAAAAAATACCACATTTATTATTGAGATTTTTTTTTTTACCTTGATGACTGTGTCATGTAACTCTGGCTTTACTCTAAATGCAGTCTGATGAAGTCAGTGAATCTGAAATTTCAAAAGTAAAGGATGAAATCATTGGGCTGCGAGATGACATATTTCAGAAAATTTACAGGGAACAAGAGGAATATGTAAGTATTCAATTATGCAAATTGTCCAGACTCTTCTAATGTAAGTCCCGTGTAGGATAGGGACAGCATAGTCTAGTGGATAGAGCATGGGCCTGAGAGTCAAAAGGACCTGGGTTCTAATCCCAGTGCTGCCACTTGTCTGCTGTGCGACCTTGGGCAAGTCACTTAACTTCTTTGTTCCTCAGTTATCTCATCTGTAAAATGGGGATTAATATTATGAGCCCTATGTGGAACAGGGACGGTGTCCCACCTGATTAGCTTATCTCTACCCCAGCACTTAGATCAGTGCTTGACATAATAATCACTTAAATACCATCATCATTATTATTATTATTATTATCCAACTTGATTATCTTGTTTCTATCCCAGCACTTAGTACAGTGCTTGGAACATAGGATGTGCTTAATAAAATACCATTATTATTATACGAGATCCTACCCCAAGATTTGAATGCAAGCCTCTCGTTTAAATTGGACTAACGATGGAAGCTCAAATAAGTTGCTTTTGTAAGATCCAGATCTCCACTGATGGAATTAACTTTCCCACCTTTGTTGCATCAATATTTCTGTAACCTTTAACTAACAGCCCTTCCAGATCAGCTCTTTGAAATTTGAACCTAAGATCAGTTATCATCTACAAATGAATCCATTTTAAAGTATTCATTTCAAGATTCTAAATTGATACATCAACCAATTGTATATATTGAGCACTTGCATTGTAGAGAGCACTGAACTAAGAGCTTGGGGGGGAATACAATAGTGGTAACAGAGTTGCATGTCTAATGTCATCACTTCTCAAAATATCAATTACAAAAGGACAAATACGTCAGCCATTAAGTCACTGGAGTACAAGGTCTAAGTTTAGAATAATTCATATGTTTGTTGTTGACTGCTAAATGCAGTTTAATAGCCTGTTGAAACAAATCAAGTCAAAGTTATTCATCCTCCTGGGATTTGCCTGCCAATGGAGAGAATGATGGGAGCCTCAATTTCATCCCAAGATATCACCTTTCTCAACTCCCAAAGCAAGCACATCCTATGCGCACAGCTACTTAAACTTCTCTCCCCTCTGCCCTAAGTGCTGTCTTCGAGTACCTCCAGGAATGAGCGGTTCAACTGCACAGATCCCCCGGTGATTTTTTTCTCATAGGCCTGTCTTTTTTATATACTTTTATCCTGGAATGCCTCAAGTAAAGGTCTCCCTATATAGTTCTTCCAGACATTCCTTCTGATGTGTACACCTTTTCTTTGGTTTCAGTAGATTCAGATATTTCCATTTCAGTAGAATCAACCTTTGGGAAGCACTTTCAAATAAGTTCTTTATTTCATAACTGACAGCTTGTAAGGTTCAACTGTTGATTAACCCCTCATGTGTAGCGTGGTTTAGGTAAGTTCTTTTCAAACTTTTTTGATTAGCAGCAGAGCAGTCTGAGGGTGCAAACTCTCCTCTCTTTGACTCCCCAGTGTCTATCTGTCCAGAAGCCTGTGGGAATGTTGGAAGTGTGCTTATGTACTGCATCTTGTTTGTGACGAGGCCCCTTCTAACTTTGATTTGAATGTCTGAATGAGCCAGCGAGGTGTACCCTTGAACTGGGGAAGCATAGCTATGCAAATGGGCTGAAATGAAAGATGGCGATTTCCCCAAATTCTCAGAAAACATTGGAAAAACTCTTAAATGGCACCAGTGTGCCATGAAGCAAAGGTTGGGAACTGTAGTTTATAGGAAAGGCATTACAAGACCTGGTTTCTCTTTGTTGCTCCACCGCTGACTAGCAGGGCATCCTTGGCGAGGCATTTTATCTCTCTGCTGAATCAGTTTCCCGTTTGTGCTTAGTTTTATGAAGGAAAAGTAAGGGGATTGAAATGAAATAATTTGGAAGTGAAAGCACCATCCAGCTGCAAGGAATTATTAATTTTGTTTTCAGTTCTTTCATTTTTGAAATCAGCTTTGGGACTTCATAATGTGCTGTTATATAAATGAGTATAAGATTTTGCCTGGTAGAGGAATGGAAATTTCTTTCCACTCATAAAAGGAGAATCTAAGAATTAGTGCTCGTTCTTTTCTGTAATAGCAACCAAATCTCAGCACTGAAAAATAACATTAATAGACTTGTGTTTTAAGATATTAAAATCGAGCTTCAAAGTCTTTTGAAGCAAATGGTGGAAGAAGCAAGAGTCGAAATTATTTTATTTTGTCCTAAAACAGAATCAGTGGTATTTATTGAGTGCTTACTTCTTGCTGATCTTTCTCTAGCTGTGGTTCCCTTTCCATTGTAATTCTTGTGTTGGATATTGTTAGGCCCAAATGATAGATTGTTTTGGAATTTCAGGAGAAACTGAACAACCTAGTGCAGAATTTATTCCCTGAGCTGCCTCTACTGCACCCAGAAGCAGGGATTCTCAAGTACATGGTAAGTTTTAGGTGCACTCTTGGCTAAATCTATTGGCAAATATGCTGAAAAGCATATTATACTTTTGTTTTTTTATGGCATTTAAGTGCTTTCTATGTACCAAGCACCGTACTAAGCACTGGGATTCATACAAGCTATGAGGTCGGACACAGTTTGTGTTCCACATGGGGCTCACCATCTTAATCCCCATTTTGCAGATAAGGTAACTGAGGCACAGAGAAGTTAAGTGACTCGCTCAAGGTCATATAGAAGACAAATGGTGGAGATGGGATTAAAACTCAGGTCCTTCTGCCTGCCAGGCCAGTGCTCTCTCCACTAGGCCACACTGATTTTCATTAGGCTATGCTGCTTCTCTGAGTGTGCACTTTTAGAGTGCCTACAGAGTATTATGTCTGAGTGCATACTTCTAAATTTATTCTGAAAACCGAAAAAAAAAAACCCTATAGTAACCAAATCACCCCTGATGTTTGGAGTTAATTTTAGAGACTATTAGAAGTAGCATAACTCATTTTTTTAAAATTGCATTTCTTTATCCTGTGCCTCTTAACTGTCAGCCGCATGTGCTGAACATGAGTTCCTCACTTGTTGGAGACAGAGTTTTAAATTGCTGAAGTCTTCCATTGTGTTTTGGTCAGCCCTTCCTCACTTAGGATTAAAGCCACCATCTCCAACAGAGTGATTGCCTAAAATCAGGTTCACTCTACTAAACAGTTGGCACATAGTCAAATGCCCCAAATACTTGTAAGTGCAGAAAGTGTCTGGTGTCTGAATTCCTAGAGTACTGTATCAGTCAATCAGTGGTATTTATTGAGTATTTACTGTATGCGGAACCCCATATTAAGCACTTGGGAGAGTACAGTACACTAGAGTTTGTTGACATGATCCTCATCCTTCAAGACCGTGCAGTCTAGTTGGGGAGACAAACATGAAAATAAATTATAGAAAGGGGAAAGGGCAGAGTGTAAGGATGTGTACATAAGTGCTATGGGACTGAGGGCGGGTTGAGTGTCAAAAGTCTAAGGGATACAAACCCAAGTGCATATAGGTGATGCAGAAGGGAGTATCAATGGGGTGGGGAAATGAGGGATTAGGGAAGACCTCTTAGAGAAGTTTTGATTTTAGTAGGACTTTGAAACTGAGCAGAGTCATCCGATATGAAGCGTGGGAAGGAGTTCCAGGTCAGAGGGAGGAGGTGGGCAAGGAGTCGGCAGTGAGACAAGATTGAGGTTCAGCGAATAGGTTAGAGGAGCTGAGTGTGTGGGTGGGATTGTAGTGGGAGGTTATGTAGGTAAAGGAGGAGGAGGAGCTGATTGAGTGCCTTAAAACCTATGATAATTAGTTTCTGTTTGACCGGGAGATGGAAGGGCAACCATGGCTGAGAGGTTTTGGAGGAGTGGGGAGATGTGATTTACTTATTGCTGCTCTTTCCTTGCCTCAATGATTCAATCAATGTGCATGGTTCAGAACTCCAGTGGGCTTCTGACTCTTAGCCTGGAACGAGACCTTCTGGACACTCACCCCATGAAGAAACTCAGCAGCAAACGTCCTTTAGTGTGTTCCCAAGTGGATGGTCAGAAGGTCCTCCTAAAGGTAAGTGATTTAGCCCTCAATTTAATGCTTCAGATTTTCTCAGCTAACCAGCAATTATAAAAAGTCAAGCTGTAAGGAGAGATGGAGAGATGACTGGTAGTGGTGCCACCCCAGGACGGGAAGAAAACAGAGTATTGTTCCTCTACTTTTTATGTTGTCCTTCCTTTTCCTTAAAGGCAGTATAAGATAAACATTTAAATTCTGGCTAATTTTCTACATCCTATTGTTTCTGATAGTTTAAATCTCAATTCTTTCCCCTCTTGATTGTTCTCTTTCTCTTCAAAGTCTTTCTCTGACTTTGCTTTCCCAACCCATTCTGAACCATCTCTTCCAATCTTTATTAAACAGGAAGCTAATTTGAGCTTGATAACAAACTTTATTAGGAAGATGGGTATTCTCTGGGTAGAATTGATAATCTCCTATTTTAGAATGTTCTACAGAACCATAATTAATTGAAAACTAAGGATGCACTTATTTTAAAATCAGTTGGAATTAAATACCTGAATGTTAAAAATTCATAGTGAGGCACTGGGTTTTCCTTCATATATTCATTTGATACAGTATTTCTCAGAGTGTGGGTTTTTGGCCATGTTGTCCATATAGAAGAACTCCAGGTGGCCCACAACCACATTTTATGTGAAGCAGTGTGGCTTAATGAAAAGAACATGGGCTTGGGAGTCAGAGGATGTGGGTTCTAATCCCGGCTCCTCCACTTATCTGCTGTGTGACTTTGGACAAGTCACTTAACTTCTCTGTGCCTCAGTCACCTCATATGTAAAATGAGGGTTAAAAGTGTGAGCCCCATGTGGGACAACCTGATTACCCTGTATCTACCCCAGTGCTTACAACAGTGCTCAGCGCATAATAATAATAATAATAATGTTGGTATTTGTTAAGCTCTTACTATGTGCAGAGCACATTATTATTAACATTAATATTAACATTATTATTATCTGCCCCCACCTCAAAAATTATTGTCCAGAGCGGATGTCTGCCTTTGCTATTGGATGGGTTCCTGAAGGTGAGTACAGTACAGAGCACTTTTCTTATTCTTTCTGGAAAAAGAGCTGTTTTCGGAGAATGGAGGGAACCTCACAACAGCTCCAGTGGTGGTTCTTGGGACTTTTTGTCCCACCAAGGTAACGCGCTGGTTGAAAAATGAACTAGCTTGAGATTTTGTGTTTGGATTCTAGGCCTATCCGATAGACGTTGAGACAGAGGCAAAGATAATAAAAAGAGCAGCCAGGTATCACAGAGCTTGGAAAGAGGCTAAGGAGGAATCTGGATTATTGCCACTGAAATTCCTGTTTTTGTGTAAGGTAAGGTTCTTTCTTTGCACACTGTTGCCCTTAAAGATTTCAGGGGAAGATTTTTTTTTTATTCTTTCAAACAGAGGAAAGATTTTCCTCAGTTTAAATATGGCCAAATCACATACCACTCTACCTAATCATTTCTCCTAACACCTAGTTAGGGTATCTGGGAACACTGGGACTTTACAAATGTAATTGAATGACCTGGACTTTTACTGTGTACAAATCTCTTCTTGGTTCACAGTCTGATCCTTTGGCTTATTTGATCATTCCGTATTATCCTGAAGCAAGTCTAAGTGTGATTCAGTCCAGTGCCCCTTTAACTTCAGAAGTAAGTCTTGGAACTTGTACAGTTTCGATGAGATTCTTTCTTTGAATGATCTAAACCAGGAATGTTTTGAGCACCTTTTTTTTAGAGAGCCAAAGTAGAAAAATGTTACTGGCAGTGAGTGGGGGTTGGGGAGGGAGAGTGTTGGGAAAGAGAAATTCTTATGTAGGAGTTCCACCCTTAAAATTGTTCTGTTCCTCTCACTCCAAACCAGCCACTGGAAACGTTGTTTCCCAACGCCCATTTCCTCCTGCAATAAGGGGTAGATTCTTTGGCCTGTGTTTTGACAGGTGAGGTTAAACCAGACAGCAAGATTATCAACAGGCCCCCTCTCTCCTTTAAGCACTAAGCTTGCAATCTATACTTAGACCCTCATTTTCTCTTCTTTCTAGTAATATAGTCATGACGCTTTCAGTTTCTCCTAAGTGACTAGGATTTTAAAAACCCTACTTGTTCATCGTTTCTAGGGTGTACTTCTTGGGATATCTTTTCACTGTTTGTATTGTAACAATAAGACAGACAGATGATGTCATCAGTTATAGAATCTGGGTTGACCATCTTTTTCTGTTGGAAGTAAGAATCCATTGCTACTGACCACATTTGGGGAATTAATAGAGATCAAGTTTGGATGTTTTGGATGCAGGGAATTGAAAAGCAAAGAGAAAATATGCAGGCATTAGAAAAACTTGAACTCTTTCTGATTTGTATTTGTGTATTTTTCAACTCTAGGAGGTTTTAAAAGTGATGAAAGGGGTTGCTTGTGGTCTTCATACTCTGCACAAGGCAAACATTGTCCATGGAGCGCTGCATCAGAACAACGTATTTGCTTTGAACCGTGAGCAAGGAATCGTCGGCGATTTTGACTTCACCAAATCAGTGGTAAAACCAAAATTGAACGTTTGGATGTTTTTCTTTTAAATGACCTTTTTCAGAACGACATTTTGAGGGTTAAACTTGGACATCTTGTAAAGAACAAGGAAAATTGCACTTTGAACTTCAGAAGACAATGGTTTTAAAGTAATACCTCTAGTTAAAAGAACATGGAATGCTTTAGAGAAGCAGCACGATGTAGTGGATAGAGAATGGGCCTGGGAGTCAGAAGGTCATGGGTTCTAATCCCGGATCCACCACTTGTTTGCTGTGTGACCTTTGGCAGGTCACTTCACTTCTCTGGGCCTCAGTTCACTCATCTGTAAGTTGGGGATTAAGACTGTGAGCCCCACGTGGGACAACCTGACTACCTTGTATCTACCCCAGCGCTTAGAACAGTGTCTGGCATGTAGAAAGTGCTTAACAGATACCATAATTATTATTATTACTTAAGGCAGGGCCTGATTTCTCATTATGAGTTCTCACTGCTCTTGGAGAATCTGCCGGACTCTGCGGTTATGTAACTGTGAGTGAGTCTGTGGTCAGTTCTGCCCAACCGTTCTCATATTCCTTCTTGGTTACCTAGATGCTTTTAGATTCAGGAAGTTTCTGGGTTAAAGTCATAGACTTGTATTTAGTTGGAGGGGCTGCTCTGTTAACTATTTACTAAAGCAAGCTGTCTTCTTAGACAGTGGACTCCAGTACACTGAAGAGGCAGCGTCTGCTCTATATGTGATTGGGGCCAAAAATCTCTTCAGATTTCAACTGCTGTAATCCAGTTTTCTTGGTTCCATGAAGATAGAGTGTGAAGCAAAAAAGCACTAAACAAAGTGTAGTTTCTCCTAGCAAATAATGTAAACTGGATTTTGGGTTCATAAGATAATAATTATGGTATTTTTTTCAGTGCTTACTTTGTGTTGTAAGCCCTAGGGTAGATACAAGTTTATCAGGTCAGACACAGTCCCTGTCCCACAAATGGGGCTCACAATCTAAGTAGGAGGGAGAACAGGTATTGAATCCTCATTTTGTATTTGAGGAAACAGAGGCACAGAGAAGTGAAGTAACTTGCCCAAGAACACACAGCAGCTGGGATTAGAATCCAAGTCCTCTGACTCCCAGACCTGTGCTCTTTTCACTAGGTCAGACTGCTTCAAAACAATGAATGCTTATATAAAGTGATGAAAAACACTAGTATGATAACATGGTTAACTAGCTGTGTGAATATCAAATACTTTGAAGTTTTCTACATATGACTATAAATTCCCAATTGTCAGAGTGTTATCTTTGACATTCTCTTCAGCCAAAAGGCATCTTTTTGCTAACATACCAACTTTTCACTTTGAGCACAGGGCAGGGATTTTAATGGGAAGGAGAATTGGGAGGGCATAGGCCTCCATTTTGAGTCCTATCAGCCCTAAATGGAAACTCTCGAGTCTCTACGATGACCTGGGATGAGCAAAATGGGGAGTCTAATTCAAAAGACTGTGGGGGTGATCACCTTTAATGCTGCTCTGGACTGGGCACCTGTAATGAGAAGCAGCATGGCTTAGTGGCAAGAGCATGAGCCTGGGAGTCAGAGATTGTGGGTTCTAATCCTGACTCCGCCACTCGTCTGCTGTGACCTTGGGGAAGTCACTTCACTTCTCTGTGCCTCAGTGATGTCATCTGTAAATGGGGATGAAGACTGTGAGCAACACTTGGGATAACCTGATGATCTTGTATCTATCCCATGCCTTAGAACAGTGCTTGGTGCACTGTAATCACAAATACCATCATTTTTAATGCACGTAATGTGAAAATATTGTAAATCTGTATTCCACAAAAGAGATGACTACCTCTGATGAAACTTACTGTGCAATAGACTATTGATCTTATTTATGAAATATGGGAAAAGAAAACATTTAAAACAAGGGCAGAAAACACAGGGAGTAAAATATACTTGTAATTTTATAGAATTGATTATTACATCATAAGGATGATTTTCTAAACATGTCAAAATGTATAGAGCAATCATGATATGCTAGTACGATCTAAATACTGGAATTTTTAGACTCTGTTGCTTTGCTTAATTATGAATAGAAAATATTCACATTACTGTAAGCCTTTTTAAAAATGTTTTGAATGTGATTTTTTAAATCAGCTCTTTTCTTTGCCATATAGAATCAACGTGCCTCTATGAATTCCATGGTAGTTGGTGGAATGAACCTGATTGCTCCAGAATTAAGACTGGGACAGCCAGCTTCTCCATCTTCGGACTTGTATGCCTATGGTTGTCTTTTTCTGTGGGTATGTTATTTCTTATTGAAGTTAAGTCTGCAGTATGTGTGTTTCTGATGTGATTGATGTTAATAACAATGACGGTATTTGTTACATGCTTACTATGTGCCAAGCACTGTACTAAGTGCTAGGACAGATACAATATCATCAGGTCCCACTTGAGGCTCCCATTGTAAGTAGCTGGGAGAATAGATGAAGAAACTGAGGCCCAGAGAAATTAAATGACTTGCCCAAGGTCACACAGCAGGCAAGTGGCATTGGTGGGATTAGAGCTCAGGTCATCTGACTCGTAGGCTTGGCATCTTTCCACTAGGCCACGCTGTGAAACATTAACATTGGTTTGATGAGAAACTGCAAAATTTTATGCCTCATTAAAAAAACAAAAAAACTACTCCCTTACAGTTATTTCCCTGCTGTCAGGGGAAAGAAATTATGAGATTCCAGCAGGAAAATGAAATTTTGGGGGGGGTAAAACCTAATGGGTGTATTGCTTTAGTGGTTCACATTATTTGGCAGGTATTGTCTCTATCTGTTGCCAAATTGTACATTCCAAGCGCTTAGTACAGTGCTCTGCACATAGTAAGTGCTCAATAAATGCTATTGAATGAAATGAATTAGCACTAGGGTCAACCTTCTTTCCTGTGGTTTGTCATCAGAAATCTGTATTGCTTAGGGTCTGCTGTAGCTGCTTGGCCAATCTTAGCAGGCAGGAAGTGAATGCCCTCGTCCCGTCATTCCTGAATGTGGTGGGAAGTGGGAACACCAACAGTTTTATTCCCCACAAGGCTACCGATGTTTTGATTCTACCACTTTGTAAGCCAGCCAACTAGTTTGTTCTAACCAACCCTCTGACATGCCTCATGTCAGGCTATCCCTCTTTGGAATGCATGCCAGCCATTTCCCTCCTTCCTTCTTATAAGGTGTGAAAATCAAGACTCCCAAATTATACTGCTCTAAGTTAGCAAACGGCCACCATGGATTTAAAAATCAAAGTAAGCAGACTGAATGCAAGCCTTCATACTCCACATTTGCACCATGATTTCCTCAGTACGATCCAGTTAGCACCCAAATCAGCAGGAGATAAATGCCTGGCTGTTTCTGAGAGCTTTCATCTGGTTCAAGAGCTCCAACTTCAACAGCTGCACCAGAACAGATTCAGGAGTCCTTTTTTCCCACCAAACCTCAGTAAAGAACTTTCTTCTGTTGCTGTAAGTGAAGTCTCTTGGGTCTAAGCTTTTTGCACCTCAGGTGAGAAAATCTTTCCACACTTCTTATTTTGAAAAGCCGACTGTCAATGCAGTTCAGTCTTCTTTCCTTTGTGGCATTCTATGTGAAGAGGTTTATAAAGGCTCTTTGAAGAAAGTTTCAGTCCCCAGGTCTGTCATATTGACGCTGGTTAATATTTTTGTAAGTATTTGGGAGCTTTGCAAATTAAGTGTAACATCTTCCAGGAAGTGGTCACAAAAGGACTTCCCATTCTATTTGCAGGGTGAAAAAAAAATCAGATGGTGTGAAAAAACATTTTATAATCCTGGATTAAAGGGGTGAATACATTTATCTGTGTAGGCTTCCTTGCCCGAACTTTATGCTGAGCATTTGTTTAAAATTCAGTGCAGAGGTTATCGTTTATTTTTAAAGAATGGCATAATGCGAGGTATCAGATGAGAGTTTTATTATGAATAGTCCAGTCTTTGTGTGCATACCTTCAATGAGTTATGCAAATCTTTAAAGAAAATGAATCCTCTGACTTGTACTGATGTTATGAACAACTGCCTCATATTGTGAAATATCTCCTCCAGACTCTGTGCTGTCATAGCTCATAGCCTGTCTGAATATTTAGTGTATTCATTCAGTCATATTTATTGAGTGCTTACTGTGTGCACGGCACTGTATAGGGGTGTGCTGAGTTCCAGTTACCCCACACTACTTGCAACCTAGGGATACACCCTGTACTATTTCCTGGTGAACACCAGGATTCCTCAATCCCACTCCTAATTTTATATTCAATCACGGCAAGTAAATTAATTCCTTTCCAATCCCCCCCCCCCCTTCAGCCTTGTTCTTCTCTGTTCTGTCTCTTCCTCCCCATCCCCGCCAAAAAAACCCCAACAACCTTAAATTTAAACTCCTACCATTCCAAATGGGATTGGAGGGGTGGGTGTGAGTTCAGGGTGGGCAGAGGAAAAACTGCCTTGGAACTAGAGAGAGTGCAAAGGAGAAGAGGAGGGGTAAGGGGGGTACTGACTATCTGCAGTGATGAAAGTTCAAAAAAATACTGGATCACGGGGTGGGAAGGGTGATGGAGGAGACAGGGAAGGAAAAAAACCTGGTTTGAGGTGTGGGGGGACAACAGGAAAGTTACTAGAAACAGGGATGGTAATGGGGCAAAGGGTTGGAGCTGAAGGGAGGGATATAGAGTGTAATTTTTAGGTTGGGGGTGGTTCTGGAAGAGATCCCAATTGCACATAAGTTAATGGGGAGTTATTTCTCATGGTGCAGCCACATTTTTGAGAAATATAAACTATCAGTGGGTACCTGTGAAGTGTTTGGCCAGATCACTGCTGGGATAGAGCTTGTAGTGAGAGGAGTCTTTCAGTAGGTGGCTCCCCTGGCTTTGTGTTGATGCTAAACTTTTGCCCCCACAGAATTCCAGTTTTTGCATCCTTGGTCACTGCAATTCTCAATGTGTTTGGTTTTTTTTTAATCTCTCTTCTTGAAAGGATGGAAGTAGTCATGGGATATATGGAAAAGTTTCAATTTATCTAATTACGTTTTGCTTCCCTGAAATTTTACCTGCTGTTTTATTTGAATTCAGTTATGGGTTTTTTCCTTTTTACGTTCTGTAATAAAATTACTCTGCTGTGTTAAACTACAATTGTATGTCATTGTAGATGTTACTGCAGCAAAGTAATAGGTCAAGGGAGTCTTAATAAGAGCCTGTGGAGTTTATTAGTCCAGTTGCATGTCATTTTGGAATCTAGTTCAGTGAAGGGTGTGCTGCTGATGCAGTCACTGGGGAGAATGCCGCTCTAGTCCAGAAAATTGTCTGGGGTGTACTTTCCAAATCAAATATGTTCCCAACCAGTCCCTCCCCTTCTTGGTTCATTCCAGAGACATGGAAGTTCCTTGGTTTCCTATATAATTCCTTTGCTCTGCCCTCCGACCCAATCTCTATATTGTTGGAATATCCACCAGTTATGGAATTTCCAGTATGGAAGTATTTTCCTCCACCTGCATTGCAGGCCCCTCCTTCTGCTGTTGAGGCCTTCAGTAGAGGAGGGATTTTCCAGTAGAATCAGCTAGTACAGTAGGATTGATACCAAATCTGATTCCCTATAATGAATACAAGCCTGGTTGTGAATAGATTCTTGAAGAAAATAGACTAAAAAAATTCCCCTTTTTCCTCCCCCCTGCCCCAGACCATCTGCCCCTGCTGCCACCCGCCAAAAAAGGACCTTCATTTTGGAAAGTTTTTTCCCCTCTAATTTTTTGGTAAGCTTTTCATCCTCAAGTATATCTTGAAAGAGAAGCAGTGTGGCCTAGTGGAGAGAGCATGGGCCTAGGAGTCAGAGGACTTGGTTTTTAATCCAGGCTCTACCAATTGCTTGCTTCATGACCTTGGGCAAGTCACTTAACTTCTATGTGCCTCAGTTTCCTCAACTGTAAAATGGAAACTCAATACCTGTTCTCCCTCCTACTTAGACTGTGAGTCTCAAGTGGGATGAAAGACTGTGTCCAACCTAATCAATTTGAATCTACCCCAGCATCTAGCACGGTGCTTGGCACATAGTAAGTGCTAAACAAATACTATAATAATAGTAATAATCATCATCCATCCATTTGGGCTCGCCTAGTTTTGGGATGGGGAAAATGTCATTTTTGTTTTACAGTTCACATTTTAAAAAGGGGAAATCTTTCTATTTTTGTCTGAGTGTTTCCTCACTCAGTTAGGGTTATCCAAGATGTAGTGGATAGAACACGGGCCTGGGAGTCAGAAAGTCATGGGTTCAAATCCTGGTGCCACCACTTGTCTACTGAGTGAGCTTGGGCTAGTCACTTCACTTCTCTGTATTTCAGTTACCTCATTTGTAAAATGGAGATTGAACCTGTGAGCCTCACTTGGGGCAGGGACTCTGTCCAACCCGATTTACTTGTATCCACCCAGTGCTTAGTACAGTGCCTGGCACATAGTAAGTGTTTAACAAAAACCACAATTATTGTTATTATTATTATTTTTACTGGGGGTGAAAGGTTCCAGTTGTTTCCTTGGTGTAAGGAGATGGCTATTTGTCATAAGACAGTATGGCAGTGGAGGGCTCTGCTCTAAAATTGACTCAGCACTATTCTATTTTGATTCTTGGCCTGATTAATATTTAAATCATAGGTTTTCCTCAGCTTTCTGTACCAATTTGCATTTAATTCTAGGAATTGGTGATGCTGGTTTAAAAATATTTGGCTCTATTTTCTTTTCCTTCTGAAACAAATTAATCTACTTTTTACAAAAGTTAATTTGCTGTTTAGTAAATGTCAAAGGTACTGAAGGGAGTGTTTTAGTTTACAACCACCATTCAATTTAAGGTTAATTGAATTGGTATCTTCAGAAATGGAGAATTAAAATAATAGTTGTTTCTATGTGAACAAAGTGCCTAAATTTACCAGTTTTCCTTTAATTCTCTTTTTAAAAGCAGTACACAGTACATAAGGAAAACTGTTTTATCTGTTAAATTGGTGTAAAACACCAGTGTTTGATTCCATGACATAAATTTTCCATTCTCAACAACTGGTATGCACTTCCCATTTTAAAATATTTTAATATTCTTGACAAATACTGCATTCCATTTGTCTACAAAGAGCCAGAACGAATGATGGGAAAAAAGATTGAAGAAACTATCGTTCTCATAAATTACCCTTCTAATACCTGTTTATCTTTGAATTGACTATTATTTCTGTGTAGTGTCTTCTCTTCTTGGTGTTTATATTTTGATACTTTTTCATCACAATTCAGCCTAAGAAGGGGAGAAGAGAGAAAGTAAAGCTTAAGGTGAAAGTGTCGTGAATGTTTTTCAGAAGGTAGATTATTCTTTGGCTAATTCGAATATCATGCAGAGATCCATGAAACATAAATATTTAAACTAAATACTAAAAAATGTAGTTATAGATTGTCATTCTGTGTAGAAGCTTCTCTCACTTTCACAGTGGTTTTGTTCTGAGAAGAGGTAAGACAAAGAAAATCAGTGTTAGAGAAAGATCTGTTTTCCATAAAGAAAGGGCTTAGAGTCCATAAACTCTCAGTTACAGACAGCCCACTTTTGTTCAGATGTTCAGAGCTTTGGGGGGTGACTCGGGGAGCAAAGACTCTGCTAGATAAAGAGAACCTCACTGTGACAAGACTGTTTCCTGTTTAAAATTAGCACAGGACTGGAATTTTTGTACCTGTAATAATCTATTACCTAATACAGAAAAGGCACAGACTGGCTTTGCTGACATTTCCAAGGAAACACATTTGCATCATAGTATTTAGATACAGAAATGGGCTAAATTTTTTTTAAAGTGGTATTTAGCATTCTAGGCCCTAGACTATGTGCTGGGGTAGATACAAGCTAATCAGGTCGGACACAATCCGTGTCCCACTTGGGGCTCACAGTCTTCAAGTCACTTAACTTCTCTGTGCCTCAGTTACCTCATCTGTAAAATGGGGATTAAGATTGTGAGCCTCACCAGGGACAACCTGATTCCCCTGTGTCTACCCCAGCGCTTAGAACAGTGCTCTGCACATAGTAAGCACTTAACAAAGCAACATTATTATTATTATTATTAATTCCCATTTTACAGATGAGGGAATTGAGGAACAGAGAAGTGACTCGCTCAAGGTCACATAGACTTATGTGGCGGAATGGGATTAGAACCCAGGTCCTCTGACTCCCAGGTCCAGGCTCCTTCCACTAAACCATGCTGCTTCTCATCTTGAGACAAATTACTAATTTTTAAAATGAAAAGAGGGGTAATAGTAGGCAGAAGTGGAGGTAAATTACTTCCTTTGGGCAGATGGTCTAGCTCGCTCAGCCATTAAGACACCACTTTGTGATCTACAAAGCCAAATGTTTCTGAATTAAAATTAGGGGAAGAGGAAGCACTAAACTTCTTGCTACCTTTTCCATGGAGCAAGCAGTCCCGTGAATCCCAGCATTAAAATTTGGCCCGTTTTATAACGTGATGGAGACTGACCTTCAGGAAGGCTTTGGGAACTCTTTGGAGGCTCTTCATAGGAAGCGCCCGATAAATACCACTGATGATGATCCAGAGTGCCAGGGATCCCTTCAGGCCGGGCTCCTCCCACCCACAGAACCGAAGAATCTCTTGAAAGTTTTGGATCATCTCAGTCGATGTGCCTGGAGGTGGGGACGGGATGGGGAGTGGAGAGGGAGAGCTAGTTCTACCAGGAATATTCTGGAGCTGACTAGTGCCCTGAGGAAAGAGGCCTGAGCCACCCCAAACTTCCAAGTATCCTGAAAACTTGACTGACCTGAGAATCCATCTTTGGGAAGATTATGGGCTGGAGTTTTTTTTTTTTAAACTGGTTTCACTAATCTCATAGCTACCAAACTTTTGCTACTCTTTGACCGGAGGCTTACAGTTATCACTACAAAACGATAATTCGACACCCTGCCTTCCAGAAGAAATATTTGTAAATAATGTCACAGCCTCTTGAAAGAATTCCTTTCTCCTTGTGAACCAAAGATTGAGCTGTAACTGAATCAAAGAATCACAGTCGTGTCTGTGAATAAGAAGACATGGAGAATTTACTTAACTTTTTCTGTTTTCCAGCTTTGTGCTCAGAATGAAAAAATTGAAACCAATGAGGATGGGGTCCCTGAAGTGGATAAACTTCACCTGGTAGGTGGATTCCTTGTTCAGCAGTTTTTGGATGAGCAGCAGGCATAGAAGAGGAGGAAGATACTTTGAGCAGATCAAGCAAATGTTTGCCTGAAAAAGCCCTGTCACTTTCCTTAAATGCTCTTCAGAAATATGGGAAATGACAGAACTTCAGTCCGACACTTGATAGATCCATTTAGAGCATTGCTTCTCTTTATTCATTGGGTTTCAAATCAATTACCTAAAGTGAAATTCTGCATAATAATCTAAATGTCTGACAGTGGAAAAGCTGTGCAAGTGGAAATAGCAGGAGAGGTTACAGTCACCCACTGACAATAAGGTAAAATACCCACCTAAAATTCTCTTACAGGTCCTTCTTAAATTATTTTTCCTCACTTCAAATTGTGATTTAAATGTATTTTAGTGTAGTGGTGTGTATTAAAGCCTCCAATCAATCATATTTATTAAGGTCCTATTGTGTGCAGAGCATTTGGGAGAATAGAGTTGGTATGGTAGAGTACAAGAGCAGCTATAGTCTAATGGGACTTAAGGCTTTTGGACTAGGCCTGGGTAGGATTATGATCTCTGTTTCTGATTAGATAGTTGAATAAACTAGAGTTTAAATCTTTTCATTTTATCACAAGGTCGAGAATCAAGACTAGTTGGTTAGTGGAGGAGTGGATCACTGCTCCACTATTATTGAAACATCATCTTTGGCAGGTGGGGGTGGCGGGAACTGTACTTCTCGTCCCTTGTTTCCCGTTCCCAATTCGTTTCTTGAATGTATGCTTGTTCTTCAGCTTGTGGCTCAGTGGCAAGAGCCCGGGCTTGGAAGTCAGAGGTCATGGGTTTTAATCCCGGCTCTGCCGCTTGTCAGCTGTGTGACTTTGGGCAAATCACTCAACTTCTCTGTGCCTCAGTTGCCTCATCTGGGAATTAAGACTGTGAGCCCCACGTGGGACAATCTGATCACCTTGTATCCCC
The DNA here is from genome assembly GCF_004115215.2 of Ornithorhynchus anatinus. Taxonomy (NCBI): domain Eukaryota; kingdom Metazoa; phylum Chordata; class Mammalia; order Monotremata; family Ornithorhynchidae; genus Ornithorhynchus; species Ornithorhynchus anatinus. The sequence continues at coordinate 57,823,505 of NC_041735.1, read as the reverse complement.
CCCAGCGCTTAGAAGAGTGCTTTACACATAGAAAGCATTTAAGAAATACCATTATCATTATTATTTTTAAATGAGGGCAATGCTGCTTGCTCTTGTTCTAAAAACACCTAGGAGTGTGGTTGGACAAAGTGTGAAGTGTACTCTTTCCCGTGGAGATCCGTGTATGGAAACATGGCCACAAACCTCTGTGCCCCCTTTCTCCAAACAGTTCCCCTTTCCTCCACAGTTCCCTGCCTGTGGCATCCTCTACCCCATTCCATGTCTCTGTTGACCTGTGCTCCTCACCTTCCTGAGTTTTATATTCTTGGAATTCTTTTGTTTTTTAAACAGTGTTGTTTCTAGAACTGTGGGGCCAGGTGGTCAGACCGGAGTAGGATAGAGAGAGGACCGGTGACAGTCTCTAGACTGTAAACTCATAGTGGGCAAGGAATGTGTCTGTTTATCCTTATATTGTACTCTCTCGAGTGCTTAGTACAGTGCTCTGCACACAGTAAACAGTGTGTCTCAGTGGAGTGGCTCAGTGGAGTAGAAAGAGCATGGACTTGGGAGTCATAGGTCATGGGTTCGAATCCCCAATCTACCACTTGTCAGCTGTGTGACTGTGGGCAAGTCACCTAACTTCTCTGTGCCTCAGTTCCCTCATCTGTAAAATGGGGATTAAGACTGTGAGCCTCATGTGGGACCTACTCTGCACATAGTAAGTGCTTAACAAATACCAACATTATTATTATTAGTAAACACTCATTAAATGCAATTGAATGAATGAATGAATGACAGTGAAAGTCAATGAGGAAGTAACTATCACCACCCTTGATTCGGTTTAGAAAATAAAAAGTTCAAATAATAGGAAAGCTGTGTGTGGGCGGAGAGGTGCATGGAGGGAGAAGGTGGTGGGGGTGGCCTTGAAAAGAGGGACAGAAAAGTCATTGGTGGTGGCCTGTGACCTCTTCTCAAGGGCAGACAGTCATGGGCTGTGACCTGGGGGAGCAGGGCGAGGGAGTGTGGAATAAGAAGGAAAGGGGTAGAGCAGGTTTACTCTCTGGTAGGTTTGCACAGTGGAATTCGCTCTGACTAGTGGAACCACTGGTGGGGATAACCGGATAGAAGGCGAGCCAACCAGAAGAAGCCATCCCTCCATTGGAAGGTGACAAAGAAATCTGAATGAGGGGTGGAGAAAGGGTGATGTGTTGAACCAGGTTCCCTGCCCACAGTGAGTTCACTTATCAGGTTGGTTTTCTGTTAAAATGTGGATACTTCTCCTCCACCTAAATCATTCACCTTCTGCCTCTATGGAAATTGCAGTGTATTATCACTTGGTTACTGATAATAACAAGCATCCTGGCAAAGTATTTTAGCTGAAGGAGGTATCATTTGTAGAAGGTGTCAATAATCCTCTTCATACTTAGTGATTATTGCAAAAGTACAGAAAAAACTATAGTACATACAGTTCCTCTTGACTTTGCTTTTTAATTTTAGAGCTTCTTTGACCTGCTAAGATTCTGTTAATGGGGTGTGAACGAAATGACTGGAACAGTAATGAAAGTGGCCAGCAAGATAGAAAGCTAATCTGATAAGTAAACTCACTGTGGGCAGGGAACATATTCTGCTAACTCTTTTGTGTTGTGCTTCTGCATTTAGTAAGCGCTCAATAAATACTGTAGAATGATTAAGTGTTTGTTCTCAGATGCATCCTTCAAAACCTTTATTCCTACTGTGTCAGGAATCACCACGGCCTAGTGGAAAGAACACAAGCCTAGGAGTCAGAAGAACCTGGGTTCTAATCCCAGCTCTGCCACTTATCTGCTGTGTGACCTTGGGCAAGTCACTTAACTTCTCAGTTACCTTGTCTGTAAAATGGGGTTGAAAACTGGCAGTCCCATGTGGGACATGGACTTTGTCCAACCTGACTAGCTTTTATCTATCAGGTTTAATACAGTCCCTGACACATAGCACTTAACAAATATGTTCAAAAGAAATACAGATTTTTTCTAGTACAAATGAAGAGTGTGTTTCTGCTTTAGTCCCTCAGTGTCAAAATGTTAACTGTCTAGGCCCAATAAAATTTCTAAGATGAATTTAATGTAGATTTCTTAAAAACTTTTAAAAAAGGCCTTCTGATTTTCAAAAGAACTAAGTGTCCAAGTAGTTTATTGCAGGTCACGAGAAACTAAAAGCAGCCCAAGTCTGCATGTTGGTTTGTTTTGGGGTGAGTAGAATGAAGTGACTGCCTGTGATAAGTGATAAAGCTCATTAACGGAGAGTTCCAGAACAAAATGAAATACATGCTTTAGGTGTTAATTTAAATAAGATTCAACAAAGAAATCTGCTCACGAGGATGTGGGTTGTTATATGCTGTCATCACCATATGTTTCTTTTGAAGTCCAATTCTGGTTAGTTTTTTGTAAAAGTATAAATTAAGGTACCCTGTGAAAGAAGTACTTTATTGTAACTTTTTCCATTTTTTTTTGAAAATTTCATAGTCCAAGTGGGAAGTGTTGGACTGAGGGTTTGCCTGGTTTACTTCAGGTATAGAGCCCAACCAGGTCATTTGGGACATAAGCTCAGATTTCTCTGGTTGAGCTACTTCTGTGAAGGAAATCAACTCTGTTCTTATTTCACATAGATTGGGCAGGGCCTGACATTTTAATTCTCTTTTCCCAGAATTTTTTTTTCCTTTTTTACAATATTGCTGTCCATGAATAGAAGACTGTGTTTTTTAAAGTGTCCCATAATCTTCCTAAATCAGTCACTTGAGCCACCCCTTCCACCTCAGTAACCTTCAGAAAGTTTTGTGGGTGGTTTTTTTTTTAAATTATAGAACAAGATTTTTCTGAGTTTTTTTTTAACGAATAGGCAAATCCCAGGGTATAGCCACCTCATTATCCAATCTGGGAATGCTGATGTATGTCTCCCCATTTTAGTATGTCAGCTCCTTGTGGGGAAGGATCATATTTCCATAGTGTATTGTATTTTGCTGGCCCAAGAGCTTAATTAAGTGTTCTGCACACAGCAAATGCTCAATAAATACCACTGATTGATTGAAAATATCTTCTTCATTTGCATCTCTAGATATTGGTGTCTGCATATTGTTCTTTTGAAGCTTTCCACATTAATTTGTCGCTCTGCTATATATAACATTTTACTTGTGATTCATCTGAAGTGCCTGTTTGCAAGATCTTTCCCAGAAAACTGATGAGAATTATTATTTAAATTCAGAGAACAATTCAGAACATTGGGTTTAGAATAGTTAGCCACTCATAATCTGTATCATCTATCTAAAAGGGAGCCACATGTCCCCCATGGGTCTCACAGTCTTAATCCCCATTTTTACAGATGAGATAACTGAGTCACAGAGAAGCTAAGCGACTTGCCCAATGTCATACAGCAGACAAGTGGTGGAGCCAGAATTAGAACTCAGGTCCTTCTGATTCCTAGGCTTGTGCTGTATCCATTAAGCCATGCTGTTTCTTTGTACTGTTATGAAGTCATTTTTTGTCCAACTCTTCAGTGTCTTAATAACAATATCACTTGTGGTAAGCACTTTCTTTGTGGTAAGCCCCTTTCTAAACGCTGGGGTAGATACAAGATAATCAGGTTGGACACAAGTCCTTGCCCCATGTGGGACTTGCAGTCTCTAAGTAGGAGGAGAACAACTATTTAATTCCCATTTTACAGATGAGAAAACCAAGGCACAGAGAAGTGAATTCACCCTGAATCATACCGTGAGCAAATGGCAGAACTGGGAATAGAACCTAGATCCTCCAACTTCCAGGGCCAGGTTCCTTTCCACTAGACCATGTTGCATCTCTTGTGTTACATTTTCAGGGTTTCTGTTGCATTTCTTATCTTTTAAAAAAAAAAGATTTCTGATCAGTGCTGAAATAGTATTTGACCTTCTGTGAGTACCAACACATCTTAGCCTTTGAAAACTAAGTGAATGATTTTCTTAGTTCTTTTATGGCCAAGAATATTGTCAAAGAATATTTGTGCTCATTTAATGTGAAAGTGTTTAATAATAATGTTGGCATTTGTTAAGCACTTACTATGTGCCAAGCACTGTTCTAAGCTCTGGGGTAGATACAAGGTAATCAGGTGGTCCCACATGGGGTTTACAGTCTTCATCCCCATTTTACAGATGAGGGAATTGAGGAACAGAGAAGTGAAGTGACTTGCCCAAAGTCATAGAGCTGACAAGTGGCAGAGCTGGGATTAGAACCCATGACCTCTGACTCCCAAGCCCGGGCTTTTCCCACTAAGCCACGCTGCTTCTCTACTTAAAGAGGAAAAAGTAGTTGAGATAGTCCAAGGAGTTTGTGTTTAGAACAGTGCTTGGCATGTAGTAGCAGAAGAAGAAGCAGCGTGGCTCAGTGGAAAGAGCACGGGCTTTGGAGTCAGAGGTCATGGGTTCGAATCCCGACTCGGCCACTTGCCAGCTGTGTGACTGTGGGCAAGTCACTTCACTTCTCGGTGCCTCAGTTACCTCATCTGTAAAATAGGGATGAAGACTGTGAGCCCCACGTGGGACAACCTGATTCCCCTGTGTCCACCCCAGCGCTTAGAACAGTGCTCGGCACATAGTAAGCGCTTAACAAATACCAACATTATTATTATTATTAGTAAGTGCCTAATAAATACCGTCATTACTATTATTAATAATTATATTCTGCTTTCAGGTAGTGGTTGAATGATTTAATTAGTAGATCTCCTCTCCTAGGGACTGCATCATTTCTCTATAAACATGGTCATTTTCTTCCAATCAGGATGATGGTGTCAAGTCCCTGCTATCCAGCTTAATTTGCAGTCGAAATTCAGTGACAGCCGAGCAAGTCCTCAGAGCCAAGTGCTTCTTGCTCCTTAAGGTGACGGTGAGTCCAGGCTCAGAGAAAGGTTCTCCATGTGAAGAGGAAAAGGAGCATGAAGAGAAACCTCAACCTTACGATGAAAAGGCAAAGATTGAGGAAGCTGATCCCAATCAGTAGGACGTTATCTTCCTGTGAACCTCAAGTTTCTTTTTCATTTGTTTAGAGTCTGTTAAAGTTACTAAAAGGAAGTGTGAAGTGAATCGAGTTCCAGAAACTATTGCTATCCTCAGTTATTACTGCTCTAGAGAAATAAAAACCTGTTTGGGTAAGCAAAGCAGTGTACTGTGTTTTTTTGGTAAGTTTTAGTTCTGGCTACTGAAATTCCTCAAAGAGAATTTTTAAATTAGGGTATTAGGTTGGGACTTGAATAACTGGATTCAAAAATGAATGTGCAGAGGGTGATTAATGTTCATAAAAGTGAATAACATTCAGTTTAAGAAGATGGGGAGGTTGGAAATGGGCCTGGAGCAAAACAAAATTCTGGTAAAAATGTCTCTGGCCACCAGGTGTTGCTCCTGACTAGCGATGCTGTTCTTGCTCCAGGTTTGAAACCAGAATCTACAGAGAAGATTTTAGCAAAAGCCAAGTAGAAAGTCATTACCCAGTGAAGTTTACAGGATTATTTGAAGGGATGCGGTTGGATGGAGTTGGAGATGCCTAAGTAGAAATTAGACTTAAGTTGTCTTTGTAAATGCTTGGGTCCTTGATTATTTGACTTTGTAATTTTTTTTTTTCTGTTCAGAAGTCTTTCTGTTTTGACATCATCTCTGACAAATGATCAGTCAACTCTGATCATTTTGGAAAGAGGTTTGAGTTATAAGAGTTTATGGCAGTGTAGACAACTCCTGGATATAAATTCATAAATTCCTGGACAGTCCCTAAAAATGAGCTACGATTGGTCATATCCATAAAACCCATAAATGTCCATACACATATATGCCTAGTCACCACATTAGGGGTAGTGGAAAATGGTGGAAGAAATCCTCACAAGTGCTGCCAATCTATCAATCAGTGGTATTTATTGAACACTTAGTGTTCAGAGCAGTGCAATAAGCATTCGGGAGAGTGCAATCCAATAGTGTGGGTAGAGACTATCGCTGCCCACAAGGAATGCACAGTCTAGAGGGGATGATGCACATTAAAATAAATTACACCTGAGGGAAATGGCAGACTATTAGGGATATGTACATAAGTGATATGGGGCTGGGGGTGGGATGAATAGCAAAGTCACCACTGCCTCATTTAAAGTGGTGGGTCCCTGGGGCCAGGATTCTGCTCCACCAGGGCTGGTTCCAGGAGCTGGGCAACACAACTAGGCTAGGAACTTACAGAGATCTGGGTTCAAAGTACTTGGGGATCTAGGACAGGGGACTCCATCTTGCCTACCTGCATGGAAGGATCCTTTTTCAAATTAAGCTTGGTGGTTGGCTTCTTTCCAAATACTTATACCCCACCTCCTCTACTGCATCAGCCTCCTTCGTTGACCTCCCTGCCTCCAGTCTAACCCCACTCCGGTCCATACTTCACTCTGCTTCCTGAATCTTTTTTTTCTCCAAAATCATGCTGCACACATCTTTCCTCCAAAACCTCCAGTGGTCGTCCACCCCTCTCTGCATCAAACACAAACTCCATCCCATCGGCTTCAAGGCACTCAATCAGCTCTCCCCGTCTTATTTACCTCCGTGATCTACTACGACATAATAATAATTATGGAATTTGTGCCAGGGACTCTACTAAGCACTCACTCATTTCCTTCCTCTAATGTCAACTTGTCTCATGGTGTCAAGTCGTTTCCGACCCCCAGCAACTCCATGGATACATCTCTCCCAGAACACCCCACCTCCATCTGCAGTCATTCTGGTAGTGTATCCGTAGAGTTTTCTTGGTAAAAGTATGGAAGGGGTTTACCATTGCCTTCTTGTCAATTTACTGTACCTCAATTTCATCTATCTAGGCTTCAACCCCTGTTCACTTCCTCTCTCTGGCTTGGAACTCCCTCCCTCTTCATATCTGCCAGACCATCATTTTGTCCACCTTCAAAGCTGTACTAAAATCATGTCTCTTCCAGGAAGCTTTCCCTGACTAACCTCTCATTTCCCCTCTCTTCCTCATTGCCCATGCAGTTGGGTCTGCACCCCATGAGCACTATGCTACCCAACCTTAGCCCCACAGTACTTATATACATATACTTATAATCTGCTGCTTCCTCTATCTTTATTTTATGTCTGTCTCCCCATTTAGATTATAAGCTCTTTGAGGGCAGGAATTGTGTCTACCAATTGTGTTATACTCTCTCAAGCACTTGCTCTGCTCAGCTTAAGTGCTCAATAAATTGATTGATTTATTCATTGGTTTTTCCCTAAATTTGTTCCTAACCATTGTGGGGGGGATGGACCACCTGACAATTACTCTCCCTGCCTTCAAAGCCTTATTGGAGGCACATGTCTTCCAAGAGGCCTTCCCTGACTAAAGCCCTCCCTTTCGTCTTCTTCCACTTCTTTCTGCATCACCCTGACCTGCTCCCTTTATTCATCCCCGCTCTCAGCCCCACAGCACATATGTACATATCTGTAATTATTTATACTAATGTCTGTCTCCCCCTGCCTCTCCCAGACTGCAAGCTGGTTGTGGGCATGGAATGTGTCTGTTAATTGTTGTGTTATACTCTCCCAAGCACTTAGTACAGTGCTCCACACACAGTAAGTACTCAAAAAATATGTTTGAATGAATTGAATGAATGACCAGCTTTTATGATTTCCAAGTTTCTTCTCTGATGAAGGGCAGGTAGGATGGGAAGGGTCCTCTTGTTTAGGGACTATCAGCTTGGCCCAGATTGTATCCCCAGCAAGCAATCCTCCAATGCTTCCCGCTGGTCCCCACAGGTGCGGCCTCTTTGCTGGCGGGGATGGGAAGAAAGAGGGACCCGGGAACGAGGTTTAGGATGCCGGCCACTGTCCTCAGTGAGGATCTTGGGCTGGGCTGGGGTGGCTGCTGATGTCCGGTCCCTCTCTTTGCCCTTTTTCTCCTTTTCTGCCTCTGGACTGGAGTGAAGTAGGGGTGAACAGTGGTTGGGAAATGGAGAAAGCTGGCAGAATCCCCCATGGCCTTTTCCTGGAGAGAGGTGGTGCAGTCCCAGGCAAAACTCTGCAGAGCTGAAATCCTCCTATCCTGTTCCTGCCACAGGCAGTTAGATGGTGGGGACCCTTTTGCCTGTTGGCTCTCACTGGCAATGTGGGCAAGTGTCTCTCTCACTTATTTGAACTCCTTGGCAAACTGCCCCCAAATTCCTCCATCCAATTCAGATAGCTGGTCCGTCCCAGGACAAGCAGGTCCCAACACCCCTCAGATTGGCTGCCCAACCTTCTCCTAGTGTGTGGGTCAGTGAGGCAGAGATAGACTCAGCCTCTGTCTCTGCCTCTGCCTGTGCCTCTATGTCTCTGCCTCTTTTCCTGTCTTGCCCCTCTACCTCAGGGTTTCTGTCTCTCTTTCTTTGTTTCTGCCTCTCTGTGTCTGTTTAATGTTACATTGTACTCTCCCAAGTGCTCAATAAATATGACTGAATGAATGAATACCTTTCATCTGTCTTTGCCTTTCTGTCTCTGTCTCTGTCTCTGTATCTACCTTTCTTCTTTGTCCCTCTCTCTCTTATGGTATTCGTTTAAGCATTTACACTGTGTGTCAAGAACTGTTCTAAGCTCTGGGGTAGATACAAGTTAATCACTTTGGACACAATCCCTGTCCCATACAGGGCTCACAGACTTAGTAGGAGGGAGAACAGGCTTTGAATTCCCATTTTGCAGTTGAGGAAAATGAGGCATAGAGAAGTTTAGTGACTTGCCCAGAGTCACACAGCAAGCAAGTGGTGGAGCCAATTAGAGCCCAGTTCCTCTGGCTCCCAGTTTTGTGCTTTATCCTCTAGGTCATACTGCTTCCCTCTCTGTCTCGGTCTTTGCCTCTCTCTGTCTCGGTCTTTGCCTCTCTTGGTCTCTGCCTTCTCTCTCTCTCGGTCTCTGCTTCTCAGTCTCGGTGTCTGCTTCTCTCTGTTTCAGTCTCTGCTTCTCTCTCTGCCTCGGATTCTGCTTCTCTCTCTCTGTCTCAGTCTCCTCTTCTCTCTTCTGTCTCTGCCTCATCTTTGTTTCTGTCTCTTCAAGCACTAATTGTGTAATAAATCCAGTACCTGTCTGAACCAGTCACCCAGAGGAAGGAGATGTGTGTATTTCTAGAAAACCTAACTTACTGAACCAAACAATATTCTGGGAAAACAAAAACTTTTTGAGTTTAAAAACAAAAAGTTTCTTCCAGACAGATGACAAATTTGGGTGGTTACTGTGAAGTTTTTTTTTTGGCCCAGAAAAGTTATGTAGATTAATCTTTTGACATTAATTTTACTTTTCCTTGAATGTCACAATTCATTTTTACCTGTAGGTCCCTCCATTTATGGCTGTCAATTAGTACCAGCAAATTATATCCACATCAAAGGAATATTTGAAAGGTGTGAACATAATTTAGAACATCACAGCCTTATTTGTCTGAATCATGAATTGCATCATCCTCTGCAATTCATTGCTCTATGATTCATAAACGCTTCCACCCCACCTCTTCCTCTCCCCATATGAAGCATCAGCAGATAAATGGTTTACTCACATGATGATAATTATGTGCAACTTCCTTTGGGTAGGAAAACCCTTAATATAATCTTTCCTGTCCCTCTTTTCAGTAAATCTTAGAATCTTTTTTGAAAGCAAATTTTAGTCTTGTAAAATTATCTTTGCTTTTTCTAGTTTCAATCAATCAATTGATCTATCAATGGTATTTTTTGAGGGCTTACTGCATGCAGAGCTTTATTCTAAGTGCTTGGGAGAATACAATAGAGTTGGTTAGATACGTTCCCTGTCCAGAAGGAATTTTCAGTCTAGAGAATGAGACAGACAACTCCAGATATGTATATGTGCTGAGGGGTGAGTATCATAAGTGTACAGATCCAAATAGGTGACACAGAAGGGAGAGGGAGTCGGGGAAAAGAAGGCTTAAGGAAGCCAAGATCAAGGTACAGTGAGTCGGTTTGTCATTAGAAGAGCAAAATGTGTAGTAGGAAATTAGTGAGATAAAGTAGGAGGGGGCAAGCTGATGGAGTTCTTTAAAGCCCAAGGTAAGGAGTTTCTGTTTGATGTGGAGGTGGATGGGCAAGGTGGAGGGGTGATGAGAAGCAGTGTGACTTAGTGGAAAGAGCATGGGCTTGGGAGTCTGCCACTTGTCTGCTGTGTGACCTTGGGCAAGCCACTTAACTTCTCTGTGCCTCAGTTACCTCATCTGTAAAATGGGGATTAAGACTGTGAGCCCCACGTGAGCCCTGATTACCTTGTATCTTCTGGTGCTTAGAACAGTGCCTGGCACATAGTAAGCGCTTAACAAATACCATCATCATCAGCATCATGGGCAACCAGAGGATGTTCTTGAGGAGTGAAGAGATGTGAGCTCATTGTGGACGAATTTGTATCTGTTTGTTATATTGTACCCTCCCAAGCGCTTAGTACAGTGCTTTGCACACAGTAAGTGCTCAAAAAATATGAATGAATGAATGAATTTTTGGGAAAATGATCTGGGCAACTATGGATTAGAGTGGGGATAGACCTCCATAACGCTGGGAGGTCAGCAAGGAGGCTGATGTGAAATTCAAGACTGGTTTTGGTTAGTTCTTGGATCAACGTAGTAGCAGTTTGGATGGGAAGGAATAGATGGATTTTAGAAATGTTGTGAAGGTAGAATGGACAGGATTTAATGGCATTTAATATGTGGGTTGAATGAGGAAGATGAGTCTAAGAAGCAGATTGACTTAGTGGAAAGAGCATGGGCCCTGGAGTCAGAGGATCCGGTTCTAATCCTGGCTCTGCCAAGTGCTTGCTCTGCGACCTTGGACAAGTCAGTTAACTTCTCTGTGCCTCAGTTCCCTTAACTGTAAAATGGGGTTTAAATAGTTGTTCTCCCTCCTACCTGTGAGCCCTTGTGGGTCAGTGACTATGTTTGCCCTAATTAATTGTCACCCACCCCGGTGCTTAGAACAGTGTTTGAACACATAGTAAGTGCTTAGCAAATAGCATAAAAAAGAGGACTAATTCCAGGTTATAGGTTTGTGAGATAGGGAGGATCGTGACATTGTCTACAGTGATGGGAAAAGATGAGAGGACAGGGTTAGATGGGAAAGTTAAAAGCATCTATTTTCTGGGTTGAATTTTATTTCTAAAATTATTTGTTTGACTACCTACTTAGAAGATACCCTTCTCCTGGAGAGACCAACTTTGGTTTTTGTGACATTAGTCTTCCTTTTACCTTTCTGATCGATCCCTCCCAATCTTCCATTCATTCATTCATTCAGTAGTATTTATTGAGAGCTTACTATGTGCAGAGCACTGTACTAATCACTTGGAATGTACAAATTGGTAACAGATAGGGACAGTCCCTGCCCTTTGACAGGCTTACAGTCTAATCGGGGGAGAGACAGACAGACAAGAACAATAGCAATAAATAGAATCAAGGGGACGAACATCTCATTTCACTTTCCAGTGAAAAGCATTGTGGCCTAGGGGAGAGGGCACGAGCCTAGGAGCCAGGAAACCTGGGTTCTCATCCCAGCTCTACCTCTTGCCTGCTGTGTGCCCCTGGGCAAGTCACTTTACTTCTGTACCTCATTTTCCTCATCTCTAAAATGGGGAATATCTGCTTTTCCTCACCATTAGATTAATGAGCCCTGTGTGGAACCAGGACTGTGCCTAATCTTAATCTGTCTTCTCCAGGTCAGCGTCGTGCTTGGTGCATAGTAAAATGGGGATTCAATAAATCCATCAGTCATTTATTAAGCGCTTACTGTGTGCAGAGCACTGTACTAAGTGCTTGGCAGAGTTCAGTATAACAGAGATGGTCATTTCCTAGACTGTGAGCTCCATGCGGAACAGTCACTCTGTCCAGCCTAATTGTCTTTTGTCTATTGCAGCGCTTAGTACAGTGCATATACATAGTAATTGCTTGCCAAATGTATTATTATTGTTAGCTGAACAAATTCCATGATTATTGAAATAATCTTTCTCAAGCGCTTCCTCTACCTCCTACACACCAACTGGGTGTCTCTCAAGGCTCTGTACTGGTGTCTTGCTCTTATAATAATAATAATACTATGGTATTTAAGCACTTAATATGTACTAGGCACTGGGGTAGATGCAAAATACTCTTGAGAAAAGATGTTTCTCTGGACTTTGTATTGGGTCACTTATAGGGAGTCAGAGTTCATGGGTTCGAATCCCGGCTCTGCCACTTGTCAGCTGTGTGACTGTGGACAAGTCGCTTTCACTTCTCAGTGCCTCAGTTACCTCATCTGTAAAATGGGGATTAAAACTGTGAGCCCCACTTCATTCATTCAATAGTATTTATTGAGCGCTTACTATGTGCAGAGTACTGTACTAAGCGCTTGGGATGAACAGGTCGGCAACAGATAGAGACAGTCCCTGCCGTTTGACGGGCTTACAGTCTAATCGGGGGAGACGGACAGACAAGAACGATGGCACTAAACAGCGTCAAGGGGAAGAACATCTCGTAAAAACCGATGGCAACTAAATAGAATCAAGGCGATGTACAATTCATTAACAAAATAAATAGGGTAACGAAAATATATACAGTTGAGCGGACGAGTACAGTGCCGTGGGGATGGGAAGGGAGAGGTGGAGGAGCAGAGGGAAAAGGGGAAAATGAGGCTTTAGCTGCGGAGAGGTAAAGGGGGGATGGCAGAGGGAGTAGAGGGGGAAGAGGAGCTCAGTCTGGGAAGGCCTCTTGGAGGAGGTGATTTTTAAGTAAGGTTTTGAAGAGGGAAAGAGAATCAGTTTGGCGGAGGTGAGGAGGGAGGGCGTTCCAGGACCGCGGGAGGACGTGACCCAGGGGTCGACGGCGGGATAGGCGAGACCGAGGGACGGCGAGGAGGTGGGCGGCAGAGGAGCGGAGCGTGCGGGGTGGGCGGTAGAAAGAGAGAAGGGAGGAGAGGTAGGAAGGGGCAAGGTGATGGAGAGCCTTGAAGCCTAGAGTGAGGAGTTTTTGTTTGGAGCGGAGGTCGATAGGCAACCACTGGAGTTGTTTAAGAAGGGGAGTGACATGCCCAGATCGTTTCTGCGGGAAGATGAGCCGGGCAGCGGAGTGAAGAATAGACCGGAGCGGGGCGAGAGAGGAGGAAGGGAGGTCAGAGAGAAGGCTGACACAGTAGTCTAGCCGGGATATAACGAGAGCCCGTAATAGTAAGGTAGCCGTTTGGGTGGAGAGGAAAGGGCGGATCTTGGCGATATTGTAGAGGTGAAACCGGCAGGTCTTGGTAACGGATAGGATGTGTGGGGTGAACGAGAGGGACGAGTCAAGGATGACACCGAGATTGCGGGCCTGCGAGACGGGAAGGATGGTCGTGCCACATGGGACAACCCGATCACCTTGTATCCCCCAGCGCTTAGAACAGTGCTTTTCACATAGTAAGCGCTTAACAAATACCACATTATTATTATTATTACTTATCCAGTCTCTTCTCCCACTCAGTGGAAAGAGCCCGGGCTTGGGAGTCAGAGGTCGTGGGTTCTAATCCCGGCTCTGCCACTTGTCTGCTGTGTGACCTTGGGCAAGTCACTTAACTTCACTGTGCCTCAGTTACCTCATCTGTAAAAATGGGGATGAAAAACTGTGATCCCCACGTGGGACAATCTGATTACCATGTATCTACCCCAGCGCTTAGAACAGTGCTCTGCACATAGTAAGCGCTTAACAAATACCATAATTATAAGATTGCTCTTAACTATTTTTTGATTAGATGCTTACTATGCTGAGCTTTTTTTTTTAAGTTTGTCAGAAGTTATGGCCCACACTCAGATTGAGATATTTCTCATCAGCTAGTGTATGTCTGAGCTGGCAAAGCTGCAGAAAATTCAGAGGCGTTAACCTCTGCTTTTGAAACTTCATTTGTCAATTTGCAACATTTTTCACTGCATCTGTCTGTTTCAAACCTTGCCTCCCTTTTGGGGCTAAGAGCATTGAACTTCATTAATATAATTTTTTTGCATAACCTACAGCCTTTGTGGAATTTCCAGAGAGCACAAATCAGACTTTTGACCTGGGGAGTCAGCCCCAAAGGATTCATTTTGGAATCCATTATATTGTTATATTCCCCACCCCACAACAACTCTCTCTGCAGAGATTAAGCACTCAATAAATATGATTGATTGAATCCACAATCTTGTGAAATCATCTGTATCCCTGGGTGTAAATCCAGAACCAACCAGTAAAGTGAAGCACAGCTTTAATTATGCTATTCTGGAGTCCCAAAGTCTAAGGTACATTTTCAGTAATGGAATTTTAAAATGCAGTTTTCTGGCCCGGGGCTGAGTGGGCTGGGGGGTGGAAGAAGGCATCAGCAGGGGGTAAACATGGAAGCATGGTTTGGGGCGAGTGTGAAAGCATTGTAATCCAGGTAAGCATTCTAGGGCAGAGATCAGTGTGATTTTATGGACTTCAGCTTTGGGAAATTCTTTTCATCAATCAATGCTATGTATTGAGCATCTACTGAATGCTAGGCAAATTCTTGCCATTTGCTGCTTCCCTGAGATGCCTTAGAAACTTATTGTGTTTGAACAATGCCGAGTAGAAATGAAACGATCCATCAAATCTACAAAGCCGCATTGACCAAATTCTCTGCTCTTTGCGTCAGGAAATAGAAGCATAGCTCAGAGGAGCTCGTTTTCACGTATCCAGGCCTGTGCATGAATGGGTGACAGAAATATTTGCTCTGCATGGCTATGAAAACAGAGTTATTAAATGATTTATCCAGTAAGTGCTGTAGCTTGAGGGGCAAGGTATTGGTTAGCCTAACTCAAAAGTGACCAGCACTGGACTCTGATGACTCTTACAAGTAAATCTTTGCCTGAATTGCCATTTTTGGTGTGACACCATAATGCTGTGCATTCTAATAATGGGGAGCATTTCCTTGGCACATCGCTCAATTTCTCTCTCTTTCCTTACCTCCCTGATTTCCTACTATAACCATGGTCCATAAGCATTTTTGGGTGATGGCCATCAGATCAGACAGGGTTGGAAGCAGTTTTCTGGCCCAGGGCTGAGTGGGCTGGGGGGTGGAAGAAGGCATCAGCAGGGGGTAAACATGGAAGCATGGTTTGGGGCGAGTGTGAAAGCACTGTAATCCAGGTAAGCATTCTAGGGCAGAGATCAGTGTGATTTTATGGACTTCAGCTTTGGGAAATTCTTTTCATCAATCAATGCTATGTATTGAGCATCTACTGAATGCTAGGCACTGTGCTAAGCACTTGGAAGGGTACAGCGATAGCAAGATGTATGTTCCCTGTCCTTGAGGATCGTATAATTTAATGTGGGTGGCAGAGAAAAATTATTTGGTGAGCGTGAATACCAGAGGAAGAACAAGTATAAAGCAGGAAGCTGTATAGATACATTATGAAGAAAGAGGAAGAAATAATTGAATGTCCTGATAAAAATCTAGAAATAAACACACGTCCGCAAGTGCCAAAGATAGGATTTAATGGCTGTAGGGCTGATGAGACTGGGGTGTTGTGCATTAAGTAGGGAAGCCTTCCTATAGGAGGTGGTATTTTAGGAGAAGCACTGTAGTCTAATGAAAGGAGTTTGTACCTATAAGTCAGAGCTCTGGGTCTGTCATTTACCTACTGTGTGACCTTGGGCAATTCACTTTACTTCTCTGTGCCCCAGTTCCCTCATCCAATTCAATACCTGTTCTTCCTCCTAATTAGACTGTGAGTCTCAGTAGGAACTGATTAACTTGTATCTCCCTCACCATTTAGTACAGTGTTTGACACATAGTGAGCACTTAACAAATATCTCCCTCACCATTTAGTACAGTGTTTGACACATAGTGAGCACTTAACAAATACCACAGTTAATATTCTTATTATTGATTTGAAAATGAGGAGAACTATTATTTGATGGATTTAGATGGGGAGGGATAATTTTAATTTCTTTGGATATTATTGCCAATGGAATCATGTTTGCCTAACTCCTCAGTTTTTCTTTTTTGATTCCGTTTTTCATCCCTTTGGCATTTGTTTGTGTGAAGGTGTCATATCTCACTAATTGCCAATCTGCGTTACCCCTCATGTTAACTGACATGACACTAGCTTGGGCTTCAGAAGGGAGGGGGAAAATAATCATTTTCCTTTTAATTTTTTTAGCTAGTTAGGTGAAACAGTGGCTTTTTTTTTACAGCCTTCCAACCATTTTCAAATGTCAGCAGTGAAATGAAATAGCATTTTTAAAATGCTCAGGAAACATAAATTGTTAACCCCTAACCTGTAGAGTATTTGCCACTGTTTTTGAATCTGGATAATTACAGTGTGATTGGAGATTAATTGTTTGAGAATAAGCACTTAACTAAGGTGACCACGGGCCCACGACATTCTTGGTTTCCGTCTCAGGGATGGCCTCGGCGCCTGTTACTTTGGAGCCGTGGCTGATGTAACTTGCTCTAGTAGGACTTGGAGAACATGGGCTGCTGTTCCCTGAGAGATGTCAAAAGGTTTGTGTGTCCCTGTGGTGTGTACTGTTCTGCCCCCCTCTGTTAAATCCTTGTCCCCTGGCATCTCCAAAGAGTTGATAAAAATTTGGAAAGTGGGAGGAACTTCTCTAAAAATGAAAGTTTTTATTCCCCAAATTGGTGGCTCTAGTGTTTTCCATGTGTTACTGGGAAAGATGGGGCTGGTACATTGGAGATTTCTTCACTGTCCACCTTCCAATTCCACAAACAGACTCCTCTGGACTTTGAGTTAGGCCCCGTGTGGGGAGGAGGCAGTCGCAAGCAAAGGGTTGTAGGGAAACAGGAGTTAACTCAGCACCTTTCCTCTACTAGAGTGGGGATCAGGTGGCATTCAGTGAGCACTTATTGTGTGCAGAGCACTGTACTAAGAGCTTGGAAGAGCAAAATACCTCAAAGTTGGTAGACACGTTCCCTGCCCACAGTGAGCTCACGGTCTAGAGGACGAGCCAGCTGTCTGGAAGGAGGAGCGTTCTGGATTTCAGAACAGGAACATTGGAATACAGACACTTATTCCACTCCTCTCTAAGGTTGAACTTTATGAGTTTATCAGATAAATGCTCAGGCCCAAATTGAGGTGCTTTCCAGAGCATAGTAAAATTTTCTCAGGAGAACAAAAGTGAAAAATGTGACAATGTGGCAAAGGATTCCCCAGGTCTGCTGCATAGAAATACATGTCAACCCGGATCACTTATGTATTTAATTCCTATTTTCAGCACTTATATATACAAATGTATATTCAGTTGACTAGATAGGTATTTCAATCTGATTAATTTGTACCCCTTTCTATTATTTTCTTGTTCTTCCTCCTGTTCCCACTAGTTGTAAGTAACATTTTTGTTGCTCTCACCCATTACCCTGTAAACTCCATGAGGGTAGGGAAAATACATCTTCAGTTGCAATTCTTTCCAAGTGTTTAGTACAGTGCTTTGCACTCAGGTTCTCAATAAATAACATAGACTGTTTCACTTACTCTTCAGTTGAGGTTTCTTTTTTTAATCTTGGTGGTTCAAGTACAGTTTTAACTCATTCAGAAAATCAGAAGTGATTGTCCTTAAATACTCTGGGACTGTTTAGAATCCCTCTTAGTGTTACTGCTCATTATGATGACTGCTACTGCCATTATTATTCCTGTTGTTACCCCTCTAAACTATCAGGGAACGTGTCTACCAAATTTGTTATATGGTACTCTCCCAAGAGCTTAGTTCAGTGATCTGCACACAGAAAGCACTCAATAAATTTGACTGATTGTGGTTACTGAATTAGGACTGCCATTTGGTGGCAGTGACAGGCGGGCTGCTTACTAACTGGGCCTCCGTCTCCTGCTGACTTCTCAGCCACATCTTGCCTCTGGCTGGAATGCCCTCCCTCCTCATATCAGAAAACAGTGACTCCCCCCTACCCGCTTCAAACCATTATTGATGGCTCATCTCCTCCAAGAGGCCTTCCCTGACTAAGCCCTCCTTTCCTCTTCTCCCCTCATTTCTGCATTCCCTGACTTGCTCCTTTTATTCATTCATCCTCCCTCCCTCAGCCCCACACCACTTATGTACATACCTCTAATTTATTTCTATTAATGTCTGTCTCCCCAGCTACACTATAAGCTTGTTGTGGGCAGGGAATGTGTCTGTTTATTGTTGTATTATACTCTCTCAAGCACTAACTACTGTGCTCCGCACACAGTAAACACTCAATAAATATGATTGACTGACTGACTGACATAGAATGACATACACCACCTCTTCATTAAGCTCCTAGAGTACAATGGGCAAGATTATTCAGAATCAGGAAAATAGCAGCAATTCTGAATCTGTTTAAGGGAGAGGCTGCAGCTGGCTAGCTTGGGTGGAAAGTTAGCCTAAGCCCTGCGTCATCTCCAAGTACCTTTGGTAGGTTTGAGGGGGTCAGGATGGTGGCTTCAAGGGGGCAAGTTGAAGGATTTAACTGAGATTGGGGAAGAGGCGGTGTATAAACCAGGGGGCCCAGAAAGACATGGGGGCAAAGTGGGAGGAGGAGATTCGTCACAAGTTGTGGAATTACTGTTGTTTTTGATTTCTAGGGGCCAAAGCTGTTCTTGCTACATTCACCAAGTAACTTCCCTTGCAGATCTGAGTTGATGTGCTGACGAACAGCAATCAGTGGGATTTATTAAGCACCTAGATTTTTTAAAGGCATTTAAGCCCTTCCTTATATGGGAGAGAGTCAAGGGGGGATACTCAAGTTTACTGCACAGAAGGAGGCAATGGTAAATCACTTCCGTATTCTTACCAAGAAAATTCTATGGATCCATTACCAGAACTATTGCAGATGGAGTTGGGGCGTCCTGGGAGAGATGTGTGCGTGGTGTCATTACGGGTCGGAGATGATTCGACGGCATAAGACAGGATGTGCCAAACACTGTACTAAGGGCTGAGGTAGATACAAGCTAATCAAGTTGGTCAGAGTCCATGTCCCACATGGGGTGCTGAGTCTTAATGCCCAATTAACAAATGAGGTAACTGAAGCACACAGGAGTGAAGTGACTTATCCAAGGACACACAGCAGACAAGTGGCGGAGCCCAAACTAGAGCCCAAGTCATCTGACTTAGTTCATTTCATTCAATTGTATGTATTGTGTGCTTACTGTGTGCAGAGAACTGTACTAAGCTCTTGGGAGAGTGCAATACAACAATAAACAGACAAATTCCCTGACCACAATTAGCTCTGTGCTCTTTCCACTAGACCACACTGCTTTTCACACCTACTGGGTGAAGAGGTCTGTACTAAGCACTTAGGAGAGTACAATAGAAGCAGCATGGCGTAGTGGATAGAGCATGGGCCCGGGAGTCAGAAGGTCATGGGTTCTAATCCTAGATGTGCCACTTGTCTGCTGGGTGACCTTAGGCAAGTCATTTCACTTCTCTGGGCCTCAGTTCTCTCATCTGTAAAATGGAGATTGAGACCACCCCAAAGCTTATTACAATGCCTCACACATAGTAAGTGCTTAACAAATACCACAATTATATTATTATTATTAATAGTAGAGTTGGTGGACATGATCCCTCCTTCAAGGAGTCTATTTTATATAACAATAAAATAAATTACAATGAGGGGAAGGAGCAGAGTATAGGCACATTCACAAATTTTGTGGGGAACCTCTCTCCTCGCCCCCTGCCTGCAGTGCAACCCTACCATATCCTTTGAGCTGGAAGCTTCTGAAAACAAAAGGAGAAAAACGTCATGAGAAGCAGTGTGGTCTAGTGGGTAGAGCACAGGTCTGGGAGTCAAAAGTTATGGGTTCTAATCCTCCCTCTGGCACACCTCTTCTGTGTGGCCTTGGGCAAGCCACTTCACTCTTCTGGGCCTCAGTTACCTCATCCGTAAAGAGGGGATTGAGATTGTGAGCCCCAGCTGGGACATGGACTGTGTCCAACCCGATTTGCTTGTATCCACCCCATCCCTCAGTATAGTGTATGTCACATAGTAAGTGCTTAAGTAATACCACAATTATTATATCATAAGCGCTTAATACCATATGAAGCTTAGTATAGTGCCTGTCACAGAGTAAGAGCTTAGAGAAACAGTGTAGTTTACTGGAAAGAGCACGGGCTTGGGAGCCAGAGGTCGTGGGTTCTAATCCCGGCTCCACTACTTGTCAGCTGTGTGACTTTGGCCAAGTCACTTCATTCTTTATGCCTCAGTTCCCTCATCTGTAAAATGGGGATTAAGACTGTGAGCCCCTCCTGGGACAACCTGAATACCTTGTATCTACCCCAGTGCTTACAACAGTGCTCAGGACAAAGTAAGCACTTAACAAGTACCATTATTATTATTGTCAACAAATACCACAATTATTATTATTATATAGTAAGCGTTTAATACCATAAAAAAATCACATCCTCCTACACTATAAACATCCCTTCCGGAATGCCAAGCCCAAAGTAGTGTACTTTAATATCAGTTGCCGTTGCTGCTGATGCTGATAGTGAAAGCAAGACTTGTGGAGAGACCCACAGCTTAATGCCCTGCTGGATGCTGGCAATCAAGTCTCGTTGTTTTGCTTGTCTCCCCCAAATATTTAGGAACTGTTTTAAGTAACCATCGGAAAGCTGTTCAATAAACTGCACTGCTAATAGGAAACAGCAGGGGAATGAGGGAAGGAGACCATTTTTATTTTTATTGCCAATCGACCTCTATTAAAATCCCCAATTGAGATTCAGCTATCTTATGTAGCAAAGGAAAATCTGCATCAGTACTGTGAACGGCCTGTACTCTGCATTCTACCCCTGGGCATCTTTTCTCTGAGAAGTATTCTTTCTACATTAACACGTTCTACCCAGAAATGTATTCTTCACCAGTGTCCTATATACATTAGGCTCAAAGTGTTTTCTTTAAAAAATGTTTTTTTTTGATTTTTGTTTTTTAAGCCAAGTATATGTGTTACAGTTTTTCCGAGACCATTACTAAATGGAAAAGGGCCTGGGAAATCTAAAATATCATCTCCTGGAGGCCATCAAACAAATAAATGGCTTCCAAGGCCTATTTCCCCTTGGGAGATTTTAAAATTGGGTTGCTGCTTCTGTCATGTAGTGAAACAACAAGGTAAAGCTATTTACCTTCAACATAGCACAGTATGCTTTCATCTGACATTTGGCAAGAAATATAGAGGAAAACAAAGCATATATCACATCTGTTTCCTGTGAAAATAGCCTGGAAATTCGTTAAGAGTAACTCTTGAGGCTTATTTAGTGACTGGGGAGAAAAGAGATAGAGGGTTGAGATAAATTTTCGTAACTAACTGAAGGTTAATAGGTTAATTTATACTGTACTGATCACCATACTGCTATATATATGTATATATATATTCAAATACCTTTTTAAAAATCAGCATAAGAAACGTTTTTAAGTTCTCCCACGGAACCACAAAAGTTGGCAATTCTGTTAACTACACCATGCTGTTGAAGCAGCATGGTGTACTGGATTGAGCAAGGGCCTGGGAGTCAGAAGGTCATTAATTCTAATCCTGGCTCTGCCACTTGTCTGCTGTGTGACCTGGGGCAAGTCACTTCACTATACCTCAGTTCCCTCATCTGTAAAATGGAAATTGAGACTGTGAGCCCCATGTGGGACAGTAAGTGTTCCCAACCTGATTTGCTTGTATCCACCCCAGTATTTAGTTCAATGTCTAGAACATAATAATGTCTTAAGTGCCACAGTTATTATTAGTAGAACTGTCTTTCCCCTAGGCAAATTATGCTCTCTTTGTAAATTACAGGGAATTATAGTAATTGGAATTATTAGAAGTTCCTAATTTGTAAGATTGTTCCTTGCTATTTTATGTGCCACCTTTTTAAAGTTTTCAAAACACTTCATAGATGATAGATATTTGTAAGCTCATTATGGTCAGGGAACATGTTTGCTAATTCTGTTGTTGTGTACTCTCCTGAATGCTTAGTACAATGCTCTGCACCTGGTAAGCACTCAATAAATACCATTAATTGAAAACTACTCAGTGGCTTAGTGGATGGAGCAGGGGTCTGGGAGTCAGAAGGACCTGGGTTCTAAACCCAGATCTGCCACTTGTCTTCTGTGTGGCCTTGGGCAAGCCACTTCACTTCTCTGTGCCTCAGTTACCATATCTGTAAAATGAGGATGAAGACTGTGAGCACCGTGTGGGACAGGGACTATGTCCAACCAAATTTTCTTGTATCCACCCCAGAGCTTAATACAGTGCCTGGCACATAGTAAGTGCTTAGTAAATATCATAATTATTAATTATGTGTGACTTCGGGCAAATCACTTAACTTAGGTTACCTCATCTGTAAAATGGGGATTAAGACTGTGAGCCCCTTGTGGGACAACCTGATTACCTTGTATCTACCCCAGTACTTAGAACAGTGCTTGGCACATAGTAAGCACTTCACAAATACCATCATCATTATGAAAGACTATTTATGATGATAAAATGGAGAGGGAAGGGTAACATTTGGAGGCTTTTTGAAAGAGTGGAGATCATCAGCATCATTATGGTATTTGTTAAGCAGTTGCTATGTGCCAAGCACTGTACAAAAAGCTGGAGGAGATACAAGATAAGTAGGGTCAGGCACAGTCCCTGTTCCCCATGGGGATCACAGTCTAAGTAGGAGGGAGAACAGGTTTTAAAATGGAGGAAACTGAGGCATGGCCAAGTTAAGTGCCTGGCCCAAGGTTACACAGCAGGGAAATGGTACGGTCAGGTTTCGAACCCAGGTTCTCCGATTCCCAGGCCCGTACTTTTTCTGTTAGGCCACTCTGCTTCCCAGACATAAGCCGATTGACTTGGCTCCGGAGCCAGTGTATTTAAGGGGACTTTCTATCTAACTTCCTGTGGTTGAGTCTTGTGGCCTAGTGGATAAGAGCATGGGCTTGGGAAGCAGAGGACCTGGGTTCTAATCCCAGCTCCACCACATGTCTGCTGTGACACCTTGGGCAAGTCACTTCACTTCTCTGTCCCTCAGTTACCTCAGCTGTAAAATGGAGAATAGGAGTGTGAGCCCCAAGTCTGCCTTGCCGAGTTGGAAGGGCCCTTGGGCTCTAGAACTCAGGACTGGGAGACAGGAGGACCTGGGTTCTATTCCTGCCTCTACCAATTGAACTGGTGGGTGACCTTGGGCAAATCACTTAACTCGGGGCCTAGTGGAAAAAAATCTGGTCCTCAGTGTCACAGGAACTGAGTTGTAATCCTGACACCATTTGCCTGCTGCGTGACTTGAGACGTCATTTCACTTCTCTGTGCCTCGGTTTCCTCATCTGTAAAATGGGGTTTCAATATCCATTCTCTCTCCTACTTAGAACGTGTGGCCAATGTGGGAGAGGGCTGTGTCTGACCCGATTATCTCGAATCTACTGTAGTGCTTTGCACAGTTCTTGGTGTGAGTTCTTAAATCCCACAATTATGTACTATTATCATTCTTGCTGTCTGGAGAGCTGCTCATCTCCTTAGCCTTCTTTGGAGGATTCTGCTACCAGAGCCCAGAGTAGACAGTCAAACCTTTGTGAGGAGTGTCATTCATTCATTCATTCATTCATTCATTCATTCATTCATTCATATTTATTGGGGGCTTACTGTGTGCAGAGCACTGTACTTAGTGCTTGGGGAAGCAGAATACAACAATAAACAATGACATTCCCCATCCACAGTGAGCTTAGAGTATAGAGGGGAAGGAGAGAGACATCACTTTGGAGAAAGTCAGTTATCCAGAAGGTGGGAGATGTTCTGGGCAGTGTGTGAGCTGACTGTGCCCAAGGACAATACAAGTGGCTATCTAGTGTACATGTAAGTTCCCAGGATGCTCTTATAGCTAAGGGAGCTGGTCCAAGTGTTAGTATCCTTGAGAAAGTGGTATTTCCCAAGGACTATAAGCTCCTTGCGGGCAGGGATTGTGTCTGCCAACTCTATTGCATTGTACTTTCCCAAACTCTTAGTACAGTGCCCTGTAAATATGTAAAAATAAATATGATTGATTGATTGATGAGCCCATCTGAAGGAGAAGCATCTTAGAAGCATTGTGGCTTAGTGGATAGAGCCTGGACTTGGGAGTCAGAAGGACATGGGTTCTAATTTTGGCTCTGCCACATGTCTGCTGTGTGACCTTGGGCAAGTCACTTTGCTTCTCTGGGTCTCAGTTACCTCATCTGTAAAATGGGAATTCAGAGTGTGAGCCCCCTATGGGATAGGGACTGCGTCCAACCTGATTAACTTGTATCTACCCCAGAGCTTAGAATAGTGCTTGCCACATAGTAAACATTATTATCTGAAAAAAGATCTAGAAATGTGAAACAATCCAATTTTAACTCTTACTAGGTAGGACTACAGAAACACCTGAATTTACAGTGACTTCTTGGTTGGTGAGTGAATGCTAATCAATCGGTCAATCAGTGCTAATTTTGGAGCACCTACTGTGTGCAGAGCATTGCACTAAGCATGTGGCAGAGTGTACTAGTTAGAAGATATGCTCCCTGCCCTAAAGGAACTTTCAATCAAGTTGGGTGAGATGGGAGAAGACAGACACAAAATCATTTTTGATGTGAGGAGGAAGAGAATGAAAAGATGGATATGCAGTAATTGCTATTCAGGATCTTTAACTTGATATTTACAAAAGTACCACAGTGGTTATGACTGCATGAGGAAGTGGTAGTTGGGAGGGCATGACCTGGGGAGAAGAAAAATTAACCTGGGAAAGCCTTCTGGAAGAGGCGGGATTTCTGAAGGGAGAGTTGGGACCTGGAGGACTCGAAGGGAGAGGGAATTCCAGACAGGAGGAAGGGTGTGTGTAAGGAGTTGGAAATGGGAATCTGAGACTAAAGACCCAAGTGACTTTCTATTTTTTCCATCATTTTTTTCACCTTTTAATGTTGCAAACTCTAGTGTGTCTAGGGAAAGAAAAATATTCGTGCAGAATAGTATTCTGGAGCAGAAATCTATTACGCATAGCAAACACCAATTGTACACTATTTGTTCTTTTTGTAGTAGGAAGAAAATTCTTACACTGTACTATTTTATTTTGCAAATGTAAATTCATCTGTTGACTATGTGGTGAAAGGGGTTGGATATCGTAGATTTGGAATTTTCAGCCTCATTCTCTCCTGGAAAGGAAGAATTTAAGTTTTGTTTAAGTAGCATTTTTTAATGGTATTTGTTCAGCGCTTTCTATGTGCCAGTAACTGAACTAAGCACTAGGGTAGAAAGAAGTTAATCAGATTGGACACAGTCCATGACCCACATGGGGCTCACAGTCTTAATCTCCATTTTACAGATGAGGTAACAGAGGCACAGAGAATAATAATAATAATAATAATAATAATAATGATGGTATTTGTTAAGTGCTTACTATGTGCCAAGGACTGTTCTAAGTGCTGACAAGGTAATCAGGGTGTCCCATGTGGGGCTCGCAGTCTTAATCCCCATTTTACAAATGAGGTAACTGAGGCATAGAGAAGTTAAGTGACTTTTCCAAGGTGACACAACAGATAAGTGGCAGAGCTGGGATTAGAACCAAAGTGCTCTCTGACTTTCAAGTCTGAGCTCTACCCACTAGGCATACTGCTTTTTGGCAGATTGAGTATTCAGCAACAAACTGGGAAATTCACTTTCTTTTTTGCACTTTAGCTCTGATAATCTTATCTCTATTCCAACACCAGGCATATGCTGCTTCTCAGAAGGCCGAAATGGTCTATTCAATAGTTTTTATTTGTTCTCCTTCAATAAAATCCTTTCCTGCCAGTGATAGGCGGCTTGTTGCCATTTCCTAGTGATTACCTATCTACAAGAGTTTTGATGTTGCTATAACTGAAGTAAGAAACAGCCAACTTCATTCGGATTCAATACCGTATTTCTTCTTCCTTAACTTCTATGAGCTCTAAGGGGGCTTAATGATTCCAAAGCTATTATGGCTTGGACCTCACGGAAATAGGGCTCAAATCAAAGACAAATTGAAATGTCAGGTTAGCTTCATCGGAGGCAGATGTGCAGTTTGCTGCTCTTCGTGGTACAGAGGAGCAATTATACAAAGTGCATGTCTGTGCCTCATGAACTTGCCGCTTAAAAGTCTTCATAGTGATAGTCTGCCGGACTTGATACCATTTAGGATGATCTATGAAGTCATCTACAGAGGAGGAAGAGGAAAGCAACATTCTTTTCAAGCTGCAAAGACTTGCCCTTTTAATCTCTAATCTTTCTGCTTATTCCTATTGATGGGTACCCCACGTCAGAGCTCAAATAGAAGCCTTCTTTCTGTGGGCAGAATGGAAGGCATCTCATTAAAGAGCAGGTGAAGAAGGATTCTCCCTAGCTTGTTTCCAGGTTCAGGGCTGTGTCATTCATTCAATCCTATTTAGTAAGGGCTTACTGTGTGTTGGGAAAGTACAGTACAACAATAAACAGTGACAATCCCTGCCCACAACGAGCTCACAGTCTAGGGTTGGGAGGGGAGACAGTATTCACAATACAAATAAATACAATTATAGATATGTATCTGTATATATATACATACAGATAGATACATACAAGTGCTGTGGGGCTAGGGAAGGAGGGGAAGAGCAAAGGGAGCAAGTCAGGGTGACGCAGAAGGGAGCCGGAGATGGGGAAAAGTGGGGCTTCGTCTGGGAAGGCCTCTTGGAGGAGATGTGCCTTCAATAAGGCTTTGAAGCAGGGGAGAATAATTGCCTGGCGGACTTGAGGAGGGAGGGCATTGTAGGTCAGAGGCAGGATATGGGTCAGGGGTTGGCAGAGAGACAGATGAGATGGAGGCACAGTGAGAAGGCAAGCACTAGAGGAGCAAAGTGTGTGGGCTGGGTTGTAAAAAGAGAGAAGTGAGATGAGGTAGGAAAGGGCAGGGTGGTGGAGAGCTTTAAAGTCAATGGTGAGGAGTTTTTCTTTGATATGGAGGTGGATGGGCAACCGTGGGAGAATTTTGACTGGGGGTGAGGGGATGGAGTGACATGTCCTGAATGTTTTTGTAGAAAGATGATCCGGACATCAGAGTGAAGTATGGACTGGAGTGGGAGAGACAGGAGATTGGGAGGTCAGCAAGGAGGCTGATGCAGTAATCTAGGCGGGATAGGATGAGTGATTAATTAATTGGTATTTGTTCAGTGCTTACTATGTGCAGAGCACTGTTCTAAGTGCTGGGGTAGATACAGGGTAATCAGGTTGTCCCATGTGAGGCTCACAGTTAACCCCCATTTTACAGATGAGGTAGCTGAGGCACAGAGAAGTTAAGTGCTTGCCCACAGTCACACAGCTGACAAGTGGCAGAGCCGGGAGTAGAACCCATGACCTCTGACTCCGAAGCCCAGGCTCTTTCCACTGAGCCACGCTGCTTAATCATATTAATGTGGTAGCAGTTTGAATGGAGAGGAAAGGACATCCTGGCTTGGAGGTGGTAATGAGGCTCTTTGTGCACGCGAGAGGCTTGGGCTCTCCTGGGGGGGTGGCGTTTGGTCACCCATTGATCCATCTTACTTTTATTTCCAAGGATCAATCTCAAATCAGGCCCCTAGGGGATGATATCCTGCAGCCTGCGGCCAAGGGGAGGGTACAATTCAACAATAAACAGACACATTCCCTGACGAAAACAGGCTTACACCTCTATCCTTTGGGCGCTGGCTGCAGGGTAGCATCCGCTAGGGACCTAATTTGAGATGGGAACCCTGGAAATAAAAGTTTAGTACAGTGCTCTGCACACAGTAAGTGCTCAATAGATACGACTGAATGAATGAAGGTGAAAGTAAAAATCGTCCCATACCAAGGTGGTGGCAGAGCCGAGGGATTTCATTCATTCATTCAATTGTATGTATTAAGAGCTTACTGTGTGCAGAGCACTGTACTAAGTACTTGAGAGAGTACAACATAATAACAAACACACATTCCCTGCCCAGAATGAGTTTACAGTCTACCTGGGGAGACAGATATTAATAATGTTGGTATTTGTTAAGCGCTTACTATGTGCAGAGCACTGTTCTAAGTGCTGGGGTATACAGGGTAATCAGATCGTCCCACATGAGGCTCACAGTTAACCCCCATTTTACAGATGAGGTAACTGAGGCACAGAGAAGTGAAGTGACTTGCCCACAGTCACACAGCT
The DNA here is from genome assembly GCF_004115215.2 of Ornithorhynchus anatinus. Lineage (NCBI taxonomy): Eukaryota > Metazoa > Chordata > Mammalia > Monotremata > Ornithorhynchidae > Ornithorhynchus > Ornithorhynchus anatinus. The sequence goes on along the minus strand of NC_041735.1, from coordinate 57,795,447 downwards.
GACAAGTGGCAGAGCCGGGAGTCGAACCCATGACCTCTGACTCCCAAGCCCGAGCTCTTCCCACTGAGCCACGCTGCTTCTTTATTTAATTAATTTATTTAATATAAATAAATAAATTACAGACAGGTACCTAAGTGCTGTGGGCCTGGGAGGGGAGATGATTAAAAGGAGCATGTTAAAGGGGCTTGCCTATATCCTGCTGATTTTATTTTGGTTGTGGTATTTGTTAAGTGCTTATTATGTGTCAGTCAGTAGGGTAGATACAAGCTAATCAGGGTGCACACAGTCCCAGTCCCACATGGGGGTCATAATCTTAATCCCCATTTTACAGGTGAGGTAACTAAGGCATAGAGATGTTAAGTGACTTGCCCAAAGTCGCACAGCGGACAAGTGGTGGAACTGGGGCTAGAATAATAATAATCATAATAATCATGGTACTTGTTAAGCATTTACTATGTGTCAATCACTGTTCCAAGTGCTGGGGTAGATACAAGTTAATCAGGTTGGACCCAGGTCCTTCTGACTCCCAAGCATGGGCTCTAGCCACTAGACCACACTGCTTCTCAAAGACTGAAAGAGTTGGAGTGGCTCTTTTTGGTAAAACTAGCTCTCATCTTGTTCGCCCCTGGAGTGGCCCCCATACCCCTGCAGAGCTCTACAAACTCTATCAGAGCCGACTTGCCATCTGGCAATCAATCAATAAGTATTTATTAGTCAGGCATCTTCTGTGTGCCCAACTGTAGTTCGGGTCCCATGCTCTCGTCTCAGGAGGGGGCTGGCACCAACTTGAAATCAAGTCTACTCTTAGGCCCTTATGCCAGGGAGGGACTGACCAGACCCCAAGTGTCAAAACCAAAAAAAAAAGGAACAAAACATCCACTTTGAAATCGTTCAAACTGGAACAACTGATCTGGAACTGATTCTCTCATCAGGGGCCCATTCTACCTTCAGTCATCCCTGCCAAGGGGTTTGCTTAGCCAGTGATCACTGGGATGAGTCTTTAGAGAAGCAGCATGGTATAGTGGATAGAGCACAGGCCTGGGATGCAGAAGGTTATGGGTTCTCATCCTGACTCTGTCACTTGTCTGCTGTGTGACCTTGGGCAAGTCACTTTACTCCTCATTGCCTCCCTTACCTCATCCGTAAAATGGGGATTGAGACTATCTCCACCCCAGCATTTAGTACAGTGCATGGAACATAGCACTTAGCAAGTGCCACAATTCTTATTATTATTGTTAGTGTACATAATAATAATGTTGGTATTTGTAAAGCGCTTACTATGTGCAGAACACTATTCTATGAGCTGGGGTAGATACAGGGTAATCAGGGTGTCCCACGTGAGGCTCACAGTTAATCTCTTTTTACAGATGAGGGAACTGAGGCACAGAGAAGTTAAGTGACTTGCCCACAGTCACACAGCTGACAAGTGGCAGAACCGGTATTTGAACACATGATCTCTGACTCCCAAGCCCGGGCTCCTTCCATTGAGCCACGCTGCTTCTCTACATAGCATTTGGATTCTTGAAATGTTTTGCTTGATGGTCTTTCCTTGCCCTGTAGCAGCAGAATTACCTTTCCCTGTTGCAGAGGGCTGGTAAAATTTCAAAGGCCTTTGTGATTAGCTGCTTCTCCTTTTGCTGCTGCCTCTTCAGGTGGACTCTTCGTTTCCCTTCTTCTGTGGGTCTCTGGTCTGGGACCCCCCTCTTTCTTTTCTGTGCTCTGTCTTCCCTCACTGCCTTTCTAATGGGGTATTTGGTCCTTTTCATAAATAACCCACTGCTGGGTCATGATGGGCATCTCGCGTTAGGAAGATAAGGACATTGCATTAATAGAAGCTTTGCCCAATACTTCTTTGAGCTCTTGAAAAGAAAAAGAGAAGAGAAAACACAATCTAGTCTTGTGTAAATGTCTCCCTTTAAACAGTCATTCAATTGTATTTACTGAGCACTTCCTGTGTGCAGAGCATTGTACTAAGCGCTTGGAAAGTACAGTACAGCAATAGAGACAATCCCGTCCCACATTGGGCTTACAGCCTAGAAGGGGGAAGACAGACCTCAAAACAAGTAAACAGGCATCAATACAAGCCACTTAACTTCTCTTTGCCTCAGTTACCTCATCTGTAAAATGGGGATTAAGACTGTGAGCCTCACCAGGGACAACCTGATTATCCTGTATCTACCCCAGCACTTAGAACAGTGCTCTGCACATAGTAAGCACTTAACAAATACCAACATTATTATTATTATTACATAGAATTATACATATATACATAAGTGCTGCGAGATGTGGAGGGGAGGAAAGAGCAAAGGAACAGCAGTGATTTATTTATTTATATTAATGTCTGTCTCCCCCTCTAGACTGTGAGCTTGTTGTAGGCAGGGAATGTGTCTATTGTTATGTTGTACTCTCCCAAGTGCTTAGTACAGTGCTCTGCACATAATTAGCTTTCAATAAATAGGATTGAATGAATGGTAGTCTATGTGGCTAGTACAATGTCAGTCATCTCTAATTCCACAACCTAACTTGGTCCTTGTGCCCTTTATTTGCCCACAGCACTTATGTATATAGCCATAATTTTTTAAAAAATTTAATGGCTTTTGCTAAACACTTACTATGTACCAGGCACTATACTAAGTGCTGGGTTAGATACAAACTAATCAGGTTGGACACAGTTGATGTCCCACATGGGACTCACAGTCTTAATCCCTATTTTACAGATGAGGTAATTGAGGCACTGAGAAGTAAAGTGACTTGCCCAAGGTCATACAGCAGACAGGGTAGTGCTGGGATTAGAATCCAGGACCTCTGACTCCCATGCCCACGCTTCTTTCTGCTAGATCATGTTGCCATATTTATATTATGTCAGTGTCCTCTAGATAATAAGCTCATTGTGTTCAGAGAACATGTCTACCAAATTTGTCATATTGTACTTTCCCAGGCACTTAGCTCTGCACAGTAAGTGGCCAATAAAGTGAAAAGTCTGTTGCCTAGCGGGCAGAGCACGGACCTGGGAGCCAGAAGGACCTGAGTTCTAATTCCAATTCTTCCACTTGTCTCCTGTGTGATCTTGGGCAGGTTTCGTAACTTCTCTGTGCCTCAGTTACCTCATCTGTAAAATGGGGATTGACTGTCAGCCCCATGTGGGATGGGAACTGTGTCCAACTTGATTAGCTTAGTGCTTAGAACTGTGCCTGGCACATAGTAAGTACTTAACAAATACCGTCACTATTACAATGCCTGGCATATAAGTGCTTAACAAATAACATTAAAAATTGATTAATCGAAGTTCTTCTTGCTTCAGGACAACCTGAAACAACCTGACTACTTTGGATCTACTCCAGCGCCTAAATCAGTGCTTGGCATATTGTAAGCACTTAATAAATACCATAATTATTATTTTATTACTAATTCAGCAGCCTAACTTAAGCACTAACATCATCAATTCCAGTCCTCTAGAATCTGATAGCCAGGGACTTTTTTTGATCAATATGTATGCTTAGGATCATCCTCTCCACTGTTTCCCAGACCCTTCCACATTAGCAGCAACTTCTCTGAATATGCTAATCCTACATCACCAAGCAAATCTAAAATTCGCTGTCTTGATCTTTTTCTCCCAATACAAATCATTTAAATAACGAAAACATCCCAAATAGTTTGTATTTGCTACTAAGTGGGACTGGAGCTGTCCTGCTTGTTCCTGTAGGCAGGTTTTGCAGCAGGATGGTGAGGAAGAACCTGGGCTGTTGTGCTTTTGCTTCAGCTCCAGCAGCCTGTTCACTTAAGTTGTGTCTGATGGCATTTCCAAGTTCTTCCAGTTAAGAAAATAGGAGGAGTGTGTGCACGTGTGTGTGTACTGGGGGCAGGGAGGGAAGGGAAGAGAAAGATGGCTTGGGTGAGATTTTCAGGCTCACTTCTCTGTTGTGGGAGACCAGAGAACTTTCCTGCTGTAGCCAAGCTGCAAGGCCTAGTGGATAGAGTATGGGCCTGAGAGTCAGAAGGACTTAATAACAATAATAATTATAATAATAACAATTATGGTATTTGTTAAGCACCTACTATATGCCAAGCACTGTTCTAAGCTCTGGGGTAAATACAAGGTAGTCAGGTTGCCCCATGTGGGGCTCACAGTCTTAATCCTCATTTTACAGATGAGGTAATGGGGCATAGAGAAGTTAAGTGACTTGCCCAAAGTCACACAGCTGATAAGTGGTAGAGCCGGGATTAGAACCCACGTCCTCTGCCTCCCAAGCCCATGCTCTTTTCAGCAAGCCACGCTGCTTCTCTAACTTGGACTTGCGTTCTAATCCTGGCTCCACCACTTGTCTGCTGTGTGATCTTGGGCAAGTCACTTCAGTTTTCTGTGCCTCAGGTACCTCATCTGTAAAATGAGGATCGAGATTGGGAGCCCTAGGTGGGACAGGGACTGTGTCCAACCCGATTAGATTGTATCTCTCCCAGCAATTAGTAAAGTGCCTGGCACATAGTAAGCGCTTAACAAATACCACAATTATTATTATTATTGTTATTACCCCCTGCCTTGTGGAGCAGAAGCAGAGCGGAGTTGAGTCCTCATGTTACCAATCTTTAGGGGCTGGATTCGTCACTGTTCCAGCCAGTAAGTTTTGTCTGTATTTGTCTGAAAAATCACCAGGAATGGACATTCCCCAACTTTCACTGAAATTGTTCATGTGCCTCACAACTTTTTCAGCTTGGTTTCTCCTAAAGAGTAAACTGTACTGTTATACTGTACTCTCCCAAGAGCTCAGTACAGTGGTCTGGGCACAGTAAGTGCTCAATAAATGCAATTGATTGAATGAATGAATGAATAAATATGATTGACTGACTGATTAAATCTTTCTCATCCCTTAGTCTTGTCCTAGCTATGGGGCAAATGGAAAACAGCAGCTACTCCTCTCCTTTCTCCCATATAAATAATCTCCCTTCATTCATTCATTTAAAAGTATTTCTTAAGTGCCTATTAAGCAACTCTTCCCAGGTAAAATCCCTGAATTTGATCAGATCCTGCTTCCCAAACACAAGGATTATTTCTGTTGCCCTCACTTCATCCCCATTTAAAACAAACTTAGTATTACTAATTCTTGTGGGGATGTACTCAGAGGCACTTCAGGACATTTACTTCAGAGGGGTAGGGGGTCATGGGGTCCTGAGGGGTGGGAGTTGTGGATTCCTGATGGAAGGAGGTTATGCAGCCCTGAGGGAAGGAAGTTGCCCAATTTAGGGGGAGGCCCAGCAGTGGGGACATTTGGCTCGGTTGAGGTGCGTTGACGAGACCAGAATAAAAAGGTCTCCCTTGGGGTCCACATGGTAGAGCCAGATATGAATCAGGCAATATTGTTTTTCAAATGAAAATTTCACTTCTATTGAGCCGTTTTACTATTTTAATCAAATTGTTAGATTGCATAATAAAAAAAGACTAACCAGTCAGAGGCCCAGAATGGGAATGAGGTGGATGGGGAGAGCCAGGGATGGTATATAGAGATAGAGAGATAGAGATAGAGAGATAGAGAGAAGTGTGGGACTCAGTCACCCCCTGGGGATGCTTACACATCATTTACCTATTCCCCACTACCCTGCTCCATGGATAAAGTCCCTCTGGCGAAAGGACAGCCTCAGAGGCTTCAGAGTCACTGATGTGCTGATTCTTCTCTGTTCTGTGATGTTTAACTCGGTGGTGTTCACACTCTCCACCCCCCCCCCCCGCCCCCCCCCCTCCCACTCTGCTCTTCTAGGCCCTGACTGAGAGCTGTCAGAAGCCAGCAGAATGGCTACAAATATGTGGGGCTTTTTTGCAATTCAACTTGTGGGGGCTGATGAAATAGACTCTCCTTCAGTCAATCAGTCAATCATATTTCCTGCATGCTTACTGTGTGCAGAGCACCCTATGGTATTTGTTAAGTGCTTACTCTGTGCCAGGCACTGTACTAAGCTGTGGGGTGGATGCAAGGTAATTGAGTTGGACACAGTCCTTGTCCCCAGTGGGGCTCACAGTCTCAATCCCCATTTTACAGATGAGGCAACTGGGGCCCAGAGAAGTGAAGTTAGTTGCCCAAGTTCACACAGCAAAGTGCCAGAGCCGGGATTAGAACCCAAGACCTTCTGACTCCCACGCCCGTGCTCTATCTACTCTGCCATGCTACTTGGGAGAATATTTATAAGGGAGTTGTTAGATGTGTTTCCTGCTTTTAGTTCCTTGCGGGGAAGGGATGTTTCTCAGAAATGACCCTTTGGTACAGCTCCAAGGTCTTTCCTGCTGATCTCTAATAAGAATAATCATTGTGTTATTTGTTGAGCACTTACTATGACCCAAGCACTGGAGCACTGGGGTAGATTCAGGATAATGAAATCAAACACTGTACCTTCCTCACATAGGGCTCCTAGTCTAAATAGGAGGGAGAACAAGTATTGAACGTCCATTTTACAGATGAAGAAAATGAGGCACAGAGAATCCAAGTGACTAGCCCAAGGTCACACAGCAGGTATGGGGTGGAATTGTGATTAGAACCGAGGTCCTCTGATTCCCAGGCTCAAGCTCTATCCATTAGGTCACTCTGCTTCTCCAATCCTTAGTGTCTGGCCTGCCTCTATTTTCCCATTTAGAGAATGGGACAGAGCCCAGAACTTAAGTAAATTTCAGGTACACTCAGTTCTTCTATAACATGTGGGTTACATTCCTAAGAAACCTGCATTAGGGAAAACTTGCATTTTGGCCCACACATCTGGATCAGTGCCCTGCACATCAGTGTACAACAATTTACTCCGCCGTCAAGCGTAGTACATTCTATCCACACAGATGAGTGTTGTCAGAAAATTGTTCCCTAATTCCCTAACAGTAATATAGCCAAAACATGCTGGGAAAACATTTGTAAGAGTAATCGCATGGGGCTCTCTGACTTAATCGACTGAGTTGAGACTGAGTTGGGTTGAGGCTGTGAGCCCTATGTGGGACAGGGACTACATCCAACTAGATTCACTTATATCTACCGCAGTGCTTATAGTACAGTGCCTGGCACATAGTAATATCCAGCTGCTGCTCCAGTTACCCTCCGTTCCTCAGTAGATCTGGGCTGGGCAGGGGAGTAAGATTTAATCGCTAAATTGAACAGTCACTGCCTAGTCCAGAATGCCCAACTCTCATGCATGAGGGAGGTAAAGGGTTTAGGATTAAATTACCTAATCATCATAATAATAATGATAATGACGGCATATATCAAGGCGTGTTCTACACACTGGGGTAGATACAAGCTAAACAGGTTGGACACAGTCCCTGTCCCACATGAGGCTCACAGTCTTAATCTCCATTTTACAGATGAGGTAACTGAGGCTTAGAGAAGTTAAAGTGCCTTGCCCAAAGTCACACAGCAGACAGGTGGCGGGGTGGGATTGGAACCCAGGTCTTTCTGACTCCCAGACTCGTGCTCTATCCACTAGATCACGCTGCTTCCGGATCCCATGAAATTTAAAAGAGGTTAAGAAAGGCCTTTTTCAGGGTAAGACTTGAGTGTTGAGCATTGGAACGATTAATTTTAGGAAAAATGTAAAAAAAAAAAAGAAAACTGGAAATGGCAAGAGGGTGAGGTTCTTTTTTTATCCTATTCTGGGCTTCTAGGGCATGAATGAAAACTGCTTTGTGGCAATTTAATTTTTCTTACCATCTTCCAATAGCATTGGCCAATGAAGTCTGTCATAAATGAACACATTTGCTCAAAGAGTGACTAACTTAATTTGAAGACCCACGTGTGTATTTTTTTTATCTTTCAATTCTAACTCAACATAACTATTTTCTTCCAGGAGTTAGTAAATGTTCCAGCATAGCCTGTTTGCACCTGAGATCTCCAGTTCTTAACTCAGTTGCTGTCAAAGAAACTGTGAAGCCCATTGAAGTATCTATTCTGAAAGCTGACATTTCAGTGTGAGCTTCCCTAATACGATGTGAAAAACTGAGCTCCAGTTATAGCTGGCACCTGATGAAGAGGAAATAATTGTATGTATACACATTTGTTTCCTGAATGTTCTTGTTTACTAAAAGATATACACCCAAGAAGGGTGCAAGGTAGGAGCATTTCTGGGTTGATAAACAGTATGAATTACAAAATTAGGAATTACAAAAGGTACTGGGAGGAACAAATGGGGTGAGGCTTGTATAAACCAGCCATCTGACGCAATTTTTGATGCTACTTTGTCATGAACAGCCCTAGATGCTCTGTTGATTTCAGAAAGGTTCATTTGCCTGCTGTAATATTGTAAACTCTTGGGGGCAAGAACCACCTTTATAGCTTGTGCTCTAAATAACTAGTGCAGTGCTAGGACTGTGGATAATCAATAAGTATTTGTAGTTTGACTTCTTGCCAATCAAGTCTCATGGGGACATGCAGAAATGAGAAATAGGTGGGGAACTCCAGGAGTGTCCATGGTGTAAGGGAGTGATCGGGTGCATGCAATCTACAACCTTCAAATTGTTCTCCTTTCCTCTTCACGTCAAGTGGAACTCCTGCTTCAAAGCTTTCATTCAATTCTCTCCTTTGTAAACATCCACACTCTCCCTCTATTCACCAACTCACACTCTATGTTCCTCTCAAGCTAGTTTACCCACTGTACCTCATTCTCATCCAATCCACCCTTACTCCCCCTTCAAGTTTGAAAGACCACAGGAGGCCTTCCCTGACTAATTTCTAACCTCTCCTCCTTATAGTTCCCACCTCTCTACTGCCTATTCGACACACTTAAGCATGTAACTACTCACAACCTCCCAAAGCACTTCTGGACATATTTTACAAACTCTATTACTTAAGCACTAACTCATATACATATCCACTTTCCCTTTCTCTTCTTGCCTGTAATTTATTTTAGTATTATCTCCCCAACTAGATTGTAAGGTTCATGTTAGACCATGCTTTATTGAGGTCAGTCTTGGGTGAGAGCCATGATTTTAAAATATCTGATCAGGTCTTGTTGAAAGTTAGCAAGGGAATTGCAGAGAAGGAAAGGACAAGCTACATTTCCCAGGAAACACCGGTGCTGACTCACTAGCTTTCACAATGGCAAGAGTGATCCTGGATGAAGGTAAATCCCTAGAGTTTTCTTTGATGGAAGACAAAACCTCTTTCTCCTAATAATCATGGTATTTGTTAAGCACTTACTATGTGTCAAGCACTCTTCTAAGCACTGGGGTAGTTACAAGCTAATCAGGTTGGACACTGCTTGTTTCATGTGGGGCTCACAGTCCTCATCCCCATTTTACAGATGAGGTAACTGAGGCACAGAGAAGTGAAGTGATTTGCCCAAGGTCACACAGTAGACAAGTGACTCCCAAGCTGGTGCTCTATCCATTAGGCCATGCTGCTGGCCTTGGTTGAAGGAAGTAGGCTTCATCCAGGTCTGGGAAGCAGGCTCCACATCATATGGTAAGCTAATTAAACTGATGGGAAGGTAAGCTAGAAAAGCAGACATTGATCAATCAGTCGGATTTATTGAGCTGTTACTGTGTGCAGAACACTGTACTAAGCACTTGGGAGAGGCAATATCACAGAATAGGTAGATATGTTCCCTGACCACAGAAAGTTTAAGGTCTAGAGAGGGGTAACACACATTAATATAAATAAATAAGTTACAGATAAATATATAAGTACTGTTGGGTGGAGGGTGGGGTAAGCATAACGTGCTTTAAGTGTACAGATCCAAGCACATAGTGACACAGAAGAGAAAGGGAATAGTGACACAGAAGAGGAAAAGAGGGCTTAATTGGGAAAGGTCCCTTGGAGGAGATGTGACTTGAATAAGGTTTTGAAGGTAGGGAGAGTAGTTGTATATCATATGGAGGGGAAGCAGTTCCAGGCCAGAGGGAGGATGTAGGCAGGGGTTGGTGGTGAGATAGATGAGATCTAGGTACAGTGAGAAGGTTGGTGTGAGAGGAGGGAAAGTGATACAAAGTGATGATCTCTCTTGGAGATTTTTCAGGTTTAAATCTAAGGTCATGAACTTCTAATCTCCACTTGAATTTCCTTCCTGCATTCTTTTCATTTGCATCTAATAATAATGTAAATTACTACTTTTTGGCAGACATGTTTTGCAGACCAAGTTTCACAGGTCTTCAAATAATTTGAGGTCTTTTTCGAATTCTGGCTAGATTTCATGGGTCTTTCATTCCTTTTGGATGCTTTTATTGATGAAGAGCTTCTTTGGCTTGTTCTCCATATTTTTAAAGGTAGTTTCTAGGTCACAAAATATACGCGATTAATGGTACTTGAAGGCAGGGATCATGTTTATTGAATCTATTGTACTCTTCCAAGTGCTCAGTATAGTGCTCTGCACACTAGATGCTCAATGAATACCATTAGTTGATTAAGAATCTCCAACTGTCCCCACTCTAGCCCCTTCCATTTCCACCAATAGAGCCCCTGCCCAGTGTGATCTCCAATCGATATTTTTTGAGTGTCTGTGGAGGGCAGAAGACCAAATGTTTGGGAGTGTATAATAGTGGCAAAATAACAAAAGTCCCTGCCCTTGAGGAGTTTATATTCTTGGCCTGAATAATTTCACTTGATCTCTTGGATGTTGTGAAGTTCTGATGAGAAGACTGGTAGAGAATGCTGTTTGCCTACAGGTCAGAGAGCTGAATTAATCATTATTTTGCTTTTAAGGCCAGGGGAAGAATGTGCCCCTTCTCTCTAGATTAAACTAGGATGGAGGCCCCTGTCCAGGTCTGAATGATCAGGCGCCTGTTGTTCTGATGGATGGGGAAAATTCTGGCAGTTGAGCTTAATGGAAAGAACATGGATTGAGGAGTCAAGAGACCCAGGTTCTAGTAGCAGTTGAGAGTCTAGTCCCAGGTTCTAGTCACAGCTATGCCACTGGCAGTTTCCTTATCAATAAAATGGGGATAAAATATCTGCTCTTCCTCCATCTTAGATTGTGAGCCCCTTGTGGGACTCAAACTTGGACCTGATTATCTTGTATCAAATGCTTCACATATAGTAATCACATAATAAGTACCATAATTATTGTCTCTGTGAGCCTTGGTTTCTTCATTTATGAAAGGAAGCCAGTGACAGCTGCCATTAGCTTTCACAAGAAGTAATATGGCTAAGTAGAAAGAGCACAGGCCTGGAAGTCAGATGACCTGGATCCTAATCCTGGTCTTGCCACTTGTCTTCTATGTGCCTTTGGGCAAGTCACCTAACTTCTCTGTGCTTCTGTTACCTTATCTATAAAATAGGGAGCCTTACAAGTGGGACAAGGACTGTGTCCAATCTGATTAGCTTGTCTAATCCCAGCACTTAGTACAGTGCCTGGAACATAGTAAGTGCTTAACAAATACCATAAAAAATGTTTATAGAGAGCTCTGAAATCACTGGGCAGGAGGTGATGGTGGTGATGTCTTATCACCAGCAGTAATTGAAATTGTTGTTTTGCAACATTTCTAAATCGTTTTTCCCCAAGAACCTTGCTGCTAAAACGCATCAATTAATTCCAGTTGGCACCATATGCTTCTATCTGCTGTGAAAGGGATAATTGCTCTCAATTATCTTCATCAGGTTCCTGGGGCTAATTGATGTGGGAGAGCTCTAGCACTTCTGCCCCTGGAGGGGAATTTGTTTTGTCAATTCTCCACTCTGGATGGGGCTTGGAATAGGGCAGCCAGAACCCTGGGCCAAAGAGGTAAATGAATGGCAACCTCATACCTCAGTGAGAGAGGGTGACTGATATGGCCAAAGGTCCAGATTTAAACAAGAAAACAGCGGAAAGAGGCAGCTCTGGTTTTTTAAAGTCCACACATTAAAAATGTGTCCAGAGGGATTTAGTGATGTGAATTGTCTCAGAGGACATCTTATGAAGTTATGAATTCACCAGACTAACACCCACACACCCTCAGAATTTTGTTTTTAAAAAGGTATTTGTTAAGCTAGGCACTGTACTAAGTAGATACAAGATAACCAGGTTGGATACAAGATAATCAGGTTGGACCAGGTCGGATACAAGATAATCAGGTTGGACACAATCCATGTCCCACATAGGGAACACACAGTCTTAGTCCCCATTTTACAGATGAGGTAACTGAGGAGCAGAGAAGTTAAGTGACTTGCCCAAAGTCACACAGCAGACCAGTGGCAGACCCAAGTCCTCTGACTCCCAGGCACTGCTCTTTCCACTAGGTGATGCTGCTAGCCTTAAGGCAAGGGGTGCCTTTCAAATTATTTTGAAAAAAATTTGAAAAAAAAATATTTTGAAAAAAAATTTTGAAAAAAATTGAAAAAATTGAAAAAAATTAGGGAAAAATTATTTTGAAACAAATTATTCTGAAAAAAATTACTTTGAAAAAAATTATTTTGAAAAAAAATTATTTTGAAAAAAATTTGAAAAAAAATATTTCGAAAAAAATATTTTGAAAAAAATTGAAAAAATTGAAAAAAATCAGGGAAAAATTATTTTGAAAAAATTATTTTGAAAAAAATTATTCTGAAAATTTTTTTTTGAAAAAAATTATTTTGAAAAAAAAAATTTTGAAAAATTATTTAAAAAAAATTATTTTGAAAAAAATTGGGAAAAAATTTTGAAAAAATATATTTTGAAAAAAATTGAAAAAATTGAAAAAAAATTAGGGAAAAATTATTTTGAAAAAAATTATTTTGAAAAAAATTCTGAAAAAAAAATATTTTGAAAAAATTATTTTGAAAAAAAAATTTTGGAAAAAATTATTTTGAAAAAAATTTAGAAAAAAGTATTTTGAAAAAACTTTTGAAAAAATATTTTGAAAAAAAATTATTTTGAAAAAAATTTGAAAAAAAAATTTTGAAAAAAAATTTTGAAAAAAATTGAAAAAAATGAAAAAAATTAGGGAAAAAAATATTTTGAAAAAAATTATCTTAAAAAAATTATTTTGAAAAAAATTTGAAAAAAAAATTTTGAAAAAAAAATTTTGAAAAAAAATTTTGAAAAAAATTGAAAAAATTGAAAAAAATTAGGGAAAAATTATTTTGAAAAAATATTTTGAAAAAAAATTATTTTGAAAAAAATTATTTTGAAAAAAATTGGAAAAAAAATTTTGAAAAAATATATTTTGAAAAAAATTGAAAAAATTGAAAAAAAATTAGGGAAAAATTATTTTGAAAAAAATTATTTTGAAAAAAATTATCTTAAAAAAATTATTTTGAAAAAAATTATTTTGAAAAAAATTTGAAAAAAAAATTTTGAAAAAAAATTTTGAAAAAAATTGAAAAAAAGAAAAAAAATTAGGGAAAAATTATTTTGAAAAAATTTTTTTTGAAAAAAAAATTTTTGAAAAAATTTTGAAAAAAAATTTTGAAAAAAAATATTTTGAAAAAAATTGAAAAAATTGAAAAAAATTTGGGAAAATTATTTTGAAAAAAATTCTGAAAAAAAATTATTTTGAAAAAATTATTTGGAAAAAAAAATTTTGAAAAAAATTATTTTGAAAAAAATTTAGAAAAAAGTATTTTGAAAAAATATTTTGAAAAAAATTATTTTGAAAAAAATTTGAAAAAAAATTTTGAAAAAAAAATTTGAAAAAAATTGAAAAAATTGAAAAAAAATTAGGGAAAAAAAATTTTGAAAAAAATTATCTTGAAAAAAATTATTTTGAAAAAAATTTGAAAAAAAAATATTGAAAAAAAAATTTTGAAAAAAAATTTTGAAAAAAATTGAAAAAATTGAAAAAAATTAGGGAAAAATTATTTTGAAAAAAATATTTTGAAAAAAATTATTTTGAAAAAAATTTTTTTGAAAAAATTTTTTTTGAAAAAAATTATTTTGAAAAAAATTATTTTGAAAAAATTATTTTGGAAAAAAAATTTTGGAAAAATTATTTTGAAAAAAAAATTTTTGAAAAAAAATCATTTTGAAAAAAATTTGAAAAAAAATATTTCGAAAAAAATTGAAAAAATTGAAAAAAATTAGGGAAAAATTATTTTGAAAAAAATTTGAAAAAAAAATTTGAAAAAAATATTTTGAAAAAAATTGAAAAAATTGGAAAAAAATTAGGGAAAAATTATTTTGAAAAAATTATTTTGAAAAAAATTATTTTGAAAAAAATATTTTGAAAAAATTCAAAAAATTGAAATTTTTTTTTCATTTTTTGGGAAACTTGCTTTTTTCTTCTTTCCTGTTTTTTTTCGTTTTTTCTCGAGTTTTTTCACTTTTTTCCCCCATTTTTTTGCCTTTTCATCTTACATGTCATATAATCTGTCCCCCCCCCCCCCTTTTTTTCTTGGGTTCGTCCCAATAAACTAAATCTACTCTATACATCTTTATGCCCCCTTGCACTCGTAGCTTAAATTCTCAAAGCAATACACTGAAAATGTTTAGATGTTTCATAACCCCAGAAAAAACGAAAAACAACAGAAAAAACGAAAAAAGCAAGTTTCCCAAAAAGTGAAAAAAAATCCAATTTTTTTCAATTTTTTTCAAAATAATTTTTTTCAAAATATTTTTTTCAAAATTTTATTTCAAAATATTTTTTTCAAAATATTTTTTTCAAAATAATTTTTTCAAAATATTTTTTTTCAAAATAATTTTCCCCTAATTTTTTCATTTTTTTCAATTTTTTTCTCAATTTTCTCAATTTTCTCAATTTTTTTCAATTTTTTTTCCATTTTTTTTCAAAATTTTCAATTTTCTCAATTTTTTTCAAAAAATTAAAAAAAAAATTTTAAATTTTTAAATAAACGTGAAAAAACAAACTGGAAAGTTGTGTTGTTACAGTGAAATGTGCTTCCATCTGACTTAGAGAGGAGGAAAGTGCTGAGAGACCAGGGAAACAAGAATTGTCATGCATTCGTCTGTTAGTTGTTGGACTTGTACATGATCCTGGGGGCTAAACTCCAAAAAAAGGAAATTCTCATTCCCTCTTTGCAGATACTAAAAATAAGGACACAGCTTAAGCAGGAAAGACCAACTAGCCTAAACAACAGTGCAGCTGGGGCAAAGACATTCAGAAGAGGGTTAAGGAAAATTACTTTTTGTTTGGGCTCCTTGTTCTATTCTAAGTTGGTGACTGAAAGCAGCTTTTCCAAAACACAGATACCAAACAGAATGGTATGGTGAGGTGAAGCAACTTTGATGTGAACAGTAAGGGAAGTAAACCCAAACCAAAATTCACTTTATGTCTACTGTCCCTCCTAAACTCTGAAGTGGGGATCACTGCTTCTATGACTTTTTATCCCCCAAACACCTCTTGCAGTGCCAGTAGGTACTCACCCTTGTCAATCTTGTCCTCTAGGCAAGTTACTTAAGCAGTCTAATTACCCCTAAAGGAGTAGGGCCTGAACAGGGCACATTAATTAAGCATTCATTCCTTTTTTAAGAATCTTTTTCACCTGTTGTGGTAGAGTCAATCCTCTACCCTTTCATTTTCTAAGATTTTGGGCATCTCTTCCAGCCTTTCTGTGAATATGGTTTTGATAACATGTAGGTGCCAACTTTATTACTGTTATTATGTTACTTAATACCTTCTATAAGCCAAATACTGAAATGTGTACTGGGGCAGATACAAGATAATCAGATCAGACCCAGTCCCTGCTCTACATGGGGCTCACGGTTGGGTTTTCCCCTTGAGTTTCATTTTGAGAGAACAATATAACTGTTTCCCCAGATCCAACAAAGAGTCTCAGTGAAAACTAAAATCATTAAGGGCTTCAGGCAGGATGGATGAGAGTTGGCCTGGAAGTTATAGTTGGAGCTACCCGGGGCCTGGGCCCACACCCAATCTCTGAATTCAGAGTTTTGTGGGCATCTCTCCTCATTAAATACATTCACCAGTGAGAAATTGGTTAAAGTGCCCATCTCCATGGCTTGTGGTAAAGGATACTCCCTACTTAGACTCTACTTTTTTCTACTTCCCCCATCCCTAATCTATTTTAATGTCTGTTTCCCCCTGTAGACTGTTAGCTTGATAATAATAATAATGCTACTTGTTAAGCAATTACTCCATGCCAGATACTGTACTAAGTGCCGAGGTGGATACAAGCAAATCAAGTTGGATACAATCCCTGTCCCATGTGGGGTTTACAATCTCATTCCCCATTTTAAAGATGAGGTAACTGAGGCCCAGAGAAATTAAGTGACTTTCCCAAGGTCACACAGCAGAAAAGAGGTGGAGTGGGGATTAGAATCCAATGACCTCTGACTCCCAGGCCCGCCCTCTATCCATTACGCCATGCTTCTTCCTCATTAATTAATAATTGTGGTCTTTGTTAAGTGCTTATTGCGTGCTAGGCACTATACTAAGCCCTGGGGTGGATACAAGCAATGAGGTTGGGCAGAGTCCCTGTCCCATGTGGGGCTCATAGTCTTAATCCCCCTTTTGCAGATGAGGAAACTGAGGCACAGAGAAGTGAAATGACTTGCCCAAGGTCAGACTTGGGATTAGAACCTACGACTTTCTGACTCCCAGACGCCCGGGCTTAACGCATAGTAAGACAAGGCTGATGACAAATACGAAAAGAGCAGCAGGATTTCAGTTTCCTCATGTCTCAGGCCAAATGTCCCAGAAGTTACAATTGAGGCCACTGCAATGCTACCTTTTTCTGATGTTCTGAGAGTTGAGAAGGCTAATAATAATAGTAATAATTGTGGTATTTGTTAATCACTTAGTATGTCCCAAGCACTGGGATAACTAGGTTGAACAAAATCCCTGTCCCATATGGGACTCACAGTCTCAATCTCCATTTTACAGAAGAGGTAGCTGAGGCACAGAGAAGTGAGGTGACTTGCTCAAGGTCACACAGCAGACATGTGGCAGAGCCGGGATTAGAACCCTCATCCTCTGACTCCCAGGGCCATGTTTTGAGTTCCCTGGCTGGCAGAGGGGAGCCCCAGCGAGATGGTGATGGGGCAGGGTCTCCTACAAATGGGGGGTCCTAGAGGTCTGGTGTAAGGCAAGTGGTGAAGATCAGGTAACTTGAACTGGTCTTGAATCCCCATCCAGCAGTAGAAAAGTGGCCAGATTCCCTCCCTGTTTTCTCTTCCTGATAGCTATGCTCTCCACTCTCAGGAGAGGACTGGCCCAATCCTCATGCATCCTGTTTGGTAGCTGCACAAGTCCTTTCGTGTTGATCTCATACTTGTGGCAATCCTTTTTAATACCTGTTCATTGCCACACAAGGCCATCTGAGACAGAGACCATCAGTTACCTCCATTTCGGTCAATCATATTTATCAAGCACTTACTGTGTGCAGAGCACTGTACTGAGCCCTTGGGTGAGCACAATATAACAGAGTTATAGACTGTGAGCTTGTTGCAGGCAGGAACGTGTCTGTTGCTGTATTGTACTCTCCAAAGCACGTAGTACAGTGTTTTGCCCACAGAAAGTGCTCAGTAAATGCCACTGAATGAACAGAGTTGGTGGATGTGTTGGTGGATTTACTGAGCGCTTACTGTTTGCAAAGCATTGTACTAAGCACTTGGGAGAGTACTTTGTCGATAAACAGACCAATTGTCTGCCCACAATAAACTTACAGTCTAGAAGTTGACAGATGAAAGAGCTTCAGAGGCCCAGCTGGGTCTCCAGGCTGCACAGTGACTTGTGGCATTGTAAATCTGAGGGAGAACTCAATCCTGTGCTCAACTCCAGAGTACACATTGCTCTTTTTGATTGAAAAGGCATTATCTTCCAGGCCTGGAGGCTCCATGTGGTTCTTATACCCATAACTGAAGTAGCTGGGTTATATCTCAGTGAAACTTTGGAGAGACCAGTGAATGGAAGATTAGTTTTGCAGCTCAGGTCCAATTTTATGGTACTCCTATACAGTTTCCCTTTTTTTCATGCCAAATGTGACACCTAGAGGCCAGGTCTCCCTTGGCAAAGCAAAGCAGAGAATGGAGGCAGTCATCCAGATAATTCATTTAGAGATAAGCAACCTGAAATTATGTGGATGATTGCTTCAATTCTCCACATCGCAGAGCCAGTGGCTGTAAGGAGCTAAACGGGCGTATGGAGTTAATGAGCCTTGTTTTGAGATGACAAATGACTAATTTTTCAATTAGTTACACCTGTAATTTTTTCAAGGAGGAGAATTCTTTACCTGTCAAAGGCTGAGTTTTCCCTTGGATTAACAAACCCATTTAAAAAAAAAACCCAACAAAGCCAAAGGGATTTTTGCTTGATAGTTCTGAGTATTGCAATCTGTGTTTGTTTCAGTGCTGGATATGGGAATACTTTGCTCTCAGTCAGTTGGGTTGGCAGGACTGTGATTTGATGTTTGGATTTCACGATGGGCTCAGATGTTCCTGCGATGGGCTGAAAGGGAGAACCACCTTGTTTAAATGCAAATACTGTCTAGTAATTGACCCACGAGCTAATTACAAGGGTAATGAGGAAAAAAACTCCTGAGGTGATATTTAAATGTTGAGCCTTTCTTCTGCTTAGAACAATAACAGGCAAATGAATTTCAGAGTTCAGTGAAAGATGTTGGTTAACAATGGAAGGTGGAAGACTATATTTTGGAGCAGAAATATCATGCAAAGCACATCATCAATGGCTTCTCTTTTGAGCTCTGTATGGCCCCAATTTTCTGGGACCAACTTAACCTGGGCTAAGTTTGGTGTCAGTTTGTTCAGTGCAAGCTAAATTCTGGGATGCTGATAGTGATGGTATTAAGCAATGACTATGTACAAAGCACTGTTCTAAGTGCTGGGGTAGGTAAACAATAATTGGGTCAGACACAGTCTCTCTCCTACAAGGGGCTCAGAGTCCAGGTAGAAGAGAAAAGACATATTGAATTATCATTTTACAGATGAGGAAACTGAGGCCCAGAGAAGTTAGATGCCTTGCCCAAGATTTCAGAGCTGGTATATGGCAGAGCGGGGATTAGAACCCAAATCCTTTTGACTTCCAGGCCTATGCCCCTTCCACTAGGCTACACAACTTCTGTGGCTATGTGCGGAGAAGTGTAAATCTTGTGAACCCCTGGCATTGGGTTGGGACCATCAATTTGGTTTGTTTTAGTTGCAGAGGGGAAAGTACTTTGTCTAGTCACAGTCCTATCTGAATGAAAACTGGTTAGGGCTCAGGCTGTAGGTGCCACAGCAGTCCACAAAGAGGAGCCAACTTTTGTGAAAGGAAAGGAAGAAACTTTGTCTTTTTTTAAAATGGTCTTTGTTAAGTGCTTATTCTGTGACAGACGACATACTAACCACTGGGATTGATACAAGCTAATCTGGTTGTATCACTTTGTCTATGTCCTATGTAGGGCTCATGGTCTTAACCCACATTTTACAGATGAGGTAAGTGAGGCATGGAAAAGTTAAGAGACATGTCCAAGGTCACACAGCAGACAAGTGAAGCAGCATGGTCTAGTGGACAGAGCTTGGGCCTGGAAGTAAGTAAGACCTGGGTTGTAATACTGGCTCCACCACTTATCTGCTTATTTTAACAAATGCCATTAAAAAAAATAGTGGTGGAGCTGGAATTACAAACCAAGCTCTTCTGACTCCCAGTCGTGTGCTCTGTTTGCTTTCAGATATGTGGCTCCTGTTTTGGGGAATGATTCTTCCCTTCTGCTTTCTCTTTCCTAAATCCTTCTCTGATCCATACTTTGCCTCATTTAGTTCAATCCCCTCCCTGGGTCTCACTGAGTGTCAGTAGACTGCAACTGATCAACAGAGCTGCCCACACACTAGTACTTGGACAGTCAGACATTTCCAGTTGTCATTGAAATTCTGCTCTCCATTGAAATCTGCCCAGAAACTGAGCAACTTCTTTGCTGATGGAGTGATGGCTTCTGAGAAGAAGGAAATCTGGAAATAATCAGATTTATCCAAATAATCATCTTGGTTGGTATTTCCACTGGCTTTAGAAAACTGCAGGTACGTGAAGATTCGGATCCAGTGGATGCAAGTTAAAAAAATAAATACAAATGGATCATCCAAGGAGAAGGTGACAAACCAATCATCTGACATTTTAATGGGGGCTGTTCTGTTATGAAAATAAAGGGGCTTCTTCGAAGAGACTCTTTTAGGTGCAAGGGTGTATAAAATGTAATTATAGGATGCTTCCGTTATAGGATGTGAAGTGTAATGATGAATCTCTTCAGACTCTGGAAGTGACAGCTGTAGCCAGCGTGCTGTGCACATTGGCTCTAATCTCTCATTACCCTGTTGTGCTAATGAATAATTCATTTTAGATTACATACAATTACTTTATAATAATTCTCACATAACCATTTATTTAAAAGCAACTCTAAGCAAGCTAGAATCAATCAATTGTATTGATTGAGTGCCTACTGTGTGCAGAGCACTGTACAAAGTGCTAGGGAGAGTACAATATAACAGATGCATTCCCTGCCCATGATTCATTCATTCTTTCATTCATTCATTCAATCGTATTTATTGAGCGCTTACTGTGTGCAGAGCACTGTACTAAGTGTTTGGAATTTACAATTCGGCAACAGATAGAGACAATCCCTGCCAACAATGGGCTCACAGTCTAAAAGGGGGAGACAGACAGCAAAACAAGTAGACAGGCATCAGTACCATCAAAATAGATAAATTCAATCATAGCTATATATACTTCATTAATAAAATAAAGTAATAAATAATATATACAAATATACACAAGTGCTGTGGGGAGGGGAAGGGGTAGAGCAGAGGGCGGGAGTAGGGGGAATGGGGAGGGGAGAAGGGGCGGAGGGAAAGGGAAGGCTCAGTGTGGGAAGGCCTCCTGGGGGAGGTGAGCTCTCAGTAGGGCTTTGAAGAGGGGTAGAGACTAAGTTTGGCAGATGTGAGGAGGGAGGGCAACCCTGGTCAGTGGTAGGACATGGGCCAGAGGTCGACAGCGGGACAGGTGAGAACGAGGCACATTGAGAGAGCTTACAGTCTAGAGGGGGAGACACAGATGAATATAAATAAATTACAGATATTTACATACTTCTAGTGACCAAATTTCTTGTCTTGATTTCCTGGCCCCTCTTTTGCCTTTCTCCATTCTACTAAGGAATGACTGGGTGGCTGTATGATATTAGCAAATTCTGGTATTTGTTAATTCACAGTACCAAGTGCTGGGCTTGATTAATGAGATAATTGGGCTCACAATAAAAGTAGGAAGGAGAACAGGTATTGGAATCCCATTTTACAGTTAAGGAAACTGAGGCACAGAGAAGTTCAGTGACTTGCCCAAGGTCACGCAATGGGCAAGTGGCAGACAGAGCAGGTTGTATCTCTTCCTTTTGCTGTGTGCTGGATCGTGTGCAGCATGATTTTCCTGCAAGGTCTCCTGTCTGTGCTGGATATTCCAACCCACAATTTGACTGGGTTTTCCTCATCCCAGTGTAGGTCAAAGGGAGGCTGGTGTTGGTGGGAGGAAAGGGAGTTAGTGACTCAGGAGGCAGATGACAGGTCCCATTTCTAAATAGACTATAAGCTCCTTGAGGACAGGCATCATATCTTCTACTTCTAGGTTTCCAAGGGCTTAGTTCTGGGCTCCCCATACAGAAGGCACACAATAAATGTTGCAGCTGATGACCATAAAAGGTGTGGTGCCTGAAAAAATGGAAAGGAATTGCTTCCTCCCAAAGGACTAAATATTCATCTTAGGTTTGTCTCTTTCAATTTGATTCAGGGTGAAAAATTGGCATCCATATTGCAGTTTAGGATCATTCTAATTTTTTTCCCTTGGCATTTCTAAAGTACTGTCAGTAGGCAGGCAGAGATGAAAGACTGGATCCTTTGAATAAAGCCTTCCCAAGAGAGTTTTGATTTTTTTTCCTGAGGGACTTTTCTAGCCACTACAGCATTCACCCCTTTTTTGGCATTTCTTAAGTCGCTCATGTAAATAGGATGCTTAAAGAATCCCCACCCTGCTCTTCCAAAGGGAGTAGTGATGTAGGTCTTAAAATGTAAGAAATTATGTGGTTTTTTTTTTTGTTAGGAATTCTTAAGAAGGTGGAAAGATCAAACCTGTTCTTTATGCAGTTTATAATGATTTCCATCTGTCTTTCCCATTAAATTATAGACTCCTTCAGGGTAATAATAATAATAATAATGTTGGTATTTGTTAAGTGCTTACTATGTGCAGGGCACTGTTCTAAGTGCTGGGATAGATACAGGGTAATCAGGTCGTCCCACGTGAGGCTCACAGTTAATCCTCATTTTACAGATGAGGGAACTGAGGCACAGAGAAGTTAAGTGACTTGCCCGCAGTCACACAGCTGACAAGTGGCAGAGCCGGGAGTCGAACTCATGACCTCTGACTCCGAAGCCCGGGCTCTTCCACTGAGTAGGGAATGTGTGGCTTGTTATTCTTATACTCTCCCAAGCCACTTAACACAGTATTTGGCACTCATTAGGTGCTCAGTAAATATCCCTGATTGACTGATTGCTAGACTTGTTGCAGACGTAAGTGTGCTAGCACCAAAAGCATCATTCAGGGAAGATTTCTAAGGAGTTTGAAATTAATAATCTTTCACATCATTTCTCTGTCTTTGAGGGACTAAAACTTTTGTTGACCAGTAGCCCATTCACTATCTGTCATAGGTGTATGAACATTCAGAAAATTTAGAGTAAGAACATTTTAGCCTTCAAATTATTATTTTATATGGTATTTGTTAAGCTCTTACTGTATTGAGGCCATGAGTTTGAGTATCTTTGAGAGAACTCTCTTGCCCTCTTCCACACTTGTATCAGAAACATAGAGGACCGTGTTTGGAATCTCCTTCTTTCCTCCGCCATTGCAACAACAAAACAGTGACCTCTCTCTTCTGGTTCTCTCTTTTCCACCCATTCTCAGTCTGAGAAAGAACAGTGGGCAGGTGAACTTGTAGCTAAGCCAAGCGACTGATAGGTTGCTTTGAAATTTCCTTGCAAATCTCCCAGGTAGAAAGGTCACTGATGCGATTAATTTTCTAGTTCAAGAAGACAAAACACCTCAGCTGGTTTAGTGGACAACTACTGTTAGGTCAATTTGTCATCCAGCAAGTCAGGTATTTGATCTGTGCTCTGAGATCCTAGTGAAACTGCTGGCCATGGTGTTTGATTCTCAGAGTTCACGTCACTCTGGCCCTGTTGTTCTCATTGGCTATAAAAAGCAGCAGTTCGCTTTCTCATTCTGTCATCACAGACAAAGGTAAATGGGGGAGGATGTGATTTCCTGAAATGACAGTATGAGAAGTGGTGTAGCCTGGGAGCGAGAAGGACCTGGGTTCTAATCCCAGCCCTGCCACTTCTCTGCTGTATGACCTTGGTCAAGTCACTTAACATCTCTGTGACTCAGAAAACATGTACCAATAATGACTTCAAATTTCATTTCTTTAGGTGTCTATTTATAAATGTTTGTTTTTCCTAGTGTTAGCTTTCATATACTATTTAAACAAAAGATACCTTGGGCTAAGGGACTAGGGGTCTGCCATTATCATTATCTAATGTTAAACTGAAATGAACTTCGATCAACTCAAGTCAGTCAAAATGCTTCAATAATAATTGCGGTGTGTATTAAAATGTTTTATATGTGCCAAGCACTATTCTAACAGCTGGGATAGAGACAAGTTAATCAGGTTGGACACAGTCCCTGTCTCACCTGGACTCACGGTCTATATAGGAGGGAGTAGGATCTAATCCCCATTTTACAGATGAGATAACTGTAGCTCTGAGAATTTAGGTGACTCACCTAAGGTCACACTGCAGACATGTGGAAGGGCTGGGATTAAAACCCAGCTCCTCTGACTCCCAGGCCTGTGTTCTCTTCATAGGTCACACTACTTCAGTGGTTGAGAAGGTGAAAAGGGAGGTCTTATCACCCAGGTAAATCTTGCAGCACTTCTCTCAATGTGAGAGAAAGAGGTAAGAAGCACCAGAATTTAAATTCAGTGGCAATATCATGAAAGAAGCACTCAAAGAGGAGTATTTTAGTGGGTATCATGCTAAGCATATATGAAAATTTAAATGACAAACAAATAGCCTATCTCATGGTATTTATTAACTGCTTACTGTGTACAGAGCACCATACTAAGTGCTTGAGAAAGTACGGTACAACAAAGTGGGTAGTATGTTCCCTACCTTGAGTGAGCTTACAGTCTAGACTATGTGTGGTCTGGAAATTAATGAGGCTGAAAAAAAATCACAGTTCTTTTAAAAGCTGCCTTCCTCCAGTCCTTGTAATAGAAATCCTGTGGACAGTGGCAGTGATAATGTGATTTTATTTTTTAACAAAAAGAGCAAAAATTGATTTTAGCGCTATGAACATTTTGAGCAAAACCATTTTGGGCACCCATATACAACAGAATGGCAGAGAAAGCACACTCAGATTGACACAAAAGTGGTCACTAAGCTCATATTTTGGCTCCAGAAAAGCAATCAAACAAAGCCCAACCAGTGCCAGTGCCTGACTGAAAAGCTGAGATTGTTCAGTCTTGCCATGCAGCTGCTTCTGCTGGAGGAATTATTTATTCACTGTTCCTTCCCCTCCCACCCCCAGCACCACTGCACTTATGTACAAATCCATAATTTATTTATTTATATAAGTATCTGTCAATCCCTCTTGATTATAAACTCACTGTGGGCAGAGAACACGTCTACCAACTCTGTTACATTGTGCTTTCCCATACTTTCCAAGCGTTATGTACACTGCTCTGCACACAGTAAACAGTAGATACAATTGATTGATTGATGGCCAGTAGCTTGGAAATCTTAGTGAAATCCCTCTGAATTCAAGAAAATGCTCTACAAATTGGGAAATCATTAAGTGCCTTTAAATTGATGGTTAATTGTTTCTGTTTAAAATAGAGAGGAATGGGCAGGCATTGACAATTTTTGAGTGGAGCGATATGCATAAAATGATGTTTTGGAAAAATGATCTGGGCAGCAGAGTGAAGTATGGTCTGGAGAGGGAGAGAGGCAGGAAGCAGAGATGTCCGCAGGGAGACTGATGCAGTATTCGAGTCAAGGATGTGACATGTTCTTGGACAAGAATGTTGGCAATTTGGATGGAGAGTAAAGGGTAGATTCTAGAGATGTTATGAAAGTGGAATGAACTGACATGATTTGGAGGCTGAATATGAGGGTTGGAAGAGAGAGAGAGGAGTCAAAGATAATACAGAGGTGGTGAGTTTATGATATAGGGACGATGTTGGTGTTGTCGACAGTGATGGGAAAGTTAGGAGGAGAGAAGGACTTGGGAAGAGGAGAAGTTCGATTTTAGACAAATTGGATTTGAGGTTCTGGGGGACATCTGTGTAGAGATGTCCTGGAAGCAGAAGGACATATAAAATTTCTTGGAATGAGAGCTGTCAGGGTAGAGCTTTAAGAATCCATCCAAACCTCATCAATAAAATCATAGAAGGAAGGATTTCATGGAAAATGAATAGCTTTTTTGGAGTTCACATTTAAAGAGGACCATGCTAGGTCAACAGCAGCCACAGTCTTCTCCTTAAAGCAGTATGAAAGAAAGTATTGGTGATATTTTTCTTTTTCAGCCAAATCCTCCAACACACAGACTGAATTCCAGGTTGAACCTCCTTGAGAGCAGGATCATGCCTACCAGACTGCTGTATAATACTTTACCAAGAACTTAGTACAGTGCTGCACACACAGTAGGTGCTCAATAAATACCATTGATTGGTTGATCACTATAAATGGTGATTGAGTCTCTTATCAATTAGTTTCACAAGTAATAACACATTTAAATATGCAAAACAATAGTTCACGAATGCTACAGATGCTTGTACAAAATGTAAAATTACTGCAGAAAGACCCATGCTTTTTGCAGTTGTTTGGGTTAGATAAATGGAGTGCTTTTCTTTCTTTTTCTTTCTCTTCCTCTACAGCTCTCCTTCTCCCCTCCTTTGTCCTTCACCTCTTTTATTGGTCCATTTGTCTCCATTATGTCCTCTCTCTATTTTCCTGTGTCCCTACTGATTTATCTCTCTCTTTTCCCAATATTTGTTGTCTATTTGTGTTCTCTCTCTCTTTCTCTCCCTGTCTAACCTATGCTACTTTACTCTTCTCATTTTCGGACATTCTACTCTCTTTCCCATTCATCTTTCCCTACATTTACTCCCCTCTTAATGTGTCTGTAACATTCTCTCTTCTCTCCCATCTCTCTTGCTTTCCTTGGTTCTCCTACACCTCCCTGCTCTCAATTCCTCTTTGTCTCTTACCTACCTGTCTTTTCTCTCTCCAATCTGTGGGAAGGTGGTGGTGGTATTGGCAGCTTGGTGGGTGGGCAGACAGTGTTTAATTTTTAATAAAAGAGGTGCTGGGCCTCACAGGATTATGTAATCATTAATTTAAAATTTGTAATGACTTTGATTGTGTGGCGGTACTGTTGTCATTACAACGAATGATAATACCACCGAACACTGAGTCATAAGTTTATTTGAGAGAAAAGCTTACTGGTATAGTAGGATGTGAAGGTCGGATGTTTGCAAATCTAGAATATAGACTTTATTTTTACTTCAATTCCCAGGAGTGTCAGGGCTCAGCATTGGTATGATCTGGGACCAAATTCAATGCTGTGGACAGGGGATGACTGGTGACTAACCTTTGAATTCCCATTCCAGTCACATAAAGTGGGAGATAAGTTGTTACATTGGGGACAAGTTGGAGGAGGTAAACGCATCTCCCGAGCTGCAGTCCTTCAGGCCAATCCAACCATCTGGGTTGTTTTTTCCCGCATACTGGCCAGAGATGGTTTCCAGTCACTGTGGTTGGCTGGTGATTACTAGTTATTACTAAATTTGAAGGCTATGTGACAGCTTATAGAGTACATCTACATATGGTCCTCCCCTCTCAGGGTTGCACCTGGAGAGTTTCCTGTACTTTACCCATCTGGGCTATGGGAGGGAGAGAAGCAGAGGCCTACCCATTCCATTCTTAGCTTGGCTAGTGGCTAGCCGAGTGGAAAGCAATCTGCTACAAGTCAAAACTCACTTCTGCTGGGCAGCAGTGGCATGGGAGAGAGTCGAGGGTGGAGATTAAGTTTATTGCTCGGAAAGAGGCAATGGTAAACCACTTCCATATTTTTACCTAGAAAACTCTATGGATACACTTCCAGAACGAGTGCGGATGGAGAGCGGGGTGTTCTGGGAGAGATGTGTCCGTGGTGTCGCTATGGGTCAGAAATGACTCGACGGCATAAGACAAGACATATGGTCCAGAGCAATATTTGCTTTAATAGTTAGTAATCAATGTTACACATTTTAGATGTCTACTCTGTGTAGGTTGCTCTTTGTTAAATTGCCTTGATAATTTTTTTGGCCTAGATTTCAATGAGCATCTTCACTCTACTGGTGAAGAGTAAAGGGGTCTGGCCATTGCTGTCTTGAGGCTGGTGTTCCCAGGTTGTGTGTCCTTGGGTTGGGTGTCACGTGGAATCAGTTAAAGCCTTTCTGGCTGCCTAAATGTTGACGTGTTGAGTGCTGAGTGTCAAGGAGAGCCGCCATCCAACAACCCAACTCCACTCAGTAGCCACTCCACTTGCTATCCAATAGCTGAGACTGAGTGATAATCCCCAGCCTTGGAATTAAAATCTACATAAGAGGGTCTTTGCCTGATTAGTTAGAGAAGCAGTGTGGCTCAGTGGAAAGAGCATGGGCTGGGGAGTCAGAGGTCATGGGTTCAAATCCTGGCTTTAATGCTTGTCAGCTGTGTGACTTTGGGCAAATCACTTAACTTCTCTGTGCCTCAGTTACCTCATCTGTAAAATGGGGATTAAGACTGTGAGCCCCACTTGGGACAACCTGATCACCTTGTATCCCCCCCCCAGTGCTTAGAACAATGCTTTGCACATAGTAAGTGCTTAACAAATACCAACGTTATTATTATTATAGGGACTGTGCCCAACCTGATTAACTTGTATTTAACCCAGCGTTTAGAAATGTGCTTGGCATATAGGAAGAGCTTAGCAAGTACCATTATGATTGTTAAGTACCTTGCTTAACAAATCTCATTAATTAATTCAATCATATTTAGTGAGCACTTACTCTGTGTAGAGCACTGTGTAGAGCACTTTTCAAGTGCTTGAAAAGTACAATTCAACAACAGAGACAATCCCTGCCTACAAAGGGCTCACAGTCTAGAATGGGGGAGACAGATACTATTATTATTATTATAAACCTCTTCTTACGAAAGATCCAAAGCAGAGAGTGACCCAAGCCGGGTCGGGGTGAGGAGGGACAGGTTACTAAGCCCAGTTCAGTGCCTGGGTGTAGAGTGAGCAGATCACTTGGCTGCACAGTTTATATAACAAATCCCACAACTCCATTCGGAGCATGCTCTGATGATGCTTATTTAATATGCTTCTCTCAATGTCTGTAGCCCTTGGGGGTTGGTACATTCATGGCATTGCCTCGGGCTACAGCTAACATTGAGTGAATTGCCTTTAGCAACTGCACTTTACAGTTGCCTGAATGTTCCTCAACACCTGAGGAAACCTTGAAAGACAAACGTATCCTAATTACAATAAGGATAGTTTAGAAGAACAAGATGGGTGCCAAGATACGGCGGCAGTTGTGTCTTTCCCCCCCATAAGCTTGGGTATCACCCTCGTTGCTGACCTTGACATTTCCTTTCTGAGAATAAAATGAGGCATTTTTAAATGAATTTTGGCTTATTTTCCTCTGGTATTTTGTTGCTTACTGAAAACCATCGTATTGCTTCTCCTATCCCTGTTTAAATGGCAGCAAGGTTCTGATTTAGTCATGGAAGAGTGTTGTGATAGTTCAGAATGTTCATGTGATGTCATTAGCATTTCTGTGAGGATGCAGGTCTATGTATCAGCGGGGGAAGTTGATACTTAATTGGATTCTGTAATCTCAGAGGCTACAATTGCTCTTTTTCTTAGAATCTGTAGATAGAGTTCAAAGTTGAATCAGTTCAGTTACTGCACTGGATCTACCTATTAACTTCACAGGCTGTTAAATAGGGTAGAAAAACGACACAATTTACTGAGCTCATAGCAGTGGATAAGGCAATTTGAAATCTTTTATTTTCAGCACATTGGGTGTACTAGGGAAGTTCAGGATAATAATAATAATGTAAAATTGACCTTTTGTTTAATGTCCTTCTGGTTTTCTCTCCCCATCACCAGGCTCCCATCTGGGTCAATTTGAAATTCATACAGAGAATAAGATTTCTGGGGACTTGGTTAAGTCTGCAGGAAGCACGTCTAATGGCAGTTAGATACTCTTTTGCCAATTGTACATATTTCTCATTTCTGGATAACAGAAGTGAGATTTCCTAAATGCATTTTCTGTGACATTCAGGCTGCCAAGTTGACCTGTCTTCAGCTGACATGGTGCCAAGAGGAGTTGGGTTCTGGAATGTTATAACCTAGCCTCTTATTCAATCGTCGTTTTTGAGTTCCTTCCCCTCTCAGGGTCGCATCTGGAGAGTTTCCAGTACTCTACCAGTCTTGGCTATGGGAGGGAGAGTCAAGCAGAGGCTTACCCATTCCATTCCTAGCTTGGGCAGTGGCTAGTGACTGGAAGGCAATCTGCTACAAGTAAAAACTCACCTGTGCTGAGCAGCAGTGGCACGGGAGAGAGTCAAAGGCGGAGACTTGAGTTTACTACAAGGAAGGAGGCAATGGTAAACCACGTCTGTATTTTTACCAAGAAAACACCAAATACACACTACCAGAAGGATTGCAGAAGGAGAGTGGGGACTTCTGGGAGACAAGTGTCCATGGTGTTGCTATGGGTCAGAAACAACTTGATGGCATAAGATAAGACTGTGCAGTGAAGTGAAGTGACTTACCCAAACTCTCATAGCAGACAAGTGGCAGAGCCAGAATTAGAACCCAGGTCCTTCTGACTCCCAGGCCCGAGTTCTATCCACTAGTTCATGCTGCTTCTCAGTTACTTGCTTGACTGGTGATTGCTCCAAGTCAGATCCTCCCTAATTCTGCTTTAGTCTCAGGAGAATTTCAATTGTTCTTGTTCTTCTCCCCCAACATTCACAATTGCCGTAAAGAGCTGCTTCTCTTTCCCAGACTCTCCAACTAGTGACCACAGTGCAGAGACATAGAGGCAGGCACTTGTATCCTCCCTCTAGACTGTGAGCCCATTGTGGGCAGGGATTGTCTCTTTTTATTGCTGTATTGTACTCTCCAAGCACTTAGTACAGTGCCCTGCACACAGTAAGCACTCAAAAAATACGATTGAATGAATGAATAAGGTAAGCTACTTCCTGCCATCTCTTCCAGCTATTTCCTTCCCACTCATTTAAAATGTCGCTTTTTAAAGTCTTCTTTTATATGCCAGGTTTATTTTATGTGTGCCAAAGGAGCTCGTTTACTTTAGATAGGAGGATGTGGGGAGTGGAAACTGACATGTAAGTGTGCCTCTGGAAGTGAGATCAGGCTGGCTGGACCAGCCCCCCACATCTGAAGCCCTCCCCTCTGGGTCCAGGATTTCAACTTAGTATTGCAGAAGTATTTATTTATGGTATTTATGGTATTATGATATTCATTAAGCACCTACTTTGTGCAGAAAACAGGGCCTAATTGAGAAATTGCACTGGCTCTCAAATGGGAGTAGCTTTAAACTTTTCCACCTGAAGAGACTGCACAATTAGCAAGTTGCACTTTCCCAAACATCCAAAGAACCATCCTTCCCCTTGTGGTCCTTATACAGGGGAGGTGTCAATATATCCAGTCTATAGAATTCCAGAAAACATTAGCACAGGAGGAACTTGCTACTGCAGAAGATAATCGACTGTAAGCTCATTGTCGGCAGGGAATGTACTTACCAACTCTGTTGTATTGTATTCTCCCAGGCACAGTGCTCTGCATGCAGTAAGCGCTCAATAAATACCACTGTTTTTTGGTTATGGTATTTATTGAGTGCTTCCTATGTGCCAGGTGCTGTACTTAGCACCGGCGTAGATACAAGATAATCAGGTGGGACACAGTCCATATCCCAAATGGGGCTCACATTATTAATCCATTCTTCTTGTTCTCCCCCAACATTCACAATTGCTGTAAAGAGCTGTTTCTCTTTCCCAGTCTCTCCAACTAGTGACCACAGTGCAGAGACACAGTGCAGAAATGGGGCTCACATTATTGAGAAGCAGCGTGGCTCAGTGGAAAAAGCCCGGGCTTCGGAGTCAGAGGTCATGGGTTCGAATCCCAGCCCTGCCACTTGTCAGCTGTGTGACTGTGGGCAAGTCACTTCACTTCTCTGTGCCTCAGTTCCCTCATCTGTAAAATGGGGATTAACTGTGAGCCCCACGTGGGACAACCTGTTTACCCTGTATCTCCCCCAGCACTTAGAACAGTGCTCCGCACATAGTAAGCGCTTAACAAATACCAACATTATTAATCTGCATTTTACAGATGAGGGAACTGAGGCCCAGAGAAGTTAAGTGACTTGTTCACAGTGGACAAGTGGCGGAGATGGGTTAAGAATCCAGGTCCTTCTGACTCCCAGGCCCATGCCCTATCCATTAGGCCACGCTGCGTCTTGTGATGATGATGATCTTGAGGATGATAATATGGCAGTTTGCTCTGTAAGAGTTGGTTCTCTGCAGCTTCGAGGTTGGAAGATCTAGGCTCAGTCTTATTATCACTGTGAAACTGGAGCATCATCCTGCTCTGCTCCCACCCCTTCCCACCACCTTTTATCTTCTTCCTCCTTCTTCGCATCCTCTTCAACTCCCTCTTCTCCGTCTTTTTGGTTTCCTTTTTTCCTTTCCCCTCACTTCCTATTTCTTAAAAGTCATGTAGACAGAAGATAGCAACACGTTCACAGACAATAGATCCATAATAGGTTGTTAGAAGGAAAAATAAGGGGTGTTGTTAGAAGGAAGACCTAAGGGTGATTTTTAAATAATTCATGGATGAGAAATGCTGCCCCTCATTACAGTCACTAGTTATCTCCTTCTTGCTGAATTCAGTGGTCTCTATTCAATCCTAATACTTTCCTTCCTCTACACTGTCTTGAACACTGTGGACCACACCTTTTTTAGTCTCTTTTGCTTGCTTTTCCTCTGCTCTTTAACTGCTGGGATCTCCTTAAGGCTCAGTTCTGGGTCCCCTCTTTTGGATAACTCATTTGGACCTATGACTTAAACTTCCTTTTCTATGCAGATGATTCCCAAATTAACCTCTATAGCCCTGTCCTCTGTCTTACTCTAAAGTCTGGCTTTTTCTTCTGCTTTCAGGACATCTCTTGTTGTCCTGCCACCAACACCTCAAGGTTAACATGTCCAAAACATGTTAAACAAGAAGCAGCCTGGCCCAGTAGAAAGAACTCAGGCCTGGGAGTCAGAGGACCTGGGTTGTAATCCTGGCTCCCTCACTTGTTTCTTGTGTGACCTTGGCCAATTTTCAGTTACCTCATCTGTAAAATGGAGATTTAGCCTGGGACCCCCTTGTGGGACCTGGACTGTGTCCAACCTGATTATAATGTAATAATAATAATAATGATGATCATTCTGTTATTTAAGGGCTTACTATTTGCTGAGCACTGTTCTAAGCGCTGGGATAGATACAGGGTAATCAGATTGTCCCACATGGGGCTCACACTTTCTCCCCATTTTACAGATGAGGTAACTGAGGCACAGAGAAGTTAAGTGACTGGCCCAAGGTCACACAGCAAACAAGTGGTTGAGGGGGGATTAGAACTCACCTTTTCTGACTCCCAAGCCCATGTTCTTTCCACTGCCACACTACTTCCCCACTCCAGTGCTTAATACAGTGCCTGGCACATAGTAAGCACCTAACCAATACCACTAAAAAATCCCCCCCAAACTCCTCATCTGCCCATCCAAACCCTGTCCTCTCTGTGACTTTCCCATCACTGTAGACAGCACCACTACTCTCCCTATCTCACAAGCCCAGAACCTTTGCATCATTCTCGACTCATATCTCTCATTCAATCCACACATTCAGTATGTCATGAAATTCTATTTGTTTTGCCTTCACAATATCTTTAGAATCTACCCTTTCCTTTCCATCCAAACTGCTACTATGCTGCTCCCTGCATTTATCCTATCCTGCCTTGACTACTGCATCAGCGTCCTCACTGATCTCCCTACATTCTGTCTCTCCCTTCTCCAGTCCATCCTTCACACTGCTGCCTGGGTCCTTCTTCTAAAAAAACCAAAACACATTCAGATCATATCTCCCCACTCCCCAAAAGCCTCTGTAGTTTGCCCATCTAATTCCACATCAAACCAAAACTCCTTAGCTTCAACTTTAAAGCACTCAATTAGCTCTCTCCCTCCTCACTCATCTCCTACTATAACCCAACCCGCACACTTCCCTCTTCTAATGCCAACTCACTCTCTGAACCTCGATTTTGTCTATTTCGTTGCCAACTCCTTGCCAGCATCTTCTCTCCTTGCCTGAAAGTCGTTCCCTCTTCGTATCCAAAAGGTCACTACTCTCCCCCACCTTCAGAGCCCTCCTAAAATCACATCTCCTCCAAGAGGCCTTCTCTAACTAAGCCCTTATTTCCCTCCCTGCCGTCCTTTCTGTGTTTTTTTTTTGTGGTATTTGTTAGCACTTACTATGTGTCAAACACTGTTCTAAGCACTGGGGTAGATACAGGTCAATCATGATGGACACAGTCCCTACCCTGCATGGGGCTCACAGTTTGAGCTGCCTATGCCCTTGGATCTGTATGTACCCTGTAAGTATTTGATAGTCACCCCATCCTCAGCCCCACAGCAGTTCTCATACTCTGTTATTTCCCCTTTCTGTAATGTATTTTAATGTCTGCTTCCCCCTGTAGACTATAAACTTCTCGTTGGCAGGGTTACATCTACCAACTCTATTGTGTTGTACTTTCCTGAGTGCTTAATATAGTGATCAATATAGTATAGTTGCTACTTATTAAATACCACTGATTGATTGGTGGCCCTCTGGAGATTTCAGTGGTTTCTTGGTGGAAGATAACACCAAATTAAAGAAGGATATTTAACTGTGCTTTTAAGTGTCCTTCCTTCCCTTGCCCATTCTGCACAGCCTGGGAGTGGGCAGGCCACTGGTAAAGGGGCAAGATTGTGTGGCTGTCTAGTGATCCCCCCCGGCCACAGGTCTTGGGCCCATGTGACCCTTGGATTGGGCCTGGCCTGTGGACCCAGTGGGCAGAGGATCCAAGGAAGTTGACATCATCTTGCTCTGAAATCTCTTGTCCCTCTATTTCGTCTATCTTAATACCAATCTCTCACCCTCGTCCTGCCTCTGTCCTGGAATGCCCTCCCTCCTCAAATCTGACAGACAATGACTCTCCCTCCATTCAAAGCCTTATTGAAGACACATCTCCTCCAAGAGGCCTTCCCATACTAAGCCCTCTTTTCTTGTTTTTTACTCTCTTCTGCATCACCCTGACTTGCTCCTTTTATTCATTCCCCCCTCCCATTCCCACAGCTCTTATGTTACATATCTGTAATTTATTTGTAGTAATGTCTGTCTCCCCCTCTAGACTGTGAGCTCACTGTAGGCAGGGAATGTGTCTGATATTTTGTACTGTCTCAAGTGCTTAGTACAGTGCTCTGCACACAGTAAGCGCTCAATAAATACGATGGACTGACCGAATGAAACCACCCAGGAAGTTGAGTGTAGCCCAAGGCTGGTCCCCCATACTATAGTCTTCTGGAAACTCAGATTCTCTCAGAGCTTGAGGTTTTAGGGCAGAATGAATGAAGATCCAGAGGTCCTTGAGCAACACTAGAATAAAAAAAAAAATACCATGTAGGTGTACCTCTTTCCCCAACATTTAAATACTTTTTAACGTCTTGCTGGAACTGCATCATTTTGAGTTGGGGAATCCTGGTGGTCCTCAGTCTGGCCTCAGAGAGTCCTGATTGAGATGTTGAGACAGCTAAGCCTTCTTTCTAGAAAGAAAGTCTGTAGGTCAGAGCCTTCTGCCAGTGCTTGGTTCAGTCAATAAAAATTTCCAGAAAGTTAAGAAGGAAATAAATGGCTCAAACAAGCAAAAGAAATCTGCTGACCCTGAGGATCAGAAATGAAAGGCTGGTAGTGTGTCCAGGTTTTTCCCCAAATCAGTCATATTTATTGAGCATTTACTGTGTCCAGAGCATTGCTTGGGAGAGTGCAATATAACAGTGTAACAGACACATTCCCTGCCCACAACGAGCTTACAGAGGACAATTTAGGAGACTAGGTTAGGGCATGGAAGAACAACCGAGAATCCTGGGAAGAGTCAGAAGAGGTAAGAAAATAGTCTGAAAGCTGAGCTGCCTCCACAGTCCTCTGATTCAGCCCCCTGGATGATAGACAAGTAACAATCCTAAGGACACTGTGAAATTACACCCACGAGCCTTATCTCCGGGAACTGGGAGCCCGGTTTTCTGAGGATTAGCTCAGCTGCCCCGCCAACCCGGACGTCACATCCAGGAAAGGGAAAGCCTCCCTGTAGCCGGCCAACATCACCCACCTCACGGGGGCCCAATTTATTTCTTGATTTTATAGGAATCTGGTCGTTGGAAATGGAGTTGTGAGGCTGAACAATTATCTTCTCGGGGAAGGGCAAAAAGCAAAGCCGAGATGCATTAATCATAAATGAGTCAATTAATTATAACCCTCGCTACACCATGGGGTCAGTGGAGGAAGCAGTAGGCCCAGAGTTATTTAGGGAGTTAGGAGCTGAAGACGCCCTTTTCAGAGCCAATTATCTGGAAATAAATTACTCTTTCAGATTACAATATGCTATTCTCTCAGGAAATGTTGGGAGGGCAGCCTTTTTTTGTGTGTGTGTCTCGGAATGGCCCCCATGCAGCTTTTCATTATAATTAAAGCACTTTAACCATTTGGCAGAAGGCAGAGGTTTCTTTTAGTACGAGTTCTGGGGATTTAATTGTCCTGTATCCGTCGAGGAGAGGCTGGGGACACATTTTCCGCGTGATACGTTGACATATGAGTAGGTTTCTAAATGGTGTGAGAGAAGCATCCAAACAGACTAGAAGGAGGCCTTCAGAGGCTTGCAGGGTTCACAACCAGCCACAGGGCCTGAAGCCAGTCAGTCAATCGTATTGAGTGCTCACTGTGTGCAGAGCACGGCACTAAGAGCTTGGAAGAGTACAATATAACAATAAACCTTCCCTGTTCACAATGAGCTTACAGTCTAGCAAGGGAGAGACAGACATTAATATAAATTTAAAAAAATTACAGATGTGTACATAAGTGCTGTGGGGCTGCGAGGGGGGATGAATAAAGGGAGCAAGTCAGAGCGATGCAGGAGGGAGTGGAAGAAGAGGAAAGGAAGGCTTAGTCAGGAAAGGCCTCTTGGAATAATAATAATAATAATAATAATAATAATGTTGGTATTTGTTAAGCGCTTACTATGTGCCGAGCACTGTTCTAAGCACTGGGGTAGATACAGGGTAATCAGGTTGTCCCACTTGGGGCTCACAGTCGTAATCCCCATTTTACAGATGAGGTAACTGAGGCACCGAGAAGTGAAGTGACTCGCCCAAAGTCACGCAGCTGGCAGGTGGCGGAGCCGGGATTAGAACCCATGACCTCTGACTCCTAAGCCCGTGCTCTTTCCACTGAGATGTGCCTTCAAGTCTTAGTGCCCCAGTGAGGGCCGCAGTGGTGGTTGGAGTCTGTGAAACAAACTGGCACTGCAGTGGACACAGCGGTGCAGGATTAGCTGGCACTTTCTGAGGAGCAGCCTGACTTAGTGGATAGAGCATGGACCTAGGAGTCAGAAGGACCTGGGTTCTAAACCCAGTTCTGCCACATGTTTGCTGTGTGATCTTGGGCAAGTCGCTTTACTTCTCAGTCCCTCAGTTACCTCATCTGTAAAATGGGGATTAAGACTTTGAGGCCCTTGTCCTGTGTCCAACCTGATTCAAGTGGATCTACCCCAGCACTTAGAACATTGCTTGGCACAAAGTAAGCACTTAATAAGTACCATAATTATTATTATTATTTCTTCTGAGCCTGGGTGTGGAAGCAGAATGTTTTTGACTCTAGACTTTTGAAGTGGTAGGCAGTCTGCCTCATTCCCAGAGGGTCATTCTCAAAGCAAAAGGCAGAGGAGAAGAAGTAATTTGGTTTTAATAACTTTAGCCTTTAATCTCATTACCCCTTGAATCCAGCCCATAGCTGGGTGGAGCCACCTTCTCCGACTCCTCCCCCCCATGCTGATTTTACCCCTTTACTTCATATCTAGGATCTTCCTGACTCCCCAAGGTTCAAAGGCCTCGCTCCTCTGTACTTATACACTTTAAATTCATTTCATGGTGATGGTTCATTCTGTGGTTCAATTAGCGGTATTTATCGAGCGTCCTCTGTGTGCAGAATACTGTGCTAAGCACACAGGAAAAAACAATACAACAGAGTTGGCAGACATGATTGCTACCGACAAGGTGTTTACAGTCTACAGGGAGAATTCCTGGTCATTCCTGGTCTCTCATTAGTCAAGGGCCCTGTCACCTCTTTCTAATCAGCTGGGGTCAGCAAGAGTCATCTTTGCAAGCTCTACCTGGGTCTTGGGTTTATCTAGCACTGCCACAACTCTGGTTATTTTCTTCTTTCACAAACATCCTTTAGATCGATATCTTCCTGGCACAGAGGGCCTGAGTAACTCTGAGTAAACCAGAGCCCTAAGTGTCTGCGTACATGATGCTTGCAAACAAACATCCCCGCATCCTGGAACATTGAGAAGCAGCGTGGTCTAGTGGACAGAGCATGGCCTGGGAGTCAGAAGGACCTACCACTTGTCTGTTGTGTGACCTTGGGCAAGTCACCTAACTTCTCTATGCTTCAGTTACCCTATCTGTAAAATGAGGATTAAGAATGTGAGCTCCATGAGGGACATTCATTCATTCATTCACTAGTATTTATTGAGCACTTACTGTGTGCAGAGCACTGTACTGAGCACTTGGAATGTACAAACTGGCAACAGATAGAGACAATCTCTGCCCAATTACAGGCTTACAGTCTAATCGGGGGAGACATGGACTGTGTCCAATCTGATTAGCTTGTATCTACTGCAGTGCTTAGAACAGTGTCTGGCATATAGTAAAACACTTAACAGTCATCATACAAAAGTGGCCTTGAAATGTGATCTGTGACCAGAAGGTCCATCCCAACCTTAACTGACCTGCCACTGGAGCCCAGTACTTTCCTTAGGACAGGGTAGAGTATTTAACTGAGTCAGGTTCCACACTGTCCAGCCTACTTGGATTGCTGACCCTTGCTAGTCTGAGTAATGCTTTAAACTAAATTGGCCACATGTCCTCCTTGAAAACCAGCTCCCTTAGCCACAAAAGCAGGGAATGTGTCTATTTATTGTTATATTCTACTCTCCCATGAGCGACTGCATTTTCCCTACAGCGTTGGTTTACCCTCTGGAGGACTTTTTCGTCCGTGCCGCCCACAGCTTGGATTCCTCTCTCTCTCTCTCTCTCTGGAAGGAGCGGAATGGTGGGGGCGGGTGACTTGTGGACCATCCTCCTCCTCCTCCCTAGATCTTCCCCAATATCTTTGGGCCTCTCCCAGGTCTTTGAAATCATCCCTTGGAGACCATCTTTCAACTCTGTGACCAGGATGGCTGCTGTGTCTCACTGTTCCGTCCAGAGGCAAGAGTGGAGGACCATTCTCTCTGGTTGCTCCTCTGGGACAAAGCTCAGTAACTGGAGGAATAGCAAAGCTCAATAGACAGTAGAGGACTTGTGATTCTCACACCTGTGGTGTCTTGGTCCTCGGGGGTGGCCATTAGTTACCAGGACCCCGGTAAGTTGGGCTTTCTCTCGAGGATGTAGCTGTACTTCACCATTTTGGGGTACACCCTCCCTGGCTGATGTGGAACCACTTTTGTCACAGCCAACCTGTCACTGCAGGGCAGGCTATGATATAGATCTTCATGGGATTCTGGGTGGACGTGAATTTCAGTTCTATCTCTTCTTGGTCATTTGAACTCATCAGTCCCGGTTTGAGACAAAGTCTTGGAAAGGTTGTTCCAGGGCAGTGGTGGGGGTGGGGCCTGAGAGGGGCTGCATCCTGCATCAGCCTCGGTTTTGGGGCATCAGCCTCGGTTTTGAGACTTTGGGACCAAGAACAGAGCAGCGCAAAAGCGGTTCGGGCTAGATCCAATCAGTCGTCGAGGATTCCACCGGTTCCGGGGCCTCCGTGTTCCCTGTGGTCGGACTCCCCGGGCTGGGGGTCTCCACACTGCGGGGTTCACATCTCCCTTCCTGGGCTTAGTACAGTGCTCTGCATGGAGTAAGTGCCCAGTAAATACCATTGATCAATGGATTGTTTTTAGCTTCTTGTTTTTTGGTTTTTCCCTAGCTTTTGCCAAAATGTGGAATGACTGCCCTAATAATAATAATAAATGATAATTATGGTACTTGTTAAGCGCTTACTATGTTCCAAGCACCGTTCTAAGTTCTGGGGTAGATACAGCTTAGGTTGATCACAGTCCCTTTCCCACATGGGGTTCATTCACAGTCTTAATCCCCCTTTTACAAATGAGGTAGCTGAGAAGTGATTTGTTCAAAATCACACAACAGACATGCAGCAGAGCTGGCATTAGAACCCAGGTCGTTCCTTCTCCCAGCCCATGCTTTATCATCTAAACCATACTGCTCCTCCCTCAGCTCTCCCACCCTCTCAACCCTTACTAAGCCACTTTGAGAAGCATACTCGATGGCTTCTCAAACGGAATAAAGTGAAAAACTAGGAAACTCCCATTTATACTCCGAGGGAAGACACATATTTTCCTGTCAACTTTCCTTTAAAGTCCTTACCATGGGTCTCTGACATCATGAAAAAATGAAGAGTAGGCTAGTGATAGTGGAAGACAGATTATCAGCTGGGCATTTTTAAAAATCTATGCCGAAGTGCAGCATCTAATCCAGTGCCACTGACTAAATGGTTACTGATGATAATGGTGCATGATCTGCTACTTAGAAATGATGGGAAACAACTAGGAGCATCTTGAGGCGTTAAGCATAGTGGATTTTCCAGATGTAGTTGGAGTTGTTCAAGGAATATTTTCATATTATTTGTTCAGGTAGAGTCCAGGGTGAGTAATGCCTGGAGCTATGAACTGTGACATCCAACATCTCCTGTGGCTGCTAAATTGTACAAATTACTAACATTTGTTATCCTCCATATAGAAAAGTGAAGCGCATGCCGTGAAAATTTGAATAGCTGTCTCAGGGTAAATGGAACACCAAGCTCTGTGCTTTTAAATTATTCTGCTTCAGTGGAGATCATCTGGAAGGATGTTGGTTAGTGGATTTCCTAAATGCCTGAACTCTAGTAGACTGAACCCGAAAGGGCCTGGAAACTTTCAAGTTCATACGGCAGGTGAGAGTGGCTGATAAAAGGAAAGGCAGCCCCATAAAAGCCCATTCCTCATCCTTGGGACATGAAGCCTGGTTTGCTCACCTGCATGACTCCTGAAAGGAGGACACAAAGTCAGGGGAAACACAGAACTGTTTGTCCCATTTAAAAAATTCTCTTTGAACTGAGCCACATTTTCACAGTGTTAAACTCACTGATTTTTAGCAGTTATGCGACCTCCTCAGTCATTCCAAGAAAATCAGTAGTAAGAGAGGAAAAGGTTCTGTTGTTCTTCTCTAGTCTATTTGACAGTTTCCTGGAGTTAATTATGGATGAATTATGTCATGGTTGAATCAGAACAATTGTATCAGTTGTTTTGCTCTCACAACAGGAGCCACATGCAACCCAACCTGGAGGGCTCTATTTAGCCATTATGCAGTGAAACAGATCTACGTTCTCAGTGAAGCTATTTGATTCAGTCATCTAATAGTTTTAACTCCCATCCCACCCCTCAATTTTTTTATAGTATTTGTTAAGCACTTACTATGTGCCAGGCACTGTGTTAAGTGCTGGGGTAGATACTGGCTAATCAAGTTGGACACAGTCCATGTCCCACATGGGACTCACAGACTTAATCCCCATTTTACATGATGAGGTAACTGAGGCCCAGAGAAGTTAAGTGACTGGCCCAAGGTCACCCATCAGACAAGTGGCAGAGCTGGGATTAGGACCTAGGTCCTTTTGACTTCCAAGCCTCTGTTCTATCCACTTAGGCCATGCTGCTTCTCCCTTTCCCTTCCTGCACAGAGTTGGGGAGAGGTAAACGAGGTCAGAAACTCAAGCCCTTCCTAATCTCCATCCCAGTCTGAAGCTATATTGAAAATGAATCCAGGAAAGTGCAAGGTTATAGAACACACAGCACATACAAACATGTAAAATGAGAATCACCTGTGAACTCATCTAGTCCTCTGATTTTCTTGACCTTTTTCACAGAGATCAGGGGTGATATTAGGGCAATCAATCAAATTTACTGAGAGCTTTTTGTGTGTAGAGTCCTGTACTAAGCGCTTGGGAAGGTGACTAAGGAAGATGAGAACCCAATAAATCAGATGGGGTTGGTGAATTCATTAAGACTATGGTGGACTAAGGGAGAAAGAAGAGAGAGAACAAATCAGGTGAGTGGGAATTAATTCATTAAGACTGCCATAGGCCAAGGGAGGAACAGCAAAAAGAAGAACCCTGAAAACACAGTATGGGTGGGGAGAGTTATTTTAAAGAGGCAGTGCCTACTGCCTGTTGTATGCAGCACTGGAGAAAGAGAAATAGAAATAATAAATACAATTTCAAGTGTCCTCTTATCTTTATCGTCTCTCCTTTCTTTTCTTTTTTCCCCCTCCCCCATTTACTAGACTTAGTGACCCTCCCCTCTTTAATATTCTAATAGTTATGCAAAAAGTGGGAAAATTATGTGACTAAATGCCATAAATGCTTGAACATGACCTATCACTCTCCCCACCTTCAAAGTCTAATTAAAATCGCATGTTCTCCAAGAGGCCTTCCCTGACTAAGCCCTCATTTCCCCACAACACTTATGCACAAATCCGTAGTTCATTTTAATGTCTTTCTCTCCCTCTAGACTGTAAGCTCCTTCTCGGCAGGGTTTGCTGTTGTATTCTACTCCCCCATGTGCTCTGTTCAGTGTTCTGTGCACAATAAATACTGTACTGAGTGATTGGATCTGAAGAGGTAAGATTAAAGAGAATGGAATTTAACTTGGAAAAGGTTAAGGGGCATCTTAACGGTCTTTAAGAATACTCAGTTCTTCTATACCTTCCTGTGGGCAGGGAATGTGTCTACCAACTCTGTTGTATTGTACTCTCCCAAGTGCTTAGTACAGTGCTCTGCATGCAGTAACCGCTCAATAAATACCATTAAATGACTGAGGGACGCTGCCTTAAGGAAAACCCACACTATAATATGTACACCTTGACCAGCCCTGCACACATCACATAATGAAGCAGTGTGACCTAGTGGAAGGAGCACAGGTTTTGGAGTCAGAGAACCTGGATTCTAATCCCAGCTATGTCACTTGTCTGCTGAGTGACCCTGACAAGTCACTTAAATTCTCTGTATCTCAGTTACCTCATCTGTAAAATGCAGATTGAATCCTCCTCCTCCTCTGATTTAGACTGTAAGCCCCATGTGGGACAGGGATTATCTTGTATCTATCCCAGTACTTACAACAGTGGCTGGCACATAGTAAGGGTTTAGCAAGTATCATAAAAAATCCTTTCTTCAGAAACTTAAAACACCCTAGTCATATCAACCACAGACCACCTTTAGCACCATTTATTTCATCTGCATCTTAGCACGTATATATCAATGTATATGTTATTTGAGCATCCAGTTACTCAACTACTTCATCCTGATACATTTATACTACTTCTTGTTTTATCCTTGCTCTTCTTCCTCTCAGTATTTGTAATTTTTTTTTTTGTCTGTCAGATTACAAACTCCGCGAAGGCAGGGATCTTGTGTCTTGCTTCTGTTGTACTGCCTGACTTCCGTGGCCTAGTGGGTAGACCACAGATCTGGGTTCTAATCCTGGCTCCTCCTCTTATCTTGGGAAAGTCACTTCGCTTCTTTGGGCCTCAGTTACCTCATTCATAAAACAGGGATTAAGACTGTGAACCCCATATGGGACAGTGACTGGGTTCAACCTAATTTGCTTGTATCCACCTCAGCATTTAGTACAGCACCTGGCACATAGTCAATGCTTAACAAATGCCACAATTAATTAACCACTTAGTAGAGTCAGAGCTGAATAAAAACCACTGAGAATGATGGTAGGGAATGTGTCTACCAACTCAGTTCCATTATACTTTATCAAGTGTTTAATATA
Source organism: Ornithorhynchus anatinus (assembly GCF_004115215.2). Classification (NCBI taxonomy): domain Eukaryota; kingdom Metazoa; phylum Chordata; class Mammalia; order Monotremata; family Ornithorhynchidae; genus Ornithorhynchus; species Ornithorhynchus anatinus. The sequence goes on along the minus strand of NC_041735.1, from coordinate 57,752,314 downwards.
ATGCTCTGCACACAGTAACCCCTCAAAAGGAGCAGTGTGGCCTAATAATTAGGGCACGGGCCTGCAAGTGAGAAGGACCTGGGTTCTAATCCTGGCTCTGCCACTTTTCTGCTGTTTGACCTTGGGCAATTACTTAACTTCTCTTGGCCTCAGTTACCTCATCTGTAAAATGGGAATTAAGAGTGTGAGCCCCATGTAGGACAAGGAACTGTCTCCAACCTGATTAGCTTGTATCTACCCCAGCACTTAGAACAGTGTTTGGCACATAGTAAACACTTAACAAGTACCATAATAATAATAATTTTTATAAATACCATTGATTCTATCCAGAGACATAGATAAACTTTTGCTGCAAGAAGAGTGCTCACTAATTTCCTAAAAATGTTCTATCCCAAATCCACAGCTAACACTGACTTTGGTGCTTAGTAGAGTGCCTGCACATAGTAAATGCCTAAAAAATACCATTAAAAAAACCAACAACAGTTCCCAATACAGTGCTCTTGCACACATTAGGTGTGCTCAGTAAATACCACTGACTGCTTCAGTGACAGGAGTGAAGTGGAACCTGGAATCTCCTTCAACAATAACACCCTGCAGTTCTTATCATTAATATCAGGGTCACTGCTTGCTATTATTACTTTTGCTTTCTAATTTTGTTTTCTTAGCAGAACGTGCCTGCTACTTCTGCTGTATTACATTCTCCCAAGTTCTTAATGCAGAACTCTGCACATAGTAAGTGCTTAATCAATGCTATCGATTATTATTTCTCTCTCTCTCTCTCTCTCCCTTACTTAGACTATGAGCCCTACGTGGGATAAAGACCTTATTGATTCTGCTTGTATTGTATTTACCCAGCTCTTATACAGTACAAAGTAAGTGAATAACACGTACCACAGTTATTATTCTTTGTGTGAACTGTGCTCTACCAAACATTTAGTACAGTGTTCAGCATACAGTAAGCCCTCAATAAATACCATTGATGATAATGCTTAGTACAGTATTCTGCATACAGGAGGTCTTCAACAAATGTAATCATAATAATAATCATTTGGGCCCAGAGCCCAGGTTCATCGTGTGATCATGACAGAAGATTAGTTGAGGTCAGCCTACATTCCTATTAATCATTCGGAGGTATTTATTGAGCACTCACTATGTGTAGAGCACTGGACTAAGCATTTGGGAGACTACAGTACTATTGAGACATGATCCCTGCTCATTAGGAGCTTACAGTCTAGCAGGGGAGATGGACAATAAAATAGATTATGGACAGGAGAAATGGTAGAGTAGAAGAATATGTACATATGTGCTGTGGGACTTGGGGTGGGATAAGGGTCAAATGCTTAAGGGGCATATCAGAAGGTCCAGTAAAGGTGGGGAAACTAGGCCTTTCCTTTACCCTCTACAATGTTTAACCATAGGACAACTCCCTGCATTTTAGCCACTGAAGTTTGCCAATTATAATAATAATAATTTTGATATTTGTTAAATACTTAAGTGTCAAACACTATACTAAGCACTGAGATAGACCCAAGATAAACTAATTGGACACAGTCCCTTTCCCACATGGAGTTCAGAGTAGGAGGGAGAGCAGGTATTGCATCCCCATTTTACAGTTGAGGAAACTGAGGCACAAAGATGATAAATGACTTCCCCAGGGTCACACAGCAGAGGAGTGACAGGATCAGAATTAGAACCCAGGTCCTCTGGACTCCCAACCCATGCTCATTCCCTTAGGTCATGTTGCTTTTCTTTTCCTTCTCCCAGGCTCCCAGTGTCCACCTGTCTTTTTCCTCTTCTCAGGTATCTGTATAAAAGGTCCAGAAGGTGTTGAGGTTTTAGTCTTCGTAAGTTTATATTTACTCTCCCCACTACTGAAGGTGCTCAAGCGTCTCTAACAGACCCAACTTTTAACCTATTCTACCCTGACAGTGCAGCAGCATTTTCAGAGAGAATCATTTAGCTACCTTATGAAACTAGGATTTATCAGAAGAGTCTAGGTTGTGATCAAAATCTCAGGTGACTGCATCTTTCCAGGGCCATCAAAAGTTAAATGAAGCAGCTTAGTTTAGTGGCAAGAGCATGGGACTAAGAGGAGTCAGGGGACCTGAGTTCTAATTCTGGCTCCTCCATGTATCTGCTCTGTGACCTGGGCAAGTCACTTAACTTCTTTGTGCCTCAGTTCCCTCCTCTGTAAAAGTTTCCTCTTACTTAGAATGTGAACTCCATGTGGGACCTGTTTATCTTGTTATCTACCACAGCATTTAGTACAGTGCTTAGCATATAGTAAGCAATTTACAAATATTACAAGTATAATTATTATATGCAATAATAATAATGATGATAATAATCCTCACGTTGTGTTCCTTTAAAGGTAGTTTACAAGTGAGAAGCTCCTCTCCTTAAAAGAGTTGGTTTCTTGTTTGCAGTTCTCAGCAGCTTCCCTTTTTGGTTGTTTTTCCTCCTTGAATCTTAATTTCCTCTAAGGTTCTCTATTGAACATCCGTAGAGGGAAGTAGTTGGGGAAAAAGCCAGGAAAACATCATGGAAAGGGACTTGGGTGACTGATTTGAACTCAATTATTATTTTTTTTATTTTTTGCAAAGTAAGCCAAAGGAAACAATTAGATCCCTGTCTTGGATCCCAGAGGCAAGCGGTTTGGATTGAGGTGGAGAATTGCCTACTGTTCAATTTGTCATTTCCAATCCCACCTCCGTCTTTGGCTAGCCTCTATTTACATTCATTGTGCAGTCACTCTGAACAAGTGGTTTTGTACTGTTTACGGGGAAAAGTCCTGCAGTGAGGAAGGGAGAAGCCAAATTGTGATTGGATGTCCTTAGAGTGGGAAAGTAAAGGGTGTTAAACTGAAGGTGTTTAAATGAAAAATGCACATTACCATACTGTGAATGCTTTGGATGCGGTTGAGGGGAGAAGGGTGCTCTTGCTTGTGGAAGGTTATTTTATAATTTAGCAGGGTGTGAACTCTTCAACTATTTAAACTTATTTATTCACCAATCTTTCTTTCCACTCTCTTTTCCTCTTGTCAGTAGATTATTTTGCAACTGTCTCCCTCTCTTTAAACTGAAAATTTTTTAAACGCCTTATGAATAGGCATCATATCTACCAACTCTATTGCACTGCACTTTCCCAAATGCTTAGTACAGTGCTCTGCAATCTATCAGTCATGTTTATTGAGTGCTTACTGTGAACAGTAGAAAAATATAAAAGACACATTCCCTGCCCATAACAAGCTTGCAGTTTAGGAGGGGAGACAGATATTAATATAAACAAATGAATTGTGGATATGTACATAAGTGCTGTGGGACTGGAAGGGAGGATGAATGAAGGAAGCAAGTCAGGGCAACACAGAAGGGAGCGGAAGAAAAGGAAAAGAGGGCTTAATCAGGGAAGGCTTCTTGGAGGAGATGTGTCTTCAATAAGGCTTTGAATGAGGGTGGGAGAGAGTAATTGTCTATTGGATATGAAGAGGGAGGGCGTTCCAGGACAGAGGCGGGATGTGGGTGAGAGGCCAGTAGTGAGATAGACAACATGGAGTTTCAGTCTGTAGGTTGGCATTAGAGGAGTGAAGTGTACAGGCTGGGTTGTAGTAGGAGAAGAAGAAGGTGAGGTAGGAGGGGACTAGTTGATGGGAAGGAGTTTTTGTTTTGATGCGGCGGTGAATGGGCAACCAGTGGAAGTTTTTGAAGAATGGGGAAACATGGACTGAACATTTTTGTAGAAAAATGATTCAGGCAGCAGAGTGAAATATGGACTGCAGGGGGGAGAGACAGGAGGCAGGGGGGTCAGCAAGGAGGCTGATAAAATAATCAAGGTGGGTTAGGATAAGTGATTGGATTAATGTGGTAGCAATTTTGATGGAGAGGAAAGGGTGGATTTTAACGACATATGGAGGTTCAACCGACATGATTTAGAGATAGATTGAATATGTGCTGTACACAGTAAGCGCTCAGTCGATATCTCTGATTGATTTGAAGGGAAGTATCCCATTCTTTTTCCTCTATTGGACTCTCCTAAGCACTCAGTACAATGTTCCACACACAGTAGGTGCTCAGTAAGTACCTCTGATTGATCGATCATCATCAACAGCTCCCTCCTCTGTTGTCTAATTTCCAATTCTTCGGCTATTGTGCACGCCTCCTTCAGTAAAACATACTAAACAGCTGGAGTCTTTTGTGTTCTGGTTTCAGGTCCTGCATACATGACAAGATTAGAAAATTCTCAAAGTGAGGACTGCTGATAGAAAGGGAAGGGAAGAGATTGTGTGTTGTGATGTTCCAGTCAGAGTGCACTCTGCAGATGTTTCCTATTCATTCATTCAATCACATTTACTGAGTGCTTACTGTGTGCAAAGCACTGTCCTAAGCACTTGGGAGAGTGCACTATAACAATTAACAGACACATTCCCTGCCCACAATGAGTTTGCAATCTAGAGACGAGCTTTCAGTTTCCTAGAAAAATTATTCTTCACGGTAGTCCCAGGCCATTAGTGGCTCCATGCATTCTATGCTGGATGCTGGTCTTGAAGCCTGCCTTCAAGCCTCTCCATGGACACAGTCATGTTTGGCATTTATTTCCTTTTAAAAATCAGAGCAGCCGAGGCTTACGCTTTGCCCAGAGGGTGATCACATGGTCAGATCTGGCAACGTCCATTTGCTAATTACACCCAGCTACTACACTGTTTAATCAGAATTTGAACTGGAGCACCAAAAGCCCATCCATTAGTGATTTGAGGATATAAATGGAAACTCATGTTCCCTGGACTGATTGTCCTTAATTTATGATAAAGGAAAGAATCTGTATGGACAAACAACAAGGGGCAAATAGATCCCCCTGTCCAGGCTCATGAAATAAAAGGTAATTGGTTTGGTTCGCTGCTCTTGCAGTGCTTTAAACAGTCTTAATATTTTTAAAGAAACTAAAAGCTTCTTTTGTGAACCAGTCCATGGTTAATTGATGATCTCAAGGTCAAAGTCATTGTATTTATGTTCAACTTTCTCCTTCCCAGACTGAACAACGGAACTAATTCCAAGGGCTCATCACACGTATATTAAATCTACTAGGCAAAAACACCCTGTCAACAACTCACTGGAAGCCACCGCCGAGTGGACTGAATATGGAGAGGGAAGCCTGAAGCATGGAGCTCTGAAGTGAAATCCTGTCTGCATCCCTGGTGTGGTGGCTCTTTGCTGCTCTGTAAAATGGGTGTAAAGAGTTTTGTCACATGATCTTGTCTGTGACTGGCTGGGAGATTCTAGATCTGTAATCGTTGACCATTTACACAAAATGAGAAATTGCTTTCTAATGTCCTTCAACTAAGGTTCGCCCCATTGGAGGACTCAATTCTCCAAGATCCTATTGCAAAAGGAGTTTGATTCTGAAAGAGGAATCTTATTTTCATCCGTGGATTTTTCTAAACCACCCTTGAACTACCTGCTTTTTCAGCCATCATGACTTCCCACAGTCTCACAAACTCTTCATTTTACCACCTGCTTTGAAGAACCCACCATCGTCAAGCTCCAGCACAGTCCTTGGCTTGTAGCATTTGGTGAAACCCGAATCTGTGCTTGCCTTGTCCCCCCCCAATGACTTTTACACTTCAATCATATTCCCTCTCAGTCTTCCTTTTTTCTAGACTGAAAACTCCTAATCTTGGAAGGCAGTCTGGCCTAGTGGAAAGAGCACAGAACTGAAAGTCAAGAGACCTGGTGTCTAGTCTCAGCTGTCATTTGACTACTGTGTGACCTTGGGTGAATCATTTAACTGCTCTGTGCTTCAGTTTTTTCATGTGTAAAATGGGGATTCAGTATCTGTTAATAATAATAATAGTAATAATAATGTTGATATTTGTTGAGCGCTTACTATGTGCAGAGCACTGTTCTAAGTGCTGGGGTAGATACAGGGTAATCAGGTTGTCCCACGTGAGGTTCACAGTCACAGTATCTGTTCTCCCTACTACTTAGACTGAGCCCCATGTGGGTCAGGGACTGTGTCCAACCTGACTAACTTGCATCTATCCCAGTACTTGACACCTAGAAAGTGCCATAATAATACCATTATTATAGATATGATAACATTACTATTATTACTATAGTTATTATCTATGCTCCGATTTCCTCATCTGAAAAATGGAGTTAAAATATCTGTTCTCCTTTATTCTGAGACTGAGTCCCATGTGTGGCTGGAACTATGTATGGTCTGGTTATTTTGCTTCCACCCAGCAGTAAGCACATAGTAAGTGATGAATAAATGCCATCATTATTATTTTCAGTCTCTTCTCATATGGAAGTTGTTCCATTCCCCTGATCAACATGGTTGCCCTCCTCAGGACTTCATGAAGCTCTTTTATATCCTTCCTAAATTGCAGCACACACTATTCCAGCTCAGACACACCATGGTTTTTTTTAATCACAGCAATTCAACCCGTGACTGACCTGATGATCTTCTATCTACCCCAGTGCTTAATACAGTGCTTGGCACATAATAAGCTCTTAACAAATATCACAGTCATAATTACCATCATCATCAACAACCACTTCAAGCATCTTGTCTCCCATTAACGAGACCAAATAAAAATTAATGACAAAGGCCACTCCCAAACTGAGCCACTGCCTCAAACTAACCTCAGCGCTATTCGACTGATGAACCAAGAGCCAATTATGATTTTCAAACTCATATGGAACTTCCGAATAAACATATCTGTTGAGACCATCATTGTGGTCAAATGGCCAACTTTTTTTTAAGTTATTTGAAGGCATTAAAGGGGAGCTGCAGGGTTGGACAGATCACGCCGGAGGCTCCATCCCTTAATGAAAGCGGCATTGCACTGTGAACTGTGAAGAATAATTAAGATTTGTAAATCTGAAGGCATACCAGCAAAGATATTCAAGTATGGAGCCAAATGATTGCTAGAGGATGCACACGCGCCCTCTCGGAACAGATGGAGCACAGAGGAAAAGCCACGGGATCTCCAAGACAGTGAATCATTCTGAAAATGTGTATGTCTGCAAAGCCTCGCTGGATTTTTAATGGAATTTTCCTGTAGAAAATTCCTAATGTTTGCCCAAATCTGCTCTCCCAATGCTTTTAACAAATACCATATTCACCAGTTCACCTCAGCTTGTATTCTCCATTAGATTCAAAAAGTTCTGAGGGGCAGGAATTTTATCTTAGGGTCCCTCTGCATGTGGCTCAAAAGTCTGCCTGCATGCCAGAGGTACTTAATCAATAGTGCAGTGGGCAAACATAACATTAGGTCCCAAACCACTGTTAGTGAGAACTGCACCATGTAGACAATATTAACAGTTTGGGAGCCAAGGTTATCTACCCCTATTCCTGAGCCTTTCCTAGGAATCTTGTTTCCAGTACGTCTGCCTGATTGACAAGACCGCATTTTGGTCTTTCCCAAATCCTAGCCCTATTCTGTCCTGCCGTCCCTTGAGGGGTCTTGGGAAAGGAGAGCAGTATGACACTCTCAGAACCTGCAGGCAGGAGCTGTTAATAAAGAAGAATCCTGGCCTGGGTTAAGTCAATAAGAGCTGTTACTCAGAGGAAATTAAAGGACCGAAGTGCTGCCCTCCCTCTTCAGTCTTCTTTCATCTCATCCTTCAAGAGTCCCTGGGCCAGCGCTCTGTTCTCTGGCAGCCTCTCCCATTCCCCCCTCCTACACTGATATTGCCTCCACTCTGGTTCATGCTGCTCCCCTTCTCTGGTCTCCCCACCCCTGACCATTCTACCTCCTACTTTGATACTTTGGAGAAGTAGGATGGTGTAGCAGATAGATTACAGTCTGGGAGTCAGAAAGTCATGGGTTCTAATCCCGGTTCCACTGCTTGTCTGATGTGTGACTTGGACAGGTCATTCCACTTCTCTGTGCCTCAGTTCCTCATCTATAAAATGGAAATTAAGACTGTGAGCGCCATGTGGGATAGAGACTGTCCAACCCGATTTGCTTGCATCCACCCCAGCGCTTAGTACAGTGATTGGTGCTTAACAAATACCATCATTATTATTATGGGCCCTATGTGGGTGACAAACTGCGACCGACCGATTTTCTCATGTCTTCCTCAGCACATCGTACAGTGCTTGGCACAGGGTAACTGCTTAAATACTGCAATTATTATTTGACATGCTGGATCAATTCCCAACACTGGGACCCAACTAATCTGGCCAGCTTTCATCCCGTGCCCCATCAGGGTGGAACACGGTGGTGGACTGTGACGTCTGTGGGCCGTGACATCTGTCAAAAGCTGGGCTTGAATAAACCTGTTGGAAAATAGTGCCCGACCCTGGGATTGCTAGGCAATTGCTCCTCTCACTGGGGCCCAACACACTGTGCCCAACACCAAATCTAGAGCAGCCAACTCTCCCTGATTCCCGACATAAAATAGGTCGGAAAAGGCAGGCTGGACAATATCTTTCGATAGGTGAAATGAGCGACTGATTACTGTAGCCTGAAGCAGAGGGGATATGGATCTAAGAATAATTGCACTCTCCCTTCAGTGGCATTGGACTGTTGTCACCAAAGGGGACAACAAAAGCCGCAGGCTGCAGAGTGTTACATTCAGCAGAGATGAGGGATGGCAGCTGGAGGGACCAGTGAGGGAAGAGTGGGCGGTTTCAGGGAGAAGGGCCTGCTGGTGTTAATGAGTTCTCTGCGTTTGTAAGTTATGGTCAGTAAAGGAGGTCGCGCACAGAATGAATTTGGTACAAAAGGCCTTTGGTTGGGGAAACCTGTTTTGGTGCTTCCTATCCTCAGACAAGAGGGATCTGGAAATAAATCTCAAATAAAGGAAATCACAAACGGTGCTCTTTGCTGAAAGGGTTAGGTGCCCTGAAAAGAAGCAGTGTGGTCTAGTGGAGAGAGCAAGGGCCTGGGAGTCAGAGGACCTGATTCTAATCCTTGCACTGTGGCTTATCTGCTGTGTAACCTTAGGCAACTCACTTAACTTCCCTGTGAAGAGCCTGGGCTTGGGAGTCAGAGGTCCCAGAGTCTAATCCCGGCTCTGCCGCTTGTCAGCTGTGTGACCTTGGGCAAGTCACTTCACTTCTCTGGACCTCAGTTACCTTATCTATAAAATGGGGATGAAGACTGTGAGCCCCACATGGAACAACCTGATTACCTTGTATCTACCCCAGCGGTTAGAACAGTGGTTGGCACATAGTAAGCACTTAACAATGCCAACGTTATTATTATTATTATTACCTCATCTGTAAAATGGAGATGGCCCTGTGTGGAACAAGGAATGTATTCAACCTGATTAGCTTGTATCTACTCCAGCACCTAGAACAATGCCTGCATTCAGTGAGTGCTTAACAAATACCATTAAAAAAAACCCCAAACTCATTTTGAATTAAATCTCCTAGCAGTTAATGATTTTGATATCAAGGAAAATACACAGAAAATCACAAAACTTGTGGCTTTGTTTTGTCTCCTAGAGACTTTCTCTGGAAGGAACCATAGCACAGTAATCAAGCACTTTTGGCTGTCTTAGATAGTGCATTAGGCTTCATTATGATGGAATCACCCACTGAGAATGGCACAGGAGCCTCTGTAGAGAAGCAGCGTGGCTTAGTGGAAAGAGCATGGGCTTGGGAGTCAGAGGTCGTGGGTTCTAATCCCGGCTCTGCTACTTCGCTGTGTGACTTTGGACAAGTCACTTAACTTCTCTGTGCCACTTAACTTCTCTGTGCCTCAAATTACCTCATCTGTAAAAGGGGGATTAAGACTGTGAGTCCCACGTGGGACAACCTTGTTATCTTGTATCTACCCCAGTGCTTGGCACATAGTAAGCGCTTCACAAATACCATTATTTTATTATTATTATTACTGAGATCTCAGGACCAAGAACTTGTACAGATGAAGTGATTCTAGTGCTAATGGTTTGCCCAGCCCCACTCCAACTCTGATCCCTTCTAGTCATGTTCCTGCTGGGGCACAGAGTTCAGGAAGCGAGCAGGCAGGGAAGGTATGGTCTTTACCCGTGTTAGTCAACTATAGGCAGAACTGGGACTAGAACCAGGTCTCCTGATTCCCAGAGCAATGCTCTTTCCACTGGACCAACGGCAGTACTCGTTGGGTTTCCTAGGCATTTATCGATGCCCCATTTAACACTTTGAAAATGTTAACATCATGATGAAATAATCTATGTGGCCACTGCAAATTAGCACCCACAGTCCCGACCCTCTAGAATTTGGGGACACACCCTTGGATCTTTCCAAGCATCGAGTACAGCATTCTGCCGTCCAGATAGGCGTAATAATGCAGTTGGTGGTGTTGGCTTCAGCCAAATCTTTTTTATGGTATTTGTAGAGTGCTTACTATGTACCAGCCACTGTACTAAGCGCTGGGGTAGATTGCGAACCATTAGGGTTGGAAACAGTCCCTATTTTATATGGGGCTCTCATTCCTAATCCATAGTTTACTGTTGAGGTAACTGAGACACTGAGAAGTTAAGTGACTTACCTAAGGTCACACAGCAGCCAAGTGGCAGAGCTAATATTAGAGCCAAAGGTCCTCTGACTCCAGGCTAATGCTCTTTACACTAGGCCATGTTGCTTCTCTATCTCTGTCCTTTTCTCCCCTAGCTCCCAACTTCTTAATGCTGGTATCTCCCGTCTGTCTGGGTGCTGTTTAGACTGTGAGCCCGTCACTGGGCAGGGATTGTCTCTATCTGTTGCCGAATTCTACATCCCAAGCGCTTAGTACAGTGCTCTACACATAGTAAGCGCTATTGAATGAATGAATGAATAAATGCTGTTTCCTCCCCACTCTCTTCCACTCTGCTACTCTCACTTCTTCTTTCATGACACACAATAATGTCTCCTCTCTGTATTGAAGTGAAATCTGGGCAGCTTCACAGGAATCTAAGCAGCTCTGACCCAGACCCTAGATTCTTGCTACATTTTGATTTTATCCATAATTTTGTGGGAGTTGCAGAACCTCGTGTTTAGGGAAAACTTGCTGTGTTACCCCTACTGTGTTTGACACTACACACATGTGCACAACTGCTCCTAAATATTTTGACATTTTTCAGCATCCAGACAGATTTTGGAAGAATGCTCCCTAATTCTACCATAATAATAATAATGATGGTATTTGTTAAGCGTTTACTATGTGCAGAGCACTGTTCTAAGCGCTGGGGTAGACACAGGGGAATCAGGTTGTCCCACGTGGGGCTCACAGACTTCATCCTCATTTTACAGATGAGGTAACTGAGGCACAGAGAAGTGAAGCGACTTGCCCACAGTCACACAGCTGGCAAGTGGCAGAGCCGGGATTTGAACTCATGACCTCTGACTCCAAAGCCCGGGCTCTTTCCACTGAGCCACGCTGCTACCATCAGAAGCAGCGCGGTTTAGTGGATAGAGCATGGGCCTGGGAGTCAGAAGGACCCTGGGTTCTAATCCCAGCTCTGCCACATGTCTGCTGTGTGACCTTGGGCAAATCATTTAACTTCTCTGGGCCTCAGTTACCTCATCTGTAAAATGGGGATTAAGACTGTGAGCCCAATGCAGAACATGGATTATGTCCAATCTGATTAGCTTGTGTTTACTCTAGTGTTTAGAACAAGCGTTTAACAAATACCATTAAAAAATGCGCAGTGAAAACTGGCAGAAATGAGAGGAACAGAAGTGTGTGTGTGTGTGTGTGTGTGTGTGTAAAAGTGTGTGTTTGCACATCACTCATAACTTCTTTCATTCAATCGTATTTATTGAGCACTTACTGTGTGCAGAGCTCTGTACTAAGCGCTTGTTACAATAGGTACCAAGTCCTACAGGCATAGAGGTTTAGAAGGTTCTTCTGTCAAGTTTGTGTGCCATAGTTATCACAGTGAAAAATGCTTTTCATCAGAAAATTGACTGCTTTCAGCAGCCATTTGAGATTACTCTCCTTACCTTGACAGTCCATCTCTTTTTCTTTGTAAAACTTGTGCTGTCAACCGTTAGAGCGAGATTTTCATTGTTTCAAGCTTAAAATGACTACTCTTCATTCCTTTGATTGGAGGATTGTGGAGATGCGACCTACTTATATCTACTTACACTAAAACCATTTAAATGTTCATGCTGTCAGTGGTTAATGGTGGAATGTCATTGTCAATAAGTCACTTCTCCATTAAGTTCTAGAATCTTGTAAAATAAGAGGTGGAACAAATGATTTTTTATATACTAGGAGAGACCATTTCCAGTAGGAGTTTTAGTTATAGACTTGAGCTTTTGGGGAATCCATGGTTTAAGGTGGGTTTTGTTAAAACATATATGAGATCAGCTTTTTCTAAATGTTGGTTTTCCTTGCCAATGGAAAAGATATGTAACAATGGAGATCCCTGTCACTAGGATTTTGAAGGTGTGGCTGATCCAAAGAAAGGGCGAAAAAGAGCTGTTTTGACTAAATGGCCAAAATCTGATCCCGTGGTATCATATTTTGTTGGATTCCTCCCAGAGAGACTCTTTATGGGAATGAATAAAGACCCTGGTAGAAATTGAGACTTGTTTTAAGTTTGCTTTGGCCTCAGAACCATGACTGTGGGGAGGTTTCGCTTGAAATGTGTTACCAGGGAACCACCCATTGGTCAGACAGAGTGTTTTCTGGGCTGTGTTAGGTGGACATCAAATGTAGTAGGGAAGCCTGACACAGATAATTATTCACAGACAAAGGAGACAATAGATTACTGCCTGTAGTGTGGAATTGTTTAGGTGGCACCACTGAACCCTCGGATGGCCCTATTGTCCACGCAAACGTGCCCCCGTGACTTAATGTACTTGGCAGTCACGTAGTGGAAAAGACTGATAAATTGCTAATGGTTGGTAGCCTCGCTCTTTTCAAAAGTTATCTGCTAACACAAAGAGACGGATTCATTCAATTTCCTCATAGACATGTTAATACAGTGTCAGGGACATGTTTGAAAAAAAGCTTTTCAAAGAATGACTATCTTCTCTTCCAAAATTGAATTTCAACTGTGCACATTTCTTTTTAGGTGAATTAAAAGAACATTAAAACTTTCAGTGCTTCTATTAACCCAATTAAACAGTGCCTGAACAGTGTGGATGAAAGGCAAGGTATTTCTTCTCTATCAAACCATCTCGCAGGAACAGGAGCAAAAAGCTTCTGTGTTTTCTTTTTCTGAGAAAACAGATGACAAGATCTTTAGTTTTCTTAACTAGGGGCTAATTCAGACAACACTAGCATGCCACCTGTAATAATAATAATAATAATGATGGTGGCATTTGTTAAACACTTACTATGTGCAAAGCACTGTTCTAAGCGCTGGAGAGGATACAAAGTGATCAGGTTGTCCCATGTGGGGCTCACAGTCTTAATCCCCATTTTACAGCTGAGGTCACTGAGGGACAGAGAAGTGAAGCGACTTGCCCAAAGTCACACAGCTGACAAGTGGTGGAGTCAGGATTAGAACTCGTGACCTCTGACTCCCGAGCCCAGTCTCTTTCCACTGAGCCACACCAGTAGGAGGCAGGAACATGGAAAGGCAGGAACACCCTCTCTGGAGGGTGAGGAGATGGAATGGTTGCCTTCAGTCTGGTTTGGGGGATTACAGTTTTGAGGTTACCCTGGTATTCTAGGAGTCTAGTACCGGCCTGTATTGGGGCTTCTTCCTTCCTTCCTTCCTCTTTTCTCCATCAGAACGGAAGAACTGCTGTGGACCCAACCCTACTATCTTTGAGAGATTCTTAGCAGCAATTCAGGCAACCAGTTAAACAATCAGTGACATTTATTGCACTCATACTATATGCATAGTTAGCAGAATTAGCAGCAATTGGCTATAAATTCTCACTATATCTTGATCTCTCCGTGGACCTCTCACGCACTCCTACTTCTAGCCTAGAATGCCCTCCCTCTTCAAATCTGACAATTACTCTCGCCCCTTCAAAGCCTTACTGAAGGCACAGCTCCTCCTGACTAAGCCCTCCTTTCTTCTTTCCCCACTCCCTTCTGTGTAGCTGTGACTTGCTCCCTTTATTCATCCCTCCTCCCAGCCCCACAGCACTTATATACATATCTGTAATTTAGTAATTTATATTAATGTCTGTCTCCCCCTCTAGATTGGAAACTCACTGTGGGCAGGAATGTGTCTGTTTACTGTGGTATTGTATTCTACCAAATGCTTAGAATAGTGCTCTGCACACAGTAAGCTCACAATAAATAAGATTGAAGGAATGAATTAATTGAATGAATATAAATGGTAATTCTGCTACTCTTGAACCTCAGCAGATAATTCTTACTGAATGATCAGTATATGAATTTGTTAACCAATCTCATGGCTGCTTATTTTCTTTTTTTTTAATGGCATTTGTTAAGCACTTACTATGTGCCAGGCACTGTAGTAAGTGCTGGGGCGCAGTCCCTGTCCTACATGGGGCTCACAATCTAAGTAGGAGGAAATACAATTTAATCCCCGTTTCACATATGAGAAAACTGAGGCAGAGAGAAATTAACTGATTTGCCCAAGGTCATACAGCAGACAAGTGGCAAAGCTGGGATTCAAACCCAGGTCCCTCTAAACTGTCTCCCCTGATTAATCCTGGTCATTGGGCAGGGATTGTCTCTATCTGTTGCCGAATTGTACATGCCAACCGCTTAGTACAGTGCTCTGCACATAGTAAGTGCTCAATAAATGCTATTGAATGAATGAATAGACTGTAAGCCTGAGGGAAAGTGTCTATTGTATTGTTGTGTTGTATTGTCCCAATCGCTTAGTACAGTGTCCTGCACACAGTAAGTCCTCAATAAATACAATTGATTGATTGATTGATTGGTCTTCTGACTCCAAGACACTTGCTCTTTCCATTAGGCCATGCTGCTTCTATTTGATGTAGGGATAATAATAACAGTAATACATAATAATATAACATATTTAACAATAATGTCAAATAATAATAATATAATATATTTAGTAGCATTACGACCACTTCCTGTGATTTACCTCTGCGGGACTAATCAGATGTAAGGTGTTTTAACTGGAAAGTTAGGGGTCTGGTAGATTCATTTGCACTGACGGTCACAGTGAGTAAAGCTCTCCAGGCATTAATAAGGTTTTCCAGCCTCGACAACTGTGTAACCAACACCTCGATAGATGTCCATAAGTAGCTATTGAAATTGTCTTGAAGAGAAAGCCTTTCTCTTACACTATATTGTATTTTTCTTTCCTGCAATGTTGTTCTCTGGCAGAAGACGAATCTATTTCTGATTGCACAAGTGCTTGATGAGTCAAAAAAAAACTGTGTTGTCAAACCATAGGAAGAAGTTGAGAAGATGAAGAGAATGCACAATGGCAGACCCGCCTAACCCACTCTGGGTGACTCATCTTCTGGATTGTGATTTGGGATATTTTTGTGTCAATAATCAGGTATGTGAAGCAGAGAACTTATCTCCTTGGCAGCCTTAAGGACCTTGGTGAGAATAATAAGAAATTTCCCAAGGTCCTGTGTATTTTCCAGGGGATAATTTATCCATCCGAGTTTTTCAAACAAGTCCATTTGGTCAATCAAGTGGTGAAGAAAGGAAGCAAGTTGGCAGTTACAGTAACCCTTCAACTCTCAGTGTTGATTCCTCAGGGTTCGTGTCTCATTTCCTTCTGGATTGACCTGGGTTCTGTTTGCTGACTTTTTTTCTTCAGCATTTCTCACATTTTGGAAAGCCTTTGGCCTCTGGGAACATTTACAAGATCCAAACCTTCAACAAAGGTTCACATATCAACAGGAGTTCTTTGCAGTTCAAGAAAGGCCAGTAAAAATGAATAAATGCCCCACAGCGCATTTTAAAAGAAAAGAAATGACAAGTGTCCCCTCCCTTTACAGAAAGGAGAAATATTTCAGGGCATGTGTGTAGGTGGATCAATTGATGGATGGTGATAGTGAATGTATGTGCTAATTACTTTTGCCCTTCTTTATCCTCTTGGACAAAGACTTTATTAACAAAGAAGACAATCGCCCAAGTCCTTTGAATGCCATGTCTTTCTAGTTCATTCTGTTTCACCTGTTGCAGGAGGTAAACTGAGAAAGCTGAAAGCCGTTTCTCAGTTCACCTCTGTGAGATTGGTATAGTGTTGAACTATAGTGGCACCCTTTTCTGAGAGATGAGCAGATTGTCAGCTCCAAAATAGACTTCCAAAGTCCCAGCCTGGCCAGCATCAATCATCAATCAATCAGTAGTATTTATTATTAATAATAATAATGTTGGTATTTGTTAAGCGCTTACTCTGTGCAGAGCACTGTTCTAAGCGCTGGGGTAGATACAGGGTAATCAGGTCGTCCCACGTGACGCTCACAGTTGAGTCGAACCCATGACCTCCGACTCCCAAGCCCAGGCTCTTTCCACGGAGCCACACTTAGTGCTTACCGTGTGCAGAGCACCGTCCTAAGTCTTTGGGAAAGTACAAGACAGCAGAGTTGGTAGACATGATCTCCACCACAAGGAGCTTACAGGCTGCGTGATCAAATAGGTCAAATTTGTGTTCCTCAAGGGTGAATTGAGACTAGTGATGAACAGTAACACACTCAGACTGACATTTGCATTCACTCTGTAGATTGTAGCCTTTTAAAACAGACAAGATTGAAATGGATGGAATGCTTGTTCAGTGTTCAGCGCTTTAAACAGTGCTTGGCACATTGTCGTTGTTGTTGTCATATGCTGTCCAGTCGTGTCCGACCCATAGTGACCCCATAGACGTATCTCTCCCAGAACGCCCCACTTCCAACTCCAATCATTCTGGTAGCATATCTTTAGAGTTTTCTTGGTAAAATTATGGAAGCGGTTTACCATTACCTCCTTCCACGTAGTAAACGAATCTCTGCCCTCGACTCTCTCCCGTCCTGCTGCTGCCCAGCAAGGGGGAGTTTCGACTTGTAGCAGATTGCCTTCCACTCACTAGCCAGTGCCCAAGCTAGGAATGGAATGGGTATAACTCTGCTTGACTCTCGCTCCTGTAAGTCGTGACTGGTACATCCTTTAACTGTTGGAGTTCCTCAAGGGTCAGTTCTTGGCCCTCTTCTGTTCTCCATTTACACTCACTCCCTCGGTGAACTCATCCGCTCTCACGGCTTTGACTACCATCTCTACGCAGATGGCACGCAGATCTACATCTCCGCCCCTGTCCTCTCCCCCTCCCTTCAGGCTCGCATCTCCTCCTGCCTCCGGGACGTCTCCACCTGGATGTCGGCCCGCCACCTAAAACTCAACATGAGCAAGACTGAGCTCCTCATCTTCCCTCCCAAGCCCGGTCCGCTCCCAGACTTCTCCATCACCGTGGATGGCACGACCATCCTTCCCGTCCCGCAGGCCCGCAATCTCGGTGTCATCCTTGACTCGTCCCTCTCGTTCACCCCACACATCCTATCCGTTACCAAGACCTGCCGGTTTCACCTCTACAGTATCGCCAAGATCCGCCCTTTCCTCTCCACCCAAACGGCTACCTTACTATTACGGGCTCTCGTTATATCCCGGCTAGACTACTGTGTCAGCCTTCTCTCTGACCTCCCTTCCTCCTCTCTCGCCCCGCTCCGGTCTATTCTTCACTCCGCTGCCCGGCTCATCTTCCTGCAGAAACGATCTGGGCATGTCACTCCCCTTCTTAAACAACTCCAGTGGTTGCCTATCGACCTCCACTCCAAACAAAAACTCCTCACTCTAGGCTTCGAGGCTCTCCATCACCTTGCCCCTTCCTACCTCTCCTCCCTTCTCTCTTTCTACCGCCCACCCCGCACGCTCCGCTCCTCTGCCGCCCACCTCCTCGCCGTCCCTCGGTCTCGCCTATCCCGCCGTCGACCCCCGGGTCACGTCCTCCCGCGGTCCTGGAATGCCCTCCCTCCTCACCTCCGCCAAACTGATTCTCTTTCCCTCTTCAAAACCTTACTTAAAAATCACCTCCTCCAAGAGGCGTTCCCAGACTGAGCTCCTCTTCCCCCTCTACTCCCTCTGCCATCCCCCCTTTACCTCTCCGCAGCTAAAGACTCATTTTCCCCTTTTCCCTCTGCTCCTCCACCTCTCCCTTCCCATCCCCACAGCACTGTACTCGTCCGCTCAACTGTATATATTTTCGTTACCCTATTTATTTTGTTAATGAATTGTACATCGCCTTGATTCTATTTAGTTGCCATTGTTTTTACGAGATGTTCTTCCCCTTGACGCTGTTTAGTGCCATTGTTCTTGTCTGTCCGTCTCCCCCGATTAGACCGTAAGCCCGTCAAACGGCAGGGACTATCTCTATCTGTTGCCGACTTGTTCATCCCAAGCGCTTAGTACAGTGCTCTGCACATAGTAAGCGCTCAATAAATAATATTGAATGAATGAATGAATGGAGTACTGGAAACTCTCCAGTTGCGACCCTGAGAGGTCGCTTGACACATAGTAAGCACTTAACAAATGCCATTATTATGATTATTATTGTTGGCTCCCAAAGCTCTGCAATGGGATAAGGCTGTCTGAGGAAGTTTAATAATAATAATAATGATGTTGGTATTTGTTAAGTGCTTACTATGTGCAGAGCACTCTTCTAAGCACTGGGGTAGATACAGGGTAATCAGGTTGTCCCAAATGAGGCTCACAATTTTAATCCCCATTTTACAGATGAGGTAACTGAGGCAGAGAGAAGTTAAGTGACTTGCCCACAGTCACACAGCTGACAAGCGGCAGAGCCGGGATTCGAACCCATGACCTCTGGCTCCCAAGCCCGTGCTCTTTCCACTGAGCCACTGTCATACAGTGGATGAGAGGATCAAACGGAGCCATGCAGAAATCTAACTCGGAACTCACCGTTTGGGTTCGTCATAGAACCACCAGCTTTCTCCTGCTCTAAGTGCTGTAGATGGGAATGTATTTGTCATCTTTCTAGGAAAAGGAGACCCAGAGCACAAAAATTCAAAGCGAGGAGCTGCACTTAGTGTCCTCATCGCAGTTCATAGAATCATTCCACTCAGTGTTGAACGGTGGAGTGCAGAGATGAAAAACATTTGCCAGGCTGACCTCTAACACTTCACTTGGGTTCACAGAAGACCGATTTGCAGTGCACAGATCCAGATCCAGGTAGTAATAGTAGAAGAAAAGCTATTCACTGAATACCTACTGAGGGCAACACTCGACACTAAGTACATTGAACCTTCAACAATGTAGTGTACATTGACTTGTACATTCATTTATTTGTTTTGACTTCCAGAGTTGAAAATATTTTTTATATCTGTCTCTTCCATTAGAGTGTAAGTTCCTTTAGGGTAAGGAACATGTCACTTCTCTGTTTTGTACTTTCCTCAAGTGCTTAGTACAGTGCAATTCACCTCATGGGTGTCCAATAGATATGACCGCTATTACTACTACTACTAGTAGGGAAGCAGCATGGGCCTGGGAGTCAGAAGGTCATGCGTTCTAATCCTGGCTCTGCCACTTGTCAGCCATGTGACTTTGGGCAAGTCACTTTACTTCTCTGTGCCTCAGTTACCTCATCTGTACAATGGGGATTAAGACTGTGAGTCCCACGTGGGACAATCTGATGAGCTTGTATCTTCCTCAGCACTTAGAACTTGGCACATAGTAAGTGCTTAACAAATACCATTATTACTATTATTATTCTCTGTGCCTCATTTCCCTCATCTGTAAAATGGGGATTGAGACTACCAGCCCCACACGGGACAGGGACTGTGTCCCAGCCGATTTGCTTGTATCCACCCCAGCGCTTAGTAAAGGGCCTGCCACATAGTGGGTGCTTAACAAATACTATAATTGTTATTACTACTAAAACAAGTACTGCTGCATTGAAGATGTTAAGTTTTCTGAGGAAGGCTGATAAGCTCCACATCCTCTTTCTAGCATCCATGAGAAGATAGCACAACAGTTATTTTTTTTAAATGTAGGTAGTGAGATAAGATTCTTTCTGGGTACTCAGCTCTCTTTCTGTATCTGTGAGGTACCATTGTTTTGGCACAGTGGCAATTCACAATCTATCTCTTCTCTGGAGACAAATTGTCTCTGATCACTTATATCCCAATTGCCTCTTCCTTGCCCTGTAGAGACTCTTGGCATCACACCCAGAAGAGTGAGTTAAAAATCATTCTTAGAACAGGACAGGAGGGGAGAAATAGAAATAGATGGGACCCTGTGCCGTGAGCTAGGAAATTCTCCAAATTTGAAATAATCTTCTTATAGCTATGCCTGCGGGTTCCTAAGTCATCTAGCATGACTTGCACAGGCTAAAAGGCCAATATATTCAAATTTTTTATTATTATTATTATTATTATTAGTGATTGTTTTCACTTTTCTTAAGCTCACTTTAAAACTCAGGTTGCCCTTTTCTGTAATATCTCTCCTCATATATGAGAAACTGGTTCTGCCAAAGCTGTAAATTAAACTGAAGCTGCAACCTCACTACAGCTAGAAAATGACTGGGCTGTTATTCATTTTTGGACAATGGTTACAAAGATATTCAGTAGGATTACAAATTGGATTTTAAGCTCTGTGAGGGCAGGGAGTGTGCCCTTCCACATCTGTTGTTAGTAACCGAGTGCTTAATACAGTGCTTTGCACAAAGGGGCTCAATTCACAATGATGGTAATTGAAATGTTGAGAATGCAGTTTGGAAACAAAGTTTCTCCTATTGTTCAGCCTGTCAAGTGTCAGCTATGATTCTTCCTCCAGTTAGCCTTTGATGAGCCCTCAAGGAAGTCCCATGTAGAGTTTTAGCTTGAGTAAATACTGCAAAGGCTTAAATCAGTTGTCTGAAAATAAGAATTTTCCCATGTCAGCGTTTAGCATTTAGAGTACTCGGTTCTGGATCTTCAGCCTAGATGCACAAGATGGAAACAGCTTTGTCCTGCTCCAATTCCAGCTTCTTAGACCAGAAGCAGAGCTCCAAGAGAATCTTGATTTCTGGTTCCAAGTCATCCAGCCTTTGCTAACAGAGGTTGAAATCAACAGGTTTGCTGTATCCAAAATGAGGTGTCTTTTTCTTTTAGAAAAGATACAGAAACAACCACTTAAACCTATTTTCTTTTGATTGTCAAATGAAATAAATAAGAGCTCTGATTTCCCTTTTTGTCTTTGAAAGGTTTTATAGGCGGTTATTCAACCACTTAGAGAATGATCATTTCCACAGTGGTGACTTCAGAAAAGCCTCCACAGGTGCCAGTGGTTTCTATCCTCAGGGTATCCTGGAGCTCACGGGTTGTCAAGCTTGGAAGGAAGTGAGACTGGCCATGTGGGAAAACCGGAAACATTATGAGGCAAGTGTAATTGAAAATCGTCCTGGCCCGGCTGTTATCAACAGATGTCTTGCTCCTGAGGGCAATATTATAGCTGAAAGGGAAAGTGCCAACAGTCTCTTACTGCATATGAGGTTGAATTGAGCAGCAGGACAGGACAATGGCGGAATTATGACAGGAGAGCGATGGAACCCTGTTGAATGGGGAAAGTCTATTTATGAAATCTTTCCCTCCTGCCGATTCTGTTCGGAAATATTCTAAGCAAGATTTTCTCCATTGCTAATCCCATCTTGAACACATTTATTCCTCCCACCTCTGTGATGGGCCAGAAGGACAACCCCTCACATAGTTAAGAGGGAAATGTCCTTTAGATTCTAGAGACAAAAAACTCACTCTCCAGGGTCCTTCCCAGGGAAAAAACTCATTTGCCTGGGATGCTAATCACCTGAAGACAACCACAGAGGCACATTCAGTTAGAAGGGAGGATCTGGCCAAGGAGGCAGGACCTAGAAAAGTGGGAGGGGACCCCAGAGCTATGAGAAGAGCCCTTGCTAGGTGTCTTTAGGTGATGGGAAGGTCAGGGAAGGATATGTGGACTGTGAATCTACAGAGATACTAAAAGAAGTTTAAGCTGTATTTCAGGGGGCACTAACCCAGTGGTTGGTTAGGAAAAAATTCCAGATTTTAACCAATCAATCAATCATATTTATTGAGTGCTTAATGTGTGCAGAGCACTGTACTAAACCCTTAGGGTATCACTGCCTAGGTGAAATTTCCCCACAGAGGGATGAAATAGCCATTTATTGAGCACCTACTGTATGTAGAACACTGTACTAGGCATATTTGGAAGAGTGCAATACAATTAGTTGACTATGAACCCAAGGAACACTCTTTTTTGTCAGTCCACTCACCTTTCAATCAATCAACCAATGGCATTTATTGAGCAGAAACTGATAATAATAATAATAATGTTGGCATTTTGTTAAGCGCTTACTATGTGCCGAGCACTGTTCTAAGCACTGGGGTAGGCACAAGGGAATCAGGTTGTCCCACGTGGGGCTCACAGTCTTAATCCCCATTTTACAGATGAGGTAACTGAGGCACTGAGAAGTTAAGTGATTTGCCCAAAGTCACACAGCTGACAAATGGCTGAGCCGGGATTTGAACCCATGACCTCTGACTCCAAAGCCCATGCTCTTTCCACTGAGCCACGCTGCTTCTCTCTCTCTATAGAAACTATATAGAGAGAGCCCTGTCCTAAGCGACTGGGAAAGAATGACACATATCACATACACTGCACCTAGGCTGACCTTCACTCAAAAGTGTTTAGAAGTTTTTAGGTTCATTTTCTCCTCATACATCAGTCTTTGACTCTTGCCTTGTCTTGGGATTTGATGCTTGCCAAACTTTCACAGGAAGTAATTTCTCATTACCACAGTGAATGCTGCAGTGATCTGCATTGACTCATAGCAGTCCACCCTGTTTAAGTGACCTTTTGAGGTTTCATTAGTTTGGGGGGAATCTTTCTTCCTTTTTGACAATGCCCCTTTAGAGCCTTGGGAACAGTTGGGGTGACCAGTCACCTGGGAAGAGGTGGGGGACTCTATGACAGATTTTTTTTTTTAGTAACAGCTGAACAAGATATTTGGTCAATTCTCTTCTTCTCTGGCCTAGTCTTATAAGACAAAAAGAGTCTCAGTAGAGTAGTGAACTTTCTGAGCCTTGTTCTGAAGTTGAATCATGGGATGTAAAGTACTAGGCCATGAACTTTATACTCTTCTCCAGTGTAACAAATAAGTTTTAGAGCTTTTGGCTAGAACATAAGAACACACAGAATGATATATCCTGGATCTGTAGGGATTGTCTCTATTTGTTGCTGAATTGTATTTTTCAAGTGCTTAGTACAGTGCACTGCACACAGTAAGGGCTCAGTAAACACGATTGATTGATTGATTGAATGAATGAATGATTTGAGCAGTGGTCCACACAAGCAAAATATTCTGCATCCAACAGTGACAACTCAAGGTATTTGGAGAACAGTGTGATGATAGCTTTCCTCAATATCCATTCTGGAACAGCAGCATGGCAGAGTGGATAGAGGGACTGTGTCTGTTTATTATTGTATTGTACTATCCCAAACACTTGGTACAGTGCTCTGCACACAGTAAGTGCTCAGGAAGTACAATGGAAGGAATGAATGAAAGAGCATGGGCCTGGGAGTCAGAAGGTCACGGCTCTATTCCCAGCTCTGTCATTTGTTTTATTTGTGACCTTGGGCAAATCACTTCACTTATCTGTGCCTCAGTCACCTCATCTGTAAAATAGGGATTGAGATTGTGAGTCCCACGTAGGACAGACACTGTGTCCAACCAGATTTGCTTTTATTCACACCAATACTTGGTATGGTGCCTGGCACATAGTAAGCACTTAACAAATGTCACAATATTATTATTATTGTTATCTGTTCTCCCTTCTACTTAGACTGTGAGCCTCATGTAGTATTTCTTCATTCATTTATTCATTCAATTTTATTTATTGAGTGCTTACTTTGTGCAGAGCACTGTACTAAGTACTTGGGAAAGTATAATACAACATTAAACAGACACACTCCCTGCCCACAAGTTTATAGTCTAGAGGGGAGAGACAATCATCAATACAAATAAATAAATTACAATATGTACATAAATAATGTGGGGCTAGAAGTGAGGAGGAGAACAAAGGGAGCAAGTCAGGGTGTAGCAGAGGGGAGTGGGAAGAGACTAACGCATGGGGGGCCTAGTCTGGGAAGGCCCCTTGGAGTAGATGTGCCTACAATAAATCTTTGAAGGAGGGGAAGAGTAATTAATTGTCTGTTGGGTTTGAGGAGGGAGGGAGTCCAATTTGATTAGCTTGTATCTACTCCAGTGGCTTAGAACAGTGCTGGACAGATAGCATGCACTTAACAAGTATAGCAATAATAATAATGTTTTCTCATTTTCTCTTCTTCTTCTTCTTATTTTTGCACAGAAGGAGGCAATCAGTGGTAAAACACTTCCGTATTTTTACGAAGAAAACTCTATGGATTCACTACCAGAAAGATTGCAGATGGAGGTGGAGCGTTCTGGGAGAGATGGGTCCATGGTATCGCTATGGGTCGGAGACGATTTGACGGCATAAGACAAGACGTTTTCTCTACAGTATGTATTTCCCACAAGATGAGATACTGTGGTTTCTTTAAAATTTCTCTTTACTAATCTCATTTTTTTAGCTCAAGATCAGTCTCAGAATTGTCCCCTGAATGATTCTTCTGACACATTTATCTGCCACACCAGGTCCTTCAAGAAAAAGGGATGGAAACTGTGCCCTCTGCTGCTGCAGCAAGAAACCAGGGGTCCCCACTTACTGTGTGCCCTGACTCCACTTCTGCAATTTCGTCCTTCAGAGCCTTAACACCTCTGTGCTTGCCTGGTCAGTGACGATCAAAGCATATACAAAATTCATATTTAAGGTTTGAAAATCTTTTAGTTGTTGTAAACATCTAAAAGTGTACACTACCATGCTAGTAGGCTGCTCTTTCAAACTGGTTATGACAGTGTGTGGTGTGTTCTATTGTTGTTGATAAAATGGCAATACTGCCGCTATATGTTCAAAATCAATACAAATTTAAATTGTAAGTTTATGTAACTGAGTCCCAGTATCTCTTTCATGAGAAATTAGGCCCGGTAGGAAGGGACACAGCAATATTGCACACCCCTATTAGTAAATATTAATTATAGTATTTATTATATACATATCTGGAATTTATTTCTTTATATTAATGTCTGTCTCTCCCTCTAGACTGTAAGTTCACTGTGGACAGGGAATATGTCTGTTTATTGTTACAATGTACTCTACCACACACTCAGTACAGTGCATTGCACACAGTAAGCGCTCAATACATACGATTGAATGAATGAATAGGTGCTTACTATGTATGCACCAAGCACCATGTTAAGCACTGGGGTAGATATACTATAATCAGAACAGAGACACAGTCGCTATCACACATGGGATTCCCAACCTAAGAGTTAGGGAGAACTGGTATAATATCCCCAATTTACAGATAAATAATAATAATAATCAATCGATTGATAATCAGAGTAATCATATTTATTGAGCTCTTATGGTGTCCAGAGCACTGTAAATAGTGCTTGGGAGAGTATGATATAACAGAGTTGGTAGACATGTTCCCTGAAAGTAATTACTAAGTACTAAGTGCTGATGTAGATATAAGATAATCAGGACGAACACAGTCCCTGGACCACGTGGGGCTTACAGTCTAAATGGGAGAGAGAACAGATATTGAATCCCCACTGTTGGGATGAGGAAACTGAGGCAAAGAGAAATTCAGTGATTTGCCCAAGGTCCTGCAGCAAATCAGTGGTAGAATTGAGACTAGAACTCACATCTCCTGACTACCAGCCCCAGACTCCTTCCTACCAGCTTTCTTTCTGTGACTGCTGAAAGGCCAAGAGAAAGAGAATGTAGAGTTAGAGGGAGACTTTCAGTAAAATCTGCTCTTTACATTGTGTCCCCCTGCTCGGGCCCGGGGACATTGTGCTCCCCAACCGCTCCCCCACTCCGCCCGAGGTGGCCATTTTGGGAAGCCTCCACGCTGCCTGAGGTGGCCATTTTGGGAAGGCCTCACTCCCTCTTCCCTCTTGAGGTGATTCATCTCTCCCGCCCCCGCCCCGGGCGACGACGTCCTTGTTCTCACCATGTTACCTTACCTTAGCCGCCGCCTACGGCCGCCACCCACCCCGGACAACCTCAGGGCCCCCCCGCCGCCACAGGGTTATTTGATCATGAGCTCTGGGACTCTCTCGGCCGCTGGCCGCTTGACTTTGAGTCTGATCGGGTAGGGTCGGCTCGTCCCCCGACCCTGGTCATCGCCTGCTTATTAACACTATTGTAGTGTGCCTTACTGTAGCATGTTGCTATATTAGCGATCTCGCTTGTTATTGTTTATTGTCGTCAGACTTTGAATTTGATCAGGTCGCCCCTTAATCGAGTCTACCCCCGACCCTGATCATCACCCCTTTTATTAACACGACTATATTGTATCATACTGTATCATGTTGCTATATTAGCACTACTGTATTGTATCATACTGTATCATGTTGCTATATTACCGATTTCGTTTATTACTGTTTACTGTTGTCAGTGCTGCCACCCACCTCTCTGGCCTCGCCATGTCCCTCCTCCCCCCCTCCCCCCCTCCCGCCCCTTCCTATCCTCCCCTTCCCCTTCCCCTCTCTCGCTCAGCTCTTTCCCGCTCTCTCCTCTGTCTCCTCCCCCCCCCCCTCCCGCCCTAGAACCCCACTTTACCAGCACTACCCCTCTTCCCCCTCCCCCTACTCTTCCCCCCACCAAACCCCCTCTTCACCCCCTCCCCCCTTCTCTCTTCCCCACCCTTGCCCCATCCCAGTCCTCTTGTCCCACCGCCACCCCTCATCCCCCTCTCCCCGTCCAGGGCCCTGCCACCTCCTTCCCATCCAAACCCTCCCCTCCCCCCGCCCTTCCCCCCCTCCCCCCTTGCACCCACAGCTACTTTCAAGTGTGGCCTCTGGAACCCCCACTCTATTACAGGTAAGCTACCTTTCATCCATGACCTTTTCCTCTCCCGCTCTCTCCTCCTCCTCGCCCTTTCGGAAACGTGGCTCTCTCCCGAAGACACGGTCTCCGCCGCCGCTCTCTCCAGCGGAGGCCTCTCCTTCTCCCACTCCCCCAGACTCACCGGTAAGGGAGGAGGCGTCGGCTTCCTCCTCTCGCCCCGTTGCCGCTTCCGCACTATCCCTCCTCCCCCCTCCCTCTCCTTCCCCTTCGAAGCCCATATCATTCGCCTCTACCACCCACTCCAGTTACTTGTCGCCGTCATCTACCCCCTCCCGGTCCCACCTCCGACTTCTTCAACCACCTTGACCCCTTTCTCACCTTCCTTCTCTCTGCTCACTCTGATCCTTGGAGACTTCAAAATCCATATGGATGTACCCGACGACTCCTCTGCCGCCCGCCCGCTATCCCTCCTCGACTCTGCCGACCTCCTCCTCCACCGTACCACGCCCACTCACCGACTCGGTCACACCCTCAATCTCGTCATCTCCTACCGCTGCACTATCTCCTCCCTCACCGACTCTGAAATCCCTCTCTCTGACCATAACCTTCTCACCTGCCTCATCTCTCACACTCCCTCCCCCTGCAAATCTTCGCTACTGCCCCACAGAGACCTCCGCTCTCTCGATCCCATCCGTCTTTCCAATAGCATCTCTCCTCACCTTGCCGCCCTGTCCTCTCTTCCCACTCTCGACGATCGGGTCTCCGCTCTCAACTCCACCCTCTCTACTCATCTCGACTCTCTCGCCCCCCTTTCCCTCCGCCGCTCTCGCTCCACTAACCCACAGCCCCGGATCGCCTCCTCCGTCCGCCTCCTATGCTCCTATGCTCGAGCTGCTGAGCGCTGCTGGCGAAAGTCCAAGCACCAAGCCGACCTCACACATTTCAAATTTATCCTTTCCTGCCTTAACTCTGCCCTCTCCTCTGCCAGGCAAAGCTTCTTCTCCTCCCTCATCGACACCCATGCCCGTCACCCCCGCCGATTGTTCCGGACCTTTAACTCTCTCCTTAGGCCCCCTGTTCCTCCCCCTCCCCCATCTCTCACCCCCAATGATCTGGCCACCTATTTCCTCACGAAAATCAACACGATCAGGTCTGAGCTCCCCAAAGTCACCCCTCCGCCTCTCCCCTCCCCCCCACCAACCCCCTCCCCTACTTTCCCATCCTTCCCTGCAGTATCCTCAGAGGAGATCTCCTCCCTCCTCGCAAGTGCCACCCCCTCCACCTGCGCCTCGGACCCATTCCCTCTCACCTTCTTAAAACCATCGCCCCTGCCCTCCTCCCTTCCTTAACTTCTATTTTTAACCACTCAATCTCCAAGGGCTCCTTCCCCTCTGCCTTCAAACATGCCCACGTCTCCCCCATCCTAAAAAAACCCACTCTTGACCCCACTTCCCCCTCCAGTTATCGTCCTATCTCCCTACTACCCTTCCTTTCCAAAATCCTAGAACGAGTCATCTACAATCGATGCCTAGAATTCCTTAACTCCCATTCTCTCCTAGACCCCCTCCAATCTGGCTTCTGTCCCCTCCACTCTACCGAGACTGCTCTCTCTAAGGTCACCCATGACCTCCTTCTTGCCAAATCCAATGGCTCCTACTCCATTCTAATCCTTGACCTCTCTGCTGCCTTTGACGCTGTCGACCATCCCCTCCTCCTCCATACCTTATCTCACCTTGGCTTCACGGACTCTGTCCTCTCCTGGTTCTCCTCTTACCTCTCTGGCCGGTCATTCTCGGTCTCCTTCGCTGGAGCCTCCTCCCCCTCCCATCCTTTAACTGTTGGAGTTCCTCAAGGGTAAGTTCTTGGCCCTCTTCCGTTCTCCATTTACACTCACTCCCTCGGTGAACTCATTCGCTCTCACGGCTTTGACTACCATCTCTACGCAGATGACACGCAGATCTACATCTCCGCCCCTGTCCTCTCCCCCTCCCTTCAGGCTCGCATCTCCTCCTGCCTCCGGGACGTCTCCATCTGGATGTCGGCCCGCCACC
This sequence comes from Ornithorhynchus anatinus, assembly GCF_004115215.2. Lineage (NCBI taxonomy): Eukaryota > Metazoa > Chordata > Mammalia > Monotremata > Ornithorhynchidae > Ornithorhynchus > Ornithorhynchus anatinus. The sequence continues at coordinate 57,723,470 of NC_041735.1, read as the reverse complement.
TAAAACTCAACATGAGCAAGATGGAGCTCCTCATCTTCCCTCCCAAACCCGGTCCTCTCCCAGACTTCTCTATCACCGTGGATGGCACGACCATCCTTCCCGTCTCTCGGGCCCGCAATCTCGGTGTCATCCTTGACTCGTCCCTTTCGTTCACCTCTCACATCCTATCCGTTACCAAGACCTGCCGGTTTCACCTCTACAGTATCGCCAAGATCCGCCCTTTCCTCTCCACCCAAACGGCTACCTTACTGTTACGGGCTCTCATTATATCCCGGCTAGACTACTGTGTCAGCCTTCTCTCTGACCTCCCTTCCTCCTCTCTCGCCCCGCTCCGGTCTATTCTTCACTCCGCTGCCCGGCTCATCTTCCTGCAGAAACCATCTGGGCATGTCACTCCCCTTCTTAAACAACTCCAGTGGTTGCCTATCGACCTCCGCTCCAAACAAAAACTCCTCACTCTAGGCTTCGAGGCTCTCCATCACCTTGCCCCTTCCTACCTCTCCTCCCTTCTCTCTTTCTACCGCCCACCCCGCACGCTCCGCTCCCTCCTCTCCTCACCGCCCACCTCCTCACTGTCCCTCGGTCTCGCCTATCCCGCCGTCGACCCCTGGGTCACGTCCTCCCGCGGTCCTGGAATGCCCTCCCTCCTCACCTCCGCCAAACTGATTCTCTTTCCCTCTTCAAAACCCTACTTAAAAATCACCTCCTCCAAGAGGCGTTCCCAGACTGAGCTCCTCTTCCCCCTCTACTCCCTTTGCCATCCCCCCTTTACCTCTCCGCAGCTAAAGCCTCATTTTCCCCTTTTCCCTCTGCTCCTCCACCTCTCCCTTCCCATCCCCACAGCACTGTACTCGTCCGCTCAACTGTATATATTTTCATTACCCTATTTATTTTGTTAATGAATTGTACATCGCCTTGATTCTATTTAGTTGCCATTGTTTTTACGAGATGTTCTTCCCCTTGACTCTGTTTATTGCCATTGTTCTTGTCTGTCCGTCTCCCCCGATTAGACTGTAAGCCCGTCAAACGGCGGGGACTGTCTCTATCTGTTGCCGACTTGTTCATCCCAAGCGCTTAGTACAGTGCTCTGCACATAGTAAGCGCTCAATAAATACTATTGAATTTGAATTTGAATTTGAAATGGTTTTCCAAAAGGGATTGGGGGGAATCACTTTCTCCAAATAGGTATGGAGAAAGGCGGCAGAGAGGTCCTTCTCTCACTTGGAAGTCTCCTGAAAATTTCCCACTGCTCCGGTCATTGCAGCTGTCCCTCCGGATGACTTGCCACATTCCTACAATAGGAGATGTCTTGTCTCTACTTTTCCCCAGCAGCCGTGGAGCAGTGAATCCTCACAGTGGCTGAGCTGAGATCAATTCTGTGGGACTCAGGGATTCCAAGAAGAGCCGTCCACCCTGGCAGTTGGGGGATTGAGTGGTGGTGAGGGGTAGGGAAGGAAAGAGAGCCTGAAAAAAACTGAGGGATTGTTTTTATTCATTCATTCATTCGTTCGTTCGTTTGTTCGTTCGTTCGTACATTCAGTTGAATTTATTGACAGCTCACGGTGTGCAAAGCACTGTACTAAGCGCTTGGGAGAGTGCAGTATAACAACAAACAGACACATTCCTGCCCACAATGAGCTCACAATCTAGAGGGGGAGACAGATATTAATATAAATATATAGATAAGTAAATAAATTATAGATTATACATGTTTAGACATCTGTACAGTTATATGTTTTCTCAGCATAGGGCCATTCTGGGGCAGAGTGGCACACATAATCATCAGGGAGGTCCTATCTAGCTCAAACCCCTCCTGTGAGGTCGGCTGGGAGAGGAAGGTGACCAATTTGCCATTTTTCTCTTCTTTCCTCCCCCCCGCCCCAGTCAGATCCCATCCCATCCCTTGGGTCCAAACCAAGATAGCTGGGCTCTCCATGCGGGTCCCACAGGGCACTGATGGAGGTGGACAGAACAACTGGGGTCTGAGGAGGGGCATGACAGGAGATCCCAGCCCAAAGTGCTGCCTGGTGGAGGCAGGCTGCAGTCAGGCTCACACTGCCTCAGAGCCTTTTATCTTGTACAGCTAAGAGCTGCAGCCCTTCCCAAATCATCTTGCGGGAGAGGAGGAGGATGGGTTTGCTTCAGGGAGGTAAGGAAAATCTTAGGGAAGAAGATGGTAATCAGGGCAGGTCTAAACTAATTGAGACTTGGAGGTTTATTAGATTTTCAGCAGAGGAAGAGCCACCCTCTGGTTTCAGAGCCAAGATGAGCAGCAGAAGAACGGTCTAATTTGAAGCAGCACTTGCTTTCTGAAGTGGCAGATAACAGCTGAGAGACAGAAAGACTATATTCATATAGACAGGTTTACGGAAAAGAAATAGAAGATTAATCCATTGCTGATGTGGATTCCTTGGGCTGACTTTAAACTCAAGAACTCCTCACAGTTTGACTGGAGGGTTCTCATTTCTTCTTCTTCCCTCTGAGGATATTTCTGAATATGTAAACAAATATATTCATTTTGAAAGACTCCTGTGGGACTGAAATGTGTTGATAAGCTGTGTCCAAAATGTTTATACATGTTATTGCTTAATACAAATGATAGTAACTCAGTTTCCCTGCCCCTCTCCCGAGGCTTTTCTGACTGGTATGGGGCTCCTGCAGGTGACTTTAATTCCCCCGACCTCTCTGTAAATGTTGCCTGGATTTCCCCAGGACATTCTAATTGCTCCACTGGACTGAGCTTGTGTCAGAATGCTGTGGGTACTAGCTTAAGCATTTGGGGAAATTTGAAAAGGAAATGTGTAAAGCTGTTTGTAGAGACAACAAACTGAATTACTCAAATGGAACAGGTGGAAATTGCATTTGGAGTTCAAATAACAGAATTTGTAAGTAAAGTTGACTCCAAGAGGCTTTTTTCTGGTTGGTTGTGTGTTTTTTTAAAAAACTGGGCTCTGAAACAGTTGAGAGTCCATATCTGGCTCTCTTTTTTTAAATATTCAGTTCTAAATAGTAGATTCGTGCATCAGGCACTTGCAAAGCTTTACTCATGGTGGAGATGAAACTTCACATTCTGACTTTTTGCCAGTGTCATTTGATCTTTAATTCTAAGGGTGGAAATACCTTGGAGTTAATAGCACATAGAAATTCTATCGAGTCAAAGTTCTTTTTTATTTTGAAAGTTCTTTCACTATCATATTTATTCTCATTTTGTTTGTTTTTTATTCCCTAAAGGGCTCCAGCCCCTCTGCACCTCATTCCCTAAGAAGTCTTAGGCTTCCTGATGAGCAGGGCTCCAGTCAGCTACTGCTCTGCAGAACTGTACGAGGAGGGTCAATCTATCATTCAATCAGTAGTACTCAATGAGCACTTACTATGCACTATACTAAGCTCTTGGGAGAGTACAGTGCAGCAGAGTTGGCAGACTTTCCTTGCCCACAGAGAAGAGTATGGGCCTGGGAGCCAGAGGATCTGTGTTCTAATCCTGACACTGCCAAGTGTTTGCTTGCCTCAGTTTCCTCAATTGTAAAAAGGAGATTAAAAATCTGTTCCCCCTCCTATTAGACAGTGAGACCTATTTCTCTCCTCCACAGTCTGCTTTCCCACTCTCCCAGCACCTCAACTCCAGCCTCACCACAGCTTCGGACCCACCTGGGACCTACTCACATGAACTCACACAAACTCCTGGCCCGGTCCCTCAGGTGCGGAGAGCAGACATACACACTACCCTTCTGAATGTGGGGATGGCTGATAAGGTGGCTTAGTGGATTCAGCACAAGCCCGGCAGTCAGAAGGTCATGGGTTTTAATCCCAGCTCTGCCACATGTCTACTGTGGGATCTTGGGTAAGTCACTTCACTTCTCTGATCCTCAGTTACCTCATCTGTAAATTGGGGATTAAGACCTGATTATCTTGTATCTACCCTATTGCTTAGAACAGTGCCTGGCACATAGTAAGTGCTTTATAAATATTATTATTATTATTTTTATTACTGTGCACAGAGCAGTGTACTAAGCACTTGGGAGAGTACGGTAAAGTTAGTTGACTCATATCCCTGCTCTCATTTGCAAAGTGCTTTATAATTCCCTGGATCTGTTGCTTTTTCATAAAAGTCTAAGGCAGTTGTTTAGTATTATTATCCCCAACTTTAGACCCAGGAAGGTTAAGTGATTTACCCAAGGGCACGCAGTACCTGGCTGGCAGAACCAGGAATGCAATTTACAGGCCCTGAGTCACTCCTTTGAGGATTCTCCTGATGTGGAGTCGTGCTCCTGTCAAAACTCCCTGCAGCCCTGCTGACACTCCCTCTGGGCTGCAACTGATTCCAGTGGCAGCTTTCTCTCTCACGACCTGCAAATAAGCACTGTTGAGGACTCAGAGGCCGGAACTTCCCCTTTCTCTACTTTGCCATTGGGGACCAAAGAAGGAAGAGAGGCATGAATCAAACCATGGCCAGGGGATGGTCCATGTGTATCCTGGAGGATGAAATAGTCAGTGTCATTACTTACTTCAAAGTAGCGAATAAACACTGATAAACTGTACTACACTATCTCCCTGGGTGCTAGAAGCCAGGCATTAATGGAGAAACTGGTTGATTCATTTCCGGGACACCACCCAAATAAAGGAAATGTCCGTTGGAAATATGCCAGGAACGACGGTCGGGTACGTGAAAACAGCGAAAAGAGAATTATGTGCTTTCATTGATGGGGAGGAGAGGGATGTTACTCTTCCCTCTGAGTTTTATTCAAGTCATCAACCTTGCAGTTGCCTGAATCTTTAAAACTAATTTGAGATGTCATTGACCATTATCACCTTTAGGCAAATGGATACAGTCTTCTTCCATGAAACAGCTGACTTCTTTGACAAGCATGATGTACGGCTGAATTTTCTGGTTTACATGCATTCAGGGAAGTTTAAAAGACATACACCTGATAATAGATGGAAAGTAATCTACTAAAATCATATCACTGTTTCAGTTATGACAGTAGAATAATTTCAGTCTTGATGGATACCAGAGAATGGCCTTCAGGCCTTATGAGAATAAATAGTTTCACTAACCAATGAGAATTTTATTAGCAACTTGGACCCTGGGGGCGTTTTAGGCAGAAGGCATAGAAGAGTGAGATTTTCTCATTTGGTCTTTTTCAAGTGTGTTGCAAAGCAGAACACAGGAGTCAGGCTACCAGAAGAGGAACTCAGAGGTTGAGAGATGAAGAAAAATGACATCTTTCTGCCTTCTTTATTTTTAAACTCTGGAAAGCTGATGGCTGTGGACACTATCAGACTCTTAAACTTTGGTTCTTTTGACAAATGGACTTTGCTTTCTAGGGCAGTAAGGTTTTTGGGTTGAGAAGTTCTGGAAGAGTGTAGTATCTTGTGTACTTAATGACAGAGGGGTGGGCCTCGTGGCTAGCTGAATTCAATGAGCTTCTGGACAGTTTGCATTCTGGCTCTGGACTGGGGATCCCCTGGGAACTTGGCCCCATTTCAGCAGACCTGGGTATCCAGACCAACTCTGGGTCGTAAAAATAAATTACGGTATTTGTTAAGCCTTTACTATGTGCCAGGCACTGTAATAAGCCTTGGGGTATATACAAACAAATTGGGTTGGACACAGTCCCTGTCCCACAAAGGGTTCACAGTCTTAATTCCTGTTTTACAGATGAGGTAACTGAGGCACAGAGAAGTAAAGTGACTTGCCCAAGGCGATGCAGCAGACAAGAGGCGGAGCTGGGATTAGAACCAAGACCTTCTGACTACCAGGCCCATGATCTACTTACTAGGCAATACCGCTTCTCTGTAGAAGTATGACTCAAGGGTTTTGGGGAAATAGATCAGGTTAGGGGGCCTCTTTTGGGGAAATAGATCAGGTTAGGGGGCCTCCTTTGAGGAGCCAAGCAAAACCTTACAGGCAACATGGCCTATTGGATAGAGCACAAGCCTCAGAGTCAGAAAGACCTGGTTTCTAATCCTGTCTCTGTCACTTGTCTGCTGTGTGACCTTGGGAAAGTCACATCACATAACTTCTTGGTGCCTCACTTCCTTCATCTGTAAAATGGAAATTAATCAATCCATCAGTTAATGGTATATGTTGAGCACTTACTATGTACAGAGCACTGTAGTAAGCACTTAGGAAAGTACAATACAACAGAATTAACAGACACACTCCCTGCCCACAACAAGCTTACTGTCTAAAGATTGACTGTGAGCCCCATGTGGGACATGGACTGTATTCAACCTGATTAGTTTGTATCTACCTCAGAGCTGAGTACAGTGCCTAACAAATGCCATAAAAAAAATGCTCCTTAGAACCAGAGCCCCAGGCCCATCAAGCAGTGACCTCTTGGAGAACAGAGAACCAACTCATCTGCCTGGAAACTCAGGGATCAGAGGTCCTCGGGGCCAGTTCTGAACCCAAGAGTGGGGAGAGGGCAACCCCATGTGGGACATGGACTGTATCCAACCTGATTAGCTTGTATCTATCCCAGGGTTCAGTACAATGCCTGCCACATAGTAAGTGCTTCACAAATACCATTAAAAAAGAAACAAACCTTAGTAAGCTCTAGCCAAGTTGGAGCTCACTGGTCTGATCTAACATCCACTCTTTCCCAATTACCCTTTAAGTCTCAGGAGATCTCTGGGATTAGTCAACTTTACATCTCACGATCCTCATTGTCCTTGGTATTGGAATAGCCCCTTTTTTGAGCTTGCAGAACCACTTTTTGGAGAACAGAAGCTTTCCGGGTCTTCTATTTTCTCAGGATTTCTTACCATTGTGTCATTAGCCTGTTTATAGGCCTGCTAACATTCACCTTCTTAGAGTTCATCATCTTTATCCAGCCAACAGTCCTCATGCTCATTAAACACTGGGGTAGATATAAGACAATCAAGTTAGACACAGTCTTAACCCCCATTTTACAATGAGGTAACTGAGGTACAGGGGTTTTAAGTGAATTTCCTGAGGTTGCGTAGCAGACAAGTGGCAGAGCCTGGATTAGAACTCAGATCGTCTATCTCCCAGGCCCATGCTCTACTCACTAGGCCATGCTGCTTCCCATGTTGATTTCACAGGCTCTTTGGGTATAACCCTCTCAGGAATTCTTTTCACCTTGCCAGTTCCCCACTGTAATGTAGGGTGAGGGTCAATCAATCAAGCAATCAGTGATATTTATTGAATGCTTATTTGTGTTCAGAGAACTGCCAAATACTTACAATCTCTAGACTGTAATACTTGCCAAATACTGCCAAAGCCTTTGGCTTTGTTGATCCTTACCTGCTAGATGTAGCTTAAGATCTTCTTCACTAGGTGAACCTGTCTACTTCCTAAGCCTTACATCCAGTTGAGTCACCCCATTTAGCTTCTTGTTGGCCAGCACTACCTTAACTGTATTATGAACCTGGTCTCTCTTTCATACTGCAAAAACAGATGAAACCGGTCTATCACCCCAGTGTTGGGTGCACTTGTGAAATAAAATTAACACAGTCTTCTGAGAACTACATAAGCCCCCAGAAATTTCATTAATATTTTTCCTTCAGTCACTCCTAATCTTCCAATGACATTAGAGAGAACTGAATGTCATGATGGAGGATAAAATTCAGTTGGCCCAATATTACTTTAAAAGCTACCAGCTCTCTGTGATGTCTTGTTGTTCTTCGTGTAAAGCATCTCAACCTTAAAATGAAAGATAAATGAAAGCCAAAATATAATGAAAGCTGAATGTAACAAAATAAGATGAGAGCTTCCAGAATGAAATAAAGACAAAACAAAGAATAGTGATAAGTTCTGGAAGAATAACTAGAGGTCTCATAGACGGTTGCTGCAGCATATGGCTTCAACTTGGCTATTTTCAGGAACTGAATGGTCTTTTTGAAGGTATTGTAAAACCATCTTGTGCTTACCTCTGGTAATAAGGGTGAGGGATAGTGTTGATAAAGAAATTCACAAGCAATTCCATATTCTCATTTTAGCCAATATTGCTGACCTTCTCCCTCAACAAACTGATTTTTGAGTTGCTACTAAGCAACAAGAAGATTTAATTTCAGTTGCACCTCTTTTCCCTTCTACCTCCTTACTGTGGAAGCTTTGCAGAGGTGGGGGGTGGGGAGAGAAAAGCTAAAGGCAGTCTGGGGTCATCGACTCCTCAGAATTGGCCGTATCATGTTCAGCACAGCGGAATGTATTTCCTAGCCCTTGTAACCATCAAAATACTGTTCCGGATATTTTTTGTTGAAGGCAAAAATGAACAGAACAGGAACCTGCTTAGGAGTTCCTGGGAATTCCTACCTAGTTAAAATCCTAGAGACTTTGAAAGGTTTAAAAGACTCCAACCAAATTCGTGATGCGTTCTGTATTTTTCTGTAGTTGATTTATATTAATGTCTGTCTCCCCCTGCCTCTTCCAGACTGTAAGCTCCTTGTGGGCACGGAATGTGTCTGCTTACTGTTGTATTGAACTCTTCCAAGCACTTAGTTCAGTGCTCTGCACTCAGTAAGTGCTCAATAAATAGGATTGAATGAATGAAAGCTAATACCAAGTAATTGTTTATGTGTTTGAGATAGTGACTTACATAATCGCTCACCTTAAATGGTGAATCTAACTAAAATGGACAGTGCATTGTTTTGGTTACATCAGAGACTTCTAATAAAGTTAAAGACTTTTTAAATGATATTTATTGAGCACTTACTATGTGCCAGGCATGTACTAAGCACTGAGTCAGATACAAGATAATCAGGTTGGACATAATCCCTGTCCCACATAGAGCTCACAGTCTTAATTTCTGTTTTATTGAAGAGGTAACTGAGGCACAGAGAAGCAAAGTGACTTGCCCAAAGTCACACAGCAGGCAAGTGGTGAAGCTAGGATTAGAGCCCAGGTATTTCTCATCCCTAGGCCTGTGCTCTACCCACTAGGCCATGCTACTTCCCTCTAGGCCTCTAGAGAAGCAGCGTGGCTCAGTGGAAAGAGCACGGGCTTTGGAGTCAGAGGTCATGGGTTCGAATCCCGGCTCGGCCACTTGTCAGCTGTGTGACTTTGGGCAAGTCACTTAACTTCTCGGTGCCTCAGTTACCTCATCTGTAAAATGGGGATTAAGACTGTGAGCCCCACGTGGGACAACCTGAATGCCCTGTGTCTACCCCAGCGCTTAGAACAGTGCTCGGCACATAGTAAGCGCTTAACAAATACTAACATTATTATTATTATTAGGCCAAGCTGCTTGGTTTAGAAAGGAAGAACAGAGCTTCTGTATATTTGAAAATAATTTCACTAACCAGATTGTAGTGCCTTCAGATGGGCAAGAGTTACTAATTCATAAACTCACTCAGCAAAGCATGCAAGAGTTTAGTGAATATTAAACCAATCTACTAAGCATGACAGGAAGAGATGAAAAGAAAATCAAATAATCAGAAAAGTTTATATGGTTTCTGGAACAGGATTAATTGTCTCTAGGACAAAACTGCTCTTTCACTTCTCTGTCGACTGGCAAATCTCCCACAAGGAAACGGAAGCAACTACTTTTTGAGAAGGTTACTGTGAATCCCTAAAACTGGATGGGGCACTCTAAATCAATCAATCAATAGTATTTATTAATAATAATAATGGTAATTGTTAACCGATTACTATGCTCCAAGCACAGTTCTAAGCACTGGAATAGATGCAAGTTAGTCAGGTCGGACATAATCACTGTCCCACATGGGCTCATACTCTTAATCCCCATTTTACAGATGAGATAACTGAGGCCCAGACAGGTTAAGCGACTTGCCCAAGGTCACACAGCAGACATGTGGCAGAGGCAAGATTAGACCCCAGGTCCTTCTGACTCCCAGGCTCGTGCTCTACCCACTAAACCACGTTGCTTCTGAAAGCTTACTATGTTACTGAGTGCTTACTGTGTGCAGAGCACTGTACTAGGCACTTGGAAGAGTGCCATATAATTAACTTAGTAATAATAATTATGGTACTTGCTAAATGCTTACTATGTGCCAATCACTGTTCTAAGCACTGGGGTAAATGTAAGTCAGACACATTCCCTGCCCACAACAAGCTTACAGTTTAGGGCACCATCAGTATGGTGGGGTAGAAGGAAACGGCTTTCAGGCTGGTTGGTTTTCTTTAACCTCAGCATGACGTCTGGGCTGTACAAAAGCATGGTAGAGCCATCAGTCGATGTCACGAGTTGGGTCCGGAAGACCAAAGTGACAATTATCTGAGGCAGGGATAGAGTGGTGGCTGCGTAGGGCGTGAGGTTGCCGTGGGCGGGAATGTGTCAGTTCATTGTTGTGTTGTACTCTCCCAAGTGCTTAGTGCAATGCTCTATACACAGTAAGTGCTCAATAAATACAACTGAATGAAAGGTCAGGGAGAAGGGGGTATAATAATAATAATAACAATGTTGGCATTTGTTAAGCGCTTACTATGTGCCAAGCACTGTTCTAAGCACTGGGGTAGATACAGGGTAATCAGGTTGTTCCACGTGAGGCTCACAGTCTTAATCCCCATTTTACAGATGAGGAAAGTGAGGCACCAAGAAGTTGTGACTTTTTGAAAGTCACACAGCTGACAGGTGGCGGAGCCAGGATTAGAACCCAAGACCCCTGACTCCTAAGCCTGTGTTCTTTCCACTGAGCCACGCTGCTTCTCATGACAGCCTGTAACAGACAGAGGTGCAAGGCTCCCTAGATTCTAGACTGCCCTTCTCTGGATTTCAGTGCCATCTTGGGATCGACCTGAGGAGACTCATCTAGGCTGTTAATTGTATTTATTGAATGCTTACATTGTGCAGATCACTGTATTAAGTTCTAGAGAGAGTGCATTGGAACAATAAACGGATACATTTCTTGCCCACAGGTTTGTCCCTAGAGCCAAATGACCCCAGAAACAGAATCTGCCTCTCTGGATTCTCACCTGTGCTCTCGCCTCTAGACTGTAAACTCATTGTGGGCAGGGAATGTGTCTACCAATTCCGTTACATTGTACTCTCCCAAGAGCTTAGTGCAGTGTTCCGCACACAGTAAATGCGCAATAGATATGATCGATGATGTTCTCACCTGCCGAGGGCAGCCATGTTTATCACAACAGGTCTTGCTCCATGAAGGTGGGTGGGACTGACCCCACCGCTGAATGAGAAGTTAGCTCCATATAAAGAGAAATTCCAAAATTTACTTGGCAGTTTTTAAAGTTGATATTTTTCAGACAGCTCACAATTGCAATAATAATGTTTAGTTTTTTTGATAGCTTGCGTTCATTCATTCATTCAATTGCATTTATTGAGCACTTACTGTGTGCAAAGCCCAGTACTAAGGACTAGGGAGAATACAATACAACAATATGCAGCTCCCTCAAAGTGCTTTGCCAACATTAACTATTAATGTTCAAAACATCTCCAGTTTTATAGAATTTACACAGAAGATCCAGGAAGATCCAGTTAATTTTGAAAAAAATTGATAGTACTTTATTATGTGAGGATCTTAACGTATCTGAAGACAATTTAACATATGTAGAGCCCATATCTGCAGACATTTTAACATACCTGGAAATGCCTCATCACCCATTCATTTTTTCCTCATAAAAACATAAAGAGTAGTGAGAGTAAAATTACGTATCCCATCAAAATTATGTCAAGGAGAGCTCACAGATGCCAGGAAAGAAATGAGCGATGCAAAAAAATTTCATTAAAATAGAACAGATGTTAAAGAAACAGTAAAACAATAAATCAAGCAGATTCTGTAAGCTCTTTGTGGGCAGGAAATTTGTCTGTTTATTGTTATTCTGTACTCTCCCAAGCATTTAGTATAGTGCTCTGCACACAGTAAATGCTAAATAAATAAGACTGACTGACTAAGTAAAATCTCATCTTAATAGGAAGAAACGGAAGACTGTTGGTGCTTTGCAGCTCAGGGGACACAACTGTCTTTCCCTCCCAGGAAACCACTCCCTTTCCTTAGATACTTTTGAATTATTTTCCAAAGATAAACTGGGAGCTATCTCATACAAACACTCCTAATGAACACTCATGTGGTAATTGTTAGGTTCTTAATAGCCATTATTGCTACATTTCTGAAGAGGAGGGGCCTTCAATGTAAAGAACATATTGGAAATGATTACTAGGCTATTCTGTCTTGCAGAAAGTCTCCATTTGTCCCGACACTTTCCCAAGCATACTTACAACTTTTTTTTTGAGCTTTTTTTTATTGGGAGGGAATGTGACCGCTTAATGTTTCACTGTACTCTCCCAAGCACTTAGTACAGTGCTCTGCAATAAGCACTCAATAAATACAATTGAATAATAATAATAATAATGACTATGGTATTTGTTAAGTGCTTACTATGTTTCAGGCACCATTCTAAGCACTGGGGTAGGTACAAGATAATTGGGTTGGACACAGTCCCTGTCCCACTCAGGCTCACAGTCTTAATTCCCATTCCACTGGAAAAGGACCTGAGGCACAGAGAAGTTAAGCAACTTGCCCGAGGTCACACAGCAGACAAGTGGCAGAGCCGGGATTAGAACGCATGACCTTCTGAACTCCCAGTCCATGTTCTATCCATTAGGCGATGCAGCTTCTCATGAATGAATGAATGACTGAATGGCCTGACATACGCCAAACTTTTATCCAGCTTTGTGCCAGGTAGAGATCATATCTTTGCATCGTACTTGGAGTCTCTTTTGGGACAGGGACTGAGTCCGACCTGATTTTCTGATATCTACCCCATTGCTTAGGTCAGTGCTTGGCATCTATCAATTGGTCAATCAGTGGTATCTATCGAGGGCTTACTGCATGCAGAGAGCCCTATGCTAAGAGCTTGGGGGAGTACAGTATAACAGAATTGGTAGACGTTTCCCTTACGAGCTTACAGTCTAGAGGGCATAATAAGTGTTTAAGAAAGCACTTGAGAAGCAATGTGCCCTATTGCATAGAGCACCAGCCTGGGAGTCAGAAGCACCTGCGTTCTAATCCCCACTGCACCATCGCTGTGGTGTGTGACCTCGGGCAAGCCACTTCACTTCTCTGGGCCTCAGTTACCTCATCTGTCAAATGGGGACTGTGTCCAACCTGGTTAACTGGTTAGCTCCAGCACTTAGAAGTAAGCACTTAACAAATATTCATTCAATAGTATTTATTGAGCTGTACTAAGCGCTTGGAATGTACAAATCGGCAACAGATAGAGACAGTCCCTGTCCAGTGATGGGCTATTTTTATGAGACTATAACAGAGTAGGTAGGCATGATACCTGCTCACATAAAGCTTACAGTCTACTCTAGCTCTAAATCAATTCCTCTGCACAAGTTCTTAGTCCTGAAGTTTCAGGACTGAGGATCACTGGTCATTCTCGAGGAGAGTCTTCATCGTGTCCATCATCATCAACTCATCCTTCAAGGGTCTGAGCCATTTTTTCTGGGGCGCCATCAACTTTCTGGGTCTCATCATCCAAAACAGCCTTGATTGCAACCAGTAAGAAAAATGGATATAAGTCAAATATGTAACAACCGTCAAGTCATTGACTAGGAGGGAGGGAATCTAAGCTAATTCCGAAGATTTTTTTAAAGCAATTAGTATGGATTCTTGGTTAAACAATTAAGGAATAAAAGCAATTTCCCCAGACATGCCACAGACTTGGATTTCAGGCTCTATTTTCAGTGGTAACTGAGAGTGATTCCTAGGTGGAATGCACGATCCCCCTTGATGGTTGATAAAGAAACCACAATCTGTCTTATTCAAGTTCCTGGGGGACAGAGATAAGAAAACAAATTTAGCTGAGTTCAGCCGGGGATCAAGATAAAATTTATCACAGTCTATGAACCAGTAAAGCTTCAATATCACCCTTGGTTTGTCAAGACATTTCAACAGTAATTGGTTAATGAAGCTGAGAATGGGCAGATTTGGGGTCCTTAACTAATATTAAGTAAAGCTGAGCCAATTTTCCAACTGGATGGAGAAAGTCTTTTTCTACAAAAACCTTTCTCTTTCTCCCCTCTCTCCAATTCCAACCTGCCTTAGGGAGTTTGAAGCACAAGTGTATAATAGTGCTTTGCCCACCGTAAGCGCTTAGTAAATACAGTTGAATGAATGAATAAAGAATTTGACTGGTAGAGTCAAAGGAAGTATGACTTGGTTGAGCAGGGAAAGTAGTGAGAGCTGCCTTTCTTGCTGGGGTATTTATACCCTACCCCTTACCTTTCAATTTGGTCTAAGGATTTTAAGTAAGGGGACATTGGAGGTGACGAAGACAGCCTCACAAAGGAGAAAGTTTACCCTTCATTTTCTAGAGATTCTAGAGTACTCTGGGACAGGTTTTAGGACAAATTTTACAGATGAGGTAACAAGATAGAGAAGCAATATGGTCTAGTGGATAGGGCACACACCTGGAAATCAGAAGGACCCGGATTCTAATCTGGGTCCACCACTTGTCTGCGATGTGACCTTGGGCAAGACACTTTACTTCTCTGGGCCTCAGTTGTCTCATCTACAAAATGGGGATGGAGACTGTAAACCCCATGTAAGACAAGGACTGTGTCTGTGTCCAAGCTGATCATGGGAAACAGCGTGGCTCAGAGGAAAAAGCATGTGCTTGGGAGTCAGAGGTCACGGGTTTGAATCCCAGATCTGCCACATGCCAGCTGTGTCATTTTGGACAAGTCATTTAACTTCTCTGTGTCTCAGTTACCTCATCTGCCTCTGGAAGGATGAATGGAGCCCATACCTGGTCCTTCCAAAAACATAAAGGACCCTTGCAGGGTAGCTAGAGGCTGAGGAGAGGAGGTTGTAGGAGATCTTGTAAGGAAGTCAGGAGAATGACTTGCTTAATACATGATTGCCTCTTTCCTCATAGAAATTATGAGCATCTTAAAACTGTTGATTCCATCAATTCTGTTCTTGGGAAACATTTTAGACTCCATTAAATGTACAGTATTCTAATTTTATGCTATGTTGAGATTTCTAACTGCCTCTAATTTTTCTGCTGTTCTCAAACTCCTGAAAAAAATGGTAACCCTACTGAAAAACAAACCAGGAAATATAGTCTTGCCATATAACTGCCCTGAGATTGGCTAGGAACCAAAAAGATATTGTATCTTCACCACCACCCCAGGGAGAAAAAAACCAGGCATATTTTAGCATTAGCATTAATAGGTAGAAAAAGGACACCCACTTTAGCCTAAAGCATGAAGCTATTTTTGCATTTGACAGGTTTATTCTAGAACACTCAATTATTATTGTCTCCCAAAATGTTCCTCGGGGTCCTGCAAATGAAGAAATTTCATTAAAAATGGTAATGCGGTGCAATGAAGGCAGAGCAACATAGCTGGTTGATTAGGAAATGGGGTCTTAGAGGAAGTCAGGGCTGCAAAAATCATCTTGGGTGAGGAAAAAATGCTGTGACGAGGTTGCTCCTGGATTCCTGCTAGACTGTCCGTCTCCAATGCACAGATGATGGAGATGATGGGGAAAGTCTGCACACTGGGATCCAGCCCAGTGTAAAGGAGACAAGGTGTCTCCTTTAGGCCTTGGGTGGGGTTTGCTTTGGGCTGCCACTGTTTCCCAAGCGTGCTCTAAAGCTGGAGGAAGTGGGTGGTGACCCCAGTCTGCCCGAGCGTGGCGGTGGCTTGAGAAACTGCACAGCCTAGTGGCTAAAGCACGGGCCTGAGATTCGGAAGGATCTAGGTTCTAATTCCAGCTCTGCCACTTCTGCTGTGTGACCTTGGGGAAGCCACTTGACTTCTCTGTGCCTCAGCGATCTCACCTATTAATGAAGGGATTAAGACTACACCATTTGTGGGACGTGGACTGTGTCCAACCTGATTATCTTGTATTTACCCCAGCATAAGTGGGGTAGTATATATACACACACACATATGTATATATATATATATGTCCAGTATATACTGGAACATAATATATATTTAACAAAATGCCATTAAAAAACACCTCTCATTTGAGAGTAAAGTTGTCCACTGGACTATGCACCTGCCATCACTGCAGATGATTCAGTCAATCAATGATATTTAGTAAGCGCTTACTACTTGCAGAGCACTGTAGTAAGTGCTTGGAAGAGTACAACATTAGAAAGTTATGTTCATGTTCCCTGTTCCTATCGAGTTTGCAGTCTAGAGGGGGAATTCCTCATGCAGGAATTGTCCCAATTTTTCCAGAGGTTGTCACTACCTACTTGTCCAGGACTTCCACCTAATTATGATAATGATGGTATTTGTCAAGCACTTACTATGTATCAAGCACTGCTCTAAGTGCTGTTCTAAGATACAAGCCATTCAGGTTGTCCCACATGGGGCTTACAGTCTTATTCCCCATTTTAAGGATGAGGTACCATCCTTCTAATCCCAAAGCAGCGTGACCTAATGGCAAGAGACTCCCAAGCCCATGCTCTTGCCATTAGGTCACGCTGCTTCTCTTAATCTCTTAGTCACCAAAAGCATCATCCTGTGGCATGCTGAGATGGCAGAGGGGCATGAATCAGTGTTGAGCCTGCTGATGGTGCAGTCATCTGACAGCATCATTGAGTATTGAATGAGTGCGAGCCTGGGAGTTGAGAGACCTGGGTTCTAGTTCTGGCTCCACCACATGCCCACCGTGTGACTTCAAGCAAGTCACTTACCATCTCTGTGCCTCCATTTTTTCAGTTGTTCTTCCTCCTTTCAGACTATCAGCCTATCTGGAATGGGATTATCTTGTATCTACCTTGGCAATCAGCCCAGTGCTCGACCCATGTCTTATGCCGTCGAGTCGTTTCCTAACCATAGTGACGACAAGGACAGATCTCACCCAGAATGTCCCGCTCTCCATCTACAATCATTCTGGTAGTGAATCCATAGAGTTTTCTTGGTAAAAATACGGAAGTGGTTTACCATCGCTGCTTTCCGTGCGATAAACTCGAATCTCAGCCCTTGGCTCTCTCCCATGCCGCAGCTGCCCAGCATGGGTGAGTTTTGACTTGTAGGTGGCCTTCCATTTGCTATCCACAGTCCAAGCTAGGAATGGATTGGTTATGCCTTTCTTGACTCTCCCTCCCATAGTTGAGACTGGTAGAGTACTGGAAACTTCACGTGTGACCCTGAGAGGGGCTTGACCCATAATAGGTGCTTAATAAATATTATTATTGTTATTACTATTATTATTATTATTATCATTATCATCATCCTGACTTCATCCTAAAATTTACCTGCTGTCTCTAGCAGACCTACACGAGGGCGTAACAAAACCACCTTAGGTTGTTTCTACAACTTGAAGTAACAAGTTCTACCTCTCAGAGGGCAGAATTAGCCCAATAAAAGTAGTGAAATCACAGGAAGTCTGGCAGCCTGATTCCAAAGCCATTCCTCAGATAGTAATCATTGTTCTCCAGGTGGGTCAAGGGAGCCAAAGGATAAGAACACTAAATTTAAAAGAAAGAAAAATCTTTATTAGAAATGTCAGCTATGGCCTTTTACAATTTATCCAATTCTGACATGCTTTCTATTAATTACCGACTGCCTTTTACTTGGGCCAATGCTCATCCTTTGGGCAGTGTGTCAGTAAACAGGATAAGTAAATCGGTAATTTTTAAGTGCAATACAAACTCATCAAAATCCTTTCAACGATGTCTCAGTTTAGATATTTTCTTCTTTGGTCAAGTGTGCTGGCAACCCTCCTTCATGTCCTGCCCAATGTGTGCCTCATCTTTAGTTTACTGAGTCGGGGGATGTTGCCAGTAGAGTTTGTGCATAGTCCATGAGTCTTCTGGATTATGTTCAAAAATGTGTCTGTACTGGGAAAGATTGCACTGTGGGCTAGGTTTTCCCTATTGCCTTACGTGCAAGTGCTTGGTACAATGCTTTGATGATGATGATGATGGTGGTATTTGTTAAGCGCTTACTGTGTGCAAAGCACGTACTAAGCACTGAGGGATACAAGGTGATCAGGTTGTTCCATGTGGGGCTCACAGTTTTAATCCCCATTTTACAGATGAGGTAATTGAGGCCCAGAGAAGTTAAGTGACTTGCCCAAAGTCATACAGCCGGCAAGCAGCGGAGCCAGGATTAGAACCCATGACCTCTGACTCCCAAGCTAGGCTCTTTCCACTGAGTCATGCTGCTTTGCACACTGTAAGTGCTCAGTAAATACAATTGAATGAATTAGTTAGGATCCATTCAGAACAACCCCTCCATATAACAACAGAGACCTAAAGGTAAGTCTCACCTCCTCCCCTGTTCCCAGCAGCTTTCCTGATCTCCCTTCCTGCACCCTGATCCTGACAAGCCGCCTCCCCTGTCTCTCCAGTCCTCCCAACCCTCCAGTATTCCTTTTTCTTGTTTGAACCGTAATCATAGGAGCAACAGGGAGTCAGAAGGGCCAAGGTTCTAATCCCGGCTCTACGATTTGTCTGTTACGTGACCTTGGGTGAGTCACTTCATTTCTCTAAATCTCAGTAACCTCATCTGTAAAATGGGGATTAAGACTGTGATCACCATATAAGACATTGACTGTGTCTAACCTGATTACCTTGTACCTACACCAGCGCTTAATACAGTGCCTGACACATAGTAAGCGCTTAACAAGTACCATAGGAAAAAAAAACTGGGGTTATAGGCATGGCTGCCACTGCTGCTGCCTCCAAGAGGCCTTCCTCGATTTAAGCCCCCTTTTCCCCCACTCCCTCTCCCTTCTGTGTTGTCTATGCTCTTGGATCTATGACCGTCAGGCATTTGATATTCGCCCCACCACAATCTCACAGCATTCATTTACATAGCTTTAAATTTTATATTATGTTATTTATATGACTGTTTCCCCCTCTAGACCATAAACTATTATAGGTTTGGAATGTGTCTGCTAATTCTGTTGTATCATATTCTCCCAAGCCTGTCAGTCAGTCAGTCAATAGTATTTATTGAGGACTTATAGTGTGCAGAGCACTATACTAAGCACTTGGGAGAGTACAACACAACAGCATAACAGACACATTTCCTGCTCCCATTGAGCTTACAGTTTAGAGGGAGCTAGCGCTTAGTAGAGTGCTCTGCACATGACAAGTGCTCAATAAATACCACTGATTGATTAATTGATTGATTAAGTCAACCTTTCCTATCTTTTGGCCCTATATTCCCCAGCCAAAAGCCATGGGAATAGAGACCAGGCAGGATGGGGGAAGGAGGGACATCTCCCATACCAGTCAATCCCTGCCCCCATTCCTGCCACTTGGGCCATGGGGGGGAAGGTGGAACATAAGCCAGGAAGGGAAGGGATTGGGAGACAGTGGCTTCTGCCCCCCTTCTCACAGCACAGGCTGTGAGAATTAATTAATCAAATTAAGTTTTTATTCATTATTAATCATATAATGCAAAAATCCTGGTGCACGGAAGACCGAGGGGACCAGGGAGAAAGGACATTGAGTTTGGGGCGTGGGAGGGAGGGGCAATAATAATGATGGCATTTGTTAAGCGCTTACTATGTGCCAAACACTATTCTTGAAAGCAAGAGAGCTGCTAGGACCAGGGGGCAGCAGGGAAGGGGAACTTGCTGCAGTGCTTGGATGTGAAAGTAAAGCAGCGTTTATGTGTTCCAAGGTAAGTCAGCAAATATTACAGGACAAATCACTGGGCTGTGGGTACCGAGGGATAAGCCTGTACTGGCAGAAATTTCTACTCTTTCTTTCCCACGATGGCATTCCTCTTACCTTTCTCAGGGCTCTTCATCTACTTCTGAAAGCAAACTTGACAAGGTCAAATTTTCACCAGTAATGAGTAGCTTTCCTTAGTAAACTGGAAGGCTGTTGGAACATTGAGATTCAATCAATCATTGATACTTATTGAGCGCAAGCTTACTACGTAGAGTGTGAGAACCTACAGAGAACTGCCTGAATCAGTGGATAGCTTGTCTTGTCTTATGCTGTTGAGTCGTCTGTGACCCATAGTGACTCCATGGACGCATTTCTCCCAGAACACCCCACCTCCATCTGCAATCGTTCTGGTGGTATATCCATTGGGTTTTCTTGGTGGTTGACCACTGCCTTCTTCCACTGCCTTCTCCACTCAGTAAACTTGAGTCTCTGCCCTCGACTCTCTCCCATGCCTCTGCTGCTCAGCACAGGGGAGTTTTGACTTGTAGCAGATCACCTTCCGCTCTTTAGTCACTGCCCAAGCTGGGAATAGAATGGACAGGCCTCCGCTTGACTCTCCCTCCCGTAGCCAAGACTGGTGGATTGAAACTCTCCAGTTGCGACCCTGACAGGAGCAATGGATATCACTGTTCAGAAGAGGGAACAGTTAGAGGTGCTTTTCTCCCAGTGAAATATGCTGTGCAGCCAGAGTTGGCTTTACAGTCTTGCATGCCCAACATTTAATGACTTGGGGCAATTTTTCTGATGAAAAGATATTACACTGTTTATGTCTCACTTTGTGAGAGACAGAATTCATATTCTCTCTCTCCATCCCTAAATGAAACCTGATTATATAATTATTTTAAAAAATAGACAAAAGGACAAAGAATAGGTCTCGCAAAGATGCTCAGTTACCGTAATAGCCTTCTTCAAGTGTGTGATTAGCTCTGCAAAAGATAATGTACAAGCGGAGAGAAGTTCAGTAAAAACTCAGGGTTATAGCTATAATTTCCCACTGGTCAGTAAGTAGTACCCAGTCATTATTTCAAATAATTTATATTTGTTTCTCAGGCGTAAATGGGGCTGGCTGCATAAATCATCTTTGTAAAGATTCTATCTAATGTAAGCATTAAATCAACCTGGTATTAAATACTATTAAAAATTGACTTTGTAAATTTTTTTCTTGGAAAATCCATCCTGTTATATTTTAATTTACCCCTTTTTTTCAGATTACAGTTGCCCCAAGAAATGACTGTAGACTGTAACAAGGGAGGGATTAGTTCTCTTCAAATTCTTTGCATGTCTTACTAAGTAGCACTTACAAGTTGACATTTGCCAACCTCTTAATTGAGACATCAATTCTAGCAGTACTAAATGCATTTCTTTTTCACAGACTTTTACAGAACTACTTGTGTTTCGGTTTTGTTTTATTTTTTTAAATAATATATGCTTGGTTGTGAATTTATTTTTCCAACAGCCCTGTATCTAAATATTGGAGGTACAAAATGTGTTAGAATAAGTTTTCATCTCTAGGAATTATCATCATCATCAAAGTATTTATTGAGTGCTTACTATGTGCAGAGCACAGGACCAAGTGGGCCTAGTAGAAGAGCATGGGCCTGGGTGTCAGAAGGACCTGGGTTTCAATCCAGACTCCTCCACTTGTCTGCTGTGTGACCTTGGGCAAATCACTTAACTTCTCTGTGCCTTAGGTATCTCATTTGTAAAATGGGGATTAAGACTGTGAGCGCCATGTGGGACAGGGACTATGTCCAACCCAATTACCTTGGCACATAGTAAGCACTTAACAAATGCCACTATTATTATTATTATTATTGTTAACTATTATAAGCACCTGAGAGAGTAATAATAATGATGATGTATTTAAGCTTACTATGGGTCAAGCACTGTTCTAAGCACCGGGGGAGATACAACGTAATCAGGATGTCCCACGTGGGGCTCACGGTCTTAATCCCCATTTTACAGATCAGGTACCTGAGGCCCAGAGAAGTAAAGTGACTTGCCTAAGGTCACACTGCAGACAAGTGGTGGAGCCAGGATTAGAACCCACATCCTCTGACTCCCAAGCCTGTGCTTTTGTTTCTAAGCCACACTGCTCAATACAATACAATTCAATAGAGTACAATAGAATTGGCAGACACTTTCTCTGCCCACAACGTTCTTACAGTCTAGCTGGGGAAACAGACATTAACATAGATAAATAATGTATAATATATAATTTAAAGATGTGTACATAAGTGCTGTGGAGTGGAGGGTGAGGGGAATAGCAAATGTCCCATAGGTCACAGATCCAAGTGCATAGATGACACAGAAGGGAGAGGA
Organism: Ornithorhynchus anatinus; assembly: GCF_004115215.2. NCBI lineage: Eukaryota > Metazoa > Chordata > Mammalia > Monotremata > Ornithorhynchidae > Ornithorhynchus > Ornithorhynchus anatinus. Next base: position 57,701,545 of record NC_041735.1, on the reverse strand, counting down.
AAAGGGGAAAAAAGGGCTTAACTGGGGAAGGCCTCATGGAGATGTGACCTTAAGAAGACTTTGAAGGTGGGGAGAGTGATATTCTGGCATATATGCAGAGGGAGGGAGTTCCAGGCCAGGAGGAAGACATAGAAAAGGGGTCACCAGTGAGATAGGCGAGATCAGGGCACAGTGAGCAAAGTGGAACAAGAGGAGCGAAGTGTTCAGAATTCAATCTCCACACTTGTTTAGTGAGGCTTTCACTTAGGAAAGCCCCTGAGGGTTGATGGTGATTACTTGAAAAGACACTTGAGCCTCGGTCCTTATTCAGTGTGACAAAATAATGATATTTGATGAGGGAAGAGTTTTTCTGGTATTTCAGTGATCCAATTCAGCTCAAGCTTCAGCCGCATCAATCCTCCCACTAGGAAAAGGGAGAGGCAAGAGCGGGGAAATGCCACTGGGATCAGTAATCTTACAGGATTCTCACTTCAGGGTGCACAAGTAGTCGTGACAGTTTTTGATCTAATTAAAAAAGACTTTGGGTATGTCACTAGTTGTAGCTGATCAGAAGACTCAAAAATCCCTTTCTCTTAGCAGCAGGATCACTGTAAAGAAGCTTTAATTGCCTCTGCTGTGAATGTTTACTGGGTTGGTGGTAATTTTTTACTTCCCTTTGGTAGAATGCGGTCATACTTAGGTTTTCCAGTGATCCATGAGAAAAAAGGGAAAGGAAAGAAAGGTGGGTGGGGGGGGAGGGGTGATGACAAATAGTCCTAGCCTCAGATTGTCTTATGTGAATATTTGAGGCAAAGGGAGTTAGAAGGCCTGATTTATTACAAGTACTCAGAGGCTCTAATTTTCCAGGCAAATCAGATTCACTTTTGGAGGGAGGAACAATTTTTCTAGTAGGGACTAGTAAAATCCTGGTGTCTGTGGGCCAGAGGTGCCCCCTACCCCCCCCACACTTTCTTCTCAAAGCAACAAGACTGTGCCTAAAATGTATTGTCTTGAAGCTCAGGGGATCCTCCTAGATTCTATTTCCCTTGGACTTTCTTCTTCACCATTCCTAAACTCTCAGGAATGGAGGTCTGGCCAAAGCAGTACTTGTGATTTGGGCAGGGCTTTGTGTCTCCACTTTTTGGTCATTTTTTGTGAGCTCCTTTTTTATTAAAACTTCCTTTTTAAAAGATATTGAGTGTAACCTATAATAAATGACAAGGCAGCAGTTTTCATATCTTGGGTAGTAAATCATTATCTTATTGGGTGACTGTTGTTAAATTAAATGTCATCCAAATCATCTAGATTATCCCAAAAGATGAATGAACAGTCATGGTTATCCAACTAAAAGCAATCCACCCCGCTGGCTATGAAGTGAATCCACTGACTCAGGAGTTGTTTTGTACCCAATTTGTTGTGTTTTACACATTTGCTATTAGAATCAGTATATAAGAGCTGAAGGAAAGTTTCTGGATATGAAACAACCAGCTAAAGCGGGGCTCAAATCCTTGCAAAAATAAAGGCTCTATAAATACTACTGATGATGATAATAATTCTTAGGCATGAGAACTTGTTCTAACACATTTTATATCACCGATATTTAAATCCAGGGATACTGGCAAAATAAATTCACAACCAAGCATATATTATTGAAAAACAAAAAACAAAACCCAAACACAATAAGTCTACAGTGTTACATTGTTTTTGAATCCTGCCCTTCAAAATGCTTTCTCCATGAAACACACCACTATTATATTATTCAGCCTAATAATAATAATAATAATAGTGATGACATTTGTTAAGTGCTTACTTTGTGCAAAGCACTGTTCTAAGTGCTGGGGAGGTTACAAGGTGATCAGGTTATCCCACGTGGCTCACAGTCTTAAACCCCATTTTACAGATGAGGTAACTGAGGCACCGAGAAGTTAAGTGACTTGACCAAAGTCACACAGGTGACAAGCAGCAGAGCCGGAATTTGAACCCATGATCTCTGATTCCCCAGCCCTTGCTCTTTCCACTGAGCCAAATACTTGACAGTGCCCCTCTAAACTGTAAGCTCATTATGGATAGAAATTGTATCCGCTAATTCTGTTACTATGTACTCTCCCAAGCTTTTAGTACAGTGATCTGCACATAGTAAGAACTCAATAAATACAATTTGATTGATTGACCAGTCTTCTGGCCCATGTGAAAAAAAAATATGACAGAGTTCGAGATAATGTAAAGTAAATCTAATAACTTTAAATCAACCACCCTGCCATAAATTACTCTGCCATAGTGTGATTGGATGATTTAGAGTTGAAGGTCTGAACCTTTTCCCCATCATTATTACGATAAGCTTTTCCCTATAGAGTGTAAGCTCCTTGGGAAAAGGATTGTTGTCTGAGTTTTTATTTTTTACTGGGCGAAGTTTCGTAGATGCCTCACTAAGGGGTAGCAGGGGACCCTGCTGGCTAGAGAGCTGCTGATATAAACTCCATATTGCTTGAATCAATAAAACCCTGCTGTTATGGACGACTTTCCTTTCTTTCCAATCTGTGGCCAGATGAGGGAGAGCCCTGGGCCTTGTCCTACCCTGACAGGCCCCAGCTAACTCATCCCAGCTCTGCCACACATTTGCTGGACAACCTTGGATAAGTCATTTAACTTTTCTGTGCCTCAGTTACCTCATCTGTAGGGACTGGGCAGGGCAGGGACTGTATCTGTTGCCGATTTGTACATTCCAAGCCCTTAGTACAGTGCTCTGCACATAGTAAGCTCTCAATAAATACTATTGAATGAATGAATCTGTAAAATGGGGATTAAGACTGTGAGCCCCAAATGGGACATAGACTGTGTCCAACCTGATTAGCTTGTATCAATCTCGGTGCTTAGTACAGTGTCTGGCACACAGTAAGAGCTTAACAAATACTATTTAAAAATGACTATACGGGAGCTGGGAGCAGAGCTCTATGGACAAAATAGATTGTGAGCTCCTAGAAGTCAGAGATTGTATCTACCAACTCTATTGGATTCTCCCAAGTGCTTACTACAGTGTTCTGTACACAGTAAGTGCTTTTCAAATACCACTGATTGCTTGAGAAGCAGCAAGGCTTAGTGGATGGAGCACAGGCCTGGGAGTCAGAAGGACCTGGGTTCTATTCCTGGCTCCTCCACAAATCTGCTTGCGTGACTTTGGGTAAGTCACTTCACTTCTCTGTGCCTCAGTTACCTCATCTGTAAAATGGGGACTAAGAGTTTGAACCCCACTCGGGACAGGGACTCTGTCCAACCGGATCATCTTGTATCTTCCACAGTGCCTAGGAAAGTGCTTGGCACATAGTAAATGCTTAATAAGTACCATAAGTATAATTACTGATCGATAGCACATGTTGGGGAAGAGGGCTGGCCAATAACCAAATCCCTGTGAGAGAGACTAAAAGACTCGGCCATGAGTTTTGAGGCAGTCAGTGGCAGAGCTGGGATTTGAACTCTTGTCCCCTAGCTTTTTAGTATGCTTTGTTGAGGGAGAGCTGTACTGCAGAGGATCACTGTGAGAACAACCCATCCCATCTCATTCATTCATTCATTCATTCTAGACCGTGAGCCCCTTGTTGAGTAGGGACTATATTTGTTGCCGAATTGTTCTTTCCAATACAGTGCTTAGTACAGTGCTCTGCACACAGCAAATGCTCAGTAAATATGATTGAATGAATTTAATTGAGCACTTACTGTGTGCAGAGAATTGTACTAAGATCCTGGGAGAGTGCAATATAACAATAGACATATTCCCAGCCCACAGTGAGGTTACAGTCTAGAGGGGGAGCAGATAATTAATAGACATAAATAAATGACAGATATGGACATAAATGCTGTGGGGCTGGAATGGGGGATGAATTCAGGGAACAAGTCAGGGCGACGTCCCTGCAACCACTCTCTGCTAACCATGTGGCATCACTAAGGAGGCAGTGGAGGTGTGGTTGGTGATGGATGGAAGTTGTGTAGCTTAGTGGAAAGATCACGGGCCTACAACTCAGAGGACGTGGTTTCTAATCTTAGTTCTGCCTGCTGCCTTCTGTGTGACCTTGGCCAAGTCACTTCACTTCTCTGTGCTCCAGTTTCCTCATCTGTAAATTGGAGATTTAATACCTCTTCTCCCGCTTACTTAGACTGTGAGCCCCATGTGGGAGAGGGACTGTGTCTAACCTGATTATCTGGAATCTACTCCAGTGCATAGTACAGTGACAGTAGTCTTGACATGTAGTGCTTGACAAATACCACAATTATCATGATTACAATGATGGTATTTGTTAAGTTTTTATTATGTGCCAGGCAATATACTAAACTCTGGAGTGGATACAAGCAAATCAAGCAGGACACAGTCCCTGGTCCATATGATGCTCACAGTCTCAATCCCCATTTTATAAATGAGGTAACTGAGGCACAGAGAATAATAAGAATAGTAATTGTTAAGCACTTACTATGTGCCAAGCACTATTCTAAGCGCTGGAATAGATACAAAGTTATCAGGTTGTCCCATATTGGGCTCACAGTCTTAATCCTCATTTTACATAACTGAGGCACGGAGAAGTCGAGTGACTTGCCCAGAGTCACACAGCAGACAAGTGGCGGAGTCAGGATTAGAACATATGACCTCTGACTCCCACGCCCAGGCTCTTTCCACTAAGCCATGCTGCTTCTCATGTGAAATGAAGCTACAAGAAGTAAAGTGACTTGCCCAGGGTCACCCAGCAGACAAGTGGCAGAACCAGGATTCAAACACATGACCACCTGATTGCCAGGTCTGTGCTCTAGCCACTATACCATGCTGCTTCTCACTAAGTCATGCTTGCCATCCTCCCTGTGTTTCTGCCCCATTTCCTCTCTGAAGTTGGCACCCCACAGATCCCCTCTCTTGTCTTGCGGCCCAACTGGCCCAAATCCAACCCTCCCCCACTAGATCATCAGCACTTAAAACCAGCGTCTGTCAATCCATCTGAGTTGGCTACCAGCCTCTCCTCCGGGAGGCAGCCAAAGAAAGATCCAGGGTTGAAGGCAAATTAGACCTAAAGCTGACCCAATCTCCCTTTGAAGTTTCTCTAGAATCCAGGCTTTATTTTTAAAAAGATACCTGAAACCCTTCGGGGGAAGAGAGAAAAACTTCCTAATTTCTCTGACAGAAATCCAATATACTGCTGGCCAATACACTGATTGCTCCAATGTACTAATTGCTCCCCAGCCTCAGCTGAAGGAAGATCTGGGATTGAAAGCAAATTAAACCTAGAGCTGACCCAGGCTGCCTGTGAGGTTTCTACAGAATCCAGGCTTTATTTTTTTAAAAAAATCTCCAAAACCCTTCAGTGAAGAGAAAAAACCCACCATCCAAACTTTCCTGATATAAATCCAAAATACTGCTGGCCAATACACTAATTGCTCTAATATACTGATTGTTCCTTGGCCTCTCAGGGAACTCTCCAGCCAGACAAATGAAAGCAGCAGAGGAGTGAATTCTCCCCAAGGTCCCAGATGAGATGTTCATTAAAGAACCGGTTCAGCCCTTCTAATTGCCAAAGTAATTATGCATCTCTGTCTTGGAAGCATTCAACCACTGATCAAGATCATTGTCTCAAAGAGGATCTTAGTGCCCACAGTACCCAGGGGAGGGTTTCTCTGCTTTCTATCTCCGTGCTGAATTCCTACTGGGGACAGGTAAGCCATTCTGGGGGAAACTCCTTTTCAGTCTTTTCCAATCAATCATATTTATTGAGCTCACTCTGTATGCAGAGCACTGTACTAAGCACTTAGGAGAGTACAATATAACAGTTGGTAGGTTCCCTGCTCACAGTAAGCTTACAGTCTGGAGTGGATTCTACAAGGATGAGTTTGGGGCATCTCACTTGGCTGCTTATTGTGATATTAATCACCTGCTAGGGGAAGCGGTGTAGAATCCTGAGCGGTCCCCTTAGCCTAGAACTTAAAGTTGGTGCCTTTGTGATATGCAGTATTTTGTAAGCTGGGGTTGGCATATGAGACCTATCAAATCTTTTGCTTATTTGCCTCAGAAGGATTTTTGTTGTTGCTGTTTTTAGTGGTATTGTTAAGCGCTGTATGTCTGGTACTGTACTAGGTGCTGGGGTAGGTAGATACAAACTGATCAAGTTGGACACAATCCATATCCCACAGGGGCTCACTGTCTTAATCCCCATTTTCAAGATGAGGTATCTGAGGCGCAGAGAAGTTAAGTGACTTGTCCAAAGTCACATAGATGACAAAATACGAGATGGGAATTAGAATCCAGGTCCTTCTGACTCCCAGGTCCATGCTCAATCCTTTAGGTCAAGCTGCTTCTTAAGAGCAGGTGAGGTATTGCTTTGAAGAGCATGTGAACCCCCATGTGAGACAGGGACTCTCTGATATGAGAGAGGACTTAGCACAGTGTTTGTCACCTAGTAAAAGCTTGACAAATGCCATTATTATTATTTATTTTTACCACATTATTTTAGGTCCCCTGGCCTGCAGTTCCAAACTTGGGAATTCACAGTTGCAGAACCTGAGAAGCTTCAAACAAGAACCTCATTGTTCTCTGTTGACGATAGCCTATAACCTACAAGAAGCAGCATGACACAGTGGATAGAGCATGGGACTGGGAGTCAGAAGATCTTGGGTTCTAAATCTGGCTCTGCCACTTGACCTTGGGAAAGTCACTTCACTCCCTTGTGCCTCAGTTTCCTAATCTGTAAAATGGGGATTAAGACTGTGAGCCCTATGTGGGACGGGGACCATATCCAACCTGATTATCTTTGGAAGCAGCATGGCATAGAGGATAGAGCACGGGCCTGGGAGTCAGAAGGTGATAGGCTCTAATCTCAGCTCTGCCTCTTGTCTGCGTATGACCTTGGGCGTGTGTGCCTCAGTTACTTCATCTGTAAAATGAGGATTGAGACTGTGAACCCTATGTGGGACAGGGAATGTGTCCAACCTGATTTGCTTCTATCCACCCTAGCTCTTAGCCTGGCACATGGTAAGTGCTTTACAAATGCCATAATTACTATTATTATCATTATTGTTATTATTAACTGCACAGAAAGCCTTTGGCATTCACCAAAGTGAACCACCATTGTGGTTTCATCTGTCCATGGTTGACTGGACCCTTAGCTCAGCTGTGGTGGCAATAGCAGACTTAATCTCAGCCATGGCTTAGTGGAAAGAAAATGGGCTTACGAGTCAGAGGTCATGGGTTCTAATCCGGATCCACCACTTGTCAGATGTGTGACTTTGGGCAAGTTACTTAACTTCTCTGTGCCTCAGTTATCTCATCTGTAAAATGGGGATTAAGACTGTGAGCCTCACATGATTACCTTGTATCTACTCCAGCACTTAGAACAGTGCTTGGCACATAGTAAGTGCTTAAATACCATTATTATTATTATTACTGTCTTTTTGTTTTCCTGTATCCGTGGTCCCATCTCTTCCATGCCTGATTGACCACTTCTTTTGGAGAGCCTGACAGCCATGAGCTCTTAAAAAATATTTTGCTGTAAGGTGCAGTTGGAGTTCGTGGTTTCAGATCATTTGAGGGTATTTTTCAAATCATTACCCGGTAATATCGAGAGACAACAATGTATTCTGGAAAATAGATAATCCTATATCGGAGCTCTCTCTGTAGGTCTTTTTCATGGTAGGACACTGGTCTTCTCTTAGGGAAGACCTAAATTCCTTTTAACTTTCCACCATTTTCTTCTCCTGGTTCCTGCTGAGGAGAGAAAGAGAGAAGCTCAAAATGTTTGCAAAAATCAGGAGAAAGGATTTATTTTGCTCAGTAATGCTGTTCCTTCTGTGACTCAGAAGACACATACAAATTAAGGAACATTAGCAGGAGGAGTAGCCACAGCAGTGTCATTTAGAATTTGTGAAACATCCAACTGCCTCATTACTGAGCCCTGGGTTCTTGGCACTGAAATGCATAAAGCAGGGTGCATATCTGGCTAGAACATGTATAGACAAGGGAGTGTAGTCATATGTGTTGTAACGTGAATAGTTGTGTTCTTGAAGAACCTTAAGTTATGGGGAAAATCACATTAGAGTAACCATAGTAACCACTCAAGAAATGGGAATTAACGAATTCATGAATAGGTGAATGGAGGATACTACAGTATTTTTGGTACAAGTTTGTATATTATTGTTATGTCCACCACATGCAGAATGCTTTACACTCTCGCCACTTGTTGTATGAACTGTTGTAAAGTTGCAAAACAACAAAGCACTGTAGAGTTCAGCAAGGTAAGGCCAAGGTAGAGGCTGGGAAGCCCAGCAGCATCACATCATCACTAAAAACTTCACACGTGCTCACCACTGTTTCTTCTTACACCAAATCCACTTACGCCAACTTGCGGGTCATATTATAGCAAAACCGATTTGTGTGGTGGGGAGAATGATCCTTAATTCCTTGATATTCAAATGGTGTAAGAAAATATCTGCTAGAACAGAACAGGCTGTAGTGGGAATATTCCTAGGGGCTCCAGGGAATGTTACCTTCCACAGGCCTCTTCTGCCCCCAATTTTCTTCCTCTCTCCCTTGCTAGAGTGCATCTAATAATAATAAAAATAATTTTTGTATTTGTTAAGCACTTACTATGTGCCAAACACTGTTCTAAGCGCTGGGTAGATACAAGGTAAACAGGTTGACCCACATGAGATTCACAGTTTCAATCCCCATTTAGCAGATGAGGGAACTGAGGCACAGAGAAGTTAAGTGACTTAACCAAGGTCACACAGCTGATAAGTGGCGGAGCCGGGATTAGAACCCATGACCTCTGTCTCCCAAGCCCATGCTCTTTCCACTAAGCCACGTTGCATCTCATTCTAGGTTTTAATGGCAGTGGCAGTGATGAGAAGGACCCTGGCCTAGTGGAAAGGGCACGGGCGGGGGAGTCAGAAGGAACTGGGTTCTAATATCAGCTCTGCATTTGTCTGCTGTTTGGCCTTGGGCGAGTCATCCAGTCGAATGGTTCAGTGACTGGAAGAGTGTAACATTCCAAAGTCAGATTGGGCTGATTTATTGTAGTCCCCAGGGGAGTGGGTGACGAGGATGGGGAAAGGATGGAAATATAATGAGGATGAGTTGTCCAACTTACATACTGAATCAGACTTGGTTTGTCACCTCCGGGGTCCTTTGAGGTGAATGTGGAGGTCAGGGTGTGAGAACTGTAAACTCATCGTGATCCGGGAATGTGTCTACTAACTCTGTTATATTGTACTCACCCAAGAGCTTAGTACAGTGCTCTGCACACCGTAACACATAATAAATGCGACTGATTGATTACTATTATTAACACTAACAATAATATTAACAATAATAATGGTATTTGTTAAGCACTTACTATGCGTCAAGCACTGTTCTAAGTGCTGGGGTGATATAAGCTAATCAGGCTGGACAAAGTCCCTGTCCCACATGGGCCTCACAGTCTTGATCCCCATTTTACAGATGAGGTAACTAAGATCCAGAGACTTGCCCAAGGTCATACAGCAGACAAGTGATGGAGCCAGGATTAGAACCTATGACCTCTAAGTCCAAGGCCCTTGCTCTTTCCACTAGGCCACGTGCTCTGCACATGGAAAGTGTTCAATAAATATGAATGAATGAATGATTGATTGACTGAGGCAAACTGACCTCAGACTATGCACTTGAAGGTCAACAGCACTTACGCCTTCCAACATTTTCCAGACAGGGTCAGGGGGAGTGACCCTTGTAAGTCCCCTGAGTTACTGTAGCCTGAGACACCCAAATTCTGCATGCAGAGCACCATTTTGAGAAGATACACAGTGAAAGAGGGCATGAGGTCAAATCATCAGGAGCAAAGGTACTCGGGAAACTTGGCTCCTCCGCTGAAATAAGTGACTGTGGCCAAGACCAATAATTCTCTTTGGCTTCAGAGAGGATTGCAAATGGAGACCAAGGTGGGAGTCAGTTCCTGAGCAGTTCTGGCCCTGCCGATTTACTAAAGTGTTAATGGCAAGCCCATCCCGATCCCCAGGGCCGGCGATTTCCATTTCACTCACTGGCTTCAAAGAACTAATTTCTCAAATGTAGACAAAATCTCTGATCACTCACCTTTGAGTACATCTAGATTAATTCAATAGTATTTATTGAGCGCTTACTATGTACAGAGCACTGTACTAAGCGCTTGGAATGTACAATTCAGCAACAGATAGAGACAATCCCTGCCCAGTGATGAGTTTACAGTCTAATCATCTGTTGCAGTAATATTTTTAAAGGGATTGGGCATACTTGGAGGAAAGTGTTGAATGAAAATGGAGTTAAATTGTTATCATTTACCCTGTTCAGTCATAGAGGTAGTGCCACCCACTTAGAGGGAGATAGCTTTCTCCAGGCTAGATTTAAAATATTCTCCTACTTATTCTCGACTGTGAGCCCGTTGTTGGGCAGGGATTGTCTCTATCTGTTGCTGAATTTTACTTTCCAAGTGTGTAGTACAGTGCTCTGCACACAGTAAGCGCTCAATAAATACAACTGAATGAATGAATCCTCTTCCCTTCCACCTCCCTACCCCCTTTCTCCTCTTCTTTTTCCCTTTCCCAGAATCTAAGCTGGAAAGGATAAATCAAACAATCTTTAGGATCATGGAGCCCAGGTAAATGGTAAAAACTATCTTTTTGCTACTGTATTAAAAACTTAATGTTTTTTCTTAACCTTATGGATAGGGCAGAATGAAATTAACCCTCCCTTCTGCATTGCCTATGCACTTGGATCTGTATCCCTTCTTCCTTCTGCTAATCACCCCACCACGGTCCACACCATTTTTGTACATATCCTTTTAATCGCCTACTTCCCCAGCTATAAATTATTTAAATGACTATCTCTCTGGCTGGACTGTGAACTTCTCCGGGGCAGGGGTGGCGTCTACCCATTCTATTGCGCTGTACTCTCCCATGCACTTAGTAAAAGCACTCTACATGCAGTAAACATTCAATAAATACCATTAATTAATTGATTGACTGATTGAATGAAATGTTCGGTTTCTTTCTAGATCATCAAAAATAAGCCACTTTGGGCCAAATGACTTCCTTTTAGCGTGGCCATTGACATCACTGAGGATAGAAGCAGCATGGCCTCGTGGAGAGATCCCAGGCCTGGGAGTCAGAAAGACCCAGGTTCGAATCCCAGCTCCACCACTTGTCTGCTGTGTGACCTTGGACAAGTCACTTCACTCCTCTGGGCCTCAGTTACCTCATCTGTAAAATGGGGATTAGGAGTGTAAGACCCATGTGGGACATGGACTGGGTCCAGTCTGATTTGCTTGTATCCATCCCAGCGCTTAGACCATTACTTGGCATATAGTAAGCGCTTAACAAATACCACAGTTATTATTTTATTATTATTACCACACAGAGATGCATTTGACTCTATGTGCATTCAGTGGGGCCCACAGGCTATCATAATGACATTATATGGCACATTTTACAGGAGTCTGCCTGAATCCTCTTGAACCTGAAGTGTTTCTCCCAAGGAACCCTAGATCCACCCTCTGTCTGCAAACCAGACAGTCCAGTAGCCAATGGGCCACCTTACTAACTTGCCCTTAGGCACCTTTGCCTCTTCAATCAGTCAATCAGTAGTGTTTACTGAATGCTTCCTGAGTGCAGAGCACTATTCTAAGACCTTCTTCCTTCTCCTTTTCTCTTCCTAGGTTTTTCAAAGAGTTAATAATAATAATAATAATTATGGTATTAGTTAAGCATTTACTCTGTGCCAAACACTGTTCTAAGCGTTGGGGTAGACACAGGGTAATCAAGTTGTCCCACGTGGGGTTCCCATTTTTAATCCCCATTTTACAGATGAAGTAACTGAGGCACAGAGAAGTTAAGTGACTTGCCCAAGGTCACACAGCAGACAAGTGGTGGAGCTGGGATTAGGATCCATGTCTTCTGACTCCCAAGCCCGTGCTCTTTCCACTAAGCCATGCTGCTTCTCTGCCTCTAACTTCTTCCAACTTCTAACTTCTATTCTAACTTCTTCTATCCCCTTCCACTATTTTCTGATGTTGAATCTTCTTCATCCCTTTGCCCACCCCCCCTTGGGTCAGTTATGTGTAGCAGTACCTCATACTGCCCTAGTTAACATGCTGCAGCCTGTTTTGCAGGAAGTCCTGATACCTTAGTGACACAAGATCCTCTCCTACGGCCCTCTGCTCACAAACTCTTCACTGGGGAGTGGGCTGAAATTGCTGGTTATTTTGTTACTGAATTGGTAGCTCTCACAAAGCGATTATTCATCAAAGCATCAAAGAATCACAACTGACAGCATCTTGCTCAAAGGCAAGTAGCCGGTTTGTAAAAATGACACTTGTTTTGTACAGCTAAGACCACATTTAGTCCAGGAATTGACATAATTAAAATGACATTGTTTCCCCAAGGCCAACTGATTGTGGCTTTATCACTTTTAACAACTGGAAAATCTCTGTGTCAGATCCACTTATTCATCTCCACTGGAGAGCTGTCAGCAGAAGGCCACTCTGACCTCACCCCTTCATCCCACCCCTCCACACTGACCATAGGGAAACTTTCTTTTTATCTTTTTTTTTTTGAGGATCACAGTATTCTTCTGTCAAGAAGCTTCGCTTCCTTTGACAAAATCCATGGAGACTTTACCGTAGACACACAAAGCCAGGAAATGTCATCCAAGGGTGTGCGGAAGAAGCCTGGTTGAAATTCTGAGGCCAATCTTAGCCCAAATAGAGAGGTTACCCAGGCAACCCTCCTCTGGATACGGGCATACTGGCAGGGCATGAACACTCTGTTGCAATCACTTTGGCCATAAATGGGTTCTTCACATGAAATACCTTTGCCTGCCCTTTTCAACATGCTACGGCCCTGCTGTAGAGAAGCAGCAGCATAGTGGAGTGGATAGAGCACGGGTCTGGAAGTTATGGGTTCTAATCCCGACTCTGCCGCTTCTCTGCTGTGTGACCTTGGTCCAGTCACTTCATTTCTCTGGGCCTCAGTCACCTCCTCTGTAAAATGGGGACAGAGACTGTGAGCCCCATGTGGGACAGGGACTGTGTCTAAGTCGATTTGCTTAGAACAGTGCCTGGCACACAGTAAGCACTCAACAAATAACACAGTTATTATTATTATTACTAATACTGCCTACTCACACATAGCACTCCGTGCCTCAGGGGGAACACGACTGGCAGAGACAAGAGAGTGGGATTAATGGGGCCCAATCCATTAGCACATAAACAGTTTCTTCTCCAGGGTCTTTGATCCTGATCTCTCAAGGCCTAGGTTCATCTATTGCTCTTTATGGGAGACTCCATCAGTCTCATCTTTACATCTAAGAAATGATGGAGTATCGGAAGCAACAGAGCAATATTTTAAAAGATTAGATGTCACTGAGACCTTTCTTAGCTATTTTGATAATCACCTCATCCTCAAACCGATAGCACTTACATACATATCTTTAAATATTATATTAGCAATTATTTATTTGTTTTAATGTCTGTCTCCTCCTCTAGAATGTAAGCTCCTTATGGGACGGGAACATGTCTGCCAACTCTGTCGTATTATACTCTCCCAAGTGCTTAGTATAGTTGTGTACATAGTAAGCACTCAATAAATACCCTTGATAGATTGACTCTTAAATCTTCCCCCAAAGAAAAATGAGTGAGACTGCTGTCAACAGTTCTGTCTTGGGTGTGTATCTAAGAGTAACCACCATTTTTAGAGCCAAGCAGTGATGAAGCAGGCAGAGAGGCTCCATTTAACCGAGACCAGAGTCTGGCAGCCTGAAACCACACTAGAGGATTCGAGAACACCTTTCCGAAGGACAGGAAGGGATTCTGCTTAGCTCACTTCCCACAGAGGGATAATCAGAAGCTGATTCACTTTCTGTGGTTACAAATTAAAGGAGCTCAATGTAAATGGTAAAAAGGAGGAACAAATGGAAAAACAAGTTTCCTGAAAAAGAGATTGAACTTCCCAGACTAAAGGGGGCATGACGGGGAAAGTTTGCTTCCCCATTTAGTTTTTTCTGTAATATCTGAGGAATTTTTCCTTTCGTTTCATCTCCCAGATAATCCTTAAAAGCACATGAACTAGAACTTGTCCATATATATATATATATGGACAAGTTCTAATATATATGTATATATTGTGTCAAAGTTGGAAGTTGAGTAATGATAAATGTACATTTTCTCACAATTTTCTCATTTTTTCATAACGCCTGGTATCATTAATTTGAGCAGAATACTACGACTATTATTACTATTAATTGAAGCTGAAGGCATATCAGCCTGGTTTATAGAAACAGGAAATGGGATGGTTGCCTTAGGGTGGAGAGGCTTCCAGAAGATTGTGCTTCTAAGAGGGAGAAATTAAAATGATACCAGGTACTGGTAGTAGCAGAAATAATAGTTAGCAGTGGGAAATCTAATTATAATGGGATTTTATTAATAACAATAAATTAATAATAGTATCAATAATTAATATTAATATTATATTAATAATAGAATAATAACTTACTATGTGCCAAACACAGTACTAAGCACTGGGGTGGATACAAGCAAATTGGGTTGGACACAATCTCTGTCCCAAATGAGGCTCACAGTCTTAATCCCTATTTTACAGATGAGGAAACTGAGGCCAAGAGAAGTTAAGTGACTGGCCCAAGGCCACAGAGCAGACGAGTGGCAGAGCTGGGATTAGAACCCATGACCTTCTGACTCCCAGGCCCATCCTTTTTCCACTAGGTCACGCTGCTTCTCATGATGAGAAAGGAACTCTCAATTATGCACTGGCATCATTAGTTCCACATGCATGCACTGTACAAAATCTATCAGTGGCATCCTCAAACTTAAAAGAAAATTATAATTATATAGGTGTGGAAAGCCCTTCTTCTTTGGAGGTTGTAGTACAGTGTTCTCACTGCCAGGCAGTCGCATGTTTGTACCCTATTAGAAATTTGGCCATTTCCACACTACGGGATGAAAGAGACCTACAGGTGTTTCCTCAGCAGGCCGGCCGTTCAACTGTTGCATGCCTCAACTTCACTGCTTGGGAACAAAGTGAGTCTTTTTTGCAAAGATCCTTTCATTTTGCAGGTCACATTATTTTTGTATTTCAACTCTTGAGACAGAATAAATCTTTTCTCCCACTGTCCAAAGCATGAAAGGTTCTCGCGATTAGTGGAGAAGTGGGTCCAGATGGAGAGAAATACCCATTCTTTCCACATACATTACTAATAGCTCTGAGCCATGATGTTCAAATGCATATCCCAAAAGCCTCCTTTCGTCACAGCCATATCTGGGGAATAAGGCATTGTGCAAAAAAAAAAAATCTATTTTTTTTAAAGGCATGAAAATACCTGCTAATTTTCTTGGAGGAAGAGTGTTTCTTTGGCTGACAGCAAAAGAGGAAGAGGTTAGATGGAATCAAAGAGACGTGAAAGATTGGAAGGAGTCTGTGGGAGTGGTCAGTCTTTGGTTTTTAGACAGAGGTGACTGTCTCCTCCTCTGGAAGAGTCATATGGCTCGGTTTAACATAAATCCAGTCTCCACTGGACTGAAGGCCTACTTCAGTCCTCCTAAGTATTCATTTGGCCAGAGGCCTGAAGATAAGGTGTTTGGGAGGTGTATAATTGTGCAGGACTGGGAAAATAGTGGCTCAGTGGAAAGAGCCCGGGCTTGGGAGCCAGAGGTTATGGGTTTGAATCCCCCCTCTGCCACCTGTCAGATGTGTGACTGTGGGCAAGTCACTTTACTTCTCTGTGCCTCAGTTCCCTCATCTGTAAAATGGGGATGAAGACTGTGAGCCTCATGTGGGACAACCTGATGACCCTGTATCTACCCCAGCACTTAGAACAGTGCTCGGCACATAGTAAGCACTTAACAGATGCCAACATTAATTAATTCATTAATTAAAATATAATGGAGTCTAGGGAGAAAATAGGTAAAATCTATCCTATGTTCTCTCACACGTCAGAGATTGCCTGGGACCAGATATGAAGGTTAGGGACTGTGTCCAACCTGATTTGCTTGTATCCACCCCAGCGCTTAGTACAGTGCCTACACATAGTAAGTGTTTAACAAATACCATAATTATTATTATTATTACATGCAGGTGAGGAAGAAAGGGCACTGGGTCCCTAAATGGCAATATTTCTCATTGAGCTTCTGCTTAGTACAGTGCTCATTAAATAGGGTTGATTGATTCTCAGGGACCTTATTAGGGGAATTAGAACAGGATGTGGGGTATGTGTATGCATGTATGTGTGAATATATGTGCTGCTTTGGTTGGCTTATTGTGGGCAGGGCATTAGTCTACCAAGTTTCTTGTAGTGTACTCACCCAAGAGCCTAGTATAGTACTCTGCTCACGGTAAGCACTCAATAAATACCACTGGTGATGATTCATTCAACCATTCAATCGTATTTACTGAGAGCTTGCTTTTTGCAGAGCACTGTACTAAGCGCTTGGAAAATACAGTTCAGCAACAAATAGAGACTATTCCTACCCAATGGGCTCACAGTCTAGAAGACAAAACAAAACAAAGCAAGTGGACAGACATCAGTAGCATGAATGAAAATAAATAGAATTATAGATATATATATACACATCATTAATAAAATAAATAGAATAAGAAATATGTTCATATATACACAAATAATTATACAAATATGATGATGATGACAGTGGAGGAAGTTAAGACGAATGCTTCTAAATAATCGACTCCTGATTATCTAAAATACTGGGGGTTGGAGGCAGCTCGAAATCTGTAAATCATCCCCAAATAATTTAGTCAACGATTGCAGCCTCCTTTCCCCCCAACCTTATTAACCATAGCAGCTAACAAGATTCAAAGAAGACTTGTTTCAGTTTCTCCTTCATCGCATCTTGCAGTTGGAGTCCCTAGGAAGTGGTAAAATAGCCAAAAGCTAGGACAAAAGCAACAGTGGATTTGGAAGATTAGCAAATCGACTAATCTGTTCAGTCTGTTCTCCGGGATTTTATTTCTCTCTCTCAGGGGTCCCCTGGCTACCATCCGAGGTAAATAGGTTTGCAGGCTTTAGCACATCAGAGGGTTTGGTAAATTAGGTACTTCCATCTTCAACTTTCCACTTAACTTTACCGGGTATTTTCCAGTGTGTGTCCTTAAAAGTACAAGATCTTCCCTGTTACCTGCAGCTTTAAGCAGTATTAACTAAGCCTGGTGATGGGCTGGTGGTGTGGGTGAGGGCTGAGATATTTAATGGTTCCTCTTTGTAATTATACCTAGTAGAAGCTGTCTGTCATTTTGCACTTCATCAACTACTTAAATGCTGCCTCTTCTGCTTTAATTCAAAGCCAGTTAAGAAGACATTTATGGTTATTATCACGCAATTTCCTGTCAGACTTTAATAGACCACTGATAGTTCTGAAGAAAGTAGCTGCTCTTCTTGTTCAATTTAAATATTAAGGTAATATCATGATTAAATTCTGGTTGCTCCAGGCCTTTCCTCAGGGTGTATAGGAAGGCAGAGCTTAGTACGGTGGTTTGGACACAGTAAGCTCTCAATAAGTACGATTGATTGACTGACTGATTAACTGAGATAATGCCTAATCTTCCTGACCCCAGGGGACTAGAGGGATAAAATAAAAAATAAAGTGGATATTTGTTAACCGCTTACTAGGTAATAATAATAATAATGTTGGTATTTGTTAAGCGCTTACTATGTGCAGAGCACTGTTCTAAGCACTGGGGTAGATACAGGGTCATCAGGTTGTCCCAAGTGGGACTCCCAGTCTTAATTCCCATTTTACTGATGAGGTAACTGAGGCACAGAGAAGTTAAGTGACTTGCCCACAGTCACACAGCTGACAAGTGGCAGAGCCGGGATTCGAACCCATGATCTCTGACTCCTAAGCCCATGCTCTTTCCACTGAGCCACGCTGCTTCTCTAGGTGTCAAGTGCTGTTCTAAGGGGTGGGGTAGTTACAAGTTAATCAGATTAGAACACAATGTCTGTCTCACATGGGACTTGCAGTCTAAGAATCCCGGATGAGAAAGGGAATTTGTGGTCCAGAAATAAGAGCAATTCTGAGTTTAAAATCAGCCTTTCATCTGATTAGGATGTCTACTTGGACCCCCCCAAGATCATTGTGGGCAGTGAATATGCCTGTTTATTGTTATATTGTACTCTCCCAAGCACTTAGTACAGTGCTCTGCACACAGCAAGTGCTCAATAAATACGAATGACTGACCTCAGTTATGAGTTGGGATGTGTGTTTGTGTGTAGGTGTGTTTGTGTGAGTGTACACATGTATTTCAGGGGAAGCACATATTCTGAGTAACCAGAAAGTTGCCTTTAGAGGACACAGACCCTGAAATAGCTATTGATCAAAGTAGATCAGGGTTCCAAGCCTTTCCAGGAATGTCACTTTTCTTACCTGCCTCCTCTGACTCTCTTTGTAGCCAATCACAGGAGCTGTGCAAACAAATTCAAGTGAGATTTGTGGCCACTTCACCGTTCAAGCAATCAATAGTACTGCATGTCTACTGTGTGCCGAGCTCTGTACTAAACACTTGGGAGAGTACACTAGAGCAGGTAGTCAGGACCCCTGACCTCAAGGAGTTGTCACTCAATCAATGATATTTATTGAATGTTGTGTGCAGGGCACCTGGGGGAGTACAACAGAGTTAGTAGACAAGCTCCCTGACCACAAGGAACTTACAGTTTAGAGATGGGGACAGACATTAAAATAAACTACAGATACGAACATAAGTAATGTAGGGCTGAGAGCAGGGTGAATATCAAGTTCATTCATTCAATCATATTTATTGAGCACTTACTGTGTGCAGGGTATTGAACTAAACACTTGGGAGAGTACAATATAACAAAAGACACATTCCTGGCCATTGTGAGCTCACAGTTTAGAGGGGGAGACAGACAAAAGAAATGAATAAATAGTAGATAAATAATGATAATAATAAAAAATAGGTCAAGTGCTCAAAGGCTACAGTGTAACTGGGAACAGGCACTGAAATAAATTACAGAGACCAGGAGGCTTTTATGTCATTATCACATATTTGAGAGGGAAGAATTCTCATCCAAGGTATGGATGAACCCAAAATGCTTTTGAAAATAGAGTTATTTATGTAGTCGAACCCTCTCGATGCTGGGTGAAGTTGAATCAATCAATCAGAAGGAGGCAGCATGGCTTGGTGGAAGAGCTGCGGGGCTGAAAAGTGGAGGTCCCGAGTTTGAGTCCTGGCTGCGACACCCTATTGCTGTGTAGCTTTGGGCAAGTCACTTAATCTTCCCATGCCTCAGTTTCACCTTCTATAAATTGGGGTAATAATACCTAAACCCTACCTCACAGGGGTGTCGCGAGGAGTAAATAATTAAGCTTCTTTGGTAGTAAAAGCCTCACCTAAACATAAAGGTATTATTATTTATGAGAAGCAGCGTGGCTTAGTGGAAAGAGCACAGGCTTGGGACTCAGAGGTTGTGGGTTCTGATCCTGGCTCCACCAATAATCAGCTGTGTGCCTTTGGGCAAGTCACTTAACTTTTCTGTGTCTCAGTTACCTCATGTGGGACAACCTGATTTCCTGGTATCTACCCCAGCGCTTAGTACAGTGCTTGGCACATAGGCGCTTAGTACAGTGCTTGGCACATAGTGCTTAACAAATACCATGATTATTATTATTATTATTTTAATCCAAGCACTTATCCTATCCTACCTTGATTACTGTATCAATCTCCTCATTGATCTCCCTGCCTCCAGTCTCTCCCCACTCCAGTCCAGTCTTCACTCTGCTGCCCAGATCAGTTTTCTACAAAACATTGTCCCATCTTTTCCCCACTCCTTAAGAACCTCCAGTGGTTATCCAATCACCTCCACATCAGACAGAAACTTTTTAACATTGGCTTTAAAGGACTCAGTGACCCTGCCCCCTCCTACCTCAACTTGCTACTCTTCTACTACATCCCAGTCCACACACTTCTCTCCTCTAATGTCAACCTACACATTATACCTTGATCTTGCCTATCTCACCACTGACCTCTTGCCCACATCTGGCCTCTGGCCTGGGTTGCCCTCCCTCTTCATGTCTGACAGACCATCACCCTCTTCCTACCTTTAAAACCCTATCAGAAGCCCATAACCTCCAACAGGGCTTCTAAGACCTCATTCCCTTTTCTCCCACTCCCTTCTACATCACCCTCCTTTGCTCCCTTTTATCCTGCCCTTAGCCCAGCAGCATTTATGTGCATATCCATCATTTATTTATTTATATTATTTTGTCTCCCCCTCTAGTCTGTAAACTCGCTGTGAGCAGGGAATGTGTCTGTTATACTGCTATATTATACTCTGCCAAGTGATTGATACAGTGTTCTGCATACAGTAAGTACTCAATAAATACGACCGATCCAATGTAAAAGCCCTGAGAATGTTTCTTCTAATCTAGTATGACAAAGAAGGATTTGTAAGATTCCAAGAATGATTCCTGGACTTTTTTTCAGGCCAGAGTCAAATTACTGGCTTTGCCTACATCACTTTCTACTACTTTTAACAGCCGTTTCTACTTTCTTGGAAATTGGGGCCTATCAAAAATGGAATAGTAGTAGTAGCCAAGGAGCTGAACTGATTCTTCTGCAGTTTGTGGCTAATCACTGTCAATAACCTAAAGCAAAAATTTCCTTTTCTCATTCCCCCACAGGTTAGTCCCTGGGAACTAAAGCTTCAGGTCAATCATGAGGGGGGCTGCTCTCATAGCTGCAGTGGGAGTTGCTGAACCCAGCTGTGAGGCACAGATTAGGGGGATGAAGCCTCATTGATTGATTAACTTCAGTTAGTGGCTCTGTCATTCGTGTATTTACACACATAATTGTGCCATTGTTTTGCATAATTTGGCAATACAAAAATTAGGTGGGGCTATTAAGGGCGGGTTTCTAAAATTTAGTCTAGAAATAAATGGTGCCTGATAAAATAGAGAAGAAGAGATAAGGAACTGAGAAGAGGAAGGTGAGAAGATAGCTCTTCTCTTGTATTCTCCCAAATGCTGCATCTGGTGGGCATTCAATGAATAACCACCTGCTTCTCTTTCTTCTTTCAATGAAGAAACACCATTCCTCCTTGTGAGCCTGTATCAAATACCTTTTTTTACTTATTAAGGGCTTACTATGTGCCAGAGACTATAGTAAGTGCTAGGGTAGATAAAAGCCAATCAGATTGGACAGGGCTCATGTCTCACTTGGGGATCAGAGTCTAAATCCCCATTTTACAGATGAAATATCTGAGGCTGAGAAGTTAAGTGAATTGTCCAAGGTCACACAGGAGACAAGTGGCAGAGTCAGGATTAGAACCCTGGTCCTTCTGACTCTTTATCCACTTTATCCACTAATGCACCCTGACCCTTCTCCTTCCCCTATGTGTTTTGTTATTACTATTATGTATGACCAAAAATAATCCTTTTTTTCCTCCACATACATTAGGGTGGAAGATTATGTGGTGGAGGCAGTAATGCAAGTAAATATCGTAGTGGCTTGAATAATTATACAAATAACCCCAAACCCTGGATCTTTCTACCAGACTAGGAAGCGTGACATCTCGAAGATGGGTAAAATGGGGACGACACACCAGATCTGCACATCTGCTTTAGGGCTTTGCCACGTGACACTATCTGATTTGAGAGTCAATCTTATTCCAAGAAGGCAGCAATTTAAAAAAGAATTGTTAACTAAATAGGCTTATCAGGTATAAAGGATAGGGCGCTTCCTTTCCGTTGAAAAACCAGTCAGTGATACACTTTCTAGGGCTCTCCAAGCATAGTGTCATGTGCTGGTTCGGATTAACCAACTTGATTTCAGAATTTGGGTTCCTGGGTTAGTTTTCTAGCCCCAGCCTCTATCACTACGATAGCATTTTTTTTTCTTTTTTGGGACAACTTAATGGACCCCAAATCATCATCCTTTTTGTTTCCCTGGATTCATGCTGTCCTTTTTCTCTTTCCCTCTCAGTCAGCAAATGAAGTGTTCCTGATTCCTTTTTACTGTTCTTGGAACATGTTCCATCTGTGGGTTAGAAGATAATGAACTTTTACTCCTATCAAGGATAATAAAAGGTAATGCCTCAAAAGCTAAGGCTAATGACTATCTTACATCTTCATTCTCGGTCTTCATTGATGTCAGGGTTAAAGGAGATGAAATGAACTTGAAACCTGTCCACTCTGGGGGTAGGCTGACACAAAGAAGCTTTTATGCTTTATGCAGTTTTCCAAGACAGGGCGATTTGGTGGTGGGTTTAATGGCTTTGTTTTGAAATGAACTGTGAGCTTTCCCAGAACTCAAAGACAGTAGCATATGTTTATTTCTTTAAAAATACTGTCCTCATCCTTGAAGACTCAGAGATGAAGTTTGACACCACTGTGAGTAGTCCTTTGCAGAATGGAAAAGGAGTGAATGAAGACGTCGAGGGGGAAAGAAGCATAATAAGAACTGGGCTGGGGGAAGTACACCAGTAGCTTTAATGATTTCCCCTCAAGGAGACTGAGATATTGGGGCGGAAAGGCGATAGCATCAGAAAAGGTAAAGGGAAAAAAAAAACAAACTACTGACATGATGAAACTCTGTCCGCTATCAGAATGGTGTGGGAGATATTTCCAAAGAGGAACTAAGAAGCTTTTGACAGGTCTGCACTAATGATCTGGATGATGAAATACAGAAGAAATCCCATTAAGATAAATATCATTTCAATAAACTTACATTGTAGTGATCTTCAGGGAACACTGTTTGCTAATCAGAAAATCTGTTATAGTAAAACTGGATCATTTTAGTTTAGGAACACAGAGGTAAATACAATTGTTTATATCATTTTAAAGTCAAAAAGTTGATTATTGAGGTATTGATTAAGATGAAAGTTAATATAGCAAAACATTTAATAAAGAATAAAATCAATTTTTCTCTTGATCTTAGCTAACATATTTTCAGTCCCCTCATAATAAATGGAAAAACACCTCAATACATTTTCAGTCCTGTAGAATGACCAGTATGACATATTACAATGAATTTTTTAAATTTTCATCTCCTGGAAACTCATTGTTAATTTCCAAACTGTACCCTCCTAAACGCTTGGTGTAGCGACCTGTTCATACTAAGCGTTCAATAAATACCACAGCTTGATTGATTTTTTCATGCTCTCTATCTCCCTGGGTCTTACTGGGCATTGCTTCTCTTTGGGAAATTGTCTGGAAAGAGCCAGGGAGCATTTTTAGTTCCTTATGGCTGCTGCTACCAGTTAACGGTTGTCACTCAGTTGGATTTATTGAGTGCTTACTGGGTGCAGAGCACTGTAATGAGCACTTGGGAGAGAACAATATAACAATAAACAGATGCATTCCCTACCACAATGACAATAGGATATCGTGTGATGATACCAGTCATTATGGTTGTATATTTTCAAAGAACTGGCCCTGCTTTGTAACACTAGAGAGAAGGTACACCTGTGAACACCTGTGTTGTAGTAGTGTTGAGGCCCCCAATTTAACATTGCTCAGAACCCCTTTTTACCCCAAAGCAAGAACCCCAGAGAGTGGTTTAGTATCAATTTCCCTGCAGCCTCTCTTTCAGAGCTCTGGATTTTCCTTGATTCAGCCTCAAAACACTGGAGGAGGAGCGACTTAGGAATGAAAAATAAGAGCCCTCTAAGCTTAGTTAAAGGGCTTCTGGGTAGAAACAGCTGGGAAGCACTAGTAGTTCAGGAGAGATTTGGATAATTCATGGGTAAGAATCCTTAATGTGTTGCTACAGGGAATATTATGGATGTAGACACATTAATTAGAGTTGTTAAAAAGTTCACATCTTTTGAGTTACTGAATCTGTGGTATTTATTGAGAACTTACCGTGTGCAGAGTATTCATTCATTCATTCATTCATTCATTCAGGGTATTTTTAAGTGTTTACTGTGTGCAAAACCCTGAAGTAAGTGCTTGGGAAAGTGCAGTACAACAATAAGCAAACACATTCCCTGCCCTTAAGGAGCTTACAGTTTAGAGCAGGGAGACAGTCTTCACCACAAATAAATAAATTACAGATATGGACATAAATGCTGCAGGGCTGAGAGGGGGGAAGAAAAATAGGGAGCTAGTCAGGGTGATGCAGCAGGGCGTGGGAGTTGAGGAAAGAGGAGAGGGGCCTAGTCTGGGGAGGCCTCCTAGAGGAGATGTGCTTTCAATAAGGCTTTGAAGCAGAGGAGAATAATTTTCTGTCAGAATTGAGGAAGGAGGGCTTTCCAGGCCAGAGGCAGGATGTGGGCCAGGGGTCGGCAGTGAGACAGGCGAGAGCGAGGCACAGTGAGAAGGTTAGCACTAGAGGAACAAAGTGTGTGGGTTGGGTTTTTGAGGGAGAGTAGCAAGGTGAGGTGGATGTAGGGCCAGGTGGTGGAGTGCTTTAAAACCAATGGTGAGGAGTTTTTGCTGGATGCAGAGGTGGATGAGCAACCACTAGAGTATTTTGAGGAGTGGGGTGGCATGTTCTGAACATTTTTGTAGAAAAATGATCTGGGCAGCAGAGTGTAGTATGGACTGGAGTGGGGAGAGACAGGAGGCTGGGAGGTCAGCAAAGAGGCTGGAGCAGTAATCCAGGTGGGATAGAATAAGCGATTGTATTAACATGGTAGTAGATTGGAAAGGAAAGGATGGATTTTAGCTATGTTTTGAAGGTGGTACTAACAAGATTTAGGGATGGATTGAATATGTGGGTTGAGTGAGAGAGAGGAGTCAAGGATAATGGACTTGTGAGACAGGAAGGATGGTGCTGCCTTCTACAGTGATGGGAAAGCCGTTTGGATGGGAAGATGAGAAATTCAATTTTGGACATGTTAAGTTTGAAGTGACAGGAGGACAACCAAGAAGGGATGTCTTGAAAGGCAAGAGGAAATGCGAGACTGCAGAAAAAGAGAGAGATCAGGACTGGAGATGTAGAGCACTGTACTAAGCGCTTGGGAAGCTATACTAGAACAGAGTTGGCAGATTGTGTCATCCACACTCACCCACAAATAGGCTCTTAGTGTATTTATCTTCACTTAGAACCAATCCAGGAGCTGTGTGTCTTATGTGGAGAGGAACAAGCATAAACAGCAGAACATACAGTGAGAAACACTTGCTTGAACATATTTTAATACCATCAACACCCTTCCTGAACACTTCTGTATATGTGCTATTCAAATGTACATTATCTTGAATCTCTCCCAGCACTTAGCGTAGTGCTTGACATTTAGTGAGTACTTAACAAATATCACAATTATTAATTATTATTCCTTTAATTACTCTGTAAATATTTTCAAGTCTCCCTCATTAGAGTGGAAATTCCTTGTGGTTAGGAAATGTGCTGCTTGTGTGTTTTGTAATTTCCATGTGCTTAATACAGTACCTTGTATCCCCAGGGTGCTCAGTACTGTTACTGTGATGTGATTTTGTTAGATGCTAAAGTTCTGCTGCTTTGTACAGCACTTTTTCTCCACCTCTCCCTGCTCCTCCCTAAAACCTTCCCTCTTAGAGGTAAAGGCTCTAGTAAGAGTTTCTCACTTTCTGTGCTTTCATTTTTGTTGATGATAATGAGATTTATTAAGCACTTACTAGGAACTAAGCACCGTACTGAACCCTGGTGTAGATACAAAATAATCAGGTGGGACACAGTCCTTGTCCCACATGGGGCTCACAGTCCAGGAAAAAGGGAGAAAAGGTTTTTCATCCCCATTTTACCCCATTTTACAGATGAGTAAACTGAGTCAAAGAAAACTTAAGTGACTTGCCAGAGGTCATGCAGCAGGCAAGTGGCGGAGCTGGGATTACAGACCGGATCCTCGGACTCCCAGGCCCATGCTCTTCCCATTAGGCCAAGATGCTTCTTTGACCTTTAAAGGCTGACTCTTAGCGGGGCTTCTGCTAAGACTTCTCCAGGCCAAGTTATTGATTTCTCTCCTTTCAATAATTCTCTATTTGGTCCAAACACCTGGTCTCTCTCTTCAACTCAAAACAGTTTTGCTTGGTGTTTTCTTTTTCCCTCAGATGGTTTATAACCAAATGAATGAGAGAACCACCCAAGCAAGATGGAGCTGAGAAAGAGATGAGTTGAGAGCTATTTCCCTAACGCCACTCTCACTGACAGATTATTCATCTTAACTCTCAGGGAACGTATCTACCAATTCTGTTATATTATACTCGCCCAAGTTCTTAGGTCAGCACTCTACATCCAGTAAGTGTTCAATAAATATGATCGATGGTTTGATTGTTAATCTGGGACTATTCTAACCTTTTGATTTGGACTTACCATTTGCAAAGATGAAGACAAGATGGTGTGTGACACTGATGTACATATGTTAATGGAATCTGCCAGGTATCGGTAAGCAGAGGAGGGTGTCCACACCAATCAGACTAGCGTTTTCTTCCTTCAGGATGTGCTACACACTGAACAGTTTTCTTCAAAGGTTACTTTTGCATTATCAGCAAAGAATATGGAAAACGACACAATTTTAGCTGATTACAAACGAAAGCATCTTGTACCAGCTCTGTAATTTTCATTGCTGTTTGTCGGAGTCTTCGGCAAAGTCTGCAGGATAATTTAACCAGCCGTTTTCAGCTGTGCTGAACGGTAGACAGCAATGACACCAACTTCCTGTATCTTTTGTTTGGAAGCATCTGTTACGATCCAATAGTAAACAATTTGTTCGGCCGACTGTTCATAGAGGATTCATTCTTTGGAATTCACTCCAGTGAAGTCTTAGACAGCACATGTTTCATGCTTTTGTTTTCTGATGATATTATACCATCAAACATATATTCTATTATCCTAATTGGTTATCTCTATCAAGTGAAGTGGCAAATGGATTTTTGCCAGCAGAATGGATGGAGTTTGCTGACCCTTATTGACGTTCAAGGCAATAAACCTTTAGACATCTTAAAAGCTGCCTATTTGAAAACTCATTTATTTAAAAACAATAAATTTTCTCAGAAAAAAATGGCTTTTAATAGGCTGAAGATCAGGTTGAAGTACATTCTCTATGGCAATCCTGAGGAGGTATCCTAGAACAACCAAATACTGCGATTTAGTGAGCGGTTACTATGTGCTGAGCACTGTACTGAGGGCTTGGGAGGGAACAACACAGTAGAAATGATGGATGTATTCTGCAGTACAAGTCATGTGAACTCCAGAACTGGGTCTGGCTTGAAGCCTGGGCAGGGTTGATTCCCCTTGGCAAGAAGGAAGTCATTTTGTAGCTGTTATTCTTTTATTTGGCTGTTATCTTTTTGTAGAGAGTGAGATTATTTTTCTACTAGTGTTCCACATTTTAAAGTGTAAACACTTTGAAGACAGGGACTGTATCTACAAATTTTCTTTTCATTTTCCCCACTGCCTAGTTCAGTGCTTGAAACTTTATAGAGCAGTGAGATATAATTGTGGTGATGATTGTGATGTAGGAGAGAAGAAGGGCTTGTATGCCTTGAGTGTTTTGGGGCCAGTAAAAAAACCTGGAATTTAAAGTTCCAGAAATCCTCTCTTGGTCCCTGAGTAAAAGCTTAGGAGCTGATAATCAATCAAACATATTGTTTTATCAATCAATTGTATTTATTAAGTGCTTACTGTGTACAGACCACTTTACTAAGTACTTGGGAGAGTACAATATAACAGTATATCAGAGTTGGTAGACACATTCCCAGCACACAATGAGCTTATATACTAGAGTGGGGAGATATTAGTAGACATTTCCCAATGTAAAGGGACCCCAAAGACGTGGAGAGAGAAAACTCACCCAGGATGAAAGAGGTCTACTTCATTCCCTGTAGCTTCCGCATTCCGGGTACTGCCTACTGCGCCCACCCCAGGGCTGGTCATCATTTGAACGTGGATCTTCTTGGTAATTGTGTTCCATATAGCATACAAGTTGCTCCCCACTGAGAAACCTCAGACACTCCAGGTGGACATTGCGTCTGTCTGTACGATACCAGGCTACATTTGCTCCAGAGACTGGCCCAGGGGGATGGGGCAGGATGGTAAGCTTGGAAAGAGTTCCTTTTCAATTTTTCAGAGGCCAAGAGTTGTGACTGCCTGTTACTGTGTGGGCCTGAAGCAGTTTGGCCTAGTGGAGAGAGCACAGGTCTGGGAGGCAGAAGGACCTGGGTTCTAATCCCACTCCACCACTTGTCTGCTGTGTGACCTTGGGCAAGTCACTTAACTTCTCTGTGCCTCAGTTCCCTCATTTGTAAAATGGGGATTGAAACTGTGAGCCCCATGTGGGACAGGGACTGTGTCCAACCTGATTATCTTGCATCTAACCCAGCATTTAGTGCAGTGCCTGGCAAAGTAGTAAACTCTTAGCAAATATTTAAAAAAGCAAAAACCAATGCCACAATTATTAATATTATTGTTACCTGGGAGGGGACTGCAACATCTCAGGAGAAGAGCCCACATGACAGGCTTAGGTCCTACAAAGAACTTGAAAAGATTTCTGCAAGAACTTTTTTGTGGGCCCTGTTGATGCTGCTGTATTACATAAGATTGGACTCAGAGCTGTGTCTTTTCTGTTGCTTTTACATTTATATTATTTCACTTCTTCTTTATTTTCTCTTTCCTACGATGATGCCATTAAGCCTTTCCTCTACTCATTTTAGATTGCGAGGCCCTGAAAAGCCAGAGATTGTATTTTTTTCCAGGGCTCAGTACAGGGCTCTGTATGTAGTAATAAAATACTACTACTGCTGACTCCTATTGCTGCTGCTAATACCACTATCAATCAATCTATCATATTTATCGAGGACTTACTGTGTGCAGAGCACTGTACTAAGTGCTTGGGAGAGTATAGTATAACAGAGTTGGTAGACATCTTTGCCCACAATGAGCTCACAGTCTAGAGGGGAAGACAAACATTAGTATAAATAAACTACATATATGTACATAAGTGTATGTTGTCAGTCCAACTCTTCACCGCCCAAGAAATACAAATTGTAGAAAGGAAAAAGGAAACAGCCCAAGTTCAAGTTTAATTCATGGGTTGGAGAGCTGTATTTAACACCTCTATTTTAATGCTGATTAAAAGCATTTATTTCTATGCTTTCAGAACTATAATTAATGGTAATCGGGGTCATCCATAAACTTAAGAAATCTGGGTGGGGAAATCATAACCTGTAAAGAAATTACCTAAGGGATTTGGCTTTCAAGATTTATAGCAGAGACAGAAGACATTTTTTGATAATCAAGGCTGTGGGACTGTAATCTATTTTCCATTTCCAATTTGTACTACTGAAAGATTAAATTGGTTGCTGCCATTATATAGAAATGTGGGTTTGAACAGAATCCTGCCCTTACTCATTTCTTCAGGTACTTGTGGTTAGTTGACCCTTCTTTAATAGCCTGTGGGGACAGAGTTGTCATAGCAAGAAAATCTGCTTCTTTCCATCTGCCTCATCTTTGCCTCATAAACCATAAGTGAATACTTCATTTTGAAGACTGACATTCGAAGCACCAACCTGTCAAAAGCAAACTTCTACTCTCCTTCCTATTTCAGATTCTTCTTGTGAGAGCACTTGAAGGTAGCTCATCCATACAGTCAGATCTGATTAGACTCTAGTGATTATTTATGGTGATGAGGGAGATGGGGTGGTAACATTTAAGAGCTGCTACTGGCAGTCCAAGTGAGGACTTACAACACAGCTGGTTCCTCAGAACTTTGCCTGAAGTCAAAATATAACTTAGAACCAATTTTCTCATAGAAGTTCTGTTATAAATGGGGGTTGGTTCCTATACCAAGGTCTTGTGCCCTAATTTTACCATTATACTACAGAATTGTTTAATCAATCACAGATAATAAAAATAATGGTATTTAAGTGCTTATGATGTGCAAGGCACTGTTCTAAACGCTGGGGTAGATGTAGGGTAAGCAGGTTGGACACAGTCCTTGTCCCACTCGGGGCTCACAGTCTTAAGTCTATTTTACAGATGAGGGAACTGAGGCACAGAGAAGTGAAGTAACTTGCCCAAAGCCACCCAGTAGACTAGTGGTAGAACTGGGATTAGAACCCAAGACCATGCTCTAACCACTAGGCCATGATCAATATACTTACATGAATATCCCCATCTCCCCCCTACCATTCCTCTCCAAACTCCTTGAGTAAGTTGTCTACACCCATTGTCTCAGGTTCCTCTCTTCCAATTCTCTCCTTGACCCCCTCCAATCTGGCTTCCCTCCCACTTCACTCCACAGACTCTCTCAGAGGTCATAAATGATCTCCTTCTTGCCAAATCCAATGGCCTCTACTCCATCCTAATTCTCTCAGCTGCCTTCGACACTGTTGACCACCCCCTTCTCAATCAATCAATCAATTGCATTTACTGCGCACTTATTATATGCAGAGCACAGTACAGAATGGCTTGGAGAGTACAATGCAACAGAATTAGCAGACATAACTAGCCCATAACTAGCTCACGGTCTACAGGGTCCAGGAAACACTATCCAACTTCGGCTTCACTCACAATGTCCTCTCCTGGTTCTCCTCCTAACTTTCTGGCCGCTCATTCTCAGTCTCATACTCCTCCTCTGCCTCCTACCCCCCAACTGTGGGTGTCCCTCAAGGTTCAGTTCTGAGTCCCCTTCTATTCTCCATCCACACCCACTCCCTTGGAGAACTCATTCACTTCCATGGTTTCAACTTACCACCTCTATACAGATGATTCCTAAGTCTACATCTCCAACCCTGATCTTTCTCCCTTTGGGCAGTCTCTCTCTTCCTCCTGACTTCAAGACATCTCTACTCGGATGTCCTGCCATCACCTTAAATTGAATATGTCCATAACAGACCTTTCATTCATTCATTCAATAGTATTTATTGAGCGCTTACTATGTGCAGAGCACTGTACTAAGCGCTTGGGATGAACAAGTCGGCAACAGATAGAGACAGTCCCTGCCGTTTGACGGGCTTACAGTCTAATCGGGGGAGACGGACAGACAAGAACAATGGCACTAAACAGCGTCAAGGGGAAGAACATCTCATAAAAACAATGGCAACTAAATAGAATCAAGGCGATGTACAATTCATTAACAAAATAAATAGGGTAACGAAAATATATACAGTTGAGCGGACGGGTACAGTGCTGTGGGGATGGGAAGGGAGAGGTGGAGGAGCAGAGGGAAAAGGGGAAAATGAGGCTTTAGCTGCGGAGAGGTAAAGGGGGGATGGCAGAGGGAGTAGAGGGGGAAGAGGAGCTCAGTCTGGGAAGGCCTCTTGGAGGAGGTGATTTTTAAGTAAGGTTTTGAAGAGGGAAAGAGAATCAGTTTGGCGGAGGTGAGGAGGGAGGGCGTTCCAGGACCGCGGGAGGATGTGACCCAGGGGTCGACGGCGGGATAGGCGAGACCGAGGGACGGCGAGGAGGTGGGCGGCAGAGGAGCGGAGCGTGCGGGGTGGGCGGTAGAAAGAGAGAAGGGAGGAGAGGTAGGAAGGGGCAAGGTGATGGAGAGCCTCGAAGCCTAGAGTGAGGAGTTTTTGTTTGGAGCGGAGGTCGATAGGCAACCACTGGAGTTGTTTAAGAAGGGGAGTGACATGCCCAGATCGTTTCTGCAGGAAGATGAGCCGGGCAGCGGAGTGAAGAATAGACCGGAGCGGGGCGAGAGAGGAGGAAGGGAGGTCAGAGAGAAGGCTGACACAGTAGTCTAGCCGGGATATAACGAGAGCCCGTAACAGTAAGGTAGCCGTTTGGGTGGAGAGGAAAGGGCGGATCTTGGCGATACTGTAGAGGTGAAACCGGCAGGTCTTGGTAACGGATAGGATGTGAGGGGTGAACGAAAGGGACGAGTCAAGGATGACACCGAGATTGCGGGCCCGAGAGACGGGAAGGATGGTCGTGCCATCCACGGCGATAGAGAAGTCTGGGAGAGGACCGGGTTTGGGAGGGAAGATGAGGAGCTCCGTCTTGCTCATGTTGAGTTTTAGGTGGCGGGCCGACATCCAGATGGAGACGTCCCGGAGGCAGGAGGAGATGCGAGCCTGAAGGGAGGGGGAGAGGACAGGGGCGGAGATGTAGATCTGTGTGTCATCTGCGTAGAGATGGTAGTCAAAGCCGTGAGAGCGGATGAGTTCACCGAGGGAGTGAGTGTAAATGGAGAACAGAAGAGGGCCAAGAACTGACCCCCTTATGTTCCCACCCAAATCCTGTCCACCCCCTGACTTTCCCATCACTATAGACAGCATCACCATCCTTCCTGTCTCCCAAGCCCATAACCTTGGTGTTATCCTTGACTTTTCTTTTTCATTCAACCCATATGTTCATTCTATCACTGTTGGTTCAAACCTTCACAACATCGGTAAAATCTGTGCTTTCCTCTCCATCCAAACTGCATCAGCCTCTTTGCTGACTTTCTTGCCTCCTGTCTCTCCCACTCCTCCAGTCCATTCTTCATTCTGCTGCCCAGATCATTTTTCTACAAAAATGTTGTCTATGTTTCCTCACTCCTCAAGAACCTCCGGTTGTTACTCATCCATCTCTGTATCAAACAAAAACTCCTTACCATCGGTTTTAAAGCACTCAATCACCTTGCCTCTTCCTACCTCACCTTGCTACTCTCCTGTTACAACCCAGTCCACACACTTGGGTCCTCTAATGCCAATTGACTCACTCGATCTCAACTGTCTCAGTGCTGACGTCTGACCCTAGTCCTGCCTTTGGCTTGGGACTTCTTAACTCTTCATATGTGACAGAAAATTACTTTCCCCACCTTTAAAGCCCTATTGATGGCACATCTCCTCCAAAAGGCCTTCCCTAACTAGCCCTCATTTCCTCTTTTCCCACTCCCTTCTGCAATGCCATGACTTGCTCCCTTTATTTACCACCCCTCTCCCACAGCCCTACAACACTTATGTACATACCTATAATTTATTTATTTATTTTATTGTCTGTCTTCCCCTCTAGATTGTAATCTCATTGTGGGCAGTGGATGTGTTTCTTATATTGTTGTTTTAACTTAGCAAGTGCTTAGTAAAGCCTCCCGCATGCAGTAAGAGCTCAATAAATATGATTGATTGATTGATCGATTGATAATGAGTCAGAATCTTTCCTCAATAGGGTGGTTGACTTATTTTGTTGGAAATCAAATGGAAGGTTTGACTCTCCCTGGTAGAATCACACAGTCAGGTAGACTTTCCTCTACCGAGCCTCCTCCCTCTCCCCAGATCTCTCCCAATTCCCCCTGCCTCTTTAAACTTTCTCCCAACATTCACATCATGGGTTTTAATTTTTTTTCCTCATTTCCTGGTTGCTCCCACGCACTCTCCTCCTCCTTGGCCACCTGCATCCCCCAAACTAATGTCATAAAGGAAGCTGGTGTTGGAAAACCATGACCAATATGTGTAAATTTAGAAATGTAATAAATGCCTTTCGTTGTGACAAAAATGTCTTAAATCAAAAATTTCCTCTATATGTGGATGAAGTATTTTTTATTAGTGCGAATAAATAAACCCCAAACACAATCAAGATAGTATGACACAGCATGGCTTAGTGGAAAGACATGGGTCCAGGAGTAAGGAGATGCGTGTTCTAGTCCTGGCTTTGCCACTTGCCTGCTGTGTGACCTTGGGCAAGTCACTTAACTTCTTTGGACCTCAGTTTTCTCATCTGTACAATGGGGATAGGATCCCTGTTCTCTCTCCCACTTTGACTGTAAGCCCCCCACAAGACAGAGAACTGTGTCCCATGTCCTTATCTTGTATCTACCTTATTGCTTAGTACTGTGTTTGACACATAGAATGTGCTTAACAGGTGCCACAGTTATTATTATTTTTATTATTATTGTTCTTGCTACCCACAGATAGTCATTGACAGCTAGATCTGAATGCTATTTCAGAATTCTGTTACCTAGGCAGCACACTTTGTTACCTAAGGTGCAACAATAGAAAAGGAAGTAGAAAATCAAAAAGAGGCCAACATTACTGTTGGGTAAATGTCAGTATAGTGACAGCATAGCATAATTCTTCAAAACAAATAGAAAATCTGTTGGTCTATAGTGCTGTACAACCTTCTCCAGGGCTATGATACCTGGGCAAAAATGGATACTTCATCTAGTTCCTCAAGAATTCCATTAGCATTATTTACTTGCCAAACTCACAAGACAAACAGGATCATAAACAATTAAATATTGGGACAAAGTCATTGGACTCTCTTCAATCAACCTATAGTATTTATTAAGCATATACTGTATGCAGAACACTCTATTAAGTGCTTGAGAGAGTACAGTAAAGACGGTAGGCAACCCTTGCCTACAAGAAGCTTTCGATCTAATTGGGAAGACAGACCAAAAAAAATTATAAATAGGGAAAAATGCTCAAGTAAGAGAACATATAAAGTGATGTATACTTCATTCATTTATTCGATGGTATTTGCTGAGCTCTTACTGTGTGCAAAGCACTTTACTAAGCACTTGAGAGAGTACAATACAACAACAGGCGTATTCCCTGCCCACAGTGAGCTTACAATCTAGAGTGGGGGAAGCAGACATTAATATAAATACAGATATGTACATAAGTGCTGTGGAGCTGGGAGGGGGGATGAATAAACAGAGCAAGTCACGGTGATACAGAAAGGAGTGGGAGAAAAGGGAAAGGGGGGCTTAGTCGGGGAAGGCCTCTTGGAAGAGATGTGCCCTCCATAAGGCTTTTGAAGGTGGGGAGAGTAATTGTCAGATTTGAGGCTGGAGGATGTTCCAGGCCAGAGGCAGGAAGTGGGTTGGTGGTGAGATGGATGAGATCAAGGTATAGTGAAAAGGTTAGCATTAGAGGATTGAAGCATATAGGCTGGGTTGTAGTAGGAGAGTAGTGCGGTGAAGTAGGAGGTGGCAAGGTGATTGAATGCTTTAAAGTCGCGGTGAGGAGTTTTTATTTGATGCAGAGGTGGATGAGCAACCACAGGAGCTTCTTGAGAAAACAAAAGGGTACAAAAGTGTAATAATAATGATGGTATTTGTTAAAGTGCTTAATTATGTGCCGGGCACTGTACTAAGCGCTGGGGTTGATAGAAGCAAATCGGGTTGGACAAAGTCCCTGTCCCACGTGGGGCTCACAGTTTCTATCCCCATTTTACAGATGAGGTAACTGAGGCCCAGAGAAGTGAAGTGATTTGCCCAGGGTCAACAGCAGACAAGTGACCAAGCCGGCATTAGAACCCATGAACTTTTGACTCCCAGGACCATGCTCTATCCACTACACCATGCTGCTTCTCATGTAATGAGAATATAATGTAATGTAACAAAGTGTAATGAGAGGTTAGAAGTACAAAAGTGCTCCAATGGTGTAAAAGTACTGAGATGATCAGTGGGAGGATGTGACCTGGGGAGAAATAAATGTTCTCTGAGAAAAACTCCTACTGGAGATAGGATTTCAGAAAGGTTTTTAAAGATGGCCAGAACAGTGGTGTGGTGGATCTGAAAGGGGAGGGCAGGCATTCTACACAGGAGGAAAGATATGAGCATGAGAATCAAAACCAAGATAGAGTGGTGAGACTGGGAGGAGTGGAGAGTGCAAGCTGGGTTTTAGTGGGAGAAGTGAGTGGAAAGCTAAGAGATAAGCTATATTCTCATCTCGGCTTTTCTGGGTGGTGCATGGGAGGAGAATGGATGACGGAATTTTCCCTAACCACTTACTATATGGTGAGCTGAATCAGGGCAACCAAAAATAAGGAGGAAATAGGAACTATTTTAAGCTTGCAGTAAAGGGTAGCCTGAGATATTACAGCCTTCACAGTTGAAACCTGGGCCAGACAGATCAGCTTCCCCTTCAGCTGTGAGCCCTGAGTGGGACAGGAACTGTTTCCAATCTGAAAATCCTGGATCTACCCCAGTGCTTAGTCTAGTGCTTGGCAAATAGTAGGCATTTAATAAATATTACCACTGTTATTACTGTTTTTATTTTAGTGACTCCATCCCAAATCTCCAATACACAGATGTAGTTTAAAGCATCTCTGGAAATTACTTGGTTTCTGTTTGCTTTTAAGGGTCCTATCTTTCCACCTCTCCTGTCAGAGACTGAGAAAAGGGGAACTTGAAAAATCAACTTTGTAATTCTCCCAGTAATGAGCCTTTGTAATCTGTCCATTTTAGAGCCTGGCCTCTCCCAGGGGGTGAGTATAGTAGTTGGATGCATTCGAAGGCACGCTCTCGCCTTTTCCTCCACATCATTTCAAAATTGTTATAATTATGGTGTAATTTAACCTTTTAGGAAACTTTCCATGCCATTCTTGCTGTGTCCTGACAGTGAATCTGCACAATGCCTGGTAGTAGTTTTCTGGTTCAGATCACTAAATGTTCATTTGATGATCTTTAAGCAAGCCTAAGGTTGGTGAAGTGACAAAATGCTAATGCATAAAATGCAGAGGCAATAATCCATTTTTCTTCTGAAAATACAATGCAGAATGACAGACTGCCACCCAATACACAGCTGGAAAACTGATTTTGTTCGAATTCTTTGAATTCTAAAATATAATCAATCCAATTAACCTCTCAGCTCTATTTCATATGGGGAATCAAATGCTTTAAAATTTCTTGGAGGCCTTTAAAAGTCATTTGAATGGAACTTAAAGGTAGAACAGTTTCTCTGAGGCCTTCACTACCCCCTCCTACCCCACAAAAACCTTTGAAGTATTTATTCATCTTATGTCAAGGGTGAAGTGTCAAGCCTTGTCTTTGCTCCTGGTTGAACTACACTGATATGGTTCATTCGTGCCCTCAAACAGATACCTCTCAAACTAACCATGAAAATAAGTCTAGACTCCCAATCAATCAATTAATCAATCATATTTATTGAGCACTGTGTGCAGAACACTGTACTAAGTGCTTGGGAGAGTACAGTGTAACGGAGTTGTTAGACACATTCCATGCCCACAACAAGCTCACTGTCTAGAAGGGGAGACAGACGTCACTATAAATAAATAGATATTTACATAAGTGCTGTGGGGCTGAGGGAGGGGTGAATAAAGGGAGCAAATCAGGGTGATGCAGAAGGGAATGGAAAAAGAGGAAATGAGGGCTTAGACAGGGAAAACCTCTTGGAGGAGATGTGCCTACAACGAGGCTTTGAAGGTGGAGAGAGCCTGTTGGATAGGAAGAAGGAGGGCAAACCAGTTGCTTAGCTGGAAAATAAAAATTAGGGTGGGGTTAAAAGAAATCTGTCTGCCAGCAAATACTACACAAATTTGGAGAATGATTGCCTTGGAACAGTATGTTTTATTAATTAAAGTTTTCATCTTTCTACCTGGATGGCTTCCTTAAA
The DNA here is from genome assembly GCF_004115215.2 of Ornithorhynchus anatinus. Lineage (NCBI taxonomy): Eukaryota > Metazoa > Chordata > Mammalia > Monotremata > Ornithorhynchidae > Ornithorhynchus > Ornithorhynchus anatinus. The sequence goes on along the minus strand of NC_041735.1, from coordinate 57,664,289 downwards.
CTTGAGTGCTAAGAGCTGTGTGAGACTTGGGTAGTGTTCACAAGGTGTGGCCCTGATTTGTCTCCCTGTCTGATGCAGGTAAACTCAGGGGGTAATCCCCTTTGTTCCAGTGTATTTCACTCAAAAACAATTGAAAAAATAAACCCCAGACCCTTAGGAAAAATTCAATAGGGGGCAAGGTTTCCTCTGTCCCCAAGAGGTGGGAATACGGCAAGGCTAATACTGTTTGTATGGGTCTGTTGTTCATATCCTTATGTAATGCCACTATTCAGATATATACAGATCGGTCAGCAGGATAATTGGAAAAACAAGTGGTGGCTGTCCTCCTTGACTCTGATCCTAACGTTGAGGGATTTTCCACTATCACCCCAAATTTTCTCCTTTAAAATGGTGGTTTACCCAACAGTAACTCATCATTATTATTCATCATTAGATGAGGTCAGATGTCTGGTTTTTTACTGGACAGTCTTGTTTCCACTTGGTCTGCCCCATTTCCAACACAGATATGGCAGCAGATGTCTGTATGTCCAGTATTTTACTTTTCAGGATCCAAACTCCCTCGGTAGTAGCTCTTGTGACCAAAGGTCCTTGGTGTCCAGATGAAGTGAGTGATTTGCAATGTGGGAAAGAGCTGAGATAAGGGGGATTGGGATGAGGTAGACTTCATTAGTCTGGCCTGGAGGAGGTCTTTGGTGACTTTGGAAAGAGCAGTCTCAATTCTCCTCCCTTTGAACTCTTATTCACACCCTTCCTCCAGTCTGGAGTCCCTTCTCCCTGCACATTAGCTCTCCCCATCCTCAAGGTGCTCCTGAAAATACACCTCTTCCAGGAAGGATTCCATGATCAAAATTAACCCTCCCAGTTTTCACCCATCCCCAACCACCCTTACCTATTTTGCATATTATTGACCTAAATCAAATTACACTTTTTATTACACTTTACACTTTATTTTAGCTATTTATTCTTCCAAGCACTTGCTGTCAACAACCTTACCTTTGTAAATGGTTCTACTCTTTCAGTCTCTAACCAACCCATGCATTAGTCTGAAAAATCCTTAGGGGAAGGATCCTTTCCTCTTATTCAACTGCACTTTCCCAAGTCTTTAATAGTCTTTAGCACAGTAGCCAATCAATAAGTAATATCGATTGATTGGTTGATTAGTTCATTCTGTCTATAAAGTCCATGATTTTGTAAGCTTTTAACATGTCCTCCGCACAATTCATCTTTTCAGAATGAAGCTCCCTAACCTTTTCTGTTTCTCCTCATACCTAAGCTTCAAGGGCTTAGTACAGTGTTCTGCATGGAGTCGTAAATAAGAACCACTGATTAATTATCATTTCATCTCCCTGATCATCTTCGTTGCTCTTGTCCATATTTTCTCCACCTCTCCTGTATCATATAATCTTGAGAAGAGAAGAGTTCAACTGCCGCCGAGATAAGGACATCATTCCTTGTGGGGACAACCAAGTACCAGGCCCTCTATCCACCCTGCTGGTTTCAATTGTATTTTTCATAACCTCCCTCCTCATGTGCACTTTTTCTCCATCTTCCTCTCCACTTCCCCACACCCTCCTGAGAACTCAGCCTTTTCTAATACTTGGAGCCTAATCTGAAACAATCAAAGTTTGTAAGGGTGGCAAGGTAAACTGTGCTTTAAATTTGACCAAGCCCATTTTGGCCATAGGTGTCCACTCTATGGGAGAGGGAGGGGGTGCGATGGGAGTGATGGTCCTCATAGCTTTGGGAATCGGACCCCAAACTTTGCACATCTAGATTTCCAGTCAGGGCAAAAGAAAATCAAAATGGTGCCTTGCTGGCTAGCTCTTCGAAGTCTACCTCCTCCCAGTGTCCAACCCCCCCCAAAATCCCTTCCTCTTTTTCACTCTCATATTTAAAATGACAAGTTGACCTTTATGAATATGATCATGGAAAATTGCTGGGGTAGTCCCAGACTTGGCTTCTTTTTTTTTTTAATTGGTAATTGTTAAGTGCTTATTATGTCCCAGTGCTGAGGAGATACAAGGTTGGACACAGTCTGTATTTCACATGGGACTCACAGTCTTAATCCCCAATTTACAGATGAGATACCTTAGTCACTTAGAAGTTAAGTGGCTTGCTCAAGATTATAGAGTGGGCAAGTAGCGGACCTTGGATTAGAACACAGCTCCTCTGACTCCCAGACTTGTGCTCTTTCCACTACGCCACAATGCTTTCTTCTAGAATCAAGAACAATGGGCACTGGATTTGACAGCACAGATGGAATCATTCTAAATCAAAGAGGGTCTTAATTAGTAGTGAGCAAACACATTCGTAATTGTGACTTTGATGGGTTTTGAAGTTCTGATTCTCTCAACCTCTCAGTTTCTAAGTCAGGAACTACTAGCAGGAGACAAAATGAAATGCTAGGTGAGTGTTTTTGGCATTCTACTCCCCTAATGATAGGAATCTGTGTGAGTTTGTCTAGAGTACTCTCCCTAGCACTTAGTACAGTGCTCTGCACACAGTATGTGCTCAATAAATATGATTGAATGAATGAACTGCAGTCACGTCTTCCAGATTTGGAAGTACATGTAAACTTTTTTTTTTTTTTTTTTGCCTTTAGATAAGCACAAAATGCTTTAGTCATCCTATCTCTTTCCAGGTTGGCACTAGCAAATTGTCCCGGGGCTGACGGTGGCAAAAAGGAGTCAGAAATGTTTGTTACTCCATCCTTCTCCCTCTTTACTCCCTAATCCTATTGCAGACCCTGAGAAGTACGTTGTCCTGTGACCACAGGTTTCTAAGTCCACCTCCTCAAGCAGGAGTCAAATGCTGGGTCTACATGAACAAATTAGATATATCAGACAAAAGTACCCCCCGACCCTTTTGTTCCATGTTTCTGGATGGTCAAAGCCAAATGTGTCCTGAAGGAGTCTGGATTTTCCGGATGATTTGCAGCCAATGGAAAACTTCCCGAGATCATGTGATAAGAAGGAGAAAAGAGTCGGGGGAAAAACAACCTAAAAACCTCTCTGATTAGTTCCTACTACTAGGAGCTGTTCTGACAGGCTTTCTCTGGCTTCAGCACCCAAATTGACCAGGTGAGACTTATTATGTCCCAGGCACTGTACTAAGTGCTAGGGTCGATAAAAGGTTGGACGCAGACTGTGTCCCACGTGGAGCTCACAGTCTTAATCCCCAATTTGCAGATAAGGTATGTTAGGCACAGAGAAGTTAAGTGGCTTGCCTAAGATTACACAGTAGATAAATCAAGGAATGGGATTAGAACTCAGGTCTTTTGACTTCTAGGCCTGTGCTCCTTCTATTAGGCTATGCTACTTCCTCCCTCTGGGAACCAAGACTTAGAGTTCAACTCCTCCATGGCCTTCTCTCGTGCAGAATAAGACCTTAATTCCTTTAACCTCTTTCAGTACCCAAGGCTCTGAACATCCACTTTAAGAAAGCATTCTGGGATTCTAACTCTCATGAGATTTCCAGAATCTTTTCACAGAGTTCCTCACATCCAATTTTACCCAGAAGCACATTCCAGTGAATCCCAGTCTCCAGGGAATAAACGAGCTCTGTGCTTTCCCCACCCCTGACTCTCCTCCCTTCAGCCAGGTTGAGACTGGGAGGAGGATGGGGCTTGGGAAAATATGTAGGATGGGACACCCTCTTCTCTTGCTTCTCCTCTCTATTCTCTTCTGGGAGCACTCCCATTTGTATCTCTTCTTGCTTCAAATTCCCAATTTAAATATTTGAAAGGGGTGTGTGTGTTTGTGTATGTGTGTCCAGTTAAATCCAGGGGTCATGATTTCAGAAATCATTCGAAATCAAGTCAAGCGCTGGTCATGCCTCTGCTTCACACATCCAGCCACTCTGCTGTGTATCTGTTCTTTATCAACCGTCTCCAGATGATAACCAGAAAAATTGGGCTCCCTATTGTTCAATTAATTGAAATTCTTTTTCGTTGCCTGTTAGTGGTGGCGGCGGAAGCAGGACTAATAGAACTCCTCTTTCATGTTTTTTTTTTTGTATGTGGCTGGGGAAAGCCCACACCACTATTAAAATTCATGAGTTACTAGGAAGCCCCTGAGAAAATATTTTACACATCATTTATATAATTAATGAGGTTTAGTCAGTCTTTTACTCTAAAATTTTGCAGGTAGAGAGAAGCATTTCATGATAAATTCTAGAAAAAGAAAATGTCAAAATCTGAGAGCTACATCCCAGGGGAAAATTGTATTTTGGTGTTAGTGGAACTTACTGCAAATAAGAATTGTAATATGCTTTCGCTTTCATGAATCGGAAGCAATGATGCTGTCACTAACAGATGGATTATCCATAAAATAATTGAGCAATTATAATGGTTCCAATGTGGACCCGACATAGAGGCATGATCTATATATCGGTTGATTGATTAACAGAAACCTGAATTTTCAGGGCAGGGGTATAGGCTGGTTCTTATTTGCAGTTTTTTCTTTCCAAGCATAGGAGAGGAGCCATTAGCAGTAGCCCATAATTTGCTTTCTATTTCCCTATTTCAGCTTCGCGAGTTATGATTCAAGCCGTCAAATAATCTACCTCCAGCCTATAGCAAAACAGCCCGGTTTTAGTAATATGTCGCTAGTCAGACTCCTCTGCTGTAATTTCTAACCTTAATTTAAAATACCGTCAGCATCAGCTGGTATTCCAAACAAATGGGGCGACTCATCACCATACTAATTGAACGAAAAATGCTCCATGATTTAAATACCTATAGCTTCATCATTTTCCCAGCCTTATGCTTCCATTTTGTTGAGCATGAGGTTGGTGATTAAACCAGAAGCATAATTATTAGCAACAGAGAGACTGTTGTCCTATCTTGCAGTTTCCCAACCAGGTGCAGGCTTCTCAGATTCATACTGAGCATGCCTGTCAGTCTTACAAACAATCCAGCAAAATAAGTGACTGATTTCTCGTTATAATCACAGAGATGCTTTATAGCAAATTGTCACACTAGACCTCTATTTCTGAATGGCATAATGAATGTTTCAGTGTTGGCAAGTAGCTCTTCTGACAGGGGTGTCAAGAATGGAACTCGGAAACCAAACTCTTTCGCCATTATACTTAAGGTGGCCATCTCTGAGTTAGCCCTATTGCCTCGAGATACCCATTAAAAGACAAAGGATTCACTGTTTCCACGACAACCCGGTACTGTCATAAATCAAGAGGGCCTTGATCAACTTCTGGCCTTGATCAAAGGAAATAAACTGGCCCAGGCCCTAGATCTGTGAAAGAGAGGAGCCACATAGTAAGGTGATGAGTAAAGAAAGGTGTTGAGGAGCTGCTTTTAAAGCTCTCTCGCCTGCTTCTTTTTCAAAACGATCTTCAGAAACCAACAAAATGGGTCTGATTCCGTTCAGATTTGGGCTATTCAAAAATCTCAAGAACTTCTTCTGATTGCAAATAGAAGAAACTTCTGGGGCTATGGGCTGTCGAAGGGAAGACGATCACCTGCTCTAGTTTCTCATAAGATGCTCACTAAAGGACTTGTTTCCCTTTACCTGCCCACTCTCTTTTGAAACACAAGCCGGCTTTTTTCCTTTGCCCAGAAATAGAACCTCTGCGTCTCGAAACAGCATCCAGGTTTGGAGCGAATCCCAGGCATCCGAGAACGCTTTGCAGGCTCTGCGTAGAAACGGGAAGGTCTGGACTGCAAAGACGGTGGTCGCATCAATGGAATCATAGAGCTTCATAAGGAGTGAATGACACCCCTGTTCAATGATTCCATTTCCAAAGGTTCAAGATGACTGATTTCTATTGACATCAAAATGAAAACACAGAAAAACTTGAAAAATTAAGATGCAAATTCTGATCTTGTGCAGAATCCCATCTGTATTTCTATTACAACTCCCCAACTGCACCGGGCACAAATGGCCAGGTGAACAAATCTATTCACATTCATGGTCCACCCAAAGCTATTTTATTTTGACATTTATTGGAGCCGCAATTCATATAGCCAATCACAGACTAGCTATGGAAAGAGAGGCACTGTGACCCAGAAAATAGAGCACGGGCCTGGGAGTCAGAAGGACCTGGTCTCTAATCCTGGCTCTGGCACTTGTCTGCTGTTTGAACTTGGGCAATTCACTTAACTTCTCTATGCCTCGGTTACCTCATCTGTAAAATGGGGATTAGGACTGTGAACCCCATGTGAGTCGTGGACTGTGTCCAACCTGATCAGCTTGTTTCTACCCAGAGTTTAGTATAGTGTCAAGCACATAGAAAATGTTTAACAAATTACCATTTTTTAAAAAGCAAAGAAGGCAATTATAGTATTTATACTAGGGGCCAAGCACTGTGTTAAGATCTATCTCATCTTTGAAGATCTACCTCATCTTTGAACTGAAGGATTACTCTTTTACTTCTTAAAAGATACAAGATAATCAGACTGGATTCAGTCTCTGTCCCTCACAGGGATTACAACCTCAGTGGTAGAGAGGGTAGGTATGTAGATGAGGAAATTGAGAAATGGAGAGGTTAAGTGACTTTCCTGAGGTCACATTGGAGCTGAACAGAGCCTCAAACGTGGTCTTCTGTCTTCCAGACCCATGTTCTTTCAGCTACTTGATAATAATGACAATAATGTTGGCATTTGTTAAGCGCTTACTATGTGCAGAGCACTGTTCTAAGCACTGGGGTAGGTGCAGGGTAATCTGGTTGTCCCACATGAGGCTCACAGTTAATCCCCATTTTACAGATGAGGTAACTGAAACACAGAGAAGTGAAGTGACTTGCCCACAGTCACACAGCTGACAAGTGGCAGAGCCAGGATTTGAACCCCTGACCTCTGACTCCCAAGCCTGGGCTCATTCCACTAAGCCATGCTGCTTCTCTAGTTGATGCCATACTCCTTCATATAGTCAAGTAATAATAATAATGATGGCATTTGTTAAACACTTACTATGTGCTAAGCTCTGTTTGAAGCACTTGGGTAGATCCAGGTAATCAGGTTGTCCCACGTGGGGCTCACAGTCTTGATCCCCATTTTACAGAGGAGGTAACTGAGGCACGGAGAAGTTAAATGCCTCCTGTGTAATTAAACTCACAATAAATGAACCATAAGTGAAAAACTTCAAAAGCTTATATTTGTGTCTCAGGGATTTTGTCTAAAATTCAGCACCTCTTCTCAGTGCTGTATGGGTTTATAACTTGAATTTCTGAAAATGAAGTCTGATCGACTTCAAATTTGACTAGAGGAAAGAAATCTGGTGCATTTCAAAGCTCTGGGGACTGTAGATTTACTTTGAATAATTAGTGAAGTCTTTGATTAACAGGAGAAACACAAACTACCAGTAAGAGTGAATTTTTGCTGAATAGTTTTCAAAGTAGACTTTTGGCTAGTATGGCATTCAGAAACAGTGAGACATAGATGGTTATTCTTTTTCCTGAAACTTTTAATTTGGTGTTCTTCAATGTTGCCAACAATCACGTCCCTTCAGACTCTGAAAAGTCATTCATTCACTCATTCATCCAATCAATCATATTTATTGAGTGCTTACTGTGTGCAGAGCTCTGTACTAACTGCTTGTAAAGTACAATGCAGCAAGAAGGAGAGACAATCCCTGCCCACAACAGGCTCACAGCCTTGAAGGGGAGGAGAAAGACATCAAAACAAGTAAACAGGCATCAGTGGCATCAATATAAATAGAATTAGAGATGCAGAAGCCATGTCTACCACTCTAGAGGATTTCGTATTTTCAGTTTTATTTATTTTTTTTCATGTTTTCAGGGTACTTGGTAGTCTCTGAGGGACTTTTCATAACATAAAGGCAATAACAATAATAGTAATAATAATAGTGATATTTGTTAAGCTCTTACTATCTGTTAAGCACTGTACTAAGCACTGGAGTAGATACAATATAATCAGGTCCAACACAGTCCTTGCCTCACCTGGGGCTAAAGGTTCCAGGCCTCAAGGATTTTACCATCTGCAGGGATGAGCTAGGGGACATGTGACTCACTGGATAAACAGTTGAAGTTGATTTTAGAAATGGATTACTCAAGCACATGTAAATTTGTTAACACTAATTGTCAGTTGGGAGTTGGCTAGATGACCAGTGGTCCTCCTTCTTCTCCAAATGAATATGCCTTTGGTTCAGAGAAAAGAGATTTTTACATAATAATAATTAATGATTATGGTACTTGTTAAGCACTTACTATGTGCCAAGGACTATTCTAAGCGCTGGGGTAGATAGAAGTTAATCCAAAAATTGGATACAGTTCCTGGCCCACATGGGGCTTCCTGTCTTAATTCCCATTTTACAGATGAGGTAACTGAGGCCCAGAGAAGTTAAGTGACTTGCCCAAGGTCACCCTACAGACACGTGCTGGAACTGGTATTGGGACCCAGGTAGTTCTGACGCCCAGGTCTGTGCTCTATCCACTGAGCCACACTGCTTCTCTAGAAGCAAAACCAAACCAAGCCTGGGAAATCCAGGACCTTCCAGGTCAATTCATATATGAACTAGTATAAATAGAAGCTCAAAATAGAAATAGACTGTGAGCCCCATGTGGTACAGGGCCTGTGTCCCTTGTGATTATCTTATATCTATCCCAGTGCTTAGTATAGTGCTTGGCACATAGTAAGTAAGCACTTAGCAAGAACTATTATTGTTATAGGGACTTTGTGTTGGCAGTTCTGCAGTATGAGAGTGTGGCTTTGAAACTCATTTGCTTGAATTTGCAGCATGATCTAGTGGATAGAGCATGGACCTAGGAGTCAGAAGGTCATGGGTTCTAACTCCATCTCTGCCGCTTGTCTGCTATGTGACCTTGGGCAAGTCACTTCACTTCTCCGTGCCTCAGTTCTCTCATCTCTCACATGGCGATTAAGACTGTGGAACATGGACCGTGTCCAACCTGAATAGGTTGAATCTACCCCAGTACTTAGTACAGTGCCTGGGACATAGTAAGCGCTTAACAAATACCATAAAAAAATTGTTTGTTACAATGTATAACATGATATTTCTCTCTTCCCTGACTCATATTTATGACTTCTTATGTTAAGTGATGTATTTCCCCATTACTAGAAAGTGACAAAACCAACGATTTTCACCTCCACCATCAGTACAGTGTCCAACAGGCATACTTTCATTCATTCAATAGTATTTATTGAGCGCTTACTATGTGCAGAGTACTGTACTAAGCCCTTGGAATGAACAAGTCGGCAACAGATAGAAACAGTCCCTGCCGTTTGACGGGCTTATGGTCTGATCGGGGGAGACGGACAGACGAGAACAATGGCAATAAATAGAGTCAAGGGGAAGAACATCTCGTAAAAACAATGGCAACTAAATAGAATCAAGGCGATGTACATTTCATTAACAAAATAAATAGGGTAATGAAAATATATACAGTCGAGAGGACGAGTACAGTGCCGAGGGAATAGGAAGGTAGAGGGGGAGGAGCAGAGGGAAATGGGGGGAAGAGAGGGTTAAGCTGTGGAGAGGTGAAGGGGGGGCGGTAGAGGGAGTAGAGGGAGAAGGGAAGCTCAGTCTGGGAAGGCCTCTTGGAGGAGGTGAGTTTTAAGTAGGGTTTTGAAGAGGGGAAGAGAATCAGTTTGGCGGAGGTGTGGAGGGAGGGCGTTCCAGGACCGCAGGAGGACGTGGCCCGGGGGTCGACGGCGGGATGGGCGAGACCGAGGGACGGTGAGGAGGTGGGCGGCAGAGGAGCGGAGCGTGCGGGGTGGGCGGTAGAAAGAGAGAAGAGAGGAGAGGTAGAAAGGGGCAAGGTGATGGAGAGCCTTGAAGCCTAGAGTGAGGAGTTTTTGTTTGGAGCGGAGGTCGATAGGCAACCACTGGAGTTGTTTAAGAAGGGGAGTGACATGCCCAGATCGTTTCTGCAGGAAGATGAGCCAGGCAGCGGAGTGAAGAATAGACTTCACAAACCCCCTTCAACAACTTGGACTACAAAGATAACCTGAAATGAGCTTTCTGCTGAGAAGTATGCCAGCAGCTTGTAACGTAAAATACTTCCTCTGGCTCCAATAGCAATGATAATGGTAAAAATTGTGAGTTTTGTTAAGTGCTACACACTGTACTAAGTTCAGGGGTAAGTACAAGTTAATCATGTCAGACACATTTTACAGATGAGGACTCTGAGGCTCAGAGAAGTTAAGTAACTTCCCCAAAGTCACACAGCAGACATGTAGCAGAAGTGGGATTAGAACCCAGGTCCTCTGACTCCCAGGTCTGTGCTCTTTCCACTAGGCCACCGTTGGGCCACACCATTATTCTGTGATGTGTGTCTGGTGTGGAAAAAATAATAATATTTACTGTATTTGTTAAACACAATGTGCCAGACACTCTATTAAGTGGTGGAGTGGATACAAGCAAATTAGGTCCAACACATTCCCTGTCCCACATGGGGCTCACAGTCTTAATCCCCATTTTACAGATGAGGTAACTGAGGCTCAGAAAAGTGAAGTGACTTGCCAAAGCTCATGCAGCAGACAAATGGCAGAACTAGGACTAAAACCCAGATCCTTCTGACTCCCAGGCCCGTGCTCTAACCATTAGGCCACACTGCTTCTATTCAGTGATCCCAAAGTGGTCTATTGTGATCTATTCAAGACCTCTGCTGCTCCAGAGGTTTATGCAAATTCTGTGGGCTGGGGTCCTGAGGCTTCAGTGCTTCCATTTCACTCTCTAGCAAGAGGCCATAAAATGAAGTGCAGGGCAAGGCTTCATTTCTGATACTCTGTGCCTGCAATTTGCTGTGTCTACCCAACCAGATTGTTGCCCAGTTACTAGATCTGGAGCTGCAGCTATTTTGTTGTGAGCTTGCTTCTGTGAGTCTTTTCTTTATTATGTGGCCCTGGGAATTGTATGTGCTAAATGGTGCTACTGATGCGAGTAATACTTCTTTAGCCTTGTGGAGTTCTTCCTACAGTAGCTGGATGGGGGTAGTGCTTGCTAAGAAAGATGAGCATGTACACAGCACTTATGTTCATATCCGTAATTTATTTATATTAATGTTCATTCATTCATTCAATAGTATTTATTGAGCGCTTACTATGTGCAGAGCACCGTACTAAGCGCTTGGGGTGAACAAGTCGGCAACAGATAGAGACAGTCCCTGCCGTTTGACGGGCTTACAGTCTAATGTCTGCCTCTCCTTCTGGACCGTAAGCTCAGTGCGGTCTGGGACCGTTTCTACCAACTCTGTCAGATTGTTATATAGTACTCTCCCAATTGCTTAGTACAGTGCCCTGCACAGATAAAGCACTCGATTGATTGATGGACGAACTACACATCCAATATCTCCTCCAAGAGGCCTTCCCAGACTGAGTTCCCCTTTTTCTTCTGCTCCCTCTCCCCCTGCTTCACCTCTCCACAGCTAAACCCTCTTCTCCCCCCTTTCCCTCTTCTCCTCCCCCTCTCCCGTCCATCCCCTCAGCACTGTACTCGTCCGCTCAACTGTATATATCTTCATTACCCTATTTATTTTGTTAATATGTACATCACCCTGATTCTATTTATTTGCTATTATTTTAATGAGATGCTCTTCCCCTTGATTCTATTTATTGCCACTGTTTTTGTCTGTCCGTCTCCCCCGATTAGACTGTAAGCCCGTCAAAGGGCAGGTACTGTCTCTATCTGTTACCGATTTGTACATTCCAAGCGCTTAGTACAGTGCTCTACACATAGTAAGTGCTCAATAAATACTATTGAATGAATGAATATATTTATTGAGAGTTTAATATGTGCAGAGCACTGTACTAAGCACTTGGGACAGTACAACAGAATTAGATGATCATTTGCAGGGTCCAAACTGCAGTTTTTAAAAAAGTACTGATGCCTATTAATAATATAAAAGATTCAGTTGATTTAGCTTCTGGAAATGTTGCCAACCTCTCTACTGCTCTCCCCCCAGAATATGCCACTCTAGGCTGGTGCCTCTAGGATCTCCTGAGAAATCCATCCCCTCTCTCTCCTCTCTTTCCTCCTTGCTCACCTCCTGCCTTCTTCCTTCCTTCCTTCCCCTATCCCCATTTCCATTTCCTCCTCCACCTCTCTTTCGGCTTAGTGGATAGAGCATGGGCCTGGGAGTCAGAAGGTCCTGGGTTCTAATTCCAGCTCCACCACATGTCTGCTGTGTGACCTTGGGCAAATCATTTAACTTCTCTGTGCCTCTGTTACCTCATGTGTGAAATGAGAATTAAGCCTGTGAATCCCATATGGGGCAGGGACTATGTCCAACCTGATTAACTTGTATCTATCACAGTGCTTAGAACAGTGCATGACACATAGTAAGGACTTAACAAGCACCATAATTATTATTATTCTTCCACATTCTCTTGTCTACTTCCTCTGTCTCTTCTCTCTCTTTGTCTCTCTTTTGCTCCCCACTGACCCTCCTTCTTCTCTCTTTCTCTCCCTCTCCCTCTTTCCCATTTCCTTCTTTGCCCCCAAATCCCCATCCCTCTTTGGACTCCAGAAACCTTACATGTCATAGGAAGTTATACTGATGTCAGCCCAAGAGACTTGAAATTGAGGTAAACCTCATTTTTACCTCTCCTAGCCTTACCACTTTTAGGTAGTTTAACAAGTATGGGCAACTTGGGGATTCAGAAAGATACGATCGCATCAGTATCATAGAACTGCATGCCTGCTATGCTAGTGATACTGGAGGAGAACAGAACTGTTCAACAGTGGTAGAGATTGCAAATATATGCATTCCATTGGAAGATCTGGTGTGAGGACAATCTCCAGAGTGTGGGTATACATCAGAAAGTTAGGGGAATCAATCAATGATATTTAGTGAGCGCTTACTGCAATAAGCACTTGGGAGAGCACAATCCTTGTGCCTTGTCCAAGGAATAATGAATGAAAATTAGGGTTGGAGGACTTGAGGGTCTCTGTCTGAACCTGGATTTGTTGCCAAATTGTTCTTTCCAAGCACTTAGTACAGTGCTCTGCACGTGGTAAACAGCGCTTAGAACAGTGCTCGGCACATAGTAAGCGCTTAACAAATCCCAACTTTATTAAACGCTCAATAAATATGATTGAATGAACCTGAGAAGAGAGGGGAATCTATAATAATAATTGTGGTATTTGTTTAAGTGCTTATTATGTGCCAGGCACTGTTCTAAGCACTGGGGTGGATACAAGCAAATTGGGCTGGGCTCAGTGACTTAATCCAGTGATTTAGTGTGGTGAAGCCCAGAAGAAAGTTGAGAGGACCGGTGAAAGTGGAGAGAGAGCATAGCGGCTTACACTGACAGGGTTACCTCAAGTTTCGAGACTTTATTTAGTAGGTGAGCTATCTTGTATTGGGAACCCTTTGCAAGGCCCTATAGCAGAGGTTAGAAGCTCAGCTTGAGGCAGTGAACAGTTGTACTTGAGACAGAACAGTTACAGAGGGTTTTGTTTGAGGCTAGGATGCATTCCGAGCCCCTCCCATCTTGGCTTCACAAATGCAGCCTCATTTTGTCCTCAAGTAACAGGTGTTTCCCGACACCGTGTCAACTGGGACAACAGATATTTTACTTTAAATATATGTTTAGATTCGATATTTCCAGAGTCTTCAGGACAACGCCACTTTCTGTGACATTTTCCTTGTAATTTAGAACCCAATTTTGCCAGATCAGTCCGTATTTGAATGTAGAATAAACATTCAATCTAAAAATCAAGTCTGTTCAGAGGCAAGTGAAATATTTCCTCAGCGTCTTATTAAAGTGTCATTCTGTAGGATTTGAAAGCACCATGCTGGATAAAATAATGCATAAACCACGTTTCGCCATTTTACTTTATTATCCTGGTGAGTCTCTACTGGATTTGACATCTCTCTGCTTGTTCAAAAACGGTGATTTACTGATGTGGAGCTCTACTAATCATTGACCTTTCAAGTACGTCCTACATGTCCCATGAAATAGAAAAGCAAACTAGAACTCATATATGATCATTATGTTCAGGTCTATTTTTTCCCCTCTTCTTTCAAAATATGTACTCTATTATTCACATTTTATCAAGCACGCTGGTAAGTAAATCCTAAATGGGTTGGAAAATAGGCTAAAACATGTCAGTCTAATTTCTCTTAATACATGTGCAATAGTACATCATTCCATTTTGATCCTTCTTACAAATGCTTTGGAAATTATATTTAACATTTATTGAACCCCACTGTGTGCTAGACATTGTCGAGAATTTAAAATTAGGCAGTGTCCCCACCTATCGAAATTCAATTATCAGTGGAAGTACCATGGCATAAAGGCAGTGCACATTTTTAAAAAGACCATTTTAAAAGCATGGGAGTACTGGGGAAGGAAGAAGGGGGTCAACTGTTAGTGAGAAGAAAGTCAAAGTAAAAGAAACAATTGAGAAAAACCGAAAGCATTCACCAAGTCCTGTAACAGACCCATGGCGAACTTTGGAGGCTTTGTGTTTTAGATATATTTTAAGGGGCTCATTAAGCAAGTATACTTCTCGATTTACTAACACATTTTCAAACTGACTTTACTTCAAATTCAGAGGACTCATTTCATGAAATTAGCATAAAGGGCAAATACTAAACTCTGCAATTCTTTGACATGAAGTAACCCATAAACCCAGCCACCACAACAAATCAAAATTTCCATGAAGCATCGTGGAATGCTATAAAGTCACTCTTTTTTAAGAATAGGCAAGGAAAAGCTGAAACTGGAACCCCAATATGGGGGAGTGATAAACTGCTCCCTTATTCCATATTTAAGAACTATCTTTTTTCCCCAGTTTCTGAAGAGGGTAGCTTGAGGGTGTGTTCTATCATATAATCCATTAGAATGCATGTTCCTGAGATCAGGGATCATGCTTTATAATTCCTCTGAATGGTCTCATGTACCAAGTACAGGGCTCTGCACATACTAGGCACTCAGCCACTCCTGCTGCTTTCATTCATTTTTTTCATTCATTCATTCAATCAATTATTGAGGGCTTACTGTGTGCCGAGCACTATACTAAGCACTTGAGAGAGTACAATATAACAATAAACAGACACGTTCCTTGCCCACAACGAGCTGACATTCTAGAGGGGAGACAGGCATTAATATAAATAAATAAATTACAGATAGAATATAAGTGAGCGAGTCAGGGTGACGCAGAATGAAGTGGTAGAAAAGGAAAGGAGATTTAGTCAGGGAAGGCCTCTTGAAGGAGATGTGCCTTCAATAAAGCTTTGAAGTGGGGAAGAGTAATTGTCAGATTACTAGAGGAGGGAGGACGTTCCAGGCCTGGAGGGAGGACATGGGTGAGGTATTGGAGGCGAGATAGATGAGATGGAGGTACTGTGCGAAGGTTAGCATTAGAGGAGTGAATTGTGAGGGTTGGGTCATAGTAGGACAGTAGCAAGGTGTAGTAGGAGAGGGCAAGGTGATTGAGTGCTTTAAAGCCAATGATGAGGAGTGTTTGTTTGATGCAGAGGCGGATGGGCAACCACTGGAGTTTTTTGAGGAGTGGGGAAACCTATCCTGAACATTTTTGTAGAAAAATGATCTGAGACAGGAGGCTGGGAGGTCAGCAAAGAGGCTGATACAGTAATCAAGGCTGGAGAGGATAAGTGATTGTATTAACATGGCTCTGCACCCATTGGCCATGTAATTATTCAATCAACAGTATTTATTGATTACTTTGTGTAGAACGCTGTCCTAATACTTGGAAGAAGGCAATAGAATTAGTAAGCACGATCCCTGTTCCCGTAAGCAGTTGCAATCTGGACGGGGAGACAGGCAGAAAAATAACAAGTAGGGGAAGAAACACTGTGAGATTCCAGGCAATAGTATTTATTTTTTTTAATGATTATTTGTTAAGTGCTTACATTGCACCAGGCACTGTACTAAGCCCTGGGGTAGATACTAGCTAATCAGGTTGAACACAGTCCATGTCCCCCATGGGGCTCACAGTCTTAATCCCCATTTTACAGATGAGGGGACTGAGGCAAGGAGAAGTTAAGTGGCTCACCCAAAGTCACACAGCAGACAAGTGGCAGAGTTAGAATTAGAACCCAGGTTCTTCTGGTTCCCAGACCCTTGCTCTATCCACTACACCGTGCTATGTCTCATTTCCACTAAAACTCTCAGAAAGACTTGTGTTTCCACTCTGAGCAATCTGATTCTTTCCCTGTGGGTAGGAGCGTGGACTGTTAGAAAGGCCTAGAAGCTGCTTCTCTGTTGGTTCATATGAGGGAAAATTTGAGTGACACATCACATCTTCTGCCCCAGTGATAACGGAGCCTGTATTTTACTGGGGATTGAACAAGACCTTTGTGTTTCCCTTGATGAGCTGTGGTGACTAAGACCTCTTGCTAAACAGAGTCGTTGGTGATTTCTGTTTCTTATGTTTATTTTTTTGACTGCTCTCTGAAAGTGGATTGGGTTGACTTTGTAGTATGCAGATAGAACTGTAGAAGAGTCCTTGCAAATCACCAAATAAAAGAAAGTGAGCCTCGGGGCACATGTTTGATAGAAGTAGAAAACAACTGAAACAATAGAAAAACAATAAAAAAATCCAAGCTCGTGGTTCTGTCTCACACTGAAACACTTTTATGATAATTCAATGAAAAGCCAGATTGAAGTTATCAGTGCTATTGGAAAATAGCAAAATAAGCTAACATTATCCAAAAGGGCAAAGGAAATGAAAGTTTATTACATCTGTGTCCTAGAGAGAAGGAAAATCTACACAAAGAAATTGCCAATAATTCTCTTGATAAGATTAGGAAGAATTTCAGGCAAAACTACGTTTGTCTCATGCTCACAATGATTTGTTATGGGGAGGCGAGAGGCTTAGTGTCCTTATGGATTTTTTTTAATGGTATTTGGTAAGCGCTTACCACGTGCCAGACACTGCATTAAGCACTAGCGTAGCTACAAGCTAATCATGTTAGACCCAATCCAAGACCCACATGGAACTCACAGTCTTAATCCCCATCATACAGATGAATTAACTGAAACACAGAGAAGTTAAGTGACTTGCCAAAGGGCACACAGCCGAGGAGAGGTGAAGCCAGGATTAGAAACCAGTTCCTTCTCACTCCCAGCCCCGTGCTCTATCCACTAGACTGTACTGTTTCTCATTGCTCAGTCATAAAATGGTCATGAATGTCTGTGTTCTCCAAAGACTTCATCAGAACTGTGGGTCATACATGTTATATCTGGGGACATGAAGTAAAAAAAAAAGACTAGTGGGCATTGAAATAATTGTTCATTCATTCATTCAATAGTATTTACTGAGCGTTTACTATGTGCAGAGCACTGTACTAAGCGCTTGGAATGTACAAATCGGTAACAGATAGAGACAGTCCCTGCCCTTTGACGGGCTTACAGTCTAAACGGGGAAGACAGACAGACAAAAACAGTGGCAATAAATAGAATCAAGGGGAAGAACATCTCTTAAAACAATAGCAAATAAATAGAATCAGGGTGATGTACATCTCATTAACAAAATAAATAGGGTAATGAAGATATATACAGTTGAGCGGACGAGTACAGTGCTGAGGGGATGGGACGGGAGAGGGGGAGGAGAAGAGGGAAAGGGAGGAGAAGAGGGTTTAGCTGCAGAGAGGTGAAGGGCGGGTAGAGGGAGCAGAGGGAAAAGGGGAACTCAGTCTGGGAAGGCCTCTTGGAGGTGGTAGCTTTAATCTATAGGAACACACAAAAAAGTCATTGCACACCTTGTTTTTTGGGAGGAAGGTCCAGGATAGCAAACCCCTAGACAAGGGGAAGGTAAACAAAGGCAGGAGGTGTTTTAAAGATGCTGCTAGATCCTGCTTTGAACATCAGTAAGCAGCTATTCAGAGAGAGCCACAGCACCAGTTCCTCTCCTCCTTTTTTTTCCTCCTTCCTCCTCCCCACTCCTCTCCCCTCTGAAGCAAACTCCCTCTCAGGATCTCACCTGCAGAGTTTCTAGTTTTCTACCAGTCTTGGCTACAGGAAGGAGAGTCAAGCAGAGACATTCCCATTCCACTCCTAGCTCGGGCAGTGGCTAGAGAGTGGAAGGCAATCGGCTACAAGTCAAAGCTCATCTGTGTTGGATAGCAGCAGCCTGGGAGAGAGTCCAGGGCAGAGGCTCAAGTTTACTGCGTGGAAGAAAGCAAAGGTCAACCACTTCTGTATCTTTACCAAGAAAACTCTACGGATACACTGCCAGAACGATTGCAGAGGGAGATGGGGCACTCTGGGAGAGGTGTGTCCATGGAGTTGCTGTGGGTCGGAGATGACTCGACAGCATAAGACAAGATAATAAGTTGAGGGGGAAAAAGAATCCAAGATTTGATAAGCACAAGGTTATTTTAATTTGTTGCACAGTGCCCCGGGCTCCTTACCAAGCACCGCCCTGTGCTGACTGAGGAGACTGTGCAGGATGCAGGGGGTGGTGGGGAATGCCTCCCCAGGCCCAGACCAGCGAGGCGGCAGCCAAACCTCAACTACTGTGTTTCTGCAGGCATTCACAAAATGCAGGGGTAGCCCCACTGCTCTCTTGAAGAGCTATTCCCGTTGCTCAGGTTAAACAGGGCCACACAGTCCCTTTTTTCCCCAGACACTTTGCCAGGCCTATCACCTAAGTTTTCTAGCTAGCTGCTTCCCTTCTTTTCTCCCTGACCTCACAACCTTTCTCTAACATTTGAGCTCTCTTCTCCAGTCAGCCAGTCAGTCAATTATATTGAGTGCTTACTGTGTGCAGAGAACTGTACTAAGCTCTTGGGAGAGTACAATATAATAATAAACAGACACCTTCCCTGCCCACAGGGAGTTTACAATCTGGACACTGTAATCTCTCCCTTCATCTCCTCCCGCCCTCATCCGCCCCAACCCTCCCCCCGCCACCCACACACATGTACTTCCTCCAGATGGTGGCCAGATGGGAAGCCCATTGGGTATGTAGGACAAAAGCCAAAAACAGCCTTTTTTAAAAATGTGGCATTTAATATGGCTCCTCAAAAAACTCCAGTGGTTGCCCATCCACCTCCACATCAAGCAAAAATCCTCACCACTGGCTTTAAAGCACTCCACCACCTTATCCCTTCCTACCTCACTTTGCTACTCTCCTACAACACAGCCTGCACACTTGGCCCCTCTAAGGCTAACCTTCTCACTGTCTCTATCTCATCTATCTCTACGCCCACCCCTCTCCCACCTCCTGCCTCTGGCCGGGAACTCCCTCCCTCCTCAAATCTGGGAAACAATTACTTTCCCCGGCTTCAAAACTTTATTGAAGGCACATCTCCTCCAAGAGGCCTTCCCAGTCTAAGCCCCTCCTTTTCTCTTCTCCCACACCCTTCTGTGTCTCCCTGACTTGCTCCCCTGGTTCTCCCCCCTTCTCAGCCCCACAGCTCCTATGTACATATTTGTGATTTATTTATTTGTATTGATATCTGTCACCCCCATCTTGAGATTGTAAGCTTGTTGTGAGCAGGGAATATGTCTTTTTACTGAATGAATTAATGAATTTGTTAAACACTTACTATGTGTCAGGCAGTATACTAAGCACTGGGATAGATACAAACTAATCACTACTTAATCCCCATTTTAAAGATGATGTTACTTACAGTGAAGTTAAATTACTTCCCCAAGGCCACCCAGCAGATAAGTGGCGGAGGACTAGAACCCAGTCCTTTGACTCCCGGGCCCATGTTCTAACCAGTAAGCCATGTTACTTTGCAAAGCACTGTACTAAGCGCTTTGGGAGAGAACAATACAACAGGAAAGAAACACATTCCCCGCCCCCAACGAGCTCACACCAGGAAGGGAACATGGCAAAGGTAGCCTCACAAACACTGAGTTGGCAGCAGCTCTGGACTCTCAGTAGAACCTAGGGGGCTAGTGTCCATTTTTGCTTCTTTTCATGGACCAGGGGCTAGTTCTCAGACAGTAGTAATGGACTTGCGTTCCGAAAGCCATTCCAACAATATCTCACTTCAACTCTTATTTGCAGAGACTTAACTTCCGCTGTAGTTTTGGTTTTATTGTGGCTAATTAAATGCATATAAGAAAGAGCACAGATAAAATAATAGATATCCTCTGAAAAAATATTAATAAAAGAACTGCTCTAAAATAAGGGCAATATTGAATTTTCATAAGTAGGCATTTTGCTGTCTTCAGATTATTGTTTGAATCGAGAAGATGTAATTTATTTGAGAGAAACTAACAGTTGAGTACCTTCAAAGAAAATATTAGCTAATTAAGTACATTCAAGTCTATTTTTTTCAAGGAATAGGCTTGCTTTACTTTTTCTTTTCATCTACAAGCCCTCAGAGGAAGGGTTTAAAAATTCTCTTTGTTAGTCAGATAAGTTTTGAGATTGTGAAGTTTTGCTGGCTTTGTTGTTCGGGCTTCCTCCTATCTGTTATTTATTTTAGAGCCGTCTCACCAGCTTGTGTGTGTATGTGGTGGGGTTCTGTAATTTGAACAGTGATGTAGGCACAGAGGCTGAAGATATCAGCGGAGCTTGGATTATGTAAACTTTTTAATCCTATGATAAAATGATATAAAATCTCTAGAAGAGGTTCTCTGATGTCTTGCTCTTTTCTCTGTGTATCTGCTCTTCTCTTTTCCCCAGTCCTCCCCCATACCCTCCTTTCTCTCTCCCTCTTTTCCTTTTTTCTTTCTCCATGTTCCTTTTTTCTCATTTTCTCTCTCCCTCTGTTCCTTTTTTTCTCTCTTTTTCTGTCTCTGTCTCTGAATCTCTCTTTCAAACTTGTTTTTCTCTGCCCTTTTAGATTGAAAAGGCAAAGGAAAGTACAATTAACCATCATGAGAAATGAGTCAGGGCTGATAAAAATGCAGACAAGCCAAGGACACAGTTGGTTATTACCCCATGAGTCCTCATAAAAAGGGCAGTACAGCTCCAAATCCATCAGGATGGATGGGGGAGACAAACTGCAGACACGGAAATCAAATAGAGTTTCTTCATACAGCAAACCAACAAGGAAATTAATGGTTAGCTGAAAACAAAGCGGCAGCCAGTGCCTGCTCTTAGAAAAGACCCCAACAAAAAAGAAAATCCAATACAAATTTTTATCACTTAATGGCAGAAAGGGACCATTTAATATCAAATACACGAACTTACCAATATGTGCTGCAAACAGAAATAGCCTGTGGATTTATAATTAACCCTTGAAAATGGCAGGTCTTATTGAAAGCAGGGGTATCTGTCAGCATTGAGGTCAGAAGGTAACTATTAGCTCACACACAGCTTACTAAGGTCTACTATGCACAGAGAAACTCAAAAGCCAATTAATTTCATTGGGCAGAAAGTCTTAGGACCAGGCAATAAAGCAGGCATTTTGATTACACAGTAATAAATATGTGCCCTTATTTCTATAATTCTTCTTTAATAATTTGGAAAGAAATACATCTGATATTCAGCATCCCTGCAGGAAACTCAGAACCATTTAACACTGAATTATTTTTCTTAAAAATAAAAGTAAATTATTAGTAAAGTTTTTTGTATTCCATTGGAAAATGGTTACCATGTTCAAATAGGCTTTTAATAGCAACGCCAAGAAAACAAACTGCATTGGAACTTTGTAAATACTAAACAGCAATCTCCTGTGGGAAGTGGTTTTGGTGAAGTCTCAAGCACTCTTAAAAAATATCAGGGCTGAATTTATGAATATAGGCATACTTCAATACAGGATGGTTATGCTCCTTGAAAGTGTATGCATATTGTGAATGGCTGTTTCATGGGATGTCCTTTTCTCCTAGCTGAATGTCATAAATTGTTATAAGGATATAGTCAGACCAAGCCTCAGAAAATGCCAAATCTGTTGTGGACAGGGAACATCTCTACCAACCCTGTTATATTGCACTCTCCCAAAAGGTTAGAAAAGTGCTCTACACACAATAAGTGCTCAATGAATACTGTTGATTGATCGACTGATCCCAGCAAGGGGCAACTATTTTGGGTGCTCAGTATGGTCAAGACTGTGGATCCCACCTTAGCCTTTTCAGCTACACATGCACTCATAGGTAAACTTCACAGTCAGGGCTGTCTTCTTCAGATATAGACAACTATATTTATACATAGTGGAATTGCTCCAAAATCTCTGGAAAAATAATATAGAATTATTTTTTGTGTTGTATATTGTTGCATTAATCACCACTAAACTATTGTAATGTTTGTCAAAGTAATTCAAAGCCTGGCATCACAAACTTTGCTAAGCATGGCTCAGTGGAAAGAGCATGGGCTTGGGAGTCAGAGGTCATGGGTTCTAATTCTGGCTCTGCCGCTTGTCAGCTGTGTGACTTTGGGCACTTTTCTGTGCCTCAGTTCCCTCATCTGTAAAATGTGACTGTGAGCCCCATGTGGGACTACCTGATCACCTTGTATCCCCCCCCAGCACTTAGAATGGTACTTCACACATAGTAAGCGCTTAACAAATGTCATCATCATTATTAATTATTATTATGAACCTTTGTAGGCAGGTGATTACAAAAATAGGAGTTGTTCAACTTTGGTAAGAATTTTGGCAACTCAAGTTGACCAACAAACTTCTTATTTTCTTCATTTGAGTAGCATGCAGCAGGTCAGTTCCTTCTGAATACCTCTTCACACCTTTGATTTTTTTCTCTCCTCAGGTTTTCTTCAATCATTTCTATAAATTCACCTACTTTCTTTAAAACGTATGCAAGATTTTTTAATCCCAAATTTTTAGTTGGTGTCAGATAACTACTTCATCTGCTTAGCATCTTGCAATGATGCATAGGATTGTCAAGTCGACAAACTCTAACAGCTATAGAAGTAAGTAGTATCAATCAACAAATCAGTCAGTGGTATTTATTGAGCATTTACTATGTACAGAACACTGTATTGAGCACTTGGAAGATTATAATGCAACAGAATTAGCAGATACGTTTCTTGTCCATAATAAGCTTACAGTCTAGAGGGGAAGGCAGACATTGATATTAATAAGTGATTTATAATATATAATGTAAAGATATATGCATAAGTGCAGTGGGGTCGGGGGTGGGGTGAATATAAAATGTCCAAAAGTCACAGGTCCAAGAACATAGACAATGCAGAAGGGAGAGTGAGCTGGGGAAAAGAAGGCTTAATCAGGTAAGGCCCCTTGGAAAAGACGTGATGATAATAGTAGAGTAGTAGAATTATGTATTGAGCACTTAATTTGTGCTGAGTAGTGTCCCCAGGTTGTAAATATTATGGGGTGGCCGTAATTTGGGGTATTTCCATTTGTATTTGTATGTGCACACAGAGGTCTGCGTGAAAATAAAAAGTTTGAAAAAGAAACTTCAGAATCTGCATGCTTTATGTGGCACAAACATTTGCAGGATCTTTTTAAATGCAACAAATAGGGAAGTGTCTCTGGTGGAAGTTGGCATTTTACACGGTTCAACAGAAATACATCTGGTAGAGGTTTTGCTTGGTTTTTCTGAGGGTTTGAATATTTAAAATGGCTCCTGGTAGAGTCTGGAGAGAGTCGGAGATTTAAATAAATTTCAAGATAAACTCATTGCTCTTGAATCAGAAAAATAGGCTAATGAGTCATTGGGTACTTATCTCTTAAGAAATTGGAATTTAAAGACAACTGAGCTAAGCAGTAGCTGAAACCCTTAGGGTGAGGTGCAGTTAAAAGAACCAGGGGTATAAAACAGGGTTTTTAAACGGGGGCCTCTACTAGGTAGCCTATGGGTACCTCACCTTTACCAAACCTAGCCACTTTCTTGTCTACCCTGGCCTGGCCATACCATTGCCTGGTCACAATCTCCATCCATCCTCAAACTCCTCCCTCCACCCTTCTGGAACCTGGAAATTTTCATTTTTCATTTCATAAGGGGTAGAGAGCTGACCTTTAGTCCTGTGGTGACATTTCAGGAGATGAGACTATACCCATGACTGGAGTGTCTTTGAGAGAGGAAAAACCCATGCACATTTCCACACTCTGTGAAAATTCAGTGGTGCATATTTTCCGGCTCCTCACTGAGGAGGTAGGAAAAGAAGGTGGGAGGTAGAAGCCTTTCCTGACTAAGCCCTCATTTCCTCTTCTCCCACTCCCTTTCCTTTATTCACCTCTCCCTCAGCCCCACGGCACTTATGTGCATATCCGTAATTCATTCATTTATATTAATGTCTATCTCCCCCTCTAGACTTTAGGGATGTGGGCAGGGAACATGTGTACCAACTCTGTTATATTGTACTCTCCCAAGCACTTAGTACAGTACTCTGCACACGGTAATCACTCAGTAAATATGATTGACTGATTGATAGGTGGTAAAGAAGGAAGTGTGAAGGAACGAGTAGGGAAGCCCTCTCTCAAGACCAGGGAAAGAGGGATAAAGTGATCACAGTCTTGTGTCTCTTCAGAATTTTTGGTGAACAAAAAAATCGAGTTTTAAAATTTATTGAGCACCTGCTGAGTGCTGAGCAATGTTGAGTTCAATGGACTAAGACACAATCCCTGGCCCCAAGAACTAACCATTCAGCTGGAGAGAACAACACAGAAAGATTAAAAATAGGAGGAAATGCTCAAATAATGTGGTAGGTGAAATGATATGAACAAAAATGAAATGAGAAGAAGAGAGTGCAAAAATGCTGAGACAGTAGTTGAGAGGATGGAGCCTAGGAAGGAGAAAAGCAAATCGGGGAGAGCTTCCTGGAGAAGGTGAGATTTCAATAGAGTTTCGAAGGGGGAAAAGGCCCATGGTCTGCAAGATTTGAAAGAGGAGGGAGGTCCAGTGTCAAAGGCAAGAGCACTGAGGATGAGGCACAGTGAGAAGGATGGAGAGGGCAGGCTGGATTGTAGCAGAAGGAAAGATAAGTAAGAAGGAGAGAGCTGATTGAATGTCATAAGACTAGTGGTCAGACGTTTCTGTTTGATATGAAAATGAATGGAGAAATGCACACAGCAGAATGATGTTTTAGAAGAATGAATTATGGTGAAGTTTGGGCTGGAGGCAGAGAGATAAGTGAGGAAGCTGATGCAATAATTGAGCCAGGATATGGTAACTGCCTGTATTATTGTGATGACTGGTTAGATGGAGAAGAGAGGATGGATCTCAGAAATGTTGCAGAGGAAGAATCAGTAGGATCTCACAACAGATGAGATGTTAAAAGAGAGTGAGGAATCAAGGATAATGCCAATCGATCAATCAAACGTATTTATTGAGCTTACTGTGTGCAGAGTAATGATAATAATGATGGTATTTGTTAAGCGCTTACTTTGTGCCAGGCCCTGTACTAAATGCTGGGGTGGATACAAGCAAATCGAGGTGGACACAGTCCCTGTCCCAGTGGGGCTCATGGTCTCAATCCCCATTTTACAGATGAGGTAACTGAGGCCCAGAGAAGCGAAGTGACTTATCCGCGGTCCGCAGCTGACAAGTGGTGGACCCGGTAAGTGTTTGGAAGAGTACAATGTAACAGTATATTATTATTCTCTGCCCACAACAAGCTTACCGTCAAAGTGAGCTTTTGTAAACCGGGAAGATGATGGGTCTGTCAACTATGAGGGAATAATTATTTTAATATGTTTCTCACCCACTAGACTTGTAAACTCCTTGAGGACAAAGACTGTGTCTACCACAGTGCTCTGTACAGAGGTGTTCAATAAATATTTTTGACTGACTGGTGAAAAAAAGGATTAAGGAGGGAGGATGAACTGTTGGATTTTCATCGCATTGAGCTTGAGGTGCCCACACAGCATCCATATGGAGATGTCTTGTGGGGAAGAGAAAGTGTGTTCTGTGGGGATTTTTGAGAAGACACAAAAAGGGTGCGGTGAAAAGCTTGAAATGCAATCCGTCAGTCAGGTGTTTTGCTCAAATCAGGGCTTCGAGGACAGTGCCTGGAATTGGGATTAGATGGGTAGTGTGTCACTGCTAAACCATTTCCTTTATTTGCATGGAGCAGTCCTTCTAAAGACTGAGAAGCAGCATTGCCTAGTGGAAAGAGCACAGGCCTGGGAGTCAGAGGACCTGGGTTTTAATTCTGGCTCCACCACTTGCCTGCTCTGTGACCTTGGACAAGTCACTTAACTTTTCTGTGCCTCAGTTCCCGCATCTGCAAAGTGTGGATTCAATACTTGTTCTCCCCTCCTGCTTAGACTGTGAGGCCCCATGTGGAACCTGGTTACTTTGCAACTACCCTGGTGCTTAGTACAGTGCTTGACACATAGTGAGTGCTAAAAAAATACCACAATTATTATCACTATTATTATTCATAATATTATTATTGAGTTTAATTTGCCCCAAGTAGATTCAGATCACCAGTGAACACTTCCAGCAAAAAAAAAGCCCCCAAAACATTTGAAAACTATGCCTAGGAGAGAGACAACTTTAATCAAGTGTGTGTGTGATTAGCTGTTAAAGAAACAAATAAGCAAAATGTTTACTCTGCTGCTCATCACAGAGAACATAGTGAACATGATTAATGCCACTGAACTAATATTTTATTTCCTTCCTTAGGCTCAAGATGACTTTAATTTATTGACTCATAGTGCATTTTTTGATTATTGAGTTGACTGGCAAAGGCAGCTTTGGTTAATAGATATTTAAATACTGTTGGTTTTTTTCTCCTACCGATAAACTCTGGGTTTTGTCTATTTTTAAGAAGATATGTATTCTGTTTTCATTACAACATTTAAATAACAGTTTTTTCTCTTTTAGACTTTTACTTTTTTCCCTTAAATTGTCTATAATCAATGTCATGTAAGGTCGCTGTGAGAAGGGAATGTGTCTTTTATGTTGTACGGTCCCAGGTGCTTAGTACTTAGTACTATCTTCAGGTTGAGTTCCATTACAAGTGTGTTCAATTCTTTTGGTATTGCAAGAATCAGTATATTGATTCAATTAAGTTTTTGACCCTCTTCAATTTGAATCACTGTTTTGGTTCTTCCCAAGTGCTTATGCTCCCTTTGTTCTACCTCCCCTCCCTGCCCCACAGCACTGTGTATATATGTACTATTTATAATCATAATTCTATTTATTTTTATTAATGATATGAATATATCTGTAATTCCATTTATTTATAATGATGCTACAGATCCCTGTTTACTTGTTTTGTTGTCTGTCTCCCTCCTTCTAGACTGTGAACCTGTTTTGGGGAGGGATTGGCTCTATTTGTTGCTGAATTGTGCTTTTCAAGTGCTTAGTACAGTGCTCTGCACAGTAAGCGCTCAATAAATACGATTGAATTGAAATAGTACAGTGCTCTGCACAAGGTAAACACTCAGTAAAGATGATTGAATTAAAATATAAAATATTGACTGATTGATCAATGGACAATTTTATTTTATTTTTGTTAAAAAATTCCTCCTATTGTAAAGTCATTTAACAAGTCCCCTAAATATGAAAAGTCTATTGAGATTTACAATTTTGTTTTGCTCGACTAACTGACCCCACAAAAGAAAACCTCTTTAGCCCATTGTAGTCCTTTTTCGTCTACCAGAGCCGGGGATAAATACAGCAATTAAAGCAAAAATAATGGAACAATAATACAGTTTATATGCTTTTAATCTAAAAAAGTTTCTTGGAAATACAGTAATGTGGTTTAGTAAATTAAGCTATGAATTGTGAATTGCAAACCCTGTTTGATACTGACATATTGGATAAGTCATTTAATCTTGCTGTAGTAAATAAATAAAATTCTAGTACTGGGAGTCCTAAAGCATATAAAAACGTGGTATTTACCCCTCTCACCTCTGATGACCCTGCCCAGCCATTAATGGGTTGACAAAATAGAAACCATCAGACTGATTCCCTCACAACTCCCTCCTACCCCGTCATCCTCTCATCCCTCCCACCTTTCTCTTAAGAGATCTTTCTCCTGTTTTCAAAATCCACCCCTCTACCCCTTGTTTACAACCCCATACCTTCTCATCTTCTAAAAAAACACTTGTGCCCATTTTTCCCCTCCTTCAACCATTCACTCTCTAGTAGTTTGTTCCCCTTGGCATTAGAACAGGCTAACATCTCCTCTAGCATAAAAAAGCCCTCCAAACAAACTTTTCTAGACCCTACTACACTGTCAGCTCTTACCCTACCTATCTCCTACTATACTTGTTTGAATTTCTCAAATAGATTGTATACACCTGCTCTCCTCCAAAACTCCTTTCTTGACCTCAGTTTTGCTTCCCCTGTGAATGTTTCCTACAGGGTCAACAATGACCTCCATCTTGCCAAATCTAATGGCTTCTACTCCACTCAAATCTGTAGACTGTAAGCTCCATCTGGGTAGGGGTCGTGTCTATCTCCTCTGTTGTATTGTAATCTCCCAAGTGCTTAGTATAGTTCTCTGTATCTTCACAATATTGCTAAAATCCATCCTTTCCTCTTCAAGCACTTTTCCTATCCCACTTTGATTATGGCATCAGCCTACTTACTGATCATTCTACCTCCTGTCTCTCCTCACTCCAGTCCATACTTTACTACTCTGTCCAGATCGCTTTTCTACTAAAACATTCTGTCCGTGTTTCCCCACTCCTCAGGAAATTCCAGCAGCTGCCCATCCATCTCAGCATCAAACAAAAATTCCTTACATTGGCTTTAAATTCCTTGCCCCCTCCTGCCTCACTTTACTAGTCTCCCAATACAACCCAGCTCACACACTTCACTCTTTTAATGCCAACCTTGTCACTGTACCTTGATCTCGCCTATCTCACCACCGACCTCTCACCCATGTCCTGCTTCTACTCTCCTTTTTCATATCTGACAGACAATTACTCTCCCCACTTTCAAAGTCTTTTTGAGAGCACATCTTCTCCAAGAGACCTTTCCTGACTAAAGTCCTCTTTTCCTTTTCTTCCACTCCCTTCTGCATCACCCTCACTTCCTCTCTTTATTCATCCCCACTCCCAGCTCCACTGGACTTATGTACCTAGCCATTAATTAATTAATTAATTAATTAATTATATTAATGTCTGTCTCCCCTTCTAGACTGTAAGCTTGTGGTAAGCAGGGAATGTGTCTCATATTGTTATATTTTATTCTCCCAAGCATTTAGTACAGTGCTCTGCACACAGTGACCATTCAATAAATACATTTGTTTGATTATATAGAATAAGTGTTCAGTAAATATCATAGATCGATAGATTAAATGTAATGGATTCTATTCTTTCCAAATCTTCCTTTACCTCTCAGAACCTTTTGACAATGTGGCTACTTGTTTCATTTGGACTACCTTTCTCAACCTTGGTTTTTCTTCCACGGTCCTCTCCTGTTCTCCTCAGCCCTCTGGCTGATGCATATCGTTCTCTTTTACTAGCTCTTCCTCAGCCTTCCTCTCCCTAACTTTGGGTGTTCTCAAAGCTGAGTTCTGGGTAAACTTCTGAATTTACTTTCAATCTTCTCCCTCCTCAAAAAACTCCTGTGGTTGCCCATTCCACTCTGCATCAGGGAGAAAATCCTGACAGTTGGCTTCAAAGTACTCCTCAATCAATCGGTAATAATAATGGTTTTTGTCAAGTGTTTACTATATGCCAAACACTCTTCTAAGCGCTGGGGTAGATACAAGGTATTCAGGTTGTCCCTCGTGGGGCTCACAGTCAATCCCCATTTTACAGATGAAGCAACTGAGGCACAGAGAAGTTGTGACTTGCCCAAAGTCACACAGCTGACAAGTGGCGGGGCTGGGATTAGAACCCATGACCTCTGACTCTTTCCACTAAGCCACGCTGCTTCAGTCGTTGAATGCTCCTCTTTCCATTCTACTTAGTCAATCAATCAATTGTATTTATTGAGCACTTACTGCGTGCAGAGCACTGTACTAAGCACCTGGGAGAGTACAATATAACGGACACATTCCCTTCCCACAACGAGTTTACAGACTAAAGAGACTACAGCCTACAGTCTACTTTCTGAAATCATATATCCTCAAGAAAACTTTCCCTGTGTAATTTATCTTCTCCTGCTCAAACTGCTCTTCACCATTTCCACATCACCTAAAACAACTCATATAAATAGTCATTCTCCTCCTACAGACAATACATAGCTTTATACTTAATTACTTCCTCCTATTAGAAACATATTTTAGTATCTCTATATCCCTCTAGCTTGAAAGCTCACTGAGGGCAAGGATCTTGTTTACTAATTCTATTGTATTCTCCCAAGTGCTTAGTACAGCTCTGCATGCAGGGGTGCTCAATAAATACTAATAATTGATTGCTCTAAAATGCTTACAGAATTAATGTTGAATTTGGCTCTCCTTTCTTGTGTAGGAAAGAGTGGTTTTAGGAGATCATAGAAAATCCTGTATATTGTCAAATAAACAACACAAAAGACATTGCTTTTCCACTATATCTATGCCATTGCCTGGAAAACTTTATGCGTTCTGGTCATTCCATCTTAGGAAAATTATAGTTGAGCTTTAGTAAGTTCAGAGAAGGAAAATCAAAATGGCCAGGTGTGTGGAGAAACTTCCATTTTGAGAATGATAGAAAAAGTTAGGATTCTTGAATCTGGGAAGACAAGAATTGAGGGGATATGATTGAAAATCCTGACTCGGGTGGAAAGAGTGATAAAGAACATTTTGGCACTTCTTACCAAATTCCACAACAGGGCAGAGGATGCACATTGAAGCTTGAAGGGGGTACTTTTCAAAGAAATCTAAAAAAATCCTTCACCACAAAGAGAATGGTCAGGATAGAGAATTTGTTATGACAGGAAGTTGTTCACACAGAAAATGACATTAGATTCAAAGAAGACTTTGGTTAGTTTCATAGATGAGCTGTTCCGAATGTGTTACCAGAGAGAAGGTAAAAGGTGTAGAAAGGAAAAATTAGTGATGTTAAGTAGTATGGGGATGAAGGTCAAGGAAGACAACCATGATACGGTTGTTCTAAGCAATATGTCACTAGTTTTGGTTGCAGAATACTAGGCAGGCTGGATCACTTGGCTGATCCAGGGATGAGTCGGTCCTGAGTTCTTTTGACTCATTGTGGGGGAAGATGTGCATCTTTAGAATATCCTCACTCTTGGAGCACCATCCAGATCTTCCAGCACCATCTGCCCACATGCTTGGCATATGGATTTTGGAAGATTTTCCAGGTGATATGAGGCCCAGTGGGGATTATCTTTTCACACCCAAATGAATGACCAATATGCAGTGGCAACACATTAAAGAGTTCATTCATGATGACAAGGAGTTGGATTTATTTAGATTTGTTTGGAAAGTACCCCCTTCGAGCTTTAACGCGTGCCCTCTGCCCCATAGTGCAATTTGGTAAGTGATCATTGATGATGATAGGATTTGGGCACATGCCTGACATTCAGATGGTGAAAGTTTTCCGCTGGCGATATGAGGACCAATGGGGATTATTTTTTCACACCCAAATGAATACCAAGTATGTAGTGGTAATACATTAAAGGGTTCACTGATGATGAAAAAGAGAGACCATTCTGATTTGAGCGACCTATGCTACCTTAGCTGGCAGATGATTGCGTCCCCTGGTCTTGGTAAACAGATTTCATAAAGCACCGTGTCATGGTCGCTGTGATGCATACTGTGCTCGTTCGTATGCCAATACCCAGAATGCTGACCCAGTTCTTTCCCAGGACTGGTGACAGGTCAGGAGCTCCAAGAACAAATGGATGGGATTGGCAGTCACTTGTATGTTCTCGGAGGGGTTTTTTTCCCCTTTGTACTTCACAAACATTTAAAAAAATTAATCAAGAGGTCCCTAATGGAATCAGCCTGTTCCTAGTATAGTGACTATATAAAACATTGCAAAACACTGGAGGGATTACAGCATGGCACAATGATGCTTGTGCAAGGGCAGAGATTTAACTTAGTTTCTGCCAGACAAAGACACTGAAGAAGAGAGAGAACATAAATGAATCTCTAGTTAGTTTAGGAGGGATCTAATAACAATAATCATTTTTCTGACTTATTTTTGCTGACATCTCATTCAACTAACTCTGACTTGCTAATGTGAATGTGATGAATTAACACCCCAAACCTCAGTAGCAGCTCCGGGGATTGGACATGCTACAGAAATGCTTTTGAGACATTTTTTAAATGCAGGTGGACAATTCTAGACTACAGGAGGGACATTTTGGGATTTGGTTTGATTATGGTATTTCTTATGATCTTACTATGTGCCAAGCTCTGTACTAAGCGCTGGAGAAGACACAAGCATATCGGGTTGGACACAGTCCCTGTCCCACATGGGTTTCTCAGTCCCAATCTCCATTTTACAGATGAGGTAACTGAGGCACAGAGAAGTGAAATGACTTGCTCAAGGTCACACAGCAGACAAGTGGTGGAGCCAGAATTAGAACCCATGACCTTCTGGCTCCCAGGCCCATCCTCTATCCACTACGCCATGCTGCTTCCCTAATTGTATTTGTTAAGCACTTACTATGTGCCAAGCGCTGTTCTTAGCAATGGGATAGATACAAGGTGATTAGGTTGGACGCAGACCCTGTCCCACATAGGGCTCACAGTCTCAATCCCCATTTTACAGATGAGGGGACTGAGGCCCAGAGAAGTAAAGTGACATGCCCAAGGTTACACAACAGACAAGTGGCATAGCTGGGATTATGACCTCTTGACTCCCAGGCCTGTGCTCTATCCTTTATGCCATGATGCTTCTCCTGGGATGGTGGATGTAACATTCTTTAACCATTAGGATCGATTCAAGGATTCACCTATCCACATGTCCATCTTTCCATTCTCATTTTCTTCCAATCTATTAAATTATTTTACATCTGTCTCCCCTGTTAGATTGAACACTCCTTAGACTACAAGTCCCGTGCAGGACAGGGACTGTGTCCACCCTGATTATTTTGTAGCTATTCATTCAATTGTATTTAATGAGCACTTACTGTGTGCAGAGCACTGTACTAAGTGCTTGAAAAGTACAATTCAGCAGTAAGCACTTAATAAATACCATAAAAAGTAATGTCTTCTACCTCTGTTGCATGTTCTCTGTACACAATAGGTGCTCAATAAATCCAACTGATCTAGTCAAGGGGGGCAACTGTTCTGTTATTATTATCAGAGTAGCAGTAATACCATTTATTGAGTACCCAACTGGTGTGGTTCAGTGTTATTAAGCCTTTGGGAAGTTCAGAAAATTAAGTGACATATTTCCTGACCACAAGTAGCCTAACGTTGAATGGGGGAGGCAGACGTAAAAATATTTACAACTAGAATGGTCAAAATAAATTGAGCAGGTGTATATGCAGAGTGCTAAGAAGGGTGTAAATAAGGTCTAAAGTGCTAGACTCTTGGCTTTGTGGCCCACTGGTCTGGCCCAATCTTGGCATTACATGTATTGTAAAAGTTTCCTGTGTTTTTTTGGCTCTCATTCCCATTTCACAAATGGAGGCCCTGAGAAGTAGTGTCTCAGAGGCCATGGCAAAGCTGGAAAATGAATATACATTCCCCAGATCCCACCAGCAAAATCTCTCAGAAGCGGTTTCATTTTTCCATAGGATTAGGCATTTTCACGTATGTGAAAGGGACAGATTTTCACATTTTCATCCCAAGGCTATCTACTATAAATGGAAAATTGTGTCTGTTCCCAGAATCACTACTACAACTAAATCACCTTCCAGATTGTTACACAGGGTAAGAGTGTCACACAATGATGGACGGGGAAGGACCTAAGTGGTAGAGAAAGAAAAAGGAAGGAAAGCTATGTGAGATAGATAGATATGGCCCAAATACCACTTGATGCACAAGCCTCTTAAATAAATACAAAAAATATCCCATTTCATAGAGATGCTCAGGTTGTCCTCCCTGTTGGAGGTGCTTAGATAATAATAACAATAATAATTATGGCATTTGTTAAGTACTTACTATGTGCCAGGCACTGTACTAAACGCTGGGATGGATACAAGGAAATTGGGTTGGACACAGTCTCCATCCCATGTGGAGCTCACAGTCTCGATCTCCATTTTACACATGAGGTAACTGAGGCCCAAAGAAGTGAAGTGACTCACCCAAGATCACATAGCAGACATGTGATGGAGCCGGGATTAGAACCCATGACCTCTTGACCCCTAGGCCTGACTCCTAGGCCCATGCTATATCCGCTACTCTATGCTGCTTCTCTGAAATGATAGTAAAAAATGATAAAACTGTTTCTCCCCCAAGAATGACAGTGTCAAAAATCACCTCTTGTTTCTGAGGGGTACGGTGAAATTATCAGGTAAATAATCTACCTTCCCTACCAAAGAATTGAGATGAGGTTTCTTCTGCCCTGATCTTATGATGGTTATTGGTAGACCTTGAAAAATGCACCTGTTAAAAGTCCAATAAACCAGGCATTTAAAGGGAACTGTCTTGTCCCAGGACCAGAATCGGAAAACGGGCAACTGCTTCACACGGACGGTACTTGATTCATAGAAAGCACTTAAGTGCCATCATTCACTAGGGAACTTCAAAAGTGAGGCCCCTCCAGTTCTCTGTAGTTTAATCAGTGAATTACCTAAAGGAGAGGTCTTCGCCAACACTATGATTGGCAGGTGATTAATAGGGTAAGTAGACCTCAAACAATTTAGGCCTTTAGTGGGCATATGCAATACCTTTAACTGAAAAGCAGTGGTCCTGTCAACTGGTACCAGAAGCTCTGATTTATGGCTGGCCAACTCCAGTGCATTCCCCCATCTCTGGGCTGTTCCTCAGAATGAGACTAGAACCCAGTCCACCCATTCCACCAATACCACATGACACCTACCCAAGCAATCCAGACTCAATCACTTGTCTGCTGTGAGCTTGGGTAAGTCACTTAACTTTTCTCTGCCTCAGTTCCCTCATCTAAAAAATGGGGAGTAACACTGTGAGCCCTCTGTGGGTCTGTGTCCAACCTGATTACTTTGTATCTACCCCAGTGCTTACTACAATGCCTGGTATATAGTAAGCACTTAGCAAATCAATTAAAAAGAATCTTTAACCCTGTTATAAGTTGCTCTAATATAACCAAAATAATGCATTGTCTATTTTAGTTATTATTATTACTGGGAAGAGTAGTTGGACATTACTCAGACACTGCCCAAGATCCTATACAGAACAATATGGTGCCCTATTTCTTGATCAGCTGGGGTGCAATCTGAAGCCTAGGAAGGAAGAAGAGTTGAAAGGAGTATGAGCGATTAGCATGGGGTGGTGAAGTATCAATCAGTCGCATTTACTGAGTGCTTACTGTGTGTAGAACGCCGTATTAAGTGCTTGGGAGAGTACAATATAACAGAGTTGGTAGACATGTTCCCTGCCCAAAGTGAGCTTACAGTCTACAGGGGGAGACAGACACTAATATAAATAAATAAATAAATTACGTATATGTGCATAAGTGCTGACCGAGGGGTGAATAAAGGGTGCAAATCCAAGTAAAAGGGTAACACAGCAGGGAGTGGGAGGAGAGGAGACGGAGACCTAGTCGGGGAATGCCTCTTGGAACTATTGGGTGATAGTAGTTTTTAGGAACTGGAGGAGTGAAAATGAGGGAAAATAAGGCAGAGGAAAGGCTGTAAAAAATGTAGGAAATTTGCAGCTAACTTTGGGGGCTGATAAATAAGTTCCAGAAATACTGAGAACACCGGTTGTTAGACAATATCGGAAAAATGCACAGATCTTCCAGTTAAGCTTTTTCTCTCTGGAAATCAAGTCTATGACTTTCTCACATGGTCTCAGAAATTTCTGAATTAGCAGAAAGAAGCAACCACAGTTCGTATAAATTCCTAGACCTTTGATGACTGTCTTTATATGGTTTTTATTGGGCTCAAAGAGAAGTTTACTGGGTATTTTCTGTTTTAGTGTGTTAGCCTAATTAGCGTTTTGGTATTGTTGACAGTTAATCAAAGATTGACTGCTTTAAGGACTGAGAAGAAAAGAAACAGGCTAAAATATATAGGTCCATTTGAGGTTACAAGAGGGATATGAGGGCAACTAGAGCCTGAGAGAAGCAGTGTGGCCTAGTATTCATTCATTCATTCATTCAATAGAATTTATTGAGTGCTTACTATGTGTAGAGCACTGTACTAAGCGCTTGGAATGTACAATTCGGCAACAGATAGAGACAATCCCTGCCCATTGATGGGCTTACAGTCTAATCGGGGGAGACAGACAAAAACAATAGCAATAAATAGAATCGAAGGGATGTACATCTCATTAACAAAACAGAGTAATAAAAATATATACAAATGAGCAGATGAGCACAGTGCTGAGGAAGGGAGAGGGGGAGGCGCAGAAGGAAAACGGGGGGAAAGGGGGCTTAGCTGAGGGG
This sequence comes from Ornithorhynchus anatinus, assembly GCF_004115215.2. Classification (NCBI taxonomy): domain Eukaryota; kingdom Metazoa; phylum Chordata; class Mammalia; order Monotremata; family Ornithorhynchidae; genus Ornithorhynchus; species Ornithorhynchus anatinus. The sequence goes on along the minus strand of NC_041735.1, from coordinate 57,628,112 downwards.
AGGTGATGGGGGGGTAGAGGGGCAGCAGAGGAAGCGCAGAGAAAAGGGGAAGCTCAGTCTGGGAAGGACTCTTGGAGGAGGTGAGCTCTCAGGAGGGCTTTGAAGAGGGGAAGAGAGTTAGTTTGGCAGAGGTGAGGAGGGAGGGCATTCCAGGACAGTGGGAGGATGTGGGCCAGGCGTCCACAACAGGATAGGCGAGAATGGGGGACGGTGAGGACGCGGGCGGCAGAGGAGCGGAGCGTGCGGGGTGGGCAGTAGAAAGAGAGAAGGGAGGAGAGGTAGGAGGGGGCAAGGTGATGGACAGCCTTGAAGCCTAGAGTAAGAAGTTTTTGTTTCGTGCGGAGGTCGATTGGCAACCACTGGAGGTTTTTAAGAAGGGGAGTGACATGCCCAGAGCGTTTCTGCAGGAAGATGAGCCGGGCAGCGGAATGAAGAATAGACTGGAGTGGGGAGAGACAGGAGGAAGGGAGATCAGAGAGAAGGCTGGCACATGGATTCTAATCCTGCCTCTGCCATTTATCTGCTCTGTGACCTTGGGCAAGTCACTTCACTTTTCTGTGCCCCAATTACCTCATCTGTTGCCATTGCTCTTCTCTGTCTGTCTCCCCCGATTAGACTGTAGGCCCATCAAAGGGCAGGGACTGTCTCTATCTGTTGCCGATTTGTACATTCCAAGCGTTTAGTACAGTGCTCTGCACATAGTAAGCGCTCAATAAATACTATTGAATGAATGAATGAATGAATGAATGAATCTGTAAAATGGAGGTTAAGACTGTGAGCCCCATTTGGGACATGGACTGTGCCCAACCTCCTGAGCTTGTTTCTGCCCCAGCACTTAGGACAGTGCCTGGCTCATAGTAAGTGCTTAACAAATATCTTTAAAAAATTATGGTGAGAATTTCTGCCCTCATTTGAGGGGAGGTGGTTACCCTTAGCCATCGTTTGAGAGTTTCCCCAAACCTCAGTAGTTTCTTGAGTTTCTGGAGACAGCTGGGGCAAAGATGGTCTTTTCTACTTGCAACTTTGATCTATTTCAGAGATTATTCCCTCTTTTTCCCAGGAGAAATCTCATGACCAACATCCATTGCCTCTGGGATCTCAAGCTTGGTTTATTGTGATGTTCTCTTTCTAGAACTGCCTTCGAAGACAATTGATTTTAATATATTCCAGACATCGCTGCTCTGTTTTATGTATTTTAATTAATTTTTATTCTTTTGTACTTGCACCCTGAGGTGATTTTATTACAAAGGACACAGTTTTAAAAGTTGAATAAATAAGTAAATAATTCCCAGGTCAGAACAAAGCGAGGAGGAAAATGAAAGAAAGATTGTACCCTCAGGGATGTCTTCATTCATTACCCAGTGAGTACAGGACTTAGGTGATCTTCCATTACCAGTCGAAGGCCAATTAAGTTGTTCAGGACCCTGGAGTTGACTCAAGGGAATCCAGTTAGGGGACCGGTACCCCACTTTGAGATGATATCTGTCTGGCGAGCATGAAAATTTCCCACTTTGGTCTTGCCTACCCCGCCCTGTGCTGTGAGGGCACTTCTTTGGTATCCACAAGGGACCAGTTTAAAAGCCTTCTACAGAGTTTAGTAGAAAGTGGAGGTATAAGTTGGGGGAGGGAAGGATATACCTGTGTGGAACCCAATGTGCATATCTTAACTTATTATTCAACTTATTTTGGTATTTTTAAGCAGAAATGGGCTTCTTCTGGCCTTGAGTCTTGCTCTTAGAGCTTCCATGGTCTGGGAAACCCCTCTCTCCCCCCTTGAAAATGTGCAGCCCACTGCTGATTGCTTTTCTATTCCATCTCCTGGTTATCCATTATATGTCAATTTCATAGCTGCCATCTGTGCAACAGTGACAGCATGAGGCAGAGACTTTTCCAGTAATTACCAAGAATTTAATTTTAAAATGACTCTTGCCCAGCCATTTTTATTTTCTTTCTCATGCTATAGTTTGGTATCCACAGAGATCCGGAAGCAGGAGCAAGAAATTTCATTTAGTTCCCTTTGCCTCTGCCAGGAATATTCGCTGGGATTCGTGAACCATATATATCACTTCCATAAAACTTTGGAAGCTATTTATGGGGCTTTGAACTTGAATCCAGCTGCGACCTGCTCCAGCAGTTTCACTGCTAGTTGTCCAATCAGTGTGAGGCGCATCAGGTAGATTCGGGGTAGGTGGTATAGGGGGAGATCCCTGAAACCTTTAATTGAGTGTCGTAGAGAAGCAGCGTGGCTTAGTGGAAAGAGCATGGGCTTGGGAGCCAGAGGTCATGGGTTCCAATCCTGGTTCTGCCACTTGTCAGCTGTGTGACTGTGGGCAAGTCACTTCACTTCTCTGTGCCTCGGTTCCCTCATCTCTAAAATGGGGATTAAGACTGTGAGCCTCATGTGGGACAACCTGATTACCCTGTATCTACCCCAGCGCTTAGAACAGTGCTCTGCACGTAGTAAGCGCTTAACAAATACCAACATTATTATTATTCACATCAAATCTAAGACAGCCATCAATCAGTATCAATCCATCAATCAGTAGTATTTCTTAGGCGCTTACTCTTTGCAGAACACTGTACTAAGCATTTGGAAGGATACATCAGAGTGAAAAGTTATGATCCCTGCCCTCAGTGACCATATAAACTAGAGTGGGGGCGTGGGGTGGAAATGACACTAAAATACATAACCAGTAGGGGAAAGCAACAGAGTTCAAAGAAATGTACAAAAGTGCTGTGTGGGGACTAGGTAGAATGAGTATTTAAGGGCTTAGTCTGTAAGGATTCACCTCACCTTCCATCTCACCTTTGCCTGGCAGAACCGGCGTGGCCTAATAGAGCTTGGCAAGAACAAAGAGAACAAGAGAAGTAGCATGGCTTAATGGATTTATTTTTTATTTTACCTCAGTTTAGTGGATAATTCCCAGAATAAGCCCTTCCATTCCTCTTCTGTGTCACCCTGACTTGCTCCCTTTGTTCTTCCCCCTTCCCAGCCCCACAGCATTTGTGTCTATATCTGTCATTTCTTAATTTGTATGGATGTTTGTCTCCCCCCAAAAGCTTGATTCTATTTATTGCTACTGTTTTTGTCTGTCTGTCTCCCTCGATTAGACTGTGAGACCGTCAATGGGCAGGGATTGTCTCTATCTGTTGTCGAATTGTACATTCCAAGCGCTTAGTACAGTGCTCTGCACATAGTAAGTGCTCAATAAATACTATTGAATGAATGAATAAGGCCCAGGCCTGGGAGTCAGAGAGACCTGGGTTTTAATCCTGGCTCCATTTTGTGTCTGCTTTGTGATTTTAGGCAAGCCACTTGATTTCTCTGGGCTTCAGTTACTTCATCTGTAAAATAAGGATTAAGAGCATGAGCCCCATATGGGACAGGGGCTGTTTCCAACCTGATTAACTTGTACCTACCCTAGTGCTTAGAACAGTGCTTGGTATAGAGTAAGTCCTCAACAAGTATCATAATAATAATAACAAGGGAGTCGAAGATGATACTTCGGATTAGGAGGGTATAGGGCAGGGGTTTATTGGAGTAGCTTCATAGCCTGCTGGGTGATCATTTTGAACTCTTTTCTCTCAGTGACTCGGTCAGACACACAACATATCCCCTTTGCCTCAGCTCTCCTTCACTGAGAGGAGACTTTTAAAAATGTGGTACTATATCACGTTTGTATATTTCTCTGAAAAATGCAAGTTAAAAATACACCACTGTGTTATGTCTCAAGGAGTGTCAAAATAATTTATTGGGAGATAATATTTTGTCTTTAGATCAGCCCAGGACTTTTATCAGTCTTCCACATGGATGCATTCTTCTTGTTGGAGTCCAATCTATAGGTAAGGAGTCCAGCTCTCATCTAGTTATATGTCATGTAAAAACAACAATAAAGAATCCTAATAATGAATAATTACTCCTTCTTACTTAGAAGTGAGACCCTCTGGGATAGTGATTGTGTCCAACCTGATTTGCTTGTATCTACCTCAGCACTTAGAACACTGCTCCTCACATAGTAAGCACTTAACATGTACCATCATTTCATTATTATTATTTTTATTATTTCCATCCTCATTTGGCTTTGCATAATGCTTGCGCTACGTCTCTGTTTATTCATTCATTCAATAGTATTTATTGAGCGCTTACTATGTGCAGAGCACTGTACTAAGCTTTTGGAATGTACAAACCAGCAACAGAGACAGTCTCTGCCCATTGACGGGTTTACAGTGTAATCTGTTCCTACAGTCTTCTTAATTTCTCTGTTTGAATTGTGCTCTCCAAATGAGACTTGATGTGTGCATGGAGGCTCCATTGCTTTTTGGGTTATTGCCGCCTTGTCTCCATTAGCCAATCTATACAGCATTGATGGCATCACAAGACATTTGAAAAGTACTCTTTTCTTCTCCATAGGATAGCTCATCACCAACAGTACTGTTCTGATTTTATTGGAACTAATTCATATTATTAGTCTTACTTTTTTCCTGGTTGAAGTCAATCAATCAGAAAATCAACGGTATTTATTGAGCACCTGTCTAGAGCATGGTACTGTGCTAAGGGCATGGGAGAGTATCATTTCCATTTTCATTATCCCTGACCCTCTCAATCCAGCTCCCAGAGCCCCTGCCCCTCCATGCCCACTGTTTCACAAAAAATACCAGTGATTGATTTTTAAAAATATCTTCTTAGGGGCAAAGATTCCTCCTAAAGAATTTCATTCCTTGTGCCTACTTTTTCCTACCAACTAGCCCCGATTCCCAATATGTGGACCAATTTTGAGAATTGCACCCAAGGATGTGCCATGTTTCAAACTTGTCTGTGTGCTGAAGTTGGCTACCAAAAGGGACTAGTCCTGGAGCAATGTTTAAAAATATTTTAAAATTAGTTTGTGAATATGAATATAATAATAATAATAATAATGTTGGTATTTGTTAAGCGCTTACTATGTGCAGAGCACTGTTCTAAGCGCTGGGGTAGATACAGGGTAATCAGGTTGTCCCACGTGAGGCTCACAGTCTTAATCCCCATTTTACAGATGAGGTGACCGAGGCACAGAGAAGTTAACTGACTTGCCCAAGGTCACACAGCTGACAAGCGGCGGAGCCGGGATTAGAACCCATGACTTCTGACTCCTAAACCCGGGCTCTTTCCACTGAGCCACGATATGAATCTGTCCCCTAGCAGGCTTACAATCTAACTGAAGATGTAGTTTTCCACTCCTTTGTTTTCTTTATCATTTAAGCGGATGATTCTCTCACTCATCTAAGCTTCATCAGACTCTTTCTACAATTAGAACATTTTCTTTGACAATTCTTTTGCATTTTTTTGCCTATACTTTTGCAGTCCAAAGGCGATGTATCAGGTGGGCACCAGCAGCACTGATTCCCTCTCCCATATAGTCTTTCACTGGTATTTATTGAGCACCTACTTTGTGCAAAGAACTGTACTAAGCAGTGGGGAAGAATACCATAAAGAATAAATAAGACCCATTCTCTGGCCCTCAGGAGGCTTGCAATTTAAGGAAAGATCGGCTGTATAAAAACAAGCAGAATGGGAAGCAGAGTGGCCTAGTGTAAAGAGCCCTAGCCTGGGAGGTGGAGGACCAGGATTCTAATCCCGGCTCTTCAATTGTCTACTGTGTGATCTTGGACACGTCACTTCACTTCACATCTGCCAAATGGGGATTCAATACCTGTTCTCCCTCCTACTTAAACTGTGAGTTCCATGGGGGTCCTGATTTATCCCAGCATTTAGTACAGTGTTTGACATGTAGTGAATGCTTTACAAATATTATAATTACTATTAGTAGTAATATGAGTAATAATAATAATAATAATGATAACTTGAAAACACGACAGGAATGAACATAATAAGAGTTCGAGGACTTTTTGACTGAAGAAGCTATTTCCAGTTTGCCAACTTGCAAAGAGTTGTCCAGAGTTCAATAGTCACAGCAGCCAAACCTTCCCAAATGTTCTAACATTTGTTAAAGCATATATCCCAGGTATATTTTTTGAGAACAACCTCAGGATGCTTGCACTACAACTTTGGTGAGGATGAATGAATGAATGAATGAATGAATGAATGAACATTGTGATTTCTGATCTCAGAAATTGAACTCAGATCTTGCCGGAGATTTATATTAAATCAATTCCAGTTTCATGGAGTATGTTGAAAAATAAGTTGAATTCCACTGAGTCAAGCACTTTCTTATAATTTATAAATGTGATGCAATTGGAGTTTGGTATTTTCTGCATTTTCCTGTTAGATGGCAGAGGGCGTGAAAATCATTACAAGCCGATTATCTGGAGTGGAATCTCACTGCGCACATGCTGTTAGAAATCATTCCTGACAAGGATTAGTATGAGAGCAGTGAAAACTGTTTATGAGAAGAGAATTATGGGACGATAGTTTGAAGATCTTGGGTCTCCTTTCTTTATCACTATTACTATCTTTGTTCGGTTCCACACAATCAGAGTGCGCTTCTTCATGAGCCACATATCAGGCCAGTGCCTTGGAGGGAGGAGGTTCATCATCAGCTTTTTGATTTTTGCGATCGGACGTTTATCTCAGCCTGAGTATTTTCTCTGAGTCATATAGTGAATGGAGGGCTCAACTTCTGCCTAGTTTATTTCAAGAACTGGTTTTGGGTCTGTTCTTGGCTAGGTGTGAATGGCAGTGAATTGAGAAGATTAGAGGTGGCTGAAGAACTCTTTTTATGCTTCATCCATTGTGATTCCATTTGTCATCCTTTCTTCATTTTTGCCTTTCAGCACCACCGGAATATTTTGTGTCAGTCTACTGGCTCCTTTGATCTCCAACTAAGCACTGTACTAAGCACTTAGTAAGTGTTCTGCACACATTATGCACATAATAAATACCATTGGTATTTACTCCTTTTCTGTTCCCGTTACCAATGTATCCTTTCTTGGGTCTTCATATTCTTTATCATCTCCCAAATGTCCTAGCAAAGTGTCTCATAATCTGCATTTTTTCCTCCAATTTTCATGTGTGCCTCCTAACTGTAGTTTCCAGTGTCTCATCCTTTGAGCTTCGTTTCATCTCTGTACTGCTTTTGCTTCGGCCTTATGAACTGATAGGGTTATTTATGTTAGGAATGATATTTCATCAACTCTGTCTGCTCTCCAGTAGAGGTGTATTCAAGGATCAATGCAGTGTGGAAGCACTTCTTATCTAAATGGCATCGCCATATTGGCTTTTGAACTTTTTAAATTTGGTGTTCTTTCAGTGACAGTTTTTAACTTTGCAGCATCCTGTGGGCTGTGCCTATGGGGATGATGGATTTGCTTATTGTTGAGATATTGGAAAAGATTCTGTTCATGTCCATCTGTCCCAATGACTTCAATCAATCTGGTCCGGATGACTCTGCAGTGCTTTTTCCAGGTTCAGTGATGTCACCCTTTTTTTTCCCTTTGGTACAGTATGTTGGGTTCATGACATACAAGTTAATGGCCTTGGCAAACGAAGCATTTCCTGTCGCTCTCTTTTTCATCTAATGGGACTATCAAAACCCTCTCGTAGCATGATATATGTTGGCTTCTTTTGAAGCAAATATTCTCTTTCCTCATAGCATCTTTCAATTTCTCCATCTTTAGTTGCTTCTTTGGACTGTTCTTCTGAAACAGTTTTCAACTTGCCATGACACCCAGTGTGCAGAATGAGTGTTCCTCCCCCCAGGTAATTCCAGCTTTCTTTTCTCCAGTGACCAAAATCCTTCTTTTCAATAAAACCAAAGCCTTCAGCTCTAACCTTCTTGACCTCTGCTTTGCTAAGAGGTTGATTGCTGTTGTTTCACTGGATAACAAAGTTTTTTGCATTTCCCCATTTCCCATAGGTGGAAATGTTTGCCTTAATTTTCTTACTTTCTTTGAGAAACTATCCCTCAGTGATCTCAGCTAGTAAGGATCTGTGTATTTTATTTTGCTGTATACAGTCTCAGGATCCCTATGGCCTTTATGGCATGGCAGAGAAGCAGCATGGCTCAGTGGAAAGAGACCGGGCTTTGGAGTCAGAGGTCAAGGGTTCGAAACCAGCTCTGCCACTTGTCAGCTGTGTGACTGTGGGCAAGTCACTTCACTTCTCTGTGCCTCAGTTACCTCATCTGTAAAATGGGGATTAACTGTGAGCCTCACGTGGGACAACCTGATTACCCTGTATCTTCCCCAGCACTTAGAACAGTGCTCTGCACATAGTAAGCACTTAACAAATACCAACATTATTATTATTATTATCTTTTGCTAGGTAATACCTGCTCCTAAGGCAGATACTGAATTCTGCTCTCATGTTCCCATTTTATACTACTCCGTGTGGAGTTTGGAGAAAATGTTCTGCTTCTGTGCATTAGGGCTGCAGGACTCCTTCTACTTGATAATAATAATAATGTTGGTATTTGTTAAGTGCTTACTATGTGCAGAGCACTGTTCTAAGTGCTGGGGAAGATACAGGGTAACTATGTGCAGAGCACTGTTCTAAGCTCTGGGGTAGATAGAGGGTAATCAGGTTGTCCCACGTGAGGCTCACATTTTTTAATCCCCATTTCACAGATGAGGGAACTGAGGCCCAGAGAAGTGAAGTGACTTGCCCACAGTCACAATGCAGGCTGGTCCTTTGATGAAAAAGTTAGTCAAATTCCCAGCATCCTTGGACCTGAGTACTTCACTTTCGTTCATTCATTCAGTAGTATTTACTGAGCGCTTACTATATGCAGAGCACTGTACTAAGCACTTGGAATGTACACACACTTGCCTATACTGTTGAGCACTCGCTCTTCCCACATCCCTGTTCAGGAAAGGAGGAAGGATTTTAAGGCTGTTCTTTAATGAGGCTTGGGTACATTCCATGATGGGAGTGCTGAAGGGAGGATCAAAGGCAGAGAAAATGCAACTCAAGGGCTCAGAACACTAGTGAAAAATTAACAGTGTGCTAGATTAGAATAGTAATAATAATGTTGGTATTTGTTAAGTGCTTACTATGTACCCAGCACTGTTCTAAGCACTGGGGGAGATACAGGGTAATCAGGTTGTCCCACGTGAGGCTCACAGTTAATCCCCATTTTACAGATGAGGTAACTGAGGCACAGAGAAGTTAAGTGACTTGCCCACAGTCACATAGCTGACAAGTGGCAGAGCCGGGAGTCGAACTCATGACCTCTGACTCCGAAGCCCAGGCTCTCTTCCACTGAGCCAAGCTGCTTCCCCAATGGGAGGAGTCCCCAAGTCAGCACCACTGTTAGTATGACATAGTGGAAAGACCATGCTCCCGGGAATCAGGAGGTCATGGGTTCCAATTCCGGCTCCTCCATTTGTCTGCTATGTGACTTTGGGCAAGTTACTTAACTTCTCTGGGCCTCAATTACATCATCGGTAAAATGAGAAGTGAGACTGTGAGCCCCACATGGGACAGGGGCTTTATCAAACCCAATTTGCTTGTATCAACCCCAGTACTTAGTATAGTGCCTGGAACACAGTAAGCACTTAACAAACACCACAAATCATTATTGTAATTATTATTATTATGCCTGAAAATACAGTCAAAATGGCGCCGGCTTTAACCGGTCCAGATTTCTGCCTATGGAATGCCACTGAAATGGCCACATTAGTAAAAGGCTCCCAAGGAAGTTATTCACAAGTCCTGTGCATTCTCTTCAAGCCAACCAGAGAGAATACTTCATCTGACAAGATTTTCCAAAGGTGATGGAATCTCTGAGAAAGGATGAGCCTAGATCCTGAGGCTTCAAGCCAGAGAAACTGCATGGAGGAATGGAGTGTAATCCTAGTAGTTCTTATCCCAGCACCCTCACCCTCTCTTCCCTGACAGTCAAGTTCCTCCTGGGACATGGATAAAGCAGGGTCAGAAATGATGTTAAAATGGTGCTGGTATAGCTAAACTAAGGTGCTCCTGAATGAGGATAATATACAAATTTTTTGAAATGCTATAGAGGGTCAGACCATAGTCTGTCCCACCCAGGATTCAGCCTGTCTTCAAAGGATGAATTGTCTGACTTTCTCTCTGATAACCAATTAAGGATTTAGCCAATTAATGTAGCCAAGCCCTTCTAGAACCCATTTCCTGCCTATAAGACTTCTGCAGTAAGGAATTCCATATGCAGACCACCCATTTTGGGAGGCTGATACCTATCACCTTTAACCTCAGTGAGAAGCGCAGAATTCTGGTTTTTTACAGTTTAATAACAATTCTGAATTTCTACTGCCTACAACCTTCACCATTTCAGAATTCAGTCATTTCCCTTATATCGTACATACAAAATCTTTTGTATTTATTCTTGTCTACGAGTCACCTCAACCCCATATCACTTCAGTTGAGCTTCTTTTCTTGGAATCAATCAATCAATTGATCAATCAGGGATATTTATTGAGCACTTACTGTGTGCAGAGCACTGTACTAAGGACTTGGTAGAGTTCAATACAGTAGAGATGGTAGACACAATCCCTACCCCCAAGGAGTTTACAGTTCCGAGTGGGAGACGGGCCTTTACGTAAATTACAGGTAAGGGGAAATGGCGAGGCTGGGTGTGGGGTGAATATCAAGTGCTCTTTGGAAGAGATGGCAACAAGAACTCCATACGATATTCCAGAGTATTTTGCACTTTGATAAATTGTAGACGTGATTCCTTTTGTTCCTTCTTCCATCTTTAGTAGGCATACCCAATTTTCCATACATCTTCAACTCCATTGGTCACTGGGGATTTTGACACTCATCATGAGACAGAAGAGACTTCTGCATGGCAGCGAGAACAGTGGAAAGGCAACAGAAAATTATGACTCAAATTAACAGCAGTTTGTAAATAGAAGAAAAATATTCACCCTAGGAGCTTCAGGAAAACAGTGGGTGGAAAATCGTTTGTCACCAACATTTAATTTTATAAATCAAATTACGAAATTTGATTTTATAATTTATAATGCTAGTGATTCTCACAGCAACACCCACTCCCCCTCTTCCCTGCCAGTCACGTTCCCGCTGGGCTAGGATAAAATAGTGTCAGAAGTGGTGTTGAAGTGGTAGTGTATAGCTAAACTATACCAATCAATCAATCAATCAAGCAATAGAATTTTTTGAGCACTTACTGTGTGCAGAGCACACATAAATGAGAACTTCCATCTGGAGGCATTCCAAACTCAAGTCGAAATCTTCCTGTCATTCAAATAAAACTTGTGGGAATTTTTATTGTCATTATGACTCAGCCAGGCACAGAATTTAAAAGTCCTTTTATTTCATCAATCAATAGTATTTATTGAGCAACTTCTGTGTAAAGAGCAGCATAAAAAACACTTGGTAATAATAATAATGGTACTCGTTAAGCGCTTACTATGTGCTAAGCACTTTTCTAAGTTCTGGGGTAGATACATGTTAATTGGGTTGTCCCACGTGGGGCTCACAGTCTTAATCCCCATTTTCCAGGTGAGGTAACTGAGGCACAGAAAAGTTAAGTGGTTTACCTAAGGTCACGCAGCAGTCAAGTGGGGGAGCCAGGATTAGAACCCACATCCTCTGACTCCCAAGCCCATGCTCTTAGGTAGAGAAGCAGCGTGGCTCAGTGGAAAGAACCCGGCCTTGGGAGTCAGAGGTCATGGATTCGAATCCCGGCTCCGCCGCTTGCCAGCTGTGTGACTCTGGGCAAGTCACTTAACTTCTCTGTGCCTCAGTTACCTCATCTGTAAAATGGGGATTAAGACTGTGAGCCCCAAGTGGGACAACCTGATCACCTCCTATCCCCCCAGCGCTTAGAACAGTACTTGGCACATAATAAGTGCTTAACAAATACCACCATCATTATTATTATTAGAGTAGTAAAGAGATAGTAAACATGATCCCTGCCCTCGGTGAACTTGCAATCTTGCACAGAAGATAGTCACTAAAGGATATCAGTGGCAAATGGGGCGAAAAAAGAGGATAAAGATATGAACAGAAGTGCTGCAGGCAGTGTGAGTATCCAAGTGCTTTGGTGACACTGAAGTGTTGAAGGGCAGTTGGAAAGGAAAATGGATGAGGAGAAGAGAGAATAATCCGGGAAGCCCTCCTGGAAGAGAAGTAATTTCGGAAAGGCTTTGAAGATGGGGAGAGCGGTGGTCTGCTGAATGCGAAGGGAGTGAGAGTTCCAGGCAGCAGGGAGGGAAGAAACAAGGGACTAGAGATTAGAAAGAGCAGAACATGGCTCAGCGAGTAGGTGGGCTTGAGAGGAACAAAGGAGGCAAGCTGGGGTATAGTGGGAACAGAGAGATGATTAGAGAAGCAGCGTGGCTTAGCAGATAGAGCACGGGCTTGGGAGTCAGGGCTCATGAGTTCGAATCCCAGCTCTGCCACTTGTCGGCTGTGTGACTGTGGGCAAGTCACTTCACTTCTCTGTGCCTCAGTTCCCTCATCTGTAAAATGGGGATTAAGACTGGGAGCCCCACGTGGGACAACCTGATTCCCCTGTGTTTACCCCAGCGCTTAGAACAGTGCTCTGCACATAGTAAGCGCTTAACAAATACCAACATTATTATTATTATCCGCCGCTTGTCAGCTGTGTGAGTTTGGGCAAGTCCCTTAACTTCTCTGTGCCTCAGTTACCTCATCTGTAAAATGGGGATTAAGATTGTGAGCCCCATGTGGACAACCTAATTACCTTGTATCTACCCCAGCACTTAGAACAGTGCTTGGCACATAGTAAGCGCTTAACAGATACCAGCATTATTATTGGTAGGAGGGAAAGAGCTACTTGACTTTGGTCTGGGCTGCATCTGGCATATCTCTAATCAGCTATTCCAAATGCAGTCCACCTGTGGGAAACAGCAGCAGGGTCATCTATCACATAATAATGTTGGTATTTGTTAAGCGCTTACTCTGCGCAGAGCACTGTTCTAAGCGGTGGGGTAGATACAGGGTAATTAGGTTGTCCCACGTGAGGCTCACAGTCTTAATCCCCATTTTACAGATGAGGTAACTGAGACACAGAGAAGTGAAGTGACTTGCCCACAGTCACACAGCTGACAAGTGGCAGAGTCGGGATTCGAACGCATGACCTATGACTACAATATCGCCAAGATCCGCCCTTTCCTCTCCACCCAAACGGCTACCTTACTATTACGGGCTCTCGTTATATCCCGGCTAGACTACTGTGTCAGCCTTCTCTCTGACCTCCCTTCCTCCTCTCTCGCCCCGCTCCGGTCTATTCTTCACTCCGCTGCCCGGCTCATCTTCCTGCAGAGACGATCTGGGCATGTCACTCCCCTTCTTAAACAACTCCAGTGGTTGCCTATCGACCTCCGCTCCAAACAAAAACTCCTCACTCTAGGCTTCAAGGCTCTCCATCACCTTGCCCCTCCCTACCTCTCCTCCCTTCTCTCTTTCTACCGCCCACCCCGCACGCTCCGCTCCTCTGCCGCCCACCTCCTCGCCGTCCCTCGGTCTCGCCTATCCCGCCGTCGACCCCCGGGTCACGTCCTCCCGCGGTCCTGGAACGCCCTCCCTCCTCACCTCCGCCAAACTGATTCTCTTTCCCTCTTCAAAACCTTACTTAAAAATCACCTCCTCCAAGAGGCCTTCCCAGACTGAGCTCCTCTTCCCCCTCTACTCCCTCTGCCATCCCCCCTTTACCTCTCCGCAGCTAAAGCCTCATTTTCCCCTTTTCCCTCTGCTCCTCCACCTCTCCCTTCCCATCCCCACAGCACTGTACCCGTCCGCTCAACTGTATATATTTTCATTACCCTATTTATTTTGTTAATGAATTGTACATCGCCTTGATTCTATTTAGTTGCCATTGTTTTTAGGAGATGTTCTTCCCCTTGACGCTGTTTAGTGCCATTGTTCTCGTCTGTCCGTCTCCCCCGATTAGACTGTAAGCCCGTCAAACGGCAGGGACTGTCTCTATCTGTTGCCGACTTGTTCATCCCAAGCGCTTAGTACAGTGCTCTGCACATAGTAAGCGCTCAATAAATACTATTGAATGAATGAATGAATGAATGAATGACTCCCAAGCCCGTGCTCTTTCCACTGAGCTACGCTGCTTCTCAATAATAATGTTGGTATTTGTTAAGCACTTGCTTTATGCAGAGCACTGTTCTAAGCGCTGGGGTAGATACAGGGTAAGCGGGTTGTCCCTCGTGAGGCTCACAGTTAATCCCCATTTACAGATGAGGTAACTGAGGCCCAGAGAAGTGAAGTGACTTGCCCACAGTCACACAGCTGACAAGTGGCAGAGCCGGGATTCGAACCATGACCTCTGACTCCCAAGCCCAGGCTCTTTCCACTGAGTTAAGCTGCTTCGGTGCCAATGGAAAGAGTACAAGCCTAGGTAGGCTTCAGAAGACCTGGATATAATCCCGGCTCCACCAATTGTCTGCTGTGTGACTGCGGGCGAGTCACAACTTCTCTGTGCCCCGGTTTCTTCATCTGTAAAATGGGGATTAAATAGCCGTTCTCCCATCTGCTTAGAGCGTGAGCCCCATTTGGACCAGGGACTGTGTCCAACCTGATTAACTTTGTATCAACCCCACGCTTAGAATGGTGCTCGACACGTAGTAGGCACTTAACAAATACCCTATTTATATCACCGATTGTTTGTCCCTGGCTGGATCTGTGAGGAATAAGTTACGCTTCCACACTTAAAATCCAATACCTGTCTCCCTGGGGGTGCACAGCACTTGGATCAAAAAAATTCACCCACCTGTTTTTTTGTGCTTGAATTTTCTGCGGCAGTTTTCACACTTGAAGCAACTCCTACAATCCAACCTGCCGTCCTGAAATCCCTGCCTCCAGTCTCTCCCAGCTCCAGGTCTCTCTGCTGCCTGGATCCTTTTCCTAAAAGAAAATGCAGTTCATGTTTCCTCACTTCTAAAGAACTTCCAGGGCTTGCCCATCCACCTCCACATCAAAAAGTCTCTAAAGGACACAATTACTTCCCCCCTCCTACCTTGTCTCGGCAATTTCCTACCACTACCCAATCGGCACACTTCACTCCTCCAACGCCAACTTACTCGCTCTTCCTGTATCTCATCTAAGTTGCTACCGACTCCTTGCCTACATCCTCTCTCTGACCTGGAACATCCCCCTGCTCCATATATGATGAATATCTACTCTCCCCACCTTCAAAGTCATATTGTTAAAATCACTTCTCCTCCAGGAGGCCTTCCTTGATTAAGCCTTTTCTCCCCTGTTTCTTGTCCCTTGTGTCACCAACGCAGACTGTGAGCCTGTTGTTGGGTAAGGATTGTCTCTATTGGTTGCCGAATTGTACTTTCCAAGTGCAGTGCTCTGCACACAGTAAATGCTCAATAAATATGATTGAATGAATGAATGACTCTTACCCATTAAGCACTTGATATTCACCCCACCCTCAACCTCACAGCACTTACGTACATAGCCGTAATTTATTTTAATATCTGTCTTTCCCTCTAGACTGTAAGCTCCTAGTGGGGTAGGGAGCATGTCTACCAACTCTATTGTATTGAACTCTCCCAAGTGCTTAGTACAGTACTCTGCATACAGAAAGGGCTCGATAAATATCATTGAGTGATTGATCTAAAGAGTGTTGCTTTTGAAAGTGTTTTTGTTCTCCAGTTCCTAAAATCTGGTCATCAAGCAGATTAATGCTTATGAAAATGCCCTTTGTATTTCTATGGTACGGTGTTTGATACAGAGAATAATCTAGGGCTGGTTGGACCTTCTTTCAATTTCCATATGAAACTTGGTAGTAGGGGTTCCTTATCTCCTTAGTCCCAGCACCTATACTAGTTACACTAGGTCTAAGAATTTACAGGATTTTTGAATAATTTCCTAGGGGGCCCTTCTGGAGTTGGTAGACCATGGTATGGCCGGCACACATAAGCAAGTGGAATTTCTAAAAGGTCAAGTAAGAAAATGACTGTTCACTTTAATAAAAGTATTATGACTAGCATGGAAGATTCACTTATAGCTACTCTTATAGCTATTTTTGAGGATCATGGGCAGCGAGCAGACCCAAACAAAGTGAGCTGCAATCTGGGCAGATCATAAGAAGAGTCAAGTGCCAGGCTTGGTGCATCCCACTGGCTCTGGAAGAAAAGATTCATCCCCACACAAAGCCAGGTGCAGAGTGGGGGCCAGGAAGTGGCCCTCTCCACTTTCTAAATGAACCAGGAATATTCGTTGGCTCTTCTCTTTCTCTCTCTCTCTCTTTCTTCTTCCACCACTTTTTCCTCCCTCCCCCTCTCTTCCCTCTATTTCTCTCCCTCCTCTCTATCTCTCCCCCAACCCGACTTGTTCTTTCCTCTTCTACTCTCCACCATCTTCTGTTTCAAATGTACAACTTGCTCTTTGAGCACCAGATTTTTAAACATTTCATTTAATATGACTGTTTCACACAAAAGGATCCCTGAACTAAGAGAACATAGATTCAGTGTCTGCATCGATGATATGTAGGACCCACAGAAGAATGAGCACATCCATTTGAAACACTTACATAGATAGCCTGAATTTCCTTTAGCAAAGCTGTAAAGTAAAAATGTGTTGTCAACAACACAGAAACTAGTAAAACAGTGACATCAAAGACACTGTTAATTGATGAAGAGAATCTATTTGATGAAGTCACCTATGTGAAAAGTTAATAGTGAAGAAATAATAGCAGTGTAGAATGATCAAAAGTTTGCCCTCAGCAAGGTGGCAGGACATTTTTAATCATTTGCAGATGGGAAATAATCCATTTTAAAACATAATAATTTATGCTGACTTTGTATTGTCATTCCCTGACTCTAGTCCTGCAACTGAAGGAGTATTTTCATTAGTGAATAAAATGTAGATAAAGGAAAAAAACAGCCTACAGCTTGAAACTATAGAAGCAGTGGTGATTGTACAAATTCATTTTAAAGGGACAAAATGCAGTCAGTTTCATTTTCTGATGAAAAGGAGAAGATCCAAGAAAAAAAAATCCACAAATCAGAAAATTTGATTTTGCAGAAAATAGTTGTTTATCTCTGGTGGCTACTCTAGTCAGTTCGAATGCCCTCTAGAATCAAATCAACTCCTCTGGTATTTTAAAATAATGATTTATTGCAAATATAATTGAGAAAAACCTGCACATGGCTTTTAGACACACAATTTACGAGACCACTGTAATTGTGGGCCCAGTTTTTTCTGTCCCTAGGAATGTCTGATTCTACCTGATTCGATGGAGAGATGTACTCTGAGGTTTGAACAGGCCTGGTATTTAAAGTGCTGACAGTCTTCATTTGGAACAGTGCTCTGCACACAGTCAGTGCTCAGTAAGTATGATTGATTGATTGATCTGATGTCTTCCATTAGTTGGAGATCTTGTCTGACCATTTAGAGGTATTTTTCAATGATGCAAAACCCTTCTCCACCCGATCACAGTTAGTCTTCAATCTCTGATCAAGACTGCCTCAATCAATCAATTAGTGGCATTTTTTGAGCACTTCCTGTGGGAAGAGGGTACAACAGAGTAAGTAGACATATTCTTGGCCCACAAGGAGCTTGCAGTCTAGAGGGGAAGAGAGATATTAAAATAAAGCATGTATACACCTTAAGTGCTGAGGGGCGGAGGGAGGTGTGAATATCTAGTGTGAATTTGATATCAACATCCATATGAATATCATCATATTAAAAGGTACAGACCCAAACGCGTAAGCGAGGCAGGAGGGTGGGTGAACATGAGATGAGAGCTTAGAGAGGAAATGAGAGCTTAGTCGGGGAAGCCCTCTCAGAGGAATGTGATTTTAATAAAGTTTTGAAAGTGGGTAGAATGGTGGTCTGTATCTGAAGGGGGAGGGAGTTCCAGACCAAAGGAGGACATGGATAAGGGGTCAGCGGCGAGATAGGCAAGATCGAAGTAGAGCGAACAGGTTGGTGTTGGAGAAGTGAAGTATACTGGTTGGGTGGTATTAAGAAATCAATGAGGTAGTTGAGGTAGGAGAAACTGAAATTGGGCTTGGGTCACCTCTCCTTTAAGTTTCTAAACTAAGGCTAGTTTCTATCCTGGCCTATTGATATAAGTGGGAAGTAAGTAAACAAGTATCCTTTGTTTAAATGAGGAGTTTTGGGTGATGCCCAGAAATCTAATTCCTCATCTGAGAACCTCTGATTTTGGAGATGAAATTTTGAAGTCTGAGTTATTCAGCTCATTTGTACTTTAGAAATGAAATCTTGAAAGCTTCAATAATTTACACTTGGAGCAAGGCAAATTTTCTCGCCATTCTTCACAGGGATCCCAAACTGCATGGAGAATCTAAACAACAACTACTGACATCGTATTACAAAGCACCCAGCTTTATTGTAAATCACAGTATTAGAAAATTGTAGGCTTAGCCTACTGCAAGCCTAGTAAAATGGACTAGGGATCTTGCTATAGAAAGAGGGATATTATCTTTCTCTGTACTAATTTGCCATCCTTCCATCTGACATCACCTTCTGATCAATGCCCTATTTATTGAACAACCCACTAATCAGGGACACAGCTATTTTTTAAAATGAGCAGACTATATTAACCAAGTAGCGCATGATTCTCGCAACCCCTTGCATGCTTATCAAAGAGTTGTAATTTGTTTATATCATCTTCCGTGGTAATTTTTCCATTAGATTGCCAAGATTTACTCCCATATGGAAATACAGTTTTGATAAGGGTAGAAATACTATTTGGTCCACAGGAAGTGTTTTTCAGGAGTCTTAGAATTGCCAAGTGGGATTCTAAAATTACTCATACATTAACTATTACATTAGTGTGACTAGAATATAAACTTGCTCACCCAGAAAATGAAAATTACAGTAGGCGGAAAGCACTTCACATGCTGTAAGGTTGAGCTTCTTTTTTTTTTCTTTTCGGCTTTGTTTTCCTTTTTGTTTAGGTGTGCCCATATCTTTCAAAAGCCTTGTTCATCTTTCGCCAAACCCTGATCTGTAATGACTAGAGTCCTCACAAAGACACACACACATGCATAGGTTCTTTGCAGAAGTTTGCGGAACATATTTTATAGTTTCCAAATGTGTCACCCAGCCGATCCCAAGCCGCCTATTGGTCCGTTTCGACTGGTCTCCGCTCTCAGGTCCCTGTTCTGAGCCACGAGACTTAAAGGTAGGAGTCAAGGAAGAGGGAACTTGGGGGCTCATAATTAAAATTCAGGGCAGAAGGTACCATATCCTCTAGAATGTAAGCTTGTTATGGGCAGGGAATGAAGTCGGCTAATTCTGTTGTATCGCACTCTCCCAAACTCTTAGTACAATAATAATAATAATAATATTGGTATTTGTTAAGTGTTTACTATGTGCAGAGCACTGTTGTAAGCACTGGGGGAGATACAGGGTAATCAGGTCATCCCACATGAGGCTCACAGTTAATCCCCATTTTACAGATGAGGGAACTGAGGCACAGAGAAATTAAGTGACACGCCCACAGTCACACAGCTGACAAGTAGCAGAGCCGGGAGTCGAACCCATGACCTCTGACTCCAAAGCCCAGGCTCTTTCCACTGAGCCACGCTGCTTCCTATGTACAATGCTCTGTACATAGTAAGCACTCAATAAATACAACTGATTGATTGTGTCAGTATCAGAGAGAGGATGGACAAGCTGAAAAGGTGACTGTCCACTATAAAACTGGATGAGTGCTCACCCTACTCATGCTTGAACTGGTTTGGAGAGTTGGCATGGGTGCCAGCAAGCTGATGAAGGATGAATACTTCTATCCGGGGCTTCCTTTCTATTGGCTCAGATTTCGAGGTTTGCCAAAAGTTTCCAGACTTTCCTCTCTCTGACCTTGTGTGGGTGTAAATCACTCTAAAGTTAACAGAACCAGAGGAGGCCAGGGAAAAAGGGGGAAAGCATGATCACAGCCCCCGCCCTGGGCCACCCTGTGCCAAAGGAGGCTGTCTACAAAGGCCGAACTGCCTAAAGACTGCAGTTTTGCAGCGAGGAGTGGAGGTGGCCAGAGAGGAGAGGAGAGCCCTCTCGTCCTCACTTCTCCATCACATCCCCATTTTACAGATGTAGGAACCGAGGCACTGAGAGTCACACTGTAGACAAGTGGCAGAATCAAGATTAGAACCCAGGTCCTCTGACTCCTAGGCCCCTGCTCTATCCACTAGACCACATGGGTTTATCCCAAGTTGGAGGACTGGGGGGAAGAGAGATAAGAAGTAACACGGGCTTCGGACTCCACACCACATCTTGCAGCCCCCTAGGCCAAACATAGCCCATATTCCATCTCCAATTCCCAGTGGTGCCAGGGCTTCTGACAGTTCCCTCCCTCCCTGCTCTCTCCATTCTTATCCCACACTTATTAATGACAAGCTGTGATGCATCAGTTGGAAGAGGACATCAAAATTTTCAGTAAAAGTAACATACCAAGGCAGAGGGTCATACTTTTATCCTCTGACTTTTGGTTGGCTTGATTTTTTTTCTTCCAGGCTTTGTAAGTGCAGTCTATGCTAATTCTTATGGTTAGTAAAATGCCTCTTCAAAGTATTTCATCACAGGTGATTAGAAAGTCGTGTATCTTTTGAATGGCTGCACCACTGAAACTGTTTATAAAGAAACCATGAGATTTGGGAGTAGGGGTTTAACTCTTAGACTGTGAGCCCTGGGTGGGACAGGGACTCTGTCTGACTGATTATTCCGTATTCATTTAATCATATTTATTCAGCACTCATCGTGTGCAGAGCACCTTATTATGAACTTGGGAGAGTGCAATACAATGATAAAAAGAGACATTCCCTGCCCACAACGAGCATATCTACCTAGTGCTCAGTACAGTGCTTGGCACTTAGTAAGCCCTTAACAAATAGGAGTAAATAGTAGTATTTTATTTATTTAATTGCATTTATTGAGCACTGTACTAAACACTTGGAAGAGTACAATATAACGACAGACCCATTCTCTTCCCACTATGAGCTCACAGTATAGAGGGATAGAGTGGCCAGGGAGATAGGAAGACAGTGTCAGTGAAGCGTAGATTGGATAGTTTTTCCAGGAGAAGGGGTTGGTCTACAGTGTTGAAGGCAACTGAGAAGTCTAGGAGGATTAGGATGCAGTAGAGGTCTTTGAATTTGGCAAGAGGAGGTCATTGGTGAACTTTGAGAAGGTATTTCCATGGAGTGGAAGGGACAGAAGCCAGATTCAAGAAGAGAGTCAAGAAGAGAAGAATTAGAGCCAGCACATGTGGATGTCTCACTTGAAGGGTTTGGAAAGAAAAAGCAGGAGGGAGATGAGGTGATAACTGGAGAGTGCCGTGGATCGAGTCAGGTTTGAAGGAGCAGTTGAAAATGGCAGTCAGGAAGAGAAGACAGGAGAGGTGCAGTCAGGAGAGAGATCATACCTGATGGTTTAGATTTTATCAGTGAAATAAGGGGCGAGGTGATTATGAGCAAGAGATGGAGGAGGTTGGGGCGGGAGATTTGAGGAGGGAGTTTAAGTCTGAAACAGCTGGCATGGACAGTGGGTGTGGGAGCCAATAGAAATGGTACAGTGCTAAGTGCTTAGTACAGTGCTCTGCACACAGTAAGTGCTCAATAAATATGATTGAATGAAATGGAGAAGTATTGTTGCTAGCAGAAGGACAGAGTTATAGCAGATGAGGATGTTTGAGATGAACAAAGATGATTCGATGTCTGGATTTCTGCCAGCAGCACCCACTGCTCTTGTGCAAGAGCGGAAGAAATGTAGCATGAGGGTGATCCGTGGCTGCGGATTGGTGGTACGAGTTCGACAGACATTCAGAAGAGTAAAGGAATTGAGTTCAGTACAGAAGACAGGGCTGAGGATGTGGAGTTGTGGATCAAGAGAAGATAGGTTGGGTTTGGAGACCAAATATGGCATGATGACTTTGGAAAATTGTAAGGGGTTGAGATATCGGAGATCTCTGTAGGAGACAGTTTTGCTGGGAGGAGGTGATGTGGGAGAGAAGGAAGGTGAGGAGGTTGTGGTTGGAGAGTGGAATTGCAGAGTTGATGAGTTAAAGATTGTATGGTAACTAGAGATGATGAAACCTAGAGAGAGTCCAAATTGGTGAATGGTTGAAGGGGAGTGGGGCAGAAGTTGGTGGATTGAGGAATGAGAGGAAGCGGACATTTGGAAGATTGTTGGGAATATCTACGTGGATATCGATGTCCCCAAGGGGGATGGAGAAATAGAGACAGAATGAGAAAAAGGGATGAAAATGGTACAGAAAGTTGGAGGTGGGGCTTGAGGAAGTGGGAAATGAAGGTGACCAGTAATCGGAGTGGAAAAGGGAAGGAAGGAGCGGGTTGGGGATAGAGGGGATGGTGAGAAAGTGGCACTGAGGGGCAATAAGGAGAAAAACTCCATCCCATTTCTCAGTGAGTGGGAGAGGATGAGACACCCCCAAGAGAGCACGGCTGAGAGACGGTTTTGTCTGGAGAGAGCCAGGTTTCACTGATGGTGTGGAGGAGAAGTGCCTGGGCCAGGAACAGGTCAAGAATGAAAAGAAGCTTTCCTCTGATGCAGCAGAGGTTCCATAGGCCGCACTTAGCTGAGGTTGTTTGGGAGAAAGGTGGGGCAGGAAGGATAGGGAAAGGCTGGATGTAAGTGAGCTGATGGGGAATAACACGGGGGAGGGGAACATAGGGTGGTGATGGGAAAGAAGAACAGGGATGGGGCGATTAGAGGGAGGAGTCTGGGGGGACATGGTGAGGTCAGAGGGCATATGTAAATATATACAGAATAACAGGTACTGTAATTATTATGTGGTACTCGGAAGGGAGAAAGAACAAAAATATCTTCGGTTTTGCGCTCTACTAGACTGTGGATTTTGCATGTTTGGAGATTTTTAGATGTTCGCTATTGGAGAATTTGGGGAATTTATTGGAAGTAATAATGCCCTGGGGGGTCTATGCCAAGAAGGTTTTGGAGATAAACACCACTGAGTCTTGAGGATCGATTTAGCAGTTACATAAATGCGTTAAATAAGTGTGAGGGGAAAATAACTGTTTGATATGAATAAAGAGGATAATATTGCTACAATTCTGAAAGCTTAAGAATTCCTATGAATAACACCTTACCGTGGCAGGAAAGTTTGCGCATGCTAATGAAGCTTAGAGCTATGCCACTGAGAGATACTTTCTCGTCAGGGTTACCCACAGTGGAAAGGTCTAAGCCAAAGCGTCAGACAAAGTTCACTCACGTGTGCTGTGCAGCAGCGGCACAGGAAAGCGTCAGAGGCGGATGATCAAGTGATCAAAATGGTGATCAAAGACAACTCCCTTTTTACCAAGAAAACTCTATGGAGAAAGAACCATAGAGTCGCTATGAATCGGAAATGACTCGACAACACCTAAGAAGAAGAAGAACACTAAGGAAACACCATTTCACAATCAAGCGTTTATTTACTTTACAGGAACATACTGGGTATTTCAGAATATACCCACGCTGCGTAAATGAGGACATCTTAGAGTTATTCTAAGTTTTCTGTTCGGAATTAGATACGGCCGATAGCACCAGGGAAATTCAGGCCGATTTTATAATCCAATTTAACTTCCTTCTCCATTACTGTTTCTTTCTGCTCTTCTCCAAGATCATATAACCCATGATGCAACATGACCCAATAGAAATGCCAGATTACCAGTTGCAGGCCTGTAGTCAAATCCTTAAAATAGATGGAATGAATGGTGTTATTTTCTGAAGTGTGGCCTTGTGGAAAGGACAAGGGACTAGAAGTCAGTAGGCCTATGTTCTTATCTAAACCCGGCCATTGGCCTGCTGGGTGATATTGGGCAAGTCACTTCACCCCTCTGTGCTTCTATTTCCTCACCTGATCTCTGAATGTCTTAGATTGTAAGCTCTGTGTGTGAAGAGATAATTAGAGAAGCTTATTAAATACCATAAATACAACTTCAAAATCATATGTTTCATATATATATATATATAACATAGTGAAGCAGCATGGCTCAGTGGAAAGAGCACGGGCTTAGGAGTCAGGGGTCGTGCGTTCTAATCCCGACTCTGCCACTTGTCAGCTGTGTGATTTTGGACAAGCCACATAACTTCTCTGTGCCTCAGTTACCTCATCTGTAAAATGGGAATTAAGACTGCATGCCCCATGTGGGACAACCTGATAATCTTGTATCTATCCCAGAGCTCAGAACAGTGCTTGGCACCCGGTAAGCGCTTAACAAATACCATCACTATTACTATTATTATATGTCAGTTTTTCTATGTTTTGATGAAACTACAATAGTGCTAACTCTATCTTTTTCAGTAAATTTTTTGAAGTGTTCCCTTTTAATCTCTTTGGCTTGAGAAGCAGCATGGCCTAGTGGAGAGAGCACAGATCTGGTAGTAGGAGGACCTGGGTTCTAATCCCAGGTCTGTCAGGTGCCTGCTGTGTGACCTTGGGCAAGTCACTTAACCTCAGTCACCTCACCTGTAAAATGGGGATTCGATCCCTGTTCTCCTTCCTACTTAGACTGTGGGACTCAGACTATGTCTGACCTGATTATCTTGTATCTTCTCCACCACTTGGAACAGTGCTTGACATACAGTAAATGCTTAACAAATACCACTGTTATTATTATTATTATTATTCCTATAGTTATCTTTTCAAGACCCCCTCAGATCTTTATTTTTAATGTTATTTGCTAAACACTTATTATGTACCAAGCACTGTTCTAAGCGCTGGAGGAGATAGAAGGGTTGGACACAGTCCCTGTCCCACATGGGGTTCACAGTCCAAGTTGGAAGGAGAAGAATTCATTCTTCATTTTACAGATGAGGTAACTGAGGCGCAGAGAAGTTAAGAAACCAAGTCCTCTGCCTCCAAGGCCTGCTCTCTTTCCCCTAGACTATGCTGTTTTTCTTGCCCAACCTTACTCAAGAAGGATATGGTGTAAGTTAAAGCAAATGACATCATGGACAAATAAAAAATTACATCTCCAGAATATGTCCTACGCCGTATTTTCATTTTCCGTGTGCTCTGACAAGATCATCTTTTCCCCGAACTGGGAGATTTCCTTTCTATAACAAACCTACTTTGGATTTAAAACCTATGTTTTCTCCCCGCCTTTAATTCACTCTCTGGGTTCTCAGAAGTTGAGCTTTTGCTAGAAGTCTCATTACATCCCCTTCACTCAGATGAATGTACACGTGCTCCTTCAAACTGCCAGAGGGGGATAACGAGAAAGAAAATGGTCTCAGTTGTCACCAAGTTTCATAGCCCGGTTATCAATTTCTCAAAAGAGAGCTGAAAATGCAAATGCTTGAAGGTGAATATGGGGCTAGGTTGGCGGCTTGTAACGAATAATAGTTATTCATTTTTTCTGCATATATATTGCTCGTGTTTATTTCCCAGGTTTGGAACAACTGCTATTGTCATTAAATGTCAATACATTCTTTCTGTTGTACATTGCCCTCATTTCATAAAGATCAAAAGAATAAAAAGAAGGGAGAATTGGATCAAACCTGTTACTCTGAAATGGGTCTTTCCTTTAGCCGTGCTATGATTGTTCAGATGGTCCACTCCACGTTGAATAGTTGCGATTGAAGCGTCGCCGTGTAGGCGGCAATATCAATCATTTTTATTTAAAACCCTCTAGAAAAGCCCCAACGGTGCCACAGGATTCCACATCTACGGGAGACATCTGTGACAAGCGGCACTATAAACAATATGTAACTTATCTATGTCAAACTGTTGGCCTGACACTCCAATCAAATTAGACTCACCCGGCCATTCATCATTGAAATAGTTTATTCTGTGGGGAATCTTGCCTTTGTCTTCTTCCTTCATAGAGCCAGATATGGTAGAAAGAAGGCTGCAAGCTGCATCCCTTTCTCACTCCCACCCTGATCCTTCCGACTTCAGATTGTGTTAATAGCCAGTCAGAAGGCTGCCGTGGTAGTTCTAATTCGATAGCATCACCTTTCATTCAGATCTCCGTATTCCAAATGCTTTTCAAACTACAGGCCTATGAGTGCAGTGTCGCTCTAAATTTTGCACAGTTAGGGCACTAAGACATAGTTGTCCGGGAAAAAAAGTGTTTTTCATGCCAGCTAAAGTTTTCGGGGGACCCCATAAACTAGGCACAGAACTCTCTTTCAAAAGCTTACTCGTCTGGTCCACAGTGGTTATGACCAAAGCCTTCATGTCCAGCCTGATGATATTTGTGTCTGCTCCCCTTCTAGTCTGTACTCCGTGAGGGAACAGATCATATCTTCTAACTCTACTGTACTCTCCCTAGCTTGTAGTACAGTCCACTGCATCATCATTATCATCATCAACAACAACAATGGCATTTATTGAGCAGTCACTGTGTGCAGAACACGGTACAGTTACTTGGGAGAGTTGATAGACAGGTTCCCTGCCCACAGTGAGCTTCAGTCCGCTTCAATATAAATAAATAATTCAATAAATGCTATTGGTTGATGGTAATAGTAGCAAGAGGATTTCTCTTTTGACTCTGATTTTCCATGGATAAAGTTTCCACCTTTAATGTGCGTAAGGCTTGATTTTATTGAAGTACTGTTGTCTTTTGGTATTGGAAGAAAACACCAGTGACTCTTTAACCTAAGTAAGATTCTCACGAGCAGGGATCAAGGCTACCAACTTTATAGTATTGTACTTTCCCAAATGTTTAGGACAGTGCTCTGCACTTAGCAAATAAATGTCATTGATTGATTGATTGATACAGTACTCTGCACACAATAAGCACTCAATAAATATCACTGATTGACTGATGGATAGGTGTAGCATTGCTTAAAAGGCCAGGGCAGGACCAACCATCCTACACACTCTTTGCACACAAAAAGATTATCCATAGTTGCTTTGTTTGTAGCACCCTGGTCTTGTTTATGCTTGTATCTCTGCCTCATGATTCTCTTGCAGTTATGTGAATTGTGCCTCTTGAAGTTTAGTTTAATATTATATGTATTCGGTGATCAATAAAATAACTATATTGTGGGTATGCTATTATTTTTATTACTCTTGGCTGTTGCGCTTTCAAAAGTTTTGAAGAGGAAGAACTAAAGAAAATTGCTGGTATGGTAATGAATAAGTGTGTGTGTGTGTGTTTAAGTTATCAGGTCTATGAATCGAGAGATTCCAGAAAGCAGTTCTTCTAAACTGAATTTTGAAAGGGAAGTTGAACTAATGATGATTGCTTTTTTGGGTACCTTTTTCTGATTATCTTCTTGATGCATGTCTTGGCAAACATCTCTCCATTCATTCATTCAAGAGTATTTATTAATAACATATTGTAGGCAAAGCACTGTACTAAGTACTAAGTAAAGGAAAAATAAAAATCAGTCCTCCCTTAAAACAAAAAACAAAACTCTAATGGCCACCTCCTCTCACGTCAAGCAGCGTGGCTTAGTGGAAAAAAGTACGGGCCTGGGAGTCAGACTACCTGTATTCTAATCCTGGCTCTGCCACTTGCCTGCCGTGTGACCTTGGGCAAGCCAATTAACTTCTCTATATCTGTTTCCTCAACTGTAAAATGGAGATTCAATGCCTGTTCTCCTTCCTGTGAACCCAATGTGGGACAGGAACTATGTTTGACCTGATTAATTTCTATCTATCCCAACACTTAGAACAGTGCTTACCACACAGTAAGTGCTTAACTGATACTATTTTTAAAAAAAATGAAGCAGAAACTCCTTACCACTGGCTTCCAGGCTCTTCATTAGCTTTTTTCCTCCTATGTGTCTGCTCTTTTCACCTGCTAGTCTCCAACCAACTCTTTGCTCCTCCAGAACTCTGCATTTAGCTGTACCTTGCTCTCGACTCTCCTACCTTCCACCCCTCATGTATACCGTATCCTCATCCTGAGACTCCCTACCCACCAAATTCACCAGACTACAATTGTCCCCATTTTCGAAGTCCTCCTAAAGTCTCACCTTTTCCAGGAAGCCTTCCCCAATTAATTTGCAACTTGTTACTTCTTCCTATCACCTACCCTCAGCCTTTAAAAATAATTTGTGT
The DNA here is from genome assembly GCF_004115215.2 of Ornithorhynchus anatinus. Taxonomy (NCBI): domain Eukaryota; kingdom Metazoa; phylum Chordata; class Mammalia; order Monotremata; family Ornithorhynchidae; genus Ornithorhynchus; species Ornithorhynchus anatinus. The sequence goes on along the minus strand of NC_041735.1, from coordinate 57,600,183 downwards.
ATTCAATTCCTAGTCTCAGCACTCATGTACATATGCAAATTTCATGTATTTATACATTTATATTTATTCATTTCTCTATTGCCTCTTGATTTATTTGTACTATTCCTGCTGTATCCTTCCTCCTGCTTTCCCTATCTGTAAATAAGTTTTGATAGGATGCCAGAGGAAATTGTACATACCTTGAGGGCAGGGAACTTGCTGCTTGCAACTACTGAACTCTGTCAAGTGTTTAATATAGTGCTTAACCACTAAGTAGACATTCAGTAAATACCACTGATGAATTAATTGGCTGGCTGGAGGAGATAGTGCAGCTTTATAGATTTACCTCCCTTATATAGCTCAGGAAGTCACTGGCAGCATTGGAAATAGAAATCTCCCTGGCTCTACTGTTTTTCTGATATCAGATACCCACATGTCAATGAGTAACGTTTATCGAAGTAATATAAGCCAATCCTCATAATACATTCCCACACTATGGCTGCTTCATTGCCATTTTTCTAAGCATGTGCACATCTCACGCTAGAGGAAAAACCTGGATCAGTTAAGAGAAATAAAAATGCTCTTCAAAATGCAAAAATGTAGTGAGTATAAAAGCAACAGGATGCAATTGGACTGGCTCATTCCTGTCTCCCATAGTATGATCATTTCATTATGTTAAATACTGACGTGGAATGTAATGTAGAAAAAATAATGGAATGGGATGATTTGTCAATCTGCCGCTAGAATCTCATGTTTTGCCACTTCAATGAGGATCATTTAGTCTGAGAGAGCACTGGGGGAATTGTAATCTATAAGAGCTCTGAAACTTTCTGAAGTTTTTTTTTTCATTTCACCTGCTTTTAAACTGAATTCAACAGTTGTGGCAGAGCTGCCTAGGTTACAGATGATCATTTCAACTGTTTTCAGTCGCTTAACATTAAATAGGTTCCCACTGGGTGCATGACAGTCGACTAGCTTGTATGTGGCACCCCTGCCCGTGTATAAAGGAGTCACTGCCCATGAGTTGCTTTGCACTGTTAGAAGGTTAAATTTTGGCTCTGTCCTTCATGGAGACTCCAAAGCCCTGCGTTGAGGTTCCTTGCAGATCAGGGCAATTAGTTTGTTACTAAAGGTCTTTGGAGAATTTTGTCCGGCAAGGCTCAACCCGAATCTGGGTGCTAAATAGGAAATGTAGAGTGCGTGTTCCAGGTTCTTCGCGAGCTCGTTGGCTTGTCCACCAGCATTAAGTGGGTGGCGACCAGCAGGACGGATGGCTCCCTCCAGCTCCGACCCTCCTTAGGGAAGCACTGGAGGCGAGGGAAGGACCACGGACCCTACTGCCCTGGCACGGGGAGCTGGGAAGGGACAGGCATTTGGGGAAAGTCCCTCTACCAGCTGAGGGCAACTTGGGTTGGCGGGGAGAGGTGTCCTCTGGGGGTGGAGAAGGGATGCCATCTAGGAGGGGTGTCTACACTGAGAAGCCACCTTCCACTCTGCCATCCGAGGAGGTCTGATCCTATGGAAAGTGGCTCCAAGTCGGTCTTGTCCAAAAGGGCCTGGAGTGGGTGGGGATGGGAAAGAGGGATGGGGAGGAGAGATGGGGAGGAGAGACGGGAAGGAGGGATGGGGAGGAGAGATGGGACGGAGGGATGGGGAAGAGGGACGGGAAAGAGGGATGGGGAGGATCTCGAGACTGACCCGGCCACGGGAGCCGCTGCTGCTTCTGCTCCTTCCCTTTCCCGATGATCCCTCTCCAGCCTCCATCCCTCCTCCTTCCCAAGGGTCAGCGAGGCTTAGTGGAAAGAGCCCGGGCTTGGGAGTCAGAGGATGTGGGTTCTAATCCCGGCTCCGCCACTCGTCCGCTATGCGACCTCGGGCACTTCTCTGCGCCTCAGTTCCCTCCTCCGGAAAATGGAGATTAATAATGTGAGCCGCGCGTGGGACAACCTGATGACCTGGTATCTACCCCAGCGCTTAGAACAGTGCTTGGCACATAGTAAGCGCTTCACCGATCCCCTCATTATTAGTATTCCCAAGGGTCCCTCTCCGACGCCAGGCCGGGCGGCGGGCAGAGCCGGGGAAGTTGGGCAAAGCCTCCCTGGGGATGGGCGAGCTGGGCACGGGCGTGGGCATGGGCTGCTCCCCGAAAGACGGGGGAGGGGAGGGGAGGGAAGAGGTGGGGGGCTGGACGTCCATGCGGCACCCGAGTGCCCCCCTCCCCTCCTCCTCCACTCACTCCCGCCCCCAGACCCTCCCTTACCCTGGCAGGGCCAGGCTCAGGGCGGGGCGGGTGGGTGCCCCCCTTAAGGCGCCTTTGGGAGGGAGGGCGGGGGGAGCCACTCAAACGTGATTGTTCGAAGCCCCTCCTGCACTGGGGAAGCTATAAAAGCCCCGGCGTGGCCCAGCGCCCACCCAGCCAGTCCCGATCCTCCGGCTGTCGCCCCCCGAGCAGAGACGCCACCCCCTCGCCCCCGGACCACCGCCCGCCCGCCCGACCGTCCAGCCAACGTGAGTCCGCCCAAGGCCGCCGGGAGGGGATGGAGCCGGGGAAACTTCGGAGAGACCGATCCCCTTCCTCCGGGCTCCGAGGTTGAGTCCGAGACCCATCCCGGCCCCCTCCTCCCCCGGTGGGAGATTCCCGGCTCCCAGCCAGGATTCAACTTCTCCATCCCAGCCCCTTCCTCCCCCGGTGGGAGATCCCAGCTCCCGGCCAGGACTCAACTTCTCCATCCCAGTCCCCTTCTCCCCCGGTGGGAGATCCCAACTCCCAGTCGGGACTCAACTCCATCCCAGCCCCTTCGTCCCCCGGTGGGATATCCCAGCTCCCGGCCAGGACTGAGCCCCTCCATCCCAGTCCCCTTCTGCCCCGGTGGGAGATCCCAGCTCCCAGGAGGGACTGAATCCCTCCATCCCAGCCCCGAAGGTAATTGCCCCACCCCAACCCCCACCCTTCCCAACGAGTCCGGTTTCCCTTCTTCTCTTCCTTTCTTAATAATGGTAATAATAATAGTAAAGTTGGTATTTGGCAAGCGCTTACTATGTGCAGAGCACTGTCCTAAGCGCTGGGGGAGATAAGGGTCATCAGGTTGTCCCACGTGAGGCTCACAGTTAATCCCCATTTTACAGACGAGGTAACTGAGGTAACCCAGAGAAGTGAAGTGACTTGCCCGCAGCTTGTCACACAGCTGACAAGTGGCAGAGCCGGGATTCGAACCCATGACCTCTGACTCCGAAGCCCAGACTCTTTCCCCTGCTTTCTTCCTCCCGATGGAGGAAGGCCTGTGGACAGTTCTTCGGGACAGTTACTCTTAATAATAATGATAATGGTATTTGTTAAGTGCTTACTATGTGCCAAGTACAGTTCTAAGCGCTGGGTTTGCAGCTAGCGGTCGGGTGGTCCGCTCCGCGGCGGGAGTTGGGGGTCGGGGGTGGAGTGATGCCTTCCTCGCCCTGCTCGCCTCATCTCCATTTGGGAATTGCGGGGGGGGGGGGGTTGGTTCAATGGAAAACTCCCCCAAAACGGGTTCCCGTCCGAGGGATCGAAACCCGAAGTTCTAGAAAGGATTCCCAAGAGTTCCTCGCACCGCTCCCTCCGAGGCTCCTCTCGCCCTCCTCCCGAGGCTCCTCTCACCCCCACTCCTTCTCCCGACTTTCCGAGGCTTCTCGTACTCCTCCTTCCGAGGCTCCTCTCGCCCTCTTCCCGAGGCTCCGCTCATCCTCCTCCTGAGGCTCCTCTCACCTTCCTCCCGAGGCTCCTCTCACCCCGCCTCCCGAGGCTCCTCACCGCTCCTCCCGAAGCTCCTCTCACCCTCTTCCGAGGTTCCTCTTATCCCGCCTCCCGAGGCTCCTCTCACCGCTCCTCCCGAGGGTCCTCTCACCTTCCTCCCGAGGCTCCTCTCACCCCGCCTCCCGAGGCTCCTCACCGCTCCTCCCGAAGCTCCTCTCACCCTCTTCCGAGGTTCCTCTCATCCCGCCTCCCGAGGCTCCTCTCACCGCTCCTCCAGAGGCTCCTCTCCCCCTAATCCCGATGCTCCTCCCACCGCTCCTTCCGAGGCTCCTCACATCCCTCCTCCCTTGGCTCCTTTCATCTTCCTCCCGAGGCTCCTCACACCATTCCTCCCGAGGCTCCTCTCACCGCTCCTCCTGAGGCTCCTCTCCCCCTAATCCCGATGCTCCTCCCACCGCTCCTTCCGAGGCTCCTCACACCCCTCCTCCCGAGGCTCCTTTCTACCTCCTCCCGAGGCTCCTCACCTCGCTCCTTCCGAGGCTCCTCACTCTCCTCCTTCCGAGGCTCCTTTCACCCTCCTCTCGAGGCTCCTCGCACCCCTCCTCCCGACTTTCCAAGGCTTCTCGTACCCCTCCTTCCGAAGCTCCTCGCACCCCTTCTCACGACTTCCCGAGGCTCCTCTCACCCCTCCTCCCGAGGCTCCTCTCACCCTCCTCCCGAGGCTCCTCGCACTCCTCTCCCGAGGCTCCTCACACCTCCTTCTCCCAAGAAAAGAAGCTCTGTCGTCCCCGGGGAGGCGGACGTTTTGCCTTCCGGGGCCAGTCCCCTCCTCCGGCGCAGAGCCCCGTTCCTCTCTCTGCCGGGCCCCGGGCCCCCCTTCTTCCCCCGCACGTGTTGGGGGGGCAGACGCGGGGGCAGCGATGGAGGGGGGCGGGACGATGAGGGGGGGTGTGGCGGCGCTTGGGGCGCTGAAACAATCCTATATTTTGAGCAATTACTGTGTGCAGAGCACTGTACTAAGCGCTTGGGAGAGTACCTTACAGCGATAAAGAGTGACAATCCCTGCCTACAACGAGCTCACCGTTTAGAAAGGGGTCGGATAAAAGATGGGATAGAGAAGCAGCGTGGCTCGGTGGAAAGAGCCCGGCCTTGGGAGTCAGAGGTCGTGGGTTCTAATCCCGGTCCGCCACTCGTCAGCTGTTTGACTTTGGGTAAGTCGCTTAACTTCTCTGGGCCTCAGTTACCTCATCTGGAAAATGGGGATGAAGACTGGGAGCCCCGCGTGGGGCAACCTGATCACCTTGTATCTACCCCAGCGCTTAGAACAGTGTTGTAGGGGAGTGGTCGCCTTCTAGGGAGAGGGGAAAAGAGGTGTGTGTGTCTTTTAGACTGTGAGCCCGTTGTTGGGCAGAGATTGTCCCTATCTGTTGCCGAACTGTACATTCCAAGCGTTTAGCACGGTGGTCTGCCCACAGTAAGCGCTCAATAAATACGATTGACTGAATGAATCCCTGCCTCTTGATTCCTTCCTCCGGCTCGCCCTCCTCTTCCTTGGGGTGCAGATGCAGGGGAGTCTGCGGTTGTGGCCGTCCGTGCTGACCTTCGCCCTGTCCTTGCTGATCTGCCTGGGGACGCTGGGCGAGGCTTACCCTTCCAAACCGGACAACCCCGGAGAGGACGCTCCCGCCGAGGACATGGCCAGGTACTACTCGGCCCTGAGGCACTACATCAACCTCATCACAAGGCAGAGGTAGGCCCGAGGCCCGGTGGGTGGGGGTGGGAGGGTGTGGGTGGGCATGTGGCTGTGCGGGGGAGGGAAAGAATAATCATCATCATAACCATTCTGGTATTTGGTAAGCGCTTACTATGGGCCAGGCACCGTCCTAGAAGCTGCGGCGGTTACAAGCGGATCGGGCTGGACTCAGCCCCTGTCCCGTGTTAGGCTCACAGTCTCCATCCCCATTTCACAGATGAGGCAACTGAGGCCCAGAGAAGTGAAGCGACTTGCCCAAAATCACCTAGCAGACAAGACACTAGACTGTAAGCCCGTTGCGGGCAGGGATCGTCTCTATTGCTGTATTTTGCTTTCCAAGCGCTTAGTACAGTGCTCTGCACCCAGTAAGCGCTCAATAAATGATTGAATGAAAGCGGCAGAGTCGGAATTAGAACTCAGGACCTTCCGACTCCCAGGCCCCGAACTCTAGCCACCACGCCATGCTAGCAGGGCAGGGTGAGGAGCGCTAGAGCTTTGAACACCAGTGTGGAGCCCCTTTCCGGAGTTCAATTGCCCTTGCTCTGGCCCAAGCAAGACTCAGGGAGAAAGAGAGAGACAGAGAGAGACACACACGGCTCTGGTCACACCTCGAGCCCCTCCGGTGCAATGAGTGACTTGGTAAGACTGGCAAGAGGTCGGAGACTGGTGACCTCCAGAGCCTGGAAAATGGGAGAGAGGGCAGGACTGGAAGACAGAGAGACAGGCAGGCAGAAAGACAGAGACACAGAGATAGAGAAACACTGTAAGAGCCAGAGAGAAATTTTATAAGAGTTAGGGAGAAACACTTGTAGGAGTCAGAGAGAAACTTTGTAAGAGTTAGACACATGGTAGGAGTCAGAGAGAGAGATAGAGAAAGAGAGAGAGAGAGACTATGTGGATTTGTCTGTGGGCACAGCTGCCATCTACAGAATCCCCAATTTTCCTGGCCCTGAAAAGAACTAGATTGGGAAAGACACATGGAATTCTTTTCTTGTCTCCCAAGAATAAACCACATTTTCCCAGGTTTTAGCAAGCCCGCTTGAGATCAGACAGTCGTTTGAAACTCAATTTAGCATGGATAGAACGATGGACTTTTGGTCCAAACTGAACCATAGGTTTTGATTAATTATTTAAATACTTTATTAAATAGTTATAGAGTAAGAGATTATTCAGTTAATTTTATAGAAGTTGAAACTAACCCATGAATTATTTTAAAAAGTTTGTCCAATCAAAATGGAATGTGAAACTTGATATCACACAGGCTCTCACAATTCATAAGTAATTTTTGTCCTCCCTAATGTTCTGTATGACATCAAAAATTTTACTCTGATGTCTTTTTAAAGCACCCCTTTCATCTAAATTCAAAATAAGAAACTGTGACTGCCGGAAACCAGATAACTAAAATTATAGTTTACAAACTGAGATGATCAAATAGCCGTGATAAATTAGATAGACTGAGACCTTGAACATTTGTGGAGTACTTGGTATTTGCACGGTGTTTTATAATAATTTTTGTGTGTGATTCCCCACTCAGTGAGGAGTAGAGGGGCTACCCTCTGATGGTACCCTCTAGATTACAAGCTCATTGTGGGCAGGGAATGTGTCCGTTTATTGTTGGATTGTACTTTCCCAATTGCTTAGTACAGTGCTCTGCACACACTAAAGCACTCAGTAAATACGATTGACTCACTGGAAATTAGCCAAAATCAAGCTCTTCCACCACTGTTCAACTTAAAGCAAGGATATAGTCTAAGAAAAACTTTTGTTTATATCCTAGGTCATATAGGGTCAGAAAGAGATGTGGATGCCATAATTAAATAGTAATTTATGTTCTCTTGAAATCTGAAGATTTAATTAGCATGAGGTCACTTTAGAGATGTACCAGAAAGATAATATATTCCAGGATAAGAACAACACAAAGCTAAGATTCTAAAAGGAGTGTGAAGTTTCTTTTCTTTATAATCTCATTTCTTTATAAACACATTTTCCTTCCAGTAATCACTCTCAGACTAATGATACACACCCAGTTCTCCTTAAATTCAGGTTTTGCAGTTTTGCAGAACTGCACATGAGGGGAATCTCATACTGTACCATTCAACCATTCTGATTTCTGACACTCCTTTAAGGCCTAACCAAATGGGCTGCAGTGTATGAGCATTTCCTAATTCTCACAGTTCTGACCAAAATGTAGAGTGAAAACACATTTTAATGCATACTTGAGGGTATTTTGGTAGTTCATTCATTCAATCATATTTATTGAGCACTTACTGTGTGCAGAGCACTGTCCTGAGCGCTTGGAAGTACAATACAGCGTGGCTCAGTGGAAAGAGCACGGGCTTTGGAGTCAGAGGTCACGAGTTCGAATCCCGGCTCTGCCACTTGTCAGCTGGGTGACTGTGGGCAAGTCACTTAACTTCTCTGTGCCTCAGTTACCTCATCTGTAAAATGGGGATTAAGACTGTGAGCCCTACGTGGGGCAACCTGATTCCCCTGTATCTCCCCCAGCGCTTAGAACAGTGCTCTGCACATAGTAAGCGCTTAACAAATACCAACACTATTAATACAGCAATAAAGAGAGACAATCCTTACCCACAAAGGGCTCACAGTCTAGAGGCGGGTGAGACAGACATTAATACAAGTAAACAGGCATCCATATAAATAAATAGAATTATACATGTATACATATATATAAGTGCTGTGGGGCAGAGAGAGGTGGGGAAGAGCAAAGAGGGCGACACTGGTGACACTGAAAGGAGGGGGAGCTGAGGAAAAGTGGGGCTTAGGCTGGGAAGGCCTCTTGGAGGAGGTATGCCTTCAGTAGGGCTTTAAAGGAGGGAAGAATGATTGTCTGGTGGATTTGAGGAGGGAGGGCATTCTAGGCCAGAGGTAGGATGTGGGCCAGGGGTCGGCGGCGAGACAGGCGAGATCGAGACACAGTGAGAAACTTAACACCAGAGGAGTGGAGTGTGTGGGCTGGGTTGTAGAAGGAGAGAAGGGAGGTGAGGTAGGAGAGGGCTAGGTGATGGAGAGCTTTAAATCCAATAGTGAGAAGTTTTTCTTTGATATGGAGGTGGATAGGCAACCACTGGAGATTTTTGAGGAGGAGGGTGATATGCCCCGATTATTTCTTTAGGAAGATAATCCCGGCAGCGGAGGGGAGAGGCAGGAGTTTGGGAGGTCAGAAAGGAGGCAGATGCGGTAATCCAGAGGGGTTAGGATGAGTGGTAGTAATGTATACAGCACAGAGACCTTCCTTTGCAAATGCTGTCCAGTTTGTTAAGCAGTCACTTGACTAAAATGTGTATTTTTAGAAGGATGGAGTACATTTTCTTCAGTGAGGTATTAATGAAGGTGATGCCAAAGGCCAAAAGTTTAATTTACAAGCTTTCTTTTATCGTTAGAAAATTCTCCTCTTAATCAAAACCTTTGAACTAATCCCCAAGGTTGACAAACACTGAAGTGGAATGTTCCATTTTCAGGGGTGTTACTGGTGGGTTCTTCCACTGACCCTTCTCTCGCCTGTGTGGTGTTATCTGTTCCAGGGACTTCTAACACCCTAAGCAGGGGCGATATTGCTTTTTCTCAGTTGGCATGTTTAATCAGAAATTTTTACCTTAGTTAAAAAAAATTCTATCATTTCAAAACTGAAAATGCCATGGAGAACAGTTGTAGGGTTAATGGATATAGGAGAATAGGGGAAGAAATGTGGCCATTCTCCAAAAATGAAAGTCTAATGGTGAATTTCTCCATTCTCTTTGGGGTGCAGGCCTGGATTCCATTAGACACTGCCACTGTGTAAGCAGGCGATCATGAAAACAAAGGTGGTTGAAAGGGATATAGAATCCATTTCCCAATCTCCAAGCAAGCTTCCCTTAAACCATGAATAACTGTGAAAAACAGGTGGCTGGTTAACTAGCTCATTATTCAGTGACATTTAAAGAGCATTCATTCATTCAATCATATTTATTGAGCACTTAATGTGTGCAGAGCACTGTGCTAAGAGCTTGGGAGAGTATAATACCACAATCAATGGACACGTTCCCTGTCCACAGTGAGCTTACAGTCTAGATGTGGGGAGACAGACATCAATACAAATAAATAAATTACAGATATGTCCATAAGTGCTGTGCGGCTGGATGGAGGGAAGAGGAAAGGGAGCAAGTCAGGGACAAACAGAAAGGAGTGGGAGATGAGAAAAGGGGGAGGGGGCTTAGTCTGGAAATGCCTCTTGGAGGAGATGTGCCGTCAATAAGGCTTTGATGTGGGTGAGAGTAACTGTCTGTTGGCTTTGATGAGAGAGGGTTTTCCAGGCCAGAGGCAGGTTGTGGGCTAGGGGTAGGTGGCCAGATAGGCGAGATGGAGACTTACTGCTTGAGAGAGTATGATACAACAACAGACATATTCCATGCCCACGATGAGCTCACAGTCTAGAGGGGATAGCATAAGTAGACCCATCGGCAAGATCCCACGCTCAAGGAGTTTACATTCTCCTTATGAGTGCCACAGAGGTTGATTTTAAAACTCATCTTTGTGACTTAACTACCCCTGGAGCCAAGTTTTCCGTATTGAATATGAATCAATCAATGGTATTGAGTGCTTACTGGGTGCAGAGCCCTGTATTAAGTGCTTGGAAGAGTACAACAGAGTTGGTAGACACTCTCTAACCAGAATCTTTCTTGCTGCAGTTTAAACCCATTTCCTCTTGTTTTGCCCTTACTGGAATTAAAAAACAGCTCAGGCTCATTAATCATCTTTTGTATCACCCCCTGCATAAGTCTTATGAGCAGATAGTCAACCGTCTGTCTCTTCTTTGGGTTCCACTTTTTTCCCTATCCCTTGAGGAGGGTTCTAGAGTTAAGAGCTGAACACCCAAAGGATGATTAAACTGTTCCCATCATTCTATGGTCCATACCATTTCTGTTCAAAAATAAGTGGGTTGTTACTAAACTAAAAGTTAGGGATTTGCACTTCTAGTCATTATAGTGGATGTTGAGGATGGCACACAACATAGAAAGTTCCTCAGCACACAGTTCCTCTAACTCCCACACTTGTGCTCTTTTCAGTAGGCTAGGTTCTTTCTCAGTTTCTCTCCAATAGTATCTCCAATAAGAATGAGAAAAGAGGGAACATTAGCCTTAGTTAGAGAAGGGATCATGGTGGTTAGATTCCACATAAGCAAAACTTCCTGGCAATTAAGTTAATAGGCAGGAGAATGGGTTGCTAAAGGAAATTATATGATCATTTCTCTCAGCAGTCCTTGAGGACTGGATACTTCACTGCCTTAGGTAGCTAAGGGGTTGCCCTGTGGGGAAGCTCAGAATTAAACTAGATGGAAGGTTTGAGATCCCTTTCTGCCATGTAATTCTGTACTAAAAACAATAGCATGCAGTTGATTTAGTGGGGTTTGGAAATTAACATAGATTTTAATGACTTAGTTTCAAGTACAAAGTTGTAAAAAGCCCTGAATTCCTTTTTAAAAATAGAGAAAATATTTGCCATTTTACCTAAATCAGTAGGTACCATGAAGATGGATGAATAAGGTTTGGAAAAGAGTTTCAAGCTTAGTTAAAGTTAACAGGTCAGTGAAGTGATCTGAATCAAATATACCTTTACAAAGGAAAACAGTGTGGTGTCCTACTTCACATATCATGGCACCTGGATGAAAGTCCCTAATTTCAAAAATCAAAAACCAGTTGATTCTGCTTTCCTGAAAATCTTTCTGTTGTATTGCACTCTCCCAAGCGCTTAGCATAGTTCTCAGCACATAGTAAATGCTCAATAAATACAATTGATTGATTGATTGATTGATTGGTGTCACTAGGGAAGCTTCTTGAAAAGTTAAGCTTGAACTCTAACCAGCCATGTGAATAATGTGACTGACAAAAAAAAAAAGACAAGAGTTTACTCATTTACTCCCCTTACTAGTTTAAAAAATCCAGTTAAAATGTCACTGGTCATGGAAGGGGGTCTTTTAAGAAATATTACTTGGGGTTTTGTCTTTTCAGAAATATTACTTGGGGTTTCATCTTCTTGCAAAGGACTTGGTCATAGCATCATGATTAAAATAAGGGCATAATTGCCATCAGCATAGAAAATAGCCACTAGCCATTTCCTTGAGGTGAGTCATTCATGCCAGGCAAGTGGAATAGAATGTGGATTTCATTCATTTTACTAACACTGAATCTCGGAGTGGGGAGGATAGATAATAGACACTTGTTTGTCATTGGAACGATTCAGTCCTCTAGACTGTGAGCTCACTGTGGGCAGGGAACAAGTCTGCAAACTTATGGCTAGGGACCATAACAACGATAACAAAAGAATCACCAGAAAGGTTACGGATTATGGCAAAGAGGACGTTCAGAAGAAAAAAAATCCATAGAGTCGCTATGAATGGAAACAACTGGATGGTACCTGATAATATATACAAGTTCATCAGGTTGAACACAGTCCCTATCCCTCAATCTTTTATAAGCATCCATCTGGGCCAGATAGGGGTTCGATAGAGGTTGTCTGATTCCAGTATGATATGGGTGCAGCGTGGCTCAGTGGAAAGAGCATGGGCTTTGGAGTCACAGGTCATGAGTTCGAATCCCGGCTCTGCCACTTGTCAGCTGTGTGACTGTGGGCAAATCACTTAACTTCTCTGGGCCTCAGTTCCCTCATCTGTAAAATGGGGATTAAGACTGTGAGCCCCATGTGGGACAACCTGATTCCCCTGTGTCTCCCCCAGGCTTAGAACAGTGTTCTGCACATAGTAAGTACTTAACAAATACCAACACCTCTAGACTGTAAGCTCCTGTGGGCAGGGAATGTGTCTTTTTATTGTTGTACTCTCCCAAGCGCTTAATACAGTGTTTTGCACACAGTAAGTAATAAATTCAATTGACTGACTATAATGGGACAGCCTTGCCTACAGCCCCTTTGAATATTTAGCCACAAGATACCCATCCATTTCCTAGTCCAAGTGGACAGGTCACCTGGTTGGATTTTCTTTTTTTAAAAAGCTTCAGAATGAACAAATTGTCAGCACTAAAGGAATTAATTCAGCAAAGTTGTGCTAACAGATGGTCTTCTTTCAATGTACTCATATTTCTTAAATGGTTCTTTAGAAACTCATCAAAAACATCTGGAACAGTTCACTAGCAGTAAAGAAACAAGCAATGAAATGGTTCGTTTAAAGCTGCTGGTACATGATTACATTGTATTTACATTTGTGGCTCTGAAACTCTATGATATGAGTGTATATTCTAGGCAACTATTTGTGACCCCTAGCATGATGAGAACTTGATTGCAAAATGCTACTGTGCTGTCATAATTTCAAGAACCTTCCTAAGTAACTCTTGGGTACATCCCCCGCTCTGTAATGTGAGCACACTGTGGGTAGGGAATATCACTGTTTATTGTTGTATTGTCCTTTTCCAAGTGCTTAGGTACAGTGATCTGCACAAGTGCTCAATAAATATTATTGAATGAATGAATGAATAAAATGAACTGAGAAATAATTCAGTTTCTGATGGATGGTTAAAATGGGGTTGCTGGCAAGGTTCACAGCATTTACAGATCCGTAATTTATTCATTTTTATTAATGTCTGCCTCCCACTGTAGACTTTAAGCTTGTTGTGGGCAGGGAATGTGCCTGTTATATTGTTCCATTGTACTCTCCCAAATGCTTAGTACATGCTCTGCACACAGTAAGCGCTCAATATGTACGATTTATTGATTGATTGATCTGGAAAATGTTTTTAGAGGATAAGCATTCATCATATCAGCTAATTTGCTATTTAACAGGTTTGCAGAAGTGGACGATTTAGATTATACACACTGTATGTTTGCAACCAGGGACTGTGTTACTATTCCAAATTTGGTTTAAAGATTTTTTTCTATTTTTCTAGATATGGAAAGCGGTCCAGCCCAGAGACACTGATTTCGGATCTCTTACTGAGAGAAAGCACAGAAAACATTCCCAGAACCAGGTAAATATATACTATTGTACAGAAACTTGATATTAGCTGCTTTAATTAATGTTATTTCTCATGAACAGAAAATCTGAACCTGAATTTAGATTTCAATGAAAAACCCAAAATCCAGTTGTCATCTATTCAAAAAAGAACTGACTAAATTAGAAATTGTTTCTGCATACTGAATGTGAAATGAACCAATTTTTTAAGAATTTGTTAAGTGCTTACTATGTTCTGGGCACCGTACTAATTGCTGGGATCAATATCAACTAATCAGATTAAACACGACCCATGTCCCACATGAGGCTCACAGTCCTAATTCCTAATTTGCAGATGAGATAATGGAGGCACAGAGAATTTAAGTGACTTGCCCAAAGTCACACAGCAAAGTGGCAGGGTCAAGATTAGAACCCAGATCATTTTGACTCCCAGGCCAGTGTTCTATCCACTAGGCCATGCTGAAATTTGTTCACCTCCAGAGGCCACTTCTGACTTTAAATACTTCAAAGAATAGTGAATTTTTATAGGAGAGAAAATGGGGACATTATTCTAAACTCTAACCATAGCATAGGTTTTGAGTACATGTAAAATTATCTTTCTACCCTTACTACCCCTATCCCCTGACTCATTATGGCCTAGCTGGTCTATGAAAGACTTGAAGACTGAAATGTTGTTTGGGTTCTAGTTTTTATTCATTCATTCATTCATTCATTCATTCAATAGTATTTATTGAGCATTTACTATGTCCAGAGCACTGTACTAAGCACTTGGAATGTACAAATCGGCAACAGATAGAGACAGTCTCTGCCCTTCGACGGGCTTACGGTCTAATTGGGGGAGACAGGCAGACAAGAACGATGGCAATAAATAGAGTCAAGGGGAAGAACATCTCATAAAAACAATGGCAAATAAATAGAATCAGGGTGATGTACATCTCATTAAACAAAATAAATAGGGTGATGAAGATATATACAGTTGAGTGGACGAGTACAGTGCTGAGGGGGTGGGACGGGAGAGGGGGAGGAGGAGAGGGAAAGGGGGGAGAAGAGGGTTTAGCTGTGGAGAGGTGACGGGGGGGGGTGGTAGAGGGAGCAGACGGAAAAGGGGGGGAGCTCGATCTGGGAAGGCCTCTTGGAGGAGGTGAGCTTTAAGTAGGGATTTGATCATCGAGAGTGGGAAGTGAGGATGGGGGGCAAGGTGGGGAGAGATGCTTTTGGAAAGTCGGATGGGATCAAGAGAGCGGAGGTCTCTGTGGGGGAGTAGCAAAGATTTTAACCCTGACATGGGATCTATAGGGGTGTCAATCAATCAATAATATTTACTGAGCACTTACTATGTGCAGAGTGCTGTACTAAGCACTTGAGGGAGTAAAATACAACTGAATTAGCAGACACATTCCCTGCCCATAATGAGCTTTGAATTAATTAATCAATAGTATTTACTGAGCACTTACCTATGTGCAGAGCACTGTACTAAGCAGCTGGAAGAGGACTGTACAATAATGTTGGTAGATATAATTCCCTCCCACATCGGTCTGGTCTGCAACAGGGTCCCGCAACCTCCCTAGACCCAGCCTCGGACTGTACGAGCTCCTGGGATTCCTCTCCCTCCGGTCACTTGCTACTTCTAGTGGTAGGGAAGCATCATGGCCAAGTGGATAGACCATGGGCCTGGCAGCCAGAGAACCTGGGTTCTAATCCTGACAGGGAGAGGGTCCAACCTGATTAACTTCTATCTACCCTAGCGCTTAGAACAGTGCTTGGCACAGAGTAAGCGCTTAACAAGTACCATAACTATTATTATTATTGTTACAAGATCCTGGGTCAGTTATTTGGGGGGACTCCCCAAGATCAAGATGAGACAGTGAGACCCAAGCTTTGAGCTGCCTCTAGCTCAGGGAACAGAACAGCAAGGGACAACTGGGTCCCGACCCTGGATCAGAAAATGGGACGTAGGTTTCTACTCGGGGAAGTAGCCGACTAAATTCAACCCCTGCCTCCCCTCTAGCTCAGAGTATAGTGTTACAAGGGACAGATAGGAGGCAGAGCCAGGACAAAGGAGACCCCTGAGTACTCCAGGGTCAGAAAACAGGAGCTGAGCAGGCCTTGGGGAGTTCAGGGAATACACTCAAATCTACAACATACCTGGATTCAAGTAATATGGACTGATAGGATAAAAGATATTGCCTCACCCTCCAAATGCAGAAGGTCAAAGCCTTATATTTCAAAGCAGTACTTCTCCTTTTTTGTTGGCTGGGAATACACCAGCTGAAATAGCCTTCACCTGGGATTTTGCTGCTTATGTATTAGGCTTACTCCAACACATTGAAACCAAAAGAGGCAGTGCCCAGAATTCTGGGTTACCCTGCTATCTCTCATTCCACTGGGCACCACAGATCACAAAGGATGAAAAGCTGTGCTGCGGAGTACAAGATGTGATGTAGGTTTCATTTTTACTTGTAATATAGTAACATTAGGATGAAGTTCTGCCAAAGTGGATAATGAGAACCTGACTTAGATAACAATAGCGGTGTTTGTTAAGTGCTTACTATGTGCCAGACACTGTTCTAAGCAGGTGGATACAAGCAAATCCGGTCGGACACATTCTCTGTCCCACATGGGGTTTACAGTCTTAATCCCCATTTTACATTCGTTCATTCATTCATTCGTATTTATTGAGCACTTACTGTGCAACTCACTGTACTAAGTACTTGGGAGAGTACAATATAACTAAGCAGACACATTCCCTGCCCACAGTGAGTTTACAGATGAGGTAACTGAGGCACAGAGAAGTGATGTGACTTGCCCAAGGTCAGACTGCAGAGAAGTGGTAGAATCGGCATTAGAACCCAGATCCTTCTGACTCCCAGGCCTGTGTTCCATCCACTAGGCCATGAGCCAGATTTGTGGGACCCTTGCTACAGACCCTGGTGAGATGCCTAGTAATGGAAGAGATATAGTGAGGCACAAAATTGAAATTATGGCAGCTAAATTTCTTGCTGGCCATGTCCCTAAACTTGAGCAACTCCTTGTACCTTCACTCTGAATAGAAGGTCCTCCTGTCCCCTGTAGCTTTGGCCTTGGCCACGCTGGATGACACGGGAGGGAATGTTGGAGGAGAGGAGATTTTGCTAATTAACTCAAAACCAATAATAATAATAATTACGGTACTTGTTAAGCACTTACTGTGGGCTAAGCACTGTTCTAAGCACTGGAATAGATACTAGTTATACAAGTTTTTATGGCTAGAGGCCATAACAACGATAACAAAAGAACCACCAGAAAGGTTACGGATTATGGCAAAGAGGACGTTCAGAAGAAAAAAAATCCATAGAGTAGCTATGAATGGGAAACAACGGGATGGTACCTGATCATATATACAAGTTCATCAGGTTGAACACAGTCCTTATCCCTCAATCTTTTATAAGCATCCATCTGGGCCAGATAGGGGTTCGATAGAGGTTGTCTGATTCCAGTATGATACGGGTCGAGAAGTATGGCGGTAGATCACCATCAATAGTATTTATTGAGCACTTACTGTGTGCAGAGCACTGTAGTAAGCGATAGATCAGGGACAAGAGTTGGGAGACCTGAAACCCTCCAAATGAGAGGGCCCAGAAGTCAGGTGCTGATCTTAAAGGAACCAAAGAAAAATGGTTCTACTTGATTTCTTAGTTTCTTAAGATTGCAAGTGGAACTTTCAGATATGGAGGGTTATAAGCAAAAGGACCGGAAGTCACTTTAGGTTTAATCTTTTAGAAATCTTTGAATCCAGATTAGATTTTGTTAATTAAACCAACTGAGGTAGGGGATCAAGGGTACCCATCCTCTCTACCCCTAAATCGAATAGGTTGTACAACTTAATTCTTATGCATTATGTACCCCACCCTCACTGGCTCCTTTCCAGGATCCTAGATCCAAGCCTGACTCATAGGCCTCATCACCATTCTGAAAGGAGAAGGGGCAAACTTGAACTGACATGGTGGGTGTGAGGGTGAACAGAGGGATTTGTGGAAAGAGTACGGGCTTGGGAGTCAGTGGTTGTGGGTTCCAATCCCGGCCCTGCCACTTGTCATCTGTGTGACCTTGGGCAAGTCACAACTTCTCTGTACCCAGTTACCTCATCTGTAAAATGGGGATGAAGACTGTGAGCCCACATGGGACAACCTGATTACCTTGTATCTACCCCAGTGCTTAGAACAGTGCTTGGCACATAGTAAGAAGCGCTTAACAAATACTAACATTATTATTATTATTATGAGCTACTAGAGTGCCCAGCATCTGAACATGGGGCAGCTAGTAGTTCATTCTCTCTCTGTTAATGGGGTGAAACAGCTAACAGAAGCAGCGTGGCTCAGTGGAAAGAGCTGGAGCTTGGGAATCAGAGATCATAGGTTCGTATCCCAGCTCCGTCGCTTGTCAGCTGTGTGACCCTGGGCAAGTCACTTAACTTCTCTGTGCCTCAGTCCCCTCATCTGTAAAATGGGGATGAAGACTGTGAGTCCTACTTGGGACAACCTGATTATCTTGATTCCACCCCAGCACTTAGAACAGTGCTTGGCACATAGTAAGCGCTTAACAAATACCAACTGTTGTATAATACTACCTAGTGGTCAGGATGTCACACTGCACTTTTTCTTTTACCTGAGCAAAGCCTAATAATATTAATAATCATTGTGGCATTTTTAAGTGCTTACTATGTGTCAAGCACTGTACTAATCCCTGGGGGTAGCTACAAGATAATCCGGTCCCATGTGGGGCTCGCAGTCTAAATAGGAAGGAGTACAGATTTTGAATCTCCATTTTGCACACGAGGGAACTGAGGCACAGAGAAGGTAAGTGACTTGCCCAAGATCCCACAGCAGACAGGTGGTGGGGTCAGGATTAGAACCCAGGGCCTGTGACCTCCGAGCCCACGCTCTTTTCACTAGGCCACGCTGCTCCCAGTAGTGAATGAGCATTTCAGGCCACTGGTCTTGAGGTGTTTAGAGCAGACTACCTAGGAGCCATTATTAACCTGGCAAGTCATTTCTAACCCTGCATACACACAGTAAAAGCTCATGGCCTGTATGTCCTTATTTTGGCAGTTTTACACCTGAATTGTATTCAGTAAATTAGGAAACTGGGAATGAACAATCTGAAGGTAAAAATCAATAATCAATCAATCATATTTCCTGAGTACTAACTGTGTGCAGAGCACTGTACTAAACATTCTGTTAATCACCCTATGAGAACTGGGGGTTTCAGGGAATCGTTCATATTAAATTTATTCAAGTCCTTGGCATTTGAATTATTAAGTAATGATTTGGTCACTGGAAAGCATATTCTGTTGGAGGGGTAAATAGTGATGGTAACCGGTAAGAAGCAGTCTGGCCTAGTGGAAAGGATGCAGATCTGGTACAGTGCTCTGCACATAGTAAGTGCGCAATAAATACCATTGAATGAATGAATCTGGGAGTCAGAGGAACCAGGGCCTAATCCTGGTATGGAGGGGACAGAGTGGAACACACGAAACCTTGAGAAACACCCCAAACTAGTCCCAAATGGGCCCCTGGCAATGGGGATCATAAACCATCTAGAGTTCATACAGAAACTTCGGCTGGTTATATGTTAAGCAGAGCATGAAAAAGTGGATACAACGAAAGGTACAAGTTGGGAGGCCTTGGACTTCCACGGTAAAGCTATGGCGAAAGAACAGATACCCTCTTCAGTTCTCTCTGCCAAACATCCTCAGATTATTATCCATTTGGCAGCAATAGATCTCCCATTGATTGACTGGCAGAGACTTAGGAGGGATAACCATGGCTCAGTGGAAAGAGCACGGGCTTGGGAGTCAGAAGTCATGGGTTCGAATGCTGTCTCTGCAACTTGTCAGCTGTGTGACTTTGGGCAAGTCACTTAACCTCTCTGTGCCTGAGTTACCGCAGCGTGGCTGAGACGCAGCGTGGCTCAGTGGAAAGAGTGCGGGCTTTGGAGTCAGAGGTCATGCGTTCAAATCCCGGCTCAGCCACTTGTCAGCTGTGTGACTTTGGGCAAGTCACTTAACTTCTCGGTGCCTCAGTTCCCTCATCTGTAAAATGGGGATTAAGACTGTGAGCCCCACGTGGGACAACCTGATTCCCCTGTGTCTACCCCAGCGCTTAGAACAGTGCTCGGCACATAGTAAGCGCTTAACAAATATCAACATTAAAATGGGGATTAAGACTATGAGCCTCATGTGGGACAACCTGATTACCCTGTATCTACCCCAGCGCTTAGAACAGTGCTCTGCAAATAGTAAGCGTTTAACAAATGCCAACATTATTATTATTATAAGAATGAGGGTTTCATTCTCAATTGAATTATTGATAATAATATTTATTGAGCATGGACTGCATACACAGCACTGCCCTTAGGTTTTGGGAAAGTAAAATAGACCTAGAAGACGTGATCCTGCCCACACTGGCTCACTGTAATAATAATAATCACCTCTCAGGGTCAATAAAAATAATAATGTTGGTATTTGTTAAGTGCTTACTATGTGCAGAGCACTGTTCTAAGCGCTGGGGTAGACACAGGGGAATCAGGTTGTCCCACGTGGGGCTCACAGTCTTCATCCCCATTTTACAGATGAGGGAACTGAGGCCCAGAGAAGTGAAGTGACTTGCCCACAGTCACACAGCTGACAAGTGGCAGAGCTGGGATTCGAACCCATGACCTCTGACTCCAAAGCCCAGGCTCTTTCCACTGAGCCACGCTGCTTCTCTACCTGGAGAGTTTCCAGTCCTCTACCAGTCTTGACTATGGGAGGGAGAGTCAAGCAGAGGCATATCCATTCCATTCCCAGCTTGGGCAGTGGCTCTCTCTGCCGGCTGGAGGCGGGCAGGGTGTCTGGCAACCCTGCACAGAGAAACACTGTGGACTGGCTTTACGGGCAGCCCAGAGTGTGGAGGATGGCATCCTCTGTGAGGGTGGCACACTACTGTGGGCTTGACCAGTAATAATGGGCACACAGTCCTAAGCATTCTGCCAGGAACTCAACTGCTGCCATCTGACTTTCCTTTGCCCCTGGGCCTGCCATCAGGAGGGGCTACCACCCTGCCAGTTCATCTTGACATTGCTCCATTGGAACCAACCATAATCCTGGCTCCAGTGGAAATCAATCCATCAGTGGCATTTCAGCGCTTGGCTCATTGTAAGTGCTTAGCAAATACCATCATTATTACTGAGTGCCTACTGTGTGCAGAGCACAGTACTAAGTACTTGGGAAAGTATAATTCAACCGAGAAGCAGTTACCTCATCTGTAAAATAGAGATTAATACTGTGAGCTCCTTGTGGGACGTAGACTGCGTCCAACCTGATTAGCTTGTATCTACCCCAGGGTTTAGTACTGTGCCTGTCACCTAGTAAGTGCTTAACAGATACCATTTGAAATCAATCAATCAATAAATAGAGTTGGTAGACATATTCCTTGTCCATGGTGAGCTTAGATTCTAGAGGAAACTGAAAGAGGATCAAAGGAAGCCTGAATCCCATTTTAAATTTCATATCTCCTATCTCTTGGCCATCACAGATGCTAGAGTATAGATAATGAAGAGCTAACTTCTTTCCAGGAAACAAAAGCTATAATAGATCATATAGCGAATCACTGAAGACCAAACACCTACTGTTTAACACAGATAGTCTCACGTTGTCTATTTAGTTACCACCAAAGCATTGACCAAAAATCATCTACCCTCTGACCCTAGCCTTTAACCTTAGATCTAATTATTTTATTAAGTGAGTTGTCCTTCAGTTGATTTGGGTTTGGTGACAGCATTTATTTAGTTGTTTTACTGAAAGCCACTTGTCACCAGCCCATCAAATAGACATTCAAATTTTAACTAGAAATTTGTACTTATATCCTGATAAGCAGCCACCTATATTGGTGAAATTGTGGAATAGACTAGAATTCTATGTGAATAGAGGTTTTTCTCATTATTACCATTACTGTATTTGTTAAGCACTTACTCTGCACCAAGCACTGTTCTAAACACTGAGATAGATATAGATTAATTAGGTTGGTCATAGTCACTGTCCCACATGGGTCTCACAATCTAAGTCAGAGGGAGAGCAGACATTGAATCCCCATTATACAGATGAAAAACTGAGGCACAGAGAAGCTAAGTGATTTGCCCAAGGTCACACAGGAGGCAACTGGCAAAGCTGGGATTAGAACCCAGATCCTTTGACACCCAGGCCCAGGTTCTTTCCACTAGGCCACAGTGCTTCTGTGTCTTTACTAAATAGGATCGTAAACAAAAGAGTCTTTCAGAAGGTCAGCAAGATGCATTGACTGAATTGAGTATCCCTTGCTTCCTTGTGTGAACTCTATGGTTTCTGATCTCTAAAATATTAATAAGCACAAAGCTTTTTTCTCCCTCAAACTTTCATTCTGTACCATTCAGATTTAGCCTCAAACTCCCTCCTAACATGGTGAGGGTGTCACAGCTACGTTTTTTCACACTGAAAATGCCTTCTTGGCTTGGTTCTTAGACTGTAAGCTCATTGTGGACAGGGAATATGTCTCTTTATTGTTATATTGTACTCTCTTAAGCACTTAGTACAGTGCTTTGCACACGGTAAGCCCTCAATAATGACAGTTGAATGAATGAAATAATTAATTAGGTGTTTCCAGTGGCAAATGAGCACAAATATGAACACAGTCTTCAATGCTTCTATTTTAATAGTAGTAATGCTATTTACTGTATACCTCCTGAGTGCATTGTCCTGTACTAAGTGCTTGGGAAGTATAATACCAATTCCCTGCCTGCTCACAGGGAGCTATACTCTAATAGAGGAGCTGATACTCTGCTGATCTCTCAGAAAGCTGTGATTTTTTTCATTAACATATTTCCGGTGTATATTTCCAATGTTTTACAGGTTTGAAGACCCTTCTATGTGGTGATGGAAAAATGAAACATCCTCAGTATTTTTTTCCTATTTTCAACCCATTTTTCATGCTGTAAAAGCAGAGTTTACCAGTCCTCCCAGTACAACCAGTGCATGAAACCATCATACTGAATTCTGTAGCATTTTCCTTCATTATATTTGTATATATGTTTATTTAAATAAATGATTGTGCATTCAAAAATGTAACATACTAGATGAAAAAAATCTATCATTGGAATAGTAAGAGTTGTTTTAAGCTATTAAAATTGAATTATAACCTCACTAAAGTCTAAAGTACATGTACAGCAGTCATTTCCCCAGTGTCAATGTGATCGTGAAAGGTAAAATGGTGTTTTCATTTGGCAAGACCAAGCCCTGGATCCTCCCGCCTCCTTGGCCCAGCCTTGGCCCAGCTTGGGTCTGACCTCGTCGGACCCCCGTATCTTCTCTCGGCCCTCCAGCTCAGCCGTCAGCCTGGCAGCCCACACCTCAGCTCTGCACAGTTGCAGAGTGCCCTTCCGCCAGGCCCAGCCCTTCGCAAACCTGCCAGACTTGACAGGGAGAGGGCAAACCCTCTTCCCAACCCAGGGACCCTTACTGGAAGCTGAACCAGTAAGCAGTAACCACCCTCCCCATCCTCCTCTGTCCTCCTCTGCTCTGAAGAAAATGAACTCTGCTTGTGGAGAAAACCCTCCTCTTCCAGCCTGGGGGATGTGGAAACTCACTGCCATCACTTACACCCACCACACACACATAGAGTTTCACACATACTTAATCGAGCACTTAGCACAGAGCTTTGCACACCGTAAGTGCTCAATAAATATGACTGAATGAATGACATTGACTCAAACAGAAAAAGACACAGGGAAATACTAGCACACCGGTAGACACACACACCCTTGAGTGATTACCTAGATATGTACAGAGGAATGTTGACACAACCATCCAGACACATGATGACACAAACAGGGACACTCATACACAAGAGTATATACCCACACATACATGTGTTAGCCCACGCACAAACAAGCAAGAAGTAATGGCATTCATTAAGCATCAGCTTTGTGTGATGCACTGTTCTAAGTTATTGGAAAAGTACAACAGAAATACAGCAGAGGCACCAGGCTGATTATTTGATTATTTTGTATCCATCCCAGCGCTTAGGACAGTGCTTGGCACAAAGCAGGCAGTTAACAAATCACCTGTCATCATTATGGCAACTATGGTATTTGTTAAGCACTTAGTGGAGAAGCAGCATGAACTAGTAGTTAGAACAAGGACTTGGGAGTCAGAAGGACCAGGATTCTAATCCCAGCTCTGTCACTATCAGCTGTGTGACCTTGGGCAAGTCACTTCACTTTGCTGGGCTTCAGTTACCTCTTCTGTAAGATGGGCATTAAGAATGTGAGCCCCTCGTGGGACATGAACTGTGTCCAACGTGATTAGCGTGTATCCACCCAGTGCTTAGTACAACGTCTGACACATAGGAAGTACTTAACAAATGCCATAGAAAAAACAAACATGCATCAAACACTGTTTTAAAATCTAGGTTAGATACAAGTTAATCAGGTAGGACACAGTCCCTGTCTCAAATGGGGCTCACAGTGTAAGAAAGAGAATGGATTGAATCCCCATTTTACACATGAGGAAACTGAAGCACAGAGAAGTTAAATGATTTTACAAGATGACAGCAGTTAAGTAGCAAAACTAGGATTAGAACTAAGGACCTCTGATTCCAAGGCCCATGCTCTTTCCGCTATGCCGTGCCGATTATTATCATTATTATTATTATTATTAGAAGCTATGTCCCTATCCTCAAGGAGCATACTTGGACCAACAGACCAATGGATCAATACTTGGTAAAACACAGAAACACTGAGTCTTAGAAATTCAGATCAGTTTCTGTTCACTGAAAAAGTACTTGTTTATCTCTAATGCAAATTCTCTCTTTAATGCTTGTTGGATCATATTTCCCAGTCACAGCAGTGTTTTTCTAGTGTCACCATCTGGTAGTAACTCCTACCAAAAAAAAAAAATAAGCACATTCAGATTTATCTATACTACAGAATTGTTAACATTACAAAGAATTACAATTAAATTTACATTACATTACAATTACATTACAATTCATTCATTCATTCATCTGTATTTTTTGAGGGCTTATATTACACCTCACATATCCACAAGTAACAATAATAATAATAATGATGGTAGTTGTTAAACACTTACTATGTGCTAAGCACTGTGGTAGATACATGATAATCTGATTGATCACATTCCTTGTCCCACATGAGGCTTACAGTCTAAAAGAAGGGGAAATCGGTATTTCATCCCCACTTTTCTGATGAAGAAGCTGCGGTGCAGAAAAGTTACGTGACTTATCGAAAGGGAGCAACTGCAGGTAAGTAGCAGAGCTGGGATTAGAACACAGGCCTTCTGACTCTTAGTCCTGTCCTATTTCTACTAGCCCGTGCTTATATTAAAAGCAATGGAGACTTTTCTATTCTTTAAGGATAAATATCCATGAGCTTAATTTTAATACCATGATTTCAGAAATTCATTTCCAAAATAAAGGAATATAAGGCTCCTTTCATGTTGGTCAACCAAATTGAAAAGGATATCCACCCCAGGACCTTCAAAGCTCTCCAATTTCCACCCCCACTACTTTTAGTTTCTTGCTGAGCAGTGGTGGAGAGAGTGAGAGAGGAGAAGGAATTTACACTCCAGATTTAGAAGTGCTCAGCCCCACATTGATTGATTGATTGACTGACTGGGGAAGCAGCGTGGCTCAGTGGAAAGAGCCTGGGCTTCGGAGTCGGGGGTCATGGGTTCGACTCCCAGCTCTGCCACTTGTCAGCTGTGTGACTTTGGGCAAGTCACTTCACTTCTCTGTGCCTCAGTTACCTCATCTGTAAAATGGAGATTAACTGTGAGCCTCACGTGGGACAACCTGATTACCCTGTATCTACCCCAGCACTTAGAACAGTGCTCTGCACATAGTAAGCGCTTAACAAATACAAAAACAAAAAAAAATTGATCCCAATTTACTATCACTAGAACTACGAGGATGAATAGCCTCCTAACTTCCAGGCCCCCATGGATTGTAACACTCTATAGGGAGAAGTCCCAAAATTTCATTTGGCTTCTTTTCCTATTAGAACATCATTTTCAATGCCAACAAGCAAGCCATCTGCTTCTGGCCATGGAGTCGTTTCTATTTGCAGCAATACTGACTGAATTTTAAAAGGGTCATTCAGAAAGGGAATGCCTACTTCTACAGGCATCAAAGGCACTCAGAGCACACATTTGTTTGAGTTTAATTATGCTGCTTATTTTCAGAGGGGTGAGGTGATTGGAAAGGCCCCAACTATATACCAAAAGCAAGGGAAGCCTAACCACTCCAGCACCCTTCTTCAATTTCAAACTGGAAATGTTTTCACCTTCTACCTGATAGTAATCTCCACTAAAATCTAATATTCTGCCTAGGAGGTTTCCCTCAGAGAATTTATTCTTTACAGGAAATTCAAAGTTGACAGTCACCTTCCCAGTCGACAAAGTCTTTCTATATAATTGTGGAAAGCACACCCAATTTTCTGATCCCCTATGATTGTGAACAGAATCGATTTATTCCAGGCTGCTGTTCTAGCCATGAACAATATAGACCAGTTTCAGGCACTAAGGTAATCACCACTCCCCACAGTGCTTGTATCTTTATACTGGATGCTTTCCCTCCTTGTAATTTATTTTAGCACCCCTCCCCCAGATTGTAAACTCCTTGAAGGCAGGAGTCATGTTTACCAACTCTGTTGCCCTCTCCCAAGTGCTTACTACAATCCTTGGAACAGATTAAGAGCTGGATATAGATGATTGAGTGGTTATTTGGTACACTCAGAGGGGGAATTCGCTTCCCTGATGAAGATGGGAAGAAAACTTTATCCCTTCTTATTTCAGCATCTCCCGGTCTCCTTTCCCATACTCTTTCCTCACCCACCACAGGTAGGCAGGGAGCAGGTCTTCCAGTAAGAAGAAGACCCAGGTGGGGGGAACTTGACTGCAGGCAAGGTATTTATTTATTTTCATGTCTGTCTCCTCCCAAGTGTTTAGTACTGTGCTCTGCACAGAGTAAATGTTTAATAAATATGATTCACAGACTGACAGTCATTGTCTATAGTCTGTGGGGAGCTCAACCCTGTGCTCAGTGATGTGAAAGCCCCTGGAGAAGGCCCAAGCCATGCCTCCTCGCCCCCAATCAGTGGTCGTGACTAACAGAGGGCCAAAGCCATTCGCGAGCTAAGCAGAAGCAGCTGGACAAGGGAAGCTGCAGCTGGGGTCATTATCCCCCTGGAGCTCCGGGTAGGGGGGGCGGGGAAGCAGTCCCCTGCTGAGACTTTACTAGCCTGTTTGTAGCTCCTGCCTTGGAGGTGGGGTTTGCCAGAGGTTTTGCTTTCATGCCACCTTGGTGAGAGGGAGGCCTTCAGGTGGGTGGTGGGATCAAGAGGTTGAAATGCGGGTCAGTCTTTGCTGGAAGTATGTTAGAAAGATTCTTCTTCCCAGCCCTTAAGTAGTTGCAGCCTAGGGAGGGAAGACACAAATAAAGATGGCAAAAATGCAGCCTTAAGCAGCAGAAACAAAGAAAGGGCTGAAGGCACAGAAGGATGGAGGAGTTGATGGCGGGGCCTGGAGTTAGGCTGTAACATCTGGGATTCCTTGGGTTTCTGGGAGGATGATTCTAGCAAGGAGTTCCATTAGGAAGCTGTTTGCAGAAGAGACCCTGTTGTGAAGGAAAGTCCCAAGGAGAAGATTGGACCCTTCACTTCATCCCACCTCATCATGGCTTCAGTTATGTAGGTACGCTTATAAAATTCATTGTTGCTCATGTGCTTCAAAACAGCTGTGAGAATGAGATGATTTGATTCCATGTAATCAGTGCTGGAGGATATGGGACTATTAGCTAGAGGTACAGAACATTTAAATAATTAGAATATCTCCATAATCAAGTTTTGTCTTTTCAACTGTTATGAAGTAAATTAGCCTTTTGGATGAGTAGTTTCAATAAAATACATTTTTTGTACTAATGAAAATGATTATCATACCCCTCACCTAAATCATTGCCTTTTCTGCTATCCAGAGGAATTTCTTCCTCCTTTAAGTGTTAATAAGTCAATTGATATGGTTCAATTGATCACCAACATAATTAGGGCTTTTTTGGATGTTTTTTGGTCTAATATTCACTTCCCATTTATCCCCCTTGTAATAGGGATGTGCCTCATCCTTTATATTTTGCAGCTGGAAAAGCAACTTTGTTCTATATATAAACAGAGCACAGGTCTGGGAGTAAGAAAGACATGAGTTCTAATCCCAACTCTGCCACCGGTCTGTTGGGTAACCTTGGGAAAGTCACTTAATTTCTCTGGGCTTAAATTACCTCATCTGTAAAAATGGAGATTGAAATTGTGAGTCCTGGGTGGGATGGGGACTGTGTCCAACCTGATTATCCTGTATCTACCCCAGTGCTTAGTACAGTGCCTGGCACATAGAAAGCGCTAACAAATACTATTTTTTTAAAAGCCAACAAAATGGAGGTTCTTAGGCTGGATCCAAGGGGAAAACAGGAAATGGGTAAGACCAATATTGGGAGAAATTACTCTTATTCTTTCTTGAGAATGAGGTGTCATTTGGTGCCCCAGAAATAATTTTCCCTCTAAGTAATAATGGTATTTGTTAAACGCTTACTATGTGCAAAACACTGTTCTAAGCACTGGGGGGATATAAGGTAATCAGTTTGTTCCACGTGGGGCTCACAGTCTTCATCCCCATTTTACAGATGAGGTAACTGAGGCAAAGAGAAGTGAAGTGACTTGCCCAAAGTCACACAGCTGTCAAGTGGCAGAGCTGGGATTAGAATCCATGACCTCTGACTCCCAAGCCCGGGCTCTTTCCACAGAGCCACACTGCTCCTCTTAGTAGACATTTCCCTGGTGACTGAGCAAAGTTTCCGTTAGATTATATTGTTCCCTGTGAGTGCAGAATTCATTTTGATTTATTCTGGACTCAAGGGTAATGTCACTTCAGAAGGATCTCTCTGTTCAACCCCAAATGTTGTAACTAAAATCTTTTTGCCACATGTATGGTAGGTATATGGGCATTTTCGATCTGACTGTGAACTTCCAGGCTGCAATATTGGAGTTGGGGGGAGCAGCTAGTTGATACTGCACATTCACTGGTGTTTTGATTTTCATATGGGGTAAATCCTGAATCTTTGGTATTTATGGTGTGAGGAAAAAACATTTTTGATTTAAACCTTATAAGACTTTGGTCTGTCTTTGACCCTTCTTCTTCCAAGCTAGCACTTTCAAATTCATTTTGTCCCCTGGATTCGGTAAATTGTTAATCCCCAGCAATCAAGGTTGGAAAAGAGGAACTCGAATATGTTTCAGATTTTATTTTTGTCATTATTTTGGGCTGCAGGGATACAAATATCAATCACTTGCATTTATTGAACATTTTTTGTTTGGGAGCACTGTACAGTCCTTGGGAGAGTACATCATTCAATCATATTTATTGAACTTTTACTGTGTGCAGACCACTGTACTAAGTACTTGGAAAGTACATTTCTGCAGCAGATAGAGACAATCCCTACCCAACAACGGGCTCACAGTCTAGAAGGGGGAGACAGACTACAAGACAAAACAAGTAGACAGGCAAACAGTTGATAACATTATAGTAGTTGGTAGATGCATTTCCTGCTCACAATGATTTTACAGTCTAGAGGCATGAAACAGGTTAGATGTCAGATTCAAGAATAAAATCCTCATTTATACTTTTCTGCTTTGATATTTTCTCTCTGATGAGTTTGGGGTAAATTGTGAGTTTTAATGTTATAATTCTAAAAAACCATTGCAGTCAGTGGAGGATGTTGGTTTCTGTTTTATTGCAATTCAGTATCCACGGTCTTTGTCATGTCAAGTACTTTCTAACCATAGGGAACTGCCATATGTATTTGCATTTTTATGAGAATAACTGATGTTTGTGGAAAGTGTGTTTAACTTATTCATTCTGTCCTTCAAAACTGAACTATTTGACCAAATTAAAACAACTAATGGATCATTGGATCTATAGCTGGTTCTACAAGGCATGTTTCTATTCATGCTAGGTTTAAAACTGATCTTGGTACAAATTCTATGATTCTGATTTTTTTAGTGTCGATCCATCACTGTTTCTCATTCAAGACCTGTCCCTAGTACTAAGAATAATAAAAAAAAAAGTGGTATTAAAGTACTTATTATGTGCCATGCACTGTACTAAACGCTGGGATAAATACAAGTTAAGCAAGTTGGACACAGTCCCTGCCCCATATAGGACTCAGTCTTAATTCCCGTTTTAGAGATGAGGAAACTGAGGCACAGAGAAGTGAAGTGACTTGCTGAAGGTCGCACAGCACATGTGGCGGAGCCGGGATTAGAGCCCAGGACCTTTTGACTGCCAGGCCCGTGCTCTTTCCACTAGGCCATGCTGTCCCTGACTCCAAAACTGAATCAGGTTGAAATGGGATGCTGTGGATCCATCACTGCACATACAGCACTATGGACTCAGAGCTGGAGGAGTCCAGTGGATGGAGCATGGCACTGGAAGTGACCCCACTGAGGGCCTTTGGTACAAGTTACTCCATCCCCTTCTCCGAGCCTTAATTTCTTCATCTTTAAAATGAGAATAAAATCCCTAACTGTATTACTTCCTAGGAAGGAGCTCCTAAAATCAAGGTGGCTCCTAACCAAATCCTAGGCCCGCCTGTCATAGAAGTTTGGGGTGCTAAATGGGGCAGGGGCCAGAGAAACAGTTCATTCAAAAGAACTTCGTGTGCGATTCTTTGCTGTCAGTCAGTGGCTCATGCAGAAGTCATTGGGATGCCAGATCATGAATCCAGAAAAATGTCCATTCAAATATCAAAGCCATGAGAAAAAGAATAATATTGGTATTTAAGTGCTTACTATGTGCAGAGTGCTGTTCTAAACACTGTGGGAGATACAGGGTCATCAGGTTGTCCCATGTGAGGCTCACAGTTAAACCCCATTTTCCAGATGAAGTAACTGAGGCACAGAGAAGTTAAGTGACTTGCCCACTGTCACACAGCTGACAAGTGGCAGAGCTGGGAGTCGAACCCATGACCTCTGACTCCGAAGCCCAAGCTCTTTCCACTGAGCCACGCTGCTAGAATCTCCTTTTGCTTGTCAACTCTGGGAGCAAGAAGGCTCAGAGGTGAGACAGCCATTAATTCAAAGATCAAAAACAAGTTGGGAGCTCAGTGGTACACATAGGAAATTACTAACACAGGATCATGCCTCTAGGCAGTGAGCTCGTTGTGGGGAGGGAACATGTCTAAGAGAAGACAGCATGGCCTAGTGGATAGAGCACGGGCCTGGGAACCAGAGGACCTGGGTTCTAATCCCTGCTCTGCCACTTGTCTGCTGTTTGACCTTGAGCAAGTCACTTCACTTCTCTGGGCCTCAGTTACCTTATCGGTCAAATGGCGAATAAGAAGAGGTGAGTTCTAGGTGGGACAGGGACTGTGTCCATCCTGATTATCTTGAATCTACCCCAGAGCTTAGAACAGTGCTTGGCACATAGTAAGCACTTAACGGATATTTAAATTTAATGTCTATCAACTCTGTTATACTGGACTCCCTCAAGTGTTCTTAGCACAGTGTTCTGCACACCATAAGTGCTCAATAAATACAATCGATTAATTGATATTAAAGGCACTGATGTGTGTAGCGGTTTTCAACTTAAATACTGGCCCTGTGGGCTTAAAGCTTCATGAAGTTTCCTCTCCTTCTTCAAAAGCATACACTCACCTGAGCAGGGGTGTGCAGCTAACAGCAGCACCTGGAGCAGAAGAGACAAACTGCCCCACAGCTGTCACCACTACCATCTCCTCAGAACTCAAGCCTCTGGGACTGGAGAAGGAAGAAAAGGCCCAGGTAGGAGAGGGGTTTCTTGCCAAGATCTTGATAGCGAAAGCAATTCCTCACCTCATCTGATACTTGCCTTTTTTCTGGTCTCTCTGATAGTGTCTCTCTCTTTTTTTTTTTTAAAGATATATGTTAAGCACTTACTATGTACCAGGCACTGTTCTAAGTGCTGGGGTAGCTACAAGGTGATAAGGTTGGACACGGTCTATATCCCATATGAAGCTCACAGTCTTAAACTCCAATGGCCCGATGAGATAACTGAGGCACAGAGAAGTTAAGTGATTGCCCGAGGTTAGACCGCAGACAAGTGGCAGAGCTGAATTTAGAACCCAGGTCATTTTCCCCCAGTGGAAGAAACAGTTGTTTCTTCTGCTACCCCTCTCCTTTTGGCTATAGCCCCTGCAATATGCTGAAGTCCCTGGGCTCCTTGTTGAACAGGTCTAAGGGATTTCCACAGAATGTCTGAGAGGGAAGGGTGAGTTGCTGCTGGCCCAGGATTTCTTGTAAATGGCTAGGCTGGTGTTTGGGCTCATCAATATACTTGAAACTGGTTTAAATTAAATTGTGTTTATATACTACCAGAATGATTGCAGATGGAGGTAGGGTGTACTGGGAGAGATGTGTCCCTGGCATTGCTCTGGGTCTGGAGATGACTTGACAGCATATAATATAACATAAGTCTTTGACCTTTGGAAAATGAAGTAATCCTTTCTGGCATTGAATTCCGTATTGAGGTTTGACAATGTGAGTTCATCAGGCCACAAGTCACCCAGTTCAGGACTCCATTTTTATTTTTTTGATGGTATCTGTTAAGCACTTACAAGATGCCGGGTTTTGCATTGAGTGCTGGTTAGATACAGGCTAATCAGATTGGACCCAGACCATGACATACATGAGGTGTACAGTACTAATCTCCATTTTCCAAATAAGGTAACTGAACTCCAGAGAAGTTGTGACTTGCCCAAGGTCACATGACAGACATGTAGTGAAGCTGGAATTAGAACCCAAGTCCTTCTGATTCCCAAGCCTGTGTTCTATCCACTAGGCCATTCTTCTGAACCTCCATTCCACTTTCTGAACATATAATTACTCAGACATTCTAAAAGCCTTCTTTCTCCCTGGCCTACTTGGAGCTCCTCAAAATCTGGTCCCTTTAGGAGTTGCTGCCATGAGGAGCATTTTGAACCCTGTTTAACCCTTTCCCCGTGGGAGGGGGTGCTGGGCTCTCACCAGTGGATTCTGCCCAAGTAAGCCTCATTCACCTCCAGTTATACTTCTGGGCTGTGCACAATCAACCGCAAGAGTTGTCTGCTGTTCCAAGATGACTTACTGATTGTATAGAAATACTTAACAGATGTTCCTCATAATCTATGTAACTTTGAGTATGGCAGCACTAATAGTTTAATATTCGCTTGATGAGGTGTGGCTTACGGAAAACTCTTGAAACTGCTAAGCCGATGGCATGGTACTAGAAAAACCTCAGCAAATAGACATTTTTTGGCAGTTGACATCCCCTGTAGATGGTAATCGAGAGCAGAGATGTGTCCCAATCGTACTTTCCTTCGAACATTAATGTTACAAATACTTGGGTGCTGTTAATGTGCAAATATTTAATTTCATGGATAATTTACTCTTTGCAGGGCATATCTCTGCTTAGAATTCAATCTTAGATAGATGTTTGTTTTCTGAAGTTGCTGGTGGGTGGGTATCTTATAAGATAGAAAATTAGGGGTCTTGCAGAGCTTTATGGCTGCCCTTTTTCAATAAGTTCTTAGGTTTCAGCCCATTGTGGAGCAATAGCAAATCATGTCAATGAGATGGGAATTAGAATTAGGAATGAAGAGATAGTTGGCACTGCATGATCCAGGAGCCAATTTAGTAAAACACTGATACATATGGATTCCAAACAGCTCCAGTTATGATTCATAGCTGTTGCAGATTGGATTTTCAGGATTTCTATAGAATGACTAAAGCTAGCTTCATTTGAAAGGTGAACTGACCTTTAATGTCATTAAATCATGATGGCTCTTTCACTTGCATCTATTTTTATTAGAAGGAAAATGATGATATCGAAAAGTCTTGTTTGCTTGAGTGCCTGGACTTTTTTCTTCCAGTATCACTTTAGGCTTTTATGTAGTCTGCCCTCAATGTCCCTGTGAGAGTCCAAGCAGTTGCCCTCCACTGGCTTAAATGGAATAGAGTTAGAATGGACTAGGGATTTCCACTATCTCCAGGCCAGTGAATGACTAAACCATCCAGTACCGAGGGTTGGTGATTTTTTTTAACCATCACTCAAGAAAGGGACTCCACTCAAGAAAGGGACTCCACTATCTACCTTGGACACCCATTCCTGTATTGTCATCCTGAGAACTGATGCGTTCTTCCTCATGTCCAAGTGGATCCTTCCCACTTTAAGCTCTTTTCCTTCAATCCCAAGGAGATGCAAAGAACAACACTAGGAATAATAGTAGTATTTATTGAGCGCCTGTTTACTGCATTGTTGTGTACTAGGCTCTTGGAAAATACAGAATTAAGAAATGTCATTCCCTACTCACAAGGGGGAACAAACATAAAATGTTTACATGAGTAGTCAGTCAGTGAATATACAATTGGATAACCATATATGCAAGAGTGCTCAGTACCGGTATATTTATCATTTATTAAGTTCATATGTGCTAGAGTCAGATGATGGGTTTATACATCCCTCTAGACTGTAAGCTTGTTGTGGTCAGAGAATATGTGGGTTTACTGTAGTATTGCACTTTTCCAAGAGCTTAATATAGTGATCTGCACACAGTAGGGCTCAATAAATACACTTGGATGAATATGATGTAGACTGTTGGAAATGGGGAAGTCTTTTTGGAGGAGGTGGGATTTTTAGGAGATTTGTGGGTAGAACTCTGGTCTCTTAGATTTGGCAAGAAAGAGAGTTCCAGGCCAGGAGAACAGTGTGAGTAAGAAGAGCAGAGGCAAGAGTGAGCAGGGCTGATTTGGGAGGGTGAAGTGAGTGAGTGAAGAGAGCAGATAAGTAAAGTGGGGTGAGTTAGTGGAGAAGCTTGAGATAAACTGTGAGGAGTTTTTGTTTGATGTGTATCCAGGAAGCCTTCAGATAATTTTGAGGAGAAATGTGGACAGTGATACTTCAAAAATGTGATACATACAGCAGTGTGTAGTATAGATCAGAGCAGGAAGAGACTGGAGGCAAGGAAACCCTCAAGGAGGCTGCTGTTGTTGTCTAGCAGTGATATGAACAGAGCTTGACCAGAGAGGTAGCATTTTGTGTGGAGAGGAAGGGGCAGATCTGAGAGTTGAGTACGAAGAACTGGCAAGATTCTAGCCTTGAACCTAATTTTACCCTGAACTTAAATACAACCCAATAATTATTCCTTAAATTATAAGAATTTTTTTGATCCACTCCTCCCCCCGAATCCATATCCTGTTAATTGAGTTAGGATGTATAAACAATAGCATACGATCATACTCACACTACGTCTTGCCTAGTCAGAATCTTCCTAGCATTGGCTTTCCAACGGAGTCTTCACAATCAATCTATGAGGTTTATTGAGTGCTTAATGTGTTCAGTACACTGTACTAAGTGCTTGGGAGAGTACAATATAGCAAAGTTAATAGACAATTCCCTGCCCACAGCGAGCTTATAGTCTAGTGGGCAATTCTTCACCTGTCCCACAGGTGAGAATAATAATAATGTTGGTATTTGTTAAGCGCTTACTATGTGCAGAGCACTGTTCTAAGCACTGGGGTAGATACAGGGTAATCAGGTTGTCCCACATGAGGCTCACAGTTAATCCCCATTTTACAGATGAGGTAACTGAGGCACAGAGAAGTTAAGTGACTTGCCCACAGTCACACAGCTGACAAGTGGCAGAGCTGGGATTTGAACTCATGACCTCTGACTCCCAAGCCCGTGCTCTTTCCACTGAGCCACGCTGCTTCTCTAATCTAGAGCAGAGGACTGGCAATGACAAAAGAATTAGTAAACTGGATAGGAGAACCAAGATTAAAAGATTTTGGATTACAGGCTGGAGCAAGTTAAGTGCAAAATGTTAAGTTGCTCTTTGCTGAGAACCGAACAAGATCCTTGAGCTCTAAATTGCATCAGGAGAAGTCAGGCCGTGAAAAACACTGATGGAGAATTTACTGGACTAGGTTTAAGGGCATTCTGGTATATTTAACACTGGAGAACTTCTACCTCTGACATGGTGAAGATGTGAAAAGAGTATAAGAGAATGATTAACTAGAGGAAAACTCATTTTGGATTGTGGTTCACTGAGGTTCCCTAAGTTCCTCTTACTCTGATAGTCTCCTCGCCAAACCATAAGAATGTATTTCTCCTGGAATTTCTAGTTGTTAAATGCCCAGAAAAGGGATTTTAAGAATGCAGGCTTCACACCTTTTCAGATTGGGTAGAGTTCCATCTCCTCAACCTCAGGGAGTGATTAAGGCCCAGGTGAGTTCCCATGATCAGAGGGGAAATGTGATGAAGAAAGGGAGAACCCAGACCATTATAAAACTAATGCAAAGCCTTTCCATTCTATGAAAGCTCAGATTTAAATTGGCTGACATTTCAAATTCCAAACTAGGAAATGACTGATAGAACTGGAAATTACTGTGACTTTAGACATACAAGCTTCAGATTTTCACTCCTGAAGTTTAAATGAAATCTCCATTTTAAAAAGTGAATCCCATTTAGAACTGTCTAAATTGACTGGCTTATCTGCCAAGGCCAGAAGTACATTTTACTGTTCCAAACATGCAAAGACTTATGTGTCTGACCCAGCTATACAGACCTAGGCAGATGCACTTCAAAGTCCAGGATAATTGTCATCCTGTATAATGACGTGGCATTAGAGTGTGTGCTTTGGAATAGAGTACTATATCTGTAATGGGTTAGACCTGGCTAGTTAGCATAAGTTGGTTTTAAATGGATGTGCAAGCTTATCAAATTCCAAAGTGGATTCTTTTAAATCTTTTTCTGCAAACCCCACGAAATCAACACAAAGAAAAAAGTTTTACTTGCATATATTCTATTAAGGCAAGAGCAAATGTGATAAACTCCACAATTTCAGTGAAGAGCATTCCTGAGGGTTTAATGTTCTTTGAATTGGTTCGCAGGAAAAGAAAGCATTCTACTGGAAATGCTGCCAACTTTTGACATAATCGTTTTTTCTCTTTAAATCATGTCACTATCAAATTCACTCAAACATAAATTGAAGAGTCCAAATTCATAGCCCAAGAGCATGAATCTGATGTCAGAAAAAACGGCAACGGCAACCAGAACGAGATAATCCTTTCACAAGTGTTGTAGATTGAGCAACCCTTCCCAGATCAGGATAGGCAAATAGCTGTCCATTGAACCCACTAAAAATTGTACCAGGAGAACCTTCAGAGGAGCAAAATGAAATTTGGAATTAGAAAATTTTTGTGAGTAGTGAAGGATGACTACTTCTTTGGGTTGCTATGAAAAGGCAAGCCATAGGAATAGAATTATTTGCTTCTTATGTATCAGTCGCCTATCCTCCTGGTAACTCCCTTAATCTTGGATTGTAATAGTAGTTGCATTAATTGAATCTCCACTTAAAGTGACACTTTTCCTGCCCATAAAAAGCTTAGAGGTGTGATCCCCATAGTGGGTCGGGTCTGTGCCTGATTCTTAACTCTGTATTTTTTTATCCAACTTTGAGTACAGTTCTTTGACAGCCGGCATGGCCTAGTGGATAGAGCGCAGGCCTGGAAGTCAGAAGGATTTACAATCCTGGCTCCGCCACTTGCCTGCCGAGAGAACTCTTTGCTCAGTTACCTCATCTGTAAAATGAGGATTAACACTGCAAGCAGCACCTAGAACAGTGCCTCAGCATTTAGAACAGTGCCTGGTACATAATAAGTGCTTAACAAATGCCATTATTATGTGGGACTTGGACTGTGACCTCCCTGATTAGCTTGTATCTTTCCCAGCATTTAGTACAGTGCTTGGTACATACTAAGTGCTTAACAAATACCATTTAAAAAAGTGCTTTGCATGCAGTCTGTACTTAATGAACACTATTAGAGCTATTACTAATATCACTGGTAAGCAAAGGATCACCTTCTTCAGTGGTATTTATTGAGTGCTTATTGTGCACAGAACACTGTACTAAGTAATTAGAGTACAGTACAACAGAGTTGGTAGACCTGTTCCATACCCACAATGAGCTTATAGTCTAAAAGACGGCCTGAACCTATTCAGGTTCTACCAGAACTTTCAGCCCCAACACCATGACACCATCTGGAACCAGTCTGATGACTTTCCTTCCACTTTAATTTTCAGCAACTGTTTGTTTCAACATCAGCCAATAATTAAGGCACTGCTTTCGGTTTTTTATCAGAATTGAAAACTTGGAAAAAAGTCTTGCCTTTGATGGCTTGGTTATGAGGTAAATCACTTTTATTCCTCTGGTACCTTTGAAATGCTCTCTCTGAGGAGGGTGTAAATATCCAGAAAATTAAATGAGAGCCACATATACATCCTAGACAGCTTTTTTGAGTGGGAATTCTTAAATGAGTAGCTACTCAAAATAAAGAATAACCAAGCCCTTTGCAAAAACTTTTAATTCATTTGGACACTTTGTCATGTTTGAGGATGACAAAGAAGACAAAAGAACACTTGGTCTGTTTCTGAATGTGACATCATTGCTCCATTTCATTTGTCTTATTCTACAATATGAGACTTTGAAGGAAATACCATTCTTCATTTACATAATGTTATTGTACACTACCATTTAGAAACAGAATGTTTTAGTAGCACTTATTTATCTCATAATGTCAAATCATTCTTTACCTCAAGGCACTTTCTTTTCCATTGGAGGCAATCATTTACCAAAATTGACCTAGCAAGATATGAGTCTGAATTAGATTTGCCCACAGGAAACAGTTGCATTTACATATGTAAGGCTGAGGTTACCACCTGGGTCCTGTTTATGTGCTTTAGGGACCACAAGTTGTGGCACCATTTTTTGTAATACTAGATTTTAATCAAATCGACATTTCTTCCTGAAAAGTGACATTTCTGACCTTGCAAGCCAAAAAGGATTTTGAAAGAGAGATGGAACAAAGAAGCAGCATGGCCTAGTGGATAGAGAAGGACCTGGGTTTTAACTCCAACTCCGCCCTTCTTTGCTGTGTGACTTTGGGCAATTCACTTAACTTCTCTGTGTCTCCATTACGTCATCTGTAAAATGGAGATTGAGTCCTGTGTGAGTCTCATGTGGGACATGGACTGTGCCCAACCTGATTAGCTTGTACCTACCCCCAGGCTCAGTACAGTGCCCAGCACATAGTAAGTGCTTTAAATACAGTTTAAAAAAATTATCTGGCTTTCACATTCATTCAATCATATTTATTGAGCGTTTACTGTACTCGAAAAGGGAATGGAACTAAAAGGCAGTGAGGATTCAAACCCAAGGTGGTGACGCAAGCAAGGAAAGTAACACTCAGAGACAGTGTTGGATAGATCAGAAAAGGGAGGAAGGTGACCGAGTGCCCGTTCACCTCTGGAGAGGTACGAGTGACACAACGGTCCCCC
This sequence comes from Ornithorhynchus anatinus, assembly GCF_004115215.2. NCBI lineage: Eukaryota > Metazoa > Chordata > Mammalia > Monotremata > Ornithorhynchidae > Ornithorhynchus > Ornithorhynchus anatinus. Next base: position 57,561,308 of record NC_041735.1, on the reverse strand, counting down.
TCTCCTTTTGGCTGTCCCTTTATTTGCAACGTATAGGAGAAATAGCCAATCACAAAAGAACTCGGACAAGTGTTCAATGACAAAAGGGACTCTTCAAGCAGGCCTTATCTGTTTTGGGTAAGAAGCAATCTCCTGTCCAAGCAGGCCTTATCTGTTTTGGCTAAGAAGCAATCTCCTGTCCCCCGGAATTTGCGGATGTGATATACATCCCACCTGAAAAGGGGGACTTCCTGAGACAAAAACAGAGTTATTTAGATCAAGAGCTGCTATGCTCAGAATGCTGTTTTTAACATTTACTGTGTGCAGAGCCCTGTACTAAGTACTTGGGAGATGACAGTTCAGCAATAAACCGACATATTCTCTGCCCACAATGACCTTACAGTCTAGATGTGGAGAGCCAGACATTAATATAAATAAATTACAGATATGTACATAAGTGCTGGTGGTTTACTATCAGGGAAATAACTTTACAATGCAAACACTCATTTAAAAACTGAGCTTTTCAAAAATAAATAGCAGAGAATGAAAAAAACGAATTTGGTACTCCTCATTTTGTGTTATCAAACTGAGCTGGGGTGAAATAAATCTACTCAAATTTAGGAAGTTTCCTTGGAAACTTTCAAGGCAGTTTTAAAAAGATATCCTTCTGGAGTATTTATTCTACCCATAACATGCTGAATCTGTGGAATTTCGGCCACCATTCTATCTTCTAGACATTGGACGTTTCCCTGATGTGCTTATTCTTATACTCTATTATTTCTCCCATCTGTATTTTAATGCTTTTCTCCCCCTCTCCATTGACTGCTCACTCCTTGTGGGCAGGGACTATGTCTACCAACTCTGTTGTGTATTGTACTTTCCCAAGCACATACTACAGTGCTCTGCAAAGAGTAGGTGCTCAGTAAAAGCCTCCTGATTGATATTTGCTTGACTCATTGGGTAATCACGTGCTGGAGCAAGGCATTCTGCTTCTGGTGTCCAACCTAGTCAGGGTCTGATCCATCACTGTCATCCTTATCAACAGTATTTACTGAGCATTTACTGTATGCCAAACACCATACAGAGCGTTCTGGTTCCCGGGTTTAGGGGTGACCATCTGAGAGCAGGGAATGTGTCTGTTTATTGTTATAGTACACTCTCCCGAGCACTTAGTACAGCACTCTGCACACAGTAAGTGCTCAATAAATACAATTGAATGAATGAGAGAGCCGCTAAAGCGCTCTTCCATCTGGAGGCCACCCTGATTTCAGATGGGATGATGTGTCCATCTGTGCCTCTTAAAACCAACTTTTTTTTTTAAGAACCCTGCAGGTAAGAAACAAAACTATAGAAGTCATTCAGGTGGGCCATGTTTTTCTTTCTTTCGCAAATCGCATTAATGTCTTTGCCCAACCCAGAATATTTTCTACAGATATAACAAGTAGCATCAGCCACCCGTCTTATTTCCCGACTCCAGTAATCAGTGAATTGCTGCTTCCTTCCAGTTTGTTTTTTCTCACCTTTTCTGTCTCACTCAAAAAGAGCTTGATGAGGCCGTTTGTTTTAATTTTATTCAGCAAAAACCTGAAAAGAAATACCAGGCTTTGGGTTTTTAGTGTCATTTGGCCTCATTAAACCACCTGACTGGTTGTATCAGTTACTCTCTGCCTGACCGAAGATGAAAGCTATGAATGGTTTGTTCAGGGGATCGTTAAACGTTCTGTTTACTTGAAGAGCGGCTCCCCTTCTCCTTCCCTCCCTCCTCCTCCTGTCCCTCCCTCCAGCCCCCCAATCCAGTTTAAGCTTTTGAAAGTATTGCATTCAACGTCGTTTGGTGTTTTGGAGACATTCAGCCAAAGCAGCTCAGTGACTGCTTCAGTAGGAGGTATAATCACACTTCAGCCGCAGAAGTGCCATTACAAGTCACGAAAGAGACTATTATGTGTTGTGCAAAGTAGGCAGGTGATGTAGCGGCAATGCCCTTAATCCGCTAGAAAGAAATGCAGATGGAAAAATGCCAGGAATAGGCACGTGACCCGTCACGGAATCATATTGCCGGAAGGAACCTCAAAGCAGCGCGGCTTAGCAGATAGAGCACGGGCCAGAGAGTCAGAAGGACCTGTGTTCTAAACCTGGCTCCTCCATATGTCTGCCGTGTGACCTTGGCCAAGTCACTTAACTTCTCTGGGCCTTAGTTACCTCATCTGTAAAAATGGAGTTTAAGATTGGGAGTCCCATGTGTCCAACCTGATCAACTTGTATCTATCCCAGTGCTTAGAAGAGCGCTTGGCAAATAGTAAGTGCTCAACCAGGACCATAATTGTTGTTGTTTTTACTAGGATCCTGCCCACTCCCTTGAGGCAGGTGATATATGAGCTTGTTTTTCCCACAGTGCTCCAGGGATGGGAAGCCGACAAGCACACTTAGAAGTACATTCCAGTGCTTTAGGCGCCTGAGGATCAGGAAAGATTTCCTTCTGCTCATCTGAAATCCCCATGGCCTCAATTTGCTTTATGGAATTAAAGTGCTTTTTACGTGCCAGGCACTGTACTAAGCTCGGGGTTAGAAACAAACTAATCAGGTCGGACACGGTCTGTGTCCCACGTGGGACTCACAGTCTTAATTCCTATTTTACAGATGAGGTAACTGAGGCACAGAGAAATTAAGTGACTTGTCCGAGGTCACAAAGGCAAGTGGCAGAGCTAGGTTTAGAACTCAAGTCCTCCTGACTCCCAGGCCTATACTATATCCCCTAGGCCATGCTGTTTTGGAATCATGGAGATCAACTGGTCAAATTCCTCCCAGCAAAGGCCTTCAGAGATAACTGGCTTCTTTTCTCCAGGCTAAAGCTTCCCAACTCCTTGATCTTTGCCTTTATAGAACTCATTTTTCCATGCCTGTAATGTCCTGGCTTGCACTGGCCGTAGACGAGTAGTAATAATAATAATAGTATTTAAGCGCTTACTACATGCCAAACACTGTACTAAGCACCGGGGTGGATACATGCAAATCAGGTTGGACACAGTCCCTGTCCCACATGGGGCTCACAATCTCAATCTCCATTTTACAGATGAGGTAACTGAGTCCCAGAATAGTAAAGCGACTTGCCCAAGATCACTTAGCAGACATGTGGTGGAACAGGATTTAGAACTCATGACCTTTTGAATCCCAGGCCCACGCTCTATCCACTACGCCAATGCCGCTTCTCTATTGATTGCTAAGCAGTTACTATGTGACAAGCACTATTCTAAGCACTGGGGTAAATACAAGTTAATCAGATTGGACAAGTCCCTATCCCATATGGGATTCACACTCTTATCCCCATTTTACAGATGAGGTAACTGAGGCACAGGGAAGTTATATGTCTAGCCCAAGGTCACACAGCAGACATGTGGCAGAGCTGGGGTTAGAACCCAGATCCTTCTGACTCCCAGGCTCATGCTCCAATGAGCCACACTGCTTCATTCATTTAACTGGAATTATTGACTGCTTACTGTATCCAAAGCAGTGTTCTAAGCACTTGGGAGAACACAATAACAATCAGGCACATTCCCTGCCCACAGTGAACTCACAATCTAGAGGGGAAGACAGCCATCAATACATATTTCAGATATATATATGTGTTATGGGGCTGGGAGGGAGGATGAATGAAGGGAGAAAGGGTGATGCTGCAGAGAGTGGAAGAAGAAGAAGCAAGGAGGGCTTAGACAGGGAAGGTTTATTGGAGGAGATATGCTTTTTATGAGGCTTTGAAGTGGGGAAGAGCAATTATCTGTCGGATATGAGGAGGGAAGAGGTTCCAGACCAGAGTAGGTCATGGGCGAGGGGTCAGCAGCGAGATAGACGTGATCAAGATACAGTGAGAAAGTTCTCATTAGTGGAATGAAGAGTGCTTCTCCGGTGGAGGGACAGGAAGAAGGGAAAGGTGGCTGGAGCTCTGGGTGAAAACTTTGTGATGCCACATGTGTTCCAGGTTGGGAAGAGTCTGGTCCCAGATTCCATGCTGCCCTCAGATTGTTCCACCCTGGCTTGGGGAGCCCCCAAAAGATGCAGTGCTTTCTGAGCCCTTGGCAAGTGTGAGGCAGCAGAACAAGAGCAAGCAGCATGGCGTAGTGGATAGAGCATGGGCCTGGGAATCAGAAGGTCATAGGTTCTAATCCCAGCTCCATCCCTTGTCTGCTGTGTGACCTTGGGCAAGCCATCTCACTTCTCTGAGCCTCAGTTACCTCATCTGTAAAAAATGGGGATTAAGAGTGTGAGCCCAATGTGAGACATGGACTCTGTCCAGCCCGATTTGCTTGTATCCATCCCAGTGCTTAGAACAGTGCTTGACGCATAATAAGCACTTAAGTAACCATAATTATTATTATAAGGACACTGCCACACCATGAGGAGACTGGAGAGATGTCTGGGCATAGAGCAGGGCTGACATCCTTTTTTGAGGGTATTTGCTAAGCATTTATTATATACTGAGCGCTGGGTTAGACACAAGCTAATCAGGTTGGACACAGCCCCTGTTCACAGTTATTGCATGTTTTCTTACCTGTGTGCTCCAAGACCACAATCATTGACTTAAAGTGACCCCTTGATGACTTTCTCAATGACTTCAATAATAATTGTATATATTGAGCACTTATGTGTCAAGTACTACTCTAAGGGATGGGGTAGAGTCAAGATAATCCGGTTGGAAATAGTTCCTTTCCACAGGGGACTCACAATCAAAGGGGGAGGGAGAATTGATATTTTATCTCCATTTTATAAATAAGGAAACAGAGGAACAAAGAAATTAAGTGACTTGCCTAAGGTCCCACAGCAGACAAGTGGTAGATCCGGGATTAGAATTTGGGTCTCTGAATCCCAGGCCTGTGCTCTTCCAACTGGGCCACGACACTTCCTGATTTTTTTTAATGGCACTTGCTTACTATGTGCCGGGCACTGAACTAAGCACTGGAATAGATACACAATAATCAGGCTGGACATAGCCCATGCCCCATATAGGGCTCACAGTCTTAATCCCTATTTTAAAGATGAGGTAACTAAGGAAAAGAGTTCTTTGACTTGACCAAGGTCGTACAGCAGACCAGTGGAAGAGTTGAAATTAGAACCCAGGTCCTCTGACTCTCAAGCCTTTCCAATAGAGGGAATGCAACTGCTCTGTACATTTATTGAGTTCCTTAATAGTAGCATATTTCAGTTCCCTCTTAGTATATTTGATGGCATTTTATGGACTTTTCTCTGAATTGATCATTTTCATTCACTAACCTAATCTATAAAAGTCCCAGAAGTACCATAGCCACACAATTCCTTCCTTCCACCTATTTTGGCCAAATATTTAATTTACTATGTAACTAGGTAATCTATAAATGACTGATGAGGTCAGTTATAAATTAGATGCTGTCTAAAAATGACAGGAAATTCAGCAAAAGCAAGTTTCTCAACAAAGACAGCCAGCTTTAAAAATCATCCTTCATAAATTATCAAGATATTAAGCTATTAAGATGTCAAGATAGTTTCTTGAGTTTCTGAGCTTTGCTTAGGAAAGTTCTAGAATTAACTCCAGACTACTCAAAAGAGGGAAGTGAACTATGGGTCTATAAAGAATATTTCCTTTCAGGAAAACCATTTATTTAAAAATGTTTAAAAAGAAAGGGAGAATAGCATAGCACTCTGCTCTGACAGTAGTTCTATGAAGCACAGTTGCTTACCGTGTCATTACTGTCTTACACTGTCACCTGTTTGTGATTCATTTTTCAAAAGAATTTATAATTAGTCGGACCAGAGTTAAACAAAGGCAGTATAGTACAGCACTTCAATAATTTGTAGACACTTTGACATTTCTGACTGAAATAATGCCACATCACTCAAAATTTGGGTTCACCAATAATTAAAATTCTGTAATAATTCCTAGTATTTTATCACCTTGTGGACCTTTGTAGCATTCATTCATTCATTCAATAGTATTTATTGAGCGCTTACTATGTGCAGAGCACTGTACTAAGCACTTGGGATGAACAAGTCGGCAACAGATAGAGACAGTCCCTGCCATTTGACGGGCTTACAGTCTAATCGGGGGAGACGGACAGACGAGAACAATGGCACTAAACAGCGTCAAGGGGAAGAACATCTCGTAAAAACAATGGCAACTAAATAGAATCAAGGCGATGCGATGTACAATTCATTAACAAAATAAATAGGGTAACGAAAATATATACAGTTGAGCGGATGAGTACAGTGCCATGGGGATGGGAAGGGAGAGGTGGAGGAGCAGAGGGAAAAGGGGAAAATGAGGCTTTAGCTGCGGAGAGGTAAAGGGGGGATGGCAGAGGGAGTAGAGGGGGAAGAGGAGCTCAGTCTGGGAACGCCTCTTGGAGGAGGTGATTTTTAAGTAAGGTTTTGAAGAGGGAAAGAGAATCAGTTTGGCGGAGGTGAGGAGGGAGGGCGTTCCAGGACTGCGGGAGGACGTGACCCAGGGGTCGACGGCGGGATAGGCGAGACCGAGGGACGGCGAGGAGGTGGGCGGCAGAGGAGCGGAGCGTGCGGGGTGGGCGGTAGAAAGAGAGAAGGGAGGAGAGGTAGGAAGGGGCAAGGTGATGGAGAGCCTTGAAGCCTAGAGTGAGGAGTTTTTGTTTGGAGCGGAGGTCGATAGGCAACCACTGGAGTTGTTTAAGAAGGGGAGTGACATGCCCAGATCGTTTCTGCGGGAAGATGAGCCGGGCAGCGGAGTGAAGAATAGACCGGAGCGGGGCGAGAGAGGAGGAAGGGAGGTCAGAGAGAAGGCTGACACAGTAGTCTAGCCGGGATGTAACGAGAGCCCGTAATAGTAAGGTAGCCGTCTGGGTGGAGAGGAAAGGGCGGATCTTGGCGATATTGTAGAGGTGAAACCGGCAGGTCTCGGTAACGGATAGGATGTGTGGGGTGAACGAGAGGGACGAGTCAAGGATGACACCGAGATTGCGGGCCTGCGGGACGGGAAGGATGGTCGTGCCATCCACGGTGACGGAGAAGTCTGGGAGCGGACCGGGCTTGGGAGGGAAGATGAGGAGCTCAGTCTTGCTCATGTTGAGTTTTAGGTGGCGGGCCGACATCCAGGTGGAGACGTCCCGGAGGCAGGAGGAGATGCGAGCCTGAAGGGAGGGGGAGAGGACAGGGGCGGAGATGTAGATCTGCGTGTCATCTGCATAGAGATGGTAGTCAAAGCCGTGAGAGCGGATGAGTTCACCGAGGGAGTGAGTGTAAATGGAGAACAGAAGAGGGCCAAGAACTGACCCTTGAGGAACTCCAACAGTTAAAGGATGGGAGGGGGAGGAGGCTCCAGCGTAGGAGACCGAGAATGATCGGCCAGAGAGGTAAGAGGAGAACCAGGAGAGGACAGAGTCCGTGAAGCCAAGGTGAGATAAGGTATGGAGGAGGAGGGGATGGTCGACAGTGTCAAAGGCAGTAGAGAGGTCAAGGAGGATCAGAATGGAGTAGGAGCCATTGGATTTGGCAAGAAGGAGGTCATGGGTGACCTTAGAGAGAGCAGTCTCGGTAGAGTGGAGGGGAGGGAAGCCAGATTGGAGGGGGTCTAGGAGAGAATGGGAGTTAAGGAATTCTAGGCATCGATTGTAGACGACTCGTTCTAAGATTTTGGAAAGGAAGGGTAGTAGGGAGATAGGACGATAACTGGAGGGGGAAGTGGGGTCAAGAGCGGGTTTTTTTAGGATGGGGGAGACGTGGGCGTGTTTGAAGGCAGAGGGGAAGGAGCCCTTGGAGATTGAGTGGTTAAAAATAGAAGTTAAGGAAGGGAGGAGGGCAGGGGCGATGGTTTTAAGAAGGTGAGAGGGAATGGGGTCCGAGGCGCAGGTGGAGGGGGTGGCACTTGCGAGGAGGGAGGAGATCTCCTCTGAGGATACTGCAGGGAAGGATGGGAAAGTAGGGGAGGGGGTTGTTGGGGGGGAGGGGAGAGGCGGAGGGGTGACTTTGGGGAGCTCAGACCTGATCGTGTTGATTTTCGTGAGGAAATAGGTGGCCAGATCATTAGGGGTGAGAGATGGGGGAGGGGGAGGAACAGGGGGCCTAAGGAGAGAGTTAAAGGTCCGGAACAATCGGCGGGGGTGACGGGCATGGGTGTCGATGAGGGAGGAGAAGAAGCTTTGCCTGGCGGAGGAGAGGGCAGAGTTAAGGCAGGAAAGGATAAATTTGAAGTGTGTGAGGTCGGCTTGGTGCTTGGACTTTCGCCAGCAGCGCTCAGCAGCTCGAGCATAGGAACGTAGGAGGCGGACGGAGGAGGTGATCCAGGGCTGTGGGTTAGTGGAGCGAGAGCGGCGGAGGGAAAGGGGGGCGAGAGAGTCGAGATGAGTAGAGAGGGTGGAGTTGAGAGCGGAGACCCGCTCGTTGAGAGTGGGAAGAGAGGACAGGGTGGCAAGGTGAGGCGAGATGCTATTGGAAAGACGGATGGGATCGAGAGAGCGGAGGTCTCTGTGGGGCAGTAGCATTCATCCAAGCTGGATGAATTCCAAGCCTGGGAGTTGTTAAATTTATGATTATGAATTTGCTTCTCTACCCTTTTTGTCTCCATTTTTACCCTCTTTGTCTACAATGTATATAAAGAGAAAAAGTCTAAATGGTGACGTGATAGAAGTAATAAGAAAGTAGTGAGAGTGGACTGACTGTGCAAAGGTTTGTAAGACTTTTTTTCTTCTAACCGAAAGTTATTGAGTTCAGAAACTGATAGCTAACCGTAGTTATCATGGAAATGATTAGATGGTTTGGGCTATTTTCATGGATATCAGTCAATCAATGGTATTGATTGAGCGCTTACTGTGTGCAGAGGACTGTACTAAATGCTTGGGAGAGTACAAAATAAATGAGTTGGCATCATATCAATATAAAGAGACCAATCATAAGTGGGCATTTATTGAGTCCTGGGTTATTGATCTCTACCTAGAAAATGGAGAACATGGATGTGAAGAGCCACTTAACCATGTTAGAACTTCTATCCCTGATATTCTTGGATTTAATCTAGTCTTACTCGTCGATATTTCAGAAAGCTGTGAGACCATAGCCTGCCTAATTCCAATCAGAAGTACCAGTAATTATGCAATATTTCCATCTTAAATAATGAAAGAAATTAATGAAAAATGAAGAACATCAAGCTGATTAAATGACGTAATTCTGATTACCAGGATAAATAGTAAAGAACAAAGGAGCCAGAAAATGTTTAACTGAAATCAATAGAAAATCCTTACATGACTTACCAAAATATGAAAAACGTGTCAACAGAGGAAAAAGGAGCAGTTATACAAAATGTGTACTTCATAGAGCAATTTTCAATATTATCATTGAAAGTATTTGAATAAAAACTTGTCTCCCTCATCGCCCAGAATCTCTCTTGTGTAAATCCCTGGTGAAGTCATATAATCTTGTATGGGTGGCTATAGTTGGTTGCTACGGAAACAGTCGGAGTGCCCCAAATTCAGCATTGTGATCATTGTAGGATCATGCAGGAGGCCAAGATGCTCTAGAAAAGAGAAGTAATGCACGTTTAAGAACTGATGTGGTATTTTTTTTTAATATCCTAATCTTCTCTTAATCATCACTCACATAAAGGACAAATCTGTTTTAAGGGCATGAAAAATAAAAGATACAATTTATAACTGGATTTGTCCTTTACCATGTGACAAGTCTCTGTGCGAAATCTCTTCTGACACTTTGAGAAAAGTTGTGAATCAGCAGCAGGCCAAGTTGCAAAACAATTGAAATCTAGTAATGGAAATGAAATGCAGTCCAGAACAAGTCTGGAGAATGGTAATAGTTTGTTGTATTTAAGTGCTTACTATGTGCCAAGCACTATATTAAGTCTTGAGGTAAATACAATATAAGCTGGGCACAAGTACTATTTCATGTAGAGATCACAGTCTAAGGGGGAAGAAGAACAGGTATTGAATTGCCATTTTACATATGAGGAAACTGAGGTTCAGAGACGTTAAGTGACTTGCCCAAGTTCCCACAGCTGGCAAGTGGCAGAGGCAGGATTAGAATCCATGTCTCCTGACTTCCAATCCTGTACTCTTTCCCCTAGACCTTGCTGCTTCTCCAGAAAATGCTCATTTCTTCTTCAGTATGGGTCAGAAACATCCTCCCCTCTCCCTGCCCAGAACACTAAAACACTCACCTGGAGTTGAATCTAAGAACTGGCCTCCATAGTGGCACCATGCAATTGTTTCTTCCCCAGAAGAGAAGTTTGTTTCTTAAACTCAGCTCATCGGGCTCCTGGAGCTATGTGCCATGGAAGTATGCCAGTGGGAGACATCCTGGATCTGGTAGCAGCAGATCTGGAATTGATTTCCTCACTTGCGAGTCACTCCGATACATTTCAAAGCGAATGTCAGGTCTGTTCCATCACTAGAAATACATCAGCCTTTCTCTCTAACCTTAGTGGATGAATATTGAGTCTTTGGCTTGTAGAATTCGATACCTATCAATTAAATTTAATATTCCCCAACCATTAAAACAAATTGTCTCACACACTTGCAAAGTCTGACTTCAAAATTTTTTAAAAGTGCTTGAATAGGAAAGTCAGGTCCAAGAACTAGATATCCAAAAGATGATTCATACTTGTTTATCTGCCTCATAACTGAGGGAATCATGTGGCTACCACCAGACCCGTGACGTTCTGTGATTATATGAGTTGAATATACTTTTATCATCCTACCCGGAAGGGGAGCATTTTGATTTATTTCTCTATCATTTGCTGACATAAACATGAGAAGCCACCTGGCTTAGTGGAAAGAGCACGGGCTTGGGAGTCAGAGGTTGTGGGTTCTAATCCTGACTCTGCCACTTGTCAGCTATGTGACTTTGGGCAAGTCTCTGTGTCTCAGTTACCTCATCTGTAAAATGGGGATTAAGACTGTGAGGCCCACTTGGGACAACCTGATCACCTTGTATCCCCCTCAGTGCTTAGAACAGTACTTTGCACAGAGTAAGTGCTTAACAAATACCATCATCATTATTATTATTATAAACTCAGTTTTGTGGACAGTACACTAGACTTAAAGCAGTCTTTTGTGGCTTGAGGATTTTATAATAAGCTCTATCACTGATCAATCTGTCTTTTCTTTGAGTGACTTCCATCACGTTAGAGAAGTCTGGAGATGGTGGTTAAAAGGAAAATATGCATCTCAAGAAATAAAAATGAAGAGAGATGTTTGAGGAAATGTTTGTGCTACCCACAATCATGCTAAGGGAAATATGCCAAAAGGAAAATTCTCCTACTTGTGATGTTCTCGTTTGCTGGATGAAGAAGAGAGTATATAAAGAGACTCGCATAAGGGCTCCCACCATGGTGGGGTGGGGGGGGGTGACTTCCTAATGGAGCCAAATTAACAAGCCATAGCATAGGACATACTGAGTGTAAGCTCACTGTGGGGCAGGAAATGTGTCTACCAACTCTACTGTACTCTCCTAAGTGCCTAGTACAGTGTTCTGCACACAGTGAGTGCTCAAAAAATATCACTGATTGAATGAGGCAGTGAGAAGCCACAGCCAGCATGATTACCAGCTGAAAGATTCCAGCTAGACTCTAAAATCCTTACGGACCAGGATCATGTTATTGTCTTCTTCCATTACACTTAATGCTTAATACAGTGTTCCGTACATAGGTGCTCAATAAATATGATCAACAGCAATGCTGAATTCACTTCACCCTTACCATCTGATCTTCATGAGACCAATTTGTTTTTGGCCAAATTTCTGTGACTTACCCAGATTCTATATTCCCAGATTTTGAAGTTGAATTATAGTTTACCTATTCTTCCTCCTTCTTAGACTGTGAGCCCCACGTGGGACAGGAATTGTGTCTAATCTGAACTTGTATCTACCTTAGTGCTTAGAACAATGCTGGACACAGAGTATGTACATAACAAATACTATAATTATGTTACTTTATATTATATTGTCCCAAAACACTTATGTACATATCTGTAATTTATTTTAACAACTGTTTCTCCCTCCTGATGGTAAGGTCCCGAAGAGCAGTGAATGTATCTTCCAGCTCTACTGGATTGTACTCTGCCAGGCTCTCTGTATAATGCTTTGCACAGAGCATGGCTTAGTGGAAAGAGCAGAGGCCTGGAAGTCAGAGGATCTGGGTTCTACTCCTGACTCCACCACCTGCCTGCTGTGTCACCTTCGGCACCTCATTTAACTTCTCTGTGCCTCAGAGTCTCCAATTGTAAAATGGCAATTCAATCCTGTTTGCCCTCATACTGTAAACTCCATCTGGGAGAGGGACTGTGTCTGAAATAACTTGCATTTATCTCAGTGCTTAGAATAGAGCTTGTCCCATAGTAAGTGCTTAAATACCATTAAAAAATAACATAGAGTAGCTAGAGTCCATCTGATATTTTTTTATTTCTCAGAGAATTATAATTTTGTCATCCTGGGCTTATATCAGGCTATTTGTCCAACGGACCCTAACCTACCTCGCTACTTTCCTACTACAACTCAGCTTGCACATTTCACTCCTGTAATGCAAACCTTCTTACTGTAGCCCGATCTCGTCTATCTTGCTGCGGACCTCTCACCCACATCGTGCCTCTGGCCTGGACCCCTCCCTCCTCATATCTGCCGGACGATTACTCTTCCCCTCCCTCAAAGCCTTACCGAAAGCACATCTCCTCCAAGAGGCCTTCCCTCACTAATCCTTCCTTTCCTCGTCTCCCACTCCCTTCTGCATTGCCCTGACTCGCTCCCTTTATTCATCGCTCCTCCCAGCCCCACAGCATTTAGCAGCATGGCTCAGTGGAAAGAGCACAGGCTTGGGAGTCAGAGACTATGGGTTCTAATCCTGGCTCTGCTACTTGTCAGCTGTGTGACCTTGGGCAAGTCACTTAACTTCTCTGTGCCTCAGTTACCTCATCTGGAAAATGAGAATTAAGACTATGAGCCCCTGTGGGCCAACCTGATTACCTTGTATCTACTCCCGTGCTTAGAACAGTACTTGGCACATAGTAAGCATTTAACAAATAGCAACATTATTATTGTTATGTACATATCTGTAATTTATTTATATTAATGTCTGTCTCCCTTTCTAGACTGTAAACTTATTGTTGGGAATGTGTCTATTTATTGCTATACAGTACTCTCCCAAGCACTTAGTACAGTGCTCTGCACACTGTAGGCACTCAATAAATAATGTTGGTATTTAAGCGCTTACTATGTGCAGAGCACTGTTCTAAGCACTGGGGGAGATACAGGGTAATTAGGTAATCCCACGTGAGGCTCACAGTTAATCCCCATTTTCCAGATGAGGTAACTGAGGCACAGAGAAGTTAAGTGACTTGCCCACAGTCACACAGCTGACAAGTGGCAGAGCTGGGAGTCGAACCCATGACTTCTGACTCTGAAGCCCAGGCTCTTTCCACTGAGCCACGCTGCTTAATAAATGTGATCGAATGTATTAAGCACTTACTGTGTGCTCAGGGCTGTGTTTAAGTGCTGAGGTAGATAGAAGATAATAATTGTGCTCATAGACACTCAATAAATACCACTCCAACCACAGCAGATTGGACACAGTCCCTTCCTCACACAGGGCTCATAACCTTAGAGGTCAAGGTCAGGAAATCAGATCTCACCCCCACTTTACAGTTGAGAAAACTGATGCACAAAGAGGTAAGTGACTTGTCCAAGGTCACACAAATAGACCAATGGCAGAACAGGGATGTGAACTAGGTCTTTGACTTAGGCTGTCGTGTCATCTCCGACCCATAGCGACTCCATGGACGCATCTCTCCATGGGAAGCAGCGTGGCTTAGTGGAAAGAGCCTGGGCGTCAGAGGTCATGGGTTTGACTCCCGGCTCTGCCACTTGTCAGCTGTGTGACTGTGGGCGAGTCACTTAACTTCTCTGTGCCTCAGTTACCTCATCTGGAAAATGGGGATTAACTGTGAGCCTCATGTGGGATGACCCGATTACCCTCTATCTCCCCCAGCGCTTAGAACAGTGCTCGGCACATTGTAAGCACTTAACAAATACCAACATTATTATCTCTCCCAGAATTCCCCGCCTCCATCTTCAATCATTCTGGTAATGTATCCATAGAGTTTCCTTGGTAAAAATATGGAAGTGTTTAACCACTGTCTCCTTCCACGCTGTAAACTTGAGACTCCTCCCCCGGCTCTCTCCCTCACAGCTCCTAGCCAGCACAGGTGAGGTTTGACTTGTAGCAGATTGCTTTCCACTGGCTAGCCACTGCCCAAGCTAGGAATGGAATGGAAATGCCTCTGCTTGACTCTCCTTCCCAATGTCAAGACTGGTAGAGGACTGAAAATTCTCCAGCTGCGACCCTGAGAGGGGGAACCAGATTCATTGGCTCCTAATTCCATTCTCTATTTCCTGTGGCTCCTTTTCTTCACATTAGTTTTAGAAAATCCTCAAGGCCTCGGATCTTCTGCTTTCAGGAGGCAGTATATTCAATAGACTCAATCCAACATTATTGGTGATGACTTCCTTGGGCATGTGTTCATTCATTCAATAGTATTTGTTGAGCGCTTACTCTGTGCAGAGCACTGTACTAAGCGCTTGGAATGTACAATTCGGCAACAGAAAGAGACAATCCCTGCCCGTTGATGGGCTTACAGTCTCATCGGGGGAGACAGATGGACAAAAACAAGACAACATATGTTTCCACTGGCAGGGGCTCCTAGGAGCTCAGGTTGGCCAGGTAAATGCCTCATGTCACATACCAGCGAACTAGGTTGGCCTTGGGACCTTCTGAGGGAGGATTTGGGCTGCCGACCAATGGGCCAGGAGGTCCAGTTCAGCCCTTGGCTCAGCAGGAAACTTTGGCCACCTGAATCTCTGGGTAGTGCCAAGACTTCACTGCTGGGGACCCGGTAGGACCTCGAGGGACCGCTTGGGAGCGATCTCAAACCTTGGCCCCAAATCAAAGATTTTGTCTGGAATTTGACCATTATGGGGAATGGAGGAGGCTGAATGCTGCTTGTGGGGTGCAAATAATTCTCGCGGTCCCAGTCGCTCAGCTTATCGGAGAGGGAGCCCCCTATACAATGGCTCTTCTGGGAGCTGCATCTCCATGGGAAGAGAGGAGGGATGGATGAACCGTGGAAAGGGAAATGGCATTCTCCCCAGGCCTCAGTGATCTGGGCTGGGAGAATTCTACTCTCCAGGGGACATTTATATTCCACCCTCTAATAATAATGGCATTTATAAAATGCTTACTATGTGCCAGAAAGTGAACTAAGCACTGGGGTGACACAGGCAACTCCAGTTGGACACAATTCCTGTCCCACGTGGGGCTCACAGTCTCAATCCCCATTTTACAGATGAGGTCACTGAGGCATAGAGAAGTGAAGTGACTTGTCCAAGGTCACACATCAAGCAAGAGGCAGAGCCGGGTTTAAAACCCATGACCTGACTCCCAGGCCCGTGCTCTATCCCCTATGCCTAGCTGCTTCCCAAGGCCCTCAGGCTCAGGATTTGTACCCTCATATCTGCACCCAGGAAGAGAAGAAAGAATAGAACTCTTTTACCCCAAGACAGGCACAGGGAATAAAACATGTTCGTCAGGGGTATTTATTGAGCACCTTCTGAGGGTAATACTGTAAACTCCTTATAGTCAGGAATCGCATCTACAAACTTGATTATGTGATAGTTTCCCAAGTGCTTAGTACAGTGATCTGCACACAGTAAACCCTCAATAAATGCTAAATGATTGATTTATGTATGGCAATGTCCTTTACCAGATATTTGGGAGCAAACAACAGAAACAAGACTCGTGTTTCCTGTCCACAGGAGCTTATGATCTGTCTTTTTAGCCTCAGTCAAGATCTCAATCTAGAGAATTTAGGCAGGTGTATAGTGCTCAGAAAGGCTAAGTGTAGCAGATTGTATTCAAGGCTACATACCTCCACCTAAACAATGTGTACTGGAAGATCTGTTTCTTGGGGGATGTGATTAATGAGTGTTTGGGAAATGATCTTCAGAAGAAAGGTCCTTTCTTAGGGTAAAATCATATTTCCAAAACTGTACTCTTGGTTTTATTCATTTTAATGCCTCTTTAATTTTATTTGGAAGAGATGGAGATGTAACATTTTTAAAAAATGAATTGAATTGAATTCATCACTATGCTGTATAGTCACCCTCATCAAGACCATATTTTTTTTCTGGACTTTAAACAAAACAAAACAACCATTTACATCAGTCTCTGAAGTCAATGTATTAGCAGGCTCCAGAGCACTGTGCCTGGAATACGAAGTTAATATTTACAGGCCACAAGGGTCCTTGTTCATTTAGGCTGTCAGAATTGGTTTATCCATTAATATATACTGCCAAGTTGCACCATTAATTTCTTCAAGGAGGCTGCCATTGTATACATTGCTTTCAAGGTAAATATAGCAAATAAAGCCTGTTTATCACAGTCTATGCAATCATTAGATGATGATTAATGCCAAAAAACTCATTTATCTTAAGCACCATCTCTTTGCATACAGTAATTTGATTAAGGAAATGAGATTGAGTTAATTGACAATGAGGTTGTCTTTCCAAAGTTCCCTTCATCTCCTAAGAAAAGGAGACTTACATCTCTGGGGAAACAGTATGTGCTGGAAACATGTGTTCTGTCTAGGCAAGGGAGGACCCATCAGTGAATTGCATTTATTGAGTGCTTACTGTGTGCAGAGCACTGTATTAAGTGCTTGGAAAAGTATTATATAACAGCGTTGAAAGGCACGTTCTGTGCCCACAAGGAGCTTATAGCCTAGAAAGGGAGATATAAATGAATACAAATGCTGAAATCAAACTCACTGAGTAATTTAATCTGGCCTGTATGCTGGTTCTGGCTTGGCAAGAGCAGTGTGACTTAGTGGAAAGAGAACAGAACTGGGAGTCAGAGGACCTGGGTCCTCACTTAACAAATACTATTGTAATTATTAGCAATATACCTAGTTAGAAACCCTCCAGCACCCTAAGACCCTAAAGGAGGTGACATCTGGAGGTTAGTGTTTAAGCCGCCTTTCCCAGGTCTTTACCATTGCCTCTGGGTAAAAAGGACAGAAAGTAGGTCGCCACTGATGACACCAAAGAATTCCCGAAACTTTTTTATGGACCTTGTAATCGAAGTAAGGTGTCTTGAGAACATGCGTGGAAAGATTCTTTGTAGATGTTCACAGAACCAATATAGTTTTTGTTTGCCGTGTTTTATGGTATTTGTTAAGGACTTACTATGTGACAGGCACTGTAGATACAAGCTCTTCACGTTGGACACAGTCCATGTTCCACATGGGACTTGCAGTCTTAATCCCCATTTTACAGATGAGGTAACTGAGGCACAGAGAAATTAAATGTGTGCAGAGCACTGCACTAAGTGCTTGGGAGAGTACAATATAACAATAAACAGACACATTCCCTGCCCTTATTGAAGGCACATCTCCCCCAAGAGGCCTTCCCTGACTAAACCCTCATTTCCATTTCTCCCACTCCCTCTGCATCACTCACACTCGGATTTGAACCTATTATTCTCCCCTCCCTCAGCCCCACAGTTCTTTCGTACATATCGGTAATTTCTTTACATCAATGTCTGTCTCCTCCTCTAAAGGAGAAGCAGCGTGGCTCAGTGGAAAGAGCCCGGACTTTGGAGTCAGAGGTCATGGGTTCGAATTCCAGCTCTGCCACTTGTCAGCTGTGTGACTGTGGGCAAGTCACTTAACTTCTCTGGGCCTCAGTGACCTCATCTGTAAAATGGGGATTAAGACTGTGAGCCCCACGTGGGACAACCTGATTCCCCTTTGTCTACCCCAGTGCTTAGAACAGTGCTCTGCACATAGTAAGCGCTTAACAAATACCAACTTTTTTTTTTATTTAAACTGTAAGCTCGTTGTGGTCAGGGAGCATGTCTACCAACTCTGTTATAGTGTACTCTCCCAAGTGCTTAGTATAGTGCTCTGCACACAGTAAGCGCTCGATAAATACGATTAATTGATTGATCCAACTTTTCCATTAGCTGAACTGGGAGATAGTGTGATCCAGTAGAAACCCGGTAGAAAGGCCTAGGTTTCAATCTTACCTTTGCCACTGACCTTGGGCCAAGCCTCAGTTTTCTCATCAATAATAATGATAACATTTATTAAGTGCTTACAATGTGCCAAGCACTGTATTAAGCACTGGGGATACTGTATTAAGCACTGGGGATACAATCAGACGGGATACAATCTTTTTCCCACATGGAGCTCACAATCTAAGGAGGAGGAAGCATAGGTATCCCCATTTTACAAATGAGGAAATTGAGGCACAGAGAAGTTAAATTACTTACCCTTGATCACCCAGCCGGTAAGTGGCAGAGCCAGGATAAGAACCCAGGTCTCCCCTGACTTCCAAGCCTGTGCTCCTTTTCCTCTAGGCCATGTTGCTTCTCATCCTTAAATGGAGATAAACTACCCCTCCTCTTAGATTATGAGCCTCATGTGAGAGAAGGACTATGCCTGACAGTGATTATCTTATCTACTCCAGAGTTTATCTTATCTATTATCTACCCCAGAGTTTAGCAAAGTGCTTTGTCATGTAGGAGGAGCCTAATAATTACCACCCTTATTTGTTTTCCATTTTCTGGATTATGGAGTGGAAACAAGAAAGGGTGTTTACTAGGCTGCTCTGTGGGATCTTGCCAGCCAGCTTAATTGTTGAAATATAATTTCTAATTGTTCATTGTGTCTATGTTATCCTCTCCCTCTAGGTTCAGTTTATTGTAAACAGGGACTCTTTTTAATCAGTTTTGCTCTGTACTTTTCCCAAGAATCTAGAATGGCATTCTGCAACTGTAGGTGCTCAAAAAATAATTTAAATCATGATGATTAACCTAAAGGACATATATCTACCTACCTACCTCTATGTAAGTACACACATTTACTGTGTATATTTCACTCTTTCTCTGTCTCTCTACCTGTATATTCTTTTGCAGCATTCAGTACAGTGTACACACAGCAACATTTAGTACTATTAGTACTGTTACTTTCATGTTTATGCATTGGAGTGGGCCACTTCCATTTAGAACATCCTAGCAGAGATGCCCATTTTTTGCCCAGTTTAGAAAGACATGGTAATTCTCATTCTTTGTTGTTGTTGTTGTCCTCTCCCCCTGAGTTCCTGGGTTCCTGCCTGAGCACTAGTGCAATATAACAGAGTTGATAGACATAGTCCCTGCCCTCAGTGAGTTTGCAGTCTAGGAGAGCTTACAGTCTAGAGCTGGTCTTATGCAGTCGAGTCATTTCGGCCCCATAGTGACTCCGTGGGCACATCTCTCCCAGAAGACCCCACCTTCCATCTGTAATCATTCTGGTAGTGTATCCATAGAGTTTTCCTGGTAAAAATACCAAAATAGTTTACCATTGACTTCTTCAACACAGTAAACTTGAGTCTCTGCCCTTGACTACATCCCAAACCACTGCTGCCCAGCACAGGTGAGTTTTGACTTGTAGCAGATTGCCTTCCACTCCCTAGCCACTATCCGATCTAGAAATGGAATGGATACGAGTCTGTTTGACTCCCTCTCGTAGCCAAGACTGGAAACTCTCCGTGCATGATCCTGAGAGGGTAGTTTGGAGTCAGTCTAATTTTATGCCAATCCCTTGTCTTTTTTTTTCCCCTCTGGGATTTGTTTAGCTTTTTTTTAATGGTATTTGTTAAGCACTTACTGTGTGTGCCAGGCACTGTAGTAAGCGCTGGGGTGGATACAAAATAATTAGGTTAGTCGCAGTCCATGTCCCACATGGGGGTCATAGTCTTAATCCAGAATTTACAGATGAGGTATCTGAGGCACAGAGAAGTTAAGTGACTTGCCCAACGTCACACAGAAGACAAGTGGCGGAGCCAGGATTAGAACCCAGGTCCTTCTGACTCCCAGGTTCATGCTCTATCCATTAGGCCACACTGCGTCTCTTCTTCATCTGTTCTCAAATAGGAGACCATGCTTATATGTGGACAAACAGAGTCCTTTTTAAATCCAGTCTTAGATCGGGTACTTAGTCATTGGATAGACTGGTCTTTAATTACTAAAAGACAAATTTATGATAGCTATAGGGATGATATTCACTCAGTCATATTTACTGAGCGCTTACTGTGTGCAGAGCACTGTATTAAGAACTTGGAAAATACAGTACATATCTGTCACTGATGTAAAATCTAGGTTTCAATTAATTGACTAAAAGGATCAATTAGTAAGGAGAATCAGTACCTTTCTGCCTAACACTGAAATGTCTTACCAAATAAATTCCTAGTAGCTATAAGAGTGAAAAGAATACCTGTAAAGGACCTAGTGGGAAAGTTTTCCTTCAGTTCACATGCCCAGAGAATTGGCAATGATTAAGATGTCCTTGTTTAGGAGATCATGAATTAGAGGGCCTTCTAATCAAAATGGGTGAGAATTAATCTTTGCCAGTACTTCCATTATGACATCTAATAAACAGAAGTTTATTCTTTAAAGCGGCTTTTTACAAACTGCATTATGCTAAAAGCAGGCACCCAGAAATATGAACTGTGGAATCAATTTCCATTATGACCCTTTTTACTTCATTTAAGTGTGAAGTTATTCACTAAGTATCCATTTTAATTCTTGTACAAATAGAATACCATCTATTTCAAGATGACATCCTGTCACGCCTAATCCCCAGAAAATAAACTAGAAGATAGGCCCAAATAAAATGATTAAGCAGTAAACTGTAATGAAAGAGATTAAGGAGATTAAGGAAGACTTTCCTAGCAATGAGAATTGTTAAACATTGAAATAGGTTTCCGATAGAGGCTGTGAAATTGCCTCTGGAGGTTTAAAAATGAATTGATTGTGGGATGGAGTATGTGCCGGTTTGGGGGCAAGGGGTTACATTTTATGGCATCTTGCAGTCCTCTCCAGCCCTCAGAGTCTATGCTTCTGTGCTTATGGGTATATTTCAGCAGTAAAATTTGGTTTTCTGTCTACAACCCATGTGTTTTGAGTTGAGGTTTCTGTACTGTGTCATAAAATGGGCAAACAGGGCTGTGGAAAAAGGAGGCTCAGCATACTTATAATCTCTACACTATGTAAAGGCTGAGAAATGTGCATCAAGAATAGATTGTTTCCTGTCATCACCAAACAGGTACCTCTCTGTCATTGTCCATGAGACATACCAAGTAATTTCATATTTGGGGAAAACCTATATTTTGATTACATGTCAGTGGGCAAGGTTGTTTTTCCAGCAGTGTTGGTTTCTGGAATCATGTTTCCACATTACTGTGAAGAGCAGATTGGGAGATAAATGTTCGGACCTCCCTTTAGAAATTTGCTACTCTCTCTGAGAGTTGACTTGCTTCTTGCAGCTTGGTCTTTCTGATGCACTCATTTAAAGGAATGGATTTTCTGTAGTGAAGTAAAGGCAAAATATAGCTTCAGAATTTGCTTGGCAAAGGACATTTAGTAAAACCTAGATACTCTTGTTTGTTAAATATGCATCCATTTTCCCCATAACCGCTTGCAATAAATATCTATGTTCCAACTTCGAAAATGGTTATGTGCAAAAGAGAATATTCATGTGTATCTCATTGATTTTCCTGACAGGGCCAAATGAAGCATCCAATTTAACACGACCAATTTTCAGTTTTGTAGCGCCTGAATAGTAGAAATGCCACGGAAATGAACAATCAGTCATTATTACTATTATTAATAATAATACTTAACATTTCTAGAGAGTTTTTCAACTTTAAAACACTTTACCAACATTAATAAATTTATCCTTCTACAATTCCAGGGAGGCATTTTTCACAAAAAAGAACTGAGGCTGAGAAAAGTTAAGTGGCTTGCTCAGGGTTGAAGATGGACACCGTTTGTTTTGCTGTCTGTGAGTCCCTTTTAGACTGTGAGCCTGTTGTTGGGCAGGGATTATCTCTATCTGTTGCCAAATTGTACAATCCAAGTGCTCAGTACAGTGTTCTGCATACAGTAAGCACTCAATGAATATGATTGAATGAATGAATGAACGAATTCAAAGCTTCCACTGGAGGTCACCCAGCAGGTATGTGCAAGAGCCAGAACTAGAACCCTGGTTCTCTGACTCTGAGACCCGTGCTCTTTCTACTAAACCACACTGCTCCTCTGAAGAAGTACTAGAAACTGGACATTTTTACATTTCACCTACCGTGGAAAAGTACAATAGAGTTAGTAGACATGATTCCTGCCCACAGTGGGTTTACAATCTAGCAAAATTTGATATCTAGAAAACAATGCAGTCTCCATTCCTGATGAAATGCAAGATTTCAGGGGTTGGAGCATTGGGTGAGGTGAGAGAGTTAAGCAGAAGTAACTCCCCTACAAGGGCTTCTCAACTGGAGTAAAGCCAAGTTGTGCTTCTACGCACTGGGATCTGAATGCTTTAAGCACTTGATATTCACCCCACTCTCATCCCCACAAGATTTATGTACATATCTGTAACTTATTTTAGTGTCTGTCTTGATCTCCAGACTGTTAGCTCCTTGTAGGTGGGGTGTGTCTGCCAACTCTGTTGTACTATCTCCCAAATGCTTAATACAGTGGTCCGCATAGACGAAGCCCTCAATAAATATCTTTGACTGATTGAAAGGAAGATAAGGCTCTTGAATGCTGAGAAGAAAGCTTGTGGGCAAACAGCCAGATGGGAGGGGAACCTTCCCAGATGGACTCAAACTGCAACCCAGTTTCCAGATTCCACGCTTCTGTTTCCTGGAAGAAATTAAGCATGATGTACTGACACAAAGTCATCCTACAGCATGACCTAGTAATGGCAGAAACTATCCGGAAGGAACCCCTCTAAACAAACTCTTCATTCCCAGCCTTGTTCCCATTACCTGGAAGTTGGGACCTGGCTCCTCCATTCCCAGCTCCTCCATTTACCTGCTGTGTGATCTTGGGCAAGTCACAACTTCTCTGTGCCTTAGTTCCCTCACATGCAAAATGGAGATTCAATAACTATTCTCCTTCCTATTTTAACTGTGAGTCCTGTGTGGGACCTGATTTTCTTGTCTCTACCCCAGAGCTTAGTACACACAGTAAATGCTTAACATATACCACAGTTACTGTTATTATCATTATCTGTACAGAAATCTACTACAAAAATCGGCAGTGCTTCCCATAAGTTGCATCCTTATGATGCACTAATAATAAATTAGTGACCTTAACCTGATCTCATCTCTTGGGCCCCATTTAGACTGCCTGTATTGCAGGTTTAATTTCACAGCTTTTAGTTTCATAGCACTCAAATACCAACAATTTATTGTGGGGAAAAATTCAAGTTTATTGGACATATCAGTCACTAGAAACTACTAAAGGAAAAGTCACTAGTCTGTAAAAGGTGACAGTATAAATAATTACTTCATGAATCGGGATGATGCCTGTTGTCATTAAACCCCAGCAGAGATCTAATGTGCTTTAATACTTTTGCTAAGTGCTGTCTGACTGTTGGTATAATAACACTCACATAGATAATTATGGCTAACCACTTGGCTCCTGAGTGAAAACACTGTTTTGTAGCCCACAAAAGGTCAAGGATATGTTGTTCTCTGTTTTTATTCTTGAATTCTTGGAGATGATCTTTCTTTTATTTGCTCCTTCCCCATTACTGTAATGGCATATACTAAATGCTTCCCTTTTCTCCTCCTCCTCCCACCTCAAGCCCACCTGTAAAAGTGTTGAAGATTTCACTGGATCGGAATAAAACTGGCATCTTGAAAAATAGCTCCTCAGCTCTGGAGATTGCAAGGTGTCGGTGCAGTATAATGCAAGCCCTGGATTTTTTTCCTCTAGGAAATGGATGAATAGCACAATTAGGTAAATCCTTTCCCCCCACAACTACCTCTAAGCACTTTTATTGCCAGCTGGGTTCTAGGCTAATCTCACTGATGGGTTTTCCCTGCCTGGTAAGTAGTCACCTCCAGACTTTGCCTAGAGACTACCTTTCATGCAGAGAGAATGAGGTAATACTGGATGAAGCCCTGCATCTCCTCCAAGGGAAGAGAGTACAAAGTTAAAAACATTATTACTGTTATGCCTGTTGTTGCTGAGTTTGTTTTGAGGGTTTTTTTATGGTATTTATTAAGCACTTACCTTGTCCCAGGGACTGTGCTAAGGACTGGGATAGGATAAAGGTAATCAGGTTGGCGACAGTCCCTGTTCCACATAGGGTACACAGTCTTATACCCTATTTTACAGGTGAAGTAACTGAGGCAGTGAAAAGAGAAGTGACTTGCCCAAGGCTACCCAGCAGACAGGTGGCAGAGGGAGGAATAGAACCTCTGACTCCCAGGTCTGAGCTCTTTCCGATAGGCCACACAGCTGCTCAGGCATGCTGCTTTAAGTATGCTGCTGTTGTGCCTAAATGTTTCTGTGTGACTTTTACATGGGTTTATTAACTGGTTTGGTCTTCAAACCTCATCTGGATGTCATTTAAATAAGGCAGCTACTCCATGAGAAGGTTAAATGAAACACACCCAGAACCTACACTGCTATATTTCAATGATCCATCCTGAGTTATCTGTTAAAATAAAATAAATTCCAACAAGTATATGCTAGTCTGGGCCTTTGGGGCATCATTACAGACAAAGATGGGATGGCGTATGAGCCTGTCTTTTTTGATTTGCTTCAGTAGCAGCCTTAACTAGATATCGGTTATTTGGGTAATAAGTGTGACAGGCTTGGCCAGTCATGTTTGGCTCCTAATAGCTACATTCATACTAAGTGGAAATAATTGTCCACAGTGACCTCTTCAAATATCACAGATCACAATATAATTCCCAAAATTCAGTCCCTGGGGCAAGTTTTTAATATAAAAAAAAATTGCAACACAAGTGACCACTGACATCCAGTCTTTCTCTGAGAAATATTACAGATCTCTAAAATTCAGGAAAAGGCAATTGACACTATAGCATTTTCAAAAAGGCCTTCCCAGATTGCTTACTCATTCTCTTTTTAATGAAACTCTTTCTCAAACTCTTCTTACAACATTTTTGTTGACCACTTAAAGAACATCTTTTGGGCGTTTTCAATTATGGAAAAATTCAAACAATAATTTTGAGGTTAAAGGATTTCTCTGTGTTCTAGTTCCCATCGGAGGCTTTTAAATCTCCCTCCCACCCCTCTGAATTTAATCTGGTTCCCTCATGCATGGTTAATTATTATGGTATTTGTTAAGTACTTACTAAGCACTGTTATAAGCACTGGGGTCAAATAATCAAGTGAGAAATAGCCCTTGATCTACATGGGGCTTCACAGTCCAAATTTTTGATGATCAGTTGGGTACTATGTGTCAAGCTGTGTTCTAAGCACTTGAAGTGGATGCAAGGTAATCAAGGTTGTTTACAGTCCCAGTCCCACAGGCGTCTCAAAGTCTAAGTAGGAGGAAGAACAGGCATTTAATCCCCATTTTACTGATGAGGAAACAAAGCACAGAAAAGTTAAGTGACTTGCCCAGGATAACACAGCAGGCAAGTGGCAGAACCGGGGTTAGAATCCAGATCCTTTTAGTTCTACGTCCATGCTCTTTCCACTAGGCATTCTGCTCCTCATGGCCAAGCTGCTCCTCATAGTTGCTCTACCAATCCCACAGACCACGTCAGTATTTCAAGACAAATGAACTCAGTTCTGCTTCTGAGTCTTCTTTCAGTCCTTCCTCTTGGTTGTGCAACATTCTTATAGCTACCCACACTAGCCAAACACTCTCTCTTCCATCATTCACACAACTCCTGAAATCTCTACTCCAGTAATTCTTTCCTGACTTAGTAGAGAGGTGGAGATTTTCCCCCAAACCACTTGTTGACTTGCTTGACTTCCTTTTAGTGCTCTGCCCACAGTAGCGCTCAATAAAGTGAATGAACTCACCTATCCTGCAGACTGTACAAATACTGTACACTCAAACTGTCTATATATATTTGTGTAGAGTCAAAACAATTTAATAATAATAATGTTGGTATTTGTTAAGCACTTACTATGTGCAGAGCACTGTTCTAAGAATAGATACAGGGTAATCATGTTGTCCCATGTGAGTCTCACAGTCTTCATCCCCATTTTACACATGAGGTAACTGAGGCACTGAGAAGTTAAGTGACTTGCCCATGGTCTCACAGCTAACAAGTGGCAGAGCGGTGATTCGAACCCATGACCTCTGACTCCCAAGCCTGTGCTCTTTCCACTGAGCCACGCTGCTTCACTTTGATATTCTTGCTCAACAATTTTCTATGGAGATATGAAAATGAACCAATTCATACCAGTTCATTAACCAGTGCTTTTTAGAGTGGTTAGATTTGCTAGAAAAATGAATACTTTAATAATAATAATAATGTTGGTATTTGTTAAGCGCTTACTATGTGCAGAGCACTAGCTCTAAGCACTGGGATAGATACAGGGTAATCAGGTTGTCCTACGTGAGGCTCACAGTCTTCATCCTCATTTTACAGATGAGGTAACCGAGGCACCGGGAAGTGAAGTGACTTGGCCCCAGTCACACAGCTGACAAGTGGCAGAGCTGGGATTCGAACTCATGATCTCTGACTCCCAAGCCCGGCCTTTTTGCACTGAGCCACGCTGCTTCTTTAAGAAACGAATTGTGCAACACACTTCGCTTTAAGGACAAATATTGTTGTATTTGACAGTACGCGTACAACATAGGCAAGCTAATCTGGTCTGAATATGCACATATGTATAACTGAAGCGCCCTCTCGTGGAATACCTGGCCAAGAGCTTATTTTAAAAGGACACCCATTTTTATTTCCCTCATGAAAGAGCGCCCAGTTCCCTCACCTGTTGCTCACCACATCTGAAGTCTCTTTACTTGGAATGCTGCCCCCCCCCCACTTGCTAAAAACTTCCTCTTGCCTGAAGCCTTCCCAGATTCACCTCCTCACCCTCACAGCAGCTTTGTTCTTAAGACTACTTTTGTGTTCTTGTTATTTTCACTTTTCCCTATGAGTCTGCTACCAAACCTCTCCCCTACTTATTTCCTAGATTGTGAGCCCAAAGAGGACCAAAGCCTCGATCTAATTCTCTCGGGTTATTTTTTTCCCAGTGTTTAATACAGTGTTTTGCACCCAGTCTTGTCTTATGCCGTCGTTTCCGGCCCTTAGCGAAACCATGGACACGTTTAATAGTATTTATTTATTTATTGAGTGCTTATTATGTGCAGAGCATTGTACTAAGCGCTTGGAATGTACCAATCGGCAAGAGATAGAGACAGTCCTCGCCCATAGACGGGCTTATAGTCTAATCGGGGGAGACAGACAAAAACAAAAGCAATAAATAGAATCAAGGGGATGAACATCTCATTAAAACAATAGCAATAAACAGAATCAAGGTGATGTACATCTCATTAACAAAATAAATAGGGTAATGAAAATATATACAATTGAGCGGATGAGCACAGTGCTGAGGGGAGGGGAAGGGACTCTCCCACCTTCATCTGCAATCGTTCTGGAAGTGGATCCATAGAGTTTTTTTGGTAAAATATAGTGAAGCGGTTCACCTATGCAAGTCTTAGTCCTCGATTCTCTCCCGTGCCGCTGCTGCCCAGCACAGGTGAGTTTTGACTTTTAGCAGATTGCCTTCCACTCGCTAACCACTGCCCAAGCTAGGAATGGCTAGGCCTCTGCTTGACTCTCCCTCTTATAATCAAGAATGGTAGAATACCGGAAACTCTCCAGGTGCGACCCTGAGAGGGATTTTGCACCCAGCAGGCACTTAATAAAGCTACCAGCCACTCTATTCAACTCACGGCTAGTGCCTTGTAACTGTTGTGTATACTTTAGTTATTATATGATCAGACTTTTGATTATATAATCTTCCCATTCAATTTTGAACTTCCCAAGGGCAGGGGCCAGGTCTTATTATCTTTTTTTAAATTGCCCTCAGTGCCTAGAACAGTGCCTCCCTCCAAAGTAGAGTGCCTCTGTCCAAAGAAGACACTCAGTAATGTTGATGATAATCAAGGTTTTATCCTCTTGCCTGAGGTTAGCAAATCCTAAAATGAGCTGGCCTTTGGACAGCTTGTTTCTTTTTGCATCAGGGTCTGTAAAATGGCCCTCCCTATCTCTGAGTGCTGCATACCAAGATGGACTCTAATAATATTAATGATTATGGTATTTGTTAAATGCTTACTTTGTGCCAGGTGCTCTGCTAAGCTCTGGGGTACATACAAGACAATCAGGTTGGGCAGAGTCTCTGCCCTACGTGGGGCTTACAGTTTTAACTCCCATTTAACAGATGAGGTAACTGAAGCACAGAGAAGTGAAGTGACTTGCCAAGGTCATACAGCTGATAAGTGGTCAAGATGAGATTAGAACCAGGTCCTCTGACTCCCAGGCCAGTGCTCTATCCGCTAGGCCAAGCTGCTTCTCAGCTACTTTTGTTTATCTGCATTCATTCATTCAGTTGTATTCATTGAGCACTTACTGTGTGCAGAGCACTGTAGTAAGCACTTGGGAGGGTACAATAGAACAGTAACCACATTCCCTGTCCACAATGAGTTTATAGTCTTGAAGAGTGGAGACAGACATCACTACAAATAAATAAGTTACAGATATGTACACAAGTGCTATGGGGCTAGGAGGGGGGTAGAACAAAGGGAGCAAATCAGGGCCACCAGAAGGGAGTGGGAGAAGAGGAAAGGAGGGGCTTTGAGTGGGAAAGCCTCTTGGAGGAGATGCGCCTTCAATAAGGCTCTGAAGGAGGGGAGAGTAATTGTCTGTCAGACTTGAGGAGGGAGGGCTTTCCAGGCCAGAAGCAGGACATGAGCTAGGGGTCGGCGGCAAGTTAGGCCAGATTGAGGCACAGTGAGAGAAGGTGCATTAGAGGAGCAAAGCATTAGAGGAGCGAAGTGTGTGGGCTGTGTTGTAGAAGGAGAGAAGCGAGGTGAGGTAGGATGGGGCAAAGAGGTAGACTGTTTTCAAGCCATTGATGAGTTTTCATTTGATGCAGAGGTAGATGGACAGCCACTGGAGTCCTTTGAGGAGGAGGGTGACATGTCCTGAACGTTTCTGTAGAAAAATGATCCGGGTAGCAGAGTGAAGAATGGACTGGAGTGGGAAGAGACAGGAAGCCGGGAAGTCAGCAAGGAGGTTGATGCAGTTGTACAGACAGGATAGGATGAGTGATTATATTAACATGGTAGCAGTTTGGATGGAGAGGCAAAAGCAGAGTTTAACGATGTTGTGAAGTGGCACCAACAGGATTTAGTGGTAGATTGAATACGTGGGTTGAATGAGAGAGAGAGGCCAAGGATAACACCAAGAGTACAGGCTTGTGAGACAGGGAGGATGGTGGTGCCATCTGCAGTGATGGGGAAGTCATGGGGAGGACAGGGTTTGGGTGGGAAGAGAGGAGTTCTGTCTTGGACATGTTAAGCTTGAGGTGATGGGAGGACACCCAAGTAGAGATGTCTCGAAGGCAAGAGGGAAATGTGTGGCTGCAGAGAGGGACAGAGATCAGGGCTAGAGATGTAGATTTGGGTATTATCCACATAGAGGTGAGAGTTGAAGTCATGAGAGTGAATTAGATCTCCAAGGGAGTGGGTGTAGATGGAAAACAAAAAGGGACCCAGAACTGAACCTTAAGGGACTCCCACATTTAGAGGGTAGGAGGCAGAGGAGTCTGCAAAGGAGACTGAAGAGGAATGGCCAGAGAGAGAAAGAGGGGAACCAGAATACTTGCACTCTCCCAAGCATTTTATTACAGTGCTCTGCATGTAGTAAGTGTTCAATAAATACCACTGATGGTTGTTTGCACTGTCTCTTGGGGTGCAGAGCATAAAGGAAAGAAAATAATTTACCAAGTCATTGAATATTTTTGCGATGTGATTGCCCCAGCTGTTTTTACTGTGCAGGCTTTATAAAATCCAACTGAATGAGAGTGGATGAAATTCTGGCACTTAGTTCATGATTTTCATATCTACATATCTGAGAAAATGGCCACTTGGAGAAAAAGCAACTATTTTTAGCAAACTCCTTCTGAATGAAAATGAATTATCAAGCAAAGAAGAAGAGGGCCCAGAAGGCTCCAATCTGTTCCAATGCACACCAAGCCTGGGTTTGGTGGGCGGTGTTGAAGAGGCGGGGAGTGGAATCATTCCAGCCACCCTTCACAGTCTTGCAGGTCTCAAGAGAATCCAGTTCCGTGAGAACTACCTGGGTTCAAGTCCAGACTTGTGCAAATTTGGGTCACTTTGGTTCTGAGAACGCATTTCAGGTTAGGGTCCTCCCCTGGGGTTCAGATTGCTCTCCATTCATTCATTCAAACGTGTTTATTGAGCACTCGTGTCACTCCGCACCAATAAGTGCTCAATGAATACGATTGAATGAATGAATGCAGAGCACTGTTTTAAGTTCTTGGGAGAGTACAATACAACAATAAACAGACACATTCCCAGACCACAACAAGCTTATAGAAGTCTGCATCCTTGATGTCAGCCCTCACATTCCATCTTGCCAGTTTTCCATATACATTTCTCAGAACATTGTACTGAGAGTCCAGGAGAGCACAATAGAGTTAGTAGATATGACCCCTGCCTTCAAGAAATTTACAGTCTAGTCAGGGAAGCAACCAAGTATAGATATTTACAAAACTACTATAAGGATTTGGGTGAGTACCTAAGTAGTTATGGGGGTGAGGACTCAAGTTCACAGGTGATGCAGTTGGGGAGAAAGTAAAGTGGAGAGATGAGAGATTAGTCAGGGAAGGTGTTCTGGAGGCAATGTGATTAGAAAGGCTTCGAAGATGGAAAGAAAGGTAGTCTGCCAGATGTGAAGGAGGAGTACTAGGCAAGAGGGATGGTGTGAGCAAGAGGTTGACAGCAAGGGAGACAAGATTAAGGCCCAGTGATGTTAGAGGAGTGAAGCATGTGGGCTGGGCTGTAGTGGGAGGGGAGTAAGGTTAAATAGGAGAAGCAGCAGTATGGCCTAGTGGACAAAACCCTATGGTTGGAAGTCAGAGGGACCTGGGTTCTAATCCCGGCTCTGTCACCTGTCTACTTGGTGACCTTGGGCAAGTCATTTCACTTCTCTTTGTCTCAGTTACCTCATCTGTAAAATGAGGATTAAGACTGTGAGTCCCATGTAAGGATATGGACTATGAATCAACCTGAGTTACTTGTATCTACTCCAGCTCTGAGTAACTTGTATCTACTCAGGGGGCAGCCCTGATGTTCCTCTCTCCACCTGGCTACAATCTTTGGTTAAAAAGTGTCACAGCCTCCCCAGTGAACTCATAGATCTAGTATTTTTGATATCCCCCTTCTCCTGCAGAGGGCGAATCTGCCCTCCTACAGGGCTATTAGCCCGAGCACTGTAGAAGGCACTTGGGAGCATGCAATAAAAATAGATGGCCAGTTTGATGTTTGAGGAGTTTACAATCAAATGAAACTGAAGATTTCTCCTGGGCAGGTCAACAAGATTCCTAAACTATACAGCTCATGTCTGATATTCCTGGTCCCATATATTAGCTTCCTTAGGCCTTAAATTTAAACTCAGATACATCTCCTCTTCACATAAGTTAATGGGGAAGATACAAGATAATCAGTTCAGACACAGTCCCTATTCCTCCCATATGGGGCTCACAGTCCAAGAGGAAGAGAAAACAGGTATTGAATCCCCATTTTACAGTTGAGGAAACTGAGGCAAGGTCCCTCACAGAAGGCAGGTGGCAGAGCTGGGATTAGAACCCAGATCCTCTGACTCCCAAGATTGTGCTCTTTCCTCCAGGCTAAGTTGTTTCCAGAGGCATCAAATTTGACTGAGCAGTAATAGAGATATCCTCTAGACTATAAGCTCATTGTGGGCAGGGAATGTGTCTACTGTTGCATTGTACTCTCCCAAGTGTTTACTACAGTGCTCTGCACACAGTAAACAGTCAATAAATATGATTGAATGAGAATGAATGAGAATGAATTTTATTGCTATTCTTGTCTGTCTCCCCCGATTAGACTATAAGCCCGTCAAAGGTCAGGGACTGTCTCTATCTGTAACCGATTTGTACATTCCAAGCGCTTAGTACAGTGCTCTGCACATAGTAAGGGCTCAATAAATATTATTGAATGAATGAATGAATGAGTACCCTGTTGTCACAACAAGCTGGGTCAAGTAATTGATTTTTCTACTTTCATAGGATAAATAGTTGTAGTTTTTGAATTTTAGTCACCTGTCCTCCTCTCAACTAATATTCATTGGGGACCCACTCTAAGAAACTCTGTACCTTTGCCTTATTTGTAGATGAAAGCAGAGAGAGGGCATCTGAGAAAAGAAACAAATAGAGAGAATTAAATTCAACCAGAAATCCCTTTCCCCAAAACAATATCACCTATGCAAGAGGGAGAAAAAATAAGCACCACTTAAATATATAGCTTTCTTGGGAGCCTTCTATGTGCTGAGAACAAAAGATGACCTCTGATCATTTGGCCAAATACATCCCATGGGAACACAGCAAAATCGATCCCATTTTGAATCTGTATAGAAAAACTTAGCGGGGGTGTAGCTACATTTAGTCACACACTGGTAAATTTCAGTGGAAAATTGGGTGAACCAATTCCATTACTCCTCAGCAAATTTAGACAAATGGAAAAACAGACTAAGTCATTTTTAATATCGTGAGTGTGTGAACTGAAGCAAGAAACCTTGTGCTCACTCATTTCAGTGGGTAGCATTCTCTTTGGGGGTTTGATTTAAAAGGAGGAGAAATGACATCCAGTAGTACAACTGATAAATGGGAACAAAGAGGCTATTTGTTTCTTGGCTTTCACAAAAGGCTCACATAAAAGTGTAACTAAAAGACATTTTTGGATCTAGTCAGAAGATTTAAAGCAAACAAAAACAACTGCATAACGGCCAGACCTTCTTTTTGAAAATGGGGATTATATAATCTATAAACCTTTTAACACTGGAATTGCTGCTTATACTGTTTGTCCTTCAGGAAGCACTCAGTATATAGTGTCAAAACATTCACTTTGCACAGTCAGGAGAATTTGTGAGCATATCCGGAGCTAATGTCACAACATCTTGACAAAACTTATGTTAGAAATACATTTTGTCGGTATGCAAATCAATAGTTCTATCTGCCTGGGAGAGGAAGGCAGTGTTATACTATGCCTCTATACCCTAGTTTCCTATTTAGGGAAAAAAAGGTTTGGCCAATGAAAAATGAAATTAACTGACCCGCAGTTAAAAAGGAATACCTGAAATGAATATTGCAAGTATCTTTTTGCCCTCATGAGGCCCATCAGTTGATCAGTGGAATTTATTGAGCGCTTACTGTGTGCAGACCACTGCACTAAGCACTTGGGAGAGTTCAAGAGTGGAAACAGCACGGAGCTGGGAGTCACGAGACCTGGGTTCTAGTTGTAGCTCCACCACTTGCTTGCTGAGTGACTTTGGGGAGTTCACCAGGAAGCAACTGGACCTGATAGAAAGAGCACAGGCCTGGGGGTTAAGAGACCTGAGTTCTAATCCTCATTCCATCACTTGCCTTGCTGTGCATGGCCTTAGACAAGTCACTTAATTTCTCAGAGCCTCAAATTCCTCATCTGTGAATTATGGATTAAATACCTATTCTTCCTTCCTCTTAGACTGTGAGCTTTGAGTGGATCTGGGAGAGTGTCTAACTTGATTGTGTCGTTCTACCCCAGAGTTTAGCACAGTGCCTGGCACCCCGGAAGTGCTTAACAAGTACCACAACTATAATTATTTCTTCTTTGTGTTTCTGTTTGCTAATCCCTAAAATGGGGATTAAAAAAACTCCCTTGTGGACTATGAGCTCCCTGTGGTACTGGAACTTTATCTGATCTCACTGTATTTACTCCAATGTTTAGTACAGAGCAAGCCAGTCTAGATTAATTTATATTCTCTCAAGCACTTAGTACAGTGTTCTGCACACAGTGAGCACTCAATAGACACCACTGATCAATTCAACCTGTCTGATGCTGTTCTTGCAGCCCCATAGACACTTCGAAAGGCTATAGAAACTGTAATGACCTTGTCATCATCTTATAAAATTTGGGATAGGCAATGATTTATCGTCCACTGAGTCATCCCAAGCCATTAATTTGGAGACACTGTTTAAGATGTCCTTGCTGAAGTTTTGGTTTCTCTAAAGTTTTAGTGTATTAATTCATTCAATCATTCATTCAGTCATATTTATTGAGTGCTTACTTCGTGCACAGCATTGTACTAAGCACCTGGGAGAGTACAATAAGACACATTCCCTGCCCACAGCAAGCTTACAGTCTAGATGGGGGGAGACAGACAAGAATACATATAAATAAAATTACGGATATGTACTTAAGTGACTGGGAGGGGAGAAAAGGGACCAAGTCAGGGGAATCAGAAGGGAGTGGAAGATAAGGAAAGATGGGGCTTGGTCTGGGAAGGCCTCTTAAAGGAGATGTGCCTTCAATAAGGCTTTGAAACGGGGGAGAGGAATTATCAGTTGGATTTGAGGAGGGAGGGTGTTCCAGGCCGGAGGCAGGATGCGGACTAGGGGTCAGTGGTTAGATAGGCAAGATCGAGGCACAGTGAGAAGATTAGCACTAGAGGAGCGAAGAGAAGCGAGGTGAGGTAGAAGGGGGCAAGGTAGTGGACTGCTTGAAAGCCAGTGGTGAGGAGCTTTTGTTTGATGTGGAGGTGGATGGGCAACCACTGGAGGTTTTTGAAGAGCGGAGTGACAGGTCAGTATATAAGAGAAGACTAGTAGAAAGAACCTGGGCCTGGGAGTCAGAGGCTCTGGGTTCTAATTCTGGCTCTGCCATGTATCTGCTGTGTGACCTTGGGCAAGTCATTTAACTTTTCTGTGTTTTGTTACCTCATCTAAAATAAGTGCTGTGAGGCTACGTAGATCCAGCTACGGGTGGGGATTGTAAACTCACTTTGAGCAGGGACTGTCCCTGTTTATAGGAGAAGCAGCGTGGCTCAGTGGAAAGAGCACGGGCTTTGGAGTCAGGGCTCATGAGTTCGAATCCCAGCTCTGCCACTTGTCAGCTGTGTGACTGTGGGCAAGTCACTTAACTTCTCTGTGCCTCAGTTCCCTCATCTGTAATGGGGATTAAGACTGTGAGCCCCACGTGGGACAACCTGATTCCCCTATGTCTACCCCAGCGCTTAGAACAGTGCTCGGCACATAGTAAGCGCTTAACAAATACCAACATTATTATTATTGTTGTTGTATTGTACTCTCCCAAGTGCTTATCTCAGTGCTTTGCACCCAGTAGGCACTCAATAAATATGATTGAATGAATGAATGAACCGAATATCAACTGCTTAAGGGATAATAATAATGTTGGTCTTTGTTAAGCGCTTACTATGTGCCGAGCACTGTTCTAAGCGCTGGATACAGATCGGTGGTTTCCTAGTACAGGGTAAAAGCCCTTATTCCTGTCCTGACTCAGTTTAGTCTCATGCTGGAAGGACCTTCATTTTATTAATTCAGATTAAAATCTTGAAATTATGGGATAATTAGGAAATTGAACCTCACCTTAACATTCATAGTAGCACTTTGACCAAGCTGGTTTAAGATCACACAATTCTGACACTAGAGGGAGTGCATAATATATTCTAGAAAGTAAAAGCAGAAGCCTACTCAATTCAAGGTAAGAGTCCAAGCAAGCCGGGCAAGAGCCAGAAAAAACTAGTCACCATAGGAGAGTTCCATTTTACTCTTGATTTTTATAGTCTGGACTTGTAGAAGATTAAAATGCTGCTATTGGAATACTGAAAAGGATGAATCACTTTCAAAATGTTAAGTAATTTATAGACATTCAGGCTTGTATAGTAGAATTAAAAAATACAAGCTATATTTGCATTTGAATTATGAAATCACAGCTATTCTTTCCTGCCTTATTCAATTTCTAATTTTATTAAGTAACATAGTCTTTCAACAGTCCAGGTTTTGCAAAGTGCACGCTGTAAAGAAAGATTTATTTTTTTAAATTACTGTGGCCATTTAAAAATGCTATAGAGATTATTTAATTCATATTGGGGTAAATAAATCCTTCATTTGTCAAATAGATGATGGCAGGTAATTGAAACCACATATACCCAGCACAACATATTTTGTGGT
Source organism: Ornithorhynchus anatinus (assembly GCF_004115215.2). Classification (NCBI taxonomy): domain Eukaryota; kingdom Metazoa; phylum Chordata; class Mammalia; order Monotremata; family Ornithorhynchidae; genus Ornithorhynchus; species Ornithorhynchus anatinus. The sequence goes on along the minus strand of NC_041735.1, from coordinate 57,525,253 downwards.
GGGCTTTTTTTTTTCTGAAATCAAAATTTGCAAATATGTGAAAACAGTTGCGTTTTTTAAAAACTATGCAAATGCATAAGGACTTGGCTCTCATACTAATATGCCATTAAGAAAGCTACTGGAAAAATAAAAATCATCCACTCTTGTAAAATATGATAATTGGCTTATGCTCTTCCATATCCTTTTTGTATTTTCATTTCATGACTAATTTTACCATGAAATTAAAAGAAGTCAATTGAGCATTGACCTCTTCAAGGTAAAAATTTAGGCTATAAGTGGGACCTCTAACAAATAAAAATAAAAGAAGCTGCACCTCCTCTAAAGCACCAGGGAAATACTAGATAGAACACATTCACACACCATTGGCAGAAGATTGTCCGCTCAGTAATTTCAAGTAACTCCAGCTTGCTTTGTTCCATGCTATTTTTGAAAACATCAGAAGCTCTGGATGAAGGAGCATTTTTAATCTTTAAAAAAAAATATTAGTTTGTGAATTTGTGATGTTTTTCCAAGTTGAAATTTAGGTCAAGTACCGAAGACTGAAGTGCTAGTAAGTGGCTGGCTTAGTATTTTAGTAGATGTCAGCTTTGTTTTGGCCTGCACACAAAATGGTGTTGAGTATCATTTCTAAAAAGGGAAATAATTTTAGTTAATGTGGAAGGAATAAAACACTTGCTAAAGAACCACAAAAATAGTCAATTCCCAGCCAATCTCCTCAATCAATCCTCCTTTTCCTCAAACAAGTTTCTTTTGGAAAAACTACTCTAATTAGATGAACTAAGTGAGGTTTTGGAGTGGCAGAGATTCAATTTGTTAAGAAAAAAGTAAAGACAATATTTAAAATGAGATTTTCTCACAGTCGAACTGATCTGAAACCACCCCTAGCTGAGGGCTGGTGGAAATGGAGTGCAACACCGCTCAACTTCTCTCCTCATGAAAAATATATCGATTGAGATTATCAGTCTGGTGGCTTCGGCTCTGAGCCCCAGTGCTTATCTCCTGTAGCTTCCAGGGCACCGAGAGATGTTTCCCGATTACAAATCTGTTCTTGGTCCCACCAGAAGCCATTGTGTGTTGACCAGCAATGTGACCGGGCTACGCTTTGAAACTGTCGTATATGTTGTGATTGTCATTGCTTCTCTGAGTAATAACCAAATGAAACCTTCAGAATGCTAAGGTAGGTGACAAGTGCCAGCAGTATTGAGAGATTCCCGTTTTAACATTTACAGTAGGCATAATCCCTTATAGAGTGACCCATGAGAAAATCACAAACCTATCAGTCTTGAGATGTTAATGAAGAAAGCCCAAAGCTGCTTGACCTTGCACAAAAAGTTTCTAGATTAATGGCATTCGAACATTTGCAAATCAAATTGATTCATTATGTATCATTCTGTGCTTGCAAAAGGGATTATGTTGATTATGCACTAAAAATAGTACTTTAAAGAGACTCCGAGGAGACAAGCTGGGTTGAAATATTATTTCTCAGCCTTCAAAGCAAAGACTCGTCAATCAGAGCCCAGATTCAACGCAATTCTAGGCTGACACTCTTCTGGCCGTGGTGGAGGTGGCTGTCGGTGAACAGTGCTCAGTGCTTAGAACAGTCTTGGCACATAGTAAGCACTTAACACATACCATTATTATTATTATGTCATCTTTTGCCTAAACTGATTCCATTCTTGAGAGGAAGATGAAACACAGGGACCTTGTGAAACCCAGTTCCCTTGCTCCCTGGCAAGAACAGAGTTGACACTCTGATTTGAGGCAGAGTTCTCTGCCACGGCCATTAAAGACCAATGGGCTCTAATTTTGTGACTGGAGAACATGGTATCCTTGAATTATCCAAATGGACCTCTGCTATATCGTAGGATCAAATCTTCCTCTTTTGCAAGGCTTGTCTCCCCTTTTTATCTTTTTTTGGTGCCCCAGTAAATTATTTTTGAGCCCTGATGGGCAAAATCTGTATTGGCCAAACTAAGGGGTGAGAGGGAGGATCTGTCTCTTTGTCCTGTTTTCCAAATAACTCCCTGTGTAAAAACTGCCCCAGGACAAGGACAACCACAAATCCTGCCTTTGTGGCATTATCATAGTCATAGGTATTTCCCCCAGTGCTGAAACAGAAGACAACCATCTGTTCCCTTCTTCTAAGTTTAGAAATCTGGCCACCCCCTGCTTCATTCAGTAACATATGAATTCCTACTGCCCCAAGTATGTGTAATTAAAAGGGTCCTACCATTTCCCCTCCTTTCTGATTTTCTTTGGAATGCTTTTGGCCAGAACCATGACCATCAGTGTTCTTTAAAGGGTGCGACATGGATAAACCAACTAGTTATTCTGTCTGCTTTACTAACCATTTAGCTTTGGTTACCAGTACTTTTCTCTCAGATCTCGAGTTTAGGGGGTGGTCTCCAAAATGTTATTCTCTAGACAAGCATGGGCTCCTGCTTCTCTTTAAGAAGTATATCCATTGTCATCTCTCCCATAAAGGTTATAAAATAAAGGGGGTGAATGATTTTACGAAGAGTAGGGCCATCATTATCTATTTACAGTCTTGCAGTTTGTAGAGGATTATTCCACCTATGGAAGATGTGTCCAGCCCCCTCCATCTCTACTGAAAGCAAAATGTGAGAAAAATTAGCTTAAATCTAAGAATGAGGAATTTAGCATAACTTTATAGCAAGGACTACTAAATATTGGAATGTTTTTACTGATGATGTTGTGGAATCTCTTTCCCAAAAGACTGATATCAACTCTTCTCGTTCATATGCGTTTGATAAAGTTCTAACTGAAGAAGGAGAGAGGGTGAAATGAACTTCTGAAGTCCCTTCAGAGCTACGATCATTATAAATGAATATATCATGATGGTGGCATATTTATGAAGAATCAACACTGTCGCATACCATATAAAGCTAAATGCAATCTCCGCTCGAAAAACTGACAGTTTAAATTTAGTTTCTACTGTGTGTAGAAAGGTGCTGGAATATTCTGGTGTATAAATCAATGGAAGAACATAATGAGCACCATTATTAGGTTAGACCAATAGCAATAATAATAATTGTGGTATTTGTTAAATGCTTACCATGTTCCAGGCACTGTATTAAAGATAATAATAGACATGAGATAATCAGGTTGGATACAGTTCCTGTCCTACATGAGGCTCACAGTCTAAATAGTGGGGAGATGAGATATTGAATCCCCATTTTAAAGATGAGGAAATGGAGTCACAGAGAAATTAAGTGATTTGGCTAAGGTCACATAGCAAGCAAGTGGAAGAACCAGAATTAGAACCCACTGTTCCTCAGTCTTCCAGGCCTGTGCTCTTTCAATTAGGCCACCACCAGTGGTCCATCCATCTAGGAGTCTCTCCGCAACAGTGGCAGTAAGAGAGAGTTCAGAAGAGTGCTCATATTATCAGTGATATCTGGCATTTTATCAGTGATATCTGGCATCAACCACTTCCCTTAGGGTTTTGCAGCCTCAGAGCAGACCATCTGGTGTGCTCTAATCCAGAGCAGTTCCCATGCTGAAATTCCTCTCTTTCTAGTTAGTGTCAATATCCCTTCTCTCTGCTTTTGCCCTTCCCACTGCTCTGGCCTCACCTCCATACTCCACTTTAAAACTCATTTCCTCTTGCTCCCCCAACTTCTACTGATCTTAAACTGACTGCTGGTCTACAATCTTCAGTGGCCAGGACACAGCCCAGTAGCAGATAATAGTAATAATGATAGTATTTCTTAAGCGTTTACTATGTGCCAAGCACTGTTCTAAGCGCTGGGGGGATACAAGGTAATCAGGTTGTCCCACATGGGGCTCACAGTCTTAATCACCGTTTTCCAGATGACGTAACTGAGGCACAGAAAAGTCAAGTGACTTGCCCAAAGTCACACGGCTGACAAGTGGTGGAGCTGGGATTCGAACTCATGACTTCTGACTCCCAAGCCTGTGCTCTTTCCACTGAGCCACGCTGCTTCTCTGCTAGCAGATTTGCAGAGAATCTGCAGAGAATTTGCAGAGAATCTGCTTCTTTGCTAGCAGATCTAGCAAAGATTCAGAAAGGTTCGTGGGTGGCCTAGTGGAAAGAGCTAGAACCTCAGAGTCAGAGGCCAGTTGTCTACTGTGTCACTTTGGGCAAGTCACTTCACTTCTCTGGGCTTCAGTTACTTCATAAATTAGGGATTAAGACTGTGAGCCACATGTGTGATGGGGATTGTGTTCAACCTCATTACCTTGTATTTACCCCAGAGTTTAAACAGTGGCTGGCACATAGTAAGTGCTTAAAAATATTCATTCAATCGAAGTGATTGAGCGCTTACTATGTGCAGTGCTCTGCACTGTACTAAGCACTTGGAATATACAATTCAGCCAAAGAGACAATCCCTATCCAACAACAGGCTCACAGCCTAAATGGGGGAGACAGACAACAAAACAGAACAAAACAAGTAAAACAAGTACCACAGGTAAAAAAAAAATACCACAGTTATTATTATTATTCACCTTTTCTACAGGGGCAAATATGGCACAGAATGGATGCAGACAGTCTGGAAGTAGAGCCGGCAAGACAGTAAAGTGATTGAAAGGAGGAGAGGATTAGAGAGAGAACGAAGATTACAGAGATTCAGCTCCAGCTCTGTCCAAACCATTTCTGTCACTGTGAGTCTCAGCAGGTCACCCCTGGAGCAGGACTGGATGGAGCGTCCATTTCTGAAGTTTGTTTTGTGAATGAATAGGGGAAATCTGTTGCTACATGCCTGTTTGATAGGTCCTCTAGGTTAGAGCATTTGTGGGGCTACCTCTATTCTGTTTCTCGTCTGGTTAAAATATAAGGGCTCAGCTGTTTCAGGAAGTACACAGCTACCCTTTCTCACTTAACTCCATCCCGGCACCCTGATACAAGGGACATCTATGATATCCCATCAGCTCTGGCTAGTGCATCAGCAGGATCTGTTCCTGGAGACTTTGGGATCCAGGTTTTGGAAGGATCTTTGCTGTGTGATTTAAGAGCAAATGGAAATGTGCTTGGCCAAATTCCAATGCAATTTAATCCCTGACCACAAGGACTCTTTGCTGATTGTAAGTCTTGGGAACATTCTTTTTAGTTAAAACACTAGGCTAGATTACAGTGCTTTTAGCAGTGGAAATATAGTATGGGTCTCTGCACAATTATGGCTTGCTCACCATTGGACAGTTCCCTCTTAAAAAATTCACCAAGAACATCTTCATTACCTTATCGCTAAAATTACCTAATTGAAATTTCTATATATTTGCAATGCATTCTACAATCCTTTCTAAAGCATTGCCTTAGCTCCTTAATTCTGCACTTTGACTCCTCACTACCTACTCTCTTCCAAGAATTATACTATTTGTGTTCCTGTCTTCAGCCTTTTTCTCCATCATTTCAGAATCAGTAGTCATGTCATGGCATTCCGGGAAAGTCTCTAGTCTCTATTTCCCAAGATGGAGGTATTCGGTTTCTCCCAGGCATAACCTTCCTTTCAGTTACCTGAAGTTTGAATTCTGAAAATATCCTAAATAGTAGTCATCATGATATTTTTGAGTATCTACTGAGTGAGAGCACTGAACTAAATGCTGACCTCTCACCCATATTGTTCCTCTGGAACACCCTCCCTTATCATATCTGATAGATATTACTTTCCATGCCTTCAAAGACTTATTGAAGGCACATCTCCTCCATAATGTTGGTATTTGTTAAGCGCTTACTATGTGCCGAGCACTGTTCTAAGCGCTGGGGGAGATACAGGGTAATCACGTTGTCCCACGTGAGGCTCACAGTTAATCCCCATTTTACAGATGAGGGAACTGAGGCACAGAGAAGTTAAGTGACTTGCCCACAGTCACACAGCTGACGAGTGGCAGAGCTGGGAGTCGAACTCATGACCTCTGACTCCGAAGCCCAGGCTCTTTTCCACTGAGCCACACTGCTTCCCAAGATGCCTTCCCTGACTAAGCCCTCATTTCCTCTTCTGTGTTGCCCTGATTTGCTCCTTTTATTCACCCCCTTCCTCAGCTCCACAGCACTGTAATTTATTTACATTAATGTCTGTCTCTCCCTCTAGGCTGTAAACTCTCTGGATGCAAGGGGTGCTCTACCAACTCTGATATATTGCACTCTCCCAAGCGCCTAGTACAGTGTTCTGCACACCAGGAGCACAAGATGTTCCTGTCCACAAGGAATTTTTTTAGTGGGGTAGACAGAAATGTTGAATATGCTCATTGCGAGCACTGAATGTTTCTGTTGTACTCTCCCAAGTGCTTTGTTTAGAGTTCTGCAAACAGTAAGCGCTCAATAAATACAATTGATTGATTGATATGTACACAAGTGATGAGAATTGCCCTCAAACATGAGTATGAGGCACCTATGAAGTTGGTAAGAACCCACTAAATATTTTTTTTCTGTCCCTTGGCTGTCTCTTAGGGATGAATTCAGGTAGGATCTGCAGTGTTATGTGAGAGTCAATGCTATCAGTCGTGGACCTTTGTAACATCTGACCAGAGGGCAGTTATTTTATCCCCTAGACACAACATTGAGTTGAAATTAAGGCTGAAAGCCAACTGACCTGACCTCAGTATGAAAAAGGAGATGATCCAGAAAGGGGAGAAGGAAGCCTTGAGAATGTAAATGTTCAAGCCTCTTGTGGGCTTTTCAGTGATTTACCTTATTTTGCTGGATTCCTAGTTGCTTTTCCCCTTTTTTCTCCACTTCTGCAATTTCCATTTCCGACCTCCCTTGCCCCACATAAACCCTGACTCTCAACCCTACCTCTTATCTCATCCCTACATCTATTTAATGATCTCCCCAAGTGCTCATTTTTAGGGAAGAGAGGCAAGCTTTGCTCCCACACTAAGCCTAAGGTGGAAACTTTTAAAACCCGCTACCGAGCCTGGATTCCACTTGGTGTTAGCATTTCAACATTCGCTAGGGAGAAGCAGCCTCTGTGCCAACCTCGTAATTAAAGCTCCCTAACAGTCAGATCTTGTCGGTTCTCTCCTCCTGAATACGCACCTGCAGCAGCTCCAGGAAAGCGGAAAACCCATTTAAGAGAAAAAGGTACAAGGACAGTTGTTGATCCTGAAAACTCTTTTAATTCCTCTCTGTCTAATTAGCTCAGTACCGATGTTGTCATGTTGTCATCTTGCGTGCAGCCGACTGAGCTTGCTCATGGCTCTCTTTGCTGGGCTGCGGCTGCAGCAGAAAAAATAACCTCTGTGACTTCCACTGGCCCTTTTATTTGCATTCTTCAAGGGCTGTCATTTATCTTCTGTGCCGGGGTAATTAAAGGGGGAGGACAGAAGGAGGACAAAATGCCTTCCCATTGGTTAGCCTCTAAATATGAATTGATGTGACATGAAGAGCCATCTAAACAAATGCTTGCTATGCAGTTACCAACTTGTAAACTGTAGAGTATGCTTTAAAGACTGTACTCACAATTATCCCCCTGACACTCTCTGGTGGGTAAGTCCAGAGGCAAAAGGACTACAGAATAGACCTCCTCCCCCCACCCAGAAGGTGGGTCATATCCCCAAAACAGCAGAATATTTGAAGAAATCGTTTCCTATTTCCAATCCAGATGCTTCAGACAATTCACAGAAGGAGAGGTTTCTAGTATAAAATCCATCTAGTTAAGAATCTGTTTGGGCACCGTGTGGTGTCTGTGGTAGGTAAGTCATTAAGACAAATACCGTGAAGGTCTCTAGCCTGAATCTTAATATTCATGCATTTTGCCGTGCAGAGAATAACCTGAAATCCACCTCGTTTTTATTAATCCCACTTAGTGATCCTAATGTCCTGTGACAATAAGCAATGGCAGCTTTGGAAAGACACTGTTTATTACCAGCAGGTAGCTTGTCCAAATACTTTTTGCCCAGTTTTATTGGTTCCAAGGAATGGGGAAGAAGGGTGAGATGAAGAGTTGAGATATTCAGGCCAGGTGCTTATTCTCTTGGACTGGAAAGAACAGCATTTACCAACACAAATGGACCAGCTCTGAGAGTTCAAACTGGCACTGTACCACCCTTGAACAGAAGGGGACTGAAGAGGCTCAGTTTAGAACAGGTCTGGGGGTTAATGTCTGCTCCAGAGCAAGCTTGGACATCCTGCTCAGGGCCCTGGAACATTATACTTTGCTTGCTTTTGAGAGTCAGGAGACCTCAAACCGTATTACTTCAGAAACAAAATAAAGAACTACATTAATGCTTTGTTTTCTCAAACTAAAAACAAATAATCAAATTAGATGATTACCATAACAACGCATACCAGCTTGCTTTGAGCTTTGGGGCAAAACATGTGGCACGAGGCTTAATAAATGTCATAATTCTGTGCAGCAAATAGATACCTGAGAGAGCTAATGTCTTTATATTTTATTTTTAATCTTTATTATTCTGAATAGGTCCTTTTTTCCTGTGGTCAAAAAAGAGGGGGTTAGTGTTTTTTTTTTTTCATTTCCAGAGCTGAACAGTACAGGTTAGCATCAACTTTGGTCTTTCTTCCCAGGCACCAGAGGATTTTGCTGGGTTCTGGGCCTGGATGGCCTAGACGTACTTCTGAATCTTTTGTTGGGTTCTGCCTGGAGGTTCTGAACCAGTTCCCTGCCTCCAGGAAGTTGTAAAGTGAAATTAGAAGCTTCTCACCTGCCTGGACCTGCAAGTTCCCATCTCATTGGCTGTGCCTGGATAATCAGTCGATCAGTGAATGGAATTTATTGAGTGTTTACTATACACAAAGCACTTATGTATGCTAAGCGCTTGGGAGAGTACAATAAAATAGTCACAGCCCCGCCTCTCAAGGAATTTACAGTCGTAGCAGGGGAGACAGGCCTTCAAATAAATTGCACCTGAGGGAAGCAACTAGTAGATCCTAAAGCTATGTACTTAAGTGCTCTGTTGTATTCTCCCAAGCCCTTAGTACAGTTCTCGGCACCTAGTAAGCACTCAATAGATGATATTGATTGATTGATCGATCATGGGGTTGGGGTGGGATAAGTACCCAAGTGCTTAGTGGGTGGGATTAAGTGCATAAGTGAAGGAAGGAATGTAAGGCGGGGAATTGAGAATTTAGTCAAGGGAGGTTTTCTGGAGGGGAGATTTTAGTAAGGCTTTGAAGATGGGGAGAGTATTGGTCTGTTGGGTGTGTAGGGAGGGAGCAAGGAAAAACTGTGGGAGAGATGAGAGTGGACACAGTAAGTGGTTTGGTATTAAAGGAGCAAAGTGTGTAGTCTGAGTTGTACTGGGAGAGGATGAGAATTAATTTGGGGGTAGAGAGCTGACTGAGTGCCTCCGATGTGATGGTGAAGAGTTTCTGCCTGATGCAGAGATGGATGGGCAACCATTAGAGGTACTCGAGTGTGGATATGTGCTCAGATTGATTTTTCAGAAAAATGACCCAGGCAGCAGAGTAGTAATTCTGGTATATATTAAGTGCTTATTGGGTGCAGAGCATGTATTCATTCATTCAATTCATTCAATAGTATTTATTGAGCGCTTACTATGTGCAGAGCACTGTACTAAGCGCTTGGAATGAACAAGTCGGCAACAGATACAGTCCCTGCTCTTTGACGGGCTTACAGTCTAATTGGGGGAGACAGACAGACAAGAACATGTAGTAAGCACTGGGGGAGATTACCCAGGTGGGAACCAGTGTGGTAACAGTTTGGATGGAGAAGAAGTTGTGAAGGGCAGAGGGTAGAGGTTTTTTGTGCTTTTGGTGCTGGATACTGATTTGGGGTGGCCTGTGTATTGCATTGTTTTGGTTTTTAAAAAAAAGGGGGGTGGAGGGGGAGTCAAGATGTGACAAACCCAGATGGGATATTAGGAGAACTGAGTTCCAGTTCTGGTTCAGACATAATGAAATTTGCTACTGCACTGAAATGCCAGGTGCTGCCTGCCCCCAAGGTTATTGCTGAAGCAGCATGGCTCAGTGGATAGAGTACGGGCCTGGGAGTCAGAAGGACCTGGGTTCTAATGTCGTCTCTACCACAAGTCGGCTGGGTGACCTGGAGCAAGTCACAACTTCTCTGGGCCTCAGTTACCTCATCTGTAAAATGAGGATTGCGACTGTGAGCCCCATGAGGGACTGTGTCCAGCCTGAGTAACTTGTATCTACTCCAGTGTTTAGAACAGTGCTTGGCACATAATAAGCACTTAACAAGTACAATAAATATTAGCTCATAGCCAAATGCCAGGCCCAATTTCCCTCCCAGTTTCTCTGACTTCACTACAGTTCCTTGGCAGCAGTATACTGATTTGTCCTTCATGTTCAAAGATGAAGCCACTGTTCTGAAACTTACCCCCAGATTCAGGTGTGGCTTAAAGGGGGCTGTGGGTCTGGCAATCCTAGCCACCACTATATAAAGACCTACCCTCTTCTAATGTGCTTGCCGATTGATTGACTGATTGACTTCTGTTTGCGGACCTTTGGCCCCGATTTTCCTCCGTCTCTCAACCTTCTTGAAACTTCTGCTCAGGAAGCACCATTCACCATTGTCTTCCAACATTCAGTTGTGACTTTGCATTTTCTGACCCTAATCTTTACAGCACCATTAAAGTATTTCCGCTGTCTCTCACCTTGCCTCAGCCCACCTCTGAGCTGTAGCTTGGGGATCTCCTTGTATATTCAGGCAAGCAGAGCTGTGCCAAAGTGAGCAGCAGACTGACTTCAAATGACAAAACATCATATAAAAAAATTCTCAAGTTATGTTGAACATGGCAAATAATTGGCCCTGGAAGAACTGCTAGTTTGGTGTTATCCTTAATAATAATAATAACGACCATAATAATAATAAATAATTATGGTATTTGTAAAGTGCTTACTATGTGCCAAGTGCTGTTCTAAGCACTGGAGTAGATAAAGGGTAATCATATTCAATCCATCACTAAATCCTGATGGTGTCACTTTCACAACATAGCTAAAATCTGTTGTTTCCTCTCCATCCAAACTGCTATCATGTTAATACAATCACTCATCTGATCCTGCCTGGATTACGGCATCCACCTCCTTGCTGACCTCCCAGCCTTCTGTCTCTCCCTACTCCAGTCCATACTTCACTCTGTTGCCCGGATCATTTTTCTACAAAAACCTTCAGGTCATGTCACCCCACTCCTCAAAAGACTCCAGTGGTTGCCCATCTACCTCTACATCAAATGAAAACTCCTCTCCATTGGCTTGAAAGCAGTCCACCACGTTGCCCCATCCTATCCCACCTTGCTTCTCTCCTCCTACAACCCAGCCCGCACACTTTGCTCCTCTAATGCTAACCTCCTCTCACTGTGCCTCAATCTGGCCCATCTTGCCCCCGACCCTTAGCCCATGTCCTACTTCTGGCCTGGAAAGCCCTCCCTCATCAAATCTGACCATTACTCTCCCCATCTTCAAAGCCTTATTGAAGGCACATCTCGTCCAAGAGGCCTTCCCACACTAAACCCTTCCTCTCCTCTCCTCCCACTCGCTTCTGCATCACCCTGAATTGTTCCCTTTGTTCTTCCCCCCTCTCCTCCCCACGGCACTTATATACATGTCTGTAATTCATTTATTTGTAGTGATGTCTGTCTCCCCCTCTCTAAACTGTTTGTTGTGAGCAGGGAACGTGTCTGTTTGTTGTTACATTGTACTCTCCAAAGCGCTTAGTATAGTGCTCTGCACACAAGTGCTCAATAAATACGACTGAATGGATGGATGGAAGATAAGTGAGAGAACAGAACATTCCTGCCCCTGCCCCCAATCTCTTAGTTCCTTGAAGCCTGCCTCACGCCCACTCTGATCCAAGGAGGTAGCCCAGTGTTAATTCTTCCAAATGTCTGGATAGCTTTAATAAGGTGGATATTTTTGAAAGCTCAGATATACTTCTTCACCAAAAAAGGTTGTCTCAACTAGCCAGGGGACTAGTGATATAACTCTGCTCAGAGAGAGGCTAGTCCTCGTTTCTCTTGAATCATAGCTCCTCCAGATAGCTTTCTTCAACTAACCTATTCTCCCTCCATTCTGATCCCCTATGCACTTGAGGCTTGAACCCTTTAAGTACTTCGACACTCCACCAGCCCCACAGCACGAGTGTACATATCCTTCTAACCTGTGGCTCCCCTTATCTCTAATTTATTTTAGTGTCAGTCTCCTCTACCAGATTTTTAGCTCATTGAGGGCAGGTTTTACGATAAGCACTCAAAAAATTGAACGATTAATCTTTGACTGATCTTTGGTCTATGGGAGTAGTAGGAAGGGCCAGTTCTAAAGTCAGCTGTTTGCTAAAGCAATTTGAGGGTAGCTTCTTTTTCCAGGGAATCATCGACCAGTAAGAGTTTGTACTGATGGTGTTTTTATTCATAGCTTGATTTTCTCCTAGTGAAAACAGGCAAAAGTTTTCAGAGAAGCAGTATAGCCTGGTGGAAAGAGCGTGAGCCTGGGAGTCAGAGGGCCTGACTGCTAATCCTGCCTCTGACTGCTGTGTGACTTTGGACAAGTCACTTCACTTCTCTGGGTCTCAGTTCCCTCGTGTAAAATGGGGATTCAATATCTGTTCTCCCTCCTACTTACAGTGTGAGCCCCTTGTGGGATCTACTCCAGCACTTAGTACAGAGCTCTGCACACAGTAAGCAGTCAATACATATTATTGATTGATTGTTGGCCCTCAGTTTAGGTCAAGAGAACAATTTTATATCTAGTGCCCATTTCCTAAATGTGCCTTATACCACAGTTGTCCTGTGAAAGAAACAGGCTTCAAAATCAAGTGTTCCCTGGTTAACCAAAGTGGCTCACAGGATAACTTTATGGAGATTGACAAGGCCATTACTTTCTTCCCCCAATTTCCTCACTTCCAGTTGTCATCCTGAAAACTGGACACTTAGAACCCTTTAGAAACTGCTTCTTCAACCAGCTCAGAGGACACTGCCATCTGTTTCTTTGAACAGCTCTTAGCCTCAGGGGTTCAAGCCCCGCCCACTGGTTTTTCCTTTCACTGAGCATGAATCCCAGGCATATTCTCTTGTGAACTCCTGAAGTTACTTGACCCTTCCTGTTGTCTCTGTAGTCGAAGTGAATTATTTCCAAACATGGAAGAATTATGCCCAGGTAAAGCCACGCGTGTTCAACTAGCCTGACTTGCTGAAAGGAAGGAAAGGGAATTAATTCAGTGTTAAGTGACTTGGAATAACCTCGGTGCCTCACCCTAGTATAGACCCAGCTGTAATCACTTCTGGCTTCTTTACATCAGTATTGCTCAAGGTCATGACCATTCTAAACCACAGCTGAAAAAGGCCACGTAAATAGGAGAGAGCTTGGGGGGAAAAAAAATAAACAGAAAGACTGGGGACAATAGACTTGCTTGTATTTTTTTTAACAGACTCTCTTGCTTTTTGACAACTGTATAATTGCACATTTAGGGGAAAATCTTAAAGGTCTTTTTGAGTGAATCCTTTGAAAAAAGATTTCTCAATATTATTTTCATTGCCTTTCACCACTTTTTTTTGAGTTTATATTCTAGAGATGTATATCCCTCCTTTCAAGACTGAAATTGCTGCCTCAATAATGGAGTTTACATTCAAATTTTACATATATATATATATATATATATTTCAAGCCTTTTTCTTTCCTCTCCCTGCTAATTCTCATGAATTGGGATTCACTGAAGGCACCGTAAAGTGCAGGGAGCCTTTGTGCTTTGATCTGTAACAGTAATTACTAACTCTAAATAGAGGCTGGTGTACTCGAGCAGGGGAGCAGGAGGACTTTGAGAGTGTCCTCAATGGGGTGGGAGGGTGACGGGAGCATCCTGAGCATGAATGCTACAACTCTGCATATCCATAATGCCATGCACCACTCTTTGGGGTTTGGGCGGTTGTCAGATGCTTACCATAATAATAATAATAATGTTGGTATTTGTTAAGTACTATGTGCAGAGCACTGTTCTAAGCACTGGGGTAGATACAGGGTAATCAGGTTGTCCCACGTGAGGCTCACAGTCTTCAGCCCCATTTTACAGATGAGGGAACTGAGGCACAGAGAAGTGAAGTGATTTGCCCACGGTCACACAGCTGACAAGTGGTGGAGCCGGGTTAGTTGGCCAGTTGCCACTGCTGGTTGGGAACACACACTTGATTCTCTTTGAAGCTGTAAATTCTCTGACTGGTTTGCCTCCTTTATCAGTAATAATAATTATTGTTATAGCATTTAAGAACTTTGTTCCAAGCACTGGGATAAATATAATCAATCATTTCATGGTGTCTATTGAGTATTTTACTGCATGCAGAACACTGTAATAAGCTCTTGGAAGAGTACAGTGTAACAAATTTGGTAAACACGTTCCCTGCCCACAAAGAACTTACAGTCTAGACGGGGTTGTTGTTGTCTTATGCTGTCGAGTCGTTTCTGACCCATCGTGACTTCATGGACACATCTCCCCAGAACATCCCACCTGCATCTTTAATCGTTCTGGTAGTGTTCTTGGTAAAAATAGGAAAATGGTTTTTACCATTGCCTCTTTCGTGCAGTAAACTTGAGTCTCCACCCTCAACTCTCTCCCATGCTGCTGCTGCCCAGCACAGGTGAGTTTTGACTTGTAGCAGACTGCCTTCCACTCACTAGCCACTGCCCAGGCTAAAAATGGAATGGATATGCCTCTGTTTGACTCTCTCTCCTCTAGTCATGACTGGTAGAGTACTGGAAACTCTCCAGGTGCGACCCTGAGAGGGGCTAGAGAGGGAGACATATTTATATAAATAAGTGAACTATTGTTATGTACAGAAGTGCTGTGAGGCTGAGGGTGGGCCGAATAAAGGATGCAAATTCAAATGCAAGGACGATGCTCAAGGGAGTGGGAGAAGAGGGAATGTGGATTTAGTCAGGGAAGGCTCTTTGGAGGAGATGTGCTTTCACTAAGGCTTGAAGGTGGGGAGAGCGATCGTCTGTCAGACACAATGGCTCTCCCATATTGAAGAGAGAACAGGCATCTTAATCCCATTTTACAGGTGAGGAAACTGAGACACAGAGATGTGGTGATTTGCCCAAATCACATGGCAAGCCAATGATGGAGACAGGTTTAGAACCAAGGTCTCCTGACTCCCAAGCTCGTACTCTTTCCACTAGACCAGACTGCTTTAACAGTTTCCTTTCAGCAGAGACAGAACAACAAGGTGCACCCAGCCCAAGCCTGGGAAATGCTGATGAGGACATGGGGGCCAGCTGCCCAGAGCACAGAGGAGAACTGCAGAAAGAGACCCAGAGAACACTCTCTCCACCTTTAGCCGTACCCCTCTGCCTTATTGTACCCCCTGCCCTATTTCCACATAATAATAATAATAATGGTGGTATTTGTTAAGTGCTTACTATGTGCAAAGCACTGTTCTATGCACTGGGGGGATACAAGGTGATCAGGTGGGGCTCAGTTTTAATCCCCATTTTACAGATGAGGTAACTGAGGCACAGAAAAGTGAAGTGACTTGCCCAAAGTCACACAGCTGGCAAGCGGTGGAGCCGGAATTAGAACCAATGACCTCCGACTCCCAAGCCTGGGCTCTTTCCATTGTGCCATGCTGCTTCTCTACATCTGCTCACTTTGAGCTGACACCTCTGAGCTGGAAACAATCCTACAGCTAGAAGGTCACAGTCAAAGTGGCCCCATATTCTGACTCTGCACTACACCTCCCTGTCACATCCCTCTGCTCTGTGGCCTTGGGCAAGTCACTTAATGTCTCTCTTTCTGTTTCCTCACCTGTAAATTGGTGGTTAAGACTGTGAACCCTGTGACCAACCCGATTAGCTTGTATCTATACCAGCACTTAGAATACTGCCTGGCATATAATAATCATTTAACAAATATCACAGTTATTATTAATATTATTACATCCTTTACCAAACCTACCCTGGGCCCAAAGACTTGCCCCATTTCTCCCTCACTCTTCTTCGGTGGCACCAGGGAAGGGATGAGGTTGTTGGTCCCTGCTTCATCTTCCTTGAGTTTGTATAGCAAATCTCAGTTTTTATGTTTCCAGAGAGCTATCACATCAATTATCTCATAATAATAATAATTATGGTATTGGTTAAGTGCATGCTATATGCTACACACTGTTCTAAGCACCCAGGTAGATTCGAGGTAATCAGGTTAGATACGGTCCCTGTCCCATATGGGGATCACAGTCTTAATCCCCATTTTACAGATGAGGTAATTGAGGCCCAGTGAAGTGAAGTGACTTCCCCAGGGTCACACAGCAGACAAGCAGCAGAGCTGAGATTAAAACCCACATCCTCTGACTGTCGAGCCTTTGCTCTTGCCACTAGTCCATGCTGCTTCTCTATCTCATCCTCATAACACCTCAGTGTGAAGCAGAGGTGAGTGGTCTTACAGATGAGAAACCTGGAGGAGCACAGAGAAGTGAAGACACTTTTCTAAGGAATTAAGCCTGTGAGCCCCATGTGGGACATAGACTGGTTCCAACCTAATTAGCTGTGTCACCTCAGCGCTTACTACAGTGCCTGCAGTTGTTGAATCTCCCCTGACTTTTCCTTCTTTCAGATATAACAGTCTCAATTCCTTTAACTTTCCTATTGACATATTTTTAATCCTTAAATCATTTTTATTGTTCTTCTCTGGATCCCATCAGTTTCTTCACTTTCTTTATCGATCAGTGGTATTTATCGAACGCTTACTGGGTGCAGAGTAAGATCCGCCCTTTCCTCTCCACCCAAACGGCTACCTTACTGCTACAGGCTCTCGTTATATCCCGGCTAGACTACTGTGTCAGCCTTCTCTCTGACCTCCCTTCCTCCTCTCTCGCCCCGCTCCGGTCTATTCTTCACTCCGCTGCTCGGCTCATCTTCCCGCAGAAACGATCTGGGCACGTCACTCCCCTTCTTAAACAACTCCAGTGGTTGCCTATCGACCTCCGCTCCAAACAAAAACTCCTCACTCTAGGCTTCAAGGCTCTCCATCACCTTGCCCCTTCCTACCTCTCCTCCCTTCTCTCTTTCTACCGCCCACCCCGCACGCTCCGCTCCTCCGCCGCCCACCTCCTCACCGTCCCTCGGTCTCGCCTGTCCCGCCGTTGACCCCCGGCCACGTCCTCCCGCGGTCCCGGAACGCCCTCCCTCCTCACCTCCGCCAAACTGATTCTCTTTCCCTCTTCAAAACCCTACTTAAAACTCACCTCCTCCAAGAGGCCTTCCCAGACTGAGCTCCTCTTCTCCCTCTACTCCCTCTACCACCCCCCCTTCACCTCTCCGCAGCTAAACCCTCTTTTCCCCCTTTCCCTCTGCTCCTCCTCCTCTCCCTTCCCATCCCCTCAGCACTGTACTCATCTGCTCAACTGTATATATTTCCATTACCCTGTTTATTTTGTTAATGAATTGTACATCGCCTCAATTCTATTTAGTGCCATCGGTTTTTACGAGATGTTCTTCCCCTCGACTCTATTTATTGCCATTGTTCTCGTCTGTCCGTCTCCCCCGATTAGACCGTAAGCCCGTCAAACGGCAGGGACCGTCTCTATCTGTTGCCGACTTGTTCATTCCAAGCGCTTAGTACAGTGCTCTGCACATAGTAAGCGCTCAATAAATACTATTGAATGAATGTATTAAGCTCTTTATAAAATGTAGAGATTACTGCTCTAAAGAGAAACAGCGTGGCTCAGTGGAAAGAGCCTGGGCTTGGGAGTCAGAGGTCGTGGGTTCTAATCCCAGCTCCACCACTTGTCTGCTGTGTGACCTTGGGCAAGTCACTTAACTTGTCTGTGCCTCAGTTACCTCATCTGTAAAAATGGGGAGAAAAAAAAAGTGAGCCCCACGTGGGACAATCTGATTACCCTGTATCTCCCCCAGCACTTAGAACAGTGCTCACCACATAGTAAGCGCTTAACAAATACCAACGTTATAATCATTATTATTATTAATGAGATTTTAACCCGTGCTGAGTATAGCTCAAATTCAGCTTGTGGTCCACTATGATTTACCAACATTTTTTCTGGCCTATTTGATCTTAGTCAGTTTTCCTTGGTCATTCCATCAGACCAGATCTCCTCGGATATGCAGAGGGATTTAGGAACTCACAAAGAGAGATAGAATGAACAGTCTGTAACATTTTAGAAACACAACAGATGGAGCCTAATTATTTTGTTGAATAGGCGATAGCCTATTTTAACTCTTGATAATACTTGAATGGTGGGGTCTTTTCCACCTCCCTTGGCTTTGGTGGTGAAATCTTTCCCACTGTTTAAACTTCAGGAGTGAGACTGGCTTAAGAAAGCCCTTATCACCTTCTTTAGGATGGGATTTAAATTGCTTTCTTATAGGTCAGAATTCCTCTAAAATTCTTCTTTTATTTTGTTTTGTTTCAAAGAACAAATTTCTTCAGCGATAAGTTGGGTTTAAAAATAAAACCCAGCTGCTCATCACATTCACAGTTTTTTTTTTAATCTAAAGGGCATTCAGGAAGTCAAGTTTCTTTTTTATTTATTTTTGTAAATACCTTTCCGCTACAGAGCCAATTACTAATTAGGTTTCCTGGGAGGATGGTAATGAAATATAACACTTCAATATAAATGTGTGTGTGTGTGTGTGTGTGTGTGTGTGTTGCCCGTGTGCATAAACAAGTAGCATGGGATAGTGGATAGAGCACAGGGCTGGGGATCAGAAGGTCATGGGTTCTAATCCTGACTCTGCCACTTGACTGCTGTGTGACCTTGGGCAAGTCACTTCACTTTTTTGTGCCTCAGTTACCTCATCTGTAAAATGGGGATTAATAATGATAATAACAATAATAAAGGTATTTGTTAAATGTTTAGAAGCACTGTTCTAAGCACTGGGGGAGATACAAGGTTATCAGGTTGGCCAAGGTGGGACATGGACTGTGTCCAACCTGATTAGCTTATTTCAACCCCAGTGCCTAGAGTAGAGCTTGGCACAAAGTAAAAGCTTAACAAATACCATAATTATTATTTTATACATGTATATACATATACAAGTAACTATAGACTATAAGCTTGTTGTGGGCAGGGAGTGTGTCTCATATTATTTTGTACCCTCCCTAGTGCTAGTACAATGCTCTGCATAGAGTAGGTACTCAATAAATATGATGGACTGAAAAAATATGAATCTCAGAGTTTTCTCCAACACAGTGATCCTCAACGGGGTTGACTTCAGGCAGCAAATGAATGAAGCATTTGGTTTAAGCGTCCACCATTAGGCAACCGTGGCAAAGGGGTAAAGCTTCTATAGGTCAGAAGTGGCACCTGTGTGAATGGGGACCTGAGATGGAGAACACAATGGCTGTCTGTCTCCCCCTTTTAGACTGTGAGTCCGTTGTTGGGCAGCGATTGTCTCTATCTGTTGCTGAATTGTACATTCCAAGAGCTTAGTACAGTGCTCTGCACACAGTAAGCACTCAATAAATACGATTGAATGATAATTCTGAAGCAGGGAGGGGCGAGTCATGAATCCATCTTGGAGAAACACTATATATGTTAGGGGGCTCCAACAGACTTCCAAATAACATCATTCATTCTATTTACACAGTAGTCAGTCAATCGTATTTATTGAGCGCTTACTGTGTGCGGAGCACTGTACTAAGCCTTAGGAGAGTACAATAGAAGAATATAACCGAAATATTCCCTGCCCACAGTGAGCTTACAGTCTAGAGGGAGGTTCTACTCTGGAGTCCATCTCCCCCTTTAAACTTTAACTTGTTGTGGGCAGGCAATGTGTCTACCAACTCTGGTGTATTGTATTCTCCCAATCACTCAGTAGAGTGGTCTGCATGCACACAGTAAGCATTCAAAGTCCATCTGTGTTTGGAAAAGTCTTTTTATGTTTGGAAAAAGTCTTTCTATTTTCAAAAAGCTATGTCTCTCTCTTCAAATCCACTCCTGCAGGAAAGAGCCTCTGATGCCTCCTACTTAGACTGTAAGCCCCCTGTGAGACAGGAACTGTGTCCAATCTAATTAATTCGTACTTACTCCAGTGCTTAGAACACTGCTGGACACAGTAGGCCCTTAACAAATACCTTAAAAAATCATTAAAAAGGCCACTGGTTGATTATAATGGGTGCAGAACACTTACATGCTCACATCACTCAGTGGCATTTTGAAGAGTGTTGACATCCTTCGACGGCACTACCATCCTCCCTGTCTCACAGGCCCGCAACCTTTGTGTCATCCTTGACTTCGCTCTCTCATTCATCCCACACATCCAATCCGACACCAAAACCTGCCGGTCTCACCTTCACAACATCGCCAAGATCTGCCCTTTTCTCTCCATCCAAACCTCTACCTTGTTAGGACAATCACTCATCATATTCCAACCGGATGACTGCATCAGCCTCCTCTCTGATCTCCCAACCTCCTATCTCTCCCCATTTCAGTCTATACTTCACTCTGCTGTCCAGTTTATCTTTCTACAGAAACGCTCTGGGCATGTCACCCCTCTCCTCAAAAATCTCCAGTGATTGTCTATCAACCTTAGTATGAAGCATAAACTCCTCACTATTGGCTTCAAAGCGCTGTCACCTTGCTCCCTCCTACCTCATCTCCCTTCTCTCATTCTCCAATCCAGTCCACCCACTCTGCTCCTCTGGTGCTAACCTCCTCACTGGGTCTCATTCTAGACTATCCTGCCGTTGAGCCCTGGCCCACAGCCTACCTCGGGCCTGGAATGCCCTCCCTCCTCACATCCGCCAAACTAGTGCACTTCCCCCCTTCAAAAGCCCTACTGAGAGCTCACCTCCTCCAAGAGACCTTCCCAGACTGAGCCCACCTTTTCCTCTGCTTCTCCTCCCCTCCCCATTGCCCATACTCCCTCCCTCTACTCTACCCCCTTCCCACAGCACTTATGTATATATGTACGTATTTATTATTCTATGTATTAATGATATGTGTAAATCTATAATTCTATTAATTTTGATGCTATTGATGCCTGTCTACTTGTTTTGTTTCGTTGTCTGTCTCCCCCTTCTAGACTGTGAGCCCACTGGTGGGTAAGGATTGTCTCTATCTGTTGCAGAATTGTTCTTTCCAAGTGCTTAGTACAGTGTTCAGCACACAGTATGTGCTCAATAAATATGATTGAATGAATGAAGTGGGAGGCAGTGAAATTTTCCTGCCTCAAGGCAGTCCAGTGCCTGAAGCTAGTCCTGCCCCTTAAGAAGTCAGTCAATTGAATTTATTGAGCACTTACTGTGTGCAGAGCATGGTACTAAGCGCATGGGAGAGTATAATATAGCAGCCACATGCCCTGCCCACAAAGAGCTTACAGTTTAGGGGGGTCACAAGTAACTCAGTTATTTCATCCCAGTGGTTTTTCTTAACAAGCTTCAGATGGCACATTACACGTGAAGAAGGGCTTCCTTCTTTCCTTTCACAAATATATAATTAATAATGCAGCCTAAGCTCTGTGTTTTGAACTGCTTCCCTCTTGCACAGTGAAACCGCGAAGAATTGTATTGCACGGTGGTGAATTTTAGATGTTTAAGTGTCTAAGATGCTGTTGCGTTGAATCATGTTGCAAAAATTAGCTGGCCATGTTAGACTGTAACACATATCAGCAAGTGAGCTCAGTGGTACACTTTAAAGTCTTATTTTCAGGGATGAAGAGAAGAAACTTGAAGAAATTTAACTATGGGAACTGATGAAAATTAAAGAGGACTCATCTGAAGGGAGCGAAGTGGGGGGTCGGAGAAAGCACTCAATACAAGCTGTTGAATTCACTGTACTTCTATAGCTCTGAAATACTCTCTGCTCACAAGAGCTTTGAGTGCTGTTTATTCACTCTACTGAACAGCACATTTTTGAATTATTTACTAGAATAGAATTAGGCATTTTAAGGGCCTCTGATCAGGAAGTCAGATCTCTGTTTTGTGGTTATTAGGCTTATAAATTGGCTTAACATATTTTTAGCCCCTAAAATGGCAATTGGCAGTAGTGTAAAAAAAAAAAATCAGGGTGTTTTAAAACCAAGTCTAACTAAAGAGTCTGGAGTGAAGAGAAAGACCAGAAACAATCCAGACCTTATAAACACAAAAGGTATTTAAATTCTTCTTGCAGTCTTCTCTTCTCGAAAGTAAGAGGATATTTATGCCTTGGTTTCATCATCTGTTTTTTGGGCTCTCTGGTGTCTTCTGGATAAAATTTTCTTGTTTCACAGCTGAACGTATTACGGTGAGCCCAAAATTGGTGTGGTAAATTACTGTCTCTCCTACCTTCTCACCCATAATCCCTACCTTCTTAATCTTCCCGTCCTATTGAAATTCATTATTAGCCTCCTAAATACCAGGCTTCCTGGATTTCTATTAGCGGTTTTT
Source organism: Ornithorhynchus anatinus (assembly GCF_004115215.2). Classification (NCBI taxonomy): domain Eukaryota; kingdom Metazoa; phylum Chordata; class Mammalia; order Monotremata; family Ornithorhynchidae; genus Ornithorhynchus; species Ornithorhynchus anatinus. Next base: position 57,502,970 of record NC_041735.1, on the reverse strand, counting down.
TGAAAATATCTTCCTGACTGGGCTTAATAGCAATTGCATACTCCTAACCCATTTTTATATTCATACACAGATACATATTTGGCTGTCAAAGGGAGCCGGTCCATAGATGGTTACCACACAGGAGGCAGAGTAGCCCAGTGGGAAGGACACACCGGACTGGGTATAAGGTCACCCTAGTTCAAGTTCCTGTTCTGTCACTACCCTATTCTGTGACCCTAGGTAAGTCATTTAACCTATCTGAGCCTCTGTTTCTTCATCTGTAAAATTGGGATAAGATAAGAATGAGAAGCAGCATGGTGTAATGGATGCAGCAGAGGACTGGGAGTCAGAAGATCTTGGTTTTCTAAGCCCAGCTCTGTCACTTGTCTGTTTTGTGGCCTTAGGCAAGTCACTTCACTTCTCTGTGCCTCAATTACCTCATCTGTAAAATGGGGATTAAAACTCTGAGCCCCATTTGGGACAGGGACTGTGTCCAACCCTATTTGCCTTTATCCATCCCAGCACTTAGTTCAGTCTGTGGCGCATAGTAAGTACTTAACAAATATCACAGTTATTACTATGGTCCTTATAGGTTTTGGACCTCTGTGGGGTAAGGGTCGTGTCCTATCTCTTAACCTTGTTTCTTGTTCCTACTGTACAGAGCTTAGTACAGTGTCTGGCACAAAGTAAGTGCTTAACAACATTATTATTATTATTATATACTATTTAGTGTATACTAAATGCTTAATAAATCCCATAATTATCATTATTATAAAATATAATGAATTATAGCTTTAATAGTTATTAATGAGTGCATTTGTAGTGTCCTTGCTTCGCACAGTTTTGATGTCTCTTATGTTATTAGGAATATTGTTTATTGGCAATAATGAAGCTAGCACAAAATGTACAATTTCACTTGTAGATTGGTGGTTGCCTTTTTTGGGGTCTCAACCATATAATTTTTAGACGGTATGTGTTAAATTTCTGGGGACTAATTTGCTCATCGTAATTACATTAGTTTCATCTTTAGACTAATTTTCACCTATTTGAAATGTTCCTCAGAGAATGAAATTTCCTATTGGCCTATGCATTTTTCTAAAAAGTACTAATCTGCACTGTTGCCTGAGGTGGGTTTTTTAATTTGTTCTGTGTAGGGGGATGGAAGTAGTAGACTGAGCCCCTTTAGAGCTGCAAAATCTATAATGCAGACAGAGAGGGTGGAATTTCTTCTCCTCATTTCTGTTTTTATCTAAGTACTGTGGTAAGTGCTGTAGAGTAGATATAAAAGCTTGATTGATTAGTTTCTCTTACTACTCCTATTCAACTGGGGCTTGGTGACCATTTTGAAATTTCTCCTTTGTCCAGAAGAATGAGAGAAAATGCAAAAAGCCCATATAGAATTTATAACTACTGCCAGAGAGATTTTCTTGAATACAGAAAAGAAGCCAGATTCCCTCAAAGGTGTTAATTCCATCTCAAATCTTGTATGTGACTGTCTTGGCCAGTTCTACTCACGAAACCATTTCTGAAGGAATTTTTCTGGGGAAAATAATGATGAGTCAGAATCAGTACAGGACAAACCAATAAGAAGTAATAATAATGACTGGCATTTGTTAAGTGCTTATAATGTGCCAAACACTGTACTAAGTGCTGGAGGGGAAATACAAGCAAATCAGGTTGGACACATTCCCTGTCCCAAATCAGGTTCATGATCTTAATCCTCATTTTACAGATGAGGTAAGTGAGGCACAGAGAAACAAAGTGACTCGCCCAAGGTCACACAGTGATGGAGTCCGGACTAGAACACATGACCTTCTGATTCTCAGGCCCGAGCTCAGTGCCCTGCTGCTAAGACCAACATGTTTGAAACTTTAGATAATAGTATTTATTGGGTACTCATGGGGTTCAATATACTACTCAAAGTACTATTTTGTTGACAGGCAGCATTTTGGGCTTTCTGTCTCTGAACACTTTTCTCCAGAGAATCAATCAGTCAATGAGTCATTTATTGAGTGCTTACTGGGTGCAGAGGACTGTACTAAGCACTTGGGAGTGTACATTATAACAGAGTTGGTAGACATGTTCCCTTAGAATAACAAACTTAGAACTGGAGGGAGAAATCAACAGTGTCCAGAGCTAGGCAAAATCTTAACCATTTTCATCTGGGTCATCTACTCATGAAACTCAACACCAAATGGCAAGACAAAATCGTTAACACTAAGGTACTGGATGCAGTCAGCTCATCAGCATGAAACTATATTCGGGGCAAAACCGTTTCAATGCACAGGATAAGTGAGAAGAAGGGATGATAGTAGGAAAGGCAAATCGGTTGCCACATGGTAAACTGAAATGGGGCCACTGGTAGGAGAGAACAAACCCTTTAAGGGCACTGTGAAGCACAGTCTCAAAATGACTCCCAAATCTTCCTCACCTGCCTCTCTCCAGCTAAACCATCTCACATTTCCTCTTGTCTGTAGGACAGCTCCTTATGGATGTCCCACAAGTACCTCAAACTCAGCGTGTCTAAAATTAAGCACCTTATCTTCTCTCCTGCACCCGCTCCTCCTTCTAATTTACCCAACTCTGTCAGCAACAATATTCTCCCTTCTCCAAAGCCCATGACCTTGTAGTCAGTCTTGACTCCTTGCTATTTTTTAGCTCTCACATTCTTGGTTGCTAATCCCTACTGGTTCTTTCTCTGCATCATTTTCCAGATTAAGCCCTTCCATGCGATCCAAAATACCCAGACCCAGGTTCAAGCCTGTGTCACCTCATGTCGAGGATACTGAATCCATCTCCTCTCAGAGCCTTTGGTCAATCCTTCATGCTGCTGCTTTCTAACTGTGAGCCTTGTGTGGGCCAGGGACTATGTCCAACCTGATTACCTTGTATCTGCCCCAGAGTACAGTGCAGAGTACAGTCCAGTATAGTGCCGGTATATAGTAAGCACTTAACAAATACCATTAAAAAAAATGGGGGCTGAGCTGCTGGTCTTGTATCTCCCCCCAGTAGTTAGCACAGTCCTTAATAAATAGCATTATTATTATGTATTAATATTCAAACCCAGTTTAATCAGACTGCCATGACCAAGTACAGTCAGAAAGTTTATATTTGTATTGGTTAAGAGGCAGTGAGTTGAGGTCATGGCCTGCTCAACCAGACTTGCTGCAATGTGATTATATTCAGGAAACTTGCAATTAGGAACCAGGCTACCATGCTTAAGGAATTTGGGTCCTTGGTGCCTCAGGCTTTTGAGATCCAGGGCAAGGCCTGTCATCGTGAGGGAAACAACTTTAAGAAACACAGGAAATTTCCCTGTACTAAATGCAAAGTATGGGTCATGGCTCCCTGGTCACCTTGTTTACACATATTTTGCTTCCAGAGTGATGGACAGCCCTTGCTCAGACCAGGCTGCTTCAAACAACTGTCTCTAAATAATTAAACCAGGCAGCAAGATACATCTCAAGGTTTTCCTTAATCAGAGGAGGACCTACAAACTAATCTACCTGTGTCAACCCTTTTTGCCCAGGAGTGATTTCCGAGGCTGAATATCAATGCTGAAACTGCTGACCCTAGGACCAATATCACATCAACGGGATACCTTTGAACTGAAGGTTAACTCTGAACTTCATTCCTTCGAAAATATACACCATTCCTATCCAAATATGCACCATTCCTCAACAAATAGACACATATGTGGTGTAACTGATCCACCTTTAACAATCTTGGCAGTGGATTCTAATCTTATTTTCCTACATTTGCAATTTTTCCAGTCAAGAAAACCCCTGCTCATTGTTAAATAGAGGCAGGTTTTCTGAGGTCATCTCCTCAGTCTTGACCTGCTGCTAAAAACCCAGCTTCTTGTCACTTCGGGAGAAGAATCAGGAACAGATTTTGAAAGAAAAGGAATCACCTTCATTTTAGCAAGGATTTAATATCTTTCCAGATAACACCTATCAGTTTTTTAAAGGATTAAAGATGTGTGTGTGTACCCAAGTATCACTTTACAGATTAATGGAGAGAAGGGAAATACCATTATCCCCATTTTACAGATAAGGAAAGCACCGGAAGGTTTATAGCTGAAGTTGCAAATCTGACCCTGAATGGAGCTAGGAAGTAGAAGTACTGTGAACTGGAAATTCTGAGGGGGATTTTATCTCCAGATCTGCCCTTAAACATCAGGGTATGAGTTCTTAGGGACCTGACAAGTCACTCCTTCTCCACTGCAGAAAAACTCCAGGAGGCCCAATTTTGAGGCAGAGAGGAGAGAACAGAACTAAGGAAGGGGGAGAATACATATCCGGAATGCTTTCTACACCCCTTTTCTGCCTTGAATATTCCACTTCCCAGCTCAAAAACTCAGGGGTGGGGAGGGAAAGGCCCATTCAGTGCCAGAAGGGGTGCCTGAGAGGAAGAGAAACAAGATGCTGTTTGCAGAGTCATCTCTTTCTCCCTTTCATGCTTACTACTCCCTTGCTGGGCTAACAACGCCCGTCATCTCTTTCTCCCTTTCATGCTTACTACTTCCTTGCTGGGCTAACAACGCCCCTGAAAACACATAATCAGTGCCAAGTCAGAGACAATAAAAAAGCTCTAGGCACAGCTCCATGTACCTGATCCAAATCCTGAATTCCTCAGAGCACCTCATGGGGCTTCCGTAAATGTAGGAGTGAAGTAAATCACTGGTGCTATGAAGCCGTAGTGAGGCCTAGTGGTGAGAATATGGGCCTGGAAGGCAGAGGTCCTAGGTTTTAGTCCCAGCTCTGCTGCTTGTCTGCTATGTGACCTTAGGTAAGTCACGATGCTTCTCTGTGCCTCAGTTACCTCCTCTGGAAAGTGAGGATTAAGACTGCGAGCCCCATTTGGGTTGTGGACTGTATCTAATCTGATACAGTACAGTGCCTGGCACAAAGTATACACCTAACAAATACCATTATTTAAAAAACAAAACAAATCACCCCCAAATCTCTATTTAGGTGTTGATGTTTCCATAACTTCGGCAGAGCGTTATTATAGTAGATGGAAAAAAGATCATTTTTCTGTGTTCTAACTGCCTCAATCGGTTGGGGTTGAGCAAGTCACTTGGGCTCCCCAGTTTAAAGCTTTTTCATCCATAGAAAGACAAAGATAAAACATGCCTACCTCAGAAGGACACCAGCAGGACAAAAACACTTTGCGCACATTAACAGTAGCTACTCAAATTCCCAGCTCAGGATTGTACCTAGAGTGATTCCAGTCCTCTACCGGTCTCAGCTATGGGAGGGAGAGTCAAACAGAGGCATACCATTCCATTCCTAGGTTGGGCAATGTTTAACGAGTGGAAGGCAATCTGCTACAAGTCAAAACACAACCTCTGCTGGGCAGCAATGGCATGGGAGAGTCAAGGGCAAAAACTCAGATTTAATAATACTAATGATGGCATTTGTTAAGCGCTTACTATGTGCCAAGCACTGTTCTAAGTGCTGGGGTAGATAGAGGGTAATCAGTTTGTCCTACTTGAGGCTCACAGTCTTCATCCCCAATTTACAGATGAGGAAACTGAGGCACCGAGAAGCGAAGTGACTTGCCCAAGGTCACACAGCTGACAAGCAGTGGAGCTGGGATTAGAACCCATGACCTCTGACTCCCAAGCCCAGGCTCTTTCCACTGAGCCACGCTGCTTCTCAGATTTACTGAGCAGAAGAAGGCAGTGGTCAACCATTTCTGTATTTTTAACAAGAAAACTCTATGGATACATTTCCAGAAAGAATGCAGATGGAGGCGGGGCATTCTGAGAGAAATTTGTCCATGGAGTCGCTATGGGTCGGAGACGACTCGACAGCATAAGACGAGACAAGACTGAAATTAAACAATAAATTTAAGAGTAGCTATTCAAACTAGGAGCATTTCAGATTCAAGTCATTAGCTCTGCTTTATCTTGAAATTCTTGCAGTCTCTATGACCCAACACCAGTGACATGGAAACATCAGTTCAGCTGAAATAGCAAATACAGCTTGTCATTCATATATTCTGTGTGTGTTCCATTTTACTTCCCCATAAAAGCATCTTTCTGAAAAGGGGTCAGGGGAAATGGGAGATTTATAAGGATTCATCAATCAGTGGTATTTCAATCAATGTATTTAATGAGTTCTTGCTGCGAGCAGAGCACTGTTCTAGGCGTTGGTAGAAATGTTCCCTGCCTACAAGGAGCTCACAATCTAGCGGGTCTCGAAATTTTGCTAAAACAAACATATTTTCTCTGGTGAACTGCCTTAGCTTTTTGGCTACCTTTGGAGAATTTGTAATTACTTAAAAACTAATAACTGCATTGCACAAGAATTTACCATTGCTTGAATGCTTTAAATTAGATCTGCTGGAAATTTCCTTTTCTTTAACAAAAATAACAGAATTCCAGCAATTGATCTGAAATTGGAGAGTGTTGCCCATTAAATGAAGCACCTCAAATTTTCCATTTGGACTCAGAGGCAGAACTATTAGTAAGATTGCACCTTGATGAAAGTGTAGCCAAACATTTATTTATGTCTTCAATTATATTAAAACCATTGAATGTGATACTATCCTACTAGGGTGTCCAATTAGTTGGCACAATCCTACTGCTAGAAGACCACATTTTACAGCACAGTTTTTCTTCCAGGAAATCCAAAGGCAGACAAGACCAAAGAAGGTAGGTGGGGGAAGTGAGTTGCCTGGTGTCCCACAGCAGACAAATGTGGAGCTGGAATTAGGGAACAAAGGTAATCTGACCCCCAGGCTTGTGCTCTTTCTATTAGGCCACACTGCTTCCCTATGGGATGAGAAGGTGGTTATCCTGATGAGGAATATAGATTTTAATATCTGTGTAACTCCTGGAGAAGGGCCAGCAAAAATAGATATATTGGTAAATATGTTGCTCTCGTTTTAAAGGCTGTATTAAGCACAAGTGAAGTAAAATCTCTCTGTATTGTCTCAAGTAATATTATATATGAATTAAGAGGACATTTGAGTGCAGAAAGAACATTTAAGGGGGTGGGGGGTGCTTGTGAATGTGTGTTTAGGTGAGTACGTCAAGTAGAATGATGACCTCAAGTCAATCAGCCTGGTTTGGCAGTTAGAGTTGAGATGGCTTTGATAGGTGGTCAAATGAGTGGGGAGGAAGACATGGGAAAGCCAGGGATTTTTAAGGTGAAGAGAATAGCTTTGCTTAAAGCACAATAGATAATGGAATGGACTACTTCTTGGGTGTTTCCTTTTTTCCATCCTTCATTGTTTAATGGTATTTTATAAGCAATTACTATATGTCAAACACTCTTAGTGCTGTGGTAGATATAGGTTTATCAGGTTGGACACAGTCCCTATCCCACATAGGGTTCATACTCTAAGATGGAGGTAGAAGGATTTAATCTCCATTTTGTTGATGAGGTAAGTGAGGCATTGAAAAATTGCCATTGTTCTTTTATTGCCATTGTTCTTGTCTGTCCATCTCCCCCGATTAGACTGTAAGCCCGTCAAACGGCAGGGACTGTCTCTATCTGTTGCCGACTTATTCATCCCAAGCGCTTAGTACAGTGCTCTGCACATAGTAAGCGCTCAATAAATACTATTGAATGAATGAATGAATACTAAGCACTTGAGCGAGTACAGTATAACAGAGTTGGAAGACATGTTCCCGGCCCACAGCAAGCTTATGGTCTAGAGAAAATTACATCAAATATACCTCTGCCCCTCAACTCTCTGATCTGATAATCTTATATCTAATCCAGGGTTTGGCAGTTGGTAACTGCTTCATAATTAAAAATACTAGAATTATGTGGGGTGTTATTTATTTGACCTTTTTTAAAATAAAAAATGTTTCTATTCCGTTCCTGTTTTATTTGGTATAATTAAAAGGCAATAGGTATAAAAATTCCACGAATGTCTCATATTTTGGTTAAATATCATTCAATTTCTCACTATTACTATGATTAATTTTCTTTTGACAGATTAGCCATGCAACTATGGTAACTGTGCAGTTCTTGATCAAGCTTTGAAAATATCTTTGGAAATGAATGGCTTAATTTAGTGTGATCTTGAAGTTACAATGGTCAGAAAAGGAAAGACAAAAGGTATTGTTATAACAAACACTAACAAAAAATTCAGGATTGGCATTTGAGGACAGAGCTGTATTCCAGGCAGTTGTCAATTTAAAGATGTTTTGACTCGCAATAAATGGCACTAACAGAATTTCTAAATTTATTCTCCTGTTTCAGCTTTACAACACATTAGTAATCTCCCAAGCACTTAGTACAGTGGTCTGAACACAGTAAGAGCTCAATAAAAAGAAGCATCGTGGCTAAGTGGGTAGAGCACGGGCCTGAGACTCGGAAAGATCTGGGTTTTAACCCCAGCTTTGCCCCTTGTCTGCTGTGTGACCTTAGACAAGTCATTTCACTTTTCTGTGTTATTTCCCTCGTCTCTAAAATGGGGATTAAGACTATGAGTCCCACATGGGACATGGACTATGTTCAACCTGATTAGCTTGTATCTACATCGGTGCTTAGAATAGTGCCTGGCACATAGGAAGGGCTTAACAACTGCCATAAAAAATAAAATAGATATAAACAATTAATTGATTAGTTTTAAATAAGAGCAGTCACCTTTATGATGGTAGTTACAGGGGTGAGGGTGGTTGAGGGGATGCACAGGAGTGAGGGGGAAATGATTTTAATAGCCACAGGGAGTGGGGAGGGAGTTGAAAGAGGGCAGGGTGAGTGGAATGGAAGAAGCTGGATTGTTGAGAGGAATTAATCAATCAATGGTATTGTTTACTGTGTGTAGAGCACTGTATTAAGCACTTGGGAGAGTACAAAACAACAGAGTTAGCAGTCACAACTTCCCATGATAAGCTTTCAGTCTAGAGGGAGCTTACAGTCTAGAGTCTTGTATAATAATAATAATTATTATGGTATTTGTTAAGTGCTTACTATGTGCCAAACACTGTTCTAAGCGCTAAGGTAGATACAAGGCAAGCAGGTTGTCCCACGTGGGGCTCACAGTCTTAATCCCCATTTTACAGATGAGGTAACTGAGGCCCAGAGAAGTTAAGTGGCTTGCCCAAGGTCACACAGCAGGCAAGTGGCAGAGCTAGTATTAGAACCCATGACCTCTAACTCTCAGGTCTGGGCTCTTTCCACTAAGCCACGCTGCTGCTGCTGCTTGTATCTACCTGAGCGCGTAGTACAGTGCCTGGCACATAGTAAGCTCATTCTGGACAGGGAAAATATCTGCTGTATTGCTATATCATACTCTCCTAAGTGCCTAATTCAGTGCTTTGCACATAGTAGCGTGGCTTAGTGGAAAGAACACAGACTTGGGAGTCAGAGGACATGGGTTCTAATCCCAGCTCTGCCCCTTGTCTTTGGTGTGACCTTGGACAAGCCAGTTTACTTCTCTGGACCTCAGTTACCTCATCTGTAAAATGGGGACGAAGACTGAGCTCCAGGTTTGACAGTCTGATTGCACTGTATCTACCCAAGCACTTAGAACTGTGCTTGGTACATTTTAAGAGCCTAACAAGTATTATTATCATTAATAATAATAATAATAATAATAACAATAATAATGGCATTTGTTAAGTGCTTGCTATGATAGTAAGTGCTCAGTAATACGATTGATTGACTGGCTTAATAAATACTGTAAAAAGAAAAAATAACAGAATTAGTAAGCACATATTCCCCGTCCCCAAGGAGCTCACAGTCTAGAATCACCAGGGAGAGGTGGGGAAGGCATCAGGAGCGGCAAGCAGATACTGCACATGGTGGGAGGTGGTGGAGGTGGGAGCAGTGAGCTGGAGTTGTGCAGTGGGAGGGCAGGTGGGGGGATTTGCCCCACACACACACCAATCACTCGCACTGCATCACAGGATGGTGCCTCTGGGGACAATCGCAGGATGTCTACTGAAGAACTCATTCTTCATTACCGAAGAACCCAAGTCCCTTGTCTTGTCTTATGCCGTCAAGTCGTCTCCAACCCGTAATGACTCCACAGACACATCTCTCCCAGAAGGTCCCACCTCCATCCGCAATTGTTGGAGGTCATGAGTTCGAATCCCAGCTCTGCCACTTGTCAGCTCTGTGACTGGGGGCAAGTCACTTCACTTCTCTGTGCTTCAGTTCCCTCATCTGTCAAATGGGGATTAAGACTGTGAGCCCCACGTGGGACAACCTGATTCCCCTGTGTCTACCCCAGCGCTTAGAACAGTGCTCTGCACATAGTAAACGCTTAACAAATACCATCATTATGAGAAGCAGCGTGGCGCAGTGGAAAGAGCACGGGCTTTGGAGTCAGGGCTCATGAGTTTGAATCCCAGCTCTGCCACTTGTCAGCTGTGTGACTGTGGGCAAGTCACTTAACTTCTCTGTGCCTCAGTTCCCTCATCTGTAAAATGGGGATTAAGACTGTGAGCCCCACGTGGGACAACCTGATTCCCCTGTGTTTACCCCAGCGCTTAGAACAGTGCTCGGCACATAGTAAGCGCTTAACAAATACCAACATTATTATTATTAATTGTTCCGGTATTGGATCCATAGAGGGTTTTTTTTTGGTAAAAATACAAAAGCCGTTGACCACTACTTTCTTCCGTACAGATAACTCTTCAGCCTCCACCCTTTCCTCTCTCCCATACCGCTGCTGCCCAACACAGGGGAGTTTTGGCTTATAACAGATTGCCTTTCACTCACTAGCCACTGACCAAGCTAGGATTGGAATGGATATGCCTCTGCTTGACTCTCCCTCCCATAGCCGAGACTGGTAGAGTACTGGAAACTCTCCAGGTGCCATCTTGAGAGGGGAAGTGAGTCCTTACCCCAGCTGTAAACAGCCAGAGGCATTATTACCCTGAGCCCAGCCCTAGGATACCAATTATCAAAGGTACTGAAAAGGGTTCTTCTTGTATTTCTCAACTTGTATCCAATTGGAAATTAAATAACATTTCCTCAACATCTCAATTGAAATATAATTAAGGTTACAACACCTGGAAAAACAAATTATTGGTTTTTTTAGGGTAGTTCTCCAGCACTTACTATGTGTCAGTTACTAAGATAATCGGATTGGACATAGTCTCTGTCCCACATAGGACTCAAGGTCTTAATCCCCATTTTATAATGAGGTAACTGAGGCACAGAGATGTTCAGTGATTAGCCAAAGGTCACAGAGCAAAGTGGCAGAACTGGTATTAGAGCCCAGGTCCTTCTGTCTCCCAAGTCTATACTCTTTCCATTAGGCCACACTGCTTCTAGACCTTGAGCATGAGCATTGAAAACAATATCTTTGACATGGATTGTAAAATTTTCAGATAAAAAATGCAGTTTGAAAACTTAAAATATTTCTCTGTTCTATAAACATAAAAGAACAGTTGTCTGAAGAGCAGCTTTCTCTTTAGATTCTACTACCTAAAAGTCAAGGAGCTACTAAATGCTTTCTTTCACTGGCATCAAGAATGATACGTTTCATGATACGTTTCACATCTCTAGAGAATACTAAAGAGTAAATGGGGCTAATTTATGTTACTCAAATCGATAAAAAGCAACCCCGGAAAAGAGCCTTAGGAGCAAATGATGAGAGAAAATTCACTAATTTGTAGTGAAGTATCTCCTAGTCACCTGGTAACAATCAATCAATCCCTCTTATTTATTGAGCGCTCACTGTATGCAGAGCACCGTATTAAGCCCTTGGAAAAGTATAACGTAATAGAGTCGGTAGCCATAGTCCCTGCCCAAAATGAGTTTATAGTCTAAAGTGGAAGACATGCATTAATATGGAGAAGCAGCGTGGCTCAGTGGAAAGAGCCCAGGCTTGGAAGTCAGAGGTCAGGGGTTTGAAACCCTGCTCTGCCACTTGTCAGCTATGTGACTGTGGGCAAGTCACTTAACTTCTCTAAGCCTCAGTTCCCTCATCTGTAAAATGGGGATTAAAACTGTGAGCCCCAGGTGGGACAATCTGATCACCCTGTATCTACCCCAGCGCTTAGAACAGTGCTCTGCACATAGTAAGCGCTTAACAAATGCCAACATTATTATTATTATTAATATAAATAAATTAATTAAATTAGGATGGTGTTTTGGAAGGGCCAAATCAGATTATTTTTACAGGATACTTGCGACTGTTGAATTCACAATCTTTCTAGTTACAACTTATTTTTCAATTGTACTTTTCAAGGGTTTAAGGCAAAGAAACCTAGGTAAATCAGGTTTCCTGTATGTTGTTTTAAAACTTCAGAGCTGCTCAGGAAATGCATTTAATACATTTTAAACTTCCTAAGTGATTGGTATGATATTCAGTCATTAACGGTGCATGACTCCACGCTTTTACTACTGGGCAGGATGATTCCAGACACTCGTGTAGCCTCCTGGGTTTCAGTCAGCTGGTCTGCGAAATTAAGCAATTAAATATCGCCTGGTCTCAGAGAAGTGCTGTGAAGGTAGACGAAGGGTTGAAAAAGGTTTAATGGTATGCAAATGCCAAGAGTTGTTGTACTATAAATAGTCAAGAAATGAAAACATTCTCATTTCTTTAATTGGTAGTTTCTAATATTGTGACACTGTGGACTTTCAATGTACCTACCACCTTTTGCCACACGGCAAAAGTACTTTAGAGCACATTAATTAACTAATTCTTACAATCTCCCTGTGGGAAGGAGGTAGTTTTACAAATGGAGAAACAGAGTTAAGTTATATGCTACAGGGAACTCAGTGAGTCTGTGGCAGAAATCAGACTGGGACCTAATTCCAGCTTTCTTCTCCTCACTACTTACTCCATCCTTTCCTGCTACCACTCAGCCTGCGTGCTTCACTCTTCTCAGTTGAGAAACAATGTGACCTAGCAGAAACAGCACGGGTCTGGGTGTCAGAGGACCGATGTTCTAATCCCAACTCTGCCAGTTGTCTGCTGCGTGACCCTGGACAAGTCACTTAACTTTTCTGTGCCTCAGTTACTTCACCTGTAAAATCGGGACTGAAAATAGGGGGACATGGACGATGTCCAACCTGATTAGCTTGTATCCACCCCAGTGCTTAGTAAATAATAATATTAATGGTACTTGTTAAGCGCTTATTATGTGCCAACCATTATTCTAAGCACTGGGGTAGATACAAGTTAATCAGTTTGGACCCAATCCTTGTCACACAAGGATTTCACACTCTTAATCCCAATTTTATAGATGAGGTAATTGAGGCCCAGATAAATTAAGTGGTTTGCCCAAGGTCACAGAGCAGACGTGTAACAGAGCTGGGATTAGAACTCAGGGCCTTCTGACTTCAAAGCCTGTGATCTATCTATTATTCATTCATTCATTCAACCTTATTTTTATTAAGCACTTACTTTTGCAGAGCATTCATTCATTCAATAGTATTTATTGAGCGCTTACTATGTGCAGAGCACTGTACTAAGTGCTTGGAATGTACAATTCGGCAACAGAGACAATCCCTGCCCAATGACGGGTTTACAGTCTAATCACTGTAATAATAATAATAATGTTGGTATTTGTTAAGCACTTACTATATGCAGAGCACTGTTCTAAGCGCTGGGGTAGATGCAGGGTAATCGCGTTGTCCCACATGAGGCTTACAGTCTTAATCCCCATTTTACAGATGAGGTAACTGAGACACAGAGAAGCTAAGTGACTTAACCCCAGTCACACAGCTGTCAGGTGGCTGAGCCTGGATTCAAACTCATGACCTCTGACTCCCAAGCCTGGGCTCTTTCCACTGAGCCATGCTATCATTTGGGCAGCAGAACGAAGTAAGGATTGGAGTGGGGAGAGGCAGGAGGCAGGGTGGTCACCAAGGAGTCTGATGCAGTAATTAAGGTGGGATAGGATAAATGCTTGGATTAACATGGTTAGAGAGTGGATTCTAGAGCATTATGAACTGTACTAAGCATTTGGGAAAGTACAGTACAATAATAAACAGTGACAATCTCTGTCCATAACGAGCTCACAGTCTAGCCAGGGGGAGACAGACATCAATACAAATAAACAGACTTCGGTATAAGTAAAGTTACAGATACATATGTGTGTGTGTATATATATACATATATGTACATATATGTATATATATACACACATAATTGCTGTAGGGCTGAGGAGACAGAGGGAGCAAAGGGAACAAGTCAGGATGATGCAGAAGGGAGTGGGAGATGAGGAAAAGTGGGACTTCGTCTAGGAAGGCCTCTTGGAGGAAATGTGCCCTCAGTAAGGCTTTGAAGTGGGAGAGAGTAATTATCTGGAGGATTTGAGGAAGGAGGGCATTCCAGGCCAGAGAAAGGACGTGGGCCAGTGGTTGGTCGCAAGACAGGTGAGAGCAAGTCACAATGAGAAGGTTAGCACCAGAAGGGCAGAGTATGTGGGCTGGGTGGTAGGCGAAGGCAAGGTGATGGAGTGTTTTAAAGCCAATGGAGAGGAGTTTTTGTTTGATTTGGAGGTGGATAGGCAACCACTGGAGATTTTTGAGGAGTGGGGGTGACGTGTCCTGAACATTTCTGTAGAAAGACGATCCAGGCAGTGGAATGAAGTATGGACAGGAATGGGGAGAGGCAGGAGGTTGGGGGTCAGCAGGAGGCTGATGCAATAATCTAGGCGGGATAGGATGAGAGATTGTATTAATGAAGTAGCAGTTTGGAGGGAGAGGAAAGGTCAGGTTTTAGCTATGTCGTGACGGTGGGACTGACAGGATTTGGCGATGGATTGAATATGTGGGTTGAATAAGAGAGAGGAGACAAAGATAGCTTGTGAGACAGGAAGGATGGTGGTGCCGTGTACAGTGACGGGACAGTCAGGGAGAGGACTGGATTTGGGTGGGAAGCCAGTGGTGCCTGGCACAAAGTAAGCCCTGACAAAAACCATAAAAAACAAATTGCTATCTTACTCATCTAACCCATTCTCAGCTCGCTCTCTCTCTGCCAACTTTTGGCTCAGATCCTCCCTCCTACCTAGAATCCCCTCCCACTCTCCTGTCCAGAAGACCACTACTCTTCCCTGATCTTCAAAGCCTCCTCCAGAAAATCTTGATTAAGCAGTCTCTTAGCTCCCCATCATGTTTCCACTCTACTGTATCACCTGTATGCCCTTTCCTCACCCTCTTAAGCACTTAGGTAATCAATCATATTTATTGAGCACTTACTGTGTGCAGAGCACCATACTAAGTACTTGGAAAAGTACAATATAACAGAGTTGGTAGATAGATTCCCTGTCCACAGTAAGCTTACATTCACTCTCCCTCTGGCTGCCCATAGCACTGAGGTACATTATATTTAAACTCAGTAGCTTCTCCCTAAGTGTATTTTATTTTAGACTGTCTTCCTGGCTAGACTGTAAGATTCTCGAAGACAGGGATTGAATCTACTATCTCTAGTGTTAAGTGGGGTGAGGAGAGTGCCTTAAAGCAGTGGTGGGGGGAGAGGTTGGAAAGAGGCCTGATTGAAAGCTTTAGTTCCAATGGTCAGGAGTTTTACTTGATATGGAGAAGAATGGGCAACTACCGAAAGTGTCTAGGCAGTGGATAAATGTGTGCAGAACCATGTTTTTTAGAAAAAATGATTCACTAGAGAGGGGAGAGGATGGTGGATCAATAGTCCAGTCAGTTTATGACAAGTGCCTGGGTCAGGGCGGTTGCTGTCTGGTTGGAGAGGAAGAGGTGAAGGCCAGAAATGTCGTGGAGGAAAAGCCCACAGGATTTAACCATAGACTGAATGTAAGAGTTGAGTCTGATCGTGCCACGGTTGTGGTTTTCAGAGACGGGGAAGATAGCAGAATTGTCACCCCGATGGGCAAATTTGGTGGAGGAATGGATTTGGGAGAGAAGATGAGGATTTCAGTTTTAGACTTACTAGAATTTAGGTCCTATGATCTTGCCTCTACTACCACTGTGTCATGACCACCGTCTCCTAAAGCAACCCTTTGAACCGTCTTCTTCGAACCTCATTCCTGGGGCTCTTTGTTGAAAATCTAAAGATTTGCCACATCTCTGTTAGAAGGCAAAAAGCCTATCCAGGCACAATAAGGGTCAAACAAATGATGTAGACAGACAAAACAATTATTTCCTGGCTCATGCCTGCCTTCCTCCTGTTAATGCATTCCATCTTCATGTTTGCTTTAAAAATGCAGCTGTGACTCATTCACCTTTTGTTCATTATGACCTTCTGGATCTTTTTCTATTCTAACCATTCCTAACCTCTATTTCCCATTCTACATCTGTGTGTTTATTTTGGCTCCTGAGTCCTTATGAGAAAGTTGAGTTGTTTTTTTTAAATCATGGTGACTATGTGTTCTCTTCTTATGATAGGAATACATCCCCTTCTTCCCCACAGCCATATATTCTAAACCTTCTGTGGACAGGAATCACAACTACTAACTCTACTGTATTGTACCTTCCCAGGCGCTCAGTACAATCCTCTACATACAGAAAACACTGAGGATATGCCACTGATTGATCAAACTGATGGATTCTGGTGTTAATCAGCTTGGAAACAGTCCCTATCCTACTGGGGCTCACAGTCTCATTCCCCATTTTACAGATGAGGTTACTGAGGCACAAAGGAGTTGTGACTTGCCCAAGGTCATGCAGCAGACAGGTGACGGAGTTGGGTTTATTCATTCAATAATAATGTTGGTATTTGTTAAGCGCTTACTATGTGCTAGAGCACTGTTCTAAACGCTGGGGTAGACACAGGGGAATCAGGTTGTCCCACGTGGGGCTTATAGTCTTAATCCCCATTTGACAGATGAGGTAACTGAGGCACAGAGAAATTAAGTGACTTGCCCACAGTCACACAGCTGACAAGTGGCAGAGCCGAGATTCAAACCCATGATCTCTGACTCCAAAGCCAGGGCTCTTTCCACTGAGCCACACTGCTTCTCCAATTCAATTCATTCAATCACTCATATTGAGCGCTTACTGTGTTCAGAACACTTTGCTAAGCTCTTGGAAGAGTACAATGTAACAATAAACAGACATATTCCCTGCCCACAGTGACTTTAAAGTCTACCAGGAGATTAGAATCCAGGTCCTTCTGACTCCCAGGCCCATGTTCTTTCCATTCGGCCACACTGCTTCTCTCTCAGTACTAGCAAGCTTTTTCCAGCTTGTTCAGTTGTCCTCAGCTGGGTGGCATTCTAAAAACAGGGTGAGGGTGCTCAGTGGAAAGAGCATGGGCTTGGGAGTCTGAGGTCATGGGTTCTAATCCCAGCCCCGTGACTTGTCAGCTATGTGACTTTGGGCAAGTCACTTAACTTATCTGTTCCTCAGTTACCTCATCTGTAAAATGGAGATTAAGACTGTGAGCCTCACGTGGGACAACCTGATAACCTTTATCTCCCCCATCGCTTAGAACAGTGCTCCGCACATAGTTAGTGCTTAACAAATGCCATCATCATCATGTCTGAAGAGGTAGTGTGGGAAGTGGCTCACACACTAAGCACTTAATACAGTGCTCTGCACACAGTAAGCGCTCAATAAATACACCTGAATGAATATCAGTTTAAGCATCCTCTCCCCCAGGATCTTTAGCTATTTGGGGAGATTTCATAAGGTGAATTGCACTTTTTGTGTTTCCTGAAGTCAGGGGACTATATTCCTCTTATCTACTCTTAACCCTGCCCTCTAGTGATGTCACCACCCCGGAGAAGAAGTAAGTAGTAAGTAAGTGCTTAACAAATACCCTAAAAAAACCCCGCAACTCTCGTAAAGACCTGCTCATTCATTTGTCTTCCACCTGGTCCCTCCTTGAGCCACTGGCCCTGGATTTCTTATTGCTTTTTTGTTTGGTTTGGTTTATTTTTTGGCTTCTTTTTTTTAATGGCATTTGTTAAGCACTTAGTATGTGCCAGATACTGTACTAAGCACTGGGATAGATAGAGTTTACTCAGGTTGGACACAGTTCATGCCCCACGAGGGGCTCACGGTTTTAATCGTCATTTTATAAATGAGGCACAGGGAAGTTAAACTAAACTGAGTTCTCCAGTGGTAGTTCTCCAGTGGATCAATCCATCAATCGTGGTATTTACTGGGTACTGAACTAAATGATTGGGAGAGTACAATACGATAGGGTTGGTAGTTATAATCCCTGCCCCCCCTCCTACCTTACCTCCCTGATTTTCCTATTACAGCCCAGCCTGCAGACTTCATTCCTCTAGTGCCAACCTACTCACTTTACCTCAAACTGATCTATCTTTCCACCATCCTCTCCCCTGAACACACTGTTCTCTTTCCTGAACACACTTCCTCTTTATATCTGACGGACGATCACTTTCCCCACATTCAAAGCCTTAGTGAAGGCACTTCTCCTCCAAGAGGCCATCCCCATCTAAGGCCTCATTTCCTCTTCTCTTGTCACTCGTGCACTTTGATTTGCCCTCTTTATCCCCCCACCCCTCAGTCCCATAGCACTTTTGTACATATCTGTAATTTATTTATTGATATTCATGACTGTATCTCCCTCTAGACCATAAGCTCGTGGTGGGCAGGGAACATGTTTACTGACTCTGTTATATTGGACTATCTCAAGTGCTTGGTGCAGTGCTCTGCACTCAGTAAATGAAATGGATTGATCGATTGATTTTGGACACATTAAGTTGGAAGTGTTGGTAGAATATCCAAGTAGAGATGTCCTGAAAGCAGGAAGAAAGGCAAAACTGCAGAGAAGGAGAGAGATTGGGGCTGGAGAGGTAGATATGGGAGTCAGTCGCCCAAAGATGGTACTTGGAGCCATGAGAGGGAATGAGTTCCACCAACCTGTCAGTCTGCTCTAGACTCTAAATGGTAAGCCCATGTGGGTCAGGGATTGTGTCCTACCTGATTATCATGTGTCTACTTCACAGCTTAGTACAGTGCTTGGTACACAGTGAACACTTAAATGCCACAATTATTATAATTATTATTATTATTATAATGCTCACCCCCTCCAGCCCAGGAGACTCTGGAGAATAAAATTCCAAAAGCTCAAATAGTCAAAAAAGAGTATCTTTTATTAGAAAATAAAATATCATATAAAATAGGTATTAACCTCCTCTAGGATGGGTGTACAGTAAAAAAAAAATTTGGTGTATGGAGAAAAAGGAAACTGATTAAGGATTAGCAATAAAAAGGGTGTTGAAGCTCCTTCCAGAAATATGATTATTGCTCTCTCTGCTCAGAGCAAGTGTTTAAAAACTTAATGAACAAGTACAATCATAGAGATTAGACAGCACAGAAAATGGGCAATAGATTATTTCTTTTCTGGGTCACCATTTGAGGCCCCGCAAAGTGATTTGTGTTTGGAGACTAGAGCTTTCTAAATACCCCCAGGAAGACCGGAAAAGAGGGGAGGGGTGACATAATGAGGAAAGTAATTGATATTAGACTCTGAGAAAATAATTGAATGAGCACAAAAATGGGATTATTTTTCTTCCCTAAAAGTGGTTCCTCTTTGTCTGGATTGTAGGGGGACCAGTTGTCCAGTTTTACAATGTTCAGTGCAGTTTTCAGCTGATCTGTTCCTGCCCAGTACTGTTGTGATACTGGACATTATGTCTGCTTTTTAACCTTTCCAGCCCTGATGCTCCCTTCTAGTGGCTTCAGCGAGTTCTGTGACCTGGATCTGGTGATTGAGTTCATATGGGCCTGGGAGAGGCACGCATAAACTGGATTGAATCCAGGGTTGGTCAGAGGTCAACATCTGCTGAAAATAAATTAGTGCACTTCCTTAGAATAGCACCTGTGACATCATCACATCATGTTGCATGCCCAGTATACTATGGCTGATGTCACGGGGCTCTCTTTATCCTATATCTGCAAGGGGTATCAGTGACCACCTTATTGGGCTGCAGCAAATTTCCTGCATTTGCCTCATGGAATGCTATTAATAGCAACAATAGCTAATATTTATAATCAACTTCCTGTTAACAATCCCCTCTCCTGGGGCACATTCCCTCACAACAGTGATACGGTAGGGGCTCAGTGCATCAAATTTCCCTTTCATAAAGGGTGTAGAAGTGCACTTCCTCCTCAGCGGGGTTGGACAAGTGGGAGCAAATGCTTTTAGCTAAGCCAGGGAGATGAAAGAGTGACAAAAGGAGGGGTGTTCAGTTCAGCCATTCACAGCCTTCTCCTCCCTCTCCATACCCCCTACTGCTGTGTCAACAGCAGAGGAGGGCAGCCTATTTGTCACAAGGGCACAGGGTGAGACCAGAGGAGAATGGGAAATGGCTGGCAATATTCATTCATTCATTCAATAGTATTTATTGAGCGCTTACTATGTGCAGAGCACTGTACTAAGCACTTGGAATGTACAATTCGGCAACAGAGACGATCCCTGCCCAGTGATGGGCTCACAGTCTACATACCACATACAGCTTCGTACACTGACAAACTTCCAGAACCACCCCATCCCAAACTCTGAGGCAGCCCTCAGACCCTGTGAATGCCAACTCTATGGGTCTAATAGTAAAATTTGGGGCCTCCTCAGATTTCCATCTGAGGGGCAAAGCTATTGTTTGTACCCACCCCACATTTTCAGTCAATCGCATTTGTTGAGTGCTTACTGTGTGCAGAGCGCCATACTAAGCTCTTGGGTGGGTACAGTATAATAGAGTTGGTAGACACATTCCTTGCTCAGAGTCTTAGGCTGGAATCCCAGCCCTACCAAATTCTGTTGGATTGTACTCTCCCAAGTGCTTAGTAGAGAGCTCTGCACAAAGTATGCTCTCAATAAAATATCATTGATGTTGATGATGAGAATAAGACCCGAGAGCTTCTGAGGGGGTTTGAAAATGACAAGAGTTTCTGATCAATCGTATTTACTTAAACTGTGAGCCCTAGGAGCAGCGTGGCTTAGTGGAAAGAGCATGGGCTTGGCAGTCAGAGGTCGTGGTTTCTAATCCTGGCTCCACCACTTGTCAGCTGTGTGACTTTGGGCAAGTGACTTAACTTCTCTGTGCCTCAATTACTTCATCTGAAAAATGGGGATTAAGACTGTGAGCCCCATGTGGGACAACCTGATTACCTTGTACCTCCCAGTGCTTAGAACCATGCTTGACACATAGTAAATGGTTAACAAATGCCATCATCATTATTATTATTATTATAGTAGGTGCTTGACACACAGTGAGTGGTTAACAAATATGACAGTTATTATTATTGAGTGGTAAACTGTGGGTAGAGCATTGTATTAAGCACTTGGGACAGAACAATATAACAGATTTGGTCAACATTTTCCCTGCTCCCATTGAGTTTACAGACTAGAGGCGAGGACGGTGTGTTAACAAGTTTGGATGGATAGGAGAGGGCAGATTTTAGTGATATGAAGAAAGTACCAACAGGATTTGATGCCTTTGCAGGTTGAATAAGAGAGATAAGTTTTGGATACTGGCAAGGTTATGGGGCTTGTGAAACAAGAGGAATGCTAGTATTGATTACAGTGGTGGGGAGGACAGAGTTTTTGGGGGAAAGAAGGGCAGTTCCATTAATACCATTTTCAGGCCTTACTCAATATCAAATGGCCAAGCAAGATTACCAAAGGTGAAGTTCTGGAAAATAGTCTCCTACCAGAAACTAATATTAACATAATGCAGCTATGCTGCCTGGGACAGCACAGCACAAGTAAGTGCTGTATGGAAAGCTGCAATTAGGAAACCGAAAGCAAGGAGAGAAGAGGAAAAATTTTAAGGACACAATAAAACAAAGCTTCAGATAATGCCGCATTCCACATAAAAACTGGGAACTGAGTGCCGAGGATAAATCGGAATGATGTACCGTTATCAAGAAAGGAATGGCTCTTTCAAGCAAACACTTAATGAGGAACAAGAGACAAGGAGGCGAAAAAGAAAACACTCCCAGGTGCTGCAAGGATGAGACAAAACACCACAAAGGAAAGCCCTTTTTTTGTGCAGTCTGTGGCTGGGACTGTAGATAATAATAATTATTATTATGGTATTTGTTAAGTGCTTACTATGTGCCAGGCACTGTTCTATGCATTGTGGTAGATACAAGATAATTGGGTTGGACCCAGTCCCTGACCCATATCACACTCTTAATTCCCATTTTACAGATGAGGGAACTGAAGCACAGAGAAGTTAGGTGACTTGCCCTAGGTCACACAGCAGACAAGTAGCAGAGCCGGAATTAGAACCCATGATCTTCTGATTCCCGGACCCATGCTCTATCCACTAGACCCCATGTCTCCCCGCTTCTAGACCGTGAGCCCGTTGGGTAGGGATTGTCTCTATTTGTTGCCAAATTGTACTTTCCAAGTGCTTAGTACAATGCTTTGCACAAAGTAAGTGCTCAGTACGATTGAATGAATGCTGCTTCTTCAGCAGGCCTTTTCAGCCACAAATGCACACAAACCTCACCATCGGCAGACCCCTTTTATCCCCTACTCTTTTACACCCTCTCAGTTCCCCTTTCTCGCACAGATTGTCAATGTTTTGTTTTTTAATGGAATTTGTGAAGCTCTTACTATGTACCAACCACTGTATAAGAGCTAGAGTAGATACAAAATAACCAGGTTGAACACAGTCCATGCCCTGCATGGGGCTCACAGTCTTAATCCCCTTTTTATAGATGAGGTAACTGAGGCACAGAGAAATTAAGTGACTTGCCCAAGGTCACACAGAGGACAATTGGCAAAGTCAGGATTAGAACCCAACTCCTCTGACTCCCAGCCTCATGCTCTTTCTACTAGGCTAGGCTAGAAGGTTCTACCCCTTGCATGCTTCCCATCTCCTCTTTTATCTTCATTTCATTTCAACTTCAGGAAAAATTGCAGCAATAACCCTGCATTTTAAAGCATTCACAGAATTTTATAGGCATCATCTGCAAAGAATTGGATTATCCTCATTTTACAAAGGAGGTCCAGAAAAGTTAAGTGGCTTGCCCAGCTCAGTCCACAAGCAGCAGAAGCAAACGCAGGATTTTGGACATTCAGATACTGTCTCTACTGTCCATTAGATGACCCGGTCCCTGGCTGAGGACTTTATTCTCTTAACCTGTCCATCAGGCATTTTTGGTTGAGCCCTGTTCAGTCGGTACTTGCTTTTCCAGTCCTGGGGGGCCGTATGGCAAAAGCAGCGTGGCCTAGTGGCCTAGTGGCCTGGAACTCAGAAGGACCTGGGTTCTAATTCCAACTCCACCACTTGTCTGCTATGTGATGTGGGCAAGTCACTTTGCTTCTCCGTATGTCATTTACCTCATCTGAAAAATAGGGATTAAGACTGTGAACCCCATGTGGGACATGGACTGGGTCCGACCTGATTAACTTGTATCACTTAATACAGTGCCTGGCACATACTAAGTGCTTAACAAATACCACCCAAGAAAAAGAGAGGCCGAGAAAAGGTCTCTCAGCATCCTCCCCTGTTTCAACTGAGCTTTCACCGAGAGATTTATGTAGCTTCACTGGATAACTCCTTTCTGGCTAGAGCTTAACAGGGCATGAGTGGGAGAATCCTTCAAGATGCTCACTCAGATAGTGCCCTAGGCAATAAACCCAAAGAAAGAGGTCCTTCTGGCTCCCTGCTTATACAGGTTCCTTGCTCTTCGTTATTCTCATTAGATAGAAAGGGTGGAGGGGAAGAAAGACGATCATTTGGCCATTTGGGGGAGAAAAAAATCTCCAGCACTGATTAAAAACCACAGTGAACATCTGGGAGGCCCTTTTAAGAGGAATTCACTCAGTCATATTTACTGAACACTTACTATGTGCAGAGCACTGAGCTAAGCGCTTGGGAGGGTACAACAATAAACAGACACATTCCCTGCCCATAACGAGCTTAATCTAGAGAGGGAGATGGGTATTAATATACCTGGAAATTATGTGTGTCCTCCCCTTCCCCCTGCAAAACCCCTGATGCTTATTTTTCCAGGGGGGAGCAGAACAAATTTCAGAATAAGGTTCTCTGGTTTCTAATATGTTCTTGGATCTTACACAAACAAAGCCAGAACCCGTATCTTCCAATGGACATTGCACATACGCTATGTTTGGACTGGGATGTCTGCATTCCAAAGCTATCGGCTGCCCACGGAGCACGTCTTATTACAGTATTTGGAAACAAATCCGCTTCCTGCTGCAGTTCCTACTTTATTTCTCTTCTCTTGTTCTTCCAGACAAAGAGCATTGGTATGAAAACAGGATATTGGTTACTTAAGCCTACTTTTGCTTCATCGGTACAGCAAGGAATTCTGGCTGAGTTAAAGCAAAAAAGACTAAGTTGCATTGATAAAGACGTACAGAGGATGCAGTTGTGTGTACAAATGAACCTACTGCTTTTTAGGTTGCAGCAGTATTTTTGTGTCACTGGCACTTCCTGCAACAGTCCTTTAGTGACTCTGCAGAGGCCAGGACCTCGGAAAATGTTGAAAAAATTGTCAATAAAACAAAACCGTTAACACACGCTAGTCTCCAATGGGCCTGCCTCTTAGCGCACATGCAGACTTTCATATACAGCAGGGGTGCATTTTCCTTTGGCGAAAAATGTTTTGAACCGTTTTTCACCAGCACTGTCTCGTGGTTCCTAGCGGGTGAAGAAATTCAATGGATATTGTGATGGGAGGACAAGAGTGGAATCTTAATAACTGCCCTGATATTGTAAAATCTAAACGGGCTACAAGAAAGCAGAGAGGTTCATTTTAGAAGCCTGATTTACTGGTTGAGAATCACGCCCATAATGGGGTCACTGGGAGGTTAGGAGGACATCCCCCTCTCTCCCTTCCCCAGGCTGTTTGTCTGCTAAAGGAATGTGATGGAAAACCTCTTGAACTGTGGATTGGAGAACTGCATTCAGAATTCTTCACTTAATGTTAGAAGTGCTGCTGATTATTAAAGATGTTAACCTTTAACAAGAGACAGTCAAAACAGTACTTTCATAAAATAGGACACACAGGGGAAAGGGAGAAGAAAACCTGGTATTGCAAAGCTTGCCGGGGGCGGGGGGGCTGTATGAGACTTGGAAACAGAGATAAATGATATAACAGGAGTAAATTGGCCTGGCTTGATTAAGAACATTTGTTTGTAGCCTGCTGAGGTTGTAGAGTTCGGGTAAAATAGCATAAGCTTCAAATAGAATTTTTTTTAAAAAAAAAATCTCAAGAGGTGGGATTGAGCAAAGACAGTCTGAAAAAAACACTTCGATGGCTTTCAAAGAATGAGCTCAAAATGGACCCTCTGGTGACAGCTCTGTCAAGGAATGGCAATCAGGTACTTCAAAGATAACTACCTCAGTATATATATATAGAGAGAGAGGAAGCTACAGCCAAACCCAATGTGTTTGAATTTAAAAAAAAAGAGAAAGGCCTATAAAAAATAGACTCCAATTACAAGCTTTGGGAAAAAAAGCACCACTGAGTCAACACAGGTGATATTTTGTGATCCAGTCTGCTAAACATGATTCTTACTGAAATGGTAAGAGATGGAGATGGAATACAGATGTGGGCGGGATGAGTGATTAGTTGAAGCTGGACTCCGTCATCACCTTCAGAAAGGAAATGTTGGAGCATTTGTCTCTGCTTTGTGTTTATACAACGTGGCTCCGGGCATATCGATTACTTAGTGGATGCACCAAGTGATTCAGTAAACTCAAAATCTAGGCAGCGCAAATATCACCTTCTGGGTAAAATACTCCAGACTGCAAAAACCAATTGGTTTGAGAGAAGCTAAATCAGAATCAAATAATTATCTCGTGGTAGTGAAGGTGTCTCCCCAGCTGGTTTACCTCCCTCTACTAATAAATTTTACAGCTGGCAAGGCTGAAGAAATCTCTAGCTTGTTTGTGTAGCACAGTGCAGCAGACTGCAGCCTGTTATGGGAATTCAGCATGGTGTATTCCCAAGCACAGAGAACTGAAGGGTATGGACTGTGTGTCCTCAGTGGATCCATTGAGCTGAAGTGCAGTAATCTCTCCTCCAACTTGAACCTTGTTGGAGGAGTGGGAAATATTTCAACCCGCTATTCAAGGTTCCCCAGACAAATACTGAATTGTTCCTCTCTCGGAATATTTGAGACCTTGAAAACTCCAATTGGTGTTTCCCTATTCGGGATTCTGCTCAGATGGGGTGAATTGGAGAATCTCTTGAGATTTCCTCACCTGCCAATAGAAAAGAAAAACCAATTTGGCTCGGTAATAAGGAGCCACCGACATAACTCTCTTTTTTTCTTAATTTGTCAGGCACTTGACCCAAAGTGATGAAAATGAAGCATGCATCACCATTTTGAGGGAAGGAATCTTTGTACAGAGATCTCCTTTTTATTTTCCTTTTGCTTGAAAATGTCCAATTTTTTGTTTTGACCTTCAAAAGAATAGTTGTAAGGGAAAAGATACATGCATTGTAAGTCTCCAAACCAAATAGTTGCATGTCAGTCAATCATACTTATTGAGAGCTTCCTATGTGCAGAGCACTGTACTAAGCACTTGGGAGAGAACAGTATAGCCGACATAATCCCTGCACACAACAAGCTTACAGTCTAAAGAAGAAGACAGACATTAATATAAATAAAATTACAGATATGTACATAAGTGCTCTGTGGCTGGGAGGGAGAATGAATAAAGGGAGCAAGTCAAAGTGGCACAGGAGAGAGTGGGAGAAGAGGAAAGGAGTCAGTGAAACATATTTATTGAGCTCTTACTGTGTGCAGATCACTGTACTAAGCACCTAAGAGAGAACAATACAACAGAAACACTCCCTGCCCACAGTGAGCTTAGTCAGGGAAGGCTATAACCTTGTCTTAAAGGAAAAACCCTTAGGGAGCAAGATTTTAACATCAGCCATTGTGATGTAAGCCTCACAGTTCCAAATTCGAAGGCAAAAACCTTGTTTCAGTGCCAAATTATCTAACACAAATCTAAACAATACTTGGCCCTAAGTTATTGAGGTAAAGTAGGCTTAAAACGTTTGTATAATTCAGACCCATATATATATATTAGACCTCAGATGGATAATTTGTATGTGTTGAGTGCTGGTTTAAGATTCAATAATCCAGATTCATCGGTTTGCTTTTGGGTTAAGTTACTTGTCAAATCTCTCTATGGCATTGTAGTTTCATTTACTAGAACCAACGCTTATCAGCACTTAGAACAGTGCTTGGCACATTGTAAGCACTTAAATACCATAAGTATTATTTACTAGACAAAAATAGTCACAAAACCTGAAGAAAACTAGCAAAAAGCAGCAAACACACTGGATCGTGATCCCAGGGAGCTGGTTCTAGCCTAACTCACTTAGAGAACTCACCTCAGGAAATATGAAATAGAATTATTCCCAGCTGCCTATTTAGGAGGACTTTTCCATTTTTGCCCATCGTGTTAAATAGGGCAAACCTGAACCCCTTCATCAGTCTCCTCAAGCAACTCTCTGTGAGCTAGGGAAAGGAAGGCCTTTGAGCCTACTCCAGACACCCTGACATCCACACGTCACTTCTGCTAGGCAGAGGGCAATGGGGATCTTCTCCAGCTCTTCATCCTTTGTGTCTCAGACCTGCTGCCAGCCGGGTAGCCTCAGGGCAGTTCCCAGAAGGCTGACAAGCATGAAGAGAGGAAGAGGCAAGAGCTGCCAGTACAACCTGAGCCCAAGTTTTTAATTCTGCACCAGTCAAAGGAGGCACAGAAGGAGGCCCACACCATGAACCTGCTCCCTTGAATCTACACACGGCCCACCTGCCACTACCTGCTGAAATATGACAATAACATTGGTTATCATTCCCCCTTTCTTTAGGTTGAAAATGAGAAAGGGCTCAAAATATCGAGAAGGAGGTGGTGGTCTCTCAGATTCTTCCTTTTTTTTTTTTTTGCCTCCCTCTTTGATGTGGACATAGCAACTGTGCTATTGGGCAGCTCACCCCTCTGTGACTCAGTTTCCTTCCTGCTAATCTGGGAGCAGCCCTATTTACTGTCTCTCTGCCTCCTAGGACAATTAGGCGGGGTAAATGCCGCACTTTAATGGAAGTGCTGTAAGTTTCTCCGAGTGCCTTTTTCCTTGGCAGTTGTTTGATTTTTCTAAGAGCTTTCCCTCCCAATTGTCTGACTCTGCTTTTTCTTAGGAGGACACAGCTTGAAGTGAAGTGGCTTAGAGCCAAGGCCAAAGATAGCCTCACCTGATTTTTCTTTTCTGTTGAGTAAACTAACATTTAACACTTTAAAAATGTCAATGGTGAAGCGTCTTGCTGCTCTCATTGTCAACTGCCTTTTGCTTCCTGAATTAGTATGTCCCAAAGTGGCCCACTCGTGTCAGTCACCTTTAGTGCTATGAGAGCATAAACAATATTGTCCTGGTGAGGATCAGGCAGCATAACAGATAACTGAAGGGCCCTTTTTTCTCAATAATGATGATGGTGAGTAAACAGATATAAAGTTCTGTTGAGCTGGATATCAAAGTTTATTGGCCAAAAAGTTCACTTTGACTAAGATAAAGCCAAGGTCAATATTTGAAATTGATGGAAAATCAGCCCAGGCAATAAGCTCAAAAGAGAAATTAAGAGCTAACCCACCTATATTTTACTCTTTTCCAAGTGACTTTTTCAAGTCTCCCAATGCCTCTCCATTTAAATATGTTTCAATTGTATAATGTTTGTTCCACTGGAGGTAATATTCTGAAGGCATTTCAAAGACCTATGACTAAAGCTTGAGAATAAAATTGTTCAGCCCCTACAAAGGGTCTGTTATATGTGAACCAATCAGATTTAATTGATTTGTGTGAAAGATGTAGTTGACATCTCTCTACTGAACTTTTATAAAAACTTGGTAACTCAAAAGTAGACCTTGAATTGAGGCACAAATTCTATGATGGCATTTTAGCACAATATCTTGAGCTCTTTGTATTCAAGTCTTAAGTACCATATATCATTTTTAAAAATGAGCTGAACCGCCCGTCATTACATGAGAGTTGGGAAAATCTTGGGTCGAATTGTTTCTCATGTAGGTAAATGTTTCTTTGTTTGCTTAGGCAGTACAGGTCCCATCTGGATAATCCATTTTAATAATATATTTCAAGCGAATCACCTTGCTGCAGGAAAACAAATCATTCATGTTTAATTCGTTACCAAAAAACACACACTGAGTTTCATTTCTAAGCCACTGGGCTTTATCCACTCCAAGCAGATCCTTGTAAAGTATTTTGTTTCATTACTCTTAGATGGCTTGTGCAGGAACCACCAGAGTCTGGGAACAGTAGATTGGCTCAATTTCAAACTCACCTGTCTGTATAAAGTTCAGCATTGCCGCTTATTTTTTTTTTAATTTGCTCTTCCCTAAAATAATTTGGCAATGCCCTCTAATTACCCAGTTGTGATCTTGTCAGATACTGATAACATTTCGGGCACTTCAGTGACAACCCAAGCAAATCTAACTGGGCCAATTTCCTAAAATGGATACACTTACACATAGGAGTTAAAAACTGGGGGAAATGAGAATCAAGCATTTAATTGGACCATTTGTCGCTAGCCATTTTTCAACACACCATCTTTTATAGCTGCCACATTTCATGTGGTTGATTTTTCTCTTCTGTAATATTTTTCTAAATTGGCATTTATTTACACATGAAATGGTT
Source organism: Ornithorhynchus anatinus (assembly GCF_004115215.2). Classification (NCBI taxonomy): domain Eukaryota; kingdom Metazoa; phylum Chordata; class Mammalia; order Monotremata; family Ornithorhynchidae; genus Ornithorhynchus; species Ornithorhynchus anatinus. The sequence continues at coordinate 57,473,472 of NC_041735.1, read as the reverse complement.
TAGATTAAGCATCATTTATGTTGGCTAAAGAAAACCGTCAAGAAGTAAATCTAAATTACAGTGATGGAAAAAATAACTTGTCTACTTTCTGGAATCCTAAACAGACTCAATCCCTAAGTTAACTCTTGGAAATTAACAACTGAACGAATTTGTAAATTAGTTCCAACCATGATGAAGCTTTTATTTGCCCAGAAGCAGATATTGAGAAATTCTCCCAGGAGAATTTTCAACATAATGAAATATTAGAGCCAATCAACCCCTAATTAACTGCAGTGTTAGTAACTTCCTCAAAGCAGGCTGGGTAATTCCCATGATGCCAGAACATTGGGTGGAGCTTCCAGAAGTGTGACTTTTCCAGGGATAAGCCCTTCTGAATCATTATTTATTGAGTGTTCACTGTGGGCAGAAAATATTAGACACTTGTTTGGGAGCATCCAACAAAACTAAGAGACCTGGTCTCTGGCCCTTGATATATTTCCAATCAATCAGCAGTATTTATTGATCACTTACTTTGTGCAGACCACTATACTAAGGACTTGGGAGAATACAGTTCAACAGAGTTGGTAGACATGTTTCCTGCCCACAAGGAGTTTACTGCCTGGAGGGAAAGCTAGACATTAAAATACATTGCAAACTTTTGAGAAGCAGCATGGTATAGTGGATAGAATAAGGGTGTGGGAGTCAAAAGGTCACAAGTTCTACTCTCCCCTCCACCACTTGTCTGCTTTATGACCTTGGCCAAGTCACTTCACTTCTCTGGGCCTCAGTTACCTTATCTGTCAAATGGGCATTGAGACTGTGACCAACTCTATTTCCCTGTATTCACCCCACCACTTAGTACAGTGCCTGGTGCATAGTAAGCATTTAATAAATACCACAATTATTATTATTAATACAACCACCAGGTACTACCTGGACATTCTTACAGGCAGAACAAGGAAAGGATTCACCCACCTCTTGGTAATAGATTCAATTTATGCTTCAAAACTGTTTGAATATTTTTTGTAAAATACTATAAGTGTTTTTCAACAAAGGTAAGTAAAATATAGTTAAGTGTTTGTCACTGGGGGAACAAAATGAAGAGCTTATTAGTAAAAATAAAACTAGAACAGGAATCAAAGACACTTCCTTTGCAATTTGAAGGCAAGCACTTTATCCATTAGTTCAAAAGACTTTGCTTAACAGCCATGGGAATTTCAAGGTACTTTTGCCACCAGAGGCATTTTTAATATTTTACAAAGATGTGAGATTTAAAAGTGTTAAAAATTAAATTGAAGGAAGATGGTCTCCCTAGGTCAGACGGAGGGTGTGATTTCTGCTCGCCGAGAATTTGACATCCACTTTGGATGTCTTGAGGGCTCACCTTCTCCAAGAGGCTTTCCCAGAATGAGCTTCCCCTTTTCCCTCTGCTCCCTCTGCTGCCTCTCTGCCCCCCATTTCACCTCCCCTCTGCTAAGCCCCCTTTCCCACCATTCCCTCTGCTCCTCCCTCTCTCCCTTCCCCTCAGCACTATGCTCATTTGCTCATTTGTATGTATCTTTATTACCCTATTTACTTTGTTAATGAGGTGTACATCCCCTTGATTTTATTTATTGCTATTGTTTTTGTCTGTCTCCCCCATTAGACTATAAGGCCTTCAATGGGCAGGGATTGTCTCTATCTGTTGCCGAATTGTACATTCCAAGCGCTTAGTATAGTGCTCGGCACATAGTAAGTGCTCAATAAATGCTATTGAATGAATGAAAGGGTGTAGGCCAGAAATTGAAGTACAGTGAGTAGGTTGGCATTAGAGGAGTGACATGTTTGACCTGGATTGTAGTAGGAAATCAGGGAGGCAAGGCGATTGAGTGCTTCAAAGCTGAGGCTAAGGGGTTTGTGTTTGTTGAGGTGGTGGATGGGCAACCACTGGAGGTTGTTGAGGAATGGGTAAATATGGACTGAATGTTATTATAGAAAAATGATCCAGTATGTACTGGAATGGGGTGAGACAGGAGACAGGGAGTTCAGGAAGGAGGCTGAGGCAGTAATAACTGTGGGATAGGATAAACTGACCCCTGGCTCACATCCTGCCTATAACCTGGAACACCCTCCCTCCTTAAATTTGCCCATTACTGTCCCCCGCCTTCAAAGCTTTACTGAAAGCCCATCTCCTCCAAGAGGCCTTCCCAGACTAAGCCCCACTTTTCCTCATCTCCCACTCCCTTCTGCTCGCCCCAACTTGCTCCCTGTGCTCTTTCTCCCTCCTCCTGTCCCACAGTACTGTCATTTTATTTATTTATATTTATGTCTGTCTCCCTCTCCCCCCAGACTGTGAGCTCTTTGTGGACAGGGATTGTCTCTCTTTATTGCTGTATTGTACTTTCCCAAGCACTTAGCATGGTGTTCTGCACACAATAAGCACTTAATAAATACAATTGATTGAATGAAGTGCTTGGATTAACATGGTAGCAGTTTGGATGGAAAGGAAAGGATGGATTTTAGTAATAATAATAATGATAATAATGGCACTTGTTAAGCACTTACTATGTGCCAAGCACTGTTCTAAGCGCTGGAGTAGACACATGGTAATCAGGTTGTCCCACGTGGGGCTCACAGCCTTAATCCCTGTTTTACAGATGAGGTAACTCAGGCACAGAGAAGTTAAGCGACTTGCCCAAAGTCATACAGCTGATAAGTGGCTGATCCTGGATTAGAACCCATGACCTCTGACTCCCAATTCCAGGGTCTTTCCACTAAGCCATGCTGCTTTTCTGTAGTATAATAATCTCGTGAAGGTTGAATTGACAGGATTTGAATTTGACCACACTGAATATATTACCGTATTTATTTTGTTAATGAGGTGTACATCCTCTTGCTTCTATTTATCGTGATACTGTTGTCTTGTTTTTGTTTCGTTCTGTTTTGCTCTGCCGTCTGTCTTCCCTGATTAGACTGTGAGCCCGTCGTTGGGCAGGGATTGTCTTTATCTGTTTCCGAATTGTACATTCCAAGGGCTTAGTACAGTGCTCTGCACATAGTAAGCGCTCGATAAATACTATTGAATGAATGAATGAATAAATGTGGGTCAAATGTGAGAGGTGAGTTGAGGATAACCTCAAGGTTTTTTTTGTTTGTTTTGGGGGGTTTTAATGGTATATGCTAAGAGCTTATTATGTGCCAGGCACCTCACTAAGTGCTGGAATAGATGCAAGGTAATTGGGTTGAACACAGTCCATGTTTCACTTAGGGCTCACAGTTTTTACAACCCCCTTATTATAAATAAAGCACAGAAAAGTTAAGTGATTTGCCCCAGGTCACATGGCAGACAGGTAGTGGAGCGTTGCAAGCTGGGGACAGGGAGGATGGTGGTGCTGTCTACAGTGACAAGAAAGTCATGGTGAGGTCAGGGTTTGAGTGGGAAGATAAGGAGTTCTGTTTTGGATAGTTAAGTAAAATTTCCTCTCCCCCAGAAAGCTTTCCTGGATTAATTTCTAATCTCTCCACCTTTATTTTCCCAATTGCAACTCTAGATCACTTAAGCACTTAAATACTCACAATCCCCTTAGACCCTTAAGTGAAAATCTTATATACTCTATGACTTTCTCCTATCAGTAATTTAATTATCTGTCTCCTCCACTAGATGGTAAACTCCTTGAGCACAGGGATCATGTATATTAACTCTATTGTACTCCTTAAAGTGCTTAGTACATTTTTTTTTCACACACTAAATGCTCTGTAAATACTATTGATTGATTGCTGACCTCCATTCGGAAGATATAACCTTTGGATACTTATCACATCATCAGCAGACTTTCCCCAACAAAAGCCCTGCCCATAGTATTAAAACACAAAAGGGTAAAAATAAGCAGAGGAACAAAAATGAATACAAATAAACTCTTGTTTAAATGAAATTCAGAATTACAACTCTGTTATAGTGTACTCTCCCCGATGTCCAGTACAGTGCTCTGCACACAGTAAATGCTCAATAAATACAACTGATTTATTGATAGCTTGCTATTCTTAACTTTAATACTGAAACTGCCTCAGCTCATCTTTGATCTCCTATGGCCAAACACCCTTGGTAGAATGTTTAGAAAAATGAGGTGCTAGTTTGTTAAATCAGAGCAGATATTTTGGTTTTTTTTAAAATGGTATTTTTAAGTAATAATAATGTTGGTATTTGTTAAGCACTTACTATGTGCAGAGCACTGTTCTAAGTGCTGGGGGAGATACAGAGTAATCAGGTTGTCCCACGTGAGGCTCACAGTTAATCCCCATTTTACAGATGAGACAACTGAGGCACAGAGAAGTTAAGTGACTTGCCCACAGTCACACAGCTGATAAGTGGCAGAGCCGGGATTCGAATTCATGAACTCTGACTCCCAAGCCCGGACTCTTTCCACTGAGCCACACTGCTTCTCAAGTATTTACTAAGTGTCAAACACTCTTCTAAGTGTTGGGGAAGGAACAATGTAATTAGGTTGGACACAGTCCCTGGCCCACATGGGACTGTCTAAGCAGGAAGGAGTACATGTATCTCCATTTTACAGATGAGGAAACTGAGGCCCAGGAGAAGTTTAAATGACTAGTCCAAGGTCACACAGCAGACCAGTGATGGAGCCAGAATTAGAGCCCCGGTCCTCTGATTCCCAGGCCTATGCTCTCTCCACTAGGCCATGCTGCTTCTTTTAAGATGAGAGAGGAGACTGTGACTTGGTCATTACCGGATGCAAAAACATCTCAACTGGGAGAGAATGATCAGAGACTCAAAGTTCTGCCATTAATCTCTTCCCAGACTTTCTCATCAACTCTGTGCAGTGGCAGGGCTCACAGTAGAAGCAAATTGCCTCTCCTGGTGACTTACTGGACAGCCCTGTGGCCCCAACACTCAACTTTTTTTTTAATGATAATCGTTAAGTGCTTATCATTTTCTGTCTCTGTACTAAACGTTGGGGTAGATACAAGCTAATCAGGTCAGACACGGTCCCTGTCCTACTTCAGGCTCCCAGTCTTAATCTCCTTTTTGCAGATGGAGTAACTAAGCATAAAGAAGTCAAGTGGTTTGCCCAAGGTCACACAGCAGACAAGTAATGGACCTGGAATTAGAACCCAGATCGTTTTACTCCCAGGCTATTGCTCTTTCCCCTAAGCCCCGGAGCTTCTCTTGCCCTTCCAGTTTAGCAGGCCCTGGATGGTGAATTAAAGTGCCCTCCCAATCAACAGCCCTGACTGGTCTACTAACAACATCCATTTGGAGATTCAACATGTTTTTCCTTCAGCTCACTGTGGGCAGGAAATATATCTGTTATATGGTTGCACTGTACTCTCTCAAGTGTTTAGTACAGTGCTTTGCACACAGGAAGCACTCAATAAGTATGTAGGCTGACATTTAGCCAGTTTTTAAAATGGTGTTTGTTAAGTGCTTACTAAGCATCAAGTACTGGGGTAGATATAAATCAGTCAGTCCAGGCCCACATAAGCCTCATGGTCTAATTAAGAGGAAGAACAGCATGATCTAGTGCATAGAGCATGGGCCTGGAGTCAGAAGGACCTGAGTTCTAATCCCGGCTCTGCCACTTGAATTCCCATTTTGCATTTGAGGAAACTGAGGCCCAGAGAAGTTAAGTGATTTGCACAAGGTCACAAGGCAGGCAAGTGGCAGAGGCAGGATTAGAACCCAGTCTTCAGGCTCCCAGGACCATGCTGTATCCTCTAGGCCAATTCTCATCTAATCATTCCTAAAACTGCATCAAGCATAGAGCTCCTTGTTCTAATAGAGCAACTTCACGAAGGCAAAGAATGATGGTTTGGAGGGCAAGGAGAAGGAAAACTAAATCTGAAGCACAATTTTGTGGATCCTCTCCAAGTCCTTGTGGCAAAGATTGAGGTGATTTCCATTTTGCAAATGGAGAAGCTTCATAAAGGAGGCACGGTGACTTGAAAAGATCCACAAAGGCAAGCAGGGAGGGAGCAGGGATTTGAAATATCCAGGACTCTCACCTCTGAGATCACCGTTCTACCCAGCAGATTGCATCCTCTTTTATGGAGTAGTTGCTTAATCACAGGAAGGTTTGAAATTGTGAATAAAGTAGGTCTAATTTCCCATCAAGGTGGACCTTATGATAGAAGAAATAGAAGTGTTTTGGAATTCTGCTGATAGTCAAAATCCTCTCCAGTCATTATTGCAGACCCTTTCCTTGAGTGTGGTTTTGAATGCTAAATGGAAAACAGCATGGTCTAGTGGATAGAATACAGGTCTGGGAGTTTGAAGGACCTGAGTTCTAACCTCAGCTCCGCCACTAGCCTACTGTGTGACTTTGGGCAAGTCACTTAAGTTCTCTGTATCTTAGTTACCTCACCTATAAAATGATGATTAATACTGTGAGCCCCATGTGGGACACGGAGTGTGTCCAACTTGATTATCTTGTGTCTAGCCCAGAGCAGTGCCTGGCACTTATTAAGCACTTAAATATTAAACAAAAAAAAATGTATGTTTCCGAGCTCCCTGGTGTGGAATGATACCACTGATGGATATCTATAGTCCAGTTCGGAGAAATCTTTTGTCTCTTACCACTTTAAGTGGAAATGATGTGCCTTTCTTTGTTAAGAACTTATCTCTGCTTCTGAGAAGATTCTGGGAAAGTTGGCATCAGTGAGGAAAGGAAAGGGAAAGCAGTTCTGATTTCTTTGATGTTTTCCACCATCCGGACTCCAAGGCACATTGTTCTCATTTCTCAGCCAGGCTAGTGTTAATCGGGGGGCACCTCACAAATCCACCTCTTCCTTGCTGTAAGTATTTTCACTGTGAATAGTAGCTCTTTGCCTACTCCCCTTCCTACTCTCTCTGCAGAAGCAAAGAGAGGAGAAAAAGGAGATGTGTTTGCGAGACATACTAGATCTCTGAACTCTTTTAGTTCCATGAGGAGAACCCAAATCATTCAATCCATCCATTAATCAGATTTATTGAGTGCTTACTGTGTGCAGAGAACTCTACTAAGCACAATTTAATAGCGTTAATAGCGATGTTCCCTTCCCATGGTGAGCTTATAGTCAGTAAATCGCATTTACTGAGTGCTTACTGTGTGCAGAACACTTCCTAAGAGCTTAAGAGAGTATAATAGAACAATATAACAGATACATTCCTTGCCCACAACAAGTTTACAGTCCAGATGGGGAGAAGACTGACTCATTCTTCCCATCCTATTTTAATGGTGCAAGTAAATTGGTGTTGGCCGAGAAAGCCAAACAAATCATTACTACATTTACAGACCGCAACCCGTATCAGAAAGACAAGCTTTTATGAGTAAATGATGAATATGGATTTTGTTAAGTATCTGTTGACATTGGCTATTTTTGTGTAATGGACCAGGTGGTGTAGCCTTTTGTACACCTTTCAATCAATCAATCACTGATATTTATTGAGCTCTCACTATGTGCAGAGCATTCTGTCATTCAATCGTATTTGAGCACTTAGTATATGCAGAGCACTGTACTAAGCGCTTGGAAAGTACCATTCGGCAAAAAATAGAGACAATCCCTACCCAACAACAGGCTCACAGTCTACAAGGGGGGAGACAGACAACAAAACAAAAAAAGTAGACAGGCATCAATAGCATCAATATAAATAGAATTATATATACACATCATTAATAAAATAAACAGAATAATAAATATGTACATATATACACAAGTGCTGTGGGGCAGGGGGGTAGAGCAGAGGGAGGGAGTAGGGGCGATGGGGAGAGGAGGAGGAGCAGAGGAAAGGGGGTGCTCAGTCTGGGAAGGTCTTCTGGAGGAGGTGAGCTCTAAGCACTTGGAAGAGTACAATCCAACAGAATCAGTGGACATTTTCCCTGTCCATAATGATCTTACAGTATTAAGGGGGAGCCAAACAATAATATAAATAATATATAATTTAAAGCTATGTACATAAGTGCTGTCGAGGTGGGGTGAATCCAAACACGACCCAAGTTTCATACAGTGTTTTACGACAATCGGTCAATCAGTGGTATTGAGCACTTATTGTGTATAGAGTCCTGTTCTAAACATTGGGAAGAGTACAGTACAATAGAGTGGTTAGATATCTTCCCCAGAACTTTACAGACTCTGCGTTGTGTTCAGAAAAAGGTATGCCAGAGACAAGCTTTTATTGACTAGTTGTACTTCAGCTGGTACTAGTAGGGAGAGATTGAGCAGCAGAGATTCCCCCTTCTAGTCAAGGCCAGCTCCACTTCAAGCAATACAGAGATTCTTTGTACAGCATTCAGAATCATCAGAACATAAGTAGGGCCAGGGGCTTGATTGGTTCAAGGGCATGGTTTTACCGTGTTGTAGTGTGCTTGACTGAGTTGGAGCATGGATATTCAATTTGAGTCAATCATGAAACCAAGTTTTTTTGAGTCAATCATATAGTCAAGTTATTTGAGTCAATCAAATGACTGGCCTTGGCTTTGAGTAAATCAAGTAACCAGGTAGTTTGGGTCAATCGAACTACTGGCCTTAACTTGATCAAATCAAGTAACCAAACCTGGAGTCAATCAACCCATCAGGCAAACCCAAAGTGGTCAAGTGGGCCTAGGCAGAGGGAATGCTCAGAGAAAGAAAGGTGGACAAATGCAGGACCTTGACCATGTTGGTTCCATCTAGTCTAGAAGGCAGCTGGGTGTGATTAAGTCTGTAGGCTACTAAGTCTATTTTAGCGACAATCTCCCTCCGTGGTCAGGGATTACATCTACCAATTCTGTTATATTTTACTTTCCCAAGTGCCTAATATAGTGTTCTGCCCACAGTAAATGTTCAACAAATATCACCAATTGATTCATTGATCTTGTTACTAGAAATAATGTGCTAGTGGTCACTAGTGAGGTAGAGTGAGAGAAGTACTGCGTTAAGGTTTAGTGGGTAGAGCACAGGCCTGGGAGTCAGAAGATCATGGGTTCTATCTCTGACTCCACTTGTCTGCTATGGGCAAGTCACTTCACTTCTCTGTGCCTCAGTTACCTCATCTGTGAAATGGGGATTAAGACTGTGAGCCCCATGCGGGGCAGGGACTGTGTCTAACCTGATTTGCTTATACTCACCCCAGCACTCAGTACAGTGCCTGGCCAATAGTGAGCACTTAACAAATACCACCATTATTATTACTGTTGTTGAAAAGAATTAAAACCCACTTGCATCACTTCCCTGTTTCTACAGAGAAGGTTGATAGGCAACCACTGGAGGTTCTCGAGAACTGGGGAGACACAGACTGAATATTTTTGTAGAAAAGTCCTCCGGGCAGCAGAGTGAAGTAAAGACGGGAGCAGGGAGAGACAGGGGCAGGGAGGTCAGCAAGGAGGCTGATGCAATAATCAAGGTGGAAGAGGATAAGTGCTTGGATCAGGTAGTAGTTTGGATGGGGAGGAAAGGGCAGATTTTAGAAATATTGGGAAGGTAGAACCTACAGGATATGGTGACAGATGGAATATGTGGATTGAACGAGAGAGATGATGTCAAAGTTAAGGGCTTGGGAATCAGGGTGGATGGTGGTGCTGTCTGTAGTGGGAAAAGTCAGGGGAAGACAGGGTTTTACAGATTGGGAAAATGGGCACAAAGAAGTTTGTGACCATTACTTGGCCAGACTGTGTCATTACTTGTCCCTACTAGTTATGTAGGGGGGTCTAGTCTGTGGGAGGGGCTTGCGAGACCTCAGGCCCTGCTCCATGTCCATAACCATGAGATGTGAAAGGGGAGTCCTCTATCACTGTTCCACTCCCTTAGCCCAAACTAAAAAAAACCCCAAAAAAACACACCAACTCAAACAAGAGGTTAGAGAGAGCAGAGATTTCATGATTTGGCAATGGGGTTCCTGCTTGGCCTCTGGTATCCCACCCACAACTCCATGCAGAGATTAGCGATGTATCCACATCAAAGTTTTGTTTGTTTTCTTCATTCATTCATTCAATAGTATTTATTGAGCGCTTACTATGTGCAGAGCACTGTACTAAGCGCTTGGAATGTACAATTCGGCAGCAGATAGAGACAGTATCTGCCCAGTGACGGGCTCACAGTCTAATCGGGGGAAACAAAGACAAATACCATTTATCTTAAATGGTATTTGTTAAGTGCCTATTATATGACAGGCATAGTACTAGATTCTGGGGTCTTATCTCATCTTATGCTGTCGAGTCATCTCCAACCCACAGTGACACCATAATAATAATAATAATAACAATAATGTTGGTATTTGTTAAACGCTTACTATGTGCCGAGCACTGTTCTAAGTGCTGGGGTAGACACAGGGGAATCAGGTTGTCTCACGTGGGGCATTCATTTTATTCTAATAAAATGTTTTATTTTGTTTGTTAAATGTTTGTTTTATTCTAATCTGTTAGCTCATGGAGCCCTGTTAGGGCAGGTATTCCCAGCCATAATTACTCAGGTAAATCAGGATGCTGAGATTACAGTCTTAATCCCCATTTTACAGATGAGGTAACTGAGGCACCAAGAAGTTAAGTGACTTGCCCAAAGTCACCCAGCTGACAAGTGGCCGAGCCAGGATTCGAACCTATGACCTCTGACTCCAAAGCCCGTGCTCTTTCCATTGAGTCACGCTGCTTCTCTGTGGACACATCTCTCCCAGAACACCACACCTCCATCTGCAATCGTTCTGGTAGTGGATCCATAGAGTTGGATGGAAGCTAATCGGGTTGGACACAATCCCTGTCCCAAGTAGGGCTCACAGTCTAAATGCTCATTTTACAGATAAGGTAACAGAGTCCTAGAGGAGTTAAGTGACTTGCCCAAGGTCACACCGCAAAGTTCAAAATTTGGGAATCAGACCCTTTGTCTCCCCCACAGCTGCTAGAAGGGTCCAGGCAGCCAGACAGGGATTTCACTGTGCGGGTGTGGGGTGGCGGCACCTTGCCTTGATCCTTAGTGAATGAGTCATTTGCAAATACTGTGAATGTCCCCTCTGAACAAGTACCCTAATAGCCCGGGAATGTGATTTCTGTTCACCTTCCTGCTTTCATAAATCTGGGCCTTTGCCTAGAAATGTGCTCAAAATTTAAAAATTTTATGACTTTCCTTCACATTGTGTGAGAGAAGACTAAGGAAAGGAAAGAAGGGATTATTTTTCTTGATATGAAGGAATTTTCCCCTCATTTCATATTTAAATTTTAATCAGTAAACGTTTTAGAAGCCATAATCAGAGTTGACTACAGGGCTAAAATTAAAGAACAAAAAATGCCACCGAGTTGCCAATGACATCTGTTACTGAAAATTTGAAATGTAAATTTGAAAGTGAAGCAGAAGAGATTTACAAGCCCTTCGATCTCAGGGAGAGCAGAGTGTGAATTAGAAAACATGTCACTAGGGTTTTGACAGTAGAATACTGGAAGTTTGCCTCAGTGTTATTGCCCAATCAGTACTGCAGCGTGGTATCAAAAAGTATCAAGGTGTTATTTTAAAAATAAAGACCAAAAAAAATCTAGGCTTTGAATGTTTAGTTATAAGATACTGTTAAGCATTTTGGGGGAAGAGAAAAATATTCCCCTTATTATTAGTAGGATATTATCTTTTGGATCATAAAATCTTCAGGTCATTTTAAAAGGAAGCTCAAGCCATTTTTTTCCCAATTTTATTCCAGATTTGCATATAGTTTGCCACCATTTTTACAAGCTGCACATTTTCTCCAATCCCAAATGCACTTTATTATATAGCTGATGTCAGTCAACCAAGCAGTCAATTGTATTTTTTTGATAGTATTTGTTAAGCGCTTAATGTGTGCCACACACTGTACTAAGCGATGGTGTAGATACAAGCTAATCAGGTTAGACATAGTCCATGTCCCACATGGAGCTCATAGCATTAATCCCCATTTTACAGATGAGGTATCTGAGGCATAGAGAAGTGAAGTGATTGCCCAAGGTCACACAGAAGACAAGGGACAGAGCTGGGACTAGAATCCAGGTTGTTTTGACACATAGGTCAGTGCTCTATCCACTAGGCCACACTGCTCATTGTGGGCAGAACACTCTACTAAGCACTAGCTTGGGAGAGTACAATACAGTAGAGTTGGTAGGCATTAATCCATGCCCTCAAGAAGCTACAGATTAGAGGGGGATGTATTAAAATAAATTAATAATTAATAAAATAAATTACGAATAGGAACAGGGGTTGGGGTAAGTAAGGAGGAAAGACCCAAGTACATAGGTGATGCAGAAGGGAGGGTGAATTGGGTGGGTAAAAGAGGGGTTTGTCAGAGGAAGACTTCTTGGATGAGATATAATTTTAGTAGGGCTTTGAAGAGGAGGACAATGGTGGTCTATCTGATATAAAGAAGGAAGGGAGATCCAGACTAGATGAAGAACACTGGCAAGAAGTTGGTGGAGAGGCAGAGGAGACTGAGGTACGTGAGTAGGTTGGTGCTAGAGAAGCAAGGTTTGCAAGCTGAGCTGTAGTAGATGAGAGGCAAGGTAGAAGGGGGAAAACTGATTGAGTGTCCTACAGTGATGACAAGGAGTTTCTTTTTGATGCGGAGATAAGATGGGGAACCATTGGAGGTTTTGAGGAAAGGGGAGACATGGACAATGTTTTTCTAGGAAAAAGATCCGTATAATAGAGGGAAATATGGACTGGAGTGGGGAGCGAGAGGAGGCAGGGCTATCAGTGAGGAGGTCGATGAGTAATCTAAGTGGGATATGATAAGTGCTTGAACAACAGTGTTTACAGTTTGGTTGGAGAGCAAGATATTATGAAGGTAGAACTGTCAGGGTTTGATGATAGACTGAGGTTGAATGAGAGATAAATTGAAGATAATGCTAAGATTATGGGTTACTGAGACCGGGAGGTTAATGGTGTTGTCTAGATTAGGGGGAAAGTTGTGGGTCAGACAAGATTTGGGTGGGAAGACAAGGAGATCTGTTTTGGATGTCAGAAAATACCGGTTTTAATAGTTCTGGGTCATATATAATACTCAGTTTTGTTCAAATTCTTTCCTGCCAGGGATCCACTTTTTCCTCAGCCCCGCTTAATTTCATTTAGGCCCAAGGCTTCTGTGCTAACTGGCAGAACTGTTTTATTCTAATCTGTTAGCTCATGGAGCCCTGTTAGGGCAGGTATTCCCAGCCATAATTACTCAGGTAAATCAGGATGCTGAGATGGGAGGCGAACCACCTAGGAGTTGTTTGCTTTCCAAGAGAAGATGAAAGAATCCCAGAATAGAAACTATGTATCAAAGGGAGAAGAGGGTGCTGTGAAACTACATATAACTTATTATCATCATTATTCAGCAGAACTTTGAGTAAAACAGCATTCGAGACAACTGTTTATGGCTTTGTCACTTTTAATGCAAGTCTTAAATAGGAAAACATTTAATGCCCTGGATTTGTTATTTGCAATGACAAATGAAAATCAAAAGGGACCCAACTCCACATAAAATTCTCCTGCAAGGCAAAGGGGGTTCTGCTACATTAGTGATTTCCTCTCCCGATGGAAGCCTTTGCCCAACAGCTGTGTCTTTCCATAACTTCCTCCCATGACCATTCATCCAGCTTTTAACTTTGACTTTTCATTAGAAGAATCACATCTCAGAAATTAAATTAGAACCTCCAAGCCCCAAATGCAATTTAAATTTCTTAAAAGACACGAAAGTCTAGAAGCTGGGCTAGCTTTGCAAAATGCCTTGTAAAATCACACTACACAATGGTGAGATGGGGATCGTTTGGCTCTTGGCATCTAGAACTGAAGATGGGAACCTGAGAAAAAAGAAATCCAGGTTTTATGTGACATGGCTAGGAACATCAGAAGCGAAAAGCATTCTATTACAAGACTAGGTTTATATGAGAAGAAGAATAACCCTGATTTTCTCCCTCTTCGGTGCAGTGGTACTTTTCCTTGACGGGTCCATTAAGAAAGAAATCTGGCCCACAAGTACAGTAATTTTTTAATGGTATTTTTTAAATGCTTACTGTGTTCTAGGCCTGTGTTCCTATCCCACAAAGGGCTCGCAGTCTTAATCCCAATTCTACAGATGCGGTAACTGAGGCACAGAGAAGCTAAGTGACCTGCCCAAGGTCACCCAGCAGTCAAGTGGCCAAGCCAGAATTAGAACCCAGGTCCTCTGACTCCCAGGCCCATGATCTTTCCACTAGGCCTTGCTGCTTCTCTAATTATTATTATTATTATTACAATAACTATTCCATTCTCTTTCCTAAGGAGAACAGGGGATGTTTTCAAAGCCATTTCCAATCAGAATAAGTATTATACCCCTTTCATAGATGAAAAAACTGAGGTATAAAATGTTGGAACCATGTTCCCATGACTGGAGATAAAGCCAGATCGTGTGATCAGGTGAAAGTTCTGCTGGGTTCTTGATGGTCCACTCTTTTTTATAGTTATTGAAAATGAAAACCATATCTTCAATCTATTTAGTTCTGATTTCATCACTAAGCACAGTACGGATAAACATGACTTTTCTCCTTTGTCAGTTTAGCCTATTAGAGCATTTGAGCCTCTCAAGTCCAGTCATGAAGTGCCTTAAAATGCCTTACATCTGAATTACTTTCTCACCGACTTTTTCCTCCTTTGTATCTTGCTTTCTCATGCACCTGTCTAGGGAGTAGTGGTCTGTAAAGGGTTGTTTTTTTTTTGAAATAATGCTTGCTGTAAAGATATGTTACAGCAGACACTTGTCTTCTCTGACATATCTAGTAGATTCTGGATTTAGTGCTAATGAATGTCAAGTCCTTATGTGAACTTTAAATTTGTTCGAGTGAGAGGTGAGGTTGAATTACACAAGCAGTGTCCTCCACATTACAGATGGAGACAGTCCCAAAGGTTAATATTGAACTCTCTTGAATTGATGAAGCCTCTTTTACCATCGAAGCTTGAAATCGGCTTGTCGGACTCAGTGCTGTAGATCGGCTGCTTTCGTGGTTACCCAGTCAAACGTGGGCTACATTTTTAAAAGGGCGAAAATCATGACTAAGTTATTTGATAAAATAATTAACCATTAATATGTTATTATTAAATAGAACAAAAAGAAATGCAATTAACACTGTTCTGTTTATCATTTTCTTGCTGAGCTGGTAAGGTCAACTTTTCAAGATTTAGGGGAAGAAAGCTGCGGAAGAGAAATTTAGAAAGGCAAAAGGGAAGCAGAGTGGCTTAGTGGAAAGAGCGTGGGCCTGGAGTCTGAGGACCTTGGTTCTAGCACTCAATCACTTAATCTATCAGTGATATTTGGTAAGCATAGCACTCTACTAAGCACTTGGGAGAGTACAGTACTGCAGAAATAGTAGATACGTTCCCTGCCCATAAATGAATTTACAGTCTAATCCTAGCTCTGCCACTTTGCTGTGTGACCTCAGGCCAGTCACTTAACTTCTATGTGCCTCTATTTCCTCATCAGTAAAATGGAGATTCAATACCTGTTCTCCTTCTTACTTAAACTGAGATCCCCATATGGGACCTGATTGAGAAGCAGCGTGGCTCAGTGGAAAGAGCCTGGGCTTGGGAGTCAGAGATTGTGGGTTCGAATCCTGGCTCCGTCACTTGTCAGCCGTGTGACCTTGGGCAAATTCACTTAACTTCTCTGGATCTCAGTGACCACATCTGTAAAATGGGGATGAAAATTGCGAGCCCCACATGGGACAACCTGATGACCTTGTATCTATCCCAGTGCTTAGAACAGTGCTCGGCACATAGTAAGTGCTTAACATATACCAACATTATTATTATTATTTATTGTCTTGATCTACCGCAGCACTTAGTACAGTGCTTGGCAAATAGTAAGTGATTAAATGCTATTATTAGTAGTATTAGTATTAATCCCTCTCATTTAGATAGTGAGATTCATGTGGGTCAGGGACTGTGTCCAACCTGATTATCTTGTATCTACCCTAGTGCTTAGTATATAGTAAACACTTAATGAGGGGCAGCATGGCCTAGTGGTTAGAATGCAGGTCTGGGAGTCCTGTCTCCTCCACTTGTCTGCTGTGTGACATCGGGCAAGTCACTTCACTTCTCTATGCCTCATTTACCTCATCAGTAAAATGGGGAATTAAGATTGTGAGTCCCATGTGGGACAGGGACTCTGTCTGACCTGATTAGCTTATACCTACCCCAGTGCTTAGAATAGTGCTTAACACATAGGAAGTGCTTAACGAATGCCATTATTATTATTATTATTGTGAGAGGAGCAGAAAAGAGAGACACGCGCTCACACATTACCTCCTTCTCTAGCCTATCGGTTGCATTAGCAGCAACGGCGGGCAATGGTGGAAAAGTCCCCCAGTCCAGCCTGCTGCTGGAGGTTGGAGGTGCTGCTTGTTTGAAGGCTACCATCCAGCCAGGGAACTGGATCTAGAGCATCTTCCCAGGGTGTGGAAGTTCCAGAGGAGAGCCCACTGGCACCAAGAGCAGAAATAACTCAAAAGCTCAACCTGCAGAGAAGGCCCCTCTAACCAGACTCCCATATCTCCAGTCCCCGGCTCAGCCAGAGTTCAGAGAAATTCATTCTTTCAATCGAGCGCTTACCTTGTGCAGAGTGCTGTACTAAGTGCTTGGGAGAGTACGATACAACAAGAAACAGACATATACCCTGCCCACAACGAGCTTACAGTCTAGAGAAATGACTGCTCAGGGTTTTTTTGTTTGTTTATTCACTGGTGTTTGTTAAGTGCTTACTCTGTGTTTTGACTGGAAGTTTGTTGTGGGCAGGGATTGTGTCTGTTTACTGTTATATTGTGCTCTCCCAAACATTTAGTACATTAACCTGCACACCGCCGCACTCAATAAATACAACTGACTGACTGACTGACTGACTGGTCTAAGCACTGGGGTAGATACAAGTTAATTAGGTTCATTTATTCATTCATCCAATTACATTGATTTTGCGTATACTGTGTATAGAGCACTGTACTGAGTGCTTGGGAGAGTACAGTATGACAATAAACAGACACATTCCCTGCTCACAATGAGTTTACATTCTAGAGGGGGAGACAGATATTAATATAAATAAATAAATTAAAGATATGTAGGTAAGTGTTGTGGGGATGAATGAAGGGAGCAAGTCAGGGCGATGCAGAGGGAGTGGGAGAGGATAGGAAGCTGGACACAGTTCCTGTTCCGAATGGGGTTCAGAGTCTAAATGGGAGGAAGAACAGGATTGAGGTATAGAGAAGTAAAGTGACTTGCCCAAAGTCACAGAGCAAGCACTTGGCAGAACTGGGATTAGAACCCAGGTCCTCTGACTCCCGGGTCTGTGCTCCTTTCCGCTAGGCCATGCTGCTTCTCCTGACCCCCTTCCATTTCAGGCTTTGCGGAAAGGAGGCTGCATGAGAATTATGCTCTTTTCACACAATGAGACTTCAGCTCTGTGTCTAAACCAGAAAACGAATTGGTCCTGCACTACATGACTCCGCTGTGGCGTGTACTAGGGAGGTAATAAATACTTCTCACATCCTACTCACATTTCTGGACTTCTCACCATCCCGTCTGCATTTTATCTTTTTTATCTTGTTCCTAACTTGTTTCTTTCACACTGCTCAGCCTTTGATGACCCAACTTCTTGCTTTATTCTTCCCCCAGTCTCTTGCTGGTGCTTTGTTTCTTCTATATTTTGGGCAGTGCCATCAATGCTTGATAAGCGACTCTAATAACTGTTCCAAATAGGAAAAGATATTTCCTAACCTCTAAAGGTTTAAACATTAGAAATTTCAAACCTTACTTCAGCATAGAAAATGAGCAACCTGGGGAACATCTATAGTTTCTAACTTGAAATCTGTGTTTTCAAGAAAAACTCAAATCAGAAACATATTGAGGACCAGTGGGATTAAAATGGAGTTGCAATCTCAGAGAATGCTTTTGATAGCAGAATGAGTAAATGGTCACTCCATTAAAGGACAGGCTTTGACTTTTTACCTTTCAAAATTATCTTTCAACTCCCTAGATTTTATTCAGGCAGGAAGGTGATACTAATGATGAGATTTTCCCGACATTATTGCCAGATCTGATGGTAATTCCCAGTAAGAAATCTTGAGTCGCAGACATCATGGAGAAGAGACGGTGTGGTTGTTATAGCACTTAATGAATCAATCAGTCGTATTTATTGAGTACTTACTGTGTGCTATCAATGCTTTTCCGTGCCTCTTTTATCTCACCTGTAAAATGGGCATTAAGACTGTGAACCTCATGCGGGAAAGGGACTGTGCCCAATCTGATTAGCTTATACCTACCCCAGCATTTAGAACAGTGCTTGACACATAGTAAGTGCTTAACAAATGCCATTATTACTATTGTGAGAGGAGCAGAAAAGAGATACAGATGCTCACACCTTACCTCCTTCGATAGCCTATCAGTTGCAGTTTATTTTAATTAAAATTACACATATGAATATAAATTCAGGTGCCTAGATGACACAGAAGGGAGAGGAGGTAAGGGAGGTGAGGGGAAGGCCCCTTTGAGAAGGTGTGATTTCAACACGTTTTTGAGGGTTCGGAGAGTGGTGTTCCATCGGATTTGAACCAGGAGAGAATTTCAGTCCAGAGGGAGGATATGGGCAAAGGGTTGATGACAAGACAGATGAGATAGAGGTACAGTGAGTAGGTTGCCTTTAGAAGAGCTAAGTGTGTGGGCTAGGTTGTAGTAGGAAATCAGCGAGGTAATAGGTCAATCAATTGTACTTATTGAGGGCTTACTTTGTGCTAAGCTCTTGGGAGAGTCCAGTACAACAGAATTAACAGACGCGTTCCCTGCCTGTAATGAGTTTACAGTATAGAGGGGGAGAAGAGAGAAAAGAGGTTGGCTGGGTCGGTGGGAGAGGGTGGTAGGGGAGGACTGGGGAAAGCTGAGAGATGATGGGGAAAGACGTCAAGGAGGCATTTGGTCCATATTAGGCTGGGAAACTGGTTGTGCTAAGAGGAAACCCCATGGGTTAAGGCTAGGGGAGCTGGTTCCGATTAAAGATTAGATGGCACAGCGGGAGGAGGCTGAAATGAGGTCTCAATCAGGGCTGGGAGCTGGTGACTGGTAGTTGAGAGATTCACACCCGGGAGGTGGGGGGAGGCCCTGCTGGAGGACTCTATCTGCACTGGGGCTCTTTGCCAGTCCGTCGGTCAGGGGTCTCTGCCCTGTCCTCCCGTGCGTCTCCTGACTGGAGCCCGGGGTATGACCTATTTGAGCACTTCAGTAAAGCCAATGATAAGAAGTTTCTGTTTGATACAGAGGTACATGGGCAACCACTTAATATACATACCCTTATGCTCTCTCTGCCATTTCCCATCTTGTCCTCTCTTATGCTGTCGAGTCATCTCCGACACATAGCGACGCCATGGATGCATCTCTCCCTGAACACCGCACCTTCATCTGGAATTGTTCTCGTAGTGTACCCATAGAGTTTTCTTCATAAAAATACGAAAGTGGTTTACCATTGCCTTCTTCTGCACAGTAAACTAGAGTCACCACCATCGACTCTCTCCCATGCCACTGCTGCCCAGCCCAGGTGTGTTTTGACTTGTAGCAGACTGCCTTCCACTTGCTAGCCACTGCCCAAGCTAGAAACGGAATGAATATGCCTTTGCTCGACTCTCCCTCCCATAGTTGAGACCGATGGAGTACTGGAAGCTCCCTGGGTGTGACCTTGAGAGGAGGTCAATTCCCATATCTGTAATTTATTTCAGTATTTCACTCATTCATTCAATAGTATATATTGAGCGCTTACTGTGTGCAGAGCACTGTACTAAGCGCTTGGAATGTACAAATCGGTAACAGATAGAGACAGTCCCTGCCCTTTGACGGGCTTACAGTCTAATCGGAGGAGACAGACAAAAACAATAGCAATAAATAGAATCAAGGCAATATTTGTCTCCCCTTTACTGTAAGCTCCTTCTGGGCAGGATCATACCTCCTAACTCTATCATATTGTACTCTCCCAAGCATTTAGTACAGTACTAGGCATTCAGTAGGCACTCGATAAATAACTCATTAAATACCATTGATTGATTGGTTAGGGTCACCTTTTTTCTATGATTTTTCTTTATTTAAAACTTTGTTGTTGTCATGTAGCCTCACCTGAATATTGAAACTGGAGTAAGGTGGGAGTGGGAGTGGGAAGAAAGTGCCTGTTTTTACCTTTTTTTAATGGTATTTGTTAAGCTCTTACTATGTGCCAGGCAATGTACTAAGTTCTGGGGTAGATAAAACCTAATCAGGTTGGACACCGTCCATGTCCCATCTGGGGCTCACAGTCTTATTCCCCATTTTACTGATGCAGTAACTGAATCTAGGGAAGTTAAATGACTTACACAAGGTCGCAAAGTAGACAAGTGGCAGAGTTGGGATTAGAACCCAGGTCCTTATTACTCCCAGGCCTGTGCTCCTCCCACTAGGCCATGCTGCTTCTCCAATACCAGTACCTGAAAGTATTCTCAACCCTCTCTAAAGAGCTCATTGTAGAGGTAGGACGCTACAGGGGAGATATGAATGGAGATGAGTGTGTGCCCCGGTGGAAGAATTTCTTCAATTAAATTTCTGTCCTAAAGCAGGATTGGGGTGACCCCTCTGACTTTTGCTTTTGTGTTTTTTTGTGATACAAACTCTCTCCTACTTGGAATCGTGCTAAATTCATCAACCCATTCAAGTCAAAACAACAGGCCAACAGTGAATCTAATACCACAACACCCACAAACTCAGCTATCTTCTACCCACCCTTCACTTCTCGAGCTCTTGAGTAGGTTTCTCTGTACTCTGGTTGATTTTATGACATCTATCTTGAAAACCAGAAAGGTTTCTTTGTTCTTATTTTTTTGCTGACTTTCTGATTTCAGTTGTTAGGAATGAGGAAAACACTGCTAAAGAAAGAATGTTATTGCTCTCTGTCACCAAACGCTGGAAAGTTTGAATGGGGTAAGAGAACTGGGATTCATCGTTCTTCTACTTTCACTTGTAGAGAGGTTAACCATTCTGTGAGGGAAGGGGAAGAGGGTTCCATAGAGAGAATACAAGATTTTCAGATGCTTGATAGAGACTCAAAGAAGACAACAAAATAGACCTGCCAGATTTAGCCAACAGGTTTATCAGCCTGAGAGGGGAATGGTACAAGCAGGGATTGAAGATATTTGGAAGTGGAGAAAGAAGTTTCAGACATTGAAGAATCTTAAAACGAGGAGCTGAGGGATATTATTTAGAGAAAAGGAAAGTGGGAAGAGAGTTGGTGGTTGGTGAAGACTTAGGGATAGAGACAGAGACAACTGAGGGGTTTGGATGCAGACAAATCTATAAAGTGTAGGTGCAAAGGTAATTTGTAAAAGAAGAAAATTTATCAAGAGTTTTCTATTTCTACCTTTTTATGATCCAGCATCAGTGTAAGTTCTTCATCATAGGAAACTTAAGTTTTGTGTGCAAGTGAAGAAATCTGCATCTAAAATGAGAACGGCTAAATGACCTCATTCTTCTCCGGATGGTATGTTAGGAGCAATAGTTTAATATTTTACTGAATAGATCTGGAGGCTTCTGACTTAAAATTTTAAAATCTGAATTTAAAAATCCTTCTCGAGGCAATCATTATTCAACTATGCACTTCTGTGCTTTAGAAGAGGAAGGAACTGGGAAGGGCCTCCATGGATTTTAAAATTGCTTTTTTTTGAGTGTATGATCCTTTTGTATGCTCTGAACATGTCAATATTTAAATAGTGGAAAAGCATGGACAACAGCTCAAAATGTATGCCAAGTTTCACAGATTTCGCCTTCATTTTCAATCAGTTTCAAAGGGGATCCTGTTTGGGCAAGTGAAGGCAGTCGCAATACATCCCCGTCATTCGGAGATTTCAGATCTCATTCCAGGTCATTGCATCTTGGGAGCTAGCGTCAAAGAGCCAGGGGTGGAATGAGGTGGATGGAGTTGCAATAAATCCCTGCAGTCACTTAGCCTTCTAGGCTTTATTATCTTCGCAAGCTATCACACCCCTGCAACTTAGTTGACCATCAGCAGGCGGGACTTACTAGCTGGAAAAAAAAGATTATCATTCTCTTTTTCTTGTATCACTTCAAGCATGCCAGTGATTAGATTTTAAAAATGAACAGAATCATAGATTATGAGATGACTTTAATCTCATTAAGGTGACAAGAGGTCATTTTTCTAAAAACGAGGCCTCTGCTTTGGAAAGGAAGTCACTGTCTGAAAATCTTTGCTCCATTTTCAAGACAGTATATTAATGTTCACCTCCCTCACCATACCTTCTTTGGCCTGTCTTCCCCGGGATTTGTAAATCCTTGTGTGTGTGTTTTTTTAATGGCATTTGTTAAGGGCTTACTATGTGCCAAACACTGTTCTAAACACTGGATTGGATACCAGTGACTCAGGTTGGGCACAGTCCTTGTCCACCATGGGGTCAAAGTCTAAAGAGGAGGGAGAAAAGGAGAACTGAGGCGCAGAGAAATTAAATGACTTGCCCAAGGTCACACCGCAAGCAAATGGTAGATCCAGAATTAGAACACAATTCCTCTTTCAGTCCCGTCACTAGGCCATACTGCTCCTCCACCTATTTCCTCTACTGCATCTGTTTCATCGATTATCTGGATCTTCTATTGCTTGCATTTAGCTATTGTATATTCTTCAACTCGGTCTGCTCTGCTTCTCCCAACAGACTGTGAATTCTTCAAGATGTTTTAGATTTCTTCTGTATATCCTCACTCCCAAACACAAGTACAATCCCCTGCACACGATAAATACTATTTATCATAAGGAACTTCATGCAATTAATTTCAGTCCAACAGTGGTATTTATTGACCATTTACTGTGGGCAGAGCACTGTACTAAGCTGGGGAGAATATAATGCAGAAAGAGTAGGTATAGAGGATCCCTGCCCAAAAGAAGTTTATAGACTAGAGGGAGAGACAAACTAGTAAAATAAATTACTGGTGGAGACTTACTTAAGTACTCTGGGCCTGGGGGAGGGCTAAATATCAGAGCACTTAACGCGGACAAACCCAAATGCATAGGTGATTTGACACCTTTTCCAATTGAATGTAGATATGTCATAGGCTTCCCCGTGTCCTCTCTGTTCCCATTTCTCAGTCCTACCTTCATCATCTGTGTTCTTTTACTTTAGATTCTAGCAATCACAAAAGAAAAAAAAAGTAACAGATACTAAAGTCTAGGGTTCTAATCCTCACTCTGCCACTTCACTTGTCTGCTGTGTGACCTTGGGTAAGATACTTTACTTGTCTGGGTCTCAATTCCCGCATCTGTAAAATGGGGATTAAGAGTAACAACTCCCTGTGGTTCATTCATTCAGTTGTATTTATTGAGCACTCATTGTGTTCAGAGTACTGTACTAAGCACTTGGGAAAGTACAATACAACAATAAACAGACACATTCCCTGCTCACAACAAGCTTACAGTCTAGAGAGTAGAGACAGACATCAGTACAAATAAATAAATTACAGATATGTACATAAGTGCTGCAGGGTTGAGAGGGGGTAAAACAAAAAGGAGCAGGTCAGGGCGATGCAGAAGGGAGTGGAAGAAGAGGAAAGGGGGGGACTAGGCCGGGAAGGCCTCTTGGAGGAGAGCATGGGCTGTGTCCTACTTGATTAAGTTGAATCTATCCATCTATACTCACTCCCTTGGTGAACTCATTCGCTCCCACTGCTTCAACTATCATCTCTACGGGGATGATACTCAAATCTACATCTCCCCTGTTCTCTCTCCCTCCCTCCAGGCTCGCATCTCCTCCTGCCTTCAGGACGTCTCCACCTGGATGTCCTCCCGCCACCGTCCAAGACTGAGCTCTTTATCTTCCTTCCCAAACCCCGTCCTCTCCCTGACTTTCCCATCACTGTGGACTGCACTACCATCCTACCCATCTCACAAGCCCGCAACCTTGGTGTCATCTCACCTGTAATAGGGGGATTAAGACTGTAAGCCCCAAGTGGGACAGTCTGATAACCGTGTATCTACCCCAGCGCTTAGAACAGTGCTTGGCACATAGTAAGCGCTTAACGAATACCATCATTATTATCCTTGACTCAGCTCTCTCATTCACCCCACACTTCCAATCTGTCACCAAGACCTGCCGGTCTCACCTTCACATCACCACCAAGATCTGCTCTTTCCTCTCCATCCAAACCACTGCCATGTCAGTACAATCACTCATCCTATCCCGACTGGATAACTGCAACAGCATCCTTTCCGACCTCCCAACCTCCTGTCTCTCCCCATTTCAGTCTACACCTCACTCTACTACCCGGATTATTTTTCTATAGAATCATTCTGGACATGTCACCCCCCTCCTCAAAAATCTCCAGTGGTTGCCTATCAACCTCTGTATCCAGCAAAAACTCCTCACTTTTGGCTTCAAAGCTCTCCATCACCTTGCCCCTTCCTACCTCACCTCCCTTCTCTCCTTCTACATCCCAGCCCCAGACCGCACACTCCACTCCTCTGGTGTTAAACTTCTCTCTGTGCCTCGTTCTCACCTGTCCGGCTGTTGCCCCCGGCTCACGTCCTACCTCTGGCCTGGAAGGCCCTCTTCCCTCAAATCCAACAAACAAGCACACTTCTCCCCATCAAGCCCTAGTGAAAGGTCACTTCCTCCAAGAGGCTTTCCCAGACTAAGCCCCCCTTTTCCTCTGCTCCTCCTTTCCTCCCCATCACCCCTACTCTCTCCCTTTGCTCTACCCGCCTCCCCACACTATAAATGCTGCCTGTTTACCTGTTTTGATGTCTGTCTCCCCTCTTCTAGACTGTGAGCCTGTTGGGCAGGGACTGTCTTTGTTGCTGAATTGTACTTTCCTAAGTGCTTAGTACAGTGCTCTGCACACAGTAAGCTCTCAATAAATACGATGGAATTGAATTGAATTAAATCTACCTCCGTGCTTAGAACAGTGCCTGGCACAGAGTAAGAGCTTAACAAATGCCCTGAAAAAGTCCAACTTTCTACCAGGACAGTATAAAGAGAAGCAGCGTGGCTCAGTGGAAAGAGCCCGGGCTTGGGAGTCAGCGGTCATGAGTTCGAATCCTGAATCTGCCACTTGGCAGCTATGTGACTGTGGGCCAGTCACTTCATTTCTCTGGGCCTCAGTTCCCTCATCTGTAAAATCTGGGCATGTCACTCCCCTTCTTAAACACCTCCGGTGGTTGCCTATCAACCTCCATTCCAAACAAAAACTCCTCACTCTAGGCTTCAAGGCTCTCCATCACCTTGCCCCTTCCTACCTCTCCTCCCTTCTCTCTTTCTACCGCCCACCCCGCATGCTCCACTCCTCCGCTGCCCACCTCCTCGCCGTCCCTCGGTCTCGCCTATCCCGCCGTCGACCCCCGGGCCACGTACTCCCGCGGTCCTGGAACGCCCTCCCTCCTCACCTCCGCCAAACTGATTCTCTTCCCCTCTTCAAAACCCTACTTAAAACTCACCTCCTCCAAGAGGCCTTCCCAGAATGAGCTCCTCTTCTCCCTCTACTCCCTCTACCCCACCCCCCCTCACCTCTCCACAGCTAAACGCTCTTTTCCCCCCATTTCCCTCTGCTCCTCCCCCTCTCCCTTCCCATCCCCTCAGCACTGTACTCGTCCACTCAACTGTATATATTTTCATTATCCTATTTATTTTGCTAATGAAATGTACATCGCCTTGATTCTATTTAGTTGCCATTGTTTTTACGAGATGTTCTTCTGCTACTCTATTTATTGCCATTGTTCTTGTCTGTCCGTCTCCCCCGATTAGACTGTAAGCCTGTCAAAGGGCAGGGACTGTCTCTATCTGTTGCCGAGTTGTTCATTCCAAGCGCTTAGTACAGTGCTCTGCACATAGTAAGCGCTCAATAAATACTATTGAATGAATGAATAAAATGGGGATGAAGACTGCGAGCCTCACGTGGGCCAACCAGATGGCCCTGTATCTCCCCCAGCGCTTAGAACAGTGCTCGGCACCGAGTAAGCGCTTGACAAATACCAACATTATAGGAGAAGCAGCGTGGCTCAGTGGAAAGATCATGGGCTTTGGAGTCAGGGGTCATGGGTTTGAATTCCGCCTCTGCCACTTGTCAGCTGTGTGACTGAGGGCAAGTCACTTCACTTCTCTGTGCCTCAGTTACCTCATCTGTAAAATGGAGATTAAGACTGTGAGCCCCACGTGGGACAACCTGATTCCCCTGTGTCTACCCCAGCGCTTAGAACAGTGCTCTGTACATGGTAAATGCTTAATAAATACCAACATTATTATTATTCATGGCTCAGTGGAAAGAGCCTGGGCTTCGGAGTCAGAGGTCATGAGTTCGACTCCCGGCTCTGCCACTTGTCAGCTGTGTGACTGTGGGCAAGTCACTTAACTTCTCTGTGCCTCAGTTACCTCATCTGTAAAATGGGGATTAACTGTGAGCCTCACGTGGGACAACCTGATTACGCTGTATCTCCCCCAGTGCTTAGAACAGTGCTCTGCACATAGTAAGCGCTTACCAGATACCAACATTATTATTATTATTATTATTATTATTAAGGCTCACTTACTGAAACCTGTAATGTAGTTAACTCTAAATTATTCATTCAAGAATTGAACAACAAGGGCAGTTGTTTTAGTGTATTTTTAAGAAAAGGAAAGTTCTAGAGGCACAGAAAGTGCTGTGGAAGCCTGAACAGCAGGAGGAAAGCACAAGCATCATGACCTAGTCGATAAAGCACAGGCCCGGGAGTCAGAAAGACCTGAGTTCTGATACTGCCTCTGCTACTTTTATGCTGTGAAAAGTTGGGCAGGCAGCATGGCCTAGTGGATAAAGCATAGGCCTGGGGGTCAGAAAGACCTGGGTTCTAATCCCAGCTCTGCCACTGGTCTGTGAAACCTTGGGCAAGTCACTTAACTTTTCTATGTCTCAGTTACCTCGTCCGTAAAACGGAGGTTAAGAATATGAGCCCCACGTGGGAAATGGGTGCTTAATAAAGTGCCTGACATAGTAAGCCCTTAACAAATACCATTAAAAAATACATGAGAGATTCTCACTTATATATAATTCTTTGTTTAATAAAACACAGTGACTGGATTAATTCTCAGTGAAGATACACAACGTGGTTTGAGAAGTAAAATGAAAAACATAATGCAATTGGGTCAGTGAAAAAAGATCCCTATTTAGAGAGGGAACAGCTAAAGCTAATTAACTTAAAATTGACTGTAAATGTTCCTTATGAATGGAAATATTTTGTGCAGTAGTTCAGCTTGTTCCTGTGAGCAAGCGAACTAAATGTGAAAGAGAATTCTCAAAAGAGTGCAATATTCCAAAATATAGCAGAGGATGGAGTGTTCTCATTTAATAGCTTTAATATACCACCCCCTGAAAAGAATAACTAGAATAACTATAACCTGGTAACTAGAGCTGAGTAATCTTTGCCGCTGGTTACCAAAGGTAATGACAGATGAAAGAAACGTTCAAACTTTGTTTCCCCAATCCTCAAGAAACTCCAGTGGTTGCCCATCCATGCCGCATCGAGCAAAAACTCCTCATCATTGGCTATAAAGCACTTAATCACCTCTCCCCCAGTACCTCACCTCACTACTTTCCTTCTACAACCCAGTCCACACACCTCATTCCTCTAATGCTAACCTTCTCACTATTTCTCCGCGGACCTCTTGCTCACATCCTACCTCTGGCCTGGAATGCCCTCCCTCCTCATACCAGACAGATAATTGCTCTCCCCCCACTTCAAAACCTTATTGAAGGCTCAACTCCTCCAAGAAGCCTTCCCTGACTGAGCCCTCCTCTCCTCAACCCCACAGCACATATGTATATATCTGTGTCTGCCTGTAATTTATAAATTAATATAAATTTATATTAATGTCTGTCTCCCCCCTAGACTGTGAGCTTGTTGGGGGCTAGAATGTATCTATTCTATTGTACTCTCCCAACAGTACAATGCTGTTTATACAATAAGTGCTCAATAAATACAACTGAATAAATGAATGAATAAAGATGTTTCATATAGGATGCAATGTAAAAAAAGTCATTTTCTAACCTAACAGTCCTGAGGAATTTTGGATCTGTTAGCAGATCTTTTAGCTTATGAGCTCCCTGAGTGACAGGGCCCAAGTCCAATTCTTACCTGTATATTTTCTCTTGGCATTTAGTAGAGTGTCCTGCACACAATAAGCACTTAATAAACACTACTACTATTACAGATCAAATAGTGATAACATAAGAGAAGCAGCATGGCTCAGTGGAAAGACCCCGGGCTTGGGAGTTAAAGATCATGGGTTTGAATACCGGCTTTGCCACTTGTCAGCTGTGTGATTGTGGGCAAGTCACTTCACTTCTCTGTGCCTCAGTTTCCTCATCTGTAAAACGGGGATTAAGACTGTGAGCCTCACATGGGACAAGCTGATTACCCTGTATCTACCCCAGCACTTAGAACAGTGCTCTGCACATAGTAAGCGCTTAACAAATACCATTATTATTATTATTATTATCAAAACTAAGGAAAAAAACGAATCAAAAATATAGTGATCGAAGATGACAAGGAGCCTGAACAATTTGCAATTGAAAAGACGTGGCAGTTGTCAAATTATAAGGGCCGATCAATCAATCAAGCAATGGCATTGATTGAGTGCTTACTTGGCGCAAAGCACTGTACTAAGTGCTGTTGTACCATACAACATGGGTAAACATGATCCCTGTCCGCAAGGAGCTTGCAGTCTAGAGGGGGAGACAGACATTAATAGAAATAAATTAATTATGGGTATTCATGAAAGTGCTGAGGGTGGGGTGAATATCAAGTGCTTTGAGGGTACAGATCTAAGTAGGTTGGTGATGCAGAAGGGAGAGGGAGTAGGGGGAAGGAGGGCTTAATTGGGGAGGGCTTCTTGGAGGAGAAGTGATTTTAATCAGGCTTTGACAATGGAGAGATAGTGATCTATCGAATATGGAGGGGAAGGGCATTCCAGGCCAAAGAGAGAACTTGGGCAAAGAGTCGGCTGTGAGACAAGATTGCAGAACAGTGAGTAAAATGCCTCTAGCGGATTCCGCTGTGATGGGAAATTGGAGAGGGGAGGTAGGAGGGGGCAAGCTGATTGAGTGCTTTAAAGCTGACAGTAAAGAGTTTCTGTCTGATGAGGAGGTGGTTGGCAACCACTGGAGGTTCTTAGGAGTGAGGAGATGTGGACTGAACTTCTTTAGAAAAATATAAGAACAACTGGAAACGAAATAGATTGGACTATACCCCTAATACTAAATGGAATTTTTATTAAACATGGATACCCAAGAACATTCTATATCACACGAAGTTCAAAATTGTGTGACTGTTCAGATGTAATATTCAGGTGATACATCAGAGATACTAGAACCTAACTGGAATATTAATGCACCAACTCAATGTAAAGATAAGATGGAAATTGCTCAAAGTATTTTTGCTTGGGGAAATAGTGTAGCAATTTTGAGATTACAAAATGTGGTTAGTGCTTGTGTTATTTAAAAGAGTATATTACCAGAGGAGGATAGTGGAA
This sequence comes from Ornithorhynchus anatinus, assembly GCF_004115215.2. Classification (NCBI taxonomy): domain Eukaryota; kingdom Metazoa; phylum Chordata; class Mammalia; order Monotremata; family Ornithorhynchidae; genus Ornithorhynchus; species Ornithorhynchus anatinus. The sequence continues at coordinate 57,444,028 of NC_041735.1, read as the reverse complement.
GCGCTGAAGATGGATATCAAGAGTTATTTGAAGGCATGGGGAGTTATACCTCAGCTAATAAATTAAATTTAAAGGATACCGTATTCCGTTAACCTGTTAACTTTAAGGGGAAAAAAGGAAACCCACAGAAATTAGACAGAAGAACCGAAAATATTTAAAAGGTGTTTGTTTCCATTAGTAGAAGAGATTAGTTGGTCAAATTTTTTGAGGAAAATGTTTTCTTCTTTAGAAGTATCTTCAGGCTTCTAGCAAATGCACCCTATTAAGAGCACGGGCTTTGGAGTCAGAGATCATGGGTTCGAATCCCGGCTCGGCCACTTGTCAGCTGGGTGACTTGGGCAAGTCACTTCACTTCTCTGTGCCTCAGTTACCTCATCTGTAAAATGGGGATTAAGACTGTGAGCCCCACGTGGGACAACCAGATTCCCCTGTGTCTACCCCAGCGCTTAGAACAGTGCTTGGCACATAGTAAGCGCTTAACAAATACCAACATTATTATAACATGAAATGTAGAGTCCCACAGAACTCTGTATTGAGAAAAAAGTGTACTGTAGTATATGTCTGACACTGCATACATGTACACAACTGTGTAGCAGAAACAGCAGAGCCTAGAGGATAGAGTCTGAGCTGGAAGTCAGAAGGATTTAGGTTCTAATCCCAAATATAACACTTGTCAGCTGGGTGAACTTGAGCAAGTCACTTTACTTCTCTGTGCCTCCATTACCTCACCTGTAAAACTGTAAGCTCCATGTGGGACATGGACTGTGTCCAGCTTGATTAGCTTGTATATACCCCAATGCTTAGTAAGTGCTTGGCACATAATAAATGCTTAACAAATACCACAAAAAATAAAACAAAGCCAAAAAACCGTGTTTCTTCTTAGGGGCCCAAACCCAGTGCGGATAGGAAGCAGCGTGGCTCAGCGGAAAGGGCCCGGGCTTGGGAGTCAGAGGTCATGGGTTCGAATTCCAGCACCGCCGCTTGTCAGCTGTGTGACTGTGGGCAAGTCACTTAACTTCTCTGTGCCTCAGTTACCTCATCTGTAAAACAGGGATTAAGACTGTGAGCCTCCCGTAGGACAACCTGATTACCCTGTTTCTACCCCAGCGCTTAGAACAGTGCTCTGCACGTAGTAAATGCTTAACAAATACCAACATTATTATTAGAGAAGCAGCATGGCTCAGTGGAAAGAGCTTTGGAGTCAGAGGTCATGGGTTCGAACCCCGGCTCGGCCACTTGTCAGCTGGGTGACTTTGGGCAAGTCACTTTGCTTCTCTGTGCCTCAGTTACCTCATCTGTAAAATGAGGATTAAGACTGTGAGCCCCACGTGGGACAACCTGATTCCCCTGTGTCTACCCCAGCGTTTAGAACAGTGCTCGGCACATAGTAAGCGCTTAACAAATACCAACATTATTATTATTATTGGAGATACATTGCAGACCTAGGATTTACAGAGGCACGGTGGGAATATCTGATCTGTAACCATAGGCTCGTGTTCTCTGGAAACTTATAAGTTTTGCTGTGCCATCTCTCCCCGCCGTAGGCTGTAAGCCTGTTGTGGGCAGGGATTGTCTCTCTTTATTGCTGTATTGTACTTTCCGAGCACTTAGAACAGTGCTCTGCACACAGTAATAGCTCAATAAATACGAATGATGAATGAATGAATGAATGAATGAATGAATGAATCAGAGGGGTAGACTGTAAACTCATTATGGGCGGGGAATGTGACTTCCTATTCTGTTGTAATAACGTTGGTATTTGTTAAGCGCCTACTACGTGCAGAGCACTGTTCTAAGCGCTGGGGTAGATACAGAGGAATGAGGTTGTTCCATGTGAGGCTCACAGTCTTCATCCCCATTTTACACATGAGGGAACTGAGGCACAGAGAAGTGAAGTTCATTCATTCAATAGTATTTATTGAGCGCTTACTATGTGCAGAGCACTGCACTAAGCGCTTGGAATGAACAAGTCGGCAACAGAGACAGTCCCTGCCGTTTGACGGGCTTACAGTCTAATCGGGGGAGAGAGGCAGACAAGAACAGTGGCAATAAATAGAGTCAAGGGGAAGAACATCTCATAAAAACAACGGCAACTAAATGGAATCAGGGTGATGTACATCTCATTAAACAAAATAAACAAAATAAATAGGGTGATAAAGATATATACAGTTGAGCAGAGGAGTACAGTGCTGAGGGGGTGGGACAGGAGAGGGAAAGCAGGGTAGAAGAGGATTTAGTTGCGGAGAGGTGAAGGGTAGGTAGAGGGAGCAGAGGGAAAAAGGGGGGAGCTCAGTCTGGGAAGGCCTCTTGGAGGAGGTGAGCTTTAAGTAGGGATTTGAAGAGGGGAAGAGAATTAGATTGTCGGAGGTGAGGAGGGAGGACATTCCAGGACTTGCCCACAGTCACACAGCTGACAAGGGGCAGAGTTGGGATTCGAACCTATGACCTCTGACTCCCAAGGCCGGGCTCTTTCTTGACTCTATTGACATTGTTCTTGTCTACCTGTCTCCCTCTATTAGACTGTAAGCCCGTCAAAGGGCCGGGACTGTCTCTATCTGTTTCTGATTTGTACATTCCAAGAGCTTAGTACAGTGCTCTGCACATAGTAAGCACTCAATAAATACTATTGAATGAATGAATGAATTTCCACTGAGCCAAAGCACTCAGTACAGTGGTCTTCACAAAGTAAGCACTTAATAAATACCATTAATTGATGGATTGATAGAACCCACAAGATGTTGCCACCTGAAAGCAATTTAGGAGGCCTTCAATTCAGGATGGGTGGGCTGCAAACGATTCTCAACATAACTTTCAGGAGAATACCCATGCGATCCTGAGACATTTCTCTTTAGGCAGGCCCAAATCGAGCGGACAGAAGTTCGGAAGCAGATGCCAGTCAGATTGAAGCATTTTATTTTAGGAAGTGAATGTGCCCATCACTGCTAACCCATCTGTCCATATCACAATATCCTGGGAGGAAAAACTGGGATGAAAATGTGCACATTCACCAATTCCCATTTCCCTTGCCTGTATGTGATTTTTAGGAATCATTCAGTATAATGACCAAAATAAATAATGCCCTTCTCATATTCACTCATAATAAAAACTGCAGAATAGAATTACATTTCAAAGGCAGGTGGCAGAGCAGGCTTCCAGGAGCCAAAAAAAAAAAAAAAATGAACTGGGCCTTGTCAGCTATGTGACTGTGGGCAAGTCACTTAACCTCTCTGTGCCTCAGTTACCTCATCTGTAAAATGGGCATTAATATTGTGAGCCTCACGTGGGACAATCTGATGACTCTGTATCTACCCCAGCGCTTAGAACAGTGCTCTGCACATAGTAAGCACTTAACAAATACCAACATTGTACATGCTCAGCTCAGCTATTGGTTGCAGGTGGGTCCACACCAAAGAGTGATTTAAGGTAAATCGCTGCTCCCAGCTTGGCCTAGTGGCTAGAACACGGGCCTGGGAGTCAGGAGGAGCTGGGTTCTAATCCCCGTTCCGTCATTTGTCTGTGGTATGACCTTGGGCAAATCTCTTCTCTGTGCCTCAGTTACCTCGTCTGAAAAATGGGGATTAAGGCTGTGAGTCCCATTGGGGACATAGACTGTGTCCAACCTGAATACTTTGCATCCCAGCATTTAGAAAAATCCCTGGCACATAGTGTATAACAAATGCTATTAAAATTTTTTAAAAAAGACTGGGAGAGCATTGGTAGAAACGGTCAGCAACCACCCACCTCATTTTATGTGAATCCACCTCTTGGGAGCATGGATTTGGAATCTGACTCCTTGAGGTTTGTTAGCCACTTCCATTCATTCATGCAATTGAATTTACTGAGTGCTTACTATGTGCAAAGCACTGTACTGATCACTTGGGACAGTACAATACAACAACAGACACATTCCTGCCCACAATGAGCTCCCAGTCGAGAGGGAGCCACCCATGATCACAATTACCTCCTTGAGTTCTAACCCCAGTGTGTTCCAGAACATCTCAGAGCTGTCTGCTCTAATCAGAGAAGCAGCGTGGCTCAGTGAAAAGAGCCCGGGCTTGGGAGTCAAAGGTCATGTGTTCAAATTCCGACTTTGCCACTTGTCAGCTGTGTGACTGTGGGCAAGTCACTTAACTTCTCTATGCCTCAATTCCCTCATCTGTAAAATGGGGATTAAGACTGTGAGCCCCACGTGGGACGACCTGATCACCTTGTATCCTCCCCAGCGCTTAGAACAGTGCTTTGCACATAGTAAGCGCTTAAGAAATGCCATAATTATTATTATATCCGTAATGCATCTTCCCGAAATATACTTGTGTTTCAGCACTCGTCATACTTCTAATGCACTTCTACATCAGCTTCTCCAGGCACCATCCCGCCTCCAGTCTCTTCTCCTCTCTAGTCTCTTCCCCTCTCGAGTCCATATTTCTCTCACCTCCTTGGATTATTTTCATAAAACTTTATGCAGCGTGTGACTTTCCACTCTTCAAAAACCTTCATTGGTTGTCCATTCCTCTCCACATGAAGCAGAAACTCCTAAACATTTGCTTTAAGGCATTCTATCAGCTCCTCCCTCTACTTTTCATTGCTCTTCTCCCACTGCACTCCAGCTGGCAGGCTTCATTCCTCTCCTGCCAACCTACTTACTCACTATTTATTGCCTTTTCTGTCTCATCTTTGACTTCTTGCTCACACCCTCCCTTCTGTCTGGAACTCCCTCTCCCTTCATTTCTAGCAGACCAATGATCCTCTCATCTTCAAGGCCCTTCTAAAGTCACATCTCCAGGAGGTTTTCCCCCAGTCAATCCATAGGATTTATTGATCGCTTAGTGGGTGCGATTATTATTTGTCTGGGAATGCACAGTATAATAGAATTGGTAGGTACAATCCCAGCCCAGAAGGAAGGGGCAAGGTGGCATAGTGGGGAGAGCATGGGCCTAGGTGTTAAACGATCTGGGTTCTACTCTCAGCTCCACCACTTGTCTGCTGTGTCACCCTGGGCAAGTTACTTCACTTCTCTGGGTTCCAGTTCCCTCATCTGTAACATGGGGGTTGACAGAGAGCTCTATCTGGTACATAGACAGTGTCCAACCTGATTAGCTTGTACCTACCCTACTGCTTAGTCCAGTTCCTGGCACATTGTAAGCACCTGGAATGCCCTCCCTCCTCAAATCCGCCAATCACTCTTCCACCCTTTAAAACCCTACTGAAGGCGTACCTCCTCCAGGAGGCCCTCCCAAACGGATCCCCACTTTTCCTCAGCTCCCACTCCCTTCCATGGCAACATGGCTCACTCTCCTTGCTCTTCCCCCCTCTCATCACCCCACAGCACCTATGTATATATGTGTACCATCACTCATCATATCCTGACTTGATGACTGCATCAGCGTCCTTCCTGACCTCCCAACCTTCTGTGTCATCCCACTTCAGTCTACACTTCACTCTGCTGCAGGATTTATCTTTCTACAGAAATGCTCTGGGCATGTCACCCCCCTTCTCAAAAATCTCCAGTGGTTGCCTATCAAACTCTGTATCAAGCAAAAACTCCTCACTCTTGGCTTCAAAGCTCTCCATCACCTTGCCCCCCTCCTACCTCACCTCCCTTCTCTCCTTCTACAGCCCAGCCTACACACTCCACTCCTCTGCTGCTAACCTTCTCACTGGGCCTCGTTCTCCCCTGTCCCGTGGTTGACCCCTGGCCCACATCCTACCTCTGGTCTGGAATGCCCTCCTTCCTCAAATCCGCCAAACTATCAAGCTTCCCCCCACCAAAGCCCTGGTGAAACGTCACCTCCTCCAGGAGGCCTTCCCAGACAAAGCCCCCCTTTTCCTCTGCTCCCTTCTCCTCCCCATCGCCCCCATTCCCTCCCTTGCTCTACCCCCCACCCCCCTGCCCCACAGCACTTGTGTGGATATATGTACATATAATTCTATTTTATTAATGATGTATATATATCTTTAATTCCATTTATTTATATTGATGCTTTTGATGCCTGTTTACTTGCTTTAGTATCTGTCTCCCCCCTTCTAGACTGTGAGCCCACTATGGGCATGGATAGTCTCTCTTTGTTGCTGAATTTTACTTTCCAAGCACTTAGTATAGTGCTCTGCACATAGTAAGCGCTCAATAAATGCAATTGAATGAATGAATTCTATTTATATTGATGCCTGTTTTACTCGTATTGATGTCTACTACCCCCCAGACCACAGAGGACTTACAGCAGCATGGCTGAGTGGAAAGAGCACAGGTTTGGGCATCAGAAGTCATGGGTTCGAATCCCAGCTCCATCACTTGTCAGCTGTGTGACTTTGGGCAAATCACTTAATTTCCCTGTGCCTCAGTTACCTCATCTGTAAAATGGGGATTAAGACTGTGAGCCCCACGTGGGCCAACCCGATTATCTTGTATCTACCCCAACACTTAGAACAGTGTTTGGCACATAGTAAGTGCTTAACAAATACTGTCATTATTATTGTCTCTCTTTGTTGTGGTATTGTACTTTCCAAGCACTTAGTAAGCCCACAGTAAGCGCTCCATCAATACAGTCGAATGAAATACCATAAAAAAAGTGCTGTGGGACTGAGGGAAGGGTGAATAAAGGGTGCAGGTGCAATAAAGTATCCTCCATTAGCACTTCCTTGTCACCTAGTCAGGTAGACGCTAACACACATAGATCCACTCTCCACTGTACTTACATACGGTGTACGTATACATGTCTTTACACTCTGTTTCCTCCCCCATGCCTGCAATTTATTTTAGTTCACAGACCCATTAGTTCCCCATTTGACAGATGAGGTAACCGAGGCCCACAGAACTGAAGTGACACGCCCGAGGTCACACAGCAGAAACGTGGCGGTCAGAATTAGAACCCGTGACCTGACTCCGAGGCCTGTGCTCTATCCGCAACGCTATGCCGCTTCGCCTATTGACGCCTACTGGAAGTTGGAAAATTTGGAAGAGAAGGAGGGAGCAATGAGTCCTCACAAGTCTCCTTTAGACGGAGCTATTTTGGAGGCCAAAGACTACTTGCTGTTTTGGGAATCGGCGACAGCAGCATTTGAGGAGATTTTTCTGCTTGACATTTAGCAATGCTGTTCTGTAGTGCTGAGCAGGGGAAGTGATTTAAAAGAGCCTCAGCAAATGATAAACCTAAATGTAGGGCATTAAAAATGGTAGAGGGCAAGGAGACCAAGAATATGAGATTTTTGTCAGACTGCACTGTTAGTTTATTTAGTATATTATACTGCCTCCAGCAAAATTCACCAACTAGCTATTGCAGAAAACCCTTGCAACTCCTCACCCCACCCACAGCACATTTAGCCAGTATCGTAGTGCTCACATTCTAGAGAGGTTCTTTCCTGACCCCCTAAGGCTATCATCTTAGGCTCTGATGCATGAGATTTGATTACTTTATTATTGTAGTTTACAAAGCTGCAAATGTTCCTAGCGGCCGCAAAATAACTCAACCCATTCTTACCAAATCTGGCCACAGTATTTGACTCAGTGAATTGTAGCAGCAAATTCCACAGGTTGATCTTTTTTCCCCAGGAAGCAGTATGTATTTCTCATTGTTCTGAGTGTTTGTCATTTTCACCTTCCAAGTGTCTTCCTTGTGTTCATAACCAGTGGAAAAATGTAGGTCTGTATTGTTCAGTCCAAACCTCCTCTTTTCCGCACCAGTTAGCAACTGTTCAGCAACTAAAGTTCTACATCAATAATAATAATAATAATGGCACTTGTTAAGCGCTTACTATGCACCAAGCACTGTTCTATGTGCTGGGCGGGGGGATACAAGGCCATCAGGTTGTCCCACATGGGACTCACAGTCTTAATCCCCATTTTAAAGATGAGGTAACTGAGGTACAGGGAAGTTAAGTGACTTGCCCAAAGTCACACAGCTGGCAAGCGGTGGAGTCGGGATTAATAAGAATAATGTTGGTATTTGTTAAGCGCTTACTATGTGCAGAGCACTGTTCTAAGCGCTGGGGGAGATACAGGGTACTCAGGTTGTCCCACGTGAGGCTCACAGTTAATCCCCATTTTACAGATGAGGTAACTGAAGCACAGAGAAGTGAAGTGACTTGCCCACAGTCACACAGCTGACAAGTGGCAGAGCCGGGAGTCGAACTCATGACCTCTGACTCCCAAGCCCGGGCTCTTTCCACTTCCTAAGGTTCCAGAACTTTCATTTCAGAGTCTACATACCTTCCAGTTATTGTAGTATTGTTATTCCATCCAGCAACCCTGTGAGGCAGGTACGGGTAAGCTAGCTGTGGGCAGGGAATGTGTCTCTTTATTGTTATATTGTACTCTCCCAAGCATTTAGTACAGTGCTCTGCACCCTGTAAGCACTTAGTGAATACAGCTGAAGGATTGAATGAAGTAGAATTTCCTTAGCACTAGGAAAGAACTTTAAGTGTAGTTGTTTCAGAGTTCTGCTCAGAGACTGCCAGTTTCCTTTAACTTGCCAAACCCTCAGACTTTAAACTAACCTCAAAAGAGTCCTGTTGGCTTTCTTATGACCCAACACAATCCCCTTATTTCCCTATTCAATTGATCAAATTCCATCCTATATCCCAGATACACAGAAGCAGAATACAAAATTTCTGCAAAATCCCACTGCCCCACATCCAGGATTACATATGTTTTAATCCATCAGCCCATTGATTTTAGAATATATTGATCTAGCTATTTGGATTTTGCAGAGGATCCTGCTGAATGGTCAACTGATGGTATTTATTGAGAGCTTACCATGTGGAGCTTACCATGTGCAGAGTACTGTGTTCTTCAAGGTTAAGCCTAAGGGTTAAGGTAACAAAATTCTCTGAAAAGTTACTAATATTTTAGAAGCAGGGTTGCCTAGTGATGGAGCACAGGCCTGGCAGTCAGAAGGACCTGGTTCTAATCCCAGCTCTTCCACCTGTCTGCTGTGTGACCTTGGGCAAGTCACTTCACTTCTCTGTGCCTCAGTTACTTTTTTTAAAAAAATGGTATTTGTAAAGTGCTTACTATACGCCAGGCACTGTTCTAAGCGCTGGGGTAGATAACATAATCAGGTTGGACAACAGTCCCTGTTCCACCCAGGGCTCACAGTCATAATGATGTAACTGAGGCACAGAGAAATGAAGTGACTAGCCCCACGTCACACAGCAGACAAGTGGTGGAGCTGGGATTAGAACTCAGGTCCTTCTGACTCCCAGGCCCACGCTCTTTCCATTAGGCCATGCTGCTTCTCATCTGTAAAATGGGTATGAAGAATGTGAGCCCCATGCGAGACATGGACTGTGTTCAACCTTGTAAATAATAATAATGTTGGTATTTGTTAAGGGCTTACTATGTGCCAAGCACTGTTCTAAGCGCTGGGGTAGATACAAGGGAATTAGGTTGTCCCACGTGGGGCTCACAGTCTTCATCCTCACTTTATAGATCAGGGAACTGAGGCACCGAGAAGTGAAGTGACTTGCCCAAAGTCACACAGCTGACAAATGGCCGAGCAGGGATTTGAGCCCATGACCTCTGACTCCAAATAGAGAAGCAGCGTGGCTCAGTGGAAAGAGCATGGGCTTTGGAGTCAGAGGTCTTGGGTTCGAATTCCGGCTCTGTCACTTGTCAGCTGTGTGACTGTGGGCAAGTCACTTAACTTCTCGGTGCCTCAGTTCCCTCATCTGTAAAATGGGGATTAAGACTGTGAGCCCCACGTGGGACAACCTGATTCCCCTGTGTCTACCCCAGTGCTTAGAACAGTGCTCTGCACATAGTAACTGCTTAACAAATACCAACATTATTATTATTATTATTATTAAATGCTCCAGCACTTAGTACAGTGTCTGGCACACAGTAAGTGCTTAACAAATGCCACAGAAAAAAAAAATCAGATGAGAATGGATTTCCCATAAATTCCCACCTTCATTCAGGGTGGCAAGACCATTCAGGCCCACGATCCCAGTCATGGGGGCGGTAACATGGCAGCAGCAGTGAGAAGGGGTGAAGCCTGCCCCACTTCATTCAGAGGCTGCCCTACTGGTCCATCATGGGGCTGTGCATAAGGAGAGTTTCCAGCCCGGTTGTATTTCTACCCGTCCCTAGGATCAGGCCGCTCAGCCAAGGCAGCTGCAGGGGTCATTGACACTTGCTTTGTGGGTGATGCCAGAAGAGGATGGCAATTTTGGTTGAGCCGGTTGATTTTGGGCTGATTGTGATGGTAGTAGCAGTCCCGGTGTTCCGGTCCAGAATGGGCCAATTCATCCAGGGTTATTGCCTTCTGCTAATGCCACATCCTGGAGAAAGCGAAAGGGATTCGTGGACTGCCCAGGATGCTGTGCTGGTCCGGTATGGCCCCCACTGTTCCTCTTCCATTTCCTCTCCTCTTTCTACTCCTTTTTTCTCCCTTTCACTCTCTCTCTCTTTCTTCCTCCTCTCTGTCCTCTCTCTCTCACTTCCAAATCAATCAACGGTAATAATAATAATACTAATGATAATTGTGGTATTGGTTGAGCACTTACACTGTGCCGGGCACTGTACTAAGCGCTGGGGTGGATACAAGCAGATCGGGTCAGACACAGTCTCTGTCCCACATGGGGCTTGCAGTTTCAATCCCCATTTTACAGATGAGGTAACTGAGGCACAGTGGCTTACCCAAGGTCACCCAGCAGATGAACGGCGGAGCCGGATTTAGAGCCCACGTCCTCTGACTCCCAAGCCCATGATCTTTCCACTAAGCCACGCTGCTTCTCTATCCACTACGCCAGTTATTGAATGCTTACTGCTTGCAGATCCCTGTACTAAGCTCTTGGAAGAGCACAATATTCTCACCCCCAGGGAGGCCCCGTCCTTCTTCATATTAAGCTGACCAGAAATATGGTCCTCTTACCTGACTTACTCCTATGAGAGTTGGGATTGGAAGGGGAAAGGACATATAAAGAATTGAATTGTGAATCAGCAACTTGGCCTGAAACTGGGAGATGGGACTTAAAGCTTGCTATTTTTCCTCTACATTTGTCTTTCCCCTTAGCTTACAAAGTTGTTGAAGGCATAGGTAATTTCGGATTCATTATTTGCATTTTTCCCAAATTCCCATTGCACACCATAGAGACTCAGTAACAATTAATGACGTCTTATTTTGTATTTGGATAGTTTTTCTCCCTAACCTTCCACTTTTGGTTTCTCTTAAAAGAGTCTCTCGGTTTAAGGCTCCTATGATTTTTTTTAAAATTGAATTGAACCCACTTTTTTCTGACCCCATAGTAAGTTTGTTTTTATGAAAATACTGCTTTGTAAGTCTGTCAGCTATGAGCCATTATGAATCTTCTTTTGGGTCCTTAGGTCTCAAAACTGGAAAAGAGCTTTTAATTAGGAAATAAACAGAACTCCTACCTCTGGATTTCATAACTGGTTGCAAAATGACATCATGTTTAGTTGGAGAGGTTGATTATGCATAGAGAACGCATTCCCTTATCCCTGATTACAGTTCAGTCTATAGGTAATCATTCATAGTCAGTTAAATCCCAAAGGCCTTTTCTTGTTTATATTTATAATTCCTATTAAGGGAGACAATGGCAAAAATAAATCTTTAAAATCGCTTCCATTTCTTTAAACTTTTTATTATCAAAAGATTTCATTAAGATGTAAGGAGAATCAAAAGCATCAAGCTCATAATCATAGGTAAATTATATAGATCTAATCAGTCATGTTTGCTGACATGAAGTCCATGACTGAAAATGTTTCACATAGTAACAGACTATGTATTGCAATGCCGTCTACGTTATTATCAGTATTTATTTCTGTATTTATCTGTGGAAAGCATTTATCTATGCTGACGAGGTACCATACAAAGCCAGTTTAATAGTCTCAATCCCGTCCCTCTAGGATCTTAACCATCATATTTATTACTTAATATTGTCTTAATGATGCTTTTAATTATATTTTTTGCAGTTGTTCCCATAGAAATGCAATATGCTCCTATAAAATCCAGAAAGGCATGCTATCTGATTAAAGGCATTGTTCTAGACGGACGATAACTGCTTCATACATTATGGGTCACGCTGATCATGGTAAGGAGTATGAGGAGTTCTCTCCTAACTCGGGCTTGCTTCTTGAATTCTACCTTAAAGAAAACTCACACTGTGGTACACACACACACTACCATTTTGACTGATGTCGTGTCGTGGTCTACCCAGACAAGCACGAGTTGTCAGACAAACATGTTCCCTAATTCCTCAACAGGATTCTATCTGAAATGTGCTATGAAAAACACACATTGTGAAATAACTCACTGTAGTTTATTTGTACTGGGAAAGCACAAATGTTCCCCCTGGTAGACTCAAACTCCTTGTGGACAGGGTTCATGTCTGCTGGCACTATTTTGTATTTTATTCTCCCGAGCACTTAGTATGGTGCTCTGCCCACAGTAAGCACCCATTAAATGTCATTGATTGATTTCTTCTAGTCTCCATTAAAGGGGTCTGGAGCAGGATGTAAGCTAGATTGTAAGCCTGTTGTGGGCAGGGAATGTATCTGTTATATTGTTCTATTCTTTTCTCCCAAATGCTTAGTATGGTGCTCTGCACATGGGAAGCACTCAATAAATACGATTGATAGAAGTGTGGGGCTAAAGCTCCTCAACTTCTGGCTCCCAACTGTAGCAACTGTCCCAGATTTTCAATTTTCCTTATAGTGCCGGGGAGTGTAGGAAGGTGGGTGTGGGGGTGAACCTAACCACAAGTCCCAGAGTGAAGTCAAGGAAGCCCTAGAATAAATTTAGGCTGGTGTCTGTCCCCTGCAGTATGCATCTGCACCATCGTTATCAACAATTAAAGCTGGTGGGCATTTAATCGATCAGGTGATTGAACAGGAAGATTGTGCCTGATCTACTGTCATTCGGAACGTGGTTGAGATGGGGTTGAGGCTGTAACCACACATCTTATTAACGCTGAGTTTGCATTAAACCATGGAGGATTTCACTGTTGGTTTAGAGCTAAGAGAATCAGAACTCCTTCTCACCTCAGTTCTCCAAACCTGATCTAATTTTCATTCACATCATTCTAAACCACTGGTTTAATTCCTAGGGAAGGTTGGAAAATGTACAAATAAATATTCCTGGCTTTGGGAGGAATCATGTGGTCGGGGCCTCTCTGGGGTCAGGAATAAATATTTGGGGGAATAACAAGAGCAGCTTGTTCTGTTGTGTAGAGGGAAGTGTTAGAGCAACATTTTTTAGTACAGTGTTCAGCGCAAGGTAGACACTCAAATCCTGCTGACTAATTTGCTTTATTGTGAGGCTTTATAACTGGCACAAATTATATTTATTAAGCAATTGCCCTGTGTCCAGCACTGTTCTAAGGGGTGGGGCAGATACAAGTTAATCATGTCGGACACAGCCTTAGTCCCATACAGGGCTCACAGTCTAAATAGGAGGTGGAAAAGGTATTTCATTCCCTTTTTATGGCTGAGGAAACTGAGGCACAAAGTAGTTAAGTGACTCGCCCATGGACACACAGCCAGCAAGTGACGGATATAGGATTAGAACCCAGGTCCTCTCATTCCCGGGCTCAGACTATTTCCCCTAGATCGTGCTGCTTAAAAAATAAACAGTTGGTTGAATTCTCCTCTGTTGTAGACCAGCTTTGCTCTTCACAGAGAAATCAATGCAGAAGGTGACGTGCATTTTCCTCGTACAATATGAACACCAGTGTAAGCTGCTCAGGGTAATTTGCTGCTTTTGGTTCTATAGCTGTTGGAGAAGCAGCATGGCTTAGTGGAAATAATATGGGCCTGGGACTCAGAGGACCTAGGTTCTAATCCCCATTCCCCCACTGTCTGCTGTGTGATCTTGGGCAAGTCACTTTACTTCTCTGAGCCTGTTACCTCATCAGTAAAATGGGGATTAAGACTATGAGCCCCAGTTGGGACATAGACTGTCAATCTGATTAGTTTGTACTCACCCCAGCGCTTTCTATAATATCTGGTAGATAGTACACGCTTAACAAATACCATTAAAAAAAGGTAAGTGGCAAAGGTGGATTTAGAATCTAGGTCCTTTGACTCCCAGGCCCCTGCTCTTCCCACTAGGCCACGCTGCTTCTGTAGAAGACATGATCCCTGCCCTCAGGGAATTTACAATCTTTCATTCATTCATTCAATAGTATTTATTGAGTGCTTACTATGTGCAGAGCACTGTACTAAGCGCTTGGAATGTACAAATCGGCAATCTAATGGGAGACTTCGACTTCTCTAGTAGCCTTGGGGTGTGAAACCCCTTCCTGGACTCCTTTGGGTCTTTCCAAACCTGACAGAACACAATAACACCATTCGGGGTTGGGGAGAGGATGGGATGAAGGGAGGAAGGGAGGAAAGGGAGAGAGGGAAGGATGGGGAGGAGGGGAAGAAGGAAGGGAGAAAGAAGGGAAGGAAGGGAGGGAGGGAGGGAAGGAGGTGAAGGAGGTGAGAAAGAAGGGAAGAAAGGAAGGGAGGGAGGGAGAAAGGGAGGAAGGCAGGCAGGCAGGCAAGCCTGACCAGGCTGGATTAGACTCTCTTAGGTGTCTAGGGCCTGTAGCGAATCCCCTGGATTGTCCTGGTTCTGATCCACAATAGCTGGATTGGCCCCAGAAACTCCCTAAACTATTGCAACCTGAGGCCTAATTTCAGGTGATTTGTAATGGACTGCCCAGTGGTTAGCAGGAAGACCAAGGGTTCTGTGCTGAGCTCCAGATAGAACATCAGAAAATTATCCATTCAGTCATATTTATTGAGCATTTACTGTGTGCAAAGCACTGTACTAAGTGCTTGGGAGAGTACAATACAACAGACACATTCCCTGTCCACAATGCTCTTACAGTCTAGAGATGGGCTTACAGGCTAGACAGAAACAGAAACTCAGATTTTAAGGAGAAAAAAGGCCTAATATGTACTTTATTTCCCCAGGATTTTGATTCCTTGAAATTTTCAAAACAGCTTAACTTGACAGGCGTAGTGGAAAGAGCCAGGCCTGGGTTTTAATGCCCAATCAGCCACTGGTCTGCTGTGTGAACTTGGGTAAGTCATTTAGCCTTCCACTGTTACAGGGAGGCCCAACTTTGTGGAACTCCCACCTCATCATTGGGGCCTCTGGGTCGGAGTTGGAGGACGGGGGAAGGGAACAGATTTGGCGATATGGTCAATGGGATGGCCAAACGAGGACAAAGTGAATCACCTGCCTAAAGGATTGCTCCAGAAACAGGGGAAATTTGTAGCAGATGGTGAAAGAGAGAATCCCAAGATATCCTCAGAAGGCTAGAAGAAAACTTCCTGAAAAGAGGACCAGTGAGACAAACCAGTCCAGCTCTCTGCTAGTCCCCATCCCTCATGGGTCTCACAGTCTTAATCCCCATTTCACAGATGAGGTAACTGAGGCCCAGAGAAGTTAAGTGAATTGCCCATGGTCACACTGAAATTAAGTGGTGGAGCAGGACTCCCAGGCCTGTGCTCTTTCCACTAAGCCAAGATGCTTCTCATACCTTTGATGTGGTCGCTGATGTGTCTCAGGAAAGAAGATTTTCAGATTTGGAAAAATTGCAGGCTCTCCTTCTTCTGACACCTTCCTCATACTCTTTCCCCAGAACTCTTTCTCCCCACCAAAACTGGCAGACCCCAGCTCTCCCCATCCTCAAAGTCCTCTTAAAACCTAACCCCCTCCCACAGACCTTCCTTGTCGCCTCAACCCAACAGCGATATCTCTAGCCCTTGAAAAGCAGCAGGGTTTACGGGAAGCCGAATGGGCTGAAAGCACGAGCCTGAGAGTTAGAGAACCTGGGTTCTAATCCCTGCTCCGCCTATTGCTTCCGGGGTGACCTTGGGTGAATCACTTAACTGCTCTGTGCCTCAGTTTCCTCATTTGTAAAGTGGTGATTTAATACTTGTTCTCCCTCTTACTTAGACTGTGAGCTGCATGTGGGACAGGGACTGTGTCCAATCTGATAAACCGGTATCTCCCCCAGCAATTAGAACAGCGCTTGACACATAGTGAGCCCATAACAAATACCATAATTATTATTATTACTTGTTATTTACATCCTTCCTTAACTCTTGTGTATAGATGTATATTCAACTATACAATCAATTATCAATTGTGATTACTCTATTTATAAATATTTAATGTCCATCTCCCCCCGTTAGAATGTAGCTACCTGTAGGCGGGGAACGTGACTTGTGTTTCTGTTATACTTTCTCATCCATTCAGTACAGTGCATTGCAGCCAGTGGGTGCTCAATAAATAATATTATTAGAACGGTGATGGTCTGAGACATATATTGTGGAGCCTGTAATGCCTTGAAGAATTTAAAAGAGGCAAAATAGCTGAGGGATAGATTAAAATGGAAGTATGAATTAGGTGGTATTGACGGGGAACCAATAATGCAGACAAGCCTGAAGGGAAGCATTGAGAAGGTATGTTTTTGAGCAAAAACATTTGTTCCTAAGGATGAGAAGCCGTGTTGGCAAAAGTCACGTAGTAACGGCAGGCTTCACCAAAGAGCAGACTTGGGGATTAAATGCATTTCTCCCTGGCTTGTTATTTCTCCCTAAAATGGGAAATACACAACCATAGAAGTGGGTATATTTATGACCCTTATGGATGCTAACCTCTCTCCATCTCGACAAGTCCAGAAAAATGGATGAAACGTAGTGAAAAGAACACAGGCCTGGAAGCAAGAGGACCTGGATTCTAATCCAGACTCTGCCTCTTGCTTGCTGTGTAACCTTGGGCAAGTCACTTAAATTATCTGTGCCTCAAGTGTCTTCATTTCCCAGGTGTTTAGTACAGTGCTCTGCACACAGTAAGTGTTCAATAAATATGATTGATTGATTCATCTGTAAAAAGAGGATTCAATATCTGGCCTCCTGCCCCCTGAGTCCATGAGCTCCAAGTGGGACAAGGACTGAATCTGACCTGATTATCTCATATCTATACCCATGCTTGGTCCATAGTAAATTCTCAACAAATATCATTATTATTATTATATTTAGGGAAACAGTGTGGTCTAGTGGAAAGAGCACGGGCCTGGGAGTCAGAGGACCTAGGTTCTAATCCCAGTTTGGTCACTTGTCTGCTGTGTGACCTTGGGCAATCCACTTTATTTCTTTGTGCCCCATCTGTGAAATGGGGATTAAATCCAACTCCCTCCTACCAAGACCGAACATCAATGTGACATGGATTGTGTCCACCCTGATCTTTTATCTATAAGATATATATATATATATATAATATCTTATATCTACCCCAGTGCTTGACCCCAAATAAGTATTATAATTATTATTGCTATCATTAGCCAAGCTTGCAGGAGGCAAAACCAGCCCTTATTCTTCCCCAATTCCAGAACCCATATGCTTAGAATTTGTACAACCATTTCCATCTTCATTTGCAGTCCACTTGGGTAGGGAATGTGTCATACTGTTACATTGTACTCTTCCAAGCACTTAGTACACTTGGTCCCAGAGAAGGAACTGATAGCTTGCTCTACTTGCTTTGGGTAAAAAACCAAGTGGCCAGATCCATCGACCTACCGATCAATTGTATTTGTTGAGCAGTTACGCTGTACAGAACACTGTAGAGCTGATCAAGTGTTAGGATCAGGGCAGAGGATGGTTTGGATGGAGAATTTGCTTCCCTCCTTCTACAACCCAGCCCGCATGCTTCGCTCCTCTAGTGCTAAGTGCTTAGTAAGCACTCAGTGAATACGATTGACTGACTGACTGAATCATTCAAGCCAATATACTCTTTGCCCTTTTGGAAGTAGGTTAAAGTTGTTGGTTTCAGGCTGGGTAGACTAGATTTCAGGTCAAAGGATGGCACCTTCCCTCACGATTGCTCTTTGGCCTGGGGATCTGGCTGACTGCTGCTCCCTGACAGTGTTGCCAGCTCTGCGCTAGTGTCATTCATTCAATAGTATTTATTGAGCGCTTACTATGTGCAGAGCACTGTACTAAGCGCTTGGGATGAACAAGTCGGCAACAGATAGAGACAGTCCCTGCCGTTTGATGGGCTTACAGTCTAATCGGGGGAGACGGACAGACGAGAACAATGGCACTAAACAGCGTCAAGGGGAAGAACATCTCGTAAAAACCGATGGCAACTAAATAGAATCAAGGCGATGTACAATTCATTAACAAAATAAATAGGGTAACGAAAATATATACAGTTGAGCGGACGGGTACAGTGCTGTGGGGATGGGAAGGGAGAGGTGGAGGAGCGGAGGGAAAAGGGGAAAATGAGGCTTTAGCTGCGGAGAGGTAAAGGGGGGATGGCAGAGGGAGTAGAGGGGGAAGAGGAGCTCAGTCTGGGAACGCCTCTTGGAGGAGGTGATTTTTAAGTAATGTTTTGAAGAGGGAAAGAGAATCAGTTTGGCGGAGGTGAGGAGGGAGGGCGTTCCGGGACCACGGGAGGACGTGACCCAGGGGTCGACGGCGCGATAGGCGAGACCGAGGGACGGTGAGGAGGTGGGCGGCAGAGGAGCGGAGCGTGCGGGGTGGGCGGTAGAAAGAGAGAAGGGAGGAGAGGTAGGGAGGGGCAAGGTGACGGAGAGCCTTGAAGCCTAGAGTGAGGAGTTTTTGTTTGGAGCGGAGGTCGATAGGCAACCACTGGAGTTGTTTAAGAAGGGGAGTGACATGCCCAGATCGTTTCTGCAGGAAGATGAGCCGGGCAGCGGAGTGAAGAATAGACCGGAGCGGGGCGAGAGAGGAGGAAGGGAGGTCAGAGAGAAGGCTGACACAGTAGTCTAGCCGGGATATAACGAGAGCCCGTAACAGTAAGGTAGCCGTCTGGGTGGAGAGGAAAGGGCGGATCTTGGCGATATTGTAGAGGTGAAACCGGCAGGTCTTGGTAACGGATAGGATGTGTGGGGTGAACGAGAGGGACGAGTCAAGGATGACACCGAGATTGCGGGCCTGCGGGACGGGAAGGATGGTCGTGCCATCCACGGTGATAGAGAAGTCTGGGAGCGGACCGGGTTTGGGAGGGAAGATGAGGAGCTCAGTCTTGCTCATGTTGAGTTTTAGGTGGCGGGCCGACATCCAGGTGGAGACGTCCCGGAGGCGGGAGGAGATGCGAGCCTGAAGGGAGGGGGAGAGGACAGGGACGGAGATGTAGATCTGCGTGTCATCTGCGTAGAGATGGTAGTCAAAGCCGTGAGAGCGGATGAGTTCACCGAGGGAGTGAGTGTAACTGGAGAACAGAAGAGGGCCAAGAACTGACCCTTGAGGAACTCCAACAGTTAAAGGATGGGAGGGGGAGGAGGCAGCCTGCCTGGCTTTGGAGAGTAAGGTTATCTCAGGCGGGGGAAGAAAGAAGAGTTTGGCTCAAAATGATATCGATCAATCAGATGGATGGATGTGGATTGCACCATGCTCTTCCCACAAGAGTCGCTTTGGCACCGAAGGTTAGATTTGCTCCCTGTAAATTTGAGCCCAACAAGAATTTTCCTTTCAGAAACTACGTTTTGGCCTGTCCAGATCTGACTTTAGTGCCTGCCCACTTCCCACCTTAGGTTCAACTCCACTGGGCCCCTAGTTCCCCAGAAGGGCAGTTTTCCTGTTTTGGAATTGAAAGCAAATGAGATTTAAAAGTGTAATTAATACTTTGCTCTTGGGGGCCGAGGTGCGTGTGTGTGTGTATGTGTGCGCGCACGTGCATTGTGCTCTTTGAACTTGTATAATATCATTTATATTATTGTTTTCCATGAAGATGGATGGCTCAAGGGACTACCGAAATACCTAAGCACACCTAGAGTAAGAGGTAGAAGGTTGCCACCTGGGCTGTCAGTGAGCAGACTGATTGGCAATTTAATGATCCAGGTGAATAGATGAGCTAAAACTGGGTCACAAGTGGGTCCCAGGGAATAATAATAATAATGATAATTTTGGTATTTGTTAAGTGCTAAGTAGATACAAGGTAATTAGGTTGTCCCATATGGGGCTCACAGTCTTCATCCCCATTTTCCAGATGAGGTCACTGAGGCACTGAGAAGTGAAGTGACTTGCCCAAAGTCACACAGCTGACAAGCGGCGGAGCCAGGATTAGAACCCATGACCTCTGACTCCCAAGCCCGGGCTCTTTCCACTGAGCCACGCTGCTTCAAAGAAGTAACTGATAGCTTGCTCTACCTGCTCTGGGTAAAAACCAAGGTGGCAAAATCCATCGACCAACCGATCAATTGTATTTGTAGAGCACTTATGCTGTACAGAACACTGTAGAGCTAATCAAGTGTTAGGATCAGGGTTGAAGATAGTCTGGATGGAGAATTTGCTTCTCTCCTTTGACAACCCAGCCCAAATACTTCGCTCCTCTAGTGCCCACCTTCTCACTGTGCCCCCAACTCCTGGTCTATGTCCTGCCTCTGTCCCGGAACACCTTCCTTTCTCAAATCGGACAATTACCCTCTCTCTCTTCAAAGCCTTATTCATTCATTCATTCATTCATTCATTCATTCATATTTATTGAGTGCTTACTATGTGCAGAGCACTGTGCTAAGCGCTTGAAATGTGCAATTCGGTAACAGATAGAGACAGTCCCTGCCCTTTGATGGGCTTACAGTCTAATCGGGGGAGACAGACAGACAAGAGCAATGGCAATAAATAGAATGAAGGGGATGAACATCTCATTAAAACAATAGCAAATAAATAGAATCAAGGTGATGTACATCTCATTAACAAAATAAATAGGGTAATGAAAATATATACAGTTGAGCGGACGAGTACAGTGGTGAGGGGAGGGGAAGGGAGGGGGGAGGAGCAGAGGGAAAGGGGGGAAAAGAGGGCTTAGCTGAGGAGAGGTGAAGGTGGGGGTAGAGAGGGAGCAGAGAGAAAAGGGGAGTTCATTGAAGGCACATCTCCTCCAAGAGGCTTTCCCAGACTAAGCCTCACTTTTCCCCATCTCCCACTCCCTTCTGGGTCCTGCTGCTCCCTCTGCTTCCCCCCACCTCCCAACCCCACAGCACTTCTTTCCGTACATAGCTGTAATTTTATTTATTTGTATTGATGTCTGTCTCCTCCGCTCTAGACTGTGAAGTCTTTGTGGGCAGGGAATATGACTGTTTATTGTTGCATTGTACTCTCCCAAGCACTCAGTACAGTGCTCTGCACCCAGTAAGTGCTCAGCTCAATAAATACAATTGAATGAATGAATGAACAGCAACAGAGGGTAAAAATATGTACGTACATACACTGAAAGGGGGGGGGGGGTAATCAGTACTCATGTGTTTAGCAGACAGTTCTGTTATCTCACTGAAATTCCATTTTCCTGGTTTTTGCGCATTCCAAATAGAATCAAAGCCGTGTGTGTGGTTTTTGGACTTCATTTCCTAACAAGAGGACTTTATATTATTACACAGGTCATTTCAACTGAAAAAGAGAATCCGTGCTCTGTGTCAGAGACTTACCTTCTACTTACTGGGACACGCGTTGCTCATTTGCATGTTGAAGCTCAGGGAAAGGGGATGGATGGTTGGAATCGGAAGCGTTGGTGAGGTTTAGGGAAGAAAAGGTATTTACCGGTAGCTGATGGCTTGGCGACTGGCGAGCAAAACTAAAAGTAAGCTGGAACCAGGTAGAAATCTGCTCTGGCACCCACAGAAAGTCCCAGAATGGGTGTTTGAGATGTGGGGGGAGAGAGGGGGATTGTAGGGGATTCCCCAGCCCTTGCTGTCTTTGGTAGCCAGTAGCTACTGCCCCCCTCTCCCATTTTACTCCACCCCAAGGCCCTGGGTTCTTTGCCCAACCTCTGCCCTGGCTAGAGCAGCTCGCTCTCCATCCCCCTGCCCTTCAGAAGCCACCCACCCACCACCACACCCACCCCTCCAGTTCATTTTGGGGGTGGAAGGGTGGCAATGAGTCCTGCCAGCCTTTCTGTTTGAGTTTTTCTTTATTATTTCCTGCACTCCCTGGGAATATTAATCAAAAACTGGCTCCGAATGGCATGAAGCACCATCACAATGAAAAAAGCTGTTTCCCATTTTCATTCTTGCTTTTGTGAGTAGTACTTAATAATTGCATGTTGAGTGGGGAAACCGAGACCCAGGGTCCCTAGTTAATTGCTGCCAAGTGGATTTTCTTGGATATAGTTTGCCCACTGTCATTGTGTTGGATGCTTGTGTTTTGTTCCCGTTGTACACAAGCTCCGAGTGGGTAGAAACTGTGCCTCCAAAAAGTTCCAATTGGTTCCCAGCCAAGGTGGGTGCCTTATGAGGAGCAGTTTGGCCTAGTGGAACGAGCTCTCTTCCCCTCTTCAAAGCCCTACGGAGAGCTCACCTCCTCCAGGAGACCTTCCCAGACTGAGCCCTCCCTTTCCCTCTGCCCCTCCTCGCCTCCCCATTCCCCCTACTCCCTCCCTCTGCTCTACCCCTTTCCCCTCCCCACAGCACTTGTGCGTATTAAACAGTATAATACAAACAGTATTATTTCTCTATTTTATCAATGATGTATATATATGTATATACATATGTATATACATATGTATATGTATATGTATATAGCTATGATTCTATTTATCTTGACGGTATTGATGCCTGACTACATGTTTTGTTTTGTTGTCTGTCCCCCCTTTCAGACTGTGAGCCCGTCTTTAGGCAGGGATTGTCTCTATCTGTTGCTGAATGGTACATTCCAAGCGCTTAGTACAGTGCTGTGCACACAGTAAGCACTCAATAAATGTGATTGAATGAATGAAAAGGCTGGGTTCTAATCCTGGCTCCACCCCTTGTCTGCTGGGTGACCTAAGGCAAGTCATTTCACATCTCTGTGCCTCATTTACCTCATCTGCAAAATGGGAAATAAGACTGTGAGCCCTATGTGGGGCAGGGACTGTGTCCAGCCTGATTATCTTGTATCTACCCAGCACTTAGTACAGCTCCTGGACCATAGTAAGTACTTAGTGAATACCATAAAAAAAAATTAGTTTAAATGGATCTTGTCTTGTTTGGTACTAGCCGTGAAACTGGCTTTGTGTCTTGCAGGGTTGTTCTAGAAGTAGGAATTGTATTTATTAAGCGCTTACTGTGTGCAAAGCCCTCCTCTAAGCGCTGGGAGAGAAAACACAAGTAGGAGTTAAACATGGTCCCTTGGAGCACATTCACTATTTGAGTTTAATTTAGCTTAGGCTGGTAGGTGCTCTATCATTTCATAGGATTACAAAATGCATGGCTTAGAGAAGCAGCATGGCTTAGTGGATAGAGCACAGCCCTGGGTGTCAGAAGCACAAGGGTTCTAATCCTGACCCTGCCACTTGTCTGCTGTGTGGGAATCAGAAGGATATGGGTTCTAATTCCGACTCCACCACTTGTCTGCTACGTGGCCTTGGGCAAGCCACTTCCTTCTCTGTGCCTCAGTGACCTCATCTATACCACTAATAATAATGATGATGGTATTTGTTAAGCACTTACTATGTGCCATGTACTCTCTAAGCTCTGGGGTAGATATAGGTTCATCATGTTGTCCCACGTGGGGCTCACAGTCTCAATCCCCATTTTACAGATGAGGTAACTGAGGCATAGAGAAGTGGCTTGCCCACGGTCACAGAGCTGAGATTAGAACCCACATCCTCTGACTCCCAAACCCCTACTTTTCCCACTAAACCACATTGCTTCTAAGCCCTATGTGGGACAGGGACTGGGTTCAGTCCAATTTGCTTGCAATAATAATAATAACTGTGATATTTAGGAAGCGCTTACTATGTGCCAAGCACTGTTCCAAGCGCTGGGATAGATACAAGGTAATCAGGTTGGACACTCCATGTCATTCATTCAATCATATTTATTGAGCGCTTACTGTGTGCAGAGCACTGTACTAAGCGCTTGGAGTCCCATGTCCTTCATGGGGCTCACAATCTTACTATTTTACAGTTGAGGTAATTGAGGCCCAGAGAAGTGAAGTGATTTGCCCAAGTTCACCCAGAAGACATGTGGCAGAGCCAGAATTAGAACCCATGACCTCTGACTCCCAGGTCTGTGCTCTTTCCACTAGGTAATCAGGTTGGACACAGTCCATGTCATTCATTCATTCATTCATTCATTCATTCATTCATATTTACGGAGCACGTACTGTGTGCAGAGCACTGTACTAAGTGCTTGGAGCCCCATGTCCCTCATGGGGCTCACAGTCTTGATCCCTATTTTACAGATGAGGTAACTGAGCGCCAGAGAAGTGAAGTGATTTGCCCAAGGTCACCCAGCAGACATGTGGCAGAGCCAGAATTAGAACCCATGACCTCTGACTCCCAGGCCTGTGCTCTTTCCATTAGGTCATGCTGCTTCTCTATCCACCCCAGAGCTTAGTAATAATAACAATAATAATGTTGGTATTTGTTAAGCACTTATATGTGCCAAGCACTGTTCTAAGAGCTGGGGGAGATACAAGGTAATCAGGTTGTCCCACGTAGGGCTCACAGTCTTCATCCCCATTTTACAGATGAAGTAACTGAGGCACAGAGAAGTGAAGTGACTTACCCAAGGTCACACAGCTGACAAGTGGTGGAGCCGGGATTAGAACCCATGACCTTCCGACTCCCGGGCCTGTGCTCCATCCACTACGCCGGGACAGTGCCTGACACATAGTAAGCGCTTCACGAATACTCCAATTATTATCATCTTCATCCTGCTGAAAGGGGTATGTGTGTGTGTATGTATATATGTATATCTGTTGCTGAATTGTATATTCCAAGTGCTTAGTACAGTGCTCTGCACACAGTAAGCACTCAAAATAATATGATTGAATGAATGAATGAATGAATGAATAATAATAATGGTGGTATTTGTTAAGCGCTTACTTTGTGCCAAGCACTGTTCTAAGTGCTGAGGAGGAAACAAGGTCATCAGGTTGTCCCACTTGGGGCTCACAGTCTTCATCCCCATTTTCCTGACTGAGGTCACTGAGGCCCAGAGAAGTGAAGTCACCTGCCCATGGTCACACAGCTGACAGGTGGCGGATCTGGGATTAGAACCCACGACCTCCGACTCCCAAGCCGGGGCTCTTTCTGCTAAGCTGCTTCTCTGTGAAAGGGCAGGGTTCTAATCCTGGCTCCACTCCTTGTCCGCTGTGTGACCTAGGGCAAGTCATTTCACTTCTCTGGGCCTCAGTTACCTCATCTGTAAAATGGGGATTAAAACCGTGAGCCCCACTGGGACAACCTGATCACCTTGTATCGCCGCCAGTGCTTAGAAAAAAGTGCTTGGCACATAATAACCGCTTAACGAATACCATCATTATTATTATTTAGGCAAGTCACTTCACTTCTCTGGGCCTCTGGGAAAACATCTGTCAAATGGGGATGAAGACTGTGAGCCCCATGTGGGAGAACCTCACGACCGTGTATCCCCCCCAGTACTTAGAACAGTGCTTGACATATAGTAAGTGCTTAACAAATGCCACTATTATTATTATTATTATTATTATTTGGGCAAGTCACTTCACTTCCCTGAGCCTCTGGGACCTCATCTCTCAAATGGGGATGCAGACTGTGAGCCCCATAATAATGTTGGTATTTGTTAAACGCTTATTATGTGCCAAGCACTGTTCTAAGCGCTGGGGTAGATACAGGGTAATCAGGTTGTCCCATGTGAGGCTCACAGTTAATCCCCATTTTACAGATGAGGTAACTGAGGCACAGAGAAGTTAAGTGACTTGCCCATAGTCACACAGCTGACAAGTGGCAGAGCCGGGATTTGAACCCATGACCTCTGACTCCCAAGTCCGGGCTCTTTCCACTGAGCCATGCTGCTTCTCTACAAATAATAATGTTGGTATTAAGCACTTACTATGTGCAGAGCACTGTTCTAAGCACTGGGGTAGATACAGGGTAATCAGGTTGTCCCACATGAGACACAGTTAATCCCCATTTTACAGATGAGGTAACTGAGGCACAGAGAAGTTAAGTGACTTAATAATAATGTTGGTATTTGTTAAGCGCTTACTATGTGCCGAGCACTGTTCTAAGCGCTGGGGTAGACACAGGGGAATCAGGTTGTCCCACGTGGGGCTCACAGTCTGAATTCCCATTTTACAGATGAGGTAACTGAGGCACCGAGAAGTTAAGTGACTTGCCTGCCCATAGTCACACAGCTGACAAGTGGCAGAGCTGGGGTTCGAACTCATGACCTCTGACTCCGAAGCCCATGATCTTTCCACTGAGCCATGCTGCTTCAAGACAACCCTCGTGTATTCCCCTCCCCCGCCAGCGCTCTGAACAGTGCTTGACATATAGTAAGTGCTTAACAAATGCCATTATTATTATTATATTTGGGGAAATCACTTCACTTCTCTGGGCCTCCGGGACCTCATCTGTCAAATAAATACTACTGAATGAATGAATGAAATGGGGATGCAGACTGTGAGCCCCATGTGGGACAACCTCGTGACTGTGTATCCCCCCCAGAGTTCAGAACAGTGCTTGGCACATAGTAAGCGCTTAACAATTGCCATTATTATTATTTGGGCAAGTCACTTCACTTCTCTGGGCCTCCGGGACCTCATCTGTCAAATAAACACTATTGAATGAGTAAATGAATGGATGGATGAATGAATGAATGAAATGGGGATGCAGACTGTGAGCCCCACGTGGGACCTCATGACTGTGTATCCCCCCCAGAGTTCAGAAAAGCGCTTGGCACATAGTCAGTGCTTAACAAATGCCATTATGATTATTTGGGCAAGTCACTTCACTTCTCTGGGCCTCCGGGACCTCATCTGTCAAATAAATACTATTGAATGAGTGAATGAATGGATGGATGAATGAATGAATGAATGAATGAATAAATGAAATGGGGATGCAGACTGAGCCCCACGTGGGACAACCTCATGATCCTAATATCCTTCCCCCCGAGTGCTCAGAACAGTGCTTGGCACATAGTAAGTGCTTAACAAATGCCATTATTATTATTATTATTTGGGCAAGTCACTTTACTTCTCTGGGCCTCCGGGACCTCATCTGTCAAATAAATACTATTGAATGAATGAATGAAATGGGGATGCAGACTGTGAATCCCACGTGGGACAACCGCACGACCGTGTATCTCCTCCCAGCGCTTAGAACAGGGCTTGGCACATAGTCAGCGCTTAACAAATGCCATTATGATTATTTGGGCAAGTCACTTCACTTCTCTGGGCCTCCGGGACCTCATCTGTCAAATAAATACTATTGAATGAATGAATGAATGAATGAAATGGGGATGCAGACGGTGAGCCCCACGTGGGACAACCGCACGACCGTGTATCCCCTCCCAGCGCTTACAACAGGGCTTGGCACATAGTCAGCGTTTAACAAATGCCATTATTATTATTATTATAATATGCGTATGTATGTACATATAAAGGCCCGATTAGCGGGGCAGGAGGGCAGACACGCGGCAGCCGCCAACGGCCAAGGGGGCGGGGCCGGCGGCGGAGCGCGCCTGCGCGGGGGCGCGAGGGGCTCGTCCTCGCCGCCGAGCAGGCGCGCGGGGTGGGGAGGGGGCCGCGCGGGGAAGCGCGCGGATCCCGGCCGGCGCAGGCGCAGAAGGGTGGAGCGCGCGCGCGCGCGCCAGCGCGAGCCCGGGAGGCCGTGGCCGGGCGCGCGCGCGCGCTCGGCGGCTGAGGCGGGAGGAGACGAGGGGGTGTGTGAGGAGGAGGAGAGAAGGAGGAGGAGGAGGAGAGAAGGAGGAGAAGGAGAAGAGACGCCTTTCCAATTCCCACGTCCCGGACTCGAGTTTGTAGATGGGGCTGCTGGGCGGCGGGGGCGGCGGCGGCTGAGGCGGGGCGAAGCCCGGAGCGGCGGCCAGAGGCGGTGAGTTGCCGCGCGTGGTCCCCGTCCTCCTCGCCCACACCCTCTTCCTTCTCCCTCCCTCGTCTCCTTCTTCTTCTTCTTCTTGTCCTCCTCCTCCTCCTGCTCCTGCTCCTCCGCCCCCGGAGGTCGGCGGGGAACGGTCCCCGGCCTGAGGGGGAGCGCGGGGGGTCCTGCCGCCGGGGGCCGGACTCGCCGCCGCCTCCGGCCCCGTTGTCCTGCTGCCTCGCACCCCCACATCACACACACCGCGCTCCCCACACACACATCACCCCCTCCCACACACACACCACGCAGACCACGCACCCCCACACATCACACACCTCGCACCCCACGTACCCCCACAGATCACACACCTCGCACACCACGCACCCCCCCATCACACACCACGCACCCCCACATCACACACCACGCACCCCCACATCACACACCACGCACCCCCCCACATCACACACCACGCACCCCCCCCCACATCACACACCACGCACCCCCACATCACACACCACGCACCCTCCCCACACAGCACGCACCCTCCCATACACACAGCACGCACCCCCCATACACACAGCACGCACCCCCCATCACACACATCGCACCCCCCCACATCGCACACCACGCACCCCCCCCCCACCATGCCCCCCCATCACACACATCGCACCCCCCATCAC
Organism: Ornithorhynchus anatinus; assembly: GCF_004115215.2. Lineage (NCBI taxonomy): Eukaryota > Metazoa > Chordata > Mammalia > Monotremata > Ornithorhynchidae > Ornithorhynchus > Ornithorhynchus anatinus. Next base: position 57,415,590 of record NC_041735.1, on the reverse strand, counting down.
ACACCGCACCCCCCCTCCACACACACCGCACCCCCCCACATCACACACCACGCACCCCCCACCCCACATCGCGCCCCCTCACATCTCCCCTCTCCCCCCCCCCCATCACCCACGGCACCCCCACATCCCATGCCACGCATCCCCACACACCACGCACCCCCCCTCCCCAGGTCCCGCCCGGCCCGGGAGCAGCAGCAGCAGCTCCCGGAAAACTGGGAATGTGGCGTTTAATGGGGAGAGGTTTTCGTCCCACCCCGACCTCACCCCTATGCCCCGTATCTCCCCTGATGACCTGTCTCTCCCCCAGCGCTTAGAACAGCGCTCCGCACATAGCAAGCGCCTAACAAATACCAACATGATTATGCCTCGCCACCTTTCCCCCGCCCTGTCCGGTCCTGCCCTCCTCCCCTCCCTCCCCGGCCGTTTCATCCGCATTGGGGAGAGGCGGCGGGATTTAATTGTGGGGAGGGGGCCGCCTGCCGTGTCGCCCACCCGGCCTGCGGCTTTCCCCTCCCTCCCTCTCTCCCCTCCTCCTGGGCCGGTTTTTCCCCGGGCCGGGGGCAGGGCGGGAGGGGCACCCCGACTGCGGGTCGCAACGTGTCTCGTCTAATCGGGGTGGATGGGGGAGCCTCCCCTTTCCTCCCCGCCCCCGCGCCGGCCGGGCCGGGCCTGGGGGATGCTCGCCCGCCCTTCTGCTCGCCCTCCCGCCCTCTTGGTCGTGGTGGCCTCGTGGCTGGCTGGCTTTCTGGCTGGCTTTCTGGCTGACTGCGGTAGTAAAGCATGAATGAAGAGGGCGGGGGCTCCCTGATTGACACCTCCGCCCTCGGTCGCCCCGCGGGGCCCCTGGTCGCCCTTCCTCCCCCCCCCCCCCCCACCGGGCGAGGAAATAACAGCGATGGTATTTGTTGAGCGCTTACTTGTCATTCAGTCGTCTTTACTGAGCGCTTACTACTCGTTCATTCATTCAGTCGCATTTACTGAGCGCTGACAGGGTGCTGGACTAAGCGTTTGGAAAGTACAGTACGGCAGTAGGGAGAGACAGTCCCTGCCCATAATGAGCTTACTATGTGCCAGGCACTGTACTAATTGCTGGGGGTGGGGGTACATAATAATGTTGGTATTTGTTAAGCGCTTTACTATGTGCCAAGCACTGTTCTAAGCACTTATTATGTGCCAAGCACTGTCCTAAGCGCTTACTATGTGCCAAGCACTGTCCTAAGCGCTTACTGTGTGCCAAGCACTGTCCTAAGCGCTTACTATGTGCCAAGCACTGTACTAAGCGCTTACTGTGTGCCAAGCCCTGTTCTAAGCACTTACTATGTGCCAAGCACTGTTCTAAGCGCCGGGGTAGATACACGGTAATCAGGTCGTGCCATGTAGGGCTCACAGTCTTCATCCCCATTTTACAGATGAGGTAACGGAGGCCCAGGGAAGTGACTTGCCCAAGGTCACAGAGCTGACAAGTGGAGGAGCTGGGATTAGAACCCACGACCTCTGAGTCCCAAGCCTGCGCTCTTTCCACTAAGCCACGCTGCTTCTCTTGGATCCAAACAAATCGAGTTGGACGTGGCCCTTGTCTCAAGTGGGGCTCACGGTGTCAATCCCCATTTTACAGATGAGGGAACTGAGGCCCAGAGAAGGGAAGTGAGTTGCCCAAGGTCACACAGCAGTCATTCATTCAGTCGTATTTATTGAGCGCTGACTGGGTGCAGAGCACTGGACTAAGCGCTTGGAATGTACAATTCGGCAACAGATAGAGACAATCCCTGCCCAACAACGGGTTCACAGTCTAAAAGGGGAGACAGCAAAACCGAACAAGTAGTGGAGGCGGGATTAGAACCCATGACCTGACGCCCAGGCCCGTGAGGCCGGGAGGGGAAGGGGTTTCCTGGCTGGAGGGAGGCGGGTCGCAGCTCCTTGTGGCCAGGGGTCACCCTGGACCAACTGTAGTGTAGTGGCCCTCTCCCGAGCGTTCAGTACAGGGTTCTGCACCCAGTGAGATCTCAGTATTCAATCGTATTTATTGAGCGCTTTCTGCTTGCAGAGCACTGTAGTCTAAATGCTTGGGAGAGTCCAATACAGTAATAGAGACAATCCTTGCCCTCAACGAGCTCACAGTTGGACGGTGGGGAGAGACATCAGAATAAATGAATAAAATGCCAGATCTGTACATAAGCGCTGTGCGGCGGGGAGGGGTTGGAGAGCAAAGGGAGCCAGTCAGGGTGACGCGGAAGGGAGGGGGAAGATGGGGAAAAGTGGGGCTTAGGCTGGGAAGGCCTCTTGGAGGAGGTGTGCCTTCAGGAAGGCTTTGAAGCGGGGGACAGTCATTGGGGGATTTGAAGAGGGAGGGGGTTCCAGGCCAGAGACGGGACGTGGGCCAGGGGTCGTTGGGGAGACAGGCGAGGTGGAGGCACAGTGAGCAGGTGAGCACCAGAGGAGCTCAGTGTGTGGCCTGGGATGTAGATGATCCTGATGGATTGATTTTTTCCACCCTCCCATTGGGGAGTTGCCACTGGGAAGGGGGTTGTTCATGGATTGATTTCCCCACCCCCCCATTGGGGGTTGCAACTGGGAAGGGGTTTGTCCATTCAGCCGTATTACTACTGCGTGCGGAGCACTGTGCAGAGCGCTGGACTGTTGGGTGGTGGGGGGGGGGGTGGCGGCGTTTTGCACAGGCAGCCGGTTGGGAATGTCGGATGTGAATCCCACCGGCTCTGCGGCTCGCAGCCCGGCGTTAATCGTTTTCAAGTTCCCTCGGCTTGGAGGAGCTGCGGGAAGTTGGGCTGGTCACCTCTAAATAGGCAGTGGGCCGAAGGAGGCTTGGGAGAATCTGTAGGTATGGCCGGGTCTGCTTACTGTCCTGTCTCATTTGTAAATGACCCAGGGAAAAATTCATTCAATGGTATTTAGTATCTATTGAGTGCTTACTATGTGCAGAGCACTGTACTAAGCGTTTGGAATGGACAAATGAAACTTCAGTGCTCTAGGTGGTGGACGTTTAGCCAGTCCCATTTTTTGTTAGTCTGTTTTAAGTGTGTGTGTGTAATATGTGTATGGCACACAAGCAGGGCGTTTTGGACGTTCATTGAAAACGATGGCATGTTGCACTTCTTGGGTGAGATCACCTAGGGTACCGCATCGAGACTGCTGCAGTACCTAGGTACAACAGACCCGATGTAAGATCTGGAGTTCGTTTTCGGTATTTCCCCTGCCATCACGTCGCAAACTAGATCTATAACCTTCACTAATTGATGGTGTGTAAGATCTGTCCCAAAAAGCTGCCTCCACTCTCCAGAAAAGTAACAAAGAACTTTTTGGTGATGTACTCGGTTACCCGTGATTTGGACTTAGACTCTGTATTTGCAGAATCTTCCAGCTTTCCCCAGATGCTTGCCGTTTACGATAGAGGTAGTCACTGTTTAAGATCCCTATAATCAGCAGATATAGACAGCTGTACCTTGAAATTATTCTCTTGCCATGCAAATGTACGTATTACATAAGCGCTCAGGATAATGTTTTGTGCACAGTAAGCGCTCAATAAATACGATTGAATGAATGAGTTACAAAGCTTTCGGAAGAGCTCCGGAATCCGGTGAACGTCAGATGCTTTTTCTAAATGTTGTTCAAGTAGGGCTGTCGTTTGATGGAATTAATTTAGATTCTGAACGAGAAGGCTTTTGCATTTGAAAAAAACAAGTTTTTATTAATAATCTTGATGACATATTACCATTTTGTCCTCCAAACTAGCATTTGGATTTTCAGTATGATCAAACCATTAAAAGGAAAAAAAAATTGTGTGATTTTTTTGCATGAGTGTTTTGTAGCTGGATTAGAAAAGAAAATTGAGATATAAACTTTAATGCCTAGCGGATGCTTTTTTTTTTAAACTGAACTCTTTAAAGGAAAATTGCTATTTACATTTGTAATGTTCCTTTAATATTTCGCTAGCTTAGTCCTGCATTCTTAGAGGTTAGCTCTGATCTTTTATTTTAAATCTCAGATTTGAAATTCAGAACTGTATTTTCAGAAAAATTCCAAATATTAAGTTCTGCAAATCATAACTGAATTAGCCTCTAAGATAGGACTAAAATAGTCACTTAAATGTAAGAAAATGCAAGCTCCATTGTGCTTATTAGTAAGAAAAAGGAATACTTATTTTGGTGTAACGTTGAGGCTTAATATTATCTAGTCCAAATATTGAAAATGCAAGCTTGCCGTTGTCAGCAAAGTTTTCTCCCCAAAGGGATAATGCAAGTAAATTTGTGTTGATTTCCATTTTAAATTTCCTTGCAAAAATAGGACTCATTCCAGAAGGAAAAACTGCCTGTAGTTTCCTTTGAAGCCAATTGAATTTTGATTTTGTCGCTCATGAAACAAAATTCTTTGAATTGTATTCTGCTAAGTGGCTGCTTCCTCAAGGTCCACTCTTTGATTTGTCAGCCTCTCTAAGGATCAAGAGAAGTAGGCGCAAGAGATTCCTTCAAGGGTTTGCGGAATATGGAAATTTCAGTCTCTTCTGTCTTGCACGTTGGTTTTGCCTGGTGTAGAGTGAGCGTATAATTTATATATTTTTGATTTTCTAAAGTTGTACTCCCAAAAAATATTCCACTATGCCTGCTGAATGGCTCCGACCGCTAGAGAGAGACATTAGCACATGGATTGACCAGAGCGCTTTAATGTTCAAATCCAGTAACTGCTAATCACTCCTGGGCAGTTTGCCAAAATACTGGCCCTGTGCTGATGAGAGATCAAGACAGTGGTGCATTTGGATCAAGGTGCCTGGTTATTTTTCACTATATTAAAAAAAAGCCTTAAGAACAGTTTGTGTCAATAAATGCATCATATTTATTGGACCGTGAGACACCGAGGCTTTTAAGTGAAAAATGTAAGAAAGAGTAAGTACTGAATTTCATTTATCTTCCGTCTTCCGGGCTACTCTGTAAAATAGCCGATTATCTGAGCTAATAGGGATTAAAACTAGTTGAGGTAATCACAGGTTTGGGTAAACAAGCAGAGTTGGTGGGGGGTGGGGTGGCAAGAGGGTTGGTTGTCATGGACAAGTATTTGCTGAAGTTTATTTTAGTTAAAGCTTTTTGAAGTATAGCCATTTGGTTCACATTCATAAATCTGGTCATTCAGTTTTTTCCTATGCTTTTTACTAAATTTAAAAGTTTGAAGCTCGGTATGTATTATAATCATGAGTTCTTTTCCGAGAAAAGGGGTGGGAGAGGAGAAAATGGAACTGTGGAAGCAGGAGGAGAACTGAGGGATTTGCAAGGAGTGATTAGTAGGAACAAAAAGACAAGGAGGGATAAAAGGATGAAGGAATCATTTTTCAAATAGGAAGGGATTAGAGGTAGATGCACATCTACTCTAGGGGCAGACAGGTAGGGACTCGGTCTGATGCGGATGCATTTTCCATGTGCCTTACTGGAAATAGAACAAAGTGATGTGAGGACATTAGCGCAGAAAAGTAGATGAAAATAGTTAATGGTTTTTGGATGAAGAAAGAAAGTTAAGGAAGGTCCGGGTATGAGATGAAGGGCAGAAGACAAGCTGCCGACGAAGTACGATGAGAGTGGAAGTAGGGAGCACTTCACATTATGCTTTGCGCCCTGCAGTTTTGTTACCCGTGTGAAGCCCTGTGCCTGCGCTGTCCAGATCCAGAAGGAGGCCTGCTGCCTGAATTCTAGTGCTGTGGTCATCCTCTCCCCAATTCTCTCAAGCCTCCTGTCCCCCATCTCTCCCGCCCGTCCCCCTGCCTGAAGTGACCATAAAAGGTGAAGCTACTAGGTGTGTAGCATATCAGCTGGGCCTGTGCAAGGCTTCTCTTCAAGCACCTAGCTTCTGATGTCTCAAGTCAAAGACTCCGTCCCCCATATTGACTCGCAACAATCAGAAAGGAGAAGAAATGAGAAAGAAGAGGGGAGGGAGTGAAGTGCTAGTGCGGCTGAACGTTGTGTGAGGGACACTGTCAGTTCTTTGTGGGCAGGGAACGTGTCTGTCATTTCTCTTGTATCATACGCTTTCCTCAAGTGCTTAATCCAGTGCCCCGCACGCAGTGAGTGTTCAATAAATACCATTCATTAATTATTGAGTAAGCTATAATCCAGTTTCCATCCTGAGACCATGCTTGCCAAGGTCACATTGATTTCCTTCTAGACGAATCCAACAGATTTCTTCATCCTAAATTCTTCTCGACCTTTTGGCCGCCTTAAATTCTGGACCGTACCCTTCTCCTGGAGAGACCAACTTTGGTTTTTGTGACATTAGTCTTCTTTTTACCTTTCTGATCGATCCCTCTCAATCTTCCATTCGTTCATTCATTCATTCAGTAGTATTTATTGAGCGCTTACTATGTGCAGAGCACTGTACTAATCGCTTGGAATGTACAAATCGGTAACAGATAGGGACAGTCCCTGCCCTTTGACGGGCTTACAGTCTAATCGGGGGAGACGGACAGACAAGAACAATAGCAATAAATAGAATCAAGGGGACGAACATCTCATTTCACTCTCCAGTGAAAAGCAGTGTGGCCTAGGGGAGAGGGCACGAGCCTAGGAGCCAGGAAACCTGGGTTCTCTTCCCAGCTCTACCTCTTGCCTGCTGTGCGTCCCTGGGCAAGTCACTTTACTTCTGTACCTCATTTTCCTCATCTCTAAAATGGGGAATATCTGCTTTTCCTCACCATTAGATTAATGAGCCCTGTGTGGAACCAGGACTGTGCCTAATCTTAATCTATCTTCTCCAGGTCAGCGTTGTGCTTGGTGCATAGTAAAATGGGGATTCAATAAATCCATCAGTCATTTATTAAGCGCTTACTGTGTGCAGAGCACTGTACCAAGTGCTTGGCAGAGTTCACTATAACAGAGATGATCATTCCCTAGACTGTGAGCTCCATGTGGAACAGTCACTCTGTCCAGCCTAATTGTCTTCTGTCTACTGCAGCGCTTAGTACAGTGCATATACATAGTAAGTGCTTGCCAAATGTATTATTATTGTTAGCTTAACAAATTCCATGATTATTGCTAATAATAATCTTTCTCAAGCGCTTCCTCTACCTCCTACACACCAACTGGGTGTCTCTCAAGGCTCTGTACTGGTGTCTTTCTCTTATAATAATAATAATAATACTATGGTATTTAAGCACTTAATATGTACTAGGCATTGGGGTAGATGCAAAATACTCTTGAGAAAAGATGTGTCTCTGGACTTTGTATTGGGTCACTTATAGGGAGTCACAGTTCATGGGTTCGAATCCCGGCTCTGCCACTTGTCAGCTGTGTGACTGTGGACAAGTCGCTTTCACTTCTCAGTGCCTCAGTTACCTCATCTGTAAAATGGGGATTAAAACTGTGAGCCCCACGTGGGACAGCCCGATCACCTTGTATCCCCCCAGCACTTAGAACAGTGCTTTTCACATAGTAAGCTCTTAACAAATACCACATTATCATTATTATTATTACTTATCCAGTCTCTTCTCCCACATAGTGGAAAGAGCCCGGGCTTGGGAGTCAGAGGTCGTGGGTTCTAATCCTGGCTCTGCCACTTGTCTGCTGTGTGACCTTGGGCAAGTCACTTAACTTCACTGTGCCTCAGTTACCTCATCTGTAAAAATGGGGATGAAAAACTGTGATCCCCACGTGGGACAATCTGATTACCATGCATCTACCCCAGCGCTTAGAACAGTGCTCTGCACATAGTAAGCGCTTAACAAATACCATAATTATAACCCAAGCTGTTCCTCTAAAGCTGTTCCTTTCATTGAGCCTTGTTCTTGTCTCTCTGCCACTGACTTCTTGTTCAAAATCTTCCTGCTTGCCTGGAACAGGCGCCCGACCCCCCCACCCTCAAACACACACCCACCCACATACCAAATAGATCACTGCTCTCCCCAGTTAATTTCTAATCTCTCCACTTTACTCTCCCCTTATTACCACTTGGGCTCCTCCGTAGTACCTAGGCCTTTGGTACTCACCTCCCAGAGCATTTTATCCATTTATCTTTACACTTGATTACTTCCTGTTGATTTTAGTGGCTGTCTCCTGGTCCATTGTAACATCCTGTGGGCAGCGATCATATCTACTACTTCTATTGTACTCTTCGAAGTAATTAATTCAGTGCTTTGGTCATGGCACGCACTCAATAAATACTTCTGATTGGTTGGGTCTCAGTGCTTAAGGCAGGAGCTTAAGAAGCAGCATGGCCTAGTGGCAAGAACACGGGCTTGGGAGTCAGAAGATGTGGGTTCTAATCCCGGCTCCGCCACTTGTCTGCTGTGTGACCTAGGGCAAGTCACTTCACTTCTCTGTGCCTCAGTTGCCTCATCTGTAAAATGGGGATGAAGAATGTGCGCCCTATGTGGGACAACCTGATTACCTTGTATCCACCCCAGCGCTTAGTACATTGCTTGGCACTTAGCGCTTAGAGAAGCAGCAAGGTGTAGCAGCTAGGGCCCCGGGCCTGGAAGTCAGAAGTTCATGGGTTCTAATCCCGGCTCTTCCACGTGTCTGCTGTGTGACCTTGGGCAAGTCACTTCACTTCTCTGGGCCTCAGTTCCCTCATCTGTAAAATGGGGATTAAGAGTGTGAGCCCTATGTGGGACAGGGACTGTGTCCAACCTAACTTGTATCTACTCCAGTGCTTAGACTGGTGCTTGGCACATAGTAAGCGCTTAACAAGTACCATAATTATTAAGAGCTGAACACCAGGTAATTTGATGATAAAGCCAACTCTGTTGAGCATTTATTGTGCACCGGGCAATAGGGGAATATCAGTCTGCATTTACGGTGTGCAGAGCACTGTACTAAAAACTTGGGAGAGTACAATAGAACAATAAACAGACACATTCCGCACCCACTCGAGCTTACAGTCTAGAAGGGGGGGACCATCATTAATATAAAAGGAAGCAACAAAGATGTGATGCCAACTCGGTGATATTGGTGTTAGTTGGAGCAGAAGGAAGAGGATTAGAAGGAAGCCACTCTGAAGAATTTGGCTAGGCAAATTAGAGCCTAGTGGAGAGGGGTAAAGAAACTTAGTGACCTGAGGAGAAAAGGAAAGATTTGCTGAGTTTGTCCATTGCCCTTGGGAAGCCTGTGAGAAGCATGAGCCTTCTGGGGTTGGATGTTTTAAGGTGGACCTGTCTTAGCAAGGGGATATCTTTTCAGGGGATGATGCACCTTTCTGACACCATTACCATGTGAGCTGTAAATGATGGGTTTCTGGAAAAGAAGATCCAAGTCTTATAATTTACCTATAATTTATTTTAATGGCTGTCTCCTCCTGTAGATTACAAATTCCTTGTCGGCAGTGCTCTGCAACACAGTAAGCACTCAATAACTCCCTGTAGACTGCAAGTCGGTTGTGGGCAGGGAATGTGCCTGTTATTGTTGTATTGTACTCTTCCAAGTGCTTAGTAATAATAATAATAATAATAATAATGTTGGTATTTGTTAAGCGCTTACTATGTGCTGAACACTGTTCTAAGCACTGGGATAGGTACAGGGTAATCAGGTTGTCCCGCGTGAGGCTCACAGTCTTAATCCCCATTTTACATATTACAGCACCGAGAAGGGTGACGGGTGGCGGAGCCGGGATTAGAACCCATGACCTCTGACTCCTAAGCCCGTGCTCTTACCCCTGAGCCACGCTGCTCTGCACACAGTAAGCACTCAAATCCGATTGAATGAATGAATGAATTTGATGCGCTAGGAAACCCAGATGACCCTGTCTGTGTAATTATCTGAAAAGACCATTTGAAGCCCCAAGAACTATAAATTACACAGTAATTAAGTTAGTGTAGTCATCAGCAGCCCTTTAAAGAAGTGTAGTGACTTGTCCAGTGTCACGTACTATGATGGAGTTGTATTGAGAAACTCAGTCTCCTGACTTAATACTCTTCCTCTAGCCGTTCTTAAAATGCAACTACTTTCAGTAATAATAATATTAAAAATGATGATTTTGGTATTTGAGTGCTTTCTATGTGCCGGGCACTGTTCCAAGAGCTGGGGTAGATACAAGGTAATCGGATTGGATACAGTCCCTGTCCCAGATAGGGCTCACAGTCTTAATCCCCATTTTACAGAAGAGGGAACTGAGGCACGGAGAAATGAAGTGACTTGCCTAAAGTCACACAGCAGACAAGAGGCAGAACTAGGGTTAGAACCCATGACCTTCTGACTTCCAGGCCTGTGCCCTATCCACGAGGCCATAAGTTAGGCAACTAAGAGCTGAAAGACATTTTCTGTGTTGATTCTTGATTTTTTTAAAAGTGCATTCCTTATTTAAACAGGCCAACTCCCCAGGGACAACTGAACATGTGTTGCAATGTTTCTTCTAATGAAATCCAGGCCACCCTAGTCCAGACTCACTTCAGAGCTGGCGTGAACCCAGGTCAGTCTTGGAAGTTATGAACTGAGGCTCTACTAGGGTTAGAACTGGAGTGGTCTGGGTGAGATGAATGAATCTATCGATGTTTGTCCTAAAATGGGCCAGGTCATGCAGAAGTCTAGCAAAGTTAGAAGAGACTTGAAACCAACTGGACTAATTCCTGGCCCCACGGCTGGATTGCAACTAAAGTAGCTTGGATAGATCATTAGCATAGTCAAGGAAAGAGGGAATGAAAGAAAAGGAATATAGGGCCTTTTGAATACGAATAAAATATTTTTTTCTTGCCTTTTGGAGTATAACTCTGGGAAGTCAGAGGTATGTATATAGGCAAGTAAGAAAAGCAACCTGGCCTGGTTAATAAAGCATGGGCCCGGGAGCCAGGGAACCCGGGTTCTAATCCTGGTTCACCACTTGGCTTCTGTATGACCTTGGACTAATCCTTAACTTCTCTGTACCTCAGTTTCCTCAACTGCAAAAATGGGGATTCAATGTCTGTTCTCCCTCCTCTTTAGGATCCCATGTGAATCCGATGTGGGACAGGGACTGTACCTGGCCTGATTAACTTGTATTTTGCCCCAGCACTTAGAACAGTGCTTGACACATACCATAAAAAACTGTTTTTTTCAATTTCACCAATATTCTGCTCTTCTAGAGGTAAATATAGAGAAGCAGCATGATCTAGTGGAAAAAGCAGGGGCCTGGGAGTAAGAGGACCTGGGTTCTTTTGCCAGGTCTGCCATTTATTTGCTGTGTAACCATGGGTAAGTCGCTAAACTTCTCTGTGCCTCGATTCTCTCATCTGTATAATGGGGATTCAATATCTCTTCTCCCTCCTACTTGGACTGTGAGCCCCATGTGAGATCTTGTAATTACCCCAGTGCTTAGTACGGTGCTTGGCATATACATAATGTCTAATGAATATCATTATTATGTTACTATTAATATAAATATAGGCTTTCAGTTTGAGAATAGTCTAAAAATGGTCTAACTTGAACTTAATGTAAACAGTGGTGAGGTTTTCATGCAGCTGGGTCATGCTCTTATAGTTGTCATTAGATTTTCCCTTGTAATCCTGGTGAAAATTTAAAAATTTTAATTTATAAGGTTTTCCAATTCTATTCAGGGTCTTCAAACAAGTAGCCAATTGTTGGTTGATGTCAACGTCCATACTTTTTTTTTGCAGGTGGTCAGTTTTGAAGCATTCCTCCACATCCAATGTGCCTTTCATCTCAATTACCTGATTCAGGTCGTGACCCATCATTTAACTTCCTATGTACAACCCTGTAAAATTTAAGGGCAAATTTGGCAGCTGTAAACCTCAGCAATTTAGTATAATTTAGGATATTGGCAACTTAAAAAGTTGCAGACTTGTCACTTTGACATTTTGTTATTCAAAATTTGAGCATTTTATTTTTGGTATGAGATTGCAAAAACTCACATTTTCAAAATTGCTCTAGTATTTTCTGTTGCCACTGAAAGAGCTGAATCCCCCAGAATTAAGTGGGATTACTTTTGTGCATACCAACTCTGTATTGTGCTCTACCAAACGCTTAGAACATGCTCTCTGCAAACAGTGGCAAGGGCGTGGGCCTGCCAGTCAGGTGACCTGGGGTGTAATGCCGGCTCCGTCTCTTTTTGAGTCATTTTATTTTTCAGTGCCTCAGTTACCTCACCTATAAAATGGGGGTTAAGTCTGTGAGCTCCAAGTGGGACATGGACTGTATGCAACCGGATTATCTTCTATCAACTGTATTGCTTAGTACTGTGCTTGGCATGTAGTAAGTGCTTAACAATTACCATTTTTTTTAAAAAAGTCGTTGATAAATACATCGATGATAATGCAGTAATTTTGGGGGGGGCAAACGGCATGAGTCCGATTAGGATTGTGATGAGTAGGAAAGATATGTCTAATTTATAACTTGATAGAAAATTATCTGACTGAATGTGGAATGTGTACATTTAATAAGTTCTGTAAAATATGCCCCTGTTAATTTAAGGACATGAACTTATTTTCATTGTTACAATTCATAGTTGTCTCTTGTATTCAAACAGAGAATACAAGAAGTTTTATATATACAAGAATATATGAAGTTTTATAATTGTGGGCAAGTTTAGTTGAATCAGCTATTCAATCAGTGGTATTAATCGAGCACTTATGTGCAGAGCACTGTACTTAAGCACTCGGGAAAGCGTGATACAGAGAGATGCTTGGCCACAAGCAGTTTAGAGACCTAGTCAGGGAGACAGGCGTTAAAATAAATTACAGATGGAGATGAACGTGGATGGATGAACACTGGAGGTTTTTGAGGAGAAGGGAGATGTGGATCTGTGCAGCGGAGGGGGATTATGGACTGGCGTGGGGAGCTACAGGAAGCAAGGAGGTCAGTGAGGAAAAAAGAATGAAATGCATATAGTGATATCACATGGCCAAAGGAATTTTGGCAAATGTCAGGGTTGAGGTTAATACTAATGTTGGTATTTGTTAAGCGCTTACTATGTGCAGAGCACTGTTCTAAGCGCTGGGGTAGACACAAGGGAATCAGGTTGTCCCACGTGGGGCTCACAGTCTTAATCCCCATTTTACAGATGAGGTAACTGAGGCACAGAGAAGTGAAGTGACTTGCCCACAGTCACACAGCTGACAAGTGGCAGAGCTAGGATTTGAACTCATGATCTCTGACTCCAAAGCCCATGCTCTTTCCACTGAGCCACGCTGTTTCTCACTGGTCTCTCTCATTCAGCCTCTCCCTTTAGTCTGTCCACTCCCCAGTCCAGATCATCTTTCTAACCCATGATTGTGCCCAACTCTCTCCCCTCCTCAAAAACCTGTCATTTAATGTCGACTGTGACTCTGATGTTAATGCTTGTTGGGATAGGTTCGGCCCTTATGGCCATTTAGACTTTGTAGATCGTCAATTTGGAATGAAGCTCGATGTGAGTGTTACTAATTCCGTCTGTCAATCTCAAAGGATACTGCGGAAGAAGAACTTCACGGATTCTGCATTGTGTTTAAAAAAGGGGATGTCAGAGACAAGTTTATTACTATTAGTGCTTCTTCTAACACTATTAGGGAGTGGTGATGGACGGAAGCCTTTCCGTTGCTAGTTAAGACTAGCTCAGCTTCAAGGAAAATGGTGTTTTTATAGATAATTGATATCACATTCATAATGATCAGAAGAATACAATACAAGAAACATCCTTCAGGATAGAAAGCAGTAAAGTCCCACTGGCGTAGCCCCGGAATCTGCTTTGTTCTAGGTGACCTGATACTACTGATAAGCAGGGCCGGAGGACTTGATCGATGCAAGGGAGTAGTTTCGTATTATCTAGGATCTGCTGTGATGTTGCTTGGTACAAATCGAGCTTTGGCCACTCCAATTGAGTCAGTAGTGTAACCACATTGGGTTTGGTTGCAATCAATGACCAAGTTATTGGAGTCAATCAAATAACCAGCTTGGCTTGAGTCAATCAAGTACCAGGTTATTTGGGCCAATTAAATAATGGAAGCAACACCGGAGTGGTCAAGCTGGCCTAGGGCTGAAACAGCTTGGAGGGGAGGGTCAGAAAAGAAAGGGACAGATACAAGATCTTGACCATTGGGCTTCCACAAATATACTACATTGAAGACATGCAGCCCTCATAACAGAGCTTCTTATTTTCCCTCCCAAACCCTGTCCTCTCTGAACTTTCCTGTCACTTTGGATAGCACAAACCATCCTTCCCATCTCACAAGTCCACACAGTCCACTCCCCAGGACTAACCTTCTCACTGTGCCTGTCTCATCACCGACCACTGGCCCGCGTCCTACCACTGGCCTGGAACGCCCTCCCTCCTCAAACCTGCCAACCAATCAGTCATCCTCCCTTCAAAGCCCTACTGAGGGCGCACCTCCTCCAAGAGGCCTTCCCAGACTAAGCCCCCTTTTCCTCAGCGCCCCCTCCCTTCCACATCACCTCCACTCGCTCCCTTTGCTCCCCCCCCAGCACTTATATATACCCTGTAATTCTATTTATATTGATGCCTATTTACTTGTTTGACGTCGTCTCTCCCCCTCTAGACTGTAAGCCCATTGTAGGAAGGGATTGTCTCTCTTTATTGCTGTATTGTACTTTCCAAGCACTTAGTATTCTGCTCTGCACACAGTAAGTGCTCAGTAAATGATTGAATGAATTAATAGCACGGAGGTCACCTTAAGGGAGACTACCTTATGGCAAACTCATACTGAAGTAAGCCTGCCTTGGCCCGCACGGCACCGTGCATGAGTGCATAACCATATCTTCCGACCTTGCATCATGTTCTATCCAAATAGATGCATGTGGTCCGAGGGATATTCCCTAAGCACCTGCAAATGTTCTATTCAAAATATGCAGTGGAAGCATGTGCTATAGAAGGACTGAATGTCCACCTTCTGTCCACCTTCAAAGCATTAAGGTCACATCTCCTTCAGGAGGCCTTCCCTGATGAAGCCCCCTTTTCCCCGGCTCACTCTCTTCTGCATCATCTGTGCACTTAAAAATGTGACTTTTGGACATTCGCTATATGCCCCAACTCCACAGCACTTAAAAAGATATCTTAAATTATATACCAGAAATTAATTGTCTCTCTCTAGATGGTAAGCTTGTTATGGGCAGGAATGTGTCTGTTAATTCTCCCAAACATTGTACTCTCCCAAGCACTTAGAACAGTGTTTTGCACATAAGTGCTCATAATTACCTTTGGTTAATTAATAGTATGCTGGGGATAGTCTAGGTTTAATACTGTTGTGAAATCTAGGTTGGGAGTAGGTGTTTTCCGATGCAGGCTTGGTAACGTTGAATCACCCTCACCGATTCTGAATCATTCATAATCATTTGCATATCTTCACTAACTGTAATCTCCCGAATGTCACCAGCATATAGTAGCTTTTTGATGACCTATCTCAAAGACTTGATGATGTTTCAGTTTTTTAGTTGGAGGAGTTTCTTGGTGGATCTCTACTTGTGAGGCGGGTTTATCCACAAAGTCAAACCAGAGGAAGTGATTGGAAAGCAATGAGACAAAAAAAATCAAATACAGACACAGCTTGGCTTAGTGGATACCAGCATGGACCTAAGTTGAGAAGATGTGGATTCTGATTCAGGCTCCACTACTTGCTGTTGTATGACCTTGGGTAGGTTCCACCACTTCGTCTGTGACTCAGCTACCTTCCCTCCAGAATGGGGATAGAGTGTGAACCCACATGGGACATGGACCTAATGTCCGACTGATTATCTTGTATCTACCCCAGAGTTTAGCATAGTTCCTGACACATACTAAGTGCTTAACAAATGCCATTTAGAAAAGCCTAGATGGTGAATACCCCCTGCTTTCTCTTCCCCCGCTCTAGGAAAGATCAGTGCAAGGTTTCAAGTCAAGCTCCCATTTCCTAAAAGCTATATTTGGGTCTTTAATCAAAATTTTATATAGCTAATAGTTGGCTAAAAACCTGACTCTTTGGTTTAGTTATAGTTTCAAAAATAATTTCCCATTCAAATGCCTATCTCTTAATTTCTCTATCCACTATTGTTGAAGTGCATTTTCATTTCACACGTAATCAAATAGGGAAAGGATTGTTTTACTGGTGCTGTCTAGCATTTTTATGGCTCTCTTCTGGGTGTAGAAATAGGAAGCCTTATTTACAATGAAGCCAAACACTCCTGAATGTGAGGAATTTTATTTTAAAACCATTAAACTTGCTGGCTTTGAAACAGCCTGTTATCAGATGCCCTCTCTCTTTGCAGTCCCGCTTTTTAAAGTGGTATGAATTAAGTGGTTACTTCTGTGAGCCTGGCATTGTACTAAACACTGGGGTATGTGCAAGCTAATCAGGTCGGTCAGTCCATGTCCTACATGGGGCACTCACTCTTTATCCCATTTTACAGATGAGTAACTGAGTCATAGAGAAGTTACTTTCCCCAAGGCTACCCCAGCGACAGGTGGCAAAACTGGGATTATAATCTAGACTTCTGACTCGCGTCCATTAGGTCATGCTGTTTTCTTCCTCCTGCTTCAAGGCTTCTACCAGAATGTCCCATCACATCTCAAGCATGTCCCAAACATAACTCATCTTCCCACCCAACCTTGCCCTGCCCCTGATTCGCCACACTGTAGAGCACCACTATCCTCCCCTGTTTCACAACGTTATCTTGATTCGTTGTGCTCACTCAACCCACATATTCATCCCATCAGTCTCCAAATTTTGTTGATTCAACGTTCACCACACCGCTAAAATCCTCCCTTTCCCCTCCATCCAAACCTGATACTGGCTGATTCAAGAATTTACATCCTGCTTTCCCTAATACATCAGCTTCCTTGCTAAACTCCCCTGTCTCTTGTCTCTCCTTATTCCAGTTCGTACTTTACTTTGCAGCCCAGATTATTTTTCCTAAAAACTGTTCAGTTCATCCAGTTCTATTTATTGAGCGCTTACTGTGTGCAGTGCATGGTCCTAGGTGCTTGGGAAGTACATTATCTCCCCACTCCTCAAGAACCTCCATTTTAAAAAATGGTATATAAGCACTTACAGGCACTGTATTAAAAGAGCTGGAGTAGATACAAGTTAATCAGGTTGGACAGAGTCCCTATCTCACGCGGGCTCACGTCTTAATCTCCATTTTACAGATGAGGTAACTGAGGTACAGAGAAGTGAAATGATTTGCCCAGGGTCGCACAGCAGATAAGTGGCAGAGACAGGATTAGAACCCAGGTCCTTCTGACTTCCAGGCCCATGCCCTAGCCACCGTCCAGGCCCGTGCTCCATTGGTTTCCCATCCACATCAAACAGGAATTAAATACAACTGGTGGCTTTAAAGGCAGCTTTCCCCTCCTACCGTACCTCACTGATTTCCTGTTACATCCGAGGCTGCATGCTTCACTCCTCTATAACACCAACTTGGTCACCGTTGGACTTTGTCCATCTCGTTGTCAAACCCTTTTCCCATGTCTTCCGTCTGACCCGGAATTCCTTCCCCCTCTGTTTACCACAGACCACCACTCTCTCCACCTTCAAAGCCTATTAAGGTCACATCCCCAAGAAGCCTCCTCTGATTATGTCCCCTTTTCCCCTATTCCCTCTCCCTTCTGCATCATCTATTTAGATCATCTATTAGATTTGTAGCCTTTAAGCGCTTCATATTCACCCTACCTTCAGCCGTACAGCACTTCACTCTACCTTCTAGCCGTACAGTCTAGAGGGGGAGACAGACATTAATATAAATAAATTACAGATATACAAAGAAGTATAAATGCCCATAAGGAGCGTACAGTCTAGAGGGGGAGACAGACATTAATATAAATAAATTACAGATATACAAAGAAGTATATCTGTAATTTATTTATATTAATATCTGTCTCCCCTCTAGACTGTACGCTCCTTATGGGCATTTATCAAACCGTATTATATTGTACTCTCTCAGTAGTAAATACAGTGCTCTGCGTACAGTAAGCACTTACTGGAATAACACTGATTGAGAAAAGCTTTAGGTTGTTTTCTGTCCCATGATGTTTGAGTGAGGGCAGTCGATCAGTGGTATCTATTGAGCATTACTGTTTATAGCATGGCCTAAAGGGAGAGAGCAAGGGCCTGTAGCGTCAGGACTGGGTTCTAATCCCCAGTTCCGCCTCTCTCCGGCTGAATAACCTTGGGCAAGTCATGCTTCTCAAAAACTCAGGGTTGCCATCCACCCCCGCATCAAACAAAAACTCCTCACCCTTGCCTGTAAAGCAGTCCTGCACCTTGCCCCCTTCTACTCGCTTCGCTCCCTCTACAACCCAACCCTACATTTTGCTCCTTTAAGTGCTGACCTTGTCCCTGTGCCTCGATCTCTCCTGTCTGGCAGATGATCCTTAGTCAAGTTCTGCCTCTGGCCTGGAACCGTCCTCGCCTCCTCCAATCCGACAGACAGTTATTCTCCCACCTTCAGAGCCTTATAGAAGGCATATCTCTCCAAGAGATATGGTCAGTGCCTCTTTAAAATTGTCCCCTGCTTGGATTCTTTTTTTTTTTAATCCCCTCACCAATTATTTAAATTAACTAAAATCTCAGATATGCAAAATCATACAACATAGAAGGGGGAATAAGGTGAAACAAAGTCTATCAAGTATTGCTAACTGCAAGACTGTCTTAACCATGGCCTGGGGCATACCTCAGAGAGTGTTAATCCCTCAAAATGCATCTCAGGGCAGGGAGGTTTTTTTTCACCCCCTCTCCTCTCGTTCCCACCCCCCTCCCCTTAACTCCTTGGTATGCTTTCTGTTATTTGTACTTTTAGCCTGTTTTGACAGCTCCAACAGTTTTGTAAAGATAACAGTTTTAGTCCTCTAATAATATTTGTTAGCATTACGTAGCGTTCTTATGTTCTAAAAACACTTCCATATGACTTTCTCTAAGCAATTTGTGAAGTCTTTTGGGACATCTGCTAGTCAGGAGAGTTTGGTTCTAATCTCAGCTCTGTCATTGAGCTGCTGTGTAAACTTGGGTAAATCACTTAATCTCTCAGTGCTTCAGTTTCCTCATTTGTAAAACTGGGATAAAATACCTTCTCTTCTACTTTTTGATTGAGACCCATGTGAGAGAGGGACTTTGGTTTAGCACAATAAGCACTTCATAAATACCATTAATAAAGAATTCTATTATTCACTGTTACTGGATATTGGAAAATCACACTTGGTTATTTGATTAGGCATCAGTTGATGCTGCATTTGCCCTTTTTTATTCTGCTTTTTCTCCTCTTCTCCATACACTGTCTCTTGTTTTTCCCTGTCCCTATAAAATTCGGTGGTTCTCACAGACTGCTCAAATCTTTTGTTCCTTTCTTTGAGTCTAATTACGCCTCGCTGGCTTCCGACAGCAACTCCTTTGGACTCCAGTCACAGTGAAAACCCTACAGCTGAGAACCAGGGTGCTAGCTAAATCATCCCTTTGGCAGGCCCTTGGTTGCCACATGGCAGTCTTTTAAATGCAGACGGTGATGAGTACAATAAAAAGAGACATTTTCAAGGAGCGTGAGTGATTCGTTGTGATAGTTGACAGCGTACTGAGAGAGAATGAGTTTAAAGCAATCGGTGCTAAATTGAACTGACCAGATAATAAACTCCCTAATAAATTCAGAACAAAAAACCTTTTTATCGATAGTATTTATTGAGTGCTTACTGTGTTCAGAGCACTGTACTAGTGCTTTAGAGAGAGTACAGTACACAATCAACAGACACATTCCCCGCCCACAACGAGTTTACCATCTCCAAAGTATATATATGTTTTATATACATATATATATATATATTTTTTTTTTTACTGAGTGCTTACTGTGTGCAGAGCGGTGTCTTAAGCGCTTGGGAGAGTATAATACAACAGTAGACACATTTCCTGCCCACAATGAGCTTACATTCTAGAAGGGGGGGAACACATTATTGTAAATAAATTACAGATTGTACGTAAGTGCTGTGGGGCTGGGAGGGGATGAATAAAGGGAGCAAGTCAGGGTGATGCAGTCAAACAGTCAAGCCCTGCTGAAGGCTCACTCCTCCAGGAGGCCTTCCCAGACTAAGCCCCCTTTTCTTCAGCTCCCCTTCCCCCCACCACCTTGCCCCAACTAGTTCCCTTTGCTCTACCCCCCTCCCCGCCCCATAGCAATTGTGTGTATATGTACATATCTAGAATTCTATTTATATTAATGCCAGTGTTACTTGTTCTGATGTGTGTTTATATATCTGTATTTCTAATTCTACTTATATTGATGCTATTGGTGCCTGTTTACTTGTTTTGATATCCGTCCCCCTTGCCCCTCCTTCTATTCTGTGAGCCCGTTGTGGGCAGGGATTTGTCTCTCTTTGTTGCTGAATTGTACTTTCCAAGTGTCTAGTATAGTGCTCTGAACACAGCAAGTGCTCATAAATACGATTGAATGAATGAAGGGAGAGGGAGAAGTGAAAAGGAGGGCTTCATCAATAATATAATAATAATGTTGGTATTTGTTAAGCGCTTACTATGTGCAGAGCCACTGTTCTAAGCGCTGGGTAGACACAGGGAATCAGGTTGTCCCACGTGGGGCTCACAGTCTTAATCCCCATTTTCAGATGAGGGAAATGAGGCACAGAGAAGTTAAGTGACTTGCCCACAGTCACACAGCTGACAAGTGCAGAGCTGGGATTCGAACTCATGAGCCTGACTCCAAAGCCCGTGCTCTTTCCACTTGCGCCACGCTGCTTCTTGGAAAGCCTCAAGGAAAGCCTCGTGGAGAAGATGTGCCTTTCTTAAGGCTTTGAAGTGGGCAGAGTAATTGTCAGATAGGAGGAAGGAGGGCGAAGCTTCTGGCCTGGCAGTAGGGGATGCTGTTATTAATACTGTGGTCTAGTTCTCACTTTGGCCTGCTTATGGGCAGTTTCCTCTCCCCCCTGGGCTGGGGCAACTGAAGATGGGCCATCTGCCAGTCTCATCCCCCAATCCCAGGTGGTTGGGGATCCAGCTGTACACTTTATCCTCCGGATTGGGGTTAAAAACAGTCATTTTTCTCATCCCTATCCCAGATTCCTACAGGGAGGCGTCGTCAACCCGGTGGAAATTCGACCCCCTGTGGTGAGCCCCTCTCAACGAGGCAGGTGGCCTAATGGATAGAGTCACGCACCTGGGAGTCAGAAGGACCTGGGTTCTAGTCCCGGCTCTGACACTCGTCTGCTCTGGGACCGTTAAGCCATTTAAATTCTCTGTGTCTGTTACCTCATCTGTAAAATGGAGATTAAGACTGAGCCCCACATTGATATGGACGGTGTCCAACTTGATTAGCTTTTTAGCTACCCAGTACTTAGTACCGTGCCTGTCACATAGTAAAGTGCTTAAATACCAAAAAGAAAAAAAAAAGAGGTGGATGTGGCACTTGACTGTGTAGGCCTTTAGTTTGTGTACCAATGTTTGTGTGGATCTGCAATACGTAGCAACTGGGGGTCTAGGCCCCTGGGTCAGGGGACCAGGCTCTTTCCCGGCAACCACAGCCGAAAGGCGCTTGTGATACTCAGTGGGTCATGTAGTATTGGTATTGTGTTTAAAACGCTTACTGCATACTTAAACTTACGTACCGTTGTAAGTTCCAGGGCAGATGCAAGGTATTCAGAGTCCAATACCACACAGGGCTCAGAGTCTAAGAGGGTGATGAGGCAAGAAATCCCCATTTTACAGGTGAGGAAACTGAGGCACATAGAAGTTAAGTGACTTGTCCAAGGTCACCCAGAAGGCAAGTGGCAAAGCTGGGATGAGAACTCAGGTTCTCTGACTCTCAGGTCACATTACTTCATTCATTCATTTCATTCATTCAATAATATTTATTGAGCGCATTACTATGTGCAGAGCCTGTACTAAACGCTTGGGATGAACAGTCGGCAAACAGATAGAGACGGTCCCTGCCATTTGACGGGCTTACGGTCTAATCGGGGGAGACGGACAGACGAGAACGATGGCAATAATAGAGTCAAGGGGAAGAACATCTCGAAAAAACAATGGCAACTAAATAGAATCCAAGGCGATGTACAATTCATTAATAAAATAAATAGGGTAACGAAAATATATACAGTTGAGCGGCACGAGTACAGTGCTGTGGGGATGGGAAGGGAGAGGTGGAGGAGCAGGGAAAGGGGAAAAGAGGTTAAGCTGCGGAGAGGTAAAGGGGGGATGGGCAGAGGGAGTAGAGGGAGAAGAGGAGCTCAGTCTGGGAACGCCTCTCGGAGGAGGTTGAGTTTTAAGTAGGGTTTTGAAGAGGGAAAGAGAATCAGTTTGGCGCGAGGTGAGGAGGGAGGGCGTTCCGGGACGCGGGAGGACGTGACCCGGGGGTCGACGGCGGGATGGGCGAGACCGAGGGACGTGAGGAGGTGGGCGGCGGAGGAGCGGAGCGTGCGGGGTGGGTGGTAAGAAAGAGAGAAGGGAGGAGAGGTAGGAAGGGGCAAGGTGATGGAGAGCCTCGAAGCCTAGAGTGAGGAGTTTTTGTTTGGAGCGGAGGTTGATAGGCAACCACTGGAAGTTGTTTAAGAAGGGGAGTGACATGCATTACTTCTCCTCAGTGGTAGCTCCTGTCAGATCCCTACTGGTGGAGGTGACCATCTTCCCGAGAAATTTGGAGCAGGGAGGAAGAAATGGCTGGTGGCCCCGACACGTTCATCTTCCTCTTCCTTTTCTTCCGACTCACCCGCCCACGCCCAATCCTGGTGTCTGGCAAAGACCCAGAAAGCAGCTTTGGTGGCAGAGTCCAAGGAGTACCTTTTACCTTCCTATATTTGCCCCCGTCTCCCCTCGTTCTCTTCTTCCTCCCCCTTTTCCACCGAGGCCCCACACTGTGAGTGCTCCAACTTCTTGTTACGCCAATCTCCCCAAATTCTCCATCTCAAAATAAAGCAGACGAACCACCGTTGTTGTAGTGCCTTGACTCCTTGATTCCTTTCACGGGTAGAAAAGAAAAAGGTGAGGCAAGTAGGGATGGCTCCTCACAGAGATGCGTGACCGATGTGGACGGTAGCACGGGCCCGGGAATCAGAAGTCACGGATTCTAATTCCGCTCTGCACTTGTCTCCTACGTGACCCTTGGTCAAGTCACTTAACTTCTTGTGCCAATTACCTCATCTGTAAAATAGGGATTTGAGATGTGAGCCCCAAGTGTCCAGGGACTCTATCCAACCTGATTGCTCGTATCCACTCCAGCACTTATACAGTGCTTTGGCAAATAGTAAGCGCTTAACAAATGCCACAATTCATTATTATTATTAAGATGAGCAGAACTGCTTGTATTTAGACCCCGGTACTGGCCCAGTGAGGACCAGAAAAACAGAAGTGGAGGAGGACAGCACTGCAAAGAGCTCCTTCAATCAATATTGATTTATTGAGTGCTTACTCTTGTGCAGAGCACTGTACTGAGTGCTTGGGAGAGTACAGTGTAACAGAGTCGGTAGAGAAGCTCCCTGCCCCACAAATGAGCTTACAGTGTCGAGTTCTTTTCCTTTTTCTTCCCCCTTCCTTTCCCCCTTCCTTCTTCCCCTCTTTTTCTCCCGTGTTCTTCCAAAGTCCGGCCTCCAGATTCGGAATGAGAAGCCGGTTCCCGTTCCCCACCACCAAGTGGGGGAGGTTTGGAACATGTGCGCTGGTAGTTGAGCTTGTAAAGGTAGAACCAGTTCAACCTTGAATCGTGACATTCCTTTACTCTGTCTCTTTCCTCCCATGCTCTAAGAGTGTTGAATGGATTCTGGCTTCTAGATAAGCCGTATCATCTTTGCTGCATGAAAATGAGGGTTTAGGGAATCAGCTGGCTGAGTGGCACTTGCTGATCCAGCCCAGCCCAGACCACCGGTAGAGTAGCTTCCGACTTGGCCCAGGAACTGAGGAAGGGCCCCTCTGACTCTTGGCTCCCTCAGAGCTCTCAGCTGTTGTCACTTGGGGTTTAAAATAGATCCAGCCACTCATCGTTAGGGCTGATCAGTCCCTCAGCAGAGCTGGTTCTTGCTGACATGTCCCAGCCAGAGGGCTCGTGATTAAAGATTCAAGGCCTGCCCCCAAACCCCGGGATGCTGTAGGAGTTAGTTGGCGATGCTGTAACGTGTTCACGATAGGCATGCCAATCTCCTAAAGTGTGTTTGGGAGTGTCTAAGTGACAAAGCCTCCCTTTTCCTCTGCTCCCCCTCCTCTCCCCACTGCCCCGACCCGCTCCCTTTGCTCTACCCACCTTTTGTGCCCCACAGCACTTGTGTATTTGTGTACTTATTTGTAATTATAATTCTATTTTTATGAATGTGTATATATCTATAATTTCTATTTATAATGTTACTGGTGCCTGTTTACTTGTTTTGATGTCTGTCTCCCCCCATTCTAGAGCGTGAGCCATTTTGAGCGGGGATTGTCTCTATTTGTTACTCAATTGTACTTCCCAAGTGCTTAGTATAGTGCTCTGCATAGAGTAAGTGCTCAATAAATACTATTGAATGAATGAATGCCTGAGCAACCCTATCTGATTGTCCTCTGCCCAGTTGAAGGTGTTGATTTATGATCTAATCATACTATTCAATAGTATTTATTGAGCACTTACTATGTGCAGAGCACTGTACTAAGCGCTTGGAATGTACAAATTGGTAACAGATAGAGACAGTCCCTGCCCTTTGACGGGCTTACAGTCCAATCAATGATGTTTATTATTGCGTGCTTACTGTGTGATCTAATCTATCTAGGATTACTTATGATTTTTTAGATTACTTACTTTATGATCTAATCAATCAATGATGTTTGTTATTGAGTGCTTACTGTGTGCAGACCACAGTTCTAAATTCATGGGAGAGTACAAAGCAGCAGATGTGTTCCCTGCCTACAACAAGCAGAGAGGCAGCGTGGCCTAGTGGAGAGAGCACAGGCCTAGGAACCAGAAGGATCTGGGTTCTAATTCTGACTCTGCCACTTGCCTGCTGGATGATCGTAGGCAAGTCACTTCACTTCTCTGTGCCTCAGTTACCTCATCTGCAGATCGGGGATTAAGACTATGAACACTATGTGGGATGGGGACTGTCCAACCTGATTAACTTATATCTACCCCAGTGTTTAGTACAGTGCCGGGTGCACATAGTAAGCGCTTAACAAGCACCATTTTTTTTTAAAAGAAAGTATAGAGGACTACTAATGAGCCTGTCCTCTGGTTCCTGCAGATGGTTGAAACATCTGCTAATCATGGCCCATGTGTAGGAGATCAGGTGTGGGGTAGATAAAAAGTCTGTTTAGGTGGGAATTTACCCATTCCCTGGTTTCTAGAAGCAACAGAATATGTTACATTGAGCCCCCTTCCCAGTAGAATTTATTTAGTGTCCTGTTGGGCAGAGCACTAAAGGAGGTGCTACAAGGCTTAAAAGATACCTTTCCTGTCCTTGAAGATCTTACCCAATAAAGAAGACACACAGACACAATGCCAAATACACAATATGAAAAAACAGCTACCAATGATTTAAAAAAACCTCACAACTCACAAATGTACTATTTTATTAGTTATACATTATTTGTAGGTTTACTATAGTGCTGGAGGTGTTAGACTGGGTAAATGCTATCGATTGATTAATGGCCAGGAAGGTTACTTTAAGACATTGCTCACTGGCCTCTTCTCATACAAAGCAGGGTGGCCTAGTAGATATACCATGGGCCCGATGAAGGGCCTGGGTTCTAGTCCCAACTCTACCACTTGTCTGCTGTGTGATCTTGGACAAGTCACTTCTCTGTGCGTCAGTTACTTCATCTATAAAATGGGGATTAGGACTGGGGGCCCCATGTGAGACATGGACTGTGTCCAACGTGATAAGCTTGTATTTACAGTGCCTGGCACATAGTAAGTGCTTAACAAATGCCATAGGAAGGTCGGGGGGAGAGGGGGAGAACAATCAATGGTATTTATTGAGTGCTTACTGGGTGCAGAGCACTGTACTAAGCGCTTGGGAGAGTACAATATAACGGAGCTGGTAGACACGTTTCCTGCCCTGTATAGGAGCTGGTAATTAAGGGTGAGCAGCTGGGAGGTGGGAGAGGTTGGAGGGAGGGTGAGCAGACTAATGAAATGGGGCCATTGGAAGAGAAACTAAAAAGAAATGCCCAAACTGGCAGGGTGTATTTTCAGCAGATGGGTATAATTCAAGTACATCCTTGACATTTTTCATTAAGCATTCTGAGAAATATCAAATCTGGTACTTTTTCAATGAAGGCATTTGAGGTAAGAGTGAGACCATTTTATTTTGAAATAGGAACGCACTTCCATTTATATTATAGTCGTGAATTTTTCAAGTAACCCTTTGGAGTAGTTATTAGAGTGTACCATTATGAAATATATTGGAGTGTAAAGTGATTATACTTGGAGCATTTTTTTCCTCCCGTACATTGAAAACTTTAAAAATTGTATTTAATCAGAATGGGACAAGATGAATAAAAAGCAGCATATGCAAACTTAACTCATTCTGAGATTTTTCACATAATTGCCCTTGCCCATATTGTTTGAAGATTTGGTATAA
Source organism: Ornithorhynchus anatinus (assembly GCF_004115215.2). Lineage (NCBI taxonomy): Eukaryota > Metazoa > Chordata > Mammalia > Monotremata > Ornithorhynchidae > Ornithorhynchus > Ornithorhynchus anatinus. The sequence continues at coordinate 57,389,178 of NC_041735.1, read as the reverse complement.
GTGTAGGAGCATTATATTGACTACTAAACATTCAGGTAGTGTCGAGGAATTGTTTTATTACAGTGACACCCACAATCAGATGACTGGCAGGAGTTGGTGATCATTGAGTCTTATCTATATGACTTCTCTGCTGATAGCCACTGTCCCCATGTGCACTTGGTGTTGAGTTGAAGGGAGAGATAAGTACGCTATAACAAGCTATAACAAGCTTTAAAGATCGGCCATAGCTTAAAAATACAAGTCATCGGAGCCATCTCACAGAAATTAAAAGCCGGAAAGTTCTAAATCTTGTAATGTTCAAGTATGAAATAGCTGTGTTGTTTTGCAATGGAACAAGGCTTTTTTAAGCTTTTTTAAGTTTTTAAAAAATATTTGTTAATAATAATTATGGTAATTGTTAAGCGCTTACTCTGTTCCAGGCCCTGTACAAAGTGCTGGGGTAGATCCAAGATAATCAGGTTGGACACAGTCCCCGTCCCACTTGGGGCTTTCAGTCTTAATCCCCATTTTATAAATGAAGTAATTGAGTCCCATAGAAGTGATTTGCCCAAGGTCACACAAGCTGACTTGTGGCAGAGCTGGAATTAGAGGCCAGGTACTATGACAACGAGACCCAAATTTGTAGGCTGTCAAAAATGAGAGAGAGAGAGACTGAGACTGTGTGTGTGTATCTGGTGCAAGAGTGCTCTCTCCTTTCTTGCGCTCTCCCTCGCTCTCCCTCCTTTATAGTTTTCTTTCCTCCCTGTTTCCCCCAGTATTCTCTCTCCAATCATATGTTGCACTCTCCATTCTTGTGTGCATGGGTGTGTGTGAGAAAAAGATTTTATTTGTATTTAAGCCTCCTCTCCATACATTCTCTATTATTACTATTCTCTATTTTCCTATTCCTACTCTATTTTAATGCCTGTCTCCTCCTGTAGCTGTCTGCTCTTTGTGGGCAGGGACCATGTCTACCAACTTCTGTATTTCAGTTTCCTAAGGAAGTAGCACAATGCTATGCACAGATAAAGAGCTCAATAAATAACCCACCGATTGATCGATTTTCTCTGTTCCAGTCTGAGCTCCCTGTAGGTGGTAACGGCGTGTCCCATTGCTGGGTGGTGTTGGGGGCTTTGAGACACCAACTGGTTATCTTTGGCCTGCTTCCTGCTCAGGGTGGTGGAGGGGATTTCTGAGGCTTCAAATACCTTTTTAATAGTAGGAAAGCCTCCTAAGGTAAGCCTCCAAGATGTGCCCACCTCTGAATTTGATTCTGGTTGTTCCCGCAGCTGTGGAAAAATAGGTGGGGCAGGAGGGCAGTTGGTGAGGGGTTGAAGGCATGCAAACGAAGCGGTTCTCATCGGGACCCTTCTTGTACTCATGGATTTTAAAGGCATTCCAAGAGAGGCATTGCCAGCATTAAGAAAAGCATTAAGATTTTGGGTTCAAAGAGGAGCTTCTAACTACGGAGGGTTTATTCACATGGCAGTTAGGACCGATGTATGATTGACTGTATTCTGGTTGATTTGTTCCTTTTCTTTCATTTCCATTTTCCCTTTTTTAACATTTCCCTCAGGTTCCACAAAAGTAGGAGAGGGGATTTTACTGTAGCAAGATTGAACATGAAACATTAGACAGTCCTTTAATATGACTTTACCAGAAAGTCAGATACAGTTTCATTTACAAGAAATGGTATTTTAGTGACTATGTGCAGTATATATCAGGCTGGTAATTAGTTCAACTTTAGAAGAGTAAAAGTGTCAAGGTAAGAAAATGATGCCTTAATAAGAAGAACCACTGATAAATGTCAGTCTTGGGGTGTTTGGAGAAGTTTTCCTGTCTCCAATTATCCTGAAAAACCCCAAACTATTATTTAGGCTTAGGCTCGATTTAAAGGCAGTTCATTTATTTGTGTTCTCTAGTGTAACATATAGAATACTGAGAGATGATTTGCTGTGACAGTCTTCTTTAAACTGTGTCTGTTGGAAGAGGCTTCTCTGGCATGAAGTCTGAGCTGAGGCTGCTCGCTTAGGATAATCCTTCCCCATCCAAAATCAGCAAAAAAAAATAAATTCAAATGTTCATCAGAATGAGATGCTCTTTATATTGAGTTGTGAGAGATTGTCACTTAACAGAGAGAATAGAAAGTTCTAAAATGTCTTTAATTACCCAGCTGCAAAGTAGCTACCACCTCCTGGTCCATGGTATTTGGGCATCGCATTGGTCATAAATGGATTTTGTACCTAAGAGTTTTGCTAGTTCTTGCAGTGTGCTGCACTTGTGCTTGTCTGCTTGCTTGTTGCAACTCCGTGGACCTGTGGAAACATGACTGGCTGGGGACAAGCATGTGCATGAGGATTAGAGTCATTCTTTTGGCACAGCTTCGCAGTCCCCAAGTCACTGCGCCTGGACCTAGCCTAGCCTAAGACTTAGGATTGGGAACTCTGTCATCATCACCTTCGTTGTTGTCATTATCCATCGTCATTTTAAAGCGTCGGAAAGAGTAGAGCCGGGTCCCGACTCTGGGTTCTCGGTAAATATTCATGTTTTAAATAATAATAATTATGGTACTTGTTAAGGGCTTACTATGTGCCAAGCACTGTTCTAAATGCTGGGGTAGATACAAGGAAGTCAGGTTACACACAGTTCCAGTCTCACAAAGGGCTCACAGTCTTAACCCCCACTTTACAGATGAGGTAACTGAGGCCCAGTGTCATTGCAACTGGACCTAGCCTAGTCTGACACTTAGGATTGGGAACTCTGTCATCGTCACCTTCGTCATCGTTGTTATCCATCGTCATTTTAAAGCGTCAGAAAGAGTAGAGCCGAGTCCCGAATCTAGGTTCTCGGTAAATATTCATGTTTTAAATAATAATAATAATTATGGTACTTAAGTGCTTACTATGTGCCAAGCACTGTTCTAAACGCTGGGGTAGATACAAGGAAGTCAGGTTGCACACAGTTCCAGTCCCACAAAGGGCTCACAGTCTTAACCCCCACTTTACAGAAGAGGTAACTGAGGCTCAGTGAAATGCCTTACCCAAGGTCCCACAGAAGACATGTGGCAGAGCTGGGATTAAAACCCATGGCCTTCTGACTCCCGAGCCTGTGCTGTACCCACTGAACCACCTTATCAGCCATCTCCACATTCAGAAGGGTAACGTGTATGTCTGCTCTCCAGATCTGAGGGAGCGGGCCGGGAATTTGTGTGAATTCTGGTGAGTAGGTCCCGGGGGGGTCTGAAGCTGTGGTGAGGCTGGAGTCGAGGTGCTGGGAGAGTGGGAAAACAGACTGCGGAGGAGAGAAATAGCAATGCAGGCAACTGAAGCCCATCTGGTCGGCCGGCTGCAAAACAGGTCAGGAAAACAGGATTTAACTAGAACAGGCACTAAAGAGAGAGAAGGCAGCCATTCAACCAAGACATCTGTAAATATCTGTAAATAATGCTGCGATTGTCGTCGTTCTGTCGTTTCCCTCCCCTGTCCCCTCCTTTAATTGAGAGTTCCTTGAGGGCCGGGATTGTGATTGTTCTCTCTGTTGTGCTTTCCCAAGTGCATAATTCAGTGCGCTGTACGCACCAAGTAGTTGTGTGTCCTAGCGGAAAAACCCCAGGACTGGGTCAGGATCCCAGGGTTCTAATCCCGACATACTTTTATTATTTCTCCACGGAAGTGGGCCGCTGCTCCAGGCCTTAGGACTGTGGTGCTTTCATGGGCCTGTGGATGGGGGTGGCGCTCCCCCAGAATGCCGGCTCGCCTTCCTGGTTAAAAGATTCCGGGAGGATCCGCAGCTCTCAGATACATCTAACACGGATTGATCTAGTTTGAGCTGCATGGCTGTGATCAGCCCCGGCTGTCCCACAAGCGATATTTCAACAGGAGGGTTGGATCCCGGTCCCTTAGGCAGAAGATCGAGCAGTGTAGTTTTCAGCAGCAAAACGACCCCATATCCAGTAGGGAAAATCCAGGTGGTCAGGAAGTGGTGCTGAAGCTTTTTTTTTTTTTTGCATTGCAAATTCAAGGACAGGATGGAGTGAGTTGCAAGCAAGTCTCTGATTTAATCAAAACAGGCTATTCAAGACAACTTACCTTTTGCTTTGCATGTAAACAGATGTGTGCATATGTATGTGGAAATTAGAATGCATCCATACACCCACACAGCACATTGCTCCTCTGTTAAGACCCTAGTGGGTTTTGTCGGGCCCCCAGGCCAACTGGAGACCCTTCTTGCCCTTTCCAGAACCAACATGCTCCTAGCTCAGAATATGTCCCCTACTCTAGCACAGTTTATTATTGTTATTATTATTATTTGCCATCAAGTATACTTTCTCCGGGATGCCCTGTCCTCTATCATAATCCACAACCTTTCTAACGGTTCTTTATCAGCGTTATCAACGTTATCGTTGTTATGGTCTCTATCCCTCTAACTGCTGGTCTGCCTCTTCCTCATTTTTCCTGGATTTTTTCCTAGCATTAGTATCTTCTCCAGAGAATTAGTCCTTCTGATTATGTGTCCAAAATATGCTAATCTAAGTCGATTCATTTGGCCTCCCAAAGACCACTTTGGCTTAATTTGCTGTAAAATCGATTTTTTTTGTGCCGTCCATGGTATTCGCAAAAGCCTTCTCCAACACCCCATTTCAAAAGAATCGATGTTCTTTCTGTCCTGTTTTTTCACTTTACTGCTTTCGGATCCTTACGACGATACCGGAAACACCATAGAATTTGACCATCTGTATTTTTGCGGCAGTTGTTACATCAGCACATTTCATGACTTTTTCCAGGCTCTTCAGAGCAAGCCTTCCAGCACAGTACCATCCCTCTAACTTTGAGGTTCAAAGTAGGTAACATACTCCCTTAAAACGTGTGGGACAGTTGAGAAGTCATGTGCCTTTTTCAGAAACACCTTCATACCCAAGCATAGTCACTTATTCAGTCTATTCTTTCAGATTACTTGATTTGTAACTATTTCCCTTGTCAATAATTTCCCATTAGTCTCAGCTCCATGTGGTCAGAGAACAGGTTATCCCTTGTGCTTTCCTGAGTACTTAAGAGTACCATGCTTTTGCATGCAGTGGGCGTTCAGTAAGCCCTGCTACTCCTCCAGAACTTTGCCACATTGATTTGTTTGCTCCATGGAGTGCCCGTTGTCATTTTCAATCTTATATATGACCCCAGAGCAGTTTCTCTCCTGATTATCACCCACTAGGTTGATCTGACTGCAGCTATTGTCTCTCAACAGCTACTGCCTAGCTTAAACAATCTATCAATGGTGTTTATTGAATGCTTACTCTATGCAGGGCACCGTACTAAGCGCACAATGTAACAGAGCTAGTAGAGGTTCCCTTTGCACAGCGAGTGTATGGCCCTAGCTTGAGATAGTTTTGTTTGTTCTCTTCTCCCCTGTTGGATGCATCCAATTCATTCATTCAGTAGTATTTATTGAGCGCTTACTGTGTGCAGAGTTTTCACTGCATAACAACTCCCTGTATGTCCTGCTCACCACGCATGTGATGAGCATCGTCTTAATGCCCGGAGCAGGATTGCTGTCTGGAATCTTTGTTGATTATTCCGTCTTGACATTCGATGTGGAGTGTGAATTGTGAGTGGCTGTGATGGAACTCCTTCACAATTCAGATGGAGCGAGGTTGGATATTACCGTGGACTTTTTGTCTTGATCTTGTACCAAGCTCCCTTTTTAGCATGCCGTTTAACAGAATTTATTGACCATATTCTACCCTGTAACTATGTCGCTGGGCAATAGGCACATCTTTACTTTCAGTAAAATAAAGCCCAACATATATTTTTTAAATGGTATTTGCTAAGCACTTACTGTGTGTCAAACACTGTTCTAAGCACTGAGCAGCTACAAGTGAATTAGGTGGGACAGTCCCTGTTCCACATGGGGTCACAGTCTAAGTAGGAGGGAGAACAGGAGAACTGATGCACAGAGAAGTTGTGAGTTGCTCAAGGTCACACAGCAAGCATTTGGCAGAGCCAAATTAGAACCGAGGTCCTCTGACTCCCAGGCCCGAGCTCTTTCCACTAGGCCATGCTGCTTCTCAACAAGAAATGTGTCAGGTGGCCTGTCGTAGATCACGCTCCACTTTTTCAGCGGTCATCTGGAGCAGGGTAGTTTCTTTAAATCTGTCTAGAATAGCCAGCGAGCTTAACCAAATTTAAAGTTTCCAGCTTCCGCCGTCCGTTAAAGGAAAGAAAGAGCCTGTTGGATGAGTCACATGCAAAATGAATGAATGACTCAGTGTGTTTAGCATCACCAGAAATGTCATGAACGGGATTGACGAGCCACTCGTTATCTCATCTATAAAAAAACTGATTAAATAGCTTTCATGTTATAGCTCTTCATACTATAATGTGGTTGAGTCACTGTGGAAGCTTCCTTTCACATCAGGTGTGAAGTAGCTTTTGCCTTTGGTCTTCCTTTTCAGCATACCCATGTTAACTTCTCAGTGAGTGTTACATGCCTCTTCTTACTCCACAATGTGAAAGGTATTTTGGGCAAAGGAAAACCTATAAATTTTGTTGTTGCTATAGAGGCCCTAATTAGTTAGTATTTTAGAAATGGAATAGAGGAATGAAGGAGTAGGCTTATTGCTTTCTTAAATGAGGAGACCAATTGGCTTTTGGGGGAAGCATAGGACGGGTGAGTCTCCGTGCCTTAAAGAGGAGGAGGTGCCAGTCGGTGTTTTCATTAGCACCGTCTGAAAAGATTTGGGGGAAGGAGGGAATAATCAAATGGGAGCAACGTCGTCAGTTCAATTTTGTCTAAGTATGACCCCTCTGAGTACTTTCGTTTTTTAATGAGAAGAAAAGTGATGGCGCAGACAATTTGTAAACGACCGGGGAATCAGAAGGACCTGTGTTTTAATTCTGATCGCACTGCTCATCTGCTGTGTGTCCCTGGGCAAGTCTCTTCACTTCTCTGTGGCTCAGCGTCCTCATCTGTAAAATGGGGATTGAGACTGTGTATCTACCCCAAGCGTTTAGTACAGTGCCTGGGACATAGTAAGCACCTAACAAATACCACAGTTATTACCCACGACTTCGGCTTTTCGGGCGGTATCAATTTGGTAGCGGGAACGGAAGAAAGGGACCCTAACACTAGGTATTTTAGGTCTGTTTCAGCTTCCTAGCTGTCTGTCGGCAGAGAACGTGCCTACCAACTCTGTTATACTCTCTCAAGCGCTTAGTACAGTGCTTGAATCAAACAAGCACTCAATAAATAGAGAAGCAGCATGGCTCAGTGGAAAGAGCCCGGGCTTGGGAGCCAGAGGTCATGGGTTCGAATCACGGATCTGCCACCTGTCAGCTGTGTGACTGTGGGCAAGTCACTACTTCTCTGTGCCTCAGTTCCCTCATCTGTAAAATGGGGATGAAGACTGTGAGCCTCATGTGGGACAACCTGATTACCCTGTATCTACCCCAGCGCTTAGAACAGTGCTCTGCACATAGTAAGCGCTTAACAAATGCCAACATTATTATTATTATTAAATTCCATTGATTCAAATTCTGTATGGAAGGCTGTAGAAAAATGATGAAAAAAAAAGGAGCTCTTAGATGCTTACAACTACCCTTTCCCCACTGTAGCACTTTATGTTTATATTCTCCTACATAATGATAATTGTGGTATTTATTACGCACTTACCATGTGCCAGGCTCTGTACTAAGTGATGGGGTGGACAAAGGCAAATCAGGTTGGGGGCAGTCCGTGTCCCAAAGTGAGCTCACAGTCTTACTCCCCATTTGACAGATGAGCTCACTGAGGCACAGAGAAGTGCCCAAGATCACATAGCAGACAGGTGGCAGAGGCAGGATTAGAACCCAGGTCCTTTTGACTCTCAAGCCCGTGCTTTATCCATTAGGCCATGCTGCTCGTCTGTAAGTTATTTTAAAGTCTGTCCTCTCACTGCAACCCACGTGCCACCCCAAAGTACACACACAGTTTGTAAACTTTTTGAGAGCTAGGGACTTGCTTACAAATCGTATTATACTCCCCTAACACTACAGTGCTATGCACACAGTCAGCATTCACTCAATCCTATTGATTGATGGAGTGAGGCAGTGCCCCAGAAATGATTCCCCTTCAAAAGGAGTTGTGATGCAACTTTTCCGAGTTGATTCCTGGGCTACACTTTCTTCTATAGAATAAATGAAAGTAATTTCCAATTACCAAGACCGTAGGAGACCTAGTGGAAAAGAAATCTAGAAAGCAGTAGATTGGTACTTTACTTAGCAATCTTGGCACTCAGAAGATGCTTAAAAAGTACTGTTGATGAAGAAAAAAATTATTCCCCTCCTTAATAGAAGCTAACATTCCCGTCCCCATTTTCTCTCTTCAAGCTGTCTAAAATTAGCACAGTTCCATCCTGAACATAAAAGAGCAGCACAAGAGCATCCTGAAATGCTGATTTGCTGGTGGGACTAGGTTCTCGTAGGCTCTGCCTGGGGCTGGGAATTGAGGATTTTGTCTTTCCATTGAAAGATTGTAGAGATTGATGAAAAAGAAATTTCCATCAAAAACTCAAAGAGCACAGGCCTGGGAGTAATAGGGCCCGGACTCTAATCCCAGCTCAGTTACCTGCTGTGTGACCTTGGGCAACTGAATTTATCTGGGCCTCAGTTACCTCATCTGTAAGTGGGGATTAAGACTGAGCCACATGTGGGTCGGGGATTGCGTCCATCCTGATTAGCTTGTATCTACCCCAGCATTTTGTACAGTGCCTGGCATGTAATAATAATAATAATAATAATGTTGGTATTTGTTAAGCGCTTACTATGTGCAGAGCACTGTTCTAAGCGCTGGGGTAGATACAGGGTCATCAGGTTGTCCCACTTGAGGCTCACAGTTAATCCCCATTTTACAGATGAGGTAACTGAGGCACAGAGAAGTTAAGTGACTTGCCCACAGTCACACAGCTGTCAAGTGGCAGAGCCGGGATTCGAACCTATGACCTCTGACTCTCAAGCCCAGGCCCTTTCCGCTGAGCCATGCTGCTTCTCTACGTAATAAACACTTAACAATTACCATTAGGAAGAAAAGGCACACAGATCATGGGTAGGTAGAAAGGGCACAGGCCTGGAAGCCAGAGGACCTGGGTTCTAATTCTAGTACTGTGGTTTGCCTCCTGGGTAACCTTGGGTAAGTCACTTCTGTGCCTCAGTTTTCTCATCTGCAAAATGAGGATTCGATACCTGTTCTCCTTCCTTTGCACCACATATGGGGCAGGGACTGTGTCTGACCGAATCTACGCCAGAGGTTTGTATAATAATAATAATTATGGTATTTGTTAAACGCTCACTAGGTTTCAAGCACTGTTCTAAGTGCTGGGTTAGATTCAAGTCAACAGGTTGTCCCACGTGGGGCTCACAGTCTTAATCCCCATTTTACAGATGAGGGAACTGAGGCACAGAGAAGCTAAGTGACTTGCCCAAAGTCACACAGCTGACAAGTGGTGGAGCTGGGATTAGAACCCATGACCTCTGACTCCCAAGCCTGTGCTCTTTCCACTAATACACGCTTTATAGATCTTGGCCCGCGGTAGGTGCTTAAATACAATTTACATAAATTGTACATAAATACATATAATATACATAAATTATATATAAAGTAAATATAATATACATAAATAAAAAGGATTGTCAAATGAAGAGGAACCAACCAATTAAAATTAATTGAAGTAAAAACAACACAACTAAAACAATGGCTTTTAATTTGTCAAATTAACCTTGAATTGCTTTCCTTCCAATGAAAGAATCAGAGTTATAATTCAGTTTCTGTGGAACTGATCCTTGTAGAGAAGAAGAATTAAGGAAGAATTTTTTTTGAGGGAAGCAGCAGTGGGAAAAATCAGAATAGCAAATCAGTTGAGTATCTACCTCCTTGTTCTTATTTACATCATGAAGCTTCTGTAATTAGACATATGTGAAAGCATTCTGAGGTCTATGAACATTTTGCCTTCCTCAAACTGTTCGAAGCCTGTACCCTTTCAAAGAGGCATGCTTGTGCTTCTTGATATAGGTTATATTCAAGAAAGTTGGAGCTTTTCTTGTCTTCTTTAATTTCCGGGTTGATCCTATGTTGTGCACAAAGATAGGTCGAATGGGTGAGAAGATGGGAAGGGGAAAGAAACGGATGTTAATGTTCTGAGCAATCGGTCTTATAGCATCGCCTTATGTAAAACTCAGTCATACGAATGAGCACCGACTGTCGAGCTTCCTTTTGTCTTCCTCCTGATTATCCCCAAATTTTAGCTTTAGGTATTAGCTGACATGACTAAGTGTTAAACTTAGTCATGTTAAACCGAGGATTGCAAAATTGAAAGGTATAATCTTTACCTTGCAGGTTATGTAACACTCTTCGTGCTTCAGTTTTCTCATTAGAGAAATTCCAGCTCTTTTTTTAAATGGCATTTGTTAAGCACTTCCTGGACTGTGAGCTCGTTGTGGGCAGGAATACGCCCATTTATTGTTATATTGCACTCTCCCAAACACTTAGTACAGTGCTCTGCACACTGTAGGCTTGCAATAAAATAATAACGAAGGTATTTGTTAAGCACTTACTATGTCTGTTCTAAGCGCTGGGGGGAGTGGGATAAAAGGTAATCAGGTTGTCTCATGTGGGGCTCACAGTCTTAATCCCCATTTTACAGATGAGGGAACTGAGGCACAGAGAAGTTAAGTGCCTTGCCCAAAGTCACACAGCTGAGAAGTCGCAGAGCTGAGATTGGAACCCATGACTTGACTCCCAAGCCCGGGCTGTCGACTGAATGAATAGGTGCTAAGTATTGTACTAAGTGCCGGGTTAGAGACAAACTAAATAGGGTTGGACACGGTCCATGTCCCACCTGTGGCTCATGGTCTTAATACCCACTTTCCAGATGCGGTAACTCATTCACAGACTTTGTGACTTACCCAGAGTCACGCAGCAGACAAAATGGTGACAAAAGCACTGACTCCCAAGTCTGTGCTTTGTGCACTAAGCTGCGCTGCTTCTCAGTTCGTTGTGGGCAGGGATGTCTGCCAACTCGATTGTACTGTGCTTTCCCAAGCGCCCAGTACAGCCTGCATCCAGTCCGCGCTTGATAAATACCATTGATTTAGTCCAACCCTAAAAAAAGAGAGGAATTTCACCAGTGAGATTTAAAAAAAAAAGCTCAACGTCAGTCCCTTGGTATTAGGTAATTCCTTCCCATTGAAGGATTTAGCCAAGTTTTCCCTCTCTTTAACCTGCTACCTTATCTCATCTTCATTTAGCAGTATAGATAAAACAGGTACTGTGTCAAAATAAATTTGCATTCCAAATGGTACATTCCAAGCGCTTAGTATAGTGCTCTGCACACAGTAAATGCTCAGTAAGTGCGATTGAATGAATAAAAAGAAAGTGCTGTACAACAGCTCATATCACCAGCCAGGAGGGAAAGAGAACTGCCCTGCTTTCTTGCTCGCACCCCTATCCCAGCCCTCAGCTTATCCTCAGAGAATCAGTATGGCCTAGTAGATGGAACACGGGCCTGGGAGTCAGAAGGTCATGGGTTCTGATCCCGGCTCCATCATTCCTGTGACCTTGGGCAAGTCTCTTCTTCTCTATGCCTCAGTTACCTCATCTATAAAATGGAGATTAAGACTGTGAGCCCTATGTGGGCCAGGGACTGTGTCCAACTTGATTTGCTTGTATTCACTCCAGGGTTTAGTACAGTGCCTGGCACATAGTAAGCGTCTAATAGATAACATTATTATCATCATTCTCTCCTCCCCATCCTGAAGAGCCAAATTGGGCTGAACCTTTGGAATCAAGTTGAGCCATGAACAAAGCCAAATGTGGATAGGTTCGAATGGTCTCCGGTGCCTCAGCAGACCTCCCCTCTACCCTGCCCTCTCCCCCCTCCTCCCTTTCTGGCCCACGATGGGGAGGCTGTAGAATGAGTGGGAAATGATTTCTTGGAATCAGAAATGCGGTAGAGCTGAATGGAAAGTGTCTCGGGCCTCACTTGCAGGGGATTCTTCCATGCGTCAGTTGGGATTGGGATCGTGGGCAGTTGTCCACTGGGCTTCCGGGCAGCTCCCATCGTACAGCAGTGACCGCAGAAGAGAGGTCTGGCTCACTCCCATTCCAGTCTGCTGGTATTCCCTGTCGGACTTGACCCTGGACCAGTCCCGAGCCCCGTGGCTTGGGGTTGGGCTCTTGTTTCCGACTCACGCACGCATGCCTGACAGCCATTTTGGTCTATCCCAAAGAACTTTGTTGAGGAATAACTCCTAACATCAGAACAAAGTTTATTTCTAACAGCCAGTTGCCCCCCAGTGCAAGTTACCTACTTGGGGCTTCAGCTTCAAATTTTCCACAGTATTTTAAAAAAAAGATGTATAAGTTGCGTGGCCAGTTCAACATCTTTCCTTCCTCAGCTGAGTGGGTTTAGTCGCAGGATTTCATGGCTGTAGGCCCTTCCTCAATCAGTTTGTGATTCTCCTTCTAGGGGTTGCAGACAAAGCCAGTGTTTTCCCCCTCCGACCCAGTGCCGCTTGAGCTTCTGTCAAAGGAGCACAGCAGAGGCTTCCGGGGTTTATGTTTATGTTCACCCCATCAAGGGTTGGGGAAAAGTGAGAAAGGGCCAGAGAAAAAGCCCGTAAGCAAATGAGGGAAAATGAGGGGTTGGGCAAGAGAATGATAATAATTGAGGGGGATTTAAAAGCGAGACGGGAGTGTTTGAGGGGGGTAAGTGCGGAGAACGCACCATTTTGTGGTGATGTCTCTAGTGCCCACATCATAACTTGAAAATACAGTCCCGACACAACTTCTAGATTGTGAGTTCGTTGTGGGTAGAGAATGTGTCTGACGTTATATTGTACTCTCACAAGCACTTAGTACAGTGCTTTGCACACAGTAAGCGGTCACTAAATACGATTAATGATAATAACTTCTGTGACACCATTGTTCATGGTGTCACAGTTTCTTTCATATGTAGCATGGGGACAATGGTCATTCCTGAAAATGTAGGTGATACCTGGAGGCTTTCCTCTCCCCCCAGAGACTCACCTGCCCACCTCTCTCGGTAGGGCAGCAGGGCCGACAGGAGAGCAAGATATTGCTCCCAAGCTAATGAGCTCTCTAGGCACGTAGTATGTTTGACCGCAAACAGTAGGATTGAATTCTCATTTTGCCAGATTCAGTATTCAGCATTGATCATGTTAGACGGAGAACTACTTTCAACTATGAACTCATAGTAGTAGTTATATGTAGTAAGGACTTATGTGCAGAGCAGTGCCTTAAGTACAGGGAGAGTATTCAAGTGGGAATTAGAGGTGGAGTCGGAGAGGAGGACCGGAGACACACATCGGGAGCGACGAAGCCGTAGAGCAGAAGTTCAGACTTCGGGTGATTCAGAGCCCACAGTGCTTCTGAAGCCACAGCAACTGGCTGGAGGTTGTAGGAGGCTTCCTGCTGCTGATGTTTTTCTCTTTCCCTCCAGGCTGGTGGGAAGCAGGAGGGGATGGGCTAATAGTAATAATAATGGAATTTAAGTGCTTACTATGAGCCAAGTGCCGGGGTAGATACAAGATCAGGTTGGACACAGTCCCTGCCGCCCCACATGGGGCTCACAGTCTAAGGGGTCTCCTCGATGGTGCGGAAGGGAGCCGGGGCTGGTCCTCAGGAAGGCGGTATGGCTGGTCCCCAAAGCTTGTGGGGGAGATCGGGCAGGGAGAGAGGTCCTGGCCCACTGAGGAAGGGGGCTGAAGGTAACGCCTGCCAGTGAGCCTGCCGGTACCAGATGTTTCACTTGGCTGCGGGTGGAGAGTGTCCGAAGAGGCACAGCAGTGGTCTCTGTACTCGGCCGGATGCACACGGAGCATGCCGGGTGCACGCAGGAGGGCCGAGCGTTCACTGGGCTGTGGTCCAAGAGAAATCAGACCAAAAAAAAATACGGTGTTAAGTGCTTCCTCTGTGCCACGCGCTGCACTGAGCTCTGCGGTAGATACAAGATAACCGGGTCGGACCCAGTCCACATAGGGCTTACACTCTTAATCCCCATTTTACAGATGAGGTAACTGAGGCCCAGAGAAGAGAAGTGACTTGCCCAAGGTCATACAGCAGACAAGTGGCGGAGCCAGGATTAGAACCCAGGTCGTCTGACTCCCAGGCAGGTGCACTTTCCACGAGGCCATGCTGCTTCTCACTAATTCATTGATTTCAACATATGGCACACAATGTAGCTTTCACATCTCTCCTCATGCTTTCAAGAAGAATTCACTTTGTAGAAGTAAATTGGGACGAACAGTCTATAAAATGTTGCAGAAGGCGTCTTGTATTAAAAATCGTAAACCCACAGATAAATACTAAACCACACTATAATCTCTAGTTCCGTGCTCAACTGTGTAAACATTTTCTGTCATTTTAATTACCCGGAAAGTTATTTTATACAATGAAATTTTCTGCAAAGGCTATGGCCCAGAAAATAGGTGTTAAAATACTTCTTATGTAACAAATTCTGTTATGAAAACTTTTGAAGCAACTTTGCAATGTATTTATATGTTAGGAAGCAAGTGTGTTTTTTGGTATTTTCACCCATAATGTTATAATCAAAGGAACTAATGTGGTTGTTTTTCGTCCTGCTCGTTAGAACAGTATTGCAGAAGAGGAATAATTTAAAGTAATCATGATTTTAAGTACATTTTGTGTGCTCAAATTAGTTTTAAAAAACTGTAAGATTTTTGCAATGATTGATACACGTTTCCTTTACACCTGATATAATTTTTATGGTGTTCTCCTGTGTCAGGCCAAAATGCTGGGTATTTATCTTAAAATATTTGTTTTCAAAGATAGCAAGCTTGAGTCTTTCTGCACCTCTCTTCTCTGTCTGCCTTGCCACTGTGCCTCTCTTTCCCCTCATGTTGAACTTATGCTTGTCCTTATCTTTCCAGTTTTCTTATTTGTGCTTTTAAATCCGTGACCAAGTTGAGAATTCCATAGGAGCAGATGGCAATTTGGCTATTGAAATTTTGAGACTTGCTTATAAAACCATGGTTTTTCATTCATTCATGCAGTGGCCTAACAAAATCCAAATGATCTCTTCCTTCCCAAATTGTTTTTTTTTTAGTTTGGTATTGTTTTTTCACCTTTTTGTTTCCCTCCCGCTTAGCAGCAGCAATGCAGCAAGTGTTGGACAACCTTCCTGAGCTGCCCTCGTCCACGGGAGCAGAAGAAATAGATCTTATTTTCCTCAAGGGAATTATGGAGAATCCCATTGTAAGATCACTTGCTAAGGTATTTTGGTTTGTTTATGGAGGGTAGGTGGGGGGACCTGCAATCTTTGGAAAATGTTTTTTGGTGATGGATTTGTCTGAATAGTGCTGTTTTAGATTAGTTGAATTGGCAAAAGTGGGATCCACATTACAAAATTTAACTTTAAAAAACATCGTTCTTCTAAAACCTGGGTTTCTGTTTCTTATAAGTCTTGTATTCCAGAAAGATCGTGCTTCGTACTTGAAGAAAATGTACTGATGGTGACATTTACCTTTGAGTGCATATGTGTCTGAGAAGGCCAATGTGGCACCCACGCAGTTCTGGCCACATTGTGCACACTCAAAGTCTGCTCTTTGTTGGACTGTCATGTTCGATGTCTGCAGTGTCTGGAAACTGTTTTAGTTTCAGCCTCCTTGTGTCTTCTGCTCAAAAAGAGCCGATTGTTCCTTTCTTGATTGCAGTTTGCCGCGTTGGCCTGTCTTTGGCCTGTGAACCAGTTTTCAACTAGGAGGCAGCTTTGTCTGAGGGGGGTTTTTTTGACTGAATCCTTGAAACATTTCTCCTCCCTCCTTGCTTTCTTTATATGTCTCTCTTACTTTTCTAATACTTATTATAGTGCTGGGCACATGAGCAGTTTTATACATGCCACTGATTGACATTCAACAAATGATGTATTCTTACACTGTTTAGGGAACTATTTGTCTCAATTATTCCATTTTAGAAAATAAGCTTCTCTTCAGTGAGTATTTGGTAAGGCCTAATTCTGTGACTATTGCTTTAACCTAGGAATTATTCAAAGAATAATTATGTAATGAATACTCTTCTTCCAAACTTTAAGAAAATGGAATTTCTAGAATCATAATAATTGTGGGGTTTCTTAAACACTAGATCCCAAGCACTGTATGAAGTGCTGGAGGTAGATACAAGATAATCAGGTTGGATACAGTCCCTGTACCAGCTGGGGCTTAAAATATAAGTAGGAGGGAGAACAGGTATTTTAATCCCCATTTTTCAGTTAAGGGAAGTGAGGCACACAGAGGTTAGGTGAGTGTTGTCCAACGTCAATAGCAGGCAGTTGGCTGGGCTTAGAACCCAGATCCACTGACTTCCAGGCCCGTGCTCTTTCCACGAGGCCACGTTGCTTCTCAAAATGTGGAAACCTTCCTTAGCCTCCGTTGCATCCTGCCTCAGTCAGTAGTATCGATTGAATGCTTTATTTATATTAAATTTGTGTCCCCTCTAGACCGTGAGCTCGTTCTGGGCAGGCAATGTGTTTACTGTTGTACTCTCCTAAGTGTTTAGTACTTTGTACGTAGTAAGCTCTCAATAAATAGAATTGTGAATGAATGAATTTGTGAGAGTACAGTAGATTAGTAAACACATCCCTGTTCTCAAGAAGCTTAGCAGGAGAAACACAGTCTAAAAATAAATCCTAGATAGAAAGAAGTGGTGAAGTATAAAAATATATTCATAAGTGCTATGGGAGGTTGTGAGTTCATTCTTAGATGGTGTGGAAGTGCTGGAAAGGTAGGTGAGGAGATTAGAGTCAAATAGGCAAGGCATCCTGGATGAGATTCCCGAAAGACTTTGAATATGGGGGACAGCAATGGTCTGAAAGATACAAAGGGGAGAGAGTGTTTCAGGCAAGAGGGAGGGTGTGAGCCAGAAGGCAGAGACAGGAGAGAGAAAAATGAGGAATGGTATATAGGTTGGCTTGAGAGGAAGAAGTGGTGAAAGCTGGGATGTAGTAGGAGAGAAGGGGGATAATTAGGAAGAAGAGAGCTGATTGGGTGTCTTAAATCAGAGGTCAGGGGTTTCTGCTTGATGTGGAGGGGAGTGGATAACCACTTAAGGTTTTTGAGAATTAGGGAGATGTGTGCTGAATGACCTTTAGCTGGGAAGGATGGGATGAATCATGGAAATGTTGAGAAGGAAAAACTGACAGGATTTGTCTCCAGCCTGAATATGTAGACTGAAAGAGAGGGAAGTGTCAAGGATAATGTCAAGGTTATGGGATTGAGAAAAGTAGGGAATTGGTGTTGTCAGTTGCGGTGGGGAAGTTAGGTGGAGGGAAGATGAGTTCAGTTTTGGACATGTTAAGCTTGAGGTGGTGGTGGCGGAACATCCTGGTAGAGATGTCCCGGAATCAGGAAGAAATGTGAGATTGCAAAGGAGAGCAGTGGGGACAGGGAAGTAGATTCGGGAGTCACCTGCAGAGAGGTGGTAGTTTAAACTGTGTGCACGGATGAGTTCCCCAAGGGAGTGAGTGTAAATTGAAATGAGAAAGGGACCCAGAACAGAGTTTTGAGGGAGACCCACAGTTATGGAGTAGTAGGTAGAGGATGAGCCAGGGAAAGAGCCCGAGAAGGGTTGACCAAAGAGGTTAGGAGAGGAGGGTGTTCAGGCGAAGGGAGTATGACAGTGTCGAAGGCAGTGGAGATATCGAGGAGGGTCGGGACACAGTAAAGTCCGTTGGATTTGTCATTGGTGACTCTGGGGAGAGTAGTCTCAGTAGAGTGAAGTAAAAAGCATAGGAGGGTATTAGAGGTGTGGAGGCGGCGGCTGGGTCCAATCCCTTTGAGAAGGTTAGCCAGACCTAGAGGAGATGATACGTAGATGAATAGTGCAGCGTCTCCCCTCCCAACTATTGCTTTGGTGTCCACAGGGCCAGGTTGGGCCTGCTCACTCTTTCTCTCTCTCTCTCTCTCCAAAGTCTGGGCAGTGAATTCATCTTGGACTTGCTGTCCTTCATTCCTCTAGTCCAGCCGTCTGTTCTGAACCCCCAGACGGTCATTTCAAGGCCTCGAAGACTGTGTGGCCTGTTTTCCGTTTTGCCTTTTGCCCAGGCCTGTTCTCCATTTTGCCTCTCCACCAAGATCCCAGCAATCCCTTGGCTGATCTGGGGCTACATTTGACCGCTGCCCCATGGTGGGACAGCAGGGCCGGTATGGAAGTTGAATGTGTACGTGCTTGTGTCCAAGCAAGATCTGAAGGCATCGGGCAAAAGTCCAGAGTAGTAAAGGGTATGATTATATATCACTATCAGTCACAGATCTCACTAAAAGGAAGAGGTCCCATAACTGTAGGATTCATGGACTGGCTACTTGATTACTTGCGGCAAGAACTTTGCCCAAAACACCACATAGAGGTGGTCTGAACCAGAAAAAAATGGACAGAAGACAACAAAGGATGCTACAGATAAAAGCCAGAGAGATCGATAGATTATATATAGAGCAAGCCACAAATATGTGGACTTGTTCATTAGATGCTCTTGCAGATGCATATTTCAAAGAAAGTTAAAGGCAGCATCTTCAGTAAATTCAAAATGTGAACCAAAAACTTGTTTGCCGAGCAGAACAGTTGCAAGGAAGTATTTCTTTGCAGAACAAAGGGCAAAAGAATCAGAGCTAGGGATGTTGGGTTTATTCTAAAGAAGGATGCAGTCAAATTGGTAGAGAGATGTGACGTTAATTAATCAGTGATATTTTTTAAGCACTTATTGTGTGCAGAACACCATACTAAGTGCTTGGGAGAGTACAGAATGACAGTTGGTAGATATGTTCCCTGCCCACGAGGACGAGCTCACAGCCTAGAGGACGAACTTCATTTTTCTAGAAGTAATAGTATTTATTACGAATGCAGTGCACAATACGAAGCACTTGGAGTATACTGGAGAATCACAAGATACGATCCCTGTCCACAAGGAGAGCATTAGAGATCTTGTTTATTTTAATACATTTTGCACTCCTTAAAAACCTCCAGTGGTTGCCCAACCACCTCTGCTGCCTTACATCAGCTTTAAGGCACTCAATCAGCTCTCTCCCTCCTATCCTTGCTGAGCTCTACTTCAGCCCACACACTCCTCTCCTTTAACACCAACCTACTCTGTGTACTTTGATCTAATCTATCCTGCCACTGACCCTTTGCCTACTTTTTCCCTCAGGCCTGGAACTCCCTCCCCCTTCATATCTGATAGTCCATCTTTTCAAAACCTCCTAGAATCACATCCCTCCAGGTGGCCCTGATTTCTTTTTTCTAGCCGCACCTCTGCTCAAATATACACCTGGCACTTTGATACTCACCCCAGCCCCTCAGTACTTAGCCCCTATCTGTAATCTATTTAATTTTTGTCTCCCCCTCTAGACTGTTAGCTCTGTGTGGGCAGGATTCACGTCTACCAACTAGTACAGTGCTTTACACACAGTGAGAACTCAAATACCGTTGAGGGACGGACATAGTCCCTGCCCACAAGGAGTTTACAATCTAGAGGTGTTTACAGTCTCGAGCAGATTGAACAATGAACCTGATTGCCTGCTTTTGCTGAGACTAACCATCTATATTTCTAGAGTACAAGAAACCAAAAAGGACAATGGCACAAATGAACGTGGAAAAATTCAGTTGATATAGCCCAGTAGTAGATTAAATATGTCTTGATGGAGTTGAAAATATCTTTTCCAGAAATTTAGCTATATGTCAAAGTATCATATGCACTTGCTCTGATCACCAGATGTCCCAATCAAAAGGAAAATTGGTTACTGCCCAGGAATACTGAATTAAAGAACTGAGAAGTCAAGAAGTGCCAATTTAGCAAATCAGTGTTTTGGGGGAATTGTGCACACTAAAGATTGAATATAGTTCCAGCAGGGGAATAGACAATGATTAATTGTCTTCTTTATCCAAGTAATCTCATCAGCAAAATAAGGAAAGAGTGAAAATATCACCAAGTGAGATTTTGGGATCTGGGAGGATGCAGAATGATGGTGAAAAAAGGTACATGTGAAAGCTGAAAGGAAAAAAAGAGGGAAGTTGCTCAGAAAGACGATCTGAAAAATGATTTTGGAAGAGATCAGAAAGGTGTGCAGCCCCAGAAGTGAGGAAAAGTTGAGAAAGCCGAGAGATAATAAAGCTGATCCACTGAAAGATAAAACAGAGGCAGGATGACAATTTGGTGAATGGACAAATCACATGCACCTGGGTCACACAATTGAGAAATTCTAGGTTAAGAGCATTAAAATATAACCATAGTTAATTTAAAATGGTGATTTAAGATATTGGCTATTACTGCATTAGTTTTATCAGTTGTAGTTATGCGTTTGAAATGAGCATAAGTTTATGATGAGCTTTATTCGCTAATAGAAATGAATGAGGAAGTTAAGTGTTTTGGGGAGAAGCTGTGTATAGTGAAATGCTGAATATGCCCAGGCACTGACCCAACAGTTTAGCATATACATTGAGCAGAAGCACATTCTGTCTGCAAGGGAAAGAACAAAGACAGTAATATTGATGGGAAGATGAAAGGAAAATTTGGAGATTTTCAAAACTACAGTAATTTGTCTCCCAAATGCACAGAGCTTTTACGGGACATTCCTAAATCACATAAAAAGATCTCCAAATTACATACCAGCAAAAAAAAAAAAAACTGTCAGATTCTTCCCAAGATGTTAAGCTGTTTTTTTCCCCCCTGCTGTAATTATTCTGGACTGAATCAACAAGAGATGACATGTAAAAGTTGGAAAGTGATCCTTCACATCTTTTGTGCACGGATGAAATCTTTTTAGGGTGCAGTCATTTCTGCTATAATATGGTTGTTGTGTTGTGTCATGGGGGCAGCTGCATTTAACACTTTCTTTATTTAACATCTTTGTTACTGCTTTTTAATTTGTGAGTACATTTATGGGTGTATTGAAAAGTAAGAACTACATAATTGTGTTGCATTATGAAGTTATTCTTAATTTTTCCTATATTAGTTGATGTTATCTCATTCAGCATGGGATCCTAGGTATTTTGTTCTCATTACATGTGATCACTGTGGGCAGGGAATGTTTCTACCAACTCTTGTATATTGTACTCTCCCAAGCGCTTAGTATAGTGTTCTGCAAACTGTAAGCTCACTCAGTCAATACCATTGATTGATATGCTTCTTGGTAATTCTGTTATGTGGTGGAGTCATGTCACAATTATTTTATTACGACTTGCTGATTGTTCTGAAGCAGCTATTTTCTCGGTTAATATCCTTACTATCTTAGTATCTTCTAGACAGAAAGCTCCTTGTGGGCAGAGAATGTGTCTACCAACTCTGTTTTATTGTACTCTCCCAAACAGTAAGTGATCAATAAATACCACTGATTGATTGGAACTATTTGGACTGCATCTAGAGAAAAATGGTTAGGGAGAAAATGGCTCCCAATTGCCTGCTTTCATTTATTATTATTGATAATGCCAAGCACTGTACTAAGTGCTGGGATAGATGCAAGATAATCAGGTCCCTCCTGGCCCAGAATTTAAGAGGGAGAACAGGTATTGAATCTCCACTTGGCAGATGAGGGAACTAAGGCAAAGAGAAGTTAAAGTGTCTTGCCCAAGGTCACCCAGCAGACAAGTGGCAAAGTGGGATTAGAACCCAGGTCCTCTGACTCCCAGACCCATGCTCTTTCCAATAGGTCAAGCTGGTATTGATCAGAGGATCATTTTTTGTTTTCTGTGTTTATTTGCTTTGTAATATTTTCCTTAAAATGATGTCAAGTGAAATATAGGGCCCAGGTTTTTCCTAAGCAGTCTTGTTTTGGGGAGGAGGAGAATGGTATTGCTCTCCCATTTCCAAGTGAGCTGCAAAAAGGGGAGAAAGTGGACAGGATAAGGGAAGGAGAAATTGGTTGCTGCCGTCCTCATGAGGACATAAGAACTGCCATACTGAATCAGTCTATCCATCTAGCTCAGTATTGTATTCAAAAATAAATCAACAATATTTATTGAGCACCCACTATGTGCAGAGTGTTGTCCTTTAACTTTTGAGAGTGCAATAGAATTGGTACACATAACTCTGCCCTCAAAGAACGTAGTCTAGCACCAAAAGTAGAATCAGTGAACGTTTAGTGGAATGGTGTGATGATTCCCCTTCTTAGCATCCACCCCCATGGTAACAGATATACCATTTAATATCTACAACAATTTCCTTTTAATAATCTATTGCACGGGAATCTATAAAAAGCTTCCACAGTCTTTAACAGCCTCAACTTCTTTCTCCCTCTCCCTCCCTCCCTCTCTCTCTCTCCCTCTCTCTCCCTCTCTCTCCCTCTCTCCCCGTCTCTCTCCCCCTCTCTCCCTCTCTCCCCGTCTCTCTCCCTCTCTCCCTCTCCCACCCTCTTTCCCTCTCCCCCCCTCTTTCCCTCTCCCTCTCTCTTCCCTTCTCCTTCTTCTAAATATTGGTATTTTATATTTATAGACCCTCTTGTAATAATGAATCCCATTTATTTTCCACCTGCTGGATGAATTATTAATAATAACTACTACTATATAGGTACCTCACATATCTGCTGAGCACTGTACTAGGTGCTGGGGTAGATACAGTATGATCAGATCAGACACAATCCCTGCCAGGGGGAGGGAGGACAGGTATATTTCATCCCCATTTTACAGAGGAAACAGGTATGGAGTAGATAAATGATGGTCTCAGGAGTCAGGACCGCATTATTTTTAATCCTGGCTCCACCAGTTGCCTGCGGTGTGACCTTGGACAAGTCATTTAATTTTCTGCCTAATTTTCCTCGACTGTAAAATGGAAATGAAATACCTCTTCTCCTCATTTGGACTGTGAGCGTGGGTCCCTGTTGGACAGGGACTGTGTCCCATCTGCTTTTATTTGGCTTAGCCCAGTCCTTAATCCAGTGTTTGGCACTAACTATTATTATTATTATTATTCTAGATATTCTTTAAAAAGAGCTTCACTCTATTGGTAACTATTCCACAGTTTAACCATAAATTATGTAGCTTGGGGTATGAAATTTTTGCCCTTTTTTGTGTTTACGGAGTGTTTTTTTTTAAAAAAATATCTGCCCAGGAATATAAGGAGCTGAATTATTTTCCTTTATTATTCTTGCAAAATCTGAATCAATTTTTTATAGCAAGCTTAAGTTTAGTCTCTGAATCAAACATCAAAGATAATAATGGCTTTTACAATTCTTTATGAAAGATTCAACCAAGAAGGAAAATTAATCATGGATCTAAATGAATAAAATAGTGTTGCTATTGCCTGTATTATGAATTTACATCTGTTTTAGGCTCATGAGAGACTGGAAGATTCTAAATTGGAAGCAGTCAGTGACAACAACCTGGAACTAGTGAATGAAATTCTAGAAGATATCAGTCCTTTGGTAAATGTGGATGAAAGTGTCGCGGAATTGGTCGGAATACTCAAAGAGCCTCATTTTCAGGTATCTTTTTTACACCAGACTAGTGTCTGTAACTACATTTCATGTTTTTTTTTTTAAAAAAAAATTGTGTTTGTTGAAACCACAAATAATGTATTGCAAATGAATTGGCTTTTTTAGTCAAAGTTTTTATGCCAGCTGATGTAAATGAAACACCCTTGAGGACTTTATTTTTGTCTCTGCTCAAAATAATCCCCTTGAGTTGAGGTTTATTCCCAAAGGGAGCTTTTACAAAATTAAGAGTAGATAAAAATAAGAATTACTGTGGAAAATAGTTAACCCACACACCTTGAGGTACATTCAGACTGCGTTATTAAGAACTTCCCAGGACTCATGTTAAATTGCCACATTAAAAAGGAAACCACTTAATAATGCAGTTACTTTCAAAAGCATCATGCCACTAAGACTCTAGGTGAGAATTTGTTCTACTACAGTATATGGGAGTTATGTTTTTGCAGAACCTTGCTTTGAGGAAAATGAATGTGATACTTTGTGTGTCTTGGCTCTCAGTTGCATATGCCCGGATGGCCCCTCTGACATTGCATCATGTTCTGTCTTGACAGATACACATTGAAAGAACATTCCTAAGTTCTCCAGCAAAGTTAGGTCTGAAAGGTGGAGTGGAAAGATGCATTATAGAAAAATAGACAGTCCATTTGGTGATACGGTGGTCTTGTCATCAAATAATATGAAATTGTCCGGCAGTGTGCTAGACTAATAAACTTTCAGTTGTGAAATATGAATCCTTTGATTCTTTACAAAGAAACCTAATGGCGGCAATGTTTTTTTCCCTCTTGACAGTCCCTCCTGGAGGCCCATGACATTGTGGCATCAAAATGTTATGATTCTCCTCCTTCCAGCCCAGAAATGAATAATTCTTCAGTGAACAACCAAATAGTTCCAGTAGATGCCATTCGCATTCTTGGTATTCACAAAAGAGCTGGAGAGCCATTGGTGAGTAGGTTAATAAAAATTAGTTGTATTCATCTTAACTCTGAACTGACAAGAAAATATTTGAGATGCATTGGGAATCGAACGGTTTGACCTCCCCGCCTTTCTTTCTGTTATGTTGGTGTGAAAATAAACTCTTTCCCAAACCTCAGACTCCTTTCCCAAGTTTCCTCTTCCTATGGGAAGTAGGAGTTATAGTTAAGCTGAAGTAGACGCCGATAGAAATGTGCCGAGAGTGGCAGAAATTCGAGAAATGGATGGTCTGCTCTGCATTTGCCACGGTCCATAGCAGGATAAATATATGTATAGTAGAGATTACTGGATGTTTGCCATCAGCATCACAATAGGTCTCTGAAGCTCCTGGTTTCTTACCCCTGCTCCACCTGAAGTTATGTGACTTGGGAACTGCGGAATGAATTGATGGTTCAGCTGTTTCCCCGTATTCAATATGTCTGTGTAACTTCTGAGTTTCTCAAGATTCCTCTTTGTAAAACAGGGATAATAGTACCTGTCTCGGCTTTTCCAACGTTGCTGTGAGACTAAAATGAGATTTGATGTCAAAGTGCTGTTACTATTAGTAACACTAATAATAATCATACTTGTATTGTGAAGCACTTACTGTTTTCCAAGCACTGTGCCAAGGGCAAGATACAGATCAGTCACAGTCCCTGTCCCATGTGAAGCTCACCTTCTAAAAGGTGGGGGTCGGGGAGACAGGTATTTAATCATTTTACAGTTGGGGAGAATGAGGCACAGAGAAGCTAAGTGACTTGCCCAAAGACACACAGCAGGCAAGTGGTGGAGTTGGAAGCTCTTTCCACTAGACCATGCTGCTTCCCCAATTCAAATTATTATTCAATTGATGGTAGTATCCCGGCACAGATTTACAAATATAAATTGCATACAGAAGTATCTACTGATTGCACTTACATCTTTTTGAAATGATTTTTGGCTTCTATGTTATTTGGGTAAATCCTGTCCCACCTACTCCCATTAAGCGGGAAACATTTTGCGGGAGAAACCAAATCTTGTTATATATTTTGTGTTTTCCTCATACAACCAAGTCCATTGCTTTGTAGCAAATGGAAATTCAGTAAAAATGATTTAAAAGATACCCCAACTCCCTGGCTCCTTGCCTCTTTGTCTCCCCAAAGTCCTCCCGTCCCAGTGGTTCCTATGCCCGGGATTCTGTCGCATCGTGTATAAGCTTACTACTGCCAGCACCTGCTAAGAATTTTCCCCAAGTTGGTATTTTTGTTGTTGTTTTTTCTAGTAAGCTCAGCTTCCTTAGCCATCCACCTTCTTTCCCAGATAGAACACACCAAAATTAATCAGGAAAGTCTCTCTCCCACCTTGTGTCTTAGTTATAGCCCCCAAGGTGTGGGGAAACAGTCAGGACTTTGCTGTAATCTGAGCTGAGGGGGGGATAAATCTGCTCGGAAGGATTTTCTGCAGGGGCTAGAGTAGGTTGCCGCTGCTTCTTATTTTTGTCTACTCTAAGATGTTGCTTCTTTATAGAAAAGTCCTGTGCAGTCCTGTGCAGATTTGAATCGGTCTTGTAGAACCAAACCCCAAATGGCTTCATGAGTTGATGACCTGAGAAGCAGCATGGACTAGTGGAAAGAACACAGTCCTGGGAAGTCAGAGGACCTGAGTTCTAATCCTGATTCTGCCACTTGTCTGACGGGGGACCTTTGGACAAGTCACTTAACCTCTCTGTTCCTTGGGGCCCTCATCTACAAAATGGGGCCTCAGTACCTGTTCTCTCTCTTACTTGCATTGTGAGCCCCACGTGGGACCCGATTATCTTCTATCTACACTGGCACGTTGTAAGCACTTACAAGACTCTAAGCCCTTGATTAGACTGTAAGCCCGTCATTGGGCAGGGATTGTCTCTATCTGTTGCCGAATTGTACATTCCAAGCGCTTAGTACAGTGCTGTGCACATAGTAAGCACTCAATAAATACTATTGAATGAATGAAATACGACGATGACCATTATTACGATCATCGTTATTATTATCGGTGTCTCCCAGACTAGATCCTATTTACCGAGGGAAAGGAAGGGTCTGAAATGGAGCCTTAAAATATGTTCAGGTTGGAAAGCCCTTCTCTTTGAATGATCCTCTCCTGCTGAGCTGAACTCCTTCCTTGGTGACAGTGGCAGAGTTGCAGGCTTTTACCAGAAGTTGGGGACTGGTTCTGGGGACTCCCCGTTCTGCAAAAGAGTAGAGAGGAGAGTAGACCAAAAGTAGGATGGAGAACAGCAAATGAAAGGGACCGAAGTTACTTTAAACTACCAGATCTGCTGCTAGCAAGGTTTAAACAATTTGCCATCGTAAATCATTCCTGAAATTTCCAGTGCCTTTTGGGCTTGGGTTAA
This sequence comes from Ornithorhynchus anatinus, assembly GCF_004115215.2. NCBI lineage: Eukaryota > Metazoa > Chordata > Mammalia > Monotremata > Ornithorhynchidae > Ornithorhynchus > Ornithorhynchus anatinus. The sequence continues at coordinate 57,362,400 of NC_041735.1, read as the reverse complement.
GCTTAACATGTAGCCTAATTCAAGGACTAATTCTCTAACTATAATAAGAATGATAACAATGATAATTATAATAATAACAATGGTACTTAATAGCTTATTATGTGCCAAGCATTGTACGAAGTGCTGGGGTAGATATGTTAATCAGGTTGGACACAGACTCTGTCCCCCCTGGGGCTCACACTCTTCATCCCCATTTTACAGATGGGATAACTGAGGCCCAGAGAAGTTAAGTGAGTTGCCCAAGGTCACACCGCAGATACGTGGTGAAGCTGGGAGTAGAAACCTGCTCCTTCTGACTCCCAGGCCCGTGCTCTACTTAGGAGGTCTTGGGCCTCTTCGTAGAATAAGACAAGGATGGGCATAGTCCATTCCAGTGCTCTGTCTTGTTAATGAAGATACATCTGAACATTATCATCAATTAACTTTAAACGGCGTGACTGCCACGGTTAATGTTACATAATGCACCAATGATGTAGTTCCATGTTTCCTTTAGGGTGTTACATTTAGGGTGGAAAATAACGATCTGGTAATTGCCCGCATTCTTCATGGAGGAATGATAGATCGGCAAGGTCTTCTGCACGTGGGAGATATCATTAAGGAAGTCAATGGCCATGAAGTTGGAAATAATCCAAAGGAATTACAGGAACTCCTGAAAAATATTAGTGGCAGTGTCACACTGAAAATTCTCCCAAGCTATAGAGATACCATTACCCCTCAACAGGTGAGTAATTTCACTCATTAAATCTTCTGGTAGACCACCGGTGGCTAGACTTACATAAAATGAATTGTAAAGCGAAACTTTGAAGGAATTTCCCCGGGTGGGTTTTGGGGTTGGTTGGTTTTTTATTTTTTTGGAACGGTCAAGTAGCAAAAATTTTGTGAGGTATTTTGGAGGTACTTTAAGGTAGCTAGAAAGACATTGCTCTAATGAGCTTCTACCCGTTTTTGTTGATCCTCTCCCTCTTTCCCCAGTTCCTGCCACACTCCCAACCGCCCCGTACCCTCACCGTAAACTATGTCATCACTTCATGGTTCTTTTCTGATACACGCCTTTTCTTTTCCAACGGAAAGAAAACCTATTCAGCGGATCCCATTCATCTGTGCCCAGAGCTGCCAGTCCTACATAAGCTCCTTGGAGATAAGCCTAATCCCATAGCTGCTTTACCAGCTATTGGCAGCAGGCTATTTTGAGAACCAGAAAACTCAGGATTTGGGCCAGGCCCGACAAGCCTGGGGCCAGGAAAGTATTTTAGATTTTGATGTAAAAAACATTCACTTTCTTAAAGGTGACCCCCCTGCCCTGACCCGCCCAGGCTGGGTGTGCCTCTAGAATACGCCATCTGAGGAACGGGAAGGTCCCTTCACTTTCCAGTTAGTTCCTGCCCTAAAGGGTTGGGCAACCTAGAAACCTCTCCTTTTCCTAGCTCTCTGAAATTCAAACTCAGCCCAGCGCCCCAGGCTAGTGACTTCAGGGTGGCCATTTGTCTAGTCTGTCTATTCGAGAGAAACCTGAAGGAAAGGGACAGGATGGGCGTTTTCTTTCTCAATAATAACCTTCAGACCTTTCCAAATATTTGTCCCAGGCATCTAATGAAGGAAAAGGAGGGAGAGTAGTAATAATTCTTTGCAGGCCGTGTATCTGTAGTGTATCCAGATTGCTCTCAAAGAAAAGCACACCAGATTGATAGCCTGCCTCCTAATTACTTCTCTGGAAAAAAAAAAAATTCTACATTTTTGAACAGTTGCATCTGTGACTGCGTCATATAACAAAGATGCCTAAACAACTTTGAGAAGTGCATTAGAAAGTCACCCAGATACTTAAATTAGATTTTGTAACTTGCAAGCAAACTTTTTTTTTTTACCTTAGCAATGCCCTAAATAGGGAAGCAGAGCAGTACAAATACCCCTCAAAAAGTTCCCTCAATCTCACTACCCTAGACTCCTTTTTAAAAGTCAGAGCCTTGGGATGCATGTTTAACCTACCTAAGAATAAGTCCCAGTTATTATTATTAATAATAATAATAATAATAATGTTGGTATTTGTTAAGCACTTACTATGTGCCAAGCACTGTTCTAAGCACTGGGGTAGATACAAGGTCATCAGGTTGTCCCACGTCCCCATTTTACAGATGAGGTACTGAGGCCCAGAGAAGTTAAGTGACTTGCCCATGGTCACACGGCTCACGAGCGGTGGAGCCGGGATTAGAACCTATGACCTCTGACTCCCAAGCCTGGGCTCTTTCCACTAAGCCATGCTGCTTCTCTAAGTTGTTTGATCTTTTTCTACTCTGCCGTAAAGAAAGACACCACATGCCCAAATTAATGTGTATGGGTGGTGGGTGCCTTTTGATTCTGGGCCCGTGTTTATCCATCGAATGCTGCTTTCTCGGGAGGGAGGATTCGTAGAGCAGAGCTGGAGTTCTACAGCCCCAGCCCACTTGCCCCCGTCTTCTCTTCTGCCCCTTCCCACACTCCTCTGGCCCCTTGCTACCACTGTGGGCTATTTTTAGGCCCCGTGACCCCCGCTTGCAGTTGGACAGGCAATTGACTGGTGGAGTGAGCAATAGCATGGGCCAGGAGTTGTGCTTTGTTCTAATTGGTAATCCTGGTCTCTTTATATAATTGGAAAATATATATTTTTAGAGTTGCATCAGTATGGAGAGGCCTCCAGCACAAGTATATCAGGTATGATGTTCATCCAGGTCCCCCCCTGGTACTTTGTTTCTGTGTTCCTACCCCCAAGTGTAATAGATTAAAAGAGTACCGCATTGCGACATTTAACCGACTCATTAATTTTTAAAAGTGTAAACACTTTGAAGATTTTTATACTGGGAAAATATATTTGAGCTTACTGTTATTTTTAGTGGCTTTTCAATTTACCACATTAATATTTTACATTTAATAGCATAATCCATTTTGTGCTGGCAAATTTAGCATTGTTTTTGATTTATTTTTTAGCATAATCTTTAGAGGGATTTTTATGAGTTACCAAATTAATTGTCATCTGAAAATATTCATGTCTTTTGGGAATTTTCAGCTCATATTTTTTCAGGGTTAGAAATAGGGAGCAATAATTACCATTTATAACTGATACTAACACTGATATCGATTATGTCTTGTCTTGTTAAAATTAATCAAAACTAAATAATGCCAATAGAACTGGGATGAAGTAAGCAAAAGGGGTTTTGGCAGGCCTTCAAGAAAGAAGCCGGTTGAATTTGTAGGTAGTTTACACATACATTATTAAAACTTTTTCAAACTTAATTTCGCCCCAATTATCTGGATCTTTCAGGCATATGGGAGCTTTCTGTCTAAACGAGGCTATGGCTTTTCATCTTAGATGAGACTAAAATGTGTTTCTTTTAGCCAAGAATTATCCAGATGCCACTCAACCAGTTGTTGGGTTAGCACAGGTCAAGTGAAGTGGAGGACTGAGCAATCATGTGATCAGTTTACTCTCTGTAGAAAAACCCAACCAAAACAATCTACTCTGTGGTATGAATTATCCTGTGGGGTACTTACTCAGTGCAGTTTTACTAGATAACAGTAAATGTCATTAGTACCTTGACCTGGACTCTTGGCCATCAAAATCAATTCAGGGAAAAAAATAAATTGAAATGAAATTGTGGATATAAAAATTCTAATCAGGTAAAAATGTTGGTTTGAGTAGTTACTGTCACAATTGGTAGAGGCCATTTGCAAAATAGAAATGATTTTAAAGAGCAAATTATGTCTCAGACCAATACTCATTGAGTCTTATTTTCTTTGAACCCAGTAATATCATTTAAACTAGCTTCTAATGTCCTGATGAATTTCATTACTGTTTCTCTTAAATGTGGTTTGGTATTACATTTTTGGATTTTCAGTGTGAAAATAATCAATGGTTGAATCATTCAACCAGGAAATTTAGTACTCCCTTTAGGTTTCATAATTGCAAAGGACTTTTTCACAAATGACCTGAATCAATGGTGCTTTTGCTGCCGTCCTTACACAGGCAAACTGACAATGTCTTAATAGGACATAACCCTTTGATTTAAACCAGTAAAAATCTGTGGGTAGGAAAATTACAATTATTTTTTGTAATGGCATTTAAGCGCTACTATGTGCCAGGCGCTGTACTAATTACCAAAAAATTATTTTTCTGAAGATGGGAACCATTCATCTCTCAAAACCTTCAATGTCCTCATGTTTCTCTTGTATATTAGTAGAAGATTCAGCAGCATGACATAATGGATAGAGCGCAGGCCTGGGAATCAGAAGGGCATGGGTTCTAATCCCGGCTCTGCCACTTGTCTGTTGTGTGACTTTGGGCAAGTCACTTCCCTTCTCAGTGCCTGTCATCTCATCTGTGAAATGGGGATTGAGACTGGGAGCCCATGTGGGACAGGGGTGTTCCAACTGATTTGCTTGTATCAACCTAGTGCTCAGTACAGTCCCTGGCACACAGTAAACGCTTAACAATTACCGCAATTATTATTATTATTTTAACCAACCAGTCAGTTATATTTATTGAGTACTTACTGTGTGCAGAGCACTGTACTAAGAACTTGGGAGAGCAAAATATAATAATAAACAGAGCCCACAATGAGCTTACGGTCTGGAGATTTAATTTGAAGTAATGTCTGGCAGGGGAGGGGAAGGAGAGAGCCACAGGCCTTGTAAATCATAAGGTCAACTCTCTCCATCTCCGGAGGCTCTATGTTTAAAATCACCGTCAAGTTTATGTATTGGTGTGCAGAAGTGATCGGCATAGAAAACGGAAATTGGGGGCATCGGTTGGGAATCACGCAAGAAATAGGGAGAAAATGGGGAAGGATGGTAGAGATAGGGGTCGCCAAGACACTTCTTATGGCTTACTTGGTTTCAGAAGCTATTCCTTTGACAGAGCTTTGGGGTTGTAGCCTCCTTTCAGGCTCTGTGCTACTCCATCAGCCAAAGTGCTCTTTAAATCTTCTCCAAACAACTGCATTGTATTTGCTGATGGCAAACTGGTAACCATTAGCGAAGCTTTATGTGTGCATATCCTGCTAAATTACTAACCGCCCTGTTAATACCTACTAAATAATTGGATTAAAATTTTCAGAGTACGATGGCACTGATTGGTACAACTGGAGCGTTTTCCACTTTGCTGTGTCTTTTAGGTATTTGTGAAGTGTCATTTCGATTATAATCCGTACAATGATAACCTGATACCCTGCAAAGAGGCAGGATTGACATTTTCTAAAGGAGAAATTCTTCAGATTGTAAACCGGGAAGACTCCAATTGGTGGCAGGTATGTGTAATTCTCGAAATTGCATTAGAATTCATTAACGCCGGTGTTTTTCATTTTGTATCAAGTCCCATAAGGTGTTTCGGAGAGAACGTTTATTCATTCTACTTCCTTCCATCCTGCCAGTGATGTGCGGGGCAGATGATTAGGAACAAGGTTCTAGAAGCAGCTGCTCTCACAGCAAACCAAAGATCTGGCAGGTATCCTGAGCTGGCTGTGAGGCTCTCATGACTCAGGGCCCGTCCATTCCTTGCACTAAGAGCTGTCATGGTAATATTTATTTTCTCATGGTATTTGTTGAGCAAGTACAGCTAGGCTTTACTAAGCGCTGGGGTTGATAAAAGCTTAATTGGATTGGACATAGTCCCTATCCCACAGAGGGGCCACAGTTTTAATCTCCATTTTACACATGAAATAACTGAGGCACGAAGAAGTAAAGTGAGTTGCCCCAGGTCACATAGCAGACAAGCAGAGGAGCCGGGTTTAGAACCCAGGTCCTTCTGATTCCCAGCCCTGTGTTCTGACCACTACGTCACACTGCTTCCCTTGCCCTTTGACTCCCTCAGCGTGTAATGTGTCATGTCTTCTTTGTGTTTGGCATCTTTCCAAGAGTCAGTTTTACCTAAATTTCTGCCAGGCAGGGCCAGGGAGAAGAGAACCAGCAGGACAACTGCCTTGGCACCCCAACGCACCCACATTGCTTCCTTTATACCCAACCTGTTCTTGCTCTCACTCTGCACTTCTCAGATAGAGTGGAAGGAACTCTAACCTAGCCTCAGGGCTTCCTTGGGGTTTCCTGTCCAACCAGTAGTGATGTGGCAGTTCTCCTAAAGATCTCTGAAGGGTTTGGACACCAGCCCTTTAAAATGCTGCTTCTTCTCCAGGCTCTGAAGTACCCCCAGCCTACTTTGGGGGAAGTGGAGAGGGAGATGATTTCAAGGGGCTGGTAGAAAGAGCACATGAATGGGAGCCAGGAGTCCTGAGCTCTAGTCCCAGCTCTGCTATGGCTCGCTGGGTGACCTGGTCAACGTCTCTATGACTCGGTTTCCTCATCTGTAAAATAGGACCTATTGTCCCTCTCCGTTAAACTGAGAGCCCCATGTAAGACAGGGACAGGATCCGATTATCTCGTGCCTCCCCGCTAGTGCTCGGCCCATAGTACGTGCTCAACCAATACCTTACAACCCATTTAGAAACCTCCTGTGAATGTCTACTGTCTGATGGGTCAGGCGTGCTGTGGAAACAGAGCTCTGTGGCTCCCGTCTCGGGGCTCCGATGCCATTCTAGGGCTTTGGCAGCAGCTGTCCCTCCCTCATGCCTCCCCTCTTTCCCAGAAAGGACCCCGCAGGTGGAAAATATGGGGGAAGCAACGGGGTGAGCCCTCAAGGTAGGTCTGAGGAAGCCAAGGTCCAAAATGCCACCCAGCGGGCTTTAAGATGGACGGAAAAGAGAAGTTAATGAAAGGTTGTAGACAACGATCTTGGTCAGGTTGTAGCACGGTGCCGCGTCGGAGGAGGCCCGGTAAGGAATCGGGTTTCAGAGGAAAGCCGTGGCGGTTTAAGTTTGAGGGACGGCATGAAACTTTTTTCTTATCTTTCTGTGATTGACCAAATTCCTCATTGAAAATGTCGAGATGTTTTATCGAGGCCCGACAGTGAAAGTTGAGAGAGCTTTTCATTAACAGCTGTTGCCATTAAATGCCCCAAAGCGGTGATTGGATGCCTTAACTGGTGGTGACGTGAAAATCCCCTTTCAAAAGCACTTGTATTTTTGACAGACTGCTGTTTGTCCTGATTATTGGCAGAGAGCCTCAAGCCTCTGTCTCTGAGTTTTAAAAGTATTTTAATTTGATTGCAGGCTAGCCATGTGAAAGAGGGAGGAAGCGCTGGTCTCATTCCAAGCCAGTTCCTGGAAGAGAAGAGAAAGGCATTTGTTAGAAGAGACTGGGACAATTCAGGTGAAGTGTTCTGTCAGTACGGTGCAAGTAATACTTTGGGATCATCAAGCTTTGCTTTTTCCACCAACACACACAAGAAAACCCAAAAACCCGGAGTTCTTCTACCCAGTCCCCATTTTCGGCTTGTTTTTCCATTTGCGGTTACAAGATCCCTTTCTGCCACCTGCTGGTCAATTGGAAAATCGTGTTATTGCTGTTTAATTACTATCTGTCAAAATTTACTTAAATCTGATTATCTGAATTTTTTTTTTTTTTTTTACCTAAGACAGTCTTTACTGTGAGGTGTGTGCGTTTAAGATATTAGAGAAGAATCCAGTAAGTCACCTTTAAGAATACTTAAAATGATAATGGCCTAACTGTTTAAATATGTTCCTGCTCTTCTTCAGGGCCCTTTTGTGGGACTATAAGCAGCAAAAAAAAGAAAAAGATGATGTACCTCACAACCCGAAATGCAGGTATTTTAGATTTTAATATGTTAACAGTCTAAGTGAAAATTTCATCAGTATTTAATAATAACGATAATAATGTTGGCATATGTTAAGCGCTTACTATGTACAAAGCACTGTTTTAAGCGCTGGGAAGGATACAAGGTGATCAGGTTGTCCCACGTCGGGCTCACAGTCTTAATCCCCATTTTACAGATGAGGTAACTGAGGCACAGAGAAGTTAAGTGACTTGCCCAAAGTCACACAGCTAACAAGTGGCGGAGCCAGGATTTGAACTCATGATCTCTGACTCCCTAGCTCGTGCTCTTTCCACTGAGCCACGCCGCTTCTTAATACAAGATAATCAGGTTGTCCCACGTGGGGCTCACAGTCTTAATCCCCATTTTACGGATGAGGTTACTGAGGCACAGAGAAGTTAAGTGACTTGCCCAAAGTCACACAGCTAACAAGTGGTGGAGCCAGGATTTGAACTCATGATCTCTGACTCCCTAGCTCGTGCTCTTTCCACTGAGCCACGCCGCTTCTTAATACAAGATAATCAGGTTGTCCCACGTGGGGCTCACAGTCTTAATCCCCATTTTACAGATGAGGTTACTGAGGCACAGAGAAGTTAAGTGACTTGCCCAAAGTCACACAGCTGATAAGTGCCAGAGCCGGGATTAGAACCCACAACCTCTGACTCCCAAGTCCGTGCTCTTTCCACTAAGCCACACTGCTTCTCCATTGAACTTCTATAGCATGCAGATCAGTGAATTAGGTGTTCAGTAGCGTGTTCAGAGAAGCAAAAGACAGGGTCCCTCCTACCCTGGAAGAGTTTCAAATCTAATGAATGGTAGCTCATCCACAATCCAATATTAGCCTGGTACTATTAGTTGAATGAAAGATCCTGAAGTAGTCATTCCCAAGTACTTGGTACAGTGCTTTGCAAACAGTAAGTGTTCCATAAATACGACTGAATGAATTTGCTTGCAGATTTCTCTTTGAATTTATTGTTCACATGTAGCAATAAGCAACAGAGTAATAATTTGAAATTAACTATGTCTAGAAAAGCAATATGGCCTAGAAGACAGAGCAGGCGCCTGGGAGTCAGGAGCAAGCTGGGTTCTAATCCCAGCTCCAGTACTTGGGCAAGTCACTTCACTTCCCTGTGCCTCAGTTTCCTCGTCTGTAAAATGATGATTAAGTACCCGCTTTCCCTTCCCCTTAGACGGCAATACTCATATAGGACAGAGATTGTGTCCAGTTGCCCTATGTTGTTTCTACCTCAGCCATTTAGTTCAGTGCTTGGCACATAATAAACACTTAACAAATACAATTGTTATTCTTGTTGTGTTAAGGAGTCAAGGAAAATCTTTGGAGAAAAATAATTAAAGGAAGATACACACATGAAAAGTTTTTGGGACTTATTTCAGTTTCCTGTAAAGAATCCTCTTTCCAGGCTGTTCACATTATTGTTTTAAAAATTTAAGCAGTAAGAAGGAATGTCACTGAACTTTATATCTGTTTAATAAACACTGGACAAGAAAGCAACAAACTCCAACAGTTATTTCTGTAGTGTACTATAAATGGATAAAAATGAACGGATTTTGACATTTTTCCATTTTCATTTTCTAGAATTTGACCGCCATGAAATCCAGATATATGAGGAGGTGGCCAAAATGCCTCCCTTTCAGCGAAAAACATTAGTTTTGATAGGGGCCCAGGGTGTGGGTCGAAGAAGCTTGAAAAACAGATTCATAGTATTGAATCCCACTAGGTTTGGAACTACGGTGCCATGTAAGTTATTAGTGCTTCTGCTGCTGTGGGTGTTCAAGAATGAAAGTGGAGAATTTTAAAAACAACAAAAAAGGAATTGTACTGACTCAACCCATGTTTATACATCTACAGCTTCTCTGCTCCTGTGTCCCCAGTGCCCAACTGATCTGACCTAGGGTAGTGTGAGTGAAAAGTTAGAGAATTTAGAAGATGGAAGGGTTTTGATAGTTATGGACAAATGTCCACGGTGATTTATTTTAAGGAAAAGTTAGGAGTGCCAGAAGGTGTAACTTTTGCCCTGGGAGTAGATATCGGGAGAATAACTATCACACTCTTCCTGCAAACTGTCTTTTGATGATGATGATGTTATTTGCTAAGCCCTTACTGTGTGTCAAGAACTGTTTTAAGCGCTGAGGTAGATACAAGCTAATCAGGTTAGACACGGTCCCTGTCCCACATGGGGCTCACAATCTCAGTCCCCATGTTACAGATGAGGTAACTGAGGCCCAGAGAAGTGAAGTGACTTACCCAAGGTCATATGGCGGGCAAGTGGTGGAGCCGGAATTAGAACCCAGGTCCTCTTGACTCCCAAGCCCGGACTCGCTCCATTAGGCCACGCAGTTTGCATATGTGGCCAAGTGGACCATTGGTCTGACCTCAGCGCCATTCCTTTTGTGTGCTTTTCAACTCATTGCCTGGTAGGTAACTTAAAGTTGCCTGGTAGGAAACTTAAAGGCTGCTCCATTGTACTCTGCTAAATCCATTAATATAAAGGCCCAGCATTTTTAGCCAAATGCAGCCAAAGGCGTAGGTTTCTGAATGTCAGTTATGACGATGGTCTCCTGTCGAGAATGATGGATGAGCTTTGATTCTAAGAACCCGCATGATGGAATTTATTATAGCAATAGTGGCTTTTGCAGTATTACTTGCTCCTCCTTGTCCCTGCCCGTCGTGCTCCCGCTGGAACACGCAACATAGTCAGGCAAAGGTGCGGCACGTTGACAAGGGCACGTAAAGGTCTGTACGGCTGAAGTGAGAATCAGCTTGGGCCCAGTGGAAAGAGCACAGGCCTGGGAGTCGGGAGGATCTGGATTCTAATCCGGATCTACCCGTTGCTTGTTGCGTGACCTTGGGCCAGTCCCTTCTCTGTGCCTCAGTTTCCTCAACTGTAAAGTGGAGATACCTGTTTTCCCTCCTACTTTAGACTGTGAGCCCCAGGTGGGACAGGGATGGTGTCCAACCTAATTAACTTGAATCTACCCCAGAGCTTAGAACAGTGTTTGCCAGATAGTATGCGTTTAACAAATACCATTAAAAATAAAAAGCGAACACAGCAAGTGCCGATCCTGAGTCACGGGGCCACAGAGCCACGGGCTACTGCAACCCTCGTCATCCTCGTTAGCCAGATATTTTTCAGGATTCGCAGGATCGAACGCTGCAGCCGATTCCTTGATCAGAAGGTGTCACCACAAAGTAGGCAGTCCTCAGCAAGCGTTCCCATACGTGCATTATATTAAACGGAGGAATGATGTGTGTTACAGTGATTGTGGGCACTGGAATGTATGTGTGGGCAAGAATGAAATTCCGACCAAAAAAGCTGCATTTCTAAAATTAATTTCAGAAAGACAGATCAGAGCACATATTTGAGGTCTAGGAATCACATCGAGCGTTAGCCCATATTCTTGGGTAATAATTACAGAAGCTGTGGGAAGCACACTTTCAAAAATGAAAGACCAGCTCAGCACCTGAAAGAAATAAGACTTAACATTCGTAGTGCTCTATAGAGCCATGAGGGGCAAAGCGCAAGACCGTCTCTGCTATGCGGTCTGGGAACAAGGCCAGAAAGTTACATGTAGGGGTCCGGCTCGATGTAATTATAGGGTCATTAAAGGAGATGCTGTAATTTTTTTTTTAATCTTCCTGAAGATTTGGTCTCATTGTTGGGGTTTGACTACTTTGAAATTGTTAACCCTTAAAAATTTCTGAGATTGAATGTCTTCATTTCAACATCTGAACATTTTTAAAATGTCAACTGTGGGGAGTTCTCACTCTCTCACACTCTGTCTTGCTTTCCTCCTGTTCTAGAACAAATGCGTTTGGTAATCGCTCAGACTTTCTTAAGGTGACAAGAATGTATTCTCCAAACTGGTACATAGACCAAAATGCTAGGCTTCTGGCAATATTTGAAAGGGCATCAGCAATATTAGAATCTAAAGTACATTTTAGTGGAAAAATGATAGGGTTTGCCTGGGAGATTTTGTTTTCCAATCCAGTTTTAGAATCTTTACATTTATTTGTTTTTTATGAAAACCATTCCATTTAGTTACTTCACGGAAACCAAGGGAAGATGAAAAAGATGGCCAGGCATACAAATTTGTGTCCCGGGCTGAAATGGAGACAGATGTAAAAGCCGGCAGGTACCTAGAACATGGGGAGTATGAAGGAAACCTGTATGGCACCAAGATAGACTCCATTCTTGAAGTGGTTCAGACGGGAAGAACCTGCATTCTTGATGTAAATCCACAGGTAAATGCTATCCGTAAACATTTTTCTTTCAGAGTTTAAAAGTTAATTTCAAAATTACTGAAGCTGTGGGATGCCCTGGGTAATTTTTTAAGTGGTTTGTTCCCTTGCCTGGCAGGTACCACTTTACAATAGAAAGATTTATTTCAGTGCTTTGGTTAACTGCTAAATTGCTTTCTTTTCAATTGATGGAGGCCTGGGAGGGATGCATATATTGAGATTAAAGGAATGGTTAATCTTTCCATTGCCTAGTTTTAGGATTTCCAGCTGTAAATAGTGACACTAATACATTGTAGGGATTTTCATCCTGTCTCCGATCCAGAGACCAGTGGGTTGTTGTGAAGAGGGCAGAGAATTTCCAAGGATGAGGGGGACAGTCAGTAGTCTAGACAGGAAAACTCAAGAAGGATATTTTTCAGGCTAGACATGGGAAAGACCCTGGGGGTTTTTAATTCTTATGAAAGAAAATATTCAGGTGGTGGTACGTTTTCAGGCACTTGTCCAGTTTGTTTCATTTTTTGCTGATTTAAGTTTCTGTATTTGACTCAGTATAGTCCTTTCTGATTCCAGGCTCTCAAAGTATTGAGAACATCAGAGTTTATGCCGTACGTGGTATTTATTGCTGCTCCAGAATTAGAGACATTGCGTGCCATGCACAAGGCAGTGGTTGATGCTGGAATAACAACCAAGCTTCTAACGGTGAGCAATGCTTTCTGAAGTTCTAGGCCTAATTTTCAACATGGGTTTAAGAAGTAGTTTACTTTTGGATGGCATCTTCCTAAAGTCCAAGTATTAATAGCTATCAAATATACGATTGATAATACTTTAAAGCTGCATGCTGTAGGTTGATCATGAAAAGCAAACACCTTGAAACATCCCAGGGTGTGTAAATATGCACATCCTTTGTATTTTTGAGTGTGGCGTTGAGTTTTATCCATATAAAATCCTTTCTACATTACACATGCAGGTCATCCCTTCCTCTGTCGCGTTTGATTTTTGCAGCCCCTAGCACTGGTTTCCGTTGTGCTGCCTATTTCATGATCTTTCTGAGCCTGTACCTTCCTGTCCTTGAAAATATTTTCATTAAAGTCGTTTTAGTAGTAGTGAAAGTATTCAACTACCCTTTCTACATGGATGATTCCCAAATCTCCCTCTTCAGCCCTGACCTCTCCTTCTCTTCAGCCTCACATTTCCTCCTGCCTTCAGGGCATCTCTATCTGGATGTTCCACCAACACCTCAAACTGAATCTGTCCAAAGCAGAACTCCTCATCTTCCCACTGAAACCTTTTCCCCGCCGTCTTTCCCATCGCTGTAGACAACACCGCCATGCTCCCTCTCTAACAGGCCCGTAACGTATCCTCGACTCGTTTGTTTCATTCAGCCCATGTTTTCAGTCTGTCACCAAATCTTGTCAGTTCTTCCTTCACGCCATCACTAAAATCCCCCCGTTTCTCTCCAGCCAAACTGCTACTATGCTGATCCAAACACCTTGACTACTGCACCAGCCTCTTGGCTCTCCCTACTCTAGTGCATACTTCATTCTGCTGCCCGGATCATTGTCTAAAAAAAACTGCTTCCGTCCTTGGCTTCCCACTCCTTCAAACTTTCCAGTGGTTGTCCAATCACCACCGTATCAAATGGAAAGTCCTGACCCTTGGCTTTAAAGCACTCAATGAGCTCTTCCCCCTCTTCGTTACTTTTTTGATTTCCTACTACAGACCATCCCGCCTACTTTGCTTCTCCAACATCAGCTTACTCAGGGCACCTCAGTCTCATCTATCGCCATGCTAACCCTTTCGCCCACCTCCTCCCTCTGGCCTGGAGCTCCCCCTTCCCCCCCACGCACATATATGACAGACTACGACTCTTCCCACCTTCAAAGCCATATTAAAATCACTTCTCCTCCAAGAGGCCTTCCCCTACTAAAGCCCTCATTTCCCCTATTCCCTCTCCCTTCTGAATCGCCTATGCATTTGGACCTGTCCACTTTAAGCACGTGATAGTCATCCCACCCTCAGCCCCACAGTATTTATGTATAGCTCTTGTAATTTATTTATATTAATGTTTATCTTCTACTCTAGACTGTAAACTCCTTATGAGCGGGAATGTGCCTACCAATTCTGGTTTTTTTTTCAAATGACATTCGTTAAACACATACTATGTATCAAGTCCTGATATAAACACTGGGGTAGATACAAGTTAATCAGACCAGACAGAGTCCTTGTCCCACATGGTGCTCACAGTCAGGTAGGAAGAGAGAACAGGTATTGAACCACCACCGTTTTGCAGTTGAGAAAATTAAGCCACAAAGATGTTAGGTAACTTGCCCAAGGTCACCCAGCAGGCAAGGTGCGGAGTTAGGATAAGACCCTAAACCCTCTAGCTCCCAGGTCTGGGCTTTATCCACTAGGCCATGTTGCTTTCCAGTTGCTTAACACAATGCTCTGCATACAATAAGCAATCAAGAAATAACCACTGGTTGGTGGAGCATCCCCTGGTTTCAGTGCCTATAGTACTGGGCACTTGGGGAGTTCCAAACAAACAAACAAATGATACACTCCCCACCCACCAGGCCAAAACGTTGACCAGAGCAGTTAGTTACATTTATTAAGCATTTACAGTAGCTAAGTAGTAGGACAGATACCAGGTTATCAGATCAAACACTGTTCCTGTTCTACATTGGGATTTATAATCTGTCTTTACCTCTCTGTGCCTCAGTCTTGTAATCTGTAAAAATTAGGGTGTGATTTTCCCCAGATGACAAACAGAAGACCAGTAGCAGAACAGAAGGCTCCTGCCGCCCCTTTCTAACAAAGACAACATCTCAGTGAGGCACATTACAAAGATGTGCAGTTTCTACCCTCTATACTTTGGCATCTAAAACACCTAGTGTACTGTGTACATCTTCACAGCGGGTATTAGGTGTAGAAGTGCCCGCCGAGAAACAGCTTGGCCTACTGGATAGAGAACAACAGGCGTGGGAGTCGGAAAGACATAGAGAAGCAGCGTGGCTCAGTGGAAAGAGGCTGGGCTTCAGAGTCAGAGGTCATGGGTTTGACTCCCGGCTCTGCCACTTGTCAGCTGTGTGACTGTGGGCAAGTCACTTCACTTCTCTGGGCCTCAGTTACCTCATCTGTAAAATGGGGATTAACTGTGAGCCTCACGTGGGACAACCTCATTACCCTGTATCTCCCCCAGCGCTTAGAACAGTGCTCTGCACATAGTAAGCGCTTAACAAATACCAACATTATTATTATTATTATTAAAGACCTGGGTTCTAATCCTGCCTCTACCACTTGCCTGCTGAGAAGTTACTAAACTTCTCTGTTCGTCAGTTCTCCCAGCTGTAAAAATGGGGATTAGGACTGTGAACCCCATGTGGGACATGGACTGTGTCAACCTGATTAGCTTTTATCTACCCCAGTGCTTAGTCCAGTGCCTGGTTTACGTAGTAAGCACTCAACAAATGCCATTCAAAAAGTTCTGTGTTTGGTATGTGCCCTTTCAGCTACGTGTTGAAGTTTCAGTTTTCACTTGGAATCTTCACAGTGGATTCACTTATTTAGACTAAAGTCTCCACGTTTCGTGTCAAACTTCTCCAGGGAATTTAACGAGCAGACAGTGCAGCATGACCTCAGATGATACGATATAACAGAGCACAGCTGGGGAGATGCGAGCTGACAAGTTTTGCATATGGTAGTCAAGACTGGAGTGACTCTTAGAACAGAAACTTTCCAAAGGTTCTGTTAGCAGTGGGCAGGATCGAAAACCCCAGCACTCACTTAGCAGATGCTACAGCCCTGCAAGGGTTTGCCTTTATTTGGTCATTTTCACCTACTCACCAAATGAATAAAATCTCCAGGCAATAGCACCTTGTTCCCATCCAAAGGGTGGTGCTTGTCTTCCTTTTGATCTGGGTGTGTGCGGCTGTGTACACGCACACCTGTGTAATCTGGAATCCACGTGTAGAGACTTCATATTCGCTCACTGGTGGATGAAATGGCAACCAAAACAATTGGATGAGGAGCAATCCACATCAAAAATGTAGGAAGCGTCCCCATATGTATGGGCTACAGTGTAGATTGTGGGTATTTGTCTCCTGGGTCAAATTGGTTCTCGCAACAGAGGTAGGTTAAAAATCAAATCTTGTGTGCAGATCCATACTAGTCTGGGGCCAGCTGGCTTCTGCCCCACTAAATCATCAACTGTAGAAACTGCAGCTCTTACGAAGCATCACTTCCTTAGATGCATTTAGCCAGTAGGAGTCTTGCGTCCCAGCAGCAATAATAAGTTTGGTTGATTCATTTTTTTTTTTTTTTTTTTAAGAAAAATGCCCACAAAATCCCAGTTTTGTGGCACACCCACTCGGCTCAGTTTTCCCTCAAAATAAAGTGAGTCAGAGTGGTTTTCTTTTCCGCATATGGAGGAGCCTTGCCCTCTTAGCGGAGTTCTAGAAAAACATGCATCTGGTCTCTGTGATCTTAAGTTCTACTCTTTTGCAGAGTTTCAGGGCCATGAATCTAAAACCTGAAGAACTAATGGAAAATAAGAGTTTAGTGAAACAAACCCATTTTTATTTAATGTCTCGCCTTAGGGTAAGGGCTGGTTTTAATGAACACTGAATTCTATTCGTCAGGTAGGTTGTGCGATGCATCTTAAGGCACACTTTCTTTCTAAACTTTTGGACAGGACACTGATTTGAAGAAAACAGTGGATGAAAGCGCAAGGATCCAAAGAGCATACAACCACTATTTTGATTTGATCATCATCAATGACAATCTAGACAAGGCCTTTGAGAAGCTGCAGACTGCCATAGAGAAACTGAGACTGGAACCACAATGGGTCCCAATCAGTTGGGTTTACTGAAAGATGGTCCATAATCCACAAAACTTGTAACATAGCTGCGAGGATAAAAACAAAAAAAAACTTTCTATTGAGAAGAATTGAGCAGAGATGGAAGATACCTGCTGCACCCAGGCATTTTCACTCTGTAGAGTCCAATAATAGTACACGTCTGAATTTTTATATAAAATGTTGAAGGGAAAGTGTACTTAAATATGTAATTTATTTTAATTTTTCTAACTTTTTACAGATAACCTTTCTATTCATGTCACATAAGGAAATGCGTTGAAGCATTTTATATGTTTTGATTTAGTACCTTTGTCTCTTTTCATCAAAGAAATTCTTAAATCCTTCACTTGAGAAGTTACATTGGCGTCTTACATTTTCACTGTGATAATGGATACTTGAAAAATTTTGTACAACTGTCATTCGGTTCAGTGTTCAACTATTGAATTATCAGTAATTTTTATCAGAAGCAACACTAATTCCTGACTCGTCACCTTAATTTAATTTCTTATGGGGGCAGAATTTTAATATCTGATGTCAAGGCCAGCATGCCACCTTTATATTCCATCATCGATTTATTGTTTGATGAATTTGGGGAGGGCAATCTCCATGATTTTTGTATGGCTGTTGATTCTAATTTACGCAGTTATACACTGTGGGCCTCCCACCCCCCAAAATTTATATATTTTTTGAGGAAAGCTACAGACAAGTGCTAAGCAATACCTTGCCCTCTAATGAGGTGGTTTTATTGGGAACCAATCTTTTTTGTTTCTTGCAGTGAGGTTCTTTTGCTGCTGGGGTTGCCACGGGGGAGGGAGAATGTCCTAGAACGCTAGGTCTCTCAGAGAAATGAGAGTAAGAGCAGGGTTATTCATTTTCATGTGTAAAAAATTGATCTTAAAGAAACATTTCTTTATAAAGCTTTTTACTAAGATATGCTCACCCTATGTATTTGCATCTGTGTCTTCAGTTCCTGTGAAAATTAAAGATGGCTCATCTTTTCCATTTGGGAATATTTGTGAGTGATCAAAGTGTGGTAAGAAATGTAAAATATTGGGATAGTTGTGCTGTTTGTTGTGTTGAGGTCCATAATGGCTTGTGAAATTTAAAAGTTGTCAACTGCTATATATAAATAGATGCTATTTATACATTTCTGTTATATAACAATTTTTTTTTATGTTCAATGACTGGAGAAAAAAAGAATTGTAGGCTCATTGACATGGTACGTATTCCTGGATTCAAATTGGTCCATGGCCCCTTGGGGGCTTTTTGCTAGTGTAAATTCTGCTGACAGCATACTGTCAATTCTTCTATAATGCATGTTTTCATTACGTGTATTGACTCGAGCACTAGTGGAGAATTATTCTTCCCACCACACACACCTCTCTGGCTGCAGAATAATATGGGATCAAAAGAAGTGGTTTTGCAGTTGCGTTAAATGTCAGGCGAGTCGTGAGCCCTTGGAGGTGAAGGAACCCAACTCTCAAGTTCCAGAAAAATTGACTATCAGGATAATGCGGATCATTAGGGAAGGAAGCCAGAGATGTGTTTTATATTTCACTAACTTGTCACGTAAAAGCATCGATATCAGCTACTTGGATAGAAGTTTAAGCGTCTTGGTAATATTTGTATGGTGATTTATAGGCACCAGGCTACCAAATTGTTTGTCCCCACCAAAGCATAACCTACAAAATGCCAATACAATGGGTGTCCAGTGGTACTTTTTCGGGAGAGAAATTGAATAGAGATGTATGGTCTGTGCTCCTTTGGGCTTTCAAGAGGCACGTGCCTATAATAGAACTGGGCTTGGAGAGTTTTAAGTACTAACTTTGTTCCCTAAAATGAAAGTTATTGTTTATGAAAATGAAAACCAAATCATGATGTATTTTTAAAATTCCACTATTTTGAAAATATAATTCAGAAATACAACTGAGAGCCTTAGTCTTTAAACACCATCAGAAACTTGACAGAGTGGACTCGTAGCAATATTTCTAACCTTCACTCAGCAACGTGGATAGAAGGAGCTGCACAACAGTTGCTTTGTCACCTTTTACATTACCGTGCTTCTTTAGGATAGTAGGGCGGACTCGGTCATTTCTACGTGGCATCCAGCTATACTTCCGTCCTTCCCCTCTCTCTAGGAACTTACCGTTTTCATGAGCTTTGAGGCCGCTTAAGCCTTGTTGGGCTGCATCAGAAGGTTTGTACCCACAAAAATATTTCCATGTTCTTGGTAGAAGTGAATTGTGTACATAATTATTGAAAGTATAGGCCACTCGCCCATACGATGAGCTAGAAAATAGTCTATGGATTTTTTGTTTCGTTACACATGACTGAATACTGTGTCTACCGAGTAGACTGTTAGTTTCTCCTTAACACATAGGAGCGATGGTTCATTTTCATTTATTCCAGATGCCCCAGTGCTGTAAACTGGGGTGCAAAACCCTGAATTGCATCCTGGTGTGAAGGTCAGTTTGAAGTTGGACCTTTCACCCGATCAGAATAACGGACCCTCTCCCCCCCACCCAAGTCTTTAAGTCCATTTAAAAGTAGATGGCACAGGGGAACAGTATGATATCTCAGCATTCTGCATCTTCCTACTGAACAAAAATCATGAGCATGAACTTGAAACAGACTTCACAGAGGTGAACAGGAACGACGAAGAGAATTACTGGGCTTCTCCTCGTAGCTGAAGAGATAGAAGTGAGAGCTGTCAGTAAGCTTAGCAAGAAGATGGAGCAATTTGCAATGGCGTTGCAAAACTTACAGGAGGAAGAATTATTTGTGGCAATCACAAGTCTAAACACCTGATAATAGGGCTGGAGTTTGGGTGATGATTTTGCTGGATGCTGCTGCTGAAATTGGAAAGAAAAACAATACTTTTGTTGATTGAATTTACTGTCTATACTCTGGAAAAGAAATAAGGAATGCATCTGTTTTTATCAACACCTTCATTGACTAGTAAGTTCATTATTTTAAGTACTCTTGGACGAATGCATAAGAAGTGTTTGAAAGGTTTCATCACCGTTCTTAAAAATAGAATTGTTTTTCAAACTGGAGAAAATAAGTTTTGACCATAACGAGAGTGGCATTCACATGGGCCACAGATGAGTCTAAGAGCTGCTTTATTTTAGGCACCCATAATAATATTGCTGAGTTTTGCATACCAAAATGATGAAAAACCAGTAAAAAAGCTAGTTATACACCAAAAGTCAGTAGTGATACCAATGTCGCTATATCACTTTTAATTAAAAAAATACATCATTGAATTTTTATAAGAAAAGTACTAGCCTAAGCAAATCAGATCCCCAGAGACATTGCATTGCTGAGGGGGAAGCCAGGTATGTTGGATGGGTAAAAAATAATTATCCACTTTCCCTTATTCTCTATTTGATTTCAACATCTCAGAGTAGCCATTTTCAATTTTCGGGAGTCATCTTTATCACCAAAGGTGTAGTAGAGGTATCTGGATATTGTCCATCTTTTGAAAACCCCCTCACACAGTAAACACTTAATAAATACGATTGTAAGTACTATGTACCCACCCCATGTCTAAATATGTTTTTCATAAAATGGAATGTGTTCACATGCAGTCAAATGACCAGTCTAATTCCCACAAAGTTCTGTGATATTCTTTGATCCTGTTGATAAGCACAGAGACTTTCTATTCTGCCTTTTTTTTTAATGGATTTGTGGCTATTCATTCCATAATCCTTAGAGTTCCTTGTGATTCTTTGGTGAAAGGGACTTTATAGTTTATAGTGTTCTGCTATTATTACCCTCAACCTTCTTGGACAAAGTGGCTGCATGGAACAGCAAACACTAAAACAGACTTTTCATGAATTTTAAAGTTCGTCAGCTTTTTATAATGTTTCCAAATTTTAATATTCATTTTTGTGTCTCATCCTATAGTATGACATGTCAAACATTCCCAGAACAATTTTTTTTTCCACAGAAAGGCAAAAAAAGCCAAGATCAGTTTTGTGAAGAGAGCACTGGGGAGCAATTTCTTCCAACCTGTAATGTAATCATTTGACGATTAGCTCATTGTAACTAGAGGATTGGTGTGAAGTTGTCTCACTTTACAGGTGGAGTCTCAGATTCAGTAATTTATCAGAGAAAGAACTAGCATAATTTTTAGGAATTCTTGATTCCCAATCCTATGCAGAATTGAAAGTCCATTGGCTCTCTATTCCTTTTCTCTACCTATTTGTGCAGTTCAAATCAAGAGAAGGTAGTGAATGCCTAATGTGTGCAAAACACTGCTGTACCAGACCTGGAGAATGACATCAGAAGCAAAAGACACATGGGGAATTGACGGTATTACTGCAGATTTGGGGTTAGAAGAAAACTACTTCAGGAGCAAACTTGTTTCAAAGAGGCTTGCTTTTTTTATGGTACTTAAGCACTTACTCTCTGCCAGGCACTGTGCTAAGCACTGGAATAGATCCAAGATATTCAAGTTGGACACGGTCCATGCCCCACAAGGGGCTCACAGTCTTAACCCCTCATTTTTACAGATGATGTAATTGAGGTCCAGAGAAGTTGGGGCTTGCCCAAGGTCACAGCAGACAAGTGATGGAGTAGGGATTAGAACCCAGCTCCTTCCAACTCCCGTGCCCATCTGTATCCACAAGCTATGCCGCATCTAAAGGAAAACCCTAGGCTGGGATCCGCTGGAGCGTCATCACTCCAAGTCTGACTACTTCAACCTTGGAATATAATTAGTTTCCTGTGAACAGGGATATATACATAATAATAATGGTATTTAAGTGCTTACTATGTGCCAAGCACTGACGTAGATGCAAATTAATCAGGTTCCACGTGAGGCTCACCATCTTCATCCGTATTTTACAGATGAGGTAACAGGCCCAGAGAAGTCAAGTAAGTTGCCCAAAGTCACCAGCTGATAAGTGGCGGAGCCGGGATTAGAACCCACGACCTCCGACTCCCAAGCCCGTGCTCATCTTCGCAGTAGGAGCTAGGGGAAAGCAAGATTGACCGGTCCCCTGCCCCCAAATCACTGCAACACAGAGAGGAATAAGACAAAGCTAAGACAGATGGAGCCAGAGAGAACGCATGCACTTAAAATGCTAACTGGAGAGAGCTATAATTCCCTCCCCACCTACACTGCTTTCTCCCAAACGCTTTCACTTCAGCTCTAGAGCTGCAGCAATTTAAAAGTTAGTTCAGTGTGATGGACGTAGTAAGTGCTTAATAAACACCATCTAAAGCAGAAAAACATCTTTAAGAACTATAATTTTTTCCCTTCCAAGCGCACCTTAGAGCCTCCAGGTAAGGGTGAGTGTCCATATTCTCAGTTGCCCCCAGTGCTCCGTACGGAAGAGGAAAACAAGAAACTTCCAGTCACCCACCGGCTGCCTTTTTCGTGCAGATGGCGGAGCAGAAGCCGCAGAGACCGTAATCGGGACAGGTTTAGGCCTATAGCCAACTGTACCATATTGACACTTGGAATACAGGATGCACTTCTTAACTTTGCTGCATGTAAATCTTCCTCCCCAAATCCCAGCTTTTCATTCTTTAATTGGATTTGACTTTCAGATGAATGAGCTCTGCAGCACACTGGTGATTAAGCTAAGAAAGGAGTGTCAAGGCGTGGGCTGAAATAGACATTAAGTTGTTGGAACTGACCGCAAGAAGCTTTTTTTGATGCTTTTTGGGCATAACAATGCATGCTCTCTGTAATCTTTGACAATATCGAACAATTTAAGAGTAGAAAGCTTTCAAATTTCCAAGAGAAAAATTTGAAGGGAAAGGGAATAGTTTAAATAACCTAATTATTGGTACTTCCTAAGTAAGACATTGTAATAATTTCTGTGTAAAGGAGGCATTAATTTTGTCTGTCCAAATAAATTGGGCTGCATTGCAGTTTGGAGAATAACATGGAAAAATTAATCGTAATATTTCCCATTTGCCTAATCTTTCACACATTTCATGTATAGTCCAGAATACCAAGTGTTGGAATGAAAAATACCTGGGGGTACCTACTAAATCCCGACGAAATATTTTTGTACATAAAAGAAATAAAGATTTAACATGGGGAAAAAAAGTGGCTAACATTTATTGGTGAAAGGCACTCGGCCTAGTACTATTTCTTCCATCACCCACTCGACGCCGCTACAGACCTTTTCAGCCGAGCCTGTTTCAGTCACTTGTGTGACCAAGAACCGAATGCATTCAACCAGGTCTTCCTTTTCTTACATATAAAACAAATTTCATAGCCTGGATCAATCTATGTGAAATGTCAGAAATGAAAGCCGGAGGCTAAAATGTCAGCCTCCGTCTTTAAAAGGGAACAGGCAGCAAATCTGGAAAAAAAAAGGCTTTCAAACATGAAATCCAGGGGTTTTTATAAATGATATTTGTTAAGCACTTACTTTGTGCTAGGCATTGTACTAAGCAGGGAGGTAATAATGTTAATAATGTTGGTATTTGTTAAGCGCTTACTATGTGCCAAGCACTGTTCTAAGCGCTGAGGTAGATACAGGGTCATCAGGTTGTCCCCCGTGAGGCTCACAGTTAATCCCCATTTTCCAGATGAGGGAACTGAGGCCCAGAGAAGTGAAGTGACTTGCCCACAGTCACACAGCTGCCAAGTGGCAGAGCCGGGAGTCAAACCCATGACCTCTGACTCCAAAGCCCAGGCTCTTTCCACTGAGCCACGCTGCTTCCAGGTAATCAGTTGGACACAATCCATGTCCCACATTGGGTCCACGGTCCTAATCCCCATTTTACAGATGCGACAACTGAGGTTTGATTGGCGCGGAAAGTGTCTGAGATGGGTTTGCCCTTGCACGGAGGGGAGCCGAAGCAGGATGGAGGGCAAATATAAGAAGGGGGCTGAGTTGTGAAAGGGTAAAGAGGCTTGATGTTAGCTATAGAAGGGGTGAGTAAAGTTGAATGGCTCTGCTGCCGCGGGTGCTGAGCAGATCAGTTTGGTTGGTTTCAGCTCAAATTACTCTTCTACCCACTGGAAGGGAGAAAAGGAAGGGGAGCAACGCTAAGGAATATACGATCCTCCATTTTAGGCTCAAGGCGAGACAACGAAGGGGTTTACACTGAATTAATTGAGATGGTTGGAGTTACTCTCCTAGAGGCCACGTTATTCTGGTCAACACAAGAGACAAAGCAGGAGAGAGAGAGTATGACATCCCGAGTCTCCCAATAAAAAGGGCAGAGCAATCACTTCAAAGCTTCCTTTGAACATCCTCAGACTGTTGGAATGCACACGGAGTTCCTGAGTGAGTCTTAAAAGACAAGTTAAGTTCAGTTTGAAGTCCATCCCCATATTTAATACGGGCTCACAAACAAATTAAGCCAGTCGTATACTACTTTCAAATCCCATTAACAGTTCATTCTTCAATTACTCTCCTATGAGCCGGTCACATCCAGGGGAGTGCATTAGCTCCGATAAGTAACTGTCCTCACACCCCATTTATAATGACTTGAAGTGCACTTTTGGCATGAGAGTGCCATTTTCTTTATGGTGATGGGAGGAAGGAGAAAGGTAACAATAATAAAAAAAAGGCTGGACATATTCTGGAAAGAAAATCCCCCGCACTTTGGATAAGAATCTTAGAGCGACCGTGTTGCTCCATGTAGCCCAAATGTTAATTTCTCACACCCTAAAGAACTCCGTAATTAACGCAAGCGGTTCAGGAGACGTCAAACTCTCCAACAAATCCATAAAGCAAACCTCTCGTTTACTGAGGCTGATTCTGGCGATGACGGTCCAGAGCACAAAGTCCACTCAGCACTATATAAAGAATCAGAGGGCGAAATTTCGGTTCTTTCACGATGGTGGCTTTGACCGATGACTTCGTTCTTTCCAGGTTAATGTTTGATAAGGCAAACAACCTCTGTACAATCCCAAATCTTTCTAAGTCAGCAAGAGGGGCGAGGGTGGGGTCTTGGAGGGCAGAAGAGCCATCAGCAGCTGTGATCCTGGGCTGAAAAGAAACACAGACTACATTAAACCTCTCATCCTCGTGCTGCAGGCTGACGACGTTCATTTTCGACAGTTTGAGATGATAAAACTACGCATCTCGAAAAACCTCCCTAAACTAACTTGTCAGATTTTTACGGTAAACGGAGCCGATAAATCCAGCTGGGCGGCCTAACGGAAGATGAAAGATGTGCTGATTCCACCTGGGGCTCATTCTATTGACTGTTCCTGAACACGTGTTAGATGACCTCCTTTATCAAACACTAATAACAGGTGTCCGATTCGGGAATGAGCAAATACTCTCTGACGCCGCCGCCGGACCCAGACGGCCCACGGCCCAAGAACCGAGGGACTTCACTCAGTCCGCTCTTCACTGCTGACACACGACGTGACCGTCAAGCAGAGCCCTCCAAATTTCTGAAAAGCCTCAGGACGCATCAGGCACCCTTGAAAAGACCAGTCTGGCCTGGAGCAAGCTAGCTGTGGTGTGTGAAGTGAGCGGGGTGCTCCGAGCCTGAGGAGGGGGGGTCTCTTCCAAACCTCACTCTTAGGCAAGGCTCCAGCCAACCTGCTAGGAAAATCCCGTGGGGGCCCTGCCCGAGTCACACGAATGGAGATTCCCTTCACTCGACCACATCCGACGCCCAGGCCCACATTCCCGACAGTGGGGCGGGCAACCGACACTGATGCTCATTCGATTCATTCGTCCAATCGTATTTACTGAACGCTTACTGTGTGCAGAGCACTCAACCACGAGCTTGCCAGAATGTCTGAGTACCACTTTAGGGCGCTCCACTGTGTAAAAGCGAGGCACCTCTCTGGGAACCCTACACCGGGTAATTCTTGGTAGGGATGTGCCTACCGCATTCCTTTTTTGCCAAGTATGCTGTTTCTCCAGAACCCGGCAGCCTTTGTTCTTCTTACCGCCACAGTGTGAAGGAAGGGCCGAGGGGGCTCTGTGCCCCCAGCCCGAGGACCGCCCAAGCCACTGAGCCCTTCCCTGGCACCTTTGCCCGACTGCTCTTTGGGCTCTGGAGGTGAGGTCTGGTGGCGGGGGGCAGCAGGCCCGACCGCCCCTTACCGGCGCAGCTGTTCGCAGATGAGCTCCGCTCCGCCAAGCCCAAAAGCCCCTGCCTTCCCAGAGCCAAGGCCCCCCCACTCCTCCCGGGGCCACGGCCCACACTGACGGGCTTTCATTAATGAGACAATTTGTTCTTAATCAAGAAAAACGTGGTATTTTCCTCCTGGGGCTGAGGGCCATCAACTCCACTTGGGTCTCATTTGATGACATTTCCCGAGGGCAGTCGGGCGAATGACGTGCTTGGAAAGATGGCAGTGGATTGATTTTGGCTCCTCTGAATTCCCTGGTGATCTCTGGGCAGATAATAATGTTGGTATTTGTTAAGCGCTTACTATGTGCCGAGCACTGTTCTAAGCGCTGGGGTAGATACAGGATAATCAGGCCGTCCCACGTGAGGCTCACAGTTAATCCCCATTTTACAGATGAGGTAACTGAGGCACAGAGAAGTTAACCCAAAGTCACACAGCTGACAAGTGGCAGAGCCGGGAGTCGAACTCATGACCTCTGACTTCGAAGCCCAGGCTCTTTACACTGAGCCACGCTGTAGTGCCCCTCCCGCCCCGGGCCGACCCCAAGAAGCTGCCGCCCACCCTGTTGGGGGCCCTGGGCGGCCCTCTGCTTACCAGGCGGCAGAGCGCGGGCACCAACTGCAGCTCACGGCAGGTCTCCAGCAGCGCCGGTGATGAATCGGGCATTTCTGCGGAGAAGAGGGGACGCCGGGGTCACTTCTAAACCGCACACCCTCCCCCGTGGTCCTGCTGCTCCGAGTCATGGAGACAGGGTTTCTCGAGAGGTTCACAAGGGACCCCACCCACTCACCGACGGCCACTCTTTCTCCTCCGGGCCTCTGGGAGCAGCCCCTAAGGGGTGGCCAGCGCCGTCTGGAGAAAGGGGCCGAGTGTGGGGCTGCAGGGAAACTCCCAGAGACGTCCTGCCCTGAAGGGTCTCTCTCCCACTAGAGTGACCTTCAGACAAGAGGTCTGGGCCTGCGGCACCGGGAGGACGCCAGAACGGGAAGTCGCTTCCCGGTGAGAGGAGTGGGCTTGGCCAGCCCAGAGCCCTCAGCCCCCTCTCCTGTGAGCCAGCACCTGGCCGCGGGACCCTAACGGCCCGCAAGCAGCCGAGAACAGACCCAGCCAAAGAAACCCCCCCGCAAAACACAGAGCCGGGTGGTGTGGGGGCTCCCGGGCTCGGAGCCCGGGTCCCGTGGGCTCGTTACAGGGCTGTGTGGGTCGGGGAAATGGGGAGAGTAGAGGAGGAATGGTCGTCGCGGCGAGGGGAGGGTTTCTGTTCAGGCAGGAAACCTCACAAGGGAAACATCTGATTGGAGAAGGCACCATCGTGCCCGGCCTGTTCCCCAGTGACCCTTCCACTGTCCACTTCTCAATCCTCATCTCCAACGACCTCCTGTTCCACTCCAACTTGGACACTTGCTCAATCCCATCATCTCTCACCATTGCAATCTCTATCCTCATCAGCTCTGAAATCCCTCTATCCAACCACCGCCTCCTCTCTCTCTGGAACACCCCCCCCCCCCCCCAATCGGTCCTGTTCCTCACAGAGACCTCCAATCTTTTGATCCCTTTCAATGTTCACGCTAATAAACGAGAAACCCTTCAGGGCAAGGAACATGTCTAATCCCAGCTCCGCCACATCTCTGCTGTGCGACCTTGGCCAAGTCACTTCACTTCTCTGGCCCTCAGTTACCTCATCTGCAAAATGAGGATTCAGAATGTGAGTTTCATGTGGGACAGGGGCTGTGTCCCACCTGATTAACTTGTATCTACTCAGTGCTTAGAACAGTGCTTGGCACATAGTTAAGTGCTTAACAGGTATCATAATTATTATTATTGTACTCTCCCAAGCACTTAATACAGTGCTCTGCACATAGTAATAATATTGGTATTTGTTAAGCGCTTACTTTGTGCAGAGCACTGTTCTAAGCGCTGGGATAGATACAGGGTAATCAGGTTGTCCCACGTGAGGCTCACTCACAGTTAATCCCCATTTTGCAGATGAGGTAACTGAGGCACAGACAAGTTAAGTGACTCGCCCACAGTCACACAGCTGACAAGTGGCAGAGCTGGGAGTCGAACCCATGACCTCTGACTCCGAAGCCCAGGCTCTTTCCACTGAGCCAAGCAGTGCTCAATAAATATGACTGATCATATCCCATTTGGTCTCCATCCCTGAACTACTTTCTCTTGACACACAAATTGACACCTTCAACACTGCCCTCTCCACAGAACCCAACTCCCTCGACTCCCTGTCTCCCCACCACACCACTGACCCACGGCCCCGGATCACCTCCACGGTATGTCTCCTCCGCTCTCGTCTTCGAGCTGTGGAACAGTGCTGGAGGAAATCCGGACTCCAGGCTGACCTTATCCATCGGAATTCATCCTCGCTTGCTTTAATTCTGCCCTCTCCTCCGCCTAAGAGCAATACTTCTCCAACCTTATCGACTTCCATCCCCATTGCCATGCCAGCCGTTCCAAGGTGTTTAACTCCCTCAAACTTCCTGTTCCCCCAGCCCCATCTCTATCCCCTACTGCTCTGCCACATACATTTTTGTTATGATTGAAACCATCAGGCGTGAGCTCCCTAAAATCTCCCCTGCTCCTCTCCAGTCCCACCCTCTTCCTATGCCCATTTTGACTCTCCCAATTTTCCCATCAGTATGTCAAGGGATCGCTCCTCTCAAAATCTTCCCCCCTCCACCTGCGCCTCTAATCCCATGCCTTCACATCTTATCAAAACACTTGTCCCCTCCCTTCATCTTCCTTCCCTGACCGCCATCTTCGACTGTTCGCTTTCCAATGGATTCTTCCCCACTGCTTTCAAACATGCTCATGTCTCCCCGTCTCCTAAAAAAACACACCAAGAAACCCTCCCTTCTCCCACGGCCCCTTCCAGTTTCTCCATCAGCGGGAGCCTGCAGACGGTCCGTACCTGCCAGGGCGCTGATGAAGAAGTAGGCCGTCGTGAGGAGTTCCTTTTTCCTGGGCGTCGGTTCCTGGGGAAGTTGTGGCTGAGCCCCCGGCTGCACGGCGCAGCCCACTAGCTGCAGGAAAGTAACCAGATGCTCCTGCTGCTGCAAGGATTGCAGGTCTTGGTCCTCTCCCAGCTGGAGGGAGCCTCCTGTGCAAATGTCTTCCAGCTGCACGGGCCACACAGAGACAGGCAGACAGTCAGTCAGATGGCTCTATCCCCTGAGCACTGCACATCTGGAGACGAAGCCCAATGACTCAGCAAGAGCCCTTATTTTTCCCACCAAAAATGCCACCCCAGAGGGGTCGGTCATTGTAGCCCTGCCCACCTGCCTCCCTGCCAGTTCTCTCAGAGACTTCAGATTTCAGCTTCATTCATTCAATAGTATTTATTGAGCGCTTACTATGTTCAGAGCACTGTACTAAGCGCTTGGAATGTACAAATCGGCCACAGATAGAAACAATCCCTGCCCATTGACAGGCTGACAGTTTAATCGGGGGAGACAGACAAAAACCATAGCAATAAATAGAATCCAGGGGATGTACATCTCATTAACAAAATAAATCGGGTAATAAAAATATATACAAATGAGCAGATGAGCACAGTGCTGAGGGGAGGGGAACAGGAGGAGCAAAGGGAAAGGGAGGGAAAAGGGGGTTTAGCTGAGGAGAGGTGAAGGCGGGGTAGGGAGGCAGCAGAGGGAGCAGAGGGAGAAGGGGAAGCTCAGTTTAGGAAGGCCTCTTGGAGGAGGTGAGCTCTCAGTAGGGCTTTGAAGATGGGAAGAGAATTAGTTTGGCGGAGGTGAGGAGGGAGGGCATTCCAGGACAGCGGGAGGATGTGGCTCGGGGTCGACGGCAGAATAGGTGAGAACGGGGGTCGGTGAGGAGGTGGGCGGCAGAGGAGCGGAGCCTACGGGGCTGAGGGCAACAGAGGCCATCGCCCGTCCCTTCCCAAGGAGGGGAAGGAAGAGGTGGGGAAAGAAGGGGAGAGAAGGAGAAGTCCGTGAGGCAGGGAGAGGGGGCTTCGGGAACTCTCCAGTTGAGGTCAGGAAACCCAGCCTGTCTGATGTCAGCCCAGAGATCGACTCCGCCAGCATCTCACAAGGTGAAGGCGGTTCACTTGAGCCAAACTCACTTTATTTTTGCCCTCTGAAACCAACCCTCACAGCTAGAGCCCTGCAGGGATCAGGGCCGGACCTTAGCCTGGTCTGGGGCTCTCCGGCCCCTTGAGGGTCTGCCTAGAGGATCAGCTGGCAGGCATGGTGACTACAGTGGTGGATGCCACACAGACACAGACACACAAGCACACCCCTGCAGTCCACGTGGAAGCCCTGCTCCCGCCCTGGCACCGGAGGCCCTGTGGGTCTGGAAGGATCTTCCCGACTGTGAGCCTGTCTTCTAGACTGTGAGTCCGCTGTTGAGTAGGGATTATCTCCATCTGTTGCCGAATTGTACTTTCCAAGTGCTTAGTACAGTGCTCTGCACTCAGTAAGCGCTCAATAAATACGACCGAATGAATGAATGAAGGATCGTGCCGGCTCAATACACCCCCTCTTCTCCTCCCCACTCCTCCCCTGCGGACAGATGGGGCCCAGTGAAAGCAGGAATGTTGGCTAACGCCCACCCCACCCTGCCTACCACCTCGAATGTCTTTAGTGCTTGACGGAGCCTCTGGCCACCTAGGCACCGGACACTCCAGCTGGGAGTGCAGCCTGACAAAGGCATTTTGAGAAAGTGAATTCCACGGGGTTTGGGGAAATACGTGCGTCTTCCCTGGCTAGCGGCCCAGGAGGTTTTCAACTCCCCTGAAGATACAGCAGTGCTACTCGGCACTGTTCACTCTGGGCACGGTGGGACCAATCCAACTTCCCCCCCCTCGGTACCTGGGAAACCGGGCTCCTTGACACAATCTGGTTTCGGGGAGAGCAGAGGACTAGAAAAAGTTCTCATCAAGTTGAGCACAATCTGAGCACTTAGCACCAGTTTACTAAGGCTTTCAAGTGGGCGCTTGGGGAATAGAAATGCTTCCCTTCACCCAAAAAGATGCTGCTTGGGTTGGGGAGGCTGGGCGGGAGGGGGGACCTAGGGCAGAGAGCACCACAGAATGGATCCGGGAATCCGCCTGAGTGGGAAAACCTGGTTAGATCACTGAGCCGGCACACAAACGCCCCCTGTTCCTCTGGACCTCAAGTGGCTGTGGCTGTCTGGGCTGGCTCTCTCCACTCTCTCTTGGGAGACCTCATCTTCCCCCTCCTGCCCGCCCACGGGTCCCCCGCTGACCAAGCTTCCGTGGGGAGCTCGGAAAGCTAAGGAAGAAGATGACGACAATGAAAGAACGAGCAGAACTGTTTGGGAAAAGGCCTCTCGGCAAGGAAACGTGGGAGCGGGATGGCTCCCCAGAGGCCTTCAGAGTCTTGGCAGCCCAGAAAGGACGATCGTGGCTGGGAGTGAAACATCCGTGAAGAGGAAAGTTCTTTCTCCTACCGCTTTTTCGAGGGCAGCGAGTAATTCTTCGTCTTTCAGTGCTTCGTGGAGGATGTGACCCAGAGCCTTCCGGTGCTGCTCCGGGAGGTCCTCAAAGGCATGGAACCTCCTCTCCAACACAGCTGCCTCTGCCAGTGGAAAACAGGCAGCCCCTCAGAACGGCCTCGCGGAGAGTAGCACCGGCGCTTGCTCCAGGGGCTTGACCCATGACCCCGTGGCCGCCTATCCCTGGCCCGTTTCCTGCCTCTGGCCCGGAACCCCTTCCCTCCTCAAATCTGACAATTACTCTCCCCGACTTCAAAGTCTTATTAAAGGCAAATCTCCTCCAAGACGCCTTCCCTGACTAAGCCCCCCTTTCCTCTTCTCCCACTCCCTTCTGCGTCACTCTGGCTTGCTCCCTTTATTCATCACCTCCACACCCGCAACCCCACAGCAATTATGTACATATCTACATATCTTATATCTTATGTACATATCCCCCAGACTGTGAGCTCATTATGGGCAGGGACTGTGTCTGTTGTATT
Organism: Ornithorhynchus anatinus; assembly: GCF_004115215.2. Classification (NCBI taxonomy): domain Eukaryota; kingdom Metazoa; phylum Chordata; class Mammalia; order Monotremata; family Ornithorhynchidae; genus Ornithorhynchus; species Ornithorhynchus anatinus. The sequence continues at coordinate 57,330,555 of NC_041735.1, read as the reverse complement.
GTACTGTCCCAACCGCTTAGTACAGTGCTTTGCACACAGTAGGTGTTCAATAAATACAACTTAATGAAAGAATGAATATCTGTAAAGTATTTATTTATATTAATTGGCTGCTTCCCCCTCTAGACTGTAAGCTCACTGTGGGCAGGAAATGTGCCTGTTTATTGTTATACTGTACTCTCCCAAGCGCTTAGTATGGTGTTTCTTCCTCAAAGGGGATGCTAGGCTTGTAAAAGTCAACCTGAGACACTGATTTCCCCATAACAGGCTGGAGAGGTGGGAGGGAAAGAGCCCCCCCTCCCCCCCCCACCACCTCGGGACAGAAATTCTGTTTCCTAGAACATGCCTGGCTTTCAGATTTTCCTATTTCTTATGGTTGCCAGTTGGGTGTTCATTAGCCAGATCAACTGCTTTTCCAAGAGTCACTGTCATTCACTGTGATAAACACAGGCTGCCAGCCTAACCCTCGTGTCTGCAGAAATCTCTGAAAAACCCAGCATAAAGACACAGGTCCGTTCACCTGTGAGACTGCAGGCAGTCTGATTTTAATAATGCAGGCTATTTAGATTCCTGTTTTATTGCTGACTGTATGTCCCATTTATATTTAAGGCACAATCTTTTTCCAAGTCCCCCTTTCTCTTAATCACAAAACTGACCATTTGCCTTTTAACTATTCCTCCTCTTCGGTCTCAGCCGGCCGGTGCCCCGGTCACTGAGGCCCAACTGGCGAAGTCTGTGGCCCCTCATCGCTTCCAGCTCATTAGACATCCTGGCTGTGGCACCCAGCTCCCTCTGCTCGCTGGATTTTGCATGTGCATCTTAGCTTGGATCTTTGTTTTCCACCCCAGCATTTGCATCAGTTTTCCTTCTCTATTCAGGCAAGCCATTTTTATGCCAGCCAATAACAGGACTTCATGACAGCAATATCCCTCAAATCACTCCAAGAACAGCTCTGTGAGGGTGGATTCCCTCGATCTCAGCTCTCTCAGCACTAGCGGCCAAGAGGAGTTGCTCTGTTTCATTTTCAGAGAGAGGGGTTGGGCCTGGGAGTGAGAAGGACCTGGATTTTAATCCTGGCTCTGCAACTTGTCTGCATTGTGACTTTGGGGCAGGTCACTTCACTTCTCTGTGCCTCAGTTTCCTCATCTGTAAAATGGAGATTAAGACTCTGAGCCCCATGTGGGACAGGAACTGTGTCCAACCTGATTAGCTTGTATCTACCCCATTGCTTAGTACAGTCAGTCAATCCTAATTATTGAGCATATACTGTGTGCAGATCACTGTATTAAGCACTTGGGAGAATACAAAATAACAAGAAACAGACACATTCCCTGCCCACATTGAGCTTATAGTGCCTGGCACATAGTAAGCGCTTAACAAATACCAAAAAAAAATTTTTTTTTTTTAAAAGAATCTAATCTATCCCCCCGGTCACCGCAAAAACTGAATTTGCCTAGGTCACCTACTGAAGGACTTCAGGATAAAAGCAAAGATCCTGCTATGCCCCATTCGCTCCTGCCTACCCAGGGGAGCCCCAACAACACCCAGGGATGGGCTGAAATGGGTCCCGGCCAACTCGCTCAAAAGTTTCCCAGGAATCTCCTTCTGAGCCATCTTAAAGTAATGATTCTTGGTCATTTCCACTCCAGTTGCAGGAAAGCTTCCCTGTCCCATGGCTTGCCAGCCCCCTCCTACCCCACCTCGCTACTCTCCTACTCCAACCAGACTACACACTTTGCTCCTCTAATGCTAACCTTCTCACTGTGCCTCGATCTCATCTATCTCACCTCCAACCCCTCACCCACATCCCGCCTCTGGCCTGGAACGCCCTCCCTCCTCAACTCCGACACACAATTATAATAATAATAATAATGTTGGTATTTGTTAAGCGCTTACTATGTGCCGAGCACTGTTCTAAGCGCTGGGGTAGACACAGGGGAATCAGGTTGTCCCACGTGGGGTTCACAGTCTTAATCCCCATTTTACAGATGAGGTAACTGAGGCACCGAGAAGTTAAGTGACTTGCCCAAAGTCACACAGCTGACAAGTGGTAGGGCCGGGGTTCGAACCCATGACCTCTGACTCCAAAGCCCGTGCTCTTTCCAGTGAGCCACGCGAATCCCTCCCTCCCCGCCTTCAAATCCTTTTTGAAGGCACATCACCTCCAAGAGGCCTTCCCGGACTAAGTTCCCCTTTCCTCTTCTCTCACTCTGCTTCAACCTCCCTTGCTCCCTCTGTTCTCCCCGCCCTCCCAGCCCCACACTACTTATGTACATACCTGTAATTAATTAACTTATTTATATTAATGTCTGTCTCCCCACCTCTAGACTGTCAGTTCATTGTGGGCAGGGAATGTCTGTTTATTGTCTGTTTATTGTCGTACTGTACGACTATGTAAGTGTTCAGTACAGTCCTCCGCACACAGTAAGCGCTCAATAAACACGACGGACTGACTGAATGAATCCCCAGCTTTATCAGCTATGAGTCAAAGGGGAATACCTTGTTTGAAGGCACTCAGTGGGCCCTCCGTGGGCGTGAGCTTCCCGGCATCCGAGCACCCTGAGCTGTCCACGGCATCGGGCGCATAGGGGAAGGTCGGCTCTCCAGAGGTCAGGAGGTTCGGATGCAATAAGCTGCCTGCCCTCTTCCTCTCGAAGCCCCCCTGTTTCTCTTGGAGCAGGCAGAACTCTGCATTGGGAAAGAGAAGCAGAGGAACAGAGGCAATCAGACACGAGCTGCTTCGGGCAACCTTCGACATATCTCACCTCGATTTCTTCCGCCTCAGTGGAAGAAGAGGAGAAGTCAGAGGAAGAGTTTTCCGCTAGACACGAGCCTGCGTGGCTTATTTTCATTGAAGAGCACGAAAGAACAGTTTAAGATGTCAGAAACCCTCACCTGCACCCCCACATGCTCATATACAGATCTGATGCTCATGCAGAGAGCTGAGACTTCTGTATCTAATAGCTTCCTGATGGAGCTAACAATCAACCTCACAATACAATAGCACGTATCTAATACATCCAGTTCTCCGATAACGCGGGGGTTGCGTTCTTGCCGATATTCAGGTGAAGGAAAACGTACCTTATGATACTGCATTCGATTCATTCGTTCGATGGCATTTATTGAGCGCTCGCTGTGTGCAGAGCACTGTGCTAAGCACTAGGGAGAGTACAATACAACAATAAGCAGACACATTCCCCGTCCACTATGAGCCTGACCTGCCAAGAACCACGCCACCAGCCCACAAACACAAACATCCCTGCAGCACGCTGCACCCAAACAGACTCGCCCTGTCAGACCAACATCCCCTAATTCTCAACTTTCTAACCAAGTCGTGTACTGAAAACACGCTCTTTGGCGGAACCGAGTGGGCTACATGTAATAGATCCGTGACTCATTCCTACATTGTCGTAAGTCAGTCGGTGCTATGGCTCAGGATTGAGATGAGGATTCAGACTGCAGTCAGGATCAAGGTCAGCACTCAAGGATGTAGGCAGAGAGAGACAGAGTGTGTACGTGCGAGTGTGGGTACGTGAGAGCATGGGAGAGCGCAGGAGTGTGAGGGAGTACGTTTGAGGGACTTTGCGTGCGTGAGACTGCGGGTGAGATTGTGTGCGTGCGTACAACGTTGTGTGTCTGCGTGTGTTTGTGTGTGTGCACGCAACATACGTTCAGACAATAAGGTTTCAGCCTCCGGCACCTGGGAACAGTCCTCTCGTGGAGGGTTATGGAGGAAAAGACTGCGGTGTGGCAGGAAGGCTTTGAGATACACACGGTCCAGACCCTCGTCGTAGGCTCATTCACGGTGACCACCACAATCACCCCAGGCAGGCTGAATACCAGGACCCCCTGCGGGGGGACATGCCCAGTACTGATTGCCAAAGGCACGCCCCCACCTTAAATGAGGAATGGCCAGAGTAACCAGTCCTAAAGGGGCAGATCCATCCTTGAAAAATCCCTGGATTACTGCATAATGATAATTATTATTATTATGGTATTTGTTAAGTGCTTACTATGTGCCAAACAATGTTCTAAGCACTGGGGCAGATACAAGGTAATCAGATTGTCCCAGGTGGGGCTCACTGTCTTAATCCCCATTTTAAAGATGAGGTAACTGAGGCCGAGAGAAGTTACGTGACTAGCGCAAAGTCACACAGCTGAAAAGTGGCGGAGCCGGGATTAGAACCCATGACCTCTGACTCCCAAGCCCATGCTCTTTCCACTAAGCAATGCCGCTTCTCCATCAAAATTCATCAAAATTCTGCATCAAAATTCTACCTAACCCACAGACTGTAAGACACAACCACCGGGCTCCACTTCCTACTTGTCTAAGATGCAGAGTGCTTAGTAAAGGGCTGGGGGTCGGGGAGGGGCAGGGGGAGGTCATCTGCTCTTCTGTTCTCTCCGGGGACTGCAGAAGCTAGACTGACTTTGTAGTGAGGGTGGCTCGGCACAGAAAGAATTCCATTTTTTCCTCACATCAAGCAGAAACTTCTGACCATCTGCTGTAAGCCACTAAACAGCTCTCTCTCCTACTCATCTACTCTCTTCTCCCACCTCGTCCCAGCTCACATTCTGTTCTTCTCAAGCCAACCTACTCACTATGCCTCATTCTCTCCTCTTTGCCATCAACCTTTTCTTAGACCTTCCTCCCTGCCTGGCACTGTGCTCCTTAATTTCCCCAGATCACAGCTTTCTTCATCTCCAAAACCCTTCTGAAATCACATCTCTCCCAGGAGACCTTCCCTGATCAATTTCTACTCTTCCCATCTTACAACCCCCACATAGTTGGACATAGTTCCTGTCCCACATGGGGCTCACTGTTTCAGTGGGAGGGCAAACAGTATCGAATCCCCACTTTACTGATGAGGCAACTGAGACACGGAGTAGTTACGTGATTTGTCCACGGTCACGCAGCAGACAAGCTGCTGAGCCAGGATTAGAATCCAGATCCTTTGACTCCCAGGCCTGTGCACTTTCCACTAGGCATGAGGCAAGCGTGGCTCAGTGTATAAAGCATGAGCCTGGAAGTCAGAAGGACTTGGATTCTAACCCTGGTTCCATAACGTGTCTGCTGGGAGACGTTGGGCAAGTCACAACTTCTCTGAGCCTCATTTATCTCATCTGCAAAATGGGGATTAAGCGTGTGAGCCCCAGGTGGGACACGGACTGTGTCCAACCTGATTAATTTGTATCTACCCTAGTGCTCGACACATACTAAGAGCTTAACAAGTACCATTATGATTATTATTGCCATCTCAGCAATTGGATATTCAAACTTCACTGTAGCATTTATGTACATATCTGGTCTATTCTTCTTGTCTGTAATTTTATTTTATTGTCCATCTCCCCAGCTAGATTGTAGTAAGATCCTTGAGGTCCCGGATCGGATTTGACAAATCCTTTTGTACTCTCCCAAGCACTTAATACACATTGCTCTGTGCACAGTAAGCACTCAGATACTATTGACTGCTCTAACAGAACTCATTTGAACAAGAATTCCTCGTGGTTTGACTACGATCAGGGTGCCATATTCTCCCAGATGAATTTAAATGCTCCCTCTGAGTAAATTAGAAACTCTGAAAAGCTTCCCAAACTCTTTCAGGCTCCTGAAACAGCAAGTCATAATCGGTTCTCAGAGAAACTGTCTCCTTATACAGCTTTGACTGGGGGCGTGGGAATTCTGAAGGGAATCAATCAATGAATGCTATTTATTGAGTGCTTACTGTGTGCAGAGCACTGTAACTAAGAGCTTGGGAGAGGACAACGGAGTTGGTAGACACATTCTCTGCCCACAATAAGAATTATAATTTAAAGGGGGAGAAGAACAGTTGTGTTTAAGATCTCCCAATCTAACGGTATGGAGAAGGCAAACCAAGCGTAAAAAGAAAGAACCTCCTGTATGATAAAAGCATAATGACAGGAAAAGTTCCATCAGAACCAACTCAGAAAACATCCAGGTCCGAGAGGTGGGGATCAACCACAGAGCCGAGGAAATGGCAAGCATGCCTGGATCGGGGTGGGGGGATAGCGCATCATGAAGGACGTGAGGACCCTCACCCGCCATTAGCTTCCCGAGCCCCAATCTCAGGAGGCAAGGTTTTTACTGTTGCAAGGGCCCCGGCAGCACATCAAACCATTGGCTAACCTGAGTTCTTTTCCCACCCATGGCTCCAAGTGGGAGTTCAGTGGATAAAAGCAGCACGACCTAATGGAAAGACCACTGGCCGGGGACACAGGAGAGCTGGGTTCTAATCCTGGCTCTGCCTCTTGCCTGAAGTATGACCTTAGGCAAGTCACTTCACTTCTCTGTGTCTGTTTCCTCCTCTGCAAAAAGGAGATTTAATACCCGTTCCCTCCTAAGACTGTGAGGCCCATGTGGGAAAGGGACTGTGTTTGCTCTGCATATACTGTAGTTATCCCAGTGCTTAGTACATAGGAAGTATTTAACAAATACCACAATTATCATTATTATTGGAATGGTCTCCCTCACTTGGTTGGGCTCCAGATTGAGCCGGCTGCAACCTAGAACCAGGCAACATCTTCAAAGCCAATCCCTCAGGCAGGGGACTTACCAAACTGGCCATCCTGCTTCACATACAGTTCGATGACACTGAAGGCAATAGCTGTGAGGGCAGGGATCTCCAGGACCACACTGGAATCTCTCATCAAGTTTCCATCTTCATTCACTGAAACCTGAAGGGCACATGCATGGGGAAAATCAGCCAATCTTGGCTTCAAGATTTATCAGGCTTATTTCCACCCAACAGGCTGACCTACTGGCACCACACATGAAACTTCTGAAGATGGAGAAACTGAGCAAGGATAATGATAATGATAATAATAATTATGATATTTGTTAAGTGTTGACTATGTGTCAGGCACTGTACTAAGCGCTGGAGTGGATACGAACATAGGTTGGAAGCAGCCTCTGTCCCCCGTGAGGCTCACATTCTCAATCCCCATTTTACAGATAATAATAATAATAATAATGTTGGTATTTGTTAAGTGCTTACTATGTGCAGAGCACTGTTCTAAGCGCTGGGGTAGATACAGGGTCATCAGGTTGTCCCACGTGTTGTCCCACGTGAGGCTCACAGTTAATCCCCATTTTACAGATGAGGGAACTGAGGCACAGAGAAGTTAAGTGACTTGCCCACAGTCACACAGCTGCCAAGTGGCAGAGCCGGGATTCAAACCCATGACCTCTGACTCCCAAGCCTGGACTCTTTCCATTGAGCCACGCTGCTTCTCTAACAGATGAGGTAACTGAGGCACAGAGAAGTGACATGACTTGCCCAAGGTGTCAGAGCAGACAAGTGGCGGAGCTGGGATTCTATTTAGTTGCCATTGTTTTTACGAGATGTTCTTCCCCTCGACTCTATTTATTGCCATTGTTCTCGTCTGTACGTCTCCCCCGATTAGACTGTAAGCCCGTCAAACGGCAGGGACTGTCTCTATCTGTTGCCGACATTCATTCCAAGCGCTTAGTACAGTGCTCTGCACATAGTAAGCGCTCAATAAATACTATTGAATGAATGAATGAATGAATGGATTAGAACCCATGACTTTCTGACTCCTGGGCCTGAGCTATATCCACTATACCATGTCTGGGATTCCATAGAAACACCAATTTCCTTCACCAGAGTTTGTGGAAGCCCTTGAAAAGCCCTGAAGAAAAATCCAGATTACTTCCAGAGAGTCCATTTGAGAGCACACTGCACAGCTACATGGCCTAAAGGGGATGCAAGACCAACCACGCTGTCTCAAGAGGACGGACGAGACCCTCACTTCTCCACCCCCCTCTCCTGGACAGGTGAGCCGTGGCAAGCCCTTCCACCCCACACTTGCAGGGTAGCAGAGGTCCGTTGTCCGGAAGGGACTCGACCAGACCGTGCTGGCTGTCGGGGCCGACCGGGAAGCAGCAGGCCGCAGGTCTCCCGTTGTTCTAGCCGAGACCTGGGGCTCATCTGGAAAACTATCTGTGTGGTGTTGGGCAAATCACTTCACTTCTCTGTGCCTCATGTACCCTCCATGGAGTGCCGGAGGAAGGCCCTCCGGGTTTCTGGCTGAATCCTGCCCAGGGAACGGCCAGCATCCGGTCCCCGATCCCATCCCCGGAGTGGGGAAGACGTCAACTCCGCCCTGGCCTCTGTAGGGGCCGAGGCGCTTACCCTCACGATTTTGGTCTTGAACCCCATTGCTCCGCCGCACTTCTCCTCGATCTGGATGTGCTCAGACATCAGACAACTCTGCATCATCACGATCTTCTTGGTCAAGATACACAGGACCTCATTTTTCCCTTCCAGCACTTGTTGTAGCAGAGAGTTCTTCAAATTGATTGTTCTGAAAGAGGAAAATGCGTGTCGATGGGCCTAAGCTCTCCCCGAGACTGCCTGCCACGTGAATCTTTTCCCAACAGAAGCCCATCTGGGAGAGGATCCTGCTGGCCCAAGCAATCCACTGCTTAATGAGAAGATATGAAACAATCAATCTGGTAATGCTAAAAACCATCCTCCCTGAGGCCACCTAAGAGCTCAAGACCTTTAACGCTTTTCTATCATTCCACCACACAGGCATAAGCTCAAAGAACTGGAAAGGGGAGGGGAGTCTTCCAAAGTTGGGTTGTTTCCACAGCAGAATTGCAGTTTTCAAAGGAAAACCAGCTGGTTCTGGGCCCCACCACCCATCTGCCTCCACCATCCAGCCCCGGGTTTCTGGTGGAGGAACTGAACTCCCCCATCATCAATGAGCCCAGAGAGGAGAAGATCGAAGGGAGACGTTTCATGGAGGAGGAAGATCGTCTGCTCGTCATCTGCCCTGAGGACAAAACAAGGGGAAATGGGCTTATATTCCAGAGGAGGGATTTGGGTTTGAAGAGAGAAAACTTCTGACAGTGAAGTTTACTGGCATCTGAAGCAAGTGCCCGTGGCATTTAGTGAAGCCTCTTTCCCTGAAGTGCTTTTCAGAGAAGGATTTTCAACTTTGAGATGCCTTCAGAATTCATCTAGAAGCACGGGAAAAAACTGGAACTCCCTTCTCAGCCTGAATTTCAACAGAGAGAACAGAAGAGCAGACCTATGGCTGAGTAAATGTGGAAGAAATCCTGCCCCTCTCACCAGGGAGAGGACCAAACCAGAGGGATTGGAGTGCTCCCCTCTGGTAAGATTTGGGTCTCAGGGAAGCTGCTGAGAATCAATCCTCCTAGCAGGGATTCATCGCGACAGAGGGAGGGAGAGTGGCCGAGTCGGTCATAGGCGGAGGGGATACGGAAGGTGACAGACTCTCAGACAGAGACAGTGTTAGGAGGGACAGACACGGGGCAGGACAATCGGTCAATCAACCGATCGTATTTATTGAGCGCTTTCGGTGTCCAGAGCACTGTACAAGAGCTGGGAGGGTATAATATAACAATATAACAGAGTTTGTAGACATGTTCCCTGTCCACAGTGAGCTTACAGTCTCGGTGGGGCCGGTGGAGACAGGTATTAGTACAAAGTAAGGATATGTACAGAAGTGCTGTGGGACTGAGGGAGGGGTGAATAAAGGAAACAAATCCAAGTGCAAGGCGATGCAGAATGGAGTGGGAGAAGAGGACATGGAAGCTCGGTCAGGGAAGGCCTACTGGAGGAGATGCGCCTTTAATAAGGCTTTGAAAATGGGGAGAGTAATCCCAGCTCATCACTTGTCTGCTGTGTGACCTTGGGCAATTCACTTAACTTCTCTGGGCTTCGGTTTCCTGATCTGTAAAATGGGAATGAAGTCTGGGAGGCCTAACTGGGAAAGGGACTGTATCCAACACAATCATCTTGTACCTAGCCCAATGCTTAGAACAGTGCCTGGCCTATAGTAAGTGCTTAACAAACACCCCTATCATATGAAGAGAGAGGACGTTCCAGGCCAAAGACAGGATGAGGGCAAGAGATCAGTGGACAGTTAAAAGAGATGGAGGTATAGTGAATAGGTTGGTATTAGAGGAACAAAAGTGAGAGAGGGCTGGGCTGAAATAGAACGGTGAGGTGAGGTAGGAGGGGGCAAGGTGATTGAGTGCATTAAAGTCTATGTTAAGGAGCTTCTGTTTGATAAGGGGGTGTATAGACAGCCACTGGAGGTTCTTGAGGAATGGGGAAACATGAACTGGACATTTTTGGAGAAAAATGATCTGGGCGACAGAGTGGCATTTCCATTGATCCAGAAGGCTGGGCAAAAGCCCCAGGCTGAAAAGTGGGAAGGATGGCAGAGGGAACTGAAGGTCAGGGCACCTAGCAGTGGTGGGCATATGAAAAAATAAAACCAAAATGGATGAATTTCAGCAAAATATCAGGCACCCCTAACTATGGACTTGATGAGGGCAAGAGGTTTCGTTACAGATGCACGTTAGCTGAAGAGAGGAGGTGTGGCCAACGCCTTCTGCGACTGAACCGAGAGAACTGGATCTGGCCTAATCAAGGCCTAGTCAAGGTTCTCCTTCCCAAGTCCACCCCTCTCCCGGTCATGGCTGCAAGAAGGGAAGGATGACACTGACCTCTGGTGCCTAACACGACTCTGGGGGAAGGCGGGGTGGCTCTGTCTGAAAGCCTGGAGAAGGGATCGTCACGATCCGGTCCCAAATCATAAGGACCAAGTCCCAGACCTTCCCCAGTATGGATCGTTTTCTCTTTCCTGTCACGGCCTCACAAACAAGCATTTGAATCCAATGGGTGGAGATTAGGAAGCCAGAGAGGGAATGTCTCCTCAGCTGAAAAATGTAAGCGTTATCAACTTGGTACCAAGGGCCCCGCTGGTGTCATTAACGCACAATTCAATCTTCCAGTTGGTTGGTTAAATTTCGCTGCCTTTGATGAAAGTTATTTTGCTGCACTCCTTTCCATTACACAGCCAAAAGCTAAAATTAAATTCCAGTATAAGAAGGCAAGCCCTAAGAGTCACATAAACAAGGCCTAGCTTCAGGAGTTAACCTACAATTGGGGAGTCATCTTGGCTTTATCTGCTTTAAAAGAAGGGAAAAAAACAAAGAAACCCTTCAGGCTGTCTTGACCATTATTAAAAAAAATTCCTAAAATGTTTTCATGAAAACTCAGAATAAACCTTCCATAACTCTGCTGTTCAAGAATCCCCCATTCTCCTGTGATCTCACACACTCACCAAAAAAACCCAATAAAATCAAGTAAAGGAATGCAGCCCTCAGCAAAAAAGCACCTTTGTCTTATAGCGCTTTCCTGAGATTTTTATGATCCGATTCTTGTCGAAGTAGACATACTTACTTGGATGTCCTGCCGACATCGCAAATTAAACATATCCAAAACTACTATCCTTATCTCTTCACCCAAATCCTGTCCTCCCCTTGCCTTTCCCATCCCTATAGATAACTCCACATTCTCCCTGTCTCACATGCCCGTAAGCAGGGCTTTATCCTCAACTCATCTCTCTCATTCCACCCACATATTTAAAGTCACCAAATCCTGTCGGTTATACCTTCACAACCTTACTAAAACCCGTCCTTTCCTCTCCATCCAAACTGCTACCATGCTGATCCAAACCCTTATCCTACCCTGCCTTGACTACTGTCTCTGCCTCCTCGCTGACCTCTCGGCCTCCTGTCTCTCCCCATTTCAATCCATACTTCACTCTGCTGCACGAATCATTTATCAACAAAAACATTCAGTCCCTGTCTCCCCACTCCCCAAGAACCTCCTGTGGCTGCCTATGTGTCTGTTTATTGTTATACTGTACTCATCCAGGCGCTTAGTACAGTGGTCTGCACACAGTAAGCACTCAAAAAATACGACTGAATGAATGAATGAATAAATCTTCCTCCGCTTCAAACAGAAACTCCTCACCTTTGGCTTTACAGCACTCAATCAGCTCGCCCCAACCTATCTCACACTTCACTGACCACCCGGACCACTCCGCTCCTCTAGAAACTGCTTATTCACTGTGCCCCGATCTCCCTATCTCACCGCCAAACCCTTTCCTATCTCCTCCTCCTAGCCTGGAACCCCCTCCCACTCTGTATACGCCAGATCACTGCTTTCTTCACCTTCAATGTATTCTTAAGGTCAAAACTTCTCCAAGAAGCATTCCCTGAATAAGCCCGCTCTCCCTTTTGCATCATCTATGCACCCGGATTGTGACCTTTGGATATTTGATATTCGCCCCAGCCCCAACCCCACAGCACTTATGTACATATCTTTAAATTATATATTATAAATTCATTCTTATTAATGTCTGTCTCCCCATCTAGACTGTAAGCTTGTTATGGGCAGGGAATGTGTTGGCTAATTCTGTTGTACTCTCCCAAGCTATTAGTACAGTGCTCTGCACATAGTAAGTGCTCAGTAAATATCCTTGATAGATTGATGGATGGCATGTTTCTCTTGGCTCTCCATACCGGCATCTGATAGTGAAGAAAACCACTGCACAATAAACAACTTGAGGGGACAAATCCACTGAGATCACTCATAATGGAGAACGTGTCAACTCTTTAAGTAAGGTTAATGTCAGCTTTCTCTTTCCTGCATCTCCAAAGGTTGTAATTCTATGATCTGAGATTACAAAGAAAATGTCTTTTAAAATACGCGAGCTGGGCGTCAACTCAGCCAGAAAAGAAAAATCTAATGAGGCCACAAGAATTTAGAAGGCTGTAAACCCAGGGTGGGAGGGGTTAGGGTGGGGGAGGTGGCATAGAGAGCTTCCGGAGTCATTATCCAGGGCTGAGGAAGGTCAGAAGACCAGCTCCCTCCTGCTGTGGACATTGGGACAGGGATAAACCAGGGTAGTGATTCCACCTGTTGGAAACTTTGGGCTGGATAAATCCATGGAACCAGTGCTTAGTACGGTGTCAGTACTTAGTACAGTGTCTGTCACGTAGCAAGCACTTAACAAATACCACTATTATTATTTTATCTTTGAAAATACTTGGCACATGTTTTTTTCCACAGCACTACGGTGCAAGTGACCTCATTACATCTTCGCACCTTGTAGCTTCGATGTAGGACGAGGCAAGTATAAGATGACAAAACTTAGGCCAAGAGAGGTTACGTGACTTGCCCAAGGTCACATAGCAGGCCAGTGGTAGAGTCAGGACTGGAACCCGGGTCTCCTGACTCCCAGACCTATGCTAGACTAGATGCTCATTTCTTTGTGCAGCTCTTTGTCGGGGTGGAGAGGATGGGATGGGAACACATGTGAGGTTGCTACTGCTCTGGAAATCTAACTTGATTTCTATTCACAGTTTACACTAACAACTCAGTCGAGCTATCCGTAAGAAGATACAGAATCTGTGAGATGGGAAAACTCTGCACTGGGCCACCATCACCCAAATCCAATCCAGATTGAATTTTTTTTTTTAAATGGTATTTGTTAAGCACTTACTGTGTGTCAGGCACTGTACTAAGCACTGGGGCAGATACAAGTTATTCAGGTTGAACACAGTCCATGCCCCATATGTGCCTCACAGTCTTAATCCCCACTGTAATAATGTTGGTATTTGTCAAGCGCTTACTATGTGCCGAGCACTGTTCTAAGCGCTGGGGTAGACACAGGGGAATCAGGTTGTCCCACGTGGGGCTCACAGTCTTCATCCCCATTTTACAGATGAAGTCACTGGGGCACAGAGAAGTGAAGTGACTTGCCCACCGTCACACAGCTGCCAAGTGGCAGAGCTGGGTTTCGAACCCATGACCTCTGACTCCAAAGCCCGTGCTCTTTCCGCTGAGCCACGCTGCATGAGGTAACTGAGGCCCAGAGAAGTGAAGTGACTTGCCCAAGGTCACACAGTAGACAAGAAGAGGAGCTGGGATTAGTACCCAGGTCTTTCTGACTTCCAGCCCCGTGCGCTATCCACTAGGCCAGGCTGCTTCTCTGGATATTCATTCATTCAATCCTATTTATTGAGTGCTTAGTGTTTGCAAAGCACTGTACTAAGCACTTGGGAGAGTATAATACAACAACAGACAGATTCCTGCGCACAGTGAGCTCACAGTCTAGAGAGCGATAGCCAGAAGACAAGGCTAATGGGGAAAGTCTCCTTGCCCCATGAATTTCCATAAGACACTTGGGAAGGCAGCAGTGATCCTCTTAAAGAGACAGGAATTTTGGGGGTCAGATGAGGATGAGAGTTGGGGTCACACTCCTCTTCTCCAATACTTCCACTCTCAGAACAGCGCAGAGTCACCGCTCGCCTGATAGCACAATGGTTAGCCCTGTCTCTGCTCTCCTATGACAACAGGATCCAGAATGGGGACTTTGCAACTGTGATCGTCCTGGAATGCAATGAAGTGCAGAGCATAATCTGAAGGAAAAGATAACCTGGCTATGTTTTATCTGAAGAGGTAAATGATCAGCCACCTTAACTGAATGATCTTCACCGCCAGGTTTAAGGATGAGGCCGGAGAGAAAGGACAAAGGTTCAACCCTTTAGAAAAGGAGCATCACATCAAGGGCAGGGAGGCTAATGGATAACATCTCCAAGCTTAGCAGAGAAGCGCCGTCCTTTGTGACCGCCGTTAGCCAGACTCCATCCATGAGTCTCTAGACTGTGAGCTCGTTGTGGGCAGGAATGTGACTGTTGTTATACTGTACTCTCCCAAATGCTTAGTACAGTGCTTTGCACACAATAAGCGTGCAATAAATACGACTGAATGAATGAGGGTGAGTGTCTAAGAGAGCTTCTCTTGTAGGCTTGGTTCATAAATGGCGGGTCATCTTACTGCCAAGGGCCAAGCCAGAAGTGCCCACTTTTCATCCAGGCGAGGTCAGTGTAAACACTTGACCAGCATCCATCATCTTGTCTCGACTCTGATCTGTGTCCTCTCTGACTCAGGGACTTGTGGCCATTATCCTTCCTCAATCGTGACTCGACCCAACTTGACATCCTCACTTAGCCCCCGAGCCCTAACCCAGGGCAGCCGGCCAACTGCAGGGAGCGCTCAGCCGAGAGAGAATACTCCCCCAACTCCCCAGGGAGAAGACTCTCTGTGATGGGGGAGCTCGGGAGGCGGAGAGGAAAGGAAGACCCTGAGGGAAGGCAGCAAGGTGGTTGGCCTTAGCTCAGTCAACAGCCTCTGATGGATGTTGAGACCCTGCCTCAAAGGTATCTGTTAGGGAAGCTTCAGTGTGGCGGACGTTGGGGATTCTCTAGGAAGTCGTGACTCTCCGGCATTATCCACTGATGAAGCATTTCCCTCCTTTAGGCTGAAATATGTGGTTTCAGATTACATTCCTTCCACTTCACCAACACTTTGGAAAACAGTAATGCTCAAAAGCGAGATGAAGGTACAATTCATAGATAAAGGATCATCGACCCCGGGCAAGCTTTCAGGTGTGAGGTAGTCCTCAAGAAGAAGGGCAGCATTTTGCTTCCCATCCCATGGGCTCTACCCCTCAGTGGCTGCCCGAAGACATTTTCCTCTGAAGTGCCTCCTGGGTGCCCTGCAGGCCAAGGCAACCGGGGTTTGGGGAAAACAGATTGGATCTGCTGTTTCAGAACTCTAAAATGCCCACTGCCAAGACACCCAAAGGGACCACGGTAGCTATCCCGCTGCCTGAGATCAGATAGTAAACTGCCTTTGGGACACATCATGCTGAGCTTCCCAAACCATCGCCTGAAGTAAAGCAGCACTTTCATGAAGGAAGGCTCAGATGAACCTGGAAACCCCAGGAGAAATAGCATGGCGTAGTGGAGTCAGAAGGACCTGGGTTCTAATCCCGGTTCTGCCACCTGTCTGCTGAGGGCAAGTCACTTCACTTCTCTTTCACTTCCCTCATCTGTAAAATGGGGATTAAGACTGTGAGCCCCATGTAGAACAGCACTACCCAGCACTTAGTACAGTGCCTAGCACACAGTAAGCACTTAAATACTTATGGTAACAAATACCAGTAAAAAAAAGCCCCTAAAAAATAGGTTAGAAAAAACCGGCATATTAGAAAACCCACTCTCTACAATGAACCGAGACACCCCCAAATATGCAACCTAAACTCAGACTTTGATAGTTTTCATTTCAATCTAAATTCCACGAATAAAATACAGAGCCCATCGGTCTGGGCTCCACACAGTTTAAGTGGAGAATTTGGACTTAGTCTCCCTTTATTCCCCCACGTACACGGTTTGTGAGCTCCTTGGGTTTTTCTTTCTGGCATTTTTAAATCAAGTCATGCAGTCTGGTTCCTGTTTAAAAGCTCAAGAACGTCAGCGATGCCATTACAATGTCAGTCTAATGGTCCACCCAGGCCAATGTTCTGCTCCAGCAGCGGTAACAGGATGCCTGGATGACTAGTGTGCTGGAGTGGTTGCCCACCTGGATGCCAACTTGAACAGGTAGGTATATGCCACCTAACACATACTAATCTAATCCCACTTGTCGGCTGTGTGACCTTGGGCAAATCATTTCACTTCTCTGGGCCTCAGTTACCTCATCTGTAAAAGGGGGATTAAGACAGTGAGCCCCATGTGGGACATGCATGAAATGTGTCCGATCTGATTAGCTTGTATCAACCCCAGTTCTTAGTACAATGTCTGGTGCATAGTAAGTGCTTAAATACTTTAAAAAGAAAGAAACCTTAACCTCTCCTCTATGAGCAAACCAAGAAGAGGTAATGACACATTCCTACCCATCCCAGAACAGAGGAGGATTTCAGGTCCTCCTCCTGATTTTTGAGACCTAGGGGCCCTGTCTACTCCCACCCTTCTTCCACTTTCCCAGGAGAAGCTTCAATCCTTCTATCTCATCCTCAGAGAGATCCTAAGGGTTCGATCCTCCCTCGAGCTACAGCACTAATCAGACCCTCCAAATGGACACTAAGCACTCCTCAGGCTCTGTGGTTCAAAAGCAATTAAAATTATTGGAATGTTCTTCACCTCTAAGTATCCCCGCAATATACGACACTTTGAACGTAGACTTGGAGAGACTTGGGACTTGGAGAGACCACGTGGCTACTCTGCTTCTCCAAACACTAGACTGTAAACTCACTGTGGGCAGGGAATGTGTCTAGGGATTCCGTTGTACTGTATTCTCCCAAGTGCTTAATACAGTGTTCTGCACATAAGTGCTCAATAAATACGATCGATTAATAGCTCAAAAATGGCTGCCTGATGGATACTTATTGGCTGAAAGAAATTAAGAGCCGCCAGAAGGCAAAGTGTTGGACACCTTAACTGTGGGTGCCTCGTAGGGAAAGAACACCTCACCTCTACTTATATTACATTCCAGGTTATCTCTTCTCCTTTGCCTGCAATGGCAGTGAGAGAAAGCATTTCTTGGAACGATAGTCTTCCTTAGATAGTACATTTCTTAGCTGGAACAACTAAGCTGATGAAAGACAGGAATATTACAGGTAGAGTGATTACAGTGCCAAAAAGCAATCCTTGCTTAGAACTGCCAAAGGATTTTTAACCACCCACATCTTTCTAATATATAGCATTCACCTATTTAAAATTCTCCACGCCAGGGCTCAGAGGGCCTATTTTGGAGGCGGGCTAGGCATGTCACTGGGAAGTACTGCTCATATTCTTAATTTTGAGGATTGAAATGACTTCATTAGAAATGACTCCTTAGCTACATTTCCCAAAATAAAAATGCCTGGAAAAAGAAACCCTGGGAACATACAGTACTTAATTACCAGTATCAAGGCCAACCAGGTAACTAACGATCACCTTACTACTCTTTCTGTTCATGTCCCCTGTCCTGGGAGTCTAGGAGCCAAGGGATGAGCAGACAATGTGAGAAATAATTTACTGTCCATATAAAATGTTCCAGATGTTGGTTTTCAATAACCCCCACCGTGAAGATGGCAGATCATTCCCTCATTTGCAGATAAGCCCATACTGGCCGAGCAGGTGAGCAAGAGGAAGTGACAGGCTGGGTAATACTGATGTTCTGTGATTTTACAGACAACTCTTTAGCTGCATCATCTTCCAAGGATGCTCCTCCCCAGATAATAATAATAATAGTAATGGCATTTGTTACGCGCTTACTATGTGCCAGGCACTGTGCTAAGCCCCAGGGTGGACACAAGCAAATCGGATTGGACACAGCCCCTATCCCATATGGGGCTCACAGTCTCAATCCCCATTTTACAGATGAGGTAACTGAGGCACAGAGTGAAGTGACTTGCTCAAGGTCACAAAGAAGACAAGTGGTGGAGCTGGGACTAGAACCCATGACCTTCTGACTCCCAGGCCTTTACTCTACCCACTATGCCGTCAGATCATTCTTCCATTTTCTCTAAAGCCAATTCTTTTGCAGATCTGTGACATATTTTCTCTGGGCCTCTTTGTGTGTTTCCAAACATGCTCTTTATTGGTATCTGACCACACTGCACTCAGTGAGTGCATTGATTCTGCTAAAGGTTCCTTTTGGAATTCAACTAAAATCCACATTCCATGTCAATCCTGTTTGGCCATTAAAGCTTTTAACAGCGATAAAAGCAGTATGAGGTATATGATAGGTAAAACACTTACTGAAAACAAGAGGGCAGGAGACCATCAACATTTCCCTCTAGTTTCACAAACTAAATGCAGGCCTCTCCTGGGAAACCCCTCAAACTCTTCATTTCTCTGTCAGAAAAACCCATATGCCTGGAGTCCCACTGGCTAAATTTTGGGTTTGTTACTTTAGGAATTAATTCTTCCAAATGCTTGAAAGGCTTTTGTTTTCATCAAGTCCTCAGCATGATAAAACAAGACACTTTCAAAACAGGTCATCTGGATTAGCTGATTAGAAAAAAACAAAAACAAAAAACAAGACATCTGAAGATGTCTTAAAATAATTCCTAAATTGTAGCAGTTAGTAGATAATAGTCCAGAGGAATCCAGGATGTATTTTAGGTTTTTTTTTTCCCAACGGCATTTGTTAAGCACCCACTTACGTGCCAGGTACTGTACTACTGTATTAGTACAGTGCTAAGTGCTTAGTACAGTGCTCTGCACATAGTAAGCGCTCAATAAATACTATTGAAAGAATGAATGAATACAAGATACTTAGGTTGGACACAGTACCTGTCCCACATAGGGCTCATTGTCAATCCCCATTTTACTGAGCACAAAGTTAAGTAACCTGACCGAGGTCACGTAGCATGTAAACGGCAGAGCTGAGATTAGAACCCAGGTCCTCTGACTCCCAGGCCTGTGCTCGTTTCACATTGCTTCTCTGCGTTCCTCAGAAAGTTTAAATAGCAGCAATCATAAGGTTCAGTGAAAAGTCTTCCAAGGCCTGCACCAGGGGCATTTGGTGCTCAGAGGCCGGTGGAATGCCCGGGGTCGGGGGGAGGGGTTTCTTACCTTCCCACGGCATGCTTGATCAGCTGCTGCAAATCCACCTCTTGTTTCTTCAGGGCTCCAAACGAAAACTTGCTCTCCACATGGCCTTTACCTCCAGCCCGGAGGGTCACTTTCCCGAGGGAGGTTTCAACATTGCCGCTCACCTGGTCTTCAAAGGTGCCCTCGTACTTCACAAAGTCCGAGTCCAGCACCACTGGAAAAATCAGTCACAGGGATGCCTCTATCCCAGCCCTGGATCCATGCATGCTATAATTACAGGCTAGAAAATTAGTCAAAGCAATGCCTTATTCAGGCCTGAACACAGGCATACCCCAGAGCAGAGGGAGAGAAGACCCAGTACGGCCTGCTCCTCCCCACAACTAGCCCTTGGCACGGGTTGAACCGGACCAGAAAAAAGCCTGGGTCAAACCAAAGTGGGCCTGACCTCGTGTCCAGAGAGAGGCATAATTTGAGTGTCCACCCTTGTCCGTGGAATCACCATAGAGGAGGCATTGTCAATCAATCAATCAACCATGTCCCACCACTATGGAGAATGGGGAGGAAGGGCAGAAAGCTATGGAAACTCAAGAGGATGCCCAGGTCCTCTTGAGCACAACTGGGCTTGCCTTGGGGCTAATCCAGTAGCCTTGGGGCTCACCTAGGCATAATCCTAAATTTCAGTCCCTCATCTCGCACTGAGAACAGTCAAACATCATGAAAAGAGCACAGCACCGGGCGTTAAGGAAGCCCTAGTTCTAGTCCCAGCTTCGCCACTTGCCTGCTGCATGATTTTGGGCAAATCATAACTTCTCTGTGCCTCAGTTTGTCATTAGCAAAATGGAGATAAAATACCTGCTCTCCCTTTCTAAGTACATGACCCTCATCTGGGACAGAGACTGTCTCAATCTGACTGTCTTGGATCTGTCTTAGTGCTCAGTACAGAAATTGGGACACTACACGTGTTTAATAAATACCACCATGATCAAGGCTGATACCTTAGTTCTGAGCTTCCTTTGCCTCTCTATATAATTCTTCTCCCTCCATCTCCCACACACCAAATAACAGGGTTGGTCTGTGTAAGCTTGTTGTGGGCAGGGAATGTACCTACCAACTCTTATTGTTATAATGTACTCTCCCACATGCTTAGTTCAGTGCTCTGCACCCAGTAAGCTTGCAATAAATATAACTAACTGACCAGCTCTATCATTATACTTTTTAAAAATTCATCAGAAGGTATAATTAGAAATGATACTGGGAAACTATCAAGCAACGCCTAAGAGAAGAAAAACAGCTAAAATAATCTGGAAACCCAACAAACCCATTCTAGAGGGGGAAAGATCCCAAGGGAGATTAAATATGGATTCTAAGCAATCAGATTAATGATGCAGGAAAGGAAAAATGAGGAAAGGAACTGGAAAAAATGAACAGATAGGAAGATGAAGGAAAGAGAGGTAGAAGTAACCCAAGAATGGCCAGGTTGAAGAAGGGCAAGATCTAGAAGAAAGATACAATTTAAAACATCGTGCTATCCAATTTAAAAACAAACTCTCATCTTAGAAGAAAATGGATGGCTTGAGCACACCTCTAGGAAAGGAATTACTTTCAAACAGTTGTTCTCAGAGGAGTTTACTTTTCAAGCACAACCAGCAAGGAACGAAGAAACGGCTGGCAATTTTTACCTGGCTTCAGAGAATGCTTCCCTTCTAGGACGTCATTCAGGGTGATGGCCAAAAACTGGTACCTGGGTTTCTGCCAACACCACTGTTTCTTCTTTTTTGACACCAAGCTCAGCAGCTGCAACTTGTCAGAGTCATTCAAGCTTGACACCGAAATCAGATCACCACCAGAGTCAATCTCCCTCAGAAAGTTCCTTGTGGCTTTTGCAAACATCCTGGGAGGCCACAGTGTCTTTGCTCTTTTTCTGAAAGCAAATCGGAGATATGAATTTTCTAGTTTCCATCGTCAAGAGATGCTTCACCCCCAGACCTCCGTTCACACCAAGGAAGCTCCCCCTCCCACCTTCTGAATCTCGGGGTACGGCAACTCTAATTCCTCCACCAATTCTTTTTGGCACGGGACTGAGTCTGAGCCTAGACTTCTGTGGATCAGAAGTTCAAGCCAAAGAAGCTTTCAATACTAACACTCATCAAGGCTGTACTGAGCAAACTGAAACATCTGGTCAGCCTAATAATACACACAAATGGAAAAAGTGGTGACTTTTGGATCACAGGAGCTGCAAAGAATCCTTTAAAACCACATAAACAAGCTTTCCTATGGACCGGTGACAAAACCACATTCTGGGCCAATAAACATGCTCAAGTCAAAACTTCAGTTTTTCCTGTTTTCATTCTTTTCTGATCCCAGGAGAAAGTGTGATTCTTGCAATACTATTATTTCCTTACCATTTATTGTGCCGTCACACACCGATGAAAGGATATTATCCCTGCCCGGGGGAATTTTAGCATGATGAAAGAAAGGAAGTTCAAAATTAAGTTTTTATGAATTGCCTTACCCAACATGAAAAAAATGGACTGCAGTCTCTCAAGAGTGGGTGTTGATAACGGGAGCACGTTTACTTTTAGGTACTTTTATTTTTGTGGGCTTAGATTCCATTGACCATACTTGCCCAGGCTGAACAAGGGAGGAAGACCTTCATGGCATGTTATGGCTAGCAACGGCTGTTCTCTTCCTAAGTCCTTGATCAAATCTCTCAGCACTACCTGAATTCTTTATTCAGCAATACTAGAGATTTCAGTTGCTTGCAGTATCGGCCAATCCTAAAGATCATATTAACTCAATTACAAATTAAGAGTAAGGCTGACAATGAGAACATAAGCAGTGCCCTATTGGTTCAAGCCAATCTCAAATTCTGTCTGACAGTGGCAAAGATCTCTTGGTGGGACAGTTGAGATGGCTGCCTTCCTGAATATCCAAGTACAAAGATGGGAAGGTTGCCTTCCTAACTCTATTAATCTACCGTGGACGAAGCGGCGTGACTTAGTGGAAAGAACCCGGGCTTCGGAGTCAGAGGACATGGGTTCTAATCCCTAATCTGCCACTTGTCTGCTGCGTGACCTTGGGCAAGCCACCTAACTTCTCTGTGCTTCACTTACCTCATCTGTAAATTGGGGATTAAGACCATGAGCCCCACATGGGACAACCTGATGACCCCAGCACTTAGAACAGGGCTTGGCACATAGTAAGCGTTTAACAAATACCATAGGTATTATTATTCCCTCTCGTCTAGGAGTTTATCCAAGCTGCTCTTGAACCCGGCAATATTTTACCCGCCTCTACAACTTCTTGCGCTAATTCTATATGCTTACCACTCCCTGCATGATAACATTTTTCCTTTTCTTTTAAACTTTCCTCATTTACAGTTTAATGAATCAGTCAATCAATGGTATTTATTGAGTGCTTACTATTCATTCATTCAATCGTATTTATTGAGCACTTACTACGTGCAGAGCACTGTACTAAGCACTTGGAAAGTACAATTCGGCAACAGATAGAGACAATCCCTGCCCAACAACGGGTTCACAGTCTAGAAGGGGGAGACAGACAGCACAACAAAACAAGTAGACAGGCATCAATACCATCAAAATAGATAAATAGAATTATAGATATATGCATATCTTTAATAAAATAAATACAATAATAAATATGCATGAACATACACAAGTGCTGTGGGGCAGGGAAGGGGGCAGAGCAGAGGAAGGGAATATGGGCGATAGGGAGGGGAGGAGGAGCAGAGGAAAAGGGGGGCTCAGTCTGGGAAGGCCTCTTAGAGGAGGTGAGCTCTCAGTAGGGCTTTGAATAGGGGAAGAGAGCAAGTTTGGCGGATGTAAGGAGGGAGGGCATTCCAAGCCCGAGGTAGGACGTGGGCCAGGGGTCGATGGTGGGACAGGCGATAATGAGACGCCATGAGGAGGTTAGCAGCAGAGGAGCAGAATGTGCAGGTTGGGCTGGAGAACGAGAGAAGAGAGGTGAGGTGGGAGGGGGCAAGGTGATAGAGAGCTTTGAAGCCAACAGTGAGGAGTTTTTGCTTCATACTAAGGTTGATAGGCAACCACTGGAGATTTTTGAGGAAGGAGGTGACATGCCCAGAGCGTTTCTGCAGGAAGATAATCTGGGCAGCAGAGTGAAGTACAGATTGAAGTGGGGAGAGACAAGAGGTTGGGAGATCAGAAAGGATGCTGATGCAGTAAATGGAGTAAATGCAGATGCAGGTTGAAAAGCTATCTATCCTTCTCTAGGATTTAGAGAGCTGGGCTGTCCACAGATTTCACATCCAGCTCCACAGCATCACTTTTGAGCCAAACCCCAAAAGGCAAGACCAGATCTTTAACAGTGAGGTCCTAGAATAAGGTCAGACAATCAGCAGTGAAGCTACATTCACCTCAACATCATGTTCAACATCTGCTCTGGATGGAATGTGCATGCCAAATGAATAACAGCAATGATGACTCCTGTGAGGGGAATTAATATGTGGGAACTGTTAATAGAGAGGGCAGAAGACACAACCTGAAGGATACAGTGACGAGCTTCAGAGCAGCATTACAGTTGAATGTTGGGAGACAGCTGTAGCAGAAAGCCCACCCTGGGGCAGTTTTAATTTTTTTGTAATGATATTTGTTAAGCCCTTACTACGTGCCAGGCACCATACTCTGTGTTGGAGTGGATATAAGACGCTCGGGTTGAACACGGTCCCTGTCCCACTTGGAGCTAACAGTCTTAATCCTCATTTTCCAGATGAGGTAACTGAGGCACAGAGACATTAAATGACATCCCCCAGGTCACGCGGCAGACAGGCGGCAGAGCAAAGATTAGAACACAGGTCCCTCTGACTCCTGGGCCTGTGCTCTAGCCACTAGATCTGAATGGGTCTTCTTTGAGAACAGAAGCCGCGAGAGGCTCATGAGACTATGAAGCAAACGGTTCCAGGTGCTGCAAACACATCAGCGCAACAGCAGACTGTGTGCGTGTGTGTGTGCACTATCGTTAGAACAATCAGTCATTCTATGACCTTTCCAGATACACCGGAGGGAGAACGAGTCAACGCTGCCATCTTCCAAATGCGGTTGGCACTTCAAATTCATTGTTCGGTACCCCGAACTGTACCCTAGGTGGAAATGAGTTAATGCATCTCTTACAGTGCTTCGTGCCAAGCAATAATTTTAAGCACTGGGAAGACAAGGGCTTTTCATTCTATGGTATGTTATATATAAATTGATGGGGTGTGGGTGGAAAAGTACAGCTTCTCCTGCTCTTGCTGACAGTGCTCAAGACAGATGGGGGAATATTCTCCTTTTCTTCTTACCCCATCCCTTCCTTTCCTGATGATGAAATGACCAGTGCTGTGCACGTGGGCTGCTGCCGTTTTGTTCTCTTCTCAAGGCTAAGGCCCTGGACGTAGGGTGGCTGTTAGTCCAGTTTTCAGCTCCCCTCACGTCCCACGTGCACTGTCACGTGCATCTCCTCACCAGGTTTTAGGAAGGGCTGTCAGTGGCTACAGTATCCGTGGGAAGCTTCGACTAGGAAAGCCAACAAGCCGATGGGGAAAAGAGGGCGACCAAGGGGCAGCCACATGTCTTCAGGAAAGCGGGCAGCTGCGGTGAGCCAAAAGGATAAGCTCTTCAACCGAGAGAGGGTCCCCAAGATGGCAGCTGCAGAAGATGGAAGGAGAAGGACGACGCTACAGTCCTAGCTACTTTTCTGGTCCTCACCGCGTCCTCGGCGCGAGAGATTCGGAATGCCCCTTCCCTGCTTGTGGGCCTTATCCTCTCAGATCTGCCAGGGCTGCCTGGAGTTCCACTAGGGACAGGACGGGGTCAGATGTCAAGAGCCTCTGGGGCAGCAGTCCACCTTCAGAGCCACATCGCTTTCGAGACAGAGTCTGTGACAGCGGAGCCGGGTTGTTTCCGCAGCAGGAGAAGCGCCTGCCACCAAGCCGCTCGCCCCCTCCTTTCCCCTCTCCTTCCAGAGCCTCATCCCCGACTTCCCCCCTTAAGGCACTCAAAATGAAAAGTTGGCACCCCGAGGAGAGAGTTAAGGAATACTGCCCTGTCACAGGATCTGGGAAAACTAAGCACATCTCTGCACTATGGTGCCTTTCACTGCTCCGTGTCACATCAGCATCTTATTCTTTATCTTCAGGATGGAAAAAATTACGGGTTTTTTTGGAATAACTACAGTTCCATCTCTGCATAAATACTTTTAATCTATCATGAGAGGGTGGGAAACAGAGAGGGTACAGAGACTGAAACCATTTTATAGTACTGTAATTGGGAAGACAAATTTGCGGTATTGCCCAATTGCTCTTCTCTTTCCTGAATAAAAGGGAACACTGGTGTAGAATATAAATAAAATGATTAACAATTACAAAAACAGACTAGACTGAGGAAAGTAATGGAGAGCAGCAGAAGAACTGAGAGTGAGGAGGGGAGGGAGGAACAGCAGAATAAACTTGATTGGACATGAAAATTATTAGAGAAGCAGCAGGACCTAGTGGAAAGAGGCAGGCCTGAGAGTCAAAGGACCTGGGTTGTAATCCCAGCTCTACCATGTCTGCTGGGTGACCTTGGGCAAGTTACTTAACTTCTCTGTGCCTCAGTTAACTCATCTGTAAAATGGGGATTAAGACTGTGAGTCTCATGTGGGACAGGGACTGTGTCCAACCTGATTAGCTTGTATTCACCCCAGTGCTTAGTACAGTGCCTAACACATACTATTAAAAAAAATACAAAAAACCCCATTCATCTCCATCTGTACCTTAGGGCTTCAAAAGTATGGGAAGGGGGCCTATCTCTATACTGTAAACTCGCTGTGGGGCAGGGAATGTGTCTACCAACTCTGATATCATGTACTCTCCCAAGTGCTTAGTACAGCGCTCTGCACACTGTAAGCCCTCAATAAATACGACTGATTACCTCAAGTAAAAGTCAAGCAGCTCCCAAATGGAAGTGTGATAGAGCAGAGGGTCTAGGGGTTTATTTCTAGATTGTAAGCTTGTTACGGGCAGGGAATGTATTTGCTAATTCTACTGTATTGTACTCTCCCTAGCGCTTAGTACAGTGTTCTGCCCGTAGTAAGCACTGAACAGATACTATTTGACTGATTCTTCTGACCCCACTGGCGCTCCCAGGCACAACTTGAGTCTTCTTTGTAAAATGGGCAGAGTGGTGCTGACTTGCCTCAGTACTCCCTGCGAGAAACAACCAATAAAATGGACAATGCTACACAAGCCAAGAAGAGCGGAGCTGTCTCCAGACTTTTCCATTAGGAAGAAAAAGCTACCAACAAGATAAACTATGGAAAAACATTTTCAAGGTCCAGAAAGTCAACAAATTAAAGGCGCAGAGTACTACGAGAAATAAGGCCAGCTGGGGTGGGGGTGAAAAGAAACAGAGCCTGGCTTGGGGGTGGCGGGCACACAGAATTGAGCTGGGGTTGGGGGTGCAGGATCAGGTTGTGGTGGGGAAGGCAGAACCGAGCTGGGGGGTGGTGGGACACAGAATCGGGAGACAGGGGGAGGGGGACCCAGAGACAAGATGGGGAGGGCACAGAACCTGGCTGAGGTGGGGGGCACAAAAAACCAAACTGGGGGGCCACACGGGGCCTGGCTTGTGGTGGGGGAGGGAGGGGGCCGGAGCCAGGCTGGGGGGGGCGGGGGCACACAGAGCAGGGCCAGAGGGGGGCCAGCTGGGCTGAGGTGGACACATCCAGGGCCGGGCCGGGGGCAGCAGGGCGACCAGCCATGCTGTAGGGGACAGACACAGAGCTGGGGCCGGGCGGGGGTGAAGAGGGGAGAGCCGGGAGGGGGCAAAAGCAGGTTGAGGGGGCAGAGATCGGGGGGCAGAGGCGGGCTGGGGGGGAAACAGGCTGCGGGGGCAGAAGCAGGCCGAGGGGGCAGAGATCGAGGGGGAGGCCGAGGCGGGCTGAGGAGGACAGAGGCAGTGGGGGCAGAGGCAGGCTGAGGGGGACGCAGGCAGCTGAGGGGGCTGAGATCGGGGGACTGGGGAGGGCAGAGGGGGGCAGAGGCTGAGGGGGGCAGAGGCAGGCTAAGGGGGATGCAGGAAGTGGGGGGCCAAGATCGGGAGGCCGCGGTGGGCTGAGGGGGGCAGAGGCTGTGGGGGCAGAGGTGGGCTCGGGGGGGCACAGATAGTGGGGGCAGCGGGCAGAGGGGGGCAGAAATCGGAGGGCTGAGGGGGGCACAGACAGTGGGGCAGCAGGCTGGGCGGGGCAGAGGCAGTTGGGAGCAGAGACAGGCTGAGGGGGATGCAGGCAGTGGGGACAGCAAATGAGGGGGGCTGAGATGGAGGCAGGCTAAGGGGGATGCAGGAAGTGAGGGGCAGAGATCGGGAGGGCGTCCTGGGGAGGAAGGAGGCGGGCCGAGGCGGGATAAGGAGCGGTAGGCCCGGGCCGAGGAGACAATGGCAGCCCCGCGAAGATGCCCCGCGGCCCGTTTCCCGCGCCAGGACCCTCCGTCCCTCCCCTCACTCACCGCTGGGCCTCGGCGGCGGCCAGGGCCGGGGCAGGAGGACGGGGGGCAGGAGGCCAGGGGGCAGGAGGCCAGGGGGCAGGCGGCCAGGGGCAGGACCGAACCAGGGGGCCGCGCTTTATCAGGGCCGCCAGCTGCCAAGAGGGTGGGGCCCTCTGGTCCCCGGAGCGGCAGGGCTGCGGCCTCCCGGCTGGCACCGTGGGGCCGGGGGGGCGGCCATGGCGGGCCTGGCCGGGCCCCCCCGGGCTGAGGAGAAGCGGGGGGAGGCAGATAGAAGGGGAAGAGGCGGGGCCTGGGGAGCCCCACCCGGGACACCCACTTCCTCACACTCCCCCCCCCCCCAAAACCCTGCGTGCCTCCCTGTTCCGGAGCAGCATCGGGAGGCTTGCAAATGGGAACCCCCATTTGAGGGGGGCTGGAGGCCACATTTCCAGCGGCCTGGCTCGGGGGCAAGAGAGCCCGGCAGCGGGCACGGATGGTCTCTCTCTGTTGCCCAATTGTCCATTCGTTCAATCGTATTTATTCACTTCTCTGGGCCTCGGTGACCTCATCTGTACGATGGGGATGAAGCCCGGGAGCCCCACGTGGGGCAACCTGATGACCTCGTGTCTACCCCAGCGCTCAGAACAGTGCTTGGCACATGAGTGCTTAACTAATATTATCCCCCATTGGTCTGTGAGCCCATCATTGGGCGGGGATGGTCTCTATCTGTTGCCCAAATGTACATCCCAAGCGCTTAAGCCAGTGCTCGGCACAGAGTAAGCGCTCAATAAATACAACTGAATGAAGTGAGCGTTTACTCTGTGCCGAGCACTGGACTGAGCACTTGGAAGGGACAATTGGGCAACATATAGAGACCATCCCTCCCCAGTGACGGGCTCACAGTCTAATCGGGGACGGGGGTTACATTCCAAGTGCGCAGTCCAGTGCTCTGCACATAGTAATTGCTCAATAAATACTACTGAATGAATGAATGAAGAGCCCGGGTTTGGGAGTCAGAGGTCATGGGTTCTAATTCGCACTCCACCGCTTGTCAGCTTTGTGACTGGGCAAGTCACTTCACTTTTCTGGGCCTCAGTGACCTCATCTGTAAGATGGGGATGAAGCCCGTGAGCCCCACGTGGGGCAACCTGATGACCTTGTGTCTACTCCAGCGCTTAGAACAGTGCTTGGCACATAAGTGCTCAACTAATATCCCCCATTAGTCTGTGAGCCCGTCATTGGGCAGGGATGGTGTCTATCTGTGCCCCATTGTAGGTCCCAAGCGCTTAGGCCAGTGCTCTGCACACAGTAAGCACTCAATAAATACTACTGAATGAATGAATTGAGCGTTACTGTGTGCCGAGCACCGGACTGAGAGCTTGGAAGGGACAATTGGGCAACAGAGAGAGACCATCCCTCCCCAGTGACGGGCTCACAGTCTAATCGGGAAGAGGGGGTTACATTCCACGCACGCAGTCCAGTGCTCTGCACATAGTAAGTGCTCAATAAATACTACTGAATGAATGAGTGAATGAATGTAAGAGCCCGGGCTTGGGAGTCAGAGTTCATGGGTTCTAATCCCACCCCCACTTGTCAGCTGTGTGACTCTGGGCAAATCACTTAACTTCTCTGGACCTCAGTGACCTCATCTGGAAAATGGGGATTGAAACTGTGAGTCCCACATGAGACAACCTGATCACTTTGTATTCCCCCGCCCCCAGCGCTTAGAACTGTGCTTTGCACATAGTAAGCGCTTAACAAATACCACCATTTTTGAGAAGCAGCATGGCTTGGGGGAAAGAGCCCGGGCTTAGGAGTCAGAGGTCCCGGGTTCTAATCCTGACTCCGCCACTTGTCAGCTGTGTGATTTTGGGCAAGTCACTTAACTTCTCTGTGTCTCAGTCACCTCATCTGTAAAATGGGGATGAAGACTGTGAGCCCTACGTGGGACAACCTGATGACCTTGTATCTACCCCAGCGCTTAGAACAGTGCTTGGCACATAGTAAGCATTTAACAAATACCAGTATTGTTATTATTATTATTATTATTGTTATCCACAAATTCTGGGACCAGACATTGCTTCTGACCCAAAACAGATAAGGCCTGCCTGAAGCACCTCTTTTGTCACTGAAGAAAACACACTTGTCCCGAGTTTTTTGGTGACTGGCTAGTTCTCCTATATGTTGTAAATAAAGACACGGCCAAACTGGAGAGGGGACCCGCTGTGTCACTCTACCTCTCCGGAGGTGAACGGGCACTCGGTCACATTCCTCCCTTTTCTCATCTATCCAGCACTGTCTCTGTGTGACTTTTCCTTGCTTGTGTCACCACCTTGGGTTCGAATCCTCACTGCTTTTTTAATTCCATTCTCCTTTCAAGTACACTCACCGTTTGGCATTTTGGGGTGGGAAAAAAAATTTCACCTAAACCGTGAGCTGCTCTTGGCCTGCCTGGACAGGCAGTGTGGCTTAGTGGTTAGGGCAGCAGCGTGGCAAGAGCCCGGTTTTGGGAGTCAGAGGTCACGGGTTCCCACCCCAGTTCCGCTGCTTGTCAGCTGTGTGACCTTGGGCAAGCCACGTCACTTCTCTGGGCCTCAGTTACTTCTTCTGTAAAATGGGGATGAAGACTGGGAGCCCTATGTGGAACAACCTGTTGACCTTGAATGTACCTTGAATCTAGAGAAGCAGCGTGGCTCAGTGGAAAGAGCACGGGCTTTGGAGTCAGAGGTCATGAGTTCAAATCCCGGCTCTGCCACTTGTCAGCTGTGTGACTGTGGGCAAGTCACTTAACTTCTCTGGGCCTCAGTTACCTCCTCTGTAAAATGGGGATGAAGACTGAGAGCCCCATGTGGGACAACCTGATTCCCCTGTGTCTACCCCAGCGCTTAGAACAGTGCTCTGCACATAGTAAGTGCTTAACAAATACCAACATTATTATTATTATTACCCCAGCGTTTAGATCCGTGCTTGGCACATAGTAAGCACTTAAATACCAACATTATTATTAGAGCCCGGGGCCTGCGAGTCACAAGGACCTGGGTTCTAATCCCTACTCTGCCTCTTGTCTGCTGGATGAGCTTTGCCAAGTCACTTCACTTTTTTTTTTATTATAGTATTTGTTAAGCGCTTATTATGTGGAGAAGCAGCATGGCTTAGTGGCAAGAGCAAGGGCTTGGGAGTCAGAGGACATGGGTTCTAATCCCTACCCCGTCACTTGTCTGCTGTGTGACCTTGGGCAAACTTCACTTCTCTGTGCCTCAGTTACCTCATCTGTAAAATGGGGATTAAAAGTGTGAGCTCCACATATATATATATGATTCTATTTGTCTTGAGGGTAATGATGCTTGACTACTCATTTTGTTTTGCTGTCTATCTCCCCCTTTTACACTGTGAGCCCATTGTTGGGCAGGGATTGTTTCTATCTGTTGCCGAATTGGACATTCCAAGCGCTTAGTACAGTGCTCTGCACACAGGAAGCGCTCAGTACATATGATTGAATGACAGCCTGATTACCCTGTATCTACCCCAATGCTTAGAACAGTGCTTGATCCATAGTAAGCACTTAACAAATACCATTACTACTATTATGATGTCAAACACTGTTCACTTCTCTGGGCCTCAGCTACCTCATCTGTAAAACAGGGATTGAGACCGTGAGCCCCACATGGTTTAAGAGACTGTGTCCAACCCGATTTGCTTGTATCTACCCCAGCGCTTAGTAAAGTGCCAGGCACATAATAAGCACTTAAATACCATAATTACTATTATTATTAGACTGTGAGCTCTATTTAGGTTAGGGACTGTGTCCAACCTAATTCACTTGTATCTACCCCAGTGTTTATAATGTTGTTTGACACAGAATAAGCACTTTATAATAATAATAACTGTGGTATTTGCTAAGTATTTCCTATGTGCCGAGCACTGTTCTAAGTGCCGGGCTAGATACAAGCTAATCAGGTTGTTCCACAAGGGGTTCGCAATCTTAAATCCCCATTTTACAGATGCGGTAAGTGAGGCACAGAGAAGTGGCATGCCCAAGCAGACAAATGGCAGAGTCAGGATTAGAACCCATGACCTTCTGACTCCCAGGCCCGTGCTCTATCCACTAGTGACACCATATTGCTTCCCACTTAAATACCATAAAAAGGCGCTTAGTACGGCATTCTCTACACAGTAAGCACTCAACAAATACTATTGATTAATTCTGTGATGATAAGTTAGACACTTTCTGGGGGGGGGGGTGTTAACTCTTTCAGACATTTTCAGCACCATTTCCACTCCCAGTGCCCCTGACTTCATAGGAATAGATTCCAAAATTTTACCTGGCTTCCCTCAGGAGGTTCAGCTTCGGGATAACAAATGCGGAATTCCATCAGGAGACACTGATCCAGGATCATGATTGCAAGAGCTTTGCTCGGGGGGTGGGTTTAGTGTCGCGGACACAGAGTTCATGTGGATCAGGGTACCCAGCCAATCCTTGAGGATGGGTTCCCATCCCACCCCCTCATCTCCCCAGCAACTCACCGCATACGTGTCGCTCCCACCAGAGTTTCAGCATTTCCAGCCAGAAATAGCTCTCCCACACTCTATCCTGAGTCTTCCAGTGGGTACATTTTTGACCACTCCAGCTCACTTGAGAAGTAGCGTGTCTTAGTGGATAGAGCCCAGGCTTGGGAGTCACAGGTCACGGGGTCAAATTCCGTCTCTGCCACTTGTCAGCTGTGTGACTGTGGGCGAGTCACTTCACTTCTCTGGGCCTCAGTTACCTCATCTGTCAAATGGGGATTAACCGTGAGCCTCACGTGGGACAACCTGATTACCCTGTACCTACCCCAGCACTTAGAACAGTGCTCTGCACGTAGTAAGCGCTTAACAAATACCAACATCACCATCATCACTTGGGGTGTCAGGGTGGCTTAGTGGATAGAACACAGGCCTGGAAGCCAGAAGGACCTGGGTTCTAATCCCAGCTCTGCCACTCGTCTGTTGCGTGACCTTGGGCAAGTTGCTTCACTTCTCTGTGCCTCGGTTGTCTTGTCATCTTATGCTGTCGAGTCGTCTCCGACCCACAGCGACTCCGTGGACACATCTCTCCGGGAGCGCACCGCCTCCATCTGCAATCTTTCCGGTAGGGTATCCATAGAGCTTTCTTCGTAAAAATATGGAAGTGGTTGACCACTGCCTCCTTCTAC
Source organism: Ornithorhynchus anatinus (assembly GCF_004115215.2). Lineage (NCBI taxonomy): Eukaryota > Metazoa > Chordata > Mammalia > Monotremata > Ornithorhynchidae > Ornithorhynchus > Ornithorhynchus anatinus. Next base: position 57,297,626 of record NC_041735.1, on the reverse strand, counting down.
AAAATAAGTTTGAGCCTCTACCCTCTACCCTACTGGACAAGGGCCCTGTTCAATAAAAATCAGTGGATGTGTGTGAGGGCCAGTGGCGTGGCTTAGTGGAAAGAGCATGGGCCCGGGAGTCAGAGGACATGGGTTTTAATTCCGCCTCCGCCACTTGTCTGCTGTGTGACCTTGGGCAAGCCACCTCACTCCTCTGTGCCTCAGTTACCTCATCTGTAAAAACAGGGGTTAAGACTGTGAGCCCCATGGGGGACAATCCGATTACTCTTATCTACACCAGTGCTTAGAACAGTGCTTTACACGTAGCAAGTGCTTAAATACCGTTATTATTATTACGCTAGCCCAGAAAGGACTCAGTTCAGTCACTGGGTAGCAGCACAAACCCATTGCAAACATTCTCCCCTCCTGCTGCCCCCCGGTCAGAGCTGCAAGCCTGGGGGTCAGGATCCTGGAGATCCTGGGGCTGGGGCAGGGTGCCAGAATTCTTGTGCCAGTCCCTTGCCAGTCCCATGAGCTTTCCAAGCACAAACTGAGCCCAGCTAAATTCAGTTGATGCTGGGCTCTAGGAAGCAGCTCTGGAGCAAAGGAATCAACAGATCGGTGGTATCCGTTGAGCGCTATGTGCAGCCCTTCGCAGGATGGCACCTGGAGAGTTTCCAGTCCTCTACCAGTCTCGGTTATGGGAGGGAGAGTCAAGCAGAGGCATATCCATTCCATTCCTAGCTTGGGCAGTGGCTAGCGAGTGGAAGGTAATCTCCTACAAGTCGAAACTCACCCGTGCTTGGCAGCGGTGGCATGGGAGACGGTTGAGGGCGGAGACTCGAGTAGACTGCTTGGAAGAAGGCAATGGTCAGCCACTTTTTTTAACCCAGAAAACTCTATGGATAATAATAATGCTGATGGTATTTGTCAAGCGCTTACTATCTGCCGAGCACCGTTCAAAGCGCTTCTACACTACCGGAACAATTGCAGATGGAAGTGGGGCGTTCTGGGAGAGATGTGGCCGTGGAGTCGCTGTGGGTTGGAAACGACTCGACAGCATAAGACAAGAACTATGTGCAGACCACTGTACTAAGCACTGTACTAAGTACTTGGGAAGAATCTACATGCTTAAAGGTGGGCAACGGCACAGGTCTGAAAGTGAATTTTTTTTTTCTTTGAGTGGGTTTGGGAGGGGCAGGTGTTAACTTTCGACCTTCTCTGGTCATCCGGGCTGCCAACAGGGATTCTTAAATGTTGGGGTTTTGTGGGGGAAAGATATTTGTTTACCTTATGCTGATTTGGCCAAAAGAATAAAATAGAAACCTAATTTACACTGACTATGCTCCAAAGCAAGAGTCTGATTTTTTAAAAAAATAATTGGTTTAAAATAACTGGTTAAATTCAACCAGTGAAATTTTAATAAAAAATGCAATAATGTCCCATCTCTCAGACTTTGCCTGGGGAGAGAGACAGTGGAAAGGGCCATAACAAATGTAAAAGCCCTAATTAATATTTAATACGGTACTTACTGAGCATTTTCAGTGTCGGTCCACAGCACATGAAAGACAGTGATACTCTTTTCAAAGCTGGTCATGGGTTTATAGACATTCACATTTTCTTCTTGAGGGGAGAGGGTTTTTTTTAAAAAATTTTTTTAATACACCTGGCCTTTGTAAGAGAAAAAGATCCTTTGCCCTGGCTCACCTAATATATTTGGCTTCCTGTCGTTAAGAATGGAGCCAAGGAAGGCAATAGCAGAGGAAACAATTTGCACCCTTTATTCACCCTCTCTCAGCCCCACAGCACTTATATACACATCCCTAATTTATCTATTTATAATAATGTCAGTCTCTCCATCTCGACTCTAAGCTCGTTGTTGGCCGGGAACATGTCTGCCAACTTTTATATTGCACTTTCCCAAGAGCCTAGTACAGTGCTCTGCACACAGTCTGGTCTTGTCTGATGCCGTCGAGTCGTCTCCGACCCATAGCGATGCCAAGGACACATCTCTCCCAGAACGCCCCACCTCCATCTGTAATCGTTCTGGTAGTGGATCCACAGAATTTTCTTTGTCAAAATACGGCAGTGGTTTACCACTGCTCCCTTCTGCCTGCACTCAGTAGATGCTCAATAAATACGATCGCTCGATTGACAAAACTTGCTTTTCTGGTTGTAGGTTAGTGGTAGAGAGTAGCAACTTCACTCATGATGCTGTCAGGGATAGAACATTCATTCATTCATATTTATTGAGCACTTACTGTGTGCAAATCACTGTACAAAGCTCTTGGGAGAGTACAGACATATTCTCTGCCCACAGCGAGCTCACAGTTTCAGGATATAGTCTTGGAACACAACCCCTCTAAGCTCCTTGATGGCAGGGATGATAAGTCTATCAATTCTGTGGTGGTGTGCTCTCTTAAGCACTTGATACAGTGCTCTGCACACGGTAACTGCTCAATAAAATACCTTCATTGAAACTAAGAGGGTTGTAAAAATTAGCCCCCTGAGAGATCAATCAATCAATCCGTTGTATTTACTGGAAAGATCACTGCTACGCATGAAAAGATCTTAATGGTAAAAACCCGCAGAGCGAAACAGTCATGTTGGTCATATTGGTGCGAAAGAGACAATGTAAAAGTGAAATAAATTAGGCGGAAGGTCTGGTTCTCCAAGAGTACTATTGGTTAACTGGGAAAACAATTCTCAGGAGCACTGCAAGCGCGGCTGTATAAAACTGCCAAGGAGCCAAATAAACCCTGCCTTTTGAAGTAACACCCTCCCCATGGATAGCTAAAATACCTTCCAGGATGGCATATAATCTTGGCCGGTTCATTACCCCACCTGTCAAGTTACAAAAATGAAAATAAATCAGAAAGATCATAATCACAATTCTCAACGGAAACAGTTAAAGGGAATGAAGGGTATTATAAGGAGCACAGAGAATTAAGTTTTCAAAAATAGTAAATGGTAAGAATTTCCTTGAGTCTTTTTTATCCAATGTTATCCAAATTATGGTATTTGTTCATTGTTTCCTAGGGGCCAGGTATTGTACTAAGTGCTGGGGCTTTCAGTCTAAGTAGGAGGGAGAAGAGGTGTCAATGTCCCATTTTATAGCCGAGGAAACAAAGGCACTGAGAAGTTAAGGGACTTGACCAAGAGCACGCAGCAGACAAGTAGTGGGGCTGGGATCAGAATCCAGGTCCTCTTATTTCCAAGCCTGTACTCTTTCCACTGGTCCATGAAACATAAGAAATATTTCATCAGATGTCAAAGCTGAAAACCAGCTTCAGGCAAGAGAGCTCTTTCCTTCCCCCTCATTATCATTATTAGGGTATTAATTACCTTCTCCTCCCTTTTCTTCCACCCTTCCTGTTCTCTCTGGCTATTTCCCAGCAAGCACTGGGTAGTGAGCAGCATCCCTGCAAACAAGAAGTTGGCATTTTTAGACTCCACTGATGCCACCTGGACAGGGATGATAATAATAATTAACACAACTGTGGTAATTGTAAAGTGCTTACTATGTGCCAAACACTAAATTAAGTACTGGGATAGTTACAGTACCAGAACAGTGAACAGATTAACCCTCCAAAGGCATTTGTTGTGGGGAGGGAAAGTTATCACCTACAGAATACATTTCTGGGCTGAACTGAAACTGTAATTCTCATTAGGAAAGGCTTATTGCCAAGATCTTGGAAGAGAGATGTTCTCTGGGTCTGCCTACAGTCCTGGGAACTGGACCAGCTTTGGGGAACAGTGCAATCTCATGATGAGTCAATATTATTGATATTAATATAATAATAATATCGTGGTATTTATTAAGCACTTACTATGTGCCAGGCACTGTACTACGCACTTGGGTGGATACAAGCAAATTGGGTTGGACACAGTCCCTGTCCCACATGGGGCTCACAATCTCAATCCCCATTTTACAGATGAGGGAACTGAGGCACAAAGAAGTAGCATGAGCAGCTTGGCCCAGTGGATAGAGCACGGGCCTGGGAGTCAGAAAGACCTGGGTTCTAATCCCAGCTATGCCATTTATAAATCAATCATATTTATTGAGCACTTACTATTACTAACTACACTGTTCTAAGCACTTGGGAGAGTACAACACAACGACCTAATAAATGCATTCTCTGTCCACAATCATCTGCTGTGTGACCTTGGGCAATTCACTTAACTTCTCTATGCCTCAGGTACCTCATCTGTAAAATGGGGATTAAGACCATGAGCCCCATATGGGACAGGGATTGTGTCCAATCTGATTTGCTTATATCCACCCCAGCACTTAGTACAGTGCCGGGCACAAAGTAAGTGCTTAACAAATCCCACAATTACCAGGTTACATAGCAGACAAGTGGCAGAGCCAGGCCCGTGTTTTATCCACCGGGACATGTCACTTCCACATCTTCATCTGGCTAGAGTCAGGGTTACAATCTGACTAGCCTAGGAAGCAAGCTAAATAATAATAATTAGGAGATATTTCCTAGGGTCATACCCTGTGCCAAGCACTGTTCCCCTAAATGCTGGAGAACGTACAGGACAACCTGATCAGACACACCCCCTGTCCCACATGGGCATCCCATTATAAGAGGGAGAGGAGTGGATTTATTATCCCCATTTTACAGATGGGGAAACAGGTACAGAAGAGGAGTCGTAGCGTTTATTGAGCTCCCACTTGCCCAGAGTCACACACAGCAGATAGGGGAAGAGCTGAGATTAGAACCTGGGTTTTTTGACTTCAGGGACCGGGCTCTTTTCACTAGGTCACTATCTCTCTAGTGGGCAGGGAAAAGCTTTCTGATTTCCAGAATGGGAGCATTTTTCTAAAGCTGCCGATCTGCTTCGGTAACAACAAAGGATTATTCCTTCCCAATCAGCAGTCTCCCCCTTCCAACCTTCTCCCTTCCCCTTTAAGATACAAACATAAAGGGTGCAGATTAAGACAGGGAGGGAAGTTCTCTCCATCCACCTTCTATAACTTCCTATCAGTTGGTGTCGCTCAAGCTTTCCGGCCAGGACAAGTTCACGGGACAACTTAATAATAATAATAATGTTGGTATTTGTTAAGCGCTTTCTATGTGCAGAGCACTATGTGCAGAGCTGGGGTAGATACAGGGTAATCAGGTTGTCCCACGTGAGGCTCACAGTCTTAATCCCCATTTTACAGATGAGGGAACTGAGGCACAGAGAAGTGAAGTGACTTGCCCACAGTCACACAGCTGACAAGTGGCAGAACTGGGAACATGTCCAGGTTAAAGTGGGAAGGACGTTCATGGACCGTATTTCTCTTGGTTCTTGCATTCAGAATATTAATAATGAAGGGATAAAAAAATAGCTGTAAAATACTTCCTTCATCCATTATCCATGTATCCAACAGGCATTGTCAGGTTTCCTATCATTCCGTTTTATGTATGTTATCCCCTCTTCGATATACTGTAAGCTCCCCTAGACGGTAACCTCGTTGCGGGCAGGGAGTGTGTTTACCAACTCCATTGTATCGTATTTTCCCAAGCGCTTAGTATAGTGCTCTGCACATAATAAGTGCTCAATAAATATCATTGCTTGATTGGAAGGGGTTAAAGAGAAACATCCCATCCCATCCAAGAAAGCCCATATTTAGAGAGGACGTTCCTTCTGAAACAGCCAGCACAAAATCCTGCAAACAAACCCCGACCTTTCTAGGGGACATAAATTACCGTAAAATCTGCAGACGGGATATTTATCGAGCATCACTGAACCCGGATGAGGAAAAAATTACTTGGCCCCCAGAATACCTACAAGTAGCAGTGTTGGGAAGGGAGTTTTCCCTACTTTATGTCCTTTGTGATAATTGGACATGAAGGGGAAAACCTGGACTGTATTGCTTGGGTGGCCTCGAGACCCACTTGTGTGCAATACTGTGAACCATTTGCTTTAGCTCTATTCATGTTTTATTAAGGCCATCTGGCTGTTGCTGACAGACATTAGGCTCTTCAGTGAGTCCATTTCTTGTTTATCAATAAATCATCAGGGTACATTACTTAGAGGAAAGGGATCCAAAATTTGTTGGGTGGGAGCAATAGTGTTCTTCTTTCCACCTCCTAAGTTAGTAAAGTGGTATTTATTAAGTGCTTACTTTGTGCAAGGCGTTGTATTGAGTGCTGGGAGAAAGGAAAATATTTGGGTAAATGTTAGACCTGGGTCCCTGACCCTCAAGGGACTCATAATCTAAAAATGAGAGGAAAGCGTGGGGATTAGAACCCAAGTCCTTTGACTCCCGGGCCTATGAAGCAGGGTGGCCGAATGGGAAGAGCCCGGGCTTGGCAGTCAGGGGAAGCAGGGTCTAATCCCGGCTCCGCCACTTGTCTGCGGCGTGACCTTGGGCAAGTCACTTAACTTCTCTGTGCCTCAGTTCCCACATCTGTAAAATGGGGATGAAGACTGTGAGCCCCACGGGGGACAACCCGATCACCCCAGTGTTTAGAGCAGTGCTTGGCACATAGTAAGCGCTTAACAAATATATGAGAAAGTGTGGCTCAGTGGAAAGAGCCAGGGCTTGAGAGTCAGAGGTCGTGGGTTCTAATCCCGGCTCCGCCACTTGCCAGCTGTGTGACTCTGGGCAAGTCACTTCACTTCTCTGGGCCTCAGTTACCTCATCTGTAAAATGGGGATGAAAACTGTGAGCCCCTCGTGGGACAACCTGATCACCTTGTATCCCCCAGCGCTTAGAACAGTGCTTTGCACATAGTAAGCACTTAACAAATACCACCATTTATTTATTTTTATTCATCTGGGAGGGGTTATAGGGTGGCCAGCAGGGAGGGAGTCACATTCCTGGCCCAGGCCTGACTCGGTCCCCAACCGAACCCCGCGATCCTGCTCGCCCACCCCCTGCCGACTACCCCCCCCCCCCCCAGATCCCAGGAGGCTCTGAGGATCTGTGGCTCCAGCCAGGCAAGTATCAACCCGCAAAGCCGAGTAGGGGTTAACCTCCCCGTCAGTGGAAACAAATCACTCTGTCCCTCTGGCTTTCTGCGGCTGGATCACAAACTGGGAGGAAACCAACAGTCTAGCCCAGCCCCGATGAAGCGTCTCTCAATGGGAATTAAATCATCATTTTTCCTTTCTCTTTTCCTTCCCTCTAGGCGCCTGAAAATCCAGGCATATTTGGCCTTATTTTGCCATTTAAATCCAGCCAATGACAACTCTGTATGAGGGATTCATCACCCTAAGAGAATTATGACTTAAATCACTACCCGAAGCCCACTTAGAAAAAAAGTTAAATTCAGAGAGCAACAAATAAAATGCCATTAGTATTCATCTTCCTAGTTTCATTGCAGAGCATAATCTACATATCTGTAGCCTAAAGATGCGAACCTCAGTTGGGTAATGCATTTTTAATTGCACTTAGGTTCAATTTACCTGCCCACCATCAGTCCTCATTCTCCTAGGGGGAGTCGATCAATTTTGGTTAGAGTCTGTGGGTCTGGTGAATTAGGTTTTCAGGGAGCAGGCACGACTGCAGGAGCCTCTGTCAATTGGCATCACTTCTTCCTTCCACTGATCTGAGTGATAAAAATAATAACTGTGGTATTTTGCACTTACTATACGCCGGACACTGTTTGAAGCGCTGGGGTAGATATAAATTCATCAGACTGGACACCGTCCCTGTCCCACATCGGGCTTAAAAGTCTTAATTCTCATTAAGAGGGATGAGGGAACGGAGGTACAGAGAAGCTGAGTTGCCCAAGGTCAAACAGCAGATAAGTAGAGAAGCCGGGATTAGAACCTAGGTCCTTCTGACTCCCAGGCCCGCGTTCTAGCCGCTAGGCCACAAAGTAGAGTGGCACGCAGAGATTTTGGGATCACAATTAAAAAGTGATACTCTGTTTCTAGGATGAAGCCCCTGTGCTATTTGTTAAGTGTTTATTATGTGCTAAACACTGTAAATTCTGGGGTAGATTCAAGACAATCAGGAAGTGACAGAGTCCCTGTCCCACAAGGGGTTCATAGTTTAAGAGGGAAAGAGAACCGTATTGAATCTCCATTTTACAGATGAGAAAATAGACATAGGTGGCTTGCCCAAGGTCACACTGCAACCGAGTGGCAGAGATGGAATAGAACCCAGGTTTTCTGATTCCCAGGTCCACGTTCTTTTCTTTAGGCAACACCGCTTGTCATTTAACGAGTGCTTCCATGTAAATTTAATCTCTGATTCCGGATATTGTAATAATTAGTAGAAAAGAAGCATGGCCAAGTGGAAAGAGCACAGGCCCAGGGGTCAGAGGACCTGGTTTCTAATCCCAGCTCCGCCATTTGTCTGCTGTGTGACCTTGGGCAAGTCGCTTCGCTTTTCTGAGCCTGTAAAATAGGAATGAAGATTGTGAGCCGTACATGGGATGTGGGATGTGATGAATCCGATCACGTTGTATCTGCCCCAGCGCTTAGAACCGTGTCTGTCACGTAGTAACTGCTTAATAAATATCATAAAAAAAAAAGACTGGACTAAAGTTCTAGTCAGTAGATGTATGATCCCATCACATATTTTGACTATATCCTAGTTTACCTTACTTCACCACTGTCCAAGATCAAGAAGCTCATTGTGGGCACGGAATGTGTCTACCAACTCTGTTGTATTGTTAGTTCGGTGCTCTAGTAAGTGCTCAATAAATGCTTAATTGAAGAAGCAACTTCTGATGGTAAGACTTCACTCGGGTGTGGATGAGGCCGTACAGACCAATGGACAATTTTCAATGGCATTTATTGAGCACTTACTGCGTGCAGAGCACTGTAGTAAGGCTATTGATGGTCTCTCTGCACCTCATTGGTAAAGACCCTCCCCAGCAGTCCTGTGGTATTTGTCTGCAGTATTCAGCATCATTCTAATTCTGCCTCTCATGCTCTCTTAATTTCCCAAAAGTCTTTGTCCTCAAATAGAAGCCGCCCGGTCTAGTGGATAGAGTGCAGACCTGGGAGTCAGAAGGACTTGTCATCTAATCCCAGCTCTGCCACGTAACTGCTATGTGACCTTGGGCAAGTCACTTTACTTTTCTGTGCCTCGGTTACCTCATCTCTAAAATGGGGGAAAAGACTGTAAGCCCCACGTGGGACATGGACTATGGACATGGACTATGGGAAGCAGCGTGGCTCAGTGGAAGGAGCCTGGGCTTTGGAGTCAGAGGTCATGGGTTCGACTCGGCTCGGCCACTAGTCAGCTGTGTGACTATGGGCAAGTCACTTAACTTCTCTGTGCCTCAGTTGCCTCATCTGTAAAATGGGGATTAACTGTGAGCCTCACGTGGGACAACCTGATTACCCTGTATCTACCCCAGTGCTTAGAACAGTGCTCTGCACATAGTAAGCGCTTAACAAATACCAACATTATTATGTCTAGTCAGAGGTCATGGGTTCAACTCCCGGCTCTGCCACTTGTCAGCTGTGTGACTATGGGCACGTTACTTAACTTCTCTGTTGCCTCAGTTACCTCATCTGTACAATGGGGATTAACTGTGACCCTCACGTGGGACGACCCGCTTACCCTGTATCTCCCCCAGCGCTTAGAACAGTGCTCTGCACATAGTAAGCGCTTAACAAATACGAATATTATTAATATGAATAACTTGTATCTACCCCAGTATTTAATACAATGCCTGGCACATAGTAAGCACTTGAATGCCATGAAAAAAAAATACCAACCCGTGAACCCCAAGTCCCACCCACCAGGCTGGCCAGTTTCTCACCGTGGTCTCCTAGCAGCCTTCAGGTATTCTGGATGATTTAAAGTTGGGCTCCTCTGTGTCTGAAAAATATTGATATGGACTCACGGACTCACTGGGTTTAAGGGTGGCCTCGCTTCAGCTTCCCATGCAGCAGTGATGAGTACCGATTTACTCTCAGTAGACAGACTGAATCCCAAGACCTCGTTATGTGAGCTTCCACCGGGCCTCCCGGCACCCGCTCCAACTCAGATGAGACACAATCCATGACCCACACGCAGTCTGTGGTCCAAGAGAGAGGGACTGACTCCTGACTCCCAGGCCGATGCTCTCTCCGCTAGGTACTAATATTAAAAACTGTGGTATTTGTTAAGCACTTACGGTGTGTCGGGCACTGTCCTAAGCACTGGGGTAGATATAAGCAAATTGGTTTGGACGCATTCTCCGCCCCACACGGGGCTCACAGTGTTCATCTACACTGTACAAATGAGGTAACCGAGGCACGGAGATGTGAAGTGATTGTCCAAGTTCACACAGCAGACAAGTGGTACAAATGAGCTAACAGGCACAGAGATGTGAAGTGATTGTCCAAGTTCACACAGCGGACAAGGGGCAGAGCCGGGATCAGACCCCAGGTCCTTCTGAGTCCCAGGCCCGTGTTTTATCCACTAGAACACGGACAGAACCGTTCAGCATTGGAGCCAGCAACCGGCCTACTCGGGAATGAAACTGGACCTTGGTTTCAGGCTAGTCTACCCAGGGAAGAGCTACAGGACTAGTCTGCCCACTGAGCAAAACTGAATCCCCTCCATAATAATAATTACAATAATTATGGTATTTCTTATGGCCTTACTATGGGCCAGGTATTGTACTTGTCACTGGGGTGGATACAAGCAAATCAGGTTGGCCGCAGTCCCTGTCCCACATGGGAGCACTGTCCCAATCCCCATTTTACAGATGAGGGAACCGAGGCACAGAGAAATGAAAAGACTCGTCCAAGATCCCACAGCAGACACGTAGCAGAGCTGGGATAGGGACCCATGTCCGTCTTACTCCCAGGTCCAGGCTCAATCCACTACACCACGGTGCTCCCCCTAGATCATCCATCCATCAATCAATCAATGGTATCGAGTGCTTACCGTGTGCAGGGCACCGTACTAGTCACTTGGGAGAGTACAACAGAGTTTGCAGACACGGTCCCTATGCACACTGAGCTTACACTTCTTCACTGCCCCAGCTGCTAATACGTACTACTTTCTGGGGAGAACTCAGATATTTTTTTCTTTTCTGCTATATTCTTAACACTTGGGAGTTGCTCTTGAACTTTCCAAATTGGGTTTCATAAAGTTTTAATCAGTTTTTCACAATAATGAACTGGTTTTGCCCTTTCATGTTTTTCCATTAACTTTTCAAGTTAAATACCGTGTCATTAGATTTGGGAATATAATTACAGCTCAGTAAAGGGGGCATTTTCTGCTGATGAAATGAGGCCAAAGATCCCTAAGAATTCAAGTGGAATTTCAAGTTCACAACGCTCAAGAGTTCTGATAGCTCTTCGCAGCTCATTTCTTATTGCAATCAGTTGGCCTCTGGCTGGTCTTATACGAGGCCAGTAACTCATCTCTGGCTCCCCCAGACTCCATCCAATAGCAAAACCGAGAAATTTTCTTTAGCAAATGTGAAATAACACCCTAACAGCAGATGGTGTTAAGGCACTTGAGGCTGCTTGACAGGACTCTAATCCACATCTTTGGAAACAAATGATGCAATTCTAAATGGAGTCAGGGCAGTGGTCTTTTTTTTTTGGTATTTAAGCACTTAGTATGTGTCAAACACTGTTCTAAGAGCTTGGGTAGATACAAGATAATTAGGTTGTTGTCCTGCATGGGGCTCACAGTCAAAGTGGGAGGGAGAACAGGAGAACGGAGACACAGAAAAGTTAAGTGACTGCCCCAAGGCTGCAAAGCAAGTAAGTAGTGGAGCCAGGATTAGGACCCAGGTTGTTAATGGTATTTCTTAAGCGCTTACTAGGTACTACACTGCACTATGTAGTACACTTACACTGTACTAATTCCTCTGACTCCCAGGCCCGCGCTCCTTCTGCGAGGCCATGCTGCTTCTCATGCTGGTTCAGGGGTAGAAAAGAGTAGAAAATTTTAAAGGCTGATACGTGCATTCTGGTCTACTCAGAACAATTCTCTTTTAAATACACTAAAACAAGTATTATTTTCCCTTGTGTGTTCCCAGCCCTTTTGGTTAAACCTATTATTAAAAACACTCATCGGACTACCATATCGCTCTTCCCACCGCAATACCATTACATCACTGGGGAAGCTCTGATTGGGTGGTTGTTACTAATAAGGACTAAGATCTTCCTGGCAGAGTCAACAGTTTAGACCAATCTTCAAAAGGAGTGTTGTGCTACTTGAAAACAACTGATTTGGAATGATGAAAATCAGTTACTGTGGGATTTTGGGCTAACTTGCGGGTTGTTTTTTTTTTAAAAAAAGAAAATACACCCAAGAGGTATTTGGATATGTGATTGAGGCGATTCTAAGTTTAACGAACGAGTAAACTGAATTTGCAGAATGCTATGCCCAGTCCTGAGGAGTCTAAAACCAATCCACCCATCCCATTGAACACCACTGGGCAAGAACAACAACTAAGAAGCGGCATGACCTAGTGGATACAACACCGGTCTGGGAATCAGAGTAACTGGGTTCTAATCCCGGCTCTGCCACTTGCCTACTGTGTGATCTTGGGCAAGTCACTTAATTTCTCTATGCCTCAGTTCCCTCATCTGTAAAATGGGGATTAAGAATGTGAGCCCCACATGGTACACGGACTGTGTCCAATCTGAGTACCTTGTATCTACCCCGGTGCTTGGTACAGTGCCTGGCACATAGTAAAACCTTAATTTCCATAAAAAAAAAATTGGCAGCAACCTCTAGGGGACAGTTACAACTTCCTCCTAAGTTTGAGTCATTTCACCTTCTGGGTAATAGCAGTGATCCTTTATAGTTACTGCCTCTAAGCATCTACTTTCAAATCTGGGAAGAAGAGTTGCAATTTGAGAGATACTGCTTGCTATCCATGCTAAAACCAAGGAAAATCACTACATTGTTAAATCTAAAACAAAACCTGTAACTTGACCTGGCAGGGCTAGGGCTTGTCTTCCTGTAACCAGGTACCACAGGCTGCGAGCAGACTGATTGCCAACTCTGGTTGCTCCAGTGGAATCTCTCAAGCTGCGGGAAGATCCTCCCGTTAAACTCTCACTTACCAGACATATCCCCCCAATCACAAAATCCGTGGAGCACAAATGTCATAAAACAGGACACAGAAGGACCTTTTCCTGTGTCATTTATTCACATCTAAATTAGCTACATGTGAAAAGCAAAGTTATCAATTGCACATTCATAAGATCTTGCGGTTGTTTTTATCAACAGTAATTTGTAACTTCCAAAATACAAAAGGATCACACGGAAGACCAAACCGTATCGGAAAACATGATATTCTCCAAAAGGGCCGGAAAGAATGTGAAATTAAAATCACCGAAACAATGCGAAAGAAGTTTCTCATTCCCCCACAAGTCGCCTATTAAATGACTTGCATTACTCTTTGTTGTTATTCATAGATCTGTATGCAGTGCACTCTGTGGTGGAGAGAAAAAGAAGAGGTCTCACGAATGGAAATCAGAGTGGCAGAAAATAGCTAACATCCAGCAGAAAAAAAACCAAACCTGCAGGTGTTAATATAAAAATTAAAGATGCTTTAAATAAATTCTGTTAATACAAGGGGAAATAGTACCCTGAGGGGGATAAGAACAATTTATTTTATTGCTCTCAGACTTAGAATATTTTAGAACAGCTGGAAGGCATAATACAACTTGTGCTAGCAGTTGGATTATAGCAAGATTCAATAGTCAGTGTAACAATTTTTTTCCCCTTCAGATTGAAATCTCTAACATTAGCATGAGACCAGCCGTCTTAAGCCTAAGAATTATTGGTGAAGGCCGGGCCCAAATACTATGTAAATAGTTCCCTGGACCTGAGGAAACCCTGAAGGGGGGGGAAAAACCCCTTGAATGATGCCCTTTTAAAGATTTCTTTCAGGTTTTTTTTTTGCATAACATTTCCCCATCTTCACCATATCCGGCTTTTTACTCGATCTGGGCCCTGCTAGGAATTGCCCCAGGAAATTCATTTGCTTGCTGAAATAGCTTTTGATATTCTGTGTTTGAAATTATTACACATCACTGTACTTTAATAAGAATCATAATACTAATACCACCAACTTTTGTTATTCACATAGCTTATTTTTTCAAAGCTCTTTCACATCAATCACTTCACTTTTTTTCCCTCACGGTGTCGCTATGAAGTAGGGAGAAGAATTGATCATGATCCCCATTTTACAAATGGGGAAGCTGAGGCCCAGAGAGGTTAAGCAACTTGCCCAAGGACACTCAGCTGTCCAGTGGCAGAGCTGGGACTAAAACTTGGATTTCCTGACTCCCAGTCACCATGCTCTTTCCACTAGACCATACTGCATCTCTGCTACCCACGTAGACAGACCTGAACTGATTCAGGGTCTGGGAGAGCTGCTGGGTCGGAGATAATTCGGACTGGGTCTCTCAGGATCTTAGTCCTGCAACCCTGGACTAGCCCAGAACAGGCCCAGCGTCGGACTTATCCTCGGTTCCCGCTGCTTCCTTTTCCTCACGTCTCCTGCCGACACTGTGTTCCACTTGTCGCCTGCTTTATCCCTGACTGGGACACTCTGGCCAAAACCATGCATTTTCACCTCTAATAATAATAACTGGCATTTTTGAGCGCTTACCATAAGCCAGGCACTGTACTAAGCGCTGGGGTGGATACAAGCAAATCAGTCTCGACACATTCCCTGTCCCACAAGCGGCTCACAGTCTCAATCCCAATTTTACAAATGACGTATCTGAGGCACAGAGAAGTGAAGTGACTTGCCCAAGGCCACATAGCAGACAAATTGCAGAGCTGGGATTAAAACCCATGACCTGCTGATTCTCAGGCCCATACTCGTATCCACTAAACCACGCTGCTTTGTGTCTTCAATCAATCAATGGTATTCATCAAATGCTTACTGCGTGTAGAACACTGAACTAAGCGCTTGGGAGAATACAATACAAGCTCCCTTGACCTCAAGGAGTTTATGATCTAGTGGGGGAGACGAACGTTAAAATAAATTACAAATAGGAGAAGCAGCAAGGCTGGGAAGAAGAGGAAGAAACCCCCTTCTTGACCCCAGCTGACCTATATGATAAGCAGAACTACCCTAACAAGGCAAGAAAATCTTTCCCCTCCTAACAAGGCCAGAAACCCTTTTTTCTTTTAAAGAGAAAGGCAGGGCCCAGACATCTATCTTGACCCCCGGGAGACAATCACTGAAAAACAATAATAATAATATTAATAACACTTGTATTTAAGTGCTTCCTATGTGCCAAGCACTGCAAGCAGTCCTGGGGTACATACATCATCAGGGGAGCCACAGTTCCTGTCCCATATAGGGCTCCCAGACTAAGTCAGAGGAAGAACAGCTATCGAATCCCCATTTTACAAATGAGGAAACTGAGGCTCAGATAAGTGAAGTGACCCGCCCAAGGTCACTCAGCAGACAAATGGCAGAGCAGATTTAGAACCTAGGTCCTCTGGCTCCCAGGCCCGTGCTCTTTCCACTAGGCCACGGTTGGCCGAGACCGATTCCGGGGAAATCTGTAACGGTCCACAGTCTTTTATCCGTGCAGCTACCAGAGACTGTCATGAGACCCAGAAGCGGCTCCACGGAGGGGCAAACTAAAGCCCGTTTCCCTCTCTCCCTCCCCAGTCCCCTGCCTCCTCTAGGTTTACGTCGTGTTTTTTTTTTTTTTTTAAAAGATCTACTTTCCCTGGACAGCAGACTGGGTGAAAGGGAAGCATTCTAACTCTGGGAGAGTAAGAAGGGGACAATTATTTCGTGAACTAGCTTTTAGTTGATACTGCAATGGTGATACGGCACTGTTTAACAGTAAGCTATTTTAAACCGCAAAGGACCGTTTCACAAATGCGAGCCGTGAAAAGATTTCCTTTCAGCAATTCATAATGCCCAGATTTTCATCTCATTATACAACTTGAGTCCCTGACGCCCACCCACTCTCCTATTATCTCAAATAACCCAAGTGAAAGGATCTGAAGCCGGTATGTCCAACTCTTCTTATGAATGGGCTGTCGACGCATTTAGACACGAGCTGCCCCATTTACGAGGCGGAAAAGAACAAATACAATCCTCGGTGATTAACCAGTAACCTAATACGTTATTACTAAATAGAAGTGAAGCAAATCAGATCGGTAAGTACATTTCATTTTCTGTCGAGAGAGTAACGGAAATAAAGGCAGATGGAGATATAAGTGAGAAAAGACATTCTCCTCACTATCCCCTTGTCCCCCTCTCCCTCCTATGCTCTCTTTGAAATAACACAGGCAGGCACCCCTCGAGGCATTCCGGTCTTCTCCTTGGATAGCAGAAGAGAGCACAGAAGAGGCTGCCTCTCCCCCCTATATCTGCTAAGCAGTCCAGGGCCCTTAGTCCACACCGCCTCCACTGCTCTCTTGGACTTCCAGGGCAAGGGGTTTGCAGTGGTCCTAGAATCCCAGGTAACAGCAGTGGAACCAACTCCAGCCTAGACCAAAAAGGCAGCCTGCAGAGGTTGACACGGAATAGCGCTCGCCGCATCGTTCTCCTCTGCTTCTCTGCATCTGTGGCCACACAGAACCTCCCGATGAGCTATCACCTTGGCAAACTGGACCCTAAGGGGAATTACCCCCGAGTCGTCCTCATTTCTTCAGTGTAAAATTGAACGCATTTGCCCAAAGGATTCCAGTTTCAAAGACAATTTCTAGAGCATGTAATTTTAAGGCCGAGTCCCCTGGATTACTTAGTTTAGTCCCAGATTGGGGGGTCATCTTCTTGTCCTTTCTTAGTAATCCTGCCTGCTTTAACTTGGGAAGATGCTATGGAAGACAACAACCAAAGACAATGAAAGTTCAATGATGCCATACAACGGCTTTGAAATGGAAAGGTATTCATACTATATTTACCTGGCGTCTGATACCCAAATGCAGTATGTAAATATCAGGATTTTTAATGATTTTAAAATACTAAGGGGAGTTGGTCATTATTACTATTATTATTGTTGTTGCTGTATTTGTTCAGCACTTTGAGTCAAGCACCGCTTTAAGTGCTGGGGTAGATTACAAGTTAATCGGGTCAGACACAATCCCTGTCCCACATGGGGCTCACAGTTTAAGTATGAGAGACTACAGGCAATAAATCCATCGGTCATCCGCAGGAATCACAAGACTGTAGCTCCTTTCGAAATATTCTTCTATTCTGATATTGCACTGTTGTTACTCCCGGCTAAATAGTGGTGATAATTCCGGCAACTCCTTAGTCCTTTTTACCCTCGCTTCTTATCTCACACTTCATTTGTGGCATGCTCCGTTTCACTTTTTAAAATCTTTCCTGTACACCTATACTTGACGTCCGTAAGAGCTGTGTGTGTCACACTAGAAAGTTTATGGATTCTGTTGCCCTAATGTAAATCTGACCAAAAACAGAAATGGAGTTGAACATGCAATTCAATAAGCACTTATGCTTTCCCTATTTTGAGTAAAACCTGAATGAAAGGATAATTTTCTCCATGTACATTTTTGGTACCATAACTCTATATTGGACTCCTGCTAAATTAACGAACAAGACAAATGTGGAAAGAGATACAAATACCGTAGGACGCTTAGGGACCTACAAGAACACAACCAATAGTTCAAAGGAAGATCAAAGATTCCAAACGTTTGTCGCTAAGGCAGAGATGGTCAAAAGTTTTATATAAGATCTAAAATACGATACTTCCACGAGGTAGAAAATACTACAACAGCAGTTAAGAAAAACATGTTTGATCCTCTTAAAACAACCAGTGACTCTGCTACGGTTTATAAAGTTCACCTGTGGCATGTTTCAGATTGATCAAAATCAGGAAGCCTGGAGGATGCGCATACAATACATGCTTTAAATTGTCCCCTTTTAAAAGTTCACACCACATAAAAATGACAATACAGGAAGAAAAATAATAGCAGAGAAATCTTCCTAGTCTCGTCAAAGGTCTTCTATTCACTGCATTGTGGGACACTTGAAATTTAGTTTAGATTTCTTCATATTACTTTAGCAGCATAGCAAATTTTGAAAAGAAAGCAATAGAATTACCAGAACATTCGAACTCAGTATTACCTCTTCCAGGAGGCTATTAAACCCAGCTTAAAAAAAATAACCAGGAATTCTACTAATCTCACATCAACACCCACCCCCCCAATCCCACAGAAATAAAAATATTAAACAAGACTCCAGCACCAGCAGAGCTGTTCTGTTTGAGCAATTCAAGAGCTGTCTGAGGCAGAAAGATAGCTGAGCTGCCAAATTAAACTTTGGTAGCTCCTTTATGGGTGGGCAGACCCTGAACGTTGTCCATATTTCGGCGCTCCTCAGAGATAATGAATTCTTTTTCCTTCAGTAAAATTCAATAAGGCATACATTTAATTTAATTTGCATTAAACCTTTGGAAAATTAGTGTTAAAGCTTTTTTTCCCCAGCCAATAACATTCAATCTTTAATTTTATTAAATAGTTTATATATAAAAAGAAATTAAGATGTTCTACAGTCTTACAAACAATCATGGTAACAATCAAAATCGTAAAGAAATCAGCTGAAGAAAATATATCCTTACAACTCTAAGATAAACACGATTATATCATTCTTTTAAATACACACTGTACTGTATCGGGACGAACAGCTTCAGAAAGCTATCAGCAGAGAAATATGGGGAAGCATCCTCTCATGACAGCTTTCACCAGAGGATAGGATTGTCCAATTTGGAAAAACCAAGGTCTTTTCTAAGATCCAGGTAGGTACCATTGCTCACCCAGGATTCGTCCTCGGATTTCCTGTCAAAGATAGTTTGAATACTTGATCATTTCCACTGTAAAAAAAACCCAAACAAACCCAAAACCTGCCTCCATATCCACAGTGCACACATCATGGAACAATCACGCCCAACCAGACATTTCCTCAGCAACCCAATGCATTTGGGGATTCTGCAGTCCAGCGTGGGAGGAGAAGCCAACTCTGGAAATCTGGTCAACTTCCTCAGTCTGCCTCTTGTTTAGACAACCCGAGATCAGCTTCTGAGAGCCACAGAGGTTTGCTTGTGATGGGGCTCTTTCAAACTCCTTGCTGTTGCTTCGTAGAAAGGCCCTGCTGTCTCCTGCGTTTTGACCACCAAGAGCTTTGGCCACAAGGAGGGAAGAGTTTGGTATTAAACTACTGAGCCTCACCCCAGGACCAGATTTCTCCAGCACTTGTGAGCTCTCAAGTCTGGCCAGATATATGCTTGGCAGATCTCATGACAGAGAAAAATGACGGCCAGGAAACAAATCCGATAGAAATGTCTGGTTTGAGACTACGACTGTCCCATTTAAAAGACAGAGAGATTGGAAGGCTGCAGTGGCTCTTAGTGGTCAGGCAAAATGCATTCCGTCGGGGGAAACGAGACCCATTTCAATGAGCCATCTCAGATCTGACTAACCCAGCTGTGAAACTACAAAACGATCCATCTCAAATGCCCAGAGATGGAGCTTAATACAACTTCTGAAGAGTACAAGTTCAAAAAAACCTCTGGGCTTAGTCCTTCTCCTCTCACATACAATCCTCCTTGCCAAGTCTTCTCGCAATTTCAAACTCAAATGTGCCTAGTTCCAAATTACAGCAGCTTCCTGAGGGCCTGCCAAGCCTTTTAAGAGTTATTAAAGAATTTCACAATGTCCCAGAGATGGAAAAAACCTCAATCTCATCGCAGCTTATTTCCTGCACCTGGGGACGTGAATGAATAAACCACCTAAGAAAAAACTTAAAGAGCTCCTGAGATAATGATTCCCTAACCTGCTTCAACAGTATAAGTGATTCACCCTGAGAGTCATAAAGTCCTTAATTTGCAACTAAAATCTCTATCTTAGTTTATGCCTATTTCCTCTTCTGTGGAGATGGAAAGCATCTATTCTTCACACACTTGGGAATCTCACCAAGTGGTGCTCAGAAATATTAATAATAATGATAGTAATGATGATGGTATTGGTTAAGTGCTTACTATGTGCCAAGCACTGTTCTAAGCGCTGGGATAGATTCAAGGTAATGAGGATGTCCCACGTGAGGCTCACAGTCTTCATCCCCATTTGACAGATGAGGTAACTGAGGCACGGAGAAATTAAGTACTTGCCCAAAGTCACACAGCTGATAGGTGGCAGAGCCGGGATTAGAACCCATGACCTCTGACTCCGAAGCCCATGCTCTTTCCATGCTGCTTCTCCAATATTACTATTAAATATTTAATCATTACTACTACTTGTGCAAGGCACTGACCTAGTTCCTGGAGAAATACATACATTCAAGACTCAGTTTTTGCCCTTGAGATCTGCTGTTCATCTCTAGATTTCCTCCATGTACTCCACTTTCTTTTTAAAGTAACAAAACTGGACCAAAATACCCAAGTAAGTAATCGAAGAATACAAAACAGAAAAGAATGACTCAGTTCTTGCCTGTTATTCACCTGTTAATCCAACCCACTTTGATTAGCCTTTTTTTTTTTTATAATGGCACCACACTATTGACCAATATCTAGTTGTTGGTGGAAACCCCCCCAAATTTTTGCCTCTTTCCCCATCATGTAACTGTGACAGAATAAAACAATCTCTCGCCATATCAGTTACTCTCTAGTCCTTTTTTTGGAAGGAGTATTACTATTTGGATAGTATTTATTAAGTGCTTACGGTATTCAGAGAACTGTACTAAGAGCTGGGAAGGGGAATACAGGTGGGAATTAAACACAGACCCTATCCTTCAAGGGGAAGAGATAGGAACCTTGCCTAATTTAGTATCAATTCCAGAGCTGGGGCTTAATTCAGGTCATCAATACAAAAAGCTCAAGAAAGCTGTCCTCAGATCTTTTCCTCTGAGACCTCAAAAGAGCTTTCCAAAAAGGACACCAAAGACTCAAGAAGCAGCTTGGCCTAGTGGAAAGAGGATGGGCCTGGGAGTCAGAGAACCAGGGTTTTAATCCCAGCTTTGCCACTTGTCTGCTGTGTGACCTTAGGCAAGTCACAATTTCTCTGTGCTTCAGTTTCCTCCACTGTAAAATGGGGATTAAATCCTATTCCTTCCTCTGAAGACTATGGGCCCCATGTGGGACAGGGACTGTGTCCAACCTGATTATCTTGTATCTGTCCCAGGGTTTAGTACAGTGCTTGGTATATAATCAGTGTTTAACAAATACTACAATTCACATTATCACTATCATCATCAATAAGAAGAATCATGATAAGAAATTATACGGCCCTCTTTACAAGACAGTTGGTTCTAGGCTATTTTCATCCTGTTCTTTTTAATACTGATCCTGTGTGGGGTTTTTTAATATTTTCATTTCATTCCCTAAAAACATCCTGAGACTTCTTAGGAAAGAGTCCAATTTAAAAATTTCTAAAAATAAATAGAACTCTAAAATTCAACTCAATTATTTTCAAATGAAAAACATGATTTTCCAAGTTTAGAAGTTAATGATCCATTTTCGCTATATGTAAAACTTAGCAATGAGTCATTTTAGAACTATCATTACGGCACACAGGTTCACAGTATGGTTAATTGGATTTTAACATTGCGCCTGGAACACGGGACACTGAGTATGTGACTGGTTTTCACTTGAACTGCTCAAGCTCACCCTTGCTTACCCACCCCCCTCTCCATATCACTACCTCACAATCTCTCTGCCATTTTCCTTACACGTTCCCATCCTTGCCCCCTCTCTATCCTCCTACTCTCCTCTCCAATTCTACCTCTTGCTCTATTGGGGATTTTATCTGTCCAACATTATATGTAGAGAAGTGGAAATTAAATGGGCTCCTCTGGGGAGCCACAAGCACCTGGAATGTCCCATGGAAGAGAGTCCCCAGGTTCCAAGAGGAAAACTG
The DNA here is from genome assembly GCF_004115215.2 of Ornithorhynchus anatinus. NCBI lineage: Eukaryota > Metazoa > Chordata > Mammalia > Monotremata > Ornithorhynchidae > Ornithorhynchus > Ornithorhynchus anatinus. The sequence continues at coordinate 57,275,869 of NC_041735.1, read as the reverse complement.
ATTACAAGGTTACCTGAAAAATCTGGGTTGATGCTCCATGTTGTTATCTTCTAAGACCCGCCGTCGTTCTCTTTGCAGCTGCTCAATTCTTTGCTTTTGAAATTCAGCTCCTTCTATATCCCCTTCCTCTAGAAACCTAAGCGTAACAGACAGAAAGAGGAGAGAGAGAGAGGAAAGTTTCACACTTGACACTCATGCAAACACAAGAGTCAGTTCCCCCTTGTTGCCTTAAAACCCTCTGAATAACGGTACTGTAAGGACCAAGATAATTCGTTTTATTGGACTAGAAGGCAGAAGTGCACTCAGCTGTCAGAAAGCAAAGCTTCCACTGTGTCATTTGGAAAGGACACGACGGCAGAATTTGGGGACGAACGTCCTTCCAATCACACGCAACCGGATAGACACAGCACAGCATGGTGTCTGAAGAAAAGATTGGGTGCCTACGCGTTGTGGTGAATGTGGGCTGAATACACTATGAGTTCTCTTTCAAGAGGGGTTCTGTAAGAATGCCTCCTGCACATTATAGGAGAACTCGGTGTTTCTTTACAGATCACAGCAATGCCTAGACTGGGACTTGGAAATCAGGTTCTTGGCTTCTATTTCTCTCTTCCGTGGGTAAGCTGTTTATCATTTAACACTGCCCGCACCTCCGTTTCCTCTTAGGAACACAGAAAATTACATTTTCCCTTCCAACTCTCCAAACGATTTAAGAGGGTTAGCGAGGCATTTGTAAGGGTGCAGCTCCTTGGAAGGAAGTCCCCTCTTCCCTTCGGCCCCAGGAAAACACCTTACCTTTGGTCCGGTCTAAACCGTGTGTCGGTCGGTGGTAGTAATGCTCGTATCGATGGGTCCATCTCATTTAACTCGAGGGCAAACTGTGTAAAACCGTAACACTGCTCGTAACCTTTTGGCATGGGATCTAAAAGGAAAACAAACAACCATGACTAAATGCAAATGAGGAGGAACATATTGTATTTTAATCCCTCTCTGCTGCTCATTCCCTTGACAAGATGCCACGCTGCCCCTCAGCATTGTTCCCTAGTACTATGAAATGCCCTGGTTCAAAGGGCAGAAAGGAGCATTATCTTTATATTCCCTGCTGTTTTTCCGCTTTATGCTCCATCAACAACCAGGTACTCATGAAGTCAAAGCTCAGCTGGCATATTATTCACATAGGAACAGATCAAATTTAACACTTGGCCAATTTACAGAACTCCATTTTGTCTCCTTCTGAGTACTGCATTAATCTAGCACAACGAAGAATCCTTTGCTTCAGTAAACTCACTAAAAATAGCCCTGGGTCTCCGCTTCCCAACAGAAATGTCTCCCTCACTCTCAAGAAGTATCAATCCTAATTTTCAGTTTTGTGCTTTGAAATAATTTCTGGATCCCGTTTCTCCCCTCCAAAGAAGATGTGTGTAAATAGCAGGAATGCTGTTCAAATCCACATTCTGGATGCAGAGTTATCAGCCACTGCTAACAAGTTACAGCAAGTCAATTCCTGGATCTGAATTTTCATAACTATGAACTCAGAGAAATGTTACCAGGTGTCTTTACTGTAAAAATGTTTCAAGAGCCCCTCGCCCCCTCCACTGAGGTCCTCAATGTCACTGAGTGACATCACAGGATTCCTCCACCTAGTTGAGCCAGCCATCCCTAAATTAATCATATTTATTGAGCCCGTGCTGTGTGCAGAGTGCTTGGGAGAGTAAAATATGCCAAAACTCTTCCTTGAAGTCAAATCACTAAATTTTCAAGAACCGAAGGTCGTGAGAAACACCTAAACCAGGAAATTAAGAGCTAGAAGACCGGATGAAGAAACACCTCTTTTGACTTGCCTTTTTAACTTTCCCCAATTTGATTCTTTGTATATATTTCCCTTTCTAAAACACATAATGTATTGTCCAGTATTTCACATCTGCAGTACATTTCACAACTGGCTTGTTTAGGGCTTTAGAACTTTTTAACTATAGAGCTGGAATGACTCATTAATTAAGTCTCACAGTTTATGCTTTCCAACTTTCCCACCTCAGAAGTAGGTGGGAAAATTTGGTGACTTGTCAACTGAAAATTTTTGCTGGGTTGAAGCAGCATTCATTCAATTGTCCATTGAATTGTATTTATTAAGCACTTACTGTGTGCAGAACACTGTACTAAAAGCTTAGCAGTCACCCTACCATGTTGAGTAAAGCTACAGAATGATTTGGAAGGGAGAGCTAAATCTTGGGAGAATTAATTTGGCAATTGAAGCTCCCGGAGTGGAAATGGGTCCAGGACACCTGGAGTGAACAGTTCTCACTCGTTTCAATAATAATAATAATAATAATAATAATGTTGGTATTTGTTAAGCGCTTACTAGGTGCAGAGCACTGTTCTAAGCGCTGGGGGAGATACAGCGTAATCAGGTCATCCCACATGAGGCTCACAGTTAATCCCCATTTTACAGATGAGGGAACTGAGGCACAGAGAAGTGAAGTGACTTGCCCACAGTCACACAGCTGACAAGTGGCAGAGCCGGGAGTCGAACCCATGACCTCTGACTCCGAAGCCCAGGCTCTTTCCACTGAGCCACGCTGCTTCCCAAGACTGTCAAGACTACAGCTGGTCTTGATATCTACTTTGGACCATACAGGTCCCCTGAGACTGTAAGCTCACTGTAGAGAGGGAACGTGTCTACCGACTCTGTTATATTGTATTCTCCCAAGCGTTTAGTACAATGCTCTGCACAGAGTAAGTGTTCAATATAAATGATCGATTGATAGAATCCCCAAAGCCGGTGTGCACTGATGCAGACCACCCGACCTGTTTAACCACAACCAGGATTTCCAGCAGCGCTTGGGGTTGTTTTGTGAGGGCAGCATCCTGTCTATCTTGACTTTCTAGGGCAGCATCCTATCTTGACTTTCTTTTCAGTTTACAGGACTGTGCATGATATTTGGCATTTGGTGAACTGACAGCAGAGGGCAGAACAGAAAAGGAGAATCTAAGCCTGGAAAGGAGCAGTATCCCTTCAAATGAGGGCCTGCTGAAGAAAAGTAGGAATCAACGAAGGAAGGGATGATCAGGATTCAAGTGATTCTTTATTCAGCTTCATCTAAAGCTGCCAAGAAACTATGTTTCACCCCTTACCCATCACTGAGGGATGTTGTGAGGATTAATAAAGCAATTTCTAAAGGGGTCCCGAGTGCTTTTAAGAAGAAGAAGAAGAAGAAGAAGAAGAAGAAGAATGATAATAATGGCATTTGTTAAGGGCTTGCTATGTGCCAAGTACTGTTCTAAGCGCTGGGGGGAGATACAAGATAATCAGATTGTCCCACATGGGGCTCACAGTCTCAATCCCCATTTTACAGTTGAGGTAACTGAGGCACAGAGAAGTGAAGTGACTTGCCCAAAGTCACAGAACTGACAAGTGGTGGAGCCAGGATTAGAACCCATGATCTTCTTTCTGCCAGGCCCATGCACTATCCATTTCGCCATGCTGCTGAGGCACGTGGGACAGGGACTGTGTCCGACCCAATTATCTTGTGGGCACCCCAACACTTAGTACAGCGGCTGGTACATAGTAAGCACTTAATAAATGCTATTATTATTGTTCTATTATTACTGTCTAATCATTTTGGCCCCAAGTAGATTAATTATAGCCTTTGCACCCAGAAATTTCTTGAACTCAGATCATCACTGGGCACCAAAGGTTTCAAGACATTGGTGACCAGGAGGGAACTGGGACCAAGTGGGCTTCAGTGACTACCTGACCCTAACTGTTGCCGTCTCAACAGCCTGTTATGAGGACCGGGCTTCGAGCTCCTCAGCGAGCTAAGGGAAATGTTTCGAGTTCTTCAGCTTTATACAACTTGCCAAAAGAGGTACCTCAGAAAGAACCTTGAAAGCAGTGATAAACTCCCTTGTCTTGGAAGAGAGAAGCCAGGCTCCTAAGACTTGGAGAGAGACGATGACGGGAGTGTTTGAAAGGAAAAGTGGGAGAACAACAGAATGCCGCCACCATTCACCCAGAAGACAGAGATGCCAGTGCCGAGATTTTGCCGCTGGAAACTGGGTCTGCTGAGGTTTTCAGCCCTCGTTTGCCCCCGTTGATCCCATTAGACACTAACTTGCTCTCCAGATACACGTGGCGGAAGATGGAGTCCCACAGTATATACTTTCATGCCATTTCCCAAAGAGCCGATGCACTGCCTTGCCATTTTTGTCAAAGACTGTGCCTTCAATCTCATGGGCATTTGGGTTCCAGTATTTTGCCTAGAATGAAAAAGAACAGAACATTTATGGAAAAACTCCTCAATTTTTTGCAATGAAAGTCATAAAAATACCATAGAAATATACAGAACGCACACCTATCATCTGGGGGCAACAAAATATAGCACGGCCCGGGTTTTTAAAATCATGTAATTCCTGCTGTTTGCAAGCTCAACTCTCTTTGTCGGTGTAGGTCGAGTTAGATCAGGGGTTTTGAGGGGGTAGGTATCAAGCGCTGGATGGGGTAGGTTTCTCAGTGTTTCAGTGTCTTTTCTTCAGGCAATCTTGCAGAACTGAAGTTATATATGTCTCACAATAAGGGAGAATCAAGGGCGATGGAATTAAATTTACAGACAGCAGCCAATGATTTTAAATAAGGGGCTCGGGGACAAAATCTGATAGCTCATTTTATATGAACAAAATTAAATAGACTGCAAACAGAAACCATTTTTACATAGTGGGGCCTTGATTAGACCATTTTTATGTAAGCACTGAGCTTGTTGGAATTTATTGTTTGTAATGGTTGATGGAAAAAGATAAACTCCAGGAGATCACCCCCTTTTCCTGGAAACATTATCTAACCTTGGCTTCACCATCACTATCCTCTCCTGGTGGTTCTCCTATTTCTCTGACTGCTCCTTTCAATCAATCAATGGTATTTATAGAGCACCTACTAGGTGCAGAGCACTACACTAAACACTTGGGAGAGTCCAACACAACCAAGTTGGCATCCTCAGTCTCTGTCTCAAGCTCCTCCTCTGCCTCCCATCATCTGACTGGGTGTGGGGGTCCCTCAAGATTCAGTTCTGGGTCCCTCCACCCTTCTATTCTCTATCTGTACGCACCCTCGAACTTGTTTTGCTATCTGTCTCCCCCTTTTAGACTGTGAGCATGTTGTTGGGAAGGGATTGTCTCTATCTGGTGCCTAATTGTACATTCCAAGCACCTAGTACAGTGCTCCGTACACAGAAAGCGCTCAATAAATTCGACTGAATGAATGAATTCCTTCGTTCCATAGCTTCAACTACTATCTCTCTGTGGATGATTCTCCAATCCACTTCTCCAGCTCTCACCTCTCTCCTCTGCAGTTTCTCATTTCTTCCTGCTTTCAGGACATCTCTACTGTCCTGGATGTCCCACCAACACCTTAAACTTCACAAGTCCAAAACAGAACTCCTTATCTTCCCACCCAAACCCTGCCTTCCCCCTGACCTTCTTATCAGTGTTGACAGCACCACTCTTCTCCCTGTCTCACAAGCCCATAACCTTGGCATTATTCTTGACATCTCTCTCATTTAAGCTGTCACAAAATCCTATCGGTTGTACCTTCACATCATCTCCAGAATCTGTCCTCTCCTCTCCATCCAAACTGTTACCACACTGAACCAAGCATTTACATTCCACCTTGACTACCACGTCGGCTTCATCGCTGATCTCATTCATTCATTCATTCAATAGTATTTATTGAGCGCTTACTATGTGCAGAGCACCGTACTAAGTGCTTGGAATGTACAAATCGGCAACAGATAGAGACGGTCCCTGCCCATTGACGGGCTTACAGTCTAATCGGGGGAGACGGACGGACAAAAACAATAGCAATAAATAGAATCAAGGGGATGTAAATCTCATTAATCCTCTCTTTCCCCTCTCTAGTCCATCATTCAGTCCAAATCTCCTGATGCCTCAAAATCCTCCACTGGTTTCCCATCCACCTTCACATAAAACAGAATCCTCACCACAGGCTTTAAGGCACTCAATAGGTTCTCTCCCTCCTACCTAAACCTCATGAATCTCCTACTACAACCCAACCCACTCACTCTAATCATCTAATCATCTTTGTACCTCAATCTCAATCTTCCTTGCTACCAACCCCTTGCCCACATTCTCCCAAGGATCTGAAACTCCCTCCCGACGATCCACCACTTTTCCCACCTTCAAATTCCTCCTAAAAAATCACAGCTCCAAGAGGCCTTTCCAAAGTACACCCATTAATTTTGGTATCCACCCTCTCTCCTTTGATTATAAACTTGGTTCGGTACTTTCTTAAGTACTCTGATACTCACCCCAGCCCCATAATATTTGTGTAAATATTCTTTTACTCCATTTCCCTTACCCCTAATCTATTGAACATCTGTCTCCTCCTGTAGACTGTAAGCTCCTCATGGGCAGGGACTGTTTCCACCAACTCTGTTGCACTCTATAATAATAATGATGATGATGATGGTATTTGTTAAGCGCTTACTATGTGCCAAGCACTGTTCTAAGCGCTGGGGTAGATATAAGGTAATCAGGTTGTTCCACGTGAGGCTCACAGTCCTCATGTCCATTTGACAGATGAGGTCACTGAGGCACAGAGAAGTTAAGTGACTTGCCCAGAGTCAAACAGCTGAAAAATGGCAGAGCCAGGATTAGAACCCACAACCTGACTCCCAAGCCCTTGGTCTTTCTACTAAGCCACGCTGTTCCCAACGCTTACTACAGTGCCGTGCATACAGTATGTGCTCAATAAATACCACTGATTGATTGAATTTCATTCAATCGTATTTACTGAGCGCTTACTATGTGCAGAACGCTGTACTAAGTGCTTGGAGTATACAATTCGGGAACAGATAGAGACAATCCCTGCCCAATAAATGGGCTCACAGTCTAAAAGGGAGGAAACGGACAGCAAAACAAAACAGAACAAAACAAAACAAGTAGTCTGGTGTAAATATCATCAAGATAAATAGAACCATAGATATGTACACATTATTAACAAAATAAATAGAGTAATAAATAATATACACAAATATGCGCAGTGCTATGGGGACGGGAAGGGGGAATGGGGAGGGGGGAGGAGCAGAGGGAAAGGGGGCTCAGTCTGGGAAGGCCTCCTGGAAGAGGTGAACTCTCAGTAGGGCTTTGAAGAGGGGAAGAGAGTTAGTTTGGCGGAGGTGAGAAGGGAGGGCATTCCAGGACAGCGGGATGACGTGGGCCAGGGATCAATGGCGGGAAAGGTGAGAACGAGGGGCCGTGAGGAGGTGAGCGGCAGAGAAGCGGAGTGTACGGGATGGGCAGAAGGAGAGAAGGGAGGTGAGGTAGGAGGGGGCCAGGTGATGGAGAGCTTTGAAGCCAAGAGTGAGGAGTTTTTGTTTCATGCGAAGAATTGAATTCTGACTTTATGTATCTAATGTCATGAAGTTAGGTTCTTAAATGTGTTTTCTCAGCATCTCGCAGGCACAAATGCCTAGCACAATGCTGAATTTTGATTTAAAAACTCTAACACCATTATTCCCTGCATCAGGGGAAAGCTCAAGACCTGAAGGGTGAGATGGGGCGGAAGAGCTGCTGTGTGTTAGACATTTCAGCAATTTGGTTTCATATGCATTGCACGCAATTTCTTTTTTTTCTAGAAGGGACACAATTTTGCAATCAGTCAGTTCCTGAATTATCTTTAGACTTCTATTTGTCCAACAAACTGCAAATTAGCAAGGAAATTCATTTCATTTGGACGCTTCCGTTTGGCAAAGGATGCCTTTTCAAACCTGAGTACTCCAAATTTAACTCCATCAACAGTGCACTCATTACTGGTTAGCAATATCATCTTTTTGGTGTGACTTGGTGGAAGGAGCTCGGGCCTGGGAGTCAGAGGAGTAAGAGGACCTGGGTTCTAATCCCGGCTCTGCCGCTTGCCTACCGTGTGAAACTGGGCAAGTCACTTATATTAACTTTCAATTAAATTAATTTCTCGTGCCTCTGGTTCACTGTCTGTTCTCCCTTCCGGACTGTGAGCTTCACGTGGGACAGGTACCGTACCCAACACGATTATTCCGAATATCCCTTAGTGCTCAGCACGGTGCTTGGCAAATAGCAAGCACTTAATACTACAGTGATTATCATCACTGCAGGTAGCGGTAACGTTATTCAAGATATCAGAATAAAGGACGGAGAGGCGACACTGGGTTAAACTAAAGGCTTAGTATCACTTTAATGTTATAGCCAGCAGATGGAGTGCAAAAGCCTCAGTAGGGTACAGTTAGTTCTTTCACAGTGTGTTTTCTTTCACTACACAAGTTGTTGGAGAATTCTCCGGCCCACCGCACGCCTGCCTGGATAGATTGCAATGCAGTATCAGAAGAAAACAGCGAGGGCATCAGCCCAGCTGGGTCAAGGCAGAGCAGCGTAACCTAATGGATAGAGACCGGGCCTCGGAGTCAGAAGGACCCGGGTTCTAGTCCTGGCTCCGCCACTTGTCTGCTGTGTGACCTTGGGCAAGCCACTCACTTCTCTCTGACTCACTTACCTCGTCTGTAATATGAGGATTAAGACTGTGAGCCCCATGTGGACGGGGACTGTGTCCAACTTGGTTGTCTTGGGTTCGCTCCAGTGCCTGACACATATGAAGTGCTTAACAACACCTTAAAGAACGTGGCTTAACAAATACCAGAATTATTACTATTTTTATTATTGTTTTTTATTATTGAGGTGTGGGTCCCATAATCTGAGGTTCCTCAAGAACGTAATCCCTATACTGTAGGAGACTGTGGGATTTTTTTCAACTCCTGATTATTATAATATTATTATGGTACAGTAGTAGACTTTTCCGTTAAGAATGAACTCCAGGACAACTGCCAAATGAACATGGTGTCAAGTTTTTTTTCTAGCAAAGTGCAGTATGTGAATATGTAAATTCACAGAGACACAGTTGTCCTTCAAACGCAAAGAAGTGAAAATCACCTACGGACTATTAGTTTCTGGGCAAACATCAAGGGGCATTTAAAAGGCTATACTTCTACTCCAGTAATTTCACTTTTTCTATCATGAACATGTGAGCCTCATGTGGGACAATCTGATTATCCTGTATCTACCCCAGCATTTAGCACAGTGCTCTGCACATAGCAAGCACTTAACAGATACCGACATAATTATTATACAGGCAAAAATTTTGGGGGTGGGTAGAGGAAGAGGATAGACATGGGGGTGGTGAATACTGTTCAGAGCTTAAGGCACATGGATTGCCTCAGATTTTCAAGTCTGTCTTGAAATGGTAACTGGATTTCAATGTTTAGAGATTTCTTTTTCTCCTCACAAAATTAAAACTGGACTCCTGACCTAGGTGGTCTTGGAGACCCAAACGACTCTTTAGCCTTGTGGGTGAACGCACTCTGGAATAAACAGCAGCATGCCCACGCCCTCCCCTCCCCTCCGCCCCCCTCGGCCTGCTGCTCGAAAATGCCCTGAGACCCAGGACTCGTTTTCCCTGCTGCGTCGGGGGTAATGCTGAGTCTTAAGGAAATGGTACCAGGTGCAGGATGAAAGAGAAGCTCGGTGCCCATTTTTCAGGAGGGGCCCTCAGTCAGGGTCCTCTGCGCCTGCTCTATGTCAGAAGTTTGATTCAAAATAATCCACCGGTGGGGTGATTTTCTAAGAACTGAAAATACTTCTACCACAAGGGGGACATCTTATATTCTCAATGACTCGGTTCTCAGGAGAAATTGAGATACCATTTCTTTACGGTCTTCTCTGCAGATCAGATGAAAGCAAACACACACACTCCCTCCTAAATCCCCCCCCAAATAATCCCAGGGGTCAGAAGGCCTAAATTAATCCGGCTCATCTCCGAGCCCTTCCTGACGGGAGTTAGAAGTGCCAGCTCCCATGAGGCAGCCACGTTTACCTTTATGAAATTCACTTTGCAGTGGCAACTCTCATCGTTCTGATTCTTGATGATAATCTCTCCATAGTGTTCAATCCATCTCTGTCCACTTAAGATGTTGTGGATGCAAGAAGTCACTTTATTCCACTCAAAATGATCGCCAAAACTTTAAAGAGAATTCAAAACAACTTTCTCAACCAGCTAGCAATGAGTGAAAATAACCAAGATTACATTATAAAGTAAAATCCCCGAGGTACTTCTTATACCACCTCTAAAATAATAAAGCATTTTGGTGTCCATTTACCCATAATCACAAAAACCACCTACAGTTCTTTTAGGTCAAATGCCTGTCCAGGTTCCAGGACCCAGGCTGAGCGAGTGATCTACTACCCATCCAGATATCACAAATAATTACGGTGATGATGATGATGATATCTGTTAAGCGCTTACTATGTACCGAGCACTGTTCTAAGCACTGGGGTAGCTGCAAGGTAATCAGGTTGTCCCACGTGGAGCTCACAGTCTTAATCTTCATTTTACAGATGAGGTAACTGAGGCACAGAGAAGTTAAGTGACTTGCCCAAGGTCACACAGCTGAAAAAATGGCAGAGCCGGGATTAGAACCCATGACCTCTGACTCCCATGCCCGGGCTCACGCGGCTGCTGCATTATTTGTTAACATCTTACTATGTGCCAGACACCGTACTCAGTGCTGGGGGAGATAAAAGATAATCAGGTTGGAAACAGTACCTGTCCGCACAGGCTCACAATCTATTCCCCATTTGACAGATGAGGTAACTGAGGCCCAGACAGTCAAGTGATTTTCCCCAGGTCACACAGCAGACAAGTGGAGGAGTCGGGATTGGAACCCAGGTCCTTCTGACAGCCAGGCCCATGATCCATCCACTGGGTCGCACTCCTGGGGGAGTGTGTGTGTGTAGGGGAAATGCGGGGCACAGCACTTGAGGGACAACCAAGCCCAAGAGGATGTACTGACAAGGGTTCAGGGTTCAAAAGAGTGCCAGGACCTAGGGATGGAAAAAAGCCAGAAGCAACCTGTAGAAAAACAGAATTCGGAGGTGCCTGAAACTCTGGTATAACATGAATGGCTGTGGAGTCACAACTCTCAGTGGAAAGAGCCCGGGCTTGGGAGTCAGAGGTCATGGGTTCAAATCCCGGCTCTGCCACTTGTCAGCTGTGTGATGGTGGGCAAGTCACTTAACTTCTCTGGGCCTCAGTTCCCTCATCTGTAAAATGGGGATTAAAATTGTGAGCCTTATGTGAGAATCTGATTCCCCTGTATCTACCCCAGCGCTTACAACAGTGCTCTGCACATAGTAAATGCTTAACAAATCCCAAAATTATTATTATTGTTAATTATTTAATAATAATGTTGGTATTTGTTAGCCGCTTACATGTGCTTAACATAAGAAAAGAGATAATTAGGTCAGGCACAGTCCTTGCCTCACAAGGGAATCACAGTCTAAAGGGGAGGGAGACCACGTATTTAATCTTCATTTTACAGAAGAGAAAACTGAGACCCAGAGAATTTAAATGACTTGCCCAAGGTCACACAGTAGCAAGCGGTAGAGCCAGTATTAGAACCCAGGTCCCCCTGACTTCCAAGCCTCAACAGTGGATAGAGCATGGGCCTGGGAACCAGAAGGACCTGGGTTCTAGTCCCAGCTCTACCATTTGACTGCTGTGTGACCTTGGGCAAGTCACTTCACTTCTCTGTGCCTCAGTTACCTCATCTGTATAATGGGGATTAAGACTGTGAGCCCCACGTGGGACGGAGACTGCGTCCAACCTGATAACCCTGTCTCTACCCCAGCGCTTAGAACAGTGCTTGGCACATAGTAAGTGTTGAACAAATACTATAATTATTATTACTCTTTCCACTGGGCCACGCTGCTTCTCACCGGCATTTCTTCCCATTAAGGGAATTCCTGGGTGAGAGACACTGGGACCAATACTGCCATTCTTAATTCCACACAGAGGGACAGCTCACCAGAATGGGAAGAACCAGGGAAACGTATCTCCAGATATACACACGAGAGCAAGATAACCTGATGATGCCCAACTGTGACTGCATCGAGACAACAACTCTGTCCCTTCGGATCCAGATTTTCGGCCCAGAAACGTACTGTCACACTTGGAAGACTTACCTTGGCAGAGTCACGTGGGTGGTACCAATTGGAACGATTTCCATAGATTTGCCCCAAAATTTGTTTTTCCACCTCACATCTGAAACGAAGCACGTAACGTTACACATTCAGAAGGAAAGACGAGTCAGCTAAAGAGTTTACCATCTGATTAATAAGGATTTCTCCTGGCAGAACTACATTTCTACAGGGCTTCCTGATTTCATGGTGTACTCTCCCTAGTACTTAGTACAATGCTCCGCACGTAGTAGGCGCTCAATGAATACGACTGATTCTCTAAATGGTTCCGAGACTGCCGACTCCGACCCAGTACATCTGGCTTCTTCCCGCCAGGTAAACTGACCTATGTCCCAGGTTTAGTAGACGGCCAGGCGGGATTACAAACAAAGGGGTCCTGAAATGAAGACCACCCCAGGACCCAACCACCTTCACGTGGAGGTGGATGACTGGATGACCCGATGACTGGACGACCCCCAAATGGCTGCCGTAGAGTGTACTGAAATGGCGTGCTCAGAAGTCCCATCAACGGGAGGGAGACTAAAAGGATGCTGCGGAGTCCCGCCTCGGAAACGGCAGCCCGGCCACAGTGTCAGCTGGAGGACAAGAAAAGAAGTCTTGCCGCTCTCCTGCCTGGGCACCACCCACACCAGACCAGCTTGCTTTTCTGTAGTCAACCTCTCCTCTCTCTTCAGTACAAAGGCAGGAAACTCGGATCAAAGAAACAACCCTCCCCGCATGATTGTGAGATGCATTTCCTGAGCTGCAGAACCGTGCTATCGACTTGCACATGTGAAAATTGAAACGGGGCTATTAGAGGCCATAGGTCAGCAGGCAGAAATAGCATGGTCTAGGGGATAGAGCGCAGACCTAAGAGTCAGAAGGACCTGCGTTCTACTCCCAGCTCCATCACTTGTCTGCTGTGTGATCTTCGCTTCTCTGTGACTCAGTCGCCTCATCTGTAAAATGGGGATTTAGACTGTGAGCCCCGTGCAGGACATGGACGGTGTCCAATCTGACTGGCTTTATTTATCCCAGCACTTAGTACAGTGCCTGGCACATGGTAAGCGTTTAACAGATACCAGAATTATTATTATTATTGTTAATTGTTCTCTGAACAGGGGCACTGTGTCTCCACAAGGAGAAAATTTCAGATCCCCACAGCACTGCTAATGAGGTCACCAAGATCTCCACGTCTAATTTAATTTAATCCTCGAGGATGGGATTACAATCCCTTCAGGTTTTCACTCTCACCGTTTTCACAGGCATCCAAATCCCTCTCCTCTACGTACATAACTTTAGGCCCGACCGAGACTGGCACTGGCAGCGTGGCTCAGTGGAAAGAGCCTGGGCTTGGGAGTCAGAGGTCATGGGTTCGAATCCCGACTCTGCCACTTGTCAGCTGTGTGACTGTGGGCGAGTCACTTAATTTCTTTGTGCCTCAGTTACCTCATCTGGAAAATGAGGATGAAGACTGTGAGCCTCATGTGGGACTACCTGATTACCCTGCATCTAACCCAGCACTTAGAACAGTGCTCTGCACATAGTAAGCGCTTAACAAATACCAACTTTAAACGGAAGCCTCCTGCTTCACGGTGGAAGGAGAGATCGGCTAAAAGATCCACCCAAATTCCACAGACCCAGTACCAAACCCAATACCAAAGGCTGCTTTGAGACTCCGACCACCCGGGATATAGATTTTCACCATTTGCGATGACAACCATTTTCTCCCCACACAAAGAAAAGGAATCACCATATCCTATATAGGAAAGGAAGATGACAGTTAAGGGTCATCACCCTCGGTCAGCACCCTTTCCCCATCTCACTCTTCTCTCATCAGAAGCCCAGGTGGGTTATTTTAACAAAACATTAGTGTTTATGGGAAGAGAAGGCAAACTTTGGCAGAGGGGTGAGGGGCAGGAAAGGGGGGGAATTCCATTAGTCTGTGGCTTCCCCAAGGCCCACCAGATGCGGTCTGAGGCCCTCCACGGTGAACAAGACTCTTTGTTCATTTTGTTCACTTCTCTGAAGGGTTCGGAGAAGAAGGGAGAGGGGTTACAGGCTTACAGGAGGAACTTGGAGGAGTGAAGCGGAGGTAACATTAACCAAAACTCCAGGCTGCTGTGTAGGCTGAGTATATATTTTCAGTTACTTTCCTAAAGACAAATTTAATCTTGTACCAGTAAAATACCAATTTCGATTCAGAAATAATTGCCTGGGACTTCAAACTGTGCAAATTATCTACTGGAGCACGGGAGCTGGGAGACTGGACTTGCCTGGAGTCCTAACGATCTGAGCTAACGACTGATCTCTCGGAGACGGTGGGTGCTAGGCAGAAAATGCAGTTTGTGTGGAAATCGAGGGCAGCGCAAGATACGTTAACACCTTACCTTGCCAGAACACAAAATTTTTAGACTCAGCATGACACGCAGATATTGGTGGATGATGGCTGACCTGTCAAACAAGAGATAAAGATACATCATCATCTTAAGTGCCTTTGAATTTACTGGACCTTTTTCCACGAATGGTACATGGACATTTAGAAATGCGAGTTGGGTTCTCTAAACTACAGTGTGTCCTCAAGAGGGTGCTACTAAGATGGAAATACTTAAGCCGGTTACTAAGAAGAAAAAAATAAAAGCGGATAAAGTGCTTTCTTCACGGCGAGGTAGAGGGGAGAAAAGGTACGAGAATGTTGAAGATGTCTATATTTTTTTACAAAATAAATGCCAAATATGTGCAAAGGTTGTTGATTCTTAGAGTCTTACAGCCCAATAGCTTATTTCGGTCCCCGCAAAACCATTTTAGAAAACACCCCACCAAAGTAGGCAGAATCTTAGTGATCTATGCAACCCTGAGAACTACTATATTGGGTGGGTCTTATTGGTCTCTTGGGTTTGAAAACTCAACCACACAAACTTCCTTTGTGTTAATTCTTGGTAGTATTGCCGAGTTTGAATGGAAAAATAGGTGAAACAGCTACGCTTTTGACCTTCATCTTCCCAACCCCCCGTCCTTTAAACAACAAAAATAAAAGCGAACATAAAAATCCTACAACTCAGAATATGACAATATGACAAAGGGGCATCACATAATTACTGAAGAAACATTCATTCACTCAATCGTATTTATTGAGACCTTACTGTGTGCAAAGCACTGTACTAAGTGCTTGGGAGAGTACAATATAACAACAGACACAATCCCTGCCCTTAATGAGCTCATAGTCTAGAGGGGGAGACAGATATTAATATAAATAACAAATAAATAAATCACAGATATCTATCTATCTATCTATCTATCTATCTATCTATCTATCTATCTATCTATCTATCTATCTATCTATCTATGTGCTGTGGGGATGAGAGGGAGGGTGAATGAAGGGAGCAAGCCAGGGAGACACAGAAGAGAGTAGAAGAGGAGAAGAGGGAAGTCAGGGAAGGCTTCTTGGAAGAGATGTGCTTCTTTGTGGAAACAGTAGCAAGCATCTCTGACTTTAACTGCCCCTCAAATTTGGATGTTAACAAATGATTTCCACAAATGAGCAATTATATCCAGCATCAGATAAGCCTCCACAAAGATGATGAAAATACTGGGGTATTTTCTAGCTTTAAAAATTGATTAAATTTCTATGAAATTTAAGAACAAGCAACTGTTCACTTATCTCCTCTTGATCTTCAAAAGTTCAAATCCTGGCAGGGTAGACATAATCATCTAATTCTTTAGAACTCGATTAATCTTAAGAAGTGGCAAGTTATCAACAATACTGTAAATTCCATCTTACTTGAACTATTACTTATTTCAACTACTAATAATTATGCTATTTATTTAGGACTGACTTAGAGTGCCACGACATTTTAAGTGTTGAAGTAGATAAGAGATAAATCAGATTACCTAGTCCTTGTCCCACAAGGAACTCACAGGCTAAGAGGTAAAAAGGAGAAATATCAATCAATATATCAATAATATTTGAATGCTTATTCTGTGCAGAACACTGAACTAAGTGCTTAGAAGAACACGTCAGAGTAAAAACTCATCCTCACTTTACCACTGCAGAAACTGAGTCACAGAGAGATAAAGTGACTTGCCCAAGATCAAACAGCAGGCTATTGGCAGAGCTGGGACAGGTCTCTAATAATAATAATAATAATGTTGGAATTTGTTAAGCACTTACTATGTGCAGAGCACTGTTCTAAGCACTGGGGCAGATACAGGGTAATCAGGTTGTCCCATGTGAGGCTCACGGTTAATCCCCATTTTACAGATGAGGTAACTGAGGCACAGAGAAGTTAAGTGACTTGCCCACAGTCACACAGCTGACAAGCAGCAGATCTGGGATTCCAACCCATGAACTCTGACTCCCAAGCCTGGGTTCTTTCCACTGAGCCACGCTGATCCCCATACTCTTTCCCAGTTAAACTTCGCATAATATCTCGTCTCCCTCTTCCCCACTCTATTTCAACCACATTATAGTCAGTCAACCTAACACTAAGTCATTGGCATTCAATGAGTGCTTACTGTATGCCAAGCACTGTATTAAGCATTTGGGAGGATACAATACAATAGGGTAGGTAGATATGATGCTACAGATGTTTGATAGCTAATAAAGTCTCTTGATATGGAAACCGCGACCAATACGCTGGGGCTTTAAGTCTTGTCTTATGCCGTCGAGTCGTTTCCGACCCACGGTGATACTGTGGACACATCTCTCCCGGAACGCCCCACTCTCCATCTGCAATCATTCTGGTAGTGTATCCATAGAGTTTTCTTGGTAAAAATCTGGAAGTGGTTTATCATTGCCTCCTTCCAATCAGCAAACTCGAGTCTCCGCCCTCGACTGTCTCCCATGCCGCTGCTGCCCAGCACGGGTGAGTTTTGACTTGTAGAAGATTGTCTTCCACTCGCTAGCCACTGCCCAAGCTAGGAATGGAATGGGTAGGCCTATGCTTGACTCTCCCTCCCAGAGCCGAGACTGGTGGAGGGGTGAGCTTTAAGAGGGCCTACTTTAAATATACCACCCAGTGAATACTTCCAATCAATCAATACACTAGTCTGTTTTAATACTTGATTCTATTTATTGCTATTGCTATTGTTCTTGTCTGTCCGTCTCCCCCGATTAGACTGTAAATCCGTCAAAGGGAAGGGACTGTATGTGTTACCGATTTGTACATTCCAAGCGCTTAGTACAGTGCTCTGCACATAGTAAGTGCTCAATAAATACTATTGAATGAATATTAGAGACTCTTGATGGATGACATGAGGTTCTTTTTCCCCCTATCAAAAAGTCCTGGAATTTTTCATTGTAACCACTAGCATTTCCTGGATGTCACTATGTAGGGAAGGAATTTCATAAGATAGCAGAGGGAATGCTTGCCCCAGGACTGCTGAGTTTGGGACGGAAGGATGGTGGAAGGGAGGCTACTGAGGTAATGGGAAGCTCAAGGTAGCTGCTTCAAGGTAGTTCTCCCACGAAGAACATCTTTAAAGTCACCGCGAAGATGAAGGAACCCTGAAAGCCTCTTTGGACTTCTACATTGTGGATGTGAAGTATCAGGCCTAGGACCTGGAATTACTTCCATCTGTGGGCAGGGAATGAGTCTGTTTGTTGTTACGCCGTCATAACAATAATAATAATGGTATTTGTTATACGCTTATTATCTGCCAAGCACTGTTCTAAGCACTGGGGCAGATACAATGTAAGCAGGTTGTTCCACGTGGGGCTCACGGTTTTAATCCCCATTTTACAGATGAGGTAACTGAGGCCCAGAGAAGTTAAGTGACTTGCCCAAAGTCACATAGCAGACAAGTGGAGGAGCTGGGATTAGAACCCATGACCTGTATGAGACTGTTCTCTCCCAAGACCTTGGTACAGTGCTTGGCACACAATAAATATGATCAAATGAATAAATGAATGGAACCACAAACTCAAAGGGCACTTGACATTTAAAGCTCCACCATCCCCCACTTCTTCTTCCTGCCTCACTCTCAAGTTACTCATGATACAGTGGGAGAGAGGAAAGCCAGTACAATCAGTCAAATTTGTTTATTTTTAAAATGGTATCTGTTAAGCACTTAATATCTAACAGACACTGTAGTAAGCACTGGAGTAGATACAAGCTAATCAGGTTGGACCCAGGCCAGGTCCCACGTGGGGCTCACAGTTTTAACTCCAATCCTACAGATGAGTGACCGGAGACCCAGAGAAGTGACTTAACCAAGGCCACCCAGCAGACAAGTAGCAGAGTCAGGATTAGAAGAACCCAGGTCCTTCAGACTCCTTAAACCCATGCTGTAACCATTACGCCATGAGAGCTTACATGCGCAGAACACTGTCCTAAGCGCTTGTGAGAGGACAATATAAGAGTTGGTAGGTACGTTCCCTGAACACAAGAAGCTTACAGTCTGGAGGGGTTTATGTGGAACTTTACATCCTGGGGTTTAGATACAGTTGTTTGTCCCCTGATACTTCTATTTTTCACCTGTTCCTTTTATAGAGATACTCTGTTCCTGCAGAAAAACTCCAAATCCAATATTTGTTTATTTGCAACAAAATACAGGGGGTTTCTGTGGGATTTGTGTTCTTGAAGAACCTGGGGTTTTGGGGAAAGTGGCATTATAATAACCATTGCTTCGGTGGGCAGCATGGCATCTTGGATAGAGGACGGGCCTGGGAGTCAGAAGGTCATGGGTTCTAATCCCAGCTCTGCCACCTGTCTGCTGTGCGGCCTTGGGCAAGTCACTTCACTTCTCTGGGCCTCAGTTCCCTCATCTGTAAAATGGGGATTAAGACTGTGAGCCCCATATGCACAAGCTGATTACCCCAGCACTTAGAACAGTGCTTGGCACAGAGAAAGCGCTTAATAAATACTATTATAAAAAAAAAAATGGGTTTGGAATAGAAGGCTCAGAGAGACCATCTTGACTGGCACTTTTCATTACAAATGCCTATTATATTACTATTATGGCCACCACTAGTGGAATGCTTCATATCTTTGCCACTCATTGCTATTTTGCTGCACTAAATTCAGTGTACTTGCAAGTACGCAAAGAAACCAGAGTTTCTCTGTAAGACTGAGACAGAGGCTGGCAAATGTACCAGCTGTTCCTATATCCAATCTGTTTGTGCCATCTTGTGGACCGGGGGCTCGTGTGGCCAAAAGAGCATTCTCTAATTCTTCCATTGTACGCTGAAAACGCTCACTAGAGCAGAACTGGATATACTCTATCCAGTATCCACTTTTATATAAAGCAGTGTGTTCCTTTGATCCCGGATTTACTGAGCTTTCTTTTGATTTCCGTCCCATTGTGGAGTCGGCAAAGAGTTCTTTCACAGTCAAGAGTTCTCATATACCGACAAGAGCCTTCTCAACCTCTCTCCACCACACTTGACTTTTTAGAGGCATTTTAAGGGGGAAGGAGCTGACGAATGAATCATGACATTCACACAACTGGAAAACTCCCTTTCTCGATCTGATGTATAGTCAGCCATCTGACCACCACGCTCTTTGTTTAACCGATAATGTTGTCTACAGAGATATCAGAATATTTTCAACTATTTCAAGTCATGTGACTCCATCAACATTCTATTGCACCCTCAATGCCAAAAGGGATAAACAGATTACTGTTTCAGTATGGCTTATGCCTGGGGTCTATTATTTCTTATGTGGTCTTGGGATAGATTCATTGTTGGAAAAGAAATAATGTATCAGCAGCTGACATCTCTGAAATGAAAGCAACAAAAACCCTCTGTTCTACCAATGTTTCTTCAGTCTACTACTGGTTATACTTGAATACCTCCAGTCCTCCTTTGACCTTATTATTACTTTTTTTTTTTTTAAAGGGTAAAGTTTAATTTTTTTCACTGATTAACAGAGGTACTCTATTCTCCCCACTTCTAGACCGTGAGCCCGTTGTTGGGTACGGAATGTCTCTGTTGCCAAATTGTACTTTCCAAGCGCTTAGTACAGTGCTCTGCACACAGTAAGCATAAGCTTCCTTGAATTGAATTCCTTCAGGAAAACACTCCGCCCATTATGGGAGACATTAACTACCTTGGAGACAGTAGGCAAGGGCATATGTGTTCAGTGCTCCTAAATGAGTAATTGTGAGAGGAATGGGGCCCAACCGATAGAGTGAGGAGAAAGACACAGAAAAGTCCCGGAGTCTATCAGCATTTGAATTACTCCATTCACCTTTACTGACAACTGTCAACTGTCCACATTAATGGGAGATCAGACTAGCTCAGGATGAAAATAAAATGCCAGATAATCAACAAACCCAAGCCTGACCTCAAGAACTACAGCCCGGGGGGAGGAGGGGAGACAGGGGAAAGAGTGAGGGGCACATTACCACCCAAGAGTGCTAACGCAGGGATGTTTACAGCTTAAATCCTACTTTTTTTTTAAAGGTATCTGTAAAGCTCTTACTATGTGCCAGCCACTTCACTTTATTATGTGCCAGCCATTGTACTAAGCCTCGGGGTAGATACAGACTTATCAGGTAGGGCACAGTTCATATCCCACAAGGGGCTCACAGTCTTAATCCCCATTTTACAGATAAGGTCACTGAGGCACAGAGAATTTAAGTGACTTGCCCATGGTCATACAGCAGAGCGGTAGAGTGGGAATTAGAACCCAGGTCCGTCTGACTCCTAGACCCGGGCTCAATTCACTAGGCCACGCTGCTTCTCAACTTCTACTGCTTGTACAAAACACTCAGGTCACAAAATTAGCGTGGCTCAGTGGAAAGAGCATGGGTTTGGGAGTCAGAGGTCGTGGGTTCTAATCCTGACTCTGCCACTTGTCAGCTGTGTGACTTTGGGCAAGTCACTTCACTTCTCTGGGCCTCAGTTCCCTCATCGGTAAAATGGGGATGAAGACTGTTAGCCTCACGTGGGACAAGCTGATTACCCTTATCTACCCCAGCGCTTAGAACAGTGCTCGGCACAAAGTAAGCACTTAACAGCTACCAACATTATTATTATTATAATTGGGGTGGTGACTAAAGGAATGTCAGCAAAGGTTTTGACATACCTGGATGAAATGATAAGCTGAATGTGTTATTACTAAGGTATTTACATGGTTCTTTGGTGCCTCAAAGTAAATCCCCTCACACCTATGCAAAAGCTCTTTGGTAATAATAATAATGATAATAATAGTGGTATTTGTTAAAGCGCTTACTATGTGCCAGTCACTCTACTAATCACTGGGGTGGATATAAGCAAATCGAGTTGGATTTTAGCCTTTGCTGTTCTAACTCCAGCGCTTTGAACAATGCTCGACACACAAGTGCTTAATTAAATGTGCCCAGCACTGTTCTAAGCGCTGGGCTATATACAAGGTTATCAGGTTGGACGCAGTGCCTATCCCACATGGGGCTCACAGTCTTAATCCCCATTTTACAGATGAGGGAACTGAGGGCCAGAGAAGTGAAGTGATTTGCCCAAGGTCACACACAGCACACAAATCGCGGAGGCGGGGCTGTAACCAATGACCCTCAGACTCCTATGCTCATGTTCTATCCACTATGCCATGCTGCTTATCATAATAATGATAATAATAGTCACCACTCCATTCCCTCTCTCTGACTTGCTATTCCCAAACCCAGCAATCTAAGAGTGGGACAGGAATTTTTCATTTTCAGGCTGTGTACTTTTACCCTGCCACTGACTTCATCTTCCCTTAATCCCATGATCCATTTTCTGGGATAAAAATATAAATACGGAAACTGCTTTTTGCAGCAAAATCCTCAGACTTCATCCAAAACCACTGGGGACTTTTTGAATAGTGGATCGACTAGCTCCCTCTACTACTCCACTGTTTTCTTATAACGTCTCACTGGGTCCAGATTGTCAGCTATAGTTTTATGTTATTTTTAACCTCCATTTCTCATGTTGGTACATACATTTCCATGGGAACAGAATCACACATCTCTCCCGTTTAAGTCTTTTTTAAGTCGGATATTTTAATAACCCAGTCAAATTTGATCCAAATTTAATTTACCCCTTTAATACATTCCATACACCAAGTACAGCGTGCAGAATTTTTACTTCTTACTTGTTTGTCTCCCAAAAGGAGCATATCTGAAGGTCTTCTGAATCACGCACAAAGTTCTTTAACTCACCCCAAAGTGGCTCAAAGCCATGGCCGCTTTGGTCGAAACCTTCATTCTAAAAAAGCTATTTTCTTCTCCTTCCTGCAACATGAAGCCATTTGTGGAGGGTATAAAGAACAGAAAACTAGTAGGCGGAGAGAATGATAATTTTAGCATGGGAGAGAATCCTCCTATTTTCCAGATTGTGACATGTCTGTGAATTTAGAAAGGAATGACTGAACGCCCAGATCTGATCGTCTTATATCTACCCCAGCACTTGGGAGAGCTTGGCACATAGTGGGTGCTTAGAAAAAGCCACCGCTTTTACTGTTTTTAGGCTGGGTTTAGGGCTTGTGTCCAGAGTGAATGTGCCAAACCTCAGCCTTGCTTGGATCGACTGCCTATACTACATCAGCCTCCTCGCCGACCCCTCTGGCTCCTGAATCTTCCCTCTCCATTCCATGCTTCACTCTGCAGCCCGGATGATTTTTTGTAGAAGAAAAAAAATTCAGTCCATGTCTCCCCACTCCTCAAAAATCTCCAGTGGTTGCCCATCCAACTTTGCATCCAACAGAAACTCCTTACCATCGGCTTTAATTTGTTCATCCATCTCTGCATCAAAAAGAAACTCCTTACCGTCGGCTAAAAGGTAACCATCTCTCCGCCTCCCGCCTTCCCTCTCTGATCTCCTACTCCAACACAAACTGTCCACTTTGCCTAACACAAACCTACTCACTAGACATCAAACCTTTTTTTCCACTGCTGATCCCTTGTCCATTTCCTCCCTCTGCCCTGGAGCTCCCTCCTCCATCACAGCTATATCCCTCCCGCCTACCTTCGAAATCACACCTCCTCCAAAAGACCTCCCCTAAGGAAAGCCTTTCTTTCCCTATTTGCTCTCCCTTTTCACATCACCTATGCACTTGAATCTGTACCTCTTAGACACTTGATATTAACTCCACCCTAGCCCCACAATGCTTAGTAGAAATACAGATAATGATAACAGTTAAAGTTTTTACCAAATGCTTAGTATGTGCCAAGCATGGTCCCATAAGGAGCTCACACTCTAAGAGGCACGGAGTGCAAATCTCTGTTTTATAGATGGGGAAATTAAGGCACAGGGAGATTAAGGGACAAGCCCATGGTCATGTCAGCAAGCCAGTGGCAGAGTTGAGTCTATAACTATGGTTTCCTAAAACCCAGGGCTCATGCTCTTTCCACTAACCCACACTGCCCCCAGGGTGGTGAGCCAGAATGCCAGTGTCTCTGTCCCTGCAAGAACGTAGTATTCATGGGTGGAGAAGCAGCGTGGCTCAGTGGAAAGAGCACGGGCTTTCGAGTCAGGGCTCATGAGTTCGAATCCCAGCTCTGCCATTTGTCGGCTGTGTGACTGTGGGCAAGTCACTTAACTTCTCTGGGCCTCAGTTCCCTCATCTGTAAAATGGGGATTAAGACTGTGAGCCCCACGTGGGACAACCTGATTCCCCTATGTCTACCCCAGCGCTTAGAACAGTGCTCGGCACATAGTAAGCGCTTAACAAATACCAACATTATTATTATTAGGCTACCTCAGAGACCAAACTAAGAATTTGGGTGTTCTGCTTACGGTTCAAGAGAGACAAAAATTCCCTGCCATCGTAAATGCCCCCACACCATTTTGGAAAGAGAGGAAACCCTTTGTGTTCAGTGGCGAAGAAGGAACATGGTCTGCTGGACAGAGCACAGGCCTGGGAGTCAGGAAGACCTGGGTTCTAATTCCGGCTCTGCTTCTTGTCTGCTGTGTGAGCTGGGCAAGTGACTTTTCTGTGCCTCATTTACCTCATCTGCAAAATGGGGATTACGACTGTGAGCTCCACCATGGGAAATGGACTGGATCTGACCTGATTAACTTGTATCTACCCCAGCGTTTAGTATAATGCATGGAGCATAGTAAGTGTTTAACAAATATCACTCCCACCCCTGCTCAAAAAAAAAATAAAAATGGTGGCGACTAGAGTTGCTGGTGGATTTCTGGCAGCAAGGACTCAGGGCACAGGGATTACTCCCACTCCTTTCACTCATATGGTCCGTAATTATATAAAATGCTTTCAAGCCAATGAAAGGTGACACATCAATAATTCAGGCCTTTCCAGTGGGAAATCCCCATGACGCTTGCCAGGCTGCAGGACCAGAAATCGTTGACAGAAAGGAGCCGTATCTCTAGGAAACACACAGGATACATACCTGCTCTGAAAAAAATTGGAAGCCCTTGTCCTCACGGATACATTCGTAAGTTTCTCCAAGCACCGGATTAAACGGTTTACTCCCAGCTCGGAAGTAACTGGATGCGTAGGCCGATATTGCAAAAGCAGCCACGTACACCTAGAAGACACATAAGCACCCGGATCACTTTCATCACTTAACAGATTGACTTTCCATTTTTAAAATATATCCTTGCTCTGCATTTCAGAAAAATCAATATCCTATGAGGTTACAGATGCTAACTTACAAACTCCAGAAGCTAATTCTCTGACGCTCCCCCTTCATACATCACTGAAATCTCCATTTCTCCCCCTCCCTCGTTGCTAACTTGGCCCTGAAAACACAGCTCACCATAAATTCTCCTTCCTCCTTGACCCCACTACACAGGTAAGCTTCTGTTAAGTGATCATGGGTACCAAAATAAGCCACAACAAGGACCACTGGGGGGGTCATATGAGCAACTGATTGTTAGACAGAATTTAGAAAGTGAAAAAAAAGAGACCGCTATGCCGTTTTCAGAGATAAAGGGACAGTTTCACGCTCTGGCTGAGCGCAGTGCTGTCTTGTTTGGGATCAAGGAGATGGATTGGATAGTTTCGCGTAGTTCCTACCAGCCCTGGATTTCCAGGGTTAGAGCAGCCCCTAGGAGACCTTAGGGGAAGCTTCCTTCCAGGAAGATGAAGAATTTAGGTTCTTTACTGGAATAAGAGAGAAGGAGGAGGAAATCACAGCTGTCAAACTCCTTTGTTTGGCGTTGAAACATGGAGGAGATTCCCAAAATAAAAATACCATTCTCAGGGGAAACTTGCCTCAGAGGGAAAGAAGCCTAGAATGTGGTTTGGCAGTGGGTACGAACAGAGAGCCCTAAAGGCACCTCTGTTCTCTGGTCAGCCCTGACAAACACAAAAAATGTTTTTGAACTTGTGGAAACAGAGGATGGAAAAACGCTCAGGGCAGCACTCTCGCAGACACCTGCAAGGCCACCAAAGAGAAGCCCAAGAGATAGAATAGTTTAACAGTCCCTCTAGACTGTAAGCTCTTTATGAGCAGGGAATGTGTCTGTTTATTGTTGTAGTACATTCTCCCAAGCGCTTAGTACAGTGCTCTGCACACAGTAAGCGCTCAAGAAATGTGATTGAATGAATGAATTCCTGCAGGGGGCCTTTGAACTGCGCCCAGCTGACAGACTTACAAGGGCTAATCATTTCTTTTGATAGGTGAGCCAAGCCAGGACAGCTGCCATTGAAAAAACAAACAAACAAACAAAAACAAACAACAAAAAAACAACCCCAGAGCAAAGATGGTTCTATCTGTCAAATGTGGCAGAGAATAATAATAATAATGATTTTGGTATTTGTTAAGCGCTTACTGCATACCAGGAACTAAGTGCTAAGTGCTGGGGTAGACACAAGATAATCAGGTCAGACACAGTCCCTGTCCCACATAGGGCTCACACTCTTAATCCCCATTTTACAGATGAGGTAACTGAGGCATACAGACTTGCCAAAGATCACAAAGCAGATAAATGGCTGATCTGGAATTAGCACCCAGGTCCTCTGACATTCCCCCCATGCTCGCTGTGGTCAGGGAACCTGTCTACCAGTTCTGTTATACTGTACCTCCCAAGCGCTTAGCATAGTGTTCTGCGAATCGTAAGCGCTCAATAAATAGGATTGATTGATTGTCCTGCAGCAGCAGCTCCCATTCATTCATTCATTTATTCATTCAGACATCCAATCATATATATTGAGCATTTACTGTGTGCAAAGCACTGTACTAAGCGCTTGGGAGAGCGCGACAGAGACAGACACGATCCCTGCCCACAACGAGCTTACAGTCTAGTCTCCCTTAGCTCCGGCACCGACCTCCTTCTAGGCCCCACGGCTGGGTTTAATTTTTACCATCCGCTCCAGCGGGTTGTCCAGAAGCACAGCCTTGTCCAGGAGCTCGCTGTACTCGAGCTCTTCACACAGTCGCTGCAGGGTGTTCAGGGGCTCGTTCAGCTCCACGGGCATGGCCACTTTGGAGAGATCCTTGCCAATGTTGTTTCTCAGGATGTTCCACAGGCTGATGTTGCTCGTGTTGGGACAAGGGGCTGGCAGACAAGTCCTGCGCTTAGACTGGCTTCCCCCAACACTTTCCACCACAGGTCCTACAAGGAAAGCAAGCTCAGGGTCATCAGCGTTTACTTCCGGCCCTGAGTTTTCGCTTTTGTACAATGCACATTTAAGACTAACCTTTTTCTTTGCTTCTTTTCATTCACCCTTCTTATTCTGAAGTGTGTGCCAGTGGCCACTTATTATAAGTTCTACGTGATCTCATTTAAATCGTATTTCTTGAGCGCTTACTGTGGGCAGAGCACTGTACTAAGCACTTGGAAAAATACAATACACCAATAAACATATATTCCCTTCCCACAATGAGTTTAATAATGGCTGTTTTTGGTAAGTGCTTAGTATATGTTAAGCACGGTCCTAGGCATTGGAGTAGATACACACAGTAAATGCTCAATAAATAGGACTGATTGAGTGATCGATTGTGCTGCAGCAGCAGCTCCCATTCATTCATTCAATAGCATTTATTGAGCATTTACTGTGTGCAGAGCACTGTACAAAGCGCTTATCCAGTGCAACAAAAGACTAATACATTCCCTCCCCAGAACAAGCTTACAATCAAGGATATCAGGTCAGATGCAGTCCTTGTCCCATATGGAACTCACAATCTAAGTAGGAGGGAGAACAGGCATTGAGTTGGCATTATACAGCTGGAGGAAACGGAGATGTTGAGAAATTAAGTGACTTGCCCAAGGTGACACAGTAGGCAAGTGGCAGAGCCAGCATTCGAACCTAGGTTCTCTGACTTCCAGGCCCATGTTCCTTCCATTAAGCAACAAGAGCTATACTTGAGCCCTGGGGTACGTACAATATAACCAAGTCAGACACAGTCCCAGTCCGACATGGGGCTCACAGTCTAAAGGGGAGGGAGGGAGAACAGATACTGAATCCACATCTTAAAGATGAGGGAACTGAGGCCCAGAGAAGTTGAGAAGCAGGATGGCCTAGTGGAAAGAGCTGAATCCTGGACATCAGAAAACCTGGATTCTATCCTAGCTCCGCCACTTACCTACTGTGTGACCTTGGGTCTCATCTGCAAAATGGGGATTCAATACCTGTTCTGCCTACTTAGCCTGTGAACCCGTGTGGAATCTAATTACCTTGTATCTACCCCAGTGCTTAGTACAGGGCTTGGCACATAGTAAGCACTTAACACTACAATTTTTATTAAGTGACTTGTCCAAGGTCACACAGCAGGCAACTCTTGGAGTGGCTCTCAAGCCCGGGCTCTTCCCACTAGGGCATTTTTAGCAAAACACTCACTCAACTAATCAGCTAGCAGGCAGCAGCTGCTCCAAAAGACTGCACCATGACCTATTTCTCTTTCAAAAGTCCTGGTGCTACTTAATTGGATTACAGAAGTCGCCACCTGCAGAAGGAGCCGCACTCTGTGTTTTATGTCACAGCAATCCAAGCCTGTGGAACTCTGCCAACATTCTGGCACACCAAAGCAAGGACAAAATAGGACCGGGCTATGTCTAACCCCTCCCAGGCTTTTGGGGTGCTGTCAGTTCTGACCAGTTCTCTCAGATTACTTGTGGTGGAGTCAGAGCCTTTGAATCTGAAATGCTAAAGGCTGCCTTATCTTTCAGATCAGAAGAATGGAGCAGGCCTATTTTTTTTCCCCTCAGCATTTCAGATTCAGAGGCACTGACTCCACCACAAGAAACCTGAGAGAACTGGTCAGAACTGACAGCAGCACCAGAAGCCTGGGAGGGGTTAGATGTAGCCCGGTGGCTATGTCACTGGTTTAACCTTCTATAGTGAGAGTGTTTACTGTCAACAGATGATTTAGGAATTCCCTTTGTATTCTCCCGGAGGGCCACAGAAAAACTTCTCTGGGACCTGTTCGGGTCACATGCAGGTCATGTACACACTCCCTGCAGAACAAGTATACAATCTAGAATGAAGGTCAGAATATTTTCAGAGAAAGGTGACATTGGAGGATGAAAAGAGGAGCAGCTAGAGGCAGGGTCACCTGACCCATGAGAGAGGCCTATCCCTACCTTACCTATGCCCTCTCCCCCATGTCCTGACTCTGCCCTGGAAATGCCCCCCCCCTTCTCATATCCAACATACAATATAAGAGATACATTCCCTGCTCACAACGAGCTTACAGTCTAGACTGGGGAAAAGGCATTAATATAAATAAATTACAGATATGTACATAAGTGCTGCACAGGGCTCTGCACATTGTAAGCGCTCAATAAATACTATTGAATGAATGCTGTGGGTCTGGGAGGGTGGGATGAATAAAGGGAGCAAGTCAGGGCAATTCAGAAGGGAGCTGAAGAACAGTTAAAGAGGGCTTAGTCAGGGAAAGCCCCTTGGAGGACATGTGCCTTCAATAAAGGTTTTGGGGTGCAAGGACATAACTGCCTGTTGGATATGAGGAGGGAAGGCATTCCAGGCCAGAGGCAAGATGCGGGCAAGAGGTCGGTGGCGAGATTGAGGTACAGTGACAAAAAGTTTGCATTAGAGAATGGAAGTGTTCAGGCTGGGTTGTAGTAGAAAAGTAGCCAGGGGAGATAGGAGGGAGCAAGGCGATTGAGAGCTTTAAAGTCAATGGTGAGGAGTTTCTGTTTGATGAGGAGGTGGATGGGCAACTACTGGAGGTTCTTGAGGAGTGGGGAAACACACTAAACGTTTTTGTAGAAAACTGGTCAGGGCAGCAGAGTGAAGTACGGACAGGAGCGGAAAGAGACAGGAGGCTGGGAGGCCAGCAAGAAGGCCGATACAGTAATCAAGATGGGATACAAGTGATTGGATTAAGGTGGGAGCAATTTGGATGGAGAGGAAAGAGTGGATTTTAGTGATGTTGTGAAGATCAAACCGACATGATTTAGCGATGGATTGAATATGTGGACTGAATAAAAGAGAGGAGTCACGGATAACGCCAAGAACTGAGGCGAATGCTATAGGCATTGGGCGATTGAGACAAGGAGGGTGATGGTGTTATATACTTATATTTGTACAATTTAGCAATCTATCAAAGTGTTTGTGTGTGTGGTGTTTGTGTGTAAATAAAAATAATTTATAGAAAAGTCAATAGGTAAATCAGTTTTTCCCACTACCTGGAATAATAGTTTCTTTTACAGAAGCACACAAAAAATTTATCTTAGATATTATGAAATCAACTCTCAAACCTACCCAAAGTTTGTCTTTCATTATCCAGATCGTTACTGAGGTTATCTTCGGAAATGTTATCACTTAGGTCGCTGGCATATGAATCATCATCGGAAATCTGTGGGAAAGGAGAGAATTTACACTGGTCCAAGCAGCCAGATTTTCACAATATATTTACTGAAAAATGTCAAAATAATTTTCCAAAATTGCATAATACTGTTTAAGCCATTCAAATCCTTTTAGATTTGAGAGATAGCTGTAGTCCTTTAATGGTATTCGTTAAGCACTTAGTATGTGCCAGCCACTGTACTCAGCACTGGGGTAGATACAAGCTAATCGGGTTAGGACAGAGTCCCTGTCCTATATGGAGCTCTCAGCCATAATTCCCATTTTACAGATGAGATAACTGAGGCACAAAGAAATGAAGTGACTTGCCCAAGGTCACATAGCCGACAAGTGGTGGAACTGGGATTAAAATCCAGGTCCTTCTCACTTCCAGGCTTGTATTTTACCTGTTAGGCTGTGCTGTTTCTCATGCTGTCTTTCCAGCATACTACCTCTTACCAAAATGTTCAGACTTTATATATAGACCCATCTCTTACACTGTACTATAAACTCTTATATTTCCAGCAATCCATAACAGAAAAATATTCCACAAATCAAACATTTGATGATTCTTATTCCCTTAATTGATCCTGAAGCTTGATAAGCTTACAAAAAGACTCATGAATTTGAAATACTGAATTTGTCATCAAAGGCCATCATAAAAATTTACTACTGTATCTCTCTCTCTCTCTCTATTTATTTGTGCACCCATAATCTTTCTTACACACACACAGACCCCACGCCCAAGAAAAAGAGGTTTCATTTTTCAAATCTGTTGGCCCTAACCATAAATGGAGCATTTTAACTGGGTAGGGTCAACCTGGGTGAGGGAAGTTTACTGTAACTTCTTCCCTATTTTTAACTTTCTCAGGGATTTTCTCCTAGGGGAGACAGTTCTTTAAGGAAAATGTCTGAGCATTAACTTCAAATTTAGATTAAAAAATGGCAGTAGGGTAAGTCATCCAGTGTCCCCCACCCCCATTTAAGAACAAACCAAGTGACAGTCTCTGGTCCTAGGGTAATGGTTTGATTGGTTGGGGGTCCTGGAGAAAGCAACAGGAAGCAAGCGATATTTGGTGGGTTTTCTGAAGAGTCCTCAAACCTCATTTTCTGAAGAGCTGGGAGACAGCAAAACCTCCTGGGCATCGAAAAACTCTGACAGGGAGTCTGAGATGGAGAGCTTGCTTTCATTGGAAAGCTGATGAACTAGAACTCTGTTTCCTTCTCTGGAGTTTTCCTGTTCAAAAACACAAGACAAACGCAGACTTTGAGAACAGCAAGAGAGAGAGACAAAGGAGCAACAATTTGGATTGAGCATAAATTAACGACACATGCCCACAAGGCCATTTAAAGGAACAAGCATGTCAAAGCGGGAAATAAGCTCTAAAGTTCAAGGAAATCAAACCACACACCTAACAATGGAAAACAGTGTTCTTCAAGAACCCTGACCCACCAACACACTCCAAACTATCTAGCCTAGGCATTAACTCTCTAGAAGAAGGTGGGAGAAACATTGGGTCAACTTAGTCATTAACTGATGCCTACCCAGAGAAAGAACTGGCTCCTCCATGGTCTCGTTCCCACTTTCCAATCAATGGCTTTCTTCCTTCGCATTTTTTCCAAGTCACCTTCAGTTCATGCAAGGTTCTAAGGGAGCTTCCGTGAAGCCAAATGAGAGTAACTACCCTCCCTCTAGACGGTAAGCTCCTTTCACCTCCGACAATAGCAGGGGCTTCCAAACAAGCAGGCAGGCAGAGTTTTATTGGCCACAGAGCTTGGCTCCATTAGAGGCTCATTCTCTCTGTTCCCTGCACCCTAAATAAACAGCCTCTGCCTGGGAATGACCTCTGGGGAAACGATTCAGGGCCATGCATTTCAATTACCTCAAACAAAAGGATAAAATGGCACATCTGGTGTTCCCTAACAGCACTCATGCTCCATCAGGCAGCTCCCTAACTTTATTACAGACACTAAACAAGTTACTTCTCTGTGGTTTATAGACTTATTGATGCATCCTAGGCTCCTCGGGGAGCTCATTCATGAAATGAAACCAAATGCACTTTAGCATCCACCCCAGTCTCAGGGCAATTCCTTGCCCCTTTCTTCCCATTTTTCTTCCAGTGTCCTTCCCAAGAAAATTCTTGAATTTTACATCTTAGATTTGTTGCCCGGTGATGGGGGGTGGGAGGTGGGCTCCTGCCCAATTTACGCCCT
Source organism: Ornithorhynchus anatinus (assembly GCF_004115215.2). Lineage (NCBI taxonomy): Eukaryota > Metazoa > Chordata > Mammalia > Monotremata > Ornithorhynchidae > Ornithorhynchus > Ornithorhynchus anatinus. Next base: position 57,243,932 of record NC_041735.1, on the reverse strand, counting down.
TCTCTAACCAGGCCTGACCCTCTCTCTAATGCAGTCCCATTAAAGAAGGCACCCAGGAAAGAATTTTATGACCACATATGATATTACAGCAATTCAAATGCATGCAGCTCTAACACCTTTCAAAGGAAATGGGCACGAGTTACCTTTGCTATTGGTAATCTTTCACAGATGAGAATATTTCTCCTTCCATGTGACTTACTTATGAGTTCACATGTGACTAATAAGGCCAGATTGAGGCCAACAAATTGGCTACAGCTTAGGCAGACATATCCATGGGGGAAGATGATTCAGGGTTTTCAATTCACTGATCCTGCCTTTCTCTTTTATTCATCTCTCTCTCTCTGACAGCTAGATGGCTTATACATTAACTCGCTTATTTGGGAGCATCTTGGCCAAAATTTCTAAAGATAATATATTTTGCCAAAGGCTCCCTAGGCAGAGCTTGCATTTGGATTGTTTTTCTTTGGGTATGACTTGAGGATTCTTTTCAACTTTTCCTTTGTCCTCCTTTTACGTGAAACTGGTACTGTAGTGTTGACAGTGTAGTCACACGCTAGCTTACTCTGGGGATGAGTTAGAAAATAGCTTACCAGACCCACGATGACCTAATCACTTCTAAACTGGGAGTTCCAACAGCATGAGTTGGGAAGCAGTGTAGTCCACTGGAAAAGGCACAGGCCTGGGAATGAGAGGACCTAGGTTCTAATCCTGATCCTCTTCTTGCCTGCTGTGAGACCTTGGGCATGTCCCCTAACTTCCCTGGGTCTCACTTTTCTCATCTGGAAGATGAGGACTGAATACCTGATTTCCCTTCTACTTCCCATGTGAGTCCCATGTAGGACAGAGCCTCTATCCAATGTGATTTCCTGGTATTTATCCCAAGGCTCGATACAGTGGTTGGTTCATAGTAAGAACTACGAGAAGCAGTATGGCCTACTGGAAAGTGCAGGGGCCTTAGAGTACGAGGACCTGGGTTCTAATCCCGGCTCCACGACGTTTCTGCAGTGTGAACTTGAGCAAGTCACTTAACTTCTCTGTGCCTCAGTTCCTTCATTTATGAAATGGAGATTAAGACTGTGAGCCCCAAGTGGACATAGAGTGTATCCAACCTGATTAGCCTGTTTCTATCCCAGTGCTTGGCACACAGTGAGCGCTTTACAAATACCAATTACTATTAGTATCAGCCTTGTCGATTCATATTCACAGTGGTCTAGGCGGAAGTAATTGCACTTGAAAACATGATGGAATTTTAAACATGTTTCATACTATTGTCCTTCATATTAAAGATCACGCTGCTGACAGTATGGGTCTCCTTATAGTACTAATAATTATGGTACTTTTTAGGTGCTTATGATGACCCTGTGCCAAGCACTGGGATAAATAAAAGTTAAGCAGGTTGGACACAGTCTCTGTCCCACATGGGTCTCACACCCTAAATCCTCATTTGTCAGATGAGGTAACTGAGGTCCAGAGAAGTAAAATGACCTGCCCAAGCTCACACAGCAGACATGTGGCTGAGCCAGGATTAGAACCCAGGATCTTCTGTCTCCCAGAGCCGTGGTCTATTCAATAAGCCACGCTGCTTCTGGTATTTGTGCCAGGCACTGTACTAAGCGCTGGTGTGGATACAAGGGAATCAGGTTGGATACGGTCCCTGTCCCACGTTGGGCTCACAGTTTCAATCCCCATTTTACAGATGAGGCCCAGAGAAGTGAAGGTCACACAGCAGACAAGTGGCAGAACTGGGATTAGAACCCATGACCTTCAGACTCTCAGGACCCACGTTCTATCCACTATGTGATGATGATGGCATTTGTCAAGCGCTTACTATGCGCCAAGCACTGTTCTAAGCACTGGGGGTAGGTACATGGTAATCAGGTTGTCCCACGTGGGGCTCACAGTCTTAATCCCCACTTTACTGATGAGGTAACTGAGGCTCAGGGAAGTGAAGAGACTTGGCCAAAGACACACAGCTGAAAAGTGGCGGAGGCGGGATTAGAACCCACGATCTCTGACTCCCGAGCCCGTGCTCTTGCCACTAAGCCATGCTGCTTCTCACAAAACCTAGTACCTGTTCTTTAAACACCATGGATGTTCAGCCCAGGAGGGCCAACTGATCATCCTGGCATTATCTACTCAGCCTTCAAGCTCCCCTTGACAAAGAAATATTCTTCAGATATCCTGACGATTCATGCCGCCTTTCTCTCAGTTCATTACAGTGAAGATGGGGCTTTCACCTAATTTCCTGAAAATTTCATTAAGTGTCCCTCAAGGTCATCAAGTGACTATTTTTAAAAGAAAGGGACAATACTTTCCTGGTAGCCTCCTGCTCTCCTTCACACAGTCCAGCTTCCCATTACTGCTCATTCCCAGTGCACATGAGTACCAGGAATACCATAAAAGAAAATAGGACTGCCGAGTTCTATATTCAGGCTCCAAGAAGCAGTTGCAGTTCATTCTTTCCTCATTTCCTGGAATAAAACAATGGCTTTTCCCTTGCTGGAGAAGCCAGCTGAAGCTGAGTGCTGCTAACCCAGAACAAGGTGTGAGGCAAGGAGGGGCGCACTATAAAAGACATGGAACATTCATCGCAATGTGTTAAGTCTCTGGGAGGCTGTTTTAATAGCCATGGGATTTGTTAAGCGCTTACAACGTGCCAGGCACTGTACTAAACACTGGGGTGGATACAAGCAAATCGAGTTAAACACAGTCCCTGTCCCATGTGAGGCTGCGGTCTCCATCCCCATTTTACAGATGAGGGAAGTAAAGTGATGGGCCCAACCGTCACTTGTCAGCTTGGAGCCAGGATTAGAACTCATGACCTTCTGACTTCCAAGCCGGTGCTCTATCCACTATGCCCGCTGCTTCTCTGTTTTATTATTATTAGTAGCAGTATGGTATTTAAGCACTGTACTAAATGCTGGGGTAGACACAAGATCATCAGATTGGACACAGTCCCTCCCCCACATGGGGCTTACAGTCTAAGTAGGAGGGAGTAGGAATTAATACCCATTTTACAGATGAGGGAACGGAAGCACAGAAAACTTCAGTGACTTGACCAAAATTACACAGCAGACAAGTGGCAGAACTAGAATTAAAACCCAGGTCCTCTGATTTCTACTAGGCCTGTGCTCTTTAATAACAATAATAATAATAATAATTATAGTATTTGTTAAGTACTTACTATGTGCCAAGCACTGTTCTAAGCACTGAGATAGATATAGGGTAATCATGTGTTACCTGGGGCTCCCACTTTTAACCCCTATTTTACAGATGAGGTAACTGAGGCACAGAGAAACAAAGTGACTTGCCCAAAGTCTCACAGCTGACAAGTGGTGGAGTCGGGATTAGAACCCACGTCCTCTGACTCCCAAGCTCTTTCCACTAAGCTACGCTGCTTTGGTGCTTCTCTTTCCACTAGGCTACACTGCTTCCCTATTTTGGGATGCTGGGTTGACCCATACGATTGCCCATAAGGAGGACCAACAAAATTGCTCAGATCTATCTGGTCATAGTAGTAACTGCATTAACTGAGCGCTCACTGGATGCAAGGCACTGCACTGAGTATTTGGGAAGTACACAACAAGCAGTTGACTCATTCCCTGCTTAAAAGTTACTTAGACTCTGATGGGGGAGTTCTGAAGGCAGTTTTAAGTTCATTTCCCCTGGATTAGTGCTAGAAGGGTGGGATGGATGTTTCAAGGATATAATTCCTTGTGGCTTCTCTGCCAGGAATTTCTGCTAAGAACTAAGAATTTACAAAGCAGGTAGATACAAAAAAACACACCAATTCATTCATCAACAATATTTCATTATATTTCCAGACTCCTTCCAGTAAACATCAGAGCTTGGGGATTTGTTTATTTGATCTGTGGCCTGCCTAAAATCATTATAATTCTCACCTCGTTAGTATTTATTACTAGATGCAAAATTATGAGATTGGACAGAGTCCCCATCCCACTCTAGACTCATATTCTCTCCTAGCCCCACTTTACAGAAAGGGAAACCAAGGCCCATAGAGCCATTCAGCCCATTCTATCTCTCCACTCCTTAAAACCCTCCAACGGTTGCCTATCCACTTCTGCATCAAACAGAAACTCCTTATCATCAGCTTTAAGATACTCAATCAGCAACCCCCTCTCCCCCCCAACAAACATCACTGGTCTAACTACAACCCAACCCACACATTCTGCTCCTCTAGCATCAACCCTCTCTCTGTACCTCTACCTCATCTACCCCGCTCCCAACCCCTTGTCCATGTCTTCCCTTTGGCCTGAAACCCTCCCGCCCCATTCATATCCAACTGTCCACTAATCTCCCCTTCTTCAAAACCTTCCTAAAAATCACATCTCATCCAAGAGGTCTTACCTGACTAAGCCCTATCTGCCCTCTCCTCTGTGTTGACTATGCCCTTCAGCACCTTGATAGTCACCCCAGCCCCGCAGCCCTTACGTTAATTACCCTCTCATTTCCCCAATGTATAATTTATTTCAATACCTGTCTCCCCCTGTAGACCGCAGCACTATGGTCAAGCACTGCATCTACCAATTCAATCATATTTATTCAACCCTTACTGTGCTCAGAGCACTGTACTAAGCATTTGGGAGAGTACCATGTAACAATAAACACACACTTTCCCCGTCCACAACAAGCTTACATTCTAGAGGGTGTCTGTGGTATTGTAATTTCTGAAGTGCTTTAGCCCAGTGATCTGCATATAGTAAGTGCTCAATAAATACCACCGTTTGATTGACTGATCGATTGCCCAAGGTCACACAATAGTAGGCAAGTGAGAGAGATGGGACTTGAACCTCAGCCTTCCAACTCCCAGTTCCATGCTTTCTCCATTAAGCCAAGAAATTATCATCATTCTTAGGGCATAGGGCTTAAAAAGCCAGTCATTTATGTATCTATCTGTGATCTACCAGTTCCGCAACTCTCAAAGTCTGAGACACAGATGGTCTCGGGGAAAGATAACTCCGAAACACATGATACCAATATAGGATATTGCAGTCTGTGCTGTTACAGGGTTTACAAGAAAGTTGACCATACAACTGCACAACCTGGAGAAGCAGCAGGGCCTACTGGAGAGAACACCGACCTGGGAGTCAGAAGGTCCTGGGTTTCAATCCAGGCTCTGCTACTTGGGCAGGTCACTTCACTTCTCTGCGCCTCGGTTACCTCACTTGTAAAATGGGCTTGACTGTGAGCCCCATGGGGGACAGGGACCAAGCTCAACCTGATTAGCTTGTATCTATCCCAGTGCTCAGTATAGTGCCTGGCATATAGTAAGCCCTAACAAATACCATAATAATTCATCCTGACACGTCCAGGGCCCAAGAACTCTAGGTTACTGAGGTCACCCTTAACTCCTGTCCTTTTCACATCCTTTTTGGTCTGTTTGGTGCTCAAAACAGCAGTCGCCAAGAACATGAAAGTCTACGGAAGAAGGGGAGGTAGAGAGCAGATGGTCTGTTTGCCACAGAGGTAAAACAAAAGGATAGACTTCAGTGACAGCAGAAAGGATTAATGTTGAACATTAGGATAATTACATGAGGTTGAGTCACTGGTGACTGTTCTCAAGGCATGATTTTGGGAAAGTCCTGCTTGGAAACAGAAATAGGAAAATGGACTCAGGGTTTCTTCCAGCCTAAAGACACTAGAGCCAAAGAACAACAATAAAAAGATGCCCCATCTTTTCAGTGAAGAAGTAGCGACCTGCAAGGGCCAGGCAAGGCCAGTCATGGCATAGTGAGATCAGCACGAAGCCAGAGCAGCACTCAGGCCAAGCTCAGATACTCCCACAGATTAGGGGGTTCTAGGCAGCGGGGAGGTCTATAGAAAAAAGAAACTCTGGAAGGGAGACTAACCATCCCGGAAGTGGTCTGGCCTTCACTTCAGGGAGTAGTTGGGAATGGCAGCGGTATCCCTCCAGGGATCCATCACAGGTATGTGGCACAAACATACACCAACACACACGTCCGTAGCAGCCATCCCAGAACGTAGGTCTAGGCCACTTTTGGTTTAGCTTGGGCTCCCTGATATCCAGGTTGGACCTAACGCGACTGAGATCTATCTCCTCCAAGAGGCCTTCCTTGTCTAAGCCCTCCTTTCCCAGTCCCTTTTACGTCACCTTGATTTGCTCCCTTCATTCATCCCCCGTCCCAGCCCAACAACACTTCTATATGGATCTGTAATTTCATGTATTTATATTAATGTCTGTCTCCCCCTCTAGACTGTAAGTTCCTTGTGGGCAGGGAATGTGACAGATTGGACTCTCCCAAGCGCTTAGTACAGTGCTCTGCACAGAGTAAGTACTCAATAAATTCGACCGATTGACTGATAGAAGTCACAGTCTGCAACTCCATTCTAATCGCAGGTTCCCATCCTCTTCACACCCGTTATCCATCTGTTAAAGTTCATGTGGCAACAGGTTCAGATTTTTGTTGTGTATTTTTTAAACACTGCTTTTACTTCTTGTGTCATTCTGGTATTATTTTTCAAATGTTTATTGGGACAGTTGCATTAATTAGCTCAAAATAAGATTAGCCCTGAGCTCTCAGGCTGTTCATGTCAGTGGTGCTCTACTTTATACAGACAACTTTATGTTTATCTCCCTTGAGAAGTCTTCTCTCCCCCCTACCCCCCCTGCAAGTCTTTTCCTCCTTTTCCAAATAATTCTTTACTTCTGGCTCAGGACTGGCTCCACAGTCCACTATTGGCCTCTGTGAGTCACTGGAAATTCTGGAGAACTACCATTTTAAAGCCATTTCGCCCAAGATGTAAGATAAGTGACTCAGAGAATTATTTTCCAACCAACTTTGGTCTAAACAGTACATCTATCTGGCTCCAGGGTTCATCTCCTGCCACTGAAGACTTTTCTAATGAACAAGTTTTTTTTACAAGTTTTTGAATGTCTGAGGGTGATCCAAGATAAGCTGTTATCAGGATGGGCTGTAACTGTTTTTTAAACAGCTATTCAACAATCGCTTGGGGGAAGAACTAAATAGATTATTAACATAATCAATTCACTTTAGAGATGATTTCATCCAGACCTATCTTTGCTATCTGCAATAAGCTTATTCTTCCTTCTATTACCACTGTTTGTCAATAACCTAAGTCCCCGATTAGATTTTTAACTCCCTGAGAATAGAGACTGTTTCTTTTGCTTCTAAAGCACTCTTCCAAGCTTCAGTACAGTACTTTGCAAATAAAAGATCTCAATAGATTAGGCTGATTAAAGTGAAAATTGACCACAATCCCTACCTTAACAAAGCCAGAGGAAGAGATAGTAAGAAATGATGAGCTAAAGAAAAATCGTGAAGGAACACCATTAGCTCTAAGATGCCGTTACAATTTGTTCAATTTAACATTCAAACAGAAAGAAAAATGGATGTCAGATGTTAGCAATCAGGGAAATAATCTGATATAATTAGAGATTATATTCATTCCGCTTGCATTACAAGTGCCAGACTAATAAAATCTGCTTCCCAAAGCTTAAAACATCTTGAACCCATAAAAGCAGCACCCTGCAAAAAATTACTCTTTATCCTCAAGACATCTTTGGGCTCATTTACAACTATTTTGAGAAATAACCCTTCTAAGCATTTTCTCTTGATTTCTCATTTTAGAGAAAGGATTAAATAAACCTTCAGGACTTCTCTCACTTGGTTGGCGAGGCTTCAGCTTCAATATTCTCCTCCCACGAGGTTTAGTTTGATGCCCTTGGTCCCCATTCTCCGTTTTACCTCTGTTACCACAAAATCATTGAGGATCGGGGGGGGGGGGGGGGCACGAAAGCAGAGGGGATGGGAAGGAGGGTAGCAGTCAGGGTAGCAAGGGAAAGAGGGAAGGAGTTGGGCCAAGACAAGCGGAAGGAATTCTAGACTCCTCAAACGGACAGTCGTGGGTTTTTCCGATGCCATGACAACTAGAGGATGGGACTGGGATAAATGAGGGGATGGGAAATCAGTGGGAAATAAAGTCCTACCGACAAAAACAATTTTACAATGTGGCTGGCTGGAAGTCGTGGCCCAGTCGGGAAGCAGCATGGCCTAGAGGAACGAGAATGGGCCTGGAAATTCAAGAGACCTGGGTTCTAATCCCAGCTCCACCACTTGTCAGATGTGTGACTCTGGGCAAGTCATATGTAGCTCTGGGCAAGCATAGCGTAGTGGAGAGAGCATGGGCCTGGGAGTCAGAAGGTCCTGGGTTCTAATCCCAGCTCCACCACTAGTCTGCTGTGTGACCTTGGGCAAGTCACTTAACTTCTCTGTGCCTCAGTTACCTCATCTGTAAAAACTGGGTTTTTATGTGAGTCCAATGTGGGACAGGAACACTATCCAACCTGAATAATTTGTATCTACCCCAGAGCTTAGAACAATGCTTGGTACATAATAAGAGCTTAACAAGTACCATAATAAATATTATTACTTAACTTTGCCTAAATTTCCTCATCTGGACAAGGGTGGCTTCTTCTCCCTTCCGCTTTAACTGTGAGCCCCATCTGGGATAGGGATGGTGTCCAATCTGCTTTTAGTAGCTACTCTCAGTGCAGCATTTGGCACGTAATAAGTGCTTTACAAATACCATAATTAGTATCATGAGATCATTTCCTAAATGAAATGCCACACTATCTTTGACTGAGTTGAAAACATCGAGGGAGGGAAGCTGACACAGGAACGATACTACTTCCGCTACTGAGAAATGAAGGACAGTAGGAGACGCAGCCTAGCCAGTAGGGTTTGCAGCCACGGAAGACACTAGCAGACAAGAAATCCATACCCACCTCCGCCAAAATGTCACTCGACTGGGCAAAGGTTGCTGAATCAAGGAGCACAGACTCGGCATGAATTCTGCGTAAGCGGTCTCTAAGATCTGTGTTTTGGGCTACGGCCTGGAACATGTTAAAAATAGTGGGGCTAGATTAATAAAAAGGACGTGGATGCAGGCCGTCCTCATGGGCTGTCGTTGCGGAATGGGCAGGAGAGGGACAACAGTGATGAGAGACTGTTTCTGAGGTAAATACAAGAGTACTGACTAGCTCCCTCTAACATATCTCCTGAGGATTTTTATCCCAAACTTCTCTCCCCTCGTGAAAGCCTGCTCACAATGCCCACTGCCACACCAAAAGGGGGCAACATTTTTGAAGGAGGCTCACACGTCAGGACTCTGGGAAATGGGAATCCATGACAGCTTAGACTTCTAAATGGCAAATTCCATTCTAAATTCCATTTCCTATATCATCGTGACATTCTCTACTGCATCCCACTCACTGCCGTCCTGTGCCCTTCAACACCTCAAAGAAATTCACGCATGCCAACACCTGCATTCCCCACTAGAATGAATTTCAGGGAAGGCAGTATTGGGAGGGAGAGAAACCAAGTGGCAATTATTTCATTCCATCCCCGGGATTAATTTCCACTTACCTAGGGAAGGGGAAGAGGAAAGGGAAAGGGGAAAAGAGCCTTGGAAAGACTCCTCCTTTGTCCCAGGAGCCTTGGAAAGGCCTTATGAGACAAAAGAAAAGGCAACGTGAACCTCTTTCCTCCTCCAAAACCTACCAACATGGATTTGTCTCGAAGGTAAAAGGACTGGTCCTTAAGCCAAAGCTCCTGACACTTGAAGACGAACCTATGACTTCCACCTAAACAATTTCTGTCCTTGGACAAGGATCAGAATCACATGGTTGCATACCCGCACGCGTTTCCTCAGGAGAGCTGCAGAGTTTGACTCTTAGTTCACACACGTCAAGGTTGATAAGGCCCATTTATAAAAGGCCCAGATGGTAGTTCTGCCCTATTTATTCTCCTGCTTTGTTGGCTCTACTTCTCAGCAGAGGCAGAAGCTATTTTTAATTACATGGCCAGTGATTGCCCAAACAGATCATTTGAAAACATTCAAAGACGATGTGACTGACTGCTCATGAAATTCTCTCTCAGGCACCACATTTTTTTTTTCCATCCAGCAGGCCTTGGGTGCAGCAGGGAGAATGCTGGCACTTCTCCAGTTCATTTGTTATTCCAGTCAGCTTCCAGCCCCTCTGTCTGCACCCTAGGTGTGGGGGCCAGGAAGAAAAAGGCACAAAACAAAATTTGCATTTTTGTCAACAGGGAGGCTGCTCTTCTGTTTTAACTTTGTTTTATAGGTCCTGCTCATTCCTGATTTTGACGGTCACAGAACCAGCATCAAACTTTCAATTGAAAAAGAGAAATAGGAGGAGGGCACTTCTGTTTCCCTCCATATGCAGAGGCAGCTTCTCAACAACTAGAAATAGTTCAATGAGGGGAAGTTGTTCTTTCAAAACATGAAGTAGGAACTATATTCTCTAAAAGTTGGCCTATTAGGAATCATACCTAGTCCAGCATAGGTTTCACTTCATGTGCTAACAGAACTATTCTACAGAATCAACTCCTTGATAGGCAATGGGATTAAGGAGCTTTGGAGCCTTAAAATTTGCTACTGTGGGCAGGTAAAATGTGTTTATCACATACAACCTACTGCATTGTTTTTACAACGATGTGAAATGGGGAAAGTATTTGCTTTTCTCAGTGGTGACATTTTCAGTGTAGGAACAGGCCCTCAATACTCTCTTCACCTGAGCCATGAAACACAGCATCCGTTATGGACAGGACCCATCACCTTCTGAGAATTAAAAAAATTAAGGAACAGAGAAAGTGTTCCAGCAGCTGCCAGGGAGAGAGATCTCAAAGGATACTTCAAAAGGGGTGTCCATGGGGCGGGGGCTGACTCAAGTGTGCAAAACTGTGACCCTAATTTTCTTTTTCTCAGATGACTGCACTCTGGAACCAAACATTGCTTCCAAAGATGATTTCTCTCACTTCAGGCAAAAATAAAAAGTTGAAGAACTAACCAAGGAGCCCAAGCAATTTTTTTTTAAAGACTGCAACTTTACAAGAGGCTCCAGTTTCTTTCCAGCAATATGTTAAAGCCACAGGGCATTCTTCAAGGGTAGCTGGAAAATATGAATTGATGGTCAAATCAATCCAGCTTATTCAATATCATTCAAGGGCAAGGCCCTCTAATGGGTACTACAGTGGTGAGCACGAGTGACTCCATCTCGTAATGCAGAATTCATTTCCTAAGAGACTATTCTTTACCCCGTGGGCAACAAGGACAAATGAGGAATTGTAGGAGAGACTCAATTATCTTGCTGAGAAGTTTTAGGAAGACTTGAATTAGAGGAGGGACTGGATTATCTATCTTGTGGCCCAACTCCTTGAGACACCTCCAATATATGGACTTGGGGAAACTGGAAGGATAGGTAGCTATATTGTGTGTATGCATGCATCTAACTCCCCACCCCCTTTTTTTAGTAGGTTAAGTATGGAATAAAACATTCTGCTGCACACAGTTGTGGTTTGGTTTCATTTCTGAACTTGTCAATGAGTGCCTGATATTAAGGGGAGTCAAAATTTTGGTGAAGGGCTTGTACATCGAATGCCTGATACTAAAGGGGAGACAATTCCCCAGCAACGGGCTCATGACAACGACGAAATGAAGTGACTGGCTATAAAGTATCTAAGCTTTGATAATGGCGCCTGAGATGGTCAGAATGTGAAAGTCACGCATTTGGTTTGATTCAGTGGAACAAGGTAACTCTGGGAATGTAGAAAGGGACACTGAATCTTAATCTGGGCTCTGTCTGCCACCTGTTCTGAGGCCTTTGCGAAAATCAACCTCCTCCATGTCTCACATTTCCTCATTTTGGAAATGTGGAGGGAGAGCTCATAATACCACCTCATTCATCGACTACTTACAAGCTTGGAAAAACCACCGCACAACTTTCTGCACATGAAGTTCTATAAAATTGTGATGAATGATAATGGACCACAAGGACCTGAATGTAAGGTAGGAAATATCCTAACAGAATCTTACTCCCCAGCAATGAACAGTCCATCACTTTACAGTAAAACCCTGTTGAAAGGTTGGGATGGGGTTATAGTCTTTTACTTTGAAACTTCCCTCTTCAGCTTTCAATAGATCCTTGAACACCACTACGAAAAACACACGACCCTTTATTACCGAGAACCCATACATCGTCATACGTAGTCTGAAATAAACAGGTAACTTACGGAAGAAAGAGCATGCTTCAGGCCAACAATTTGTGCAGATGGAGATGAGGAAGCTTCACGTTCTAGCATCTGCTTCAGTTTCTCCCTCTCAGATGAAATGGTATTAAAGGCTGAGCTTAAGGTGAAGTAAACTAAAAGGTTTAAAAAAAAAAACAACAGAGGTATGTTTTAAAAAAAAATCAAGAATCTACAAAATAAAGAGGAAAAATAACTTAGCATTCAGTGTCAGAAGGTGTCATGGTAGTTAGAGATGGAGGGTCTAGGAGAGAAAGACGACATTTTTGATAATATCCATCCACCTTCCATGAAGCTCACTGTGGGCAGGGAACATGTCTATCTACTCTGTTATGTTGTACTCCCCAAATGATTAGTACAGTGCTCTGTATACAGCAAGTGTTGAATAAAATTGACTGATTCATGAAAGTAACTTCGAAAACAACACAGACCTCACAAATAATAGGCACATATGTAACTGCTATTCAACTCTCCTCTTTTAACATTTAGCTATAGCCTTTAAGACTATAGGGCTTAACATTTAGCTATAGCCTTTAAGACCTTAAGTGAGCTTATATAATATAAGGGGGTACAAATTAATTTGCTTAATTAACATACTGTGAATACAAAAAAAATACGAATTATCACCTTTCTCAATCAACCACACCATGCCGCATAGAGGAGCAGCATAATAATAATGATAATGTTGGTAATTGTTAAGCGCTTACTATGTGCCGAGCACTGTTCTAAGCGCTGGGGTAGACACAGGGGAATCTGGTTGACCCAAGTGGGGCTCACAGTCTTCATCCCCATTTTACAGATGAGGTAACTGAGGCAAAGAGAAGTGAAGTGACTTGCCCACAGTCACACAGCTGACAAGTGGCAGAGCTGGGATTCGAACTCATGACCTGACTCCAAAGCCCATGCTCTTTCCCCTGAGCCACGCTGCTGCACGGTGTAGTGGATAGAGTATGGGCCTGGGAGTCATAAGGTCAGGGGTTGTAATCCCAGCTCTGCCGCTTGTCTGCTGTGTGACCTTGGGCAAGTCACTTCACTTCTCTGTGCTTCAGTTACCTCATCTGTAAAATGGGGCTTGAGACTATGAGCCCCAGGTGGGACAGGGACTGTGTCCAACCTGATTTGCTTGTATCCATCCCAGTGCTTAGTACCATGCCTGGCATATACTAAGTGCTTAACCAATACCACAGTTGTTATTATTACCACCTAAATTTGGAAAGTCACAAATTCTCTAATTATATGCATTCACTTTTTTGGGGGGGGGGGGGCGGCGAGGGAGACAAGGGGGACAGGGACTCAGTCCAACCCAATTAGCTTATAATTCCCCCAGTGCTTAGTACAGTGCCTGGAAGGAAGTAGCACTTAAATACCGAGAGAGAGAGAGAAAGAGAAAAAGAGATATGAGATCGAGGCACAGTGAGTTGGTTGGTGTTGCAGTAGGAGGCTAATGAGGTTGGGTAAGAGGGGGAGAGGTGATTGTGCCTTAAAGAAATGTGGAGAAGACTGCTGGGCTGTTCACAAACATCTGACTGAAGGTAAATGGAAACCCCCAAAGTTCCACTGGAAAACCATAGCAGCCACTTCTCCAGCCAAAGGGCATTTTTGGCAAATCCTGAACTAGTGTGTTTAATAATTCCCAGACTTTTTTTTTTTTTTTTTTACTGTTCCCAATACTGAAGACAGAAGCAGCAGTCTGTGACCACCATCCCATCCCACCCTACCAATCACAACCCGGTTAGGGAGGTAGAGCAGGGATCTCCCCATGACCTCAAGAAGAATGGTCTTGGGTCCCTCAGTGCCCAAGCCAATGGATCCACCACCCTACTTGGGAGCCTTTAATTAATGGTATCTGCTCAGCACCAGGAGCTGCTCAGCCTCAGGTGAGCTGGAAACCTAAAACTGATGAGGGAGGACGACAAGCAAGGGTTACCAGCAGAGAAACGCCAATGACGGCTGCATCCAGTTGGCTCAGAATCAATTTACTCTCTTGATATACCGTAAATGGCTTTCTCACTGGAATTAGCTCCCCTGGCCAGGAAGGCTTTCTTACATAAACCCAGCCTGAGTTTACATGTCTGGGTTTTCCTGAGTGTCTGGTCATTAGAAATGACCCAAAGGGGATGGTGACAAATCACTTATTAACCCTAATTGCATTTCAATCTGTATCCACAGTAGCCGTCACTTAAGCAACCCTACTGACACACAAGCTCCCAAATATCACTGGGGATGTATTTTTAACTCCTGCATGCCTTGAGTTCACTTCAACTGCTTCAAATCAAAGAATTTCATATTCCTTTGGTACCTCACTAAAGAGGTACCTTAGAGTATCTAAAAGTTGGGGAATTACTGCAAGCGGGGCATAACCTTCTGCTGTTACTATGGGCAAGTCACAACTTCTCTGTGCCTCAGTTACCTTATCTGTAAAATGAGGATTAAGACTGGGGGCCCCGGGTGGGACGTGGACTGTGCCCAACCTGATTATCTTGTATTGATGTACCCTGGCGCTTAGCACAGAGTGTGGCACAAAGTAAGCACTTAACACAAAAAAGCCTATTCTAAAAACTAACCGCTTCAGAGAGTACAATACAATAGAGTTGGTAGGCACAGTCCCTGCCTTCAAGAAATTTATAATCTAGTGGAGACAGACATTAAAATAAATTACTGATAGGAGAAGCAGAGTATAAGGATATGTAGGAAAGTGCTGTGGGGCTGGGATTTAGTCATCCAAGTGTTTAAGGAGTAAAAACCCAGGAGCATAGGCGATGAGAAGAAAAGGGTGGAGAAATGAAAGATTTAATCGCGGAAGGCCTCTTGGAGGAGATATGATTTTAGAAGGTGGAAGGCAGTTGAAAGATTAGTCGATCCATCCATCGTATCTACTGAGCAAAGACTACGTGCAGAGCACTGAATTAAGAGCGTACAATACACCAGCGTTGGTAGACACGTCCCTTGCCCACAACAAGCTTACAATCTAGAGGGGAAGACGGAAGGAGGGTAAGGATGAGGATATTCTGCACTCTCACAGAGTACAGTGCTCTGCACACAGTAAGTGCTCACTTAATACGATTGAATGAATCAATGAGGGCATTGGATCTGGCAAGGAGGAGGTCACTGGTGATCTCAAAAAGGATGGTTTCGGCGGAGTGGAGGGGGAAGAAGCCACACAATGTGGCGTCAAGGAGAGAATTGGCAGAGAGAAAATGGAGGCAGCGGGTATAAACAACTCTCTTGAGGAGTCTGGAAAGGTAATTTCCCTAGACTGAGTGGGGAACATGTCTACCATCTCTTAATTCAGTGCTCTGCACACAGAAAAGGCTCAATAAATAATAACGGTATTTGTTAAGCGCTTACTATGTGCCAAGCAGATTGACAGACTGAAAGGTAGGAGGGAGATGGGGTGGACAACTGGAGGGAGCTGTGGGGTGAGAACAGGGGATACGTGGGCAGGGAATGCGTCTGATACCGTATTCCCCCAAGTGCTTAGTACAATGCTCTGCACATAGTAAGGACTCAATAAATGCTACTGATTGATGATTGAAAGCAGTGGGGAAGGAGTCAGTGGAGAGTGATCAGCTGGAGACGGCAGCCAGGGAAGCAAGAGGAAAGGAGGAGGATCTGAAGCACAGGTGGAGGGGGTAGATTTTGAGACGAGGTGGGAGAATGCCTCTTGAGAGACTGATGGGTAGGATAAGAGAGGTCAAAACAAGCCGGGAGGAGGGAGGGCTTAGGTGAAGGGGAGCTTTTAGGGCGATCACACCTGATGGTTTCAATTTTCTAGATAAAATAGGTGGGGACGTCATTAGGGGCAAGAGGTGAGAGAGGCAGGGTGACAAGAGATTTGAGGAGGTAATTTACTGTCTGAAACAGCTGGCATGGGGAATGAACATGGGTGTGGAAAGATCACTGGTTTACGACTAAGAAGATGTGGGTTCTAATCCCAGTTCTGCCACTTGTCTGCTGTGTGACTCTGGACAAGTCACTTAACTTCTCTATGCCTCAGTTACCACAGCTGTAAAATGGAGATTAAGACTGAGTCCCACGTGGGACAACCTGATTACCCTGCATCTAGAGAAGCAGCGTGGCTCAGTGGAAAGAGCCCGGGCTTGGGAGTCAGAGTTCATGGGTTCGAGTCCCGACTCTGCTACTTGTCAGCTGTGGGACTGCGGGCAAGTCACTTAACTTCTCTGTGCCTCAATTCCCCCATCTGTAAAATGGGGATTAACTGTGAGTCTCACGTGGGACAACCTGATTCCCCTGTATCTACTGCAGCGCTTAGAACAGTGCTCTGCACATAGTAAGCGCTCAACAAATACCAACATTATTATTACCTCAGCGCTTACAGCAGTGCTTGGCACATAGTAAGCACTTACCAAATACCATAATTATTATTCATTCATTCATTCAATCGTATTTCTTGAGCGCTTACTGTGTGCAGAGCACCGTACTAAGCGTTTGGAATGTACAATTCGGCAACAGATAGAGACATCCCTATCCAACAACGGGCTCACAGTCTAGAAGGGGGAGACAGACAACAAAACCAGTAGACCGGCATCACTACCATCAAAATAGATAAGTAGAACCATAGATAAAAGCACATCATAAATAAAATAGAGCAATAAATATGTACAAATATATATACAAGTGCTGTGGGGAGGGGAAGGGGGTAGAGCAGAGGGAGGGAGTAGGAGCAATGGGGAGGGGAGGAGAGGCGGAGGGAAAGGGAGGGCTCAGTCTGGGAAGACCTCCTGGAGGAAGTGAGCTCTCAGTAGGGCTTTGAAGAGGGGAAGAGAGGTAATTTGGAGGATGAGGGGGGATGACATTCCAGGTCAGAGGAAGGACGTCGGCCAGGGGTCGACGGCAGGACAGGTGGGAACGAGGCACAGTGAGGAGGTTAGCGGCAGAGGAGCGGAGTGTGTGGGCTGGCCTGTAGGAGAGAAGGGAGGTGAGGTAGGAGGGGGCAGGGTGACGGAGAGCTTTGAAGCCAATAGTGGGGAGTTTTTGCTTCATGCAAAGGTTGATATGCAACCACTGGAGATTTTTGGAGGGGAGTGACGTGCCCAGAGCGTTTTTGCGCTCTGCAGAAAGATAATCCGGGCAGCGGAGTGAAGTATAGACTGAAGCAGGGAGAGACAGGAGGATGGGAAATCAGAAAGGAGGCTGATGCAGTAGTCCAGTTGGGATACTCTGAGAGATTGTACCAGCAAGATAGCAGTTTGGGTGGAGAGGAAGGGGCGGTCTTGGCGATGTTGTGAAGGTGAGACCGGCAGGTTGTGGTGACGGATTGGGTATGTGGGGTGAAAGAGAGAGCAGAGTCAAGGATGACACCGAGGTTGCGGGCTTGTGAGATGGGAAGGATGGTAGTGCCGTCCACAGTGACGGGAAAGTCAGGAAGTCATAAAGGACGCACAGAACACTCAAATCCCCAATCTCCATGCTTCCAGTGACATTATACCGATGGGGAAATCTCTCACAAAGGTTCAGGAGACTGACAAAAGACCACAGAACCAACAATTAAAATCTGCATCCTCATATTGCTTTTTAAGCACCCCGCCCAAAGGAAGAGCTCATAAATCATGTTCGAGAAAGCAGGGCATTTAATGGAAGCGACTGTTTATGTTAGTTTTCTAAAGGCAGGAAACAGAGAGGAGATTTGTGACACATTTGCATATCCTTAATCTGAATGTATCTTTACTGGTTAGTCATGAATTCCTGAGTATTCTGGGAAGCTGACATAGTTATTTAAAAAGGAACAAACTTCCCAAAGGTTGCCGCTAATTTTATTTCTCTTCGCACCTAGCATTAACGTTACATTAACGCTCTCCGTCACCTAAAATCGACTAGCCCCAAAAAGAATAGAACTTTTAAGACAAAAGCTCAGAATGGCAATTGTCAGATATATGTACACACATCTACATATGTAATATATATATTTTGCATTATAAAGCCACTACCTGGGATTTATTTTTGATATAATGGTGAAATAGCTGTAAACTATGTGGCAGGAACTAGAAAACCTCCAAATTTCTAGGCCCTCAAGAAACTGAAAATTTATCTGCCGAGAAGAGTTCTCATATTCCTCTGTTGTTCACTTTATTAGATTGCCTTTAATTTCTATTCAGCTGCTCTTCTTGTTAAACTCTAACTGGGATTAGAAGCATTTAACATGATAATAATAATAATAATGGTATTTGTTAAGTATTTACTATGTGCTGGGCATTCTTCTAAGCGCCGGGGACAGAGGAATACAAGCTAATCATGTTGGACACAGTCCATGTCCCATTTGGTGTTCACAGCCTTAACCCCTCTTTTACAGATGAGGTAAATGAGCCATAGAGAAGTGAAGTGACTTGCCCAAGGTCACACAGCAGACAAGTGGTGGAGCAGGGGTCAGAACCTTCTGACTCCCAATCTCATGCTGTATCCACTGGGCTATGTGGCTTCACACGTGGTGGGGACCGGAGTAAAATGGGAAAAGTCCAGAATGACAGACAAATTAAGGAAACTCAACTCAATTCCAATCTTAAGGGTTGTCCACCTACAACATTAATTCCCGAATGTTCTCTCTGACCCTCTGGAAGCCCATCTGGAGCACCCCACAGCTTTTGAAATTGTTATGCATTTCCTTGAATCGATGAGAATCCGGAAGAGGTTGAGGAGTGGCCCAAGAGTCATGGCCTGAGCTCTTGGGCGAAGAGGTCTTGAACACTCTAGACAGTGAGTTTGTCCTCAAGACTGTAAGCTCATTGTGGGCAGGGGATGTGTCCGTTTATTGGTATATTGTACTTTCCCAAGAGCTTAGTACAGTGCTCTGCACACATTAAGTGCTTGGTAAATACGACTGAATGACACCCCATCCCAGCTAATACCCAGCCCAGATTTTTGCTGCTCAGCCAGGGCTGAAAGTTTTGCCCAAGCAGAGCTTGAATGCTTGTTTCTCCGCCAGGACCGGTTTGATAAGGCTGGAGAAGGCCTGTGAGGAGCAGTGTGGCCCAGTGGACAGAGCACAGGCCTGGGAGTCAGGAGGATATGGGTCCTGATCCCAGTTCTGCCACCTGTTTGCTGGGTAACCTTGGGCAAGTCACTTCACTTCTCTGTGCCTCAGTTGCCTCATCTGTACAATGGGGATTAAGGCTGGGAACCCCATATGGGACATGGACTGTGTCCAACCTGATTACCTTAAATCTACCCTAGTACTTGTACAGTGCCTGGCACATAGTAAGTGCTTAACAAATACCATTATTACTTATTATTATTGTATACCATAAAAAAAACGTGGTGGGAATTTCTGCTCTCATTTGAGAGGAAGCGCTTGCCCTTAGCCATAATTTCGTAGTTTTCCTAAGCTCCTAAGCGTTTCTTGAGTTTCTTGAGGAAGAATGGCCTAATGGAAAGAGCAACGGCCTGAGAGTCAGTGGACTTGGTTTCTAATCCCAGACTCTGCCTCTTACCTGCTATGTGACCTTGGGCAAGTCAGTTAATTTTTCCGTGCCCAGTTCTCATCTGCAAAATGGGGATTTAAACACTGCTCCTATTTGGACTGTGAGCCCTATGTGAGACTTGATTATCCTGATCATCTTGAATTGACCTCAGTTTTTTATACATTGTACTTGACACATAGTAAGAGCTTAACAATACCACAACTATTATTATTCTCTGTTGATTCCTGACCAAGATGTAAAGACCTTTTTCACAGTCAGTTAGGAATAGGCTGGAAATAAATTTTCAATACAATTATTTGAGCAATGGAGCTTTATAACAAATGACCATACACCCAAAGAGATACAGACAAAAATGAGAAGGATGAAACAGCAAACTCCAACCCTGGAGAATGTTGATGGGGGTGGGTTCTTTTAAGCAAAACCTTGAAACCGTTAGGGGAACAGTTCTAAATATATGTTAAAAATCCTGTTTTTAAGGTTTGGCAGAAAAGATGTGCATGCAGTGTGGCTGAAGCATTTTAACGAATAACCAAATCAATTTAATAAAGCAGAAGAGGATCTGTTTAATATTTGGCCATCATCCTATTCCCCACTTGGAGGTCATCAATGCGCCTCAAGGACAAATAATATAAAGTTGCAACAATTAAAGTCCATCAAGGAAACTAACTATTAAAGCTAACTTCTCAGATCCATCTTTAAGTTACAACAAACTCTAGGAGGAGAAAAGTGCATTTTACCTTTGTGTGCAATATGACACAAATCCTCTTGCATTTTAGAGAATTCTGTTGAGGTTTCACAGCCATCAGAATAATTTTTCTCCTCCCCAAAATCTAGTGTTGATAAATTAGGATTGGAAGCGTGGAGTCTCACCAGGCCAGGGTAGACTGGAGGGACCTAGGAGACAAGAAGAGAAATATCCTTAAGGCACCAACAGCTAGAAGTTCGAAGTCTGTCATATTTTAAGTTGAGGGCAGGGAATGTATCTACCAGCTCTTCTTGTATTGTTCTCTCCCAAGTTCTTAGTATAGTGCTCTGCATACAGTAAGCGCTCGATAAACACCATTAAAGATGATGATGATAACAAAGAATAAAAAATTTGGCTAGAAATTGCACTTCTGGATGACTATACACATACACACATACAAAATAATTGTATAATAATAATAATAATGATGCTTTTTATCAAGCGCTTACTATGTGCCAAACACTTATGTAAGCGCTGGGGAAGATACAAGGTAATCAGGTTGTCCCACATGGGGCTCACAGCCTTAATCCCCATTTTACAGATGAGGTAACTGAGGCACAGGGAAGTTAAGTGACTTGCCCAAGGTCACACAGCAGGTAAGTGGCAGAGCCTGCATTAGAACCCACAACTTCTGATTCCCAAGCCCATGCTCTTGCCACTAGGCCACGCTGCTTCTCAAACTGTATTAAAACCATCAAGAGGTTTGAAGAGCTTACTGAAAAGTTCAAAAGAACCAGGAAGCATATGTATTTTGAGAGAAACTGGAATTATGGAAATAGTTGTAGGAGGCTGCAAAAACACATCTAAAGCTCTTGTGCTATTATTGTGCAATATCCCCTTCTATCTGGCCCATAAAAACATAACAGACTGGAGTAGAAGGACTCTTTATGGCCAATCTGCATTTTCTCAAGTAGTTAATTTCTAATACATTGGCGTAGGAAGTATGCATTCCTATTATGGGATAGAATTTGAACGTTAAAAAAAAAAAGATACACTGATATTTCAAAGATCTTTCCCGGTTCCGCTCCTCGCTATAAGCTGGGTTTGCCTATGTACGCTCTGCTACCGAGGATTCTGAAAAAAGAACAAGCTTTGCCTCGAGAATCATCAGGTTGTTAGTGGAGGAGGGCTATGGCCATGAGGCCCTGATGCCTCACAGAGGCCTACGGGAGGAAGCAAGAGGTCGCATTATTTGCATGCTAAAAAGCGGAAGCTGATTTCGGAGCACTACTATATATGAAATTATCAGCACCAGCACCGTCAAAGCAAGTCTACCACCAATCCCACAGTACAGGTTTAGCCCTCAAGGAGGGAAATAGATTTTGATTAAGAATGAGAGAAGGGGAGAAGAATTACACTCTCAGGAACTTCTTTGGTATCTCCACATATTACCCCAGTATCAGCCAGGCAGTTTAACGGAAAAGAAACCCAAACAACCCTGGAAAAAACTCAATAACATCCTAAGCCCAGCTCTACCCAGAGGGAAAAAAAAAGAAAGCAACCAAAAAGACTCCCTTTGGGTATGCAAGCTAGAGATTAATCACTAGAGAGTTTGCCATTTTGTCACTTCTCCATTTGTATCAGAAAAAGTTTCACACAATTCTATTCCAGTGAGAAACACAGCAAAGAAGGCATCTAACCACAAAATGCAAGCAGTGTTAAAAGGGAGCAAACCATTTGAGAGGGGATTTAGGTGTTACCTGCAGGGTCCCTTTAGCATCCTTGCCAATTGCTCTTGACCTCCACTTCCTTTGTGATCTCTTTTCCTTCTTGGGACTTTCAAAAGCTCCACCCTTCGTTATGATACAGACGGGAAAAGGAACAAATGAGAAGCAACGGTAAGTATCCTCATCTCATTCCTTTCCTGAAGGAATGGAATAAAAAGCTGCCCGGAACTCATCAAGTACTTTGAGAGAGGAGCGACACAAAAATCCACAGGTTGGTAAGAGTAAGGGAGTCCTCTGACCTGAATGACATTTATAGCAGGTGCGGAATAGGTCCTGTGAAGAACTTCCATGCTCTGTAACAGCTGGCTCATTTCCTGCAAATAGGCCTGGCAGTGGGTCAGATCTGTTGGAATGAGGAAACAGTGTTATGACCTGCACTGCACTTGCCCAAGGGCTTAGTACAGTGCTCAGCACATAGTACAGCGCCCAATAAAATACCACGGATGGACTGAAGGACATTGCTTTGATTTGGCTAGCGTATAGTAGATGGTAAGCCTTTGTAGGTAGGGAGCAAGTCAACTCTGTTATGAATACCCCTTACCCACTGTAATGTGTCTATTATCAATCAGTGGTATTTACTGAGCACTGTACTGAGTGCTTGGAAGTGTATAATTTAATCAATCACATTAAGCAGCATGGCATAATGGATAGATCAAAGGCCTGGGAGTCAGAAGGTCACGGGCTCTAATCCCGGCTCTGCAACTTGTCTTCTGTGTGACCTTGGGTAAGTCATTTCACTTCTTTAGATCTCAGTTACCTCACCTGTAAAATGGAGATTGAGACTGAGCCCCATGTGGGACAGGGACTGTGTCCAACCGATTTGCTTGTATCCACCCCAGTGCTTAGTACAGTGCCTGGCACACAGTAAGCGCTTAACACCATAATTATTATTATTATATTACTGTGTGCAGGGCACTGTACGAAACGCTTGGGAGAGTACAATGCAACAATACAGCAAACACATTCTCTGTCCATAACCAGCTTACAGTTCAGAAGGGGAGACAGATATTAAAACAAATTACGGATATGTAATTCAACAGAGTTGGTGACACATTCCCCATCCACAACGAGCTTAGAGTCTAGAAGGGAATGGGGATCGGCTGCTCCAGTTCTTCCCAGATTATGCAACAGATTCTTGTTGAAACACCTTAGCTCCTTGTGGCCAGGGAACCTGCCTCCCAATTCTGTTATACCGCTCTATCCCAATATACATTTGATTAGTGAAA
Source organism: Ornithorhynchus anatinus (assembly GCF_004115215.2). NCBI lineage: Eukaryota > Metazoa > Chordata > Mammalia > Monotremata > Ornithorhynchidae > Ornithorhynchus > Ornithorhynchus anatinus. The sequence continues at coordinate 57,220,688 of NC_041735.1, read as the reverse complement.
GCTAAAATGTATGGATACGTGTGGATAAATGAAAAGACGGGAGATTGGGGTGCACGTATGTACCTTTTGCCCCATTCCCTTGTGTAGAACCCAGGATCTTGATGATGGAATTGGGACACTGTTATATCTTGGTCGTTTCTACGACATTTGAGCTGAATGATGACTATGGTGATTTTCCTCTGCCTGTGTGGAACCAAGTCTCCTGGATCTACACTAGGGGACCAGCATATGAAGCTCAGATTTAGTTGGTTATTTCTGTGGGGACACTAAAGTAATTGAAAACCCCTCCCTTCTTGGGGGCAGTTTTTGTTATTAAGGTAGCTAATATAATTACGGTATTTGTTAAGCACTTACTAAGTGGCAGGCACCGTACTGAGCGCTGGGGTGGATATACGATTAGACTGTAAGCCCGTCAAACGGCAGGGACTGTCTCTATCCGTTGCCGACTTGTTCATTCCAATCGCTTAGTACAGTGCTCTGCACATAGTAAGCGCTCAATAAATACTATTGAATGAATATAAGCAAATCGGGTTGGACACCGTCCCTGTCCCATACAGTGCTCGCAGTCTCTGAAAGTGGTATTGGTGGTATTATCATGGGGATGGCACCATTTGCATTCGGCAGGAGAGAATGACTTCAGTCTCTCAGGATACAAGACATAGCAGGTAATTAGAAATGGGGGAGTACGAAGAGAATGAAAGAGAAAGAGGAGGGGGAACTCCCGTCAAAGTAAGAAACTTTCCATATCGCTACCTTTTGAGCATTTGTCCATGTCCTCCGAAGACTGCAGCCAAAGGGGAATCCTGGTCTCCCCACTTGTACAGGCAAATGAGAAACCACTTCCAGTTTGCACCGAGTTCTGCTTCGATAAACTGCTCCCCTGTGCCCCACCCCAAAGAGGAACAGAATGTTTCTATTCACAAAGGGAGTGCTTTGGTTGAAAAGATAAGACATTAGCTCAGCCTGTAATGGCAATAATTTGCATGGCTCAGCCTCACGTTGAAGTGTGAGACGGTGAGGCGCGCCAGTGTGCCTCTTAATTCATCACAAGACTGGGGTGGCGAACTTTGGTTTCTACAACGGCTGATACTTTAGAAAGCCCTTCACTCATCTAGAGCTTTTTGAGACTCCTGCAGTTAAACCATCACACAGAGAGACCGCGTATTTAAACTGGTTGAAATTGCATGCAGGAGTGGGGGGACCCCCCCTTTTCTACACATCACTCCTGCACTCCAATCACTGCTGACCCTAGCTCTAGTGAAAGAACAAACGCAGCTTCAACAAAATATAATACTAATAATAATAAATTATTATTTGTTAAGTGCTTAACGCCAGCCAGCATCCCTCATTCCTTTTTCTAGTAAAGAGGCTACAAGGCAGACTTTGCTTTATAGCCACCAGCCCCATCTTTGCTTCCCAAAGATGAATCTCTCTCTCTCTTATTCAATCATACTGAGCGCTTACTGTGTGCACAGCACTGTACTAAGCGCTTGGAAAGTGCAATTCGGCAACAGATAGAAACAATCCCTACTCAACAATGGGCTCACAGTCTAGAATAATAATGTTGGTATTTGTTAAGCGCTTACTATGTGCAGAGCACTGTTCTAAGCGCTTGGGGTAGACACAGGGGAATCAGGTTGTCCCACGTGGGGCTCACAGTCTTAATCCCCATTTTACAGATGAGGTAACTGAGGCACGGAGAAGTGAAGTGACTTGCCCACAGTCACACAGCTGACAAGTGGCAGAGCCTGGATTTGAACCCATGCCCTCTGACTCCAAAGCCCCTAGTCTTTCCACTGAGCCACACTGCTTCTCTAGAAGTCTCCTCTCTCTCTCTCCCATGCAGGCTATTAAATTCATCATTTCCATCAAGCTTATTAACCTTTCTACTTGAAACAGAATCAAACATTCCAGGTGCAGAGTCCGTGACTGTGGATCCTGGGAAAAAGTGGTTGACGTCCCGTGGAAACATGGCAATTTCATTTTGACGGTACACTCGGTGGTGGCGAAGCTTGGCCACCCATTCATCGAAGACGTCTTCGGATTTCACCTGAAATACAGAAATTCGAGTTTTAAAACTATAGAATGACATGAACTAAAGAGTCACCAGTCTGCAATCTAAAATTCCTAATCAAATCTATGCTACCCTTGGGGGCATCCCCATCTTCCTCTTTGAGCGCACTGCATACCTCTGCAGCGAGCTGAAATCTTGGCAGGGCACGGAACGGAACTTTCCCAAGATGTGTTTCAATGAGTGAGCTTTTGGGAACGCGGTACTGAAGACAAGAGCGTGATGTGAGGATGACTTTTAAAACAGAATTGCCCTCTATTTAGAAATTAAACTAATTGAATGTAACTCATTGCTAGTACATTCCACGCCATTAGTTTGGTGGTTATCAGTGCCATTAGCAGTCTTCCTAACTCTTCTTTTTCCTTTTCCCAGGCATTTGCCTCTTCATCCTTTCTGCCTTCTCCATTCCTTGTGTCCCTGCATCCTGGGGATATGATTCGTTAGGACGGAATTCTTCCCTGGCATCAAGTGGATGGATCCACTCCCTGGCACTTCGTATTACAGCTCAACTCCCAGTGAGAGGAAACTGAAGGTTCTGCAGATTCAGGCTGTCAGGAAGGTTCCTTCAGGGTTGGACAACCGGTAAGAATGGAAATGCCTCGACCACATCTCTCTCTCACTCGATCAATCGTATTTATTGAGCGCTTACTGTGTGCAGAGCCCTGTAGTAAGCGCTTGGGAGAATACAATACAGCAGAGTTGGTAGAAACGTTCCCTGCCAATGATGAGCTTACAATCTAGAGTTTCTCTCCCGGTCTTGACCCCTGGACCAGGGAGGAGTGGGAACAAGAAAAAGGCAGTCTGCAGGTTGGGAGCGTTAAGCCCTGTGGGAACCGCCAAGGTTGTGGTATTGAGGAAGCAGCAGCTGTTGGACTCTGTGGAAGCAAGTGGGTCTCCTGAATAGTGCTAGCCCAGAGGGGGAAAGAAGCCAGTTCTCCAGACATGTATCATCCCATCTCCCTCCCCAGCATCTCCCACTTGTCTCCTCTAGTTACCCTGGCCCTCCTCCTCCTCTTCTTCCTCCTCAGTCCTGGGGCATTGCTGGGTCCCACTTCGGTCAGGCAATCCTATTTACAGTGCAGTGTACTAAGCACTTCGGAGAGTACACTAAAACAAACACCTTCCCTGCCCACAACGAGTTTACAGTCTAGAGGGACTTCCCTAACATGCAGCACCCTGATGGCTAGTTTCCTGTCCCGGCCAGGACCTGCATCCATAGCTTCAGGACACTAACCGGGAAACGACGACTGAACTCAATGGGCATTTTTGGAATTTCAACATAACACACTTATCTCTTCCACTGCCGCGTTTGATGGTGTAACCACATCCCCCGAGTACAGAAAATCTTCTGAGCGTTACTGTGGAAGCCACTACAAATGTCCTAGACACTGAAAATTTACCCTGGAAAAACCAGTTTGACTTTCTGCCAACCTTGACTCGTATCACAGTGGGGCAAAAAAATATACAGTGACAAATTGATAGGAGCCATATTTTAAGAACATTGCTTGAATGCTTTTAACAAAGGTTCACGCCACAATCACATCTTAGTGTGTCCAAGTGCGCATATTCTCCCCACACATCCCCAAACTATCTAATTATGTATTCTTCTGGAGATGTGAACCTGATCATTTCACAAAAGGCGTTTTAGCCCCCAGACGAGTACAGTATTTAAGAGGCTTTTTGCAGCACAGTGTTGAGTGGGTCACGCCCTCTGCACTCACCTAACCTCCTAAGCCTCTTCGTAATAAAAGCCTCCACATAAAGCAAGCTCACTCTCGCCTCTATATATATTCATTAAAAGACAGAGAGATAAAGAGAGAAAGACAAAGACAGACCCGGGCACCTTATCCCACTTCATGAAAATAATCCACAACCTGTCTGAACCACAACCTAGCTCTGGTCTGGTTTGACAATCAATGGTATTTTTTAAATGATATCTGTTAAGTGCTTACTACGTGCCAGGCACTGTACTAAGCGCTGGGGTAGATGCAAGTTAATCAGGTTGGACACAGTCCCTGTCCCATGTGGGGCTCACAGTCTTAATCCCCATTTTACAGATGAGGTAACTGAGGCACAGAGATGTGAAGTGACTTGTCCAGGATCACAGCAGACAAGTGGCAGAGCCAGGATTAGAATCCATGTCCTTCTCTCAGGCCCGGGCTCTATCCACTAGGCCACACTGCTTCTCACTGAGGGCTTCCTCTGTGCAGAGCACTGTACTAAGCACTAGAGAAAATACAGTAAGGAACGCATAGACCCGATCCCTGACTACAGTGAGCTAGAGGAGCTAGAGGAGCAGCGTGGCGCAGTGGAAAGAGCACGGGCTTTGGAGTCAGGGCTCATGAGTTCAAATCCCAGCTCTGCCACTTGTCAGCTGTGTGACTCTGGGCAAGTCACTTAACTTCTCTGTGCCTCAGTTCCCTCATCTGTAAAATGGGGATTAAGACTGTGAGCCCCACGTGGGACAACCTGATTCCCCTGTGTTTACCCCAGCGCTTAGAACAGTGCTCTGCACATAGTAAGCGCTTAACAAATACCAACATATATATATATATATTGAGCTTACAGTCTACATGGAAGTTTAAATTTCCTTTAATACAATCTAAGGTGCTGCAGCAGTAGGTGCTCAATAAGCCAGAAGTATTTACTCTCTTCCTATGAAATAAAAAAGGGATGATAACCTGACTGTAGACGGTAAGCTCGCTTGGGCAGGGAACATATCTACCAACTGTTTTATATTGTACTCTCCCAGCACTTAATAAATACTAATACTAATAATAATGTTGGTAGTTGTTAAGCGCTTACTATGTGCAGAGCACTGTTCTAAGCGCTGGGTTAGATACAGGGTAATCACGTTGTCCCACGTGAGGCTCACAGTCTTCATCCACATTTTCCAGATGAGGGAACTGGGCCCAGAGAAGTGAAGTGATTTGCCCACAGTCACACAGCTGACAAGTGGCAGAGCTGGGATTCGAACCCATGACCTCTGACTCCCAAGCCCGGGCTCTTTCCACTGAGCCACGCTGCTTTTCCACTACTTCTACTACTAACTGACTGATTGATTGAGTGAAACTGTAATGTAAGGGAGAGTAACGGCCTAAATAATACTGTCGTCAAAATCCCCACACAGAAGATTCTGCCGGGACACTTACAGGCCCTTGGCAAATTCACGTCAGGGATGAGATCATGTGTTCATGCGCTCTCAAAGTGGTGCCTGCCATGATCCGGCAGGGACCGGCTCCCTCAGGCAGTCAGGAATTAAGGAAAGAAGGCAGCTCAGACGGCAATTTGGTGGGGTCCAGATTTAACCAGCTCCTCGACCACCAGCACATGGAACCACTTTCCCGATCAAGATTAGTAATACTCTAGGAAATGAGGTAATAGTTCTTGGTGTGGCTTTCTGATTTGGGGAATGGTGTTAGAGCCCTTTCAGAAACTCACAGAGAAGAGGCTAAGCACAACTACTTAATGGAAGTCAGACCCAATCACATCAAGGCTCCCTGCAACATCCAGCTCAACAGGAGGCAGATCAGAAAAGTGGTTTCATGAACCACCCCAGTCTCGCTTCACAGCAGCCTTACCTTCAGGTGATATATGTGTTCTTCCGTATCGAGATCTATACATTTGGAAGACTTCTTTACAGACATCACCGAGAGCCCGACATCAATACATCCGTGCAGTTTTTCTCTCTCTACCTGAAAGATGTTATTTAACATAGGGAGGAAACCATGGTTTACAGAATAAGGGTGCTGAATTACTTTCTAACATTAGTCTTCGCTTCCAATAGCCTTAAAGAACCACCTCCCAGCCTCATTACTGGCCTTGCACGGGCTCAGCCCGTCCAACCACCCTTATGGCACGAGGACAAATAGGGACTTACATCAGCTTGGCTCTTGGCATATTTCAAAATTCCTTTATCCAGAAAGAAGAATCTCTGCAACGAGAGAAAGAAAAACGCTGGGAGGCAAGAAACTCGAATACGCTCTCTCTCCCAAAGAACTGCAGTCCCCCCTTGCCCCCAGGTCTGGCCTTTTGACATCATCATCCTCCAAACAGATATTTAGGGAGAATCCACATTGACAACCCAGAGCCCAAGATACAGAATGAGCTAAACGTCGCGGCCGACAAATCCCGGCGTGAAGCGTGTTCGTTTCTTACCTTGTGCCAGCCTTTGAGAGGCCATTTCCTCTTTTTCAGCAGGTATCCTTTCTGTTCTGGTGGCTCCTGGGTATAATTCATACTTCCCCGGAGTCCCTCCACTACTTCCCAGCTGTCCTGTTTAAATGAAAAAAATCCATATGTACCGCGTTCTTTTTATCGCATTTAATTTTTTTAAAAAATCCACTTCCCCTACAGCTGACCTTACCATCCAGAGAGGATAGGTTCGAGGGAGAGGGGACTTCAGCGTAAGGGTTTCCAGTTCTTCCTTAAATCTCATAAATGTACATTTTGTTTATTAGATGCAATTGTGATCATTAAAAAAGGCACGCCTCTTCTAAAATTAGGTGTTCTCTCTGTTGGAGAAAGAACCTCAACTCCCCATTTTCTGAGAGACCGTTCCCTGGCAAATACTGATAATTATGATATTTACTGAATGCTTATCTGTGCAAGCACCCTGGGCTAAGTGCTGGGGTTGTTGAAGTTTTTCATCGAGCACAAGGGACAAGCCTCGGTCCTGGGACTTGAGGGCCAAGAACCTGTGCGAAGGAATCATATGAGTGGCTTGTTCAGCACTATCCGCAAGGACAGATGCAGAATATTTAGATCAGACACACCCCTGTCCCATGCAGGGCTCACAATCTCAGAGTACCTATGAACCCCATTTTGCAGATGAGGAAACGAAGAGATAAGAATAGTAATGATAATATCTGTTTAATGTTTACTACGTGCCACGCACGGTTCTAAGCTCTGGTGTAGATACAAGGTAATCGGGTTGGACACGATCCCTGTCCCAGTCTTAATTCCCATTTTACAGATGAGATAACTGAGGCACGGAGAAGTTAAGCGACTTGCCCAAGGTTACTCGGCACACAAGTGGCCGGGCCAGAATTAGAACCAATGTCCTCTGACTCCCAAACCCGTGCTCTTGCCACTAGGCAACGCTGCTTCTGTTAAGTGCCTTATTCAGGGTCACAAAGCAGGCCACTGGCGGAGCTGGGATTAGCCTGCAACTCTCATGCTCTTTCCACGAGCCCAGGAGCACCCAAACAGCACACAAATTTGAAGTGACAGCGCCAACTGGGACTTACTCTGGGCATCCTGACAGCAATGAGGGCAGATACTCCCCCATTCAATGCACTGGAACTCACCCGCATCTGACCTTTAACCACAACCTGATGCTAACGGCCTGCCGTTTTGCTGGGGGTGTCTGGTTGACATCCTTCTCGACCGGATTTGGCAAAAGATGCAGGCTAGCCTTCTGAGGTTGTGGAAAGTTGATTCCCGCCTTGATTTTTATTGATACTAACTGTAGTCAGATAGCCCACCCTTAGACCGGGAATAAGCTGTTGGAAAGGGAGAGATTTTACAGCTGGAGTTTCCAAGAGTTTAAATCCCCTTGGCTAATCCTTGCACCGGGGCTAAACCTGTCATGAAGAGAGGAAAGAGCAAGTCCTTCCTCGTCATCTCTAGTCTTGCCCAGAAAGTCATCCTGCAGCGTGGCCTAGTTGAAAGAGCATGGGCCTGGGAATCAGAAGTCCTGGTTTCTAAATCCCGACTCTGCCACATGCCTGCTGTGTGACTGTGGGCAAGTCACTTGACTTCTCTGTGCCTTAGTTACCTCATTTGTAAAATGGGGATTCAATACTTGTTTTTCTTCCTACTTAGATCTGTGATTCCTGTGTGGGACAGGGACTGTGTCTGATCTGATTATGTGGTTTCTTTCCCAGCACTTAGAAGAGTGCTAGATAGTAAGCACTACATACCACAACTATTAATAACTACTATTATCCTGCAGCAGTTTAACCTGACACCTAGAAATACCCTAAAAGATTCTTCTTCCTACCCAGGTGTTCCCAAAATTCCAAGGACAGAAGGATTACTTTAAAGTTTAGGCGGGAGAGACCGCAGCAAGCTAGAGATAACTCTAGTTTGGTTCTTTTCTTCAGGAGAGGGGGTGCCACTTACATCAACCAACATCATGCCGGAAGCAGGGTGGCCTAGTGGATGGAGCAGGGGCCTGGGAGTCAGAAGGACCTAGTTCTAATCCCAGCTCCACCACTTATCTGCTGTGTGACCTCGGGCAAGTAACTTCACTTGCCTGTGCCTCGGTCCCTTCCTGTAAAATGGGGATTTGGACTGGGAGCCCCACGTGGGACATGGACTGTCTGACCTGATTACCTTATATCTACCCCACCACTTAGAACAGTGCCTGGCACAAAGTAAGCGCTTAACAAATACCATTTAAAAAAAAAATTCATTTCCCACTGCCGAGATTGGAAAAAAACATGAGGAAATAGAGTGACTTCAGCACCTGGTTTGATTGAGCTGAAGCGGGAAATGGTAAGGCCCAAGATGGACTTGGCTTCTTTTCCCAAAGTATTTATTAAGTGCTTACTGTGTGCCAGGCACTGTACTAAACTCTGGGGAAGATACAAGCTAATCAGGTTGGGCACGGTCCATTTCCACATGGGGCTCATAGTCTTAATCACGATCTACCGCAGATGAGGTAACAGGCACAAAAAAGTTAAGTGACTTACCCAAGGTCACATAGCAGACAAGTGACCTTCTCCATCAACGGTGACTCTTCACGGGAAAATAATTGTCATTTCTATCACCTATCCTTCCTGGAGACTCTAATTTATTGTTACAATGGGGAGACGAGTTAGGAAGGATTTATGCAAGTGTCGACTTTTCTCAGGCTAGCAGGATTCCTAATAAAATCCCTATGGTGCCCAGAACTGAACTGGATTAGGAGATAGGTTTACCCTAGCAACTGGAGAAAATGAGGCACCGTGACCAGATCTGATAGACAGGGCTGCCTAAAACAAAGGAAGCTCCATGAGAGCAAGGAATATGTACTTGCCTTTTGGTGCAAGCTCCCAAGTGCTTACCACAGTGCTGTTTACTCAGTAGGTGCTCAATAAATACCACTGACTATTTCTGCTGTACTTGGAAAACTCCAAACTCCAGGGAAGTGAATGCAATCCTGAATTATCCCCAAACAACCGGGCAGATGGTTCACCGTGCCGTATTATCGGCACCTCTTTAAGGTCATATTTGATTTCAGGGAGAAAAAGGGAAGTAGCAATTTCAGATGGTTGCTGCTTCTTTCAGCTGCAAGTCTGGAACTGACATCTACGGGAAAATGCCATCTGTTCCAGTAAATTCTAGGCGCGCCAAATATAGAAAGCTGCTTTACGGTGGGCAGGCAAATGGGCATTTATTAAGGCTCACCAACTGGCAGCTATTGCTGAATGCGTGAATGATGGGCATTTCCCTTTAGCACAGCTGCTTGACCTATCTGTTTTCCACAGGCTGCCATAAGTCTCTCTCTGCTCTAGTCACATGACAATCCCAAGAAAGGACAAAAGCAACGCTTCCACTACTTCATCCTCCCTATCTTTTGAAGCCCTCCGATAACATGCCGACTTTTTCCAAATCATACTATGCTATCTTAATAATAATGTTGGTATTTGTTAAGCGCTTACTATGTGCCGAGCACTGTTCTAAGCGCTGGGGTAGACACAGGGGAATCAGGATGTCCCACGTGGGGCTCATAGTCTTAATCCCCATTTTACAGATGAGGTAACTGAGGCACAGAGAAGTGAAGTGACTTGCCCACAGTCACACAGCTGACAAGTGGCAGAGCTGGGATTCGAACTCATGACCTCTGACTCCAAAGCCCGTGCTCTTTCCACTGAGCCACGCTGCTTCGCTATCTTCCACTTACTCTTTCATAATCGTTGCTGAGGACGAGGCTACCTCTTCATGAATTTTAATTCAACTCCATTTTCCACTGAGATTGAAGGCCCACCATAAAACCCTGTATTACGTTTCAAGCACTAGACTGCAAGTTCATTGTGGGCAGGAAATGTGTCTGTTTATTGCTCTATTGTACTATCCCAAGGGCTTAGTACAATGCTCCACATACAGTAAATGCTCAATAAATATGACTGAATGAACTAGTCAGCTAGGGGTTCTGAGAATAAAGGACAGGGTTCTTGCCTTTGCAAACCTACCTCCTTCCCCTCCCACCAACCCACTCACCCTTGGGGATCTTAGGGCAGGAGAGGGAGAGAGGGAGAGGGCGAGTGTGGGAGAGATGGAGGTTAGAGGTAATAGTGAATGTACTGAATCATGTCCCTCCTGAAGCCTACTCTCAACAGGGCTGTTTTAGTTCCCCGGCCTTCTGGGCACATGCCAAAGTCCGTTAAAAAAAAACACAAAAAAAACCTTCTGGGGAGGTCATTTCCCACCTGACTTGGTTTCACCCAGCTTAAAGCTTTAAAGCTGTTGTAGCTCTAAACAATGGCACCGGTGTAATCCCACCACTGTGTGGGTATTTTATTGCCTTGGCACCTGGCGATGAATAAATCAAGGGTATTAATATCAACCTAATGGCCCCAGCTGTAAATCACTGCTACTGCGGAAGGGAGAGACTTCAGGTTTTTTTGTTGGTTTGGCTTTTGGTTTTTTAGAAAGGAGAGATAACAAGGAGATGAATGGGGCTCAGACAAGCAGATTTTTAAAAGTCGCACAGCAAGTAAGTCTCACACCAACCTACTCACTTTTCCTTGACTTCGTCTATCTCGCCACCAACCCCTCGTCCAAGTCATCCCGCTGGCCTGAAATTCCCTTCCCCTTCATATCCGAAGACCAAGAGAAGCAGTGTGATCTAGTGGAGACGGCACGTACCTGGGAGTCAGAGGACCTAGGTTCTAATCCCAGCTGTCACCTGCTGTGTGACCCTGGACAAGTCACGTCACTTCTCCGTGCTTCAGTTACTTCATCTATAAAACTGGTGATTAAGACTGTGAGCCCTATGTGGTTCACAGACTAAATCCACCATGATTACCTTGTAACTAGCTAGTGCTTACTACAGTGCCTGGCACACATTAAGTATTTAACAAGTGCCATTAAAAAAACCAAAAACCACCACCTTCTCCCCACCTTCAAAACCTTATTAAAATCTGTCCTCCTCCAAAAGCCCTTCCCTAAACCCTCATGGCTCAGTGGAAAGAGCACGGGCTTAAGAGTCAGAGGTCATGGGTTCTAATCCCAGCTCCGCAATCTGTCAGCTGTGTGACTTTGGGCAAGTCACTTAACTGTTTCAGTTACCTCAACTGTAAAAAATGGTGATTAAGACTGTGAGCCTCACATGGGACAATCTGATTATTTACCTCAGCACTTAGAACAGTGCTCGGCACATAGTAAGCGATTAACAAATACCAACATTATTATTATTATTGATATCCTTTAAGTACTTGATAATTAGTCCACCCTCTGCCCCACAGCACTTATATACCTACCTATAATTCATTTTAATGTCTGTCTCCCTCTCTAGACTGTAATCTCCTCGTGGGTGGGGAACATTTCTACCAAGTCTGATGTACTGTACTCTTCTAAGCGCTTAGCACAATACTCTGCATATGGTAAGCACTCTGTCAATACCACTGTGATTGATAACCGACAACCGAAAGGTGATAAAACACTATGTCTTCTGGAAGACGGAGAAATGAGGTTCAGATTATTCTACCAACTTCTAACCCTCATCTAAATTTAAAAGGAGTCTGTGCTCTAAAGAAGCGGCGCTTTGTCACTTAAAAGTAGTATGTAAAAGAGGGAGACATACACCAGGAAGTCCAAGGGAAAAGGGAACTAATGGAGTGAAGAGGAGCAGGCTGAGGGAATAACGACAAAGGGTCTGGAGAATTAACTCATTACTTTGTGAAGCAACTCCTGGAACTTAAACCTGTTCAAAATTGGAGAATAGTACCCCTTCTAACCAAACTTCCCATTCACAGGTCAATTAATTAATCAGTGGTATTTACTGAGCATTTATAATGTGCAGAGCACAGATCTAAGTGCTTGGAAGAGTACAATACAAGAGAATAAACAGACATGTACTCTACCCATAATGAGGTGCCCAAGTTTTCACTTGGAGTACAGGGACATCCACCTTAGTGTGGGTTATGACTGCAGAACTCACCAGCAATCCAACAACTTTACTTCAGCCCAGTGTCCTGACATTTTTCCCCACCAATCTTTCTATTTGGCCACGAGCATCCAAATGGTCTGACTGGATTGTCGCACTCTCCCATCCCCCACCGCTGGAGTTTTTAAATAGAAAAGGTGATTCCAAAGGTGGGAAAGAGAAGCAAAGGGCCTGGATTATCAGCCTGAGGATGATTCAAAGGTGAACATCTACAATCATCATCTTAAATAGGGGTTGGGAAATTCAATCACGCTAGAGCAAAATATTTCAATGAAGCCCAAATACTTGGAGCTTAAAAATGCATGCCAAGTATAAATGGATCAAAATTCCAGCACAGCACAGCCTCTGAACCCTCATTCATTCCAGGTGTGAGCTTCCTTTGCAGGGCGTCACACTTGAATGACTGTGGGCAATAATTCACCTGTCAAAACTCAATAATAAGGCTTTAGTGAGTCACATGACTTAAAAAAAAAAATCACTTGACCTGGGAATTTTCCTTCCCCAAAGCTAGAATCCAATTTTGAGGAGGTCTTCAACTATGCCGCAGTTTCCCCATCCTGATCATTAAATTTAATTATAAGACCGGCCAACTGGAAACTAGCACTCTATCCTTCAAATCTCTTGTATCACTGGTGATGGACCTCTAATTCTTTCTACAGCATTTGCCTTGTGTTTTTTAATGAAAATAAGTCATTTAAAAACTTGAGTGTCAATTTGGGAAAGAGAGCGCATTCTCATTTCCCTCTCATCTCACCACTTTCCATCTCAATTATCCTCTTTACGAGCATAGATTATCAACCCTCAGTTGATACTCTTCCAGGAAATCTACTGTGGCTCTATTCATGCCATTTCAGTTTGGGGGCCACCTGCCTCGAGCATGGAATGTGTGCAGATGGCATTTACATTCTTTGGAAGGTCTAGAGAAGCCTAGTGGATAGAGTACAAGCCTGGGAGTCAGAAGTACCTGGGTTCTACTCCCCACTCTGCCACTTGTCTGCTGTGTGACCTTGGGCAAGTCATTTTTCTTCTCTGGGCTTCAGTTACCTCATCTGTAAAATGGGGATTGAGACAGTGAGCCCCACATGGGACATGGACAGTGTCCAACTCGATTTGCTTGTATGCACCCCAGCGCTCAGTACAGTGCCTGGCACGTAGTAAGTGCTTAACAAATACCCTCATTATTATACCATCATTATTAGAGGGGAAGCTTGAATTAGAAAAAAGGAAAGGGAAATGCTGGGACAGATTCAGTTTTCTTTTTTTTCTAATCAATTGTCCATGTTGAGCATTATGGAGCTCCCTTCACCAGCATGTTGGAAACTGAAACCTAGAGCAAAAGCTGTGCCAAATCTTACCAATTCATGAGCCAGGTTTCCTCTCTAGTTTCCGGTCACATGCCGGTGCTCCAGAGCCTGTAATACCACAGAGCCCACAGGCAGGAAGTTCAGAAATAAGCAAATGTCAGCCAGCTGGGTCTGATTAAGCAAAGCCCTCACACGTGTAGCAAACCAAAAGCGTGCAATGGGGCTCTCTGTATTCAACCTGAAGAGGTACCTTTAAAGCTCCACTCCTCTGATCTTCACTGAAACAGAGAAATCTCCACAGGGGTCAGGACCAGGGTTCTAATTCCAACTCGGCTACTTGTCTGCTGCATGACCTTGGGCAACTTGCTTAATTTCTCTGTGCCTCAGTTTCCTCACCAGTAAAACGGGGATCAAGACTGTGAGCCCCACGTGGGACAGGGACCGTGTCCAACCCGATAAGTTTGCACCTACCCCCAGAACTTAGTGCAGCGACTGGCACGCAGCAAGCGCTTAACAAATCCCATTTAAAAAAAGTTCAATGCAGAAGCATCAGCTTCCCATTGGTAATCTCTACTGTAGTTAGTCAATTGTATTTATTGAGTGCTTACTATGTGCAGAGGACTGTACTAAGCGCTTGAGAGAGTACAATATAACAACAGACATTCCCTGCCCAAAACAAGCAGTCTAGGGGGTCCCAGTGTCCAGAATGGGGCTCTGCACTCGATAATGTTGATGGCTTGTCAAGGAATATGCTAGGAGTCCTAGGCCTGTGGCTAATTGCATCTGCAAAATTTCTGGAAGGGATAATTTGTGTTGTGTAGTGGGTAGAGCATGGGCCTGGGAGTGAGAAGGCCCTGGGTTCTAATCCTGGCTCCGCCACTTGTCTGCCGTGACTTTGGGCAAGTCGCTTCACTTCTCTGGGCTTCAGTTACCTCATCCGTAAAGTGAGGATTAAGTCTGTGACCCACATGTTGGACAATCTGTGTCCAACCTGATTAGACAGTATCTACTCCAGAGTTTAGAACAGTGCTTAACACATAGTAAGCGCTTAACAAAGATCATCAATCACACCCAATACAAGGCTGAGCAGTAACATAGTAAATTAACATAATAGATGGTAAAATACTTGGATTAACAGAGGTTGCCGGGTGAAGTTCGGTTTCATCTTTGATTCCATCTGTGTACTTCCCAGGAACTACCATTCAAACTCATGCATTATTATCCTTTGTTGAGCACAATGAGCTCAGCTGCACAGAGCCACACTGCCAGCCCAATTGGCTGCCTTTGCCAGAGACACAAACAGACCAAGGCTGCTCGGGGCCAAGTCTAAGGCATATGAGCAACTCGGTTTGGGAAACCAAGCATCAGTAACCAGAACAGGGAAGTGAAAGTTAATATCTGCGCTACATTAAAATAATGCACAGTGCATTTCAAAAGTCGGGCAGCAAGAAACTGAAGTCAGGTACCTTTTTGGAATATGAAGGTCAAGGACTAAAACCCCTCCTCCCTTCTCCCACTCCCTTCTGAGTCGCCCTGACTTGTTTCCTTCGTTTATTCCCCCTCCCAGCCCCACAGCACTTAGGTATTTATTTATACTAATGTCTGCTTCCCCCTCTAGACTGTGAGCTTGTTGTGGGCAGGAAATGTGTCTGTTTATTGTTATACTGCACTCTCCCAAGTGCTTAGTAGAGTGCTCTGCACACAGAAAGCGCTCAGTAAATACGATTGAATGAATTTCAATCATGATGGAGCAACACAGCATGAGATTACTGGAGTGTCAGGAAGGTCAAACATCGCACCCATTATCTACAGCTGAGAACAGACCACTGCTGAAGACTAGTTTCCAAGGCAGAAATAAAATCACACATTTAATAGGAGAGAAGCAGGCCTCAAAGAGCCACTGAAGGCATTTTTAATGCTTAAAAAAAATTCAGGCTTAGGAATCTGAGGAAAAATAGAGCTGCCTATTTATATCTATGCATTATATCAAAAAAGAGAACTGCTTTTCTGATGTTCAAATAGTTATATAATACTTCATAGTGAACAAAGCTCTAGGTTCCACCTCAGAAGCTGATCTCCCTAGTGACTCTTATCAATTAATCAATCGTATTTATTTAGCACCTCAGAGCACTGTATAACAAAATTGGCAGACCCGATCCCTGCCCACAACAAGCATACAGTCTAACAGAGGAGACAGACATTACTATAACCAAATGAAGGATATGTACATAAGTCCGGTGGGGCTGAGGGACGGGTGAATAAAGGGTACAAATGCAAGTGTAAAGGCGATACAGAAGGGAGTGGGAGAAGAGGAAATGAAGGCTAGTTGGGGAAGGCCTCCTGGAGGAGATGCGTCTTCAGTAAGGCTGGGTAGGTTGGGAGAATGATCACCTGTCCAATATGAAGATTTCTATAGGTTAAATGGCAAATCTATCATTTTTTCCCCCACCAGTATCTTGGATTTCTATTGCAACTTTGCTGTGGAGCTCACAGGGCCCTCCCCCTTGCCCCCACTGTATGAGCCCATTCTGTCTCAGCACAGCCCGCAGAGTATGGTGGACAAGAATTCTGGCCTACAGCCTGCTAAGAGACAGAAACCGGGAGAACAATTAACAGGGGGCATGGTGGCCTCGTGTGGCCTAGTGGAAAGAGCACGGGACTGGAAGTCAGAGGACCTGGGTTCTAATCCCGGCTCTACCGCTTGTCTGTTGGGCAACCTTGGGCAAGTCACTTAACTTCTCTGCACCTTGGTTTCCTCATATGTAAAATGAGGATTAAATCCTACACCCTCCTACCTAGCCTGTGTGGCCCACGTGAGACTGGGACAATGTCCAACCTGATAATTTTGTAGCTACCCCAGGGCTCAGAAAACCCTTGACACATAGTAAGCATTTAAATACCATAAAAGGAAGTCAGGGCTACATCCAGCGTGGCTCAGTGGAAAAGAGCACGGGCTTTGGAGTCAGAGGTCATGGGTTCAAACCCCGGCTCTGTGTGACTTTGGGCAAGTCACTTCACTTCTCGGTGCCTCAGTTACCTCATCTGTAAAATGGGGATTAAGACTGCGAGCCCCACGTGGGACAACCTGATTCCCCTGTGTCTACCCCAGCGCTTAGAACAGTGCTCGGCACATAGTAAGCGC
Organism: Ornithorhynchus anatinus; assembly: GCF_004115215.2. Taxonomy (NCBI): domain Eukaryota; kingdom Metazoa; phylum Chordata; class Mammalia; order Monotremata; family Ornithorhynchidae; genus Ornithorhynchus; species Ornithorhynchus anatinus. The sequence goes on along the minus strand of NC_041735.1, from coordinate 57,204,015 downwards.
TTAACAAATACCAACATTATTATTATTATTATTATTAATCCAAGTCTTTTTTTCGTAATTGGGTGCTCTAGTCACTAGATTATACTGCTTCAACATTCAAATCATTTATTACTCTATTTTAGATGTGTATATACCTATGATTCTATTTATCTATTTTGATGGTATTGATGCCTGTTTACTTGTTTTGTTTCCTGTCTCCCCCTTCTGGACTGTCGATCCGTTGTTGGGTAAGGATTGTCTCTATCTGTTGCCAAATTGTACTTCCCAAGCGCTTAGTGCAGTGTTCTGCACACAGTAAGCACTCAATAAATACAACTGAATGAATGGAATTAGTGATTTTACTATGTATTAAGCACAAACTAGTGCCAATGTACAAGATGGTCAAGATTAGACTGTAAGCCCGTCAAACGGCAGGGACTGTCTCTATCTGTTGCCGACTTGTTCATCCCAAGCGCTTAGTACAGTGCTCTGCACATAGTAAGCACTCGATAAATACTATTGAATGAAAAGATGGTACAGTGCTCTGCATACAGTGAGCGTTCAATAAATACGACAATGAATGAATGGGAGACACATTGTGATCCTCGAGTGGTGCAGGGACTAAGTGGTAGGAAAGAGAGCTATCATCCCCATTTTACAGATGAGGAAATTGAGGCTCAGAGAGGTTTGAGACTTTTCCCAAGATCTCAAAGCAGACCAGAAGCAGAGCTGGGATTAAGATCCAGGTCTCCTGACGCCCAGTCTGCGCTCGCTCCACTAGGCCATACTGTCTCATTAAACAGGTGTGATCTCACCAGGTGTTAGATCAGGTGTGGTTTCAAGAATGGCCCAGCATGGATCAGATTTTTTTTTTAATTAATTGTATTTGATATTCGCATACCCTGTCCCAGGCACCGTACTAAACTCTGGAGTGGACCCAAGCTAATCAGGTTGGACACAGTCCATGTCCCACACGGGGCTCACAGTCTTAATCCCCATTTTCCCCAGCAGTCAAGTGGCAGAGCCGGGATGAAAACCCAGATCCTTCTGACTCCCAGGCCCATGCTCCATCCAATAGGCCACACTGCTTCTCATGGTTTTGAATGGAATTCCAATTATCATTTTTCCATGGCCTTTTTCCCATAAGCATTTTGGAATCCTACAATAATGAGGCATTAAATTTTTTATGTAGTCAAATCTTGAGGATTTACTGGGCATTATTGTGTACGCACATGCAGGAGCAAAACTCTCTTCTAGAAACCCCTCTTTATCCCAGTTCTCAGTGCCCCAGCAGGAACGTTTCTGGCAGGGAGATTGTGAGTGGCACAGCATAAACCACTATCGCTATAATCATTTCCATCTTGCAGATTCTCCAAACTGCAGTTTTAGAAATGAGGTTCAGTCATACCCGACTCCATCATCCTCACCACCATCACCACCATTTTTCTGCGCTACAAAATGTGACGGGGCAAACTATTTTGATAAGATTTTATTTATAGGCTGTTTCCACAGGGTTAAAATAAAGGTATCCATTTCAAAAATTCCAGAAAACAGTCTTCCTACCAAGGTGTGTAAAACCAGGGTATTGCACCGATTTAAAGAAGCCACCTGACCTGGGAAAAAAGCGCTGTGACTTAAATTTTTATAAATACCTATAAATACCTACTACCCCACTCTCGACACAACTATATTTATTTGAATACCAACTTCATTAATCTATTTTCACATCTCTCCAATTTAGAAAACTACATGTACTGTCCATTATCAGCCCCCTCTATGACACTCCAAACCGCCTTTGGGGGTGCGGTGGTTTTGCTACCCCAGATCTGTCCCCAGGGCTCAAGGGGGTGAAGCTCTTCCGTCCCTACGAGGCTCTGTAATCGCTGGGACCCTTAGGGAGCCTCCGCACAGTCTCACTGAACCTTTAGGTACCAAATAAGCTGCAGCATTTCTTGGCTACAGAGGCGGTATTTCAAAAATACAACAGGAAGACCAGCCATTTACCAGATTTAGAGAGTTTCAGCTCTACATCAGTGGAGTCAATCACAAACCCTCCCTTCCTCATGATGGATTTGATAACTTGATCTAATCAAAGTGAAGTTACTTCCACCCAGATGGCTGGACACACTTCTGATGGGGAGGGGAGAGAAAAATCGGTGACACCCTGCCTGGCGGCAATTAGGGACGAGGTTCGCGTCTGGCATTCCACCCCTCAATTCAGGAAAAATTGCAAAGATGATAAAGATTTGAGCCTATACCACAGGCACAGAACAAATGACCACCTAGAGAAAACCAATGTGGCCTAGTAGATAGAGCACAGGCCTACGAGTCAAAAGGACCTGGGTTCTAATTCCGGCTCTGCCACTTGTCTGCTGGGTGACCTTGGGCAAGTCATTGAGAAGAGCATGGCTCAGTGGGAAAAGCCCGGGCTTGGGAGTTAGAGGTCATGGGTTCTAATCCCGGCTCCGCCGCTTGCCAGCTGCGTGACTTTGGGCTAGTCACTTAACTTCTCTGTGCCTCAGTTACCTCATCTGTAAAATGGGCATTAAAACGGTGAGCCCCAGGTGGGTCACCCTGATCACCTTGTACCCTCAGCGCTTAGAACAGTGCTTTGCACATAGCGCTTAACAAATACCAACATGATTATTTAACTTCTCTGGATCCGACCGGGACCTATGCGGCTTGCCATTACACACAGCAGACCTTGAGCAAGTCACTTCACTTCTCTGTGCCTGTCACCTCATCTGTTATGTGGGGATTAACATTGTGAGCCCCAAGTGGGAGATGGACTGTGACCAAGCTGATTAGCTTGTATCTGCTCCGGCACTTACTACAGTGTTTGGCACATAGTAAGCGCTTAGATACCATAAAAAAATGAAGCACACCACTCATTTTGATTAACTGGGGACCAATATGACCATAAACTCGGTTTGGGCAGGGAACATGTCTACCATGTTCCAGAGAAGCCACATGCTCCAGATTAGAGAGGCAGCGTGGCACAGCGGATAGAGCACGGGCCTGGGAGTCAGAAAGTCATGGGTTCTAATCCCGGCTCCACCACTTGCCTGGGTGACCTTGGGCAAGTCACTTCTCTTTTCCATGCATCAGATGCCTCATCGGTAAAATGGGGATTGAGACTGCGAGCCCCACATGGGACAACCTGATTTGCTTGTATCCTCCCCAGCACTTAGTACAGTGCCTGGCACATAGTAAGCGCTTAACAAATACCATTATTATTATTATTATCACCAAGTCTCTTGTATAGTACTCTTCCAAGCACTCAGTATAGTGCCCTGTACATGGTAAGTGCTCAATAAATACCACCGAGGATGATGACGACTAATTATCTAGGTCCCTCTGCTCTCCTCCTCGTGTCCCCTCCCTCTAAACTTTGACCAATCCATTGATCACAGGCACTTCCAGCCAACGAATGGCCAGGAAAATGAGTGAAACTCAAACACTGTCAACTTTGCTATTGGTAAACAATTCCTGCCAAAGATCTGTCAGGGAAGGAAGGTGAAACAAATGGCTAAAATGAGATTCCTAGAATACCTCCGGATTGTGCCTACATATAATCAAGATTTCACTCTATCCTATGGCCAAGCGCTGGCGAGTGGGATTTCCCTAGCCACTTCGTACTTTGGAAAGTTTCCGTTTATGCTTAAACGCTACCTGTCGGCTTCCCTGCTTGGATGAGCAGCTGCTGGTGCTCCTTGAAGGCGACAGCGTTTTCTGGGCTACCCCAAGGTTCTTCTCCTCACTCATGGTGAAGCAATGGGTGGCTTTGGTCTTGGTCGATCAAACTGCCATCAGAAGAGGCTTCCGCCTATACAGGAACGAAACTCACCACACGCGTGTTTCACTTCTTATCCTGCACATCCTTATGGTCTTTTCTGTGGCCAGGAGATAGCTAAGGTGAAACAAAAGAGAGAGGCCGACCATGTCACAACTAATCTCTTATAGTAGCAACGCCTCCCCTAGAACTACTAGACGGTTTAGTAATGCTACCTGAAGGCATCCACGAATCTCTACAAACAATTCCCCAGCCACGACAACAGAAAAACCCAACGGGTTACAGTGGAATTCTGCTGGTCTTTTTCAAACACAGCAGACTAGTTAAGTATCAAGCTTCCGGTAAAATATTAAACATTCTTAGGTCTTCCGCGTTACTCACTCTGAGATCTTTAAACTGGAAGGCTAAAGCTATAAATAACACTGAGATTGTTCCTGAAAATGCAAGATCTCAGTTCAGTAATGACAATACACATGCATATCTGTAACTGTGACTGTGGATTCCCTGACTTGCTCCCTTTGTTCTTCCCTACTTCTAGCCTCACAGCATTTATGTACATATCTGTAATTTATTTACATATACTGATGTCGGTCTCCCCGTCCCTAGACTGTCAGCTCATTGTGAACAGGGGATGTGTCTGTTTATTATGGTATATACTCCAGCATTTAGTACAGTGCTCTGCACCCAGGAAGTGCTCAATAAATACGACTGAATGAATTCCCATGGTACCTCTCCCTCCCCCACTATACACATATTCCCAAGGTCCCAGATTTCAGGATTTGGGACAGAAAATAAAAGGCCCAGACTTAGTAGCCACACAATTAACTCCCATTGAGGTTAATTATAAACTACTTCACATTTGCTTCTAGAGGCTCACTGTGGGCAGGGAACGTGTCTACCAACTCTGTTGTATTGTACTGTCCCAAGTACTTATTAAAGTGCTCTGCCCACAGTAAGCGTTCAATTGATACCACTGATTAACTGATTGCTAGCTTATTCAATAAATGGCAGATCATATTTACTCTATTACTCCCTCAATTCATTTAAGTATCTGTCTTCTCCCCCCAGCTCCTAAGCTCTTTGAGTACAAGGATCATATAATAATATTTGTTAAGCACTTACTATGTGCCGAGCACTGGGATAGATACAAGGTAATCCCACGTCTCACAGTCTTAATCACCATTTTACAGATGAGGCAAGTGGGGCACAGAGAAGTGAAGTGGCTTGCCCAAGGTCACACAGCAGACAAGTGGCAGAGCTGGGATTAGAACCCATGTCCTCCGACTCCTGAACCCGTGATCTTTCCACAGAGCCACACTGTTTCATATAACTTTTAACTCTTTAGGAACCTTCCAAAGCACTGTTCTGAACACACTAAATAGATGCTATTGATGATAATGAAGTGGGGAAAGAAAATTCAAAAGATACCTCATATGACAAGATATGGGTGGACCCACTATTGTTATGGTGATTTCATCCTCCCAACTATCAATCAATGGTATGTATTGAGAGCTCACTGTGTGCAGAGTTCTGTATTAAGCTCTTTGGAGGGTACAACAGATTTTTGTAGACCTACCTGTGCCCTGCCCACCAGGTGCATACAGTCTAGAGAGGGAGACAGTCGCTAAAATAAATTATGGATACGCACATAAGTGCTACGGGGCTGAGGAAAGGGTAAATATCAAGTGCTTAAAGGGTACCGACCCAAGAAAATAGGCGGTGCACAAGGGAGAGCAGGTAGGGGACATGAGGGTTTAGTTGGGGAACTGCACCCAAAACCTCTCTTTGTAATTTTGCACATATCAACTTCTACATTCTTCTACTTAAGGACTTCTTCCTCTTTTTCTTTAAGTTACTACTGTCCAACTCTCCATTAGCCTGCATGTTCCTTCTGAGTACAAATTGTGTCTTCTCCATCTACTGTACTCTCCCAAGTGGTCTGTTCGGGCCTCTGCACAGTCAACACTTAAATTCTATCAATTGATTGACTGGTTGGCTGACTGTAGGTTTCTCATCACATCAGGACCGTAGACAAAGAGTACCGGTTTTTATTTACTACGCAGGGCCTCTAAGTCGAAAAACGACCAGGCAGTAGAAAATGAGAAATACAGTTGGAGTTGGAGGGAGGAGGAGGAGGAAAAGAAAGAGGAGGAGAAGGAGGAGAGAGGATGTGGACTTATATTATTTCCTAAACAGTACACAAGAGAGACTCTAACCCAAGAGGATGAAGGACAAGCTAAGGTTAAAACCTTAAGAACACCTCTGTTATTACTACTACTACTACTAATAATAATTGTGTTATTCATTAAGTGCTTGCTACATGCTAAGCACTGTACTAAGTGCTGGGGTAGAGACAAGATCATCAGTTCCCATTAGGGGCTCACAGTGTAAGTAGGTGGGAGAACAGGTATTAACTCCCCATTTTGCAGATGTAGTAACAGGAACAGAGAAATGAAGTAACTTGCTCAAGGTCACACAACAGACAAGTGGCAGGACAAAGAGCACGGGCTTGGAAGTCAGAGAACGTGGGTTCTAATCCCGGCTCCGCCACTTGTCTGCTGTGTGACCCTGGGCAAGCCACTTAACTTCTCTGGGCCTCAGTTCCCTCCTCTGTAAAATGGGGATTAAGACTGTGAGCCCCACATGGGACAACCTGATTACCTTGTATCTACCCATGGGCTTAGAACAGTGCTTGGCACATAGTAAGCACTTAAATACAAAAAAAAAACCCAAAAAAATTGGGATTAGAACACAGGTCCTCTGACTTCCAGGCCTGTGCTCTTTCCACTAGGCCATGCTGAAGCTTGACTCTGGCATTCTCAAGACTCTCATTCAGCTTTGAAAGTGGGGAGAGTAATTGCCTGTCGCATATGAGGAGGGAGGGTGTTCCAGGCCAGAAGCAGGATGTGGGTGAGAGGTCGGCAGAGATAGAGGAGATCAAGGTATGGGGAGTAGGTTGGCATTGGAGGAGCAAAGTGTGCAGGCTGGGTTGTAGAAGGAGAGCAGTAAGGTAAAGTAGGAGGGTGAAAGGTGATTGAAAAAGATAGGGTAAGATTCCATTATGTCAATCTACAAATGGAGAAACTGAGGTACACTGATTCAAGTAACTTGCTCTAGGACACTCAGGAGAATACCCGGGACTAAACTCAGGTCTTCTAACTCTCACTCCAGTAATTCGCTCCGACTGATTAGATTCTAAAAAGAAAATGACAGAAAGAACCTAATTTGGGACATTTCATATTTCTAGATGGGAAGAAAATCATTCAGTGGAGTTTGCAGTTTTAAAGCTCTACTCAATTCCTCTCTTCAAGTCAAGCTACAATGACAATAATAATAATAATAATGATGGGATGTGTTAAGCGCTTACTATGCGCAAAGCACTGTTCTAAGCGCTGGCGGTGGGGGGGATACAAGGTAATGAGGTTGTCCCAAGTGGGGCTCACAGTCTTAATCCCAGTCTTACAGTTGAGGTAACTGAGGCACAGAGAAGTTAAGTGATTTGCCCAAAGTCACACAGCTGACAAGAGGGATTAGAACCCATGACCTCTGACTCCCAAGCCCGTGCTCTTTCCACTGAGCCACGCTGCTTCCCTACAAGACACCTGCCGAAAACGCTGAAATGATTCATTCAATCATATGTATTGAGAGCTTACTGTGTGCAAAGTACTGTCCTAAATTATCAGTGATATGTTACAATTCCTCCTCATAATAAGCTCATTATGGGCAGGGAACATGCTTGCTAATTGGAGAAGCAGCATGGCATAGTGGATAGAGCATGGGCCTGGGAGTCAGAAGGTCATGGGTTCTAATCCTGGCTCAGCAGCTTGTCCATTGTGTGACCTAGGGCAAGTCACTTTACTTCTCTGTGCCTCAGTTCCCTCGTGTAAAATGGGGATTGAGAATGTGAGCCCCATATGGGATGGGGACTGTGTCCAACCCAATTTGCTTGTTTCCGCCTCAGTGCTTAGTACAGAGCCCGGCAACATAGTAAGTGCTTAACAAATACTATTATTATTATTATGTTGTACTGTACTCTCCCAAGCATTTAGTACAGTAGTCAGAGGTCAGAGGCTTGGGAATCAGAGATCGTGGGTTCTCATCCCGGCTCCGCCACTTGTCAGCGGTGTGACTTTGGGTAAGTCACTTAACTTCTCTGTGCCTCAGTTCCCTCATCTGTAAAATGGGGATTAAGACTGTGAGCCTCATGTCGGACAAACTGACTACCTTGTATCTACCTCAGTGCTTGGCACATAGCAGGTTCTTAAATACCACTATTGTTATTATTATTATTACAGTGCTCTGCACATAGTAAGTGCTCAATAAGTGATTGATATTCTTAAGAATAATATGAGCCATTACCAATCATCTAAGATGGGATGGAAAAAAAGGAGGGGAAAGGAAATGGAAGGTGAAAATGGAAGAAATTCAATGCTTACACAAGTAAAAAGCAGAAGAACCTATGCCTCCTATTTTTAATTAATATCTCCACACACAAACGGTAAACACCGAGAGCATGAGAGCTTCTGCATGTGTTCACAAAGGGAGGAATGAAGCTGGTTAAGATTTGAGACACTACAAACCACTGGGGCCAGCACTTAAGTACATGATGACATATAGTGAGGAAACCATCCCCTTTTTCAGTTAATATGGTCTGAGCCATTCCATCTGGTGAGTGTGTTGAAAGAGCGCCGAACATCAGTGGTGATGCAATTGGGAGTTCTGGGTGTGTGTGGGGGGGTCTGACATGAGCCCGCGTTTTTTGTGGGTTAACCTAATACCACAGAAAATGATGTAATAAATTCATGTGACACCTGGGTGCGTATAAGGGCCATCAATCATTCAATGGTATTTATTGAATGCTTAAGTTGTGTGCCGAACACCATGCTAAAACAGTCACTGAGTACAATGCAACAGAGTTGGTTAGCACAATCCCTGCCCACAGGGAGCTTAAAGGTCTCCCGTTCCCTCATATTCCCACCCGAAGCCCGCCCTCCCGCTGACTTTCTCCTGACTGTAGACAGCACCACCATCCCCCCGCCTCACAAACCCGTAACCTTGACATTATCCTTGACCCATCTTTCTCATTCACCTCTCATACTGAATCTGTCACTAAATCCTGTCGGTTCAACCCTTCACAACATGGCTAAGACCCACCCTTTCCTCTCCATCTACACTGCTACTACATGAACCCGAGCACTTATTCTATCCCGCCTTGATTATTGCATCAGCCTTCTTGCTGATCTCCCTGATTCCTGTCTCTCCCCATTCCAGTCCATACTCTACTGTCCAGATCACATTTTTCTACAAAAACATTTCATTCCCGATTCCCCACTCCTCAAGAACCTCCAGCGGTTGCCCATCACAAACAGAAACTCCTTACCATAGGCCTTCGGGTACTCAATCACCTTGCCCCTTTCTACCTTCCCTCCCTGATTTCCTACTACAAACCCACCCGCACACTTTGCTTCTCTAATGCTGACCTACTCCCTACACCTCCATCTCGTCTATCACGCCACTGACTCCTTACCCACATCTCACCTCTGGCCCGGAAGGCCCTCCCTCTTCATATTTGACCGACGATCACACTCCCCAGCTCTCCTCCAAGAGGTCCTCCCTGATCGAGCCCTCGTTTCCTCTCCCATTCCCTTCTGTGTCATTCTTGCACGTCCTTTATTCCACCCCTCCCTCAGTCCGACAACACTTACGCACGTGTCTGTAGTTTATTTATTTACATTACAGTCTGTCTCCCGCTCTAGACTGTAAATTCATTGTGGGCAAGGGACTGTGTCTACCAGCAATTTTGTACTGTACTCTCCCAAGTGCTTAGTACACTGCTCTTCATATAGTAAGTGCTCGATAAAGATGATTGATTCTTCAAGGCCCCATTTTGATCCTCCTTCACCTTTGGAACCCTTTCAAAATAAGTATAATAATTGTATCTGTGAAGTACTTACTATGTGTCACGCGCTGTACTAAACACTGGGGTAGATACAAGACGATCAGGTACCGCATGGGGCTCAAAGTCTAAGACGGAAGGAGGACAAGTATTGATCTTTATTTTGCAAGTCAGGAAACTGTGGCACAGAATGAAGTGACTTGCCCAAGGTCAAATGGGGATTCAAAGACTGTCCTCCCTCTTATTTAGATTGTGAGCCCCAAGTGGGACAGGGACTGAGTCCAGCCCGATTAACTTGTATCTACCCAGCAATCAGAACAGTGCTTTGACACATAGTAAGTGCTAAACAATAATAATAATAATAATGATAATGATGATGATGATAACCACAGTAACAAGTTCAGTAAACAGCTCCTTAAAATGAGTTTACAGCAGTGATTCGTACTGCCAGAAGCTTGCCACTGGAGGAAAGAGTAAAATCTTTCAGAGCAAGAATACGTTCTGCTCCAACGATCATCAGTAACACAACCTTAAAAGATGTCTAAGTTGCTCCTCCACGGTCTCGAGGCTAAAAAAATAACCTTTAAGTAGGACCAATTTTACCTTAGAAAAAGCTTCAACTAAGGGTAATCATAGGCTATGTCGCCCAGGGTGAATCTGTGGGATGTCCACGTTGGCCCTGGAACTGGACTTGAAACAGACTACCAGCCCTGTTCAGGGTGGGAGGCAGTAATTCAATTGTATTTACTGAACGCTTACCGTGTGCAGAGCACTGTGCTAAGTGTTGGGAGAGTACAATACAACAATAAGCACATTCCAGGCCCACAACAAGCTTAAAATCTAGGGTAATCTGGAGCATTCCCTCCCACTTCTTCAGGTAGGTCCCCATCTCCATACTATCTGCTGCTCCTCTAGAGTCAGTGGGCCTGGAATTGGCCTCGGCAAAATTCCATTTCCAATCTCTCCCTCAGAAGATGGGAAGATGGGAGGAGGTGATGGAAAAATCATCGGCAGTAACTGGTGAACACGTTTGCAGAGTGTTTTGTGAAGGACCTTAGAAACACAGTCGATTCTTCCGTAATGCGTGTTTCACCATATTCTGTCTAGGTGATGGCTGAATTACAGCATCTTTCCGACAAGCCTGTTGGGACTCAGCATGACAAGAGGATGAAAGAAATGGTCGTCGTACACTTGCATGCAGTGTCAAATATGGTGAGTAAGAAGGCCCACGCTTTTCTTAACACGGGGTTCCAAAAGAACACACGCAACCCCTGCGTATAAGAGAACTGGACGCACAATTGTAAAAAGAAATTAAACAATTAAAAATTCTTTCATGAATAGAGTGGTTTCTCAGACCAGGTAGTTATCACACTGCTCTCGCCCAAGCCGAACAAAGCGTTTTTGAGGAAATGGTTGCTATAGTGTTGCGATGTGCTACGTTCCTTCGTCCGGTATTGGCTGGCATGGTTACCACCACCCATGAGTCAGACCTCGGTCCCCATCTGATCTCAGTCGGGTCCACTTCCGTTTCAGCCCAGCCACAGATGGGGTCACGTCCAATACAGGACTCTACAGTTCATTTCCTTCACACGATTAATCCATCAATCAATAGTATTTACTGAGCACTTACTGTGCGCACTGTACTAAGCACTTGGGACAGTACAATATAATGGACACATTCCTGCCCACAATAACCTTATGGTATAGAGGGGCAGACAGATGTTAATATAAATAAATTACAGATATGTATGCAAGTGCTATGGGGCTGAGGGAGGAGTGAATAAAGAGCCCGGGCTTGGGAGTCAGAGGTCATGGGTTCGAATCCAGGCCCTGCCACTTGTCAGCTGCGTGACTGTGGGCAAGTCACTTAACTTCTCTGTGCCTCAGTGACCTCATCTGTAAAATGGGGATTAACTGTGAGCCTCACATGGGACAACCTGATTACCCTGTATCTCTCCCAGCGCTCAGAACAGTGCTCTGCACATAGTAAGCGCTTAACAAATACCAGCATTATTAATAAAGGGAGCAAATCAGGGTGATGCAGAATGGAGTGGGAGAAAAGCAAATGAGGGCTTAGTCAGGGAAGGCCTCTTGGAGGAGATGTGCAATATCTGCTAATATCTGAAAACACACACACACACACTTCTACAGCTCTACTAATCCTGGGATAATAATAATAAGAAGAAGAAGAATGGCATTTGTTAAGCACTTATGTGCCAGGCACTGGGATGGATACATGCAAATCAGGTTGGACAGAGTCCCTGTCCCACATGGGGCTCACAGTCTCAATCCTCATTTTACAGATGAGGTAACTGAGGCACAGAGAGTGAAGTGACTTGTTCAAGGTCACACAGCAGGCAAGTGGGGAACTGGGATTAGAACCCATGTCCTTCTGACTCCCAGACCCGTGCTCTACCCACTACGCTATGCTGCTTCTCTTGATGCATTAACTTAAGTGTCATTTGCTAATTAGTCTGAATTTTGGGGGCAGTCCCTAACAAGTGGTAGACTACAGGCATCTTGCAGGGCAAACAGCCAGACCTGAAAACCTACCTGGCAAGAGTTTTCTCTGCATTAGTAAGAGCTGAGTCTCTGAAATAGGTCAACAGGCACTCCAAGTCGGCAAGATAAGCCTTTTTCCTCCGAGTAACAAAGGCCTTTCATAAGAAGTATGATGCCTAGATAGTGATCTGAAGTGTACATAGGCATCATTTTTTATTTAAGGTCTATAGCAGACAAGAGCAAGCAATGGAATGGTCATTCATTTCACGTCAATGCCGTAAACATTTCTAAACAGAGAAACTGATCCTATCACATCAGGTCACATATAACTGTACTCTCCCAAGCACTTAGTACAGTGTTTTGCACACATAAGCGGTAAATATGACTGACTGAACGAATATCATTTTTATAAAGATGGGAGGTCCTGGGGGGTCAACAGAAACATTATTTATATTAATGTCTGTTACCCCCCTAGACTGTAAGTTCATTGTGGGCACGGAATGTGTCTGTTTATTCTTATATTGTCCTCTCCCAAGTGCTTAGTACAGTGCTCTGCACACAGTAAGCTCTCACCAAACACGACGGACTAAATGACAAAAGAACATAGGTCCGATAGAATAACCTGGTTTGAACCCCAGCTCCACTATTGGCCTACTGTGTGACTGTGGGCAAGTCACTCATCTTCTCTGGGCATCAGTTTCCTCATCTGTTAAATGGGAATAAAATCAATCATGAGCCCAGTGTAGGGCAAGCTCTGGATCTGATTTTATAAGCTTCTCCCCCACTGTTTAGCACATAATAGCCATAATTAATGCCATTGTTACAAAGTCTTATAAATATTAATATTTTACACATACTTCACCTTCCCACCCCAGGTAGAGAAAAGGCTATAGAACAATCAACTTTCAGGTTTAAACATCAACACTGCCTTCCCTGTGGCACTAATGTACATAGAGAAGCAGCATGCTTAGATAGAGCAGAGGTCTGGGAGTCAGAAGGACCTCGGTTCTTGCCCTGCCTGCTGTGTCATTTTAGACAAGTCACTTCACTTCTCAAGGACCTCATCTGGAAAACGGGGACTAAGATTGCGAACCCCACGTGCGACATGATGTGTCCAACGTTATAGTTACCCCGGCGCTTAGTACAGACGGTGAGCCCACTGTTGGGTAAGTATCGTCTCTATCTGTTGCCAAATTGTACTTTCCAAGCTCTTAGTACAGTGCTCTGCATATAGTAAGTGTTCAATAAATACAATTGAATGAATACAGTGCGTGGCACATAGTAAGAGCTTAACAAATGCCATTTTAAAAAAATGACTTACATATAATATAGTCTATTTATTTTACGTGTACTCTTACATACTCTTTTATACTAGATTGCTTCCTCGTGGCTCTCTATTCTGTGGTACTTTCCTAAGCAATTAGTCCAGTCGCCTGCCATAGAAGGTACTCAAAGCACACTACCGATCGATTACACAACAATCCTGCCTGAAACTAACCCCTTTCTGTGCTTCCCCCATTTTGGCCTATTCCTTCAGCACATGCCCCTTATCTGTCTCCGGAGTCTTTTGCATTCCACCACCCACAGCTTGACTCCACTTCTATTTTTATCATCAGGTTTGTCTGAAAAGGAAAGCCCTCCCTGAGAAAATTCACCATCATTCCACTGAAAATACATGCCATTCAAAACGGTATCATAAGATACCAGTAACAAGAGCTAGGAGTCAAGCATGTAGCAAGATTTCAGGACTGCAACTAAAGTACTAGAAAACAGGTTACAACAGATCATTCTCCTCAAAATAATCAATCGCTGGTATTTATTGAAAGCTTTCTGTGTGTACTAAGCATTTGGAAAAACAGTCCAACGAATAAAAGCATGGAGTGGTGTATCAGTGATCCAGGCCTGGGAGAAGAAACTGAGGAAGTACAGTGAAGTTTCTCTAAAAACTGAGAACACTTTTGTAATACAAGTTCAATAACTAGAGGTGAGCCTGAATACTTCTGAGGGCAGGGAGCATGTCTACTATTAACACTGTACTCTCCCAAACATTTAATAGAGTGCTCTGCACAGAGTAAGCACTTAAATAAGATTGATGACTTGCAGAATCTATGGAAAATTTCATTTGAGGGAACTTTTTTGTTTAAAAGGAATGGCCTTTGGCATCTCTGTTTCAGAAAATGTGCTCTTTTTGCAAAGTAGTGAGGGCCACTGGACAAGACCTCTAGACTGTAAGCTCACTGTGGGCAGGGTACATATCTACCAACTCTGTCGTACTATACTCTCCAAGCACTCAGTACAATACCTTGCACACACTAAGTGTTCAGTAAATGTGACTGATTGCAACCAAGTGTGGGTTGAGACTGAAAGTCTCATACAATACTGCAGCTCAGCTGAAAACTGGGAGACAAATTGCCTGAGCTAGACCAGCACAGCTCACTGCAACCCAGAAAAGGGTGACTCTCTGAGAAGCTTCCTAAGAGTCATGAGACAAGGAGGCAAAAGCGAAAACAACCTGATAGCCCAGCATGGGGCAACCTCTACATATGCCAGTGTGGTCAGAACGGTGAGTCCCATATTTGTGCGCACGTGCACACACACAAATAACTCCATCTTTGAACAGGACAGGTACCTACGAGGCTCCCACGAATACAAAGTTCTGTCAGCCCTTCCATGACACCAAACTCCATAAAGACTCAGTTCCTCCCTTCCCTGCACATGTATTAGGGAACGTCTCTACCGACTGTTATACTGTACTCTCCCAAGCGCTCAGTACAGTGCTCTTCACATAGTAAGTGCTCAGGAAATACCACTGATTGATGCACTAATGAAACAGAGGATGGAAAAAAATAAAACATTTCAGTAGATTTATATGCTACTTAGTCTTTTCATTTGGTAAAGTGAAGTTGAGCTGAACAATGTCTCCTTTCCTCACGAAGGATGCCCAGCCCTTCGCCTTAGGTGATGAGGACCTCATCTTATGTATTTAGTCAGGAATCTGTGACACTAATAAGATGACATGTAGGGCTACTTCAGGGACCTGTGCAGCCTGCCCATGTCATATCTGGGTGAGCAATGCAGATTACAGGTGAGAGTCTATTAATGATTCTTTGAATATGACTAGCACTGTTTCCCAAAGCACTTTTACGTACTTCATTTTGCCCTCCCAACATTCTTGTGAGGTAGCAGAGGTAAGGATTATTAACCCAATTTTTCAGACATGGAATGGGAACTACAGGGAGTTTAAGTGACACGCCCAAGGTCATGAAGCAGGCTAGAATATGGAGTTGGGAGGGATACATAGGACTCTTGCTTCTCATGATGCCCTGCTCTTTTTACTAGAAACCATACTGCCTATTCATCACCACCATCAACAATGTCTGGTGGACAAGAAGAGTTTCTCTTTCCAACTGAGATATTCATGAGACACAATTAATAACAAGGAGGGGGGTGTCTAATTAAAAAAAGAGAATGACTAAAACGATATTAAAATAGCCATCAACCTTCCAAATATTCAGACTTCAGCTTGCCCTACATTTAATATTAGCTAATCGCCTTGTGCATAACAGCACTCGATTATTCCCATCCAAAAAAATAAATGAGAACCCTCAAATACACTCATTATATTCATTGTATTCAGGAGCTGGGGGGTGGAAGAGAGGAGAATCACACAGATTTTCTACCGGGACAATATGAAGAAGAATCTGTTGTTAGTTGTCAATGCTCCGTGGGGCTGTGGTGGTGAGTGAGAAACAGGGTGGCCTATTGGAAAGAGCACAGGACTGAGAATCAGAAGACCTGGGTTCTACTTCTGGTTCTGCCATTTGCCCGCTATGTAGTCTTGGGCTAGTCACTTATTTTCTCAGGGCCTCAGTTGCCTCATATTCATTCAGTAGTATTTACTGAGTGCTTACTATGTGCAGAGCACTGTGCTAAGCGCTTGGAATGTTGTAAAATGGGAATTAAACCCCCGTTCTCCCTCCCCCCTTAGATTGTGAGCCCCAGGTCGGAAAGGGCCTGGGTCTAAATCTGATTGCCCTTCTTTGCCCGCCAGCACTTAGCAGGCAGCTTGGAGCTTTAGAGAAAAGTTTATAAGGCCAAGCGTTTCTATTTGGCAAGAAGAGAATTTTTACACCGAGCATTTTCTCACTCATTCAATAGTATTTATTCAATAGTATTTATTGAGCACTTACTATGTGCAGAGCACTGTACTAAGCAATTGGAATGTACAAATCAGCAACAGATAGAGACAGTCCCTGCCCTTTGATGGGCTTACAGTCTAATTGGGGGAGACAGGCAGACAAGAACAATGGCAATAAATACTGAGCGCTTACTATGTGTAGAGCTTTCTCTACATTTCTTCTAAAAGCTCTCTGACCTGATTAATTGACAAGCATGTCAAAATTTGCATGCTGTGCAGTTTATCTTTATGCTGAATTATGGGCCCGGTCAGCACTGACCCAAAGGTGACCGACGGGTAAGGCTAAACACTGACCTCTCCTCTCCAACAGGAAGTCCTAAGGAATTCAGCAAGTCTGAACACCTCCCCAAGCTCTGGTCTAAAAATGCCTTAGTGGTGCGTATTGAGTCTGGAATGGTTTCTTTACCCTCCTACACCGCTGTCGGTAGCAAGAGCGTCATGAGATTATGTATCAGGAAATGAAAAGCAAGCTCTACCAAGGAGCATAACAGTGAGGCAGTTTTAAATTGGATTTTCCACTTGTTAAGGCTATTTCTGCTCCTCTGATGTTGGGGTTTTTTTTCAAGCCAGAAGCATTAACCACCCAGTTTTTCACCATGATGGATGTTCCAAAGGAGTTATTTCAAATCTGACTCAGGTTCCTGGAGTTGCTAAAAACATCAACTAAATGACTGATGGACTCTTCCATTCATTCAGAACAAACTTGCTTCTTTGGAACTGTTTCTCCTTTCCTAGTTTCCTTGAAAAGACTGAAGAGTCATTAGAACTAGGGTTGATCACACCCGATTAGACTGTCATACAAGACCACCACATTCAATGACATTATAAAGCCTAGAGAATTTTCAAGGCACAACCCAAGGGCTTACACTGCTCTCAAAATGAAGGTCTGTCAGCTTCCAACAAACACTGACATCTAAGCCCTGCAAAAGTGTTTTGGGGCTGATCAAAGACCCAGGGGGAGGAGAATTTGGGAACCGCTGCCTACCACAATCAGTTCAGGAGATTTCCTAAGAGCCAAGCAAAATCAATCGAACGTATTTATTGAGCACTTACTGTTTGCAGAACACTGTACTAAGTGCTTGGGAGAGTACAATTCAACAGGGTTAGGAGACACATTCCCTGCCTACTAAGAGTTTACCACCTAGAGGCTGTTAGAAAACAAACTCGATGGTCCCTAAAACGCTACTGATGGTTTTTGTTTTTCTTCCTGTCTGCAGTCAAGACCTTGAGTATATAATTTGATCATTATGCTTTTTTTTGATCCTTTATTGTCCTAGTCTTTGATTTCAGGAGCTCTTTCAGCACACAACTGGGCTGCCAAAAAGTTTTTTGAGCTCAGTAACTGTCAGCAAGCCCTATATTACTCCAATGCTAGTTCAAGTCACTCCTGGATGGAAACCTTAGTACACTTGCAGGGAGGAAATGTATTGTGCCATCTGGTACTTTTTAGTGGTATCTGTTAAGCATTTACTGCATTCTGGGCACTGTACTAAGCACTAGGGTAGATACAAGTTAATCAGGTTGGACGCAGTCCACGTCACACACGGGGCTCACAGTCATTTTACAGATAAGGTAACTGAGGACCAGAGAAGTGAAGCGACTTGTCCAAGGTCACGCAGCAGACAAATGGAGAAGCTGGGATTAGAATGCAGGTCCTACTGACTCCCTGGTCAGTGTTATATCCATTAGGCCGCTCCGTATTTCTTGAATACTATTTTACCAAGGTTAAGTGTTTAAAAACTTTGAAAATCTGACAGCTCTACCTTTTTATTTCACCACTGAATGTGGTTATAAATTCAACCTAAAGTACACACTCCTCTCTATGAACACGAACATTTGCTAAGCATTACTTTGACTGTTATTCCCATTCAATGCTCACAAAAATGGAAAGGGGAAGAGTTGTTTATAAGTCAAGCATCTTCTGAACATTAGAATAGTGGTTAATGTTTGAGAATTATTTGATCTGGATTTATTACTGGATCTTTCCTTCTCTATTCCTTTTTCGTGCATTCTATGCTACTGTGCACCTCTGTGCAGAGCACTATACTGAGCACTAAGAGTACAACAAAAATACATCATTGTATATGACCTCAAGGAAACTGTGGGAGACAATTACCTGCAAACAGGAGCAGAAGAAGGAATAATGCTACAAAGGTTGATTGTAGGAGTATGAAAGAATACATTTAGGTGTATGCAAAATGATGTTGACATAAATTTATACCACTTCTCTTTAGCATTTAAGTGCAAAGAGTGACTGACATGATCTGGAAGATTTTCATTGAATTTTTGTGAGAATTTGTTTACATGGGAACTCTATAAGCAGCAGCAGCAGCAGCGTGGCTCAGTGGAAAGAGCACAGGCTTTGGAGTCAGGGCTCATGAGTTCGAATCCCAGCTCTGCCACTTGTCGGCTGTGTGACTGTGGGCAAGTCACTTAACTTCTCTGTGTCTCAGTTCCCTCCTCTGTAAAATGGGGATGAAGACTGTGAGCCCCACGTGGGACAACCTGATTCCCCTATGTCTACCCCAGCGCTTAGAACAGTGCTCGGCACATAGTAAGCGCTTAACAAATACCAACTTCATTATTATTATTATTATAATCCTGTATTTTCTTGGTCTCCTACATCAATAGATGTGGGAGTGGGGAAGGTAAGGAAAGGATTAGAGATAAGTAAAGGATAGGATTAGAATGAGTAGAGTCAGAACCCATTGTGGATGTACGCATAAAAAAAGATCTGGATTTTAAGAGTCCCCAACTTGTTAGCAAGACTACTATAATAAATCCATTTCATTTTCCTTTTGGTGTTCTGGACAGCTGGAAGATAGTTCAGCTACCTTCAATCTTAAAACAGATACAAGATATCTTTCCAGCACTGCAAAATCTCTCTCTCCTCCCCTCCCCCAACCGCCTTCTCCCCACCCCCTCCCTTACCGCCCATTAATTTCCTCCAAAGCTGTTCTGACAAGTTCATCACCTAGATCTGACCCATTCTTACTCACCTGAACCTGATCCCCACTGGGCCTGTTACTTCTCTGATTCAAGAAGCAGAAATGAACTTCAGTCATTTCAGTCAGCTCTCCTCCTACCTTACCTCACTGCTCTGCAACTGTAACCCGGACCACACACTTTGCTCCTCCAACACCAACCTACTCATTATACCTTGATAATAATAATAATAATAATGATGGTATTTGTTTAGCATTTACTGTGATCCAGGCACTATACTAAGTGCTGGGGTAGACAGTCGGGTTGGACACAGTCCCGATCACACATGGGGCTCACATTCTTAATCTCCATTTTACAGATGAGGGAAGAGGTCCAGAGAAGTTAAGTGACTTGACTAAGGTAACACAGCAGACAAGTGGAGGAGCCGGAATCATTT
The DNA here is from genome assembly GCF_004115215.2 of Ornithorhynchus anatinus. NCBI lineage: Eukaryota > Metazoa > Chordata > Mammalia > Monotremata > Ornithorhynchidae > Ornithorhynchus > Ornithorhynchus anatinus. The sequence goes on along the minus strand of NC_041735.1, from coordinate 57,184,265 downwards.
GTCTCACCACCAACCTCTTGCCCACATCCTCCCTCTGGCTTGAAACTCCGCGCCACACCCCCTGCTTCATGTCTGACAGACCGCCACTCTCCCCATCTTCAAAGCCCTGCTAAAATCGGATCTCCCCCCAAATGGTCTCCCCTGACTAGACCCTCTATTCACCTATACACTTAAGCACTTGCTATTTGGCTCACTCACAGCACTTTTGTACATATTCATTTTCCTTAACTGTAATTTATTTTAATGTCTGTCTGCCTCTATATACTGTAAGCTCCTTGTAGGCAGGGATCATGTCAAACAACTCTATTGTAATAATAATAATGGTATTTGTTCATTCAATCATATTTACTGAGCACTTACTGTGTGCACAGCATGGTACTAAGTGCTTGGAATGTACAATTTCAACAGATAGAGAGACAATCCCTGCCCAACAACGGGCTCACAGTCTAAAAGGAGGAGACAGTAAAACTGTTAAGTGCTTACTATGTGGAAAGCACTGTTCTAAGCTCTGGGGTAGATACAAGGTAATCAGGTTGTCCCACATGGGGCTCACAGTCTCAATCCCCATTTTACAGATGAGGGAACTGAGGCACAGAGAAATTAAGTGACTTGCCCAAAATCACACAGCTGATAAGTGGTGGAGCTGGGATTAGAACCCACAAACTCTGACTCCCAAGCCTGTGTTCTTTCCACTACGCCAGGCTACTTCTCTCCCAAGCACCTAATAGAGTGCTCAGCACACAGTAAGCACTCAATAAATGCTAGTGATTGACTGATATATCAAGGTTTTTTAAAAGTTTTAATTAACAAGATTCACCATTTTTAGACATCATTTAAGATGAATTTTTTGGCAAAAGGGAAAAGCTCGAGAAGTTAGGTCAGTCAACAAGAAAGACTGACTGAGGCATAGATAACAGGTACCAATTGGGTTACAGGGAGAAGGAAGGTTTATTCTTAACCACTATGAAGGGGCCAGGAGAGAAAACTTTAATAAGGCTTTGAAGGTAGGAAGAGTGGTGGTCTGTTGGTTATGAAGGGGGAGGGCAATCCAGGGCAAAGGGAGGATGGGGGCAAGGGGGTCAGTAATGAGACAGATGAGATCAAGGTACAGCGAGTAGGTTGGTGTTAGAGGTGGTGAGTGTGCAGGTTGGGTTATAACAGGAGATTGGCCGGGTAAGTTAAGAGACGGAGAGATAATTGAGTGCCTTAAAAACTAATGGAAATGAGTTTCTGCTTGATGAGCACAAGGATGGGTAACCAAAGGAAGTTTCTGAGGAGTGCGGAGATATGGTTCTAATTAATGTAATGACTCACGTAACTGTCCCCACTTTTTGCAACCCAAAACAGAGGAAGGGCTACTTTGTAGGGAAATAAGTCTAGCATTGAAGGGAGCAGAAGAAAATCAGACAAGAAGAGTAAAGGCTGGGGGAAGGCAGAAAAAGGTTAAAACAAAAAAAACAAAGTTGGTAAAAAAAAAACTCTGTTAAATTGTTCTTTCCCAAAAGTTAAATTCAGTGCACTGCACACAATAAGAGCTCAATAAATACCACTGGTGATGGAGAAGTCTCTGACTCATCTTGCAGAATCCCAAGAGCTGCACACAACAGGCATTTGATGAATTAGCCCCCTCTCCCTTCTACTCTTCCTACCTTGGAGTTCTCAGTGAAGAAATTCTTTGTATTCCGCTCCTCTTCATAACCCAAGGCGCCATCACTGACTATAAAAATAATCTTATTTCTTCCTCAAAAATTGGCTGTGGGGGTGGCAGGAGGAGGTAGAGAGAGAATGATGCAGTGGAAGTAATTATGAATGTAAATTTGGTATGCACCAACAGAAGTGCATATAACAGAGCTCTGGAGAAAACTATCATTTCACCAAACTCTTTCTAATAAAAGCCTTAAATAAACCAACTTAAGTTAAAAAAGGGGTGTAAAAGGAGGAAGGATAATGACAGAGTATTTATATTACTGTCTATTTTCCCCTCTAAACTATAAGCCCGCTGGGGGAGGGAACATATCTATCAACTCTGTTGTATGGTACTCTCCTAAGTGCTTTAGTATAGTGCTCTGCACACAGTAAGTGCTCAGTAAATACCACTGATGATGATGATGATGAGAGTGTAGGAGGGAAGGGCAAACTAAGCTCCTCATAGTGTGAAGACAGGAGAGTATTGTTATTAATCAATATTTATTGAGTACCTACACTGAACCAGGGGGCTTATGTTTACCGTACAAGCAAGAGCTTAAACTCTAATGGGGGACATAGGAACATGAAAATTGTATGCACACAGTAGGAGCAAGCAGGAAGAAAAACATAGATATAACTGGTTATCAAAATGGAGGGGAAAAACGGTAGTGCAAGATTTTGAGGGAAAAAACCTAAATGAACTGAAGAAAAAGGGGAATTAAAGTGTGAAATTTACTCTAAAGGGGCCCCAATGAAAAGTCATCTCTACTGTGGGAAAAATTGTTCTTTATTCTTCTACCTCTTTTCTAAATAAGCAAATCTCCCACTGAAGATTCAGATTACATTTAACAAGGGTTTTGCCATTTTACATCCTAAAGATTTATCAAAATATGCCAGCAAAGATGGAGCAAGATGTTTTATTCCTGACGGCTCAGAAACGGCTCAGAAACTTAAGACTTTCTGTGGGAGGTCTATTTAAATATGAATGGCAGCAGTTAAAAAAAGATCACATCTAAAGGAAATTTATGCCCTGCATTTTCCAAGGGTCTTTCGCCTATGGGGACATGGGGAAAATATCCTAGTAATAGAGAAGAGTTTGTTAATCAGTGGGATTTCCCTTGTAATAACTCACACTGGATCCATATCCCAAGAAATTAAAAATATTCACCAAAATGCCTCATAAGAACTAAGACTTTTTTTAAACCAACGACCCATTTACTTGAGAAGGTGTTTTTTTTTTCCCTCAAACATTCGTCTATGAATATAACATTCTCTTTTGGCAGCACTGCCTGTCTTCCATCCCAGACATCCAGTTCCTCCCTTCTCCTTTCTTAACATTCGGATGAGCAAGGGGGAGTGAAAGGCAATCCCAGCATATGAGTGGGTGTTATATTCTACAGCAACACTACACTAAAAGAAGATACTCATTGATGCCGATGAAGAAGACAAACGATGAATGACTCGGAAAACACTGCTAAATCGGAATGGCCAAATGTTAAGGCAGCGGCCACCAGAGGTGCCTGCCAATCAACTCTTTTCCTACATTTTAAGCTTCAGTTTAGAGCAACTAAAGAAACTATAGTTTCTCTAGACTTTAGTAAGTTTGTTGTGGGCAGGGAACATGCCTACCAATGCTCTACACACAGTAAGCACTCAATAAACACCTTTGATTGATCGATTTTTTTTCACTTTGGTGGCACTTGGAGCCGAGGTAGGGCAGGGTGAATAGATAGGAAAAATCTGAAAAAACTGAATAAAAGCCAACAGCTGAAAGATTAAAGAAGGGGAAGAAAAGAAAATGATAAGCAGAAGGAAGAGCTATCACCAACATAATGCACCATTGGCAAATATAACTCAATCTCCATTTATGCTACATAAAACAGGACCCTACTCTCATAGGAAACCACTTCATTAACTTCAAAGTGAAGGATGCCTAATTTTCATGCAGCAGTGTCTAACAAATTTTCTCCAAAATACATTTCACTTTCATCTACAATAACAGTACGGAAAATGCAAATTCTAAATAATAGGTGTATGGGCCCCGATTGGTCAACTCGAAACCAGAGAAGCAATTAATACAAATTAAATCAGGCTAAATCTGGAAGCCTGTTCAAGGCAACTCATTCTCTGAGTTATAGGCTATAAGATCAAGCTCACTGTGCTTTAAATTTTCCACACCCTCTCTCTTTCCCTTGGCCTATAGATTTTTCTGGAAATATTAGAATTTTGTGTGTATGTCCATAAACCAGGGCTCTTACCCTGAGAAATAAAGAATATTGGGATTTTAAATTAGGCAATGCCGGCAAGCAGCTCACATCCATGTAACTTCAAAAAAGAAATATCTAATAAGGCTCATTAGTGTGGGCTTTCTGTAAAAAGAACTGATGTAAGATAATATGCGTTCAGTGGCTGAAGAGAATGCAACTTTTTTTTTTTTTATGTCCAACATAAAGCCAATCTTCCTGCCTCCAGTCTCTCCCCTCTCCAATCTAGACTTTATCTTGATGACACACCATTTTTCAAAAATGTTATTTAGCATATCTCCCTTCGCTTCCAAAATCCTAACACTGTCCAATCCTCAATAAGCACGACTGACTGATCTTCTCCATGTCCAGCAGACATTCCTGACCTCCAGCTATAAGGTTCCCCAATCAGCTCTCTCTCTCCTCTTATCCTTCTCTCCTCTCTCACTACACCTCAGCTCACACCCTCCGTTCCTCTTAAGATCACCACACTCACTGTCTCATTCTCCCCTCTTTACACCAACTTCGCGTTCAGGCCTCTTCCCTGACAAACTCCCACTCCCTTCATCTCCAGCAGGTAACTGCTCTCCCAATATTCAAAGCCCTACTAAAATCACATTTCACCAAGGATACTCTTCTCCACACAAACTGCTACCCTGCTGGTCCAAACACCTAAATCTCACGTTGATTACTGCATAAACCTTCTCACTGACCCCCTCCCGCTCCCGCCACTCCTGTACACTCCCTTTTCCAGTCCATTCTTCATTCTGCTGCCCATATTTTTTTTAAAAAAGACAAACTGCTCAGCCCATGTCACCCCACTCCTCAAAAACCTCCAATGGTTGCCCATCCATGTCCACATCCAACAGAAACTCCCTATAAATTGGCTTTCAGAAGTGGCACGTCCAACTGGAAAGAACATGGGCCTGGGAGTCAGAGGACCTGGGTTCCAAATCCACCTCTGTTAATTGCCTACTGCGTGATCTTAGGCAAGTCACTTAACTTCTCTGTGCCTCAGTTGTCTCATCTGTAAAATGGGAATTAAATAGCTATTCACTCTCCTACTTAGATTGTGAGCTCCATGTGGGAGAGGGACTATGTCTACAGTGATCTTGTAAACCACATGTATCTACCCAAGTGCTTGAGAACAGTGTTCCACACAGAGGAAGCACCGAATAAATACCATTATTATCATCATTATTCTTATTTAAGGAAATCGGGTCTCCCCTTCTTACATCACTGATCTACTACAACCCAACCCACGCATTTTGCTCCTCTAAATGCCAACTTAGTCTCTGTAGCTCAATCTCATCTACCCTCTACCAACCCTTTAACCACATCCTCCCTTGGGCCTGAAACTCCCTCCCTCTTCATATCCAACAGACCATCACTCTCCCCACTTTCAATGCCCTCCTAAAAATCACGTCTCTTCCGAGAGGCTTTCCGAGACTAAGCCCTCACAGTCCTCCCCTTTGTATTACCTATGCAATCCATCTGCACTCCTTCAGCACTCAATATCTACCCTACCCTTCAGTCCACATCCTTAAACTCTATTTTACCTTTCTGCAATTTATTTTGAGTGTCTGTTTTCCCCTCTACAATGTAAGCTCCTGTATGCAGGGGTCATGCCATCTAACCCAACTGCATCGTACTTTCCCAAGCACTTAGTACAGTGATCTACAGACAATAAGCACTCAATAAATACAACTGACTGATTTGAATATTTTCAATCCCTAAGTATTTAGAGCTCTTACTGTGTGTGCTCAATAAATGCCATTGATCTATTGGTTGCAGAGCATTGTATTAAGCATTTGGTAGAGTACAATTCAATAGAGGTGGCAGTCAGGATCCCCAGGCCTCAAAGGGCTTACAATTTTTCTCAAACAACTCAGGCCAAACTAAAACAAATACAAGAAATCCAACTCAAGACAGAATTTACTTGCTCTCACTGCCTCAGTGAGCAACTCGTTTCTCTCCCCACAATACTGCTCTTCCGATTCTGGTTTAGTCTCCCTCCCGGCAGGCTCCTCGCTCCCTCACTTCCAGGAGGACAGACAGGAACAAGCAACGCAGTTAAAAGTGGATAGATGTGGGCTGCCTTTTCAGGATTTATGGCACGACACAATGAAAATCCTTGGATTTTTTAAATTAGCTTTCCGTTTGGTGGGGAGTGAGGGAAAAACACTACCAACTCCTGGACTCATTATTACCTCTTCCTTAAAAAATGGTAGCCAATTGCTTCACATTACCATTGTGCCGAATAGGTAAGAGGCAGGGACAGGAAAAATGCAAGCAATACCATAGCCCCACTGACTCAGATCCCCACTGACTCAGATCTGTAATTTATTTATATTAATGCCTATCTCCCTGCTGTTTAGACTGTACGCTCATTATGGACAGGAAATGTGGAAATGTGTTGATTGTATTGTACTCTCCCAAGTGCTTAGTACAGTGCTCTGCACACAGTAAGTGCTCAGTAAATACGACTGAATGAATGAATCTGCATTCATCACTTGATTTGAGGAAGCGACCACTAACCCTGCCCACTTCTCTGTCCACGATGGCAGCCCCTGTGGAACGGAAAGCTCTACTCCACTAGAAAAAATGTCTTCACTGCACAAACAGATTCTGGCCAGGGAATATAAAAGCATGTTGTGGGTAAAACATATGATGTGCTTTTGTTTGGCTTCCCTCCAGAGGAGTGATGGAGGAAAAGATTCATTCAATTATTCATTCAATTGTATTTATTAAGTGCTCACTGTGTAGAGAGCACTGTCCAAGCACTTGGGAAAGTACAATACACAATAAACAGTAACAATCCCTGCCCGCCACAGCTCAGTCTAGAAGGGATGAGGTAGACATCAAAACAAATACATAAATACAAAAGATGGTTTTGACAACTGAGATGCCCAAGTTACTTTTTTGCCTCACAAAATTATAATAATGATAATTATGTATATGTCTATAATTTATATTAATATCTGCCTCCCTCTCTAAGCTATAAGCTCATTATGGGCAGGGAAAGTGTCTATTTATTGTTATATTGTACTCTCCCAAGAGCTTAGTATAGTGCTCGGCACACAGTTAAGTGCTCAATAAATATGACTGACTGAAATAATATTTGCTAAGTCTTTATTATGTGCGAAGCACTGTATTAAGTGTTGGGGTAGGTGCAAGATAATCAGGTCCCACATGGGGCTCGCATTCAAATAGAAGGGAATACAGGTACAGAATTCCCATTTTGCAGAGGAGGGAACTGAAGCACAGAGGAATTAAGTGATTTGACCAAGGGAGAGCGGGGATTAGAACCTGGGTCCTCTGTCTCTAAGGCCCTGTTCTTTCCACTGGGCCACACTGCTTCTCACCTACTTGGCTAGCCGTCTTCTGGAAAACAATTACACTCCATCACACTCCACAACAGATGGGAACATCAGCTGGGAGGCCAAAAGCCATAGCAAAGCAGCACTGGGTTTTGAAAATATTTATGGCACCTATTACAGCCCACACACTGACTGTGCTGAGGGTCATGAATCACTGCACTTCTCCTTCATTCACAGTTAGAATGCCAAGACTGTTCAACTGAATATATATTACCATCTCAAGGAAAACGTGGAAAAAATCAGGTGCTTTTTACCACAGCTAATTCCAGCAATTCCCCCTTTAAAAAAAAAAAAGTTATTTGTTAAGCACTTACTATTGTCACATAGTAAGCACTGAGGCAGAAAATGCAAATCAGGTTGGACACAGCCCCTCTCCTACATGCGGCTCACAGTCTTAATCCCCATTTTACAGATGAGGTAACCGAAGCACAGATAAATTAAGTGACTTGCCCAAGGTCACACAGCCAACAAGTGGGGGAGCCGAAATTAGAAAGCAGGTTCTTCTGACTCCCAGGGCCCGTCCTTTTTCCAATAGGCCACGGTGGTTCTCATAATCCACCTACCCCTGCTCCTCTCCTCATTGTACCACAACTCTTAGCTCATGCTGCCATGAGTGATCCATTGTAGAGGTTCACATCAGGTCCTTGATTTTATCCCTGTGGATTTTCAAAGACTCTCCAGGAAAAAGGCAAGAATGCAGACTGCCCATTCAAGGACAAGGGTCAATTTTCAGCAAGCAACTGAATATACTGTAATTAGTGCTAATTTTTCTTCATCAGTCCTCTAGAGGATGATAACTGTAATCTGTCATTGCTCCATACTTCTGAAACACTCTTTCCTACCAAAAACAGAATGAATAATGAAAATTGAGTACGCTAGATGCTTAAGAGTCCTTAGTGAGCTGAATTGTTAGAGCAAGATGGTGACTGATCACTATTTATAGGATAATTCTTAATGGGGCATAAAGGATTTATTCTAGAGCCCACGTAATTTGATTGCCACAGAAAAATGAGTGCATTTTTCATGTCTCTAAATTGGGGGCAAGTAGGGGAGGCTGGCGCCCAGGGGAAAAAAATCCAGACAGGACAACGTCTTTGGCACCTAGCAGGTTTGGAGGCTCATTAACTGTGTTGTTGCACTTGAGAGAATTTGGGTGATAATCTGATCGAAGAAGCAAAATGGAAAAGTGGAAAGGAGCACAGGCCTGGGAATCAGAGGACCTGGGTTTTAATCCTGGCTCCACTGCATATCTGCTGTATGATCCTATGAAAGTCACTTCATTTTTCTGTGCCCCAGTTCCCTCATCTCTAAAGTAGGGATTCAATACCTGTACTCTCTCCTACTTAAGACTATGAGCTCCATTTAGGGCCTGATTATTTTGTATCTACCCCGGTGCTGAGTACAGTGCTTGGCAACATAATAAGGGTTTAAATGCCATAATTATTGTTATTATTATTATCAAGGAAAATTTATCACCAGACTTAACAATTGTTTGCTTATTTCCTCAGTCAAAATTACTACTGCCAAAAACTCTGTCTTGTGTGCTCTCTCTGATTTACCAATTTCTTTTTCATGTCTTGTCCCACTTTGCCTCTGCCTCTTTCTGATAAGTTTGCCAATTATTCTTGGGATAGATGCATCAAATCATTATTATTATTCTTGAAGCACGGCAGACAACATTTCAACACTGGTATTTATTTAATGGCATTTATTGAGTGCTTACTGTGGGCAGCACAGTGTACTTGTTCAGCTTAGTAGTACCTTTTACACGAGTCCCATTTCACATCTCTCTTTACCCAATCTATCAATCATATATATTGAGTTCTTACTGTGGGCAGAGCCCATTATTAAGCACTTAGGAGAGTGAAGTATAATAGAGTTGGATACGTTCCCTGCCCACAGCCAGCTTACAGTTCAGAGGGGGAGACAGGCAATTAATATAGATAAATTATGGATACTTACAGAAGTGCTTTGGAACAGAAGGAGGGGTGAATAAAGGGTGCAAATCCAAGTTCAAGGGGAGTGCAGAAGGGGGTGGGAGAAAAAGAAATGATGGTTTAGTCAGGAAAGACCTCTTGGAGGAGACGGGCCTTCAATAAGGCTTTGAAAATGGGGAGAGTGTTCATCTGTCAGAAATGAAGAGGCAGGGAGTTCCGAGCTAGAGGCGGGACACGGCAAGATGTTGGCGGTAAGCTAGATGACATTCCCTAAGCATGTGGCTCAATAACCCTGTACTTTCATATGGCCCATGAAAAGCAGGGGGGCCTAGTGTAAAGAGCACAGACCTGATTTCTAATTTGCAGTGTGAACTTGGGCTCGTCATTTAACCTCTCTGTGCCTCAGTTATCTCATCTGTAAAAGGGGGATTCAGACTGTGAGCCCCATGTAGGATTCTGATCCTCCTTGACTTCTCTGCTGCCTTTGACACTGTCGACCATCCCCTCCTCCTCCATACCTTATCTCACCTTGGCTTCACGGACTCTGTCCTCTCCTGGTTCTCCTCTTACCTCTCTGGCCGATCATTCTCGGTCTCCTTCGCTGGAGCCTCCTCCCCCTCCCATCCTTTAACTGTTGGAGTTCCTCAAGGGTCAGTTCTTGGCCCTCTTCTGTTCTCCATTTACACTCACTCCCTCGGTGAACTCATTCGCTCTCACGGCTTTGACTACCATCTCTACGCAGATGACACACAAATCTACATCTCCGCCCGTCCTCTCCCCCTCCCTTCAGGCTCGCATCTCCTCCTGCCTCCGGGAAGTCTCCACCTGGATGTCGGCCCGCCACCTAAAACTCAACATGAGCAAGACTGAGCTCCTCATCTTCCCTCCCAAACCCGGTCCTCTCCCAGACTTCTCTATCGCCGTGGATGGCACGACCATCCTTCCCGTCTCTCGGGCCCGCAATCTCGGTGTCATCCTTGACTCGTCCCTCTCGTTCACCCCACACATCCTATCCGTTACCAAGACCTGCCGGTTTCACCTCTACAGTATCGCCAAGATCCGCCCTTTCCTCTCCACCCAAACGGCTACCTTACTGTTACGGGCTCTCGTTATATCCCGGCTAGACTACTGTGTCAGCCTTCTCTCTGACCTCCCTTCCTCCTCTCTTGCCCCGCTCCGGTCTATTCTTCACTCCGCTGCCCGGCTCATCTTCCCGCAGAAACGATCTGGGCATGTCACTCCCCTTCTTAAACAACTCCAGTGGTTGCCTATCGACCTCCGCTCCAAACAAAAACTCCTCACTCTAGGCTTCAAGGCTCTCCGTCACCTTGCCCCTTCCTACCTCTCCTCCCTTCTCTCTTTCTACCGCCCACCCCGCACGCTCCGCTCCTCCGCCGCCCACCTCCTCACCGTCCCTCGGTCTCGCCTATCCCGCCGTCGACCCCCGGGTCACGTCCTCCCGCGGTCCCGGAACGCCCTCCCTCCTCACCTCCGCCAAACTGATTCTCTTTCCCTCTTCAAAACCTTACTTAAAAATCACCTCCTCCAAGAGGCGTTCCCAGCCTGAGCTCCTCTTCCCCCTCTACTCCCTCTGCCATCCCCCCCTTACCTCTCCGCAGCTAAAGCCTCATTTTCCCCTTTTCCCTCTGCTCCTCCACCTCTCCCTTCCCATCCCCACGGCACTGTACTTGTCCGCTCAACTGTATATATTTTCGTTACCCTATTTATTTTGTTAATGAATTGTACATCGCCTCGATTCTATTTAGTTGCCATTGTTTTTACGAGATGTTCTTCCCCTTGACGCTGTTTATCGCCATTGTTCTTGTCTGTCCGTCTCCCCCGATTAGACCGTAAGCCCGTCAAACGGCAGGGACTGTCTCTATCTGTTGCCGACCTGTTCATCCCAAGCGCTTAGTACAGTGCTCTGCACATAGTAAGCGCTCAATAAATACTATTGTCATGTAGGATATGGACTGTGTCTAACATAATTAGCTTGTAACCATCCCAGTGCTTAACACAATGTCTGGCGCGTAGTAACTGCTTCACAATTAAAAACAAACAAACCAGGAGGCCTTTGATCAAGATCATTGATGATGATTTGCAACTGTTAATGCTTTCAGAGGAAAAAGAGCACTTGGCCTACTTTTATTTATTCATTCAATCGTATCTGTTGAGTGCTTAACTGTGTGCAGAGCACTGTATTAAGTGCTTGGAAAGTGCAATAAAGCAATACAGCATGGCACTCTCAGTTGGGAGAATCTGGGCAAATTGCTCAGAGCTTCAAGCCTGCCTCAAGGGTAGTCTTTCCTTTATTTACTTCCTAGGGAAGCTTGACGATTCATTTTCATCAAGAAGCCTGATCTCCTCAAAAGGTCAGGGATCCAGTATGTGAATTAATCACAGAGCAGCACCGCTCCCAGCAATCACACATTAAAAACCCCCAATCATGCACTACTTGCCTATTCATTTTCTTGAAACAGCTTAGGTTCTTACAATAAACCCAGGGTATCTTCCTTAGAATAACATTCAATGGGAGAGTTAAGAAGAATGTGAAACTTGCCTCTGTAAAGAGAAATTGTCACTTTTAAAGCAGGGTTTCTTCCCATCTCTCTGCCTCTCCCCAGGAGAACCACAGTGAAAAAACACTCCCTCATCTTTTTGGCTTTTTAAAAAAACTGCCCCTTTCCCTGATTCTTCTAAGGAGAAGGAAGGGCTGTACTGGATATATCCTCTTCTTGGGGCAAGGATGGTGAGGGGGGTAGGGGAAGGGGACTTGACTGGAGATTCAGTGGGACAAAATGGGGATTCAAAACCTGTTCTCCCTTCCTACTTGACTGTGAGCCCCATGTGGGACAGGGACCGAGTCCTCCCCGATTAACCTGCTTTTACCCCAGCACTTAGAACAGTGCTTGACACAGCATGGCCTAGTGGGAAGGGTCCAGTCCTGAGAGCTGGGTTCTAACCCTGGCTTCACCACTTATCTGCTGGGCTTAACTTTCTGTGCCTCAGTTACCTCATCTGTAAAAATGTGGATTAAGACTGTGATTAACTTGTATTGACCCCAGTGCTTAGTACAATGCCTGACATCTTAACAAGTACCACAACAAAAAAAAAACTCCAAAAAATTAGAAAAAAAAAACAAACAGGAAAAATTCAGCCAAAACAATTCCAAAGCATAAGCAGAAAGAGAACAAACTACAGGCTCCTGACCACTAGGGTAAGGGCCACCTTTGATCTGGGTACCAAAACTTCCCCACTTCCTGCCCGCTGATGGGTCTTCATTGTGTCAGTGGCAGATGGGGAAGGAGCTGAGGTGCCCCCTTCACACAGGTGGAGGGGATGATGGCCCCAGAGTTCTTTGAGCTGGACTGTCAGATCTGCTCATCCCGAGACTTTTGAGGAGACATGAGAGTTTCCCATTAGGCCTCAAAAGAACTAAGATGGTGGCTCTGCCTAGAGTATCAATGACAATAATCTTATACACATACATTAAAGGTCCTTTCGATCAGAGAGCTCAAGGAATTTCATGGATACACTTCTTAATTGTAAACTATCCCTAGGAAGCATATAAGTGGCAAATATATTGATCTAAAAGTCAGGAAGAGGCCAGGCAAAGAGGTGAAGGAACTTAGCAAGAAATGACTGGAATGTGGGGAGGAGAGTGGGAAGAGAATTCAGTTAGATGTTCTGCCTCCCCTCAGCAGTGAATCTGGAGGGACAAGCACTACCTTTCCTTATAAGATTTCCGGGGCAGTCATTTAAAAATGATTGCGATATAGCCAACATTTCACAGTATGCTACAGAGTGTTATCCAATTTATGTTCAGATAATGATTTCCATTTCTACTGAGGTGGACGCTCTGAGTGCAAGCACTCCGAACCATTAAGAGCAGGGGGTGAAAGTAAAACTTGACTCATCCCAGAACGAAGGAGGGAGGGTCGGGGGAGAGAGACCAAGGCACCTCTACGTGCCGCTCCATTCCGGTAAGACTGGGAGGTGTGCAGGGGTGGGGATGGCGGATTCCGGCTCAACCTGCAGCCGGGTGGCAGAGCGGGGAATTCCACTGGCCACGGAGATGCGGGGGTTTCATCCCTCCGGCTGACAGAGCGGAAGGGCATACCAGCTTTCTCCCTAGCCTTAACCCTAATTACTTAAAATAAAGCAACTACAGAAATACTTGATTTGCGGGTGTTCAAGAATGCCAAGGAAAGGAATGAAATACTCATGTGCTAAGAGTGGCTGTTGAGTTGATGGAGCAAGGGTGCCGATGAATTACTCAGGGAAGACTTCCTGAAGGACATCTGAAGGATTTTAGGACAGCTTTGAAGAAGGGGAGATCTGTGGGCTGACAGCTTTGGGGAGGGCAGAAGTTCCAGGACAGAGAAACAGTATGACTGAAGTGACAAAAGCAGTCAAAAGCAAGAAGGTGGGTTTAGGAGTGAATAGAATGAGCTGGGGAGTAATAGATTAAGAGAGCTGATGTATATGAAAGGGGAGAGATGGTGTTGAGCCTTGAAGAAAATTTTTAGGTGTTTCTGCTTGATGCGGAGGAGTAAAAAAAAGAAATGGAGGTATTTGTTAAGCGCTTACTATATGCAAAGCACTGTTCTAAGCGCTGGGGGGATACAAGGTGATCAGGTTGTCCCACGTGGGGTTCACAGTTTTAATCCCCATTTTACAGATGAGGTAACTGAGGCACAGAGAAGTTAAGTAACTTGTCCAAAGTCACACAGCTGGCAAGTGGTGGAGCTGGGATTCAAACTCATGACCTCTGCAGTTTTTGAGGAGAAGAAAAATGTATATTGAGCACAATGCAAGATGATTCAACAGCAGGAGCAGTGAGTACAGACTGACTCAAGCAATTGTATTTATTGAGGGCTTACTGGGGAGTGTACTATATAATAGTTGGTAGATATGATCCCTGTCCACAAGGAGCTTACAGAGAAAGTCTTCTTCCCGTGAACACTCACAGCCAGGTATTTGCACCTACAAAGTGGATAATAAGCTTTCAACTCCATGCTCACAGAATGGCATTTTCAATATTGAGTACATGCTTAATTTTTGTCTTCAGCATGGCAAAACACCTAACTCCTCATAGAGGCTGACTTGTTCCTTGCTAATAGAGACATTTCAGACCAATGAAGAGCCTACTTCTAGTCAGACCTATGCAAGCAGCATCTCAGAAACCACAGAGTGAAGCAATCAGTTGCACAATAAAGTACACTTCTAACCTTTTCGGGGGCGGAGGTGGTGGTGGCGTAGGGGGGGTGAATTTTGTGGTGTGTTTTTCCCAGCAGTATTGCAACCAGGATATTCAACCCAAACTGAACTCAGATAGCCACATGGCAAAAGGGATGTCTTTTAATACTGGACTGAAAGTCAAGACTGTTTCACTTGGGGAAAAAAAAAAAATCACTGCTTTCTCCGATGCTCCCTGAACTGAGTCGTTAGGCTGTTTCTTCCCTAGCATAGTTTCTGGTAGTTGATCTCACAACTTGAAGATGCTTCAATAATAATAATGGTATTTATTAAGCACTTACTATGTGCCAGGCACTGCACTAAGTGCTGGAGTGGATACAAGCAAATTGGGTTGGACAGAGTCTCCGTCTCACATGGGGCTCACAATCTCAATCCCTATTTACAGTTGAGGTCACTGAGGCACAGTCATTGCACTTGCCCAAGGTCATACAGCAGACAAGCAGCAGAGCCGGGATTAGAACCCATGACCTCTGACTCCCAGGCCCGTCTCCATCCACTACAGCATGCTGTTCTTTCAACTATTGCAGCTGACAGTGGAGTTGACCTACAGGCTCCAGTGTGGCTGAAAAGGTGGGGGCCGGACTGCCAAATCACGGACACACCGTATGTACAAAGAGAACGTCCCTCATACCAATGTGGGTGCCCTGGACAGGAAATGTCAAGAAAGGTTACCTCCAAATTCTGAAGCGAGGTGTTGAGTTACTGAACACACTTCTCCATGACAGCCTAGTTAAAGTTTTGTTCCCTCGTTCCTTACAAGACAGTTCCGCTAACAAGCATGCTGAAGACCTGGACAAATCAGGTCGCCTGACCTTTTGGGAAGAAGAGTTTTCAGTCAGTTAAACCCTCTCCACTGGGTCCAGCGCCTCTGGGGTGTTGGCTAATCAGATTGGTAGAGTTTATATGGAGAGCTCCAACCCTCCACGTTTGTTTTTCCTTAGGCTCCACACTGTATAGCAGGTTTGCAGTTCTGCTGATGTGATTAGCAGACTGTATTTTCCCTCTAATAGCTTCAGCGACCAGATTAGCCGTTAATCTGATCTCCAAATTGGTCCTTCTCAGCACACAGGCACTCCACAGACTGCAGCCACCCTATACAACCTGAATTGTTTAATGTCTTAGCCCAAGAATTCCCTGATTGGCAGAGTGCTACTTCCCCCCCAGCTCGATACCACTAAGACCTTTTCGGAGCCTGAGAAAACACAGGCGAGAGAAGCAGCCGGGCCTGTGGAAAGAGCACGGGCCTGGCCTGGGAGTCAGAGGACCTGGGATCTAATCTAACCTAAAATTTGAGGAATCCTCAGCCTTTTCCCCAACCCTCCCTATGCGCCCCTATGAAGTATGGAAGGGTTCAGGTTGTACGGACCTCAGTCCCTTTCTCCCCTTCAGTCTTCAAAGTCACTAGAGAGCATAAAAGAGGTTGGACTTGCTGGGGACTCAGCAGGTGCTCACTGTCACTGAGTGTTCGATAGATCGCTCTGGACCTGGAGAACAGAAGTGAGGGGAGAATGGAAGGCTGGCAGCCAAAGGGGAATCCCAAGGAACTTGGCGGAACTAAGGACCTGGGTTCTAATCCCGGCTCCACCATTTGTCTGCTGTGTGACCTCGGGCAAGTCACTTCACTTCTCTATGCCTCAGTTACCCACCTATAAAATGGGTATTTAGACTGTCAGCCCTATGTGGGGCATGGGCTATGTCCAATCTGATTAGCTTGTATCAGATTGCCAGTGCTTAGTACAGTGCCTGGCATATAGTAAGCACTTAAATACTATTCTTAAAATAATAATGTTACAGAATTTTGTGGCTGTCTTACTTGAGATTACTTTCATCATCGATGGTATTTATTGAGCACTTACTAGGTGCAGGGCACCATCCCAAGCTCTTGAAAGAGTACAACACAACAGAGTTGACCAACATGTTGCCTGCCCACAATGAATTTATAGTCTAGAGCTTACAATCATTCTACCATGCTCCTTGTTGTCAGGGAACACATTCCTTCTTTGTGAGATACTTATCATCTGGACTGTGAGCTCATTGTGTGCAGGACATGTGTCTGCCAACTCTGCTGCACTGTACTCTTCCAAGTGTTCAGTACAGTGCTCTGCACATAGTAAGTATGCAATAAATTCCAAAGATTGATCAATTATTGTGTGATGCTACTCTAAGCACTGGGTACAGAGCACTGAACCAATGGGTGCTCAATAATTATCATTACACATCAGAAATTTATTTTTTCCAAGGTCTGTGCCCTAGAACAAACTAAACACAGTAAGCACTCAATAAATACTACTGAATGAAACCAAACCTAATTCAGACTCCAGGTGCTAGCAAGTACAGAATTACTCTGGCATGTACTAGAAACACTGAAAAAGAACGGTAGGTCAAAAGAACTGTTTCCAAAGCTTCTATTGGGAAGGGAAAAAATGGAATCCCCATATTTCTTTTTTGCGAGGGAGGGAGTGAAAAGTCCACAAAAGGTGTTTAATAAACATCAAGAAAGGAGAAACACCAGGGCAGAAAAACCAAGTGGAAGGCAGTCTATTGGGTTTTGTTTTCCAGGAGCCACCCTGTCACCAAAGAAAAACTGTTCCAAGCTTCCAGTTCCAGATTTCAAAGCCAACATTATTGGGGGGCTTCCTTCTCTCCCCCCCCCCCCACCCTTCCAGCTTAAGTTGGGAAGCTGACATTCCAAAAGGGGGGAAAATATCTGTAAATTATAGAAAAAAGTGAAAAACTCATTTTCTTCTATCTGTGGAAAGAGAGAAGATGATAATGAAGCCATACCATAGTTTGAATCGATTGGGCTCATTAGGAATGAAAAAGCTGTTTCTCAAGGTGCTTTCTTCCAAGAAATCCAACTGGAGGCCCAATTATTTTTTTCTAAAAAGGTCAAAGAAACGCCACTGCAGTCTGGTCTGGGTGTAGTAGTATTCTACAGCCCCTGAACATCTCCCCTCGCCGCCCACCATAGGCTCTTCCCCCTTCCCCTCAGCACTGTGCTCATTTGTATATATTATTTATTACCCTATTTATTTTGTTAATGAGGTATACATCTCCTTGATTCTTTTTATCTTGATGATGTCTTGTTTTTGTTTTGTTTTGTTCTGTTTTGCTTTGCTGTCTCTCCCCCGTTTAGACGGTGAGCCTGTCACTGTGCAGGGATGGTCTCTATCTGTTGCCCAATTGTACATTCCAAGCACTTAGTACAGTGCTCTGCACATAGTAAGCACGCAATAAATACTATTGAATGAATGAACATGTGAAACTTGGTTCTAGAAAGTAATCCATGCAAGGCTGGTACTGCGGTAACTCCATCGGACTGGTGAAGACGCCCCCAACCCAATACGGCAGGTCAAGTGTCACACCCAGAAGACTTTTGATTTGCCAAGAATCAAATGTGCAGAGCCACAATTAATGGATAGCATCAAGGCCGCCGGGTCAAGCATATAGTCCTTTCCCTCTTACTGCTTGGCAAGAATGCAGCCTAACACACCCCAATTCTCCAAGCACTAAACTCCAAATCTATTATTATCATATTTGTTAAGCACTTACTATTTGTTAAATCCTGCAATAAGTACTGGGGTAAACACAAATTAATCAGCTAGGCCAGTTCCTGTTCCAAATGGTCTCAGTAACACAGTCTAAGTAGGGGGGACAACAGGCATTGAATCCCCATTTTCCAGATGAGAAAATGGAGACACAGAAAAGTGACTTGTCCAAAGTCAAACAGCAGCTAAGCGATAAAGCCCAGATTTCAACCCAGGTCCTTTGATTCCCAGGCCTGTGCTCTTTCCATTAGCCCACACTGCTCTTCAATATCACAATCTATGACACCTTTGAATTACAATTACTTCAAAACTGACAGCACTTAACAGGCATTTTCTTCCTGTATCTCATTTCAGCATTTATTAAGTGCTTACTGGTTCTAAGGGCTGAGGAAGAAGTAAGAATATCAGATTGAACGTAGTTCCTGCCCCATTCAGGATTCACAATCTATTTTATCCCAATGGAAACAGACACCCAAACAGGCAAAGTGACTTGCCCTCCTATTCTCCATCTACATCCACTCTCTTGGAGAACTCGACTTCAACTACCTATGGCTTCAACTACCACTTCTTTATGGATGCTACCCAAATCTACATTTCTAGCCCTGATCTCTCTCCCTCTTTGCAGTCTCGCATTTTCTCCTGCCTTCAAGGCATCTACTTGAATGTCCTCCTGTCACCTCAAACTTAATATGTCTAAAACTGAACTTATAATAAGTATGGTATTAACAAGTATAACAAATTAGGGGAAGCAGCGTGGCTCAGTGGAAAGAGCCCGGGCTTGGGAATCAGTGGTCATGGGTTCAAATCCCGGCTCTGCCACTTGTCAGCTGTATGACTGTGGGCAAGTCACTTCACTTCTCTGTGTCTCAGTTACCTCATCTGTAAAATGGGGATTAACTGTGAGCCTCACGTGGGACAACCTGATCAGCCTGTGTCTACCCCAGCGCTTAGAACAGTGCTCTGCACATAGTAGCGCTTAACAAATACCAACATTATTATTATTATTATTAAATAACAAATATGGTATTTGTTAAGCACTTAGTATGTACCAGTTTCTGTGTTAAGTGCTGCGATGAATACAAGCAAATCAGGTTGGATACAGTCCCTCACACCCAAACCCTGGTCTCCCCCTGACTTTCCCATTACTGTAGACAAAACCACCATGCCTTCTAGTCTCACGAGCCCATAACCTCAGTGTAATCCTTGACTCCTCTCTCACATTTGACCCACATATTCAATGCATCACTAACCCCTGTCGATTCCACTCCACAACATTGCTAAAATCCACCCTTTCCTCTCCATCCAAACTGCTACTGAATTAACATAGTCACTTATCCTCCCCCACCATGATTACTATATCGGTCTCCCTGCTGACCGCCTGACCTCCTGTCTCTTCCCACTCCAAGCAATACTTCACTCTGCTGCCTGGATCAATTTTCTACAAAATCCTCAGGCCATGTTTCCCCACTCCACAAGAAACTCCAGTGGTTGCCCAGCCACCTCTGCATCGAACAGAAACTTCTCACCATTGGCTTTAAAGCACTCAATCACCTTACCTCCTCCACCTCACCTCGGTACTCTCCTACTGCAACCCAGACCACACACTTAGCTCCTCTAATGCTAACCTTCTCAATGTACCTCAATCTTGTCTATCTCGCCAATGACCTCTCGCCCACATCCTACCTCTGGCCTGGAACGCCCTTCCTCCTCAAATCCAACAATTACCCTCTCCCCCTTCGAGGCCTTCCCTGACTAAGCCCTCCTTTCCTCTTCTCCCACTCCCTTCTGCATCGCCCTGATTTGCTCTCTTCATTCATCCCCCTCTCCCAGTCCCACTGCACTTATGTACATATCTGTAATTTATTTAATGTCTGTCTTCCCCTCTAGACTGTAAACTTATTGTGGGCAGGGAATGTGTCCATTTATTGTTATATTGTACTCTCCCAAGTGCTTAGTACAGTGCTCTGCACACAGTAAGTGCTCAATAAATACAATTGAATGAATGAATAGCACAGAGAAAGTGCTTAATAATAATTATAATTATTTTAAGAACTAAGACAAAATCCCCATGTCTTTCACTTGGGGAGTTTGAATGTAGACAACCAGAAACCGACAGCTTGCCAAAAGTGACAGGACCATGTCACCCAGCAATTTAAGTGAATTAAACCTCATTTTAAGAGACCCAATGAAGTCATCCACATTTCCAATTCAGAGCCAACATCCAGAATTACCTTCCATGATCATCACACAGCTTTATTTGCATAAAATTACTATAATGATCTTCTAGCCTCATTATCACACACAACACACCAGGCACATATAGATATGTGTTCAGATTAAGCTCTTGCTCTTTAATCTTTAAATCAAACTAATAACATCCTCTTTCTCAATAAGGGGTTCTTAAAGCTGCAGTCAGAGCCCCGGACAAAGTATAAACTAATTTTCCAGTTTTAGCAACATTTATTAGCTTAACACACAGAGTCCCTTAAGGTATTTTCCCCAGTTGCTTGCGGTTTAACATCTTCATAAAAAATAGATTTCCTTCCTGAGACAAAGGGAAGGAACCACACTTCTCCAAGAACACCTCCCCGCCCCCAAACTACACCATTTTTCTGGCAATATAAAAAAAAGGGGAGTAAAATTCAGACAAAAAATGCCTCACTAATCAATCATTCAATGACATTTATTGGACCCTTACTGTGGCACAGCACTGTATTAAGCACTTGACCAGTCCAATACAGAGTTGGTAGACGCTTTAAGATACATTAATCATTAAGATTACAAGATTATAAGTACATTCAGTACATACTTTGTGACTGAGGACTGACTAAAAAGACATCTCCTGCAAATACAACTAGGACAGCAAAGCCGGCCAACACGGTGTACTGGTCACCAAGCCCCTTGCCTTATGTCTATTCAGGAATCTGTCACCTCACTGGAAATGTTTTGCAATAGACATCTGAAGAAATATCCTCGTTTCCCCACCGGACCACCTTCTTTATAATGGTGGCCCTGCCCTCTTCAGTGAAGGGTCACTCTGAAGGTGGTCTTAAAGGTTGCTTTAGGGAGAACTGATCTCCCTTCCCTACCCAGCCGCACCACCAGGCCTGCTCCATAACAGATATACATGGCAGTGTCCTTACTGGGAGGAAAGTGAGAGAGGGAGCAAATGGAGGAGCAGTGTGGCTTCATGGATAGAGCACAGGCCCAGAAGTCAGAAGGACCCAGCTCCGTCATGTGACTGCATGACCTCAAGCGTATCATTTCACTCTTCTGGGCCTCAGTTACCTCATCTGTAAAATGAGGATTATTACTCTGAGCCCCCTGTGGGACCTGGACTATGTCCAAATGGATTAGCTTGTATCTTCCCCAGTGTTTAGTACAGTGCCTGGCACATACCAAGCACTTAAATAAAAAACAGAAAAGAAAAGAGACAGGCAGAGAAAATGAACAAGTCACAAAGGGGCCAGGAGGGACTGATCCTCTTTTTCCAATTCTAAGAGGTCTCCTCAGGCTCCAGGAAACATGATTAAAAGTGTGAGTCCCAAGAGGGACAGGGATTGTGTCCAACCTGATTAACTTTTATCTACCCCAGTGCTTAGAACAGTGCTTGACACATAGTAAGTGCTTAACAAATATCATAATAATAATTATTATTATGCCTTACAGCTGGGGGGCTGAAGTTGAGCCCCTTGGTTGCCCAGCAGCAGGTGGGTGGCCAAAGGCTCTGGGAGGGGTGGGGAGAGAGGAAGAGAAAAGATAATGACAGGAAAGCCAGCTTCTGCGATTCAGGGTTTCAGCCAGATTAGAGACTGTCCTGTGAAGTTTGGGTCAAGGATGCGTGCCTGAGAGCCAATGCCCCTTTTTCTCCCCAAATATCTTACCTGCCACTTCTATCCATCAGTCAGTAGTATTTGAGTGTCAACTGTGTACTAAGCAACTGAGAGCATACAATTAAATTAGTAGATACTATCCCTGCTCTCAAGGAGTCTGTAATCTAGCGTGAGAAACACACATTAAAAGAAATTACAGATAAGAAAGAAAAAGTGATAATGTTGATAATATGGGGATACACACACAGTGGGTGCTTAATATAGATGTTAAGTAGATGTGTTCAGAAGAAGGGGGAGAGCTGTGGTCTGTACATGATAAAGGGAAAAGGGTGCTCCTGGTGTGGGAGGGCTGAAAGGAGAGGTCTTCAGTGGAGAAGAGAATGAGGTGATGGTGAGTAGGCTAGTTTGAGAGGATCAGGGATGAAGTAGGAAATGGGTATGGATAAGTAGGAAGGAGAGAACAGATCTGAGTGCTCTTAAGCCCACAGTTAGGAGTGGGATTGATGAGGAGAGGAATGGAAAATTATTTGAGGTTTTGGAGGAGTGGGGAAATGAATGCAGAATAATGTTTTTAAAAAGTGACCTGGACAGTAGGGTGGACAGTTGTCTGGAGTGAGTAGATACTGGAGACGGGAGAGATCAGTGAGGAGGCTTCAAAGCATTACCATCTTCAAAGCAAGAAGCCTTCCCTGATTAAGCCCTCTTTCCCCCAGCTTGTTTTCCCTTCTGCATCACCTATCTTTGGATACCTGATATTTGCCCCCATCCTAAGGTATTATTACATATCTTTAGATTATATATTATAAATTACTTTATTCATATTAATGCCTGTCTCCCCCTCTAGACTATAAGCTCATTATGGGTAGGAAACATGTCTGGTAATATTTTTTATGGCATTTCTTAAGCACTTAATATGTTCCAGGCACTGTTCTAAGCATTGGAGTAGATACGAAGTATTCAAGTTGGACACCGTTCCTGTTCCATGGGGCTCACAGTCTTAATCCCCATTTTGCAGATGAGGTAACAGGCATAGAGAAGTTGAATGACTTGCCCAAGGTCTCACAGCAGACAAGTGACAGAGCTGGGAATAGAACCCAGGTCCTTCTGACTCCCAGGCCCATGTACTATCCACCAGGCAACAATTCTTCTCTAATTCTGTTGTACTGTACTCTTCCAAGTGATTAGTATAGTACTCTGCACATAGTAAGTACTCAGTAAGTATAACTGATTGATTGAGGTTGATGCTCTAGTAAAGCTAGGTCATGACAAGTAAATGGAATCCTTAAATGAGGAGTTACAGAACATTCTTTCACCAGTAAATGCACTGAATAGCACTGTATTAAGTAATGGGGAGAGTACAACAAGGTTGGTAGAATGATGCAGAGGAGATGCAGCACAGGTTATCAGTGAGGCATTTTAGACACTGTGTTCTTAATTTTCCATTTTATCCTCTCACTGCATTCTGACCTTGGCTGTGGTATTAATTTCATAGAATTTGGCCTTCCGACCAATGAACTCCAAGTAAAGACGTCAAGTGATTCCCAACAAAAGTAAATAAGCCGAGAAAAAAAAACTGTACATGTGCACATCTGCCAAAGCTTCAGAGAGGGCAGAGTGGATTTTGAAGCTTACGTGAATGAACTATGTCAGTAGGACCTAAAACGTTTGCACTTAGAGAAACAAAGAAATTCATCAATCATATTTATTGAGTGCTTACTGTGTGGAGAGCACTGCACTAAGTGGTTGGGAGAGTACAATATAACAGAATTAGCAGAGATGTTCCCTGCCCACATGAGCTTTTAGTCTAGAGTCATTATTTTCTTGAATCATGAATGACAGTACGAAATTTACTAGGCAATGCTATCATCAATGGTAGAAACTGCTTTAAGCTGTAATTGCAGATTTTAACAAACAGGTAACTCAAGTGGAAAGAGGAATGAGGAAGGAAAAAAAAAATGCAAGAAACTTTTTTATACTTCTCTTGAAGCCAATCAAAAAACTGAAAATAATCCCAGTCTAAGAAGCCCTCCAACGTCACCTAGGATGGTCTGATCCAGATACAGTGCCTGGCACATAGTAAGTGCTTAAATATCAAAGTTATTATTATTATTACTATTATCAGAAGTCACAGGGTGGACAGTAAGTCTGTTCAAGGTGGATCCCAGAAAAGGTTGGGATAAGCCCTCGTGTCTGCAAATTCTCTTGTAGCGTACTCTCCCGAGCGCTTAGTACAGTGCTCTGCACACAGTAAGCGCTCAGTAAATATTATCGATTGATGAGGAACCAGATTAAAACAGTCCTGGGGGCCCGGTCACTCAAATCCAAACATTCCTGGAGAAATCAGGTTGGCTCCAGAACTGGATTGAACTGGTCTACCGCCTCAAAACCAGGCCAACCTGAACTTGACCCAGCCTTTAGGGTTGGGGAGAGTGGAAGGAGTCAGACGTAGGTGAAGGCAGCTCTCTTTCCTGAATTGCATTCCTTCGGCTTCACACGGTCCCACACTGGTAACCTAGGCCAGTGACAGACTGGAACAAAAATCTGTTCTGGAATGTGTAGGACTTTACACCTACCTTATAAGGTAATGGAATGGGGGGGGGGGGAGAGGCTCAAGGATATGGTGGGAGGCCATTTAGACCCCTCAGACCCAATAATGTGGAAAGTGTTGTACCCAATTGGCCTTGGAGATAAATATTAAGAAGATGCTATCAAAATTACTAATTCATACTTGGGACAAGTTACCCTTTGGCTCCATATTGCCATAGCTATTGCAAATGCAACCACCTAGCTAAACAAGGAATTTTTCCCCTTAGTATGGTAAATGACACCATAAGACTGAGAACTTCTGTTTATTTCTAAGGCTTACATTTGCATGCTATATATCAGCCTAAATCCTACTGACCCTTTAACTGCAACTATATAGGCTATTTAGGGAAGCAACATGGCCTTGTAAAAAAGAGCAGAGGACAGAATCAGATGACCTG
Organism: Ornithorhynchus anatinus; assembly: GCF_004115215.2. Taxonomy (NCBI): domain Eukaryota; kingdom Metazoa; phylum Chordata; class Mammalia; order Monotremata; family Ornithorhynchidae; genus Ornithorhynchus; species Ornithorhynchus anatinus. The sequence continues at coordinate 57,159,395 of NC_041735.1, read as the reverse complement.
AGTTCTAATCCCAGCTCCACAACTTGCTTGCTGTATGATCTTAGACAAGTCACTTACCTTCTCTGTGCTTCAGTGACCACATCTGCAAAAGGGGAGGGGGAAGGAGATGTTAATTAAATTCTCCTCCCTCCCATTTAGACTGCGAGTCCCAGCTGGGGCAGGGACTGAGTCCAACCTGATTACCTTGTATCTACCCCAGAACCTAGTGCAGTTCTAGGCACTTAGTAAGTGCTTAACAAGCACCCCAGCGCTTAGAACAGTGCTCTGCACATAGTAAGCGCTTAACAAATACCAACATTATTAAAAGGCAAAATGTGAGCTAAAAGCATTCTTTATCAAGAACTTCTTATAAGAATAAAGTCAGCTCTCCTACCCACAACACTGTTGAGAAATTACAGAACATTCTTCCAAGAGAAATGCAACTACTTGGATAGAATAGTTAAATAAATAAATGTTGGTATTTGTTAAGCACTTACTATGTGCCGAGCACCGTTCTAAGTGCTGGGGTAGATACAAGGTGATCAGGTGGTCCCATGTGGGGCTCACAGTCTTCATCCCCATTTTACAGATGAGGGAACTGAGGCCGAGAGAAGTGAAGTGACTTGCCCAAGGTCACACAGCTGACAAATGGCGGAGCTGGGATTCAAACCCATGACCTCTGACTCCCAAGCCCATGCTCTTTCCACTGAGCCACGCTGTTGCACCTGGGTGATGCACAAAGCCTATCCTAGTAGGTTTTCCTTCACATGAGGTTAATCAAGAACATAATTCCTGCATTATAGGAAAATTGACTCTTTTTATGTAGATCAGACTATAACTTGCAGTAGTTTGTGCATTTATTGAGCATCCCCTATGTATAATGCACTCTAGTGAGCACCTGGAAAAGTACAAAACAGATTCTCTGCCTACAAGGAGCTTACCCTCTAAGGGGCATACAGACATAAAAATGTTTACAAATGAATAATCAAAATAAATAACTGAATAAACATATTCATTCAATCGTATTTACTGAGGGCTTACTGTGTGCAGAGCACTGTACTAGGCGCTGAGTACAATTCAGCAACAGATAGAGATAATCTCTACCCAACAAAGGGCTCTATGTAAATACTAGAGATGGCTTATGGGTTTATATAACTTGAAGTTGGGATTTAATAATAGAGAAGTAGTATGGTCTAAAAGATACAGCACAGGGCTGGGAGTCAGAAGGACCTGGGTTCTAATCTTAGCTCTTCCACTTGTCTGCTGTGACCTTGGGTAAGTCACTTCACTCCTCTGTGCCTCAGTTATCCTATCTGTAAAATGGGGATTAGGACTGTGAGCCCCATGGGGCACAGGAACTGTGTCCAACACAATTCACCTGTACCCACCACCTCAGCGCTTAGTACAGTGCCTGGCAAAGGGTAAGTACTTAACAAATACCATTATTAATATAATGATAATAATAATAATAAAAGATTCCTACCCAATGTGGCTCATTGTGGGCAGGGAACATGTCTACCAACTCTGTCAGTGTACTCTTCCATGCACTTAGTAGAGTGCTCTCTATACAATTATCACTTAATAAATACCACTGGTTGACGGATATTTAAAACAGTCCTCTCTCCTACGGCTTTTAAATAAAGGATTAAGTTGGGATTTTTCTAAGTGGACTCTTACACATAATAAGTCTGAGCTCTGCATACTGATAGCATTTAAGAATAACAGGACCTCTGATCTTTTAAAATAATAAGAGTAAGAAGTCATACAAAATATATTCCTTAAATACCACCAAGAATGATAGCAAAAGTAATACATTTGACAGCTCCCTATCAGTGCAGTAGATTCAGTTTGTAAATGTCTCTAGCATGGCTGGTGGTCTTTGAGCACATAATAATAATCTCAATTTAAGTGCTTACTATGTGCTAAGCACTGGGCCAGATATAAGCAAATCAGGCACAGTCCTTATCCCAAACAGAGGTCACAGTCTCAGTATGTACAGAGAACAATGAATTTTGGAAAAAAAGGCCACATGTCTACTTTTAGAAACATTTTTACCTGGAACTGACTTCTCACACTACATCCCATATTTTTTCCGCTAGTTATTTTTTGGGGACATTCTTCTCCATTCTAAACCAATATAGAATAGTTATATATACACCAAATGCACAGGCTCACAGAATTCAGAAACATCATCGTGGCTTGCCTGAATCACTAAGATAAACTGGTTTATGAATTTTTGTTTTGTTTTTGTAGATCAAGATCTCTTTGGCACGTACCCCACCAAGAAAATCAGGTCATTATTTTTTTCCCCTTCTCTCCTGAGGGAACCTACATTTTCCAGTAACTTGGTAAGGCAGTCTAAATCTGGATTCTAGAACGTGAACCGAAGCAGTTGAACAGAAAATTTGGTCCCATTTAAGACTAAGGTAGAACACCTATATGAGAGGGCTGGGATGGTGACTAAAAGATTTCTCATTTTTGAACGTATGTGGAGTAAAATGCATCTATCACAAAACCTAATTGCCTTGAATAGAGTTTCTAAGAGGCTAGAGAGCCAAATAACACTCTAGCACCAAGGACCACAATATTCACCACTTCCCTCATCCCTCAGAATAAATGGACAGAGGAGTTTTTGCACCTTGCCCCTATAGCCCACAAACACTGGATTTCATCCAAATAGTCAAGTCAATTTCAGAGAGACTGCCTGGAGCAGACAACCCTCCAGGCCTTGACTCTTTCCTACCCAAGCAGAACTCCATCAAGGTACAACTGTTACAGAGTCCTAGAAATCCAGGCTCAAAAAAACAATCGATGGCATCAATTTTGCACATATTTGTGGAGAGCACTGTACAATCTAACAGATTTGGTAGACACGTTCCCTGCCCACAAGGAATTTACAGTATAGGGAAAGACCACAAAAGATGATCTCCTGTAGACTCTAAGCTCCTTGTGGGCAGGTATCATGCCAACCAACTCTGTTGTACTGTACTCTCCCAAGGGCTTAGTACAGTGTTCTGCACATGGTAAGCATTTGAAAAATACCTCTGAACTCACTGTGGATAGGAAAAGTGTCTGAGTTCTGTTACACCATACTTTTCCAAGCACTTTGTACAGTGCTCTGAGCACAGAAAGCACTTAATAAATATGATTCTTTGATTGATTGACACCATGGTAACTCCCCACTGCCACTTCACTCCCACCACTGAGAGCGGAAATTGCCCTGGGCCATGGGAGAATTTGTGTTGTACACAACCCTAACATCCCCCTCCTGCCTTCCCAGATAAGTAAGATCCACACCTGCCTGCCAACTCTGTTCACTGGCTGAAAGATTCCTGTCAGCCCTGACACTCCCTTGGTCTCCTTTAATGATTAGCAGAAGGGAGAGAGTAAAATGAGCCTCCCCTTTTCTTAACTTTCCCCTTCTTAAAAAATATTTGCTAAATGTTATGTGCCAAGTACTGCAATAATAATGATGGCATTTGTTAAGTTCTTACTGTGTGCAAAGCACCGTTCTAAGCACTGTATTAAGCAGTGGGGTAGATACCGGATAATCGGATGGGGGACACTGTCCCTGTCCCACAAGGGGCTGACCGTTTAAGTGGGAGGGGGAACAGGTATTGAATCCCTATTCTGCAGATGAGCAAACTGAGGCATAGAGAAGTTTACTGATTTGTCCAAGGTCACTCAGTAATCAATCACATAATAATAATAATGATGGTATTTGTTAAGCACTTACTATGTGCCAAGCACTGCTCCAAGCACTGGGGCAGATACGAGGTAATCAGGTTGTCCCAGGCGGGGCTCACAAGAGCAGTTATGTGTGCAGAGCACTGTACTAATAAGCTCTGGGGAGAGTACAATACAACAGTAAACAGATACGTTCCCTGTCCATAAAGAGCTAGACTCCAAGGAGTTCCCTCCCCTGCCCCAGCCAGACACCGGAACCCCTCAGCCCAGGCCAGGGAAGGTAGAAACCCAGGGTACAATGAGAGTCACTCTGTGACAGAAAGGCCCCGAATCTCATTTTGGTCAGAACCAATTCCATAACCAGTCATTCTATCTAAATTGCAGTCATTCATTAACTGCCAAAGTGAATCTGAATTTTAGACTATGATAACCCCACTCGGAAGTCCTACCCAATGGTCTGAAAGAACACTTTTACCCAGTCTACCAAGGGACACAGATGTTCTGTTTGGGGCTACAAGTAGTCAATGCCTTAAGGGAGAGAGGACTCAAGAAACTGTCTCTACTGATAATAAAGTTTGATAATGCACAGTTGGCAAAACAAAAATAGGGCTCTTATTATACTAGTAATCCTCAGGTGTAATTAGAAAAGAGGACGTGAAACAGCTGAAAGCAAGTTCAAACAGGTTGCCTCACTGATTAAGACAGATTGAAAAGTGAACAGAATGAATTGTTCCAATTTTAAAGCCCATATTTTACCAGGCAGTAGAGAAAAACAAATAGCTTCAGCTACTTGTTTTCAAAGGAAACATATGTACTCAAACTATTCTTTTATTTTTCAAAGAGTATCACCTGCCATTCCACAGACACAAACACACATATATACACACACATATTTGAGTGGGAGAGAAATGAAGGAAAACTGGTAAAGTTGGAAAAAGCCAAGAGCGTTCCAAGATTCCTCAAGATCCCCGAGGTCCTGGGCACCCTCCAACAAACATTCCTACCACCTTAATTCAATTGTGAAAGTAGAATACTAACAGAAGTGTCCTAATAAGAAGCAACATGGCCTAGAGGAAAGAGCACTGCCCTGGGAATCAGATGACTTGAGTTCTAATCCAGCCTCTGCCACTGCTTGCTGTGTGAACTTGGGCAAGTCCCTTAACTTCTCTGAGCCTCAGTTCTCCTGTACTCCCTTCTTCTTACTGTGACCTCCATATGGGAAAGGGACTGTGTCTAACTTAACTTGTATCTACCCCAGTTTTTAGAACAGTGTTTGACAAATAGTAAGTGCTTAACAAATACCATTTAAAAATAAATACCATAAAAAATCCAAGGGAAGATTCCACATGGGCAAGTGTAAGATGGTATTTTTGTGAGCAAAAGTCACCAAACAAGTATGGGTCAGGGAAAAATTGGATAGAAACAGCAGAAAAATAATTAGTGGTATATACTGAATGCTTACTGTGGCAGAGACCGTAATAAGTGCTTGGGAAAATACAGCACAGAAAGTGAACACAATCCCTGCTTTCAAGGATCTCAAAGTCTGGGAGAAGTGGGGGGAGCTATGTATTACAATAAATTACAAGTAGGGAAAGCAATAAAGTATAAGGATTTGTATAAGTGTTGTAAGGGTGAGTACCAAAGTACACGGGGGTACAGGCTCAAATACATAAGTGATGCAGTAGGGAAGGCAAAATAGGGTGGGGAGATGAGAGGAAAGAGATCATCATCTGAGAATGAGTCAGAAATGCAGGGCCATTATTAAAAATACAAAGAGGAGAATGACATATAGGAGGCAGGAAGTCACTCTTCCATTATGTTCTGTATTAAGTGGACCCTTATTGGATGGAGTCTTGATCACCACATTTAAAAAAAAAAAAAGATTGACAATGCTGAAAAGTCATGAGAAGCGCAATGAAAAAAAGAAATGAGGTTTGTTCAACTTGAGAAGGCTAAGCAATAACTTGATGCCTCAAAAGGAGGCCGATCAGCTTTCTCCGTGTCCCTGGAGGCCTACACAAGAGGAAATGTGCTTAAAGTGAAGCAAGAGCTATTTCTACTGAATTTAGGGAAGAACTTCTTTGCCAAGGGAGTTTGTGTTGTCTCTATATCTGGAATCCTTTGAAGAAAGAATTGATCCCAACTTGTCCACGGATGGTTTAGTTATTCACCTCCTTAAAGGCAGAGGGTAGGGTGAGATCACTTTTTGAGGTCTTTCCTAGCTCTATTATTTTATAAGATAAAAAAGTCATGGACATCTCCTTCCTTTTACAACTCTTTCAATCAAGTCAAAGAGACAATGCCTTTGCAACTTTTGCTCCTAATAGAAAAGCAGTGTGGCCTACTGGAAAAGTATACAACTGGGAGTCAACAGATCAGGGCTATAATAATAATAATGGTATTTTAAGTACTTACTATGTGCCAAGCACTGTTCTAAACACTGGGGTGGATACAAGGTAATCAGGTCATTCCAAATGGGGCTCACAGTCTTCATCCCCATTTTACATATGAGGTAACTGAGGCAGAGACAAATCAAGTGACTCACCCAAGGTCACACAGGTGACAAGTGGCAGAGGCGGGATTAGAACCCATGACCTCTGACTCCCAAACCCATGCTATTTCCACTAGGCCACGCTGCTTCTCCAATCGGATGCTTCTCTAATCTGATGAAATACCTGTTCTCCCTCCTACCTAGACTGTGAGCCCTACCTACGTGGGACAGGGACTGTGTGCAATCAGTCAATGGTATTTACTAAGCACTATATGCAGAGTCCTGTACTAAGCACTTGGGGGAGTACAATACAGTAGAATTAGTAGACACTTTCCCTGACATAATGAGCTTACACTCTAGAGAGACTGCTTGTCTGCTTATATTGTACCTACCTCAGTGCTCAGTACAATGTTTGGCACAAAGCAAGCACTTAAATGCTACAAATACCTGAGAACAGAGTAAATAAAAATGATAGATATGAACAAAGTGTTAGAATGCTTATTTTTGACCATTATACCTGCTCAAACTTTTCCTAGTGTGAACGAAGCTATGAATGCCTAAAACCTATTTTTCTCATGAGCTTTTTGTTTCACCAACCAAATTTTCAGGAACCTGACCTCCAAGGTTGACAGACCGGAGCAAAACCTTTCCAAACTTTACTACGCTGGAACCTTACAATAGTACAGCAGTATGGGTCAGAGCAAGTTTAACAGGATTCTAGAAGGATTACGGCACTTTTCATTCAGGCGATTCACAATGGCTGTCTCTCGGCAAGGCTAACCACAACGACTTTTAGTTCACCATATACTCGGACCTTTCAGATCAACCAGTACTTAATCAAAGTTCATTCAACAGACTGACAGAGCAGCGTACTGTTATATAATAATAATAGTAGTAGTAATAATTATTGTATCTGTTAAGCACTTACTATGTGCCAAGCACTGTTCTAAGTTCTAAGATAGATACAAGGTAATCAGGTTGGACACAAGTCCCTCCCCCACATTGGCTCATAGTCTTAATTTCCATTTTACAGATGAGGTAACTGAGGCATAGAGAGTCACTTGCCTAAGGTCACATGGCAGACAAATGGTGGAGCCGGGATTAGAACCCATGTCCTCTACCAAGTCTGTGCTTTCTATGTCTGCTTACCATTTGAGCACTTTTTAAAACGCAAAGATATTTTCATAAATTTTTACTTTAGAAATGGGCAGAATTAGTTTAATTCCAGGTGAATCTTTACCAGTTTGCAGCACTACTCCCTTTGAGAACCACCTCAAAAAGACAGAATACCAGGGATTATCTGGCGGAGGGCAATGCAACAGCCTGGCAAATACTTAGTGAAGTCTAAACTACCTAAATTATATTTTCTCCTTCTCAATCTTTAGTTAACATAACCCCTAGAGCTCCCTTCCCTACCTTGATATGGGGACTTCCCAAATGCAGGGAAATAGTAAATAATTTAACATGCACCAAAAGTCCATAATGTGCCTCAGATAATCCATTTCTTCCCACAGGACACAGTGAATTCAGCAAGCAACACGGTCAGAAAAGGAATGTTATTACAGATGAAGCATTCTTCTAATTGCCTGAATATATTCTCGCTGTTAATACAGATTTAATAGATGCAATGACAAGATTTATATACATGCACAGCTGGGGTATTTTTCTGTTGGCATTGATAATCAAACAGAAAGCCACAATGAATCCTTTTTAAGAAGCAACTCTAGGGTGACATTAAACTTTTATGTCACTTAACTACATGTAACTTAACCTTAACTACCACTGTGCTGTACTTGAATATCCAAAATATAGAATATAGGTCAATGTGCTTTATAAAAGCTACAGATCAGAAAATGGTTAGGGATTATTCCCCATTTGAAACACTGCAACAAATCTTTAAAAATGTCACCAAAATTCTTAATTATTAGCAGAAAATCTGCCAAAAAATTACCTGGCTGGCACTAGTTTGGCCAAAGGACATTCATAGACAACACTGCCTGAAAAATGAAGGGAGATGGATCTTCTGGAATGATGCAAATATCACTGAAACTCTGAAAATCCTAATTAAGAAATCATGTTTTAAAAGTGAGGTGATGGGGAGAGGCAGTGGACACACACTTCAAAAGTGGGTAGTCAATATTAAATCTTTCAACAGAGATCTAATTTGCATGTGGCTTCAGAGGTCTTTAAAAAGAAAAGGCAGAGATGTCCCCAAGGAGCACAGCATAGCTTAGTGGATAGAGCACAGGACAGGGAGTCATAAGGTCATGGGTTCTAATCCCAGATTTACCACTTGTCTGCTGTCAGACCTTGGGCAAATCACTTCATTTCTCTGTGCCTCAGTTATCTCAACTGTAAAATGTGAGTTGACACTGAGCCACACGTGCGAGAGGAATCATGTCCAACCTGATTATCTTGTATCTACCCCAGTGCTTAGAACAGTGCTTGGCACCCATTAAGCGCTTAACAAATACCATAATTATTAAAGGAGATGAACCTTAGGCTTATCGTGTTTACCGACTCTGTTGTAGGGTACTCTCCCACACACTTAATACAATACTTTGCACACAGCAAGCACTCAAACAGCATTGAATGATAGCTATTCTTCCTTGCTTCTTCCCCTTATTAATCAACCAGTGATATTTACTGAGCTCTTCCTCCAGGCAAAAACACTGACTACATGAAGCACTCGGGAGAGGACAGTAGATGTGATATAATCCCTGATCTCAAGGAGTTTATAATCTAGCTGTGGAGTCAGACACCATCCTATATTACAGGTAGGAAAAAGCAACGAAGTTGAAAGATATGCACACTTGGCTCCTCTTATGTCATTCCCAACCTCGCCTATCTCGCCACTAACCCTTTGCCCACATCCTCCTTCTGGCCTGGAAGTCCCTCCCACTTCACATCCAGCAGACCGTCACTCTCCCTGCCTTCAAAGACTTACTAAAATCACGTCTACAAGAGGCTTTCCTCAACTCCCTCTCCCTTCTACACCGCCTATGCACTTGGATCTGTCCCCTTCATGTGTTTAATAGTCACTCCCTCCTCAGACCTACAGCACATGTACATACATATCCGCATTTATTTTAATGCCTGTCTCCCCCTCTAGACTGTAAGCTCCTTGTGAGCAGGGAACATGTCCACCAATCTGCACACAGGAGGCACTCAATAAATAGAACTGATTGACTGACATAAATGATTACTGTGGGGGCTGAATCACAGTTTGAGAATGGGCATGGGCAGTAGCGAGAACTCGAGGGAACGAGGCCTGGATCAACAGGTGTTCTGAATTAAGCAAGACGCAGAGGCCAAGTTGTAAGGAGATGACAATTTGTTTGAACTCTGCTTTAACTCCAGACCTTGTGGATTTTGAATTGTATTTTTCACTTAAGCCACCCCTCCAATTTGGCACAGTGAGCAGCAGTGGCCAGATAAAAGATCAAGTTCTAAATCTTACATCGTATGGGTCCATTTGGGCCAGGAACCTTTTAAACTAATTAGCCTTTTATATCCCAACATTCATGTATAATTATAATGGAAGTCCTCCACAGCCCACAAGACAAATGGGACTCATTTATATCAATGTCTATCTCCCCTCCTAGACTTTAAGTTCATTGTGGACAGGGAACAGGTCCACCAGTTCTGTTATACTGTACTCTCCCAAATGCTTATTACAGTGCTCTGTACACAGTAGGTGCTCAATGAATATCGCTGATAATACACTGCACTGAGCATAGCTTTCAATTTTCAGTTCTCAATAATTCAACTGAACAATCTGAAGTCCATGAATGACTCTGGGGCTGGGGCCCCTCCTCTCCCAGAGTCTAGGGATCCAAGAAGCAGAGTGGTCCTCTCGGACCAACCTACACCAGGATAGAGTCCCATCCCACTGGATCAGAAAGAGGGACAGAAGCTGGAGCCACACATCATACAGGTTCACACAATAATAATAATAATGGTATTTATTGAACGTTTACCTTGTGCCAAGCACTGTTCTAAGCACTGGGGTAAAAACAAGGTAATCAGGTTGCCCCATGTGGCACTCACAGTCTTAATCCCCATTTTACAGATGAGGTAACTGAGGCAAAGAGAAGTGAAGTGACTTACCCAGAGTCACACAGCTGACAAGTGGCAGAGCCAGGATTAGAACCCATGAATTCTGACTCCCAAGCCTAGGATCTTTTCACTAAGCCTCGCTGCTTCTCTAACTCTGCTTCTAACATAGACAACATAGGGATCAAAGTCAAGGAAAACTTTAAGAGGCTGAATTTATACACATGGCACTTTCTGTGGACATGCAAAAATAAATCATCAGCCAAAAAAAAAAGAAACAGGGGGAGGGGGATTTAAGCAGGAGCTAACAACTGCCCACAGGTTAAAAAAAGCCCCATGGAGAAGCCGGAGAGACAAGTCAGGGAAATAAAACTTCCCATCATTTTGGAACAGTCTCACTTCAGGGGTGTTCTAAGATATATGAAATGCTGAAAGAGACCCGAGTTTAAATGATAGAACCTTGTTAAAAACGTTTGGGTTTCAAAGAAGCATAAATCATTAGCATCAACGGGTGATTTGGTAACAGAAACTCAAAGCTTAAATGTAAAAGCTCATTAGACTCCTCTGTCTACCACTGAGAAGAGTCTGACCACCCTGAGGGTGTCAAGGTTTATGAAAGGTGGAGAGAGAAAAGCCTTTGAAGCTTCATTTTTTTCTTTCCAAGTCACAGTCACGGAAGAGCTTCTTGAGAACAGGGATTTTGTTTAGTAACCACTGCATGAGATACTCAGGCTCAGAGCCACTGGATGTAGGTGAACATCCTTTCTCTGCTATTTCCCCTATTCCTAATCTAGTTTAAAGTGTATCTTCCCCTGTAAGGTCTTAATGGGCAGGGTTTACCAACTCTTTTATACTGTACTTTCTCAAGTGCCTGGTAGTGCTCTGACCACCATAAGCACTCCCTAAATACCCCTGAGAGCTATTGCACTCTCCCAAGTGCTTAGTACAAGCTTTATGCTCAAAGAATACTATGGATGGGCTGAGGAAAAGAAAAGTATGCTCACCCAGATTTCTTGCATGACTGTAAGCTCCTTCCAGACCCTCCGCCTCCAACTGCAACTACAGGCTGACTCAACATGTAAGACCACAGAGCGCTCTGCAGAAAACCAACCCCAACCACCTCACCGTGGCCACCAAGCATGAGAGCCCAAGGGGAAACCAAGATACAAACACTCCACTGGGCTGCAGCAGAGTCCAGAACAGGCCAGCGGCAGCAGGCGCTTGTGGAATATGATCTTGTTGGAGATAATCAAGCATAACAAACAGAGGGGAGAGAATCTCTGTAAACAGGGCGCAGGGTTTCCACTCTGCACACAAGTCAGTCAGTCATCATCTCGCCGGCAGGCCGGACCCTGATTGTTTCAGGGCTTGTGAAACAGTTCTCTGGCAAGGCCTCCTCGCTCCCGTTGCCTTCCTTTGCGCCGCTGCTGAAAGTGATATTTTCAGGGGTTGAGTGGGGATCCCGGGGGGACACTTCTGCCAGACCTTAGCACTTATGTACTCATCACCTCCTGCCCCTTTTGAACATGTCAATTTCCATACTCCCCAAGGAGCTCCAGAGGTGAGAACCTGTGCTGGACTTCAGAGGTAGAAAGAGAAACTGAGCATCTGGCCCAGCCCCTTACTCTGTCAGAGAGTGACAGAAGCCCCCAGACTGCCTCTAGAGCCCCCGGCAGGCTGCCTGATTCTCATTCCAGCTCTGCCACTCTCTGCTCTGTGACCTTGGGTGAGTCGCTTAACATCTCTGTACCTCAGTTCCCCCATTTGTAAAACGGCAATTAAGACCTTGAGTCCTACAAAATGGGACAGGGTCTGTGTCCAACCTCATTAACTTGTATCTACCCCAGAGCTTAGAGCAGTGCCTGGTACATAGTAAGTACTTATCAAATACCACAATTATTATTAATGGGGCCACACTTTGGTAAGCTTGGCTTAAAGAGGGGAGGGGAACAAAGAGTGGGCCAGAGAGGTTGGGAAAATGAGGGAGAAAAGGCGGGGGTGCTGATCCACCGTTCCTGCACCATTTCTGCCATCTTCCCTGTTCCCGCCCCCTAAAACCAGGCAAGTCGTCAGCCCCAGAAAGGCAAACTCCTCAGGGTTTGAGACCTGCCTCATCCCCAGAGTGCAGCAGGCTATCTGTACGGGCCAGGGGCAAGACAGGGCCCAACTCACGGTGCTCTGGAGCCAGACCCAGATCCTCCACTCGGGCCCCAGAGCCCATAATGGGTGAGAGGTTCCCAGTGGGGTGTAGCGGTTGGGCAGGGCCTTCTCCTGGGGCCTCAACCTGCTGAGGAGGCCCAAAATGGAACACCAACATCTTGGATCCACACCTGGGTCTCAACACAGCAGTTCATCCTGCCCAAAAAGCTAGATGGGGTGAACATTCCTTCGGTAGTGTTTACTGCACACTGACTATGGTCAGAGCATTGCGTTAGGGCCAGCCCATGGGACCAATGGTCCCTCTCACTTACTCCCATACGGTGGGTACCACTTCTGCCTAAAGCCTCACCTACTCCCCAGGCACTGCTTAAATTCATAGGTGCCCGATAACTCACAAAAATCAGGAAGCCCCGTGATCCTACGGTTCTTCATTTGAGCTTCGTTAGTTTCAGCCACCAAAAGAGAAAAGAAAATACTCGCTATTTGGCAATCTGATCTGAGCAGCTCAAGTGAATTCCAAATCAAATACCAGATCATTTTAAGTCAGAGTATTATTTTCAATTCATAAATATTAAAAATCTTTGAAGTGGCACCAATGTACTGTTTTTGCTATTTTTATTTTCTCCTAACCATTCTGTCAATTCATTTCCAAAATTGGATGAGTACTTAATGTTTTCTCGGAAGAAATTAAAGTCACGAGAAAATATGCTGAATCTACATTCAGAAGATGGTTTTAAGACTTTCTGCTCTTCCTAAGGATATAAATTACTATTTGGTGCGATGCTAAAATATCTATTCAAATCACTTCCTGGCTTCAACAAGGTTTCGCAAATCAAAGACAAAAGGAGTCCTTACACTTCACCCATCATCCACATCCCCACACCAAACTGTCTTTGTTACAGCTAGTATTTTCCAAAAGACACAACAAAGACACCTAGACAACAAAACCGTTCTAGCTTGGGCAAATTAAAGAAAGCAATCTGATTTGAAAACTCCAAACGTCCTTGTCAGCTGTCTCTCATACACCTACACGTACACATCCGTAAATATTGTTTTCAATGAAAACAAAGGCAGCCTTGTCATGATTAATACTATTTACTCAGTACCAATATGATGCAGTGCACAGTACTAAGATCTTGGGGAAATTACAAATGGAGCATAAAGACAAAGTCTCTGCCCTCAAGGAATTTATTACATAATGGGAGTGATAAATATACATGAGAAAAATCATACAGTCCAAATAAAGGCCTAGTGCATTAAAAAGCTCATAAAAGAAAGCTTATAGATCCACTCCAAGTATCCAAGTAGTAGGGTAGCTTGGAAGGGAGGGAGAAGGGAAAAGTGCAGAGGGGTTAAAAAAAAATGAAATAAGGAAGTTTTCAGGCAGAAGGTGTGTTTTAAACGGACTCTGAAGGAGGGGAAGGATAGGGAATGACAAGGTGGAGTTGGGAGGAAGTAGTGAGGGGAATATAGGAAGGCAGACATTCCAGGCAGGGGAATGGCAATGGTAGTGACTCATAGTTGAAAATCAAAAATAGAGAACATTGAGCCAGGGTGAGCAGGGTAGATACATTATTATTATTATTATTATTATATTTGTTAAGCACTTGCTGTGAGCCATGCACTGTTCTAAGAGCTGGTATGGATACAAATTAATCAAGATGGACACAATCCCTGTCCCACACTGGGTTCACCCTCTTAATCCTCAATTTACAGATGAGGGAATTGATGCACAGAGAAGTCAAATGGCTTGCCCAAGGTCACATAGCAGACATGTGGGGAAGCAGGGATTAGAACCCAGGACCTTCTGACTCCCAGGCCCGTATTCTATCCACTAGGCCGTGCTACTTCCCTACATATAAAGGAAACAGTGGTGTACCTAGGGCCGGGTGAGCAGAGAGCTACCCCAACACAGCCCAAAAAAGGACACAAAACTCTACTACCCAACTGGTTTGGATTTGTTTAGGGTATGAGGGTTAGAAGGGGGCAAGTGAAAGCAACACTGATGTCCTGGCTGTACACATGGCTCAATGGAAAGAGCCCGGGCTTGGGAGTCAGAGGTCATGGGTTCGAATCCCAGCTCTGCCACTTGGCAGCTGTGTGACTGTGGGCAAGTCACTTAACTTCTCTGTGCCTCGGTTACCTCATCTGTAAAATGGGGATTAACTGTAAGCCCCACGTGGGACAACCTGATGACCCTGTATCTCCCCCAGAGCTTAGAACAGTGCTCTGCACATAGTAAGCGCTTAACAAATACCAACATTATCATTATTACCTATCCTGCAACAGGTCTTTTCAGGGGGCAGTTGATAGGGCCCAGCTGAAAAAACACACGCCGAGCTAATAGTACTTTAAAAGAACCGAAAATGTAAGGATGGGGTGAAATAAGATAAAATGGGAAAGAGAGGAAGGCAAGGGGCAGACGATGCAGGTGAGGACAGCCCCCTCCTTCCAAGGTGGAGGGTCTGCATGGGGTCAAAGTTAGTACCCTTGCCCCAGGTATCAAAGTGACAGAATCACTGAATTGGGTCCCTAGAGGAAGCATGCAAGTAGATTCGCTAGAAAATTGTATTCAGCTCTCACAGTGGGCAGAAAACTTCTCCAGAATGCATCAGAAAAGACCGATCTACATAATTACACAGGCCTTTCCATCTCTGCCATTTCACAGTATGCTTCTGCCTTCCTCACAGAAGAGGTAGGCTGATGTTCAGTCTTTACTGGTTAAACCACTGCGGCAGGAAAAAGCTTTGTATAGAAAATCATAATGGATTAGGACTTTTCAGAAGCTAGGAATCCTGTTGGCAAGAACCGCTGAGGGTTTAGTCTCGGCGGCCGATGTAGGGGACTGTCAATAAAGTGGATTGACAAACTATTCCAAGAATGTGTTCTTTAACTACGAGGATGTAACCAAAGTATGAGAAACACAAGGAAGGAGCCTGTTATGGAACTAGGAGTCAACCCTCGACTACCTGGAGTTGGTTATTTAGATTGTGGATTATCCAGAGTCAAGGTCTGGCCAAGGGCACGGTGGGCACCACAACAGCCTTATGGGGATCCAGTTTCACCAGTCAGCCAATCAATCGTATTTAGTGAGCACTTACTGTGTGCAGAGCACTGTACTAAGCGGCTTGGGAGAGGATATTATAATGAACACATTCCCTGCCCACAAGGAACTTACAGTCTAGATGGCCCAGACCCTGAAAGAATAGCAGAACAAATGTCACCATCTTCTCAGAACTAGCTCCACTGACCTCGAGCGGACATCCCAGCCACTCCCACTGGCACTGGGGGTGGTTAGGGACAGAGGTCACCAGGGATGAGTGGAGAGAGAAGGGGAGAAGGATGATATCCTATCATAGGGATGATAGGCAAAGGGGAGGGGGGAGGGAGAGAGGAGGGAGGGGTGTAATGCCTATGCAATTACACTGTAAGCCCATCAGTGGGCAGGGATTGTCTCTCTGTTGCCAAATTGTACATTCCAAGTGCTTCGTACAGTGCTCTGCACTTAGTAAGCGCTCAATAAATACATTGAATGAATGAACATGAAGCCTGGATCCCAGACCCTTGCTTTCCTTGGGTCTCACCTTAGAGCTGTTCCCCTGCTCACCACAGTGAAGGACAAACTCATATCAGTCATTTCTACTCTCTGAGAAACTTCGACTGAAGATTTGTGAGGGTTGAAGACGGTCACGATAAATAACTAGAATGATGTTTTTGTTTTATCAGTAGAATTCAATGATTCATGCTTCCCAAGATGGTCTTGAGGTCTTTAGCGGTTCCACCTTTTCCCTCTCGCCAGAGAGAAATGTGTCCTGATCATTGTGATGAGCAGGATCTCGGCCCCAGCATTTCTTTGGGACACTCGCCGTGGCTTGCTGGTCAGAGAGAAGGCATCTGGTACTTTATTGGGTCTTTTCTAGTAAAGGTTGGATGTACTAACGATGCATGTTCTCCCCCTCGGACTTTCAACTCCCCCACACCCCAATAATCTGAATCACAGAGAAACACTGAGTCACTGAAAGTTTTCCTTTCCTTGGCTGAGCAGCGGCTGATGGTGCCATCAGGCCTTCCTGACACTTGTGAAGTAAGTGCTCATCGCCAAATTAAAAAAAAGAATTGAATTTTTTTGGACTCGTGATTTCTGCTAATGGATTAAATTGTAATCTGGGGCTGGTTTTCAAATGGGCTAATAAAAATAAATGTCATCTGCTCAGCCATTCTTCAGTTTAACTGAGGAATCTGAAATGCAATTTTCACCACACTCTCACAATTTGCCTTTTCAACTAACACCTAATCAAGGCATGCCAGCAAAAAACGACTGAGAAGAGATCTCTAACCTTCCTCCTGGAAGGGCAAAATTATTTTAGAGAACTCCCAGCTTCCCGGTCTTGTCCCCAGCTCTGCAATGTGGTCACACCTCATGAAAACTCGTCCCATCGCTGAAAAGTGAACCAAGCTGACAGCTTTGGGCTGGATCTATCTCTTCTGAGCCCCATCCCGAACAGCATGTCCCTTGCAGTTTAAAAAGAAAAACAAACAGCAACAACCAAAAATCAAGACTTGGTGGTAGACTTTGTCAGAGAAGGAGTTGCACTTCATGCAAGGTCTGACCACAGCAAAGAGCCCTTCACTAGCTCCGAGGCCGTCGGGCCAACCCCAAAAAGCAGATTTTAAAGACCCTGGCGTTAGTTTGGATGCTGGAAGAATGGGCAGGATGCTTGTCAACCAATTTTGTTCTACTGTACTCTCCCAAGCGCTCAGTACACAGCTTAGTGGATAGAGCACGGGCCTGGGAGTCAGAAGGTCATGGGTTCTAATCCCGGCTCCGCCGCTTGTCTGCTGTGTGACCTTGGACAAGTCACTTCACTTTTCTGGGCCTCAGTTCCCTCATCTGTAAAATGGGGATTAAGTCTGTGAGCCCCACTTGGGGCAAGGATTGTGTTCAACACTATCTGCTTGTATTCACCCTAGCGCTTAGTACAGTGGCTGCCACATAGTAGGGGCTTACCTGGCTCAGTGAAAAGAGCCCGGGCTTGGGAGTCAGAGGTCATGGGTTCGAATCCCGGCTCCGCCACTTGTCATCTGTGTGACTTTGGGCAAATCACTTCACTTATCGGTGCCTCAGTTCCCTCATCTGTAAAATGGGGATTAACTGTGAGCCTCACGTGGGACAACCTGATTACCCTGTATCTACGCCAGTGCTTAGAGCAGTGCTCTGCACATAGTAAGCGCTTAACAAATACCAACATTATTATTATTAACAAATGCCAGAAGCATTATTACTACTGCGCTCGGCATACAATAAACGCTTAATACAACTGGGGATGGAGGGGGCTGCAAAAAACCGGTGGGGTTGAAAGCGAGGAAGAAGAAAGGTGGGGTCGGGGTGAGGGGTCACTCCCCCAAAGTGACAAGAGGAGCTCGCTGGGGAAGAAGGAATTGCTCCCTGCTGGGAATTAGCGTTCTGCACAGAGTAAGCGCTCAATAAATACGACTGAACTACCTGTGCCCAGCCCCCCAATCCCCGAGCTCGGGGAAGAGAGGACCCCCCTCTCGCCCCGGGCAGGAGATGCTCCCAGCACAGTGCTTTGCACACAGTAAGCGCTCAATAAACACGACCGAATGCACGAATGCTCCGTGCAGCTCTCAGCCTTGGCTTTTTCGCTCCCCAAATGGCAGGTTCCCCGCACGTTCTGCAGAAAGTTCAAGCGAGCGAGGAGGCTCTGACCCCTTCCTAATAACAGCAATAGTAATGATGGCATTCGTTAGGCGCTTCTTAGAATAATGATGGGACTTGTTCAGCGCTTACCATGTGCAAAGCGCTGCTCTGAGCGCTGGAGAGGATATAAGGTGATCGGGTTGTCCCAACGTGGGGCTCACAGTCTTAGCCCCCATTTGACAGACGAGGGAACTGAGGCCCAGAGAAGTTAAGCGGCTCGCCCAAAGTCACCCAGCTGACAAGCGGCTGAGTCCTATGTGCCGGACACTGTCCTAAGCGCTGGGGTGGGTAGAAGCTAATCGGGTTGGACGCGGTCCCACGTGGGGCTCCCAGTCTTCATCCCCATTTTGCAGGGGAGGGAACTGAGGCCCAGAAAATAATCACAATGTTGCTATTAGTTCAGCGCTTACTATGTGCCAAGCACTGTTCAAAGCGCTGGGGGGGGGGGATACAAGGTGATCAGGTGGTCCCACGTGGGGCTCAGAGTTTTTAATCCCCATCTTACAGATGAGCTAACTGAGGCCCAGAGAAGGGAAGGGACTGGCCCACGGTCATCCAGCTGGCAAGGGGCGGCGCCGGGATTCGAACCCAGGACCTCCGACTCCCCAGCCCGGCCTCTTTCCAAAGAGAGGAGCGACTCACCCAAGGTCACGCAGCAGACAGGTGGCCGGGGTCGGGATCAGAACTCAGGTCCTCCTGAGTCGCAGCCGGGCGGGGCGGTGCCTCCGCGCCCCGCCACCTACCTTGCAGCGGCCTCTCCCTCCCCGCCGCCGGACTCCTCGGTCCCGAGCGGAGCGTTTAGAGCAGGGTTTGCCCGGCCGAGGTTGACCCGCAGCGGGCAGCGAAGAGTTTCCTCCCTCGGCGGGCAGAGACCGGTGGGGCTGCGGGAGGGAGGGGACGGTAATATTTAAAAAAAAAAAAAAAAAAAAAAACAAAAAAAGGGACTGAAATGGAAAAAAAATAAAATAAAAGGGGGGAGGACGCAGCGCTCAGCGCAGGGCCCGAGCGGGAGCGGTTGCAAGTCTGCAAGACGCGCGCTGCTGCGGCCCCGGCAGGACCGGCCCGTTTGGCCTTAGAGACGGCGCCGAGCCCCGCCCCCTGGATACTGATCGACAGCCGCGCCCCCCAATAGGAGCGCCCTCCTCCTCCTGGCGGGAGGGGAGGGGGGCGGAGGGAGCCTGCCGTGACGTCACCGGCGGCCGGGTGGGGCGGGGCCCGGCGGGGGTCCCAGGCCGTGGGTTCGAATCCCCCCTCCGCCACTTCAGCCAATAGTATTTATTGATAATAAGTATAATGTTGGTATTTGTTAAGCGCTTACCATGTGCCGAGCACTGTTCTAAGCGCTGGGGGAGACACAGGGGAATCAGGTGGTCCCCCGTGGGGCTCACAGTCTTAGTTCCCATTTTACAGATGAGGGAACTGAGGCACCGAGAAGTGAATAATAATAATAATAATGTTGGTATTTGGTAAGCGCTTACTAAGTGCCGAGCACTGTTCTAAGCGCTGGGGTAGACATAGGGGAATCAGGTGGTCCCACGTGGGGCTCACAGTCTTCATCCCCATTTTACAGATGAGGGAACTGAGACACAGAGAAGTGAAGTGACTCGCCCACAGTCACACAGCCGAAAAGTGGCAGAGCTGGGATTCGAACTCATGAGCCCTGACTCCAAAGCCCGTGCTCTTTCCACTGAGCCACGCTGCTTCTCTGAGCGTTTACTATGTGCAGAGCACTGTACTAAGCGCTTGGAATGAACAAGTCGGCAACAGATAGAGACAGTCCCTGCCCTTTGACGGGCTTACAGTCTAATCGAGGGAGACACACATAATGTTGGTATTTGTTAAGCGCTTACTATGTGCCGAGCACTGTTCTAAGCGCTGGGGGAGACACAGGGAAATCAGGTGGTCCCCCGTGGGGCTCACCGTCTTCATCCCCATTTTACAGATGAGGTCACTGAGGCACCCAGAAGTTAAGTGACTTGCCCAAGGTCACACAGCACAACCCATGACCTCTGACTCCAAAGCCCGGGCTCTTTCCAATGAGCCACGCTGCTTCACGAGAATAATACTAATACTGTTGGTATTTGTTAAGCGCTTACTACGTGCAGAGCACTGTTCTAAGCGCTGGGGGAGATACAAGGTCAGGTTGTCCCACGTGAGGCTCCCAGTCTTCGTCCCCATTTGACAGATGAGGGAACTGAGGCCCAGAGAAGTGAAGTGACCGGCCCACAGTCACACAGCTGACAAGGGGCAGAGTCGGGATGCGAAGCAGCGTGGCTCAGTGGAAAGACCCTGGGTTTGAGAGTCAGAGGTCATGGGTTCGAATCCCAACTCCACCACTTGTTCATTCAGTAGTATTTACTGAGCGCTTACTATGTGCAGAGCACTGTACTAAGCACTTGGAATGTACAAATCGGTAACAGATACAGTGCCTGCCCTTTGACGGGCTTACGGTCTAATCAGTTGTCAGCTGTGTGACTGTGGGCAAGTCACTTCACTTCTCTGGGCCTCAGTTCCCTCACCTGTAAAATGGGGATGAAGACTGTGAGCCTCACGTGGGACCACCTCATTCCCCTGTATCTCCCCCAGCTCTTAGAACAGTGCTCTGCACATGGTAAGCACTTAACAAATACCAGCATCATTATTATTATTATTATTATTATTATTAATCCCTCCCGCCCCCACCAGTCAGCTGGGTCACGTCGGCCAAGTCACTTCACTTCTCTGGGCCTCAGTTCCCTCATCTGTAAAATGGGGATGAAGACTGTGAGCCTCACGTGGGACAATCTGATTACCCTGTATCTACCCCAGCGCTTAGAACAGTGCTCTGCACATAGTAAACGCTTAACAAATACCAACATTATTATTATCATTGTTATTATTATTAATCCCTCCCGCCCCCACCTGTCAGCTGGGTCACGCTGGCCAAGCCATTTCACTTCTCTGGGCCTCAGTGACCTCATCTGTCAAACGGGGAGGAAAAGTGTGAGCCCCACCGGGGACAACCTCATTACCTTCTATCTCCCCCAGGGCTTAGGACAATGCTTGGCACAGAGGAATCGCTTACATAGTAATCGCTTAACAAGTACCGACATTATTATTATCGTTATTAAGGTATCTCCCCCAACTATTAGAACAGTGCTTGGCACAGAGTAAGCGCTTACATAGTAAGTGCTTAACAAGTACCAACATTATTATCCTTATTAAGGTATCTCCCCAGCGCTTAGAACAGTGCTTGGCACATAATAAGCACTTATGTAGCAAGTGCTTAACAAGTACCAACATTATTATTATCATTATTAAGGTATCTCCCCCAACTATTAGAACAGTGCTTGGCACAAGTGCCAACATTATTATCATTATTAAGGTATCTCCGCCAACTATTAGAACAGTGCTTGGCACAGAGGAAGCGCTAACACAGTAAGTGCTTAACAAGTACCAACATTATTATCATTATTAAGGTATCTCCCCCAGTGCTTAGAAGGGTGCTTGGCACAGAGTAAGCACTTCCATAGTATTATTGTTATTATTATTATTATTAGGGTATCTCCCCCAGTGCTTAGAACAGTGTTTGGGACAGCGTAAGCGCTTACACAGTAGGTGCTTAACAAGTACCAACATTATTATTATTACGGTATCTCCCCCAGTGCTTAGAACAGTGCTTGGCACATAGTAAGCGCTTAACAAATACCATTATTATTATTAAGTGGCGGAGCAGGGATTAGAACCCATGACCTTCTGACTCCCAGGCCCGTGCTCTATCCACTGTGCCATGCTGCTCCTCATAATAATAATAATGGTATTTGATAAGTGCTTACTATGTGCCAAGCACTGTTCTAAGCACAGAGCTAGATAGAAGACAATCGGGTTATCCCACGTGGGGGCTCACATTTTTCATCCCCATTTTACAGATGTGGGAACTGAGGCACAGAGAGGTTAAGAGGCCTGCCCAAAGTTACAGCTGACAAATGGCAGAGCCGGGATTAAATAAATAAAAATAAACGGTGGCATTTGTTAAGCGCTTACTGTGTGCAACGCACTGTTCTAAGCGCCGGGGGATACAAGGTGATGGGGTTGTCCCACGTGGGGCTTACAGTTTTAACCCCCATTTTACAGATGGGGTAACTGAGGCACAGAGAAGTTAAGTGACTTGCCCAAAGTCCCACAGCTGGCAAGCGGCGGAGCCGGGATTAGAACTCCCGACCTCTGACTCCCAAACCCAGGCTCTTTCCACTGAGCCACGCGAACCCATAACCGCTGTCTCCAAGCCGGGGTTCTTTCCACTAAGCCACGTTGCATTTACTCATTCAGTCGTACTTATTGAGCGCTTACTGTGCGCAGAGCACTGGACTAAGCTCTTGGGAAGTATGATTTGGCAACAAATAGAGACGATCCCTGCCCACAACGGGCTCACAGTCTAGAAGCGGGGAGACAGACCTCAAAACAAGTAAACAGGCATCAGTGGCATCATGATAAATAAAGATAATTCTAGATATATACATATCATTAATAAAATAAATAGAATTAAAATTATAAATATGTACATATATACACAAGTGCTGCGGGGGGAGGGTAGAGCAAAGAGAGCGGGTCAGGGCAATGGGGGAGGGAAGGGGGAGCAGAGGAAAAGGGAAATGAATTCAATCTTATTTATTGAGTGCTTACAGTCTGCAGACCCCTGGAATAAGTGCTTGGAAAGTACAATACAGCAATAAATAATAATAATAATAATGGTATCTGTTAAGCATTTACTATGTTCCAAGCACTGTTCTAAGCGCTGGGTTAGGTACAGAGTAATCAGCTTGTCCCACGTGAGGCTCACAGTTTTAATCCCCACTTTACAGTTGAGGTAGCTGAGGCACAGAGAAGTTAAATGGATTGCCCGAGGTCACACAGCAGACAAGTGGCAGGACTGGGATGGAGACAGTCCCTGCCCACAAGGGGTTCACAGTCTAGAGCCTGGGAGACAGATATCGAAACAAGTAAACGGGCAGCAATATAAATAAATAGAATTTTAGATATATACCTGTACACGTAAGTGCTGTGGGGCGGGGGGGGGGCGGGGGGGTAGAGCAAAGGGAGCGAGTCGAAGTGACGCGGAAGGGGGAGCTGAGGAAAAGGGCGGCTTAGTCTGGGAAGGCCTCTTGGAGGAGGTGCACCTTCAGTAGGGCTTTGAAGGGGAGAAGAGTGATTGTTTGGTGGATTTGAGGAGGGAGGGCGTTCCGGGCCAGAGGTCGGACCGTTGGGCTAGGGGTCGATGGCGAGACAGGCCTTCTAAGCACTGGAGTGGATGCCAGCGCATCGCGTTAGACAAAATCCCTGTCTCACGTGGGGCTCATAATCTCAATCCCCATTTTACAGATGAGGAAACTGAGGCCCAGAGAAGTAAAAATAATGATAATCTTGGTAGTTGTTGAGCGCTTACTACGTGCAGAGCACCGTTCTAAGCGCTGGGGTAGATACAGGGTAATCAGGTTGTCCCACGAGAGGCTCACAGTTAATCCCCATTTTACAGATGAGGTAACTGAGGCACAGAGAAGGTAAGTGACTTGCCCACAGTCACACAGCTGCTAAGCACTTCCTATGGGCCAAGCACTGTTCTAAGCACTAGGATAGACATGAGGCAGTCATGTTGTAGCGTGGCTCAGTGGAAAAAGCGCAGGCTTGGGAGTCAGAGGTCACGGGTTCTAATCCTGACTCCGCCCCTTGCCAGCTGTGTGACTTTGGGCAAGTCACTTCACTTCTCTGGGCCTCAGTTCCCTCATCTGTCAAATGGGGATTAAAACTGTGAGCCCCACGTGGGACAACCTGATCACCCTGTACCCCCCCCCCAGCGCTTAGAACAGTGCTTTGCACATAGTAAGCGCTTAACAATTACCACCATTATTATGTTGTCCCACATGAGTCTCACACAGTCTTAATCCCCATTTCTCAGATGAGGGAACTGAGCGGTGAAGAGAAGCGAAGAGAAGTGAAGCGGCTTGCCCCAGGTCACACCGCAGACAAGTGGCGAAGTGGGATTAGAATTCGCATCCTCTGACTCCCAAGCCCTTGCTCTTGCCACTAAGCCGCGCTGCTTCCTGCCGAAGGTCACACGGCAGACAAGTGGAAGAGCCGGGATTAGAACTCATGACCTTATGACTCCCAGACCCGAGCTCTAACCACTACGTCACGCTGCTTCAGGCGCTGGCCTAATCGCGGGGCAATATACAAGCTAATCAGGTTGGACACGGTCCTTGTCCTTTGCGGGCCTCACCGCCTTCATCCAGCAGAGGAGCAGATTCATTCATTCACTCAATTGTATTTATTGAACGCTTACAGTGTGCAGAACACTGTCCTAAGCGCTTGGGAAATACAGTACAATTAATTCAATACAAAAGTAAACAGACCCATTCCCTGCCCACAACGAGTTTACAGTCTAGAGGGGGTGGGGAGGGATCTGCGGAGATGTGGGGAGAGAAACTGAGGGACCAGAAGAGGAGACAGAAAGGCATCACATCTCCTCCAGGAGGCCTTCCCTGATTTAAACCCTCTTTCCCCCTACTTCCTCTCCCTTCTGCGTCGTCCTTGCACCTGGCTCTGTGACCTTTGGGCATTTGCTATCCACCTCACCTTCATAATAATAATAATGTTGGTATTTGTTAAGCGCTTATTATGTGCAGAGCACTGTTCTAAGCGCTGGGGTAGACACAGGGGAATCAGGTTGTCCCACGTGGGGCTCACAGTCTTAATCCCCATTTTGCAGATGAGGTCACTGAGGCACAGAGAAGTGAAGTGGCTTGCCCACAGTCACACAGCTGACAAGTGGCAGAGCCAGAACCTCCAGAGCACTTCTGTACATATCTTTAAATTGTATATTAAATTACCTACATTAATACCAATCTCCTCTCCTGCTAAATTGTAAGCTAATTACGGACCGGGGACATGTACGCTAATTCTATTGCGCTCTCCCAACCTCTTAGTACAGTGCTCTGAACAGAGTAAGTGCTCAATAAATTCCATTAGTTGAGTGAGTGAGTAGAATAAATGCCACTGACCGAGATACTGGGAGAAAGGAGAAAAAGGCGGTTGTAGGTAGAAGTCGTGAGAGGGTTTGCAGGCAGGGCCCCCACGAGGGAGCAGATGCCGGCGGGTGGGGAGAGGGGGAAGGGCCAGAGAGAGCTGAGACCAGAAGGCTCAGCCACCAGGAAACAAAATCCAAGTAAACCGAATAGCTGATGAGCAGCGAAGTCTTCTCTGCCGCAGAAGGGATCGCATTTCTTGTCCCTAAACTAATCCCAACCTCTGGGTGTTTTGGGTTTTCCCGTTCTCGCGGCTGAGCTCCCTTTCTGAAACTGTGCCAGCTCTTCCCTTTCTGAGGTATCCCTCCGAATTTTTGGAGCTTTTCTTTTGCTTTTTTTTCGTTTTGGCCTCTTGTTGGAGTGTGTTTTGACCAGACAATGAAGTGCGGACACTCCGGTCCTGGCCATCGGTGAGGTGAATAAGCAGGTCACGGGAGCATGAGGTGCTGCAAAGATCTGCCAGTCTCCTTGGGTCTGTCCATCCATCCATCCTTCAGTCAGTCTGTCAGCCAATATGCACAAAGATACCAAAGACCTCACTGGAAAAGATGTAAAACCAAATGACCCAAATGATTCAACTCCCTTCCCTGTGTCTAAACAGATGCACTAGGAAGAAAGGAAGAAGCCACAAGGAAATATACAGAACCGCACCTCAATTCTGAAGAAGAAGAAGAAGAAGAAGAAGAATGTTGGTATTTAAGGGCTTACTATGTGCAGAGCACCGTTCCAAGCACTGCGTAGATACAGGGTCATCAGGTTGTCCCACGTGAGGCTCACAGTGAATCCCCATTTTACAGATGAGATAACTGAGGCACAGAGAAGTTAAGTGACTTGCCCCCAGTCACACAGCTGCCAAGTGGCCGAGCCGGGATTCGAACCCATGACCTCTGACTCCCAAGCCCGGGCTCTTTCCACGGAGCTAACTTAGCCCCTGCACGAATCCTGCATGTGCCCTGCTATTTCATTACCTCCTTGGATTATTTTTTCAGAAATCTGTTTTGTGTGTTTTTTAATGGTATTAAGCACTTACTGTGTAAGCACTGAGATAGATATGCGTTAATCAACTTGGACACAGCCCATGTCCCACATGGGGCTCAGGGTCTTAATCTTCATTTTACAGATGAGGAAATGAGGCACAGAGAAGTTAAGTGACTTGCCCAAGGTCACACAGCACACAAGCAGCCATGATTAGAACCCAGCTCCTTCTGACTCCCAGGCCACTATCCACTACAGCATGCTACTTCTCATTGCTTGACCAAGGAAAGCCTGAACTGCTGTTCAGTCCCTTCCTGACTGACTTCTCTGGGGATCACATCGGATTCCTTTTTTTACAGCATCCTAGAGAATTGAATGGGCAGATGCTGTCTCCCACAGTCAAGGTGCAGTTGAGGTGGGTACGCTGTTTTGGGAGAGG
Source organism: Ornithorhynchus anatinus (assembly GCF_004115215.2). Lineage (NCBI taxonomy): Eukaryota > Metazoa > Chordata > Mammalia > Monotremata > Ornithorhynchidae > Ornithorhynchus > Ornithorhynchus anatinus. The sequence goes on along the minus strand of NC_041735.1, from coordinate 57,132,831 downwards.
GAGGGTGAGGAGGAAAAAAGAAAAAGGTTGAGGGGTTACACGCAGTAGGTCTACTTCCACAAAGGAAGGTCCATTGAAGGCCGCTGACTCTGGCTCTTAAAAAAATAAAAATCAAGCCCACGCGGAGCTAATTATTCCTGAAGAAGCCTATTAATATTCTAAAATTAGCAGTCGCCTCAGCGTTTTATTTTTAAAGGAGCAATTTAAGTGGCTACTGAAAGGAAATCCTCGGTTTAAAATATCCAAGCGGTTAGAAGCTATAGGTGCTATAAAGTAGCAACTACTTCCTGGGTTTCCAATTGCGGAAAAAAATACTTGCTAGAACACCGGAAGCAGGTACACCGTGAGGTGAATTTCACAGGGCTGCCTGCCCAGGTATTAGAACATTCCTGCACTTGGATCTGTGATCTTAAAACATTTGATATTTGTTTAAACCGTTTGAGCCCCACCGTCAACTCCACAGCGCTTATGTACCTATCTTTAAATTACATATTTATATTACTGTATGTCTCCCCCTCTAGACTGTAAGCTCATCATGGGCAGGGAACTAGTCCGCTGCATGGCTCAGTGGAAAGAGCCCGGGCTTGGGAGTCAGAGGGCACGGTTTCTAATTCCGGCTCCGCTACCTTTCAGCTGTGTGACTTTGGGCAAGTCACTTAACTTCTGGGTGCCTCAGTTACCTCCTCTGTAAAATGGGGATGAAGACTGTGAACCTAACGTGGGACACCCTGATTACCCCGTATCCACCCCAGCACTTAGAACAGTGCTTGGTACATAGTAAGCGCTTAACAAATACCAACTTTATTATATTATTATTAATAATTCTGTTGAACTGTACTCTCCCAAGCACTTAATACAGTGCTCTGCACATAAAAAGCACTCAAAAAATACCACTGATTGATTGGTTGATGTTCTTTCCTGTACCCATCAGATAGTACCCAAATTGGCCGCTTTAGACGTTTTCCTAATTTTTATCATTTGAGAAGTAGAAAATATAAATGACCCAAGTTACTGGTAAATAGGAAAAATAATTTTTCAAATGCAAAGTGTAATATATAAAAATTAAATACCCAGCATCTAGGAGGTGAGGATAGACTAACAGCAAACACGGCATTTAAAAGGATAAGTCCTTTCTCGTCCTGTCCTATGCTGTTGAGTCGTTTCCGACCCTTAGAGACTCCCTGGACACCTCTCTCCCAGAACGCCCCACCTCCAGCTGCAGTCGTTCTGGTAGTGCTTCCATAGAGTTTTCTTGGAAAAAATCCAGAAGCGGTTGACCATCTCCTCCTTCCGCACAGTAAACTTGAGTCTCCGCCCTCGACTCTCTCCCGTGCCGCTGCCGCCCAGCACAGGTGCGTTTTGACTTGTAGCAGGTTGCCTTCCACTCGCTAGCCACTGCCCAAGCTAGGAATGGAATGGACAGACCTCTGGTTGACCCTCCCTCCTATAACAGAGACCGTGCCCCCTCTCAGGTGCAATCCTGAGAGGGTTAAATCCTATCAGGTTAATCTAATTTCCCTTGAAAACTGAGGCTATCTTTAGTATGGCAATTTATTCTGCCCAAATGGCACTCATCACAAAAATTAATACTGTGGCTCTGAGTAATTCTTACCACCTCCTGATGGAGAACATCCCCAAAAGACCATATTGAAGATTATTCCATATTTATCCCATATTTCCAACATAGTTCTGTCTGTGAATTTTTCCCGGCTCCATTTGGATTGTAAATGCCTAGACTGCCTCTTTGCTTCCTTTTTAATTCCTCAGTCAATGCCGTAGGCCAACTGAAACCGGGGATTTATTTGCTCCAGATTAGACCTGCATGGAGCCCTGACATCGAGAGAGGAGCGACTCTTTTCCGAAAGAAGCTTCTTAAGGATCTCGAGAGAAGGAGGCAAAAGCGAAAAGAGTGCCAGGTTCTGGAAGCCACCAAATGACAGCACGGCAAGAGACTCCTCTGGTGTGCACAGAGTGGTCAGGGCTGCCGGTGTTTCACTGAACTTTCTAGCCACACGGACACGGAGAGGTGAATCTCACTATCAGAAGTGTCTGCTTTGTGCCTAGAACAGCCCGTAGTGGGAGCTCAATCAAAATGGAATTACTAAGAGTGTGAGATAATAATGTGACATCATCTGTGGGGCATTATTTAACCTCTTCCCACTATAATAACAATAATACTATAATAATAATAATTGTGATATTTGTTTAGTACTTACTATGTGCCAGACACTGTACTAAATGCAGGGGTAGATTCACGGTAATCAGGTTGGCTAAAGTCCCTGCCCCACCTGGGGCTCGCAATCTTAATCCCCATTTTACAGATGAGGTAACTGAGGCACAGAGAACTTAAATGACTTGCCAAGGTGGCAAGTCTGGTGGCAGAGCTGGAATTCGAACTCAGGTCCTTTTGACTCCCAGGCCCATGCTTTATTCATTCATTCATCATTCAATTGTATTTACTGAGCCCTTACTGTGTGCAAAGCATTGTACTAAGCACTTGAAAGAGTACCATATAACAACTGACACATTCCTGCCCACAACAAGCTCACAGTCTAGAAGGGGTGACAGACATTAGTATAAATAAATAGATAAATCAATGAATCATTAAATTCCAGATATACACATACGGGCTGTGGGGATGGGAGGGAGGATGAATAAAGGAGCAAGTAAGAGCGGTGCAGAAGGGAGTGGGAGAAGGGGAGAGGAAGCCTTAGTCAGTGGGCTGGATCTCTGAGTTAACTTTTACTTGAGTTTGGTGTTTAATCTTTGCTATTCTCCTCCTTTCTCACCACAGTTAAAACCTCACGTCCCTATAATCAGATGAACACCACTGCTCACTGATCTTTAGTTTTTCAGACCATTTTACTTCGATTTCAGCTGTAAGTGAATTTCACTATGATAAGGATTACCACTTCTCTGTTTTCGGAAATCTAATGAAGTGTAAGTGATATGCTGAAACTGAAAATAGACAAACTTGTCGACGACTGATCTCTTTCTTCAGGATGAGTGTCCTTAGGAGGAAGAGAAAACATAGAGGAGGAGGGTCGGATTACTGGGGAGGGAAGGGGTAAGAGGGATATTTATTTTACTGTGGCCAGTCCTTTAGGGTACTGACATCCAAAAACAGTTTGAAACTTAATGCCTTACTCAAAAGCTCTGAATTGTAATTCTAGCAAAACCATTGACTAACCTGTCTAGCCTAGGGAATTCCATTTAAATCCTTACCAATTGCACCAGCAGTCGGAGGGGAAGGGGAAGAGAAAGAATGCTAATCCAGGTTGCCTGACCTGAAACCAGACCTCGGAGGAAAAGAAGCAGAGCACATGGAGGAGAGTCAGAACAGCTGATGAGGCCTAGATAGGATCCAGAAGAGGAATCAGAGGAGCTTGGAAAGTTAAGGAGGGAGAATCCCACGAAGCCAGGAAGGCTGGTGACTTGCAGACAAAAAGGTGAAAAGAGACAGAAAGCTAAGAGAAAAGCAGAAAGGTTCCCAGCAAATCATCTGTGGGTTACAGCTAGCAAATAACAAAAATATTCTCTACTGTCATAGACACAAACATGATCTCAGTAGCTGTGGGAGCCCTGTGAAGTAGAGACTATTATTGTTGTCCTTATTCATAAATAATACCCATTTTCAAGGAGCACTTCATTGATTTTTTTTAATCGATATAGTCCTCATCCCTTTTGCAGATGGCTAAACTGAGGAAAGAGGAGGTGAAGCTAATTACCCAGCAGCTTCATAGCAGAGCTAGGAATTGAACTCAGGTCTTCGGGATTCGTTGGCTTGCGGTACGTAATAATCATGGTATTTGTTAAGTACTGCTATGGGGAAAACACTGTAATAAATTAATAATTGTATTTGCTAAGTACTTACTACAGGTCAGGCTCTGTACTAACCCGTAGGGTAGATATGAGCAAATTGGGTTGGACGCAATCCCTGCCCAACAATGGGCTCACAGTCTGAAAGAATGGCTATGGCCTCCCAGAACTTCTCCAAGCTTTGACCTGACAAGGTTCCTGGGGGCTTGCCGTAGGCCAGACCCCACGGATCGACCCTAATCTAGGCCCAAATCTCTGGGCCTGCCCCACTGGGGCGACAGGGTGCATTCTTTGTTCTTGTTGAATGGCTTCGCCAGGCACGGCAGCCCCAACTCCTGCTGTCACATGGCTCTTGAATGAAGATATAATAGACTCTCAGCTCCTTGTGAACAGGGAGCTTGACTACCAACTCTGTTATATTGTGCTCCTCCCAAGTAAATGCTCAAGATACACCACTGATTGAAGGCATCCCTTCTCTTTTCATAACACATCTCCTCCAAGAGGCCTTCCCTGACTAAGCCCTCCTTTCCTCTTCTTCCTCTCACTTCTGCATCGCCCTGACTTACTCCCTTCATTCATCCACTCTCCCCACCCCACAGCACTTATGTACATATCCGTAATCATTTATATTAATGCCTGTCTCCCCCTTTAGACTCATTGTGGACAGGGAATGTGTCCGTTATTGAGTAATATTTGTGAGTTTGTACTCTCCCAAGTGCTTAGAAGAGTGCTCTGCCCACCGAAAGTGCTCAATAAATATGATTGAATGAATGAATGAAGCCATAGAGTTTATGAGGTGGGCCTCTCTCCTGGGCTATTCAGTCAGTCAATCAGTATATTTATTGAGTGCTTACTTTGTGCAGAGCACTGTACTAAGTGCTCGGCAGAGCATAATGCAACAGAGTTGGTAGACATTCCCTGCCCACAAGGAACTAACAGTCTAGAGGGAGAGATGGACAATAATAAAATGACTATAATAGAATAGATATTCTAAATAAATCTCTATTTTCCACAGAGTGAAGCATGACAGCATTCCTTGTGACAAGCTAGAAACTCTAGCAACTTCTCTGTGACTCTTGCCAAAATAGAAGATCCTAGTTACCTTTTTCTGTCTCGATCAATGCAAAGGTACATGAAAGTATCCATCCAGATATCTGATGCCATTTCTCATGCAAAAATTCAATATTGGCACAGGGTGCCTTTGTTGTCTGTTTTGATGTCAAACTCCCCTCTTCTGAACTGTGAGCCCATTACTGGATAGGGATTGCCACTATTGGTTAATAATAATAATAATGTTGGTATTTGTTAAGCGCTTACTTTGTGCCGAGCACTGTTCTAAGCACTGGGGGAGACACAGGGGAATCAGGTTGTCCCACGTGGGGCTCACAGTCTTAATCCCCATTTTACAGATGAGGTAACTGAGGCACAGAGAAGTTAAGTGACTCGCCCACAGTCACACAGCTGACAAGTGGCAGAGCCGGGAGTCGAACTCATGACCTCTGACTCCGAAGCCCAGGCTCTTTCCACTGAGCCACGCTGCTTCCCCTAAACTGTACTTTCCAAGCGCTTAGTACAGCGCTCTATGCACAGTAAGTGCTCAATAAATACGATTGAATTGAATGAATGAATGTGAAATAGTGAGACCTGGTAATAATAATAATAATAATGATGGTATTTGTTAAGTGCTTACTATGTACCAAGCACTGTTCTAAGCCCTGGGGTAGGCACAAGGCAAGCAGGTGTCCCATTTGGGGCTCACAGTCTTAATCCCCATTTTACAGATGAGGTAATTGAGGCCCAAGGAAGTTAAGTGGCTTGCCCAAGGTCACGCAGCAGACAAGTGGCGGAGCAGGGATTAGAACCCACATCCTCTGACTCCCAAACCCCGTACTCTTTCCACTAAGCCACTCTGCTTGAAGAGGAATACCAAGTTGGTTGGCTTTTGGCCAGTCTTAGGTATGTTCTTTACCTATGATACCTTACTATCGAAAGCAGAGGAAGAATTGATCTTTTTGCAAACCAAAGCAGGACCGTGTATACAACTCCACCGGTTTCTATGCCTTCTGCAGACCAGAACAAGGAAGCTGCTGACTAATGCACCTATCTGATAGTTAGGAGAACCACAAGGATCACCACATTATAAGTGACTCTTTCAATTAACATTAGTTTCTGGTGACAACCATAGTTTGACTTGGGTTGCATCATCACACATGTTCACGGATCCCACATAGAGCAGTCATTTTACTATGTCACTCTGGGATTGAAATCTAAAGAAAGACACACGTAAGACTCTAGCCCTTGAACGGTAAATATCATATTCTCCAATATCTACTGTCCAGATTTGAGGGTAATAACTAGGCTCTAGATTTCCAATTTCCTTCAGCTACAAAGGAAGGAAAAGTCTGTGACGGAGACAACTGGATTTCCCATCTAAGCAAGTGAACCTTCTTATAAATAGAAGCAATTTTCTTAAGAGCTAAGAAATGAATTAATCAGTGAGCGCTTTCTATGTGCAGAGCACTGTTCTAAGCCCTTGGGAGAGCAGAATACAAGAGAATTAGCAGATCTGTTCCCTGCCCATAATGAGCTTACAATTAGCAACAAGTTCTTTGGACCTCTGTTGGTTTGACTGATTAAATGGGTCCCACTTTAGAGGAACTAATGTTATGCTGGAGCTCTGTTCTCCTAAAGAAGCTAAAATTCTCAAAGCTAGCTTTACAACTACAGCCCTAAAGCTCTATTCCCCTGAGAAACAGCATGGCCTAGTAGATAGAGCACAGGCCTGGCAGTCAGCTGGACCTGGGTTCTAATCCCACCTCTGCCACTTGTCTGCTGCGAGAGCTTGGGCAAGTCACTTCACTTCTCTGTGCCTCAGTTATCTTCTTTGTAAAATGGGGATTAAGGTTGTGACCCCCATGTGGGACATGGACTTCATCCAACCTGATTAACTTGTACTCCCCAGTGGTTAAATGAGTGCCTGACACACGGTAAGTGCTTAACGCATACCATAAAAAAATATTTGGGGTGGAGGAATAATGAAATGGGGCTGGGCTTCATCAGGAGCTAGGATATGTGAGCTAACACCCAATGGAGGAAAGATGCTTGCATCCTTCTGTACAACGTTTCTCCTTGGTGCTGTCTGGTCTATCTTCGTGCTCTCCAGAGCTCTGAAGCCAGGTCTTAGAATCCAGGTTTGCTCATGTCAACTTCTGAACTCTTATTTTGGGACTCCCTGGGTAGGGGAATATAACAAGGTGTGCCTCAAAACGTGCACCAAAAAACTGCAAAGGAGCTGAGTTCCCTATGTTTTTCTGGGGATACAAGTCCCAACAGCCCACAGGGGCAAACAGGCTTGGTGCAAATCACTTATACACCGGGCAGCTCAGCTCCCACCCAGCGCGTGACCGTCTCATGAGACTTCATGATGGGGACAGCTCTGCATCCCTGGCTCAAACCCAAATTTCAGTCAACTTTCTACACCTGGACTGGCAAAGGTGATCCATGAATGTCAAATTAGTCAAGCCGCTTGAGAAATGTCAAAGCAACCATGATCCTGCCATACCGCCATCCATTCAATACCAAGAAACAAAATATCAAAAATTAAAGCATGGCTTCCCATTCCTGTACCCATTTTCCACTTGCCTCAGAGGTACTTTTTAAGACCAATACCTATTTCTCATCACTGGTCTCCCCTTTTGGAAGTACATTTGACTTTTAGTATTCTAATTTCTTTCTTTGCTCCAATTTCCTGGGTCTGAGCTATGAGGAGTAGAACGGGATCATTTGGCGTAATTGTGACATGCTTTCCTGTGGTTTAACAATTTTTTAAAATGTCGATTTCTGAATAGTGAATATTTGCCTGTCGGGGCAGAGCTTGCCCATTGATCTTTCTCCTCCCTTAAATGCCCAGTGGAGAGAAGGAGGCAGAGATGAAATATCTCAGTGGGGGACCCTGCCAACCTGATCTGTCTTTTCTGAATCCTAATTTTTAGAGAAGTAGATCAGAATAAGTAGCATAACATTCCAGATTATTGATGTTTAGATCATGAATATCTACTACATTACAGCATGGCATAGTGGATAGAACATGGACCTGGGAGTCAGAAGGTCTTGGGCTCCCTTCCCGGCTCTGCTATTTGTCTGCTGTGTGAGCTTGGGCAGGTCGCTTCACTCCTCTGTGTTTCAGTTACCCCATCTGTAAAATGGGGATTGAGACCATGTCCAACCTGATTATATTTTTTTCACCCCAGTGCTGAGTACAGTGCCCGGTACATAGTAAGCACTTAGCAAACACTATCATTATTATTACCTATCGCACTACTCCTTGATTGATTTATTGATTATTGATTTTTCCTTGAGGACAGAAATTGTGACAGCTCACTACAGTGTATCCTTCCAAGCACTTAGGAGTAATAGTAATAATTATGTGTTAAGCGCTGTACTAAACACTGGGATAGATAAAAGATAATCAGGTTAGACACAGGCCCTGAACCACATGGAACTCACAGACTAAGAGGAAGGAAGAACAGGCAGTGAATCCTTATTTTTTAGATAAGGAACTGAAGCACAAAGAAGTTCAGTGACCCGCCCAGGGTCGCACATCAGGAAAATGACAGACTGGGGATTGGAGACCAGGTCCTCTGATTTTCAGGCCCGTGATCTTTTCACTAGGCCACATGGCTTCTCAGGATGGTTAATAATCCAACACTCACAGGTGCAGTGAGAAATGAATCTTGTGGGCTGGGATCTATTGTACCTCTCTCCCAAGTGCTTGAGGACCATTCGTTCAATCATATTTATTGAGTGCTTACTATGTGCAGAGCACTGTACTAAGTACTTGGAATATACAATTTGGCAACAGATAGAGACAATCCCTGCCCAGTAACGGGCTCACAGTCTAAAGCAGCTTGGCCAAGTGGATAGAGCACAAGCCTGGGAGTCAGAAGACTCTGGATTCTAATCCTCTCTCTGCCACTTGTCTGCTGTGCAACCTTGGGCAGGTCACTTCATTTCTCTGGGCCTCAGTCATCTATAAAACGGGAATTAACAAAGCGTTTAACAAATACCACATTCATTAGATATACATCGTGGATCTCAAAACGACTGTTCTTCAAAAGTTCCACGTAGAAAATTTTTCCAGAGTTGTAAGACCACTCGGTTGCTGCACTGTTCTCCCCCACTCCCACTCCACCTCCTCTGCCCATGTTTTCTGAGGTGACTGACTCCCTCGCTGAGTCGAAAGCTGTCTCTGGTCAGAAAAAGAGAGCTGGTCAGAGGGAGACCGGTCTCTCCGGCTTTCCTGTCACTTCTTTCCCAAGCTTTCTGGGTGGTAAATCCCAAGCCTTTGCACCAGAATGTGCCCGCAGGCATTTCAATCCATGGAATTTACTGTACACTTACTATGTGCAGAGCTCTCTATTAAGCTCTTTTTAAAAATGATATTTGTTAAGCGCTTCCTATGTACCGGGCACTGAACTAAGCGCTGGGGCGGAGTCGAGATAATCAGGTTGGACACGGTCCCTGTCCCACATGGTGCTCACAGTCTTAATCCCCATTTTACAGATGAGGTAACTGGGGCCCAGAGAAGTGAAGCGATTTGCCCAAGGTCACGCTGCAGACAAGTAGCGGACCGGAGATTAGAACCCACGGCCTCTTACTCTCAGGCCTGGGCTCTTTGTGCTAGGCCATGCTGCTTTCCTCTTGTAGTTGTCCTTCATATTTAACGTAGGCCCCACTGACAGAGAAGTGCACCTATGAGTGGGTGTGTGTTTGTGTGTGTGTGTGACTGAAAAGGCCAAAGCGGAACCTTCAGTCTCAACCGCATTGCGCACACAAAAAGACTGTCTCCTCTTGTGTTGAAGACAAAGTTGAAGGGGAAAAATAAATCTGGTTATTGGACTGGAGAATGGGTAGGATTAATCAGGCAAAGCTTCTTGAAGGGGGTGGCCTGGAACTGCAGTTTAAAAGAAGAGAGGGAAGGGGGAGGAGGGAAATCAGTCCCCCCCCCGAATGGAATAACTTGGAATTCTGCTCTCAGAAGAGAGAAGATGGATCTCAGGACAAGAGACTGAAAGAAGACTAGTTTGGATAAGGCAGAAGGTGTGGGCTGGGTTCAAGTGAGAGTTGGGGAAGACAAGAAGAGCTGGAAAAATCTTTTAAATCTTTATTCATTTAGCTTAGAGGGTCTCTTTGGGCTAAAAGAGAAGGAGCATGGCTTAGTGGAAAGAGCAGAGGTTTGGGAGTCAGAGGACGGGAGTTCTAATCTTGACGCCGCCACTTGTCTGCTGGATGACTTTGGGCAAGTCACTTCACTTCTCTGTGCCTCCTTTACCTCATCTGTAAAAGGGGAACTGGGACAGTGAGCCCCATGTGGGTCAAACTGTTTAGCTTGTTTCTACCCCAGCACTTAGAACAGTGCTTGGCACAGATTAAGGGTTTAAGAAATGCCATTATTATTAATAATAATAAAAGTCAATACCACAGACTCAAAACTGCACTGGATAAAATTCCTGGAAAATAGTTGTACATCTTCCAACTATTTTGCTGCAATGACGTTGACACACCCCCTGCGAAAGAGCCAAGAGTAGGTGATTATAACAGAGACTTTCAAGTGTTTATTAATCAGCTTGGACCTTGATTTTTGGCATGGCAACTTCAGATCTCTGGGAAGAAAAGCATTATTTCTTACCAGAAAGTCTGGCAGCCAGACTGAAAGGGCAAGAGTGGGAAGATTCTCTCAGGTTATTTCTGATTCTCAGTCATCAAAGAACATAAGAAGGCTCGCCCAGCCCAAACACGAATAAAGAATCAATAGTATCCACGGCTTCAAATGTAGGAGTTTGACTTCCTGAATCTCATTCCCCACTCTTCCTCCTTAGTGTATTATTTCTTCCTTCTCCCTCATCAGTGATATTAGTCATCCAAGTCCAAATGTTCCTGGGTTTTTAGTGCTTGTCTAGATTTTAGGAATGATGGAGAAAATGAGTCTTTTTATCGCCTTCACTGACTGAAGAGAAATCGTATTTGCAAACAGTTTTCCTTTAAACAAAATGTAGTCAGTGTTTTCAAAAAATTTGCAACAGCGTTCTGCTGTGGCTTGAAAGGGACTTGGGTTTGCCGGATGTAAAGAGGATTTCAAGGAAGACTTTCTGAATGCTCTTCTACCTTTTGGGGGGTTTCTTTTTTTTTTTGTAGTCAACTAGAAGGAGTTGCACATTTGCAACTCTTAGTTTTCACTGACATTTCTGGATAGGAACATGTTACTCAAGAACTTGTGGGCTTTTTTTAAAGAAATGAAATATTTATATCATCTGTGTAAGTATATATTAACATTATCATTATTATTGTGCTTGTTAAGTGCTTACTATGGGCCAAGCCCTGTTGTAAGCACTGGAGTAGATGCAAGTTAAGCAGGTTGGACACAATCCCTGTCCCACATGGGGCTCACAGTTTAATACGAGGAATCTGTATTAAGACACAATCCCCCCTCTAGATGGTGGTCTCTTTGCGGTCAGGGAAAATGTCTACCAACTCTGTCGTATTGTCCCGAAAGCTTAGAACAGTGTTCTACATACATTTAGCATTCGGTGAATACAATTGATTGATCGAAATAATAAACTAAGCTGTCATATAGTCAGACTTCTTTTGGCACCAATCATCTGCTGTGTGACCTTGGGCAAATCACTTAGCTTCTCTGTGACTCAGTTACCTCATCTGTAAAATGGGGATTAAGACTGTGAGTCCCATAGGAAACACGGACTGTGTCCAACCTGTTTATCTTGTACTTACCCCAATACAGTGCCGGGCAAACAGCAAGCGCTCTGCACATACCATTAAAAAAAATAATAGAAGACTGGGACTTGGTTGCACGGCTTAGTGGAAAGAGCACGGGCTTGGGAGTCAGAGGATGTGGGATCTAATCCCAGCTCTGCCACTTGTCTGCTGTGTGACCTGGGACAAGCCACTTAACTTCTCTGTGCCTCAGTTACCTCATCTGTAAAATGGGGATTAAGATTGTGAGCCTCATGTGGGACATCTTGATTACCTTGTATCTACGCCAGCGTGTAGAACACTGTTTGCCCCATAGTAAGTGCTTAACCAATATCATAATTATTAATATCATTACTGTGTCGCAGAGGTGTGGGAAGGCACACAATAAGAAGTTTTCTCTGGTTTCTTTGCTTTTCCCCTTGTAAATCTCAGGCAGAGAAGAGCAGATGAGGGGAAAGTTGGAGACAGAAAGTGTCAAAACAATGTTCCTAAACCATAGGACCTCAGTCACTAGACACCTGACATTTAGTGGAAATGGGTCTATCAGGGTTTTGGAAGGTGGGACCTGAGAAAATTCATGGTATCTCCAAACATTTCCCAGATACTCAGAAGCTAAACGAAGAAGTTTAGTTGAAAAGACAAGGAGAGGAAAGAAGGAAAGCTAAGCCAGATCCAAATGCCCATCGCTCCTAGATAGACAGGTTTTGCTAGATCCACCTGCTATTATAAATATATAAGCAAACTTCCTTAGGTCCAAAGGCAACGGTTTAAAAACGTCGATACACAAGCAGGACTTCCAGGGTGCGTCCCAGCCGGCAGGCAGTGAAAGCCAGCCCGGAATCCCTCACTTGAATTGATCGATTAAATATCATTCCCCAGGTTTTTCTGGAAAATCTGGACTTCAGGCTTAGAGGAAGTGAAGTTCTCGAGGCAGCAGATGCCATAATGTCTTCTACCTCCCCCTCAGTGCTTGGCTCTCACTTCCTTCTCGGACCGGAAGGAGGAACGTGCCAAAGCTGAGCACACTTGTGGACTCTGTCTTGTCTTCCCCTTCCTCACTCCCGCACTCTCACCCCCAAGCCATTGCCAGCGGAGGCCTCAGGGGGTTGACCTTGAAACTCCTTGAGGGAAGTAGAGAAGCAGCGTGGCTCAGTGGAAAGAGCCCGGGCTTGGGAGTCAGAGGTCATGGGTTCGAATCCTGGCTCTGCCACTCGTCAGCTGTGTGACTGTGGGCAAGTCACTTAGCTTCTCTGTGGCGCAGTTACCTCATCTGTAAAATGGGGATTAACTGTGAGCCTCCTGCGGGACAACCTGATTACCCTGTATCTACCCCAGCGCTTAGGACAGTGCTCTGCACATAGTAAGCGCTTAACAAATACCAACATTATTATTATTGAGTCGGAAGAACCTGGGTTCTAATCCTGGATTCACCACTTGTCTGCTGTGAGACCATGGGGAAGTTACTTACCTTATTTGTGCCTGTTATCTCATTTGTTAATGAATTGTACATCGCCTTGATTCTATTTAGTTGCCATTGTTCTTCCCCTTGACTCTATTTATTGCCATTGTTCTCGTCTGTCCCTCTCCCCCGATTAGACCGTAAGCCCGTCAAACGGCAGGGACTGTCTCTATCTGTTGCCGACTTGTTCATCCCAAGCGCTTAGTACAGTGCTCTGCACATAGTAAGCGCTCAATAAATACTATTGAATGAATGAATGAATCTGTAAAATGAGGATTAAAACTGTTAGCCCCACGTGGGACAAGACGATGTCCAACCTGATCAGCTTGTATCTACCCCGGCGATTAGTACGGTGCCTGGCGCATGATAAGTGCTTACCAGATACCATTTAAAAAAAGCAAACAAAAAAAAAACCCTTCCATCTGCAATAGGAGCCAAAACACTGTCACAGTCATCCTCTGCCAACAGTAAGACAGCCAAATCTCCCAACTACTCAGCTAATAAAGGGAAAAATGTGTTCATACATTTTCTCTAGCGTTAAAAGGGTGACATATTTTCTTTTTCCTCAGGTTTCCCCAGCCTTAAATCCTGCCACCCTTACTCAGCAACTGGCACCCAGCATGCAGTAGCTTATTTGTTCTTATGCTGGGGGTGAGGTAGGGTGGATAGGCAGTGTGGCCCTATGGAAAGAGCATGAAACTGGGAGTCAGGACACCTGGGTTCTAGGCCCCGCCACTACTTACCTTGGGCAAGTCGATCGCTCTGTGCCTCAGTTTCCTCATTTGTAAAACTGGGGTGAGATAGATTGCGTCTACCAACTCTCCCAAGTGCTTCGAACAGTGCTCAGCACGCAGTAAGAGTTCAGTAAATACGAGTGACTGATTGAAACCCCTGTGGGACAAGAACTGCCCTCTGTCTGTACCCTGTACCTCCCTTAGCATTTAGCACAAAGTAAACACTTAATAAAATCCACTGTTTTTTTAACTGGTCAGAAACCGGGTAAGTAGACTGGGTGTTGGAGTTTGGGGTCCACCAGAAGCAGTTAATGGGGTTCACTGGTGACCTCTCTTGCTCTCTCCCTCTCTCATTTGTGGACCAAGTCATTCCCGATCGATGAATCGAAAGCATTTATATCTCTAGTTGCACCTACTGTGTGCGAAGCACTGTTCTGAGCACTTGGAAGAGTGCAATAAAATCAGTATCTATGATCCCTCCCATCAAGGGGGCTTACAATCTAACGTAGAAGACGGATACAGATAGGAGGAGGTACAAGAGTGTAAAGCTATTTACCCAAATGCTACAGGGTTGTGAGTTTTAAATGCTTAAGAGGCACAAAAGTGCCACAATGCCAGTTGGTGGGATACAACGTGGAAAGATTAAAAATCTACTGGGAAATGCTTCCTGGAGGAGGTGTGAACGATCTCCAATATATGAGGCTTCATAATAATAGTTGACAAACTCAAGGCATTTTATTGGCTGCAACCTAGGCTCGGGGAAATTGGGAGGTTGACTAAGAGAATCAGAGCCAAAATTGGGTCTAAAATATCTAACATCCAAATTCATTATATAATTACAAGACTATTATCCTTCAGAAGATTAGCCATTTCTCCAGATGAAATTCGGCATGTTTAAATAAGAGAAAAAAGAGTAAATGAAAATATTTATGCACAAGAGACAATAACATTTTCTTATTTCTAATGAGCATGGCGGTTTCCATATTGAAGAAATCCATTTGGGGAAGGATGCTTCCAGTTACAGCAAATCAGCCAAGTGTTCTGGTTGCAGTGATGGGAAAATGAGGGGAATAATGTTAGCCTCCCCGAACCGTGAAAACTGAGCTTCTGGAAAGTTACAATCAGGTTTTGTTCCTGGAAAAGTGAAATTAAATAGCTACGACTTTATGATCGTACACGTCTGTGCTCTGAAATCTTTCCGGCAGCCAGAGGGTTACGAATCCTTCCCAAAGCAACAAATTCATGTATCATTTAAATTGTCGTTCTTGGCACCTATCTTTCACTTTCTCCGATGCCTCACAGGGGATGGCAGTAACCACAGAAGTACAATATTCACTAGAGCACGGGCCTGGGGAGTCAGAGGACCTGGATTCTAATCCCAGCTCTGCCACTTGTCTGCTATGTGACCTTGGGGAAGTCATTTCACGTCTCTGTGCCTCAGTTACCTCATCTGTAAAATGGGGATTAAGACCTCAAGCCCCACCTGGAACATAACGCCCAACCTGCTTAGCTTATTTCTACCTCAGTGCTTAGTATGATGCCTGGCACGTAGTAAGCCCTCAACAAATACCATTAAAAATAAAAAAGGATGAATGTCTTTAAAGCGGGCTGAGGGAAAGATCTTAACATTTTACAGTCGTTCCTATGAAATCAGATGTCTAGTCTCATGTTACCAGGGCCACAGAAGGGTTTGGTCAACCAGGCCTAATGGCAAGAGCCTGGGTTTGGAAGTCAGAGGATGTGGGTTCTAATCCCGATCCCACCACCTGTCTGCTGTGACCTTGGGCAAGTCACTTATCTTCTTTGTGCCTCAGTTACCTCCTCTGTAAAATGGAGATAAAGACTGTGAGCCCTGAGTGGGACAACCTGATTACCTTGTAACTACCTTAGCTCTTAGAACTAAGAGCACATAGTAAACACTTAAATACCATGATAATAGCAAGGATAATAATAATTATAGTATTTGTGGGATACTATTAGGTGGGATGCAGTCCCTGATCACCTGATTACCTTGTAACTACCTCAGCATTTAGAACGGTGCTGGGCACATAGTAAGCACTTAACAAATACCATCATTATAATTATTATTATTATCCTTACTATTATCATGGTATTTGTTAAGTGCTTACTTTGTGTCCAGTGCTGTTCTAAGCTCTGGGGTATCTACAAGGTAATTGGGTGGGATGCTGTCCCTGTCCCACATGGGGCTCACAGTCTAAGGGGTCAATATTTCACGAGGCCAACCCCTCACATACATCCTGCCTCTGGCTTGGAACTCCCTCCCCTTAGAGACCATCATCCTCCCCACCTTACTCTAGACTGTAAGTCCCTTTTGGGCAGGGAATGTGTCTGTTTATTGATACAGTGTACTCTTCCCAGCGCTTACTACAGTGCTCTGCACACACTAAACACTCGATAAATACGGTTGACTGACTTCAGAGCCTTACTACAATCACATTCCCTCCAAGGGATCTTCTCTAAGTCCTCATTTCGCCTACTCCCTCTCCCTTCTGTGTCACTCTTGCACTGGGATTTGTACCCTTTAAACACCCGGTATTTGCCCCCCCACCTTAAGCTCCTCAGGACCTATGTTCATATCCATAATTCATTTTAATGTCTCTCTCCCCCTCTAGGCTCTAAGCTCCTTGAGGGCAGTAAAAATGTCTACCAACTCTGTCATATTATACTCTTCCAAGTACTTAACACAGAGCTCAAGAAATATGATGGATTTATTAATTCATTCATTCAATCATATTTATTGAGCACTTACTCTGTGCAAAGCACTGTACTAATCCCTTGGGAAAGTACAATGTAACAACCAACAGGCACATTCCTGCCCACAATAAGCTCCCAGTTGATGAGGTTTGGTCAATCCTGGTACATGCACTCATTCAATCGTATTTACTGAGCACGTCCTGTGTGCAGAGCACTGCGCTTTAGCGCTTGGGAGAGAATATACAACAAGAAACAGACACATTCTGGACCATTACTACGATGGTCTGAAAATAAACTCGAACCATAAACTATCAGGGAAGGTCTCTTTCTACTCTATATGTCCATGCATATTTTCCCTGTCTTGGGCCTGTTTTTGTTTTTGAATTCAAGTGTACTTCCTTATATTTTCCCCTGTTGAATTTTTCTTAATGAATCATTTCTCTTCTCTATGCTGTATTTTGGACCTTCCTGGGTTAGAAATTACAATGAGGCAACTTTCTACCTTTGTGCCTGTGGGAAACTGTCACTCGCGTGCAAAAAGTTCTTTAGCCATAGTCTTAAGAGGCCACTGAGGTATCAACTCTGCCCCCTCCACAAATGAGATCAAGTCTCTCAAATTGGCTTTTCCTCCCTCGCCCCCTCCTCCCCTGGCATAGCTAGGCCCCAGATTTTGGCTCAAACAGCCAGTTGAGGAATGAATCAGCCAGGAAGCAACAGTCTCTGGGAAAATTTCCATGATGTCTAGCCAATGTGTAAAGCTCTCTTCCCCTCACCTTCTGGAATTATGGAATTATGTAAAGTTGTCCCTTTTTCCTGTGTCCAGGGAATGGCAGCAATTATCAATAATAAGGAAAGCAGAAGTGACAGGGGCTCAAGAGTTAACGCCCGGAAGAACCCTTGGGATTCCATATCATGGTTACATAAGCAACATAGGGGAAATGAGAAACAGTTCATCAATAACAACCACATAAATATATCACCAGAAAAACTCAGAACAAACAGTAGACTTTGTTTTCCGTAGGAAAACCCTTAGCTACCTAGGTGGCTGCCTGGAGACCATGAGTTTATACCTGGGCGCGGAGGATCATGTTTCTTGGTTTAACTTAATGCTCTCAGATGTGGTCACATCGGTTATTCTGGACCACTAGAATTCATTCGATCATATCTATTGAGTGTCTACTGTGTGCCGAGCACTGTACTAAACGCTTGGGAGAGTACAGTATAACAGTAAGCGGACAGATTCCCTGATCAGAGCGAGCTCACAGTCTAGAGGGAAAAAAAACCAGTCAGGATTGAGACAAGTCTGAGATGTTCATTCATTCCATCTTATTTATTAACTATGTACTGTATGCAGAGCACTGTACTAAGCCCTTGGGAGAGTACACTATAGTCATAGACATATTCCCCGCCCACAGCAAGTTTGCAGTCTAGAGGGGGAGACAGACATTGATAGAAATAAAGTACAGATACATACATAAGTCCGGTGGGGCTTGAGAGGGGGGATGAATAAAGGGAGCAAGTCAGGGAGGGCTTAGTCAGGGAAGGCCTCTTGGAGTTCATAGTCCTTTTCATAATGATCTCTTCTCTTTCTGGAAATTTTTGAGAGAAAGGGGGTGGGTTTCCCTTTATGCCTTTTAGGGAAATTGGCCAGTGGAGGGGAAACTAGGTGCTAAAGTTCTCTTCCACTTTCTGTGAAGGAAATGCTTTGTTGCTAGGTTACCAAAGATAGGTGCCGAACATACTTTCCTCAAGCCCAACTTTTAAAGGGTAGTTTCTTTGTAGAAAATTAGCGGTGATGTTCACTCCCCTCTTCAGTGGTCTGGGACCAGATCTGGTTTGCTTTTATCTCCTTCTAAAAGAATGTATCATCATCAATGGGATTTATTGAGCACTTACTATGTGCAGAGCACTGTACTAAGCACTAGGGAGAGTACAGTCAGAGTACACAAGGGAGAGTACAGGCGGAGAAGCAGCGTGGCTCCGTGACAAGAGCCCGGGCTTGGGAGTCAGAAGGTCGTGGGTTCTAATCCCGCTCCGCCACTTGTCTGCTGTGTGACCTTGGGCAAGTCACTTCACTTCTCTGGGCCTCAGTTACCTCATCTGGAAAAATGGGGATTAAAAAATGTGAGCCCCACAGGGGACAATCTGATTACCCTGTATCTGCCTTAGCGCTTAGAACAGTGCTCTGCACATAGTAAGTGCTTAACAAATACTGTAAGTGTTATTATTATTACAGTTGAGAAGCAGCATGGTTTAGTGGAAAGAGCACTGGGAGTCAGAGGACGTGGGTTCTAATCCCGGCTCTGCTGTGTGAGCCAAGCCACTTAACTTCTCTGTGCCTCAGTTACTTCACCTGTAAAATGGGGATTACGACTGTGAGCCCCACGTGGGACAACCTCATTACCTTGTATCTACCCCAGTACTTAGAACAGTGCTTGGCACATAGTAAGTGCTTAACAAATACCACTATTATTATTATTATTATTTCAGTAAACAGAGTCGGCAGATAAGTTTCCTGTCCATAACAAACTTACAGTTTAGACAGATATTCATATAAATAATTTAGTATAAACAATTCAAAGATGATTACGTGAGTGCCGTGGGGTTGAGGGTGGGGCAAACATCAAATGCCCAGAGATCCAAGTGCATAAATGTATAGAGTCTAATAGATCAAGGTGACTAGATTCTGGTCATACAATTGACTGATTGATTGCTTGATGGTGGCAGGCCTAGATGGGGCAGGGGAAAGACAAAGAAATGGGAGAGACGGAGGGAGAAAGAGAAAAAGAAGAAAAAGGTGAAGGGAGAAGGGAAGGCCAAGAGAGGGGAGAAGAGAGTCGACAGCAACGAGGCCCAGTGGTAAGAGCCCGGGCCTGGGAGTCAGAGGACCTGGGTTCTAATCCTGGCTCTGCCACTTATCCGCTGTGTGACCCTGGGCAATTCACTTAACTTCTCTGTCTGTTACCTCATCCAGACCGTGTCCGGCCCAGTTGTATATATTTACGCCAGCACTTATTACAATGCTTGGGACATAGTAAGCACTTAACAAATACCATTAAAAAGAGAGAGAGAGAGGAGAAAGGGAAAAGAGAGAGTGGTGGGCAGAAGGGAGAGGAGAGAGAGTACTCACCCTCTGCCATTACTCTACTGTTTTCTGCCGTCTTCCACCTCCATTGCTAGCAAGAATTAATGAGTTGGGCTGCGGTTTTTCTCTTCTGCCACCAGTACCTGGACGCTAGATGCAGATGGAACGTCTGTGCATATTATAATGTACATATTTATAAATTATGTATTATAAATTATTTATTTTAAGGTCCGTCTCTCCCTCTTGGCCTTCCCCAATCATGCTCTCTTTCTCCCGACTCCCCCTCTCCCTTCTGCATCATTCTATTTATTTATATCGATGAAACTGATGCCTGTCTACTTGTTTTGTTTTGTTGTCTGTCTCCCCACTTCTAGACTGTGAGCCCTTCGTTGGATAGGGATTGTCTCTATTTGTTGCCGAATTGTGTTTTCCAAGCACTTAGTACAGTGCTCTGCACACAGTAAGCGCTCAGTAAATACGATTGGAAAGCGGAATGAATGAAGGAATCTATGCCTTTGGATGGGTGAACTCTGGGCATCTGATATTTGCCTCACCCTCAATCCCATTTATTCATTCACTCATTCATTCAATCGTATTTATCGAGCACTTACTGTGTGCAGAGCACTGTACTAAGCGCTTGGGAGAGTACACTACAGAACTCATGTACAAATTTAAATTATACATGATAAATGACATTTATATTAATGTCTGTCTCCTCTAGACAGTGAGCTCGTTGTGGGCAGGGAATGTGTCTGCCAACTTTGTTGTTCTGTACTCTCCCAAGTACTTCGTACCGTGCTTTCTACGTAGTAAGCGCTCATTAAATACCACTGTTGATGATGACGATAATGATGATGATAATAATTCTGGTATTTGTTCAGCGCTTACTGGATGCCAGGCACTGTACTAAGTGGTGGGGTGGATAAAAGCAAATCTGGTTGGACACAGTCCCTGAATGATGATAACAGACTGTAAGCTCATTGAGGCAACATGTCTTCGAACATCCTAGTACAGTGTTCTGCACACAGTGAGCGCCCACTAAATATCACTGATTGATTGAGATGTCGAAGAACCAATTAATAATCCTGAGCTGCCACAAAACTGGCCACTGTTACTACCTCAGAAGAGACGGTTTTCCTTGCAATACAGTCATGTATTATTGTCAGGAGTGTGACTGTGGGCAAGTCACTTAACTTCTCTGGGCCTCAGTTACCTCATCTGCAAAATGGTGATTAAGACTGTGAGCCCCACGTGGGACAACCTGATTACCCTGTATCTACCCCAGTGCTTAGAACAGTGCTCTGCACATAGTAAGAGCTTAACAAATACCATCATCATCATTATTATTATTATTAATAACTGTTTCTCATTTCCCCTGTGTTGCTCATTTCCCCTGTGTTGCTTATGTAAAAGCGATTTGGAATAATTACATTTCCTCTGGGAGTGGCTGGATCTTGTTCTACAGGGAATTTCCAGCAGGATCACTTACTTCTAACCACACCAGAAACTCCCCTCATGCATAGGCTCTGGAATGACCAGAACAGAGAAGCAGTGCATCCTAGTGGATAGAGCACGGGCCTGGGAGTCAGACGTACCTGGGTTCTAAACCCGTCTCCGCCACTGGTCTGCTGTGACCCAAGTTCGTCTGACTCCCGGCTCCGCGCTCTATCCACTAGGCCACGCTGCTTTTTGGGCAAATCACTTTACTTCTCTGGGCCTCAGTTACCTCATCTATAAAATGGGGATTAGGACGGTGAGCCCCACTTGGGACGTGGACTGTGTCCAACCTGATCAGGTCGTATCTACTCCAGTACTTAGTACAGTACCTGGCTCATAGTAAATGCTAAACAAATACCACAGGGGGAATAAAAACACAAGAACTTCAGAAAAGATGGCTCCTCTTCCTCCTCCTCTCTTTTCCTAGTAAGAATAATAACTGTGATATCTGTTAAGTACTTCTGTACTTAGTACTTAACAACAAGTACTAAACTAAGCACTGAAGTGGATACACCATAATCAGGTTGGAAGCACTCTCTGTCCCCCAGCCTAAGGGGGAGAGGGAACAGGTATTTAATCCTCATTTTACAGATGAGGGAACTGAAAGGAATTATTTTTCCAAGGTCATACTACAGGCAAGTGGCAGAACCAGGATTAGAACCTCCTCTTCCTTCTTCTTCTTTGTCTTCCCTTTCTCCTTCTCCTCTTTCTCTTCTTCCCCCTCCTTCTCTTGCTTCACATCTTAATAATAATAACAGTAATGATGGTATTCGTTAAGCACCCACTCTGTGCCAGTCACTGTGCTAAGTGCTGGGGTGGATATAAACAAATTGGGTTGGATACTGTCCCTGTCCTATATGGGGCTCACACTCTCATTGCCATTTTACAGATGAGGTAACTGAGGCACAGAGAATGATGATAATAATAATAGTACTGAAAGGAATTATTTTTCCAAGGTCATACTACAGGCAAGTGGCAGAACCAGGATTAGAACCTTCTCTTCCTTCTTCTTCTTTGTCTTCCCTTTCTCCTTCTCCTCTTTCTCTTCTTCCCCCTCCTTCTCTTGCTTCACATCTTAATAATAATAACAATAATGATGGCATTCGTTAAGCACCCACTCTGTGCCAGTCACTGTTCTAAGTGCTGGGGTGGATATAAACAAATTGGGTTGGATACTGTCCCTGTCCTATTTGGGGCTCACACTCTCATTGCCATTTTACAGATGAGGTAACTGAGGCACAGAGAATGATGATAATAATAATAGTATTTGTTAAGTGCTTACTATGTGCCAGGCACTAATTGCTGGGGTAGATACAGGGTAATAGGGTTAGGCACAGTCCCTGGTCCACATAGAGCTCACAGTCTTAATCCCCATTTTACAGATGAGGGAACTGAAGCACAGAGAAGTGAAGTGACTTGCCCAAGGTCACACAGCAGACAAGTGGCAGAGCCAGAATTAGAAATCATGATCTTCTGACACCCAGGCCCATGCTGTATCCACTATGTCATGACTCTCAGGTCCTCTTCTATCATACCAACTGAAGCGGGGGAGGGACTGAACCCCAAATTTCATGAATGTTCTGTCCATTTCTGCATGTCTTGTCAAATACCCTTAAATTCTTGCTAGAATTTAGCCCTCAATTCAGCAAGGAATGACTATAATAATAATAATAATGTTGGTATTTGTTAAGCGCTTACTATGTGCCGAGCACTGTTCTAAGCGCTGGGGGAGACACAGGGGAATCAGGTTGTCCCACGTGGGGCTTCCAGTCTTCATCCCCATTTGACAGATGAGGGGACTGAGGCCCCCGAGAAGCGAAGTGACTTGCCCACGGTCACCCAGCTGACAAGGGGCAGAGCCGGGATATCCTAGAAGCTGATTAGAAAAGTAATCCCACCCAGGTATTTTGCAGGAGAATGAAACTCTTAAGAAACAACACAGCTCTGCTTCCTCTTTCTTTTAGTCCTTCATTCTCTAAAATGCTCCTCGGTTGAGTTTTCCTTGCACTCCAAATTGCCCAGGATTTGCAGTCCCTGGGAATCACCTGTTCAAACGAAGTTCAGCAACAGAGGCTGTGAAGACCCGATTAAAGGTGCCCGGCCGGCTGTCTCTACTTTGTAACACTCTGTCCCCCATTGGTGGCCTATAGGGTGGCCCTCTCCGCTGAACGGCTGCTCTCAGCCAACACACGCTCGCTTCTGTCACAGGACTGTACAGTTCTGAAGAAATACCTCAGCCAAGGGATTAAACACTTAGATGACTAGTGTCTGGGGTTATTCTGGCTTCAACAATAAAACAAAAATAGGGATTATCCTCCGGGATGGTGACGGTCTGAACACCCAAAGGACTGAATTCCTTAAAATAAAATTCTCCGCTTGAAAACTCCCTAAATCTGAATCCACCCTGGGTTGACCACTGAGGTCTATGGCTAAATGCTTCCCTCATGAGCATGGGATGTTTCCATGACTCCCTCAGAGTCCCCTGAAACATTTTCCAAGTGCTTGTTGGAAACACTGAAGAAAATGCCAGAGTTTCCACTTTCCCAGAAATTGGAATGCTACCAACTCCAAGGACATTCCTGGCTTGAAGACATTACCACAGGAATTGTCTTTCCTGGCCTGAGGGAGGATGTTGATGTCAGGCCTGCCTCTCTCCTCCCCCTGGGCAGGGAGGGCTTGGGCCAAAAGGTGGATTTAATATTTTGCCTCCCACAAGTACCGAGCATAGTTGTCCGTAATGAATTCATTTATTTATATTAATGTCTTTCTCTCCCTCTATACTCTAAATTCATGGTGGGCAGGAAATCTGCTTGTTTATTCTTATACTGTACTCTCCCAAGAGTGTAGTACAGGGTTGAGTACACAGTAAGCACTCAATAAATAGGATTGACTGATTGACCGACTGAAGGACTGTTTATTATTATCATCATTATTGATAATAATAATTAATGTTTACTATATACTAAATACTGAACTAAGTGCTGGCTAATTCAGTTTATCACTAGTATTTACTGAGCAGCTACTGTGAGCTTAGCATGGTACTAATCATCATCATCATCAGTGGTATTTATTAAGCACTTACTATGATCAGAGCACTGTACTAAATGCTTGGGAGAGTATAATAGAGAAACAGTGTGACCTAGTGGATTGATCACGGGCCTGGGAGTCAGAAGGACCTGAGTCTAATCCTGCCTTCCTCCCTTGTATGCTGTGTGACCTTGGTCAAGTCACGTAACTTCTCTGAGTTTCAGTTACCTCATCTGTAAAATGGGGATTAAGACTGTGAACCTCATGGGGGACGTGGACTGTTCCAACCTGATTTGCTTGTATCTACCTCCGTACTTAGTACGGTGCCTGGCGCGTAGTAAATGCTTAACAAATGCCATTAAAAAAAAAGTTGACAGAGACATTCCCTGCCCATAATGAGCTTAAGGCCCAGGATCTGTCTCAGAAGGGACTCATTATCATCATCCTCAACAATGGTATTTATTGAGCATTTACTAAGTGCACAGCTCCGTACTAAGCACTTGGGAGAATGCAATACAACAGAGTTAGCAGACATGCTTCCTGCCCACAATCAGCTTACAGTCTAGCGGGGAGGACAGGCATTAATATAAATAATGATAATAATAATAATGTTGATATTTGTTAAGCGCTTACTATGTGCAGCGCATTGTTCTAATCGCTGGGGGAGATACAGGGTAATCAGGTTGTCCTACGTGAGGCTCACAGTTAATCCCCATTTTACAGATGAGGCAACTGAGGCACAGAGAAGTTAAGTGACTTGCCCACAGTCACACAACTGACAAGCGGCAAAGCCGGGCTTCGAACCCATGACCTCTGACTCCCAAGCTCTTTGCACTGAGCCACGTTGCTTCTCTGTAAAGTACTAATAAATAAGTACTTTATAATAATTAATTTAGAGATACATACATTAAGTGCTGTAGGGTTGAGGGTGGGGTGAATATCAAACACCCAGAGGTCCCAAATCCAAGTGGATAGATGCTACAGAGGGAGAGGGAGCTGGGGAAATTAACTGGGGAAGGCCTCCTGGAGGAGATATGATCTTAATAATGCATTGAAGGTGGGGAGAGTGGTGTATATGGAAGGGAAGGGTGTTCCAGGCCAGGGAGGAGATGTGGGAAAGGGGTCCATGACTGGAGAAGCAGCGTGGCTCAGTGGAAAGAGCCCGGGCTTGGGAGTCAGAGGTCATGGGTTCGAATTGCGGCTCTGCCGCTCGTCAGCTGTGTGACTGTGGGTAAGTCACTTCACTTCTCTGTGCCTCAGTTACCTCATCTGTAAAATGAAGATTAACTGTGAGCCTCACGTGGGACAACCTGATTACCCTGTATCTGCCCCAGCGCTTAGAACAGTGCTCTGCACTTAGTAAGCGCTTAACAAACACCAACATTATTATTATTATTAGATAGAGGTGATAGAGGTACAAAGAGTAAGTTGGTGCTAGAGGAGCTAATAGCGTGGGTTGGCCTGTGTAGAAGAATTCGTGAAGTGAGGTAAGGTGGGGCAAGCTGATTGAGTACTCACAAAAATGCAAAGAATAAGAATAAACAACAGACAACACTAGAGGCAGCTTAAGAAATTCCACAGTCCAAAGAAGTGAGAAACAACATGGTGTAGTGGATAGCGTACAGACCTGGGAGTCAGAAGGTCATGGGTTCTAATCCTGCCTCTGCCAGTGGCCTGCTGTGTGACCTAAAGTAAGTCACCTTAGGTGACCCAAGGGTAAGTCACTTCACTTCTCTGGGCCTCAGTTCTCTTGCCTGTAAAATGCGGCTTGAGACTGTGAGCCTCAGATGGGACAGGGACTGTATCCTACCGGATTTGCTTGTATCTACTCCAGCACTTAGTACAGTGCCTGGCACATAGCAAGGTCTTAAAAATACCATTATTATTATTATTATTATTATAAAAACAACACTTGGAGGGGTCAGTTCTCAGGTTCTTCATTGTTCCAGGCAGTAATCTTGGTTCAGCCTCCTCTACCCTTTGAATGCCAGAGAGGGAAAGAGGGCTTATTTGGGAAAGGCCTCCTGGAGGAGATAGGTATGACCTTAATGATGTTTTGAAGGAGGGCAGAGTGATGGATGGAGATATGTATGACCTCAATGATGCTTTGAAGGAGGGCAGAGTGATGGATGGTATGGTGTACATGGAAGGGGAGGGAGTTCCAGGCTAGGGGAAGGCTTCACTCCGCTGTCTGGATCATTTTCTACAAAAATGTTCAGGATATGTCATCCCGCTCCTCAAAAAACTCCAGTGGTTGCCCATCCATCTCCGCATCAAAAAGAAACTCCTCACAACTGGCTTTAAAGCAGTCTACCACCTTGCCCCCTCCTACCTCACCTCACTATTCTCCTTCTACTACCCAGTCCACACACTTTGCTTTTCTAATGCCAAGCTTCTCAGTGTGCCTCTATGTCACCCATCTCGCCGTAACCCCTAGTCCGGCAAGAGGCCTGGAACGCCCTCCCTCGTCAAATCTGCCAGACAATTACTCTCCCCCTCCTTCAAAGCCTTAATGAAGGCACTTTTCCTCCAAGAGGCCTTCCCAGACTCAGCCCCTCCTTTCCTCTTCTCTCACTCCCTTCTACTTCACTCTGACTTGCTCCCTTGGTTCTTCTCCCTCTCCCGGCCCCACAGCATTTATGTACATATCTGTAATTTATTTATTTGTATCGATGTCTGTCTCCCCACCCCCGGGCTGTAAGCTTGTTGAGGGCAGGGAATGTGTCCACTTATTGTTGTATTGTACTCTCCCAAGCGCTTGG
Source organism: Ornithorhynchus anatinus (assembly GCF_004115215.2). NCBI lineage: Eukaryota > Metazoa > Chordata > Mammalia > Monotremata > Ornithorhynchidae > Ornithorhynchus > Ornithorhynchus anatinus. The sequence goes on along the minus strand of NC_041735.1, from coordinate 57,105,963 downwards.
TACAGTGGTCTGCACACAATAAGCGCTCAATAAATACGATCGAACCAATGAATGGCTGAAAGGGGTCAGCCGCTGGGTAGAGGAGATTGGAGAACAGAGAGTAAGCTGGTACTAGAGGAGTCAAGTGTGTGGCCGACCTGAAGTAGGAGAACAAGTGAGGTGAGGTAAGATGGGCGAGCTGATTGAGTGCTCACAAAACAACACAAAGAATAAGGATAGACAACAGACAACACTAAGGGCAGTTTAAGTAATTCAACAGTCCAAAAGAGTGAGGATAAAAACAACACTTGCAAAGGGCAGTTCTCAGGCTCCTCATTTGCTCCAGGCAGTAGCCCTGCTTCAGCCTCCTCAACCCTTTGAGTATCAGAGGGCAGGATTCCCGGCCCGGACTGAGGAAGGAGGCCAGGCTTCAGAACTATGGTTTCAGACCTACAGGAGGCCAGAGACTGGTCCAGGCGGGGGACGGCTTCCTGCAACGCCAGGGTGGCTACTTGGAGCCACGATTATTCTTTCTCTGTCACTTTTTTTAAGCTAGTTTTTTTTTTATATTGAGCTCCACTCCTCTTCTCTACCTCCACCGACTGTTCCGCTTTAATGGCGAAATCCTTAGCTGGTCCTGTGGGAAGAACCCACAGCAATAAATCTGCAGTTAGTAGTTTATTGTTATGGATCCCGAGTCAGCCACTCCCCATAAATTCCTCCAGGAGCAAAGCCAGGGTGGCTGGGCCCCGAGCTCACCCTACCTGCCCAGAAGCTCTCTCTGAGCCAAGCAGGTGGGGCCTCAGCATTTTGCCTGCGGGTGAGGAGCTGTTCAGGCCTGTTCAGTGTCCGGCCTACATGATGCTCTCGGGGAGAGGCGGGACAGAGAACTCACCGCTGTACAGGCTCAAACTGGCTCAGCACGACCTAACAGAACTGAGTTTTTAGAACAAATGGGCCAGTGGATTCACTCTGCAGCTAGATTTATCAGACATTCAGAGAAGCAGTGTGGGCCTAGTGGAAAGAGCACTGGCCTGGGAGTCAGAAGTCCTTTTTTCTTTTCTTTTTTTAATGACATTTTTCAAAGTGCTTACTAGGCGCCAGGCTCGTCAATGGGCAGGGATTGTCTCTATCTGTTGCCGAATTGTACATTCCAAGCGCTTAGTACAGTGCTCTGCACATAATAAGCGCTCAATAAATACTACTGAATGAATGAATGCTAAGCATTAGACTAGATACAAGCTAGTCAGGTTGAACACAGTCTATGAAGACCCACATGGGCTCACGTTCTTAAATCCCCATTTTATACATGAAGGAACTGAGGCACAAAGATGTGAAGCGACTTGCCACAGGTCTAACAGCGGACAAGTGGCAGAGTGGGGATTAGAACTCAGGTCCTTCTGGCTCCCAGGCCCATGCCGTATCCACTAGGCCATGCTAATCCTCTGTTCTAATCGGAGCTTCCCCACTTCCCTACTGTGTGACATTGGGTATGTCACTTAACTTATCTGTGCCTCAGTTTCCTCACCTGTTCTTTAATACCTGTTCTTCCTCCAACTCATAGTGGGAGCCCCCTGTTGGACAGGCACTGTGTCCTATCTATCTTATAATAATAATAATGATAATAATTGTGCTTTTTGTCAAGCACTTACTATGGGCCAGGCACTGTACTGAGCACTGGGGTGGGTTCAAGTAAATAGGTTGGACACAGTCCCTGACCCACGTGGGGCTCACAGTCTCAATCTCATTTTATAGATGAGGTAACTGAAGCTCACATTCTTAAATCTGGAAATGAGTCACAGAGAAGTGCAACTACAGATGAGGTTTTATGAGATCAGATTTTACTAATGATGTGTATATATCTATGATTCTATTCATTTACAATGATGCTACTGATGCCTGTTTACTTGTTTTGATGTCTGAATCCCCCCTCCAGACCCTGAGCTCTTTCTGGGCAGGGATTGTCTCTCTTTGTTGCTGTACTGTACTTCCCAGTGCTTACTGCAGCGCTCTGCACACAGTAAACACTCAGTAAATACAATTGAATAAATGAATTTACGAGGCTCACAGAGAAGTGAAGTGACTTGCCCAAGGTCACACAGCAGAGAAGTGGCGGAGCCAGGATTAGAACCTATGACCTTCTGACTCCCAGGCCCGTGCTCTATCCACTATGCCATGCTGATGATGAATTGCCCATTTACTTCCTTGTGGGTGGAGAATGTATTTGCCAACTTTTTAGAGCAAATGGGCCTGTGAATTCACTTTGCAGCCACATCAGTGGCTTAGTGGATAGAGCACGGGCCTAAAAGTCAGAAGGATCTGGGTTCTAATTCTGGCTCTGCCACTTGCCTGCTGTGTGTGACCTCGGGCAAGTCACTTCACTTTTCTGTGAGCCTCAGTTACCTCATCTATAAAATGGGGATGAAGACTGAAAGCCTTATATGGGACTGTGTAGTGCCTGGCACAGAGTAAGCCCTTAACAAACGCCATAATTATTAATAGATATCAGTGATTGATCGGTCGATTGATTGAAAGAAGGGAAAGATGAGGCATGTTGGTTGTCAGCAGGTTACCCGATTATCCAAGTCAGGCCTCTTAGATGGGTCCTTTCATTTTTTCATCTTACCTGGCTTTGGAACTTTTAGTTTAGAAGCTTTAGCCCATGAACTGATTTCCAGCTGGGAAGAGGGAGAATCCTTTCATGAGGCAAGGAAAAGGATGTCCTCCTTTCATCTCCTTTCTCTGAAATCTTTCATATGGGCCTGTGTCAGGAGGAGCCTGTCTCAGTGCAGTTATCCTTCATTTAATTTGTTTTAAAACTAAACACTGAAAATCTTATAAAAAAGAGGTGAGAAGCAGCATGGCCTAGGGGATGGAACTTGGGCTTAGGAGTCAGAGGTCCTGGGTTCCAAGCCCAGTTCTGCCACTTGTCTGCTGCGTGACCTTGGGCAAGTCACTTATGTTCTCTGTGCCTCGTTTACCTCATCTGTAAAATGGGGGTTAAGACTGTGAGCCCCGCATGGCACATCCTGATTACCTTGTATCTACCCTAGAGCTTAGAACAGTGCTTGGCACACAGTAAGTGCTTAACAAATACCATCATCGTTATTATTAATATTATTGAAGTTACTTCACTTTTCTGTGTCTCATTTACCTCATCTGTAAAATGGAGATTAAGACTGGGAGCTCCATGCGGAAGGTGAACTGTGTCCAACCTGACTACCCCATATCTATCCCCAGCCCTTAGAACAGTGCCCGGCACATGGTAAGTGCTTAACAGATACCGTTAATGAACAGTTTTTAAAAAAGCCCTGTAACGTCAATCGGTAGAAAGGGAACTCGCTTTTACCAAGTAAAAGGATGGCCATAAAAAGATTAAAGGGGAATGTTGGGAAGGGAAAGAGGAAGCGTTCTGAGGAGCTGGGGGATGGTTCAACAGGGGAGGAAGAGCTCGAGGCTTTGACTCTGGACTCGCCGGGCTGGCTCGGCTCCCACTGACTTCACATTCATTCCCCAAACTGACTTCAAAGGGAATTTTCCTCAATTCACCCTGCAGACTTGCTTCTCACACAAACAATGAGAAACAGACGCTTTTGTTTTTCCTTTAGGTGCTAATCACTGGAGAGAAGAAGGAGAAGAAACATGTTCCTGGATTAGGAATAAGGCCATAGAATTGTTGTGTGACCTTGGAAAGTCACTTCTCCGTGCTTCAATTTCTCCACCAGCCAGACAGGGATTCAGTACTCGTTCTCCCTCCTCCTTAGAATGTGAGCCCCATGTAATGCAGGGACTGATTAACTCATAACTACTCCACTGCTTCGAAGAGTGCTTGACACATAGTAAGTGCTTAACAAATGCCATAAAAAAAACCCCAAATCTTTAGCCTTGCTCTTAGTCCAGCTGAAAGAACACTACTCTGAGAACTAGGAGATCAATCCATTAATCAGTAATATTTATTTAGTGTTTACTATGTGCAGAGCACAGTACTGTTTGAGAGATTACAACAGAATTAGCAGACCCGTTCCCTGAGATCCGGGTTCTAATTCGGCCATTAGGTGGCTAATATGTGTGAATATGTATGAACTTTTCAGTGTACTACACCCTCGCCTGCCTACTTTCTGGCCGTCACTCTGACTTACTGGCAGGGGTGAGAGAGCAGAAGAAGTATAATCAATTCCTCTGTGCTAATTCTACATCTCAAAACCAAAGCTCGGTCACTGTTTCTGTCAAGAGGCTCCATCTATAGAGTGCATCTTTCCTGATTCCGTCATATTCCAATTTACTGGCTGTCATACTCCATCCAAAATGCTTATTGTGATTACTTAGGTGTCGTTCTCCTCTGATTGTGTTGCATGCATAATTAAGTAAGCACTTAATGACTACAATTTCAGGGAAAGAGCAAAAAATGGGGAATGAATTAATAATAACTGTCGTATTTGTTAAGCACTTACTAAGTGCTAAGGCAGATACAGGATAATCTGTTCAGAAGGGAGGTCAGAGAGAAGGCTGACACAGTAGTCTAGCCGGGATATAACGAGAGCCCGTAATAGTAAGGTAGCCGTCTGGGTGGAGAGGAAAGGGCGGATCTTGGCGATATTGTAGAGGTGAAACCGGCAGGTCTTGGTAACGGATAGGATGTGTGGGGTGAACGAGAGGGACGAGTCAAGGATGACACCGAGATTGCGGGCCTGCGGGACGGGAAGGATGGTCGTGCCATCCACGGTGATAGAGAAGTCTGGGAGCGGACCGGGTTTGGGAGGGAAGATGAGGAGCTCAGTCTCGCTCATGTTGAGTTTTAGGTGGTGGGCCGACATCCAGGTGGAGACGTCCCGGAGGCAGGAGGAGATGCGAGCCTGAAGGGAGGGGGAGAGGACAGGGGCAGAGATGTAGATCTGCGTGTCATCTGCGTAGAGATGGTAGTCAAAGCCGTGAGAGCGGATGAGTTCACCGAGGGAGTGAGTTCTCTCTGACCTCCCTTCCTCCTCTCTCGCCCCGCTCCGGTCTATCCTTCACTCCGCTGCCCGGCTCATCTTCCCGCAGAGACGATCTGGGCATGTCACTCCCCTTCTTAAACAACTCCAGTGGTTGCCTATCGACCTCCGCTCCAAACAAAAACTCCTCACTCTAGGCTTCGAGGCTCTCCGTCACCTCGCCCCTTCCTACCTCTCCTCCCTTCTCTCTTTCTACCGCCCACCCCGCACGCTCCGCTCCTCCGCCGCCCACCTCCTCGCCCTCCCTCGGTCTCGTCCATCCCGCCGTCGACCCCCGGGTCACGTCCTCCCGCGGTCCCGGAACGCCCTCCCTCCTCACCTCTGCCAAACTGATTCTCTTCCCCTCTTCAAAACCCTACTTAAAACTCACCTCCTCCAAGAGGCGTTCCCAGACTGAGCTCCTCTTCCCCCTCTACTCCCTCTGCCATCCCCCCTTTACCTCTCCGCAGCTAAACCCTCATTTTCCCCTTTTCCCTCTGCTCCTCCACCTCTCCCTTCCCATCCCCACAGCACCGTACTCGTCCGCTCAACTGTATATATTTTCGTTACCCTATTTATTTTGTTAATGAATTGTACATCGCCTCGATTCTATTTAGTTGCCATCGTTGTTACGAGATGTTCTTCCTCTTGACGCTGTTTAGTGCCATTGTTCTCGTCTGTCCGTCTCCCCCGATTAGACTGTAAGCCCGTCAAACGGCAGGGACTGTCTCTATCTGTTGCCGACTTGTTCATCCCAAGCGCTTAGTACAGTGCTCTGCACATAGTAAGCGCTCAATAAATACTATTGAATGAATGAATGAATGAAAGATCCAGCCTCCGTCCCACATGGGGCTCATAGTGTAAATAAAACAGGTAGTAGTCGTAACAGTAATTGCAAAGTGTTTACTGAGTGCAGATCACTGTGCTCAGTGCTGGGACAAAATACATGGGTGGGAATTAAACAACCTCCCTGTCCCTCGTGGGCCTCACAATCCAAAAACACCTGATTTTCTTCTCCATTTTACAGATGGGGAAATTGAGGCACAGAGAAGATGAGTGACTTATCCGAGGACACAAAGCAGGTAACTGACAACTGGTGTTAGAAGCCAGTGTTTTGACTCCCTGGCCCATTTTCTTTCCACTAGGTCATACTGCTTGCTAAAATAGCAGATTAATCCTAGGAAATCACTCATGGGAATCAGACGTTTTAAATATAAGTGAATAGTATTACAATTTTTAACTAAATAACTTTGACTTTTCCAGAGAAAAGAATCACTCATGAAAATCAGACCTCTTACATGTAAGTGAATAGTATTACAATTTTCAACTAAATCACTCTGACTTCTCCAAAGCCAATAATAACTCAAAAAAATCACAGCTTGTACATGTAAGTGAATAGTATTACAATTTTTAACTAAATCATCCTGACTTCTCCAAATAAAATAAATCTGCCAGATAAAGCAGATGAGTGTTTTCTTAGTACTGTGTTTCCTTAGTACTTAGTATTTGGTATTCCCAAATAAGGAAGAAAATTAAGCAATTTAGAGAACATGCAACTAACTGCACAACTGCCCAGGGGTATGAGCAGATGAATAGCAATTGGTTTAGGGACACACACTGAATTGAGTTTTGCCAGTAATAATTTTGGTATTTATTAAGCACTTACTATGCTCCAGGCACTGTTCTAAGTGCTGGGGTAGATACCAGATAATCAAATTGGCCACAGGACCTGTCTCACATAGGGGTCACGGACTTAATGCCATTTTACAGATGAGGGAACTAAGTCCTGAGAAGTTAAGTGACTTGCCCAAGGTCACACAGCAGACAAGTGGTGGAGCTGGGATTAGAACCCATGACCTTCTGATTCCCAGGCCTGTAGGACAGTGGCCCAAAGACAATTGCAATTCCCCTTCCCATTTCTGACTCTACACTCATGTTCTCTCTTAGAGTACCGGACATGTGGAGACATTGCAGGTAGAATCTAAGAGGCTTTGGGCGGTGTAAGATTTGACCTGTAGTCAGCCATATTTATTGAGCAAATACTGGGTGCAGAGCACTGAACTAAACACTTGGGAGAGTACAATAGAACAGAGTTGGTAGACATGTTCCCTGCCCACAAAGACAGGGAGACAGACAAATAAATAGAAGATATTACGGTATCTACGTAAGTGCTATGAAACTGAGAAAGAAGTGAATAAAAGGGGACAAATCCAGGTGCAAGGGTGACACAAAAGGAAGTGGGAGAAGAAGAAACGAGACTGAGTCTGGCAGGGCCTCTTGGAGGAGATTCGTTTTTAATAAGACTTTGAACATGTTATTAAATAAGTGAACGTCTGTTGAATATGAAGAGGCAGGGAGTTCCAGGCCAGAGGCAGGAGGTGGGCGAGGGGTCGGTGGAGAGATAGATGAGATCGAGGAAGAGTGAGTAGTTGGCAATTAGAGGACTGAAGCGTGCGGGCTACGTTGTAGTAGAGAATCAGGGAGGTGGGGTAGGACAGGGCAAGGTGATTGAATGCTTTTAAGTCCATGGTAAGAGGTTCGGTTTGATGTGGAAGTGGGCAGGCAATCACTGGGGGTTCTCGAGGAGTGGGGAAACACGGATCGAATGGTTTTAAAGAAAAATGATCCGGGCAGCAGTGTGAAGTATGGACCGCCAGGGAGGTCATCAAGGAGGATGATGCAGGAATCGAAGCAGGATAGAGGAAGTGCTTGGATGAATGTGATAGTAGTTTGGATGGAGAGTAGAGGGAGCTTTAGCAATACTGTGAAGGTTGAACAGACAGGATCTGGTGATAGAAGAAATATGTGAGTTTAATGAGAGAACTGAGTCGAGGATCACACCTGCGTTACAGACTTGGGAGATTGGGAGGATGGTGGTGCTGTCTACAGTGATGGGAAAGATAGGGGAGGATGGGGTCTGGGTGGGAATGTGAGGTAATCTGTTCTGGACGTGTTAAGTTTGAGATGTCGGCAGGACATCCAAGTAGAGATGTCCCGAAGGCAGGGGGGAAATACGAGACTGGGGAGAAGGAGAGAGATCAGGGCAGGAGAGGTTGATTACCAAATGGAATCATTATCCAATCATCTATACAGAGATGGTAGACTGTAGACTAGACTGTACTCTAGACTGCAAGTTCATCGTGGGCAGAGAATGTGTCTGTTTATTGTTATACTGTACTCTCCCAAGTGCTTAGTACAGGACTTTGCACACAGTAAGTACTCAATAAATGATTGAATTCATTCATTCAATAGTATTTATTGAGCGCTTACTATGTGCAGAGCACTGTACTAAGCGCTTGGGATGAACAAGTCGGCAACAGATAGAGACAGTCCCTGCCGTTTGACAAGCTTACAGTCTAATCGGGGGAGATGGACAGACAAGAACAATGGCAGTAAATAGAGTCAAGGGGAAGAACATCTCGTAAAAACAATGGCAACTAAATAGAATCAAGGCGATGTACAATTCATTAACAAAATAAATAGGGTAACGGAAAATATATACAGTCGAGCGGACGAGTACAGTGCCGTGGGGATGGGAAGGGAGAGGTGGAGGAGCAGAGGGAAAAGGGGAAAAAGAGGGTTTAGCTGCGGAGAGGTAAAGGGGGGGTGGCAGAGGGAGTAGAGGGAGAAGAGGAGCTCAGTCTGGGAAGGCCTCTTGGAGGAGGTGAGTTTTAAGTAGGGTTTTGAAGAGGGAAAGAGAATCAGTTTGGCGGAGGTGAGGAGGGAGGGCGTTCCGGGACCGCGGGAGGACGTGACCCGGGGGTCGACGGCGGGACGGGCGAGACCGAGGGAGGGCGAGGAGGTGGGCGGCGGAGGAGCGGAGCGTGCGGGGTGGGCGGTAGAAAGAGAGAAGGGAGGAGAGGTAGGAAGGGGCGAGGTGACGGAGAGCCTCGAAGCCTAGAGTGAGGAGTTTTTGTTTGGAGCGGAGGTCGATAGGCAACCACTGGAGTTGTTTAAGAAGGGGAGTGACATGCCCGGATCGTCTCTGCGGGAAGATGAGCCGGGCGGCGGAGTGAAGGATAGACCGGAGCGGGGCGAGAGAGGAGGAAGGGAGGGCAGAGAGAAGGCTGACACGGTAGTCTAGCCGGGATATAACGAGAATGAATGAATGAAAGTTGAAGTCATGAGAGCCAGTGAGTTCTCCAAGGGAGCGGGTATAGGTGGAGAGGAGTGGGTGTAGCTGTAGAGAAGCAGAATGGTGGAGTGGATAGAGCATGGACCCGGGAGTCAGAAGGTCATGGGTTCTAATCCTAGCTCCGCCACTTGTCTTCTGTGTGACCTTGGGCAAGTCACTTCACTCCTCTGTTCCTCAGGTACTTTATCTGTAAAATCATCATCTGAGAGCCCCATATGAGACAGGGATTGTGTCCAACCCAATTTGCTTGTACCCACTCCTATGCTTAGTACCGTGTCTAACACATACTAAGCACCTAACAAATATCATAATTATTACTATTAATGGACCTGAGCGTAGTGGTCATTTTTCCAGGTGCCTGCAAAGTCAAGCCCTTAGTTCTTAGTATAGTGGTCAGCAGAGAGGAAGCACTCAGTAAATACCCTTGGTCATTTGATTAGGTTAATCACCAGGCAAAAGGGAGAAAGACTTGAGCCATGCAAACCGTGAATACTCCATCCCATCTTTGACCCTGATCCGGGAAATCTGACCTCGACAAATAAGCTTGGTTTTCACGGGTCATTTCAGAATTTTCCACCCTCCCAGGCCTGTCCCCATTTCCCGCTGCTATCACGGGTAGACTCGTGATAGGCCATCATCATCATCATCATCATCATCATCATCATCATCATCATCGTCAATGGTATTTATTAAGCGCTTACTATGAGCACAGCACTGTACTAAGCAGTTGAGAGAGTATACACTCTTGAGAGAGTATACTACAACGTTCCCTGCCCACAATGAGCTCACAGTCTAGAGGGGGAGACAGACGTTAATACAAATAAATAATTTATACAATATAATATATAGAAATGTATAATAATAATAATGTTGGTATCTGTTAAGCGCTTACTATGTGCCAAGCACTGTTCTAAGCGCTGGGGTAGACACAGGGGAATCAGGTTGTCCCACGTGGGGCTCACAGTCTCAATCCCCATTTTACAGATGAGGTAACTGAGGCCCAGAGAAGCGAAGTGACTCGCCCATAGTCACACATCTGACAAGTGGCAGAGCCGGGATTCGAACTCATGACCTCTGACTCCCAAGCCCGGGCTCTTTCCACTGAGCCACGCTGCTTCTCCATAATTCTGTGGGGTTGAGGGGGAGGCAAAAATCAAATGGCCAAAGGTCACAGATCCAAGTACAGTGTGTCTGTCAACTCTACTGTATTAACAACAATAATAATAATAGTAATAGTAATAATAATAGTGGTGTTTGTTAAGTGAGTACTAAGTGCCACCAGACACAGTACTAAGCACTGCGGGGGATACAAGCAAATTGGACTGGACACCCTTTCTGTTCTACATTGGGCTTGCAGTCTTAATCCCATTTTCAAGATGAGGTAACTGAGGCACAGAGAAGTGAAGTGACCTGCCCAAGGTCACACAGCAGACAAGTGGCAGAGCTGGGATTAGAACCCAGGTCCTTCTGACTCCCAGGCCCATGCTCTATCCACCAGACCATGCTGTTCACTCCAGGCCACGTTGCTATCCTCCCAAGCACTGAGAACAGTGCTCTGCACACAATGTGTTCAATAAATACCACTGATTGATTGATTTGTTGATTGATTGATTGAAACAGGGCATCGAGGGCTTGGAACAATTGGACCCAAAATACTTTTGCCCCCAGAAGCATCACGGCAAGCTTCTGGCTCCCTCTGATTTCCCAGCACTGCAAACTTCTGCCGGCAAAGAGCATTTCCAGGCCTTCAATTTTCCCAAGGCTGTGGTGGACTCTCCCACCTTCCTCCCTCCTCCATCTCCCTAGAAAATAAAAGTCACGTGCTCAAATCATTTTCAGAGTCAGAACCATTGTTATCACTCCAACTATTTTCCAAACTGGGACTCACAGAGAGGGGAAGGCAGGTAACAAAGAGTCTCGCATCCAAGTAGGGCTTCTTCCTGCTAGGTATGCTGGGGCAGTGAAAGAGTTAGAGAATGGGAGTTCCTGATTCTGAAGGCTTTTCTGGTTGCAGAGGAGGCAGGGTTGTCTAGCAAGTGAAATAAATCATTATGCCAATTACTTTATTGTATATAATTATGAAATCTGACATGACTGCCAGTCTTTCTGAGGAAAGGCTCGTGGGAGAAGATAAATCAGGATTGAAGCCTCAGCAGAAAGGTTCACAGTTTCATCCTTCAAGGTGGCAGGCTCTAGACCTCCTCTTTTAAGAGCACTGATTGCACTTACAATTAACGTGGCTGCCGCCAAAAACATATGTGTGGAAGAGTGGAATTTCATTTGAGAAGCAACATGGCCTAGTGGAAGGAGCCCGGGCCTGGGGTTCAGAGGACCTGGGTTTCTAATCCCGGCTCTGCCGCTTATCTGCGGTGTGACCTTGGGCAAGTCACTTTGTTTCCCTGTGCTTCAGTTTCTTCAACTGTAAAATGGGGATGTGAGATGGGGACTGTGTCTTACCTAACTAACTTGTATCTATCCCAGCACTTAGAATAGTGTTGGATACATAGTAAGGGCCTAACAAATACCAAAAAACCCCAAAAACTCACGGTTGTCCTACTTTTGTGCTTTTGTGCTTAAGGAAGTATTAGCTGGCTCTTCCTGGAGGGTCACTTCTCCTCCAGGAGGGAATAAGGAAGGGGACAAGGATTCATCTGGGAGAATTTTTGGCCTCTCTGGTGGCCTCATCCCATCTCTTATTGCACCCCTTACCTGCTCTCCCTGACCCCCATTCTCCCTCCCCATCCTCCACCCTTCTCAGGGAGCTGAGGGGACTGTGAAGATTCTAGAAGATTCTTGGCCTTCTGCCACTTTTTCCTGCCTGCCAGTATCAATCAATTCCAGGTCTATCTGCCAACCAGCCTACTCCTGTGCGCCTGACACTCAAGCTTACCCTAAATTGGCTATCCAGGAGGAGAAACATGCCCCTCTCAATCAATCAGTAAATTAGTCAAGGGTATTTACTGAATGCCTACCGAACTCCAGGAAAGAGAAAGTGACCAATTTAAAAAATGGTATGCAAACTAGAGCCGGATAAAACTGGGGTCACTCGCAATGGCAGAACCCAGCTGGGGCCTGGAGCGACCAGAAGCTGGAAGCCATGGATGCCTCGGACCACGATAGAGTGAGCCCATGGAGATGTAGTTGGATCAGCGTGGCTCAGTGGAAAGAGCACGGGCTTTGGAGTTAGGACTCATGAGTTCGAATCCCAGCTCTGCCACTTGTCGGCTGTGTGACTGTGGGCAAGTCACTTAACTTCTCCGTGCCTCAGTTCCCTCATCTGTAAAATGGGGATTAAGACTGTGAGCCCCACGCGGGACAACCTGATTCCCCTATGTCTACCCCAGCGCTTAGAACAGTGCTCGGCACATAGTAAGCGCTTAACAAATACCAACATTATTATTATTATTATTATTATTATCTAACTGTGGAAACCATCAGAGCGAATAATTGAAGAATTTAAAAAATCAGCTTTGGAGCTTTGTACTATTCATTTTTTCTGTCTTCATTGATGAAATCAGGTAGATAGTTAAAGAATCTTCACTTCACTTTAGGCTGTTAGGCCCATCTCTCCCTCCCACACTGCCTCATTCTCGCTGACCTCCGGTCTGTGTCTTAGTCAGACCTCCTGGATCTCCTCCAGAGGTAAGCAGTTACACCTTCTCTGAGCGGGTTCTCTTCAATCAGTCAATCAATCAGTGGCATTTATTGAGCACTTACTGTGTGCAGAACACTGTAGCAAGCACTTGGGGGAGTACAATACACATGAATATAAATAAATTATAGTTATGTACACAAATAGGGGTTGTAAGACTGAGGGAAGGGTGACAAAAGGGAGCAAATCCTTTTGCCAAATTCACTCCCTTTCCCAGGATTTGTTGTGTGCTTACTCTGTGCCTGGCACTGTACTAAACTCTGGGGTAGACACAAGCTAATCAGGTTGGACACGGTCCATGTCCCACATTGGGCTCCTAGTCTTAAGTCCCCATTTTACAGCTGAGGTAACTGAGGCACAGAGAATGAAGTGAATAGCCCCAGGTCACAGAGCAGACATGTGGTGGAGCTGGGATTAGAACCCAGGTCCTCTGACTGCCAGACTCACGTTCTTTTCACAAGACGATGCTGCTTCTCACTTCCGGAAACATTTTCCCCCAGCTCTAATGACATACTCCCCCATCCCTCCCGTAGAGTCCAAGGCTAGTTGTGATTTCTGAGCTCTTTCTAGTTCTCTTCTCAATGGTCAATTTATCTCTAACATGCTGAGAAGGAGCAGCGTGGCCTAGTAAAAAGAGCACAGGGCTGGGAGTCAGAGCAGCTGGGTTCTAATCCCGGCTCTGCCAGTTGCCTGCCATGTGGCTTTGGGCAAGTCACTTAACTTCTCTGTGTTTCAGTTTCCTCCTCTGTCACATGGGGATTCAATACCTTTTCTCCCTCCCCTTTAGACTGTGAGCCCCATGTGGGCCAGGATCTCTGTCCGACCTGATCAACGTGTATCTATTCTAGCACTTAGACCCTGGTACATAGTAATTCCTGAACAAATGAGAACAAATTAATTATTATTCATTAATAATAATCTCTTCGGACTCCTTCCTTCTTGACTATTCTTGCCCCATGGTTTGTCCAGGTATATTGACGGCTGATTCACTTCCACCGTGAGCAGAACACCTGATAAGCACAATTCCACCTTATCCTTCATTCCTAATTACTCAAATACCCGAGGACCTGCAGTGAGACAGAAGGCAGGTGCTATGTTGTACTTTCCCAAGTGCTTAATATAGTGCTCTGCGCACAGTAAGTGCTCAGTAAATACAGTCGAATGAATGAATGCCTAGCGATTGCCCCAGGCTCCCCGCCCCCACCCCAAGTTTCTGGCCCATCACTGGATAGCACCAGGGGACGCAGCATGGCATAGTGGATAGAGCACGGGTCTGGAAATCACAAGCTCATGGGTTCTAATCCCAGCTCCGCCAGTTGTCTGCTATATGACCTTGGGCAAGTCATTTCACTTCTCTGGGCCTCAGTTCCCTCATCTGTAAAATGGCGATTAAGACTGGGAGCCTCAGGTAGAAGACGGACTGTACAACCTGATTTACTTGTATTTAACCAAGCACCTAGTACAGTGCCTGGCACATAGTAAGCACTTAACAAATATCGTAATAATAATTATTATTATTGTTATCTCTAGCAGTTTCTTGCCTTCTGGGCATTGAGATTCTGGGTGATCTTGGCCGAGTCTTGCCTCTTTCTAGGGTTGCCCCTCCACCCATCTCGGACCTGCATTAACTTCGCCAAGAACAGGGGATGGTGCACCAGTCAATACATTATTAATCCCGTTTGTTGGGAAGGTATGAAAACTGACTACTAAAAATGATTGTAAGGCACCTTCTAAAGAAGGGTTGATAATAAGCCATTGAAAAAATATTTCCAAACAGGATACCTTTCCAGTTTGTTAAACATTTGCCCCTGAAAACTCAGACAACCTGAAAAATTTTTTTTTTCTCCCACAACATTCAAAACCTACTCACTGTGCCTCGATCTTTTCTCTTTCACCACTGACCCCCTGCTCATGTCCTCCCTCTGTCCTGGAATTCCCTCCCCCTTCATATCCAAAAGACCACCATTCTCCCCATCTTCAAAGCCATCCTAAAATTATTTTTCTGTGGTATGTGTTAAGCACTTACTATGTGCCAGGCACTCTACTAAGCTCTGGGGGAGATAGAAGCAAATTAAATTGGACACAGGCCCAGGTTTAAACCCTATTTTACAGATGAGGTAACTGAGGCTCAGAGAAGTGAAGTGCCTTGCCCAAGGTCACAGAGCAGACAAGTAGCAGAGCTGGGATTAGAACCCAGGTCCTTCCGACTCCCAGGCCCATGCTCTGTCCAAAAAGACATGCTGCTTCTCAATTCTCAGTGCTTCTCATTTCTCCTAGAGTTTTTCTATAACTAATCGCTCATTTTCCCACCCTATTCACCCCTCCCTTCTGTGTCACCTATGCGCTCTCTAAATACTTTGATGCTCACCCCCTCTCCAGTCCCCTATACATAACTCCTAAACTCTACCTCTTCCCCTATCTTTACTTTAATGTTTATCTCCCCAGATAGACTGTAAACTCCTTCAAGGCAGTAGTCAGGTCTACCAACTTTATTGTATCTCATTCCTCCAAACTCTTAGTACAGTGTTGACTCACAGTGAGCGCTCAGTAAATATCATTGATTAAGAAACTGATTGATAAAAATAGCTACTATGTTTGGCTGCAAGATGGAAAGCACAGAGTCCCGAGTGCGTAGGCAGGTGGAGTCCAATCTGAGCCATTTTGTGGGTGCAAATAAGCTATTAAAATTTAATTGTGTCAGTCACCTTGAGGCAATTATTGACATTCAGTATTGTGTGGGCTCCTTTTTTGACCTTTAGGCTAATTTCCAGAGACAGGCCTTCTCCCCAGGAAGCTTCGTCCTATCTTGGTAGGGGACAGACCCTCAATCTGCCTGTGTTTTTTTCATCCCTTCAACAACAGAGGTGAATTTGTTGTAAGAAAAATGCAAATAATGCAAGAGGAAATAATAAACTCTCCTGAAATGAATAGAAGTATTTTCAGTGTGAGTTCATCCGTTCTTTTCTTCTTTTAGATTTCTCTTTCGGAGTGATTTACTTTTCCAAATCCCTTTCTTAGGAGCTCCAATCATCCTCCTCACCATTATTTATTGAGCCTAATATGAAGTGTTAAGTATGGTAATAGCACTGGAGAAAATACAATGAAAAATAGGATGCCTGGACCAGCCTTTGAGGAGCTTGCAGTTGCATTTTGGAGATGCCACTGCACTATGTCAAGTACTCTATTATTATTATAATAACAGATTATTATTATAGTATTTCTGTGGATTCTATTAAGCATTTACCATGTGCTAGGCATTGAGATATATCAAAGATCATCAAATTGGATGTAGTCCTTATCCCACACAGGTGGCACGATCTAAGAACTTACTACATTTCTCCTTCCCTTAGAGACCTGGTATTTCTTCTACCCAACACTTTTCATATTGCGTAAATCCCTCACCACAAAACACATCGAGAGAAAGGTCATTATTATCTTCACTTCAACTGAATCTGCTGAAGTACAGGCAGAGAAAGAATGCATTCTCCAAGTCATTCCAGTCAAATAGCTGGTGTGATAATTATAGTAATGATAATAATAGTAATAATAATAATTGGGGTGTTTAGTGTTTACTACATGCCAAGCCTTGTACTAAGCACTGAGATGGCTACACTATAATCAGGTCAGGGCAGGCACAACCTCTGTCCTACAGGAGCTCATCGTCTAAGGAGGAGGGAGACTAGGTAATTTAATTTACATTTTACAGCTGAGGAAACTGAGGCCCAGAGAAGTCAAGGGACTTACCCAAGGTCATACAGCAGGCAACTGGTGGAGCCAGGATTAGAACAGGTCACCTGATTCCCAGTCCTGGGCTCTTTCCACTAGACCATGCTGCTTCTCTAATGTAATGGAGTAGCATTAACAATTGATGATGAAAGGAAAACAATTCTAGAATACCTTTTGGCGTGAGGACAGGATAAAGGGGCTGCGGGTCTATGTCATGGCTCAGCCAAACTCAAGACAGCCCAGAGCCCCGTTAGGGACCCGCCTGGTTTACACTTGAGGGTCCGGAGTTATCACTGAAGAGATTCCCAGCCAAGTAAAGTCAGGAGGAGGAATGCTTTTTTTAAAAAAAAAATAAAAATAAAAAGAATTAGTATTAAGCGGTTACTGCTGAGAAGCAGCACGGCGTAGTGGAGAGAGCACAGGCCTGCGAGTCAGAAGGCCATGGGCTCTAATCCTGGCTCAGCTCCTTGTCTGCTGGGTGACCTTGGGCCAGTGCTTAGAACAGTGCTCGGCACATAGTAGGCGCTTAACAAATACCAACATTATTAAGTCCCTTCAGTTCTCTGTGCCTCAGTTCCCTCATCTGTAAAATGAGGTTTAGAATGTGAGCCCCACATGGGACAGGGATTGTGTCCAACCCAATTTGCTTGTATCCTCCCCAGCACTTAGTACAGTGCCTGGCGACATACTCAGCACCTAGCAAATACCCTAATAATAATAATTATTATTACTATGAGCCAGGTACTGTTCTAAATGTTGGAGTAGATACAAGATAATCGGTTTGGACTCAGTCCATGTCCCACATGGGGTTTCCAATCTTAATCCCCAGTTTAGAGCTGAGATAACTGAGGCACAGAGAAGTGAAGTGACCGACCCAAGGTCACAGATCAGACAAGTGGCAGAGCTGGGATCAGACCCGGTTCTTCCTGATTCCCAGACCTGTTCTTTAATCAGTTGCCACCTACTGCTGTCCAAATCCTCAACACAGGGATCCCTTCTCCTCAAAAGAAGCTTCACCGAGTAGCATAGAGACAGACCCAGCCTGGAACCTTCAGCCTTCTCCCGTGGCTCTGCTCTTCTTGGGCATCTCCCATCTGGGTAGTTGGACAGGAATTGGAGAGACTGACCGAGACCTCCCACTATCAATTAATCGACAGTAGTTACTGTACGTCTACTGATTGCAAAGCACGGTTCCGTGCACCCGGGACAGTACGATGGAAGCAACTAGAATAGCGGCGAAACCTAGTGGAAAGAGCACGGGCCGGGGAGTCAGAGGACCTGGGTTCTAATTTTGACTCCACCACTAGTCTGGTGTGTGACCTTGAGCAAATCACTTCACTTCGCTGAGCCTCAGTTACCTCATCTGTCAAATGGGGGTTAGTACGTGAGTCCCATGTGAGAAATGGACAGCGTCCAACCTGATTAGCAAATAAACCATTAAAAATAGACACAATCCCTGCCGCTCAGGAATTTATAATCTACAGCTGACCACCACATCAGCACCTCCTCCTTCCCTTTGCCCTGTGGAGACCACCAAGGTCCTTTAAGCTAATGGTGGAAGGAGACTCCAATCCAAGAAGTCGGCCTGGGGGCTTGTGGTGAGCAGGACTTGAGAGGATAGACTAGGGGTAATCTATAAATCATCAAGACGCCACAGGAGGCTAGGTAATGTCAGGCTAAATGCAGTGGAATCATTAGATTGCAAGCTCCATGTGGG
This sequence comes from Ornithorhynchus anatinus, assembly GCF_004115215.2. NCBI lineage: Eukaryota > Metazoa > Chordata > Mammalia > Monotremata > Ornithorhynchidae > Ornithorhynchus > Ornithorhynchus anatinus. The sequence goes on along the minus strand of NC_041735.1, from coordinate 57,087,784 downwards.
CGGGGAACATGTGTTTTTGGTTTGTTTTTTAATAGTCACTTAAATTGCTCAAGGTAACACACCAGACTCCGAGGCCTGTACTCTATTCACTAGGCCACGCTGCTTCTCAAAGTCTTCTATATTTTTTAATGCTATTTGTTAAGTTCTTACTACGTGCCCGGCACTGTTCTTAGGGCTCGGTTAGATACAGTGCAATCAGGTGGGACACAGTCCATGTCCCATATAGGCCTCACAGTTTTAATTCCCATTTTACCCATGAGGTAACTGAGGCACAGAGAAGTTAAGTGACGTGCTGAAGATCACATAGCAGACAAGTGGTGGAGCTGGGATTAGAACCCAGGTCCTTCTGTCGCCCAGGCCAGTGCTCTATCCACTAGGCAACACTGCTTCTCTATTATTAACTCTGTTGTACTCTTCTAAGTGCCATACTGTGCTGTGCCCAGAGTAAGCATCCAATAATTAAATGATTGTTGTGGAAAATAACATTTTTAAACAAAAAGCTGGAACGGGCTAAGAGTGCTGGGCCAGCAGAGTAACGTCATTGCACTGGGGAGTTTATGCTCGGACCCCTCTCCTTCCAGGCTTCATCAGCAAATACAAGTCTGAAGCCCTGTCTGACTTGTGACCTTCTTATCAATCAATCAATGACATTTATTGAGCACTCACTGTGTGCAGAGCGTTGTATGAAGTGCTTGGGAGAGTGAAATATAACACTATAACAGAGCTGATACAGACTCATTCTCTGCCCACAAGGAGTTTACAGTCTAGAGGTGGAGACAGGCATTAATATAAATAAATAAATTAGGGATTTGCACTGAAGTGCCGTGAGGCTGGGCAGGGGTGTGAATGAAGGGAGCAAATCAGGGTAACTCTCTGGGTTTCTGCCTCGCCCCATAACCGCTGGTTTCCAAGCTTTAATAGCACTTCTCACCTCTTTATGTTTGACATCCCCCTCGGGCAGAATGTCTTACGTGGATCCCTACAATGAAAAGGGATCTGGGATTAAAAAAAAATTCCAGTAATCACTCGAAAGAGCCTCTGGCAAAACCTGGAAGGGGTTCCCTTCTGTTGCCCCCAAGTAGATGCTGCTTATGATAAAAATAATTGTAATTACTGTGGCAGTGACATGCTTTCCGTTTGCCTGGCACCTGACTGGGCACTGAGTAGTTTACAAGGTAACGAGGCCAGCCACCCTCTCTGCCCCACGTAGGGCTCACAATCTAGGAGAGAAAACAGAAGTTGAGTCCCTGTTTTACAGATGAGGAAAGGAGGCACAGGGAAGCTTAGTGACATGCCCAAGGTTATACAGCAGGCAATCTGCTTCTGCTAATTCTGTTGTACTGTACTGTCCTCAGTGCTCTGCGTATGGTACGGTGCTCTGCATGTAGTAAGCTCTCAATAAATACGATTGATTGATAGTTTGAAGTGGTAAAGGCAGGATTAGAACCTAGATGATCTGACTCCCAGGCCCATGCTCTTTCCACTAGTCTTCATTCCTTATGCAAATCCTCTCCTTCAAAACAGCAGAATAATAATAACTGTGGTTTTTGTTAAGCACTTACTATGTGCTAGGCACTATACTGAGCACTGGGGTCGATACAGGCAAATCAGGGGGATCACAGTCTTAATCCCCATTTTACAGAGAAGGGAACTGAGCCACAGAGAAGTAAAATGACTTGCCCAGGGCCACGCAGCAGACAAGTGGCAGGGCTGGGATTAGAACCCATGACCTTCCGACGCCCCGTCCTGTGTTCCATCCACGAAGCCATGCTGCTTCCCATCTCTTGCTACGGCTCCAAGGGGAATATTTCTCCAATTACAGTGACTCAAAATAGGTTTTTTTTTTGGCTCAATGAATGACTCAATCAATCATATAGAGGGTGAGTGTGTATTGTGTGCAGAGCATTGTATTAAGCGCTTGGGACAGTACAATAAGAGAGTTGGTAGACACGTTGCCTACAACGAGCTTACTCCTAACTTTTTTTTTTGGTTGTAGAGATAGCTAGTTATTTTGGAAATAGTCTGGTCTTATGCTTCATCCGGGGGGCGGGGGAGGATTTTTCTTTAGCTTGATGCAACGGAATGACGGTCGTGGAATTGCAGAATCATCTGATTCCCAAGATGCTCCTCAGTAAGTCATTGTCTCCAGCTAATGTAATCCCATTAGCATCAGAGACATCATCTTCTCAATATTCATGCAAAACTATATATACAAACGGCTGACCTAATGCATCCTCAATGTGAAAGATAGAGGAGAAATTGCAGAATTGAAGACATATCATCTTGAGCTCTGGGTGTCTACCAGTCCTGGAAAATAAATTTATGAGGGTGGACTGCAGTTTGGCTTTATTTCCTCAGTCCCCCGGAGAAGCAATCCTGGGGAAGACTCATTCACTCATTCATTCATTCACTTGTATTCATTGAGCGCTTTCGGGGCAGAGCATTGTACTAAACACTTGAGAGAGTACAATGCAAAAAAAACCAGGTACATTCCCTACCCACAATGAGCTTGTCTAGAGCAGCGGAAACAGACATCAACTTCGATAAATAAATTACAGACATGTACATAAGGGCTGTGGGGCTGGGAAGGGGGAAGAACAAAGGGATGAGTGCGAGACCAATACATGGCAGGTATCTGGAGAGTCCACTGGATTGGAAACCGGGTCTGTAACGTAAGACAGATCTGGGTTCTAATCTTGGCTCTGTCCATTGCCCGTTGTGTGACCTTGGACGAGTCACTTAACTTCTCGGTGTTTCAGTTTCCTCATCGTAAAATGAGGATTAAATCCCTCTCTCTCTTATCTTGTGTCTACTCCAGCGCTTAAAATAACGTTTGTCAAATAGTAAGTGCTTAACAAATACAATTGTTATTCCAATTATTATTATTGTTTTTCCCCACCACTGAACCTCCTTGTAGTGAGAATGCAAACCACCCACTTGGGCTTTTACAACTCCTTACCTCTATGCCCTTTATCTTCTTACTTTTTCTTTAACCCAAGATCCCCATTCTCTAAAGACTTTGCTTCTACGTTAATTCCCTCTGCAAAGCATCTCTCCATACAGTTCTTCAAATTCAATAAGTGCCCGGTACGATGGGACCCTCATCCGAATTTTGTCTTTCTTGATTAAAGAATGAAAGATTGCGGCGAAGAAGCTTACACTTATTCACTGAAAGAAAATCATCACTGCACAGAGAATTACTCCTTCCCCGATAATTATTAATGAATAGAAATGTCGCTTGTCCCATGCGATATAACACTGATGGTTTTCTCTTAGCCTGACTTGGCTGACAGAGGCCATGCCAGCCAGATGCCAAGAGGAAAGGTGGAAGGGTTACGATCTTGAGATCCCTGCTCATTAACATCATGGGAAGCTGGATTAAGCTAGGGCTATGGAGAGGGTGAGGTCCCTCCCAACAGAATCAATCAATCAATCAGTCAATCAGTCAATATATTTATAAGCAGCATGGCTCAATGGGAAGAGCCCGGGCTTGGGAGTCAGAGGTCATGGGTTTGAATCCCGGCTCTGCCACTTGTCAGCTGTGTGACTAGGGGCAAGTCACTTCACTTCTCTGGGCCTCAGTTCCCTCATCTGGAAAATGGGGATTAACTGTGAGCCTCACGTGGGACGACCTGATTACCCTGTATCTACCCCAGCGCTTAGAACAGTGCTCTGCACATAGTAAGCGCTTAACAAATACCAACATTATTATTATTATTATTGTTATTATTGAGCACTTACTGTGTGTAGAGCACAGTACTGAGAAGTACAGGAGCCGAACGTGGGACCGCCTGATTACCTTGGATCTACCCCAGCGCTCAGTACACTGCCTGGCACATAGTAAGTGCTTAACAAATACCAACATTATTATTATTATTATTATTATTATTATTGAGCACTTACTGTGTGTAGAGCACAGTACTAAGAAGTACAGGAGCCGAACGTGGGACCGCCTGATTACCTTGGATCTACTCCAGCGCTCAGTACACGGTCTGGCACATAGTAAGTGCTTAACAAATACCATCATCATCATTATTATTACAGCATATTAGAGCTGGTAGACGTGATCTCTGTCCCACAAGGAGCTTACTACTACTACTACTAATAATGTTGGTATTCGTTAAGCGCTTACTACGTGCAGAGCACTGTTCTAAGCGCTGCGGTAGATACAGCCTCCCCCGTGAGGCTCACAGTTAATCCCCGTTTTACAGATGAGGTAACTGAAGCACAGAGAAGGGAAGTGACTTGCCCACAGTCACACCAGAAGACAGACATTAAAATAAACTACAGAGGGTGGAAGGGAAGCAAAAGATCTGCAAGTCAATCCACAAGGTAGCAGAGACAAAAGCTTTGGAAGAAGAAGCTCCATATACAAAAGTATTTACTGAGCACTTACCGTGTGAAGAGAGCATGTCCTGACTCTGGTCTGGAACGCCCTCCCTCCTCAAATCTGACAGACAGTGACTCTCCCCCGTTTCAAAGCCTTCCTGAAGGCCCACCTCCTCCAAGAAGCCTTCCCAGACTAAGTCCCACTTTTCCTCATCTCCAACTCCCTTCTGGGTCGCCCTGACTTGCTCCCTTTGCTCTTCCCCCCGGCCACCAGCCCCACAAGCACTTACGTATAGATCTGTCATTTTATTCATTTGTATTGATGTCTGTCTCCCCCCACTTCTAGACTGTGAGCTCCCTGTGAACAGGGTTTATTGTAGTGTACTTTCCCAAGCGCTTAGTGCGGTGCTCTGCACACAGTTAGTGCTTAATGAATAGGACTGTAGGAATAAATGAATGAATATTAAGTCCTGGGAGAGAATACGCAGGTGAGATTTAGACCTCGGGGGGCTCTCGTTCTAAGGGTGTAAGTGGGGAGAAGGGCCTAGGGGCAGACACGTCGGAAATGGTGAGAAACGAAAGCACAGCACAGACGAACGTTCAAAGTAAAAACAAAATCAGTGGAGTTGCGAGTCTAGGGAAGAATTCAAGGTTCTCTGGAGCTCCGAGTTCAGAGCACACCCACGGAGGCCAATCACCCTGCGATTTCGTGGATGCGATCCCTTGGAGGGTTAGACAGCCCAGCAGCAAAAGGAGGAGAGAGAGAAATTGATATTTTAACCAGCCGAGGAAAAGAGGACATCTCTTAAAGAGTATCCAGGGGTCCCGGCCCTCGGGTGGGGGAAAAGGCCACCCTTGACTGAATTCTGGGGGGCGGGGGGGTGGGCAAACTTGGAGAAGGGCAGGAAGCACCCCCACGTTGGCTGGGGAGATTAACTCAGTACCAATCAATCAATGTCATTTATTAAGCATCTGCTGAGTGCGGAGCACTGTTCTAAGCACTCGTACCGTGTACCTCTCTCCTGGCATCCGGGTTTTTGACTGCTAAGATAAATACCCAGAAAGAGGGGAAAAGATTTAAGCGGTTGGAAAGGGAAGGTGTACACCGTGGGCGAGGAGGACACAGGTTGGCGTCAACGTTACCATTCCCTGACCTTCACCTTGATTCTAAAACATGGGAAACAGTACTGTCTAGTGGTTGGAGCACAGGCCTGGGAGGCTGAAGGAGCGGGTTCGAACCCCGACTCCACCACCTGTCAGTGGCGTGACCTTGGGCAAGTCACTTAGCTTCTCTGTGCCTCAATTCTCTCATCTCTAAAATGGGGATCGAGACCGAGCCTCACGTGGGACACGGTCTGCGTCCGACCCGATTCACTCGTATCGACCCCAGTGCTCAGAACAGCGCCTGGCTCAGAGTTGGGGCTTAACAAACACCATAACCAACAAAACGTCAATAAGAACAACAAAAATGGCTGGGGGAGCTCACGACCAAGCGTGAGCCCGACGGCAAGTCTCTGGAGATCAGCGTCTCCCGAGGGTGGTAGAGATTGCCGGTGCGGAAAACAGCCCGGGCTGAGTCATGGCCTTTCAGCAACTGTGCTCCCGCCCGCTCTTAGAAAAAGACCACGTTGGCACACCAGCGATTACATAACGATCCACCTCTCTGAGCTGTCACCTCAGTGAGACCTAAACCCAGGTGACCTACATGTCTCCTTTTTAAGGGCTGGCTCCTTTCTCTCTCTCTTTCTCTCTCTTCCCCTGTCGCAGCAGAGCCAGTTTTAAGGACCGGGGAAGCAGGCGGTCACTTAGACCTCCATTTCCAGACTCCGCCTTCCCTGCCAACGGCGGAATTCCCGCCTCACTCCATTCATTCGTTCGATCGTATTTACTGAATTTACTGTGCGCAGAGCACCGTGCTAAGCGCTTGGAATGTACAATTCGGCAAGATGGAGACGATCCCTACCCAACAAGGGGCTCACGGTCTAGAAGGGGGGAGACGGGCAAACGAAACAGACAAAGCATGGCTTTGTATGGCTTAAGCAGCGTGGCTCAGGGAAAGAGCGTGGGCTTGGGAGTCAGAGGTCATGGGTTCGAATCCCGGCTCTGCCACTTGTCAGCTGTGTGACTGTGGGCAGGTCACTTCACTTCTCTGTGCCTCAGTTCCCTCAGTTTCCTCAGTTCCCTCATCTGCAAAATGGGGATGAAGACTGTGAGTCTCACGTGGGACAACCTGATTCCCCTGTATCTACCCCAGCGCTTAGAACAGTGCTCTGCACATAGTAAGCGCTTAACAAATACCAACATTATTTACATTATTATTAGACAGACATTAGACAGATGTAAAGAAATAGAATTATAGATATATACACTTGCCCCTAAAGGGCGGATGTTTGGCTGCACCGGGCAAAGCGGTGCTACAAAGGTTCGGACGCAGAGCTCATCTTTCCCGTGAAGGCCCCACTTTCAAACTGAATAATGCACCGTGATCTGAATTCCTACACCACCCAGGGTGAATGTCTCCGAATTATGAGGTTGTGGGGTTTGGTTCAGGGGCCTGAGGAATGGGAAATATGTTCACTTTTTTTAAAAAGTGGCATTGTCAAATGCTTACTATGTGCCAGACACTGTACTAAGCGCTAGGGTAGATACACGATAATTAGTTTGGAAGCAGTCCATGTCCCACTTGGGGCTCACAGTCCTAGTCCCCGTTTTCCAGATGACGTATCTGAGAAACAGAGATGTGAAGTGACTTCCCAAGGTCACAGAGCAGACAAGATAGAGCAGCAGCATGGCATAGCTATGGTTCTAATCCCACCTCTGCCTTTTTTCTGCTGTGTGACTTTGGGCAAGTCACTTCACTTCTCTGTGCCTCAGTTACCTCATCTGTAAAATGGAGCCCCAGTGGGACAGGGACTGTGTTCAACCCGATTTGCTCGTACCCACCCCAGTGTTTAGTACAGTACCTGGCACGTAGCAAATGCTTAACAAATAGCAGAATGATTATTAAGCGGCAGAAGAGGGATTAGAACCCAGATCCTTCTGACTCCCGGTCTCGTGCTCGATCCTCTAGGCCGTGCTGCTTCCGTTTCCATTTCTTGGATAAGTGCTGCAGTCGCAAAATTGTCATTGTTTCATCTCAACTGGAAGAGCTCACTTGTGAAGGGAGAAAGGATCTTTTTACTGGGACAGGATGGGGAATAGGAAGGCTTGTCCCTCTTTCAGGTAGATTTATTCAATAGTATTTATTGAGCGCTTACTATGTGCAGAGCACTGTACTAAGCGCTTGGGATGAACAAGTCGGCAACAGATAGAGACAGTCCCTGCCGTTTGACGGGCTTACGGTCTAATCGGGGGAGACGGACAGACAAGAACAATGGCAATAAATAGAGTCAAGGGGAAGAACATCTCGTAAAAACAATGGCAACTAAATAGAATCAAGGCGAGATTTAGAGTTAGCCTGTGACCCCGAGTGTCTCCCGAGCACACAGCACTGAAAAACACTGAGTGTCTCGCGAGTGCAAAGCACTGCGCTCTGACCTTAGGAGAGTAAAACATTAGCAAGACGCACGCTCCCTGCCCTCAAGAAGCTTCTCATTCAATAATAATGTTGGTATTTGTTAAGCGCTTACTATGTGCAGAGCACTGTTCTAAGGCCTGGGGGAGATACAAGGTAATCAGGTTGTCCCACGTCAGGCTCACAGTCTTCATCCCTATTTTACAGATGAGGTCAATGAGGCCCAGAGAAGTGAAGTGACTTGCCCACGGTCACACAGCTGAAAAGTGGCAGAGCCGGGATTCGAACCCATGACCGCTGACTCCCAAGCCCGGGCTCTTTCCAATGAGCCATGCTGCTTCTCATTCAAGTCCAACACTGTCCTGGCACTTCTTCTACCTGTCCCAGTTGCCAACTCAACTCACCCCTGCTTTGCCTATAACTTGAACTATCCCACCTAAGCCGATTCTGCCAGGTTTGATTCAGTCCTCTCCTAAGGCATCTCCTTCCTTCCCTCAGTCCCCCCCCACACAAGGAAATAGAGACAATCACTAATCACAAAAGGAAATAAGGATAAGGGAGAAGTTGTAAAGTTTTCTCAACCTATCAGTCGATCAAATCGATTTATTGAGCGTTTACTGTGTATAGATCACGGTACTAAGCACTGGGGAGAGTACAATGTAACTGAGTTGGTAGACTTCGTTCCCTGCCCACAACAAGCTTACAATCTACGGTCTATTCTGAAAAATAACCTGTTTAATCCTTCACCCAAATGTTTTATGTGGCTCTTTTTCTTCCACATTCTGTCCCTTTCCAGGGTCTTTCTCTCCTCTGATGGCAAAGCGTCACTTCATTTTTTAACACTGCGACCTTGCACCACCAGCCTCAGGGGTGAGGTGAATATTCATCCTAATACTGGGGGATTAGCCTGTGTGTTAGCACTTTGTTATTATTATTATTACTATTACTAATAATAATGATTAGAAATGATTAGAAAGGTTACGGATAGTGGCAGAAGACAGGACGTTCTGGAGAAAATACATCCATAGAGTCGCTGTGAATAGGATAGGACTCGGCATTTGATGTTAATAATAACAATAACGTTAATAATTGTGGTATTTAATAATAATGGTGGTATTTGTTAAGCGCTTACTATGTGCAGGGCACTGTTCCAAGTGCTGAGGTAGATACAGGGTAATCAAGTTGTCCCACATGAGGCTCACAGTTAATTCCCATTATACAGATGAGGGAACTTGGGCCCAGAGAAGTGAAGTGACTTGCCCACAGTCACACAGCTGACAAGTGGCGGCGCCGGGATTCGAACCCATGACCTCTGACTCCCAAGCCCAGGCTCTTTCCACTGAGCCACGCTTTGTTAAGTGCTTGCTGTATGCCAAGCACTGTACTGAACACTGGAATAGATACGAGATCATCAGGTCCCACACGGGGTTTACAGTGTAAGTAGGAGGGAGAACAGGTATCGAATCCCCATTTTGCACGTGAGGGAATTGAGGCACAGAGAAGTGCAGTGATGTGCCTAAGGACACACAGCAGGCAGGTGATGGAGCTGGCCTGTGTTCTTTCCACTAGGCCATTATAGACTGTAAGCCCCTCTAGACTGTAAGCTCATAATAATAACAATTATGGTATTTGTTAAGCGCTTACCATGGGCCGAGCACTGTTCTAAGCGCTGGGGTAGATCTATGGTGATCAGTTTGTCCCACGTGAGGCTCACAGTTTAATCCCCAGTTTACAGATGAAGTAACTGAGGCAGAGAGAAGTTAAGTGGCTTGCCCAAGGTCACACAGTAGACAAGACGCAGAGCCGGGATTAGAACCCACGTCCTCTGACTCCCAAGCGCGTGCTCTTTCCACTGAGCCACGCTGCTTCTGGGCGTGGGCAGCTCACTGTGGGCGGGGAATGTGTCTGTTAGAGTGTTAAATTGTACTTTCCCGAGCGCTTAGTACAGTGCTCTGCACACAGTAAGCCCTCAATAAATACGATTGACTGACTGATTGACTGATTGACATGATGCTTCTCCTTAGATCAGCATCTCCCAAAATCCCTTTCAGAAAGCAACAGCTTTCCTTCTCCTATTGAAAATCCAGTTACTGAATTCTTATTCTCACTGAATTCTGATATCTCTGAAAAATCTTGCTTAAGGTTTTGTTTTTTTTTTTAAGTTTGAGATGAAAAGCTTTTGAATAGAAGCCCCCAAGAAGTGAGGGCAATTGATCGATGAAGACTGCTTACACTTAACCGCTACATTCAGGCCGCTAATGCTCAACTTTTTGGAATGCAGATTTTTAATGCATTTCATGAAATCCTGGCTTTACTAATGCAATTCTAGGAACCACTTCCACGGTTCTTGATTTTTGCCTTTTGGTGCCCCAATTTGAATTTGAACAGTAGGGTCCTGATTACATTCGTCCTATTACAGGGAGATTACTCACAATTTGGGGTAGGTGCCTTATTATTGCAAAGAATAAAATCAGGTAGATGAAGGAGGACATAAGGATCTAGGTGATAATGACCTTAAAAATAATGCAAAAAGCCTGTCGTCTAGTGGCAAGAGCATGGGTCTGAGAGTCGATTAGACTGTAAGCCCGACTTTGGGCAGGGATTGTCTCTATCCGTTGCCGAATTGTATATTCCAAGCACTTAGTACGGTGTTCTGCGCATAGTAAGCGCTCAATAAATACGATTGAATGAAAGAGTCAGAGGACTTGGATTCTAATCCCAGGTCCGCCACTTGTCTGCTTTGGGACCTCCGGCATGTCATCTAACTTCTCTGTGTCTCATTTTCCTCATCTGGAAAATGTGGATAATAATATAATAATAATGTTGGTATTTGTTAAGGGCTTACTATGTGCCAAGCACTGTTCTAAGCGCTGGGGTAGATAAAGGGTAATCAGGTTGTCCCACTTGAGGCTCACAGTTTTAATCCCCATTTTACAGAGGCACAGATAAGTTAAGTGACTTGCCCACAGTCACGCAGCTGACTCAATACCTGTTCTCCTCTCATTCGTTTCATCATATTTATTGAGCACTTACTGTGTGCAGAGCACTGTACTAAGCGCTTCGAATGTATAATTGGGCAACAGATAGAGACAATCCCCCGCCCAACAACGGGCTCAGAGTCTAAAAGGGGGAGACAGACAGCAAAACAAAGCGAGTAGTCAGGCATCAATACCATCCAAATAGATAAATAAAATCATAGATATGTAGACACCATTAATGAAATAGAGTAATAAATAATATATATGGATATGCACAAGTGCTGTGGGGAGGGGAAGGAGGTAGAACAGAGGGAGGGAGTAGGGGGAATGGGGAGGGAGGGGGGCAGAGGGAAAGGGAGGGTTCAGTCTGGGAAGGCCTCCTGGAGGAGGTGAGCTCTCAGTAGGGTTTTGAAGAGGGGAAGAGAGTTTGGCGGATGTGAGGAGGGAGGGCGTTCCGGGTCGGCAGTAGGACGTGGGCCGGGGTCGACGGCGGGACAGGCGAGACCGAGGGACGGTGAGGAGGCGGGCGGCGGAGGAGCGGAGCGTGCGGGCTGGGCTGGAGAAGGAGAGAAGGGAGGTGAGGTAGGAGAGGGCCGGGGGATGGACAGCTTTGAAGCCAAGAATGAGGAGTTTTTGCTTCATGTGAAGGTCGATAGGCAACCCCTGGAGGTTTTTGAGGAGGGGAGTGACAGGCCCAGAGCGTTTCCGTAGAAAGATGATCCAGGCAGCGGGATGAAGAATAAACTGGAGCGGGGAGAGAGAGGAGGATAGGAGATCAGAGAGGAGGCCGATGCAATAATCCAGTCGGGATATTATGAGAGACCGTACCAGCAAGGTAGCGGTTTTTATGGAGGGGAAGCCACCCTCCGCCCATACTTGAGACTGCGACCCTGATGAGGAAAAAGGACCGTGTAGCGGTATTAGTTAAGTACTTACTAGGCGGCAAGCACTGTACTAAGTGTCGAGGTAGGTACAAATTAATCTGGTAGAGCAAAGAAATGTGGAGTGATTATAGTTGACTTATTTATATTAATGTCTGTCTCTCCCTCTAGACTAGAAACTCGTTGTGGGCAGGGAACGTTTCTATCAACTGCTATGCCGATGCTACCGAGTGCTTAGTATAGTTCAATGCACATAATAAGCGCTCGTTAAATATGACCGACTGATTGATTAGCAAAACGCAAGCCCCACTCAAGGCTCGTCTGCTCCTTGAGTTACTTCGGGTCAGTAGACAGCGGTAATGGGATTTATCGAAAAGCTTCTGATTGCGATGCAATATACAAAGCTCTCGGGAAGCACCGCGGAAGCTCAAGACACATTTCCTGCCCGCAAGGCAAGGGGAAATCAGACTTGGAAATATTCACGAGCTACGGAAATGGAATAAATAAAATTGAATGTTCAATCAAATATGCACAGATTCACAAGTGCTGACGATGGGCATAAATAAATAAATGCGTAAGTGCGAGAGGCGACTGAAAGATCGATAGATTTCAGGGTGTCGGTAATTAGCAAATGAAAGTTTGTTGGAGAAGGTGAGGTTTTAGGAGGGTTTTGGATTGAGATTCCCACATTTGCTCCCGCGGTATGATGGGGAGCAGCGGGGATCAGTGGCAAGGGCCCCGGGCTTGGGAGTCAGAGGTCACGGGTTCGAATCCCGGATCTGCCACTTGTCAGCTGTGTGACCGTGGGCAAGTCACTTCACTTCTCTGTGCCTCAGTTACCTCATCTGTAAAATGGGGATGAAGACTGTGAGCCTCACGGGGGACAACCTGATTACCCTGTATCTGCCCCAGTGCTTAGAACAGTGCTCTGCACAGAGTAAGCGCTTAACAAATACCAACATTATTATTATGTCCCTGTCTGGTGTCCCTCCCTACCCTGCCTTCCTTTCCCGCAGGGCTTCAGTCTCTAGTCCACTCTTCTTCCCCATGGAGGTATCACTGGGGAGACCGGTGGAGACGGATGAAAGGGAGGGGATTAGGGTTGGGTCAGAGATCTGAACCCTCACAGTGGACGTCCACGGCCGCCATCTCGGAGCTCAGAGTCTCACCGGGCAGCTCTGCCCGTGGTTAGATTAAGACCGGGCCTCCCTCCACAACAGCTCCTCTGGATGTCTTCCTCCGCTCTGAATGAGGATCTTGAGTTCTTCCAGACCCGAGAGGGGAATGCAAGCAGGTTTCCCCATGGAGAAACGCCTTCTGATTGGTTAGACTCAGCCTCACTTCTGCAAAATGGTGCCTGTGCTGTCATCGCATTTTGCTGTGTGCCCAGTAACATCACAGTAACATCAGTAACATCTGCAACATCACGTGGGTGATGTTGCGTGCTCCAGCTTGTCTGGAACTCATGAGGTCTATCAAGGGCCACTCCACTTTCACACCTCATCGCTTCATACTTAGGAGAAGTAGCGTGGCGTCATACACAGGAGAAGCAGCGTGGCTCAGTGGAAAGAGCCCGGGCTTGGGAGTCAGAGGTCATGGGTTCAAATTCCGGCTCTGCCACTTGGCAGCCGTGTGACCGTGGGCAAGTCACTTCACTTCTCTGTGCCTCGGTGACCTCATCTGTCAAATGGGGATGAAGACTGTGAGCCTCATGTGGGACAACCTGATTACCCTGTATACCCCAGCGCCGAGAACAGTGCTCTGCACATAATACCAACATTATTATTATTATACTTAACCACAAAGGAGGCGGAGGGGAATTTGTATTAAATGATGCTTTATGGGATGGGAAACTGAGGTAGAGGGCAATTCAGGGATTTAGAGAGAGAGCCAGGTTCTCAACCCAGGATAGCCAGGAGGATGCTGGGCGCGCACACACACACACACACCACACACACCCTCCACCTCCCCACCCCCACACTTACCAGCATGGAGAAGTCTTAGAAAAGCTGAAAGCCTCTGACCCTTTGGGTGAGCTAAGTCACGGGGCTTCCAAGCCCTTCTGAAATCATATCTCCTCCAGGAGGCCTTCCTGGATTGGTTTCTCCGCTCCCTCAACTGAAACCCCTCAGTTACCACCACAGCACCTTATACTAACCTCACACGTACTAGCAACTGCCTCTAGTAGCTGTGCACACAAGCAGCGTGGCTTAGTGGAAAGAGCCCGGGCTTGGGAGTCAGAGGTTGTGGGTTCTAATGCCGACCCTGCCCCTGATCAGCTGTGTGACTTTGAGCCAGTTACTTGACTTCTCTGGGCCTCATTACCTCATCTGTCAAATGAGGATTAAGACTGTCAGCCCCGCGTGGGACAACCTGATTACCCTTGTATCTACCCCAGTGCTTAGAACAGTGTTCGGCACCTAATAAGTGCTTCACAAATGCCATCATTATAATTATTATTATTATTATTAAGCCCTGACTTGAGCACTCAGTTAAATATCCACTTTGTTTCTTTCTACATCTGGACTATTGTTTTAAAGAGGTGTTCATCCCCTTGATTCTATTTATTGCTATTGTTTTTGTCTGTCCGTCTCCCCGATTAGACCGTAAGCCCGTCATAGGGCAGGGACTGTTTCTATCTGTTACTGATTTGTACATTCCAAGCGCTTAGTACAGTGTTCTGCATATAGTAAGCGCTCAGTAAATTCTATTGAATGAATGATTGTCAACCCACTGGACTCTAAAATTCCTTGCTCCCATTGGGACTAACAACTCCATTCTTCTCTCCCAAGCAATCATTTGGATTTTTTGAGTGCTTACCATGTGCACGACACTATACGAAGTGCCTGGGAGATTACATTATAACAGAGTTGGTAGACTATATTCTCTGCCCACAAGAAGTTGACAATCTAGAGGGGAGACAGACATTAAAATAAATTACGGATATGTACATAAGGGCTGAGGGGGGCTTGGATAAAGGGTACAAATCCAAGCGGAAGGGTGACGCAGAAGAGAGAGGGAATAAGGACTTAATCGAGATAGGTGTCTTGGAGGAGATGGGATTTTAATAAAGCTCTGAATGCTTAGGGAAGCAGCATGGCCTAGTGGAAAGAGCACGGGCCTGGGAGTCAGAGGACCTGGGTTCTTATCCCAACTCCGCCACTTGTCGGCTGTGTGACCCTGGGTGAGTCACTTATCTGTACACACGTCTGTAAAATGGGGATTAAGACTTTGAGCCCCACGTGGGACATGGACTATACCCAACCTGATTAGCTTATTTACTCCGGCGCTTAGTACAAGTGCTCGGCACAGAGTAAGCACATCACAAATGCCATTAAAAAACAAGAAAAGAAAATAAAACATTTAGGAAACGCTCTTAATCTTCCATTCTCCACTCAGAACCTGCTAACATGGCAGTGTGACCTTGAGCAAGTCACATGACCTCTCTGTGCTTTGGAAGCAGAGAGCAGCTCGGAGTCAAAATAAAACATGACGCTTGGAAAGGAAAAACCTCAAAGCTTTTGTTCCCTATTTTTCCACGAAGGGTGAATTTTCCAGTCTCTTCTCCTCAGGCTTAGCCACTCTCCATCTCTTCTTTATCACCTCCCATATCGAGGAGCTGAAATCTACTCGATTTAAATCCCGAAGCCATCTCCCTCGAGAACAGAAGCTTCTCGTGGTCAGGGATCACGTCTACCAACTCTATCGTGGCGTATTCTCCCAAACGGTTAGTTCAGTGCTCTGCACCCATACCGGCTCAATAAATACCACGGATTGATTAACTGACCCTCACAAGCACGGAGGACTGAAAAAGACTTGGAAAGCCTTGAGGGAAAAGCACTTTAAGTAAAAAAAGAACTATGGAAGTAAATAGACACATTATGGAAGTGGAGCTGGGTGGGGTTGGAGCTGAGGAGAAGTGCATTTTCCCAACCTCATTATTACCCACTGTGGGTTGCCAGCTCAGGAACGCTGAAACAAAGAGGTTATGTTTCGGGGGTCATGGGTTCGAATCCCGGCTCTGCCATTTGGCAGCTGTGTGATTGTGGGCAAGTCACTTAACTTCGCTGGGCCTCAGTTACCTCATCTGGAAAATGGGGATGAAGACAGTGAGCCGCATATGGGACAACCTGATTACCCTGTATCTACCCCAGCGCTTAGAACAGTGCTCCGCACAGAGTAAGCGCTTAACAAATACCAACATTATTATTATTAATCGTCATTTTACAGAGGCACAGAGAAGTTAAGTGACTTGCTCGGGGTCACTAGGCAAACAAGATGAGGAGCCGCTATTAGTACCCGCATCCTCCATACTCCCAGGCCTGTGCTCTATCCACTAGGCAACACTGCTTCTCAAAAGACTGTTTAAGGAAAAGTTCTGTTTAAAGACCCGGACCGGGAACATTCTAAGCGAAGGCACAGCATGAGAAACAGTGTTGCCTAGTGGAAAGAACATGGGCCTGGGAATCAGAGGACCTGGGTTCTAACCCCTGCTCTGCCACTAGTCTGCTGTGGGACCCTGGGCAAGTCACTTCACTTCTCTGCCTCGCTTACCTCATCTGTAAAATGGGGATTAAGGGACTGCTTCCAACCAGATTTGCTTGCATTCATTCATTCGACCGTCCTTCCACCCCTGCGCTTAGTACAGTGCCTGGCACATAGTGAGGGCCTAACAGAGGCCATAATTATTATTCTCTGGGCCTCAGTTACCTCATCTGTAAAATGGGGATTAAGATCGTGAGCCCCACGTGGGACAGGGACCATCTCCAACCTGATTATCTTGAATCTTCCCCAGCGCTTATAATAGTGTCTGGCCCAGAGACACTATTTTTTTTTTAAAAAAAACCCAAAAACAGGTTGTGGGGGGCACAGGCAGAGGACTTTTTCATCCCAAACTAGCAAGCAAGAGGACAGAGGGAGGCAATGAGGGAGAGGAAACCAATGTAGGTGTTACGCTGGGTGGGTAGTGGTGTTCAGGGCCTGCGGAGACAAGTCATGCTTAAAATTGGAGGACAAGAGAGACTCTGAACTCCCACCTTCTGCTAAGATAACAGAAGTTTTGGTTCCTGTAAAAACCCAGGTTGCCAAGTTTTCCATTTTGAGCCCGGGTCAATAAGGGAGCAGGAATTTTTAGGGGGCAGCGAGGCCTGGGAGGGGCCGGGTTTCAAAGAGGTAATAGGCCAGAAAGCCACCATCTGGGGGCTTCTAAGTCTTGAAGAGCAACTGTCAGTTCTCCTGAGAGTCAAGACTGAGAGAGTCAGCAGGTGGCTCACCCACAAAGAATCCTAACGCGCTTTGGGACTTGGAGCCTCAGGCTCCAGGTTTCCTCACCACCTGGACTTCCTCTGCTTGGATTATGTCATCACCTTCTTAGCTTCAAAGGTGAGTCATCCGCCCTCGTCTACTTGGACTTCTAACCCCGCCTCTTCCACCTTCTCCCTTCCTCGTCCTCCTCCTCTTCGTCCTTCTCCACCTCCTCGTCCTTCTCCTCCTTCCTCCCTCCCGGCCCCTGCCTCTTCCTTGGTTTCTTTCCTTTTGTTCCCAGGAGACAGAAGATTCCCTGCTTGGTGGTCTGAAAAATGACAAGGTCAAGCCAGTCCTGGTGGAAACAGGACCCGTGATCATGTCCCGATCCCTCTCCGTTTCTTTGTTAATTACTTCGGCCGCATTTTCTAAGCACTAGGGTGGATACAGGCAAATTGGGTTGGATACCGTTCCTGTTCTAGCTGGAGCTCACACCCTCAATCCCCATTTTACAGATGAGGTAACTGAGGCTCAAAGAGCCCGTCACTGGGCAGGGATTGTCTCTATCTGTTGCCGAATTGTCCGTTCCGAGGGTTTAGTACAGTGCTCTGCACATAGTAAGCGCTCAATAAATACTATCGAATGAAAGTGACTTGTCTAGGGTCACACAGCTCGCCTGTGTTGGAGAGAGGATTAGAACCCAGGTCTTTCTGACTCCCAGCCTGTGCTCTAAAAATCACTACACCATGCTGCTTCTCCATTTTGGATTTAGGCGGTGACGTGTCCGGAGCCTGAAGTGACAAAAGAAGGAGGTCTAGGTACCTCGGTATCCGGTTCCTACCATGGCGTAGTGGATAGAGCCCGAGCCTGAGAGTCAGAAGGTCATACGTCCTAATCCCGGCTCTGCCACTTGTCTGCTGTGTGACCTTGGACAAGTCGTTTCACTTCTCTGGGCCTCAGTTACCTCATCTGTAAAATGGGGATTGAAACCGTGAGCCCTACATGGGGCAAGGGACTGTGTCCAACCCGATTTATTTACTGCTATTGTTTTTGTCTGTCTGTCTCCCCCGATAAGACTGTAATCCCCTCAGTGGGCAGGGACTGTCTCTACCTGTTGCCGATTTGTACATTCCAAGCGCTTAGTACAGTGCTCTGCACATAATAAGCGCTCAATAAATACTATTGAATGAATGAACGAATGATTTGCTTGTATCCCTCCCAATGCTTAGTACAGTGCCTGGCACGCAGTAAGAGCTTAACAAATTACTACTGTTATCTCCAGCTGTTGGTCAGCGAGCTGGCGGCAGTGGTATGTATTCCTTCATAACAAAACCAGGCTGCATAGATTTTATAAAACAACAAATAAGTGGTTTATCTATATGATTTTAATTGTTTACAAGTCAGGTTCCACTCCTCCTCCACCCTCTTCTCAAGTACTCTATCTGTCGTTGGCATTTGTTTCTCTCTCACAGAGGCTCATTTGACCCTACTGCCTGGCCTAACCCAACTGCCTCTGCTTGGGACCTTTGCACCCCTGAAAAGTGCCTCAAACAGTGCCCGGCACATAGAAAGCACTCGACAGATATCATAAAAAAGTGGTTTGAGTCTCCAGTATTTTACCGGATGTAAAACCCTGTGTCATTTTTATTAAAGTTATAGTTAAACAACTCCCCCCCCCCAAAAAAAAAGCACAAACAAAACAGAACTGAATTTTTAAAAATGAAACTAACTTTCACTGGCTAAGTAGATTTCAGTCTGTTACAGACTATGACTCACATTTGCGTGGCTCAGTGGAAAGAGCCCGGGCTTGGGAGTCAGAGATCATGGGTTCTAATCCCGGCTCTGCCGCTTGTCAGCTGTGTGACCTTGGGCAAGTCACTTCACTTCGTCTGTGCCTCAGTTACCGCATCTGTAAAATAGGGATGAAGACCGCGAGCCCTACGTGGGACAACCTGATTACCTTGCATCTACCCCAGTGCTTAGAACGATGCTTGGCACATAGTAAGCGCTTAACAAATACCAACGTTATTTGCCGATCATAATTCCACATTCATTTTTTTTCCTCAGGGAGAAAGATGGGAGAGTGTGCCACCACTCCTTTATTTACCTGAGGCCCGTCTAACTGAGGACAACAAGCAGATTGGCCTAGTGGAAGGAGGAATGGCCTGGCAGTCGGAGGACCTGGGTTCTTATCCTGGCTCTGACACTCGTCTTCTGTGGGACCTTGGACAAGTCACTTCACTTCTCGGAGCCTCAGTTACCTCATCTGTAAAATGGAGAAGAAGACTGTGTCCAACCTAATAAGTTTGTATCTACCCCAGTGCTTAGTTCAGTGGCCGCCATACAGTAAACGCTTAATAAACACCATTTAAAGAATGGAGAAACCAAGACAGGGCAGCTTCATGGGCCTTGAGAAACTGTATTCATGCCATTCACCACTTTAACTTGACTCTTTACGGAGCTGGAGGATTCTTCTGCCATTCATTCATTCATTCATTTAATCTTATTTATTGAGCGCTTACTATGTGCAGAGGACTGTACTAAGCGCTTGGAATGTACAATTGGGCAACAGATAGAGATGATCCCTGCCCAATGACGGACTCACTGTCTGTGACGGGAGCGTCTGGGCATTTCTTTTTTGCTGTCTTTTTGAATCTTTCTCTCGAGCATCTCTGCAGAAGTCTCGCCAGCGACATGCCTTTAGCCATCAGCTAAAGCCAGAGGTGAAATTCAGCTACTGCTCACCAGGCTCCATTAGGGAACCTCATGACTCACTCAGCAGTCTCCTCCAAATTAGCCGTTAAGATAATGGTGGTTGTTTAATTCTCTGTCCGGCTGTGTATCTCTAACTCTTGAGATGTGGGGCAGAAGCTCTTGGGAGTGAGAAAGAGAGATAAGAGGAAGAAGTATCTGCTGAAATTCTCCCTTGCCCTGGAAGCCTTTTATCTCTTTGAATGCTGTAGTGTGGCAGATACCATCGAAGGGCTATTTATAATTAGTAGAGGAGAAAATGAGCTTCCCCCGCACTGGGTTAGAATGAAATCCTCTCAGGAGGGCGGCCATAATACCTCCAGGGAAAACCGTTCCGCCGTCGAGGAGACGCCCTGCCTTGCACCACCTTGGTGGGAAAGAGAAAAGAAGCCACAGCCTCGCACCTCCACTAAACTCAGAAGGCGGCGGTGGTTGGTGTAGCAGTCAGTGTGGCTGTAATTTTGACCGTTAGGACTTTTGAGCTGCAAGGAGCCTGAAATTCTGCTCCTCTAGCCACGGTACCCTACTGACTTTTGCTTTTTTTTATGTTGCTTTAGTATTTTATTCTTTCGTCGCTTCTGATGTGTCCGTCACCAGTCCCCTCTCCCTCCACCTATTCTGGCTGTGTGTGCCCATTAAGGATCAGGGACTGTGTCTGCTTCTCCCCTGTGTATTCCTTCCCAAAGCTAAGTACGGTGTGCTGCTCGCACCTAGCAAGCGGAAGATACGGAAGTGCGGGGCAGACGGCACGCCTTGTAATAGGGCAAGACTGTAACTCCTCTCACCTGATGGTTCCCTTCCTGATGCTAGGTCACCCAGTGGACCTGATTCTCCCCGCTTCTAGACTGTGAACCCGTTGTCGGGTAGGGATTGTCTCTCTGTGTTGCCAAATTGTACTCTCCAAGGGCTTAGTACAGTGCTCTGCACACAGCAAGCGCTCAATAAATACAATTGAATGAATGAATTCCAATGCCCCGCCGCACAACCTATATGCTACTATGTCACTGACCTAACTCTGCAGAGATAAACACTGGGTCCTGGAAAGAAATCCACTCTAGGTCGGTAGCTGCCAGTGTAATTCAACGATGTTCCGTTGGCCGCCACGAAGAAGATCGGAGTCTAAGGCCACGCTAGATGCCACTGGATACGTACGGCAGATGTGACGATCAAATCAGCTCAGGTTCTGGTGTCACGTGTTTTGCCCAGAAGGGTAGTTAAAAGAGGAGGGGAGGAGGGGAGAGAGGAAAGGAGAAGTAGGGCCTAGTGGTTAGAGCCCGGGATTCAGAAGGACCCGGGTTCCAATCCTCATTCCACCACATGTCTGCTGTGTGACCTCGAGCAAATCATTTCACTTCTCTGGCTCGGTTACCTCATCTGTAAAATGGGGGTTAAGACTGTGAGGATCACGGCAGACATGGACCGTGTCCAACCTGATTAGCTTGTATTTTCCCCAGCTCTTGGTATGGTGGCCGGAGCATAGTAAGTGCTTAACAACCACCCCCCCCCCCCCACAAACACACACACACAAAAGGAGGTGTCTCCCATCAGGAACGATGAATGAACCTCAGTTTTGAGACTTTAGGACTGAGCAATCAATCAGTGGTATTTATTGAGAGCAACTGCATGAAGGAATGGAGGAGAGGGCCAGTGGCTGGCCCAGAGCCATCCGCGTTCTCTCATCCCTGCCAGGTATGTTCCTGCTGGGGCCCGGGGTGTGGAGAAAGAGTAGGCGGGTAGGGAGGCAGCACATTGCAAAATGCATCAATCGATCAATCAGTCAACCAAACGAGCGCATGCAGGATCGCCGCCAACGTTAGCCAGCCACAGGCAGAACTGGGTCTGGAACCCAGGTTTTCTGATTCCCACAGCCGGACTCTGTCCGCTGAACCAAATGATGGATTGGTTGATCTGGGTTTAATGAGAACCCGGACAATCTCAAGAAGAGATCGTAAGATGGGCCTTTATAAAGATAGTCGGACTTGTGTGAGCCACTGCGGTGAACCCACAGCCAGACAGAACCACACGTATTCTCCTGAACTAGTCATCTCTCCCTTCTAGACTCTAGACGCTGATTGCATTTTCTCCAGAACTAGATCTCGAGGACTCATCTCTCTCCATTCTAGACCCTGCTTGACCTCACAACAGATCAGTTTCATGTGTTTCAGCCTTCGGTTTGGGATGAGGCCCACCTCTAACTAGGAAGGAATGATGCAAACATCCAGCAGTAATTTGGGGTTCCCCAGGGCATAGAATCCCACCCAGACGTTGGACAGGATGTCTGTGGCCCATCACCGATCCCCCACTAGATCCTTGGGTTCTATTTCACACTCCGTTTCAGATTCAAAAATCGATCAGTCGTATTTATCGAGTGCTTACCTTGTACAGAGCACTGTCCTAAGCAAATGGGAGAGGACAATACAACAGAGTCAGCAGCCACGTTCCCTGCCCGCAAGGAGCTTACGGTCTAGATGGAGGAGCTGAGTTCCAGGGATCTGGGAGAGGAACTGGGCTTCCCATGGTTTTGTCCTTTCCTACCACACACTGGGAATACGGGGATAAGAGGTCTGGGTTTGAAAGATACTCTCAAGATGGGTCTATGATCATTTAACAGCATGATCTCATAATAATAATAGTAATTGTGGTGTTTGTAAAGTGCTTGTAAGGCACTGTCCTAAGCACTGAGGTGGATACTGGTGTTTTGTTTTGTTCTGTTCTGTTTGGTCGTCTGTCTCCCCCTTTTAGACCGTGAGCCCGTCGTTGGGCAGGGACTGTCTCTATCTGTTGCCGAACCGTACATTCCAAGCGCTTAGTACAGTGCTCTGCACGTAGTAAGCGCTCGATAAATGATTAAACGAATGAATGAATATAAGCAAATCAGGGTGGACGCAGTCCCTATGCAACATGGGCTCACAGTCTCAATCCCTGTTTTACAGATGAGGTAACTGAGGCACAGAGAAGTGAAATGCATACGAGGTCATAGAGCAGACAAGTGGCAGAGTTGAGACTAGAACTCAGGACCCTCTGACTCCCAGATCCACGGTTTATCCACTAGGCCATACCGCTTCCCATATAGCTCAACCCTCCGGGGGCCGTGAAGTTGATACCACACACTCGGGTGACTGATTCAGAGCGCAGCAATGGGTTTTTCACTTACCGATGCCTGGAGATGATGGTTGTGCCCAGGGTGGCAAGAAGCTCAGTGGGCCGGTACCAGAAGCTCACTGTGGGAGGGTAACGTGTCCGTTTATTATTATATTATGCTCTCCCAAGCACTCAGGACAGTGCGCGGCACACAGTAGGCACTCAGTAAATACAACCGAACGAATGAATGGAAGGCCACTGGCACGGGCTGACGGCAGGAGATGGCCGCAGGACCATCCACCCCATTCATTCATCCAGTTGTATTTATTGAGCACTTACTGGGTGCGAAGCACTGTACTAAGCCCTTGGGAGAGTACAATATAACGACAAACAGATGTCTTGGGGCCCACTCCAGGATCTTCTCTCCTCTGGCTCCCTTTCTCCCTCTCTCTTTTGTCACCTCTCCCTCCTCCCTTTCCCTTTCTCACCCCTCTGTTATAGGGCCCAGTTGGAACCGGGGCACGAGGTAGAGAGGTACTGAGAGAGTCCTGACCTGCCATCTGCCAAATTAGCTGTTTTCAGTTTTTCCTCTGTTATAGGGCCCAGCTGGGATGGGGGCATGAGGTAGAGAGGTACTGAGAGAGTCCTGACCCGTCTACCAAACTAACTGCTTTCGGTTTTTCCTCTGTTATAGGGCCCAGCTGGAACCGGTGCATGAGGTAGAGAGGTACTTAGAGAGTCCTGCCTGACCTGCCATCTACCAAACTAGCTGTTTTCGGTTTTTCCTCTGTTATAGTGCCCGGCTGGGACGGGGGAATGATAATAATAATAATGTCGGTATCGGTTAAGCGCTTACTATGTGCAGAGCACCGTTCTAAGCGCTGGGGTAGACATAAGGGAATCAGGCTGTCCCACGTGGGGCTCACAGTCTTAATCCCCATTTTACAGATGAGGTCACTGAGGCCCAGAGAAGTGAAGTGACTCGCCCACAGTCACACAGCTGACACCTGGCCGAGACGGGATTCGAAACCCATGACCTCGGACTCCAAAGCCCGTGCTCTTTCCACTGAGCCGCGCTGCTTCTCATGAGGTAGAGGGGTACCGAGAGAGTCCCGCCTGACCTGCCATCTACCAAACCAGCCGTTTTCGGTTTTTCCTCTGTTACAGGGCCCAGTTGAGAAGCGGGGCACGAGGTGGAGAGGTACTGAGAGAATCCTGACCTGCCACCTACCAAACTAGCTGTTTTCGGTTTTTCCTAGTGTTGGTTTGATGACTTTGCAACGTTGGTATTTGTTGTGAATTTAGAGGTAAGGGAGGTTTGGGGCCTTTCGACCATTTCATCCCCATTTCCCACCCACCTGTTTCGGGCGAAGCGCCGGCTGGTCGAGGTGGGGCACGGAGCTTTGGCGCCCCCCTCTGCTCGCTCACGATTCCTCGGCTGCACAGCCTCAGCCTCAACGGGCCTCATGGCAAAAAAGCCATTTCCCCTGCTCTGTCGACTCTTTGGTAATAATAGTAATAATGATAACAATAATAACTATAATGATCATAACAATAATGGCCTTTGTTAAGTGTCTACTAAGCGTAAGGCACCGTTGCAAGCCCTGGGGTAGATACAAGATAACCAGGTCGCACACAGTCCCTGTCCCACTTGGGGCTCACGTCTTCACCTCTATTTTACAGACGAGGGAACCGAGGCACAGAGAAGGGAAGTGTTTGCCCCGGGGCTTCTGGGATAGTCTGAGACGCCGTGTGGGAGAGGTGGGGAGGCTGGGTTTCTTGCTGCCGTGACCTCTGCGTCTCTGGGTTCAGCCCCACTTGCCTCTTGGGCGGCATAGAACTGCCTAGAGAATAATAATAATGATAATAATGGCGGCATTTGTTAAGCGCTTACCATGTGCAGAGCTCTGTTCTAAGCACTGGGGGAGATACAGCGTCATCGGGTGGTCCCACTTGAGGCTCACAGTCTTAATCCCCATTTTACAGATGAAGGAACCGAGGCCCAGAGAAGTGAAGTGACTTGCCCACAGTCACCCAGCTGACAAGTGGCGGATCCAGGATTCGAACCCATGACCTCTGACTCCCCACTCCGGGCTCTTTCCACTGAGCCACGCTGGCAGAATGGATAGAGCACAGGCCTGGGAGTCAAGGTCATGGGTTCCTGGAATCCTGGCTCTGCCCCTGGGCTGCTGTGTGACCTTGGGTAAGTCACTTCACTTCCCTGGGCCTCAGTGACCCCATCAGTAAAATGGGGATTGAGACTGTGAGGCTCACGTGGGTCAGGGACTGTATCCAACCCGATTTGCTTGTATCCACCTCGGCACTTAGCACGGTGCCTGGCATAAAGTAAGCGTTTAACAAATGCCATAATTATTCGGATTATTATGATTTGGGCAGGAGATGGAAGCTGAGAAGCAGCATTAGCTAGAGGAAAGAGCACAGACCTGGATTCCAATCCCACCTCTCCTACTTGATTCATTCACTCATTCGGTCGTATTTATTGAGTGCTTACTGCATGCAGAGCACTGTACTAAGCGTTTGGGAGAGTACAATACAACATTAAACAGACACATTCCCTGCCTGCAATGAGCTCACAGTCTAGAGGACTTGCCTGCATCGTGACCTTGAGCAAGTCACTTCACTTCCCTGTGCCTTGGCTACCTCATCGGTAAAATGGGGATTAAGACTGGGAGCCCCATGTGGGACAGGGACTCTGTCTGATCTGATTACCGTGGTACTCAGTACCTCAGTAATAATAATAATGTTGGTATTTGTTAAGCACTTACTACTACTAATAATAATGTTGGTATTTGTTAAGCGATTACTATGTGCAGAGCACCGTTCTAAGCTCTGGGGTAGATACAGGGTCATCAGGTTGTCCCACGTGAGGCTCACAGTTAATCCCCATTTGACAGATGAGGTCACTGAGGCCCAGAGAAGTGAAGTGACTTGCCCACAGTCGCACAGCTGACAAGTGGCAGCGCCGGGCTTCGAACTCATGACCTCTGACTCGAAAGCCCGTGCTCTTTCCGCTGAGCCACGCTACTTCAAGGTACCTCAGCACCTCAAGGTACC
Organism: Ornithorhynchus anatinus; assembly: GCF_004115215.2. Taxonomy (NCBI): domain Eukaryota; kingdom Metazoa; phylum Chordata; class Mammalia; order Monotremata; family Ornithorhynchidae; genus Ornithorhynchus; species Ornithorhynchus anatinus. The sequence continues at coordinate 57,061,931 of NC_041735.1, read as the reverse complement.
TCGGCACTGATAACCATCTGATACCCGATTATCTACCCGAGGGCTTAGTCCGGTGCCCGGCACGTAGTAAGCGCCTAACAAGAACCATAAAAAAAGGAAGGTTGTTCCCCTGGGGTGGGGCCCGGGAGCAGCAGGCTGGGGCTCTGAAGGGGGTGTGGGTGTTGGTGGCTAGGCCTCAGTCGAGGCTAAGTTGCCAGGAGGGATTGTCCAGGTGTGTCCATGTCCAGTACACTCGTGGAGGCTCCTGCTGGAGAAAGAGTCAACCCTCGGCACTCCCCTGGTGCCTCCTCGGGCTGATAGAGAAGCAGCGTGGCTCAGTGGCAAGAGCCCGGGTGGTAATCTTCCGTGGTGGTGCATGAGAAAACACCCTCCCCACCCCCTGTCCAAATTTGGCACCTGAGACACAGTGAGTTTCCGATCCTTCTTGGCGATAGCCCGACAGTCAGAAGGAATGAAGAGTGATTTTATTTTCACCCTATTCAGGCTGAGATAGGGATAGAGATTGGGGATTGGGGTAGAACTAGTGATATCCTCAGTCAAATGAAATTCCAAAACATAGGAATAGATTACGTCACGTAGCAGGAGAGTGGAAAGGGGGAAAGGTAAGACAGCCCCGGAGGCCTGGTGTGAAATGGAGAAATGGAAATTACACTGCCAAATTGGGTTCGTGACTCTTCCACACCACCAAAGTACCGGCTCAGAAACGAAAAACGGCATCCAACAGAAACTCCTCGCCATGGGCTTTTGAAGCGCTCGATCACCTTGCCCCCTCCTACCTCACCTCACTGCTCTCCTATTACAGCCCAGCCCACACACTTCGCTCCTCTAATGCCAACCTTGAGGATTAATGTACCTCATTCTCTTTTATCTTGCCACCGATCTCTTGCCTATGTCTTGCCTCTAGCCTGGAACCTCCTCCTACATACCCAACAGACGATCACTCTCCCCACCTTCAAACCTGATTAACTTGTATCTACCCCAGCTTATGACGGTGCTTGGCTCACATAGTAAGTGCCTAACAAGTACCATTATTATTATTATTATTATTGAAGGCCCATCTCCTTCAAAAGCCCCACTGAGCTCCTTATCTTCCCTCCCAAGCCCCGTCCTCTTCCTGACTTCCCTATCACCGTGGACGGTACGACCATCCTTCCCGTGGCTCAAGCCCGCAACCTCGGTGTCATCCTTGACTCGGCTCTCTCGTTCACCCCACGCATCCGATCCTTCACCGAGACCTGCCGGTCTCACCTTTATAATATCGCCAAGATCCGCCCTTTCCTCTCCACCCAAACGGCTATCTTACCGGTACAGGCTATCATAATATCCCGGCTGGATTACTGGGTCAGCCTTCTCTCCGATCTCCCTTCCTCCTGTCTCTCCCCGCTCCAGTCTATTCTTCACTCCGCTGCCCGGCTCATCTTCCTGCAGAAATGCTCTGGGCATGTCACTCCCCTTCTTAAAAACCTCCAGTGGTTGCCCATCGACCTCCGCACGAAACAAAAACTTCTCACTCTAGGCTTCGAGGCTCTCCATCACCTTGCCCCCTCCTACCTCTCCTCCTTTCTCTCTTTCTACCGCCCACCCCGTAGGCTCCGCTCCTCCGCCGCCCACCTCCTCACCGTCCCCCGTTCTCGCCTATCCCGCCGTCGACCCCTGGCCCACGTCCTCCCGCCGTCCCGGAATGCCCTCCCTCCTCACCTCCGCCAAACTAACTCTCTTCCCCTCTTCGAAGCCCTACTGAGAGCTCACCTCCTCCAGGAGGCCTTCCCAGACTGAGCTTCCCCTTTTCCCTCTGTTGCGTCTCTGCCCACCCCCTTCACCTCCCCTCAGCTAAGCTCCCTTTCCCCCCTTTCCCTCTGCTCCACCCCCTCTTCCTTCCCCTCCCCTCAGCACTCTGCTCATCTGCTCACTTGTATATATTTTTATTACCCTATTTATTTTGTTAAAGAGATTTACATCTGCTTGATTCTATTCATTGCTATTGTTTCTGTCTGTCTCCCCCGATTAGACTGTGAGCCCCTCACTGGGCAGAGATTGTCTCTATCTGTTGCCGAATTGTACATTCCAAGCGCTTAGTGCAGTTCTCTGCACATAGTAAGTGCTCAATAAATACTACTGAATGACGAGGCCCTTGATTCCTCTTCTCCCACTCCCTTCTGCATTATCCTTGATTTGCACCCTTTATTCACCCCTCTCTCAGCCCCACAGCACTTACATCCACAATTTATTCACATGAATGCCTGTCTCCCCCTCTAGATCGTAAGCTTGTTGTGGGCAGGGAACGTGTCTACCAATTCCATTATAATAGATTCTCCCGAGCGTCTAGTACGGTCCTCTCCATACAGTCAGCACTCAATAAATGTAACTAATTAAAAATTTTTTCCCCAGACTTATTGGAGAACACTATTGCATGAAGAACACTATACTAGGTACTGGAATTTCAGAAGATATGGCCCCACTCTTGCATTTTAATGTACTGAGGACCACTTCTCTGAAAATTCAGATTCGAAGGGTCCATGATAAAAAAAGCAGGAGAGATGACCTTCTGAATTCAGTCACGGGAATGGAGAATCATGGCCCCTGCTAGAATCTTAGTTCCACACGTAGGCTTATCTTATTCCAGAGTTTTTTAGGGAACTTTCATTCATTTTGATCTCTTTCTAACCCTTTCTAAACAACTGTTATTGATATGCACTTCTTAAAAGAGAAGTGATTAACATTAATTCAATCGACAGTATTTAATAATAATAATAATGTTGGTATTTGTTAAGCGCTTACTATGTGCCGAGCACTGTTCTAAGCGCTGGGGTAGACATAGGGGAATCAGGTTGTCCCACGTGGGGCTCACAGTCTTAATCCCCATTTTACAGATGAGGGAACTGAGGCACAGAGAAGTTAAGTGACTTGCCCAGAGTCACACAGCCGACAAGTGGCAGAGCTGGGATTCGAACTCATGAGCCCTGACTCCAAAGCCCGTGCTCTTTCCACTGAGCCACGCTGCATTTACTGAAGGCCTGTTGGCAGAGGACTATTACTAAGTGTTTGGAAGATTACCAAAGGAAAAACACCTGCAGTGTTACAACTTCTGTCCAGGGGTTTAATATTGTCCTGCTTCAAGCCTTTGGAAGAAAAGTGTCCTGAGGTTTTAAAACTATTTAGGTTGATTATCGATTTCTCAACACTACCCTGGCTTGGACTGCAAATTATAGTTTCCCTTTTGAGGGGTGATTCATATTCGGTCCGCTTCATCTTGGCATCTGTGTGTGCATAAGGGTTATAACTTCTTGAGTACAGTTTACTAGGAATGTAAAGATGTGTAAACTACATGAAGGCTTGTTTAACCAAGAAATAAATGGGTGTCAATGAGAGAAGTAGGGAAAGAAGGTAGAGGGGAGTTAAAAAAATAAATAAATGGGCAAGTAATGTTAAAAAAATGGGCAAGTGAAGGGAAAAGGGTGAGTGATCCTGGTATTTTACAAATGCAAGCAATCAATCAAATTTGTTGAGTGCTCATTATGTGTGCAGGGCATTGTACTAAGCGACTGGGAGGGTACAATATCTAAAGTTAGCGTGGCTTAGTGCAAAGAGCACGGGCTTGGGAGCCAGAGGTCATGGTTTCTAATCCCGCCTCTGCCACTTGTCTGCTGTGTGACCTTGGGCAAGTCACTTAATTTCTCTGTGCCTCAGTTACCTCATCTGTAAAAATGGGGATTAAAAAACAAAGTGAGTCCCCACATGGGACAGTCTGATTACCCTGTATCTACCCCAGTGCTTAGAACAGTGCTCAACACATAGTAAGCGCTTAACAAATACCATAATTATTAAAGTTGACAGACACGGTCCCTGCCCACAAGAGCTTATAGTCTAGAGCGGGGAGACAGACATAAAAATACATTATGGATATGTACTTAAGTGCTCTGGAACTCAGGCTGGGGTGAATAATGGGTAAAAATCCAAATGCAAGGTGACACAGAAGGAAGAGGGAGTAAGGGAAATGAGTTTCCTTGAACCCTCAGCTCCCTCCATTATCACCCCATCTCCCTTCTACCATTCCTCTCCAAACTACTCGAGTGAGTTGTCCACATCCCCTGCCTCAGCTTAGAAGGCAGCATGGCTCAGCGGTAAGAGCAAGGGCTTGGGGGTCAGAGGACGTGGGTTCTGATCCCGTCTCCGCCACTCGTCTGCTGGGTGACCTCGGGTAAGCCACTTCACTTCTCTGTGCTTCAGTTCTCTCATCAGTAAAATGGGGATTAAGACCGTGAGCCCCACGTGGAACAACCTGATTACCTTGTGTCTACTCCAGGGCTTAGAACGGTGCTTGGCACATAGTAAGTGCTTAACAAATACCATATTATTATTACCTTCCTCTCCTCTGATTCTCTCCTTGACCCCCTCCGATCTGGCTTCCGCCCCCTTCAATCCACCAAAACTGCCCTCTAAAAAGTCACCAATGATCTCCTTCTGGCCAAATCTAACAGCCTCCGCTCCATCCTAATCCTCCTCGACCTCTCCCTTCGACTTATTGATAATAATAATAATGATGGCATGTAAGTGCTTACTATGTCACAAAGCACTGTTCTAAGCGCTGGTGGGGGGGAGGGAGGCGGATACAAGGTGATCAGGCTGTCCCACTAGGGGCTCATAGTTTTAATCCCCATTTTCCCGATGAGGTCACTGAGGCCCAGAGAAGTTAAGTGACTCGCCCAAAGTCACACAGCTGACAAGTGGCGGAGCTGGGAATAGAACCCATGACCTCTGGCTCCCATGCCCCCTTCTCCGGGAAACACTATCCAAATATGGCTTCGCTGACACTGGATCTCCTCCTATCTCTCTGACCACTTCCGTAGGCTGCTCCTCCTCGCCCTCCCGTCCTCTAACCGTGGTGGGCTCAAGCTCAATCCGAGTCCCCTTCTATTCTCCCTCTATACCCGCTCCCGTGGAGAACTCATTGACTCCCGTGGCTTCAACTACCATCTCTGTGTGGCTGATTCCCAAATCCACCTCTCCGGCCCTGATCTCCCTCCTACTTTGCAGCCTCGTATTTTCTCCTGTCTTCAGGACATCCCACTTGCCCCTGGCAGTTTACAAATGCAATCGATCGCTGTACCCTGCCCCGTGCCCCAACTCTTCCATCACCGCACCACCATCCTCCCCGTCTCAGAAGCCTGTAACCTTGGCATTATAGACTACATTGCTAAAATCAGCCCTTTCCTTTCCATCCGAATGGCTACCACATCATTCCAAGCACTTACCCCATTCGGCCTTGGTAACGGCATCGGCCTCTTTGCTGACCTCCCTGCTTCCTCATTCCCCACTTCGGTCCATACTTCACTCTGCCGCACGGATCGTTATTCTGCAAAAACGTTCAGTCCGTGTTTCCTCACTCCTCAAGAACCCCGGATGGCCGCCCATCCGCCTCCGCATCAAACAGAAACTCCTTACCCTCCGCTTACCATAGCTGATTTCCTACCTCAGCCCAGCCCGCACACTCCACTCCCCTAACGCCAACCTACCTGCCGCACCACGACATCGTCTATCTCGCCGCCGACAGACGTTCGCTCTCCCCCCCTTCAAAGCCTTACTGAAAGCACATTCTCCTAGAGGACTTCCACGATTAAGCCGTCATTTCCTCCTCTCCCACTCCCTTCTGCATTGCACTTGCACTACGATTTCCACCCTTTATCTCCCCCCAAAGCACTTATATAGATATAACTTTTTTATTTATATTAATATCTACCTCCCCCTTTAAACTGTTGTTGCTTGTTGGGTCTACCAAGTGGTATACTGTACTCTTTGTATATAGCAGCGTGGCTTCGTGGGTAGAGCACGGGGCTGGGAGTCAGAAGGTCATGGGTTCTAATCTCAGCTCCACCAAATGTCTACTACATGACCTCGGACGAGTCACTTAACTTCTCTGGGCCTCGGGTCCCTGATCTGCAAAATGGGGATTAAGTATGAGCCCCGTGTGGGGCAGGGACTATGTCCAACCTGATTAACCTCAGTGCTTAGCACATAGCAAGCACTTAACGAGTACCGTAATTATCACTACTGTCCCAAGCATTTAGTGCAGTGCCCTGCACACAGTAAGCACTCAAATTTTTTTGTTCTTTTTTGCTTTGCTGTCTCCCCCGTTTAGACTGCAAGCCCGTTATTGGGCAGGGATTGTCTCTATCTGTTGCCAAATTGACATTTCCAAGCGCTTGGTACAGTGCTCTGCACCTAAGCGCTCAATAAATTCTACTGAATGAATACGATTAACCGATCGAGGGTTTAGTCAGAAGTCCTCTTGGAGATTTGATTTTAATAAAGTTTTGAAAGTGAGATGATGGGCTGTTGGATATGAAGGGGGAGGTCCAGGCCAGATGGAGGATTTGGGCAAAGGGTCAGCGACGAGAAAGGTGAGATCAAGATAGAGTGAGTAGGTTGCCACTAGGAGGGCAAAGTGAGCATACTGGGCGGTAGCAGGAAGCAGCACGGCCCAGTGAGTCAGAAGAAACTGGGTTCTAATCCCAGCTCCACTACTTGTCTGCTGAGTGACCTTGTGCGAGTCACTTCTCTGGGCCTCGGCTACCTCATCTGTAAAATGGGGAGTCATACATGAACTGTGTCCCTCCTGATTATCTTGGATCAACCCTAGTGCTTAGTAGAACCTAGCACAAAGTGCTTAACAAATACCATTAAAAGAAAATGATCCAGGCAGCACAGTGGAGGAAGGACTGGAGTGGGGAGAAACAGGACAGGGAGGTCAGTGGGGAGGCTGATGCATCAGTCAAGGAAGATTAGGATACGTTTTTGGAGCGGCATAGTAGCGATTTGGATGAAGAAAGGGTGGGTTATCCTGATGTTGTGAAGGTAGAAGAGGATTTGGTGACAGGGTTCGGGTGGCAAGATGAGGGGTTCTGTTTTGGACATGTTAGGTTTGATGTGTCGAAGGGACACCTATGTAGAGGAGACCCTTTTCCCTCTGCTCCCTCTCTACCCTCCCTTCACCTCCCCTCAGCTAAGCCCCCCTTTCCCCCTCTTTTCCTCTGCTCCTCCCCCTCCCTTCCCCTCAGCACCGTGCTCGTCCGCTCATTTGCATATGTTTTTATTACCCTAGTTAATGAGATGTACATCCCCTTGATTCTATTTATTGCTATTGTTTTTGTCTGTCTCCCCCGATTAGACTGTAAGCCCGTCAATGGGCAGGGACTGTCTCTTATCTGTTGCCGATTTGTACATTCCAAGCGCTTAGTACAGTGCTCTGCACATAGTCAGCGCTCAATAAATATTATTGAATGAAGTAGAGATGTCCTGAAGGCAGGAGGGAATGCGACATTGCAGAGAAGCATCGGAGCTGGAGATTTGGGGATGACCCACATAGAGATGGTAGTCAAAGCCATGGAAACGGACTTGTTCTGCAAGGGAGTGGGTGTAGATGGAAAATAGAAGGCGGCCCAGAACTGAGCTTTGAGAGATGCCCAGTTAGGGGGTGGAAGGCAGAGGAAAAGCCTGCAAGAGAAGGAGAAACAGCAGCCAGAGGGTTAGAACCGGGAGAGGACAATGTCAGTGCAGCCCAAGTTAGATGTTTCCAGAAGTTGGGAGTGGGGTGTCAATGGTGCAGAAGGCAGCCGAGAGGTCGAGGATTAGGATAAGGCCTATCGATTTACTGAACTCATCGGTGACTTTCGAGTGGGCAAGTGTCTGTGGATTTAAGGGAGTCAAGGACAGAATAGGAACGGAAGTGGAGGCGGCAGCTTGTTCAAGGAGTTTGAAGAGAAATGGGCGGTACGGAGTCACGGGAGGCCTTTTTTCAGCATAGGGGATACATGAGCATGTTTGAAAGCGGTAGGGCGGAAGTCAGTGGAGAGCCGACTGCTTTAGATGGTCAGAGAGGGAATGTAAGGGGCAAGTGTTCTGAGAAGTTGGTAAGGGACGGGGTTGCAGGTAGAGGGGGAAGGGGTAGATTGACAGGCAGGAGATAATCTCTCGAGACCCCACTGGGAAAGGGAGAGGGGAGATTTGAGGGAGCACACACCTGATAGGGTTTGCGCTGGGTAGATACAAGCTAATCAGGTTGGACAGTCCCTGTCCCACATAGGTGTCAGTCTTAACCCCCGTTTTACAGATGAGGTAACGGGCACAATGAAGTTAAGTGACTTGCCCAGGGTCACCCAGCGAACGACCGAGCCAGGACTAGAACCCCAGTTCTGACGACTTGATTTCTCTGTAACCGAGAGCCGGATATCGATTCCTCTTCCCTCCACCTCGACAGAGTCCAACCTCATCATCTTGTACCTATCCCAGTGCTTAGAATAATACCAGGTTACATAGTACATGCTCAACAAGCACTATTAAAAAAAATACTACGGCTCCAACTACGCGCCCTCGAGGTATCGTTCATCGTGGCCATTAAGTCAGCTGAAATCCAGATTCCAATGCGGCACTGAAAGCCACTCTCGATCCCTTCTACCTAATACTTTAAGGACTCATAAAAAGGGCGAAGCTGGTAATAAAGCAGGACTCGTCTGCCCCAGAAACATCACTGTGAGCCAATTTAGCGTATTGACTGCACCACCAGGCTTGTTCCAGGACATCCTTCAGTTGTAAATATTCACAACCTTTGAGTAAGAAGTGGGACAGAGAAAATGCCCCTCAAACTGAAATTCCACACACCTTTCCCTCTGGCATAGGGATCTGGAAGCTCCTCTCGGAGTCAAATACAGATTTGTGCTTGCTTGGCCGTAGGCCGTTAAAACAACCTACTCTGCCGCACAGTAAAGCAGTTCACGGTTATTAAAGCTAACTCAAAAACTTTCAGAAAAAGAACTATGTTCAGAAGAGTTTTAATTATGTTATTGATCACACCATTTACAAACTGTGTGGATGGTCATCTACACTTCTAACCTTCCAGAGAAGTTTAAGAAAACATGGTACAGTATTCACACGTTTGTCTGCAAATTTTTACATTTTGAACAATATAATTCTCTACAGTCATCTTTAAATGAAGGTGCTTTATGGCCCAGTACTCACAGCTACCCGTTTAGCTTGATCCGGGTACCCTAAACGACGAGCCAACAGTGATCACGAGTCTGATTTCAATTCCTTCGGCATAAACCCATTAATCTTGGCTTAGCCGTCGCTCGATACTTGATCTGTGAAGATTCTGTCCTAGAAACTGGGAAACCCGTATTCTAGGAGATTTGACGAACATATTAAAATGCCTCGGCACTTCTCTAATCAGGTCATAAAACTAGAATTTTATTTAAACCACAGCAAAATGAATAGGCATCGACTGTGGGACACCCAATTTTATTTTTATTCAGTGGCCCAGCCCCTCTATCCCATTCATTTGGGTAGCAGGCTAAGCATTTGTTATTTAAAAGCACCTTTTTTTTTTTGCAGACGGCAACTAGGGTTTCCTTTCTCATGCAAGGCAATTCTTTTCCCTCAGTGCTTAAAATAGTTATTTAACTTGATACTACTACAAAATTAAAAGAGTCATTTCTCCCGGGTTCTTTTGAGGGGTGGAGTTAAAGATCCTTTCAAGTCGAGACTTCACTAGCCACCAGACTTGGGTAGTCTAGTTTTTTGTTTTTTTTAAAAAAGTGACCGTTCAATTGAAGTGATTTGGAATGACTACAAAAACACAGAAAGCATGCTCATAATCATTAAAACAAATGCCAATCTTGTTTACACAATTCTTTTTAAGTCATGACTAGAACAATAAATCCGAACAGCCATTTATAACTTTCTGGTCGATGAGACTAATCGAAGGGTAGAGGTATGGTGCATGTACAAAAAAAAAAAAAGAAAAAAAATCATTCACAGGACACATCCCTTTTCTGAAATAAATAAGGCAGGAAACAACTATTACTCCTTGGTGGCTTTTTTGAGATATGCTACCAAGTCTGCCCTTTCGCCCTTCTTCTTAATGCCGGCGAAGATCATTTTTGTGCCAGGGATATACTTCTTGGGATTTTCCAAGTATTCCATCAGTGTTTCCTCTCCCCAGGTGATGCCTAGACGAAAGTTAGGATAGTTAATTCAACGGACCGAACCGCGGGGAGCTCATACCGCAAGCAGGATGCAGTCAAATATACCGCCCGCCTCCCTACTTAAATAGCCCTTCCCACCATTTCCCTCTCCCCGTTTACCTTTGCTCTTGTTGGCATCTGTATAACTAAAACCTGGAGCCTGCCCAGTCTTCCGTCCAAACAGTCCGTTCAGGTTGGGTCCGGTCTTGTGCTTGCCTCCCTTTTCGACTGTGTGGCACTGGGCGCATTTCTGCACAAAGATCTTCTTGCCCTTCTCGAAGTCACCCATTATGAATGCTAAAAATCAAAAGCATATAGTCTACAGTCACCTTTTCCCCGGGGGCAGAATTATTCATCTGTAATCTCCACGAGTTTCTCAGAAGAGTTAACGCTGAGTAATAGGTGGGCATTGAGGTTAGGGTTTTTTTTTGGTTTAATCCCCTTAACTCTTTTTTTGAACACCAATAGGTTTATACGCGGGGAGGGAACTTTCACGATACACTGCGTGGCCTAGTGGCGCGAGCACCGACCGGCGTCCCGGCAGTCGGATCATCTGGGTTCTAATCCCAGCTCTGCCATTCGCTTGCTTCCTGAGTGACTTTGGCCGAGTCACTTCACTGGTCCGGACCCCACCTTTTCCACCTACCAAACGGGGAGTACCTGTTCTCCGTCCCTTCCCGGACTGTGAGCACCGTGGGGGGCGGGGAGTGCGACCCATTTCCTCACCTCGAAGTTCTCAACGAAGGAGGATCATTCCATCATTCCGGAACCGAAAGCGAAACCCCACCTGAGGGTCATCCTAGTCACTGGGGGCCAGGTCAGAAACGGGGTCACAATCACCTCATGACCTTCACGGCACCCAAGTGGGCCAAGGTCAGAGCGACTCCTAACCGTGGCTCCTCCGGGGCCCAGGACGGGGAGGAGAACAGCTCCAAAATTAGCAATAAAACCCAAAGGGGGTCGAGGGATAAGGGGCCTGGAAGGGAATTTGGAGGGGGACGTGCAGCCAAGACCCCCAACGACCAGGGTTTGGGGACATCTCTTAGGCGCTTCCTAAGGGCCACGCACTGTTCTAGGCGCTGGGGGGTGGAGCTGCAAGGTCTTGGGTTCTAATTCCGACTCCCCCACTGGCCTGCTGGGTGACCTTGGGCGAGTCACTTTGCTTCTCTGGGCTTCGGTGACCTCGTCTCTAAAATGGGGACGGAGACTACGTGCCCCACGTGGACGATCTGCTCCCCTCCTCCCCGGCGCTTAGCACAGTGCGTGGCACTGTGCCAATCAGACTGTCAGCCCGTCGTCGGGCAGGGATGGGCTCTCTCTGTTGCCCAATTATCCACTCCAAGCGCTTAGTACAGTGCCCGCACTCATTCATTAATAGTATTTATTGAGCGCTTGCTAGATACAGAGCACCTATCTACTACCTGCACGTAGTAAGCGCTCAATAAATACTATTGATTGAATGATTGGCACCACATAAGCACCTGGCAAATCCCATAATTACGGTACATTCTGTAATTCAAGCGAATGAGGGTGGCTACCGTAATTACAGAAATGATCACTCAAGCTAATGAGGGTGGACACAGTTCCCGTCCCCCAGGGGGCTCCGTCTTCACCGCCCCCACCGTAGGGAGGGGGAAACTGAGGCCCTGAGAAGTGACTGGCTCAGCGTAAAAACCCCGGGCTTGGGAGTCAGAGGTCATAGGTTCGAATCCTGGCTCTGCCACGTGTCAGCTGTGGGACCGTGGGCAAGTCACTTCACTCCCCTGGGCCTCAGTGACCTCATCTGTAAAATGGGGATTAACTGTGAGCCTAAGGTAGGACCACCTGATGACCCTGTATCAACCCCAACGCTTAGAGCAGTGCTCTGCACATAGTAAGCGCTTAACAAATACCGACATTATTATTCTTCACTTCTCTGTGCCTCAGTGACCTCATCTGGAAAATGGGGATGAAGCCTGTGAGCCCCACGGGGGACCACCTCATGACCCTGTATCAACCCCAGCGCTTAGAGCAGTGCTCTGCACATAGTCAGCGCTTACCAAATACCAACATTCTTCTTCACTTCTCTGGGCCTCAGTGACCTCATCTGGAAAATGGGGATTAACTGGGAGCCCCACGGGGGACCACCTGATGACCCTGCCCAGCGCTTAGAACAGTGCTGTGCACATCGTCAGCGCTTAACAAATACCAACATTAGTATTATTAGGACCCTGAATCTCCCCCAGCGCTTAGAACAGTGCCGTGCACATCGTAAGCGCTTAACAAATATCAAAATTGGTATTATTAGGACCCTGTCTCTCCCCCAGCGCTTAGAACAGTGCTGTGCACATCGTAAGCGCTTAACAAATATCAAAATTAGTATTATTAGGACCCTGTCTCTCCCCCAGCGCTTAGAACAGTGCCGTGCACATCGTAAGCGCTTAACACATAGCAACATTAGTATTATTAGGACCCTGTCTCTCCCCCAGCGCTTAGAACAGTGCCGTGCACATCGTAAGCGCTTAACACATAGCAACATTAGTATTATTAGGACCCTGTCTCTCCCCCAGCGCTTAGAACAGTGCTGTGCACATCGTAAGCGCTTAACACATAGCAACATTAGTATTATTAGGACCCTGTCTCTCCCCCAGCGCTTAGAACAGTGGCGTGCACATGGTAAGCGCTTAACAAACAGCAACATTAGTATTATTAGGACGCTGTCTCTCCCCCGGCGCTTAGAACAGTGCTGTGCACATACCAAGATTATGAGGAGAGCTCAGGGCCGGGCTGCAAGCACTAGGCCCCGCTGCGCTCCGGGCCCGGGTTGACCTCTGGGTCCGTGGCGGTTGGGCCTGTCAGGCCTGGGCGAGGCCTAGGCCTCCCTCCCTCCCTCCCTCCGTCCGTCCGTCCGTCCGTCCCTCCGCGCGCTCCCCCCGCTCCCCCGGCGTCCAGTCCACCGCCCCGCTCACCTCCTCGTCCCCGACCTGCACCAACGCGCCCCCGTCTCTGGCCAAGGACACGCCGGCCCCCAGGCCTATGTCACCGCTGGCGGTGCAACCGATCTCGCCCCGCCCCTCCGCCGTGACGTCACGGGGCGCCGGCCAATCCGGCGCCGCCGCCTCGGGCCGCCATTGGCTGCGTCCTCCGCCCTTCGAACGCCGGACGACGAGCAGGGTAGGTGGCGCCGACGGAGGGCCCGGCGGTTACGTACGGACGAAGGCCGGGCGGGACGCTCTGCGCAGGCGCAGTAGAGAACGGCTCCATGGGCGGGGCCTCTTGAAGGCCGGGGGGGGTCAAGGGTCAGACCCCCCCCCCACCCCATAATACTAATAAATAATTAGGCTATTTCTTAAACGCTCATTATAATAATGATAATGTTGGTATTTGTTAAGCGCTTACTATGGGCCAAGCACTGTTCTAAGCGCTGGGGGAGACCCAGGGGAATCAGGTTGTCCCACGTGGGGCTCCCAGTCTTCATCCCCATTTGACAGATGAGGGGACTGAGGCCCAGAGAAGTGAAGTGACTTGCCCACAGTCACACAGCTGACAAGTGGCAGAGCAGGGAGTCGAACCCATGACCTCTGACTCCAAAGCCCGGGCTCTATAATAACTATAGTATTTATTGGGCGTCTTCTGTGTGCAGATGATTAAGACGATTGAGGGGTTGCAACAGAGTTAGACCCGATCCCTGCACTCAAGGGGCATTTTGCCATCTGTCTCCCCTTTTAGACTGTGAGCCGTCATTGGGCAGGGATGGTCTCTATCTGTTGCCGAATTGTAATAATAATAATAATGATGTCAGTATTTGTTAAGCGCTTACTATGTGCAGAGCACTGTTCTAAGCGCTGGAGTAGATACAGGGTCATCGGGTTGTCCCACGTGAGGCTCACGGTCTTCATCCCCATTTTCCAGATGAGGTCACTGAGGCCCAGAGAAGTGAAGTGACTGGCCCACAGTCACACAGCTGCCGAGTGGCAGGGCCGGGATTCGAACCCATGACCTCTGACTCCCAAGCCCGGGCTCTTTACACTGAGCCATGCTGCTTCTCATAAAATAGTATTCATTAAGCGCTTATTATGTGCCAAGCACTGTTCTGAGCATGGGGGGAAATACAAGGTGATCAGGTTGTCCCACGTGGGGCTCACAGTCTTCATTCATTCAATAGTATTTATTGAGCGCTTACTATGTGCAGAGCACTGCACTAAGCGCTTGGAATGAACAAGTCGGCAACAGATCCCAAGCCCGGGCTCTTTCCACTGAGCCACGCTGCCTTGATTCTATTGATCTTGTTAATGTTTTCTTGTTTTTGTTTTGTTCGACCGTGAGCCCGTCACTGGGCAGGGATCGTCTCTATCTGTTGCCCAATTGTCCATTCCAAGCGCTCAGTACAGTGCTCTGCACATAGTAAGCACCCAATAACTACTATTGAATGAACGAATGAAGTCATCGCCCAAAGCCACACAGCAGACAAGTGGTGGAGACGGGATTAGAACCCCCGACCCCTGACTCCCCAACCCGGGCTCTTTCCGCTGAGCCGCGCATTCCAAGCGTCTAGCACGGTGCCCTGCGCACAGTAAGCGTTCAATAAATACGACCGAATGAACGAATGAATGTAGTTTAACTAGAAGGGCAAAGAGGTTTTCCACCTTTTACTGCTGCTTTGGTGATCGGGGTGAGGATGAGGCTGCCGAGGCTGTCCTGAGGGAAGAAGCCCCACGGCCGTCACCGCTCAGGAGCTGCGAACTCCCCCTTGGCCTAGTGGTCAGAGCTTGGGCCTGGAAGTAGTCAGAGGACCTGGGTTCTGATTCTGGCTCCGCCCCTCATCTGCTGTGTGACCTTGGGTAAGTCACCTCCATTCTCTGGGCCTCAGTTACCTCAACCGTAAAATAGGGATCGAGACGGGGAGCCCCACGAGGGACCGGGACCGTGTCCGACCTGATTAACTTGTATCTCCCCCAGTGCTTAGAATGGTGCTTGGCACGTAGTAAGCGCTTAACAAGTACCATAATTATTGTTTAACTTCCCTGTGCCTCAGTTTCCTCGGCGGTAAAGTGGGGCTTAAATTTCCATCCTCCCTCTTTAGACCGTGAGCCCCGGAGAAGCAGCGTGGCCTAGTGGATAGGGCACGGGCCTGGGAGTCGGAAGGACCTGGGTTCAAATCCCGGCTCTGCCACTTGTCAGCTGTGTGACCGTAGGCAAGTCGCTTCACTTCTCTGTGCCTCAGTGACCTCATCTGTAAAATGGGGGTGAAGACTGTGAGCCTCAGGTGGGACAACCTGATTACCCTGTATCTCCCCCAACGCTTAGAACAGTGCTCTGCACATAGTAAGCGCTTAACAAATACCGACATTATTATCATTATTACTTGTCCGCTGTGTGACCTCGGGCAAGTCACTTCACTTCCCTGTGCCTCAGTCCCCTCATCTGTAAAATGGGAATTAAGAAAGGGAGCCCTATGTGGGACAGGGACTGCATCCACCCGGATTGTCTTGTATTTATCCAAGCACTTAGTGCCTGGCACACAGCAGCACTTAATGACTACCACAGTTATTATTATTATTATTATGCGGGGAAGCGACCATATCTGACTTGATCACCTTGTATCTACCCCAGGACTTAGTACAGCGCTTAGCACATAGTACGAGCTCACCAAATACTACTGTCGTCGATTAATCCGCCCGGGGTGTTTACTGAGCATTTACTGAGTGCAAAGCACTGTACTAGGTTCATTCATTCATTCATTCATTAGTATTTATTGAGCGCTCACCATGTGCAGAGCACTGTACTAAGCGCTTGGAATGGACAAATCGGTAACAGATAGAGACGGTCCCTGCCCTTTGACGGGTTTACAGTCTAACTGGGGGAGACGGACAGGCAAGAACAATAGCAACAAGCTCGAGAGAGCAAAATACAAGAGTAGGCAGACACATTCTCTGCTCCCATGGAGCTTGCAGCCCAGAGGGAGAAAAAAAGCCATTAATATACAAAAATTACAGATACGTACGTAAGTGCTGGGGACCGAAGGGTAGGGTGAATATCGAGCGCTTAAAGGGTGCCGTGCAAGGGCGATGCAGAAGGGAACGGGTTTAGCGGAAACAAGGACTTAATCCTGGACTTCCAAGCTCGCCGACGCCTGCTCCTTTTCCTTCTGGCCCGAAGACACGGAAAGAGAAAAACTATGGTACTTGTCAAGTGCTTACTATGTGCTAAACTCTAAGCACCGAGAGAGATAATCCGGTTGGACGCAGTCCCTGTCCCACGTGGAGCTCCCGGCCTGAGGAGGAGGGAGTAGGATTTAAATGAGTGGTGTTCAGGAACAGGAGTGGGCCAGATTCAGTTTGCCAAGTAGTTTCACAGAGTTTGGGGGCTGGATTCCAGCTGGTTCTGACCCCGTTCCTTCTGTCTGTTGCGGCTTCTACCTCGCTCGGTTCCCGCGCCGAAGTCCTAGTTAACTTTTTGGCATAGTCTGCCCCTCTCCCCTCGCCTCCATCTCCCTCTCCCTCTGGCCTCACCCCGCGGACGAAGGCCCCCCTGTCAAGATGGGAAGAACGTTCCTATTTCTGGCCGAGTGCTTAGTGCAGGGCTCTGCGCACGGTAAGCATGGCCAGTGGCAAGAGGACGGGCTTGGGAGTCAGAGGTCACGGGTTCTAATCTCGGTTCCGCCACTTGTCAGCTGTGTGACTTCGGGCAAGTCACTTAACTTCTCTGTGCCTCAGTTACCTCATCTGGAAGATGGGGATGAAGACTGTGAGCCCCATATGGGACAATCTGATTACCTTATATCCCCCCCAGCGCTTAGAACGGTGCTTGACACATAGTAAGCGCTTAACAAATGCCATCATCATCATTATAATAATAATACCATTAGATTATATAATTATTTATATAGCATATAACATATACTTATATTATATTTTATATTACATACAAATATATTATATATGACCATATAGTATACGATATATTCTATTCTATTCTATTCTATTCTATTCTATTCTATTCTATTCTATTCTATTCTATTCTCTTCTCTGTTGAGTAAGTACTCAACAGAGAAGCAGCAAGGCTGAGCGGCAAGTGCATAAACCTGGAAGTCACAAAGACCTGGATTCTAATCCCAGTTCTGCCACGAGTCTGCTGTGTGGCCTTGGGCAAGTCACTTCACTTTTTCGTGCCTCAGTCACCTCATCTGTAAAATGGGGGATTGACTGTGACCCCATGTGGGACACAGACCTGTCCAACTTGATTAGCTTCCATCTGCCCCAGCACTTAGTACAGTTCCTGGTACGTAGTAAGCCCGTAGCAAATACCACAGAATAAATGAATATCACTGATTGATTGATGAGGATGTGCAGAAAAGCCATGACTTGCACACAGGTCTCTTTTTAAAAATTTTTTAATGGTGTTTATTAAGCGCTGACTATGTGCCAGGCACTGCACTAAGCGGTGGAATAGGTACAAGTTAATCAGGCAGGACACAGTCTCTGTCCCTCGTGTCTTGGCTGTGAAATTGGTGTGGAATTCACATGCCTGCATACGTATAGGGAGGAGCTTATTTTTAACCTATTTCCTAAGGCAGCAAATCCTCAAGAGCCATGAAATAATCCTGAGTAGAGCTATAGGAGGGCATTTCATCTGAACATATTAAAAGACTCACAACCGTTCTTCCTGGTTGGCGACCAGAGTTCTAACGAACCTTTCAATGCTGTCGATTTGGCCGGACTCAGTGCTGAGCCCACGGGTTTTTATCATAACCAAAATACCGTTTCATTGCTCTACGGCGCTTCGGTCAGCGCCGAGCAAGAAATCTCAAAGTCCTTCCAGGGAAATTTGTCGAGTCAGATAATCATCAGCCTCTGTCTACTGAACCAATACGATTATATTCTGTTTAAGACAGGATGACGTAGGAGAGGTGATTTTTTTTTTTCCCGAAGTCCAATTAACATTGCCTGTAGATGACACGAGAAGAGTTTTGGATGACGTCGTGTATAGATAGGTATAAAATTTAAAAGGGTAGTTATTAAATAAGTGAGAGACTATTAGGTTATTGGTAAGAACATATTAATGAAGTATCATTATTCATTTACTTTCAGAATGCATTGCACTATCAGATTAAGGAAAAAAGATGTGAGGGAAATGTGTGAAAGGAATCTAATTCATTAAAAAAAGTGTTTCCTGCATGTTACCCACAATTAACATTAGTGTGACTTTTCATAATGGATAAGAAGCCCGCCATCTCGGTGTCATCCTTGATTCCACTCTCTCATTCACCCCACGCATCCGATCCGCCCTGCCGGTCTCATCTTTACAACATCGCCGCCAAGATCCGCCCTTTCCTCTCCATCCAAACCGCTACCATGTCTCCCGACTGGATGACTGCATCAGCCTCCTTTCCGATCTCCCAACCTCCTGTCTCTCCCCACTTCAGTCTGTACTTCACTCCCCTGCCGGGATTATCTTTCTGCAGACATGTTCTGGGCATGTCAGAGCCCTCCTCAAAAATCTCCAGTGGTTGCCTATCAACCTTAGCGTGAAACAAAAACTCCTCACTCCTGGCTTCCAAGCTGTCCATCACCTTGCCCCCTCCTACTCACTCACCTCTCCTTCTCCAGCCCAGCCCGCACACTCCGCTCCTCTGCTGCCGCTCGCCTCCTCACTGGGCCTCGTTCGCGTCTGTCCCGCCGTCGACCCCTGGCCCACGTCCTACCACTGGCCCGGAACACCCTCCCTCCTAACATCTGCCAAACTAACTCTCTTCCCCTCTTCAAAGCCCTACTGAAGGCTCACCTCCTCCAGGAGGCCTTCCCAAACTGAGTTCTCAGCTCCCCCTTCCCCCATCACCCCGACTTGCTCCCTTTGCTCTACCCCTCCGCCTCACAGCACTTGCGTATGTATGTACGTATCTATAATTTTATTTATTTGTACTGATGCCTGTTTACTTATTTTGATCTGTATATATATCTATAATTCTATTTAATTATATTAATGCTATCGATGCCTGTTTATTTGTTTTGATGCCCGTCTTGCTGCTTCTAGACTATGACCCCGTTGTGGGTAGGGATTGGCTCTCTTTGTTGCCGAATTGCACTTTCCTAGCGCTTAGTACAGTGCTGTGCACGTAGTAAGCGCTCGATGAATACGATCGAATGAATGAATTTGCCTAGAACCTACGATGCTCCGTAGCAGCATCTTTTGCTGTTGACTGCTCCACCCCCAGAAATCTGGGCATGGGGCAGAGCGGCTGAAATTGGACTCTCTGGTACAAATGGCCACTCTCGAGCTATCCTAAAGATGCCCACAAATTCTTTCTCATCCACAAATTTTTCTCACCTGCGATTCAGAAACGAGCATCGTTACAGCAGAATCTCAGGATTCATTTCAATCATTTTAATGTCTTTCTTCCCTGCCGTCTCCGTACGCCGTAGCTCCCTGTAGGCAGGGATTGTGTTTGGCAACTCTGCTGCACTGTACTCTCCCAGATGTGTTCTGTACACAATAAATGCTCAATAAATACCGCTGATTAAGTGACTAGGAGGAGCACAGCCAAGCGGAAAGAGCAGAAACTGGGAGTCAGCCAATCTGAGTTCTAATCCCAGCTCCGTCCCTTGCTTGCCGTGTGACCTCGGGCAAGACACTTCATTTCTCTCTGCCTCAGGTTTCTCATCTGTACAGTGGGACTTAAATGCCAGTTCTCCCTCCTACTTCAACCGTGAGCCTCATGTGGGACGGGGACCGTGTCTGATCTGCTTATCTTGTATCTAGCCAAATGCTTAGTACAGTGTTCGGGACATAGTAAGCACGTAACAATCTATCATTATTATCTCAGAGAATCCATTTGAGGATTAATGATAATGATATCGTTGGTATTTGTTAAGCGCTTACTATGTGCTGAGCACTGTTCTAAGCGCTGGGGGAGATACAGGGTAATCAGGTTGTCCCACGTGAGGCTCACAGTCTTCATCCCCATTTTACAGATGAGGGACCTGAGGCACAGAGAAGTTAAGTGACTTGTCCAAAGTCACACGGCTGGCAAGTGGCGGAGCCGGGATTAGAACCCATGACCTCTGACTCCTAAATCCGTGCTCTTTCCACTGAGCCACGCTGGCTGTTTCAAACGTTAGTCTCTGTGGACTCGCCTCCCTTACCCGCTCCCCCGTGGAGGCCTCCTCAGTCTTCGGAACTTGGCCATTCCCTCATTTACCCGTATGTCCTTGGGGACACGTCTCCCCGCGGCCCTGCCGGAGTCCAAACCACCTCTTCCTCCACCCGTACCACAGTGGCAAAACTACTCTCCCCATCTCATCGCCTCTGCTCCCAATTCCACCACCCCAGTGCACGTAGGCGCACACACGCGGACACACGCTCGGATGCCAGAGATCCACCTCCGCGATACGTTTGGCAAAACCCCCGTCATCCCCAACGATGCCGCCGAAGTTCTTCAGGTCGGTAGGGAACGAATCCCTAGTGACCTCTTCTTTTTTATTAGGACTTCAGGTCAGTGCTCTGTCCCTCCTCGTGACTCCAAGACGGCCTGTGCTGTGCCTGGAAATTTAATTTAACCTCTCAACCTTTCACACTGCTTTTTTTCTGATCCACTAACGCGCAAGACTGCTTGATTTGAAACGGCAGGGGCAAGGGTTTTCAGCAACCCAGCGGTCTTCAGAGCGCCGCAACCCTAAGCAGGGGATTCGGTTCTTTTTCTCCCCTTGCAGCCGTGAAGTTTCCGAGGGACACGGGAGTAGATATCAATTATGGAAATAAAATGAATGGAAGCCGTAGAACCTGTATCTCCTCCCAAAACGATGATTATCCCTGAGGTCTATTTTGCTTTCTTGGATCGATTCGTGGAAGCGTCTGCGCGTGTCCGTTTTAGAGAAAGAATCCTGCCGCTCCATCAAGGATGTCTGAGGGCGAGCCCCCTCGGCATTGATCCTGGGGGGTCCGGCGTCTCGCTCGTCTTCCAAGTCCCCGGCATTCGGAGGGGCTGGGAGTGGACTGGAAACGGGTTCTAAATGGGCGACTCCTTGGTCTCTTCGGTCCCCCGGAAAACCCGGCTTGCTAAGGCGAACCGCCTTTTGGCCCACAGGGTACTGACTGTGAGGCCTGGGTTTCAGATCTTCACAGAAGATGGGTTCGGGGCTCACCGCTAGCTGCCTCCAGTACAAAGACTCTGTCTGGCAGGTGTCAGTGATTTTCGGGAAAGGGTTTACTTCATAAAACACCACCTGATCGTGGAGAGGTGGGAGTCGAGAGAAAGCCCGGGGTGGCGGTACTTCCTTGATCTCCTTGTCGGCTTTTGAAATCTGCCCTCCGCGTTCGACGCCGGACGGCGTGCTCGTCTCCATCGGCCCCGGCCCCGGAGTGGTAGCCTGGACGACGCCCAGGGGCGCGGGGGTGCGCTCCGGGCGGGAGGGCGGCTTGTCTCGTGACTCTGACCCATGAGGTCGCCGGCCCTGAAGCAGGCGGGCGATGCGCCCTTCCAGCGGTCTTGGTCGGGAGAAGGTCGGGTGGGATTTTTCTTTCTGAGGGGGCGGAAAATAGGACAGGAATAAGACTGGCAAGTAAATGATAATAATAATTACGGTATTTGTTAAGCCCTTACTATGTGCCAGGCCCTGAACTAAGCAGTAGGGTAGATACAGGTTAGTCAGGTTGGTCACATTCCCTGTCCCACGTGGGGCTCACAGTCTCAATCCCCGGCGTGCAGCTGAGGTGAGGCACAGAGAAGCGAAGTGACTTGCCCGAAGTCACACAGCAGACAGGTGGCGGAGCTGGGATTAGAACTCATGACCCTCTGACTCCCTGGCCTGTGCTCTAGCCGCTAGGCTATGCTGCTGAAAGGGTCAAAGACCCTCCCCTCACATAAGAAACCGTCTCAGGATTTTAGGTCATGAAAGCCTAAAGCTGAGACAATAGACTGAGGATCACGAGGTCAAGACTGGAGTCAGGAGACCAGCTCTGGGTCTCCTGCCTTCTGTGTGACCTTGGGCAAGTCACTCAACTTCTTGTGCCTCAGTCTCTTCATCTGTAAAATGGGGGATTCATTACCTGTTCTCCCTCCCCCTTAACCTGGGAGCCCCATGTGGGATTGTGTCCAAGCTGAAGATTGGGTAGCTAACCCAACATTATAGTTCAGTGCCTGGCACAGCGTAAGCACTTAATAAGTACCACCCTTATCATCAGATTGGTGTACTCTTCACGGTAAGACTCTCAAGACTCTCCTCCAGCTCACTGGAGCATACGGAAAAAAAACATAATTCATCCTGTCCGGTTCTAATTCTGGAATCGATCGAGCAATCAATCAGTGGTGTTTATTGAGTGCTTACTGTGTGCAAAACACTTCGGGAATCTGCATCAACACTGTACTCCCATTCCGCTCTCTCTTTCTGAAGAGACCACTGCAATTATTCTGGGGCACTGTATTTTATCCTGGTAAAAATAGTAATTTCTCATTTAAACTTTTACATGGGATGAGGCTCTGGCCTCAAACTAAATCATTGTCATGAATACCAAATAATTTAGAGCTGGACCTACCCTTTCACTCTACCTCTGAATCCACACCACTCAGTCCATAAGAAGGAACTGTAATCACTAAGCTGCTTGATGATTTACCTCTAGTAAATACAGCCAACTCTCACTTATTAAGAATAATTGGAGAAAGCCTTTGCCAACATCATCCAAATGCATAGATAATTGCTTAAAATGCAAAGTAGACACTAATTTGCTAGCACCGATTAACACCTCCATTTAAATTGCTATTCAAACTTTCTACCTACGTCAATTATTCCGAAAACTGATCGGATGAGGAGAAATCATAGCGGTTACCTTAGAGCAGAAGCACGACTGACTAGAAAATATCTTCTTGTCGTTCACAATATCTGATTCTGGCAATGCATTTTCACTCAGTTTAGTGTGGTAGGGTAGGGCATTTGAAATGGGGCAACTTCCCCTTTGTCTCTCAACAGCCCAACAGTTCATAGTCAGAGAAATCAAGAAGAAAAAGAAAGGGGGCTGGAAAAATTCACAGTTATTCGAATAATCGAGTTTTGACTGTATTTACTTACGGGCTCTGAGTCGAACCGTTTCTCTCCAGTTAACTTGGCAACCTCCTTTTCATGATAATCATCCAGTTCCAGGGGGTTCATGGGCCCCAAACCTTAATGGAAACATTACATGCCATTATTCTTTGGCTTGGAAAAGTAATGAATAACATCGAAATTGTCTTGTGGGAACACTTCCCCAGATTACAAGGAAAAAGCATCGACAACCATCCCCAGAAAACATTTCCACCCCATCAGTTCTTCAATGACTTTGGATAAAGAATTGAAAAAAAAGAGAGAGGACAAAGCTGTGGAACCACATCCTTCAAAACGCTCACATTTATAAGAAAGAGAAAATAATACCTGTGAAATTACGCTTGTTTGTTGTCATCCAAGTGGCTCGCTCCAGGTTTCTCTGGATGTTGGCCACTCTTGCAAGGAAACTGGGGTCCCAAATATTTGAATTGGTGTTAGGAGCCAAAGCTTTAGGTGGTTTGGGGTAGAATAGCTGGTTGCTTCCCTGAACGAATTTAGGAAGCTGGAATATAATACAAATAGAAAGGTTTTCTATTCATAGAAAATATTAATAGAATAATATTAATAGAATTCAAGGTTTTCCCCCAGAAAAGGCTCCAAATGTCTGCATTGAGGAAGATGCCGAAACACTATTGATCTGATTCCCCCGACACAAGATCGATGCTCTGCTTCTTTAACCCAGTTTAAAATTAGTTGCTGTGCCTGTGGAGAACTGCTGTGGTTTTTGAAAGCGACTTTCTTGGAGAGAACTTCATTTCTAGTCCAACTTGGCAGGAGCGAACGGAAGACACAAACAGCGTGGCTCAGCGGAAAGAGCCTGGGTTTGGGAGTCAGAGGTCATTCATTCATTCATTCATTCATTCATTCATATTTATTGAGCACTTACTATGTGCAGAGCACTGTACTAAGCGCTTGGAATGTACAAATCGGCAACAGATAGAGACAGTCCCTGCCCTTTGACGGGCTTACAGTCTAATCGGGGGAGACGGACAGACAAAAACAATAACAATAAATAGAATCAAAGGGATGAACATCTCATTAACAAAATAAATAGGGTAATAAAAATATATACAGTTGAGCGGCTGAGCACAGTGCTGAGGGGAGGGGAAGGGAGAGGGGGAGGAGCAGAGGGAAAGGGGGGGGGAAAGAGGGCTTAGCTGAGGGGAGGTGAAGGGGCGGTAGAGGAGGAGCAGAGGGAGCAGAGGAAAAAGGGGAAGCTCAGTCTGGGAAGGCCTCTTGGAAGAGGTGAGCTTTAAGTAGGGTTTCGAAGAGGGGAAGAGAATCAGTTTGGAGGAGGTGAGGAGGGAGGGCGTTCCGGGACCGCGGGAGGACGCGGCCCGGGGGTCGACGGCGGGATAGGCGAGACCGAGGGACGGCGAGGAGGTGGGCGGTAGAAAGAGAGAAGGGAGGAGAGGTGGGAAGGGGCAAGGTGATGGAGAGCCTCGAAGCCTAGAGTGAGAAGTTTTTCTTTCGTGCAGAGGTCGATGGGCAACCACTGGAGGTTTTTAAGAAGGGGAGTGATATGCCCAGAGCGCTTCTGCAGGAAGATGAGCCGGGCAGCGGAGTGAAGAATAGACTGGAGCGGGGAGAGACAGGAGGAAGGGAGATCGGAGAGAAAGCTGACACAATAATCCAGCCGGGATATTACGAGAGCCTGTACCGGTAAGATAGCCGTTCTAATCCCGGCTCCGCCGCTTGTCAGCTGTGTGAATTTGGGCAAAGTCACTTCACTTCTGTGTGCCTCAGTTAACCTCATCTGTAAAATGGGGATTAAAACCGTGAGCCCTACGTGGGACAACCTGATTGTCTTGTATCCCCCCCAGTGCTTAGAACAGTGCTTTGCACATAGTAAGCGCTTAACAAATACCATCATCATCATCATCATCATATGTCCTTGAGCCTACCCAGAACCCACCCAGGTATTCTACTGTGAGCACATCTGCCTGACAGATAGCTTTTGGGACTTTTCTAGTCACCAGTGTGTATGTACTGATTGGAGCTTGACAGTAATTCACGGAGGGCAGACGGGCCGGTGGACAAGGCGGGAGAAGAGCAGAGGGAACAACAAGATGCCAATCAGGGGGATTCGTGACCAATAAAACAAGAATCAAGCAGTGGAATTGATTGATTGGGCTCCTACAATGGGAAGAGCACAGTACACTGTATTAAGTACACTGTTACGCTGTATTAAGTGATTGAACGTGACAATCCCTACCAGTGGTTGCCTAATCGACCTCCGCACAAAACAAAAACTTCTCACTCTAGGCTTCGAGGCTCTCCATCACCTCGCCCCTTCCTACCTCTCCTCCCTTCTCTCTTTCTAGCGCCCACCCCGCACGCTCCGCTCCCCCGCCGCCCACCTCCTCACCGTCCCTCGGTCCCGCCCAGCCCGCCGTCGACCCCCGGGCCACGTCCTCCCGCGGTGCCGGAACGCCCTCCCTCCTCACCTCCGCCAAACTCATTCTCTTCCCCTCTTCAAAACCCTACTTACAGCTCACCTCCTCCAAGAGGCCTTCCCAGACTGAGCTCCCCTTTTCCCTCTGCTCCCTCTACCCCCGCCTTCACCTCTCCGCAGCTAAACCCTCTTCTCCCCCCTTTCCCTCTGCTCCTCCCCCCTCCCGTCCCATCCCCTCAGCACTGGACTCGTCCGCTCAACTGTATATATCTTCATTACCCTATTTATTCTGTTAATGAGATGTACATCACCTTGATTCTATTTATCTGCTATTGTTTTAATGAGATGTTCATCCCCTCGATCCTATTTATCGCCATTGTTCTCGTCTGTCCGTCTCCCCCGATTAGACCGTAAGCCCGTCAAAGGGCGGGGACCGTCTCTATCTGTTACCGATTTGTCCATTCCAAGCGCTTAGTACAGTGCTCTGCACATAGTGAGCGCTCAATAAATACTACTGAATGAATGAATGAAACAGATGAAGTGCACTAGATAAGCAGAGGAGGAGAATGGAAAGATGGATACATGGCTAAGCAAATGCTTAAATAAGACCGTGTCCCATCCGCTCATACTGAATCGACTCCAGTGCTTAGAACCTAGTAAGTGCTTGACAAATACCACAGTGATATAGTATAGCACTAGACGATAAGCCCTGTGTGGGCAGGGATTGTCTCTCTTTATTGCCTAATTGTACTTTCCAAGCGCTTAGTGGAGCGCTCTGCACACAGTAAGCACTCAATAAATACAATTGAATGAACGAATGAATGTGATGATCAAATGCCGTCGAGCTGCTTCCGATTCATAGCAACCCTGTGGATTTTCATCCCTAGAGTCTTCTTGGTAAAAAACCTAGAAGTATTTTTTTCTGTGTGGTAAAAACCTAAGTCTCTGCCATTGTCTCTGATCAACATTTTGATCCCTTGGTGGTCCGCCTTTGACTCTTTCCCAGGCTGCTGCTGCCCAGCACAGGTGAATCGACTTCGTCCGATGCTTCGGTTTAGACCTTTCCGTTACGGATAACGTTGACGGGAGAATATCTCTCAGTGGCAGAGCTCTAAGCTTCATCGGCGACGCAAACTCTCCCGCCACGCTAAGGCGTTGATTCACAGATGAGAGTACGGTGCTATATGTGTGTTGAAAGAAGTGGGTCGGGTGGTTGGGAATGCAGAAAAGCGGAAGGAGTGTAAGAGTGAGAAGCAGTATGGCCTAGGGGATAGAGCACAGGCCCGGAAGCCCGAAGGACCTGCATTCTAATTCCGGCTCCATCACTTGCCCGCTGTGTGACCTTAGGCAGGTCACTTAACTTTTCTGGCACTTTGGGAGTTACACTCCAGCTTCTTAGGACCATTTCGAATTCTACCACTGTGCTCTGGGTCAAGGACGGAAGCAGTGTGGCCCAGCGGAAAGAGCACTGGCCTGGGAACCAGAGGATTTGCGCTCTAATTCCAGGTCTTACCCTTGCCCGCTGTGTCACTTAAATTCTCGACGTCTCAGTTTTCCCATCTGTAAAACAGGGATTAAATCCCTTTCTCTCATAGACTGCGATCCCCATGTGGGACAGACTGCGTCTGACCTGTTTATCTTGCATCTATCCCAGCACTTAGTACAGTGTTTGGGACATAGTAAGAGCCTAACAAATACCATGATTATTATTATTATTATCAGATCAATGAGTAGCCCCCTCAGTATCCTCAAAGAGCGCATTCCTAAGTGCCTGGTTTCACTCTCGCGAACTGAGCTGGAACTGGAGAGAATCAGACTCACTCTGTTTCCCGGACAACAAATCCCGTATTTAAAGCAGTCTCCAAAAGTGACTCGACTCTTCTGACCTCCCTATATTGCTCTGATTTTCTACACCAACAAATGCTCGGGATATTTATGGCAGAGGCACGAATCGAAATGCAATCTTTGCAAGAACAGTACAAAAGCACAGTAGCACAATGGAAATATAAAAAGGCTTGCTCTGCGTGAGGGATATGACACTCAATTCTAAGGAGCAATTGAGCAAACAAAAACCTCTCTTAAGAATAAAGAGTTTCTGCTTAAAGGGAAAACTGACCTCAGGGTGATTTCTCTCCTAAGAGGTGAGGGTGGACCACTCTCTGCATCTGCTGCTAGACAATGTGGCGGCCTGAAGGGCAAAGTAGAAGTTTCTGGAAAAATAGGCCTCTAAAAATGATAACGATGGTACTCTGTATAGCGGTTACTATGTGCCAAGCACCGTTCTAAGCACTGGGGTAGATACAAGGTGATCCAGTTGACGTGGGGCTCACAGTCTTCATCCCCATTTTACAGATGAGGTAACTGAGTCACACAGAAGTCAAGTGACTTGTCCAAAGTCACACTGCTGATAAGTGGCGGAGCTGGGATTAGACCCCACGACCTCTGACTCCTAAGCCCGGCCTCCGGCCACTAAGCCACGATGCTTCTCTGAAAAAGGCCTCAGCACCTAGAGGATTTTCCCATTTCTGGCACATCTGAGTTTGGTCTGTGTTTCAAGAATAGGTGAGATCGCGTTACTCGTTGTTGCATGAGTACGTGCGTAAAACATCTAAAGGTATTCCAATTTTGACGGGCAGCATCTATTTGAAACTGCCGACTCAGTGGCAGGTGATGAAAATGTCTGAAGGACCTCATGTTCCAGAGTTTGGCCTGGGTGTCCTTCTGCCAGCTTCCAAACCTCCCCTCTCAGCAGAGTCTTATTTGAAACCCACTAGTCTTGGAAAACAATAATAACAATTGTGGAATTAGTTAAGCGCTTCTTATGTGCCAGGCACTGTTCTAAGCGCTGGGATAGATGCAAGCAAATCGGGTTGCACACGGACCCTGTCCCACATGGGGCTCACAATCTTAATTTCCATTTTACAGATGAGGAAACTGAGGCACAAAGTAGTAAAGTGACATGCCCAAGGTGACAGAGTCGACTTGTGACAGTGCCGGGATTAGAACCCAGATCCTTCGGACTCCCAGGCCCGTGCTCCATCAACTTAGCCATGCCGCTTCTCCAATCCAGCACTCGAAGCCAGCAGAGCCCTGGACACTTAAGCACGTAGACGAGAGTCTTAAGTCCGACCGGCTCTTCCGAGAGTCAAGCTGGTTGCTTTATAATAACAATGTCGGTACCTGTTAAGCGCTTACTATGTGCAGAGCACTGTTCTAAGCGCCGGGGGAGACACAGAGTAATCAAGTTGTCCCACTCGGCTCCCCATTTTACAGATGAGGTCACTGAGGCACAGAGGAGTAAAGTGACTTGCCCACAGTCACACAGCTGAGTGGCGGAGCCGGAATTCGAACCCGTGACCTTTGACTCCCGAGCCCGGGCTCTTTCCACGGAGCCAAGTTGCTTGTCTAGGGACCGGAAACTTACTCTAGCCTTCATTAATTCCAACAACCTGATAAAGGTAAGGCTCCAAGATTCTGGTGACCCTGATCTTATAATTGTTCTGATAACGACCTTTGTGGAGTCTCTAGCTAAGTAAATATGGTTACATGGTTACTCACAGTTCTCTAGACCGTAACTCCTCCTCTAGGCTGTAAGCTCCCCGAGGTCGTATTATTCTCTCCCAAGTGCTTAGTACAGTGCGGTGTATCCAGTCAGTGCAGCGGAAAGAGCACGGGCTTGGGAGTCGCAGGTCATGAGTTCGAATCCCGGCTCCGCCACTTGTGGGCAAGTCACTCGACTTCTCTGTGCCTCAGTTACCTCATCTGTAAAATGGCGATTAACTGTGAGCCTCACGTGGGACGACCTGCATCTACCTTGGAGAAGCAGCGTGGCGCAGTGGAAAGAGCACGGGCTTTGGAGTCAGGGCTCATGAGTTCGAATCCCAGCTCTGCCACTCGTCGGCTGTGTGACTGTGGGCAAGTCACTTCACTTCTCTGTGCCTCAGTTCCCTCATCTGTAAAATGGGGATGAAGACTGTGAGCCCCACGTGGGACGACCTGATTCCCCTGTGTTTACCCCACCGCTTAGAACAGTGCTCTGCACATAGTAAGCGCTTAACAAATACCAACATTATTACCCCAGCACTTAGAACAGTGCTTGGCACATCGTAAGCGCTTAACAAATACCAACATAAATTTTTGGGTAGCCACGCGTTTTGCAAACTCACGCAGCCCCACAGCAGCTTAAATGAATAGACTCCCACAGTGCCGTGCCTTCCTTGGAAACACAAGTGGTGCCAGAAAGCAGACAACTGTCTCAACACGAATGTCTGGCAAGGACTTGAAAAATCCAGGTTTTCTCCCCAAACTGAACCTTTCTTTCTTGAGCTGCAGACCGAAGGGCCCAAGATGAAATTTCATCCCCGGTGTATTTCGCAGACCGGGAGACACGAGCTCAATTTTCCTGGGCTCCTGGGCTGCTCTAAATTACGACAGGACGGTGTGGTCATCCTACCACAGGCCCCTGCGTACATTCAGCGGAGCTCCATGGGACACACGTAGTGAGCGCTTAACGAATACCAACATTATTATTATGAGAAGCAGCGTGGCTCAGTGGAAAGAGCCCAGGCTTGGGAGTCAGAGGTCGCGGGTTCTAATCCTGGCTCCGGCACTTGTTTGCTGTGTGACCTTGTGCAACTTCTCTGTGCCTCAGTTACCTCATCTGTAAAAATGGGGATTAAAAAAAAAATGTGAGCCCCACGTGGGACAATCTGATTACCCTGTATCTACCCCAGCGCTTAGAACGGTGCTCTGCACATAGTAAGCACTTAACAAATACCATAATTATTATTATGTGTCATGAGCTGTGGGCCTCCTCTAAAGGGAAGTTGGCCCAGAGCATCTCGGCCAAGAGCCTTTAAATGAGAAATAATTCTGTCCTCGTAACTGTTGACTCCCTTTTTTTGGAGGGGTAGGTGAGCCTCCATTCGCTTGGAAATGTGGAGGGGTGACTCTCTTCTAGAGCTACGGGTTTCTCCTTTTCTCTCAGGTATAAGACATGCAGGAGGGGGAAGAGAGCTAAGGGGAGGATCCTCTTTGGCCAAGCGACAACAAAAACTTATCGCGTGCTTCCACTGTAGAATGCAACGCCTCAAAGACTGGGTGACCTAAGGTTCTCTGTCCCTCTTTAGAAGGTGGGGTCTCACCTGGCGAGTTTCTAGTACTCTACCAGTCTCGGCTACGTGAAGGAGAGTCGAGCCAGCGGCTAATGGGTGGAAGGCAATCCGTTACCGGTCAAAACTCAACCGTGCTGGGCAGCAGTGGCACGGGAGAGGGTCGAGGGTGGAGACTCAAGTTTACCGCACGGAAGAAGGCAACGGGAAACCACTTCCCTCTTTTTACCCAGGAAACTCTACCGTTACACTACCAGAACGATTGAAGATGGAGGTGGGATGTTCTGGGGGAGATGCGTCCATGGAGTCGCTATGGGTCGGAAATGACAGCGTAAGGCAAAACTTGTTAAGCACCTAGCGGGCTAAGTGCTGGAGTAGATATGAAATAATCCGTCTCCCGTGGGCCATATAGTCTAAGGGGGGGGGGGGTGAGCATGATTTCATTGCTGTTTTCCAGGCGAGGAATGGGAGCATGGCGAAGTTTAATGATATGGCTAGGGTCATAGAGCAGGCTACTGGTGGAACCGGGAATAGAATTCCGATCTGGCTTCCAGGCCCGTGTTCTTTCCAGCTGGGCATGGTCTCTCCCCACTCTCCAGACCTCGATTAGAATTAACCTGGATGTCACCCCCTTCCAACCTGACATCTTGTCTGCTGCTGATTGAGGCGAACCCGGACCGACCAGTCCAGCAAGTGTTTTTCTTCTCCTTCATCCACAGAGTGGGTAGCAGATGAAGATAAGTCGAGCGTTGAACGTCAGACCCTAGTGAATAAAGGCCATGGTCCCTTTGGCTTTTGCCAAACTAGACTGGGTTTTTTTTTTTACTCACACTCCGTGCCACAGTCTTCAACATCTGCTGCTAAAGGAAGAAGCAGGGCAGAGGCAACTTGACTTAACGGAAAGAGAACGGGACTGATAATCTTGAGGGTTGGGTTTTTGTCCCAGCTCTGCCACTCGCTTGCTGTGTGTCCTTGGGCAACTCGCTTAACTTTTCTGTGCACTGGTTTCTGTTCTCCCTCCATCTTAGACTGTGAGCCGTGGGATGGGTCAAGGACTATATTAGACCTGATTATCTGGTACCTGTTCCAGTGCACGACGCATAGTAAATCTTAATAAACACCATTGTTCTTATTATTCAACATAATAAGCACCCTAATAAGAATAAGCACCACTGTTCTTTTTATTCGAGTGCTTAATGTAGTGTGCTGCACATACCAAATGCTCAATAAATACCATTTTTTAAAAATGGTGTCTGTTAAGTGCTTACTATGTGCCAGGCACCGTTCTAAACTCTGAGGTAGATAGAAGATATTCAGGTTAGATACAGTCCCTGTCCCACATCGGGCTCATAATCTTAACAAATGATTATTAAATCTGGCGGCAAGTGGTTTGGGTGCTCCAAATTCTTATGCTGGCTTTCGCACGGCTGATTTGGTAACACTGGGCTGGTCACTTACGGCCCTTTTATCTCAGCTGAGTGTCTATAAAAGGAGGGCGGCAATGCTAACCTTCCACACACGTCGGTCATGAGGGATGGCTGTGGGGAACAACTATAAGCTGCTCAGAGCCATTTGGAGAGTAGCCAGTGTCCAGAGAGAAGGAGCAAAGCAAGCAGAAACATGACAGAGCATTGCTTTTAATAAAAGACAAATGGACCGGGGGGAATTGGAAAAAAAAACAAAAACCCTAGAAATTACAGTGCTGAAAGGAATCTCAAGGGATCACTCATTCCTCTACTCCTAACTAGGAACATTTTATTCCTGGAAGTCAGGCTCTCTAACTCTTTTTAGGAGATTGTAGAACTACACAACTTGACAAAGTCCTAGAGCTAAACAAACAGAGTTGTGATGACCAAGGGTCCAAATTCAAATTCTACCTCTTACAGTGTGAAATACTGACTAAAAGGTGATAATTGTATGTGGGAAAACTGCGAGGTAAATATACAGTGGAATGAATTAATCGTGATAACTTTAGTCGCATCTTTACAGTTGAGTCTATGATAGCAGAAAAACACACCGGCAATGATATTTTCTGCTAATTCTGTGTTATCGTATTCTCCCAAGCACTTAGAACAGTGCTCTGCACACAGTGAACGCTGAATAAATACCACTGATTGATTGATTAGTGCTGCCCCTGGGAAGGCCAGAATGCACCTGCCACTCTCTGACCTGATCACTCTTGTTTTTTTATTTTTCCAATGGAATTCGTTAAGCGCTTGCTGCGTGCCAGGCACTGTTCTAAGCGTTGGGGTAGATTGAAGATAATCAGGTTGGACACAGTCTCTGTCCCACATGGGGCTCACGGTCTCAATCCCCAATTTACAGATGAGGTTACTGAGGCCCAGAGAAGTGAAGTGACTTGCCCCAGGTCACACAAAAGACAAGTGGCAGAGTCAGGATCGGAACCAAGGTCCTTCTTGACTCCCAGGCCTGTGCTCTATCCACTAGACCAAGCTGCTTCTCATCTCTAGATGGGCATCAGCCCCTTTCTTGGTCAATCGTTTCCTACTGCCCTTTAAAGTTTTCCTCAAAGCCTCTTCTCCATCTTAGCCCTCATCTCTATCACCGCTTCCAGGCGTTCTTCTTTTCTCCTAATATATGCCTCCATTTTTCATTCCAATGTTAGGACTCCAAGAGTTAACTAAATAGTCAATAGAGTCTTGAAAACATTGCTTTTCTACATTAGAAATTTTGTGATCTCTTTCATTTCTTTTCTCACCTTAAACTCTGCTTTTTCCAGTTTTATCTGGGCTTTGGGACAGGGTATATACCCACGGTAAGGACGCGTGGATGCTTTAGGTTCATTTTTTTCCCCACTGAACATGGCACAGTGCTTATCGATTGTAGGCACATTCACCCTAGCTTGCAAATTCCTTGAGGGCAAGGATTGTTTCTATTTAGTGTTAATTCTCTCTAGTGCTTAGTACGGTGCTTTGCTCGCAGCAAGCACCCGATAAATATCATTATTTATTTATTTACGCATTTTTCCAGGATTTGTTAAGCGCTTATTATATGCCAGGCACTCTACTAAGCTCTGGGATGAATACAACCTAACCAGCCCTAATTCCCACTTTACAGATGAGGTAACTGAGGCACAGAGAAGTTAAGTGACTTGTCCAAAGTCAAACAGCAGACAGGAGGTGGAGGTGAAATTAGAACACTGGTCCTCTATTAGGCCCTTACTCTTTCTACTGGGCCACACTGCTTATTATTTATTATCAAAAATGATAGTTGTATTATTGAGGGCTACATACCAAACACTGAACGATACACTCTCAATCAATTCCACACTTCATCATCACCGATAAGCTTGGTTCCATACCCTTAAGCACTTGATATTCATCCCACCGCCAGCCCCACGGCCTTTATGTACATAGAAGCCGTCTCTTCCCCTCTCTGTAATTTATTTTAATATCTGCCCGTCTCCCCCTCTAGCTCCTTATGCGCAGGGAAAGTATCTCTCAACTCTACTGTATTATTCTCTTCCAAGTGTTTAGTACAGCACTCGGCACACAGGTGGTGCTCAATACATACCACTCCTTGACTGGATGATAAGCTCTGGGGCAGATACAAGTTAATGAGGTCGGTCACAGTCTAAGTAACTGATTGATAAGAGTTTTGGGACTGTGAATTCATTTTCTCTTTTCCTACCTCTCCTGGGAAGATCTAAGATCTAAGCTTTTGTGGTGACGGGCAAGAGAGGGGGCTAAACTAGCTGTTTTCTGAGAATGCAGAGGGACACTATCCCTATTTGAGTCCTTCTCGGACCATTTAGAGCGTTTCCGTTTCAAGTGGATCATTCATTCATTCATTCGTTCAATCGTATTTATTAATAATGCTGGTATTTGTTAAGCGCTTACTATGTGCAGAGCACTGTTCTAAGACCTGAGGTAGATACAGGGTAATCAGGTCGTCCCACGTGAGGCTCACAGTTAATCCCCATTTTACAGATGAGGGAACTTAGGCCCAGAGAAGTTAAGTGACTTGCCCACAGTCACACAGCTGACAAGTCCATTGACTGTGTGCAGAGCACTGTACTAAGCGCTTGGGAGAGTACAGCATAACAACAAAGAGACACACTCCTGCCCACAACGAGCTCACATTCCAGAGGGGGAGACAGACATTAATATAAATAAATAAATTACAGAAATACACATATGGGATATGTGTATCCCATATGGGATATGGGATATATGTAGGGATGGGAGGGAGGACGAATGAAGGAGCAAGTAAGAGCGGAGGAGAAGGGAGTGGGAGAAGAGAAGAGAAGGGCTTAGTCGGGGAAGCCTTCTTGGAGGAGATGTGCTTTCAATAAGGTTTTGAAGTGGGGGAGAGACAATTATCTGTTTGATATGAGGAAGGAGGGCGTTCCAGAGCAGAGGCAGGTTGTGGGCAAGGGGTCGGCGGCGAGACAGAAGAGAAGGTTAGCATTAGAGGAACGGAGCGCGGGGGCCGGGTTGTAGTAGGAGAGCAGCGAGGTGAGGTTGGCGGGGTGAATGATCAGAATGATAATCAGAAAAGCAGCTAGCTAGCGGCTAGTTCCTCCTACACACTCCATAATACTTTCTGGGCAGAGGTTATTTCTCTGTTTCACTTAAGACCAAACAGGCACATATGCATAAATCGAAACGGTAGCTACTCACATGAAAATACGTGCGCTGACCCGGCCACTGTAAAGGTTTCTTCTGGGAATCCGTGGGAAAATCAATGACTTCGTGTCTGTACGGATTGCCTGAAGTTTTCAAGAAAAAACACCCCGGGCTATTACACTATTCGGAATGCTCTCATGCTCTTGAAAAGTCCGAAAGAATTAGGAGTCAAGTTTTGACTCGTCCACGCCAAGGACCAAAAGGAAAGCGATACGGCAGAGACGGACCGGCACGCGGGTTAGCATTTCCAAGGGGCTCAGTATTCCCTGGAGGTCGCAGGGCCGAGGGGGTTTGGATGTCTGACGCGTTCTACCCGATCGCATGGGCGGACACAGACCTCGTCTGGGAAATCCTGTGAGTCTAGCACCCTCTGCTGCAGTACTAAGGTTGTCATCTCAGGTTCTCTGTCAAAGGACTGAAAAAGGCTTCTGAATTCTAGACTGTAGGCTCCTCAATCCATCATATCTACTGAGCGCCTACTGGGTGCTGAGCACTGTACTAAGCATGGGCGGGGATCATGTCTTCCAACTCTATCGCTCTGTACTCTCCCAAGTAGAGTGCTCCGCACAGAGTAAGCGCTCAGTAAATACCACTTTGATGACTGATTGGTTGCTGAGGTCCCTCCTTAGTCCATATAGCTTAGCCTCCACAGGCTAGCCACCCTCGAAGGAAGCAGCTGAGGAGACTGCTAGGATAACGGTTCCTTTTCTGATCGGCTTTACGGGGAATGCAGCCTGGCCTCCAGGGACCCCACGGTAAATCCTAACCAGAAAGAAGTTCTGCTCACTCCCGTCTAAGAACCCGATTATTATTACATCTGTTGAGCGAGGAAGAGTCCGAGCCGCGTGGAAGCCCGCGACACCGAATGTCGTATTCCTGCCTGGAAAGATCTGGGTGAGAGATGGCCAAATTGGCCTCCCGTCACTTAAATCTCCAAAGAGGGAGCATTGAGCAAGAAAGCCGACTACAGCCTTCGCTCAGCTCCTTCCGGGCTGGACAGCTTCTTATAAATCCAGGCCGCGTTTCTGCAGCTAATTAAAACGGCTACAACTGGGGACGGCCCTGCGTTGCCCCGTTCTGCTAAAACGGGAAATCTATCTGCGGCGCCAAGCAAATAGATGTTATTTAAATGGCAGTTTGCTAACCGGTGGACTCCTCCGTGGGACCGAGAGCCATGACCAGAAGGGGACTGTGTTTCTAGGTCTTCTGGCTCCAAAGGTGTTAATGGTCAGGGACTGAGACTTGAGGAAAGAGATTGAGACTGGCGGTCAGGATACCTGGGTTCTGTTACTCGTGGTCCAGGGGGTCGCCAGGCACACGGTGTGCCAGCAGCAGAATAAACACAGAAAGATGCAACGTTTCCAGAGTGAGCCTGCATCAGTCCAGGGCAGATAATCCGATCATCTCCGGAACTGCTCCGGGAAAAGATTCCTGCATCCGAGCATCAAAGCGGAGATGTCGCAAGGAAAATCGTCTCACATACTCTCAGCGAAAGGGGAGGAATCAGTCCAGTTTACATCATCCGGAGTGGAATTTCCTTTGAGATTCCCGGAGGAATTTCCTTTGAGAAGAGCTTAGCTGAGAAGGGATAGCCCCGGATACTCTCAGCAAAAGGCAAAGGACTCTGTTGGCCTGGGAATGAAGAAGAGGAGTCTGGGAAGCAGTTGAGAATTCGGATCCCTTTGGCTATAAAAGGCTTTGCTGAAAAGATGTGCGTGGCTACCAGACGATGCTGGGATGGTTCACCCTGGAATGTGGTGCCCCTGGATCTCTTTAATAAAGAGGATCTGTTGAAAGCTATGAGCCCGGTGTATGTGGTCACTTTGGCAGTGGTTACCTAGAGGGACAGTCCTGTTAGCCGTATGGTCCAGTGGGAACAGCTTCCAATCTCAGTTCTGCCACGGCGTGACCTTGGGCAAGTCATTCAGCTTCTCTATGTATCAGAATTTCCACATCTGTAAGTTGGAGTTAAAATACCTTCTCTTCTTACCTCTGAATTTTTGAGCTCCTTAAAGGACAGGGACTATGTCTGAATTGAGCTGTACCGTGCGCTTAGCCCATAAGTGTCTATTAAATACTATAAAAATACCGTTGTAAAAGGAGACGTGGAGGTACTGAATAATTTTTTACGGCATTTAAGTACTTACTATGTGTCAAACACCGTTCTAAGGATTGAGGTAGGTAGTAAAAGTTAATTAAGACACAATTCCAGTCCCACATAGGGCTCACAGTCTAAGTAGGAGGGAGAACAGGTTTTTAATCCCCATTTTACAGTTGAGGAAACTGAGGCACAGAGAAGTGTTGTGACTTGCCCAAGGTCACACAGCAAGCAACTGACAGGCTGGGATTAGAACCCAGGTCCTCTGACTCCCAGGCCTGGGCTCTTTCCATTAGGCCATGGAAAGAGTCTAGTAGATAGTCCCCGAATATCACCCAGTGACAAAATGATGAATTAAACTCAGATAACCAAGCACCTGATCCACTAGAGGAGAGCTGCTCGATCTAGAAAACCATTTTTGGAGGCCATTTTCCTCCTGAACTCTGAATCGCTAACAGTCGAGAGGCTCATGTTTGAATTCCGAGGGGGAGAGAGACTTTCCTTTCCAACTGTGCCTAATGGAACGATAAGCTCATTTTCAGAAGAATAAGGATCACGGTACTTGTTAAGCGTTTATTATGTATCAAGCACCGTACTAAGCGCTGGGATAGATAGAAGATCCTCAGTTTGGACACAGTTACTGTCCCACATGGGGCTCACAGCCTAAGTGGGAGAGAGTGGCAGGTAGTATAGTACCCGATGCATAGTAAGCACTTAATAAATACCAATGCTTCATTTCATTATCGATAGATATTTGAAAAAAACACAATCAGCAGCATCCTGAAAACAGAACATTGCCTTTACCTTTCGTCTTCTTCAAAACCGTTGTATCGTAATTCTTGGTGGGCATGGTGGGAGGGAACGGCTGGTGTCCAGCTGCTAGGATGCCCGTGTTTTGATCCCCGGGTGATGTAAAAGTTGGGAACAAAGCACATCTAGGGATGTGAGTGTGATAGGGATGCTCGATTGGAAATGGCACGCACAGTTGTCTCGGGTTTGGTTTCGCAAAGGAAAAAAAGAAAGGAAATAAATAAGTGAATAGAATTTAATCCTATTCTACCTCAATGAAAAAGAATACCGTCTTAAAATTGTCAAATATTCACCTGAAGAATAAAATCATTTTTCTATTAGAAGACCTCTTTTCATTCCAGTTAATGAAACAGTGATTTCATTCAGTCATTCAATCATATTTATTGAGCGTTTACTGCGTGCAGAGAACTGTACTAAGCACTTGGGAGAGTACAATAAAACAATAGAGAGACTCATTCCCAGCCCATAACGACCTTACAGTCTAGAGTTTACAGAGGAGTCCCTGGTGCCCACAATTGCCCAGGGTCAGGGGCACAACTCAGCTGGAAGGGGGCCAGAAGGGGCGTAGTGGCACCCAGGAGGTGCCCCGTGGACTTAGTCCCGGCTCCGCCACTTGTCTGCTGTGTGACCTTGGGCGGGTCGCTTCACTTCTCTGGGCCTCGGTTACCTCATCTGTAAAACGGGGATTGAGACTGTGAGCCCCAAGTGGGACAGGGACCGAGTCCAACCCGATTTTCTTGTATCCACCTCAGTTCTTACTACAGTGCCTGGCACGTAGCAAGCACTTAACAAATATCATCATTATTACTATTATAAAACATATGTGCTTACAGGGCTGTGCCCCCTGAGGTGAATCTGGCTCATTTCGGCTGGTTTGTTTCTTTCCAGTATTTGTTGAACGCCGGGGAAGCAGCGTGGCTCAGTGGAAAGAGCCTGGGCTTCGGAGTCAGAGGTCATGAGTTGGACTCCCGCCTCTGCCACTTGTCAGCTGTGTGACTGTGGGCAAGTCACTTCACTTCTCTGGGCCTCAGTTACCTCATCTGTAAAATGGGGATTAACCGTGAGCCTCACGTGGGACAACCTCATTACCCTGTATCTCCCCCAGCGCTTAGAACAGTGCTCTGCGCATAGTAAGCGCTTACCATATACCAACATTATTATTATTTCTATGTGCCAGGCACTGTGCTCAGCAATGGGGTAGATACGAGCTAATCAGGTTGGACCCGACCTATGTCCCACAAGGGGCTCATAGTCTTAATCCCCACTTTACAGGTGAGGTAACCGAGGCACCGAGATGTGAAGCAGCTTCAAACAGGAGACGAGCGGCAGAGCCGGGATTAGAACACAGGTCCTTCTGACTCCCAGGCCCGGCGTCTATCCACTAGGCCGCCGCCACGCTGCTTCTCGGTTGGGGCTTGCCTCCCTCCTGCTGCCGCTGCTGCTGCCTGGGCTGGGCCGGATTGGGATGGGCCGGATCGAGCGACGCCCTGGACTTCTGGACTCTGCCACGCTCACGGTGGGGAGGTGGTTCGAGTGCCACGGGGGCAAAATGACACCCTTTTCCCTAGAAGCCAGGAACCACGGATGCAACTGCTCCCATGGCGTCGGTGCCCGGGAGCGCCGACAACTGATCCACATTAATGAAATCTACACTTCCTCACCACCGCCATTTTATTCCTATCCCGCTCAATTCAATCGGCGACAGGCAAGAAGGGCACTGACCCTGTTGAAGCCGAGGACCGCCCGGGAGGTTTGGGGGAGTCATTTCAATTGGGAATGCAATATTTTAGCTGATCCCAGGGCAATGGCTTGCCCAGAGGTGCATTCCTCCCCTCAGCTGATGCCCGAGGGGGAGTCTTTCTAATATCCCTACCTCTGCCAATATTCACGCGTCGCTAGTGACTTTCTCGACACTGGTCACATCTCCTTGGGCAAACCTAATGGGAAACTGAGATTCTTTTTTTACGGAGCCGCCTCCGGTTTTTAATGACTTTGAAGACGATCCCCTCGATAACCCGCGTCAGCAGGATTTAGTACAGTGCTCTTGGCCGTAATTCGGCGTTTAAGGATTCCAAAGTGTTGGGCTATTTTCCCTTGAGAGAGTTTCCCCACAACAGGGACACCTGGTTGGCTTTAGAGACGCTGCTTGGGGCTGGTGGCTTTGAATTGACTTCTCTTCGACTACTGCCACAGCAGGATGGACTCTGGGCGGGGAGGGGAGGCTGCCTTGAGGCTCGTCTGCCAGGGAGAGGGAGAAAGGGCAGAAGTCTGGAGAAATCCCAAATGGTACCAGTTTGTCCCACCGATGTGCTGATGGCAACACTCTCCCTCCCGCCCCCCCCCCCCCCCACCTCCGCCCAACTCATTCTCTTCCCCTCTTCAAAACCCTACTTAAAGCTCACCTCCTCCGAGAGGCCTTCCCAGACTGAGCTCCCCTTTTCCCTCTGCTCCATCTACCCCCCCTTCACCTCCCCGCAGCTAAACCCTCTTCTCCCCCCTTTCCCTCTGCTCCTCCCCCTCTCCCGTCCCATCCCCTCAGCACCGTACTTGTCCGCTCAACTGTATATGTCTTCATTACCCTA
Organism: Ornithorhynchus anatinus; assembly: GCF_004115215.2. Lineage (NCBI taxonomy): Eukaryota > Metazoa > Chordata > Mammalia > Monotremata > Ornithorhynchidae > Ornithorhynchus > Ornithorhynchus anatinus. The sequence continues at coordinate 57,021,218 of NC_041735.1, read as the reverse complement.
TTTATTCTGTTAATGAGATGCACATCACCTGGATTCTATTTATTTGCTATTGTTTTAATGAGATGTTCTTCCCCTCGATCCTATTTATCGCCATTGTTCTCGGCTGTCCGTCTCCCCCGATTAGACCGTAAGCCCGTCAAAGGGCAGGGACCGTCTCTATCTGTTACCGATTTGTACATTCCAAGCGTTTAGTACAGTGCTCTGCACATAGTAAGCGCTCAATAAATACTATTGAATGAATGAATGAACACTCATTCATTCAACTGTATTTACTGAGAGCCTACCTTGTGCAAAGCACTCTGCCAAGCGCTTGGGAGAGTACAATATAACGATAAACAGACACATTCCCTGCCCACAGTGAGCTTATATCGCCGAGGCAGAAACCTGAGGCTTCAACCGGCTTGTAATTGCCAAGATGACCTCTGACTCTCTGGTAGCCGGGTCCTCGGACATTCAGGCCCAGAAAGGGAAAACTCCACCCGAAAATTCCTTTCAGGAAATCTGTCAGCCTCCGTGGAAACACGTTCACGTATTTTTGACTCTCTTTCTCTCCCCACTTCATCCCATCCTTCAACGACAGCGTGCTAGATGTTCACCTGTCCCTTGACGGTTATGTTCCTTTCCCGCTGATGAATAAAATCGACGTCATGGCCCCGCAGTGCTCCTCTTCCATTCGATCGTATTTACTGAATGCCTACTGTGTGTGTAGCACTGTACTGAGCGCTTGGGAGAGTACACTATAACAACAAACAGACACATTCCCTGCCCACAACCGGTTCACTCCTCTCGGGGGATGCACTGCTAGGTTTGCAGGTGAGAGTTAACTGCTGCTGTCGCAGCCCCACAACGCTTAGGCACATATCCCTAATTTATTTATGTTAATGTCTGTCTCCCCCTCTAGATTGTAAGCTCATCGTGGACGGGGAACGTGTCTACCAATTGTGTTATACTGTACTCCCCCAAGGGCTTAATACGGCGCTCTGCAGATGGTAAAGATTTAATAAATACGACTGATCGTCCTACTGCTGTTGCTTCTAAAGGACTGCGACACGATCAGGCTGGGCTTCCGTGAATCACAATGAAGGACACAATGTGACATATCGTTGCACCACTGGGTAGGTCACACCGAATGACACACTGTGATCCATCACTGTCCCTCTGGTTAAGTCATATTGAAGGACACACTGTGATACATCACTGCGCCACTGGGTAAGACGGAGAAAGACCCACTGAATGGCCCAATCTGACATAGCACTACACTGCAGGGTAAATCACACTGAACGACACACTACACTGAATTACACACTGTGATGGACCCCTGCACCACTGAGAAAGTCACACTGAATGACACACTGTGATGGAGCACTACACTGCTGGGAAAGTCACACTGAAGGATACACTATTTGACATCACTACACTGCGGGGGAAGTCGCACTGAAAGGCACACACTGGACCACATCACAACATCGGGGGGTAATGGAATTTACGTACTTATTAACATCACCAATCTTACGGTTGACCAGGAAGATTTAAACGAATTCTTGAGAATTCATTCAATCGTATGAAGCCCTTGCGTATCGGAGGTTAATTACACTATCTCTTCCCAGGGGCAAATACTAAACAACCTACCACTTTTTTCCCAGGAGGCGTTCTACGTTCTCCGGTGCCTCAGAGGATCGGGTCAGTGAGACTCAACCCTGAGAAAATTTTCTACTTACCCTGCCTCATCAGGGGACCTGGACCTAATTTTCTACTGATGGAATCATCTTGGCACAATCTCAGAACATTCTATTTTCATTATTATTTTCATTAAGTCCTGTGTTAATCACAGCAAAATGAGCAAACGGTAGTTTAGGTCACTAAGAAATGATTAGGGCTTAAAGATCAGCCGGATAGTAAATGGGGGAAAAAATTTGGCGAAAACATAAGTCTGTCCATTCCTGTGATTGCATTACTCGTTTAAGAAATCTAAAGTGCTCGGGGCTTTATGTGAGCCCTCTGGGGGATATATCAAATGCACTTGCCGGTTTTGGTTTCGGCACTCGACCCAAAAGTTTTTGCTTCACTACCATTTTATTTTACATTTGTTAAGACACATCTTCAGAGGGGAGATGAGGGTTTTCTGTGGAATGCCCCATTGCTGTGACTGGGTTTTTTTTTTTGTTCCTTTCATTTTCAAAGTCTTAACTTGTGGCAAGTGGATTCACTGAACAAAAACGTTTGGTTTCAAATAACGGGAACTAGCTGATAACCCTGAAAAATTCTTGCAATTTTTGTGTTTCCCCCTCACACTGCCTTTTTCTTCTCCTCACCTCACCCCTTCCGGCCTTTCCTGTATTATATGCTGTTTTATTCCATCTTTCTCTCTTGGAGTCTCTTTCTCCTCTATTTCTTTCTTCCATTTCTCTACAATTCAATCATATTTATTGAGCGCTTACTGTGTGCAGAGCACTCTTCTAAGCGCTTGGGAAAGTACAATATAACAATGAAGAGAGACAATCCCTGCCCACAACGAGCTCACAGTCTGGGGAGACGCAGGGGAGGGGGAAGGAATATAATAATAGTGATATTTGTTAAGTACTAAACACCAAGCAATGCACTAAACGCTGGGACTCAGTCCTTGTCTCACATGGGGATCACGGTCAAAGGGGGAAAGAATAATAGGTATTTATTTAATGCTTATTTTACAGACAAGGAAACTGAGGCACAGAGAGATGAATCAACTTGCCCAAGGTCACACAGCAGTACACTGCTTTTCAGTCATTCATTCAGTTGTATTTATTGAGCGCTTACTGTGTGCAGAGTACTGTACAAAGCGTTTGGGAGAGCACAATATAACAATAAACAGTCTCATTCCCCGCCCACAACGAGCTTACAGTCTAGAGGGGGAGACAGAAATTAATATAGATAAATAAATTACAGAGATGTACTTAAGTGCTGTGGGGCCGGGTGGTGTGGGGGGAAGATGAATCAAGGGAGCAAGTCAGGGAGACGCAGAAGGGAGAGGGTGAAGAGGAAAGGAGGGCTTAGTCAGGGAAAGTTTATTGGAGGAGATGTGCTAGCGCTCAATAAATGCAATTAAATGAATGAAGGAATGAATTTCCAGAACATATTTTTCTCCTCCTGGTCTCCTGCTGTCTTTGGCAGAGATAAAGCACAGGGAGGATCTTTTTTCTCACCCACCCAAATCCTTTACAGTCAGTTAACACCCCGATTAACCTCAGTTTACCCAGTAATCTTCCCAGGACTCCCAATCTATTACAGTAAATCTGAGGTATTCCCATCTGGGAATTAGGGAAAAACATGAATTTGCTAGGGCTGAATCTAGAGAGCTGAAAGAAGAATCCTTGGAGGAAAAAAAATGCAGTAGAAGGATCCGTCATTGAGAGCGGAAAAAGCCCTTGAAGCCATATTTATGGAAGGAAAGACCTTAATTTTTCTCTTCAGAAACTATACCTCCAAGGTGTCACAAAACCCTAGTGTTCAAATTAAATACTCACTTGCAGCTGTTAGGACACAAAACAATAATAAAACACTACCTACAAGTGTACTTTTCCTGCACAGAGTTCAAAGTGCTTTCATGAATCACATCTCATTTGACTTCCCTTCTTCCTTGTGAGGTAGGTAATAAAACATTATTGGCTACATTAAAAGAAGAGAAGTAATGTAGTATACTCACTCAGCCTTGGTGCTAGGCGGTTTAGGGAGTCTAGAATAAAAAACAAGACAAAACAAAAGACGCCTTAGGTGATTCTCTTTAGAAGGGGCGCTGTTTATTCCAGACGCCATCAAGCAGGAAATCCTGGCATTTCAAAACAGTCCAACTCCAGACTAATTCATTCAATCTTATTTATTGAACGCTTACTGTGTGCAAAGCACTGTACTAACCGCTAATACTAGTGTCGACGATTCTCTTCATTGCGCCTCTGGAACCCGTGGGTCGGAACCGCAGTTATGGACCGGGATGCTTTCGTCAGTCTGTTCTTCCTCATGTTTCTTTCCTGTCGGGGTTTGCTTATTTTTTTCCACCTCTGACAGGTGAGTCCACAGGTTATTAATTTTGCTAATCGCTTCGAATGGTACAAGTGTTCGGGGCAGGAGTGCGAGTTCATGTTGACACTGGCTCTCAGAACCCTGGCAGCCAGTCAGGGAGTTGCTGACATCAGACCTGTGGGACAATCTTATGACCTGACACAAGCTGGGAATGTTGGAAAGGTTGCCCAGTTGGAAATGATATTTTAGCACCTTGTGTACTTTCTCCCTTAGTCCAAAACTGCTTGTCCCTATTGGTAGTAGATGAAGCGATAATTATAATCAGCCACCGGAGTCAAACTTTCCAACCCTGGCCTACCTCTCTTTCCTTTCTCTCTCCTCTACTTCCTCTTTTTTTTCCCCCTTCTCCCCTTTTCCCATTAGAATCCTCTCTCCTTTTCTCCTCTCTTTCCTTTTCACCCCAGCTCCCTGCCCCCATTATCTTGATGACACTGGCTTCACCACTGAAGTGGTCTCCAAGATGTTCCATCCCAGTTTGCCAAGGAGGTGGGCGGGATGAATAATGAGCGAGCAAGGAAGGGGCCGAGGATGAGGCATGGAGAGAAAGGAGGGGGTCAGAGGGGCAGTTCGTTCCTTAATTTCCTGTCTGCCTTGGCCAGACAAAATGAAGAAAAAAAATGTTCGCTATTACCGGACAGTCCTCCTTTGAATTATTGCTATAAAAATAATTTTTAAAAAATGTGGTATTGGATAGGTGCTTTTTATGTGCCAAATACCGTACCGGGCAGAATAATCAGACTGGACCCAATCCACGTTCCACATGGGACTCACGGTCGTCATCCCCATTCTTCAGATGAGGAAAGTGAGGTACAGAGAAATTAAGTGACTTGCCCAAAGTCCCACAGTAGGCGAGTGGCAGAGCTGCCTCTGAATCCTAGGCCTGTGCCCTTTCTTTTTTTGTATTTACTAAGCACTGACTATGTACCAGGCACTGTACTAAGCGCTGGGGTAGATACCAGCTAATGAGGTTTGCCAGAGTCCACATCCTAAATGAGGTTCACAGTCTTAATCCCCATTCTACAGATGAGGTGACTGAGGCCCAGAGAAGTGAAGTGCCTTGTCCAAGGTCACACAGCCGACAAGTGGCGGAGCTGGGATTAGAACCCGGGTCCTCTGCCTCCCAGGCCTGTGCTTTTCCACTGGGTCACACACTGTTTCAATATCGTGTCCCAAGTACCACCGGGATGGCTAATCCCGAATCCAACTGATCAACGAGATGTGGAATTAAATGCTGGCATGGAATTAATTGGCCAGGTTAAAAGCGGAAGGATGGTACATCGAATGGATTAAGGATTCAAGGTGTAAAGTACACTGAAGTGTTTTGGAACTCACAAAACTCAAAGCAAACCATTTTCCGGATCTAGATTGGCCCGTTAATTTTACAGTCAGGTATAAACTGCTCTTCAAAGTATAAATCTAGAGAATAACTTGGATTATTAGGTTTAAATATTCCTTTGGTGCCCTCCAGTGGCTAAACCTTACTTCGTATGCCATTTTAATCAAATTTCTAATTCGAAGTTACTTGAATAAAACAATGTCGAAAAAACACCGGGTCCGAAACACGCTAATCCAAACGGAAAACTAAATGGCTAGTTTAGAGCTAAGTCAATCCTATGTGCGGATAGTATTTTTCTTTCTTGATTCTTATTTGGTGTGTACATACCAATACGAATGGAACGCAGAGCAGTGAATTTGTTTCTTTTGGGCCCGGAGGTGAACTGCCCAGATAATGAAAGGGCTAGAGAACAGGGCGGTGAAGGCTCCGTTATCCACACTGTCCAGATGCCTGGTCTTTCAGAGCATTGAGATTACCGTAGTTTGGGGTGGCACACACATTCTAGGGGACCGGTGCCACCTCCAGATGGCAAGCAGCGAGACAAGAGCCTCGGGAGACGCTACCCGGGGAGTGGGGAGAGAAGAGCGTGGCTCAGTGGAAAGAGCCCGGGCTTGGGAGTCAGAGGTCGAGGGTTCTAATCCTGACTCCGCCACTCGTCTGCTGTGTGACCTAGTGCAAGTCACTTAACTTCTCTGGGCCTCAGTTACCTCATCTGTAAAAATGGGGATTAAAAAATCTGAGCCCCACGTGGGACAATCTGATTACCCCGGCGCTTAGAACAGTGCTCAGCACATAGTAAGCGCTTAACAAATACCATTATTATTATTATTAAGAAAGGAGATGTGGTGGGATAATTGGACAGCCAAAGGGGAGAAACGTATAACCTCCCATTTGCTGGAAGTGGTGCCTGTGTCCGGGGGGAATCTTGGAGGGGGCACAAAGGCCCTGGAGCAAAGTGGGGGTGGCTCAGGGCTCTCCTGGAGAAACACTTCAGGTCTGGGGGTTTGAACGGCTTCCCTGTGACATCTCGACTCGAGAGCTGTGGGTGCAATAATTGACGATGATGCTCTACGGAATATGGTGGGATTGATTCCCGTCTCAGGCGGACGAAATGTCTGAAGCCGGGCCGGGGGGACGCGATGAGCTGGGACTATCGCAGATGTCAGGAGTTTAGGGAGCTGATCTCCAGTGACCCTGAAGGGGATCCAGCAACATTACCTCGAGTGCCTCGATGTAGTGCGACTTAAAAATATGTCTCGCCTTCATTCTGGCGATTTTTTTCGTAGGGTGGTTATTCCCCTCCTCTAGGCTGTAAACTCATTATGGGCAGAGAATGGGTCTGCTAATTCTGCTGTATTTCAAGCACGTGCTCTGCACATAGTAAGCACTCAGTAAATACCGTCGACCGATTCATCGGATAGACAGGCGGGTCCCTTAGACGTTGGATACCTGCACAACCCTGCTCCCCCAGGTGGCTCTGAATGTCCAGCAAACTACAAGAGGGGTATTTTCCCAGATCTATGAGACAGAGCTAAAGAAATCAGGAGAAATGATTGGAGCCACCCCCCAAAGTCTTTGATTAGCTGAAGGGTTTTTACAACAGATTATTGTCAGATGGTGAGCCCATTATTGGGTAGGGACTGTCTCTACCTGTTGCCTAACTGTACTTTCCAAGCACTTGGTACAGTGCTCTGCACACAGTAAGCGCTCAATAAATATGACTGAATGAATGAGAAAGTATGAATGACTCTTCTCTTTCTCCACTTTACACTGAAAAAAAGGAAATGGGTTTCGGAAGTAGCCTGAGGGATTTGGATTAGACATCGGGCAGAATTTCCTGTTCAAGAGTTTGGTTAAATGTTGGAATGATTGTCTGAGGGTAGCTGCGGAAACTCCTTCTCTGGAGGTCTTTAGGGACGGGAAGCCTCTTCTCTTCCTGAGTGGTTTAGAAGTGAACAAACCGAAGCCAGGCAATAGATAGGATGGGGTTTCGATTTCCCTTCCCACCCAACGATTCCATTAGTCTTGCTCTACTGCTTCTCTTGACTGCTCCAAACTGGATTCTTGCCATTACAGTCATTTTGCTTTACTGCCCTGACCATCTCTATTTTTCATAAAGCAGAGATGCTGCACTTGCGAACACGTTCAAATCATCACTACTGGTTTGGCTTATGACTTGTCTTACTCCTTGCAAATCTGCGTAACTGAACCTTCAAAACTTGGGGTGTGAGATCTGGGGAGCTGAGGTGGTCGTACCATCACAGGCGACCCCGCCCAGGTTCTGTTGCCGAACTGTACCTTCCAAGGGCTCAGTACAGTGCTCTGCACGTAGTAAGCGCTCAATAAATGCTATTGGATGAATGAATGAATGAATTCCATCTGGCCTGAGAGATGAGAGAGGCCAAGCTCCTTACCAGGACCCCCCTCCTCCCATCCACAGCCACCAGGAGGGACCCCCTCTTTACCAGAGCTGAGAGGAAGAGGAGGAAAGCTTATCCACCAAGCAGCCCCTTTCATCATTGAGTTGAGCCAAGTCTCTCCCCACTGTTGAATATTCTCGGTTGTGTTAACGCTTCAGTGGGAGCTGTTGACATAAAACTGTTATGTTTTCCTTCCCTTTGCAGGAAAATATCCTGTACGCTTATAACACATCTCAGAAAGAGCAACAGCACTGCCTTCTGATCAAAGGTCAGCTGTACTTCACCGTCTCCCTGACTCTACCGAGCTTTCCTTACGGGCAGGGCCTGTGCACTCTCATGGATCACAGGTCCGAATAAACAATGACTGTGAGGATGGCGGCTTTATCTTAGACGACAATGGAACTTACAAGGAGTCGTTTCCATATAATTTGCTCTTTTTCCTCTGGGTCAAATCGTAGTACTGTTCAATGGGATAGCCCCTGAGAAGGAAGAAAAACAAAGCGATTTCACTTTCTGAAGCAGTTATCCGCCGATCCCATATCTGCATCTTAGAGGAATACCGGGGTTATGCTGTCTCTTCAAAACTCACTTGGATAAAAAGAATTCTGTAAGTGAAAAACTTAAGGATGCACGTGTGTACGTTTGTTTACGTAGCCGTCTCTTGGTGTGTTTTCATAAGGAGAAAAGGTGAGGGATTGGGAGAGACTGGAAAGTTGAGATCGAAATTCACCTGGCTGACTTAATGTGAGGTAAGATTAATGATGATGATGGCATTTGTTAAGCGCTTACTATGTGCCACGCACTGTTCTAGGTGCCGGGGGAGATACAAGGTAATCAGGTTGTCCCACGTGGGGCTCACAATCTTATTCCCCATTTTATAAATGACGTAACTGAAGCTCAGAGAAGTGAAGTGACTTGCCCAAAGTCTCCCAGCTGACAAGTGGCGGAGCCGGGATTAGAACCCACGACCTCTGACTCCCAAGCCCGTGCTCTTTCCACTGAGCCACGCTGCTTCCAGATTGACCTCCAACCCTTCCCCAACCTGCCCCGAATGTGGGCCGGGAAGAGAACCTGGGTATTGTCCTGCAAAGCCAACCAGCAGCCGGTTGGCCTGAGATATGAGCCGGTCACCCCCCGGGGTATCCTGGGCAGACCCAGGCCACCTGTTTCACTCGCTGTGTAGGTACTGACCCAAGAGAAGCTGCGATTTTGGGCCTCGTTCTTCCAAAGACAGATTGCATCCTGGGAAAAGCTTGAGGGGACTCTATCCTGCCCCGTAATAATAATAATGTTGGTATTAAGCGCTTCCTCTGTGCCCAGCACTGTTCTAAGCGCTGGGGCATATACAGGGTAATCAGGTTGTCCCACGTGGGGCTCACAGTCTTAATCCTCATTTTACAAATGATGTAACCGAGGCACCGAGAAATCAAGTGACTTGCCCAAAGTCACAGAGCTGACAGGTGGCGGCGCCGGGATTAGAACCCGTGACCTCTGACTCCTAAACCCGGGCTCTTTCCACTGAGCCACGCGGCTTCACATCCACATCTGAAACGTGAGCCAGGCAAGCCCCGGCCTGGAGATTCCAGTTACGGAGCCGGGGTGGGGAGAGGAGGCTACGGCTGGTGACTTTTCCATCTACACAGGGTAAAAGTGCTGTGCTGTGCTGTTCAGACTGCTGCCCCTCTCCTCCTTCCCACCCTGGCTCAGTCCCATCCCGCGGCTTTGGTGATGTTGCTATTTGTTAAGCGCTTAATACAATGCCTGGCACGTAGTAAGTGCCGGGGCAGATACAAGGTAACTGGGCTGGACACGCTCCCTGTCCCACTTGGAGCTCACAGCTTTAATCCCCATTTTTACAGATGAGGGAACTGAGGCATAGGGCAGTTGAGTGACTTGCCCAAGGTCACCCAGTAGATGAGTGGCGGAGCTGGGATTAGAACCCAGGTCCTCTAACTCCCACCCCGTGCTCTTAAAAGGAAGCAGCGTGGCTTAGTGGAAAGAGCACGCGCTCGGGAGTCAGAGGTCGTGGGCTCTAATCCTGGCTCAGCCACTTGTCTGCTGTGTGACCTTGGGCAAGCCGCTTAACTTCTCTGTGCCTCAGTTACCTCGTCTGTAAATGGGCATTAAGACTTTGAGCGCCGGGGGGACAACCTGATTTCCTTGTATCTACCCCAGTGCTTAGAACAATGCTTGGCACATAGTACGCATCTAATAAATACCCTGATTATTATCATTCTTATTTCCACTAGGCCTTGTTGCTTCTCAGAGTTTATCACGGAAGCTGGTGTGTGGTAGAATAAACCTGCCATTAGAAACTGTTGGCAGGAAGATAGGCTTTGGATAGAGAGGATTACTGGGGGATTTCTTCCTTTTAATTTTTTTTTTCTTTTAGGAAATTAACCTGCCAAGATGATGAGCCACTAGTGGGGATTCTATGACATTCAAGTGGCTGATGGAAGACTGCAAGAGAGCTGTGATCAGCAGAGCGTCTGCAAACTGACTGAGCCTGTGTGGGCCAGAATGACCTTTTCTGTTGAAAAGACAGAGTCTTGATACGAATGCTTCCTCTTCTGGTGCCTTCAAGTCTCATTTCAGAAAATCACCCAGGAGAGCCGTCCTTCGCCCACTCCAATCCGGCTTTCCTTCGAGAAGGTGAGAATCTGACATTAGCCATGACCTCTCTTCTATTGACTCTTCTTTTTCCAGCTGATTTCTCTTCTCTATTTTTCACTGTGAACGTTGCGCCGTTTGAGAATGAAAGTCTATTTGGCTTACAGCGTCTATTGTGGCTCTAAATCATGACACAGGTTTCTGAAGAACCCAGCCGTGACCCCTCCTGAGGTCTGTCACGACACCGATCCTCTAATCTCAAACACGGAGTTCAGTACGGAGTTATACACCGGCGCTGACGGTTATTGTTGGTGTTTAATAAGCACCGATAGGGTTTCCAACCTTTTTTTAAATGGACCGTAGAAAGCGCTGGGGTGGATACAAGATAATCAGCTTGGCCACAGTCCACGTCCCACATGGGGCTCCCAGTCGTAATTCCCATTTTAAAGATGGGGTAACTGAGGCACAGAAAAGCGAAATGACTTTCCCAAGGTCACCCACCGGACAAGTGGCGGAACCGCTTGCCCTTTGCTTTGGTTCCGTGTTCTGAGTTCTTTAACGGGCTTCTGATTTGTGGCGGAGGAAAGAAATGTTTCAATTTACAAAGTGAAAGAAAAATCAAGCGTACCATCCTTTAAACACGATACCAGAAGTCTACCTACCTGGGCCATGAATCTCCACCAAACCCATAATGTTGGCGCCCTTTACTGAGGAGAGGAGGAGGCTCAGATTTTGGTCTGTGATCTGCTGGCAGGGTCACTGGGGCAATGCCACCGTATTCCCGTTCTGATCCCCACGGCAGCCTGCTCACTTGAAGTGATTTTCTTAACTCCCGATACCTGTGAATGATGAAGATAATTATAACGAGATACATTAGCTTACTAAGTGCCAACCCCTGTGGTAAATGCTGGAGTAGATTTAAGACTATCCAGTTGGATATAGTCTTTATCCTGCCCAGAATCCAAGAGATAAGGGAGAACAGGCATCTTGTTCCCATTTCACAGAGGAGGAAAGTGAGATACAGAGAGGTTAAGTGACTTGCCCAAGGTCACACAACAGGCTAGCGGCAGAGTTGAGATATGAACCCAGATCTCCCTGGGTTCCCTCCCCCCTCCCCCCACCACTTGACCACACTGCCCATCAGCCGTTTTTCGGACATTCTGAAATAGCACCGGAAGCTGGACATTCATGAACTTCGATTCATATTTACTGAGTGCTGACTGTGTACAGAGCACTGTACTAAGCGCTTGGGAGAGCACAATACAACAATAAACAAACAGATTCCCTGCCCACAACGAGCTTCTGGGCACTAGCACTAGTTTCAGAGGCAGGTAGAAAATATGATAGTAACAGTAATGTCGGTATTTGTTAAGCGCTTACTATGTGCAGAACGCCGTTCTAAGCACTGGGGTAGATACAGGGTAATCAGGTTGTCCCACGGGAGGCTCACAGACTTAATCCCCATTTTACAGATGAGGGAACTGAGGTGCAGAGCAGGGAAGTGACTCGCCCACAGTCTCAAAGCTGACAAGTGGCAAAGCGGGGATTCGAACCCACGCCCTTTGACTCCCAAGCCCGGGCTCTTTCTGATTGACTGACTGACTGCTCACGGCAGGAATCACTAATTTCACAGGGGTCAGGGGACCTAGAGAGGAGGGACCCAGGTGACTGTCTCAAGTCAGCGGCCCCGTCTCAATCCTGCTCCACGCGCCTCCGTTGCCCAAAGTCACAGAGCTGACGGGTGGCGGAGCCGGGATTAGAACCCATGACCTCTGACTCCTAAGCCCGGGCTCTTTCCACTGAGCCACGCTACTTCTCTAAATATGCAGAGAACATGTCCGGGAAGGGAAAGACAATGAGCATCTGAGGGAGAGAGCCCTAGAGGAGCCCTTCATAGAGGACCTATAAAATCCCACCTCCTCCAGGAAGCCTTCCTTAATTAATTCACAACCACCTAGTTGACCTATTAGCCGCTTATGTATTTAACGTGTAGTCTCAGCACTTCGGGACCTCTGCACGTCTGTCTATTCAATTATTTATTAACCTACTTCAATCTGATTTATCCACATTACTTCTTAACGTATTGTAATTTCTCCACACCCCATGATTTGTAAATAATTGCTGTTTATCCATCTCCCTGATTAGACTGTACACTTAATAATAATGTTGGTATTTGTTGAGCGCTTACTATGTGCGGAGCACCGTTCTAAGCGCTGGGGAAGATACAGGGTCATCAGGTTGTCCCACGTGAGGCTCACAGTCTTCACCTCCATTTTCCAGACGAGGGAAATGAGGCGCAGAGAAGTCAAGTGACTTGCCCACAGTCTCAAAGCTGACGAGTGGCAGAGGCGGGATTCGAACCCGTGACCTCGGACTCCCAAGCCCGGGCTCGTTCCACTGAGCCACGCTGCTTCCTACACTTCTCGTGGGCAGGGAACGTGCTTTGGTTCCGTGGTACTCTCCCAAGGGTTTATGCTTTGGTTCCGTGGTACTCTCCCGAGGGCTTATTCCGGTGTTTCGCGTTCAGTAGACGTTCAGTAAATAACATCGATCGATTGCCTGCCGATGGTAGCCACGCTGGATTAGCCCATCAGAATTCCAGCGCAATGCCGGATGAGAAGCAAAGCAGCTTGATAATAATAATAATAATAATGATGTTGGTATTTGTTAAGCGCTTACTATGTGCCGAGCACTGTTCTAAGCGCTGGGGTAGACATAGGGGAATGAGGTTGTCCCACGTGGGGCTCACAGTCTTAATCCCCATTTTACAGATGAGGGAACTGAGGCACAGAGAAGTTAAGTGACTCGCCCACAGTCACACAGCCGACAAGTAGCAGAGCTGGGATTCGAACTCATGAGCCCTGACTCCAAAGCCCGTGCTCTTTCCACTGAGCCACGCTGCTCCTCGATCCTTGATCTGGTGGCTAGAACACCTGGGAGTCGGAAGGGTTTGAATCCCGGCTCCACCGCTTGTCTTGTGACCTGGGCCGAGTCATGTCACTTCTCTGCGGCTCAGCTCCCGTATCAGTAAAAGGGGGATTAAGACCGTGAGCCTTAGGTGGGAAAGGGACTGCGTCCGATCCGATTTGTTTGATCCACCCCGGGGCTAAGTACAGTACCTGGCACATAGTAAGTGCTCAGCACAGGCCACAGTTATTATTATTATTACCCATACACTGGAGAGCCTGAAATTTTTCCGGGATTAAGGTTATGGAGCTCTGCCCTCTTGGTCCAACCCTGACTAGGAATGTTGACTGGGTGGATGAGGGAGGACGTGCCTCTTGTCTCCTCACAGGGCCCTCCCCTCTCCAAGGAGAGGATGCTGGGGACGGGGGTGGGGTGGTGGCACTTGTGACACCCTAAACTTTTCCCCGATTCTCACACTGGCAGCACCCCACCCTCCCTCCGGCCCCGAGCGTCCGGCTGGGAAGCGAGAGGGGGGGTCTAGGCAGGGACTGTGTCTGTTTATTGTTGTATCGTACTCTCCCCCCTGCTTAGTACGGCGCTCTGCAAACAGTAAGCGCTCAATAAATACGATCGACGGGCTGCTCACTGCAGGGATCACTGATTTCACAGGGGTTAGGGGACCTAGAAAGGAGGGACCCAGGTGACTGTCTCAAGTCAGCGGCCCCCTCTCAATCCTGCTCCACACGCCTCCGTCACTTCCCGTCCCACAGGCTCACGACTGGATTTCCGGCAGGCAGGCGAATTACACGACGACGTCCCCTTCTTGAGGATACAACTAACGATATGCTCCAGAATGTCGGGTCGGTGGGGAACCCTGCCCTGGCCTCCATTCTCCTGGATTTGCCTGTCTCCCCCCCAGCGATTAGTACAGGGCCCGGCACCTGGTAAACGCTTAACCGATGCCATTATTATTATGATTTCTTCCCAGAGGAAACGTGTGGTCCAAGGAGAAGAACCTTTCTACCGGGGAAAGCCGGGGATCGTTCTCGTGACCCCTTGCGACCCTTCCAGCCTGCTGCCTCCCAAATGGACCCGGCCATGCCGATGACACTAGGGAAGGGGTAACAAGGAGGAGGAGGAGAAGAGAAGGGTTAGGGCACGGGTAGAACCAGGGGGCATGTACCCCGCTGGTGCCCATGAAAGCTTAACGACCCTCTCAGCCTCACACCTCAGGTCTTTGGGAGCCACAGGACTCTTCTCCTCAGTGGAAAGAGCATGGGCTTGGGAGCCAGAGGTCACGGGTTCGAATCCTGGCTCTGCCACTTCATTCAATAGTACTTACCGAGCGCTCACTATGTGCAGAGCACTGTACTAAGCACTTGGAATGTACAAATCGGCAACAGATAGAGACGGTCCCTGCCTTACGGTCTAATCGGGGGAGACGGACGGACGAGAACAATGGCGATAAATAGAGTCGAGGGGAAGAACATCTCATTAAAACAATAGAAAATAAATAGAATCAGGGTGATGTACATCTTATTAAACAAAATAAATAGGGTGATGAAGATCTATACAGTTGAGCGGACGAGTACGGTGCTGAGGGGATGGGACGGGAGGGGGGAGGAGCAGAGGGAAACGGGGGAGAAGAGGGTTTAGCTGCGGAGAGGTGAAGGGGGGGTAGAGGGAGCAGAGGGAAAAGGATTTGTCAGCTGTGTGACTGTGGGCGAGTCGCTTCACTTCTCTGGGCCTCAGTTCCCTCATCTGTAAAATGGGGATTAAGACTGTGAGCCTCACGGGGGACAATCTGTATCTACCCCAGCACGTAGAACGGTGCTCTGCACATAGTAAGCGCTTAACAGATACCAACATTATTATTATTACCCCGATCTCTGATGCCACTCACCTCGTGGCATCGTTTGGGAGGTGCCCACCACACGATCCCCCTGGAAGTCCCACCCCTGAGTAGCTGCACTCAGCCGCTTGGATCTGCTCTGAGGATGCGGTCTGATGCCGAAGGCCTGCGTCACCAGAGCGGCTAGCGGCGGTCACAGGCAAATCCTGTCCCACTGCAAACTATTTTCCTACGACCAGAGAAGTGGTCAAACCCAGGATTTAGTTCCTATGGAAACAGAACAAACCTATTTAATGGGCGTAATCCGAGTGTTTAAGGTTAAAATAAAAGGTCACGCTTAAATGGAAAATGGGTTAATACTTCAGTATCTAATCGCAATCCGCTATTTGCGGAGCTAATGATCAGTAAGCTGAACCTCTGGGAGATGTTAATGAATCATTCATGTTGGCTTCAATTTACTGGTAATCGAACTGCAGGAAATCATTAAGGTTATAAACTAAACCTTAACCTTCAGTAGCCATATTAATCGGTTTGTTCATTAAGACTGGGCTGTTGTTTTTTTTAATTTTGTTTTTAAACTGCAGGTCACACAAACAATCTGCTTTTGGAAATTAGAACTTTTCACAACCTTGGAAGCGAGTCTTCACAGAAAGGAAAATAATGCCTCAACCTAAGAGTTAAATTTTGGAACAATCAGTCTCAGCCCCAACACATTTGCTTGTTCATTGTTCTTTAAATTAAACTAACGGCTCTTAATGACGCCACACACTGTTAGGTGGCTGTGGTGACAAATCTCACAAATTTAGAAATATTGGACCGCTCTCTGACCTGTCGGCTAATACTACCTTGATTTCCAAGTTAAAAATTAACTAAAATTAACATTAATTAATTAGCGTTCTAAGTTGAGCATTAATGAAAGCTTAATGCTCAAACGGACCGGATTCCCGAAAGAGGCCAGAAATAGAGGGAGAAACAGCAGCGAAATGGAAGCCTGGGTTGGGCAGATTAGTAATTGTTGGCAAGCGTCCTTAAATGACATCTGACTTGGAAACCTTGCCGGGAGTGAGTGAGGTCAGCTAAATTGAAAGTAAGAACTTGTGCGCATTGGGCCTTGTTGTACATTTGGGGAGAGGAGTTGAGGGATGAGACAAAAAGAGGTTTATATTAACGTCACTTAAAATTGGTTTATTAGTGGCAAGTCTCCAGAGAAAATCCACTGCTTTAGCATTTATCTCTAAGGAGTTCAGTACCTAACAGACATTGAGTTCAGCCTTGAGGAAACTGACACACAAGGACATTAAGCAATTTACACTGAATAAGGCACCGGCCGGGTTAGAATTAAACCAAGTTTTGGAGTCTCAATCTAGAGCTCTATCGGCCTCTTTTTGAAGATAAATGTTTGGATGGGTTTCAAATTGAATGGCGGCAAGCAGCGGTGACATAGAAATCCGAGAGTGGTCGTGAACTAGGAAGTGGAAAGGGACGGAAGAGCAAGGGAAACTGAAGAACAGAAAGGCAGCAAAACTCGAATCCTTGATCCATTGGAGATTAGGTGGGAAAAGGGGAAAGGCGGGCGGCGGGAGGCTGAGCTGATGCCAGAGGTGGAGAAGAGGGTTGAGGGGTAGTTAATCTGTTGGTTGTTCCTTTTCTTCATATTTTCCCCCCTTCTCCAAAGGAACGGGGGGGGGGGGGGGGGGGGGGCCTAAACAATGTAACTTATCTTGGGAGGCAGGAGAGAAGATGAATAGGAATTACGTGGTGGTTCTGATTGTCTGAGGATTGACTGGGGTGCAATTAGTCAATGAGTCCATCCTATTTATTGAGTGCTTTCTGTGTGTAAAGCACTGTATTAAGTCCTGGGGCAAGTACAATACAATAATAAACAGGCACTCCCCGCCCATAAGAGCTTACAGTCTAGAGGGGGGAAATTAGTTACTATAAATGTGTAACACCAACCTTAATTCTTTTGACAGGGGTTAAGAATCACAGACAAGGGTTGATGTGATCCCACAGAACTACAGTGGGCGGGGAACATGTTTACCAACTCTTTTATAGTGCACTTTTCCAAGTGCTTAGTTTGATGCTCTACATACAGTAAATGCGCAATATATACGATTGGAAACTGCATCTTTCTATTCCTGGGATCTTATTTTGTGATCCCATGTAAACTACTTTACCCCTTGGGTTTGATTTCTCATCTGAAAAGCAGGAACACCACCTGCCCTTGGGGATGTCACAATTAATGCTATTTATTGAGAACCTAATATATGTGGAGCACTGTCCTTAGCAGTCGGTCATTCAGTCATTGTGTTTATTGAGCGCTTACTATGTGCAGAGCACTGTACTAAGCACTTGCCCTCGTGCTGGTCTCCGGAAGAGCAAACAGCAATGAATGAAGGAGAGGGATGGAGAGGGTCTCTCCGCAGGGCACCGAGGAGAAAATCTCACTGGGCCCCAGTTGGGTGGGAGGCCATGAGCAGTTGAGGTGGGGAGCCTGGAGCCTGGAGGTGCTGTGACGTCTTCCCTCCGGCTCTGCCCGCCTGCCTGTCTCTGATTTTACCTCTCTCTTACCCTTCCCTATGGAAAATGCCTTTGGTCTTGGCCCCTCTGTGAGCTGTCAGAGTAGCAGATCCCAGGAAAAGCATCCCACTTGACCCCCATGCACAGAAACGTGGGCAACTGCTCGCTGCGGCAGTGACCTCCCCGAAATCCCTGAGATGCACACGAGCATTATGACCCCCTCATGTAGTCCCGTCCGGGTGGAGATACGGCAAGCAAGTGGTGACTGCAGTCGAAACAGTCTTTGCAGCTGCCGTAGCAACTTGACATGATCCTCAGTTCGACAACCTCTTTTCACTCTCACATTTTAGTCTATCCCTAAGTCTTGTCCCTTTTTCCTCTACAACATTTCCAGGATCCTTCCTTCCTCTCCATCCAGACAGCCCATCAGCCTGGGCCAGGCACTTGTCATATCCTCATTTATAGCATTAGCCTCATTACAGATCTCCTAGCTTCCAATCTCTCCCCTCTCCCACCCACACTTCATTCTGCCACCTAGATTGTTTTCCTAAAACATCCACACATGTCCTCCCTTCTCTTCAAAAACCTTCAGTGGTTACCCATTCTTCTCCGCATCACTCCGAGACTCCTGTCCACTGACTCTGTAAGACGCTTCATCCGCTCTGTCTTCCTACCCACTCTTCTCTCCCACCGCAATCTAGTTGACGCTCTTCGTTCCCCCAAACTGACCTCACTGTGCCTCAGACTCGATTCTCCCATCTCTGACCCCCGGCTCACCCCCTTCCTCTTATCTGGAACTCCCTTTCCTCTTTCAATCTGCCAGACCTCAGTTTTCCCCATTTTTAAAAGTCCTTCTGAAATTCCACTTCCTACAGGAAGCTTTCCCTGATTAATTTTTCTTCTTCCCACTCACAACCTCCCACTGCACTTTTATTACTTAAGCACATTATCTCTGTAAACTAGTCAATAATATTTGGGTTCCTGCTGTGTTTAGAGAACCTTACTTGGTGCTTGGGATAGTATAGTATAGAGTAAATAGCCACGATTCTGGCCCTCCAGGAGCTTAAAAATCTAGCAGGAGAGGCAGGAACTAAAAAATAGTTTACTGATAGGAACAAAGTAGCTATGTAGGTGAATGCTTCAGTCACACTGTATGTCTGCAATGATGTGGCGTCACCTCGAAACTCTCCCTTTGCTTTTCCCCCCTCTCCCTGCTCCACAGCACTTATGTATATAGCTATAATTCTATTTATTTATATTGATTCCTGTTTACTTGTTTTGATGACTATCCCCCCTCCCCCCCACCAGACTGTAAACCCTGTTGTGGGCAGAGATTGTCTCTCTTTATCGTGCTATTGTACTTTCCAAGTGCTTAGTACAGTGCTCTGCACACAGTAAGCACTCAATTAATACGCCCGAAAGAAAGAATGAATATAATATAACAATATAACACACATTCCCTACTCACAATGAGCTTATAGTCTAGAGGGAGAGACAGGTATGTATATATATGTGTGCATACAGGTGTATATGCCGGTGTGTGGGTGTGTGCATCTACTGCACTTGAGTACAATACAGTTAATAATCAGGAGGTCTGCCCTCAAGGAGTTTACAGTTTAGTGGGAGAAAAACACTGAAATAATTTCCAGATAGGATGGAGAAATAGATTTTACCTGACTATTATTAAGAGCTTGCTTTTGGGTCAGTTTGCTTATAGATCAAGCACACAAGACAATCAGAGCAAACCCAGGCCCTGTCCCGCTCTGGAGAGATAAACAGGTTTAAAAACCGAATAAGCTTAGAAAGGCAGAGAATTCCCAGCTTTCCCAGAGATAAGCACTTCATAAACTCAGTGCAAGGGGTTGAGCTTCCCCTTTTCAATCACTGAACGTGAGGGTGATGCTTTCCTCATCCCCCGGTTAAGGGATTAAAAGTGGCCTACATAAACTCCCTCTGCCATTTTTTGAAAGTCTGGAGAGCCTGGTGAAGGAGCAGAGATGCTGGGAAGGCAGACTTTGGGAACTGAAGAAGAAAGTCTCTCAGGGGAAACTAGTCCAGTGTGCAGTGGCATTCTGGGGACCAACCTCTGAACTGCCCTGCCCTAACTGACAATTCCAGTCGTGACACAAAGTGGGATAGGATTGTATTCAGTAATTTTCTTCAACTTTTTGCGCCTATGCTAAATATGTTTCAAATAAGAGGGCCAGAAAACGAGCAAAATAAGACTAAAAGAATGACTAAATGGGGCTCTAAGGCAGATTCAGACTGCCAGTAGTCCAGCAGTTACATTCTTTGGAAACTTGGGGCTAAGGAGGACTTGTGTTCCAGTACACACACCGTGACTGACAGAAGCAATGACGTCTGAGCTCGCCTTCCAATGTGTTCGACAAAGATGCACTTGCCCCCAGCTTTCTAACCAAAATGCATGCTGAAAATACACATTATGGGATATAGGTGTGTTTTAGCAACCTTCTGTGTGCCAGAATGGGGTCATACCAGGCCATCCTAGCTGTCTTGTCAGTTTCTATAACCACAGGACACTGTCACCATTACTCATTCCCCATCCCCCAGGACTACGGTATCCTGAGCTACCATGTTACGTTTCTGAATGCCCTGGAAACTTTCCTCCGTCTCTTCCTGCATCTGCTTAGGTGGCCGGGATGGTGGCCACGGTGGTTGGACCTAAAACCACTACACTGTGGCTCCAGCTAGTCCGGAGAACCCAGCTCACATCACATCCTCTTATTCAATCTACCCCTAAATCCTGTCGGTTCAACCTTCACAAAGATCGCGAGAATCCGCCCTTTCCTCTCCATCCGAACTGCTACTGCATTAATCCAAGATGTGATCCTACCCCGCCTTGATTACTCTAACAGCCTTCTTGCTGTCCTGCTTGCCTCCTGTCTCTCCCCACTCCACTCTAAACTTCACTCTGCTGCCCGGATCATTTTTCTACAGAAATGTTCGGTCCATGTTTCCCCACTCCTCAAGAACCTCCAGCGGTGGCCCATCCACCTCTGCATCAAACAGAACTCAATCACCTTTCCCCCCCACCTCACCTCGCTACTCTCCTACTACAACCCAGCCCGCATTCTTCACTCCTCTAACGCTAACCCGCTCGATGTACCTCGGTCTCGTCTATCTCACCACCGACCTCTTGCCCACATCCCGCCTCTTGCCCGGGATGCCTTCCCTCTTCACATCCAACAGTTACTCTTCCCACCTTTAAAACTTTACTGAAGGCACATCTCCTCCAAGATGCCTTCCCTGACTAAGCCCTCATGTCCTCTTTTCCCACTCCCTTCTGCTCGGCCCGAGTTCCTCCCTTTGCTCCCCTCCCTCCCCCCAGCTCTGCTGCACTTAGGTGCATATTTCTAATTTATTTATTTCTAGTAATGTCTGTCTCCCCCTTTCGACTGCAGACTCGTTGTGGGCAGGGAATGTGTCAGTTATACTGTTGTGTTGTACTCTCCCAAGCGCTTAATGCAGTGCTCTGCCCAGAGTAAGCATTCAATAAACACTCTTGATCGATCTACTTCCGAGGTCCTTCAAATCCTCCAAACTCTGTGAAATGGCAGCTGATGACATCCTTAGGTTTTTACCTTTAATTCAAAAGGACATCACGATGAACGTTAAATGGGAGGATGAGTAATCACTCCTATACATGTGTACCCAATTGATGATCTTGACCCCCCCCAGTTATACAAATGTAGGTTTCAATCAATAGTACTTGAATGCTTACTGGCACCCCTTAATGTAAGCTCCTTGTGGCCTGGGAACGTCTATTCTCTCTCTATATCTTAAGCATCTTTATAGATTCATTCAATCCTATTCATTAAGTGCTTACTGTGTGCAGAGCACTGTACTGTGTGCTTGGGAGACTGCAATACAATAGACGCGTTCCCTGCAGACAATGAGCTTAAAGTGCTGGGCGCTCAATAAATGCTACTCATTCTAGAAGGATGACCACCCCCAGTAAGAAAAGGGAAATGAGAGTTTTCCAAAAGCCTAGGCTGATTTCTTGAAACCTTTTCTGCAGAAGAAGTGTGACAGGGAGGAACAGATTCAGTCAATAAACCTCTTAAAATAAAAATCTTTAAGAAATGTAGATAAATCTGTAAAAGAGCTGACCCCTCTTCGGGTCCAAATTATGGTACTGATTAATGAACAAACTCGTGACCTTATTTTAGGTTGGCCTGCCAGCCCGGTGAAATATTGTTCACTTAAAGCTTGTTTTTTTCCCCTAAAACGATGACTCATTTGTTCACTTCAGCTTTTTCACAGCATCCACAAAAAACTCTTATTTCTTCAGGTTTAATAATAATAATGTTGGTATTTTTTAAGCGCTTACTATGTGCAGATCACTGTTCTAAGCTCTGGGGAAGATACAGGGTAATCAGGTTGTCCCACGTGAGGGTCACAGTTAATCCCCATTTTATTCGTTCATTCAATAGTGTTTATTGAGCGCTTACTCTGTGCAGAGCACTGTACTAAGCGCTTGGAATGTACAAATGGGTAACAGATAGAGACAGTCCCTGCCCTTTGACGGGCTTACGGTCTAATCGGGGGAGACGGACAGACGAGAACAATAGCGATAAATAGAATCGAGAATAGCAATAAACAGAATCAGATGAGCGAACTGCGGCACAGAGAAGTGAAGTGACTTGCCCACAGTCACCCAGCTGCCAAGTGGCAGAGCCGGGATTCGAACCCATGACCTCTGACTCCCGAGCCCGGGCTCTTTCCACTGAGCTCTTCCCTCTCCTAGATTCTCAGTTACCGTATTGACACGTGAGTTCCCCACATCCTAGATACGAGCGCTGTTTCCAAGACACTTTCCGAATGGTCAGTTGCCGGGTTATGGTTTGAGGATTACAGTTTTCCTTCAGATCTTTTCTGTGACAGCGTACCTCGGAACGATGAAGACCAGCCCCGTCTATCACCAAGTATAGCTCTGCGAAAGTCTTTTCCCTTTACCTGGACTGTGACGACGTTAGTCGTGACGGTGTCCGTAGTGGCGTCAGGATCTCGTTGGATTTAAAGGTATCCGATAAAGTGTCCGCTCCTTCAAGTTCTCTGTAATAATAGGGCAGGCCCCGCAACACTTCCATGCTTCCCAGTTAAAATACCTGCTCTGGAAAGGAAAAGAAGGGATTTCACTCATTCATTCAATAGTATTTATTGAGCGCTTACTATGTGCAGAGCACCGTACTAAGCGCTTGGAATGTACAAATCGGTAACAGAGACGGTCCCTGCCCTTTGACGCGCTTACGGTCTAGTCGGGGGAGACGGACAGACGAGAACAATAGCAATAAATAGAATCTGGGGATGAACATCTCATTAAAACAATAGCAAATAAATAGAATTAAGGCGATGTACATTTCATTAACAAAATAAATAGGGTAATGAAAATAGGACCCAGGGTTTGGTGTCGTCTGCTCAATTGTATATATCTTCATCATCCTATTTATTTTGTTTGATTAATGAGATGTACATCACCCTGATTCTATTTATTTGCCATTGTTTTTATGAGATGTCCTTCCCCTCGACTCTATTTATCGCCACTGTTCTCGTCTGTCCGTCTCCCCCGATTGACCGAAAGCCCGTCAAACGGCAGGGACCGTCTCTATCTGTTGCCGATTTGTACATTCCAAGCGCTTAGTACAGCGCTCTGCACATAGTAAGTGTTCAATAAATAAATACTATTGAATGGTCAACCAGCTCTCAGTTACTCAAACCACTTAAGCCAGGCAGGGCAGCTCAGAAATGCAGGGACCTTATCCTGAATTGTTAGGAAACTCTGCCCGGGGCAGGGCCTGCCTTTCAACCCCAACAGGTTCATTCGCTTATGAGGACAATGTACTCTCAGGTCGCAATACACGCGACACAGATAAAACCTTCAAAGTCATCACCGCAGGAACGAATGAGAACCGGAAATTGACTCCGATGGGAAAAAAATGAATTAAATGAAGCAAGGATGCTTTCGTGCTTTCGAATCCCGGCTCTGCCACTTGTCATCTTTGTGACTGTGGGCAAGTCACTTCACTTCTCTGTGCCTCAGTTCCCTCATCTGGAAAATGGGGATTAACCGTGAGCCTCACGTGGGACAACCTGATGACCCTGTATCTACCCCAGCGCTTAGAACAGTGCTCTGCACGTAGTAAGCGCTTAACAAATACCAACATTATTATTATTATTGTTATTTTCCATTTCCCATGTCGATGGATTTTTTAAAGTCACAAATTCAGTTCTATCCACCCCAGCGCCTAAAACAGTGCTCGGCACGTAGTGAGTGCTTAAACAAATACCACCACCATCATCGTCGTCGTCGTTCAGAAGACCATCCGATCAATTTTTCTTTCCTTTCCAAAGATTACAGAGGTGAGATACCTGGGGTGTTTGTGAAATGCTCACATTGTGCCAAGCACTGGGGGAGATGCAAGATAATCCGGTCAGACACAGTAGAAGCAGCGTAGCTCAGTGGAAAGAACACGGGCTTGGGAATCAGAGGTGGTGGGTTCTAATCCCGGCTCTGCCACTTGTCAGCTGTGTGACTTTGGGCAAGCCAGTTCACTTCTCTGTGCCTCAGTTACCTCATCCGGAAAATGGGGATGAAGACTGTGAGCCCAACGTGGGACCACCCGATTACCTTGTAACTCCCCCAGTGCTTAGAACAGTGTTTGGCACATAGAAAATGCTTAACAAATACTATCATTATTACTATTATTAGTCCCTTTCCTACATGGAGCTTGCCATCTAGGGGGAAGGGAGAGGAGATAGATAATAATAATAATAATAATTATGAGTGTATCTGTTAGGCATCTCCTATTTGCCAGGCATTGTACTGAGTGCTGGGATAGATGCAAGATTAGACTGTAAGCCCACCGTTGGGCAGGGATTGTCTCCATCTGTTGCCGAATTGTACATTCCAAGTGCTTAGTACGGTGCTCTGCACATAGTAAGCGCTCAATAAATACTATTGAATGAATGAATGAATACAAGGTAATTGGGGGAGCCCAGTCCCACGTGGGGCTCACAGTCTCAATCCCCATTTTCCAGACGAGGAAGCTGAGGCCCAGAGAAGTGAAGTGAGTTGCCCATGGTCACCCAGCAGACAAGCTGCAGGGGCGGGATTAGAACCCGTGACCTTCTGACTCCCAGGCCCTTGCTCTATCCTCTAGACCGCGCTATTGAATCTCCCTTTGACCGACGAGGAAGTTGGGAGCACCAAGGGAAGCGACCTGCCCAGGACCAGCCTCCAGGCAAGTGGGCAGAGCTGAGACTAGAATCCAGGTGCTCTGTCTCCCAGCCCCCTGCTCCTTCCGTTCCCATTCTGGGAGACGATGGGCTCGGGAGTCAGAGGTCATGGGTTCTAATCCCGGCTCCGCCACTTGTCAGCTGCGTGACTTGGGGCAAGTCACTTCACTTTTCTGGGCCTCGGTTACTTCATCTGTAAAATGGGGATGAAGACTGTGAGCCCCGCATGGAGCAACCTGATCACCTTGTATCTACCCCAGCGCTTAGAACGGTGTCTGGCGCATAGCAAGCGCTTAACAAATACCAACATTATCATTATTACTGTTCTTTGTGCCTCAGTTACCTCATCCGGAAAATGGGGATTAAAACTGTGAGCCCCACGTGGGACAACCTGATGACCTTGTATCCACCCCAGCGCTTAGAACAGTGCTTGGCACATAGTAAGCGCTTAACAAATACCAGCACTATTATTGTTATTCTCTGTGCCTCAGTTACCTCATCTGTCATCTGGGGATGAAGACTGTGAGCCCCACGTGGGACAACCTGATGACCTTGTATCCACCCCAGCGCTTAGAACAGGGCTTGGCACATAGTAAGCGCTTAACCAACGCCATCATTATTATTATTAGAACGTGACCCGGGAGTTCGGGGACGGGGGGGGGGGTTACCGAGGCTCACGGGCAGGGTGGTCCGGTGCTGCGGGGAGACCCTGCGGGCCTCGCGGGGCGGCGGTCAGGGCCGGGGCTGGCTAGGCCGGAAGGACGGGCCGCGGCGACACAACAATCGACCAACAATGGGGATCGAAAAGGTAACTAGGGCCGAGGCGACGACGACAACACAACGGCCGACCGTGCCGGGGACTACGGGGACCGCGCTCACCACTTCCCCCTTCCTGCTCGACCTCTCCAAGTTTCTAAGTCTCTCTTGTCTCTCAGTCTCTCTCTCTCCACACGCCTGCTCTCTTCATTTAATAATAATAATAATAATAATGTTGGTATTTGTTAAGCGCTTACTATGTGCCAAGCACTGTTCTGAGGGCTGGGGTAGATATCCCGGCTCCGCCACTTGCTGCTGTGGGACCTCGGGCAAGTCACTTCACTTCTCTGTGCCTCTCTGTCAAATGGGGATGAAGACTGTGAGCCCCATGTGGGACAACTTGATTAGTCTGCATCTACCCCAGCGCTTAGAACAGTGCCTGGCGCATAGTAAGCGCTTAACAAATACCACAATCATTATTATTACCAGGTCATCAGGTTGTCCCACGTAGGACTCACAGGCTTCAACCCCATTTGACAGATGAGGTGACTGAGGCCCAGAGACGTTAAGTGTCTTTGCCCACGGTCACACAGCTGACAGGCGGCGGAGCAGGGATTAGAACCCATGATCTCTGACTCTGAAGCCCGGATTCTTTCCGCTAACTTTCTCTCCCACCCACATGTAAGTAATAATGATAATAATTTTGGTGTTTATTAAGCACTTACTATGTGCCGAGCAACGTTCTAAGCGCTGGGTAGATACAAGGTCATCAGGTTGTCCCACGTGGGGCTCACAGTCTTCAGTCGTATTTACTGAGCTCTTACTATGGGCAGAACACTCGACTAAGCGCTTGGAATGAACAACTGAGCAACAGATAGAGACCATCCCTGCCCAGTGACGGGCTCACCGTTTAGGGGAAGCAGCGTGGCTCAGTGGAAAGTTCCCGGGCTTGGGAGTCCGAGGTCATGGGTTCGAATTCCGGCTCTGCCACCTGTCAGCTGTGTGACTGTGGGCAAGTCACTTCACTTCTCTGGGCCTCAGTTGCCTCATCTGTAAAATGGGGCTTAAGACTGTGAGCCTCACGTGGGACAACCTGATTACCCTGTATTTACCCCGGCGCTTAGAACAGTGCTCTGCACAGAGTAAGCACTTAACGAATACCAACATTATTATTATTATTATTATTATTAAATGGGGGAGACGGATGGCAGAGCAAAACGGAACAAAACAAAACAAGACAACATCATCAGGATAAGTAGAATCACGGAACTATATACCTCATTAACAAAATAAATAGGGTAACAAATAATATATACAAATGAGCACAGTGCGGAGGGGAGGGGAAGGGGGAAGAGAAAAGGGTTGCAGGGGAAGGGGAGGGGACGAGGAGCAGAAGGAAAGGGAGGGCTCAGTGTGGGAAGGCCTCCTGGAGGAGGTGAGCCCTCAGTAGGGCTTTGAAGAGAGGAAGAGAGCTGGTTTGGTGGACATGAGGACATAGGGGAAGCAGCGAGGCTCAGTGGCAAGAGCCCGGGCTTGGGAGTCAGATGTCATGGGTTCGAAGCCCAACTCTGCCACTTGACAGCTCTGTGACTGTGGACAAGTCACTTCACTTCTCTGTGCCTCAGCTCCCTCATCTGTAAAATGGGGATTAAAACCGTGAGCCCCACGTGGGACAACCTGATTACCTTGTATCCACCTCAGCGCTTAGAACAGTGCTCGGCACATAGTAAGCGCTTAACAAATACCATCGTCATTATTATTATTATTATATAAGCTAGGGTCAAACACAGTCCAGCCCCCACATGGGGTTTACAGTCTTAATCCCTTTTTTATAACCCCCGGTCTGTCAGACGTGAGGGTGGAGAGAATTTCAGGCCAGAGGGAGGACGTGAGCCAGAGGTCAGAGGGGAGAGAGATGAGATCGAGGCATGGGGAACAGTCTGGGGTTAGAGGAGTGAAATGTGTGGGCCGGGTCGAAGTAGAGGAAGATCAACAGGGTAGGTAGAATGGGGAGAGCTAATAAAGGGCCTGAAACTCGGATTTGTTCCATTTATTCATTCCCCGCTCAGCCCCACAGCACTTACGTACACGGGCCTGGGTGACAGCAGAACCTGGCTTCTAATCCCCGCTCCATCATTTGTCTGCTCTGTGATCTCGGACAAGTCACTTCACTTCTCTGGGCCTCAGTTACCTCATCTGTAAAATGGGGGTTGACTGTGAGCCTCATGTAGGACACGGAATGTGTCTAAACTGATTAACTTGTATCTACCCCAGCGCTTAGTAGAGTGTCTGGCACACCAGAGAAGCAGCGTGGCTCAGTGGAAGGAGCCCAGGCTTGGGAGTCAGAGGTCACGGGTTTGAATCCCAGCTCTGCCGCTTGGCAGCTGTGTGACTGTGGGCAAGTCACTTCACTTCTCTGGGCCTCAGTTCCCTCATCTGTAAAATGGGGATTAAGACTGTGAGCCTCACGTGGGACAACCTGATTACCCTGTATCTACCCCAGCATTTAGAACAGTGCTCTGCACATAGTAAGCGCTTAACAAATACCAACAGTATTACTTAACAAATATCATAAAAAATGGCATCTATCAAGCGCACATTGTGTTCTGAGCACTGTCTAAGCACTTGAGAGAATACAACAGTTGGTCGATAACGTTCCCTGCCCCTGAGGAGCATACAGTTTTGAGGACCTTACAGTTTAGAGAACATAAATACTTAATAGATATCAGCGTGGCATAGTGGATAGAGCACGGACCTGAGAGTCAGCAGGTCATGGGTTCTAATCCTGACTGCCACTTGTCTGCTTTGTGGCCTTGGTCAAGTCACTTCATTTCTCTGTGCCTCAATTCCCTCATCTGTAAAATGGGGATTGAGAATGTGAGCCCCACGTAGGACAGGGACTGTATCCAACCCAATTTGCTTATATTCGTCCCAGTGCTCAGTACGGTGTCCGGCAACGTAGTACGTCCTTAACAAATACCCTATCATTATTAATAGTAAGTATCATAGCTAGCCAATTCAAAAAATGTTCTGCATAAACACTAATTTAGAAACATAATTCCTATTTTAATTTACCAGCAGACCATGCTGTCACCATGCATGTAGTACACATTTAGCACTTAATAAGTGCTTTATAAAGAATAAATATATTTTACTCTCCTAAGTGCTTAGTACAGTGTTTTGTACACACTAAGCACTCAATGAATGAGATTGAAATGGTGCGCACTGCACAGTAGTAATACAAATTGTCAAATACAGATTGTCAATTCTATGATGTTTCCAGTGGCAATATAGGGGTCCAAAAGCTGGACAGTGAAAAAACAGGATAGAAAGAACGTCGATTCTTTTGAAATGCGGGATTGGAGAAGGCTTTTGTGACTACCTCGGACAGCCTGAAAACCAAACAAATGGATTTTGGACCAAATTAAGTGGTCTTTGAAAAGCCAAATGACAAATTAGATTAGCATATTTTGGACTCATGATCAGGGGGACTAATTCTCTGGAGAAGACCCAGAAAAATCCAGGGAAAACGTGGAAGAGACAGACCAGCAGCTAAATAACAGAAGAACCATTAGAAAGGGCACGGATTATGGCAGAGGACAGGCCGCCTGGAGAAAATATATCCGTAGACTCTCTATGAATCGGAAACGTCTCGACGGCACTTGATGATAATAATGTGCAGGTACAAGCAATCGATAAAAAAAATTAATTCTGATTCCATAGGTGCCTACTTTTCATTTTGAGCATGGTGGGCAAGAATAAGGTGGGCTTTTAAGGGAGAGCGGGCAGAAGAAGGATTAGGAATGGCAGACGGCCTTCGAAGAGCTAAAGAGGCAAAAATATCTGATTTAGGGTCTTTATAGTCTACTCAGAAATTCTTAGCTCTTTCCAGTTTAAAAAGCCGGTGGGGATGGAAACAGTAACTATGATCCCTCAGCTAAGAACCTACAGGGTCAGTGAGTGAAAAACACCCTGGATCCTCATCTGTCTTCCACACCCATGTGGGGGCCAGGACGGGAGAGGCAGTAACAGGCAAGAGACCCAGAGTGACCCTTCCCCCTCATCTTCCTCCCCCCAGCTCTTGAGGGAGCCCCGTGATTGCTCTGACTTTGGGGCTGTGGAAATAGAGAGGGGTCTCTCTGCGGCTTCCAGGCCCAGGCCCGGGCCCTTGTCTTGGGGAAGCCTTCATGGAAAGGATCCTCAGGCTGTTTCTCCCCGGCTACTGCCGCTGCAGGGATGAGACGCTTCCGCCATTGCCCTTGGCGACGGCAAGGTCGCGGGAGCGACTGGGACGCTCAGCTCCAGGCAGAGTGGGGCGTCAAAGCTGCCTGTTTCAGATGCAGCTCCGGCCTAGCGTCGTAAGCCCGGAAGGGACCTAAAAAAGGCTAGGTTTCACCCCAGAGGCGGGTATAAACCTGAACCCAGCAGGGAAGACCGACTCCTCCCCGCTAGTCCCAGCCCGGCCTAGTGCATAGTGCACGGGCCTGGGAGTCAGACGGTCCTGGGTTCTACTTCCGGCTCTTGTCTGCTGCGTGAACTTGGACGAGTCACTTCATTTCTCTGGGCCTCAGTTACCGTAAATATAAAATGGGCATAGAGACTGTGAGCCCCATGTGGGACAGGGACTGTATTCGACCTGATATTCTTGTATCTATCCCAGAACTTTAGAACAGTGCTTGACACCTAGTAAGTGCTTAAATACCACCATCATTGTTATTATTATTATTTTAAAGTCCCAGTGGCTGCTGAGAAATGCAGGCGATCAGTCCCTTTGCTTCCTGGGAGGGGGAGCGGACCAGAAGCCGTCAAGAACAGTCGCCAAAGAGGCCCAGAGAGACCCTTCTCCCTCATCTTCCTCTCCCTGCTCTTGTCATATAACTCCCTTGCCAACCTCCCACCATCCCTCTGATTCCGTAGTTTGAGAAGCAGTATGTCCTAGTGGCTAGAGCACGGGCCTGGAAGTCAGAAGAATCTGGGTTCTAATCCCAGCTCTGCCAGTTGTCTGCTAAGTCATCTTGGGCCAGTCTCTTCACTTCTCTGGGCCTCAGTTCCCTCATCTGTAAAATGGGGGTTAAGACCGGGAGCCCTACGTGGGACGTGGACTGTGGCCAATCTGATTAACTGGCATCTACTCCAGCACTTAGTACAGTGGCTGGCGCGTAGTAAGCGCTTAACAGATACAATTTAAAAAACACACACACTGCTCTTACCAAAGGTTGGATGTAACTGCACAGTCTCAGTTGGTGAGACCCCAGAGGAAGGAGACTTTGATAATTACTGATTAGAACTGATTCTAGTGTTTAAGTAAACACAGCTCTTGGAGGGAGGAAGAGTCTTTGTTTAGAAATGACTGCGGATTGTGAATAGTTCTGAGTGATAATAATAGCTTTAATAATTATTGTTATTCATTCGTTCATTCAGTAGTATTTATTGAGCGCTTACTATATGCAGAGCACTGTACTGAGCTCTTGGAATGCACAATTCGGCAACAGATAGAGACAATCCCTGCCCACCGACGGGCTTACAGTCTAATCGGGGGGGAAGGACGGACAAAGACAAGACAACTTAATTGCAATAAATAGAATCAAGGGGTTGTACGCCTCATTAACGAAATAAATGTGATTAAGATCTTCTTATGTTAACATTGGGATAGATGCAGGACAATCAGATTGGATGAGGTCCCCGTCTCACACAGGACTCACAATCTAAGGGGGAGGAAGAATAGGACTCATCCCCATTTTACGGATGAGAAGACTGAAGTTCAGAGAGGTTAAGTGACTTACCCGTGACCCTGCAACGGTCTAGTGGCGGAGGTGGGATTAGAACCCAAGGTCTCCTGCCTCCCCGGTCCCCTGCTCTTTCCGCTGGTTCCCGCTGCCTCCCCGAAGACCGGCTTCTGTCCTACTTTGTTCCGGCAGGAGGTGACGGGACTTCTCCAGGATCAGACCGCTGCAGGAACCCCGGATCTTCTGGTCTTATACAGGCTCTGGGCCTCGTGAGTCTTTGGTTGGGCTCACTGCCACTCCAGCTGGGTCATGGGGTTTCCGCCCCATGCTGAGCTCTTTGTTTGCATTTGATCTGCCAGTGGTGTTTCCTTCCACATCTACAGGTGTGGACACGGAGCAACGTTAGCTCCTGGGAGCCACTTTGTCTGATCTTCAGTCTGTCGGCTGTATTTCCTGAGCACTGAGCCTAGCGGATAGAGCCCAGGCTTGGGAGTCAGAGGGACCTGGACTCTGAACCCGGCTCCGCCGCTTGTCTGCTGCGCGACCTTGGGCAAGTCACTTCACTTCTCTGGGCCTCAGTTGCCCCATCTGTAAAATGGGGATTAAGACTGGGAGCCCCTCATGGGACAGGGGACTGTGTCCAACCTGATTAGCTGGTATCTACCCCCGCGCTTAGAACGGTGCTTGACACATAGTAAACGCTTCACAAGTACCATCATTATTAGTATCGCTGTTCCTGTGTGCAGAGCACTGTTCTCAGCGCTTGGGAGAGTACAATATAACAATATAACAGACAGGTCCCCTGCCCACAGCGAGCTTGTTCGCACAGAGAAGCAGCATGGTCTAGTGGATAGAGCCCGGGTCTGGGAGTCAGAAGGTCCTGGGTTCTAATCCCAGCTCCTCCACTTGTCTGCTGTGTGGCCTTAGGCAAGCCACTTCACTTCTCTGTGCCCCAGTTGCCTCATCTTTAAAATGGGGATTAAGACTGGGAGTCCCATGCCGGACAGGGACTACGTTCAACCCGATTCGCTTGTATCCACCCCAACGCTTAGTACAGTGCCTGGCACATAGTAAGCCCTCAACAAATACCATGATTATTATTATTATCAGGACCAGATTGGAATGATCTGTTCCACATCTTCAGATCGAAAATCACCTTGTGATCTGTCTGGCTGTGAGTTGCTCAGCAGATCTTGCAAGGCTGATTTTTGTTTTTCTCTCAGGGTCCTGGTTTGTGAAATTCAAATTCTAACGATTCGATTCAAAATACGAAAGAGCATACTTAAAGATTTTCATTTAAGTCCATAGTCGAGCTGATAGTCTCGTCAGTGATATCACCGTGTCTTCATTTTGGGACTAGAGTGAAGGTAGGTTGTCGAGGAAAGTGTGGAGTCCAGATTTTGCTTGGGAAGAAAACAAGGCTTCAGGGATGATTTAGTGTCTCTAATGATGTCATCCATAATGCTACAGGGAGAAAAGCTTTAGCGGGTTTGATTGGCAAGTGAAGGAGTCATCCGTCTTCAGAAAGTCAACCACCCCGTGATAAATTCGCCCTGGCACCGTGCCCACCGTGCCCTATCAGACGGCAGCCGTTTCCCACTTGTGACGGTGGAAATATCCAAGATTGACAAAAGAAGGAGATTGAAGGGACAGTATTTAAAATGTCACCCACCCAGACCGAAATCCAAAGGGCTTAATTTAGCATGACGGGTTTTAATCAATGAAAGTGAAAAAGTGAAAAGGTTGTGGCTTGGCATCGGATGAAATAATGTTTTTGTTCCTGGGTTGGAAATAACCTGATTGGGGACAAAATCCCAGAAATTAATTAGACCTAGGACTTTAACAGGAGTAAACTAGAAGCGACTGTATTTTCCCACAGTTACGGTGCAGGAATCTCATGTAGATTTGAACTGCAGATGCTTTTAAAGTTTGATAGTTTTGCGACTGTTTTGGCTCCTCAATGATCCACTTTACCTATTTCCCCTTATTTCCCACCACGTTTTAAAAAATAAACGTTAACTATGCAAGTTTTCCTTTCTTAGAAACTAAAAATGATTCACTTTCTTTCCGTGTCTGCTCTGCATTTCCTCATATGCCATTATTTATGTAAGTGAAGAAGGTTGCAATATAATAATAATAATAGCAATGATTATCATAATGATGACATTGGTTAAGTGCTTACTACGTGCCAGGCACTGTTCTAAATGTTGGGGTAGATACAAGATAATCGGGTTGGACAAAGTCTCTGTCCCATATAGGACTCACAGTCTTAATTCCCATTTTACGGATGAGGGAACCGAGGCCCAGAGAAGTGAGCCCATCTATGGACACATCTCTCTCAGAATGAAAATACTATTGAATGAAATGGTCTGGTAGTGGATCCATTGAGTTTTCTGGGTCAAAATCTGGAAGTGGTCGACGCAGTAAAGTCGAATCTCCACCCTCGATTCTCTCCCGTGCCGTTGCCGCCCAGCACGGGGGAGTTCTGACTTGTAGCAGATGGCTTTCCACTCGCTAGCCCCTTGCCCAAGCTAGGAATGGAAAGGATAGGCTTCTGCTTGACTCTCCCTCCCATAGTCCAGACTGGTAGAGTACTGGAAACTCTCCAGGTGCGACCCCGAGAGGGGCTCGAGTTTCTGGAGTCCTTTCCCGTCACCAGGTGCTAAAATTGTTATTAAAGCAGGAATCGTTTGCTAATTAGAGGATTCCCGGTCTTGTCTACTCGTTGCTAAGGCAACATTCCCTTGAACTTGGATTTTCACCTTCCATTCATCCCACCCTCAATGTGCGTATTGATACTTACTGATCTTAGTTATGTCTTTCTCCCCCTCTGCATTGTAAGGTCTCTTGTGGTGAGGGAACTCTGACAAACTGTACTCTCGCAAGTGCTCCGCACGTGGTAAGCGCTCGATAAATACAATTGATAGATTAATTGCTATTAAATGAATAACAGGCAAACTACCTGTGCGTTTGCTCTTGTTACTTTTAGGTCAACGTCTCAGGCACTGGGAGATTTGTAGGGGTGCCTGATCCAGGGTATAGATCCAACAATAAATGAATCAGGCTGCAACTTCCCCGACTGCTTAATAAATTGAGCCGAAGAGCAAAGCAGCCCCTCCGTTAATTTGATCAATTTTGATCGCCAGACTGGATCACACAGACCCTCAATCCCTCTCTTTCACTGTGGCGTTGTTGTTTTTTCGGTTGACTTTTATTTATTAGTTACTTTTATCCTTTTCGCTTTATGTAGGCACAGTTCCAGAATTCCTCAGATAAAAGCTCCGTTCCCACTACTAGGAAAAATAGTATCTTATTGCTGGTCAATGCAGAAAAATGTCAGAATTGTTTCAGAAGCGATGTCTCCCACCAATAGAAGTTTTCCAAGTGGGTCTGGAAAGGCAGTTATTTTTGCCCTGTTTTTGTTGCATCCAATTCTGGATTGGAAGCAGCTTGGCTCAGTGGAAAAAGCCCGGGCTGGGGAGTCAGAGGTCATGGGTTCGTAACCCGGCTCTGCCCCTTGTCAGCTGTGTGACTGTGGGCAAGTCACTTCCCTTCTCTGTGTCTCAGTTATCTCATCTGTAAAATGGGGATGAAGACTGTGAGCCTCACGTGGGACAACCTGATGACCCTGTATCTACCCCAGCGCTTAGAAGAGTGCTCTGCACGTAGTAAGCGCTTAACAAATACCAACATTATTATTATTATTATTGTTGAAATTCCTAAAATTTAGATTAATTGGGATTTAGGTGACGAGATTAGTTCATTCCATAATATTTGTGTGTTTTTAAGTCATGATTTTTTTCTGCAATAATGGGTGTGATGCCATAACCTACGCTTGCACGTTTAAAATCTCTTTTATTATTTGAGAATCGAGAATTCAAGTCGATTGTGCAAAAAACCGGAGACTTTCTTTGCCCTCTTGTGGCTAAGAGAGCTTTTGCAGTGATGTCTTCAATGGACCTGTCATCCAACAGAATTTGGAGAGCATATTTTCTGGGCTTAACCACTACATTTGTAAAAGTGAATTTGTCAAATTATTTTGTGGCCTATCATTTTCTAATCGATGGCATTCTACGTTACAGATGGTGAACTACTCTTCCCGTAGGAGCCTGTACCTCGCTCTTCACCGAAAGCAGCACGGCGAAGCGGATAGAGCGCGGGCCTGGGAGTTAGAAAGTCATGGGTTCCAATCCCGGTTCCACCACTATTCTGCTGTGCTACCTCGGGCAGGTCACTTCACTTTCCTGGGCCTCGCTTACCTCATCTGTAAAATGAGGATTAAGACTGGGAGCCCTACGTGGGACAGGGACCGTGCCCAACCCGATTTGCTTGTACCCACCCCAGCGCTCAGTACAGTGCCCGGTACGTAGCAGGCACTTAACGAATACCGAAATTGTTACTGTTATTATCATTCCCAATAGTGACCCCTTAGCCACTTCCTCCCGCAGACCTGTAACTCACTCCCCCTTCCTATTTTACAATCCATGATTCTCCCCACCTTCAAAACCCTCCTCCAAGAAGCCTAAGTCCTCATTCTCCCTTACCTGCCCTCCCCCCGGCATTGACTCTGCACTTTGGTGGTGTACCCCGTGACTGCTTTCATTCGGTTGTATTTATTGAGCGCTTCCTATGTGAGAACACTGTACTAATCGCTTGAGAGAGTACTGTATTCTCACCTCAGCTGCACAGCTCCCACATAAATATCCTTCTACTCTCCTATCTCCTCTATCTCTAATTTATTTTAATGTTGTCTTCTCCGGTAGACTGTAAAACCCCCTCTGGGCAGGGGATTGCATCTAACATCCCTATTTTATTGCACTTTCCCACAGTAGGCACTCAAATGCCATTGATTTGTTATTAACATTATATTTTATGTGCATATTTATGTCTCAGGAAGGCAGGTATGAAGTCCAACAAAACCTGGTTTGAGATTTTTCTCCTCTGGGATTTGAAATAAGGTTCCTCTTGACAGAGAATGAATTCCAGTACTACTAATAATAGTAATAATAACAGTATTTTTTAAGCACTAACTATGTACCAAACACCATACTAAGCACTCTGGTAGATATGAGATAATCAAGTCCCGCAGTCTTAAGAGGAGGAGCACAGGCATGGAATTCCCATTTTGCATATGAGGGAACTGAGGCATAGGAAAGGCAAGTGACTTGCACAAGGTCACACGGAAGACAAGAAGAAGAACTGTGATTAATTAATTAATTAATTAATTCATTCATTCATTCATTCATTCATTCAGTCGTATTTGTTGAGCGTTTACTGTGTGCAGAGCACTGTACTAGTGCTTGGAAAGTACAGTTCAGCAATAAAGAAAGACAGTCCCTGCCCACAACGAGCTTACAGTCCAGGAGGGGGGAGACAGACATCAAAACAAGTAAACAGGCATCAGTATAAATACACAGAAGGGGGGAGACAGACATCAAAACAAGCAAAGAAGGCATCAGTATAAATACACAGAATTTAGATATCTACACATCAAGGTCCTCTGATTCCCAGGCCCCGGGCTCTTTCCACTAGGCCACACTGCTTCTCTAAGGACAGGGTCTGACACAACTTTCTTTAGATGACCTTGGTTAAATCATTTCACACGTTAATATCTTAGATTCTCCACTTGTAGACAGGACAATAAATAATCCTGATTGCTGCTTCCTCCCCGACTAGGCCTTCATTTCTAATCGCCCTCCCTACTTCCTTGTCCATTTGCTTGGCTCTGTATCCCTTAAGCCTTTGATAATTACCCCACTCCTAGCCCTGCGATACTTATGTAAATATCCTTATGCTCTCATATTCCTCTATTAGAAACGTATTTTAATGTCCAACTCCCCCCCAGACGGTGAACTTCTTGTGTGGGGGAACATGTCTTCCAACTCCTCTGCATTCTTCCCTTCCAAGGACCTAGGACAGTGCTTGGCAGACAGTAAGTGCTCAATACATACCACCGATTTAAAGACTTCTCACGTTCGTAGGAGTTGTTGGGGCAGCGGAATCTAGATGGCCCATTTAGTGAATATATAATGTAAGCCAGAGTGTAAGAGGGAAGGGATCAGGTCTCCTATTTTACATTCCCAAGCGCTTAAATACTGTGTTCTGCGTACAGTAAGCACTCAGTTTACACTGTTAATTGATTGACCGGAGAAGCAGCGTAGCTCAGTGGAAAGAGCACAGACTTGGGAGTCAGAGGCCATGAGTTCTAATCCCGGCTCCACCACTTGTCGGCTGTGAGACTTTGGGCAAGTTAACTTCTCTGAGCCTCAGTTACCTCATCTGTAAAATTGGGATTAAGACTGTGAGCCCCACATGGGATAAACTGATCACCATGTATCCCTCCCAGGGCTTAGAACAGTGCTTTGCACACAGTAAGTGCTTAACAAATTCCATTTTTATTATAATTATTATTGTTGATTGATAAAAGGAGTTACTAACGTGTTTAAAATGTCTTATTTTTTAAATCCACGTTTCCAAGATGATAAAGATTTCCATTTCCCCTCCAGAATTAGCTCTCCACTGACGCTATAGTAGCCTTTAGAATTGCTTCAAATTTCCACTGAAGCAGTTATGGTCCTTTTGCTATCCTAACATTTCTTCACTCGTCTTATTTCAGAATTGACGCACGAGAAGGGGCCGAAGTGAACCTTTACCTGGTGCCATTTACACGGTGCTGATTTTTTTCAAAGAAAATTCAAAGCAATATACACAATGGCTAATGTCTTGGGAAATTCAGTTTATTCTGTAGGAGATAAAGAAGGTGATAAAGTAGATAAAAAATAATACTACTTCTAATGATGATAGTATCGGCATTTGTTAAGCGCTTACTGTGTGCTAGGCACTGTACTAGGCACTGGGGTGGATACAAGAAAATCAGGTAGGACACAACCCCCGACCCACATGGAGCCCACAGTCTTAATCCCCATTTTACACGTGAGGATATAGAGGCACAGAGAAGTGAAGTGATTTCCTCAAGGTCACAAAGCAACCAAGTGGCGGAGTCAGAATTAGAACCCAGGTCCTTCTGACTTCCAGGCCTGCACTCTCTCCACTAGGCCTCGCCCTTTCTCACGATAAATCTATTCTGTCCCTAGTAAATGCTAGTCTTTCTTCATTCGCACATCTTTACTCAGGGTTATTTCGTTGGCAAAAGGATGACAGAACTAAATAATAATAATGACGATATTTGTTAGGCACTTACTGTGTGCCAGGCACTGTTCTAAGCGCTGGGGTAGATACAGGGTCATCAGGTTGTCCCACCTGGGGCTCGCAGTCTTAATCTCCATTTTACGCATGAGGGAACTGAGGCACAGAGAAGTTAAGTGGCTTGCCCAAGGTCACACAGCTGACAGGCGGCAGAGGTGGAATTAGATCCCACGTCCTCTGACTCCCAAGTCCGTGCTCTTTCCACTGAGCCACACTGCTTCTCTGAAGCAACTAAAGTGTGATGAGGTCGGAGTTGAGGGCTTTTACAGAGGCAGGGGGAGTA
Source organism: Ornithorhynchus anatinus (assembly GCF_004115215.2). Classification (NCBI taxonomy): domain Eukaryota; kingdom Metazoa; phylum Chordata; class Mammalia; order Monotremata; family Ornithorhynchidae; genus Ornithorhynchus; species Ornithorhynchus anatinus. The sequence continues at coordinate 56,982,292 of NC_041735.1, read as the reverse complement.
TTCATTTATTCATTCATTCGATCGTACTTACTGAGCACTCACTGTGTGCAGAGCACTGTACTAAGTGTTTGGGACAGTACAATATAACAATAAACAGACACATTCCCTGCGCACAACAAACTTCCGGTCTAGACGGGGAGAGAGACAGAGTGAAAGATAGCAAGAGTGGCCGGATAAGAAAGCCTTTCTTGGGTGCTTGTGTTTGCCTCTGTACGTCTTGAATATCCAGGCTTTTTTTTTCGCATGTCCTTGAAAATTGTTTCTGCGTCGCTCCAAGATAACCACATAACATCCTGTTCACGTTTTCACACCCTGCGATGCCAACTCAGTGGTAAACACTAGCTAGAATAATGATAGGCAGGTGCTTCCCTTGTAACATTTTTCATCTTCTGGGCAGATTCCAAGAAGCCCAAGTTATTATTTTTGCATAGAGAATTTAATGATGAACATAAATACTGGGTGAGTGGGAGGCAGAGATTCCAACACCTGAACACTCCTAGATTTCATTCCTGGGGGCCTGAATGCTCTCACACATGATTTACTTCGAGGCTTTTGCTGCTTCTCTCTAACTCATGAATAATATCTGTTTACGGACTATAAATAACCCGGTGAGGAATAGATCTACAGCCCGGTTGTTGCCCACTGACTTTTTCTCGTCCCACTCCACCCGATAATGGCTGTGTTCTTAGTTGCTTTCTTGGCTCTTCCAACCTCTGCCGCTGAAGGAGATTGCACAGAATCGCATTATCTCTACAGGGTAGTCGTTTTCACTTTCCAAAGATCTCCACCTTCCTCAGGAAAAGCAGAAAAAAATAAATGAACGAGAAGTTGCTTTTCCTATTGGAGGTTTGGAACCAGGAGTCAGATAATGTCCACTTTTCATCTTTCGCTCTGTCCCATCTTACTCGTTCTCCCCACCCCGAAACAGAGCTGAGTCCTATTTATTTAATGGGGGTCTATAGATCCACATAACCCCAAGACCAGTGGAGCGCCAGAATCCACAAGGGTTGTTGCTCTAGGACCAGGGCAGATCTCTCTCCCTTCCCGGAATCCTCTCCACCATTGCTTGGGAGAAGCACCAATCCCCAAAGAAATGGAGGATGGGCCCAAACCGGTCTAACCGACCTTTAGGGCCCACTACGGGGTGGACCCCTCTCAGGTTCTCGGAGTCTCGACTATGGGAGGGAGAGTCGAGCAGAGGCCTTCCCATTCCATTTCTAGCCTGGGCAGTGGCTAGTGAGTAGAAGGCCATCTGCTACAAGTCGAAACTCCCCCGTGCTGGGCAGCGGCGGCATGGGAGGGAGTCGAGGGTGGAGACTCAAGTGTACTGCGCGGAAGAAGGCAATGGTAAACCACTTCCGTAGTTTTACCAAGAAAACTCTATGGATACACGACAAGAATGATTGCGGATGGAGATGGAGAGACGCGTCCTTGGAGTCGCTACGGGTTGGAAATGACGCGACAGTATAAGACAAGACAGGGTGGGATCTTAATCTTTGACAGCTCTGTGAACCTCAGTTTTTCCAAAGAACATCTGTTGAAGAACCTGTGGATGGATACGTTAGCCCTCTAAATATGGTGGAAGCAATATCGTGACTAATACATTCTATAGGAACAGTATATATACTGAGAAGCAGCGTGGCGCAGTGGAAAGAGCACGGGCTTTGGAGTCAGGGCTCATGAGTTCGAATCCCAGCTCTGCCACCTGTCAGCCGTGTGACTGTGGGCAAGTCACTTCACTTCTCGGTGCCTCAGTTCCCTCATCTGTAAAATGGGGATGAAGATGTGAGCCCCACGTGGGACAACCTGATTCCCCTGTGTTTACCCCAGCGCTTAGAACAGTGCTCTGCACATAGTAAGCGCTTAACAAAATACCAACATTATACGGTTCGTTGAGACACTTCACACATTAGGAGGTTTTATTATATCTGTAATTTTTTTATTTATGTTAATGTGAGTCACCCCCTCTAGGCTGTAAGTTCGTTGTGGGCAGGGAATGTGTGTGTTTATTGTTATATTTTATTCTTCCAAGTGCTTAGTACAGTGGTCTGGACACAGTAAGAGCTCAACAAATATGACTGAATGAGAAGCACCATGGCCTAGTGGAAAGACCATGAGCTTGGAAGTCAGAGGATCTAGGTTGTAATCCTGTACTCGCCGATTGCCTGTTGTGTGACCTTGGATGAGTCCCTTCACTTCTCTGGGCTTCAGTTTCCTCAATTGTAAAATGAGGATTAAATATCTGTTCTCTCTCCTATTTAGACTGTGAGACCCCTGAGGGACAGGGACTGTGGAGGAGCCGATTATCTTCCAATCAATTGCGTTTTTTGAGCGCTTACTATGTGCAGAGCACTGTAATAAGCACTTGAGAGAGTTCAATATAACAGAATTAGCAGGCACATTCCCTGCCCATATGCTTAGTACAGTTTTGCTTGGCACATAGCAAGTGCTTAAGACATTCTATGATCGTTATCATTACTTGGGTGTCCACAACGGTGGGATCTTAGAGTTTTTTAAAAAATGGTATTGGTTAAGCACTTACTAGGTGCCAGACATTGCATTAAGCTTTGGGGTAGATGCAAGATAACTGGTTTGGACACAGTCCCTGTGCCACATGGGGCTCACAGTCTTAATCCCCATTTTGCAGATGAGATAACTGAGGCACGGAGAAGTGAAGCGACTTGTCTAAGGGTTTTCTTCACATATGGAGGACAACTACTCTATATTTCTCTCATAGCATGGTGACCTTGCTCTACACTGTAAACTCTGGGTGGGCAGGGAACGTGTCTATTAAGAGAAGCAGCGTGGCTCAGTGGAAAGAGCATGGGCTTTGGAGTCATAGGTCATGGGTTCGAATCCCGGCTCTGCCACTTGTCACCTGTGTGACTGTGGGCAAGTCACTTCACTTCTCTGGGCCTCAGTGACCTCATCTGTAAAATGGGGATTAAAAACTGTAAGCCCCACGGGGGACAACCTGATTCCCCTGTGTCTACTGCAGCGCTTAGAACAGTGCTCTGCACATAGTAAGCGCTTAACAAATACCGACATTATTATTAATGCATGTTCCCAGGCGCTTCTGCACCCAGTAAGCGCTCAAAAAATACAATCGATTGATTGATTGAATTTAAGACTGGAGGGGAAAATTAACTTGGAAAACTCTAGTGTGAGAATTGGAGTTGAATTTACCATTTGAGTCAAAAAACGTTGCTTGTCTGCAGCCCAGTATGATTAAAGGTCATTGACCTATTGGGACAGACTGATGGAATTAATAATATTAGTGGTGTCTTAACTGCAGTTGATAGAACAAGAAATTCTTGAACCCGAGTCTTGGCCACAAAGTATAAATGAAACTTTAGCTGTCGTCACGATACTTGGCCAAGAAACCATGATGTCACGTGCCTCCCGTCGGGAAGTTAAGAAGACTGGGTTCTAGTTCTAGAGGGTTTAGGGCTAGGGTTAAGTTTAGGCCAGGCTCCCCTGGGTCCTCTCTCCAGGGGTTAAGGTTACTGTTATTCCAGTCTACCCTCTCTTCTATTTCCGGTAAGTTGGGTTCATAGGTGCCCATTCCATGGGGTTAATGGGTACATTGCCTCCACAACCTTTTGAGGAAAACACCCAGTTTTGCACACGGGCCTGGGAGTCAGGAGGACCTGGGTTCTAATCCTGACTCCGCCACGTGTCTGGTGTGTGACCTTGGACGAGTCGTTTCACTTCTCTGGGCCATAATTACCTCATCTGTAAAATGGGGATTGAGAGTGTGAGCCCCTTTTGGGACAGGGACGGTGTCCAACCTGATTACCTGTATCTAACCCAGTGCTTTGAACAGTGCTTGGCACATAGTAAGCATTTAACAAGCACCATAATTATTACTACTGTTATTTTTACATCTCCTCCAAGAGGCCTTCCTTGACTAAGCCCTCATTTCCTCTTCTCCCACTCCCCTCCGTGCCACCCTTCCACTTGGATTTGCACCATTTATTCACCCTTCCCTCCCCTCCACAGCACTTACGTACATATCAGTAATTTAACTTATTTATAGAAATGTTTATCTGTTTCTCCCTCTAGACTCTAAACTCACCGTGGGCAGGGAACATGCCTACCAACTCTGTTTTATGGCACTCTCCCAAGCACTCAATTCATTCAATAGTATTTATTGAGCGCTTACTACATGCAGAGCACTGTACTAAGCGCTTGGAATGAACAAGTCGGCAACAGATAGAGACGGTCCCTGCCGTTAGACGGGCTTACGGTCTAATCGACGCAGACCTCATCAGCTCAAAAACTACAACTGTTTGATTGATTCAGTCAGCGTGAAAAGACAGAAAAATGTTGGCTTTCTGGAGTATTACCTTTCTAAGACTGTTCCCTACCAGACCTCACCTTCTAAAACACCCACCCCTTTACATCCTCATGCTTAAAATGAAAACTTGGCTCAACTCCTCACTCTTGGCTTCAAGGCTGTCCATCACCTCGCCTCCTCCTACCTCTCCTCCCTTCTCTCTTTCTACCGCCCACCCCGCAAGCTCCGCTCCTCCGCCGCCCACCTCCTCACCGTCCCCCGGTCTCGCCTATCCCGCCGTCGACCTCTGGCCCTCGTCCTCCCACTGTCCCGGAACGCCCTCCCTCCTCACCTCCGCCGAACTAACTCTCTTCCCCTCTTCAAAACCCTACTTAAGGTTCACCTCCTCCAAGAGGCCTTCCCCGACTGAGTTTCCCCTTTTCCCTCTGCTCCCTCTGCTCCCTCTGCTCCTCCGCCCTCTGCTCATCCTCCTTCCCCCCTTCATTTCCACTCAGTTAAGCCCCCTTTCCCTCTGCTCCTCCCCCTCTCCCTTCCCCTCCCCTCGGCACTGTGCTCATTTGTATATATTTTTTATTACCCTATTTATTTTGTTAATGAGGTGTACATGCCCTTGATTCTATTTATCGTGATGATGCTGTCTTGTTTTTGTCTGTCTCCCCCGATTAGACTGTAAGCCTGTCATTGGGCAGGGATCGTCTCTATCTGTTGCTGAATTGTACATTCCAAGCACTTAGTACAGTGCTCTGCGCATAGTAAGCGCTCAATAAATACTGTTCAATGAATGAATGAATTTTAGATGATCTCAGACCAACTCCGAGTTCTGTTTCCAGCTCACTGGATGGCAGTGATAGGCTTATGTCTCTGTTCATGTTAGAGTTTCTGCCACTTGAGTGCTGTGCGGCCTTCGTTCATTCACTTCACTCTTCTCTTCCTCAGTTACTTTATCTGTAAAAGGGGGATTCGTTCATTCATTCAATCATATTTATTGAGCACTTACTGTGAAAGCGCTTGGAAAGTACAATTCAGCAGCAAATAGAGACAATCCCTGCCCAAAAGGGGCTCACGGTCTAGAAGGGGGGAGACAGGCATCAAACCAAGTAAACAGGCATCAGTAGCATCATCATAAATAAATAGAATTATAGATATATACACATCATTAATACAATAAATAGAATAATAAAGATGTACATATATACACAAGTGCCGTGGGGGGCAGGGAGGGTAGAGCAAAGGGAGTGAGTTGGGGCGATGGGGAGGGGAGAGGGAGTAGAGGAAAAGGGGAAAAGGAGGATTAAGACTGTGAGCCCCATGTGAGACAGGGACTGTGTCCAACCCTATTTGCTTGTATCCACCCCAGCGCTTAGTACAGTGCCTAGCACATGGTAAGTGCCTAAGCAATACCACAGTTATTATTACTACCAAGTTACTGATAATACTATCTGCAGAGTGCTTCAGGGCATCATTCGAAAGGGGGCTACATAATTGCAAAATATTACCGATGATTTAGAAACTTTGAACTGTTGCATTTACTTATAAAGCTTTTAGCCTGATGTTTTCTAAATCTCTCTTTGTGAGTCGTCCTTTCGTTACTTTGTTCCCCCTCTTCTTTGGGTCCATATTTTTCACTGTTCTTGTGATGGCAAGTGGTACGGTTGACAAATAGGCATTGTACCTCGTGGGAGGGTGATTCGCTGAAGAACTTCAAGACAATTTTGTTTCCCGTGGCATCAAGAGAATCGTGGAAATGATGCCTTTAGACCGCATAACGAACACTGTCATAATCTTTTATCCCTTACCAACTCTCTCAAGCGCTTAGTATAAGGCTCTGTATAGAGTAAATGTTACACGACTGATAAATTCAATTGGTTTATTCTTTCAATGGTATTTACGGAGCGCTGATTGTGTACAGAGTACTAAGTGCCTGGGAGAATGCAATATAATAACAAAGATACACACTCCTGCCCACAGTGAGCTCACAGTCTAGAGGGGGAGACAGACATTAATACAAATAAATAATTGTTACAGATACATACGTATGTGCCGTGGGGATGGGAGGGAGGGTAAATGAAGGAGCAAATAAGAGTGGTGCAGAAGGGAGTGGGAGAAGAGGAGAGGAGGGCTTAGTCAGGGAAGGCTTCTTGGAGGAGATGTGCTGTCAATAAGGCTGTGAAGTGAGGGAGAGCAATTGTCCGTGTGAAATGAGGAGGAAGAGCTTTCCAGGACATAGGTAGGATGTGGGCGAGAGGTCAGCGGCGAGATAGACAAGATTGGGGTACAGGTTAGCAACAGAGGAGCGACGCCCGTGGGCTGGGTTGCAGTAGGGAGAGTAGCGAGGTGAGGTAAGAGGGGGAAAGGTGATGGACTGCTCTAAAGCCAATAGCGAGGAGTTTTTGTTCGGTGTGGCGGTGGTCTGATGGATTGAAAAGCAAGAAGTTGCTGATCTGCGAGCATACGCGGAAGCAAAGGCACTCATCTGGGAGATTTGCTTGGATCCGTGTGGTACTTTTTTAACGGTAGACCCTGTAGAAAGACATCTGAGTGAATGCCAATATGGTCTTTTCTGTCCTGTTTTGTCTATAGAGCAGGAGCATGGAGGGCAGCAGATGGATGGAGCAAGCTATAACCGATTGGAAATCTGTGCTAAGGGATCAGTCAGTGACATTTACTGAGCACTCACTGTATGTAGGAACTATACTAAGTGCTTGGGAGAGTACAATACAGATTTGGTAGACATGTTCTCTGCCCACAATGAGCTTAGTATAGAAGACTGTTTCCTGTGCACGGTAATGTGTATGTAATGTGGTTAACATTTCTATTATTATTATTTTCAATCCTATTTATTGAGCGCTTTGTATGTGAACGTGTTGTATTAAGCACTTGGAAGAGTACAGTAGAAAAGAACTGGCGGGCGCATTTCCTGCGCGTAATTGGTTTAAGCAATATAGAGGGGTTCCAGGGTTCTGCTCGGCAGGGGCGAGACCAGTTAGGGTGTGAACACTGGGGAAATTGCTCTGGATTGGCCGAGGAAGGGACAATCCTGTCCTGTAAGTGCATTTTCACTGGTCAGTTGGCTATGTGGGACAAGACTACCTTCCAGCTACCAAATAATAATAATAATGATAATAATTAATAATGATAATCATGCCATTTGTTAAGTGCATATTATATGCCCGGCACTGGGGTGAATACAAGTAAATTGGGTTGGACACAGTCCCACATGGGGCAAGTAATAATAATAATAATAATAGTGATGGCATTCGTTAAGCATTTACTATGTGCCAAGCACTGTTCTAAGCGCTAGGGTAGATACAAGGTAATCAGGTCGTCCCATGGGGGGCTCACAGTCTTACCCCCCATTTTCCAGATGAGGTAAACTGAGGCGCAGAGAAGTGAAGTGGCTTGCCCAAGATCCCATGGTAGACAAGTGGCGGAGCTGGGATTAGAACCCGTGACCTCTGAGTCCCAAGCCCCGGTGACCTAGTGGATAGAGTATAGGCCTGGGAGTTAGAGGACATAGGTTCTAAATCTGTCTCTACCCCTCGTCTGCTGCGTGACCTTGGGCAAGTCACTTAATTTCTCTATGCCTCAGTTATCCGCTTTGTAAAATGGGGATTAAGATTGTGAGTCCCATGAGAGACATAGGCTGCTTTTAACCTGATTATCTTGTATCTATCCCAGTGCTTAGTACAGTGCCTGGTATCAAGTAAGTGCTTCGCAAACACCGTGGAGTCTACTCTCGGCTCTGCCACGTACCTGCTGTGTGACCTTGGGCAAGTCACTTAATTTCTCTGTGCCTCAGTTCCCACATCTGCAAAATGGGCATTCGGTAGCTGTTCTTCCTCCTACCTTGACTGTGAGCACCATGTGGGACCTCATTCATTCATTCAATCGTATTTATTGAGCGAATACTCTGTGCAAAGCACCTGATGATCTTGTATCTGCCTTAGCGTTTGGTACAGTGCTTGGCACAGAGTAATCACTTAACCAATACCACAATCGTTATTAGCCATTAAAAAATGAGAGATTGTAATAACGTCTTGAAGTGTTTTGCGTGAATAACGTTTCAAAGAGCAAGGCGTGCCATCCCTCTGGGGATCCCTGGCCACATCCCGACTGTGGGGGACCTACACCCAACACAGAAAAGCCCTCAAATCCGGTGTTTTGGGAAAGCTCACGGTTTACAGCATCACTTCTTCGGGGGAGGGTTTTAGTTCCATTAGCTGAATTGGACGGCTGATTTATACTATAGCCCGGTAAACAGTCGTGCCATTGCTCGGGTAATAAATAGTATAATTACAGTTAAGTGGATGGAGAACATGTTTCTACCGTGGTCCGGATTTTCATTTTAAATCCCTCTGTGGAGTGAAAGCATCCCCGAGGGTCAAAGTTGACAGTGCCATTCAGACTCCCTTCTTCCAGAACCCCGAGTATGGACAGTTTCCTTGAGCAGGAAACAAGGGGCGATTTCAGAAAAGCACAGATTGGATCTCTGAAGAAATATCAGAAGTCAGGAGGACCTGGGTTCTGAGGCAAGATGCTGGTTAAATTTGAGCTTTTGTTGTAGTTACAGTTGCTTATAAGTAGAATAGGAGAAAGCAGAGTAACTCCATTTGAATCAGTACTGTAGAATTTTTCAACCCTTTTCATTTTAGACACTGTGGGACATTGAGGGACTCTACTGGACTCTACTGGATTGTCTCTATTTGTTGCTTAATTGTACTTCCCAAGCTCTTAGTACAGTGCTCCGCGCACAGTAAGCGCTCAATAAATACGACTGAATGAATTGAATGAATAATCACAACTCTGCCTCTGGTCTGCTGCGTGACCTTGGACAAGTCACTTCCCTTCTCTGTAAAAAGGGGATTAAGACTGTGCGTCCCATGAGGGATGGACTGTGTCCAACCTGACTAATTTGTATCTACCCCAGTGCTTGGTCCAAAGCCTGGCACAGAGTAAGCGCTTAAAGAATACCGTTAAAAATAATCACCGTATTGATAAAACACATACTTTAAAAGGAAACGTCAAAGGTTTTTTTTAAGAATGGAAAATTTGGTTAAAAAGCAAAAGCATAATTTTGAATGAAATCAGAGATGCAGTCGGTCAAATGTGTAGAAACTGAGCTCCTCTTGTAAGGCCGTCATAGGGCAGGGACTGTCTCTATCTGTTACCGATTTGTTCATTCCAACGCTTAGTACAGTGCTCTGCACTTAGTAAGTGCTCAATAAATACTATTGAATGAATATTTCACCAAATGCCACAAGCTCTGTAACCGGAGTGAATTCTCCATTCCAGATTTCTTCCTTGGGTTAAGAGGTGTTGAACTTCATACTCACCATAGGTCAAGGGCAAACCAACCAGGGTATGTGGGGGAAGAAATTAATTTTGCCAGAATGCAGATTTTTACCAGAATCTGTTACATCGGTATATTATGTATTAAGAAACAGTGCAGGCTAGTGGAAAGAGAACAGGCCTGGGACTCAGGAGACCTGGGTTTTAATTCCCATCCCTGTCACTTATCTGCTGTGTGACCTTGGAAAAGTTACTTCACTTTTGTGTGCCTCAGTTTCCTCATATGTAAAATGGGGATGAGACCCAGCCTCCCTTTCCCTCTTGAATTGTGAGCTCTAGAGAAGCAGCGTGGCTCATTGGAAAGAGCCCGGGGTTGGGAGTCAGAGGTCATGGGTTCGAATCCCTGCTCTGCCACTTGTCGGCTGTGTGGCTGTGGGCAAGTCACTTAACTTCTCTGCGCCTGTTACCTCATCTGTAAAATGGGGATTAACTGTGAGCCTCACGTGGGCCAACCTGATTACCCTGTATCTACCCCAGTGCTTAGAACAGTGCTCTGCACATAGTAAGCGCTTAACAAATACCAACATTATTATTATTACTCAGTCCGATCTGATTATCTTGTAATCTATCCCGGTGCTGAACAAATACCGTAATTCCTATTATGTCCCCACAATGCACTATCTTTTCTTTCCGGACCGTGACGGAGATGAATTTACTGTATTTTCACACACCTTTTTGAAAATTATCTCTTCAGTCGGATATTTAGAATTTTCCCAGACCACCGGATTCTCCGAAATGGGGGATGTGATTTCAAATGTTTCCATTACCAGAGATTTCTTATAGTTGCATGATATTTTATTTGGTCTCAAATTATTTCAGGTAATACATTACAACTAGTTTTGAAAACTATTCTTTATAACTTCCAGGTCCTCAGTGGTAGTGAGTATTCACGAAAACGTTGTTGATGGTACACCGGCGGAGACACAAACTAATACATGACAACTACTACTTTTCATCACTATAAGGGCTATTTTGTTCAAAAGGGAGTGTCCTGTCCACGTCACGACCTTCACTCCATTTTTAGGTTAGGATTCTGGATTCCAAGTTCTCTTGACTCAGTTCACCACCACCTGATTTCTTTCCAAGATAACTGTTAAAGTTCTGGTTCCTGAAAGGGAAGCAATACGAAACCACATCCGTGAAACTGGAACCAATTGCGACAACAGAAAGGGACGTGGGATTTTGAGGACGGGTGGCGTATTTAAATTCAGTTGTATTTATTGAGTGCTTACTGTGTTCCAACTACTGTCCGAATGCTTGGGAGAGCACAATATAACAACAAACTCACAGTAAATAGATAAATGAATGAATTACAGCTCTGTACAGATATACACATATGTGTTGCGGGGATAGAAGCGAGGGATGAATGAAGGAGCAAGTAATAATACTAACATTGGTATTTTTTAAGCATTTCCTACACGCCAAGGACTGTTCTAAGCGCTGGGGTAGATACAAGGTAATGAGGTTGTCCCATTTGGGGCTCACAGTCTTCATCTCCATTTTACAGAGGAGGGAACTGAGGCACGGAGAAGTGAAGTGACTTGCCCAGGGTCACCCAGCAGACAAGTGGAGTGCTGCTGAAGGGAGTGGGAGAAGAGGAGAGGAGGGCTTAGTCAGGGAAGGCTTCTTGGAGGAGATGTGAATTCAATAAGGTTTTGAAGTGGGGGAGAGCAATTATCTGTCTGTTATGAGGGGTGAGGATGGATCCTAGCTCCCTCCAGTTCTTTGCACCTGGACTGTGAAATGTGGAGTGGGATATGTTTTCATTATAGGCGGTTTTAATGATTGGGTGAACGGGGTCCTTGTCACTGGGGGATGGGTTCACTGGCCATCAGGTGAGGCTAACCAGCACAGCTAGCCCAGTGTGCTCCCCTCCTCTAATCTTACCTTTACAGCAGCTGCTACTCCAGACCACATTCCCTCCCCGTAGAGTCAGGAAGGTGTCAGGAGGGAGAAGGGGAGAGAGAGGGAGTGAGGGTGTACTTCTGACTGGATCCCTTAGTCCCTCGGGCCCGCTGAACTTTAACCTTACCCTATTATCCCAAGGCCAGAGAAGGAAATAGATTTTTCTTTTTTTTTTTAAGGCACATTTTAATGGTGGAGAAGGGAAATTTGAACCATTGCCATAGAAGCTTAGAATCACTAGGCTCGAAGGATCCTCAAATGGTCGTTCAGTCCTCATCCCAGCTACGGCCAAACCAGTCCGCACAGATGGCTCTCAGAGATTGATATTTTAAAACCCCCTGGGGGAGGAGAAATAGCATGGCCTAGTGGATTGAGTTCGGGCCTGGGAGTCAGAAGGACCGGGGTTCTAATCTTGGCTCCACCACTTGTCTGCTGTATGACCTTGGGCAAGTCACTTCACTTCTCTGGGCCTCATTTACCTTGATTCTATTTATTGCTATTGTTTTTGCCTGTCTGTCTCCCCCGACTAGACTGTAAGCCCGTCAGTGGGCAGGGATTGTCTCTATCTGTTGCCGAATTGTACATTCCAAGCGCTTAGTACAGTGCTCTGCACGTAGTAAGCGCTCAATAAATATTCTTGAATGAATGAATGAATTTACCTCATCTGTAAAATGGGGGTTAAGATCGTGAGCCCTCTGTGGGACAGGGACTGTGTTCCACCTGATTAGCTCGTATCTATTCCAGTGCTTAGGACGGTGCCTGGAACATAGTAAGCACTTAACACGTACCATATTAAAAAAAAGAGATTCTCACACCACCTGGGGTGACTACTACTGACCCTTCCCTCACTGTCAGCGAGTTCAAACAACCACTGAGGATTTGACTAGCTTCTGCCAGAGGAGTCCAAGGGTAGCTCGTTCCTACTGAATTACTATTATTCTTATTTTTATCTTATTTCATATGGGCCATTTAGCTCACTGTACAAAGTCTCTTTAACATTTTATCCGTATCTTTCAGAGTGCCTGTAATCCAAATATTTGGAGTCCATCCAACCCAAAGCGATTCCTTCTACCCCATTTGCCAGGTCTCTCTTGGCAAATTCTTGGACTCATTTGGGGAAGCCAAATTGCTAATTCATTTTTACAGAACTAAAACTCACCTGTCCTGGGCAGCACGGCATGGGAGCGAGTCGAGGGCGGAGACCCAGATTTACTGTGCGGAAGGAGGCAACGGTAAACCGCTTCCGTATTTTTACCGCGAAAACTCTACGGATCCACTACCAGAACGATTTCAGATGAAGGTGGGGCGTTCTGGGAGAGATGTTCCATGGCGTCGCTTAAGACGACAACAATTACATATAACCGGCTCTGGGTTTCAAATTGTTTTTATGCACTCACCTGAAGTTCCGATGTTGAGGCCTCCGAAACGTCCAAGGCTGTCTGGTTGTGGAGTATCTTAATAGGTAGGGAGGGAAGGGCTTTTCAAGTTTTTGTGCCAAGTTGGAAAAAGCCTTGGAGACACCGCTGGCAGTTGTCCTTCCGAACCTCTGTGGCAGATTAGGAAGGTGCCTTGGGATTCCACTCTCAAAATGTCTTCCAAAGCGAAGAGGCAAATTAACGAATGGCTTAATGCTCCTTTCCCCTTGAAAGGTTCTCCCAAATCTCAGAGGTAAATTGTTTAGAGAGTTTGGCGCCCTGTTGGCTGCAGAGTTCAATTTCATGAACCCTGAGTTTTTGGGCCCCCAGTCTCTTAATTCTTCAACATTGAGGCTTCTCTGCATTCTCTCTTGGGCTTCTCTAGGCTAAAATTAGAAACAGTGATGAAAAAATATATATCTTTTTTGTATTAGCAATAAGTGAATGCTAAAATTCCAAATTAATTTGAATTCAGATTTTAATTCGCCCAACTACTTGGATGGAACGTCTTTGGATTTTCCCATGGAGAACTGTTGGGTGAACAGTATTAGACGTCTCAAAACAATACGGATCCTCTGTGAATACTCCAGACTTTTGGAGGGAATGATTTAAAGATGATCGAAAAGGATTTATGACCACTATAACAAGGCGGTGTTAAAATTAAAAACAATTATTCAGTTGGTAGTCATGTATCCTGACTAATCTCACTGGAACTTATGTTACTGAGACCCATCTAATACCATATTTAGATTTTGGAAAGCTTTCTCATTGAGTCAATTTAGGAGCATTATTTTTGGGAGCAGTTAGGATCTGACTTTTCAACCTCGCTATAGTTTCATTTAATCAGTCAATTGATTGACGGCATTTATAGAGCACTTACTAGGTGCAGAGCACTGTACTAAGCGCTGGTAATTATAAGCAATAATCTCAATTTACTCAGAGCTGCAGCCAAGGTGGTTTCTCCGAACTGGGTTCCAAGTCCGATTTTGGTCCCAAGAGTTTCCGAGACGCACAGGTCTAGTAATTCCGTGCACTTATCGAACGGTGCTCAAAAAAGACCTTTCCCCGAAATGCCTATTATTTTTATTATATTAATGATGACAGTAATGGCAATTATGGCCTATATTAAGTCCTACCATGTGCTAAGCGCTGAGGTCGTTACAAGGGATTGAGACTAGACACCATCCCTGTCCCACATGGGGCTCACAATCTATCTTATCCCTATTTCACAGATGAGGAAACTGAGAGCCAGAGAGGGAAAATGACTTGCCCGAGGTCAGGCAGTGGCAGAGAAATAGTGCACTGAAGCCTCGTGCTCCCCCTCCTCACCCTCCTCTTATCATTTTCACCAGTCTGAGTATTTTCTGTGATGGTCTGGTCCGCTTTGAAGTTCCTGAGGGAGTTTTTTGTCTCCCTCCCTCTCTTCCAGAGTCTTCATTTGAAGCAGAAGTGTTTCTGCTTCAAGAGAGAAGCCTCTTCTTGGGTTGGACCCGCTCTTAAACAGCCCTGAGATACAATAGAACAGCAGCAGAACTGTTTTCCACTCCAGAGAGTCATTTTTCCCCTATGTAGGAAGGAGAATTGGGCTCAATATTATCAACCCAACCAGGGATCCCAATCACATTTATTGAGCTCTTACTTTGCGTAGAGCACTGGGCTAAGCGCTAGGGAGACTACAGTCTTGAGGAACCCAAATCTCCGAAGAACCCTTCAAATTCAATACGTCCCCGGCATAAACATTCGATCTATAAATATCAGTAGGTTAAGAGGTTGTTAAGACTTCAATATTTGGTACTTATCTATTGGACATCAAATATATAACCCATTAAATATGTTTCGTGTTAAGAGCATATTTAAATCATTTGAAAAAAAGTGTAACCAAAATATCCCATTCTATACAGTTTGCTATCGTAAACGAGTATTCTTTCATAAATTGAGAGTTAGTAATGTGCCATTTGGCACTAATCACCAATCTACAACTACTTCTGTATTGTTGAAGCCAGTAAAATTAGAACAAACATCGTTGCGAGGCTGAGGTCTTCTACAAAAAATAAAGACTGGATCCAGTGATCACAACGTAGAAAACACACTTAAGAAAGTTGTTTCAGTTATTGGTTACTTGTAAGAATTAATTACTTATAAGAACCTCCTTTTACCATTGTACAATTAAAGGCAGTCGCATCACATAAAATTTCAAGATTACCTTAGAATATTCAGCATCAACATTTTCTCTGCTGAGAAGATTGGTCATCATGGATTCGTCTACGCATAAGGAGTTTGATATTACCAAAACTGAAGTGGTTATAGTCAAAATTGTCAATCGTCTGACTAAAATAGTATCCATTTCCAATAACAGCTCAAGCGAAGTTTATATTACAGACCAGTCTCTTTGGCAAAGGAAACCTGACCTTTTATGCTGTCACCTAACAAAGGCAGGTTCTTTTAACTGTGACATCACTCCCACATACCCCAACTGCTTAGATTCATTATAGAGAGCAACTAAAATATCTATGTGAAGAATGTGAATAATCTGATTTGTGGGGGCAGCTTCCAAATTCATTAACTTTGAAAATAATTTTCCTTGTTACTAAAGAGTTTCTAATTAGGTAAGTTTGAGAACTTTAGTAATTAGGACTCAAATATGTTTCACTGCTTCATCCTTGAACAAAAGTATCTTGCTTCTGGTCTTCATGTCAATCCTCATGTTATTTCTTAGAAAAATAGATTCAACGCAATGCATTTTGATCCATCCATTCAATTCCCTGTTGATTAACATTAGAAATAATATTTTCAAAATGTCAGGCGGAATTATGAATACAAAAGAATCCTACCCACAGAAGATCAAGGCAAGCGTGTTACCGCCTGGATTTTTGTAACTATCTGTTCAGATGTGAAAAAAGTTTTGAGTGTCAGCTTTTAGAATGATATATTTTCTGGTAAAATGTGCATAGAATCATCTCATCGGCATTTTGATAAGCCATCAGAGGGCCGTCTGGAGTAAGCTAAAGGGCTTTTGTATATGCCCAAAGGGCCTCATTTGGCAAAACTATAGAAGTCAACGGGATTTTATCGGTCGAGGGCTGCCATAGTCCCGCTTCCTCCTCACGGTCCTTGAGAACACTAGCAGAGCTGTAGTAAATACACACACACACATGTTGATTTTGTTGTTCCCCTGGTCCACATTACTCCAGTAATCTTGTCACACTCGCACTGTGACTCAAGAGGAGAATTTCCACAGATAAATACGTATCGTTTCCTCCAATCCCGATGAGAGCCTCATTGGAGATGCTTATCCAGCTCCTAAGGACCTGCCTGACTAGCGGCACGCCCGAGGCTTTACGGAAACCCTTAGGGTGATCCCAAGGCCGTCTGGGATGGTGAACGAATGAATACGAATTACAGGCGGGAGCCAGTGACTGTCAATATTGCAGCTGCTTCAAGGCACAGGCGCCAAACTGATTGACGCTCCCTGGTTTCTATAATAATAATGTTGGTATTTGTTAAGCGCTTACTATGTGCAGAGCACTGTTCTGAGCGCTGGGGTAGACCCAGGGGAATCAGGTTGGCTCTACAGTCTTAATCCCCATTTTACAGATGAGGTCACTGAGGTACAGAGAAGTGAAGTGACTTGCCCCACAGTCGCACAGCTGACAAGTGGCGGAGATGGGATTCGAACCCAGGACCTCTGACTCCAAAGCCCGTGCTCTTTCCACTGAGCCACGCTGCTTCTCCTATACGAACTATGCTACCCTGTTCCTCGGGATTATTACACTGCAGGGGTGGGTGATAGCCACTTGCGTCCTCCTGTCTCCATACTGCCCTCTGACCGATGAGAAGCAGCGTGGCTCAGTGGAAAGAGCCCGGGCTTGGGAGTCAGAGGTCATGGGTTCTAATCCCGGCTCCGCCACTTGGCAGCTGTGTGACCTTGGGCAAGTCACTTCACTTCTCTGGGCCCCAGTTACCTCATCTGGAAAATGAGGATGAAGACTGTGAGCCCTACGTGGGACAATCTGATGACCTTGTATCTACGCCAGCGCTTAGAACAGTGCTCGGCACATAGCAAGCGCTTAACAAAAACCATCATTAAGTACCATCATTAATTTCTTAACGTCCTCAAAGCATCACAGAAGATGAGAAACATCAGCAGAAGCTAGAGGAGGGCTAAATGAGTGAGTCATGGGATCCATTAGAGAAGCTGCTCGGAAAAGATTCTAGCATCTTTTCTGCCCTTGGTTTCTGCCTGAGTTTTCATTTTTTTTTGAAGGTCTTTGCGTCCGGGGTCTCTTCTGTTCTGGACTGTGGCAGGCCAACACCCGCAGAGGGAAGTAAATGAAGTATTTTATGGTCTAGCAGGGGAAAAATTCTTCTCCGAATCTGAGCCTGGCTTGTAAGGAGACTTAATTTCCCACTGGAGCCAATTCATTTTCATTCCAAACAGTTTCTTGTTAAGAAACTTCGAGGACTCTCTTCTTTATATCCAGGAGATAGATTCCCCCCCGCCCCCCCCAAAGTGTGCGAAGTGAGTGGCAGGATCTGTCCTGCGAGCTCACACCCTGAAAAAAAACCACGGAAAGAGAATTTTTTGCAAGTTTTTGTGTCTTGCAGCTTTATTTCCCCTCCAAATTGCATTGAAAGCTAAGCCATGTGATGTCCTCCCTGCTCCCTACTGCCTTCGTGATGGTGGTTGGGGGTTTCCAGATCACAGGTGACTCTCGACACCTGGATGATCTCATGCCCAAGTTGCACTTTCAACACTGTCTGGACGTAGCACGGGGAGCCAGCCCTCTAGACTGTAAACTCGTTATGGGCAGGGGAAGTGTCTGCTAATTTTGTTGTACTGCAAGTGCTTAGTACAGTGCTCTGCAAAGTGACGTTGGGCAAGTCGCTTAGCTTCTCCGTGCCTCAGTTACCTCATCTGTGAAGTGGGGATTCAATTCCTTCAACTTAGATTGCAAGCCCTGTGTGGGTCAGGGCTTGTGAGTGACCAGATTATCTTGGATCTACCCCAGTGTTTAGAACAGCGCATGACACGTAGTAACTTCTTTTCCTTCTTCTTCTTCCTCCTTCCTCCTCCTCCTTTTTCTTCTCCTCTTTCTTCTCCTCCTCTTCTTCTTCTCCTTCTTCTTCCTAACACAATTTTAGTTAGCACCTCTATGTGGATGACTCCCACATCTACATCGGCAGATTTCAGCCCCTCTCTTGCTTTACAGACTTGCCTGTCTTTCTGCATCGAGGATAGCCTCACGGGGATGTCCTTACTGCATCTTTAAACCAAACACGTCTAAAGCTAGACTCTCATTTCTCCTCCTAAATCCACTTCTTGCCTTAATGTTCCCCTCTCCTTCAACCATATCTCTTCCTCCTAGTCTTCAGAGTCCGCAACCTGGGTGTTATCTTTGACTCCCCACTCTCTTTTGCCCCTCACGTGCGGTCTCACGTCAGTAAATCCTGCCGGTTCTTTTTCTATAATATTTCTCAGATCCTTTTCCTTTTCATTCCATCTGGCACCACCACCCTGGTTCAAACTCATTAAGATGATGGCATTTTCCTACTTAGTAGTCTCTCTGACTTCAACCTCTCCCCTCTTCTGACTATATTTCACTTTTTATCCTAAAGTATCATTCTAGTCTTGTCTCTTCCTTTCTTAAAATCTCCAATAGTCTTTCAGTTTCTATCTGCATGAAGCAAAACTACTGATCATTTGTTCACAGTGGCTTTCCAACCAACTTTTCCTTGTTATGTGTCAGCCCTCTTCACCCGTTACTTTTTTTAATGGCATTTGGTAATAATAATGTTGGTACTTGTTAAGCGCTTACTATGTGCCGAGCACTGTTCTAAGCGCTGGGGGAGATACAGGGTCATCAGGTTGTCCCACGTGAGGCTCACAGTTCATCCCCATTTTACAGATGAGGTCACTGAGGCACAGAGAAGCGAAGTGACTCGCCCACAGTCACACAGCTGACAAGTGGCAGAGCCGGGAGTCGAACCCATGACGTCTGACTCCGAAGCCCGGGCTCTTTCCACTAAGCTAGGCACATACTATGTGCCAGCCACTGAACTAAGCGCTGGGGTAGCTACAACGGAATCGGGTTGGACGCAGTCTCTGTCCCATCTGGGGCTCACATTCTTAATCCCTTCTTTATAGATGAGGGAACTGAGGTGCAGAGAAGTTAAGTGACTTACCCAAGGTGACACAGCAGAAGAGTGGAAGGGGCAGGATTAGAACCCAGGTCCTTCTGATTCCCAGGCCTATCCTATCTCCACTAGGCCATGCTGCTTCTCACACTGCTTCTCCTTTCTGCGTCACCTATGCACTTGGGCCCGTCCCTCCTAAATATTAGATACTTAGCCCACGGCACTTACCCGATTTGCTTGTATCCACCCCAGTGCTTAGTACAGTGCCTGGCACATAGTAGCTGATTAACACATATTGCGGTTATTATTATTACTAATTTTATTATTTCCATACACTTATATCCCCTAACTGTAATTTAATTTAATGCTTGTATCTCCTAGTCTATTGTACTCTCCCAAGCACTTAGTACAGTGGTCTTACAGAAGCCAGCTTTTGATTAGAGAAGCAGCATGGCTCAGTGGAAAGAGCACGGGCTTGGGAGTCAGAAGTCATGGGTTCGAATCCCCGCTCTACCCCTTGTCAGCTGTGTGACTTCCGGCAAGTCACTTAACTTCTCGGTGCCTCGGTTCCCTCACCTGTAAAATGGGGATGAAGACTGTGAGCCTCACGTGGGACGACCTGATTACCCTGTATCTCCCCCAGCGCTTAGAACAGTGCTCGGCACATAGTAAGCGCTTAACAAATGCCAACGTTATTATTATTATAAATTCCGTTCATTGATCGATTGGAATGAACAGCTCCTTTATAGAGAGCTACTTATTTACCTACTTATTTTTCTCAACGTATTCACCCCGGTCCATTTGTATTTGTTGTGGGAAGGAATGCACTGTTGTTATATTCTTATTTTGCATTTTTGTGGCACCTTAAATACACAGAGTAATTTACACACATTTATTAGCTGATTCTCCTAACGTTCTCTGTGGCAGATGGGTGGTAAATGCTGTGATTTTGTCATTTATTTCCTTGGAAGAAAAAGTAATATTTGATTTTGGCTAAGTGGAAAAAAAAATCAAAGTCTATACAAATTGGCTAAGATCGTTATTTTCAGAAGTGCCGTGCCTTTGTTCCGAGATTTACGAATGGTTTGTTATAATTAGCTTGTCGTATATCTGTAGGAACACTGTGTTTACGTTTCTAGCTTTTACCATGACAGATTACGATGTCAGGACCTCGAAGAGGTGCAGACATGATACATGAGAGGAAGACTATTCCATCATAAAGTAAAAGCAGCTGAGATTCAATACCCACTGAAATAACTTTTAAGAATCAATTTCTTCAATACAAGAATAAGCATTAAATATTTATAAATCCTCATCAGAATTATTTCATGCTTTTTTTTTTAACTGGTCGTTTGATTAAATGGTGAAGATGTATTTCAATATATTGAAGAAGGCTTCCATTCTAGGCCTCTTGTGACCGCCTATTTAAAATAATTGGGAAATCTGCTGCTGTAGCAGTCACTGTCGCTGCAGTTGTGTGGAGTCTGAGCCGTGAGGAGTCTGAAATTCTGCTCCTCTAGCTACGCACAGTACCCTACTGTGTTTTTATCTGAAGTATCTGTCCATGTCTTTGGGTTAGTTTTTGGTTTCATCTCTAAGTACCTGTCTCCAGCCCCATCTCCTCACTTTTATAAGACAGTGAGATCCCGGGCTGGGTCTGCTTAGTTTTTCCCATAGCATCGAACAGTGCTCTGCACAGAGTAAGAACTTAATAAATACTATTACTACTAAAAAGAAATGGAAGAAGGCAAATAAGGAAGCAGCGTCTCTAAGGCATCCGTCTTAGGTTTGGGTTATTCTCTCTTTTATGTCCCTTTTTTATGGACTTTATTACATGCGGGAAAAATGTGTGAGTTTTACTGGCTTGGCAGGAGCTTGCCGAGTTTCTTGCCAAAGTTTTGAGAAAACTCCGAATTCTGTGTACGCAAGGGACGAGTCCCAGATGCTTAGTTATTAAAACGATGCACGTATTTTGCACAGATATGGCTGTTAGGAACCAAGACTTTCTTTGCGATTCTCCAGCCAGTATCACTTCATTGTTTTTATCATGAGCACACAGCCAGCTTGTTGTTCTAACTTGAACTGAAGTATTACAACTTTCTAAAAAGATCTTATTTGTGATCCATTTTTTTGGGGGGGGGGGGGGGCGGTCTGACTAATAGAATCCATGGATTATGCTCCTTCTGTACTTTTCTTTCCAGAAGTTGATCATTTAAGATTTTCTGCAAAGTCTAAAGGCAAAATTACGTGTGGCATTTAAGTGCTTACTACATGCTAAGCACTGTGGTGGATAAAAGATAATCAGTATAGATGCAGTCCCTCTCCTATCCGGCTCTCACGGTCTAAAGGGGAAGGAGAACAGGTATTTCGTCTCCATTTCACAGCTGGAGAAAATGTGGTACTGACGGTTAAAGGACTTGATCAACGTTACGCAGCAGGTAAGCGACAGAGCCAATATTAGAATTCAGGTTCTCTGTCCTTCAGGAAGTGGACTAGTATAAGTGGAAAGTATCATTACCAATAATTATTTATGAAGCATCTGTTTAAGGCGCTGACTACAGAACTGTAGAAAGCAAGTGACGCTAACAGTATCCCTGCTTTTTAGGAACTTGCAATTTAGGAGTTATTTTCTATGAACGTGTTCAACATTAATGCAGTGAAAAAATGAACAGGATGTAAAGGGACATCTTGAAGCTTCACAGACATTAGCAAATACAGTTAATACTAGAAATGTATCTTTTTTTCTTTACCTTCTGCTACGTTTAATAAAGTGGGATAGAGAAGACATTTAAAATGTCTTTGACACTGGCATTTACGTAGCAGGTACATCAAGGGGAAATTCTATCTGTTCCTTTAGGAGTTAAGCTTTTCATTCATTCAGTCATTCATTCCCATGGCGCTGCTGCTTAGCACGGGTGAGTTTTGGCTTGTAGCAGATGGCCTTCCACTCACTAGTCACTGCCCAAGCTAGGAATGGAATGGATATGCCTCTGCTTGACTCTCCTTCCCATAGTCGAGACTGGTAGAGTCCTGGAAACTCTCCAGGTGCCATCCCGAGAGGGGAGAAGCCATGTAGTTATCCTGTTTGTCATCCATTCTTGGCCCGTGACTGGCTGAGGGAATCTGGGGATTGACTTTGTCCCAAGAGACTCTTGGTCATTCTTGTTGCTTTGTCATTTTAAAGTTCTGGCACACAAGAGATCCTAGTGAATGCTTAAGGAGTTGGGTTGATTTGTAATGATTTACAATGACATTTGTTAAGCGCTTACTGTGTGCCAAACACCGTTCTAAGCGCTGGGGTAGATTATTAGGTTGGGCACAATCCTTGTCCCATATGGGGCTCATAGTCTAGGTATAAGGGAATCCCCATTTTACGGATGAGGGAATGGAGGCCAGAGAAGTTAAATGAGTTGCCCAAGGTCACACAGCAAAGTGGCAGAGCTGGAATTAGAACACAGGTCCCCTGACTGTCAGGCCCGTGCTCTTTCCACTAGGCCATGCTACTTCACTGATTTGTTGGGGGTCCAGTCTTGTAGCAACGTAGAAGTCTGGACACTACAAAGGCGCTGTAAATTTTCGGTTGCATCCAAAATCTGATGACGGAATCCTGTAATAATGGTGGTAATGGTTGCTATGGATAGAAACCATAACAACGACAATGGAAGAGCTGTTTTCAAGGTTACGGATTATGGCAGAAGATAGGACATTCTGGAGAAAATATGTCTATAAAGTAGTTACGAATGAGAAATGACTTGATAATATTTGATATATATGTATTTATTAAGCTCTGATTCAGTGTGAAGAGCTGGAGTGGTTCCAAGAAAATTCGATTAGCCACAAAGGGGAATCACAATCTCTCCCCATTTTACAGATGAGGAGACTGAGGAGGCACAGGGAAGTTGTACTTTTTCGAGCTTTTAGTACAGGGCATTGCACCCAGCGGGTGCTCAATAAATGCTATCAATGCTACAATCACTGCTAAGTTGTAGCTTGTCCAAAAGACCAGCGGTAAAGCTGTGATTAGAAGCCGGGTCTCCTTAACCTAAGTTCCGTGCTCTTTCCGCTGGGCTATACCGCCTCCCCGATTTTGTTTTCTACTTCTTTGACTGCGCTGGATCGAATAGAGTACTGCCCAGGGAGCAGGATTCTCTGATTCGATAATAAAAACCTTTGGATGGTTGTAAGGGAATCTAGAATACAGACCAAAACCAACTTTGTTTTGCTTCAGGCTTATCGTTTGGCCCGGAGAGCCGCATCGATTCTGTCGAGTCGTTCACGTCTTCTTGCCGGTGTCTTGCTAGAGCACAGTTATTATCGTATAATGGGGCTTTTACTAATGTTTCTAGTTGATTTGGGTGTCTTTTAGAGGACCGGAAAGATATTTCGATACCAGCTTTTGGGTCTCTTGCCATACCTTCAAGCTTGGAGATATAGAATCAGTTTGACAAACACCGTACCCTATACCTAGCTCGGAATTACTTCGTGAGTATTGGCACGGGTTATGTCTGCCACAGCAGCACATCCCAACGAGTCGCTTTAGTTTTGAGTAGAGTTCTGTGTGCAACCGAACTAATCAGCGGCTTCTAGTCGCCCGTGGCCCATTTTTCGAGTTCTTCGAGTACTGTATAACGGTCTTAGTGTTCCTCCTTGCCTGTCTCTTGGGACTGTGGTATAGTATCAGAGCCATCGCCGGGGAGAAGAGAAGTTGTCCCGGTAGTTTCTGCTAATGCCCGTCTCCCCTTTATTCCCCAAGGAACTGATGGATGATGGTATGTGATCGTGTCAAGGAAGGCAGCCTAGGCTGATGGAAAGGATGTGGGTCTGGGAGTCAGTAAATACGATTCCTACTTCCAGCACTCTCATTTTACAGATGGGGAACAGAGGCACAGAGAAGTTAAGTGACTTGCCTACGACAAGCAAGTGGCAGAGCCAAGATTAGTAACCGGTTCCTCTGACTCCCAGACCAGTGCCCTTTCTACAAGGCCATACTGGTTCCCCAAATCAAATCTGGTGGGGATTCCCTGAGGTCCGTACATTTAGAAATCCCTGCTCCAAGGGAAATGACATCTGAACAGGTGAGCCATCAGGTAGAGGGGTTTATTATTCTTCACGCTCTGAAGTGTAGTGGTCATTTCCAAGTTGAAATGGAAGTTATCTCTTTCATTTGATAA
The DNA here is from genome assembly GCF_004115215.2 of Ornithorhynchus anatinus. Classification (NCBI taxonomy): domain Eukaryota; kingdom Metazoa; phylum Chordata; class Mammalia; order Monotremata; family Ornithorhynchidae; genus Ornithorhynchus; species Ornithorhynchus anatinus. Next base: position 56,958,017 of record NC_041735.1, on the reverse strand, counting down.
GCTTCCTATTATCCATAGTGGTACACCCTCAACCATGAAAGTTTTGTCCAGAAGAACCCTGTTTTCAAGCGCTCTGGCTGTGTTATGCTTTTCTTTGACCTTAAACTGGACTTCTTCCATTAGCTGGTGTTGCAAAAAAACATTTTTTAGTACTCCCACGGGGTTTTGATGGCTTAAAAAATTTGCTTCTTGCAACCAAATATTGTGTTTGTTCTAGCCCGTTACCGGGCAGGGATTGCCTCTATCTGTTGCCGGAATCGTACATTCCGAACGCTTAGTACAGTGCTCTGCACATAGTAAGGGCTCAATAAATACTAGTGAGTGAATGCAGTGAAGCTTTGAATGTCACCTGAAACCAGGTGAGAAGTCTCTTTCTAGAGCTCAGTAAATCCATCAGTGGTTCTTATTAGGTGTTGACAGTGTGCAGAGCATCGTCCTGAGAGCTTGTGAGAATATAACAGGGTGGGTAGAGAGATTCCCAGTCCATAATAAGCTTTCAGTCTAGAGATGGAGAGAGACATTAATATAAAGAAATGACCTCCCTGAATTTTACAGAAACGGTCGTTAAATTCTCCAATATAGGCCTCTTTTCTGGAACACTTTACCACACTATTTTATTGGGGGTGAGCTTTATCCGAGTCTCCCAGCTTTCGCTGAGTTTGGGGCCCAGGGGAGAGGTGGTTAGCAATTTTCTGATAGAGAAATTAATTTTTCCAATTATCCTCACAGAATAACCGGGGGGTTGGTCTTTGGGTATCCTTCAGGGGGGATGTAGTCGAAATTTTCCTTTGCAACTGGGACACGTCACTGACGCATCTATCGTGGAGTATTTATTTTGTAGGTAGAGAAAATGCGACTCTGGTGTATCATTCCAAAAGTGAGTATATAATCCTCTGGTAATTAACTTCATTGGTCTCTGTCAATTCCTGACACGATTTACATTAAAATGGAATTAGTAATAAAACTATGCAGTGTTTCAGTCCTATAGGCTTATCAGTCTGTAATAAAATATTTGCTCTCAGTGACAGAAAGTGTTTTAAAATTGTTCATAATAACCTAATTTGATAACTGCTTATCCATTATTAATAACATCTGGCAGGGAAATTACACGGGCTTCATGACTCACGCGACCAATAAGGAACCTATCATTTCCGTAATTATAAAGAATTCATATCCCATTCATTTGACCATTATGGCTCATTTCGAAGTAGCAGGATTTAAAAATTTATACAGTTTTTTGAATGAAAAACCTGCCTGCTAATTTCTCAGTTAGTCCTGCACACTTTTAGATGAAAGGGCAATTTGATGGCGGAGGGGGAGACGTTCTGTCGAGTCAATTGCGGTGTGGGGCTCTCTTGCTTATTCGAGCTAGCCCGATGATGAGAAGCAGCATGGCATAGTGGATAGAACACGGGCCTGGAAGTCAGACGGTCATGGGCTCTAATCCCTACTCTGCCCCTTGTCTGCTCTGTGAACTTGGACAAGTCATTTCACTTCTCTGTGCCTCAGATCCCTCATCTGTAAAATGAGGATTGAGACTGAGGCCCATGTGGGACAGACATTGTGTCCCACCCAATTTGCTCGTTTCCCCTACAATGCCTGGCCCACAGTAACCACTTAACAAGTACCATTATAATAATAATAACAATAATGTTGGTATTTGTTAAGTGCTTACTATGGGCCGAGCACTGTTCTAAGCGCTGGGGTAGTTACAAGGTAATCAGGTTGTCCCACATGAGGCTCACGGGCCTAATCCCCATTTTACAGATGAGGGAACTGAGGCACCGAGAAGTTAAGTGACTTGCCCGAAGTCACACGGCTGACAGGTGGCGGAGCCGGGATTAGAACCCATGACCTCTTACTCCTAAGCCCATGCTCTTTCCACTGAGCCACGCTGCGTGACTTGCATCCCCTTTTCATCTTCTTTTAAATGCTGAGCCCAATTCTCCAGGCTTCCATTTTCCTGCTCTTCTGGGGGAAGCTAAGACTTGGCGTCCTGGAAGAATTTCCAGATTATTGGGGGGGTTCTCGCTTCCCCCGAGCACCATGGCCATTCTCCAGGTTGGGACTGTGACCTGCCCCTGGTAGGCCGGAGGTACTGTGGGAAGGCCTATGGGGAACCTGGCCCGGGACGGTTTAATTTCTGGTTTAGGGAACCGTGCTGCGAAACTGGGATCATGTTGGTACGGGTCTTGGGAACGAGTCTTACTTAGGACGTGTGGGGGTGAGGGGGGTGAATGGTGGGGTAGGGAGTAGTTCTGCCACTCAAGACAGACAGCTTCAAGCCCTGAAACGTCTTGAGGTCCTGAAGGCACCCATGAGAAGCAGCGTGGCTCAGTGGAAGGAGCCCGGGCTCGGGAGTCAGAGGTCATGGGTTCGACTCCCGGCTCGGCCACTTGTCAGCTGTGTGACTGTGGGCGAGTCACTTAACTTCTCTGTGCCTCAGTGACCTCATCTGTAAAATGGGGATTAAGACTGTGAGCCTCACATGGGACAACCTGATCATCCTGTATCTACCCCAGAGCTTAGAACAGTGCTCTGCGCAGACTAAGCGCTTAACAAATACCAACATTATTATGATGGCGATGATGCCTTGAAGGTTGGAGATTGATCCTGTTTGCCTTTCGATGTGCCCGGAATGGTGCGTTGCCAGGGAAAACCTGACTAGGGCCGATTTGGGACAAGATGGCTGCCAGTCTAGACTTCAGATAAATAACGTCAGTGTCTGGCTACATCGGGGTGGGGTCCTCTCACAAACTCAGAGCGGGCAGTGTCTGCAAATTCTCCCCTTATCATAAGGCTGCCTATAATTAATGACACAAAGACATAAGCCTGAGCTTCTAGAAATTAGGGTCAAAGATATCCCAGGATAATTTTCACTGTTGTGAAACTCTCAACAAATTTGTGGTTATTAGGTGGTGAGTCAGTTTTGTGGGACAGGAAAAGCCCTCTCCCACCCTCCCTTTTCATCACCACCCGTCTTTATTCGGAGATGTGCAAATCCAACCGTTGCCGATGTGATTCTGATGAAAAGTGACAGTTGCGGACAGTGACTCCTGACCAAAGAATCTGAGCTTTTGAATTCCAACATTTTACAGTCTGCAAGATATAAGCTCTCTGGCATTTGCTGCTCATGCTGACAGCTTCAGCCCAGTCCTTTTAAGCTTACAGAGGCCGCTTCTCACTACTCATTTGGTATTGACAGTAAAAAGGACGCAGCGAATGGAACGGAAGAGAGTAGACTGAATAAAGCGTTTGACCCGGTAGTAAACTCCAGTAACCTATCAGGAGTAAAATCAATACTCCATTTTCTTGGACTCAAGGTGCACAAAATCTTATGGGAAAGGCACTACTTTACTGCAAACGGTTTGGCAGGAAGGATTTGTAACTTGTTGTTACAGTGACTTCAGATACAGAAGCAGCCACGAGGGAAATGGTTTGCATTCTCTGGGGTGAATTTTCAACAAGATCGATGAGGCTTTAATATTAATAGGCATCATCTCAATAACGTAGGAGTGAAGCTAAATCTTCCTTGGTCGGTTGAAGATTTTGTCTTTGAACTCACTGAGGATCAGCGCGGCCTGGAGGCAGGAGCCCGGGCTTGGGGGTCAGAGGTCGTGGGTTCTAATCCCAGCTCTGCCACTTAGCAGCTGTGTCACTCTGGGCAAGTCACTTAACTTCTCTGTGCCTCAGTTACCTCATCTGTAGAATGAGGAATAAGACCGTGAGCCCCACGTGGGACAATCTGATTACCTTGGATTTGCCCCAGCGTTTAGAACGGTGCTTGGCACATAGTAAGCACTTAACTGATATCGCTATTATTATTATTGATAAGAACCTCAATTTTTATTGACTTCTGGTTCTCTACCCACCTTCTTCAAGAAGGCTTCTCCCCCTAGACTTTGGACTCATTGTGGGCGGGGAACGTATCCGACGCGTCTGTTGTATTGTACTCTTCCAAGCTCTTAGTAAAGTACTCTGCACACAGAAAATGCTCGATTAATATAATTATTCAATTAATTCATGCCACCCTTGCACTTGTGTATTTTTATACCCATCCTCAATTCTTAGGCAGCAGCATGGCCAGGTTGAAAAAGCACAGGCCTGGGAATCAGGGGACCTGGTTCTGCCACTTACCTGCTGTGTGACCTTGGGTAACTCATATAACTTCTCTGTGCCTCAGTTTCCTCATCTGAAAAATGGGGATTAAATCCTACTCCCTCTACTTAGACTGTGAGCCCCTTGAAGGACAGGGATTGTGTCCAACCTCAATATCTTTATCTACCCCAGTGCTTAGAACAGTGCTGACACATAACAAGTGCTTAACGAGTACCGCAATCATTTATTATTATTATTCATATTCTTTATACTCAACCCTTTAGCAATTTCATCCTCTGATGGGTATTTTACTACCTGTTATTTCCTAATTCTTTCTTCTGTTCTTCTTCTTATTACTGTCGATAATAATCACATTTATTGAGCACTCACTGTGTGCAAAGCACTGTACTAAGTCCTTGGGAGAGTACAATATAGCATCAAACACATTCTCTACCCACAACGAGCTCACACTATTTGTAAATAGTTTTTGCCTGCCTGTATTCTCCATTAGATTATTAATTACGTGCAGTCAAAGAGCAGGTGTGGGGCTTAGTATTGTGTTAGAGCTCAATAAAGTCCGCTGATCGATTTCTTTTAAAACCCTGGACTTAAATAGAATTTAATTCTCGCCTTCCCCCTCCTCCTTAAGGGTTGGAGACTGCCTCTCCTCTCCCTTATTCTTAGGTGTAGCCCTGACTGGGGATTCAGCTGATCTCCTATGGATTCCTCCAAAGTTTTCCTTAGAAACCTCCTTGGGGACGGAGGGAAACTCTGGAACAAGGTCTGTGGAAAATCAATCCGGTTCAACGAAACCGTACGGGCGGGGAATGTGTTTGCTGATTCTGTCGAAGTGTACTTTTCCAAGCACTTAGTACAGTGCTCTGCACATAGTACGTGCTCGATAAATACCACTGCTTGCTCGATTGATCGACCGAGCTTTCTCCACGGCATCTAATGGGAAACTCGTCTACCTCACTGTGAGCTCTGAGAGGGACAACTGGACCACTTTTCTCCAGGGACAGAGAGTCTCTTCTGTGCAGCATTTTAATTGGAGAAGCAGCGTGGCTCAGTGGAAAGAGCATGGGCTTTGGAGTCAGGGCTCATGAGTTCGAATCCCAGCTCTGCCACTTGTTGGCTGTGTGACTATGGGCAAGTCACTTAACTTCTCTGTGCCTCAGTTCCCTCATCTGTAAAATGAGGATTAAGATTGTGAGCCCCACGTGGGACAACCTGATTCCCCTATGTCTACCCCAGCGCTTAGAACAGTGCTCGGCACATAGTAAGCGCTTAACAAATACCAACATTATTATTATTATTAATTGTTCTAAGCCTGCCCAGTTTACCCCGTCACAATGTTGCTCATCATATGCCAAAATCTAAAGAAGACCAGACATGTATTTGATTGAGAAAAAACATTTTTATTTTGATAAGAGAAATAGTTGAAAGGCTCATCAATCCTCCTGCCATAAGAGTGCTCATTAGCTGGGAACTGGGGAAGAAGAATTCCAGCCCTCCCCTCCTTGCTGTGTCCCCCTCCCCCCGCTTCATTTCAGGGGGGCACTCCGGCCCTCTGGAGAGTTTAAACGACTCCTCAGAACAGCCAAGAAAATCGGCATTTGGCCGGGGCCCGAAGATCTGGTAGGGGTCAGAAGGGAAGTCAGAGGGACTAGGAAAAAATCAAGGCCTGGGCCACAAGAAATTGGTGATGTATCCTCTCCTTTCTCTTCCCTGCATATTTTTCCACGGGAAGCTGCATTTGGGGAGGGAATGTCGAACCTGAGTCTGGGAGCAAAAGTCTCCTTTTTTTACTGGTGTTCAGAAAATCGGGAGGGAGGATTCAGGCACCACCGACTCCTCGACCCGGCCGCGACAGACACCGTCGCGGGGAGCAGGGAGAGAAATGGAGGGAGGCTCTTCTTCCTCTCTGCCTAGGAGGGTACATTGCAAGCCACTTCTTCGTCATAAGGGGAGAAGCGAGAGAAAGGAAACGAGGACCTCGTTTGCTCTCGCAACCTTCATTTTAGCTCCTCTTCTACTGCGACTATTCTCTTAGCAACTCACAACCAGGGCCCATCAGGACGCTGAGGGAGCCCACTAGCAGGGCCGATATACTGCAGGGTTTAAGATTGAGAGGTGGGGCCTAATCTTAGAAAAAAGAACAGGCCTTTCAACCACCGAAAGGAGAGCAAGGCCTTACGTATGGGATTAGAGTGTCACTGTTTTTGTAAGCAGGGTATGCTAAAATGTGGCCTCATCACTTCAGCTCTTTCCCTCCCCATAATTGGCCTTGTTCGAGGAGGTAGAATTGCAAAAATACCCAGGCCGCAACACGAAGAGAAGGTGCGAAGTGGGCGCTCAAACAATCCGTGCCGGAGGAGGCCAAAGGAGAGTCATTTGGGATTGGGGGAGGGAGGCCCTTTGGACATTTTTCAGCTGGCCCGACCCCTGTTTGTCAACGATACCTTTATGCCTGCTGTTTTTTGTTTTTTTTTTATCTCCCTTCACTTCAACTCTCGCCACCTCAGCCCATGGCTCCCGAGAGACACCCTGGAAGGTAGGGGACACAGCAGCTCCCGGACAAGGGAGGGGCAACAGACTTTTGGATTTGTGGATTTCCACCGAAGGTCCCATATGACACCATCGCCGTGGGCAGGGATTGTGTCTGTTTATTGTTGTACTGTGCTTTCCCAAGTGCTTAGTACAGTGCTCTGCGCACAGTAAGTGCTCATTAAATACGATTGAATGAATGAATGAATCATTGCCAAATGTCGCGTGCCTGCATACAGTACCGCACATAATAATAATAATAATGATGATGATGATGGCATGTGTTAAGCGCTTACCCTGTGTAAAGCACTGTTCTAAGCACTGGAGAGGATACAAGGTGATCAGGTTGTCCCACATGGGGCTCACAGTCTTAATCCCCATTTTACAGATGAGGTAACTGAAGGCCAGAGAAGTTAAGTGACTTGCCCAAAGTCACACAGCTGACAAGCGGCTGAGCTGGGATTTGAACCCATAACCTCTGACTCTCAAGCCCGTGCTCTTTCCACTGAGCCACGCCGCTTCTCTAACGTAGTGTACCGGCAGTGTGGCCCAAAGGATCCTGGTATTTGGAAGTGCCATCTGCGGTCACTCTGTCTGTGGGTAGCTGCAGAGAAGCAGGATGGCCTAGTGGATAGAGCGTGGACCTGGGAGTCAGAAGGACCTGGGTTCTAATCCGGACTCTGCCACTTGTCTGCTGCGTGAACTTGGGCAAGTCACTTCACTTCTCTGACCCTTGGTTACCTCATCTGTAAAATGGGGAATAAGACTGTGAGCCCTATATGGGACAGGGACTGTGTCCAACCCAATTATGTTGTATCTACCCCAGTGCTCAGTATAGCGTCTGGCACACAGGAAGCGCTTAACAAATAGCACATTTTTTTTTTTTTGCCTGAGGGTGGGCTGGCCTCACCAAACCAAGGGTCTGCTCTGACCCCTACATACAAAAGTAGAGTTCTAGCCCCCATCATAATTCCTGGAGAGTTCTGCTGGACCAAGAAGGTCCAAATGACATCAAGATCAAAACGGCAATTTTTCAGCATCTAAAACAACCGCAAACCCCAAATCAGAAACTGTGGATACCGGCGGCTTTATACGCACTTTACAGAATGGGAAATCTGTCCACTGGGAAAGGCTTCTTTGAGCACCGCAAATAACCTCTGTTTTGCCCATCAATTATTTGGCAATTCATGAGAGTAATTGCGGCTTTAATGGGTGATTTGTCTCGTGGAGGACAAGAGAACGGTTTACCACGCAACGTAGGGCTTATTGGGATTTCTCAACTGTGGGTAAAGGGACTCTGAGTTGAAAAAGCAGTTTGAAACTCAACAGTTGTGTAAACAGTTCATATAATTAACATGATTGAATTCGAAAGTTTGTGTTATCTAAATAGACCTCTCCTTGATAATAGTTGACCCAAGTGTAATAGGGTGACTTGCTCAGCCCTAAATATCAGGTATGCCAGCCTGCACGCTAGAATAATAATAATTACCGTATTTGCGTCAAGCACTATATCAAGGCCTGAGGTAGATACAAGATGATCAGGTCCAACATGGGGTTGATGGTCTAAGTAGGAGGGAGAACCGGTCCTGAATCCCCATTCTGCAGATGAGGTAACGGAGGTAGAGAAAACTTAACTGACTTGCCCGAGGTCACGTAGCTGGTAAGCGGCAGAGCCGGAATTAGAACCCAGGGTTCTGCGCCTCAGTTACCTCATCTCTTAAATGGGGATTAAGAGTGTGAACCCCATGTGCGACAGGCACTTCGTCTAACCTGATTAACTTGTATCTATCAAAGAGCCTGGTATGTACTGGGCCTGGCACATAATAAGTGCTTAAGAAATACTGCTAAAAAACAGAAATTATGTAATGATTATGAGACGAACACAAAAATATGCGTGGTAAACCATAAACATGTTAGCACTATAAAGGACGGTCTTTGTGTGGTTGGAATTATGGGTCCCACGCTGAACTTTTAACTTAATATGCTTCCACAGGTGAACAACACCATCAGTGACTTCATCTTTGAATACAGATAATCCTTCCTTTTCTTCCTTTCTTTCCTTTCTCCGCCATCTTTCTCTCAATACCAAATGTACTTGGGTTATTGCCCCCCTTTGGGGGATAATTTTTGCAGCCCCAAAATGGGGGAGAGGTTATTATGCTGACAATTAAGTCTACCAGTGAGAGGAGAAGGGAAAGAGGGCACTTGAGATTGCGGCTTTCTTCTATTGCACTCTCCCGCGCGCCACATTCAGCAGGCGCTCAATGAATTACAGTCATCCCCTTACTTCCCCCACAACCAGCACCTCTACACAAGTCTCATGTCTGTTCTGACCTTTCTTTCCCTAACCCAGAATTAGGAAAAGATACTACTGCCGGCCAGTAACTACGGCGTTCTGACCTGACTCCTCTTCCTACCTCAGCTCACACCACTCTCGCTGCTTACAAAAAAATTAAACCTCCAGTTTTCTCAAAAATCTTGTGAGAGGGTGGAGTTGGTGGCACACGCACTTGGGCTGGCAAATTGGGTAGATAGAGGGTGCACAGAGGCGACTCCTCAAAATTTGGCCTAACTGGACTCCCCCCAATTTCATAAAGCACCACCCACTTGCGGTGGCCCTTGAAGTTGACCATTGAGGGTTTTAATTGTATTTGATTATTTGTACTGCCATATGAAGGGCGGGCCCCAGAAAGGAGAGGCTGGAGACGGGGAGAACTGCAAAGAGGTTATCGTTATTATTATTTTTAATAATAACAATCACGATATTCATTAAGCGCTTACTATGTGCCGAGCACTGTTCTAAGAGCAGGGATAGCTACAAGTTAATCAGATTGGACACAGTCCCTGTCCCAAATAGGGCTCACGGTCTTAATCCCCATTTTACAGATGAAGGAACCGAGGCCCAGAGAAGTGAAGTGACCTGCCCGAGGTCACACAGCAGACGAGTGGCGGAGCCGGGATGAGAACCCAGGTCCTTCTGACTCCCAGGCCCGTGCTCTATCCTCTAGGCCATGCTGCTTCACAGAAATTCAACTGGGAAGGCTTATGCTAGGTGATGCTTGGGAAAATAGAAAAGTAGGAGGGAGATCCGTGAAGCAGTAATGAAGAACGTCCTGGAACCTTGACAAACTGCCCCGCTCCAGTTCTGAGTGAGGTAAATCTAGGGAGAGTCAATTGTTGAGTGAAGCAAAAGGGAGCGATTGGGAAGGGGGCGGAGGCTGTTAGTTGATTTCCCCAGAAAGCAGTTGCATGATGCAGTTCTTATTTTTACATATGGCGTATCTGAGAAAGGGATTTTTAGGGGACGGCCGCATTTTTTGTTTTATGTGCCTCCGAAGGCAAGATACGCTTTGTTCTTCTATCAAGTCTTGAAAAATATTTATCCTGGCATCTTCTCGCCTTACTTTCCACATGGAGCCTCTCTGCTGTTTTCCAGCCCGGTTACGAAATCCGGCCCAGACCTGTGCACTCTGTAGAACTTCGAGTCTTTCGGGCAACTTTAGACGAAGAGCTATCGGAAATGATGTTATTTTCAATACCGGCCCTTGTAAATCAGTCTACGGTTGCTTTCCTCTTGATTAGCCAAGTCCAGCAAATGGAAATGTAATCTCACACTGGGTCAGGCTTGCTCCTCCGCCGGGCGGAACACGAGCGGTCGGCGTGCGGGGTAGGAAATAACGGGAGATTTTTCAGTCGTCGCTTTGCTAACGAATTGAAAACGACATCATCCTCTTGGTAAATAAAGCATGAACAATAACTCCAGGTTACTCGTGTTCCTCAATTATACATTCAATTTTGGTAATAAAATGAACATGTTTTTCAATAATACTTGGAATATAAATATACCGCCACTCTCTGCTAACTACTTTGTGTCGCGGAGCACTTCCCAATACAGACGTTGCCTCTTACCCACTCTTGTCCATTAAAAATTAAGTGCTTTTACCATAAATTATTAAAAGTGCTTGGTTGGCTGCAAATCAACAGTGGCATCATAAACTATTATGCAAGCAAGGGAGAGGTCTGATTAAATCTAAAAGATCAGAGGCTGGTACACCCCTGGGTATCCACCGGGAATTCAAAAGTGCAGGAACAACAATAAAATAGTACATTAAACGAGATTTTAAAAGTCTTTCAGGGCTCTCAAAATTCATCAGTGGCTCTGCTTTCCAATTAACTATTAACTGAGAATCTTCTCTTCCTTATATCAGTTACTCTGCCATTTATTTGAGTGTAATCTCATCACCCCCAACTCAGCAGCATATTAACACATTTTACTAACATATTGGTAAACTGCCCAGCCCCTTGGGCCTGGACCTTATTGATTCCATTTCTCACCTTCAAACCTGAAGGGCAGAATGGTGTATTCTGTAAACCGATCTCGATTAAAGACGCTTTCCTTCCCAAAATGCTCACTCGTACTCAAGACGTTCATGAATCAAGTGCTCAGTACAGTATTCTGCACACGGTCAGCACTCAATAAATGCGACCGAATGAACCTTGGATTGGAAGGCAGTCTTCTTCTAGACCACCATCACTTTGGGATAACGGGGGGGGGGGGGGCAGATTCGTCTGACACAAAACAAGTTCGGACTCATTAAGTTCGGTGGCTGAGCCTCCTTTTCCGGGGAGAACGTCCGTGTTAACGGCTGAAATTTTCTTTATCGGTGAAGCAGGTTGAGAAAGATTAATTATGAAATCTGCCTGGCGGATAAATGAGCTATGGATGAAAGAGACTGTTTTTCCCTTGGCCAGACTGGGGAGGGAAAGAAGGAAGAGAGAGAGGATGCTCGAGATTGGAAGCTGACATTTACATGAACTCTGTGGAAAATAGAGTAGGTATTTGAAATTACTTTGACATATCGCCCACAGAGCTAAACGAAACAAACAAATCCTTCCTTCTCATCTATCTCCCAACCCCCAGAGGTATTGGTAATTAGTATCTCATCATCAGAACAAGGCTCACTTAATAGGAGATGACCAATGGGATGATATAGAAAGCTAACGACAAGTAATGGCCAAAATGAATCTGAAAGTCGGGCTTGGGGCAGAGCTCTGGAGGATAGCCCGCTTGTTGCCTTACGAGGCAGGTGGCGGAATCACAGGGCTGCTAGCCCCCGAGTGGCACACACCAGCTGCCATCAGCCCTATGCCAAGGATGAGATGGGCAAAGACGGCGCCCAGGACCCACGACCGAAAACCCCTGTCATAGCAAACCCAGTGCTACCCGGGAAAAAAAAAATCGACGGGTCGTATTTACTGCGCAGATCCCGTGTGCAGGACAATCAGTCGGTCGTATTTCTAGAACACTTACTGTGTGCGGATCACTGAACTAAGCGCTTGGGAGAGTACGATATAACAGAGTTGGTAGAATGGTTCCCTGCCCACAATGAGCTTACAGTCTAGAGGTGGAGAAGGAAACTCAAAGTAAGGGGAGACAGCCAAGAGTATCAGTCAGTCAATCCTATTTATTGAGCGCTTATTATGGACAGAGCACTGTACTAAATGCTTGGGAGAACACAGTAAAACAATGGAACAGGTACATTCCCTGCTCAAAACAAATTTACAGTCTAGAGGGGGAGACAGACTTTAATCTAAATAAATCTAAACTGTAAGCTCATCGTGGGCAGGGAATGTGACTATCGTTGTACCGTACTCTCCCGAGCGCTTCTTACAGAGCTCTGCACACAGTAAGCGCTCAATAAATAGGATTGAATGAACGAATGAAGTAAATAGATCACAGCTACGTACATAAGTGCTGTGGGGGATGACTTAAGGGAGCAAATCGGGGCGACCCAGAGCTTGGAGGCAGGTCAGCAGGGCAGAGGGGGAGCGGATGAGACAAATCTGAGCCAGTGGCATAGGCGAGAGGGTGAACTGTTACACAGGCATTAGCTCAGTCAGTGTTTTTCGGTGCGTGTCTTTCTGTGAGCCAGGGCCCCACCCACCTTCCACCCACACCGGGGCACAAGAGGGACAGTGAAACCCGAACATATGCACAGATATATAATAACGTTGGTATTTGTTAAGCGCTTACTATGTGCCGAGCACTGTTCTAAGCGCTGGGGGAGATGCAGGGTCCTCGGGTCGTCCCACGTGAGGCTCACGGTTAATCCCCATTTTACAGATGAGGTCACTGAGGCACAGAGAAGTGAAGTGACTTGCCCACAGTCACACAGCTGACAAGTGGCAGAGGCGGGATTCGAACTCATGACCTCTGACTCCCAAGCCCGGGCTCTTTCCACCGAGCCACGCTGCTTCTCTAAGAAGCACAGATATAGACACACAGCACAGATTATGCTCCTATACGTACCTGGAAACCCACAGTGGAACAGACACTTCTGGAGACACAGCCCGAGCATTACCGTTACCTACACGGACCAAGCGTTGCCATCACCTGTGCTATTACCTAGAATAGGTGATAATAATAATAATAATGATCGTGGCATTTGTTAAGTAATAATAATAATAATGTTGGTATGTGTTAAGAGCTTACTAGGTGCCGAGCACTGTTCCAAGCGCTGGGGTGGATCAGGTTGTCCCACGTGAGGCTCACAGTCTTAATCCCCATTTTACAGACGAGGTGACCGAGGCACCGAGAAGTTAAGCGACCTGTCCGAGGTCACAGAGCTGACCGGCGGCGGGATTCGAACCCATGACCTCTGACTCCCAAGCCCGTGCTCCTTCCACTGATCCAAGCTGCTTGTCTACTTACTACGTGCCTGGCTCCGTGTAAGTGCTGGAGTAGTTGCAAGCAGATCCGGTTGGACACAATCCCCTGTCTCACATGGGACCCCGAGTCTCGGTCCCCATATCACAGATGAACTGACAGGCACAGAGAGGGGAAGTGACTCGCCCGAGACGAGCGGCAGAGCCAGGCTAAGAACCCATGACCTTCTGCCTCCCGGGCCCACGCTGTATCCACTACGTCCTTAACAACCCGATAAGGCAAGTCACTTCACGTGGCTGGGCCTCAGCTCCCTCATCTGTAAAACGGGGATGAAGACTGTGACGTGGGACAACCTCATGACCCTGTTTCTCTCCCCGGCGCTTAGAACGGTGCTCCGCACCCAGTAAGCGCTTAACAAATACCGACGTTACTGTAAGGGAGGTGGCTAAACAGACGAACGAGGGGCGTGCTGAAGTACCTATGCGTAAAGTCAGGTCTCTTCCCTCGGCCAAGCTGTGGAGGGTAGGAACGACGTTCTCTCCAGGGTGAGCAAGAGAAGGCGGCCAACTCCTTCACTCCCAGCTTCTCCTCTCTCCCCTGGAACTCCCTCGCGCATCCAGGACCAGAAGGGAAAACGTCAAAGCGATAATAGCGGCTTGCGCGGCACGGTTGCTGGGTGAGGGTGAAGCCAACACTTTCCTCTTGAGCGGAGCTGTCTCCAGCAGGGACCGGAGGACAGATGGTCGCCTGGGCCGGTGGGGTTATTTATGGAGATGGGGTGGAAGAAGTTGGCATAGCTCAAGACTGGCTCCCACGCGGAGCTGTAGGCACAGAGCAGCCTCTGCCTCCACTTGGGGGGTCGGGGGTGCTGAGGCCACAGCTCCAGAGACAGATTCTGCCATCCCAGAACTTCATAGGGCCCCCCGCTGCCTACGGAGGCGACGGGGGACGGGGGAGGCTGGGTGGGCGGGGTAGGACTCTAGAGCACTTAAGCACCGGGGAGAGAGTTGGTAGACGTATTCCTTGCCCACAACAAGCTCACGGTCTACAGGGGTGACAGACATTAATACAAATAAATAAATTACAGGTATGGATATAAGTCCTGTGGGGCTGAGGAAGGGGTCGGTAAAGGGAGCGAGTCAGAGTTCATTCGTTCAATAGTATTTATTGAGCGCTTACTATGTGCAGAGCACCGTACTAAGCGCTTGGAATGTACAGATCGGTAACAGAGACGGTCCCTGCCCTTTGACGGGCTTACAGAGTAATCCGGGGAGACGGACAGACAAGAACAGTGGCGATAAATAGAATCGAGGGGAAGAGCATCTCGTTAAGACAACAGCAAATGAATAGAATCAGGGTGATGTACGTCTCATTAACGAAATAAATAGGGTGATGAAGATCTATACAGTTGAGCGGACGAGTACGGCGCCGAGGGGGTGGGACGGGAGAGGGGGAGGAGCGGAGGGAAAGGGGGGAGAAGAGGGTTTAGCTGCGGAGAGGTGAAGGGGGGGCGTAGAGGGAGCAGAGGGAAAAAAGGGGGGAGCTCAGTCCGGGAAGGCCTCTTGGAGGAGGTGAGCTGTAAGTAGGGATTTGAAGAGGGGTAGAGAATGAGTTTGGCGGAGGTGAGGAGGGAGGACGTTCCGGGACCGCGGGAGGACGTGGCCCGGGGGTCGACGGCGGGATAGGCGAGAATGGGGGACGGTGAGGAGGTGGGCGGCGGAGGAGCGGAGCGAGTGATGCAGGAGGGAGTAGGAAAAGAGGAAATGAGGGCTCAGTAAGAGAAGGCCTCTCGGGGAAGATGGGTCTCAATAAGGCTTTGAAGGTGGAGAGAGGAACTGTCTGTCGGATTTGAGGAGGGACGGCGTTCCAGGCCGGAGGCAGGATGCGGGCAAGAGCTTTATAGTGCCCCTTCTGCCTATGGAGATGACGGTGGACGGGGGGTTGGCTGGGCTCTAAAACACCAGCGCGACTCAGTGGAAAGAGCACGGGCCGGGAGGTCAGAGGACGTGGGTTCTAACGTCGGCTCTGCCGCTTGTCAGCTGTGTGACTTCTCTGGGCCTCGGTTCCCTCTAATGTGAAACGGGGAGCCCACGTGGGACAACCTGATCCCGTTGTATCCTCCCCAGCGCTTAGAAAAGTGCTTTGCCCGTCGCGAGCGCTGAACAAATGCCATCATCATCATCATGTCTGCTGTGTGACCTTGAGGAAGTCACTTCACTTCTCTGTGCCTCAGTAACCTCAGCTGCAAAATGGGAATTAGGACTGTGAGCCCCATGTGGGACAGGGACTGTGTCCGACCTGATGACCTTGTACCTACCCCTGCGCTTAGAACAGCATTTGGCACATAATAAGCGCTTAACTAATGCCATTATTATTGCGACCCCCAGAGTGGAAGGGCTATTATGGACCCCAGGGAGGAGCACGAGCCACCTGACATGGCCAGAGGTGACACCAGATCAGAATGGCTGAGGCGCCCCTCTGACGGCTCTGGTCGGCGATTGCCTACCTAATCAATCAATCCATCGATCAATCGGGTTTATGGAGCACTTACTCTGTGCAGAGCACTCTACCAAGCCCTTGGGAGCGTGCAGTACAATAGAATCTGCACTCTGCACTGTGGAGGAGCAGCGGGACCTGATGGATAGATCACGGGCCTGGGAGTCAGAAGGATCTGGGTTCTGATTCTGACTCTGTCACCTGTCTGCTGTTCGACCTTGGGCAAAGAGTGAAATGACTGTGAGACTGTGTGATGCTTCAGATGCCTCATCCGTAAAATGGGGACGAAGACCGCGAGTCCCCCGTGAGACGTGGACTGTGGTCCAACGTGATTACCTTTTATCTACGCGCCTAGGACAGTCCCTGGCACAGATTAAGCGCTTAACAAATACCATTTAAAAAAATAGAGTCGGTAGACATGATCTGGCCCTCGCTCTGCTCCTCTCCTATTACAACCCAGGCCACATACTTCGCTCCCCCTAATGCCAACCTACTCACTGTACCTGGATCTCGTCTGTCTCACCGTCGACCTCTCGCCCACATCCTGCCTCTGGCCCGGAACGCCCTCCCTCCTCAAATCCGACAGACAATTACTCTCTTCACCTTCAAAGCCTTATTGAAGATGCGCCTTCCCCAAGAGGACTTCCCTGACTGAGCCCTTGTTTCCTCTTTTCCCGCTCCCTCCTGTTACTCTGATTTGCTCCCTTTATTTATCCCTTTCTCAGCCCCGCGGTACTTATATCCACATCTGCAGTTCATTTATTTATTGATATTAATGTCCGTCTCCCCCTCTAGACCGTGAGCTTGTTGTGGGCAGGGAATGTGTCTACCAACTCAGCGCTTAGTACAGTGCTCTGTTCACAGCGCGTGCCCAATGAACATGCTCGATTGGTTGACTGGAGACAGACGCTAGAATCAATTACAGGAAGGGGGAAGCAACAGTTTAAAGCTATGCACTCAAGTACCACAGGGAGTAGAGGATGATTACCCAAGTGCTAAAGGGTTGTGGAAGTGGTCAATTGGAGGGGAAAAATGGGGGGAAGTGGGAAATTAATCAGGGAAGGCCTCCTGGAGGAGATGTCATTTTCAAAGGGTTTTGAAGCCGGCAAGAGGTCGATGGCAAGAGAGAAGAGTTGGAGGCACAGTGAGTAGGTTGTCGCTAGAGGAGTGAAGTGTGTGAGCTGGGTTGCAGTAGGAAAGGAGTGAGGAGAGGTAGACGGGGAGAGAGCCGCTTAAATCTAGCCTGAACCGAGAATGTTTATCTGAGGGGGACCGAAGATCCACATTTGGTCCAGACCCTTGTGTTCTCCTCTCAGGCCCATGTAAACATCGTCACTGCTTCCGAGCCACGGGGCTTCTCCAGTGGTTAGGCGAAGAGTGGGCAACAATTGGAGCACTTTGAAGAGTGGGGAGTCTTGCAGCTTATCTGATAACAGAGCAATGACTGCAGCGTGTTAGTCCTTAAGCATTTTGATACTCATCCTATCCCCAGCTCCAGAGCACTTATGTTCTGTAAGTTGATTGATTTTTTTACCTGTCACCCTGACTAGATTGTAACCTCGTTGAGGGGAAACCTCATGTCTACCAACTCTGCCAACTCTGGTCCACGTCCCGCCTCTGGCCTGGATTGCCATTCCTCTTTATATCTGACAGGCCCCAATCACTCTTTCCACCTTCGAAACCTTGTTAAAAGGACATCTCTTCCAAGAGGCCTTCCCTAACTAAGCCCTCATCTCCTCTTCTCCCACTCCCTTCTGCGTCATCCTTGCAGTTGGATTTTCATCCTTTTCACGTCACTTCCTGTTCCTCAGACTTAGGTCGCCGTGGGTCTCCAGAATGGGCCGAATTCTGGAGACGAATCCTTTGCTCTTTCTGGGCTCCATGTCCCAAGGGGCTAAAGAAGAGCAAAGAGCTTTGGCAGGGATTAGGAAGATATTCAGTAGGGCCCACCGGCTCCTGATCATGAATGAATGAATGAATCGCTTGACGATCGAGACCCTCGTTGCTCACAGCTGTTGCTCCGCAGCCTGGCACTGCCCCGCCCCGTACCAGCTCCCATTCTTCCCTTAACGTTGGCGTGGGATGGTCAGAGCCACGGGACTCCATAACAGCAGTCGTCCGGTCCCGGACCGGGACGTGGCGATGAGAACCGCGAGGTGGGCACAGTTCCCTCTGGGAGTCCGGCGTGTGCACCTCATGCTTCTCCAGCCCTTTCCGGGATCCGCGTGGCATCGGGCAAACAACCCCAGAGCCCGAAGCCACCTACAGCAGCGGCTGGAGTTTTACATTACGTAAGGTCATCGTCTCCAGCAAATCCTTCCCCGCTTGGGGACCTGAGGGGGGCCCAGAAATCTTTATTCGCCTCTTCACGGATCCATTCTCACCCTTAATAGTCAGGAAAGGAAGTTGCCAGCTGGCCCGGCTCCGTTAATAGCACATGTACAGCGCTCCTCACTTTGGTCTCCTGGTGACAACAGCAGATGGAGGATGGGCAGAACAAATTAATCAAGCAGCCAAATGTTTCCAGATTTGGTTTTCAAATTCACTGGGCAGGCTGCAGGCGGCCATTACTGAAGCTCCTCGGCATGTTTATTCAATAGCATCGTCCGTCCCTGATACTCCTTTGGATAGCTCAGACTAAATAATTTGGGTATCGCAGTCCAAATGTATTAAACTTAGTGCCTTGCAGAATTTAAAAGGTTTTTTTTTCAGCCTAAAATGGTGACACCGAGTCCCCCGTTATACAGATTCCTTAAAATGGTTTGACGCGCTGCTTTTCTTCCTCTCCTCAAAGATCCACAGACTCTTGATTTAGGGTCCTAGCAGTCTGTGAGATGGTGGAAAGAATAATATTTTTCAGTCAAGCCCATCCCATTGGCTTGTAAGCTCCTCCAAGGCAAGGGCCATCCTACGCCCGAAAGCACGAAATATAACGCTCCAGGCCCTTTAGGGGCTCACGAAGTACCGTGTCTGATGAAATCTTGGGGGCTAATCTGAGGGCTCCCGAACAGCTATTTGGGTGTTGCTTTAAACGCGTCTCGATCGTCTCTTGGCCCCGTGTCTGCTATGGTTGGTTTTTAGAGGATTTTGCGATGTATCTCTCTCCCCTGTCCGCGGCTCAAAGCTCCATTCCAGGGTAGGGGGGATGCCAGCCCCGATCTGCTGAGTACGTGAACACCTCAGGGCCAAGTCCCCTGCTTGAACACACCCGTGAGGATATCATGTAGAACTGTGGCCTCCATCCTTTTGAGGGTTCTTCTCTGGCTAGACTGTAAGCTTCTTGTGGACAGGGAACTTGTCTACCAACTCAGTTGTACTGTGCTCCTCTTCACCTATTGAGAAGCAGGTTGGCCTAGTGGAAAGAGCATGGATCTAGGAGTCAGAAGCCATGGGTTCGAATCCCGGCTCTGCCACTTGTCAGCTGTGAGACTGTGGGCAAGTCACTTCACTTCTCTGTGCCTCAGTTACCTCATCTGTAAAATGGGGATTAAGACTGTGAGCCTCATGTGGGACAACCTGATTACCCTGTATACCCCAGTGCTTAGAACAGTGCTCTGCACATAGTAAGCGCTTAACAAATACCGACATTATTATTGTTATTATTATTACCTTGGGCCAGTCATTTAACTTCTCTGTGCCCCAGTTCCCTCATCTGAAAATCGGGTATTCAATACCTCTCCTACATCCTATTTAAATTGTGAGCCCCCAGTGGAACTCAATTATCTGGCATTTACCCCAGCGTTTAGTACAGTACTTGCTCGGCACATAGAAAGGGCTTTAACAGACATCACGACTGTTATTATTACTCTCCCTAATGTGCTCTGCATACAGCAGGCGTTCAGTAAATGTCACTGATTTATTGACTGCTGATACGATGAACATCTTAGATATCAAGCTCACGTCATTCGATTCAATCGTATTTATTGAGCTCTTACGGTCTGCAAAACACTGTACTGAGCACCTGGGAAAGTACAGTATAACAGTGAACAGACACGTTCCCTTCCCACAGAGAGCTTACAGTCTCACTGGCCTGGGCCAGCCCTCCTTGAGCAGGAACTGCAAGGGACACTGAGAATGTAATCTTCTTGACCGTGCTTGCCCGGTCTTTTGTATCATATTCTCAGGAATATTGAATACAATGCGCTGCACACAGTAAGGGCTCAGTAAGTATCACTGATTGATTAATTGAAAGGTGGCATAAATTTGGGGACCCTTAGGACAATGGAAAGCCCAAAGAGGAAAGCAAGGACAGGCTGAAACAACTAACTAAACCACATAGAAGATTCAAATCAATCACTCAGACTGTGAGCTCGTTATGGGCGGGGAATGCGTCTGTTTGCTGTTGAAGTATACTCTTCCAAGTACCCTACAGGTACTTAGTACAGTGTCTGCCCACAGAAAGTGCTCAATAAATGTGATGGACTGACTGTCTGACTGGTATTTATTGAGCCCTTACTTCGTGTAGAGCACTAATTCCCCCTAGCCCTGTCATGCAATGCATCCTTCATAGTAAGAGCTCAGAACCTGATTGTGATAATCAAGTAAGTGATAGGAATCAAGAAGGGGGGGATTTTTCCAGGCCAGAACCATATTCTAGTGAGGCAGAGAACCTTAGGTGAAAGGAGTCCTGCAAGGAGCCATCACAGTTTGGAGTTAAAGAGGTAGAACCTCTTACCTGCAGCCAGTGAAGGAAGATCTTTGGTAGTCTGCTCTGTTCCACTTGGACACAAGTTGTCAGCAGAGCTGTGGGAGAGCACAAAGCAAAATACCAACTGCTGTCATGGTGGGTTGGAACTGTGCCATGAGCATTAAATTAACAGCCAAGGAAAACAGAGGGAGACCGAGCTTCTCCTGGAAATCTTTCCACCCGGGGCCAAGTTTGGCCCATGTGGTTAGAAGACCAGGGGACCGGCCAGAGCTGTGCCGCTGTCCCGCTCTCAGTGACCTTTACCTTTCCCTCCACCCCCCCCGACGGGAGGGGTGACGGACTGAGCCAGTTGCCCTCCTGGGAAGGAGTAACGGTGACCTGAAATGACACCGAGTCAACATCTGAGCAGGAAGTGATTCCTGGCATCTCTGTGGTTTTGATGAAGTGTTGAGCCGCACCGTGGGGGAGAAAGGCCTCCCAGGTCACATTGCTTTTCTTGGCCTTCAGTTACTTGGGTGATAGGAAGCACACTCACCCTCCCCAGCCAGAGGAGACTCTTCTGCCCTACGCGAGGAGACGC
This sequence comes from Ornithorhynchus anatinus, assembly GCF_004115215.2. Classification (NCBI taxonomy): domain Eukaryota; kingdom Metazoa; phylum Chordata; class Mammalia; order Monotremata; family Ornithorhynchidae; genus Ornithorhynchus; species Ornithorhynchus anatinus. Next base: position 56,936,981 of record NC_041735.1, on the reverse strand, counting down.
CTGGGAAGGAAGCTTGGGGAGGCTGTGGAAAAGGGGAGGTGGACTGAGTGGAAATGTGTGTGGGGGTCCTCCTGTGTGGGTCATGAGTTCACATCTCCCGTCCAGACCCCAGAAACACAGGGGAGAGGGGACGGGGAGCGGGGAACAAGCTTTGAATTATGGAGCCGTAATTCCATCTCAGGGTCCTGGCAAGGGCATCAGCCAATTCAAATCCACTCCCATAATTTATGATTTCACCAGACCTCCTCTGGGAGACGAACAGGTCTGTAAATTACAACTGTATTCAGTTTTCCACGTTTGTTATGTTTCAAGCCGTATGGATATTTAAGTTCCCTCATTTGACCCCGCTCCCATTATTCTTCACCCTCCGATTTTTGGGAAGGAGAACCGGTTTAGGAGAAATCCCAGGGTCGGTTAAGTCCCTCTGGTTTGTTCTCGGAACCTGCGCTTATTTAACAGGAAGAGAAGAGCACCGACGCCTCACTCGTCTGTGCCTGGAGAGTAAACGGCATAGTTGGTCATCACAGTTTGTACGTCAATTCGCACTCTAATACTTTGATCCACTCTTTCCCCTTACTCTTGGTTTTTTCCAGGAACAAGGGGGGGAAATATAACGCTACCTGGGAGGATGCCAAGCCAGCACTCTCTGAGTCTGAGGGGTAGAACTGAAGCTCGGCAATATTTACTCTCTTTGTTTCCTTCCCTGCCCCGGCAGGCATACGCTGCGGTAGGCAGGCCTTTGCAAGGAGAGTTAGATGGATTGGGTCTCACTCTCGACCGGAAGCAATCAGTGGAACGGTTACTTCTGGCCAGTCCCGCTGCTAGCTATGATCATATGACTGGATGGGAACCAAAGCAGTGATAAGTCGAGAAGCACCCAAATGTTCTGATCCTAAGTTATGGTCTAGAAGAGTGGCACAGCCCCCGCAACTCAGGACATGAAGACCTCAGGGTCGATAAAGTATTTATAGTTCCCCGTTGCCCTACCACTCAATCGCCCAACCGCTAAAATTACATTTTGAATACGGTGGCAATAATCATAATGATAACTGAGATATTTATTAAGCACTTACTATGTGCCAGGCACTACGCTAAGCTCCGGGGTGGATACAAGCAAATCGGATTGGACACGGTCCCCTGTTCCATAGGGGGCTCACAGTCTTAATCCCCATTTTACAGAGGAGGAAATGAGGCATAGAGAAGTTAAGTGACTTGCCCAAGGGTCACCCAGAAGACAAGTGGAGGACAGGATTAGAACCCAAGTCCTTCTGACTCCCACGTTCATGCTCTATGCACTATAATAATAATGTTGGTATTTGTTAAGCGCTTACTATGTGCAGAGCACTGTTCTAAGCGCCGGGGTAGACATAAGGGAATCAGGTTGTCCCGCTTGGGGCTCACAGTCTTAATCCCCGTTTTACAGATGAGGGAACTGAGGCACAGAGAAGTGAAGTGACTTGCCCACCGTCACACAGCTGACAGGTGGCAGAGCCGGGATTCGAACTCATGACCTCTGACTCCAAAGCCCGTGCTTTTTCCACTGAGCCACACTGCTTCTCTAGGCCGTGCTGCTGAGTTGTCCAACCTGCCTTGCTGTTTGCGAGCATCATTACTAACTTTCTTTTCCTGGACTGTAAAAGAAAAAAAGCAACCGGCCTAGAAGAAAATTTCCTCAACCGTAAAAGGGGAATTCGATATCTCTTCTCCTTCCTGCTTAGCCTGCGAGCCCTGTGAGTACCTGATTTAACTGTATCTACCCCAGAGCTTAGAACGGTGCTCGACATCTAATGAGCGCTCAACAAATACCATAAAAAAGAGCCTTCCATTCCTCTCTCGTATCAGTATCAGGTATGAATATGCTGGTTTCAGTCCGGCAGCTAAGACGGTCACTCAGAGATGGAGGTGCAGAATGCGGAGCCATCCAGAAAAAGCAACGAAGACTTGAAAGGACAGGCTGTGTTGGAGTTGATTGGAATTGTTTTAGCGAACCACTTTCCGGTTGCTATTTGCCTTGGGGTTTGGAGGAAAATTCATTCAAGATTTAAAATCCACAACCCACGATGGACACCCAAACTTCCTTAGACTGCAAACTGCATGTGAGACAGGGACTGTGCCCAATCTGATTATCTTCCTTCATTCATTCAATTGTATTTATTGAGCACTTAACCGTGTGCAGAACGTTGTACTGAGTACTTGGAAGAGTACGATAGAACAATAAACAGACACATTGCCTGACCACAAGGCGCTTCCGGTCTATCCTTGGCATATAGTAAGGGTTTAACAGGTAGAAATAAACCTTCCCCCTACCTGTTCTCCCTCCCATATAGACCATGAGTCCCATGTGGGACAGATCTAATTGTATCTATATCTACCTGACGCTTAGCACATAGTAAGCACTTATCCCAACTTTGAGAATGACAATAGTTAAGACCAACACACTATTCCTCCAAGCATTCTTGGATGCCACCGTTGAAGGCAGAATCCCAATAATGATTACGTATTTGTTTAGCATTTATTATGCGCTAAACACTGAGGTTAAACGCAGTACCTGTTCCACGTGAGGTTCACAGCCTAAGGGGAGGAGAACAGGTAGTTCGCCCCCGTTTTATTGATGAGGAAACTAAGGCAGAAAGAAGTTCAGTGACTTGCCCAAGGCCACGCATTAATCAAGTGGAAGATCCGGGATTAGAACCCAGGTTTCCTGACTCCCAAGTTTATACTCTTTCCACCGAGTCATGCTGCTTTCCTATTAGAAAGCACGGACCTTCGATCTGATCCGGTAACAGCTTCGTTTATCCCTTCCTCCTATATATCTCCCTCTCTCTGTTAGCACCAGTGAATCCCAAATATTCGTGTTGCGGAAAGATATATACGCGTGCGTACAACCCCCACCTAGCAGATATTTTTGAGACGCTGTCTCCGCCGAAGTCTCCTTCTAGACGAAGTAATTTATTATTTGGGAGTAGGAGGCTATCAAACAAACCCGAAGACGAGAACAGTAAAACTGTCAGACGGTATCTATCAATCTTAGAGTCTGAAAATAATGAAGATGATATGATTATGTGTGCCTTCCCCCCAAAAGCAACAACTACTTAGAGATTTTCTCAGGTATTATATCGATTAGCCGGGTGAGATGTGTGGCCGGTATTAATTCCGGCGGGAGATCCGGAGATGCTTCGGTACCATCTGTAAGCTGCGCGTGAGTTCAGGTATTTTATAGAATCAGTTTAAGTTCTTTTATTCAGAGCTTCAGATCATCTACCTCAACGGGGAATGAAAAAGCAATTTAATAGTCAAGGACTTGATTTTACCACACGGGGGCACGCAATACTTAGAAGAAACGGCAAACCCTTGATGGGGAAGAAGGGAAACAAGGCCCGAGATGGTACATTGTCGCACAGAGACTTAAATCATCGCCTTTTCCTTCTCTACTGTTCACCTAGAATTTACCCAGCTGGTAAGGGGGAAAAGCCTCAATAAATTCCAGCACTTACTTTAGCCAAAATCCCCACGTGGATTTTTTCGTTTTCATGTATATGCTTGGCCTGCTTTGATTTCTTCAGCCAGACCTTCAAATACGTTGAATTTCCAATCCCATTTCGACGGACATCTGTGAAACTTCAACTCCTGTGCCTTTCGCCCGATCTTTATCATCGGAAAACAACTGAACTCTCAGATTCCATCTCCTCTCATCTCTTAAAAAACTCTTGCTTTTATTCTCCTCCCTTTCCTTTGTTTAAGCACTTACTACGTGCCAGGCACTTTACTGAGCACAGGGGTAGAATAATCGGGTTGGACACAACCTCCGTCCCACAGAGGGCTCACGGTCTGAATCCCCATTTTACAGATGAGATAACTGAGGCACAGAGAAGTTAAGCGACTTGCCCAACGTCACACAGCAGGCAAGTGGCAGAGCAGGGATTAGAACCCAGGTCCTCTTACTACCAGACCTGTGCCCTTTCCAATAGGCCATGCTGTTATAATGTCGGTATTTGTTAAGCGCTTACTATGTGCAGAGCACTGTTCTAAGCGCTGGGATAGACACAGGGGAATCAGGTTGTCCCACGTGGGGCTCACAGTCTTCATCCCCGTTTTACAGATGGGGGAACTGAGGCACAGAGAAGTGAAGTGACTTGCCCACAGTCACACAGCTGACAAGTGGTAGAGCCGGGATTCGAACTCATGACCCCTGACTCCAAAGCCCGGGCTCTTTCCACTGAGCCACGATCTTCCACCGCTCCTGCCTTCAAACCTGCCCAATTATCCTCTATTAAAAAAGGGTCATCTGCTCGCATGGCTTTGGCTTCCACCTCTAAGTGGATGACTCTGAAATCTACTTAAGTAGGCCCAACCTCTCTTCTAGTACACTATTTTATGTTTCCTTTTCCTCCAGGGCTTCTCCTCATGCGAATATTGCCAGCATTTCAAACTCAACAGGTCTAAAATGTAACCTCTCATCTTCCCTCCTAATTTTCCCAACTCTGTCGACAACACCACAGTCTTTCTCCTTTCAGAAATCCACGACCTCGGTGTTATTCTCACCTCCTCTTGATCTTTCAGCTTCTATATTCTCTCAGTCCCTAAATCCTGCCAAATTCTTTCTCCATAAGATTTCCCAGATCCACCTCTTCCTCTCCACCCAAGCGGTCGACACAGTAGTTGGGGCCGTGGTCATCTCACACTTAGACTACCGGATCCGGCCTTCTTGTTGGCTACCCCAACTCCGGCTTCTCCCTCCTTAAGTCTACACTAGCAGCGTGACTTCCTGGAAAGAGCAAGGGCTTGGGAGTCACAAGTCATGGGTTCTAATCCCCACTCCGCCACTTGTGAGCTGTGTAACTTCGGGCAAGTCACTTAACTTCTCTGTGCCTCAGTTACCTCATTTGTAAAATGGGGATTAAGACAGTGAGCCCCATGTGGGACGGGGACTGCGTCCAACACTATCACCTTGTGTGTACCCCAGCGCTCGAAACGGTGCCTGGGACGTAGTAAGCGCTTAACGAATGCCATCATTAATTTATCGATAGCCTTACGTTACTTACATATTCATTTATTTATTCATCCATTTCACCTTCTGTAATCTTGTTACTACCAGATGCATCTTCGTTCTTCCCCTAGCTGCCACTATTTGTAAATGGTACCCAATAAGTGCTCCAAAAATACCACTGCTTCAACTATTTATCTCCCTAGTAGATTCTAAGTTCTTTGAGAGCAGGGACCAGATCTCATCCTTCTGTTCATTCTGTCGTATCTGTTGAGCGCTTACTGTGTGCAGAGCACTGTACTAAGCACCGGGGAGAGTAGAATAATAACGTTGGTATTTGTTAAGCGCTTACTATGGGCAGAGCACTGTTCTAAACGCTGGGGCAGTTACAGGGTAATCAGGTTGTCCCATGTGAGGCTCACAGTTAATCCCCATTTTACGGATGAGGTCACTGAGGCACAGAGAAGTCAAGCGACTTGCTCACAGTCACACCGCTGACAAGCGGCAGAGCCGGGATTCGAACCCATGACCTCTGACTCCCAAGCCCGGGCTCTTTCCACTGAGCCACGCTGAATGCAACAATAAGCCGATATATTCCTTGCCCACAACCCGCTTACAGTCTAGAGGGACTGTTAAACTGCTGAACTCTCCCAAGCGTTTAATACAGTAGAATAGGTGCTCAATAAATAGTATCGATGGATTGATCCAGTGGGCTTCCCCCTGTTGGATATGGATTTCTGGTTTTAACTCCATTGCGGGGATTTAAAAGGAGACCTTCTTAATCCCCCTTCCTGTTGCTTAGATTTGGTTTGGAAATAGAACCAGAAGTCCAGACGGAGTGCCTAGGCTGCCAATTTTTACAATCTGAGTTTGTGCGAGCAGAGACTCTTTTTCCTATGCAAACGAGTTGAAATACCGAGGTGTAACAGCGAAGTTCTGAGGATCTTGAGAAGCAGCAGCCTTCCTGCATCTGAGCGCTCCTGAAATTAATGCAAACAGGATAGCGCGAGCAAAGGGGAGGCAGAACTCATTTATCACTGGTGAATACTTGTTTTTTCTAAATGATAAAATATGATCGTGCCTAATAACTGCATCCTGATGTCCAGGCGGGTCTCCTACTGCATTCTTTGAAGGGAAAAATCTGTCCTTTAGAACAATGAGAACTCAAACCGGTGAACTCGTGTGTGTCTGGGTGAGCTTTCCAAATCCAATCACAAGCAGCCTCTCTCCCAAACAATAATAATCTTCCCTGTGAAGTGGAGACAGAATCGCTGAAGTGAGTGAGCCTGCTTCCCAGAGAAGAGGGAAAGGAACTGCTCTTCATTCCTAATTATGTAGGGGCAGGAGAAAAAAAGTCTTTGCTTGGCAAAGAGAGATCGGCCGGGAAAATTAGTGCAACTTTGACTGTGTTTGCTTTCGTGTTTCTCTGGTCTCTCCGAGGAGCGACGTGCTCGTTTAGGCATCTTGTCCAAAATCGCCTTCGCACTCCTCAACCCTCCCGCAGCCCCACAGCACTGATGTAAACATCCCTTATATATTTATTTATTTACATTAACGTCTGCTCCCCTCTAAGCTCGCTGCGGGCAGGGGACGTGTCTACCGACTCTGTCGGACGGTACCCTCCCAAGAGCTTAGTACGGGGCCCTGCCCACAGTAAAACTCAATAAATAATAACGATGATGATGATGATGATGATGATGCTATTTGTTAAGCACTTACTATGTGCCAAATACTCTACTAAGCACCGGGACGAATACAAGCTAATCGGATTGGACACGGTCCCTATCCCGAGTGGGGCTCCCGGTCTCAATCCCCATTTTCCAGAGGAGGTAAATGAAGCCCAGAGGAGCCAGGTGACTTGCCTAAGGTCACACAGCAGGCATGTGGCGAGCCAGGATTAGGATCCTTGATCTTCTGACTGTCAGCCCGTGCTCTATCCACTATGCCATGCTGCTTCTCCCAATACGATTGACTGACTGATATAATTTATCCGTAAATCTGGAGGCAGGGGTGGGTGGGAGGAGGGAGCAACCCCGAATCGCTGTTCTGTGATTAAAACACCAATTAATATCCCCCTAGCCTAGAACTCCCTCTCCCTCCATATAGGCCAGACCACCACTTTCCTCACCTTCGAAGATTTATTAAGGTCACATCTTCTGCAAGGGGCCTGCCCCGTTTAAGGCTCAGCATTTATGTACATAACTGCAAGTTATATATTATTTCTTTATATTAATGCCTGTCTCCCCCTCAAGACTGTAAGCTCACTGTGGGTAGAGAATGTATCTGCCAACTCTGTTGTATTGGACTCTCCCGAGCACAGTACAGTGGTCTGCTAGTAGTAAGCATTTAATAAATACCATTGATCATGACAATCACAATTATTTACTGGGTACCTACCGAGTTGAAGCACTGTGCAGACTTGTAGGGAACGTAGAGAGGTAGCACATTCCCCGCCCTCAAGGAGCTTTCAGATTAATGGAGGAGACTGACGTTTTACAGAGAGTGTCAGGTGGAGGAAGAAAAAGTAGCCACATTTTGGGGTCCATGCTCTCTCCTCCTCAGGTGCCGCAGGTGAAGGGAAATCTCCCCTTTCTTGGAGATTTCCTCCGCTTTTCACGAAACACCATTCAACTAATTTGGCCGCCGGCCCCAGTAGCATTTACGGTACATTAGTGCAACCGGGAGAGATGATTTCCGGCCGGATTTTGTGTCCTCTCACTCCACTGCGCCGGCCGCGTGTCGACGTTGCGAATCTCCTGCCTAAAACGAAATGAAATACCTTCCGAAATGATTTCTCGCTTCTAAAAAAATGGGCGAGCTGACTAGAAAGAATGATTTAATATCAGTCTGCCTCCGCAGCAGTGGAAAGTTGGGAGGAGATCAAACATCCTCTCCAACTTGGCGACCAACTTCTCAGTTGAATATTGTTTTTAAATGAAACATCTGACACATTCTCCTGCAGGGATATTATTTTGTTCCTTGCAGAAACGTGATTCCAAATTTGCTGAAAAACAACTTAAATGAGTATTTTTTTTTTCTATAGAGACAGACATCTGGAATTTTCTTTGAAAGCTGATGTGATCTTTCATCCGGACGAGTGAGGCTTTGATCCAAACCCTGGGATCCCTTAGCTCTCAGTTAATTGGTGTTAGCGAGGAGAGTCTAACAGACCCTGACACTGGTCTCTGGAACGATTCTCCATTTAGGTCTGTCTGTGGCGACTCAGTCGAATCCGAAGACGGAAGCTTTCTTCCATTCAGCTTCATCCTCATTCGTTCATTCAGTCGTATTTACTGAGCACTTGCTCTGTGCCGAGCACTGTAGTAAGCGCTTGGGAGAGTACAATATGACAATAAACAGAAGCGTTCCTTGCCCACAACAAGAAGGGAGACAGACATTAATATAAATGAATAAATTACACATATGTACGGAAGTGCTGTGGGGCTGGGAGGCGGGAATGAGTAAAGGGAGCAAGTCAGGGCGATGCCCAAGGGAGTGGGAGAAGAGGAAAGGAGGGCTTAGTCAGGGAAGGCCTCTTGGAGGAGATGGGCCTTCAGTAAGGTTTTGAATTCAGGGAGAGTCATTGTCCCGAAGGGATTTTTCAGTACCTGCTTTCATTGTCCTTTGTCTCCTCAGACCTGAAGGTTCGATACATTTCCATAAGATCGAACCAATGGAAAATTGCTAAGGAATCATCTGAGAAGCAGCATGAACTAGTGGATAGAGTACGGGCTTGGGAGTCAGAAGGACCTGGCTCCTAATCCCGACTCTGCCACTTGTCTGCTGTGTGACCCTGGACAAATCCCTTCGCTTCTCTGTGCCCCCGTTACCTCATCTCTAAAATGGAGATGAAGACGGTGACCTTCATGCAGGACGGGGACTGTGTTCAACCCGGTTTGCTTGGATTCACCCCACCGCTTAGTACAGTGCCTGGCATGACAAATACCATCATCATTATTATTATTATTATTATTTGAAAGCACTCAAGACTTTTCTCTTGTCCAAGTGAGAAGTGAGAAACTGAGGCATAGAGAAGTTAAGTGACTTGCCCAAGGTCACACGGCAGATGAGTGCTCTTTGAACCTTTAAACTCTAGGATATTTTTTCCTCATACAGTAATGGCGTTTTAAAAGGGGGGCCGGGTTGTTCAGCAGGTGCACTTTTATAGTAAAAGAGTGAGATTCGGTCCCTCTCCTCCTCAGGCTCAGAGGAAGCAGCCTGAAAGTGGGAGGTGTCAGAGGACGGGGCTTTGGGGGCTCCGTTGGACTGGAGGCCTCGACAACAGCTGCCAGGGATGGTAGCACAGGGTGACAGATGGAGAAGCTGTGTGGCGTAGTGGATAGAGCATGGGCCTGGGAGTCAGCGGGTCATGGGTTCTAATCCTGGCTCTGCCACTTGTCTGCTGGGTGGCCTTGGGTAAGTCATTTTACTTCTCTGTACCTCAGTTACTGCATCTCTAAAATGGGGATTGAGACGGTGAGCCCCTGTGCGACAGAGACCACGTCCAACCTGATTTACTTTTTCCATCCCAGCGCTTAGTACAGTGCCTACCACATAGTTAGTGCTTAACAAATACTGCAGTTATTATGATTACTGGAGATGCATGAACCTCTTGGAGAGAGGATAAAGAAGCAGCCTGGCCTAGTGGATAAAGCCTGCGGTTGGACTGAGAAGGACCTGGGTTCTCGGGGCCTGGGTCTCATCTGATTATCTTGTATCTGTCTCAATACTTAGTACAGTGTTTAGCACATAGAAAGCGCTTAGGCTTGGGTTCTAATCCCCCCTCTGCCACACAGCTCTGTCTGCCGGGTGACATTGGGCTAGTCACTTCATTTCTCTGTGCCTCAGTTACCTCATCTATAAAAGGGGGATTAAGACGGGGAGCCCAACGTGGGACGTGGACTTTGTCCGACCCGATTAGCTTGTTTCTAACCCAACACTTATTACAGTGCCTGGCGCGTAATAAGCGCTTAACAAATAACCATTAAAATAAAGAGATAGAGAAATCTAGAGCTGTTGTGGGAGGAGGGTGTGAACTTTGGGGGAGGGGAATGTGGGTGGGAATGATGGAAAGAGAGAAGAGAAGTAGTGATAGAGGAAGTTATAATAATACTAATTATTATTAGTAGTAGTACACTATTTGTTAAGCACTTATTCAGTGCCAAAACACTGTACTAAGTCCTGGAGTAGATACAAAAGAATCAGGTCAGGCAGTCCCTGTTCCATTTAATAAGTGTGGTATTTGTTAAGCTCTTTACTAGGCGCCAAGCACTGTTCTGAAAACTGGTGTCGATACAAGGTAATCAGGTCGTCCCACGTGGGGCTCACGGTCTTAATCCCCATTTTACAGATGAGGGAACTGAGGCCCAGAGAAGTTAGGTGACTTGCCCAAAGTCACACAGCAGACAAGTGGCGGAACCGGGATTAAAACCCACGACCCCTCACTCCCAAGCCCGGGCTCTTGCCACTGAGCCACGCTGCTTCCCCAATGTGGAGCTCATGACCCGAATAGGAGGGATTAAGATTTAATTCCCATTTTATAGATGAGGAGACTGAGGCACGGCAAAATTAAGTGATTTGCCCAAGGTAAAAGAACTGGCAAGTGGTGAGGCTGACGCTAGAATCCAGGCCCTCTGATTCCCAGGCCTGGAATTTATTTATTTATTGAACACCCAGTAGGTACCGTGGACTTTACTAAGCGCTTTGGAAATGCATAATGGAAGCACGAGACTCATTCCCCGTCTTCAAGCAGCTTACCTGGTCTCTAATACCTACTGGTGCATTCTTTCCCAGGGCTTAGTACAGTGCTCTGCATATAGTAAGTGCTTAATAAATACTATTATTATGTTCCCTATAATTTACATAGATGGTAATCAAGGTAAGTATGGGGACTGTACAGTTGATCAGGCCGTTATACACTAACTCTGAGGAAGGAAACAAACAAACACGTAAATGCTAGGAGTGTCGAGAAGTGCTAGGCCGAAAGTCGAGGGCAGAGATCTTGCCTACCAACCCAGTTAGTGCTCCAGCGCTTAGAACAGTGCTTGGCACCTAGTCAGCGCTTAACAAATACCATCATTATTATTCGATCGTGCTCTCCCAAGCAGTTAGTGTCGCGCTTGCATACAGTAAGTGATGGACTGGTTGATTGAAAGAGGGAAGAAAGGAAAGGCAGAAGAAAGGAGGAAGAAATTAGAGGCACTAAAGAGGTAGGGAGAGAGAAGCAGCGGTTACTGACGAGAGAAAGTGCGAGACAGCGAGGGATTCAGAAAGAGAAAACGAGATGGGGAAACAGAGAAATCCTGTGAATTTGTCATGGGTCTCAGTTAGTGGTATAAACGATCAGTCACAAATGCCAAGCTGTTTTCCACATCACAAAAAGCATGGATGAAGAATGAATAAGCAGTTTAGTTGTTAAGTTACATATATAAGCTCAGAATGTTCTTCATGAGCTTGAGTTTTCATTTTCATGCTTAGGAACTGAGGGTTGATTCAGAGTGACTTTGATGGAATAACCAGGCTTTTGCAGTAGACTTGAAAGACAGCTGAAAAAATTCCAGTTCAGTGTTGAAGGTCTGGAGCCTTTCCAAGATTCACCCCGAACGCATTTCTTTCAGAGACATTAAAATTCCTGTTCCAAGCAGGGTTTGTCACAGTGCTCCTTTGGAAATACAAAAGAAAGGAAGCCCTAGCAAGCTAGGCAAACTTTGCCGGTTCTCGATGATTCCCCATTTAATATCCCAAATCAAATAAACCTTTATTTTTAACCCTGGTTAACCACAATGCGTCAGAAAAGCCACCAGTGCAAAGCAAGGAATGATCTGTGATTCAGTGCTAAGGGTATTAAATGCGACATAGATGAGTCCTCATTAGAAAGACCGTGGAGATTTGCATGCTGCAAATGGCGACTGCTATGTAATTAAACCGTATCCTGGGATAAATTGGTGAGCTCTATAATGGAATTGTAATTAAGCACATGCCGAACGGAGGAAAAATAACACAGATTAACACAAAGCTCGTTAATGGCATTAGCACATCCGAGTAAACAAATAATGCCATCCTGAGCTTTGAATGCCCGGTGAAAGGAATTGCAGGGATTTCTGGTTTCATTAGCAGCTAATTAAATGGCATAGCATAAAAAAAATGGACACAAGTGTTTATAAACACCGGAGTCAACATTTCCTGGACTGTAGAGTATAATATATCCTGATATCTTGTCATAGATACGGGTCACATTTTGTTAAAGTAAAGGAAGCTGTAGGAAGTGAATTATAAATTAACTTCGTTAATGGAACGGTGACTATATGTTAAGTATTAAATTAGTGATAAATAATTTAATAATAGTAATAAATAATTTAATCACCGGTTTTGGAGAGATTATAATCCTATTGCTCACAGTAAATCTTCAGAAACTTTAATATAAAGGTAAATTCCATTTACTAAAATATTTGGAAGTGAATTTGTTCATTCTGTTGGCATGTAGCAAACGAGTTCTATTATTACTGTCAGTTACCAATTTATTTCCCTTTGAGCTGGATTCTATTAGTTAATGGTCGGTTTTCATTAGACGCCAAAGTGTATATGTATACCTCTCTTTTGCAACCAAGCTCATAGTCCTGTATCTCCCCTCTCCCCTCCCCCAGCGCCGCAAAGTGTGGGAAGGAATGCTTGTATTTTCAGGCTCCTAACAGTTTTTGAGTAATGGAATTTTTGGCCGTATCTTCAAGGTTGTTTTAACCAAATCTGCGAGCGGAAAATAGATGGGTATCTTGGCACAGAATGAGGCTGCGGACCAGATTTGCGAGGTAAAGAAAGTTCTGCTCCGGAGGTATATCCCTTCCCTTTTGGCATTCTGCCCTGAGTCTGCAAAGCAGCATCTCCCACCCACACAATCCGGCTCAGCATGGAATATTCTCCCATCCGGAGTTTGCCATTCTGAATCCCATTCCGGAATGGTGGGCATTTCTTAGTCTTCCTTCCAAGTCCGAAAAAGGAGAGACATGTGCTGTCCCTTCAAGAAGGCAATTTGTACGAAAGAGGAACAACCCTGATAAAGAAGATCTTAACCTGTGTCTAATAATATCTAATTAATAATCATAGAAATAGAAAATGGTGATTTTTGTTCAGTGCTTGCTAGGTGCCGAGCACCGTACTAAGTACTGGGCTAGATTCTAGATAATCTGGTCGACCGTGATTCCTGACCCGCAAGGAACTCATAGGTCAAGGAGGGGGGAAAACAGGTTTTGATTCCCCATTTTACAGGTGAAAAAACTGATTTACAGAGAAGTGAAGCGCCTTTCCCGTGGTCACAAAGCAGGCGAGTGGTAGATCCAGGATTAGAAGCCAGGTCCTCAGACTCCCAGGCCCGTGCTCTTTCCACTAGGCCACACTCCCCCACAGGTACATGAAACAGGTGCTCACGAAAGAGCAGGACGTATTTTTGTCCAACAAATCAGTGAGATGTCCCCAGTGAGCTGAACTCAAACTGGAACCAAGGGAGTTCAAGCAGCCGAGGGACTGCCCACTGCACTCACCCTACGGACCCTCCCCGAGTCAAATCCACTGGCCCTGAGGACCCTCTCCCAATCAACTCCAGTCATCCGGTTCGAAAGCCTCGTGGAGTCAAGGGGGATCCGACTGGTATAAGCCCGCCAACTTGCACGTCTGCAGGACTGGGGGAGAGAATTCTGCTTTTGGGATTCAGGAGCCGTTAGATGCAGCTGAAATCCCTCCCAGCTGAACACAGCACAGATTTATTCCCTATAGGTATGGTTTGAGGTGACATTTTCTAACAGCTCTTGACCACAGAGTACTGAATATTATCAATTTTTAAGAGCAGGCTGTGACCAGGGGAGAAGGGACAAGCGTGAAGTCCGAGTTACCTCTTCCCTGTCGTCGGGGAAATCGCTTCCAGAATGTCTAACGAGTCTTTTTTAACGATTTCAAATCAAATTAGTCCGTCACTAGTAACTCAGTAGCATTTACTGAGCTTTCACCGTGGATGAATCTGTATTCTAGGTCCCGTATGGCTTTACAAAAGAATGGTCATCCAGAGCCCTCATCCTCAACGGACTAGTTCTCTAATCTAAAAACAAAACGCTAGAGCAACTCAATGGATGAATTCAGTTTCTGCTATTAAAGCAGGGTGGTCTAGTGGGTAGAGCACAGTACTGGTAGCCCCGAATTCTAATCCCTACTTGCCCTTTGCCCGGTTTGAGATCTTGGGTAAGTCTTCATGTAAGCAGGGAATGTGTCTACCAACTCCGTTGCGTGGTACTTGCCCTGATGCTTCGAACAGTGCTCCGCACACAATAAGCACTTAATAAATAATAATAATGTTGGTATTTGTTAAGCGCTTACTGTGTGCAGAGCACTGTTCTAAGCCCTGGGGGACGTACAGGGTCATCAGGTTGTCCCACGTGAGGCTCACGGTTAATCCCTATTTTCCGGATGAGGGAACTGAGGCAGAGAGAAGTGAAGTGACTTTCCATTGAGGGATTAATTCCAGAACACTGTACTAAGTGCTTGGGAGAGTAAGTCACACCAAGCTTAGTCTAGTCTTACTCTGAACACAGAAAGCGCAGAAAGTGACAAGTTCTCTGGGCCTCGGTTTCCTCCTCTGTAATAATAATAATGATGGTATTTAGTGAGTGCTTACTATGTGCCAAGCACTGTTCTAAGCACTGGGGGAGATACAAGGTAATCAGGTTGTCCCACGTGGCGCTCGCAATCTTAATCCCCATTTTACAGATGAGGTAGCTGAGGCACCGAGAAGTTAAGTGACTTGCCCAAAGTCACACAGCTATAAAGTGGTGGAGCCGGGCTTAGAACCCACTACCTCTGACTCCCAAGCCCGTGCTCTTTCCACCGAGCCACACTGCTTCTCTTCCCTCCCTCTTTGTCTATGAGCCCCCATGTGGGACAGAGACTGACCAATCTGAACCTATTTCTGGCCTAGCACTTAGCACATTGCTTGGTACATACTAAGCGCTTAGCAAATGCCGCGATTATTGTTGTTATTTCCGATAGAGGATTTTTTCTTGGTGAGAGAGTGATGGTGTTTAACAATAATAATAGTAATAACTGTGTTATCCGTTAAGAGCTGCCTGGGCTAGATTCAAGATAATCAGGTCCCACATGGGGTCGACAGTCTAAGTAGGAGGGAGAACAGGTATTAAATCCTCTTTTGGCCAGTGAGGAAACCGAGATACAGAGAAGTTAAGTGAGTTGGGATGAGAACCCGGGTCCTCCGACTCCCAGGCCCCTGCTCTATCCACTAGGCCGTGCCGCTTCTGCTGAGCTCCTGGCGCAATTTGCTACTCTCACTTTTTTCTGACAGTACTTTTTTCTGCCCATCTGTCCATTCCAAGCGCTTAGTACAGTGCTCTGCACATAGTAAGCGCTCAATAAATACTGTTGGATAAATGAATGAATGAATACCCCTCTCTGCCAACTCCCTTACAAACTGCCCACCGCGCCTGCCTATGTCCGCTACTCCGAACAACTCCATGTTTTTTAGGAATTCTTTAGTCCTAACTCCTTCCGGGCAGCGGGCGGTGAGTCTCTCTTGAGAGGTCCACCCCCTGGTGGGTTCACAGATGTGACCCACTGCGAAGTCTGCCAGTCGCCTCCGTTGATCATTTTAATTAATAAAACAGTCCTGACCTTTGGGTTCCCTGCCGGCCCCGAATAATGAATCTGTTAGTCTTAGGAAACCCATCGAGGCCTCGCTTCTCGAATCATTAAGGTTGGGTAATATGGGTTGTTTCCTGAATGATTCTTGCGTCTGGACGGCCCGCACTTTCGCCACATTATATATAGGATAAGAGGAAATGGGGTTTGAAAACCTAGAAAATCTTGGCTGCTTCAACCACCAGTAAGTAGATGGCGTGCCACTTTTGCAAGATGAAAAATGGAAACTTAAATGAAGAAAAAAGAGAAGATATGAAAGGAAAGAAAGCGTGATCTGGGGGCACGAAATCGGAGACGTTTGCGGCCTCCCTTTCGCCCTAAGGAAAATCATCTGGGCTTGACGATCTGAAGGAGTCCCTGTTTAAAATCCCCCAAACTTTGTTCCCGTTTTGCCGCGACCTCGGCTGGGCTGTGCCACTTTGTAGTGTGACCTACCAGGTAAAGCGAGGCAAACTGGCAGTGTAGACAACTGATTTGGATACCTAAGGTCTCTTACATTCAGTACTGAGCATTGGTTGGGAGTGGACCAGTCCTGTGATGGACTGAATGCCCAGGAGGCCAAAAAGATCGCGACTCTGAGGATGATGGCCCAGTTCTGCCAGGATAAAAATAATGACAACAATATTAATAATAATACTGATTACTATTACTACTAATACATGTGGAAGCAACGTGGCTTAGTAGATAGGGCGTGAGCCTGGAAGTCAGAGGTCATGGGTTCTAATCCCAGATCTGTCACCTATCTGCTCTGGGACCTCGGGCACGTCACTTGACTTCTCTGGGCCTCAGTTCCCTCTTCTCTAAAATGGGGATTAAGACTGTGAGCCCTATGTAGGACACGGATTATGTCCAACCTGATTAACTTGTATCTATCCCATTGCTAAGATCAGTGACTGGGACATAGAAGCAGCATGGCTTAGTGGAAAGAGCACGGGCTTGGGAGTCAGAGGTCGTGGGTTCTAATCCCGGCTCTGCCACTTATTAGCTGTGTGACTTTGGCAAGTCACTTCACTTGTCTGGGTCTCACTTACCCCATCTGTAAAATGGGGATTAAGACCGTGAGTCCCACGTGAGGTATCCTGATTACTTTGTATCTACCCCAGCGCTTAGAACAGTGCTTGGCACATTGTAAGTGCTTAACAAATACCATCGTTATTAACAAAAAAATAATAATTATTACTATTATTATTATTAAGCACTCAATATGTGCCAAGCACTGGGGTAAATACAAATTAATTAGGTTGGACATAATCCCTGACCCTCACGGGGCTCACAGTTCAGGTCTAAGTCTCGGATACTCACAGGAAGATGAAGGAGGAAGTGCCTTATTAAACGATGGACTGTGGTTGATGTCAGGTGAGTGTGCTCTTGGTTCTTTCCGGCCCTCTAATTCGGAATCACATCCTCCCTCCTGTCTGGAACTCCCTTCTTCTTCAGATCACCACTCCCTCATCTTCAAATCCTTACTAAAATCTTATCTCCTCTAGTAACCTTCCTTGACTAACCTCTCTCTCTCCCCTCCCTATCCTCCCTCTCTTCTGCATTGTCTATGTACATTCATTCATTCATTCAATAGTATTTATTGAGCGCTTACTATGTGCAGAGCACTTTACTAAGCACTTGGAATGTACAAATCGGTAACAGATAGAGACAGTCCCTGCCCTTTGACGGGCTTACGGTCTAATCGGGGGAGACGGACAGACGAGAACAATGGCGATAAATAGAATCGAGGGGAAGAACATCTCATTAAAACAATAGCAAATAAATAGAATCAAGGTGATGTACAGCTCATTAACAAAATAAATAAGGTGATGGTCCAGACCCCCTAAGCACTTTGACTGCCCACCCCTCCCCCACCCTCATCAGCCCCAAAGCACTTACGTACATATTCTCTTCTGCTTCCTCTATCTGTAATTTATTTTATTGTCTCTTTTCCCGAAAGGATTGTAAGATCCTTGATGGCAGGGATTGTCTAATGATAATAATAATGTCGGTATTTGTTGAGCGCTTACTATGTGCAGAGCACTTTTTTCTAAGCGCTGGGGTAGATACAGGGTAATCAGGTTGTCCCACGTGAGGCTCAAAGTGAATCCCCATTTTACAGATGGGGTAACTGAGGCACAGAGAAGTGAAGCGACTTGCCCACAGTCACACAGCTGACAAGTGGCAGAGCCGGGAGTCGAACCCGTGACCTCTGACTCCGAAGCCCGGGCTCTTTCCACTGAGCCACGCCGCTATTTTATTGGACTTACCCAAGCAGTTGCTACATTTCTCAATTCACCATAAAGTGATCGATAAATTTGACTGATCGATTGAGGAGGGATCGGGGGAAGGCTGATGATCACCATTTTCTGTGATTTGTTTGTGGATAAAGGCGCCGACCAAGCTGTAACAGGGAGACGAGACTGGAGGGCAATTCTCACCCCGGCCCTTAGTATGGAATACACAGAGGTTGGGTCTTCTTACATCCCCTCTCAGGGAAAGAAGGCAAGAAAAATAGGTGAGGGTAGACATGGTAAACTTCTTAAAAGCTCAGTGTGGGAAGGAAATGTGACTACCAACTCTGTTACATTGTAGTATCCCAAGTGATTAGTACAGTAATGTTCTGCACACAGTAAGCGCTCAATAAATTAAATTGATTGATGTGTTTTATGATGTCATTAAATTATGTTGTGCGCCTAGGGTAACACATGTGATGATGCTGATGGTATCTGTTAGGTGCTTACCATGTATGAAGCACCGTTCTAGGCGCTGAGGTGGATCCAAACTGATGAGGTCGGGCACAGTCCCTGTCCCACACGAGGCTCACGGTCTTAATCCCTATTTTACAGATGAGGTAACTGAGGCACAGAGAAATTACGTGACTTGCCCGAGGTCACACAGCAGATTAGAACCCAGGTCCTTCTGGCTCCCAGGCCCGCGCTCTATCCACTGCTTCCCTATAGTGACAATCCACGTGACAGCATGGATTGCAGCAGGGAGGCGGCGGAAGTCTTTTCCTGCCTAGGGCTGACAAATATCGGTCAGCCTTGTGGGTCAGACAGCCCAGGTTCGATTGTCTACCTTGGGCCAGCTTCTCGGGTGACCTTGGGACACTCCGTTTGACCTCTCAAGGCTGCGTTCCCCCACTTGTAATTTCCGTCCTTATCACCTCGGCGTTTAAATAATGACCCGCCTCCCCGAGGAGTAGTGAGGGTTAAATTCGTATCTTTAGAGAACAATCGATTATCATTTTCTTTTGCTTAAAGATGCTATTTATTCATCTCCGGGTCTCCGGCTCTCCGGCTCTCTCTAGGAGGTATTGGATCATAAATGGCTTTGGGGAACTGTAGAAAGTCTGAAAGAGAGGAGCGGATGCCGAGAGGAAGTCATTTCTCGCACATCCTCTCCTGTAAGCTTGCTGTGGGCAGAGAAAGAACGTGTCTACCAACTCTTCTGTATGGACTCTCCCAAGACCTTAATACTGTGTTCCTGCACATAGTAAGTACTCAATAAATATGATCGATTGAGTGACTGATTCTTCTTCACTGAAAGTCATCTTCAACTGCTTGCTCATCTCAGGGTCAGTTGATTCATTTAGAAAAGAGGACAGGGAAAAAAGATTCATCTCTCATCCGAGGAAGTATTTGAACGAGGACTCCTCTCATCTCCTCACCCTCTTTCCCTCCCTTCTGAATCACCTACGAATTTATTATTATTATTTTATTTTTATTGTTCTATTTGGTAAGTGCTTACTTTGTGTCGGGCACTGTTCTAAGCCCTGGGCTAGATACAAGTTAATCAAGTTGGACACAACAATAATAATGTTAATAACGTTGGTATTTGTTAAGCGCTTACTATGGGCAGAGCACTGTTCTAAGTGCTGGGGGTAGATCCAGGGTAATCAGGTTGTCCCACGTGGGGCTCACAGTTAATCCCCATTTTACAGATGAGGGACCTGAGGCACAGAGTAGTGAAGTGACTTGCCCGCGGTCACTCAGCTGACGAGTGGCAGAGCCGGGATTCAAACCCACGACCTCTGGCTCCCGAGCCCGGGCTCTTTCCTCTGAGCCACGCTGCCACAATCCCTAGCCCACCTGGGGCTTACAGTCTAAGTAGGAGGTAGAGTAGATATTGAACCCCTATTTTACTGTTGTGGAAACTGAGGCATAGAGAAGTAAAGTGACTAACCCGAGGTTACCCAGCAAGCAGTTGAGAGGCCCTCTGACTCTCAGGTCCATGCTCTTGCCACTAGGCAAGCTGTTTCACCCTCTAAATACTTAGATGCTCACCCCTGCCATCTCCCCCTCCAAAAAAGCCAAAATACAAAAAAACACAGATTTATACATCTTTAAATCCCAACCACCTCTGCCCGGAATAAGTGCTCAATAAATACTACTACTAATAATAACTATAATAATATGCATTTACTAAGTGCTGGCTATGTGCCAGGCACCGTACTAAGCGCTGAGGTGGATAAAAGCAAATCGGGTCAGGCGCAGTCCCTGTCCCACATGGGACTCACAGTCTTAATCCTCATTTTACAGCTGAGGCACCTGAGGCACAGAGAAGTGAAGTGATTTGCCACAGATCACAAAGCAGACAAGTGGCAGATCCGGAATTAGAACCCAGGTCCTTCTGACTCCCAAGCCCACACTCTATCTCTGCTCCTATCTCTGTCGCACTGCCTCTGTAGCAATCCATCGTAATTATTGAGCACTTACTGCGTGCGGAGCACTATACTCGTGGCTCAGCGGAAAGAGCTGGGTAGTCAGAGGTCATGGGTTCTAATCCCGGCTCCACCACTTGCCAGCTGTGTGACTTCAGGCAAGTCACTTAACTTCTCTGTGCCTCAGTTACCTCGTCTGAGAATTAAGACCGTGAGCCCCACGTGGGGCAACCTGATCACCTCGCGTCCTCGCCTCCCCAGTGCTCAGAACAGTGCTTCTCGCATAGTAAGCACTTAACAAATGCCACCGTTATATATACTAAGCGCTTGGGAGACTAAAATGTAGCAGCGTTGATGGATATATTTCCTGCCCACCATAAATTTACAATCTAGTGGGAAGAGCCCATAAAGGGACTGAACCCACCATCTTGGCAACATTAGCACCCAACTCTAACCAACTGAGCTAAGTGGCCAGCTCGCTGATGGAGGGATCGATGCAATCACCAAATACCTTTGGCCCCCAAAGACTATCTGTGAGGCCATCTGATCTGGGTGAAGAAAGAGATTTGAGTTTCATGATGCCTAGGTCCAAGGTTTAATTTCGTGGCCGGGGCATTTACAATAGCAACAGATACTTTGGGAAAGAACACATTGGTTCAGGCTGTTAATTCTGATATTCCTTTGGGGTAGAACCAGTTCTCCCGCTTCCAGACCGATGAGAGAATACTTCCTTCCCCCCGGCCTATTCAGCTGTTTCGAGGGGAAATTTGCGGGCCAAAGGTCGCTACATTAATCTGGCCTCCGGGTTGGCTGTCCTGCGACTTCCCCTTTAACACATGCAGTTCTCCTTAGCACCAACATCTCTCATTAGCAGGCGAAGAAGAGGAGGTGGAGGTCATCCCGATCTATTTCATAGCAGCTTTGGTAAGGCGGTTCGGAGGGAAAGAGCGTCAAAACATTTAGGTTAAATGAATGTTGAGGATTTTCGGTAGGTTTCTGGATTGGAGGCAGGACGTGGGACTAAAAGACCCCTTTCAGGTCAGTGGTTCTGTGATTCTCTGGTTAAACGTATCACCCTAGACAATAGAGCAGCTGGACACGTGTGTGAAAAATTGGCTGTCGGTCAGTCGGTCATATTTATTAAGTGCTTACTGTGTGCAGAGGAGCATTGTACAAAACACTTGGAGAAGCAGCGCGGCTCAGTGGAAAGAGTACGGGCTTTGGGGTCAGAGATCGTGGGTTCGAATCCCGGCTCTGCCACTTAACTGTGTGACTTTGGGCAAGTCACTTGACTTCTCTGTGCCTCAGTGACCTCATCTGTAAAATGGGGATTAAAACCGTGAGCCCCACGTGGGACAACCTGATTCCCTTGTGTCTACCCCAGCGCTTAGAACAGTGCTCTGCACATAGTAAGCGCTTAACGAATACCAACACTACTGGGAGAGTACGATATCACAATACGACAGACACCTTCTCCGCTCCACAGTGAGCTGACACGCTAGAGCGGGGAACAGACATCAATATGAATTATATAAAATTACGGATCTGTACGTAATAAGGGAGGAGCCGGGAGGGGCAGGGTGAATAAAGGGAGCAAATCAGGGTGACGAAGAAGGGAGTGGGAGAAGAGGAAAAGAGAGTTTAGTCAGGGAAGGCCTCTGGGAGGAGGTGTGCCTTCAATAAGGCTTTGAAGCCGGGGGAGAGGAATTTTTTGTCGGATATTTGAGAGGGAGGGCGTTCCGGGCCGGAGGCAAGGTGTGGGTGAGAGGGCTGCCACGAGATAGATGAGATCAAGGTACGATGAGTAGGTTAATAATAATAATGTTGGTATTTGCTAAGCGCTTACTATGCGCCGAGCACTGTTCTAAGCGCTGGGGTAGACACAGGGGAATCAGGACGTCCCACGTGGGGCTCACAGTCTTAATCCCCATTTTACAGATGAGGGAACCGAGGCACAGAGAAGTTAAGTGACTCGCCCACAGTCACACAGCCGACAAGCGGCAGAGCTGGGATTCGAACTCATGAGCCCTGACTCCAAAGCCCGTGCTCTTTCCACTGAGGTTAGCATCAGGTTAGCATCAGAGGAGCCAAGTGTGCCGGTTGGGTAAGAGTAGGAGAGTGGCAAGTTCCCTAGTGGCTATTTTTGGTCCTGAGTGGCTGCCTCTTTTAGTCGTTACATGAGAATTCATTCATTCATTCATTCAGTAGTATTTATGGAGCGCTTACCATGCGCAGAGCGCTGTACTAAGCGCTTGGAATGAACAAGTCGGCAACGGATAGAGACGGTCCCTGCCGTCTGACGGGCTTACGGTCCGATCGGGGGAGACGGACGGACGAGAACGAGGGCGATAAATAGAGTCGAGGGGAAGAACATCTCGTAAAAACCGATGGCAACCAAATAGAATCGAGGCGATGTACATCTCGTTAACGAAATAAATAGGGTGATGTAAATATATACAGTCGAGCGGACGAGTACAGTGCCGAGGGGATGGGAAGGGAGAGGGGGAGGAGCGGAGGGAGACTGGGGGGAGAAGAGGGTTAAGCTGCGGAGAGGTGAAGGGGGGGCGGCAGAGGGAGTAGAGGGAGAAGGGGAGCTCAGTCGGGGAAGGCCTCTTGGAGGAGGTGAGTTTTAAGTAGGGTAAAAGAAAAGATTTGGGGGATGGCAGGCTTTTCAGATGGGATCAAGAGCAGACAGGTTAATGCTTAGCGGGGTGATGGGGAGGTGAGGAAAAGCAGGAGGGAAGATAAGGAGAATTGCTAAACCTCTTCGCTCTTGCTGCTTTGGACCAGAGTCGGAAGCGGCGTGGCTCAGTGGAAAGAGCCTGGGCTTCGGAGTCAGGGGTCATGAGTTCGGCTCCCGGCTCTGCCACTTGGCGGCTGTGTGACTGTGGGCGAGTCACTTCACTTCTCTGGGCCTCGGTTCCCTCACCTGTAAAACGGGCATCAACTGTGAGCCTCACGTGGGACGACCTGATTACCCTGTATCTACCCCAGCGCTTAGAACACTGCTCTGCACATAGTAAGCGCTTAACAAATACCAACATTATTATTATTATTATTATTATTATCCATTTGTCATGATTTGCCAGCATAGCTGTTTGGGTCCACGGAGGAGAAAGTAAATTCTTCTTCATTCAATCGTATTTATTGAGGGCTTAATGTGTGCAGAGCACTGTACTAAGCACTCCCTACTAAGAGACAATCCCTAGCCAACGACGGGCTCACAGTCTACTGTTTCCTCTCTAACTGGGTCTGCTCCAGGTGGACAAGCAGCGGGAAGCAGCCTGGCCTAGTGGTTAAAACACCAGCCTGGAAGTCAGAGGAGGTGCGTTCTAATCCCGGCTCCGCCACCTGTCCGCTGTGTGATCTTGGGCAAGTCACTTCACTTCCTTGGGCTTTGGTTATCTCATCTGTAAAATGGGATAAAGACTGAGAGCCCCTTGTGGGATAGGAACTCCAGGTGGGACTCCAGCATTTAGTACAGTGCCGGGTACAAAGTAAGCGCTTAAATACCATAAAAAACAATTAATTAAAAAGCACAGGGCCAGAGGAATGGCTCTACATCGCCTCTCCGTTCCACAACTCCCACCCAGCTGGTTGAATCAGGCTGAAATGGGGTTGAGGGGATACTTACTACGGCTTTCATTTGAAGAGCAGAGTTGCTCCCAAGACACACCAAGCGGTCTCTTGCTGGCCGCTGCCGTGCCATCCCCCTAAATATTAACGGTAATATTTATGGTATTTGTTAGCACTGGGGCAGACAAAAGGTAACTGGATTGTACACAATCCCTGTCCCACATGGGGTTCACAGTCTTAATCCTCATGTACAGATGAGGTAACTGAGGCACAGAGAAGTGAAGTGCTTTGCCTGAGGTCACACAGCAGACAAGTGGCAGACCTGTGATTGGAACCCAGGTCCTCTGACTCCCAAACTGCCACTAGGCCACTCTGCTTCCCAAACTGCCAAGGGTGTCTCTGGAAGCCACATGCTATACATAACATCCGTGCACCGGGTTCACGTGGACAAACAAATGGTACCCCCAGATTGGTCCGGAGAGATGACCCTCCCAGATCTCTGGCAGCCCGCTCACCCTCTGCCCGGTTGGGCTGAATGTAAATCATTTCATTCTATTTTATAAATTAATTTTATGTATCCAGGAACGGAAAATGTGCATTGCTGAGTGCACAAAAAATTGTACTCCAGTTAAGTGTGATTGGATATTGATTTCTGAGTAATGTAAAAGAATGCGGCCATTCTGTGCTCTCGGGAATTGGAAGCTTATGGATTGTAGGGCTGATGCTGGCCGTGGTCCGAAAGACACATTTGTAGAAAAATACTTCCTTGCACTTGGTCTGAGAGTTAGCTCAAACCCTTTAGGGGTTATAAAATCAAATCTTTTCAAAACACCAACAATGAAAAAATAAAAAAAAATTATTTCCTCTTTTCCAAAATTTAGCTAATTGACATCATTTCATTCATTCATTCATTCATTCATTCATTCATTCATTCATTCATTCATTCAATCGCGTTTATTGAGCACTTACTGTATGCAGACCACTGTACTAATTGCTTGGAAGAGTACAAAACAGTGATAAACGGACAGATTTCCTGACCGTAACAAGTTTCTATAGGTGACGGGCAGTCCATTTTCCCCATTGGAAGAGAACTGGCTGCTGCCGGTGGGATTAGGATCATTTTTGAAGTGACCCTCTTCCACGTTCCGCCAGCGGTGGGAAGAGCCTGGGCCTGGCCGTCAAGACACTTGAGTTCTAATCCCGGCTCCAGCACCTACTGTGTCGCCTCGAGCAAGTCACTTAGATTTCTCCGTTTCCTCATCTGTGAAAAGGGTCTAATACACCCTCCTCTTGGGACGGCGGGACAGGGACCGTGTCCGATCTGGTGATCTGGCTTCTATCCCGGGGGTTAATTCAGTTCCTGGCTCATAGTAGGGGCTTGACAAATACTATAATTACTGTTGAAGTTTGTGGCCACCACCTTGAAGCAACCTGAAGGTTGATGGGTAACTGAATTGGATTTTGGAATACGTACTCCGTGGTGTGGCACATGTTTCGGTGATGAGGCAGCGAGTGTCCTTGGCTGGAATCTATTTCTTAGAATTCCGTGAGATTTTGCAAAAGGAAGCAGTCAGTCTAGGGTGGCCACTGACAACTCTTGAAAATGACTGTCACGGTCAGCCTTAAGCATAATTTAAGCACCAAGTCCTCCGATCTGCAATAAATTAATGGTATTTATTTTGCTGTTTCCTCTCTCAGGATTGCTCCTGGAGAGTTTCCGGTACTCTACCAGTCCCGACTACGGGAGGGAGAGTCAAGCAGAAGCGTACCCATTCCATTCCTGGCTTGGCCGGTGGCTAGCGAGTGGACGGCAATCTGCTACAAGTCAAAACTCACCTGTGCCCGGCAGCAGCGGCGTGGGAGAGAGTCGAGGGTGGAGACTCAAGTTTACTGCGTGGAAAGCGACAATGGTAAACCGTTTCCATTTACCTAGAAAACTCTAAGGATCCACTACCAGAATGATCGCAGATGGAGGTGGGGTATTCTGGGAGAGATGTGTCCATGACATCGCTATGGGTTGGATATGACTCGACAGCATAAGACAACAACAACAACACTTTTACTGTGTGCAAAGCTCTGTACTAAGCAACTGGGAGAGTACATCAGAGTTGGTAGACAAGCTCCCTGCCCACAAGGAGCTTACAGTCTAGATGGGGAGACAGACATGAATATAAATTAATACATTTTGAGTATAAATACAAATGTCGCTGAAGGTGGGGTGAATGTAAAGGCCTGTCAATTATTTTAGTGCCTTCCCTGGTAGAGTGTAAGCTCTCTGAGGTTAGGGACCCTCTCTACTAACTCTACTGTACTCTCTTAAGTGCTTCCTACAGAACTACGCACAGAGGAAAGTGTTCAATACATACTGTTGATTGAAGGATCTATTGATCGGTACTGCTGAATGATTCATAGGCCCAGGCATATGGGATGACGCGCATTTTTCGGAGCCCAAGACATGATATGAAGATGACGAAAGCACCATTTTGTGGAAGCCAGCCAGTCGGTCCTATTTACTGAGCGCTTACTCTGTGCAGAGCACTGTACCACTCTTGGGAACGTACGATACAACAATAAACGGTGACATTCCCTGCTTACTGTGTGCAGAACACTATACTAAGCACTGGGGATGGTACACTAGAACCCATTGGAGGTCACCTGGATTTAGGGACTTTCTAAAGGGAGATATCCTAATGGCCCTCCCTCTGGAGCCTTTTTTTAAATGGTATTTACTAAATGCGTACTATGTGCAAGGCACTGTATTAAGCGGTGGGGTAGTTACAAGATGATCAGGTTGGACAGGGTCCATGTCGCACATGGGGCTCACAATCTTAATCCCCATTTTACAGATGAGGTAACTGAGGCCCAGAGAAGTTAAGTGACTTGCCCAAGGTCATACAGCAGATACGTGGCAGAGTCGGGAGTAGGACCCAGGTCCTTCTGACTCCCGGGCCCAGGCCGCTTCTCAGCTTTGTGTTCCCTTTCTGGGTCCTATAATTCAGACACCACTTCTGAGCCTTGGAAACCGGTGTTATGAGCTGAGGTGGAGGGAGACTAGATGCTGAAAATCAGAACACTGGACACAAAAGTGCCTGATGCCGTATCCGTATTAGACAGGGGACGCACTAGCTAAAACTGGGGAAATGGCCACCCTAAAACAATGACATCCTTCTCGTCAGCATCCTCTTGAGTGTCATGGCTGTCGCAGTCTTCATTGCCAATTGTCTACTGTGTGACCATGGGCAAGTCACTTTGCTTCACCGTGCCTCAGTTACTTCATCTGTAAAATGGGGCTTGAGACCACGAGCCCCATGTGGGACAGGGACTGTGTCCAACCCGATTTGCTTGTATCCACCCCAACTCTTCGTACAGTGCCTGGCACATAGTAAGTGCTTAACGGGGATTAAGACTGTGAGCCTCATGTGGGGCGACCTGATCATCCTGTATCTCCCCCAGCGCTTAGAACAGTGCTCTGCACATAGCAGGCGCTTAACAAATACCAACATTATTATTATTAATAACAAACACCACAATTATTATTCTAATTTTTTATTATTAATGGACATTACTACCCTTACTGAAAACATTAGACAGGTTGTTTTGTCCTTCCAGAATTAACAGTCAGAGTTTTCAGACCAGTCCAGACACTCGGCTGCCATCAGCCCCACAGCACTTATATATCTATCTATCTATCAGTAATTGTATTTATTTGTATTGATGTCTGCCTCCCCACCTCTGGACTGTGAGCTCATTGTGAGCAGGGAATGTCACTGTTTATTGTTGTACTGTACTTTCCCAAGAGTTTGGTACAGTGCTCCGCACACGGTAAGAGCTTAATCAATGCGACTGAATGAATAAATCAGGGCTTTCCCTGCAGAGGTTTAGCCTTTGTCCTCAGCGGTCTGCGGGGAGAATGAACTATGTTCAAGTGATCGACTCCCAGGTGTTTCTGAGCAGGTGTAGGAGAGGTCACGTCTTCATGTGCCCTATGATACATGCACAGGGCTCAGGTTTGAGCAGTTCTGCAGGCTAGAGTTGGAATTGTGATTCAGGGAAGGGGTGAGGAAAGAGAAGCCCCAATGTGGCTGGAGCATATTTAACTGGGAGAGTGACCGGGAAGGCCTTACCTCCTGGAGATGAGCTTATAAGCTGCGACAGCGACGTTCTAGGGCTGGATCGGGTCGGATGGAATGGAATGATGATAATCCTGCCGATAATGGAATTTGTCGGGGAAGCAGCGTAGCTCAGCGGAAAGAGCGCGGGCTTGTGAGTCAGAGGGCATGGGTTCGAATTCAGGCTCTGCCACGTGGCAGCTGTGTGACTGTGGGCAAGTCACTTGACTTCTCTGTGCCTCAGTGACCTCATCTGTAAAATGGGGATGGACTGTGAGCCTCACGTGGGACAACCTGAATACCGTGTATCTACCCCAGCGCTTAGAACGGTGCTCTGCACTTAGTAAGCCCTTAACAAATAACAAATACCAACATTATTAAGTGCTTACTATGTGGCAGGCACTGTACTAAGCACTAGGGTGGATACAAGCAAATCGGGTTGGACTCACTTCCTGTCCCACGTGAGGCTCACAGTTTCAATCCCCATTTTACAGACGAGGTAACTGAGACACAGAGAAGTGAAATCATTTACCCAAAGTGACACAACAGTCGAGTGGCGGAGCCGGGATTAGAACCCATGACCTTCTGACTCTCAAGCCCGTGCTCTCTCTGCTGCTTCTCTGGAAGTTCAAGGTTTTCGACTGAGTCTTTGAAATTCTGCCCTCCTTCCTGAACAAACTCACCCTTTACGGGTAATGAACAAGACCTCCTTCCAGCTCCAAGTGAAGTCTCACCTTTTTCTCCTTTTCCCTCAGGTTAGAGAGTGAGAAAGGCTTGTTAGGTCCCAGTTTAGGTGAGACAGTCCTGGAATTTTCGTGTCTGCCCACCTGCTTTAGGGTATCTTGTTTACCTTGGATCCCGAAAAGCTAAAGATTTTTAAAAACAGGTCAGTTGAGATGTGAACATCCCTGAGCTGCTGGTGAGTGTCACGGAGGGAGGAAGGGGAAATGTGAGCCTGTAATGCGTACGTCTCCCTTCCCACTTGGGGAGAAAGAGGAGGCAATCACAGCGGTTGGGGGGAAAGACAGGGAATGGGGTGTCATGACTGTCGTGCAAAAAGGAGCTCAAATCTGTGAACTGGGCGCGGCACTTGAAAGAGGGTGCAGAAGCAGCGTGGTACAGTGGGAAGAGCCCGGGCTTGGGAGGCAGAGTTCATGGGTTCGAATCCCGGATCCGCCGCTTGCCAGCTGTGTGACTTTGGGCAAGTCACTTAACCTCTCTGTGCCTCGGTGACCTCATCTGTAAAATGGGGATGAAAACTGTGAGCCCCACGTGGGACAACCTGATCACCTTGTATCCCCCGGCGCTTAGAACAGTGCTCTGCACATAGTAAGCGCTTAACAAATACCAACATTATTATTACTTGAATACTGTGGAGAAGCATGGCCTAGTGGATAGAGCATAGGCCTGGGAGTCAGAGGACATACGTCTGAAATCCTGGCTCTGCCACTTGTCTGCTAGGCCACCTTAGGAAAGTTACTCAACCTCGCTGTCCCTCAGTTACCTCATCTGGAATATGGAGATTAAAATTGTGAACTCCACGTGGGGCATGGACTGTGTCCAATCTGATCAACTTGTATCTACCCTAGAGTTCAGTACAGTGCCTGGCCCATGGTAAGCACTTAACCAATACCATAAGAAAGGGCCCATCTAGAAATGGAAAACTATGGAAAATGCAACATCATTCCCTTCCGAGGCAATCAAGTTCTTAGTAGGATTGCCTAGTGGACAGAGAGAGAGGAATGGGAAAAAGGAGATCTAGGTTTTAATCCCAGTTTTGCCACTACCCTCCTGTGTGAGTTCGGGGCAAGTGGCTGAACCTCTGTGACTCAATTTCCTCAGCTAAAAAATATTGCAACAACTTCCCCACGTAACTTCTGGGACGATACAGTGTGATGATATGAAAATGTTTGAGAAATAAAAAAGCATTACCAATTTAAGGTATTAGTATTTCACATAAAAGGGTTTTATCAAAATAAAAACTCCAAAACTCACCAAGTTTTGAGCCGCACAGACACGGAGAATGCACGTGCTTTTAAGGATTTTTTAGAATCTCTTCAGTTGAATACTGTCAAATCGTTTCTGTAGGAAACTGGGTATTTTCTTAGCTCTGTTGGTTGGAGAATTAAATAAATGTAGTGGGAATGGAAACCCAGAGCTGCGGAAAGGTCAGAGGAAAGTGGAAGATTTTCAAAGAGTGACCCTCCCCACCCCTTCCAGGTCCTCCATCAAAAAGAAATAGATGTTTAGAGCTCCCCCCTCACCCAGCGCAGAATTCTGAGTCCAACACTGAGGAAAACCGCTCTATCCCGTTCTCCCTCAGTCTTAAAGTCTTGCCTGGTCCTAGAAGTTGACAGTTCTATGTTCAATCTTCAATCAATCAGTCACTCGATAGTATTTATTACACACTTATTCTGTACAGAGCACTGTACCAAGAGCCTGAGAGAGTATGATAGTTATAGTCACGATCCCTGCTCTCGAGGACCTTACGGTCTAGTGGAAGTTGTTGTTGTCATATGCTGTCGAGTCGTGTCCGACCCATAGCGACACCACGGACCTGCCTCTCCCAGAACATCTCACCTCCGTCCGCATCGTTCTGGGAGTGGATCCGTAGAGTTTCTTGGTCAAAATGCGGAAGTGGTTTACCCGTTGCCTCCTTCCACACCGTAAACCCGAGTCTCCTCCCTCGACTCTCTCCAATGCCGCTGCTGCCCGGCACAGGAGAGTTTTGGCTTGTAGAAGGTTGCCTTCCACTCGCTAGCCACTGCCCAAGCTAGGAATGGAATGGATAGGGCTCTGCTTGACTCTCCCTCCCGTAGTCGAAACTGGGAGAGTACTGGAAACTCTCCAGCTGCAATCCTGAGAGGTGTGTAGGGGTTACAAGCACTAAAAAAAAAAAAAGAAATATGACAGCTAGGAGGAAGCAATAGAGTATAAAGATTTGTCCATAAACGTTACAGGAGAGTGTGAGTGCCAAAGCGCGTAGGCGACGGCGAGCTTCTGAAGAGGCAGCTGGGAGGATAGCGGATGGGGAGATGAGAGATTCTTTCATAGGCAGCAGAGGAAAATGATAAGCAACAGCCCAGGAATGACAGGGGATCTCTTAGTCGCTCAGCGCTGAGATTTATTTTGATTGGTATCGAGGAGGAGGAAAACGCCTGGTTGAAGACGCAGAAGGAATTTTCTCTTTACGTTTCGTGTTGTGACTAGCAAATTTTCTTTCACCTTTTTCTATAAAAAACATTTAGGACACGTCACTCCCTCCTCAAAAGACTCCAGTGATTGCCTATCCCCCTCCGTATCAAACAAAAACTCCTCACCATTGGCTTTAAAGCGGTCCATCACCTTGCCCCCTTCTACCTCACCTCGCTTCTCTCCTTCCCCAACCCAGCCCGCATACTTCGTCCCTCTGGTGCTAACCTTCTCCCTGTGCCTCCATCTCGCCTGTCTCACCGATGACCCCTAACCCGTGTCCTGCTTCTGGTCTGGAACTCCCTCCTTCCTCAAATCTGACAATTACCTCTCCCCCTTCAAAGCTTTACTGAAGGCACATCTCCTTCAGGAGGCTTTCCCAAACTAAGCCCCGCTTTTCCTCATCTCTCACTCCCGCGTGCGTCACCCTGACTTGTTCCCTTTGCTCTTCCCCCCTCCTAGTCCCATAGCACTTATGAACGTACAGGTAATTTTATTTATTTGTTTCAATGTGTCTCCCCCCTTCTAGACTGTAAGCTCGTGGGCAGGGAATGTTTATTGTCGTTATGTAGCTTCCCAAGTGCTTAGTATAGTGCTCTGCACGCAGTTAGCTCTCCATAAATATGATTGAATGAACAAATGAAAAATACAGCCCTCTAGAAGCCACATTTTCCTCTTAAAAAGGGGAATTACATTAGAGTCTGTGTTTCTAGCATATGTAAGGACTACCCAGTCTGAGAATCGATGGGGGACACTGGGCCGGTGAAGCCCGTGGGATCTTCACGGCCCTGGATGCACCCAGAGACAGGGACACCGTTCCAGGGTCGGCCTCAGTGCGGCCCACTTGCTTGTGTTTCGACAACTCTGCTATTGGCAGCTCCTTCAGCTGCCATAACAACGGCTATCCCAGGGCCAACGGCGAGGTAGATTATTTTAAACCAATCATCGCTCCAGGGAATAAAAATGTCCACTTTTTCTTGCGTGGTGATGGATAATTTACGGTGTAAGGAGGATGGCATCTCGGAGACGTTTCCTGTGGAGGGTGAGGGAGAAGGAGTGAGGGAAAAGCAGAGGGAGAGATAGGGAAGGAGACAGGGAGAGGATGAGGAGAGGGAAAGGGAAAAGGAGAAAGAAAGAAGGGGGTGAGGGAGAGGAAGCAGCAGAAGGAGATGTTTATCGTCTCTGTAAGGGAGAGTTGGGAGAAGAGGAAGAGAGATTAGTTGGAAACGCTTTCCAAGTTGCCAGGCCCTTTTCCAGTGCTCGTTCACCCTCCTCACTTGGCAAATTGAGATTCTCTACTGAGTTTGGGGGAGGAGGATTGCAAAAGACTATGGGTGTGTGGAGGGGCTTTAGCCCAGCGTGCTTTTCTGCTCTTGAGCAGGGGAGTGAAAGACTATAAACTCGTTGCGGTCGGGGAACGTGTCTACCCACTCCGTTATGTTGTACTCTTTCCAGTGCTTAGCTCGGTGCTCCGCGTACAGTAAGTGCTCAGTAAATATGATTGATTGATTGATAGCCCCGCCAAGCAGGCAGGAAGGGTCCCAGGCGATGTGCTCCCCCACTCCCCACCCATCCCCACCCCACAGTCCTTCTTGAAGTCAATGGCGGTAGCCGGAGGCCGCGGTTCTGGGGTGGAGCAGTCGAGACAGCACAAGTTCCTGCTGGGGGCCCCCTGCTTCTTGGGGCTACAGAGCACATGAAATGAGAACATAAATAAATGTTGGTATTCCTTAAGCGTTTACTACGGGCCAAGCACTGTTCTAAGCACTGGGGTAGATGAAAGGTAATCAGGTTGTCCCATGTAGGGCTCTCACAGTCTTCAGCCCCATTTTACAGATGAGGAAACTGGGGCCCAGAGAAGTGAAGTGACTCGCCCAAGGTCACACAGCTGACAAGTGGCGGATGCGGGATTCGAACCCATGACCTCTGACTCCCAAGCCCGGGCTCTTTCCACGGAGCCACGCTGCTTCAACATGGCCAGAGCGGCGGGAGAAAGCTAAACGGCAAAGCACTCAGTTGTATTAGAATGAGAAGCAGCATGGCCTAGTGGATAGGGCACAGGCCTGAGAGTCAGAAGGAGCTGGGTTCTAATCCCGGCTCTGCCACCTGTCCGCTGAGTGACTTTAAGAAAGTCACTTCCCTTCCCTGCTCCTCAGTTGTAAAAGGGAGATTAAGACTGTGAGCCCCAAGAGACATGTATTGTATCCACCCTGATCAGCAGCATGGCTCAGTGGAAAGAGCCCGGGCTTTGGAGTCAGAGGTCATGGGTTCGAATCCCGGCTCTGCCCCTTGTCAGCTGCGTGACTGTGGGCGAGTCACTTCACTTCTCCGCGCCTCAGTTACCTCATCTGTAAAATGGGGATGAAGACTGCGAGCCCCACGTGGGACAACCTGATCCCCCTGTGTCTACCCCAGCGCTTAGAATAGTGCTCTGCACATAGTAAGCGCTTAACAGATACCAACATTACTATTATTATTAGCTTGTATCCAATCTAGTGCTTAGTACAGTGCCTGGAACCTAGTAAGCGCTTAACCAATACCATTAAAAAACTGAACGCCTATTTTCACTTTGCATTTTGGCTAGATGTTGACCACAGAATTAGGGAACCTTCTTTCGACAACACGTACGTCTCTGGACACAGCGTGACAGGGTGTCGGAAGGCACAGCCCTGTGCGAGGGAGCAGCTGAATGTTGCCATGTTTGTTTTCCTAAACATGAGGTTGTGGAAGAAGGCTTATTGTGGTCAGGGAATGTGTTTTTATGTATTGTTATACTGTAATGATAAAAATGATTATGGTATTTGTTAACTGCTTACTATGTAATAATAATGATGATCGTGGTATTGGTTGAGTGCTTACTATGTGCAAAGCACTGTTCTAAGCGCTGGGGGATACAAGGTGATCAGGTTGTCCCATGTGGGGCTCACAGTTTTTTTCATCCCCATTTGCCAGATGAGGTAACTGAGGCACAGAGAAGTGAAGTGACTTGCCCAAGGTCACACAGCTGACTAGCGGCAGAGCCGGGATTCGAACCCATGACCTCTGACTCCCAAGCCCGCGCTCCTTCCACTGAGCCACGCTGCTTCTCTATGTGCCAGGCACTGTACTGGGTAGTTACAAGCAAATCAGGTTGGACACAGTCCCTCTCGCACTTGAGGCTCAAGCAACCTGACTCAGTGGCAAGAGCCCGGGCTTGGGAGTCAGAGGTCATGGGTTCGAATCCCGGATCTGCTGCTTGCCAGCTGTGTGACTTTGGGCAAGTCACTTCGCTTCTCCGGGGATTAAAAAACTGTGAGCCCCACCCGGGACAACCTGTTCACCTTGTATCCCCCCAGCGCTTAGAACAGTACTTTGCACATAGTAAGCGCTTAACAAATACCACCATTTCACAGATGAGGTAACTTGAGGCCCAGAGAAGGAAAGTGATTTCCCCAAGGTCACACAGCAGACGAGCGCTGGAGCCGGGATAGAACCCACGACCTTCTGACTCTCAGGCCTGTGCTCTCTCCACTAGACCATGCTGCTTCTCTCCCAAGCGCTTAGGACAGTGCTTTGCACACAGTACGAGCTCAATAAATACGATTGAATGAATAGATGCTCAATAAATATAACTTTATGAATGAATGAATGAAAAGACCGGCAGATAACTGGGCGAGCCTTGCATTTGCACAGACCTTTTCTGTTTTTTCAAAGCGTCTCCCCACCAACAAGCTCATTTTTTTTTTTAACGCTCCTACTCAAGGTTTGGCTCAAGATGAAGTGCCGGGCCTCTTCTCCGGCACAGCCTCGAGGGTTGGGGAAAACGCTGGCACTGGCTCACAGCAACACACGGAGGGAAAAATGCATTTTCGGAGCTGAGGCGGGAGAGTCAAGGAATAAGGCTGGGTAAGGGGAGGGAGGAATTTTGACTCAAAGAAAACAGAAGACTCCGACGCTTTATGTTTCTGATGTCTTTTGCAGATGTGACCCCGCTGGTTGGGACGTCAGACGTTCTTATGCAAGTTTGATTTATAGAGCGGCTAATTCTGAGGATGAAGGAATCAGGATGGAAATGGTGGGATATCAATCACCATCCTCATCTGCTTCCTTGTCTGGCAGCGCTATAATTTGTGAGGAGCTTTAAAATGTAAAATAGAGGTTTTATTTTTAAATAAGAAATGAGGGAAGGTAGTGTTCTCTGTGTGTGATCGACAGTGCCTACCGCCCCATTGGGAGGGTGGTGAACAGTACCCACTCTGTTCTTTCCCAGATCGGGGGACCAAATAGAGCCCCCCATTATTCATTCCCATCTCCTTTAGGCATTAGAAGGTGCTGCGCGATGGCGTTGGAGAACTGAGTACGAGTGTGAGGGAAAAATCTCTGGACCTAACGTCCGCCATTTTACTCCGTGTTTCTCACCTTGCTTTGGGAGAGGTGAGGCTAAAGTGTAGAATTTGCGATTCCCCCCCCCCCCCCTTCACAAATGCTAAACGTTCAACAGCTTGCAAAGGATGAGAATTACAGAGCTTCCAGTATAAACGTTTTCCATCGCCACCTCTGTTCTGGGTGGAAAGGCTGGTTGAACCGATCACTTTCTCAAACGTGTTTCCGGACCGCTCTCTCTTTGATCTAAAGGAGGAGCGAAAAGGATTTAGAGTGTGAAATGACAAGTCAGCCTTGCATTTGGCTCTTTCTGTCTTCTGTTTTCCCAGCCTTCTCAGCCTCTGTCTGTTCACGTTATCCCTCTTGCCTTGGTTAGGAAGTTGAAAAGAAGCCTGACTTTTTAGCTGCTCTGTAAGGGGAGATGCAGAGTAGACTGTTTTCCTTCTCCTTTTTTGAGAACTCTAGAGAAGGCTTGACATTAAGGCCTTCCAAGGTGAAAGAGCCCATGTCTGAACAGTCAATCAATAGTATTTATTGAGCACTTACTCCGTGCACAGCCCTGAACCACAAGCTTGAAAGAGAAACAACGTGGTCTGGACAGAGCATGGGCCCGGAGGTCCGAAGGTCCTGTGTTCTAATCCCAGTTCCGCCACTTGTCTGCTGTGTGACTGTGGGCCAGTCATTACATTTCTCTGTGCCTCAGTTATCTCCTCTGTAAAATGGGGATTAGGACTGTGAGCCCCATGTGGAACAGGGACTGGGTCCAAACTGATTAGCTTGGATATATTCCAGGGCTTAGAACAGTGCCTGGCACATGATAAACGGTTAATAAAAGTGTTGTTATTACAGTAGAGTAGGGAGACGTATTCCCTGGCCTCAGAGAGCTTCCTGTCTAGTGGGGGAGAGAGACCGACCCAGATTCGGCTCCGAAGCCCTTTGCCTTGGGTTGCTCGTGACCCAGATCAACTCTTGAAGTTGTTCACTAGAGCAAGGTCTCTGAGCCCACAACAAATGCCTCGCCAAACCAAAAAATGGGATTTTCTCTTCAGTTACGAGTCATTCGCATCACATAAGCGTAAGCGGCCCTGGGGTGGCGCATCCTTGCTCTTGAGCGTAGGCTCTGCCTTACCACAAAGCCGAAGGTCTCTCACGCCTAAAATACGCACACGCCCATTCTCGGACCTTGCTGGCGGGAGGTTGGGGGGATTAGGCCACGGGTTTAGCACGCACGCTGCAGAGCTCTGATTTCAGTGCCGCTGAAAACTTGCCAAATGGCCTTTGCTAAATGGCTTCATTTATTCAGATTCCCTACAGTTTGAAGAAAGAAAACAAGGAGGGTGAGTTGAGCAGTCGGTACATATTACATCTTGGACACGGAATGATGGGCTGTTATCATCACTGTTATTGAACGAGCGTATCTGGTACCACCCTCCCCACCCTCCGCGGCCCTGCCGCCCGATCAGATGATAGTATTTATTATGCTCCTACTGTGTGCTGAACAGTGTGGAGTTTTCAATTTAATGTTACATGTAATGTTTCCTGTGATTTTGCGATCTTGAAGTGATTGACCGTATTATGGCAACATATCTTACACGTAAACTCAGGTAGATTTCATTCTGAACTTACAGTCCGTCGCTGCCTTATTTCACATCCTGAACCAAACTTTGGGGTTCATTTTTTTTAACGAGCTCAGTAGCAGCTTCCAAATAAACTTTTCTTCAATCCATTTTTAAAGAACAGAGGCGCGCCTTAATTTCAACTACAGTAGGCTCCTATGTTTGACATTTTAAGACTGCAGTCGAATGTGAAAACGTAAGGAATATCCCGAAGTGACATTTTTATGATAAAAGCAATCCGTAAAAAAGTCAAATGAATGGTTTCTCTCCTTATTTGATGCTGTTAACAATATAATGATGTGTTAAAATGTTAGCGGAAGGATTATGTCAGTGTTTGATGTTTTTATAAGTTGCTGCTGTATAAAAATGTCAAATAGGAATAATCTTTCACTTGACATTTTTTCCTCCGTTAGCTCTCCTGAAAATAGCTCTGAGAGTTCTGATTACCTCTGCTCACACTTTCACTGCCCATCTCCCAGAATAGCTTCCTAGGTCTGCTCTTGTTTCTAGTCTATCCCAGTTTTCTCCACCTCTAAAAATAGCTTTCTGTGCCCCCTAATATCTCCTTCCCAGCATCTTTGGTATCTCCCTAAAGTCGCTGTCTTATGCTGTCGAGTCGTCTCTGACCCGTAGCGACGCCATGGCCCTTTCGCTCCCAGAAGGCCCCACCTCCATCTGCAATCGTTCTGGTAGTGGATCCATCTCCGTTAAAATAAGGAAGTGGTTTACCGCCGCCTCCGTCTACGCAGTAAAGTTGAGTCTCTGCTCTCGACTCTCTCCCATGCCGCCGCTGCCCAGCACAGGGGACTTTTGACTCGCAGCAGACGGCCTTCCACTCTCTAGCCACTGCCCAAGCTAGGAATGGAATGGGTAGGCCTCTGCTTGACTCTCCCTCCCTTAGTCGAGACCGGTAGAGTACTGGAAACTCTCCAGGTGCGACCCGGAGAGGGGTCTCTCTGGCTCAGTGGAAAGAGCCCGGGCTTGGGAGTCAGAGGTCATGAGTTGGAATCCCGGCTCTGCCACTTGTCAGCTGTGTGACCGTGGGCAAGTCACTTCACTTCTCTGGGCCTCAGTTCCCTCATCTGTCAAATGGGGATTAACTGTGAGCCTCACGTCGGACAACCTGATTACCCTGTATCTCCCCCAGCGCTTAGAACAGTGTTCTGCACGTAGTGAGAGCTTAACAAATACCAAGATTATTATTATTATTGTAAGGGTGAGTAATTGCCCTTGAATATTTACAAATTTGGTATGGTCAGTTTACCAAAGTAGCGGCCCCTATGGCCTCTGCCCTGTTCTTGCGATTTTCTTTCCCTCCTCTTCTAGATTCAATCAGTCAGTCGTATTTATTGAGTTCTTACTACGTACAGAGCACTGTACTAAGCACTAGGGAGAGCAAAATACAACAGAATTAGCAGACACATTCCCTGCCCACAACAAGCTCACGGTGTAGAGGGGATTCCCGTAGTTTCCCCATTTCCCCCGCATCTCCATTTTTAGTACCCAGCATTTGAACCTATCTCATTCTCTCTCTATTTACCTGATTTTCTCTCTGTATGCTCCTGGAAAAATATATCATTTTAATGAGCCATTCCGTCGTCATCACCATCGTCTTCAGTGTGTTCAGTGAGTATTTTTTGAGCAACGGTGAGGTCTTGCTAAGTGGCAGAAGTAGCTTTCCCTTTTTTCCCTCATCTCTTCCTACTTCCATTTTTAGTTCCTGAGCCTCAACAGCACATTCCATTTTTGTTGCTGTCTCTATTCTGCCACCAAAAGACATTTGCTATACTCTCAGAGTCCTTTTCGTTTACATATTGATCGCCATTTAACGTTGACCACCCGACGGTTTTCTAGACACTGTGGGATAGGCAAGGCTTTGGGATAAGTAGTTTATGCCCTTTAGAAGCTTGTAATTTAATGAGGAGAAAAGTTGGACCAACAAGGATGTGATACAAATAAATACATTGTATATTAAATAAAATAAATCAAATTAATACCAGGAGGGGCTTTGGGATTTTGGGGCCCTGGGCAAAAAAGACAACTGGCACTTTGTCGAGGCTTAATCTTGATGACCTTGAAGCAATCGGATATTTTCAAATTTAATTTCACTTTTCCTTTGCTATAAATATAGGAAAGAACAAAGTCCTAAATATGTTGAGTAACTGTTTATTATTAATAATGCAATGATTATTGCAGTATGTGATAAGTCTTATTATGTGCTAAGCACTCTACTAGCTGCTGGGGTAGATATAAGATAAGAAGACCAGGCAGACACAGTCCCTATCCCACAGTCCAAGGGGGAGGGAATACAGGTATTTTATCCCACAGGAGGAAACTGGGGCACAGATAAATTAAGAGCCCAAAGTCTCCCAACAGGAAAGTGGCAGACCTGGGATTAGAACCCAGGACCCCTGACGCGTGGCCCTTGCTTTTTCCAGTAGACCGCGCTGATTTGAGGTTCTCTGAATTGGGGGTCCTGGGAGTCACCCGGTTAATTCTTCTCTAAGGTCAGTTCTTCCCACCTTTAAGAGATGAAGCCAGGAGAGAAGGCAGGTTAGGTGCAGTGGGATGGATTGGGTGAGATGGATAGTTGCTGTGATGAATAAAGGATGATTTCCCAGCACTACCAACTCCAGAGATTTGGCTCCCCAAGGTGAGGAAAGAATCAGCCCCTCCCTTTTGCTTTATGTCATCATCACATGACACTGTGCGCACGCAATGTGATCCAGTGATGTCACGGGCAAGATTTGGCTGAAGTCTTTCTTCATCACCTTGGCCGTGCGGGTGCCCCCTCCCCTATCAACTATGCTGCCCTTGAGGCCATATCTTGATTGAGTGCCTCAGGGAGTTCCAATTCAGAGCCCAATTTAGATCCCGTCAAAAGAGCACTTCCAACCAACCTCCTTTTTGGGAAAGGAAGCAGTGTCACCATCTTTCAGAGGATCTGTGTGGCCACCATTCTTGGGAGGGACTGAACCACTTCCTTCTGGCATAGCAGCTTAAAAAAAATGTTGGTATTTGTTAAGCGCTTACTATGTGCAGAGCACTGTTCTAAGCGCTGGGGTAGATACAGGGCCATCAGGTTGTCCCACGTGAGGCTCACGGTCTTCATCCCCATTTTACAGATGAGGGAACTGAGGCCCAGAGAAGTGAAGTGACTTGCCCACAGTCGCACAGCTGACAAGTGGCAGAGCTGGAATTTGAACCCAAAGCCCGTGCTCTTTCCACTGAGCCACGCTGCTTCTTATTATAATAGTAATAACAAATGCAGTATCTGTTAATAATAATAATGTTGGTATTTGTTAAGCGCTTACTATGTGCCGAGCACTGTTCTAAGCGCTGGGGTAGCCACGGGGGAATCAGGTTGGGGGTCACGGTCTTCATCCTCATTTTACAGATGAGGGAACTGAGGCCCAGAGAAGTGAAGTGACTTGCCCACAGTCGCACAGCTGACAAGTGGCAGAGCTGGAATTTGAACCCAAAGCCCGTGCTCTTTCCACTGAGCCACGCTGCTTCTTATTATAATAGTAATAACAAATGCGGTATCTGTTAAGTGATTACTATGTGCCCGGTACTATACTAAGCCCTGGGGTGGATTCAAGCAAATCGGGTTTGGACACAGTTCCTGTCCTACTTGACGTTGCTTCCTTTCCCAAAATGGTGGTTGGATGGAAGTGCTCTTTCAGTGGGCTCTAAATCGGGGTCTGAATTAGAACTCCTGGAGGCACTCAGTCGAGATTACCCATTTTACGGATGAGGTAACTGAAGTACAGAGACGTTGAAGAGCTTGCCCAAGGTCGCACAGCAGACAAGTGGCCGAGACAGGATTGACACCGGAGTCCTTCCGACTCCCAGGCCGGTGCTCTGCCCACTAGGCCATGCTTCTTCTTACCTTGTTTACTTCCTGAAGCCGGCCCTACTTCCTGGAGGGATGTGGAACGATGGAGGGAAAAGAGGGGGCCGCTCCAGTTGTATGGAGGAGAGTAAAGAATTAGAGGTGGGAGAAGGAAGGTTGTTCTTGGGGGTAAGGAAATACGCGAACAGAGGTGAAGTTGAAAGAAAAGATGATTGTCTACAGGCGTAAAGAGATGGAGATCCCGGAACCGGCTTACGGAAGTTTACGCTTGCTCTGATGGGTGCTAGGCAGCTACGGCAGCTATTGGAGGGGATGTGTTCGATGTAATCGAATCTGCGATTTATCACTGAGGAGGTACTATGTTTATCTTAACTGTCTTGCAATTTTAATATTGGCCTAGGTGTTAAAAATGCTGAGATGCTCAAAATGCAGTTCCAAAAAGCCAGTATAAAGCAGAAGACCAACAATTTCACCTCAAGTTACTGCCAGACAATCCGTCGATCAATCTATAAGTGATATTAATTGGGCACTTGCCGCGTGCCGAGCACTGTAGTCGGAGCTTGGAAGAATATGGTTTAGTTGGTGGACACCGATCCTTGCCCAAGAGGTTATTATCATCTAGCGGAGGCGAGCGATCGGTCAGAGAATGAGAGTGACCCCATTCTTGGGAACGGGAGGGTGCTCTGTAGAGTCCCTCTGGAGGGGAGAATGCCTGACTGGAGGGGAGAATACCCAGTGGCTGCAGCAGTTTTCACTGTCACAGTTGCATGTGGTCACCCATTTGGGGCATAGCTACGTCAACTTCATTTATTCATGGTACTTGTTAAGCGCTCACTCTGTGCCGGGCATTGTACTAAGTGCCGCGGTAGATACAAGCTAATCGGGTTGGACACGATCCACATCCCACAAGGGGCTCACGGTCTTATTCCGGAGAATAAGCGTGACAAGGAGAAGCAGCGTGGCTCAGTGGAAAGAGCCCGGGCTTGGGAGTCTGGATTCGAACCCGGACTCTGCCACTTGTCAGCTGTGTGACTGTGGGCAAGTCACTTCACTTCTCTGCGCCTCAGTGACCTCATCTGTAAAATGGGGATTAACTGAGAGCCTCACGTGGGACAACCTGATGACCCTGTATCTCCCCCAGCGCTTAGAACAGTGCTCTGCACGTGGTCAGCGCTTAACAAATACCAACATAGAGAAGCAGCGTAGCTCAGTGGAAAGAACCCGGGCTTGGGAGTCAGAGGTCATGGGTTCGAATCCCGGCTCTGCCACTTGTCAGCTGTGTGACTGTGGGCAAGTCACTTCACTTCTCTGTGCCTCAGTTACCTCATCTGTAAAATGAGGATTAACTGTGAGCCTCATGAGGGACAACCTGGTTACCCTGTATCTCCCCCAGCGCTTAGAACAGTGCTCTGCACATAGTAAGCGCTTAACAAATACCAACATTATTATTATTATTCCCCAATTTATAAATGAAGTAACTGAGGCGCAGAGGAATGAAGTGACTTGCCCAAGATCACACAGCAGAAAAGTGGCAGAGCGGGGATTACAACCGAGGTCCTCCTG
Source organism: Ornithorhynchus anatinus (assembly GCF_004115215.2). Taxonomy (NCBI): domain Eukaryota; kingdom Metazoa; phylum Chordata; class Mammalia; order Monotremata; family Ornithorhynchidae; genus Ornithorhynchus; species Ornithorhynchus anatinus. The sequence goes on along the minus strand of NC_041735.1, from coordinate 56,894,383 downwards.
ACTTCTAGGCCCCTGCTCTATCCACTAGGCCTGTTGCTTCTCATCTCGAGGACAACGTACCTCCCCCTTCGGCACCAAGGCAGAGGTGTCGGAAGCTCGACTTTCACCAGCTCTGAGCCCCGAGTCCCTAAAATACATCGCCCCACGTCACCTGAAGGATTTCCAGGGCATAAAAAGTGAAGGAAGCAATTTTCCTTTCGCATGGCTCATCAATCAATCGGTGATATTTATTGAGCATTTACCGTGTGCAGAACGCTGCCCTAAGTGCTTGGCAGAATACATGGAAAACCACCAAGGACAACCTTTTTCTTCAGAACAAAGTAGAAGTCAAATACAGCCTTTTTGGGGTGAGGGAATATATAGTTTTTAAACACTGCAATCCTTTCCTATCAATTGCAGGGGCCCAAAACGGATGGGTTAATTGCATTCTCATTTTCTTAGGAAGTTAGACTGATACTCTCTGGAGGACTCTAATGAGTATATCAGAAAAGTGCATCAAGTAAATGTTGTATTTGGGAACATTCTACCTCCATGACATTGTCTAGATCAAACTCCTTTTTAAAAAATGATGCTGAGTTTTTTCTCCCATTGTTCCATAACAGGATGTTTTGAGAATTCTTCTCTCAGCAGGTTCCTTACACGAACTTACATTACTGTTCTTCCAAAATAATAAACAGCTTTGGGCTATAAAACCTTTCAAATTGTTTTCCACAGAAGGGATTTGCATGCTGACTCATTCCTACTTTATTTATAACCTATTGCCAAAGCACTGCAACTGCAGGATTTCTAATAAAGCTATGGAAATTACACACATTGCAATGGGAGCTGAATACATTTACATTTGTAGTATTTTACCGTTTCAAAATTTATTGCAGATTACCTTGTTTGTGCATGTCTGCGCTTTAATGGTTTTTATCGCAGAAAATAGTAGTTTACGATGGTATTCCCAGTAGAAATTTATTATGAATCCACCATATGGAGTGTTGCATAAAACTAAACTTGTATTGGTGTTGGTTTTATTATCGCTAGGCAAGATCGACTGTACGTTATTGAAAATTAGTGATAACAGAGATGTCAAGCAGGGGAAATTTTGTTTATGATGAGAGTCTTTACTTTGTGTTAAAATGTCACAAGGATTTGAGCTTTTGTTTTAATTCTGTAAACGAATGGAATAGGACGTACCTATGACACAACCAATAGTTACGGAACCTCTCTTTAGAGAAGTCTTGGTATTTCCCTCGGTTTTCCGTATTTACGTGTCGGGATCCAGCTGTTGAAATACGAGAGCAATTTTAGATGCTTTTATTAATCCACTAACCCGCTCGAGGGAATCGGTAGCTTCTTCGTCCCCACCCCGATGCACAAGTTCCTCAGATCTTCCCCCTCATGTTGGCAATTCAGTTTTTTCTATAGCAAATGACAAAAAATAGATATTTATTAAGAACTTATTTTGTGCCAAGCTCTGGGGTAGATACAAGATCATCAGATTGTACACAGTCCCCGTCCCACAGGGGGTTCGCCGGCTAAGAGGAAGGGAGAAGAGGTATTTAACTCTCATTTTTCAGATGAGGAAATTGAAGCACGGATAAATTAAGTGATTTGCCCAAGGCACCCTGCAAGTGCTTGGCAGAGGTGGGATTAGAATTTGTGACTCTGGACTCTCAGTCCCCTGCTCTTTCCACTAGGCAACACTACCTACCGATGACCTTCTCTTCCTTTCCTCCTTGTTTAGTCAATAGTTTCGCGGGTAGTGTTGAAGACACCGCACTGATCTGTACTTTGTGACGCGGAAAGTTTTTTGTGGCATCTGTTAGACACTTACTAAGCGCCAAACACTGTACGAAACGCTCGGGTAGATACAAGCTAATCGGTCGGACATAGTCCCTGTCCCACCTGGGGCTCAGAGTCTTCATCCTCTTTTTCAAGACGAGGTAACTGAGGCACAGAGAAGTTCATTGATTTGCCCGAGGTCACACGGCAGACAAGTGGCGGAGCTGAGATTAGAACCCAGGTCCTTCTGACTCCAAGGCCTGTGCTCTATCCACTAGTCCGCATCGCTTCTCAAGTGAGGGCTTGAAATGACATGGAGGCAAGGGATACTCTGGAGGTGTTTTCGTTTTCTTTTTCCCAAGTAAAGAAAATGCAATTGTTTCAGAAATGAGGCCCCTTCCAATTCTGATAGTGTTCTCCCCGGGAGGAGAAGAGCCCACAGTGCAGGATTGGAAAGCTCTGAGCTCGGGAAATCTGTTTCTTCACTCACTTTGTCTGGTAGGGAGTTAGCTCCCTCTTGACCCGCTAGAAAAGATCATTAAGTTGCAAAGTAATGGATGGAATATGCCCAGTTTAGACACTTGAGGGATACTTCGGTTTATAGCTCATTAAGCTAAAAGTTCAGGAGTCAAGAACGCAGTGCTTATAAAACAGCATGTTTATAGTATCCCAAGTGCAAAAATGGGTTGGAGGGAGCCGAGGCGGTGTCCAGAAAATGACTCTGAGCAAGCTCAGCGGGGGAGTTCGTCGAGAACTTTCGGAGTAAAACTTTACCGTCTGGGATTTCTCCGGCTTTATGGTGTAGGGATGTTTAATGGGTTCTATAAGCCAAGGACAGATAGTCACTCACGGCTCAGTCCTACCCACCGAGCCCTCTGCTCGTGGCCCGATCCGATTGGAGGCAAAACTGGGGAGGAACTCGTAAGAGGACTCTAACTCACTACTCAACCAACCGCTGGGGCTGGAAATCCTGAAAGGACTAAGGTCTTTATTTGCCCTACCTACCCTTCCCTCAGTGGCAACTGTACGCTTGGCCCAATACCCCTTAATCAATCAATCATTCAGTCGTATTTTTTGAGCGCTTACTGTGTGCAGAACACTCTACTGTGCAATGCGACCGAGTTGGTAGATACGTTTGCTGGCCACAGTGAACTTATATATGTTAAAGGAGCATGGCACGGTGAATAGAGCACGGGCCTGGGAACCAGAAGGTCATGTGTTCTAATCCCGGCTCTGCCACTTGTCTGCTGTGTGACCTTGGGCAAGTCACTTCACTTCTCTGTGCCTCAGTTACCTCATCTGTAAAATGAGGATTGAAACTGTGAGCCCCACGTGGGACAGGGACTGTGTCCAACCAGATTTGCTCGTATCCACCCCAGTGCTTAGTACAGTGCCTGGCACATAGTAAGCATATAACAAATAGCATCATTTTTATTGTTATATGCACTTTGAATCTCACCCTAGACCCAGAGCACTAAAGTACATATCCCTACACTCTACTTTTCCCCATCTGTATTCTATTTTAATGTCTCTCTCCTCCTGTAGAATGTAAGGTCCTTGTAGGCAGGGATCATTCTACCAACTCTGCTGTATTGTGGTTACACAACTGCTTAGTACAGTACTCTCTGTCCATAGTAAGTGCTCAATAAATACCACTGATTGATTGATGCTGAGCTACTCTCTACCCAGTGAGTTAATTAAACTTTCCAGAAAATATAGAGCCTATTCAGCTGAACTAAAAAAACAATGACTAGCAAGTTTACACGGGCACTACTTGAAACAGATCTGGATGATGAAGTTAACTTTACCCTGAATATTCTTTAAAGTGAGAGACACAAAAAAGTTCAGCGAGAAAAACATAAAGAATGGCAAAACAGGCAGAGTAAAAAACAAACAAACAAGAACCCACAGGCAGAGACATAAAGACACAAAGCCCCTGAAATAGAAGGCAAGAATAAAGAAAGAGAAAACACACAGAAAAAAGTGGAAATAGAAAGCACTGGAAAAACAGATAAGTTCAAGAGGCTCTCAGGCACACTGACACCAACAAGGACCAATACAGGTAACCCACTTAGGAAATCGACATTTTATTTGTCCTAATGATAATAATTCATAAGTGGTTACCAAAACAGTCTTCAAAGTAATTCAAAGTTCAGTCAGTAGGAGGGTTGCTTGGGCAAGCAGTAGGGAAAGCTAGCAGTGAAGATATTCACGGCTAATAGTTTTCCAGAAGATGATGATAAAAAGCTAGTAACCCATCTTTGGGTCGTTCTCTGAACTTCTGTTCACAAGTGAAATTTCTTTTGTTCACCTTTGGCTCACTGTGTGTGTGTGTGTGTGTGTGCGTGTGTGTGTGAGAGAGAGAGACAGACAGACAGACAGACAGAGGCAGAGAGAGAGAGAGAGACAGAAAAAGAATGAATATGCTAGAAGACTGAATGGATACAGAGATTTAGTAATCTTAAAAGTCTAGCACAAGCTCAGTGAATGAAGATTGAGGTTTATTGGTTGAACCACTCAATCAATCCAATTTATACTTTGATCATTTATCGTGTGCAGAATACTGTACAAGGAACTTGAGAGAGTGCAGTATAACAGAGTTGGTGGACCCATCCCCTGCCCACGGTGAGCTTACAATCTAGAGGGGGGAGATATACATTAATATAAATAAATAAATTATGGATATGTGCGTAAGTGTTGTGGGGCCAAGAGAGAGGTGAATTGAGGGTGCAAATCCAAGCCCGGGGGCGAAGCAGAAGGGAGTGGGAAAAGAGGAAATGAGGGCTTAGTCAGGGAAGGCCTCTTGGAGGAGATATGCCTTCAGTAAGGCTTTGAAGATAGGAAGAGTAATTATTTGTCGGCTACGGAGAGCGTTCCGAGCCAGAGGTAGGATGTGGGTGAGAGGTTGGCTGCATGATAGATGAGATCGCGGCACAGTTAGTAGGTTGGCATTAAAGGAGTGAAGTGTGTGAGTTGGGTTATAGTAGGAAAGCAGTGAGGTAAGGTAGGAGGGGGCAAGGTGATTGAGTGGTCAAAGCCAATGGCAAGAAGTTACTTTTAAATGTGGTGGTGGATGGGTAACCACTGGAGGTTCTCGCGTGGAGAAATAGGGATTGAACCGTTTCTTAGAAAAATGATCTGAGCAGCAGAGTGAAGTGTGGACTGGAGCGGGGAGAGACAGGAGGCAGGGAGGTCAGCGAGGAGGCTGATGCAATAACGCAACAGTAATTGAACAGTAATAATAGTAATAGTATTTGCTAATGTGGACACTACGTGTTCAGCATTGTACTAAGCGCTGGGATTGATACACCATAAGCAGATAGGACACAGTCCCTGCCCCACGTGGGACTCACAGTCTGAGGGGGAGGGAAAAAGGCATTTTATTTCCATTATACAGATGTGGTAACCGAGGGTCAGACAGGCTAAGTGACTTGCCCAAGATCACTCAGCAGGTAAATGATGGTGCTGGGATTAGAACCCAGGTCCCCTCACTCGCAAGGCCGGTGTTCTTTCCGTGTGGCCACACTGCTTTTCTGTAGCGAAAGGCTCACCAGCTGAGGTGGGCACTGGCTATTTTCAGGACAAACGGGGACAAAGCCAAACCGGATGAGACCAGTGTCTCACCCCGGGCCGAGTCAGACGGCACCACCAAAGGCTGCTCGGAAGAGCCGAGCGGAACAAAACACTGACAGTGTCTAGAGCAACCCGTTGATGGCTGGTATCTCTCTCATGAGCATCGTTCAGCAGTATGTATTCCTCAGGCACCGGAGTCCTGATCATATCACTTAAAAATAAATTAATACAAATAAATGAGTATCTTCATTGCTCCAAATAAGACGCACGCGCATGCGGGAGAACTAATCAGAGTAGATTGGGAAGACAGTTGTGATACAATTAAATGATAGCTCAGCAAGGGACATAATAAAAAGAAATCAGGGCGCTCGCTGACAGATTGCACATCCAAGACAGGGATAAAGTTTCATGCCTGACAGATAGGCAGAGGGACCTCTCCGATCACACCCTCTCATTTTCTTCTGATTCCAAAGTGGTTGGAGCAGAATGGAGGAAGTCTGAAGCCGCTTTGCTGCTCTTTCCACAATAACAGCTTCTTCCTAAAAATGTCAGTGGTGTGGTCCAGACTATAAACTTGGGAGGGGGTGGGGGAGATTATATGGCAGTTCCATATATCCAGAGGGGCAGCTGTAAAAAATACGTATCGTCTAGCTCATGTATTTCCTCAAATGGCCAGCTTTTATTCAAATACATGCTCTGCAGACGTCGCCTTCTAAAAATTATGAAGTATTTTCTTTGGAGTTTTCTCCTCTGAGCAGAGAGGTATGGCAGTGGGGTTAGATGGCCAATTTCTGGGAACTGTGAGGTCCTCAACTACGCACCTTCCCCTGCCCTCTCTATCTCTCTACTGGGGCATGAGGCGGTGGGATCAACACAGCCTCGGCGGTACTCCTCGACGCTCTATTGAAAGGGAGGAATCTATTTAGGACTCATATTTTGCACCATTTTGTGTTAATTAACTCTAAGTACTGTTTTTGGCAAAGTGAATTACAGGTCCAGTTCTAATTTGCCATTATCATGGTTAAAACTGTACATGCATGACAGACCAAATTCAAATTTTTTCTTGCTCATCTGGTTTCCTCCTAGCCTAAACAATGAGCTAACGATGATGCATGAGAGGTTGTTGAAGTCTGACAACTCAATCCAAGATCCGTTTGGCCAACTATCTAGAGCCTGACTTAAATATAAACTGTCCGGCAACCACCACTTGGAACCCAGAAGAGTTGGGGATGAGTTTTATGGAAAAGCAGATAGGAGGTGTGAAGACGTTCCACTTCAGATCTGTTCCCTGTCCATGAATTTACGGTCTAGATCTCATGTGGCAAAAAGGGTTATTCAGACGATTTTCTTCTGCGCTTGATCGGACCCTGGTTCACCCATGGCTGACCAGTGGTTTCTCCATGCCAATATTTTATCTCTCCCAGGGGCAAAAGGGGGCTTGGAGGAATATGTTTCTCTTGTAACCAAATGAACCTTCTCACTACCAGGAATCCAGTGGCTACTTGGCCACACGGTTATATTTTAAATGAGTCCGCTTAATATATATAAAGTCAGTACAATATAATAATACAACAGCTTCTTGAAGGCAGGAATTGAATCTTTTACCTCTACTGTATTTTCCTGGGTGCTTAGTACAATGTTCTCCACACCACAGATGTTCACTGAGTACAATCGATGATTGACTTCTGTGCCAGCTGACTCAATTTTTCGCCATGAATCCTCATGTAGCCAAACTCTTCATTTGATTTCGTTGTCCATCCTGGATGCCCAGGCGAGGTGGGTTTGACTTCAGAGCAAAATGTCTGTAGCCTGGTCTGAAAAGGGGTGGCTCACTTTCTTCAGCAGCTTGGGGCTCTCCTGTTCCTAGGTGTTAATGATATCTCCTGAAAGGAAGCCATTTTGTTCCCTCCACTTCCCGTTTATTGATCCCTCTTGGGCAGAGGCCAGGGGACTTAGCCTCTTTCAGAACTTTTCTGCTGGATGGTCCTTCATTGCCACAACCCCTCCAGCTCCCTGAGGTTTCTGGCCTCCTCCCTGTCTGAGCCACCATCACTCAGGTTCTTTTTCACCACAGGGAGAGACCAAATCAATCAATTGATCATATTTGTTGAGCACTTACTATGTGCAGACCCCTGTACTAAACACTTGGGAGACGACAATACAGCAAAATTAGCAGATACATTCCCTGCCCACCACCAGCTTACAGTCTAGAGGTCTGAATGGAGCAGAGAAAGAGTGGTAATGGAAGAATGGTGGGGAGGAAGACGAAGCTCAACGATGAGATCCCAACTGCTTAATGCAATGCCCCTACTTTGTAAAAGTGCAGTAAATCCATTTGTTCGATTGATTGATTGATTGAAAGACTGCATCCATCTGAAGGCGATTGTAAATCACTCAATCAATCAATGGTATTTAAGGAGCACTAGGTTTGGAGCACTGTGTAACGCACTTGTGAGACTACGATACAACAGAGTTGGTAGACTAGTTCCCTGCCCACAGTGAACTTTGTGTGCTCCATTCCTAGTGAGTTTCATATCGCTGAAACCTAGTAGTTACAGGGAAGAACTTTGGGTTTGTGTATGATAAATAATTGTGGTATCACGTTCTTACTATGTGCTAGGCACTGTACTAAGTGCTGGGTGTTAAGTGCTATATTTATATGTTAAGTATACTTACACTTATGTACTAAGGGCCGTCCTGAGTGCTGAGTGCAAGATAACAAAGTTAGACACAGTCTCTGTCCCACATGGGACGCGGAGTCTTAATCCCCATTGCACAGACGAGGGAACTGAGTCACAGAGAAGCTAAGTGACTTGCCCAAGCTCACACGGTAAAAAAGTGGGAGAGACGGGATTAGAACCTAAATCCTTCTGACTCCCAGGTCCCTGCCGTATCAACGAGGCCACGCCGCTTCTTCGCCTCCTTACAGTAAGCCTCTCTTCCTCTGACTTTCCCTCGATGCCTTTCCTGAAGCCAAATGAAACTTCTTTTTGTGGTATTTGGTAAGCGCTTACTACGTGCCAGGTGCTGTACTAAGCGCTGGGGTTGATTCAAGGGAATCAGGATGGACGCAGTCCATGTCTCAAATGGGGCTCACAATCTTAATCCCTTAGCACGGGGAATTAAATGACTTGACTATCGCTTGTAACTCCTCAGGAAGAGCTGTTAGGGCAGATTGAAACGACAGTCCATCTTTCGGTCCAAAGTGTTGAGCTCCACACACACGTGGCGAATGAGTGCCAAAACCCCAACTTGGCCCTGGATGAGAATGAAGTTAAAAGGAATGGTCCAAGGCAGAGCATAGAATGACCTGTTCATCTTGCCCTGCAATCCGTTCATCGGTAAAATAATAAAAAGCAGCTTGGCCTAGGCCTGGGCCTGGGAGCGAGACGACTTGGGTTCTAATCCCAGCACTGCCAGTCGACTGCTATGTGTGGCTTTTGGCAAGTCACTTAACATCTCTGTGCCTTAGTTTCCTCAACTGCAAAATGGGGATTCGATACCTGTTCTTCCTCCTACTTGGACTGTGAGCCCCATGTGGGAAAGGGATTGTATCTGACCTGGTTATCTTGTATCTACCAGCGTGGCTCAGTGGAAAGAGCCCGGGCTTGGGAGTCAGAGGTCATGGGTTCGAATCCCAGCTCTGCCACTTGTCAGCTGTGTGACTATGGGCAAGTCACTTCACTTCTCTGGGCCTCAGGTCCCTCATCTGTCAAATGGGGATTAACTGTGAGGCTCACGTGGGACAACCTGATGATCCTGTATCTCCCCCAGCACTTAGAACAGTGTTCTGCACATAGTAAGCGCTTAACAATACCAACATTATTATTATTATTATTACCCCAGTGCTTGGAACAGTGCTGGACACACAGTAAGTGCTCAATACCGTGAAAAAAAAGAATGGTATTTGTTAAACGTTTAGTATGTGTCAAGCTCTGGGGGTAGATTGTCTCGTCTTATGCTGTGGAGTTGTCTCCGATCCATAGTGACGCCATGGATACATCTCTCCCAAAACGCCCCACCTCCATCTGCAATCGTTCTGGTGGTGTATCCGCAGCGTTTTCTCGGTCAAGATACGGAAGTGGTTGACCGTTACCTCCTTCCGCGAGGTAAACTCGAGTCTCCGCCCTCGACTCTCTCCCTTGCCGTTGCTGCCCAGCACAGGGGAGTTTTGACTTGTAGCAGATGGCCTTCCCGTCGCTAGCCACTGCCCGAACTAGGAATGGAATGGGTAGGCCTCTGCTTGACTCTCCCTCCCATAGTTGAGACTGATAGAGTACTGGAAACTCTCCAGGTGAGACCCTGAGGGGTTGGGGCAGATACAAGTTAATTGTCAGATGCAGTCCCTGTCCCACGGTGGAGAGATGGGGGGGAGAACAGATACTGAAACCCCATTTTATAGATGAGGAAACTGAAGTACAGAGAAATTAAGTGACTTGTCCAAAGTCACGCAGCAGACAAGTGGCAGAACCGGGATGACGGTCCAGGTTCTTTTCAAGTTGATGGAGTATCGAGTTTCCTCGATGTGTTTTTGATGTCTCGGTTCCCTTTTCCTCTGCCCGAAATGTATTCCTGCTGTTGGAAGGTTGCCTTTCTCCCCATCTGGCCCACAAATGTTCTGAGACTTGAATCATAAGACACTCCTCGAGTTTCTAGGAGTGTTCCCTTTTTTCTCTGGTCTCAGTGTAGCCTGAAGCTTCTTGTGCGGCTTGTGCACGGGGAGCACACCACGGTAGTTGGGACTCTTTTTCATCATCATCAACCGTGGTATTTATTGAGCGCTTATTCTGTGCAAAGCACTGTACTAAGCGGTTGGAAGAGTACAATGAAACAGTGTTGGCAGGCATGTTCCCCACTCATGCTGATTTCTAGGAGAGGGGCTGTTTCTGGGGCTCAGGTTTGTCGATACCCGGCTCTTCCTATGGCTAAATGTCTTCTATTCATGGCCTTGTTGATCGATGGAGTTGGAATAAACATTCAGAATTCCCCTCTGTTAGAGTTCAGTGGATAGGAGAGTTTAAATGAGGAACTTAAACCTAAGTGTTCATCGTCTCGGCAATCGGATGATGATGGGGTTGGTTAAGCGCTTACTATGTGCCTAGTACTGAACTGAGCACTGGGGTGGATACAAACAAATTGGGTTGGACACAGTCCCTGTAGAGGAAGGGTGTCTGTCTCTAATTGGATTTGAGCTGGGCAACGGTGGGTTTTGACATCCAAACCTCCCGTAGAAATCCTGTAGATGATCCAATGAGTCGTTTGGAGTTTTGTTCATCAGGATAACCAAGAAGGGGAATCTGCAATTCAGAGATGAAGCCGAATGCCACATAGGCAACAGCCTGGGAAAGCAATCAGTCAATAAGTGGTATTTATTAAGCCATTACTGTGTGCAGGGTACTGTACTAAGTGTTCGGGGGAGGACGATACAATAAAGTCGGTAGGCACAAGTCCTGCTTTCCGGGAAGTGGCCCTCCGAAGACCGATGAGATAAAGGTTTTGGCTCTCATAGACTCTGTCCATTTTTCTGATCAGATTATGAATGCTTGCTCATAGTGGCAGGGAGCGTGTCTATCATCTCTGTTATATCGTCCTCTCCCGAGTGCTTAGCACAGTGCTGTGCACATAGTAAGGGCTCAGTTAATTGATTAATTGTCCGGGCAAACACCGACTGGAACTTTAAGGTTCCTATCTTTTCCAATGTAGTTTAATATCACCCTTGCACACTCAGCGCCGCGGTAGAAGACCGAACTGTCCGAAGCAAGAGCTTTGGGGATTCAAGAGAACGTCGACTGGCCGGAGCTCTAGGGTCTGTTAGTCAAAACCCGACTGACTGGTTGGAGTCTGATTGTCTGTCAGAGCCCTGCATGCCGAGCGGAGGAATAACGTATTAAAAATTTGCCCGAGATGATTCCCAGGTTATTTTAGATTAATGTGGAAGGATGAATGCATAACCCATGTAAGCGGATGATTAATTCTAACACATCATCAGAAGCAGGAAACGGAGGTTGGAAGAGAAACTTTTTAATGATCGAAAGGTACCCAATGTGACAGCGGGGTTTGACGGGGTTGGCTAGGGTTGAGAAAACAAAAACAGAAGAGACTGAATAAATGCGAAGTCAGGCTTCTTGCTTTTCACCAATAGTTTCTCTCGGCAGTGGATTTTAGTTATGTTGTCTTTGTCTTTTTGACTCTTCGACAGATTGAAGTTCTTTCTCATTTCTACTTTGGTTGGGTGGAATTTAACTACGGGTGAGTCGGTGGACCCGTACTGGCATCCAAAGCTCTAGACACGACTGAGAAAAATGCCAAGGCCCCTAACAGACTGTAGATCTCCCAAAACACTCCTGCCAATGTACTTCGTGTACAGAAAAGATTTAACAAAGAGTCAGCGGTGCACAAATAGGACATCCTCGCCATCACCAGCCGAGTTAGTTTTAGGAGGGAGAAAAGGAGGCTCTTCATTCATTCAATAAGTGGTATTTGTTGAGTGTTTACTGTGTGTGCAGGGCTCGGTACAAAGTACTTGGGAAAGCACAACACGACAATAACCAGTGATATTCCCTGCCTACAACGAACTTACGGTCTAGATGGGAGCCCAGGGAGCTGCTCATTAGGGGAAAATGGGCGGTGATACTCCTGAAAGGAGGAATCAAATCAATCAATCGGTCGTATTGACTGAGTGCATACTGTGGGCAGGACACTGTATTAAACGCTTGGGAGAGTACAATATAACCGAGTTGGTAGACAAGTTCGCTGCCCTCAAGGAGCTTAGAGGGCCTAACTCAACACAGTGGGACGGTTTAAGGAGCAAAACTATCTTCCTAGCAAGTATTGTGCTTCTTAAATCCCTTCGAGAAGCAGCATGGCTTAGTGGCAAGATCCCGGGCTTGGGAGTCAGAGGTCATGGGTTCTAATCCTGGCTCCGCCGCTTGTCTGCTGTGTGATAATAATAATAATGTTGGTATTTGTTAAGCGCTTACTATGTGCAGAGCACTGTTCTAAGCGCTGGGGTAGACACGGGGGAATCAGGTTGTCCCACGTGGGGCTCACAGTCTTCATCCCCATTTTACAGATCTTGGGCAAGTCACTTAACTTCTCTGGGCTTCAGTTACCTCATCTGTAAAAAATGGGGATTAAAAAAAAAAATGGGAGCCCAAGTGGGACAATCTGATTACGCTGCGTCCACCCCAGCGCTTAGAACAGTGCTCTGCACAGAGTAAGTGCTTAACAAATACCATAATTATTCATTATTATTTCCACTCATTGCCAGAAGTGGCTTTGAGCAAAATCTGGAAATGTGCCTGTGAGCTATGCCATCTGCCTGAGACCGTCAAACGGATAGCCCTGACTTTGAAAGCTAACGAGAAGGAACTAGTATATTGTCACCCTGGAGACCCCATCGGACATTGACCTACTGGGGTCTGGTTTTGGAAGACAACGTCCTCTGATAGTACCATTCTATTGGCTGATTCCCTGCCACTTGTTGGGGTTTCTCTGCATTTAAAACTTTGTTCAGGACGTCAGCTGGTTGACTTGTCTATTGTAATTCTGATATAGAACGAGGTGGGTGAGCAGGGCAAGTGTTTCGTAGAGACCCCGGTGACAGAATTAAGGCGTGTTCTTTCAGCAATGTGCAGCTGGACGGAACGTGACATGATGTCAAAAGAAGCAGTGTGGTCTAACGGAAAGAGCGTGGGTCTGGGTGTTGGAGGACCTGGGTTCTAATGCTGCCTCTGTCACATCTGCTGTACGACCATGGGCAAGTCACTTAGTTTCTCTGTGCCTCACTTACCTCATCTGTAAAATGGAGATTAAGACTCTGAGCCCTATGTGAGACAGAGGCTGTGTCCAATTTTGTTATCTTGTATCTACCCCAGCACTTAATATAGCGTCTGGCACTGTGAGTGATTAACAAATACCATTAAAAAGAAAAGAAACGGTGGGGCCCATGTGATGATACCAAGTAAATCTGTGTGTACTATAAAGTGAGATTTCCATCACGTAGAGTCAAAAACACATCCCCCATGTTATAGATCCCTCTCAGGGTCACACCTGAGAGTTCCCGGTAGTCTACCAGTCTCAGCGACAGCAGGGAGAGTCAAGCAGAGGCCTACCCAATCCATTCCTAGCTTGGGCAGTGGCTAGCGAGTGGAGGCGATCTGCTACAAGTCGAAACTCACCCGTGCTGGGCAGCACTGGCATGGAGGAGAGTTGAGGGCAGAGACTCAATTTTACTGCACGGTAGGCAGCATTAGTGAACCGCTTTCGTATTTTTACCAAGAAAACTATGGATCCACTACCAGAACAATTGCAGATGGAGAACGGGACGTTCTGGGACCGATGTGTCCGTGGTGTCGCTGTGGGTCGGAAACGACTCGATGGCATAAGACAAGACACGGCGTGTTATAGAACTGACTGCTTTTTAGTTGTCCTCTAAGTTTGAAGAGTTCCACTCACATCTAACGCTATCTGGTACTAGTCGCTAAATATCATCCTAAGTACAGCTTAAAAGCTGCTAACATTTGAAATCATCTATCTGTTATATCCTTGTTCCTCCTATTTGTAAGTAATTCAAGTCTGCTCGATTCTCTAATATATTACAAGCCTTTCGAGGGCAGGAACCATGACGTGTAACTCTATAAGCGTATTCTACAATGCGACTGGGTTGCGTTTCTTGGAAGTGTGATTGTATCATGGAAATAAATTCTCCATAGACTTACACATTAGAAATTAAGATGTATTTCAGAACCTCTAGGAAAATAATATGAAATTCCTTTAAATGCCGTATACCGGAACGACCAACCTCACTAAGCTAACCCTGGCTCCACTTGTCTTCTGTGTGACCTTGGGCAAGTCACTTCACTTCTCTATGCCTCAGTTACCTCATCTGTAAAAAATGGAGACTCATGGAGTATGAGCCCAATGTGGGACAGGGGCTGCATCCCACCTGATTAATTTGTAACTACCCGAGCGCTTAGAACAGGGCGTGGCAGATGATAAGCGCTTAACAAATATCATCATCATTATTATTATTAAATATTTATTAAAGAAATCTGAGTCATAACATCATAATATTAAATAAATGTGGAGCGGGGATGTGATTATGAATACATGCAGAAGTTTGTCCTGCTCACTTGCAGAGGTTTTTCGACTTTAGCGAAGAATTTGTTTCAACTAAGTTCATCACAACAATTGTATTTATTAGACACTCGCTATATACAAAGCACTGTATTAAATGCTGGAGAAGATACAATATAAGCAGATAGGACACAGTCCCTGCCCCAGATGGAGCTTACCATATACGAGGAAGGGAGAGCAGGTATTTTATCCCGATTTCATATGAGGTAACTGAGGCACAAAGCAGTTAAATGACTTGCCGAAGCTCACACAGGATGTAAGTGGCAGATGCAGAATTAGAACCCACAGCCTCCGACTCCCAGGCCCACACTCTATCCACCGAGCCGTGCTGCTTCCCATGGCAACTTTTTTTTTCCGAAAGAAGCTCCTCACAGGACACCTCCTTCTGAACACCTCCACACACCCGGGAACCCTTCTCTCCACTAGAGACTTATTCAATCCTATTCATAAATTCATCCACTTTCTTGGAAGTTAATGCAAAATATTTTAATCCCAAGATTTTAATTATGGGTGACATCATAACTGCCTCTTCATCTCCTTCCACAACTTGCAGTGATGCGTTGGATTGTACAAGTTGGATGAGGCTATTGTTAGATCACGGTTTCTTTGAATGAAATGCAATTAACTCAGCTTGTGCATCATCCATTCCTAAATTGCCTTCCCACTTTAACAGCTTCTTTGATTCTTTGGTTGTTCTTCAGTTGTTCTTTCCCCTCCCCTTGGTCTGTGCGGGGAGGACATTATGCCCTCTCCAAAGAATCTTTATATTTTAAAATCCTTCATTAGCTCATGCAGAAAATAAGCTTTCACTCAATCCATCGAGTCGATCAATAAATTAATAAATGCTATTTAATGAGCCCTTACTGGATGCAGAGTACTGTTCCGTGCATTTAGTATGTACGATAACAATAATAATGATGATCGTTGAGCACTTACCATGTGCTAAGCGGTGTTCTAAGCCCTTGGATAGAAACAAGTTAATCGGGTTGGACACAGTCCCAGTCCTGCACAGTCATTCATTCATTCGATCGTATTTATTGAGCGCTTACTGTGTGCCGAGCACTGTACTAAGCGGTTGGAAAGTACAATTCGGCCACCGATAGAGACAATCTCTACCAGGCTGACAGTCTGGAAGCGGGGAGACAGACGACAAAACAAAACAAGTAGATAGATGTCAAAGCATCAAAATGGATAAATAGAATTATAGATCTATACACAAGATAATATTGAATTAAAGATATACACACAGGCTCAATCGCCATTACGCAGATGAGGTAACTGAGGCCCAAAAGAGTAAAGCGATTTGCCAAGGTCACACAGCAGACATGTGGCAGAGCCAGGATTAGAACCCAGGTCCTCTGACTCCCACGCCTGTGCTCTTTCCACTAGGCCTAGCTGCTGCTTGCTGTGGGCGGGGAACGTGTCTGATGTTATACTGTACTCTACCAAGTGCTTAGTACAGTGCTTTGCACATAATAAGTGCTCAGTAAATATGATTGAAAGAATGAAAGTTGGTAGACATGATCCCCACCCTCAAGGATTTTACAGTCTAGTGAGAGAGCCCGAGGCAGTTGTGGTGTCTGAGATTTGGATCTGCTAACTGTAGCATAATTCTCTGAAAATCTGTTTTTTATCCATTATTGGTCGCAAAGAACGGACTGGAGGACTCTCTGCGACTTACACTAGTTATTGCTTCATACCATTGCTTTGGGAAAGCAGCATGGCTTAGCGGAAAGAGCACGGGATTGGGAGTCAGAAGTCATGGGTTCTAATCCCGCCTCTTCCCCTGTCTGCTGGGCGATACCGGGCAAGTCGCTCAACTTCTCTACACCTCGATTGCCTCACTTGTAAAAGGGGAATGAAGACTGTGAGCCCCACAGCCTGATTACCCTGAATCCGCCTCAGCGCTTAGAACGGTGCTTGGCGCATAGTAAGCGCTTAACAGTGCCATCATTATTATTGCCAGTGCCTTCATTCCTCAGAGAGACCCTGCGTGAGAGGCCCTGGAGTGTCTGGTAAATATCTGTCCTTTAAGTGACTCTCTTAAACAGGAGCTCAGGATCAAGACACTAAAGGCACGAGAAGCAGCGTGGATATTGGATAGAGCACGGGCCTGGGAGTCAGAAGGACCTGGGTTCTAATCCCGACGCAGTAGGCGCTCAATAAATACCGCCGAATGACTGATCGAAGCGCTTGGCCGATTAGCCTTGATTAGACGGGGCCTCAGCTTCCTCTACGTTCCCAAGGGTCTCTGGCCTAATATTTGCCTTAATCAGGTTCCTCAGCGCCTCACATCTCACCGTTTTCTGGCTGAAAGTGTCAGTGCTCTTCACAGTGCTTCTAATAGAACTTTAAATTAGTTTGATTAAAGTGTCGGGAGAAGAAGATTCAAGATGAATCCAAGCTGCTCCTCCAGCGCTCTGCCAGTCTGTCTGAGGAGGTGCTCCCCCGAGGAGACGCAGATGTGTCACATCCAGATCCTTCCCTCTATTCACCCCTCCCTCAGCCCCACTGCCCTCATGTACATATCCACGATTTTGTTATTAATATTAATGTCTGTTTCCCCCCTAGTCTTTAAGCTCACTGGGAGCGGAGAGTGTCTCCTAACTCTGTTATGTCTTAATACAGGGATTTGCGCACAGTAAGCAATCCATAAATACAACTGAGCGATCGGCTGATGGACTGAGCCAGACGCAGCAGCCTCCCTCTTGCGTAGCGTGTGCTCTAGATGCGGGCTGAGGAAGGAAGTCAGAGAAATTGCATTTTGACGGCTCTTCCCCAGCCAAGTCTGGGGCTGTACTGGGAACTGGCAGGAGTTCAGCTGCTTCCAGACCCACTGAGGCTGGAGTGAAGGGAGCAGCCATAGCCTGCCTGCGATCGGTCCTGCCTCAAAGGGTTGGTTCATCTCGGACGGGGCCCGTGGTGAACTCTGGGCTGCTTTCGGCTACTCTCCTACTGCGACCCAACCTGCTCACTTCGCTCCTCTGACGCTAACCTTCTCCCTGAACCTCGATCTCAGCTACCTCGCCGCCCGAGCCTTGCCCGCGTCCTCCCTCTGGCCTGCGATGCCCTCCCGCCTCAAATCCGAGAGACAATTACTCTTCTCCCCTTCAAAGCGTTATTGAAGGCACATCTCCTCGTAGAGACCTTCCCTCACTAAGCCCCCCTTTCCTCTTCTCCCACTCCCTTCTGCGTCACCCTGACGCGTTCCCTTTATTCACCCCCCTTGCAGCCCCACAGCACTTATGTACATATCTATGATTTATATTGGTGATGGGTATCTGTCTCCCACTCTGATAAGATTTTAATGTTGGTATCTGTTAAGCGCTTACTCTGTGCAGATAACTGTTCTGAGCGCTGGGGTAGACACAGGGTAATCAGGTTGTCTCGCGTGAGGCTCACGGTTAATCCCCATTTTGCAGATGAGGTAACTGAGGCACCGAGAAGTTAAGTGACTTGCCCACAGTCACACAGCTGACAAGTGGCAGAGTCTGGATTCGAACCCATGACCTCTGACTCCCAAGCCAGACTCGGCTTCTCTAGGCTCTGAGCTCACTGTGGGCAGGAAATGTGTCTGTCTATTATTATGTTATACTCTCCCAAACACTTAGTACAGTGCTCTGCACACAGTAAGCCCTCAATAAATACGAATGAATGAATGAATGAATCAACCATATTTATTGAGCACTTAGAGTGTGCGGAGCATTTTTTATGGTATACCTTAAGTGCTTTTTAGGTAGCGGGGACTGCACTAAGTGCTGGTATAGACACAGGCTATTTGGGTTGGTCCCAGTTCCTGTCCCAGTTGTGGCTCACTGTCTTAAGCTCCATTTTACAGATGAGGTAACTGAGGGTCAGAGAAGTTTAGCGAGTTGCCCAAGTTTACACAGCAGATGTGGCGGAGCTAGTATTAATAGTAGTAATAATAATAATAACGTTGGCATTTGTTAAGCGCTTACTACGTGCCGAGCGCTGTTCTAAGCGCTGGGGTAGATACAGGGGAATCAGGTGGTCCCACGTGAGGCTCACAGTTAATCCCCATTTACGGATGAGGTAACTGAGGCACAGAGAAGTTAAGTGACTTGCCCACAGTCATAATGTTGGTATTTGTTAAGCGCTTACTACGTGCCGAGCGCTGTTCTAAGCGCTGGGGGAGATACAGGATAACCAGGTTGCCCCACGTGAGGCTCACAGCTAATCCCCATTTTACAGATGCGGTAACTGAGGCACCGAGAAGTGAAGTGACTTGCCCACAGTCACACGGCTGACAAGCGGCAGAGCCGGGATTCGAACCCATGACCTCTGATTCCCAAGCCCGGGTCCTTTCCACTGAGCCTGCTTCTCTAGAGTCCTCTGACTCCCAGTCCCTAACACGTTCGCGCAGGCCACACGGCTTTGGGCTGAGTCCTTGGGAGCTTACAGTACAGTAGAGCTGGTGGACGTGACCCCTGTCCGTATGATCCAGGTGAGGTGTTTCGATCAGTGGGAGAGACTGGGCAGGCGAACGAAAGGAGCCGGAGGGGTCGGCATGGATTTCTCCTGGGGCTCCTCCGCTCCAGATCCTAGGGGACAACGAGGAACGTTCTCCTTGGTTCGCTATGTAACCGACAGCTGCACTTGCAGGTTTCGGTGACGTTGGCGCCCAAACGGGTCCCGTCTCTGAATCTGAGAAGTGAGGCCGAAACGTGCTATTCCCCACTGCCTGATTAAGATCGTCCATTGTGCTCTTCGCCCATGTCTTAGCCGGGCCCGGTTAAAAAAACCCCACAAGAGTATAACTAAGCGTGGCCTTTATTTGATAAAGTGTAGTTTACTTTCTACTTGGAGGTTTTATTGACCATAATAATTCTAATTGAAATAAACATTTTGATTACAGCTCTGTTCCATAACTGCTTAATAGAGAACTAAAATAACTTTCAATAATCATTTTCTGCAAATGGGATTCATTTAGCTTGACAGTTATTCCAGGCATTTATTGGCATGCTGCAGGCTGGGAGCCTTTCCGAGTATAATTACGGGAACATTTTACACTGGGGTTAACCTTACCGAGATGACAGACTGAAAAGTGGCGTAAAGGACCAAATGTAAACCGTGTCGGCCATTCAAACCCGTAAACGACTCCCCGGTCCCTAACGCTCCCGCGGCCCGGGGTGCTGATGAAAATGAGAAAGAGTTTCTACCACGCTGGCCACAGCTCTGGCTATAGTGAAGTTGCCACGGAAAGCGGAGCGTTCTGGCAGAGGAAGGTGCTGAGGTCATCTGGGTTCAGATTGGAATGGTGGGTATGAGCAGGCAAACCTACTGACAGCTAGAAAGACCACCCCCCTCCCTTCCCTCCGACCCCCTCCCGCCCGGCTCCTCAGCAGCCTTCGTGTGCCTTTGAATGTTTGAAGGGAAAACACTGTACTTATGTGAGCTTCTTCCTCCTCGTCCCTTCCCCTTCTTCCCTTCCTACCCGTCTTCCTTCTTTCTACTCTCCCTCTTCCTCCATCTACTCTGCCAAACTCTCTTCCTCCTCCTTTTCCCACTCTCTCCTCCCTCTTTCTCTCTCTCTTACTTTGATAGCCCACATTGTCCTCCTCCTCCTTCTCCCTTGCATCTCTCCCTCCTTCTCCTCCCTTTCTTCTCCCTATTCTTCCACCTACTTCTCCTCTTTCCTCTTCTATTTTCTCTCCATCTTCTCCCACCTCTTCCTCCTCCTCCACTGCCTCATCCTTGTGAGGAGGGGGTTCGTGATGCCCATTTTGGGTAGGTAGAGAAGAGATTCCCTGACACTGCCTTCATAGTAATCACTGTGGTATTCGTTAAGTGCTTACTATGTACCATTCTTTAATTATTAATTCATTCAATCATATTTAGTGAGCACTTACTGTGTGCAGAGCACTCTACTAAGTGCTTGGGAGAGTACACTACGGCAATAAACAGTCACACTCCCTGTCCACCACAGGCTTACGATCTAGCACTGTACCAAATTCTAGGGTAGATACAAATAATCAAGTTCCACCTGGGGCTCACAGTTGAAATAGGGGGGAGAATTTATTTATTGATGGGTATTTATTCTCAACTTAACTTCTCTGTGCCTCTGTTCCCTCATCTGCAAAATGGGGATTAAGACCGTGAGCCTCACGTGGGACAACCTGATTACCTCGTATCTACCTCAGCGCTTAGAACAGTGCTCGGCACATAGTAAGCGCTTAACAAATACCAACGTTATTATTACAGCTTCTGAAACCGGACCTCACAGGGCCAGACCCCCAGAGTAACTGGTACTTCCTGCTCCTCTTCCCTCCTGTTTCTCCTCCTCTCCCCACCCTCCCACTCTGTGGGGAAGGAACGGCAGAGCAGTCGGTACAAGCATCATATTATTAAGAGCCCGGACTTGGGAGTCAGAGGTCATTGGTTCGAATCCAGGCTCCGCCACCTGGCAGCTGTGTGACTGTGGGCAAGTCACTTAACTTCTCTGTGCCTCAGTTACCTCATCCGTAAAATGGCGATTAAGACTGTGAGCCTCACGGAGGACCAACTGATTACCCTGTTTCTACCCCGGCGCTTAGAACAGTGCTCTGCACATAGTATGCGCTGAACAACTACCGACATTATTATTATTATTACTACTACTACTAATAATAATTATGGAACTTGTTAAGCAGCGCTTAGTGTTCCCAACACTTAGAACAGTGCTTGGCACATAGTAAGTGTTTAACAAATACCATCATCACTATTATTAAGCACTTACTATGTTCCAAACACTGTTCTAAGCATCGGGATAGATAGGAACCGATCAGGTTGGCCACAGTCAGTGAGAATCACTTGTGATTCTTGTTTTGGGAAATGGCATGGCCCCCATTCCCTGCCCCTACCAAAAACCTCCTGCAAAATTTAAAACGTGACCTCTCCGGAGGAATTAGCTCTCTAGAAGACAAAGCCATATCAGTATGGATTTACTCAATCTCCTTGGTTTCTCTCACTGTGGAGGAGAAATGAGACCCATTCGGTACTTTAATACCGTGAGGTAAAATCACTGAGGTAAACACCGAGGTTTGAGCAGAATATAGGTTATCCGTTCTCGAGAAGGGATTGCTCTCTGGAGTTTATCTCTGAAGTGAAAGGCTTCCATCTTGATTTTTTTCAAAGGCCCTTCGAGTCCTGATCGGTAGAGGCTCACAACAGGAATGACGGATGGGCCTCTGTCCCGGGGCTTCAGAACCGAGAACCCGCATGGAGGAATCGATTGTAGTATCAATCTGCGCAACATCACCGGTGCTCTCTCTCACCCCTGCCAGTCCTGTTTCCCCCGAAGCGTAGAATGCGACGAGTAAGTAGGCGGTCGGGGGGCTGTACACTGAGAAGGGCAGGTACAGTCTTCACCCACAGGTAGAAGAACTGGGGCTAGCCCACTGTTGATTCTCAGAGCGGTGTCTTTTCCGCTCGACCGAGATTAGGGGGAGAACCGGTGACACTGACAGATGAAACCAAATTGAAGCACTTTTGCGCTTGTGAATTCAGTAGAGTCAGTTTTTCTGTTCACAATAATTTCTATTATTATAATGGTACTTTTTAAGCACTTACTACTTGCCAAGCACCGTTCCAAGCACTGGGGTAGATACAGCTTAATCAGATTGGACGCAGTCCCCGTCCCGCACGGGGCTCAGGGTCTTAATCCCCATTTTACAGATGAGGCAACTGAGGCACAGAGAAATGACTCGCCCACGACAGCGGACAAGTGGTGTAGCCGGGATTAAAGCCCACGCTCTATCCAGTAGGCCATGCTATGCTGCTTTTGTACACCTCAAACATTTGTAACTCAAGATAATAATAATAATGCTGGCATTTGTTAAGCGCTTACTACGGGCAGAGCACTGTTCTAAGCGCTGGGGGAGACACAGGGTGATCAGGTTGTCCCACGTGGGGCTCACAGTTTTAATCCCCATTTTACAGATGAGGGAACTGAGGCCCAGAGAAGCTAAGTGACTTGCCCACGGTCACACAGCTGACGAGTGGCAGAGCGGGGATGCGAACCTATGACCTCTGACTCCAAAGCCCGCGCTCTTTCCACTGAGCCACGCTGATCTAGAGATACTTTAGGCGTTGTGGGCAGGGAATGTCACTGTTGTATTGCACTTTCCCAAGCGCTTAGAACAGCGCTCTGCATACAGTAAGCACTCAGTAAATACGATTGAATGAAGGAATGAGTAGGGAAGACAGTCCATTGGCCCCTTGTCTCACTCCTACCGAAGCCTCTGCCCCGTCCCTTCTCCGTCCCTGTGAAGAGAGAGAAGTTTGCCTGGAAGGCCTGCCCTATTCCAAGCTGGGGGTTAGAGGAGGGGCACTGCTATGAATGAGGGCAGGGGAGGGAAAGCAAGAATAATAATAATGATGTTGGTATCTGTCAGGCGCTTACTATGTGCCGAGCACTGTCCTAAGCGCCGGGGTAGATACAGGGTAATCAGGTTGTCCCACGTGAGGCTCACAGTTAATCCCCATTATACAGATGAGGTCACTGAGGCCCAGAGAAGTGAAGTGACTTGCCCACAGTCACACAGCTGACGAGCGGCGGAGCCGGGAGTCGCACCCATGACCTCCGACTCCGAAGCCCGGCCTCTTTCCACTGAGCCACGCTGCTTCAAAGGGGCCCACAAACTCGAGCAGAAGCCCAGCCCTCCTCAAATCTGCCCTTCTTCAGAAAAAGGAGCACCTCACCCGGGGCATAAACTAGAAGTTTCTTCTCAAATTAAAGGTTTTAATTAAAATGGGCCTTTCTGACCCGCCCCATGAAAACCATCATCCTGCCGAAAAGTGACATCATTTATGACACTAGCAGTTAAAGAACCCATCATTCCGGATCGTAAAGCAGTTTCAAATCCTGATTTAATATCGATTTGCCGTCTGGCTAACTTTAATATTTAAACAAAATGTTTAACGTTTAAAAAGTTTGAGCTGTTCCTCTCCTTTTGTCTTCGTACCGTTTTAAGCAAATGTCATCTGTGAAATAACAATTCCCTGGGGACTCTCTTTCACATAGTCTGTTCTATCTCTGAGACCTGTCTCTGATTTATCTTCGCCATCTGTAGCACGAAGCTACGTCGAGGCATCCATTCTTCATCTTTCCCCCATCAGCTCTGAGAAGCCTTCCCCTTCCCCACTCCCAAAGACCTTTTAAACAGCCACCACCTCCAGGGAGCATTCCTTGATTAATCTCCCCTCCTTCCCAGTCAAGCTATCCCTTCAACCACCCAACCCCCCTTAGCTCTCATAAATTTCATAAACACTGGCTTTTGATTTATTTATGCTCTCAGGTTGGTTATTTACCAATCCCGGCGTGCTTTTAACGGTTTGACGACGGTTGCGGTCGAGTTACGTCTATTTCGGTCGGTGGTATTTCTACGAAGAGCGGTGTATTAAGCACACTGTATAATATACTAAAATTGGTAGACATGATCCCTGCCCACAGAAGAGCTTACAGTCTACTGAGGAGCTTATATTTATTTGTCTCTTCCACTCAACTGTAAGCGCCTCAAAGGACGTCGCGTAGTTCGTATTTTGTGTTCTCCAAATCCTAGTATGGGGCTCAGCACATGAGTAGCAGCGCAGGACTGGAAGTCAGGAGATTGTGTTCTAATCCCAGTTCCCCTTACTCGCCTGCTGGGTCAGCTGAGGCGAGTCACTTAACTTCTCTGGGCTCCAATTTCCTCATCCGTAAAATGGGGATAAACTGCCCGTTCTCTTACCCTTTTAGACCGTGAGTCGAAGGGGAACGGGGAATGTGGCCACTCTATCTTCTATCTTAGTGCTCAGTACAGTGCTATTTAATTTTTTAATTGTATTTGTTAAGCATTTACTATGAGTTAAACACTGTTCTAAGTGCTGAGGTAAATACAAATTATTAGTAATAATGATAATAATAATGTTGGTATTTGTTAAGCACTTACTATATGCAGAGCACTGTGCAAAGCACTGGGGTAGACACAGGGTAATCAGGTTGTCCCACGGGAGGCTCACGATCTTAATCCCCGTTTTACAGATGAGGTAACTGAGGCACAGAGAAGTTAAGTGACCTGCCCACAGTCACCCAGCTGACAAGTGGCAGATCCGGGAGTCGAACCCATGACCTCTGACTCCGAAGCCCAGGCTCTTCCCACTGAGCCACGCTGCTTTTAGACTGTGAGTCGAAGGGGAATGGGGAATGTGGCCACTCTATCTTCCATCTTAGTGCTCAGTACAGTGTTATTTAATTTTTTTATTGTATTTGTTAGGCATTTACTATGTGTCAAATACTGTTCTAAGTGCTGAGATGAATACAAATTAATCATAGTCCTTACCTCACACAGGACTCGCAGTCTAATGAGGAGAAAGAACAGGTATTTTATCCCCATTTTAGTTGAGGAAAGTGAGGCACAGAGAAGTTAATAGACTTGCCCAAAGTCACTCAGCAGGCAAATAGGGAAGCCAGGGTTGGAACTCAGGTCCTCAGACTCCCAGGTCTGTGTTCCTTCCTCTAGGCCATCCCGCTTCTCAGCAGTAGTTGAAATATTGGTGTTTATAAAGTGCTGCGTGCAGAGCACTGTCCTAAGCCCCGGGAAAGAATACACAAGTTAGAGAAGCAGGCTGGCCTAATGGAAGAGGCATGAGTCTGAGAGTCAGAGGGCCTGGGTTCTAATCTCAGCTCTTCCGCTTGTCTGCTGCCTGACCTCGGGCAAGTCACCTAACTTCTCTGTGCCTCGTTTACCTCATCTGTAAAATGGGGATTAAATCCTACCCCCTCCTACTTAGACTGTGAGCCCCATGTGGGACAGAATATGTGAAAAACTTGATTCTCTGATATTCATCCCAGTGATCAGAACGGTGCTCAGGTGGGAATTAGGCACGATCTCTGCCCCTCGGATTTATTAGTGTCTGAGGATGTACAGTTGGAAGACAAGTCAGAAGTGAGACAGCGCTATCTTTTTTTTTTTCTTTTTGGTATCTGTAGAGCACTTACTATGTGCCAGACACTCTACTAAGCCTGGGTAAGGTACAAGGTAATCACGTTGGACAAAGTCCTTTCCCGACATGGGGCCCGTACTCCCCATTTTATGGCTGAGATAACCGAGGTACAGAAAAGTGAAGTGACTTGCCCAAGGTCGCCCAGCAGTCAAGTGGCAGAGTTGAGGTTAGAACCCAGATCCTTCCGACTCCCAGGCCTGCGCTCTATCCGCTGCCCCACACTGCTTCTCCTGTCAGTTGTGAAAGAGTCCGGTTGGCCCCCGGCTGATTGAACGAATTTTCAACCCCGCTCTTTGATTTTCCCCTAAAATGGGTCTGTTTGTGCTCCCCGCCACTGGGGCTTCCCAGAGGTCCCCTGCTGATGGATGGCAGACGGTGAGTTACCGGCTATAATAAGGTTCCCGGGGATCTCCAAGCGAGTGAAAAGAAAGGCTGAATGCTGGAAATATATATTCTCTTTCCGTGATTGAAAATGATATCGGACAACCGACACCGGTGCCAGACGGATTACATAAGCACAAGTTAAGTGGTAGAATAAAAATGAGTGATATTCCTCCTTGACTTAAATCCAGCACTAAGTAGAATGCCCTTGAATTTGGCATAAAGCAATTTCCTCCTCCCCGCTAACGGCTAGGGGGCATTGCAAATGCAAATAGATCCAGCTTTGCATTTTTAATACTCCGCGTATACATAATTCACTGCCTTGATCTGAGCGACCACGTTATGGCTCCCTCTTCCATGCATTTCAATGATTTTGCCCCCCTGAACTTTCACCGTTAACTTCAACGTGGCCCTTTAAGTTATAGGTTCCAACGGGCAGCGTGCAGTTATGGGCCTGCTGATCTGCCATCTGTATTTTTTTCAGATGGAGCGCCAAGGGGAAAATCCAGGGGCAAAATTCCCATCGAGCAACTTTACTTTCATCTAAACAGCGTGGAAAGCTGGTCCTCTCTCCCAACCCCTTGACCAAGAAGCCGTTCCTCAGGGGCCGTTTGTGGGGTAGATCCCTGACCACAGTCGCTTCAGGTCGTCGCCGGAATTAAGCCCTCCGGAGAGCTCACCTCCTCCAGGAGGCCTTCCCAGACTGAGCCCTCCCTTTCCCTCTGCTCCTCCTCCCCTCCTCGTTCCCCTTACTCCCTCCCTCTGCTCTATCCCCTTCCCCTCCCCACATCACTCGTGTATATTTGTATACATTATTTATTACTGTATTTTGTCAACGATGTGTATATGTCATGGCTCAGTGGAAAGGACACGGGCTGGGGAGTCGGAGATCATGGGTTCAAATCCCGGCTCGGCCGCTTGTCGGCTGTGTGACTTTGGGCAAGTCACTGAACTTCTCTGGGCCTCAGTTACCTCATCTGTAAAATGGGAATTAAGACTGTAAGCCCCACGTGGGACAACCTGATCACCTTGTATCCTCCCAGCGCTTAGAACAGTGCTTTGCACATAGTGAGCGCTTAACAAATGTCATCATCATCATTATTATTATTACCTATGATTCTATTTATTTTGTTGGCATCGACGCCTGAGTACTGGTTCTGTTTTGCGGTCTCCCACTTTTTCGGCCCATTGTTGGGCAGGGATTGTCTCTGTTGCCGAACTGCACATTCCAAGCGCTTAGTATAGTGCTCTGCACACAGTAAGCGCACAATCAATATGATTGAATGGATGAATGAAGAATTAATATGAGCGTTTGGCAATGATAGTACTAATGACTGTGATATTTATTAAGTGCTTACTATATGCCAAGCACTGTCCTAAGAACTGGGGAAGATAAAAGCTGATCGGGTCAGACACAGTGCCTATCTCACATCGGGCTCAGTCAGTCAGTGGTATTTATTGAGTGCTAACTGTGTGCAGAACACTGTACTAAACACTTGGGAGAGCATAATATAACAATAAACAGACACATTCCCTGCCCACAACCAGCTTTCAACCCAGAGTCGAATGGGAGGGAAAACAGGCAGTTAATCCCCATTTAACAGATGAGGAAACTGAAGCACAAAGAAGTTAAGTGGCTGCCCGCAGAAGGCAGGGGCAGAGCTAGGATCAGAACCCGGGCTCTCGTGGGAAGCAGAGTGGCCTAGGGAAAAGCACGGGCCTGGGAGCCAGAGGTCCTGGGTTCTATTCTCACTCTGCCACCTAACTGCTGTGTGACTTTGGACAAGTCATTTAACTTCTTTTTGCCTTAGTTTCTTCATCTGTAAAATGGGAACTCAGTACCTCGCCTTCCTCATACTTAGCCTGTGAGCACAATGTGGGGCAGAGACTGTGTGGTATCTATCTACCACAGTGCTCAGCACATAATAAAGACTTAACAAATGCCAATATCATTATATTTCCCTTTTCATCTTGCTTCTCGCTGTAACTATTTCGTGTCCCTCCTCCACTAGATTGCAAGCTCTGGAGAGCAGGGATCTGGTCTTTTATAATAATGATAATAATAATGCGTCAAACACTTACGTGACAAGCACTGTCATAGGTTTGTAGTACTGTGTTCTGCACACATTAGGAGCTCAATGAAGATGATTGATTGATTGACTGATAAAAATACCACTTCATAGACACACGAAAGCCTCTCCTAGAATCAACACCTCAGAAGATGGACCTCACGTGGATATGAAATGTTTTGAAAGATTCCCTCTTGGAGCACTGATTCTGCTTTTATTCATTTCAAAATCTCACCACCATTCCTTAGATTAAAGGTTATTGTTTTAATGAAGTGCTCAAGATAGGAGGAATAACTTTAGCCTTCTTTTCTAATTGATGAATGATATGTGAACTAATCAGAAAGCTTTGCTGTAGCCTCCATTAAGGCAACAGATGTATGTGACTCTGGAGAGATTTGTTGAATAGCTTCAACCTTTAAGTGCAGAGAATAAATGGGTGGTGACATCATTATACCTTGACAAATAGAAATTATATCATTCTCTTTTTTCATTACCAAGGATGATTTATTTCTCCAGTTTTCATTTTCATAAACCTATCCATTGTCTGTAAAGTTAAAAACCTTTTAAAATTGTAACACGCAACTAAGGTTGTTAATAGCATGCATGATCTACAGTGTATATTGCTGTCGGGGCTGTTTTCTCAGAAGAGATGACTTATAAACAGTGCTAGGATTTAATATAAGAAAAATACAGTCACCCTGTGTATTTGTGTTTCCATCAACAATAATATAAAGTTATAAAGATGACAAGATGTGATCTAGCTTCATTTTATCTCCATCAACTGCTAGATGATATAGGAAAATTTGAGAATCAAAACTTCTGAATAGATAAAATTGTTCCCTGAAACCCTTTGAGTAACAGCGTAGAGAAGTACGGGTTTCCAATCCACAATATTTGACTAGTTTATTCTGTGCTACTTGCCATATCTGATTGGCACCGTCCCCTTTGAAAGTCTAGAATTTCCATGAAATTTTCAGTTATTACCAAAGATTGCATTTTTCCTTCTTTCATTGTGGTTTACGAAACAGTTGAAAAAGAAAGTGTGTATCTACTGGGATAATCTATTTCCCCAGAATAGATTAAAATGACAGAATAAATCTTGGAAGTTTTAGGATGAGGGTTGAATGAATTACAGAGGAGGAGGAGGAGCGCAAGGTGACTTTTGTTTGTCTGGGGCCTCTTCAAGGGAATTAAACTGATACCTGCAGAGGGGAATTAGAAAGACTTAAATAGGGGTGAGTGAATGGCAGTGTGAAAAACATTAAAGGTGACATTCCCGGCAAGAGACACTGTGGGGTTCTGTAAAGGAAAACTGTAAGATCTGGACTGTAAGCTCACTGTGGGTAGAGAACGTGTCTACCTACTCTGTTATACTGTACTCTTCCGAATGCTTAGCGTTGTCTTCTGTGCACAGTAAGTGCTTCGTAAATATGATTGATTGATTGGTTGAGAAGAAATGGGACTGAGGAGACCTGAATATAGAGAAATGGAGTAACGTACAAGAGAATGTGAATGAGCCAATACTACCTGACGACCAATGACCGTCTTTAGCACGTTCCTAAGAGACCAGCAGCTGGAAAATAAAGAAGAGAGAACAAATCTCTTTCAAGGGTAAGGTTTGGCAAAGGTGAATAGTGATGGATGATGGAATAAAGACCTCCTCTTCAGTCGGGATTGACTTTCTTTGGTGTAACAGGTTTTCACGGACAACTTACCTGAAAATTCCACACCCTCTCTCATCTCCCAACTACCTTTTGGCCTCAATAACCAACTTTTTCAGAACAAAATTAGTTGGCCTGAATTCTCTGGGGAATTGAGTCAAAATGAGTGATCTAATTATTCAGAGACCGGGGATTTGGTTTTCAGAAAACTGTGTAGGGGAGATGATACGTACAGGTGAATGGAAGAGTCGATAGCTGAGTAGGGGAGGAAATCATAATGTTAAAGCTGTATAACGGATTCCCAGAACAGGGATCATTTGTAACGTAAGTTCACCGGGGACAAGGGTATCCTGACTGGGGCTTGCCTCTAATTGGCTTACTGGTCATGACTCTACAGGATTGACAAATCTTCCCATGAACCATTTAAAAGGAATTTGCTGTCTCCTATTAAATATGATTAGCTTGTAAATGGCCCTCAGTGAACTAACCCGCCATTCAGCGGACACAATTCTGATAGGAGGCTGGGCCTTGTGGGAAAAATGTCAGCTCAAATGTTTCCTTCACATTATGTCACACTCCTGTGATTCTGTGGTAATGTCTGTCCAATTAGCAGTGGCATTATTTAGAATTTATTGAGCCCTTTTCATTTTTCAAAGTGTCTTACAGTCTTCACTGAATTTGCTTTTCTTTATTCACCACCAGTAACGTGGACCAGGACGGTATTAATCGGTCTTCACTCTCCCCTCTACCCTCGCCGTTTTTCGAGCTCATGTGAGGGGAAAAGACTATGGATGCCAACGTTTGGCAAGGGGCCAGCAGAGAACAGAAAGGTTGGGAGATAGGACCTTTTAGGAAAGGTTGAAGAAAGTGAGACTGTGTAGCCTGGATGGGAAGTTGCTGAAGGGAAATTTGCTAACAGTCTTTAAAGACTGAATGTGAATGGTTATTACAGCCTTGTTAGAGAAAAACAGATCTGGCTCAAACGAAGCAGGGCTCTCCCCTCCTTGTTCATCTTTCTGTGAGAATCACTGGGGTCTGGCCTTGGTCTGGCATGATAAGCACTTAGTACAGTGCTTTGCACACAGTAAGGGCTCAGTAAATATGATCGAATTGAATAAATGATAGGTGAGGGTAGGGGGAGATGGTTTGGTTAGCTGCCCAGCCTCTGGGAGGAATTTCCAGGGTACATTGGAGGTGTCAGATGAGGGGAATTTCCCATTTTTGGCTGCTTCCCTTTTGGGGAGTACTGGCTGGTACCCAGAAGGTGTAGCAAGAAAGGGCAGGTGGAAGGGAAAGAGGGCCCATAAGCAGCAGGTAACAGAGGCCATGGATCAAGTTGCTCATCCACTCTTTTTTTAATCCTCAGCTGCCTTCAACGCTGTCGACCACCCCCTTCTCCTTGAAATATTCTCTAACTTCACGTTCCCTGTCA
The DNA here is from genome assembly GCF_004115215.2 of Ornithorhynchus anatinus. NCBI lineage: Eukaryota > Metazoa > Chordata > Mammalia > Monotremata > Ornithorhynchidae > Ornithorhynchus > Ornithorhynchus anatinus. The sequence continues at coordinate 56,863,376 of NC_041735.1, read as the reverse complement.
CCGTCCTCTTCTCGCTCTCCTATCGCTCTGTCTGCTCCTCTGTAGTCTCTTTTCCAGGCTCCTCCTCTGCCTCCTTTAGCTGTGGGGGTTCCTCAAGGGTCAGATCTGGGTCCCCTTCTATTCTTCATGTACACCCACTCCAAGAGAGAGTTCATTGGCTCCCGTGGTTTCAACTACCATCTCTGTGAGGATGCTTCCCAAATCTACCTCTGAAGATTTGACCACTCTCCTTCTCTGCAGTCTCACATTTCCTCCCGCCCCCAGGACATCTCTACTTGGATGACATCTCTACTTGGGCGTCCCACCGACACCTCAAACTTAATACGTCCAAAACAGAATTCCTCACCTTCCCACCCAAACCCTGCCCTCTCCCTGCCTTTTCCATCACTGTAGACAACACCACTCTTCTCCCTATCTCACAAGCCCTTAACCTTGACATTATCTTCGACTCATCTCTCTCGTCTGACCCACGTACTCAATCTGTCATCGAATCCTGTTGTTTCAATCTTCACAAGATTGCTAAAATCTGCCCTTTCCTCTCCATTCAAATTGCTAGTATGCCTCCTTGCCTCCTGTCTCTCCCTACTTCAGTTCTTACTTCACTCTGCTGCCCAGATCATTTTCCTAAAAAAAGTTCAGTTAATGTCTTCCCACTTCTCACAAACATCCAGTGGTTTTCCATCCACCTGCACATCGAACATAAACTCCTTACCATTAGCTTTAAAGCACTAAATCAGCTGTCCCCCTCCTACCTTACCTCATTAAGGTATACTAACCTCCTCTAACACCGTCCTACTCACTCTTCCTCGATCTGATCTATCTCACCACTAACTCCTTGCCCGTTTCTTGCCTCTGGCTCGGTACTCTCTCCCAATTTCATATGCACCAGACCAGAACTCTCCCCATTTCAAAACCTTTTCTAAAGAGGCCTTCCCTAATTCCTCATTCCCTCTACTCTCCTCCCTTCTGCATCACCTTTGTCCTTGGATTTTTACTCTTTATTCACCCCAACCTCAGTTCTACAGCACGTTTGCACATATCCACAATTTATTTTAATGTCTGTCTCCCTGTCTAGACCGTAAACTCCTTGTGGGCAGGGAACATGTCTGGCAACTCTGTTATACTGTACTCTCCCAAGCGCTTAGGACAGTGCTCTCTGCACACACTAAGTGCTCAATAAATATACTTGTTTGACTGCTTGACTGACTTAACGAATACCAAAATCACTGTTAGAATTCCAAACTGGGATGTGTCAGTTTCTACTTTAATCACTGTCTGGGCATTATTTGGTTCAAAATGCTTCTTGCTCTGCTTCTCTGCTGTCTGTCTAGAAAAGCAAAACTAAATGGAAAAAAGTTCTGAATAACATAATCAGTAAGGGGAATGTCTGGTCTCAGACACCCTCTGAGCGGATTTACAATTGGACAAATGGCAATAATACACACGTAGGATTCTCTCCAAAATACCCACTCTCTGGTTGGCTCACACACACCCATCTTCACAGTCACAGTTCAACTGAGGCTGAGCAAATCCTGAGTTATTTGAAAGCTAAAGGAACCCTAAATAGACATTACTCACAATACTTCTCAAGCCTCACTTTGCTTTTCCCTCATTTGGAAATAGCTGTCTATTGTAATCACTAATGTTGTGTATCAATTTTGTGTGCCAAGCATCTAGAGGCCTGTTAGGGGATGCATCTGTTATAGATCAAATGAATAAATAACTTGTGTGTTGACTTCTTTTCCCATGGAAAATCACAGAGAGAAGCAAACCACCCCCTCATTCCTCTAGGGTATTTTTCTAACTAAATCATCCTTTTGTTTTTAACAAGCATTTTGTCCAAATCTGGCTTGGTCTGTGATGTAGGGGCAATTTGCATGATAACTTTGTGCAATTCATTTATCTCTCTCTTTCTCTCTTGCATGTATATATAAGTATACCTCTAAATACAAATACACACAACATATATATATATATACATATATAGAAGGCTTAATAACAACACAACTGATCATCTTGTTAGCGCTTTTTGAGGGTTTGCCAAAGAGATCACGTACGTGATCAGTCAATCAATCAATCAGTAGTTTTTGTTGAATACCTACTGAGTGCCTAAGCACTGTACTAACTGCTTGGGAGAGTACCACAGAAGCAAGACACGTGTTTCTGGCTACCAAGAAGCCTGAAATCTAATGGAGGAGACAGACAGAACCCAAGGATTTACAAATAATGGGGCCAAGAAGGAAAAGGATGGATATAGAAAGAAGTAGTTCATGGCCTTTTCCATTGACTTTGGCTTGCAGCAATAGCTTCTGCTTCTATGAGCCTTTCTTTCCGTTGGCCTTTCATCTTCCCTTATGGTACAAGATGCTGGAAAAGAGCCATCGTGACTCTGTTGCATTCCAGGTTGGCCTTAATCCCGCCGCTGTTTCCCAGCATTCCACAGCCGCACGTCCTCGCCGAAGTGATGCTATGAGTGTTTTTCTTATAGTGCGACTTTAATCCATCCCAGGATTGTCGAGCTTATTGTGAACTAGCTTGCTGCCATCCCTCCTTTGCAAAAGGACTGCCCATCCTTTCTCAATGGAAAGAGTCTGGGCTTTGGAGTCAGAGGTCATGGGTTGGAATCCCGGCTCGGCCACTTGTCAGCTGTGTGACTTTGGGCAAGTCACTTAACCTCTCTGTGCCTCAGTTACCTCATCTGTAAAATGGGGATTAAGACTGTGAGCCCCACGTGGGACAACCTGATTCCCCTGTGTCTACCCCAGCGCTTAGAACAGTGCTCGGCACATAGTAAGCGCTTAACAAATGCCAACAAATACCAACATTATTATCATCCAAACCATATTTCCAGAAGCGTCACTTCACCATTAGTGCGTTGGTCAGATATCTCCTAGATCTTATTGTTGAACTTTCTAAAGGTTTTGTGTGGGGGCTTCAGCTGTCACTGCTACTCTGACCTAACTTTGGGGTGAGCAATGGGGACAACAAGACATCTTTCCAGCATCTCTCGGCAAGCTTTGACTCTCTAGGTTATTTTCCCGGAAGAGGAAAGGGAATCCTAAATAACAACCCATTCCATAGAGAGAGATCTGGGTCACTGAAGGTTTGACATTTTGTGAAACAGCTTGTCCTAGAGGAAGGTTTGTGAGTGTTGGAGTCAGGAGATCTGTGTTGTAGTCCCAGCTCAGTCACTGCTCCGCTGTGTGTTCTTGGGCAAGTCCGTGGCTCAGTGAGGGAAGCAGCGTGGCTCAGTGAAAAGAGCCTGGGCTTCGGAATCAGAGGTCATGGGTTCGATTCCCGGATCTGCCACTTGTCAGCTGTGTGACTGTGGGCAAGTCACAACTTCTCGGTGCCTCAGTTACCTCATCTGTAAAATGGGGATTAACTGTGAGCCTCACGTGGGACAACCTGATTACCCTGTATCTACCCCAGCGCTTAGAACAGTGTTCTGCACATAGTAAGCGCTGAACAAATACCAACATTATTATTTATCCTCTCTGTGCCTCAGCTTCTTCTTCTGCAAAATGGGGGAAATAATATCTGCCCCCCCCATCTCACTGCGAGATTGTGAGATTAAAGTGAGATATTGGATATGAACAATAGAAGTTCAGATTCAGAATATCTCAGTCTTCTGGAAAAATCCAAGATTTTATTCTTCATCTGGGGCTGAGAAATATTTTGCAAAGCATTATCAGAACTCTTTTTCAATTCCTTGACTATTGGTTACTACAATTCATCTCTTTCTTCCGGGGAGCACAGGGCCGAGACGCAGCTGTCATCCTCAATGGGGTGATGTTCGTCCCATCCCCAACTCCGCAGCACTTATGTACGGATCTTTAAATTATATGCTATAAATTACCTATTTCTTTATATTAATAGCTGTCTTCCCCTCTAGACCGTAGACTCGTTATGGGCAGGAAACACATCTGCAAATTCTGCTGCGTTGTACTCTCTTAAGTGCTTAGTACAGTGCTCTGCACATAGTAAGCACTCAATCAATACCATTGATTGACTGATTGATAACAGGAGAGATTCCATCATCATCATCATCACTGTCATCACTATCAGCATCACTTTGCTACAGACCTTACTGATGATATCAATTAGCCTAGTCCACCATAATTGGCTGGCTGCCGAGAAATAATGAAATTAATAAGAGACAGCTGTGTTTGCCAGTGGAGAAGTGGATGAACCGTATGAGGCCGCAGAGCAATTTAGTGGTGAAAGTGGGATTAGAAAGTTCCCTTTTGTCAGTTGAGACAAAATACGTTCAAGGGCTTACTGGACAGGTCTTCCTCCTTGTGAATTACTTGTCTGTTTAGCCTTCTGAATGGGTCCTCCCATAGCCATATCATTATTATTTTGATGTTTTTTAAGTGCTTACTATGTGCCAGGCACTGTATTAAGTGCTAGGATAGATGCAAAGTAAATGAGTTGGACACAGTCCCTGTTCCACATGGAGCTCACGGTCTTAATCCCCATTTAGCAGATGAGGGAACTGAGGCACAGAGAAATTAAGTGACTTTGCCTAAGGTCACACAGCAGACGAGTGGCAGAGCCGGGTTAGAACCCAGGTCCTTCTGACTCCCAGGCCTGTGCTCTATCCACTAGGCCATATTAGATTGTGAGCCCCCATGTGGAACAGGGACTGTGTCCAACCAAATTTACTTGTATCCCCTCCAGTGCCTAGTACAATGTCTGGCACATAATAAGACCCTTCCACCCTGTGCTAGCTCTTCAACCCTTCTGGTTCTATGCTATGAAGCCATATTTAGCTAGAGTATAAGCTCACTGTGGGCAGGGAAAGTGACTACCAACTCTGTTATATTATAGACTCCCAATTACTTAGTACAGTGCTCAATAAATATGATGGATTGTTAGAGAATAGGAAGTTGGGCTGAGTGTGTAGGGCCTGGTCTCTTCCCACCCCGCCTATGCTGATGGGGAAATTCTGAGAGTGGCAGTCATGTCAGCCACGATAAATCTCAGACTCTCTCACTTTAACCAAGAACTCACGTACTCATCAAATCAGCGCAGCACAGATTGTCTGATGCCCATAGCCCTCCTCTCCCTGGGCCAGTGAAGACATTAATAAATCATGGGATGGGCAAAAGGCCGGCAACAGGAGAAACCGGGATCCTGGAAAATCTTCCAATTAAGACACTCAACCCCTGGATAATCAGGAGTTAATTGTCATTTGTGCTGTGACCCTGCTTTCACTGTGACTTAAATCCACATCCATTAAATGCTTGCTGCCTAAATTTGGGCAAGATTGTTGATTTTACTAAAGAGAGCCTAGTGGTAGCCTCTTCAGTCCCTCAGGGTATTTATGAAATTCCCACTGGAACAGGAACAAGGGCTCAGTAGGGTGAATCTTTTGGGCCTAGAATGATTCAGCTGTTCCGAGTGTTGAGTTTTCTTTTTGAAAAATTTGGTTCTGAAGTCAGTGCACCGGGCTGAAGAAACTGGATTACAGCACCAGGGGTGGGTCCAGACTTTAACAGTAGCTGGCATTGCCCTCATTCTCAAATAATAATAATTATCGTACTGGTTAGGTGCTTACTATGTGCCTAGCACTGTTCTAAGCGCTGGGGTAGATACAAGTTAGTCATTTTGGCCACAGTACCTCCTGACATGGGGCTCACAGTCTTAATCCCCATTTTGTAGATGAGGTAACTGAGGCCCAGAGAAGTAAAATGATTTGCCCAAGGTCACACAGCAGACAAGTGGCAGAGTCAGGATTAGAACCCACGTCCTTCTATCTCTCGGGCTCATGCTCTATCCACTAAGCCTTGCTGCTTCTATCAGATCTGTCCTTGGGGCCCTCAAGACCCTGTTCCATTTGTTCATTTGCAATCTCTTTCTTTGACTGTAAGATCTTGTCTGCTAACTCTGTTGTATTGTACTCTTCCAATCATTTAGTACAGTGCTCTGCACATCGTAAGTAAGTTCTCAATAAATACAATTAATTAACTGATCGATTGATATGACATGATCAGATTTTATCATTTGTCAGTCTGATTGACCAGAGGATTCTTTTTAATTTTTAAAAAACAGAGATTTAGTCTGACAGTGCAAGGGAGAGGATTTGCCAAATACGGACCATGAGGAGCAGCGTGGCTTAGTGGTTTGGGCTTGGGAGTCAGAGGTCGTGGGTTCTAATTCAGCCTCTGCCACTTAGCTGTGTGACTTTGGGCCAATCACTTAACCTCTCTGTGCCTCAGTTACCTGATCTATAAAATGGGGATTAGGACTGTGGGACAACCTGACTACCTTGTATCTACCCCAGCACTTAGAACAGTATTTGGCACATAGTAAGCACTTAACAAATACCATTATTATTATTATTAATTAGCACAAGTGAAAAGCTTTGAGAATCAAAGTTGGAAAACCCTGGGGGATATGTGGCAACCATTTCTACTGGCCAAGGGGCAAGGTCTTCTCAATCATACAGTGGTATTTATTAAGCGCTTACTGGGTGCAGAACACTATACTAAGTGCTTGGAAAAGCACAAAACGAGAGTTTGTTGATGCATTCCCTGTCCACAGTGAGCTTACCAGTCTAGAGCTTCAGTCTATAGTATTATTGCTTATTATTTCAATCATTTGTTATTGGCATTTTGTTAACCAGTCCATTTGGCTTTGAGAATGTGACTCACCTCTCTCTCGCTCACCTGAGAGCAAATTCCTAATAATGATGATAATACTGATAGTTGTTATGTACTTTCTATGTGCAAAGTCCTATATTCAGCAGTAGAGTAGATACAATATCATCGGATTGGATCCCATCCCTGTTTTCCCTGGAGCTCACAGTTTAAGAGGGAGAATAGGAATTAAATCCCCATTTTTTTGAGAGATGAGGGAACGGAGGCCTAGAGAAGTTAAGTGACTTGCCCCGGGTCACACAACAGGCAAATGACAGTCGGGATTAGAACCCGGATATTCCGACCCCCAGGAGTGGGTTTTTTCCATTAAAGTAACGCTGCTTTTCATAGAGTTCTATCTTGGCTTTGCTCCAGGTGTGCATTCACTGTGGGGTGGCCCATGAGGGACCTGTTTCTCTCCAGAGAGGTCAGCCAGCCCTGGGTTGCTGGCTTGGCAACCCTTCAGGGGGCAAGCCTGACCTGAGGAGGATCTAAATGGGGCCCCGGTGGCCCTGAGCATCCCGAAGCGATAGTCTCGTAGAACCATCCTGGGACTTTCTCGAGAGCCCAGCTCACCCTGGTTGTTGGTTCTAATCCCAGTTCTGCCACTTCTCTGCTGTGTGATTTTTGGGTAAGTCACTTCCTTTTTCTGAGCCTCAGTTACCTCATCTGTGAAATGGGGATTAAGACGCATGCCTTACATGGGACGGGGACCGTACCCAACCTGATTGGCCTGTATCTACCTCAGCAGCTGGAATAGTGCCTGGCATATAGTAAGCGTTTAACAATTGCTATGAAAAAAATGGGGCCTTCCCCTGAAATCCACTCTGCTGGCAGAGCTGGAAGTGGCAGGAAGAGAGGAATGCAGATATTCACTCAGGTATATCTGGACTGGGTGGGAAATTTAAGCTCCTTGTGGGCAGGGAATGTGCCTACCAACTCTATCATATCATCCAGCACTTAGAACAGTTCTTAGCACATAGCAAGCACTTAAACAATACCATAATTACTATTATCATACTGTCCCAAGCACTTGGTCCAACAGTACAGTGTACAGTCTACAGGGTAAGCGCTCAATAATTACCATTGGTTGATTGACTGAATGAAATCTACCAGCCTGGAAATGACATCCAGAAATCATCAATCCCATCAACCTGCCTTCCTCGGAACACTCCTAAACCACCCAGACAGATGAGAGTTGCGCATGCAGACCTCTGCCAACCCAGCTTCCAGGAGAAATAAGCCTTTCTTGATTCATTAAACATTTATAATTCAATGCAGACACACAAGTATCTGTGTGATCACTAAAGTCGAAGAGGAGAAACTGCAAGAAGTACTTTCGTCTTATGCTGTCGAGTTGTTTCTGACCCATAGCGACTCCATTGACACATCTCTCCCTGAACGCCCCACTCTCCATCTGCTGGTAGTGTATCTGGAGAGTTTTCTTGGTAAAAAATGTGAAAAAGGTTTACCATTGCCTCCTTCCATTCAGGAAACTTGAGTCTCCGCCCTCGACTGTCTCCCACGCCGCTGCCGCCCAGCACAGGGGAGTTTTGACTTGTAGCAGATGGCCTTCCACTCGCTAGCCACTGACCAAGCTAGGAATGAAATGGGTAGGCCCCTGCTTGACTCTGCCTCCCGTAGTCGAGACTGGAAGCACTTTAAAGACTTCGTAAATCACTTTCCATCGGTTCATCAGTTACTCTGTGGAGCATATAAGCGATTCTGGATATAGAAATGCAGGCATAGATGTGATTCTGATGGCCAGTTCTCATATATTTGAATTTGGGAGATTGGACCATTTGCTTTTCTGGTATTTTGTCGATTCCCTCTAAACCCCGGGGACCTAGAATGGGGCCCCAACATGTAAGTGATGTCCAGAGGGACGGTGAGAGCATTAGGTTGCATTATCTTTATGATTTGATTAAGGATGCACATTGAAAGTGGACCATTTATCATTTGTCATTACTTCAGACTCTCCGCAAACTACAGCTTTATTAAAGGCGGTTTATTAAATAGTTTTTAGTTTAATCGTAAAGCAACTCTGCTTTTGGAAATCTCATTTGCTCAGAAGGACCATCACATTTGGGGGTCACAAAATGGAAGGAAGGTGAATGCTTGAATTATTAGAGTATTTTTAATCAGTGCCTGAAATGAGCAGTTTCTCTAAACTCCGAGCTCACCTCACGTGGCCTTCACAGTGTTATGCTTGTCTGCCTGTCTGCTTTTGGGATTTGAGAAGGCAACACACTGAAGTCTAGTTGAAAGAACTTGGAAAAGATTTCTAATGCCCCAGGATCATAATAATGATAGTGGTATTTGTTGAAGACTTACGAGGTGTCAAGCACTGGGCTATATATAAGGTGATCAGAAGCGGCATGGTCTAGTAGATAGAATATAGGCTTGGGAATCAGAAGAACCTGAGTTCTAATGCCGTCTCCGCCACTTGTCTGCTGTGTGACACTGGGCAAGTCACTTAACTTCTCTGTGCCTCAGTTATCTCATCTGTAAAATGGGGATTAAGATTGTGAGCCCCATGTGGGACGGGGACTCTGTCCAACCTGATAAGCTTGTATCTACCCCAACACTTAGGGCAGTGCCAGGCACATAGTAAGAGCTCAGCAAATACCATGAAAAAGAGGTCAGTCCCTGTCCCCCAAAGAGCTCACAATCTAAAGGGGAGGGAGAATAGGTGTTTAATCCTCATTTTACACATAAGGAAACTGAGGCCCAGAGAAGTTAAGTCATTTTCCCAAGATCACACAGCAGGCTAGTGTCACAGCTGGGCTTATAAGCCAGGTCTCCTGACTTCTAAGTCCTGTGTTCTTTCTACGAGGCCATATTGCCTCTCTGGACTAGAAAGCTGAGGAGCAAAAACCTGGTTATACACAATTTGTTCGAGGGGGCCTCTCTCTAATACTTAGTCCTGACAGCAGTCAAGAAGCCTGGACCCCACTTTGCCAGCCCCCTCCTCCTGACCCACTCATATACAGGACAGGGGAGCGACTTCTTGAAAATTGGACACACTGGATCCAGTCACCTGCTCCAGGTGACCAGTCGTCCTATGACTTAATAGTTCAGGATGCAATCTTGCCCATGAAAGTTAGTTGCTTGGGAAAGGATATCCTGAGTATCTTAGTGGAAAGAACACAAGACTGGGAATCAGAAGACCAGGATTCCAATCCCGGCTTCTGGACTAGCTTATTGTATGATGTTAGGAAAGTCACTTGAAATGTCTGTGCTTCAGTTTTCTCTCCTTTAAAATGGGGGTAAAATATTTGTTTTCCCTCCCCCTTCGACCGTAAGCCCCATTATGCTGCATCGACCCCAGTGCTTGGCATATAGCGAGTGCTTAACAAATACTACAATTATTATTATTTTATTAAATGTTCAAGCCACTGAGAGATCACTTAATGGGTTGCTCCTGCAGCACACTGAATGTCTCAATGAGTGGAGCTGCCCCTCTGACACCTAGCACTTCCGGAGCGGAACGAAAGCCCCGATGAAGATAGAACCCAACAGATTTTCTATGGGTGAGCCCTGGGTCAGGGACCTCATGTCTCATTTCTGGAGAATAATTGATGATGTTTACCATCGGTATAATGTGGCTCAAAGATGTCACCTCCAGACAAGGAGCAGTTTGACCGACTATACCTCCGAAACATCCATTGTGTTTCCTTGCACACATTTGTCTCTAAGGAAACAGTAAATGTATTTTAGCCAGAAACCCTGCACCTCCCACGCAGATAACACTGAGCACCGCGTCTTTTAAATAAATAGGAGAGGGACCAATGAATAAACTGCCCTCTTTTTGGTCACAGACATTTCAAAATGTCAGTTTGAAAATGTTCTAGTGGATTCAGCCAGGGGACATAAAAACCTTTCTCCTGGTTTCTTCTCTCATGCCCTTTTCAAAAGAGGTGCTTGATTTTCCAGAATTCCTTAGTAATATAATAATCAAAACTCAAGAATTTCCATTTGCTCTCTCCCTTGCAGATGGATAATGCACCACTAAAACTGCAGGAATTTTTCCAGAGTGACTGGAAAAACCTGAAATTTACTGGTAAATTTTCACTGTTTAAGAAAAACAACAAAAAAACTCATACCAAAAGCACAATGGTGAAAAATATTTTTATGGCAATCAGTTCTCTTTGAATATGGGGGTTACATTTTTTTTAAGAACCTGGAGTTAAAGAAAACTTCCATCGTAGTACGTATTCTTTAACCTAGTCTATGAACATATGTACAACAGTTTCTTTTGGCCACATCATGTTCATTACAAGTAGACACCCTCTCCTCACCTTTCACCCTCTCCTCCCTTAATTCTTTCAATGTAATTTATCCATAAAGGTTCTAATAATATTGCTAATGATTTTTTTTAAACCACACAATATATCCCTTTCAGAATTCTTTTCATATTTAACTGGAGGTTTTGGATGTTTAAAATATCAACTGCTCACTACGACTCAACACCTTGAATAATGATAATTGTAGTAGTTGTTAAGAATTTACTATGTACAAAGAATTGGGGTAGATACAAGATAATCAGGTCACACACAGCCTCTGTTCCACATAGGTTTCGTAGTCAAAGTAAGAGGGAGGACAGATATTGAATCCCCATCTTACAGATGGGGAATCTGAGGCCCAGAGAATATTTTTTTTAATGGCACTGTTATGCGCTTACTATGTGCCAGACATTGAACTGAGCACTGAGGTAGATCAATAATAATTATGTTGGTCACAGACCCTGTCCCACATGAGGCTCACAATCTAAATCAGAGAAAAGAGTATTTAATTCCCATTTTACAGTTGCGGCAACTGAGGCACAGAGAAGTTAAGTGATCTCCCCAAGATTGCACAGAAGGCTGGGATTAGAACCCATGCTCTTTCCACTAGGCCCGCTGCTTCTCAGTGAATTCAAACCTCCCATCTCCTCCTCTTGAACGATCAATCAATAAATCATATTTTTTGAGCGCTTACTGCGTGCAGAGCACTGTACTAAGCGTTTGGGAGACTACAATACATCAGTACAACAGAGTTGGGAGACACATTTTATTAGAAAAAAGCTGGTCCCCAAAACATAAGGCACAGTGGATCTCTCTAGGGCAAATTGGAGGAAGGAGGAGGAGGAAGAGGGGGAGAGGGAAGAGGGGAGGGCAAATAATTGTGGGAGGGCCAGAGGCTAAGTGAGGCTGTGAGGGTTGATGGAAGGAAAGGATCTGGGCAAGCAAGGGGCAGATTCTCCTTGTCTTTCGGTGTCTCAGTTACTGATGAATCGTGAGTCCTTGAGCAACTCATTTAATTGCTTTCTGCTTCTATCCCTATCTGCAAAATAGCAATCATTGACCATTTGGAGTAGAGAGGGGATTGACCAAGGGATGGTTTGAGAGCCACGCCGGCAGGTTGTAAGCCCAGTGCGGGCAGGGATTGTCTCTCTTTATTGCTAAACTGTACCTTCCAAGCACTTAGTACAGAGCTCTGCACCTAGAAAGCGCTCAATAAATACGATTGCTCAATGTACCCTCAAACAACGGTCTTTTTGAGTGCTTAGTAAGTGCAGAACACTACACAGAGTGCTTATTACTTAGTGCGTGGCCTTCATAGAGAGGTCTGAGATGACAGTGTCTGTTTAGTTTGGGTTTAGTCTACCTAATCCAGAGTTTGGTGCCTTCTGAGCCAAGATTGTAACCGTTAACGATTTTGCCAAGATTTGTGGCTTGAGTACATATTCGTTTGTTTTGAAGGGTTTCCCAAGTTCAGTCTTACTTGTGCCGTAATTGTAGGGTTGTGCTGTTTTTGGAGGGTTGCGCCATTATTTTAGAATTGTGCTATTATTATAGGGTTGTACCAAGAAAGTAGGGTTGTGCTGTTATTGTAGCGTTATGCCATTACTGTATGGTTGTGCTTTTATTGTAAGCTTAAGCACTACTTGCTTTTTCCTCTTGGCATGTTTTGTTGATATTGAGGTAATGTACATTTTTTATTATAGGTCACTTAATTACCCACGATGCTGGAGACAGACACAGTGTGTGGCTAAACAAAATCCGCAGATTATCCCAAACCCTAATTCTTAATTATCCCAAACCCTAATTCTTGCTGTTCATACCCTCTCCAATCAAACCTGCACAGAAAGGGGAACTCAAAAAATGGGAGATGTTAGTGGGAGCCAGATATGCCGATGGAAAGTCATTGTCTCTGTCCTACTTTAGCCAAGCAGGGAATTATTTGGGTGGGGGGGACATTGTTTCAGCAGAGCGTTGCTCCACGTGTGTGTGGCAGGTGGGGTTGGGTGGAGAGGGGGTTTGTATGAACGTGTGGACATGCAAGGGGTAGGGGAGAGGGAGGAATCAGTTTCGCAGATGCAAAGGGCATCTCTACAAATCTTTCCTCTGGTCCTCTCTCCCTCTGGAGAGGAGGAAGAGTAGATTTTAGATGCAGCCAAGCCAACTCTATTGCAGCTTTTCCCTAGGAGCATAATTCAAACCCTGAAAACAAATTCACCAGCAAATGTTCTGGTCTCCCCATTCTTGGAATTTCCTAGTGGAAAGAGCACGGGCCCGAGAGTCAGAGGGCCTGGGTACTAAATCCCAACTCTTCCACTTGCTGCTGTCTGACCTTGGAAAAGTCACTTAACTTCTCTGGGCCTCAGTTTCCTCATTTGTAAAAAGGGGATTCTTTTGTTCTTGCTTCCTCTTAAACCGGAAGTCCCATGTGGCCCGGATAGGGTCTGACCAGATGATCTTGTGTTTATCACAGTGCTTAACACAGCGGTAGATACATCGTAAGCACTTAATAAATACCACGATTATGATGATTGATTTTCCATTTTTCAGGAGCGACAGATGCTTTCCAGCATCTCCCATCCCGTCGATGCTAGCAAATGTCATAGTGCAGCTCCACTCTCCATCGAGGTGAGGTTGCCGTTTCCAAACCTGTCAGAGCCCCCCAAAGGGCAGCCGTCAGAGAAATGATAGTTGCATTTCCCAAAATTGGGGTTTTGAAAGTGCAGCCCAAAGGTTTGGGAAAAAGAGTCGGAACCACTGAGAAATGAGAAATGTTTTCCTCTATTGTTATAACATAATGATGAATTGCTTTTGCCTTTCCAAAACCAAGCTTGAGAACCTCTGTTCACCTCTATTATCTGCTCTGGGTCTCTAAAGACATATTACCATATTAATTCATTGTGTTATACAATTTGAGCAACTAAATGAGCTTACCTTCTGCCCCCTTAATAGTATTTCCTTTTAATGTTGGCTTTATGGGATACATTTTACAAAGCAGATGCGTCAAGAAAATGTATTTAAACTCGATTTAGTTTTAAAATTACGAATTGCCTCTCTAATGAGTCAGCTATGGAAAAACAGAATGTTGATAGCTTTAGTTTCTGCTACACATGGCGCTAAAACTCTTGAGGAGTCACTTTTGCACTGAGCTATTAGAAATTCTTGGGAAATGAAGCCCCACGTGATTAATGAGAGATTTTGGAAGCTAAGGCATAATCCAGTCCAGATGGAATAGATACAGTTTGAGAAAGGGCTTTTCTGCCTATCATGACTCCGGTGATATGATAATGATGTCGATGATGATAATGATGGTAATAATCTTAATCATCATCATCAATGGTATTTAATAATAATGTTGGTATTTGTTAAGCGCTTACTATGTGCAGAGCACTGTTCTAAGCCCTGGGATAGATACAGGGCAATCAGGTTGTCCCACGTGAGGCTCACAGATTTAATCCCCATTTTACAGATGAGGTAACTGAGGCACAGAGAAGTGACTTGCCCACAGTCACACAGCTGACAGGCGGCCGAGTCGGGATTTGAACCCATGACCCTTGACTCCCAAGCCCATGCTCCTTCCACTGAGCCACGCTGCTTCTCTTGAGCCACGCCGCTTCTCTAATTAGCACTGTACTGCGTAAAACACTGTACTAAGTACTTGGGAGATTACAATCCTACGGAGTTGGCCGACACATTCCCTGTCCACAGTGAGCCTACAGTCTAGAGTCCATAATAATGTTAATAATGATAATAATGCTTATTAAGTGCTTATTATCTGCCTGGGTTAGATACAAGGTGATCGGGTTGGTCACCGTGCCTGTCCCACTTGGAGCTCTCAGTCTAAATAGAAGGGAGTAGGATTTAATCCCCATTTTACATATGAGGAACCTGAGGCACAGAGAATATAAATGACTTGCCCATGGTCACAGGGCAGACAACTTGCCGAGTTGGGTTCAGAGCCCAGTTGCTCTGTCCGGCTCTGTCACTTGTCTGTTGGGTGACGTTGGGCAAGTCACTTCACTTCTCTGTGCCTCAGTTACCTCGTCCGTAACATGGAGATTGAGACCGTTATTCCCGTGTGGGACAGGCACTCTGTCCCTCCCGATTTGCTTGTGTCCAACCCCAGCGCTTAGTACAGTGCCTGGCACGTCGTAAGCTCTTCAGAAATACCACAATTATTATTAGCATTATTGTTATCCTTCGTTCAACCACTCATCACCTAAAAAGGAGGAGGGTAGTGCTCCGCACATAGTAAGCGCTTAACAAATGCCAACGTTATTATTATTATTAAATGTGTTCTTTTTTTAAACTCTGAATCAATAGTATTTCTGGGCGCTTGTTCTGCTAAGCACTTGGGAGAGTACAATAGTATTAGTAGACACAATCCCTGCCCTCAAACTAGCAACGGAAGCAGCCTCTCCAACCCTGGTGATATCTCTTCCTTTCTCAAAAAGCTTCACTGGCTACACATTTCTCTCTGTAGTAAGCAGAAATCCTGATTATTGGTCTTTAAGTATACCATCAACTCTCTCCCTCTTATTTATCCACTCTCCGCTCCCACGTCATCCCAGCTGACAGTTTGTTTCTCTCATTGTCTCCTCCCCTCTGTCCCCATCATTATCTAATTCCCATCTGTCCCTCCTCTGACCCTTCGCTCCCACCCGTCCTCCCTTTTCAAATCCGTCAGACCACTGCTCTCCCCATCTTCAAAGCCCTCCTGAAATCTCGTCTCCTCCAAGAGACCTTCCTAGATGAATTTTTCTTCTCCCCAAATCACGTTCCCCAACTACCAACTCAGTGTTCCTAGACCCATTGCACCCTTCTGCATTCACACCCACCGGTAGCTCTTTAGTACATGTTAATTTCCCTTATTATTTAAGCACTCACTCTTCTATACATCCGTTTTTCCTTTCTCTTCTACCTATAAATTATTTGGGGTCTGTCTCTCTGCAAGCTCCTTAAAGGCTGGGATTGGGTCTTCTAATTCAACTGTACATTCCCAAGAGTTAAGTACAATGCTCTGCACACATTAATAATAAGAATAATAATAATGTTGGTATTTGTTAAGCGCTTACTAGGTGCAGAGCACTGTTCTAAGCGCTGGGGCAGATACAGGGTAATCAGGTAGTCCCACGTGAGGCTCACAGCTAATCCCCATTTTACAGATGAGGTAACTGAGGCCCAGAGAAGTGAAGTGACTTGCCCACGGTCACACAGCTGACAAGCCTCAGAGCTGGGATTCGAACCCATGACCTCCGACTCCCAAGCCCGGGCTCTTTCCACTGAGCCAGGCTGCTTCTCTCAATAAATACTGATCGATGGATTATACCACGGCTTCCTCCTCTCCAATTCCAACCCTTTTTGATCCCCGCAGAACAATGGCTAATAGGAAGAATTAATCAGTTTTTGTTGGGTTTAGGGATCTTTATGCAGACCCATCTATAGATGCTGAAGTTCAATGCAGATATTTTCAAATGACCTTATATTGCTACCGGGCGAACTCTGCAAACTTGATTTTTAACTTATGCCATCACATTATGCTGGAATGAGTTTTTGGATTACTAAATGTGGTTGGCGAAACATAGAAACCAATAAAATATGTATTTTCCAAGTCCTTCCTTGCTTACTGGATATTTCCCCAGAGACTCAGTTAGGTAGAATTGATGTGACTTAGTAAACTGAACATGTCTCCTGACCTCTTTTCTCTTGCTCCTCTCTCATCTAAGCATCTCAAAGCGTTTTCCTAACTAACTCATTCATCCTCCCAACACTCCTTGTTGTGACATGAGTAACTACTTCTAGATGATATGTGGGTATTTACCCTGGATTTAATTTAACAGGTTTATCCCACTTGCAGGTATGCATTTACATTGACCTCATTTTAGCTGAATTATGTCTCCGATTTGTACAAGTTCGAATGGCCTCATCTCCAAAAGGACATCTCCTGGCGTTCAGAAGAAAACTATTGGAGAAATCAAATATGTTTTCCGAAAAAATGGCTGGGGCCAACAAATGATCCTGTAAACAGATTGTTCCCGAGCACAGGAGTTGAGAGCGGAACATTTTCCCATTTTCATAGCTCTCCTGTTCCCACTTTACCAACTCTAACGGGGCTGCCATCCTGGCCCTCTACTATTCATTCGAAATTGTAGATGAGTTTGATGGAGTGATTGATGGATGGCCAGTCAGTCTTTTGTATTAACTGTGCTCTTACGGTGTGCAGAGCACTGTAATAAGCGTGTGGGAGAATATAATGTAACAGTTATAACAGACCCATTTATTCCCTGCCCACAGTGAGTTTACAGCCTAGATGGGTGGGGTGACGACACTGAGCACCACGTGGTGCTGTTGGAGTTTTGTTCTTTTGGCGGTGCCATCTCCCCTCAGTATAAATAACAATGATTCATAATAATTCTGTACTTACTATGTGCCAAACGGTGTTCTAAGTGCTGGGGTAGATATGAGATAATCAGGTTGGACATGGTTTCTGTCCCACATGGGGCTCACACTCTTAATCCCCATTTTACAGATGAGGTAATTGAGGCCCCAAGAAGTGAAGTGACTTGTGGAGCAAGGATTAAGAATAATAATAATAATGTTGGTATTTAAGTGCTTACTATGTGCAGAGCACTGTTCTCAGCACTGGGGTAGATACAGGGTAATCAGATTGTCCCACGTGAGGCTCACAGTCTTAATCCCCATTTTACAGATGAGGTAACTGAGGCCCAGAGAAGTTAAGTGACTTGCCCACAGTCACACAGCTGACAAATGGCAGAGCCTGAATTCGAACCCATGACCTCTGAGTCCCAAGCCCGTGCTCTTTCCACTGAGCCACGCTGCTTCTCTAGAGGAAACCGGGTCCTTCTGACTCTCAGGCCCACGCTCTATCCATTAAGCCATGCTGCTTCTCTGGCAACTGGGGCAGGCAGGGAGGGCAGGGCACATGTATGTGTGTGTGTGTGTGTGTGTGTGGCGGGGGCAGGGTGGTGTCAAACAGGGGTCAAACGCAGGGCACAGGAGTCTTCTTTTTCCCCCAGATGGGCATTGTGAGCCATTATCCTCACCATGCAACTCCCCCATGCCAAGTACCAGCACTGATGGAAGCTCCACAGGGCGGAAGTTGCTCCCGACTCTGAGGGCAGTCGCTGTTATTTCAATGGTTGCTGTGGCTGCTATCGTATATTAGTCCAGGTGGAACAGAAAACCTGGCAATAAAGGTGGAGTGACATTACTGAATTTCCACTACTTCCAGTCTTTCACATTTCCAGATGTTCTCCGTTTCCAGACCACTTGAATAGCAAGGTACTTTTGTATTTCCTACTTTATGAAAACCCCAGTCCGACTCCTTTATTGCTTTTTCCTATTAGCATTGATCGATCCTTACATCCTGACTTGAACACCAATCAATCAGTTGTACTTACTGAGTGCTTACTCTGTGCAGAGCACTGGATTTAGTGCTTAGGAGAGTATAATATAACAGAGTGGCTAGTCACATTCTCTGCCCACGAGGAACTTACAATCAAGACCATTCGCTAAGATGTCAAATGTTCTTGTTCACCCTGTCCGATCAACTCATCATTTTACTCCAGCCAAGTAAGCACATTTTTAACTCCCCCTGTCTTTTACCTCAGCTTCAACTTCCAAATCATCCCCCGGTTCTGGGAGGAAATCCACCTCAAGACCCACATTCACCTACAAGCCTGCAGGGAAAAGAGGGGTGGGAATATTTACAACTGTTGGGAAAGTTATTGGTTAAGTGCCTGTAGGCTGACCTGACAGATGATGTATGAGAGAGAGAGAGAGAGAGAGAGAGAGAGAGAGAGAGAGAGAGAGAGTATTCGGGGGAGATTACCATTTGTCTAAAGAGAAGAAGAAATTAACTTCGTTTAATTTCACCCTAGCCAGCTAAGGACCCTGAAACCTAATAATCTGAGGAAGCCATTCCTAAATCCAGGGAGGATTCCAGAAAACCATAAAAAGCAGGAATGGGAGCTCACCTCCTCCAAGAGGCCTTCCCAGACTGAGCTTCCCCTTTTCCCTCTGCTCTCTCTGCTCCCTCTGCTCCCTCTCTGCCCCCCCTCTGCCCTCTGCTCCCTTCCCCTTCCCCCCTTCATCTCCCCTCAGCTAAGCCCCCTTTCCCTCTGCTCCTCCCCCCTCCCTTCCCCTCCCCTCAGCACTGTGCTCATTTGTATATATTTTTATTACCCCATTTATTTTGTTAATGAGGTGTACATCCCCTTGATTCTATTTATCGTGATTATGTCATCTTGTTTTTGTCCATCTGTCTCCCTCAATTAGATTGTAAGCCCATCATTGGGCAGGGATTGTCTCTGATGCCAAATTGTACATTCCAAGCGCTTAGTACAGTGCTCTGCAAATAGTAAGTGCTCAATAAATACTATTGAATGAATGAATGAATGAAGAGCTGAGATAATCAGTAGTAATAGTAGTAATGGAATTTTATTGAGCATCTGCTGAGTCTGTTCAGTAGAAAGCACTGTACTAAAGTCTTGGGAAAGTGAACGTGTCTACCAACGTGTTATACTGTACTCTCCCTAGCACTTAGTACAATGCTCTGTACACGATAAGTGCTGAATAAATGTAATTGATTGATTACCACAGAATCACTAGACACATTCCCTGACAATGGGGAGTTGACACTTTAATGGAGGAGACATATAAAAAAAATTCAAATCGTGGAATCAAAACGAACAATTGATGTAAAGTTGAAAATACATATAATACACAAGGGTTGAGTAGGACTATAAATAGATAAGTGCTAATGGCAGCTTTTGGAATACCAACATTATTATTATGATGATGATGAAGGAATTGGGAATTAATAGGGAAGACTAGTTGTCAGAGGTAAAATTTGGGGAGAGTTCAATGGTGGCGAGAGAGAGCTATCTGGTCTGGTGAAAGTACTGCCTGATGAGTGAGGAGCAGACATGGTGGAACCGTAGAGTACGAGTGACATATTCCCAGGAACCTTGGCCATCCGACCCTAATTGTCCTCATGAAGAATGATTGATTAAGCATACTGCTCTGTGTATTACACTATTCTGGGCATAGTTACAACCAAGATTTGGTTGCCATCCACAAGGAGCTTACGATCTAGAGAGGGACGACAACGGCCCTAGACAAAAAGTGAATTTCTAAAGCAAATGCCAAGAAAATAAATCAAGAAGGAAGACCGTCAAACTCCTGAAAACACGCCTGCCAAACCATTCCCCTTTGAGGTGCTCCACAAAAGAATACGAAGAGAAAAGCCTATCTCGCCTTCTTAGAAAGTAAAATTCCTTGTGGAGGTAGACATTTCGAATGTTCTGATTAGTTCCTATCACCCTGTGGGTGCTCAGATCAGGTCTCTGCTGGCAATATGGCTTGGAAAGTTGAGGCAATTCATCTGGTTAATTCAAGTGGAAACTTGCTTTTGTTTAAATTGCCTGCCTTGCCCCTGGAAACCTGGCCAGAAATGCTAAACCAATAAATCAATAGCCCTGATAAGGTTTGTCAATTCCAAGTACTTTTGTCCTCACTTTGTAGATGGAGAAAATGGAAACAGAAAGCGTTCCAAGAAACGGTAAAAGGTTATGTGATGGGCAGACCAAACGATGTCTGTAAAGTTATGATTGTCTGTGTCAAATATGGGTCTTTTTATATTACTTATTATCATCAAGTCTGGAGTTTTACAACGGAACTAAAAGACCTCCTTTTTCCTTTCTCCACTGAGGAAGTGGAAAGAGGTGTGAAGGGGGATGCTTAGAAGGGCAGTGCAACAATATGGTTGCTAGGGCAACCAGCACCTTAAGGGGGATGTAGACTGGAAGTACTTGACCACCTGAAAGGAAACGGGTAATTTCATCAGGACTAGAATTCCTGTCAATTAAATGCAAACCCTCCCACCTGGGAATCATCACAGCTCTAGATCCAGTATCATCCCTTTGCTCCAAGGCTTGCTGGGAAAGGAATAAATGGAAAGAGTGAAGCAATGTGGGAGAACAGAAGTGACTTTAGAAAACATCTTTAGCTTGAAAAAGTCATCTTCAATAGGGTGAGTGGGTGTTTTTTTTTTTAACTCTGGTTTACTAGATTCCTTTACAGGGACAAGGCTGATTTAAATCACTAGAATTAAGCCTAAAAAATAAAATGATAGAGTGTTTAGCCTGGGTTTCCTTTTAAGTTCTTGGGTTTTTCCAGTCGTGTAGTAGAGTTGTTTGTGTTTCTGGCCTGCTAAGGGAAATGTTCTTTCTAGGCTGTGTCCTCATTCCTTAACTTTGAGTTCTTGGCAAAAAACCTGACACCTTTGCAGATAGCAGTATTTTTGTCTAGCGTGTTGGGGTGTACATAGCCTCTTCACCTTCAAGTTACTAAGAGTACAGAAAGCCCTTAAGTACAATTATTTTTAGCTGCAAAAGTTGGCCTAGACCTTAACTGAACCCCAGCTGGTGCCAGTGGCAATTTTAGGGTAATTTGGATTGACTAGAGGTTCAGATATAAAATTTGCCTTGCCAGACAGCTGGGTAATACTCGCAAACTGGGTATTTGACTGTGCCCCTAATTTACAATCCCCAGGATGATGCTGGGCCTGAAGGAAATGCCTACCCCATATGTAGGTTAACACTAAAGTTTCACTCCCCCAAATCCACTGGGGAATAGACCAGAACCATTTCAGCTTTCACTTCCTATCACTGGCAAAGTCAGATGAAGAATCCAGAACACTTGCTTCCCACACGGTGTTCTCTCTGAGAGATGCTCTCTGGGGTTAGAACAGAAGTCAGGAAATTGCCCCATATTTGTATCAGAAATAACTTCGGAGAGAGGCCCCTCATCAAGTACTGTACCTGGTCTGGGGAAGAAATGCACTCTGAGTAAACAGACTGGCTACTGAGCATCTCTTTATGGGGTGGGCGTGTTGTCATTTGTGGAAGTGAGGATAGAGATGACTGGCAAAGCCAAAAAAGAAGGGATGACTCAGTAAGGGGAAAAACGATCAAGACCCGATGAAATAACTGACACGAAGCAGTGTGACCTAGTGGATAGAGCATGGGCCTTGGAGTCCTAAGGACCTGGGTTCTTAGGCTGGCTCAGCCACTTGTCTGCTGTGTGATTTTGGGCAAGTCACTTCACTTCTCTTTACCTCAGTTTTACATCTGTAAAATGGGGATTTACTGTGATCCCCAAGTGGGACATGGACCTTGTTCAACTTGATTAGCTCATATCTACCCCAGCACTTAGAGCCTGGAACATAGCGAGTGTTTATCAGATATTATTTCTTAAAAATGAAGGTAAAACTCAGTAGGGGATTTGTGTGTAAAACTGCCAACCAAACAGAGAATTAAAATCCTGCCAGATTGACCTTGGGTGCAAGAGGCTTGGCTTCCTGAAGGAATATCTCTTCGGGGGGTGGGGGGGGGGAGCACTCTACCCCAAATTTATATGGAGAAAGAGAAACCTCCCATCCTGAAACAAACTGCAGGTCTCGTGTTGTGTTTCCAGGAAGATGGCCTCAGAGGCACAGCTTCTGGACACCTTGACCTCTGCTTACCTGCTAGATCATTATTTATTGTTCTAAGCACTGACTGTGTGCCAAGCACTAGGGTAAATGCAAGATAATCAGGTTGGGCTTAATCCCTATCCCACATGGGGCACAGTCTAAGTAGAAGAGAGAATGGGTATTGAATTCCCTGTTTTACTGATGAGGAAATTTGGGCAAAGTGAAGTGACTTACCCAAGGTCACACAGCAGACACGGGGTGGAGCTGGGAATAGGACCCAGGTTCTCTGACTCCTAGGCTGGTGCTTTTTCCAGTATGCCATGCCGCTTCCCTAATTGACCCCATCTGGCCCTGGGCCTCTCCCCACTGTGATCCGGAGGGTTTCGAGGACAGTTCAGAGTCCAGCCTGTCAGCAGGTTCGTACAGAACCCCTGGGAAGCAGCTATCATTAGACAGACATCTGGGTGAATCAGTTGGCACCCAGAAGGATAAAAAAAAACCTCCCTGACTGTGAGGTACAATCAAAATGGTGACAATCAGCTGATCTATATAAACTGCTTCTAATACGATTGAACGAATGAAATTGAACGCCGGTTTATCGTACTGACAGCAGGCTGAAATATTCCATCTGTGGAGGAACATTTAACCCTGCGTTTGTTTTTTCAGAAGGATATTTCTTTTGCCTTGTGAAGCCTTCTGAGGAGGAAGCACGGCGTGCTGAGAGGCTCCTCCTCCTCTGACATGGCCACAGAGTAGATTTCCAAGGGGCCTGTGGGACAGAGGGTCCACCGTGGGCCATGTGCAGATCTGTTTATCAGAGACACGCTTTTTCTTCCAAAGAGTCTGCTCGTGGCATATAAATCTTCAGGTGAAGTCAGGATCTCTCAAGTGTGTCGCTGAGTAAATATTCTGGAAGGAAATCTGAGTAATGAGAGGCAACTCCTTTTATCAGGGGCTGTTCCAAAGTCTGAGCCCCAAGCCAACTACTGACATTCCCTGTAGAAAGGTTTCTGTGTTGTGTCTACAGAGCATAAAGGAAAGGGGGAGTTAATGGCTACCTGGTGAATTGGGACCTTTATAGACCACCAATTCAGACCACTGAGGCCCAAATCCCCGCTTTGCCCTCCGTTTTTCTGGCCACTGTGGCATAAACGAGTATTTTCACCTTGCAACTATTCTCACAGACAAAAGGCAGAGAAGAGTGTGGGGGCAAACAGCCCTTTTACTGTTTTATTTTGTAGCAGTTTGGAGAGTCTTTTTAACTGCTTTTCAGGAAGAATTATTTCCAAGTCTTGAGGGGGATAGGAACACCTCATTCTGACTTGACTCCAGTGCTAACGCTAGCCCAATTTGGTCGGCTAAACTCTAGTTATGGGACAGTGTGGTTTTAGGAATGTGTGGGATTTGTGGCTTTATAAATGCTGGAAAATCAGGAATTTGAACTCGGAGCTGATTTATGCCTAGGCTGACAAAGGCTCCAGAGATTTAAAAATGCTAAGAGTTTGAGCAAGGCTTCTGAAGTGAGCAAACAGAACCACTCTTCAGTTAGAACAACTGTTATATTGGATCATGGAATCCATTTGGCTGTCAGATGAGCCCTTTAGATCTGAGATCATCACTGCTTTGTTAGGGTGGCAAATTCTGAGAACACTTTCTTTCTTTTTTCCTCTTTTTTCTTTATTTTTTTTTGTTCTTTGTTTTTCTCTCTGTCTCTATCTTTAGGCAATATTCCTAGGTTTGAGGTGTCTCTTGCTAGGTCTATATTGGGTAATTCAGGCAAAAACTGGGTAATTTTCTTTTTTAAAAAAATTAATTTTATTTTTTTAACCAGAAATAGCTGTATAATTGAAATAAAAGTTTATTTTTGGCTTGGCTGGTACCTTCACTGTGCCAACCATGCCCTCTCATCCATTTGTTACTGATTCATGGATCCACCTGGGTTTCATTTTTAATGAGAAGCAGCATGGCCTAGTGGAAAAGATGTGGTTCTGAGAATCAAAGGACCTGGATTCTAATCCCAGTGCCTCAATTTCCCTGCTGTGAATTTGGGCAAATCACTTAATATCTCTGTGCCAGTTTCCTCAACTGTAAAGTGGGGTTTGAATAACTATTCTCCTTCTCACTTGCATTGTGTGACCTGATTAACTTGTGTCTACCCCAGCGCTTAGAACAGTATTTGACACCTAGTAAGCACTTAACAAATACCATTATTATTATTATCGTTATCATTCTCACATTCATTTCAGTGTCTTCAATTTGTCTGTTTGTCTTTTTCCTGTAGGAATGTAAGCTTCTCCAAGGCAGGGACAGTGTTTTCTCCATCTGCATGTCCTCCAAGTAGATGTTTGAATATTATTGTTGCTGAGACTGGATGAGGAGGAATTATCCAGTTAACTAGACTGTCAGCTCATTTTGGGCAGATAGCATAGCTCCCAACTCCGTTATATAAATTCAAATACAAATTCACCCAAGTGCTCAGTACAGCGCCCTACAGAGTAAGCACTCAATTGATTGAACCCCTGTTTGACTTACACAAAAATATTTTTATATGAAGCATCTTGGTGAATATCTTCAAACAGGCTGAAAAAATGGGGCTATGACCTAAATCCAGTATAGATTAAAGGCAGAACCCTTTTGTAACAACCCAGTGTCTAAACAGGCCATTGGAATTCCTCCTGGGTAAGTGGTGGCTGGAGAAGGGAGAACGATAGTTGAAGAAACCAGCTCTGTCGGAGGGCGTCTTGCTTCGAAGACGCGTTGCTTTTTTCCCCAAAATAAACAAGTTTACATCTAAAATAAGAAAAGAAATGGTAAAATGCTAATACTTAGAAAAATTATGTGCTACTGAGCTAATGGGAAATGCCAGGCTGGATATTTGTTCATATCCTCAGAATCCTGGGTTTCTCCTATTACCTCGGCTTTTGCATGCTTTGAACCAGGGAAGATGTTTCCATGGTGATAAATAGATGTTATGTTTATTTACTGGGCAGTAGGGAATGATAGTGTCAGCAAATGACATTTTCCTTTCTTTCTCTTCTTTCTCCTCGGTGAAGATTTGTTTGAGTTAATGAAACTGGAAACAGCCTTTTTATCAGAGGCTCCGCAGCAAAAGTAAACAGCCGTTAATTTGATTCAGTAATTCTATGAAAGAGACTTTCAAAGTCCATTGTTCTATGGCCTGAATAAATGGTTTATAGTGGACAGATGCTGGCAAGTAGATGATCTGCTAAGTGAAAAGTGAATTTCAGATCTCAGTCATGAGAAGGTTGTCAAGTAATTCCTATCCTGTGGCAATGTATTCACATAGATCTAATGTGTTTCCTTTAAATTCATTCAATCACATTTATTGAGCGCTTACTGTGTGAAGAGCACTGTACTAAGCACTTGTAAAGTACAATTGGCAACAGACACAGTCCCAACCCAACAATGGGCTCACAGTCTAGAATGAGGTCACTGAGGCCCAGAGATATGAAGTGACTTGCCTGAGGTCACAGAGCAGACCGGTGGGGTCGCCGAGATTAGAACCCAGATTCTTTGATTCCTCTAACCATCAGGCCATGCTGCCTCTTGACGTCTCCAAGGTCCTGGTGCATTGCACCTTCTCTCACTGGGAAGACGTTTTCGAGTGAGCTAACGGTGCACCTTAAAAGATGACAGGATTTTTCTCAAATGCTTCATCGACTTGGGCCAATCAGCTGAATTACAATGGAGAAGCAGCATGATGTAGTGGATAGATCCCGAGCTTGGGAGTCAGAAGATCATGGGTTCTAATCCTTAACAAATCGTGGCTTAGTGGAAAGAGCCTGGGCTTGGGATTCAGGGATCGTAGGTTCTAATCCCGGCTCTGCCACTTATCAACTGTGTGACTTTGGGCCAGTCACTTAACTTCTCTGTGCCTCAGTGACCTCATCTGGAAAATGGAGATTATGTCTGTGAGCCCCAAGTGGGACAACCTGATTACTTTGTATCTACCCCAGCGCTTAGAACAGTGCTTGGCACATTTTAAGCACTTAACAAATTCCATCATCATCATCATTATTATTATAAGTTTAAATCTTATGTGTATTTGTTCACCTTATGACCTTACTATTATATCTTTCTTTTTAAAAACCACCCAAGTGTATTAAGGCTATCTCAGAAAACTTCCTTAAGAAAGGTGAGCGAGGAAGGCAGGAGATGAAAACTTTGGGGAAGACCAAAGCGTTCTTGTTTGAAGATGGTTCACAAGCATTACTCATTCCAATGCACTTATTGAGCACTTACTGTGTGCAAAACACTGCTCTAAGCGCTTGGGAGAGTACAATATAACTATATTCAAAACTATTCTGGCAAGCCCTCTTGGTACTTAACAAAATAAAGGACTTCCACATCACCTAAGCACTTGGTTACTCACCTATCACATGTATGTATGTACACATGTATATACACACGTTTGTGCGTATATCTTTAATGTCTGTTGCTTCTTACTAACAATAATTTGTATTAGCGTCTGTCTCTCCTGCCAGATTGTAAGTTCCTTGAGGACAGACTTCCCGTTTAGTGTAATAACACTACTGTCCTCTCCCAAGTGCTTATTGCGGCGTTCTTCACAGAAGTGCTCAATAAATACTATTGATGGATTGAAGGGGCTATGCTTCAACCAGCGTGTAAATCTCAGATGATGAAGAGGCAATTAAGAAGGACCGCTTAACGTGATGCTCTTCAATGGAATGAGTGACACATCCCATGTCCACAAGGGTCTTACTCTCTAAATACTTTTAGGTTTGTCTCCCCTATTAGTCTCCTGTTGCCAGAAGTCCTTTTCCAAGATCAGGAGATGGTCACTAATCTGTGATGAGATGTTATTTTAGCATCACCTGCTGCTGACTTTTAACCTTATTTGTATGAGATCCTTTCCCACCTCATTGCCATTTGGAAACTGCAAGAAAAATTTTTGAAAGGACCACCTTTTGAGCTCCAACTTTGGAAATTTTAGTATTGTGACTCAAAAGACATAATTCCCTAGGTTAGCACACTTTACAACTTTGTCCTGGGTCTCCAAAACTGGGACCTCTTATCATATGCGGCAGGGACTGTCTCTATCTGTTGCCGACTTGTTCATTCCAAGCGCTTAGTACAGTGCTCTGCACATAGTAAGCGCTCAGTAAATACTATTGAATGAATATGTGTCTAGGTAACCATCCCAGGGAGTTTGGATTCTAATGAATGTTGTCAGTGAATTTCTGCTACCTAGGTGGCTTCTGTCCAACCAGACCTTAATAGGAAAAGGGGAAAAAATGAAATTTAAAGCTAACTTCTCTTTTGGGGAAGCCAGCACCAAAAGGTAGCATCAAGCTTTATGAGAGAACTGAAAGACAGCAGCAGAGTTGGAAAACCAAAAACATTTGGGTCATAACTGTCTCAGAACACTTAATCACATTAAAGTTTCATTTTAAAATTCATTGGCTTAAATCTTATTTGAGATCCCTGGCTTGAAGTGAGTTGGGCTGTCCAACTTCAGATGACATTTAATTCATTCCAGGGGCCATATTTAATAATAATGGTTGTATCTGTGTGCTTATTATGTGCTAAGCATTGGAATAGATAGAGAATAATCAGTTTAAACACAGTCCCTATCCCTCATTGAGATCACAGTCTAAGTTTGTGGACGAGGTGTTTAATCCCACAGGAAACTGACACAGAAGTGAAGTAACCTACCCAAGGTCACATAGGGAAGTGGCAGAGCCAGGATTATTCATTCATTCATTCAATGGTATTTATTGAGCGCTTACTATGTGCAGAGCACTGTACTAAGCGCTTGGAATGAACAAGTCGGCAACGGATAGAGACGGTCCCTGCCGTCTGACGGGCTTACGGTCCGATCGGGGGAGACGGACGGACGAGAACGAGGGCGATAAATAGAGTCGAGGGGAAGAACATCTGGTAAAAACAATGGCAACTAAATAGAATCGAGGCGATGTACATTTCGTTAACGAAATAAATAGGGTGATGAAAATATATACAGTCGAGCGGACGAGTACAGTGCCGAGGGGATGGAAAGGGAGAGGGGGAGGAGCAGAGGGAGATGGGGGGAGAAGAGGTTAAGCTGCGGAGAGGTGAAGGGTGGGTGGTAGAGGGAGTAGAGGGAGAAGGGGAGCTCAGTCGGGGAAGGCCTCTTGGAGGAGGTGAGTTTTAAGTAGGGTTTTGAAGAGGGGAAGAGAAGGATTAGAACTCTGATCTGACTCCCAGACCTCCCCTTTTTCCCCCAGACCACATTGCATTTCATCGAGTGACTGGGTAGGATCACAAACTCCCAATTAGACTGTGAGCCCGTCACTGGGCAGGGATTGTCTCTATCTGTTGCTGAATTGTACGTTCCAAGCTCTTAGTACAGTGCTCTGCACATAGTAAGCGCTCAATAAATACCATTGAATGAATGAATGAACATTATAGCGCAGCTTTGGTCTTCCCCAACGTTTTCATCTCCTGCCTTCCTTGCTCCCCTTTCCTAAAGGAAGTTTCCTGAGGTAGCTGCCTTAATGCCCTTGGGTGTTTTTTTAAAAAGAAAGATATAATAGTAAGGTCATAAACAAGGTGGCAAAAGGGAAGAGATGGCAAAATCTGATCCAGGCAGGTTGAAGTGTGACCGTTAGAGCTTCCAAGACAGTACCATGTCGTCTACTTCTCTGTGGTCTCTAAGTGCCTAGAGGAGCAGGGCTGTGCTCAGGAGGGGCACAGAGAGTGGAAGATAATAAGGGGAACTGTAAGGAAGGGTAGAAGACATGCTAAATACACAATGAAGTGAAACCCAGTAATGTGGACAAGTTGTGTAACTTGGGGGATACTGATGTCCTGTCATTAGGAATGGAGGGGCTCCTCAGATTGCACTAAGGCACATTTCTGATCTCTCGTTAGCACCTCACTGATGTGTTTTTGTTGGTTTTTCTTTTCCCCCTGCCCTCTCATTCTTTTTCTCGTCCCCTCCGCGTCTCTCTTTCTCCCTGCTTCTAACTTCTCTGTCTCCGCCGTTTTCAAAGATTTTATTCAGGAGCCATCTTGCAGTCTTTCCATATGCTTACATGTCTATATGCCTGTTGGAGTGAAGAGGCCCTCCTTCTGGGTCCCAGAGTCCTTGTTTCAACTCATGTCACCCAACGGTGACTGGGAAGCTGAAAAGGGAATCCTCTGCTGTGTTCGTGGGATCACACTGCCTACCTGCCCGGACAAAAGGAGAAACAAACAATGGCACCTCTATATTTTTATTCATTTTTTATTTTGCCTCCCTCGCTGTTAATTGGCATTCGGAACACATGGGCAATGCAAAGAGTCCTCTTTGGCATGCATCTTCAGTGCAGCGGAGATCAAATTACGCTCAGATGATGATAAATCAGGCTTTCTTTTATCCTTTAAGTGCGGCTCGACTTCCAACTACTCTACCTGGTGGGATGCCTCCCAGGCCCGCGGCTCCCCCTTATCGGACAGTAACCTTTGTTCCGGACCACCACGCTTGCCTGCTGCTTCTCAGCCCTTCTTGCCTTTAGGGTTTAGCTCACGTTCATTTTCCTCCTGCAGCCTCCTCGCCCATGGGGACGCCTTCCAATCGTCTCTCCTGCAGAGGCACAGCTTGATTTACGTCCCATCCCCCTCATGCACCTCTTCGAGACTTTGGCCTGGACCCAGTAAGGGTCAGGTTGGCTGGGTTGTGAGGGTTCCCTGGGCCGATGTGCTCTGCTTTGCAGAAGACAAGTGGTGGGAATAGGAATTGGATGGGCTGTTTTTCGGGCATTTCAATAATCGGGCCAGGACAGTGACTCTTGAGTCTGTGTGATATTGTAAAAAAAAAAAAAAAAAAACCAACAAAAAAGCCCCAACCAACCCACATTCGAGGAGTGTGAATTAAGTCCTAATCTACAGGATCAAAATGCTTGGCTGCTTGTGAACGGGGTGAAACAGAGTCTGAAATGCAGCTGGCTCTGGGTGCAGTTTGAGTGAGCAGAGAGATGCAGTGTAGGAATGAAGAATAACTATGGTCTTTGCTTGTGATATAAGTGCTTAACACTGCTAGGCGCTGGAGTAGATGCAAGATAATTTAATCATAGTCCCTGATCCACAGGGGGGTTCACTCTCTAAGGGTGAGGGAGAATAGATATTGAATCTTCAAGCTACAGATGAGAAAACCGAGGCCCAGAGAAGTTCAGTGACTTGCCCGAGGTCACACAGCTGGCAAGTGGCAGAGCAGGGATTTGAAGTCAGGTCATCTGACTCCCAGGCCTTTATTCTCTCCACAAGGTCACACTAATTCTCAAGGATGGCCGACCTGTAGACGGTAAGCTCCTTGCGGTAAGGGATCATGCCTAACTTGGTTGTAATGTACTTTCCCAAGTGCTTAGTACAGTGATCTTTACAGAGTAAGCACCCAATTAATACCATTGATTCTTTCCCTCTCGCACTTCAATCTGGAAGTGACCTAGAGTCCTTGCTGTTTATCTCTGGCTCAGAACAAGGAGCCTTGTGGCATGGGATTGGGGAAAAGGGTACAGGGACAACGGACAACCACAAGATGAATCTGAGATTTTTACATTTTTTAATGGTATCTGTTAAACGCTTACTAGGTGCCGGGGTAGATAGAAGCTAATCAGGTTGGACACAGTCCATGTCCCAAATGGTGCTCAGTCATAATTCCCATTTTCAGGTGAGGTTACTGAGGTGCACAGAAGAGAAGTGACTCGCCCAAGATCACTCAGCAGACAAGTGGTGGAGCCAGGATTAGAACCCAGGTCCTCCTGACTCCCAGGCTCATGCTCTATCCATCAGGCCACCCTGCTTCCCTCCCTGACTGGGAAGGGATTGGCAAGCACAATCCAAGTCCCGGAGCGAAGCTCCAGAGCCTCAGCCTCGGGACAGTTGCCGGCCCGCTCTCCCCGGGACCCAGCGTCTGTTCCCCTCACTGGCACCGTCGTCACCTGCGCATTCTTTCCAGGCGAGCTCGTCCTTGGCTGGCCCTCGCTCAGGGCAGGAGAGCCAGGGGCTGGGCCTGGGCCAGGTTGCTGGCTGGAAGTTTCACCTGCTGCTGCGAAGTACGACGAGAAAAAAGAAAAATGAGTCCAGGGAAGGACTAACAAAGGATACCGGTGGACAGAGCGGAGAGGAGAGCCCTCAGGCCACTCGGAGCGTGGGTGGATTGTGGAGAGCTGGACTGCGATGCAGTGGATGGGAAGGGATATTGCCCTCTCAGGGTGCTCTTGTTGGGCTCAGACAGACTAACCCCCTGGGTTATTAAGCTGCGGTTCCCCTGTTGTTGGCTGATGAGAAGCTTGGAGGAATGATGGAGAATTACGGACTCCGTTTACCCTTGGCTAAAGAGATGCAGCGTGGCCTAATGGGAAGAGCAGAGGCCTGGGAGTCAGAGGACCTGTGTTCTACTCCCAGTCCACCGCTTGTCTGCTCTGTGACCTTGGGCAAATCATTTAACTTGTCTGGGCCTCAGTTTGCTCATCTGCAAAAATGGAGATTGAATCTGTTTCCCTCCTACTTAAACTATGAGCCCCATGTGGGACCTGATTATCTTATATCTACCCCAGCATTGAGTGCAGTGGATACTAAATGCTTAGATGGCACTAATTTATTTTTATTATTCTTGCAAAGGATACCTCATCTAGATTTTGAGGAAGGGCAAACATGTCTTCTCGAGGGTTTGACTCAGCACCCCTAACCAATCATGGCAAGCAGATCGATCAGTCCTATTTATTGAGCACTTACTGGGCCATGCAGGGCACTTGGAAGGTTGAGACTTGTGTTGACTAAGGGCTGGATGATTGACTGAGCCCATCAAAGCACCTACTCTGGTGGATTTGCTCTTCCCAGGTGAAAAAGAAAGTTTTGGTCCAGTCTGAGGCATGAATGCCCTCCCTCACCTAAATGCAGTCCTTGGTTTCAGCTTCAAGGTGCTCAATCAGCTCTCTCTCGGTCGGTCTGTCTGTTTCTCTCCCCGCCGCTCTGCTCCCCTAATGCCAAGCTTCTTACTGTTCCTTGTTCTCATTTCTATTGTTTTTGACCTCTTACTCAAGCTCTTTCTCCTTCCTGGAACTCCAACCCACCTCCCATTTGGCAGATCTCTGCTTTCCCCATCTTCAAAACCCTAGTGAAAATCACATCTCCCCCAGAAAGCCTTCCCTTACTAATCTCTCATCACCCCCACCCTATTTCTGTGTCACCAATTCACTTTAATCACTTTGCCCCTTCTCCCCGTAACACTTATATGCATATCCTTGTATTTTATTGCTTCCTTCTACCTGTCATTTATTTTCCTATCTGTGTCCCCTCCTTGACTGTAAGATCCTTGAGGGCAGGCATCAATGTGGCCCAGTGGAAAGAGCATCTGTAATCCCGGATCCCACCTCTTGCTGCTACGTGATGTAGGTCAAGTCACTAAAATTCTCTAGGTCTCAGTTTCTTCATTTGGAAAAAGGGGAATCAATACCTATTCTCCCTTCTACTTAGATTGTGAGTCCCATGTGAAACGGGAATTGTGCCCGAGAATATTTACTCTAGTGTTTAGTACAGTGCATAACCTTTAGTAAGCACTTAAATACTACAATTATCACATCTACTAACTCTTTTATGCTCTACCATACACCAAGTATATTGTTATACAGGGTAAGCTCTGGGGAAAAAAAAATAATCTGAGGTTAATCTTTGGTCCTTCTAGACTGTAAGCTTGCTGCGGGCAGGGAACGCGTCTACCAACTCTGTTTATATTCTTGTCCTCTTCCCAGTGCTTAGTACAGTGCTCTGCACACAGTAAGCATGCAATAAACACAACTGATTGATAAACTGATCCAAAGTGTAATCTTCGTATGTCTGCCTCTTCTTTCCCAGCTCTCTCTCAGAAACCCCAGCAGCTGGATGAATTTTCCCTGAAATCAAAGAGGTGTGAGGTAGCTCCTCGCTCTCTCTGAGGGCATGGGGGTGATGACACCCTTTACCAAGCTTGGCAAAAAGGGCAGATTTCAGTCTGAGTGGACTGAGGGTGGGGGCCCGGCTGGCTCTGGAAAACCCCTCAGCTGGGAGCGCTGAAGGGGTGAAATTGCTCTTCAGGGGGTTTGTATGATTTGTTTAATAAGCAATTTTAAAAATAAACCCCCATCCCGGGGAAGTGAGCTCGTTCCCTGCGTTCTACTCTTAATTGTGGAGATAAACAAACAGAAGAAAACCGTGCCTTTATGGCCCAGGGTCCTCCCTCAAGCTCCTAGGTTTCTTCGGAGCTTTTCCAGACCCACCCTCCTGGCTCCCTCCGTTCTCCTGTCAGAGGAGTCCCATCTCCTTCACGGTTACCTTCCAGGGCTCGTGGAGAATGAGGTCAGAAGAAATGAGTAGCCTGGTAATTCAAACCAGCTGTCTTTCCACTTTCTTGGGCCAGCTGCCGTGGGTGGAGTCCCCCACCCCTCCCAATCCTTGAGTAATGGGGGCTCCGGAGAACCCCCAAGAGCACTTATGTCCCCCTTCCTGTGCCCCATTCTCACCGCATCTTTCCTGAGTGCCAAGTTGGGCCCCTGGCAAAGTTGAGCTGCAAACAAACCGGCTGTTGCAGCAAGGCTGGGCTCCTTACCTCGGGTGGAACGGTGAAATGCCAAGGCGAGTGAGGAAGACCACCGTGCAGAGCTCGGAATGGGGCGGCGGGGACTTCCTGGATGAGAGAACCGGCCTCCTCTGACTTCTGGAAATCTCCCCTGCTCGCAGAACTCAGGGACCCGAGCGACCAAGGAAGGCAGCGGGCACGAGCTGGGCCCAGGATGGGGTGATGAGGGCAAACGGCGTCACTGATGTGTCTGTTATGTAGTATTCGCCCAAGTGCTTAGTACTGTTCTCCGCACATAGAGAGCGCTCAATAAATACGACTAAGCCATATCGCGGTAGCCGGTGGAAGGATGAAAGAGGAGAAGCAGAATTGGCCCTGGCAAAAGCATTCGGGTTCAGTTTGTGAGAACCTCAGTTATTCATTCATTCGATCGTATTTATTGAGTGCTTACTGTGTGCAGAGCACTGTACTAAATGCTTGAGAGAGTGAGAAGCAGTGTGGCCTAGTGGATAGAGCCCAGACCTGGGTTCTAATCCCACCTTAGCCACTTGTCTGCTGTGTGGCCTTGCGCCAGTCACTTCACTTCTGTATGCCTCAGGTCCCTCATCTGTAAAATAGGATTAAGACTGTGAGCCCTATGTGGGACAGAAACTCTCTCCCACTCGCTTTATCTTGTATCTAACCCAGCGCTTAGACAGTGCCTGGAACACTGAACAATTACCACAGTTATTTATTACTTTGGGCCCGGAGAGTAAGAGCTGAGGGCGCACTACAGGGCTCTTCTTCACTTGGTTATTTAAAACAAATCATCCAATAAAAGCAGAACTTAATGTTCATTTCTCAAAACGTAAAGACTCTTTCACTTTCTTCCATTTGATTTTTCTGTCATCATCCCAAACCCATCTCCAGATCTCCCCTTAAACAGGTCTGCATTACTGCTTTCTCATAAAGCGGTAAGTGCCGGGATAGATACAGAGATAATCAAATCTGGACTTCCTCAGAGCTCACAGTCTGAAGGAAGGTGAACAAATATTTTATTCCCATTTGATGGATGTGGAAAGTGAGGCCCAGAAGACTTAAGTGACTTGTCTGAGGCCACACAGCAGGCCAGTGGCAGGGCTGGGGCTAGAACCTCAACCCTGCTGGCTTCAAGTCCTCCGCACGTTCCACTAGGCCATATCTGTGGCCTAGATCACTGTATCGGGCGTGAGGGGCCTGGAGGATTCCTTGCAACAGAGGGGCCATCATAGAGTCCCAAAGCCATAGACTCCCATCTAGGAATTGCAAAAGTGTTGAACGATCCTATTCTTTTTGTCTGGAAAGTTACTCATTCCCACTCAAGTTCCATTCCAGGTGCTTAGTACAGTGCTCTGCACATAGTAAGCGCTCAATAAACACTAGTGAATGAATTCTCCCTGATCAGAATCCATCATGCCGACACTTAATGAAGAATCTTTGTCTCTAAAAAGCAAAGCAAAGCAAGTCGAGCCTTTTCAGCAAGTTCAGCCCCGTATTGACTGTAAAAGATGAGAGAGAGAATGTTGACTTTGAATTTCAAACTCACGGTGAGAGATGGGTCTGGAAGCCTTGGAGCAGATACTCGGATCTGGACTTAGATTGCTTTTTATACAGTCAAGTCCGGTTCCTTACGTGGGGCTTATGTTCTTGAAGAACTCTGTGTTTTGGGAAAATCGTATTAAAGTGTTTGTTGACGCGGTGGGAATTTAATGGGTGGGTGGGTAGATGATTTGATGTTATCAACATGACTAACCTTTTTTTAAATGAAAGTTTATATAATGTCCACCACTAGCAAAATACTAGGCCCAGCCCTGCCCTTGGCCTGCTGG
Source organism: Ornithorhynchus anatinus (assembly GCF_004115215.2). Lineage (NCBI taxonomy): Eukaryota > Metazoa > Chordata > Mammalia > Monotremata > Ornithorhynchidae > Ornithorhynchus > Ornithorhynchus anatinus. Next base: position 56,827,548 of record NC_041735.1, on the reverse strand, counting down.
GTGGCCTGGGACAAGTGACTTAACCTTTCTGGGCCTCAACTTCCACAGCCATAAAATGGGAATAAAATATGAAACCCACTCACGTTAGACTAAGGATGTTCCCTAATTCTATAATTAGATTGTCAGTTCTTCCCACCGGATTGTAAACTCCTTGAGGGCAGAGATAGTGTCTATCAACTCTAAGGTAATATAGTATTTCATCTGGCAGGATGTGTGGTCCACGGGGAGCTGTGAGGTCCATCTCCTCATCCTCCAACCCCCGGCCAGGCTGCAGGGTGATCTGGAATTTCAGTGCTGCAACAGTTTTGGAAGTCTTGCCTCTCCTCCCTCTCCTTCCGCCAGACGAGACCCGGTGAAATTGGACCAGCCAGGTGTCTAAAGGTGCTTCACCCTGACACCTCCGCACCCTCATCCCCAAACCTTCCCTCCCCCATGTAGGTACGAATGACGTTTTATCCTGGGTGTTAGTGCATGTAGGTCAGGGGGAAATAACAGAATTACTATGAAATTGAAAAATTGTATGTAAGTGGTGAGGATAAGTATAAAATACTTTTTAAGATGGCGGTTGGATTAACATGACTCAGGGATTGTTAATTAACTGGGAAAGGCTTCCTGGAGAAGGAAGGCTTTGTAATCAATCAGTTAGTGGTATTTATTGAGCAGAGCACTGTACTAAACACTTGGGAGAGTACAGTACATCAAAGTTGGTAGACGTGTTGCCTGCTTACATTCTAGAGGGGGAGAAAGACATTAATGAAAATATAGTACTGGGCTCTTAATGCGGGAAGAGCTTTGGTCTGGTGGAATTACCAGTGGGTAGGGCAGAGAAGAGAGCCAGGAGTGGGAGGTGTAGGAGTCGAGACTGAGGTAAAGGTAGGTGAACTGGGGAGGGAGACGAGTGATTTATTGGACGTGTATTGAGACTGAAAGTCCCTGGCCAGCTAAGTCTGCAGCAGAGCGAGCAGAAACACAATTCGCGGAGTCTCAACTCCGGATGACTAGTACTCTATTGCTTTTGTAAGCTGGTGATAGGTTTATTGTCTTGCAAAGAGAGGACCGGTTGTATATTTTTATTCTCTGCTGCTGTTCTAGCTGGGCACGGTTTCAGGGAACATCTCCTATCCCGTGAATCTTCACAGCTGCCGCAAACAGCCATACCTCCCCTCATCCGGCACCTCCCCGCCCTTCTCCCACTCGGAGGGTGCTGGATCGTCACCGCTCTTGGGACACGAGTGGAATCTTCCGTCTTTTCCAGTGGGCCTCCTGGGCGCATTCCGGCATGCTGTCCGTGCCTCGTCGGTCGTCGGTCACAACTGCCGTCGCTGATAAATAATCAATAGCCCTAATCATTCCTTTGCTTCATTCTGCTAAAATGTAACAAATAGAAAAGAGCACAGTCCAGTACCATTTCCTCCCCACCCCCATATGTATTTTGAGGCCTCATTTGCTGCTTAAATGGGAAGATTTGAAGATGAATCACTATCAGGCAACATTAATTAGGTTTATTGGTGAGCTGACAAATAAATTACCCTGTGACTATAGGTATTTCCAATCTTGATGAGGATTGATAAATTAAAACCATTGGCAGTTAATCACTTAGACCCCTTAATTTGTGACACAGGCATGTTTTCTGGTAGCTTCAGCTGAGCCCTCAAACCAGAACGCAATCCATTCAAAGAAGAGGCACTGCCATCATTATTAGCAGTTGTGGTTCTACTACCGTGCCATCTACGCTTCCTACAAAGGGCTACTCACATTCACCTCTTTTGGGGAAGGAGGTTTATGTTGGGGAAGCCAAAACGTGACAAAGTTTTATCCATCCAGCAGGAACATAATAATAATCGTGCACTGTAAGCTCTTTGGGGGCAGGGAACATCAATCACTGGGATTTAGGGCGTGCTTACTGTGTGCAGAGCACTGTACTACTCACTTGGGCAAGTACAATATAACAGTCGGTAGACACGTTCCCTGCCCACGGTGAGCTTACATCCCAGAGGAACATATCTGTTAACTCTGTATTTTCCCAAGTGCTTAGTACAGTACTCTGCCCCTAATAAGAGCTCAGTAATCACCGTGGATTGATTTAAGAGCCTTCTATGTGCTAAACCCTAAGGTAGATACAATTCGGTCAGTGTACCCGTCCTACACTGGGACACTGTAGAGGGAGGGACAGCCAGTATTTTCCCTTCACCGATGAGGAAACTGAGGCCTAGAGAATTTAAATGGCTTGTCCACACAGCAAGCAAGTAGTTTAGTCAGGGTTAGAACCCAGGCCTACTGTCTCCTTGCCCCGTATTCTTTCCACTAGGCCACCCTGTTGCTCAACGCTGTCAGCAGTCTCTTTGGGAAACCTGAGTCACTCTTCAGAAATAGCCATTAATGACCCAATCCAGCCCATAGAGACTCTTGCAAAAATTCAGATCGGAGAAGTAACGGTGGGATCCAGAAGGAATACTAATCTGAAGGGTTAATGCTACTGATCACTGTAAACTCAGTAGCTCAGTTGATTCTGTAAGTGGACAAACCCATCACCATCCTGGGCAGAGGAAACCTGTACAGTCGAGCCAAGTCACTGAAGAAAAGAATTTGATTTCAGCCATCGGTTTTTGGATAATCTCCTGAAATGAAATGAGCCACCTGGTGAGAATAGCAGGTATCCTAATGAGCTGTGAGGCAACACACATTTTCCTCTCCCTCGCGCTCACTCACTCACTTCCTAAAAGCAAGTGAAACTGGCAAAACTCCCTGGGAGACTTGGATATTAAGGGAGCAGCAGAGATCAGGCTGCTGATTTTCTGAGGAATACCCTAATTGTGCTATTTTTTTTTCCATGGGATTTAAGCACTTACTGTGTGCCAACCACTGTTCTAAGTGCTGGGATTGGTACAAGTTAATTAGGTCAGACACAGTCCCTGTCTTGCATGGGCTCCCAGTCTAGGGGGGAGAAAAGATATTTAATCCCCATTTTCCATCTGAGGAAACTGAGGCACAGAAGCAATTGACAAAGCCAGATTTAGAACTCAGGTCCTTCTGTCTTGCAGTCCCAAGCTCTTTCCACTAGGTCACGCTGCTTCTCATTTACCAAGCGCTGTAATAAGCACTGGGATCGCTAGAAGATAATGAGATCACACAGCCCTGTCCCATGTGGAGTTCACAGTCTAGGAAAGCAGGACAGGTATTTCATCCCTACTTGGCAGATGAGGAAACTGAGGCAGAGAAGTTGAATAACTTGCCCAAAGCCATACAGCAGGCAAATGGTGGAGTCTCTTTGTGGTGACCGTCCTCACTTTAATCGTTGGCACCGAGTCAACTTTTGCGGTCAGAGTGCCATGTGGGTAGAGTTGGCCTGTGGAGCTGTGTCACACCGTTCATCCCTGATGCCCAGGTAGTATCACCCTCATCCTTTCCCACCCCCTCTTCCTGTCTAGGTGGGGTGAAGTAGGGAGGGGGGCATAAGCGGTGTGAGACCCTCCCATCCCCCTGCCCCCCGTCCTGTCAGGCGGGCTCCAGCCTGGGCAAACCGGGGCAGCACAAAGGAGACCGTTCTCTGTCCTGCCGGGCCGAGAGCAACTGTCAGGCCCATCTCGGAGGAATGGAGCCAGTCTTTCCGACTGCCCGGCCCTTCTTGAAATGAGTGGAAAGACATGGTTCCATTGTTAGGAAAAGTGGTTTTGGAGGCGATCTAAGCATTATTTTAGCCCAGGCAGATCGCCGGGCACTGTTGTTCGAGCAACCAGCGGACTCCATTCCTGAGAGCAGGGCGGGGGGCCGGGGGAGAGTTGAGGGAAAAAACCAAGGATGAAGGGAAGGTGGTTACGAAAAACGATCATTCATCACGTTAGATATAGTGTCCTGCACGTTGAGCAACATTCAAAATTACCAAGGCTCCGGTCCCAGCCCCTGAACCTCGGGTTAGGTTTTAGACATTACCATTAATTATTTAGACTCAGAAGGCTGGAAAAACATCTTGATTCATTGGCAAACTGACAAGCATATGGCGTGTTTTGCAAACCTCTAGGTTTCTGTGGAGAGGAGGACAACATTAATTGCATACAAATTCTTTCGGGAGTTCCAGAACCAGCCGTTGTTAACACAGTTCGATGCCGAAGCTCTGGGCTGGGTGCAATTTTGAAAACTCGGTCACAAATTAGAGCCTTTACAAGGGCTGGTGACAAGGAAGTGCCTGAAGTCTAATAAACCTGTAGGAGACCTTCAGTGCGTTGGACAACTCTGCTGTTTGATTGATAGTCGAGGTGGCGTGTATATTTAGCGGCTGCTGGCAAGGCTGTCCCGAGTCTGCTGTTCTTCGATTTCTGTCAGTCCTGGCTTGGGGTTTGGTGGTCAGGTTGGCATTTGAAATCCCAGCAAATGTCAAAATTCCCACTCTGGATTCCAGGAGCGAGAGGCCCTTCATTGTAATCGGCCCTGACCTCTGGGTGGGAGAGGAAGCCGGGTTCCTGGCGGCCGGTGGCCGGGGAGATCTGAGTGGGACGAGGGGACGGAAAGGAGGAGGATCTAGAATTTTTCAATCCATATGTCAATCTGCTGTTGCCAGGTCATTCTTAGAGCAAAGGTGCACGGCACTGTCTCCTGGAATGCACCATGGCTAGGGTTTGGTCTTCACTCCCTCTCTACCTTCAGTTCCTGAGATGGCTTTGACCAGATCACTCAAATTCCTGCTGCCGGAGATTTCCCTCTGGGTAAAATGGGAAGAATATTGGTGGTCTTACACTGAGATGAGCACTTGCAAGCTTCTGGGTAGGTATTCACTGGAAGAATAGTACAAAATTAAGAGCCGATTAAAGGAACTCCTGAAAATATCTTTTCTCCATTTCTCAGACACAGCAGCCCCGGAGGGCTTGTTGGAGAGGAGTAAGTATCTTCCAGAACTGTGGCCAGTCCTTAAATTGACAGGAAACATCATGGCCTAGTAGGAAGATCATGGGCTTGATAGTCAGGGGACCTGGTTCTAATCCCCCTCCACCACTTACTTGCCTGCTGCGGAACATTGGGGAAGTCACTTCTCTATGCCTCAATTACTTCATCTGTAAAATGAGGTTAAAACTGGGATCTCCACATGGGACAAGGAATGGGTCTGGCCAGATTATCTTGTATCTACCTGAGCACTTACAAAGGGGCTTGGCACGTAATAATAATAATTATTATTATGGTGTTTGTTAAGCGCTTACTATATGTCAAGCACTGTTCTAAGCGCTGGGGTGGATACAGGGTAATCAGGTTGTCCTACGTGGGGCTCACACTTTTAATCCCCATTTTACAGATGAGGTAACTGAGACACAGAGAAGTTAAGTGACTTGCCCAAGGTCACCCGGCAGACGAGTGGCGGAGCTGGGATTAGAACCCACATCCTCTGCCTCCCAAGCCCGTACTCTTTCCACTAAACCATGTTGCTTTCAGATTCCACTTTTACTGTGGTATTTTTGCAACCATGGAAATGCCCGTTCATCTCACCATTCCTTTGTAATTAGGCCAAACCACGGATTGACTCTGCATTGTTCATCTCCTCTCTTCTCCCACTATTCTCCAACTTTTCTCTTCATTCCTCCTGATCAAATCTTCTCACTGTCCCACGTTCTCCACCCTCCTTACGCTATTCCTGGGGCTCGAAAGTCCCTCCCTCCCCACATTCAAAGCCCCCCTTCTCCAACTGCCAGCATTCTAACTAATATAAACCTATCCACCATCTCTAGTGATAATTGATACATCCTCAGCTCTCGTATATTCAAGTCTTTATTTTGATTACTCTTTAAGCAATGTGGGGAAGCCTGACATAAAAAAAAGAGGAAAAGCGCTTCGAGGGGAGGGAAAGTTACTTTTTGGGTTACTGTCCTGCAGGCCCCAAGTGTCCTGGACTTTGATGTAGTTGGAACCAACCAGCCAACAGCCCTTGTGATGAAGAAGGAAAATGGCAGGCAGGAGGTAATAATAAAAATCATGTTACTTAAGTGCTACTATGCCAGGCACAGTTCTAAGCACCGGGGTAATCAGGTTGGACACAGTCCCTGTCTCACAAGGGACTCATAATCTTAATCTCCATTTTACAGATGAGGTAACTGAGGTACAGAGAAGTGAAATGACTTGCCCAAGGTCACAGAGCAGATAAATGGTGGAGCCAGGACTAGAACCCAAGTCCTCTGACTCCCAAGCCTGTGCTGGTGCCACTCATTGCCTCTACCTGTGGCACTGTTTTGCCCTACCAAGCACTGTTGTTCACAGGCAACTACATTTTGTTAATAGTCTAAACAAAATGCTTTCACCCCCTCAAAAGGCTGATGGAAGCATCCTCTCTTTAAATACGTCACCTGGAGCCGCCCATCTTCCTTTCCAGGATCAGATTCTTGGGAGCAAGGGCAAACAGAAGGATTCTGGTTAGGCTCGGAGAGGAAACTGTGCTTTCAGAAGTGAGCCGTGGGCACCCTTCCGTCTCTGCATTGGCCACACGCTGCAAGCATAAAATACCTTTCAGACAGTCCCAATGTGCTTGTAAAACACCAGGTCACTGACAATTGTGCTGCTCATTTGCTGTGCCCAATTTAGTGCTAATAAGCTGAAACTGTGCTACAGGGATTCATTTCCATGGAATGTAAACTTCTCTTCTTCTTTTTTTTTTTTTTTTCCTCCCCGCCATCAGTTGCATTTTCTCGACCTGAAAAGGTTTCTTTCAAATCACAGTTTAGGAAAACACTCTCTTGCTCATTTTGGAGTCCTTTTCTGCCCCATCTTCCCCCTTGACCCCACCCCTTCCCCACCATGCAACGGTATTTGTTAAGCGCTATGTGCCAGGCTCTGTAGTAAACGCTAGAGTAGATACAAGTTCATTAGGTTGGACCCAGTCCCTTTCCCACATAATAATATTAATGTTGGTATTTAAGCGCTTACCATGTGCAGAGCACTGTTCTAAGTGCTGGGGTAGATACAGGGTCATCAGGTTGTCCCACATGAGGCTCACAGTCTTCATCCCCATTTTACAGCTGAGGTAACTGAGGCCCAGAGAAGTGAAGTGACTTGCCCACAGTCACACAGCTGACAAGGGGCAGAGCTGAGATTCAAACTCATGACCTCTGACTCCCAAGCCCGTGCCCTTTCCACTGAGCCACGCTGCTTCTCAGCAATGTTGGTATTTGTTAAGCGCTTACTACGTGCAGAACACTGTTCTAAGTGCTGGGGTAGATACGGGGTCATCAGGTCGTCCCACGTGAGGCTCACGGCTAATCCCTATTTTACAGATGAGGTAACTGAGGCACAGAGAAGTGAAGTGACTTGCCCACAGTCACACAGCTGACAAGTGGCAGAGGCGGGATTCGAACCCATGACTTTTGACTCCCAAGTCCGTGCTCTTTCTACCAAGCCACGCTGCTTCTCTGGGAACATAGCGTTCACAAGTTTCAATCCCCGTTTTACAGATGAGGTAACCGAGGCACCGAGAAGAGAAGGGTCTCATCCGAAGTCACGCCACTGACAAGTGGCGAAGCCACGATTAGAACCCGTGACCGTCGGACTCCCAGACTCCATCCACTATACCGCGCTGCTTCTCCGTGTGTGTTGGAGCAGGGGGTCACCTAGGGGCCGGCTGATCAGGCCGGCCTAGCCGGGCTCTTGGAACGCCCTCGGAGACGCGGTCCGGTCGAGGACCGGGCTGGAATCAAAACGCCCATTCCATAAGGGTTGCAACTCCGAGCTTCCGGCGTCCCCTTCTCTCGGACGGAGCTGCCGGGGCGATGCGGCGTCTCCCCAGATCCCCATCCGCTCCCGCCGCATCCCGTTACCTTCCCGGGCGGACACGGGTACCCGGGAGCCTCTCACACGGGTTGGACGCTGGTGCTGCCGGGAAAGTGCCCCTAGGCTTGAAACCGTAAGGCCATCTATGTTGGGCCTGGGGGTTTCAGGTCCCTCACCCCCAGCCTCCCACCGGCTACCCCTGGGGGGGATGTCTGACTCCCCGGGCAGCCCAGAAGCGCCGAAATAGTCTCTGCGTTCCGCTGGCCTCACAGATGGCAGATAGACACCTCGGGAGAAGGAGCCCCCGCTGCCTCACAGGGCCGTTCCAGTCTCCTTGCTGCCGAAAAGCCACACCAGGTGGTGTTTGTTTTCTCCCCGACTCGCGGGCAGATGCCGGCTTTGCTTATTCACGAGAGGGATGTCTTGCCGACCGGCTTAACGGCTTCCGCGTAATGTGTGAACAGAGCAAAGGGACCTCAAGGGTCTGCTTTCAAAGCATCGAGGTGTACGATGGGGCAGGCGAGATGATTCCCCTCGCGCGCGTGTACCCTCCGATCTGCCGGTGCATGGGCTCACGCAGCGTCCTTTGGCCGGAGCGTCGCTGGGGATAGAGGGAGCCTTCAGCCCAAAACATCGGCCTCTTTTGGATCTAGCATGCCACAGTTTCAGAAGAAACGGGAGAGGGAGAGAAGGAGCGAGGAGAAGTGCGCGGGTCCCTCGCTCTCCCTCCCCTCACTCTCTCCTTCTGTCCTTCCACGCTCTCTCCTCTCCTTCCACCCTCCCTCACTCTCCTTGGCGGTGCGCGTTACAACGCCGGTTCATCTTAATATGGGTTTTTGCAAGAACGCAACCCCCCAAAGTTGCAGAAGCAGCGCGGCTCGGTGGAAAGAGCATGGGCTTTGGAGTCAGAGGTCATGGGTTCGAATCCCGGCTCTGCCACGTCAGCCGGGTGACCTTAGGCGAGTCACTTGACTTCTCTGTGCCTCAGTTACCTCATCTGTAAAATGGGGATGAAGATGGTGAGCCTCACATGGGACAACCTGATTACCCTCTATCTATGCCGGCGCTTAGAACAGTGCTCTGCACATAGTAAGCGCTTAACAAATACCAACATCATCATTGATATTATAGGAGATCTGGGACTATACACCAACTCCCACCATTAGCATCTCTCCCAGAGACTACTTGAGAACGATTTTTCTCTTAAAAATAAAAATAACTCTCTTTGTTCATACCTCAGGCCTGTCATGCATCCACCGGACCCAGCAGGTGCTTTCCCCTGTGGAGTTAAACACGAGCTTTTAATTGCCTGGGATTTGAGTGCATCCCCCATTCTCTGCCAGATTCCTATTAGTGGAATCTTCTAGTAGCCCGGAGCCCGTGCCGGTAAATTCTCCCTCTTTCAGTTCTGTCCAGCAGGCCGGAGACTCCGAGAGCCGTTGCCTCTGCCGCCAGCTTTCTTTCTCACGGCCCAACTCAACCTCTGTCACTGTCGAGTAAGGTAAACTGGGGCGAAGAGGGCCTCTGGGGAGAAGGTAGCTGTGGATCAGTACCAGGTGGGAAGAGGTTGGGGGCAGTGAAAGGAGGAAGGCCACGGAGGGTAAGAATCCCCATTATATGATCATCACCTCCGACCCAGCCAAATAGCATTCTAGATCCTCCTCAACCGCCAAACACGGCACCACTGGCTCAGGGCCCTAGACCTGCTACCTTACCCCGCTCCCAAGGATGAAAGGAGTCAACTGGTCATCAATTCTGGAGCACAGCAGGATTTAGCTCCCAGATGGCTGCCCTGAAGGTTAGGTTCCAGAGGAGGTCAGTCGCAGTCCTCTTGGAAGAGGCAAGAGGGGCCTCTTCATCCAATTTCAAGAGTAGCGGCTTCTCCAGATGGACGAAAACGAGTCCGGAGCAACTGGCCCCTGGCTGCCATAGCCTGTTTTTCACGTGAAGGCGGGGCTCTGACTTCTGAGGTGACATTTTCTTTCGCCCCGTGATGGGGAGATGGACCTGTCCGTCCTGCAAAGCCTGCCCCGCACCGACGGCACGGATGGACGGTACCCGTTTATGCCTACTGGGTCTATGCTCGCACCTTGGCTGTGGCAAACTGGTTGACGAAAATGAAATCGAACACCTGGTGGCCAGACCCCTTGGCTATATGTTTTCCATTTCAGACCCATCTGTGTAGCAGATGCACAACTGTTGCGGGGTGATGAGGAGGAGAATGTTCCAGGGGAGAGCCCGGATCTCACCCTGTTTCTGGGGCCATCGTTTCCCCTTCTGTTTCAACCGTTATTTCCCTCTTCTCTTCATACGGCAGAAGCACTTTCATCACTCCCTGAAGTTTTGGGTTTTTTTTCCTCCACCTCTTGGCATACCTTTTACGGTAAACTGGAGACTGGCAGTTTTCAGGGTCGACGTGGGCAATCTTTTGGTTTATTTGGTCTAACTCATGGAACTGGGGTTCAGAAAGGTCAACTGGTCTAGTCCCCTTGGAGGCAAATGATTGATAAGACTCCGTATTCTTTTCAGCAAGGAGAACTCTGATCATTAAGGATCTCTGCCTTTTTATCCCACCAATCTCTCTCCCAGATTGCTTCTAATAAATCACTTCACTTCTCTGGGCCTCAAATACCTCATCTATGAAATAGGGATTAAGAGTGTGAGTCCCACGTGAGACATGGACCGTGTCCAAACTTATTGCCCTGTAGCTTCCTCAGTGCTTCGAAAAGTGCCTGGCACATAGTAAGCACTTAACAAATACCTTTAAAAAAAATTATTGGCCAAGTTGGAGAATCCACTTCATCAAAGACCTTGAAAAGTAATAGTTGGCTATGATCCTCTAGGTGGTATGCTGAGTCTCTACTGTTCTTTCTTCCAGGGGTACGGGAGTGGATGGGTGAGGATGATTGACTTTAGACATGCACAGATATTCCTTCCGGTCGATTGCTTTACCTTTCTGTGCTACAGTTTTCTCCCCCGTAAAATGAGGCTCCAGAGGGCCATCTTGGTCGATAACTCCATAAAGCCTGGAACTTTTCTTGCTCTCGCCCTCACTCTCACCCTCCCTCCTCTCTCCCTCACCTTTTTCTCTCCCTCACTGTCTCCTTTTTCTCTCCCTCACTGTCTCCTTTTTCCTCTCCCTCACTCTCCTCTTTTTCTTTCCCTCACTCTCCCCTTTCTCTCTCCCCCACTCTCTTTTTCTTTCTCTCACTCTTTTTCTCTCCCTCTCTTCTTTTTCTCTCCCAGTCTCTTCTTTTTCTCTCCTCCACTGTCTTTTTTTCTCTCCCCCACTCTCTCCTTCTTCTCTCCCTTTTCTCCCTCTCTCCTTCTCTCTCCCCCCTCCCTCTCCTTTTTCTCCTCCCGCTCCTTTTCCTCTCCCCCACTCTCTCCTTCTTCTCCCCCCCACTCTCCTTCTCCTCTCTCTCTTTTCTCTCCCTCTCTGTCGTTTTCCTCTCCCTCACTCTCTCCTTCTCTCCCTCATTCTCCTTTTTCTCTCCCTCGCTCTCTCCTTCTCTCCCTCATTCTCCTTTTTCTCTCCCTCACTCTCCCTTTTTTCCCCTTGCTCTCTCCGTTTTATCTCCCAGACTCTCTCCTTTTTCTCTCCTTCGCTCTGTCCTTTTTTCTCTCTCTCTCCTCTCTCTTCTCTGTTTTCTCTCTTGCTTTTCTCTGTCTTTTCTCCTTTTTCTCGCCCCCTTTTTTTCTCCCTTGCTCTCTCCGTTTTATCTCCCAGGCTCTCTCCTTTACATCTCTCTCTCCTTCTCTCTCTCTCTTCCCTGTTTTCTCTCTCGCTTTTCTCTGTCTCTTTCTCCTTTTTCTCGCCCCCTTTTCTTCTCCCTTCCTCTCTCCGTTTTGTCCCCCCGGGCTCTCTCCTTTTTCTCTCCCTCGCCTTGTCCTTTTTTCCCCTCTCTCTCCTTCTCTCTCTTCCCCGTTTTCTCTCTCGCTTTTCTCTGTCTCTTTCTCCTCGTTCTCGCCCCCTTATTTTTCTCCCTCGCCCCCTCCGTTTTATCTCCCAGGCTCTCTCCTTTTGCTCTCCCACGCTCTCCTTTTGCTCTCCCTCGCTCTGTCCTTTTCTCTCTCTCCCCCTTCTCTCTTCCCTGTTTTCTCTCTCGCTTTTCTCTGTCTCTGTCTCCTTTTTCTCGCCCCCCTTTTTTTCTCCCTCGCTCTCTCCGTTTTATCTCCCTCGCTCTCTCCCTTTCCTCTCCCTCGCTCTGTCCTTTTTTCTCTCTCTCCCCTGTTTTCTCTCTCGCTTTTCTGTCTCTCTCTCCTTTTTCTCTCTCCCCCTCCTTCTCTCTCTCTCTCTCCTTCTCCTCTCCCCCCCCCCCCCTTTCTCCCTCTCCTTTTTCCCCTCTGTCCTTTCCCCCCTCCTCTTCCTCTCCCCCATCCGTCTGTCTGTCTCCTTTTCCCGTGGGTGGCCCGTGGGTGCGGAGGGCGGGCGGGCGGACGGGCGGGCGGGCGGGCGGGCGGGGAGGGCCTCCCTCGGCGCTTCAGCGCCCTCTGCTGGCCCCCCGGAGCAGCACGAGCGGCCTCCGCCGCGGCCGCCGCCTCCTCCTCCTTTGGCCCTTTGGCCCTTTGGCCCTTTGACCCTTTGGCCCTTTGGCCCTTCGGCCCGGGTTGGGGCCACTTACACCAAAGCACCAGGGCAGACCATTCAGTCCCGACCCCCCAAACCATCAGCTGGGAGTCGACACTCGTGTCCTTCTCCGGCCCCGATGCGAACGGCGGCTCGTACGGCCTATTTTAAATGCCTCGACTCCCCGCCTTTCCCCGTTTCAGCAGAACCCGAATACCGAATTCACCCATTCGGTATCGCTTCACTTCTCTGGGCCTCAGTTCCCTCATCTGTAAAATGGGGGTGAAGACTGGGAGCCTCACGTGGGGCGACCCGAGGACCCCGTCTCTCCCCCCGCGCTTAGGACGGTGCTCTGTACATAGCTTAACGAACACCAACGTCATTATTATTGAGCCTTACTATGTGCAGAGCGCTGTACTAAGCGCTTGGGATTCATTCATTCATTCATTCAATAGTCTTTATTGAGCGCTTACTATGTGCAGAGCGCTGTACTAAGCGCTTGGGATGTAGAAATCGGTAACAGATAGAGACGGTCCCTGCCCTTTGACGGGCTTACGGTCTAATCGGGGCTCAGTGGAAAGAGCCCGGGCTTGGGAGCCAGAGGTCATGGGTTCAAATCCCCGCTCGGCCGCTTGTCAGCTGTGTGCCTTTGGGCAAGTCGCTTGACTTCTCTTTGCCTGAGTTACCCCGTCTGTAAAATGGAGATTAAGACCGTGAGCCCCGCGTGGGACGACCTCATCGCCTTGTATCCTCCCCAGCGCTTAGAACAGTGCTTTGCACATAGCAAGCGCTCGACAAACGCCGTTATTATTAATCGGGGGAGGCAGACAGACGAAAACAATAGCAATAAATAGGATCGGGTACAATTCGGCAACGGTTAGAGACAATCCCTCCCACTGCCAGTCTAACCGAATCCGACCCCTTCCCATCTCCCGGGATGTTGGAGGCGTTAGTGAGAGCAGATGTCTGGAAAGTTCTGGGCCTCTCCTGAAGCACTTTACTCCGTCGATGGCAAGTGTCGTCCGGACATTTCGACGCCCGGAACTCAAGTTCTAAGCCCCCGGATCCGCAGGATGAGCGGCGTCTGAGGACGGGCATGATTTCAATTTTAGCGGGAAGGTTGTAGGTCAGGCATTAGGAAAACTTCCTGAGTGCAAGGGCTGGGAGTCGTCCCTCTCCTGCAGATGAGAATAAGAACGGTGATAGTTTTAAGCTCTTGCTATATCCCAAGCACTGGGGTAGATAGAAGATACTCAGATCACACGTGGGGCTCACCGTTTAGGAGGGAGAACGGGTATTGAATCCCCGCTTTGCAGATGAGGGAACTGAGGACCAAGAAGTTAAGCGACTTGCCCAAGGACAACCGGCAGACAAGGGATGAGAAGAAACAGCCTAGCCTAGTAGATGGAGCGTCAGCTTGGGTTCTAGTCTGCTCCGCCGCTCGTCTGCTGTGCGACCTTGGGCAAATCACTTGACTTCTCTGTGCCTCCGTTCCCTCATCTGTAAAATGGGGATTAAGACTGAGCCCCACATGGGACGTGGACCGTGTCCAAACTGATTGCCTCGTATCTGCTCCAGCGCTTAGAACAGTGCACGTAGTAAGCCCTTAACGAAACCATAAATAAATTGGAACCCGGGTCCTCTGACTCCCAGGCCCGTGCTGTTTTCACAAGGCCACTTTGGTCCTGAAAAAACGTGGGGAAGACTTACTTTTCCAGGAGGGTTGAGGCCGTAGGCTTAGGACGGAAGTGGTGATAAATTCACTTGAGCATCCAAATCACCATATCTAAGACTGTAAACTGGCTGTAGGCAGGGAACGTGTCTACCCACTCTGTTGGACTCCCAAGGGCTTGGGAGTCGGAGGTCATGGGTTCGAATCCCTGCTCGGCCCCCTGTCGGCTGTGTGACTGCGGGCAAGTCACTTAACTGCTCTGTGCCTCGGTTACCTCATCTGCAAAATGGGGATTAAGACTGTGAGCCTCACGTGGGACCACCGGATGACCCTGCATCTCCCCCAGAGCTTAGAACAGTGCTCTGCACATAGTAAGCGCTTAACAAATACCAACGTTATTATTCCAAGCGCTCGACGCCGTGCTCTGTACAGAAAGTGCTCCATAAACACCGCTGATTGATTACAAGGCCGGATTTGGGGGACTGTTGGAGGGACGGGATCTGAGTATCAGAGACCTGCAGAAGTAGAGAAGGAAGTGCCTAAAGGAGCCTAATGCATCCCCAAACTGTAGCACTCAATCTCCATTTTGGTCCTTGGAGCCCGATCCTTTCCTGTTCATTTCTTTCCAGGCCCCTGTCATTTCTATCAAAAGTGGAAACTCTTACCTTCTCCCTTCAGGGCATTGGTGGAAAACTAACCATTTTTTTTCTTTAAAAGACGGAGGGCTTCAAGGAATCGAATATTCTTAGATGATTTTGTAAACAGAGTGTTTTCCTCCTAGGGCAAGGCTTTTGAAAAGAACCGAAAAGTTTTGGGAAAATGGGAGTGGAGAATTGCAGGTCTGAAAGCTTCCAGGATGTGGTGCTATTCCATCACAGGTCGTTACCTCCGAATTCTCTTGGTTGCTTCCAGAAAAGTGTTAAAATTAGAAAATCGCAGATTTAGGAAATGTTCCCTCAAGTCCTTGATTGTCGATCTGTGCCATTAGCAGAAACACAGAAGCGCCCCGTTGCCAAACAGCATTCCTTCTTTTCGGATAATAAAAGCCAGGATATTTACAAACGATTACAGAACCGTCCCTTTCGTAAACCCAATCTCCATTTTCAGAGTTCTGTCCGCCAGGACTGAGTCCTTGTTCTGGGGACTGAGCCTTCCTTCTTGACTCTGAGGGAGTTTTCGAGCCCACTTTTCCGTTATTGGTAAACAAGAGGTGAGCCACGGGTATAAGTGGTTTCCTGTGGAACAACAAAATGAACAGCAAGTCGGAGTAGCGATTTTAATAGCAACGTTGGTATCTGTTAAGCGCTTACTATGTGCCGAGCACTGTTTTAAGCGCTGGGGGAGATACAGGGTCATCAGGTTGTCCCAAGTGGGGCTCACGGTTAATCCCCATTTTACAGCTGAGGTAACTGAGGCCCAGAGAAGTGAAGTGACTTGCCCACAGTCACACGGCTGACAAGTGGCAGAGCCGGGATTCGAACCCACGACCTCTGACTCCCAAGCCCGGGCTCTTTCCACTGAGCCGCGCTGCTTCTCTTTCTGTCCCCAATCTTTCCCGGTAAAGAAGAAATGCTTCCACTTTAAACGTAGGAGAAGCCTCTTTTTTTGCACAAAAGGATGGTATGTTTTTGGTTTAGGGAGACAAATAAGTATTTCTCATTTGTTTCTGAGGTTGGTCTTCCCCAGAGTAACCTCTGAAGCACATTCTTTAATTCTTGCCTCAACTCCCTTTATTAATAACAGGACCTGAAGTTGGTTCATCTGGCTTCCTGTATATATTTCCAGGCCAAACGGTTAAATATTTGATGTTTTTGTATCGCTCCCTCCTGGGGAGAGTGTCTTTCTTCTGTTTTATTAGTAACACTGAGGCCAGAGTACATGCGGCACCGGAGGGTCCGAATTGCATTATTTATTCTCTCCGTGACCGAAATGTTACGTTAGGATGAAGTCGTATTTTTGACCGGCTCCTTTAAACATTCTGTGATTCTATCCAAATTTCAATGAATCCAAACAATAGAGTTTGGAAGAAAATATATATGTTTTATACACAAGTCAGTTCAGGACCTAAGGCAGATGGGAGAGGGGAGAGGGTGTAATAGGTTGGAGAGACAGGCTGGACACAGTCAACGTCTACACTTTTTGAAAAGCTGAGCTGCCTCCTAATAAATATCTAGTGTCTGTGTAATAACATAGCCGGAGGTCTGTTCCTATTTGTTGGAGCAAACGACATAAATTCTAGGGAAATCCAGAGAACAGACACTTAAAATAACATCAGTCAAGTAACAAGAGCCACAGCATACACAACCCGCCCTGTTTAATGTGGTGTGATTTTTATTAGGTAATGTGTTGTATGTTAAACCAGCAAACAAAAATACCCAAAGAGGCAAATTCCCCTCTTTAAATGTTTAAGAAACGAAGCCTAGAAACTCCCGGAGATCTACTGTGGCTGTCGGGGATTCTGCACTCTAGGCGGGATCACGGAGTTTGGAAAAATATCTGTTGCCTTTAAGCACTTACTATGTGTCAAGCAGTGGGGCAGATACAGGATAATCTGATTTGCACAAAGTGCGTCCCAAATAGGGGCTCACAGTTTGAGTTGAGGAGAACCCGTATTCAATCCCCATTTTGCCGACGAGGAAACCGAGATACAGAGACGCTGACTGATTTGCCCGAGGTCACCCAGCAGATGAGTGGCAGAGCCGGGACGGGAAGCCAGGTCTTTCGACTCCCAAGCCTGCAGTCTTTCCATTAGGCCACGCTGTTTAGCTAAAGGGTGGTTTTTTTTACCCCCACCCTCCCCGCCCCACCACCCAGTCCCCTCAACTTCAAATCACTTCTTTATTTTGATTCCAGGATTTCTTTCTTGTTTCCCCCTGCCCTTTTTTTTTATTGAGAAATCAAAGTATCCTCTGCCTCATAAGCCATTCTTGGAGACTCTTTTTTTTTTTTTTTTGGTATGGTATTTAAGTGCTTACTATGTGCCAGGCACTGTACTAAGCTCCCGGATAGATACAAGTAAATCAAGTTGGACACAGTCCACGTCCCACATAAGGCTCACAGTCTCAATCTCCTTCTTACAGATGAGGTAACTGAGGGCCAGAGAAGTGAAGTGACTTTTCCAAGCTCACACAGCAGACAAGTGGTGGAACTGGGGTTAGAAGTAAGGTCCGCTGACTCCCAGGCCTGTGCTCTATCGCCTGGGCCACGCTGCTTCTCAAACTTGGTTTATATGCATGCGGCAGAGAGCCAATTTGTCACTTGAGAAACACCAATTCTCTTAAGTTAAATAATACTGAAGAGTGTAAACTCCTTGTGGGCAGGGAATATATCATTAGCTTTTAGGCGTTTTCCAAGCTTTTTAACACAGTACACCACAGTCACCGGCACAATCAATGCCATTATAAAAGCAAGCAAACCGTATTACCGTAGAGTACGCACTTTCTTATATTTCCACATTTGTTTTCGACATTAACCCTCTCTAGAAATAATGTTCTTTTCCGTTAGATTAAGTAGGGAACTTCAAAACAAGCACCATTATCTATAAATACATTTGTGAACAAGTATTAAAATGCCCCCACATTTTTTTTTTTTTTACAGACTCTTCTCTCCTAAACCAAACAGTACTTTTCTGGCACCTGTACACTCAGTTTCATGTAGTCCTTATTAAGGAATTTCCTTTTCTTTTTTGAGATTGAAGATAACCACAGAACGTGATAGAAACTTTGTAGCCATTAAAAATAGAACAGGAAAATTTTACCAGACAGCAAACGATTCAAAATAAATAAGAAACAGGGCTTTGGTGCTCTCCTACAGGCTGCTTGACTTCTTCGCAGGGTGCCGGCTTGGCCCCATTGGCTCTGAGAACTCGGCTCTTGGGTGGAGTTGGGAAGAAAAAGTTACCTTTCAGTGCAATCCAAGAGGGACTCTGGAAACAAGGGTGATGATACTGCTTTGGCACAGGTGCCCTCTTGAAATCTATGTGAGGATTTCCATGGTTCATTTCCGTGTTTCCTCCCCAGAGGAAGGAGAAGGATTGGTTTTCAACACTTCCAGTGAAAACTTTTCTGTTTTGAGAATCCGGTTCCTCGGCCCTCAACTCCCCGACTCCTCTGCCCGCACTGGGTTTTCTTCACTCCCTCCTCACTCCCAGAAACGCTTGCAGCCTGAAAAGGTGGAAAGTAGGCCTTTGGAAGTCAAAGCTGAATCGTAGAGCGCTGGTTTTAGTTCTTCCCTGCTCTCACTAGCTTCTTTCAGTAATGATAATAATGATGTTGGTATTTGTTACATGCTTACTACGTGCCCGGCACTGTACTAAGAGCTGGGGTGGATACAAGCAAATCGGGTTGGGCACGGTCCCTGTCCCGTATGGGGCTCACAGTCTCAATCCCCACTTCACAGATGAGGTAACTGAGGCACAGAGAGAGGTGAAGTGGCCTTCCCAAGATCACCCAGCAGATAAGAGGTGGAGCAGGGATCAGAAACCGTGACCTTCTGAATCCCAGGCCCGTTCTCTATCCACCACGGCGAGTTCCTTTGCCCCATCATCCCCCAACAATTCCCACAGTTACCAGATGACAGGACGGGTGGGAGGAGAAGGAAAACCCAAGGAGCAGACTTCCTATCTCAGGAGAGCTCAATTTAAATTCTAAATGTCCCAGCACTACTTTGATCTAGGAGGTCAGAACAAGATAGCCACTTTCATCCTTTAGCCTGAATCCTCCTGCTAAAGGACCTCTGTCCGTCTGTCTTTCTTTAAATGGCATTTAAGTGCTTACTCTGCACTAGACACTGTACTGGGGTAGATACGAGATAATCTGGTTGGATCCAGTCCATGTCCCATGCGGGGCTCTGTCTTAATCCCCACTTTTCAGATGAGATAACTGAAGCCCAGAAAAGCGAAGTGATTTGCCTTAGGGTACACAGCAGACACTCGGCAGAGCCGGGACTAGAAACCGGATCCTCTGATTCCCAGGCCTGTGCTCTTTCCACTAGGCCACCATCCTGAAGATCCTCCACGTGTTAATTTCTGTGACGGTGAACACCTTGACTCCTCCGGGGGGAGACGAGAGGTAAAGACTCGAGTATTTCCATCAGAGCAGCGCTCACTGACTCCTGGATGATTTAAGGACCAAAACTGACTGAAGCCTTGGCCGGATTCCCAACAACTGTCTGGATTCTTAAAAATCAGAGGACCTGGAAGCGTTCTAACTTCACAGGGGCTGGCAGGGAACCCAGGAGGGGTCCTTTGCCTGTCAGTGAGACTAGCTTGTCTAAAACCTGGCTTGTCAGTGAGGAAAAAGTTGAGCTTCCAGGGGTTGGAGCACTCAGACTGCCAAGGGAATCCTTCCATCAATCAATGATTTTTTTTTTTTTAATGGTATTTAAGAGCTATGAGTCAAGCACTGTTCTAAGTGCTGGGGTATTCATTCATTCAATAGTATTTATTGAGCGCTTACTATGTGCAGAGCACTGTACTAAGCGCACACAGCTCCTGTCCCAGCATGGGGCTTACAGTCTAATTAGGAGGGAGAACAGGTACTGAATCCCTATATTACAGTTGAGGAAACTGAGGCCTAGAGAAGTTAGGCAGCTTGTCCAAGGTCACACAGCAGGCTAGTACAGTGTCAGGATCAGAGCCCAGGTCCTCTGACTCCCAGCTCCATGCTCTATCCAGTAGGTCATGCTGCCTATTTATTGCTTCTTATTTGTTGAGCATTTCCTGTGTGCAGAGTAAGAATAACTACCCCCCAGGTCAGTACTTATCTCCTGGGTCAGGTTCTGTCAAGTTGGTAGGAAGGGAGGGAGAAGGGAAAGTGAGGGAAGGGAGGGAGAGGGGAAGTTGTTTGCTCGGCTGAGGGAAGACGCTACATTTTGTGTTCCAGCTGAGAGCAAATTAGAGGTGGTGGTGTGGTCATAGTAACCACTTAGTACAGTGCTCTGCACCTGGTAAACCCTCAGTCGGTGCCACTGACTGATAATAATAGTAGGGATTTTTAGTAGTAGTAAGAGTAGAAGTGATGGTTACCGGGTGTAAAGCACTATACTGGGGGCATGGTAAAATGTTTTGTTTTGTTTTTAAAAGACCTGTTTTGAGTTCCACTGAACCCCCCCGCCAGACTGTAAGCTCCCTGTAGAATAATGTAGGTTGTGGACAACAAATGTGACTATTAACTCTGCTGTTGCATTGTACTTTCCCAAGCACTTGGTACAGTGCTCTGCACACAGTAAGCGCTCAATCAATACCACTGGGCCATCGGACCAGTCACGATAACGGGAGCTCCAGGCTCTTGGGCATTACTGTGGGCAGAGCAAGAGAAACAGTGGGAGTCATTAGCAGAGACTTGACTCTGGGGACCTTGATCCCAGGCTTCCCCCTGGACCCCCAAAACACACAAACACACAAATACCCCGCCCCCTCCAGAGTCCTCTCACAGTCGTACTAGGCAGCGCGACGCTTTGCCCGGAGGACCGTGAGGGAGAGGGGCCCGAGCTTACGTGACTTTGCCTCATTTCTGCCCGTTGGAGGGTGGACCGTCCCTCCATCTGAATAGGTGGACACCAGCCAAGCTTGGGAACAGTTGGTGAAAATCTGTTCTGAAGGCGAACCGGGCCCCGAAGAACACGGGGCTAGATTCTTCCCTCCGATAAACTCGGAGAACTCCCCCGGATGTTGATCTGAACGCCGAGCCCGGCCCCACGAGTTATGCCTGAATAAGGACAGCGGGGAGTGCGAGGGAAAGTCGGGAGGGGGCCAGCTCCTTGAATAATTACAGTGGCTTTCATTAAAGAGTTCGCATTTATCTTATTGCGACATTTACCTCCTCTAAGTGGAGGTGGTTTTCCTTTCTGTCAGTGACCTATTGGGGTGAGTCGAACTCAACTTTTTAAATGAAAATGCTGGCATGCTGGGTCCTGGGAGCAGGGGAGGAAGGGAGCGGAGATAAGTTGAACAAGTTGCTGCAAATTTTTTTTTTTTGAGGTTAATAAGCAAATCTGCTTGGGGATGGAGAAACCAGCTGTGGCGATTCTTTTTCCTAGGGGCAACTAGAGCACTACTTTAGCTCAAAAACCTACCAGTTTTTCATCCCCCAGGGGTTTCTGGCCGAAAGAACTGTTTGTTTTTATTATTATTAATTGTATCCTCTCTCTGACAGCCACAAGGGAGGCATGCTTAATAGGGTCACAGAGGTGGACTTGGAGCCAAATTCTGGCTTGTGTTCCCAGCCCTAACCCCAACCTTCAGTCTGAGGGTGGAGATGATGCTGGCCTCAGTGCTCTGGACCCCCAGAACCTTCTGGCCCCCTTCAAGCTGCAGACAGAATCTCCCAGAGCCGTCAGGATGTCTAGCGAGGTTAGGAAGCAGTATGACCTAATGGAAAGAGCATGGGCCTGGGAGTCAGAGGACCTGGGTTCTAATTCTGGCTCTCCCACATGCCTGCTGTGTCCTCTTGAGCAGGTTATTTCACTTCTCTGGGCATCAGTTTCCTCATCTGTAAAATGGGGATTAAGACTGTGAGCCCTGTGTGAAACAGGGGCTGTGTCCAAATTCTTTTTTGGATCTTGTTAATTTGTTAAGTACTTCGTATGTGCCAGCCTCTGTTCTAAGTACTGGGGTAGATACAAGGTAATCAGGTGGGACATAGTCCCTGTCCCATGTGGAGCTCACAGTGTTAATCCCCATTTTACAGATGAGGTAACAGAGGCCGAAGAAGTTAAACGAATCGCCCAAGGTTACACAGCAGGCAAGTGGCAGAGTCAGGACTAGAACCCAGGTCCTTCCGACTCCCAGGCCTATGTTCCATCCACTAGACCACGTTGCTTCTCTTGACTACCTCATATCTACCCCAGTGCTTAGAAGAGTGCTTGGCACATAGTAAGTGCTGAACGGAAACCACTGTCATTATTATTATGGTTTGTACTTGGAGATCCCAGAATGACAATCCTGAGACTGATCAGGAACGGAATACTAATAATAACGTTGGTATTTGTTAAGCGCTTACTACGTGCAGAGCACTGTTCTAAGCGCTGGGGTAGACACGGGGGAAATCGGGTTGTCCCACGTGGGGCTCACAGTCTTCATCCCCATTTTACAGATGAGGTAACTGAGGCACAGAGAAGTTAAGTGACTTGCCCACAGTCACACAGCTGACAAGTGGCAGAACTGGGATTCGAAGCCATGACCTCTGACTCCAGAGCCCGTGCTCTTTCCGCTGAGCCACGCTGCTTCAGTGGAAGAGATCGTAAGAGCAGACACAAGAGCAGACAGCTCCTTTCCATTCAATACGTATCAAGTTTTAAGACCATTCCGCGGCGGGGACTTCGTGACCCGCGCCTCTCCGAAAATAGAGATCGCTTAAGCTTTAATAAGAAGGAAATTGTTATTTTGGTTTATTAACGAGAAACCTGCAGCACCGGAATGGTGTTGAGCTTGGCTATTGTATTCATTATGTTTCATAATCTCCGTGATTACTACCTGTGTAATTTGGTCTCTGGCAACTGCTATTGAATTTTTCCAGCCCATTATATTTTTCCATTTTTTTTTCCCCCTAATGTGGAGATAAGATTAGGCCGTGTGAAATTGCAACATACTGCCTAAGGCAAGCTGCCTCCATGTGGTAGCTGAATCAGCCTTTTGGAGGATGTTGGGGCAATAAGAAGACAAGGAGTTGCATGGTCTCTTGAAGAGCACCTCAGTAACTACAGGTGTCCGTGGTGACCCAGGATAGGACATCGATTTCTATGAGCTTCACCAACCTTTCTTCATTTTTTTTTTTTAAAGACTCAAGTCAGTTGTTGACTCAGTAATAATGGTGGTATTTGTTAAGCGCTTACTCTGTGCAAAGCACTGTTCTAAGCGCTGGGGGGATACGAGGTGATCAGGTTGTCCCACACGGGGCTCACAGTTTTCATCCCCATTTTACAGATGAGG
The DNA here is from genome assembly GCF_004115215.2 of Ornithorhynchus anatinus. Lineage (NCBI taxonomy): Eukaryota > Metazoa > Chordata > Mammalia > Monotremata > Ornithorhynchidae > Ornithorhynchus > Ornithorhynchus anatinus. Next base: position 56,804,637 of record NC_041735.1, on the reverse strand, counting down.
TAACTGAGGCACAGAGAAGTTAAGTGACTTGCCCGAAGTCACACAGCTGACAAGCGGCCGAGTCGGGGTTCCAACTCAATTCCCCAGGGTAGCCCCGTTGTTGTCTGGGTGTTGAGAGGCCTGCATGTGTAAACTGTAAGCTCGTTGTGGGCAGGGAATGAATTTAATCTGAATTTTGGCATTTGTTAAAAGTTTACTGTGTGTGGAGCACTGTTCTAAGCGCTGGGGTGGATACAAGATAATTGGGTTGGACACCGACCCTGTCCCACATAGAGCTCACATTCTAGATCTCCATTTTACAGATGAGGGAACTGAGACACAGAACTGCCGTGCGCACAGTAAAAGCTTGATAAATGCAACTGATTAATCGATCCCAGGGCTTAGAACAGTGCATGGCCCACAGTAAGCAATTAACAAGCTCATTGGGGGCAGGAAATGTATCTGTTTATTGTTGTATTGCACTCTCCCAAGTGCTTCTTACAGAGCTCCACACATAGTAAGTGCTCAATAAGTATGACTGAATGACCGAAGGAAATGCCGTAATAATGGCAATTTACACTGGCAAGGTGCTCCATTCTCTGTCCTCCAACTCCCTTCTGTGCTAAAGGAAGATTGCAGGGACAGTTCAAGCCTTTCTTCAGACTGCTATTTTTGCGTGAGCTGCTCTTACAGCTTTCACAGAGCTACGGGGAGGGGAGCAAGCTTTGCTGAACAGGAGAGACTGCAAAATGACCGAGTCGTAGCAATCACATGACCAAGAAGTGGTCTCTTACAGATTTCCTTGTGGGCCTTTCCCTTAACCCTTTGCGGGTATACCTAGTGACCATTTGTCCGCGTTCCAGCTGGCCTTTCCCCGTCCGGTTATGTTACGGTGCCCAGTTTGTGAGGGGGAAGCCCTTCATATACTCCAAACTAATTCTACTTCCTTGATCTCTTCTCCACAGGATGTGATTTTTCTCTGCTAATGACTTTAGTTCCTCTCTCCCGAACCCTTTCCAAATTCTACCTAACTTCCTCAGTTCGTTTACTTCCTTTTGATTTTCTTAATTTCTCTCAAAACTGAGCTGGTGTAACTCCATCCTGCCCAGTGCCCTCCGAGTATTTATTCCCTTAAACTAGTTTCTGCCACTGCAAACGGGGAAGAAAATGCAGATGCTCCTCGGTCATTTAGGCTTTGAAGGACAGCCAGCCTGCAGCTCCAAGGCATGCCGCTTAAACCAACACGGCCCAGTTGAGAGGACCCAGATTTCCTGAGCTGTGTTTCCTGCGTCGCTGCACCTCGCAGGGCTGATTTTGGGCAAAATCTTGGGAAGCAGTGTGGTCTAGTGGACAGAGCATGGGACTGGGAGTCAGAAGGACCTGGGTTTCAATCCCGACTCCGTCACTTGTCTGCTGTGTGACCTTGGGCAAGTCACTTCACTTCTCTTTGGGTCATTTACCTCATTTGTAAAATGGGGATTAAGACTGTGAGCCCCTTGTGGGACAGGGACTTTGCCCAACCTGATTATCTTGTATCAACCCCAGCCCTTAGGACAATGCCTTCCACATAGTACGCCCTTAATAAATGCCATAAAAAAGTCTTAACCACTCTGACTTGATTTCCTCCTTTGTGCTCAGCTGAATTCATTTAGCCCTACATCATTGTTTATTTCCAGTTTAGTGTGTTTCCACGGGCCCATACTCTCAGTGAAAGGAACCTTAGAAAATGACCAGGGGGAGATATCGAGTGCCACTGCTGCTGTTCTCTTACGCTGTCGAGTCGAGCCCGACCCATAGCGACGCCATGGACACATCTCTCCCAGAACGCCCCACCTCCCTCTGAAATCGTTCTATTAGTGGATCCATAGAGTTTTCCTGGGAAAAATACGGAAGCGGTTTGCCATTTCCTCCTTCCGCACAGTAAACCCGAGTCTCCTCCCTCGACTCTCTCCCAGCTGCCCGGCACAGGTGAGTTTTGACTTGGAGCAGATTGCCTTTCACTCGCTAGTCACTGGCCAAGCTAGGAATGGAATGGGTATGTCTCTGCTTGACTCCCCCTCCTGTAGTCGAGCGTGGTAGGGTACTGGAAACTCTCCGGGTGCAACCCTGCGAGGATTGAGTGCCGTAGGGACATCAAACTGGCTAGTTAAAGTCATTCACCTGGAGATATGTTTGACTTCCGGGATGAAGAGGAGAAAAGATCTCGGTGGTGAAGAGGCAGGGGAAAGATCTTGGTAAACGCTGTTGCTGTTTTAAACCTTACCAATCACAGTGACACTAGAAAGAGAAGTAGTGAGGCCAAGTGAGAAGAGCATGGGCTCAGGAGTCAGAGGAGCTGGGTTTTAATCCTGGCTTGGCCACTTGTCTGCTCTGTGACCCTGGGCGAGTTACTTAATTTCTCTGTGCCTCAGTTTCCTCATTTGTAAAATTGGGCTCCAGTACCTGTTCTCCCTCCTATTTAATCTTTGAACCTGCTGTGGGCCTGAGACGGTGTTCAATGTGATTAACTTATTTCTACCCCAGTGCTTAGAACAGTGGTTGACATATAGTAAGTGTTTAACATTTATCATAATGATAATGATAAAAAGGAGTGAGCAGAGCAGATCTGGCAAAATCATTTCCGTGTCATCTCGACTCACTCGCGCCCCACAGCATTTGTGCATATATATGTATATATCTATAATTCTATTTATATAGATACCTGGTTACTTGTTTTGATGTCTTTCTCCCCACCCCAGACTGTAAGCCCGTTGTGGGCAGGGATTATCCCTCTTTATTGTTGTGTTGTACTTTCCAAGTGCTTAGTACACTGCACTGTGCAAAGTAAGCGCTCAATTCTTTCGATTATATTTACTGAGCAACTTACTGTGTGCAGAGCACTGTACTAAGCGCTTTAAATACTACTGCAGCAATGAATGAAGAAAATACTTCACAGCTTAGCTTTCTACCAGCACCTTATTCTACTACTAGATTTTAAATCCCTGGGAGCGGAATCTATCTACTTTACTGCCCTCTTGCAAATGCTTAGTACAGCACTCTGCAAACAGTAAGTGCTCAAATACCCCTGATTGAACTTTGATTTGAATTCTAGCCAAAGCACTGACCCAGTCATCATAATAGAGCCTTATTTCTCCAACAAACAACATTTTCTCCAAAGGACACGGTGACCGGTGAACCTCTACAACATCTCTGTGAAGTAATTAGCCATGATCATTACGGGTTGTGTTTCATATATTGTTATTGTTCTTATTCTTTTTCTACTATGACTTTTGGAGACTTTTCTCTGAGGTGCTTGTACCACACAACAGAGCATTCCTTCCCACCCACCCTTCACCCCAACATCTCCTTTAAGAGGGCAGTTAAACAGTATTAAGAACTGTGATGGTCCTCTACCGTCTTACACTCCTTTACCTGCATATTTAGAAGAAAATAATCATTGTGCTCTTTGCCAAACACTCTAAAAAGGACTGGGGAAGACACAATATATTCAAGTAGGACACAGTCCCTCTCCTACAACCAGGGACTCAGGGTATAATTAAGAGATAGAATAGGTATTAAATTCCCCTCTTACAGATGAGGAAACTGAGGCCCAGAGCAGTTAATTCAATCGTATTTATTGAGCACTTACTGTGTGCTGAGTACTGAACTAAGTGCTTGGGAGAGTACAAAATAATAAACAGACACACTCCCTGCTCACAGTGAGTTTACAGTCTAGAGGGGGAGACAGACATTAATATAAAAAATACATGACAGATACGCAAGTGCGTGCTGTGGGGCTGGGGAGGGGGGCAATGAGCAAACGGAGCAGATCAGGGTGATGCAGAAGGGAGAGGGAGAAGAGGAAAGGTGGGTTTAGTCAGGGAAAACCTCTTGGAGGAGATGTACCGTGAATAAGGCTCTGAAAGGGGTGAGGGTAATTGTCAGATTTGAGGAGGGAAGGTGTTCCAGCTCAGAGGCAGGATGTTAAATGATTTGCCTAAGGCCACAGAGTAGACAATGACAGAGCTGGAATTAGAACTCAGGTCTTCTGACTCCCAGACCCATGCTCTCTCCTCTAGGAATATACCCCTTTGGATCATCTAGAGATTGGATCGCCACCAGGAATAGTTACCAGAAGCTGTGCCCGGTTGATCCATCTTCTGGGGCAGCAGTGGGGCCGGCCTCATTCCTTCCTGGACCAAGAGAGGTGAGGCTAGGTTATGGCCACATTGTCCTGGAGGCAGATTCAGCACTCTAATCCCTGGAGTCAGAGAGTGTTCAGAAAGCTGCCCCTTTCCACCCTCCCCCCAGCCCCTTATCTAGTGGATAGTGGTCTAGTGGATCTAGATTATAGGTCTAGTGGATCTAGTGGGTCTAGTGGATAGAGCCCGGGCCTGGGAGTCAGAAGAACCTGGGTTCTAGTCCCCACTCGGCCTCTTGCCTGGGCAATTCACCTCACTTCTGTGTCTCAGGTGCCTCATCTGTAAAATGGGGATTAAGACTGCGAGCCTCAGGTGGAACAGGGACCGTGTCCAACCCGATTATCTTGTATCAGCTCTTAGAACAGTGTCCGGCACTTAACAGATTCCATAAAACAAGCAAGCGATGCTGCCTAAATTCCTCGCCCACCCTGGCTGCATTGTGTGTGTTCAAAACCGACATGGGGACTGCAGCTTTTCCCATTCCACTTCTCCCGCCATGTTGGTCTCTTCTGGGGGGCTGGACATTGTTTCCACTTTAGCAGCTCCTACCAGCTGTTTTTCTTTGGTACCTTTTTATTGCGGATAGAATTTCAAGGGCTGCGGGGGGAAAAGCTGCTGAAAACACGACAGCCCTCGGACTCACTTCAAAGCAGCTTTCATCATTCTTCACGCACTGGTTTAAGGATTCTCTTCTGTTCTTTCCCTAGAACCAGATTCTCCAGAAGATTGTTGTCTGTGATATCAGTATTTACTGAGTTTCAGCTCCAGACATCGTGTTTATATCTGATTTGTACATGTCCAAATGGTCTATAAAGTTTATAAAGGGATTAAAGACATTTTCCTCTTTCATATATCTTTCCCCCTGCCCCGTCACCTCCCACCCCCCAACCCCGCCCCGGATTTGGGATGGGGGGGATGGGAGGGACAATGCCTAGAAGGAGGTAAGCGAGGCTGAGAGGTTTGCGTTATAATTGCCAGAACTCCAATCTCTTCTCCTTTACAACCCTTCCGGTTCAGTCCATCTCGTGTTCATTAGTTAAGTTATTCGAGGCAACTGGAATTTATCTTCATCAGTGGTACTTATTCATTCATTCAATAGTATTTATTGAGCGCTTACTATGTGCAGAGCACTGTACTAAGTGCTTGGAATGTACAGATCGGTAACAGATAGTGTGCACAGCACTGTACTAAGCACTTGGGAGAGTACAACGAAGCAGAGTCGGTAGACACATTGCCTTCTTCTTTTCTTATGTCTGACTGCCTTCTGTTATAAATCCAAGCATTTTAAAGTTAGCCCTTATAATTCCTAAGGAGATTTCAGAGGGCGTTGCTATTTCCGCCTTCCAAACACAATTTGATTGTAAGCTTTTTGAAGGCAGGACATGAATACTAATTCTACTGTACTCTCCCAAGCATTCAGTATCTGCCTCTGCCCACAGGTGTTCAATTACTTAGAGGAGCAGCATGACCTAGTGGAAAGACCCCGGGCTTGGGGGTCAGAGGACGTGGGTTCCAATCCCAGCTTCGCCACTTGTCTGATTTGTGACTTTGGACAAATCACTCAACTTCTCTGTGCCTCAGTCACCTCATCTGTAAAATGGGGATTAAGACCGTGAGCCCCACCTGGGACAATCTGAATACCTTGTATTTACCCCAGTGCTTAGAACAGTGCTTGGCATATAGTAAGCCCTTAAGTGCTCTGCACACAGTAAGGGCTCTATAAATACGATTGAATGAATGAACAAGTACCATAATTGTTATCATTATTATTAATACCATTGATGGGTGAGTCGATATTGGTCCAAAGCTGTAGAATATGGATTCAAGCTACTTCCACCTCTCGTCCCTCACATCATCAGATTACCATCCAGTGATTGGCTGAGGGGACAGGGTGGGGGAATCTTTAAAATAAGATCCCTTTTCTGGGAGTCAACTCTTCAGATGTCAACAGAAGAGAGGAGCCTGCTTTGACCCCACTCTGCCTACTTTCTATATTACTATCTGTGACCTGGGCAAAGCACTGTGTTAAGGCTTTCTTCATTCAGCTATCGTCCCTGATCCACAGTACTCTTACATCCTGAGAGGGAAGACCACACACTCAGAAAAAGACCTAATGGGATACATCCTGCGAGAGTGACAATTCAACCATGACGGAAGAAGCAGTGCATCACGGTTGAAGGTTTTCCGATTCCTCCTTTGTCCGGGCAAGGCTGTGTTTGGTCCAACAGTCTCAATCTTCCAAACGATCTGATGCGTAGGAGAATGGGTCCGGGGGATGAGTGTTTGGGGTGGATGCCGCAGTCTTGTGGGGTGAATCTGGTGGGGACTTGATGTTCCCCACCCCGTTGCGGCCCTGTTTCTATGAGAAATGCTGTCGTAAGCTCATTGTGGGCGGGATTGTCTCTATTTGTTGCTGAATTGCACTTTCCAAGCGTGTAGTAAAATGCTCCACAAGCAGTAAGAGCTCAATAAATTCATTTGAATGAATGAATGAAGGGAACATGTCTGTAAACTCTCCCAAGTGCTTAGTATAGTGTTCTGCCCAAAGTAAGCGCTCAGTAAATACCACTGAAGATGATGTCACCATCAATACAAAAACTGACTGCTGAGCTTGGGAATGTCCTACGATGCAATCAACTAAGACAGTGGCTAGTAATGATAATAATGATTATGGTAGTTAGCGCTTACTATGCGCAAGGCCCTGTACTAAGCACAGGAGTAGATAGTTGATTTATTCTTTCAATTGTATTTATTGAGCGCTTACTGTGTGTAGAACACTGTACTAAACGCTTGGAAGAGTTCAACAATAAACAGACACATTCCCTGCTCACGGTGATCTTACAGTCCAAAGCGGGAGCTTCAGATTGGACACAGTCCCTGTCTCGCATGGGGCTCACAGTCTCAATCCACATTTTACAGAGGAGGTAAGTGAGGCATAGAGAAATGAAGTGACTTGCCTAAGGTCACACAGCAGACAAGTTGCAGAGCCAGGATTGGCGAGTGCAAATATATACAAGATTTGCTGAAGAATCCCAATGTAGTCCCCTCCCCTTTATCACTTATTGGCAAATAATGATTTTTGGAAGATTTGTGTGATGTAAATGGCTCCCAGTTGGAGAAGAAAATGTAGTCATGGAATTCTTGTTTGGCAGAACAACTAGCAAGCCTGGAAAGTTTGCCACAACCTGAATTTGAAACAGGCAGGGGAAGTGTCTACCATCTCTGTTATATTGTCCTCTCCTAAGTAATTAGTACAGTGCTTTCTCATAGCAAGAGTTCAATAAATAATAATAATGATGGCATTTGTTAAGCGCTTACAATGTGCCAAGCACTGTTCTAAGTGCTGGGACAGATAGAAGGTAATCAGGTTGTCCCACGTGAGGCTCACAGTCTTAACCCCCATTTTACAGATGAGGTAACTGAGGCACCGAGAAGTTAAGTGACTTGCCCAAGATCACACAGCAGACAAGCGGCAGAGCCGGAATTAGAACCCACGACCTCTGCCTCCCAAGCCCGGGCTCTTTCCACTAAGCCATGCTACTTCTCAAAAATCTCGTAAATACAATTGATTGAAGCTGTTAGAATCACACTGGACAATCACCAGCCGTTGACCCTTCTGACGACGGAAGGCCAATTAGTTACGGCTAAATAAGTGGTCCCATCTTGGGTGGTACAAGAAATACCAGCATGTAGAAGATGGCCCAATTGGAGAGTGGTTATAGTAATAATAATAATTATGGTATTTGTTAAGCTCTTACTATGTGCAAAGCACTGTTCTAATACTTATATCAATCAAACAATGGCACTTGAGCACTTACTCTGTGCAGTGGACTGTACTAAGTGCTCGGGAGAGTACAACAGAGTTGCAAGACCTGTTTTCTGCCCACAAATACTTTCTGTATACATAGTACTGTACTAAGTGCTAGGAGAGACTACACAGATGGAAAATAGGCATGGTCCTGTTCCCTAGGTAGGGTGAGGGTGGGTGACTCACACACTAAGGAAAAGTGATGGGGAAATTAGTTGCATTTTTCAAGGTAAGATACAAAAGGGTTCAAAATATTAGAACTGATCTAGCTTCCAAGCTGAATAATTTAAGGAAAAGGGTATTTGAGGCCGCGAAGATAAGCCCAGATTCATCAGATAAGGGAACACTTCTTTATACAGGTAATCACGCCAAAATGCATCCTCTGTGTAAAGATGAGTCATGGTCCGTTTTGTCATAATATAACAAGTATGTAGGTTCTGGTTGGGTGGTTTTTTCCCCAAACTTCTGGGTGTGCTGTCTGTGCCTAGATAGACAAATATTGATGCCAATGGTTTGGGTCACCTCGAACCGTTATGCCAGCATCTCCAGGAGAAAATGCAAACTCTTATTTTGTTCAACTCTCCTGTTCAACCCAAATCCAGGGCCATCGTTTTAGATCATCCTGTTGCCATGGCAGCGGCCTCTTCTTGAGCAGTGTTGCCTGTGGTATATCGGCTGAAATAGTTGACTGCCAAGCAAATCATCAGCGATTTTTTTTTTTTTATTTGAGAGGCTGAAAGGTTGGGATCAAGTTCAAATTATTTGGAGGATATATGTGTCGAGGGCACTTAGCATCAGTTTAGTAAGAAAGGCAGATAAAATCTTGATTTAGGACCTGGTCGTGGGGAGACAGACTTCATTTAGGGCCTGTGAGCTTGGAGAGTCCTTCCAGAAGGTCTTTGCTGTGAAGGAGACTTTGGAAGTTCGATCTATTCTTTGCATGTAGTCCAAACAAAGCTGTAACAATCGTATAAACAATTCCCAGAGGCCAGATATCACCTGGGTATCGTCCTCTCTCTCTCTGACCCCAAATCAGCCTTCTCTGTGGATTTCCGTAGCAGTCGGCCTTTCTCGAGGAAGGGCGAACCTGGAGCCCCATCGGCAAATTTATGCCAGCGGAGCTCGCATGTAATAGGAGCTATTCCAGGGTGCAAAGCATATTAAGGGAGGTGGCCCACGGCAGCTGTAAAGACTACCGGGAGTCTTGGCCTCGGGCTAGGTCTGATTGCTTGGGAACATGATCTATTCTTCCATCTCAAGATACAAACCAAATGCCTTACAAATTGGTCACATCCCATTTAGCTCATATTAATCTGCAGCCCACCCCCTAGGGCCAACGTACCATATTTTTCTTTCTTTTGTTCCATTTCCCCCCACCTAGAAACCTCCCTCCTAAATATCTCACTTTTATCTTTTCTGCAGTAAGATGGGAGCCTGTGGAAAATATCAGTGGATTAGAATTCGTTTTAGCCCACGACTGTCCTCGTCTAGAGGAGATGCTCTGTGTTGTAAACTGAGACCACAAATGCAACTTTACAGTGTGCTTTTGATCTGTTTCACATAAATCAAGTTCCTGGATTAGCCCTCTGTTAGCAGGGTAATAGGTTTCTTCGGCGGGGCAGAAAAGCTGGAGGGACTTGCCTTTTCTGCTTCAAAGGGCTGGGAGATTCTCCTAACCGCAAGAATGAGAATAGAACATAATGGCCAGACTAAAGGCCCGTGGCGGCAGTTTCACTGCTGCAAATGGTGAATTACCTGTAATTTTGCTCAAAATGTACCACATGTTGGACTGCAAGAAGTACTTTACTTTTCCATTAAATGAGCTCCTCTTCAGTGTGCTCGTTTCTCATGACCTGGATCATGTGGCCTGTGTAGCCAACGGGAGGAAAATGTGTACAAATGCAGCTGGATGCGATGTTTCCACTCCCAGTCCCGTCCAGAAGGTCAAATTGACCTCGACCGTCCGCTCTACCCCCCTGGGAGAAGCAGAGACCCCCTCAAGGGCTCCCCAAAGCTGACCCGGGGGGGGGGGGGGGCAAAGTTATTTGTGCCTTGAAGAAGGGACATCCTGATCTTCTTTTTGGATAGGAAATTTGGAACTTTTCACACATGCCCAGGGAGCTGTCAAGTTGAGAAGAGGGTGGTCTTTTACTGACGAGGAGAAAGAACCCAAGGTTGGCCGTATAGGTGAAGACCAGGACCAATAATGATAATATTTGTGAAGCACCTACTGTGTGCCAAGTACTGTACTAAGCCCTGGAGTAGACACAAGATCGTCAAGACTGCACAGTTCCTGACCCACAAGGGGCTCATAGTCTAAGTAGGAAGGAGAATAAGTATTAAATCCTTATTTTGCAGATGAGGAAACTGAGGCGCAGAGAAGTTAAGTGACTCGGCTAAGGTCACACAGTAGGCACTGGCTGAGCCAGGATTAGCGCTCAAAGCCTCTGACTTTCAGACCTGTGCTCTTCTCACTAGGCCATGTAGACCAATTTTTCCTTCCGGTCTTGGAAAGGGTATGAAGCGACCATATTGAATGCCGCACCCTGTCCTGCAGACCGTTCCAGAAGAGGAAGGCTGTCCGCTCGGACTTCCACCCAAGGAGGGATCTCCACCGAAGCAGGAGTCCCGGATCCCCAGACCCTCTTGGCTTCATTCCTGGGGCACAGCGAGGAGAGCTCAGACAACGGAGAGCCTGATTTTTTTTCCACCCTGACCCAAGCTCCTCACCCCACCTATGCCACATCTGTGTTTTTGAAGGGAAATGTCATAATATTGCTAATCAATAGGAAGAATGACAGGACCATTTGTCAAGGACAAGCCAGCACGGCAGCTGTTGCAGCCCTTTCCCTCCCGTTCCCTCTGGGCGATGAGAAACCCAGGGGAAGGTCCCGATGGTGCGCCTGGGGCGGCCCCCGTGTTCTTAAAGACAGCCGCTCTGTGCAAACAGCCCCGATGGCCGGGCTAGACCGCGGCCCAAGTCGGCAGCAGTTGGACGGAACGAGGTGGCAGCAGCCTGGCAGGAAGTATAGAGTTTCCAACAATAGGAGGCGAAAGACACCAGACACCCCGCAAAGGAGAGGCGAGCCTCGGGACCGGGGAAGTCTGTTGACCTCTAACCCCGGGACCGCTGTTACATATGCATTTCCTTTCAGCTGCAGATGTTCCTCGCTGGTCAGCAGGACGAGGAGGTCATCTTGCAGGGGGAGGCGGAGGAGGAGAGGTTTGACGCGGCCCGGCCCCAACTTAATAAAGACCTTCCTTTTGGCTCTCCGGCTCTCCCACCCAACGAACCGGGCCGAGGAAGATCTCCCAGCGTGCTACTGCAGCTGCTCAGCCTACAGTAGCCGCCGAGAGTTAATGTAAGCTCTGACGGGCCTCGGCCCCCCGCAACAATGAGCTCAGTCAGGCGTGTGGCGGGGTTGTTTGCCGAGGTGACGGTGGTCCGCTGCCCTTTCCCACCCCGTCGAAATAATTTTTAAATTAGGAAATTAATCTTAATCTTCTCTCCTATCTCCGGCTTTCGTTGCCTCGGATTATTCGCCGTGACTCTTCATGCTTGGATATCCCACGGCAAATGATTTCGTTTAATTGGCATATTAAATAAAAGGGGATCTTAAAGGGACACCGTCAACCTGTTCTGTCAAGAACCCATATCCCTCCTCCCATCCCCTCTTCCGGCAATTCTGTCCCGCCCACGGACAATTCGTGTCTTTAAAGGCAAGAGATGGTTATGGAAAAGTCTTTGTTTTTTTTCCTCTGCTTAAGAATTTGTCTTAAAGAAGCCCAACAGCTTCTAATTACAATTCTTAGTGACCTGCTCATCATTGGCCTGATTATTAACGAACTCAGTGTTCCCACTTGGTGGTGTAAGGCAGTTTAGTGATTTCTAAAGTAAAAAAAAAAAATTGAACCTAGCTATGAATTTCCTGGGATGAGGCAGTTACTTAAAACCCACAGAGAAATAGCAAGGGAGAGGCCACAGTGAGGAATTTTCCCTTCTCAGCTAATAGAACTCAGCAAATACAAGAACTTTCAAGGAAAGCAAGTCAAAATGCATACAATTTACATTCCCCTCACACCACCAAGCTGCCACTTGCCTATTACAAAATTTGGTGAGTTACTGAGTTTCATGTTTCTGTCTCTATCTGTTGCCGACTTGTTCATTCCAAGCGCTAATACAGTGCTAATACAGTACAGTGCTCTGCACATAGTAAGCGCTCAATAAATACTATTGAATGAATGAATGTTTCTCTGTGGGCAAAATGGGTGGAGAGAAGGAAAAAAGCAAAAACTCTGAACACCACAGATGGGTGTGGGTGTCTGTGTGTGTGTAGTGAGGGTCTGTTGGTCAGCCCAGCTGAATAGTGTCACTGTGATGCACACGGAATTTGCTACAGGGCCAATGAATGACTTTCCGGCAGTTTAAAGGTCTTTCTTGTCTCCTTTGATTCAAAACTGTCACTTGGCAGCTTTTCCTCTTCTCCCCTAAGTGCTGTTGTTCCCTCCTGAGTCAAACCTTGCAGAGCACTGAGGTGAGCTTCGGTTGGGATATTTGAGCCCTGCTTTGATGGCTAGATGGCTCCGATCACCCGAGGATCCAAAGACAGAATATTTCTTTCCTCAAACTGGGAGCTGAGTGAATTAAATCAGAAAGGATCTGCCGAGGTGGAAAGTGAGGCAAATTGGTGGTTGGGTTGGGTCATGGCTGTTCCTTAAAATTTCTGCAGTGTCTCCTTATCCGGAATTTCATATATTTATACTGTTTCTCAGTGACTACAGTTTCACTGGTTTCACTATTTCTAGGATTAAGGGGGTTGGTAAATTAGGTTCTTAGTTTCATTTTTGAGACTTCCCTTTTGTTAACCGCCCCCCAGCCCCCATATACTATTTTGGTAAATATGGCTTCTAGGAGAGAGCTTTCTAGGTTTCTGTTTTGAAAATCCCCCACAGTTCTGGTAAAAATGGCTTCTGGTAAATGACTGACCAGAGCATAGGATTTTTTTTTTTAAGTGTTCTTCTAGATGTCAATAGGTGCTGCCTTTATGCCTTCTCGGAATAGGAAGAATGAGTGAGCTAATCCTGAACATCCCCTCAAAATATATCTTCAACCCGGTCAAGAAGTATCTTTTTAGGCAATTTGTCCTCTAGGCTCTTCTTTTCCCATTAGCTGAAACTACAAAGGTGCCAGTTGGTGAGTCAGAGTGGCCTTTTGCAGACTAGGAAAGGGACGCTGTCTATCAACTTTATTTCACAGAGTGCAAAACTACTTTTGGTAATTATGACTCAATCAATTGTATATACCGAGCCCTTATCATGTGCAGACCACTGAACTGAGCACTCGGGAGAGCACATCACAAAAGAGTTGGTGGACACGTTCCCTACCCACAAAGAGCTCACAGTCTAGAGAGGGAGACAGACACTACCATAAGTAAATACCAACTCTTTTACATTGTACTCTCCTAAGCGCTTAGTACAGTGTTCTGCCCACAGTTCTCAAAAAATATGATTGGTTGATAGATACTCATAAGCTACGTAATAAATTGTTTACATAAGTGCCATGGGATTGATGGTGGGGCTCTGAATGTTTGTATCACTTCTGGGGAAATGTTACTGGGAACAACTTGGTGATTTTTCCTTTTTTCTTTACACCCAGTGGGGATCAGGATGTATCACTTTCAAACATTCTCTGCCCTTAGCCGACCTAACATTTGACTAAATTCCCTCTCGAATATGACAATTAGTCATTTTTCAACTTTCCTACCTAAAATGATAGGTATTATTATGGAGAACTCTGGAATGTTAGTTCCTTATGGGCAGGGAACAGGTCTACCTAATGTGTTATATTGTATCCTTAAGTGATTAGTACAGTGTTCTGTACATAGCAAGGACTCAGGAAATACCATTATCTTGGTTTCCTCATCTATGAAATGGAGATCAATCAATCAATTTATTTATTTATTGAGTGCTTACTGTATGCAGGGCACTGTACCTGGAAGCATACAACATAACAATATAACAGACGCATTCCCTACCCCCAATGAGCATACAGTCTAGAGAAGGAAACAGATCAGGGAGATCAGCAAGGAGGCTGTTATAATAATCAAGGTGGGTTAGGATAAATGATTAGATTAACTTGATAGCAGTTTGGGTGGAGAGGAAAGGAAGGATTGAAGGTTGAACTGACAGGATTTAGTGATAGATTGAATATGTGGGTCGAATGAGAGGGGTCAAGGATAATGCCAAGATAATGGGCTTGTGAGGCAGGAAGGTTAGTGATGTAGTCTACACTGATGGGAAAGTCGGCAGGAGGACAGGATTTGGGTTTGGAGATAAGAACTCCTTAAGGAGTTCTGTTTTGGACATGTTATTTTTGAGGTGACGGCGGGACATGCAAGTAGAGAGGTCTTGAAGGCGGGAGGAAATGTGAGGCTGCAGAAAGAGAGAGAGCTCAGGACTGGAGTTGTAGATTTGGGAATCGTCTGCACAGAGGTGGTAGTTGAAGCCACGGGAATGAATGAATTCTCCAAGGAAGTGGGTGCAGATGGAGAATAGAATAGGACCCAGAGCTGAACCTTGAGGAACCCCCGCACTTAGGAGGTGGGAGGCAGAGGAGGAGCCTCTGAAAGAGACAGAGAATGAGCAGCCAGAGAGATTGGAGGAGAATGAGGAGAGGACAGTGTCAGTGAAACTGAGGTTGGTTAATGTTTCCAGAATGGGGAGGTCTACAGTGTCTAAGGCAGCTGAGAGGTTGAGGCGGACTAAAATGGAGTAGAGGCCATTGGATTTGGCAAGAAGGAGATCATCGGTGACTTTTGTGAGGTTGGTTTCTGTCGAGTGAAGGGGATGGAAGCCAGATTGGGGGGGGGATCAAGGAGAGAGACTTAAGATCACGGGTGTAGACAATTCACTCAAGGAGTTTGGAGAGGAATGGTAGGAGGGAGATGGACAAAAACTGGAGGACGCTGAGGAATTAAGGGGTGTTTTTTAAGCATGTTTGAAAACAATGTTTACTTGTTTTGATGTCTGTCTCCCGCCTTTCTAGACTGTCAGCCCATTGTTGGGTAGGGATTGTCTCTACTTGTTGCTGAACTGTACTTTCCAAGTGCTTAGTACAGTGCTCTGCACACAATAAGCACTCAATAAATATGATCGAATGAATGAATGAAAGCAATGGGGAAGAAGCCACTGGAGAGTGAACAGATGAAGATGGTGGTCAGGGAGAGAAGGGAGAGGGCAAGTGTTCTGATAAGATGCAAAGGGATGGGGTTGGATTCAATACCCACTCTCCCTCCTATTTTGACTGTGTCCCACCTGATTATCTTATATCTACCCCTTGCTTAATACAGTGTTTGGCCCATAGTAAGTGCTTAACAATTATCACAATTACTATTAATTACTATTAGTGCACCCATCACCTCACCAGACGCAAGTCATTAGTATTTCTGAGTATCTGATGTGGGAACGCGTATGCCAACGCTGCTGTATTGTACTCTCCCAAGTGCTTAGTACACTACACCTAGAAGGAGCTCAAGAAATCCCATTGATGATGTTGTGTACAGAGTACTGAAGTAAGCACTTGGAGTACAATAGAATTAGCAGGTACAGTCCCTACTCTTAGAACTCAGAGTCTAATGAAATAAATCAGGGCACACACAGGGCAGGCTGTTTTTACCTCAAAAGAGGCTGCTGGGACTTGGTCAGGAAAGAGCAGGATGGTATTCATCCAGTTTCCAAGTAATCAATCAGTTGTATTTACTGAGTGCTTACTGTGTGCAGAACAGTGTACTGAGCACTTGGGAGAGTGCAATTTAACCGATTTGGTAGATGCGTCCCCTGCCCCAAAAGAGTTTACAGTTTACAAGAGGTCTGTCCCCTGTCTGGTACAGACAAATGCTTCTATGCCGATTTTTTATTTATATATTTCAGTCCCCAGCTTCCCTCTGCCAAGATTCCTGATACCAAGCTGAAGAGTGTGAAAGCTCCCTGTGGGTAGAGAATGTCTACCAACACTGTTATATTGTACTCTCCCAAGTGATTAGTACAGTGATCTGCACGCAGTAAGCGCTCAATAAATGACTGATCCATCTGTTACACCTTGGGGAATGTAAGAACCTAGAACAAGTGGAGGAGATTCAGGAATCACCCGGAGAAGCAGCGTGGCTCACTGGAAAGAGCCGGGGCTTTGGAGTCAGAGGTCATGGGTTCGAACCCCGGCTCTGCCACTTGTCAGCTGTGTGACTTTGGGCAAGTCACTTAACTTCTCGGTGCCTCAGTTCCCTCATCTGTAAAATGGGGATTAAGACTGTGAGCCCCACGTGGGACAACCTGATTCCCCTATGTCTACCCCAGCGCTTAGAACAGTGCTCGGCACATAGTAAGCGCTTAACAAATACCAACATTATTATTATTATTAAATGCTCTAGGATCTAGCAAGATGGTTTCTGATATCACCATATTACCTTGCATGCTGCGGGTAGTGTAGATCATGTCGTATCTCTCCTTTTCCTGCATTTATGAATGCCATCAGTGGCTTTGTCCCCTTTGGTTTTGTTAACCAAAGATCGTGAGTTCGTATCCCATCCTTACCCCTTCTAGACTGTAAACTCCCTCTAGAATGTAAACTTGTTCTGGGGAGGGACAATATTGATGCATTCTACTCTCTCAAGCGCTTAGTACAGTGCTCTGCATGAAGTAAGTGCTCAATAAATGTCATTGATTTATTGGTCACCATGCTGAAAAAGCTCTACGCTGGGAACCTCTCCATTTTCTGACTGGTCTCTTCTTTGTCCCCTCTCACTGTCCCCAAATCCTTCCCTTTCACCTCCTCATTCCATCTCCCTGCAGGGGCTACCGGCTTGGGCATATGATCTCCTGAGATTTTTCCACCCGATCATTTGTTCGGGCACCAACATCGGCCCTTCCTGAGCACAGTAAAACCTCTTCCCCGAGGGAGGAAGTCAAGCTCTTCCACGTGGAAGCTTTTCCACGGCGGCAGTCAGTGCTGAAGGCTCGGTCACGGAGGATATCCTCCCTGTAGTCTCTGCCCCAGAAGTCTCCAAACCATTTTAAAGTCACATCCACACAGAACGGCTTCCAGAGGTTCAGGTGGAATGTATCTGAGGAGCGAGGAGCATATCTACTACTTTATTATTATTATTATGGTATCTAAGCGCTTACTATGTGCCATGCACTGTTCTAAGCTCTGGGATAGAGACCAGGTAATCAGGTTGTCCCACGTGGGGCTCACAGTCTTAATCTCCATTTTACAAATGAGGTAACCGAGGCACGGAGAAGTTAAGTGCCTTGCCCAAGGTCACCCAGCAGACAAGTGGAGGAGCCGGGATTAGAACTCACGTCCTCTGTCTCCCAAACCCGTGCTCTCTCCACTAAGCCACGCTGCTTCACTGCCACACTGCATAGTCATGGTATCACGGCTTCTCACGCGGACAAAATTCTGCTGTATGAGCACGAGCCATTTACATGCCGAGAGAAACCCACGAGGAGCCCGAAGGTAGGGAAGAGTTGAGGGAAAGGGAGCCCTCTCTAGCTTTAGAAGAGAGTCATCTATATCCACGTAGCAGGGAAGAGGGCCCTCTATAGCTTTTAGATGTCTTCCTTGGCACCCCTGTGAGACACATGTCCTATGCCTCTTCTCCACTCTCCCACCTCCACGACCCTAGGCGGCTTCCTCTCTCCTAATATTATCATTATTATAATCATCATTAGCTGCTAACACTATTATCATTATCATTAGCTCCATGCGTGTTAATACTATTGGTACTGCTTTTGTCCATCTGTCTCCCCCGATCAGACTGTAAACCCGTCAGTGGGCAGGGACTGTCTCTATCTGTTGCCGATTTGTACATTCCAAGCGCTTAGTACAGTGCTCTGCACATAGTAAGCGCTCAATAAATACTATTCAATGAATGAGTGAATAATCCTTTCCTTCTCCACCCCAAGGGACTCTTCCCGATCACTGCGCTGCGCGTCGGAACTCAAAACATTCACTTGAGTAGCAAGCCATTTTAATAGCCTTCCGTGCGGTTTCTCGAGCCCAACTCCTGATTAGAAATTCCATCCTCCCCCACGTTCCTCCTTCCTATGTCATAATAATAATGATCTGTGAATATAATATCTGTGAAGTGCTATATGTCAAGCACTGTGCTAAATACTGGGATTGATACAATGCAAGCAAACTGGACCCAATTCCTGTCCTACTTGGAGCTCACAGTCTAACAGGGAGGGAGGACAGGTATTTAATCCCCCATTTTACAGATGAGGTAACTTAAGCAGAGAAGGTAAAGGATTTGTTTGAGGTCATCCAGAAAAAACAAACACTGGAGTCAGGATTAGAACTCAGATCCTCTGTCTCGCAGGTCTGCACTTTTTCCATTAGGCTGCACTGCCATCACACGATTACTCCTACGCCCAGACAGTGTGACAGGATTTGAACAGGGTCTTGATCAGAATTCACTATCAATCAATCAGGTGTATTTATTGAATAATAATAATAATGTTGGTATTTGTTAAGCGCTTACTATGTGCAGAGCACTGTTCTAAGCGCTGGGGTAGATACAGAGTAATCAGGTTGTCCCACGTGAGGCTCACAGTCTTCAGCCCCATTTTACAGATGAGGGAACTGAGGCACAGAGAAGTTAAGTGACTCGCCCACGGTCACACAGCTGACTAGTGGCAGAGCCGGGAGTCGAACCCGTGACCTCTGACTCCGAAGCCCGGGCTCTCTCCACTGAGCCACGCTGCTTCCCCCGAACACATTGTGTGCGGCACACCGTACTAAGCGCTTGGGATCGTACAAAATAACAGAGTTGGTAGACATAGTCCCTGCCCACGATGACCACAGACAAGTTCTTTAGCTCTTTTTCTCCATGCCGAATTCTTCAACCACGGCCTCCATGTTTGATTCACCATCGCACGAGCCCTGAACAGTCCCCGTATCTAAGCGTTCTGTCCCACAGTACTCTTGGGGAACAAATTCATAGTAAGTAGGTAAGAGGCATCTCAGGCCAGATTTTAAGACACGTGGTGGCCTACAAGAAAGAGTAGCCTGTCCTGAGCTGAGGGGAACTAGGCCGGATGGAAGAGATGATCTCATTCCCTCGCTGCTAGAGAAACTGCCTGGATCTTCCACTTCATCACATTCGGAGTGGCACTAAAATGCACGAAACATTCATTAATCTGTCTTCACACCTCCCTCTCCTAGGGAGTGAAGATTGTTTTGCATGGCAAAGGAGGCCATTTGTGCCAGAAGAAAGCCCTTTTGAGTTGCTTTTCCCGAAGGATCCAAGATGTTCTGGCTCCTAGACTAAGCAGTCAATTGTCCGGTGGGAGTGGGAGAGAGCTGATCGGGAACTTTAAACTGAACGGCTGTGGTGCTGGTGGAGTGGAGAAGTAATGACTGATTCCCTGTTAATTTATGCTCCTGCAAGGTCAATTATCGCATAGTTCTAACTTCTTAAATGGCATTACGGCGAAAGACCACTTAACGGATCGTACCGAAGTACGGCGTGAAATGATACAGTGAATTCCAATCTCCCATTTCTCACTCAGCTCATAAGGCTGCTTCCTTTGAGCTCCGGTCTGGGAGTCAGAGGACCTGGGTTCTAATCCCAGCTCCGTCACTTGCCTGCTGCTTGAACTTGGGCGAGTCACCTCACTTCTCTGAGCCTCAGTTCCCTCATCTGCAAAATGGGGATTCAAAACCAGTCGTTCCTCTCTGGTAGTCTGTGAGCCCCTTGTGGAACCTGGTTATCTTGTATCTCCCCTGGAGCTCGGTACAGTGCTTAATACCTAGTAAATGATTAACAAGTATTAGTATTATTATTGGGTCAGTTTAACCTATAGGCAGATTTCTAGCTTGCAGAGTGGGTTTGGGAGCTTTCAGTTTTAATGTGGAAAATCTAACAAAATCAATCAATGGTATTTACTATGTGCTGAACGGAACACTAAGTGCTTGGGAGAATTCAAAACAGTAGAGCCGGTAGGCACATTCCCTAGTCCCAAGGAGTTGAGAGGACCGATGGCTAAGCATTGAACTGTTGGGAATGAATCCCAAAGCCTGGAAATTGTAAAATGGGGATAAGATTCCCGGCTCTTCCCCACACTTTATATTATGAGCCCAGTGTGGAACAGGGACTGGGTCTGATCGTCTCCCAGTAGTACAGTGTTCTGAACAGAGTGAAGCTCCCCGTTAGACTGTGAACCCCATCTGGGAGAGGGAATTTGCCTGAACTGATTATCTTGTATCCACCCCAGTGCTTAGTACAGTGCTTGTCATATAGTAACACACTTAACAGACAAGATCTGATACTCGTGTCTTCCCAGAGTTTGGTACGCGGTGTGTCCTTAGTAAATACTATCCCTTTTAAAAAGCCTGACTTTTAGGCGGTTGAGAGTTGCCCTTCCCACTTCATCGATGTAACGTGGCCTAGCGGAAGGAGCATGGGCCTGGGAGTCAGAGGACCTGGCTTCCAATACCGGCATTCTACTACTTGGCTACTGTTTAACCTTGGGCAAGTCACTTCTCTGGTCTCAGGTTCTTCATCTGTAAAATGGGAATTCCTTAACCGTTCTACCTCCTACTTAGACTGTGAGCCCCACGTAGGAAAGGGAAAGCATTCGACCTGATCATCTTGTATCTGCCCCAGTGCATAGTACAGAGCTCGCTTGGCACATCGATGTGCTTAACCAATATTATATTATTATTATCGTCGATATTTATTGAGCTTGGGGCCTTCTGAGACTGTTCACCATCCATATCTAAACCAGGCTGGTGATGGTCTCCCCATGCCTCAAATTTCCCTGAGAGAATCAGCCTTTTCGTGAAAGCTTTGATTTGATTAAAGACCAACATCTGAAACCCAGCCATTGCTATTCCTCCTAAGCCTTTCGGAGGTTGACTTTGTCAGACTGGAGACCCTCCCGCAAGAGGCAACATTTGAATGTAAATGATGAAGGATTCCAAGATTAACGAGCCCCCTGAAGGGACCACTGTGAAATATTTGCAGTCACTTAATTTTGGATACAGCACCTGATGTTCAGGTTGCCCAGTGGTTTCATTTACTGCCTTTTGGGTATGTGGAGGGGGGAGGGGGGAGGGAGGGGAGCAGAAACAGTGGCTTGTTGCAAAGAAACTGCCTCTAATTGGTATAAACATGCATTTGATGCTATCAATAAACTGGGAGGCAATGAGCACTCTGCACAGATGCTCTGGCTGAATAGCATCTCTCCTGGGATCCCTTTGCTTTGGCTTGAACTGATTCTCCCACTTTTATAGCCCCAAATGCCAATGAGATCAAGCTGGCTGAAAAGTCAGCTCTAACGCAGACTTTCTGGCCTGGAGTCCGGTTCCACATCAGTCCCGTAACCCTCCCTCCCTCTCACGCTGTAGGAGGGAGGTAGGGAGATACTGGGGTAGATATAAGTTAATCAGGTTGGACACAGTCTCTGTCCCACATGGGGATCGCAGTCTTAGTCCCCATTATAATAATAATAATAATAATGTTGGTATTTGTTAAGCGCTTACTATGTGCAGAGCACTCTTCTAAGCGCTGGGGTAGACACAGGGGAATCAGGTTGTCCCACGTGGGGCTCACAGTCTCAATCCCCATTTTACAGATGAGGTAACTGAGGCACAGAGAAGTGAAGTGACTCGCCCACAGTCACACAGCTGACAAGTGGCCGAGCCGGGATTCGAACCCATGATCTGTGACTCCAAAGCCCGTGCTCTTTCCACTGAGCCACGCTGTATATTGATGAGGTAATGTGGCCCAGTAAAGTGACTTGCCCAGACATGCGGCAGAGTCAGGATTAGAACCCAGGTCCATCTGACTGCCAGGCCCGGGCTCTATGCAACTAGGCCATGCTGCTTCTCGTCTTTCCTTGTCGAGTTGGAAAGACAAGGAGCATTAAGGAAGGAAAGCAGACAGTCCAGAGCAACTTGATAGCTCCCTGAAGAGTTCAGAGGAAGTCAGGGAAGTCCTCGTCAAGGTGGAGAGGCCAACAAGAATTCTGAGGCAGAAGCACAGAAATATCAGGATCATTTATGGGGAAGCGGCTTGGCCTGGCGGAAAGCAGACGGGCCTGTGAGCTGGGTTCTAACCACCTCTAGGCTGTAAGCTCCTTGTGAGCAGGGAACGTGTCCACCAGCTCTCCCAGATGCTTCGTATGGTGCTCTGCACACAGCCAGCGCTCAGTAAAGACGATTGATTCTAACCTGGCCATGCCCCTTGCCACAGCTTCTCTGGGACTCAATTTCCCCATCTGTAAAAAGGGATTAAATGCTTGTTCTCCCTTCCCTTTAACTGATATCACTGTGTGGGACAGGGACTGGCTGATCTGCTTGTAATTTTTTTGTGTGCTATTTGGTGCTTACTATTTGCCACTGTACTACTGTACTGCACTGCGTACTCTGTACTAAGCACTGGGCTACCTATTAGCGAATGAGCTTGAACATATTCTCTGACCCACCTGGGGCTCACAGTCCAAATCCCTATTTTACAGATGAGGTCACAGGCACAGAGGAGTGAGTGACTTGCCCAAAGTCACCCAACAGATAAATGTGTAAGTTTCAGAGCTTAGGAAGGAGTTTGACACCCACTAAGCCCTTAAACACCGCAGCGGTTACTGTTGTCGGGAAGGCAGGACACTTGGAGGCAACTGCTGTTTGAGCAGCAGTCAGGGCTTTCACCTCATCCATGTTGCCCCCACCTTTGAGAACCTCCAGTAATGTGTCCATCACTTCCTTCCTTCAGCTCTGGGCACTAGGTAGTGTCCCAACTGCCTGCACCAATCCATCAACAAACGGTATCTATCGAGCACTTGTCTTAAGCTGTAGAGTTGTTTCTGACCCATAGTGCCTCCGGACACACCTCTCCCAGGACACCCAACCTCCATCGGCAAACATTCTGGTAGCTTATCCACAAAGTTTTCTTGGTAAATATATGGAAGCGGTTTACCATTGCCATCTTCCATGCGGTAAACTTGAGCCTCCGCCCCCTACTCTCTCCCGTTGCCGCTACTGCCCGGCACGGGGGAGTTTTGACTTTTAGTAGATGGCCTTCCACTCGCTAGCCGCTGTTCAAGCCAGAAATGGAATGGATAGGCCTCTTTTGACTCTCCCTCCCGTAGTCAAGGCTGGTAGAATACTGGAAACTCTGCAGGTGTGACCCTGAGAGGGGATCGAGGGCTTACTGCGTGCAAATCAATCAATCAACCAATGGTATTTATTGAGCATTTACCGCGTTCGGAGCACTGTACTAAGCGATTGAGAAAGTCCAGTATAAGAGAGTTGGTAGGCAAGTTCCCTACCCCCAACGAGCTTTCAGTCTACCAACCAATACACAGTTGTGAACTGACTGGAAGAAGCACATGATGAGGGGATGGAAACCATGCATTCTGTGGGTAACCAAAATGTAAAAAATCTGGCAATGACCAGTCCATTCTAAGGTATATTTATTATACTCACCTTGGGTGGAGGCAGCCAAACAGCTCGAGTATGGGGTCGGTTAATCAACCAGTCGTATTTGCGAGCTTACTGGGTGCAGGGATTTTACTAGCACTCTTATAATATGACAGTGGGTAGACACGTTCCCCGCCCACAGGGAGTTTACTGTCTAGAGGGGGAGGCAGACATGAAAATAAATAATGGAAAGTACGTAAATGCTATGGGGCTGAGGATCGGGTGAATAAATGACACAAATCCCAGTGCAGCGGTCTAATTTCATGTCATGCTATATGACCCTAATGTGCCTTTCCGATGCTTTAAACACCTTTCTCGTCCGGTGGCACAGCTACGCCTTCAAAATCCAGTTAATTGTGCTGTTAAAATCCCGCTAGATTGTAAGATTCTTCAGGGCATGGATCGTGACTACCAACTCTTTTGTACTGCCCAAGCATTTAAAATAATGCTCTGCACGGAGTAAGTGCTTAGTAAATATGTTTTAAGCCCATACTATGTGCCAGGTACTGTTCTAAGTGCAGGGGTAGGTACAAGCAAATTGGGTTGGACACAGGCCCTGACCCGCATGGGCCTCCCAATCCCCATTTTACAGAGGAAGTAACTGAGGCACAGAGAAGTGAAGTGACTTGAAGCAGACAAGTGGCAGGATTAGAACCCATTCCTTCAGACTCCCAGGCCTATGCTCAATCCACTACAGCAGGCTGCTTTCCCCGCTTCTAGTTGTGTCTCTGTCACAGACCTGCCTGGGAGAGTAGGGCAACAGGGAAAGAGACGCAGCTTGACTAAGTGGAGAGAGCACAGGCCTGGGAGTCAGAAGGACCTGGGTTCTAATCCCTGTCTGCTGTGTGACCCTGAGCAAGTCACTTTACTTCTTTGTGCCTCAGTTACCTCATCGGTAAAACGGGGATTGAGTCTGTGAGCTCCACCTGGGACAGGGACTGAGTCCACTTGATTTGCTCGTATCCCCCCGGCATTTAGTACAGCGGCGTGTACTGTACGTGTAGCGTGTACGTGGGAAGCAGCGTGGGCTTCGGAGTAAGAGGTCATGGGTTCGAATCCCGGCTCTGCCACTTGTCAACTGTGTGACCGTGGGCAAGTCACTTAACCTCATCTGTAAAATGGGGATTAACTGTGAGCCTCACATGGGACAACCTGATGACCCTGTATCTCCCCCAGCGCTTAGAACAGTGCTCTGCACATAGTAAGTGCTTAACAAATACCAACATTATTATTACAGTGCCTGACACATAGTAAACTCTTAACAAATTCCAAGATTGTGACTGTCATTATGTCTGTTGTGTGACCTCAGTTGCCTCAACTGTAAAATGGGGATTAAGATTGTGAGTCCCAGGTGGGACAGGGACCGTGTCTAACCGGATTACCTTGTATCTACCCCTGTGCTTAGTACAGGCCTGGCATATAGTAAGCACTTAACAAATTAATTGCTATTATTATTATACTCTAATGGCTGGCTTGGTCCGGGGTGGGCACTGGGGCGGTGGGTGGGCTGCAGGGAAGCCTATTATAATGAAAATTGTAGCATATTAATTAGTGCTAAGCACTGTGTAAAGACAGTTGGAGCAGGCACAGTTCAAAGTGAGAGGGAGAACAGGTATAAACCCCATTTTACAGGTGAGGAAACTGAGGCATGGAACAGTCGCTTAACACCACACAGCAGACAAGAGGCAGAACTGGGATTTTCACTAGGCCACGCTTCTTCTCTGTTAGGAAGAAAACAAGACAGGGACAGCCTCGTCTTTGTTGCTGCTCCTGCTGCTCTGTTTTCTTTCCAAACTCACAGGTGTTTCGGGGAGGCCAGGAAAATCTCTCATGCAGACTAGATTTGTTTTTCTTTCTGAGGGAGGTGGCGTGATGCAACCTGATTTGCGCTGCACGACTGACTCTCACATCCACGTCGTGTCCCCGTTAGCTTCGAGCTGCCAGAACAGGGCTCACCCCTCTGGCCGACATAGAGAAGGTCTTTGTCCGACGGCGGTTCCGAGACGCGTGTCGCTGGTCGGTCCTGGGCCCAACGCAGAATTTTCGATGTAGAAATTCCAAAATATGAAAATAAAAACTAAGGCTGCTCCCAAACCGGTTCTCTTTCAATCATTCTCCCCCTCCACCAAAAAACTTTTCATCTCCAAGGTACTTTTGATTGGCTCAGAGAACCAGTGTGGGCTCGATCATTTTTTGAAGAATTTTGTCGTGAGGGCAAAATAGAAAGAAAGTAGCGAAATGGTGAAGAGCCTAACCCAGAGATGGTATTTAAGCTGAAGATTCATTCTGGAGTTGAGTCCAAAGCCAGAATCCCACTGTGCCGTGGACCACCGCGGTGTCAATTCAGCACTTAACAAAGATTGTTCTGGCACTTGGCTTCTCAGCAAGGTGAAGCCAGCACCAGGGTGGCGCTTTTAAATGCCGCAACTGCTATTTGTGCCACGGATCACTGGAACTTTCAGCTGATGAAGCTCTTTTGGTTCCCTTCCAAGTTGCCCTCAGGGGCTGGATGCTCCTTCCCAGAGATGCGGAAGGAGGCTGAGCTCTTCCAGACTTCCCCTCCGCCTCTGCAGTCGGGGCTTAGAGCTGACAAAATGCTCAAAGGATGGAACTGAAGCCGATACAACTCACGATAAGAGGGAGAACGTGTATTTTGTTTATTATCGAGGATTTATTTGAGACCTCCTTGCTGTTCAGTTCAGCAAATCCCCTCTGCCCCCGCAAAATCATCTCCCCAGAGCTTGGTGATTATCAAATTAATATTTGTTGGAATTATAAGACTGTAAGCTCGTTGTGGGCAGGGAATGTTTCTGTTTATTGTTTTATCGTACTCTCCCGGGTACTTAGTACAGTGATCTGCGCACAGTAAGCACTCAATAAATACAACCGAATGGAGATGATTTGTTGCTTTGGATGATTACCTTCCATCATGGTGGATCACTTCCTATACATTATAATTTCAACTGTGGTGTTTTTTAAGCAGTTACAATGTGCTTAACTCTGGGGTAAATAAAGGACACTCAGATTAGACACAGACCCTGTCCCACAAGGGGCCCACAGTCGAAAGGAGAAGCGTGGCCTAGCGGAAAGAGCCCGGGCTTGGAAGTCAGAGGAACTGGTTTCTAATCCCGGATCCACCACGTGCCTGCCGTGTGACCTTAGGCAAGTCATCTACCTTCTCTATGCCTCAGCTACCTCACCTGTAAAATGGGGGTTCATAATACCTGTCCTCCTTCCTACTTAGATTGTGAGCCTTGTGTGAGCCAGGGACTATGATGTCTGACTTGAATATCTTGTATCTTACCTAGGACTTAGAAGAGTGCTTACAAAGTAAGCGCTTAGCAAATCTAACATTATTACTATTCCTGTTATTATTAAGGGGGAAGAATGAGTAGGTGTTTAATACCCACTTCGCTTGGATTCACCCCAGCACTTAGAACAGCATCTGGCGCATAGTAAGCACTTAACAAATGCCACAGTGATGTTGACTTTGTATATTAAGAAACTGAAGTAGAGAGAAGTAAAGTGATTTCCCTATTATCACCCAGCGGAAAGTGAGAAGCAGCGTGGCTCAGTGGAAAGAGCACGGGCTTTGGAGTCAGAGGTCATGGGTTCGAATCCCGGCTCGGCCACTCGTCAGTTGTGTGTCTTCGGGCAAGTCATTTAACTTCTCGGGGCCTCAGTTCCCTCATGTGTAAAATGGGGATTAAGACTGTGAGCCTCACATGGGACAACCTGATTCCCCTGTGTCTACCCCAGTGCTTAGAACAGTGCTCGGCACATAGTAAGCGCTTAACAAATACCAACATTATTATTAGAACCCAGGTCCTCTGAGTCTCAGGTCCCTGATCTTTCCAACTACAATTCATGTAATTCTGATGGAAAATTCCTACTGCAAAATCCCTAAACTTTTCCAGGGCTTTTTATTTGGGGCAAATCGCTGAAATCTCCCAACAATCACCCTCCTGGCTTTTGATTTTTTTTTTTTTCCATTGTCAGTCAGTTTGGGGGGCCACATTTAAGAACAAGGCCACAGGTAAGCTAAATACCAGGGGATGTGGAGGTGGCTACAAGGGTTAACTTGGATTTTGAAGCAAACTGCCCACGCCGCCCCCACCCCGCCGAAAACATTGGTTTTTGCCCCAGATTTTTCACTGAACCAGATACACACCGAGGGTGGACCTAGTTTAACACCGGTTGAGCTGTGCAGACAGAACAATGCTCAGGGGTCTGTAACTCTTGACCTGCTTCGAGAGCCTCCAGCGATTCCTGTTGTGGTCCCGTCCTCCTGAATGACAGAGGACATCTCGGGGCATTATCCATCTTCCCTGTTATTGTCTCCCCAACCCACTGTGGGTCCGGCAAGTCTGACAGCAGGGTGGAAAGGGGACACCGGGTTCCCAACACCCCTGAGCAGCATGTGTATTTGTGTGCCGTCTGACCTTGGGCAAGACACTTCATGTCTCTGGGCCTCAGTTACCCCATCTGTAAAATGGAGATTAGGACTGTGAGCCCCATGTGGGACATGGAGCGCTTAGAACAGTTTTTGGCATATAGTAAGCGCTTACCAAATACCATCATCAGCATCATCAGGGCTTGTATCTACCTCGGCACTTAGAACAGTGCCTGGAGCATAGTAAGCACTACAGTTATTATTGATTTCTATTTTATCTATAAATGCTAAATATACAATTCAAAATTACTAAATTTAAAATTCGGATTAATTTTATGAATGACATTTATATTAGAGGAGCAGCGTGGCTCAGTGGCAAGAGCACGGGATTGGGAATCAGAGGTCATGGGTTCGAATCCCAGCTCTGCCACTTGTCAGCTGTGTGACTGTGGGCAAGTCACTTAACTTCTCTGCCTCAGTTCCCTCATCTGTAAAATGGGGATGAAGACTGTGAGCCTCATGTGGGACAACCTAATTACCCTGTATACCCCAGCGCTTAGAACAGTGCTCTGCACATAGTAAGCGCTTAATAAATACCAACATTAATATCTCCCCCCATCCCCACCACCCGAGATCGTAAGCTCGCTGTGGGCAGGGATCAGCTCTGAGATATTGTGCTTTCCCAAGTATAATGTTTCAGTGCTGTACACGCAGCAAGCACACAGTACATCCCACTGATTGATTGTTCCAATTATTCTGCCCCTTATGACACCTGTTCATGCTCCAGCCAACGAAGCCCATCAGTTATAAAATATTCCACTTGGGTATAGAAGTGAACGGTCTGGAGAATTTTCCAAGGAATTTACTTTAGCCTGGGTAGAGGCACCCCATTCCTCAGCAGTTTTGTAAATATCACGCCCCATTCCTCTTGAAGAAATAGTCCCTGGATAATCTTCCTGACTTCTTGACTCGGTGAGGATCCAGGACGCTGGCGATGACATCGTTTGTTTGCGGCTCTATGCCTGGCCGAAGTAACTGGATGGGGAAAAGTGCTTTCCTGGCTCTTGATTCCTTTCTGCTTCACTGGATTTCTCAGAGCAAAACAAAATACTACTTTCAGAGCCGCTCCAGAGCTCCCGGTGGTCTTGGGTAGCCAAAGAGTAAGAAACTCGTACCACTTCACACACCCTTTCTCCAAAACCACACTGATTTTCCCATCATCTAAGTGGGGTCTTGATCTCTCCACTCACTGGTCACACTCAGAGCCATGCTGGCTGCATGGTGACTGGGCAAGGAAGGACCGTGATTAAGCTTTGCAAGAGATGTCACAGCTGGCCACAGCTGTCTCGTAGTTTCAGGCCCTAGCTAGACTCCTACTTCCTAAAGGACAATGTTGCAAGTGAATAAGATCACGGAATATTCATCTTTTACTTTTAGAAAGATATGTAAATATCATTTATTATGAGACTTCTAGAAGCAGCATGGCCTAGTGGCAAGAGCACGGGCTCAGGAACCAGAGGACGTGGGTTCTAATCCTGGCTCTGCCACTCGTCTGCTCCGTGACCTCGGACAAGTCACTTAACTTCTCTGTGCCTCAGTGCTTCGTCTGTAAAGTGGGGATTAAGATTGTCAGCCCCACGTGGGTCAACCTGGTTAACTTCTTTCTAACCCAGCATTTAGAACGGTGCTTGGCACATTGTAAGTGCTTAACAAATACCATAATGATTATTATTATTAATACATTCAAAGAAAGCGAAAATGTATTCTGAATCCTACCCTCTCAGTGGCCGTCTCTGTGACTGTCGAAGCACCGTAACCTGTCTGTGCCTGAGCTTCCTCTAGACTGTAAACTCATTGCGGGCAGGGAACTCTATCTCCACAGCACTTAGTAGAGCTCTCTGCACATAGTAAGTGCTCAATAAATGTGATTGATATATAAAATAGGGATAAGATACTTTCTATTCATTCATTCAATAGTATTTATTGAGCGCTTACTATGTGCAGAGCACTGTACTGAGTGCTTGGAATGTACAATTTGGCAACAGACAGAGACAATCCCTGCCCATTGACGGGCTCACAGTCTAATCGGGGGAGACAGATGGACCAAAACAAGACAACTTAATCACAATAAAGAGAATCAAGGGGATGTACACCTCATTAACAAAATAAATAGGGTAATAAAATATATATACAAATGAGCACAGTGCTGAGGGGAGGGGAAAGGAGAGGGGGAGGGGCAGAGGGAAAGGGGGGAAAGGGAGCTTAGCGGAAGAGAGGTGAAGGGGGGGCAGAGAGGGAGCATAGGGAGCAGAGGGAAAAGGGGAAGCTCAGTCTATCTCTACCCTCTACCTCTCTATGTAGGATAAGAATTGTGCCTGTTTTGAGTATGGGGAATCTACCCCTGTGCTAAGGACAGTGCTTAGCACATAGTGATACATGACATGGCTATGATTATCATTATTATTAAAATCTCATCTTGCTTTCTGGCTGATTTATTCATTTATTTTTGATTTGCTGGAAAGGAGGAAACCCAGATTGGGGAAATCTCAAATTTAATTAGTGTGGATTTTCCTTGACCCATTTTTTCCCCCACATTTTGAATGCATTTAATTGACAAATTGAATAGATTGTTGAATAGTTTGCATAAGTCAATTCCATATACTCCCTCAACCTTCGAGTGTAATGACATAGTTTAATATAATAAAATAAAAGCCTCCACCATGATGATGTTGGACATTATTAAGGATAACAATTGAAATTAATTGTGACTGCAGAAAGGATAATTTATGACCGAAAAATGGCCCCAAATTGAATTTTGAAATTTTGTCTTCAGCTGTATTTCAACACGCATGATTTTCTCAAAGCTTCTGGGCCTGACTGAGGGCTACTGGATTGATGAAAAGCAAGATCTTTACTGATATTACTGGGCTAAGGACCTCTCTTTTCCCTAGAGAGATATGGTAAGGGAAAAAGAAGCCCCAGTGAAATCCCAAGGTCCAGGCTCCGCTTTGACCATTTTTCTAAATACCCCACTGTTCAGCCCCACCCTATTGCCACTCCCTTCAATTCTCTTGGCAAAGAAATTCCAAACTAAACACCCAGAATGAGAGGACACAGAGGGCTAACAATGTCCTGGAAGCTAGGACAGACTCTCAGATATTAAAAGAAAATGGCAGGGAAACAAACAGCAAAAGTGCTATAAAAACTGAGTTAATATCATGAGGCTTGACATCAGGTATCTGACAATTTCTACTCATTTGAAACGGAAATGTCATTGCTGCCATATTAACCTGACTTCCTATAACTGGGCTTGGTCTTGATATGGGTGCAATAAAATATATTTTTTAAAGAGTCTTTGATATTCCTTATCTCCCATGGTAGTTTAATGAAAATTGAAAAGTCTATATAAACCTATACCTTGAGGTCAGCTGTATCTCCCTCCTCTCCATTTTTCATTTCATTCTCTGCCAGTGTAGTGTATTATTAGAGTATTTCATTTGATTTCTTTTCTTCCTAGGCAATGTAATATGTACCTATCAAATCATGTTTGGTAATCAATCCCTGATCTCTTCTGGAGGTCAGTCAATGACACCATCTAAATTGTCATCTCATTTCTGCCATTGAAGAGAATCCATCTATTTCCTTTGAACATAAAGCGATCTCATACCAAGGCAGGATACTAAACCATTCATGAACATGTTGACACATTTTCTCATCAAGGATGCCAGGTTTTGCTTCTCTTCAATACAAATGTGGACTGGTTTTTTTTTTATTTAAGAAATCATTTTTATTTATAGGCCTAGGTAAAAAAAAAAGGTAAAAATATTAATCTTTTGGTCTAATTTTTTGCTTTTGATTGTGTTATCTCTTCATCTGAGTTTTGGTTATTTGAAAAAGGATGTCTTTTTCCAAGTGGTTCTTAACCTTGATTCTTTATCACTGAAGATGCAGATTCAAATATATAGCAACGGAGAATTAAGGAAGACAAGTTGAGGCTGAAATTGGGGAAGTTTGGGAAGGGAGTTTCAGTTGATCAAAGGAAAGCGTATGGTGGTGATTAGAAGTTTCTTGTGAGGGCAGAGATTGTGTCTCTACCTTGATTGTCCTCTCCCAAGCATAGTGTACTGCTCAGAGTAGGGGCTCAATCAATAGTAATGAATGAATGTTTGGGGTGTTAATATGGTGATGGCAAGAGTAAAGGAAAAGTGAGCATAATATTTTTTTCCATGTGTGATCAGTTGCTTTTTTTTAATGGTATTTGTTAAGCGTTTTCTATATACCACACACTATACTAAGCCCTGGGGTTGATACAACTAATCAGGTTGGACACGGTCCATGTCCCACAAGGGGCTCACATTTGAATCCTTATTTTACAGATGAGGTAACTGAGGCACAGATAAGTTAAGTGACTTGCCCGAGGTCACACAGCGGACAAACGGTGGAGGTGAGATTAGAACCCCATCCCTTCTGACGCCCAGGCTCATACTCTATTTGCTAGGCTACGTTGCTTGGAGGGCTGTTATAAACTCTCTCGGGAAGAGACACCTGATTTCCTTTGTCCATGGACAATAGCACACTCGGGCTAGATTCACGGGGTTGGGAGGAAATGAAGGCCAGTAGAATACTATTTTTCAAATTTAAAATTGCTCTTCAAGAGTGGTTCTAAATTGTAGTACTAGTAATAGTATTGATGATGTGTGCACCGTGTGGCGAGCACTCTGCTAAGCACTGGGTGAGAATACAGATGTGAGAATTCAACGTGATCCCTGACCCTCAGGAAGCTCAAGGGCAGGAATCATGTCTACCAACTCTACTGTGCTTTCCCAAGTACTAATATTCAGCTCTGCACACAGTAAGCATTCAATTATTGCCACTGATTGATAGGGACCGTCATCTTTTGGACAATCCCTCAGAAGAAATTAATAAACTAGGAAGGCTTTCTAACAACTCACCACCTCTAGGAAGTTGAAATAGTTGCTCCTCAGATCATTATTTATCAGGGATTCAGTGAATGTTTATTTATTAGCAACCAGAATAGCCTGAGATCTGATTTTCATGCAAGCCCTTATCAATAAGCACTTATAAATGGTATTTATTGAGTGTTTACTGTGTGCAGAGCACTGTAATAAGCACTAGGGAGAGTGCAATTCAACACCTAACCCTCACAACTATTTGAGTTCTTTGGAAGAAGGGGCTAAAGAAATCTAAGACGGAATTATTTAAACTTAAAGAGAGCTACAGATGCTAAAATACAAATAATAAACAGGTTGCTTTAACATTTAACCCTGAATTTGGAATTAATGTTGGGATGCTATTTTTCCCTCACAGATTTTGAAATCTCTAAAGACTGAAGGGTTTAACGGGTATCTTGCCAGCATTCCCGAGAAGGTACAAAGATTCAACTGAATCTCTTTGACTCTTGATTGCCGGTGCCTAGAATTATCCTGGGACTTGTTTCTAGCTTTTTAGGTTAATAATTTGGAAAAGATGCAATGACTGAACATAATTTCATCTTGTCTTCAGAAATTGTTTAAAACAGCAGTTGCTGCACACAAGTAGGTCTCATTAAGTGAGATTTTAATGCAGAAGCACAGGTACTTGTGTCAAAGCTGCTGTTTCGTAACTACTTAACTGTGGAAATAATGGCTGAGCATAAGGTGTGCGTGAACATTAACGCTGATCGTTATTCAGCTTGATGATCACAGTCTATCTCAGATTCCACTTTGGTTTTCCATTCGGTGCAACAAACTGCGTTTAACCAGCTTGTTCTCAGGGAGAGGCAAATCCACTGTGGATTGCTGTTGCTTGTGAGAAATGGCAAAATGCCCTTTTGACAGGAACTGTTGTCAAGTAACGAATAACCAAAATTATGGGCCCAAACCCACTGTATAATCTCCAATTGTCCTATCTCTTTTGTTTAAAAAAAAATCCCTTTAGTAAAGGGTTAGAGTTGACAAACACAAAGTATTTTTAAGTGACACAGTGATTTTATCTGAACCTACATGTACGGCTTCTAATGTACCTACAGCGTTTCTGTTCTAGCTCACTGTTTTAAAGGCACTAGGTGGTAATGAGATGTATTTCGCCAGTACGTAAAGCGAGGTAAAGATATTCACAGAGGTTATGGGAAGAAGACCTAAAACTCTCGCTGGGCATTTGAGACTCACATCAAACACTACAAGCAATTCACAGTTCTCTATGCATATTTCACAAACAGCTAGTGGCTCCAGTTTTCCAGTGCCCTGGGTTACATTTTAATCCAAAGGCATAACACTCTCACTGTTTAAACAGGCGATCAATCAGAGGGGCCATTCTTAGGTTCACTTACACTCAACATAGCCATGGTCAACCATTCAGTACCTTTGACCTGACCTTTGCAAAGTAAAATGCAAAGACAGCAACAGCAGGGCTTAGGGAAAAAAGCCCTACAACAAAAAGCCCAGAGAAACATTTTCATGACAAAAGGAACCGTTTCATAAAATGGGGACTACAAGCTGGAAGTGGCCACTTGATTGTTACTGAGAGGGCAGCTCTATGTATTAGTCTGGCTGCGGGATAAGTTTTAAAAACCTGTCAGAAAATACACAGCAGCTCTGGAAAGGGAAATCTCTGGGGGTTCATTTGAAAGAATGATCGTGCCAATAATAAAGCCGGTTAAAGCAACTGTCTGTCCCCAGTGCGATCGTCAGGCATTAGGCTGGGAAGTTGCCAGTGAGCTACGACATTTACACAGTGATAATAATAATAATAATGTTGGTATTTGTTAAGCGCTTACTATGTGCCAAGCAGTGTTCTAGGCGCTGGGGTAGACACAGGGGAATCAGGTCGTCCCACGTGGGGCTCACAGTCTTAATCCCCATTTTACAGATGAGGTAACTGAGGCACAGAGAAGTGAAGTGACTTGCCCAGAGTCACAAAGCTGATGAGTGACCGAGCCGGAATTTGAACCCATGACCTCTGACTCCAAAGCCCATGCTCTTTCCACTGACCCACGCTGCTTCTCTGTGCTGAGTACGCTGCTCTGAGCACTATAAGCGCTCAATAAATATGACCGAATGAATGAATGGAAGTGATGGAAATCCAATCTGCTCCAGCTAACCAGATCCTATGAAATAAAGGCATTGAAATGAATGGGCCCCTCAGATCTGGTATATGTTTGTGGTTTGAGTAGAATTTTCTAGTGCTATAGTGATTAAAATACCGTGTGGCCAGTTGGCCCACTTCTCTCAGTTTATCTGATTACAAGATTAAA
The DNA here is from genome assembly GCF_004115215.2 of Ornithorhynchus anatinus. Lineage (NCBI taxonomy): Eukaryota > Metazoa > Chordata > Mammalia > Monotremata > Ornithorhynchidae > Ornithorhynchus > Ornithorhynchus anatinus. The sequence goes on along the minus strand of NC_041735.1, from coordinate 56,769,543 downwards.
GTGGAAATTTAGAGTCCTTTTAGTACCGGCAAATAAAACCCCGCTTTTATTGGAGAGCTGAACTGGACTGCTTCCCAATTTGGTGAATGAAATCTGTCACTTTTCACCCAAAAAGCACTAAGAACAAGTTAGCTGAAGATTCCAAGCCTGGGTCCATATAGGCAACAAGAGTTGAACAATTATTCAGCAAAGTCAATCAATAAAATGAGCCCTCGTGGAAAATTCTGGCCACAAGGGTTTGATTTTAAGAAGGGCAGGGAGTGCATGAACTTGAATTATTTGGTCACTCGACTCTCCTCTTCAGTTAGCCTGAATAGTTGCATTGAAAAATGAATACTTCAATCCATCATTTAGTGGTATATATTGAGCGCTTACTATGTTCAGATCACTGTTCCAAGTGCTTACAACTCTTAGAATAGCATGTTGGGACTCCATTCAGACTGGGCTTTCTTCAAGTTTGTACTGAACCTGCTGGATTTAGGCATTAATGAGAAAATTAACTCTCACTGTCAAAAATCTCCTGCAAGGAAAAATAGCAATACTAGAAACACTTACACATGAAGTGAAAAAACACAAAGAGTATCTTAGGAGACATTTCCACTGAATGAGAGGAGGCAACATAGAGCCCTGGGGACCAGCTCCTCTTTTCAGGGGCTGAAATGGGAACCTGTGATAGAGTCCACAGGACTTCTGTCTGTGACAATTAGGTCTGGAATGTAACCCTAAATTTCTTAGTGAGTCTTCTCCTTGAATGGTCATGAAGCCAGTATTCCCAAAGAGGGGGGAAAAAAATCCAAAAAAGGAGACATAGAAAAGATTTTTGTTCCTCTGCAACATCTATTCATTTTTTTTTTTTAACCCCAAGACTCACTTCCTCTAGAACTTGGCAAAAGGTTAGTAACTGGGAAGCAATCTTCTATGCGAAGCACAAAAACAATCTGCACATCTATCGCCCGTTCTTTTGAATAAAAATAAACGTTTAGTTCTTCGATGCTTGCCACGATATACGTACTACCTCTTAGAATAGAAGTTATTGGGGAAAACGTCTAATTTGGGAATCCCTGCTTTCCAGCTGAGGGTTCTATCTTTCTCTCCAACAGAATGTAGGTTGGAGGAGTGGGCGGCTCGTATCTGTAATTCATTTATTTATATTTACGTCTATCTCCCCCTCTGGACTATAAGCTCTCTGTGGGCAGGGAATGAGTCTGTTTAATTGCCATATTGTACTCTCCCAAGCACACACAGTAAGTGACCACTACAGAGGGGTAGGGAGAGACTTTAACTCCTGCTTGTCCACGGTCAGGGTGTGGGATGCATAGCCAGATCGGGTCTGGGCCTAACAGAAGTAGGGTACCAGGGCCTTTTCACCAGGAGCACTCTACTGGCCCCCAGATGCTTCCTGTACAGTAGAAAGTGTTCGCCAGGTTGACGTGGGATTAGATTGTCCTTTCCCAGGAGTTGGTCAGGTGGCTGTCTGTCTCCATTCCCGAGGGACAGCCGCTTCCGGTCTCCGGCTTCGCGATAAGTTGAAAGGGGCTTCGTTATATAACAACCTTTCTGCTCCGTGGAAGGTGCACGTGTGGCAAATAGGGCCAGGGTTTTGGGAAATGATTTTGGAAAGGCTACCTTTCCGGAATGGCGTCTCACTATGGCCGTGACGAGCACTATTTGACCAATAAATCATATGAAGGTCTTTCGGCTTTGAAATGCCTTCTGCAGGTGTTGCGTCTGGAAGGGGTCTAGGTGCCAGAGCAGTCAGGGGCACATTTTCAAACTGCTGCCCGTCTGGTGAGCTGGTACTTCTCCCTTCCCAGGCCGGGGTTGAGGGGGCTCAGATATGTCTGGGCTGGTTTAGTTTCCAAAGAGCAAGCTCTGTGTTATTCCTGTGCACGTTAAAAAAAAATCTCATCTATGGAAAATGTGATTATAAAAGTGTTGGGAATGTAAGGAAATCACAAATCCATGGGAAAAGTAAAAGGCCCGTCTCACTGAGAAGCAGCATGTCCTAGTGGGGAGAGCTCGGGCGGGGGGGGGGGGACAGAAGGACTTGGGTTCTAATTCTGCTTCTGCCACGTGCTGCTGGGTAACCTCGGACAAGTGACTTAACTTCTCTGGGCGTTAGTTACCTCAGCAGTAAAATGGCGATTAGTACTGTAAGCGCCGTGTGGGACATGGACTGTGTCCAACCTGATCGGCTTATATCTACCCCTACGCTTAGTACAGTGGCTGTCATACACTAAGCGCTTACCAAATACCATTAAAAAATCTCAAATATGAAATCCTGGATAATATGTGCCCCAGCGAAAGACTACTACAAACGTTCGCAGTGGAAATCCAACAAACCCCTGACACTGAACTTTATATCTATTTTCCTAAGCCATTATCAGATTTGATCATTTTCCATACTTTTATTCAGATATCAAGGTTGAAATATCAAAATATTTAGAGATGTAACTGCCTCAGAAACTTTGAGTTATTACTCAGGATTCTACTCAAGCTTTAAAGTCTTTGTTTTTGCTTTGCTACATCCTCTCAACCCAAACAGATTATTACTCTTCTGCATGATTCTTTCTCTTTTCCCCTGGATTTCATGCTCCCACTGCTTGACCCTTTGTTTATAAATCGTTTTACAAGATGTTCCCTTTATAAACTTCAGAGGTCATAAAACTATTCAATACATTGTAAATCCTCCTGTTAGGATGTGTCCACACAGGCAAAAGAGAAGAACTGAAGTAATTATTCAGCTGAAAAATCTTATAATTCTGGAAAAAGAGGGTTTCTCCTTTGTTTTTTTTCTTTCCCAGGTCCACTAGCTAGCCTGGCTGTCTCTCCTGATTTCATCCATTGGTTCAGTCAGCCTAGATAGGCACAACTACACCGAAGTTGCCCAGCCTCTCCTCTAATCTTGAACCTAGACAAAGCACTCTGACCATTTCCCCAGTAACTCTAGTCTTCATTACCTCCAACAGCTTATAGGTCTGCTCTTTGAGGATCAAAAAGTTGCTCTTCATGTCAGGTACTGCTCAGAAATCCACTTAGAAAATCCTCTGTGGTTTAGCTAATATTGCACTGAGGACTGAGTAAAAAGTTATCTGGAGAATTATTCACTCTTCCCCCTCTGTCCCCGAAGCTCCCGCTAAATATGCAGCATAAAAACTATTTATAGCTGAAGCAAAGTTTAAAACTGGTCCCCACCTCAACCCCACGGAGGCTCCTTAGGTGGAATTTACACTTCTGACTCACAGGACTTCTATGCCACCAGATTCAAAAATCTTTAAATATGCAAACAACCTAACAATCCAACCTTTCGGAGCTTTTCTTGACGCCGTGGCATGGAAAGAAAGGATCCCCAGGAAAGGATTAGGAATCCAGCTGCCATGGTGAATTAACTTCCTGACCTCTCTAGCTTAAGAGGCCGTAAGCATTTTAACATCAGCATTCTGGAAAACATTCTCTAGGAAGAGAACCACTATCCGCTGCCTTAAATGCTTTCAGTGTGTTGTTTACATGTCTGTTTTCATGAGAATTTTGTCTTCTTTTGCACTCTCCCTAGTGCTTAGTACAGGACTCTCCCTGCTGTGGCACTTAAAAAGTATTATGGATTCAAAATTCCCCCTCTTCCACCAGATACCCTTCTTGAGGCATGAGAGAAGGTGTGTTAATAAGGGGGTCGTGCGTGAATTCTTTCTACCCAGCTCTTCTGTTAAGCACATGGTGGTACAAAGAGAATTTTCCTACTTCTCTAGCTGTTGGGCATTTTTCTATTTCAAGAATTCCTGGGCTGTCAGAAGGGAAATTAAAACCGCTAGGCGAATTTGAAGGCATGCACTTATTACAGACAGTTCAAGCAAAATTAGTGCTGGGGTCTTGAGGTGGTTTAGTTTCAGTTTCAACAAGATACACTGGACAGGACCTCACACAGTCATTTCAGACCCACTAAACCATAATAGGCCTATAAAAAGATAATCAGCTTTTAAAAATCTTTACAATCCATGGTGATTCCTTTACAATCCAGGGGTTTTCTTTTCCCATCTCAGATTCCCCTACAAAGGGAGAGAGTTATGGGCAGTGGCAAGGAAGGAAGAAGGTGAAAGTGAAATGTACCATGTGCAAAAATTCCAGGCATTTGGGCGCTGTTTTATGTAGGTAAACTGTAGAATTGGCAAAAATGCCACTATCTTCTCAAGTATTTTTTTTGCCCAGGTAGAAGCCTTGCTTTTCAGGATAAAACATCGGCCTGGGACCCAGAAGGACCTGGGTTCTAACCCCAGCCCCTCCACTTGTCTGCTATGTGACCTTAGGCAAGTCACTTAACTTCTCTGAGCCTCAGTCACCTCATCTGTAAAATGAGGATCAAAATTGTGAGCCCCATATGGGAGATGGACTGTGTCCAACCTGATTAGCTTTTAACTACCACAGAGCTCAGGAAAGGGCCTGGCACATAGGAAAAGCTTAACAAATACTATAAAAAGGAATAGTATGTCATTTTGAGGAGATGTAACTCACCCAAGGTTCATTAGGTTCTTTTATTTTTTTCCCCATTTCAGGCTGGAGCTGGTTACCTCTGAGCTGAGATCGCTTCGCTGACAGGGATTGAGGAAAGGGGGTGGAGGAGGAGACAATAGTACCAGGCAGCAAAGCAAAGAAAGGCAGTTTTGATTGCTAAGGGGTCGCTGAGCCCTTATGCTCCAGAATGTCAAGGCCTTGGTAATCTTTCTGACTAGCTTCTTATTGAAGTTAGCGTGAGTTCCATGAGGGACAGGGTCTGTGTCCAACCCGATTTGCTTGTATCCACCGGAGCTCTTACCCCCCCGATTAGACTGTAAGCCCGTCAAAGGGCAGGGACTGTCTCTATCTGTTGCCGATTTGAATCCCGGCTCTGCCACTTGTCAGCTGTGTGACTGTGGGCAAGTCACTTCACTTCTCTGTGCCTCAGTGACCTCATCTGTAAAATGGGGATTGAGACTGTGAGCCCCACGTGGGACAACCTGATTCCCCTGTGTCTACCCCAGCGCTTAGAACAGTGCTCTGCACATAGTAAGCGCTTAACAAATACCAACATTATTATTAGTACATTCCAAGCGCTTAGTACAGTGCTCTGCACATAGCAAGCGCTCAATAAATACTATTGAATGAATGAATGAATATAGTTAGCACTTAGTAAATGCCACAATCATTATTATTATCATTCTTACTCTTCTCCCATTCCCTTTAGTCCCGCCCTTGCACTTAGATTTGATCCCTTTATTCACCCCTCCCTCAGCCCCACAGCGCTTATGTACGTATCCTTAGGTTCATTTATTTATTTATACTGATGTCTGTCTCTCCCTCTAGGCTGTAAGCTTGTTGTGGGCAGGAAACGTGTCTACCAACTCTGTTACATTGTTCCCTCCCAAGCGCTTAGTACAGTGCTCTGCGCACAGTAAGCACTCAATAAATACAATTGATTGATTGAAAATACCGATCCTTTATTTGTAGAAATATGAAAATCAAATGATTTGGAAAGGAAAGATCCGTCCCTTTAGTTCACCCAAGGAGATCCAGTGCAACTCAGTGCCAGGGATGGGTCTTGGGGACATTTCCTCAGGGTCACCACTGCCACATCCATTTGCTGTTGGATTTGCACTTCCCAAACTTGTCACCTGCTTTCCGGAGTTGGCTGACCTCCACTCTATGACTTGACTATTTGTATTGCTAAATAATTAGTTGCTTTCTGAGCAGAAGTGTATAATTGCCCTTGATTAACAAGCATCTGGTATGAATACTGATGGTTCCTTCAGAAGTAATGATATTGAACACGGGGCAGCTGGCGGGAGACCCGGTTTCTGATAATTGATCCATTACTAATCATTGTTTTGGTGTGCTAGCAAACTCCCGGGGTCTGGTGGAGGGACTTCGTCGGCATGTGCCTGCTGGATCTTTGATCGTTTTCCATTACACTGGCCAGACGTCTGCCCCTCCCGGCCCCCCATTCCAAACCGGGGTCTGTGTGTCCAGCTACTCTCCAGATTAATGGGTGTTGTGCATGCTTATCTGAGGGCAGGATCTAGCCCCCGATTAGCACGGAATAAAACAGCGGTTGAAGATGTGCTCCGCTCTGTATCCGGCCCAGCTCTGCCGAACACGGAGTCCCCATTGACTTCAAAGGGATCTCTGTGTCCGGAGAAGAAGTCCAGGTGTGTGAGAGGAGAAGCTTCTATGGTCAATTTCAGCACAGAATGGACATTCCTTCCCGAAGGTTACCAGAGGGGGCCTCTTCTCTTGCCCCTCTCCCCCAACCAACCATTGCCCTTCACAGACAATCTCTTCTCTTCCCTCCCCGTCTCCTCCTTGTCTCCTCTGCCCCCATCCCCTGCCATTTCTCTCAGGTGGCTCTAGCTCCCTGGGGCACCTGGTAGAACTCCAGAGCAGCCCCTACGGTAGCCACACTTTCCTCTGGGGGCCTGGAGAATTTGCCCTCCCCGCTTCTCAAGTTCAAACCCAGGGTTGTCATGGCAACAGGTACTACTTGCCAAGTCTTGTTCCGGTCAGAGTGAGGACCAGAGAGAGATTGCCTCCGGTTGCTTTGCAATGAGAATGCGTTAGCAAAACAGAGGCAGATGGCCGGGGATTGACTCTGACATGCCGCTCGGCACATATTTTATGATTTGCATTCATAAAATCCTGGGCATTAGATGTGAAAAAGCCCTATTAGATTCAAGAATCCTCTCTCCGCTAGTTCAAAGTGTCGGCACTCTATAGTTTACTTCTCAGCGATTCATCATCTCCGGGTCCAACTGTGTTTTATATCACGGGAAATTTTCCCCAATGCTTAGCATAAACGTATTAATTCTTCATTTTATCTCTGTTCATTGGTTTTCCCGTGGCTCGAGCCTTTCAGGGCGTGGGGTCACTTCCGAAGCCCTGACTGGAAGATTCCACTAATTCCAGTGGTATTTACCATCTGGAGAAATTCATCTCTGACTTCCCCACCCAGCAAAACTTCGAGTTAGGGCTAGCCTATTGTTGGGGGAGAGGGGGATATCCACGGTGGTCACAGCTCACCAGGAAGCTGATTGAAGCTCCTGGTTGGCCCGGGAGGTGGTGTGCATATAATAACGATGGTATTTGTTAAACGCTTACTATGTACCAAGCACTGCATTTGCAGCCTTGGAGGCTTTGGCCAAGTCCCTGCCTCTCGAAACTGCAAATGGGAGACTCTCCCCCATCTCTCTGACGCACTCCCCTTTTGGCTTTATTACTCCATCGCATCTTGGGTGACAGGTCTCTGGTTGCCTTACTTTCCTCATCCCTTCAGGGCGCCTGGGGTTTCTTTAGTGTGGAAAGTGGAGCTCCCCATAATGACTTGGAGCTAGGTTTCAGACATCCACTTTCACATATATCCACAGGAGATGAGGTGATAGAACTGTACTTTATCTAAACTCCATTCTTATGGGCAGGGAACTGGTCTGCTAATTCCATCGCATAGTCATCTCCCTCGTGCTTAGTACAGTGTTCTGTACATATTAAGCTCTCGATAAATACCACTGTTTGATTCACTGATTGACTATGGAGCAGGAGTGTGGTGTAGAAGACCCCATTTGGGGACTTAGGACTTTGGGGACAGTCTGAATGGCCATATCTTTTGATTTTCCAATTCGGTAAATCCTCGTTTCTTTCTTTCCCTTCTTCCTGCAACTTTACAACCAACTTATATAATAAGCATCCCTACTGATGAACATTTAATTTTTCCACGTAAATTGACTACCCTGGCAAACCTTGAGACGTGGGCAAATGAAATGTTAGGTCTTTCTGGAATTATGTGCAAATTGCATTTCCAACACAGTGGCTGTGCATCTATTTAGTGGCCCTATTTGCTCATTTTCTACTAAGGTTAATAAAATGAATATTTGACCTTTAAAAGCCACGTTCACATTTCTCACACACACACACACACACACACACTGTAGCTTTGATAAGGCCACCTTCAACTATACCTTAAAGAGGAGGCTTCAAAATGAGTTGTAGCTTTAATTTGACAGTTTGTAGGTATTTTACCTGTTTTAAAGTATCTGTATTTGTTTTTAACTCTTTGAGGACACAAGATATCATTTGACTACAGGGTTTTATAGCTCAGAATAGACTGTTTACTGTTTAGTAGTTTGAGCCTACCTAGCTAAAAGTGTGTTTCAACAAACTCATGGAAATTTATTGGGCTTTAAACTTGAATGTCTTGTAAATGGTCTTGCAAGAGACAGGAGCTGTGACAGGCACTAGATTACGATTAGAGAAGCAGGAATATTCTTGTGGAGTTTACTTTCTTGAAGAGAATCCACTGTAAGGGTGTAAGTATGGCCAGACCTTTGGGCAGATCTTGCAGTCTGAACTGTCAGCATTTTCACTCTGACCCAGCTCTTTCTTATCAGCACAAAGTGCCATCATTTTTCGAATCAGGGCCAAGTTTTAAAATCCTCCAAGCTTGGCTCACAGCAAAAAAATAGCCTCTCTCTGTGGGAAAACTGTTATTTCTGAGAAGAACTAAATGTCTATTATCCAGATATTTAAGGGAAATCTGATCTTTCATGTTCTTTGCTATTGGCTCATGATGGTCTGATCATCCTGTGATCTTACTTTTTAGCTTCTCATTACATTTATTTGGTCACTTTGAACGCACAAATCCTTTTTTGTTCCTTGTTTAATTGGAACCTACTGCTTTGGCCCAAGGATACAAATTCATGAGTTATTAAGGAAATTAAATTTCAAAAACTTCTGATATTGCACTCCAGGCATACTTTCCTTGTATCTTCCCAGACAGGATGTGTGGGAGAGTTTTTCGCTGTCCCTGATCTTAACATCAGATCTAAAGATCCCACACGCTGAGCTGTGGGTAACGTTGTTTATATTCAATGCTACCAAATATCAGAGAACAAAAAAATCCCAAATTTGGCTTTCACCGCCGTGCCATCTTTCTCAATGAACTTGAATGCTCAGTTCACTTCCAGAACGCAATCCTAAAAAACTAAAAACAAAAAACCGAACTAACAAAAATATAGCTAGACAAACACTTATTTCCTCGGCTCCCACCTCACAAGAGGTCTTTCAGATAGCGATTTCTGTACCAGCCGGGTCCTGCTAGAAGCAAGCCTAAAATTAATTCCTGCCTTACATCAATCCATATCACCAGGCTGACCCTGCAAAGCTCGCCCTAATCTTTGGAATGTTTTCTTCAGTGTCTGGTTTAAAAGCCCAACCAGCAGCATATAGAGGCTCCTGGGTGACCGTTTTGAGGAAGATTAGCCATGCTGGTGATGTTGAGTGTCGTTGTCCTTGACGAAGACACCACTCTCTGTGAAGTTCATCTATGAATGTCTGGCTAAAAATACCAATGCAGGACCCGCAGTTCCAGTCAAAATGGACAACACAAAAAAAGTTCCTTAATAATAATAATTATGGTACTTGTTAAGTGCTTGCTATGTGCCAAGCACTATTCTAAGTGCTGGGGTAGATACAAGTTAATCAGGTTGGGCACAGTCCCCGTCCCACTTGGGGCTCACCCTTGGTTGTGTGTGTATATGTGTGTGTGTGTGTGTGTGTGTGTATGGTATTAAGTGGTTACTATAAGATGCTGTTCTAAGGACTGTGATAGATAGATAGAAGTCAATCGGAGCGGACACAGCCCTGTTCCACCTGGAACTCACAATCCAAGTAGGAGGGACTTGTGTTGTTAGTTAACAACATCTTAGTTAAGCCCTAGCTTCCAGTTCTGCTCTTGGGTCTTCGAACATCGTCAGGTAAAACGGAGTAAATCAAACCCAACTAACTGCACTCCTCTGCTCTTATGCCAAATGACGGGATGTTGTCAGTATCGGACCATCTGGATGTCTTTCTGTGGAGAAGCCTTAGAGACTCAGTGAATGACGCAAGGGTCCTGGCAGTGCTCATGTTCAACACTTTGGTAAAATGGATAAATAAAATGTAGCGGGTCTCGAAAAATGATGGTCTCGATAGTTTTGCTGCACTTCTCCTGCGTAGACCACCATATCCGCTGTTCCATGATGTAGGCTAGAGATGTATAGCAATTTCAGTTTTAGGAGAATGACAAGGTGTGCAGAAGCAGATGGGAGTTTTCTCCAGGCTTTTCACTTTTGCTTTTCCTTTTCTTTAATAATGGTATCTGGTAAGCACTTACTGTGTACCAGGCACAGTACTAAGAGCTAAATACAAGATAATCAGTTTGGATGCAGTCCATTACCCACATGGGGTTCAGTGTCTTACTCCCTATTTTCAGATGAGATATTGTATTTTCCCAAGTTCTTAGTACAGTGTTCTTCACACAGGAAGCACTCAATAAATACCACTGATTGATGGATGAGGTAACTGAGGCATATAGAAGTGAAGTGACTTGCCTGAGGTCTCCACAGCAGACAGGTGGTAGAGACGGAATTAGAACCCAGGTCTTTTTGGCTCCCAGGCCCGTGCTCTATCCACTCGGCCATGCTGCTTCTCCAGGAGGTGGTGATGATTGAGGTAAATATGAAATTGGCTGGCACTGACTTTGTACTCAATAGATGGAAGAACGGCCTGTGTAGGCACCCGCTCCGTGCTAGCTCACTTTGCTTTTGCCTCCTGGCATTCTTTCCTACTACCTGCCTCTGACTGCAGCATTGACTTCCTCAAAAGTTGGCGAGAGACCCACGGAATTTATCTTCTCAGGTTGTCAACTCTTGGTAGGGTTTCAGGTTATGTTGGAGGACACATGAAGTTGAGCTCTTGATTCGGGGCCTGCCAGATCGTTTATATACACATGAAGATGAATGCCCAGCCTATGGAGAAGCAGGCTTATTCTCCAGTCTCCATCTCCTCGAGAGTTTGTCTGTCAGTTGCTCTGTCTTCAGACAAACACGGTCCCAGGCTCTCCTAGAACATCTGCTCGGGTCCTGGACAGCAGTTGTTCATGTTAGTACGCTGACCTAGAGGTGAGCTTTTAATGTATGTTAATGTGATATTGGGTTTTGTTTATAGACTTGGGAATATAAATCTATCTACTTCATGGCCTTTGGACCACATGCAGGAAGCTGACAAGTGGCAGTTACAATGCTGCTGGTTGATAACCTCGAGTATAAAATTGCCGAGATAACATTTAGCTATGGTAGGCCTACAGAAGTCAGAAACGAGCTTCTGTGCTTGGGAGACTGCCAGCTCTGTAAGGCAGAGTTGTCAAGATAACCTATCTAAGGAATGAGATGTTGAAAAGAGAGCCCGAGATACCGATCTTTCACTGAAATACATTAGGAAGGCCATTAATGAAGAGGTAAAGAAGTTTGAAGTAGGTCTGCCGGAGCCAAAGTACGGAATGCCTGACAATTCATCTGACAGGCCACAACCCGGTCTCTCTTTGGAGAAAGTTATCTCTAGGAGCAGAGATTTGGTCTTAAAGAGTCAACCGCTGGCCGCTTTCACCAAGCCCAAACCTGGCCGTTTCCATCGGGTTCGTGTTTTCCATTTATGCAGCATTTTCCAAATCAAAGGCTCCCGTGGAATCTGTCAAACAGCCTGATTCTTCTCACCCCACAGGATGAAGGGAGGGGGCAGGATGAAAAGGGAGCAGGGTGTTCTGAATGTCCTTATGTGACTTTTTGTATCAGGGATGAAAGAGACTCGCTCTTCCCTAAAGCAAAGACTGCGTGAGGCTCCACATTCTACCCCCAGGCCAAGTCCGGTCAACTGGAGACAAGGCCCTCAGTGGTTGATGAATCTGCTCCGTGGGGTGATTTTGCTCTTTATTTCACAACCCTGAGCTGGGGTCGTGTGGTTGGAACGGAGGGATGTAAAATTCTTTTTGAGAGGAAATAGAACTAAAATATGGAGTGCCATGCCGGGAAGAAAAGCGGCCTAGAAAGTGGGTGATAAATAACATGGGGTGATTTGGCAAAATTTCCATTTTGGTTTTATGACTCTGATTTGTTCATCTTCTAAGGGGAAACACATCATTACTAGATCCTTAGGTTTCATCAGAAGTGGTAAAAATGTACACACATTATACAAATAACTGATAATTACCACAAAACCCATTATTCTCATGGAAAAAAAAGACACTGTGAAGGGAAATGCTGAGACCACTGGGAAAGATGCCCATGATTGAAATTTTTAACTTCAACAGGAAAGGGAGGGTCAGGGCTCGGAATAGCATTTGGACAAGGTCATACCGTGCTGATCGTCAGTAAAATGCCACCTGTTTTTGTGGGCACTTGGATATAGCATTTCCAAAAGCAGCAAGTATCCCCACCACAGGGAAGACTGCTAATCAACTCTGCTGTTCACAACAATGGACACATCATCCGATCCTGCTCACAATTCAAGGGACTGTGAATCATGTGGCTAGATCTCCGTCCCGTCAGGAAGGAGGAGGAGAGCCAACCCGTACTTGGAATTTCTGGGGCTATTTTAACGTAGTATTGAAATATTTCCCTCCTAAATTATTCAGTTTGAGGAAATCCAGAGGTGGAAGTTTGATCGGGGCGCACCTGGATGCAGGTGTAAATGAGGTCTTTGGAAGTAAGATAAAAATGTAAAAGTCAATCTGTCACATTCAGATTATGATTTGCTCATTACTACATTCCATATGGTGTAATACGATTAAAATGATATTTTACTAAAAAGGCTGTGAAATTGCTTGCCTTAAAGTAAGATAGTTAAGTACTTTTGAATAATTCTTTTTGTAAACTTCTTTAAAGTTGGAGGTCACTTTTAATTGTTTATTAAACTATTATTTATTGAATCCCGGCTCTGCCACTCGTCAGCTGTGTGACCGTGGGCAAGTCACTTCACTTCTCTGTGCCTCAGTTACCTCATCTGTAAAATGGGGATTAACTGCGAGCCTCACGTGGGACAACCCGATTACCCTGTATCTACCCCAGCGCTTAGAACAGTGTTCTGCACATAGTAAGCGCTTAACAAATACCAACATTATTATTGTTACAGTGTATTCGGCCAAGCGCTTAGCTCAGTGCTCTGCACACAGTAAGTGCTCAATAAATACGATTGAATGAATGAATACATTCTCACAGTTTGGGGACCCTCTGCATCCCCTCCCCATAGATTTGGGTCTGAAGAGTTCATGAAATCATTCATATTTTAGAATACATGGCCGACCTGGTTTTTGTATTCGAGCAACCCAAACAGCTAATGTCTGATTCATTGGAATTGGGTTGCTGAAAGCCAGGAGGACAGAGGAAACATTTTAGATACAGCAAAGCGACGTTTCAGACGCAGCTGCATCCCAGCTGCAAAGTGAAGGTGAATTGACCCAGATAAACCAGCACCACACACCGTAATTAAGAATAAAGTGGGTTTTTCAGCAGAAGTTTCATAAGGAGAGGAGCAGCGTGGCCCAGTGGATAGAGTATGGGCCTGGGAGTCAGCGGGATCTGGGTTCCAATCCTGCCTCTGCCTTTTGCCTGCTCTGTGACCTGATGCAAGTCACTTAACTTCTCCGTGCCTCAGTTACCTCATCTGTAAAATGGGGATTAAGACTGTGAGCCTCATTTGGAACATGGACCGTGTCCAACCTGATTAGCTTGTATCTACCCCAGCACTTAGTACAGTGACTGGCACAAAGTAAGTGCTTAACAAATACCATTCAAAAAAAAAATAGATCGTTAAGATGAGGAGCCAAAAGTAAAAATCAGCTCTAGGTGCTGCAAAACTTGACGAACAGGACAGAGCAGCAAAGCACAGTCTTTGGGTAGGTGAACAGTGCAGTTGGTTGGGACCGGGGGGCCGGTCAATCTTCAGTCACAGTTCATCATCAGCGTGGCGAATGCAGAGTAGAGTTATATATCGATTGAGTTTTCCGTTTCAAGATGGCCTCTCACAAACCATTGTCAGGGGGAAGAGGAAGGAACAAGGCGGAGAGAGGTGACCGGGCTAGATGATTCCAGGCTGGGGTAGGGTTGAGCACAGCAAAACCTTACAAAGAACAGTTGCTATTCTTTGGTGACAGTCACCAGGCCTGTTGCTCACCAAAGCTAGACAGGAAAGACACCCCTCCCCCTACCTCCCACCTAACCCCAGAGCAAGGAGCTGCAGGGTAAACACTCATATAAACAGCAATTAAAGGTCCCCAGGCCTAGGGGATTATCCAGAGGAAGAAGGTCAGGGTCTGGATATGGAAAGGGATACACGTTTCTCCCTGAAGCATTTAAAATGTCTATTTAGTTGACGTTAAATTAAAATACTACAGGGGACTTTGACGTTTTACCCTTTTCTCCCATCGTTGCTTTAATTTGGGGGGGGGGGGTCCAGATTCCTCTTGACAATAACCCAATGTCATCAGGGGGTCCCTAGGCAGGGGGAAATTGGAATAAGTGATCGTGAAATTAAATGGCCCTGAAGTCCTTTCTATAAGAAGGCCTGTTATGGGTTTTTTTCTAGTGGTGAGGGTGGCGGAATAACTGTGTTCAGTATATAAAGATGGATGTCTTTATCTTACCACAAAGGGGGAAATGTCTCCAAAGTCAAATCCCACAGAGAAAGTGTTGCTGGCCACAGCTTTAGCTTGGTTTGTTTGGTTTCTCTGCTTTAACTCCCGAGGCCTGTGAGGAGTGTTTGGTTAGAAGGTATTTGTTGTTGTTTTTTTAAATGACATTTTCTATGCCCTTAAACTGCTGGGGAAGATTCCAGATATCTAACTGAGAAGCAGCGCAGTCTAGTGGGTACTTACCGTGTCCTTCCTGATTAGCTTGTATCTCCCCCAGTACTTAGTAGGAGAAGCAGCGTGGCTCAGTGGAAAGAGCACGGGCTTTGGAGTCAGAGTTTGAATCCCGGCTCTGCCATTTGTCAGCTGTGTGACTGTGGGCAAGTCACAACTTCTCCGTGTCTCAGTTCCCTCATCTGTAAAATGGGGATTAAGACCGTGAGCCCCACGTGGGACAACCTGACTCCCCTGTGTCTACCCCAGCGCTTAGAACAGTGTTCTGCACATGGTAAGCGCCTAACAAATACCAACATTTATTATCATTATTAGTACAGTGCCTGGCACATAGTAAGCACTGAATAAATACCATTTTTTAAAAAAGGTGAGCCCATTATTGGGCAGGGATTATCTCTGTTGCCGAATTGTACATTCTAAGTGCTTAGTACAGTGCTCTGCACATAGTAAGCGATCAATAAATGTTACTGAATGAATGAAAAAGCCAGTTGATTAAGACTCACCAAAGGCAGATGACTACGCATTGCAGGGGCAGTACGGTCTAGTGGAAAGCACACTTTCAGGAGTCGGAGGACCTGCGTAATTCCAGCTCTTCCGCTCGGTTGTCTGTCGCATGACTTAGGGTAGATAATTACCCTAAATTAATTAATTAAATACCTGTTCTCCCTCCTACTCAGCCTAGGAGACCCCTGTGGTGTGGAGACTGAGTCTGGGCTAACCTGTATCTATCCCAGCAATTTGTACAGTGCTGGGCACATAGTGAGCGTTTCACAGATACCGGTGTTGCTATTATTCGTAGTATTGGAACTGACCAGAAGGAAGGATTCGGGGCCTCGTTCACCTCATGAGGCTGTCCAGATCGGGTTCTGGAGTGCAGGGGGTTAAATCAACATGCCGCACTGCAGGGACGTGAGAGCGTGTTCAGTACTGCAGAGCGGGTCAGGCTGAACTCTCCACAGAGTCATTAATTCTCCTCGGCTCTCTCTCCCTTTCATCTTCATGCGCTTAATTATAAATTATTCCTCATGTCTCCAGTATCTGTTTATTTTCCCCTTTGTTCCAGTGCCGGAGGAAACAAAAACAAAAAGTACATATGCTAAGTTTCCTCTGGGAAGACAGAGCGAGGGGCAAGAGTTAACGTTCCAAGTGAACATGCAGTTCCAGGAGTGCCGAGCCGAACTCAGAACTCCCGGGATCGTCTTCCCGCTCTAAGTCCGAGGTTAACAGCTCTGATAAAACGGCCACCGCGGTTTGCCTCGGGGAGAAATGAACACCTGGTCCTACAAATTATCTGATGATCCAAACCGAGGTTAGACTTCTCGAGGACTTATTTTCATTTCCCTTTGAAGTTTCGGGCTTTGGTCCTGAGATCCTTTAGGGCCGGGATGGTAAACAAGGCCACAGAGAGGCCAGCCATTTCGTGAAGAGGAATCAGGCCACGGTTGGGTGTCGCGTCAGAGGGGTCATAATAGCAGCATCACTCACGTATAACTTGGTTGCACTGGCTGATATTAAGAAAGATTGTTGCTTGCGGGATGATGCACAGGTCTGTCAGATCCACACATACGTGCCCTTTGGACCGAAAATGATTTTGTTTTATAGCATCAATTCAGCAGTGCAAAGTTCATAAATTTGTATTAGGAGGACGAGGCTCACATTAAATCGCAAGAGGAAAGCAAACCCAGTTACAGTAAAAATCTGGAGCCATCTTCCAAAATCGATGCATACTCGAACCACCCCAGTCCACGAGGATTTCACCCGAACATCAGTGACAGGCTATATAGCCCTCCCTCTGAAAAGGTTCAACATGCAAAAGAGGCTTCAGTCTTAATGAGGAAAGTGATGATTCTGGCCTGTAAAATAATAGTTATCATTAATTGCCCCTACGCTTTGGTTTTATGAGACAGTAATCCCGTCTTGGAATGGATAAGTAGGAAGTTGAAGACAGTATAAATTGAATGAGAGACTGGATTAGTGCCCAAGACACAGAAATATGTCATGACATCATCCATCTGATGCAATGGACACTGGAATTTTGGAGAAGTGTTAAAATCAGCTAATAGAAAGCAGATGGTTCCGGTTCAGAGAGGAGTGGGTTGAAATGAGGCTGGTAACAGGTGGCCCCACTGCAGAAAGAAAGTTTCCCTTTATAGATGGAGCTTGGATTCCTCTATTCCCACTTGGGCAGGTAACTGAACTGCTCTGTGACTCAGTTTCCTCCCCTGTAAAATGGGAATTAAATACCTGTTCTCCCTCCTACTTAGCCTGTGAGACACTTGTGTTACAGGGACTGAGTCTAGGTTATCTTCTATCTACCATAGTCCTTAGTACGGTGCTTAGCATAGAAGTCTCCACAGGTGGATAAAGAACTGATGGGAAGAGATGATACGACTGCACATCCTGAAACCAGCTTTTTGCTCTATTTTTGTAATTGACAAAAGAGCCTTCAAGTCCAGTGGACTTCTAGGCTGAAGTCTCACATCTACAATAATAATAATAATGTTGGTATTTGTTAAGCGCTTACTACGTGCAGAGCACTGTTCTAAGCGCCGGGGTAGATACAGGGTAATCAGGTTGCCCCACGTGAGGCTCACAGTCTTAATCCCCATTTGACAGATGAGGTCACTGAGGCACAGAGAAGTGAAGTGACTTGCCCACGGTCACACAGCTAAGTGGCAGAGCCGAGATTCGAACCCATGACCTCTGACTCCCAAGCCCGGGCTCTTTCCACTGAGCCACGCTGCTCTATGACAACGCCAGCAGAAAAGGGGGATAACTTTGGGGTGGTGGGAAGAGCAGTGTAACCTAGTGAAAAGAGCACGGGCCTGGGAGTCGGAGGACTCGGGTTCTAATACACTTTTCTGCTAGGTGACCTTGGGCAAATCATTTAACTTCTCTGTGCCTCAGTTTCCTCCTCCGCCTAATGGGGATTCAATACCTGTTTCCCCCTCTACTTAGACTGTGAGTTCCAAGTGGGACTTGATATCTTGTGTCTACCCCAGTGCCAGGCACATATTCAGCTCTTAAGAAATATTATTATTATGGCTATTATTTTCTCCACTGGGCAAAGGCATAATGAATGGCAAGCTAGAGTGGTCCAGCTTCCTTTTGGAATCTTACTGGACGGTCGGGAGCAAATCCCAGAGTGTGTAGGCCTCTAGGCATAGGGATGATTCCCTCCCCTTGAAACCACATCTCCCTCCATCTTTAAAGTCCTCATTAAAAATCCTTCCTCCAGGAGACACTCCCTGCTTTCCCATTCATGTCATTCCAGCGGCTAAGTTCAGCCCTCATGTGAATGTCAATTTGTTGATTCCGCATATCTATTCCCCCTCTCAGGATGGCACCTGGAGAGTTTCCAGGACTCTACAAGTCTAGGCTACAGGACAGAGAGTCAAGCAGAGGCCTACCCATTCCATTCCTAGCTTGGGCAGTGGTTAGCGAGTGGAAGGCAATCAGCTACGAGTCAGAACTCACCCGTGCTGGGCAGCGGTGGCGTGGAGAGGGTCTAGGGCAGAGCCTCAGGTTTACTGCGCAGAAGGCAATGGTAATCCACTTCTGTATTTTTACCAAGAAAACTCTATGGATACACTACCAGAATGCTTGGAGATGGAGGGAGGAGTATTCCGGGAGAGATGTGTCCATGGAGTCGCTATGGGTCGGAAGCGACTCGACAGCATAAGAGAGGGCAGTACATATCTATTCATTTTTGGCCTTGGTTTTCCATCTTATAAACTACTGGACCCTTCCCCATAATAAGGGATAATAAATGTATTTGTTAAGCACATACTATGTGCCAAGCATTAGGCTAAGCGCTGGGATGGATACAGTACTATCGGATCAGATTCGACTCTGTTCTTGTCCTACTCATGAGGTTCAGATTGAGAACACTCAGAGGGCAGGGACCCTATCTTCCATTTTTTATCGTGTGCTTGCAAATGCCTACTACAGTACTAAGTCTTCCTCTTCAAATGCTGCCGGATCGTTTCCCACCCATAGATATTCCATGGACACCCCCTCTCCAGAGCCTCCCATCTTCTGCTATGAAGTCATTCTGGTATGTGTATCCACAGAGTTTTCTCGGCAAAGCTACGGAAGAGGTTTACCATTCCCTTCTTCCGCGCAGGAAAAACTTGAATCTCTGCCGTTGTCTTTGATCAACGTTTTGATCACTTGTCCAGCTTTTAGACTGTGAGCCCACTGTGGGCAGGGATTGACTCTATTTGTTGTGGAATTGTACTTCCCAAGCGCTCAGTACAGTGCTCCGCACACAGTAAGCGCTCAATAAATACAAGTGAATGAATGAATGAATCCCCCTTTGACTCCCATGCCCCTGTTGCCCAGCACAGGTTCTCCAAAATCAGTCAATCAATCAGTGGTATTTATTTAAGCACTTACTATGGGCAGAGCACTGTACTAAGCACTTGGGACAGTGCAACAGAATCAGCAAGTACTGATTTTAATCCTTTGTCATTCTGCCCCATCTTTTTAAAAGCACATTCATAAAATTTAATTTAGTCACCCCCACCAAACCCCTGTGAAAGGTCTAATAATCAGCTACATTTTACTGATGGGTTTTGAGGCCCCAAAGGTGTTGAGAGCTGGATGCTACATTCCATATGAGCAAAGGAATTTCCTCACTGTTTTCAGAAGGGGAAAAGCTAAAAATCCGTTAAAATAGCCCAGATTGGTACCGCCCTCGTTGTTCTGCCTGAAAGGTGAGGTGTCAAGGTAAGGCCTACCCGGAAATCTGATTACTTTCTTTGCCATGTGAAGACATGATTCAGATGGGTGGGATGGAAAAGTTCCTGGGTTTTTTGCCTTTTTGTCCACTTGGCGATCAACGGCACTTATTGAGTGCTTAATTAATGATAATGTTGGTATTTATTAAGCTCTTACTACGTGCCAAGCACTGTTCTAAGCGCTGGGGTAGATACAAGGTAATCAGGTTGTCCCGCACAGGGCTCACAGTCTTTCATCCCCACGAAGTGAAAGATGAGGTAACTGAGGCGCAGAGAAGTTAAGTGACTTGCCCAAGGTCACAATGTGACCCAAGCATTGTCCTCAGTGCTTGAGAAAGTACTCTAGAGTTGGTTGACATGATCCCTGCCCTTAAAAAGTTTACAGTCAAGTAGGGGATGTCCATTATACTTCTTTACTGCGGCATCAAAACACTTTTTTATGGTTTTTGTTAAGCGCTTACTATGAGCCACAAACTATACTGAAGGCTGGCATAGGTATAAGCTAATCACATTGGACACAGTCCATATCTCACACGGGACTCACAGACTTAATCCTCATTTTACAGACGAAGTAACCGAGGCACAGGGAAATTAAGTGACTCGATCAAGGTCACACAGCTGACAAGTGGCAGAGTCGGGAATAGAACCCAAGTCCTTCTGACTTCCGGGTTTGGAAGTCTATCCAGTAGGCCACGCTACCTCTCAACACTTCAGAGAGTAGGCACTTCCCTCCCTCTAGACTGTGAGCTCGTTGTGAGCAGGGAATGTGTCTAGCAATTCTGTTGTACTGTACTCTCCCAAGCGCTTAATACGGGGCTCTGCACACAGTACGTACTTGATAAATACCACTGATTGATGAATTCGTGGGATATGTGCTGGACTTGCTAAACTTAATAATAATGGTGTATTTATTAAGCACTTCCTACATGTCCAGCAAGTATTAAGGACTGGGCATCTTACTCAGGGTGGTTATATTTCCCACGTGGGACTCACAGTCTAATGGGGAGAGACCGCCGGATTTTAGTCCCCATTTTACAGACGGGGAAACAAAGGCTCAAAGAAGTTAAGTAACTCGCCCAAGGTCATGGAGCCAGGACTAGATCCAGGTCTCCTGACTCCCAGGCCTATGTTCTTTCCACTTGGCCGTGGGATTTCTTCCTGTCAGTGGTTATTCAGGGATTGAAAAGAGTGGGGAGATGGCAGCTCCCTGAGTGAGAGGCATCTTGAAGACTCAGGGGAAGACAGACTTGGAATGGTGAGAAACGGTATTGCCTAGTGGTAAGAGCACAGGCCCGGGAGTCAGAAGGACCTGAACTCAATTCCAAGCTCCATCACAGTTTTTCTGGGCCTCAGTTACCACATCGATGAAATGGGGATTAGGACTGTGAGCACCGTATGGGACAGGGATTGTGTCCAACCTGATTAGCTCATGTCTACTCCAGGGTTTAGAACAGTGCTTGGCATATAGCAAGCGCTTAACAAGTACCATGAAAAAAATCATCCTCACAGCCTGCTTCCCTGTAACAGGGGCTGTCCATAGTATTTTGCCCCCGATTAGACCGTAAGCCCGTCAAACGGCAGGGACCGTCTCTATCTGTTGCCCACTTGTTCATTCCAAGCGCTTAGTACGGTGCTCTGCACATAGTAAGCGCTCAATAAGTACTATTGAATGTTAAAAACCGAACCTTTGGAAACCACCCCAAAATTGTGTTATTGCCCCTCTGTGGACCTCAGTTCCCTCATCTGTAAACTGGAGGGTTAAGACTGTGAGCCCAAGTGAGAGAGGGACTCTGTCCAATCTGATTAACTTGTATCTACTGCAGCACTTAGTACAGTAGCTGGCACATAGTAAACACTTAACGATCACAAATGCGATTAAACAATAAGAACAGCCTTGGGTTGGGGAATAGTGAAAATTAGGCCCTGTTGTCAAGCCCTTCTATATTTTTCTGAAATCTATCCAGGCGGCCAAAGGAAAATCCAGAACTGTCCCAACGAATCTGGATGATTTGTCAACCCTTGTCTTGCCCTGCCCCTGGGCGTTTTAGGTCATTTTAGATGATGTGACCAAAAGCACCTTCCAGCCTGAGGATTCTCTGCTGGACCATCCCATCAAGCCACCTCACCAAAGAGGCCAATCCTCCCTTCTACTGATGCCGTCATGCGCTCTTTCCACAGGCAGTGAGGAGACAAGGGTCTCCTGCTTGGCAGGGATTCAGTCCACTGCAAGGTCAGATTTATCTTCAGCCCAGTGGGGGACAAGGTGTAGAATCATGACAAACTCTGACTTTGCCTTCTCGGCATCCATATTAGCGGCAAGACTAGGCACTCCTGTTAAAGAATCTTGAAAGCAATATAGGAATCCTTTTTTCCTTATGTTAGCGGGATGATTTAACCACATATCTTCAGTGCACCCCAAGTTCTCTTTTCAAGAATCAGACTATACTGAAGTTTCACATTCCCAAGCTACTTTTATTTCAACATGAAAGTGATTAAAGATGTTTATCGGGGCCAGAAAAGTTTAAGTCTATGTTGCTTTCATTGTAGAGACTATTAAGTCAATCCCAAAGGGACCTTAAGCACATAAAAAAAGAATCCGAGAACTCTCCATTTGCTCACTTTCCACTTTCCTAACAAGAAACCCAATGCATAAACAAATAGCAAAAGTGTGACAGAAAATACAATCGAAAGAGTAAAAAGTCTTGCTCCAGGAAAACAGCATTCCTGGGTTTAATGACTCAGCAGGGGTTTAGAAGGCTGCATTTTTTTGGAGAAAGACCAGACACTTGTTTCTGGGTTCTGAAGTGAACCATAGTGTTTCTGAAAATCAAAGGAAATCTGTTATTATTATTATTATCAGATCCTTTGGCAGGTAGGGAAAAAAGTCCTTGTACAGCTAAGATTGTTCACATCTAATTTCCCTTCCACTAATGCACTAGGGCTATTTGTTGAACATCAGAAGCAGCAAACCACATCAAGAGGAAAGAGAAATGCTAGAGTCTGGAGTTTGCAGTTGGAGAAGGCCAAATCAGAGTGGAGGGGCTTCAGCCCACGGCATCTGGGAGAGCGATGCCTGTTGTAACAAGCTACCGGCTGTGCTGGCAACACAGGAGATTGGTTGACTGCTCACAGACCGGCCTGTTCAGTCCTGTTGTTATCCTGGGCTAATAAGGACAGAGGAGGCATGGAACAGACCCAAACCCAAAAGGGAATGTGTGGTTACTGCTGACAGGGAGAGGAGGTAGAAGAGCCAGAGCGAGCTAGTAAAAGGCTGGGAAGTACAGCTTTGGGAACAGAGCGTGTGTGCGCTCAGGAGGAAAGGATAAGGAGTCTGAGTGGCAAGCCAGGGCCAAATAGAGCCCAGAGCTTCGGTCTGTAATCACCAAAGTGTTCTTTGCGTGTCAGAAAAGGGATGATAAATACTTCCATTTTTGAAGGACTCCAATTGGGTGCCAAAGTCTGCAGGTGTAGCTTTGCAGGCGGTGACCGATATGGGCCTAAGTTGCCATGATCCTCACTACTCACTCCCCTGAGGGGTTCGAAATACAACGTAGAAGGAGTTACTCCAAGCTGGGAAGAAGGGGGTGTCCTGGTTGGCTGGTAGTGACAACTTATGGCCGGGGACGATGGGTGGACGGGGCTTGGTAGCCAGGTTTGATTTCTGCATTAGTAGCTGATGTTCTACCCACCTTGTCCCTGGCACAGCATCTTTGCAACAAAGACTGTGGGCCTCTGGTCTTCTTTAGGGAAGAGGAAAACAGCTCTTAGCTTGTCAAGTAGCCCTATTCCCGTCTTCTCAACCATCTCCAGATGATCAACCGCAGGGAACAATCAATAAAAGGGAAATTGAGAGAAGAGAAGCATTCAGTTCTCACCTTAAAGGTGATTACTATATGATGAATGCTAATGTTGCTATTCCTGGAAGCGATATTAAATAATAGTAACCCAGTGATGGGACCCCCACCGCCTAAGAACCCAGGGTCGTAGAGGCGGAACGTTGGAACGCCTCACATTTTTCTGGGGGGTTTTGCCCACACAGACGCTGTGTCAGAGTCCAACTCCGTTCTGGAATCAGGGTCTAGAAACATCTACTTATCCTACTTGAGTAGCATAGGATTATTTCTAAAAGGGAATGATTGTATTGGGAAGCAGCGTGGCTCAGTGGAAAGAGCATGGGTTTTGGAGTCACAGGTCATGAGTTCGAATCCCGGCTCTGCCACTTGTCAGCTGTGTGACTGTGGGCAAGTCACTTCACTTCTCTGTGTCTCAGTTCCCTCATCTGTAAAATGGGGAGTAAGACTGTGAGCCCCACGTGGGACAACCTGATTCCCCTGTGTCTACCCCAGCGCTTAGAACAGTGCTCTGCACATAGTCAGCGCTTAACAAATACCAACATTATTATTGTATTTAGACTATCCGTACTGTGTGGATCCGAAAGCCGGACGGTGAAAAAACAAGATAGACAGAACAGCCAATTCTTTGAAATGTGGTGTTGGAGGAGACTTTTACAAATACCGTGGGCTGCCCAAAAAACAAACAAATGGATTTTGGAGCAAAGTAAACCAAAGTGGTGTTTTGGAAGGGCAAATGACAACTCAGATTAGCATATTTGGGGCATAAAATCAGGAGGACTAATTCTCTGGAGAAGACACTAACGCTGGGAAAAGTCCAGGGAAAAAGTGGAAGAGGCAGACCGGCGGCTAGATGGATGCAGACCATAACGACGACAACGGACGAACCATTAGAAAGGTTGCAGATTATGGGAAAGGACAGGACGATCTGGAGAAAGTATTTCCGTGGAGTCGCTATGAATCGGAAACTACTCGACAGCACTTAATAATAATAGTAAAAATAATAATGGGTGACAAATGTCTCACTGTCCTTAGAATGTATTTTCCCAGTAGGCAGAGCCAATATTTTGTTGTTTCCTCTCCAATTCCTAGCACATTGTGAGTCCTCAGCAAATAGAACTCTCTTATATTGTACTAGAAGTAATAATAATAATGTTGGTATTTGTTAAGCGCTTACTATGTGCCGAGCACCGTTCTAAGCGCTGGGGTAGACACAGGGGAATCAGGTTGTCCCACGTGGGGCTCACAGTCTTGATTGTGTTGCGGCCTGGTTTGCTCTTCCAAAGGCCGGGATTGGAATAGCTATTTCTTTGTTGCACTGTTGGTTTTTTCCCGGCCCCACACGGGGCTCACATTTTTAATCCCCATTTTACAGACGAGGGAACTGAGGCACAGAGAAGTGAAGCGACTCGCCCACAGTCACACAGCTGACAAGTGGCAGAGCTGGGATTCGAACTCATGAGCCCTGACTCCAAAGCCCGTGCTCTTTCCACTGAGCCACGCTGCTTCTGTAGCTTTGTCTAGTGGAGAGAGCCCGGACCTGGGAGTCAGAAGGACCTGGGTTCTAATTCCAGCTCTGCCACTTGCCTGTTGGGTGACCTTGGGCAAGTCTCCTCGTTTCTCTGTATCTCAGTTACCTCATCTGTAAAATAGGGATTAAAAATGTGAGCCCCATGTGGGGCCGGGAAAAAACCAGCAGTGCAACGAAGAAATAGCGATTCCAATCCCGGCCTTTGGAAGAGCAAACCAGGCTGCGACACAATCAACCTGCATTCTTACGATGGGATCCACCAGAGGAGATATTTGGAAGCCGTAAGGATTTGTACTATACCCAGACATCAGGTGCGCTTTCGTACTGAACATGCCCTGCATGCTAATGCAGCTCCAGGCGACGTGTTCGCCAGTCAGCCGGAAGATCTCCCAAGCACGTGCATTCAGCTCCAACTCATGGATGCGTCTCACTTCCTGCGGCACTGGAGGCTTCTCGTCTCCGACGTCGACTCACGGTCGGGAGGCAGGAGAGGGGTAGGGACTGACTTGTTCCAGGATTGTTGGGCTCTGGGATGTGGTATCGTGGGGACTCTCTTTCTGCAACAAGGTCATTAAGAGAAGGGCTCGGTAGCCAGGTTTGATTTCTGCATTAGTAGCTGATGTTCTGCCCACATTGTCCCTGGCGCAGCATCTTTGCAACAAAGACTGTGGGCCTCTGGTCTTCTTCAGGGGAGAGGAAAATAGCTCTTAGCTTGCCCGAGTCCAAAGTAGGGAAAATACCCGTGGGATTGGGAAGGAAATCGGTAGCCCAACAGGCTGCAATGATGTTGAGCCTGCCCTGAAATGGTCTTTTGTTGATGCGGACCTAAGTTTAAAATGGAATCGGTAAGGATCCATGCTGAGTAACCACACTAAGAAGCGCTGTGGCCTAGTGGATAGAGCACGGGCCTGGGAATCGGAAGGGCTGTGTTCTGATCCCAGCTCTGCTACCCGTCTGCTGTGTGACCTTGGGCAAGTCAGTTGACTTCTCTGGGCCTCAGTTACCTCATCTGTAAAATGGGGATTGAAGCTGCGAGCCCCCCGTGGGACAGGGAGTATGTCCAACCCGATTTGCTTGTATGTACCCCAGAGCTTAGGATAGTGCTTAGCACACGGTAAGCGCTTGAAAAATGCCGCTACTATTTTTATTATTATGATCATCCTGCTATAGGCAGTGTTTTTTCCAGGCTGCTCCTGTAGCTTCAGGCTCCCACAGAGTCACAGACAGACCCAGTGAGAGAGACGTAAAGAGAGGTAGATATACCACGGTCATTGCTAGGGTGAAATTAAAGAATATAATAATGATAATAATAACGTTGGTATTTAAGCACTTACTGCGTGCAGAGCACTGTTCTAAGTGCTGGGGTTGCTACAGGGTAATCAGGTTGTGCCACGTGAGTCTCACAGTTAATCCCCATTTTACAGATGAGGGAACTGAGGCACAGAGAAGTTAGGTGACTTGCCCAGAGTCACACAGCTGACAAGTGGCAGAGCCGGGATTCGAACCCAAGACCTCGGACTCCCAAGCCCGGGCTCTTTCCACTGAGCCACGCTGCCACAATGATCTTACAGTCTAGAGGGGGAGACAGATTATGTACCTGAATGCTGCTGGGCTGAGGGCGTTATACCTTCTCTTCTGACCATCCAGAGGCTGTACTGTATCTTCCCAAACATTTAGCACGATGTTCTGCCCACAGTAAGCGATCAATAAATGCCACTGGTTGCCTGATTGATAATAGCTGGAACTACTGGGGCATCTGCACTTGTTGCAGTCCAAGAAAATGTGCAGAGGGAGTGGGCAGGGAACGCGTCAGCGACATTGTCATCTGGTACTCTCCCAAGCACATAGTACAGTGCCCTGTACACGGTAAGCGCTTAATAAATACAATTCATTGATCGACTGATTGTTTAAGTTACAACCACTGTCATAAAAGGAGAGGAGGAAAGAGACTGCTACAAGAAACTAGTATTTTTAGGAGAACTGGGTAGATTTTACTTAGGATTAGAGTTGGTGGAATCCTGCTGGAGCCCAAGACCATCAAACTCCACCGGCAAAGGGCTAGCGCTGGGGGGAACATTATTCCTAGGAACACTGAAGAACAACCTAAAAATGTTCCGCTCACTGGGAAATCAACTAGAAAAGATCTGCATCCCCCAAAGTCCCATCCACATCAGGCTTCTCATTAATGCCACCTGCCAACCAGGCTGGCTGAGCAGGCCCGGTTAGTACAGCTGCCAGGAAGTAACCGAATGTTCCATGCAGAACGGTTTCTGGAAACACAAGGTTATTTCATCTTTTATGCGAGAGCGTTGCATCGCTGCCCTGAGCTGAATCCTAATGCTCCTTTATCTCCTGCACACCTCCGAGAGGCCGCTGCTGAGCAGGATGATACAGCCTGAGTCCCTCAAGAGTCCTTAAGGCGGGTATTCTTTAATATTTTCCCCCAACTGCTTGGAATGTTTTCTTCCTTTTGGACTCACCCCTCCGCGACAAGACTCTAATTTTTAATAGGCATTTTGCATCTTGTCAGGGTTGACGTTTCTTCTGAAAACTGGAGGAAAATGAGGTAACTAAGCTGCTGGGGCTGAAGACCAAGTCTTTGTGCCCTAAGAGGGATGATATTTATTGAGT
The DNA here is from genome assembly GCF_004115215.2 of Ornithorhynchus anatinus. Classification (NCBI taxonomy): domain Eukaryota; kingdom Metazoa; phylum Chordata; class Mammalia; order Monotremata; family Ornithorhynchidae; genus Ornithorhynchus; species Ornithorhynchus anatinus. Next base: position 56,742,099 of record NC_041735.1, on the reverse strand, counting down.
TTCCACTGAGTGAATGAATCCGATTAAGCACCTGGGAAAATACAGCGTGCCTAGAGGAAAGAACACGGGCCTGGGAGACAGGAGACGTAGATTGTCATCCCAGCTCAGTCTCATGCCTGCTGTGTGACCTTAGGCCAGTCTCTCAACTTCTCTGTGCTTCAGTATCCTCGTCTGCGAAGTGCAGAATTACATCTCTGCTCTTCTCCCATTCCAATACCTAAACCTCGAGCCCCATGTCTCCAGAAATTGTCTCTGATCCGATTATATCGTATCCACCTCAGTGCTTAGTATGGTGCTTGACACACAGTAAGTGCTAGACACAGTGCCGCGATTATTATTATCCTCATTATTATTGTTAGAGTGATATGGCTTCGGCAAGGTTTTGAAAATAGGAAGCACGGTGGCCTCTCCGGTCGGTGGGGAGGGGCAGGAACAAGGTTTCAGCGGTAGGAGAGAGGAGAGCGTGAGACCAGTGAGTACGCTAGCTGAGAGGAATGGAGAGTGCGAGCTGGGGTAAAGAGGAAGAAAAGTGGAATATTAGAAGGGAGAGAATTGATCGTGTGTCTGGTAGCCAAATGGTTAGAAGTTTCCTCTTCATGTGGAGAGGAATGGGCACCTAGTGGAGATTTTTGAGGACGGGGGAAGCCCAGAATGGATTCAGAGGGACGGGAGAAGAGATGCATTCTTTTCCATGAGCCTGCTTTCTCACTTGGAGCCTGGAAAGATAACTGGGCTCAGGGAGTTTGAGAACCCTGACTGTTCGGCTGCCGATTTGCCGTTGCGAAGCAGCGTGGCCTAGTGGAAAGCGCGCAGGCCTGTGTGTCAGAGGACCTGGGTTATAATCTCGGTTTTACTATGTGTCTGCTGCGTGGCCTGGAACAAGTCGCTTAACTTCTAGCCTCCTCAGTTTCCTCTTCTATAAAATGGGAATTCGGTCCTGCTGTAGGGCCTTGGGCAAATCACTTCACTTGTCCGTACCTCAGTTACCTCATCTGTAAAATGGGGATTGAGACTGTGAGCCCCATATGGTTCGGGGACCGCATCCAACTCAGTGTGCTTATAATCCACCCCAGTGTTAAGTACAGTGTCTGGCACATAGTAAGCACTTAACAGATGCCATTATTATTATTATTATGAATCCCTTCCCCTCCAACTTAGACTGTGACCCCCTTGCGGGACAGGGACAGTGTCTAACCTGATTAACTTTTATGTACCCCAGTGTTTAGAACACTGATTGGCATATGGTAAGCATTATGTGTAATAATGATTTTTATTAATTTTTATTAAATCATTCGTGTTCTGTTAATTACGTGCATTATTTAGGCCAGTTAGTATACTCCATCCTGCCCACATTTCCACTCCTACTAGGCAGCACTTCGGGTCTTTATCAGACTGATCTGCCTCGGGCCCAGAATTGAAAGGAAACTACTGTTATGCTCTGAGACTCTGAAGACCTGAACATTGTCAGAAGGAGCCTCGGTGTTTCCTTCTCCAGGCCCGAAACATCCCAAAACCCTTCGACTTTCCTCAGAGATCCTTTTTTTTTCCTCGACCCCTTTAATACCCTTGGTCTCTCTCCCATTATCCTTCTCTAAGTGATCTGTTTTCCGGTTAATTTGTGGATTCCAAGAACAGTCGTGTTGTCTATCCAAAATGGGGAGCAAAATATATAACGTCAGTCGCTAAAACCTAGTTTATATCTCTCAAAATATGCTATTTTAATTGGAAGACGAACAGGGAGGGGATATTTGTTCTCATCTCTGTGACAGGATTATTTTCTCCAGGAAAATAAAGGTCTCCATTCAGCAGTGATTTGTAGCCTCACCAACATTTAACGGGTAGCGCAACCTGTCCTTATCAGAGAGTCCGTTCTGCAGCACAGTGGCTTGAATCCCATAAATCTGACAGTTTTACAAAGGAGGAGAGCACATTTTCAACAGGTTCTGTAAACAAATAGGCCCAACTTGAATGTAGGTGTCTGCACAACCCAACCCCTTGAAAATGGCTTTGTTTCCGTGACTGCTGCGTTATGGATTAAATATTGGATTTCAAGACACCTAATGAGGTACACACAGATATTTTTGATTGCCCTGATAGAATCTGGGCCAGACATGTTGCGTGGCTCAGTGGAAAGATCCCGGGCTTTGGAGTCAGAGGTCATGGGTTCGATTCCCGGCTCTGCCACTTGTCAGCTGTGTGACGGTGGGCAAGTCACTTCACTTCCCTGTGCCTCAGTTCCCTCATCTGTAAAATGGGGATTAACTGTGAGCCTCCCGTGGGACAACCCGATTACCCTGTATCTACTCCAGCGCTTAGAAGAGTGCTCTGCACATAGTAAGCGCTTAACAAATAGCAACATTATTTATTACTTGTTATATATTTTTCTTCCTTAGTTAGTCTGGACTATTTCAGCTTGGGTATAACAAAACTTGGAGAAAGTTGAAAACACAGCTGTTCAGTGCACTTACTTCTAATTCAGTCTCCGCAAAGAATTTAATAAATGTAAATGTCCATGAACTTAATAACTTGAAATAGCAGTTATTAGATTAAAAAAAAAACAAATTAACCCTATATTAAAGGCCTGTGCTTTATGCAGGATTGTGTTATAGTGGAGCCAAGGGTAATAATGATAACAATGATAATAATCTTAATATTCATTGAATGCTAATTATGTACCAACCATTTACTAAGTTCTGGGATAGATCCAATAGAATCCTGTCAGACACGGTACCCATCCCATGTGAGCCAGTCTAAATAGAAGGGAAGATAGATATTGAACCGCCATACCTTATGAGGAAACATAAGCACAGAGAACTTGAGTGGTTTGCCCAAGGTCATAAAACAGACAAGTGAGTATCGCTCTCACTCACACTTGCACAAGCATATCTCTCACTGTAAAATTGTGGAAAAACTCGTCTCTCTCAGCAGCTTGCTACAGGCTGAATGAAGCCTGGTAAAGGCTTTCTACCTATGGGATGGGTAATTTTAAAGGAAGTAGGAGGCCATCTTGGGTAGAGCATTTTCAGTCTATCTCACCTCCTACCCCTTGCCTACATCCTGCCTCTGGCCTGAAACTCCCTCCCTCTTCACCTAATACTAATAATAATGTTGGTATTTGTTAAGCGCTTCCTATGTGCAGAGCACAGTTCTAAGCACTGGGGTAGACACCGGGGAATCGGGTTGTCCCCCGTGGGGCTCACAGTCTCAATCCTCATTTTACAGATGAGGTAACTGAGGCACAGAGAAGTGACTTGCCCACAGTCACACGGCTGACAAGCGGCCGAGCCGGGATTCGAACCCATGACCTCTGACTCCAAAGCCCGTTCTCTTTCCACTGAGCCACGCTGCTTCTCACATCTGTCCGATGATCACTCTCCCCACCTTCAGAGCCTAGAGTCTCTGAGGAAACTCATTTCCTCTTCTCCCACTCCCTTCTGCGTCACCCTTGCCCCCCATAGAGAAGCAGCCTGGCTCAGTGGAAAGAGCACGGGCTTTGGAGTCAGAGGCCATGGGTTCGAATCCCGGCTCGGCCGCTTGTCAGCCGTGTGACTTTGGGCAAGTCACTTCACTTCTCGGTGCTTCAGTTCCCTCATCTGTAAAATGGGGATGAAGACTGTGAGCCCCACGTGGGACAACCTGATTCCCCTGTGTCTACCCCAGCGCTTAGAACGGTGCTCGGCACATAGTAAGCGCTTAACAAATACCAACATTATTATTATTATTATTTACATAGCAATAATTTACTTATATCAACATCTGTCGCCCTCACCCCCCCCAGACTGCAAGTTCACTGCGGACGGGTAACGTGCCTTCCAACTCCGTTATACTGTATTCTCCCAAGTGGTTAATTCAGTGCTCCGCCCACAGTAAGCACTTAGTAAATATGATTGATTTGCAAAGATGCTTCCTGAGTTCAGCTCCCGGAGAAACAGAACAACACGACAGAGTCAATTCAAGTTTGTCCCTGGAAGAAAGTGGAAGGTCCGAAAGGGATGGGTGTTATACCCTGAATTGTCCTATTCTGACACTTAAATTCGCTCAGTGGAAAGAGCATGGGCTTGGGAGTCAGAGGTCGTGGGTTCGGATCCCGGCTCTGCCACCTGTCAGCTGTGTGACTGTGGGCAAGTCACTTCACTTCTCTGTGCCTCAATTACCTCATCTGTAAAACGGGGATTAAGACTGTGAGCCTCACGGGGGACAACCCGATTACCCTGTATCTACCCCAGCGCCACTTGTCAGCTGTGTGACTGGGGGGCAAGTCACTTCACTTCTCTGTGCCTCAGTTCCCTCATCTGTAAAATGGGGATGAAGACCGTGAGCCTCCCGGGGGACAACCTGATGACCCTGTATCTACCCCAGCGCTTAGAACAGTGCTCTGCACATAGTAAGTGCTTAACAAATACCAACATCATCATCATTATCAACAGTGCTCTGCACGTAGTAAGCGCTTAACAAATACCAACATTATCATTAAGGAGCACAATACATGCTGGTGAGGATGAAGATGAGGTCGGCATTCAAGTTGTCAATCAGAAGGAAGAACATTCAGGCTACTGGCACCCTGTAATGCTTTACTCGGCTACAGTGTGGGACCCGCTTAACCAATGAATGGTATTTATTATATGCTTTCTGTTTAGAGGGCTCTGTACTGAGCACTTGAGAGAGCACAGTAAAGCTTGATGGCCTTTGTTAAGTACTTACTATGTCTCAAGCACTGTTCTAAGGGCTGGGATGGATACAAGTGAGGCTAGATACACACGGGGCTCACACTGCAAGCAGGAGGAAGAACAGGTATTGAATTCCCATTTTACAGCTGAGGAAACTGAGGTAGAGAGAGGTTAAGTGATTTGCCCAAGGTCACCCAACAGGCATGTAGTGGAGCTGGGATTAGAATCCAGGTGCTCTGACACCCAGACCCAGGCTTCATCCACTAGGCCGAGCTGCTTCTCACTGACCGACTAACTTTATGTGCCTGATTGAGTGATTTAACGCGTCAGTCAATAGGAGCTGATAACGCTGGTCCGTTCCTGACTCATAAGATGGCATGAATAGATTCGGACTAATCTACGCAGACGGTATAGAGAAGGAACAAGGCTTAGTGGGTACAGCACGGGCTGTGTTCTGCGAGAGGCAGCGTGGCTCGGTGGAAAGAGCCCGGGCTTCGGAGTCAGAGGTCACGGGTTCGACTCCCGGCTCTGCCACTTGTCAGCTGGGTGACTGTGGGCGAGTCACTTCGCTTCTCTGTGCCTCAGTTCCCTCATCTGTAAAATGGGGATTAACTGTGAGCCTCGCGTGGGACGACCCGATTACCCTGTATCCACCCCGGCGCTTAGAACGGTGCTCGGCACGTAGTAAGCGCTTAACAAATACCAACATTATTATTATTCCCGGCTCCACCGCAAGTCTGCTGTATGACCCTTGACAGGTCTCTTTGCTTCTCTGTGCCTCAGTTACCTCATCTGTAAAATGGGGATTAAGAGCGTGAGCCCCATGTGGGACAAGGACTGTGTCCAACCTGATTAACTTGTATCTACCCCAGAGCTCAGAACAGTGCTTGGCACATAGTGAGTGTTTAACAAGCACCTTATAATCATCATTTCAGTATAGTGCAAATGTAGTGTATTCTATAAATGTAAGGCACTACTCAACACATCTCTTAGCTTGGCTGCTTAAAATAGTGAGATAAATATCGCTATTTCCCCAGCAAACTCTACAGGTAAAGATTTGACAATAGATCACAATGAATAAAGGTCATTACTATGACACGGTGTGTTTAATAATAATAGTCACTCCATTCAACGTTTATTTTATGTTAAACCCTGGAGTGAATACAAGATGATCAGATTTGGATTCCATCTCTGTCCCACGCAGGGCTCCCAATCTATTATAATTCCATTTTATAAAAGAGGAAACTGAGACCCAGAGACGTTTAGTGATTTTCCCCAGGTCAACCCACAGGTCAGTGACAGAGCTGAATCCAGGTTTCCAGACTTTCACTGGAAACAGAGAAATTGTGACTGATGGCAGTGAAGCGGACCTGCCTTCAACTCGCAGAGTGCTGCGTTGCCGTAAAGTGGTTAACACCAGCCTTGGAGATAGAGAGAAAAATTCACACTCTTAAAGAAGTTTTCGGCTCCTGATGTAGTTTTCCTCTGTCCTATTCCATACCTTGTCTTACGCTGTCTAGTTGTTTCCGACCCATAGCAAGTCCAAAGGGCAGGGACCGTCTCTATCTGTTACCGATTTGTCCATTCCAAGCGCTGAGAGCAGTGCTCTGCACGTAGTAAGCGCTCGATAAATACTATTGAATGAATGAATGAATGAATGAATCTCTCACAGAAAGCCCCACCTCTGTCTGCGATCATTCTGGTAGTGAATCCATAGAGTTTTCTTGGTAAAAATATAGGAGTCATTTACGATTGCCTTCATCCGCACAGTAAACTTGACTCTCCACCCTCAACTCTCGATAGCTCCCAAGCTACGAATGGAATGGGTAGGCCTCTGCTTGACCCTTCTTCCAATAGCCAAGTTTGGCAATAATAATAATAATAATAATGTTGGTATTTGTTAAGCGCTTACTATGTGCCAGCAGTCTTCTAAGCGCTGGGGTAGATACAAGGTCATCGGGTTACCACATGAGGTTCACAGTCTTCCTCCCCATTTTACCGATGAGGTAAATGAGGCACAGGGAAGTTAAGTGACTTGCCCAAGGTTATACAGCTGATAAGCAGCGTGGCTCAGTGGAAAGAGCATGGGCTTGGGAGGCAGAGGTCATGGGTTCAAATCCCGGCTCGGCCACTTGTCCGCCGTGTGACTTTGAGCAAGTCACTTCTCTTCTCTGGACCTCAGTTACCTCGTCTGTAAAATGGGGATTAAGACTGTGAGACTCACGTGGGACAACCTGATCTCCTTGTATACTCCCCAGCGCTTAGAACGGTGCTTTGCACATAGTAAGCACTATGCCAAATGCCATCATCATTATAATAAATGCTTAGAACAGTGCTCTGCACACAGTAAGCACTCAGTAAACACGATTGAATGGATTGGATGAATAAAAGAGGCAGAGATGGGATTAGAACCCATCTGTCTACCCCGATTAGACTGTGAGCCCGTCACTGGGCAGGGATTGTCTCTATCTTTGCCGAATAGTACATTCCAAGAGCTTGGTACAGTGCTCTGCACATAGTAAGCGCTCAGTAAGTACTATCGAATGAATGAATGACCTCTGACTTCCAAGCCTGTGCCCTTTCCACTAAGCCACGATGCAGAGTACTGGAAAGTCTCCAAGGGTGATCCTGAGCGGTGTCCCATACCTACTATTTCCCAAATCGATAAACCAAGAGAATACTAGGGTAATCTGAACCTACTTTATTAGAAATTCACCTACTTCCAGTGTTAACATTGTGATATCTGGGCGCTCAAATTAAAGCTACTGTATTCCAGATCAAATCTGCTCTACTCACAGTTACATCTCTCCAGTCTTCAGATGTGCAATTCTCTTTCGTTTATAATAGCCAGAGGATCTCAGGACCTAAGGGCAGGAAAGTGATTGCTGTAAGTGTGACGCAGACTCATAAAAGCAGCATCCTGCTATTAGCTTTTAAGTGGCCACATGAACTGCCAAGGACCTTGAATTTGTGAGCAAAAACCTTGATGATCCAGATGGATACTGTGGCTCAAATTTCCCTGTTTGTATTGTTCAAGATACCTGTCCTCTCCGTGGGGAATCAGAGAAGAGAAAACATTACGGAGAGAATGGCAGTTCTGTTGAACCTTGCAGAAAATATATGCATACCGAAATTAGCAGGTGCTCTCAGCTAAACCAGGGTGGATCCTAAGAGTGCCATTAGAGGTGGACAGAAACATTTTCTAGAGCACATTTGTGGGTGGAAATAGTAGTCAATCACATCAAACGTGGCTTGGATTGAAAATGGCAACCACAATTATGAGGAATGAGTCGATCCTATTTCGTTCCTCGTTGAACATTCCGGGCAGAGATTACGATTTCCGGGAAATGAAGGCAGGTATGCTCTAGCCAACAGCCACCTCAAAATACATACAATCTGTAGAAGCAACTGTTGCGTTTTGAAACTAACGCCAGGTTACAGTAGCCTATAGTACATGCAAACAGGGAATAGTCATCCATCCATCATATTTGAGCACTTACATTGTGCAGAGCGCTTGGGAGAGGACAGTATAACAGAATTGGTAGACACAGGCCCTGACCATAATTATCTTTCAGTCTAGAAGGATTCAGCCTTTATTTTTGACACCTTGGCAATTTGATACATCATTGCAAGATGCCAAAACAGATGAAGAGTTTATGGCCTCTCCACTGGACATCAGCTAAAATTGGGACATAGAGTATTGCATTAGAAAGAAAGATTAACTTATAAAGGTGATTGAAGAAGGTTCTGATAGAGGAGTTCAAAGGTGTGAAGAGGTGCTCAGAGGGGGTTGGATTGCTGAAAGGAAACTTATGGAGATTTTTTTTAAAAAGGTGCTCAATCTAATCTGTACACATTCTTCACTAAAGAAGTTGAAAAACCTCTGCCGGAGCCACCAGGTCAAACTCCATTTTCACACACTTCAACTCCTCGTTCAGTCACTGTTGTGAGGTTATATTTTGAGTTACTTAACCAAAGATTGAACAATAGTTTAGTGATGTCAAATATAGAGAGCTCACCTCCTCCAAGAGGCCTTTCCAGACTGAGCTTCCCCTTTTCCCTCTGCTCCTCCCCATCTCCCTTCCCCTCTGCTGTCTCTCTGCCTCCCCCTTCACCACCCCTCAGCTAAGCTCCCTTTCCCCCCTTTCCCTCTGCTCCTCCCCCTCTCCCTTCTCCTCCCCTCAGCACTGTGCTCATTTGTATATATTTTATTATCCTATTTATTTGATTACCCTATTTATTTTGTTAATGAGGTGTACATCCCCTTGATTCTATTTTTTGTGATTAAGTTGTCTCGTTTTTGTCCGTCCGTCTCCCCCTATTTGTAAGCCCGTCGATGGGCAGGGATTGTCTCTATCTGTTGCCAAATTGTACATTCCAAGCACTCAGTACAGTGCCCTGCACATAGTAAGGGCTCAATAAATACTATTCAATGAATGGATATAAAATGGTGTAACACAAAACAGGAAGCAGTACGGCCTAGTGGAAAGAGCACAGGCCTGCAATTCAGAGGATCTGGGTTCTAGTCTCAGCTCCGCCATTTTTCTACTGTGAGACCTTGGGAGAGACATGTAAGTTCTCTGTGTCTCAGTTACCTCATCTGTAAAATGGGCATTAAGACTATTAGGTCCACGTGGGACGTGAACTACGTCCAATCTGATTATCTTGTTTCTACCTATCGGTTAATACGGTGCCCGGCACACAGTAAGCCCTTAACAAATACCATAAAACACAAGAAAATTAAGGAAAGGAATTTCATATCTTTCCAAAGGTTTTCGAATGGATCCCAACTGACAACATGTTAATCTATAGGAAATTGTACTTCATGATGGAATGGTTGACAGTAGAGTCATATTTTCAAGGAATCCATTTTGACTATAGCATGGGATATTATCTTAGTTAATAGGGAAGCATATTTTCATTTTTCAGTAGCTGATTTAGAGCTAATATATCCAAGTCAATAAAGTTAGCTAAATAAAAATTCCACTTGGCACTGGACCTATTTTATAACTCTATCCCATTACATATCCTTGTTTTCCATTTAGCGAGCAAGTATAATTCCTTCAGCAGTGAGTTTAAGACCCTAATTACAGTTCTTCATTGTGGAAGAAAGCATCTTTGTTGTGATACTCACTAATGGTAGAGATGCAGGATATTCATTTATTTATTAATTCAACTGTAGAAATAACTACATAGATGGGTAAGATCATTCAATTTTCCCTCAGTACCCCCCACTGGGGAGGAGGAAAATTAATCTAGGCTGGTCTAGCTTTTGAATTTATTTATGAAACTGACTTTGATTCATTACACTGCTCAAGTCTTCTAACACTCGGTTGCTGGAAAAATCAGTGAAATATCTTTCTTCATTTCCACCTTTGAGAAATTTATAATGTGCTAATGAGTTTAAAATCAGGCCATCAATCAATGGTATTTATTGAGCACTCACTCTATGCAGAGCACCATACTAAGTGCTTGGGAAAGTACTACAATGGAGTTGGTTAAAGGAGTTTCAAGCTTAAAGGAGCCGCTTTGGAGAAGCAGCGTGGCTCAGTGGAAAGAGCACGGGCTTGGGAGTCGGAGGTCAGGGGTTCGAATCCCGGCTCTGCTACTTGTCAGCTGTGTGACTGTGGGCAAGTCATTTAGCTTCTCTGTGCCTCAGTGACCTCATCTGTAAAATGGGGATTAACTGTGAGCCTCACGTGGGACAACCTGTGACCCTGTATCTACCCCAGCGCTTAGAACAGTGCTCTGCACATAGTAAGCGCTTAACAAATACCAACATTATTATTATTATTAAAGTCATAGTTATGGCATTTGTTGAGCATTTACCATGTACCACACACTATTCTAATCACTGGGGTTGATACAAGGTAATCAGGTTGGACATAGTTCCAATCCCACATGGGGTTCACGGGCTTAATCCCCATTTTACAGATGAAGTAACTGAGGCACAGGGAAGTTAAGTGACTTGCCCAAGGTTACACAGCAAATGGCGGAGCCAGGATTAGAACTCACATCCTCTGACTCCCAATCCTGTGCTCTTGCCACTAAACCATGGAGACAGAATTTAATATGAATAAAAAATTAGGTACCTTTTGGGTCTGGTTGGCCCAGTTCTGTCCAGCTCACAGGGGTTTAAGCTTTCAGAGATCTGAGATGAGGAAAAAATTGAGGGTTGAAATCTGGCCTGAAAGGTCAAAGACCCTGGGAGAAAGAAGACAGAGTTGGGATACCGATAACCACGATGGTGATTATCTGTTCTTTTTCTGTGGGGCAACTCTTAAAGAGTCAGGGCAGAACAAAGCCCCACCGAGGGATTTTCACCCCGCAACCTCTTCCTTCTGCCAACCGCCTTTCGGCCGTTTCAGTGCCTTTTACAGCCTCCATCTTGTCTCTCCCCTCTCTAGTCCATACTTCACTCTGCTGCCCGGATCATTTTTCTTTAAAATTGTTCGGTCCGTATCTCCCCTCTTTTCATAAACCTCCAGTGCTACCCACCCATCTCTGCGTCAAACAGAAACTCCTTACCATTAGTTTTAAAGCACTCTCTCAGCTCTTCTTCTCCTACTTTACCTCACTGATCTCCTCCAAAACGCAGCCAGCACACTCAGCTGCTCCAACACCAACTTACTCTCTGTAGCTTCAATTTGTCTATCCCCATCACCTACCGCTTTCCCCAAACCTCCCCTTGGGCCTGAAACTCTCTCCCCCAGCAGTCCCACAGCGATTCGTCGTTCTCCTCACCTTCAAAACCCTCCAAAATTCCATCTCCTCCAAGAGGCCTTCCCAACTCAAACCCTAATTTACCCTACCTGTCCTCCCCTCACTATCGACTAAGCATTCGGCTGTGTACCCCTTAAGCACTTTGAATCTCACCCCAGCCCTATAGCACCTATGTAGATATCCTTATACTCTACTTCAGCGCTTAGAACAGGGTTGGGCACATAATAATAATAATGTTGGTATTTGTTAAGCGCTTACTAGGTGCAGAGCACTGTTCTAAGTGCTGGGGTAGATACTGTATTAACCGATAGGGTAGAAACAAGATAATCAGGTTGGACATAGTTCACGTCCCACATGGACCTCATAGTCTTAATACCCATTAATAACTGTGGTATTTGTTAAGCGCTTACTATGTGCAAAGCACTGTTCTAAGCGCTGGGGGATACAAGGTGATCAGGTTCCCTTTCACGTGGGGTTTACAGTTTTTGGTTTTTTTTTTAATCCCCATTTGACAGATGAGGTAACTGAGGCACAGAGAAGTTAAGTGACTTGCCCAAGGTCACACAGCTGACCAGTGGCGGAGCCGGGATTAGAACCCATGATCTCTGACTCCCAAGCCCGCGCTCTTTCCACTGAGCATGAGGTAACTGAGTCACAGAGAAGGGTAATCAGGTTGTCCCACTTGAGGCTCACAGTTAACCCCCATTTGACAGATGAGGTAACTGAGGCCCAGAGAAGTTAAGTGACTTGCCCACAGTCACACAGCTGACGAGTGGCGGAGCTGGGATTCGAACTCATGACCTCGGACTCCCAAGCCCATGCTCTTTCCACTGAGCCACGCTGCTTCTCATAGCACATGGTAAGCGCTTAACAAATATCATCATCATTATTATTATTTTCCCTAAAATCTTCCCATTTTTGGAACGGGTTCTGGTTTGAGGTAGTAGGAAGGGCTTTGAAACAGCTAATAAAAGTTAGCGTTTTAGTTTATAGATTTCAGTGATCCAGGTAATCCCTGTCTCCCACTGTCGCAAATAACTCAGAGCCTTGAACTTACCGTACTCCAAGTCCTGGGGCAGATAAAAGACGATCAGGTTGGATCCAGTCCCTATCTCGCACGGGGCTCACACTTGTGAGGCAAAGGCCAACACTTAGCCTATTAATAATTGTGGAAGCTATTAAGGATATATTCTGTGCCATACACTGGGCTAAGCACTGGGGATGATACACTACAGTTAGATCAGACACAGTCCCTGTCCCAGAAGAGTCCCACACCCAAAGGGGGAGGGAGACTAGGTATTGAATCCCCATTTTACAGTCGAGGAATCTGAGGCGCGGAGTAGTTAAATGACTCGCCCAAGGTCACACAGACGGCAAGATCATACAGCACAGCAGGGATTAGTCCTGGGTCATTTGTGTACCAGGCCCAGCCTTTTTCCATTAGACATTGCCGCAGGCAGCTCTCCTAACCCACGTGCTGGGGCAGCACCTAGAGTGAGAGATATAAGTTTGGATGGACCAGGAATAGTAATAATAATAATAACTGTGGTATTTATTAAGTGCCTACTATGTGCCAGACACTATGCTAAGCACGGGGGTCGGGGAGGGAGAAATACAAGCCAACTGGGTTGGAAACAGTCCCTGTCACTCATGGGGCTCACAGTCTTCATTGGTTCATTCATTCGATAGTATTTATTGAGCGCTTACTAGGTGCAGAGCACTGTACTAAGCGCTTGGAATGGACAAATGGGTAACAGATAGAGACAGTCCCTGCCCTTTGACGGGCTTTCGGTCTAATCGGGGGAGACAGACGAGAACAATGGCAATAGATAGAGTCGAGAGGAAGAGCATCTCATTAAAACAGTAGCAAATAAATGAATTAAGGATAGGTACGTAAGTGCTGTGGGACTGAGGGAGGAGCAAATAAAGGGTGCAAATCCAAGGTCAAGGGCAACACCGAAGGGAGCCAAAGAAGAGGAAATGAGGGCTTAGTCAGGGAAGTCTCCTTGGAGGAGATGTTCTCTCAATAAAGCTTTGGAGGTGGGAAGGGTGATTAATCCCCATTTTACAGATGAGGAAAGCGAGGCACAGAGAAGTGAAATGATTTGCCTTAGGTCACATGGCAGACAAGTGGCAGAACCAGGATTAGAACTCAGGTCCTTCTGACAGTCTCATCTACCTCACTCCTGGCCCCTGCGGGGAGGCAGAGCCATTCATGTGTGGGATAATCTTACGTCCCCTCTTGGCGGAGCCAGCGGGTGCCAGGAAAAAAGGTGGAAAGTCAACGCGACAAGACCCAGACCTGTGTACCGAACAGTCCTATGTATCTGGGATTTCCGGCGGCCCTGTCCCTTGCCAATCGTCCTCGTCGGCCACAGCCCGACACCGCTAATTAGGAGAAGGGCACTGACGTCCTTGAAAACCCAGTTAGATTAGAAACCCAGGGCCCGCTGACAGCTGCCCGAGAGCTCTTGGCACCAATTAGGCTCTGGCAGCAAGAAGCAGCAGCCACCGGGTCTAATACTGTCCTGGGTAACGCATATGCAACCGCCGCCGGAACGCGTCCCCGCTCTGCTTCGCCCGGCTCCGGACCACCCTCCAAAATGGAATCCAAAGGCCGGAGGTGGGGGGTGGGGGGGGGCATCTCCGCCTCATCTCCCGTGTCTCTGCCCAACGGAGAGAAAAAAATAATACCCTTTCCGCCGGCGGCTGAGGCATCGCCAGATCGCCAGTAGAAACCTGTTACCGGTGGGATTCTGAAATGGCAGATTACCCCGGCCTGCCGCCGCTCACGGAAGCGAAGATGTCTTCATCCGTCCCCCTAGGCGCCACGGAATGCTTTTGGCACTGGCATTGGGAAAGAAAAATTAAATATAAGGTGCTAAATTCATTGAGCTCTTATTGGTTTGGATGTGTAATGATAGTTTAATGACAGCAAAGAGCCAGGTAATTAGAAGCCAGCAGCTACGATCGTCCTTGTATACAGCTCCAGATAGCTTCTCAACACTCCGCGATCCTTGTTTGCTTTGTCTGAAGCTGAAATCCCACAAGGTCTAGTCGCTACCAGCTGTCTGACTGACGAACTGCCGGCACTCTTCCTGAATGGGACTATCAGCTTCCAGGACAGCAGCCTTCTCCCCTGAGCTCTTCCAGGCTGTCTTCCTCAGCGCGATCGCTTTTATCTCCCCTTTGCAGGAGCCTCTTCTAATCATATTGCTTCTTGCCTCCGAGGGTCAAATGGGAGACCACTGCTACCTAAACAAATGGGGAAGAAGTGTCACCTTTGGGGGGAGACTGATAAGCATTTGGCAGGCAGGACACTGTGAAGTACAAGAGCAAACAGCCAGCAATCGGCAAACGCCATAAATATGTTACAATCTCAGCAGGGAGACGGGCAATATAGGCACCGAGAGGCCTTTGTTTAATGAGCTGTCAGAAAGCAGGCATGAAATTATGTTTGAAAACATGTGCGAGCTGCAGAGACATAGCTGGGGCACTATAAAAGGCTTTCTCCCTTCTAGGTGGCTGTGGTGAGCATCTTATCAGTCTGAGAACTGTCATAGGATGAAAGCTCTCATTAGCAAGCTAATGGTGTTTGAAAGCTACAAATTTTTCTCTCTCTTCTCCCGTTTTCGGACTTAAATGGATGAGAGAAAAACTGAACGCGCCTTTCCGTGGGAGTTCTTCAATCCACAAATTAGGAAAAGTGGCCAAACACAAAGCCCCAGAAATACCTCTCCAAGACCCAACCGAAGAGTTGGATGTAGAATCCCCCTTCGGTCCGCTCAGTGTGTTTCTAATCCTGTGGAGATTCTGTTCATCTCGCCTAACGTACCTCCGGCTGGCATTTCATTTCAGTCAGATCCATAAAAGGAGCATAAATATAACATCGATTGGTAATCGATAATACAAAATGCTAGGATTGTTTTGGTACCATCTCATCAATATCATAATGGTACTTCTGAAATGATGAAGCGGGGTGGAACCATTTTTCAAACATTTGAAATGATCTTTGTGGGCGTTGCTTTATTATTATTCTTAAGAATGATAAAAATAAGAAGCTAAGGGCTTTTTGTCTGAAGAGATAAAGAATCAGCTCTGACCACACGCCTCAGAAACTTCGCAGTCTCCCTCGAATTCTGTAACGATGCAGAACCGATTTCCCTACGAGGTACAGAAGGACTGTATTTCACTCCGCCAACCGACCATCAGCCAGTCAGCCATTAAATGACCTGCACTTACCCTCCTCTTTACTGAATTGCTCAAGACCAATATCATTAAGCAGTGCGCTTGTGGAGAAGAAGCCAGAACTCTGTGCCCGCTTCAGAGAGAGAGACCTCTCCCTTGGGGACCATAGGGATTGGCTCCAGTTAGTGAGCTGGGCTAGGACAGCAGAAAGTTATTTCCTGGCTGCATTGGAGAAGGATAGGAAAGCATTAGGAATGGAGAATCGTAGAATAACGAAATCAGGCTGGGAAGATGGAGTAAAATGATTTGAAAGCAAAAAAGGGAATCTGAGTCTCCTCTCCATTTCTTCTTCCTTTCCCATCTAATTTGTGTGCTTACAATACGCATCGAAGGAAAGATGGAATTGCTAAGGTTGAAGTAGGGTAAAGAACTGTGGGGAGGGCAGATCTGAAACCTGACCAGGTTCCAGGAGAATGGAACCATATTTATGCATTTGTATATTTGATGCTCCTCTATTTCTGTTTGTCCTGGTGCAGGATTTTAGGGAGGTGGCATGGTGAGAAGGCAAGAACAAGCAACTGGGGGTCAGAAGACTCATGTTTTAATCCCACGTGGGAAGCAGCATGGTCTGATGGAAAAAGCCCGGGCCTGGGAGTCAGAGGACTTGAGTTCTAATCCCCGCTTCACCACTAGTCTACTGTGTGAGACCTTAGGCAAGTCACTCAGCAACTCTGCGCCTCAGTTACCTCATCTGCAAAATGAAGGTTAAAACCGAACCCCACGTGGGATATGGACTGTGTCCAACCTGATTAATCTGTATATACCCCAGGGCTTAGTATAGTGCCTGGCCCAAAGTAAACGTTTAACAAATACCGTTAAAAAAAAAGGGGTCTTCCCCTGGCCTGCTGGGTGACCTTGTCAAGGCACAATTTCTCTGGGCCTCACTTCCCTCATCTGTAAAATGGACATAAGATATCTGGTTACACTTCTTGGTCTGTATGTCTAATGTGGGCCAAGGCATAGGTTTGATCTGATTATCACTGAGCTACCCCAGCATTTGGCAAAGCGCTTGACACGGAGTAAGTGTTTAATAAATAAATCATTAGTGATTAGTGAGATGTGACTTAGTGGAAAGAGCATGGGCCTGGGATTCAGAGGACCTGGGTTCTAAACCTAGCTCTGCCACTTGTCTGCTGTGTGGTCTTGGGCAACTTAACTCCTTAACTTCTCTGTGCTTCAGTTTCCTCCTCTGCAAAATGAGGATTCGATACCTATTCTTCCTCCCACTTCGGCTGTGAGCCCCATTTGGATCTGATTATCTGGTATCTAACCCGGTACTTAGTTCGGTATCTGACATCTAGAAAGCAATTAAATACCATTATTATTATTCTCAAATCACATTTTTAACGTAACAACTCACATTTTAGAGAGGCCCAGGGATTAAAAATGGAACAGAAACAAATTTTCAAAGACACAAATCTACTCTTTTCAAATCTGTTGACTAACTTCATGGAAGGATTCCTTTCAGAGTTCTCCTCACTCCAGATGTTAGTCAGGATGGCTGAAAGCAGTGGAGCAAGTTACTTCCCTAAACAGGAAAGTTGAGCTCAGAGTTTAGGATATCACGATTCCCCTCTCCCTCATGTTCCCCTCTAATCCTGTCACAGCAGATAATACCTTCTGTTGTTTTCTACTTGTAACCCCATCAGGGGTAGATGGCTTGGTAGTTGGTTTGATCTGGGGGTGGGAGTAGTTACCTCACCTCCAATTTTCCTTGTTTGTTCTTGTTGCGGCAAAATCATCAAGGTCTTCCCGTTTTCTTTTTCTAGGCAGGTTCTTCCCTAAGAACTCCGGTGACTTTCCGGATTTGACTTTCTCAGGAGCTCTCCCTCTGCTGATTCCTGGGCTCAGCAAGCACGAGAAAACCAATTACTTAGCCGGCCAGAGCTCCTCAGCCTACCCACCTGCCGGTTAGCAACCTGATTGATCCTTCGAGAAATTTTCGTAGTGCGGCATCGCCACAGAGATCATTAACAAAGTGGACATTGTGGAAAACAGCTAGAGGTGGAGCTGTCTTTTAGGGTCGTCGAATGCCAAACCAGTGGGTTGGCTTTTCTTGACTTTGACGGGTGATGCTTTATAGGGAAGTTTTACTTTTTTCTTTCCAAGGACGATCTGTTCCTCTCGTTTCCATGGTGGGGGATTTTAAAGCCGGCAGTCCACTTACGTAAGCGTCAGGCAATATTGAGATTCCCCCGTAGCCTCTCAAGACGGCTTTCTCTTTCGGGTCGGGAGACCCTCTGGGAGCGCACTAAGGCATTCCCGGGAGGACAAGGGCCCTGCAGCACCCTTGAGCTCAAGTCTTCCACATTTGCTCGGGAGGCAGAGCGGGAGTAACATAATGAACATAATGAACAGCCTGAACATAATGAACAGACTGGAAGGTGCTGGAAATGTGGTTGGAGACGTTCCCCTTAGCTGGAAGTCGTTTGCAAAAACGGCAGATGGAAGAGCTTACTCAGAGAGGCAGAGTGGGTACATGTGGAGGTTGGAAACAAAAACCTCACAAACGGCAGACTTTCTTTCAATGCATTTCTTCTTGGAAATGGTGAATTCTGATGCTGAGCCATAACTATTTCAATTTTTTATTCAATTACCATGGCTTTGAGAAAAGTTTCGCAAGAATCATCAGGCCTGCCAAAATTCAATTTCTTGCCCACAGTTTGCATTAGCCTTGATGAAACAGAATCACATTCATCTTCCTCCCCAGCCACCTCCACCTGCTGCTGCTGTCCCCGTTCTGAATGGAGATGCCTCTTCCAGTCAGTGTAATCATCCTCTTCGTTCACTCCTTTATATGTGGTTTGATAAAATTGTCTGGGGAGAAAAGCTCTGAGTATGATAGTCAGGTAGACTTAATCTTTGGCTTAGTTTTCGAGCATCTGTGCATGAGAAGATGCCATGCTAAGAGTCTGGTTAAGCAGAACAACCGTGCTATATCCCCGGCACAGCTTAGCAGCTGTTTCCTCTCTGCCACTCTGGAAGTCAAGGGATCCAGAGGCGAGCAGTTATGTAGCACAGGATGGTCAATCACTCACTCGATCAATCAATGAATCAGAATTATTGAGCGCTGACTGTGTGCGGAGCTTGGGAGAGTACACTGCAACAATGAACAGACACATTCCCTGCCCACACAAGCTTACAGTGGGGAAGGGGAGAAAGACAGTGATATAAATAAATTGCAGATCTGCCCATAATTGCTGCGAGGCTGGGGGTGAATAAAGGGAGCAAATCAGGGCAATGCAGAAGGGAGCGGGAGAAAAGAAAATGAGGGCTTAGGGAAGTCTCTGGGAGGAGATGAGCCTTCATTACGGCTTTGAAGGTGGGGGGAAAAACTATCGATAGGAAGAAGGAGGGCATTCCAGGCCAGAGGCGGGATGGGGGCGAGAAATAGGCGGTGAGGTACAGGAAACGAAGAACAGTGAGTAGGTTGGCACTCACTATTATATGGACGGTATTAGTCCATGACCTCAGCTGAAGTTACCCATCCCCCACTGATAAGGCTTTGCCTCAAACATCCAGAGGCAAGAAGAAAGTTCTTCTTCAGCTTCTCTCTCTGTACGAACAGTCAGTGGAGAACCATGGAGATATCTTGTTTATTTTGATGCTATCGATGCCTGTCTACTTGTTACGTTTTGTTGTCCGTCTCCCCCCTTCTCAACTGTGAGCCCGTTGTTAGGTAGAGATGGTGTCTGTTGCCAAATTGTACTTTCCAAGCACTTAGTACAGAGCTCTGCACACGGAAAGTGTTCAATAAATGCGATCGAATGAATATCTGGGAGCAGAGCTAAATGTAGCTCCGTTCCTTCTGGCCTCTCTGACAGTCAATCAATCAGTAGTATTGATTGAGTGTTTACTGTGAGCAAAGCACTGTACTAAACTCTTGGGAGAGTACAGTACCACAGAGTTGGTAGACACCTTCCCTGTCCACAACAAGCTTACAGTCTAGACTGGCAGAGGAATAAAAGAATTTTCTCCTAAGAACTTTGTGGAAAGAACATTTAAGCGACATTTTTCATTCTTTTATCATTTGTAAATGAAGGAAATGGTAAGATAAATAAACATATCTGGATACATTCAGATCAGTAAGAGAATTAGTTACAAATCACTGGGTTTAAAAGAATGTGCTCCAAATCCACATCACAGATTTTTCCATTTTGCCCTCCCAAGCAGCCTAGCAACATGGAGGGTAATAAATAATCTTAGAAGGGAAATTCTATGTCAACCAGGAGGGCTAGAAAGAAAGAAAAAAAAAATCTGAGGAAAATAGACCAAAAAAAAAAGGGATAATTTATCATGCATTAGTATCTGCTTTTATCTGAATTCTCAGGAGGACAGATTCCAGGAATTCACCCCCGACTCAGGCTAGCTTCTTTGGGATACTTGCCCAACTGAACGGCAAAAACTTTGCTACTAGAAACGAAACAAATACACGGCAAACATTAATTGCCTGATGGAGGCTTCAGTGGTTAGACCTTGATGATACATTTACAAGTTGATAAATCTTTGAAGCAGAGTAGAAATAATTTCCAAGATGCAAGGGATTTTCTTCACTGAAGAGTCTCGGGCCCCATATTTTATGCAAGCCCTTTAGGTAATAAAAACAGCTGCTTTCTCTGGAGCTGATCCACATATGCTTAATAGAATTGCCCTCGAAGATAGAGAATGAATTTACATTACTTTTAAGCAATCGAAAAAAATGACATTTGTGGGCCAGAAACAGAATGAAAGTGACCTGGAGTGATCCAGAGGTTCCTTAAAAGGATTTAACCACATATTGAAAATTTGAGCTGCAGAATGGTTCGTGGGTCTCTTTGCCAAACTTTTCAATGAATGGAGAGAAAGATTAAGTCTGGGCAATATACGCGGGGAGAAGAAGCCATATGTATTCCACGATCTGGATTTAGTTGGACGAATGTAAGTCAAACATAATTCCACTGGTAATAATTCAATGTAAATTTTTTTTTACTCATTTTATAGTGAAGTTATTTCTCTAGTAATAAGAGAAGAAATGAAGGTGATATATTTTATTTTTTTCAAGAACAAAAACCAGGCAGCCAATCTTGTGCTGAAATGAGATTATAAATGAATATAAACTCGTTCTAGGGGGAAACATATAGTCTGAAAAGTTACTCAATTTATACTGCTGCTCATTTGTTAAAGTGTTGATGATCGTAGCATGAATATAAATACGAAACCAGTGATAGCTACAGAGATAAATCTCTATGCCGTAGCTTCCCTGTTTAACCATGTAAGATTAAATTTTTTGAATAAATCATGATTAAATGTAGTCACCGCATTTATGTGAAAATGAATAAGCTTCTTAGAATATTCATTTTGTAACCTATAATAAATAGATACTTCATCCCCTGTAAATATTTCAAAATGCCTCATCTGACCGGCGTTACTGTACCTGAGGGCTCCGGGATGATAGCCGAGATATTAATTCTATAGAATTTTTTTATTATATGATTAGGCCCCAAATAATACAGCGGACAGTAGAAAGCCTGACCTGGCAGCCCGAGGGTATCCGACAAATTACCCAACACACTCGAGATACTTAATACATTATGGCCTCCTTCCATAAATGTCTCCAAAGACATATAATATGGGATGTGATAAATCTGAAGCGATGCATAAAAATGTCCAGGGTGTAGCGAGGCCATATTGCCCTCAGAGGAGTCACGGCCCAGGGCAGTGACGGTGGATCTCGAATGAGTTCGTTTTTGTTTGCCTCACAAACGTCCTTCCTGGGGGCTCCCTTGGGGGCTCCTGAGACTAGCTACAATCCCAAGGACCTCCGGGGGAATGGGCTGATTCCAAGATATCCCTAGGGAAGATGGGATTGCTGTAGGCTTCGATCCGATTTCTTAGGATCGAGCTCCACCGGGATGGAGGGGAGGAGGTCTGGACCTCGTTGTGCGCGGGAGATGTGTCTGTTTATTGTTCTACTGCGCTTGGCACAGTGGCGTGCGTACAGTAAGCACTCAATAAATACAATTGGATGAATGAATGAGTGAACGACCCGACTCCCCTTCCCAGCAGCCTCTAGACTGGAAGCTCACTGTGGGCAGGCAAGATGCTAATCCTGTTGCATTGTACTCGCCCAAGGGCTTAGTACAGCGTGGTCCACGTCGTAAGCGCTCAATAAATACCGTCGATTGATCCTCCAGACTAGAGCCCTGCTGAGACTGAGGCTAGACCTACGCCAAGCTGGTGTTCACCTTCAGCAAACATGTTTGGGTAGGAACTATACAAGCTTTGGGCCCAATGGGAGCCAGATAATGATGGCGTTTGTTAAGCGCTTACTATGTGCAAGGCACTGTTCTAAGTGCTGGATGGGTCCTCTAGACTGGAAGCTTGTAGTGGGCAGGAAACGGGGCTACTATGCATGGCAGAGTGGATAGAGGATGGGCTTGGGAGCCAAAAGGTCAGGGGTTCTAATCCTGGATCTGCCACTTGTCTGCTGTGTGAGCTTGGGCAAGTCACTTCACTTTGCGGAACCTCAGTTATCTCATCTGTAAAATGCGGATTGAGACTCTGAGCCCCGTGTGGGAGAGGCACTGTGTCCAAGCCCGATTTGCTTGTGTCCACCCCACTGCTGAGTACAGTGCCTGGCACATAGTAAGTGCTTAACGAATGTGACAATTATTATTATTATTAATAATGTTGGTATTTGTTAAGCGCTTACTATGTGCCGAGCACTGTTCTAAGCGCTGGGGTAGACACAGGGGAATCAGGTTGTCCCACGTGGGGCTCACAGTCTTAATCCCCATTTTACAGATGAGGTGACTGAGGCACCGAGAAGTGAAGTGACTTGCCCAAAGTCACACAGCTGACAAGTGGCCGAGCCGGGATCCGAACCCGTGACCTCTGACTCCAAAGCCCGTGCTCTTTCCGCTGAGCCAGGCTGCTTCTCAATATAATTATTCTCAATATAATTATTGTTATAGTATACTCTCCCAAGCACTTAGCATAGTGCTCTGCATACAGTAAGTGCTCAATAAATAATGATAACGTTGATATTTGTTAAGCGCTTACTATGTGCCGAGCACCGTTCTAAGCGCTGGGGTAGACACAGGGGAATCAGGATGTCCCACGTGGGGCTCACAGTCTTCATCCCCATTTTACAGATGAGGTAACTGAGGGCCAGAGAAGTGAAGTGACTCGCCCACAGTCACACAGCGGACAAGTGGCCGAGCCGGGATCCGAACTCATGACCTCTGACTCCAAAGCCCGTGCTCTTTCCACTGAGCCACGCCGATTGACCGCAGCCAAGCTAGTTGCTTGGCTCGGTCACAGACGTTGGAGCCGGAATGGATGGGGTACAGGGGGTGCAGGTGCCACTCCTTGGTCAGGGGTCCAGTGTTGTCTCCTGATATGAGCCATTTTCAGGACCTCAGCCTGGCGGGTTCATTCCCCAGGTGGCAAGTTCTCCAGACTGTGAAGTTGTCAGGGTCTCACTGACTCCTAGGAGCCCCCAAATCTGTTGCTGTTTTTATTGTAATCTGTAACGGGAGCAACACGGCATAGTGGATAGAGCATGGGCCTGGGAGTCAGGAGGTCATGGGTTCTAATCCCAGCTCTGCCCCATTTGTCCGTTGTGTGACCTTGGACAAGTCACTGCAATTCTCCGGGCCTCAGTTGCCTCATCGGTCAAATGGGGATTGAAACTGTGAGCCCCACATGGGGCGGGGAATGTGTCCAACTCGATTTGCCTGTATCCACCCAGCACTTAGGACAGTGTTTGTGACATAGTAAGCCCTTAACCAACGCCCATGAATACCCATATTATTATTATTATTACTACACCGTTTTTCATTCATTTCCTTCCCAGGTTTGTGGTTTTTCCAGGGTCTCCGAGGTTTGTTCCATTCAGCTCAGAAATGGCAGGTAGAAGCCTCTGTTGGCTCATTCAGTCAAGCAGCTTGGAAATCAGCTTGGCCTAGTGGGAAGATCATGGACCTGGGTAGCAGTCAGTAGTCAGGTTCCACCATTTGTCTGCCGTATGACCTTGGACAAGTCACTTCGCATTTCTGTGCCTCAGTTCCCTCATCTGCAAATGAGGATTCATTGTCTGTTCTCCCTCCTACGTGAACTGGGAGCCCCGAGTGGAACAGGGTCTACGTCCAACCTAGTACGTACCCCAGTGCTTAGAACAGCGCTTGACACATGTGAATGTTTAACAAATGTCATTTTAAAAAATCAACAGGGAAATCAAACAGTGTGACCTAGTGGATAGAGCACAGGCCCGGGAGTCAGAAGACCCGAGTCACAGTCCCAGCTCTGCCACTCGTCCGCTGTTTGATTTGGGGCAAGTCACTTTACTTTTCTGTGCCTCAGTTCTCTCACCCGCCAAATGAGGATTCAATACCTCTTCTCCCTTCTGCTTATACTGTGAGCTCCACGTGTTGATTCTGTGACTACTGCAGTACTTACTGCGGTGCTTGGCTCAGAGTAAGTGCTTAACACACCCCGCGATTATTATCCTGAATGAAAATAGTCCAATTTATGGAGCATCGACTGTGTGCAGAGTACTGTACTAAGCACTTGGGAGAGTACAATATGACGGAGTTGGTAGATACGTTACCTGCCCACAGCGAGCTACCGTCTGGAGGACTCCAAAACTAGATGCCCCAGGTCCGGGCCCAAATGGAACAAAGCTGAATGTGTTGGGCTTTCACATTTTAATAACTTGTAAGCTTCCCAAACCTCTTGTTTCAGCCCTAAAATTCTATCAGGGTAGTTACTGGCTGGGGGAGAGTAGCAATTATGGCTTCTGGAGTCACTTTCACTTTTGTGCATGGTTGGTACCGGGTGGGTCCAGCATTAATAGTAATAAGAATAACAGTTGTGGTGTTTGCTAACCATTTGCCAGGAATTGTACTAAGCACTGAAGTAGATACAAGTAAATCAGGTTGGACACAGTCCCTGTCCCACATGGGACTCACAGTCCCAATCCCCATTTTACAGATGAGGTAACTGAGGTCCAGAGAAGTGAAGTGACTGGCCCAAGGTCACACAGCAGACAAGTGGGGGAGCTGCGATTAGAATCCACGACTTTCTGCTTCCCAGGCCCATGCCCTAACCACGACAGGCATAGCAGGAACTGGGATGAGAATGAGCAGGAAACAGGTCAGTGGAAGATTTCTGGCCAGTAGAAGGCTTTGGCATAAGATTGGACACTTTTTGAGGGCGAGGACCACATCCAATAACACTATCGTACTAACTCAAGTGCTTAGCACAGTGTTCTGCCCACAGCAAGCTCTCAATAAACAGTAGACTGAATAGAGTGGCCGATCAGGTAACTCTCTCCTGTGCTATCCTTCCTGTCTCACGAGCCCATTATCTTGGCATTTTCCTTAACTAACGTCTGTTACTCAACCCATATATTCAACCTTCACAGCATCGTTAAAATCCACCTTTTCCTCTCCATCCAAACTGCTACAACATTAATCCAAGCATTTATTCTCTCCTGCCTTAACTACTGTACCAGCCTCCTGGCTGACCTCCCTGCCTCCTGTCTCTCCCCACTCCGCTCCATACTTCGCTCCGCTGCCAGATCATTTTTCCACAGAAACATTCAGTCCGCATTTCCCCACTCCTCAAGAACCTCCAGCGGTTGCCCATTCACCTCCGCACCAAACAGAAACTCCTTACCGTCGGCTTTAAAGCCCTCAATCGCCTTGCCTCTTCCTATCTTACCTCACTAGTCTCCCACTGCAATCCAACCCACACACTTTGCTCCTCTAGTGCCAACCTATTCACGGTATCTCTATCTTGTCTATCTTACCGTCAACTTCTCGCCCACATCCTGCCACTGGCCGGGAATGTCCTCCCTCTTCATTACTGACAGATAATTACTCTTCCCACCTTCAGAACCTAATTGAAGGCATATGACCTCTGAGAAGCCTTCCTTAAGTTGTCATTTCTTCTCCATTTCCCTTCTCTGTGACCTGTTCACCTGGATTTTCTCCCCTTTTCCACCCCTCCCTCAGCCCCATGGCACTTATTTGTAATTAATTTACTTATGTCATAATTTATAAATAAATACATATGTTTATATATATGGCATAAATATATATGACATAAATAAATATGTCATTTATTTATGATTAATTCATTTATATCTGCCTCTCTAGACTGTAAGATCCTGGTGGGCAGGGATTGTGTCTACCAACTCTGTTTTATTGTGCTCTTCCAGTTGCTTATCGCAGTGCTCTGCACCCAGTAAGCTCTCAATAAATACAACTGATTGATTATGTGAATGGGTTTTAGTAAGCCCAGAGCAAGCCTAGAAGGTACTGGGGCGGGGACCAACAAGATGGGGAAGATAAGGCACGGGGTGGCTTTAGCCTTGGAGGAAAAAAAGAAGACCAGTTTAAATCTATTTACCGGAGCCTCGACCTTCTTGAAGTTTAAAAGCAATCTGAAGAATTCCCTCCTCCCACCTGCCAAAAACTGCCCATCCATCAGTGCATGTCGCACTCCCAGCTACTGAAAAATCCACTTAGCATTTTATACTACGATTCCAGCCCTCCGGGTCCCTACGCTAGTTAGTAATTTAAGATCTACTTTTGATAGAAATGACTACTTCAGTTAGAGTTGATCGCTTGGCTCCACTCAAGGTTTCTTTGAATTGATTCGGAATTAGATTAGGGATGGGTCCGACGTATCTGTTCCAAATTCTGTTGCGTTAGCAGTCCTGACGTGAAGCTTCAGTTTAACTCAGCCTTGGAAATAGTCCATCACGAGGGAAAATTTTGGCCAGGAGAATAGAAAGGAACGCTAACTCCATTCATTTTTTTCTCAAAAGCCCTCTTAGGAGGGACAGAATGGGTTGAAAAGATGATGTGGGGTGGTAAGTCTTTTGTACTCTTTGATCAGTCAATCAATAGTATTTATTGAGTCTGTATTGCGTGCAGAGCATTGCACTAAACTTTTGGGAGAGAACCACACAACAATATAACAGACACATTCTCCGCCCACAGTGAGCTTACGGTCTAAAGGGACAATGTGGCCTAGTGGAAAAAGCACGGCCTTGGGAGTCTGTTAACCCGGGTTCTAATCCCAGTTCCACCACTTGCCCTCTGTGTGACCTTGGGCAAGTCACTTAACTTTTCCATGCCTCAGTTTCTTTATCTGGAAACTGAGGATTGAATACTTATTCTCCAACCCTTTTAGTCTGTGAGCCCAATTATAATAATAACGTTGGTATTTGTTAAGCACTTACGACGTGCCGAGCACTGTTCTAAGCGCTGGGGTAGATACGGGGTAATCAGGTTGTCCCACATGAGGCTCACAGTTAATCCCCATTTTCCAGATGAGGGAGCTGAGGCACAGAGAAGTGAAGTGACTTGCCCACAGTCACGCAGCTGACAAGCGGCAGAGCCGGGAGTCGAACCCATGACCTCTGACTCCCAAGCCCCTGCTCTTTCCACGGAGCCACGCTGCTTCTCTATCTTGTATCTGCCCCAGGTATTAGTACGGTGATTGTCACATAGTAAACTCTTTAACAAATTTAGTAGTTATTGTTATCATCGTCGCCATTATCATCATTACTATTACACAGAGTTAGAAGCCAAACTTTGCAACCAATAGTAAGGCAGAGGAGTGCTCAATTTGGAAATGGATACGGTTATTTTGGGGATCCGAAGAAAACCGATAACTTCCTTCGTCTATTTGGTAGAATTGCTTAGGGAAGTTTGGAGACACCCTGAAGAACTGAGGGGCTGGGCTGGGGTAATAAAAATGAATAATAATGATTATGGTATTTGTTAAGCACTTAACTGTGTGCCAGGCACTGGACTAAGTGCTGGGATGGATACAAGCAGATCAGGTTGGACACAGTCCCTGTCCCACGTGGGGCTCAGAGTCTCAATCCCCATTTTACAGATGAGGTAACTGAGGCCCGGAGAAGTGAAGTCACTTGCCCAAGGTCACACGGCAGGCAGGTGGCAGAGCCAGGATTAGAACCCATGACCTTCTGACTCCCAGCCCCTTGCTCTATCCAGGAGGTCATGCTGTAATATGTCTGTGGTGATACCCGGGCAACTCTGAGTGAAAAGAGGAAGAGTGGACCTCGCTTATTTGTTCTACCCGCAAAATAAACCTAAGTTTGCACCCTCCTCGCAGTTAGAAGGTCACCGTAAGTTTCTAGTCGGGAAGGACTGTGGCTAGGATCACGCAAGTGGTTCAGAGAAGTGGGTCGCCTCAACGTAAGTAACCTATTTTGTGCTCACGATGTAAGTGATGGATACAAAGTAGTGCCACAGTCTTTGGGCTTGCTCTTGGCCCGGGTGGGAGCAAAACGGATGGAGGGCTGCGTTAGCTAAATGGGAATGGAAAGACATCCCCTATTGGATGATGATAATGGTATTTGTACGTTCTTACTGCGTGTCAAGGCCCGTACTAAATGTTAGGGTAGATATAAGATAATCGGGTCGAACAGAATCCCTGTTCCCCATGAGGTTCTCGCATCCCAAGGGGGATGAAGAGCAGATCTTTAATCCTTGTTTTATAGATGAGGACACAGAGGCACAGAGAGGTTAAGTCAGTTGTCCAAGGTCACATAGCAGGTCAGTAGCGGAACCCGGATTCTAACCCAGGGCCAAGCTGCTTCCCCACTTAAGGGAATAAACTCAGTGGCGCCTATAGTGAGCGTGGCTCAGCGGAAAGAGCCCGGGCTTGGGAGTCAGAGGTCATGGGTTCGAATGCCGGCTCTGCCACTTGTCAGCTGTGTGACTGGGGGCAAGTCACTTCACTCCTCTGTGCCTCAGTTACCTCATCTGTAAAATGGGGATTAACTGTGAGCCTCACGTGGGACAACCCGCTGACCCTGTATCTACCCCGGCGCTTAGAACGGTGCTCGGCACATAGTAAGCGCTTAACAGATACCAACATTATTGTTATCATTATAGTGGAGGACTCAGGCTATTGTGGCCTCTATCATAGTGTTCTTTGCCATTCATACTGTCATTTTTGGTCACTCTTATCACGGGTCAGAAGGACTGAGTGGGATAGATCTGAGAGGAGGTCTCCAGAGCAGGGAGGCAAGCGAAAATGGTCTCTGTACAGGTCCTGGCTACAGATAGGTCGAACAGTTGTCCGACTTTAAATTTATGGTTGAGCCTAAGCAAGGAGCTCTGATTTTGGGTCTCACAGCTGGTGAAGAGTTTCATCTGGATAGGCAAGTAGTCACATTCCAATCCCATTGTCTTGGAATACCTTGGTTCATTTGATCGTATTTATTAAGCCCGCACTGCGTGCAGAGCACTGTACTGAGTACTTGGAAAGCACAATTCAGCAACAAATAGACAATCCCTGCCCACAACAGTCTCACAGTCTAGAAGGCTTTCGTCACCGAGGACCAGCGTTGGTTTCATGGATTTACATATTTTTTGATAAATGCACAGCCCAGAAAAATAACCTAGTTCTATTATGCACCCGTACCCACCGGCCCCTTTTGCTTTCTGATCGACCTATAATAGAGTTAGCAAATGAGGCAACAGAAAGTGATATAGAAAATTCAAAAAGAGCCGAATGAATGAGCTCTCTAGACCCCGTGGACAAACCTAACGGCTGGTGGATACACGTTGGGTCCGAGTTGTCTCTACAGGGCAATCGAACTGCTGATTGGAGAAGAGACTGCGGTTTGATTTGCAAGCATAAAAGTTTGCAGCAAATTAGATGCCTCTTTAGGACTTTGGCAGCTGAAGTTGCCCGAAGATAACTCTAAATTATGAACATTTAATTCCTCCATTTAAGAGGCTTAGTTTTTGAAAGCCACCTTTGGCATTGTGTCAGCCCCTGAAGTGTTTCGTAAAATCATACCCATAATCTTTGAGCACATAACTAGGGTCAACACCTTCGTAGATGATATTATCACCTGGGGCTCTATCAAAGAGATGCATGATCAGGAGGCCTTGAGAAGTGAAACATCAAATCTGAGATTAACGGAAGGGAAAAGGGTGTGTTCGGAATACAGATATTGCTGACACCAGTCAAAGTGGGAAATCGGGAAAAAAGGGGGTTCAACCCATTGAAAAGAAGATGCCCTATCCCCAGTCGAAGAAAGATAAAAAATGTTTACTGGACCAATGCAGTCCACTAAAGAGGTGTTTTGATTAAAAAGAATAACTGTGGGTTGTGAAGAACCCAGGGCAAAAAGCAGCATGGTCTAGTAGATAGAGCACAGGCCAGGAGTCAGAAGGACATGGGTTCTAATTCCATCTCCGTTACTTGTCTGCTGTGTGACCTCGGGCAAGCCACTTCACTTCTCTGTGCCTCCGTTACCTCATCTTTAAAATGAGAATTGAGACGGTGAGCCCCAAGTGGGGCAGCGAGTGGATCCATCTAGATTTGCTTGTATACTCCAGCACTTACTACAGTGCCTGGAACATAGTACGAACTTAATGAATAGCACAATTATTGTCATTATTATTATTAAGAAACATCGTGGCATGACCTGAAGTGAAATATAGCATTAAGTTTTCATCAGCAGCAAGTCCATAAAAGTTTCTTCATTTACATCACAAGTCAGGCTTGGAGGCAGTGACTTTTCTAGAGTCCTCATGTCAATTAATGGTATTTACTTACTGCCTACTGTTTGCAAGGCACTGTAATTATAGCAGCGACACTTACAGAGCACCATAGATCTGGGAGTCCAAGGACCTGGGTTCTAATCCAGCTCTGCCACTGGCCTGCTATAGGACTTTGGGCAAGTCATTTAATTTATCTGTGCCTCAATTTCCATCTGACTTGATTGCATTACACCAACCCAGTGCTGAGAGTACAGTACTTGACACATAGTAAATGCTTTGCAATTATTATTAATCATTATTATTATTTGTCCACTTTTGGCCATCATTTATAAGCACTATGCTAAACCCTGGGATAAAAGCAAGATTAATATGTTGGACCCAATTCCTGTCTCTATACTCTAAGAGGGAGGGAGAACAGGTATTTCATTCCCAGTTCGCATAACAACTAAAATGAATCACTGAGGCATGATTAACGCAAGATCACACAGGAAGCAAGTGGCTGAGCCAGGACTAAAACCCCGGTCTTCCGACTTCTAGTTTCACACTTTTTCCTCTAGGCCATGTTGCAGTACACTGTATTATTTGTTTGGGAAGTACAGATTAGCAGGGTGACATGTTCCCTACCCGCAAGGAGCTTACATTCTTACGATTGAGACAAGCATAAAAATATTCAACAGTATTTATTGAGCACTTACTATGTGCAGAGCACTAGGTAGAGTAGTTAAAATAAATAAATTGAGCAGACATGAATACTGAGGAAGGTGTATTAAGTGTTTGTGAAAGTACCGTATCTTTGACAGTCTGAGGTCAATGGTAGAGACAGAAATCAGAAACCCACAGACTGAACGAGGGTTATTAGTAATACTGTGAGAGATTTAACCTCAGGCAGATAATATCGTATATCTGACGTACATTATCATGTATCATAGGGTGTATGTGGAAACGAACCACAAACTCCTGGAAGTATTATTCAGCAAACCACTGGACGACTGGACTGAAGGGATTCAAAGAACAAGAACTGAGGTACGAAAGGGTAACCTGATTGTGACTGAGAGGCCAGGGAGGTACAAACCTACAGCAAACCAGCCCCAGGCTCAGAGAGTTTGAGCTTTTGGAGAATCAGGTCCATTGTGTTCCAAATTGTCTGAATAAATTACCGAACATTCTTTGAGAGTAGATGTCAATATAGGGCATTAGCTGCAGGGAAGGCTTAACCTAATTATCAATATCCATAATCCAATTTAAGTGATGAATTACAGTAAACCTGACCACTGCTTTTTAAAGCACTAGATCTCTTTCCTACCTATTCCACTCTCCTCTCCTATTACACTTCAGCTTGCCCCGCTCCATTCTTTCCAAGCTAACCTTTTAACTGTGCTTTGTTTTGACTGTCTCACCTCTGAGCCCTTGCTCACACCTTTCCTGCTTCCCGAAGCTCTCTCCTACTTCAAATATGCCAAATCTCAGCTCCCCCTTTCTATAACGCCCTTCTGAAAATTCAACTCATCCAGGAAGCTTTTCCCTGTTTATTTTTCTTTTCCTCAGCTCACCTCCCCACCCCCAACTATCACCTCAGCACCTTTAAGCCATTTTAGGTATTTTGTATTCACAACCTCTTGTTCCCCTTTAATTCATTTTGACTTAGACCCTTTACTATTTACTCACTTTTCTCTCCTAAATTATTTTGTGCTGCATCTCCCTTTGGATGGCAAATTTCTTATGGACAGGGAACTGTTCGATTTTCATTTTTTAAGTAAGTGCTCTGAACACGGTGGGCAATCAATAAATGCTATTCGTTGACTGATGCGGAAATTGTTTCCTCAAGAGAACGGCTCTTCCCAATTCTGTAGTTGTTTTCTTTCTATAGAATGTAGCCAGGAGATTCCTAGGAGTGCTTCCTGTCTCCTGGCCTTTCCCTGGAACGGTGAGTCAAACTATATTAAAGATCCCTCAGTTCTTTTCACCCAGCTGACTTCAAAAAGATTCAAATTCGGGTGACTGCAGGTGGTAGCTTTCAGCTGCTTGAGTGCAAGGGGAGGTCACTGCAAATCAGCAGGCTTGGAAAGGAACCTTCTAGACCCTCCATTCCTGGCAGCTCTCCACGTCTATCCAAACATATCTACGCACTGAGTGAATGACGCCTCCCGCTGTCCGTTAAAGTGGGTCCGTGTGAGACGCCTCTGTTTTCTCTGTCGGTGAGCTGCTCGGGCACAGGGCCGGCAGTCAGCAGTTCCAATTAGAAGTTCAGGACATAAGCGGGTAAATCTTCTTCCAGATGGCTTTGGAATGAGTTGAGTGGATGGCACAGGTCGCTTTGTAGATTTTTGCCAATCTCTGGACGAAGTGATCATAACGGAGGAGAGCTTGACGTTAAGCAACCATCCTCCTCCCCTTTCCCCAACTCCTCCAAATAATTTTCTCCGTTCCCAAGTCGAATCGGGTTTACGACAGACAAAAAGTCCATCTTGGATTGAATCACCTCATGAGATTATAACCATCCCTTATAAGTAGTGCCTTCTTTGAGGGCAGGATTCAGGTATGCTAATTGTTATACTCTCCCAAGAGGGTAGAACAGTGCTCTACACACATTAAGCTCTCAAAAAATACCCACTGAGTGATTATTTGTTACTAATGAACTTGTCTGTCAACTCTGATATACGCTCCCAAGCGCTTAATAATGTTGGTATTTGTTAAGCGCTTACTATGTGCCGAGCACCGTTCTAAGCCCTGGGGTAGACACAGGGGACCAAGGTTGTCCCACGTGGGGCTCACAGTCTTAATCCCCATTTTACAGATGAGGGAACTGAGGCACGGAGAAGTTAAGCGACTGACCCGGGGTCACCCAGCAGACAAGTGGCAGAGCCGGGATTTGAACCCATGACCTCTGACTCCAAAGCCCGTGCTCTTTCCACTGAGCCACGCCGCTTCTCCAAAGAGAAGCAGCATGGCGTAGTTGATAGAGTACACTTCTGGGAGTCAGAAGGTCATGGGTTCTAATACCTGCTCTGCCCCTTGTCTGCTGTGTGATCTCTGGGACTCAGTTACCTCATCTGGAAAATGGGGATTAAGACTGTGAGCCTCACATGGGACAACCTGACTATCTGGTAACTACCCCAGTGCTTAGAACAGTGCTTGGCACATAGTAAGCACTTAAATAGCATAAATATTATAATTAAGCTCATAATAGAGTGCTCTGTACACATTAAGTGCTCAATAAACATGTTTAAGTGATTATGGTTGGCTTGTTCCCCATTGGAGACCTCAGTTCCGTGGTTTGCCTGATCCACGTTGCCCTTCTCAGCTTGTTTCAGACCAACGGGGTGTCTGGAATACCTTGTTTTGGCTTTCGGATCTTTGTTCCCAAAGGTTAGGAGAGACCTGCTTCTTGCTGATACAGAAATAGAAATGCTGAGTGTTCATAATTGGATCGACCGTCAGCTAACCAAATTACTTTTCGGCAATATCACTTACCGAAGCCCGATGCTCTTTTAAGGGTTTCGGCAGAAAAATAGGAAGTGATGAGGGGAGGTAATAAAGGGGGAATAAGGCAGATTAACCTACTCTTTGACTCCTGGGAGAACCAAAGGTGTTTGCCTCAGTGCTTGTCATTAATGGAAGAAAATAACTTCTAAGTGAAAATATGACGAGTAAATTGACTGGTGTTAGGAGCTTCATGGATTTTATTCTCGTTCCCATTGTGAGATTAGAGCAGGCAGACATTGTGTTAAATGTCGACAGAGCCCTTGGCAGAAAAATAAAAACAAAACCGGTAATGCTAAACGAGGGGAGTTTGGCATAGAGGAAAAGCACAGGACAGGGAATTAGGAGTCCTGGATTCTAGTCCCGGTTCCACCACTTGCCTGCTTTGTGACGTTGAGCAGATCACTTAATCTTCCTGTGCCTCAACTGTTTTTACTGTAAAATGGGAATTAAACGCTACGCGTTTACATCCAGGATAAACACAACCCGGTGTACCTACAGACTCGGTGTTCTGTGAATTCGTCTACGGTCGGCTGAGTTCAGCGTCTTCTTGGCTTTTGAGATTCTCTCTTTTGGAAGTCTTGGCTCCCTGTCCTCTGGAGACCATAGCTCAGCTTTAGCCTAATCCCAGGTAATCCACTGGGAGAGAGAAGCAGCACGGCCTGGCGGAAAAACCCCAGCCTTGGGAGTCGGAGGACCCGGGTCCCAATTCCGGCTCTGCCAAAGGTTTGCTGTGCAACCGTGGACAAGTCACTTCAATTCTCTGGGCCTCAGTTCTGCTCTCCCTCTACTTAGACTCTGAGTACCATGGGGGAAAGGGACCGTATCCAACCTAACTAACTTGAATCTACCCCAGAGCTCAGAATAGTGTTTGACACATAGTAAGGGCTTAACAAAAATAAAGAGAGAGAGGCTTCCCTCCTTGGTCTTGAGGCCTCAGAGTCCCCTTGACATAATGGTAGCTGCAGTGATGCTATGAAGCGCTTACTGTGTGCAGAGCACTATACTAAGCACTGGGGAAGAATACCCGGTTGGAATTAGACAAAGACCCTGTCCCTCTAGGGCTTCACTAGAGAAAGCCACTAAAACTTTACAATAGTAAAAGAGACATGGACACATGCACGGCACACAAAACAAAAACAAGAGTCAGTGAGGAAGTGTAGATAGAGGAGCAGAATGTCAGGCTCTTTATGAATTAGAGTCCACCATATACAGAAGCAGCGTGGCTTAGTGGAAAAACCACAGGCTTGCGGGTCAAAGGTCGTGGGTTCTAATCCCGGCTCTTCCACTTGTCAGCTATGTGACTTTGGGCAAGTCACTTAACTTCTCTGGGCCTCAGTTACCTCATCTGTAAAATGGGGATTACGACTGGGAGCCCGGGCGGGACAACCTGCTTACCTTGCATCTACCCCAGCGCTTAGAACAGTGCTTGGCACGTAGCATTATTATTATTATTATTATAACAAAAACTACCGCAGCCGCCCGTCTTCCTTAGGTTGTATGTCTTTCCCCCAGGGGTGGTCCTCTAGACTGTAAACCCGTTGTGGGCGGGGTTGTCTCTCTTTATTGCTGTATTGTGCTTTCCAAGTGCTTAGTGCAGTGCTCTGCACACGGTACGCGCTCAACAAATACGAATGAATGGTGGAAAGCAGGATGATGGGGATTTCCTCGATGGTGTGGAAGGAATCCGGTTCCCAGAGAGGCAGTGTGGCTGATGCGTGGAGTGTGCTGGGGAAGGAAGGCATAGCTCAGTAGTATTCATTCATTCATTCATTCAATCGTATCTGTTGAGCGCTTACTATGTGCAGAGCACTGTACTAAGCGCTTACACACATGGTCTTCCTTTTTCAGAAAGCGGAGGGTCCTTGGATGCTGGTTGAAACTGGTTTGGGTTTTATGATTTGCGTTGACATGCACACACATCCACCGGCACGCTAAGGTTCACCAGAGGCAGACAGGTGAAGGTAAATTTATCTTACGGACTGAGATGGCTGTCAGTTCAGTGCCAGACCCGTCTATATGCAATTCCCCTTTAAGCCCGAGAACTTAATGACCTTTTCGGAAAGGACAGTTCACTATATTTGCAGGAGAGAGTGAGTGTGCGCAATTGCCATTTTTATGGCAGGGTTCCTCTCGAGTCAGCCCCGCAACCTGAAGTCTAATTGAAATATGAATCAAAAGAAGTGACAAGGGAAAGATGTCCACGAGGAGTTTCACATAAAATCAAACAGAAGTCTTCCAAATTGCACTGAACCGGAGGGTCAGCTTCTCTAGAAAATGTCTATTTTTAGGATTAATCCTCTTGAACGTTGAAGATGGAGTCCTAGTGGAAAGAGCAGAGACTGGAAAGCGGGAGATCTGGGTTTTAATCCTGACCGCCACTTGCCTGTTGTGTGATCCTAGGCAAGTCATCTAACTTCCCTGGGCCTCATTTTCCTCGTCTGTAGGAAATATATATATATATATAGGATGATACCCTATCCTATAGACCTTGGGCCCTATGTGGGACTGTTTCTGATCTGCTTATACTGTTCTGTAAATGCTTAAAACCACCTAGACACGTTGTAAGCATTTAACAAATACGTGGGGAGCTTTCGCAGCGAAGTTTCAAGTCCTGAACAAGAGAGCCCGAGCCTCCTGAGAAGGCGAGAATAGACTCATCGAATTCATAAATGACAGATCAATTCAGGGAAGATGATATCATTTCTGTTTTCCAGTGAGTTCACGTGGAGGCTTGAGCAGGTATCAGAGTGAACTGTAATGATAATAAGCATATGAAAAATAATATTTTGTATTCTTAAATGCACTCAAATGTGGGAAAGAAGATTTTAGGCGGACCTGCTACAGTGGAGCTTTTAAAGCAGTTAGCTACTGGATTCAAGGCTTTCAAGTAAATCATGAAGTCGTTCAATTGTTGCTTTAGCACATAATAATGATAATAATGTTGGTATTTGTTAAGTGCCTACTATGTGCAGAGCACTGTTCTAGGCACTGGGGTAAATACAGGGTGATTAGGTTGTCCCACGTGAGGCGCACAGTCTTAATCCCCATTTTACAGATGAGGTAACTGAGGCACCGAGAAGTGAAGTGACTTGACCACAGTCACACAGCTAACAAGTGGCAGAGCCGGGATTCCAACCCATGACCTCTGACTCCAAAGCCCGTGCTCTTTCCACTGAGCCACTGAGTCACACCTTCCTATAGCCCTAATGGACGTATCTTACGGTATTATTTAAACACTAATTCCAGTACTCATTCCCTTTCTCTTCTTCCTCTTATCGGTGATTTAACATCTTTCTCCTGGGCTAGATTGTAATCTCCTTGAAGGCAAGAATCATGTCTACTAATTTCATTTTCATCAATGGTATTTACTGAGTGCTTACCGTGTGCAGAGCTCTGTACTAAGCACTTGGGCGAGTGCAGTTCAGTGGAGTTGGTAGAGAAGTTGCCCGTTTTACTGCCCACAGTGAGTTTACAGTCTATTTTGCCCTCCCGGTTCTTAGTAGAATACTCTGCACACCGTAGGCTGTCAATACGTAGTATTGATTGATCGACTGTAATTTCCTAATTTATTGTCTCTAGGAATTCTGCCTTCTTTGCGCATCGTTATAGATCCCGTGAACAGAATAGGAGACTGACGTTAACAGTCAGCAAATAAGCGATATCCAAATGAAGATGGGTTAAGTTTCTGTGGGAAATTCTTTCAGGGTAACATTCCTGTTTATTAATGAGGAATTAGGATTGAAGAATATGTGAAAAGGTCACAAATGTTGGGATCAAAGAGGAGAACAGAAAGAGGAAACCAGAGCATGATGGGATGGGATCATCCAAGAAAAATATTTCTATAACTAAAATGAAGAAAACATCTATGTGCGGTTAAATCTATTACACCGAAAGTCATATTGAAAAAAACCCCTACAGTTTTAGAAACTGAGATCTTCTTTGGGAAAATTGGCGGAAATGAGTTAACTGATAAATACAAATTTCTTTTTTAAAGGATATAGTTTTAATGTAAAGTAATTGCCATTTGTGACTGATTTATTTTAAATCTGACTTCATTTAAATTATCTCTTGCCCTTATTGCAGACCTTATCTGGAGAAATAAATGAACCTATCATTTGGAGAGGAGATAGAATGAGAGTTTCCTTAGAAGAGACAAAGAGGAGGTGGTCTGGGTCCTTCAAAGATAGATTGGGATCTCGTTCTCTTTTCCTAGAATGTGAGATAGAAATACATATCCCACTGCAATAAATCGTCAGTCACTTAGAAAACAGTCTCTCCTAATGTAGATGTATTAAGTAATGACTCTCCCCCCTCAACCTTCTACAGTAATCTTGGAAGCTCAGAGGCTCCTTCTGGCAGACCTAAGGAAATCTTTCAAACTCTACCTCACTATGATAGCCCCGGGTGCCGCCATGATGTTTGCTGATTCTAGTGAATCGAAGGTACATTTTCTATAATGTCTAGACCCCTTCTGCTACCCCAAAGTGTTGTATTCCCTTTGAGAGAAAAAATAAAACGGTCTAAGCCAGCGATGGGTCTAAGCCAGCGGTGGGCAAGCTGCGGCCTGGGGGCCTTAATGGCTTGGTGGAACTTAATAATAATGCTGGTATCTGTTAAGCGCTTACTATGTGCAGAGCACTGGGGTAGACACAGGGGAATCAGGTTGTCCCACGTGGGGCTCACAGTCTCAATCCCCATTTGACAGATGAGGTAACTGAGGCACAGAGAAGTGAAGTGACTTGCCCACAGTCACACAGCTGACGAGTGGCAGAGCCGGGATTCGAACTCATGATCTCTGACCCCAAAGCCCGTGCTCTTTCCACTGAGCCACGCTGCTTCTCGAACTTTTAACCCAGCTCTGAGTTGGACTGTACACTTCTCCTAGGTCTCACTTCCTTCCACCTCACTGCCACCAGTCCTCACAGCAGGAACTTCCTGCGCAGGAGCAAGGGTGGGTGAAGGCCCCCGTCTCTGGCCCCAGATCTGTCTATCGGGTCAGAAGATTTTCCCAGTAAAGTGGCTTTAGTGGCTAGAGCACGGGCCTGGGAGTCAGAAGGACCTGGTTTCTAATTCCGGCTTCACCACTTGTCCGCTGTGTGACCTTGGACAAGTCACTTCACCTCTCTGTACCTCAGTTACCTCATCTAATAATAATAATTATGGTATCTGTTAAGTGCTTACTATATGCCAGGCACTGTACTAAGCACTGGGGATCTGTAAAATGGGGATTAAGAGTGTGAGCCCCATGTGGGACAGGGACTCTGTCCCACCTGATTAACTTGTAACTAACTCGGAACTTAGAACCGTGCATGTCGCACAAGGAAGAAAGGTGGATTGATTGTTGGATTTAAGGGAGAGAGAGTTCCAGGCCCGAGGGAAGACATGGGCAAGGAGTCCACAGCAGGATGGATGAGATCGAGGGTTTTGTAGGGGATCACTGAGGTTCATTAGGAGGAGAGCAAGCTGATCGTGAGCCTTAAAGCCTATGGGGAAGGGGTTTCCATTCGATTCAGGACTGAATGGACAACCACTGGAGACTCCTGAAGAGTGAGGAGCTATGGACTGAACTTTCTTTAGAAAAACGATCCGGACAGCAGAATGAAGTACCGACGGGAGTGGGGAGAGACGGGGGCAGGGAGATCATTGAGGAGGCTGATGTAGGAGTCAAAGTGGGATAGGATAAGGGCTTGGATGAGGGTGGCAGCAATTTGGATGAAGAGGGAAGGGCAGGTTTTAGAGATGTTAGAGTTTGCACCTACACTAACCCGGGAAGTTCAGAGATCAATCATTCCACTGGGAGTGGCAGACAGTGGGAATCCAACATCAGAATGAGACCTTCTATGATTTCCATTTAAAGTCTGCGGATCCCACAGGTTCTGGATTTTTGAATGAACTTTAGGATTTTTTTTAGAATTCTACCTACTCATAGCTGACTCCCAAACCTCTATCTTCCCCAGGAAATGAATTGGTCATACGTTATGGTCATTTGTGACGTTTTATTTGTTTTTGAGTTTGAGGATTCATATTTCACCAAATGTACATCCTTGGTTTGATATTTCAAAGTGCTCAGATAATCCAGGAGGGTAAAATCATTTTGGGGCAGTGAGAAGTTGGCTCATAAAAAAAAATAACAATGTCAATTATTAGCTTTTCACTACAAGATAAATATGAATGGACTGTATACCCAAACTAGCCAAATGTGGGGAATCAATCTCAATAAAGGAACTGTTAGTGTAAGCTATTTGGGAAGCAGAAACAAGTCTTTGTTGGCTAAGAAACACTAGCCTGCACTTCTCGGCAGTTGATTAATGTCTTCTGCTACTAGATGACACCAAACTTCACGGAGAGTTAAGCTTAAAGGGAAATTATTAGGAGTGCCAGAATGCAAATTCGATAAGCTCTTATATGGTTTTGTGGAGGAGGATTTTATGAATGTCCATATTTTCTTAACAAGAGAAACTTTAATAAATGAGGAATTAAGATTCTTTTCAGGCAAAGGATCTATGCCTTTCAGGGGGCTCATTACTCTATGCAGATAAGAAACCCGACCACTCAAGCTTGCGCATAGGAGAATTCCCTTTGGATTCCTACCAATCTTTTCTAAATTTGAAAATTGTTTTTGAAGAATATTTTTATTGTGTTGATGAGTTGCTCTTTGAGCCTCTCAAAATTTTCTTTCTCAGGTGCATCTAGAACACACATAAATGTAATTAGAAGGAAAAAGCCAATAGACAATTATTCTAACTAGTCTTTCTTAACATTAACTTCTTAAACCTCGACTGTAGAGTTAAAAAAAAAGATAGAGAGGGTCCTCTTTTGAGAGAAGCAGTGTGGCTTAGTGGAAAGACCACGGACTTGGGAGTCAGAGGTCATGGGTCATTCATTCATTCAATAGAATCTATTGAGCGCTTACTATGTGCAGAGCACTGTACTAAGCGCTTGGAATGAACAAGTCGGCAACAGATAGAGACGGTCCCTGCCGTTTGACGGGCTTACGGTCTAATCGGCCGAGACGGGCAGACAAGAACAACGGCAATAATCCCAGCTCCGCCGCTCGTCTGCAGTGTGACTTAGGCAAGTCGCTTAACTTCTCTGTACCTCAGTTACCTCATCTGCAAAATGGGGATTAAGACTGTGAGCCCCTCGCGAGACAACCTGATTACCTTGTGTCTACCCCAGTGCTTAGAACAGTGCTTGGCACGTAGTAAGTGTTTAACAAATACCATTATGATTATCAATAATAATATTTGGAAAACTAACTTCAATCAATCAATAGTTCTGATTGAGTGCCTACTGTGTGCAGAGCACGGTACTAAGCACATGGGAGAGTAGAGTATAACAGAGTGGGTATAGGTAATTACTGCCCACAAGGAGCTTACGGAAAAGAGGGGCAATCAAATATTAAGTTAAATTACAGATGGATGTTGTGTACCTAAGTGCTGTGGGGCGGGGGGAGTAGCGACTATCAAAGTACTTAAAGGGAAAGACTGAGTGCACGGGTGATGTGGAAGGGAGGTCTTCGAGAGGAATATAATAATAATGATTTTGGTACTGTTTAAGCGCTTAGGGAACAGACCAAGTGCCCAGCTGACATAGAAGGGAGGGCTTAGACAGGAATATAATAATAATAATAATAATTTTGGTTGTCAGCTGTGTGACTGTAGGCAAGTCACTTCACTTCTCTGTGCCTCAGTTACCTCATC
The DNA here is from genome assembly GCF_004115215.2 of Ornithorhynchus anatinus. NCBI lineage: Eukaryota > Metazoa > Chordata > Mammalia > Monotremata > Ornithorhynchidae > Ornithorhynchus > Ornithorhynchus anatinus. Next base: position 56,700,732 of record NC_041735.1, on the reverse strand, counting down.
TGTCAAATGGGGATTGAGACTGTGAGCCCCACGTGGGACAACCTGATTCCCTTGTGTCTCCCCCAGCGCTTAGAACAGTGCTCTGCACGTAGTAAGCGCTTAACAAATACCAACATCATTATTATTATTATTAAGTGCTTAGGGGACAGAGCAAGTGCACAGGTGCTGGTTTTGTTTTTGCTATCTCCCCCTTTGAGACTGTAAGCCCATTGTTGGGCAGGGATTGTCTCTACCTGTTGTCAGCTGTGTGACTGTGGGCAAGTCACTTAACTTCTCTGTGCCTCAGTTCCCTCATCTGTAAAATGGGGATGAAGACTGTGAGCCTCACATGGGACCCTGTATCTACCCCAGTGCTAGAACAGTGCTCTGCACATAGTAAGCGTTTAACAAATACCAACGTCATTACCTGTTGCCGAATTGTACATTCCAAGTACTTAGTACAGTGCTCTGCACAAAGTAAGTGCTCAGTAAATACGATCGAATGAATGAAGGTGACGTAGAAGGGAGGGCTTAGATAGGAAAATAATAACAGTAATTATGGCACTTGTTAAGTTATGGTACTTGTTAAGTTCTTACTATGTGCCACTCCCTGTTCTAAGAGCTGGGGTAGAGACAAGTTAATCAGGTTGGACAAAATCCCTGTCCCACAAGGGACTCACACTCTCAATCCCCATTCGTTTTACAGATTGTCCAGGCCCGGAGAAGTTAAGTGACTTGCCCAAGGTCACACAGCAGAAATGTGGCAGAGGCAGGATTAGAACCCAGGTCTCTCTGACTCTCGGGCCATGCTCTATCCACTGGGCCACCCTGGAAATGAGGGCTTTAGTCAATTTGAAGGCTTCTTGGAGATGTGATTTTACTAAGGCTCTGAAGGTGGGGACAATGGGGGTCAGTTGCATATGAAAGAGGAAAGAGTTCCAAGACTAAGTTATATCCTGGGCAAATGGTAGGCAGTGAGAAGAGGAGATGGAGGTACGGTGTTGACTTCAGAGGAACAAGGGAGAATTAAGATGAGGAAGAAAATCTAGCAGAGTAATTTTTATTTACCTCAAATTTGTAATTCAAAGCAAGCAACCATCCTACTTCCTTGAAAGTGAAAACTGTTTGGCAGCGAAGTCAAAACACATCAGTCCCTCGGTGTGTGCGTCAGACTGTGTCCTCCCAGAGGTCGTCGTGTCTAACATTCCAGAACTTTACTTTGGACCTGCATAATTAACAGAGATGGTGACTCCACGGCAGCCACGGGAGCCATGGCGCCTGGGGGGGGGTCTCCAGCTGCGGGGAATGGAGGATGGGGGCAAAGCCGTTGTCCCTGCCCTCACTGCTTTTTGGACTGGTCTCCTTTGCCTTGCTCATTCCACATCTCCATCAAGACCTGAGAGCTTCCAAGCAGACCAAAATGTATCGTGAGTTTCCAAGGAGAGTAGAAAAGACTCTCCCCAAGTCTATTCTTCTATCCTGTTAACTCCTCGAAACCTGTCCTCCCCTCCCAAGCCCCCCTCTCACTTCCGTGCTCAACATGCAAATCTGTGGCCTCTACAAATCAGTAATGTGGCTTCAGTGGTGAGCAATAAGGAAAGAAGGGAGGTGGCCTAATTGATAGAGAATAGCCCTCGCAGTCAAGGGAGTCTAATCCCGGCTCTGCCACTTGTCTGCTGTGTGACTTTGGGCAAGTCGCTTCACTTCTCAGTGCCTCAGATAGCTCATCTGTAAAATGGGCCCCATGTGGGACAGAGACTGGGTCCAACCCACTTATGGTCCATCTAGCCAGGCCCTTAGAACAGTACTTGACATATAGCAAGCACTTAACAAATACAGTTATTATTATTATCATTAGAGGTGTTAGAAGCAGACCTTTCCTTCCCCAGAAAAAGTCTCTTTGAGATCTTCATGGGAGAGCCCGCCAACTCTACGGTTCTATCACACACAGATTATCGTCACATTCTGCCATTATGCTGTATTTTCAAATTCTCTAGCAACAGATCCATAGACAGACATGATGAGGAGACAAATAGCCGGCAAGAACCTACTGTAGCTAATATATGCTCTGATAAAGAAAGCACAGATTATGTACTAGGTAATGAAGTCATAAACTCCCTGTGTTCAAGGATTGTGTATTCTACCCTTATTATACTCTCCCAAGAGTTTAGTGCAGTGGTCTTTGAATGGTAGGTGCTCACCAAACACAGTCCAATGATTTATCTTCAGTGGTATCTTGAGTTAAAATTCGCATGTCTCCCCAGATCATTTTTATGAATGAAGCAGTAAAAACTTGGAGATACATGCTTAAAAGTCTTTTGAAAGCGTGAGACTGAAATTTTAGGGGCAGTAAAATAAGCTAGGTGGGCGGAAAGGGATCTGTAAAAACTTGAGTCTGTAATGGACTAACGTAGAAACCATTCATTGACATGGAGACTTTTTATTCCTTTACTTATTTAAGCAAAATCATATTCGTGTTTTTCATCTCAACTGCATCTTCAGGGAAAGAACTGCATAGCTAAAATCCACAAAAACGAACACCAACACCGTGAATTTATTTGCTATCTCATTCATCTTAAAAATACAAAGGGACTCTTACATACGTTATTACAGAATGTCATAGCTGGAAGGAATCTTGAGAGGTCATTTAGTCCACGTCCCTGCCTTCCGGCAGGACCACAGTTAAACCATCCCGTGTAGAGAGGTGGGAATGCATTCTTTTTTAAAAAAAAAAACAAAAACCTTGGGAAAGAGAGGTTCAACAATCCTCCTGCCATTCCCTTTCATAATTTAACAATGCTTACTCTGTAAATAGAGATTGTTCCTTACAATCAGTCCAATCCCAAATGCAAATTAAAAGAAAACAGCAAATCCCCACATCCAAATAATAACTCCTCTCTCTTTGAAGACTTCTAGTCACCTTTCAACTTTCACCTCCCCAGGCTAAATGATTCCAGATCCTTTATCAATAGTAAAGTATTTATTAAGTGCTTACAAAGCACTGTACTGAGCACGGGAAAGAGTATAGAAGCGGGAATTAGACGTGGACCTTGTTCCCTGGGGTGTTCGTAATCTATTAAGTTTTCATCTGGGAGTCAAGAGAACTAGGTTCTAGTCTCAGGTTTGCCACTGAATTGCTGTCAGCGAATCGCTAATAATAATAATCATATTGTGGTATTTGTTAAGTGGTTACACTGTTATAAACACTGGGATAGATACAAGGTATTCAGGGTGGAGACAGTCCCTGTCCCACGTGGGGCTCACAGTCTTAATCCCCATTTTACAGATGAGGTAACTGAGGGACAGAGAAATGAAGTGATTTACCCAAGGTCACACAGCAGACATATGGTAGAGCAGGGGTTAGAACCCACGTCCTCTGACTCCCAGGCCCATGCGCTTTCCACTAGGCCACACTGCTCCATCAATCTTATTCACTGAGGGCTTTCTGTGAGCAGGGCACTATACCAACCACTTGGGAGGGTACGACGCAACAATATCACGGTCATAGTCCCTACCTACCTTCTCCTCATCTCCCCATCTGTAAAATGGGGTTGTTTTCACTTAGACCGCGAGCTCCATGTGGCATGGGGACTATGGCCCAGAGCTCGGCATAGTAATATGGCAGCTCATAACCTCAATTCTCATCTGTTAAATGGGGATTAACATTGTGAGCCCCATGTGGGACACGGACTGTGTCCAACCCGATTTGGTTGTATCAACCCCCATGCTTAGTACCATGAATGGTACATAGTAAGTGCTTAACAAATACCATTTTAAAAAACCACAGTAAACTGGAGGGGGGATGCTTGGGGTCGTGGGAGAGAAACTCTCATCCAACTCTTTAACCTCATGATTCATATCATGCCCCTTAAAGCACTTTGACAGTGCTTTGCACACCGTAAGCACTCAAATAAATATGATGGAATGAAAACTCACTTCACCTCCACCACACTTATGCCTATAAATAGCCGTACACTCTGTTGCTTCCCCTACCTGTCATTTATTTTACTGTCTGTCTTCCCTATTAGATTGTAAACTCCTAAGGGCGGGGATCATATCAATTTATTTTATTCTCCCAAGGGCTTAGTACAGTGCTCTGAATCAATAATAAAGAAACTAGTAGTCAAAAATATGCTAAATATTAATGTTAGGAAGACGTGCTATGAAGGGCCTGGAAAAAGTCGTGCAAATGCCGATGTAACAATTGCCACAAAAATACAAACTGTCAATTCTATGGTGTTTCCAGTGACATCGTTTGAATCCGCTAGCTGGAGAGTCAAAAAACAGGATGGAAAGAACAACGATTCTAATAACCTCAAACCTGACTCACCCAGTGAGCCCACCATTCTTTGGATTTTCATTTCCTAACCTTGAAATTGTGTTAGAATAGTGATTATATTTCCTTGCGAGCAGAAACTGTGTCTGCCAACTCTATTGCATTGTACTCCTCTAAATGCCTAGTGTAATGCTCTGCATACTATAAGCGCTCAGTAAATACCATTGATTTGTTGGTCGAATGTGGAGCCTCCTCTGCACCTATGCCTGGGTGTAGACTTTATTAAAATGTTCTCTAGATGTCCCCTAGACCTCCACAACAGCTGAGCTAAAATTAGAAGAAAGGGATGTGGGCCGATGTGGGAAAGTGGATGACCGTTCCCCTGGACCAGGAAAGCTAGACGGAGATGGGGAACTATTAAATAATAATAATAATAACTGTGGTATTTGTTAAGTGCTTGCTAAATATCGGGCACTGTTCTAAGTGCAGGGGTAGATACAAGTTTATCAGGTTGGACACAATCCCTGTTCCACAGTTTCAATCCCCATTTCAAGGTGAGATAAATGAGGCACAGACCAGCGAAGTGACTTGCCTAAAGTCACGCAGCAGACAAGTGGTAGACTCATCATTAGAACCTATTTCTACCTTGGCAGCTTTCTGCAGACCTTCTGGTCCAAACCAGACACTAAAATAATAATAATGTTGGTATTTGTTAAAGGCTGACTATGTGCCAAGCACTGTTCTAAGCGCTGGGACAGATCCGAGGTCATCAGGTTGTCCCCCGGGGGGCTCACAGTCTTCATCCTCATTTTACAGATGAGGTAACTGGGGCACAGAGAAGTCAAGTGGCTTGCCCAAGGTCACACAGCTGACAAGTGGCAGAGACAGGATTAGAATCCATGACCTTCTGACTCCCAGACCCGGGTTCTATCTTCTAAGTGCAGGCCTTGCCCTACCCCCCCACCCCCACCCCCCGGCCTAGCCCCTTACCCCGGGCGCCCATCCCAGTCTGGCACCTAGTGTTTCATGTGGAACAGGCGCCACGTCTGATGACACTGCATCTACTTCAGTGCTTAGCACAGTACATGGCACACAGTAGGTGCAATTAAAATAATAATAATGTTGGTATTTGTTAAGCGCTTACTATCTGCAGAGCGCCGTTCTAAGCGCTGGGGTGGACACAGGGGAATCAGGTTGTCCCACGTGGGGCTCACGGTCTTAATCCCCATTTTACAGATGAGGTAACTGAGGCACCGAGAAGTGAAGTGACTTGCCCGAAGTCACACAGCTGACAAGTGGCCGAGCCGGGATTCCAACCCATGACCTCTGACTCCAAAGCCCGTGCTCTTTCCACTGAGCCGGTCACGGGATCTAATCCCGGCTCCGTCGCTTGCCAGCTGTGTGACTTTGGGCAAGTCACTTCACTTCTCGGTGCCTCAGGTACCTCATCTGTAAAATGGGGATAAAACTGTGAGCCCCACGAGGGACAACCTGATCACCTTGTATCCCCCCGGCGCTTAGAACAGTGCTTTGCACATAGTAAGCACTCAACAAATACCAATATTATTAATTAAAATACCCCTCTTGTTATTGCTACTCTGTTATTATCATTCTTTCTTCCTCGGTTCCTGACCTTGAGTCACACAGCTTTCATCTCCAGAACAACTCAGATCCTTACCCAGGAGGAGGTGTCAGTGCATGACTTTTGATTCCAGTAGGAAGTACATCACAGCTGTAAACCATGAGGGCAAGAGCCAGGTGATCTAGATTGAGAAGCAGCGTGGCTTAGTGGAAAGAGCGCGGGCTTGGGAGTCAGAGGTCGTGGGTTCGAATCCTGGGCTCCGCCACTTATCAGCTGGGCGGCATTGGGCCTGTCACTTCACTTCTCTGGGCCTCAGTTCCCCCATCTGTAAAACGTGGATTAAGACTGTGAGTCCCACGTGGGACAACCTCATCCCCTTTTTAGAGAAGCAGCGTGGCTCAGTGGAAAGAGCACGGGCTTGGGAGCCACAGGTCATGGGTTCTAATCCCAGCTCCGCCGCCTGCCAGCTCTGTGACTTTGGGCAAGTCACTTCACTTCTCTGTGCCTCAGTTCCCTCATCTGTAAAATGGGGATTCAAACTGTGAGCCCCGTGTGGGACAACCTGGTCACCTTGTATCTATCTCAGCGCTTAGAACAGTGCTTTGCACATAGTAAGCGCTTGACAGATACCACCATTGTTATTATTATTATTATTATCTAGTCTTCCATAACCTTGAGCAATTCCTGACCACCTGAGACTGGCTATATTCTGAATCTCTTCTCCCCATCCAGTCATCAGGCTATACTACCATTGACTGGAACAAAAGCAATAGAGACATTAATAATCGATCAATTGTATTTATTATTATCAAGTGTCATTGAGTCATTTCCAATTCACTGCGACTCTATGGATAAATTTTCTCCAAAACGTCCTGTCCTCTGCCATGTTCTGTAATCTTTCTAACGGTTTTTCCCTTATCATTAAGGTCTCTAACCATTTAGCTGCCAGTCTGCCTCTTCCACGTTTTCTCTGGATTTTCCTAGCATTAGTGTCTTGTCCAGAGAATTAGTCCCCTGATTACGTGACCAAAATGCACTAATCTAAGTCGAGTCATTGGCCTTCCAAAGATCACTCTGGTTTAATTTGCTCCAAAATCCATTTGTTTGTTCATTCATTCATTCATTCATTCAATAGTATTTATTGAGCGCTTACTATGTGCAGAGCACTGTACTAAGCACTTGGGATGAACAAGTGGGCAACAGATAGAGACAGTCCCTGCCGTTTGACGGGCTTACGGTCTAATCGGGGGAGATAGACTGTTTGGTTTTCGGGCGGTCTGCGGTATTCACAAAAGCCTCTCCGACACTACATTTTTAAAGAATCGATGCTCTTTCTATCCTGTTTTTTCACTGTCCGGCTTTCTGATCCATACGTCGTCACTGGGAACACCATAGAATTGACAATTTGTAGTTTTGTGGCAATTGTCAAATCAGCACATTTCATGACTTTTTCCAGGATCTTCATAGCAAGTCTTCCTAACATTAACGTTGAGCATATTTTTGATTACTAGCATTTTTATTATTGATTCAGAGCACTGAACTAAGCCCTCGGGAGAATAGAATAGAGTAAATAGATATGATCCCTGCCCTTAGGTGTTTACAGGAAAGACAGTAAAATAAACGACAGGTGGGGGAAGCAACAGAGTATAAGGCTATTTATAGGCATAAGTGTGGTGGAGGTGGAGTGAGTTTTCATTCAATCATATTTATTGAGTGCTTACTGTGTGCAAAGCACTGTCAGAGTGCTTAGGGGGTACGATATGAATCATAATAAATAGCACTTTTAATTGGCAGATGGGAATCCACCTCTAGCATCACCGTTCTGCAGCCCTCTATTGTCACCTGAATCTATCAGCTGTACTTATTGAGCATTTACTGTGTGCAGAGGATTGTACTAAGTGCTTGGGAGGGTACAATATGACCATATTATCGAAACACTCCCTGCCCGCAACAAGCTTACCCAGTAGGGAAGCCCATACAAAGTCTATGTCTGATATCTTTTATCTACCCCGGAGTTCAGTAAGGTGTTAGGCACATAGTAAGTGCGTAATCAGACATTCGGTCAATGGTATTTATGGAGAACTAAGTGCAGAGCACTGTGCTTGAGAAATACAATACCACAAAGTTGGTAGACACAATCCCTGCCCTACCAGAATATTCCAGTCTACAGGGGAAGACAGGCATTAAGGTAGATTATGGATAGGGGAAATAACAGAGTATAAGGATATTTATCTAAGTTCTGTGGGGCTGGGATGAGTATCAAAGCTTAACAAATATCGCAGTTGACTTATTCTGAGAACTGTCCATGGGAATTTTTACCTAAAGAGCTGACAGAAGTGCCCGTTCCCAATATCTCACACAAAGGTTCCCCTTTCCATCCAGCGTGAAATGATCCTTGGGGCGCAGGAGCAAAGGACTGAACCCCGTAGACAGATGGGGGCTCAGGTACGAGGGGGGGTTCTGATGGTTGTAATGGGCCAGCCTGTCTGCTGAATGCGCTGTCCGGAGCTGGGGAAGGAGGTGCGGGGAGCGGGTGCTTATTTCTAATTTGGCTCCAAGTATCTTTAGAGGCTCTCCCCGCCCATTTCTTTGCTTCATTTTAAATTACCGTCTTGTCATTTTTATGGGAGAGAATTTATCAGGGCTTTTAAAACATGTAAAAATGTCTCTGGGCTGGGTTTTTCTTTAACTGCTTCCCGCACAGTGTTGATTCTCTGGGAATTTTGGTCTTCTTAAGCCAATGCTTTGTGTCAGCATTATGGATGTGAGCAAAGGAGAATAGGCTTGGGGAAGGGGAGGAAGGAAACCTCTATCACTGGAGGCCCTAAAGGCTATGGCTTTGGTCACCTATACTTCGTGGCTCCCTTCGGAAGCCGGGTTATAGTTTTCACACTCCTGAAATATGTTCACTAAAGAGGAAGGCTTTTATCCAAGTACCTCCAAGCTCACCCCTGACACTAACCAGCCACAAAAACTCCACGCATCTGGGAGGTGAATTACTTATTTTGTTCAGCCCTCAGGAAAAGAGGGGCAGCAAGAGAAAGTAAGATAAAGTGCTGTTGTCTCTTCACCATCACTGCTGGCCGGTACCTATTTTTTCTTCTTCTTATGGTATTTGCTAAGTGCTTACTATCTGCCGGGCACTGTACTGTGTGCTGAGATAGAAACCAGATCACCAGGATTGACACAGTCCCTTGGCCCACGTGGGGATCAGCTTTTATCCTCATTTTACAGATGAGGAAACTGAGGTGCAGAGAAGTGAAATGACCTGACAGAGATTCCACAGCAGACAAGAGGCAGACCTGGGATTAGAACCAAGGTCCTCTGACCGCCAGGCCCGTACTCTCTCCATGCTGGATCTCCCCGTGTGCCAGACACTGTACCAAACGTCGGGGGGTGATTCGAGGTAAGGTTGGTTCCCCACCTAACCTCCCCATGGGTCAGGCTGATCACACTAACCAGTGCAGGTGAGGAGGCAGGCCTTATCCCGCTGGTAGTTCCTCTACCCTAATGCTATGTGGAGTCCACCAGGCCCTGGGACCCACTTGGCCGGATCCGGCTTTGATGGCTGTGGGAGCCATACTGGGAATCTCAGCTGGCTGCGGCAGTCAGTCAGTCGATCGTATTTATTGAGCACGTACTGCGTTCCGGGCACCGTATTAAGCGCTTGGGAAAGTCAAACAGACACATTCCTGGACCACAGCGAGCTTACAGTCTAAGGGGATGATGACGGGAGCAACAGAGTGCTTCATTTACCCCAAGTTCAGGTGTGGGTACACGAACCATAAAGGGGAGAGGGGCGGGAGGGGGATGACTAGCTTTCCCTCGCCTATCCTCGTCCTGGACGGGGTTTGAGCTGGACTGAGGATGACTATTTTCGACTTGAGCTCGATCAGTAAGTTCCCATGGGCAGAGATCGTGTTACCAACTCTGCTGTAATGTACTCGCTCCAGTGCTTAGCACTGTGCTCTGCACAGATTAAAAGCCCTCAGATTGACTGATTGAAGGCAGCCCTCTTGAGGGCAATTCTTCCAGTAGTGTGGAATAGGAACACAGGCCTGAGAGTCAGAGGATCTGACTTAATATAGTCCTCGGTACATAGTATGTGCTTAGCAAATACTACAATTGTCATTACTATTATATATAATTTGCTATTGAGTGGTGTCTTTGTAATTATCAGGATCCTTAAAAATCTACACAAACAAATCTGTTCATTGTCACCCTTTCTTTGCAAGGCTCATGCACACAGAATCGTTATAATTCAGATATACTTGTATGTACACATGTGGATATATTCCACCGTGATACGAGTAAAACTTTGACCGAGTGATAAAATGTAAGGGGCTATAGTAAACCCAATAAAAATGACCGACAAATAAAATACAACTTGAATGGCTGGTTCTAAAACTCTTTTTATTTGCTTGGGTTGAGGACCTCAAAAATAACACATTTACTTTTTATGGCTATGGAAACTCTCGTGCTTGGGGGAAGGAGCCCCGCTTCTTGTTATCAAAGGTGATCTCGACTGATGCTTTGTGCCACGGTACAGTTTCCGTGTGCTCTGTTCTATCCCCACCAGCTACACAAATACCTCAGGATTGTGCAGAGTCTAATGGACCATCGGGCTCTGGTGAACGGTTTTGAGGTTTTTTGGACCATCAAAACCCACCCTCCCTTAAAGAACCTGGTGCTTTAGGGGGACTTTGGTCCTTCTGTCTACGACTGCCATCCCAGACTCTGCCTCCAGCCTCCGGGAGTTCTTCTAGGATACCCTGGACTTTTTGGGAAATCTAGCATGGACACATTTTGTTCAAAACAAGCCAGACCTTATAGCTGGGAAGCAGCGTGGAAAGAGCACGGGCCTGGAAGTCAGAGGACCTGGGATTTAATCCCCGCTGGGTGACCTTAGGCGAGTTACTTTAGTTCTCTGTGCCTCAGTTTCCTCATCTGTTAAAATGGGATTTAGATTCTCCCACCCCCTAAGACTGCGAAGCTTGTGTGGCACAGGGACTGTCTATGCCTGACCTGATTATCTTGCATCTACCCCAGGGTTTGTTATAGAGAAGCAGCGTGGCTCAGTGGAAAGAGCACGGGCTTTGGAGTCAGAGGTCATGGGTTCAAATCCCGGCTCGGCCACCTGTCAGCCGTGTGACTTTGGGCAAGTCACTTCACTTCTCGGGGCCTCAGTTCCCTCATCTGTAAAATGGGGATTAAGACTGTGAGCCCCACGTGGGACAACCTGATCCCCCCTGTGTCTGCCCCAGCGCTTAGAACGGTGCTCGGCACATAGTAAGCGCTTAACAAATACCAACATTATTATTATTATAGGGCCTGGCATGTAATAAGAGCTAACAAATAGCACAGTTGTTAGTACGGACTCTGATACTTGAACCTCTTCCTCTCTTCCCTTTCTTCTCCGTGTCCATCTGCCTTCCCTCTCTCCCTTGCTACATAACATCTGTTACCGATTTGTCCATTCCAAGCGCTTAGTACAGTGCTCTGCACATAGTAAGTGCTCAATAAATACTATTGAATGAATAAGATTCCTCCGAGATTTTTAGTGGCATGCAAATATGACCTACTGCACCCATGCAAAGCAGACAATCCCTCCCACATCCTGCACATGCCACAGTTTCCCCATCTCCCGTTACCTTAGGGTACCTGGGGCTGATTTTGTTTCTCCCTCTTGGTGTCACAGTCTTTCTCTGCTCTGCTACCTAAGACAATCACCCCACTTCTCATTGCTCTTTGCCAGACTGTTGCCAATGACTTGTTGTCCCGCCGAACCGTCTAAGGTTTTGCTCCACTGCGTCTTCACTACACTTCTTCTGTCTTTCCTGCTTACGTTTATCCCGTCATCCCACCAAGAGCAGCTGGTTTCATTCTCTGTTCCCATCCATTCTCACCTTATATGTCCCATCCAGTGAAGGTGCGATATAATGAGCTTTGCTTTGATCGCAGTGGGCTGATGATTAAAGGGCCTGTCGTTTGGGATCCCGGCTTGCCACTTGATGGCTTGTAGATGGCATTGCTCCCCACAAAGCCTGACCCACACCTCATGGTCACTGGGGTGAGGGGATGTGAAACAGTCAGGCGTGAGACAAGTGCCTACTGGGGCTCTAATAATTTAATGGTGGCATTCGTTAAGCGCTTACTATGTGCCAAGCACTGTTCTAAACCCTGGGGTAGATGCAAGGTAATCAGGTTGTCCCATGTGGGGCTCACAGTCTTCAACCCCATTTTACAGATGAGGGAACTGAGGCCCAGAGAAGTTGAGAGACTTGCCCAAAGGGACACAGCTGACAAGCGGCAGAGTCGGGATTAGAACCTATGACCTCTGACTCCCAAGCCAGTGCTCTTTCCACTAAGCCACGCTGCTTCTCATAATAACAATGATAATAGTATTTGTTAAGCACTGATTATATGCCCGGCACCGTACTCAGTACTGGGGAGGTTGACGATAATCGAATCAGACACAGTTCTTGTCCCACATGGAACTCACAGTCTAAGGTAGAGGGAGAACAAGTATTGGATCCCCGTTTTACGGGTGAGGAGACTGAGGCACAGAGAAGTTACGCAGCTTACCCGAGGTTATACAGCAGGCATGCGACAGAGTTGGAATTAGAACGTAGGTTCCCTGACTCCAGTCCTGTGCTCTGCCCTCTAGGCCATGATGCTTCTCGTTGGTGAAGGCTCCCGACCCCAAAACCACCTTGGGCATCTTATGTGGTGAGCGGTCTCAGCAGGAATCCTGAAAATAAGTGGCCGATGAGGTAGTGGCCAAGACCCCACCCACTACTCTCCCAAGTGTTTAGTACAGTGCTCTGCACACAGTAAGTGCTCAATAAATACAATTGACTGACTTAAGGACGGAGATCCAGTTTTCTGACTCCCAGGCCCATTCTCTTTCCGTTAGGCCAAGCTGCTCCTCCTTATCTACCCTTGGGGTATTGGACAGGTAGCTGAATTCAGAGACAGCTCTCATCTCTGGGTCACTAATACAGGTCCATAGTCGTATAGAGTTGTTTGCCCGGGTGTGGACTGATACTTAGGCTTGGTCTTCTTCCATCTGGTCGCCAAACCATAGCCCTTTCTAATTTCTGCGAAGCCATCCCTACCCGTCTGCATGGTTTAAGGGAGAGCATGTGCTTTTCAGAATAAAGATATCTGCACCTAGGAACCTCTGAATGAATGACCTTTGCTGCTCTCCGTCCACTGAACTGAGTTCCCCAGCGAATTGGAATCGTATTCCGACACCAGCCTCCAGATGCCCTGTCGCACTCTTGAGCACAGCTGGGTAGAAGAGATTAAACAACTTGAGACATCGTTGAGAGCCCTACTTTATTGCACTTCCAAGGGACAAGGTGGCCAACCATCTCAGTGGGGAGTAATCTTTGGTTACTGAGAAACCTTGTAAGTCAGTCAAACCTTTTAGTAGTTGCTATAACCCCGCTCTCAGTGTCCACAGCGACCCCATGTAGAAGAGCCTCCTCCCGTAGTCCTAACAAAGATCATTCCGGTCGGGTCTCATGGTGACAGCGGCTTCCAGGTTCCGGCAGCGGAGAGTAATGAGTAACTGGCCTCTGATGGAAAGCAGGGAGGTCCCTGGGTGGTTTCCACACTCGGCAGTCCCACTTTTCCATTTAAAGACGGTGACAAGGGTGACATCTCTGTAAACCCTCCTGCCCTTCCTCAGTGTTGCCAGTGTTGAAGAAGGGGCCCTGTGCAGACATCTGAGAAGATCATTTCCTCCCTGCCTTGTGGTGCTTTCGGCAAGGGTCCAGCTTGGTGTGAGGCGGCCCAAATCTACAGGAACCTCAGAACCGAGCTAGTATCCATAGGTGTTCGGGAACAGGGATGGTTCAAGACCGACACGGAACCCCTACGGTCGCTCTGTGAGAACAGGCTCCCCTGGTGCCAACCTGAATCAGGGCTGTCTTGTTTACGTCTAATAGCGGTTCTCTCCCCAGCCCTCGACTTCCTGATAATTCTGGGTTGCTTTCTCTTCTTCCGCACACATCCTTTGAACCAAGAGTCCCGACAGAGGGTTTGTCGAAGAGCAGAAGTAGAAGGCGGTATCTGAACATGCCCAACAAATGTACAGTGACCCATGGGAGAGGGTAGTCTCATAAATGGTTACTGGTATTTGCTTCCTTCATCTTGGAAAATTAGTTTGGGGGTTAAATAGGGAAAGGGAAGAAGGTTCTTTCTGTTCTGCTGGATCCTCTCAGAAAACATCCAGCTCCAGACAGCCTATCCGGCACCGAAAGGAACCTACTGCTATCTTCAGTAGCTGCTTCTGTGCTGGCATTTAGTCTTTCTGGCCCCTCGCTGCAAGTTCATTTTTTAATGGTGTTTGCTAAGTGCTTACTTTGTGCCGAGCACTGTGCTAAGCACTGGGGAGAAGCTAATCGGGTTGGACACAGTCCATGTCGCACAGGAGGCTCATAGCCTCAATCTCCATTTTACAGGTGAGGTAACTGAGTCACAGTGAAGTGAAGTGACTTGCCCAAGGTCAAGCAGGAGGAAAGTGGAGGAGCTGGAATTAGAACCCATTCCTTCTGACTTCCAGGCTTGTGCTCTATCCATTAGGCCATGCTGCTTCATTCCAAGGGCCAGATTCCACAACAACTGGTTCAACCATGAAAATAAAGTACAGTACATCCAGGTCTAAAAGAAATAAACTTGGACTGCATGAAGACCGTATAGTGGAATAAAAAGACATTGAATATACCCTTGTCTTTCCCTCCTACGCCATTTTTCTTTGAATTTTAGAGAAATCTATGACTGTGGAAGAGCAGTTAAACATTTGAGAAGCAGCATGGCCTAATGGAAAGAACCTGGGAGTCAGGAGATTTGGGTTCCTATCCCGGCTCTTCCACTTGTCTGCTGTGTGACCTTGGGCAAATCACTTATCTGCTCTGTGACTCAGTTACTCATTTGAAAAGTGAGGATTAGGACTGTGAGTGCCTCTGGGGACAGCCTGTGTCCAACCCGATTACCTTGTTTCTATTCCAGCACTTAGTTCGACGCCTGGCACATAGTAAGTGCTTTACAAATACAGTTATTCAAAAACAAAACGAAACAAAAAAATCAAAAATCCGATGAATACGTTCTGCCGGAAAGTGCTTGGCAACTCTTGGTCTATTATGAGATATGGGTGAAGGCACGGACAATGGGATAAACAGTTTGAATTTTTCAAGGGTCTAAAGGTTTTTGAAGACTATGGACACCCATTTTTCACTTACCAGGGATCCCTTGGGGAACTATTTTGTTCTATAAGTTAACTGCCTCCCAATCCAAAGACTTCTCTTTTCCAAAGACCGTGAGACGATGGAGAACTCTTTTTCCGAGAACGCTTTCGTGTTGATGGGATCAATATCACTGTCACCTTCCTCATTATCATCAGTCTACAGGGAGAGAACTTGTGCAACTAATATGCTCAGACGGGAGAATAAATCTACAAGGAAACAGGTTGAGGCGTTATCTAAATGTTGGCATCAAAATGCCTGTCTCCCAAGCGTGCGTGTTCGTGAGAGAGTCCAAACTTAATTTCGAAACTAAAGCGTTGTTGGGTGATGAGGGCAGGAGGGGAAAAGTGAAGAAAAGTTCACACACGTCATACCCAAATTTTGATCAGCCCTTCAGAGAGATGTTCCCCCCAGGTCAGAAGCCTCAGCTATCAGAGAAGTCACTGGGGAATGTCATGGGTGCCTGAACTTTAAATGTCACCTCTATAATTGAGAAGAAAGTGAAACTGAACTTTAATAAAGTATCCAAAAGGCTCTTCAAAGTCACGGGGCCCAGTAGGGTGACGTCTGTCACAATCTGGATCTCAGCTGTCCTTCTATACTCAGTTTTATGGCTTCTCATCTACTTCCATCACTTATTCTGTTTTATGGCTGCAAATGATAAGATAAATCGGACTCTCTCTCTTTTTCTAAGCATCGCTCAAGGCTGTAAAGCAAAACAAAGCCTTCCACCGGCATCCGCCTGCCCTGACCTCATGGAACCCACAGAAATGATTTAAGAGGGGGACATTTCTAATGCCAAAGAATGTTGCCCGGGTGTCAGGGTGAAGCTGGAGATGGGCAAGCTAGCTGGATGTGCTGAAAGAAAGGCATGTAAACTGGTATGTTCCTTAGACTGCATGTCTCCTGAAGAAACACGAGACCACGAGACCCTTGAGGGATGGGGACTATGCCGACCGGAGTATTATCTTCTACCTACCGCCAGCGTTTGGTACGGCGGTTGGCACGGAGTAAGCGCTTAAATATCACAATCACTCTGGCCCCCTCCTCTCTGGGTCCGAAACCCCCACCCGGCAACTACCGCGTCTCGCCAAATATACACCGATTCTCCCGAGCCATCCTTTCTCAGTCCTAATTATCCCTCCCTAAAAAGAGTGAGGAGGCCCCAGAACAAAAACGGGGCTCTAAACCGGGAGAGAGTCACCAGCCAAACCCAGATTAGAAATGATAAGGTTAAAGCAGTGGCATCCTTAATAACGTGTCCGTTTCTCTCTCCTGCTTCTCCCTCTGGGATTAGAGCCTGTGTGCTGACTGTTGAAAAATCAGTCATTAACCGCCAGGAAATGACTTCCCCATCAATCAGAACACTGCTCAGCCATGTTTCAGCTTTTTTTCCCCTTTCTCTGGGTAATTATTCTCATCCACCACTGATTACAGTTTATAATAGCCATAATTCTCTCAAAATCAATCATTACTTTATTTAACCACAGGGTTACCAGTGGAAACATGAGGGAATGCAGATATCCCGGGTCGGGTTTAATTTGGGGGGAAAATGGCTGCTTCATCTGGATTTCATTTCACCATCTCTGTGTAAGAATCAAAGCTGGAAGTTTTATACAAAACAGTTTGTTCTTCCCCACCCATCAGCCCCCCCCCCTCCCCACTCCCCGCTTCAGGGAGGAGAAGAGATGGCAGGTTGGATGGTGATAGGATTGGTTGGATGATCCGGGCTGATGTGACCCAGATTTTCCACGCGTGTTGCTTGGAGAGGGTGGAGGGGCTGGGGAGTTGCTTACTGCTGGCATGAACGTTTCCCGGGCACATACGGTGGGTTCTATATCTCCAAACGTGGCACCAAGTCCAGGGCGACCCCCACTTTCCAGGGCCTGGCATCCATTGCTTCCAGAAGCAGCGTGGCTTACTGTGGTTAGAGCACAGGCTTGGAAGTCAGAAGGACCTGAGTTCTAATCCCGACTCCTCCACATATCGGCCGGACTAGTCACTTCGCTTCTCTGGGCCTCAGTTCCTTCATCTGTAAAATGGGAATTAAGAGGGTGAGCCCCAGGTGGGACAGGGACTGTGTCTCACTTGATTAACCCAAGAGCTTAGTACAGAGCTTGGCACCTAGTAAACTACGACTATTATCATTATTATTATTAGAGGACGAACCGCATCTCTCCTTCGGAGCAGCCAACCCAGCCGCATCTCTGGGTTCCAAGCCACGGATAAGGTTAAAGGAGGGAAAGGGGTTGGGAACCCCTGGAAATGTCAACTGACTTGTTCTCGTTCAGGATCTGCTTTATCTCGGGCCCTAAGTATTTCCAAATCACAGTTTGGCCAAAGAGACGCCCCGAGAAGGAAGAAAAGCCGCGCGTTAATTCCGGTGGCAGAATAATGAGAATTTCATTCACTCCTTCGAAATTCCCCGGTGCCGAAGAGCTGCTCCGTTGGTTCATTAACCTGTCGTACCTTGCACCACTGCTGAGACTCGGGAGAGGACACAGTCCGAAAATTCTCATTTTACTGTGTTCCAACAGATTGGCCCCTCCGAGAATTCGCTTCTGCCCCTTGGCCTTGGTGGAGTGTGTGTGTGTGTGTGTGTGTGTGTGTGTGTGTGTATCTGTGGAAAAATCGTTACAGGCAGGGAACATGTCCGCTAATGCTGTTGTCCTGTAGTCTCCTAAGCATTTAATAAGTGCTCTGCACATAATAACTTCTCAAAAACCACCATTGATTGATTAATTGATGTGTATATATGTGTGGGTGTGTGTAGGGATGTGTGTGGGTGTGGGTGTGTGTGTGTTTGCTGGCACATGGGTGTACCTCATGCATAGGCCTATCAGTGTTGCCTAGAGGAAAGAGCTAGTGGGAGTCAGAGGTCCCAGGTTCTAATCCTGGCTCCACATCTTGTCTGCTGTGTGACCTTGGCCAAGTCACTTAGCTTCTCTGTGCCTCAGTTCCCTCATCTGCAAAATGGGGATTCAATCTCTATTTTCCCTTCTACTTAGAACGCGAATCCCATAAGGGACATAATCATCTTCTATCTACCCCAGAGCTTGGTACAGTACTTGGCCCGTAGTAAGCACTTAACAAATCCCACTGTTATAATTATTATTACTGTGGTCAGGTATCTCGCACATTAGAGGACTGTTGGAATGAAGAAGAAGGAGAAGGCAACTCACAAGATGTAAAGTTTTATGGAAACACTGAGAGAAACTGAGGACAAAGAGTATAGGAGAAAGTGAGCCAGAGAGAGAGAGAGACAGAGGGAGAGTGTGTATGTGTGTGTGTGTTCATGCATTGTGTGTGCGGTTACATGTATTTAATGGGCGGGACACAGTGGCCCGAGTGACAGGGAATGAAGCAAGACTCTCTCTTCTGCCCCTCAGGGTTGATAAATGTCATCAGGAGGACAAACCTTGGGTAGCTGCAGGTATCTGTTGACTGTGGATAGAGAGGTTCCGTTGACTAGGGCCCCTAATAACTAATAATAATGTTGGTATTTGTTAAGCGCTTACTATGTGCAGAGCAGTGTTCCAAGCGCTGGGATAGATACAGGGTCATCAGGTTGTCCCGCGTGAGGCTCACAGTCTTCATCCCCATTTTACAGATGAGGTAACTGAGGCCCAGAGAAGTTCAGTGACTTGCCTACAGTCACACCGCTGAACTACCCAGTCAACTGGAGGGGGAGGAGGCAGGATGTGCGCCATGTTGCTGCACCTACCTGGAATTTTTCCAAAGGCCACGTTCCGTGCTGCCCAGAGAGGAATGCTGTTCCCCGTGGAAAAGGGTGGTCAGGAGCCCTTTGCTTTTCCCTTTACCCTGTAAGGTTGCTTAGCGGCCGCTCTGTTTCCCAGGCCGGAAGGAAGTGCCAAATAAGAAGAGTACAGCTGGGAGCAGGAGTAAAAGAGAAACCAAGCTAGCCTGCTGCCTCTCCCGAGCAAGGAAAGGTTTATGTGAGTTTCTCGCCACGAACACTGGGCTAGAAACAGTGTGGCCCAGGAGAAATAGCCCAGGCCTGGACCAGGAGTCTTCAGTTCGAATGTCGGCTCTGCCACTCGTCTGCTGTGTGACCTTGAACAAACAAGTCAATCAGCAACTCGGTGCCTCAGTTTCTCAACCATAAAATAGAGGCAAATTCCTGTTCTCCTTTTTATTTAGACTGTGACACTCATGTGGGACAGGGACTGTGTCCAGCCTGATAAATATGCATCTATCCCAGCACTTAGAATGGTGATAGACACATAATAAGTGAGTACTTAATAAATGCTATTATTATTATTATTATGATATCTTCCTGGCACGCTAACCTCCTAAAAAGGTTTATTCTGCAGTCAAGCTGTAAGCTCCTTCTAGACTGTAAGCTTGTTTTGGGCAGGGAAATTGTTTACTGTTACACTGTACTCTCCCAAGCACAGTGCTCTGCGCCTAGTAAGTGCTCAATAAATACGATTGAATGAATGAATGAATGATTCTGGCCCTGGTAGGTCACTCAACCTTGCTCGCGACCCTAAATTGGAGTTACCTTGCTGAAGCCTGGTTATTCGACCCCGCCTCTGACCGAGAAGCGCCCATTTTCCAAAAAGAGGCTATCTTTGAATTCCCCTAAATAGTACTTGTTGAGAACTTACTATGTGCCAGCCATTACACTAAGTGCTGGGAACAGATACAAAAAATCAGGTTGGACACAGTCCATGTCCCACGTGGGGCTCACAGTCTTAATCATCAACATACAAATGAGGTAAACTGAGGGACAGAAGAGTTAAATAACATGTCCAAGGTCACCCAGCAGCCAAGCGGTAGAACCGGGATTAGAATCCAGGTCCTCTGCCTCCCAGGCCCGTGTTGTTTGCACTGGGTTCAGGTTGCTTAGAGATGGTGAACTGAAAGGAGTCAATCTATGGCATTCACTGGGGGACTTTAAAATATTTGGAAGGGGAGGCAGAGAGGGAAGACGTGGAAAGATGGGATCATAGAATCCTATAATAAAAGCTGGTCCAAGGGAACCTTCTCTAGGGAAGGGGAAGACTCTAGAGAGAAGAAAGAAGAAAATGGAGGTGGTGGCACCAGGAGGAAACCAACAGTACCTTTTTTGATAAAGTCCTAGAGAAAACCATTAAACGACCCAAAGAAGACCACCCAGGGAGGAGCAGAAAACAGAGTGTAGTCTGGCTGGGGTGAGGGGAGGAACAGAATTCAGAGAGAAGTCTGCAAAGCCCAGAGACTTAAGGCCTTTAAATGTCCATACCACCTGGCCGTGGTAAGTCAGAGTCATCGCTTATCTGGGACCGAAGGAAAAGATGTGAGAGATCCTTTTTCGGGGCCAGAATGAGATTATGTTTTTTTGAATGAGGAGAGAGGCAAAAAGATGGACTGTGAAGTAACTTTTCTTGGTCTGTAGGCCAAAGAAGCCACTCTCAAATGACCTTTTCTTTTATTCGTTTTAAAGCTAAAAGGGAAAAAAAATATATCTGATGTCTTTCTGGGAAGGTAGCTAATGGACATGAAATGGAAAGGTGAATCGATGAGTCTCATTCATATTTATAAGTAGAAGAATAAGGTTGGTGGGGAAAAAGTCATAAAATGGAGCTAGCGTGTTCTTATCACCACAAGGATTTTGTTTAGGGAAGGTTTTCACTGAGTGGCAGGGACCTGCCAGATTAGGAGGTATCAGAAGGTATGTAAAAGCTGTAATATTTAGATGTATGCACCTACATATCCTTCAGCGCAATAATAATACTACTAATGATATCTGTTAAGCTCTTACTATGGGCCAAGCACTGTTCTAAGCACTGGGGCAGATCCAAGGTCATCAGATTGTCCCCGGGGGACTCACAGTCTTCATCCCCATTTTACAGAGGAGGGACCTGAGGCACAGAGAAGTGAAGTGACTTGCCCAAAGTCACACAGCTGACAAGTGGCGGAGCCGGGATTAGAACTCATGACCTCTGACTCTCAAGCCCGAGCTCTTTCCACTGAGCCACGCTGCTTCTCTGTAGTTCACTGGAAGCTCTGGAGCCCTTTTTAGCTTTGGCATTATTATCTATTTTGTAATCAAACTGTGATGGTTAATTCAAATCGATAAGGCCCATGAAGCCCAAAGACCTTGTTTAAGTTTTTTTTGGTGGCATTCTTTGAGCGCTAAGTGATGGGGTAAATAAAAGTCCATCAAGTCGGACGCAGGCCCTGCTTCACATGGGGCTCACAAGTCTAAGTAGAGGAGGGAGAACAGGTATTGGTACTGTAAAAAACGGTGATGGTTAATGAATTCAAACTGATAAGACTCTAGATGGCCAAGGACTCTGTCGAATTCTCACCCACACGAATCTATTCCAGTGCTCAGTACAGTGCCCTGCACACACTAAGGGTTTAATATATGTTATTAAGACACCTTTAGGTCTGCATATGAAGGAATTCATGTATTGTTGAGATTTAATAGCTAGTTTTCCATCCTCAGTGAACTTCCAAAGCCCAAAAAGTTCAACTCCTGAAGCCTTCTAAGCTGTTCCTCCATGACATTCCTAGGAACCTCAGAGAAGCAGCGTGGTCTAGTGGATAGAGCACAGGTCTGGGAGCCGGAAGGATCTGGGATCTAACCCCAGCTTTTCCATGAGCCTACTAGATGACCTTGAGCAAGTCACTTCACTTCTCTGTGCCTCAGTTACCTCATCTGTAAAATGGGGATGGGACATGGACTGTGTCTAACCTGAACAGCTTATAACTTCCCCAGCTGTTAGTATAGTGCCTGGCACATAGTGAATGCTTAACACCATTAAAAAAAAAAACCCAAATAAAAGAATATTGCTAGAGATTAAGATCCTTGAGGGGAGGAACTCATGTGTAGATGTCTGCTCAATTTGTTTATTTTGATCACTCAAACTGTAAATATTTTTTAAATAATCGCCCTTGTTAGAATGTAGACTCCTTAGGGACAAGGAATGGTTCATTTGGTGATTGAGGAGCAGCGTGGCCTAGTGGAAAGAGCCAAGTCCCGGGACTCAGAAGACCTGAGTTCTAATGCCAGCTCTGCCACTTGCCTGCCGTATGACCTTGGGCAAGTCGCTTTGCTGTGACTCAGTTTCCTCCTCTGTAAAGTGGGGATTTAATACCTGCTCTCCCTTCCCCTTAGGCTGTGAGCCCCATGCTGGACAGGGACTGTAAATGACCTGATTATTTTGTATCTACCCCAGTGCTTAGTACAGTGCTTGGAACGTAGTAAGCACTTACCAAATATTATTATAATTATTTACTTCCCAAAAGGCTACTCCTCCTCCTGATTGGCCCAGGGGTATGCATGAGCTGCCTGGGTGTGCTGGAGTCTCTGCCCCGCTCCCCTCATTCTGCTGTCAGTTGGCCTGCCGTCAAGTGGGAACAGAGTGGGAGATTTCCATGGAGACCAGAGAAACTATTGGTCAGTTGGGCAGATGGGATGGCATCAGGGTTCCTGAGGCAGGCTTTGAGTAGGATCAGTGGCCCGTGGCATCAGAGACATCACCTCAGTCTGCAGGTGGCCACTCCCCCCCGGCCCTGGCTTGGAGTTAAAAATCAAAGCGACAGATCCTTGCGCCGGCTTGGATTCCAGGGGGAGTTTTCCCCTAGAAAAATGTTCTCTAAAATCTGTATTGTCCCATACCAATCCATGGGGAGAGCGTTGGGGTGCTTTCTCAGGCAAACATTTTCATATTTCTATCTCACCGGTGCAGATGGATCAGGCAGTGGAAATTAATGACATTCCAAGCCACTGCAGCGCTGATCTACTTAACAATCCAATTTCTAGGACGTTTTAGAAGTTGTTAGCTGACTGCCAGAAATGAGGATCATTAAAAATAGATTCACAGCTGTTCAGGAAACCAGAGATATAATTTTACCTTCATTATGCCTTATTGCAGATGCTATTGATCCAATCTCGTTGCATTTTAGCATACAATATCAATTCAGAGCGTCTTTGACTTTGGAAATTGGGAACTGTATTTATTCTTTTAACGGGAGACATGTCTGGACTGAAAGCAATGAAGACATTTAAGTGGGAGATGGTACAGTAGATAAGACATGGTCTGGTGGACAAAACCAGGGGCTGACCTCACAGGCGGCCCTTGGCTATCGTGGATCCCGGCTATCGTGGCTCCCAGCTAGCACCGTAGAGGGCAGGTACATCCCTCAGCGTTAAGATCGGCTCTGTTCGGATTCAATCGTTTAAGCGATCGCCCCGGTTTCTGTGGCCTTCCTGGAAACTTCTCTGTGCCTCAGTTACCTCATCTGTAACTGAAAATAACACGGGATTAAGACCGTGAGTCCCACGTGGAACATGGACGGTGTCTAACCCGATTAGCTTACACCTACCCCAGCGCTTAGAACAGGGTCCGGAACATAGTAAGCACTTAACAAACACCATAATAGTAGCAGTGAGCGTCCACCATCTGCAGAGAGCTTGGACGGATACAGTGAGGGCATCTCGTTGATCCTTTTTTTCTGCTCTCTCAGTCCTGATAGATACAATCCCTACCCCACAACGGGCTCGCAAAGCCCCTCATTCTGTCCAGATGGGTGGATCCTCTTTTCCCGGCCCCTAGAACAACGTTCTTCCTTCTTGCCACTACCAAACTCCCTGTCGGTGGTGAATTCTGAAAACCTGCAGCGCACAGAGCAGGCTACCAGGAGCTTGGAGAAACACACGGAAAAATTAGACCGACTCTCTGCGATCAAGGAGCTAAAGTCAAATGGGGAGGGCCATAGATCGTAATGGAGAAGAGACTAGTAGAGATCTCGGGGATTTCTCCCGGCACCTTGAGAGCCCTGGATTTCCTGTTCTACTGGGGAAGACAGATGGTTCTCAAGGAAAAGAGGAGGAATCAGTCAAATTGATCAATCGCTGGTACTTACCGAGCACTTAACTGTGTGTAGAGTACCGTACTATCATTTGGGAGAATTCAAGAAAGAAGGTGGACATGTGTTCCCTGCCCATGACAAGTTTTCAAATCACAACAGCTGTAGTGATGTCGCCGAAGAATTGGCTGAAATGTCGGTTAATAATAAAAATTATGGTATTTATTAAGTGCCTACTATGTGCCAAGTGCTGTACCAAGGGCTGGGGGGAGAGGGGGACTACAAACATATTGGGCTGGATACCGACCCACATGGAGCTCAGAGTCTTAATCCCCATTTTAAGATGAGGGAACTGAGGCACCGAGAAGTTAAGTGACTTGCCCAAGGTCACACAGCAGGCAAGTCGTGGAGCCGGGATTGGAACCCAGATCCTTCTGACTCCCAGGCCCATGCTCTATCCGCTCGGCCACACTGTTTCTCTTCTCGTTGCTGCTTCTTCCCGCAGTAGCCTCTCTTCACCCTGCATGCTCCTGCTGGCCTGATGAGGCCCCCAATTCTTCCCCACCCTAGCCCAGTGAAGGGTGAGTGCCCACACCTCCGCTGGAGTACTACCACTAATAATAATAATTGTGGTATTTGCTAAGCGCTACGTGCCAGGCGCTATACTAAACGCTGGGGTAGATATAAGCAAATCATGTTGGACAGAGCCCCCGTCCCACGTGGGCTCACAGTCTCAATCCCCACTGAATAATAATAGTAATAACGGCGGTATTTGTTAAGCGCTTCCTATGTGCAAAGCACTGTTCTAAGCGCTGAGGGGGGATACAAGGTAATCAGTTTGTCCCACGTGGGGCTCACAGTCTTAATCCCCATTTTACAGATGAGGTAACTGCGGCACAGAGAAGTGAAGTGACTTGCCCAAAGTCACACAGCTGGCAGGCGGAGAAGCCCGGGCTCTTTCCACTGAGCCACGACTTAACAGATGAGGTAACTGAGGCACAGAGAAGTAAAGTGACTTGCCCAGGGTCGAACAACAGACACGTGGCACAGCCGGGATTAGAACCCACCACGTTCTGAGTCCCAGGCCCGCGCTCTATCCACTACTGCTGCCCTTCCCTCAGCTGCCGGAGTGTTGGCTCTTTCCAAGCTATGACAGACAATTCCCCTCCCTCCTTTCAAAGCCTTATTGAAGACACATCTCCTCCAAGAGGTCTGCCCTGACTAACTCCTCCTTTCCTCTTCTCCCATTCCCTTCTGCATCGCCCCGACTTGCTCCTTCTGTTCATCGCCACCCCCCGCCGGCCCCACAGCACTTATACGCAGATCCGTAATTTATTTATAATAAAGCCCGTCTCCTCCTCTAGACCGTACGCTTGCTGTGGACAGGGCACGTATCCACGGAGCAACAGCGTGGCCGAGTGGACAGATCGCGGACCTGGGAGTCAGAAGGATCTGGGTTCTAGTCCCGGCTCCAGCGCTTGCCGGTTGTGTGACCTTGGGCAAGTGACAACTTCTCTGTGCCTCAGGTATCTTATCTGTCGAATGGGGATTACCCCGGAGCTTAGAACGGTGCCTGGCGCACAGTAAGCACTTCACAAAATACCATTTAAAAAAAAGGGTCCGTCGATTGCTTTATCGTACCCTCCCAAGCACCTGGTACAGTGCTCTGCACACGGCGAACGCTCAATAAATCTGATTGCCTGACTGATTGCAGAGACCACTCCCTGGCCCTGACTCTGAATCTCTTTTTCCCGGCCCACTGTCTTCTAGGTAGCAGCAACTCTTGGGCTAATCAGCAGGTGGGCAAAGTGAATGACCATGTATAACGATACTAATGTTGGTATTCGTTAAGCACTTACTATGTGCAGAGCACCGTTCTAAGCGCTGGGGGAGATCCAGGGGAATCAGGTCGTCCCACGTGAGGCTCACGGTCTTCATCCCCATTTTACAGATGCGGTCACTGAGGCACAGAGAAGTGAAGTGACTCGCCCACAGTCACACGGCTGACAAGCGGCAGGGCCGGGATTCGAACCCATGAGCTCTGACTCCCGAGCCCGGGCTCTTTCCACTGAGCCACGCTGCTTCCCTTTTAATCTGTTCACAGGGGGAACGCGAGGCCAATATTTTTGCCAAGTAGATTTAGTAAGTAAAGCTATTCCAGAGACAATTTTGACCCTTTCTTCCAGTCAACCCCTCACCTGGTGACGATGTGATCTTTCTCTCTGTGCGAACCTGCTTTTGAATGTGCCGTGCAATCTGAGGTCTGCGTGGAAAATATTTTGCTTTTCGGCAAGCCATCCAAAAGTAATCTTTGCTCTTCTAGGCAGTTTGGTGTTCTCCTGGCAGTGCCTACTACCGCACGGGGATGGAATAAACCAGCCTCTGGGTGACTGCATTTTACATTTGCTCCCTTCCAAACCTTTCTTCCAAACCTCACAAATGTCCCTTGGTGGTAAATGTTTAGATAGAAAAGCTGCAGAGAGGTTAGATGATTTGTTGACAGTCCTATCCTAGCTTTGGAAGTCGATGTTCACACTGGGGCAGAGTGCAGTGAGAAAGTAGCCCGGCTACTGTTGAAAGGCGGGTGTGTCGATCAATCGATCGTATTTATTGAGCGCTTACTGTGAGCAGAACACTGTACTGAGCCCATGGAAGAGTTTTACAATATAACAATAAGCAGAAACGTTCCCTGCCCACATTTTTTTATTTTTAGTTGGTATTTGTTAAGCGCTTCCTATGTGCAGAGCACTGTTCGAAGCGCTGGGGTAGATACAGGGTAATCAGGTTGTCCCACGTGAGGCTCCTAGTTAACCCCCATTTTCCAGATGAGGTAACTGAGGCACCGAGAAGCGAAGTGACTCGCCCACGGTCACCCAGCTGACAAGGGGAAGAGCCGGGATTCGATCCCACGACCTCTGACTCCCAAGTCCGGGCTCTTTCCCCTGAGCCAAGCCCACACTGAGCTTGCAGTCTAGAGGAGGAGACAGACAATAATATAAATAAATACCAGACATGTGAATAAGTGCCGTGGCGCTGGGAGGGGGATGAATAAAAAGGAGGAGGTCAGGACGACGCAGAGGTGAGGGGGAGAAGAGGAAAGGAAGGCCTCTCGGAGGAGACGGGCCTTCAAAAGTGAATGATCCTCTGTCGGATTGGAGGAGGGAGGGCGGTCCACGCCAGAGGCAGGACGTGGGCGAGGGGTCGACAGCGAGTTTGACAAGATGGAGGGACACTGAGAAGGTTGGCATTAGAGGAACAAAGTGTGCGGGCTGGGTTGTAGTAAGAGAGTAGCGAGGTGGGACGAGGCGATTAAGCGCTTTTGAATCCAGTGGTGAGGAGTTACTGTTGGATGCAGGGGTGGATGGGCAACCAGTGGAGCCTCTTGAGGAAAGGGGAAACATGGACCGAACGTTTTTGTAGAATTCAATAAATCTGATTTCTAAATTGGGGATCAGGACGATGAGCCCTATGGGGGACAGGGATCACGTCTAACCTGATTATCCTGTATCTCCCCCAGCACCAAGAACAATGCCTAGCACCTACGAAGAACTTATCGAATACCACGATCATTATTATTGTCATTAGTTTTATACCAGGAATCTGGTTTTCAACTGGTCCGTCCCCATGCAACATGGAAAACAACCAATCAGTGGTATTTATTGAGCGCACCGTACTGAGCACTGAGGATCGCTGCCAAATGTGCCCTCACCGAACCTACCCGAACCTTCTCCAGGCCGAGAGCGCAGGTCTGAAGGCACAGGGTAGTCAGACATGGAGGTGTGGAGAAATTCTAGGCACATCTGGGAGTTTCCCGTAGTGCACTGGGGTTTCGTAGCATACTTCTCTGTGCCTCGGTTCCCTCAACTGTAAAATGGGGATGAAGACTGTGAGCCTCCCGTGGGACGACCTGATGACCCCGTATCTCCCCCAGCGCTTAGGACGGTGCTCGGCACATAGTAAGCGCTTAACAAATACCGACATTATTATTATTATATAAGTAGGGATGCATTGCCCCCGACTGTCCCCACAAAGGGTGATCCTCTCCAGCTAAATCAATCAATTAATCATACCTATTGAGCACTCACTGTGCGCGAGGACACCGTAACGGGGTCGGTAGACACATTCCCTGCCCACAAGGAAGTTCCTATTGATTTACGCAGGGCGAGAAAATAGGCCGGTACTCAGAACTACAAACGTCATGTCATGAAGTGATCCTGGTAGTTTGTATCTACCCGCAGTTTCTGACAGTAATTGGGGAGCGCGGACTCCAACGGGAAAGCTCGAGGATTCAGTGCAAATGTTCTAAATAAACCCGCGGACAAGCCACTTAATCGGATTCGCAAATACAAGCCCATTTTTCACCTTCCTCTCCGGTATTTACTTTTCGACGCCTTCCCGTAATTAGAAGGAAGGCGTAGTTTCGAGGCCCGAATTCGGCCCGGAATTACAGCGCTCCTCAATTAAGAGCGAATTCAAATTAAAGTTGCATGCGCCAGCGCGAGGACCTGAGACGGAGACAGCTAAAAATGATTAAACTCAACCTGGGCTAATAATTCATTTAAATTGCCTCAAAAAATGCTTCATGGGAGAAATGCAACTAATAAATCGGCGGGCTGGAAGGAAACGGATAAAAATGAAAAGCCAGCCAGCCTCACGTCGGAGACAATTTTACAAAGGCACGTGGACCTGCTAGAGATGGGGGAAAAGACGAATAAAAAAAGGGAATGAGTCCCAACACGCCATCTCCGGGCCTCTGAAACTAGCCATTAAGCTTGCAATTAAACAAAAAGACAAAAAAAAAGACAAAAAAAAGAGAAGAAAACTAACAGGATTGCGCCACCTGGTGTCGGTTCTTAAGAAAGGCAGAGCATGTTTTAATCGCCCTCTGGCGGTCAAACCGAGCTTCCTTTTCGTTTTTCGGTTGATGGAAAGGAGAAGACGATAAGAATAATAATCATGTTGGTATTTGTTAAGCGCTTACTATGTGCCGAGCACTGTTCTAAGCGCTGGCGGAGATACGGGGTCATCAGGTGGTCCCACGTGAGGCTCCCGGTCTTCATCCCCATTTTAGATGACCAGGAAAATAATCACGTTGGTATTTGTTAAGCGCTTACTATGTGCCGAGCACTGTTCTAAGCGCTGGGGGAGATACGGGGTCATCAGGTCCTCCCACGTGGGGCTCACAGTCTTAATCCCAATAGTAAGATGTCGAGGAAAGTAATCACGTTGGTATTTGTTAAGTGCTTACCATGTGCCGAGCACTGTTCTAAGCGCTGGGGGAGATACGGGGTCATCAGGTGGTCCCACGTGAGGCTCCCGGTCTTCATCCCCATTTTAGATGACCAGGAAAATAATCACGTTGGTATTTGTTAAGCGCTTACTATGCGCCGAGCACTGTTCTGAGCGCTGGGGGAGATACGGGGTCATCAAGTGGTCCCACGTGAGCTTCACAATCTTCATCCCCATTTTCCAGATGAGGTAGCTGAGGCACCGAGAAGTGAGGTGACTTGCCCAAAGTCACACAGCTGACAGGTGGCAGAGCGGGATTAGAACCCATGACCTCTGACTCCTAAACCCGTGGTCTCTTTCCCCAGCCTGGAGCATCTCCCCTTTTGAAATAGGCTGCAATTGAAAGAGATTCAAAAATCGCTCTTAACTGAGATTTTAAAGACTGTTGTTCAGATTAGGAAGCTTTAAAGCTCCCGTACGAACCTTGGCTCTCCCTCTTTCACTTTGTATCTACCCTAGATCTCAGTACGGCGTGGCTCAGTGGCAAGAGCCCGGGCTTGGGAGTCAGAGGTCATGGGTTCGAATCCCGGCTCTGCCACCTGTCAGCTGTGAGACCGTGGGCAAGTCACTTCTCGGTGCCTCAGTTACCTCATCTGGAAAATGGGGATTAACTGTGAGCCTCACGTGGGACAACCTGATTACCCTGCATCTCCCCCAGCGCTTAGAACAGTGCTCTGCACATAGTATGCTCTTAACAAATACCACCATTATTATTACGGTGTTGGGCACATAGAGAGTGCTTAATAAATACCGTAAAGCTTATTCTCGGGCAGTTACAATAATCACGATGATGGTGGTAATAATGATGATGATAACCTGGGCAACCATCAGAAGTGTCGCAGCCCTTGGAATACAATCATGTTGGTGGAATTAATTTGGAGTGAAGCAGTGCGGTCTACTGGATGCAGCACAAGCCTGGGAGTCATTGGACCTGGGTTCTAATCCTGGCTCTGCCACTCGTGTGCTGCTTGAACTCGGGCAAAGCACTTCTTTGTGCCTCAGTCACCTCATCTGTAAAATGGGAATTAAGACTGCGACCCCCATGGGAGACGTGGATTGTGTCCAACCTGATTAGCTTGCAGCTACCCCGGTGCTTAGTACACGCCCGGCACACAGTAAGCACTTAACAAATGGTACGGTTATTATTTTTATCATCATTCCAGGCTGGGGTTAACTGGAAGGGCAGAGTGCGACCGAAGGATGACGATTCAGGACCCAGTGATTCAAACAGAAATGCCCATGGCTGCAAATCATTAGGTTTAAGGACATTCTTGAGGCAAAGTTATTTGTTTGGCAATTGGATTTTAAATGCTCCCTTCGAGGAGAAGAGGGGACTCGGGAGTGCCAGCCACTCTTATTTGTCACCAGAGTGGGATGACGACATGACTCTCCTCTGGATCTCACTTTGTCCATTTGGAGGCAGGAGATGTGGCCTGGGGTTGTTTCTCAAGATTTCTTTCCGGCCTAAAATTCCATCTGCTGCCCAAATCTGCTTGGGGAAAAACTAATATTCAAGTCCAAGCAGATATCCACGCCACCAGGCCCATAGTGGAATCAGTTCAACCCCGATATCCCGATGACAACGCTGCTTTCCTCCGTTTGACAGGCTACATTTCAGGCTTTTCCAACCCTAAATCTGTCCTCCGTACCCTGCTGACAGATCTCGGGATGATCCCAGCACCCAACATGGCTGACAGGCATGAGGGTGAAAGGTCAGCGCAGGACACTTCTAGATTGTAAGCTTCTTGAAGGACTGGATCATGTCTTCTAACTGTATTGGATTTTATTCTCCCAAGCGCTTAGTAAGCAGAGAACACAGCAAGCTCTCGGTAAATACCGTTGATTGCTTGTCTGATTGATATTGAATCACACTCTCCCAGGAGCTGAGTACAGTGCTCTGAACGTAGGAAACTTCCAGTAAATACCATTGACTAACGGACACCAGCATCCTCGAGCAGCAGCTGCCTATCAGGAAGTCCGTTGGGTAGAGCAGGAAGCAAACCCGAGGACACAACCTCACGATGTGTCTTTCTGCACTGCCTCAACCTAATCCTTTTAGGCTCATCCAAGTTTCATCACAGCAAAAATCTCCTTAAAGTACCCAATCTGTGATAGCACTCTTCGATGAAGTTGCATTTTGCGACAACTTTTAACCCGCTCAAAGATATATCTTGGGCATCAAACCTACCCTCTCTCTCCTACTCTTTAAAAAGCACATTTAGACTCTCAGAATATAGGTGATCACGGGGAACACCAAAGGATGGAGGCAGTTTGACCAGAAGTAATCAGAGAAGCAGCGTGGATCAGTGGAACGAGCACGGGCTTTGGAGTCAGAGTTCATGGGTTCGAATCCTGGCTCGACCACTTGTCCGCTGTGTGACTTTGGGCAAGTCACTTAACTTCTCTGTGCCTCAGTCACCTCATCTGTAAAATGGGGATTAAGACTGTGAGCCCCACGTGGGACAACCTGATTCCCCTGTGTCTACCCCAGTGCTTAGAACAGTGCTCGGCACATAGTAAGCGCTTAACAAATACCAACATTATTATTATTATTATTAATCAGTATATTCATTCTGAGTCCACATTTAGGTTGACTTCTTTAGAAACCCTGGAGCTGGGCCAACTCTGGTCTTGTCCGCTTGGGGATGGATTTGGGCTTCCCCCTACTCCTCATTCACCCCTCCACCCATGTCGCTGAGGCTGTTTCAGGCCCGGGAGAGATCCATCAAACTGCTGAGGCCGACGTTGTGCCCAGGGGCACATCAATTCATTGATCGTATTCATTGAGCGTTCACCGCGTACAGAACTAATATGACTCTAGACCATAAGCTTCTTATGGGCAGGAAACCTGTCAATCACCTTAGTGTGCTTTCCCAAGCGCTTAGTACAGTGCTCTGCACATAGTAAGGGCTCAATAAGTTGACTGGTGGATTGATGACTGTACATGTGCAGAGCCTGGGCTCGGCTTGGTCTTCCCTGCACGGAGCTTGAGAGGTCTGGGCTTTCTTCTACTTCACTAGGCTCTGTGGTTTTGGTCTAAGGAGCTCTTATTGGGATCCAGCGATCCAGAGAGAGAATTCGATCCCATGGAGAGCTCTACCCACCTCTCAGGATGGCACCTGGAGGGTTTCCAGTGCTCTCCCAGTGTCGGCTATGGGAGGGAGAGTCGAGCAGAGGCCTACCCATTCCATTCCTAGCTTGGGCAGCGGCTAACGATTGGAAGGTCGTCTGCTGTGAGTCGAAGCTCACCTATGCCGGGTAGCAAAAGCATGGGTGAGAGTGGAGGTTGGAGACTCAAGTTGACTGCACGGAGGGAGGCAGCGGTCAACCACTTGCATATTTTTATCAAGAAAACTCTACAGATAAGCTTCCGGAATGCCTGCAGATGGAGGTGGGGGATCCTGGGAGAGGTGTGTCCGCGGAGTCGTTACGGGTTGGAGACGACTCGACAGCATTTGACAAGAGAAGGGCTCTACCTCGCTGGCCCTTAGCAGTCCGCACATCTGCTGCAGCTGCATTTTAAAGCTGCCATGCTATTCACCTGCAGGGGCCCAAATGGAAGCCCATCGTATTAAAGCGGAGCATTGTCTGTACTTGCCGAGATACATCTGCTCTGGGTTAATTAACTGACTCGGTCTGGGAGCACAGAGTCACAGACTACTGGGCTTTTCTTCCTCCGGGATTAGGGAACGGCCTTGAGAAGAATATGCTGACTTGCCTGTGCTTGCCCCAGCACCCGGGACCCCTTAGCAGCGACCTTCCCACCCACCCACACCCTTCTCCCCATTCCAGACCCCCAATTTCTCCCTCCCCTTTATCCTTCTCCTTCCTGCCGGTCCCCACTCCCACCCACCCTTCACTCTCCTCACCCGCCCCCCCCCCCCGGCTTCTCCTCTCCCCCTCACTCCCCTGTGCCTTCCCACTCCCTCCCCTTTATCCTCTATGCTTTCCACCTTACTACTGGCAGATAGGATGCCCACCCTAATCATAATCTTTAAGATTTGCATTGAAGGTGTCTATAACTGGAATTTCCTCATTATTTTAATGTCTTTCTAGTCAGAGTTTCATGGGCCTATTACGTGCAAATTAGAAACATATTATTCTACCAGTAAAGCTTTTCTTTCAAATGCATAGAATTTTATAACCTGTCACAACCTATTAAAATCGGAATCGTTCGCACCGAAACCAACGTTTTCCTATACGGAGATGTCAAAGGATCTTAATTTCAGCTAATTCTGGCATCCAAAATGAGTCTCTTCTACTTAATAGCTGGCAGTGGTCTTTCCAGTAAAATGGTTCCAGGAACAATTGGAAATTACTAAGTTGATCGCGTGTTTTCTCAGATCAGTATCACCCCTGAAATGTGAAGCTTTTGCCAAATCTGGGCTGCTTGGCCGTCTGATTTTTTTCAAGCAGAATTCCCTGAAAAGGCCTGAAATACGGAGAAGGCTCGACGGAACTAGACGGTGAGAGTGATAAGGGGAGTAAATGGATCGTGTGCGTGTGTGGTGTGAGATGGGTGAGTGTCTGGGTGTGTGTATGTGTGTGCAAAAGAGAGAAACCCTCTGAGAATTCTAGAGTTTCGAGTGAACCACTTCCAAATAAGGAGAACTTTGCTTCCATATGTTTGGAATCCTTTCCTCCGTTTGTGGTGATTCCAGGATTTTGGACTCGTTTGCTCCTCGTGGGCTCAGGGGTCTTTATCCTGGTTTTTACTGTTGCTCGTCCCACTGTAATAGAAGGGTACGGTTCGTCTTCGCTTCAAACCCCCAACTCACTGCAAGGGTGGAAACCAGACTGCTCTGCTTTCACGGTCTACTTTTGATTTTAATGCTGGCCAACCCTGAATCGACCTGAGACTGGAGGAGTCTCACACCTGATGAAACTACTCTCTTTTATAACCTAGTTGGAAAGTGAGAGGGCCCGGGAGTCAGAGAACCTGGGTTCCAATTGCAGCTCTGCTACTTGTCTGTTGTGTGACCTTGGTCAAGGCATGTAAATTCCGCCCCTCAGTTTCCTCATCTGTAAAATGGGGATTCGGTACCTGTTCTCCCTCCCCATTAGACTGTGAGCCCCATGAGGGACAGGGACTGTGTCCATCTTTGTTACCTGATTATCTTGTATCTATCCCGGCACGTAGCTGACGATGGCCCCAACTCCAGCTTTCACAGTATCAGTTTCGCAGCCAAATAACTTTGTAACCTGTTTTTTCTCTGTGTTTCTGTTTTCTAGAAATGTCGATTCTTCTTGGCTCTGTGATTCCCAGGCAGTTCTGTTCTCCAAGGCAGTTCTTGAAGGGATCTTGCTGTTTAGTCTAATAATAATAATATTTGGGTTACTTATTAATCACTTACGCTCTGTCAAGTACCGAACTCTGCGTTGGGACAGATACAGTCCCTGTCCGATAGCAGGCTCACAGTCGAACCGGGAGGGAGAGCAGGTTTTATGTCCCCATTTTACACAGGGAGAAACTGGGGCACAGAAAGGTTAAGTGACATGGCCAACGTTGCACGGCAGGCAAGCGGCAGAAGGAGGATATGAATCCGGATGTGCTGACTCTCAGTCCTGAACGCTTTCCACTGGGCTACGCCCATTGTTCTGTGCACTGAACTTCTTTAGAATCGAGGAGCGGGGGGGGACTTTTCAACTTTTACAGACAAGTAAGCAGCCCCAAAGATGACTCCAAGAGACACTCAGGCAGTCGAGTCCGAGGGAGAAATTTATCCACTATACACTCTGGCTCACAGTGACCGCTGTTAAGGCCGCTTGCTTCCATCTTCATCATCCGTAATTCACGCCTTCTTTCCACGTGCCCGAAGTCAGAAGGCACTCACTCCTTTTTGACAAGGTTGATGCAGAGGCTTCACTTCTCCGTTGGCCTTTAGTTCTTTATATCACTAACGAGGTCCACCAACTGAAGTCACTTCTAATCGCCCCTTTAAAACGCAGAGTCCCTGGAAAACTTGGCACATAGCACTTCACAAGTACCATAATTATTAATTAGTATTATTATCATTATTCTTATTATTACAGATATATATATATAGTCTACGTGCATAGTCTTTGAAGCAGCATGGCCTAGTGGATAAGAACATGGGCCTGGGAGTCAGAAGAACTCGGGTTCTAACCCTGACTGCCGCTTGTCCTCTGTGTGATCTTGGGCGAGTTACTTCACTTCCCTGGGCCTCAGTTACCTCATCTGTAAAATGGGAATTAAGTCTATGAGCCCTAAGTGGGCCAGGGACTGTGTCCAACACGATGATCTTGTATCTACCTCCAAGCTTAGATACACAGTAAGCGCTTAACCAATACCACCATTATTATTCTACCTCCTAATCGCGGTCTATTTTAGCATCCTTCTCCGCCACAAGATTCTAAGTTCCTCGAGAGTAGGGATCGTGTCTCTTAATTTTCTTATGCTCTCCCAAGGACTCACTACTGTGCTCTACACGCAGTAGGTGGCTGACTGATGCTTTCGCTTGACTGATTAGAGGGGCCGCGCTGAATTCATTCATTCATTCGATCGTATGTATTGAGCGCTTACTTTGTGCAGAGCACTGTACTAAGCACTTGGAATGTACAGTTCGCAACAGATAGAGACAATCCCTGCTCAACCCCAGGCTCATCATCTAAAAGGGGAGGCAGACGACAAAACAAGTAGTCAGGCATCGATACCAACAAGATAAACAGAATCATAGATGTATACACATCATTAATAAAATAGAGTGATCGATACTATATGTGAATACACACAAGGGAGGGGAAGGGGGTAGAGCAGCGGAGTAGGGGCAGTGGGGAGGGGAGGAGGGGCAGAGGGAAAGGGAAGGCTCGGGCTCTTGGTTGATGTTTGAGCACTTGGCGAGACTTAACCGTGGCCACGGGCTGCCCTTCGCCAGGCATGTGGGGAGGGGGCAGCAGAGCCATTCCTCTGAAATCGGTACGGTGGAATAACTAACGATGCTGGAGTCCAGATAGCCCTGGGCACAGCTTGTTTCCTGCTTAGGAGGCTGGGGAGGTGGCGATGGCCACCCATTTACTCCACCATCTGTTCTGCTCGGTGAAACCACTTCATCTAGAGATATTTCGGGGCAAATGAGGTCAGAACTTCAGAGGTGACCTCGACTCTCTATAACTCTGCTCTTCTGGAAGAAAAGCTGACTTCAGAAAGAAACAGCACAGGGAGCGGTTTCTCTCTAACGCTCAGAAGAATTCTCTTCTCCTTGGGTGAACCCTGAGGACCGAGATACGCTCTTCATCCAGGGCCACCAGTCAGGTGTTCGACTCCCTGGGGCCTCACCACGCTTGGCAGGGCCAGAGCTGCTCCAAACTAGGCCCCCTCTCTCCTTCTCAACCCTTCTCCCTTCACTAGATCAAAATCTGCACGATGCTGGCCTTTCTGTTCTACCCTGACTGATATACTCAATCCGGGATTAAGACACAACTCAGGACCTAAAAAAAACAGAGCGGGAAGCCGACAGCAGGCTTGAAAGAAATCAAACGTGGTTTCTCTCAGCCCGTGCCCTTGGTTTAAGTTTTCAGTGTTTTCTGGGAGTGTAGAGATGGACTGACTCCAGACAGGGTGAGGGGGGGACCTGGAGACCAGTTATCAAGGATAATAATAATAATCGTGGCATTTGTTCAGCATTTACTATGTGCCGAGCACTGTTCTAAGCACTGGGGTAGATACGAGCTAATCAAGTTGGACACAGTCCCTCTCCCTGTGGAGCTCACAGTCTTAATCCCGAGACGCAGAGGAGTGAAGTGACTTGTCCAAGGTCACCCAGGAGACATGGGGCGGAGCCGGGATTAGAACCCAGGTCCTTCTGACTCCCAGGCTCGGGGTCTTTCCACTAGGCCATGCTGCTGAGAGCAAGAGCAGTGGGTAGCAAGTGGTTTCGGATGGGGCCAAGGAGGGTTGTGCAGCCCTGGATTTGGGGGGCACTTGACAGTAACGGTGCGGGGGGTGGCCCTAAAGCGGCCGAGTGGCCCCAGCCAGAGCGGACGGCCTGTCACGGAGCTCCTAAAGGTCAGCACTCACCAGGCCGTCGCTGTTCAGATCGTTGGACCTGGGGACCAGGTGTCTCTAGACTGTAAGCTCATCGTGGGCAGGGATTGTGTCTGTTTATTGTTATACTGGTTATACTGTATCTCCCAAGCACTTAATATTCATTCAGTAGAATTTATTAAGTGCTTACCGTTTTCGGATCACTGTACTAAGCACTTAGGACAGTATAATATTACAAAAAACAGACGAATTCCCTGCTCACAGTGAGCTTGAAGTCTAGAAGGGGAAACGGATATGAATATAAATATATAAATTACTGATATAGACTTTAGTGCTCAGGGGCTGGGATGGGGGGATGAATAAAGAGAACAATTCAGGGCGGCGCAGTAGGGAGTGGGAGAAGAGGAAAGGGGTCTTAGTCGGCGAAGGCCACTTGGAGGAGATGTGCCTTCAGTAAGGCTTTGGAGGCAGGGAGGGTAATTGTCTGAGGGATTGGAGGAGGGAGTTCCAGGTCAAAGCGAGGACGTGGGCGCGGGGTCGACGGTGAGATAGACGAGATCGAGGTACAGCGAGAAGGTTAGCACCCGAGGAGCGAAGTGTGCGGGCTGGGTTGTAATAGGGAGAGTAGCGAGGTGAGGTAGGAGCGTGCACAGTACAGTGCTCTGCAAAAAGTAGTCTCTCAATTAATACGATTGATGATTGACGGACTGACTCTTTTCTCCAGGGTTTCTGCTACACCAGCGGGTCTTTTCGGATCTCTCCGCCCCTCTCCCCGCCAGCTTCACGGCTGTTCGCTGGGAGCCCTCAGAGGAATGGGAGTTAAGCTGCAATTCAGCAGAAAGGGGTAATCCAGACAGCCTTGTTCCGCAAAGGAGGGTAGCGTGTTTCACTCCCGGGACAGCTGAAGTTCTGCTTCTTGGAGCGTTCCCATCTGTGGCTGGCAGCCAAGGGCTCCCAGGGGGAAGGTGGCAGGCGGGGGGAGAAGGAAGGGAATTGGGATTCCCGCCGTTGGCATCGTTGGCGGGGCAATCGGGGATGCCGTGGGGAATTTCTTTTAAATGCCGACCATTTTGTATAAAGGAATCGCTTCTCTAGTCTCACGGAGGAGGAGGGAAGGCATTTAGGGTATGAAAGTCTTCTTAGTGATGACAAAAGCGGGGTTGAGATGGTTCTGGCCTTCATGTCCAAAGTAGGCTCTAAGGCATATAGATGAGGAAGTGGACACCGATATTTTCCCAACTCTGCCACTTGTCTGCTGTGTGATTGGGCAAGTCACTTGACTTCTCTGTGCCTCAGTTTCCTCATCTGTAAAATGGGATTGAGAGTCCCACATGGAACAGGGACTGTGTCTAACCCGATTTGCTTGTATCCACCCCAGAGCTTAGTACACTGTCTAACACGTAGTAAGCGCTTAACAAATACCACAATTTTATTCTTCTTCTTATTATTATTATTATTATTTCGTGCCCGGTGCAGATTCTAAGACACAGACAAAGAAGGGGAGAAATGAGGTTTTTGTGCAACTGCCTACTTATCCCATGAACCGCCCCAGCTCTTCTGTCCGCTCAGGGGCGGTCCGAACGCGGAGCGGAGCTCCAGAACTTAGAATCTGGGGATGTAAGCGAGCACTTCCGCAGTAGCCCGGCTAGCTGCCGCCTCTGAGCTGCCCCCGCGGCCAACGTCAGGCCTTAATTTCTCTCTCTCATTGGTGCTCTCCCAGAACAGACACTGCCTCTCCCCTCGCCATCTCTGCTGTTCTGCTTCACCTGGCATCAGGTTGTAAATCTGGGCCTTGCAGTTGTGACACAGTGACAGACACCTCCCACACATTATCTTGCCACAACGGCCATTGTCGCGCTCTGACTAGCTAATTGCAACTCCCCCTTCTCCCCCCAACTCATCTGGCCCAGGCTCTGACTGATGCCCAATTTGCATTATTTATGTCTTCTCCCTGGGTTTCAGCGACTTTCCTTTGCATAACATATGTAAAAATTCTGCTGACATCGGAAATTCACTTGAGACGTTCAGGAGAAGGGGGAGGGAGACCTGTTTTGTGTAAATTTCAGACACTGCCAGGCAGGGTTGCTTTCTTCGGTTGTTTCTGAGAGAAGGGATGTTTGCTCTGGGCTTCGGGCCGCTGGGGTTTCCTGATGAGGTGTCTTTGTTTAACATTTGCCAGTCAGATGACCCCATCGGCTTAAAACTTTTTGATTCTCCTTGGGCCCACCGTTCCCTAAGTTGAGCTGAGGGAACATGGATCGAAGAACCATTCTGAGGTTCAAAAAGTTAAAGCCTAAGCTGGCGCAGTAAAACAAGTCTCTGACAGCTGCCCCTACTCTGGAATCGATTTGGACTTTGAGCTTCCTCCCCTTTTCAGGCCTCATCACTGCCACTCCGGGCGGGTGGAGTTCAGGGGGAAACAGATCAGAGGGCCGGTGGCCCCGGGCTAGCAGGGAAGTGGCGGCCATCTGTGGGGGACTTCCTAGCCGCTACCCTAGTGATGTTCCGGAGGACAGCGTCACGTCTCTGAAACACTAGCCTCACTGTTTCATTGAAATCGGTACAGCCTGCTGGGTGGGATGAGGCTGACCCGACGAATAAAAGGGACAAGAAAATCAATAAACCATTTGTGTCTATTGAGGAAAACCCTGTGCTGAGGGCTTGGGGGAATACAATTGAGGTAAACACCGAACTATGCACTTAGGACGGTACCGTAGCAGCACATTCCCTGTCCTGGGGGAGTTTACTGTGTATAATTCCACATCTATTGATAACAGAATAAATACTTTGGGAATACAGGGCGGTAGGCTTGCCCCACCCTCCCCTGTATTTCTAGACTACCCGCTATTTGGACAATGGAAAATAACTCAGGCGTATGTATTAGACTCCTTAGAAAATACACCTGGGCTTTCACATTTCACATTAACTGACAGAAGCAAAAAAATAAATTCACACGGTTGACACAATATCATCATCATCAGGTTGGTATTTGTTAAGCGCTTACTATGTGCAGAGCACTGTTCTAAGCCCTGGGGTAGACACAGGGTAATCAGGCTGTCCCATGTGAGGCTCACAGTCTTAATCCCCATTTTACAGAGGTAACTGAGGCACAGAGAAGTTAAGTGACTTGCCCACAGTCACACAGCTGACAAGTGGCGGAGCAGGGATTCGAACCCGTGACCTCGGACTTCCAAGCCCGGGCTCTTTCCACTGAGCCACGCAGTATGACTGGATATCTCCATTCTGGGAGTAGATGGACTCTTCCTCCCAGGGACCCAGTTTTCAAATCAAAGAAGAGAAATTGCACTCTTGGGAGGGGTTAGAACAAAAACAATTGAAATGTGCTCATCTAGGTAGGGAACGTGTCTGCTCTATCGTATTCTCCCAAACACTTAGTACAGTGCTCTGCAAATAGTAACTGCCCAATAAATATCACTGCTTGATTGTTCTAGACAGTAAGCTCCATGTGGGAGGGGGGCGAATGTCCACCGACTCGGTTGTATTGTACTCTCCCGAACACTTAGCACAGTGCTCTGCGCACAGTAAGTGCTCATTAAATACCATTGATTGATGTGCTTCAATTGTAATGATAGCAAATTTAGGAGAATCATTTAGAAGAGCTCCCTAAATCCAAGTTAATGATATAGTAGATTACATTCCCAAGGGAGGCAATTGAAATTCGGGAGGCAAATGTTCACAAGTTAAAGAAAATTTATACTTCTGGGTTAAATGAAGTGAAATCAATCCAACAGTGGTATTTATTGATTGTCTTTGTAGTGCAGTTCACTCTACTAAACTCTTGGGAGAGTATAACAGTAGCAAAAGATATAGACCCTGACTTCAAGGAGCTTTGAATTTAATAAGAGAGATAGAGGAACACAGATTATTTGCAGACAGTGAGAGCAGAAGAAAACCTTACAGTTGTTGAAAGCAGGAACAGGGTGAGATAACTAGATAAATAAGACCTCAGAAGGACAACTGCAAAGAGAATGTGCAGGATAAACATGCTCATAAACGGGAAAGCAATAGACCCCCGTGAGGGCAGTCCTGAGTGAAAGCTTAAAGAATACCACCGACTGATTGATAATAATAATAATAATAATAATAATCATGGTACTTGTTAAGCGCTTACTATTTGCCAAGCACTGTTCTGAGCGCCGGGGTAGATACAAGGTAGTCAGGTTGGACACAGTCCCTGTCCCACATAAGGCTCACACTCTTAATCCCCATTTTACAGATGAGGGACCTGAGGCCCAGAGAAGTGAAGTGACTTGCCCAAGGTCACACAGCAGACATATGGCGGATCTGGGATTAGAATCCATGACCTTGTGACTCCCAGGCCCATGCCCTATCCACTAAACCACGCTGATTGACTGATTGAAAGCAGGGACACACCCTAAATAACCTCATGGGGGTCCCTTCCAGGAATACATTCACAGAGCCATGAAAAATCCCAAACTTAGTCAGGCCGATGTTTCATCCAGCCCAGTGATCTGTTTCCAGCAGTGGGAACAGAGAACATTTGGAAGAAGGGTATAGTAACTGGCCTGACCTCATTACGGTTAACTATCCAAGCTGGGTTGAACCAGTGGTCCAACTAGCCCTGAATTCTTTCTCCTTGTCAGAACAGTGCATAGCTGGGGAAGGCAATTTATAAGTTTCCCCAACTTTTTCTCTAATACCTTGTTTTGGAGCCCTAATCCATGATTCTATCCCGCCCCTTCTTGAACCTGTTGCTATTTTCTCTATTTTCCACTTTCACAACTTCCTCTGGTGATAAATTCCACATGCACGCTACTTGCTACGTGTAAAAATGTGTTTCCTTCTATCTGTATTGTACCCACCACCTTCCAGCTTCAGTGACCGCCCCCCTTGTCCAAGTGCTGTGGGATTTAATGAAGGACAATTCTACGTTTGTTCTGTTCAAACCCTTGAAGATTCTGTACGTTTACAAGGATTTAGACTGCAAGCCCATCAGTGGGCAGGGACTGTCTCTATCTGTTGCCGATTTGTACATTCCAAGCGCTTAGTACAATGCTCCGCACATAATAAGCGCTCAATAAATACTTTTGAATGAATGAACGAATGTTCACGCTTAGCCTCCATCTTCCCAAACTGATGTCTCCTGGTCTTCCTGTTATGCCAGAAATTGGAGGGGCAATATTCAGGGGGCAGGAATATATATAAGCAGCGTGGCTCGGTGGAAAGAGCACGGGCTTTGGAGTCAGGGCTCATGAGTTCAAATCCCAGCTCTGCCACTTGTCGGCTGTGTGACTGTGGGCAAGTCACTTAACTTCTCTGTGCCTCAGTTCCCTCATCTGTAAAATGGGGATGAAGACTGTGAGCCCCACGTGGGACAACCTGATTCCCCTATGTCTACCCCAGCGCTTAGAACAGTGCTCGGCACATAGTAAGCGCTTAACAAATACCAACATTATTATTATATATTTTGAACAAGATCTGAATTAGCAGATTTGACTTAGCAAAGTAAAAGTCACCTCAGAACCTGGACAGCTCATCCATCTCTTCTACTTCTTTTCTCATTTTCTTTCTCATTCATCCATTTTCTTCTCCTTTTCCTTTATTTCCATCCGCTTCATCCCTAGGTGTTTTGAACTGAAACAGAGCTAGGAAAACTATGTCATTGCCCTTCAAAGAGATCCTTACAGGTTGCTAGAAATGAACTGGACTAAAAATAGCCCGCTATCTGTCACTGAGGGTAAGGTTGGGATTTTCTGCAATCAAACCGAGTCCAGTGGCTTCCAACCTGAAGACCTCTACTGTGCACCCTTTAGACCAGGAAGGAGACAAGCCAGAAGCTCGCTGTGGGCAGGGAATGTGTCTGCTTATTGTTATACTGTATTCCCCCAAGTACTTAGTACATTGCTTTGATTGACTGATGATTTAATGGATGAAAACTGTGCAATGAAGTTGGATCTCATGCTCACTGAAGCAGACTCCACGTCTCTCTCTCTTTTGAGTCTGTTGATCACTGGCTGCTAAATTCTTAGTTCCCTCTGACTCTCCTTTCTGACCTTACTCTTGTCCCCAGGAATTTCCACTTCTCATTTAGGAACGGTCCATGGCCATCTTCCCCGTCTCGTTGCATGAGACTAAATCATACCAAATGAGAAGGGTAAAAATCTTGCCTCTTGCTTCTAGGAGCAGCTTGTGCAAAACTTGTATCCTGGAGGATTTAAAAAAAAAAAACCAGAAAAAGAAAAAAAGGGCATTTCTAGTAACTGTGTGATTGGAAGTCTCAAAAAAGGCATATTTTGCTTTGTTTGATTGTTTGACTCTCTGCTGAAAAGCCTACCCTGCAAACGAATTTACTAGGTGCCGGTATCAGAAAATATGTCTCTGTTAGTGACATGAAAACTAGATAGGACAGGCCCTGAACTGATATCAATATTCCACTTCCTTCTCACTGCACCTCGGACTTTGTAAATGACGCCAAAGATTATTTGTACATGGAATTCTGATCCTGAAGTGATTTACCTGCTTCAGACGGGCCAGTGCTGCTAGACCGAGTCAGCTATATTTTGGGGAGGAGAGATGACATTAATATTACCTGCATTCATCACTGACAGGAGACACGGCTCTCCGAGCCTCGAAACAGAAATCAATGGCTTCTGAGTGAAAGGGAGCTGCTTCTTGATGTACGAACCATGTTCACGTTCAACTCAGCAAGTGTTTGGGAAGAAAATGCAATCTTTCTCTGTCCCACAGACCACAAATATTCTGCAGACATTTTTTAATGACCCAGCAGCAAACTGTCAATTATTTCTTGCAGTGGTCAGTCTTTTGGAGGAAACTCCCAGTTAGGGGTTATAAAATCTTATGCGCCAGTGACCCAGACGCTGCAATGAATGGGGATTTGGGCTCAGCTCCTGCCGACACCTCTAATGACAAAATAAAAGGTACCAGATTCTGCTTCTCCTTTTGGCAGCCAAAGTGGCGTTTCTAAGACGGCCTTGCTGGGCCCAAGAAAGAGGAGATGCTATCGTCTGTTTTCCAGGGGCCGGTTGCCCAGGTTGGGGATTATCCTGGACCCTCTGGCTTTCCCAACTTCATTCTGGCTTCTGGCCCGTTGGTCACTTTACAGATTATTATCCAGAGAGGGGAACGAGGAAGGAAGGAGCGGTGGAGCAGTTTAAGTTAAAGTTTTTGGCTCAAAGGAGACTTGGGGTTATCTGCAGATTTCACGGACCCACCCGCCGTTGATGGAGGTCCCACCCGAATGATTCCTTGGCCTTGGCTTCTGAAGATTTCACAACGCCAATGAAAGGAGACACCTCTGTTCCCCATCTGTCAGAGGGTGGCTTTTGCCACATTGCTCTCCATTTCATCGGGGTCGTCTAATGTTTATCCTCCCCGCCCGGATCGCAGTTGCCCATCAGCGGATCACAGCTGCTTTGCATACCGCTGCCAGCCGCCGTGCCATGGCCACCCAGGAAGCAGAACTGTGAAATGTATCATTTGGCCAGCGACAGGCTGGCCGCGCCTTGGGGACGCGCTGATGGAGATTCTACTTTCTCTCCGCTGCCCAGCTTAGACCACTCAAAAAGCAATCTCTGGGACAGATGCTCAAATATCAAAATGTCCCAGCCAACCTTGCTTGGGGATCTGCAGGAAAAAGGAGGGGGATCAGCCTGCAGTCCCAGCTGAGGTCTGGAAGCCCCCAGTTTTTTTTATTG
Organism: Ornithorhynchus anatinus; assembly: GCF_004115215.2. Taxonomy (NCBI): domain Eukaryota; kingdom Metazoa; phylum Chordata; class Mammalia; order Monotremata; family Ornithorhynchidae; genus Ornithorhynchus; species Ornithorhynchus anatinus. Next base: position 56,655,830 of record NC_041735.1, on the reverse strand, counting down.
GTATGTTTTAAGCGTTCACTATGTGCCAGACTCTTTACTAAGCACTGGGGTAGACACAAACTACTCAGGTTAGGCCCAATCCCTGTGCCACACGGGGCTCATAGTCTTAGATCCCCATTTAACAGATGAGGTAACTGAGGCCCGGAGAAGTGAAGTGACTTGTCCAAGGACACACAGCAGATGAGAGGTGGAGCGGGAATTAGAACCCAGGTCCTCCTGACGCCCGGGCCCGTGCTCTATCCAGTAGGTCACCGTGGATACCGCAGTACCCGATAGCGATGGATAAACCCCAGCACCAAAAGTGTTCGTGCCTGTCTTCTCTTTAACCTCTCAAGGACACCATTCTGCAACTAGGCAGCAGCGGGATGAGGGAAGTGACGGCGAGAAAAGTGTGTGTGTGAAAGGTTTAGTGTGGGCTGGGAGAAGGAGGAAAGGCAAATAACAGCTGGTGGCCCCACCAACTTCATCCAAGATGCCCTCACCTTCGCCTCAAGTGACTCTACCACTTGTCTGCTGTGTGACCTTAGGCAAGTCACTTAACTTTTCTGTGCCTTCACTACCTCATCTGTAAAATGGGGATTAAGACTGTGAGCCCCATGCGGGACAGGGATTGTGTCCAACCCAATTTGCTTATATCCACCCCAGCGCTTTGAACAGTGTCTGGCACAAAGTAAGCACTTCAAAAATTCTATTATTATTATTATGTCTTATCTGATAACAGTAACAGTAGTACAAAATTGTGTTTTTGAGCACTTACTGTGTGCAGAGACGCTTCGGGGAATTATCACATAATACAGTTGGTAGACATGTTACCTGCCCACAATAAGCCTACAGTCCAAAGGGGTAGAATAACAATAATGTATTAATAATAATAATAACTTTGCACCTACTATGTGCCAAGATAGTACCATGCCCTTGGGTAGACACAGTACAATCAGATCACTTACAGAACCTGTCCCACATGGGACTCACCATCTAAGGGGGCTCGTTGACATGTGAGAAATTATAACCAGAAAACATTATCAAGGTAATATAACTTGGTTCCTATTTTACCCAACCAATCGGCTCCCGTGAAAAGTTGACTGATCTGTAGGTGGAAGGCAAACAGTCCTCTACTCAGGAAAAGCTGGTGCTTCCTGGCTTTAGGGAAATCTTTCCATCGCAACATATGACTCTTGTTAATGAAAGTCCTTGAATTAATCCTGTAGGAAATGGTAAATGTCGATGACTATGCTCCGAAATGGCACACGCAAATAATTATGAACCATTTTACAGAAACAGAGGAGCGCTATGGACCTTCAAAAGCCAGAAGACAGAAGCTGTGTGATGGCCTACACCTGAAAAACCTTTCATGAACAACAAAGATTTTCATCTGAAACACAGATTGCTGTCCCGGGACTCTTAATAATGATGGTATTTGTTAAGCGCTTGCTATGTGCCAAGCAATGTTCTAATGGCTGGGGTAGATACAAGATTATTAGGTTGTCCCACGTAGGGCTCACAGTCTTAGTCCCCATTTTACCGATGAGGTAACTGAAGCACAGAGAAGTGAAGTGACTTGCCCAAAGTCACACAGCTGACGAGTGGTAGAGCTGGGATTTGAACCCACGACCTCTGACTCCCAAGCCCATGCTCTTTCCACTGAGCCACGCTGCTTTTCAAGGTAGCCCAATGTCCAAAGTCAGTCAGTCAGTCAGTCAACCAAATTTACTGAGCACTTACTGGGTGCAGAGCAGATTACTAAGTGCTAGGGAGAGTACAATATAGTAATAAACAGATACATTCCCTGCTCACGGCAAGCTTACAGTCTAGAGGGGGAGACAGGAAAGAAAGAAAGAAAGAAAGAAGAAAGAAAGAAAGAAAGAAAGAAAGAAAGAAAGAAAGAAAGAAAGAAGAAAGAAAGAAAGAGAGAGAGAAGAGAGAGAGAAAGAGAGAGAGAAAGAGAGAGAGAAAGAGAGAGAGAAAGAGAGAGAGAAAGAGAGAGAGAAAGAGAGAGAGAAAGAGAGAGAGAAAGAGAGAGAGAAAGAGAGAGAGAAAGAGAGAGAGAAGAGAGAGAGAAAGGAGAGAGAGAAAGAGAGAGAGAAAGAGAGAGAGAGAGAGAGAGAGAGAGAGAAGAGGAGAGAGAGAGAGAGAGAGAAAGAGAGAGAAAGAGAGAGAAAGAGAGAAAGAGAGAAAGAGAGAAAGAAAGAAAGAGAGAAAGAAAGAAAGAGAGAAAGAGAGAAAGAGAGAAAGAAAGAAAGAGAGAAAGAAAGAAAGAAGAAAGAAGAAGAAAGAAAGAAAGAAAGAAAGAAAGAAAGAAAGAAAGAAAGAAAGAAAGAAAGAAAGGAAGGAAGGAAGGAAGGAAGGAAGGAAGGAAGGAAGGAAGGAAGGAAGGAAGGAGGAAGGAAGGAAGGAAGGAAGAAGGAAGAAAGAAAGAAAGAAAGAAAGAAAGAAAGAAAGAAAGAAGAAAGAAAGAAAGAAAGAAAGAAAGAAAGAAAGAAAGAAAGAAAGAAAGAAAGAAAGAAAGAAAGAAAGAAAGAAAGCGCTGAGAAGTAGAAAAATGAGTTAAGAAGCCAATGTGCTCTCCAACCATTAAGAATGGTGAGGGATATAGCAACTCAAGACCAGGAGATGATCTGACCTTCCTTTCTATAATATGCAAGAGATTTTGTGCAGAACCTGTTTTCTGGTACATCTGGAACCTGGAACAGTGATTTTTGTGTGTGCGTCAGCCTCAATTTAGATTGTGAGCCCCATATGGAACGGTGACCCGGGCTTGGGAGTCAGAGGTCATGGGTTCGAATCCCGGCTCTGCCGCTTGTCAGCTGTGTGACTTTGGGCACGTCACTTAACTTCTCTGTGCCTCAGTTACCTCATCTGTAAAATGGGGATTATGTCTGTGAGCCCCATGTGGGACAACCTGATTACCTTGTACCTCCCCCCCCCCGGCGCTTAGGACAGTGCTTGGCACATAGCAAGCGCTTAACAAATGCCATCATAATTATTATCATGACCACTACTACTTACTACTATTCCTTGGCACCTTGGGATCATATAATGAATTGCCCCGCACTGGAGCTTAGAATGGGGAGTTGCCATCTATAAATTCCTATTTTTGACCTTCTAAAAGAAGCCCTGTCCATCTGAGATATAAGCACAGACCTAAAGTTGTTGCATTTAAGCATGTAGATGGTAATAACCACCCAATCTGTTTCTTGGCAAAGATATTTAGTGCAGGTGTTTATCTTGCCTGAAGGCTTATGGACAAAGCAAGGACCTGGGAGTCGGAAGGCCTGGGTTCTAATCCCAGCACTGCCACTTTCCTGGAGTGTGACGCGAGGCAGGTCGTTTACTTCTCTGTGACTCAGTTTCCTCATCGGTAAAATGAGAATTAAATGCCTGTCTTGTCTTATGCCGTCGAGTCATCTCTACGCCTTAGTTTCCTCAACTGAAAAATGGGGATTCAAAACCCGTTCTTCCTCCTGCCTGACTGTGAGCCCCAGGTGGGACAGGGACTGTATCCAGCCTGATTAACTTGCATCTACCACAGGGCTTAGAACGGTATTTGATGCATAGTAAGTGCTTAACAAATACCACAAAAAACTCTAGCTGAAGGTTTTTTTCTTGGGGAAAAGGAGTTCAGGAACACACACCTCCTACCCGCGCCCCGCCTCCCAACACACACCCCACCACCACAAAAGAGAACCAGAGAGCACAATTTCTAAACTAGCACTGTCACTTTGAAATATTTGTCCTTTGGTTCCAACTGTGCGAGAGGAAGCAAAACCTTTTTCCAACAGCTTTCCTCAGGTTCAGACAGGGTCTAAGCAAGGTCAGGAGCTAGTGGCTTCCATTGTGGTGCCTGAGATTGGCTCTGTCTTTAATCATCTTCATTTACCATGGCGAGAATCAGGTCTGCTGGGTTCCAGAGAAACCGCCATCGGTTTTCCTCCTGAGGTGGGAGGATACTATTTCTCTTTGTGATGGGTGAGGCACTGCTTACTTGACCCTTGTCATGTTTCCTTCTTCTCTCCTAGAGCAGATATAATATCATCCAGCTTGAGGTAGGGCTTTTTTATGGTATTTGTTTAGCCCTTACTATGTACCAGGCACCAGTGTTAGTAAACACTGGGGTAAATACAAGTTAATCCGGTTGGACACAGTCCCTGTCCCACATGAGGCTCACGGTCTTAATCACCATTTTACAGATGGGCTAAATGAGGCACAGAGAAGTTAAATGACCTGCCTAAGGTCACACGGCAGACAAGTGAGGGAGTCGGGAGTGTCAAGCTAGACTTCAAGCTCATTGTGGGCAGGAAATGTGTCTATTTATGTATCTGTTTATTGTTACATTGTACTCTCTCAAATAATTAGTACAGTGGTCTGCACACGGTAAGCGTTCAAAGAATACGAATGGATGGATGGATGAATGAATGAATGAATGAATGAATGAATGAATGAATGAATGAATGAATGAATTAGGTCCTCTGACTTCCAGGCCTGAGCTTTTTCCACTAGGTAATTCTGCTTTCACAGCCCAGTACTCCCCACCATCCCAACACATCTGCTCTTGTACAGACCTGGGGTCTCCAGGATAGAGATGTAAAGGAAGAGAGGGGAAAAGGTTTGAAGCGTTTTGGGGCAGGATGACTTCTTTCTAGAGCACAAAAGTAAGACACCAGCAGCAGTTTGTTCCCTAGACCGCTGTCCTGTCGGCGGCTTTGACCTCTCCCCTTGTGCTGGCCTGAGTAGCAATCAACACTCCAGCCTTTCCCAGGCTGGGCCTAACCTTCTTGCTGTACCTCAGTCTCATCTATTTCACTCCTGACCTCTCGCCCACATCCTGCCTCTGTCCGGAAACGGCCTCCTTCCTCATATCCAACAGTCAACTACTCTACCGCTCTTCAAAACCTTATTGAAGGCACATCTCCTCCAAGAGGTCTTCCCTAAGTCCTCTTTTCCTTTCATTCAACTCCCTTCTGCCTTGCCCTGACTTGTTCTCTTTATTCATCCCCCATCTCAGCCCGACAGCATTTACGTTCAGATCTGTAATTTATTTATTTATATTGATGTCTGTCTCCCGCTCTAGACTGTAAGCTCACTGTGGGAAAGGAATGCATCTGTTGTATTGTTATACTGTACTTTCCCAAGTGCGTTGTACAGCGCTCTGCACACAGTAAGCACTTAGTAAATATGATTGAATGAATGAATGAACTGACTCACAGATTAGGTCAGGGTGAGCCAGACCTCAGAAAATGAGACACCTCCTTTTCCAGCTGAACCAACACCCTCCTACCTTTCTCATAACAGTCCTCCCCACCCCAGGAACTCACCGCATCAATGTCATCTTTGACTCCACTTTGTCTTTCCTCTTCCCACAGTCAATCTGTCTCTTCATCCTGCAGGTTTGTCTTCCACGAAATTTCCTGGATCTGTCTCTTCCTCTACACCCATCACTCTGGTTTAAGCTCTCATCCCCTTTCTTGTTCTGCATCAGTCTCTTTTACTGATCTTCCTGGTCCAGTTTCTTCCCTGTTCAGTCTATTCTACATTCTGCAGTGCAGATCTTCTTCCTAAAACATATTATTAACGATAAGAGTGGTATTTTTTAAGCACTTTACTATGCGTCAAGCACTGTTCTAAATGCTGGGGTGGATTTAAGATAATCAGGTCCCACACGGGGCTCACAGTTTTAGAGGGAGAATGGGTATTGAATCCCCATTTTACAGATGAGGGAACTGAGGCACAGAGAAGTGAAGCGACTTGCCCAAGGTCACACAGCAGACAAATGGCAGACCAGGGACTAAAACACAGGTCCTCTGAGTCCTAGGCCCTTGCTTTATCCCGTATCTGGTGCTTACTCTGTGCAAAACACTGTACTGAGCATTTGGGAGAGTGCAATATGATTTAGTTGGTAGAATCCCTGCCCACAAGGATCTTGCAGTCTAGGGTATAATTCTCTTTATTCTTAATCCATTTAATCCTCCTTCATCTTTCAATTTTAGAGAATGTCTATCTACTGGGCCCAAAGACGTTGCCAAGTAGAAGGAATTGAATCCTGAGCTTCGTTCTGGTAGAATGGAGTTTCTCCTCAGTGATGCTGATAAAGAGCTTGTGAACCTATAGAGTTAGTTTTTCTGGGAGCTATCGGAAACAGCCCCCCCTCTATCACATGCCAGAAAACTATTCATGATAATAAGAGAATTCCATTTCTTCCCCGCTCCACTTGCCCTGTCTGGGGAAGTCATTAGCTTTCCAAGTCATTACTCTTTCAAAAGGAGAAAAAAGCAGGAGAAAGGAGAGAAAATGGAAGGAGACAAATGAAAGGAGAGGGGTGGGGAGAAGGTAGCTGCCCAAGGAGAAATAGGGACCAAACTGAAAATGAAAGAAGACCAAGACCACTGTGGAACTGATGATCTACCCTTGCATTTTGGTGGAGCTTGACAACGTTCTTGGTCCAGAATCCTTTTTGCTTCAAGCTCTGGGAAACCAAGGTGTCTGGGAAACCCACTTTACTGACCTGGATTTACTTGTAGCTCATTTTCTCTTTCACATTCACAATCCCAACTTCTCTCCACGCAGGCCCCAAAGGGGAAGTCCATATTTATGGATGGAAAATAGTTATCAATGACTTGATCGGGGACTCAAAGAAACAGTTAAATTTGTGTGCAGATCACTGAACCACAGTATCTGGAATGTATAAACATGGCACATATTATCTTTTTTTTTTGTGGCCTTAAAATTTGATCCAAGTCTGGGAGTTAAAAAGTCCCATTTTGTGTAATCAGGTTCTGGTCGAACATGATTGCTGAATTATTTTAAATTGAAGACACATGTCTGGAGGTTGAGCTGTGTATATTATTCCAGGATGGTGTCCATTAGGTCTTATCCACAGGGGCTATCTTCAACTTTTGCCAAACTCAATGCATTCTTTATGCATCAGAATGTGTAAAGGGCGAATCACATTCATGGAGACAGGGAGGGGAATGTGGTCCTAGTTAAAGGGTGATTTGGGAAATTGTCTTGCATGCATTATTCAGAGCCTCCACCATCTTCCCTCCTAATGGTGCCTTTGGCTGGTTGAAGGTGTCACTTGAAAACCTCATTTTGCAAGGGCATTTGGTATTTTTTCACAAATGCCCTGCAAATTAAGAGCTGAACCAACATTTACTTCAACCCCTTTGTCAACCTCACACCCCTTTCAAGTTGCTCAATTGCACAACTAAATAGCTTCGTTGCCATATGCTGCACCCTTGGACTGTCTTTGTCCCTGAACTGAAAATTTGTCAGAGTTCTCCTTCTAAAGGCAGCTGGTCCATTATGTAAATTGTTGCATCCCATCAAGAGCTGCCGTTCGAACTCAGGAGTCTTGTCTTATGAGTGGCAGCGAGTTAGAAAAACCACAAGGTTGGTTCATTCACTGAGCCATGTCCCACACGTGCAAGTCTGTTCGTTCTCTGATAGGTCCCCTCAAAGTTTGCTTTATGGTTAACAAAAAACTCTTCAGGCCTTCCAATGTATTTTGGGTACGGTTGAGATTTTCACGCACGGGACACTGCCTTTTGGAAAATTCCACCAACAAAATGATTTTCTCAGCTTCTCAGAGCTGCAAGATATGACATTTCCTAGCTTTGAGAGATTCTTGGGCATGGATCGGCGAGTGAAGGGGAAATGAGACCGTGGAATTTTCATAAGTGTCAGGGTTTAGAGAGTTTGTTCTATCCCTAATGCCATATGAGTTCTCCACATGTTAAGCGGAACCTGGGGCTTAAGCAGTTTGAAAACATATGCTCTATGGAAAGGTATTCCTTTTGGAGTCATCACTTACCCAGCAACATGATTTCTCGACGTCCCGCTGACTAAAATAATACATAACCTATTGTTCAGAGAGGAATAAAGTTGGAAGTGGCAGGAGAGGTCGGTGGGGTCATAACTTAGGGAACGGAGTAGTCAGGTTTTGTTTATTTTCCCGATTTGGAGGACTTGGGTGACTGATAGGGTGGACTGGCAATTCCTTCGCCAAAAGTGGATATTGCTTGTGGCGCAGAAGACTACGAGGTAATTGGTGCTTTTTCCCAGGTCCTCCCCACACAGTCCCAGTGTAATGTTCTGAAAAATCCACCGAGTGAGAAATGCTTTCTACGGGGAGCGATATAACCAGGATAAGAAAAACTGGGCCTTTGGAATGTACGAGATGTTTGAAAATGATGTTTTTCATTAGCGTGAGAATTGGCATTCTGCTTGAAGAACACATAGTGCTGCTAGGAGATGATGTTTGTCACCCATTCATTATATGGAAAATACACGATGTTCTCTTGCTAAATGGACCCAACCACCCCGGGATGGGTTAGGCTTTTCTGTCAATAGGGAAAATGCCCCTGACTTTGCCGGGCATATTCAGTGACTTCTTTAGCATCTAGGTGCCCCAGTTGGAATTTGAAACCAAATTTCAGACTTCCTGGCCTTTGTGGTATCAATTAATTCAGGTTGCCTGGAAGCAGAACTCCAGGCAGTTGGGGAGAAAGCACTGAAGGAGACCATGTAAATAATCTGTCAGTTGACTTTATTTCTGATTCAACAGCCATAAAAGCCACTTCAGAGTTTTAAAAACTCTGGTTTCCACTGTGAATGGTGAGATTCTAATTGGTAAGTGGGATGGAAAAGAGTTTATGGCTTAAGACACTGGGCTGCGATAGAGATTATCTCCTGTGAATAAAGAATGCTTTCAGCTGAGTGGAATGCCAGCAAATCTTTCACTCTCTCTCTTTTCAGTGGCCTGTGTTCTTTCTCACCCGTGAGCAATCTGACATTTCTTGGCTAGATTCTCAGAGAGATTGCCAACTCCTGTAGACTTAACACTGTTTTTAATAGGGCTGTCAAGTACATCTGCTGAATGATGCCAGGAACAACAGTTCCCGTTCCTCCGAGCAAGGCGAGCCCCGTGAGGTAGCCCGGTTCTCTGCTGCTCTTTGAAGTGCTTCCTTTCAGGTTCCCGCTGGGCAAAACCAGGCAGAGGTCCACTGAGGCTCCTCGGACTCCAGCGGCCAGCCTGGAGGTGAAAGAAATCCAGGGACAGATGGTATGAAATTGAAATTGCACAATCTCTCCGGCTTCGTCCCCTAAATGTTGGAGAGATGCCACGACCCTTTGCAGAACCCAAGTTGGATCGAAAGGAGGTTTGTGCCGTTAAGCTCGGATGCTTCCATGTTAGGCCCGATGTAAAGATCACCTGAAGAACTAGGTTTTCTTGGTGTCTCATCAAAAACCAGCACATCTCTCTGCTCACTGGGTTATAAGCCTGAGTATCTTGAGATGGCATCGACGTCGGGGAGGCCATGGCTGTGAGTGATGGACTCTAAAACATGAGGGTTCTGAAACCTTATTGCTCTTAAGTCAGAAGGTCAGGGGTTCGAATCCCAACTGTGCCACTTGTCCGCTCTGTGACTTGGGCAGGTGGCTTAACTTCTCCGTGCCCCACTTTCCTCATCTGTAAATAATAATAATAATGATCGTATTTGTTAAGCACTTACTATGTGCCAACCACTGTACTAAGCGCTCGGGTAGATACCAGGTAGGAATCAGGTTGCCCCACGTGGGGCTAACAGTCTTAATCCCCATTTTACAGGTGAGGTCACTGAGGCCCAGAGAAGTGAAGTGACTTGCCCAAAGTCACATAGCTGATAAGTGGCGGAGCTGGGATTAGAACCCATGACCACTGACTCCCAAGCCCGTGCTCTTTCCACTAAGCCACGATTCAATAGCTCTTCTCCACAGAGAAGAGAAGCAGCGTGGCTCAGTGGAAAGAGCCCGGGCTTGGGAGTCAGAGGTAGTGGGTTCGAATCCCGACTCTGCCCCTTGTCACCTGTGTGACTGTGGGCAAGTCACTTCACTTCTCTGGGCCTCAGTTCCCTCATCTGTAAAATGGGGATGAAGACTGTGAGCCTCACGTGGGACAACCTCATTCCCCTGTACTTACCCCAGCGCTTAGAACAGTGCTCTGCATGTAGTAAGCGCTTAACAAATACCAACATTATTATTCTGCATCCTATTTAGACTGTGAGGCACGGATCATGTCCAATCTGATTATCTGGTATCTAACCCAGTGCTTAGTAGAGTGTTTGGCACATAGCAAGCGCTAAACAATCATTATTACAATTATTTTTACGCTGTTTTTGTGCTTTTATCATTTCACCTTTTCTTACGTGTCTGTCACCAATCTCAGCTTGTTCATAGAGTCTAATTCTCACACTTGAAGTTACTCCCAGCCTTGCAGACAGTGCTTTGCATACAGTAGGTGCTTTATAAATCCTACTACTACTCTATGTTCCATGGCAACTGCTCAGGCCTCTGTTTGTGTGACTTTGGACAAGTCACTTCACTTGTCTGTGCCTCAATTACCTCATCTATAAAATGAGGATTAAGACTGAGTTCCTGTTCTATGTCCAACCCTACCTACTAGTTTGTATCTACCCCAGAGCTTAGTACAGTGCCTGGCACATCGTAAGTGCTTGACAAATACCACAATTATTATTATTATTATTTATGGTTTAGTACCTCCCCATCCTTGAATGGGGCAATGGTTAACCAATTAATTAACAATCAGAATAGGCATATATATTACAAAGTCTATTTTCCTGACCATCTCTGAATTTCCTTGAAATGTAATAGGGACCGGGAGATAAAATGTTAGGGGATTTGGGACAAATTTTTCAACTTGCTATGAGACCTTTGTAATGTCACCAAATATGTCTCCTTACCTTAGCTTCCTTTCCTGTTAAAGAAAGATGATTGGTCTTGAAATTTAAAAAAAAATGTAACTCTCTAGGCTAAGTCCTACTCAGCCAAGTTGGAATAGAGGAATGGGTGGATTGTGAAGGGGGGCGGCCTTGTGGGGTCAGATGAGTGAAAAAGAGGGCCCCTCCTTCTTCCCTCTCTCTTCCTCCCCATCCTACACCACCCGCCTCACCCCCACCCTCCGATAATGAACTTTCCAAAACCCACTTTACAGGGTAATCTCGAGGCATTCAGCCACACTTGTCCTAAGCAAGTGGGCATCTGTTTATCTTCTGTCACTGGAATCATCATCATCATTATAATCAATCAATCATATTTATTGAACACTTACTGTGTGCAAAGTACTAAACACTTGAGAGAATACAACACAACAGAGCTGATAGACATGTTCCCTGCCCAAGGTGAGTTTATAGCCTAGAGGGGGAGACATGCATTAATATAAATAAATAATTACGGATTCATACATAAGTGCTGTGAACCTGAGGGAGGGGTGAATAAAGGGAGCAAATTCAAATACAGGGAGCAAATCCCTGAGCAATTGTAATAACTGTGGTATTTGAGAAGCGCTTCCTATTTGCTGAGCTCTTCTAGGCACCGGGTAGATGAGAGCACATGCAGTTCAAATATAGTCCCTGTCCTATAGTCTTAAGAAGAAGAAAGAACTAGTTTTGAATCCCCATTTTACAGATGAGGATACTGAGTCACAAAGCAGTTAAATGACTGGACCAAGTTCACAGAGCAGGCAAGTTCTACACTTCCCTAGCAAGACATAGCCAAGGAAACTCCTCCAGATCTGGACCTTAAGGATTTCAGGGGACAGTTTCCATATAGGAAAAGCTTCCTTATGTCTGGGAATATCAACGACTAATAGTAGCCGTTCCCATTATTGTTCTCCAAATGTCGACTTTTAAATAATAATAACAATGATGGCATTTATTAAGCGCTTACTATGTGCCAAGCCCTGTTCTAAACTCTGGGGTAGATACACGGTAATCAGGTTGTCCCATTTAGGGTTCATAGTCTTAATCCCCAATTTCCAGATGAGGTAACTGAGGCCCAGAGAAGTTAAGCGACTTGCCCAAAGTCACACAGCCGGGATTAGAATCCACGACCTCTGACTCCCCAAGCCCGTGCTCTTTCCACTAAGCAAATCAATTCGCAGATTATAAAAACCATCATAGAAGAATAAATGTTGGTGGTCTGAAGTTCAATGGAGTTCACAAAAACAATCCTTGAAACATTGCAGTGATTTATTATATATAAGTGAATATCATTGACCTCATTCATATGGTCACTTCCTCACTTATGCCTCCTCAGTTATCTCTAGCTGTAAGAAATATGGAGACCTTCTTTCCTGAACTTGCAATAGCCCCTTGTGAATGACCCAGGACCTTTTTAATAAAACAATGTCTGGTATGAATTCAGTGTATGGACACGACCACATTCTCAACTGGTGGCCTATATAAAGTTATCTATTCGGAGTCAAGGGAATGTGTCATTGCTACTTAAGAATAGTACCGAGTTGCCTTTGAGATTCCCAAATAGTTCCGTGGTTAGGGCACTAAGAATAGACTTCAGTAAATCTTGATTTCAGTGGGGAGGGATAAATTTTCCTCGGAAAATTTTCCATTCACAAGTACACTTGGTCCCCTCGGAAAAAGAAACCCCGGTGAGGTGAGGCCAAGGGAGCGGAGAGCCAAGCAAAAGTGTGAGGGGCAAAATCTAGCTGCCTTCCCCTTTGCCACCTCTAGCTCCGCTGTTGCCCGTACCTGGGGTTCAGTGTCTCCACCGTTGCTACCCTGGCAGGTCCAGGCATAGGGGTTCGGGATGTGATCAAGTGTGGAGAGGGAGGTTGGAAGAGGAAGACGTGGCACAACCCGACAGGACATTCTCTCCCAGGACCGTGGCTGGCACCGCCTTCTCCGCCTCATTTCAGGAAAAGACCTGCAGTCAATCAGTCGTTCAGTCACTTGATGGTATTTATTGAGCGTTCACTGTGTGCAGAGCACTGTACTCAGTGCTATGGAGACTGCGTTATAACAGTAAACATACTTTCTTTACCCAAAATGAGCTACTACAGGCCGCAGTAGCTCCAGCTGGGCTCCCCTTTAGCGCTATCTCTCTCTTTCTCCCTCTCTCTCTCTCTCTGTCTCTCCCTCTTGCCCCCGCTGGAGTGGAGAGAAAAGTCTCCAGATCATTCTCTTTCCCTGTGACTGTGGGCTACAGGCTCGATCCCCATCCTGACATTCATTCATTCAATAGAGTTTATTGAGCGCTTACTAGGTGCAGAGCACTTTACTAAGCACTTGGAATGTACAATTCGGCAACAGGTAGAGACAGTCCCTGCCCAAAAACGGGCTCACGGTCTAAACTGGGGAGACAGCACAGCAAAACAGAACAAAACAAAACAAGCCGTCTGGCGCAGACATCATCAAGATAAATAGAATCTTAGATATATACTCATCATTAACAAAATAAATAGAGTAATAAATAATATATACAAATATGCACAGTGCTAAGGAGAGGGGAAGGGGGAAGAGCAGAGGGCAGGAGATGGGCGGAATGGGGAGGGGAGTAGGAGCAGTGGGGGGCTTAGTTGAGAAAGGCCTCTTGGAGGAGGTGAGCTCTCAGTAGGGCTTTGAAGAGGGGAAGAGAGTGAGTTTGGCGGATGTGAGAAGGGAGGGCATTCCGGGACGGCGGGAGGACGTGGGCCGGGGGTCGACGGCGGGATAGGCGGGAACGGGGGACGGTGAGGAGGTGGGCGGCGGAGGAGCGGAGCCTACGGGGTGGGCGGTAGAAAGAGAGAAAGGAGGAGAGGTAGGAGGGGGCAAGGTGATGGAGAGCCTCGAAGCCTAGAGTGAGAAGTTTTTGTTTCGTGCGAAGGTTGATAGGCAACCACTGGAGGTTTTTGAGGAGGAGAGTGACATGCCCAGAGCTTTTCTGTAGGATGATGATCCAGGCAGCGAAATGAGGAATCGAACTGGGTGGGGGAGAGACAAGAGGAAGGGAGAGCAGACGAGGAGGCATAACACAATATCCAGTAGGGAATTATGGGAGCGGGGACCTTCCCTGCTGAAGCCCTCTCTCCTCCCACAAACTCTTGTGGAGAAAAAGGACAGGGAGTTACAGGACGAGAGGGGAGGGAAGATGTGACCAGGGCCCAAATTAACACTCTTAGGGCAGGATGAACCCCTGCCAACAAACCTCAGGATGGTCTTCCGTCTAATAATTACAATATATAATAATTGTGGTATTTGTTAGAGCTTACTATGTGTGAGGCATTGTTCTGAGCTCTTGGGGTGGAGACAAGCAAACCGGTTGAACACAGTCCCTGTCCCATAATGGGACTCACAGTCTCAATCCCCATTTTACAGATGAGGTAACTGAGGCCACAGAGAAGTGAAGTGACTTACCCAAGGTTACACAGCAGACAAGTGGCAGAACCTGGATTAGAACTCATGACCTTCTGACTCCCAGGCTCGTGCTCGATCTACTAACCCATACCTCTTCTCATATCAGGAGTTGGATACTTGATTTGTCAACCAAAATTTTGGAGGAAGAATTATCTATTAACTTCATTCAGAAAAGCAACTTTGAAAAAAATTGGCTCTTTTAAGCACGCAACTTGCCCTCACCCTTTTCTTGGTGAGATCACATTTTTTTCTAGATCGGAGTGAGTCCGTCCTTCCCACCCTGTAACAGTTTTTCTGAATGAAGTTAGTAGATATTTGCAGCCCACAGTCACAAGATAATAATAATAATAATAATGTTGGTATTTGTTAAGCGCTTCCTATGTGCCGAGCACTGTTCTAAGCACCGGGGTAGACACAGGGGAATCAGGTTGTCCCACGTGGGGCTCACAGTCTTAATCCCCATTTTACAGATGAGGTAACTGAGACACAGAGAAGTGAAGTGACTTGCCCCCAGTCACACAGCCGACAAGTGGCAGAGCGGGGATTTGAACTCATGACCTCTGACTCCAAAGCCCGTGCTCTTTCCACTGAGCCACGCTGCTTCTCTAAGGATAAGAGAAATGAGCCGGGAGACCCTTCCCTCCACCCTAATTCTGCCCACCCCTTCCGATTCCCAAAGCGGGCTGGCTCTTCCCTACCAGTTGCAAGAGTAATCATCATCATCATCATCGTGGTATTTATTAAGCGCTTACTATGTGCAGAGCACTGTTCTAAGCGCTGGGGCAGATACAGGGTAATTAGGTTGTCCCACGTGAGGCTCACAGTTAATCCCCATTTTACAGGTGAGGGAACTGAGGCACAGAGAAGTGAAGTGACTTGCCCACAGTCACACAGCTGACAAGTGGCAGAGCCGGGAGTCGAACCCGTGACCTCTGAGTCCGAAGCCCAGACTCTTTCCACTGAGCCACGCTGCTTCTAGTAACTCACCATCCAACCCTGGCTTGGAGTCAAATGCAGCTCCAGTGGGTGAGCAGCCCATATTAGCCCCTGCACCCTCAGGTGGGATTCTCCACTACCAGCAGGGAGAAACAGTATGACTTAGTGGATAGAGCATAAGCCTGAGAGTCAGAAGGACCTGGGTTCTAATTCTGACTCTGCCACATGTCTGCTGTGTAACCTTGGGCAAGTCACTTCATTTCTCTGGGCCTCAGTTAAGACTGTGAGCCCCACGTGGGACATGGACTATGTCCAAATTAATTACCTTGTGTCTACTCCAGAGTTTAGTATAGTGCCTGAAAAAGCTTAGGTGCTTAACAAAACCCAAAAAAAACCCCACCAAAAACCAAAGGATTCAGTCATGTTGGCAAAAATAATGGCCTCGAGTTGCCCCTGTGAACATATTAAAAGGGAAGCGGCATGGCTCCCTGGAAAGAGCACGGACTTGGGAGTCAGAGGTCATGAGTTCGAATCCTAGCTCTGCCACTTGGCAGCTGTGTGACTGTGGGTAAGTCACTTAACTTCCCTATGCCTCAGTTACCTCATCTGTAAAATGGGGATGAAGACCGTGACCCTCACGTGGGACAACCTGATTACCCTGTATCTACCCCAGCGCTTAGAACGGCGCTTTGCACATGGTAAGCGCTTAACAAATACCAACATAAGTCAGCTGACTTGTGAGGAAAATGTAGGTTTGGAATTCTGGACTATTTTTGGCTTAGTGGTACAGAACAAGCAAGCCCAGAGAAATCACCCCGAGAATTTACCTGTGAGTTAATGAGGTTGAATGGGAGAAACTGAAAAGTAGCTTTTCTTAAAAAAATAACGTGGGGCCATGAAAAGAATGAATAGGTTGGATTTCCTGACTTGGGAAGGTTTAGACATCATACTCCTTGGGGGAATTTCCTATTACAAGTGTCACTGCCTCATAGTCATCGGTATTAGAGTGGACAGGGAATGTATCAGCCAACTCCGTTATATTGTACCCTCCCCAACACTTAGTACAGCGCTGGGCATGCAGTTAATGCTCAATAAATATAATTGATTATTCTTTTCCCTGGTCAGTTAACGTAGATTTTGCAGAAACAGGGAGGAGGAAGTACAAGAAATACTAAATATGGAGGATTTAGTTGAAGTTCAAGCAAGCAGAAAGTAGAGGAGATATAGCAGGAACGCCAGAGATTAGCTACGCTAAATAGCAATGTTTCACGTCGAATCAAAAATGAATAATAATGGCATTCATTAACCGCTTACTCCGTGAAATATTCAAGCACTGAAGCAGAGAAGCAGTATAGCCTAATGGAAAGCACGCAGGCCTGGGGGGTCTCTGCACCTATTAAGCACTCAGTAAATGCTATTGATTGAGTCGGAGGATGCAGGTTCTAATCCCGGCTCTGCAGTGTTACCTTGGTCAAGTGACTTAACTTCTCTGTGCCTCAGTTCCCTCATCTGTAAAATGATCTCCTTCTTGCCAAATTCAATGGCCTCTACTCCATCCTAGTCCTTCTCGACCTCTCAGCTGCCTTTGACCCTGTGGACCACCTCCTTCTCCAGAAAACACCCAACCTTGGCTTCACTAACTCTGTCCCCTCCTGATTCTCTTCTTATCTCTCTAGCCATTCATTCTCAATCTCCTTCGCTGGCTTCTCTTCTACCTCCTACCCCCTAACTGTGGGGGTCCCTCAAAGTTCAGTTCTGGGTCTCCTACTGTTCTTCTACCCTCAATCCCTAGAAGAACTCATTCACTCCCATGGCTTCAACTACCAACTCTATGCAGATGATACCCAAATCTACATTGCCTTCACTGACATCTCTCCCTCTCTCCAGGCTCGCATCTCTTCCTGCCTTCAAGACATCTCTACTTGGATGTCCCCCCGTTACCTCAAACCTAACATGTCAAAAACAGAGCTCTTTATCTTCCCACCCAAACCCTGTCCTCTCCCAGACTTTCCCGTTACCGTAGACGGTACCGCCACCCTTCCCGTCTCACAAGCCCGTAACCTTGGTGTTATCCTTGACTCCTCTCTCTCATTCAACCCACATATTCGATCCATCACCAAATCCTGTCGGTCCCACCTTCACAACATAGCTAAAATCCACCCTTTCCTTTCCATCCAAACGGCTACCGTGTTAATACTCATCCTAGCCTGCTACTGCATCAGCCTCCTTACTGACCTCCCAACCTCCTGTCTCTCCCCATTCTAGTCCATACTTCACTCCGCTGCCCGGATCATCTTTCTACGGAAACGTTCAGAACATGTCACCACCCCCTCCTCAAAAATCTCCAGTGGTGCCCATCCCTATCCAAAAAAAAAACTCACCACTGGCTTTAGAGCACTCCGTCACTTTGCAGCCTCCTACGTCACCTCCCTTCTCTCCTTCTACAATCTGGCACGCATATTTCATTCCTCTGGTGCTAACCTTCTTATTGTGCCCCTATTTTGCCTGTTTTACCACTGATCCCTGGCATATGTCCTCCATCTGGCCTGGCACCCCCTCCCTCCTCAAATGTGACAATTATTCTCCCCACTTTCAAAGCCTTATTGAAGGCACATCTCCTCCAAGAGGACTTCACACACTAAGCCCCACTTTTCTTCATCTACCACTCATTTCTGCATCACCCTGACTTGCTCCCTTTGCTCTCCCCACCCCCACCAGCCCCACAGTACTTATGTATACATCTGTATTTTAATTTATTTGTACTGTCTCCTCCCCTCTAGACTGTGAGCTCGTTATGGGCAGGGAATATCACTGTTTACTGTTGTATTGTACTTTTCATTCATTCATTCATTCAATAGTATTTATTGAGCGCTTACTATGTGCAGAGCACTGTACTAAGTGCTTGGAATGAACAAGTCGGCAGCAGATAGAGACGGTCCCTGCCGTTTGACGGGCTTACAGTCTAATCGGGGGAGACAGGCACACAAGAACAATGGCAATAAATAGAGTCAAGGGGAAGAACATCTCATAAAAACAATGGCAACTAAATACAATCAAGGCGATGTACATTTCATTAACAAAATGAATAAGGTAATGAAAATATATACAGTTGGAAAGGGTTACTTTCCCTAGCGCTTAGTCCAGTGCTCTGCACACAGTAAACGCTTAATAAATACGACTGAATTTATGAATAAAATAGGGATTCAATACTTGTTCTCCCTTGTACTTAGACTGTAAGCCTCTTGGGGCCTGATTATCTTGTATCTACTCCAGTGTTTAGTATAGTGCTTGGCACATATTAAGCACTCAACAAATACCATAGTTATTATTATGTGCCAAGTACTGGGATAGATAACAGGATCTGATATAGGATAGAGTCTCTGCCCCAAGCAAGTTTACAATCTATGTTCTTCCATTTTATACTAGAGGAAATTGAGACCCAGACAGATTAGGTGACTTGCCCAAGGTCACACGGTTGGTGAGTGGCATTGCTTAAGCTCAAGCCCCAGATCTCTTGAATGGTAGTCCTGTGTTTTTTCCACTAGACCAAAAGCAGATAAAATTATTCATGGAATATCATTAGGTTCTTATTTTTAAACCTCCCCCTCAAGGTTCTTTCTCTCAAAAGTCCTTCGGAGAAGGATTTTAGAAGATGCAGAAGAAATGGAGACTTTGACTTTTAGGTGCTCAGACAGCAAAGAGAAACTACATCATGCTAAGAGCAAAACCCTTCCTTATCTGAGACTTTAAGGACTATGTGCAATGGTATTTAGAGTTGGAAAGGAACTGAAAAAGTACATCATTTTTGGATTTACCCAAGTAAATTTTTGGAATTTAATTATTGATTCATTCAAACATTTTTGATTCATCCAATATTAAAGTCAGGTCGGCCTAAAATTGCAATCCCATCTAAGGGACTTGCACTCATTTCTGCAGGAACCAAGTAACCATCTTTCTTACTTTTAAGAAGAGAACATGATTGGTACCAAAGGAAATTATACCTCGAAATGATCATGTGAGGCCCAGTAATTTTCTCTTATAGGTTTCAATAATGTCGGCAAGTTAAATGCGGCAGGAAGGGGAAATATAGGACAACACAGGGATGTAAGGCAATATCATTTTTATTATCATTACATCCCTGTGCTGAGTACATCGGAGCACTTACTAAACATGCACGATTCTTGCGAGGTTGTTAGAGCTACCCCCTGCTTCTTGCCATTCCAGTGCAGTGCCTCATAACTTGCGCTTGGGCCCTCAACACAGAACTCTTCTGCTAAGGTACCCCAGCCCAGCCATACCAGAGCGGAGATGGATGGTCCCGGGCCATTTGCATTCTCTTAAACCAGTCATCCCTAAGCTCTAAAGTAGCTGAGAACCCAAATCGAGCCTGTGAGAAGCTGAACCAGGAATGAGTCAAAGACAGATTGGTGTTTGTGGGCTGTGACTCTGAGACTTCCCTTCCTTGTCTTCCTTAACACAGACTTGTCTTCCCCGAGTTCAGAAAGGGATGCCACGAAAATAGAAAACTGATCTCCAATCTGCCAGAGGCAGGAGTGTTCAATGGTGGAACTCGAAGAATTGATTTCTGATGGAACTCGAGAAAAAGCTTAACCAGGGAGGAGTAATTTATGGCAGAAAAACCTAGGCCTGGCTCTCTGCAGGAGTTCTCAGAAGAACTCCTGCTTTATTGGAGACGGCTGTACGGTTTCGAAAACAGAATACCTTATTCCTTTTCAGTGACTTTCTCCTCTTTCCCATTTCTTCCTGGGCTTAATTGTTATTGATGGGCAAGCACAAGAGAACTCATTTGTTCCTCTGGGTGCTCTCTCCTCTTTTAGGAGCAAATTAAAGATTGGAGGCTTCAGGTGCCTATAGTAGAGATCCTGGAGGTTTCTTTTTGGCTCCTCTAGTACAGATTACAATTTTACTCCTCCCCAGGATGGATCCTTGAGCCACGGCCCAGACAGCCAGATCCATCTCTGGAAAGAGCCAAGATCCGTCCTTTTCTGCCTTGTTCAAA
This sequence comes from Ornithorhynchus anatinus, assembly GCF_004115215.2. NCBI lineage: Eukaryota > Metazoa > Chordata > Mammalia > Monotremata > Ornithorhynchidae > Ornithorhynchus > Ornithorhynchus anatinus. The sequence continues at coordinate 56,635,688 of NC_041735.1, read as the reverse complement.
TCCACATTTCACACCCAATGCTCCTTGAGGGCAGAGATCATTTCTACTGACTGTATTGTACTCTCCCAATCACTTAGTACAGGGCTCTGCACAAAATAAAGCACTCAATTATAACCACTGATTGATTAAAGTAGGAGGTGAGAAGGAAAGGGGAAGTCTATAGCCTTCTACTGAGGGGCTGGAGCAGAGAAGCAGCAAGGCGTAGTGGATAGAGCATGGGCCTGGGAGTCAAAAGGTCATGCCAGCTCTGCCACTTTGCTGTTTTGCCATGGGCAAGTCATTTCCCTTCTCTGTGCCTCAATTAGCTCATCTGTAAAATGGGGATTAAGACTGTTAGCCCCATGTGGGACAGGAAAGGTGTCCAACCCAGTTTGCTTGTGTGGAACAGAGTAAGCGCTTAACAGATGCCATAGTTATCATTATTGTTAGCCCGGGAAGTAAGGGGGAAAGTCACCATCTCCTCCTCCTTCTCTCCATTTCCTGGGACTAAGTGCCACCTATTCCCTTTTGGGTACCCTCAACTGAAGGCAGCACAGTAGCATCAACTCAGCCATCTCCTCAAGCTTTTCCTTGCCATCATTTCCAGTTCTTCCTGACTGAAGATGTGACACAGAACCTATCTGGCTTCCGGATAAATTCCCATCCCCACGCACACATCCGCCTGTATTTAACATTAACAATTGAATAATAACCTATTGAAGGAATATTCCCTCCAATGTTTGTTTAAAGAGGGGGCAGTGAGGAATAGGTCTCATAGACTAAATTCAAGAAAGGGATATTTCTTTCCTCCTATAAACAGAAATGATGATAAAACCAGAGCACAAAAAAGAGCTCCCTGCCCTTCATTTTGGCTTGCAGGACTCCATTTCTCAGTAAGTCACTCTATTTGCTCTCTAATTTCTCCAGGTTTTTACTACATTCCAGCTGAGGGAGATATAAACCAAAGCAAACCAAGGGCCCCCAAAGGATTCCTTCCTCCTTCAGTAAGACTTCTATTTTTAATTCTCTGCAGCTTTGAAAACATTTGAAGGGGGGAGGTTTCATCAGCCTGTGGTAGAAAGGCATTCCTGCTGGTCTCTAAGGACGCCCACTTCAGATAATTCCAACTGGCTGCAGGACACCGGGGAAAGGTGTAGGCACAGGGACTTTCTTGCCAGTTGCATTTCAGCACATTCTGTCATCGCAAAATCACTTTTAACAACTGTATTTTCCTCTCCCCCAGCCCCAAGTGAGTCATGAGCAGGAGGTTTGAGTATTTTTTTTGTATTTTTTTTTTTTTGCTGGTGGCTCACTGGACGCTATACTCGCTCACCTCACAAGAGAGATTGTCTTGAAGTCTGGCTCTGTGATGCAATCACATTTTAGAGCACTCCTGACACTTGGAGCTTAACCTGCAGCAGTGCAACTTCTAGGGCTCTTCACAAATACCCGCGTCGATCCTCTTGGCCATCCATTCAGTGGGTGGAGAATGGGACTGGCCTCCTTTTACTGGATTTCTGACTGTCTCCCTCAGAGCCTTAAATGAAGACCACCATTTGGAGACTGTCTGGGGCTCAGGGACATCTGAGTTCTCTACATAATTTCCAAGTGAAGATTCAACCTTTAGAGTCAAAGGAGAGTCCCCTAAAAAGACTTAAATCTTCAGCCAGAGTGTCCTTCTTTCCAATGTAGCGTTTATTTGTCAAAATCTGGACTTTAAATTCCTTATATGCTCTTTCTACCTTTAAGAGTTGGCCAAGAATGTGGTTCTCTCCACTAAGGAAAGAACGAATCAGAGGGGGAGGAGGACCTCAGACATATGTTGGGATCATCCCACATCTAATATCTACCAACTGATTTGGGTTTCATGAATTTAGCTCTACTCCTCTCTCTTATCATTTAGGCCCCTAATTGAGAAAAATCCAGTGTCTGTGATTCAGATTTATTTACATCTAACTCATCAAAAGTTAGTTTTTTTAAGAGCTATTTGAAGTCCAAATAACCTTTTGATCTTTTTAATAAACTTTTCAGAGCCTTTTTCTCTTCAAAACAGGAAGTCATGATTTACCAAAACTACAGGAATTCAAACTCTGAAAGGTTCAGGGAAAGTCCAAAACTTGGAGCCCATGAATTCTGAACAGGTTCAAAAGTTGGCAAAAACGCGTTCTCTCGTGCTTACCCATCAATAATAAATAAGCCCAGCAAGAAATGGGGAGAGAGGGAAAAGTCACTGGAAAGTAATAAGTTATTCTGTTTTCCAAACCGTACAGCCGTCTCCAATAAAGCAGTTCTTCTGAGAACTCCTGCAGAGAGCCAGGACTAGATCTTTCTGTCATAAATTACTCTGCTCTGGATAAGCCTTTCCTCCAGTTCCATTAGAAGTCAACTCTGAAAGTTCCATTATTGAGCACTGATGCCTCTGGCAGATTGGAGGTCAGTTTTCTATTTTTGTGGCATCCTTTTCTTAACCTTCATTCAGTCATATGTAATGAGTTCTTACTGTGTGCAGAGCACTGTACTAAGCACTTGGAAAGTACAATTAGGCAACAAATAGAGACAATCCCTACACAACGGGTTCAAACTGGGAGTGAAATGAAAGACCAAAGATCCCATCCAAATGATTTTGGAGGAAAAATTCTAAGAACGGCTTCCTGATGGTCAATAAATGGAAAGAGGATGATCAGAGTTATTTTTCATTTAGATAGCTCAGCCTTTTGAGCCTAACCTGCAACATCTAAACATTCTTGGTGGGGAAACTTGTTAAAAAAATCTTCATCTCTTACTTCTTCCCACCTGAGACATGCTTTCTGGAGGATGCAGTACTGGGAATATGTATTGTTTATTGTTATATTGTGCTCTCCCAAACACTTAGTACAGAGCTCTGCACACAATAAGCCCTCAGTAAATATGACTGAATGATTGAAAGAATGAAAGTGAACCCTAAAAGAGGTTTAAATTTTCCTATTCAATTCTATTTTCCAAAAACTAACTGGTCTCTTTGCAAAAAACCCAACCCTCTTTAAATGGTATTTGTTAAGTGTTCACTATGTGCCAGACACAGTACTAAGTACTGGATTCAACACAAGCTAATCAGGTTGGATAGAGTCCATGTCTCACATGGGGCTCACAGTAATAACCCCCATTTTACAGATGAGGTAAACTGAGACACAGAGAACTTAGATGATCTGCCCTGCCTCTTACTAGGCTTCCCAAGCCATTTGCCGGCCTCACGAAGCTCTCTTCTTCTATATTCAGCTGAGAATGAGGGAGATTCTTAGAAAGAAAAGATAAAGGGGACCTCGTCAGTAAACAAGGTAGACAACAGCTCAAAGAAAAAGTGCTGAGGGAGCAGAGATCTCTGACAGCCTCTCTGTTTCCTCTTTCTGGAATAGATGGATATTTTCGATTTTACACTTGTTTAAAAATAAACCCCACTTGCTGCACTTTCTGAATCGACCTGAAACTTCCCAAAATTTTCCACAGGTAAATCGGCTAGAACTGTGGAAGAAGGAGATTGGGAAAGATTGGGAAAAATAAATTCACAAGATAGAGGAGAAAGTCTAAAGGGAAACGATGCAGTTGTGTCTAGTATTTGCAAATCTTTTCTCAGAAGTGAGGGTACATTTACACACTGTGTCCTCATTTTATGTTCTCCCATTTTTATGGAAAAAATTTCTATCAGAATAACCTCAGGGAAAGAAAGAAAAAAGGATCCTAGAAATATATTACAAACCGTATTTAAGATGACACAAGCACAATAGCAATCTAAACAATGCATTTACTGTGATAAAGGATTAAAATGGGATAGATTCACCATAGATCTAAAATGAATGAAGACCCAAGAAACTCCTTTACTAAATCACTAGAGGCCTCAGGGAAACTCAAGCTGGCCAGGAAAAGAGGCCCTTATTTCCCAGGCCTCTTTTTACATCTGACTGTGAGGTAAATGAGACCAGCCAACCATTAAACTCTGTCACCCAGAGAGCTTTCCAATTCTGGAGTATCATTTTATTGCACAGAGAGATAAGATTGTTTACAGGACATTTCAACAATGTGTCCATATCCGAGGCAAGGGCGAGTTGTCTAGAAAGAACAATACATTTTGAGACGGTTCTTGATGTGCTAGATAAGCAACTGCAAGACCTAAGCAAAGGCTGTCCATCGTTGGGAGAGGTTTAACCAAATGTGGTCAGAAATGAAAGTACAGACTGGAGGAGGGAAGATGCCTTATTTGAGGCATTATGAGAACCTGGCTTTGGAGTCAGGAAAAGTATATTCTGTGACCAGTTCATATGGGAAAGAACCTTAGCCAAGTTTCTTTACTATTCTGAGCCCTGTCTGTGAAAAGGGAATAGTAGAAGCAACGTAGCCAAGTGGCAAGAGCACGGGCTTGGGAGACAGAGGACGTGTGTTCTAATCCCGGGTCTGCCATTTGTCTGCTGTGTGACCTTGGGCAAGTCACTTAACTTCTCTTCCCCTATTAGACTGTGAGCCCGTCGTTGGGCCTGTACTAAGTGTTGGGGGTAAATTAATTATGTTAGATACAAGCCATGTCCCACATGGAGTTTACGGTCTAAATCCCCATTTTACAGATGAGGCAACTGAGGCACAGAAAAGTGAATTGACTTGTACAAGGCCACACAGCAGATAACCAGTGGAGCCAGGATCAGAACCCTGTGCTTTCTGACTCCCAGGCCCTGTTCCATCCACTAGGTCATGCTGCTTTTCGTGTTGATGTGTGTTAAAGGGAAGTAAACCAAATCTATAGCCTGCAGACTTAATTTCTTTCTTTTCTTTCTGCCATGCTCCCTTCCCCTCGACATTGAAGCATGGCTTCCTAGAAGAGTTCATGCTCCCCTCTGGTCACTGCCCGCCCAAAGAACAGTCTCCGCTTTACCCTGGACCAATCTGTCCCTGACCCCTTAATTTCATTCCTCATTTACCAAAAGATCCAAAAGAATCATTGTCCTTTGACGATGAGCCCCATGAGGGATGGGAACTGTTTCTGATCTAACTGCACTGAATTTACTCCAGGGTTTACCACAGTGCTTGGCACATAGTAAGTGATTAATGAATACCCCAATTAATATTATTAATTATGGTATTTGTTAACTATTTTGTATGTGCCAAGCTCTGTGTTTAGCACTGACATAGGAATAGGATAAATAGGTCAGACATGGCCTTAAAAAGGATGCTGAGACGGTTTTTTTATTATTATCTTATTATTTGTTAAACACTATGTGCCAGGCTCTGTTCTAAGCACCGGGTAAATACAAACGATCAGGTTGGACACAATCTCTGACCCACAGTCTTCATCCCCATTTTATGAATGAGTTAACTGAGGCACGAAGAAATGAAGTAACTTATCCACAGTCACACAGCAGACAAGTGGCAGAGTCAGCATTAGAATCCAGGTCCTTCTGACTCCCGGGCCTGTACTTTATTTACTACTCCATGCCACTTCCCCTAAATTGAGTTGAGGGCCCTTTTATGCAAGGATATAGAATCTTAGAGCACCAGGCCTTCAGTAATGAGATCTGACTTCCAAAGAAGGTAAAGTAAAGCAGTCAGTCAATCATATTTACTGAGTCCTTTCTATGTGCATAGTACTGTGCCAAGTGCTTGCAAGAGTACGTATTGGTAGACACGTTGGTAAACCACATTCAGTGCTACATATTGTAGTGGCTGCATGTAGGAAAGCAGTCTCAGCCTTTCCCTCTTCAGGTAGACCGATCCTCTGAGCTGAAACACCTCACTGTATGAGTAAAGATGCCCCAGGAGGGCACTCCAAGGGCAGAAGCCCATAGACAGCCAATGTATCTCTTTCCCTAGTTTCCGTACACATCTAGTTTCCAGGAGCAGCTGCCAGGATTTCTCCCTCCTCTCGTTGCTTGGCTGGATTTATACAGTGTGGTCAGAATCCAGTCCAGAAGAAAAAGTCCCAACTTTCAAATATTTCATGGATGACTGTGCCACCCTTGCAAGCAGACCCTCTATTAATACTAATGATTGATTGACTGACTGACTGATTGGATGGTTGCTCAGCATGGTTTGGATCAATGTAGTGAACACCCCACCATAATATCACTAGAGAAAGAGCAGTTACTGAGCCAAGGGGAGTCTATAGAAGTTTCCCCCTGCAGGATTTTCTGGCCTGAAACCCAAGCAGCTGATTCTTCTCCAGTCACTGGTCCATTCTGTAACCATCTTGGGGAAGAGAGTTGACTTTAATCATAATAGGCTGGTAGGGGTGAAAGAGGAATTAATCCTCCCTATCTCCTAGTTCAGGGGAGTGGCTGCCCTAATCTTTTGCTTCTCCAAGAATGGTAACCCCAAATTCCACCCTGGTAGTCGTTCCTAACAAGCTTTTCAGGTCAGAAAATCCTTCCTTATATCTCGTCTAGACTATACGCTCAGGGAATGTGTCTGTTTTTTATTATAATGCGCTCTCCCAAGCGCTCAGTATAGTGCTGTGCCCACAGTAAGTGCTCCATAAATACTATTGACTGACTTATGGGACTGCTAACTTGCTGATGGTTGAGATGGTGATTCAGCATTAGTATCATCAGTCAACTATGGGGTCCTCAGCCATTGGTCTCACACAAAACTAATCTTGAAAAAGATTGTCTTCTGAACACTTATGTGCCCGATGACTTTCTGCCCACACTATCAAAGCTGGATTTGAATAGTCAGTCAGTCGGACGATGGCATTTATTGAGCGCATACAGTGTGCAAAGCACTGTACTAAGCCCTGGGGAGAGTACAATACAATAAGCAGGCACACTCCCTGCCCACAGAGAGCTTACAGTCTAGAGAGACCTCACAATCTAGAGGGAGTTTACAGTCTAGAGGGCTCACACATACACGCACATACATACCCTAATAGGACTTAAAAGAAAAAGATAACTTTTTTTCTTTTTAGAAGAAATTCTCAATTCAATAAATTTAACATGACAGAGCACATCCATGGAAGAAGAAATCTTTGCTCAGAAGATGTCCCTAAAATCCCCGGAATGCTTCACTAGCATACATAGTATTTAATATTTACCTGAAAAGCAATGGTCTTCATGTTTAGTTCACGGAAAGGTCAAAGCAATAGAAGGTTTCATTAATCTACTCTTAAGAGACATTTCAGGTTTCATAGCTCCTAATGACGTTTAATAGGTTCTGACAGAGTCTAAGGTAATTTTCACGCAAACCATTCGTGGTAGATATTCATGATCAATGACTTGTTTTTCTAGAAAAAAATGAAAGGCTTAAGTCTTCCCAGTCGGAGAGGGGAGGTGGTGCCAAGATGGTGGTGTGAGTATTATTGCTCGGTAATGTTAGTTTTGGAGACCAGAGTTAGGGGTGGTCTCTGCACGTGGTTTCGTGATGACAGGGGCAGAGTGGCCTTTTAAAAACCTTCTTCCTGCAAATTATTTCTCTAGCCTAGCTATTTTTTCTTCTGTTAGCAGCGTAGACACTTGTCGAGCCCTGTTTTTTTAATATTTGCTAAGCGTGTACTATGTGTTAAGCTCTGTAAATAATTAATTAATCATGGTATTTATTAAGCACTCACTATGTGCCAAGCCCTGTTCCAAGTGCTGGGGTAGATCTAGGTAATCAGGTGAGACACAGTCCCTGTCCCACATGAGGCTCACAGTCTTAATCCACATTTTACAGATGAGGTAACAGAGGCACAGAGGAAGTGAAATGACTTACCCCAGGTCACACAGCAGGCAAGTGGCAGAGCTAGGACTAGAATCCACATCCTCTGACTCCCCAGCCCTTGCTCTTGCCATGAAGCCATGCTGCTTCTAAGCACTGGGGTAGATACAAGCTAATCAGGTCAGACAGAATCCCTGTCCCACATGAGGCTCAGAGTCTAAGTCAGTCTGGTCTTTTATCACCCAAGGAGAGAGAAGGAAGCATTTTAAAGACAAAGTACAGGAAATTCTCAGTTGATGCTGCCTTCCAGCTGAAAACTGGGAGTCAACTGCTGAAGACAGATCTGCGTGGTACACTGCCATCAAGATCTCTTTGAATAAAATCTTCCCATGGAAAGAGAGGCAAGGAGGCGAAAGAGAAGACAGCGCCAGACACCACCACAAAGGACAACACTTTTGTGGCCCCACTGTGAAGAGGACTGTGGACCTCTGCAGAGGCTTTTCAGCCACACCCTCCCTCCTGGGTGAACTTAATATTTAATGGTGTCTTCTTCATGTACATAAGACTACTACATGTATTAATATGATTTCCAGAAGTACAAATTTCCATTCTCACGAGCATTCCAACAAACCAAAGCACTCCTGCTAAGGACTAATTTTAGTCAGAGTAGATTTTCTGGCATCCAAGATGGATGATTGATGGGGCTTCCAGGAAATGTGGCTAGTTGTCCAATTTTTGACTAATCGGGGCCCTGTCTGGTACTCCTGTGGACCTGAATGCTTTTCAATTAATTCAATCATATTTTTTGAGTGCTTACTGTACACAGAGCACTCTACTAAGCACTGGGGAGAGTACAATATAACAATAAACAGACACATTCCTCGCCCACAGCTTATAGACAAGAGGACGCGTTGACAATTCAGAGGATGATTTTACAATCTAGAGGACAAGCTTACAGTCTACCACAGTTTTATGACACTGACCTGGGAAGAAAACCCATAATTTCTGGAACAAGTGAGGAGAAAAGGTCTAGTACTGTTAGCTCCAGACACTGCTGCAAAATGGCACCAGTGATGATGGCAACATGTTTTGCAGTGGATTTGGGCGTAACTTGTGTGACATCATATGTATCTGCATGTTCAGAGTTGAGGAGGGCGGTAGAGAAAAAAATCTGGAGAGGTAGTGAAAAAGGGTGGAAGGAGGCAGAGACAGTTACAGGACACACATAAACCTCGGGGTTGCAGTGAGTCAAAATCTGCCTCCATTTCTTCTCTCTTTTCCTCGAATTCCCTTTCCCTCTTTTTACTTCTTCCCAATGTCTTTTTTTCCTTTTCTTTCTGGTGGTTCTATAGCCCAGTCTTTGGCCTGCTTGGCAGGCCGTCTCTCTTTTGCCCTGCTGTGTCCAGACTAGTTACTCATCTTCTCTACCCTGAGCTCCTACAGCTCATCTGAAAGTCTGCACTTTGTCTCTCAGCAGGGACTCCCCTCCTCTCTTCAGAACGGGGAGGGATCTTAAAGGGAGAGGTGTCTTCTTGGCTGAATACATAGAAAGGGCAGTAGTCAGTCAGTCAATCTTATTTATTGAGCGCTTAGTATACGCAGAACTCTGTACTAAGTGTTTGAGAGAGTACAGTATAACAATTTAACGGAGAAATTCCCTGGAGAGCTCAGGCCTCAGTAGGTAAGAGGGACATGAATAATAGGACTGCTTGCTTAGATTTAGGGTCATCCTGCCAAAATTGAATACCGGAAGCCCTTTTCCATAAATTTATGAGTCATCGCTTTACACTTCTGTCAGAAAAGTAGAGTGTCCTCATGGAAAAAGCACAGGGCTGGGGATCAGGAGCCCTGGGTTTAAAACCCCACTCCGCCACATGCCTGCTGTGTGACCTTGGGTAAGTCACAACTTCTTTATGTTTCCATTTCTTCTTCTGTAAAATGAATTAAATCTCTGCTCTTCCACCCGCTGTGATCCCGTGTGGGAAGGAGAATGTGTCTGATCTGATGATCCAGCATCTACCCCTGGATTTAGCATAATGCTTGGCACATAGCAAGCATTTAACAAAGACCGTGATTATTATTAGTATTATTCTGCCCAAGCCAGGCTGGTTTTCTTGAGGAAATGGGCCAGCCCTTGGTGTCCTGGGGCACACGTACATGGGTAAAGCAATAGTACATGATGACATTTTGCCTTGGCATCGCCTTGGGAACCCATATTTAAAAGTAGGCGGGGGTCCACGGAACAGCCAGTGGAACCCAGTGATGGCAACAATGTGGCTCGCTCCACTGGCAGGCTCACGGGCCTCTGCAAGATGTTTCTCTCTCCCTCCTTTTCCTGTATCCTTTCTTGTCCCTTCCCATTCTCCCTGCCCTCACAGGGCAGTTGTTCAGGCTGCCGGTAGCTGCAGTTTGTGAGAGAACCGAGGAGGGAGTAGCTTTTCTCTCCTTTCCTCAGAGGAAGGGCATGTGTGTTCTCAGAAGTCTCTTCAATCCATCAATCTAACTCACTTATAGCATTTACTATGTTCAGAATACTGTAATAAGCATGTGGGAGAGTACTGGCAGAGTAGATGGACATGACCCTGTTTAGAACCTGAAAAGCAGAATCAATCGCACTGGGTTTTAATTGGTTCTTTCAAAATAACATCGGAGTTCTCTGCTTTTTTAGCTTTTCTGTTAAAAAGAAATTTTTCTTCTCCTGTTGGCAGTCTAGGATCCCTGGAAATCCCAGTAAATTTTAGCAACCTACTAGCAAGGTTAACTTTCACTATATCAAATCTGTGAAATATACTTTCCACATTTCAAACAATTTAGAAGAATGAATATAAACTTTTGTTCATGCAAACCTCAAAATTTCATTCTGCTTATTTCAAATTTGAAATGTTCACTTGGAGGCCGCAATTCTATAAAATATATTTGAAAATCAAAACATTAAGATAGTAGACCAAAAAAGAAGTTTGAGAAGCACAATGTTGAGATTATTTCATTTTTTTTATGTTAACTTCCTGAATTGTTTAACTGTTTTCTTTTAGCTGTTGACATGTCCAGTGAACGTCCTAACCTAGGTGAATGTCGCTAAGACTGAAGGGCACATGTGATTTATTTCACCCGTCTGAAGCTGTCAAAATCTATGGTTCCAGTTTAGAGAAAGAGATTGTTCGGATCCATTTTCAATGTTTAATTACAAACCTGCTCCAACTGATTTCCTTATTGTGCCCACAGCTGCTATTCCTTTGTCTCCAGTTTATTTTTCTTTGAAAATCTAAAAGGCAGCAAGGCTCCCCTGAAAGTCACCAGCAGCAGGACCCACCATCCCAGATGCCTCATTACTGTTCTCATTTGCAAACTTGTTTGGTTGTGTATGTCTGGCATTCAGATCATTTATTTTATTCAAAACCTTTTGCCTGGAAAACAATTTGGACACTTTTTGCATTCCACTCTTTGCTCTATCACATAATGGCAACACAGCTGTTTTATCCACAATAGGAAAATGGCCTCCGAATCATTTTGCCAGTTATATTGGGTACATATGAGAAGACCGGTAAGATGATTTGAATCCAGAAGATTATTTTCAGAGAACTCAGAAAGAATAATACTAGGCTGATGCCGGGAGGGACAAACTCAGCTTATCCTGAAATCCCAGTAATTTTTTTTCCCCCCCGAGGCAGTCACAGCAGGAACTGGTAATTTTTATTTTTAATGATATTTGTTAAGTGCTTACTATGTTCCAGGCACTGTTCAAAGCACTAGGGTAGATACAAGTTAATCAACTGGACAAAATCCCTGTTCCACAGGGGGCTCACAGTCTTGATCCCCATTTGACAGATGAGGTAACCAAGGCACAGAAAGGTTAAGTGACTTGCCCGAGGTCATACTGCAACATGTGGTGGAGCCGAAATTAGAACTCAGGTCCTTCTGACTCCCAGGCCCGTGCTCTTTCCAGTAGGCCACACTGCTTCTCATTTCATTTTCATACATTTCCAAATTATCAGAATTATGATAGAAGGGATCAGAGGCTGGGAACGAATGTCTTTGAGCCTATTTTAAATCCATGAAGGGCTGCAGGGAGACCGTCCCAGGTGGGTGAAAATCTGTCCCTATGTCCAGGTGGCTATAGGTGGAGATCCTATGGCTCGATGCTTTTCTGTAATACAATCTGCTGTACAGGAAACTTCACTATATAGAAATGTTTTCTAAAATCTAACCCAAATCCCTCATGCTGCAGTTTAACATAACTCCCCTTCCTCTTATTGTGCCCCTAGTTGAGTAGGACATCAGCAGATCCTGTGGATGGGCAGCCACTGGAAACTCTTGAGGAGCAGGGAGATGTAAACTGAGTAGGTTTTTTAGAAAAATTATCCTGGCAGCAGAGTAAAGTAAGGAATGAAGTGGGGAAGACAGGAGGCGGGGACAGTAAGGAGGCTGTTGCAATAGTAAATAATAACTCTGGTATTTATTAAGTGCTTACTATGTGCCAGGCACTGTACTAAGCACTGAGGTGGGTACAAGCAAATTGGGCTGTCCATAGTTCTTTTCCCATGTGGGGCTCACAGTCTCAATCCCCATTTTACAGATGAGGTAACTGAGGCACAGAGAAGTTAAGTGACTCACACAAGGTCACACCGCAAGCCACTGATGGAGGCAGGATTAGAATCCATGACTTTCTGACTCCCAAGCCTGTGCTCTATCCATTATGTCATGCTACTGTCCATAAAGGCACGTTATAAGTTCTTGGATCAGCACAGTAGCAGCACTTAGAACAGTGCTTGGTACATAGTGAGCGCTTAACAAATACCATCATCATCAGTTTGGATGGAGAGGAAAGGGCAGATGGTAGTGATCTTGTGAAGGACTTGGAAATAGATGGAATATGTAGGAGAGAGATGAGTCGAGGATAATGCCAGAGTTTCGGCTTTTGAGACAGAGAGGATAGTGGTGTTGCTTACAGCGATAAGAAAAACAGAGGGAGGTCAGGATCTGGGTGGGAAGATGAGGTGTTCTGTTTAAGACGTTTAGTGTAGGGTGTCAGTGGGACATCCAAGTAGAGATATTCTGAAGGCAAGAAGAAATGCAAGACTGCAGAGGAGGGAGGTCAGGGCTAGAGAGGTAGATTTGGAAATCTCCTTTAGTTTGAAGACCTTTATTAGATTCCTCTCATACTTCTCTTTGCGCTCTATCACCTTGAGATCAGTGAGTTGATTTTAACTGTCATCAAAACAACTTTTCTGAAATACAGCAGTATCGTGCTTTCAGTTCCTGAGACATGAGGCAATTCCGCATCTCTATTTCTCTCTAAAATAATGGTCCCATTAATATGCATATTTAATGCCCATTTTTTATCAAGCCTCTTGTCAGCTTCTATTAGAAGACTCAACGAGTTCAGTTTCAGGTGATTTTGCTGAATTATTTAGTTTGGGGCAGATGTTCTGTATTTAGGAATTCATACTCCTTACTTTCAAGGGACAGTGAAGTCAGACTTTAAGCAGTTTTCCAAGTCCCTAACACCTAATGTATATCACCAGCTTCTGCCTCTAATGAAGACTACATTTCCTAACAATGCTTCCATGCAAATGCAAATTTATGTAGATTATTTACTTGGACACGAGCTTTTCTACATCAATCTTTATGTTCCTCCTCCTTCTCTTTTGCTGAGGAAGAGATAATGTTGTTATTCCAGTCATATCCCTCTAGCTTTTATTGTCTGGTATCCCCATAAAGATGACAGGAAATACACTTCGTAGACAACAGTCTTCTGTTTCTGTTGCAATTCCATGTTGAACTTGAGACACCAGCGCTGGCAACTGCAGACAGATTCTGTGCTTTCTTCTTGGCTCCGTGTCTCTACTATTAGGAAGGGGCGGTGTAGTAACAGGGATCAGAGCCAGTGGAGCCGAAAGGCAAATCCAGTTCACCGTTCTTTGGAGTTGCCCGAATGCCATGATTCTCTATTTTCTAGAAATCTATCTATTTGCCAATGTGATCAATCAACTTAGCCCAGTTTCTAAAGGCTGTTTAGGGCCAGATCTGCACCAAGGCATTTTTCGCTTTTGCCCCCAAACTGCCCAGGATAAACAACCCAAAATGCCAAGCGTAATGGACAGACAAAATTAATACATTTGTAATCATGAATGTGCAAGCCCTCTACCTTCCCCTTAATCACTTCCAGCTCCGTGTGAGGAAAAGAGTGTGTGCAGTCTGAGGAGGGATTGAATTCCAGGAGAATAGATATATGTCCCCAATTCTCCACCCATCCCCAGAACCAATGTGTACCCAACAGGACCCGCTTTCCGAACAGGGCTACTGGTGGTTGCTCCCATTCTAAGAATGGAATTCAGGATATGGAAAAGCATCTCCCTATCCCAGTGTGGCACCTGAATTAATTAGAAGATAATAATAATAATGGTGATATTTATTTGCTTACTATGTACCAGGCACTGTTCTAAGCGCTGGGGTAAATATAAGACCCTCCTCTCTATTGCTATGCAGCATTGCTTTGACCAGTGCCCTATTTCCATAGAGTGATATCTCAGATGCTTTAGGAGAGATAACCCAAACGCTCATGAAAACCACCTTCTAATTCTATAGTTTTCTCTCAAGCTTCACTAATTTTTCCTCCTAGGCTTTTGAGGGAGCCGGGTTTTCTGAACTGTGTTCCACATCATTTCCTGGCTATCTCCTCTAGCCTTCTTCCTGAGCCTGCACCCGTTGTCCTTATAGCTGAGGACTCAAGGAGCTGAGTTAGCTCAAGAAAGGACAGAGACACCTATGCTTTATACCTTGACAGTCTGAAAAACAGGCAGCCGAGACTGGAAATTTGCAACATCCATCTAGATATAGTGCACTCTGACCATATCATGTGAAATTATCTAGTCTGCTTTAACCTCCAAACCCCCAGCTCTTGGACAGGATTAAGACCCATTTCTGTATCATTATAAATCATTATTTACACTGAAGGGGGGCATGATGAAAGTCCAGAAGATGTCCTCTGCCCAACCCTCTAAGAGAAAGTTGCATACTAGACCAATCACAGGACACTTTCTTCTTCCTAAAACTTATCACGGCCTTTTAAAGTGCTTCCCAGAGGAGCACTGGAGCAGTGCAGAGGAGATTTGTATCAGAATCATTTTTTCAGAGAATTCTTTCCTAGAAACTACACTACTCCAAAGATGAAAGGAGTAGCCAGAGCCAGAGAGCCACTGCTAATGTTTACCTAAGAATTTGGCTAGTGAAAAAAAGGGAGTTTCCAGCTGGTTTAATTAACTCCATTAATATTACCAGAATCACTTCCTAGCTAATGCCAAAGGATGCTTATTAGCTTGTATTTTTGTCATATTCAGCAGAAAGGAGATTGTGGGCATGGCAATAGGACTTTGGGATTGCTTCCTCATAACAGTCTCTGACTGGTTGGGGAAACTGATTGACATTTGCTTCTTAGGATATTGACAACCTTAGCTGTCTCCCTGGGCACTAGAGAGAACAGTCACACCTCTTGGGTTGGAAATAGGTCAGGATTACCAAATCAGAGTACTGGCAAATTATCTAAATGCCCTATCCTCTGGTTAGGTGATATCAGGTGACATCAGGATTCCTTGTGATATCAGAAACCTGGTGATATGAGGATTCCTTGTGCCAGTTGGAGATGGGATTGTTGGAAGAAGCTCCCTGATGGCTTTTTTGGTCATTATGACTCAATCACCCCCATTGTTGGTGATATGCTTAGTGGGATGAAATGAGTTAGATTAGGGGGAAAGAAACAATACCTTCTGGAAGAAAGGAAGCCTATACATTTGAGGAGTGTGGAAGCAAAGAAAAGCTATACTAAGGAAATCAGGAAGATCCCTGGGTCTGAGACTGAACAAACATGTTCCCCCAAAGGAATGGAGGCACAGCATCGGTAATATGTAACAGATATTCACCATTTATTTCTCTTCCCCCTAAAATCAGATGCTATTTTTCAGTGATGCTCTTCTTTGTCTCTCCTCCGCCAACCCACCACCCTGCCCCCGCAAGCCCCCTGGACCCCACCTCCTTATTTTGTTTATCCTTATCCACAAATTTAGGGAACTTGATTCATTTTACCTTTACAATTCTCTCTCTTTTGTCAAGGTTCATATCTGTTATATTAACCAAATGGGGCTGTTTGTTTAAAATCAATGGGCATGAAGCTTAGAAATTACACAGTTGGTCACATTTACCAATGACATTTGTTTGTTTCACTAGAAACAAAATGTGCTCTCAGTTCATATGAGGAGAAAAAAAATTGATGAAGCAAGATAAACTCTACTGGCTTTTCTCTGGGACAGTCTACAGATGGCTTAGCTGTGACTGGTATTTTACTTCTCCCCTTTCTCAACCTCCCCCTAAATCATGGAATTCCTAAAATTTAGAGTAATTGGAAAAAGGAAAAATAACATCCCTACAAAATCTTTACTTTGAGGAAAAATAAAATGTCAAAAATTGCTCACTAAAAAGAAGAGAGGGTCCCAATTGGCAGGTATAATGATGGTTTCTCTAGGCAGGATTATCCATGACGATAATAATGTCAAAACATGCCCCAGAGAGTAATGTTTCAGTCAAATGTGGCCAACAAACAAGCACAGAATGTAATTATGTTATTTTTCTCCTCAGAAACCCCTCACTCACATTGGGTCTCCTTTCCAAGACTCCTTCTGGGAAGCACCAACTCATTTCAGAAGGCAATCCATATATCAGAGACTTGAGGGTTGAGTTTTGCAGGACTTTTGGATCTGTCTGTACCTTTCAGCCCAGCAGCAGTTGAATAGCTATGCCTGGATTTTGCCCTGAGCTGAAAGATGCCACCTCTAATATACAGCACTGTCATGAATTTGCTTTTTGTCATAAATGAAGCATGGGGCTGGACTTTAATTTTCCTCACTGCCCTCCGTCAGGTAATAACCATAAATATTGTCCTGAATCATTAAGTCACAACCTGAAATGTGATCTTGCCCAGCTCCCAATCAGATGGCCATCTGGAAGATGAAAGAAGTCTATTTTAGTTTCAGAATGAACCAGACTCTAATTTGTAGTAACGGTCTTAACAAGCTGTTTCAGAGACATTAAACAGAGACGGGTCTCAGTTACTCAAGGAAGGCACAGTGTACACGATCTTAAGCGTTAGCTGCGAGGTGAATTTTGGACTGTGGGTGCTCAAAACTGCCAGCCTCAGGGGCTTTCAATCAAATGCCCCCTTCTTACATGGGCTTAGAGATTCTACCCAAAGGCAAATGATAGAGTTCATCCACGACATCATATCAACAAATATTACCTGTGTCATAAGAAGAGTAAACACTTCGGGAGAGGAAAAACAAATTGTGACTTCTACAAGCTAACAACAACTCTAAATGATATATGCCATTTTTCATATACCCCGAGGTTACTTTCACAGAAAAAATAAACAGATTGAGTCTCCCTAACCGAAGTCAATAAGTTCTATCGTAAAGGGGAAAATTCTGTATTCCAATAGAAGGACTGTATGCTTCACAGAAAATAATTATGTGATTGGTCAAGAAAATGGTTTGTTAGGTGATTCTCTTTCATTATTCTCTTTGCAGGCCAAATAAATTCAATCTGAATCACAAACTTGATCCATGCCAGGGAAAACAATTGAGCAGAGGAAAAAAGATAATGGAGGCATATGAGTTTCTGAGAAAAATATATCATAATTCACAGAAGTGACACCTGATCTTGGGCTGACGAGTATTTAAAATGTATTTCTGCTCAGGGTCCACTAAGAAAGGCAAAAAGGATCTCACCCAGTCACATGGTTTGAAACCCTGCAGATCCTAAATTAACAACCACCCCTGCCACCTCCCTGAATGGATGTAGCCTCATCTCCTTCTTAACAAACTTCAAGAAAGGAAATTGAACAAACCTTGAAAGTTGTCTGTACTCCTCTCTTGTGACTTGCACACACATTTCCACTCTTTCAAAAACCCCAGTTGATATCCAGTCTTTCAAGCAGAAATTCCAGATGCTTGCAAAGCTTCCTTTAAAAAAAAAAGGTATTTGTTATGTGCTTACTATATGTCGAGCAATATTCTAATCGCTGGGGTAGATTCAAGCTAATTCGGTTGGACAGTCACTGTCCCACATAGGGTGGGGGGACACAGTCTTAATCCATTTTACAGATGAGATAACTGAGGCTCATAGAAGTGAAGTGATTTACCCACGGTCACAGTGCAGATAAGTGGGAGAGCCAGTCTTAGAACCCAGGTCCTTCTGGCTCACAGGTCCGTGATCTATCCACTAGGCCAAGCTGCTTATCTCCCACACAAATCAGTCAAACTACAGCTCTCTTCATCTTCAAAGCCCTTTTAAAATCTTGTATCTTCTCAAAGATCTTCTCCATGAATTCTCTCTTCCCCAAAGATTACGTCCCCCAAACTACACCTCAGAACTTCTGAACTTCTGGACCAACTACATACTCTCTTGTTCACTCAGCCACCTCTGGCACAAGTTGTATTATAAATTATTTATTTAGATTATTTTATAATCTTGTTGTCGATAGGGAACGTGTCTGACAAATCTGTTATAGTCTACTTGCCCAAGCGCTTAGTACCGTGCTCTGCTCATAGTGTGTTCAATAAATATCACCGAAAATATTATTATTATTATTAATAATAATAATGATGGTATTTGTTAAGTGCTTACTATGTGCCAAGTACTACTCTAAGTACTTAAAAGTGCCTAGGACAGTGCTCTCCACATAGTAAGTGCTCAATAAATATGATTGATTGATTCACTGCGGAAGACAAGAGACTGCTAGATTATTTTGGCAAATGTTTCAGAGACAAGCTCCAATTAAGCCACAAACCCCCACCTGCCCCCCGGCCTCAGTTCCCAGCAGATCCCAACTCCACCCTGGTCAGCTTGCCCTTTGCCCTGTTTTTCCCTGGGCCTCCTTCCCCTTTGCATACCTCACCCAGCCTCAAACTCCACTCCAGCAATAATCAATTCATCACTGGTCTAAGAGCTTGGGTGAGTACAATAGAGCTGGTAGACACGATCCCTCCTCTCAAGGAGTTTACAGTCTAGACAACTTGCCTTTACTGACCGCTTGGGACCAGCCTTGACGGCGATCAGAAACAAAGGGTCAAGAGGCTGACCTCTCATGACCCGTTTTTATCCCCCTCTTAATTCCTCTTATTCATCTTATTCAGAGGAGCAGCGTGGCTCGGTGGAAAGAGCATGGGCTTGGGAGTTAGAAATCATGGGTTCTAATCCCAGCTCCATCATTTGTCAGCTGTGTGACTTTGGGCAAGCCACTTAACTTCTCTGTGCCTCAGTTCCCTCATCTGTAACATGGGGATTGAGACTGTGAACCCCACATGGGACAACCTGATTACCTTGTCTCTCCCTCAGTGCTTAGAACAGTGCTTGGCACATAGTAAGCGCTAACAAATACTATCATCATCTCTTTTCTGTCTTCCGTCTGCATTTCCTCACCACCTAAGTAAGCACTAAATCATTTAATGTCTTTCTTCCCCTCTAGACTACAAGCTCGTTGTGGGCAGGGAATGTGTCTACCAACTCTGTTATGTTACATTCTCCCAAGCATTTAGTAATCGTTCACTAAGAGCCACTGGTGATGATGACGATGTTGAAGTACTCAGGACCCATCGTAGCACTTGGGCTCATATCTTATATACTCTAGAACTTCATCTATCAGCAGTCAATCAATGGTATTTATTGAGCGCTTACTCTGTGCGGAGCCCTGAACTAAGCACTTGCGAGAGTACAAAACAAAATTAGCAGGTACGTTCCCTGCCCTTAATGAGTTTTCTGTATTATAGTTTAGCGTCTGTCTCCCCTGCCAGACTGTCAGGTTCTTGAGGACAGGGATCATATCTGCTAACTCCGCTATTCTCTCCCAAATGCTCAGAATGGAGCTCAGTAAATACTACGGATGGATGGATTTTGTGGTAATGCAGTGATAGCTGCCTGTTTGGACAGAGTGAAGCTCTCCCTTGAAAAGCTGGGTAGCAGACAGGCAATTAGCGTTGAATCTGCATGATCATTTGGACAGATTCTGATGTTCTAGAATTTCCTGTCTTTGAATGTCCCATCTTTGTTCTCTAACAGTAAGGGCCCAATGCACCTGAGAGACAATCTTCCGAGGATTGAGCAAATCTAAGGAAATATGATTGCTTCAAAAGAACTGCGATCAAAACATCCAACTGCCTCTGAAAATACTTCTAACAAGGATGACCTGGGACTATTATTTCACACTGAAGAACTTTCCCATCCTCAAATGGGCCTGGCAACGCAGGAATAAGCACACTATGACTGTCACTTCACTACCTCTAACTCAGGATCTCTTTCCAATCCCCCTCAGCTGCTGCTGTTGTTGCTCTTCCTCCAAAACTCTGTTACTCTGTTTTAAACAACCAGTGTTCTTTTTTCAAAGGTCCCTTTCGCTTGGCTTGCCGGACACGAGCAAATCATATATTTTTGTGAAAAGCAAACATCAACACGTCAAAGAACAGTCTTTATGGGTGCCCGGTGGGATTGCAAATCCACATCGTGCCTTTTCAGGCACAAACACACATAAACAGGTGAATTTCTTAGTCTTTGAGAGGTGTGTGTGTCCATGTGTGTGTGTGTTTACATGGGTTCACTGCTACTTCCCGAACTTTACTTCACCTGAAAGTATCCAAAATATACATTTGGTTTGCAATTAAATTTCTGGAATTAGAAACAACTTCTGGTGTTTAAAATTAATTCCTGCCCAGGTATAGTGGTTTTCTTGACACGGTTGTATTACAAGCACCCAGCTCTTTAAAAGTTAGGGTTGGGGTAGATGGACATGCCAAAAAAGCTCATTCCTGATGAAGACTAGTAAAATGAACTGCTCTAAACCTCGACCTCCTTAATGGGAGCTTAAACTTTTTAGTGCTGACACAGCTTTGATTTTCAACAGCTTGGGAAGGTATTGAAGAGATGTCTACAACTGGGTTTACCCGGCAATCAATCAATTGTATTTATTGAGTGCTAATTGTGTGCTGAGCACTGTACTAAGCACTTGGGAGAGTACAACATAGAGTTGGAATACATATTCCCTGTCCACAATGAGCTTATATTCTAGAGTCTAGCAGCAAAGTTAAATCATCTGGAATGGGGATCTTTAGGATCATAGGGAATATGGTTCAGTTACCTGAAAAGTCAATAAAAATAAAGTAACAAGAAACACATACGACAACATGCTGAATGACACCAAGTGATTAAACAAAAGTCTGGTATCAAGATATTGGCTTCCCCTTTCCAAGTCCTAGAGGGTAATAGTTTGAAGCAGCATGGCCCAGTGGAAAAACCATGGTCCTGAGAGTCAGAGGACCTTGGTTCTAATCCTGCCTCTGCCACTTGCATGCTGGGTGCCTTTGAGCAAGTCAGTGAACTTCTCTGTGCCTCAGTTTCTTCAATTGTAAAATGGGGATTCAATGCCTGATCTCCCTCTTAGACTGTGAGGCCCATGTGGGACAGGGACTGTGTCTGACCTGATTAACTATCTACTCCAGCACTTAGAATAGTTCTTGACATATAAAAAGTACTTAATAAATACCAGAATTACTCTAATTAGCAGATAAAGGATGTTCTTGTCCATAAATTGACACGCTGGTAGCAAAATCTATTGACATCCCCCTTGGACCTTGACTTTTCTAAATCAGCATCCAGAGATGTTGTTATAATGACTGCTTATCAGAGGAGATGCAAAATAACTGATGAAAATCATCTTAGTTGCTGCTGCCACTCCACATGGGCACGTAATAGTGGGGTTTTATGTTGTCCATGCTAAGAGAAAATGATTATTAACTTGTTGAGGGCAGGGACCATGTCTACCAACTCTATTGCACTGTATTCTTCCAAATGCATAGTACAGTGCTCTGTACACAGTTAGTGCTCAATTAATACCATTAATCCATTGATTGGTGTTTGGGTAGGCTTTTGTGGACAGCAAGCTGAAATTAAAAGTCAAACTGTCCACACAGTTTTTACTCTGGTTCCCCAGCACGTGATCTGAACTGATATCTTCTTCAGGAAAAACAAAATATCATGTTCTGCCAGAAGAGGGGAAAGGGAGCACATGTTCATTAGTTGAGGCAGCTATTTGAATAGTTGACCTAAAATAACCTGCTTTCAAGGAAAAAGAAGGGACTTGGACAGGGTGATTTAGATTGGACTTACCCAAATAATTGGTTAAACTCTCTTCTTTGTCTGTATGGACCCACAGGTTTAAAATAAACACTTGGGAGATTTAATATAACATGCATTCCAACTTTTTCAGACATCTGCCATCTATCTAAAAATCACCATGGAAATCTTAAGAAAAAGTAAAGCTTATGCTTGTTCTAGTCTTAACTGCTTCCCATGATACCAGGCCTACAAGGAGGACAGACCTGCTCCCTTGCTTTTGCTTCAGTGAACCAGAGTTGTGTCAGATCTGAGAAGAGTTGAGATGCTTTAAAAAACACTAAAATATTCTTACATCTTGGTCAAAGTTTGTTTGAACTCTGTGTGAAGTTTCAGGTCAATTCAGTTTCACCCGAGCTAATGTACCCAGTCTTCTATTTTTCTTACTTCGGTTTCTGCTCTAACAGAGCTGTAGCCCTAAATCCCTATGACCCTATGCTGTGAATGTGTGGCATTTTTTGATAGAAATTCTTATATTACTGTTATGTTCACCCCTATTAGAATGCTTTATTCCTTAGCCAGTCCTTATTATAAAACCTGCAAAATAATACAAACCCAAACAAATGAAAAAATCTATTTGGAACAGTACAGTAAAAGTGTGGAGAATCTGCGAAACTTAGCAGCATCACACTTTGACCGACACCACAACATGTGCCCAACCATTTCTTCCTATACCAAATATACCAAATCTTGTGCCAGTTTGTGGACTGTGTTATAGTGGGACCGACTCATGTTATAGGACTCCCATTCCCTAGTTTTTCCATGGCATTATATCCAAATCATGTAATGAAAATCTATGATATAGCAGAACTGATTGTGTTTTCTGGCCAGGGTCTGGGCCCCAGAACCTAAGCCTTCAGATAGCGAGGTGCCGTGGTCAAGAAGATAATCTGGACTCACATCTGAGAGCAGCCAGTGAAAGAATTCATCTTAGGGGTTCTCCAACTCAACTCCTGCTTTAATGGCCTGCCATCCTCCGTAGACCTCCAGCACTTATGAACATATCGGCAAATTTATGTAAAGATTTTATGCTGCTTTGCCTCCCAATTTAGACAATATGACACCAAGCTGAAAGGCTATAAAGCTATAGTGGTGGTTGCTAACAATTCTATGGACTTGAGACTGAAGCTATTGCAGAAGACACAGCCAGCTTCTCTATTTCACCCTTATCTGTGAGCTGTATTCAACACCACTTGACAAGACAAGACACTGACACGGAGGTCTTGGAAGATAGTCAACACACCTTGACAAGACAAGACAAGGCACTGACACCGAGGTCTTGGAAGATAGTCAACACACCTGCATTGAAGTAGGTTCCCTAGGGAGAGAATGGGTGATAGCAGGATACGCGAGCAGCTATGGTCAGCTGCCTTTGGGCAGGAAGTGTATCTGCTTATTGTTACGTTGTACTCTCCCAAGAGCTTAGTACAGTGCTCTGCACACAGTGAGAGCTCCATAAATACAGCTGATTGACTGACTGACTGAAGTTTCCTGAAACAGGGCAACCAGGGACAGGAATGACAGAACCAACGGAATCTCTGCCTCAAATGATGTGAGACTTTGCTTTACTATTTTATAAGTACTCTCAGCACCTATTGTAGACTGTTGCTCTCAGAGAGGTGCTAAGTAGTTCCCCACTATTTCCAACCCCTACTCACCTCTTGTTACACTGTTTTCGCTCCACCCAAGGATATGAGAATGATGAGGAGGAGGAGGAGGACGAAGAGGAGGAGGAGGATGAAGTCTCCTGCCCAGAATGATGACTGAGCTTTGGCCCTGAAACTTAAAGACGGAGAACCTGAATGAAAAAGGTGACTACAGTATTAGAGATTTGTAGAATGCCTTTTGTGATCTCTTATCCTTGTAAACTGGTTTACATTGAGATACAGAATATAACCGATGAGAAGGCTCTGCCAGTTGTTTGCTGTGCAAGTTACTTAACGTGTCCAAGCCTCAGTTACCTCATCTGTAAAAAGGAGACTAAGGCTGTGACCTTCACGTGGGACAACCTGATTGCCTTGTATCTACCCCAGCACTTAGAACGGTGCTTGGCACATAGTAAGTGCTTAACAAATACCATAATTATTATTATTACTAAGGTGAGCCAGGGAGTGGCACATTGAAAAACTCATGAACAGATTTAGTATATTCAAGATCTAATGTATGTTGGAGGAGGCTGCAGTTTTGCTATAATATGGCGTAGTTTCGGAAGGAAGTAGCCCCTGAGCGGCCTTGGTAGCCACCCATATCAACAAGTTATTTTTAAGGATCCTGTTGGATCTGTCCACCTCACTGTAGCACAGAGTCAAAAAACTTCACCACTGCAGACATTACCCTATTTGAAGAACTAGGTCTAGTTGGAACCCTGGACTCAAGAGTCCCTCAAGGGACCCCCAGCACAGAATAGTTGGAAAGATATAAGCTTTCCAACAACATCTTAGAGGCTCAGCGTTAGTTTCCCCGAAGTGCTGCTTTTCAGTGACAACTCTCGTTACAACATTTCCAAAACACTGTAAACTTGGAAATTGTTTCAGAAAAATGGTTGGG
The DNA here is from genome assembly GCF_004115215.2 of Ornithorhynchus anatinus. Taxonomy (NCBI): domain Eukaryota; kingdom Metazoa; phylum Chordata; class Mammalia; order Monotremata; family Ornithorhynchidae; genus Ornithorhynchus; species Ornithorhynchus anatinus. The sequence goes on along the minus strand of NC_041735.1, from coordinate 56,611,304 downwards.
GGCCAAAGGCAAAAAGGAGAGAGCCCGAATAATTTCACAGGAAATCAGACTCTGAAGCCCATTTCTATAATCTTACAGACATCTGTTTGGGGTTCTCCTGGAGAACAAAAGAATCTTCACCGTTCAAAATGAGCAGATTTTAATCCCTACTATTTACTCAGCATCCTGGGGATCTTGGCAATACAGCAGGGCTGCTCCATTGAGCTATATAATTTCAACTGCTCTATAGGATTAATAACACTTCACACTGGGATTGATAGTGCTTCTCATTTATCAGTCACAAAGGCCTCAGATGAGTAGTGATCATTTCCATTCGAGTGATGAGGAGTTGGCTTTCCCAGCTACAGAAACATAGTCACCACAGAATCCAGGAGCCCCCAAACTCCACCCATTAGAAAATATGGTCCAAATATCTATTTTAAAACCAGATCTTCAGTCAAAGAGACAGTCTCATTGACTTCAATAATTTCCAGTCTCAGGAATGACTTTCTAGAATACTTTATATATTCCCCATGGGTGAAATACTTTGAGTGTCTGAAACGCAGTCTGTCCCAACCCTAGTATTCTAAGATGATGACAGAATTCCGATCTTATCCCACACGATGCACACAGTCCAAGGAGAACTGAGAGATCAGTGTGGAAAGAGTTTCTTTAATCATCGTGTCTTGCAAATGGAAATCCAACTCCCAAGGTTGAATTTCTTCTTGCCGATAAACCGTACAAATTCCCACGATGCCTGGACACTCAGCAGAGTTTCAGGTGGAGCCGTGCTTTCCAGAAATTGGTGACAGTGCTGAGTACAGTGCCCGGCACATAGTAAGCACTTAACAAATACCGTCATTATTACGTCACCTGGGGACTTGTTTTAATATGGACCAGTGACATTAGAGGCTAAGTGTAGGGGGTGACTCTTCAGCCAGTGGGTACTCCACTACCAGATCCCACAAATTTATCCCTTGTGAATTACTCTCCTCCAGACTCAGAGTTCCTCAGTTTATAATTCTCCCATCCCCAAATTGTTCTGTGCTTTTCTGGGTTGAGGGTTTAATCCATCTTCCCTATTGTAGCTGTAGGAGTTGCTGTTTCATATGCTTGTATTCACCTGCCTGACTGAGAAAGTGTAAACGGCATAGTCTTGCTGAACACAACTAGAAAGGATAAAGTCAATGATAACCAAAACTGAGAGTCAAACAGCTCTATGCTTTAAAAAATATCAATTTTTATCTCAGGCCATCCCAGCCCCACAGCACTTATGTACATACCTGTCATTTATTCATTTATTTATATTCATGTCTGCCTCCCCCTCTAGACTGTAAGATTATGAGCAGGGAATACGTGTTTATTGTTATAGTACTCTCCCAAGTGTTTAGTACAGTGCTCTGCACAAAGTAAGCACTCAATAAATATGATTGACTGACTGACCACTAAAATTTGAAAATAAGAATGCTCATTTCCCATTGCCCTCTATGGTAGTTTTCACAGAGATTTCCCTTAGAGAATGCCTGAACTAGTCTTCTTGAGATGACTGTATTTTCTCGTCTAACTCTGGGAACTCTGCTTGCATTCTTCAAAGGAAAAAGGTTTTACAAGAGCACGATTTGGGCAAACTGCAGTTGTGATGATGGTGGGGTTGGGGGAGAGAGAAGGTGGGTGGAGGAGGGAGCTCTCTGGCTCTCTCCATACTCTTCTGCCATAATAATGAAGGCATTAAATTACTAGGTCAGAGGCCCCATTTCACAAAGAAATAATATCAGTTTATTATTTCTAATCTTATTAAGTTAGAAAATAGTCTTGAGATGTAATGTCAACCTGGAAATGGCTGAAGTATTGATTGTATGAACCCAGTGCTCATGGATAATTCAAGGAGTCTGATTTCATTTAATTTCTGTAATTTTTAAAACAGCCCAACGATATTTCTGTGTAGCAAATAATCCTAAATTATTCTTATAAATAATGTAGATGTATTATCTGATTTGCCCACACTTTGCATTATGAGTTGGAGAAAAACATTATTTTTAATCCTTTTTACTTAATCCCCAGTGTCTTGGAGGCAAATAAGCCTCTTTTAAAAAATTGCATTGCAATTTAAAAAATAAATATGGAAGTTATCAATATCCCGAGTCTGGGTCTAGTCAGTTGCTGCTGTCATTTCCTTGTTCACAATTGTATTATGTCCATCTCTGGAACAGCATCATAATGGGATGTGAGATTGTATGAGATACCAGAAGAACTCAACCGAGGTATACATTTACTACTATTAATGCATGCCGATTTCGTATACTAGGCTGATTTTTTTTCTAAACTAATTTCTGAAAACCTTTCTAGGCCAGACTCCCTCTCCCCTCCAGTCCTTTATTTGCATTTTTTATGCTGAAAATGGAAGCCTTCAGTCTTTTTAGTCCTGATTTCTTCAGGTAAAAAGCACAGCACAAGAACTAAATTAACACGACAAGTTACTGACAAAATAGAGGCTCACACCTTCAGAGATCTTTCCTATAAGAATATTTATTAGTTCAGAAGACATGTGTGGGCAGACCACATTATTTAGTGACCTGCAATGCCCAAATAATGATCACAATAAATCAGACCTCGTTATTATGTGAAGGAGGGCTGGATGGAGCAACTGGCTGGATAATGAGGTCTAATTTAGAGGCCGGGAATGATTCTACGCATGTTGGGTGGGAAATGAGGGGAAGGCCCAGGAATGAGGGCCTGGGTTCTAATCCCAGCTCTGCTAATAGCTTGTTGTGTGACCTTGGGCAAGTCACTTAGCTTCTCTGTGCCTCAGTTTCCTTAATTATAAAATAAAGAGTAAATACCTGAATTCATTCATTTATTCATTCAATTGTATTTATTGAGCACTTACTATGTGCAGAGCACTGTACTGAGCACTTGAAAAGCACAATTAGGCAACAAATAGAGACAATCCCTGCCCACAGTGGGCTCACAGTCTAGAAGGGGGGAGACAGACGTCAAAGCAATTTAAGAGGCATCAGTAACATCAATATAAATAAATAGAATTATTAATATATACACAACATTAATATAAATAAACAAATGAACCTGTAATTAGACTGTGAGTGCCATGGGGGGGACAGGGACTGAGTCTAACCAAATAAAGTGGTGCTTAGTACAATGTTAAATGCTTAGAATGGGCTTAATAAATACCGCAAAAAAGGCTGCATTGATTTTGGTTCTTCAGTGACTTCAGTGTGATGTTAAGGGTCAGACAGTCAGTTTGGTTGGCAACACTTGGTCACTCAAAGTGAGTTACAATCAAACACTGCAGATCCTCTAACACCAGGCTAAACAGGAAGAGCTGATAGCCATGATCAAGGATAATGAGCGTCAGAGGAAATGCCGCCGACTGGAAACTATTTCAGAGACATGAAACAGAAAAAGGAAACCACATCCTGACTGACAGTGTCCAAAGCCCTTTACAATGTAATGACATTGATGGAGAGGTAGTCCACTGATGGATTTTTGAAAATCCGTGATCGGTCTTCCTCAAGAAGTTGTTTTATCACTGATGGAGGAAAATTCTATCAAGAAAGGAAGCTGCATTCTAGTATTTGGAGGGCACAGCCACGATGGGCCAATGTCTTGCCATTCAGAGCTCCATCACTATTTGTGGTTTTAATTCTTCATGCACAGCTTTTTCCATTAATCACCTAACGTCATTAGTTTTGGTCATTCCATCCAAAAGTCAGTGGAGAGATCAATTTTAGCCATATAGAATTGTTTATCTTCCTCTCTCCAAATCATAAATTTTTGACCACCTTTGTTGTCTAGGAGACTCTTCATGTGGTTTTTGGGTAGCTCAATGGGGCAGTGCCCCCTTCCCCACAAAGGGAGACCACCTTGGAGACCGCAGTTTGGTCATTTATCTGGTCCTCAGAGAGGGCCATTACCCAGCAAAAGTGTAATAAAGATTCAACTATTTCTTCACCAAGACCATCAGTTTACACTGGGGATTTTCAGAGTTTTTCAGGTAGAAATCCCTCTGAGGTTCTCTCTTGACTCCTCCCCATCCATTTGCCCCCATCAAAACACACTTCAGGCAACAAGCAGGGAAAGAATCAGTCAATCGATTTAATGTATTGAACACTTACTGTGTGCAGAACAACATACTAATTGCTTGGGAGAGTTCAATGCAGAATTGGTAGATACAAGCCCTGCCCACGCAGAGCTCACAGTCTAAAGGAGGAGATGGATGTTAACATAATTAAATGACAGATATGTACATAAGTACTGTGGGGCTGTTCCTCTCAGAGTCACACCTGCAGAGTTCCCAGCACGCTACCAGTCTCAACTACAGGAAGGAGAATGAGGCAGAGGCATAACCATTTCATTCCTACCTTGGGCAGTGGCTAGTGAGTGGAAGACAATCTGCTACAAGTCAAAATTCACCTGCGCTGGGCAGCAGTGGTGTGGGAGAGAATCAAGGGTGAAGACTCAAGTTTACTGTGTGGAAGGAGTCAATGGTAAATGCTTCCATATTTTCTTTGGAAACACTACCAGAATGATTGCAGATGGAGGGGCCGGGCGTTCTGGGAGAGATGTGTCCATGACGTCTCTATGGGTCGAAGACACCTTGGCGACATAAGACAAGACTATGGGGCTGAGGTAGAGGTGAATAAAGGGAGCAGATCAGGTTGATGCAGAAAGAGTGGGGGAAAAGGAAACGAGGGTTTAGTTAGATAAGGCTTCTTGGGGAATATGTGCCTTCAATAAGGCTTTGTAGATGGTCAGAGTAATTGCCAAAAAGGAAGAAGGAGGGCATTCCAGGCCAGAGGAAGTTTGTGGGTGAGAGGTCGGCGCAAGATAGACGAGATCAAGGTAGAGTAAGTGGGCTGGCATTAGAGGAGCAAAATGTGTGGACTGGGTTGTAATAGGAGAGCAGTGAGGAAAGATAAGTGGGGGCAAGGAGATTGAGTGCCTTAAAGCTGAAGTTAAGGAGCTTCTCCTTGATGAGGAGGTGGATGGGTAACCACTGGAGGTTCTTGAGGAGTGGGGAAACATGGACTGAACGTTTTTGTAGAAAATGGATCTGGTGAGCAGAGTGAAGTATGGACTGGAGAGGGGAGAGACAGGAGGCAGGGATGTCAGCAAGGAGGCTGTTACAGTCATCAAGATGGGATAGGATAAGTGCTTGGATTAACATGGTAGCAGTTTGGATAGACAGGAAAGGGTGGATTTTAACGATATCGTGAAGGTTGAACAGACAGGATTCAGTGATAGATTGAATATGTGGGTTAATTGAGAGAGGAGAGCCAAGGAGAATGCCATGTTCATGGGCTTGCGAGACGGGAAAGATGGTGGTACAGTCTACAGTGACAGGAAAATCAGGGGGAGACAGGGTCTGGGTGGGAAGATGAGTTCTGTTTTGAACCTGTTAAATTTGAGGTGAAGGTGGGAGATCCAAGTAAAGTTGTCTTGAAGGCAAGAGGAAATGGGAGGCTGCCGAGCGGGATAGAGACCAGAGCTGGAAATGTAGGTTTGCGCATCATTCATACATTCAGTAATATTTATTGAGCGCTTACTGTGTGAAGAGCACTGTACTAAGTGCTTGGAAAGTACAATTCAGCCAAAAATAGAGACAATCTTTACCCAACAACTGGCTCACAGTCTAGAATCATCTGCATCGAGGTGATAGTTGAAGCCATGGGAGCGAATGAGTTCTACAAGAGAGTGGGTGTAGATGAAGAATAGAAGGGAACCCAGAACTGATCCCAGAGGGACTTCCTCAGTTAAAGAATGGAAGACAGGAGGAGAATGCAGGATGGTGGTGGAGGGAAACAGAAGATTAAAAAGGTGGACTTGCTCTATTCCTGTACACCCTGGTTTTCTGCAGCTAAGGCCAAATGGGAGTTGATAGCTCTAAAGCAACAAACTCAATCTTCCCTCTTGGAATTCTTCCATCATCCTCTTGGGCCTCATAACCATTATTTAACACCAGAATCCCCTCTCAACTGGAACTCCCAATGAGGTTTATGAGAAGCAGTGTGACCTAGTGAAAAGATCATGGGCCTGGGATTCAGAGGACCTGGATCCTAATCCCAGCTCTACCTCTGGTCTCCTGTGTGACCTGTACTTCACCTGGGTAACTGTACTTCAGGTACCTCACCTGTAAAATGAGACTGTGAGCCCTATGTGAGACAAGGATTGTATCCAACCTGATTATCTTGTATAGAGTTCAGTGCACATAGTAAGTACATAACAAACACCACAAAAAATGGAATTGAATTTGAGGTGCCTGTGATCATTACCTGGAACCTCGGGTCGGGGGGGAGGGGGGCATTCATTACGCTGCAATCTGAAAAATCAACAAAATATACAATAGCTTTTCCAGCTATGTACAACCCAACATCAATCAGGAACTCAACTGCTACTCAACCCAAATGAACAGCCTCTATTTCCCTTTGCTTGTCTTTATGTGTTCAGTCTTTCCTCATGTGTCCCACTGTCTACCTATGAGCAATTCCTTCTATAGTGTGAGCCCCCTGGCAGATTTCCCACTTAATGCATTGCTTTGCACACAGTAGCCACTCAGAAAATAACAATGAATCAATTAATTATTTAATTAATGGAAATTTTCAAGATCCAGCTTCTCCTCTGTTAGGTTGTATGTTCCTTGTGGTCGGGAAATAAATCTGCTGGTCTGCTATACTTTTTCAAGTGCATAATACAGCACATCTCATTCAGTAGGTGCTCAATAAAACTATTACTCTGACGACCCTTACTTCTACTACTATTACAATTGATTCTCCTTGTGTGTAAATAGCCCACTTCCTAGAAGTAAGAGTATGGCTTTTGGAAAACATATGAATTCTTTTAGACCCCTAGGGTAACCAGCCAAATTGCTCTTTCAGTGTCCCGACTCCCTCCTAAATTCTAGGTTAGATTGGGGTTTAATCCTTCTTTTCTGTAGACAGAGAACAGAGGGAGGCATAGAGATCGACACTCGACTCATTAGTGGTATGCTTCCAGGGCATGGAAGTCAGGCAGTGCATGACGAACCAGAAATCTGAGCATGGGGAAGTATACTGTACAATAGAATATCTGTAATAGCGTAGCATGCATTCATTATGCTTATTTGCCTTGGGCAAGAGTAGTTACGAAGGTGCTGCCTTGCCTCAAGTAATGCTGTGTGCCTTCAGTAGCTTCCAACTTCTTTTTTAATAGTATTCCTTAAGCGCTTACTATGTGCCAGGTAATATACTAAGCGCTGGGCACTGTGCTGTACTGTACTAAACACAGTAACACTAACACCTCTCCACACATGCCCAATCCCATTCGCTCTTTCTCTCTCTCTGCCTCTCTTTCTCTGTCTCTCCCTCATCACTCCATCCTTCTCCTTCATTACGTCAGCCTTGGGTCCTGATACTTACCAGTTGATGTTTCCAATCTTCATATAGTTGTCCTCCTCCTTCTTCTGACGAGGAGAGTCACCGATGGGTGCCTATATGGCAGAAAAGATTGAAGCAACATGGCCTAGTGGAAAGTACACGGGCCTGGGAGTCAGAGGACCTGAGTTCTGATCCCAGCTCCGCCACTTGTCTGCTGTGTGACCTTGGGCAGTTCACTTCACTTCTCTGTGCCTGTTACCTCATCTATAAATTGGGGAATAAGATTGCGAGTCCCATGTGGGACAAGGACTCTGTCTTCCCTCTAGACTGTAAGCTGGGCAGGGAATGTATCTGTTTACTGTTGTACTGGACTCTCCCAAGCACTTAATACAGTGCTTTACGCACACTAAATGCTGATTAAATACAATTGAATGAATGAACGAATACCCCAGGGCTTAGAACAGTGCCTGGCACATAGTAAACGCTTAGTCAATACCATTAAAAAAATGTATAGGCTCCTCAGTTCTGGCCACAGCGTGAAAGGGTTAAATGTTCCTGTTATATTGATATTAGCCCTGGATCTCCCATCTGAGGTAGGAGCACACATGACATACGGAGTGGCAGATAGAGGATCAAGATGGACTTGTGAACTTCCATGGTTCTTCTACAGCAGGGTTTAGTCTATTGACTTTGGTTGGTTTTATTTCCCTCTGGGGTGCTGAAGAGACTGTTGGAAGATAGATTTACAGCCTTCTCTTTATTCCAGGTCTCCCTCTTCTCCTATCTCCCACGTTTCCTCACCCTGTCTCCTTGCAGATGCACCGAGTTTTATGGCGCTTTGGATATCTTCTCACTGGCAGGAAGGGAGTCTGGGGTGGGAGAGCTGTTGGTATTATGCCTGGGACTGATCATTCTTTATTTCTTGGCTCGTTGGAAGGTGGACTCCTGCTACTGTCCATGGGGAGGCACCTCTACAAAAAGAGAAGAAAAATGACAAAATTCATTTCGGCAAAGTCGTAATTTCTTGTGATTTTAAACGTAACTCATGAAGTTAGAATTCATTAAGCAGATGCTGCAGAAAGTTTGGTGCTCAATGTGGGGAAATCATGGAAGGCACCAATGAATGACTCCTTTGTTATTTCAGTATCTCAAAGTACACTCCCTAGCACACAACTGATAATGGTGCTTTTTGAAGGTAGAATTCTCTTTCTCCCCTGTCCCTCTTTCTCTTTCTCTCTCTCTCTCTCTGATACCTCTGTCTCTCCCTCTCCCTCTTTCTCTTGTCTTTCTCACTATATCTCCCTCCTTACCCCACCCCCCCCCCGACTCTCTGTCTCTCTCCCTTTCTCTGTGGGTCTCCCAGAACCTCCCTCTCTTTTCTCCCTCTCTAACCCTCTCTCCCTCTTTCTGAATCTCTCTGTCTCTCTCTTTCTCTCTGCATTCTCCTCCCTTTCTCTTGCCCTCTCTCTCTCCTTTCTGCTTTTTTATGATACATATTAAGTGCTTACTGTGTATCAAACACTATTTTAAGCACTGGGGTTAGTTCATGGGGGCTCACAGTTTAAGTACGAGGGAAACAGGTATGTCATTCCCACTTTACAGTTGAGGAAACTGAGAAACAGAGAATCAATCAGTCATATTTATTCAGCACTCACCGTGCACCGGGCAGGGCACTAAGCACTTGGGAGAGTACAGCTCAACAATATAACAGACACATTCCCTGCCCACAATGAGCTTACAACCTAGAGAAGTTAAGTGACTTGTCCGGGGTCACACAGCAAATGCAGCAAGCAATTGGCAGAGCCGGGACTAGAACTCAGGTCCTGTGACTTCCTGGCCCATGCTCTTTCCACTAGTCCATGCCAGTTCTCAGCTACCCACTTCCTTCCATTCAGCATCAGAAGAATGCTCTTGTTGGAGTTAGGTTTTTCTGGCTGGAAGAACCGCCTAGGAGGTGTCACCCCCTTATTGACAAGCTGCAGTAATAATAATAATAATGCTGGTATTTGTTAAGCACTTACAACGTGCCAAGCACTGTTCTAAACACTGGGGTAGATACAAGGTAATTTGGTTGTCCACATGGGGCTCACAGTCTTAATCTCCATTTCCCAGATGAGGAACTGAGGCACAGAGAAGTTAAGTGACTTGCCCAAAGTCACACAGCTGATAAGTGGAGTCAAGATTAGAATCCATGACCTCTGGTTCCCAAGCCCATGCTCTTTCCGCTAAGCCATGCTGCTTCTTTACTTAATGACGGTACAGGTGGTACCTGCCTGGTTAAATAGAGAAAACTAACAGCAGGACATCCAAAAAGATTCTTTCTTGGGATGAATGTGCATGACATTTGCAGCTGTTAGAGACTGCAGACTCAGGAGTAATTTGATTTTCTACATGAGAAGGGTCGAGAGGCAGTCCTACAATCAGTCAATCAATAAACTAATCATCAGTATTTATTCATTCATTCAATAGTATTTATTGAGCGCTTACTATGTGCAGAGCACTGTACTAAGCACTTGGAATGTACAATTCGGCAACAGATAGAGACAATCCCTGCCCAATGATGGGCTCACATGAGTGTTTACTGTGTGTAGAACCCTGAACTAAGCACTTGGGAGGGTATTAGTATTATTATTGTTACTAATCATATTTATTGAGCACTTACTGTGTGCTAAGCACTGTAGTAAGCACTTGGAGGAGTACAACATAACATCAGACAGATTCCCTGCCCACAACGAGCTCACAGTCTAGAGGGGGAGACAGACAATAAAATCAATTATGAATAGGTAGAGAAGTGCTGTAGGGCTGAAGACCGGGGGAAATATCAAGTGCCTCTTAGGGGAGGTGTGATTTTAATAAGGCTTGAAAGATAGGAAGAGTGTTGGGGGAGCGGGGGTGGTCTGCTATATATGAAGGGAGACGAAGTTCCAGGCATGAGGGAGGACATGGGCGAAGGGAGAATGCAAAAAGAATGAGAGGCAGAGAGGCCTGGGTCCCAGTTCTGATCCTGCCACTTGCTTCCTGTGTGACTTTAGGTGAATCATTTCATTTATCTGGGCCTAAATTCCTTCATCTGTACAATGGGAATAAAATCCTATTTTCCCTCCCTTTTAGACTGTAAGCCCCATGCGGGTCAAGGACTCTGTCTGATCTGATTATCTTGTCTCTACCCCAACCCTAGAGCTTGCCACATAGTAAGAGAATAATAAGTACCGTTGAATAGAAAGAGATCATTTCTTGCAAACTTTATGCCTTTATGGCCCCAGTGGCATCAAAGTACGTGTTGCTCCGTCAGTGGTGGCTAAAGGTGGGGGAGCTATGTTTGCAGTAGTGATGATGGTTTAGTCTGAGCTTGCCATAATAAACTTCATAATTAGAATGACCATAAGTATTGACTTCACAGTTCAGAAGTCTGACCTAGGAATCCCCAAATCATCCCTAAAAGTCTTTAAATGTACCCTGGATTCCAAAGATCAAGAAAGTATTTGGGAGGGGTATAGCTCTAGAAACCCAAATTTCTCCTCCGCTTTATGTTTCTGGTATTTTAACTCCCACAAACACTAGGGGCATTTGGTGCTTCTCCTTATGATTTCTGAGTGGTCTGAATTCCAGGAGTCCGAATTAACATCCAAGACCAGTGTGACACAGCCACAGTGGGATCTCCTTCCCTTCCATGCGAGGGTGTCGAGGAGCTGGAGCAGCCGGGAGGTCTAAAATTCCAAAGAATTCCCCTTTCCAACTTCCTGAGGAGGCGGAAGTGATGAATTGGGAGTTAGGGCCTAGGCTGGGATGTAAGAGCCGGAAAATTCTCAAGACATCTCCTATCTTGGAGAGGATTCTGATTTGAGCTCTCCAAACTGTGGTTGTATATCCACAGTGTAGCCACAGAGGAAAGGAAAGAAGAATATTATTTTTGTTTCTGGTCCCAAATCAGGAATATTTTCTGAATGGTTCAGTGCTAACACCCTGGCTCTAATACACCCGAAATGCTGCCAAGGAGGTTCTTGTGATACAAAGGAAATACTGCAGTCAGTTTTCAGTCATTCAGGATAGACTTTTCCCTTTTCAGTGATCTAGATCTTTGATCGCTTTTCCTCATCTTTCGCTCATTTACCTCTCATTTGCATCTCCACCAGCAGGTTCATTCATTTATTCAATCATATTTACTGAGCGCTTACTGTGTGCAGAGCACTGAACTAAGCGGTTGGGAGAGCACAGGCTTTGTGACACTCAGAGGTCATGAGTTCGAATCCCAGCTCTGCCACTTGTCTGCTGTGTGACCTTGGGCAAGTCACTTCACTTCTCTGTGCCTCAGTTCCCTCATCTGTAAAATAGGGATGAAGACTGTGAGCCCCACGTGGGACAACCTGATTCCCATGTGTCTAGCCCAGCGCTTAGAACAGTGCTCTGCAGATAGTGAACGCTTAACAAATACCAACATTATTATAAACTTAACCAGTGTATTGGGTTCCTTTAGAGCAAGATCTGAGGGGACTCTGGGACAAAATCAAATTCTTAGAATTGCTGTAGATTTCAGCTAGAGCTGCTCTTCCGGCCCCATATTCCCCTGGTTAGCTGTCCCACGCATGCAAAACTCTTCTAGATCAATGGTTCTGACCTCTGCCCATAAAATCAAGGACATGTGGGGCCTTCATTTTGGCAAGGAAATTTGAGGTTGTGACAGATGGATGAAGTTTCTACTCTTCAAGATGGTCCCTGATGATCCTCATGAATACCAAACAAGGAGACTCGGGTGACATTACCTGTATTACACAGAACATACAGCATAATGTGATGACATCATTTTTTAATGATATTTGTTAAATGCTTACTATACAAACAAATGCTTACAATGTACCTGGTACTGTTCCAAACTCTGGGGCAGACACAAATTACTCGGTTTGGACGTAGACCATGATCCACATGGGACTCATAGTCTCAATTCGCATTTTGCAGATAAGGTAACTGAAGCACGGAGATGTTAAGTGACTTGCCCAAGGTCACCCTGCAGACCCGTGGCAGAGCCGGGATTAGAGTCCAGGTCTTTCTGACTTCCAGGCCCGTGCTCTATCCATTAGGTCATGCTGCTTCTATGGAACATCATGATATGGAATGTTTTACAGAAACTTCCCAAAACTAGAATGTGTCTCCAAGGGGAACTCTGTGTCCCACTTCCTCCAGAGCCCTGGCATTCTCCTCCCTGATCCATGCAAACATGGACACTACTTCCGAGATTCAGGACTCAGAAGTGGACTCAAGGTGTAGAGAGACTAGATGCTAAAAATAAAAAATAACGGACATGAAAGGATCCACTGTCATTATATGCACTTGACTGTCTATGTGTGCTATGTCTGAATGCTTCATCACTCCTGGTTTATCTCCAATCCCTTCTCCCTGCTTAAACCTTTAGATTGAGAGCCTCCGAGGAATGGGAATTCTGATTTTTTTGTAAATGGCATTTATTTTAAGCACCTACTATGTGCCACACACTGAACTAAATGATACGATAGACACAGACTAATAAGGTTGAACACTGTTCCTGTCCCACATGGGGTTCCCAGTCTTTGTCCCTATTTTACATATGAGGTACCTGAGGCACAGAGAACCTGAGTGACTTCCCCAGGGTCACACAACACTAGACTGTAAGCTCTTTGTGGGCAGGGAATGTGACTGTTTATTGTTACACTGTACTTTCCTAAGCTCTTAGTACAGTGCTCTACACAGAGCAAGCGCTCAGTAAATACAACTGAATGAATGAATGAACAAACAAGTGGGGGAGCAAGGATTAGAACCCAAGTCCTCTGAGTCCCAGGCCTGGGCTCTATCCACAACTCCACTCTGCTTCTCAATACTTAATTCCCACCAGTGTTTTCTCTCCCAGCACTCAGTAAAGTGCTCAGTACAGTAAGTGCTTATTATTAATAATAATAATAATGGTATTTGTTAAGTGCTTACTACATGCCAAGCACTGTTCTAAACACAGGTCGTTACAAGGTAATCAGGTTGTCCCATGTGGGGCTCACAGTCTTAATCCCCATTTTCCAGATGAGGTAACTGAGGCACAGAGAAGTGAAGTGACTTGCCCAAGGTCACACAGCAGACAAGTGGCAAAGCCGGGATTAGAACCCACATGCTCTGACTCCCAAGCCCGTGCTCTTGCCACTAGGCCATAATACTCCTACTACTGGAAATGGACAGATTAGCTGAAAATCCAGTTGTTCAGTGTAAAACTGGATGATTGTCCCCCAACCCACTAGGTAATTTTGCTGCTTTGAAATTCAGTGTTGCCTCTTTCATAATTAGAAAAATAGCAATATTGGTTAAGCCCTCCTCATGTGTCAGTATATGCACATTAGACCAGTCAATTATAGAGTTCACAGTCTAGGCAGGGGGAGAACAGGTATCTAATCCTCATCTGTATCAGATGAAGAATCTGATACACTTATCATTTAAGTGATTTGCCCAAGTTTACGCAGCGGGTAAGTGGCGGCGCCGGATTTAGAACCCAGGCCCCCTGAATCCAAGGCCTGTGCTTGTTCCACTAGGCCATGCTGCTTCTCGGGTAGAATTGGTAGAAAATCTGCTATGAAAGGGCTACGTAGTGGCAATTGTTTTCGGGTTGAAAAATATTCCGTAACCTTGGAATTGTTCAATTAGCTGACTAGTTGAGTTTTTGGCTGCCTGGTGGTCAGTCTATGTTTGGTAAATTTCTAATCTGCAACAGTATATTGGCCTTTACATACCCTCCCCTTATGGCCCACTGCCGGGGAATCTCAACTATCGTCAGGCCACGTGACTGAATTGTTCATCTCGTCAAGCGACCTTATGATGAAGCATCATGACAGTGGTCCTCATCCATTCATTCAATATTTGGTAATGAGCACTTACTGTGTGTGGTTAAAGTATGATCACGGGAGTCAGAGACCCGGAGTTCTGATCTCAGCTCCCCCAGTTGTCTGCTGCGTGACCTTGGACAAGTCACTTTACTTCTCTGGGTCTCGGTTAACTCATCTGTAATATGGGGATTGAGAATCTGAGCCCCATGGGGGTGAAGGACTGCATCCAACCTGATTAGCTTGCATTCATTCATTCAATCAGTCGTATTTATTGAGCGTTTACTGTGTGCAGAGCACTGTATTAAGTGCTTGGAAAGTACAATTCAGCAACAAATACATACAATCCCTGCCCAACCATGGGCTCACAGTCTCGAAGGGTGAGGAGACAGACAACAAAACAAGTAAGCAGGCATCAGTGGCATCATTATAAACAAATAAAATTAAATCTATCTCAGTGCTGAGTAGAGTGCCTGGCACATAGTAAGTGCTTAACAAATACCTTTAAAAAAATACTACTGAGCAGGAGATTTAAAGAACAGCTGGGTGGTAAAAATATTTCCATCGTCCAATTTAGAAGGCAAGAGTGAACATTAGGTAGAAACCCCCTTCTCCCATATATTCATCTTACATAATTTATGATTTTACATTTCTGGAACCCGTGATTTACTGCTCCTAAACACATAATCAAACTCCACCTGTCCAAGATGGGTAACGGGTGTGAGTCTACTACTGAAGCCTGCCTCACTTTTGTTCACTTTAAAATTGTTTATTATGGGTCCCACAAAAAAACCTCCAAACAAAATCAGGAGTAAGCGGAAGCAACTCTAGGGAGCGGGCAGAGACAGAGAAAGGTGACGGCTTCTCGCCGCCGTTAGCATGCAACAAATTGAGATATTGTAGTTTTATCTCTTAACAGAAAAATCTAGGGAAAAAAAAAAAGAAAGAAAAGGGGGGAAAAAAAGCAGGAGCCCCACCGTCTCATTTTTAACAAGGACCAGCTGAAAAATGAAGGCAAGCAGCACACAAACCATCTTATGTCTGCCAATTCATTTCCTGGCCCCAAGGAAAAAAAAAAAAAAAACAACCCTCTTGTTTCCTCTCTTGCAGGCTAAACATGGCAGAGCACCAAGGGAATTCTGAATGGAATCAATTGCACTTGTTACTAACTGAGTTTTCTTTTATTCTTATATTACCAAGGGCTGGATACTCAGCTGCAAGCAATTATAATGAAGAGTTACTGAGTAATGGTTTCCAGATTGCTCCATGATGGGGCATTAATTGAAAGGGACAATTTAAGAGCTTAGGCCATGTAAATGCATTTCTTATTCTGTCAAATGGAGAAATTTCTGGATGCAAAAGGCTGAATTGCTCAGTACTGATAAAGACTTAATAGGGTGCACTGAAACCTGCATTTTAAAAACCGTTTTCACGTTCAAAGAACTGAGGATAATTAAAATAAAATGTCTGGGCAATGGTTCTATCGTTAATATAAAATCAGTATAAAAGTATGTTAATATATTCCCATATCATATAAAACACTTGGGAAAGAACACTATCTGAGCAGGCATTGACCGTGTGTGTCACTTAAGGTTTGTGGTTACAAATTTCAATTTTTTAAACCATTTAATTCTCTTGTAAGAATATCCCAAGTAGGCTGTATACCTTTTATGACAAGAGACCCTACAGAATAAGACTCAGGTGAATCAAACTCAAACAAAGGTTCAGCTCAAAGTTGCAAGTCTTCTAAAATTTTGCAGGCTGCGATGATTTGGGCTTTTTTTCAGTGCTCTGACACACTTTAAAATTGGCTTGAATCTCTCTGCATTCAACACCAGATTTCTAGGAAGAAATCCACTGATACACTAATGCTTGAATACATGCTACTTGAAATTCGAAATGAAGCTGAGTAATGGATAGTCTTAGAAAAATATTTCACTCTATCGATAGTGAGGGTTTAATTCATGTGTGGATAAAAAGATCAATGTGCCAACGGCATTTTACATCCTGCTTAGAGAAGCTGGAAGGCAATCTCCAAGACCTAAAATTTTGCTATTTGTAATCTTACGGTTACAAAATTGTCACTGTTTAGAAGCTGGGTTCAGCCATGCGGTCTGATAAGTGAAAGAGTGAGCTGATGTTTATAAGCTGGTGGTTGGTGCATGAAGTGAGGAGGAAAGGACTGAAAGACTATTAATAACAATGACGATATTATCAATAATAATCATATTGGTTGAATTTAACTTTCCAATCCCGCCGATCCAATGATCGTCTTCCACAATTCATCATCATGGCTTCTTTCTGCACGGAAATCTTCAGTGAAAATAAGCTCATCAGAAGTTGGTGCTGTCACAGTGAGTATATTCAGATCCTTGTAGAAGCTTGCTTTGTCCTCATCTATGTCTGATATGGAAGGGAGTGACATTCAATCCCGATTTCTAATCTCTGTTTTAATCCAGGCTCCGATTAAAGTTCAAATTCTATTTAGGAAATAGAATTACACTTATTTAGAATTACACTACACTTAAAAATTTGGTGACAAATCTTTATCCAAAATGGTCACTCCTAGGCTTTCACATTTGATCAGAACCAGGTTTATAGGGGTACCTATGTTCACTCACAGAACCGAGAAACTTCTGCTTGTTTTCCTCCTCGGCATTAGGTTCTTATTCCAATAAGAAACAGGAAGTTCAGCCAATTGTGATTTAGTAAGCAAAGTGTACGAGGTCATCAGTGAAATAGTCCGGTGGTCTTTCAGCTCATATTGAAGCAAAGTCCAATCCTCATCAAAAACTCTCAGCCCGCAGAGTAGCTATGACAAAAATGCCTGGGGTAGAAAACCAAAACACCTTGCAAGTGGGTGGTTATTTAGGGTCAGGGTCAGGGACCCTCACAGGCAATAAATTCATCAAAATTAATTCTTCAAAAGGAGCTTTGCAAAAAACCAGAATGAATTGGAGCAGACATTGTTGGATAAAAACAGAGGAGGTCCTAGAGGCATGTTTCCTCTGACTCGTGTCAACATCGGGGGTGGATCCAAGTTGCCAGCAGCTAGTAAGGGCTCTGATATCTAAGACTGTCACTAATATAAACCAAAAAAACCAATTACTTTTACGCTCTTTGTTTTACTTTCCCTATACAGTGCAGAAAGCTGATTCTAAACAAAATCATTAAAATCCAAAAGTGTCAGATCACAGTTCCAAGCTTCTGTCTCTGTTGCTAGGATATGAAAAAAAAAAAATGTGGATATTTGATTCCCTAGCTGAATTGAATAAAATATATGCCATGGAAGATCTCGTACTAGGCAGATTGGACTAGTTGCAAGAGCATAGGCCTGAGAATCAGAGGACCTGTGTTCTAATCCCAGGTTTTTCACTTTTTTTGAATTTTATGGTATTTGTTAAGTGCTTATTATGTGCCAGGCACTGTTCTAAGTGCTGGGGTAGATACAAAGTAATCAGGTTGGGCATAGTCCATGTCCTACATGGGGCTCACAGTCTTAATCCTCATTTTGCAGATGAAGGAACTGAAGCACAGAGGAGCTAAGTGACTTACCCGAGGTCACACAACAGAGAAGTGACAGAGCTGGGGTTAGAACCCAGGTCCTTCTGACTTCCAGGCCCATACTCTATCCTCTAAGCCTTGTTGCTTCTCTCCTGCTTGCCTGCTATGTTACCTTGGGCAAGTCACTTCACTTCTCTGTGCCTCAGTTTCCTCTTCTGAAGCAAACAGGAATTCAATACCTATTGTCCCTCCAATTTAGACTGTGGGGTCCACTGGGACAGGAACTGTGACCAGCCTGACTTGTAGCAACCCCATCACTTAGAACAATGATTGACACAATATTATAATTCTCATAATTGTATCTTCTAAGTTTCCTCTTTTTAATAATGGATTATCTCAAATTATAGCCTTACTCTGAGAAATGGGAAGGACCGGTGATGATTCTGGATTTGGGGTTTGTTTCACTGTAAAGTATACCTGCACAAATGCAGTGAACCCCTGATCAATGATTGGATATTGGGTACGGACAAGACGGATCAACAAGAAATGCTTCCGTCTTCCAAATATACCCTGTATATTTGAGGTTCTTTGCTTTCAACCATGTACCATACGTTTGAAAAAAGAGCATAACTGTGTGCTTCCACATCCAATTTTGAAAGTGCCTGATATGAAAAACATAAGGAAAAATTTACACCTGAGAGTTGATCTGTACTGTATGGGGAGTCTGGGGTGTACGAGTTCCTATATTATTTTTTTTATATATAATTTCAAGGCATTAGGGTTACAGCTGCTGCATCTTAAAGGGTTGCTCAGAGGACCTGTGAACGTTTGGAATTTGTTATCCTTGTAAGATCTGCATGCCAGGAAATGAAAGTGCCAATAATTTTACGATATTGGTACCAAGAGAAAATACCCCTCGACACAGGTTCACAGTAACCACTTAAAAGAAGCAGCACTATTTTAGGGAGATTAACAAACTACCAAAACCCAAAAAATACATGTTCATAAAGGGGGTGGGATTTCTCCTTGGTCCAGTTTACGCCAAACATAATGGGACCCAGACTTATGTCCAACAACCTTCTAAATGCCAAATGGCGGGAAGGGTTTTCTATGGGATCACTCCCTTAAGTAAAACAAAGGTTTGTTTACTGCTACAATTTAATTAAGGACTTTTGAAAGAGGGATTTTCTGCAAGCTGAGGATTTCATGTGTGTTTGGAGGGAGAGGGGAGGGGGGCCTGTTGTTTGTTTATTGGTATAATTTTCCCTGAAGTTAAAATACACTTTGAAATGTAACATGTCATTATGTAATTTGTAGTTACAAAGTGCAGACACTTGCCCATGACAGTAAGCAGGGCTGCTCTAGCTAACAGAACATACTACAGTCCTCACACCCTCTCCCCAACCCCCACAAAACCCCACCCCACCCACCCTCTAAATCTGATTAACAGCCAGTGTAAACATGCAGCCAACTAGAACATTGTCCAACACACGGTTTGGTCAACTCTAAGGCTGCCAATAACATACAGAAGCAAGAGTTTCCACCAAATTCTTCATTGAGGAAAAAATGAATCCAACTCTATACTAAATGAATTTGATAACCATGCGGGAGTGACCTGAGATTATCATTAATCACATACACACTGGGGTGGAGGATGCTACTGAGGGAGAAATGTTTAATAATGGCGGTGAGAAATGCAAAGAGGAGCCAGAGGGCAAATAAGATTCTAATGCTCAAAGGAAAAGAGAGAGAAAAAACGGGGCATTTGAGGAAATTTTACAGTAAGTCATAGGAGTGGTTGAAAGAGTCACTGTTCTTGGAGGTCCAATATGGCTCCTCCTTCTCCATGCAGTATAAATATTTTTCTGTTTGTGTAGGACAAGCTAATGTGTGTCCAGAGAGTGTGGAAATTAATAGACTACACACAAAGAAGTGTTTTGTATTTTCCAAACGTTGCATTTCTTTTGGCAAAAAATCTCAGGCTCATCACATAATGGAAAGTTTGAGGTCTTCCACATATATCAAATGATTAAAAAGAGAAGTCCTTATAAATTTCTGTAAAAAGATACCCTCACAAGGTGATTCCTTGTTTTTTCTGGCTTGGGTCAACATTATACGGTTGGTTTGGGATGGAGTCTGGACCATGAGAAAGCCACCTTTACTTATTGTTTGTTTTTTGCCCTTCTTTAAAAAATAGTGAGCTAACAATTTCAACCCCAAGTAAATAGGCCTCAGTTGGATTCCACTTCCTGCCTCTGGCCTGAATGCCTTCTACCCTCAAATCTGACAACAATTATTCTCCTCCACTTCAAAGCCTTATTGAAGGCACCTCTCCTCCAAGAAGCCTTCCCAGACTAATCCCCACTTTTCTTCATCTCCTATTCCCTTTGGTGTTGCCTTGTCTTGCTCCCTTTGCTCGTCCCCCCTCCCAGCCTCACAGCACTTACGTACACATCTGTAATTTTATTTGTATTGATGTCTGTCTCCCCCCCGTTGCCCTCCCCCAGACTGTAAATTCATTGTGGGCAGAGAATGTGACTGTCTCTAGTCATATTGTAGTTTCCCAAGTGCTTAATACAATGCTCTACACATGGTAAGCAGTCATTAAATATGAATGAATGACTGAATTAATTAATTCCCTGCCCAAACTGACACCATGAAATGTTGGTTACAGTCCGCTGCAGGTAAGAGGGAGGATGTGCAGGCTGGGCACCAGAGAAAGAGGGCATGACGTGGGTGGGGAGGGGCAGAGTGGGCAGAGCAGAGCCTCTTCCAACTTTGCACCAAAAGATTTCCTTTGGGTTTCTCTCTACAAACTTCCCATGGGATTCCCTCCCCCTTTTTATCGGACTGATCACCACTCTCCCTATATTCAAAGCCTTACATCTCCAAGAAGCCTACCCTGACTAATTTCTCATCTCCCCATCCTATTTTCCCTCCCTAATGCATCACCTTACACACTTGACTCTATATCCCCAAAGATTTAGGTACTCACCCCATCCCCTCACCCCACAGAACTTACGTATATAGCCTCATTTTCAGTTCCATCCCCTTCCTATAATTTATTTTGATTGTCTCCCCTGCTAAATTGTAAACTCCTTGAGGGCAGGGATGGAGTCTATGTACTCTAGTGAATGCTCCCAAGCACTTAGTACAGCGTTCTGAACACCGTAAGAGCTCAATAAATAAATACCTTTGATTGATCGACTGACAGAAGAGGGGCTTTATATATGGCTAGATGCCTGCAGGCTTTTGGGAATAAACTACAAGTCTCAGGACAGGCTATCAATCAATCAATCACTTGTATTTATTGAGTACTTACTGTGTGTAGAGCACTGTACTAAGTGCTAGGAGGAGTAAAATATAACAGAATTAGTAGACTTGTTTCCTGTACACAAGGAACCGATGGTCTAGAGGAAAGTTACATCTTCTGAACCTCAATCCATCATATTTACTGAGCACTCACTGTATGCAGAGCACTGTATTAAGAGCTTGGGAGAGCACAATATAACGGAGGCGGTAGACATGGTCCCTGCCTATAAAGAGCTTACACTTGGCTAAAATCAGGTGCTACCTCTCCTTCTGTGTCCTTTACTCACTCAATTCCAAACTACCACTGACTATGGAAAGCAGACTGTACCCCTAAATAGGGAGTTGAGGAATGAGTTCCTTCAAAGACTGTAAATAAATACATTATTACATTTGCACAGCTCACAATGGTTTCTAGAACTGAGACCAAACAAAAATCAGAAGCAATCTCCAAAATGCTCTGTTTCTCTCAAATCCAACTATTCACTGCATTTTTTTCTTGCCTCTCCCCCTGGTGACCTCTTGATCCCTCCCCCCCACTGCCTGAAATTCCCTCCCTTTTTCTAACCAGCAGACCACTGCTCTCCCCATGTTCAAAGCCCTTCGGAAATCATATCTCTTCCACGAGCCTGTCTCGCCTGCCCACCTCAAGCTCTCAAATAATAATAATAATAATAATAATACTGCACTTCACCAATTTTGTGTCCCTAAGCACTTGGAGAGTCACACCCCACCCTCATATCCTGTCTTTATTCTCTATGCCTTACTTGGAGAAGCAGCGTGGCTCAGTGGAAAGAGCCTGGGCTTCAGAGTCAGAAGTCATGAGTTCGACTCCCGGCTCTGCCACTTGTCAGCTGTGTGACGGTGGGCAAGTCACTTAATTTCTCTGTGCCTCAGTTCCCTCATCTGTAAAATGGGGATTAAAAGTGTGTGAGCCCCACGTGGGACAACCTGATTACCCTGCATCTCCCCCAGCGCTTAGAACAGTGCTCGGCACCTAGTAAGCGCTTAACAAATACCAACATTATTATTATTACTTTCCCCTTCTAGTAATTTATTGCAGTGTCCGTTTCCCTCCCTCCAGAATGTAAGCTCCTTGAGGGTAGGGATCATTTCTACTATACTGTACTCTCCTAGGCATTCAAACAGTGCTCTGTACACAGCAAGCACTCAATAAATGCCATTTACTGATTATAAGAGTGGTACATTTTACATACCCTGCCAGAAGCACTTTGTTATGCCCAGACATTTCACACTGGCACAAGGACTTACACTGAAAAGACAAACTCCATGCTGGTCCCACTCTTTGCCTGTAGAACAGAACTTAGGCTGGGTGTTCTTCCTCCTAGCTTATGAAGTGCACTGGAAGGTCAACGAAATGCCGAGGCACATGTCATCACTTGTTAGGAGTTCATTCTTCGCCCTGAACCAAACTACAAGCCTGGCCTACGATCTCCTAGAATGAAATGTCTTTTCTAGAACACAGGCTACTGTAAGAGAGATATGTCACCAAATTGGGTCCACCAGAATGTGTCTAATGCGCACAGTAAGTGCTCAATAAATACAATTGATTGATTGATGTCACCCAGACCACTGTTTACACTCCAGTGTAGTGATGATTGGCAGCAGGTGATCTCCATTCCATTAGACGAGGTGAGAGATTTGTCCACAAGGGCTACTGTCAAGAGCGGCGAATATGGGGGGCGATGGCAGATTTTCAGAAAAAGAGGAAAAACCTTTCTATGGATAAGCATGATGGAGTCTCCCACCGAGAATGTCAGACAAGCCTCCCTGGTGAGACTTCAGGATCGAGAACCTGTGCGAAAGAATGGATTGTAGTGATAATTGTTAGTGCTGTGCCCTTCACAGTCTCTCATCCATACTAGTTGTGCCCTCACTGGGGCACAAAATGCAATAGAATAAGTATAAACACAATACTGGATTCGTTCATGAAATACAAGCAGAGGTTCTATATGCGTAGGACCCGTTTACAGCTGAAGTGTTGTATCGACACTGAGTTGAACCTCGGAAACCTGTTTTCTTTAAAGGGTATTTGTGAAGCACTTACTCTGTGTCAAACACTGTTCCATAAGGCAATCATCTTGACAGTTGCTGCAATCTTGGTTGCCTGTGTTGGACAGCTATTTTTCATTCATTCAATCATATTTACTGAGTGCTTACTGTGTGCAGAGCACTGTACTAAGTGCTTCGGAGAGGACAGTACAACAGTAAACAGACACATTCCCTGCCCACAAAGAATTCACAGTCTAGAGGGGGAGACAGGCATTAATAGAAATCAATAAATGAATTCAGGATCCAGGCTGCCCGGTCCAGCTCATAAAATGGTGACATAAACCCGCAAGAAATTCCCCTTCCGGTAGAGTCGGGGCTGAAACCCAGGTTCCCTCATTCTCAAAACCACGCTGGATCACTACACCGCCCACTGGTAGCAGTACTTATTTTTATAAAATTGCAAGTAGCACCGTAAAATTTAACAAGCCAATTGCAACGGAGTAGCCAAAATGGCGAAATTCCTTCTATGAAACCAGCAGCCTCAAATATAGCTCGGTCTGGGAGCCGTACATGTCCCTACATGAAGGAATTATTTTGTTTCGAATACAGTGGTTTGAAAGAGAAAAGTTGAGTTAAGAATCTAAAAGTAAAGAGTGATAGAAAAAGATGCATTTTCATGGAATTATTGTTGTCAATAGACAAAATTATTAATGCTTTTGTTGAAAGGGAAACGAGGCTTTGGGTGTGTGCATCTTGAGGTAAATTCATAATGTAATAAGCATGAACTTATAATTATTTAAACTTATAATTAAAAAATGAAGGGTCTGTGACTACTGACAACAAAGACAAATATTTTCTCCCTTGAGAAGTTCATTCATCCATTCAGTACTATTTATTGGGCATTTATTGTCTGTAAAACATTGTATTTAATACTTAAAGGAATACAATAGAAGAAAAAGACAAGAGTTACTGCCCTGGAGATGCTGAATTTTTTCTATCTAGAAAAGTGGTTCTCAAACTTTTTTTTACTCTGGCAGCATATGGATTGTGTAGGCCTAATTTTTTTTTTTTAAAGGGGGCTAATTCTTAGAATCCTGATGAACAAATACAGTATTTTAAAATATACTCACAGTCAGTTCGAGTTTTTAGGTTTAAACAGTTTCATAATCTTGATGAAGAAACACAATATTTTAAAATATATTCACAATCAGTCAATTTGGGGATCTATCTCACCCTTCCTTTGCCCCTCATTCTTACTGTCTTGTTCTCTCTCTCTAGATGTCTCGGTCTATTTTTTTACATCAGCCCCTCTGTCTGCACCCAAATTTGTCACTCTATCTTCCTCTTTGTGCCCAAGTTTTTTTTCCTTCTGCACATTTCTGTGACTGCATGGGAATCTACTATCAGCTATGTCTTCCATTAGAATGCAAGCTCAGTGTGGTCAGGGAATGCATCATTTTTTGTTTTGTATACCCCAAGTGCTTAATACAGGGAATCGCTTTCAGTGCATACTCAATTAATATTACTATTACAACACTTAATAAGACTTCAGGCTCCATGCTTGAGAACCCCAATCCAACTTGAATATATTTTTGTGAGCTGAAAGAGAAGAACCGTCTTTTCGAATTAGGATTTACAAACTAGGGGTGGTTAATCTGGGTCAAAATTGCATTCCTCGGTTCCAATCAACAATACCTGTTGCCTCTGTTCCAGTGGCTGGCAGATCTAATACGAATGATAACATTTGATAAGCGCTATGTGTCAAGCACTGCTCTAAGTGCTGGGGTAGATGCTAGTTTATCAGGTTGAATGCAATCCTTGTCCCGCATGGGGCTCACAGTCTTTACCCCCATTTTACAGTTGAGGTAACTGAGGCACAGAGAAGTTAAGTGACTTATCTGAGGTCACACAGCAGACATATGGCAGAGTCAGTATTAGAACTCAGGTCCTTCTGACTCCCAGGTCTGTGCTCTTTCCACTAGGTCAAGCTGCTTCTCTAGCAGGATTGAGAAAGTAGGAAGCACCTGGACAACATACCCATGGTCAACATCTTCTGCCAAAGCCTCCAATTCTTCTCCCCTCCTCCCTTCTGACATTCGAAAGAAATGCCCAAAGGGGAAAACAAGTCCCCAGTGTTTCGCATACCTAACTGTTCGAGAAAAGGAAAGGAAAAGGACGAATCTGGACAGCTTCCCAAACGAAACATCTGCAGGCCGAGAAAGGACAACTAAATGCATTAACACTGGTGAAAGGCTTCATTCCTTCTCCTCTAGAAACATCTGGAGTGTTATCCTCCCTTTCCTCCATTTTCTCCTCCCCCTCCCACATCTGATTTTTGGCCGACAGCTATCAGAGATAAAGCGAAACACCTGTAGCCCAGATATATAAAACACTGAATGGGAGGGGCAGATGATCTTTCAGGAAAATGTCATTCGAATATTTTTACCGGTGGTGGTGGGTTTTTTGCTTTTTTGTTGGGTGGGGTAACATGAGAGCAGGATTCAATCTGTGACAATGAATTTAAATAAAAGATTAGAAACACCCTTTAAACGTTTTTTAGGATCAAGGAATAGAATGGGATCTCATGAATACAATAGAACAGTTCAATTAATCGATATCGATATTAATCAACAAATCCAATAAATCAGTAAATAAATGTAAATAGCTTTAAAGCAAGTCAAGCACTCAGTTTGCTCTAGGGACTTCCATTTTGGTCCGAAGTTAGATGGCACATGGGAGACTTCTGGCTTTGGCACCGAAGTGACTTGTTGGCCTTCTTGGTTATTTCGTCCGGGCCTTATTTGATGCACAGTGTGCTGCTTAGATAGTAGACTCTCAAGATGTCTTTAGTTATGCGTTGTTAATGGAGATTATTCTTTGGTCTACAGTTTGCTAGGCCAGAGTGGGACACAACCTCAGCTTTTTTGAGGCTAATCATGGGTCCACAGCACTTTACTATTGCTGAGAAGTGATTCTTTATCATTTGACTGACTTCTAGAGCATGTCTGGCGTGAGAGCTCAGTCATTAGTGTCAAGGAAGTCCTGTGAAACAGATTCAATGATTTTTGATGCTGCTCTTAATAATCACAATAATAATAACAACCATAGTAAGAATAGTATCTGTTGAGTGTTTACTTTGTGCCAAAGCCCTGTACGAAGTGCTGGGGTAGATGGAAGATGATCTGGTTAGACGTAGTTTCTGAGTTGGAAGAGTTCAGTCAGGGATGAAAATCATAGTCTTAAAATCAGCTTCCAGGCCTTTTCTGGTGTGGCTCTGTCAATTTGTTGAACAAAGTTGAAACTAAAACATTACCTTGCTTTGCTCCATAGAGGTTTGGGCAAATGTTGGACACCATCATCATCACCATCAATGGTATTTATTGAGCACTTCTTATGTGCGGAGCACTGTACCAAGTTCATTCAATAGTATTTATTGAGCGCTTACTATGTGCAGGGCACTGTACTAAGGGTTTGGAATGTACAATTCGGCAACAGATAGAGACAATTCCTGCCTAGGCTTACAGTCTTGGGAGAGTACAATACAACAGAGTTGGTAGACATGTTCCCTGCCCGCAGTGAGCTTATAGAACAGAGGATACGCTCCCTTCAGTTTTAGCGTAGCCGACCACATCTTCATGGGGTTTCCTTGGAATCCTGATAAGCTTTTCAGGAGGCAGATTGGTTTAGTAGTTTCTAGAGAAGCAGTCAGGCTCAGTGGAAAGAGCATGGGCGTGGGAGTCAGAGGTCGTGGGTTCTAATCTGAGCTCCGTCACTGGTCAGCTGTGTGACTTTGGGCAAGTCACTTAACTTCTCGGTGCCTCAGTTACCTCATCTGTAAAATGGGGATTAAGACTGTGAGCCCCACGTGGGACAACCTGATCCCCCCTCTGTCTAGCCCAGCGCTTAGAACAGTGCTCGGCACATAGTAAGCGCTTAACAAATACCAACATTATTATTAGAGTCCAGGTCTGCTGATGGGGTCATATTTTTTGTAAGTTCAACAGACGCTGCTTAGTAATCTTAATATTCCTGCACTACTGTGCCTGCAGCAAACATCAATTGCTGCACCTGTCAGGGTCAAGGGACAAATTCTAGTTCTGTAAGAGGCAGGTTAGTGATGTTTTTTCGTATCATTTATTAGTAGTTCAGGGAGATGCTTCTTAAGATCTCATCCTTAACAGAGATTACACAATTATTTCCACAGTGAGCTTTCTCTTCCTTCGGCAAGCAGATGGCACTGGCAGTGACTCCTGACTATATCTGAAATCCTGTGGCCTCTCCTCAGGATCCTACATTTTGAGTAAAGGACTCTGCAGACATCTGAGCATCATGGCTCAGGGGTCAGAGCACAGACCTGGGAGTCAGAAGGTCATGGGTTCTAATTCCAACTCTGCCACTTGTCTGCTGTGTGACCTTGGGCAAGTCACTTCATTTCTCTATGCCTCTATGCATCTGTAAAATGGGAATTGAGACTGTGACCCCATGTGGGACAGGGACTGTGTCCAACCTAATTTGCTTCTAACCACGCCAGCAATTCGTATAGTGACACATATTAAGTGCTTAATAATACCGTAATCATTATTATTTTTACATCAATCAATCCATCCATCCATCATATTTATTGAGCACTGAATGTCTGCACAGTACTGAACTAAATGCTTGGGAGAGTACAGTATAACAGAGTTGGTAGACACATTCCCTGATTTGTAAATGTCATATCCGGTATCATCAGATTTGGAAGTTTTTTAATCTTCTGGTCTATAACTGCAGTCCTATTTTATTTAAAAGTTGGAACAATGACCATATCTTTCTATATTGGTTAGTTCACTGTTCTTTCTAAGATCTCATCCTAAAGAACCAAGAGTGTGTTCAGAAGATCAAGCAAAGTGACATCTTCACCTATTTAGGATTTCTTCCTCACCTGATATGGTCTTAAAATGCCTCCTCTCTCCAGCAATAATAACAATAATAATAATGACGGTATTTGTTGGTATTTACTATGTGTTAGGCACTGTTCTAAGTGCTGGGGTAGATTCAAGGTAATCAGGTTGTCCCATGAGGGGCTGGCAGTCTTAATCCTCGTTTTACAGATGAGGTAACTGAGGCACAGAGAAGTTAATTGACTTGCTCAAAGTCACAGAGCAGATAAGTGGTGGAACTAGGAATAGAACCCATGACTTCTGCCTCCCAAGCCTGTGCTCTATCCACTACACCATGCCCATGCCAGGTGCGCTGGGCCATTGAGTGAGCAGTAAAGACCAGGGGGTGGGGTGGGTGTGAGTGCGTGTTTGCGTGTGCGTGAGACACACACACGCCAGGGGTGGGCACCGTCGGCAGGGTGGCACCGTGGCCCGGGCAGTGGATGCAGTACTAGTCTGCAGAGGTCTAGTAGATTAGGGTTGGGCGATATTCTTGGCCCACACAGACCTTTTTCATAAGCATCCATGGGCTGACAGGGAAGACCTGGAGTGCTGGAAAGAGTTGAGAGTATAGAAGTAATAGTAATAACAATTACAGAATTTCTTAAGCGTGTAGTTACCTCCATCTGATTTAATACCAACCATGGATTATTTCACAACACATGGCTATTCTTGCACTCATCAGGGCAAACAAGGTATCTAAGAAAGACCCACCGTGGTAGAACCGGCCTACGAGCTGTACTGTGTCCACCCCTGATATAGATTCCTTAAGGATATCCTTGGCGTGGATTAGCTCTGGGTAGCACTGAATCCCTTCGGCCTTGGGTCACCACTTGACAGACACGTTTCTTAACCATGGCGTGGGCTCTCACCCCCAGGAGTAGCTACAAGATGACAGTGATGCATTATTTGCTTTGACCTTTGATCTTCGAGTCATCCTCATATCATTAAGACCCCACTGTTTCGATCTGGGATGCAGCCAAGGTATCTTTCTTCTCTTCATTAGCTAGAAGATTTTGTTGGTGTTCGCAAGCTGCTGTTTGGGAGGCTCCTTGAACAAGAATAAAGATATTGCTCTTTAGTTTCCAAATTTTTTCCACCCAGCAATTGTATTTATTGAGTGCTTACTTTGTGCAGAGCACTGTACTAAGCACTTGGGAGAGTACGATAAAACATATCTGGTAGATATAATCTCTGCCCACAGTTACCTTACAGTCTAGAGGGGAGGCAGACGTTAAAATAAATTACTGATACATACATGGGGCTGAGGTTTGGGTGAAGAAAGGGTATAGTAATAATAATGATAATAATAATGGTGTTTGTTAAGCACTTATGATGTGCCAGACCTTATATTCATTCAATTCAATAGTATTTATTGAGCACTTACTATATGCAGAGCACCGTACTAAGCGCTTGGAATGCACAAATCGGTAACGGATAGGAACAGTCCCTGCCCTGGGGTGGATACCAGCAAATCTAGTTGGACACAGTCCCTGTCCCATATCAGGCTCACAGTTTCAATCCCCATTTTTCAGATGAGGTCACTGAGACCCAGAGAAATGAAGTGACTTGCCCCAGGTCACACAGCAGACAAGTGGCAGAAGTGAGATTAGAACCCATGACTTTTTGACTCCTATGCCCGTGTTCTATCTCACGCCCATGCTCTATCCACTATGCCACGATGCTTCTCCAAATCCACGTGCAGAAAGGAGAGGGAATAGGTAGCCTACTGATTTTTTTCCAGCTTTCAGTACTACTGCCTTCAGTGGGTTGAAATCTTCCATGAAGAATGACCTCTTGGAACTGGTAAAGCTGTAATGAGTAGTTTCATATTGCAATCGAACCTTTTCGCTCCTTATCAGTGATCACTGCAACAGAAACCAGTGCCAGGTCTATGGGGAACTTCTTCGGAAGGCTGATTCCAGGGGTCAGAGCTGGACTCATAGTCAAAGAGCAGCAAGTTCTGGAATACTGAGTTCTGGAATAGTTACTCAGAAGTCATAAATTTACCTTGGACTTAGTTTTTAGGGATAGAGAAGCAGTGTGACCTAGTGGATAGAGCACAGGTCTGGGAGTCAGAAGGATCTGGGTTCTAATCCTCACTGCTGTGTTTATGTGACTTTGGGCAAGTTGCTTAACTTCTCTGTGCCTCATTTACCTCATCTGTAAAATGGGATTAAGACTGTGGGCTCCATGTGGGACATGGACTGTGAACTAACCCGATTAGCTTGTATCCGTCTCAGGGCTTAGTATGGTGCCTGGCATGTAGTAAGCACTTGACAAATACCACTAAAACAAACCCGACAAACAAAATATACCCATCCTCTGTACCTCAGTTTCCTCATTTGGGAAGCAGTATGGCCTTTTGGAAAGATCCTGGATCTGAGAGTCAGATGACCTGTTTTCTAATCCCAGCTCTGCCATCTTCCTACTGCGTGACCTTGGGCTAGTCACTTAATTACTCTGTGCTTCAGTTTCCTCATTTGTGAAATGGAGATTAAATACCTGTTCTCCCTCCAATTTAGACCGTGAGCCCAGCGAGAGACAGGGACTATATCCAAAGTGATTATTTCGGTATCTAACCCAGCACTTGGTAAGGGACTAATATTATATTCTTCTTCTTATTAATAACAAGAATATTGGTATTATTAAAGCTCCACTGGGAGACAGTCGAGGGCGGAGACCCGTTTACTGCGCAGAAGGAGGCAGTGGTAAGCCATTTCCATATTTTTACCAAGACAACTCTACGGGTACACTGCCAGAACGATTGCAGATGGAAGTGGGGCGTTCCGGGAGAGATGTGTCTGTGGCGTCGCTACGGGTCGGACACGACTCGACAGCATAAGACAACAAGGAATGCTTCTCTTGTTCCCCTTGACAGCATGGTCAATGAAATTCTGAAGAGTGAATCTGTCCCTTTACAGAGCCCAATCTATAGTTCTTATTGAGAGGCTATGGCCACCTGGGCCAGCCTCCTGCTGCTACTCCTGAGCCTAAGCCTCATGCTTTTTTATTCCTGGACTGACAGAGGCTTGACGGTATCGTGGAATGCAGGAAGGGAAGAGGAGAGGCCAAGTGCTTCCCATCAGTCAACGGTAAGCTGACAGCAGATGAAGGAGTTGTGTAGTCAGGTCCTGAATGTGATCCCAGCTTTCTAGGTTAAGTCAGATGGGGCCTACCAGGCCTGGAGAGGGAGGTTGAAAGACAGAAGAAAAGACAGGCCACTTCGGGGGTTGGGATGTCTGGAGTCGAACGGCAATTTACACGGCTTTTTTTTCCTCCCGTGTAGTGAAGGCGATTGACCAAACATATACACTCGTACCCCAAGGGAAATTTTATATTATCCCTGATTCTTAGGGAATGCCAAGAGCTGAGGTTGCAGATGGTCCTTGGATTTGCACCCTTTATTCCCCCCCCTCCCTCAGCCCCATAGCACTTACGCACATATCTGTAATCCCTTTATTTTTATTATTTTTATTAGTGTCTGTCTCTCCCTCTAGCCTATGAGCTCACTGAGGGCAGGGAATGTGAAGCAGCGTGGCTTAATGGATAGAACACAGACCTGGGAGACAAAAGGACCTGGGTTCTACTCACGGCTCTGCCACTTATCTTCTGTGTGACTTTGAGCCAGTCACTTTACTTCTCCATGCCTCAGTAACTTTAACTGTAAAATGTGGATTAAGACTGGAGCTCCGTGTGCAACCCAATTTCCTTGTATCTACCCCAGCGTTTACTGCAGTGCCTGACACGTAATAAGCACTTAACAAATACCATTATCGTTATTATTATTACCGACTCTGTTATACTCTCCCAAGTGCTTAGTACAGAGCTCTCACAGCATAAGCACTCGATAAATATGATTGATTGGTCCTGCCAGAAAGAGACCATCATAGAGCAGTGGGAAAATGAGGATGGGGGCGATGGGTGGCTCAGGGCTCAATCCCTAAATCATCCAGGTGAATACAGAGCAAACTTGTGGGAATGTGTCTGTTATACTGTTGGGTTGGACTCTCCCAAATGCTTAGTACAGTGCTCTCCACACAGTGAGAGCTCAATAAATATGACTGCCTGAAATGGCGACCCTTCTGCCCTGATGCCCGGAATAACTCCTCATTCACTGATTGGCCTCACCTCCCCCTTCCAACATTATTGCAAAAAGAAAAAGTACAAACTGTGGTATTTGTTAAGCACTTACTATATATCAATCAGTCAGTGGAATTTATTCAGCACTTATGTGCAGAGCACTGTACTAAGCACTTGGGAGAGTAATAATAATGATTACGGTAGTCGTTAAGCACCTATTATGTGTCAGACCCTGTGCTAAGCTCTAAGTGGATACAAGCTCATCAGGTTGGACGCAGTCCCTGTACCACATGGGGCTTACAGTCAAGCACTGTTCTAAACACTGGAGTAGATACAATATAATCAGGTCTCACACGGATCTTAGTCTAAGAAGGAGGGAAAACAGGAATCCCCATTTTGCAGACGAATGAACTGAGGCACAGAGAAGTTAAGCGACTTGCCCGAGTTCATAAAGCGGACAAGTGGCAGAGGTGGAATTAGAACTCAGGACCTCTGACTTACCAGATTTTTCCACTAGGTTATGCTGCCTTAGATGTCTTTGGGAGGAGACCACCACACTGATTTCCTAGCTTCCTCCTGTTACATCTCCCTCCGTTGGAGCTGAGCATCGGAAGTTATACTATCACCCAGGAACTTCCTGGTGGATCGGTCATCCCTGAAAGGTTATGGCTATTGCCGCTGCGGTCCTTCACAAGTAAGAAACGCCCACCGGAGCCTGAAAGCCTTGGGGGGGGGGGCTGGCCTCATGTGTCTGCCTGTGTCTGCCCAAACGTTCTGTATAAACGGACTCCTTCTGCAGTCAATGGGAGCTTTGTGTGGCAAACAACGGACATATCCGGGCAGGGAAGGCAAATAAATACATTCAGACAAAGTTAGATTTTAGTGCGTGTAACTCAGGAAATTCAATTATGGTCTCCACAGCAACCAAAACTCAACCACAATGTATGTATACAGTTCCTTTCCTCTTGTATATGGTGTTGACTTTCTTGCCTTAATATCTATCTCCGTGAGTGCAGTCTGGCACTTACAATCACTGTTGGAAGCCTAACTTGTCCTGACTTTAGTACATTACAAATAGAATTCCACTCAAAAAAAACCTTTATTCAAGGGTCTAAGAGGGGGAAGAAAATGTATTACACGAACCAAACCCCAAACCAACTTAAATTTGCCCGTCATCGAGACACAGCACAGTGATGTACTCAAATTCATGAAGTTAACTTTCTTGATACGTGACTCTATGGTTTTAGCTGAAATTTTAAGCGTTATTGAAGGCACATCTCCAAGAGATCTTCCCTGATTTCCTCTTTTCCAATTCCCTTCAGCGTCGCTCCGATTCCCTCCCTTTATTCACCCCTTCCTCAGCCCCACGGCACTTATGTACATCCTATAACATATATTTATATTAGTGTCTGTCTTCCCCTCTAGACTGTGAGCTCATTGTGAGCTGGGAATGTGTCTACCAACACTGTTATATTGGACTGTCCCAAGCTCTTAGTACAGCGTTCTGCACCCAGTAAGCACTCAATAAATATGATTGATGGACTGTCTGATTGAAAATACCTGAGTTGGAGCGGTGTAGATTTGGGGATATGAAAATCCCTTGCTTAAGAGTGGTAGACTGCCTGGATATTAACCTCAGAATCTTACCTTTAAAAACAGGGGTATGGTTACTTTCATAATACAGTGCACTTCGGGGAACTTGTCTACCAATTCTGTTGTGTCGTACTTTCCCAAGTGCTTGGACAGTGCTCCGCACTCCGTAGGTGTTGAATAAATACAACTGGGTTTTTACATGGCAGCATTTTCAAATGACCACATTCAGCCATTTTGAAAGAGTGAGGTTGATCCAATCCCAGACTGGGGCTTGTCACACATAGAATGCTGCCTTTGATCTGCTGTTTTTATTTTCTTAGCTGACCTATTTTTTTTCCACGGCTCATTTCTCTATGAACTTTAATTAAGCCTCTCTTGGCTAGAGAGTAAGGAGAGGGTTTTGAATTTTTTTAAAAAAGAAAAACCTTACCAACCTGCTCAGTGACTAGTTTTTCCTTAATTTGACAGTTCCAGTTCAACTTGTGCCCTAAATTTACAGGGCAGTTTTAAACCACTGTCATTTCTCAGTCAAGCCATACGAGTTGGAAACATGTGAGGAAAAAAAACAGTACCAGAGGAGATGCACAGGCAAGCAGTTCAAATTTTGACGTGGAAAAAGCCAGTAAATCTATGTCTGTCATTATCATCATATCGTCAAAGTTATTTACTGACCCCTTACCAAATGCAGAGCACTGTACCACATGCATGGGAGAGTATAATACAGCACAGTTGGTAGACACCTTTCCTGCCTGCAATGAGCTTACAGTCTAGGGGTGGTGACAAACAGCAGTATAAATAATTTGTAATATATAATGCCCTTCACTCTTCCCCCACCCTCCACCCAAATTCCACCACACACATATATTGACTTTAATTCTAAATTCCCACTGTTTCACCCTTCACCTGCAGTCCTGGGGCAGGAGGATTAGAGGGGAAAATATGGACCGAAGACCCGGTGGATTTAATAATTTAATTGCCCAAGCGCTTAGGAGTTTAGGATTAATTCAACATTCAGTATGTTTGCTTCTTTTTCATTAGCAGAAGCCTGCTTCAAATAATTCATTTGAGTAAAATGCTAATTGAGACTCTTAAGAGTCTTATGCCTGCATAGTGGATTTTTTTTTTTCTCCTTCAGTTCTATTTGACTAGGCAGAGGGCATTAACCTGAAACTGGCATTTCACACCAGTCTGCCATTTGGGCATAAAGCAGTTTTCAGCGGCCACTTTCTGCATTTCGTTCTCAAAGTTGTCTTGGTCAATTAGTGCAGTGTCACAGCCGTATGTAGTTATTGTAACTCCAGCTGTGAGCTGTTAATAATAAAGTTACCCACAGGACCTTCCTGCCATATGGTTGATGGTCAATCCCGGCTAAAATATGCATTTGAAAAAAATGCTCTGTCAACAGCACCTGGGCATAGGTCATGAGATTTGAAACTGGCATGTAACAAACCACCGAGTTTGTGATAGGGAGAATTTACCTCCACATCCTCGACTTTCCCAACTTTGACATGTTTCTCCTGGGGTAGATTGGAGCGATAGCTAAAATGACACAGCTGGAATTGGAAGACAACCAGACAAAACACGGTGAAAATTAGAAGCAGAGTGGCCTAATGGGTAGAGCTCAGGCCTGGGTTTTAATCCCAGCTCGGCCACTTGTCTGCTGTGTGACCTTGGGTGAGTCACTTTACTTCTCTGGCCCTCAGTTGGCTCATCTGTAAAATAGGGATTAAGATTGTGAGTTCCACGTGGAACAAGGAATTGTGTCCAACCTGATTAGCTTCTATCTACCCCAGCACGTAGAACAGCGCCTGGCATATTATAAATTCTTAACAAATGCCATTTAAAAAAAAAAAGAAAAGTAGAATGTGGGTTGGCGAAGGGGGTTAAAAACAAGTCTGCTTGGATTTTTTTTATAGAAGGAGACAGAAATACATTTCGGTCATGGGAAATACTACATGACACATTTTATTCATGGTGGTTAGAGAGACAAATAAAAAGAAACCTGTTGATGGCACATGCCAGGTGAGTGAAGTACGGAAGATTAAC
The DNA here is from genome assembly GCF_004115215.2 of Ornithorhynchus anatinus. Taxonomy (NCBI): domain Eukaryota; kingdom Metazoa; phylum Chordata; class Mammalia; order Monotremata; family Ornithorhynchidae; genus Ornithorhynchus; species Ornithorhynchus anatinus. The sequence goes on along the minus strand of NC_041735.1, from coordinate 56,575,658 downwards.
CCACTTGGGTTTATCCAGTTAACATTCTACCCTAGATCTCATCTTTGGTCCTGGCAAGTAGCTGAACTTTGACTTCTGTTCCAGACTGTAGCCTCTCTCGGCGCGTGAATGACTATGCCGCTAAATTGCTTGCTCTATTGGAAAACGAAGGCTGACAGCACTTGCATCACTTTCGTCCGAACTACAAAGAGCCACAGCAGAAAAAGCATCAGTAAATAAAGAACTAAATCAAAGATGACACTGGTGTGTGTTTGGAGTTGAATAGGCCAAGGTCGGCCCACAGGGAGGCAGAGCGATTGCTGTCTCTGGGATCACTGGATAAGCCACCGTGGGCAGGGTAAGATTGGGTGATATGCGATCCAAGCAGCCCGGGCTGCTGATGCAGGAGGGGATGTAGCCCCCTCAGATTCCTCTGTGAAGCCACAGGGAAACAGAAGAGGAGCCTGAATGAGGAAATGGGATCTTGGCTGTTCCCCCTTCCTCCTCCTCTGGACTCCCGGAAGAGGGTGACTTCTGCTACAGGCCCTCAACTTGAAGAGTTTGGGAAGCCCCCTTCTAAACTCTGAGCAAACAAAGTCCCATACCCCCTTCCTCAAACTTTCACTCTACCTCTTAAGCGAATCCCTGCCGTGAACATTCGGCCCAATTAAACCAGCTCTGCGACTCTGATTAAAGAAGTACATTCATCTTCTCTCCTAGTTTCAGATAACCCCCAGTTCCTCCCAGAAATTACCTTTCATCTCCCAGAACATGCAAAGGGATAGCTTTGGTACGCAGAGAATGAAGCATGATTTCTCTAAACTGAAAACAGAGAGGCTGCTAATTGCCGCTCAAAGAGCAATCGTGCAGTGAGGGCTTTATTTATTAAAAGGACCTAAATCCTGTTTGCAGGGAGTAGAACCTGATTAGATTAGCTGATAATTAGAAGCACAGTGCTCATGATAGAGTTGAAGCTAGATTACCTGAAGCTGTGGGCCCTCAGAGAGTTTTCTGATACCAGAGGGACATTTCTGGGGAAAACACTTTTGCCATGGAGATAAACTGCTTTAGTTCCCTTCAATCATTCAATTCTGTTTATTAAGCACTTGCTCTTGCCAAAACACCGGTCTAAGAGCTAGGGAGAGTACAACAGAATTGCTAGACATGATCCCTGCTTTCAAGAAGTCCAGTCCCATGGTTTTTCCAAAAGGCCACTTTACCTCATGAATAGAATCTGCACTGCCCAGTTTCAATCCCACTTCTCCAATCCACTTTTCCCATTTCACGTAATGTTTCTCCTTTGTTACACAAAGTTGGTGACAAAACGTGTGTCAAAACTACGCTGTCAGCTCGTTGTGGGCAGGGAATGTGTCTGTTTAATGTTGTATTATACTCTCCCAAGCACTTAGTACGGTGTTCTGAACGCACAAAGTGCTCGATAAATACAAGTAGATGAATGTATAGACTAAGAGCTGACTCTGTAATCCATTTTGATGTCTCTCTCCCCCCAAAGACTGTAAGCTCCTAGTGGGCAGGGAGTACTGTCTACTGACTCCAATGTAGTGTACTTTCCCACGTGTTTAACACAGTACTCTGCCCACAGTCAGTGCTCAATGAATACCACTGATTGATTGATCGATTGAGTATAGAAATATCTCCCGTTTCCTCATCCTGAGGACCCGGATAGCATTGTGATAACCAAAATGCCAGCGGCCTGAAGGCAAAGGAGAAAAAACCCAGGACTTGGAAAATCTACACTCTAGATATTTAACCTAGAATAGTAGGGGGGTTACCTCAATAGCAAAGCCAACCACAGACTCACCGATATCCCTTCAGTTTTAAAGGGTTACCAGAAGTTGGAATCTTGCCGAAGATTTCTCTGGACAAATATATTTTTGCTGAAGCCTACATGACTCAAGAGGATAGAGTTTTTATAAAGCACACAAAGCATAGGCAAAAGGGCACGGCCCTGCTAATCAGGAGACCTGGATATGCTCCACAGCCTCACCACTGATCTACCGTGTGACATTGGACAAGTCACTTTACTTCTCAGGACCTCAGTTTCCTCATCTGTAAAATGGGGATAAAATAGATCATGAACCCTGTGTGGCAGAGGGATTGGGACTGTGTCCAATCTCATAAAATTGTATCCACCCCAGAGTTTAGCACAGAGCGGGAGTCTCTTCTTCACCGCCTTTCTCATTCCATTATTGAGGCACCACAAGGAGTCCCTTCCTGATCTATGCTGCTTCTTTCGAACAGAAAGATGGAAAAAGGATGCAATACCAGCTTTTGTGGATACATCACTCTTTCCTCTAGTATTTCTTCAAATAATAATAATAAAAATTATGGTATTTGTTGAGTGCTTACTATGTGCCAAGCACTGTTCTTCGCAGTGGGGTAGATGCAAGGTAGGCAGGTTGTCCCACATGGGGCTCACAGTCTTAATCCCCATTTTACAGATGAGGAAACTGAGGCCCAGAGAAGTTAAGGGGCTTGCCCAAGGTCACACAGAAGAGTAGTGGTGGAGCTGGAATTGGAACCCATGACCTCTGCCTCCCAAGCCCGCGCTCTTTCCACTAAGGCATACTGCTTCTCTGACTTAGCTTCTGTCCCGTGTGCCCTTAATAATAATGATAATGTTGGCATCTGTTAAGCGCTTACTATGTGCTGAGCACTGTTCTAAGCACTGGGGTAGATACAGAGTAATTAAGTTGTCCCACGTGGGACTCACACTCTTAATCCCCATTTTACAGATGAGGGAACTGAGGCACCGAGAAGCGAAGTGACTTGCCCGAAGGTGGCAAGTGACAGGTGGCAGAGCCGGGATCAGAACCCATGACCTCTGACTCCTAAACCCGTGCTCTTTCCTCTGAGCCCCGCTGCTTCTCCTTTTTTCAGGAAAAGGGATGATGAAATATAGTTCAATCAGTGGGGTTCAATCAGTGGTATTTATTGAGCGTGTGCTGTGTTGAGAACCCTGTGCTAAGCCCTTGGGAAAATACAACAGTAGATACGATCCCTGCCCACAAGAAGCACACACTCTATAGTGGGGAGTCAGACACTGAAATAGACTAGCGACTGGGGTAATAGTAATCACTCAATCGTGCTTACTGAGCACTTACTGTGTGCAGAGCACTGTACTAAATGCTAGTAGAGTATGGGCTGCAGCAGAGCTATGGACCCTCCTTCTGCCGAGCATTAATCTCACTGAGGAAGCAACAATAAATCGGGGGAGTTCGTGACGATGACGATGATGGTATTTGTAAGCGCTGACTACGTGCCGAGCACTGTTCTAAGCACTGGGTAGATACCAGCTAATCAGGTTGGACACAGTCCCTGTCCCACACGGGGTTGACATTCCTAATCCCCATTATACAGATAAGCCAGCTGAGCCCCAGAGAAGTGAAGCGACTTGCCCAAAGTCACACAGCGGACAAGCGGCGGATCCGGGATTAGAACCCGGGTCCTTCTCACGCCCCAGGCTCCTGCTCTATTCAATAATAATAATGTCGATATTCGTTAAGCGCTTACCATGTGCCGAGCACTGTTCTAAGCGCTGGGGTAGACGCAGGGGAATCAGGTTGTCCCACGTGTCTTAACAGTCTTAATCCCCATTTGACAGATGAGGTAACTGAGGCACCGAGAAGTGAAGTGACCTGTCCAAAGTCACCCAGCTGACAAGTGGCCGATGCGGGATTCGAACCCATGACCTCCGACTCCAAAGCCCGGGCTCTTTCCACTGAGCCACGCTGCTTCTCTAGTTCAAGTTGGAAGGGATTTCCCTCTTACCTGCGCTGTGAACCAGAAAACTGGGGAACACAAATCTGTGCCAGATGGGGTCCTCTCTGGCAGCTCAGATTGGAGATGGAGATGTAGTCTTTGGGTCACCAGCTCTTAGTGTCCCCTCACCTTCCCAGTGTCACACGATGTCAACTCGCAATCTGGTTTGTCTTCTTTTCTGATTCCCCAAACTCCTTCACCAAATCCTGACTTCTGCAAACAATACATCCAATATTTCTTTCGGGGCTAATTATTTTGGAGCGGGACAGAAACCAGCACCCAGAAAAATCCGTTGACATGAAAGGAGTCGACGTGAAATTTAAAACGGAGACACTCCCGCCCCCAGCTCCGGAGCTAAGGCACGGAGCCGCCTGACGGAAAGTTGGCATCCGTCCGTCCTGACGCGGCTGAAGTGACAAGCTGGCTGGCAGGGCTCAAGAGTGCTTACGGGGTGGACTAATATTTACAGGCTAAAGGAGGTCTCTGGCTTTGTTGAAATAACACCACTTGCTTCACTTGACTGCTGCCCCGTCGCAGCCCTTCAGAAACGGCTACCAAGGGAGGAGGGAAGGGGTTGTGAGCTCTCGTCGGAGGTTCGGATCTACCTCGAACCAAAAAAAAGAGAAAAAGAAGTCACAGTTATGTTGACCAGATTTCAGCAGGCCAAGTGTAAATAATGAGATCATTCTTCAGGAATACCGTGTGCTGAAAACGAAAAACTAAATGCTGAACTAGGCCAAAACTAAAGAAAATAGATGAGGAATATTTGGAGAATTCAAGAAGAGAAAGGTTTCTTCTAGATGTGGGTATTCTACGGGCACACATAAATGTGCGCATACTGAATTCTAAAGACGTACATGCAAAACATTCCAGACAAGCATTGCTTTCTCCTTTTGTTTCCCTCCGCAGCCCTTGGCTGAAAAGTCCTGGAATTTTTGCCTTCCAGCAGGGAGAGCAGAAAGCAGTAGGGTGACCGCATAATTTCTCCAAAGGTTCTGGGACTCGTCCTCGTGACATTAGGTAGGTTCATCTGACTAATGCATGCGAATCTCAAATTGTCGCTGCTCAACGGGGACATAATGATAATAATTTTAATATTATCATCATGTTTATTAAGTGCTTACTCTATGCCGGCCACTAAGCACTGGGGTGGATGCAAGCAAAATTGGGTTGGCCACAGTCCCTGTCCCACGTGGGGCTCACAGTCTCAATCCCCACTTTCCGGATGAGGGAACTGAGGCCCAGAGAAGTGAAGCGACTTGCCCGAGGTCACCCAGCAGACACGAGGCGGAGCCGGGATTAGAACTCATACAGCCCAGCCGTTTGCCCAGTGGGAAGAGCACCGTCTGCTGCGGCTGGGCCCTCAGGGTCGAGATTTGTGACCACAGAGCAAACCAGGGGTGCTCTCTGAAGGGGGCAGACCCAGCGGGAATTCAGGAATTCCCAAAATAGCTGGCTAATGTGGGTGGAGAAGACAGCGCTGACTACCACTGGGTGCCTGGCACATAGTAAGCAGCGTGGCTCAGTGGAAAGAGCCTGGGCTTAGGAGTCAGAGGTCATGGGTTCTAATGGGTTCGACTCCCGGCTCCGCCACTTGTCAGCTGTGTGACTGTGGGCGAGTCACTTCGCTTCTCTGTGCCTCAGCGACCTCATCTGTAAAATGGGGATTAACTGTGAGCCTCACGTGGGACAACCTCATTACCCTGCATCTCCCCCAGCGCTTAAAACAGTGTTCTGCACATAGTAAGCGCTTAACAAATGCGAATATCATTATCCCAGCTCCGCCACGTGTCAGCTGTGTGACTCAGGGCGAGTCACTTAATTTCTCGGCGCCTCAGTTACCTCATCTGTAAAATGGGGATTAAGACTGTGAGCCTCTCCCTCTCCCTTCCCCTCCCCTCAGCACCGTGCTCATTTGTCTATATTTTTATTACCCTATTTATTTTGTTAATGAGATGTACATCTCCTCGATTCTATTTACCGCTATTGTTTTGCCCGTCTCCCCCGATTAGACTGTGCGCCCGTCAATGGGCAGGGATCGTCTCTATCTGTTGCCGAACTGTACATCCCAAGCGCTTAGTACAGTGCTCTGCACATAGTAAGCGCTCAATAAATACTATTGAATGAATGAATGAACATGGGACAACCCGATTATCCTGTATCTCCCCCGGCGCTTAGAACAGTGCACAGCACATTGTAAGCGCTTGACAAATACCAGCATTATTATCATCATTAACGATTTTCATCATTATTATTACCAGAGTTCCCGCCTGCAGGTTCACGAGCACAGCAGTGGCATTATGCAATGGCCACTTTATCTGTAAACGTGTCACGCGTGTACAGTGCGTCACATGTGTACGACGCATCGCGTGCGTACAGTGCGCCACGTGTGTAAAAAGTCCCTCGTAAAGCCACGGTGTACTGCACAGTGTGACTCATCCCTACACTCCTGGTTGCTCATTGCGCTTCTTGCCTGAGGAGGAACGTGACTGGCAGGGATGAGAGAGTATAAGTGATGCCAACTCAAACCACTATCAATCCGTTTTAGAGAAGCAGCATGGCCTGGGAGTCAGAAGGATCTGGGTTCTAATCCCAGCCCCGCCCTTTGCTTTGTGACCTTGGGCAAAGCCACTTCACTTCTCTGTGCCTCAGTTCCCTCAGCTGTAAAATGGGGATTAAGTCTGCGAGGCCCCATGTGGGACAGGGACTGTGTCCAACCTGATTTGCTTGTATCCACTTCAGAATTTAGTACAGTGCCTGGCACTTATCAAATGCCACAATTATTATCATTACTATTAATAAAAAGAATTTACCGTCTTCAGAATAATAATAATAGTATTTGTTTAGCACTTACTATATGCCAAACACTGTTGGAAGCACTGGGGTAGATACAAGGAAATCAGGGTGTCGCACGTGGGGCTCACAGTCTTAATCCCCATTTTACAGAGAAGGAAACTGAGGCACAGAGATGTTAAGTGGTTTGCCCAAAATCGCACAGCAGACAAGTGGCAGAGCGGGGATTAGAACTCAGGACCTCTGACTCCCAAGCCCAGGCTCTTTCCACTAAGCCACACAGCTTCTCTAATACCGTACTAAGCACTTGGGAGAGTACAGTATAACAGAGTCGGTAGACTTGTTTCCTGCCCAGGATGAGCCCTCAGGTTAGAGGAGGAGACAGGCACTGAAATAATGTCTAGCACTATAATCTCTAATCTCTCACTAATAAACTCCTTGCAGTTTCTTCATCCCGGCATTTCGGACATCATCCCCGAAAGAGACTGTCGCACCCCCTACATTAATTGTTCTCCTTTTTATCATGATTTAAAAATCTCATTTAAGAAACCAACTAGCACTGAAGCTGCCGCGAGAAGCAGCACGGCCTACTGGAAAGAGCACAGTGTGGGAGTCAGAGGAGTCGAGTTCTAATCCGGTGACCGTCACTCGTCTTCTGTGTGACCTTGGGCAAGTCACTCGTGGCTCAGTGGAAAGAGCACGGGCCTGGGAGTCGGAGGTCCTTGGTTCGAATCCCGGCTCTGCCATTTGTCAGCTGTGTGACTGTGGGCAAGTCACTTCACTTCTCTGTGCCTCAGTTACCTCATCTGTAAAATGGGGATTAACTGTGAGCCTCACGTGGGACTACCTGTATCTACCCCAGCGCTTAGAACAGTGCTCTGCACATAGTAAGCGCTTAACAAATACCAACATCATTACCTTCCCTGTACCTCTTCTGTAAAATGGGGATTAAACTGTCCTCCCTCTGACTTCAACTGGGAATCCTCTGTGGGATAGGGACTGTGTCCACCATTCATTCATTCATTCAATATTCATTCATTCAAGCACTTAGTTCAGTGCTCTGCACATAGTAAGCGCTCCATAAATACTATTGAATGAATGAATGAACATGGGACAACCCGATTATCCTGTATCTATCCCAGAGCTTAGAACAGTGCACAGCACATTGTAAGTGCTTAACAAATACCAGCATTATTATTATCATTAACAAATTTCATTATTATTATTATTATTAATAAGAGCTTCCTATGTGCAGAGCACTGTACTAAGCGCTTGGAATATACAATTCAGCAACAGATAGAGACAATCCCTGCCCATGATTAACTTGTATCTACCCCAGCGTTTAGAACGTAGTAAACACTTAACAAATATATATTTTTTTTAAATGGTCTAAATGAAATGAAATCATTTTAAAACAAAGTGACATTTCAGAACTTTCTGATTTCAAATTGTTTAAAAGAAAAATATTGCTAACTCAAATAATATCCTGTTGCCATTTTCCTTGGTGCAGCAAAGTAAGAAGCATTTACCGCTGTTAAAGTGAAATGTCTAAAAAAATGAAAAGATGCCATCAGTGGGTAGATCACCAAAAAATTCTCTCCACACTATAGAAGAGTCAAAAACTTCTCAATGAGGATTCCAGACTGTAAGGCATAAATGGTGATATTGTCTTCCTGGCTTTTAGTCACAGCCAGTTAGACTTCAAGCTCCATGTATTCACAAGTTTTTTTCTTTGTTTTCTTTTTTTCAAATTCAAGACTAGGTTTTAATACCTTCTCTGTTGGGGAAAATCCTGAAGTTAGAAAGGATGTGGTCTAAAGTGTTGAAGCATTTATCCACATGCAAAAATATATAGTACTGGGGAATGAAATAACACATTTATCCCTACTACCGAGGAGAGATTCATAAAATGTCAGATTATAAATATATATATATATACATGTATACATATGTATGTATGTGTGTTTTATATATACATATATGTATATACATATATGGAGAGAGAGAGAGAGAGAGAGAGAGAGAGAGACTCATTTGATCATATTGACTATGACTTACTGAACTTCCATCTTCCAGGAGAATGTGATTTTATTATTGTTCTCAATATCACACAGGAGCCAATAACCTTGGCAACTCTCATTAATATCTTTGGAAATCTGTTTATTTGCTTGTCCCCTTTATCAGTGTTTTAGCATCATGAATCCCAATAAATGTCAGCCTTGACTTAATTATATATTCATGAATCTTCTGGTTTTCTCTCTACTAGTTTCCCACTGCCTTTGTCCATACTGTCATCTAAAATGAAACAGACTTTTGTCCACGGAGCATCTTTGGGAAGAATTCGTTAGGGCAGTCCAAAGGGACTGGAAAAAAGTGAGAACAATTCCCTCCTGGCAAGGACAAACACTACATTTGAACTCCACCATTTCTCCGTTTTCAATTCTAGTTCCTAAGGCGTCAAACCATCTACTTGACAATCATTTATCTCTCATTGTTCAAGGTGACACTGCCGATGTGCAATCCTAAGCATGTATGTGGTTGTGGCTGAACAGATCACCGTACGAGCAACCACGCATTCCAGCACATTCCATGCGCTGCTGCATTTTTTATTTGCAGAGCAATAGTTGTCAGAGTATTTATTCAGTGTTTACTTTATGTCAAGTAATGCACTGAATCCTGGAAATGAACATACGAGTTGGTCTGTCTCTGTTTTCTACTCTGTCTCTTGCATTCCAATTTATGCCCACCCTCTGCTCAAGGAGAAGAATCCCTCTCCTAATTGCTGTCCTCCAGGCTTGCCTATTTGCTGAAGAGTTCTCCCATCAGTCCACAGCTATTTCACACAAGCCAGAAGAAACAGATTAAATAGCAGCCTACGCCAAGCATATTGTCCGTCGTCCTGTTCTGACTTGGGAACAAGGGCCACGTTCGTCACAAATAGGGAACGCAAGAACATTCAAATTGAAGAGGTGGCTCGTCGAAGCATGGAAAGCCAACCAACTGTGAAGCTGTGTCTTTAACCAAAATGATGAGAAAAGCACCCGGAATCCAGGTATCTACTAATAATGGTGGTATTTGTTAAGCGCTTACTGTGTGCAAAGCACTGTTCTAAGCACTGGGGGGATACAAGGTGATCAGGTTGTCCGACGTGGGGCTCACAGTTTTAATCCTCATTTTACAGATGAGGTAACTGAGGCACAGAGAAGTTAAGTGACTTGCCTAAAGTCACACATCTGGCAAGCGGCTGAGCAGGGATTAGAACCCATGATCTCCGACTCCCAAGCCCGGAGTCTTTCCACTGAGCCTTGTTTCTCCTCTAACAGTAGAAAAATGGTGTAGTAAATGGACAGAGGATGGTGCTGGAGTCAGAGGATCTGGTTCTAATCATGGCTCTGCCCCTTACCTGATGCATGACCTTGGGCAAGTCACTTAACTTCTCTCTGCCTCAGTTTCCTCATCTGTAAAATGGGGATAAAATATCTCTTCTCTCTTCCCTATTAGCCTGTGAGCCCCTTGTGCCCGATCTGTCTTTTAGGCTATGAGCCCGTTGTTGGGCGAGGACTGTTTCTATCTGATGCCCAAATTGTACTTAGTATAGTGCTCTGCACATAGTAAGCACTCAGTAAATACGACTGAATGAACGATAGCTTTAGTACAGTGTTTTGCACATAATTAGAGTTTAGCAAATACCTCAGTTGATAATAATCTACAAGTAAGGAGGGAAGCTGGTCATCTAGTGGGGGAAGACAAGGGGCATGAATAGCTGATATAAAAGAGTTGAAGGAGTAAAGGTATGAGTATAAATGATCAAAGTCAGTAAATGAATAAAGAAGGGATCAACAGAGATGCACGTGAGTTTTCAAGTAGCTTTTGGGGTGAAATCACCGGGAAATGAAGGTCCGATTAGTGGCACAAGTCCAGACCTTGTAGAAAAGATGACATTTCAGGACAGCTCTCAAGGTGATTTGGCAGATTTGAGATGAGAGGGACATCAATGAGGGCATAAAGGCACTGGGTCTTTCTAAATTTCATACATCCATGTTTCCCCATGATGCAGTGTCTCCCTTTATGGACTTTTTTAATATAATTTTTTTTGGGGGGGGGGGCATTTACCCTCTCAGAATCACACCTGGAGAGTTTCCAACATCCTACCAGTCTCAGCTATGGAAAGGTGAGTCAACAGAGGCATACCCATTCCATTCCTAGCTTGGGCAATGGTTAATAATGTTGGTATTTGTTAAGTGCTTACTATATTCAGACCACTGTTCTAAGCACTGGGGGAGATACAGGGTCATCAGGTTGTCCCATGTGAGGCTCACAGTTAATCCCCATTTTACAGATGAGGTCACTGAGGCACAGAGAAGTTAAGTGACTTGCTCACAGTCACACAGCTGACAAGTGGCAGAGCTGGAAGTCGAACCCATGACCTCTGACTCCGAAGCTCAGGCTCTTTCCACTGAGCCACGGTTAGTGAGTGAAAGGCAATCTGCTTCAAGTCAAAACTCCCCTGGCCTGGGCAGCAGCGTCACGGGAAAGAGTCGAGGGCGGAGACTCAAGTTAACTGCGCGGAAGAAGGCTATGGTAAACCACTTCCATATTTTTACCAAGAAAACTCTATGGATACACTACCGGAACGATTGCAGATGGAGCTGAGGCATTCTGGAAGAGATGTGTCCACGGAATCGCTATAGGTCGGAGACGACTCGACAGCACAAGACAACAAGGCAGGTTTAGCGCTTACTGTGTCAGCCACTGTATTAAGCTTTGGGGTAGATAAAATTTAATCAGATTGGACACAGTCCCTGTCCCACGCAGGGCTCATAGTCTTAATGCCCAATTTACAGATGAGGGAACTGAGGCACAGAGAAGTTAAATGACTTGCCTAAAGTCACGCAGCTGACAAGTGGCAGAGCTGGGATTAGAACCCAGGTCCTTCTCTATCCATTAGGCCACGCTGCTCTTCAACAATCAAACTTTATAGCAACAATCAAACTTCGTATCTCTTTCATCCTGGAAGGACATCTTTAGCTTGTTCACACACATTTGGTTTGAGGATCCCAGCTTTAGTATTCATGGGCTCCCTGTCTCTCACCAAGATGTTAAGTAACTTAGACTGGTACACTGTTTCTTTTCTTGAATCCTAATCTTAGCCTCAGCACCATTTGCTTTCTCAGCTACTCCATCAAATCTTGACACCAAGCAGCAACTTGCAGTAGCACTATATCAAATTTGTCATCAGTAAGTGTCATTGCAGAATCCATTGTATTAAGCCTGCTATTACTATAGATCACTTTCAATATCTTTGAGAGTTCTATCTGCCCGGAAGAAAATCATGGCACAAAAATGAGTGGAACAAAGGGAATGCTTTAGAGAATGTCACCTCTTGTCCTGTGCATCAGAGGCTAACTTGGTTCTGGTCAAGCCCTAGGGATGTGGGTTCCGATCCAGGTGGGAACTTTGACTGGAGAGCCTTCTTAAACACAGTCATTCATTCATTCAATCGTATTTATTGAGCCCTTACTGTGTGCAAAGCACTGTACTAAGCTCTTAGGAGAGTACAATGTAACAACAAACAGACACGTTCCCTGCCCACAACGAGCTCGTAGTCTTAGCTTTGGAGAAGCTGAGGCGTTTAGCCCGCAAGGAAAGCTTCAGTAATCTGAGGTCATAAGGGAATGGTCTCTCAGAAGTCCTATCCTGGAAGCTCCAGCAGTAGCTTAGCACTGTGGAAATTTTTCTCTTCAGATTACTGGAGAAATCTGTTACAAATAATAATAATAATGGCATTTTCTAAGTGCTTACTATGCATCAATCATTGTTCTAAGCGCTGGGGTAGATACAAGCTAATGAGAGGCACAGTCCCTGTCTCTCATGGGGCTCACAGTCTTAATTCCCATTTTACAGATGAGGGAATTGAGGCACCGAGAAGTTCAGTAACTTGCCTGAGGTCACACAGCAGACAAGTGGCAGAGATAAGATTAGAACCTGGTCCTTCTGACTCCCAGGCCTATGCTCTATCCACTAAGCATGCTCTTTCCCATTTCTGGGTAAGAGAGACCTTAAATCCGTGGTCCCCCCATCCAGAGATGAATTCATTTTGTGACTCGCCGTACTGCTTTTGTGAAGTAACTTGCTTCTTGGGGATTTTTTTTCCCTGTGGAATCACCACCTGGGGAAAACCGGCATGAAATTTCTGAGGAAAATTGTATGACCGTCATTTCTCCCCGAGATTTTGCCATCCTAGGAATGCTGGAGTGCATCCCACTGTTCCCTTAACAGATTGGCTCCACTTCCACACAAATTCAGATCTGGTGTCTCCATGGAATCCTGGGATAGAAAGAGCTCTACAGATGAGCACAGAGCAGAGTTCCGTCTTCTAGTGGGTGGCCTCGGGTGGGAAAGGGAAAGGGAGAATGACACAACACAAAGTTACTAGCCTTACAATTTGTGTTTACTGTGTGTCAAGTGCTGTTCTAAGTGCTGGAGTAGATACAAGCTAATAGGTTAGACTCAGTCCCTGAATCTCATGGGGCTCACAGTCTTAATCATTCATTCATTCAATCATATTTATTGAGCGCTTACTGTGTGCAGAGCACTGTACTAAGTGCTTGGAAAATGCAATTCCCCTCCCTCAGGTTCCCCTCCCCTCCCCATCGCCCCGACTCACTCCCTTTGCTCTTCCCCACAACCACTCCACAGCAATTGTGTTTCTATGGACATATCTATGACTCTATACGTGTTTTGATGTGTATATATCTATAATTCTACTTATATCGATACTATTGGTGCCTGTTTATTTGTTTTGTTGTCTGTTTCCTCCCTTCTAGACTGTAAGCCTGTTGTGGGCAGGGATTGTCTCTAATGCTGAATCCAACTTTCCAAGCGCTTACTTCAGTGCTCTACACACAGTAAATTCTCAATAAACACGATTGAATGAATGACTGAATGAATGAATAATTGATTCCTTCATAAAGATTCTTGGTCCTGAAGAGTCTCAGGACTGAAGCTCTTCATCATTCCTGATGGGAGACTTCATCATCACTATTATTATGATTATTAATAAGGGGTGGGGTGGGATTGAATGGGGAAAGAGTAGTTCTGATAATGGAGTAAAAGAAAGAGGGCAAGGAGGAACAAATTAGAAAAAGATCGGGAAAGGCAAAAAAGCAATTGGGAGAAAGGAGCAAAAGACAAATACAGGAATGAGAGGAAAGAGAAAAATGAAAAAAAGGAGAAGAAAGGAGGAATTGATAAGGAAGATGAGCGATAAACAGAACAAAAAATGTACAAGATACAGAGCAATATGAAGAGTTCATGGGAAAAACCTGAGTCAAAAAGAACAAAAGGTAAGTTCAAACATAGTTGAGGGAGCAAGTGGAAAAGCAAGAGTTGGGAACATTTGGGAGAGCAACAAGTGGTGAGAGTGAAAGAACAAGAGCACTGAGTGGGTAAGAGAAGCCCACCAGGAAGAGGGAGGGCTAGGTCACATCACAGTCTTCCTCCCTGTGGATAGGAGTGAAATATGTGGGCTTTTCTAACATTTAGAACAATTCATTTATCCTCAGGTGATACTGTATTTTGGAATAACTCTTCTGAAGTCCCACCTTGGAAGTCTCACCCAATGACCTGACAGTAAATTTCTAAATATTTTTTTCCCCCAAAGGGAAAAAAAACAAGAAGTCATTAGCAGCTGGTTTTAGACTCAGACTAGGTTAGTGAATCAGACTCAGTTTAACACAGTATCAATTGCTTGGGCTGAAATTATGAGTGCTAATGTGTTAACATTATAACAACTTCATTAATACCAATTCAGTTCTTTGTGACTCTACTTATCCTTAAGTGCCCTTATGACCACAAACTTCCCCAGGTATGGGTGGATAGTAGGGGTTGTGGAAACTGATCTTTAATTTCTTTAAACTGGGAAACAAGATAAAATTGCAGACATAGTTCACACTTTTAGGGGATATAAATCCTACTCTTTATGTAAATGTGTCAGCACAGTGAACTCCTGAGTTCCAATTTTCAACAGCCCTAAATGTGCTAGTTCTGGGAGAGCCATAGTAGTCCTCTAGACTGTAAGCTACCTGTGGGCAAGGAACACGGCTACCAACTCTGTATATCGTTCTCTCCCAAGTACAGTGCTCTGCACACCATAAGTGCTCAATAAATATGAGTGATTTTTCCCTTTCACTGTAACATACATTAGACTGCCTGTCATTTTGCTACTGACAGAATGTGTGCAGTTGTGGTTGATTAGACTATTTGACTGTCAGTCCCTTTCCCCAGAACGTGTACAAAGATTGTCCCTTGCCATTCAGAGTGCCTGATGACATTTTTCATTTCTCCTCTGCTGACGCAATCATCTGAAAATTTGTTCTGCAACAGATTCATCCAAACTGGCGGTCTTCTGCTGTCTCCCATCTGTCCACTACTATACACATCATCTGAGATTTTGCTCCACTCTTTTTATGGTTTTAATGCCAGCTTGCCACAGAGCACCTGTTTATCTACGCTGTTGTATTCCATTCTCTTGATCTAACCGACCCAAGGAGATATGATGTAGAAGGGTACATTCCAGGACTTGATTGTCTTTGGATAATGTTACTGTTGTTGTCTTATGCTGTCATGTCCGACCCGTAGCAATGCCGTAGACACATCTCTCCCAGAATGCCCCACCTGCATCTGCAATGGTTCTGGTAGTGTATCATAGAGTTTTCTTGGTAAAAATACAGAAGTGGTTTACCATTGCCTCTTTCCACGCAGTAAACGAGTTTCTGCCCTCGACTCTCTCCCATGCCACTGCCATCCAGCACAGGTAAGTTTTGATTTGTAGCACACTGCCTTCCACTCACTAGCCCCTGGCCAGGCTAGGAATGGAATGGGTATGTCTCTGC
Organism: Ornithorhynchus anatinus; assembly: GCF_004115215.2. Classification (NCBI taxonomy): domain Eukaryota; kingdom Metazoa; phylum Chordata; class Mammalia; order Monotremata; family Ornithorhynchidae; genus Ornithorhynchus; species Ornithorhynchus anatinus. Next base: position 56,560,209 of record NC_041735.1, on the reverse strand, counting down.
TTGACTCTCCCTCCTGAAGCCGGTGACTGTAAGCCCGTCAAACGGCAGCGACTGTCTCTATCTGTTGCCGACTTGTTCATTCCAAGCACTTAGTAGAGTGCTCTGCACATAGTAAGCGCTCAATAAATACTATTGAATGAATGAATGAATGAGTACTAGAAACTCTCCAGAGGGGCTTTGGATATTAGACAGGCATAAAGATTCATGTTTATAGATCTGCTCTAGAAATCAGAAGGAATTTCAGTAATCGATCCAGATTTGTTTTGTTTTGATCTGAAATTTGTTGCCATGTTGGCCCCTCACTCAATCTCTCAAAAGACAAGGAGAAGGGATTAGATGATCATTTCAGGATTTCAAGTGGAAAGAGCATGGAGTCAGGAGACCTGGATTCCAGTCCCATCCCATTAGATGAGAGCAGATAGACAAATAACAATCTCTCTGTGTTTTAGTTTTCTCCTATATAGAATGGGGATGGTAGCATCTGTCTTTTTGAGTACACAATACAAGTGTGCAGTGGCTTACTACGTCTGATATCGCTGGGATCTGATATTTCTGGTCCCCTCTCAGGGTCACACCTGAAGAGTTTCCAGTACTCTACCAGTCTCGGCTACAGGAGGGACAGTCAAGCAGAGGCCTATCCATTCCATTCTTAGCTTGGACAGGGGCTAGCGAGTAGAAGGCAAACTGCTACAAGTCAAAACTCACCCATGCTGGGCAGCAGCGGCATGAGAGAGTTGAGGGTGGAGACTAGAGTTCACTGCGCGGAAGACGGCAGTGGTAAACCACTTCCGTATTTTTACCAAGAAAACTCTATGGATACACTACCAGGACGATTGTAGATGGAGACCAGGGTGTTCTTGGAGAGATGTGCCCACAGTGTGGCCATGGGTGGGAAATGACTCGCTGGCATGATCCAAGACAAGATATTGCTGGGGGCCCATCTCGGATCACCCGCCACACAGTTGAAGGGATTTATTTATGACACACTCATGAATAGTAGCCAGAATCTGATTGATTGGAAGATTTGCCAATCTCCTAATGTAATGAAAGCATAGTGGAAGACACAGACTGAGAGACAATGTTTCTGAAAAATCAAAATCAGTATCCTCTCTGGCCCCATCCATCATAGTGGGAACAGAGAGATCGAGGGAAAGAAAGAATGTTTCTGAAATAATAAAAATCAGTATCCTTTCTGATTCACAGTGCACCACCAGGCTCATCTCCTCTCAGCCGGGAGTGGAGAGGAAGCAGAGGGTGGACCGTAACACCATCACTACCCTCCCTCTGGGGGACAGAGAGAAGGCCGAGGGGTGCTTCTGCCATGTCATGTCACCCCTGCCGCTCTTGGGGAGAAAGGTTGCATAGAGGAACCATATCATAGATGTCCCTGTGCAACCAACTTCATGGTTAGGATCAACCATCCAACAGCCCTAACTTTTAATCATCACGCATGCACTATTGTCCAAGCTATGATGTTATAGCCATCGCATCCCACTAGATCTTAAACTCCCTGTGGGCAGGGAATCACATCTACCAATTACGTTGTACTCTCCCAACCGCCGCACACACTAAGCACTCAATAAAGAGCCTAGACTCACTCACCAATAAAGATCTATTAAGATGATGCATTCTCAGTAAGGAAGGAGAATTTCACTTCCTGCACTTACAGTCTTTGGTGGCCTCAGTCGTTTGTGCCTACAAAATAATTTCCAATGCTGCAGTAACACACCATCAGTCTTGCACCGAGCAAAAGAGATGGAAATGGAGGTAAAGAGTCCAATTAGTTGAGATGAGAAATTGAACCTGTCCCATCCGTCCAAACACAAAATACAAAGTATTACCCGTCTCCGCCTACTGTACTTGGGAAGGATATAGATCACACACATAAACATATATATACACACACACAATAATATACATACATAAACCCTTCAATTCAAATGGCTGGAAAACATATACCTGCTCCTTTTTTATCCACAAAGTACCATCCTTGATGCTTGTGTAATAAGAACAATTTCCCAATCCCAAAAGGGCCAGGCATGGGGCAAAGGTGTCAAATTTATTTCTGTTAAACTTTTTATCCTGAAAATTGAAATATCTAAATGTACAAAAGCTTTCTGTTTGGTGTTCTTTACTGGAAACATTAGTCTATGTTTATGGAAAGTCTTTTAATGGTCTAAAAGTCAAAATGCAAAATGATTTATTTTTGAGTGATCTAGAAACCTCACCCTCATTCTAATAAAATTTTCAATACTAGCTATAATGTAAATTTTAATACTATGTGCCCTCTGAGATCTAGTGATCAGAACTCCTTTGGTAAATGTCTCTTAGAGTTAAGGTTAATGCACCAAAGAGCTGTAAGTCACTGACATGGAATTCAAGAAGATAGAATAGGAAAATTCTACAGGAGATGTTCCAGTACGAGTCTCTCTGAAGCTTTGAAGTTAAGCAGGAATTTGAACAATCCACATTCCTATAACTTGGGATCAATATGGCATCGAACGACAGAAGGAGATACATTAAAAACAAAACAACCTCTTCAATGAACGCCACAAAGTTTATATATTTCCAAACCTGTCCTCTTGGTCTAATGGAACGCTCGGAGTCAGGCACTCAGGTTCAAATCCTAGCTCCACTAAAATGGGCTGCTGTGTGCACCTTGGCAAGTCATGCAACCTTTCCGGGCCTCATTTAACTCATCTATAAAATGGGGATAAAGATGGATTGTGAGTCCAATCTCATAACCTTGGTTCTATCCTGGATCTGAGCAAATAGTAAGTGCTTAATAAATGCCGCAATTATTATCAGGATCAAGAAGGTTTATAAATCGGGTAGTGACAATGCTCCCACTCTTGCCCTATATCCTATATTGCTACATACTTTAGTTGACATTTTCTCACACCCACTGCCTCCCCTTTCTCTCCCCAACTCATTCCTTGACCTTCTACAGTCCAGCTTCTGATACTGAAATTGTTCTCTCCCACATCACCAATGACCACCTCACAAGATCTAATGGACTCTACTCCATCCTAATCATCCTTGAACTCTTGACAGCCTTTGACACTATGGGCCAAACCCTTCAGGAAACACTGTCTAACCTTGGTTTCTCTGACATAATCCTCTTCTGGTTCTCTTCATATCTCTCCGACCACTCCTTCTCAGTCTCTTTCACTGACTCTTCCTTTGCCTCTACCCCCTTAACATTGGGGATCCCTTAGCGTTAAGATCTGGGTCCCTTTCCCAATTTATTTTACTCTCACTCCCTTGGGGAACTCATCTGCTACCAAGGCTTCAACTACCACCTCTACACAGATAACTCCCAAATCTATCTCACTAATCCCAACCTCCTCCCTTCTGAGAAATTTCACATCTCCTCCTACCTCCTGTTGAATTTTTCCTCCTGGAATAAAATCTTAAAAACACCTTTGTAAATTATGCGTTAGCCTGGGATTGATGATGGACATAAATTTGAGAATTTAGGTATTGAGGGCCTCTTCTTATAGCTGTTTAATTCCTCAAACATTCTAATGCAAAAGATGGCTAAGCAGAACTTTATAAAACCACATTTCCAAATTCATTAATACGGCTACCTTGATGAACTAAAGTCCAAGACCAACCCTTGGCTATCTGTGGCCACGGACAATCAAGAATAACTGAAACTGGCAGAGAGTTAAAAGGACTGTTTTAGTTTATATATACAGTCTCCTTCTCCAATAAATTTTTACCAGAGTGTGGAGCACAGTACAAAATTGACTGGATTGAGTTGCATTGCATTAATTTCTCTCCTCCTTAAGAGGATCTATATCTTTGGGAGAGAAATACTCTGGAAATTCACAGAAAGTCTGTGATAACCAGCTTCAGAACTAGAGAACAGAGTCAGAGGCAGCTCGAACTTATAATTGGTTAAATACTATAAAAAATGTGTTGATATTTTGAGGGAGGAAAAATAAATAAAGCAGGACACTTTCTGTGTCACTTGGTCCATCCCCTGAAGCACTTTGATACTCATATTACTCCCAATCCCACAGCACTTATATACATATCATTCATTCAATTGTATTTATTGAGCACTTAGTGTGTGCAGAGCACTGTACTAAGTGCTTGGAAAGTACAATTCAGCACATAGCCTTATACTTTGCTACTTCCTGCATCTGTAATTTATTTTAATGTACATCTCTCCTTCTAGTTTGTAAACTCCTTGAGGGTAGAGATCATACCTACCAATTCTATTGCAATGAAGTACTTAGGACAGAACTCTGCACACAGAAAGCACTCGATAAATATCATTTATTGATTTATTACTTTAAGGCAGTTAATAAGAGTTGGAAGATAATCTGACAGATTAATTGAGGTTGCTTAAATTGTTAGTGTGAATGTTAGGCTATTAATTATATTAATATTTATTACAAGAGTAAAGGTGAAGGGTAACTCCATATATTTAAGAGCAGCATGGCTTAGTGGAAGGAGCTTGGGCCAGGGAGTCAGAGGACCTGGGTTGTAATCCTAGCTTTGCCATGTACCTGCGGTGTAACCAAGGGCAAGCCACTAAACTTCTCTGGGCCTCAATTCCCTAATCTGTAAAATGGGGATTCAATATCTGTTCTCTCTCTTACTTCAACTGTGAACCTCGTGTGAAACCTGGTTATCTTATATTTACCCCAGCACTTAGTACACAATCATAATTATTACTATTATCACTGTTACTAATAATAAGAGGACTATTCCATACATAATAATAATAATGATAATGGTATTTGTTAAGTGCTTACTATGTGCAAAGCACTGTTCTAAGCGCTGGGGTTGATACAAGGTAATCAGGTTGTCCCACGTGGGGCTCACAGTCTTGATCTCCATTTTACAGATGGGGTAACTGAGGCACAGAGAGGTTAAGTGACTTGCCCAAAGTCACACAGCTGATAAAGTGGTGGAGTTGGGATTAGAACCCTTGGCCTCTGACTCCCATGAAGTCTATGAGAGTCAGCATGAGCAGCCAATAAGACAATGACTAGGTTCACTCGTAGACTGAAAGTTTATCCTCCAGATTGTAAACTCCTTGTGGGCAGAGAATATGTCTACCAGCTCTGTTATACTGAACTAATACTGTGCTCTGCACACAGTAAGCGCTCAATAAATACGCTCGATGGATTGACTGACTTGTAGAAGATAATTCCGTAAGGAAATCAGTGGTTTGTTCTTTCACAGAACATACGATGGCTTTTTTGTATGCTTGCTTGCTTTTCAATGAAGATACACCACATCCTGAAAGTTAATAAATAACCAATTTATAAATGGGACACAAAGGAGTCACAGACCTGAATAGGCTACTTATTTGGGGGTCAATAAATATCCCAGAATCCAATTCTTCTCAATTCACTGTATGAGTTTGAGTGGGTTCAGTGCCAAAATAAGGGCTTCTGTGATGCAGATCCAAAAAAAAAAAATGGATTCTGGACCTGCTCAGAATAGTAGTAGCAAGAGGAGGAAAAGGAGGAGTATTAATTGAACATCCACTTTAGTGTGGTCCATTGGAGTAGATGGTTGGAAAGCACATAATAAAGAAATGACATGTTTCCTTCCCAAAAGGAGCTTACCCTAAGTGGGAGAAACGAACAGAAATATTTGTAACACATAAGTTTGAACCTGATCAGAATTTGACTTCCAGAATCAGGTGAGTGTCAAAGGCCCATTTTCCCCTCTTCCTCCCACTTTTCAGGATGTGATGTTCAGGGTTGAGACAGGACTGGACCCTAGTGGAGAGAAGCAGCAGGGAGGCATAATTAGCACCAGGATCATCAGCCCCTGGAGAGTAGTAAGAAATATGGCACTGCCTTTATGCTTCTAAAAGAATGTTTTCATGCAGTACATTTTGTGTGGATAACCACTACAATGTACACAATCAATCCCCAGGGATCTGAAAGAGTTAATGCCCCACTCTAACATCTGTTTCAGAACCAAGGGAGTAACTTCAAACTATAGGAGAATCAGGTTCAATGAGTTTAACTAACAGTATAGGCTTTGTTTGTTTTGGGGGTTTTTATTTAAGGCTCTGCACGAATGACTCATTTGCATTTTTTATCATTTATCTCTGGTTTGGGAAACCCCATGCCATGACTTTCCCTTATTGCCCTGATTAATAAACATAAAGTAACTTCTTTCTATTCAAGATGACCTAATAGATTCTAAAAATCACCCAATAGATGATCATCTTTCCTGAGTGGAAAGAAACCAAAACTCACCTAAGAACAATGATTTTGGCCAAGGTCCTTTGTGAATTTTTGCAAGGTGCAGGGGGCTAATCGTAAGTTATTGTCATTATTAGTATTTTATAAATGGGACAAAAAGGAGTCACAGACCTCAATACGCTACTTATTTGCAATAAATATCCCAGAATCCAATTCTTCTCAATTCGATGTAGTATTTTAATAGTATTTTATTGCTATTGTTCTTGTCTGTCCATCTCCCCTGGTTAGACTGTAAGCCCGTCAAAGGGCAGGGACTGTCTCTATCTGTTACTGAGTTGTACATTCCAAGCACTTAGTACAGTGCTCTGCACATAGTAAGCACTCGATACTATTGAATGAATTATTAGTATTATCATTAGTGATAATAATAGTATCTGTTAAGCACTTACTATGTACCAAGCACCGTTCTAAGCACTGTTTAGTTTATCAGATTGGACCCAGTCCCTTCCCAATAAGGCTCACAGTCTTAATCCTCATTTTACAGATGAGGGGACTGAAGGCACAGAGAAGTGACGTGACTTTCCTGACATCATACAGCAGAGAAGTGGCAGAGATAGGATTAGAACCTAGGTCCTTCTGATTCCCAGGCTCCTGCTCTATCCGCTTATGCCATGCTGTTTGTCAGGGGGAGAATAAGGGGGAAGAAGGAATTTAGCCCTATAAGTAGAGACACTTATGTCTGCAGGAGGACCTACCTCCCTTCAAGCTAGTCACAGGCGTGAATATAACCCCCACACTCAGCTGTTCACAGGTCATGGCCTGTCACGTGTCAGCCAACCGCACCTAATCCAGAGCCAGGTTGGAGCCCCCATGATTGGGTCTGAATTAAAGTGATTCGTAGGCTAGAAATTCTGCCTGGCTAGAAATGTTATACATATGTGGATATACATATATAATAAAGCACATATATACTTGGTCTATGTATGGTTGTGTTTGTACAGATACAGATGTGTTCAATTTCCAACCAAATATGTATGTCTTAACACATGTGCTACTCTCCTCTGGTTCAAAGAAGAGAAATGAACGGTAGAATGAATGCATTTAGGGAAGCAGCATGGCCTAGTGAGAAGCAGTGCTGCCTAGTGGATAGAACATGGGTCTGGGAGTCAGAAGGACCTGGGTTCTCATCCCAGATCTGTCTCTTGTCTGTAGGTGAACTCGGGCAAGTCATTTCACTTCCCTGTGCCTCAGTTACCTCCTCTGTAAAATGGGGATTAAGACTATGAGCCCCACGTGGGACAGGGACTGTGTCCAACCTGAATCCAGCCTGTACCTACCCCATCACTTAGAAGAGTGCCTGGCATATAGTCAGTGCTTTAGAAATACCATTACAAAATAAATTAGAGACACCATTCACTTTGCTTGGGGAGATTCATATTTTCTCAAAAGGGCTCATTGATTTAAATCTACCAAACTTCTTAAACAAATGTTTACGACAAAACCAAAGCCAGATTTGGTTCTATTGAAAATTTCTGACAACTCAGTTAGGACTTATGAATCCAAAGGCAGTAGATTAAGGAAGAATGTTCAAATGCCTGAGGGATGCCAGGATGATGATTAAATCCTGAAAGTCAATTCTAACATGTAACTTAGAGGTGAATAGATTGAACAGGAAAGAGGTAAGGCAGATATCAGACAGAGAACAATAAAGGCTGAAGCATTCACCCTCAATCTTTGATTGCACTCACTACCGCTTCCATATTCTGGGAAGGAATACGAGGGATTTTTTTCCCCAAAGAGGATTCTATCTTCAGAATTCGTACTGAAGTCACTGTTATTTCTTTATTTGGAGTTATGACAGAACAAACGAAATTTGCCTTTTTAACAAATAAATTTAACTTTTGTTATTAAAATGGAGCATAGGCTATCACTCGCAAATACCAGGAGGGGCCGTGGGATTTGAAAGAGAGTTTTCACATTTCCCATATTTCAAGCTGAGTGTGAAAATAACAGACTGGAGTCCTGAAAGTTAGGCTGATAATTCCATAGTGACCACCCAAATCCTGGTTCCCATCATTAATTCAGATGCTAATAGACTTCCCAATGAAGCTTGGGAAAATAACAGCAGTAACCCAGCTGCCCCAGGAGGAAAAGTCTCATTTTTCCTTGGCAGATTCATTCCCAATCGCATAGCAGGGAACCATTATTAACATCTGGATATTCAAAAAGAGCCACTGAATTATTATCAAAATGTTTCAAATCATCAACCAAAAACTCACATGATCTACAATGGGTCAGGAAGAAAAATGGGAAAATTCCTTGTATTTCAACTTTCATTACACATTTGTTTTTAATATGGGAAAATTCACGTCTGTCTACTGTACCTCCCTATCAAAAACCTATATATCAGTTTTGGCTTCTGCTTTATCCCCTGTGAGTTTCCTTTGAGAACAGGAGGTTTTGGGGTGAGTTTTTTGCTTTTTTTTTTTTTTTGAGGGAAGGTGGTTGTGGAAGTTGATTTGTTCAAAATATCTCCTAGTAAGATACCAGCATTCGGTCAGAGTGTCTGCTTAAGCATTTAGGTGAAATAAAAAAGGCAGAATAACATTTCTACATATTGGTTACACTGCTCCTTTCTCCTGAGAATTCCAGGACTTCACAGGAGTTAAATGTGTGCGCCACCGACTTAGGCAAATTTTAGAGAAGCTCAGCAAAATATGTCCTAAATCTTAAAATAATTAGTATGTTCTCTAGGCAAGGGGTGATTTTCCAGGCTCATTTAGGCACAGCATATTTTCCATGGGAAGGACACCAGGCAGCCTATATTCTATAATGATAGTAGGCCACTTCTCAAACCATTTCTACCATCAGGGAGCAACTTGCATCCTGTTTCCACTGGGAATGCACTCAGAAGAGGTTAGGTAACTTGCCTATAACACTCCCAGGTCTTCTGACTTTCCTCAGGGATCAATCGGTCAATTGTATTTACTGAGCGCTCTTTACTAAGCACTAGAGAGAGTACAATATAACATGGTTGGTAGACATGTTCCCTGCCCGCAGTGAGCTTACACTCTAGAGGGATGTCTCCTAGGATAGGAAATAGCAGCTCTGGATAGGGTTATCTTGACAAATAGCTAACTTGAGTTTCTCTCCCCTGGCGTCCCTGATTTCAAAAGCAATCTGACCCTTTTTTAGTACTCTAGCATCTGGACAATTAGAACTGAAAATTTTTAAGAAGGTCAGCCAGTAATTCAAGCTTTGAAACGTTCATTTTTATCAGGGATAATGTTTGGCTAGGTGAGCCACATTCTGAGGAAATTGGGGAGAGGAGGAGTGACATCGCCATCTATTTCCATTACTATGCCATATCAAGAGAACATTTTGGCATGGAATAAATAGTTGCATATGGGAGAAGGCAGTGAAGTCTTACCTTCCAAAGTGGGCTTTCCTTGATGAAATATGTCACAAAGAATTTTCCTTCAAACCAGGGATTGTATCAAACCAAGGGAAGGTATACTGCCCAAATAATATCTGCCATAAGGTAGGCTGCCCAAGTCCATCATGGTTATGTGGGGTAATGGCAGACCTGAATGATTTGTCCTGAAATGTTCCAATTCTGTTTGGTTCTTGATGTGCAGACAACCTCAGTGGGACAGCAATGATCATTCAGGTTTACATAATGCCATTTTCAGGAAACATTTTCCTTGGCTAGGTACGGTTTATTGGTCTTGAAGTCCAAAGAGAAAATACACAGAATATCTTTCATCTTCACCCATATCCCTTAAACCAACCAAAACCAGGACGGTTGGCTCTTAGGAGAAGGAGCAAAGGGAGACTTGGAGCCACCTGTTTCTTTAGCCTAATATGAGCCTTGTTTTGCCAGAATTGAATGTCAACATTTTGGAAAAAAGATCTTCATCCATATTCTGTTATTTGGAGATGATCAAAATAAAAAATTTCCCTGGATTTTACCAGCCTCTCTTGAAGACGACAATAATCGATCCTGGAAGTTCCCCCTTTGACTAAGCTTGTTTTTCCTCCAAAACATCCAGGAAAAAAATTCCAGAACCTCCCCAAATGGAAAAGGTGGAAAACCCCTAGGAATTCAGTAAATGTCAACAATCAACAATGGGGCCTCATACATCTAGAGAAGTAATAGGTGAGTGGAGGGAGCAAGATTTTTTAAAACCTGCCACCCCCAAGCAACTAGTCAGAATCTCCAGGTCTGATCTCTGAGGTCAATGCAACTGTGGAACAGCCTTCCCCATCACTATTCTCCCTGCCTGACCTTTTCCATCCTTACAAATCTCCCGCTTCGATGTGGAACTGGAAGTTAACAGTTCCGTATTTCCAGAAGAATACAAAACACTACTTTTTGCATTATTTTCCCCCTGTAGACATGCTGATGGAAACATTCTCTGTTTCCTTTCCCCTTCCCTGAACCCAGTTATTTTTCCATGGAATTTCTTTAAGAGGGATGTTCCAAGAAGGATTTGAAGTTACAGATGGAGGTAAATAGCATTTTGTCATATATTCTGTAAATGATAATTTCATGTGACTGAAAAATATAGAGAGGAAGGTGAAGGGCAGGCCCCGGAGCCTGGTCAATTGTGCATTTTTAAAGTTGAGGGACCTAATAATGTTGAGAGGAGAATGGAAACTGCCATGTTTTCCCTTTCCTATAAATCATGTCCTCCCATAGGTTCTTTTTGGCTGCAACACAGCAAATAATTGGGTGATGCAGAAGTAAGGTAAGCAGGACTCTTGGGAAACTGGAAGAGAACGAGTTTGTGACTGATTTGGCCTTCTGCATGTGCTTTTGCTTCCCTAGAGGACCCAGCTTTTGGCTCTTTTTCCTCCCATCCCCTTCCTCTCTTGCCCCGGGGGCTTCCTTTCCATCTCCAGTTGGAGTCTACTGGCTGTATCGCAAGTAACACTACCATGAATGGGTAGCGTTCCAGGGAGAAGCAGAGGGAGGAAGCCAAGGGATATTTTTTAGCTCTCTCCCTTCAGCCCCACCTCCAATGGGGCTCAGGCAGAATGATTTCAGGAAGTAAAAAGCAGTTAAATTTCACTTGGTGCAAAGTTGAAGAAATTGTCCCATGTGAAAAGAATGTTTCTCAGTCACATACCATAGATGGCAATAAACAGGCAAATTTCCCTGGGTTTGATATATCTGCAGTAGCAACATATTTCACATAACTCAGGTTGATCTCATTTTAAAAAGTAGAATTTATGGGAGCAAGGACTGAAAAGTTCGTACTGACATGTTTAAAACCCTTTAAAAAAAGTAGCATGCGGCATCGTTCTATATGTGTTCACACCACAGACTGAAACCTAATCTGTTTACAAAGAAAACAGTGTTTTACAGCACTGTGAATAATTTCCCATTGAAAAAGAAAACAATGTATAGGTTTCCATGTTTTGTGAAACATCTAGACATTTTCCTCCAGTTCCTAAACCCATTAAGAATTTGCCTCTGCATTGAAATTACTGATATTAAATTTAATCCAGAGCAACTCCAGACTGAGGATTGAACTAAGGTAGTGCTTACTCCAAGAAGCAAGGAAAGGATCCTTTGGAGGACACAAGAAGCGCTTGCCCTTGCAAACCCCATGAAAGGTATCTGTTACATTACCTGGGAATGGTTAATAAAGACAATCTAAAACACAGTCTGCTCTGGGACCAAAACAAACAAAAACCCCACAACCTCTTTCCCATCCCTGATAAAATCTCCAGAATAATTCACTTCTCTAATTTTCAACTTCCCCCTCCCTTTGACAGACAGCAGCTGATTCTCTTGCTCACCTTGCTAAAATATTGCTCATTATGGAACATAACCTAACCCATTGGGGGTGAGGTCATTTCCTTACTTCCATTCCTGTCTCAACTCCTCTAACAGGTTGCAAACACACGCTGAGTTCACATCCTTTCCTCCCAACTCCCTTTTTGACCCACTCCAACCTGGTTTCCTTCCCCTGAACTCTCTTGAAACTGCATTTTCCATGGTCAGCAAGACTTTCTCCTTCCTGAGCCCCCCAGAACTCTCAGCTACCATTGACAATGGGGACCAACTTCCTTCCCTTAGAATTAGCTTCTGCTTCTCCGGCCTCCTCAGTGGCCTCTCCTAAGTCTCTCCCCACCTTGGGGCATTCTTCCATCCCCATGGCTTCAGCTACCACCACAAAGAAGGTGAATCCCCAATCTGTGACCTCTCATCTCTTCTGCTATCTTGCCTTTCCTCTCGACTCTAGGACATCGCCAAATGGATGGCCTGCCAGCACGTCAAGCTCAATATTTCTGAAACCGCAATCTCCATCTTCTGTCACAAATCTGCTTCTCCAACCAGCTTTCCCATCCCAGTCGACACCACCATCATCCTTCCTGCCCCGGAAACTATCAACTTTGGAATGATTCTTAACTCCTCACTGTCTTTCAACTCTGATATTTGATCTTTCACAAAAGCCTGCTGGGTTTTCCGCCATAACATTTCCCCAGTTTGCTCCTTTCCCTCTGCATCCAGATGGCCACCATCCTGGTGCTTATCCCAACATATCCCAACTAAATCACTGTAGCAGTTTCCTCACCGGTCTATCTGTCTCCAGTCCATTATTCTCAACAATTTAAAATTTGTGGCGGCCTCACACGGCCGCAACTTGAGACACTCACAAGCTTGTGCTCTGCACACAGTAGGTGCTTAATAAATACTACTGATTGATTGTTAACCTTGAAACTTGAGTTCAGGCCTAGTCCTGGACTTCATCAATTCAGTGTACAATCTGGAGAGAATGGCTCTCTTTCAGTGCTTCATTTCCTCACTGTAATGGAGTTAATAATTCAGTACTGCCTCCTTCAGAAGGCATTCCGCACCTAAACAGAAGAGGTTATGTCTAATCACTAATTCATTTCAAAGGGAGTGCTGGGCGTGTTTCAGTTGAATTTGACTTTTCTCTTTATGAATGCTATTTTCGCCCAACCATTCAAAAAGAATCCTTTGAGGTGGGGTTTTGGATAAGAAAAAGATGCCTGGGTAGGCAGTAAACGGCAGACTATCACATATTTTCAAGAAACAGTCATAATCACTGGTGCCGTAATGCGCGACTGGTATCATCTAAGGGAGATTAAGGGGGAAAGAAGAGTGTTTTGCCATCTGATTATCAGTATAATCATTACTAATGAATACTGAAAATAGCTAGCTAGTGAGAATAGCTAGTCCCTCAGCAACTCCTGAGGTGGCTACCCTGGCAATCACCCACTGGTCCGTGGCATTACCACAGAACTTTAGCCTGCTGCTGTGGCCAACCGGGCCATTAATCCATCTCGTAGTTAAAATTGTTGTGAACACTGGGACCCCACCGAGGACAGGGACTGTACCTGCTCTTGTTATCTTGGGTCTGTCTCAGCACTTAGCACAATGCCTGGCACATAGTAAGGGCTGAATAATTACCACTGTTAATACTGTACTGTCTCTCTTCCCACCTCCTTGCCTGTTGCACTCACCAACAAGCAGAGACTAAAAAGAGAGCAAGTGGCTCTGGGCGCTTTTTGATGGTATTAATAATGTTGGTATTTGTTAAGCGCTATGTGCCGAGCACTGTTCTAAGCGCTGGGGTAGACATAGGGGAATCAAGTTGTCCCACGTGGGGCTCACAGTCTTAATCCCCATTTTACAGATGAGGGAACTGAGGCAAAGAGAAGTTAAGTGACTTGCCCACAGTCACACAGCCAAGTGGAAGAGCTGGGATTCGAACTCATGAGCCCTGACTCCAAAGCCCGTGGCTCTTTCCACTGAGCCACGCTGCATTTGTTACTATGTGTCAAGTACTGTTCTAAGCGTTTTCACAAAGGTGTTTCCAGTGACCTTTCCATGAAATACTTTACTGTATAAATTTTCTCCAAGTTCTTTACTCATCTTGACTCCAATTAGCAAATGAGCTCTACCAGAAAAATCTAAAGCAATTTACTGCATCCCTTCAGAGAAAAGAAAGCACTAATCCAAATGAAGGCCATCCCAAACCCAAGTGAACAGGTGTGCATTTCCATAATGCCTGAAAGATTCAGAAATGCGATGGTGTTTTGCTGCTTTTGCTTTTGAATTGAATTAGTAATCTTCGCATGCCTTGTCCCAGTGATTGAAATAAATTACTTTGTTAAATTGCTAAGCAGGTTGACCCATCTGTTGGCCCATGAATGTTCAGATTCTCAGAGGGTTTATTATTCCAAATAATGACTGCCATATGCAGTGGTAAACAGTTCTTTTAAAACTGACGGAAGGATATGGTGCTCCTTTTGAAAGCAATTTATAAAGCAGTTCGGGATCCCTTAAAGGACCTGCCCTTCACCTAAGCTTCCAGAAAGGATCTTGTTAAGTTAACTCTGACAGAGATATCCTGTTCTATCTTGTTTTTCTGAGGTGTTTTCCGGGGGCTGGGAGGACAAGGGGAGAGGTGGGAAGATTGGGAGAGGTGGGAAGATTGGGAGGGTCTGCCCTCCGGCAGTTGAGAATGGGGAGGCTCGCTATTTCCACACAGACTCAGAGCTGGGAAAGCAGGTGAATGGGCCCTTCTGTAATTATAGAGCCCGCACAGCACATCCCCGGCTTGTACAGGCCACCTCTGCTTATTTTAATGGTTTCAGCCCCACCCGTCTCTGCCTGCTCATTGCGCCGGGAAGACCCAGCCTGAGACCTTGTGGCTGAAAGCATCAAAGAGGCCCATTAAAAATCTCCCGGCACTTTTTTTTTTTTTGGTCTGGGGCCTTCTTTTACGTCTCCTTTAGATCATCCTCATTTTCAAATCCCTGGGTAGAAGGCACACCATTCCCACAAGGTCCATAAACCATGTTCAGACCAGAGACCATCCATGATTTGTTCATGATGTTAACAATGACTCACTGTGGTAAGATTACAGATGTTAAATTGCTGATGGATGGCCCAGGTTCAGCACATGGTCGGCTCTTCTGGTATTCAGCTGCAGTATTAATCATGTGTGGAAAGATTTTTTTTTCCTCCTTGTGAATAATGAAACGGCTAATATACAGTATGGGTTAAGAGCTCTGAAACTAGTCCTTTTCTAAAAGGAAAAAGAATACAACTAGTAAAACAGAAAATCTGCCCCACGATATGATGACAGTGGATTTTCTGACTGGCCAGATGAATAAGCTAGCTTCTATTTGATTTATGCAAATGTAGAAAGCATTTCGGTGGGGGAAAGGGAGTGCATTACTGCCATGCTGATTTTCCCCGTTCCCTTTGTTTGAAGCTGGTGAGGAGCCAAGGATCAGGCCAGAAGTCAGGAGTTTTGGCAGGTTGCTGTCCATCAAAAATAGAAGGGTTCAACAGGCCCATGACTAAAATGGGCAGGAGGCTCTCTTGGTATTTCACTGGGGAAACCTGTCCTCGTCCTAACAAAACCTCTCCGACAGCTCTAGAAAAGACAGAGACTGCTCCTTGCTTAGAACCATTTCCCTAGGATGGAGCACCATTGTCTTTGTCTGTGTCAAATCCTTCCTTTCAACTATAGTCGTTATGCATCCACACTGTGCAGAGCAGAATGGCCAAGTCAATCATTGGTATCTATTGAACACTGACTGTATGCAGACACTGTACTAAGTGCTTGGGAGAATAAGCAAATATGATCCCTGCCCTCAAGGATCTTATAATCTAGCCTAGTGGAAAGAGCATGGGATTTAGGAGTCCTGGATTTGAATCCCATCTCAGCCCTTGGCTTGCTATGTGACTTTGGACAATACACTTGACTTCTCTGGGCCTCGGTTTCATCATCAGCAAAACGAGGATAAACTATGTCTTAGACTGTGAGCCCAAATGGAATGGTAGGTACTGTGTCTGATAGAATTATCTTGTATCTGCTTCGGGCTTGGCACATAATCAGTGCTTAGTAAATACCATAATTATTATTGTTAGTACTCTGCAATACTGGGTATTATGTTGATTTATAGGAGAAGATAAGACCAAGACCAAGTCCCTACCCTCAAAGGGTTTATAATCTAACAACAAAACTGGGATAATACAAATGTAGAACATATATATACATATATAAAACCCCCCAAAAATCACAACTGATCTAGAACAAAACGATGGCAGCTGTAAGGACAGAAATATATTGGCATAATTCACTAAGGCAAAAAATGCTCAGAGGTAGAAGGAGTAGCTCAAACACAGAGGCTAGATTAGATTAGGAAGGATTCATGGAAGTGAAATGTTAGGCATTCTGAAAGTCGTGGGCAGTTAGGTTTCAGGAAGAGGATTTTGGGAGAGAGAGTGGACTGATTGTAAAGGAGAAGAATGAACCAGTCGGTGAGCAGGTACTGGAGTGACCTTTCTGCTCAAGTGTGAATGTATGCACTGAAGGTCTTTAAGCAAATGGAGTGGAGGCTGTGGGCAGAGACCACTGAAGCTTAGGGTGAGGCAACGGGGGTCTCTACCAGTTCCTAAGTAGGCATGGATCCTGATCTATCAACAAGACTGTCATTAATGACAATCCAGTCGATCAGAGTTAAGGCCCTCTCTCTAAGTGGACCAGTGAAATAAAAGGGACCAGTTGTTCCCCATCTCCACTAAAGGCAGGACAAAGCTTGATTTGTAGTATGAGGAATTTAAGTTAGAGCCCAAGGAATAATATCTTGATAAAGATAGCTGTTCAGTGTTCAACTGTGCTTTCTGAAGGTCTTCAAAAATCTGATAGATTCTCATCTGGATTGGATGGTGTAAGAGAGTTCTGCCTGAAGCTGAGGGAAGAGGCCAGTTGAAGAGTCTGTAGAAGATACAAGAGGAACTGGAAGGGTTGATGATGACTGATTTTTCTGTAAGCCCATCAATAGGCAGAGACTGTCTCCATCTGTTGCTGATTTGTACATTCCAAGCACTTAGTACAGTGCTCTGCACATAGTAAGCGCTCAATAAATATTATTGAATGAATGAAGTGAAAGAACAAGCCTTCTCTGAAAGCAGCGTGGCTTAGTGGCAAGAGCACGGGCTTAGGAGTCAGAGGTCATGGGTTCAAAACCCAGTTCCACCGCTTATCAGCTGTGTGACTTTGGGCAACTCATTTAACTTCTCTGTGCCTCAGTTACCTCAACTGTAAAATGGGGATTAAGACTGTGAACCCCACGTGGGACAACCTGATCATCTTGCATCTACCCCAGTGCTTAGAACAGCGCTTGGTACATAGTAAGCACTTAACAAATACTATCATTATTATTCCACATTCAACAAATCAAGAATATTTACTGAGTGCTTACTGTGTGGAACACTGTGGTAAGTGCTTGGGGAGGTACAGTAATAATAATAGTAATAATGTTGGTATTTGTTAAGCGCTTACTATGTGCCAAGCACTGTTCTAAGCGCTGGGGTAGACACAGGGGAATCAAGTTGTCCCACGTGGGGCTCACAGTCTTAATCCCCATTTTACAGACGAGGGAACTGAGGCACCGAGAAGTGAAGTGACTTGCCCAAAGTCACACAGCTGGCAAGTGGCAGAGCTGGGGTTCGAACCCATGACCTCTGACTCCAAAGCCCGTGCTCTTTCCAGTGAGCCACGCTGCTTCTCTACAGTTGGTAGACCCAATTTCCACCCTCCAGTGGCTTACAATCTAGTGAGGAGCTTTACGTCTACATGCTCTAGACTATTAGCTCACTGTGGGCAGGGAACAGGTCTACCAACCCTGTTGTAGCTTAGTACAGTGCTCTGCACACCATAAGTGGTCACAGTGTATACCATTAATTGATACTGGAAACAGCCACATACCATTACTCAAATCTGGGTCTTCCCTTTCCTGGAGCTATGACTCACACTATGGCCCCATATGTATTGAGTTCTGTGGATCGAACTACCATTCCCGACGGTCATTTACAGTCAGAACAGTGAATTCCAGGAGTTTTCACCAGTGAGTGGTTACGTGGCTGAACTTAATGCCGAATTCCAGTGAAGCTCATGGCTCTGACTGTAAATAACAGCCTGGGTTGTGGTTTGGAGCTCATGAAAACACAGACTCTGTCCCCTCATTGATCTTCAGTGCACTTAACTCAGAAGGCTGCAAGCAGAGAGAGAGAAAGGGAGACAGAGAGACACAGACAGAGAGAGGGAGACACAAATTCACTCACTCGCTCGGTGCTGCTGTCTGACTAGAAAGATCTTGGCCAGAATGCTTCTGTACAAATTTCTGCAAAAATGTGTCAATCAAGCACTCCAGGGATTCACTAATTAAAATCCATAGCTCATCAGATGGTTGCAGCCAGGGAATATGTTCATTTAGTATGAATTTAGACAAATTTTAGCTGTCCTATAAAATGAAAAAAAACTGAGCTGCTTCAAAAATAAGTAGAACAGAGCAGCTTACTGAATCCTCGAAGAGAAAATTCTGTGTTATGAAAATAACCATTGCCCCATTATACAATGGGTGCTAGTCACAGCTTGGAACAATGAAGTTAAAAAACAATTTCTAGCAGCCCTAATATGGACATTTCACCACATAGAAAACAAAATCATTTTGGAAGAGTTTCATCCAGACTGACCCCAGTATTTAATTGATTGGCCTAATCGA
Organism: Ornithorhynchus anatinus; assembly: GCF_004115215.2. NCBI lineage: Eukaryota > Metazoa > Chordata > Mammalia > Monotremata > Ornithorhynchidae > Ornithorhynchus > Ornithorhynchus anatinus. Next base: position 56,541,466 of record NC_041735.1, on the reverse strand, counting down.
TCATAGGAGAATCCAGGCTAGTAGAAATCAGCATAGCCTAGTGAAAACAGCACAGGCCTGGGAGTCAGAGGACCTAGGTTCTAATTCCACATCCACCACTTGTCTACCGTGTGACCTTGGGCAACTCACTTAACTTCTCTGTGCCTCAGTTACTTCATCTGTACATGGGGATTAAGACTCAGACCCATATGAGACAGAAACTGGATCTAACCTGATTATCCTGTATCTACCCCAATGCTTAGTACAGTGCCAGGCACAGAGTAAATGCATAACAAATATCATTAAAAATCATATTTATTGAGCATTTACTTTGGGCAAAGAACTCTTACTAAGAGCTTGGAAGAGTAGAATATAGCAGAGATGGGAGGCATTTTCCCTGCCCACGGGGAGCGTGCAGTCTAATCTAGTTTTCGAAGGCCTCACAAGCTTCACATCACATTCCCACAGAGAGGACGGGCATCGCTGGCTCTTTTCAACCCCTCAGATGATATTCCCCAAGGCCAGGAGGAAGGACATCCAGGGCATGAATGCTGAGAGTTTGTGATAAGGCTCTATTTACTGCATCTGTCCTGGAAAGATGCCCATCCAGAGATCCAGGGTTTTCAGTCTGACTATTTTCATAGACCAGATTCACCTTTACATAATATAGGAGGTGGGTAGAGAGGAACAGAGGAAGCCAAAGAAATAGAGGAAGCCAAAGAAATCACACTCAACCTTTCAGGTTTTGAATTTGGCTCAGAACTGTGCTCTCCTAACTTCACTCTCGTTAGTAGAAAATATGAAAGGAATAACATATAAGGACTGCTTTCACTTTTATAAAATAAAATCTGCCAGTCTTTGGCCTTGAGCCTCCCCTTGACCATTTACTCTTCTTTGTACAGATCTGCAAGTAAGTAGTCCCACTTTGGGGTCATCTGTTGATTCCCATTATTTAACTTTCCAAGGTCCCGGGTTTGGCAAAACCCAACATCCTTTTTTCCTTAACACGTTTATTCCCTGTACTTTCAACCCATGTGAGTCCTAAAGGGAATTCAATCCATGTGTTTCTGATCATTTACACTTAGCCCATCAAAGTGTTGTTTTGTTTGATGTCCAAGATGACAGTTTATTAGTCTTTGCTTCAAGAGGCATCTCTCTGCCTTTGGACAAGAGCAAAAGAGGTCATGGCCTAAAGGATCTACGCTCTTTTTGGAACTCAGAACCTTTATGGGTTGAGGAAGTTCTAAACTTTAGAAAGAGCATTCTCCCCTGGGATTGCCTCATTACTATTATACAGTTCCTCTGACTGTGACAATTGGGTCAGAAGTGGCCCATCAAAAGAAGTGGCCCATCAAAACACCCCTTGGCTGTGTGGGGCCTCATAACTGGAACTTTCCCCACATCACAAGTGTGAGCTGTTGACATACTTTGCTTTTCCTTGTGTGGGTGGATTTTTATCCATGGTCTGTTCCTCATTATGTAACTTTGGTTTGGATTTCAGATGCCACAGTGACGTTGGGCAATCTCTGGACTTCTGCTTCCTTCTCAGATGCTGAGGATCTTTCCGTTTCACTCCTGTTCTCAGTCAGGCTATGTGGTGACGATTAAAAAGAGTTAGCGCCTGGATCCTGGCCTTGGCGGAGGCCAGTCGGATTCTGACATGAGTATTCTTGTTTTTTAGAGGCCATCCTACCAGAAGGTGAGCAACATGGTCTGCTCTGCCAAAAATGAAAGTGAACAACCTTCAGGTGCCTCTTCATTACTAAAGTGAGAGGGATTAATCTGGAGAGAGTTGAAGGTCAAGAAGATATTATCGGAATTGTAACTGGCACTGGGTACAAGCTGAGGCACCATTTGGACTGGTGACAAAGATACCTTCAGAAGTTCTTTCTGGTTCCAAAAAGTACAAATCTCTTTTTCAGATCTCGGGCCCATTTCCTCCACTTCTTCGGACAGAAGTCGGTTTAAGCCTTTAGGGTGGTGAAACACCTTGGGTTCCAGAAATGAAACCGGTCCCGCAAACTGTTGTCTTCTGCGTCATCTACGCACTTGAATCTGTGATCTTTGAGCATTTGATAGTCACCCCACCCTCAACTCCACAGCATGTATGTACATAGCCTTAAATTGTATATTCGTGTTAATGTCTGTCCGTGTTAAGGAACGTGTCTGCTATCTGTTGTATCGTACTCTCCCAAGTGCTCAGTACAGTGCTCTGCACATAGTGAACATTCAATAAATGCCATTAATTGATTGATGGAAAGAAAGATCCATTCTCCTTTCCAAACAGCCGGTAACATTAGATGCCATTGTTTCCACAGTACAAGGAGAGGGATCTGAGAAAGGAGTGGTCACATCTTGGCCACTTTTATATAGTTTGGTTATCAGTGCTCAAGCTGGGTGAAGGAAGACCAGTCCTGTGATTCTCTTGCTGAGGCTGGCTCATCTGAAATTTTGGGTCTCCTGTCAAGGGGTCTGAGCTACTGGCCCCAAGAGTAGGATTAAATTCTACTCCCTCCTCCTTAGACTGTGAGCTCCATGTGGGAAATGGCCTGTCCAACCTGATTACCTTGGATTTACTCCAGTGTTTAGAACAGCGGTTGGCATATAGTAAGTGCTTAACAACCATAATAGTAATAAAAAAAAGGAAAACTTCTATCCCAGGTTCTATTGCTGGGTCAGCGTCATTGAGTAATGTTGCTGTTTGGCAATAAGGTTTCCCCCATAGAGGGATCAGGATTAATAAGATAACATTTATGCTGAACTTCGAGATCCTGAGGGTAAAAGGACACTATTAAATAGAAAATATGATCATTCACCTAGAGGTGGTGTTTGGTTGTTCAGTGTTTCAACTTCTAAAAGCTAAGCTAGGATTTATTTTATTCCTAAGTGATTTTTTCCACCATTTTTTTTTAATAAGGGCCCAGCCAGGAAGCACATAATCTTGTGTCCTGGAGCAGGAAATGTCAAAAGGCGAGACATTTACTGCCAGGATCGTAGGCTTCAGTCCAACCTAAAGGCCATGTCCTTATAGCTGGAGTTGTCCATAAGCCCTGAAGGCCTTGATTTCCAGCTAGGGAAGTCCCAGGACATGGTTGAATTAATTTAATTGACAGGATTTCTCCCTCCACTTAGGGTTGTTACCAGTGTCTCCTAATCTCCCTCTCTCCTCCTCCCCTCACTCCTCAGACAGAGCTGGGTTTTAAGCATTGTTTCAACATTTGTCTGGGAATAAATTCAATGGTTCTGATCTGATTATATCTTTTTCCTTCCTTTCTCCACACTTAACTAAGTACCTCTCAGCATTATCCTCTTCCTCCTAACCTTCCTTTGGAACTTTCCAATCAGGTTCTAATGAAAGGTTCCAGCCTGGATACACATATACACACACACACACACACACATATGGGTCCAGGGGTCTAAATGCTTTAGAGACTCCTTAGTCTGTTTGCTAATCAGACCGTAGGGTCACTCAGTGATATCTGTTTCACAATTGAGCCCCCCAAACTGAAGAGGATTAGCAGCAGCCATAGAAAGAGACTCTAGTCCCGTAAAAACATAAAGGCATTCCTCCCAAGCAGCAACATTATCTATGGGCTAAAGTTGGTCTCACAGAAGGCAAAGGTCAGGAAGAGTGAGGCTTCTTCATCATTGTCTAGCCTTCTGACAGGAGAACTATTACCATAAAATTCCATTTGAAACACCCTTCTCGACAACCAAAACAGAAAGGAAAAAATACAAGCATAAGGCACTTTTGTGTTGGCAAAACACTTTGTAGTTTTTGTTTTTTATGCTCACAATCACCCAACGGTGCCAGCTCACTTTATGAAGAAAGGTGGCCAGGAATGTGACTGTTTGTTGTTATATTGTACTCTCTCAAGTGCTTAGTACAGTGCTTTGCACGTAGCAAGTGCTCAATAAAAATGATTGAATGAATGAATGAAATGGAGAGACTGAATATATGTGATTTTGCTGGAATTTACACCAGTGAAGCTGTTTAGGAAAGTTTAGCAGCAGATTAAGAGTCTGCCTATGGCAGTGGGATTAGTAAAGTCACCTCTGGTCAGATTTAGGTCCCACAGTTGCCACTGTGTTCACCACAACCTTTAATTGACAAATGCTCTCAACAATAGCTTGCCAATTCAGCCTGTCCCTGTTCTCCCATCCCCTTCGATCCATACGTCCTTCCTAACGAGCATCAGTTGTGGAATTCTCCAACAGCAACAAAGAAGTCTCTATCCCTTACCAAGTCTGCACTTTGCCACCAAGGATGTGTGGGAAAAGGCTGAATGAATGCCAGGGTTAGAATCTATAGCTCTCCCAAATGGTGCTCTGTGCATAGGCGGTGTCCAATAAATACCACTGATAGAATGGCCCCTGCATTCCAATCAGTCACATATAGCCACAGTTCACACTACTGATCAACGAGGCTCAGAGACTAGGTTAAAAAAAAATCCACCCCAAACCCCAAAACAAATCTTCCAACAATAAAATGCTGTTGCCGGAACCACTGACTAATACAAATAAAACAAGGTGAGAAGGCAGAGCTAGAACCTAAATGTGAAGACGAAATTGAGGTTGACATGGGTAGAATATTTTTATGCTGATATATGAATCGTATGAATGAAGGATAAATTCCTTGAGAGCAGAGGTTGAGTCTTTTCGCTCTATTGTACTCCCTCAAGCTCTTAGTCCAGTGCTCTGCACACTGTAGAGATTCAAAAAATACTAATAATTGCTTGCACCTGAGAACGTAGGTCTCTAGAGTAATAATAATAGCATTTATTGACTGTCTACTGGGTACAATGACTATACCAAGACTTTGGAAGTACAAAACCAGAAAGGGACACTTTCCCTGTCCATAGGACTTTATACTCTACTGGTCCAGGACTCTATATGCATATAAGAATATGCATATTCTTCACAGCACCTAGTCCACTAGGCATTACATTATCAATAAATCAATCAATGGTATTTATTGAGCCCTTACTATATGCAGAGCATTGTACTAAGTACGGGATAAAGTACAACAGAATTAGCAGACCTGTTCCCTGCCCATAACGAGCTTACAGTCTAAAGGGGTTCTTGTCTGATGTTGTCGAGTTGTCTCCGACTCATACCAACACCATGCTCCCATCTCTCCCAGAATGCCCCATATCCATCTGCAGCCACTGTGGTAGTGAATCCATAGAATTTTCTTCATCAAAATACAGAAGTGGTTTACCTTTGCCTTCTTCCATGCAGTAACTTGAACCTCCACCCTCGACTCTCTCCCGTGATGCTGCTGCCCAGCACAGGTGAGTTTTGACTTGTAGCAGATTGCTTTTCTCTCGCTAGCCCCTGTCCGAGCTAGGAATGGAATGGGTATGCTTCTGCTTGACTCTCCCGCCCATCGCCGAGACTGGTCGAGTACTGGAAACTCACCAGGTGTGATCCTGAGAGGAGTCTAGAGGGGGACACAGACATTAATAAGAATGAGTAATTTATATCATCATCATCAATTGAGTGCTTACCAGGTGCAGGACACTGTATTAAGTGTTTGGGAGAATACTAAGTGCTTGGGAGAATACAACAGAGCTGGAAGACACAATCCTGGGCCACAATGAGCTTACAGTCTGGAGGAGGTGACAGACATTAATATAAACTATAAGTATAAAATAAACTTTTAGACTGTGAGCCCACTGTGGGCAGGGATTGCCTCTGTTGCTGAATTGTACTACCCAAGCACCACAGTGCCCTGCACACAGTAAGCACTCAATAAACATGACTAAATGAATGGAATAAACAACCTATAATATATAATTTTTATATTAAATGCCCAAAGGTCACATATCCAAATGCCTATCATTAAACCATCTGAAACAAAGCAGATAAAAAAATCGCTGCTCAAGAGCAGATGGGAGGACAGGAACCCACTGATTCCAAATGATCTGGATGACTAGGAAGGTATTTTCTTTCCTCTAAGTTGTTTCCTGGGCTTAACGATTTTTCACCTTGTAGTTGGTGCCAACAGGCTTTATCACAGTTGGTCCAGCTGATATGCACTTCCCTTTCAGTGATCATCACTCCAGTAACGTAGAACGCTCACCAAAGCTATTGGCATAAACCGACGTAATCCCTGAGGAAGAAGTAAATCCAACAGCCATGTTCGTGTTTGCCTGAAAGGAAATTGCAAGAAGAAGGTCCCCCCAAACCTCAGGAAACAGAAACGAAAAAAATCAAGAAACCAACATGATAGCTGTTATCAGTAGAACCAGAAGGATCCAATTTTTAATAAGCATTTGGACTGAAGAGAGAAATTTTGCCTTCTTTTATTTCCCTCAGCTTTCATCTTTCACATTTATTAGCGGGAAAAAAACAGATCGCAAACAGAAGTGCAAAGCAAATCTGAAAAAGCGATAAATAAAATTAGGTCGCAAAAGTAAACCCCAGCCCACTGTCCTAAAAGAAAATCAGGCAGTGGGCTTGAAAGAAATACTGCATTCTACCTCTTTCCCCTGTTTGTTTGTTCTAATGGAAAGCTGTGTTTGAAGGAAACTGGAAGAGTATCTGCAGCAGTCAGGCAGGTGGTAGAGAGAGAAGCAGTGAGGGGAAATTGGCATAATATAATGCTCTGGGCACCGAAGACTCAGGAAATACCGACTGACTGGTATTGGTAAATCTAACTGGGGTCAGCAAACATTTGAGGATCAAATACAATGTCTGTCCTGGTCATGATTGTTGAACGCTACTAACAAGATTGAAATGAAAAAGTCTAATGTCGGTAAATGCACTGAATAACTGGTCTAAGCCGTGTGATTACTTTTGGAAAGGATTTTTTTCCACTTCAAATAAATAATCATTTTTAGCCAGCTCTGAGCCAGCACATAACCTTTTGCCATCCAGGTTGCATCTGCCAATTGGATTGACTTTGACACTAAATAAATTGTGGTATTTGTTAAGCGCTTACTATGTGCAAAGCACTGTTCTAAGCGCTGGGGGATACAAGGTGATCAGTTTGTCCCACGTAGGGCTCACAGTTTTAATCCCCATTTGACAGATGAGGTAACTGAGGCACAGAGAAGTTAAGTGACTTGCCCAAGGTCACACAGCTGACTAGCGGCGGAGCCGGGATTAGAACCCGTGATCTCTGACTCCCAAGCCTGCGCTCTTTCCACTGAGCCACGCTGATTCACAAAAGAACACAACATCGCAGCAGATAGCCCCTATTGGGAATGGAATGGAACAAGTATCTTTTTGCCAGTCCTGAAAATTGAAATTAGTTACAAATTCTTTCTTTCAATCTGATGAGAGAAAGGTATTTCTGTTTAATACCTTTAGGTATTAGGAAATCATTAGGAAACTTAATGGCTTTCTATTTTTTTTTTCCAAAACCATTGCTTCACAACCAATATGTGGCTTATTTGGCAGATCGCTTTAGCAATACACACAAGCACACACGCACACACACAATCATGAAGATGGGGATTGGGTCTTGAAGATTATTTTGAATGGCTCTGAGGTTGCCGAGAGTAGGCAAAACACCCTGAAAATTATATCTTCACTGGAACAGGGATACCCGGTACCTTTACTTCCAGTACCTCAGACTGTAAACTCGTTGTGGGCAAAGTTCTGCATACATCGAGTTTTCAATAAATACTACTGCTTGAAAGTTCACATCACGAAGCTCACTGCGGGCAGGGAACGTGTCTGTTTATTGTTATATTGGACTCTCCCAAGAGCTCAGTACAGTGCTTCGCACACACTAAGTTCTCAATAAATACAATTGAATGAATGAATGAATGAATGAATGAATGAATGTAAAATCTATGGCATTGAAGAAGATTGGGTGAGAGGTCACAGTTTCAAATCTATTATAAAATATTTGGGAAAGAAGGAAGACAGCAATGTGCAGAGATGAAAAGCCAACTTGATTGCATTTCCTAGAGTAAGCAGCAACTGCTCCTAAAACAGCATTCCCTCCCCGCCGCCCCCAGCTCTCCTCCTCCTCCTCCCACCTCCCTCCCCTTCCCCCACTCCCACCCTCCCTCAAGGCCTCTGCCCCCAGGAGCTGATTGGCAGCTGCAGGAAACTTCTCCACTCACCAATCCCAACTTGTTTCCCACGGGTAAGCAACCAGAAGGGAAAGGGGGGAGGAGGGGGAGAAGGGAAAAGCGAGATCCAGCAGAAGAGAGGAGGGGGGAAGGAGGAGGGAAAGAGCAAAAAAGAGATAGGTCTTTCTAAATGAGGCAGATCAACACCTGCTAGCTGAACTTTTGGAGCAGGGTAGGAACACTGGGATGAACTCATATTTCAGTCGCAGCGTGGGGCTTTTTTCTAATCTTTCCCTGGGGAACCATTTTCTTTTGCAGAACCACTGTGATTTTTAATGAGTTGTACTTTTCTCATTAACATCATATGGGCAGTTTGTCTGCGTAACGACCACAGAGTAGGACTCTTTATGGGGTTTAAGATTTTGTTTAATAACACATTTTATAAGCGCAGTGAGCCCATATTGGTTAACAACTACCCAGCCTAAAACATGCTATGGGTCCTCCCAGTCTGCAAAACTTGTTGGTGGCTCTTCAGATTTAAAATGAGCTGGATCTTCTCATTCCAAAAGTAACCATGAACTGGACAATTTTCCACTCGATTTAACTCATGTTGATATCCCAGAGGATGTCTGTCTCTAATGGCCTGAATGATCTTGCTGAGTTGTCTACCTGGAGGAAATCAAGTGGTTTGGTTCTTTTTTTGCAGTTCCCTGAAATATCTAGAAAAGAGAGTGCTTTGCAAATGGTTTGCATCCTAGATTTCCTATTACCACCCAGCCCACACACTTCTCTCCTCTAATGCCAACCTACTCACCGTACTTTGATCTTTTCCATCTCGCCGCCAACCCCTCGCCCACATCCTATTTCTTGCCTGAAATGCCCTTCCTCTTCTTATCTGAGAGACAATCACCGCCTCACCTTCAGAGCCTTATTACAAGCACATTTTCTCCAAGAGGGCTCCCTCAACTAAGCCCTGATTACCACTCTCCCTTTCTCTTCTGCACTGCAAGCACTTGGATTTTCACCCTTTATTCACCCCCTTCCTAAACACCATAGCACCTATGTACATATCTGTTATTTATTTAATAATAATGATAATAATAATAAATATAGTATTTGTTAAGCGCTTATTATGTACCAGGCACTGTACTAAGCCCTGGGGTGGATACAAGCAAATCAGGTTGGACACAGTCTCTGACCCACATGGAGCTCACAGTCTCAATCCCCATTTTACTGATGAGGTAACTGAGTCCAAGAGAAGTGAAATGACTTGCCCAAGGGCACACAAGCAGACAAGTGACAGGGTCAGGATTAGGTCTGTCTCCTCCTCTAGACTGTTGGCTCATTGTGGACAGAGAACATTTCTACCAACTCTATTATACTGTACTTTTCCAAGCGCACTGTGTTCTGCTCACAGTAAGCGCTCAACAAATACAACTGATTGATTGATAGACCCCCTATCAACCCTGTTCTTAATAAGTCCTTAATCCTTCACTTCACTTGGACAGTGTGGGCAAAGTCATGGTTTATGAGAAGCTTACTGTTTACCTTCAGTTTAATCCCCAGTGTGACACAATCAGTCGTAAGGAAAAAAGAAGAGTGGAGGTTAGAGTTAATAATAATAAAATTAATAATGATATTTGTTAAGCGTTTACTATATGACAGGCACCGTACTAAGCATTGGGGTGGATACAGGCAAATCGAGTTGGACACAGTCCATGTCCCATGTGAGGCTCACAGTCTCAATCCCCATTTTACAGATGACATAACTGAGGCACAGAGAAGATAAGTGATTTGCCCAAAGTCACCAAAGCAGACAAGTGGAGGAGCTGGGATTAGAACCCATGTCTTTAATCAGAGTTTCTGTCCACTCCTCCTCAATCTCCTTCACTGACTCTACTTCTGCCTCTCATCTCCTAAGGATTTCCCACAAGGCTCTTTTCTTGGTCCCCTACTCTTCAAGCTCTATACCCACTTTCTCTGGGAGTTCATCCACTCATAAGGCTTCATCTACCATCTCCATGAGGATGATTCCCAAATTCATCAGTCAGTCGAAGGTATTTATTGAGTACTTAGTGCACTAAGTGCTTGGGAGAGTATAATATAACAGAGTTGGTAAATTGCCTGCCCACAAGGAGTTTACAGTCTAGAGGGGGAGACAAAAGTTAAAATAAACTACAGATATGCAAGGGGACCTGGGTTCTAATCCGGACTCTGCCATTTATCTGCTGTGTAACCTTGGGTAAACCACTTCACTTCTCTATATCTCATTTGCCTCATCTGTAAAATGGGGAATTAAGATTGTGAACCTTGTGTGGGACGTAGACAGTGTCCAACCTGATTAGCTTGTTTCTACCCCGGGGCTCAGTACAGTGTCTGGCATTATCAAATACCATTTTAAAATAAAAGAAAACATATATAGGGCTGCTTCATTCTGGGATAGCAGAGTGGACCATATTCTGGGATTTAGAGGCAAGGCCTTATTTTATTATAGAAGCAGTCAGGACTGGAGTTCCAATCAGTCGATCTGTCGGTCAATCGAATTTATTGAAGGCTTACTGTGTGCAGAGCACTGTACTAAGCGCTTGGGAGAGTACAATATAACAATAAACAGACACATTCCCTGCCCACAGTGAGCTTACAGCTTAGAGGACCGGCCCCTGACCGATATCAGCCGCCTCCCAGCTCCCTCCCCCGGCACTTCTATTAGTAGGGGGACAAAGAACAACGCAAAGCATACAGTTGAGCCTCTTCAAATGGCCAACTGAGAGCCAGCCAGGAAACTTCTAGGCTCAGGAAGGATACCTGGGGGAAGACAAATTTTTTAATGAGTTTCCTTGCTTATGCCAACACCTAAGACGGCCTTGGGCACCATATTGTCCATGGCCTGGACCCAGACGGGCACTAAGCCATTACTTCTTCCTTTACTTGGCTCCAAGCCAGTCACTGATGCAGCTCTCGCCTCCTCAGCATGCCCCAACCCCAAGAACAGCAGCTCGGGAGAGTTTCTGACTGCATTTTCGGCTGTCATAGACAGAAGAGGCTGAGTAGCCACATTTTCAAATTCCCTCTGGAGGTTTCAAACTCTCTTCAGGGAAGCTGTGTAGTCTAGTGGAAAGAGCACAGTCCTGGGAGTCAGAGGACCTGGGTTCTAATATGGGCTCCACCACTTGTTTTCTGTGTGACCTTAGGTAAGTCACCTAACTTCTCTGGGCCTCAGTTTCCTCATCTATAAAATGGAGACAAAATCCTACTGCATCCTAGTCTGTGAGCCCCACATGGGACAAGGACAGTGTCCTAGCTCATTATTTTGTATCTACCCCAGGGCTTAGAAGAGTTCTTGGCACAGAGTAAGAATTTGATTAGAATCATTAACAAGTATAATTACCTTCATGTTCAGCCAACTCACAGATAATCACAAAATCGTTCCTTCAGTCAGCCATCCAGTCCTCTCTAGACTGTCAGCTCCTTGATGGGCAGGGAACGTGTCTATCAATTCTGCTGTACTCTCCCAGGCGGTTAGTACAGTGCTCTGCTGGGGTGAGTGCTCAATAACTACGACTGATGGATTGATTGTGGTCTATGTCTGCACAGCACCGTTCAACGTGCTTAGAATAGCCCCTGCCATCGTGGAATTTACATCTGCCTTGAAGATCAGAATTGCCCACCTCTCATCTAGCAGAGTTGCTCATCAAAGTCATTCCTACAGTCATCCCCAATCAATCAGTAGTATTAATGAGCACCTACTATGTGCAGACCACTCAACTTAGCACATGGGAGAGAACAACAAAGGAAGTGGACGCGATCCCTGACTCCTAGGAGTTTACAGTCTGGTAAAGGGGACCAAAACTAATAATTTTAGTTAATCATGGTGCGCTTTCCAGATCCTTGCCCAAAGCTTTGGTGACCTACGTTATTCCCCATTTTGGAGAGATGCAATACCTTCCATTTACTTGGAGTGGGCATATGTTGGAAAAGTGTCAGTGTATCAGTGTAGAAATCTCCTGTGGTTGAGGAGACCAAGGCCCTGGGAAATAAGCTTTTTACAGTGATGTGCCAATAATAATAACAATTATAACTTAACAATAATAACAATAATAACATTTAAGCACTTACTCTGTGTCAAGCACAGTTCCATGCTCTCTGTCAGACACAAGTTAATCAGACCAGACACAGTCTGTCTCACACAGGGCTCACATTCTAAGTACAGGGTAGAAGAGATTTTGAAACTCTCCTTTTACAATTGAGAAAGGTGAGGCATAGAGAACTGAAGTGACTTGCCCAAGGTGACACAGAAGGCAAGTAGCAGAGCAAGGATGAAAACCCAGGTCCTCTAACACCCAGGTCTGGGCTCTTCCACTAGGCCCCGCTGCTTCCCAGTGCAGAATCGCCAAGGCCAGTGCAGGATTGCAGGAGAGACTCCTGGAAAATGGATTGATGGTGCTCCATGGTGAAGTCACTCACAAGAGTGCAAAACCCACATTAAATGTGGAGACGGAAACAGAAGCCAGGGTGAGAACTCTGGGATGAGAGCAACCTTGGGTAACCACTTTCCTTCCTAAGTCCCAGCCCAGCAAATGCAAAAGAGCACCCCTGGTGTTTCAGAGCATTCCACGGCTACTGCATGGACAGAGACAAATGGGGAAAACGTGGTTTGCAAGAGAGAAAAAAAGGCAAAAAAAAAAAAGGAGGAGAAAGGGATAAGACAATAAAAGGTTCTCTGGAAAAGTTCATGGTTATTTAATTATATGAACTTCATTATAATTATACATAAGAACGACATTATACTCTAACTACAGTATAATTATACAGCTGGGTACAATCAATATTTAACCTGCAGGCAGCAGCTGCCCTTAAAGAGCAGGGTAACCAGATTTCACTTGTATAAAAATGCTAAGGGGGGCCCCACCCCGACAGATTCTGTCCCCAAGGGGCAGCCCAGCTGTTCGGCTCCAGATTCTGGGACCCACAATTATGGAGGAATCTGTCCCACCCATCCTCTCCTCCCATCTCCCAGCCAAGCCCAGACCTGAAAGTCGACAGATCGAAAACCTGTGAGAAAAGGGGGCGGGGGGGGGGGGGGGGGGGCGGGGAATGCTTAGCTGTAAGAGTGGCTTGAACTATATCCCCTACTCGAGATTTTCTCTTTCCCTGATCCTCCTCTTACATACTGCGATTCGGCCTTAGTCCTCAGACAGACCTCTGTGATGTTTCAGACAGGACTGCCCAATCCAACACAGATCTAGCATGGCTGCCCCCTGTACTTTTCTCCTAACCCAAATCGTATGAAAAAGCAAAGGGCCCCAAAAGGCTCCTCAGATCCTCAAAGAACGCCGACTGGATGGCTAGAAGGAAGAACGGTGCCCCAGCCTTTCGGAACAGAAAAGTGTTTGAGGTATCAATTTTAGCAGCTCCTGCCTGAACTCCCACCCATGATTCTACTTCTCCTTTGTCTTCTCTCTCCGTCCCACTCCCCAGATACAAAAGCAAGCTTGATTTAGAATTGAAGAAACAGAATTCCTCCTCTGTCCCTTCAGTAGGAATCTGACCTCTCCCCAAAATGTCATTTCACACTAAATTAAGCCACAGGAATAACTAAGGATATGAACTCATTCAGAAAGAAACATCCTACCCACTCTCCCAGCAGCAGCCATTCTCCTGAGACTCCCACCCACACATAATTTCTCTGCCAGCATTCCCTGGAGGAACTTTTAGCTGGTTCTAGGGGAGAAAGACAACTGAGCCAGGATCAGCTACTGGTTATTATACTTTGCTCCAGGAAGCTAGCTATTAAGGAACAGCAAATCCATGCAAATGACCTTTCCCCCGGCCGGCTCTTCAATTCCTCTCTAAAGAATCCATCCCCGTTCTTTTCCAACTGCGATTTGGAGCTTATTGCCCACAACAAAGGATCACGGGAGATCCATGGACAGTTGATGATTCTCTGTATTCTGGGACACCCCTTTGCTGACCTTCCTCTTCCTCCCACACACTCCCACAGTACTGAAGGGGACTGTTAAGCTAAAAGCCTGTTGAACAGCCATACTGAGAGCAGAAACTGTCTTGTGCTGCACTCTAGCATACAGTGGTGATCTTGCATTTTTACGGGTACTCTCAGACAACCACCTCGTTTGATGTCTTACCCTGAGTTACAGTCCCTCAGTGAAACAACCAACCTGGTGGCACAACCATTTTTTTTTTGATGTTTTATTCCAAGCGTACAAGTGATGAGAGTGCTAGAGGAAAGTAAAACCCGCCTTGTCCCTGCCCCCTGGGCTGAGACTTTAAACAGCCAAAAATGAATGGATCTTGGATGAAGCTCTGCCAGATTTCTGTATAAGTTTTTTCAGGTGCTGAGGAGAACCCTGAGCAGAAGCTAAAGTAGTGGAACTGGGAAGGCAATTTAATTTAGAAACAAATGATGCATGTGTGGATTAGTTCGTTGCATCTATTTCAAAGGACTCATCATCCAACCAGGATTTCACTGAACTTTGACAATCCATTGTATCAATGCAAGATGCCAAAACACATGAAGTAATAGTTATGGCTTCTCCGTCAGCAGCTAAAATCTGGGGATTCAAAAGTCTTGCATTGATTTTCACAAAAATCGATGAATTTATTTGATTGAAGGAGACCCTCCCTGCCTTCAGGATATCTCTTCCTGGATGTTCTGACACCTCAAACTTAACGTCTCCAACACAGAACTTCTCATCTTCCCACCCAAACCCTCCCCTCCCTGTCTTCCCCATCACTGTAAACAACACCACTATCCAGTATAACTTTAGCATTATCCTCAACTCATCTCTCTCATTCAACCCATATATTCCATCTCTCACCAAATCTTGATAGTTCTACCTTTACAGCATCACTAAAATCCATTCTTTCCTCTCCATCCAAACTGTTCCTACAGTGATCCAAGCATTTTTCCAGTCCCGCCTCGATTACTGCATCAGCCTCCTCACTGACCTCCCGGCCTCCTGTCTCTCCCCACTCCAGTTCATACTTCACTCCGCTTGCTGGATCATTTTGCAAAAAAATTGTTCGTTACGTCTCTGCGCTCTTCAAAAACATCCACTGGTAGCCCATCCATTTCCTCATCAAACCAAAACTCTTTATCAGCAGCAAGGTGACTACCTTGGCCCCTCCTACATTACCTCTCTGATTTCCTACTACAAGCCAGTCTGCACATAACATCAACTTACTCACCGAACTACGATCTCATCTATTTTGCCACCAATCCCTTGCTCACGTCCTCCCTGTAGCTTGGAACTCCCTCCACCTCATATACGACAGACCTTCACTCTCCCCACCTCCAAAGCCTTATTAAAAATAACATCTCCTCCAACTGAACTTCTCTGATCTACCCTTCGATTTCCTTAACCCCTCTCTCTTCGGCATCTGCTATGCACTTGGATCTGTATCCTTCTACCCCTTGATATTTACCCCAGCCTCAGCCCCGCAGATCTTTTGTACAGTCTGTAATGTATTTATATTAATGTCTATCACCCCTTCTAGATTGTTAGCTTCTTGGGACAGGCAAGGTATCTACCAACTCTGTTGTACTGTACTCTCCCAAGCACTTACTACAGTGCTCTGCACACAGTAAGCACCGAATAAATACCATTAATTGATTGGCTGAGAGAAGTTTTAAGGTGCCACAGAAATAGCCTGGAGAAGCAGCGTGGCTCAGTGGAAAGAGCACGGGCTTTGGAGTCAGGGCTCATGAGTTCGAATCCCAGCTCTGCCACTTGTCGGCTGTGTGACTGTGGGCAAGTCACTTAACTTCTCTGGGCCTCAGTTCCCTCATCTGTAAAATGGGGATTAAGACTGTGAGCCCCACGTGGGACAACCTGATTCCCCTATGTCTACCCCAGCGCTTAGAACAGTGCTCGGCACATAGTAAGCGCTTAACAAATACCAACATTATTATTATTATTAAGTTGCTTTATGATGAAAGGAAGAGTACTGCTGTCAACCTACTGGACAAATTATCTACTGACTTTAAAAAATCGTTCCCAGTCAACAGAATAATCTTCTATTGCAGCTTTCTGCAAAGGTTTATAGTCATATTGTATTCATTCAATATTGTGATATTATGTTTTGGATTACTTTAGTCAAGATCAAACAATCATTTAGTGGCATTTATCAACAGAGTGTATAGCATGCAAAGGAATTTCATATTACGTTCCTGGAGGATCTGGAATAGATCCTAATTTGTTACATGTAGGTTTATGGGAAAATGTACTCCACCATAAGACCATTAGTGACAACTGAATTTTCAAGGATGTTAACCCAGTTGCTTGGTGGGGTAGTCTTCTACTGTTAGTTTAGAACAGTTTCATTTGCTAATGATGACTGCATGAAAGGAATCCCTTTAGGAGAACGTCTCTTAGTGGGTCGATTGCAAGACAGAGAGAAATAATGGGGTGCAAACAGGATAGAATTGATCAGGACATCTTGGGCTGGAAAAGACTTTGACTATCTCTTAGCCATCAACCTGCTACAAGCTAAACTACATCTACACCTCCCTAGTTAGATGACAATCTCTCCTGTTTCCAAGACATCCTAAAAAGGAGATTACACATTCTCCCCCAGGTATCCATTTAGCTGTTTAGCAACCTTCAGTGACAGGAAATTCTTCCTTAGGTTACTCCTTGCACTATCTCCACCTCGGGGAATCTCCTTCTTTCGGGAGGCGGGTGTTCTAGGAACTTTTAACACTTCATGCTTCCAGCCGGGGGGTATTTTCTGCATGACAGAACACTGTATTCCCACAAACAGGTCCACTATACAGGGCAATCAATAGCCAAGAACATCCAGGCACGGAGAGAAGGGGAAGAGGTTCAAATTTACTATAGGTGGTACAAGCAGAAAAGATAGTAGAAACTGATGGTATGTTGGTGGAAAAGAAGAGTTTATGGAAAAAGATTACCACATACTTTTGTGCATTTCCTGTTCTCATTTTCACAGGGAGGGGATAATGCTGAAAAAATTGTTCTTTCTTCTCCTGGTTCTAAACCCCCTAAGGTAGAGAGAAGAATCTCTCAATCAACACAGAGGGGAAGGTGCGGGGAAATGAGGGATTAGGCAGGGAAGCTCTCTGGGAGGAGATATGATTTTAGTAGGACTTTCACGAATATGATGGGGGAGAGAGTTTCCAGCCAGAGAGAGGTTGTGAGCAAGGGGTCGGCTGTGAGACAGAGGAGGTCGAGGTACAGTGAGGGGGTTGGCATTAGGGTTGGCAAGATCTTTTTCGACCATTCTTGCACGGCATTCCCCATTTTGTATATATTCTGTTTGTTTTACCCCTTAGTGCATTTCTCCCCAAAAGCCTGCATGACAGAGCACTGAATTCCCACTTGCCCACTTGGAATCATCACTTGCCGATCTCTTCCCAAAGGGCAATTGAGCTGTGATGCCCAAAGCTGGCAATCCTTACCGGCCAAAGGTCGACACTATCCAACATTAACGGTAGCCGAGCCTACTGATAGAGGCTTTCGTGATAAAAGGTAGCGTCCCCTAAAAAAAATGCAGGAAAGTTTATTTACTCCCATCCTGAGTAGCTGTTGAAGGGGATTCAGGCACCATGAAGCACTTGCGTCTTCAGCCTGCATATTTCACCCTTCACTGCAACCAGTGACAGGTCTCCTCCCATTGACTGAACTTTGGACTTATCGGGAGCAGACATCTGTGGCCACTGTCTACTGGGACCACCCATTCACAGTGGGGAAGACCACTGCTGCACTCAGTGAATATGCAGAGGTCAGAGGTCGCTTGCTCCAACCAGTTGACTAAAAGCATCTCAATCAGGCCTGAATGAAGAGGTCATTTTAAGATAGTGACAGGGCACGGATTGAGAGGGATAAAGAAGGAAAGAGGGGGGAGACTTTTATTTTCGGAGCAGTGAAAAGCAACTATTTCTGGCTTAAGTTGGCTTTTACGATTAGAAGAGTTCAGTTTGGAAGGACTTAATTGGTTTTCCTCTTCAGTTCTACTTTATAAAAATGTCCTCTACGAGCCTCTGGGCTCACATTCACGTTAAACCACAAAACCCAAATCTTCAGCTCTCATTCTCTCTCCCCTTTAGACTGTAAACTCGTTATGGGCAGAGATCGTATCTGCTAATTCTGTCGTACTGTACTCTCCCAAGAACTTAGTACAGTGTTTTGCACGTAGTAAGCGCCCGTTCAAACCCCCACGCGCAGCTGGATATATTTCTGGGAGGGAGCTGCTTTTTTGTTTCATTTTTTTCAATAGGAACAGAAGGAAAGAATAAACCAAATGCCTTTTCTTTACTATTTCCAATTCCACATGCCTGGCTTTTAATGTTGATTTTTGGAGCAGCCTGGTTAGCAGAGTCACTGAATAGAAAGGCTCAGGGTTTAAGAGTAAGGCTTTCATAACTCTCCCAAATCTCTGATCCACACCGGCAGCAGAAACACAGGAGAAACCAGGGAGGCTTTTCACTTCACTAGGTGAAGGTGCTGACTCTCCACCTCCCACAGGCAGGCCAGGACTTATTTTGCTGACTAAAGAAGATGCCACGTAAATTAGAACTCATGTAGCCATATGGTTCAAACCTGTGGGTCATATTTTATACACAAATGACTATGACAGGCTGTATTTTTGTGCTGACAAGTTGTATTTCATCCATGTTTACTTTGAATTCAGTGCTATTATTAAGCCTAAGCAATAGAACTTTATCATACTCTAGTACAAAGTCAAATTAAAAATAAAAAAAGCCCACTTAACTTTTCCTTCCTGCAAGAATTTGCTTCATTACTTCAAGAAGAATGGACTTGCTCAAAGGTTTAATGGCCGAAGCTCTTAAATTCAGTATCCAGGATAGAACCTGGTCTTTTGCTCTCAGTCTAACCACATCCAGTAAGCTGCACACCTAGCTAGATGGGGCCTGGAAGAGAGTCAGTGATTATTACCTCCCTGCTGGATGGAGATCTCATCCCTAGGAGTGACACCAGGCTCAGGTTAGCCTCAGGAACCACTCAGATCATCGCGAATCGGAGGAGCCGCCTAAGTTTTCCAGAAAGGAGCAGGGACAAAGATTAAAAAATCAAAAAAGCAGGATGGAAGGCCTTCTTAGAGGAAGTAAAGTGCCTATGAAATCTGCGAAGAAATTTAGAAAATGCAGTGAACTTGTTGTGAGCAGAGAATGTGCCTACCGATCCTGTTGCGTTCTACTCTCCCAAGCGCTTAGTACAGAACTCTTCACTTTCCTCAAACACCTAACAAATATGACCGATTGATTGATTGGTGAGAGTTTACCAAGTGGGACTTGGAACCAGGAAAGGCAGTAAGTCGCCGTGCCGAGGAGGGGGATCAAAATATGCTTATAGGAACACAGAGGTGTTTCAGACTAGCCCAAACTCTGTTTTTTAAAGAGGCAAATCCCATCACTCAAGGATTTTCGCTCAACCAAAATGAGTCATCTCTAACGGTAGCTTCCACTGTTCTGTATATCTTCTAGAAGCTATCTGGGGATCTCAGATGTTTAGAAAAATACATATAGTGCCTGATATTTACATAGCACTTTCATAACTGGAATAATTTCCTCCTTTGCTGAGTATATTTGGAATATAGTACTCATTGCTATATGAGCCAATAGAGTGCATAGAGAGCTTTATAGACACCTGTCTCCATGTTACCATGCATTAGTATTACTGTAACTTTCTCTGCATTCCAGAACCCCCAACCCTGCTGGAATTTTGTGATGGAAACAATACAACCGATATAAAAATGATTTTAAATGGACGATGTATTCCGTTAACGGATTCTCTTAGCCTCCAGCTCAGCACAGCTTAGTGGCAAGAGAACGGGCTTGGGAGTAAGAGGATGTAGGTTCTATTTCTGCCGCCACCACTTGTCTGCTGTGTGGCCTAGGACAAATCACTTATCTTCTCTGTGCCTCAGTTACCTCATCTGTAAAATGGGGATTAAGACTGTGAGCCCCAAGTGGGACAACCTGATTACCTTATATCTACCCCACTGCTTAGAACAGTGCTTAGCACATAGTAAGTGCTTAACAAATACCATAATTATTATTGTTATTAACTCCTGGTACTGTAACTACTTGGGTTTTAGTTACGGACAGTGACTTTAATAATAAGAATCATGGTATTTGCTAAGCGTTTACTATGGGTCAGGCACTGTTCTAAGCACTGAGGTAGATACAAGATAATCGGGTTGGACACAGTGCCTGTCCCACTTGCGGCTCTCAGTCTTAATCATGAGGGAACTGAGGCGCAGAGAAGTGAAGTGACTTGCCCAAGGTCACACAGAAGGCAAGTGGAGGAGCCAGGATTGGAACCCACATCCTTCTGACTCCCAGGTCTATGCCGTATTCACTACGCCATGCTGCTTCTTAGAAGTTCTTTATGGAACTGATTTTGCCCAAGGGGGCCTGGTGGCTTGATCACAGAAAAAGGAGCTGAAAGGCCTGGTGGCATTTTTTTCTGGTGGGAAATTTCTGAACCCAACTGACTCATCTCCCACAAAAGCCAAACCTTCTGTTCTCTGAGTCACCCAACAAAAGAATTGATGAAACTATGAAGAGGGCTCATAGACGAACAATGAAGATGATTGGAGGATTTAAAGATCGATCCTTTGATAAAGAAGTAAAAGAACAGAGATTATTCATTCAAAAGAAGAGAAGTCTGGGAATAAATTTAAGCACAATCTTCAGGAACATAAAGGGTCCTCAGACAGAGAACCATGACTAATTATTTTCTCTATTCTCCCTAGCTTCAGAGACTTAAGGAAAAGTTGGAAGAAATCAGGGTAAGGGATCTAAAAAGGGCTTTTAGAAGTAGTAGTAAAAATAGTAATAGCAGTAATATCTATTGACATTTATATAAATACTTAGAGTATGATAGGTGTAGGAAAATCCATCTCTGACATATAAAGACTTAAAAAGTATAGCGTAGTAGTAAGTAGGTCTGAATGCCTCTCCTCCATTAGAGTGTAAGCTCCTTGTGGACAGGGAATGGGTCACCCTGGACAGTTTTGAGGAGAGGGGAGACGTGCGATCAGCCATGAAGTGAGAAGAGAGATTGCTGATGGAGGTAGAAAATCCCAAAATGCAGTGGACAAATCAGGTGGATGAACAAACACCTGAACTCCTGGAAAGGGTTCGGAGATATGGGACAGGTAGGATTCTAAATCCATGGGTAACAACCACCGAGTATAATCCTCCCAAATGATAGGCCGCTGTTTAAGATTAAGTTTGTCCTATGAGGGCTTGAGCAAAACTGGGATGTCTGAGAGGATATTAAAGATTTAGGACAAGAGAGATCAAGGAGAGACCAGGTCAGATCATCAAAAAAGCCAATTGCTTTGAATCCAGCAAGAAGTCTACCTGAAAGGGTCTTCGTCCTGTCGTTCGGGGGACAGGCAGACCGAATACAGTAAAGTCCAGGTTTAATGTTAGAGATGCAGGGACTGAGACTCCTAATTCCGGCTCTGCCATCTTGTTTTCAAATAAATGTCATCTTTGTCATACATTTTTTCACCTCTGCCACCTAAGACTCCCTACTGTGAGTAACTAGTGGGCTGACGCTGGGGAGAACTTAGCTTAAATTTGGTACTAAGTCATCTGTTGATTGACTGCCACTCATTCGCAGTGGGAAGATGGGAGGACGGTGTTATTCCATCTCACCGTTAAAATTTAAACCCAGAAATGTGGCTATCACGGGTAGATGCATGTAAAGAATGAAACCAAAGGAGTCCTTGTATCATCAGGTTACTAAGCCTGTCCGTACAAAGCAGCACTGGCATGAAGTCTGCAAAACATTCAGGTAACTCATTAGTGCTGGGAACATTTCCCTTAGCTTCCATCTCTGTTGATTTTAAGCTCCATGAAGGCAGGAGTTGACTACTACTCTCTCTCCCAGAACCACCGTATTCTACCAAATGCCAAGTTCCTCCCTGACTTCCCCGCCTTCAGCCTCTTTTCTATCTAGTTCAACCTTCGCTCTGCTGCCTGGATTATTTTTCAAAAATGTCTTTCTGCACATCTCTTCTCACACCTCAGAAACTTCCAAAGTTGGCCCATCTATCACTGCACTGAAAAGAAACTCCTCACCATCGGCTTTAAGGCACCAATCAGCTCTCCACCTCGCTCCTCTCTTTCTACAACTCAGCCTGCTCATGCCATTCCTCTAACACCAACCTACTTAATGGGACTCAATCTCATTTCTCTCACCATCGATCCCTTGCTCAAGCTCTCTTTTCCCTGGAACTCTCTCTCCCTTCATATCCAACAGAACACCACTTACCCCATCTTCAAAACACTTCCAAAAATCATACCTCCTCCACAAAGCCTTCCTTAACTAACCTCTCATTTTCCCCACGCTATCTCCCCCTCCCTTCTGCATCACCCATGCGTGTGAGTTCATACTCAGTTAACCCTTCCAAACATCCCAGACATTTATGTACATGCCCATATATTCTGTTGCTTCCCACACCTGTAATGTATTTTAATGCCTGACTCCCCTGCTTGAACCCACTACTTGAGCTCTGTTTACGAACAGCGGCTTCATACAAGTAGACTGTAAACTCCTTGAAGACAGGGATCACATCTGTTCACTCTACTGCACTTTTAAAAGTGCTTAGTACGGTGCTAAAAGTAATGGTAATACTGGTAATTGTTAAGCGCTTATACGGCAAGCACTGTTCTAAGCACTGGAGTAGTAATAATGTTGGTATTTGTTAAGCGCTTACTATGTGCCGAGCACTGTTCTAAGCGCTGGGGTAGATATAGGGTAATCAGGTCCCATGCGGGGCTCACTGTCTTAATCCCCATTTTCCAGATGAGGTAACTGAGGCACAGAGAAGTTAAGTGACTTGCCCAAAGTCACACAGCTGACAAGTGAGTAGTGAGAAACAATGTGGCTTAGTGCAAAGAGCACGGCCCTTTCTCATTCAAAAGTATTTATTGAGAGCTTGCTATGTGCAAAGCAATGGACTAAGCACTTATAAATCTCCTGCAACTTCAGATTGAACCTAGAAGCAAAGGGTTCATTAACTGGAAGAAAGGTGATACAAACTGAGCACTACCAGGGACTTCTGGATGACACAATTATTTTGAATCTCCCTGTTATCGGAGACTTAGATATTCTGAGACTGAATATCTGACTACAGGGACCCCTCCTTTTCTGTCCATTGTCTCCCAACAGTTCAGGGAGAGACCACGAGGGGTTATTTGCCGCCTCCTTTTCTTCATCGAGGCCTCCGCGGATTGAAAAGTTCCACCCTTTAGCACGGAGTCTACATTCCCGGGCCTTAGCAAAGTACAGGCCAGGACAGGGAGGACCAGGAGCATCGGACTCATAAAAAGGTAGCCGACATCTCGTTAAACCTAAGCCCCACCTTTTTCCTCGGGGGAAGTGGGGGAAGAAAAACTCGCTCCCCGTACTGATGTGCAGTGCCAGTTTATGTATAAAAGGACAGGGGTTTTCATGCTCCTGTGCCCTTGTCCCTGAGCCACCAACTCACCCCAAGAGATGTGAAGTGGGGGGAAGGTAGTTCCCCCTCCTCCCCAACCCCAAATACCTTGGACGGTGCTCAGGTGCCATTTTCAGGGATGGAACCGATGGTGGTGGCTGGGATTTGGACCTTCTGCCTTCCCATCTGAGGTCGCCCCTTTCATTTCATTCATTCAGTCATATTTCCAAGCGCTTAGTACAGTGCTCTGCACATAGTAAGTGCTCAATAAATATTATTGAGTGAATTTATTGAGTGCTTACTGTGTGCAAAGCACTGTACTAAGTGCTTGGAAGAGTACGATATACCAAGCAATGTGGTTTAGTGGATAGAGCAGCAGGTTGGGAGTCAGAAGGAGCTGGGTTCTAATCTCAGCTCCACCACTTGTCTGCTGTGTCACCTTGGGCAAGTCGCTTCACTTCTCTAGGCCTCGG
This sequence comes from Ornithorhynchus anatinus, assembly GCF_004115215.2. NCBI lineage: Eukaryota > Metazoa > Chordata > Mammalia > Monotremata > Ornithorhynchidae > Ornithorhynchus > Ornithorhynchus anatinus. Next base: position 56,517,525 of record NC_041735.1, on the reverse strand, counting down.
TTCCCTCATCTGTAAAACGGGGTTTAAGACTGTGAGCCCCATGTGGGACAGCGAATGTGTCCAACCTGATTAACTTGTCTCTACCCCAGTATTTAGAACACTGTTTGGCATATAGTAAGTGCTTAACAAGTACCCTTATTATTATGAATTATTAGTGTTAACAATAAACATATACATTCCCTGCCCACAGCGAGTTTACAGTCTAGAGGAAGAGCATATTTTCACCACCCCGCTATCACTTACTAATATCATCCTGCTAGACTGGAAGTTCCCTGAAGGCAAGAATCGAGACCACCAACTCTATGGTATTGTGCTCTGCATTCAGTAAGCGCTCTATAAATACCACTGATCGATGATGGATTGACCCACTAAGCCCGCGCCTAAGGCTGGTATGAACTGCATATCTACAGTAATGTTCTCAGTCCCAGAAAAGCAAGTCTTGTCAACTAACTATCATCAACTTCAAAAGGAAATCCTCACAGTAACACTCTTTGACAGCAACTTTTCTCATAAAAGCTCAAAACCCTGATCCGGGAAGGAGTGTTGCCTTCCAACATGGCCTGGGGGATTCGGTCTGGAAATCTCTGCCATAAGATCACCAGCTGGCTTGAATTTTGTCTCTCCAGCCCCTTAGTTGCTAGTGCCAGGCAACAGGAGCGGTGTGGACTGGTGGATAGAGCGTGAGCCTGGAGGTCAGAAGGACCTCGGTTCTAATCGCGGCTCTGCTACCTCTCTGCTGTGTGACCTTAGGCAAGTCACCTTACTTTTCTGAGCCTCAGTTACCTCATCTGTAAAACAGGGATTGAGACCGTGAGCCCCATGTGGGACATCGACTATGTCCAAACTGATCAGCTGGTATCTACCCGAGCGTTTAATACATGCCTGCCACATAGTAAACTCTTAATAAATACTATAAAGCAGTGGTAACCACCCCCTGAGCGAAATTTGTTTTTAAGCATTTACCCTCTGACCGGTACTGTACTAAGTGTTGCGGTAGATACAAGATAATCAGGTTGGACGCAGTCCCCGTCCCCCAGGGGCTCACAGTCTTAATCCCCATTTTGCAGATGAGGTAACTGAGGCACAGAGAAGTTAAGTGATTGGCCCAGGTCATTCAGCAGACAAGTGGCGGAGCCGGAACTAGAATCCAGTTCTTTCTGATTCCCAGGCCCGCGATCTATCCACTAGGCCATGCCGCTTCTCTAGGAGAAGAGTTTGATCCTGCCAGAAGAGACTGATGGACCGCTGAAGAGACCAAGCGACTTTGTCACTTGAGATCCTGTCGGGGATGGCTGGCAGTGCTGCAGAATGTCTATCCTCTGCCGAGATTTTCTGAAGCGCATATGGTTCCACTCCGGCAAAACAAATCACCTCGTTGAATGGGAAAACTCTGAAAAGTCGAGGAATGAGAAGATGAAAGCTGCAGGTCTCTTTGTAAATTATATATTATCTGTGCCTGGAAAGCCCAGAGAAGTAATGAATTCAGAGGTTGCAACAAAAAAAAAAGCGAATAGCTGACACCTTATGTTGCTAAAACTCATTACAGCCCTGGGAATGAGAGTAAAGGGGGAAAAAAAAGTGAATACATTATTTAAAAAAGGAAAAGGTTTCATTATTTTCTTATGCTTTCCTGAGTTTTTCCCAATAGTTTCAAAACCAGTGGAGGAAACAAAATGGGCTCTGTCTACTAAATTATCCCTTGAATTCATATTATCTCTGCTCTCAAATTGAAAAGACCCTGGAATCTCTTGAGTTTGGCAGCCAAACAGAGTACTTTCAGTCCCACCGCTCTCATTTTTAGGGTTTATGTGGCTTCATTATAGGAATGTTATTGGTTACAATCACAACAAAAGGAACATTTTTAAATGTAGAGGTGCAGTCAAAGATCTTCTGAGACTGCCCAGAGCATTTCTGACTTTCTAACAAGTCAACCAAATTTCTGACGAGCTACGATTTCTTGAAGACTTACCTGGGAAAAGAATTTCAGATGTTCTTTAAATCCCCAGCCCCACTTAACTCAGGAAGTGAGCACAGATCGTTCTGGATAAATGTGGGGGGGTTTACACATATTTATTCCTTCGTCCAATCATTTTCCTGGAAATTATGATTTGAAAAGGAATGGGAGTCCTGCTTTCCTCCAAAACCTCATTTTAAATATCAAAAGGAATAGCACCATATTCCCAAATTCCTACACACTGTGTTTCTTATTCTCTCTAGAAAGCCTGTTCTGACGAGGTCTTCCAGCATGTGGATTGAATTTCCATTTTCTTCTTCCGCTTTCCACCTTTCTTTTATTCCTGCCCCCATCAGAGCAGGACCTTCAATATGCTCCAGAAATAATTTTCTGCTAAACGAGGTTCACTTGTAAGTCAAGGGTAGATTTATTAAGGGCCCAGCGTGGCTTGTTCCCTGGCTTATTGTTGACATGACAGTTTAAATCTTTGATCAGAGCTACACTTAACTCCTTCGTTGCCACAGACTCCACCGGCTCCGCAAGGCAAATTGATCCCCTTCTGCGGCCTTGATGGGCCGCCTTAGATCCACATGCAGGATCTACTGGTACCAACTGCCTTCGGGATAAGAATCTGAGTGATTATTAGGATCCTATGACCCTGGTTGTAATGCATGCTGGGGGAAGGAGGGAATATTTCCCTGCCTCCCTTATGTCCCCAGAATCCTATTACACCACCCACTCTCCCCCACTAGACCGTAAGATCGTTATGGGCGGGGGAATATGGCCATTTATTCTTATATCGTACTCTTCCAAGCACTTAATACAGTATTCTACACACAGTAAGTGCTCAGTAAATATGACTGTCTGACTGTTAACCCCTATCCCTTATTTAAGACCCCTGCCCTAGAAGCTTAGGGTTTTATATATCATTAGCAGTCACAACCCCTACCCACAAGAAGTTTGCTTCCTAGACGAGATATTCAAGGGAGACCAGCAGCTACATAGATTTGTAGAAAAAAAAGACGCTCTCCATTTGAGAAACAGCTTTGCCTAGTGGGTAGAACATGGGGTCCTCCATCTATCTGCTGTGTGACTGACCTCGGGCAAGTCACTTCACTTCTCTGGACCTCGGTTACCTCATCTGTAAAATGGGGATTAAGACTGGGAGCCCCATGTGGGATATGGGCGGTGTCCAAACTGATTAATTTGTATCTACCCCAGTGTTTAGAATGACACCAGGCAAATAGTAAGCGTTTAACAAATACCATTAAAAAAAAATCCATTTCCAATCTCAGCTCTGCCCCTAGTCCGCGGTGTCACCTAGGGCAAGCCACTTTACTTCTCTGTGCCTCAGTTACTTTATCTGTAAAATGGGGCTGAAGACTGTGAGGCCCATGTGGGACATAGACTTTGTCTAACCCATCTTTCCCAGCACTTAATATAGGGCCTGGCAAAATTACGAGTGCTAACAAGACATAAAAAAATAGGAAAAACGCCTTACATGAGGATCAGAGAGAGCTGCAAATGTGCTGCGCCTGTTTCAGTGTTAAACTCCTCAAAAGCAGGGACTGAGTCTTTTAATGATGGCATTTGTTAAGTGCTTACTATGTGCAAAGCGCTGTTCTAACTTTTATTGAATGCTACCAACTGCCTAAGTTCACTGGAGACACCCAGTAAGCTGAATCAATATTGTGGAATGACTGATTGAGTTTCCAGAAGCCAGTCTTTGGAGGACAGAGCATCAGACACGCACTGAGAGACAGTCTGTGAGGCAGGAAAGTTCCTCCTCTCCCAATACAGGTCAAGATCAATTTATATTGTAGATCTCACTGTCTGGCCAACATTAAGAAACAGCATTATAAATAGATCTTTTTCTTCATAAGCAAGATTGATCAGAGGAATTTCTAAAACTTAGGAATCTCTAGGAAAAGAGAAGTTTCTTCTTAGAAGCACTTTGGAACCGGTGTCTTTCTGATCTTATAATAATAATAACTATGGTATTTGTCAAGCATTTACTACATGCCAAGCACTGTTCTAAGCTCTGGGGTAGATATAAGGTAATCAGGTAGGACACAATCCCCGTCCGACATGGGGTTCAGTTTCAAATTCCATTTTCCAGATGAGGTAACTGAGGCACAGAGAAGTTAAGTGACTTGCCCATGGTCATACAGCAGACAAGTGGCGGAGCTGGGATTAGAACCCATGACCTCTGGCTCCCAAGCCTGGGCTCTTGCCATTAGGCCATACTGCTTCTCTATGAAATACCCTATCTTATGAAATACCACCTGAGGAGCAAGAGATTCATGTATAGTAACAATGATAATAATTATATTTGTAGTGTTTGTTAATGGCTTACGATGTGTCAAACAATGTGCTAAGTGTTAAAGATACATTCATTCATTCTTTCATTCAATCCTTTGGGTGCTTTCAGTGTGCAGAGCACTGTGCTGAGCACTTGGGAGAGCACAATGCAACAATAAGCTGTCACATTCCCATTCCCTGTCCCACATGGGGCTCCAGTTAAGGAAAGGAGCAGTAATAATAATAATGTTGGTATTTGTTAAGCGCTTACTACGTTCAGAGCACTGTTCTAAGTGCTGGGGTAGATACAGGGGAATGAGGTTGTCCCATGTGAGGCTCACAGTCTTCATCCCCATTTTACAGATGAGGGAACTGAGGCACAGAGAAGTGAAGTAACTTGCCCACAGTCAACAGCTGACAAGTGGCAAGAGTCGGGATTCAAACCCCTGACCTCTGACTCCCAAGCCCGTGCTCTTTCCACTGAGCCACGCTGCTTCTCTATGGCCTAGTATGGCCTAGTGTAAAGAGCATGGGCCTGGGAGTCAACAGAGGACCTGGGTTCTAGTCCCGGCTCCATCATTTCCTTGCTGTGTGACCTTGGGCAAGTTACTTAACTCCTTTGTGCCTCACTTTCCTCATCTGTAAAATGGAAATTCAATAACTGTTCTCCCTCCTTCTTAGACTGATGCCCATGGGGAACAGGGACTGTGTCCAACCTGATTAACTTGTATCTACAACAGTGCTTGACACATCAAAATTAACAATTCCATGGATAGTAATAAAAATAATAATAATAACGGGGAGATATAACAGCTATTGAATCTCCATTTTATAAGTGAAGAAACCGAGGCCCAGAGAAATTAAGTAACTTGCCCATGGTCACACAACAGGAAAATGACAGAGCTAGGATTAGAACCCAGGTCTTTGGGCTCTCAGGCCAATGCTCTTTCCACTAGGCTATGAAGTTTGTCTTGAAGTCAGGATCCTGAAGAGAGTTGAGGACTGATGAGAGAGAGAGAAGAAAGAGAGAAGAAAGAGAGAGAGAGAGAAGAAAGAGAGAGAGAGAGAAGAAAGAGAGAGAGAGAGAGAGAGAGAGAGAGGAAAGAGAGAACCTATATCACTAAATTCCCCATTAATCCAATCTCACGGCTGCCCCGTGTTCGCCTATATTAACAGTTGCAGCTGCGGAGAGTTTGTGTGCTTTGTTCAAGCCATAGCATGGAATCAAATGCAACAAAGGAAATGGAGAGCTTTATTTTTTTCCCCGTGTATCTACGTGTCTGCCAGTCTTGTTTGACGAGCAAACTTCTTGTGGTTGGGGTTGTGACAACTTCTATAAAACACCTGAGCTTCTAGGGCGGGGGCTTAAAAATCAGATGAAAATTATTTTCATCTCTTGCAATTTAATTAATATGCTGCTCTTATATTTCACGGGGTTATTCTCTCCTCTCTGGAGTTTTCACTCTCCCATATTGTTTTTTCTCATTGTCATTTTCTTCCAAGAACTTAACCTCAAAATTAAGATGTTCTGTTCCAAAAAGTATGCCAATCATCTCTAAAGCCCAAGTAGTCTACATCAAACTGTAGCTTCGGCTTCTACTTATTCAAATCCTAACTTTCACATCCTTTCCTCACATGCAACTCCTCTAATTTTAACAAGAGTTGGGTGTAAGAGCTCTGCCTTGATCACATTGAAAGAAAAAGCTAGAAAGTGGTCACGGCTGTTGAATAAACCTAAATCAAAAGAGTGTGTTTTCTTAGGGAAGAGTTTAGCTTTTAGTAATACTGCACATCTGTTAAATACACAAAAAAAAAATCCAAGGAAAAAGTACCAAGTTCCCAGGAAATTATTCAGTATGTAATATTTTAACACAAATATGACTGAATGAAAGTCCGTTCCCTTGATTTAAAATTAATTAAAATTTTGAGGAGGTAAATCTGTAAGATAAACTTTCCTCCTCCAGTAAAGTAAATGATCTGGCTAAGCTAAACTGAAAATATGACTCTTTATGGCTGAAAATAGCTTAGAATGAAAGTTATTTCTTAGGTAGAGATCAGAGGGGGCGGGAATTGTGTCTCATTTTACAGATGAGTACAACTCTACTGCACTCTCCCAAGGGCTTAGTACAGTCCTCTGCAAAGAGTAGGCACTCAGTAAATACTACTGATTGATTTATTACCTTAATGTATAACTAGTTCCCAAGCATCCAGGCTTTGTAGAGGCCATTTATGTGGGTAGCCTCAAAATCCAAACTCAGATATTTCCTGAAGTCTATCAGCTATCTGCCAAAATGCAGCTTCAGTTGATGATATGTGTATTTTAAGTGTCAGTTATATTTATTGAGCACTTACTGTGTGAAGAGCACTGTACTCAGTGCTTGGGAGAGTACAGCATAATGATAAACAGACACATTCCCTTCCCACAACAAGCTTACAGTCCAGAGGGAGGACATGACAAAAATCACACCTCATGTAGAGAAGCAGCGTGGCTCAATGGAAAGAGTTCGGGATTGGGAGTCGGAGTTCATGGCTTCGAATCCCGCCTCTGCCACTTGTCAGCTGTGTGACTGTGGGCAAGTCACTTCACTTCTCCGTGCCTCAGTTCCCTCATCTGTAAAATGGGGATTAACTGTGAGTCTCACGTGGGACAACCTGATTATCCTGTATCCACCCCAGCGCTTAGAACAGTCAGTCCTCTGCGCATAGTAAGCGCTTAATACGAACATTATTATGTGGATTTAAAGAATAAATAAAAGTCATTTTGGCTTCCTTAAATTTTATTTTTTAAGGTTATAATATGGTCCTTTGAGGAATTCTTCCCTGGGAAAATATGTCAGTCTACTAAAATGTTATATTTAAGCATTTTTTCTGAGTATTTTCTTTAATCTGTTACTGGGATGGCCCTGATATTAAAGCCACCTGAAAGGTGTCCGAGTTGTGGGCAGGGAATATTGTACTCTCCCAAGTGCTTAGTAAAGTGCTCTGCACACGGTAAGCACTCAGTAAATTTGATTGATTGAATGTGTGTGTGTGTGTGTGTGTGTAAGTACATATGTGCCACAAAGTTGCAAAGACTTTGGAAGCCTTCGATTAACGTACTAAACATCAAAAAGAAAAAAAAATCAGCACAACCCAAAAATATGACCCTTATACCACCCTGTTTTTCTGCCAATCATTTGATATGCACAGGAAAATGTCCCGATCAGGTTTAAGGGCCATAATAGTCTCTGCAAATGTATACACAAGCACAAGAGTTTGGCAATAAGGCACAGTGTTTCTGCATACCAAAGTTTGGATTGCACTGAACTGGTATATTTACGTATGTCTGGAGGAAAAGCATATCTCTCTCATTTGCAGAAGATAAATTAAAACATCAGGGTTGCATGCTAGCGTCCATGGCCTTTGCCACATGACTTTTTACTATTCTACTCCGCAACTCATAAATTAGAGCACTTAGCCTATCGGCACAGTTGCTCCCAGAGCTACTCATCCAGATTGACAGACTTTACAAAAAAACATGTTATGTCAAAAGGGGCTGAAAGAAAAAAAGGGAAAGAAAGCAGTACAAAAAGAGAATCCCCCAGTAAAATAAACAAGGGCTGAGAAAGTGGAGTAAATACTTTTTGCTTGGAATTCACAAAGTATCCCCTGAAGAGAAGAACCGAACTCTTCCAAATCCTCTCCTCCTAACTTTCCCATCACAAGTGACATCACCACCAGCCTCCGGGTCTCTCGAGCTCATATCTTTGGCATTATAATAATTTTATTATTTATTAAGCACTTACTATGTGCCAAGGACTGCACTAAGTGCCGGGGGTAGAAATTCAGGTCTCACAGCCTGAGTAGGAGGGGGATCGTGGATTGAACCCCTATTTTGCCGACGAGGGAACTGAGGCACAGAGAAGTTAAGCGACTTGTCCTAGGTCACGCAGCAGGTAAGTGGAGAAGCCAAGACTAGAACCCAGGTCCTCTGACTCCTAGGTCCACGCTCTTTCCACTAGGCCATGCTACTTCTCTAATCCTTGTCTCCTTCTTGACTCTTCCTCTGCTTTAACGCCTATATTCTTTCTGTTTTCAAATCTTGTCAGTTCTTCCTCTGTACTTTTTTTCCATTCCACCTCTTACCACTCTGGTCGAGAAACTTGTTCCTGCCTCAGCCTCCTTGCAGACCTCCCTCCCTCCAGCATCTCCCCTCTCCAGCCTGGTGTTCAGATCATTTCTCTAACACATTGCTAACGTGCACGTCCACCCGCACCTCAAAAACCTCTCTAACTTTTGTCCATTCCTCTCCGAATCGGGCAGAAACTCCTGATCACGGGCTTTATGGCACTCCGTCAGTTCTCTCCCTTCTACTTACCTTTGTGCTTTTCCCACTATATCCCACCTCACATGTTCTTTCAAGCTAACCTATAATGTTGGTATTTGTTAAGCGCTTACTATGTGCAGAGCACTGTTCTAAGCACTGGGGTAGATACAGGGGAATGAGGTTGTCCCACGTGAGGCTCACAGTCTACGTCCCCATTTTACAGATGAGGGAACTGAGGCACGGAGAAGTGAAGTGACTCGCCCACAGTCACACAGCTGACAAGCGGCGGAGCCTGGATTCGAGCCCATGACCTCTGACTCCCAAGCCCGTGCTCTTTCCACTGAGCCACGCTGCTTCTCATTAACCTACTCACTGAGCCTTGATATTATTCTCCCAGCCTCCTCCCTTCTTCCTACAACTCCTTATTCAGACCATTACATTCCCCTCCTCTAAGACTGTAAGCTCCTTGTAGGCAGGAAATGTGTCTGTTTATTGTTGTATTGTATCCCCCCAAGTGCTTAGCACAGTGCTCTGGACACAGTAAGCGCTCAATAAATATGATTGAACTGAATCTTCAAAACGCTTCTGAAATCACATCTCCTCTGGAAACCTTCCATGATTAATATCTCACCTCCCCACCCTATTTCCCCACCCACCGCTACTCTGGTACTTCTTTTTCGTGACCACATGTGATCTATGTTATCAGCAATGGTGAGTTTATGGCAAACATGCCGAAATCTAGAACTTCTCTATAATGGTATCTCACAAGAATGCTGCGTCGCATCTGGAAGCACAAAGCGCGGGGTTTTTGGGAGTCCCTCCAAGACTAGGGCTTAACCTGGCTTAAAGTAGATTCAATTTTATGCACATCATCTCCAGATCCACCCAGTATTTGTGGACCGTGGTATAGTGGATAGAGCATGGGCCTGGGAACCAGATATTCGGTCTCATGCCCATAAAACCCTTACCCCAGCCTCCCTTCGTTACAAGGGAGCTCATGTGAGAGGGTGGATGTTTCAGCACAACTCAACAGGTAGACCTGTAAAAGCAGCTTAAAAAAAAAAAAACCCACATGCAAAGTAACTTAGCTTTTGCTTTTCTGCATTTTACAAGACCCCGCACCACTACTAAAGCCAGCCTGCCATATACAACATCCACTAATCCCAGCTCTGCCACTTGTCTGTTGTGTGACCTTGGGCAAGTCAGTTCAATTCTCTGGGCCTCAGTGGTCTCACCTGGAAAATGGAGATTGAGACTGTGAGCCTCATGTGGGACAGGGACTCTGTCCAACCCGATTTGCTTGTATCCACCCCAGAGCTTAATACAGTGCCTGGCACATAGTAAGCACTTAAAAATACCACTCATTATTATTATCATTATTCATTTAATATTTGCTTGTTGTTGTCTTATGCTGTTGAGTCATGTCCGACCCATAGCGACATCATGGACGCACCTCTCCCAGAACGCCCCACCTCCATCTACAGTCGTTCTGGTGGTGGATAATAATAATAATTATGGCATTTGTTAAGCGCTTACTATGTGCGGAGCACTATTCTAAGCGCTGGGGTAGATACAGGGTAGTCAGATTGCCCCACGCGGGGCTCACATTTCTTAATCCCCATTTTTACAGATGAGGTAACCGAGGCCCGGAGAAGTTAGGTGACTTGCCCAAGGTCACACAGCAGACAAGCGGTGGAGCCGGGATTAGAACCCACGCCCTCTGACTCCCAGAGCCCGTGCTCTTTCCACTAAGCCAAGCGGCTTCTCTTCCATAGAGTTTTCTTGGTAAAAATATGGAATCAGTTTACCTCTGCCTCCTTCCGTGCAGTAAATCTGAGTCTCTGCCCTCATCTCGCTCCCATGTCACTGCTGCCCAGCACAGGTGAGTTTTGACTTATAGAAGATTGCCTCCTACTCACTAGCCACTGCCCAATTTAGGAATGGAATGGATTGCCTCTACTTGACTCTCTCTCTCTCTCTGTCTTGTAGTCAAGACTGGTAGAGTACTGGAAACTCTCCAGGGGTGACCCTGAGAAGCTAATTTGACGATTATCAATTGGAAATTAGGTGGGATACAAGCGGGGAGAGAGAACGGGTTTCTCTCCAGCTGAAAGAAACAGGTGAGAGTTCTTACTATTCAAAGGAAAGATAAATAAGGAAAGGGAGGAGAAGCCAGAGGGTACAGAAGTCCAACATCTTTCCATTAGTGATGTTGAAGTGCTCATCACTTCAACAGTAAAGCTGGGGGTCCAGTGAGGATGTTCTGAGAAGTCTGGGGACAGATCTCAGAGACAGCTGACAGTTGAGAAGCAGCTTGGCCCAGGGGAAAGAACACAGACCTGAGAATCAGACGACCTGGCTTCTCATCTCAGCTCCATCACTTGTCTGTGGTGTGACCTCGGTCAAGTCACTTCTCTGTGCCTCGGTTACCTCCTCTGTAAAAAAGAGATTAAGACTGTGAGCCCCATGTGGAACAGGGACTCTATCCAACCTGATTAGCTTGTATCTACCCCCAAGCTTAGTGTAGTGTCTGGCACATAATAAGTGCTTAACAAAAGTTATAAAAAAGATACGGTTGTGTGTCTCACCCTGGACACAGAAGAAAGGGCATGCAACATATATGCCCATTTCTATGTTGTGACTGCCGTCAATGCGTGCGGTAGTAATAATAATAATAACTGTGGTATTTTTACAAAGTGCCAGACACCGTACTAAGCACTGAAGGGGAATACAAGCAAATTGGGTTGGACACATCCCTGTCCCACGTCCGATTCATAATCTTAATCCCCATTTTACAGATAAGGTAAGTGAGGCACAGAAAAGTGAAGTGATTCGCCCAAGGTCACACAGCAGACAAGTGGCAGAGGCTGGATTAGAACCCATGACCTCCTAACTCCCAGTTCCATGCCCAATCCACTAGGCTAAGATGCTTCTCTCCAATCTAGGCACGTGCGCTCCGCTCTGGAGCAGACATGAGAGGACAGAAATCTTTTTAGAATTTCATCCACGTAGTCTCTCACCTGCAAATTATAGTCCGAAGAAGGCAGGTCACAACCAGCCTGCCAACTAATTTTCTCTGGCCCATCATAGGTCCAGAATGAGTAAAAATATGGGCAATCTCATCACTGCATCCAAGAATTCCTATAATCAACTAATTTTTTATGGTATTTGTTAAGCGTTTATATGCGTCAAGCAAGGTTTCAAGCATTGGGATGGTTGCAAGTTCATCACGTCGGACACGGTCACTGTCCCACAGGGAGCTCGCACTCTAACTAGGAGAGAGAATGGATACTGACTCTCCATTTTGCAGTGGGGAAAACAGAAAAGTTGAGGCACAGAGAAGTTAAGTGACCTGGCCAAGGACACACAGCAGGCAAGCGGTGGAGCTGGGATTAAAACCCAGGTCCTCTGGCTTCCAGGGCTGTACTTTATTCATGAGACTGTGCTGCTTCACTAGGCCACACTGATTCAATCAATGCCATTTATCGAGTGCTTACTCTGTGCAGAGCACAGTACACCTGTAGGCAGTTTATTAGCAGGTTTATAAATTTCAGTTTATGTAGAAACGATATGAAGGTGCTTTTTACAAGTAAATGGTATAACAAAATTATTGATGGGCATTGTACACAGGTTCCCGAAGCTCATGATGTAATGCCAGCCCAACTGATTTCCCACCCAGATCTCCTAGACCCCCGTGGATCCACCTCCCACTTCGTTTAGAATGCACAAACTGTGGCGATCTCTTAAAGGGTCAGGCTTGATGTGTCAGAGGTTTTCGCAACTGTCAGCGAGAACGGGAATTCCTTCTCCAGCTAATGACTCCGCCAAATGTCCTGGCAGTAATTTTCTGAGTCATAAAGTGATGGGGTTATTCTAAACTCCAGTCTTGCTACAGAGATCATCAGCAAGTGGCGCAAAAACCTTTGACTAAATGTAATGGTCTATTTCAGCGAAAAACAAATTTTTCCGGCCTGTTGTGACTGCAACTCCATTCAGCCTTCAGAAAGCCTAGAAACCAGTTCTATCACTACAGGACTTTGATTAATATGTTACTGTGCTTTTATCTCCACCTAAACGGATAGACTTCTCTTTCAACTCCTCTCTGTGCAAGCCAGGACTCTGGTGGGGCGTGGGGAAAGAGAGTATTGGAAGGGGGTGGGATTAATTAAGAGTCCAGATTTATTTAGATCATTGTATTTTACTATTTCAGTTTTCCCCCGAAGTGACTAACCGTTACTAAGAAAGAAATAATCCCATCAAAGGGGACAGTGTAGCCGGGTGGATAAAGCACAGGCTTAGGAGCCAGAAGACCTGGGTTCTAATCCCAGCTTCACCCTGCTGGGTGACATTGGGCAAGGCGCTTAACTTCTCTGGGCCTCAGTTTTCTCAATTGTAAAAATTGGGATTCAATGGCTGTTCTCCCCCCTACTTAGACCGTGAGCCCCATGTGGGAGAGGAAATCTCTCCAACCTGATTAACTTCTATCTATTATACTGTTCCCCTCTCAGGGTCACAGCTGGAGAGTTTCCAGTACTCTAGCAGTCTCGACGGCGGGAGGGAGAGTCGAGCAGAGGCCTGGCCATTCCATTCCTAGCTTGGCCAGTGGCTAGTGAGTGGAAAACGACCTGCTACAACTCAAAACTCACCTGTGCCGCGCAGCAGCGGCACTGGAGAGAGTCCAGGGTGGAGACTCAAGTTTACTGCACGGACAAGGCAATGGTTGACCACTTCCATATTTTTACCAAGAAAACTCTACGGATCCACTACCAGAACGATTGCAGATGGAGGTGGGGCGTTCTGGGAGAGACGTGTCCATGGAGTTGCCGTCGGTAGGAGATGACTCGACAGCATAGTGACAAGACCCTGGTGCTTAGAACAGCGCTTAACACATAGTAAGCGCTTAACAAAGCAGTAAAAAAAATATGAGGCCCTCTGCTAGGACTGAAAGGGGAAAGATTAGATGTCCTTAAAGATAAGGTTGTCTCTCTTCTTGAAGGCAAAAGGAAATGCTAAGTGCAACAAGTGCCTATTTATTTGCTCGTTGCACTCCATGTCCCAGTGGGAGCCCAATAAATACCCCCAAAATAAGTACATAAATAATAAAAGAGCAGAATCGGCAGGGTTGCGAGACTGTAAGATCTCCAAGAGTGGGGACTGTGTCTTCTAAATCTACTGTACTCTCCCAAACACTTAGTACGCTGCTCTGCACGGTGACACCAGGCAAGCCACTAGTATGAAAATCAATTCCTCTGTGCAAGCTGTCAGTCCCGGGGTCTCAGGACTGAGCCTCATCAGTCATTCTCAGAGACTCTGTGGTGGTGGGCAGGGAATGTGTCTGTTTATCGTTATACTGTACTCCCCCAGGTGCTCAGTACAGTATTCTGCACACAGTAAGCACTCAGTAAATACGATCGACCGCCTGACTGACTCAGGAAGGCTTAATCTGACAGAAGGAGCTGCAGAAGAGGCTTCAGCCTTCCGACTCCTACCGTCGTGTGGAGTCGTCTGAGTGCCACCTGAGGGGGTTAGGTCTTGATTTTCAAGAATACCCTCACCGAGAGGGGAATGCCCGGGCCGCGGTACCCCGACGTACGCTCTTCTCCGGTTTCAAGGGTATTTTTCTTAACGGAGGGTGCCGCTTTAATATCCTGCTAGGGGGCTGATAAAGTGAAGGTTAAAAGCAAAGGCAGGAAAACCTAGAAGTATTGCATTAAACGGGGCTTCCGCGTCTTGCAATAACAGCCGGCCTCAACATAGGGAGAAAATCTGCAAGAAAGGCATCGACACAGAGAGAGAATAAGATGCCCTCCGGTGGTCCAGGCAAAGTCTATGACCGCAGAACAAGGGGAATCTCGAGAAACTGCGATCTCACTGTGCCTGGGTAGATGAGATGATAATAATAACGCTGGTATTTGTTAAGCGCTTACTATGCGCCGAGCGCTGTTCTAAGCGCTGGGGGAGATACGGGGGAATCAGGTTGTCCCACGTGAGGCTCACAGTCAATCCCCATTTTGCAGATGAGGTCACTGAGGCACAGAGAAGTCAAGTGACTTGCCCACAGTCACACAGCTGACAAGTGGCAGGGGCGGGATTCGAACTCATGACCTCTGACTCCCTAGCCCGTCCTCTTTCCACTGAGCCACCGACCACTCGCCCACATCCTCCCTCTGCCCTGGAACGCCCTCCCTCCTCATATCCAACAGACGACGACTCCCCTCCCCTTCAAAGCCTTATCCAAGTCACATCTCCTTCAAGAGGCCTTCCCTAACTCCCCCCCTCTCCTCTTCTCCCGCTCCCTTCCGCATCGTCCTGACGTGCTCCCTCTCTTGAACGCCCCCCGCCCAGACCTACAACGTGCGTGTACCATATCTGTGATTTTATTTACATTAATGTCTCCCTCCCCCTCTAAACTGTAAGCTCACTGTGGGCAGGGAATGGGTCTGTTTATTGTTAGATTGCACTCTCTCAAGGGCTTGGTTGAGTGCTCTGCAGATGGTAAGCGCTCAGTAAATATGATTGAATAAAGGAATGAATTCTCATGGGTGTCTTTGTCTTGTCCAGTGGAAAGAGTCTTCCCTACAGTATTTCCAGTTGGCAAGTGGACACTTCCTTTTAGGACTGTGCAGTCTATATTTAGGCTACCTCCTTTGAGTCTCTTTGTGGGCACCTACCTCATCCCCCTGCCCCACAGCCTCTCTGTCTAGACTATGAGCCCATCCTCTAGACTGTAAGCTTGATGAGGGCAGGGAATGTGCCTGTTTATAGTTATACTGTACTCTCCCCACTGCTTAGTATAGTTCTCTGCACATATTAAATGCTCAATAAATACAACTAACTGTCTAAGACTCTCATTGTCAGACTGTAAGCCCGTCAAACGGCAGGGACCGTCTCTATCTGTTGCCGACTTGTTCATCCCAAGCGCTTAGTACAGTGCTCTGCACATAGTAAGCGCTCAATAAATACTATTGAATGAATTGGCTTATTTCAGTGTTGAAGCAGCATGAAGCAGTGTGGCCTTCTTGGAAAGAGCATGGGCCTGGGGGTCAGATGACCTGGGTTCTAATCCCAGCTCTTCCACTTGTCTGCTGTGTGATTTTGGGCAAGTTACTTCACTTCTCTGTGCCCCATTTACCTCATCTGTAAAATGGGGATTAAATCCTACTCCCTCTTACCCGTCCCTTGTACGGGACAAGGACTGTGTCCAACCTGACCTACGCCCTAGCTTAGAACAGCGCGTGGCACATAGTAAGTGCTTAACAAATACCATAAAAAATATTCCACTGGGAATGAAAGATTAGCTCCTGACTATAAGCTCCCTGTGGGCCGGAATCGGGTCTACCAACTTTGTTAAATTGTGCTTTCCCAGGCACTTGGTAATAATAATAATGATTGTGGTCTTTGTTAAGTGCTTACTACGTGCCAGGCACCGTACTAAGCGCTGGGGTGGATACAAGAAAATCAGGTGGGACACAGTCCCTTGATCCATTTGGAGCTCACACTCTAAATCCCCATTTTACAGATGAGGTCACTGAGGCACAGAGAAGTTAAGTGATTTGCCCGAGGTCAAACGACAGACAAGTGGTGGAGCCGGGATTAGAACCCACGACCTTCTGACTCCCAGATCCGTGCTCTAACCACAAGACCATGCAGTTTCTCTGGGACAGTTTTCTGCACCTAGTAAATGCTCAATAAATATCATTGATTGATTTTTCGATGCGACTTGTACTCTTCCTTACCTGGCACGCTAACCCTGGGGCAGAGAGTGCAACTCTAGGCTGTAAACTCTTTGTGAGCAGGGAATGTCTCTCTTTATTTGCTTTACTGTACTCTCCCAAACGCGTAGTACAGCGTTTTGCACGCAGTAAGCGCTCAATAAATACGATTGAATGAAGAAGAGATTATGTGGGCAGGAGATCAGCAGGCGGTGAAGTGCACGCCAAGGTTTTCACCAGCGGGATCCATTAACGACCAAAGCGATGCCTCACTGGGCAGTGCTGGGCCACAGCGCTGTGAGCTGTCAGGCGGTTGTCTCGGTAGCCGCTGTGATCTTAGCCACGCACGTTAGCCAGAGATTTTCCGGGGTTCCCATGGAACGCGGGAGGCGGTTCTTCCATCAGAAAGTTTCAACACCGTTGGCCCTGGCAGGTAGGACCGAGACCAGAATTCAGGGCTCCTGAATCCCAAAGAAGGGCTCTTTCACTGAACCAGTCGCCGTCAAAGGAGACAGTTATGCCTGACTTTCTTTATTCAACCCCCTCCCACAGTACTTATGTACATCTCTGTAATTCATTCATTTCTATTACTGCCTGTCTCCCCCTCCAGACTGAAAGCTCGGAATTGGCAGGGAATGTGTCCATTTATCGTTATAGTGTACTCTCCCGAGGGTTTAGTACAGTCCCCTGCACACAGAAAGCGTACTGAGGTACATATGATTGAATAAATGAATGAAGCCCTGAGTTTTTCCAGTACGAGGATAACAACCAGCCAGAGTCAGAGCTGGTTTGGTTTAAAAATAAAATTTAGTGTTGGCCGAAGAGCAGGAGCGCCAACGTTAGTGATTCCAATCTTTATTCCAACCCTTCTTTGGGACCAGGCCTGGGGAAAATTCCATTGACTCAGTTTCTCTGCTCAGCTCTGAGGAATAACTTCTTAAGAGGTGTCAATGCTTGTTTGAAATGGCATCCAAAGGCATCCAAACATTTCATAAAGTGCTGTCAAAGTGACTACCTGAACCGCTGACGCTGGAAGAGTAGTAATCCCCTGAAAACGTTTTTCATCCTCTTGTCATAAAAAAGGACTAATAATAATAATGGTACTTGTTAAACATTTACTATGTTCTAAGCACTGTTCTAAGCGCTGGGGTACATAAAAGTTAATCGGGTTGGACAGAGTCCCTGTCCCACATGGGACTCGTACTAGAATGGTCTCTGGCATTCGAACCAAATAGTTAAACCATACTTTCTCCTATTTGTGGGTTGAAATGCGTTGAGAAAATTTCATTTTTGAATAAGCAGTGTGGCTTAGTGGCAAGAACCCGGGCCTGGGAGTCAGAGGTCATGGGTTCAGATCTCGGCTCCGCCGCTTAACAGCTGTGTGACTTGGGGCAAGTCACTTCACTTCTCTGTGCCTCAGTTACCTCCTCTGTAAAATGGGGATGAAGACTGTGAGCCCCACATGGGACAACCTGATTACCTTGTATCTACCCCAGTGCTTAGAACAGTGCTTGGCACATAGTAAGCGCTTAACAAACACCATCGTTATTATTACAGCCCACAAGAGCATGCATACATACTAGACTACTGACTGAGTTATGGGTCTTGTTGCACATGTGAGTGCATAGGTGTTGCCAAGCAAAATTTCAATCCATCGTTTTTATTTAGTGCTTATTTTATTCAGAGGACTGGACTAAGTGCTTGGGACAGTGCAATAAAACAATATAACAGAATTGGTTAGATACATTCCCCGCCGACGGTGAGTTTACCGTCTAAAGGGGAAGACAGATACTAATGTAAATAAATTACAGATAATAATAATAATAATGTCGGTATTTGTTAAGCGCTTACTATGTGCAGAGCACCGTTCTAAGCGCTGGGGTAGACACAGGGAATCAGGTTGTCCCACGTGGGGCTCACAGTCTTAATCCCCATTTTACAGATGAGGGAACTGAGGCACGGAGAAGTGAAGTGACTTGCCCACAGTCACACAGCTGACAAGTGGCAGAGCCGGGGTTCGAACCCATGACCTCTGACTCCAAAGCCCGTGCTCTTTCCACTGAGCCACGCTGCTTATGTACATGAGGGTTGTGGGGCTGAGGGGGTGGGGGTGGTGAATAAAGGCAGGCAAATCCAAGAACTGAGACAACTGGAATGGGAAACTCGCTTATGGAAACACCGTGGCGTAGTGGATAGAGCACGGGCCTGGCAGTCAGAAGGACATGAGTTTTAATCCCTCTCTGCCACTCGCCTGCTCTGTCGTCTTGGGCGAGTCACTCATTTCTCTGTCATTCACTTCTCTGAGCCTCAGTCACCTCATCTGGAAAATGGGGATTAAGACTGTGAGCCCCTTGTGGAATAGGGACTGTGTCCAACCCGATTTGCTTGTATCCACCCCAGCACTTAGTAATAATAATAATAATGGTGGTATTTGTTAAGCACTTATTATGTGCAAAACACTGTTCTAAACACTGGGGGGATACACCTTGCAAGGTGATCGGGTTGTCCCACGTGAGGCTCACAGTTTTAATCCCCATTTTACAGATGAGGTAACTGAGGCACAGAGAAGTTAAGTGACTTGCTAATGCCTGGCATTTAGTAAGCACTTCACAAATACCATAATGATGAGGATTATTATTATCATTATTGTGTGTTTGGTTGTCTTCTCCAAGTTCCACCCAATCCCGAATCCCTAAAAGGCAGCTGGTAGCACTGCATTCCAAGTAAAGTCAAATAAGGCCTCTAGAGCGCTCCCTAACATCTCTTACTCCCATTTCAAAGCTAGTAGACGGAGTAGAGGATTGCGTGACTATGAAAAGCAAGGAAAAGTGAACTTCTATTTAATAATATGGGAGGGTTAACAAAGTTAATACCAGGTCTTCTCACCTGGGGAGCCCTTCAAATGTCATGCTGAGAAAGTTGGGTGTGTGGTTTTCTTTGAAGGCTTTGTCTTTCCACTACAATGCATTCCTTTAATTTCAGAAGCGTTTATGTCAGCTATAAAACTTTACTTGGGGCTCTTTTGAATGGTTGTTAATGTTCATGTCAAAAACAGAAGTTGCTCTGCTCAGTTGACGTTACAGAAATTAGAAAAAAAAAGAACACCATTCCCTTGTTAGAAGGCTCTTCTGTTTCCCAAAATCCCCCAGGGCACCTTTTTTTTCCCCCAGAAAGATGCTCTGTGGATCATTAATTACCCAGTGTGGTTAAGGTAAAGGGAATTTAGGGCATGTGTTTTCTAAAACTGTAAGTCAAATCTCCTTCTACAGGAATATATTTTCCATGAGCTTAAGCACAACCTTATCAGGTTTGCGGTAGGGGAAGCAACAGAACTTTACGTCCTCTACAAAGGTTGTGATAAACTCTGCCCTGATAGGATAGTCGGCAAATCACCTGCAAATAAATGAGTCAGAGCTTAGGCTACCTTGATTCCTTGTACTGTTTATGACTATCCCCACCAAAAACGCTAAGGTTACAGTGTACAGAAGCGCTAGAAACTATTTCCTATGGTTAAATTTAGCTTTGGTTGGTGGAGGTCTAGTTTATCAAGAGAAAACATGCCTATCTCTTTACTTGCTTTAGCCATCATTAAAGATGCTTTGGCCTTCTGCCTGGTATATTCCCCGGTGCCTTTATACCACACATGTCCACGGGAAGAAGAGAACACAAAGATCCATTCACCCTTAGGCATGGAGTGGGAGGGAAAGGTGAAGGGGAGGGAAGAGGCATTTTCAGGCAACCCCAACAAGCCAGCGTGACATACGGTACCCTGAATAGTCCCCGAATCTCATAATTTCTCTCAGAGACCTCCGGGCAGTGAAGATCCACAGATAGAGAGGGTACACTTTAGGAGTAGGAGTACGGAGAGAGGGAGACTTAGACTTTTGCAAACTGTGCCTGCTGGAGTTGGGGAAAAAAATCTGGAAAAGGATCTGAAGAAAAATTGCCTTTGTATTATACAAACCCTCCAGAGGTCCCGAAAAACAGGCAAATAATAAATAAAAGACCCACGTTTATCAAGAGCCAAAACCACATTCATTGTGATTCGCTGCAGAACGATCGTGTCCCAGCTCCGGCTCCCAACCCATCAGCAAGCTGCCCATTAAGGGTCAGCGGACAGTTTTCCTGCCGATAACAGTAGCGGTTGTGCTATTTGTTAAGTGTTTACTATGTGCCAACGACTGTAGTAAGTGCTAGCTCAGTTACGAGATCATCAGGTCAGGCGCAGTCCCTGTCCCACTTGGGGCTGGCAATCTAAGGGGAAGGAAGAACAGGCATTGAACTCCCACTTTACAGATGAGGGAACTGAGGCTCAGAGGGGTTAAGGAACGTGCCGAAGGTCACGCAACACACAAGTGGCGGAGCCAGGATTAGAACCTAAGTCCCATGACTCCTAGGCCTATGCTTTTTCCCCTAGGCCTCTCTGAATATGCACATATCGTTAATAATAATGTTGGTATTTTTTTAAGCCTTACTATGTGCAGAGCCCTGTTCTAAGCGCTGGGGGAGATACAGGGTAATCAGGTTGTCCCACGTGAGGCTCACGGTTAATCCCCATTTTACAGATGAGGTCACTGAGGCACAGAGAAGCGAAGTGACTTGCCCACAGTCACACAGCTGACAAGTGGCAGAGCCGGGAGTCGAACCCATGACCTCTGACTCCGAAGCCCAGGCTCGTTCCACTGAGTTAATGTATTCATTTATTCAATTATATTAATGCCGGTCTCCCCCTCTACATCGTGAGCTCATCGTGGGCAGGGAAGGTGTCTGTTTATTGTTACATTGTACTCTCCCGCGCGCTTAGGACAGTGCTTTGCACACGGTAAGCCCTCAATAAATGACTGACTGAACCAATACCAACCCCCTGTAAAAATCTTACGGTATGTCCGTACATAAGCCATTTCCTCAGCTTCCTGATAAGAACAGGCCCCGTTTGTCCAAAGGCTACCCGCTTTATTCCTATCCAAAGTGTGTGGGGGTAGAAGGGGATAGGGGAGGAAAGAGGAAGAAAGGCCTACATGAAAGAAACCACCATAGTCTATGAAACACAAGGAACCGGCCATTAATAAGGCAACCAGCGAGTATAAAATGTAAACCAGCGGGTGTACGATGAAGAAAAGCCACTGTTCAGGACCCCGAAAAAATGACCAACAACTCTGCCTTAATGGGCGAGATTAATGGATGTGGGGGAAAAGGATTAGAAAAAAGTCCGCGTAACTCGGCAGGATTGGTTTGGAATCGTAATGCACCTGATCGCTCTTCAAGCAAGGGATTACCGTCTCCAGTGTTTTCAACCAAGAGGTATATTAATTCGAAAGCCGTGGCTCATACAGATATCCGGCACTTAAAGGTTGGCTTTATGTTCAAAATGCTCAGTGTGAGGGCTGGGCTGAAAGCGGGCCCAAACCTCTTACAGTTGATTGCAAACCATAGCGCCTACAGGGTCCGAGCTCCGTACCTCAAGAATGTTTATGATTGGTTGACTTTTTGGCTCCGCCACCTGGATTTGTAAGGGCCTCTTGGCTGCTGCTGAGAATGTGCCCTATCCAGGCCTGGCTGCTCTCCCCTATCACCCCTCTGACAGATTAAAACACAACAGGGTCTGTTGGGTGACTGACACATTCCTCCCCTGTCTGCCTATGAAAGGACTTTATTTAACAGCACCGGAGTTGAGCTTTTGACTGACAGATTGTGAAGGGGAAAAGTCATTCAGTTCCATTAAGCTCAGTAACTGCTGTGGAACAAAACACCTTTTCAAAATAGGAGGGGGGAGGAGGGAAACGGATGAAAAAAGAGCTGAGGAGAGTGGGGGCATGAGCTTTAGGGAGGCAAAAAAAAAAAGAGGATTCTTTTCAGGTTCAAAAACAATCCTTCTCTTTGCATTCTGTCTATCAATTAGGGCAGCATTCCCACAGGGAATACAGTCCAGCTCTCATTGGTGTCATTCAGCTGCCAGTCTCTCTGACACGAACACCAAAGGGCCTCATGTAGGGCTGCGGAAACTGTCTGTCAGGCAATCAGCAGCTGCTATGACGACATCTTCTGTGTTTTTCTAGGACTATTATAGAAGAAGGGGAAAAAAAGAATCGAGTCCTAGAAACGCCATTCCAAATCGCCGTTCAGATTTTCCCTTTTACTAACCTCGCACCTCTTCAACCCCAACCTGAATTTCTTTCTAAAAGGATCCCGGTCCTTTCCGCCTAGGCTGGTTGCAGAGGATAAATCATTCCATAACGAAGAAGGTGGCCAGAGGGGAAGAGGGCATTTCCACTTCTGCGACAGGATATTCCAGACCGGAGATGTACAGTTGCTCCAAATCAGCTTCGTTCCACACAGATGCAATTTGTATTTCCAAAAGGAGCAGAAATCCTAGCTCATGCCCATGATCAATCAATCATATTTATTGAGCGCTTATTATGATCAGATCACTGTACTAAGCACTTGAGAGAACACAACACGAGTTGGTAGACCCTTCCCACAGCGTGCTTACAGTCCAGAGGACAGGGTTGGAGATAGCAGTGGGAGCCAGTGTAGGGCTTCCCGACAGACTCTTCCTTTGTTTTGCTTCACGTAGGGTTGTGTTCCCTTGGGATTTCGTGTGGAGAGCTAACAAAGCTCAACACTTCAAGCAAAATTCAGCAGGAAACCGACTGGTTCCAACCAAGCCAGAATCGGATGAAAGCCATCTCCCCTTTTCCCAAAAGATTCCTTGACCTCAGTGGTGTTCTTGGTGAACCAGACCCAAGTTCCCAATTACTTCCAAAATTTCCGAAGCGGAAAGGGAGACCAGGTTTGGGCTTTCACTGGGCAGAGTCCCCCTGCAAAATACACACATTCTGTTGGAAAGCTGCTCTCTGTAGTATTTTCCTGAAAAGCTGAGGTAAATCAGAATCGGAATACTTACGGTCTCTAGACTGTAAGCTTGTTGTGGGCAGGGAACATGTCTATCGACTCTGTCACATTGATATAGTGACTCTCCCAAGCACTTAGTTCAGTGCTCTGCACCCAGCAAGAGCTCAAATAAATACGATTAATTTACAGATAGAAGGTAACTACGGGGGCTACTTAATTCGTCAGAACATTTTCCTCATCTGGGGATTAGGGAAAGTCTTTCTACATTAAAGTTAAGTAGAGATAATGATAATAAGTAAACTCTACAGAATTGTTGCTACTGAAGGATCCTTCCTTGGGTTGTTGATCTTGTCTTGTCACCATTGCCTTTTTCCTGGAGTGAATTATTTCCCACCGTCCTGCATTCCACAAGCACGAGATGAAATGTTTAACCAAACTCTACCCAGACCCACCACGAGTCATGCACAGAGTCACCGGTTGGCTTTGACATAGTTGCTAGGGCTCTGCTGCACGTCCTGTTCTGCTCCTCGTAAATCCTGATAGTTGAGAGGGAGACTGGGAGTGTCGAGAGAGCCTTGTCTCAAGTGTCTGTACCCTAGAAAGAATCACTCCCCGACAAAGATTGGGATGACCAGATTTCAACATCAACAGCAAGACTTGATGGGAAGAGCAGGGGCCTGAGAGTCAGCAGACTTGGGTTCTAATCCCGATTCGGCCTGCTGTGTGACCTTGGACAAGTCACTTATCTTCTCTGGGCCTTTGTTGCCTCATCTGTTAAAAAGGGATTTCATTTAGAGAAGCAGCGTGGCTCAGTGGAAAGAGCCCGGGCTTGGGAGTAGGAGGTCATGGGTTCAAATGCCGGCTCTGCCACTTGTCAGCTGTGTGACTGTGGGCAAGTCACTTAACTTCTCTGTGCCTCAGTTACCTCATCTGTAAAATGGGGATTAACTGTGAACCTCACGTGGGACAACCTGATTCCCCTGTATCTACCCCAGGGCTTAGAACAGTGCTCTGCACTTAGTAAGCGCTTAACAAATACCAACATTATAATACCTGTTCTTCTATTTAGACTGCGATCCCCACGTGGGACAGAGACCGTGTCCAACCGACTACCTTGTATTTGCCTCAGTGCTTAGTACCAGGTGTAGCACAGAGGAGGTGCTTAAAAAAACACCATTGAGAAGAAAAAAAACTACACTTGCCAGAGCAAACTGGGTGCTGCTTATAAACTGGTTTTTATCCCTTCTATCCCGGCAAAGAAACAGTGCAGAAGGCAATCCACAGACTCTGCCAGAGTAGAGGAGGCCTTAATAACTTCTCCTTG
The DNA here is from genome assembly GCF_004115215.2 of Ornithorhynchus anatinus. NCBI lineage: Eukaryota > Metazoa > Chordata > Mammalia > Monotremata > Ornithorhynchidae > Ornithorhynchus > Ornithorhynchus anatinus. The sequence goes on along the minus strand of NC_041735.1, from coordinate 56,493,076 downwards.
GAAATGGATTTCCAAATGCAACTGCCAAGAATGGGCACTGTCAGGGCACCTTGCCTTGCTAAAGTAAAAAGAGAGGGAATCGAAATAGAAGTGGCATCATCTTCTCTTCAGTTCCAGGTCGAAAGGGCCTGTGTGCAGAAGACTTGCCGTTGGTTTGAAAATGTACATTTGCTTTGCTAAAGGTCGGTAAGCTTGGCTATAGCATCCGAGGTAACCCACCCAGCAGGGAAGCTTGAGTGGAAATGTGCACCTCTACTTTGAAGCCCCTTTCCACAGACAGTCCCCCAACCACGTACAATGCCCTCACATCGCCGTATCCCTTGTCCCAGTTAGCTGACACCCACGTTAATGCCAACCCTCCACAATATTTCTGAGGCCTCTGCCTCTTTCTGCACAGATCTCCTTTCTAATTGTGAGACTTTCGGTTAATAAACAAAGGAGCCATTCTTTCCTTAATTGTCAAACAATTCCCAACCATTTCTGGCTCTTCTGATTCAATATGCTTATGGCTTTGGCAAAATGTCCCAACTTTTCATTATTTTATGGAAAATTAGAAATTACAGCTTTCTGCACATTCTCTCAATTGGTTTGACAGGGTATAAGTTGGGTCCTCAGCAATCGCGATTCTTGGTTTCTTTTGTTCCATGGTATTTTCATTTTGTTGCTTTGTCTTTGATGATCATTGCTTTTGTCTCTGAGATATGTGTCTTCACTGGGCACGTGGTTTGAATGTGGGACTGAATGCAGCTCGGTTCAGTTTCATGAAGAAAAACAGCCTCATCCACGGATTAAACTGTACTGGGATCTGACGGCAGAGGCAATTTCATAAAAACTCTCAAGCAGTCCAGGAAGGACAGAGATTATAACTAGTCCCCCTGATTCCGATAAAGAAAAGCTTCATATCCAAGTCCAAACATTGATTTCTCACTTCCGATCCAGTGAGTGCCAGACAGCAAGTCCAGGGTGATGAATGCCAGGGAGATAGGCAGCTCTGGGAAGTCAGGAAAAACCAGACCTCATCCATTAGCCCCTCTGTCTTTGGAGAATCAGAACTGGCTACCTCAGAGGCTTTCTCTTGCAAAATCCCTCCCTCTCCCCCACCCCCACTTTTCTGGGTCCCTTTGTCTATAAACATACCTGTGACTTGTATTACTGACTACAGAGTAATGTTCTGTGTTTGCTTACTGTTGTGTGCTCTCCCTAGCCACTGAGCATACCTAAAACAATCAATTCTCAATTGTTTTGTAAAGAGTGATTCGGTTTATAGATGCGGTTTAGCCTCCACTTCCGGTAGCTAAATGAACTGGGTGGGACTCCAAGGAAAAGGTAAGCTGAAGGAGGAGAAGCGCAGGGCCTGGATAATTCACCCACTGGATAATCAGTGGCTGAGAAACTGGGAAATAACCATCCTTCTTGCAACCTCTGATTATTTGGACAAGGCATGATCAGGACCTAAAAGGCTCGAGTAAACATCGTTCAAGAGCTCAACTGACAAGATGAAATGGAACCCTCCGCTTCCACGGAGGGTCTGAGGCTGCCGGAGGATTTGAGATCGTTCCACCAGACCCCAAAATAAATAGCAGATTTGCCCTTAACAGTGATCCAAGGGTAATTAGACTAAAGGTTCCATTAGCACACTAACCTCTGCTCTGGGTCACCTCACCGGAATTCACATTATACAGGAAAAATCTTGCCCTGGAGAAGGATTCCCTCTCCAGGAGTAAGAGAAGAGTGGAAGAAAATATATGCTAGAGATAAAACTCCTCTTAACATACAGATGGGGGAATGGGGCACACTCTTGTTGCAGTGAACTATAAATTTGGCCCAATATTTACGATTAATGCTGGCTTCTTTTGAATGACTGCTTGGTATAAATAAAGTGGTGCCCTTTAATTTCCAATCATGTTGTCATGTTTGTAAATGCAGAAGTGGGGGTGGGGGAGAGGGAGGTGGGGGGTGGGGAGAGATTGGAGTGGCTTGTCACCCATGTTAATAATGATTCAGTCACTGAGATGTACATTTGCCAGCTGTGATGAGACTGGGAAGGGGAACTGAAGATGTATCTGAGCACAAAAGAAAGCACACAATAAATGACTGTTCTAGAAGCTGAAATTCAGCTAAACAGAAGCCAAAGGGAAATTTACACTCTCCCCCCACCCTCAAAAAAGAGATTGGAAGATGCAGAATTTAAGTAGGGAAAAACAAATCATGAGGTAAATAATGTCAGATATTATTTACTTCCAACTTTTAACCTTTACTGCTCTTTTAACATTTAGAAGCTGAGGCAATTTATAGCAGAATGCTGTTTAACCTTTTGCAAAAAGACTCACTCCAAATACAGCTTGGAATACTCTGGGAAAGTCAATCTGCTCTAAGGGGTTAGAAATCTTGATTTATTTTTTCAAGCGGCATCTAATGTATTTAACTAGAAAAAAAGGTGTTTTATAAATGTAACAAGGACAGAGAGCGAGAAAGAGAGAGGCAGAGTAGAGGTAGAAGGAAAGTGAGAGAGTGATCGAAATATGTAGGGCCAAAAAGGTAGATAGCAGACTGTAATTTTAACGGAAGTAACACATCTGAGTTCTCCGCTTAATCACTCATTTCTCACCCAGTGTGTCTCCGATTTGAAGATGCCAGAGGCAGATTTGTGTTCCCTTCCGATTCTAGCTTATCTGCACCGTGCATGCAAGTTCTGTCCTTGAAATGCCTTTTGAAATTAACAAGTGTTCTACACACAGAGTTGTAGTAGGAGGGAAGAAATTCGGATTTGTCGCTGGCTTCCGCTCATTCAGTAACTCAATCAATCGTATTTATTGAGGGCTAGCTGCAGAACACTGCACTACGCACTTGGGACAGTACAATATAAAGGAGTTGGTAGACATGTTCCGCGTCTACACGGAGCTTACAGTTTACTCAGGCATAATCAGCGCGTTTTAGATCCTGAATTTATCCAAACAGTTGATCTACTTAGTTGAGCTACTAATAGAGCAAAAGGAGTGGAGCCAATCAATCGATAGTATTTATTGAGCATTCATTCTGAGTAAAACACTATACTAAAAACCTAGGAGAGTATCATAGTGCTAGTGGGCATGATCCCTGGCCGCGAGGAGCTCACAATCTAGCAGGGAAGACAGACACTAAAATAAATTACAAGCTGGGGGAAAGCAACAGAGTTTAAAGATGTGAACCTAAGTGCTGTGGAGGGAAGTGGGGTGATTACTTAAGGGCTCAGTGGGTGAGGACTCAAGTGCCTAAGTAAGGTAGAAGTGTTAAAGTGGAAGTGAGGAGGGGAATGAAGTGAGGAGTTGTAAACTTAATCTGAGAAGACCCCTTGGAGATGTGATTTTAGAAAAATTCTGGAGATAGGGAGAGTGGTGGTTTACCTGTTGTGAACGGGGAGAGAGTTCCAGGAAGGAGAGAGGATGTGAACAGGTTGATGATAAGTAATAATAATAATAATAATGTTGGTATTTGTTAAACGCTTACAATGTGCAGAGCACTGTTCTGAGCGCTGGGGTAGCTACGGGGTAATCAGGTTGTCCCACGTGAGGCTCAGTCTCAATCCCCATTTTACAGATGAGGTTACTGAGGCACAGAGAAGTTAAGTGACTTGCCCACAGTCACACAGCTGACAAGTGGCAGAGCCGGGATGTAAGGCCCACTGAGTAGACTGGCATTTGAAGAGCAAGGTGTGTGGCCAGGTTGTAGTGAATTGTACTTTCCTAATGCTTAGTACAGTGCTCTGCACACAATAGGTGCTCAATAAATACGAATGAATGAATGAATGAATGAATGAATGAATGAATGAACAGTGGGAGAAGAGTGAGGAGCCAAATTTTCCAGTACTCTGTTCCAAATCTCAGCTTTATCTTTGAGGAAGGTTTCTAGAAAGAAAAATCAGACCATCAGGTTAAAAGAAATTTTCTAGGATCGATATTCATCTTAACACCCCTAACGGTAGCTAACTCATGAGCCAAACTACTCTAGTAGGATTCACAACTAACAGTTTTTAACTGCACTTTTTCCTGGAAAGACTGAAAGGCTGAGTTTTAACAAACAGGGTACTTTTTTCCCTCTATGTAAGATTGGGCCCGTAAACCAACTTTTGATTGGCCTGAAAGATTGACAGTTGTCGTTCAAGCTAGAAACTCTACTTTTCCCTTCTCAGCTCAAATATTACCTTCTTTTGCTTCATCTGCTCATATTGCTAACAGATCTGTTTAACGGATGCAATTACACAAGGTTCTTAGTGTCACTGACCTTTTGTGTTTTCTACACCACAACACTGTTGTGGTAAAGCCAAGAGTAAAATCTCGGTCTCCACTTTCCTAGTCTAGAGTTTTGTCAACTATACTGTGATGGTTTTGCATCTGCAGAGAGTATGAAATTTTATCCCTTAAATACAAGTAATCACTCTTCTTTGCTTTGGTGTGTCTGATGTTTGGAAACTGTCATTCGTCACCCCTATAGTGTTCCCAGGGAGAAATGCATCCTCCTTTTCGTGAGTTTTAAGTGTTTGTAACTGGGTTTCCACCAGTGTGCCGTTAGCTTCATTCCTGTTCCTCACGATGTTAGAAAAAGCCCCAAGAGTCACTCTAACAGCCTCAGGAAACCCTTGGGTTTTAACTTCCAAAAGTGCATTTCCCAATATCAACCAAAATCATTCTTAAAGAGAAAAGTCTGGTAGTCATGAGCCAGTCACGACCCTTCTTCATGCCCCCTATCCAAGTCTTTCTGGATACAATAGCTTTGGCCCAATCAGTGTGGCCTAGTGGATAGATCACAGGCCCGGTAGCTCAACTGACCTGGGGTCTAATCTTGGCTCTGCCACTTGTCTGCTGTGTGTCCTCGAGCAAGTCGCTTCGCTTCTCTGTACCTCAGTGCCCTCATCTATAAAGTGGGGAATTAAGACTGTGAGCCCCATGTGGCACATGGACTGTGTCCATCCCGATTAGCTTGTTTCTACCCCAGTGCTTAGTACAGTGTCTGGCACATAGTAAGCGCTTAACAAATACCCTTTTTTTTTTTTTTTTTTAAGTGCCTGCCTGCATGCAGGAAGCATTGGTAGGGATGACATTAGCTGGGATTGCTGCACACCGACAGAAATAATGCTCTGGAGCTTCACACGATTCCCAAATCATCCAGACGATCCTGACTTTGGTGCATCTGCTTAGTGGACGGACAGGATGCCTACCAACCCCACTGATGGAGGAACGTTCCTTAGATCCCAGGCAGGCTGATAGCGGGGAAGGTGGGGGGGAAAGGGAGGAAAGACATGGTACCCGACCTTCCAGGATGAAAATCAGGTAGACCCTTGAATCAATCGGAAAGTCAACACAAGGCCTCAGTCTCACACAAAAAGCCCTGCCTGCACAGCCTCACCAAATTCTTATTCAGCCTGTCCTTATTTTTACAAAAATCAAGTCAATATTTCTAACGTTGTTTTTAATGGTATTCGTTTAGGACTTGCAATGTACCAGGCACTGTGCTAAGTGCTGGGGTAGAGATAAGTTAATCAGGTTGGACACCATCCATGTCCCATGTGGGGCTCACAGTCTTAATCTTTATTTTACAGATGAGGAAACTAAGGCCCAACAAAGTGAAGTGACTTGTCCAAGGTCACACAGCAGACACGTGGTGGAGCCAGAATTAGAACCCAGGTCCTTCTGTCTCCTAGACCCTTGCTCAGGCTGATGTTACTGGAATTACGAAATGTGTGGCTTCTGTAAAAAGTTTCATCCTAGAACTAGTTTGGTCCCATGCAGACACAGTATCTCTTTAGAAAAGGATATTGGAATAGAAAGAAAATGGTTTGGATGAACAATTCAGAAGATTTGAATGCCCTTCCATGATATAAGACACTACCTGGGCAGGAAGCAAACTAAGAATAGTGGGGATAATAATAATAATAATAATAGTGGTATTTGTTAAGCGCTTACTATGTGCCAGGCATTGTACTAACCACTGGGGTGGATACAAGCAAATTGAGTTAGACACAGTCCCTGTCCCACGTGGGGCTCATAGTCTCAATCCCCATTTTCCAGATGAGGTAACTGAGGCACAGAGAAGTTAAGTGACTCGCCCAGGGTCACACAGCAGACAAGCGGCGAAACTGAAATTAGAACCCACGACCTTCTGACTCCCAGGCCTGCGTTCTATCCCTGCACCATGCTGCTCGGTTTTTGTTAAGCAAAAAGTCCCAAAACAGCTGACTTTCAACTGAAAATCTGGTGAGGCTCCAAGCCATCTGAAGAAGGGGAGGCTAAGATTTCATAATAATGTTGGCTCTGGGCTACAGCATGAACTTCTGAAACCCAGGATGGTGGGTCACAGAGGTAGGATAGCTTTTAAAATAATCTCTTACTACCTATCCATTTCCTAGGGAGTTTGACCTCCTGCTGGGACATAACATTTCGGGAGGACTTTCCTAACAAAGGCGGCTCAGAGAGAAGGAGAGGGTTTTTTGACATATACTTAGTTCTCCCAGAACACTGGGGTTGCATTTTTGCAGGATGAGTCCTTAAGGAAAACTCACGTCACCCTCACCCCTTCCCACATCTGACACCACACAAGGGCACACAACCCTTTATTCCAACACCGTGACACACTGGATCCAGACCGACGTGTTTTCTTTAGAAAGTCATTCTTTTATTCTGCGGTCACGTTCTAGCCCAAACCCATCCTGGAAACATGCGTTCTGGCAGAACTGAGGGACTCCATTTACCACCAGAAACTCCAGAGCCAAATGTAATAATTGTTTCTAAGCCAACTTTTGTTAAGTGCACAGATAAGGGGATAGTGTGTGGAATGACATCCTTATAATCTGATCCTGGAGCTAATAGATCCATCCTGAAATCAGCCCCGGAACTCTGTGATATTAACTGTGGGATTTGCTAAGTGCTCACTATGAGCCAAAAACTGTACTCAGAACTGAGGTAGATACAAGATAGTCAGTTTGGACATATACCTGTCCCACACAGGACTCACAGTCAATAATAATAATAATCGTGGTATTTGTTAAGCACTTACAGTGTGCCAGGCACCCTACTAAACAATGGGGTGGATACAAGCAAATCGGGTTGGACACAGTCCCTGTTCCACATGAGACTCCCAGACCCAGTCCCCATTTTATAGATGAGTTAACTGAGGCCCAGAGGAGTGAAGTGGCTTGCCCAAGGTCACACAGCAGAGGGAGAACATTATTCGTCTGTCTTAACGTCTGTCTCCCGCTCCAGTCCGTAAACTCGGGAGCAGGCAATGTGTCTGCCAACTCTGTTGTTTTGTATTCTCCCAAGCGCTTAGTACAGTGTTCTGTACATAGCGAGGACTTAATAAATGCCACTGATAATTGATGATGTTAACAGGTACTGAATCCTCATTTTACACATGAGGAAACCGAGTCACCAAGAATTTAAGAGACTTGCCTGAGGTCACACAGCAGACAAGTAGTCAAGGATTAGAACCCAGGCCCTCCGACGCCTAGGCCCAGGCTCTTTCCACTAGGCCACTCTGCTTCCCACATTCTCATCCATCTGACTGACAGATGGCCATTTCGGCTTCACCTCTGAATGGTCGAAGACCATCTCTGATTGGTGGTGAGCAGTGGGACGACTCCCAGAATTCCATCCTGACCACTTCGGGGTGGCTATCTGATAACCAAAGGCAGGATCGCCAATTAGGATAGTCAGTCATCTAGTTTTTATACCAGACAGCCTAGTTTCCAGCTGGTAGGGATACAACCCCAGGCACCTTTACGTCCAGAAGTTTTATTTTCAGAGCCCAGCCTCCCTCGGCTGTGGCCTAGAGGTTACTGTGCTCACCCACACTTAGGAGGGAAATGCAAAGCCCTGGAACCAGTGTAGGAGAATCAGGGGTGTCCTTCACGCAGAGAAACTCACTTAGACCGTGACCCTCAGGTGGATAAGATTGTGTCCAACCTGCTTATTATTATTATTGACAGTTGGTCAATATCGGCATCTGTAACGCACCTACTATATGCCACGCAGTGTTCTAAGCACTGGGGCAGATACAAGATTATCGGGTTGGACACGGCCCCTCTCCTAGGCGGGGCTCACGGTCTCAATCCCCGTTTTACAGATGAGGGAAGTGAGGCACAGAGAAGTGAAGTGACTTGCCCAAGGTCACACAGCAGACACGTGGTGGAACTGGGATTAGAACCCACATCCTCTGACCCCCAGGCTCGTGCTCTTTCCTCTAGGCCACACTGCTTCCCCTGATTTACTTGCATCTACCACAGCACTTAGTCTAGTGTCAGGTACACAGTAAGGGCTTAACAAATACCGGCATTGTTATTGTTATTATCACTCTGGGCTCAGGCAAACTTGCCACACTTCCACAAAATGGCGCATCTGATGCCATCTTGTTGTGCTGTGTGGCCGGCGTAACACATAGGATGTCACGTACGTCTCGAAGTCCATACATCCACAAGGGCCCCCTCAGTTGCCCCATCGCTTCAGGGATCGTCCGTCCCTGGAAGGCAGAGCCAACTGAAAGACGCAATCCTACAGCCAGACAACCGACCACAGGGTCTCCAACCGCTTTCTGATGACCCAGGAAAATGAAGCAAGATTTACAAGTTGCAAATATCCCCTTAGTTTTGCCTGAAGATAAGGCTGCTTCAGTCTGCTTCATTAGGAAACTTGAGGGTTGGGGTTCATGTGTAAAAAAAAAAAAAAAATCACATATTGATTTTATTCCTTGCAGACTTTTCTCGTTCGAACGGAGGTCTGCTCAATTCCTTCAGAAAAGAAACAATAGGCGGACCAAAATGTGGGTTGAATAATAAACTCATTTCACAGTCAAATCAAACCTGTAGCGGAAAACAAACTTGCCTCGTGTTTCCAAATCCTGCCTGTTAGAAAAGTCAATTAGTTGGAATTTTTATCAACAGATAAACATCAAGCTAATTTAAATGGCTTTTCAGTTCATTTGAATGTGCATTTAATTTCAACTGCAAAAACCAACTTTTCAATTCATTTTAAATTCATGTAATGTTTATAGAATTTGCTATTTCCCTAGAATCGTCAGCTCTCGTGTACTTTCAACAAATGTCAAAAAATAAACATGTGCTTTTCATATTTGCTTGACATTTACAGTTCTAGCTGTTAATATAGGAAAGTTACTTCTCCTGCGAGGTTGATGAGCTGCCTTTTCTAAATGAATTTACCATTTGGATGTCAATCTTCAAAATAATTAACAAAGTGTAATTTGCAAGCAAATTCCTAAAACTCCTTTTAATGCTCTAAAATATTAAGAATTTGCTAACGCCGCCGGACGATGGTGTCAGTTTAAAAAAAGAAAATGTTTTCAACAAAACCCTCTGAAAATCATTGTGGTTCTCAGATGTTAAAATGTGAAATTATTCATTAACATTCCATTCACGTTTGTAACATTCCCTCGGGTGACTCTGAAGTGTTTTATTCGTAATTATGAACATTTCTTCTTTTTCCTTCTGTTTTCCTTTCCCCAAGCCGGAGTCTTGCCATCTCTAGTTAGAGAACATGTAAATTGAATCTATAATAAGAGGAAGAGTCAACTGTGGGGAAGAAGGGGGGTAGGTTCACCTTATGGCACCCCCAATTATACCCTAAAATATTACAGGATTGCATTTCTGCAAGATTCCAATAGCACAGTGTGGAGTCAAATTAGACGACAGAGTAATTCACAAAGAAGGAAACTTGGATCCTCAGTTTGGTTATGTCCTTGCTTTATACTGGTGACTTTGAGCAAATCACTCGGTCCCCCAGGAGAATCAACGGTCAAATTCTTGACTTTGAAGGTTATCTAAAAAACTGCACTGAACTGAATGAAGCTAGGATCACTCACCTTAAATGGGAGGCGAGGGGTGGCTGGAAATAAAGTTGACTTCCAACCTTCCTAGAGGCTCTGCCTTCCAGGACGGGTTCCCTCTGACCCTACCCCCTGGCAGAAGCATGGTCTAGCGGACAGAGCACGGTCCTGGGAATCAGGAGGTCGTGGATTCTAATTCCTCTCTGCCACCAGTCGGCTGAGTAACCTTGGGCAAGTCGCTTCACTTCTCTGGGCCTCAGTTACTTCATCTGTAAAATGGGGATTGAGACTGTGAGGCCCACATGGGACAGGAACCGTGTCCAAACTGCTTTGCTTGTATCCACCCCAGTGCTTGGCACCTAGTAAGTGCTTAACAAATACCACAATTATTATTATCATCACCGCATGCTGCATCCAGGCAGGTTCCTGTTGTTGGAAGAACATTCCCTCACAACCTGTTGTGTTCTAGCCAAAATAATAATAATAATGATGATGGTATTTGTTAAGCGCTTACTGAGTGCAAAGCACTGTTCTAAGTGCTGGGGGGATACAAGGTGATCAGGTTGTCCCACGTGGGGCTCACAGTCTTCATGCCCATTTTACAAACGAGGGAACTGAGGCACAGAGAAGTTAAGTGACTTGCCCAAAGTCACACAGCTGACAAGAGGCGGAGCCGGGATTAGAACCCATGACCTCTGACTCCCAAGCCCGGGCTCTTTCCACTGAGGCATGCTGTTTATACACGATTCTGGGAGACCTGAGTCTGCCGGTTGAAGGGTTTCATTTTTCTGCTTCTTCCTGGCAGCTATCAACTGTTTAGTATTCAGATGATTCCTTGAAGTCCCAAACCAAAGGACAAGATGATATAAGACTGCCAATTTTCAGTCACTACAGCACCTGAGGCATTTAAAAATAATGACTCGTAAAATTCCAGCCTTGTCAGGCCAATCACTAAAGTCCAATCTATGGAAATTAAAATCAGTCAATCAGTAGTATTTATTGAGTTTCTACTACATGCAGGGCAACTAATTAATCCAGGATATTTATTGAGCACTTGCAATGTCCAAAGCACTGTACTAAATACTTGGGAAAGTATAATAGAGTAAATAGAAATGATCCCTGCCTTCATTGAGCATATATAATGATGATAAAAATAATAATAATAGTATATATTAAGAGTTTCCCAAGTGCTAAGAACTATACTAATGACTTGGGTAGATACAAGATAATCAGGTTGAACACAGGTTGCCTCACTGGGCATCACGGTGTAAGGAGGAAGAACAGGTTTTCGATCCCCATTTCACAGATGAGGAAACCGAGGTACAGAGAAGTGTCACGCCCAAGGTTACACGGGAAGCAAGGGGAGGAGCTGGGATTAGAAACCGGGTCCTCTGACTCCCAGGTCCGTGCTCTTACCAACACTGTACGTATTTCTTGGGCGAGCACCATAGTTAGAGGTAGCAGTCCCATCCCTTACTCACATGTTTCTTGCTGCTAAAATTTGACATGCAGCCGTGTACATAAAAATGAATCAGTGAGCTCTCACTCAATAAAAACCTGAGGCGTTTTCAATACAGGCAGCTTTCTGATCCCTTTCAATGGCGATTACGAATCAGAGAAAGTCCTTGAAGTTGTCATCATTTGAAGACCATCAGCTCGTAGTGACAGTGCGTGCCTCCGCTTCTTAAGTGGAAGTGGGGGACCTAATACGGCATAACTCTCTCCTACCCTTCACGCACAAGTATTCTCAGAAGAAGGAGATATGAGAATCAAAATAGTCATCACCACAAAAGAAAGTTCAATGGGGAACCTCTCTCTTCCATGCCTAGTTATTTGGTTCAATACATACTGTTCTAGAGGACTAGCAGATGGTCAATATTACTGTACTGAAACTTAAGTGTTTACTATTTTAAGGCACTGTACTGAGCGCCGGATTTGATATAAACTCATCAGGTTGGACACAGTCCCTATCCCACATGGGGCTCACAGTTTAAGTAGGAGGGTGAACAGATATTTAAACCCCATTTTACAGATGATGTAACTGAGGGACAGAGAAATCAAGTGATTTGCCCAAGGTCACACAGCAGACCTGTGGCAGAGCCAGAATTAGAACTCAGGTCCCCTCCCAGGCCCATGCTCTTTCCACTAAACCATGCTATAAAGAAGCATTCCAGAAATAATCCTGGTAATTTTAGACAGGTAAGTGGGGTCTCTACCTGGTAGAGCTGCAAAATCTAATGGGATCACTTGCCAAGCACAGCTTGTCGGAGGAAGGCAAAAACAGGTTCTGGTAAGGGCAGATCACACCTCGCTTATTGCTGGAATTTTTTTAAGGAGTCAGTAAGCATGTGAGTCTCTCAGGGTCACACCTGGAGAGTTTCCAGTCCTCTACCAGTCTCACCTGTGGGCGGGAGACTCAAGCAGAGGCATATCCATTCCATTCCTAGCTTGGCCAGTGGCTAGCGAGCGGAAGGCCATCTGCTACAAGTCAAAATTCACCTGTGCTGGGCAGCAGCAACACGGAAGAGAGTAGAAGGCGGAGACTCGAGTCTACTGTGCAGAAGAAGGCAGTGGTAAACCGCTTCTGTATTTTTACCAAGAAAACTCTATGGATCCACTACCAGAATGATTGCAGGTGGAGGTGGGCGTTCTGGGAGAGATGCGTCCAAGGCGTCGCTATGGGTCGGACACGAATCGACAGCATAAGACAGCAAGCGTGTGAGTAGAGGGGAAACCAATGGGTGTAATGTATTTAGATTCCCAAAAGGCCTCTGAAAAGGTTCCGCACCAAAGAATTTCAAATAAACTAAGTAGTCACGGGGAATTTATGATCAAACAGAAAACTGTAGAAGATAGGAAACAAAGTGTGGGAATAAAGTTTACAGGATGAAGAGGCTTAAATAGTAGGTCTCTCAAAGATCGATGCTGAGGATTAATTTGTTCAACACCTACAAAGTACAGAGTAGAGTGCACTGAATTCATTAGGTGATGGAGATGATGATGGTATTTGTTAAGTGTTTACTATGTGCCGAGCACTGTTCTAAGCACTGGGGTAGATACAAGGTTATCAGGTTGTCCCACTTGGGACTCACAGTCTCAACCCTCATTTTACAGATGAGGTAACTGAGGCACAGAGAAGTTAAGTGATTTATCCAAAGTCACACAGCTGACAAGTGGCAGAGCCAGGATCCGAACCCATGACCTCTGATTCCCAAGCCCGGGCTCTTTCCACTAAACCACTACTACTACAGCAAGTGATCTGAAAGAGGGAGTAGACAGTTAAATGTCCAAGTTTGCAAAGAAGCAGCGTGGCCTATGCTGGTCTGCCTCTTCCCCGTTCTCCCTGGACCTTTCCTGGCATTAGTGTCTTCTCCAGAGAATTAGTCCTTCTGATTATGTGTCAAAACTATGCTCATCTAAGTCGAGTCATTGGTCTTCCAAAGCCCACTTTGGTTTAATTTGCTCCCAAATCCATTTCTTTGTTTTTCGGGCGGTCCGTGGTATTCGCAAAAAACCTTCTACAACACCATATTTCAAATGAATCGACGTTCAGACACAGTGAGCAGTCAATAAATGTGACTGAATGAAGGAATGACTCTATTGACCCTCCCTCTGTGTGGCCTATTGATTTGAGTCTGGGGTCCTTAATAATAATGTTGGCATTTGTTAAGCGCTTAGTATGTGCAGAGCACTGTTCTAAGCACTGGGGTAGATACAGGCTAAACAGGTTGTCCCACGTGAGGCTCACAGTCTTCATCCTCATTTTACAGACGAAGTAACTGAGGCTCAGAGAAGTTAAGTGACTTGCCCAGAGGCACACAGCTGACAAGTGGCAGAGCCGGGATTCAAACCCATGACCTCTGACTCCCAAGCCCGGGCTCTTTCCACTGAGCTACTCTGCACTTGACATTAACCCCACCCTCAGCCCCACAATATTTATGTACATGTCCTTATACTTTCCCATTTCTCCTATCAGTAGTTTATTTGAATATCCGTCTCCCACTCAGACCGTATGCTTCCTGGGGGCAGAGAGCATGTCTACCAACTTTACTGTACTGAACGCTCCCAAGAACTCACTACAGCGCTCTGCACCCTATAAGCATTCGGTAAATACGACTGATCTGATTCGAGTTACTGAATAGTACTGTCGCCATCAATCATATTAATCTAGTGGTGGGACTTTCTGAAATGAGGGCATCAGAACCGAGAGAGGTAAATGGATCAAGGAAAAGTTAGATAGGCCTAGTCTAACAAGCCGTCACAACTGGCAAAAAGATAAAATTCTATGCTTTCTGATTTTTCTCAAGATTTGCATTAAATAATTCTTGTCTTATGCTGTTGAGTCGTCTCTGACCAATAACGACTCCATGGAGACATCTCTCCCAGAACGCCCATCTGCAAGCATTCTGGTAGTATATCCATAGTGTTTTCTTGGTAAAAAAAATATGGAACCGGTTTACCATTGCCTTCTTCCACACAGTAAACTCGAGTCTCCACCCTCGACTCTCTCCCGGGTGGCTGCTGCCCAGCACAGGTGACTTTTGGCTTGTAGCAGATTGCCTTCCACTTGCTAGCTGTTGTCCAATCTAGGAATGGATTGGGTATGCCTCCGTAGCGGAGACTGGTAGAGTACTGGAAATTCTCCAGGTGCGACCCCGAGAGGGGGATTAAATAATTCAGCAGTCAAAAATTTAGGAAAAAAGGCCTCCTAGATATGAACTATGCAAGAACAAAATATTTGAAATCGGTTGAATTTCAGGTTGAACTATAATTAACATTTTGAATCTGGTAAATCACTTTTTACGCTTTTCATTAAACATCATATCTGCCTTTGTTGCGAGCACTGAAGCGAAACAAAGCCTCTTCTCTGTACACGTTGATTAAGAGTGATGAGTTGGTTGGAAAAATTGGTGGGAGGGGGAATGGAGGGGGAATTCTATAATATATCGATTGACTGAGGATCACTTTAAATATTCAGAGAGTGGTAAATCAAACTGAGGTAGTATTATAGTCAAACGCCTTAAATAACCTTTTCCACGCTGCTGGAAAATGTATAGACAAAAGGAAGCAGAATGGCTGAGCAAAAAGAGCAAAGTATTGGCAGTTAGGAGACCTGAGTTCTAATTGGTATCAGCCACTTGCTTGCTGAACAAGCCACATAACTTCTCTGTGCCTCAGTTTCCCCGTGTATAAAATGGGAGTTAAACACCTCTTTTCCCTTCTCTTAGACTGTGAGCCACATGTGCAATCTGATTGTATGTTACCTCTATGCTTACCACCGTGCTTGGCCCATAACCGTTGTTAGAAACTTCCCCTGGGCTTTTAGAAGCATTCATCTTCATCGTTACCAGTGCAGAGAAGAATTGGCACAAAGTGGATATAGAGAAACAAAATCTCAACTTTATTTCTTTACTTCTGTAGTCTACTTCCAGCTGTGATTCCTAAATTTGGGTTCCTGAATTCCAAAAACAGGGAACTTTGATATAGGAGAAGTGGGGAATGAGGTGACCTGCTTCTTCAGGCATAGCTGGTCCTGGACCCGGGTTTTCCCATCTCACCATTCTTACTCTTCTTGCTTGCCCTGACTGCCATCTCCTCACTGATTCCCATACCCCAAATTCTTCCAGTTATTTACTCCTAGAGGAGAAGGTGGGTGGAGAAACCCGGGACTTAGGAGCAATGTGGCCTAGCGGATAGAGCGCGTAACTGGGAAACAGGAGACCTGGGTAATAATCCCAGCTCTACCACTTGCCTGCTGGGTGACCTTGGGCAAATCTCTTAACATCTCTGGGCCTCAGTTCTCCCTCTTCCCCCTCTCCCTGAGACTGGGCACCCCATGGGGGAAAGTAACTGAGTCCAATCTGATTATCCAGCACTGTTGTCTCATGCCTCCCAGCTATCTGAAACCTAGTCAATCGGTGGTATTTATTAAGTGCGTACTATGGGCAGAGCACTGTAAGGTGCTTGGGAGAGTATGATACAATGGAACTAGCAGCGTGAGAAGCAATGTGGCTTAGTGGATCGGGCACAGGCCTGAGAGTCAGAAGGACCTGGGTTCTAATCCCAGCTCCGCCACTTCCATTCATTCAGTCTTACTTATTGAGCACTTACCTTGTGCAGAGCACTGTACTAAGCGCTTGGAAAGTAAAATTCAGCAACAGAGACATTCCCTGTGCACAACGGGCTCACACTTGCCCACTGTGTGACCTTGGGCAATTCACTTCACTGGGCCTCGGTTACCTCATCTGTAAAATGGGGATTGAGACTGTGAGCCCCACACGGGACAGGGACTGTGTTTAACATAGTTTGACTTGTATTCCCCCGCCCAGTGCTTAGTACAGTGTCTGGGACATAGTAAGTGCTTAACAAATACCACAATTATTATTTACCCCAGGGCTTACGCACAGTGTTTGGCACATGGGAAAGAATTAACAAATAACACCATCATTATAACTATAACTAATCGAGGTCGGGTGGGTGAAGAGGGAGAAGTGAGAGCGGGCTCCTTTTCTGGGGCCATTTTATCCCAGGTCACCTTGTTGCCGGGTTAAGTTAGCACAGAGACAAGTGGCCCAGAGACAGGATCATCTCCACAAGAAGACGTGTCACCACCATGGTTAGAAAGGGTCCTGTCCGGAGGAGGTGGAGGATGGATTAGCCAGCCTTTTGAAGTCCCTTCCAGCCCTGTGATTATCCAATTCTCTAAGGTTTCATCTTGTGACACGGCAGTAATGTGACATGTAACTTGATGCAGCGGGGCACAGATCTGGGAGAGAAGTGGTTTTCTTCCCTCCTCCCCAGCCCCTGACATACGTAGGCGGGCCGGAAAGTTCAAAGTCATTCACAGCAAAAGGGCCGATTCTGTCCCTTAGAAGCAGAGAGGTGGGGTCACCCCCGTTCTCGGGTATCATCGCCCGCCCAGTCATTTCAGCACCTCGCTTCCCTGGTACGACTCACGTTTCAGGCAGAGTGGAAACCAGACACCTGTCAACTGCCGCCGCAGGACTGTTTTCGACACCAGCTCCCCGACCTGGCAAATCCTCCACCCGTTTGCTTCGCTTTTGTCACCTTCACGGGACTCGGCCTCTCGGGGTTTCACAGGATTGATGAAGGTTTGAAGAGGGGCGTCCCTCTCCCTTCCCTCACACCATTATTTACTGAAGTGATTTAGTTCCACTCAACTTGTGGTTGTATTTTTAATAAAAAATATAGAATGACTCTGCCCTTAGCTAGGGAATACAGTGTCTAATTCTCATCTGTGGTGGTGCTGTTATTTTTTTCCCAGTGCTTAGTACAATGCTTTTCCCAAAGTAGGTGTTTAATGCTATCTTAATAAATATTAGACATAATAATAGGTATGGTATTTGTTAAGCATGTACTCTGTGTCAAGCACTGTTCTACGGCTGGAGTAGATACAAGCTAATCAGGTTGGAGACAGTCTCTGTCCCACATGGGGTTCACACTCTTAATCCCCAGTTTTCAGGTGGGGCAACTGAGGCACAGAGAAGTGAAGTGACTTGCCCAAGATCATCCAGCAGACAAGAGGCAGAGCAGGGATTAGAAGCCAGGTCCAAGCGACTCGCAGGCCCATGTCTTATCTAAGGACAGAGATCATGTCTGTCAACTGCATTGTACTTTCCCAAATGCTAAGTACAGTCAGTACTCAATAAACACCATCAATTGGTTGATTGAAATACTATTAATTGACTGAAGGGTCATCTAAATCCCTGGGTAAGAATACATACATATAACAGACGGAGAGAGCAAAGCCTTTTCTCAAGGTGGGGCTATGGATTATTCCCCTCTCCTTCTAGGCAAGCAGTGTGAGCAGGGAAGCAGGATGGTCTAGTGGAAAGAGCATGGGCCTGAGAGTCAGAAGACCTGGTTTCTAATTCCAGCTCTGCCAAGTGTCACCTGGCTGACCTTGGGCAAGTCACTTAACATCTCCATGACTCAGTTACCTCATCTGTAAAATGGGGTAACTACTTTCTCCTACTTAAAGTGTGAGCCCCACGTGGGGCAGGGACTGTGTCCAACCTGATTACGTTGTATTCGCCCCAGTGTATAGAATAGTGTTTGGCACATGGTGTTTAACAAATATTAAAATTATCATGATTCTAGTGACCTCTGGGAGGAGTAGAGACAAGAAGAGCCGCGTCTTGTGGGTTTCCTGGATCCTGGAGAAAGGCGTGTCCTTACTGACCCTGACCTGTGTAACCATTCTGTCCCTCCCATTGCCTACCCTATCATGTTGGCTTTTTTTCATTCATCTGGTATAAGTTTCTGGGGTCGGGCCCTGAATACCATACTGAACTTTGGCAGTAAATAGAGCAAATTTCATTTTATTTTTCTTATATTTTGGAGCTAGATTCTCTAGAACTCCCGATGCAGACTTAGACAAATGACATGCAAAGAAGTGAATCTCTGAATTAACTAGAAAAAGACCTGCTAGCATTAGAATTGGACCCTGCAGAATTTTTAAGAAGAATACTCAAGTGTTAAACAATGATGAGAACTATTGATCTCTAGGAGTCTCTGTTCACACTGGAGGTGAGGAGTACAATATATTTGAAATATGTTTCATCTGCTGTCTGACCATATGGTCCATGTGTATTAATTCACCTCAGTCTGTGTTTTTTCACAAGTTTTTAACCGGGCATCTGAGATAGACAAAAGATAGACCACATGGAAATAAAATCAGTCACTAGGCAGTAATGCCCTCACAGAGTAGCAACTGGAGAGTTTCCAGTTCTCCACCTGTCTCAGCTATAGGAGGGAGAATCAAGCATCGGCCTACCCGTTCCTTTCCTAGCTTGGGCAGTGGCTAGCGAATGGCAGGCACTCTGTCACATGTCAAAACTCACCTGTGCTGGGCTGCAGTGGCACGGGAGAGAGTCGAGGGTGGAGACTCAAAATTACCGCGTGGGAAAAGCCAATGGTAAACCACTTCCATATTTTTACCAAAAAAACGCTATGGATACACTCTGAAGCACTGCAGGTGGAGGTGGAGTATTCTGGGAGAGATGTGTCCATGAGGTCTCTACGGGTCAGAGATGACTCAACAGCATAAGACAAGACAGGCAGTAATGGTGGATTTACTGCCACTGAATTGATGACACCTCACAATATTATTATTATTATTATTAGGTGCTTACTATGTGACAGGCACTGTTCTAAACACAAGGGTGGATGCAAATTAATCAGGAGGGACACATACCGTGTCCTACTTGGGGCTCACAGTCTAAGTAGGAGGGAGAACAGTTATTGAATCCCCAACAGTTATTGAATCCCCATTTTATAGATGAGGAAACAGACAAAGAGAAGTTAACTCGCCCAATTTCACACAGCAGACAACTGGCAGAGCTGGGATTAGAAGCCATGTCCTCTGACTCCCAGGCCCAAGCTCTTTTCCACCTGGCCATGCTGCTCCTCGGATATGTTGCAATATGTTGACAACCATGGAATAATAGTCATTGTTAGAAACCATAATAACATTCTAGTGCTCATACTAAATTATTCTGATCCCAATTTTAGAGTATCCTCCTGATTCAATTCATCAACACTTGAATCCTGGCACAGTAGTCATGGATAATCAGAGGATTACATGCAGGATTCTAATTATGCAAGGACTCAGAGTTTCTCAAATCCACTGGCCTTTTTTAATGGTGTGAAAAGAAGAGGCTGGAAAATGGACCCAAGGTTACTGTAAAGCTGGTGTGCTTGTGTGATGGCTGCATTCAATTAAGACCTGTGTGGTGGGGTACACATGTAAATTGTACCAGTCACTGACCAGGAGAGAAGAAATGGAAATGGGAGGACCACTGCTCCTTGGGCACGGGAAACCGGTTGGCCCAGGTCCGACTCACATCACGAAAATCATCGTGATTTTTCAGAACACGCCGGACTATCTTTCTTTCAAAACAGGAAAGCACAGATAGGTTATTTACACAGGCAATTCACATCTGAAAAGGAATCAGAGTGTGGCAAAGTGGATCTATAGCTGATCCCAAAGTAAAAAGTCCAGATTCTGCTAATCGGTAGATCCAGGAGGCGAATCATTGGCCAGCATATGGGTACGCAAATCTATTCGCCAAACAGTTTTTGCCATTGTTCTTGTCTGTCTCCCCCGATTAGACTGTAAGCCCGTCAAACGGGACTGTCTCTATCTGTTGCCGACTTGTTCATCCCAAGCGCTTAGTACAGTGCTCTGCACATAGTAAGCGCTCAATAAATACTATTGAATGAATGAATGAAACAGTTGAAATTGAACTGGATTTCAATTTCACTAGGCTGAAGGTCACTTGTAGTCAGGGATGGGGTCTTTCTTGGCCTTCAGCCCCCAGTTCCTGGTACAGTGCTCTTTGTAAGGCAAGTGCTCAGCAGGCGTTGTTAAATATCTGGCTGATTGACTAACTTTCCATTGTGGGCTCCGCGCGTGTGAAGAAGACACTAAAACAGGAGGGTAAACTGAACATCTCAAAGGGGTTACCCAGTGTTTCTCTGGGAGTAGCACACAGTATATTCCTAACTAAGTCTAATAGGGGGGTTGGAAAATTCTCTTTATGTTGCTAATTGAATTAGTTGCCTCTGTCCCAAGCATAATGAAATTCAAAGCCATTTTATTATTCCTCCTGGGGCCTTTTTTATTCTTCCTACATTTTAATTGGATTAGTCCTACCATGCGGGTAATGTATAAAATAAGATGAGGCTTCCTTCGTGTTCCTTTGTTCCCATTTTATGCTAGTGACTTTGGCTGTCATATCTCTGAGATTGCAGTTTCCCTTCCCAGAACCCAAAGGGGAAGGCCAGAAACCCTTAAAAAAATTCACTGAAAAGAGTTTACTCTCCAGTTATTATATGCTCTTTGGTGGTCACTGTGGGTGGATATTTGAATATTGGGTTAGCCTATTATTTGAGCAACTATAGCCAGCATGAACAACCAAAGGGTCCTTGTCTTCCCCTCGACATTTTATTACAATTAGGTCCCAGTAAAGCTTTGAGGACCTAAAAAATGACCCTACACCTATACCCGACTTTCTTGAAACTGAAGAGTGTGGGCCCAGGCTAGGAAAATTCACCCTCTCATTGAGTAATAGAACCTGCAATCTCCAGAAGAGGTTAGCTTTCAAAATCAGGGCAGAGGCCAAAGAAAGTGGAAAAACCTGGATTGGATTTTTGGAGAGCTTGGGTACATGACTCATCCTGTGTACTATGTGAAATTACAAAGATATATATTTGCATTTTCATTCATTCAATCATATTTATTGAACGCTTACCCTGTTCCTGTTCCGGTTCCTGGCCTGGTACCCCTGAACCCTGAAGCACTCTACCAAGCGCTTGGGAAGTACAATTCAGCAACAAAGAGACACATTTCCTGCCCACAATGAGCTCACATTAATGCTGACAATTTTATGCCAGCCACCCCCAGTAGCCCCTCCTGCTTCATCCTTTTCTCAATAATTTCCTCTTCTTAGCAATCAGGGATTTTATGTATTGGATGAATAATAATATAATTGAATTTTTTTTAGTTCATTCATTCATTTAATCATATTTTTGAGCGCTTACTGTGTGCAGAGCACTGTGCTAAGTGCTTGGAAGAGTACAGTACAATGTTGTTTACTGTCTAGAGGATTCCATCTTCACAAGATCTCCAGAATCTATTCCTTCCTCACCAACCAAATTGCTACCACTGTGG
Source organism: Ornithorhynchus anatinus (assembly GCF_004115215.2). NCBI lineage: Eukaryota > Metazoa > Chordata > Mammalia > Monotremata > Ornithorhynchidae > Ornithorhynchus > Ornithorhynchus anatinus. Next base: position 56,471,571 of record NC_041735.1, on the reverse strand, counting down.
TCCAAGCACTTGTCATATTCCATCCTGACTAATAATAATGTTGGTATTTGTATTTGTGACTACTGCATCAGCCTCCTCACTGTCCTCCCTGACTCCAGCTTCTCCCCTCTCCAGTCCAGAATTAATTCTCCTGCCGGTGTCATATATATATATATATATATATATATATATATATATATATATATATATATATATATCTCCCCACTCCTCAAAAACCTCCAGTGATTGCCATCACCTCCACATTAGCAGAAACTCCTCATCAACAGCTTTAAGGCACTCAATCGACTCTCCCCTTCCTACCTAACCTCTCTCCTCTCCTACTGCAACTCAACCTGAACATTTTGCTCCTCTACCATCAATACTTATTGTCCTCAATCTTCAATCTCTCTCTCTCTCTCAACCCCTTACTTACCCCCTCTCTCCAGAAATCCCTCCACCTTCAAAATCAGCAGATCACCATTCTTCCCATCTTCTAAGACCTACAAAAATCACATCTCCCGGAAACCTCCTTTCCAGATTAACTGCTCACCTCCCCTCCCTACTATTTCACCTATGTACTTGAGTCCGTATCCTCTAACCACTTAAAATACCCACCCCACACCCACAGCATCGATATACACATTCGTTATACTCCTATGTTTCCCCTATCTGTAATTAATTTTAATGCTTTTCTCCCTTCCTTGAGGGCAGGGATCATCTCTACCTACTCTACTGTACTCTCAGAAGTTCTCAGTACAGGGTTTTCAATTTATCGTAAATACCACTGGATCGCACCATTCCAGAAGGTCATGGCTTCTAATCCTGGCTCCGCAACTTGTCTGCTGTGTGATCTTGAGCAAGTCACTTCACTTCTCTGGGCCTCAGTCACCTCATCTGGAAACTGGGGACTGAGACTGTGAGTCTCTCGTGGGACAGGGACTGTGTCCAGCCCGATTTGCTTGTACCCACCCCAGTACTCAATACAGTGCCTCGCACATACAAATACCATAATTATTATAAATATTAAAGGTCCACAGGGTGCAGAGTACTTCAGCAGGCACCAGAGAAACATTTTAGAAGACTAGTACCTGAAGAAGGGGAGAGGAGATGGATGAAAATTGGTTAGATATATATAGTTGACCATATATAACTATGGTATTTGTGTACAGAATGAGTTGAGGGGGAAGTGAGTGACAGTTGGTGCAGAGAAAGTTAGGAGAATGGCTGAAATTAGTGAAGGAAAGGTTCCCCGCAGAGATGAGCTTGTAAAAGAGGCTGCAGAGAGGAGGTAGGATGAGAACAGCTGGAGGCTGTTTTGTGATAAGAAATAGCTTGGGGAATGAAGAAGACATTTCCAGGCCATGGTGACCCATTGTCCCATTTAGGCAGGGCTATGTTGGTTCCGGAACTTTCCCCCATAATTTTTGGAGTAGAAGTGGGTCTTTCTTTGCCATTTCATGCCTAGAAATCCCAAAATGGTGAGCTTGAATTTACAATCCTTAAGAGGGTGAAAGACCCATAGATTTCTTATTTGTGACAACGGCTTCTAAAGAGTCTTCCAGACTGTCACCTGAGTGTTTTTATAGTCTCCCATAGGAAATGCTGACTTTGTCCATTTATTTCTCTTCTTTGTTTACGTATTCATTTTGGATATTGTATTGCCTAGCCAGCAGAAAGCAGTGATAGCATTCAGTTTGATATCACTGATGGCCATTGAGGAGTGGGCAGGTTGGTATATAGACTCAATTCCCTCCAGTGGAATTACTAGACTACAGCGTTCTCCTAATTTTGCCCAATGGCTCATGATCATTTCCCTGTCTTATTATTAAAGCTCTGTTTTGGACTCTCCCAAGTACTTACTACAATGCTCTGCACACGGTAAACAATAAACACCACTAATTGATTTACTATTTTAAGGGCTGTTTAATAATTACAGTACTTGTTAAGCACTTACTATGAGCCAAGCACTGTTCTAAGCACTGAGGTAGATACCAGCTGATCAGGTTGGACACAGTCCCTATCCCACAAGGGGCTCACACTCTTTGATCTCCATTTTACAGAGGAGTTAACTGGGGTACAGAGAAGTTAAGTGACATAACGAAGGTCTCCCTGCAGACAGGCGGTGAAACCGGCATTAGAACCCAGGTCCTTCTGACTCCCAGGCCCATGCTCTATCCATTAAGTCATGCTGCTAAAGAAACACTGTGGCCTAGTGGAAAGAGCACAGGCCTGGGAGTTAGAGGACCTGGGTTCTAATCCTGGCTCCACCACCTGCTTGCTGTGTGGCCTTGGGCAAGTCACTTAACTTCTTTATGCTTCAGTTTCCTCAATTGAAAAATGAAGATCCAGGACCTGTTCTCCTTCCTACTTAGACTGTGAGCCCCATATGGCTCAAGGACTGTGTCCGACCTGATTAATTTGTATCTACCCCAATGCTTAGAAAGTGCTTGGCATAGTAAATGCTTAACAAATACCATTCAAAAAATCATTTCAGTTTAATAGAGCGCCAGAAGCGTATTTTAACACCGCCTTCCATGGTAGTGTAGAAAAAGCTGAAGACGGGAGTTCCTGCACAACTCTGCTGCGTCAATATTGAGGGAAGAGTTCAACAAGACACTCTTCATTCTGATGCAACCAACCAGATGATTGGGGAGGTGCTTGAGGACCTTAATAAATTATCACAAAATGGCAAAAACAGACAATATCTGTTGTTCTATAAAAAGGATTAGAGATTTTGAAATATGGATAGTTATAATGGCATTTACTACTATTAATGGCATTTGTTAAGTGCTTATATGTCCCAGACACTGTTCTCAGCACTGGGGTACATACCAGGTAATCAGGTTGGACATAGTCCACATCCCACATGGAGCTCCCAGTTTTAATCCCCATTTTACAGATGAGGTAACTGAGGCACAGAGAAGTGGAGTGACTTGCCTAAAGTCACACAGCCGACAAGTGGAGGAGGCAGGATTCAAACCCACATCCTCTGACTCCCAAGCCCGTTCTCTTGCCACTAGGCCATGCTACTTAGTGCTCACTATGTGCCAGGCACTTTACTAAGCGCTGGGTTGCATACGAGCAAATCGAGATGGTCACAGTTCCCGTCCCATGTGGGGGTCACAATCTCAATCCCCATTTTATGAATGATGAAACTGAGACAGAAACAGAGAATAATAATAATAATAATATTTGTTAAGCACTTACTTTGTGCCAGGCACTGTGCTAAGCGCTAGGGTAGATACGGGCAAACCGAGTTGCATGCAGTCCCTGTCCCATTTGAGGCTCACAGTCTCAATCCCCATTTTACAGATGAGGAAACTGAGGCCCAACAAAGTGAAGCGACTTGCCCAAGGTCACACAGCAGACAAGTGATAGAGCTGGGCTATAGCCCTTCTTAATCTTACTACGTGGTTTACACTGAATGACAAAAGATTTTGGGATAAAACAAATGGATTGGCTTCTTTCATCGCATCCAGCAGAAATATAGACCCCACTCTTTACTTAGGGCCCTAAAATGGTGATTTCTCCTTCTGCCTCAAAACAGCACTTGCTGACAAATGAAAGTCAATGGCCTTATCCAATCTACTTGTGTAAATAAATCCAAAGAATTTTTTTTAACAATTGTATTGCAAGAAAAACATGTTCTTAATGGTTAAATCTATAAAGACATCATCCCCCGAGATATATGTGGAGTGGGGTGAACTCATATTAACTGCATTAGCTATGGTTCTGTTGGGGTCACCCTAACTTTGTAGTTTTAGACCAGGCTCCTTAACTTTGTTTATTCTGCCATAAATTAAAGGACAACTTTTTGCATGTCCTGAATACATTTCACTCATGAGTGCTGCCGGGGAGGAGCAGAAGGAAAAGAAGTTTTTCAAGGCACTATCAAATATCCCCGTTTGAAATCTGCTCGAGAGGCATGCATCAAACAGTTCCATTCCCGGTACCTGAGCAAAAGACATGGCCACCTGAAAATAATACAGGATCATAAGCTAGCTGCACATCTGGCCAGAGATGGAGGGGTGATAATTTTCATTGATGCATGAGCTTAAGCTTTTACCCCAGGCGACTGTGCTCCTATCAGCTCACCATGAAAATTGGTCACATATGTCTCCTGAACGATTCCACTGCTGTGATTTGACAGGGCTCCCCTGCTCTGCACTCAACTCTCTCCCTCAAACCCTTTCCATTCGTTGGGCAAATATTTTCTAAAAGATTAATGCAATTGTCCAAAAAGGCAGCCATTTCTCCCCGTGCAGAGCTGCGCGAAAGTAAATCACCCATTGCTAGACCACAAGAACTCCTAGATCTCTCCCTCTAGACTGTACGATCCTTCAGTCAACAAATGAATTGTCTTTATTGAACGCTTACCTTTTGCAGAACACTGTACTAAGCACTTGGGAGAGTACATCTTTCCCCGTGGCCAGGGAACACGTCTACCAACTCTCTTTCGTTATACTCTCCCAAGCATTTAGTCCTTTCATTCATTAATCTAATCATATGTATTGAGCTCTTACTGTGTGCAGAACACTATACTAAGCACTTGGGAGAGTACAATATAACAATCAATAGACACATGCCCTGGCCAGAACAAGCTTACAGTCTAAAGAGAGGTGATTCTGCACATAGTACAATACCACTGATTGCCATTACTCATCCTAATTTTTGCTCTCCTGCAGTACATTTAGGTTATTTTGATAGGAAACTTGCAAAGACATACCATCTCTCCCCAGGTGACAGAAGACAGTTCCAAAGAACGAAGATTACTGCAGCAGGCGGGACTACTGCCCTAGTTAATAATAATAATAATAATAATGTTGGTATTTGTTAAGCGCTTACTATGTGCAGAGCACTGTTCTAAGCGCTGGGGTAGACACAGGGGAATCAGGTTGTCCCACGTGGGGCTCACAGTCTTAATCCCCATTTTACAGATGAGGGAACTGAGGCACAGAGAAGTTAAGGAACTGTGCTACTGCACCAAATGGGGTCCAACCGTAAGTAACAGGTATGCGTCTTTTGCAACGGAACCTGATTTTAAATGGGGCAAATTCTATGTCCAGAAGGCTTGGAAGATTGCACCCGGGTTTGTCCTGGCCCTCCACAGCCCTCTGCGTCACAGTGATCTTGACCATGGATAGTCATCTCGCCTATATCACCGCCGACCCCTCGTCCACGTCCTGCCTCTGGCCTGGAACCCCCTCCCTTCTCTTTCCTGACCGACAGTGACTCTCCCCGGCTTCAAAGCCTTAGTGGAGGCCCGTCTCCCCAAGAGGCCTTCCCTGACTAAGCCCTCTTTTCCTCTTCTCCTACTCCGTTCTGTTTCACCCTGACTTGCTCCCTTTATTCATCCCCCTTCCTGCCCCACAGCACTTATGTGCATATCTGTCATTTATTGATTTATATGAATGTCTGTCTCCCCCTCTAGACTCGTTCTGGGTAGGGAGCATGTCTACCAACTCTGTTGTATTCTACTCTCGCAAGCATTTAGACCTGTACTCTGTACACGGTAAGCACTCAATAAATATGACCGATTGATCGCTGGATTCATTTCAGCGGCCCTTCTTGGAGGGTGTTCAGAATAGCATTCACCGGGACCTTGGCTTGACCACATTTGGTCTTCTCTCACAGAGACCCCACTCTTAAAGACTTTTGGTGTTGGAAGCCAGAGTGAAAATATTTCATTCTTTCCTGCCGTGCGATCTGCCAAGAGGCGCTCAAAGCGTCTGGTGAAAGACATTCATAAATTTCCCCGAGAAGACAGCAAAATTTGCAGGGAGTACTCTGCCAAACATTTTTTTTTTCTGGTCGCAATGAATTCAGAAAATCTGATGGAGACTGACTACATACTGGCAAACTATAGGGACATTTCTTTCTTCCTTTCTTTAACCAAAACACTAGTTAAAAGAAAATAAGAAAGTAGGTTATGTCATATTGCCTAGCAGACCTTGCTTGGTATTCGAAAGAGGGGGGATGAGTTATTAGTGCCGTTGTTTTTAAAAAGTGCCCAGGTTCGAACAAACGTGCTGAGCTTTCCAATCAGGAGACAAAGGTATAAGTTGCCTCTGCTCCTTTATTTGTAGAGAGTTCTCTCCTTCCATATGTCCTAAGGAAGACTGTAACTATTTGTAGTTATTAGGGTTATTTGTCCTCTGGGGGAAAGCAAACTTTCCTGCATTTGTCAGTCAGTCATATTTATTGAGAGCTTACTATGTGCAGAGCACTGTACTAAGCACTTGAGAGAGTACAATATAACAATACAAGACGCATTCCCTGCCCACAGTGAGCTTACAGTCTACTGGGGGAGACAGACATTGATATGACTACTGTATTTATAAAATGAAATAAAATAAATAAATAAAATGTCCAGCTCTGGGATTCTCCCCTTTAGGTGGGTCAACCCCAGCCTGGAGAAGAGAATGCTGGGCTAGCTGCTTCTGCAATAAAGACTTTATTAAAAAGTCTTCCTCACCTCCGTATCAAACAAGAACTCCTCACCATTGGCTTTAAAGCAGTCCACCACCTCACCTCGCTTCTCTCCTTCTCCAACCCAGCCCGCACACTGGGCTCCTCTGGTGCTAACCCTCTCACTGTGCCTCCTTCTCACCTGTCTCGCCACCTACCCCTGGCCCCCGTCCTACCTCTGGCCTGGAACGCCCTCCCTCCTCAAATCCACCATTACTCTCCCCACTTTCAAAGAGGGGCCTCCTCTAAGAGGCCTTCCCAGACTGAGCCCCACTTTTCCTCATCTCCCACTCTCTTCCGTATCGCCCGGACTTGCTCCCTTTGCTCTCCCCCCTCTCCCAGCCCCACAGCACTTATGCATATATCTGTAATTTTATTTATTTGTATTGATGTCTGTCTACCCCTCCTCGTCCCCCGGACTGTGAGCTTGTTGTGGGCAGGGATTGCCACACTTCATTGTTGTATTGTATTTTCCCAGGCACTTAGTACAGTGCTCTGCACATAGTAAGTGCTTAATAAATATGAACAAATGAATGAATGAAAGTACTGCTCAGTGTAGCTGCAGGGTAGGAATTTCACTGTGGCCATTTTGTAACTAACACTTCCCTGCCCCATTAATTCTAAGGGCTGAATGGCCTGAGGGGCAATGAGGTATTTGACTGCCACAGCTGTGCAAGAAGACTAGAAGCAGGAAAAAGTATGCACAAACCTCCCCCCATTCACACACACATTTATCTATTCATTCATTCAACTAATCGTATTTATTGAGTGCTTATTGTGTGCAGTGCACTGTACTGAGCACTTGGGAGACTACACTATAACAATAAGACACATTCCTTGTCCACACACCAACAATATTAGAGTACATAGAGACACCCAGGATATGTTTACACACTCTTATGACAACTCCCATCATGAAACTGTGAGTCAAGAGCCATGGGTTTGCATCCCAGTTCGGCACTAGCCTCTCTGAGCCTCAGTTTCCTCCTCTGCAAAATAGGGGCAAAATAGATTACGAGCCCCAGAAGCAGCGTGGCATGATAGATAGAGCACAGGCCTGGGAGTCAGAAGGACATGAGTTCTAACCCCAGCTCCACTACTTGTCTGCTGTGTGACCTTGGGCCAGTCACTTCATTTCTTTGTGCCTCAGTTACCTCACGTGTAAAATGGGGATTGAGACTGTGAATCCCACATGGGACAGAAACTACGTCCAGCCCAATTTGCTCGTATCCACCCCAGCACTTAGTACAGCCCTTAAACACCACAATTATTATTATCTCACGGGAAGCAGCGTGACTCAGTGGAAAGAGCCTGGGCTTCGGAGTCAGAGGTCATGGGTTCGACTCCCGGCTCTGCCACTTGTCAGCTGTGTGACTGTGCGCTAGTCACTTAATTTCTCTGTGCCTCAGTTACCTCATTTGTAAAATGGGGATTAACTGTGAGCCTCATGTGGGACAACCTGATTACCCTGTATCTACCCCAGCACTTAGAACAGTGCTCTGCACATAGTAAGCGCTTAACAAATACCAACATTATTATAATCTATATTAAGCACTTAGCACATGGAAAGTGCTTAACACCATAATTATTCTTGTAGCCCAAGCTCTCAAACACACACAGAGAAGAGTGACAAAGGTTGTCTCTAACTATTGTGCTCCCATGCTGATTGCCTGCACTGAAGGGATTTTAAAATCCACAGCTGAACTTCAATCTCCACTGAGAGCCTGCCAAGATTAGTGCTGTGGTTCTCTATTCCAGGGAAATGTTTTCTGTTAAATAAAAACAAACACCTCTTCAACTGGATAATGACCATTTTCTCTTCTTGCTGCATTGTATCGGAAATTTTGTGGGTCTTTGCCATTTGTTATGTTTTTGAGCTGGAATCGTGTGACTGCATTAAGTTTGAAAAACTGTCTTTGCATATTTGCAGTAGCTACTTTTCATAGTGATTGGTATTACCCGTCAATGTACTATGGATCATAGTTATAGTTACAAGGCGCTGTGTAAAGTCCTATTGCATCTAATGGGGCTTTATGTATAGAGAATTACATTGTCAGAGTTCCATATGTGCTGTATCAGAGCCAAAAAAAAAAAAACTTGGTACAATGTGAACAGAATTACAGTGGCATAACCCTGAAGCCATAGAGTGCAAAATCCCTTCCCAGATGAAATTGAGTGCAAAATGTATGGTAAGAATTTGAACCCCAAAGTCCAGGGCAAGGGTTGACACATAATGATCCCAAACCACGTACTTATAATACCGTTTTTTAAGTTATTTAAAAAATATATTTGGGGGTCAAAGATTGACATGACACTATCATAAATCAAATGTAATCCTACAAAAGTAAAGTTATTCAAACCTAGCTTGGTCTGCTGGGTCTATTCGTTATAGTCTTAAAGCATGGCAGATTACACTACACTCTGTGACCAAGGCTACCTAGGAAAGAGTTGGGGCAATATTGAGCCTACTTTTTCCTCTCTCCCTAAGAGGAGCCTGGAAAATATGTGAATTCATCAATCACCGGTATTTATTGAGCGCTTACTATGTGCCGAGCACTGTAGTAAGCACTTGGAAGCGTACAATAAAAAAGACTTAGCAGCCACATTCCCTGCCCAAAATAAGCTTAGAGTCTACACTGGGGGAGGCAGATATTTATATGAATAAATAAGTAATTTATAATATATAATTTAAAGATATGTACATAAGTGCTATAGGGTTGGGGTGAATATCAAGTGTCCAAAAGTCACAGATCCAGGTGCAGAGATGACACAGAAGGGACAGCAAGCAAAGGAAAAGAGGGCTTAATTGGAGAAGACCTCTTGGAGGAGATGTGACCTTAATAATGCTTTGAAGATGGAGAGAATGGTGGTCTGGCATTTATGGAGAGGGAGGGAGTTTTAGGCTAGGGGAGGATATGGGAAGGGGTTCAGCAGTAAGATAGATGAGTTCGGGGCACCCTGAGCAAGCTGGTGCTAGAGGATTGGAGCGTATGGGCTGGGCTGAAGTCGGAGTTCGAGGTGAGGTAGGATAGGGTAAACTGATTGAGTGCTTTAAAGCAAACGATAAGGAGTTTCTTTTGATGCAGAGGTGGATGGGTAGCCATTGAAGGTTCTTGAGTGGGAAGACGTGGACTGAACATTTTTGCTGAAAAATGATCCCTGAAGCAGAGTGAAGTATTGACTGGAGTGGGAGAGACAGGAGGCCGGGAGGTCAACAAGGAGACAGATGCAGCAATCAAGGTGGGATAGGGTATAAGTGCTTGGATCAGCGTAGTAGTTTGGACAGCGAGGAAAAGGCGGATTTTAGCAATGTAGAACCGACAGGATTGGATGACAGATTGAATATGTGGGTGAAATGAGAGAGGTGGGCTGAGGTTAATGCCACCGTTATGGGCTTGTGAGATAGGGAGGATAGTGGTGTTGTCTACCATTCAATGGGGTGTGGCAAGAGAGGATTTCGGGGGTCTAATAGCCTGCTTCTGGATCTGCTCCACCCACAAATAAAGCCATCTCCTCACATAACCTGAGGGCAGAGTGAAAGTCCTGCTTCTGGGTGGCTGTTCCACAGAAGCCAGAAACACGGGGCCTCAGGGAAGCCCAGCGCTTCTCTCCCCTTTTCCTCCTTCCCCTCCAGGAAGGCCTTTCCCCCACATTGCCAAGAAAATACACATTCCTCAATGCAAAGGGAAGAATCAAGCTGAATGTCTTATCCTAGGAATATAAGCTATCCAAGTGTTATGTCAAACAAAAATGTTCTCTGCTTGAGAAGCAGCATGGTCTAGTGGAAAGAGCATGGACCTGGGAGTCAGAAGGACCTGGTTTCTAATTCCGGTTCCACCACTTGTCTGCTGTATGACCTTTGGAACGTCGCTTAACATCTCTGTGCCTCAGTTACCTCATCTGAAAAATGGGGATGAATACTGTGAGCCCAGTGTGGGACAGCGACTGTGTCTGACCTGATTATTTTATATCTACCCCAGTGCTTAGTGTAGCGCCTGGCACTTAGTAAGAGATTAACAAATACCACAATTATGATTAGTATTTTTGAAAATGTCTCCTTAATTGAATGGCTCTTGCAGGAATTCTGACTATAACAGACATTTTTCTTTCTGGTAACAAGTAGGTGGCCAGATTTGCAAAATGGAGAAAGGAACACGTGACCCATTTTGGTACTCTGCTCTGTACCATTATCCAGACGCCCTCTCCTGAAAGCTCCCCTGGTCAATGAGCAGGGAGGATTCTCTTAATGTGGGCTAATTCAGACCAATCCCAAGAGAGAAGAGAGAAAATTCCATTTTCTCAGTCCCCAGCTCTTAGAAGAGTACCAGCAGCAGAACAAAATGTTTAGAGGTGAAACATCTGGTGTCCACGCTGAATGGACAGCCAGGTGTCTTCAAAACATTTCCCATTATTTCAAACTGTGGGAGAGAATACAGTTTCATGAAAAAGTGTGAAAACGTTTTCACATAACATTGTGTTATAGCATTTCAGAAGCGAGAGGAAGACAGTAAGCATTAATTATTCCCTTTTGACCAACGAGGAAACTGAAGCAGAGAGGGTGAATTGGCTAACGACGCAGCAGATCAGTAACAGAGGTAGGAATAGTGTCTGGACAGCCTGACTCACTGGCCACTGCTTTGTCCCCTAACAACACTGATGTGTTCTGAATGACAATTTGCTTTACCGTGTTTCCACTAACCCCCGAAAGAACGGCTACTGCACCCTGGGAATTATATTCCAATATTCTTTGAATTCAATCGATGATTTTATTTTACGCGGTATCACGTCCTTTTAAAGCTTCAAAATTCAATTCTAATTTGCTGACAGTTAAGGGTTTTATCTGATAGAGTTTCTTCTTTTGATAAAATTGATTTTTTTTCTCTAGCTTTGGTCTTTCTTCTCTTTATTTAAACACATAGACACACATACAGACACACACATCTGATTACACTAAATATTTATAGATGTAATTTATGAGTTTTAGTTGACCGCTTCTTGCCCAACTAAAAAGTGTGTCTGTGTGTGTGGCCTGAAAAATCCCAATTAGGATGAGAAACATGGAAACGGACAGCAATTTCACACAAAGAAAGGAAGCAAACTTCAAATAGTCTTAAGAGGCTTACTCAACTTACTCTATCAAGCAAAGAGAAAAATGTCATCTCTAAGTAAACCATTCTGTTAGAGACATTCAAGCCACTTCCTTAGTGATTCTATTGACAAACACTCACTGTGGAATTTAGACTAAAGAGTGGGAAAAATATGGTAGAATGTTTATGGCTGGAGTTCTCTGCTTGCTTATCCTGCTTCTCTTTGTCCTCTTCTACAGACCCACTTAGACTGTAAATGTGATAGAAGAGAAATCCACAAATCTCAATGAGATCCTGATACAAATCCAAACACTTCCTTGTTTGCACACATTTCTTTGGAGAGTCAAAGCCCACATCTGGATTTTGGCTTTTCACTGTCACAGGATCTTTCAAATCCTGGCTGGTATTTTCTAGAGTTACATAATTTCTAAGAGCTTTTCTTCCTTCAAAAAAAAAAGGGGGGGGGGGACATGCCTATAATATTAAAAAGTCATAAGCACTCGTCTATGATAACCAAAAAGTAGTAGTCCTAGATACACATAAACTGTGATAGATAATCTGGGAGGGAATTAGGCCTAGGAAAAAAAGAGAAAACGAGGAGAGGAGAAGAAAAGAGTAAGGTAAACTGTGACTCTAAGGATATCTCCGGATGGTCTTAAAGAATCCGTGGTTTGAGGGACACTTTTGTAATCTGCACTTCATTCAGCCAGGGATGGGTTTTAATAAACCATCAATTGGATTTTTTTTTCTTCCAAAGAAGTCTTTTTTACCTGGGAAGAAAGGAACCCCACCAAAAAGCTAGTTCTGCTTAGCTGGACTATAATCAGGGTCTCCACAACTTCAGGTCTGTTCAGTCTGCCTCTATCCCAATAGGCCACAGGGCAGAAACCTGGGCTGCTAGGAGCCTCCAAAGAATGCATACTCCTCAGAAAACTCATCACTGAACAGTCACCAAAGGATCAGTGGTATTTATTGAGAATTGATGGTGTACAGAGCAATGTAGTAAGCATTTGGGAGACTACAATACACTAAAGCAGTTAGACATGATCCCTGATCAGGGGAGCTTACAGTCTAGCAGAGGAGACTGACATTAACATAAATTACAGATAGGTGAATAATCAACCCCTCAGTCAATGGTATTTACTGAGTGTGCAGCACTGTACTAAATACGTTTCATTCATTCCTTCAATCCTATTGAGTGCTTACCGTATTTTTTTCCGATCATATTAATTGAGAGCTTACTGTGTGCAGAGCACTGTACTAAGAGCTTGGAAAGCACAATTCAGCAATAAAGAGAGACAACCCCTGCCCACACTGGACTTACAGTTTAGAAGGGGGGAGACAGACATCAAAACAGGCAAACAGGAATCAATTATAAATAAATAAAATTTAGATATACGCACATCAAAACAAGTAAACAGTCATCAATATAAATTGAATTATAGATGCATACATACATACACAAGTGCTTAGGGGTGGGAGAAGGGAGTAGAGCAAAGGAAGTGAGCCGGGGTGATGCAGAGGGGATGGGGAGCTGAGAAAAAGGGGGGCTTAGTCTGGGAAGGTCTCTTGGGTGAGGTGAGCCTTCAGTAGGCCTTTGAAGGGGGGGGAAGTGTGATTAGCAGATTTGAGGAGGTGTGCACTGTGCTAAGCACTTGGTAGAGTACAGTGTAACCATAGATGTTTAGGAGAGTACAACATAACAGAGTGGTAATAAATTCCCTGTCCACAATGAACTTACAGTTTAGAAGGGAAGACAGATAATATAAATAAATTACGAAAATGTGCATAAGTGCTGTGGGGCTAAAGGGTGAACGAAGGATAGAAATACTTGAGCAGAGAGAAAGGGTATAAGGATACGTACAAGGACTCTAAGTAAATCATTTCAATGTTCTGTCGCTAAGTTTGATCCTAAGAAATAGCCAGTGTGTGAAAAACATTTTCTACTTACACCGTGAGCCCCACGAGGGACAGTGATTGTGTTTGACCTAATTATCTGGTGTCTGCCCCAGCGCTTGGTACTCTGCATGGCATAGAGTAAGTGCTTAACAAATGCTATAATGCTTATAGTATTTTAAATAGCCATTATAATAAAGTGAGACAGTCGTACCCAGGAGAAAAATGACCTCTTCTAGGATACGGTTCGGCAACTGGTAAAGGATCTTTTCCGTAAAGGTTCACTGAAGTCTTAAAATAATTCACTTAATCTTTGATTGGCCCGTGGATTCTTAAAATAATTTGTTTACGCCTAACTCTCAATTTCCTGTAGTATTGGTGGAGAGGATGGTAAGAACAATAATAATAATAATATTTGTTTTGTGCTTACTATTGTGCCAAACACGGTACTAAGCACTGGGGTAGATACAAGATCATCAGGTCCCACACAGCGCTCATAGTCTAAATAGGAGAGAGAACAGGTTTTGAATCCCCATTGTGCAGATGAGGGAACTGAGACCCAAGGAAGTTAAGTGACTTGCCCAAGGTCACACAACCGACAAGTGGTAGAGGAGGGATTAGAACACAGGTACTCTAATTCCCAGATCCATGTTTTTTGCTTGTTTTTTTCTACTAGGACATGCTGCTTCTCTGGTTACAGGTATATCTCTGACCCAAATATTAACATATGAATTAAGAAACTTTAAAAACTGGAAAAGAAATGATATTTTATTTCACAGAAAATAGTATCCCAGTAGGAGATATAAGATCAAAATGGGCATCTCTATCAACAACACTCAGCAGTGATGGCACAAAAGAAAAGCGGCACAAAGGCCGTCCTTGTGCCCATTCAGAAATTTACAAAAAAGATGAGAGAATTGAAATGAGTGGATTCATCCAGTTACCTTGGATCACAATAGAAGGGAAATGCACAAAAAAGAAACAAGAATAGAATGGTCTTTTGAGAAGCTTCAGCAAACTCAAATGCTTTGAGAATTTCATTCGATATTAAATATAAAATAAATCATGATGCATCTTCAAACTAGCTCCATGGACATGGGATGAGCAACATTCGAGCCTTGGGTTTTAAGTGGCTGTCAAAAAATAAAAGGGGCTTTTTCTCACATAGCTGCCTGAAGTAAGAATCTGAGCTGCGTAATAGTAGATTTTTTCAGATTTTGGTTCATCCATTTCTCTCCTTCAGGGAGGTATCAACTAAACCATCCCGGACACATTAAACTAGGCTATTGTTTTTCAACCCTTTAAGGGAAGGAATCCTCAGTCAGCTATACCAGAACCTGACAGACGTCACAAGCAGGGAACGAATCCGCCAACTAGTATATTCTCCCAAGCACTTAGTGCAGTGCTCTGAACTTAGGTGCTCAGTAAATACCACTGATTCATGGTGCTCAGCAAATCACTCCCTCAAGAAACCTTCGTTGACAGATGCTGAAGGCAGACCCTATAAACATATCGCTTCATTCCTCTAAATAAGCATCTTGCAACCACAAAAACGATGAGTTCTGAGTTTCAAGATGTTCCAGACACCAGCCCCTCGTTACACCCACCCCTTCCCTCAAAGAAAATAAGGGCCGACCTCCAAAAGTCATCAAGAGTTTATTTTTGTAAGGTTTCAGAAAGGTTAACCACTTGGGGGCATTTCACCGTCTCCGCTGAAGTCATTCTTTCATCGACCCTCTTCTAGCCCGCAGCCAGGCAAAATGTTTATATGCCATGTGGCTTATTTATTACTTATTTTATATGTCATTATTTGTTTTCATGTAGATTCAATAAAGCTATGTGGCCTTCTGGGGTCTAATCCTTTGTGACGCCTCCAACTTTTGGAGGGGGGCATCTTGGGGCCACACGTATTTGAGGCCTGGTCTCTGGACATGAGCAGCAAATCTGAGCGTGAGCAGAATAAAACCTCTCAAATTAGCAAGGATAAAGATTCTAGCACTAGGCCAGCTGGGCACGCTCTGAAAGAAGACATCGATCAAAGCACTGCATTTCCCTTCCCTATCTTTTATTTATGCTTTAGAAAATGCAATTAAATCCAATTCTGGCATCTTCCTAATTTTTCAGCCATTTAACACACCCATGAATGGGTTTAAAACAGGGAGCAAATCCTTTTGGGGCAAGAGAGGTTTTTGTCGAACTGTGGTTACTGTAATCCTCAAGCAAAAGACCCCTGACTTGAAAGTTAGTTGGAGAAGCCAATCAATTGGCCAGTTGGTTTTACAGTAATGTATCTTTGTTCTTTTCTTCTAAGGATAGTATTTCTTCTCCAGCTTCCTTCTTGTTTTGAGTTGGTGCTTAGAAACAGTTTATTCAGATGGAAATAAATTTCTAAATAACTTACAAATTTCTCCTCAAATCTGTCTCCTCCTCAAATTTAGGGGAGTTAGTGACTGGCTGCTTTATCATTCCAAACTTTTTCCACCGATTCTGATTGGTCCCAGTCAGATAAATAAGATCCCTGTATAGGAACTATGGCAATAATTCAGTTTCAAAGAAACAGGATTTGTTAAAAGCAGCATGGTAGAGTAGAGAACGCATGGGTTCTCATTCCGGATCTGCCACTTGTCTGCTCTGTGACCTTAGGCATGTCACGTCACTTCTCTGTGCCTCAGTTACCTCATTTATAAAATGGGGGTAGAAATTGCGAGCCCCATATGGGACAGGGCCTGTGTCCAACTCGATTTACTTGAATCCACTGCAGTCCTTAGTACAGTGCCCGGCACCTAGTAAGCGCTTAACAAATATCACAATTATTATTTGCCCACTGGTAAGGGTTGGAAAAATGATTCCACCTTGAAATGTTGTTCCTTGGCATTATCCTTGACTCATATTTCTCATATAATCTGCAAATTGTCATCACTAAATCCTTTTCATTCTACCTTTCATTCAGTGGTCTATGTTGAGTATGCTATTGTCTCTCTCCCCTTCTCTCTGTAAAGAATTTATGGGCAGGGATCAAGTCTACCTTCTCTACTGTACTGTGCTCGCCCAAGCACTTAGTACAGTGCTCTTCACATAGTAATTACTCAACAAATACCAGTGACTTATTCTTTGTTTACATTCCACAGCATTAGGCAGATATATCATTTGTCTAGACATCGTAGAGGAAGACTAGACTTTATACTCTACCTGCTAGATTCTCACAAGTTTAAATGTTTCCAAAGGTGTGGTTTAGATTCATGATCTTGATACTCTTTGATAGAGACCAGTATGTGTCAAGAAATCATCACCAATACAAAGAAATTAACAATTTAAGTATCCCACAGCTCTGCTGAAAAGTATCTTCCTAGCAGTTCAGTGGAAATAAATCTTCAGAAGAAAGAGTCAGTGGGGAGAGTATCACTGCCCCATCAAATGTAAAAAATCCTAATCGTATGTCTGACCAAGGGCCTATTATTCCATCTCTAACAGTGACCCCAAAAGATATCTGGGGGTACAGAGCATTGCCTTCTTTAACATCCATCCCCATCTTTTCCCTCTAATAATCTCTTGCCCGTGAATTTATCCAAACCCTTCTTGAGCCTTAGTGTTTGAAATGTGATTTTTGCACCCAACAAGTAAAAAAAGCTATTTTTCTGTCTGGACAGTCAGGGCTTATATTGGAAAGCATTTCACAGAATCTTAGATTGATTTTCCAAAAGGCATGGAAGAGAAGAATAAAAAATATACCATTGCTGCCATGATGGGAGGAGCATCTGGTGCTATTTTTTACTTACTATTAAAGCCCTCAGTTGGCCATAGTAAAAAGTGATTCATCTTAGACTCCCTGTTCTGGTCACTCAATCATCAGCCCTACGCGGGCTTTTGGAAGGCGGGGGTAACTAGCTGCCCGGTTCTCTGTAATACTGCCTTCCTATTTATTTTTAGCTCCTGCTGGGCAGCAAAGTTACAGAGTCTTGATCTCTGCCCCAGCATAAATTTTTTCCCTATGATCTGTTTGCACACATAGCATTGAAAGTGATGAGTGTGAACAGATTCTGGCCCTGTGCGGAGGGAAAAATAGAGAAAATTTATTTGGATCAACTCGTGCTGATGAGAGTCCTTTCTGCATCTGTAGAGGAATCGGGGGACCATTCTAGCTGGCTTCCAACTTAACCCTTTTCTGAAGTTGGCAAACGCTCAAGCAAAGAGATAACGCTGAGGACACAATCCAGTTACCAACACACGTCCATTCCTTTGCCAAGAAAACCAGAGGGGGCTTTGGTTGTCTAAAGCGGCTGTTGGCTATTCAACTGCCAGTATATGCGCACTAACCTTGTTAAAAATCTTCAGAGAGCCGGTACCGTGGGGAGGAGGAAGTGACTGAAAATATTAATCCTCATTCACAGGCAATCTACTGCACCCTCCTAATCAACAGACTTTATAGACCCACCACTGACAAGCCAGCAGAAAAAAAAAAAATCTGGCTGTGGGGCAGGGACAATCTTAATACCAATTGAAAACATGACTCAGAGCACCTGTACTGAATGAATTTCAGACTACTGATGCTCACAACCAGCAGCTGCATCACTGATGTGCCGGTTGACTATGAAACGAGCCGGTATAAATGTTTACAGACTGATGGATTGACAAAATCCATCTCCGAGGCTGTTATGAAATTAATGAGGATTTTCCAACCGTGAAGAATTAGCTCTGACGAGGCAGTACTCTAAGCTCTTTTTATGTCTGTGTACCTTCATCACAGGAAAACAAAGAGAGAGCACTGTCCTTCACATCTGAAGGTGACACTTCTGACAATGATATTCCAACCATGCATGAGGAGGTTGCTGAAAAAAAAAAGTCATCATCCATTCCACCTTATTTGTTCGTAAAGTCTGTCCTTTGCTGTGTGGATGTGTTTACCTTTTGCAGCATCCGTCAGTGTTTCAAATTTACCGCTTGGTAAAATCTCTGTTGGGGGAAAACAGTCGCTCTTCTGATTGCTGCTTTCCAGGCCGGTCCCTTAGAGGCTGCGGTCTTTCAGTAGTCTCCGGCTAAATCACGGTGTTTGAGATGTTCCTCTGTGCCTTTAACACATTTGTTCTGCCCTCCCTGTGTGTCTGTACTCCACTTCAGGTCACCATTCAACTCCATCGATGTTATTACAGAATAGTGCATACGGTACGGGCCTCGAAGTCAGAAGGACCTGGGTTCTAATGCCACCTCTGCCACTTGTCTGCTGTGTGACCGTGGCCAAGTCACTTCACTGCTCTGGGACTCAGGTGCCTCATCTGTTAAATGGGGGTGAAGAATGTGAGCCCCATGTGGGACATGGACTGTGTCCAACCTGATTAACTTGTATCTATCCCAGCGGTTAGTACAGAGCCTGGAACACAGCCACTGCTTAACAAATACAATTTTAATATTTTGTTTTGGAAAAGAGATGCTGGAAATTCCCAAATCGAAGCAGACGCTCCAGAGGGGGCATAATCACATAATCACATAGAGGGGACCAGGATACTACTTCTGGCAGCTCTACACTGTTGACTCCACAAAGGGTTAACCTGTAGTTGGAGTTTGATAATAATAATAATAACTGTGGTGTTTGTTAAGCCCTTACTATGTGCCAGGCATTGTACTAAGCACTGGGAGAGACACAAGTTTAACGAGTTGGACACAGTCCATGTCCCACGTAGGGCTCGAAGCCTATATCCCCATTTTACAAATGTGGTGAGTGAGGCACAGAGAAGTGAAGCGACCTGCCCAAGATCACATAGCAGACAAGTGGTGAAGCCAGGATTAGAACCCAGGTCCTTCTGACTCCCAGGACCGTGCTCTTGATGAAAGATGTTGCATCAAAGAGAAGCAGAAGCAGTGTGGTCTAGTGGGAAGAGCACGGGCCTGGGGATCAGAGGACCGGGGCTCTAATCCTGGCTCTGCCAATTGCTTGCTGTGTAAGTCACTTAATTTTTCTTTGCCTCAGTTCCTTCATCTGTAAAATGGGTATGAAATATCTGGCTCCTTCCTACTTAGACTGTGAGCCCTGTGTGGGACAGGAACTGTGTCCAAACTAATTAACTAGTTTCTGCCCCAGTGCTTAGAGATGCCCCAAGGAGCTGCTTTGGGATTAGGGGGTGGGGGAAGACTCCGAAATGGTAAATTCCTTCTAAAGGTTATCAATCAATGGCATTCATTACTTTCACTGGGGGCAGAGCACTGGTACAAAGTGTTTGAGAGTGTTCTTTACAACAGAGTTGGTAGATAACATTCCCTGCCCACAAGGATCTTACATCTGGGACCCATCAGAGATGCAAAGGTAGAGGTTTCCCAGTTGAAATTGCTGAATAATAAGGTATTTTACCATAAGGGCTATTCTCCTTACCTGTGTTACCAGCCAAGATGTTTTGCAGTGAGGCCCAGTGGATAAAACACAGGCCTGGGGGTCAGAAGGACATGGGTTCTAATCCTCCCTCCACCACTATTCTGTGGGATCTCGGGAAAGTCTCTTCACTTCTCTAGACCTCATTTCCCTCATCTGTAAAATGGGGATTTAGACTGTGAGTCCTATGTGGAACAGGGACTGTGTCCAACCCAATTATCTTGTATCTATCCCAGCACTTAAAACAGTGTCTGGTACATAGTAAGTGCTTAACAAAAACCATTATTATTGTTATGATTATGATTATTATTAGTAGTAGTAGTAGACTTGATGAAGGTTAACTGACCTCGTTACTGATGATCCTGTGAAATGATTAGCAACTACTTATCAGAGTCAGAAGTCCACGTTTCTGTTAAATCCTGAACCAGGAAAATATACAACCCAAGATTTCAGTGATTTTTCTCCCCCAAAACAGAACTGAATGCTGTTCTCTAATTAGTGCACAGTCCAGAGATACATGGACAGACAAAAGTAAAAAGTAGAATCAAGAAGACTTCTGAGAGGTTCAATCAATCATTCAATCGATGGGCTGTACTGAGCTCCTACTGAGTACTAGGCACTGTACTAAGCAATGGACTGACAGACAAAATATATCAAAAACAAGGCATCAAACTTGTTGGCAGGGAACATATCTAGCATCTCTGTTATACTGTACTCTCCCAAGCGCTTAGTACAGTGCTCTGAACACAATAAACTCTCATTAAATATGATTGATTAATTGCCACCAAATTGAAGGTTTGCAGAGTTAAAGACTTCAACCATGGAGGTGATTCTTAAATTCCAGATCATGGTAGAAAATAGACCTGGATTCTTGAGCCGTTTTATCAACGTGACCTGAGTCCTGCAGGAATATAGGTTCTTATTCAAAGGGTAAGACTGTGGACATTTACGTCACCGGCGGAACCGAAGTATTATTGCAGAAATTCAGACAAAAGCATTGTTTTATTTCCGCTAAACCTCCCAACCTCCCAATAGTCCACTGTCCGGGATTACCTTAATATTCTGATGCCTTTATCTAGTGGAGTTCAATTAGTCATTCAATCAATAGTTTTTATTAAGTGTTTCCTGTGTGCAGAGCACTATATTAAACACGTGGGAGAGTAGGATACAACAGGGTTGGTAAACATGTTGCCAACAGTTCTAGGAGAAATCTCCCTTCAAACTCCATAAAATTCTTCTACAGTTGCTAATACTTCTGGTCAGACTCTTCAAATGCAAAGGTGAATTTCAGACATTGCTTGGTTCGGTCATGTGACCATGGCAAGCAGGGAAGCCACGGTGCTACTTAAAAACACTTTTTCAGAGTAACTTTCTCATCTGGGCTTTCCAGCTCTGAAAAACACTATGGTAGTAAGCGTATGTAGTTTGTTAAAAGTCAAAAGAGTCAAGAAAGCAGATTTCATATAAAGTAAAAACTTTACAGAAAGTCTTGACAATTGTAGACAGTTAATATCTCATAGCATGGGTAAACCTCAAAAGGTTTTACATCTTGATTCCATTTTAATAAAGTCACCTTATCTGCTCCACCCAGACTGCCCAAAATTTCAAGCTGAATAGTCTGGGAGTTGTTGAATTTCCAGTATTTTCTGATTCTGAAAAGACTGAATAGTTGCAGTAGTCTCTCTTCTGGAATTTTGGAAGATTTGCAATCAGTGTCACTCAGTTTCAGCTAGTCCCGTCAGAGGCAGCATGGCCAAGTGAAAAGACTGTGGGCCTGGGAGTCGGGGGATCTGGATTCTAATCCCAGCTCAGCCACTCATCTCCTGTGTGACCTTAGGCAAGTCATTTAACTTTTCTATGTCTCTGTTCCCTCATCTGCAAAATGGGAATTCAATACCTGTGCTCCCTTCTACTTGGACTGTTATTCCCTTGAGAGACCTGATTATCTTGAATGTCTACCTGAGCACTTAGTACAGTGCTTGGCTCATACTAGGTGCTTAACAAATACTTCCAATCATCATTATTATTATTATTATTATTATTAGGGGCAGAAGAAAAAAATTCAAGTTCATACAAAAGATTGGGACTATTTTAACATTAAGAAAATTTTACTCTGGAATCAGTTTGGATTTTTGAGATTACAGATTCAGTGATCATCCTTATCAAACAACAATCAGTGGCTCTTTTCATTTAAAAAATAAGGAATTTTCCAATAGAAATTGTCCAGACAGACAAGAATAATACATTTGGACTCACAAAAATTACTCTTGGTCTTACTTCCGAGCCTTCCCAAGGATTTTTACCATCAGCACATCCACCTGATGGAAAGCTCCAATTCAGGTTTCTCCACCTGAAAATCAGTACAAAAGTTAGATACTGCAAGTTGCTTGAGGACAGGGAACTTGTCTACCAACTCTATTGTACTGTACTCTCCCAAGCACGTAGTACAGTGCTCCGCATACAGTAAGCCCTCAATAAATATCACTGATTGATTGATCGATTGACTGAGAAGAGAGAGGAGAGCCACAAGGCCACCAGTCCCTCCCCCAGGGGTCAGGTGTCATCAGGCCAACAGCCAGGCCGATCAGGAGGTTGCCTGAAAATACGACCTTACCGAAAAGGATTAGCATACAATCTCTCAATCATTAGCTGATTAATGAGCCAAGTATTGGAATTAAGAAGACAAATAGGGATTCTGTAAAATGTCTGCAACCTGTTTCACGGCCTCTATATGGAGGCGTGTCCAGTAAGAAATATATAAGCTTCTTTAAACTGGTCACGTGGTGAGGAAGATGAATCAAGGTAAACTGGAGAATTGAAACCATTATTCAGATTATCTTGGCAAAAATACTCACCTCAACTTCATATTTTTGATGAATATTTTTGTGAAATCGATTCAGACAATGGCTGAGAGACAAGAAAAGAAAGAGGAAAACAAATACACCATGCAGTCCGTAGTCATTTTATTATACTTTTTCCTAATGCCTTAAATTTTTTGAAAATACTGAAGCCCCAAAACCCTTATCTGTCTCAAGGCTTTCCTGTAAAAAATCATTCTGACATATTGCGATTAAGTTTGAAAAAAGAGCCAAAAAAATAACCTGACCAGAAAATATCCCAATGCAATTACCAAGCCATAAATGCAGGAAGGAAAGCTATGAACTTAATTCCAACAGCTCCCTGTGCAGATTTGCCCGTCTGTTTATCACATTTTTAAGTGAAATGACAAGTCGCGACTATTAGCAAAATTATATAAATAAATCACCACATATTATTTCCAAGATCTGTGAATGATTTCACAGTGGTTAGTTTCAATAAGTGAGCAATAGGCAGTCTGAGTCCCAGAGTTAAACAAGCCCAGGTAGAGTTGGAAACCAGCCAGTCAATATATAACCTAATTAGATCAGAAACTAGACTGGAATGCTTAATTACGTCCACATATGGTGTTAAGAAGTTAGCTGGTAAGATTTCCTTCACAGGGCCACACTGAGATTTTATCCTGTGCCCATTCCGAGTTCGAATACACACGATCCTGTGGTGAACGAGAGGGAATGCTTTAAGACGTCTTTGAAAATGGGAATTAAGTTCATAAATCTCGCCTGCTAGGAACCAAGCCTTGGAAAAACTTTTTTTATTAAATATAGTTTGTCAAATAGCTTGGGTTTTCACCAAAGCTGAGGTTGTGGAGACATGATTGATTCCGTGAGGGCGCCAGCTGTAAGCGGGAGCATAGTGGATTGCTATGTGCGCAAAATGAATTGCTAGGAAACACTGTACGTTGAAAATCTGTCCTGTCCTTTACCTATTTAGATTTACACGGCATCAGATGTTAATGGCCCTTCTGTGACTGCTTAATGCCAAATGTAAATAGAAAAACAAGGAGAGAATGTTCCTGAAGCATTCCTCTTTACCTTGGCTGGCCAAACGCCAGGAGCGACCCTCAGAGCTCATACTGTGCGCCTTTTAATTTGGCATCAATTCAGCTGCTGCTGTTAATAGTATTATTGGGGTTGGAAGTGAGCCAGGGGCCCTCCTTTTCGAACCAATTTGTCCAATAAAATGGATTGTTTTGTTAGCTAATCTGTCACCCCCAGAAAGGAGAAATCTTTAACGATATTTCCTGACGGAATACTCTGCCGCCTTCGCATTGGGGGCTATTTTGGTGGTGTCCTCTCAGGGTCACACGCAGACAGCAATTTCACCTTAGAGTAGACAGGGCCTCTCCCAGCTGGAGGATCAAGAACAAGAAAAGCCACAAAAAAGAATTCTGATTTTAGAGACTTGCTGTCCCCCATAGTCATTTTTTTTATTTATACTTTCAAACTTTTAGAAACAGAAAATATTCCCCTAGTAATGTAGTTGGAATGAAATAAAGCCACTCCTTTTAATCAAAGTATTTTTGCTCTAGTGCCCATCTTCTAAGAGACGGGGCTTTGGCAGGAGGGTCGGAGGAATTATTTTAATACATGGGATGCAGGTTGCCCAAATGCACCCCATCCCTCCCAGCTAATCACTCTCTAAAATTTATCTGAACCAATCTGAAGCAGCAACCCAAATGGCCACAACTTTTCAATGTATAATTTAATAGAGAGATTATTGCTCCCTTTTCTTGACAGTAATATACAAGATAGGTAGATAGAGAGAGAGAGAGAGAGAGAGAGAGAGAGAGAGAGAGAGAGAGAGATAGATAGATAGATAGATAGATAGATAGATAGATAGATAGATAGATAGATAGATAGATAGATACGTTCCTGTTAAGATAGGACTTTATCCCTTTCTAGAGTGTTGAAAAGATCACAATCAGTCCAGCCAGCGCTGATGCAAACACTTGAGAAGAGAGAATGAAGCAGAGTGGAAAATCAATCAAAAATATTTATTGAGCTATCATATTATATCATATATTCTACGTAGATACAAGAAAATCAGGTAGGATACAGTTCCTGTCCCACATGATGCTCACAGTTTAGGTGGAGGGAAAATAGATATTGAATTCTCATTTTACAGATGAAAAATCTGAGGCACGGAGAAGTTATGTGACTTGCTCAAGGTCACACAGAGGCAAGCGGCAGAGTCAGAATTAGAACCTAGGCCCTCTGACTCCCAACCCGTGCTCTTTCCACTAGGCTACGTTGTCATGGTGCACTGGGGTTTGGCTCTTATCATTCTTATTGTGACTAGGTATATTGCAAAGGAATCCAGATCCAATTCCATGACTACTCTATGCAGAGAACTCTACGGAACTATTCTCCGTCTGGGAGAATACGGTAGAATTAACAGACATAATCCCTGCCCTCAAGGTGGCTGTGTTCTACCCGGAAATGCCACAGGACCAGGAATCAATCAATTGAACATATATATTGAAGTGTTTACTGTGTGCAGAGCGCTGCGCTAAGACCTTGGTAAGGTACAATATGATAGCATTGGTAGACATATTACCTGCCCACGATGAGCTCACAATCTAGAGGAATAATTTATCTGGAAATTTATTCTCCAACTGAAAAGAATTTCCTTTCAAATCCTTACTGCCATTTTAGAAGAACTTAATTCTAGCACATTAGAAGAGTTAATGAAGGCAAGGAAAGTATAACTCTGGTAATTAAGTCAGGTAATGCAGGATTTTATAAACCCCACAAATAATGTTGGTATTTGTTAAGCGCTTACTATGTGCAGAGCACTGTTCTAAGCGCTGGGGGAGATACAGGGTCATCAGGTTGTCCCACGTGAGGCTCATCCCCCTTTGACAGATGAGGTCACTGAGGCCCAGAGAAGTGAAGTGACTTGCCCACAGTCACACCGCTGCCAAGTGGCGGAGTCGGGATTCGAACCCACGACCTCTGACTCCCGAGCCCGGGCTCTTTCCACTGAGCCACGCGGCTCCTCTTAATAGCCAATTCAATTCCTACAGAGTAAAATACTTACAGGATGAGCAAGACCGTGAAGTCCTTGATGGCAGGGATTGTTTTTACTACCTCTATTGCGCTCTCCCAAGAACTTAGTGCAGGTATCTGCACACTGTACAATTGTTGTATATAGAATATCCGATATAGTAGAATAGGTCAATAAATACTTTCGATTGATATTTTCACTCTGCTTCATTCCCTCTTCTCCAGTGTCTGCATCAGCACTAGCTGGACTGACTGTGATCGTTTCATGACTCTAGAAAGGGATACAGTTCTATCTTAACAGGAACGTAATATCGGATTATCTTGTTTCTACGCCAAAGCTTAGAACAGTGCTTGACGCATAGTAAGCGCTTAACAAATACCATTAAAAAAACACGGCTACCAAATCTATTATATTGTACTCTCCCCGCACTTAGTAAAGATAACTCTGCAAATAGTCAGAGCTCAATAAATATGATTGATTGATTGACTTACGGAAGTGGGTCACTGACCAGAACATTTTCCATCATTCTGAAACCTGGATTCTAATCCCAGCTCCACCATCTATCTGCTGGGCGACCTTGGACAAATCACTTAACTTCTCGGTGCCTCAGTTTCCTCAACTGTAAAATGGGGATTCAATCCCAATTCTCCCTCCTACATAGACTGTGAGCCCCACGTGGGACCTGATTGTCTTATATCTACTCCAGAGTTTAGTAGAGTGCTTGGCACACAGTAAGTGCTTAACAAATACCACACAGTATAATAATAATAATGATAATAATCATGGTATTTAAGTGCTCACTATGTGCCAAGCACTTTTCTAAGCACTGGGGTAGATACAAGGTTATTACGTTGTCCTACATGGGGCTCATAATCCCCCAGGGATTGTCTCTATTTGCCGCTGAATTGTACTTTCCAAGCGCTTAGTACAGTGCTCTGCACACAGTAAGCGCTCAATAAATATGATTGAATGAATGAACGATAAGGGCTAAAATCTTATCAAAGGTTATGATGCAGACTGTCCAGAGATGGGATGAGATGGGATGTCTTTAAACTCTCCACCCACCAGTCTGTTGAAGGTCATTTCAGGCAGTTCTCTTTTCTTCTGTGTAAACTGCTCTTCCCTTCTCTGTCACCAAAGGGCACATTATGTGGGGGGAACTTCCGCAGTTTGGTGAAGATGTTCAGAATTGGGACATATTAAAGCATCTAGTCTATTTTAAAATCTAGCCGTTCCATTTCCCCTCTTGAAAAATGAGCAGTAAGCAAGCGATAATCCGAACGGTGGAGGTTAAGGCATTCGGACCCTTGTGTGAAGCACCGCCGCAGACGTATCGTTCCCTCCCGTAGATTGTTACAAGGTAACTGGATGTCAGAGAAGACCATCAAAGTTTTTACTTTAATAATAATGTTGGTATTTGTTAAGCGCTTACTATGTGCAGAGCACTGTTCTAAGCACTGGATACAGGGTATTCAGGTTGTCCCACGTGGGGCTCACAGTCTTCATCCCCATTTTACAGATGAGGGAACTGAGGCATAAAGAAGTGAAGTGACTTGCCCACAGTCACACAGCTGACACGTGGCAGAGCCGGGATGCGAACCCACGACCTCTGACTCCCAAGCCCGTGCTTTTTCCACTGAGCCATGCTACTTTAATCTTTCTAAACTCCTTTGGGATAATGTGGGAAAGGGACTGTTTCTGATATGATTAATTATACGTATTTCAGTGTTTAGCACGGTGCTCTGCCTAGAGTAAGTGCTTAGATACGCCAAGGATAGGTCGCAAAATTATTCCGGATTTGCTGTAGTACTTGGGTCTCTTGTAGTATTGTTAATTATTATAGTATATAATTGTAGTATTGTTAAGTAGTATAATGGTGAGGTGTTTGTTAAACTCTTGATACAATTGTAGATATAATTTAAATAATATAAGGTCCTCACTGACTTCCCTGCCCCGTGTTTCCCCGCTCTCCACTCTACAGTTCACTTTGCTTCTCAGATCATTTTTTGCAAGAAAAAATATTCAGTCCGTGTCTCCCCACTCCACCAAAAAACTCCAATGGTTACTTATCCATCTCCGCATCGAAAGGAAGCTCCTTATCAGCAGCTTTAAGGCACTCAATCAGCTTGCCAGCTCCTACCTTAACTCACTGATCTCCTACTACAACCGACCCGGCACATTTCGCTCTTCGAACATCACCTTACCCACTGATTCTCGGGCTCTTCTGTCTCGCTACCAACTCCTTACCCACCTCCTCCCTCTGGTGTGAAACTCCCTGCCACTTCTTATCTGTTAGGCCACCACTCTTCTTAGCTCCAAAACCCATTGAGAAGCAGGGTGGCTCAATGGAAAGAGCCAGGGCTTGGGAGTCGGAGGGCATGGGTTTGAATCCCAGCTCTGCCACTTGTCAGCTGTGTGACTGTGGGCAAGTCACTTCACTTCTATGTGCCTCAGTTCCATCTTCTGTAAAATGGGGATTATATCTGTGAGCACCACGTGGGACAACCTGATTACCTTGTATCCCGCCCCCCCCCCCAGTGCTTAGAACAGTGCTCTGCACATAGTAAATGCTTAACAAATACCAACGTTATTATTATATCGCCTCAAAAAGACTTCCCTTAATAAGTCTTGATTTCCCCTATTTGCCTTCCCTTCTGCATCACCTAAGCAAACTCTTAAGCATTTTGATATTCACCCCACCCACAGCACTTATGTACACATCCTTACTATCTGACGTTTCCCATATCTATCATTTATTTCAACGTTTGTCTCCTCCTTTAGTTGGTAAACTCCCTGTGTGCAGGGATCTTGTCTACCAATTTTATTGCATTGTGCTTTCCCTAGAGCAGCGTGATTCAGTGGAAAGAGCCAGGGCTTAGGAGTCAGAGGTCATGGGTTCTAATCCCAGCTCCGTCACCTGTCAGCTGTGTGACTTTGGGCAAGTCACTTCACTTCTTGATGCCTCAGTTACCTCATCTGTAAAATGGGGATTAAGACTGTGAGCCTCACGTGGGACAACTTGACTACCCTGTATCAATCCCAGAGCTTAGATCAGTGCTCGGCACATAGTAAGCGCTTAACAAATACCAACGTTGTTATTATTATTCAGTGCTCTGCATAGAGTAAATGATTAGAGTAAATATGATTGATTGATTCATTGATAAGCAGATTGGACAGTCCCGATCTCATACGGGGTTCACAGCCTAAGGTTAAGGGAGAAGCAGCGTGACCTAACGGAAAGAGGATGGGCCTGGGAGTCAGAGGACCTGGGTTCTAATTCCAGCGACCACGTTTCTGTTGTGTGACCTTGGACAAGTCACTTATCTTCTCTGGGCCTCAGTTTCATCAACTGCAAAATGAAGATTCATTTCTGTTCTACCTCCAACCTACACTTTAAGCCCCCTGTGGGATTGGACTGTGTCCAACCTGATTAGCTTGTATCTACCACAACAATTAGTACAGTGCCTGACCCCAGTGCCTGACACAAATACCATTAAAAAAAAAGAACCGGTATTTCACGCTCATTTTACAAATGAGAAACCGAGGGACAGAGAAGCTAAATGACTGGCCCTAGGTCATACAGCAAGAAAGCGGTTGAGCCAGGATTAAAATCCAGGTTTCCCGATTCACAGTCCCATGTCCTTTCCACTAAGACATGTAGCTTCTCCTTTAGGTAACCTATCAGTAAAATATCACTTGTTCTGCCTATTTTCTACCCATAGGATCAAAAGAATGGTGGCATCTTGTTTATGAGTTGAGTAAGGAACATTGTTTTAAGCCTAATAATACCTGGCATATTTGCACATACTGGCCCTTGTCACTCCTCTGGCCATTTCCTTCCCTGCCGCTCCCAACCCCTTGTCCTAGCAATATTTATAGGATTATAGGAATTCCTAAGGGGAATTTTTCCCTCAGTTCAGAAGGATGTTTTTTCCTCAACTTTCGCTTTTGTTTTCCCCAGGGAATCTGGTCCCCGGAAGTGTTTTCTCCTCTTTAATTTCAATTATTTTCCCATTTGTTAGCAGTTACCACTTTCTAATGGCCTCACCAAAATGCCAGTTTATACAAATCCCAGACCAGTTTACAGCGAACCTTCATGGTGTGTTTGACTGCCGAGCTCAAATAATGAACAGAAGGCGAAACAACCGAGCCAAGAATGTCCGCCCTGAACCGAAGCATTGTTTGTTCGACTTTGAGGAAAATTACTGGCCTGGAACTTTTTGTCATGTTGCATTTTTCTTGCAAAGTCCATTTAGCACATAAGAAAACCTAATAGTTTGTGTGTTACATAGGGCTCGAATCTGGAAGGAAAACAAATGAAAAATATCTTCTTAAAATACAACCACAAGTGTCAAATGTATAGGAGTAAACACACTGA
Organism: Ornithorhynchus anatinus; assembly: GCF_004115215.2. Lineage (NCBI taxonomy): Eukaryota > Metazoa > Chordata > Mammalia > Monotremata > Ornithorhynchidae > Ornithorhynchus > Ornithorhynchus anatinus. Next base: position 56,441,519 of record NC_041735.1, on the reverse strand, counting down.
GGAACATGTACATATTTATATGTTCATTCACAGGTTTGGGAGAAAAATGATGTTATTGTTTAGTTCTGGTTAAATGTTCTGTACATATTTGTTTCAGATGTAAATAAAACACATCTGGCTAGGGCCACGTTCTGCCCTTTTGAAGATAAAAGGATGGAAATAGTTGGCAGCTCTCCCTGGAGGCCACCAGGGCAGCTTAATCTGTCCCATACTTGGCCACATCAAGGAAGCAGACACCCTCTGGAGTTAGCATGACCTGGGGGGAAGGTAAATCTGGAGGGGAGAAAAGAAAAAAAACCCTCCAAATAAGCCATTGCTGAACACCAATTGTGTTGTGAATCCCTAAAACACGTTTGGGAAACGAACGTACACATCTCTGTACAGTAATAACTCTCTTGTCACAAAAGCCGACCCGCTTCCATTTCTGCCTACTTCTCCCCGGGGACGACTAGATCTGTGTAAAGAAGGCCTCTGGTGTCAATGGCCTATTACGTTTGTGCTAAGAACCAAGAGAATGCGGCCAAAACCATCGGGGAGAAGATGTCCTTTGTTCTAGAGTGTTGATCTTTATTAGTCCTTTTATGGGAAAGAGGAAGACCATGTTTACGAGGAACAAACTGTGGAATAGTCCAAGGGGAGCAACGTCCACACCACAACATCTATAGTAAGAGGTCGTTGCCTTCGGAAGATGCTGGCTGAGGTATTTCTAACGTACGATCATGGGGTTTCGCTTGCCATTAGGTGACAGGCAGCATGGCTTAGTGGAAAGAGCATGGGCTGAGATTCAGGAAACCTGGGTTCTCATCTCCACTCTGCCACTTGCTCTCTGGGTGACCTTGAGCGAGTCACTTAACTTCCCCTCTAGGCTGTAAGCGCCTTATGAGCGGGGAACGTGTCTATAACTCTGTTATACTGAACTCTCCCAAGACCTAGTACAGTGATCTGTGCGTAGTGAGTGCTCAATAATGATGTTGGTATTCGTTAAGCGCTTACTATGTACAGAGCACTGTTCTAAGCGCTGGGGGAGATACAGGGTAAACAGGTTGTCCCACGTGAGGCTCACGGTGTTCATCCCCATTTTACAGATGAGGTCACTGAGGCACAGAGAAGTTAAGTGACTTGCCCACAGTCACACAGCTGACAAGTGGCAGAGCTGGGATTCGAACCCATGACTTCTGACACCCAAGCCCGGGCTCTTTCCACTGAGCCATCACAAATATGATGGGTTGATTCTTCCGGCTCTGTTTCCTCATCAATAAAATGGGCATTAAATACCTGTTTTTCCTGCTCCTTAGAGACCGTTGTGGAATGAGGACGGAGTCCGATCTAATAGTAGTGTATCTTCCCCAGTGCTTAGCACAGAATACGTGCTTAATAACTACCACAATTATTATTAGTAAAGTGCCGGCACTTGCATCACAAAATCATGGAACCAGCGTCAACACTTTCACAATGTCAGAGCTGCAGGGAACGGACTTTGGTGTGAAGGGATGAACGCCCGGAGATCTAGCAAGATGTAGTCAGATGATCTCCATGTGGTATTCCTCAGAAGGTAGGTTTGAAGATAAAAATACATAGCACGGCCTAGTAGAAAGAGCAAGGGCTTGGGAGTCAGGAGACCTGCGTTCTAATTCCATCTCTGTCACTTGCCTGCCACGTGCAATGGGCAAATCCCTTAAATTCTCTGGGTCTCAGTTTCCTCAACTGTAAAATGGGAAGTCAAAACCTGTTCTCTCTCTGACTTAGACTGTGAGCCCCGTGTGCGGTAAGGACTGTGTAAGACATTTGAATTGGCCGGTGACGCCAGTGAGCCAGGATAGAAAACTGTGCCTCAGTTTCTTCACCTGTAAAATGGGGATTGAATGCTTGTTCTCCTTCCTATGTAGCCCGTAGGCCCCATGAAGAACAGGGATTGTGTCTGATCTGATTGTAATCTACCACAGCGCTTAACACATAGTAAGGATTTAACAAATTTCACACATAATTCTGATGAAATTTCTTTGTATCCCAACACATTCTCCTGGCTTCCTTCTTCAGCCTCCATTCAGAACGGATGGCTATCTAATTTAGGCTGGATGAATAATAATAATAATAATAATGATTCTGGTATTTGTTAAGCACTTACTATGTGCACTGAATTAAACACTAGGGCAGATACATGCCTAGGGGACACCATCCCTCCATCTAGTCTATCTCGCTGCCCACCTCTCACCCACGTCTTGCCTCTCGTCTCCCCCTTCAAATCCGACAGGCAATTACTCTCCCCAACTTAAAAGCGTTATTGAAGACGCACCTCCTCCGAGAGGCCTTCCCCGACTAAGCCCTCCTTTCCGCTTCTCCCACTCCCTTCTGGTCGCCCTGACTCGCTCCCTTATTCATCCCTCCTCCCAGCGCCACAGCACTTAATGTCCAAATCTGTCATTTTGTTTATGTTAATGTCTTTCTCCCCCTCTAGACTGCAAACTGGTTGGGGGCAGGGAATGCATCTATTATATCGTACTCTGCACGCAGTAAGTGCTCAATAACTATGATCGACTGAGTGACTGACACAGTCGCTGTCCCTCGTGGGATTTACAGTCTAAGGGTTTACATAGAACTATGAATATTGAAAACGAGACCGCACGTCTACTTTTAGAAGCACTTCTAGTTGGTAAATTTCAATGGGAAATGCAGCATACTCTATGGAAATTAGTGAAAAATTGAACCTCATCTTCAAAATATTCAATTAAGCATTTATCATAGAGGCTGCCTACAATAGGGGAGCCAGTCTTTAACGGTTGTTCATGCTGACTCCTATTGCCAAAGTATGGGAAGGATGAGAAGCAGCATGGCCTCGTGGATAGAAGCTGGCCCTGGGAGTTCTGGGTTCTAATCCAAGGTCTGCTGTGTGATCCTGGGAAGTCACTTACCTGGGCCTCAATTATCTCATCTGTAAACTGGGGATTAAGACTGTGAGCCCTTTGTGAAACAGGGACTGTGTTCAAACTGGTCACTTTGCGGGCAGGGCACGTGGGTGTTATATTGTTTGAGAAGCAGCATGGCTCAGTGGAAAGAGATTGGGAATCAGAGGTCATGGGTTCTAATGCCGGCTCTGCCACTTGTCAGCTGTGTGACTGTGGGCAAGTCACTTTACTTCTCTGGGCCTCAGTTACCTCATCTGTAAAATGGGGATTAAGATTGTGAGCCTCATGCGGGACAACCTGATTACCTTGTATCCACCTTTAGAACAGTGCTCTGCACATAGTAGGCGTTTAACAAATACCAACATTACTATTATATTGTTTGTACTCTCCCAAGTGCTTAATACAGTTCCTTGCACACAGTAAGCACTCAGTAAATATGATTGATTGATTGATTATCTACCCCAGTGCTTAGTACAGTGTCTGGCACTTTGAAAGCACTTAACAAATACCATAAAAAGGTGGACCATACTTGTTGCCAGCAGTAGCACGCACTGGAGCGTGCTCAGCAGAGAAACTGATTCATTCATTCATTCAAACGATTTATTGAGCACTTACTGTGCGCGAAGCACTGTACTAAGTGCTTGGAAGCGTACAGTGTAACAGACATATCCCCTGCCCACAATAAGCTTGCAGTCCAGAGGGGGAGACAGACATTAATTCTGAATGAATGAATAAATAAATTACAAATATGTAATTCTCTGATGTCGACACTTCCGGAAAACACCCAGAGGGGATGATTGGCAGGATCCGTGCAGCACATCACCCTTGAAGGAAAATGCATGCTGTTAAGTGCCAGGGAAAAAAATACTCCAGGACTCAAATGATTGGCAGAAAGGCAAACAGACCAGGCACCAGGTATAAGTGAATGAGAACCGGTCATGAATAGTATATCCCCAGAGGGGCCGTCAGTCCTGACCCTTTGCATGAGATAATCCAGAACATTTGCCCCACAAAAATCCCTATTTAGGAAAAATTTTCGGCTCACCACATTGGGAGTCATCATAGCTGTGGATTCTCCTCCTTGGTGTGAGATTAGGATTAGACTGATCGCAACACATATTGATTCCACACAGAGAAATGTTGCCAAGTCAGAGCAGGCAGAAAAATAAACCTATTTCGGGATCTTAACGGAGTCCTTGCTTTTCCATAAACAAACACAAATTCTCATCTTCCAGTGCCCTCAGTGCGAACCTGGTCCAGGAAGGACTATCTTTGAGTTAAGGTAATACTTAGCAGTAAAGCTTCTTAAGTACACAAGACTGCCAAGGTTTAAGTGGTAGATTTTTATGATCTGGATTATTGTCCATTAGGGGACCAGGATGAAAACACAGATTCATTTTATTTAGATCTCTCCTTTGGACCCGACCCACCTTCCACATTTTTAATAAAGTTCTATCCCCTACCTAAAACTGTCCCAGCTCTTTCCAAGAGAAGCACAGCGGTATGAAGTCATAAGATACTCGTGTAACCACATTCACGTTCCCTGCCTCTGCTTCTCCGCTACTTCACTTCTTTCAGTAATGAAAGTAGGCTCAAAGTGAGACAGTTTACCTTTCTCCTGAAAAACAGTAGACTTGTCTGCACTGGTATGTACTGGTTTTTTCTAAAGATCGGTTTCCAGAAAAAATTACCAATTTGAGCCCAAATCTCCCCAGAGCAGGCCTCATGCTAAAACTCTTTAGCAGATATTGGGCCATGCAAATTATTTGATTGGCAAATTTTGTGCCACTTTGTCCCATTTCCAGGCTGACCCCAGCAATAGGACTTCGACCCACCCACCTGACTGATGGAGAATTTCAGGCTTTTCCCCTTTCGCATCCTGTTGCTTTCGGCCCAAGACCACGTTGGGGGGATCACACAGGAGCCCCCAGCACCGAAAAAGCTCACAGCAAAGAAGAGCGCAAGGAATCCAGAATGCTTCTGCAGCAGCTGTCAATCAGAGCCACTCCCAGGCCAATCAGGTGGCACAAATGAATAATAACGTTGGCATTTGTTAAGCGCTTACTATGTTGTAAGCGCTGGGGTAGATGCAGGGTCATCAGGTTGTCCCACACGAGGCTCACAGTCTTCATCCCCATTTTTCAGATGAGGGAACTGAGGCGCAGAGAAGTTAAGTGACTTGCCCACAGTCACACAGCTGACAAGTGGCAAAGCCGGGATTCAAACCCATGACCTTTGACTCCCAAGCCCGGGCTCTTTCCACTGAGCCACGCTGCTTCTCTAAGACACACTCCCACTCCAAATTGCACAATGCCAACCTTTTTTTTTTCCAGCCACACTGTGCTGTATGTGACCAAAGACACTTCTTGAAAATGTCCCTCTTGTCAGCTGGCTGACAAGTCAAGTCATGCTAATATCATTGAGAAACAGCATTCATTCCACATATTATTTCAGATTCCCATCAGATAACCCTGAGCTGAATGTGCAATATTCTAGTGTCCGACCTGATTAACTTGTGTCCACCCCAGTGCATAGAACAGTGCTTGAAATGTAGTAAGTGCTCAACAAATTAATTAGATAAATAATTATTGTCTTTCCATTCTGGTTCTAATAAGCATTTGATTATTCAGCTTTATATTGTGGAACTGGGTAGGTGAAGGGCACTAGCAGAAAGAGCTTTTGATTTCTGCCCCACCCTCAACCTCACAGCACTTATGTACCTACCTATAAATTAAACGTTATAAATTATTTATATATATTAATATCTGTCTCCCCATCTAGACCTTAAGCTCACTATGGGCAGGGAACGTGTCTACCGACTGTTGTATTGTACTCTCCCAAGAGCTTAGTACAGTGCTCTGCACACAGAAAGCACTCAATAATAACAATATTGAAGTGTTTACTATGTGCTAGGCACTGTATTAAACTCTATAGTAGATACAAGGTAACTGGGTTGGACTCAGCCCCTGTCCCACAGAGGGCTCACAGTCTTAATCCCCATTTAACAGATGAAGTAACAGAGGCCCAGAGAAGTAAAGAGACTTGCCCAAGTGACTTGCACACAGCAGACAAGTGGCGGAACTGAGATTAGAACCCATGACTTCCTGGTAAATACCATTAATGATGAGAGAGCACGAAGCTGGATTACAGAAGCTCCGAAATCCATTCCCTGTTTTGCCTCCGGCCCTATGATCGTCGAGGAACAGAAAGCCTCAGCTCTGCAGATCTTAAACCCTTGGACAGCCATAATCGAAGCCGTTTTGAGTACCGGAGCAGAGGATCTAGAGCAAGGTGTTGAATCCACTATTTGCTGGATAATCCTGTGTGAGCCCACTAACCTCTCTGTGCCTTCGTAAAATAAGATGGCCAAGTAAAGCACCCCAAAACTACTGGGAGAGTTGTCATTGACATAATCGCCTTCCTCTTAGGGATCGTACCAAGATTTAACAGATCAGTTATAAAAAGGGTTTGGGAGGAATGGTGATGTATAAACACAGGATATACATTTACTAGGGGACAGAAAAAAAGTTATTTTCAATTAGAAAGCCGAAGTAGTGAGTTACATGAAGCAGGTTTGACCCATCCATCAACAGTGGGACACTAAGATACTATTTGAGATGCTTCATTAAAGGGTACCAGATAAGTACAAAGGATTATTTATGTTGTATGGTTAGTAAATTTCAATCTAACTAAAGAAACATATGCATACAAAAGTGGAAATTCCTCAAAGTCTACTTTAAAGACATTCAGAAAATAACAAATGGCACACTCTTTACAACACGAAGAATGAATTTCCAATTCACTGGCTGTCACCAAAGTGATATAAAGACCAAAGAAGGAAAGGAATCTAATTTAGTGCTAAATGAAACATCCTCAGTGAGGGGAAGAACGTTGCACTTCAATTAAATGTAGTTAACAAATCCCCGAAAATGCAGATTGTTTAAAGCTAAAATATGGTCTTTCCACAAGCTCTTAAGTGGAAATCACAAAATTAAAAAAGAAAACTCTCTCACTCTTTCTCCTGCGTGTTCAGTTGAAAGTCCTATGGTTAGTCCGTGGAAAGAGCACTGTTCTGGGAAACGGAAGAGTGGGCTCACGGTGTACAGGGAATGTGTCTATCAACTCTGTTAGATTGTACTTTCTCAAGCCTATAATGCAGTGCTCTGCACACAGTAAGCACTCAATAAATGCAACTGATTGATTGATATTCCAGGCTAAGAAAGACAATGGCCCTATAAGTGCAACCTGTGAGGTAGAGAGGCTCAGCAGCAATCCTGAAAAAGTCCTGGCCAATATGGGCAGCAAAGACTGCAGCGTTCATTCACTCATTCCTTCAATCGTATTTATCGAGTCCGTACTGGGTGTAGAGCACTGTACTAAGCACTTGAGAGAGTAGATGTAACAATAAACAGATACATTCCCCGTCCACGATGAGTTTGCAGGCTCACCGCTACCCAAGCAACTACCTGCTAGTTCATGCAGTGCCATCCCAGTATCCTCAGTGCGCTCACTGTCATTCAATCCTACTGATTAAACACTTACTGTGTGCAGAGGAGTGTACTAAGCGCTTGGGAAAGTACAACCCAACTATAAAGACTGACAATCCCTGCCCACAGTGAGCTCACAATCTAGAGGGGGGCTTAAATGAGTCCTGCACATAAAAAAGTCTTTATGAGACCTTAGCAACATGTTACATCCCACCTCAACTACCCACTCACTGTACTCCATGCCCCTGAGAAGAGACAAACTGCCCAAGATGAGGGCGTCTACATGGTTTCTGCCCAAACCACTAGCACTCCGAGCATTTCACGTACATCACCTCTAGGCCTCCGCAATCTCCGGACAGAGGCTCTTCTGTTTTGCGCATAAGGGAACAGAGGCCCAGAGGATTGAAGTGACTTGCCCAAGATCACCTAGCAGACAAATGGAAGAGTGGAAATTAGAACCCAGGTCCTCTTTCTCCCAGGCTCGTGCTCTTTCCACTGGGCCACGCTGGTTCTCAACGTCTTTATCATGTAGGGTGTTTCTCAAGCCAGCCCTAGCTTTGTTTCCATCTCACACCTGTATCTGATTTTAATATATGAACTGAAACTTTTGTAAAACCTCATCTTAATTGCCAATATTTTATTTAACTGCTTACCTAATAGTAACCAGCTTTCACTTCCATATAGTCCATAGATTATGTTATGCCCTTCCACTTTCGTTTATGAATGTATTTATTTAAATAACTTAGATTAGCATATTTTGGACACGTAATCAGGAGGACTAATTCTCTGGAGAAGACACTAATGCTAGGAAAAGTTCTGGGAAAACTTGGAAGAGGCGGAATGGCAGCTAGGTGGATAGAGACTATAACATCGATAACTGAAGACCTGTCAGGTTGCGAATTAAGACAGAGGACAGGACATTCTGGAGAAAGTATATCCATGGAGTCGCTATGAATTGGAAATGACTCGACAGCTCTTAATAATAATAAAATGTCTGTCTCCCTCTCTAGACTATGAGCTTTTGTGGACAGGGAATGTGTCTATTGTTATATTGTATTCTCCCAGGTCCTCAGTACAGTGCTTTGCACACAGTAAGTGCTCAATAAATACTCCTGAATGAATTGTCCTAAGCAGGTCACTCCATCACCTTAGTTGAGAGAGGTGCACTAGTGTTGTTCAAGATGAGAAAAGAAAACTGACCCGTATATCATCGTGAACTAACATATTTTAAATTAAGACTAAAATCCAAAAGTATAACGTTTATATCATCGAGGTCAACTGGCATTTTTTACCAACCGGTCAACAGAAGTTTTGGGCACATATTGAGGCAACCGAACTTGAAGATGCGTACAGAACTGCTATAGGGATTAGGGAGTGGGGGTGAGATGTTAGGGGACATGAAACTGCTTAAGTGTCAGGAGGGATGTAGGGTGGGGAGAGAGGAGATCAGGTCTAGAGGAGATGTGATTTCAGAAGATCACTGAAGATTGGCATTCGGTGGTCTATAATCTCTCTTAAACCCTGTGGCTTCCCACTACTTGTGAAGGCCGTGGACCCCATATGGGACAGGGACTGTGTTCAACCTGACTACCTTGTGTCTACCCCAGCACTTAGAACATATTATTTTTATTTTCTCTCTTATTGGCTGCCCCCCGGTTAGATCATAAACTCCTTGAGAGCAAGGATCATGTCTTTTAACTACTTAGGACCTTGCTTGCTTAACACATGATCACTAAATAGTCTCGACAACTGAGTGTTGGATTGATGTGGCAGTTGGGGGTAGCCAGGCCCTACACAAACACAAACACACACACACAATGTCAGAGACTACCTGGTGACCAGAATGGAAATACTGCAAGTCCCATGTGGAACAGGGACTCTGTCGGACCTGATTTCCTTGAATCTAACCTGGTGCTTAGCCCATAGTAAGTGCTTAAAAGATGCCACAGTTATTATTAGCATTTTTATTATTAGCCACTGCCCCCTCTCAGCTCTTCCCCCGAATGGATCAAGCACTACTAGGGTCTCTGCCCAGGGACAATCCTTAGGAATTCTGCTTCTCCCTAAGCGGGAAGAAAGTGGGCTATTACTAAACGTTTACTGAGAACTAACGATGTTCTGGATACTGTACAAGGTACAGAATCTGAGCTGATGACTTCAGTTCGCTTAGTTATTTCACTGAGTAGTTTTAAAACTGTTTCACTGGAATCATTTAAAATACCAATAATGGACTAAAGTTTTATTCCAAGTGGGAGTGCTGGTGTAGGTGGTTTTTAGGCTTATAGGCATATGCCTGGTTATGAGGCATTAATATCAATGTTTCTTGCATGTTTATAAAGTGTTTATACACCGTCTACTATGAAATCAGGATATTGTCACCGTAAAAATATTTCAAGCCCCAAAACCATGCATACCTACTATTTCTTTCTGTTTATAACCTCCCTTAATCTCTTTGGAGAAGATTCCAGACCTCAACTACATTCCTTGAAATTTTACAGGGCACAAGAGAAGCAGAAATCAGCTCAAAATGAATATGTGTATTCAGAGAGGCATTGAGGTTTTTCCAACTTTTCAGGTTCCTTGCTCAAATTAATCTTCTTAAAGGCAATAGTGGTATTTGCTATTGCCTCTGAATCATTGCCCTATTTCCTTACCAGTAAACCTACCCATTGTATTCTCTTGACAGGAATAACTGCAAGATAATTAGGGATGAAAAAGCTATTGAGTCAAGATCTGGGCCAGACCCCACAAAGTCAGGCAAAGGTACCATTTGTTTTACAAGATTTTGCATCTGTATCAATTTGAGTTAAGACCATAAGTGGAATTTATGGGAGAGCATTGTATCATAAAAATTGCTTTATGTTAGATTGGCCCATATTTATTATGATACAGTGAATTGTGAACTGTGCACACAGCGTCTGGAAGAGACTGATACAATAAAAAAAAAATCCTGGAACTTGGAAAACACATTTGTTCTTTCTGCTCTGTTTATTGGTCTATTTTGGAAAACTTATTCTGATGTTGTTTATTATCCTTAGGTAGGATATGTGGAAAATATGCCAAAAGAAAAACTTAAAAAGTTACTTGAAATTCAGGTGGAAGGGTGGTGTGGAGGTGGTGGTGTGATATAGACTTGTTAGGGATAAACTAGAGGATGCTAGAAAAAAATGGTTTAGATTCTGCAAATTGAAAAGAGAAAATATCGCTCCGGGGGGAAATGTTCTGAAACTCAGAAGTTGAGAAATTTAGAACTCAGAACTGAAACTTGAGAAGCAGCACTGTCTAGTGGAAAAAGCATGGGCCTAGGAGTCACTGGACCTGGGTTCTAATTCCAACTCCGCCACTTACACACTTATTGTGTGACCTTGGGAAAGGCATTTAACTTCTCTGAGCCTCAGTTTACTCAACTGACAACCATCGTTGTGAGCAGGGAATGTGTCTACCAACTCTGTTAAACTATATTCTCCCTAGTGCTTGAACAGTGCTCTGCACGTAGTAAGCGCTCAGTAAATACTCGATTGATTGATTGAGGGTTCAATATGTGTTCTCCCTCCAACTTGGACTGAGATTCTTATGTGGGACAGGGACTGGATCCAACCTGATAAGCTTGTATCTACTCCAGGACTTAGAACAGTGCTTGACACATAGAAAGCACTTAACAAATACCACCAAAAAAACACACCTCAGCTGTTCCAAGATCAAAACCCCCTTACAATTTGGTATTTCATACTCAAATCAATGCCAGGTTTTTGACCACGGAGTACTAAAAAGAAAAATGTTATTTGTATACATTTGTGAATTATCAAAATGTATTACTTTACCTTTCACTGTTGTGATGCCATGAATTTAAACAAATGAATTTAAATTTTCTAAATACAATGACTCACTGTATTATTATATTATTATGACTCACAGACCCCCAAATCCTTCCAAACAAGTCTGCAAAGTCCCAATTCAACTACAGCTTAAAGCTCATTTGTGGCTACAGAATGTCCTTGCGGATATGAATATGTACCTTGGAAAAATCTTGCTGAAGCAGAAACTTCTCCAGTGGCTGAGAAAGACTTAAGCTTCATCAGCTGCAAAAAAAGGTACAAGAAATTCCTGATTTCTAAAAGCTTCAAAAATAGCGAATGGCTGTCCACTATATCGCGCCCATTGAAATCCAACTTAGAAATACACAAGTTGAGGATACCAACTGACTCAATAATTGTATTTTAACCTTAATGGAATACTATTTTATTCACCATTTTAACAATCACTCTCTAGTAAATCTAGAAGGACTAGCCCCAAATTTGATGAAATTTCCAGGCAACGTGAATGTGCACTCAACGGGCAACATTAAAAACCAAGAGAATGGGTCAGTGTGAGGGAAATCTATCAGTCCAGTGCACTTATTGAGTCCACATTTGTAATTTATTTATTCATAATAATGTCTATCTCCCCATCAAGACTGGAAACTCACTATGGGTGGGGACCATGTCTGTTATTTTGTACTCTCCCAAGTGCTTAGTACAGTTGTTGTGCACACAGTAAAGTACTCGATAAATAGGATTGACTGACTGACTGGATGTAAAGACCCGAAGTAGGTAGGCCATGTCATTGGATGACATACTCACTGATGGGCAGGAAAGTCCAGATGTTATGTACAGGCTAAATCTAGGAGAATGGAAATCAGAAGGGCCATAGAGCCAGACCTGACCTTGACCACAGGTGAGGTTTTCAGGAGGTGATGAAAATATTCTCAGCCCATCTGCCCTTTTTCCAAGGGAAGTTTTCTTTTCTAATGATGCTGTTTTCTCCAGCTGGCCTCTAAATCTTCCTCCTCTAGCAAAATGTCACCAGGCTCTTGAGTACTTGGAGCATCTCCCCAAACCTTTCCCCTTCATCACTTTTTATGGATTTAGACTTACATAGCCATCACTCCTTCACCATTCCTCACCCCCACCCAACCTTCTGGAAAACAGTGTGGCCTAGTGGAAAAAGCACGGGCCTGGGAGTCAGAGTTCTGAACCAGTCTCTGCAAATTGCTTGCTATGTGACCTTTGGAAAGTCATTTCTCTATACCTCAGTTTCCTCAACTGTAAAGCAGAGATTAATTACCTATCCTCACTCCTACTTAGAGTGGGAGCCTAATGCACCATAGGAACTGTGTCTGACCTAGTTAGAGTGTGAGCAGGGAACGTGTCTGTTACACTGTAATATTATACTCTCGCAAGTGCTTAACACAATGCTCTGCACACAGTAAGTGCTCAATAAAAACGACTGACTGACTGACTGATTATCCCAGCACTTAGAACAGTGTTTGACACAAAGTGCTTAAGAAATACCATAAAAATCCCTCTCTTTATTTTCTCATTCTCTCATACCCTACTGATAAGTCAAATCCTAAAAAAAAAAAGATAATATACTTTTTTTTGGTGGTTTAATTAGACTTACAAGTTGTAAGTCTTTTCTATGGTTTTGATTTCATTGTAAGTCCCTAAAGGACAGAAACTATAACCTTTTTGGAAAATATGCAGCAGTGAAAGAGCTACGTTAATGTGACCATAGCACAGATTAGTAGAACGTAATCATTTTCTAAAGGTTCTTGAAAAGATGTATTAATCAGTGGCATTTAATGAGTGACTACTGAGAGCAGAGCCCTGTACCAAGCCCATGGAAGAGTAACCAGAAGCAAAACATCATCCCTGTCATGAAGGAATACCTACTGGGGGGACATAGGCAAAACAGAGGGAATTGACAAATAGTGGAAACAGGAGGAAGAGCAAGGATGTGACAGATAGCAACATGAACGTGTTAGGATGAAATAGTTGAATTGTTGAGATGTGCAGTTGAGTGATATAGTGGATAGAGCTTGGGCCTGGGAGTCATGAGGTCATGGGTTCTAATCCTAGCTCTGCCACTTCTCTGATGTGTGACCTGGGGCAAGTCACTTCACCTCTCTGTGCCCCAGACTGTGTCCAACATGATTTCTATGTATCCACCCCAGCTTAGTAAAGCACCTGGCACGTAGTAAGCGCTTAATAAAATACCATGATCATTATTATAATTCTATATAGGTGCATTTATTTATTTACATGCACAAGTACTGAAGATGGATATAACTACATAAGTACTGTGGGTGGCTAGTGGATTGACATGACTTGGGGCACTGGAAGTTAGTTATGGAAGACCTCCTGGAGTTAGAACTTTTAAAATAGGAGGAGCAGGAGTCTGGCAGGTGAGAGTATGTGTCCGGGACTCTGCTGTGCACTTAGTACAGTGCTCTGCACATAGTGAGTGCTCAAGAAACAGAATTGATGATGAAGGGGTGTAAGCCTAAGTGCTGAGGGTGGGTCCTGATTAGATGTGATCTGGGAAGATAGAACTTAATCGGAGGTGCCTCCTGGAAGAGATGGGATTTTGCAAGGTCTTGGAAGGTGGGAAGAGAAGTGAAGTGGTATATCTGGGTGGGGAGGGAATTCCAGGCAGGGGGAGTTATGTGATCAAGGGGTCGGAGGTGGAAGAATCAGGATTGTGTACAGTTAGAAATGAGCTTGGAAGGAGAGAAGAATGTGAGCTGGGACGTAATGGGCGAAGAGAGCCTTGAAGCCAATGGGCAGGAATTTCTTTTTGATATGAGGGAAATGGGGAACCATTGGAAAGAATGCAACTTCTCTTCCAAGGCAGCAGACTACTTCTCCTTTGATACAATTCAATACAACGGGAATTAGAACACATCACTCCCCTTCCCAAAACCCACTGAATTCAAAGCTCTCCACCAGCCATCTCCTTCTTACCTTTCTACTCTCTTCCTTCGCTTTATCCCAGCTTGCATTCCTCATTCCTCATGAGCTGATCTCCTAGTTACACCTCGCTCTCAACTCACCCATGTTCAACCTACTGCACACTCCTTCTCTTGTCCCCCTTCAAATGTGCCAAGCTACATCTCTCGCCACCTTCAAGGCCCCCTTAAAAAAACAACTCCTTCTCATTGATCCCCACCTCCTCAATCAGGTCATCCCATTAGCCGTTATTTGCACTTAGGCATATATCTGTTTATATACTCCCCTTATTTATTCATTTTTCTTTATTTTTGCTAGCATTTGTACCTATGTTTTCTCTTTCATGCCCATTGTACGTGTACAATCCGTGTCTGTCTCCCACATTAGACTGTAAACTATTCGGAGGCAGAGACCGTGATTTCACTTTAATCATATGCTTCCTAACATAGCAGCATGATAGTGACATGCCCTAGTGAAAACAGTACGGGCCTGGAAGTCCAGAGGACATGGGTTCTAATTCTGACTCCGCCACTTGCCTGCTGTGTAACCTTGGGCAAATCACATGACTTCTCTGTGCCTTTGTTACCTCATCTGTAAAATGGGGATTAAGACTATGAGCCCTCTGTGGAACTGGGACTGTGTCCAACATGATTATCTTGTATTTACCCCAACGCTTAATAAACTGCCTGGAACACAGTAAATGCTTAAAAAATACCATTTATAAAAAAAACACCTTATACAGCGCTCTATGTACAATAGGCACCCATAAATATCGATGACAATGATGATGATGACTTATGATTGAAGTAGTTTGTTTAGTAGTCGTAGACTGAAGTGGTGGTTTACAAATCATAAAAGAAAGAGAAAACATAGTTTGCACGTCTTACCCACCCCAGTTTTTTTCCCAAGACTGACCCAGAATGACTAACATTTAAAAACACAGAGATCGGGTCCATTTTTTTTTCCCCTTCAAGTCAGCGGTCTCCTACCACTCAACACATGGGAGGAATTATATTTAAATAAAGATTCAATACTCGTAAAGGGTCTCTTTTAATACTGCTGTAAAGTATTGGTTCTTTTATGGAGAAGGGAGAGGTAATTCTCTCCTGGAGAGCCAGGCCAAGTGGGATGGTATGATTTTTGTGGAGCCATAAGCGAGGAGGCCCCTGTGGCTGGCGGGGCCTTGGGCAGAGTGCAGGTTTTATTACCCGACGTGCGTTGATGACCAGGAGTCGGAGCCAACTTTGACTCACATAAAACCGGCTTTGGTTTCATCTGCCACCAACAGCAAATAGCGTGTGGTGGGGAGGGAAGACTGATGTCCAGATAAGACAAGGAAGTCTCTGCGCTAAGTCTGTTGGCTTGGGGCTACAGGTCACTGGCCTCAGCCCTCGGGTGGGCTGGCCAGACGGCGATCCGGGGTGGTCCCAGTCCTGAAGGAGATGGGCTGAGGAGCAGCTGGCTCCCTGCAGAACGTCCAGGCTGAGCCAACGAGTGGAGGGGCTGGAGCCAACTCCGTGAGGGGTGTTAGGCCACCGGCTTGGCAGGCTCTGGACTGTTAAAGGTTGCTTTCATTTGAAAGCCAGAGAACTGGAGCTCCTGGTCAGTGAAACTACCCGCCAGCGACGTGTTAACTGGTTGAAGTCGGACCCCTCATTCGTTCATTCATTCGATCGTGTTTACTGAGCACTTTCTGGGTGCAGAGCACTGCACTAAGTGCTTGGGAGAGTACAATACAACGGTAAACAGACACGTTCCTTGCCCACAATGAGCTTACAGTCTGGGCGGAAGGGAGGAACAGACATTATTATAAATAAATTACAGATGTGCATAAGTGCTGTGGGGCTGGGAGGGGGGAAGAACAAAGGGAACAAATCAAGGTGACACAGAAAGGAGTGAGAGAAGAGAGAAAGGGGCGCTTAGTCAGGGAAGGCCTCCTTGAGGAGATGTGCCTTTGATTAGGCCTTGAAGTAGGGAGAGTAATTGTCTGTCAGATTTGAGAGGGGAGGGTGTTCCTCCCCTCCACCCTAAAAGAAAATGTCTCCTTGGGCTTTCAGGATCCAATTAGCTCTGAAACTGTTGCTGGGGTTAGGGGATTCCAGTTGTTATTATTAAAATTATTATTGGTATTGTCATTGTTGATGATAATACGAATGATTGTAAAATGCTTACTATGTACCAAGCACTGTGCTAAACACTTGGATAGTAGTATTAGTAGTAATAGTTGTAGCAGCAATAATATAAATATTATTTATATTCTATTTCATATTTATATTTTTTATTAAACCCTTACTGTGTGCAGAGCACAGAACAAAGTGCTGGGGGAGAATACACAGGTGGGTAGTTACAATACAATCAGACCAGGCACAGTCCCATTCCCCCATGGGGCTAAGTGAGAATTTAGTGTTTAGCAAGGGTGGTGTTTTCACTCTTCTTCCCAGGCCTGTTTGACCCCATGACAGCTAGTTGGAAAGCAACTGGTTGCCTTCTGATGTTTCATCCATTCTTTCCTTATAGACCCCAACAACTTTTCCACAACTGAAATGTTCTAGACATCATCAAAACACTGTAAAAACGCATCTGGTCGTGTCCCTCCCCCTTTAACATGATCCACAGATAGTGTCATGCCTCTCCTCTGGATAATGGGAGAATTTCCTTTTGAAGGTCTTAGACCATTGTGAAATACCAACCATCAATGACTGGCCCTTAAAACTAATATGTAACTTAATTATTTTGGTGGATTAATAGACTCAATGAGCATATTTATCACTTAAAAGTCACTTAAAAGCTATTGTCCAAATTCAGACATTCCCTTCATTGACTTTGTGTGGCCTTCCAGATCATCGCTCGGCTCTGTCCATGCCAGAGTTATCATTTCCTCAAAAAGACTTGCCCATATGGTAATTAAGAAGGCAGTAAAACAAAGCTTCAGACCATACTGCATCCAAGTTGAAAACTGGGAGCCAGCTGCTGATATATAGTAATAATAATAATAGTAATAACTGTAGTATTTGTTAAGAGCTTACTATGTGCCAGGCACTGTTCTAGGCTCTGGGGCAGATACAAGCTAATCCGGTTGGAAACTGTCCCTCTCTCATATAGGACTCACAATCTTAATCCTCATTTTATAGATGAGGTAACTGAGGCACAGAGAGGTTAAGCGACTTGCCCAAAGTCAGACAGCAGACAAGTGGTGGAACCAGGACTAGAGCCCAGCTCCTCATGACTCCCAGGCCTGTGCTGTATCCATTAGGCCACACTGCTTCTCCATGATAGACCAGTATGGCAGACCACCATCAAGAAAGGAATGGCTCTCACCAAGTAAAAGCTCTGTAAGGAAAAAGAGACAAGGCGACAAAGGGGAAAACAGCATCTGACACTGCAAACGTTAAGTGTAACAACACAACAAGACCTTTGTGGCCCAATCTATGGGTCCCACTTTGGCTTTTTCAGCCTCCCTTGCACTCATAGGGGAAATTGACGGTCATATTTGAATACAAAGTAAGGACGAGGACAATGCGCTTAATAGGTAGGTACTGTCCTGCATGAGTTAGCTTACTTCTGACTCACCACATAAGCCAACCCTACAAATTGACCAAAGTGGCTCTTCTCCAAGAGGTGAGGTCTTTCTTCAAAACAGAGATGGAGTGGATTTTCACAATTGTCAAAAAGGGAAAGAAAACCCAATGTTTCGATCATTTCTTAAAATGATATGTAATAGGGCATTGTGTGTAAGCAATCTCCATGATAGCACTGGGTGCGATCAAGTTTTTCACTGGAGGTGGAAGGAAAGATATAAGAAACGTGACACTTCTTCTATCTCCATCAACAGTAAAAATAATTGTGGTATTTGTTAGGTGCTTACTATGTGCCAATTAATGTACTAAGCTCTGGGATAGATACAGTAAATGCAGATCAGACACATTCCCTGTCTCACACGGGACTCACAGTCTAAGTAGGAGGGAGAACAGGTACGTAATTCTCATTTTACAGATGAGAACACTGAGGCACAGAGAAGTTAAGTGACTTTCCCAAGACCACACAGGACACTAGCGGCAAACCCAGGATTAGAACCCAGTTCTTCTGACTCCCAGATCTGCGCCCTTTCCACTAGGACACTGCTGTCTCTCTCAGCAGTGAGGGGGTTTGGCGTCATCGAACACTTTTTTTAGCAATAAAAATATAGCAACATCTCTTACCGTGTCTCTTCCCACCGTATAGATTTTGCACATCAGAAGGAAAAGTAACTCAATTACTTACAGAATCTGAGGAAATCCGTCTCCAGATGAAGCAAATTTTGGCTGCCTGATCATGTGGAGAATTCCTCTGATTCTGCCCCTGATTACTTGTCATCATTTAAATCCCACAACAATTCAACTTGTGGCTCTATCTCCTCTCCATCTTCTCTCCGCACCACTGCCCTCTCTCACCTGAATCTGTCATGTAAAACATCAGATTGGGAAGCCATTTAGGAAAATGCCAAGAAGATTTCAAAAACATTACAGGTGGAAGCAGTCACTTCATTCAGCACGGAATGCTGCCTATTAGATTAAGAAAATCAAAAATTGCATAGTGGCGACACCCACAAAATCCCAAAAATTCAGGTCAGAATCAATGGCATTTTTCAGGTAATGTTAGACCATGAAGGGTTCAAAAGACTTCAAAAGAGAAAAGCACCATAGATATGTACCAATGTGAAAATCAGTAGCAAATGCCCACTTCAGCTGAGAACGTGAGGCCAGGTCTCCCAGGGGAATTAGAAATGAAATCTGAATTCCAATCTAGGTTCTCTGACTCCTTCGCCCAGGGTGGTCATCACTGTCATCACCATCATCCGTGGTACTTATTGAACAGGTGCTCACAGTCTAAGTAGGAGGAGGAACGGATATTTAATCCCCATTTTACAGGCGAAGACATGGAGGCACAGAGAAGTAAAGTGACTTTCCCAAGGTCACACAGCAGGCTAGTAGCGAAGGTACTAGTGGGAAACAGTGTGGCCTAGGGGGAAGAGCATGGGCCGCGGAGTCAGAGGACCTGCGTTCTAATCCCGGCTCCTCCACTTCTCTGCTGTGTGACTTTGGGCAAGGCAGTAAACTTCTCTATGCCTCAGTTACCTCATCTGTAAAATGGAGATTAAGACTGTAAATCCTATGTGGACAGTGTCTGTGTCCAACCTGATTATCTTGTATCCACCCTAGAGCTTAGTGCAGTGCCCGGCACATAGTAGGTGCTTAACAAATACCATTAAGCAAAACAGAACATATAAGGAAACCGATGCACAGAGAAGCTAAATTCATTCATTCGTTCAAGAGTATTTATTGAGCGCTTACTACGTGCAGAGCACTGTACTAAGCGCTTGGAATATACAATTCGGCAACCGATAGAGACAACTGTGTCTAAATGACAGGCATGTGTCAAGCACTGTGCTAAGCACCAGAATAGATACAATACGATTCGATTAGATAAGGTCTCTATACTACAAAGAGCTCACGGCCTAAGTGAGAGGGGGAACAAGTACTTAATCCCTATTTGACAGATGAGAAAACCAGGGCACATAAAAGTTAGGTGACCTCAGAAAAGTAACAGAGTGAAGATTAGAACCCCGGTCTCCTGACTCCCAGGCCCGTGCTTTTTCCCTAGGCCACGGTGACTACCTCCTCCATCAGGGGTATTAATGTAATTAATTAAGGGTCTTTTCATGTAATGCTCTAGTGCAGTCGTCAGGAGCAGGAAGAAGTCCAAGATTCCTGTCTTCTCTCCAGACGTTTCTGTTCTGACTTTGTTGCCCGATCTTGGGAAAGTTACTTTGTCTCTCCATTTCCCCTGCTTCCTTAGTCTCTAGAAAAATCTGCAGACCATTTTTTCTTGGCACCCAACTCCACACCACACACATAGCAGCTATGTGCTGGAAGCCAGTGGGAAGTCCACCGCAGGCAGGAGGAAATACAGGGGAAGATATTGACCCATTCTCTACAAAGCTCTGTTGAAAGGCCCAGTACCCTCTTGCTCACCTTGAACTTTTAAGAGCGGCAGTTATGCAAAAGCTCTACTTCCAGTTAATGTGAAAAGAAGCGAAGTTATCTGGATGTTATGGGTGGGTTTTCTTCAAGCAACATAAAGGCGGAGAAATGAGAACAGCAGGACCACTAGTAACCAGAAACATCCCACTAAGGCTTCATTTGAGCCCCTAATAAATCTCCCTTTTTTCTTTGTCTGAAGTTAAATGTTCCCTTATTGAGCAATCTTCTGACAGCTAGGAAAGTTACGTAAAACAAAAGCCTGGTATGCCGCATCAGCCACCATTCTCTTCTCCTCCTCCTCCTTCTTCACTTCCTCATCTTCATCCTCCTCTTCCTTTTCTTCCTCCTTCCCTTCTATCTCTTCTTCCTTCTCCTCTTTTTCCTCCTTCTCCTCTTCTTCCCCCTCCTATTTCTCAATCAATCAATTTTATTTAATGAGCCTTTAATATGTGCAGATTACGGTATTAAGCACTTGGGAGAGTAGGTTAAGTAATAAAGTAGGTATGATCCCTGCGTCAGACTACACTACAATCTAGAGGCAAGAATCTTAGTTATCTTCCTTTTATTTCTTCTCCTCTTCTTCCTTCTTCCTCTTCCTTTCTTCCTATGATTCCTCTCCTCCTTCTCTATTATCTCTTCCCTTCCTCTCCCTCTCTTGCTTCTCTACCTTTCTCCTTTTCTTCCCCCACCATCCTTCCTTTCCTCTATTCTCTCTCTTTTTCCTCCCCCTTCCTTCTTATCCTCTTCTTCCTCTTCCTTCTCCTCCTGCTTTCTTCCTTCTCCTTTTCCTCCTTTATCTTTCTCTTTCTCCTCATCTTCCTCCTTCTCTTCCTCTTCCTTCTTTCTTCTCTTCTTCAAAAGCCTAGCACTAGCACCATGGCCCCTTCGCTCGATGTGACTAAACCTCCACCAGGTTTCCGAAGTGAGACATCTTGTTATTTTTTGTTCTCATTAAAACCTTAGGACACATACCCAAATACACTATTCTCTCCCCTTATAAATCAGGGAATAATAACAAGGCACCTCTTTTGTTTTCAAAATTAGCTCGAGTTCACCTTTGACATTATTAGTTAAAGTATTATTTATGGTGAGATCTAATTGAGATTTAATCCACTTTTCAGCGCACAATCACAGCACAATATCCCTCATTTTTTTATATTTTTTCTTACTCATTAAACTTGAGAGGAAGGTAGAGCTTTCTTCAGCTCTGGCACTGATCATTTCCAGATCACCAACCTCTAACTGGTCCTCAGCCCACCTGGACTTTAAATATCTATCAAAGCAAATGGCATCTTGCAAAAGTTTCAGCCACATCAGTGAATGCATAGAAAGCCCAAAGAGTGTCCCCTCTCGTGGATACAAAAACGTGTACACAAATAGGTTTCCACGTCGGTGAATACGTGTACATCTCCACAATTAAGTGCCTGGCTTCATCTCGTTAGATTAAGTAGTACAGGCAGTGATTCTGTCAGCACAGATAATCACACACACATCCAGGCCACCATGCCTTCAGAAACTTTTCTTTCATCCTTGAGAAAGAATGTAGAAATTCTTATAATAATGAAGAGTATGTTCAGTGTTTATTGCTGCTTTCTCTCACTAGAGATCAACTCATAAAACTTTACTCCAAATTAAACAAACTTGAGCTCTTGGTGCTGGCAGTCAAGAGCTACCACTAAAACTCAGGAAATCTTGGCTTCCATCATCAAGGGGTTAACAACCTTCACTTTGGGAAGATAACGGACCCCTCTTTCCTCTCCGTACACCCTCATTCCTTAATGACTCCAAAATGTTGGTTTGGCTTCAAGACGTCTCATTATTATATTGTCTGGAGATTGGGGAATTGTATTCCAAATAAAACTCTATTTTCAAAAAACACCATCTTCCCAGGACATGGCAGATGGAAAATGCACTGTCGAAGGTATTAAAGCCCTCACAGAACTGCGACTGACTGGATTGTCTCTGACTCTCAGGGGGATTTCGCAAACAGGTGTGCAGAGAAGCTGGGACAGGGAGTGTCCACAGGAAGACGGTCTGCATCAGTGATTGGATCGGAAATAGGTGTCCCTCAGCATCCTACCCTCTCCAGCCCTGGCTAAAGTGCCCTGGAATTAGCAATCTGGGTCTTTGGGGCTTTTAAAAATATCCAGACTCACAATACACCACAGGAGAAGTGTGCTCAAAGCAAGTTGTTCAGTCTCAACTGGGACCACCACTCTCTTCCTTCTGAATCTAACACTGTATGGTAAACTCCTAGAAGTGAGGGTTCTTCTCTTTTATTTTTGTTGTACTCTTCCACATATCTCACAGATATTTGACAAACAACAGATGCTCAATAAAATCGCTTTATCGATTGGCTGCCTGAACTAGCAGGGATGTAGCCCAGAATCCCTTATCACCAGCCTGAACCAGGACGCCAGCCAACCCTAGGTCACCTTAATATTCAGGAACATATTTAAGACCATTTGACACTCAAGTTCCCAGAAGGATCCCGGGCCCAGAAGCCACCCTGCCTCTTCTTATGCTTGACATAAGCCCCCAACCTACTCTCAGATGATTGGGAGTGCTCAATAAGACACAACCACTCACCAACAAGAAATGGAGTTGGTTAACTGGGTTTTAGTCAGACCGCCCAGAGACCAACGCTGGAATTTCACTGGAATGCACAGCCACTTACCTTCCTGCACTGCTGCCTCAACGGCCACTGAATCAGGAATCCTTCTCCAGGAACTGTGCCGATCTGGGCTGCAGAAGCAGGAACTTTCCACATTTTCACCCACCGGGCCTGGGTTCTAATCACAGATCTGCCACTGTCTGCTGTGTGACCTGGGCAAATCATTTAACTTCTCTGGGCCTCAGTTTCTTCAACTGCAAAATGGGGATTCAGTACCTGGTCTCCCTATTTAATAATTATGATATTTGTTAAGGGTTTACTGTGTGCCAAGCACTGTTAGACTGTGAACCCTATATGGGACCTGATTATCTCACATCTACCCCGGGACTGAATACAGTGCTAGACACATAGTAAGTGCTTAACAAAGACTGTTATTATTAGTATTATTATTATTTCCACTGGGTACCAGTGACTCAGAGAATACTGACCCAAGAACTCCCTCTAGGAAGCCCTGTATCCAAGCTGCAGGTGGGGAGGAGTATGGCTCAGTGGAAAGAGCATGGGCCTGGAAGTCAGGGGACCTGAGTTTGTTTTTGTAATTTTTTTTTTTACAGTATTGGTTAAGCGCTTTACTATGCATCAAGTCCTGTTCTAATAGCTGCAGTAGATATGAGATAATCAGGTTGGGCCCAGTCCCTATCCCACACAGAATTCGCCGTCTTAATATCCTTTTACAAAGAAGGTTCTAATCCCAGGTCCACCCCCTGTCTGCTGTGTGACCTTGGGCAAGTCACTTAACTTTTCTGTGCCTCAGTTCTTCTTACTTATTCTGTGAGCCCCATGTGGATCCTGATTATCCTGTGTTTTCCCCAGTGCTTAGTACAGTGTTCGGCTTATAGAAAGCGCTTAACAAATACCAAAATCATTACTATTATTAGGTGGCACTAAATCCTTCCCCCTCCCAGGGTCGCCCCTGGAGAGTTTCCAGTAATCCACCAGTCTCGGCTAGGGGAGGGAAAGTCAAGCAGAGGTTTACCCATTCCATTCCTAGCTTGGCCAGTGGATAGCAAGTGGAAGACAATCTGCTACAAATCAAAACTCACCCTTACTGGGCAGCAGTGGCACGGGAGAGAGTCGAGGGTGGACACTCAAGTTTACTGAGTGGAAGGAGACGGTGGTAAACCACTTCCTTATTTTTGCTAAGAAAACTCTATGGATCCACTACCAGAACGATTGCAGACGGAGAGAGGAGCGTTCAGGGAGAGGCATTTCCGGGGTGTCGCTACGGGTCAGAAACGACTCGACCGCATAAGACAAGACTACTGCTGCGGAAACTCTCTTTCCTGGTCTTCATTGCTTTTGGGGAATCCCCTCTAACCAGTTCACTTGGGATGACTTCATTTCCTTTCACTCAAGTTCTCTTGTGTCCCCTTTTTGCCAAGATCCCCTCAGTACCGGAGCCCATTTCCAAAGGGGACCTCGCCTATTTTTCAACCCCAACCCCAGTAGCTGGTATGTAAATCAGTGGTTGTGTCTGAGAGCCAAGTCAAACATTAAATCCAGGCAAAGAGTCTGTTTGACTCTAGATTCAACAACCACCCCCTTGTAAGACACCTCATTACACCTCGTTTCTTATGTCCTTATCCTTCTATCATTAATTCTCCTCCCATTTCCCATCCAGGGAAGCTGATTTATGATGACCACTGCCTTAGTGTACGAAAACTGCGTTCTAGGACTTCAAGATCCCACCTTGCCACTCACTGTAGGTTCACTGGAGACGTTAATGAAATGCCTTGAGAAGCCAGTAGATTCTTCTGAGCTAGCTCCAGGTCTAACAGTCAGGAGATTTGCACATGGTCACCAGCCTCTGGTCAGTGAATATGCCTGTTTATTGTCGTACTGTCCCAAGCACTTAGTTCAGTGCTCTGCACACAGTAAACGTTCAATAAATTCAATTGACTGACTCTGTCAATCTCCCAAAAGACAGGCTGGCTTCTTGATGTGGTTTTCTCTTTCATCTAACTATATACTGTTGAGGCAATCCTGATTTAGTGTCTCAGAAATGCTTGAAGACAACAGCAGGCCCAGTCAGATGTGTGGTTTCAAACCCGGATTTCCCGATTAAAATGGTAAAATTCCTCTGTCTGTCTCCCATGAACGATCATTGTCCTTAGCTAAATACCCAGATGCTATGGGAAACCACAGAAAAGTTTCAAGCTGGGCTTCATCTTTCTGTATCCTTCATCCCTCTGACACAATCGTTACTCCAGAGAGACTGACAGGCTTAGGCAAGGAGACCGATCCTAGCGGTTAAGAGGCAGTGTGAGGTCCTGTATCGAATGATTGCTCACCTAAGAGTCGTACTCTGTTGCCTAACATGGCACCTCTGCTGACAAATCCAGTGAGCATTCAACAGTTGGCCCTCATTCAATCGCGAGGTGAATTCATTCAATCCCAGGCACATTCCAGGGATTTGGGCAGTTTATGGAATTCCAGGACTTCAAGCTCGGCACTGCGGTCCAGAGAATGTGGTACCTCTCCCTGAAGTCAACAATAGAGAGGTGAGTGATGACGTATTTACTACACCCCAGGAAAGGATATTGATTAAAAAACTTACACCCAAGTTACGCAGCATTTTCCTTTTTCCACAAGGTACGTTTTTCCTGGGAGTGCCTTCCCGTATTTGTTCTGAAATGTTATGCCTCAGTTCCATCCTATTTAACTCTATTTATTGAGTGCTTACTGTGTGCAGAGCACTGTACTAAGCTCTTGAACCAGAGAAGCGGTGCGGCTTAAGAGACGCAGCTTAGCTTAGTGGATAAAGCACAGGCCTGGGAGTCAGAAGGACCTGGGTTCTAATCCCGGCTCTGCCACTCGTCTGCTGTGTGACCTTGGGCAAAGCACTTAACTTCTCTGGGCTTCAATTAATCTGAAAAATGGGGATTAAGAGTGTGAGACCCACGTGGGGTAGGGACTGTGTCCTACCTGATTAACCTGTCTCTACCCCAGTGCTTAGAACACTCTTTGGCACATAGTCAGCGCTTAACAAGTAGGATTATTAGTAGTAGTAGTAGTATTAACCCATCTTACATCCATCCTGTCACACAATGGTTTGAACATTGTTTCCATCACTGAAAATACGGTCCGTAGCGGAGTTGCGAACAAACCCTATCTCATGAGGATGGATTTTCTTTCGACCACTCACCACACCAAAACACATTTCTGCATACCAAGCAGCCCGTGGCCCTAGCAGTGCAAGCTTCCAACCCACGGTAAAATACGACTCTTCAAACTGGATTAAAATGAACTCTTCAAAGAAGGTGACAACCTAGACAGATGGTTGTTCGTTAGCTTGGACTTGGAGACCTCCTGTTCCTCTTTTTTCCTCTTTTAACTGTTTTTATCTAATTTGGGCCAACCCTTTGAGATCACTGGAAGACCCACCTGACTGAGCCTGAGAAAGCTGCAAATGCTGAGTCCAGTCATCACGTGGTTTCTAGCCAAGCTGAGTGGGGAAACAAACCACATTTCAACCTTTTTAGGCCATAACTGCATTGGAAAATGGCTTCAGACCCAGTTATCAAGCTTGGGGAGAACAGGCCCTTAGTTATTCTCAGGAGGAAATGGAAGCCTGAGAGCTACTGCTAACTAGCATATATATTTATATACACAGCCAGAGAGAGAGCCTGTGAGAGAGGAAGAGAACAAAAAACAGACGAATTTAAGTGCTTTTCTGTTGTTCTTGGGTGGGTATTCTCCCCTCCCAAACCTAGCCCCCTCTCAGAAGAGCCCCTCATTAACTGTAACTCCCAAGACACTCGACTTCTGCAAGTTTTTGTTTTTAAGGCCGCCCGTAGCCCAAGCACATTGGTTTCATCCCTCTCCACCATTACCCAGGTTCTCAAATGAACAACAACGGATTCCACACACCCGAACGGCTTCTTCTGAAAAGGAACCAGCGGCGAACAGAGAAGGCTCCGCTGCTAACAGCTTCTCTTCCTCCAGTCATCACCCCAGAATACCTCGCCACCCTCCACATTACCGAGGTCTGTTTTACGGGAGCGTCTTGGCAAGACCATGACAGCAGCAGTTAATAAACACGGTCCCGATGTATAAATTCAAACGTATTAGGAAATCTAATGTGTCACATGGTGTAATCATAGCAGAAATTTTCTGTAATCAGAATATTAAACAACTGCCATTCAGTTTTAAGACTTTCAACCCACTGCAGCAAATGGGATGATTAATATGTAAATGAACTGAGTGTCTGTTTTCTGCGCCGGGGGCTTTTCCGAGCCAGGCAGTTTCATCTCCTGTGCTGATCCAAACTGCGAGAAAATGGCTGCCCTGAGGAGAAGAAGGAAGAGCGCTGCTAGTGTAATTGTAATCCTGGGCCAGATTTATGATTGACCAGCGTGTGCTCTTTTTAACCATGTGGCTGCCGCCTCAGTCTGGTGTAGGGGACAAAATGTCCTTCCCCAGCTCGTTCCAGGGAGTGGGCTGCTGATGGAATCCCAGGACTTCAAGCTCAGCATTGTGGTCCGGAGAATGTGGTAAACTCTATGAAGTCAACAATAGAGAGGTGAGTGATGATGTATTTACTGCACCCCGGGAAGGGATATCGATTAAAAAACTAACACCCAAGTTACGCAGCACTTTCCTTTTTCCATGAAGCAGGTTTTTCCTGTAAGTGCTTTCCCATATTTGTTCTGAAATACTATGCCTCAATTCCATGTAGGTTATTACCATTAACCACATTAAACAGAAGAAAAACTAAGACACTTGCTCAAGTCGACCCCACACCCCTTAGGCACAGATTTCTAGTGCGTTGCTTAATCTAGTGAGCTGCCTCTCATAACTTTGTGATAGCGCTTAATACAGTACTCTGCACCCAGTAAGTGCTCAGTAAATACCACTGATTGATATCGTAGAGGACCTCGATTGATTCAGGGAGCGACTGTGAGTCTAATTTTGTTTTTACTTGGTTTATCCAGATCCCAGCGAGCCTAATGAGATTGCTAGTTAAGAGGAAGATTATTGTAACTTGAAAAGATAAACAACAAACGTCACCTATTTTTTTCATGCGAGTGACAGTAACAGAAAAGGAAGTCTCCCTCTCTGTTTCTCTCTCTCTCTCTGTGTGGGTGTGTGTGGTGGAGGAGAGGTATTTCTAAATGGAAGCCCCATGGCATCTGGATTTTTTCCCATTTCTTAACTGTGCTGCTTCCATGTTCAGGAAATGTTAGATAATTAAATGGGAAGCAGTATGATCTAGTGGAAAGAGCATGGGCCTGGGAGTCAGAAGACCTGGCCTCCAATCTCCCGACCCTACCACTTGTCCGTTGTGTGACCTTGGGTAAGTCACTTAACTTTTCAGTGCCTCAGGTACCTCATCTGTAAAATAGGGATTAAGATTGGGAGCCCCAAGTGGGACACGGACTGTGTCCAACCTGATTACCTTGTACCTACCCCAAGGCTTAGTACAGTTCCTGGCACACAGTAAAAAGACTAACAAATAGTATTTTAAAAAATAGGCTAAGATATAACTCGCCCAGGATGGGTATTGTACCCGTGACTGATCATCACTCAGGAATCTTTGGATCCTCCATTCATTCACGCAGGCCAACTAGGTCCCTTGATGGAGATGGAGGCGCAGCTTTCGAGAGGGGAGACTATCGACAACCGCTGCCCATTAACGGCATCAGTCACGGGATCAGTGCTGCCTGCCTAACAATAATAATAATGATAATAACTGTGGTATTTGTTATAGCCTTACTCTATGCCAAGCACTGTACTAAGCGCTGGGGTTGGGGGGATACAAACAAATCAGTTGGGCATAGTCCCTGTCCCATCTGGGGCTCAAATCTCAGTCTCCATTTTACAGATGAGGTAACCGAGGCACAGAAACGTGTGACTTGCCCAAGGTCACACAGCAGACAAGTGGCAGAAACGGCTACCTCTGCAACAGCTTCATCCCCCCGTGTTCAGCCACTGAACTGTGTGGTCTGGGCCCGCTCCTTTAGAGAAACAGCACCAACAAGAAATCCGGTAACCAGGGCTGGGAGTGTTGCCAACCCTGCAGGTCTGTGAACGGGGACCTCAGCCCTTCCTGGAAGTTAAGTAATTACTCCTAAATAAATAGCTCTCAAAAATTCCCCTTGATCGAATCTTTTCTTTCTACAATAGCCTTTTATAATTAGAACATCAAATATACTTGATGTTTTTAGTTGAATGTGGTTTCCACTGCAGATAGAGGTTATAATGCTTTATTCATAGGGTGCACCACAGAAAGAGTGAGAAAGGGAGGGAGGGAGGGAGAGAAAGAGGAAGAGAGAGGGAGAAAGAGGGGGTGAAAGGGAGAGAGGGGCAGAGAGGGAGAAAGAGGGGGTGAAAGGGAGAGAGGGGCAGAGAGGGAGAGAAAGAGAGGGAAAGAGAAGAGAGAGATCAGTCCGTTATTTGCTAGGAC
Organism: Ornithorhynchus anatinus; assembly: GCF_004115215.2. Classification (NCBI taxonomy): domain Eukaryota; kingdom Metazoa; phylum Chordata; class Mammalia; order Monotremata; family Ornithorhynchidae; genus Ornithorhynchus; species Ornithorhynchus anatinus. The sequence goes on along the minus strand of NC_041735.1, from coordinate 56,412,262 downwards.
ACGGCCATTATCAGTGAAATCCTTCAGATGCATGTGAAGGTGGTTGAAAGGCCAATGCCCCACCTACAGTCCTCTCTAACGTGGGTGAATGTAAACAGTGGCCCTGCCGTTCTAAAGACTTGGACGGGTAAAGCACTTGGCTCTGCTTCTGAGGCCGTCTCTTGGCGTCCCAATCTTCGAGAAGCTTCCCATTGCTGCCCGCCAGGCTGCTCTTTCCTTCCAACTGCTGTCTATCGGCCTTTTTCCTTCCAACTGCTGCCCGCCGAGCTGATCTTTCCTTCCAACTGCTGCCCGCCAAGCTGATCTCTCCTTCCAATTGCTGCCCGCCAGGCTGATCTGGCTCCCAACAGACCACCGTTCCAGCCCCTTGTTTGAGACAATTCGCTGTGACTTTGAAGTATAAAATCTGTTTCCTCTGCCTGCAGATGCCTTATTTCATTTCACCATAGAGCAGCTGCTTGAGAACTCCGCTATCACCCATTCTGACCAAATACTAGTATCATTAATAGTAGTAGTAATAATAATAATAATGTAGCATGGTGTAGTGGGTAGAGCACAGGTCTGGGAGTCAGAAGGTCCTAGGTTCTAATCCCAGCTCTGCCACTTGTCTGGGATGTGACCTTGGGCCAATCCCTTCACACATTCATTCCTCAGGTATGAATCATATTTATTGAGCGCTTACTGTGTGCAGAGCACTATACTAAGCGCTTGGGAAACTACAATACGGCAATAGAGATAATCCCTGCCCACAACGAGTACTTCACTTCCCTGAGCCTCAGTTACCGCATCTGTAAAATGGGGATAGAGACTATGAGCCCCACGTTGGACAGGGACTGTGTCCAACCCTTTCCGCTTGTATCCACCCCAGAATTTAGTACAGTCCCTGGCACATAGTAAGCACTTAACAAATACCACAATTGTTATTATTATCGTCCTCACATATGGACCGACCAGAGATCTAAAGATAGACCTAGGTAGGCAGCATGATGCTGTTTATTGTTTACTGTTATCTTGTACTCTCCCAAGCGTTTAGTACAGTGCTCTGCACACAGTAAGTGCTCAATAATTACGACTGACTACCGAACTGACTGACTAAAAGTAGCCACAATGGCACTGAATAGAACAGCCACAAATGAAGTGTCTCTGGGACAAACGTTGCTGAATGTTATTAATAATAATAATGATGATGGCATTTGCTAAGCGCTTACTATATGCCAAGCACTGTTCTAAGCGGTAGGATCGATACAGGGTAATTAAGCTGTCCCACGTGGGGCTCACAGTCTTAATATTCATTTTACAGAATAAACCCCGGATGACAGCCCATGGAAAGCAAAGGCTTTGATGCCTCTGGCGTGTTTTTCAATTTGAGAGATTAAATTTATCTGGCACGTTGACCCGACTAATTATACAGATGAGTTACTGAGGCACAGAGAAGTTAAGTGACTTACCTGAAGTCACACAGCTGATAAGTGGCGGAGCTGGAATTAGAACCCTCGACCTCTGACTCCCAAGCCCGGCTCTTTCCACTAAGCCAGGCTGCTTCTCCAGTCTTAATCTGACTGCAAACCATCGGAAGCCTCAAAATGTTATTACGGTATTTGCTAAGCCCTTATTATGCAATAAGCAATATTCTAAGCAATCAGTCGATCTTATTTATTGAGGGCTTACTATGTGCAGAGTACTGTACTAAGTGCTTGAGAAAGTATGATACAACAGAATTAGCACTGGGGTAGATATAAATTAATTAAGTTGGACACATAGGGAGCTCACAGTCTAAACAGGAGGGTGAACAGGTATTGAATCCCCATTCCATAGATGGGGAAACTGAGGCACAGAAAACCTAAGTGACTCTGCTTAATGCAGTGTTCTGCACACTGTAAGCACTCAGAAAATACAGCTGATTGAGTAATTGGTTGACTGGCCCAAGTTCACACAGCAGACAATTGGCCAAACTGGGATTAGAACTCAGGTCCTCTGATTCTCAAGCCACGACTAGGTCATGGACACACATTGGATAGTCATGTTTTCTTAAAAATATAAAACTTACTAGGGCCCGATTTCTTTTAAACCTAATCTGATTTACCTTAGGCCCTGAGTCTTTGAGCCCTTGATGATTTACACAGTGACTAAACCGGTACCAAGGTCTTGACCCAACTGCCACGTTGGCGGGCACCTTCAGGGCATTTGACACTCTTAGAAAACCTCACCTTCATACCCAGAAGAGGCTTTAATAATGTTGGTATTTGTTAAGCGCTTACTATGTGCAGAGCACTGTTCTAAGCGCTGGGGTAGACACAGGGGAATCAGGTTGCCCCACGTGGGGCTCACAGTCTTAATCCCCATTTTACAGATGAGGTAACCGAGGAACAGAGAAGTTAAGTGACTTGCCCACAGTCACGCAGCCGACAAGTGGCAGAGCCGGGATCCGAACCCTTGACCTCTGACTCCAAAGCCCGTGCTCTTTCCACTGAGCCACGCTGCTTCTCCAGCTTACCAGCTCTAGCTATCCCTTGGGTGTCTACTAAGTTCGAGTTATCTCTCAAGAGACTTCCTTTTCCACCTTGGCTCCTGCATTCATGCTGGAGGGCTTGCGGTCCATCCCACTAGGCCAGATGCAATTCTGCCCCCAGGTTTGTCATTTGTAGATTCTGTGAGAGTCCTAATCATCATCATCATCATGGTATCTGTTAAGAGCTTACTACGCGCCAGGCACCGTACTCAACCCTGGGGCCGACACAAGCAAATAGGGTTGGACACGGTCCCTGTCCCACGTGGGGCTCACAGTCTCGATTCCCATCTTACAGATGAGATAACTGAGGCCCAGGGAAGTGAAGTGAATTGTCCAAGGTCACATAGCGGACAAGTGGCGGAGCTGGGATTAGAACCCGGGACCTTCTGAGTCCCAGGCCCGTTCTCTAACCACTAAGCCATGCTGCTGCTTTGGGGTCCCTCCCACCCCCGGAACCCAATCCAACACGGTCCCAGGGAAGACCGTCCTAATTCAGAACGAGTTATCCCACCTGGAGAATCTTTCGGCATCCACGTTGGCCCTTGCCCACCTTCACCCTCCTCTAAATCTGCTTCAGGCCTATCGCTTTCTCAGGCCACTTTAACGTGGCCATATTGAACCGTCAAAAGATGTCAGCAAGTTGTGAGGGCCAGTCTCACGCTGGCTGCAATTACCAGAGGGCAGTGATCAATGGGGTTCTTTTGTTAGCATTACAGGATCGGTATTGACTCAGGAAGTAAGTGCCCCAGCGGTTTAGGCTAAAGCTGAAATGGACAGGCAGTCTCGCCCTTCACCGCTTGCAAGCCACTAACCTACACTTACCCCATTAATTATTCCTGTCCAAATGGCAGGGATCGTTAGGACCCACAATCTGCTAAAGGAAGAGAGGTCATAGGCGGGCACAGAGGCTCCATTTACAAAACCGGGAAATTCATCCTTCTCGCCGTGGTGAGAGAGGGTTACTGTTTTACTCCAGTGTGATTTCTTCACTAAACAGGTAACCCCAGATGACGGCCCATGGAAAGCAAGGGCTTTGATGCCTCTGGCGTGTTTTTCAACCTGAGAGATTTAATTTATCTGGCACGTTGACCCGACTAATTATACAGATGGGAAAGAGATACCCTGTACGATCCAAGGCACCCACGGTGCTTTGCTCTTCTACCTGCCTGCCAATCGCGGGGAGATGTCAAATCCGCTCTGATTTGCCAGACTGCCTTGATTTTCTCTTTTCCCGGCTTTCCCGTTAAAGATGCACTGCCACTTACCAACCAAGACCAAGTTGCTAAGCGGAACCGGGGTGGAGGTTGTGGGGAGGGGGTTTTCTGCTCTGGATTTTGTTTTGTTTTTTGTTTCTTTAGGCCTCCAGGCCCTCTTGATCTCCCAGTGTGCAGAGTCCAAGTCCTCACCTTGGAAGCTCATCCACTCCAAGCCACATTCTGCATGATGGAGGACCCATGCTCATTATACATTATTAATATTTAATAATTAATAGTTTGGATTATTATGGTATTTGTTAAGTGGTGACTACCAAAGCAGCATGATATAGGGGATAGGGCACCGGCCTGGAAGTCAGAAGGTCATGGGTTCTAATTCCAGCTCTTCTGCTTGTCTCCTGTGTGACCTTGGGCAAATGATCTCACTTATCTGTGCCTCGGTTACTTCATCTGTAAAACGGGGATGGAAACTGTAAGCCCCATGTGGGACAGGGACTGTATCCAACCCGATTTGCTTGTATCCACCCCAGCGCTTAGTACAGTGCCTGGCACAGAGTAAGGATTTAACAAATACCACGTGTCAAGCCTGTTCTAAACACTGGGGTAGATTCAATAATTATAATAGCATTTGTTAAGCGCCTACTATGTGCCCAGCACCGTTTTAAGCACAGGGGTAGATCAGGTAATCAGGTTGTCCCACGAGGGGCTCACGGTCTCAATCTTCATTTTACAGATGAGGTGACTGAGGCACAGAGAAGTTAAGTGACTTGCCCAAAGTCACACAGCTGACAAGTGGCGGAGCCAGAATTAGAACCCACGACCTCTGACTCCCAAGCCCGTGCTCCTTCCACTCAGCCATGCTGCTTCTCAAGATAATCAGGTCAGACAGAGTCACTTTCCCACATGAGGATCGTAGTCTTAGTAGGAGGAACAACAGGCATTGAACGCCCATTTTACAGATTAAAGGAACTGAGGCAAAGAAGAGTTAAGTGACTTATCCAAGGTTACACAGCGGGCAATGGGCAGAGCTGGAATTATTCATTCATTCAGTAGTATTTATTGAGCGCTTACTATGTGCAGAGCACTGTACTAAGCGCTTGGAATGGACAAATCGGCAACAGATGGAGACGGCCCCTGCCCTTTGACGGGTTTACAGTCTAATCGGGGGAGACGGACAGACGAGGACAATGGCGATAAATAGAGTCGAGGGAAAGAACGTCTCATTAAAACAATAGCAAATAAATAGAATCAGGGCGATGTACATCTCATTAAACAAAATAAATAGGATGATGAAGATATATACAGTTGAGCGGACGAGTACGGTGCTGAGGGGATGGGACGGGAGAGGGGGAGGAGCAGAGGGAAAGGGGGGAGAAGAGGGTTTAGCCGTGGAGAGGCGAAGGGGGGGTGAATTAGAACTCAGCTTCTCCGACTCCCTACCACTAGGCCATGCTAGGCCACCTCAAACCCGCTGAATATTGGGGTCAATCCCCCGGAAGCCCATTCTACCCCATCTGTCCGTTGCGGCCCTCTTTGCTTTAAACATTTTGGGAGAGAAGACCCTTTATTTTCTTGTAAAGAGGGTCAAATACTCTTGGGCTGCCAACAAAGGACAAGCAGTCAAGAGAGCTGAGTTCTAATCCCAGTTCCACCACTTGCCTGTTGTATGGCCTTGGGTAAGTCACTTAACTTGTCTGTGCCTTAGTTTCCTCATCTGTTAAATGGGGATCAAATACCTGTTCTCCAGAAGCAGCGTGGCTCAGTGGAAAGAACCCGGGCTGGGTTTATCAGAGGTCATGGGTTCAAATTCCTGCCCCTCCACTTGTCGGCTGTGTGACTTTAGGCAAGTCACTTAACTTCTCTGTGCCTCGGTTCCCTCGTCTGTAAAATGGGGATTAAGACTGTGAGCCCCATGTGGGACAACCCGATCACCTTGTATCCTCCCCGGCGCTTAGAACAGTGCTTTGCACATAGTAAGCGCTTGACAAATGCCGTCATTTTTTTTTTATTTTTATGTCGACTGTGAATTTCCCGTGAGACGGAGGCTGTGCCTTATCTGATTATATCATAGCTAAGCCAGCACTTTCATTCAGTCATTCAGTAGTATCTATTGAGGATTTACTGTGTGCAGAGCACCGTATAAGCGATTGGGAGAGTACAATAAGCAGCTACATTTCGCCGCATGGTAAGCGTGTCATAAACCTCACTGTTGTAATACTATAACGTGTAACATCGCAGCATTGTTTTTTACTGAGTTTTACTGGCCAAACAGCATCTAGTTATCATCAATACATTCATTCAGTTGCATTTATTAAGCGCTTACTGTGTGCAGAGCACTGTACTGAGCTCTTGGGAAGTACAATTCAGCAATAAAGAGGGACAATCTCTGCCCACAAGGGGCTTACAGTCTAGAAGAGGCTTACGGTCTCTACCAGGGAACGCGTCTACCAACTCTGTTATATCATACTCTCCAAAGCACTTAGTACAATGTTCTGCACGCAGGAAGCACTGAATATATACGATTGATTGATGTAAGCACTGCCCACCAACCTAAACAAAGTAGCATGGCCCAGTGGATAGAGCAGGGGCCTGGGAGTCAGAAAGAGCCGGGTTCTAATCTCGGCTCTCTCACTTGTCTGCCTTGTGACCTTCTCTGTGCCTCAGTTTACCTCATTTCTAAAATGGGGATGGAGACTGTGAGCCCCATATGAGACCTGGAATGTATCCAACCTGATAACCTGATTAGCTTGTACCTTCCCCAGTGCTTAGAACAGCACCTGACACATAGTAAGTGCTTAACAAATAGCGTTCTTTAAAAATAATAATAATGTTGGTATTTGTTAAGCGCTTACTATGTGCAGAGCACTGTTCTAAGCGCTGGGGTGGACACAGGGGAATCAGGTCGTCCCACGTGGGGCTCACAGTCTTAATCCCCATTTTACAGATGAGGTAACTGAGGCCCAGAGAAGTTAAATGACTTACCCACAGTCACACAGCTGACAAGCGGCCGAGCCGGGATTCGAACCCATGACCTCTGACTCCAAAGCCCGTGCTCTTTCCACTGAGCCACGCTGCTTCTCCAAGGCAGGCTTTAAACAAGTCAGGAGGCAAATGAATCAACGAAAATCTAAAAGAGAGCCAAGTCCAAAAATGCATTGTCCAAATGCTGTTCCCATTCATTTTTGGCCAAGCAGACGGAAGCCCTTCCTCAGGCTAGGTCAGGTTCTCATCCTATATAATAGCCACCCGGGGACGAAATTCCCACCAAGTTCCATAGGATGGGAATCTGACCTGCCGCTTCCAAATAAGGCAGTAGGGTGATAAATGGGAGCGGTCTCCCGTGAGGTTTTTATCGGGGAAGTTCGCTTCCGTCACTGCCGACTCCTTTCCCCGGCTTCCCCGAGTAGCGGCAATCTGCGGTGGGCCTAAGATGGATGAAACGGCCAGTCGGGGAGTCATTTCCAGTTAGAGACTGCCTTTGGGGAGAGATTGACTAAGGCAAATAAAAAAGTCTACGGAAGGTTAACCATTCCCACAGATGAAGCGGTGTCATGTTGAAGTGCCTTTTTTCAAAAAAGTTCCACCGATTGTCGATTAAGGGGTCTCACTCCAGGAGGCCGCCGATATCCTGTCGATTTAATGGCTAAATAACATCGTCACTCCCTTCTAACAGAAAAGAGATTAGGCAAGTAGCCTTTTGGGGTTGGAAGATGGATTTGTCTAGAATGCCAGGGTGGCTATCACTACTAACCTGATTTGTGGCCAAGTGACTTCTCCACCGGCAGTCGCACTGCAGAATGGGTATTTATTCATTCATTTGCATTTATTGAGCGTTTACTGCTTGTAAAGCACTGAACTAAGCACTTGGGAGAGTACAATTTAATAATAGACACATTCCCTGCCCACAGCAAGCTTACATAATGGTGTTGCCCAGGGCCCAAGACTGTCTTGCAGTTTAATTAACTAAGTCACACCTCAACTCCTCAAGTTCTAATGTTAATCAGTGTCTCAGCAGTTTTTTCCCAAGACAAAAGGGTCCCAGGACCTAAGACACCCTTCTTTTTTCTTCTTAATGTGAAGATTCTTCCAATAAATTTGGACTATTGTGCTAGATGAAGTCACAGGGCCACTTTCCCTGCCTCTGACCCTCTCTGCCACTGCCCCTAAAAAGATAGAAGATAGGGTGTCAGATGATAGGGAAAGGCGAGGGGTTCTTAGCAAGTCATCCATGATTTTCACGGGGGTGAGGGAACATCTTTGCCTTCACTAAGATGCAGTTGCCTCAGTCAATTTATTGAGTACCTTCTTTGCTGAACAAAATAATGGTGTCCCACATGGAGCTCACAGTCTCAGAGGGAGGGAGAATAGATATTAAATCCCCATTTTACAGATGAGGAAACTGAGGCACCGAGGAGTTAAATGACTTACCTGAGGTACACAACAGGCTAGTGGCGGAGCCGGAATTAGAGCCCCGGTCTCCTGACTCTCAGGCGTGTACTCTCTCACCCAGGCCACGTTGCTTCTCAAGCTGGGTGCTAGGCACCGTTCTAAGCACCTGAGAGAATACGGCAACCTTCCAGGGACACCTCAGTCAATTAATCAATCAATCAATGGTATTTACTGAGAGCTTACCGTGTGCAGAGCACTGTACTAAACGCTTGGGAGAGTACACTGTAATAATAAACAGACACGTTCCCTGCCCACAGTGAGCTAAAGGTCTAGAAGGAGAACCCGAGCCATTTTGTCGGCCATGCCAAACGCTGAGCAGACGCAACTAGAAAATCTAGGAGCAGCTGGAGGAGGCTCTTCTCCACACCCTGACTAGAAGGTAGAAGCAGCGTGGCTCAGCGGAAAGAGCCCGGGCTTGGGAATCAGAGGTCATGAGTTTGAATCCCGGCTCTGCCACTTGTCAGCTGTGTGACTGTGAGCAAGTCACCTTAACTTCTCTGGGCCTCAGTTCCCTCATCAGTAAAATGGGGATTAACTGTGAGCCTCACGTGGGACAACCTGATGACCCTGTATCTACCCCAGTCCTTAGAACAGTGCTCTGCACATAGTAAGCGCTTAACAAATACCAACATTATTATTATAGGTTCCAGGGGAGAACTGAGTTGACTCATTCATTCAGTCGTATTTATTGAGCACTTACTGTGTGCCAAAGAGCTGTACTGAGCACTTGGGAGGGTACAATATAACAACAAACTGACACATTCCCAGCCCACAAAGAGCTCACAGTTTGGGGATCGGCTTATTTTCATTCTGTTTCTAGAGAAATCGTTTGCATTTTTTCAGTGTCCTTCTCCCCAGTGACAATGTAGACTCCTTGAAGGCCGGAACCGTGCCGATTAAGTGCACTGTACTCTCCAGTTGCACAGCGAGGCATTCAATCAATATCGTCGATTGATTTCACTGTTTAGAACCTATTTCTCGTGTTGTTCTGTTGCCAGCAGGGAGTACTCATACAGAAAGCCCATGGTTTTCAAGGGAATCCATCCTCCGCGTGTTGCAGAGCAAGACAAGAACCAGAACCTGATAAGGGGTGATCTACCTTCCCACAGTTTGTAAATTATTTCGAGAAGCAGCGTGGCCTAGTGGAAAGAGCTCGGACCTGGAAGCCGGGAGGCTTGGGTTCTAATTTGACCACGTCACCTCCCTGCTGTGTGACCTCGGGCTAGTCACTTAACTTCTCTGGGTCTCAGTTTCTCATTTGAAGAATGGATCCAGAATACCTCTATTCCCTTTCCTTAGGTGTGGGACAAGTACTGTATCTAATCTGATAACAATCATGATGATGGTTATTTGTTAAGCGCTTACTATGTGCCAAGCACTGTTCTAAGTGCTGATAAGTATAATGATGGTATTTGTTAAGAGCTTACTATGTGCCAAACACTGTTCTAAGCGCCGGGGTAGATACAAGGTAATCAGGTTGTCCCCCGTGGGGCTCACAGTCTTTAATCGCCATTTTCCAGATGAGGGAACTGAGGCACAGAGAAGTGAAGTGATTTGCCCAAGGTCACACGACAGACAAATAGCGGAGCCGGGATTAGAACCCACGTCCTCTGACTCCCAAGCCACTAAGCCACGCTGCTCTTTCTGCTTTCTGCTCTTTCCTCTAAGCCACGCTGCTTCTCATTAACTTGTACCTACCCCAGTGCCCAGTACAGTTTAACAAACTTAACACTTAACGTCAATCATCATTATTAATTCTCTCTGTCCTCTAGACTGTCAGCTCATTGCGGGCAGGGAATTTGTCTGTTGCATTGTTGTTTATACTCTCCCAAGTGCTTAGTACAGTGCCCTGCACACAGTAAGTACTCAATCAATTCTCAATAAATACGATTATTAGAATGAAAGTATCTTGAGAGCAGGAAATCTGGGTCCTGTTGTATTCTCCTAAGCATTTAGAACAGTGTAAAACACTCAATACGTTCTCAATCAGCACCACTGATTTTTTTTTTCAGTGGCATTTGTTAAGCTCTTGCTATCTGTCAGGCACTCTACTAAGCACTGAGGTAGATACAAACGAATCAGGTTGGACACCATCCACGTCGCACATAGGGCTCACAGGCTTAATCCCCACTTTACGGAAGAAGTAACTGAGGCACGGAGATGTTAAATGACTTGCCCAAGGTCACACAGCAGACAAGTAGAGGAGCTGGGATTAGAACCTACGTCCACTGACTTCCAGACCGGTCCTCCAGACCGGTGCTGGGGAAGCAGCGTGGCTCAGCGGAAAGAGCCCGGGCTTGGGAGTCAGAGGTCATGGGTTCGAATCCCGGCTCTGCCACTTGTCAGCTGTGTGACTGTGGGCGAGTCACTTCACTTCTCTGTGCCTCAGTAACCTCATCTGGAAAATGGGGATTAACTGTGAGCCTCACGTGGGACCACCTGATGACCCTGTATCTCCCCCAGCGCTTAGAACAGTGCTCTGCACATAGTGAGCACTTAACAAATACCAACATTATTATTATTGCTCTTTACACTAGGCCACGTGCTGATTGATGGATTGATTAGCCTCAGCTTGAAAGCCGATAAATGCTGTGCCGAACATAGCAGTGTATCTCCCTGGCTGTTCTAAACACTAATTCTGCCTCAAGTCCAGGTTTGCTGGCCATTGCTGGCAGGCTGCCTCCGCTCTCTGCTCCCATCTGTTTTTTCCTTCTCATCTCGTTGCTCATCGCCTTTGCCGAGCCATCCACAGTGGACTGACACTACCCCAAAAGTGTCCCAGTAGAGCCCCATCACGTCAGGGAGTGTCACAGGCCTCATTAAAGAAAGGGCTCTGGAGAAAGAAAAAACCGCCGGCCACCTTCCACGAGCCTAATTCCCAGACAGACCGGGATAAAGAACAAAACCCCATCCTGAACCTTGAGACACACCTCCCTTCCAGGCCCATAACAAGTGACCCGCCTCATGTCAGGGAAATGAACTCTTAACCGCCGTTTAATCGATGGCAGGTTAATACTGCGGGAACCGTCTGATGTCGAGGTTGCGGGGAGAGCTTGAGGAAGACGGGGGCGGTTATTTTTAAAGTGCCACTCAGGAGACGCTAGATAAGTTGCAGAAAGACTCCAGACGGCAAGAGTACTTCATCAACTGGCAGCCTAGGTGAACCCACATTGATTAGGAAACAAGGATGTCGCTGGGGAAACTCCCATGTCTGGCTGTTGAATAATATGATCTATGCCGTGCTGCTGCGGAGAAGCTCAACATCACATTAATCTTCTGGAGAAAGGAATGGCGAACTTCAAGAAGGCAGCATTTTAATCAGGCCTCCGGGGGATATTTGCTAAATTGCTCTGAAACTTTGGAGAGAGGGTGTGAGGGAGGGGTCCCTCTCTTTCTGGCTCTCACTCTCGTTCTCCCTTGGGGACCCCTTCTCCAGCCACCGTCTCTGGAAGTTCTGGTGTGAAGTGCCCTCCGGCTGAAGGAAACCCCGGAGAGAATAAAGGCTATTTATCAAAGTCGCCGGGGCATTTATCTCTTTGGAAATGTAGGCTCCTTGAGGACAGGATCACGTCCACTAATTCGACTGTACTATCGCCAGATTGCTCTGTACAGTGCTTGGCCCACAGCAGACGCTCCATCAACGGGATCGATTGATCGGAAGCTACAGCACCAGGATCCTCATGCGTAACTACAGCCAATTTCCACATGCTTAACACGAGCGTTGTGTCCCATTGTCTACTTTCAGTTGCTTTGAGTCAGACTAAAGGTGAATCGGACTAAGGGATACTAAAGCAGCACATCTAATACACGAGCTATATTGAGAGCGAATAAACCTCCCAGGATTTTCTTTGGAAATTCTTTGAAGCCGTTTATTGCCGATCCTTCCGCTTGGAGCAAATGAAAGGATGTCACCAGATAATCGGGATGACAATAATAATAATAATAATAAGCTGTAAGTGCTACAGGCCAAGAGACGAGAGATGAGATAATCAGATCGGACACTATCCCTCTTTGCTACGCGGGGCCCCCAATCTAAGAGGGAGGGAGAAGGGATATTTTATCCCCATTTTACAGATGAAGAAACCGAGGCATAGAGAAACGAGTGCCTTGCCAAAGACCACACAGCAGGCAAGTGGTGGAGCCAAGATTAGAACTCAGGTCTCCTGGCTTCCAGGCCCATATTCTTCTCCCTAAACCACAAGCCTCCTCAGTCATTTAACTCAGAAAGTCTTCCAGCTTTCCCCAAGGACGACCTGGAGCTTTATAAACCTCCGCAACATCTTCCTGGAGTTACTTGCCGTCCTTCGGCTTCCAAGACCTATTAGTTGTTGATTTGTTTATTTATTCCCAAACGAGACCGATTAACCTGTCGAGAGTAGCTCTAAGAGGAGGGAGGGGAGAAGGGAAGAGGGATGTTTCAAAAATAAACTCAACCAAAGAGCAACATGACGGCAAAAAGCTTAGGATCCAGGCACACCTTCAAAGTCTTGTTATTCTATGCTATTCATACCACTTTCCTTGTTTATGTAAAACAATTTTTGTTTTCTTTTCCAGGGAGAATGCTGCCAATTGCCAGAGGCAGACATGTTTATCAAGCTGTGTATCTTGAAGTCTGACATAAAATCTGTGGCCTTTGGTACAACTGAAAAACACTCTGTCAACACCTTGCAGAGAGCAAGCCCATGGACCTGGCTTGGAACCAAGGAGCGCAGGGGAACGGACGAGAATTTGACTCCGGGCCAAAAATTACACGATGAGGGAAAGTCAAACTCGAGGCGAACGAACCTTTTCCATCGACTCTGTTTAATATCTCGTGTAAGCATCCAAGCCGCAGATCGGTCGGTTCTTAGATGAAAAGACTAGTTTTTCTCCCTTTTGGAAAACTACTTACACCGCCTATGAATATATCATTATATTAGACCTGAGAGTGTCTGTCAGTGGGATGCTAAAAGTCCCGCCATTTTAGAGATTGCCCACTTTAGAAACAAAATACCCTTCAAGACTCCAGCTTTGCATTATGACAGCCAGATTGAATCTGAGAGAAAAAAGGGTATAAATCTTGCTGGGAAGGGGTCGCTAAGAAGGAGTCACTGGTTTTAAATGAACTTTTGTTAACATTCTCCAACTTAATAAAAATCTCCCAGTAGGCATGTGCCTCTAAAGCTGGAAAAAATAGATCTGTTGTGACAGGCGGTTGAGGATTGGTCTTCAGGACCAAAATTCCTCTTCCCCCTCCTCTCCTCTCTTTCCTTCCTGCCCACTCTCTCTCTCCCCGACTGCCTCCACCCACCCACCAGCTGGGCCGTTGGTCTTAGTGATTGGTCTCCCCCCACTCCCCCCAAAGAAGGGCAATGCCAAATTTCCCAGTGTACCTCACTAAGAAGCTGGTCAACTTCAGGGGGCCAGACTAACTTGGGGTTGTGTGAAGAAAAGCCAACTACAGTTGAAGACAGCACACAGGCCTTTTTCCATGTGCAGACATTCGAACACTGCTCAGAATTGCGCCGCATTCCAATGGACTTATTGCTTATCTGGGAATCATCAGTCAATTACATTCGCACTCGGCTAAACTTCCTGAATTGGAGCAATCTCAAACCTGTCATTTTCGTAAATCACTCGGCCTTTCCTCTAGCCCCTCTCCCCTCTACCCCCTGACTTGCCCCTCCCCATCAGACTCCCTCCCATCCCCCCCACACTCTGCCGCTCGCATCGGGCACCCTGCCCATTGGGAGAGATTGCATCTTTCATGCTATACGCATAGCCAACATTCCACCAGATTTATGTCATTAAAGTCTGTGAAAATGAAAAATGGTGGGAAAATGGGCAAAGGAAAAAAAAAAAATAAGGCAGGAGCAAATTTAACTGGTACTGAACCAAGAGTGACTAAGACCCTCTTCCTAGGCAGTCCAGTGATCCTCTTAGGGGGACCGACCACTTGGGAACATTTCAGAAAAGGAAATAAAACTGGGGAAAAAACACCTCAGTCTGTACCTTACTAATAATAATCGAGGTGTTTGTTAAGTGCTTACTCTGGGTGAGGCACTGTACTAAGCGCTGGTACGGGCGCATGCAAATTGGGTTGGAAACAGTCCCTGTCCTAGGTGGGGCTCCAAGGCTCAATCTCCGTTTATACTAAGATGAGGTAACTGAGGCCCAGAGAAGTGAAGTGACTTGTCCGAAGTCACACAGCAGACAAGTGGCAGAGCCGGGATTAGAATCCACAGTCTTCTGATTCCCAGGCCTAAGCTTTAGCTACTCCGCCATGCTGCTTCTCTGGGTTTTAATCGATCAAACACGGGTGTTTATTGAGTACTTGCTCCATACCAAATTATTATTACTGAACTAAGTACAGCACTATATTATGTATATGGGAGTGTATAATAATAATATCTGTGGTATTTGTTAAGCCTTTATCTACTCTGGCCAAGCACTGTTCTAAGCACTCAGGTAGCTATAAGACGATGGGGTCAGACACTGTCCCCGTCCCTCATCAGGTTACGAGCCTAAAGTGAAGGGAGAACAGTGTTTTTTTAAAATGTTATTTGTTAAGTCTTTGCTCTGTACTAGACACTGCACTAAAAGCTGGGTTAGAAACAAGGTAATGAGGTTGGACACAGTCCCTGCCCCACACGGAGCCCACAGTCTTAATCCCCATTTTTCAGAAGAGGTAATTGAGACCCGGAGAACCTAACTGCCTTGCCCAAGGTCACACAGCAGACAAGGGACAGAGCCAGAATTAGAACCCAGCCCCGTGCTCGTCCAGTAGGTCTCTCTGCTTCCCAATACAATGTAGGTGGTAGACACACTCCCTGCCTTCAAGGAAGTTACAGTGTTTTGGGTCTGATTCAAAATCCATTTCATGGCAAAGTGTTCTCTTCCTTTAGTCTTAGCTCATCCTCTTTTGGCCAAGTCTCTTATTCAAAATGCAATGCAGAATTGAAAAAATGATCTGGATATTGTACTCTCCCAAGTGCTCAATTGGATGTTCTGCACAAAATTAGCACTCAGTAAATAAAACTGCTCTATTGGTTGGTTGATATTTTGGGAGCACACACATTACAAATATCTGCTTCCCTTAGACTGTCTTGGAAAGAATCGTCAGGATGTGGGCCGATATCTCAGGGAGGCAGCAGTGCTTCCGACATCCAGGAGAGACCACTCTGTAGGAGAATATTTGGATATCTATAGCAATCAATCGATGGTATCTATTGAGTGGTCACTGTGTGCAGAGCACTCTACTAAGCGCTAGGGAGAGTATAATACAATAGAGTTGGTAGACACGTCCCCTGCCCACAACAAACTTACAGTCTAGAGGGGGAGACAGACATTAACATATTAATAACTTTATTCATTCAATCGTATTTACCGAGTGCTGATAGTGTGCAGAGCACTGTACTGAGCACTTAGGGGAGTACAATGTAACAATAAACAGACTTATTCCCTGCCCACAATGATCTAATAGTTTACCCAACCAGTTCTATCCTTGTGGCACATTCATAATACAAACGCACATACCTATACACACAAACATGCACACAAGCATGTACCTATCCCTCATTCCCAAAGTTTTCTTCCTCCTCCCCAGGACTTGGCCTACATCCAAGCCAAACCTGTCAAAACACCAGCATGGCTCCAGTGTAAATTGTTTGCCCTTCCCTTTCCTGTCCCAAGTTAGAATCTCCACCAGGTTTTCCACTCCACACCTAATGAAGGCAACCACCTTGTCCTCCACAAAGGCTAAGTTGGAGACAGTCCTGAGAAGAACGGGGAAACTCTTCCAGAAGCAGTGTGGCCTAGGGGAAAGAGTACGGGCTTGGAGTTGGAGGACCTGGGCTCTTGTTCTTGTCTGTCCATCTCCCCCGATTAGACTGTAAGCCCGTCAAACGGCAGGGACTGTCTCTATCTGTTGCCGACTTGTTCATCCCAAGAGCTTAGTACAGTGCTCTGCACATAGTAAGCGCTCAATAAATACTATTGAATGAATGAATGAATAATCCCACCTCACCACTTGCCTGCTGCGTGATCTTGGGCTTAATTTCTCCGTGTCTCAGTTTCCTCAATAGCAAATGCACAGTCAGTACCTGTTCTCCTTCCTACTTACACTGTGAGCCAACGTGGGACAGGGACTGTGTCTGACCTCATTAGTTGGGATCTACCCCAGCACCTGGAGAGTTTCCAGTACCCTACCAGTCCTGACTATGGGAGGGAGAGTCAAGAAGAGGCAGATCCATTCCATCCCTAGCTTGGGCTAGGGAATGGAAGGCCATCTGCGGCAAGTCAAAACTCACCTGGTGGTGGACAGCAGCGGCACGGGAGAGCGTCGAGGGTGGAGACTCGAGTTTACTGTGCGGAAGGAGGCAGTGGTCAAACACTTCTGGATTTTGACCAAGAAAACTCTATGGATCCGCTACCAGAACAGTTGCAGGTGGAGGCGAGGCGTTCTGGGAGAGATGTGTCCATGGCATCCCTAAGGGTTGGAGACGATTTGACAGCATGAGACAAGACCCCAGCTCTTGGAATATTCAATCAGTCGTATTCATTTACTGAGTGCTTAGTGTGTGCGAAGCACTGTACTGAGCACTTGGGAGAGTACACTGTAGCAGAGTCGGTAGGCATGTTCCCTCCCCACAAGGAGCTTACAGAACACATAATAAGCACTCAACAAATACGATTATAAACAAACCATTAGATCAGGAAAGACTTCAGCAGTCATTCAGTCTGTCGGTATTTATTGAGTAGCTTACTGAGTGCAAAGCACTGTACTAAGCGCTTGGGAGACTACAAAATAGCAATAGAACAGACTCATTCCCTGCCCACAACGAGTTTACGGTCTAGAGGGGGAGACAACCTAGAGCTGGCTCCCTCCTTAGCCAGCTCTGAGTAGACCTGAGAGCAGAACCCGGGTCTCCTGATTCTCAGAAGAATGTTCTTTCCACTGGACCCTCTGGAGTATACGTTTGTGTCTACTAATTCTGGTGTACTGTGCTCTCCCAAGTGCTTAGTACAGCGCTCTGCGCATAGAGAAGTAGCGTGGCCTCGTGGATAGAGCACGGGCCTGGGAATCAGAAGGACCTGTGTTCAAATCCCAGCTCCGCCACTTGTCTGCTGGGTGACCTGGGGCAAGTCACTTCACTCTTCTGTGACTCAGTTACCTCATTTGTAAAATGGGGATTGAGACCGTGAGCCCCACGGGGGATAGGGACTGTGCCCAACCCTATTTGCTTATATCCAGCCCAGCTCTCAGCACAGAGCCTGGCACAGAGTACGCGCTTAACAAATGCCACGATTATTATTACTATAAACTGCATGAGTTGCGGCGAATTCCATCCCCTTCGGTTCAGGGACGACGGTGCCCTTCCTGTTCCTCCCCCAGATCTAAGATGCCAAAGGCCCACGCCAAGAGAACCGCCTCTGGATCAAGTCAGGCCACGAGGCGCTCCACCTCTTCAACTATCCAGCTTCTCGGTGTGAAGAGAATGACCACTACGTCCCCTCAGAATAGCCTGAAAAGTGTGAAGGCAGCGAAATATCCGTCCCGGGCTGCCAAACCAAACTCACGAATGCAGGATCCATCCAGAGGGTGACTTGGGCCACGTGATGTTTTTCAGGGAGGGTGTTTGCAGTGGGAGCCGTACTTTAGCAGCACTAGGGAACGGACTATGTGTAGAAAGGTCCCCGTCTGCATTTTCCTCTTCAACATTGAAGGTAAATTGACCCTTTCGAATAGATTGTCGGGCAGCAGCATGGCTAAGCGGAAGGAACACGGATCTGAGAGTCAAGGGATCTGGGTTCTCATCCCGGCTCCCACACTTGCCCTCTGGGTGACTTGAGGCAAGTTACGTTCTCTTTCTCTACCTCAGACTCCTCATCTGTAAAATGGGGATGAAATACCAGCACTACCTCCACCTTAAACTGGGATTCCCTTCTGGGACAGGGTCGATGTCTGATTTGATAATCTTGTATCGGTCCCAGGGTTCAGTGCAGTGCTTGGCACGTAGCAAGTGCTTAACTAATACTTCAATTATGATTATTTTTCAGTCTTTTTATCCTTTCTCTCGGCAATAATGTCATGGAGAATTTATTTTACTAGAAATTGCTCATAACGCTAATAATAATTAGTGATAATCGTGGTATTTGTCCAGCACTCTGTGTCAGGCACTGTACTAAATGTTGGGGGAGATACAAGCAAATGGGTTTGGACACAGTCCCTGCTCCACTGGAGCTCACAGTCTTAATGCCCATTTTACAGATGGGATAACAGAGGCACAGAGAAGTGAAGTGACTTGCTCAAGGCCACACTGCAGAACAGGTTTAGAACCCAGGTCCTCTGACCTCCAGGCCCGTGCTCTTTCCGCGAGGCCACACTGCTATAAGGTATAGTTTATTTAAGATAAAATGTATCTGGGGAGGAGGAAGAACAGAGCCCCATCCTGAAAACGGGCTGTAGAGCAACCTGATGTAGAAAGAAGTTTGTCCTGGACCTCACAAGGATCACATCCATCTCATGGTTGCCTCTTAAGGGTCAAGGCCCGAGATAAAACGCTAGAGTTGATTCAGTACAATCAGATCAAACACAATTCCCATTCCTTAAGGGGTTCACAGTCTTAAGGGGGAGGGAGAACAGACATTCAGTCCCCATTTTGCAGATGAGGAAACCGAGGCACAGAGAAGTTAGATGATTTGCCCGAGGTCACCCAGCAGGCAAATGGCAGAGGCAGGATTAGAACCCAAGTCTCCTGAGACCCAATCCTTTGCTCTTTCCATTAGAGTTCTTTCCCTTGAGAAGCAGCGTGGCTCAGTGGAAAGAGCATGGGCGTGGGAGTCAGAGGTCGTGGGTTCTAATCTGAGCTCCGTCACTGGTCAGCTGTGTGACTTTGGGCAAGTCACTTAACTTCTCTGTGCCTCAGTTACCTCCTCTGTAAAATGGGGATGAAGACTGTGAGCCCCACGTGGGACAACCTGATTACCTTGCATCTCCCCCAGCGCTTAGAACAGTGCTTGGCACATAGTGAGCGCTTAACAAATACCATCATCATCATCATTTATTATTATTATTATGATGCCATGCTGCTTCTCTTGGTCAGAACCGACCGTGTCACATCTGAAACTTCAGCCTCCTGCTGCATTCCGGGCCGAAAAATCGGGGGGGGAGAGGGTAGACAATGAGTGGTCCTTAGTTTGAGGTGTCTTTTTTCCTTTGAATTTTGGGGGCGGGGCGGTTGCCATCCGAAAAAGACAATCTATCCTGAGCAGCGAAAGACGCATGTGGTTAGATGATGGCGCTACTTCCATCTTAATCCAAACAGCCTGGTCTCAGTGGCCTTTTAATCCCCAGATCAGTGAGTGACAGGACTTGCAGTTTCTGCGTCAGTACGTATTAGATGGACCAGCCTCACACACCAGATTATTAGTTCAGGACCTTGCCCTGCCAACCCCTTCCAAACCCAGATCACTAACGCCGTACAACTGGAGTGTGAAAGCTTTCCGTATTGAAAAATAACTCCCCGCCTAAGCTCTTTAGCATTAGACACATTCTTAGCCGACTCAACCTCCTCTCGCAAACGGAAGTTATTTTTCAACTCTAGGAGAATTTTTCAAATCTGAGCCTCACGAGATGTTTAAGTACAGTACTTTCACCCTGTGGCTCTTATCTCTGCGCTTCTTATTTTTCACTTCATGTGCAGTTGTGATTCCGTATATTTCAAATTATCACACCAAATTAGAAGGTAAGTGAGAGGAAAAATAATTGAGATCTTGAATTACTTTTATATCTCGCTGTGATCAGAAAGGTTGCTGAATCGACTTCTTTTTTTTTCCTTCACAGTGACTGTAATTGCTTAAGATGTAAGCAAAGAAATATTTTAATTTAATAAAAAGTGTGACAATAATCCCGTCGGTCCCGTTTCCCTGGAAAATGTCATTGCTTTCTGAGCACAAAGGAGCACTAATTAACATGTTGGAGGGAAGAGGGGCCTTCATATAGCCAAAATATGCTCTGTATATTTGTGGCAATTGTCTCTTCCCTTTGGCAGAAATGAAGAAAAAATTGAGGATCTTTCTAATTTTTTTTTTTTAGTCTACGATCTATATAAACACATATGTACGCTTGCAAACACGTACAGTGCAAGCGAATTTCTGAGCTGCAGCTTTGTTGGGCAAGATTCGGCCCAGAGTAAATATTTACTGCTGAGTTACAAGGTGCTCCAAAAGGGAATCTGAAATGGAAAGACTTGTACGCTCTACGTTAAAACTTCACGAGTATCTACGCAGTAAGGATAGATATCATTTAATAACAACATTTATAGATTTTGAAAGCAAACCCGATCCAAGAAGGCTGCACATGTGGAGAAAGATGATATTTCAGTCTAACACATTTTCTCTTGAAGGCCTTTTTCTTTTTGGTTGTTTGCGGTGAACAGGCCGTGTCTCCTCCGGGGCTCGCTAATCCATACTGTAAAACACGTGCAGGAAACAAATGAAAGAACAATCTGACACTGCAGTAGATGGGAAGGCGAGGATCTGGACTGCTGTCCTTTGAGCGCAGAGAGAAAATTCAGATGATTT
This sequence comes from Ornithorhynchus anatinus, assembly GCF_004115215.2. Classification (NCBI taxonomy): domain Eukaryota; kingdom Metazoa; phylum Chordata; class Mammalia; order Monotremata; family Ornithorhynchidae; genus Ornithorhynchus; species Ornithorhynchus anatinus. The sequence continues at coordinate 56,391,526 of NC_041735.1, read as the reverse complement.
AACTAAAGGTCAAATCTCTCCTTAGAATTGTGGATTTCAAATCTAAACCTTCTCCCCAGAACATCTGTGTCATTCCCTCCCCCTTTCCCAACAACTTCCCCATCTTCCCACCCCACGATTCACCCCCAAAAAAAAGCACACTGTAACTATTTGCAAATGTCATCCATAAATACTACGCTGGTGTTTAGTTTTCACTCTCCGTTCTCCGGTCGCAGACCGTTTCTTTCGGGGGTCCGGCCGTGTCTCCCCACGCACGTTTCTCACGAGCTTTATTTTTCTCGGAGGGAGAGGGGAGGGGAAAACAAATTAAGTCAGAGGTCGTGGGTTCTAATCTCGACTGCGTCACCGGTCATCTATGTGACTTTGGGCAAGTTACTTAATAATAATAATAATAATAATGTTGGTATCTGTTAAGCGCTTACTATGTGCAGACCACTGTTCTAAGCGCTGGGGTAGATACAGGGTAATCAGGTTGTCCCACGTGGGCCTCGCGGTTAATCCCCATTTTACAGATGAGGTAACTGAGGCACAGAGAAGTGAAGTGACTTGCCCACAGTCACACAGCCGACAAATGGCAGCGCCGGGAGTCGAACTCGTGACCTCTGACTCCGAAGCCCTGGCTCTTTTCCGCTGAGCCACGCGTGACTTCTCCGTGCCTCAGTTATCTCCTCCGTAAAATGGGGATCAAGACCGTGAGCCCCACGTGGGGCAACCTGATCACGTGGCATCTCCCCCTGCGCTTAGCACAGTGCTTGGCACATAGTAAGCGATTAACAAATACCATCATCATCATCATGATTATCATATGCCATGCTGCTCCTCTCGGTCAGAACCGAAGGCGTCACATCTGAAACTTCGGCCTCCTGCTGCATTCCAGGCTGAAAAATCAGGGGTGGGAGAGGGTAGAGTAGCCCTTAGTTTGAGATGTCTTTCTTCCTTACTCCAGATCCAGTGAATGCCTGCAAGGGGCTAAAATTTGCCCGGAGTGGCCTGACTCTGTATTATTTGAAAATGGCAGGGGCCGGGGAGGGCCTGTTCTTGATTACTGGGTTACGCGAGGCCTTCCCCTTGAACCACTGACTGGCCCCATCTGCCTTAAAGCTGAAAAAATCAAACGGAGGTCTTGGAGAGAAGTAGCTCCCCGGGCCGTTTTTCAGGCCCCACAAACTGCGGAAAGGAATCGACCTGAAAGGCAAGGGGTCGGTTGGGCCCCGGTGGCCCCCGCTGAAGCCTTTTCGGAGCCCGCTTGGGCAACCGGCCTCCTGCGCTGGTCTCTGTCGCCCCCTCGTGGCGCTCCCGCGCGAGGACCGGCCGGGCCGCCGCCTCACAAGAAATAAGTGGAATAAAGGAAGAATAAAGTGAAGCCTTTCTTCTTCATTTCCCCTATTTATTTAGAGGCTGGGGGGGGGGGGGGGGGGGCTTCTAGAGCAATCGGAATAATCACGAGGGTATTTGTTAAACCCTTCCTAGGTGCTCTATCCTATTTATTTAGAGGCTGGGAGAGGGGGTGGTTTCTAGAGTCATCAGAATAATAATGAGGGTATTTGTTAAGCCCTTCCTAGGTGGTCTACCCTATTTATTTAGGGGCTGGGGGGGGGGGGGGGGGTTTCTTGAGTGGCGCAGTGGAAAGAGCACGGGCTTTGGAGTCAGGGCTCATGAGTTCGACTCCCAGCTCTGCCACTTGTCAGCTGTGTGACTGTGAGCGAGTCACTTCACTTCTCTGGGCCTCAGTTCCCTCAGCTGGAAAATGGGGATGAAGACTGTGAGCCCCACGTGGGACAACCTGATTCCCCTGTGTCTCCCCCGGCGCTTAGAACAGTGCTCTGCACCTAGGAAGCGCTTAACAAATACCAACATTATGAGAGTAATCAGAATGATAATGAGGGCATTTGTTAAGCCCTTCCTAGGTGCTTTACCCTATTTATTTAGAGGGTGGGAGAGGGGGTGGTTTCTAGAGTAATCAGAATAATAATGAGGGTATTTGTTAAGCCCTTCCTAGGTGCAGAGCACTCTTCTAAGCGCCGGGGGAGATACGGGCTTGTCCCACGTGAGGCTCACAGTCTTCGTCCCCATTTTGCAGACGAGGGAACTCGGGCCCAAAGAAGTGAAGTGACTTGCCCGAGGTCACACAGCTGACGAGTGGCAGAGAGGGGGGATTCGAACCCATGACCTCTGACTCCAAAGCCCGGGCTCTTGCCACTGAGCCGCGCTGATAAATGGACTAAAGAAAGAATAAAGTGAAATAAATCTGCTTCATTTCCCCTATTTATTTAGAGGCTGGGAGTGGGGGTGGTTTCCAGAGTAAGCAGAATAATAATGAGGATATTTGTTGAGCCCTTACTAGGCGCAGAGCACTGGTCTAAGCGCTGGCTCCGTGGGAAGAGCACGGGCTTAGGAGTCAGAGGTCGTGGGTTCTAATCCCGACTCCGCTGCTTGTCAGCTGTGTGACTTTGGGCAAGTCACTTAACTTCTCTGGGCCTCAGTTCCCTCATCTGGAAACTGGGGATTAAGACTGTGAGCCCCACCTGGGACCTGATGACCCTGTATCTCCCCCAGCGCTTAGAAGAGTGCACATAGTAAGCGCTTAACCAATACCAGAATTATTATTATTATTATTAAGTCCTACTAGGTGCAGAGCACTGTTCTAAGCACTGGGATAGGTACAGGGGAATCGGGTTGATTACAGATGTAACATTTTACAGATGAGGTAACTGAGGCGCCGAGAAGTTAAGTGACTTGCCGAAAAGCCGGGGGAAGTGGGCAGTGAGGGTCTGGAGGAGTGCAGGAAAGAGGGCAATTACAAAAATTCCCCACCCCAATCCTTTCACCGCCCCCCCCCCCATTTTAAAGCTTTTCCTTCTCCCTTCCCTGCCCCTAATCCAAATAATCATAACAACAATAATGATGATGGTATTTGTCAAGTGCTTTACTATGGGCCAAGCACTGTTCTTTGTCCTGGGGGAGATACAAGGTGATCAGGTCGTCCCACGTGGGGCTCACAGTCTTAATCCCCATTTTACAGATGAGCTACCTGAGGCCCAGAGAAGTGAAGTGGCTTGTCCAAGGTGGTACAGCAGGGAAGTGGCGGAGCGGGGACTAGAACCCACATCTCTAGAGAAGCAGCGTGGCTCAGTGGAAAGAGCACGGGCTTTGGAGTCAGAGGTCATGAGTTCGAATGCCGGCTCTGCCGCTTGTCAGCTGTGTGACTGTGGGCAAGTCACTTCACTTCTCTGGGCCTCAGTTCCCTCATCCGTAAAATGGGGATTAAGACTGTGAGCCCCATGTGGGACAATCTGATTCCCCTGTGTCTACCCCGGCGCTTAAAACAGTGCTGGGCACGTAGTAAGCGCTTAACAAATACCAACATTATTAACATTATTATCTCGGACTCCCAACCCAATGCTCTTTTCACTAAAAACCCAGGCAAGCAGTGGTATTTATTGAGCACTGACTCTATTTGGAGCACTGTACCGAGCGCTTGGGAGAGTACAATGTAACAGAGACGGTAGGCCCCTTCCCTGGGCTCAACGAGCTGATTGTCTCTAGGAAGCGAGAAACACGGGATGGGAAACGCAGCACAGAGTGGAAGACACGGGAACGGGAACACGAAGTAGGAAGTGTAGGCAGGGGAGCACAGGATGGGAAGCACAGGGTGGAAAATACAAGGTGGGGTGCACAGGCCTGGGAGTCAGAAGGTCATGGGTTCCAATCCCGGCTCTGCCACTTGTCTGCTGCCTGACCTCGGGCGAATCGCTTCACTTCTCTGTGCCTCAGTTTCCTCATCTGTAAAATGGAGATCGAGACCGTGAGCCCCACGTGGGACAGGGACCGGAGTCCAACCCGATTTGCTGGTATCTGCCCCAGCGCTTAGTACGGTGCCTGGCACATAGTAAGCACTTAGATATCATCATTATTACCTGACGGACGCTTGCGGGGTCCGTTTATTGTCGCATCGCACTCTCTCAAGCGTTTAGTAATAATAATGATGGCATTGGTTAAGCGCTTACAGTGTGCCAGGCACTGTACTGAGCGCTGGGGTGGATCCAAGCAAACGGGGTTGGACCCAATCCCTGTCCCACGTGGGGCTCACGGTCCCAATCCCCGTTTCGTAGAGGAGGGAACCGAGGCCCGGCGAAGTGACTTCCCCAAGGTCACACAGCCGGCAAGTGGCGGAGCCGGGATTAGACCAGTGCTCCTCACCCGGTGGGCGCTCCATAAAATCTAGACTGCGAACCCGCTGTCGGGTAGGGGTCGTCTCTGTTGTCGAATCGTACTTTCCAAGCGCTCGGTGCAGCGCTCTGCACACGGTCGGCGCTCAGGAACTACGACCGAACGAAATGCGATAATACTAAGAATACTGAGGGTACGCGTTAAGCGCCCACTACGTGCCATGCGCTGCTCTGAGCGCCCGATCGATGACACGGCGAGGCCTCCCCGATGCCGGGACATCTGAAAGGGGGGATGGGAAGCCCCGTGGCTGGTGGGAGTGTGGAGATGGTGGGGTGGGGGGGGGGGTCCCCCAAATCACCCACCCCTTCAAATCACCATCCTGAGGCCAAAGGATGAGGAAGGCCACAGGATGGCGGGGGGGAGGGGGCCCTGTTGCCAACACAGAAAGCTGCGGCCTAGAAGGGGCCCGAGGCTTGGGGGAAATGGGAGAGGAGGGGGGGAAAAAAAATCCAAAATCAAAGCACTGAACTCAGGCCTCCCCAGCCTGGGGGCAGCTGCAGATTCCTGGATCCCGACCTGGAGATGGAGCCAGGGGGTGGGGGGTGATTTACGACCCCCGGAGGCAGACTCTTGGGAAATGGTTGCAACCGGTGGAAACCCACTCTTGGGGCTTAAAGCCAGGAAGGGGCCCCAGAAGGGGGTCTCTGGGAAGCCTAGGAAGGAGCAGGGGAAAAGGGGAAAGCGGAAAAGCGGAGAGGGGGGCTCCCTTTAGCCCGACCCTGCGGCCTGCAGGATGGGAAACGGGAGGAAAGCAATGCATTGGTTTTCTTTTTGCAAACTGACAGCCCCGTGAGCCATTTCCTTAGGGAGAGAGGGGCTATTTTTTGGATGTCTCTCTCCCCCCACCCCCTTCTAGACTGTGAGCCCTTTGTGGGGAGGGACTGTCCCTCTTTGTCGCTGAACTGTACTTTCCAAGCAGTCGGTACAGTGCTCGGCACACAGTCACCACTCCGTACGATTGAATGAATGCATGTTTTTTGAAACCACTTCTGAGTTATCTTCGAGACGGGGAGCCCGTCGTGGCCAGGGATTGTCTCTCTCCGTGGCCGAATTGTACTTTCCAAGCGCTTAGTACAGTGCTCCGCACGCAGGGTGCTCAATAAATACGATTGACTGACAGTAAGCGCTCGGTAAATACGATTGCATGATAGACTGTGAACACGTCGTGGGCCGGGAATGTGTCTGATGTTATAGTGTACTCTCCCGAGCGCTTAGTACAGTGCTCTGCACACAGTATGCCCTCTAGAGAGTCCTCTTGCGCGGACTTCTCCCTTTGGGGAGGGAGGGCTCCAGGGATCTCTCCTCTTTAGAAGGAGAAAAATAGCAATTTACGCCTAGAGATCTCTGGAGCAAGAAGGACGGGGGACGGGAGGGAAGCAGGATTCATTCGATCGTATTTACTGAGCGCTTACTGCGTGCAGAGCACTGGACTGAGCGCTCCCTGCGTGCAGAGCACTGGACTGAGCGCTCCCTGCGTGCACAGCAGGGGACTGAGCGTTCCCTGCGTGCAGAGCACTGGACTGAGCGCTTACTTCGTGCACAGCAGTGGACTGAGCGTTTTACTGCGTGCAGAGCACTGGACTGAGCGTTTTACTGCGTGCACAGCAGTGGACTGAGCGCTCCCTGCGTGCAGAGCACTGGACTGAGCTCTCCCTGCGTGCAGAGCACTGGACTGAGCGCTTACTTCGTGCACAGCAGTGGACTGAGCGTTTTACTGCGTGCAGAGCACTGGACTGAGCGCTCCCTGCGTGCAGAGCACTGGACTGAGCGCTCCCTGCGTGCAAAGCACTGGACTGAGCGCTTGGGAATAGCATAACACGATTCAACAATAAACAGACACATTTCCTGCCCGGAGAGAGAGGACTTTTCTCCCCACTCCCTTTCTCTTTCCGGGCCTACCTCGCGGCGGGCAGTGAGAATGCGGGAGATGTGAGTTTGCTCTTTGGCGAGCTGGAATTGTACTTTCCGAGCGCTTAGTACAGTGCTCTGCACATAGTAAACGCTCAATAAAGACCACTGAACGAATGGTATTTTTTAAAGAAGGCCGGATAGTTTGTCCTAAGACACAACGAATGGTTCTTGTCCAACATTTCGCCTCCGTGGAGCAAAAAAAAAAAAAAATCTCCTGCTCCTGGTTTTTTTGATCGGGAAAAAGAAGAGCTTGTGGAGGAAAAATAAGCAGCCCGGACTCCTTCTCGCGTTCACAGATCAGACGCGACTGTTCTAAAGTTAAAAGCGATAGGATCTATTTTCCCTCCCTAATCCCCAGCGGAGCCGAGGGGTTTTCATTTACATTTCTAAAGTTTTTCCTCCGAATCCCGTTTTCTGTGCAAAAGCGCTGCAAACTCCTCCCGTGGCCGGCCGTTAAACAGACCGGCAGAAAAGGCAGGAGTAAGTGGCCGGAGGGACAGATTTTTCCCCCCCCCCCTCCCCGAAATCCATGCTTTTTGCTCCAGAGGAGACCGTTCAAATTCATAAAAAGCAAGTGTGCACTCGCGTCCGTCCCCTGAACGAAACTAGCCGAGCAAAAGACTCAGAAACTCCTTGGAGAGGGAGGAATCCCCAATGTAGGAGGCGGGAGTTAAAGATCTTTCCCCTGAATACGAAGGTTCAGAAAGCAGACGGAGCGAGAGGATTCTGTGAAATGTATCGAATTATTATTTAAGAGTTTGCAGTGGAGGTAAGGTGAAGGGGTGACATTTGCCACGGATAGGGGTGCGTGGTGGAAAAGATGTCAGACCGTCTCTGTTGCCGATGTGGCCATTCCAAGCGCTCAGTCCGGTGCTCGGCACGTAGTAAGCGCTCGATAAATACTATTGAATGGATGTCCAAGTGTCTCCAGAGAGGGATAATAATAATGTTGGTATTTGTTAAGCGCTTACTACGTGCCGAGCACTGTTCTAAGCGCTGGGGTAGACATAGGGGAATCAGGTTGTCCCACGTGGGGCTCGCAGTCTTCATCCCCATTTTACAGATGAGGGAACTGAGGCACAGAGAAGTGAAGTGAAAGCCTGGATGTGCCGGTGGCCCGAGTTGAGGCCTGACATGTCTGTCCGGTGAATGATTTGCGCCCCTCTCTTTCGCTCATCATCCCTCCTGATGTTTCTTTCCCGCAAACGGTTGGAGCAGACAACCCGGACCTACAAAGGGCCTTCCTTCCCCTGCTGGTGTGTGTGCGATTCCCCAGCCGCTTCTTGAGGGACACAAAGAGGAGGAGGAGGCGGAGGGGAACTTTAACCCCATCCTGAAGGCCCTCGACACCAACCCCTGATCCACCACACCTCGGCCTGATGGCAGAGATCACAATCCGCCCCACCATTCCTAAGCTGATGAGTTCCAAACTGTAACTGTTCGCTCACGGGTCAAAAGGGACGAGCGAGTTTTCGGTTAGAGACTCTTTTGTAGGTGGTTTAAAAAAAAAAAAAAAAATTTGTTTCCACCTTATCCCGCATCACAGAAATGTGCGGGTCCCTCGATGTTAAATCGACTAAAATAAATGCCTCGGGTTGTTCCCTTTAGCCCTGCCGGGCCTGCGTTTGTCTCTCGGCCCTAAGTGACGATTCGAAAGCCTGAAGTATTTCTTGTCCCTTTATTTTTCTCTTTAGAATATTCCAAGGAAAATGCAGACTGGAAGCCCAACCTTTACGACGCATTTAAAACAAGCCAGCAGAAGGAACTAAGTTTCGATTTAGGCATCCCCGGCGATCTAATGGAGAAATGAATTTTGATTTCTTTTTATATCCTAGAGTTAACTTCTTCCTTTGGCCCTCTGGTGGATGCGGGACTGAATTTTCCTTCCAGACCTCGAAGGAAAAGCGCTAAAACCGTGCCGCTTTGGGGAACCCAGCGGGCCGCGAAGAGGCGGGTTTCAACCGACCGAAGGCCCCTTTATCCGCAGAGTGAGATTCTCCAAGGGAACGATCTGTTAACATCAGCTGCTAAGGCTCATCCCCTCCTGGGATGAAACGGAGGAAGGAAGAGTTCTTCATTGCGGATTCCTTTTCCAGCGGAGATTAAATTCCTCCCTCTAGGAAATGTCAGCGAAGGGGGGAGAAACCTCTAGACGTTTTCACCCCCCGCCCGTTGTCGCCTCTCATAGAGTCTGCCCAAATCCCCACTGTAAATGATCGAACTTCCTAACCCTTGTCATCGAAAAATAATCAGGGGAAATAGCCATTTCAGGGCCGTAGAAATTCCAAGGAATGCGATGGGAACTCGGGAAGGAGGAATCTTTGGAGCCAACCCGCGGCCCTCCGCAATAACGAAAGGCGGACACACGAGGGCGCCCGCGGGAACTTTGGCCCGATCGGGAGGCTCCCCCTCCCTTCATTTGCATGCCCGGCCGCGATTGGAGGGTCGCCCTCGGTGACGTCACGTGTCCGTCAAACCCAGGCTGGCCAATGGGCGGCGGCTCCTTGTGCGATTGGTTTCCCGAGTGGACGTCAATCATCCCTAATTTGCATACGGGGCCGGCGGGAGCCCCGAGGTCGTCAGTCTGTGGCAGCCGCTGGAAGAGGGAGAACGGGACGGAGAAGAGCGAAAAAAATATATATATCTAGCGATCCCCCCGCGCAAATCTGTCACCGTCCAATTAGTAAAAACCGCAAATATATAATTGCCCGGATAATCTAAATGGCAAGCTTATATTCAGACCAACCCGTCATGGGCCTTACGCCCTAATAGACGAGCTGTGTAACTTTATAGCAAACGTGACGGGAAAAAGACCCTTCGCAATAATAAATCTCGAAAGACATAAAGGAAGGGGAATGACCGCATTATTGTTTCTACTCGTAATTAAAGCAATGTGCATTATAATAAAGGGGAAATCCGTATTTTTTTAAAAAAAAAATCGAATTACCCCATGGAAGTTTTAAATGGTCGGTCACTGCAAGCAGCTACAGTCGGGCACTAAGCAGGGGTGAAAAGATGGGGGGAAATCCCACTTTCTGAGAATTTCCAGTTTTGGAGCACGCCCTTCGCCCCCGCCGTTGTTAATTGCCATCCTATCTCCCCAAGTCTAGACTATATAAAGCCCCGGGGTGGGTGGCACCTCGGAAAGAGGAGTGGGATCGATGACGGTGGGGTGAGTCGCTTAAAGAGATCGAATGCAGGGAAAGACCTCGGGCGGAATCTGTAGGAATCTGCTCCGCTTTGCAACCTATTTGAACCCGAGGCCGGGGGCTGAATTTTAAAGGGGCGTGAAAGGTGTGCGGGGAGCCACCTGGGCCACCTCCCTCGGGGATGCGGGAGATGCGGCTGATTTAAATAAAGCAGACAGTCGGGCGAGGGAATGAGCCCGTCTCCTCTTTTTGACCCCGGCCCCCCGCCCCACGGCAAGAATTTCGCCCCCAAACTCGGGGAGTTGCGAGGAGAGCCCAGCACGGCTCCTCCGCCTCTTCAGTCGGGAAGATTTTTCTCCTTTTAAGGCTCCGTCGACACACTGGAAACCTTCCCTTTTCCAAAGAAAGTTAGCCCCGCTCGGAAACGGTAGTCCGTTTCGAAATCGCTTAATAGGCTCTGGCGAAGTTACTCGTTTTGAAATTAAAAGCGGCCGGACTTTCTTGTAAAATTGTATTTTCTGCTGGAAATATCCGTTGATTTGGGGGGCCCGAATTACCCCGGTGGGGGGAGCGGGGGGATATTTAAACGGACCATTTGCTTTCCAGGAATGGATTTGCATTGAGGTCTGGGGATCGCGGGGCACAAAGATGATGGGGGATCAATGTGTGTGTGTTGTGTGGATGTGTGTGATTGGTGTCCGCGTGAGCGTGTGTGTGTATTTGGGGGTGGGGGGAGAAAGCGCGGCTGCCCCGATGAACTCAGCAGGAGTTATATTTCGGCCGGGAAGCCTATACAGAATGTATACAGTTGAAACTATACACTCCTCAAGCGGAAACATTCATTTACAGGCCTTTCGATATTTCCCGAACAGAATGAAATCATCCTCTCTGGGAAGTGCCTCCCCGTTCCTTCCTCCCCACCCCCGTCCTCCATCCTTCGTCCCCCAAGCAGTCTGAAGGTTCCCAGGACCGTCCAAAAAATCAGGCCCCGGGTGGAGACAGGCAGTTTCTGTGATTCGTTCATTCATTCAATAGTATCTATTGAGCGCCTACTAGGTGCAGAGCACTGTACTAAGCGCTTGGAATGAACAAGTCGGCAACAGAGAGAGACGGTCCCTGCCGTTCGACGGCCTTACGGTCTAATCGATGCCCCCCGACCCCGAACCCGTCCCGACCTTCGCCCCGGGCGGTCTGGACCCTGCCCGACGCGCTCAGTACACGTAGGAGGCGCTTAACAAGTCGCCTTATTATTAGGGCTTATTATCATTATTGTTATTATCAGAACGAGAGGCGATCTCTGAGTCGGCGCGCAACGCTCGCACGGGGCAACGGCCCCCCCGCGCCTGGAGGCCGCTCAAGTTCGGGCTCTCCACTTGGAGCTGTCAATCATCCCGACCCCAAGACCCCCCCCCTCCATCCCCGTCCTCCGCCCATCCCAACATTCCCACACCCCTTCCCACGTCATCCGGGAGGGAAAACCAATGAGTGGGAAGCCGAAGCCGCCTCCGAGAGCGCGTGGGAGGGCCTGGAAGAGAGGAGTAAATCAGCGGCCTTGCGCATCCGGCCGCCCCCGCCATGATTTATGCGCTTCTTTTATTATTTCTAACACTTCGGGAAGTTATTAAAAGAAAGATCTACTGCTTCCTCTTTCCTAGGTGGAACTGGAGGGTAATTCTCCGCTCTGGCCTCCATCGAGGAGGAGCCTAGAGAGAGGAGTCGGGTGGTTGGGGGCGGCGGGGGGGAGTCTGGGGGGGGGGGGCGTTTGATTTTTCTCTTACAAGACGGGTGGCCTTCGGCTTACAAGCTGCAGACGGGATCCTGCTCGGAGGATACCTGCGGGATGCTCTTCGCATCGTTCTTAATGATGTGGCTCTATCTATAATTCTATTTATTTATTTTTGGATACCTGGGGGGGGGGGGTCCGGGGGAGGGGCGTCTTCGCATCATTCTTAATGAGACGGCTCTATCTATAATTCTATTTATTCATTTTGGATACCTGGAGGATCCAGGGGGGGGGCCTTGGATGGGTCTTCGCATCATTCTTAATGATGTGGCCCTATCTATAAATCTATTTATTTATTTTGGATACCTAGGGGGCCTTCGACGGGTCTTCGCATCGTTCTTAATGATGTGGCTCTATCTATAATTCTATTTATTTTGGATACCTGGGGGATGGGGAGGTCTTCGCAGCATTCTTAATGATATGGCCCTATCTATAATTCTATTTATTTATTTTGGATACCTGGGGGCCCCAAGGGGGGGCCTTCGACGGGTCTTCGCATCATTCTTAGTGATATGGCCCTATCTATAATTCTATTTATTTATTTTGGATACCTGGGGGACCCGGGGGTGGGGGGTCTTCGCATCGTTCTTAATGATGTGACTCTATAATTCTATGTATTAGACCGTAAGCCCGTCATGGGGCAGGGATTGTCTCTATCTGTTGCCGAACTGTACAGTCGAAGCACTTAGTCCAGTGCTCTGCACGTAGTAAGCGCTCAATAAATACTATTGAATGAATGAATTTATTGGGATGCTATTGCTGCCTGTCTACAGTGCTTGGTACATAGTAAACGCTTAACAAATACCATTCTTCTTCTTCTTCTTCTTATTACTTGTTTTGTTGCCTGTCTTCCCCCCCCCCCCCCCCCCCCCCCCCATTCTAGACTGTGAGCCCGTTGTTGGATAGGGATCGTCTCTATCTGTTGCCGAATTGTACTTTCCAAGCGCTTAGTCCAGTGCTCTGCACACAGTAAGCGCTCAATAAATACGATTGAATGAACGACGGCCTCAGCGAACTGACAGTCTGGCGTTTTACAACTTACAAGTTGGGCCCGTAGGCGCGATTTTCGAGGCGGGATAGGTAGAGGGACACATAAAGAGATGGGAAGTCTGGAATGCGTGATGCATGGGAAGAGATCATAAATCTGAAGACTTTTCTCTTTCAGCAAAGTACAAACGCGGGATCCTCATCCGCGTGCATTTATGCTCATCAAAAATTGACTTTGTGCCCGATGTAATAAAACCTGGAATATTTCAGTCTCGGAGGGGTAGAAAAAAAAATCCTGGTTTCTGTTTTCCTCACGCCCCAGCCCTATCCCAAGGAAATGACTTTTTTTAACGGCGGGAGACCCCCGTTTGGAAGCGCTATATCCGGGACGGGGGTTAGGGGAGGTAGGAAAGGAGGGCGGGAATTGGGGGATGGGAAAGAGATCAGAAGAAAGGAAGCGGCCGCGTTGGGTTTTGATGTTCATTCATTCATTTAGTCGTATTTATTGAGCGCTTACTGCGTGCAGAGCCTAAGCGCTTGGGAAAGTCCAATACAGCAACAGAGACGATCCCCGCTCATAACGAGCTCGAAGTCGAGAGAAGCAGCGTGGCTCGGTGGAAAGAGCCCGGGTTTGGGGGTCGGAGGATGTGGGTTCTAATCCCGACTCCACCACGTGTCTGCCGTGTGACCTAGGGCAAGTCACAACTTCTCTGTGCCTCGGTTACCTCACCTGTAAAATGGGGATTAAAAGTGTGAGCCCCACGTGAGGCAACCTGATGATCCCGATTCGACCCAGGGCTTGGCACATAGAGTTTAACAAATATCATCTTCATTATGATGATGATGATGATTAGAGGAGGGAGGCAGACCAATACACATAGACATCAATATGAATAAATACAATGACAGATCTGTACAATAAGTGCTGTGGGGCGGGCAAAGGGAGCAGGTCAGGGCGACGCAGAAGGGAGTGGGAGATGAGGAAAAGTGGGGCTTAGTCAAGGAAGGCCTCTTGGAGGAGATGGGCCTTCAGGAAGGCCTCGAAAGGGGGGGAAGAGTGATGCTGTCTGTATGGGATGGGGATTTGCCCGCCAGTGGCGAGTATCTATGCCCTGGCCAACGGGAGACTCTTGGAGCCCCATCCGAGATCCACCCACCAACCTCCACCTCCAGGCGGGCCTCGGAGCTCGCACCGGCCCCGAGGAAGGGGGAAAGCAAGCTAGCCGACCCTACGTGGCCCCCCGCAAAAAAGAAAAAAAAGGAAATGTGAGGGGCGAGAAAGTGGGGTCATTTGCCATGGAATCATCGGCCTCGGAAGCCTTTCCCCGCTCCCGATTTTCCCCACGGCAGATACTTCCCCCCTTCACAGCCCTGCTAAAAGTTCACCTCCTCCAGAAGGCCTTCCCGGACTGAGCCCCACTTTTCCTCTGCTCCCCTTCCCCTCCCCATCGCCCCTCCCTTCCTCTGCTCTACCCACTTCCCTGCCCCACCGCACTGGTGCATATTTGCACATATTTATTACTCGATTTTATTAATGATGTGGATACATCTATAATTCTATTTATTTATAGATTCATGCCTGTCGTTTTGTTTTGCTGTCTGTCTCCCCCTTCTAGACTGTGAGCCCACTGTTAAATAGAGATTGTCTCTATCCGTTGCCAAATTGTACTTTCCAAGCGCTTAGTACAGTGTCTCAATTACCTCATCTGTAAAATGGGCATTAAGGCTGTGAACCCCAAGTGGGGCAACCTGATTTCCTCGTATATACCCTAGCGCTTAGAATAGTGGTTGGCACATAGTAAGGGTGTAACAAATGCCATTATTATTATTAGTATAGAGAGGGAAAGGGATGGGTTGGAGTGGAATGGAAAAGGCGTGGGGTGGTGGAATGGGAGCAAAATGGGGTGGAGGGAGAGCGTGGGGATTGGGTGGGATGTGATGAGGACGAACCGTTTGGGATGGATGGGGGGGGGGGGGAATCATTTTTATGGTATTTGTTAAGTGCCTACTACGTGCCAGGCACTATACTAAGAACTGGTGTAGATAGGCGCTAATCAGGTTGGATATAGTCCATGTGCCATAGAATAATAACAATAATAATAATAATAACTGTGGTATGGTGTTAAGCACTTACTAACTGCCAGGCACTGTGCTAAGCGCTGGGGTGGATACAAACAAATCGGGTTGGACACAATCCATGTGTCACACGGGGCTCATAGTCTTAATCCCCACTGTAGAGATGACGGGAACAGAGGCACAGAGCAGTGAAGCGATTTCCCCAAGGTCACACAGCAGAGAAGTGGCGGAGCTGGGATTAGAACGCAGGACCTTCTGACTCCCAGGCCCGTGTTCTATCACAGTCCCTTTTACAGATGAGGGAAATATGGCACAGAGAAGTGAAGTGACTTGCCCAAAGTGACAAAACAGGCAAAATGCAGAGTTGAGATTAGAACCTAGGTCCTCTGACTCCCAGCCCCCCGCTCTTTCTATAGAGAAGGCTTAGTGGCAAGAGTACGGGCTTGGGCGTCAGAGGCCGTGGGTTCTAATCCTGGCTCTCCCACTTGTCTGCTGTGCGACCTTGGGCCAGTCACTTAACTTCTCTGGACCTCGGTTACCACATCTGTAAAATGGGGATTGAGAAGACAACCTTGTTATCTACCCCAGCGCATAGCACAGTGCTCGGCACGTAGTAATCGCTCAACAAATAACATTATTTTATTATTAGGCCACCAGATCACGCTGCTTCTCTGTCCTTGGGGGCAGGGAACGGGTCGACCAACTCCGTTATACTCTCCCGAGCGCTTATTACAGTGTTCTGCACACGGTGCTCAATACATATCACCGCTTGATTGATGGATCACGGGGGCCTTGTGTGTGTGTGTTTGTGTGTGGCGGACGAGAGCCGGGGGGTGATGGAGCGACTCTTGGGGGGATTGAGGGTGGGAAGGGGTGGAATGGGGGGGGAAAGGGAGATGAAAGGGGCAGGTAGACCGACAGCCTGACTCTCTTGGATCGCCAGTTCGTAAAGGAAAAAAAAACAACCTCAAAACAAACCGTGAACTTCTCAAATTGTGGCCCATGGGTCCTTAGATCTTTTTTTTTTTTCTTCCTTTCTTTTTTGTTTTCCTGAAAGACCGAGCAGGGCAATAAATCAAGGGTGTCCCCTTCCTTCCTCTGAGAGCCCATCCTGGCTGCAAAATAGAGCTCGGATGCTGGGCGAGACAGGCAGGCCACGCGAGCCGGGGGCGACCAATAAAGTGGCTCGGACACTCGGGAAAAGGGGGCGAGAAATGAGTAGGGATGGGGAGGGGGGCGGCTAGAAGGGGCCGGGGCTAGCGTAGGAAACACTCAAACACCGGCCGAAACACTGGCCGGCGCTCGGCCTGCAGAATGTTGCAGTGGGTTAAGGAGAATAATAAGAATAATAATAATAACAGTGGAGTTTGTTAAGAGCTTACTATATGCCAAGCACTGTTCTAAGCGCTGAGGTAATCAGGTTGTCCCAGGTGGGGCTGACGAGCTTCATCCTCATTTTCCAGATGGGGTAACTGAGGCCCAGAGAAGTGAAGTGACTTGACCAGAGTCGCACATTTATTCTGTTAACGAGATGTACATCACCTTGATTCTATTCATTTGCTGTGGTTTTAACGAGATGCTCATCCCCTTGATTCTATTGATTGCCATTGTTTTTGTCTGCCCGTCTCCCCCGATTAGACTGTAAGCCCGTCCGTGGGCAGGGACTGTCTCTCCCTGTGGCCGATTTGTCCATTCCAAGCGCTTAGTCCAGTGCTCTGCACATAGTAAGCGCTCAATAAATACTATTGAATGAAGTGGCAGGCGCGACATTAGAACCCACGACCCGTGACTCCCCAACCCGTGCTCCTGCCACCAAGCCTCGCTGTAAAGCTCTCCCGGGCAGTAAAGATTATGAAGTCCAGCTCAGGGTTTATCAAATGACTTCCGCCCGCCGGGGCCCCCTTTAAACCTGCGGCCTCTGATCTCTGCAGCTCCGGGGGCCATAAAAGTGTCTGATGATGGAGAGGGGCGGTGCCCACCCCGGGAGGGGCAGGAGCAGGAGGAAGAAGAGGAGGAGGCAGGGGGGAGGTGGGGGCACTTCTGTCTTCTAGCAGGCTCTAGCAGCATTCCCATAACACGGAATTTAAATCTACTTTTCAGGAGGAAATATCCGGCAGTAAAACTCATGCTGTAGAATTCGACACGGCCCTTTAAAGGAACTAAGAGAGCTCCGTTTGGACAAAAGCTTAAATAACGTGAACTTGGGAATCCGCGAGGGGATGGGAAGGGGAGGGGTGAGTGACATATAAATCCCAAGGCTTCCGTTCTGGATTTCTTTTCTCCCTGAATTAAAGCCGGCCGGCGAGGCCCGAGGAGGAGAACACGGAGGGTTGAAAGGATACGCTGAGCTTTAGGAACAGAGGGGCCCTTCACAAAGGAGGTCCAATTTGTCCCCAGTCACCAAGGCGTATTTTAGCCGTTTCTTATTCGTAAAGGGAAAAGGGAAAAGGGTGGGGGCTGGAGGCAGAGGGGCTTGACACCACTTGGGCTTTTGCTCCTTGCAGAATTTCCGAAGCCAGATGCTCTGTCCCTCTCAAAGTCCCGGTGGGCACTACGGGACTTCTCTTTTCTGCATTCCTGTCCGAATTAATAGATATTCGGTTGGCTCTTTTTTCATTCCTTCATTCATTCAATAGTATTTATTGAGCGCTCACTATGTGCAGAGCACTGTACTAAGCGCTGGGAATGTACAAATCGGTAACGGAGACAGTCCCTGCCCTTTTTTTCTTCATTTGGACGGCATTCATTAGTTCTGCTTTATACGTTCACACGCCCACACTCACACGCCTCTCCCTCTGCGGTGGGTCGCTACATCATCATCATCATCATTATTAAAATCACGCGTGGCGTTGATTTAAAAATACATCCCATTATGTTTACAGTGAGTCAAATCCCCGAGCCCCTAGACTTAAAACGTCGCATCGCTTCTCCGAAACAAATATTGGCAGGTACTCTCACTTTCCTATCTGCAGAAAGAACGAACTGGGGGAATTCAGCCTACTTGAAATTAAACACACCACTCGATTCCCCCCACCCCCGTCAAAAATGCTGTACAAAACCTATTCGTTTGGCAGAGAGACAAGTCGAGACGGTGAAAGTGTAGTTTTAGGACCCAAGTAGGTATTCACACCTCTCCGAGCGGATTTTAATCTAGTCTAATTTTTAACAGAAGATAAATCAGGTTCAGTTTTTCATTAAAGCGAGCAGTGAATAGTCCTAAAATGTGAGCCCCAGATTTTTTTACGGGTTAAATAGTTTATGATCCATAAACGCACGGAGACTAAGTCTCAGGAAATAATGGATTTTATAGTAGATAAAAAGAGCACGGACTTTCTTTCCTTCCCTGGAAAAGGGGTCTTTCCGAGTACTTCCACACTGAAGAACCCAAGTGGGGAGAGGGGAGTGGAAAAACGTGCGAACATGTTAAAAAGGATAATCACACATCAAATTTGGTGGCTTGTGCAAAAATACACGGTCACTTCGTTTAGAGCCTATTTGAAAGCCAAGGAGCCAGACAGGTTTATCTGCAACCCAACATCTCTAGGGGACGGATATCGGCACCCGCTAAATTCTCATGCCAGTATTTGCTAGCTAATGAAATATTGCGGGGGTGTGGGGAGCAGGGAAGAGAACGATCCTCTTCAATATCTGACACCGCGCGTTAAAATTGTGTGTCTAAATAAGCTGCGCTGCAATCCGCGCCTTCCGCCCCGAAATGCGCCATTCGCCATAAACCACAGCGCATTTGTAAAAGCAAGCGATTTTTCGCCCCCCTCTTTTTGATCAATCCTAGTCCGGGCGGCAAAGTGAAAACGTAGACTCTCGACAGCCCTAAAATTAAAATGATTTGCTACCGATCACGGCTCACCTCCTTCAGGGGACAGAGACCTGTTCATACTTGCGTTATTTACAGTACTTGAATTCCAACGAGGCAGAGCGAAGGCGCACACCGTGCCAGCAGCAATCAGCATTTTTCGAACACCGGTCTGAGATAAAAAAAAAAAAAAACCACAAAACACCCAAACTTTGTGGAAAGGCTTAGGGCATCAATCAAGTCTGTGCTACGTTTATTCATTTCTGTAATTCATTGCTTTCCAAACGCACTTACCCCCCCCCCCCCATTATTTATATCCGTTTTATTTGCACCCGTATTTATTATCTATGGAAATACTTTATAGGTTGTAGGAAGGCCCGGCCGCCTTTGGCAGGAGCCGTCACATCACACTCTCCGTAATGGACCACACTGCCCGTGCCGGTTAATTTATGGGGGCCAGAAGTTATTGCAAGAGGCTTGAAAGGTGGGTGGGGAGGGGTCGAGGGGGTCTCTAAATGAGAGCTCCGTTTTGCCCCGGCCCCGCCGATGTTCAGCGGGAAGGCCGTGTCTTGCCCCGGAACCCTTGAGCATAGTTAATGATGTGAAATAACACGCCCTCCCGCTGCGGGAAACACGCGGAATTACGAGCCTAGAGTGGAGCATAATAAGGAGGTTCCGCTTAAACCCGGGATCGGCCTTCGAGCTAGAATTTGGAAATCCGAGACGTCAGAAATGGGAATGCGGATGCTCGCTTGATGTAGCTCCATCAAAAGGAATCCCCACGCCACCTTTTAAGGACCGTCCTGTGGCGATAAATTCTCTGTCCGCGGCCTCGGCGGCCACGGTGATACTTTGAAGGCCTTTGGGAACCAGCGACGTGTTCCGAAGGCCTTATTGAGTTGTTTATTTACGTCTTTTTTTTTTTTTCCTTCGGGGCCCCAACTCCGATGGTCAAGATAAAGCCCTGCTTCTCCCAACGTGGTCCCCGGGGTGAAGGAGAGAGGGGGAATCCGATCCGTCGTGGTCCTGAAACAAAATGGGATATTAACCGTATTTGTTTCCTCTTTGATCTGGAGGAAATAGGTTCCGCGCCCCGTGACCCATTAAACTAATAAGATTATACACATCAGCAGAGCGGAGGTTCTAATCGTTTCCAGCTGGCCGAGATCATTGCATTTTTCGATTGATGAAAACGGGGCGGGAGTTACCCCCCGCGACAAAAGCGTGCACCTCGGACCACCCATCCTAACGTCGGTATTGGTTAAGCGCTTACTCTGCGCAGAGCAGCACTGTTCTAAGCGCTGGGGCTCACCGTCTTCATCCCCATTTTACAGATGAGGGAACTGAGGCCCGGAGAAGTGAAGTGACTCGCCCCCAGCCGCGCAGCCGACCAGGGGCAGGGCCGGGATTCGAACCCATGACCTCTGACTGCCAAGCCCGGGCTCTTTCCACTGAGCCCCGCTGCTTCCCCACACGTGCAATGCATTAGGGTGGAAAGAAATGTTTAAAAAGGCTGGAGAGCCGGGGGGAGGAGGGCAGCGCAGAGGAAAAAAAACCAAGCAGGCAAAGGCATTCGATTGATCTGGCGGGGGGAGGCGAGCCGGGCTAATTAATCATGCAGGCAGAAGCCAGCCAATGAGAGGGGCCTCTCCGCCGGACACGCGATGAATATTCAAGAGGTCCACCCACCCTCATTTAAATTCCCCCGGGAGGGCGGGGGAAGGGGGCGTTGAAAACGTCGCCTCTCCGTCATTGGACGGTTTGCTCAGGAGGCGGAGAAGGGGCGCGTGGGCGATCGTCCGTCGCCCTGATTTGCCTCTCCCCGCCCCCCGCGCTACGTCAGAGGGCGGCTGAGCCAATCGACGGCGCGGAGCTCCGGTTACACGTTCATCTGCATAGGCGGCTCATCTGCATACACGGCTCATCTGGCCCAATGGGAGGCCCGCATGCAAACGAAAGGAAGGCGCGGCCGCTCCGGGCCCCCTAGTGGGCGGGAGGGGGGCCTCCGTGACGTCACAGGGGTGGGGTTTCCCGCCCGGTTCGGCCGTCGCCGCTTTTCATTGGCTGCGGCCCTGGTTGCAACAGGGCGTTTTTGCAACTGCGCGGCGGGATCCAATCAGGGCCTCGGCAAGGGGAGCCCTGGGCTCCCCGCCCCTTTGCAATCGGAAACCCCGCTGCACGCCCTCGCCGCAGCCCGCCCCCTCGGTGGGACGGGTGTCAGATCAGACCCTCCCTTCTCCACCCCCCCAGATCTCCCGGGCGGAGCCCATTCCTGCTTTCCTTCCATTTAACCCTTTTACAGCTCGCATTTCCAGGATCGGCCCTTCCCTCCCACGAGACTTAATAATCATTCATGCGATAGTATTTATTGAGCGCTTATTATGTGCAGGGCATTCGTTCATTCCACAGTACTTATTGAGCGCTTACTATGTAATAATAATGTGGGTATCAAGCGCTTACTACGTGCCGAGCACTGTTCTAAGCGCTGGGGGAGATACAGGGTCATCAGGCTCTTTTCCACTGAGCCACGCTGCTTCCCGAATCGGTAACAGATACAGTCCCTGCCCTCTGACGGGCTTACAGTCTCATCGGGGGAGACGGACAGACAAGAATAAGGGTAATAAATAGAATCAAGGCGAAGAACATCTCACTAAAACAAAAGCAAATAAATAGAATCAGGGCAGTACAGATTCTATTCCAAGCGCCGAGCGCTTGGAAAATACAAATCGGTAACAGATAGAGACAGTCCCTGCCCTTTGACGGGCTTACAGTCATTCAATAGTATTTAATAATGTGGGTATTTGTTAAGCGCTTACTCTGTGCCGAGCACTGTTCTAAGCGCTGGGGGAGATACAGGGTCACCACGTGAGGCTCACAGTTAATCCCCATTTTACAGATGGGGCAACTGAGGCCCAGAGAAGTGAAGTGACTCGCCCACAGTCACACAGCTGACGAGCGGCAGAGGCGGGATTCGAACTCATGACCTCTGACTCCCAAGACCGGGCTCTTTCCACTGAGCCAAGCTGATTTATTGAGCGCTTACTATGTGCACAGCACTGGACTAAGCACTTGGAACTGACAAATCGGTAACAGAGAGAGACAGTCCCTGCCCATTGACGGGCTTAGAGTCTAATCAATAATCTAATCAATAATACTAATGTTGGCTTTTATTAAGCGTTTACTATGTGCAGAGCCCTGGTCTAAGCGCTGGGGGAGAAACGGGGTCATCAGGTTGTCCCAAGTGAGGCTCACAGTCTTCATCCCCGTTTTACAGATGAGGGAACTGAGGCCCAGAGAAGTAAAGTGACTTGCCCACAGTCACACAGCTGACAGGGGGCAGGGTCGGGATTCGCACCCATGACCTCCGGCCCCCAAGACCGGACTCTTTCCACTGAGCCATGCTGCTTCTCGAGTTGAGAGTTCCTGATTATTTTCCCTCCTGATAATAATAATGTTGGCATTTACTAAGCGCCTAACTATGTGCCAGGCACTGTACTAAGCGCTGGGGCAGATCAGGTCGGACACAGTGCCTGTCCCACGTGGGGCTCACAGTCTCAATCCCCGTTTTACAGAGGAGGTCGCTGAGGCCCAGAGAAGTGAAGTGACTGGCCCAAAGTCACACAGCTGACAAGGGGCGGATGCGGGATTAGAACCCATGTCTTTTGACTCCCAAGCCCGGGCTCTTGCCACTGTGCCCGCTCTGAGAGGTTAATAATAGCCGCGGGGCTCAGTGGCAAGGGCCCGGGCTTGGGAGGCGGAGGTCATGGGTTCGAATCCCGACGCCGTCGCTTGTCAGCTGTGTGACTTTGGGCAAGCCACTTCGCTTCTCTGGGCCTCAGCGACCTCCTCTGTAAAATGGGGGTTAAACCTCTGAGCCCCACGGGGGTCAACCTGATCCCCTTGTATCCCCCCAGCGCTTAGAACAGCGCTTTGCACATAGTAAGCGCTTCACAAATACCACCATTATTATTAACAACAGTATTAACATCATTAATATTACCAATAATAACGGTGGCATCTGTGAAGCGCTTACAGCGTAGCAAGCACCGTAGGTGGCTCAGTGGAAAGAGCACGGGCTTGGGATTCGGTTGTCGTGGGTTCTCATCATTTTTTCGTTCAATCCTATTTACGGAGCGCTTGCTGGGTGCAGAGCACCGTGTTAAGCGCTTGGAAGGTAATCCCGGCTCGGCCACTTATCATTCATTCGATAGGATTTATTGAGCGCTTACTAGGTGCAGAGCACTGTACTGAGCGCTCGGAATGTACCATTGGGCAACAGATAGAGACCGTCCCTGCCCAATGACGGGCTCACGGACTAGACGGGGGCGACGGATAGCGAAGCAAAAGAGAACAAAACAAAAACAAGACGCCATAATAATGTTGGTATTTGGTCAGCGCCTACTAGGTGCAGAGCACCGTTCTAAGCGCTGGGGTAGACACGGGGGAATCAGGTTGTCTCACAGTCTTCATCCCCATTTTACAGATGAGGGAACTGAGGCGCAGAGAAGGGAAGTGACTTGCCCACAGTCACACAACTGACAAGTGGCAGAGCTGGGATTCGCACTCACGACCCCTGACTCCAAAGCCCGTGCTCTTTCCACTGAGCCACGAGTTATCCAACATCGAATCAAGGGCGTGTACACCTCATTAACAAAATAAATAGGATAATAAATAATATATATAAATGAGCACGGTGCTGAGGGGAGGGGAAGGGGGAAGAGCGGAGGGTGGGGGGGAGGGGACCAGTGTGACCTTGGCCAAGTCACTTAACCTCTCTGGGGCCTCAATGATCTCATCTGAAAAATGGGGATTAAAGCTGCGAGCTCCACGTGGGACAGCCTGATTGGCTTGCAGCTTCTCCAGCGCTCAGAACGGTGCTTAGCACATAGTGAGCGCTTAACAAATACCATCATTATTGCTATTACCAAGCGTCGGGGCGGATACAGGCAAGTCGGGTTAGACACAGTCGCTGTCCCTCTTGAGGCTCAGTCCGAATCCCTATTTTACGGATGGGGTAACTGAGGCCCAGAGAAGTGAATAGCAGACAAGTGGGATCGGGATTAGAACTCGTGACTCAAATTATCTGACACTCTTCCCCCCCCCCCCTCCCCCTCTCACCCTTCCTCTTCCCAATTCAGAGTAACGAAACGTGTAAGGAAAGGCTCGGGAAAGGGTCTTGGGGTGGAAAAATCCATTTTTTTATCCCGACCTTCTTGCTCGGCACGTTGCGGATGCACGAAAAGGACCCTTTTTTTTTTTTTTTTTTTTTGGTAGTCGAGGTTCTGAACAGGAGCTTCAAATGATGGTGGGATTTAATTCTCGTTTATTTTGCCGGAGTGGCCCCGTTTCATTTTTTTCCCCGTCACTTTTCCAATCCAAACGCCCTGTTTGCCGGATGCGTTTGGGATTCCGTCACTTTTGATTTTCCTTAATAGCTCGGAAAAGCGAAAACCGTTCTTGTTCGGTTGTCTCGGGGATAGGAGATAGAGGTCGCTGATTTTCGTTGATTTCGTTCCCCAGGAATGAGGGGGACACCCGAATGACAGGTCTTCTGGCTAAAAAGCGATGTCACCTTCTCTATCCCGAGAGATTATAAATGCAAGCCACCAATCCCCCCGGCCCAACCAGGCCGGGCCAGCTCGCAGTGGGGAAGGGTTGGAGGAAATCGAAGATCAAGGGAAAAGGAAGAGTTTGCCAATCAGGTCAACACTGGCGGCCTTTGAAACGCCTACCCCCTTCCGATAAAGTCGAGGGGAAGGGCTTAATTACTGCCTTCCTTGGGGATGGCTAGATCTGCGGGATTTATCGCACCTCTTAATGATGTCCTCTAAAACGCATGAGGTTGGCGAGCATCTCTGATTCCTCCTAATGAAATCCGACCGTGAAATATTATCGCCCACTTTATGAGCCACTGAACGATACAGATGGAGCGGATTCGATGGTGAACGTCCAACAGTACCTTCGACTAAATGGCTCTTTGATCTCAGAATCCCGGGAAAGTCAAATTGGTGTGAATTCCACTTAAAAACTGTCTCCCCCCCCCCCCCCCCCACGAGGTAAATTAGCCAGTAAGGGCATATTTTTGTAAATAATATTAATTTTAACGATCGTACAAATCTTTCTTTGGGGGTAATACTGCTACCAGAAAATAATTTGGGTGTGCATTGACTTTTTTTAAATCAAAACATACAAATCTAACCCAGCGTTTCAGATAAACTTTACTATTTATAGTAAACGAAGCACCAAATGGGATCGATGCTTTTTAATTTCGGTGTAACCCAGCGTTTCAGATAAACTTAACTATTTATAGTAAACTAAGCACCAAATGGCATCGATGCTTTTTAATTTCAATGTAACCCGGCGTTTCAGATAAACTTAACTATTTATAGTAAACTAAGCACCAAATGGCATCGATGCTTTTTAATTTCATTGTAACCCGGCGTTTCAGATAAACTTAACTATTGATAATAAACTAAGCACCAAATAGCATCGATGCTTTTTAATTTCAATGTAATCCAGCGTTTCAGATAAACTTAAATATTTATAATAAACTAAGCACCAAATAGCATCGATGCTTTTTAATTTCAATGTAACCTAGCGTTTCAGATAAACTTAAATATTTATAATAAACTAAGCACCAAACAACATCGATGCTTTTTAATTTTAAAACCATTCATGTCGAAGTTTTTTTTTAACTAGACGTCTCTACTGTATTTAATTTTATCTTCTTGTTCTAGATAGACCTCCAAAATACATTCCAAAGATATATCCTAGACACAAGCTATTTTCTATTGTTTTCTTCATTTAACAGTATATGCTAAAAAAATTTTTAAAAATAAAACTTATTTTCAACTAAGGAAAAAAACTCTCACTACTTCTGCCAAAGTATCTGTGTCTGTTTTCCCGAAATTGTATTAATTGCCATATTCAGTTTAAAATGTTGAGCATTTGTTAACGACCCATATGTCTAATCTTAAAAGCACGTCTAGCCACAGAAAACAGACCCATAAAAGTCAGCTGAATATTTTGGTCAGAGTTTTCAAATTACATGATTCACTTTAAGTCCAATTATTTTTCTTTTTTTAACACCGTCTGCTTCCAATTAATCTGCAGTTGTTTGAGTTCTAAAAGACACACAAACGCTCCATGTCTCAATGTCAACCCCTGAAACACACTAGACTAAACACTTAAGCAGTTTTGGGATGGTATTGATAACTACTGAGCGTGCCATAAATTGACAGAGGCTATGGAATCACAAAATGGCATAAAGTGAGATTTGTTTGAAATATCCATAAAGTATTTTGTGGCCCCAATGACTGGTCATTCATATATGTTATTACTTTTAAAGGTTATTGTCTCAAAAATAGAGTTGATTTATACCTTATCATTTCATATCTTGTCACATATAGGAAATAAATAACTCACCCTTTTCATCATCTAGCAAAATTCTATATAGTCTGTCATTTCAAGTGCATTTATTTTTATACATTTGCATTTCTAAACCAAATTATTTCAACAGTCACATCAGTTTTCATGAGAAAGAAATTTACTTACCCTTGCCATTCAAGTCCTCTTAAATGAAATGCCAACTGTGAAGTACATAATCGAAAATATGTTTTTCTTCAATGTATCAAAATCTGAGTACAGCATATTTAAACGCCAGGTTTATGGTAATTTGATCATGCATATTCTGAAAAGAGGGGAGATACATCACTTTATTTTATTCTGCTTCCTAGAGAAGCTAAAATTGGAATTTTCCTTTATTTCCAGATCCGTGAAAAAAGGAGCAGTTAGTTTGGAACATCTTTTTTTAGCCTGAGGATAGCTCAGAACAATTAAGAAAATATAGTGGTGGGATTATTTTGTGTGTGTGTGTGCACAAGTAATGTGTGTGTGTGTGTGTGTCTGTGTGCTTTATCTGAATAAGAACCAATTGACTGAATCTAATCAGAGCTGGAGTTGTTTGCTTTCATTCATTAAGACATTTGAACTGACATTTTAAACTGAGAAAATGCAAAAACGAAAAAGGTAAGAGGATCATCTTCCTGCTGTATCCTGTTCATTTGTTCACACTGTTTTAATCACCACAAAAGTCCTAGAACAGCGCACACCCAACCAAATCAAGTCCAGACTTACATGTGAGGCACTTTTGATGAATTAATTGGAGCAGAATGTTCCAGAGAGCAAAATGTACAAAGAGGGACCAAATATGACAGAGGACTGTATTTATTAAGGGGATCCTTCACACCCTTTCTCCCAATTTCAGAAAGATAAGAAACACCCAAGTATTTCACCAGGAAGAGGGGTTTGGGGGAGAATCACATCCAATCTCGTCCTTCAAGAAAGCACAGATCTAACACTGTTGGAAAGAATGAGGGGTTTAGAAGATCAGGAAATAAAAACTGATATGGAGCTAGGACTGGCCCCATTTCTAACATTAGAATTTAGGAGCAAAATTATCTTTTGGAAAGATAATCCCTCCATTAACAATCGCCCTATGTTCAAGCCACTACGTTTAGCATCTGTGCCTATTGATTGGTAGTAAGGAAATATGATAAATTCCAAATACTGTACAATTCAGAGAAGAAAACAGAATGGTGTCCCTATATTTGCTGTAAATCGAGAAGGTTTTAGTTGTAGAGATAAAAATCTGCATATGTTCTCGCAAAATATTCAAGAAACCCAATTTTTTCAAAGATCTCCCAAGTTTAAAAAACCCATTTGTGCAGATGGTTTCAAAATGTATTTACAGATCCGTGCAACAAAATGAATTGGTCGATGTTTATCTAAAAACGTGTAGCGCACATTTCTTTTCCTGTACAGTCTGCACTTAAACATCTGACAAAGTGATTGGCGGGGTAATAATTTAAATTTATAATGACAGAGTATAGCAATATGTTAAGCAAAATTATATTCATTCGGGAAATGCTGACATGGATAATATAGAATGTTTTCCTGGGGCCTATACGCATTGTTCCTTAACACGTTGTTCTCGTCTATCTTGACGCCGACTCTGCCCATGTCCTGCCTCTGTCCCTGGAACGCCCTCCCTCCTCATATCCAACAGATGATTACTCTCCCGCACCCCTTCGAAGGCTTATTGAAGGCACATCTCCTCCAAGAGGTCTTCCCGACTAAGACCTCCTCTCTTCTCCCACTCCCCTCTGCCTCACCCTGACTTGCTCCCTTTATTCATCTCCCCTCTCGGCCCCACAACACTCATCTTCATAGCTGTAATTTATTTATTTACATCAATCTTTGTCTCTAGACTGTAAACTCGTTGTGGACAGGGAATGTGTCTGTTTAGTGTTGTATTATGCTCTCCCGAGGCCTTAGTGTGCGTTCAATAAATATGAATGAATGAGTGAATGAATGAACTTCATACTGCCCATCCAAATATTATGACATGAATGTGCTGGTCTCCTGGTCTCTTCAGGCCTTCCACCCACCAGAAATGAAGTTTCATAAAAATAAAAGGTGATGGATGGCTTATATGGGTATGAGGGCCAGGGTTAAGATAGAGCCTAACCAACTTGCAGAAAATAGCTGGATCCAAAGTAGTAAAGTACCTTGAAGGCCAGAGATGGTGATTAATCAAAACTCCAAGAATTCCTTGGCACCTTGAACAGTTCCCTAGTCCCTGGGGGTGTTCGACAAAGTTTCGTGAAGATGCTAATGATAAGAGAAATAGAACAAGTCAGGCATAAGGCATAAGCTCCCGTTCCTCCCGTTCTAACTAACATCATCTTCCTGCTGTATCCTGTTCATTTGTTCACACTGTTTTAACCACCACAAATGACCCAGAAACAATGCACATCCAACAGAATCAAGTCCGGACTCACACGTGAGGCAATTTTGATGAATGAATTGGAGCAGAATGCCCCAAAGAGCAAAATGTACCAAGAGGGACCGAGCATGACAAAGGACCGTATTTATGCTCAGATCCTTCACACCGTTTCTCCCAGTTTCAGAAAGATAAGAAACGCCCAAGTATTTTTCAGCCGGGGGATGACCTTGGAAAATATTCCCTGCCCGATTACTCAAGGAGCAAGGCTCTTGGCACAAAATTAGGTTAGCTGGTTTTAAAAATGGCATTTGAGATTCCCTGGCGGCCCCTTTCTGATCCAGGAAATGTTTTATTCTCTCAACTTATGCCACGACCGACAAAAGGCAGTTTGCTGCCTACTAGGCCTGC
Organism: Ornithorhynchus anatinus; assembly: GCF_004115215.2. Lineage (NCBI taxonomy): Eukaryota > Metazoa > Chordata > Mammalia > Monotremata > Ornithorhynchidae > Ornithorhynchus > Ornithorhynchus anatinus. The sequence continues at coordinate 56,363,381 of NC_041735.1, read as the reverse complement.
CACCTGCCCTCTCAAGCGATTGTATTTATTGAGCATTTACTATGTGCAGAGGACTGTATTAAGCTCTCGGGAGAGCACTGTATAAAGAATTAGCAGACTTATTGCCTGCCCATACAAGCTACCACCAACTTAGTTTTAATCCTCATTTTATAGATGAGAAAACTGAGGCACGGGAGAAGTGAAGTGACTTCCCCAAGGTCACACAGCACACATGTAGCAGAGCTGAGATTAGATCCATGGCTTTCTGATTCTCAGGCCTGTGCTCTACCCATTACCTCATGCTGCTTCCCCGGTAGCTCAGTAATCAATTAAAACACCTCTGGAGGTAGTTTAGGGAAAATCAGTCCACGGGATTCTGCTTCAAAACTGTTTTACGAATGAAAACATCCCCAATTTTCACTTAATTCAGTGAGAATGCTGTTCTTTTAAAAATATTCCCTGGATTGAGGGAGAACCCACTGCAAATGACAAGACCAGGGATTTGAGAAAATGACCCAGTGCTGAGAGAAAACGGGAGCAAGTAGCAAGGAGTGGGTCCTTGCCTGGGAAATCACCAGCAAGCTGCCAGATTCAGCCACCGACTCAGGGAAAATTGGGGAGGAGGGGAAGAAACGCAAGTGCCGTGTTCTGTGGGGTTTTCCTACATCTAAAATCAATCCTCAGGCATTTTCCTTGCAGAATCACAACCCCGAGAATCAACATGAAATAGAGAAACAAATTAGAAAAAGATAGTTGCCCCCACTGTCTCCTTATGTCTTGGGTTCAATGCTTCCCTAGGGTGACAGCCGCGTTGAGCCTTTCCCTTTCTTTTGAGAACCCAGGGGATTTTCTGGGTTCTGATTTTGGCAAATTTCATTCTTCTAAGTGTTAGCTTCAAATTCGCTCGAAAACTCTGGGTTGGTAAGTGTCTTTTCTCATTGAAATAAAATTTCCTCTGAGTCAAGAAAAGGACTTAATGCTAAAGAGAAATTCTTTAAAGGCTTCTCGGACATCAAATGACTTTTACAAAATACTGGGGTGAGTCAAGTCTGAGTACGTCGGAAACAGATGGGTCAACATCCCCTAGCAATTCACATGAACTTAAAAAATCAAGAGAAAACATTTGGCAAAACGCATTTTCTATCTTGGTGTATTTGAGAAATAATTGTGAAGTCCATCCTTAATTATACCTGCTTTATTGAATTAGTAAATTGTTTTGTTTAGAGAAGATGAAAATCTCCTTGTCTTGGAGAAGAGATTGACTACTCTTTGTAGTTTTCTTTTCTTTTTTTTTTTTTTTGAAGGGGCATTCTTCAAAGAAAATTCCCGGAGTTTTATATGATGAGCACCTGAACCCTAGCATCAAAGTTGACTGCATGTTTTCTAAGAGTACAGTAAATAGCTTAATAGTGGGAAATAATCATTTTTATTTCTTTTGGCTTGTATTTTAGGGAAAATAATTCTCCGAGGTTAATGATACATGCAAATATGAAGCAGTGTGGCCTAGTGGAAAGAGCCCGGGCCTGGGAGTCAGAGGGTCTGGGTTCTAATCCCCGCTCCACCACTTGCCTGCTGTGTGACCTTGGGCCAGGCACTTCATTACTCTACGTTTCGGTTTCCTCGTCTCTAAATTGGTGTTTAAACCCTACTCCCCACTACTTAGACTGAGAGCCTCATGTAGGACAGGGACTGTGATGATGATGATGGTATTTGCTAAGCACTTACTCTGTGCCAAGAACTGTTCTAAGTGCTGATGTAGGTACAAGGGAGTCAGGTGGTCCCACATGGGCTCACGGACTTAATCCGCATTTTACAGATGAGGTCACTGAGGCACAGAGAAGTTAAGTGACTTGCACAAAGTCACACAGCTGATAAGTGGTGGAGCTGGGATTAGAACCCACAACCTGTGACTCCCAAGCCCGGGCTCTTTCCACCAAGCCATTGTATCAACCCCAGTGCTTAGTAAGAGTTTAGCAAATACCATAATTATTTACATATATTAAATATATATTTATATTTGCTGCACAGGCAATGAGGGGAAATTGTGCAGTCTCAAGGAGATCATTCATCCTAAATGGCTTTGACTTTGTCTACATCAAGGTAGAGGCCTGAACTTTGTAACCTCTTGAGTTTCCTAATCCTTCTCTGACCCAGTAATAATAGGTCTCAGGACCAAAGTTCTTCTGAAGAGTAAATCTCTGTTCCCTGTATATTTGTTATGTCCCGATCTACCGTCTACGTTTAATTTTTGTTTAATTCTTTTATTCTGAAGAACTCTTTCAGCAATTTAAATCGAGAAACAGAAACACCAGGATTTTTCCTCCAACCATTTGTTTATAAAAGCCAGACACCAAGAATGGTTGAAACCATTAATTCCTTTTATAAACGGTCTTTGTTTTAAAAGTCACAATAATAATAATAAAAATAATTGTTCATTCATTCAGTCGTATTTATTGAGCACTTACTGTGTGCAGAGCACTCTACTAAGCACTTGGAAAGTGTAATTCGGCAACAGATAGAGTCCATCCCTACCCACAGAGGGCTTACAATCTAGAAGTGGGAGACTGCCAACAAAATGAACAAGTAGACAAGCATCAAAATAAATAGAATTATAGATATATACACATCATTAATAAAATAAATAGAATAATAAATATGTACAAATATACCCAAGTGCTAAGTGCTAGGTGCCAGGAACTGCACTAAATCATGCCCTTGAAGGCTGCATCCAGGCATCCAGAAATTTAGTGACTCATCTGATTTATTCTGACATTTTTATTATTCAGGTAACATATCATTCACCAGTGAGAAATCTGATTCCAAATATTGGGGCTTTATTTGTTTTTGTTTTAATGGTATTTGGTAAGCACGTACTATGTGCCAGGCACTTTACTAAGCTCTTCGGTAGATACAAGATGTTCATAACTTCAGAAAATCCTTTACCAAACCATCCACTTGACTACGTATTTCCAACATGGACGTCTTTAAGGGCCGCTTCTCACCATAAACATTGCAGTGGCAAATGTCGATATGCTCTTCCCACTGGTTTCTCGGCCTGGAGGGTTTGGAGCAAGATATACTAAATTCTGGAATTGGCCTCTTCCTTCCAGTGGCAGAGGAAAACCCCACCTTTTAATTCTGTACCGCACAAAATAGCATTTCATCTTTAACTGAGTCATCAATATAAGGACAAGTTGAGGCAGTGAGATGATTGATGTCTCTGGGGAGATTATTCCAAATTTTTTAAAAGCTATTCATGTGTTAGATGCACAACTGATAAACCTATTTATTAAACCATTAAAAGTCCCCTTAGGCTAGGGAGGAGTAACTTCAGTTATCCTTATGATAATTGATTCTTTGCCTAGTGTTACCCAACTCATTCAATCAAAAAATCTTGCATTGAGTTCAAGAACATCTTAAAGAACAATTGGGTGTTTACCTGGTGGCCTATATAGGACAAGCTGTTACTTCTTGCCGATTTCCTACTACGATCCAGCCCACGCATTTCGCTCCTCTAAGGCCAACTTCCTCACTGAATCTTGATTTCGTCTATCTCGTTGCCAACCCCTTGCCCAAGTCTTCCTTCTGGCCTGAAACTTCCCTCCCGTCCTCCATACTTCATATCTCCCTTCTCTCTTTCTACATCCCAGCCGGCGCACTCCGGTCCTCCGGTGCTAACCTTCTCACTGTGCCTCGATCTCCCCTGTCCCGCCGTCGGCCCCCGGCCCACGTCCTACGTCTGGCCTGGAACGCCCTCCCTCCTCGAATCCGCCAATCACACTCCCCCCTTCAAAGCTCTACTGAAGGCTCACCTCCTCCAAGAGGTCTTCCCAGACTAAACTCCCCTTTTCCTCAGGTCCCCCTCGCTTCTCGACTCGCTCCCTTTGCACTTCCCCCCCCCCCCCCCCCATCGCACGGCACTTATGTATATATGTGTATATGTATATACTATAATTCTATTTATTTATATTCGTTCATTCATTCAGTAATAATAATGTTGGCATTTGTTAAGCGCTTACTATGTGCAGAGCACTGTTCTAAGCGCTGGGGTAGACACAGGGTATCAGGTTGTCCCACGTGGGGCTCACAGTCTTAATCCCCATTTTACAGATGAGGGAACTGAAGCACAGAGAAGTTAAGTGGCTCGCCCACAGTCACACAGCTGACAAGTGGCAGAGCTGGGATTCGAACTCATGAGCCCTGACTCCAAAGCCCGTGCTCTTTCCACTGAGCCACGCTGCTTCTCAGTAGTATTTACTGAGCTCTTACTATTGACCCCATTTACCTGTTTTGATGTGCATCTAGCTATAATTCTATTTCTTTATATTGATACCCGTTTACTTGTTTTAATGTTTACCTGACTCCCCGCCTTCTAGACTGTAAGCCCAGTGTGGGCAGGGAAGGTCTCTCTTTATTGCCGATCGAACTTTCCAAGACATTAGTACAGTGCTCTGCACACAATAAGCGCTCAATAAATACTACTGAATGAATCTCACAGACCACCACTCTCCCCACGTTCAAAGCCTTATTAAAATCAAACCCTTCCCCTTAAGAAGCCTTCATTTTCCCTACTCCCTCTCCCTTCTGTGTCACCTCTGCCTTGGATTTGTAACCTTCTTATTCACCCCTCCTTCAGCCCCAATGCGCTATTATATAATTCCAAAATTTATTTTAATGGCTGTCTCCCCCTCTAGACTGCGAACCTCTTGTGGGCAGAGAAAGCGTCAACCAACTCTGTTGTATTGTACTCTCCTAAGCTCTTAATTCGGGGACCTGCGCACAGTAAGCGCTCAATAAATACCATTGATTGACTGATCGATCGATTGGAGTTTGAAGTGAGTTTGGTTTACACCTATCATGAATGACATCATCAATTCTCAGAAGCTCCCCTTTCAGTAACTTCTTAGCCAAAAGGAATATGATGACGTTCCAGCCCCGGGTACGCTCTCCTTACCCAGGGTCACGTTGGATCGATCGATCGATCGTATTTACTGAGCACTTACTGCGTGCAGAGCGCTGTACTCGGTGCTTGGGAGAGTAGAATATAACAGATTTGGTAGAGACTATTCCAGCCCACAGCGAGTTTACGGTCTACAGGAGGAGACGGGCATTAAACCAAATAAATTATCGATGTGTATATAAGTGCTGTGGGGCTGAGGGAGGGGTGAATAAAGAGAGCAAATCCCATGGCGGGGGTGATACAGACGAGAGTGGAAGAAGAGGAAACGAGGACTCAGTCGGGGAAGGCCTCTTGGAGGAGATGTGCTTAGCGTGGAAAGACTTCTGGGAGTCAGAGGTCTTGGGTTCTAATCCCGCTTCTGCCACTTGTCAGCTGTGTGACTTTGGGCAAGTCACTTCTCTGGGTCTCAGTTCCCTCCTCTGTAAAATGGGGATGAAGTCTGTGAGCCCTACTTGGGACACCCTGATTACCTTGTATCTACCCCAGCACTTAGAACAGTGCTTTGCACATAGTAAGCGCTCAACAGATGCCATCATTATCATTAAGGCAGTATTGCCTTAGGGGATAAAGCACGGGCCTGGAAGTCAGAAGGACCCTAGGTTCTAATCCTGGCCCTGCCACTTGTCCGCTCTGTGACCAGGGGCAAATCACTTAACTCTTCTGGGCCTCAGTTACCTCATCTGTAAAATGGGGATTAAGACTGTTTCCTCCCAGAAACTTTCCCCGGTTAAGCCCTCCTCTCTTCTGCACCACCCTGACTTGCTCTCTTCATTCATCCTCCCTCTTCTCCCCACAGCACAGATCTAAATAGCTGCAATTTATTTATTTATTTATATCGCTATCTGTCTCCCCCTCTACACCAAGCTCTCGTTGTGGGCAAGGAATGTGTCTGTCGGTGGTTGTATTGTACTCTCCCAAGAGCTTAGTACAGTGCTTTGCACACAGCCGGCGCTCAATAAAAGCAATTGAATAAATATGATTGGATGAATAAATGAACTCTAGTGGGACATGGACTTTGTGCAACCTGATTAACTTTTATATACTCCAGCACTTAGTATAGTGCCTGGAACATAGTAAACACTTACCCAGTAAATACCATTTAAAAAAAAAAACAGAAGGAGGACATTCCAGACCAGGAGCAGGACATGAGCGAGAAGTTGGTGGCAAGACAGATGAGATCAAGGTAGAGTATAGTGAGTAGGTTGGCAACAGAAGAGCAAAGTGTGTGGGAAAGCAAAGTACGATTGAGCAAAGCGTGCAGGGAGGGAAGGTGGTGGGGGCAAGGTGCTTCATAACCGATGGGAATGAGTTTCATGCAGCCACTGGAGGTTCTTGAAGAATCACTTGAAAATACGCCGTTCATTAACCTGCTCTTGAGCCTGCCCCTTTTGTCTTTTTATTGAAGGGATGACCTTCCTGCATTTGGTATGAAGCTTGAAATTCAATTCAAAATTCAAAAACACTTGTGTCCTTCCTCCTACTCTCACTACATGGAAAATAATCTTTGTCTATCCGCCCATCCCATTAGATGATAAATACCCCGAGAGTAGGGATCATACGTCTTGCTTCACTCATACTCTCCCAAGCACCTAGTACTGTGTCTCGCACTCAGGTGGTACCAAAATACCACTGTTGATGAAGCTGATTCTAAATCAATTAACAGTAATAATGATGGCTCAGTGGAAAGAGCACGGGCTTTGGAGTCAGAGGTCAGGAGTTCGAATCCCAGCTCTGCCATTTGTCAGCCGTGTGACTGTGGGCAAGTCACTTCACTTCTCTGTGCCTCAGTTACCTCGTCTGTAAAATGGGGATTAAGACTGTGAGCCCCACGTGGGACAACCTGATTCCCCTGGGTCTACCCCAGCGCTTAGAACAGTGCTCTGCACATAGTGAGTCTTAACAAATACCAACATCATTATTATTATTATTATTGTGGTATTTGTTAAGTGCTTACTATGTTCCAGGCACTGTACTAAACACTGGGCTACGAGCAAATTGGGTCAGATACAGTCCTCCTTCCATGTGGGGCCTCACAGTTTCAATCCCCATTTTACAGGTGAGGTAACTGAGGCACAGAGAAGTAAAGGTCACACAGCAGGTAAGTGGCGGAGCCGGGATTAGAACCCACGATCTTCTGACTCCCAGGCCCGTGCGCTATCCACTAGGCCACACTGCTTCTCACTAGGGTTAAATCTCCATTAGGGTTAAATCTCAGTTTGCAGATACTTCTCCTGCCAGGGTCTTTCTCTTTACTTGAATAGTGCTGGTGAAGAATAACGATATTACTAAACCTTAGGGTTTATCTTTTCTAGCACTTGTCCAAAGAAAACTCGGAGGATGAAGTCCGGGGATCCCCCTGGCCACCCTCTGATCACTGAAGGACGTCAAAGGTTACATCACATCTGGGGGGGCCAAGAGAAAAGACGTTGATTCTGGTGTTCCGGGCAGATTCCACTATGGATTCCTGCATTCCGTCAATCTAGATTTTCCCCGGAGTTTCACCGCGCCTGGCACGTAGTAAGCGCTTAACAGATACCATAAAAAAAGGAGGGACAGGGGAGAAGTTTTGACTAATGCCTGGCTGCAAAAGATAATCTCGGAGAGGAAAACGCAGGGCTTTTCATTCATCTCTGTCCTCAAGTGGAAGGGCTCGGGAGAAAGTTGGCTTCATTTCTTGCCCCATCCATGATTCAAAGGAAAGAGAACTGGACGGAAGAAAGGCAACTGACCTAAGACCTCGTGCGATTTCCCAACACTCCTTTTAGCGCTTCCAAAGCACATCTTACTGTTCCAGTTACTATAATCGGCCACTTAGCATTCTCAATCGCCATGCCACTCCGAAATATTGACTGTGAGAACGCTATTAAAATACTCCAAATGGAAACTGCGGCTAACTCTGGATCGAGGGCCCACGAGGCGTCCATTATAACAAACATCACAGTGACCGCCCCACTGACCTCGAGAAGCAACGTGAGTTAGGGGAGTCAGAGGCCTGGGAGTCAGAGGAACTGGGTTCAAATCCTGGCGCCGCCCCTTGTCCGCCGTGTGACCGTTAATCACCTAACTTCTCTGTGCTTCAGTTTCCTCATCGGTAAAATGGGGATTCATTGTCTGCCCCAGTAATCAGTCCAGTGCTTGGCACCGAGTAGGTGCTTAATAAATACTAAAATTATTAGCTTGCACTCTGTGGAAGACAAGTTTGCCTTTTTCTAGTCAAAGTCAAATTTTTATCATCAGCAACAGTATTATTGTTCATAGCCATTATCATTAAACATGGTATTCATTGATTCCACTTCCCAACTTCCCACCCTCTCTCCCCGTCTTCAATGGATGCTCTTGCCCAGAATTACGATTTCCTGGTACTAACAAGAATTTCCCAAGGAAAAAATTCCAATGGCTGAGAGAAATATATTAGTAAATAAAACAGGAAAAACGACTCAAAGCAATATTTTAGATTCATAATCAGTCTGGTAATACTGTCACGATCAGTGTGAGATAACGTTACCGGCTACAGATTTAGTTTCTGCTTTTCTTTAATTTGCTGGCCAGTTTCTTATCCCGATTTAGCCCCGCTTTTTGACTGCTCAGTGCCGATCAGGTAATCGGTTGTGTCCCTTTCATTCGCTTTTCCTCTCTTTTCCCTCAAATCTGAATATCCATCTGCACACCGTGTGTAAGTCAAGCTTTCCGTGTCACTGTTCTTTGCGAAATCCATGATGTGAACTACAGTAATGAATACCTTCTGCATAAAACATTTTGGAAGAGGCTTTCTATATCTCCGCTCAGATCGCGTACAATAACCATACTGGAAAATTCTCTAATAAATGCTATTGACCTAATAAATCAAGTGAAGCGCGAGGTCTACTTTTGAATGTTGAAATACAGTATTCATCCACTGAGAAACTTTTTGTTCAGCCTACCTGTCATTTTGTCATATGATGGAGATATTTATAGATATAAATTGTTTGTAAGGGAAGCCACATGGTCCGGTGGAAAGAGCGTGGCCTGAGAGTCAGAGGAATTTTATTTTAATAGTATTTGTTAAGTGCTCACTATATGTGCTAGATGCTGTACTAGATGTTTGGGGTAGACACAATATAATCAAGTTGGACACCATCCATGTCCCAAAGAGCTCACGGTCTTAAACCCCATTTTACAGATGAGGTAACTGAGGCCCAGAGAAGTTTAGTGGTTTTCCCAAGGTCACCTAGTAGGCAAGTGACGGAGCCAGGATCTGAACCCCGGGCCTCCGACTCCCAGGCTGGTGCTCTACTCACTAGGACCTGAGTTCTAATCCTGACTTTGCCACTTGACTGCCGTGTGGGACCTTGGGGAGGTCATTTAACTCCTCTGTGCTTCATTGTCCTTATGTGTAATCTGTAAAATCGGGATTCAGTACCCGTTTTCCTTCCTGACCGTGAGCACACGTGGCAGGGGGATTGGGTCTGACCTGTTTAACTTACATCCACCTCAGCCCGTAGAACACTGTGACACACAGTGAGCCATATCTATTTATTCTTTTTATTACTAGTAGTAGTATTACAGCGCCAGCGCTTAGAACGGTGCTCTGCACATAGTAAGCGCTTAACAAACACCACCACTGTTATTACTATTATTAAACCCCGGGCATGCACCTGACGTTTCCGACTAGTTAATATCTACCCTTCCGGGTGGCCTAATGGGTAGAGCTTGGGCCTGGGAGTCAGACGATGTGCGTTCTACTTCCGGCTCCGCCACGTGTCTGCTGTGTGACCTGGGGCAAGTCACTTCGGTTCTCTGGGTCTCAGTTACCTCATCTGTAAAATGGGGATTAAGAGTGTGAGCCCCCTGTGAAAGAGGGATGCGCCTAACTTGCTAAACTTGTATCCACGCGATGCTTAGAGCAGTGCTTGGCTCATAGTAAGCGCTTGACAAGTGTTATTATTATTATCGTTCTGTTTCCCCTACGGACTTAGTTACCTGGGGAAGCAGCGTGGCTCCGTGGAAAGAGCCTGGGCTTCGGAGTCAGAGGTCATGGGTTCGAATCCCAGCTCTGCCACTTGTCAGCTGTGTGACTGTGGGCGAGTCACTTAACTCCTCTGTGCCTCCGTTCACCCATCTGTAAAAAAATGGGGATTAACTGTGAGCCTGATGTGGGACAACCTGATTACCCTGCATCCACCCCAGCGCTTAGAACGGTGCTCGGCACAGAGTAAGCGCTTAACAAATACCAACGTTATTATTATTATTAGTTTCCCATCATGAGCCCCAAGGAATGTGGGACATGAGTTCAGGACTGAGGACTCGAAAGGAGGATTTGGTTATAGTGGCTGTCACAGTGTCTGTCAGGTTCACACTGGGGTCTGGAGCTCGGTGAGTGAACATAAGCCCGTTGTGGGCAGGGATTGTCTCTCTTTATTGCTGTATTGTACTTTCCAAGCCCTTAGTACAGTGCTCTGCACACAGTAAGCGCTCAGTAAATACGATCGAATGAATGAATGAATGAACAGGCAGGCAAGGGTGAACACAAAGCCTGGCCCAGCAGAAAGAGCACAGGCCTGGGAGTCAGAGGACCTGGGTTCTGATCCCAGCTCTGCCACTTGTCCGCTGTGTGACCTTGGGCAAGTCACTTAGTTTCTCTGGGCCTCAGTTCCCTCATCTGTATAATGGGGATTAAAAAGACCATCAGTCCCATGTGGGACGTGGACTGTGTCCAACTCGATTATCTCATATCTAGCCCAGCGCTGCCTGGTGTGTAGTAAGTGCCTAACAAATGCCATAAAAAATACGATGTGCAGGTGCTATCTTTGCCCGCATTAGCCGGCTACAGGCAGAACTAGGCCAGAACCCAGGTTTTCTGATTAACAGAGCAGTTCTCTGGCCACTGGACCAATAGGAAGGATACCACTTGCCCTACAGAGCAGCCGAAGGACCAGGAAGAGAAGCGGCAGAGAGGTCAAGTGAGAGACTTCCACCTTGGGAGGACCCACGGGTGAACACGTCTCCCCCCGGCCCTCTGCCTCGCTGGCCTAAATAATAATAATAATAACAGCTGTGGTATTTGTTAAGTGCTTGTGTGCCAGGCACCGTACTAAGCGCTGGGTTGGATAAAAGCAAATCGGGTTGGACCCAGTCCCTGTCCCATGTGAGGCTCACAGTCTCAATCCCCATTTTACAGATGTGGGAACTGAGGCCCAGAGAAGTGAAGCGACTTGCCCAGGGTGACACAGCAGACACGTGGCAGGGGCAAGATTAGAACCCGCGGCCTCCTGACTCCCAGGCCCGTGCCCTATCCACTACGCCAAGTCGCTTCTCAAGACCCCTCGGCCCAGCTGCCCCCGACCGCCTCTCCCATCCCCCCCTCCCCCCCCCCCCGGCCGCTGCTCCGCATTTAGAAAATCTATCTTGGTTTTGGAACTAGAAGCAATCACTGTGAGTAACGTCAGAACTAAACAGACTTCCCAGGGAGGTGCAATCCTCTTAAAAGAGTCGTTTGGGGTTTTAAATGGACTTTCCAAATCTTCCCTGTTTTTCCCGGAATCCCCCTTGGATAGAAAGATAATTCCGCTGCTAGTCGAACAGCTGGCAGAAACGTGGAATGGGTAAAGACCCAAGGTGAAGAGTAGCCTGGGCCTTAGATCTTCATTGTGCAACCGAGGCCTTTGAAAAAGTGCAATAACTAGTCAAGGTGAAATACAATCTCTGAGCACTGGGACTAAATTTAAGTCCCCCAGCTCCAAGAGGGCTAAAACAGGAGATAAGTCAAAGGAGGGGAAATGAATAGCACAAATTGAGAAGCATCAAGAAGTCGGAATTGCTGCGTCCTTGTAGTGGAACACTGACGGCAGATTAAGAAAAAAATTACCGGAATTTTTATGAGGAGACCTAACAAGTGTAATAATAATAATGACGTTGGTATTTGTTAAGCGCTTACTCTGTGCCAATCACTGTTCTAAGCGCTGGGGGAGATACGAGGTAATCAGGTTGTCCCACGTAGGGCTCACAGTCTTCATCCCCATTTTACAGATGAGGGAACTGAGGCCCAGAGAAGTGAAGTGACTCACCCAAGGTCGCAAAGACGGCAAGCGGCAGAGCTGGGTTTAGAACCCACGACCTCTGACTCCCAAGCCCGGGCTCTTTCCGCTGAGCTACGCTGCTTCTCAAATGTACCATCTTTGCTATCGTTATTTATCGAATGCACACAGTAGGTGCTCAGTAAATATCACTGATCGATCACGATGGCGAATGGTGTTTTTTGAGTGCTTACTATGTGCGGAGCACTGGATTAAGCACTTGGGGAATACGGTACGTCGGATTGGCCGACATGTTCCCCGTCCACGAGGAGCTTACGGTCTAAGAGAATCTGGTGGCAGGAGCCAAGGCAGAGGGTGGTGGCTGCTGAAAATCAAAATGCCTCTACGCAGGCCTGGTAGTCAGCGTGGCTCAATGGAAAGAGCCCGGGCTGGGGAGTCAGAGGTCATGGGTTCAAATCCCGGCTCTGCCGCTTGTCAACTGTGTGACTTCGGGCAAGTCACTTCACTTCTCGGTCGCCTCATCTGTAAAATGGGGATGAAGACCGTGAGCCCCAAGTGGGACGACCTGAACACCTTGTATTCCCCCAGAGCTTAGAAAAGTGCTTTGCACGTAGTAAGCACTTAACAAATGCCATCATCATTATTATTATTAGTCAGAAGGAGCTGTGTTCTAATCCCGGCTCCACCACCTGTTTGCTATGTGACTTTGGGCAAGTCGCTTCACTTCTCCGTCCCTCAGTGACCTCATCTGTAATATGGGGTTTGAGACTATGAACCCAACTTGGGACAGGGACTGTATCCATTTCAATTTGTCTGTATCTACCCCAGCAGTTAGTACAGTGCCTGGCACATAGTGAGGGCCTAACAAATACCATTTTAGATATAGATATTATTCTATATAGATAGATAGATATTATTAGTATCTATGCCTCAGGTATGTCATCCCTAAAATGAGAATTAAGATGTTGAGCCCCATGTGGGACAGGGAAGGCATCCAGTGTGTTTCGTGGGTATCTACCCCAGCACACAGAACGGTGCTTGACACAGAGTAAGCGTTCAACAAATACCATAATCATCACCATCATTTTATCTGTGCCCGGACACCTCATCTCCTGTGTGGGCTCAGAAAATTTCTGCCCAGAGGTGCCGATATTTTATCCTTGTCTGCCACTTGTCTGCTGTGTGATCTTGGGCAAATCACTTCACTTCTCTGTGCCTCATATGACCTCATCTGTAACCTGAGGATTGAGACTGTGAGCCCCATATGGGACAGCGACCGTGTCCAACCAGATTTGCTTGTAACCACCCCAGCGCTTAGTACGGTGCCTGGCACATAGTAAGTGCTTAAAAAAATGCTGTCATTATTACTATTATGCTGCCCATCTGCCCCCTCCCAGTGCCAGGCTTGCCTGGAGAGGACCGACCTCCCTGGGGGCAAGACAGGGCTGGGGGGACGGCGGAAAACCAGCGTAGCCAGCAGGAAAGAGCCCAGGCTTGGGAGTCGGAGAACCTGGGTTCTAATCCAAGTTCCGTCACTTGCCCGCTGTGTGACCTTGGACAAGTCACTTCACAGATCAGTGCCTCAGTTTACTGTTCTCTAAAATGGGGATTAAGACTACTAGTCCCATGTGGGACAGGGACTGGGTCCAACCTGTTTGGGCCCTATCTACTTTAGCGCTTAGTACAGTGCTTGGCACTTGGTAAGTGCTTAACAAATACCATGAAAAAAGAGGTTCAGGTGGCATCTGTCAATCAGGAAGATCCGTAGAAATCATAATAACTGGGAAGTAGGCTCAGAGGAGAAGTGGGGTCTAGTGGAAAGAGGACAGATCTGGGAATCAGGATTTGTATCTCTGCTCTGCCACTTGTCTTCTGGGTCTTTAGGAAACACACTTTCTTAAGCTCTCGGCGCCTCAGCGTCCTCACCATACAAGAGAGATTCAATGTCTGTTTTTTTTTTTATTTTTAGGAGGGGGCTGGTGGTGGAGGGGGTTTTTGGTATTTGTTAAGCACTTACTATGTGCCAGGCACTACTGTACTATTCACTGGGGCAAACAGAGAAGCAGCGCGGCTTCGGTGGAAAGAACGCGGGCTTGGGAGTCAGAGGACACGGGTTCTAATCCCAGCTCCGCCACTTGTCTGCTGTGTGAACTTGGGCAAGCCGTTTCACTTCCCTGTGCCTCAGTTACCTCATCTGTAAAACGGGGATCGAGGCTGTGAGCCCCACGTGGGACAATCTGATTACCTTGTATCTACCCCAGCGCTTAGAACAGTGCGGGGCACCTAGTAAGCGCTTAACAAATACCATTATTATCATGAAGATAAACGGATTGGATACGGTCCCTGTCCTACATAGGGCTCTTACTCTTAATTCTCACTGTACAGTCCTTCAGACCGTAAACTCATTGTGAGCAGGGAGCGTGACGGCTAATTCTGTTGAATTGTACTCTCCCAAGTGCTTAGTACAGCGCTCTGCACATAGTAAGCACTCGATAAATACCGCTGCTTGATTAGGTACCTGTTCTCTTTCTCCTTTAGACTGCGAGCCCCATGTGGGATGGGGACTCTGTCTAATCTGGTTTTATTGTCTCTATCCCTCTGCTTAAAACAGGACTTCTCACTGGCAGGGAGCCTTGTGAAGCGTAAGCTCCTCACGGGAAGGGTAAGTGACTACCAACTCTGTTGTACTCTACTCTTCCAAGCGCTCAGTACAGTGTTATATACACAGTAAGTATTCAATAAATACCACTGTCTGACGAATCCCGTCCACCTGACAGGATTCCCTGCCAACCTTAGCTTGGAGTTTCAGTTAGCCCGGAATTAATAAGAGCACGGGCTTTGGAGTCAGAGGGCATGGGTTCGACTCCCGGCTCGGCCACTTGTCGGCTGTGTGACTCTGGGCAAGTCACTTCACTTCTCGGTGCCTCAGTTCCCTCATCTGTAAAATGGGGAGTAAGACTGTGAGCCCCACGTGGGACAACCTGATTCCCCTGTGTCTACCCCAGCGCTTAGAACAGTGCTCGGCAAGCGCTTAACAAATACCAACATTATTATTATTATTATTAACGCTTGTCTTGTCTTATGCCGTCAAGTCGTCTCCGACCCATAGCGATACCGTGGACGCAGAGACTGTGAGCCCGTCAGTGGGCGGGGATTGTCTCTATCTGTGCCGAATTGTACATTCCAAGCGCCTAGTACAGTGTTCTGCACATAGTAAGAGCTCAATAAATATTATTGAATGAATGAATCTCCTCCAGAACGTCCCACCTCCACCTGCGATCGTTTCCGTAGTGTATCCATAGAGTTTTCTTGGTCAAAATCCAGAAGTGGTTTACCATTGCCTTCTTCCACGCAGTAAACTAGAGTCTCCGCCCGCGACCCTCTCCCGTGCCGCTCCTGCCCGGCACAGGTGAGTCTGTAGCAGATTGCCTTCCACTCGCTAGCCACCAGCCAAGGTGGGAATGGAATGGATATGTCGCTGCTTGACCCTCCCTTCCGTGGTCGAGACTGTCGGAGTCCTGGAAACTCTCCGGGTGCGACCCTGAGAGGGAATTAATAATACTGCTAATAATAATTACAGTACTTCTTAAGCGCTTACTGTGCGCCAAGCAGTCTTCTAAGTGCTGGGGTAAAGTTAATCAGGTTGGACACAGCCTCTGTCCCAGCTGGGGCTCACCCTCTTAATCCCCATTTTACAGATGCGGGAGTTGAGGCACAGAGAAGCGGAGTGACTTGCCCGAGGTCACCCGGCAGACAGACGGCAGAGCCGGAATCAGAACCCAGGTCCTTTTGACTCCCAGGCCCGCGCCCTACCCACTACGCCACGCCGCTTCTCGGCGTCGACTGCGGCCCGACGCGCAAGAGTGGCCACCGTGTCCTAGGCGCATTCAGATAAAGATCGGCGTTCATTATCTCCCCCCGGTTTTTCTGTTTACAAAAGAAACAACCTCAGACCGTGCCGTTTGCCACAAAGCATGAAAATAATGTTAACTCCCATTCAAGTCAGAGGCACGCATAAAATACGATATTCTGCTGGCTCTATTTGCACATCAGGTCCAAAAGAGATTATCTCCCCCTGGTTCGTAGGTAATATTGGCCACAAGATGCTCCTTTCTCGTGCTATTTGCAAATGTACAGATCCCCCCCGATCCCCAACCCCAAACAATCAGCTGGAGTTTTGATTGAAAAAATGTATTTTTAATTACAGTAAATTCCCCCAAGGCCCATAAGCCGAGTCCTACAAGGTAGAAGTGACTTATGGGGTCACCTTACCCAGGCTGCAAATAAAGAATTGTCCTTTTCTGCCTAGTCTGGCAGGCTAAGATCCTGACAATATGGCTTCTATCCCTTCCCTGGAGGGCCTCTCACTAGTCTAATGGATTTTAGTACTGTATTAGCAACGCAATAATTTAAACCGGTCACACTGCAGCTCTCATCGACTCTTCCCTCGATTCAGAGCAAATTCAATCACCAATACCGTTCCAATGAAGAAATGGAAATTCAAAGGGCAAACGGACTCTTGGTCCAACAGATCCGCGGAATAAATAAATCTGCTGGGCACCAATATTTCTCCCCTCTTGATCTGAAGAGAGACAGTAACCCTTTTGCCGTCATTGAATTAATTTGCTAGAAGTGGCTGTAATTTCTATATAAATCCTGAGATTGTTTCTAATTTGCATGTTATATATGAATGTTTATGCATGTAGTGCCGGCTCGATGTTCTCCGGGGAGACTCTTGAAAACTGTATGAATCATGTAAACAAAATTAGGCTGAAATAAAAAGAATGCATTCTATTTTTTTCCCCTCAATTACTAATTTTTTTTGAGTTTAGTTTTCCCCATAATGGTTTTCCTGCTGACTTTAATGATATTTATAGTGCAATTATCTAGTACTGGGAATGTACGTATTAGTCCTCAGTTCATTTTGCATCTGTCTGATTTGGAGAATGTCTTGCAGTTCGTTGCAGTGTGACTCATTCTTTATTTGTTCTCGCAAAATCTGCCTGTGGTGATGATGGTGGAGGCGCTGGTGATAGTTGGTGATAGTGTGGCTCAGGCATGGATTTTTCTTTTTCCCGAGGATGAAATCTGGTTACGGGGAGAGCTGAAACCAAGGAGAGTGAACTTCCTATTTCCCGTAGCCTCCCCAGGGTGCTGTTTTAGGGTGATTACTGCTGTTAATTAATGATTTGCCAGCTGTCTGCACTAATTTTATAGCATTTATATATGCGGATCCTTTGTGCTTCATATTCCAGCTTGAACACTGCGTGACTTGGGGGTGTAAAAGCCAACAAATGTGAAACAGGGGTGACTTCTGAATTTATATTTTGAAGGGGATGTAATGCTTGGGTGGGATTATTCTATTTTATAATCACAAGTCAGGTTGAGCCAAAGCGATACGTCAACCGAGACTAACCTGGTTCGTTAGGCTCGTTCTTAAGACAGGATAAATACGATTCAATAGCCTCTACCATTCCGAGTTCAGGATTCTGAAAAGTAATTGCTATTTTTTTTTTTTTTTACTTTTCTATATCCTCTTAGGCCTTCGAAACGCTGTTCTCCCACGGCACTCGATCTGAGAGATCTCCTTCCGATTCTCTCTCTCATTCCTCTGGCAAGTGTATTCTCAATTGTTTTTCTCAGAGGACACCAACTGTCATACGCCAAGTATATTTTGAATCCTACGAGGACAACGCAGCAGTGAACGCCAGACACCAATAGTAGGTAGATCCATTCCTCTTACGGAGGTTCAAAGTGAGATGTAATCTGCTTACGGAAAATGAAGCTCTAGTGATCTAAAGATTCGGTTTCCTGGAAATAGTCTTTCATTCATTCATTTGCATTTATTGAGCCCGTACTGTGTGCAAAGCACTGTACTAAGCAATTGGGAGAGTACAAAAGAACAATAAATAGACACATTCCCTGCCCACAAAAAACTCACAGTCTCCAAAGAAATAGAACATCAGTCCCCAAAGGTTCCAGGGTGTTTGTCGAGGCATAGAAACCCTCCTGCAGGCAGAGAGGTTATTCTGTAATGGAAAAAAGAAATAAAGATTTTGCACTCAATTGCTGCTTAGGACTATATGTACTTTGCACTTTAATAGGACATTCAACTATTTAACTATTCCACTATTTTGATCTAGCCAGAAGCAGCCGAATTTCTTCTGTGTGTCTGGAAGGGATGTGTATGAGGGCCTGTACGTACAACGTATAATGTAATACGTATAACGTATGTATAAGGCTAAGAGGGCCTGAAAATGCCGATAAAGGGGCAGGATTCCCAGCACCGTTTCCTATTGAGATTGATTCATTCATCCAGTCGCATTTATTGAGTGCTTTCTGTGTGCTGAACACTGTATTAAGCACTTGGGAGAGTTCAATTAAACAATAAACGGACACATTCCCTGCCCGCAACAAGCTTAAAGTTTGGGAAGGGTGGGGAGACCGATGTCGATACAAATAAATAAATTACAGATCTGCACGCAAGTGCCGTGGGGCTGAGAGAGGGGATGAACGAAGGGAGCTTGCCAGCTTTCGAGGCAGGTGAAGTGTGGAAGTGCTTAAGGTAAGGGGGCATCACCCACCACTTCATCGTTTTGCTGTTCACACCTAAGATATGCTGCCTTAGAGAAGCAACATGGCCTAGTGGATAAAGCACTGGCCTGGGAGTCAGAATGACCTGCGTTCGAATTCTGGCTCTGCTACTTGTCTACTGTGTGACCCTGGGCAAATCACTTAACTGTAAAGCTCCCTCATCTGTAAAACGGGAATTAAGACCGTGAGCCCCACGTGGGACAGGGATAGGGTATATCCTGATTATGTTGTAACCACCCCAGCGGTTAGTACGGTGCTTGACAGAGAGTGAGCGCTCAACAGATACAATGATTATTATGAACCACGCAGGTCAGTATTGCCAGGGGGTCTCCGGAAATTACTCGGACTGGGTTTCAATAAACTGATGAACTGTAGTTATCGAGCACGTACTGTGTGCAGAGCCCTGTAGTAAGCGCTTGGGAGAGTACCGTATAACAGAACCGGTAGATCTACTGCCTGACTACAAAGAGCTTACGGGCTTGAAAGTCTGGGTTTTACCATGGTCTTGAGATGCCGGGTCACTGGTGAAATGTCCACCGAGACCACACGAAACAAGGAATAACCCTCTCGTGGTGCACACGGAAAACATGAAGCGTCTTCTTCTGTCACTTTCTGTGAAGTAACCTATGCAATAACCTGCACACATACACACTCACACGCCTTTTTAAATGAGTTGGCATCCTCTTCTCCCCATTTTCCCTTCTCCACACTTTCCCTTCCCCACTTTGGGCCCTCATCCGAGCTCAGAGACTTGTGGTGTTTGTGAAGTGCTTACTATGTGCCAGATACTGTACTAAGCACTGGGGTGGATACAGACGAATCGGGTTGGACACAGTTGGGGCTCACAGTCTCAATCTCCATTTTACAGATGAGGTAACTGAGGCACAGAGAAGTAAAGTCACTTGCCCAAGGTCACACAGCAGACAAATGGCAGAGCCTGGATTAGAACCCACAACCTTTTGAATCACAGGCCCGTGCTCTATCCACTACACCATGCTGTTTCACTTTATTAAGCGCTGAGGTAGAGACAAGTTAATTCATTCATTCATTCATTCATTCAATCGTATTTATTGAGCACTTCTTGTGTGCAGAGCACTATACTAAGCAGTTGGGAGAGTACGATACAACAGTAGACACATTCCCTGCCCAGATCGAGCTTACAGTCTCGGGTTGGACACAGCGCCTGCCCCCCACATGGGGCTCACAGTCTCAATCCCCATTTTATAGATGAGGTAACTGAGGCAGAGAAAAGTGAAGTGACTTGCCCAAGGTCACGCAGGAGACAAGTGGCAGAGCCGGGATTAGAACCCGGGTCCTCTGATTCCCAGGCCCAGGCTCTTTCCACTAGGTCACGCTGCTTCTCCACTTAGATACACTTATGTACTTAACTTCTACCGACCCTTGGCACTCATGTACAGGTGGCTTTTCACTTGCCTGTTTGATTACTTAATTTGATTATTCTGTTTGCAAATATTTTTATGCCTGGCTTCCCTATTTACTCCTTGTGGGGAGTAAAATGTGTCACTCGCTTGTTTGTACTCCTCAAGCGCTTACAACAGCGAATTGCTCTCAGTGGGGACTCAACGAAGGCTACTACTATTATCCCTACTAATACTAATAACAATGATGGTATTTGGTGAGCGCTTACTATACGCCAAGCACTGTTCTAAGATGATCAGGTTGTCCCACGAGGGGCTCTCGGTCCTAATCCCCACTTGACAGATGAGGTAACTGAGGCACGGAGAAGTGAAGTGACTTGCCCAAAATCACGCAGCTGACAAGGGGCGGAGCCGGGATTAGAACCCACGACCTCTGACTTCCAAGCCCCTGCTCTTTCCACTAGGCCACCCTGCTTCTCACGATGGTATACTACTAATTCGAGCACTGTGCATCGTCATACAAACCCACCTACACACACACGAATGCACGTACATATATGCGTATACTAATGACAAAATGGCCGCTCATAGCGTGTGTAACGTGTCAAAGTGGGAAAATCATATAGTTGCAAGGAACACTGATGGTGGTTTTGAAAAATGCATCTAGTTAGCAAATGACTTTACACTCCTCATTGTACTTTGGTGAAATCAATCAGTGGTTTCTTTACCAAATTGATAGTTTTGTGACATACCTCTGAAAATGAAAATAGGCGTTCCACATACAGACCACTGAGTGCCCGGTTTAAAGGCATATGCTCAGAGTACGCTGTGTCGACGTGCATATTTCTGTCTCTAGTCGCACATTAACATGAGGGTCGGTAAGTGGTAGGAAAGGAAGACACGAGTCGATTCCTGGGTGTGTCAGGGAGTCGTGGCTTTTTAAATTATTATTTCCAATATCGAACAAATTGGAGAACAATCTAATCCACGAGGTCACAGTAGGGTCAGATTGCCTGAACCGCCTGCCCCTATAGCTTGATAATCTAAAAATGAAAATCAATTCTTGTCTTAGAGTTTGTGAGGAGCTCATAATTGCTTTAGAGCGAAGCCCAGAATGACTGCCGCGTCTGCCACCTTTCAATTCTCGGAGATGGGGATGTCATTTTTCAAGCCTGGAGCACTGTCAGGATTAGATTGCATGGTAACTAGTAGAAAGATTTCTGCTTAAATTGAAATTTCTCCTCATCACTTTACCCTTTAGTCCGAACTGAGTCTTCCTTCGGTCATGGATCTATGACGCTATCATAGTGGATTTTGAACAACTCGTTTCTGATGGAAACAATTTTTTCCTGGTATAGCAGACTTTATTCTTCAATGGTCTTCTTTTAGACTGACATATTAGCCTATCGAATCAAGAGCTTGTTTGATTTTTTTTTCCTGTAAGAATATTGTTTCTTCACATCTGTGATTTTGTTTTAGAATTCCTTCTATCTGTTCCAGTACTATCAACTGTATTGTACTCTCCCAGGTGCTTGATACAGCCTTCTTCACAAAGTAAGCTCTCACTAAATACCATTAATTGATTGATTCTTTCAGACTTTTTTAGCACAAACTTTGAGTAGGTTTTTGGCTCTTCTCCCCCACCCCCCTTTTCTTTTTTCCATACTAGACTTGCTCCAACTTTTTCTGGAGAACTGATTGCATGGGCAGGGAATGTATCTGTTTATTTTTATACCGTACTCTCCCAAGTGCTTAGTACAGTGCTCCGCACACAGGAAGTGCTCAATAAATATGATCGAATGAATGAATGAATGAATGATCTCTGTTGGATCTGGCTTGATTCTGAGAGGTGTATCACATTAAGAACATATAAGTACATGCTTATTTGACTAACACCACAGATTATTAGTACAGTCTGCCAAGTAGATTCAAAAACCTCCTCACAACAATATGTACCTGAGTGTTCGAGAGTTGAAAATGTCCCAAATTGCACATGAGGGCATACATTCTTTTAAAAATCAGGTTAATACTTCATGGGTTCTCTAAACTCCACACTGCTCGGGCGATTGCTCAAAGGTCTGCCACCTTACTGTTTCAAGAATGATCCTTGCCCTACTGTTGACCCAGTGGGAAGAAAACTGGTCTGGGAATCAGAAGACCTGGGTTCTAATCCCCACTCTGCCTACTAGGGCTATTCTGTCAGTGGTGAAGATTTCTGAACACAGACTACTTAGAGCAAGAGGATGGAGCACGGGCCTGGGAGTCAGAAAGACCTGGGTTCTAGTTCCAGCTCCACCACTTGTCTGCTGAATGATCTTGAGCAAGTCAGTTGGACCAGAGAATCCAAGTAGCTTCGGGCAACCACTAGGACCATAATCAATTCCTTCTCACAACCTTCTCTCCAGGTTTCTGCTCCGAGACTCTCTCAGGCCCATCCTGTGACCCCAGGCTAATTTGCATGGATGTGTCAATTTATAAAACAAACTTCAATTTCCATCAGTAAACAAAACCAGGTTTTTGTTAAGGTAATGATGGTATTTATTAAATGCCAAAGCACTGTGTTAAATACTGGGGTAATTAAAGATAATCAGATTGGATTGGACACAGCCTCTGTCCTAGCAGAGGTTCACGGCCTCAGAGGCAGAGAGAGCAGATATTTTATCCCTGCTTTAAATATGAGGAAACCGAGGCACAGAGAGACTAAGTGAGCTGTCCAGGATCATACAACAGGTTACTGGCAGAGCTGGAATTAGAATCCGTGTCGTCTGACTCCTAGTTCTGTGGTTTTTCTACTAGGCCGCTTGTACCCTTCAGATGACTAAAATAAACCCTGCTACGAATTTTAGACGATTGTTTGAGGCAGTAACTCATGAGAGATGGAAATACACGGTACCTGCCATTAGCAATGCTTCAAATAGGATTGAGTTTCCTCTTGATCAATTTTAGTCATTTTTCAGCAATAAAGAGCATTATTGTTTCCCACAAGCTATTGCCCCAACCAAACAGAGAAGTATCTGCTTAGAAGCAAATTTCTCATTTCCCTTCCTAAAGTAGGAAAATCTGAGTTTGAGTATTTAGGAGGAAAACTCTTATGGGAAGGGTCAGTAGACTGAACAAAGGCATCCATCAGTGATATTTTTTCAACACTTACTGGTGTGTAGAACTCACCACTGACGTCCTGTTCCAGCCCATCTCCCCTACTCACCAACTGGGACACACACTCAATCTCATCATCTCTAGTCACTGTACAGCTGTACCCTCACCTACACTCAAATCCCTCTAATCGCCCACAACCTCCTCACCTGCCTTCTCTCCCTCCCCACAGATCTGTCCTGTTCCTCCAAAGAGATCTCCGACCTTCTGACCCCACCCAATTGTTTCTAGCCATCATGCCCCATTCAGCCTCCACTGGACCTTTAAAGCACTCAATCCCCTTGCCTCCTCCTACCTTAGAAGTAGCATGGTCTAGCGGATAGAGCCCGGGTCTGGGAGTCAGAAGGTCTTGGGTTCTAATCTCAGTTCTGCCGTTTGTCTGCTGTGTGACCTCGGGCAGGTCACTTCGCTTCTCTGTGCCCCAGTTCCCTCATCTGTGAAATGGGGATTGAGACTGTGAGCTCCACATGGGATAGGGACTGTGTCAAGCCGGATTTGCTTGTATCCTCCCCAATGCTTAGTACAGTGCCTGGCACGTAGGAAGCATTTTTAACAAATACCTTATTTATTATTATTACCTCACTGCTTTCCTACTACAACCCAGCCCACCCGCTTCGCTCCTCTAATGCCAACCTCCTCATTGTACCTGGATCTCACCTACCTTGCTGCCAACCTCTCACCCGTGTCCTGTCACTGGCCTGGAACACCCTCCCTCTTCATATTCGACAGACGATCACGTTCCTCTCCTTCGAAACCTTATTCGAAGCACATCTGCTCCAAGAGGCCTTCCCCGGCTAAGCCCTCGTTTCCTCTTCTTCCCACTCCCTTGGAGTTGCCCTTGCACTTTGCTTTGCATCCTTTATTCACCCCTCCCTCAGCCCTACAGCACTTGTGTACATATCCATAATTCATATATTTATATTAATATTGATCTCCCCCTGTAGTCGGTAAGCTTGTTGTGGGCAGGAAATGTGCCTATAGATTCTGATACACTGTGTTCTGTCTCGAGAATTTAGTACGGTACTACGCACACAGTAAGTGCTCAATACAACTGATTGATTGTTTGATTGACTGTACTAAGTGCCTGTCAGAGGTACAGGAATTTCAATATCCAGAGTTTATTACACAGAGAGCTTGGAGCTTCTCTCGTTACACAAACTCAGTTTCTTGGCTCTATTACTGTGATCATTCGGATGCAAGCCCGAAAGGAGGGCTGTCGTAATCGGCCCTCGATCCAAAACTCCCATTATGCCCAAAGAGCGGCTGACATTCAAAGCACAGATCATATATTCAGCTGATCAAGCTTCACATCAAGTTGGAGGCTCACAGGCCCATGTAGCCAAGAGAAAGATTTCTTTCTATCACATTTCATCCTTTAGGTTGATTTCCATGTCCAGGCACCCAAACTAATAAAATATGAATTCATCCCTTCACAATAATCTCGGTTCCCTTTCCAGGCCTCAGGAGGACAGCAATCAATGAGAAGCAGCGTGGCTTAGTGGATGGAGCACGGGCCCGGGAGTCAGAAGGACCTGGGTTCTAATCCCAGCTCCACCTCTCCTGCTGTGTGACCTTGGGCAGGTCACTTAATTTCTCTGGGCCTCCGTTACCTCGTCTGTAAAATGGGGATTAAGAACGCGAGCCCCATGTGGCACAGGGACTGTGTCCAACCTGATTGACCTGAGTCCACCTCAGCGCTTAGAACAGTGTTTGCAACAGAGTAAACACTTAACAAGTACTATAATAATAATAATTATTACGAACTTCTACACTTCAGGCCCAGAATCGGAGCGGTGTTTTTTGTGTGGGGTCCGGTTTTAAAATCATGCAGCTGAAGGGTAAGGTCAACTAAGCCACTGATTGTCTAAAAAATAGCCCCATCCAACCAATGGGCTGCTACTTTTCATAACTTTTTAAAAAATGAATATGGCACCCTCTGTCATGGAGGGTGAATAGTTGATAAATCTAACCTCTAATCCTGATGCATGGCAATTTCTTCGGTGAAGAAGAAAGTCTCAACAGACTACTTGCATATAAATCACGTTTATTTTCATAGCAGATTTAAATAACATTTTGGCTCTAGGGACCTTCACAAAGTAATGAAGCATTACCCAGTGAATGGTCACAACACTGTTCAAATCCGCGGCGCACCCCACAGTGAAGAAATAAAACGAGTGATTTATATAGAAGCAGTCCAGAGAGAGCTTCTTTCCTTTACTGGAGACATTGTTTTGAATCAAGATTAGAGGCTAGATTTATCTATAGGATAAACAAAGAAGGTGTCACCCATTTTTTTTCTATTAATCACATCAGAGAACACATCTACCCCCTGCCCCATACCTCCAAGAAACAAGTCCTTGGCAAGAAATGAGAGGGAAAAATCTTTAGTTCACGAAAACATCATAATTTTATTGTGAGGCAGAGGGGGCTTTATTTCAGTTTGCGCAAGAAGGATGTAGCTAAACCTTCCATAAAGAACTACGGCCCTTGACATAGAATACCTTGACACAGAATGCCACCAGCTTGCAAGGACCACTGTTGTGATTTTAACTTGAGACAGCCAATCGATCAATCAGTCGTATTTATTGAACCCTTACTGCGTGCAGAGCACTGTACTAAACGTTTGAGGGAGTACAGTACAACAGAACTAATAGACGTGTTACCTATCCACAGTGAGCTTACGGTCTAGGGGGAGAGACAGACATTAATATTGAATTGTACATTCCAAGCCTTAGTACGGTGCTCTGCCCATAGTAAGCGCTCAATAAATACTATTGAATGAATAAATAAATGATGGATATGTAATGAGGGAGGGGTGAGTAAAGGGAGCGATTTCAAATCCAAAAGCAAAGCCATTTACTTTGCAAACTGCAAGAAGACCCTGATTTTTAGAGCAAAGTCTGTGTCTGATTTTACTAAGCATTTGCTTTCAATAAGGATCGTCTCCATCTTTGTAGTTTCGCAGCTCCGCATTTCACCACCGACGGGGTCTGGTAAAAACTGATTCTACTTTGCTCAAAGCATCTATTTCAGGATTAACTGGGAAGCCAAAAGCTAAAAGTTGTCCTGCCTTGGGAGGGAGAAATGTTTCTTACCCCATGCTTCAGGATAATATGTTGGCAGAGATGCCCTGAGCACTTATCACTTCGTCTCCACCATCTGCTCGTAGAAATCAGGCTCTCCTTGTAATTAACGTTTCTTTTTTGGAGGGGGGGGGGGGAGGGCCAAGAGCATTTTTAAAAGAGGTTTATTTCCTAGAGAAACAAGTTCTCACATTTACTGATTTATCCAGTGTTCCCATGCTAGAGGGTAAACATGTCATTTGTTCAAATCTGACTTTTCTGGTAATGGAGCGAAAGCTGGAACATTATACTTTGCAAAGCTTTGAAGTGCCTTGGGTGAAAGTAAGGACATTTCTATTTAGGTGAAAGTAACAAGTTTGGATTATGAAAATGCTATTCCAGAGCTCCCTTATTACTTCGTGGCAGGTGTGAAAAATCACCTGCATAAATTCATTTTTATTTTTCTTGTCATTTTCATTACAATCTGGGTAGGCAGCTGTACAAACAGAAGCACGCTTTCTTCCATTTTTTTAGCTTAAAATGAGCATATTTAAAATGCAGTAAGACACGGAACTATTTCTTTTGCTGCTTCCAGAGCAGAGCGGGGTACGCTGTTGGAGATGAGGCCGATTAAGAAGCAGCACGGCCTAGTGGAAAGAGGATGGGCCTGGGAGTCAGAAGGACCTGGGTTCTAGTCCCAGCTCTGTCACTCGTCTGCCCTGTGACCTTGGGCAAGTCACTTCAGGTCTCTTGGCCTCATTTACCTCATCTGTAAAATGTGGATGAAGCCCCGTTTGGGCCAGGGACTGTGTCCAACCTGATTACCCGAATCCACCCCAGCGCTTAGAAGAGTCCCTGGCACATACGAGTGGATACAGCGCAGGCCTGGGAGACAGGAGGACCCGAGTTCTAATCCTGACTCGGCCACATGTCTGCTGTATGGCCTTGGGCAAGACATTTAACTTGTCTGGGCTTCAGTTGCCTCATCGGTAAAACGTGGATTTAGAATGTGAGCCCCATGCGGGACAGGGACTGTGTCCAGCCTGATTAACTTGTATCTGCCTCAGTGTTGAGAACAGTGCTTGGCACAAAATAGGCACTTTAGAAGTATAACGGTTATTATTATTAGTACTAGCATTTGTGATGCTATTACTAAAGCACTCTGTTAAGCATGGGACAAATATACACAGGTGAGAGTTAGACGGGGTCTCCCTGGCTTCCAGAGCCTCCCAGTCTAAGAATCAAAGGGCAAAGGGAACTGAGGAAGCACACGAAAAGAAGCCATAAAACAATAAGAACACAAAAAGTCAACACAGTAGATGAGGACAGGGATAAATGCAAAAATAAAATGAAACAAAAGACATAAGGTACAGTGGCTAGGAGCAATATGCTCCCTTTGTTCTCCTCCGCTTCCGGCCCCACAGCACTTATATACACAGCGGTAATTTATTTATTTGTAGTGATGTCTGCCTCCCCCTCCCTAGACTGAAAGCTCATTGTGGGTGGGGAATGTGTCTGGTTTTTGTTGTAAACAAAAAAGGCCGTGAGACCAACGTGGGACGGGGACCGTGTCCAAGGCATTTACCTCGTATCTTCCCCACCGCTGAGTACGGTGCCTGCCACCTACGAGTAAATAATAATGAACAAATACCACTATTAAAATTAGGATGGCAAAGGAAGCTTCCACTGTCAAGTAGAGCACGGCAGAGCCGGGGAATGTGAGCCGAGGGAGGCCTGATTCCAAATTAAAAGGAGATTCCCGAAATTGGCGGGTAGGCGAGGGACCTGGGGGCTCACTCGTCTCAGGTAGATTTGGGCCTCAACCTCCGCCTCACGACCCCATCGATACGTCTCTTCGGTGGCTCCGGAGAACAAGTGGCTGCCGTGGCTGCTGTTGTCATTTCATTCATTCCGTCGTATTTATTGAGCGCTCACTGTGCGCACAGCACTGTACTAAGCGATTGGAAAGTATAATTTGGCAACAAATAGAGACAATCCCAACCCAGCGACAGGCTCACAGTCCAGAAGGAGGGAGACAGACAACAAAACAAGTAGATGGGCAACAACAGTATCAATTTAAATAAATAGAATTACAGATGTATACACATCATTAACGAAATAAATAGAATAATAAATATGCACTTTCATTCATTCGTTCAGTCGTATCTACTGAGCCCTTACTGGTGCAGAGCACTTTACTAAGCGCTTGAAAAGTACAATTAGGCAACAGATAGAGACGATCCCTACCCAACGACGGGCTCACAGCTAGAAGCGGGGAGACGGACCACAAAACAAAACGAGTAGACAGGCATCCACAGCATCAATATAGGTAAATAGAATTATAGATATATACGCATCATAAATAAAATAATACATACGTACAAATATACACAAGCGCTTTGGGGAGGGGAGGGGGGGTAGAGCAGAGGGAGTCGGGGCGATGGGGAGGGCCCCGGCCACCGGCCACGCTCGGTGATGGGAGAGTACGGGGAATCCCAGGGAGAAAAACCATCAAACGGAGAGAGGCCTTGTGGTGGGTCTAGGCCACCTTTGGGATGCCCAGGAAAGGGAAGCTATCCAGGAAGCTGTCCTGCTAGGCTTGGAGAAATTCACAGCCCAGAGAAGTAGTTAAATGGAGCCGAGTCCCAAAGGAGAGAGTGTAGTTTAGGAGAGTCACCGGATTCCCACGGCGTTATGTACATATCCGGATGCTCTGCTGCTTCCCCCATCTATCGACTGTAACGTCTGTTGCCCTCAAGGGTCTGTACCTTCCTCAAGGGCGGGGATCAGGTCTACTAACTCCACTGTACTCTCCCATTTGCTTAGTCGAGTGTTCTGCACAGTGCAGGTGCTCAGGAAGTAATCCACTGATTGATCGGGGGGGGGGGGGGGGCGAGGGGCGGTAGAGCGATCCGGAACTTGTTTCTAGACTCACTGTCGACTGGCTCTGTGTTTCTCCACCGCTCGCCTGCTCTGGACCTCCTGAAGACGGACACACGCACACACATTTTCTCCAATAGTCCAAAGGCCCTGGGAGAACCTCAGGAAAAGGAATCGAGGGAGGTGTTGATGAAGCTCGTCAGTCATATTTAGTGAGCGATTACTGTACGGAGAGCACTGTACTAAGCGCCTCCTTCAAAGCCTTCTGGAAGGCACACCTCTATTTAGTTGCCACTGTTTTTACGAGACGCTCTTCCCCTCGACTCTATTTATCGCCATCGTTCTCGTCTGCCCGTCTCCCCCGATTAGACCGTAAGCCCGTCGAACGGCAGGGACCGTCTCTATCTGTCGCCGACTTGTTCATCCCAGGCGCTTAGTACAGTGCTCTGCACATAGTAAGCGCTCAATAAATACTATCGAATGAATGAACACCTCCTCCAAGAGGCCTTCCCTGACTAAGCTCTCCTTTCCTCCTCTTCCACTCCCTTCTGAGTCGCCCGGAGTCGCTCCCTTCATTCATCCCCACTCCCGGCACCGCAGCACTTACACGTACCTAGCTGTAATTTATTTATTTATATCAACGTCTGTATCCGCCTCTCGCCTGTAAGCTCGTGGTGGACCGGGAACGTTTCTGTTTACTGTTATATAGTGGACTGAGAAGCAGCGTGGCTCAGCGGAGAGAGCACGGGCTTTGGAGTCAGAGGTCATGGGTTCGGATCCCGGCTCGGCCACTTGTCAGCTGTGTGACGGTGGGCGAGTCACTTCACTTCTCGGTGCCTCAGTCACCTCATCTGTAAAATGGGGATTAAGACTGCGAGCCCCACGTGGGACAACCTGATTCCCCTGGGTCTACCCCAGCGCTTAGAACAGTGCTCGGCACATAGTAAGCGCTTAACAAATACCAACATTATTATTACTCTCCCAAGCATTTAGTACAATGGTCTGCACAAAGAAAGTGCTCAATAAATACAACTGACTGACTGAAAGTACACTATAACGGTCATATTCCCTGTCTACAATGGGCTTACAGTCTAGAGGCTAGCACAGTGCTCTGCACATAGTAAGCGCTTAACAAATACCAACATTATTAAGTTAGCAAGAGTACCTCATGTATGTCTCCTGGGGAAGGCTGCCACAAATCAGAGGATTTTGGAAACGACAAGCCTAGGGAAAAGTGAGATAAACCAAGGCACCCCACTAATCAAAACCAACTCCATCCCATCATTTCCCCAGAAGCGAGAGGCAGAGTTTTGAAGATTCAATTCCAGAAACTATAAACCGGCCCCGTTTTCTGACTGCGGAAGATCACCGTCTCGGTCACATTCCGTTACAGGGACGATGGCCGCCACTCAAGAGTCCCCACTACCAGCTAGAACGTAAGCTCCTTAAAGACAGGGATCCTCGATCGTATTTACTGAGCGCTTACTGGATGTGGAATACTGAACTAAGTGCCTGGAAGAGTACAGTATAATGGAGCTGGTAGCCACATTCCCGGCCCGCAGAGCGCTCACAGTCTAGAGGTATCAAGTAGCCTCTATATGTAATAATAATAACAATAATGTTGGTATTTGTTAAGCGCTCACTATGTGCCGAGCACTGTTCTAAGCGCTGGGGTAGACATAGGGGAATCAGGTTGTCCCACGTGGGGCTCGCAGTCTTCATCCCCATTTTACAGATGAGGGAACTGAGGCCCAGAGAAGTGAAGTGACTCGCCCACAGTCACACGCAGCCGACAAGTGGCGGAGCTGGGATTCGAACTCATGAGCCCCGGCTCCAAAGCCCGTGCTCTTTCCACTGAGCCACGCTGCTTCTCTCTATGGGCAGGGAATGTGTCTGTTTATTGTTACCTTATACTTTCCCAAGTGCTTAGAACAGTGCTTTGCACACAGTAAGCATTCAGTAAATACGACCTGATGAATGAATGTCTGCTTACCCTTTTGCTCTCTCCCAAGCGCTTAGAAAGGTGCTCCGCACACAGTAAGCGTTCAGTAAATACCATTCACCGATTGGCTAATGGTTGCCGGGAGGAGGAGAAGAGATTCCCCCTCAGCTGTTGGAATATTTCCTGCCGTATACTATTCAAACATACCGGTTATAAGCACATCTAGATTGAATGCTCCTTTTGGGAAGGGAACATGCCTACCGAATCGATTCGATTTTACTCTCCCAAGAGCTTAGTACTGTAATCTGCCCACGGTCGGTAGCGGTGTGGCTCGGTGGAAAGAGCCCGGGCTTGGGAGTCAGAGGTCGTGGGTTCCAATCCCAGCTCCGCCACTTGTCAGCTGAGTGACTGTGGGCAAGTCACTTCACTTCTTTGCTCCTCAGTGACCTCATCTGTCAAACGGGGATGAAGACTGTGAGCCTCACGTGGGACAACCTGATTCCCCTATGTCTACCCCAGCGCTTAGAACAACGCTCCGCACATAGTAAGCGCTTAACAAATACCAACATTATTATTATTATTATTAATTGACTGATAAAAGACTCCAGGTTGAGTCTAAATTCCAAAATGCAGGCTTAAGACCCGCAAGGGAAGGAGACGAAGGAAACGATGCTAAAACCGGAAACCAACATATTTAATCTTTTTCTAGTTGCTTAGGGTAGGCTGATCAAATGGCCTTACTTTCCTTGGGATATTG
The DNA here is from genome assembly GCF_004115215.2 of Ornithorhynchus anatinus. NCBI lineage: Eukaryota > Metazoa > Chordata > Mammalia > Monotremata > Ornithorhynchidae > Ornithorhynchus > Ornithorhynchus anatinus. Next base: position 56,331,662 of record NC_041735.1, on the reverse strand, counting down.
GTCATTTTGAGATGACTGTCTATGTTTCATTGTCGGCTGTGTGACTGTGGGCAAGTCACTTGACTTCTCTGTGCCTCAGTTCCCTCATCTGTAAAATGGGGATTAAGATTGTGAGCCTCACGTGGGACCACCTGATTACCCTGTATCTCCCCCAGCGCTTAGAACGGTGCTCTGCACATGGTAAGCGCTTAACAAACACCAACATTATTATTTGGAATACAGTATTTCCTTCAAGGGGTATTTCGCTCCTCTCTGGGGGCTCTCTCTCGTGTAATTCCTTCTTCCTCTTCCGCTTCCATTCAAACATACGGTTCCCTAAAAATATAAGGCATGGGTAAAATGTTCAGGAGTCTAACTGATGTGTCCGAAATGAAAAACTGCCCTTCGTCCAATCTGATTTACAGTGAAAATTTTAGTAGGTGATAGAACTCGGCCAGGATTTGGACTGGTCCAATAAAATGAAATGAGGTTTGTTTTTTTTTTTTTTAAAAAAAAAGCCTTCCCTAAGATAGGGTCTGGTTTCAATTTCCAAAACACTCTCTGGTGTTAATTTCTTTGTCAGTTTGGTGTGGTAAATAATCCCGGAAATTTGGAGGGGGGGCGGGGGTTGAAAAGAGCCGCAGTGAAAACGAAATGGCAGAAAAGCGTTATTGCAATAAATGTCCACCGGGGGGCACCAGACGACCGCAGATCGCCGCTCCTTCATCCTTGGCAAGGCCTCGATTTTTCATTCATTCAATAGTATTTATTGAGCGCTCGCTATGTGCAGAGCACTGGACTAAGCGCTTGGAATGGGCAATTCGGCAACAGATAGAGACCGTCCCTGCCCATTGACGGGCTTACAGTCTAGTCGGGGGAGACAGATGGACAAAAACAATAGCGGTCCATAGAATCAAGGGGATGTACATCTCATTAACAAAATAAATAGGGTAATAGAAATCTATACAAATGAGCACATTGCTGGGGGTGGGGGGAGAAGGGGAGGAGCAGAGGGAAAGGGGGGAAAGGGGGCTTAGCTGAGGGAGGTGAAGGTGAAGGGAGAGAGGCAGCAGAGGGAGCAGAGGGAAAAGGGGAGGCTCAGTCTGGGAAGGCCTCTTGGAGGAGGTGAGCTCCCTAACCGGTGGCTACCAGGTTAATACTTAATGGAAAGTTCAGCTTAATAATAATGTGGGTATTTGTTAAGCACTTACTACGTGCAGAGCACTGTTCTACGCGCTGGGGAGGATACAAGGTCATCAGGTTGTCCCATGTGGGGCTCACAGTCTTCATCCCCATTGGACAGATGAGGGAACTGAGGCCCAGAGAAGTCAAGTGACTTGCCCAAAGTCACACAGCTGACAAGCGGCGGAGCCGGGATTGGAACCCATGATCTCTGACTCCCCAGCCCGGGCTTTTCCCACTGAGCCACAATGCTTCGCTTAATGCAGTTCTTGCCCTTAGGCCAACAAGATTAATCCCCCTCTACCGAGGAAGAGGGGTGATTTCAAACGAGAATAGGGGGAAAAAAGTCCTTAAGAGAAAAAGAGGCCTCGCCTTCGAGGGGCTGCACGTATGGAGAGGGGTTAATAATGCACCTTGGCTTTTTCCAGCCGGTAAGGTTGCCGCACAATGAGACGTTGGCCGAGTACTAGAATGATGCCAGCAGCAGGCTGATGGGGCTTTCCAAGGCTTGATGGCTCTCCTCTGGGCAATAAGAGGGTCACTAGATGGGATGGGCCAACTGTGTTTTTGAGAGGATGGAGCGTTCAGCAGACCAACGGCGTCTCTGCATCAAGCCAAAGTCCTTGAGGAATCGGGCGCTGCCAACCAGGGAAATATTTTCATCGGAGCCCGTGCCCTAAACCAAAGAGTTAATTTAGCATTATTCTACTCACGGACTCCAGGTTTGTAGTTTCACTACGAGGCACTTTACTATTAGACTGTGAAGCCCTGGAGGTCGGGGTCGTGTCTTATTGTCATCTGCATCGTTTTTCCCAATGCTTAGTAGAGCGTTCTGCACCCGCTAAGTGCTTATTCCATACGTTTACTACTGATGCGACTACCAACTCTAATTGCTGTCCCTCGCCTTATTTATTCTAAAATGGCTATTCTTGATTAAAAAAAAACCACCACAGAGTTAAACATACTTATATAGCGTGTTTGCTATACCATGAACTTTGGAATTTACAGAGCACAATGCTCGGTCTTCCCTTCTGCAGAGACTTTGGTGATATCACCGGGTACCGTCAATGAATCCATCCCACCACGTACCTGTCTCCAGCTCTTTAGCTCTTTTTTACTTTAGCTTGTCTTTCTGGAGAGCTCTTTTCCACTTTCTTCCCTCATTGCTCGTTATTAAAATGAAAAAGAGTAAGCAGGGGAGCGAACCTCATGTCCCCTGCACGGCAGTGCCGCTCCTGGGGAGAGCTTGGTTCGCGATATGGTCTGGGGGGAGTCGTCAACTTGGGGTGCTGCAGGTTACAGCGAGCGTTACCCGCAGCATTTCTAAATCCTCACCCTGTCTCGGCTTTAGAACACCTCTCTTTCGACTTCACAACACACCAGCCTCCTTTATGGCCTTCGCTGAAGGGCTTTGGGGAGTTTGGTGCAGAGGAACTGACAAGAACGGATGGGATGTGGGGAAATGATTTTAAAAGCCGGGATGGGGAGGACAGAGAATGGAGCAGAGAAACCTAAAGAGTCACAGTGCGGGTGGAGCCACTTAAAGCCCCTTGTGCGCAGCCCCTTAAAGGCGAGACCTTGTTTTTCTTTTCAGAATTTTTTTTTCCTACTCCTGTTTGAAGTTACCTCTCTTCGGTAAAGAGGGACTAATCGTGCAGGCACAACTGCAAGATGTTTTGGCAAGTCCCTTTTGCTACAGTCACTACGGTTCCGTGATAGGGTAATGACAATAATAACAATAATGATAATAACTGGCATTTGTTAAGCTCTCACTATGTGCCAAGGACTGTATTAGGCACTGGGGTAGGTATAGGATAATCAGGTCCCACAGTGGTTCACAGTCTAAGAAGGAGAACGGGTATTGAATTCTCATTTTGCAGAGAAGTTGAGTGATTTGCCCAAGGTCACACCGCAGACAAGTGACAGAGGTGGGATTAGAACTCAGGTCCTCCGAAACCCCGATCCGTGCTCTTTCCACTAGGACCTACTGCTTCGGTTGGCTATCGTCTCGTGGAACCTCCTGACTCAATAAAATTCATCACTGTGGCTATATTACCCTTTCTAATGGATTGAATACACAGTTCTGGGTCATTTTGGGGTAAAAATAGGGTATCTGACCTTGGTTCAGGAACAGAACAGAAGGAAAATGAATTTCTAATCAGAACAGCGGCTTCCACTACTGATCCTTCCCTCTGCCTCCCCCAACCCTCTCATTTCTGGAAGTCAGCCAGGCAGTCATCCATATTTACCGAGCACTCACCGTGTGCAGGACACTGTACTAAGCCCTTGGGAGAGTACAATAGGACAACAGACACATCCCCTGGCCACGACAAGCTTACGGTCTAGAGGGGGTCTTCGGAGGGGACCCCCCCCAGCCCAGAGCCTGGGCTTGGAGTAAATAGGAGGTGGAACTGAGACCAAAGAGGCGCAGCCAGTCAGGTGGGCAGAGAGGCGGGACTCGGCTCCATTGCATCCCCCCCTCTTCCCCCCATAGACCTCCCCACCTCCCTTGCGATCAATCAATTCATGCATTCATTCAATAGTATTTATTGAGCGCTTACTATGTGCAGAGCGATTACTGAGCATTCACCGTGTGCAGAGCCTGTTACGGAGTTCTAGCACAAACTCCCAAGCTGAGAAGCGACCGAGAAGCAGCGTGACCTGGTGGGAAGATCAGAGGCCTGGGAATCGCTCAATAAATACTATTGAATGAGTGAATGAATGAATCAGAGGGCCTGGGTTCTAATCCCAGCTCTGCCACTCGCCTGCGGTGTGAATTTGGGCAAGTCACTTCACTTCTCTGGGCCTCAGTTACCTCATCTGTAAAATGGGGGTTAAATCCTATTCCCTCCATTTAGACTGTGAGCCTCATGTGGAACAGGGACTGCATCCAACTTGATCAACCTGGATCTACCCCAGCGCTTAGGATATTACTTGGCACATAGTAAGCACATAAAACTATAAGAATCAATCAATAACATCTATTGAGCTCTTGCTGTGTGTAGACCACTGTACTAAGCACTTGGGAGAGTACAACATAACAGAGGGGGTAATAATAATTAAAAATAATAATGTTGGCGTTTGTTAAGCGCTCACTATGTGCAGAGCGCTATTCTAAGCGCTGGGGTAGACACAGGGTAATCAGGTTGCCCCCCTTGGGGCTCACAGTCTTCATCCCCATTTTACAGATGAGGTAACTGAGGCACAGAGAAGTTAAGTGACTGGCCCACAGTCACACAGCTGACAAGTGGCGGAGCGGAATTAGAACCCACAACCTCGGACTCCCAAGCCCGGGTTCTTTCCACTGAGCCACCCTGCTTCTCAAAAGTGGAGATGCCGGGGAGATCAGGTTGCCATAATTAGGGGGAGATGCCATAATTAATAATTATGGTATCATTATGTATTAGTATTACGGTATTTGTACTATGTACTGAGCACTGTTCTAAGCGCTGGGGTAGGTACAGGGTAATCAGATTGTCCCACGTGGGGCTCATATTTTTTTTTTTTAATTAGACATGTTTCCTGCCCACAGTGAGCTTACATTTTCATTGTTGGTAGACACTCATTCTCTGCCATCCCAGAATGCCCATTCCCAAACTTTCTTTTATCCCGGAGAGGAATCCAGGCCAGCTCCAGATTTCTTTCAGCACTGTTCACGAACCTATCCCTCTTCTACAACATTGTCTTTTACAAAATACCTGGTGACTCACGTCTCAATTTAAACATGTCGGAACCAACGTTCCTTTAGGAACGATCTTTCCAAGAACTGAGTGTGTCTAAGTCCCAGGACTTCCTGCCCTGTGCAACTTTGCCATTGTGCACTTTTTAGAGAGAAATTGGAAAAAATACTTCATTTAGACATGTATATTTCCCATGTGAAAGAGTTTTTTATTCAATATTCAGTGGGTTTTTTTTCTGACAAATTCCTGTCTCCTCCACCCCTTCCAAAAAAAAAAAAAAATTGCTACTCGATTATGGGATCTTATAGGAAAATACACAGTGCAATACTCGAAGAAGCAGCGTGGCTTAGGGAGAAGAGAATGGGCTTGGGAGTCAGAGGACGTGGGTTCAAATCTCGGTTCTGCCACTTGTCTGCTCCGTGGGCAAATCAGTTATCTTCTCTGTACCTCCGTTCTTTCGCCTATAAAATGGGGATTAAGACTGTGAGCCCCATGTGGGACACGAACTGCGCCCAACCTGATTAGCTTGTATCTACCCCACCGCTTTGCACAGTACATAGTAAGTGCTTAACAAATGTGTTTAAAAAAAGGAGCAGAGAAGCCCTAGATAAGCTTGACCATCACTTTCCAAGACCCCTGTAGTTCCCAATCCATCCATCAATCATATTTGTTGAGCGCTTACTGAGCGCAGAGCCCTGTACTAAGCTCCTGGGAGAGTATACACTATAACAATATAATGGAGTTGGTAAGCCCATTCCCTGCCCACAATGAGCACTTGAAGGGGTTCATTCGTTTAATGGCATTTTTTGCGCACTTACTGTGTGCAGAACACCATGCTAAGCTCTCGGAAAGTACAAATCGGCAACGGATAGAGATGTGGTGGACTATAGTCTTCTCTCCATCTGGAAAATCACCAGCTGGAAACACCTTATGCTTTTCCACACCACTAAAGGAAGGATAAAAGTGTAACTCAGCCAGCCCATACTCTCCCCCTCCACCAGGAGATGCGGATAGATAATAATGATAATAATTAGGGGATGTGCTAAACACTTATTATTTACTAAGCACTCTAGCAGGCACAAGATAATCAGGCAATCACGTGGAGTTTACAGTCTAAGGGGGACTATTTAATCCCCATTTTACAGATAAGGAAACCAAGGCACGGGGAAGGTAAGTGATTTACCCAAGCGAGCAAGTGAGCTGGAATTAGAACCCAGGTCCTCTGACACTCAGACCTGTGATCTCTCCACTAGGCCACACTGCTTCTCATGGCAAGTCACCATCAGTCCTCTCCTTGGTGTCATGCACTGGCGTGACACAATGTGACGTCAGTTTATACTGACCAGTGAAACAGCACGATGGCCGAAAGCCCTGGACAATTTTGGGAGCAGGAGGAAAATTCCCTTTAAGACCCTCCTGACCTTCAATCCCTTCCCAGGAGAGAGCGAGAATCGAATTGAACCCAGGACAAGAATTAAGAATCTACTTAGTATTAAAAGCAGAAAAAGAAAAAAAAGTAGATACATTGGTCTGGCAGCTGCTGTCTAAACTTGCATTTCCTTAAATTATGTGCTAGTGCAGACTGTAGTGCCGGAGTGAAGGGGAGGAAGGCTGTGAAAAGAGGCTGATTTCAAGAGTCTCATCCCTCAACTCCTGAACGCCAGCTAAAGTCACAGTCTTTTCTCAGGTAGTATTCCAAATGAGAGAGAGATAGTGAGAAAGAGAAAGAGAGGGAGAGGAAGGGAGGGAGGAAGGAAACCGTATGCCCTCTGACAATGAACCTCCAGCGAAGACTGCAGTTTGGGGCCCAAGAGACTTTTAATTATAGTAGAAAAGGATCACTGTCGGAGAAGAAACCCTTTTGAAAAAATCGTCAGGGACCAGCTAAGGGGTCGCCTCCTTGGTCTATGTGGACCAGGAGAAATCCCAGGTTTGAGCTTGAGAATGGGTCGGGAGGGTGAGAAGCCCAGCAGTTTCTCCACTTTCACGGGCTTCCCTCCTTGGGGCTCTCAGAGACTCCTTGTTCCCGTGAGTCCCAAGGAGGCAAGTAAATCCCTGGGGCCAAGAACCAGCCCAGAGAGGCTAATCCCTAATAATAATGATATCTAAGTGTTTACTGTGTGCCAGGCACTGTACTAAGTGCTTGGGTGGGAACAAGCAAATCGGGTTGGACACGGTCCCTGTCCCACGTGGGGCCCGCAGTCTAAATCCTCATTTTACAGATGAGGGAACTGAGGCCCAGAGAGGTGACGTGATTTGCCCAAGGTCACACAGCAGACAAAGGGTGGAGCCAGGACTCCCAGGCCCATGCTCTCTCCACTAAGCCACACCGCTTCTAATCCACCAACTCGGAGAGGTCGGGGCAGAATCCGACACTGGCACCTGGAGTCCCCGGGCCGAAACGTCATTGCTGCTCACCCTAATCAGATCGCCTGTGGGTGACAGAATGTCCGGAGATAAAATCGGAGAAGACACTGGCGAGTCCGGTCTGACAGAGAAGCCGCGTGGCTCAGTGGAAGGAGCCCGGGCTTGGGAGTCGGAGGTCGAGGGTTCGAATCCCTGCTCTGCCACTTGTCAGCTGTGTGCCTGCGGGCAAGTCGCTTCACTTCTCTGTGCCTCAGTTACCTCATCTGTAAAATGGGGATTAAGACTGTGAGCCTCACGCGGGACAACCTGATGACCCTGTATACCCCAGTGCTTAGAACAGTGCTCTGCATACAGTAAGCGCTTGACAAATACCAACATTATTATTATCATTATTTATATTGTTCTCTCTGCACCTCCATGGCTACACGTAAGGCGTGAGTTTTTGAATGAAGAAACACCTAGTTATAAATTAATATACAGTAATTACCAAGAACAGCATACAAGGTTAGTGGGAACAGAGACATACTACATCATCCTTAGAAACAAAGAAACATAGAAATGCTCATTTTTAAAAAGTGTTTCATTTTCTGAAATATAGTTCCAGTGAAACTCTCCGGGTCTCTAAATCAGGAGAAGTATTGGGAGTTAAACGGTGCAGATGGGTACAGATGACATTCGACGTTTGGCCTATTTGTAATATATGAATATTGAACTCAAAAATACCAAATGCAAATACCAAAAACATCTAAGTCTATCGGGTTCATTAATTTCTGTTATAAATGATCTTGCATTTTACATTTTCTGACTTCGCAGTGCATAAATTTAAGCAGCTCATGAACGATTATTCGCAAATTTCTATAGATTTAGGTGCTCTATTTTAGAAAAATAGATTGTGCTTTTACCATTTGAGTATTGACAGTTATCTGTAGGCCCTTAAACATTAAGATTTGCCTTTGGTTGCTACTTGTCATGTCTCAGAACTAATTTTCCTGCTTATAATAAGGCTACTGAGAGCAAAATACGGTACCGGTGTGTCTCCGCTGCTGCTGCGGCTGGTGTGATAGATAATGAGAAATGACTAACATTTAAAATTTTTATACGTAATAGTATTCTGGGGTACGTTAACCTAATCACACAGTACAAGTAAATTAATGACAGTTCATTATCAAATAGCAAAAATAATGGAAAACTAGAGAATCTAAATCCCCTTCTGACATATATTCAATTTTTATAATGTTGCATTGACAGTTTTTCTGGAATATATGTTGTGGCTTCCAGCATCAGCTTCACCGCTAATTGGAATTGTTGAGAGAACACAGATATCTCAGTGGCGTAATAGCTGCGAAAGATGGTTGCCAGGGTGGGTCTATCTAGATTACAAACCCGCACTAGTTTCCCTAAAACATCACTTGGAATTGTCACCCCGGGGCTGCTTAACGAGGACGTATGGGCTCCCACCTCGGTGGCCACAGGAAAGACGGGTTTCCCTAATGACAACTGGTAAGCGCTTAGCGCACAGTAAGTGCTCGATAAATACGTTTGAATGAATGAATGAATGATATCTGTGAGGGGAACTGAAGGTGACCACAGTGGTGGAACCGTACTGTGACACACAGCACCTTATAGGGAATCCAGTGGGGATCATTCTCTCTCTTCTTTTCCTCTCCTCTATTTCTCTCTTCTCTCAGGAGAAGCAGCACGGCCTAAGGGAAAGAGCACAGGCCCGGGAGCCGGACGACTTGAGTTCTAATGCCAGCTCTGCCAATTCCTTGGGCAAGTCGCTTCCCTTCAGTGGGCCTCAATTTCCTCAACTGTAAAATGGGGATTAAACCCTACTTCCTCCCACTTAGACCGTGAGCCCCCCAGTACGACAGGGACCGCGTCCAACCCGATCGACCTGTATCTATCCCCGTGCTCAGAGCAGTGCTTGATACATGACGAGTGCTTAGCAAATATAACAACAACAAGAACAATAATAATACTCTAATAATAATGATACTCTGGTTCTCTCTATATCTGTCTCTCTCCCTCTCTGTAATATTAATAATAATTATGGAATCTGTTAAGGGTTTACGACGTGCCAAGCACCATTCTAAGCACGGGGGCAGATACACTGTAATCAAGCCGTCCCACATGGGACTCACAGTCTTAACCCCCAGTTTACAGATGAGGTAACTGAGGCACAGAGAAGTGAAGCGGCTTGTCCAAGGGCACACAGCAGACAAGTGGTGGAGCCGGAATTAGAACCCACGTCCTCCGACTCCCAAGCCCGTGTTCTCTCCACTAAACCACGCTGCTTAGACAGTTCCTTTACTTCCTCTCAGCACCATGCGTGTCCCGCTATTCCTCATTTGTACCCGGCGTCTCAACTTCATTCATCCGTTGGTGACGTGCAGTGGTGCAGTGTTCGGTCATCTGAAAAGGTACCTCCCCCGCAGTCACGAACGATACAGTAAAGCCTCATTTTAATAACAGAGAAGCAGCACAGCCTAGTAGTGGATAGAGCAGACCTGGGAGTCAAAAGGACCCGGGTTCTAATCCCGGCTCCGCCGCTTGTCTGCTGTGTGACGTTGGGCAAGGCACTTCACTTCTCTGGGCCTCCGATCCCTCATCCGTAAAATGGGGATTAAGACGGTGAGCCCTATCTGGGACAGGGATTGTGTCCAACCTGATTAGCTTGCATCTAAGCAAGCAGCGTGGCTCAGTGGAAAGAGCACAGGCTCGGGAGTCAAAGGTCGTGGGTTCTAATCCCGGCTCCGCCGCTTGTCAGCTGTGTGACGTTGGGCAAGTCACCTCACTTCTCTGTGCCTCAGTTACCTCATCTGTAAAATGGGGATGAAGACTGTGAGCCCCACGTAGGACAACTTGATCACCTGGCATCTCCCCCAGCGCTTAGAACAGTGCTTTGCACACGGTAAGCGTTCAACAAATACCATCATTATTATTATCTACCCCAGCGCTTAGTAGAGTGCCCGGCACAGAGTAAGTGCCTAACAAATACTATAATAACAAAAATAATGATAACAATATCTTGAATTTGTATGACACTTCTTTATTCTTCCAGAAGGATTTCACATCAACCACCTCATTAAACCGTGTTCCCCTCCGGACCGTAAACTCACTACGGGCAGGGAACCTGTCTACCAACTCTGTCGTATTGGTACTCTCCCAAGCTCTTAGTACAGTGTTCCGCACACAGTAAGTGCTCAGCAAACACTACCGATTGATTGATTTGCAGTGGGGCGGGGGGGCAGGGGCTAAACTTCGTATGTGAGCATAAGCTTCTCCTTCACTCTATTTTTTGGGGTCTGCTCAATTTTCAGATTCTATCTTTAAATCTATCTGTAGGGCCGTTGGGTTGAGAGGAAATCCTCTGTGCCTTTGACAAGGGCCAATTTCTTTTCCCCGGGCCTCTCGTATCCCCCACCCCTAAAATTCTTCTACAAGCCAGGGGTTTTTGTAGAGTAACTGAGGCTCTGTCATCCACAGCGTTAATGGAAAGCTTCCTGCTTAGATCAAATCCTGCCTTTCTTTGGCACCAGGAAAGAGGGCAAAGGGTGAAAGCAGAGAGTTCAGTCTGTCAGACTTAACATGAATTCTGGATTATATAGAGTCCAACTAATGAGATTTTGCTGTAAAACCGGACAGGTAGGCACTAGGGACAATCTAGTTCATTATAAATTTCAGTCGAATGGAGCGGCTGAGGAGGACAGTGGTTAGAACAGTCAGAAACGAGCGGCTGAACTCAGAACCCAGAGCTGCCTTAGCGGCATGTGAAGTTGAGAAATTTATGTTGCAACCCTGAGAAATGCAAAATAAACTCCGAGCCTGCCAGTTATTTGTTTTCCTGTTGATAAATTCTCCAAACCAGTATTGGAAGCTCTCCAAGAACTGAATTCTCCTCAGGGATCAAAACGTTAACCCTGAATGTTAACCCCGAGTTGCATTTTCACAAGTTTTTCATTTCTCCTCATCCAGGAAATTTCTGAACGTGCCCAAAACGTGCCCAAGGACGTGCTCTTCCGATCGCTCTTTTCCCTTATGTGTCAGAGCAATTAAGGTTTGGAGTCGGTTCACGAAGAAATTTTATACAGTCTGGCTTAAAAACAACTATGTTTACAAAGCCGAGGGTCCCAAAACCTTCAAAAAGCCCAGCTCTGTCGTAGTTAGCAAAAATGCTGAGATGGCGGAAAAGACTAAATTTGAAGCTTCTTTTCTTTTTCTCTTTTAGGCACCAGGACCTTTTCAGCTCTAAACTTCAACGCTATATGACTCTCAAGGCAGCCAGACTTTTGTCATCTACGCGTCTCGTTTTTACTGGATGAAAAGATGAAGGGTTAAATTTCCTTTTCTATTGGGCTGACTGATGCCTCTAAGTCCCTTCCTCCTCTGTGATAAAATATCTGTAAAAACGTCTATTTTTTTCCTTATTAGACTGTCCTGTCACGTTGATACTATAATAAGTCAGTCAAGGAGTCTAATCACATACTCCTCCACCCTCTACCTTCGACTACCGTGTTCCTGACTGTGCTTAAAGATCACTTTTCTGAGAAAAAATTCCTCCTGGGCCAATATCTGCCTGGGGGAAGCTTAACCGTCCAGCACGGACCTCCTGCTCGGAGGGGTTGCGATGGGCTCATGCGACTGAGCTTTCGGCGTCACTTTTCCCAGGGTTTCTTGGGGTCAGCGTATCCACTTGATCGACGGATTGCATTTCAGGTTTTTCCACTCCGTTCTTCCTGCTCCACCTCCCCCACCGCACTGCCGTTTAGCAGAATCTCATGACAATCCCCGGAGTCCAAGTGGAATGGCCACGGGGTGAAGGGCAACGGGCCACGGCGGCAACGCCACACAAACGCTTCCAGCAGGGGCAGATTCCTGGGCCGAACGGAAGAAGATGCAGAGACGCGGAGGCCCCCAGTCTGGTGCTAAAAGCTCCCGGTCGACACGAGTCCAACTAGTCCACCGGGCAAGCAATCTCTTTCCCGCTGGCCTGATCCTCCACGGGCTGACGCCTGAATTCTTCCAAGGGAGGAGGAGATTCGGGCCTGGTCGGGGCTCTGATCCCCAGGATAGAAACCGGGGGCCGCTTGGAGCTGGTAAGGTGGGAAACGTCCTGTCTTCTTCCGGTCCCTGGCAGGGTCGAAGCTGTGATCCAGAACTAGGAGACGGCTGTGCTCTGAACACAGAGCCGACTTGGGCCGACTTGTTCATTCCAAGCGCTTAGTACAGTGCTCTGCCCATAGTAAGCGCTCAATAAATACTATCGAATGAATGAATGAACACAGACCAGGCTTCACGGAGACAAGAAGGCCAGAGACCAACACCAGCTCTCCTGACACAGATCTTCACCCACCCCTCTTTTTTTTTTTTTATGGTTTGTTAAGCACTTACTGTGTGTCCAACACTGTTCTAAGCGCTGGGGTAGATACAAGGTAATAATAATAATAATGTTGGTATTTGTTAAGCGCTTACTATGTGCAGAGCACTGTTCTAAGCGCTGGGGTAGATACAGGGTAATCAGGTCGTCCCACGTGAGGCTCACAGTTAATCCCCATTTTACAGATGAGGTAACCGAGGCACAGAGAAGTGAAGTGACTCGCCCACAGTCACACAGCTGACAAGTGGCAGAGCCGGGAGTCGAAGTCATGACCTCTGACTCCGAAGCCCAGGCTGTTTCCACTGAGCCACGCTGGTAATCAGGTTGGACGCAGTCTACGTACCACATGGAGCTCACAGTCGGTAATCTCTATTTTACAGCTAAGGGAACCCAGAGAGGTGAAGTGACTTGTCCAAAGTGACGCAGTCGACACAGGGTGGAGCTGGGACCAGACTTCCGACTCCCAGGCCCGTGCTCTATCTACTAGACCCCGCCCAGTGCACTCGCTAGTGTCTATTCTCATTCATTCAATCGGATTTAGTGAGCGCTTACTGTGTGCAGAGAAATGTACTGAACGCTTAGGAAATGGAAGCGATTCCACTCGGGAAACGTAAGCCCTATGGGAGACAGGGACGGTGTCCAAATGCTTATATTCTATCTACCCCAGATCTTAGTATAATGCTTGGCACATAGTAAGGGCTGAACAAGTAATATTATTATTATTATTGTTATTTTCCCTCCCCAGGTTCCTGTGAACTTGAGCACCACTCGCTTCCAAGTTGCAGAACTGGGCAACAGTCAATCAACCAATATATTTATTGAGCGCTAACTGTGTGCAGAGCACTGTACTAAGCACTTGGGAGAGTACAGTATATTAGGGGTGATAGGCACATTCCCTACCCGAACTAGAAGCAGCATGGCAGAGTGGATAGAGCACGGGATTGGGAGTCAGAAGGTCACGGGTTCTAATTCTGGCTCCACCACTTGTGTGACTTGGGGCTAGTCGCTTAACTTCTCTGTGCCTCAGTTACCTCATCTGTAAAATGGGGGTTGAAACTGTGAGCCCCACGTGGGACAGGGACTGTGTCCAACCCGATTTGCCTGTATCCACCCCAGTGCTTAGTACAGTGCCTGGCACATAGTAAGTGCTTAACAAATGCCATAATTACTATTATTATTATTATTACTCACAAGGAATTTACAATTTAGGCAAAAAGAACTATGGAGGAGGGAGTCCTGGCACTGAAAATAAATGCACCAGATGAAAAAGCTGGGAGATCGGGGCTCTAAATCCATTTGCCTGCCATGTGACCGGGCAAGTCACTTAGCTTCTCTGTGCCTCAGTTTCCGCATCTCTAAAATGGGGACCCAATATCCGTTGATCCAGTCCCCCTTTGCCTGTGAAGCTCAGGTAGCAATAATAACAATTGCAGTATCTGTTAAGCACTTACTAGGTGCCAGCCACTGGACTAAGCACTGGGAGGGATACCGGCAAATCGGATCGGAGACAGTCCCTGTCCCACATGAGGCTCACCGTCTTGGTCCCCATTTTACAGAGGAGGTAACTCAGGCCCAGAGAAGTGAAGTGACTTGCTCAAGGTCACGCACGGCAGACAAGTGGCGGGGCAAGGATTAGAACCCGGGTCCTGCAGACTCCCAGGCCCATGGTCTATCCACTAGACCACGCTGGCGAGACAGGGACTGTGTCTGATCTGAGCCTACTGTACTTGGGATTGTAGCGAGTCCTCAGAAAAATACCAAAATTCTTATAGTCGCATTCCTATTATTATTATTATTATGGTATCTGTTAAGCGCTTACTGTGGGCCAAACACTGTTCTAAATGCTGGAGTAGATACAAGGGTAACCAGGTTTTCCCACGTGGGGCTCTCAGCGGAAAGAACCTGGGCTTGGGAGTCAGAGGTAATGGGTTCTAATCCCGGCAGAGCCAGCGGGGTGACTTTGGGCAAGTCACTTCGCTTCTCTGTGCCTCAGATACCCCATCTTGCAAAATGGGGATTAAAACTGTGAGCCCCGCACGGGACAATGTGATCACCCCATATCCCTCCAGCGCTTAGAACGGTGCTCTGCACAAATGCCACCATTATCATTAACCCCCATTTTACAGCTGGGGTAATCGAGGCACAGAGAAATGAAGTGGCTGGCCCGAGGTCACACAGCGGACAAGGGACGGAGGTGGGATAAGAACCCACTCCCTCTGACTCCTCTTTCCGGGACCTGCCGTTAAATCCGTACCGACGGGGGACCGTCCGGTAGAAGAGCAGACGGCCGGTCACATTACTTCCAACACCGTCAGCGCGTAAAGGGCTCCGATTCTCTACGGTCGGTTCCGAAGTCTTAGCCTACGGAGTGAAGATCTAGGATGAAGCCGACAGGGTGAAGCGGACCAGCCTTAAAGCTGCAGGCTGCTCAGATCCAGTGAGCTGGAACTCCACGGTTCGCCCCAAATCGGGGGGCTGGCTCAAGGGTGAGAATCGGTCACCGCGATTTTGCAACACGGTCACCGAGGGGGGTTTTGGGCCGGAGATCAAAGGAGAGATTCGGGAAAAGAGCTCGGTAAATCAACCACAACCATTTACCTTCAAAATGAGGTCAGGGTTCCCAACCCTCACCGAAACGGCGAAGAAGGCCGGAGTGCAGAGCTGTCATTCCCGTCGATTCCTTCCCGGGCCTTTCGAGATCCGGTCCTCCCGAAGCCGCGCTGTCGACGAGAGGAAGACGGAGGCTAAGTCGGCCCGCTTCCCTGGCTGCGGAAGTTCTCCCAGAACCCTGGGCGAGTCACTTGACTTCTCTGTGCCCCATTTACCTCATCTGTAAAATGGGGATTAAGACTGTGAGCCCCACGGGGGACATAGACGGCGTCCAACCTGATCAGCTTCAATCTACCCCAGCGCTTAACACAGTGCCCGGCTCTTAGTAAGTGCTTAACGAATGCCATTAAAAAAATAAAAAGAAGAAGCAGCGTGACCTAGCGGAAAGAACACTAGCCTGGGAGTCAGAGGACCTGAGTTCTACTCTCCGCTCTGTCACCCGTCTGTAGTGTGACCTTGGGCAAGTCACTGACTTCTCTGTGCCTCAGTTACCTCATCCCTAAAATGGGGATTAAGACCGTGACCTCCCCGTGGGTCAGGGACTGCGTCCAACCTGATTAGCTTGTATCTACCCCAGTGCTTAGTGCAGTGCCTGGCCCACGTTAAATGCTTGACAAATATCATTTAAAAAAAAAAATACCCATTAGAAATCCGGGAACTCAGAACATCTACTCAGCTACTAGGCCCGTCTCAGGAAAGAGATCTTAAAGTCACTGCTGACCGTTCTTTTGAGTCATCGGTCTAATGTGTGGTGGTATTTTGTATTTGTTAAGCGCTTACTATGTGCAGAGCACTGTTCTAAGCGCTGGGGTAGATACAGGGTGATCAGGTTGTCCCACGGGAGGCTCACGGTTAATCCCCATTTTACAGAGGCGGGAACTGAGGCCCAGAGAAGTGAAGTGACTCGCCCACAGTCACACAGCTGACGAGTGGCAGAGCCGGGAGTCGAACCCATGACCTCTGACTCCGAAGCCCGGGCTCTTTCCGCTGAGCCACGCTGCTTTGGTGGGAGACCAAATGGCCAGTAATATGTGGGACGTGTATGGGAAAGGGCTAGCAGAGGGGCAACATGACCTAATGGAAAGAGCATGAGCAAGGGAGCCGGAGGACCGGGGTTCTAACCGTCCATTCGTTCGTTCAGTCGGATTTACTGAGCGCTTACCGTGTGCAGAGCACTGTACCAAGCGTACGATTCGGCAACAGATAAAGACAATCTAGAGAGAGACAAGATAGAGACGGGATCACCGTCTCGAAGGGGGACACAGACAACAAAACATCTTGCCCAGCCACTTGTCTGCCGTGCGATCTTGGGCAAATCATTTAATTTCTTCATGCCTCAGTTTCGTCATCTGAAAAATGGGGATTCAATCCCTATCCCCCATCCAACTTGGGAAGGGAGAGCCCGGTGCGGGAGAGGGACGGTGTCTCATCTGCTTATCTCGTGACTACCCGACGATCAGTAGAGTGTTTGGCACGGAGTAAGTGCTTAACAATTACTATCAAACCAGGAGGTTTGGCTGCACCACCGCATAAAACCGTGATACACCTCTACCTGGACGGTGGCACACAGGTGGTCACCTGTCCAGTGTGGAACCCACCGCAGTCATAATAACAGTGTTGGCATTTGTTAAGCGCTTACTATGTGCCAAGCACTGTTCTAAGCGCCGGGGTAGATACAGGGTAATCAGGTTGTCCCACTTGAGGCTCACAGTCTTCACCCCCATTTTACAGATGAGGTAACTGAGGCCCCGAGAAGTTAAGCGCCTGCCTAGAGTCACACAGCTGACAGGTGGCGGAGCCGGGATTAGAACCCACGCCCTCTGACTCCTAAGCCCGGGGTCTTTCCACCGGGCCGCGGTAACGGCCGACAGCTCATGTTTTAAATTGTTGTCCTTGTTTTCTTGTGTTGCTTTGGAGTTTTGAAGTATCTTTCCTTGTGCATCGGTCATTCGTTCATTCATTCAGTCGTATTTACTGAGCACTTCCTGTGTTCGAAGTGCTGTACTAAGCGCCTGGGAGAGTACAGTATAGCAACTGACACATTCCTTCCCCCGACAAGATCACGGCCCTAAGTCCTCATCCCTCCTAGACTGTGATGCCACTGTGGGCCTGGGTGTGTTTGAATTCTCGTCTTGTATTCTTCCCCGGGTCCTCAGGAGATACTTTAGAAGGAATCACTGTAAGCCCCTCGTTACGGCGGGTGTTAAGCACGTACCAGGCGCCGGGCGCTGTTTAAGCGGTGGGGTAGATACAAGCTGATCAGGTTGGACAAAGTCCCTGCTCCGCAAGAGGCTCGCAGTCTTAATCCCCGTTTTACAGCTGAGGGAACTGAGGCACAGAGAAGTGAAGTGACTCTCCCAAGGTCACACAAATAATGCCCAGGTCCTTCTGACTCCCCGATTTGGTCTCCATCCACCAGGCCACGCTCCTTCTCCCTTGGAACAGAATCCTGCACAGAGTAAAGCGAAGGGCCGAGTGAATGAAAGGATCACCACCTGTTATACCGTACTCTCCCAACCGCTCAGTACAGAGCCCTGCGCAGAGTAAGCACTCGAGAAATACGACTGAATGAACGATAAGCGCTGAATAATCACAGTTACCGTGACCCAGTTCTAATCGGCCCCGGAGAGAGCAGGTTGGTGCTGACACTGGGAGCCCATCGCGGGTGTGAACCCGATTCTGGGGGTGGATTAAATTGGACAGATTATTTTTCCCTCGGTTGCCAATAATCCTGAGATAACACCGCTTCAGAGCCCCGCTGCTTTCCCCAGCTGTTGAGTGTCCCGAGACGAAAGGGGAGGGCACGACAGGCAGCCAGGCTGGGCTTTTCCTGGAGGCCAGCGAACCCGCCCATTCCACCCCGAGGTGATTACCGCGTGTTTGCTAAGGCCGCCGTACCGAGTTGAAACCTTCAACCCGCGGATTCCAAGTCAATCCCAAACCAGACATGTTCGAAAAAGGTAAAAGTCCCCAGAGGAGCATTCCACCGGCTGACTTGGGGGCCAGAGGCGTCCACGTCCGACTCCGGTCCAGTCACCGATTTACCCTCCGCCTAGATTTCCTGAGGAGCAGCTTGGCCTAGTGGGAAGAGCGTGGGCTTGGGAGTCAGAGGACCTGGGTTCTGATCCCCGTCCCGCCACTTGATAATTAATAATCGTAGTATTTGTTAAGTGCGTACTGTGGGTCAGGCACCCTACTAAGAACCGGGCCGGGTACAAGCGAATCACGTCGGACACAGTCCCCGTTCTACGTGGGGTCGCGGTCTCCATCCCCATTTTACAGATGAGGCATCTGAGGCCCAGAGAAATGAAGCGACTTGCCCAAGGTCACACAGCAGACAAGTGGCAGAACTGGCATTAGGACCTGTGACCTTAATAATAATAATAATGTTGGTATTTGTTAAGCGCTTACTATGTGCAGAGCACTGTTCTAAGCGCTGGGGTAGACACAGGGGAATCAGGTTGTCCCACGTGGGGCTCACAGTCTTAATCCCCATTTTACAGATGAGGGAACTGAGGCACAGAGAAGTTAAGTGACTTGCCCACAGTCACACAGCTGACAAGTGGCAGAGCTGGGATTCGAACTCATGAGCCCTGACTCCAAAGCCCGTGCTCTTTCCACTGCACCACGCTGCCCCAGGCCCGCGCTCTGTCTACTACGCCGTGCTGCTGCTCGTCGGCTTCTTGTCTGCCGTGTGTGACCTTGGGCAAGTCGCTTCGCCTCTCTGTACCTCAGTTATCCCATCTGTAAAATGGGGATTAAGACTGTGAACCCCACATGGGACACGGACCGCGTTCAGTCTGGTTAGCGTGTATCTACTCCAGCACTTAATACGGTGCCTGGCCCATAGAGAGAGCTTAACAGATGCCATTAAAAATAACACGGAAAAACAAAACCTGGGAGTGAGCTCCATGACTCTTCCGGGCCTTTGCAGCAGAACAGAGACAGTGACCTCCCTCGTACGCTTCCGGCGAGCAATAAAAATAACGATAAAACACTTTCCTAGTACAAAGTGCTATATAAATGCTTAATAACTCCTCTTAATGATATTATGGACAGGGACTCTAATTTTTTGCGAGATATTTTCATTTGAATTATAGCACGTAATAGTCGAAGCGTCAAAGACTGATGGATGACTGAAGTGAGGGAATTGAGGGGGTGTTTTCTGTAGGCCGGAGAATTTAATCAAATACCCCTCATCTCCCAAATCTACATATAATTGAAAGTCCAGCCAGGCCCCAGGTCCCATGACCGATGTAAAAGAGAGAGCCGTTTTATCCTGGACCATTAATGATGCATCCCTGAAGCCGGCCATAATTGTGGGAACTGTGCTTTGGGGGACTGAAGCTCAATGTCAAGATTTTCTCCCGTTGCCCGTGGTGCCGTAAGGAATTCGTCACCTCGTTTCCCGCCGAGCAGAGGACAGGGCATCTAGGGAGAGGTTTCTACTTTTTGAGTTCGTAGGCGACAGCTGTCAGCTTGCGCCTACCCCGGCGCTTAGTATAGTGCCTGGCGCACAGTAAGCGCTCCACAGACACCATTAAAAAAAGGTTAAGAGGACAGACTGGTTCAGTCTGGATGCATCGGTTTGAGTTAGTCCCGCATGACCCGGTGAAGATGCGCATCCGGTAACGGAGAACCTCAAGACTCTGGATCTCCCCAAGACCCCCTTTTATTTATTTAAATAGTATTTATTAAGCATTTACTATGTGCCAGACACTAAGCACTGGGGTAGATACAAGCTAATCAGGTTAGACAAAATGTCCCACATGGAGCTCACTGTCTTAATTTCCCATTCTACGGATGAGGTAACTGAGGCCCAGAGAAGTTGTGACCCTTTTAGCCAGGAGGTGAGGGATCGCGTCAACAGCTCTATTGCGTCGTACAATCATCGACGGTATTTATTGAATGCTTACTGTGTGCGGAGCACTGTGCTAAGCACTTGGGGGAATACACTACAACAGAGTTGGCAGACACGTTCCCTGCACACGGTGAGCTCACAGTCTAGAATTTTCCTGACCAGGAATCGAACCCAGATCGCAGCAGTGAGAGTGACGGATCTTAACCACCAGACCACTGGGAAAGATGACACTGTGTCTTCCCAAATGTGCAGGATGGTGCTCTGATCATAGTAAGCTCTTAATAAATACCATTAATTGATTGAGAGAGATTGGTTCTGGGCCCTCCCCTTTTGGGATCAGGGAATGGCCTGGAGATGCCCCTTTGTCTGGGACCAAACCGGTCCTCTGAGGCTGGGAAACAGTCACCCCCGAAGGGAGCGGGCACCAATTCTCTCTCCTTGGGTCATCTGGGACTAGCACCAACCTGGGGCCATAGATAATAATAACGATAATTGCCGTAGTATTTGTTAAGCACTTACTTTGTGCCAGTCACTGTATTTAGAACAGCGCTTTGCACATAGTGAGCGCTTAGATACTATTATTACTATTACTAAGCTCTGGGTAGACTCAAGTAAATCAGATTGGACACAGTCCCTGTCCCACATGGGGCTCACGGTCTCATTCCCTATTTCAGAGATGAGGTGACTGAGGGCCAGGGAAGTGAAGTAACTTACCCGAGGTCGTACAGCAGACAAGGGGCGGAATCAGGATTAGAACCCATGACCTCCTGACTCCTTGGCCCCTGCTCTAGCCACTGCCCTCAGGCCCCAGCGGATCCCTGAGCTGAACCCCAGAGACCTGGGGGGCAACGGGACCAGATTAGGATCTCAGGGAGGAGAACAGCCACTGAATAACGCTCAGTTCATTCTTTCCAGATCCTTGTCAGGCAACAGGTCGGATGGCCCTGTCTAAGCACGATGAGCAAAAGCAGCAGAGTCAGAGATGATCTCCCAGGAACGTTACCCCGTGCGAGCTCCTCTCCTTTTAAAGTTTACCCTCTCCTCAATCCACCTCTGTTCTCTCAGCAAGCCCGTGGAAGCCAAGGGAAAGACTTAGACGAGCAACAGCTGCTGTCTCCTGAGCAGTCTTTTTAAGCCTATGCGAGGGTTTTTTTTCCCTTAAACTTCAAGAGCCATAGAATTTAAATGAATTTCAGCCGTTGCAATGGAGAGTGACTGCCGATTCTTACTAAAGATAACTTTGAGGGGGGGAAAGGAAGATACCTTCCTGAATTTTAGGTGGGTGCCTCTTTTCTCAGCCTTCTCTCTCGGAGAAGAAGGATGGCATTTTGCACAGGTCAAGTTGGCAACTTTCATCCACGCTTCAGGATCCAGAGTCTCTTCAAAGGCACCTGGGTTGTCTGATTAAATGGACCCATAGCTCCAAGATGACAGCTGCCATTTTCTGTCTTTGCAATTGGAGATCATTTGGAGAAAGAGGAATATGGATGTTGAATTACTGTTCAAAAAAAACTTCCAGGAGGAAGAAAAAAAGGTACCACAATAGTTTTCTTTTATTTATTTACTTGGGGGACCTCATTACTAGTTTCCCTCAAGAGAGCTCAAGGGGCGGTTCAGAAAATTTCTAAACTCTTGGGCGAATAGGGAGTGCTGGAGATTTTTGTGGTTGGTTCCTTTGAAAGGATTTAGCACTGTGCAGAGACAGTCTGTGAACCTGACAGATCAGAAGGATGCAGTTTGGTTAACAGTTCCTCACTGGTAACTGATCTTCTCCCTCCCCATCTGGAGGCAGTTTTTGATAACCCTTGTTTTAGCACTGGTGGACCCCTCCACTCTTCAGAAAAGGAGGAACGACCCCCCCCCCCAAAAAAAATAATTAAGCTCTGGGGTAGGTACATGGTTGAACACAATCCCTGTCCCAAATAGGGCTCACAGTCTTAATCCCCATTTTACGGATGACGGAGCGGAGGCCCAGAGAAAAAGTGAAGTGACTTGCCCAAAGTCACACAGCAGACAAGCGGCGGAGCCGGAATTAGGGCCCAGGTCCTTGTGACTCCCAGGCCAGTGCTCTATCTACTACGTCCTGCTGCTTCCCGACATTGTTGGCCTGTGTTGCTGCTAAATGTTTTAGAGCGTATGGTCCCCGGAGTTCCGAGTGTAAATAATAATAATAATAATAATGGTATTTATTAAGTGCCGACTATGTGCCAGGCACTGTTCTAAGCCCTGAGGAAGATAGAAGATAATCGGGTTGGACACAGTCCCCGTCCCACAGTTGGGCTCACGGTCTCAATCCCCATTTTACAGAGGAGGGAACCGAGGCAAAGAGAAGTTAAGCGACTTCCCCGAGGTCACGCAGCAAACACGAGGCGGAGTGAGGATTAGAACCCAGGTCCTTCTGACTCCCAGGCCTGGGCTCCATCCACTAGTTCACGCTGCTTAAGCAAATGGTCCTTAAGTCATTCCGTCTCCATTCTCAGGCAGAATTCAAATTTAGCCTGCAATTATGTTGGCTGCTCATTTTTCAGAAGCAGATTTCATTCCCACCGAGCTACTTCCCAATTCTTCTGAACTTTTCGGAGAAGCCAAGAGTGGCTGCTTTCCTGCGATCCTAGTTACTCTGATCATTCAGCCTACGTCCTGGAAGACTGGAACGCTGGGGCAATTAATCTAGAAATATTTACTTTTCCCTACCGGGGGAAAATCGCCTCTCTGTGGACTCCGGTTGCCGCAATTTGATTACCAACTACTGTACACGTTGCTTAATACTTCAGAGTTCAGTAGACTCTAGTCCGGAGGATTCCGTGGGAGATTTTCTCTATAATTAGATCCGAACATTCTTAAGGCTTGCTCCTTTTCCCACAGCGCCCTTTTGCGGTATCTGTTTTCCCGCACGGCTCCAGCCGCGACGGGTCGAGGCGCTCTCAGTCGCATCCCTCGAACCCGACCGCGTCGAGGCTCAAGACCCCCGGTGCTGTTTAAGGGTGAATTTAGCCCCCTGAGCTTTCCCCTCCCTCGTGACTGTTGGCTGAGAGCGGTATCTTTTGGGCCTCCTCACCCCTAATCTAGTAGCTCTCCTCCTGAACAGTCCTCAGGGGAAATTCTCATTCTGTTGGCGTCGATATGAAGATTCATTCAGTCGCTGTAATTGCCCATAAAAGCCATCCTCGGGCTCTGATGGCAGGCGCCTTTTACTAGACTCTGTAATTAATTCTTGGAAAGCTGTAGAAGGAGCTTGTTCGGAACGCTATTAATTCAAAACCAGTTTCCTGTTGGCCCGTGCAAATAGGGCCCAATATTTTAAAGCGGATAATAAACCAGGCTGGAGAGGAGATTGTCCATCAATCATTCCTTCCCCCCCCCGCCTCCGAGCCATCTCCCGAGAAGATGAACTGCAGGCGGCAAGAAAGCTTATGCATATATGCACAGGCAAGGAGAGAGGCCCTACCTGCCACCATCTACCCACCCGCTTTGCCTCTCTGGATGGAAATGGTTTTTGTTTGGTCCTCCTTATCGCTTCAGTTTTGGTCTAGTTCTTCGGCTCCTGCGCGTGGCCTAGCGGAGAGCACGGGCCTGCGAGTCAGAACGACCTGGGTTCTCCACCGCTTGTCTGCTGTGTGACCTTGGACAAGTCACTTCACTGTACCTCATCCGTAAAATGAGACTGGGAACCCCATGTGGGACAGGGACTGCGGCCAACGTGATTTGCTTGTATAATAATAGTGATGGTGATGATGGTATTTGTTAGGCGCCTACTATATGCCAAGTACTATTCTAAGCGCTGGGCTAGATGCAAGGTAATCGGGATGTCCCACGTGGGGCTCACAGTTGCAACCCCCATTTTACAGATGAGGTAACTGAGGCACAGAGAAGTGAAGCGACTTGCCCAAAGTCACACAGCTGACATCCACCCCAGCGCTTAGTACAGTGCCTGGCGCGGGGCAATGCCCTTAACGTGTACTAGAATTATTTTTATCATCGTCATCATCGTTATTATTATACAGCTCACACTGCTAGAACCAAGCCTTCTAAATTTCAGAGTCGTACTCTTTCCACCGGACCGACAGCAAAGCTACGTCTACGTCAGGATGAAATGGGGAGTCGTCTCCTCTAGGCTACAGAGTAAAAATGGCCTCTTTCACTTTGCTCTGGCTGAAAGCTACGAACCGGGAGCCTGAAAACTCCTCCACTCACTCCAATCCCACAGATCACAGCTCTCCCCATTTCAGAGCCCCCTTCAAATCCTTCTACCAACACATCTCCAGCGAAGAACCCTGAAGACACTAATAATAATAATAATAATAATAATATTGTTGGTATTTGTTAAGCGCTTACTAGGTGCCGAGCACTGTTCTAAGCTCTGGGGGAGATACAAGGTAATGAGGCTGTCCCACATAGGGCTCACAGTCTTCATCCCCATTTTACAGATGAGGTAACTGAGGCACAGAGAGGTCAAGTGACTTGCCCAAGGTCACACAGCTGACAGGTGGCGGAGCAGGGATTAGAACCCATAACCTCTGACTCCCAAGCCCGTGCTCTTTCCACTAATAGTAATAATGTTGGTATTTGTTAAGCGCTTACTAGGTGCCGAGCACTGTTCTAAGCGCCGGGGGGAGATACAGGGTAATCAGGTTGTCCCATGTGGGCCACTTTTAATCCCCATTTTACAGATGAGGGGACTGAGGCCCAGAGAAGTGAAGCGACCGGCCCACAGTCACACAGCTGCCAAGGGGCAGAGCCGGGAGTCGAACTCATGACCTCTGACTCCGAAGCCCAGGCTCCTTCCACTGAGCCACGCTGCTTCTCCAAGCCACGCCGACACTGGATCAGATCAACTCATCAGCCGCCTCTAACACATACACATTGAAATACTCCCCTCTAGACTGTTGTGGGCAGGAAGTGTGAAGGTGTCTATTGTTGTAGCGTACTCTTCCAAGCATTTAGTACAGTGCTCTGTACACAGTGAGGACTCAATAGATTCAATTGAATGAATATTTATTTAGAACCTCTTTAGTCCTTAGGTGTATATGTATAGGCAGCTGATTCTCATTGCAAATATTTTTCTACGTCTCCTCCGTTAGAGTGTAAGCTCCTTGTGTGATCCTTTCCCAAGCGTCTATTTCAGAGCATCTGACCAAATGGGAACGCTGCTAGTACCACGAATGGGCAACAAGGAGGTTGCATAAGACCACGCGGGTCTGAGAAAGCGGAAAGCAGGCGTCAGAGCGGGAAGACTAATAATAATAATAATAATGTTGGTATTTGTTAAGCGCTTCCTATGTGCCGAGCACTGTTCTGAGCGCTGGGGTAGACACAGGGGTATCAGGTTGTCCCACGTGGGACTCACAGTATTCATCCCCATTTTACAGATGAGGGAACTGACTGAAAACGTCTACCACCGAGGAGAAGTTTCGAGGACCGGCCCTCTTCTCCCGACAGGGTTTCCAATCTGAGGGGGACGGCTGCCGAAATCCATCACCGTTCTGATCTCTGGGAGATTCTGAACACGGTCCCTCGAAATGCCTTCAGACGAGCGAGCGACCTTTATTCCGTGCCACTGTTTGGACAGTGCTTTCAGCCTGTGTTTACTAGACGGGAGGGGAAAAGATTCATCTGAGAACAGAATACGCCAGTCTACCGTGACCCCCAGCCTTCTCGCTATCCTCACATCACAAACAAGTCGGGGTTTATAATGTTCCACCTGCCAAGGATTTTAACTAGATACTCACGAACTGGTCCTTCGAACCATTCCAAACTGTTGAGTCGCATTCTGAGTTCAAAAAGTTAAGGAATCATAACCATGGTATTGTGAAAAATAACTTAGTAGGAAAACTCACTCTATAGCCGTAGAACTCGGGGAAAAAATAAAAGCTTAAGAGGATGGGCACTCATCCAGCTTCTCCGGGAAATTTGAATCTTGAGTCTGGATTGTAAACTCCTGGAAGGCAGAGATCGTGTCCATCAACTCTTCTGTCCTCTCCAAGTGCTCAGTACAGTGCTCTGCACATGGTAAGTGCTTAATAAATACTATGAAATGCCCCGTGACTAGAGTTTTTAAACCATTTCCAGGGCTTCTCCGCAGCCATCATCACAACTAGTAAGAACTTGAATTTGCCCTTTCTCCCTCCAGGTGAAATATCTAAGCTCTGAGTTCATTCAACTCTCTTTTAATCCTCCGAATTCCCACATTTACAGCTGATGTTTTAAAAATCAAACCAACCACAATTTCATCTTGATAAAAGAGAAGCGGAAAACATGAGAGTGAAAAGCACCATGCATTTTAGGCATTTCAGCCATTTCCTATCTCTAGAAAAAGATCAGGCAAAATCAGGAAAAGCTTTTTTTTGAGGTAGACAGAAATAGTGCATTATAACATTGACAACATCATGTTACAAGCCTATACG
Source organism: Ornithorhynchus anatinus (assembly GCF_004115215.2). NCBI lineage: Eukaryota > Metazoa > Chordata > Mammalia > Monotremata > Ornithorhynchidae > Ornithorhynchus > Ornithorhynchus anatinus. Next base: position 56,305,199 of record NC_041735.1, on the reverse strand, counting down.
CTTTAATGCTGAATTTGAAATACTCAAAATGCCAGATTGCTAGCTACTGCTTTACAATAAGCTCAAAGATCAGCGAAGAGTGAGACCTCCTGAAAACGTTCGTTATCACTGAACTAAGTGTATCTATTATATCAGAGTTTACAGATGGTAACTGCTCATGCTAGACAATTACATGAGGAAGGAGAAAGGTATTGGTGAGGTGAGAATTCGGGGAGGGCGAGGGATGAAATTCAAGGTAAGGGGAAAAGGGAAAACACGGGCATTTCAAAGGCAGAACGTTGAGTAAGAAATATGGAAGTCAGAGACTAAGGTACCTCACTGCCACTCAACTCGTTCATGCATTCACAAGGACCAAGATGATTGACGTATGAAGGTCCAAAATTCCAGAAAAACTGAACGACCAGTTGGAAAACATGCATCATCTTAAAATGGCAATCCGTCATCTAATCGGTAAGAGGCACATCGGATTTTAGCGGATAATAATGATAACGTTGGTATTTGCTTACTCTGTGCAGAGCTCTGTTCTAAGCGCTGGGGTGGACACTGGGGGAATCAGGTTGTCCCACGTGGGGCTCACAGTCTTAATCCCCATTTTACAGATGAGGCAACTGAGGCACGGAGAAGTCAAGTGACTCGCCCACAGTCACCCGGCTGACAAGCGGCAGAGCCGGGATTCGAACCGATGACCTCTGACTCCAAAGCCCGGGCTCTTTCCACTGAGCCAGGCTGCTTCATATGTCAGCCACCAACCTCCACATACAGGTAACTCTGTGTCCGAAGGAAAGGTTTCTGATGGTGTTGGCAGGACTTGGGAAATCACAGAAAAACTGGCATTTTGCGGTTGGCGGAGGGGGCCCTTTAAAAAGCACCCTTAAAATCATTCGATCAATCAATATATGGTATTTATTGAGTGTTCTGGAGAGTACCATACGGCAGAGATGGTAAGCGTGTTCCCTTCCCTCAGGGAGTTTACAGCAGAGAGGGGGAGGCAGTCATTAAAATGAATTATGGACACGTCCATAAGCGTTGTGGAGCTAAAGGTGGAGTGAATATCAGGGGCTCAAAGGTTACAGATCCTCTAGGCCGTAAGCCCATAGTGGGCAGGGAATGTGTCTGCTATATTCTCTCATTCATTCAATCACTCAGTTGTATTCATCGAGCACTTACAGTGTGCAGAGCACTGCATGGGAAGCAGCGTGGCTCAGCGGAAAGAGCCCGGGCTTCGGAGTCAGAGGTCATGGGTTCGACTCCCGGCTCCGCCGCTTGTCAGCTGGGTGACCGTGGGCGAGTCGCTTCGCTTCTCTGGGCCTCGGTTCCCTCATCTGTAAAATGGGGATGAACCGTGAGCCTCGCGTGGGACGACCTGAGTACCCCGTACCCACCCCAGCGCTTAGAACAGTGCCCCGCACATAGTAAGCGCTTAATACCAACGGCATCATTATCACTAAGCCCTTGGGAGGACGCAACAGGACAGTAAACAAACACTCCCTGCCCACGATGAGCTTACAGTTCAGAGGGACTACTGTACTCTCCCAAGCTCTCGGTACAGTGCGCGGCACAAAGTGTGTGCTCAGTAAGTACGACTGATTGATCGACCACGCAGTGCGTAGGCCGTGCAGTAGGGAGAGGGAGTAGGGGAACCGGGGGCTCGGCTGGGAAAGATCCACTGCCGTTCTAAGCTGATCTAAGCTAGGGAAGCAGTGGAAAGAGCCCGGGCTTCGGAGTCGGGGGTCACGGGTTCGACTCCCGGCTCCGCCACTTGTCAGCTGGGTGACTGTGGGCGAGTCGCTTCGCTTCTCTGGGCCTCGGCGACCTCCTCTGGAAAACGGGGGTTCACCGTGAGCCTCACGTGGGACGCCCTGATGACCCTGTATCTGCCCCAGCGCTTGGAACGGTGCTCTGCACAGAGTAAGCGCTTAACAAACCCCACCGTCATTATCATCATCTAGAGAGGGAGCAGTTTAAACAGCGGAGCTCCCGCAGAGTAAAATACTTCCGCTCTTTTAATCCTTTCCCTGATGATCAAAATGGTACTTGTTAAGCGCTTACTACGTTCCCGAGCACGGGAATGGGTACAGAATAACCACGTGAGATACGGTCCCTGTCCCACCTCGCAGCCCAAGGGGGAGGGAGAACAGGTATCGACTTCCGAAGCTTCAGAGGAGGCAAACGAGGCACAGAGGAGCTAAGTGACTTTCCCAAGGTCGCACGGCGCAGTTGAGGTTAGAACAGGTGTGGCTCGGTGGAAAAAGCCCAGGCTTGGGAGTCAGAGGTCATGGGTTTGAATCCCGGCTCTGCCACCCTGGCGGCTGTGTGGCTCCGGGCAAGTCACTTCACTTCTCTGTGCCTCAGTTACCTCGTCTGGAAAAGGGGGATTAGCTTGGGAGCCTCCCGTGGGACGACCTGATCACCCCGTATCTACCCCAGCGCTTAGACCAGTGCTCTGCACGTAGTAAGCGCTTAACAAAAAATTATTAACACTCCTCATAGAAGAGAAGAGGGGTAGGACTCAGAAGAGGTGGCCCCCTAAAGATTGGCAGCCTCGGGCCGCTTGGCCCAGTGGGGAAGCGGGAAGGTGTAGCGGATAGGGCGCGGGCCTGGGAGTCAGAAGGGCGTGAGTTCTAATTCCGGTTCCGCCGCTCGCCTGCTGCGTGACCGTGGGCAAAGCGCTTCACTTCTCTGGGCCTCGGTTCCCTCGTCTGCAAAATGGGGATCGAGACTGTGAGCCCCACGTGGGACAAGGACTGTGCCCAACCCAATTTGCTTGTATCCACCCCAGCACTTAGTACGGTACCTCACGCATAATAATAATAATGATGGTATCTGTTAAGTGCTCACTATGTACCAAGCGCTATGCTAAGCGCTGCGGGGGTTACAAGGTAATCAGGTTGTCCCACACGGGACCCGCGGTCATAATCCCCATTTTACGGCCGAGGTGACTGAGGTACAGAAAAGTGAAGTGACTTGCCCGAAGTCGCGCAGCTGACACGTGGCACGGCCGGGATTGGAACCCATGACCTCGGACTCCCATGTCCCTGCTCTTTCCACTGAGCGATATTGCTTCTCTCTATCTATCATTCTCTTCGTTCTTATAAAGCACGGGCCTGGGAATCGGAAGGACCTGGGTTCTAATCGCGGCTCCACCTCTTGTCTGCTGTGTGGCTTTGGGTACTAAGAATACTACGCGCTAGGCACTGTGCTAAGCGCTACTTCGGTCCTCCGTGCCTCAGTTTCCTCATCTGTAAAATGGGATTAAGACTGTGAGACCACTGTGAGACGAGGACCGTGGCCAACCCAGTTATCTGGCGTCCGCTCGGGGCTTAGGGACGGTGATTGACACAGAGCAAGCGCTTGACGAATACCATCATCATCATCACCACCCGCTCCGTCCATCCCCCAGACTGACTTGGACACTACTGACAACTCTCTAACGTACGCGGGTGTAACCGAAAGGGAACGCCATGAGGTGAGCCACTTTGAGGGAACCCCTCGTAGGAGGGTGAGAGAACAGCCTCTCGTCTTCCATTCAATAGTATTTACTGAGCGCTGACTATGCGCTGAGCACTGTACTAAGCGCTCGGAATGGACAGACTGGTAACAGATAGAGACGGTCCCTGCCCTCTGACGGTGTCTGTGGGGGGCGTCGCCACTTTGCAAGCCACAGAGTCGAAGCCCCCCACCCCCCGCCTGGCCTAATGGAAAGAACATGGGCTTGGGAGTCAGAGGTCGTGGCTACCAATCCCAGCTCCGCCACCTGTCAGCTGTGTGACTTCGGGCAAGTCACTTAGCTTCTCCGTGCCTCAGTGACCTCATCTGGAAAATGGGGACCAAGACCGTGAGCCCCACGTGGGACAACCTGCTGACCCCGCCTCTCTCCCGGCACCAAGAACGGTGCTTGACACGTAGCAAGCGCTTAACAAATGCCACGCTGATTATCGTTATTAACTGCCAGGCCCAGCCACGCTGAGCTCGCCTACCTGGTCCTCTGCCGGATGTTTGCATTTGCTATTTGCAGCACCCGGAGCCGTTTCCATTTCTTCCTACTCGCCCGGTCTTCCCGCCGCACCTGCTCTCGGAAAACCGCCTTCCCCCGACGGGAGAGTCCCAGACCGATCCTGTGGCTGCCGCGGTCACGGGACTTCCCTAAGAGGAAGGCTTCACCCGGCCATCGCAACGTCCCACTCGAAGCCGGCGACGGCGGCTGATCAGACGTTGCCCCAGCTGCTCAATGATAATGATAATGATGAAAATGATATGACAGTAATGGTGTTTCCTAAGTGCCTACTCTGCGCCGAGCCCTGTTCTAAGCGCTGGGGTAGATACCAAGGTGTTCAGTTGGGATTCGGTCCCTGTCCCGCATGGGGGGTCACGGTCTAGACGGGAAGGGGTAGGATTGAATCCCCAGTTTACAGATGAGGAGACTGAGGCACGGTGGACTGACTTGCCCGAAGTCCCACGGCGGACGGGTAGTCGAGTCGGGATTAGAACCCAGGTCCCGGGCCCGTGCTCCCGTCACTGAGCCACGTTGCTTCTATGTCTATCCTCTGCAGAGGGATGTTGGCCGCGCAGCACCCGCCACCGGATCTTTGGGTTGTTTCCCTCCCCGAGAAGTGGAACTGAATGGGCCCAGACAGCGAGTGCTGAAGCAGCTGCGGCGGAAATCAGTCGATCAGTCGATCGGTGGTCGTGGCTCGGTGGAAGGGGCCCGGGCTTTGGAGGCCGAGGTCACGGGTCCGAATCCCCGCTCTGCCCCTCGTCAGCCGGGTGACTGTGGGCAAGTCACTTCACCTCTCTGTGCCTCAGTTCCCTCATCTGTAAAATGGGGATGAAGACCGTGAGCCTCACGTGGGACGACCTCATTCCCCTGTATCTACCGCGGCGCTTAGAACAGTGCTCTGCACGTAGTAAGCGCTTAACAAATGGCAACATTATCATTATTATTTATTGAGCGCTTACTGCGTGCAGAGCATTAGACTAAGTACTTCGTTCATTCGGTCGTATTTATTGAGCGCTCACTGTGTGCAAAGCACTGTACTAAGAGCCTGGGAGAGCACTACGTAACAACAAACAGACACATTCCTGCCCACAACAAGCTCACAGTCTAGAAGGGAGACAAGCACTTGGGGGAATACAATGCCAAGAGTTGGTAGATAGATTCCCTGTCCACAAGGAGCTGACAGCCTAGAAGAGAAATAATAATAATAATGGTATTTGTTAAGCGCTCACTATGCGCAAAGCACTGTTCAGGGATACGAGGTGATCAGGTCGTCCCACGTGGGCTCGCAGTCAATCCCCATTTTACAGATGAGAGAACTGAGGCACAGAGAAGTCAAGTGACTTGCCCACAGTCACCCAGCTGACACGCGGCAGAGCCGGGATTGGAACCCCCGACCTCTGACTCCCCAGCCCGGGCTCTTGCCACTGAGCCACGCTGCTTCTCAGAAAGTACCCACCCTAACTCGGGCACTTGCCAGGGCTGAGCTAAGGCCCGTTTCAAGGCCCGTGAGCCAGGATTGTCGATTAGACTGGGAGCCCGTCAACGGGCAGGGGCGGTCTCTCTCTGTTGCCGAATTGTACGTTCCAAGCGCTTAGTACAGTGCTCTGCACATAGTAAGGGCTCAATAAATACTATTGAATGAACGACTACTGTGTCACGCCCGGGCCTCCAGGGCGGAGTCTGAAGCCAGAGGAGAGAGAGGCATCTCATTTTTTCCCCAACTCCACCAACTACCTGATTTGATGACAGCTCTGAGCGGACTAAGCACAGAAGCCAGGGAATCATCTAGGCCAAATTTCTCCCCTTCCCGCTCCCCTGAATCGTGGCCTAGCAGATAGCGCCCGGGCCCGGGAGTCAGAAGGAACCGGGTCCTGATCCCAGTTCTCCCGTCCTCTGCTGTGTGACCTTGGGTCAGTCACTTCACTTCTCTGTGCCTCGCTTTCCCGGGATTAAGAGTGCGAGCCCCGTGTAGACGGGGACTTTGTCTAACTTGAATTGCTTATATCAATCCCAGCATTTAACAGAGTGCCCGGCACATAGTAAGTGCTCAACAAATACCGTTGTTATTGTTATTATTATTATGCCCCAAGCCCTATGCTCGCTCTTCTCTCCCAGACAGAGCAGGGCCATTTTAAGCCCCGAGCAGGGTCCATGAGGGAGGTAAGTCCTGTGGAGAGAAGAAACTGCTACTGGGGCAGTTGGGGTGGCCCCCCCCCCCCAAAGTTTTGGGGGCAGTGGCCTCTCTGTTCAAATTAATGCGGTCCCTCTTTTCGGCCCCTTGGCGGGCAACGTCCTTCCTATCTTCCCCTAAGTCCTCATTTCCTCTTCTTCCGCTTCCTTCTGTGTCGTCCTTGCATTTGGATTTACTCCCTCCATTCACCCTTCCCTCAGCCCCACAGCACTTATGTACCCATCCGACATTTATTTATATTAATTTCTTTCTCCCCCTCTAGACTATAAGCTCATAATGGGCAGGGCAAGTATCTACCAACTCCGCTGCGAGCTCATTATGGGCAAGGAATGTGCCGTTCGCTGTTGTACTCCCCTAAGCACTTAGTACAGTGCTTTGCACACAGTAAGGGCTCAATAAATACGACCGACTGAATGAATGAGTCTCCCAAGTGCTTATACGGTGCTCTGCATACGGGAAGTGCTCAATAAATGGATTGACCGATAGATTTCATGTACCTAAACGGGTGAAGAATTGAGCTTAGTGGGCTGGGTTCTGCCGGGGATAATAGTAATATTAATAACTGTGGTATTTCTCAAGTGCTTACTATGTGCCAGGCACTGCACTAAGCACTGGGGTAGACACAAGCAAATCGGGTTGGACTCAGTCCCTGTCCCACACGGGGCTCGCGGTCTCAATCCCCATTTTACAGAAGAGGTCACCGAGGCCCGGAGAAGTGAGGCGACTTGCCCGAGATCACGTAGCGGGCAAGTGGCGGAGCCGGGATTAGAACCCGTGACCTCCTGACTCCCAGGCTCGCGCTCTAACCACTGTGCCGTGCTGCTTCCCTACTGCAAAAGCTACTGCCTGGCTGCCTCCCTACCCGCCTGCTTGGCTACCTCCTCGCCTGCTTGGCTACCCACCAGTAAGCGCCACTTTTACAGCTGCCCCGATGCCTTCGGAACAGGGGACGAATCCATCGTTATCATAACCATCCTAGTGGAAAGAACAAGGCCTTGAGAGTCAGAGGACCTGGCTTCTACCCCCAGCTCGGTCAGTTGTTTGCCGTGTCGCCTCGGCCAAGTCACTGAACTTCTCTGCGCCTCGGTTTCCCCAACTGTCAGTAGGTCATTTTGTCATTAACAAATGAGATGTACATCACCTTGATTCTATTTATTGCTACTGTTTTAATGAGATGTTCATCCCCTTGATTCTATTTATTGCTACTGTTCTTGTCTGTCTCCCCCGATTAGATTGCGCTCCCGGCAGTGGGCAGGGACTGTCTCTATCTGTTGCCCAACTGTACGTTCCAAGTGCTTAGTACAGTGCTCTGCACATAGGAAGCGCTCAATAAATACTATTGAATGAATGAATAGGGGATTATATACCTGTCCTCCCTCCTACTTAGACTGCCAGCCCCATGTGGCGCAGGGACTCTGTCAGACCTAATCAACTTGGACCTACCCCAGCACTTAGAACAGTGTTTGACACGTCATAAGTGCTTAACAAATATGCCACAAAAAAACCCCAGCATATAGAAACGAACCGCTTTCCCCGAGAAAAGCTGGGCTGGATTTATCCAGCCGACTCCTACGTTGTGTTTGAGGTTTAAGGACTGGCTCCAGTTTATTGAAGGTTTGGGCTTCGGAACAGAGGGGATCCCTGCCCAGAGACTCTTCTACAGCCAGAGGGACCGCTGTACGTTCGACTCGGGCCCCGAGGAATTATCCACACGGACACCTTCTCCCTTCAACTTCTAGAATCCTCACACAGTAAAAGCCAAAAAGTGCTCCAGATGGGTGCGGCTTCCAACTCAGACCGGAAGCGATCCAGAAATGATCTTCGATCCATCCATCGATGGAATTTATCGAGCGCTCTATTCATTCAGTCAATCGCACTCATTGAGCGCTTACTGCGTGCCGAGCACGGTACTCAGTGCTTGAGAGAGTACAGTACAACCATAAACAGACACATTCCCTGCCCACAGCGAGTGTACAGTCTAAAAGAGACAGATATCGACACAAAGAAATAAATCACAGATATTTACATCAGTGCTGCGGCGGGGAGGAAGAGCGAAGAGGGACGCGGAGTACTGTTCTAAGCGCTTTGGAGTGGACGGTACAACAGAATTAACAGATACGTTCCCCTGCCCGGAATGAGCTTACGGTCTAGAGGGGGAGACGACGGCCTCCTGCCTTTCATTTCCCTACCTACCCACTCTCTCCTCATCCCTTACCTCATTTGTTAATTAGCAGCCACTCACCTTTCGAGAGAACACGATGGGTTTCCTCTATATTCCAAAACACCACGGGCTCGAGTCACGTACCTCGCGAGGTTGGCGTTTCAGATGCGCCACATATTTTCAAGGTAAAGTCTCTGTCAAAAATGAAGTCGCCTGGGCGGAATGGCCCATGTCTGGTTAAAGGAAACGGCTTTTCACCTTTGGCCGTGAAAAAATAATCACTGCGGTTCCTTCTCTCTGATTCCCTGTGAAGCTTAACCACTAAAGTTAACCACTTCTAGTTAACCAGTTAAATGGTGACTCCCTCCTCGACTTCCCAAAGTATGTCATTTATTCGAAGGGTAACCCGTGACGTTTTATTCCCGCTTCAAATATTTTATCCCCCTCCGGCTCTCAGACGCTCCTCGTTTTTTGAACGCCTCAGATCGAGTCTGATCCCACTAGACGCAGACGGGTTAAGAAAGTTTCTGCCCTTTTGGCGTTAGTGAATCTGACGGCTGTTTTCCTCTCCACTAGAGAAGTATCTGTAGCCATTTAATTACACATTTGTTTTAAAACAAGCATGAGAGAACTCTCTCTCCTTTGCTGGAACTGAGCTAAACCCGTTTTTATATATATTTTTATACTGCCCAAATTCCTTTAGTCGTTGGAATGTATGTCGCCGATTTAAATATAAACCGCGGACTGGAATTTGTGGCAGGGCTCATCTGTTCAGATGGAAGGGGAGGTTCTGTAACATGCAGTGTGAAACAGACAGCTAGGGAACAGGGGTAACAGAGGTCTCTTGCAGCCTCTTCTCGTAGAGGGAGATCTACCTGAATCTCTGGCAACTTTCCCAGGCCCCTCTCCCTCTCCTCTCCCTCCACCTTCAGGGATTTCCACCGTGGCCCTCGGATGGCCAATTCAGCGGCATTTCCCTCCCCTTCTCCCCTCTCCCCCCCCGGCTCTCCACCCTTCTATTTCCGCTGCCCCACCGATCGGTCTAAAAATAGTCCAGAGGCACGAAGGGAGGAGGGCAAGAGCGCAAAAACCTAGGCCAGAGCGCGGCAACGCCCCGAAGCTCCGGTCCACCCGAGTGACTGGCTGGCGCCGTTCCCCGGCTCTTAGAACCGGCCAGCCCGGCCCTGTTAGCGAGGTAGCTGGGAGGGTGGGCTTCGACAGGACGGTCCCGCCGTTTAAGGAGGTTCGCCTCACCTAGTTCGGTTATTGGGGACTCGTTTCTGCCCCCAGAACTGAAGCTCCCGGGGGACACGGTTGCCAGGGAGGAAATTAAGCTCCATCTCTAGACTCCAAGTTTGTCCTCTAGACTGCAAGCTCACTGTGGGCAGGAAACGTGTCTCTTTACTGTTGTATTTATTGTCGTCTTCTCCCGAGTGTTTAGTACAGTGCTCGGCGCAACGGTAAGTGCTCAATAAATATGACCCAAATGGCCGATTGATGTATGCGCGTCTCAGCCCAAGGAAGGGGTGATCTGGGGCGGAAGAGACGTGCAGAAGCAGCTTGGCTCAGTGGCGAGAGCACGGGCCCGGGAGTAGGAAGGATCGGGGTTCTAATCCCGGCTCTGCCACGTCTGCTGTGACCTCGGGCAAGTCACTTAACTCCTCTGGGCCTCGGTTACCTCATCTATAAAATGGGGATTAAGAGTGTGAGCCTCCAGTGAGATAGGGACTGTGTCCAACCTGATTAACTTGTATCTACCCCAGTGCTTAGAACAGCGCTGGGTGTATAGTAAGTGCTTAACAAGTACCGTAATCATTATTGTTACCATTATTATTATTATGATGAGGTGGCAGGCAGTGGGGTGGGCAATCATTAGCAGCGTGGCTCAGTGGAAAGAGCCCGGGCTTCGGAGTCAGAGGTCATGAGTTCGACTCCCGGCTCTGCCACTCGTCCGCTGTGTGACTGTGGGCAAGTCCCTTCACCTCTCTGTGCCTCAGTTCCCTCATCTGTAAAATGGGGATTAAAAGTGCGTGAGCCCCACGTGGGACAACCCGATGACCCCGTATCTCCCCCAGCGCTTAGAACGGTGCTCGGCACCTAGTAAGCGCTTAACAAATACCCACATTATCATTATTATTATATTTATCGATTACTCGTATTTACTGAGCAGTTACTGTGTGCAGAGCACTATACCGTTTGACAGGGAGCAGCAGTGGCAGGGAGGCCTTGCCCCTCCAAGAAGTTTCTTTCCGGAACTGCGGAAGCACCGACACCTTGAGGTCTGTTAATCGTGTGATTAAAATTGTTCGGAGAGCGCATTTGTCATTTGTTTTTATCATCGTTTTAGTCCCGATGCAGGTGCAGGCTGCCACACAGGAAGCACTTAACAAATACCATCGTCATCCATAAAATTTGAAACGACCTATTTCCTAATGACGGTTTAGAACCCTTTGGCCCATGTTAGCAGGGGATAAAGATATATGTATTTTTTTCCCCTTCTACTGAAGACAGCGTTAAACGCTGCCTCGACTACAAACAGGCCCAGATCTTAATATTCACACTGAAATGAATACTGTCATCATCATAATCATCATGTTCATGGGTGGTGTTTGTTCATTCAATCATTCAATTGCATTTGCTGAGTGCTTACCGGGTGCAAAGCACTATACGAAGCTTGGGAGAATACAATACGATGACAGACACATTCCCGCCTACAACGAGCTCACAGTCTAGAGGGAGAGACAAACATTAATATAAATACACAGATAAATAAATTACAGATCTACACATATGTGCCGGGGGGATGGGAGGGAGACTGAATGAAGGGGCAAGTGAGAGCGGCGCAGAAGGGAGTGGGAGAAGAGGAGAGGAAGGCTTAGTCAGGGAAGGCTTCTTGGAGGTGATGTCCTTTCGATAAGGCTTTGAAGTGGGGGAGAGCGATGATCTCTTTTGGATTTACTGAGTGCTCACTGCGTTCAGAGCACTGTACAAAGCCCTCTGCGGAGTACAAAACAGCAGTCGGAGGACAAGTTCCCTGCCCACAACGAGCTTACAGTCGCAAGACATATCATCGGTGGACACTCCACCTACCTAGGTGGCCCCCTAGAATACATCTAAGTTTCAATAATGGAGAGAGTTATTTTGAATCCCCAACACAGCCCCTCATCCTGTTGCAGTTCAGCGTGTCCTTAGTGTGCTTTGAACGGCATTTGAAAGCACGCGGACTCTGCCAACTTCCCTCCAAAGTCCGCTTAGGGTGGTCCAACCTTGGTGGGTAGTAAAGTCAGGGGGCTGCTAGCTTCTCACCCCAGGCTGGCTCACTGTGGCTCATGTGCTCCCCGCTGTGCCGAGCAGCCGAGGTCCGGTAATAAATCGATCGTATTTATTGAGCGCTATGGGCCGAGAGCTGTACTAGATGCTTGGGAGAGTACAGTATAATAGAATTAGCGGACACGTTCCCCTGTCCGCAATAAGCTTCCCGAGCGACCTGTTAAAAACGGGCAGGGCCGGGCAGGCTTCGTCCCTGTGGGCCTGCCCGACGAAGGTGGCAGGGGCTGGGGCCGTCTGGTTTCCCTTTGCTTTGGATCCTCAACTCGAAACGATTCTCTGCAGCAGTAACGGCGGCTTGGACCGGGGCTATTTCTTTACGGCATTCATTAAGCTCTTGCTATGTGCCCGGCACTAGGCCCGGCAGTAGATATAAGTCGATCGGGTTGGACACAGTCCACGTCCCACATCGGGCTCACAGTCTTAATCCCCGTGTGACAGAGGAAGGAACTGAGGCACAGAGAGGTTGAGTGACTTGCCCAAAGTCACACGGCAGATCGGTGGCGGAGCCGGGATTAGAACCCATGACCTCGGTCTCCCAGACCCATGCTCTATCCACTAGGCCACGCTGCTTCTCTATTTGGTTTCCTTTTGTTTCGGATCCTCGTCCTAAAACGATTTAGCCTATGCAGCCTTTGCAAAATCCCTCCTCTTCCAGTCACCTACCAGCGATTTTTTTTTTTTAACGGTATTTGTCAAGTGTTACTACGTGCCAGGCGCTGTACTAAGCACCGGGATAGGTACAAGTTGACCGGTTTGGACATAGTCCCCCGTCCCACATAGGACTCACAGTCCTAATGCCCATTTTGAAGATGAAGGAACTGAGGCACAGAGAGGTTAAGTTACTTGCCCGACGTCACACAGAGGAGCAGTCGCGTGGCTCAGCGGAAAGAGCCCGGGCTTCGGAGTCAGAGGTCATGGGTTCGACTCCCGGCTCTGCCACTCGTCAGCTGTGTGACCGTGGGCGAGTCACCTAACTTCTCTGGGCCTCAGCTACCTCATCTGTGAAATGGGGATTAAAACTGTGAGCCCCACGTGGGACAAACTGATCACCCTGTATCCCCCCAGCGCTTAGAACAGTGCTTTGCACATAGTAAGCGCTTAACAAATACCACCATCATTATTATTAAGTCAGAGCTCATGGGTTCGAATCCCCGCTCTGCCACTTGGCTGTATGACTGTGGGCAAGTCACTTCACTTCTCTGTGCCTCAGTTACCTCATCTGAAAATGGGATTAAGACTGTGAGCCCCACGTGGGACAACCTGATTCCCCTGTGTCTACCCTTAGAACAGTGCTCTGCACATAGTAAGCGCTTAACAAATACCAACATTGTTATTATTATTAAGTGGTGGAGGCGGGATTAGAACCCAGGATCTCCCGACTCCCGGGCCCGGGTTCTTTCCACTGGGCCGTGCCGCTTCTCCATTTGGACAAACTCCTCTCCCTTCATTGCTCTCCTTTTAGGGCACCTGCCTCCCAGAAGGTAACTGCCCCGTCTACTCCCAAACCCCCAAATCGGCACTGCCTTCGGGTTTCCAGAAGCTGGAACACGCTACTTCACCCGCTGTGAGGTAGCAGTCGGGGAGACGGTGTTGCCTAGTGGAAAGAGCCGAAGACGGGAAGTCAGAGACCCAGGTTTTTGGCTGGTTTTTTTTTTAAAAGTATTCGTTAAATACTTAGCACGCGCCGGGCACCGTACTGAACCCTGGAATAAAGACGAATAATCGGGCTCGACGCAATCCACGTTCCAGACGGCTCTCATGGTCTTAAACCCTATTTTGCAGACGAGGTAACTGAGCCACAGAGAAGTGAAGCGACTTGCCCGGGGTCACGCAGCAGACGCGCGGCGGAGCCGGGATTAGAACCCACGGCCTTCTGACTCCAAGGCCCGGGCTCTCCCCACTAAGCCGAGATACCCTGCTCTCAGTCTGCATCGCTCCAGCCACCGGTCCTGAGAACAACGGTCGCCCGAGCACTTAGTACGGTGACCTGCAGGCAGTCAGGGCTCGGTCAGTACGACTGACCGGTCGATTGATGGCGCGGTTCCTCCGAGCCGGCCGTCGCCCCCGTCGGAGACGGCGCGCCGTGTAGTCCGGCGCCCCGCACGCGGTCAGGGCTCGACAAATACGATCGAATGAATGATCCGGCGATGGCGCGACGTGGATTCTTAGGTTCCCAGCTCACCACGGCCCCGGCTCCCCCTCGCCGTCCCCGGGTAACTTGCCGCGGCAGGCAACGTCTTCGGGAATAATCTTTCGCGTTCTAGCGCTCCACTGAGAGAGGTTGCGTCGTGAAGATTTTGGCATATTCTTGTAAACACGGGAGGCTCTTAATTAGCCCTTTTAAGAAATACAGTTTTGCCCCGCACTTGCCAAGAAGAATGTAATGTTCCTCCTTTCCCCATATGTTAGACAGGCAGGTTGTTCTGTCTTCAGGAACTCCTCCCTCTCTCTGAAGGACATTCCCAGGAGGCCTCTGTTCCCTCCCGGCCCCCACTCCCACTTCCACCCGGGATTTCCTTCTTCCATCTGGGATCAGTTCAAATGAGACGTTACAGTTGCCGCTCTCTGGCAGTTGGAGGGAGAAATAACTTCTGGACTGCGTCCAGTGTAGCGAGCACAGGCCCCGGGAGGCAGAGGACCTGGGTTCTGATCCTGCCTCCACCACCTGCCCTGCTTCAGTCACTTCCCTTCTCCGTGCCTCAGTTTCTTCACCCGTAGAACTTGTTCTCTTTCCTACTTCGACTGTGAGCCTCATACGGGACAGGGACTGTGTCCAACCTGACGATCTCACGTGAGAACCAGCGTGGCGTAACGGATAGAGCCCAGGCCAGGGAGTCAGGAGGCCAGGGGTTCTGATCCCGACTCGGCCGCTTGTCTGCTGTGGGGTCTTGGGCAAGTCACTTTAATTCTCTCTGCCTCATCCGTCTCATCTGTAAAATGGGGATTGAGACGAGTACTCGTCGTCGTGGACAGGGAATCTGGCCGTCTATCTTGGTACTGTACTCTCCCGAGAGCGTAGTCAAGTGGTCTGCGCACAGTAAGCACTCAATAAATATGTTTGAATGCATGAATGACTATGTCAAGCACTTTCCTAGGCATTGGAATAATAACGTGGGTATTTGTTAAGCGCTTACTATGCGCAGAGCACCGTTCTAAGCGCTGGGGGAGATACAGGGTCATCAGGTTGTCCCACGTGAGGCTCGCAGTCTTCATCTCCGTTTTACAGATGAGGGAACGGAGGCACAGAGAAGTGAAGTGACTCGCCCACGGTCACACAGCTGGCAGAGCCGGGAGTCGAACCCGTGACCTCTGACTCCGAAGCCCAGGCTCTTTCCACTGAGCCACGCTGCTTGGAATGGTTGATCTGATCCCACCCGTAACTTTCCAAAAACGTTTCTTGCTTTCTACTTATTTCTTTGAAGATCTGACAGAAAAATCATTCTTTGTATTAATCAGCTGTAATGTGGGAGGACTTTCTTCTAGGAGTGCTGATAAACAGCCCCCACAGGAGAAGGTCTCCCAAAATGCGATTTCTAGAAGGTCACAATAACTGCTTTCTTCTCAAAAAAAGCAACCCCCCCCCCCCAAAAAAAAGTCCTTAAAGTATCAGCTTCTCCAGATCTCAGCCTATCCATGAGACCAGAGTAGGAGACGAAGATTATCTAATCAATCGATCGATCGCATTTTTTGTTTACTTACGGCGTGCGGAACAATCAATCGATATTTATCGCGTGCTCACTAAGAACTCGGGGGAGTACAATATGACATAATTAGAAGACACATTTCTTGTACTGTATTAGCCACCTGTGATGGTACAATTGGAAAGAGTTTGTAGGTATGTTCCCTGCCCACAGCGGGTTTATAGTCTAGAGGGGGAGAGAGACATTAATAATAATGATTATTATGGTATTTGTTAAGCGTTCACCATGTGCAAGGCACTCTACTAAGCACTGGGGTGGATATAAGCTAATCAGGTTGGATACAGTTCCTGTCCCACGTGGAGCTCACACTCTTGTCCCCATTTTACAGATGAGGTAACTGTGGCCCAAAGAAATAAGATGTTGGTATTACGTCGGTCCAGAAATAGATATTAAAATAAATTTTGAATATGTACATAAATGTTGTGGGCCCAAGTGTGGGAATAATAGCAGGTGCTTAGAGGGGAAAGATCCAAAAGCAGAGGTGACTCAAAAGGGAGAGGGAGTAAGCAAAATGTGGGTTTAGTCAGGGAAGACTCCTTGGAGGAGAAGTGATTTTAAAATGACTTTGAAGGGGGGGGAGAGTGACGGTCTTCGGTATACGGTAAGCTCGCCGTGGGCAGGGAACGTGTCTACCGACTCTGTTATATGGTACTCTTCCTAAGGTTTAGCACAGTGCTCTGCACACAGTAAGTGCTCAGTAAAATACGATCGACTGAATGATCCGAGCTAAAGGGAGGGTGTGGACAAGGGGTTGGCAGTGAGACAGATGAGATAGAGGTTCATTGAGTAGGTTGGCGTTGGAAGGGCAAAGCGTGCAGGGTGGGTTGGAGGAGGAAATCAGCAAGTTAATAAAAATGTTGGTATTTGTTCAGCGCTTACTACGTGCAGAGCACTGTTCTAAGCGCTGGGGTAGATACAGGGTAATCAGTTTGTCCCACGCGAGGCTCACAGTTAATCCCCATCTTAGGGATGAGGTAACTGAGGCACCGAGAAGTGAAGTGACTCGCCCACAGTCCCACAGCTAAGTGGCAGAGCTGCGATTCGAACCCATGACCTCAGAGTCCCAAGCCCGGGCTCTTGCCACCGAGCCACGCTGCTTCTCTAGCCGCGCTGCTAAGTTAAGATAGGATCGTAATGGCTTCTGTTTGATGAGTGGGACGGCCAAGTACCGGAGGTTTCCGAGGCGAGGGGAAACGTGGCCTGAATGTTTCTGTAGAAAAACGATCCAGGCAACAGAATGAGACGAGGACCGGAATGGGGAGAGACAGGGGGCAGGGAGGTCAGCGAGGAGGCTGGTGTAGTATTCAAGGTGGAGGCAAAGTAAGAATCATAAAAATAATATTATTCCCTCTAGGCTGCAAGCTCCTTGTGGGCAGGGAACATGTCTACCAAATCTATTACAGCGTACCCTCCCAAGCACTTAGTATCGTCATTTACCCGGAGGACTTGCTCAATAATTATGATCGATCCATGTATTTATATCAAATATATTGATGATAAATGATCAAATTCTCAATGAATTATTAAGAATAATTCTTAATCCGGGGCTTCAAGACATCCAACGGTAGCTCCTTTAAATAAACTTGCTCTTTCTAAAGAAAAAGAGACTAACTCCTCTTAGCCATTTCCATCTAGCGAGTGACTTCAGTTCCTCGGTCTCTTGACTATTGCTCCGGGGCAGAAACTTTGTTTCATCTGAAGTACCTATATTTTTTTTACCCCTGAAAAATAACAGGGAGCACATTTAAGTGCTACGTAAATGTGGACTAATGGAACAGCTACGAAGAGAAAATATGTAAGGATCTAGAGGATCATGTACCCAAAGACCAAACTTTCCTTTTATAACAGATCGTTCGTCACGTGTAAAACGCCGAGATTCCCCGGAGTTCAAATTCAACAGGACCGAATCACTTTATCCTTTCCGTGTGGATAAATCAACACTGAGGGTGAGAGCCTATAGGTTTGCCGTATTCTTTTCAAACCTCTCAAATATTATTTTACAAATGTGCCTTACCTCATTTTCCAGTCGCAGAAAGTTTGGTCTGGAAAACGTGATGATGGTGGTGGTGGTGGTGATGCTAGAATCTCCCAACTGGAATGAGAGATCGATCAGTGGTATTTATTGAGTACTTACTGTGTGCAGAGCACTGTACTAAGTGCTTGGGAGAGTACAGACAGAGTTGGTAGCCACGCTGGGGTCTTTTGTTAGTGTTGGGGGAGGAGTTTTGGTATAATAATAATAATGATGGCATTTGTTAAGCGCTTACTAAGTGCAAAGCACTGTTCTAAGCGCTGGAGAGGATACAAGGTGATCGGGTTGTGCCCCGTGGGGCTCACAGTCTTAATCCCCGTTTTACGGATGAGGTAACTGAGGCCCAGAGAAGTGAAGCGACTTGCCCAGAGTCACACAGCTGACAAGCGGCCGAGCCGGGATTTGGACACCTGACCTCCGACTCCCAAGCTTTCCCCGTTCTAAGCGCCGGAGTAAATACGGGAAATCAGATTGGACGCAGTCCCTGACCCACGGTCTTAATCCCCGTTTTACAGATGAGGTAACTGAGGCCCAGAGAAGTGACTTTGCCAAGGTCGCCCAGCAGACGCGGCGGAGCGGGGATTAGAACCCAGGTCCTCCTGACTCTCGGGCCCGTGCTCTACCCACTGGGCCACACTCGGGCCACGCTGTCTCCGCTGCCGGTAGCGAATTCCACGCTGCCGCCGTGGAGCCTTTCCCTGCCGTCTTCCTCGCCCGTTGCCAGCGTGGCCCCACTCACGTCGGGCCGGGGACAGAAGCCGCTCCTCGCACCCCCGGACCTCTCCATCACCACTGACGCTTTGAACCTATTTCGCGTATTTGTTTACGTTGCGTTATACTTTTTCGTCACTTTGCCTCCGATCCCTTCTCACCACTTAAACTTGGGCTGTGGGTGTATTCTCTCCCGGTGCTTAGTACAGTGCCCTGGCCGAGCAACCTCTTTATAAATACAGTTATTATTTCTACTAGCAGCTCATCCTCCCTTCAAGCCTCTCCTTCCAACGTCCTCGTTCTCCCCTCCTTTAACCCCAGCCTCATTCAGCCGAATCCCACAACCTCGTGGCCACTCCGACCCGAGGAGGTTGCTCTGCCAGGGCTAGAACGGGGGCGACTTCACTTCTCTCTCCTAAGTCTCGCTCCGCCTCTCCCATAATAACGGTGGTTTTCGGTAAGCGCTTACCGTGTGCCAGGCACTGTACGAAGCGCTGGGGGTGGATCCAAGCCAAGCGGGTTGGATACGGTCCCTGTCCCCCATGGGGATCACAGTCTCGATCATCCTTTTACAGATGAATAATAACAACAATGTCGGTATTTGTTAAGCGCTTACTAGGCGCAGAGCACCGTTCTAAGCGCTGGGGGAGATACAGGGTCATCAGGTTGTCCCACGCGAGGCCCACAGTTAATCCCCATTTTACAGATGAGGTCGCTGAGGCACAGAGACGTGAAGTGACTCGCCCACGGTCACGCAGCTGACGAGCGGCAGAGCCGGGCTTCGAACCCATCACCTCCGACTCCCAAGCCCGGGCTCCTTCCACTGAGCCACGCTGCTTCTCTAAGTGAAGTGACTTAGCCAGGGTCACACAGCGGACAAGCCGGGATTAGAACCCGGGTCCTTTTGATGCCCATGACTCCATCCAGGAGGCCGTTGCAGATTCAGCAGCCCAGTGCGGCCCTGCTCCACTCCTGTTCCTCCCATCCCTTTTGATCTTATTATTATAATTATAATTGCTATTATTATTATAGTATTTGTTAAGCGCTGGGGTGGATACAAGCAAATCGGCCTGGACACGGTCCCTGTTCCACATGGAGCTCACAGTTCAATCCCAGAGTTCCTACAGCCCACTTCCTACACGTTCTGCTCAACGTTCATTCGTTCAATCGTATTTATTGAGCACTTACTATGTGCACAGCACTGTACTAAGCATTCGGGAGAGTACAATATAACAAGAAACAGATACGCCCTCTTCCCACAACAAACTCACAGTCTTAACACGGGCGACAGACATTCAGCGTGGCTCAGTGGAAAGAGCCCGGGCTTGGGAGCCAGAGGTCATGGGTTTGAATTCTGGCTCTGCCGCTCGTCAGCTGTGCACCGTGGTCACTTCACTTCTCTGGGCCTCAGTTACCTCATCTGTCAAATGGAGATTAACTGTGAGCCTCACGTGGGACAACCTGATGACCCTGTATCTACCCCAGCGCTTAGAACAGTGCTCTGCACATGGTAAGCGCTTAACAGATACGGACATTATTATTATTATATAAATAAATTACAGATCTATCTGTTCCAACAAATGTATTAAAATTAAATTATTTATTCTGTGCTCCAGAGAAGACCTGCAAGTTTAACCCCGCCCCTGGCCGGAATCCCCTCCCCAACCTCCAGGTACATGACTTCACTCTCTTTTAATATATAATATAAAAACAGTTCCGGGTCAATCAATGGCATTGATTGCTTCCTGTGTTCAGAGCACTGTACTGTTTTGGAGAGTACGATAGGGTAAATAGACCCCGTTCCTGCTTTCAAAAAGCAGCGTGGCTCAGTGGAAAGAGCCCGGGCTCGGGAGTCGGAGGTCATGGGTTCTAATCCCGGCTCCGTCGCTTGTCAGCTGCGTGACTGTAGGCACGTCGCTTAACTTCTCTGTGCCTCAGCTACCTCATCCGTAAAATGGAGGTGAAGACTGTGAGCCTCACGTGGGACAACCTGATGACCCTGTATCTACCCCAGCGCTTAGAAAAGTGCTGTGCACATAGTAAGCGCTTAACCAATACCAACAGTATTATTATTATTTTTACAATATTGGCTGTCAGCCTCGGGAAGGAGCTTGACATTACAGGAAGGGGGGAATGGGGGTAAGATTCAATCAGTCAATCCGCCAGAATCATATTTATTGAGCGCTTACTGTGTGCAGAGTACTGTACTGAGCTCTTGGGAGAGTACAGTATGACAGAGTTGGCAGACATATTCCCTGCCCACAGTGAGCTCCCGGCCTTGAGGGGGAGGCAGACATTAATATAAATAAATTCATTACAGATATGTACATCAGTGGGGCCGAAAGAGGGGCGAGAAGAGGGCGCTGATCCACACTTCGAAAGAAGTGGGAGAAGAGGAAATGGGGGCTCAGTCAGGGAAGGCCTCTTGGAGGAGATGGGCCCTCGATAAGGCCCGGAGGTCGGGGAGAGGCCGATCGTCTGTCGGCTGTGAAGAGGGACGACGTCCCGGGACAGTGGAGGGACGTGGGCGAGAGGTCGGTGGCGCGATAGACGAGATCGAGGTACGGGGAGTGGGTTGGCATTAGAGGAGCGGTTCCTCACAAATGTAAACTTCAGACACTGAGGTGGGGAGAGGGGTTCTAAGCAACTATTCTGTGACAGCAGGGATAGCGCGTGGCTCTCTAAAATCATCCCTTCCACCTATCTTTAGTCTCCCAGTCGGTCTACTACAGTGACCGTGGGCTGCTTACTTAATGCCTGGGGATCTTCTCCTCCCCACGATGAGATACTAGACCGTGAGCCCGTCGAAGGGCAGGGACCGTCTCTATCTGTTACCGATTTGTCCATTCCAAGCGCTTAGTACAGTGTTCTGCACGTAGTAAGCGCTCAATAAATACTATTGAATGAACAATACTGCCCCATCGAAATCTAGCAGGAAAAGAAAAGCCGATGGCTGTTTGAAAGCAGAGATCGGGTCTAACCGAGTGTAGTCCCCCAGTGGCTTAATACAGTGCTCAGCACAGAGTAAGCGCTCAGTAAATACCATTGATGCGATGCTTAGACGCACCCAGACACCCCCCGTAAAAACTTCACGAGCCGTAAGGTGGGGTTTCTGAGGAGGATTCCGCGGGACCGCCAGGTCTGAAAGGCTTCTAGACTGCAAGCTCGTTGTGGGCGGGGAACATACCTGGGAAGTTATGGGTGGTACCAGACCAGCCTTTCCAACGTCTAGTAAAGTCCTTGGTAAATAGTAAGCGCTTAACCGATACCGGAATTGTAATTATCATTGCGCACCTCCGCTTCCAATAGGATAACCTCTAATAAACAGGAGAGAAGAGAAAAAGCAAGCCCCGCCCACCCCCAAAGCTCAAAATTCAAATTCAGGCCACTGAGAGAATCAGCAGGGGCTGTGATCAGAGCGGGCTAGAGGTTCTGTTGTATTGCACTCTTCCAAGCGCTTAGTACAGTGCTCTGCACACAAGTGCTCGATAAATACGACCGATTGATTGACAGTGCTCTATCCCGTCCTGAGGAGCAGCGTGACTTGTGGATAGAGCACGGGCTTGAGAGTCAGAAGGACCCTAATCCCGACTCTGCCAGCTGTCTGCTGTGTGACCTTAGGCAAGTCACTTCACTTAGGCAAATCACAGGGACCTCATCTGTAAAATGAGGATTAGAGTGTGAGCCCCAACGTGGGACAGGGACTGGGGTCCAACCTGGTCAACTTGTCTCTATCCCAGCGCTTCGCAGATGGTAAGCACTTAACAGGCACCATAATTATTATTATTACTGATAACCGATTCTCCCAACGGACAACCTGAACGTGGGGCTAAATCTCTTGAAAGTGACGTCCGCAATCCGACACGCTGACGGAACCGAGACCGCCTGCGATTTTGCGTAAGGGTCCAGGTTTGCTACGGTGGGCCACGACTTCCCTTCTGCACAACTGTGCTTTGTGAACACTCTGCGCTAGTTGGCCCGAGGCCCCAAATCCAGCGGTGGCTGGGTTTCAGGCCCTCTGTGTTTACATGTGCTCTTGCGTCTGTGCAACATTCTGGGCTCCTTCAGGCTTGAAAGCTGCTGCATAATGTAAAGTATATTTATAAATCCAATTAGGAATCTGGTAGAGGAAGGGAATCGACCGAGGAAATTTCTAGTTCCCCAAAGCGTGTATCTTGGTCGACTCTGAGGTGCTTTTTTTGGTTACTCTGTGTCGGAGTAGCTGCATACTGGAGCTGTAGAAGGGGATATTTAATGGTTGGAGGGCAGGAAATTCTTTTCATCCCCTCTCTCAGTTAAGGTGGGTGTTGATACCTGACCAATTCAATCTGTTCACGGGCCCTCATAGAAAAGATTTGGTGCAATCCTAAAAAATGGGCACCTCCTTTTGGGGAGAATAGCTGGGTAGTCACTAAATCTGACGATTACTGTCTCCTCCTTCAGAGCCTTATTAAAGGCACATCCCCTCCAAGAGGCCTACCCTAAACTCCCCTTCCTCTTCTCCCACTCCCTTCTGCGTCACCCTGACTTGCTCCCTTGGTTCTCCCCCTCTTCCAGCCCCACGGCACTTACGTACATATCTGTCATTTATTTATATTAATGTATATCTGCCCCCTCTAGACTGTAAGTTCACTGCGGGGAAGAAATGTGTCTGCTTATTGTTGTATTGTACACTACCAAGTGTTTAGTACGGTGCCCTGCACACAATAAATACAATTGAATGAATGAATGAATGAATGCATGCATGAACGAATGCATGCATGCATGAATGCACGGGTAGATGCTAAAGCTAGTCCTAAGCCTACAAACTTTACTTGTGTTTCAAGAGTTCGGTAACAAGTGGATTGTGAGCCAACGCTAATTCTCTTGAGTCACGGCTCGTTAACCCCCAAGGCTTACTCTGCCAATCTCAGGAATTCATTCAATAGTATTTATTAAGCGCTTACTATGTGCAGAGCACTGTACTAAGCGCTTGGAATGTACAAATAGGCAACAGATAGAGACGGTCCCTGCCCCTCGACGGGCTCACGGTCTAATCGGGGGAGACGGACAGACGAGAACAATAGCAATACATAGAATCAAAAGTCATAAAATATGAAGTGAATCGCGAAGTAATGGCCGGTCTTAGAATTGATCCGCTTTTTTTCCATCGCCTCAAGAGAATTTTTTCACAGGGCGCATTGTAAGATACTGTCTTACAGTGCACAAGGATAGGCTTCTCACCAATCACCAACACTGCCCAAATGATATGTCAGTCACAGAGTGTTAAAAGCAAGATGGTGGGCTTAGGATGGTTCATACCGAGAGAAGCTAGGAGACGCCTGAGTTGCATGGAGCAGGAGAGGAGGTTTAGTTCTCGGCTAAGCGGGGAGAGAAGAGGATTTGGAAGAGAGTGGGGCCAAAAGGGTGGGAAGGTGGGGGAGAGAAGCAAAGAGGATGGGGCAGATAGTCTTTGAAGAACTGCTCAGAAAGACCTGACATTTCCGCTTTTTCAGTCGCACTTAGAAATTCTAGAGTCTTTTCTGGGACCTTAAAGGAGCAGGTTTACAGTTTCAGCGCCCAAAGCTGTGAGGACGAAAGCAATGGTTTTGCCCACATGGGCTTCCGGATGAAGGGTTGAACAGCTCCCAGGGAGTGGATACTCCTTACCCGAACAGGCAGAAGTGCTTTATGCCAACTTCAAATCCCTCCAGCCTCCGCCTCTTAGCTCCCTAACTAGTAATCAGAGTAAAGGTATCTATCCAGGGGCCACCCTACGCGATACACCGTACTGACCCTCAAACCATCCTTGTTTCTCAGAGGCTCAGATTTTAACCGTATCCTGCTTTTAACTTTGCGGTCTTCGATCCCTTGCTTATATTCCACAAGCCTGGAGATCCCATTCTCCCCGGCCCCCGATCCTCCTTTCTTCCATCTTCAGAATCCTAAACCGCCATCTATTCTAAGAAGCAATCCTCCCATTCATTCCCAACACCCCAGTCGACATTCGAGTGCTTTCTGTTTGCAGAGCACTGTACTAAACATTTGAGAACAATACAATAGAGGTGTTTAGTCTAGTTACGATAATAATAATTGTGGTATTTGTTAAGTGCTACGTACGTGCCAGACACTGCCCTAAGCGCTGGGGTGGATACAGGCAAATCGGGTTGGACACAGTCCCTGTCCCACATGGGGCTCATATGCGCTCAGTGGCAAGAGCCCGGGCTGGGGAGTCAGAGGTCGTGGCTTCTAAACCCGGCTCCGCCACTTGTCTGCTGTGTGACCTTGGGCAAGACGCTTCGCTTCTCTGAGCCTCAGTTACCTCACCTTTAAAATGGGGATTGAGACTGTGAGCCTTGGCACATAGTAAGCACTTAAATACCATAATAATAATAATAAAAATAACAACTCAACAAGCACCCTTAAAACTTGTGCAAATCCATCCTCTGCACTATGAATATTCTTATGCAGCTATGCTATCCCATCATTTGTGTCGCTCCACCGTTCCCACTCTCGGTAAGCAATCCCTCTTCCACCACTCGTCTGTTGCGTGACCTCGGGCGAGTCCCTTCACTTCTCTGCGCCTCAGTTACCTCGTCTGTAAAATGGGGATTAAGACTACGAGTCCTATGTGGGGCAGGGACTGTGTCCAACCTGATTTGCTTGTACCCACTCCAGCGCTTAGTACAGATCCTGGTACACGGTAAGCGCTTGACAAATACCACAGTTATTGTTACTATTCAAGTAAAAACCTCTCCCCCATTAGATTTTAAGCTGCTCGAGGACGGAGATCGGGTCTCTTGCTTCCGGAGTACGTTCCTGAGGACTTGTTATGGCGCTCTGCCCACAGAAGGCACTGTAGTGGCCACCCAAAGCATGAGGGGTGGAGGGAGGAAGTTAGTGTAAGCTCGCAGACTTTTGGGAGTTTGAAAAACCTTCCACATCTTCGGATTGCTTTATCCACTTCGTAGATCACCGCGATTAACGGTATAATGTGAAAGAACTTCAGATATTGACCACGTGTTTCACCCGACAAGGCCCAGGATAAGGTCCTCTATCATGTGGAGGACTTGAAAATAATCTAAAAGAAAGGACTATCTAGCAATCCATCAATCATATTTACTGCACGCTTACCGTGTGCAGAGCACCGTACTGTTTGGGAGAGTTCAATGCAACTGAGCTGGTAGATTCAAGAATTAATCATTATGGGATCTGTTAAGCGCTTACTATGTGCCAAGCACTGTTCTAGCATGGCTTGGTGGAAAGAGCACGGGCTTGGGAGTCACAGGATACGGGTTCTGATCCCGGCTCCGCCACTCGTCTGCTGTGTGACCTTGGGCAAGCTGTTTACCTTCTCTGTGCCTCGGTTACCTCACTTGTAAAATGGGGATTGAGACCGTGAGCCCACGTGGGACAGCCTGATTACCTTGTATCTATCCCAGCGCTTAGCACGGTGCTTGACACATAGTAGGTGCTTAACAAATACTATTATCATTATTGTAAGCACTGGGGTAGAAACAAGATCATCAGGTTGGACACAGTCCCTCTGCCCCATATCGGGCTCACGGTCTAGATAGGAGGGAGTAGGGTTTAAACCACAGGAAACTGAGGCACAGAGAAATTAAGTGACTTGCCCAAGGTCACAGAGCAGACAAGTGGCTGAGCTGGGATTAGAACCTGGGTCCCACGCCCGTGCTCTTTCCACTACGCCACAGTGTCTCTCGACAAAGACCCCTCCTAAGCCGATGCCTAACTTTATACCGAAAAATTGCAAGGTACAAGGTTTACGATCCTGAAGAAATGAATCAAAGGGATGTTCAGTAGTTTGTGAAGGATTGTTTGAAGAGTTAGCGGTACCATTCGGTTTCTAGTAATACAGGAAAATGCAACGGGATTGAATTTAAAGGGGGGTTGGGAAGGAGAGAAAAGGAGGGAGCATTAGTTTAGACATCAGGAAGAACTTCCTGATTAAGGCTGAGCAACTGCTGGAACAGATGACTACTGAGAAAGCGGAATTTCTTAAAAAAAAAAACAAAACACACACACGTGACAGACGGCTATCTTGCCAGATGAGTTACGGGCAATTCGGCCCAGACTCGAGGGGCTTTACTAGTTGTCTTCGCAAAAGGCAGGACAGCCCCTCTATCCTACACATTCTTTCAGGAAAATGGTTTCATTTCTTGTTTTGCTCCTAAGTCCCCTCTTATATAACTCGAGGGGCGAGCAACTAGGCAGTTAGGACGCTTTTCGAAAAGTAAAATATTTGATGGAATGCTCTAAAATCAAAAGCCTATGCCAAGAATAGTCATTATTAAAGTATTTGTCAGGCACTTGATGTGCCTGGGGTAGACGCAAGGTCATTTAATTGGATAAAATCCCTGCCCCGCGATCTATTTTATCCCCATTTTACAGAGGGAGGAAGATTTAGTGATTTTTCCCAAGGGCGCCCAGCCGGCCAGTGGGCAGAGCTGGGCCTAGTCTTTCCACTAGCCCCACTGTCACCACAGTAACACCGCGATGAGGGCTGGAAGCTGAGAGGTCAGTTACTGGGAAGACACAGGAGTGATAACTCCGCATCAAATAGAAACTGCTCACCGTTGGCTTTAAAGCCCTCCATCGCCTCGCCCCCCTCCGACCTCACCTCCCTTCTCTCCTACTACAACCCAGTCCGCACACTTCGCTCCTCTAATGCTAACCTTCTCACCATACCCTGAGCCCATCTATCTCACCGCTGACCTCTCGCCCACGTCCCGGCCTGGCACGCCCTCCCTCCTCATATCCGCTACACGACGACTCTCCCCACTTCAAACCCTCACTGAAGGCACATCTCCTCTAAGAGGCCTTCCCCGATTAAGCCCTCCTTCCCTCCTCTCCCGCTCCCTTCTGCGTCGCCCTGACTCGCCCCCTTGATTCATCCCCCCCTCCAGCCCCTCAGTATTTATGTACATATCTGGAATTTATTTAATGTCTGTCTCCCCACCTCTAGACTATAAGCTTGTCAGCGCTTAGTAATAATAACGTTGGTATCTGTTAAGCGCTCACCATGTGCCGAGCACTGGTCTAAGCGCTGGCGTAGATGCAGGGTGATCAGGTTGTCCCACGTGAGGCTCACAGTCTTAATCCCCATTTTATAGATGAGGAAACTGAGGCACAGAGAGGTCGTGACTTGCCCACAGTCACACAGCTGACAAGTGGCCGAGCCGGGATTCGAACCCATGATCTCTGACTCCCAAGCCCGTGCTCTTTCCACTGAGCACATAGTCAGCGCTTAAATACCATTATTATTACTATTATTATTGTGGGCAGGGAATGTATCTGTTTATTGTTATATTAAACTCTCCCAAACAGTATAGTGCTTCGCGCACATAAGCGCTCAGTAAATATGCCTGAATGAACAGAATTTATTAGCTTGAAAGCAACACCAAATGCTCGGTATAAGTCTATTTAGTGCCTTCTACCAAGGACAGATGTAAAGAAAAATGCACAGAGTGGAATTACGAACAAACGACTTAAGGCTACTGCTTTTACCTAAGACTGGTTTAATTGAACAGAATTTATTAGCTTGAAAGCAACACCAGATGCTCGGTATAAGTCTATTTAGCGCCTTCTACCAAAGACAAATGTAAAGAAAAATGCACAGAGTGGAATTACGAACAAACGACTTAAGGCTACTGCTTTTACCTGAGACTTGTTTAATTCTGTAGCATGCATAAAGGACCCAGTAAGAGCCTGCTTGACAAGCTTAAAAATAAACAAAACAAAACAAAAAAACCCCACCCCAAGACTAGAAAAGGTAGAAAGACCAATCATTTGGGGGTTGTTTCAGTGAAAGATAAGTGGAAATGCATACCACAAGACTGTAAACTCACTGTGGGCAGGGAACACGTCTACCAACTTTGATATCATACTCTCCCCAGCATTTAGCAGAGTGCATTGTACACAGAAAGTATTCAATAAATACAATTGATTAATTGATCGGAAAAACATTAACTTCCAAAGAGATAATGGGCCAAGGTAAAAAGAAGTAAACTGTGGCTATGGGGTTGAGACAGTAATAGTGGTACTTAATAAGTACTTATGTGTGTAGAGCACAATACTGAGTGTACTAAGAATATATGGGTGGAAATTAGATGTGGATCCTTTCCCTCTGGGGCCTCACAATCTCAAAACAGAAAACCTAAATTAGATTAATCCTTTAATTACTACCACTAATAATAATTGTGGCATTTGTTAAGCAGTTGGTTTATTGTGGTGTTTGTTAGGAAGCAGCCTGGTTTGGTGGCAAGACCCCGGGCTTGGGAGTCAGAGGTCTCGGGTTCTAATTCCAGCTCCTCAGCTGTATCTCTTTGGGCAAGTCACTTCACTTCTCTGTGCCTCGGTTACCTCATCTGTAAAAAGGGGGTTAAGACACTGAGCCCCACGGGGGACAACCTGACTACCCTGTATCTACCCCAGTGCTTGGAACAGTGCTTGGCACACAGTAAGCGCTTAACAAATACCATCGTTATTATTAAGCGCTTACTGTGTGCCAGGCACTGTACTAAGCACTGTGATGGATACAAACAGATCAATTTGGACACAGTCCCCGTCCCTCTCGGGGCTCACAGTCCCACTCCCCATTTTGCGGATGAGGGAACTGAGGCCCAGAGATGCGAAGTGACGTGCCCAAGGTCACACAGTAGACAAGTGGCAGAGAGGGGATTAGAACGCAGCGTGGCTTAGTGGAAAGAGCCCGGGCTTGGGAGTCAGAGGTCATGGGTTCAAATCCCGGCTCTGCCACTTGTCAGCTGTGGGACTGTGGGCGAGTCACTTCGCTTCTGGGTGCCTCGGTTACCTCATCTGTAAAATGGGGATTAAGATTGTGAGCCTCACGTGGGACAACCCGATTACCCTGCATCTACCCCGGTGCTTAGAACAGCGCTCTGCACATAGTAAGCGCTTAATAAATACCAACATTATTATTGTTAAGGCGTGACCTTTTGATTCCCAGGCCCGATAGGCCCGTGCTGTATCCACCATGCCATGCCAGAGATGAAAGGAATCAAGGGCCAGTGCTTCTGTTCTCACCTAGCTTCACTAGTAGTGGTGCATCCTAGTTCAAAAAATTTGGCATTGCAAGAAAATGGAGCGTATATTTTGGGGGCCCCTGTCAGAAGGACATGCATGAGGTGATGGATTGTGCCAAGCTATCCACACTCACTTGCCTGGGAGTCTGGTGTGCAGTGACAGATATAGTTAGACGGTTGGTAGGGAACGTTAGCAGAGAACATCTCAGGAAGGCACTGCTATCGTTTGTATAACTATTTTTAATTTTATTTTTATAGTGTTCGCTAAGTGATTACTCCATGCCAAACACTGTTTTAAGCACTGGGGTAGGATCAACTTCATTAGGTCAGACCCAATCCCCGTCCTACGTGGGTTCACAGTCTAGTAGGAGAACAGGTATCTAATTCCCCTTTTACAGTTGAGGAAACTGAGGCACAGAGAGGTTAAACGACTTGCTCACGGTCACAGAGCAAGCGATTGACAGAGTCAGGACTAGAACCCAGGTCCCTTAACTCCCAGGCCTGTGATCTTTCTTTCAGGCCACATTGCTTTCTTACTGTAGATGCAGTTTCAAATTTTGCCAAGCTTCTTCCTTTAGCCATGTAGTTTTACTTCCTTCCAGATGTACAAGCTCTCGACTCACAGAAACTTCTCACGCAACTAGTTCCTTAGCTGGTGGTGAGCAGCCAATGTCTCCACCAGCCGTGGAACCGGTCTCTCCCAAGCGTGAAGCACGGTGCTCTGCACAGAGTGCTCCGTAAGTACCGGTGATTGATAATTAGCGCTCCTTACCTCAGGTAGGTTAGTGAAAGGGCCGTAGAGTTTCCTTTTTCAGTCACTCGTACTTACTGAGAGAGCACTGTACTAACCGCTTGCGAGAGAGAGTACAATTCAGCCTAGCAAGCACCTTCCCTTTCCATAATGAGATCTGGTGATGCGCTTTCAACATGAAAGGTAAGTGGGTGGTTCATACTCACTCCGGATACTCTCTACCAAATGCGTGAAGGTAATTTTGAATATTCCAGACCAAAAGTTCCTTAATGGGCGGGGAACATGCCTACCAACTCTGTTGCAGAGTTCTCCCCCACACACTTAGCACGGTGCTCTACACACAGTGACCACTCAAATGCCATCGTTCAGGAGAAACTGAAAAATAAAACCTCCTTCAAAGTCTCTCCATTGGGGAGTGATCGGATTTTTACAATTACCTTTAAACTACGTCAGTTGGGAATGTATTGTCTTAATGACGGTACTTAAGGACCTATGTGAAAAGCACTGTTCTAAGAACTGGGGTAGTTAGATGACGACTTCGAAGCTATGAAGTTTCTGATAAGCTCATCAGCCCCCACCAACTTGTCATCCTTGACTCGTCTCGCTCATTCACCCCACACATCCAATCCGTCACCGAGACCCGCCGGTCTCACCTTGATAATATCACCAAGATCCGCCCTTTCCTCTCCACCCAAGCGGCTATCTTACTGGTACAGGCTCTCCTAATATCCCGACTGGATTATTGTGTCAGCCTTCTCGCCGATCTCCCTTCCTCCCGTCTCTGCCCACTCCAGTCTATTCTTCATTCCGCTGCCCGGCTCATCTTCCTGCAGAAACGCTCCAGCCTGTCACCCCCCTTCTTAAAAACCTCCAGTGGTTGCCTATCGACCTCCACACGAAACAAAAACTTCTCACTCTAGGCTTCGAGGTTGTCCATCACCTTGCCCCCTCCTACCTCTCCTCTTCTCTCTTTCCACCGCCCACCTCCTCACCGCCCCCCGTTCTCGCCTAGCCCGCCGTCGACCCCTGGGCCACGTCCTCCCGCTGTCCCGGAACGGCCTCCCTCCTCACCTCCGCCCAACTCTCTTCCCCTCTTCAAAGCCCTACTGAGAGCTCACCTCCTCCAAGAGGCCTTCCCAGACTGAGCTTCCCCTTTTCCCTCTGCTGCCCCTCTACCCCCCACTTCACCTCCCCTCAAAGCCCCCTTTTCACCCCCTTCCCTCTGCTCCTCCGCCCCCCTTTCCCCTCCCCTCAGCACTACGCCCATCTGCTCATTTGTATATATTCTTATTACCCTCTTTCTTTTGTTAATGAGATGTACATCCCCTTGATTCTATTTATTGTTATTGTTTTTGTCTGTCTCCCCCGATTAGACTGTAAGCCCATCAATGGGCAGGGACTGTATCTGTTGCCCAATTGTACATTCCAGGCGCTTAGTACAGTGGCTCTGCACATAGTAAGCACTCAATAAATACTATTGAATGAATTAATGAACTTGAAGTTAACTGTATTAGGAGGAGGTCTATTAACAGCTCAGTTCCTTAAACAGGATAGCCAAGGGCACAGCAAGACTCAAAATACCTGCTGTTAGTCAGGTTTCTTTCTTTCTAGCCCCAGGGTCTGCCATGCTGATATTGAGATTTCTTTGCAGCATGACTCATTTCCTTTATAAAAGAGGTCAGTGGTCCAAAATGCAGGGTCTCTTTTTCTTCTTCAAAGGACAAGGGTTTCAGGCAACTGTTCAGAAGCGGTGTGGCCTTGTGAACAAAGTATAGGCCCGCAAGTCAGATCTCGGTTCTAATCCTGGCCCTGCCACTCATCTCTGTGTAATCCCGGGCAAGTCACTTCTCTGGGTCGCTTATCTCACTCGTAGAATTGGGATTTAAGACCGAGAGCCCCATGTGGGACATGGACTGTGTCCAACCTGATTAGCCTGTATCTAACCCACAGTACAGTGTCTGGCAACTACTAAGTGCTTAACGAATACCTTGTAGTTTTGGCAGGACTTTATTATATTTAACATTTATTAGGGCCTGCAACAGGAAGTAATTAGATCCTGTTTAATACCACTCACTACTCCTTTCCCTTCTCCCCTAGGTGAGGAGAGGGGGTTTTAGTGACAAAATGTGACACTGGGCTTTCCTTTTCAGAGTTGGCTTTCAGAACCCCTCGGATTCAGACAGAAGAGTTGCGATTCTTATGGCCGATAAATTGATAAAAGCCACCTGAAGTGCACACTGATGCAAAGGCAGGCTGCCATTGCGCATTAGCTCATTGAGGGTTACAACTAGCCTTCCCAAAAAGCAACAGGGAAGGTTAATGGTTTTTCCTACCGATATGGGGCTGGTGAGAGGAGGGGAGTAAAGGTGAGAATGTCTCATTTAAGTCCTCTGGAGAATCGGTAGACTTTCCTTAATGATGATAGTTGTGGCTTGTGTGAAGTACTCACTGTATATCACACACCGTTCTAAGTGCTGGGAAAGACGCAAGGTAATCAGGTCAGAAAGTTTCTGCCCCACACAAGGTTCACAATCTAAAGGGGAGGGGGAGTGCGGGGGGAGAACAAACAAGTATCAAATCCCCATTTTACAGATAACTGAGGCACAGAAGTGATTTGCCCAAGGTCACACAATACGCACGATAGCTCCCCTGACCCCCTGGCCTCTGCTCTTTCCACTAAGCAACGCTGCTCCTAAATCTTCACCTCTGCCAGTCCCTAAAAGCTGATGGGAAAAAGCATCTCAGTAACCCCCAAATTGGTGTCAGTCAAAATGTAGCCTGTATTACACCTCATGCTACTTAAGTGCTTGCTACAGGCTGATCACTATACTGAGTACTGGAGTAGACAAGAGATAAACAGGTTCAACACATTTTCTGTCCCAGTCTGGGAAGGAGTAGAATTTCATCTCCATCTTATTGATGAGGGAAGTGTCACGACCTGTCCGTGGTCACACAGCAGACAAGGGGCAGAGCTAGGATTGGAACCCAGATCCTCTGCCTCCCAGGCCTGTACTCTTTCCACTAGGCCACACTGCTCCTCTACACTTAGCTAAATTTGAAAAAATATAGAATGCTCCATTGCTTACACAAGTGCTTCAGTCTAACCCAACTGCTCTTTCAGCCTATTTGCTAAGGCTGACACGAGCAACCACGTGATTGTTTTGTCTTAATTTAAGTAGGTGCCATTTAAAACTACTGTGCTATTACTCTCTGCACTGAAAGGTTAACGTGCATTTTAAGTTTCATACTTAGAAGCAGAGAAAGTGGTATATTACCGAATGCTAAAACAATCCTAAGAGGAATTTCAACAAAGGTTGCTTATTCAGATTTTATATTTCTAACTTGTCAGTGCTCCACTGAGAACCAACTACTTTTACTTACAACCCATTTCCATTTCACTCTCTACAAAATATGCGCCCAACTTTTAGGTTTTTATCATCATCGTTAGGAACGAGATAAGCTTTGCAAGTCATCTAGTGATACATCAGTGAACAGAAAATCTTGGGGAGATACTGCCAGCATATGGTTTAAGAAGGTCAGAAACAACTTCAAAATTAAGCATTAGAACTTTACAACAGAGGTTTCCATTCATTTTCTCACATTTGAGTGCTCACTGTGTGTGGGCTAAGCATTGCATTAAGTGCTTGGGAGAGTACAATACAATAGACATTCCCAGCCCGTGAGGTTGGGAGACCAGCTCACACCTATTTTGTTAATGAAATGTACATCGCCTTAATTCTATTTATTTGCTATTGTTTTAATGAGATGTTCTTCCCCTCGATTCTATTTATTGCTATTGTTCTTGTCTGTCCGTCTCCCCCGATTAGACTGTAAGCCCGTCAAAGGGCAGGGACTGTCTCTGTTACCTATCTGTACATTCCAAGCGCTTAGTACAGTGCTCTGCACATAGTAAGCGCTCAATAAATACTATTGAACGGACACCTAGATTTGAGGGAGTAGGATGGGCCAACAACCAAACGAGCAGCGGACAGGGCACAGGCCTGGGAGTCTGAAGGACCTGGGTTCTACTCGCCCACTCCCTGACCTTGGGTAGGTTACTTCACTTCTCTGTACCTCCATTACCTCATCTAGAAAATGGGAATTAAGACCGTGTACCCCACGTGGGACCCGGACTTTGTCCAACCCGTTTAGCTTGTACCTACCACGTAGCGCCTGGCCTATGACATCGTAAATATCACTTTTTAAAAGCTACATACCTGAGGTCACCAAACCTCTGCACCATAAATAAGGTTGCACCTTTTTTCTTTTAAAGTCATTGTGATGTCAACTCTTTCTGTATCGGCGTTGCCGCTAGCTCTCCTCCCCTTTCACGCATTCCAGCAGAAGGGCAAGGGGAGGGGATGGGGAAAGAGGAGAGAGATGGGTCTTGACTGCTTTCTAAGACTTCCTCCCTCCACACCTGTAGACACCAACGTGGTTTGGGGAGGGAAAAGTTGAGAAACTAAACTCAGGTTGGTAGTAAACGTAGTAGACAAACGATCACATAAGGCCTGAAGTTGTACTCAAACACCAAAGTTCTACAGGTTAAGGAAATTACAAGTTTTAACAGCACATACTTTTAACTGTAGTGTACGCTCCCAAGTTTTTACAGTGCTTTGCACAGAGTAGGCCCGTCATACTTTTAACTGAATCTACAATGGAAAGCTGTCTCAAATCTTCTTTTAGAGGTTAGGTATCTTGCAGACGACTATATTTTGGAAATCAATGGACCAATATAAAACCTCAACTGACAGGGGATGGGAAGATGGGAGACTATAAATAGGTATATACATCACAACATCTCTAGCTTCTCCGGTCACTAATGCATTTTGTAGAAAGATGGGCTCTTGTAACAAACAGTTGCAATACTAAGCAGTTAGTCATTTTCATTTGTTCTTCCAGTGCTACAACATACCCACCTCTGTCACCAAAAGAGCAAGTTTAGTCCTATCTCCTTTGCATCACACTAACTTTTACCAAAAAAAATAGGACGCAACAAGTGCCCGGTTCTGAAGCCGAGTCAAGGGGTATAATCCACGATGGTGTCGGCCTACAGAATACCAGTCTTCAATGAAGGAAAGACAGCAGTCGCCGGTTCTATTCCTTGTATCGTCCAGATGTATATGGAGGAATTAAGGCCCTTCTTCCCCACCCCCCAGACCTCCTTCAAATGCTCCGACTGGAACCTTGCTCAGGAGGAGTTAGACTTCTGAATAGGGCTAATTTCCACGTGACATTTTAATCGGCGGTATTTATTGAGCGCAGAGTACCAAACCAAGCACTTGGGAGAGTACGACGCAGCGCAATCGGCAGACACGTTCCCTGCCCGTAACAAGCTTACAGTCTAGACTCTACATTTTAATGACAGATACTCTCCCCGAGACAGCGCGGTTCACCACGTGCAACATTAAACAGAATGTGGAAGACGACCAACCTTTATTTGAGGATTTTCACTCACGGGACAAGGCACACAGACCTCTTAAAGACCGCAGGGCCCGCTCATCTACGGCACCTAACGCCACCTCCAGAGTCCACTCATCCCAAGTCGAGCCGGTCTCCGAGAGCACTTAGAGATAGTCTTTCGAGAAGCCCGGCCGTTCTATTTTTAGCCCAAACCCCAGAGTCCGGAGGGGACCGGAGGAGGACCGAGAAGGGTGGGTTTTGGTTTTTGTTTCATCTTATGCGGTTTTGAGCCCGGGGTTCGGCGGGAGCCTGCCAAATTCCTCTCGCAGTGTTTCGGCCCCACACACACCTCCACCCTATGAGGAGCAAGTAGCGACGTGTCCACCTGAGGGACCCGGGCCTGCATTAACCCCCCAGTCGCCGCGACAGCCTCTGGAGACAAAGTTCTGTAGTGCACTGACTTCTATCATAATCAGAGTCTGAGTGTCACAGAACTTTGCCTCAAAAGACTAGGTCCGTTTTTCCTTCCTCCTCTTCCTCCTGGAGTTGGGAAAGCCGGTCCCCTCTTCGCAGAGGCGCGCCCCTCCCGAAAACTAAAACAAAGAAGAGCGGGAGATTAAGAGGCCGTTCGGAATAGGATGGAGGCGATGACCGGGCTGATCGTTAATTGTGGAGAGCAACGGCTGTAAAAGGTTCCTGCAAGAATAAAGTCTCAAGGAGCCAAGTGAACAAGACAGACGTACAACTTCGATTTCAAAGTGGAGCCCCCCCCACCACCAAAAAAGGGGGGGGGGAGGAGGGGAAGAGCAGCAGGAATCATCCTTTCATGCCCCTAATTTAACTTCCAGGCATTTCCCCCCTCGACCACCGCCTCCTTCCTAGGGGTGGCTTTGCTGTCCTGCAAGAGGCTCACTCCAGGCAACTTCTGCTAACTTTGTACCTTCTGGAGAGTCAAAGGGGGGCGCGGCGGCAATGAGTTCCTAGAGCTGAAACGGCCGGGGGGGGGGGGGGGGGGGAAAAAAAAAAGTGGGGAGGGGGGCCCCAGGGATGTCCAGCCTCTCAAATGCAGCGAGAGGCAGAACCAGCACTTCTTAATGCATGGCCCTAGAGGGGTACCAGAGCCTGCAGGGGCCTCGCACCTCCTCCTCCCTCCAGCTCCCCGGCCCAACCTCCGAGCCCCCTCCAGCCGCCCCCCGGCTCCCCGCCGACGCCCCCCCCCCATTTGGCAGCTTTCTCCAGGCCCCCTCTGCACCCGGCGGCACCCTCCGCACAGCCCCCGCACCCCGCCTCGCTCGCGCACCGGCCCCCTCCCGTCCTCATAGCCCCCAGACCCCCTTTTTTTTTTTTGCATCCACCCCAGCAGCTGTTGCTGCCGTGCAACAGGTCTGGAAAGTCCCCCCTCCCCTTTCTTCCCGCCCCCCGGACCCTCTTACTCTTCCGCACCCCGGGGGACCCCGAAATGGGCAATGCCCAGTGCAGCAGCCCCGAGGTGGGGTGCAGCGACGCACCGGGGGGGGGGGGAGGAGGAGGAGGGTCGAGCCCCCTCCCCTCCAGAGGGGGGGGGAGGTCCGGAGCTGCTGCAGCTGTTGCAGCCCCTGCAGCCGTTGCAGCTCCTGCAGCCGATGCATGCGTTGCAGACGGGCGGAGGGGAGGTCCTGGGCGCCCTCCCTCCCCCCCCATCGTCCGGCGCTCGGCTCGGCTCCGCTCCGCTCCCTTCCATCTTGACTTTTGCCGACGTGGAAATTTTGGGTTTGGAGACGACCTGCGCTCTTATTGGCTGGCGGCGGGCGGGGTCGGAGGTCACGGCTGCTCGCGCTCCTCCGCGCCAAAGGCGCTGCACACAGCGGCTCGGGCACAGTCAGCAGGTTCCCCCGCCCCGGGTCACGTGCTCCCCGGGGGCCGGGGGGAGGGCGGGGCCTCCAGCGCGACACGCCCCTTTATGCAAATGAACCCCGGGGCGGGGCCGGTGACGTCGGCGCCTCCTCGCGCCTGCGCGCGGGGGGGGGGCGGCGGCGGAGGCCCCGTTTGGCTCCTCGGCCCTCACCCTGAAAAATAAACATTCATTAATAATAATAATAATAATGTTGGTATTTGTTAAGCGCTTACTCTGTGCAGAGCGCTGTTCTAAGCGCTGGGGGAGAGACAGGGTCATGGGGTTGTCCCATGTGAGGCTCCCAGGCTTCATCCCCATTTGACAGATGAGGTCACTGAGGCCCAGAGAAGTGAAGTAATAATAATAATGATGATGATGGTATTTGTTAAGCGCTGACTAGGTGCCGAGCGCTGTTCTAAGCGCTGGGGGAGAGACAGGGGCATCGGGTTGTCCCACGTGAGGCTCCCACGCTTCATCCCCATTTGACAGATGAGGTCACTGAGGCCCAGAGAAGTGAAGTAACAATAATAATAATAATGATTGTATTTGTTAAGCGCTTACTAGGTGCCGAGCACTGTTCTAAGCGCTGGGGGAGATACAAGGTAATCAGGTTGTCCCACGTGAGGCTCACAGTTTAATCCCCATTGCACCTAACCGGATGCTACTTGGAAAAAATGGCCCCTCAAACATAGTTTTTTCAGACTACCATTTGAAAAGTGTACTTCATTTAGGTCATCGGGCACAAGCGAATGTATTCCTAGAGTCAAGTAAGGACCCCAAACCAAGAGACCACCCTCCAAAGAGGCAGCGCGCGACTAAGGAGTGGAAATTTTGTCTGACTGGAGTCCCACAGTCACACAGCTGACAAGGGACAGAGCCGGCAGGCGACCGTATTGATGGAGCGCTGACTATGTGCAGGGCGCTGGACCGAGCGCTTGGAAGGGACAGTAAATGATGCTGTTGGTTCAGAATTATAATGGTGGTGTCCGTTAAGCACTTACACTGCTCTAAGCGCTGGGGGAGAGACAGGGGCATCAGGTTGTCCCACGTGAGGCGCCCAGGCTTCATCCCCATTTGACAGATGAGGTCACTGAGGCCCAGAGAAGTTAATAATCATAATAATGTTGGTATTTGTTAAGCGCTTACTATGTGCAGAGCACTGTTCTCAGCGCCGGGGGAGATACAGGGTCATCAGGTTGTCCCACGTGGGGCTCACAGTCTTCATCCCCATTTGACAGATGAGCTCACTGAGGCCCAGAGAAGTGAATAATAATAATAATAATAATGTTGGTATTGGTTAAGCGCTTACTATGTGCAGAGCACTGTTCTCAGCGCTGGAGGAGATACAGGGTCATCAGGTTGTCCCACGTGAGGCTCACAGTCTTAATCCCCATTTTACAGGCGAGGGAACTGAGGCCCAGAGAAGTCAAGTCACTTGCCCCACAGTCACCCAGCTGACAGGTGGCGGAGCTGGGATTCAAACCCATGACCTCTGACTCCCAAGCCCAGGCTCTTTCCACGAGCCCCACTGCTTCAAAACGCTCACTACGTGCAAAGAGCTGTTCTCTGCATTGGGGGGAGATACAGGGTCATCAGGTTGTCCCTCGTGAGGCTCACCGTCTTCATCCCCATTTTACAGATGAGGTCACTGAGGCCCAGAGAAGTGAATAATAATAATAATTATGTTGGTATTTCTTAAGCGCTATGTGCAGAGCACTGTTCTAAGCACTGGGGTACATACAGGGTCATCAGGTTGTCCCCCATGAGGCTCACAGTCTTAATCCCCATTTTACCGAAGAGGTGACTGGGGCCCAGAGAAGTGAAGAAGAGGAATAATGTTGGTATTTGTTAAGCGCTTACTATGTGCAGAGCACTGTTCTCCGCGCTGGAGGAGATACAGGGTAATCAGGTGGTCTCACTTGAGGCTCACAGTCTTAATCCCCATTTTACAGGTGAGAGAACTGAGGCCCAGATAAGTCAAGTGACTCGCCCCACAGTCCCACGGTTGACAAGTGACAGGGCAGGGATTCAAACCCACGACCTGTGACTCCCAAGCCCGGGCTCTTTCCACTGAGCCACGCTGCTTCTCTGAAGTGACTTGCTCAAAGTCACCCAGCTGACAAGTGGTGGAGTCAGGATTAGAACCCACGACCTCCGACTCCCAAGGCCGGGCTCTTTCCACTGAGCCGCGCTGCTTTGGGCTAAGCACTCTTCAAAGCGCTAAGTTAAGCACAGCCCCGGGCCCGCCCTGGTCCCCCCACTCTTAATGCCCAGCGGCCTGGTGGAGGAATAGGAGCACAGGCCCGGGA
This sequence comes from Ornithorhynchus anatinus, assembly GCF_004115215.2. Classification (NCBI taxonomy): domain Eukaryota; kingdom Metazoa; phylum Chordata; class Mammalia; order Monotremata; family Ornithorhynchidae; genus Ornithorhynchus; species Ornithorhynchus anatinus. The sequence goes on along the minus strand of NC_041735.1, from coordinate 56,265,695 downwards.
GTCAGAGGGTCGTGGGTTCTAATCCCCTCTCTGCCCCTTGTCGGCTGGGTGACCTGGGGCGAGTCGCTTCACTTCTCCGGGCCTCACTTCCCTCACGTGTAAGCGCTCAGTCCAATGCTCTGCACACAGTAAAGCGCTGAGTAAATACGAGTGAATTAATAAAATGGGGATGGAGACTGTGAACCCCATGTGGGACAAGGACAGTATCCAACCTCATTTGCTTCTAATCTACCCCTGCGCTTAGTACAGTGCCTAGCACATGGTGAGAGCTTAACAGAGACTATTAATATTATTATGATTATTACAGGTTGAGTAGGTTGGACACAGTCCTTGTCCCACGCTTTTAATGCCCAGCGGCCTGGTGGAGGGATAGGAGCACAGGCCCGGGAATCAGGAGGTCGCGGGTTCTAATCCCCTCGCCGCCCCTTGTCGGCTGGGTGACCTGGGGCGAGTCGCTTCTCTTCTCTGGGCCTCAGTTCCCTCACCTGTAAGCGCTCGGTCCGGTGCTCTGCACACAGTAAAGCGCTCAGTAAATACGACTGAATGAATAAAATGGGGATGGAGACTGTGAGCCCCTTGTGGGCCAAGGCTTCAGTTCCCTCATCTGTAAAATTGTGAGGCCCACGTGGGGCGGGGACTGTGTCCTACCCAATGACCTTACATCTCCCCCAGCACTTAGTACAGTGCCTGGCACATAGTAAGTGCTTAACTACCACAGTTGTCATTATTCTTATTATTAATCCCCGCTCTGCCACTTCATTCAATCCTATTTATTCATTCAATAGTATTTATTGAACGCTCACTATGTGCAGAGCACTGTACTAAGCGCTTGGAATGTACAAATCGGTAACAGATAGAGACGGGCTTACAGTCTATTGAGCACTCACCATGTGCAAAGCACTGTACTAAGCGCTTGCCGGCTGGGTGACCTTGGGCAAGTCACCGCACGTCTCTGGGCCTCAGTTACCTCATCTGTAAAATGGGGACTGAGAACGTGAGCCCTATGTGGGACAAGGACTGTGTCCGAACTGGTTTGCTTGTATCCGCCCCAAGCACGGTCCCTGGCACATGGTGAGCGTTTATATTCTTTATTACCCTATTTATTTTGTTAATGAGGTGTGTATCTCCTTGATTCTATTTCTCCTGATGACGTTGTCTTGTTTTGTTCCGTGTGGCTTCGCCGTCGGTCTCCCCCGTTTAGACCGTGAGCCCGTCACTGGACAGGGATGGTCTCTATCCGTTGCCCAGTTGTCCATTCCGGGCGCTTAGTCCAGTGCTGTGCACATAGTAAGTGCTCAATAAATACTATCGAATGGCTGACTGAACGAGAGCTTAGCAAATACCATTATTATGATCATTACAGGTTAAGCAGGTTAGACGCAGTCCCTGTGCCATTTGGGGCTCACGCTCTTAATCCCCGGCAGCCTGGTGGAGGGATAGGAGCACGGGCCCGGGAGTCAGAGGGTTATGGGTTCTAATCCCCACTCTCACCCCTTGTCAGCTGGGTGACCTGGGGCAGGTCGCTTCCCCTCTCCGGGCCTCGGTTCCCTCATCTCTAAGCGCTCGGTCCGGTGCTCTGCCCACAGTAAGCGCTCAGAAATGCAACGGGATGAATAAAATGGAGATCGAAATGGTGAGCCCCGCGAGAGACGGGGACTGTGTCCGACACGATGTGCTTCTATCCGCACCAGCGCTTAGTACAGTGCCTGGCACGTAGTAACTGCTTAACAAATACCCTTATTATGATTATTACAGGTTAAGCAGGTAGGACACGGTTCCTGTCCCATCTGGGGCTCACACTCTTAATCCCCAGCAGCCTGGCGTAGGGGTTCGAGCACAAGCCAGGGAGTCAGAAGGTCGTGGGTTCTGATCCTATGCTGCCACTTGTCTGCTGTGTGACCTTGGACAAGTCACTTCACTTCTCTGTGCCTCAGTCACCTCATCTGTAAAATGGGGATTGAGACCGCGAGCCCCACGTGGGACAAGGACTGCGTCCAACCTCGGTTGCTTATATCCAACTCAGTGCTTAATACAGTGCCTGCTATATAGTAAGGGCCTAGTAAATACCGTGATTATCATTATTTTACAGAAGAGGCCCGGAGAAGTGAGGTGACTCACCCAAGGTCACAGAGCAGATTTGAGCAGACCCAGGGTTAGAACCCAGACCCTTCTGACTCGCAGGCCCGTGCTCTCTCCACTGGGCCCCGCTGCTTCTCTTGTCGCACCCCAAGACGTCTGCAAATCTTACGAGCTGGTTCTTATTCGCGTAGGTCTGTATACGTATACGTTTTGGTAGGGCGAACGAGAAAAATCAACCTCAATCCCTGAGTTCGAGGGGAGCAAAGCACTAGCCACCACCTCAGGAGATGTCAAATAATAATAATGATAATTACGGCATTTGTTAAGCAGTCGGTATGTGCCAGGCACTGTGCTAAGCGCTGGAAATGAGGCACTCTGGCACCTTCGGGTGCCCCTCGAAGGGGGTACGAAGGGAGACACTGTCTGGTGGGGGAGAAGGGGTTCAGAGGGAGCAGAGTGGAGGAGCCCCCCCCCCATGTCCCCAACCAGATTGCCCAGAGAACGCCCCCACGGCTACAGGCAAACTGCCAGTCCATCGATCAATCGATGGTATCTATCGAGCGCTTACTGAGAGAAGCCCTGTGCTAAGCCCTTGGGAGGGTATACGCATTCCCTGCTGCCCACAGCGAGCTCACGGTCTAGCCTCTGGCTCCATGGAGGGTTTTTCCCACCACTCCGACCTCAGCAGAACAAGCGGTGCCTGCACCGACAGCAAAATCACCATAGCAACACAGCTGCCGGCACCATCCTCGACCCACCTCCGCTGTATCTTCGCTCGGGCCTGTCCGACCGGGAACTGTTCGTTCATATAGCGGGGAGGACAGGCGATGGGAAGCAGAGATAACATTCTCCACGAAGTGTCCCGTTACAGACCACCGAAGAGCTCGGATCCCGTCCTCGGAGAACCAAGAACCTGCACGAGGGAACTGGTTACAGCGCCGGTGGTTTGTCCGGGGCCGTTCACCCACCCTCTCCCGTCCCTTCCAGTCCCGTTCCCGCAACAGGCTAGTGGGTAGCCGGGAAGGGTCGGGGGCAAGCAAGCGTATTTAGGGGCCTGTCAGTCCAAAAAGTTTAGCCGTCAATGTTTTCACGGGGTGAAAACTGTCTTATGTTTCCATCCAGGGAAAGCCAGATGCCTTGAAAGAAGATCTACTTGATGGGGGCCTCTTATTGTACGGGAATTTACACAGAATGAAAGAGAGGCAAAGAGATTATCCTCCGGGAAGGGAATGGTGGCGATAAATGGCACTTTGACCAAAGAGAGGAACTGTTCCCACGAAACAGAAAAATACGCTACATTGAAAGATAGACTAAACCATCTTAAATATTCATGGTTGTTTTACTGTCAGCCAGCAATTAGGTAGTAATGCAACAGGAAAGGTGGTGTTACGTTGCCAAAATAGAATCGACACATTTTTCTAATGATTACCTTGCACTCAGCTAATAGAGTCCGAATATTACCTTTATTCCATACTTTCCAGCTCCTAAACATAAAAAGGAAAAGGAAATTGTGAAGCGCATCCTTACCTGAACGTCTTCACCTCCTGCTGCATTTATGCTTCATTCTCTTTTTTTTCCTCTGAAAATAAAATATTTCTCCTTCCTCTTCTCTTCCTGTTTCATTTAAAGATCTCTCTTTCCAATCTCCCTTCTCTCCCTCCAGGTTTCTGTCGTTTCTCCTTACCTCTGTTCGGTTTGCAAGGTTTTGACTTTGCATTGTTCCCTTCCTTCCCTTCCCCACTCTGTGGCCGTGAACCCACCGTACTAGGCCATTGAGTTGGCCTCGGCTGTGTGGTTGCCGTTCTGCTGTGTGCACTGGAATATTGATTTTACAGTGTGTGTGCGTGTGTGTTTGTGTGCGTGCGCGCGCGCGCTCTGTAAAAATCAATATTTCAGTAGGAGCACAGTACACAGCAGGGTAATGGAGCCCAGGCTGCTGATGTAACTTGCCGGGGTCTATCTACATTCAGAGATTGAGGTCACTCAGGAAATGGTAATGTGTTTTCCTATTTTATTGTCTGTTTCAGAAGTAGCGGAGGTGTTCGCCTGCTGTAGCGTAAGCCAAACACAGGTGTACAGGATCCTGAAAGTTGGGTTGGATAACACAAAACTAAGCCAAACTAAAAATACCTAACAGAAGGCGGGGGGGGGGAGGGGGAGATTAAACTTCAAAGCCCTGGACCTTTCCCTCTTAAAAACGGACATCAAATATGAGGAAAAAACAGTTTTCTTCTTTTCAAACTTCAAATTTCAAAAGTAGGTCTCTAAGTATTGGTCGTTCATTATTTTTCGCATTTTTTTATTAGCTCTTCCAATCTACTACAGTGTACCATGAGAACAGGCACCTTCAGTTGCAGGCTGCGAACTCGTTCAGTGAATATTTGCAACGAGAGCTGCAGAATTCTTTAAAAATAAGAAGCTCCTTATGAGGAAAGTGTGCAAGGAATTAGGAAAGGGTAGTGCAGACTAATGCTTCAGATATTCTTGAAGGAGAATAAATAATCTAAATAAACTGGGTCACTCTCTTCTGCAGGTACTTTTTCCTAATATGTGAAGACTTATAATTCAGTCAAATTGATGAAAGGAAGTGCTATTTATTGGGAGTGTCTGAAAGCTAATTTGAATCCAGGATCTACTGTGCACTTCCTGCAGGGCTGTAGGCAAATTATTTAACCTCACTTCAGCTCCGAAAAGGTACAGCTTCTGATTATTGGCGGGTTCCTGGAAGGGATCACACATTTATAAAGTGGAATTAATAATTCCAATATACCTCCTAGTGATTTTGTACGAATTAATGATTGAAAAATCACCCGATTCAAAATTAATGCTGTCATTTATTACTGCTATTAATATGTTTGTCTAGGAGGACAGAAAAAGGGGTCAGCTCTGGGTTTGGTAAAAGGAAGGTTATAATTAAATGTTAGAAAATGGATGGTGCATTAGCACAGGCATAAAATAGGAGATAACCCAACGGTGACTAACATTTCTCAAGCGGAGAGCTACTTTGTGCGTAGAAACAAAGTGCTCAAGAGAGTACGTGCCCAAGGGTTAGTAGTTTCGACCCTCGGCCTTGAGGACCTTACGATCTAGCAGGGCTAAGATTGAAAGAGGAATTTACTGATTGAGAATTCTACCCTCGGGCATATCACGAAATCTGCACGGTCTGCTCAGGTCTCATCTGTAACATGAGACCAATTAATACCAGTCAACCTATCTTCACAAACCAGGGAGGTTTTGACGAGTGAAGAGTAGAATACTTCACATTTACAAAGTTTTGTTCTGAAAAATGCTCAAAAGCGATCATCTAAGCCCCATGCTCTGACAGTTCAGTCTTTCTGTCACTGGGGCTCTCTTTTGGGCATTTTCAAATTTCTAAGAGATCGCTGCTACAAATTATCCTCTTACCTCAGAAGTTGAAAATAATGCACTTCTGAGGAGACGTTAACTTTTTTTTTTTTTAATCTCGCCACACTGGGTCCTCTAACAATATTTTGTCATACCGCTCGTGGTCTTCATGCTGATCTTAACGAAGAACAGGTTGAATTGGCCTGAGGATTTAGCTTTTGCCTCGGTCTTCACCGGCTCACTGACAGGGGTACCAGTGCATCGTTCATGTTACCCAGACAGGTTTGAGAACGTTTCAGCGGGAATGAGCGCTTCCAGGTTCCTTAAAACTTAGAACCCTTGACTGAGAAGGGTTTGGGTGCTATGAGGAAGGAAAACACCTCTTTTGAATTCTGAGAGGTGTATGAAACAGCTAGTTTCAAAAATAACCCTTTACCTATCATGATCATTCATACCCATCCTTCTATTCTTTTATTATCCAATTTAAGTAACCATAAGTGTCCTCTTTACCTCTTTCTCCATCCAGGAATTCCCCGAATTTTTCAACTACACACATATTTTTATCCACATAAACAGAATACGTTGCCTCCGTCTACGTACATATAAATCACTGACCTTCGAATCCATGCACAGTTGACATACTGCTATTCCTGAATGCCAGTCTGAATTAAAAAGGTCTAGGAAGAACCCATAGTTCTTATTTTGGACAGGGAACGTGTCTGCTACTTCTGTTGTGCTCTCCCAAGTGCTCAGCACAGTGCTCTGCACGTACTAAGTGCTCAATAAATACCACCTTCATTCATTCATTCCATGGTATTTATTGAGCGCTTACTATGTGCAGCGCACCGTACTAAGCGCTTGAAATGTACAATTCGGCAACAGATAGAGACCATCCTGCCCAGTGAGGGGCTCACAGTCTAATCGGGGGAGACAGACGGACAAAAACAATATAATCACGATAAATAGAATCAAGGGGAAGCACACCTCATTAACAAAATATATAAGGTAATAAAAATATATACAAATGAGCACAGTGCTGAGGGGAGGGGAAGGGAGAGGGGGAGGAGCAGAGGGAAAGGGGGCTTGGCTGAGGAGAGGTGAAGGGGGAGCAGAGAGGGAGCAGAGGGAGCTGAGGGAAAGAGGAAGCTCAGTCGGGGAAGGCCTCTTGGAGGAGGTGAGCTCTCAGTAGGGCCTTGAAGAGGGGAAGAGAGTTAGTTCGGCGGAGGTGAGGAGGGAGGGAGTTCCGGGACGGGGGGGGGACGTGGGCCGGAGGTCGACGGCGGGATAGGCGTGAACGGGGAATGGTGAGTTTCACAGAGCCTAGCCCTGTAGCTATCTTTCTTCTCTGTTGTTCCTCTCTCTATAAATTATTTTAGTGCCTGACTCCTCTGCTAGATCATAAGCTCCTTGAGAGCAAGGAGCTTAGCCAGTAACTCTATCTTCCCAAGCTCTCGGTACAATGCGCAACACACAATAGGTGTTTGATAGATACTAATGATCGACTCACCCTGTTTTTGTTTTATAAAACAGAAGAGATCCAACAGATCTCTTGGATCTTGTTAAACACTTACTACAAGCCAAACACTGTACTAAATGCTGGGGACACTGTATTAATAATTACGGTATTTGTTAAGCGCTTACTATGCGCAAAGCGCTGTCCTAAGCGCTGGGGGGTGTATACAAGGTGATCAGGTTGTCCCACGTGGGGCTCACAGTCTTAATCCCCATTTCACAGATGCGGTAACTGAGGCCCGGAGAAGCGACTTGCCCAAAGCCACACAGCTGATTAGAGGCGGAGCCGGGATTAGAACCCACAGCCTCTGACTCCCAAGCCCGGGCTCTTTCCATTAGGCCACGCTGCTTCTCTTAAAGAGAATTAAGAGTTTAGATTTAATTAAGAATTAAAAAGAGTATTAAGCACTGCTGGGGTCACCGTCCTAAGCCCTGCTTGAACTTTTGCCTCGTGACCTCCCAGACCGGCAAAAACTTTTCCTCAAAGCGAGCTCCCCAGTATCTGATGCCAGTATATGGTGATGATGATGATGGTAAATCAATCATTCGATCGATCAGTCGATCGACGGTATTTTTTGAACGCCTTCTGTGCGATGATGATCTCTTTGAGCACACGCAGTAGCGGGTTTGGAATTCATCTTGCAAAGCCGCTCAGCCCAGCCAACTGGTCTCAAGTCCAGCAGCGTTCCAATGTGGTGGATCGATCGCACTGGCCAATTTCATTGTGGGTGATTTTGTCTTGCCATTAACATGTAGCTCCTGTGAACACGACTTGGAACAGTTGAGACGATGGCCTGTCTAAGCCTAAGTCTGCAAAGGTGGCATACATACGAATTTGGTCTGAGAATTAAAACCGGTAGTCAGTGTGGGAACTGGTTTCACCTTTCGTTTTCCTGTTTGCACCTGTTTCACAGTGTTCACTTCTGCAAACTCGAAATCATTTTGCAGAAAAAAATCCACCCGATTGACTCATATCGGGCCAGCTTAAACTGTTTCAGACCACCCTGGATTGTTGGGAAATTGGGCCTGAATCTCATAGTCTTCCACTACAATAATAAGTTTGACATTACCGATGATATGTAGGTTACCTTGATGTTCTATTTCTTTCTTACCTTCTCGTATAGGCTGCCAAAGAATATGTTGGCTTTCTTGCTCTCATTCCTTGCTTTCTCCTATGGCAGAGTACCATTAAAATCATTCATTCAGTTGTACTTACTGAGCCCTTACCACGTGCAGCTGTACTAAACGCTTGGGAAGGTACAATACAGCATTAAAGAGTGACAATCCCAGTGACCGTTGGCCATTCTGATGGTCTAAGAGAGAGGTTCGACCAGAACGTAGAACCGGAACGTGGTCTTTGGGCCAGTAGAAGTCGAACCAGGATTGTGGTGTTAGGGGAGAGGGTGTGGAATCACGTCAGTGGAAGGTGGGAGGTGCTTGGGAAGAAGAAGGAAGGGGCGAGTAATAACACCCGATCACTGACGAAGCTGACGACCGTCTGGGAAGGAAAGTGCTAGAGGAGCACATGACGTAGATTGGCCCAAACCAAGCTTACCCGGGCACAACTCTGGCGCCAGTACAACATGGTGAGCTGGATGAAGCCTGGAGGCACAAGGTAGGGATCCAAGTACGTCCTGCGGGTTGCCCGTTCAGGATGTTCTTAGCTGATCCGAGCCAAATACCCAGCTTCCACACCCTGTGGCTTCTAGCCCAGCATCTGTCATAGGCCTCTGCCCATGAGCACTTCCAAGCAAGGGTCATCATGATAATTCCTTTAATACCATCTTGTCCATCGAGTCATTTTAAAAGTGGGGCTCTTTAGGGACCCTGTGGCCCAGTGATGATCTTGACCTTCCCAAGATACGGCGTTCTAAAAAGTCATATTGATAGTAAAACTCCCATCTCCCTTGTCCCAGAGTGTTTTAACGACAGGAACCAAAGTATCGATATTGTAACAGATGGAATGTATGGGAGCAGCTCATAAGAGTTTTCACCGGGCTATAACTCCTCATGAAAAATTTCACATTTCCTTTTCACTGAAAAGGGTTTGCATTTCTTCCTCATCTCCCTCCATTTAAGGGTCTCTGTGAAGAGTGCCCTTTGAGCAAAGTAGGGAAAAGATACTGTAAACTGCACGCTCTAGTGTACAAAATCAAGGAATCACAATTATAGAAGCAGGGTGGCTCAGTGGAAAGAGCACGGGCTTTGGAGTCGGAGGTCATGGGTCCGAATCCCGGCTCTGCCACTTGTCAGCTGTGTGACTGTGGGCAAGTCACTTCACTTCTCTGCGCCTCAGTTACCTCATCTGTAAAATGGGGATTAAGACTGTGAGCCCCAAGTGGGACAACCTGATTCCCCTCTGTCTACCCCAGCGCTTAGAACAGTGCTCTGCACATAGTAAGCGCTTAACAAATATCAACATTATTAATTATATGTAGAGAGTGAAACTGGGCCGTTGTTGCAGGCCACAGGCTAAGTTAATCGGGTTTAAGACTAAGGCCAGCGTGACCTGAGAATGAATTAAGATTATGGCTGCTCTGGTGAAAAATCAGGGAAATCAGAGAAACTGGCCATGGAGAAGACTTAGGGTGGAGGTTGACCCCTCTGCTCTCGGGAGAGAATAATTCCAATGCAGGAGGACATGCCACTGTTGCCATCAATCATCCCAAACCTCCCCCTTCCCCCACCATACACGCACAAACAGGCACACACCCCCCTCTTCTTCATACCCAAGGGAGCATAGGGGTCGTGTGGGACCCTTTCCCCATGATGCTGGAAAGAAAGAAAGGAGAAGTGAATTGGATGTGGCTGGGTAGCACCATATTGTACTCTCCCGGGCACTTAGTACAGTGCTCTGCCCAGAGTCAATGCTCAATAATAATAATTTAATAATTATGGTATTTGTTAAGAGCTTACTTTGTGCTAGACACTCTATTAAGCGCTGGGGAGGATACCAGCAAATTGGGTTGAACACAGTCACTGACCCACGTGGGGCTCACAGTCTCAATCCCCATTTTTCAGATGAGGTAACGGAGGCACCGAGAAGTGACGTGACTCGCCCAAAGTCACACAGCAGACAAGGGGCGGAGCGGGGACTAGAACCAATGGACTTCTGACACCCGGGCCCGTGCTCCATCCACCGTGTCATAAATGCGACTGATCGACCGACAGCAGCTGTAGTCGGAGGAAAAAGAAGAGTGGAAGGTTCTTTGGCTTCAACCTGGTCTTGCTATGAAAGGGCCCCCTCCGGCCATATTTGTGAGAGGACTTTTCCGCTCCTCTTTCCTTCCCTCCCCATCAACACACAGTCTGATTCTGATGTCGTGGATGGAGCTCAGTGGGAAGCAGATGTTCACATTCTATTCCGATCAATCTCGCCAAGTCCAAGTGAAGTTCAATCCCCAAAACAAATTTTAAATTGAAAAACAAAATCAGGCAGGGAAACCAGATAAGGGTGCGACCCAAGAGCCCTGACCTCCCTCCTTCTCCGCAACCTTGCATCTCCTTCTTCCACATAATATCCGGGATCCGCCCCTTTCTGGCCAGGCCACTGCTTTATCCCGGCTCGACTGCTGCATCAGCCTCCTCACTGATCTCCCTGCCTCTAGGCTTTCCCCTCTCCAGGCCTTCATTCTGCTGCCTAGATCATTTTTCTAAAAATGCCGTTCTGCCCAAATCTCCCCACCCCTTAAAAAATCTCCAATTTTTTAAAATGACACTGCTTAAGCGCTTACTACGTGTGAAGCACCGTTCTAATCGCTGGCGTAGATACGAGTTAGAAAGGTTGGACACAGTCTCCGTCCCATATGGGGCCCACAGTCTAAGTAGGAAGGAGACAGCTATTGAATCCCCATTTTACACCGGAGGAAACGGAGGCAGAGAGAAGTTAAGGGACACAGCGGGCAAAGCGGTGGAGCTGGGATTAGAACCCGGATCCTCCGACTCCTAGGTCTGTGTTCTTTCCAATAGGCCATGCCGCTTCCCCGGTTACCCATTCCTCTCTGCATCGAGCAGAATCTTCCGTCCACTGGCTTTAAAGCACGCTGTCCGCTCTCCCCGCTATTTAGTCACTCTCTTCTCCCACTGCGTTACAGCTCACGCTCGTCGTTCCTCTCAAGCCAACCGACTCACTATGCTTTGTTTTCATCTCTCCCGCTGCCGGCCCCCTGCTTACGCCCTCTTCGCTGCCTGGAGCTCCCTCTCCCTTCCTATCCAACGGACCACCGCTCTCCCCATCTTCAGTGGCCTTCTGGAATCACATCATCCCCAGTTAGTCTTTATTCTCATTTTTACAACTACCAATTACTAGAGAAGCAGCATAACATAGTGGATAGAACAAGGGCCTGGGAGTCAGAAGGTCATGGGTTCTAATCCCGGCTTCCCCACTTATCCGCTGCGTGACCTCGGGCAAGTCACTTCACTTCTCTAGGCCTCAGCTCCCTGTCTACAATGAACGACTGTGAGCCCTATGCGGGACAGGGACCGTGTCCAACACGATTTGCTTGTGTCCACCCCAGCGCTTAATACAGTGCCTGGTACATAGTAAGTGCTTAAAAATGCCATCATTATTATTACCACTCCGTCCCTTTCACTCCATTAACACTTAAGTACTCACAAACCCTGTAGCTTGTAAGCACGCGTTTATTACTTCCTCATATTTTTCATTTATTTCAGAATCTGGCCCTCCTGCTAGACAGTAAGATCCTTGAGGGATAATATATACTTGCAATACTGTACTATCTCATGTGCTTAATACAGAGCTGGGCACCCAGTAGGCGCTCAATGAATACAAATTATTCATTATTATCATAATTGATTAGATTCTTCCTTCCAAGTGTGGGAGAATCAGGGATTCGCAGCCCCCTTCAATCCCAGCTGATTGGAAAAAGAAGTGGCCATGATAGCGGCTGGAGGAAGAAGACCAGATTGGGAAGAGAAAAAGGATTATTAATATTTCCGTCTTTGCGATCCCTTCAACATTCGGATGAGCCCTAAAATATCCACTGCAGGGCCACAAGAACTCATTACAGGTAACACGAAGAAAAGAGTAAAACAGCCCTGAAATATAGCCACCGGAGAACTGCTTTATCAGAGAAAATGAGCTGGCAGCACAGGGGAAGATTAATATGTAATAAAAACATATCTTGAAGCCATTCCTCTTCCTTTAAATTCAGATAGAAGTCTGCAACACTAAGCAAGATTGAGCCAAGCTTAAAGGCAAAAGCTAACCTAAAGAGCGGACAATGAGGCAACTCAAAATCCTGCCTGGCAAGTCTGTCTCTATTCATTGTGTTTGTTTAGTTTAATATGAACACGAGTTCTTTAAAGGCAGTTTATTCCTGAAGGCGACTCGGCAAACGTAAATCTCTCCGTTGTTTGCTGAGGCTCAGGAATGGAACCACACAGGTTGTTGGCTGCTCTTACACTAATATAAAATACGTTTCCTAAAGATTTTTCTTTCGCTCAAGTGCTTTAAACTAATACCTAATGGAAAGATTCCTTGTAAAATGGGAGCGGGCGGAAGAGTGGCACTCGGTCTTCGATTCATGTCGATTTTGACGCGCACACAGATAGAGCTATTTCTCCAACTTTATAGGTGGTAGGAGATTTGTAAAAGAAAAAAATAGAAACTTTTAACGTCTCTTCATCCTAATACACAAACCAAGCTCAAATAATGCGCAGATGAATTAGATGGTTATAAACCCATGCAAATCCTATTACAGAGCCCAGACTTCTGACTTCCAGGCCCAATTCTAAAATGCCTCCCATCCTTGAAACTACATGAGCTGTAATCTAAAGCTGAGCATTGATACAGATCTTCCTTAGGTGCTGAGCTTGTAAAATTCAATTTGTAGTGTACACCAACCAGTGTATAGTCAAGCAATTCCGAGCACTTGATAGCCCTCTTCAAAATTCACACAAAATCTTCCTCAACAGACGTCTCCAGATTCCCACAGCTCCAAGTATACCTGAAATGTCCTATAAAAATCGGCAGTGGGGATCCAAGAAAATTATTCTCTGTTTTTTTTGGCTTTTTGATGAGGGGAGATAACAGGCGGGTGACTTTTTTTTGTTGTTTTCGGGCTCCAGTTCGGGCTCTAATACTAGGGTTCCGGGATCTAGCTGCCCCCCGCCCCCCATTCTTGTGTCTGTCGTATCGTACTCTTCCAAGTGCTTACTACAGTGTTCTCCATACAGTAAGAGTTCAATAAATACCATCGATCAATTTTTTTTAAGATACATACTGTATTATTTTTCTTCTCCACATTCCTCTCGCATTCATAGCCTCCCCTTCAAATTTCGTGGCATGGAGAGAAAGCTCTGGAAAGAAGAGAAAACCGAGGGGGAAAGGGGACAGAAATAGGAGGAGAGGACAAAGCCGGTGGAGTGCCAGCCCAAGAAGGTCCGAGGAGTTCAACTCGGCCCGGTCCTGGGATGCGTTCCGGTCTCCCGGCAGCCCTATCCTCCGCGGCCTCGGCCCCTCTACCCGAGCACCGGACTGAGAAGGGTTAGAAAGGAGAGATGGAGTATATTAAAATTCCTCTGGGTCCACTCCAGCCCTTTTCATTTGGACTCTGCCTTATTTCTTTTAGACCCACCCTGCTTTCCTTTGGTCCTCGGCATATTTGCCCGGGCTTATTTTCAGAGCTGACTCAAGATATTCCCCAGATTTTGCTCGCTTCCTCTTCTCATTCCACCTCAGGTTCCCTTCTCTCCTCTTTTCCACAGCACCAGTGCTGTCCCTGAGAATTCTCAAATGTAGCTATCATTTTTGGACCCACGCCTGGAGTGCAATGAATAAGCCAAACGACACAAGGGCAAAGCTGATTTAAAAAGAAACACTGGCTAAAATTGTTCATTTATCACAGTGATAAATATAAAGGCTGCAGGAATGGCCACAGGGTGTTGAGAAAAGTCCAAGGCAGTCGGAATCTGTTCTTTTCGTATTTTAGGAAAAGTCTTATTTTCGCCTACAGCATGTATACCATTGCCTGACATTCTTTGTGGGTTCTTTTTTTTTTTAATCCCAAATTAGACAAGAATGAGCAACCTCCCTTCTTAAATTACAACTCAGGCAATACAACTCCAGAAATGGTCGTTTCTTTGCGTGTCCAAACCTTTGGTGCAATTTGTTTGCCTTTGGATGCACACTTCACTCCAGCTAAAGAGCTGCATAAATAGTGCATTTGTCTCTCTGGAAAGGGCCCTTTGAAATGCGAGCAATAGAGTCATGTAGTGCTTTCTAGGAATCCCAAATTACAATCAGAGATTGTGTACCCTTAATAGAATTGAGTAATAATTCTATGTATCCTTCTAAATTAGAAAGGGAAAGTTATCCTGATTGCCAGCTCTCCGCGTGGGGCCATTTGAACAGCACAAAATTGAATTTGCTCAACAAGAGGCAATCACTTCATCACTTTTAAAGTCCAGTGAGGTTTTCCCATCACTGAGGTAGAACAGCTAATAATAATGAGTAACTATGATATTTGTTAAGCGCTTCCTATGTGCCAAACACTGTTCTAAGCACTGGGGTAGATACAAGGTAAGCATCCTGTCCCACGTGGGGCTCACGGTCTTAATCCCCATTTTACAGATGAGATAACAGGGGCCCAGAGAGGTTGAGTGACTTGCCCAAGATCGCACAGCAGACAAGTGGCAGAGCCGGCATTAGGACCCACCACCTCTGACTCCCAAGCCCGGGCTCTTGCCGCTAAGCCGCTCTGCTTCTCTAAGTGCACAGTACATTGCCTAGCACTCGATCGATTAATCAGCGGGATTTAATGAGCGCTTACTGTGTGCAGAGCTCTCTGCTTAGCATACTAAGCATTAGGGAGAGTGCGATACGACAGCGTCACGTTCCCTGCCCGCAACGAGCTTACCGTCTAGAGGGGGAGACAGACGTTAACGTGAACAAATGAATTACGGCTACACACACAAGTGCTATGAGGCAGAGAGTGGGTGAATCTCAAGTATTTAAAAGGCACATGTGCAAGCGCACAGACATGGCAGAAAGGAGAGGGACCGGGGAAAAGAGGACTTCATCGGGGAGCGCCTCGTGCAGGTGAAGTGACCTCAGTGAGGCTCTGGAGGTGAGGAGAGCGGTGGTCTGGCGTATATGGAGGGGGAGGGAGTTCCAGGCCAAAGGGAGGATGTGGGAAAGGGGCCGTCGGCAAGATAAATGAGGCCCAGTGAATAAACCGGCACCAGAGAAGCAAAGTCTGCGGGCCGGGCCGTAGGAGGAGATGAATGAGGAAAGATAAGAGGGGGCAAGGTGATTGAGTGCTTTAAAGCCGACGGCGAGGCGTTTCTGTTTGATGAAAATAATAATAGAGATAAAAAATAATACTAACTGCGGTGTTTATTAAGCACTTACTATGGGCCGAGTACCGTACGAAGCGCTGAGGTTAGATACAGGATAAGCAGGTCCCACATGGGGCTCTCAGTCTAAGTGGGAGGGAGAACAGGTATTGAACCCCCTTTTTGCAGATGAGGAATTGAAGCACTGAGAAGTTAAATGACTTGCCCAGGGTGACGCAGAAGACACGAGGCGGAACTGGGATTAAAACCCAGCTTCTCCAACTCCCAGGCCTGTGCTCTATCTCCTAGGGCACGGCTGCTTGATGTGGGAGGTGGGAGGGCAGCCACTAGAGGTTTTTGAGGAGGGGGGAGCCACGGACTGAAGGTATCTGTAGAAAGATGATCTGGGCAGCAGTGTGGATTGGAGCGGGGAGAGACAGGAGGCGGGTAAGTCAGAGAAGAGGCAAGATGCGGGTAGTCAAGGTGGCCCTCGATAGGAACCCAGTAAATTCCATTAAGAGATGGAGTGATGGTTCTGCTCTAGATTTGATTTTGTTTTCTGCATGCCATTTGTTAATATTGCAGCCTTCTTTTTTCTATTGCTTCATGGGCCTTGCTTTGTATGAATCCCGGAGAAACAACTTCTTGTGTTTACAAAGATATAAGGAGCAGCACAGCCTAGTGGAAAAAAACCACAGACCTGGGAGTCAGGGGACCTGCTGAGCCACTTGCCTGCTGAGTGACCTTGGGCAAGTCACTTCATTTCTCTGGGCCTCAGTTACCTCCTCTGTAAAATGGGGATTCAACGCCTGTTCTCCCTCTCCCTGACTGTGAGCATCACGGGGTACGGGAACTGTGTTCGACCTGAATATCTTGTATCTACCCCAGCGCTTAGTGCCTGTGATTGGCACATAGTAAGCACTAAACAAAACTCCTGAGAGCTCACTTCCTCCAAGAGGCCTTCCCAGACTGAGCTTCCCCTTTTCCCTCTGCTCCCTCTGCTGCCTCTCTGCCCCCCTTCACGTCCCCTCAGCTAAGCCCCCTTTCCCCCCCTTTCCCTCTGCTCCTCCCCCTCTCCCTTCCCCTCCCCTCAGCACTGTGCCCGTCTGCTCATTTGTATATATTTTTATTACCCTATTTATTTTGTTAATGAGATGCACATCCCCTTCAGAGGTCATGGGTTCGACTCCCGGCTCTGCCACTCGTCAGCTGTGTGACTGTGGGCAAGTCACTTCACTTCTCCGTGCCTCAGTTACCTCATCTGTAAAGTGGGGATTAACTGTGAGCCTCACGTGGGACAACCTGATTACCGTGTATCTACCCGAGCGCTTAGAACAGTGCTCTGCATATGGTAAGCGCTTAACAAATACCAACATTATTATTTATTGCTCTTGTTTTTGTCTGTCTGTCTCCCCCAGTTAGACCGTAAACCCATCAGTGGGCAGGGATTGTCTCTATCTGTTCCCGAATTGAACATTCCAAGTGCTCTGCACATAGTAAGCGCTCAATAAATACTACTGAATGAATAAACAAATGCCACAATTATTATTATTATATCAGTGAGTTTTGTAAGTTCGGATGAAGAGAATGACCCATCAGAAAACCATGGCAGGACACCGAGGGATTTCAGGAAAGTGTGCAAGTAGATAAACTTTGAACTCAGTAGTGACCCAGTCTGCGTGTTTCTAGAGGTGCAACGCCTATTCAGGGGTGACTGGAGCAGAGACGGAATAGAGAGAGGATGGAGCCAGAAAGGACACATTCATCTAGAGTTACTTTGCCATATGCTTCTCTCCATCAGTGGCAAATCCCACTCCTAGTCCAGAATTTGGGATTGCAGAAATTAGGCTAGATAACGTTAAAAACGGATTTTAACACGATGAACCGTCCGTTCCCCAAATTCCAGCCATATAACTGTAAGAAAATGAGGGGGAAGGCCCATTCAGATCGACGTCCAAGTTGAGTTTCTAAACTGCGGTAACTAAGAATGTAATCAAACCCACCTTAACCGGTGCCGATGCCTCTATGCACGGCTAGGATTGTTTCATCGTGTCACGGCAGCTACCACGGCTGCAGATCCAGCATTCCCAGCAGCCCTCCAGGACCACTTGTTGGCAAATATAAACATTTGCAGAAATGTTTATGCCAGCATCTAATTACAATACTAGTAACGTCGATGACGGTACTTATTAAGCACTTACTGTGAGCCAAGAGCTGTCCTGAGCGCTGAGGTAGATACAAGAAAATCAGGTCGGACACGGTCCCTGCCCACATGGGATTCACGGTCTAAGTGGGAGGGAGAGCGGATATCGAATCTCGAGTTTACAGGTGAGGAAACTGAGGAACAGAGAAGTGAAGTGATTTGTTCAAGATCACGTGGCAGACAAGTGGTGGAGTTGGGATTAGAACTCGGGTCTCTGACTCCCAGGCCCAGGTTCTTTCTTCTAGGCCCTGATTCTTCTCCCAAGAATACTGCTTCTCCTAAAAGTAACATATGAAACTGTATGTATATATGTATACATATATATGAGAATATAATATATATTATTTAGACGTATGTATGCATAACATATATTATTTATATATTTGTCCTCCATGCATATAAGATGATGCCACTGAAGGAGAAATTCACCTATGAGTGAACGCTTGGTTGAAAAGGTTAAGGTGGAACCCAGAGTCCCCACCGCACTGAGAACGCACAAAGACTGTCTGTCCTGGCATGTTTGTTGTTTGCAGCACCTGGTGCTGTAATTTTTTTGTTGCTTTCACCTCCTCGTTTCCAGGTCCTTCCAACCTTTCTGCTTGGAAAGAGTCATTCCTTTCTTGACTTCCAGGCGCCATATTGGTTCATCTAAAATGGACAGTCAATCCTTGTTCTCCCTCCTACTCAGACTGGGAGCCCCATGGGAGACGGGGACTGTGTTTGACGTGATAAACTCGTATCTTCCCCTGCATTTAGAACGGTGGTTGACATATAAAAAAGAGCTTAAATTCTACAGTATTTATCGTCGTCATCATCATCATCACTACTTAGCTGTGGTTGCTGACGCCCAGTTTTCAGCTAGATTCCAGCATTGATTGAGACTGTGTTTGACGTGATAAACTTGTATCTTCCCCAGCGTATAGAACAGTGCTTGACACATAAAAAAGAGCTTAACAAACTGTACAGTTATCACCGTCATCATCGTTACTTAGCTGTGGTTGCTGACGCCCAGTTTTCAGCTAGATTCCAGCACTGTCTGAGACTGCGTTTGACGTGATAAACTCCTATCTTCCCAGGGTTTAAAACAGTGCTTGACACATAAAAAAGAGCTTAACAAATGCTACAGTTATTATTATTGCCATCATCATCGTTATTTAGCTGCGGTTACCGACGGCCACTTTTCGGCTAGATTCCAGCACTGTCGGGGGCTCCGTTTTAGTCAGCGTCTTCGAGAAAACATTTAGAAAAGTCTTAGAAAAACATTTTTTTCTGCTCTCTCTGTTTTCAGTTTCCCCGGTTTCAGCTGGCGATAGAGCAGCTGTTTGGACATCCCGCTGTCATCCTTTCTCTTCAGCTATCCAGCCCAGCGCAGCTGTGTTGAGGCGAGTATATCTTTCGTGCTAGGGGACTCGCTTGATTCTAGGACTTGTCTGTGGCCACTTCCCATTGAGTGTATCCTGAAACTGAGGCCGGTTGGAACTGCTCACGGAGTCGGAGGGGACGGTTCTGGGGACGTAGAGGTAGGTCTCCAAGCTGTTGAGGGGGCGAGACGACACCGGAGCCTTTGGCTTCGGTCCGGAGCTCTTTGGTGGCGCACGCGACTTCCACGCTTGGTTTTCTTCCGGCTTCTGATCGGTCTGTAACGCCTGGCTGATTCGGTGAAGTGGTTTCCGGTCATTTGCATTTCTTCTTGGGTGTGGGCTTCTTGACGGCGGTCATCTGTTTTTAGCAATCCTTGAATGACTGTCTCTGGGACTTTAGGTGATGCTCAAATTCTGACGAGTTGGAGGAGTTTCACGGAGGCCTTTTTTCCTGGCATTTAATACTTTGATACTTAGAACGGTGCTTGGGACAGTTTTACGACCGTTAAAAATACCATTCAATAATGGTGCTTACTCCGTGTCAAGCACTGTTCTAAGTGCTGGGGTAGATACAAGTTAATCAGATGGGACACGGTCCCTGTCCCACATGGGGCTCACAGTCAAGTAATAATAATAACGATAACGGTATTTGATAAGCGCTTATTATGTGCCGAGCACCCGTTCTAAGCGCTGGGGTAGATGCAGAGTAATCGGGTTGACCCACATGGGGCTCTCAGTCTTAATCCCCGTTTTACAGATGAGGTAACTGAGGCACAGAGAAGTGAAGTGGCCTGCCCAAAGTCACACAGCTAAATGGCAGAGCAGGGATTAGAACCCACAACCTCTGACTCCCCAACCTGTGCTCTTTCCACTAAGCCACACTGCTTCTAAAGTAGACTGTGAGCCCCTCTAGATTGTAAGCTCACTGTGGGCAGGGAATGTGTCTGTTTATTTTTATACTGAACTCTCCTACGAGCTTAGTACAGTGCTCTGCACACAGTAAGCACTCAGTACGTACGACTGAATGAATGCACGAATGAAAGTAGGAGGGAGAACAAGTATTGAATCCCCATTTTAGAGTTGAGGAAACTGAGGCCCAGAGAAGTGACTCGCCTAAGGTCACACAGAAGGCAAAAGGTGAACCGGGATTTGGACACGGGTCCTCTGGCTCCCGGGGTGCTTTCTCTAATCCCACCCCTGGCTCCAGACCTCATAGCTTCATTTTTGTTTTTGTCGTCGTCATTGTAGTGTACTCTCCCAAGCGCCTAGTACAGCGCTTTGCACACGGTAAGCGCTCAGTAATTGAATGAATGAATCCCCCAGCTTGGTAGCATAGAATAAATTGAACGGGACCAGGCCCACTCTACGGTACTGTTTCATTCCGCTGGCGACGGGGAATTGATCAGCCAGGGCCCCGGCTCCCGGCTCCGACGTGGCCAGTCTTAGAGTGATGAAGTAGTCTGAATGTTAATGAAATTTTCAGGACAGCCAAATCTCCTAAGCAATTTCCAGAATTTAGAGCTCCTAGCCAAGTAGATAGAGCACAGGCCTGGGAATCAAAAGGATCTTATCCCGGCTCCACCACTTGTCTGCTGTGTGACCTTGGACAAGTCACTTCTCTGGGCCTCAGTTACCTCGTCTGTAAAACGGGGGTTAAGATTGTGGGCCCTATGTGGGACGGGGACTGTGTCCAACCTGAGTAGCTTGTATCTACCCTAGCGCTTAGTACAGTACCTGGCCCGCTTAACAAATAGCATTAAAAAAAGGTCAAATGTTTCTGTCAGCGGAATGACAAGCCGTATAGAGGGATCCTGATGCACTTATCCTGGATTTATCCTGTATCTGACATAAAGTATTTTAAACTAATAAGCCATTTTTTTTTAATTACTCATCAAGTGGAGAAGAGAATACAGGAAAGGAAATCTGGAACGACGTTGGTTTAGCTGCGTAGCATTAACAAGCCCAGCTAATCGGTCCTTAGCCCCAAGCACCTTAAGCCTGCCTGCCTCCTCCTCTCCGAAGCTCTAGAACGTATCTTTCTGGAAGCTGAATTCCGTCTTAGAGGGCAAAAATTGTCTGTTCCTGAGACGATTATTTCAGAGCGGGATAAAAACAACAGGCCGACTTCAAATATTGAAGTCCCTCTAGACTGGGTAGGGAAGGCGACTACCAGCTCTATATTTCTCCCTCCCAGTCACCTAGTCTTGTCTCATGCCGTCGAGTCGTCTCCGACCCATAGCGACACCGCGGACACGTCTCTCCCAGCACGCCCCACCTCCATCCGCAATCGTTCTGGTAGTGGATCCAGAGAGAAGAAGCGTGGCTCAGTGGAAAGAGCCCGGGCTCGGGAGTCAGAGGTCACGAGTTCAAATCCCGGCTCTCCCACTTGTCAGCTCCGTGACCGGGGGGCAAGTCACTTCACTTCTCTGTGCCTCGGTTACCTCATCTGTAAAACAGGGATTAACTGTGAGCCTCACGTGGGACAACCTGATTACCCTGTATCTACCCTAGCGCTTAGAACAGTGCTCTGCACATAGTAAGCACCTATCAAATACCAACATTATTATTATTATTATTATTATAGAGTTTTCTGGGTAAAAATCTGAAAGTGGTTTACCAGTGCCTCCTTCCACGCAGTAAACTTGAGTTTCCACCCTCGACTCTCTCCCGTGCCGCCGCTGCCCTGCGTAGTTGAGTTGTGACTTGTAGCAGATTGCCTTCCACTCGCTAGCCACTGGCCCAGCTAGGATTGGGTAGGCCTCTGCTTGACTCTCCCCGCATCGTCAACACTGGTAGAGTACTGGAAACTCTCCAGATGCAACCCCGAGAGGGAAATCGCCTAGTACAGGTCTCAATAAGCAGTCAGTGCTCAATAAATACCATTGAATAAAGGAAAGTGAAAAGCCCACTTTGATTCCCAAGTAAATTATTGGCAAGATGTCCCCAGTTTTGTTTCCCCAAGAGTCTTAATGGACGCCACTTTTTTTTTAAATGGCATTTGTTAAGCACTTGCTATGTTAAATGCGGGGGTAGATACCAAGCAAATCGTGTTGGACACAGTCCATGTCCCACTTGGGGCTTACAGTCTTTATCCCCGTTTTACAGATGAGGAGACGGAGGCCCAGAGAAGTACAACGACTTGCCCAAGGTCACACAGCAGATAAGTGGTGAAGGCAGGATTAGGACCCAGGTCCTTCTGACTCCCAGACCCACGCTTTATCCACGTGACCATGGCAAATCAAGTCCCGCGGGCCTGGCCCCAAATCTCGCCCTGGCCCAGCCAGATCCACGGAGTGGTCCAAGTCAAGACGTGGGCCTCAGACCCAGACCCAGACCCAGACCCAAGCCCCCTCTAGCTGAGGATGAAGAGCAAGGAGAAACGGCACCAACAGGTAGCAGTGGATCCCCGGAAAAGTCCTGGAAAATTTTTTCAAGGAACTTACCCCACTTGCCATAGTCCTTAGACAGGTAGTGTTCACGCAGTAACGTTCGTTGGCCTTGCCACTCTTCCAAAGGAAATATTTTCATTGAGATAAACCGTTCTTTCACACTCTCTCCACGAATTTAGGCTTCAGCATACTTTTTTCAATATCGGGTTCGCATGTCTTCCTATTCCACCAATTTTTATACCGTAAACAAAATTTAACCCGTTTTATCCAACGCAAACAACGTCCCACTCTTCCCGTGAGTGACGTGGTCAGAGTCCTAAATGCAACAGTGGAAGTTAAAGGTTACGGTCGGGAGTCCCGTTTCAAACCGGGACCTGGCTTTGCTTAATTTTTGTCTGTTCTTTCCGTACCTGTGCTTCCCCTCGACTGTCAGATGTCGACGCGCGACCGACGAAGTTTGGACATTAATATTTCTTTCTCCTCATCTTACAGAGACGTGAGAAGGAGATCTGAGATCATCTTCTGGCCTTCCCCCCGGACACGGTAACGGTATGAACCGTGGGAGATACAGAGACACGTTCGCATGCTCTGCGATTGCAGCGTGAGATGACATTTGGCTTCGTATACTTGAAAATGTTCGTGAGCTTTTTATTGCATGGTCAGCGTGCAAGCAACAGACCTTTTGAGATCACATATGGACAGCATGTGCGTATTCACAGGGAACCGGGTAGGCTAATGTGTAATATAACCGCAGAAATTCCTGCACTGATAATTGCAACGTTTGTGAATACGGGCATACGTTGCCCTGTCTCAACTCTACAATTAAATGGCAGACCTCAGCGTACCTAACCCCCTTACTACAGAATCTAAGCTTACTAAAGGAGATTTGATTCCTATTACAAACACTAACTGCTGCTGCTTCGGCTGCCGCTCTTGCAATATATCATGCTTGTGAGACGAGAGGGACAGTGGGCTTGATTACAATCTTTACAGAGCAGTGGTTCACAAAAGGAGGTAGATCTCCATGCATTCAAAAGACAAGGAATATACACAGCCGTAGCGGCATTTTCGCCGGCCAGTTCAGACGTGCGTCTGTTATGTTGCTATATTGTACTCTCCCAAGTGCTTAGTACGGCGCTCTGCACACGGTAAGAGTTCAGTAAACATGATCGATCGATTGATTGACTGTGAGCGGAGTTCCCATAGCCATGTTTTTGGCCAACACGATCAGTGTTCAATTCCTGGATCGCCATACAGTAAGCGCTTAATAAATATGATTGACTGATTGATTGACTTTGTGGGGGGTTCCCAAAGCCATTGTTTTGGCAGACACGATCGCTGTTTAATTCGCGCCTATGCCCGTAAATGGATCACCATTTTCACTCATCCCTACCATGCCACGTGAAACTCTTCCTTTTCAGAAACATACAAAGGTTGACACGGTACAAAGTACACTTCCCAAATCTCAGCCATCTCAGCCCGTCACATCACTCGGAACCATTTCCAAGCCAATCCAAGCTTTCAGAGACAACATCTTAGTTGGAACCAACTCCAGTATTTCATAAATACAATATACTACATATACTAGAAATGCAGAAGCAGCAGCGTGGCTCAGTGGCAAGAGCCCGGGCTTGGGAGTCAGAGGATGTGGGTTCTAATTCCGCCTCCGCCACTTGTCTGCTGTGTGACCTTGGGCAAGCGATTTATCTTCTCTGGGCCTGTTACCTCATCTGTAAAATGGGGATTAAGACTGTGAGCCACACATGGGACGACCTGATTACCTTGTATCTACCCCGGCGCTTAGAGCAGTGCTTGGCACATAGTAAGTGCTTAAATACCGTCATTATTGTTATTATTATTTTTACAATCATTTGTTGAGCACCTTCTATGGGCAGAGCTCTGTACTAAGCACTTGGGAGAGGACAATAAAATGGAGTTGGTAGACAGGCTCCCTGCCCAAAACAATCATACAGCCTAGATTGGGTGGCAGACATTAATTTAGGAGACAGACATTAATTTAAATAAATAAATTACGCATATATACGTAAGTCCCGTGGGGCTGAGGGAGGGGTGAATGAGGGGTGCATATCCAAGTACAGGAGTGAGGCAGAAGGGAGTGGGGGAAGAGGAAATGAGAGCCTAGTGGGTGAAGGTCTCTTGGAGGAGATGAGCCTTTAACAAGGCTTCGAAGTCGGGGGGGAGAGTCATTGTCGGATATGAGGAGGGAGGGCGTTCCAGGTCAGAGGCAGGAGGTGGGCGAGAGGTCGGTGCCGAGATAGAAGACGTGGACTGAGTAGGTTGACACTGGAGAAGCGAAGTGTGCGGGCTGGGTTGTCGTAGGAAATCAGGGTGATAAGGTAATAATAATAATTATGATATTTGTTAAGCGCTTACTAGGTGCAGAACACTGTTCTAAGTGCTGGGGGAGATACAGGGTACTCAGATTGTCCCACGTGGGGCTCACATTTTTTAATCCCCCTTTTTACAGATGAGATAACCGAGGTCCAGAGAAGTTAAGTGACTTGCCCAAGGTCACACAGCAGACAAGGAGGGGGCGGCAAGGTGATAGAGTGCTTTAAAGGCAATGGTAAGGAGTTTCTGTTTGATAGGAGGCGGAGGGGCAACCATCGGAGGTTCTGAACCTGCGAGATGCACTTTTAACCTCCTGAGGCTATTGGATATAGTTTACTTTCAAATAGCACCGATTACAGCGAGAAGCAGCGTGGCTTAATGGAAAGAGCCCGGGCTTGGGAGTCAGAGGTCGTGGGTTCTAATCCCGGCTCTGCTGCTTGTCAGTTGGGTGACCTTGGGCAAGTCACTCTACCTCTCTGGGCCTCAGTTACCTCATCTGGAAAATGGGGATGAAGACTGTGAGCCCCACGCGGAATGACCTGATTACCTTGTATCTACCCCAGTGCTTGGCACATAGTAAGCACTTAACAAATACCAACGTTATTATAATTAATATTTTTACAATCACTACCATTATTATTTGTAAAATGCAGATCACATACTGAGTAGAAAGACTTAGTGGGAAGACTTAGCTTAGGGAAGCTTAGCGAAGTTTAAGCTTAGGGAAAACTTAGTGGGAAGAGCAAAGCTTGGGAGTCAGAAGGACCTAGGTTTTAATCCCTGCTCCGTCACTTGTCTGCTCCGTGACCTTGGGCGAGTCACTTCATTTCCCTGTGCCTCCTTTACCTCATCTGTAAAGTGGAGATTAAGACTGTGAGCCCCATGTGCGACAGGGACTGTGTCTAAACCAGATTAGTTTGTATCTACCCCAGTGCTTATTATCGTGTCTGGCACATAGTAAGTGCTTAACAAATAACATAAAGAAATGCAGATATATTTTATATCTATTTTTGTCAACCCAACAAGGGGAAGTCTTTGTTGGGCATAGGGTGGTTGAGATGGTGGGTTCTGTGTTGGTTTTTTCAGTCATATGCGTTTCTGTGGGTGAATCGCTCTCTTAGCGGCATCTTTGAATTAGGACATATATATGCACTTATATACACTGGGGTAGATACAAACTAATCTGGTTAAACACAGTCCCTGTCCCACATGGGGCTCACAGTCTTAATCTCCACTTTACAGACGAGGCAACTGAGGTACAGAGAAGTGAAGCAACTTGCCCAAGGTCACAGAGCAGACGAGTGACGGAGCGGGGATCAGAACCTATACAAAGATTTACACATATATACGCACATTTTTCTATTCTATAGATCATTTACAGCTCAGATTTTATAATTCTTTAATTTCAAACTGGGAATTATAGATTCTGGTCAACATTAGTGATCAGACAGCTTCAGGTTTTAAGTTAGATAGAGTCAAAGGTCTAAGCATAGGTTAAAGGGAAGAGGGGGGAAGAAAAAAACAGAAAAGGGTGGGGGGGAATATATGTGCCTGTGTATATAATTGACATAAGAGATAGAGAAAGGGAAAAGAAGAGACTGAGAATTACTATGGACTAAAAGATAGACACAAGCAAGATACACAGGCACAGAAAAGAGCAGACTAAAAGCAAGAAAGATTTAACATGGAGCCACTGTGCTCCATTTTTGGCAGGACTGGGTTCCCTCCTTAGCCTCTACTCATTTTCCTTGATGAAGTTACCAGCCCCTTTTCATAATACTAATAAATAATAATAATTGTGGAATTTGTTAAGTGCTTACTATGTACCAAGCACTGTTCTAAGTGTTGGGGAGGATACAAGCTGAACAGGTTGGACACAGTCCCTATCCCCCAAAGGGCTCATAGTCTGAATCCCCATTTTACAGATGAGGGCACTGAAGCACAGAGAAGTGAAGTGACTTACCCAAGGTCACACAACAGACAAGTGGCAGACCCTTCCCTAGATTCTCAGCAGTGTGGCCTAGAGGAAAGAACACAGTTCTCTAGACCATAAACTCCTGGCGGGCAGCGAACCTGCTTACCAAGCTTGTTTTTCTGTAGTCTTCCAAGCACTCAGTACCAGTACTCTTCACACAGTAAGCGCTCAATAAATACCATCGATTGAGTCGAGTGACCTGGGATCCAATCCCGGCTCTGTCACTTGCCTGCTGTACGTGACCTTGGATGAATCACCTAACCTCTCAGAGACTCAGATTTCTCATCTTTAAAGTGGGAATAAAATTCCTGATCTCCCTACCCTTTAAGCTTGTAACAATGTCCCGTGGTTCCTGGATGATATCCGGGATGATTATCTAAGCCGGTCGTGGGCAGGGGATGTGTCTGTTAATTGTCGTACTGTACTTTTCCAAGCACACAGTACTCTGCACACAGTAAATGCTCAATAAATACAATTGAATGAAGAAATGAATGAATGAATCCTAGTGCTTGACACGTAGTAACCACTTAATGCCAATATTATTATTGTGCAGGATGAGCATTCAAGAGGCTGTTAATAATAATATCATCGTGATTATTATTATCACTGTGCTGGAAGAAAATTCAAGAGGGGTTCGCATAAATTAATGGATAAGTGGCCCAAAATGTATTACTAGAAGGACATTAGGATGTAGAGGGAAAAGTTAGAGATTTGTTTTTTTAATGGTAGTTGCTAATAACAATTAAGATTCTTACGGTATTTCTCAAGCATTACTATGCGCCGGGCACTGCATTAAGCACTGGGGCGGATAAAAGCAAATCGGGTTGGACACAGTCCCTTGTTCCACATGGGGCTCACAGTTTTAATCCTCATTTTACAGATGAGGTAACTGAGGCCCAGAGAAGTGGAGTGACTTGCCCATGGTCACACAGCAGGCAAGTGTCAGAGTCAGGATTAGAACGCAGGTCCTGCGGCTCCCAGACCCATGATCCTTCCACCAGGCTAGGCGGCTTCTCATTAGATGGCACCCTCTTAGGTGGATGACAAGGAGGACAAACATCATACAGCTCCTCCGGAGAGCCTGTGGCCGTTGGATTCAGGAAACTGATCCGGCCTAGTCACAGCATCTCTTCCGTTCCTATCGCATTTGTCGATTAATCCCGACTGAGTTTGGTATCGCAGGCTAATGGATAAGGAACTAAGGAACGAATCCTAGAAAACCACCTCACCAGGCTCAGTGCTGAAAAGAAACCCAAAGGAATAAAGGCCGCGGTGAATCAGTCGACCGTGAATCATGGCAGCAGACTTCCAGGGAAGCCAAAGGAGAGGTGTGAACAAACTTATACTGCTCTTGCCATTCATGATATATATATATATTTAAGGATATCAATGAAGGAATTCAATATCCAGATGGATTAGTAGAGCATACTAAATGCCCTTAAAAAAACCACTATCATAAATATCCAGTATATTGAATCCTAGCAGAAGCTTTAACTGCCAATTTTCACTTATTATCATGGCTTGTCTGTTCCAGAAAACATCATTCACGCTACCAGACGTTCTGATTACTAATGAGTATGTTTTGGGCTGCTCCCCGACTGCACTGTCAGAAAATCACGGATTGCTAGGGGAAGAGAGGAATTCGGAGGGGAGGAGAAGGAGACAGACAAACCCTGGGAGCTGAGGTTGTCTGAGGTGAAGCCAGAGAGATGCTGCTCTATAAGGGGGCCACTTGGATCTGTCCAGTAGACGTCTCTGTATTTTCTGGGTACAGAGGACACCCAGCCGGCCCCAAGTTTATGGGTGGGGCCTCCTGGCTTTCCTCTGTGGAAATCCAGGGCCGTGGCACTGAGCATTAAAAAGAAGAAAAAAAAAAACCCAGCGGTCAGTGCTGGCCTGGGAGAAAACACACAACCGTTCTGGATCCAGTCAATCAATCAATCAATCAATGGTATTTATTGAGTGCTTACTATGTACAGAGCACCGTACTAAGAATAATAACGATGATGATATTTGTTAAGCTCTTTACCACGTACTAAGCGCAAAGGTGGATACAAGCAAATCGAGTTGGACACGTGTGAGGCTCACGGTCTCAGTCCCCACTCTACAGATGAGGTAACCGAGGCAAAGTGAAGCGAAGTGACTTGCCCAAGGTCAGACAGCAGACAGGCGGCAGAGCCACTAAGCACTGGGGAGAGTACAACTGGACTGCGTCCAACCTGAATAGCTTGTATCTACCCCGGTGCTTGACACGTAGTAAGCGCTTAACAAATATTATCATTATTATATTATTATACTGCAACAGAATTCGCAGATATGTTCCTTTCCCATAACGAGTTTACAGTCTGGGGGCAGGGAGGGGTCAGTCATCGAGGAGGAGAAACTGAACAGAAAAATGGAAGGATGGGATGAGTAACAATACTAATAACTGTGGGTTTTGTTAAGCGCCTTTACTCTGGGCCAAGCACTGTACTAAGTGCTGGGGTGGATCCAAGAGAATCAGGTCCCACATGGGGCTCATTCTAAGTAGGAGGGAGAACAGATATCGAATGCCGACTTTGCAGCTGAAAGAACTGAGGCCCAGAGCAGTTGAGTGGCTAGCCTAAGGTCACCCAGCGGGAAAGCGGTGGAGCCGGGATTCGAGGCCAGATCCTCGGACTCCCAGGCCCGTGCTCTTTCCACGAGGCCACGCCGCTTCTCTAGATGTCTAGAGTGGAAACAGCAGCTCTTTCAACACTGGCTTGGGAGTCCAGAGGTGAGTAATAACCCAGACGGAACAGATGGACAGACCTGCTGAGCTCCGGGCCGCACACGGACTTCCTGAAGGGTGAGAGCCCGTTCCAGGCAGGAGTTCGAAGTATCACTTCTCGGGGTGGGAGCGAGGACTGGTGACCTTCCATGGCAGACTGGGGGCCCACGGCCGCTCTCTCCCTTCCACTGGAGACCCTCATCCTCCCCAGCCCCAGAATAATAACAGTAATGAAGATTGTGGTACTTGTTAAGGGCTTATTCTTACCGGGGTGCATGCGAGCAAATCAAGTTGGACACAGTCCCTGTCCCACATGGGGCTCCCAGCCTTAATCCCCATTTTACAGATGAGGTAACGGAGGCCCAGAGAAGGGAAGCGGCTTGCCCAAGATCACACAGCTGACAAGTGGCAGAGCCAGGACTAGACCCCTTTCTAGACTGTGAGCCCGTTGTTGGGCAGGGATGGTCTCTATCTGTTGCTGAACTGTACTTTCCAAGAGTTTAGTACAGTGCTCTGCACACAGTAAGTGCTCAGTAAATACGACAGAATGAATGAATGAATGAACCCAGGTTCTTCTGACTCCCAGAAGTGATGTGCTTCTAACTGGAAGAGTCTCTGGATGCGTCTTGCCCTGGGGAGGATCAGCGAATTGTTTCGGAACAGTGCTTGGCACGTAGTAAGTGCTTAACAAATACCATCATCATCGCCATCATCAAGGACATGAGGAGAGGACTAGGAAGAGGAGGACTTCCAACATACTGGATTGCTCAGTGGCACTTCTATTTTTGAAAACCATATTGGATTGCTTCCTGACAGTGAAACTATAAAATAGCATTATTGGCTTGGGCAGGACCACTCATCCTCTCTCGTTCTGGCCAGTCGTGTTCTCACTGGGGCACAGAGTGCCGTCGGCAGGCCGGGGTGCGGCGATTTGCGGAACGTGTACCGTCCTTGCCCACGGAACCAAGTTTAGAACCCCAGGAATCCTGATTTCCAGCATAATAATAATGGTATTTGTTAAGTGCTTACTACATGCCAGGCACTGTAATAATAACGGTGGTATTTGTGAAGCGCTTACTATGTGCAAAGCACTGTTCTAAGCGTTGGGGGGATACAGGGTGATCAGATTGTCCCACGTGGGGCTCACAGTTTTAATCCCCATTTTAAAGATGAGGTATCTGAGGCCCAGAGAGGTTAGGTGACTTGCCCAAAGTCACACAGCTAGCAAGCGGCGGAGCCGGGATTCGAATCCATGACCTCTGACTCCCAAGCCCTGGCTCTTTCTACTGAGTCATGCTGCTTCTCTACTAAACACTGGGGTGGATACAAGCAAATCAGGCTGGACACATTCATTCATTCAATCGTACTTATTGAGCGCTTATTGTGTGCAGAACACTGTGCTAAGCGCTTGGAACGCACAATACAACAATAGAGAGAGACAATCCCTGCCCACAATGGGCTTACCACATAGGGTTCTCCATCTTCACCCCCATTTTACAGATGAGGTAACCGAGGCCCGGAGAAGTGAAGCGACTGGCCCAAGGTCACCCAGCAGATACGGGGTACGGTCAGGATTAGAACCCATGACCTTCTGACTCCCAGGCCCGCGCTCTATCCACTACGCCACGAACAGAGCTCTTTCCACTAGACCGGCAGTACGGTCGAACCGGCCGTACGTGCAGCCACGGGAAACGAGCTGCCTCTTTTGAGCGGACAGAAAGTCTGAGAGGATCAGAGTTGGGAAACGGCAAATGGCAGCTACAGACCAGCGTGCAGTGGATGGAAGCAATCGTGGATTGTACGGCAGAGGCATCACCTCGATTCTCTTTATCTGCTATCGTTTTAATGAGATGTTCATCCCCCGATTCTATTTATCGCTATCGTTCTCGCCTGTCCGTCTCCCCCGATTAGACTGTAAGCCCGTCAGAGGGCGGGGACTGTCTCTATCCGTTACCGATTTGTAAATTCCAAGCGCTTAGTCCAGTGCTCTGCACATAGTAAGCGCTCAATAAATACTATTGAATGAATGAATCCCTACACACTTATTTCCCTCAGGCGTCTCCTTTTCAAACACTAACGTTCGCTACGTAAGGCGGCCGATAGTTTCCGGAGCAAGGAGACGGCTCACCCTCGTCACCGACGGGCAGGACATCTTAATAGTTGTAGAACACTCACATGGTCCAACCTGACTGCCTTGTATCTAACCCAGGGTTTAGAACAGTGCTTGACACGGAGTAAGCGCTTAACGAGTACCGTGATTATTATTATTATTGACAGAATGAGCCATTCTTGGAAAAGAAGATGGCGGAGGAAGGTACACTGGGAGTTTGAAGGCCTCATTTATAATCTAATGGAAGAGATCTCGCTGTTCTGCCCACCCTCGTTCATTCATTCAATCGTATTTACCGAGCGCTTAGCTGTGTGCGGAGCGCTGTGCTAAGCGCCTGGGAGAGTAGAGGAGCAGCGTGGCTCAGTGGAAAGAGCACGGGCTTTGGCGTCAGAGGGAATGGGTTCGAATCCTCTTGTCAGCTGTGTGACTGTGGCAAGGCACTTCACTTCTCTGTGCCTCAGTTACCTCGTCTGTAAAATGGGGATGAAGACTGTGAGCCCCACGTGGGACAACCTGATTCCCCTGGGTCTACCCCAGCGCTTAGAACAGTGGTCCGCACATAGTAAGCGCTTAACGAATACCAACATTATTATTATTGTCACAATACAACGATAAGGGGAAGCGGTCGCGGAAGGCTCCCTGAAGGAGGTGGGATGTCAGCAAGGTTGGGCTCCAGTGAGTGAGAATGGAAAGTTTAATTAGAGGTTATCACTTCGCGGCCATGTGCGATGACGGTCCGTTTCTTCTCAGGTGTCACGCATTCTTTACCCTTCAGTGATCCTGCTCTCAGTATTCTTTCGGTAAGAGAGAAAAATCGGGGAAATGATAGAGTTGGATTTTTCTTCGGTGATCTGATCCCAAACACCATCTGCGATACCCGGGAAAAATGTGTCTTCCCGCCCGCCCCCACCCCCCCACTGTCCTACCCCCGCCACCCAGTAACACAACCCGCAGAGGATCAAAGCCAGATGTCGTCCACATCCTGGGTTACCTAACACCTCTCTGGTCCATACTTCACCATTCCTGTTCACAAAGCAAAGGGTGCTTCCATCTTGCTTTTGACACACAAATAGAGATTAAACCCGCTTCAGACAATAGAGGGCTGATCGATTTCTTTAGTAATACTCGGTCATCGACACAGGGTACGGTAAATAGGGGTAGATGGTTATCAGAACAGCTGCCCCGTGCCAGTCCGTGAGCAGACGAGAATGTGGAGAGCCATTGTCCCTGAAAGCCGCTTTGCACGGCTAGCGTCGGAAAGGGGATGTGATGCAATGACACCGCTTGTATTTTTACAATCAGCGTCGAAAAATCCAATCCCACAGATTTCTTCATTTCTCCAAGGGCCATCACCATAGTAATGGGCAAATAACTCGTGCGGAGCTAATCGGGGAAAGTTTGATTTGTCCGTCCTCCGGCCTACCCTATTTCTAGACAGACGGGAGGTGATCCGGAAGCCTAGAGGTGAAGATGAAAGGCGGGACCTGTCGGGAAACTGGTCGGGAACTCCTTCCAGAGAGGGAGGCAGGGAGGGGGAAAGGCGGCCACAGGAAGGGAGAGATTATGAGCAAGGAGCTGCCTGAGAGGGAAAAGTAAGATCGGAAGATCTCTGGTTGTGGAACTAGAACCAAGTTTACACAACTTCCAGCGTGGATCCTTTTCCCGGCTAGGGTTTAGGGCCGCCTCTCAGAGCACACTTGAGTCCTCTTGGCCGTCGGCTAACGTGGGACTGAGCTCTCCGCACTCCCTCTAGACTCTAAATTCACCGTGGGCAGGGAACGTGCCTGCCAACTGTTGGAGAAGCAGCACGGCCTAGCGGATAGAGCACGGGCCCGGACGTCGGAAGGCTGTGGGTTCTAATCCCGGCTCCGCCACTTGTCTGCCGGGTGGCTTTGGGCCAGTCGCTTCATTTCTCTGTGCCTCAGTTACCTCATCTGTACAGTGCGGCTTGAGACTGTGATCCCCATATGGGACGGGGACTGTGCCTAGCTCGATTTGCTCGTATCCGGCTCAGCGCTTAGCACAGTGTCTGGCATACGGTAAGCACTTAACAAATCCCTAATTATTATCATCATTCCCAGTGCCTCAGTTACCTCATCTGTAAAATGGGGATAAAGACTGTGGACCCCAAGTAGGACAAGGACTACATCCAACCTGATTATCTTGTATCTACCCTAGCGCTTAAAACAGTGCTTGACACATAGTAAGCACTTTATACCATTATTATATTTATGGTATTTGTACTCTCCCCAGCACTAATATTAATCAATCAATCAGTCGTATTTCTTCAGCGCTGACTTTGGCCAAACACTGTACTAAACGCTTGGGAGAGTACAATACGACAGAGCTCATAGAACACACTCCAAGCCAACAGCGAGCTGTGCTTCGAGGACAATAAGTGCTCGATATGTACCGTCGAGTCATGGTAAATGATCCATTCTCTAGACCGTGAGCTCGCTGTGGGCAGGGAATGTGTCTGTTGTTGTATTGTACTCTCTCAAGCGCTTAGTACAGTGCTTTGCACACAGTAAGTGCTCAATAAATACGATTGAATGAATGGAATGGAGGCTTTTCCGTGCTGCCAAGAGCTTGCTTTCCCAGCCTCCTGCGTGGCTCAGTTTCTAGAAGTGGCATGACGAGGATAGCCATTTCTCTTGGATTCAGGCAGCTCTTCATCGCATTTCTCTTCATTCTTGGACCTTGTCGCAAGCAAAATTGCCAGCTGCTTTTCAAGACAGGATCCGAACCGATGCACCCGTCCATCGTGAAGAAAACAATCAAAGAACGGGTTCCACCAAATTTGAGGATGCTGCTATACAGTATATTTAGGGACACTGACCTGGCAGTGTGGCATTTTCTCTTTGCAAGACATCCCTTCAACTAAGCAGTATATTTGGGCACAGAACTGCAAACTGTTGAAGCATGTTGTGATGACTGCTTGGGAGGGGGCAAAATAATAATAATAATAATTGTGGTATTTGTTAAGCGCTTACTATGTGTCAGGCACTGGACTCAGCACTGGGGTGGATACAAGCAAACTGGGTCAGACACGGTCCCTGATCCACATCGGGCTCACGGTTTTAATTTCCATTTTACAGATGGGGTAACTGAGGAACAGAGAAGTGAAGTGACCTGTCCGAGGTCACGCAGCAGACAAACGGCGGAGCCGGAATTAGAACCCATGTTCTTCTGACTCCAGGCCCGTGCTCTAGCCACCAGGCCATGCTGCTTCTTGAAACATGGATAACTCAGTAGAGAGTCTACCATTTCACCCCACAACACCATTTCTTATTCAATCGCACCGAAACAAATGCTCTCCACATTTCTCTGAGGCTGGAACACAGTAAGTCTGGTTAGTTTGTTTTTTATTTGTGTCTTTGCTTAAATGAAGTTCACCATGAGGGAGCTTCAGGGTCACGTTACTGTCCCTTTAACTGTGGAGCAGCTGTTCCTCAGCGAAGAACACAGGAAGTATTTTCCTATAAGGCTTTGATCTCCCCGGGCCTCTTCCACGTACAACAGTTTCTCTTTTTCCTGTTGCAGACACAGTAACCCTTTTCTGAACTTTCACTCTTATGTAAACTTACCCCTGGAGGTTGAAAAGCTTTAACCCTAAGCCCAGACTCCCAAATTTCTCAATGTATCGGGAGTTGCATTTTAATCTTCCATTCACACAACAGGCATCGGACTTCTACCCTGCTAGCTTGGTTTTTCTCAAGGCCTGGGTGCGTAAGAAGGACACTGACATTTTTTCCCAAACCATCAAGGGAAATAACAGATGGCATGCAGACAGAATAGCATGAAGTTTATCTTGTTCCCTTAAACCTGTTATTAGGACACTTTTATTAGAAAATTAGTAAAACAAATTCCATTTCTGTGTTGGGTGTCTTCCGTTTCACCTATCAGCATTTCTCTCTGAAAAAATGACTCCTACTTTACAAAACTCAACCCAGTCAGACAGGATCTGAGGGAGAAATTGTAGCAAGTGTTTGTAAAGTCGAATGTAGTACCCGTTTAAAAGACAGGAGCATCAACCAGGATGACTGAGCTCGGAACCCTCAAACACAGATCCAAAAGCAGCACTGGGAATTTAACTCACCAGCAGCAGTAAAACTGCATTCTTAAAAAAAAAAAAAACACTTTTAGCTGATGAGCTTCTGATTTGGAGCTGTTCTCTGCTTCCGTAGCTCTGCTTTCATTAATGCCTGAGGCCATTCAGTGATAGAAGGACATGGGTTCTAATCCCGGCTCTGCCACTTATCTGTCACTTGATCTTGGACAAGTCACTTCACTTCTCTGGGCCTCAGTTACCTCATCTGTAAAATGGGGATTAAGACTGCGAGCCCTCCGTAGGACAGAGACCGTGTCTAAGCTGATTAGCTTGTATCCACCCCAGTGCTTAGAACAGAACCTGGCACGTAACGCTTAACAAACACCAAAACAAAAATATATATATATATATAGAAGACTTTTTTTACCTTTGTAAGATAACCATCTCGGAAAAATAGCGGACTCTGACAGACTACTGCAGCACAACTCTTAAAATGAACATAGGAAACGCTTTGTCAGATCTGATTATTTTTTTTGGGGGGTGGTCATGATTTTATATGGTAGGCACTATTGCCGGAAACAAAGCCATTTAAAACTTGGTGATTACCGTGACAGCGGTCTCGAAAAATCCATTCTATTTGAGGGTTCACTTCCCTCCCACCCTACAGGTGTTTTTCTTTGTTATTAGAACACTTTTTTGAAGGATGGACAAACCCACACTGCAGATGAGAGAATAAAGTGCATTCATCATTCAGGGTAATCAGAAGCCATAAAAATGAGATCACGTAAAGAAAAACACAGTGCTGAACTACTGTAATCCAACCAGAGTTAAGTAAGCAGGAACACAGGATAAGGTAGGTGTATATCAGCCAATATACACACAAGTAGAGTGTGCACAGGGTAATTTGGGACCTTAGCATAGCCAGGTGTGAGTAAGCCAGAAAATATCATTCGGGGAGTCTAACGTTCTCACCAAATGGCCGGCACGTAACTAACTGTAGCGCACGTAAGTGCCCATAATCCTGGTGTTATCCTTGATTCCTCTCTCTCGTTCAACCCACATATTCAATCTATTACTAAATCCTGCCCGTTCGACCTTCACGATATCGCTAAAATCTGCCCATTCCTCTCCTTCTAAACCGCGATCACATTAGTCCAAACACTTATCCTGTCCCACCTTGATTAAGGTATCAAGCCTTCTTGCTGACCTCCCTTCCTCCTGTCTCTCCGCACTCCAGCCCATACTTTACTCAGCTGCCCGGATCATTTTTCCCCCCTCTCCTCACGTTTCCCCACTCCTCAAGAACCTCCGGTGGTTGCCCATCCACCTCCACACCGATCAGAAACTCCTCACCAGCGACTCTAAAGCCCTCATTCATGCATTCGTTCATTCGATCGCATTTACTGAGTGCTTACTGTGTGCAGAGCACTGTACTAAGCATTTGGAAAGTACAGTTCGGTAACAGAAAGAGACAATCCCTACCCAACAACGGGCTCGCGGTCTAGAAGGGGGAGCCAGACAACAAAACAAAACTCAATCACCTTGCCCTCTCCTACCTCATTCTGTTACTCTCCTACTACAATCCAGCCCACACGCTCCACTCCTCTAATGCTAACCTACTCACTGTACCTCCATCTCGTCTAGCTCACTGACGACCTCTCGTCCACATCCTGCCTCTGGCCTGAAACGTCCTCACTCCTCATATCCAACAGACATTTACTCTCCCCACCTTCAAAGCCTTACTGAAGGCCCATCTCCTCCAAGAGGCTTCCAGTCTAAACCCTCCTTTCCTCTTCTCCTACTCCCTTCCATATCACCCAGACTCGCTCCATTTATTCCTCCCCCCTCCCAGCCCCACAGCACTTCTGTATATATTGGTAGTTTTATTTACTTGTATTAATGTCTGCCTCCCCCTCTAGACTGTAAACTCTTTGTGGACAGGGAATGTGTCTATTATATTGTTACATTGTACTCTCCCAGGTGCTAGGTGCAGTGCTCTGAACACAGTAAGTGCTCAATAAATACGATTGATTGATGAAGTTCTTTTTATTCTCGGGCATATTGTTATATTGAGGTGTGAGGAGGAATACTGCTTTGAATTACCGCTGAAGAAACAGGAGTGTTTGGAGCACCAAGACACCCAGAGCGAGCGAGACAGTTCTTGCGCATCGTGGCCCCAGAAAGCAAAGGCAGCTCCTCGGTCTGCTCCTGTGACAGAAGAAGTTCTCTAGAATAACATGGATTAGACAGTACTCGAAGATTCACTGTGGTGATCTTAAAATTATCAGCTTCCTCTTGCCTGGGGTCAGTGGGAGCACAAATGGTAAGACATAAAACTGGGGAGGGGAGAGAGAAGGAGATGGGGGGTGTGTGTGTATGTGTGTGTCCCAGCTACTCTTCTCTCATCTTTTTCATAAAAGTTACATAATAATCTCCGATACTGCCACCCGATCAGAAACGAACACCTCCCGCTTCAGTATTACCAGGTGAGAGAAATGCAGCTTCAAACTTTTTAATATTCAATACACTTTTAAGCTTTGGAGTAAAACTATTCATAATGTTGATGTCCTGAGTGAAGCTGAAATAGAAGACAACTGTGGTACTGGAAAACAAAATTATTTACACTTAGATTTCACCAAGAATTTGCCAAGCACCACCTTAAATTCAAGAAAAGGAATCAATCAATCAACTGTATTTATTGAGCGTTTACTTTGTGCAGAGCACTGTACTAAGTGTTGGGAGAGTCTTGCCTTATGTTGTCAAGTCATCTCCAACCCATAGCGACTCCGTGGACACGTCAGAACGTCCCACTTCCATCTGCAATTG
The DNA here is from genome assembly GCF_004115215.2 of Ornithorhynchus anatinus. Classification (NCBI taxonomy): domain Eukaryota; kingdom Metazoa; phylum Chordata; class Mammalia; order Monotremata; family Ornithorhynchidae; genus Ornithorhynchus; species Ornithorhynchus anatinus. The sequence continues at coordinate 56,227,445 of NC_041735.1, read as the reverse complement.
TTTTGGTAATGAATCCATTCAGTTTTCTTGGTAAAAACGCGGAAGTGGTTTACCACTGCTTTTTTCCGCACAGTAAACTTGAGTCTCCACCCTCGACTCTCTCCCATGCCGCTGCTGCCCAGCATAGGTGAATTTTGACCTGTAGCATATTGCCTTCCACTCGCAGGCCACCGGGCAAGCTAGGAATGGAATGGCCAGGCCTCTGCTTGACTCTCCCTCCTGTAGCCTAGACTGGTAGAGGAGTGGAAACTCTCCAGATGTGATCCTGAGAGGGGCTTGGAAGAGTACAATAGAATAGTAAGAGACCCAGCATGAAACTGAGCTTGTCTTCATCTCTGTGGACAACCAACAGCCAACTAAACCGAAGCAGAGTTTGATACAATTCATCAAGCAAATTCAGTGACTGTTCAGTGACATTCGTGATATTGAGTTTAACTGGATTAAGCTGAACTGAAGAAAAGAGTAAGGGCTCCAATAATCAAGGGCAGCCAGCAACATTTAAGTTAAATTTGGTCGTTTGCATTCAACAAGAAAAAAAAAATCCTCGATTTGCAACTCTCAATCAATCTCCAGTCTCAATTTTAAATCATCGTTTTGTCTAACGGGTTGGTCCAAATCGATAACTATTTTATTTTCACTCCTGAAATAAAGCCCTCCACAATAGCTATCTTTACTGTAACTTTAGGGTTGATCATCATCATTCATATTCAGACAGAAGTTAGATATATCCCGCCTGCATTTATAGCCAAGGACGCTTCAAAGTAATATATATAAATTGAGTTTTATTGATCATAGAACATCTGCTGGCACTTAAATATGTTGACATATAAACATGAACGTAAGCTTTGCAAGTTTGCATTTTTGATGCTCATAAAATTATAATTTATAATCAAAAGCACAATGTTATGTTTTCTTTATCACCTTCATAAAGATAAAGTCATATAAGCAGGAGTTTTGAATTACAAAACCATTAAAAGATTGCAAAGTCTTAAGGTTTTTATGATTTATGGGAGAAAAAGTTCATTACTTTTCCCTTACAGCTGACAGGCTTTAATTGTATTTTGCCAGTTGTGAGATGAAAGATTTGCCCAATCATAATTACCAAAATCAAAAATTAAATGAAATAATGAAATACTGCTCGCTTAAAATATATTTATGTTCCATTTTCGAAGATCTCGGGATGTCTCAATGCAAGTCAGCGCATCTGCTGTCAGAGGACACGATTCTCAAAAACAGACTGGCGGAGTAATAGAAAAATATGGCCTCGGTTATTATAAAATGAGAATATACAGCTAGCTTGTTAGCCAACGCGTGTCAACTCCCGGTAACACTAAAACGTGCAAGTTAAGGGCTGTTACTTTTCTCACACTGAAACAAGACTGACAAGTTAAATATTACCTAGGTGTTGAATCATATGCCTGCTAAGAAAAGAGTCTCACAGAGGCAGATCATTTCACCAGAGGGCACTCTTCAAATCCTAGGGAAGAAGAAAAGAGAGGAACCCATCTGGTGAATTCCCCCGAAAACCGGGGCAACTCGCCATTCACCGGATTAAGCGCAATGAAAATGGAGTCACGATGCGACTTTTTTTTAATGGCGTCTGTTAAAACAACCACTATTCTAAGCGCTAGGATAGACACCAGGATAGGATAGAAGATGGGAGAGATCTCCCCCACGCTTCTAGACTGTGAGCCCTCTGTGGGCAGGGATTGTCTCTCTTTGTTGCTGAATTGTACTTTCCAAGCGCTTAGTGCAGTGCTCTGCACAAAATAAGTGCCCAATAGATACGGTTGGATGAATGAATACCCGGTTTTCAGGTCGGACACGATCCCTGTCCCGCACGGGGCTCATGATCCAGGTAGGAGGGAGCAAGATTTAACCTCTGCATTTTACAGAGCAGGAAACTGAGGTCATACAGCAGACAAGTGGCAGAGTCAGGATTAGAACTCGGGCCCTCTGACTCCTAAGCCTGTACTCTTTCTCCTAGGCAATGCTGCTTCCTCTTCACACCTGCCCTGGGATTCAATCAGTAGCATTTATTGAAAACCTACAGTACAATAGAAGATATGGATCCTACCCCGTGAGGGGCATATAACCTAAAGGACCGGAAGGATCCAAAATATCCTCCCCGAGGCCCGTAGTCGTATTCATTCGTTCATTCAATAGTATTTATCGAGCGCTTACTATGTGCAGAGCACTGTACTAAGCGCTTGGAATGGACAATCCGGCAACAGATAGAGACCATCCCTGCCCAGTGATGGGCTCACAGTCTAATGTACCGGTAGAAATAGTAGCAACTCTTGTTAAGCACTTACTGTGTGCCAAGCACTGTTTTAAGAGCTGAGGTGGATACAGGTTAATCAGGTCGGATGGAGTCCCTGTCCCACGTGGGGCTCTCAGTCTTAATCCCCATTTTACAGATAAGATAAACTGAGGCCCAGAGAGTCACACAGCAGAGAGGTGCCAGAGCTAGGATTAGAACCCAGGTCCTTCTGACTCACAGGCCCACGGTCTAACCACTAAGCGACGCTCCTTCTCTAGTGGTAGCTATAGCAGCGCTCACTGTGGGCGGGGAACGTGTCCGCCGTACTGTACTCTCTCGAGCACTCGGTGCAGCGCTCTGCACACGATAAGCACTCAATCAATTCGATCGACTGACTGGCTGACCTCACCCGGAAAAGCGAAAAAGTGATGATGTGGACCGGTTAAAAGTTTTCAGTTCAGGGATGATCCGTCCGGTTTCAGTGAAAGTTTCGGAGAGAAATAGCAAAGGCAAGAAGCTGTGAGATCTTCTCGCTGCTACCCATAGAGAGGGGTGCTTGATCGGAAAACATACACTTAAACCTACTCTCCCTACCTCAGATCAAATGCCTCTGCAAGTTGCAGCTTAATGCCAAATCGGGGCAATGAATTTCGGTTGAAAATCGTCCCATTTTTGATCCGGGGGTTGGATTTGATGCTAAAATCTTCCATTACCACCAAGTGTTGCCGAAGGGAAACTACCCTTTGAAAATATGTATTTCTAAGGGGTTTTTTTTTTTTTAAAAAAATACAGCAGTTGAAACCCAATTCCAGTATTTCACAGTTCATCTAATTTCTTTCAAGAGACCCTTTCAGCATTCTCCCTTCCCTGTGGAGTAATGCTTTCCATACATTCCACATATATAGCCTAACACATCCTGGCACCATCTGACCAGAACAGGGTGTGACGGGGTCGGTGACTGCCGGGCGAGATGTGTCGGCCACACTCGGGAAAGGCCGCAGCTTCTGAGCCTTAGCGGGGCCCTGAGATCAAGTCAGACCCGGCTCCCTGCCCTCTTTCTGCCCAATTATTTTGGCCACTTGATTTCGATTCTCTCGCCCAGCTAGATTGTCAGAAACTGGATGATAAGGATCAGAGCTACTAAGTTTACAGTCCCAAGCGCTTAGCACAGGGGTCTACACGAGCACTAAAAATAATAATTATGGTACTTGGTAAGCACTTACTATGTGCCAAGCCCTGTTCTAAGCACTGGGGTAGATACACGTTAATCAGTTTGAACACGGTCCCCGTCCCCACTGGGGCTCACGCTCATAATCCCCATTTCACAGATGAGGTAACTAGGCCCAGAGACGTTAAATCATCCGTTCATTTATTCGGTCGTATTTATCGAGCGCTTACTGTGTACTACGCGCTTGGGAGACTACGACAATAAACAGCCACATTCCCTGTCCACGACGAATGACTTGCCCAAGGTCACACAGCGGACGTGAGGCGGAGCTGGGATTAGAAACAGGGTTCTTATGACTCCCACGCCCTTGCTCTGTCTACTAAGTGAACATTTGATGGAGTGATAAAAGAGGGGTGAAGGGAGATGGTCATGAATTAAGGGGGGACCTGCTCAAACTTCAGAGGGGCACACCGTCCCCCACATGAGCACACCCCCAAATGTGATGCTCCTGGGTACTGATGAGGGATTTTTCTCAGTCCTCCTGCACTGTGGGACTGATGGATTGAAAGCTGCTCCCACGGCAGCGTGGGGGAGGGGGAAAGGTCCTACCTTTGACTACATCTCGTGGGACTCCGGGTGGCCCCTCTGGCCAGAGATCATGTCCACCGCTAGGTGAGACTCTTGGATCACAACCTCGTCTCCGCCTTTCTCCTTTTATGAGAAGCAGCGTGGCTTAGTGGAAAGAGGCCGGGCTTGGGAGTCAGGCCATGGGTTCTAATCCCGGCTCCACCACTTGTCAGCTGTGTGACTCTGGGCAAGTCACTTCACTTCTCTGGGCCTCAGTTACCTCATCTGGAAAATGGAGATTAAGACCGTGAGCCCCATGTGGGACAACCTGAGTACCTATGTCTACCTATGTCTATCTACTCTATTCTACTGCACTTTCCCAAGCACTTAATACAGTTCTCTGCACACAGTAAGTGCTCCAAAAATACAGTTGAGTGATTAGTAGATGCAATTCCTGCCCATAAAGACCTTATAGTCTACAGGGGGACAGACCCTAGAACAGATTTAGAATAGGGGAAGAAGGAGGCTAAAAGACTATTTACATCAATCATCCAACAAACTTGATGGTTCAGATTCAAGAAACTTACCTAGAGTGTGAGCCCCGAATGGGGCAGGGACTACAAGCAACATGATTATCTTGCATCTGCCCCACTGCTTAATACAGTGTCTGGCACATAGTAAGCACTTAACAAGTACCATTAAAAAAAGGGAACACCTAAATATTGTTTGACAGCAGGTAAATGGAAGGGAACATTAGAGGGAAGGGAATGGAAGGTGTTCCCTTGCATTTACCTGCCACTATGTTTAAATGTCATCAGTCCATCAGTGGTATTTATTGAGCACTTATTGTGCACAGAGCATTGTAGTAAGCTCTTGGGAGAGTACAGTACAACAGAGTTAGTAGACATATTCCCTTGCCTACAAGGAGGTTGAGTCTGTTATATTGTTACATTGCACTCTCCCAAATGCTTAGTACAGTGCTCTGCACACATTAAGTGCTCAATAACTACGATTAACTGACTGACTAGAATTCATTCTCATAAGGGTCAACTCATTACTGAGAGGATCGGGGCCCCCTGAAAAAGCAAATCCGGCTGTCAGTTGCCATACTCGAGACAGAGGATGTCAGGGCCATGGTAACACATTCTCATCAGGGCAAATAGAAATAATAATAATAATAGTGATAATGTTGGTATTTGTTAAGCGCTATGTGCAGAGCACTGTTCTAAGCGCTGGGGTAGATACCAGGTAATCAGGTTGTCCCAGGTGAGGCTCACAGTCTTCATCCCCATTTAAAGATGAGGTAAAAGAGGCACAGAGAAGTGACTTGCCCACAGTCACCCAGCTGACAAATGGCAGAGCCGGAATTCGAACCCATGACCTCTGACTCCCAAGCCCGGGCTCTTTCCACTGAGCCACGCTGCTTCTCTAAATAAAAGAACAACAGTCAGTCCCCCCAGTTCAGTCAGTTCTGAAAGAGCCTGCCACCCAGGCCACCTGGTAGTCAGACAATCCCCAAACACCTGCATTATTGCAACTTCTCCCACATGCCTCTCTAGGTTCAGCAAACATCTTACCCTGGAAACACTGGAGGATCCCACAGAGATTAGATTTAGTAGTCAAATCAAATCGCAAAGGTACCGTTGCCCTGTTTCATTTCCCCTTTCTGTGAAATATACCCGTTTCCCATGCAAAGTGTTTTTATCTACTTGTAAGTACCGGGCAGATTCACTCTGATCCAAACATATCACAGTAAACGAGTATCTGAGTTACAGTTAGCTAAGCCATATGGAACATATTTTCCATTTTTATTGCATTTTCTACCACAGAGGTCACTACAGATACTTGTTGGACTTGGTTGCATAGTCTAGCTTCCTGAAGCAATTTCCTATACTTATGTAACTCTTAGCTACTAACGCCACGAAATTACTTATCAATTACAGGAGTGGATTTCTCTGGGCGATGTCAGTTTCTCCTACCCTTTCCTTGCTTCTTCCTGTGTAGCCTCCTCGTGCAGATGTAGCTCTGTCTATAGGCTAATGAAAACAAACGTTTTCTAATGAAATGTTCTTCTCAGTTTTTTCACGCACAGATCATCCCTGAGCTACGAAGAGTGACATGGGTAGCATTTTTAAGCGAGGACAGGAATGCATAAATGATTTTTCTATTTTCTTCTTGGGGTTTTCAAAAGAGCCCTTTAAGTCCTGAATGGGTCATTCAGGTCATCTGAGAAAAAAAGCACTCAAATCCCTGGATTCCAGAGTTGGGGGTAGAGTCCTGAAGAGGGGGAAGATATTTAAAAGGTTCTCAATGTCTGCTCTTAAATTGCTGGCCAGTTTGGAGGCACAATAACAGTAATAATAACCGTGGTATTTGTTAAGCACTTACTATGTGCCGGGCGCTGTATTAAACACGGGGGGTAGATTCAAGTTATCAGTTTGGACACGGTCCCTGGCCCCCCTGGGGCTCACGGTCTCAATCCCCATTTTACAGGTGAGGTAACCGAGGCACAGAGGAGTGACTTGCCCCGGGTCCCACAGAAGAAAAGTGGTAGAGCTTGCCTTAGAAGCGAGGGCCGCGATCTAGCCACTACTCCACGCTACATCCGTCCACAGGGAATGTGCACATGATAACTCGGCCACACGCTTCCCGCCTCTGACGCCAACCTATTCCTCACTGCCCCTCGCTCTCGCCTCACCCTCTCCCTTCTGCCTGGAGACTCCTCCCCCTTCATGTATGACAAACTAGCACCTTCCCCATCTTCAAAGCCCTACTGAAGTCATATCTCTGCCAGGAAACTTTTCTCGACTAAGTTCTCATCCCCCTCCACTGTTTTCCTTCCCTACTGCCTCTTCCATGGTCTTCGTTTTCATTCATTCAATAGTATTTATTGAGCGCTTACTATGTGCAGAGCACTGTACTAAGCGCTTGGGGTGTACAGATCGGTAACAGAGTCCCTGCCTGCCGTTCCCTCCCCACACTTTCCCCTTCCTCTAGCTATAATTAATTTTAATGTTTGTCTCTGCCGTTCAACTGTGAGCTACTTGAAAAAAATCTAGTTCATCCTCTAGACTGTAAGCTCACTGTGGGCAGGGAATGTGACTACCAATAATACAATAGAATTAGCAGATACGTTCCCTGCCCGCAAAGAGTTTACAGTCTACAGGGAGAGACAGACATGACTATGAATGCATCTCTTTCCAGCCCCTAGGGTCCCTGCTTGGCATCACCGACCTCCAGGGCCTGGTTCTGGTTCCCAGCCTGAAGATGAGCCCCATCTTTGACGCGAATAAGAGCCATTTCCTTAATCACTTGTCATCCCCTCTTCTATCGCTCTCTGCTCTACTAGAAAGAGGGCTTGGACTGGTGAACCAGACATTTCTCTGTGGGTATAACTGAAGACCACAAAAAGAAGTGTGGCCTCCTGGAAAGAACACGGTCCTGAGAATCAGAGGAGCTGGGTTCTAATCCCAGCTCCATCACTTTCAGGTGGCCTTGGGCAAACTACTTAACTTCAGTGTATCTCTGTTTCCTCACCTATAAAATGGGAATTAAATATTTGTTCCCCCCCTCCCCTAGACTGAGCCTCGTGGGGGACAAGGACGATGTTTGACAGGGAGAAGCGGTGTGGTCTAGTGGAAAGAGCACTGGCCTAGGACTCAGAGGACCTGGGTTCTAATCCCTGCTCTGCCACCTACCTGCTGCGTGACCTTGGGCAAGTCACTTATCTTCTCCGGGCCCCAGTCCCTCAGCTGCAAAATGGGGATACAATGCCTGTTCTTCTTCCTACTTAGACTGTGAGCCCCGTGATTATCTTGTATCTATCCCAGCACTTAATGCAATGCTTGGCACATAGTAAGTGCTTAACGATTGTAATAATAAAAATGATAATTTCTGTTACCATTATTATTATTAACAAGAGGAAGGAAGTTTGGGTAGAGCCTGGACAAGAGCTGAAGGTATGTTTTGGGGAGGAGCCTCAGGTATTCAGTATCTACCGAAGATTGAAAATACCTGCTTTAAGGGATGGCTCTTATTTGACAGGCATCAGGCATCTCCTTCTCCTAGTTTCAAATTTAGCTCATCAGTCCTAAAATGAAAACCAGACACTTTTCCTGGAGGTTTCCACCACCTGGTCTTCTGGTGTTACTCCAGAAAAGGGAATCCACCACTTCTATCTGAGCCTCTTGGTTTGGTTTCAGAATCGAATGATGAGAGAAAAGGTTCTATATCATCTCGGTCAATTAGGCATGCATGTGTTCGTTGGGCCAATCTGTGAACTTTCTTCTCTGTGGAGAGCCCATCTGTTATTCTTCTATCATTGTGTTCAAGAGTTCTTTAGCTTATTCTTCTGCAGACAATGGTCTTCGCCACACCGAAGTAGTAGGATGCAACCCGCCGCCACAAATGTCAGCAAAATGCCGAGAAATGCCGTTCTGTGTCTGAGCCAATCTGGAGCGGGCTGTTGCCAGGGTGCCCTGAGGCACATGTGCAGTTTGAATTCCTCCTCAACACCTCCCGCCGACACTCCTTCAGGGCTTGGCCTCACAGAACCCTCTGGAACCACTCGGTGGACCAAAGTTCTTAGCTCCTGCCTAGCATTCATTATCATTAGTATTCCTCTTATCGTGCCTAGCCAAACTGGAATTGCATGTCGTAGGAATGTCTGCAGGATTCTTAGAAAAAATACTCTTCTACAGCCTGAGTCAATAGAGATCATTCTCGTTAGCTTCCAAGCCTCCATTTGCTCTTCAACCAGTTTAGCCCAGGGCTGTCCAATTGGGCTTTTCCAGCCCCTCACATCTGTTTTCCCAGAAGAGAAACAGAGACGTCATAGAACCGTAAGAGGTCTAGACTGTAAACTCACTGTGGGCAGGGACCGTGACTACCAACTCAGCTATACTGTACTTTCCAAGTTCTTAGTACAGTGCTTTGCACACAGTAAGCGCTCAGTAAATACGATTGATTGATCGGTTGACTCCCCCGTCTCTAGGCAGGACTGCATCTAAACTAAGCAAGGTATTTGGGTGGCTCAACTACCGCAGGCTTAAGATGGGAAGCAGCATGGCTCCGTGGAAAGAGCCCGGGCTTCGGAGTCAGGTCATGGCTTCGACTCCCGGCTCTGCCACTTGCCGGCTGTGTGACTGCGGGCAAGTCACTTAACTTCTCTGTGCCTCAGTTACCTCAACTGTAAAATGGGGATTAACAGTGAGCCTCACGTGGGACAACCTGATTACCCCGTATCTCCCCCAGCGCTCAGAACAGTGCTCTGCACATAGTAAGCGCTTAACAACTACTAACATGATTATCTCCACGGAGGAGATTCGGCCTAGAGCCCTTGGCATTTCTTCCCAGGATGAATAACTCTTTCTGTCAGGACATTCTCTCTCCTATTTAACATGGCACCATTTCACTCCCTTTTTAATTTGTTTCTTCTTCTTCTGTTCTCAGAGAACAGCCAGCCACAATCTTCTACGCTCTTCCCCTTCCAGGCTACCTCTTCACTGACTTCACTTTTCCCCAGCTAAAACAACCTGCTTCCACTGAATTAAACTCAAGAGCAAGGCTTGAAAGAAGAGGTCATGAGATACTCGCCCAGAAAGCTCCTTCAGTGCTCTGTTAGTAGAGCTGACTTTTATTTAACTGAAAAATGCAAGTACCCATGGGGTACCTGCCCCTTCTACTCTAGGATAGGAATCTCCATCAGTAACTACTTTAGAAAATCCCCCACTGGTAGACTTTTTTGCCCTCCTTTCCTCTGACTCCTGGGCTAGATTATAACCTATTCGAGGGAAAGGGGCAGAGTGAACCTGGTTGACTGATCACATCTGAGCCCGGGCTTGGGAGTCAGAGGTCATGGGTTTGAATCCCAGCTCTGCCACTTGTCAGCTGTGTGACTGTGGGCAAGTCACTTAACCTCTCTGTGCCTCAGTTACCTCATCTGTAAAATGGGGATTAAGACTGTGAGCCTCACGTGGGACAACCTGATGACCCTGAATCTACCCCAGCGCTTAGAACAGTGCTCGGCACGTAGTAAGCGCTTAACAAATACCAACATCATTAGTATTATTATTATTATCTGGGGGTCAAGAAAAAGTTGAAGCAGCAGCATGAGTTGTGGGATAGAGCACAGGCCTGGGAGTCATAAGGCCATGGGTTCTAATCTCGGCTCCGCCAATTGTGTGCTGGGTGACCTTGGGCAAATCACTTCACTTCTCTGTTCCTCAGTTCCCTCATCAGTAAAACGGGGATTGAGACTGTGAGCCCCAAGTGGGAAAGGGATTGTGTCCAACCCTATTTGCTTGTATCTTCCCCAGCACTCAGTACAGTGCCTGGCACATAGTAAGTGCTTAACAAATGCCATAATTACTATTATTATTGATTTGCTCCATTCAAACCAAAAAAGTACTTTGGGGCCTGAATGAACTGCTCAGATTGTCTGTGTAACCAGGTAATCATTCAATTCATCACTCAATTCACCTCTTTCCTGGCAGGCACGGTCATTCTCCTTCCCTGGGGTGGTCCAAAGAGATGGGATAGCCAACCTGCGGTTTGTTCGGAACAAAGGCTTTGGAAAACTCCTAAAAGGGAGTCAAATATTCCCTGGGCTCTGGCAGTGTTCTTGATTCTACCTTAGAAATAAATAGAGTCCATGTCTGTAGGGGCCGAAAAAAACCAACCTTAGCTGCCGCTTTACTCCATTTCTACTAGAGGACTATGAGGACTGTGAATTCCCAGTCGTGTCTTCCGAAGGCCTCGTGAACTGGAGTTCAAAGGATGCAGCGCATCCTAGCAGGAAGAACAGAAGCCCCACCTTCTGGTTCTGGCTCTGCCACTGACCTGCTGAGCGACCTTTGGCTAGGCACTTACCCCTTCAGGGCTTAGGTTTACCGATCTCTAAACACTAAATGCTTAGTACATTCCATAAAAAGATTTCAGGACAACATTCAATAGTTTTTAATGATGTTGGTATTTGTTAAGCGCTCACTATGGGCAGAGCACTGTTCTAAGCGCTGGGGGGTATACAATGCGATCAGGTTGCCCCACGTGGGGCTCACAGTCTTCATCCCCGTTTTACAGATGAGGTCACTGAGGCACAGAGAAGCAAAGTGACTCGCCCAGAGTCACACAGGTGACAAAGAGCACGGGCTTTGGAGTCAGAGGTCATGAGTTCGAATCCCAGCTCTGCCGCTTGTCGGCTGTGTGACTGTGGGCAAGTCACAACTTCTCTGTGCCTCAGTGACCTCATCTGTAAAATGGGGATGAAGACTGTGAGCCCCACGTGGGACAACCTGATTCCCCTGTGACTACCCCAGCACTTAGAACAGTGCTCTGCACATAGTAAGTGCTTAACAAATACCAACATTATTATTATTCAGTGGCGGGGCCGGGATTCGAACCCATGACCTCTGACTCTCCTTTCCCCTTTCCTCTCCACCCAAACGGCTACCTTACTATTACGGGCTCTCGTTATATCCCGGCTAGACTACCGTGTCGGCCTTCTCTCTGACCTCCCTTTCTCCTCTCTCGCCCCGCTCCGGTCTATCCTTCACTCCGCTGCCCGGCTCATCTTCCCGCAGAGACGATCGGGCATGTCACTCCCCTTCTTAAACAACTCCAGTGGTTGCCTATCGACCTCCGCTCCAAACAAAAACTCCTCACTCTAGGCTTCGAGGCTCTCCATCCCCTTGCCCCTTCCTACCTCTCCTCCCTTCTCTCTTTCTACCGCCCACCCCGCACGCTCCGCTCCTCCGCCGCCCACCTCCTCGCCGTCCCTCGGTCTCGCCCATCCCGCCGTCGACCCCCGGGTCGCGTCCTCCCGCGGTCCCGGAACGCCCTCCCTCCTCGCCTCCGCCAAACTGATTCTCTTTCCCTCTTCAAAACCTTACTTAAAAATCACCTCCTCCAAGAGGCCTTCCCAGACTGAGCTCCTCTTCCCCCTCTACTCCCTCTGCCATCCCCCCTTTACCTCTCCGCAGCTAAAGCCTCATTTTCCCCTTTTCCCTCTGCTCCTCCACCTCTCCCTTCCCATCCCCACGGCACTGTACTCGTCCGCTCGACTGTATATATTTTCGTTACCCTATTTATTTTGTTAATGAATTGTACATCGCCTCGATTCTATTTAGTCGCCATCGTTTTTACGAGATGTTCTTCCCCTTGACGCAGTTTATTGCCATCGTTCTCGTCTGTCCGTCTCCCCCGATTAGACCGTAAGCCCGTCAAACGGCAGGGACTGTCTCTATCTGTTGCCGACTTGTTCATCCCAAGCGCTTAGTACAGTGCTCTGCACATAGTAAGCGCTCAATAAATACTATTGAATGAATGAATGAATGAATGAATGACTCCCAAGCCCGGGTTCTTTCCACTGAGCCACGCTGCTTCTCAAAGCCACGCTGATGGTGAACCCAGTGTGGCACAGAGGCTGGGTCCGTTCTGATCACCTGGAGTCTACCCCAGTACTTAGCACAGTGCTTTGGCACTCAATAAATGTTTGCTATGCTTCGTGAGATGTAACACGGTCTAGAGGAAAAACCCGGGTCTGGGACTCACGGGACCTGTGTTCTAATCCTGACTCTTTGGCCATGTTACTTAGCTTCTCTGGGCCTCAGTTTCCTCATCTGAAAAATGAGGATTCAATACCTGTTTTCCCTTCTGCTTTGACTGACAGGGACTGTTTGACCTGTTGATCTTGTACCTGCCCCAGTATTTAGTACAGTGCTCATCGCATAATAAATCCTTAACAATCACCACAATTATTATTAACGAATGCCGTGATTATCATTACCAGGGCCTGTAAAGGACAGTTCTCAGGGAAAACCAATAATCTCTCCTTCCTTTAAATCAACAGGAAAAAGGTTGGGCCAAAATTTAAGAATAGGCAGGAAGCGGAAAGGAGGCAGAGGTGAGAAGAGAGCAAAAAGGTGAGATTCTATTTTTCTTTTAGAATTCTGCATGGGCTTCTTAGTTTGCTCAAAGCCCCCTCCCCTGTTCCTGGCAAAGTCAGAAGGTCGTGGGTTCTGATCCGGGCTCCACCGCTTGTCTGCTCTGTGACCTTGGGCCAGTCACTTTACTACTCTGTGCCTCAGATACCTCATCTGTAAAATGGGGATTGAGAGTGAGCCCCACATAGGACAGGGACTGTGCCCAACCCAATTTGCTTGTATCCACCCCAGCACTTAGTACAGTGCCTGGCATATAGTAAGCGCTAACAAATACCTTAATCATTATTTTTATGAGCATAATAAGCATGGGGGTGAGACTCTCATTTTCCTCCCAAGGTCCTTTTACCCTGGCCCTCCCTCCTCTATCCATGTTCTTTGCCTCTCCAAATAAACACTGGACAGAAGGAGACACCTGCAGAATCAGGGTGAGATGGGCATACAAGGAAGAAGGAAGAAGGCACAGACCATGGAGGCAAAAATCAATCGATCGGCCGTATTTATCGATCACTTACTAAGTGCAGGGCACTGTATGAAGCGCTCGGGAGAGTGCAACGCGACAATGTAACGGACACATTCCTTGCCCACAATCTAGAGGATGAGCCGATAGTCTAGAGGGGTCACCCCCTCCCTGTCCGCCTCATCTCTCGTCCTCCTAGGCCTCGGGGTGGGGGACACTAAAGACGGCAGCTGACTGTTTTGCCCCGATTCACCCTCTCTCTTTTTTTAGAGAACCTGTTAAACATTTACCATGTGCCAGCCACTGTTCTAAGCCCCGGGGTAGATACAAGCTAATCAGTTTGGACACAGTCCCTGCCCAACATGGGGCTCACAGTAGTAATCCTCATTTTACAGATGAGGTAACTGAGGCACAGAGACATTAAGGGATTTGTCCAAGGTCATTCAGCAAGCAAGTGGTGGAGCTGGGATTAGAACCCAGGTCTTGCTGGGGCGAGGTTAGCTGAGTTATTAGCAGGTGTCATTTAGTAGGGCAGGGCAGGCTGACACTGAAGAACTCAGGTGGGCAAGAGCGTGCGGACAACACTAAAGCTGTGAGATTCACCTCCAGGGAGCAGAAGACCTATCCCCATGAAGAAGAGGGAGAAAAGAGGTGAGCACTGGGTCCAGTGGTCCGTTTATCTCTTTATATTAATGCCTATCTCCCCTTCTAGACTGTAAGCTCACTGTGGGCAGGGAATGTGTCTGTTTATTGTTTTATTGTACTCTCCTAAGCGCTTAGGACAGTGTTCTGCTCCCGGTAAAGGCTCGATAGATACAAATGAATGCAGGAGTTTCTGCCCCCGGGGAAGGTGGGAGGAGGGTGGAACCCAGGGTAAAACAGGGAAATGGAGAACAGGCGGGCCCCTTGTTCCTGCCTCTGTACACTGTGGGTAAGAGAAATCAGGTCCATTCTTTTGGGACAGAAGAGAAAAAACAAACAAACAACCCCTCCCCTTACCCATTCCCACCCCCCACCCCACACATACAATTGTACCTGAAGCCCAAGTGATTTGGGGAGGGGCGAGCCAGGATACCCAAACCAAGGAGGCCCAGTGAGTAACCAGGTCTGGGCTCTGAGGCACCGGGTCCTTAGCAAGGTGGCAAATGAGAGGAGGTGCTATTTTGAGCAATAATAATAATAATGTTGGTATTTGTTGCGTGCTTACTTGTGCAGAGCACTGTTCTAAGCGCTGGGGTAGATACAGGGTAATCAGGTTGTCCCACATGAGGCTCACAGTCTCAATGACCATTTTACAGATGAGGGAACTGAGACCCAGAGAAGTGAAGTGACTTGCCCACAGTCACACAACTGACAAGTGGCAGAGCCGGGATTCGAACCCATGAACTCTGGCTCCCAAGCCTGGGCTCTTTCCATTGAGCCACACTGCTTCTCATGATGATGGCATTTGTTAAGTGCTTACTATGTGCAAAGCATTCATTCAATAGTATTTATTGAGAACTTACTATGTGCAGAGAGTACTGTACTAAGCGCTTGGAGTGTACCATGCGGCAACAGATAGAGTCAACTGTTCCAAGCGCTGGAGAGGATACAAGGTGATCAGGTTGTCCCACATGGGGCTCACAGTCTTAATCTCCATTTTCCAGATGAGGTAAATGAAGCCTAGAGAAGTGAAGTGACTTACCCGAAGACACCCAGCTGACAAGTGGCGGAGTCCGGATTTGAACCCATGACCTCTGACTCCCAAGCACGGCCTCTTTCCACTGAGCCACACTGCTCCAAGGGGGCAGCAGACTGGGGGTGGCGCTGATAAAATTTCAGCAACCCACCCGTTCCCCCTTCTCTCAGCCCAGCATCCACGCCCACCATCAAAACGGGCAGCCCAGGGGCAGTAACGACGGGAATTTGACAGCTGGAGTCGGTTGATTTTCATTTTGTTTACCCACGATCCCACATCTTCCCCTCAGTGCTCACTTCTCAATACTAGGCCTATACATTGAAAACCAATACCTAGAATCTCTGACGGGATACCTTCCCTCCACCTCCCGCTGTTCATTTCAAGGTCAGAGATTTTTCAGAGCGAAACAAAAAACCCCATCCACATCCCAATTAAGGGTGATGCCTTTGATTTCGCCTGGATTCCCAAGATCTTGTGATACGGAGCAGCTGCTCGCCATCGGCTCCGATTTCTCTATCTTCACAGTCACACTAGAACGAAGCAAAAGTCTACAGCCACGTTAATTTATACCTCATTTCAACCGCAGGCAGAGGCGGTTTTAAAGATGAATTCCTTTGCGCCTACATCAGTTGCGGGTATCCATCGAGCATCACGTGTGGGCTGAGGCCTAGTCGAAGCACTGGGGTGACTACTGCAGAGGTAAATAACACGCCGTGGCCTAGTATAAAGAGCACGGATCTGGGAGTCAGAGAACCTGGGTTCTAATCCCGGCTTCACCTGTTCAAGTTAGTTCATTTCTCTGGGCCTCAGCTTCCTCCTCTGTAAAATGGTGATTCAGAACCTCCCAGGGACTGTCTCTATCCGTTACCGATTTGTACATTCCAAGCGCTCAGTACAGTGCTCTGCACATAGTAAATACCACTGAATGAACCTCTTCCACACACTGTGAGCCCAGGCCCATCCATGTAGGATAGGGACTGTGTCCAACCTGATTACCTCGTGTCTATTTCGAGGCTTGGCACGGAACAAGTCTTGAACAGATACTATAATTATTATTATTATTCTCAATCTCATAGGAAGGCTGTCTACCATTCAGCAAAGTGGTTCTGGCTTTGTTGGCCCCTAAAATCGTACCATCGTAGTTAATAATAATAATTATGATATTTGTTAAGCACTTACTATGTGCAGAGCACTGTTCTAAACACTGGAGTAGATACAGGGTAATCAGGTTGTCCCACGTGAGGCTCACAGTCTTAATCTCCATTTTACAGATTAGGGAACTGAGGCACCGAGAAGTGAAGTGACTTGCCCACAGTCACACAGCTGACAAGTGGCGGAGCTGGGATTCGAATCCATAACCTCCAACTCCCAGGCCCGGCTCTTTCCACTGAGCCACGCTGCTTCCCAGTTTAGTTCAGTTGAACGTTCTTCTCAGAGGTATCCTGGGTGTAGAGTGAAGAAAGCAGGTAGCTTAGTGGATACAGCACGGGCCTGGGAGTAAGGAGGACCTGGGTTCTAATCCCGACTCTGCCACTTGTCTGCTGTGTGACCTTGGGCAAGTCACTCAACTCTCTGTACCTCAGTTGCCTCATCTGTAAAATGGGGATTAAGACTGTGAACTCCACTCTGTACCTCAGTTGCCTCATCTGTAAAATGGGGATTAAGGCAGTGCCCTATATGGAACATGGACTGTATCCAACCTGATTAGTTTTTACCTACCCCAGTGCTTAGAACAGTGCCTGGAACATAGTAAGCGCTTAACAAATACCGTAAAAAATGTACCTGCCCTAAAGCACCAAGGAGGTATTTCTGGAAGGTAAAAATGGGTTTTCCTATCTTTCTTGGCGACGGTAGAAGAGAACCGCCCGAGTGAGGGTGAGATACTATAGCGTGTGAGGATGCTACTGAAAAGACCAACGCACAACCAATAACTCCTTCCATGCTGCACAGATATATCATTTGAGTGGTCGGTTCTGATCTCTAACAACTATAGTTTAGGCTCTAGTTTCTTCAGAAATCCCCAGTGGCTGCCATTTTGTCTCCATTCCATTTATAGCCACTATCCAGCTCCTTCAAGTAAAGATGCTGTAAGCCCTCTACAGAGATTCTTTCATCAATTCTCAGCAGCTTTTCAGCATCGTTAAAACCTTGAGCATCTTCATCTCACTTTAGACCGGAAATCTCTTTACAGGATTCCCAGCATTAAGGCTATCTGTGCTTTGAGATACGGATTTAAGAATGCTTCCGAACAGACGACTTGTCCGCTTCCATGAGAGGAGCAGCACGGCGTAGCGGATAGAGCGCGAGCCCGGGAGTCGGGAGGTCATGGTTTCTAATCCCGGCTCTGCCGCTTGTCTGTTGTCCGACCTTGGTCAAGTCATTTCACTTCTCTGGACCCGTTACCTCATCTGGAAGATGGAGATTGAGATTCTGAGCCCCATGTGGTACAGGGACTGTGGCCAACCCGATTACCTTATATCTACCACAGTGTTTGGTAGATGATAGTAAGCACTTAATAAATACCTGTTATTATTGTACCTGAAAGATTTGACTGGAAAACCAACATTTTCCACAAGCTACTTTATGAAGACATATAGCCTAATGATATTTGCTAAGCACCTGAGCAGATCAATCAATCCTATTTATTGAGTGTGTACTGTGTGCGCAGCACAGTACTGAGTCCTTGAAAGAGTACAGTATTGGGGAATTGGAGAAACAGCGTGGCTCAATGGAAAGACCCTGGGCTTCGGAGTCAGAGGTCATGGGTTCGACTCCCAGATCCGCCACTTGTCAGCTGTGTGACTGTGGGCAAGTCACTCAACTTCTCTGTGCCTCAGTTAGCTCATCTGGAAAATGGGGATTAACTGTGAGCCTCACGTGGGATGACCTGATTACCCTGCATCTCCCCCAGCGCTTAGAACAGTGCTCTGCACATAGTAAGCGCTTAACAAATACCATTATTATCGTATAATATAGTTGGTAAGCACGTTCCCTGCCCACAAGGAGCTTACAGTCTAGCTACAAGTTAATCCCCGTACGTCATGAGGCTCATAGTCTAAATAGGAGGAAAAACAGGAATGGAAATCCCAATGAACAGATGAAGAAAGAGGCGCAGAGCAGCTAAGTGACCTGCCCGATCAGTTGGGATTAGAACCCGAGTCCTCTGGCTCCCAGATCCATGCTCTTTCCACTAGGTCACACTCCTTCTCCTTAGAATCCTAGCAGGCCTAATAGCCCGTGTAGGCTGCTACAGGACTAAAATTCTTGCTTTCATTTTACAAAATTATGAGACACCTGTTTGCTTTGACCACAGGGCCAGTGTGAAAGGGTCCATTGCGACGTGGGTCACTTGTTTTTCTTTTGGGGGTTTTTTAATGGTAAGTGTTAAGCGCTTACTCTGTGCTAAGCACTGCACTATGCACTGGTGTCTATATGAGCTAAATCAAGTTGGACACAGTCCCGCAGTCCATGTCCACATGGGGCTCACAGTCTTCATTCCCGTGGTATAGATGAGGTAATCGAGGCACAGAGAAGTTAAATGACTTTACCCAAGGTCACAGAGCAAACGAGTGGTGACGCCGGGATTAGAACCCATGACCTCTGACTCCCAGGCCCGTGATCTTTCCACTACGCCATGTTGAGAGTATATGGAATCAGAAGAACCTGGGTTCCAATCCTGCTCTACAAACTGCTTGCTATTTGACCATGGGCAAATCACTTCGATTCTCTGTGCCTCAGTTTCCTCAACTGCAAAATGGGAATACCTGATAATAATAATAATATAATAATAATAATAATATTTGTTAAGTGCTTCCTATATGCCAAGCACTGTTCTAAGTACTGGGGGAGAGACAAGGTCATCAGGTTATCCCAATTGGGGCTCACAGTCTTAATCCCCATTTTGCAGATGAGGTAACTGAGGCACCGAAAAGTGAAGTGACTTGCCCAAAATCACACAGCTGACAAGTGGCGGAGCCGGGATTAGAACCTCTGACTCCCAAGCGTGTGCTCTTTCCACTAACCTATGCCGCTTCTTATGCTGTTCTCTCTCCTATTTAGACCGCAAGCTGCATATAAGTCTGACATATGTATGTGGCATGTAAACCACGTGTGTATATACATAGGTATATTCATACATGCAAATTATAGTCACACCCGCTCTACATGTGTGCAGGTTATTTAATGTTTCTTATTTGGGTGTATGTCATACATAGGTTGCTCCTCCAGTCAGATTTCTCTGGCTAAAGCCAGGATAATTCTCTGTAGAGCAGGACTCTCCTGAAAAGAGAACTAGATTCCAGGACAAAATGAGGAGAAACAGCTCACAAAGGAGAAACCCACACAGTGAAAACATACAGCATCTACATCTATTACTAGCCACAAACACATATGCAACAGTGGGTGTCCATATATATATAAATATGCATATATTTTATATACGGGTAGAGATCCACATTCCTGTCTCCCGTATAAAAAAAGTTTTGGAACAGGTTGTGGGGTGGGGAGGCGGGGGAAGAAGAAAGAGAGGGAACAGGTGGGAAGCAGCATGGCTTCGTGGGTAAAGCAAGGGCTTGAAAGATAGAAGACCTGGGTTCTAATCCTGACTCCACCACTTCTCTGCTGAGTGACCTTAGGTAACATCATTTAACTTCACTGTGCCTCAGTTACTAAATCTGCAAATTAGGATGAAGATGGTGAACCCCGTTCATTCATTCATTCAATCATGTTTCTTGAGCGCTTACTGTGTGCAAAGCACTGTACTAGGCGCTTGGAATGTACAATTTGACAAAAGATAGAAACAATCTCTGCCCAGCAACGGGCTCACAGTCTAAAAGGGGAAACAGACAACAAAACAAGTAGTTAGGCATCAGTACCATCAAGATAAATAGAACCATAGATGTATACACATCATTAATAAAATAGAGTAATAAATAATATATACAAATATACACAGGTGCTGTGGGGAGAGGAAGGGGTAGAGGAGAGGGAGAGAGTAGGGGGAATGGGGAGGGGAGGAGGGGGAGAGGGAAAGGGACCCCATGCGGGTCACGGACTGTATCCAACTTTTTATTTACCGTAGCCCTCATTACGGTGCCTGGCACATGATAAGCACTTAACAAATACCATTAAAAAAAAAAAATCATGTCACGGGACTTGAAGAGACAATCCCTTAGGATGGGCTTCTGCATATGCACAAACACAGAACAAGGAAGAACAGAGATCTAATAAAAATCACATCAGAACACTGTTTCGGCATGTTCCTAGAGAAAACAAAGCTGCCCTTTAATATCCAGTCTTGTTCTTTGAGATGCCGACGGGACGGACAGTTGTCCTTGTTACAGGTGGTGTGGAATCTCTTCCAGAAAGGTAACGATTGAGTGTTTGCTATGTGCAGAGCATTGTACTAAGCACCAAGGCGAGCACAATACAACAGAAGTAGTAGACGCGTCCCCTGCCCACAAAGAGTTCATCATCATCGTCATCAATGGTAATTACTATGTGCAGACTATTCATTCAAATTTAGTGAGCACTTACTGTGTGCAGAGCACTGTGCTCAGCTCTGTACTAAGCACTTGGGAGAGTACAATATAACAGTTGGGAGATGTGTCCCTGCCCACAGTGAACTTACAGTCTAGAGGGGGAGACAGTCATTAATATAAAGAAAATAATTACAGATTTGCATAAAAGTACTTTGGGGTTAAGGGTGAGGTGACTATCAAGTGTTTAAAGCATACTGGTCTAAGAGCATAGGTGACAGAAGGGAGAGAGAGTGGGGGAAAGAGGGCCTAAGTAGGGGTGGCGTCTTGGAGATGTGATTTTAATTAGGCTTTGAAGGAGGGGAAAGTGGTGGTCTGTCATATATGCATGGGGAAGGAGTTCGAGTCAGATGCGGCAAAGGGTCGGTGGCAATAAACAAGATCAGGGCCCACTGAGCAAGCTGCTGCTAGAAAAGTGAATAAGGATGGAGAAGTATCGTTGTCAGCGGAGGAGAGGACAGAATTCAAGCAGCTGAGGATGAAATTGAGGTGGACAAGGTCAGTTCGGTCTCTAGATTTCCATCAGGAGCTCTCCACAGCTCCAGGATAGGAGCAGAGGAAGTGTACTGTAGAGGTGATCCAGGATTATGGGTTAGTAGGACAAAAATCAGTAGATGGACAGGAGAATGAAGGAGTTGAGTTTAGTGGAGATGGAGGTGTCGAGGGTGTCAATCCGTGCCTCAAGTGAAGATATTTTGGCTATAGAAAGCAAATGGGGCGTGATGACTTTGGAGGGGGTTAAAAGATTGGAGGTCTCTGTGGGGGGATAGGACAGATTTGCAGGGAGAGGGTACGCGGTTGAGGAAGTTGTGGTTGGGTAGAGATTTCAGAGACAACGAGGGTAGAGATTGTACAGAGACTGCAGATGATGGAATCGAGCGTGCTTCCAGTTTGGTGAGAGGGTGAGGTGGGCTGGAGCAGGAGGTCATTCGAGTTGAGGAGCTAGAGGAAGCGAGCAGTGGAAGGGTTGTCGGGACAATCCACCTGGATATCCAAGTCCCCAAGGATCAGTTCCCCTCTTAGGGTCGCACCTGGAGAGTTTCCAGTACTCTATCGCGTCTCGACTAAGGGAGGAAGAGTCGAGCAGAGGCATATCCATTCTACTCCTAGTTTGGACAGTGGTTAGAGAGCGGAAGGCAATCGGCTACAGGTCAAAACTCACCTGTGCTGGGCAGCAGAACCATGGGAGAGAGGCTAGGGTGGAGACTCAAGTTTATTGCATGGAAGGAGGCACTGATGAACAACTTCCATTTCTGACCAAGACAACTCTACGGATCCACTACCAGAACGACTGCAGGTGGAGGTGGGGCGTTCCGGGAGAGATGTGTCCACGGTGTCGCTACGGATCGGAGAGGACTCGACGGCATAAGAGAAGGCAAGAGAAGGATCAATTTAGGGATGCAGAAAGAAGGAATGTGACAGAGGGATCAAAATAGTTCAGGAAAGTTGGAGGAGGGATCTGGGGGGAGGTAGATCAGTGTGATTAGTAATTGGAGGGGGTGGAAAGGTGGCTAATAGGGGCTTCAAAGGAAGGGAAAGAAAGGGATGAGGAAGGTGGGATGGTACAAAAGCGGCAGTGAGGAGCAAGAGGGAAGCCAACTCCTTTCACAGGTAAGTCTTAGGGAGTGGGAGGAGATGAGATCCCCTCTGGAGAGAGCGGCAGGGGAGACACCATTATCTGGAGCCAGCCGGGTTTCAGGAATAGCGAGGAGGAGCCGTGACTAGGTCACAGACAGGTCACGGATGAAAGGAAGCTTTCTCGTGGTGGAGGGGGTTCCACAGGCTGCATTTGGGTGAGGCTGCGAAGGTGTGAGGGTTTGGGAGGCAATGGGTGGAGGTGGGCTGACGGGGACGGCTGAACGGGGAGGCGGTTGAGGGGTGCCAGTGGAAAAGAAGGATAGGAATGTAAGCTCCTTGTGGGGAGGGAACGTGACTCTACCAGCTCTGTTGTACTGTGCTCTCCCAAACTCGAAGTACGGTGTACGTGCTCAATAAATATAATTCATTCAGTCAATTCAATCGTATTTATCGAGTGCTTACTGTGTGCAGAGCACCGTATTAACCGCTCGGGCCTGTAAAATACAACACTGACAGACACATTCCCTGCCCCCAACGAGCTTAGGGTCTCGAGCGGACATCCAAATAGAGTTGTCCTGAAGGCAGGAGGAAATGCGAGACTGCAGAGACGGGGAGAGATCAGGGCTGGAGAAGTAGATTTGGGTGTCATCGGCATAGAGGTGATAGGTGAAGTCGTGTGAGCAAATGAGTTTTCCAAGGGACTGGGTGTAGATGGAGAAAAGAAGGGGACCCGGAACGGAACCTTGAGGGACACCCCTAGTTAGAGGACGGGGAGCAGAGGAGGAGCCCGCGAAAGAGACCGAGAATGAGCAGTTAGAGAGATAGGAGGAGAACCAGGAGAGGACAATGTCAGCAAAGCCGAGGTTGGACTACGTTTCCAGGAGAAGGGGTTGGTCGACAGTGTCAAAGGCACCGTTCTAAGCACTGGGTAGATGCAAGACGATCAGATTGAACACAGTCCCACGTGGGGCTCACGGTCTTAACACCCACAGATAAGTGACGCGACTTGCCCAGGGTCATTCAGCGGACAAGCGGCGGAGCCAGGATTAGAACCCAGGTCCTTCTGGCTCCTAGGCCCACGTCTATTCCTTAGACCACGATGCTTCTCGATTCCAGTGCCCCTGGTCCCAAAGAGCCACCTCGTTTATGAGCTCTGCATACCAGGTTGGGTTTTCTACCAATGCGTGCTTCTCAAAATCCCAAACCTGGGCAACCTCCTGCGGGGCCGTGCTTCATTGAGCCCTTAAGGCAAATACCTTCTACTCGCCAGCCTCTAGTGGACTCATTTCAGCTCACCAAATGGAAGCTGTCACCTCAATCAATTACTGGTATTTACTGAGCACTTACTAGGTGCAGACCACTCTGATAATAATAATAATTGTGGTATTTATTAAGCACCTACTGTGTTCTGGGCACTGTACTAACCTCCGGCGTGATACAAGCAATTTGTGTTGCTCGCGGTCTCAATCGCCATTTTACGGATGAGGTAACCGAGGCCCGGAGGAAATACAGTGACTTGTCCAAGGTCACACAGCAGGCAAGTGGCAGAGCCAGGATTAGAACCCGTGGCCTTCTGACTCCCAGGCCCGCTGTCTATCCCTACATCACGCTGCTTCCCTGCACTGTACTAAGCGCTTGGGAGAGTACGATAGAACAGATTTAGCAGGCGTATTCCTTACTCAATATGAGCTAACATTCTCCCCGAACCCGCCCAACCTAGAGGGGGTGGGTT
Source organism: Ornithorhynchus anatinus (assembly GCF_004115215.2). NCBI lineage: Eukaryota > Metazoa > Chordata > Mammalia > Monotremata > Ornithorhynchidae > Ornithorhynchus > Ornithorhynchus anatinus. Next base: position 56,203,523 of record NC_041735.1, on the reverse strand, counting down.
GAAGAGAGAGCTTTACTTGAGCGCTGGCAAACCGTCTGCCTTCCGAGACCCCACCGTCCATGATCCTGTCTTGCGAATAAAAGGCCGGGATGTTGATAATACACACCCCGGGATTGGTCAGTGTTCTGTGGATTGAGTAATTCACGATTGCAATGCGCTGCAGAAATGCTCCATAGCATTGTTATTCTCTGGAGAGGGAAGACAAATGATTACATTTTACTGACTGTTCCTTTTCAATGTCAAAACATTGAGAGATGCCCAAGTTGGAAGATAATTTAACCGCTTAGAGTAATCTGAGTTGCTGTTGCCGAAAACAGTAGAGAGCAGGTTTGGGGGGGGGGGGGGGTTTTGGTGTCTGTTAAGCACTTACAATGTGTCGGGCACCGCTCTGAGCACTGGGGTAGATACGAAGTAATCAGGTTGAACACAGTCCGGGTCCCGCATGGGGTTCGCGATCTTCATCCCCATTTAACAGGTGAGGTAACTGAGGCCCAGAGAAGTGAAGTAACCCGCCCAAGGTTACACGGCAGACAAGCGGCAGAGCCGGGATGAAAAGCCAGGTCCTGACACCCAGGCCCGTGCTCTATCCACCGGGTCGGGGAGGTGCAAGGGCCAGACCAGCCCTCGTTGCCCTCCGTCGCAATTGGAAGCTGGAGAATATCCCTGAACCAAATAATCTCGGTTACAGACAGACCCAGGGCGGGGACAAGACGGGGTTTGGGCCGGTGGTTACTCGTGGGCCACGGCCGTCTTTGGGCTGGTCACCTGATAGAGAACACACAGACCAGGAACTACTGCTGCTCTGCGGGCATTAAAAATGATCAGGGAATAAATAGAAGGAATAGTAGAAGTCGCAGGCAGGGCAGTGTCAGGCCTGCTGCCCAACTCACGCATCAGTCAGTCGGTCAGAGAAAGGGCTAGGGAAGCAGGATGGTCTAGTGGATAGAGCCCGGGCCCGGGAGTCAGAAGGCCCTGGGTTCTAATCCCCGCTCCGCCACTTGTCTGCTGTGTAGCCTTGGGCAAGTCGCTTCACTTCTCTGTGCCTCAGTTACCTCGTCTGCAAATGGGGATTGAGACTGTGGGATGTGGACCGTGTCCGAGCCGATTTGCTTGTATTCCCCCACCCGGCACTTAGTACAGTGCCTGGCACTTAGTAAGCGCTTAACAAATACCATAATTATTATCAATAATATGCATTATTATTAATAATATATTACATTATGAAGTTTATGCTCTACTATTATATAATGGAGGCAGCGTGGCTCAGTGGAAAGAGCCTGGGCTTCGGAGTCAGAGGTCATGAGTTCGAATCCCGGCTCCGCCACTTGTCAGCGGTGTGACTGTGGGCGAGTCACTTCACTTCTCTGTGCCTCAGTTCCCTCATCTGTAAAATGGGGATTAACTGTGAGCCTCACGTGGGACAACCTGATTAACCTGTATCTCCCCCAGCGCTTAGAACAGTGCTCTGCACATAGTAAGCGCTTAACAAATACCAACATTATTAATATTATTGATAATTATTATGGTATTTGTTAAGGGCTTACTATGTGCCAGGCACTGTACTAAGCGCTGGGCGGGGGAATACAACCGAATCGGCTTGGATACAGTCCCTATCCCACGTGGGCCTCACGGTCTTAATCCCCATTATACATATGAGGGAACTGAGGCACAGAGAAGTGAAGTGACTTGCCTAAGGTCACGCAGCAGATAAGTGCGAAGCCAGGACTAGAACTCATGACCTTCTGATTCCGAGCACACGCTCTATCCACTAGGCCAGGTTGTTATTATTATTACCTTAGACTTATTAGGCAGAATCCCTGCCCACAAGCACCTTCCAATTTGGCGGGGGGAGAAAGATGGTAAAATAAAGTGAAAAGAAGCGGAAGCATCAGAGCTTGCAGATTATGTACTGTATCTGCAATGTTTAGTGGTTAATTTTCTTTCAACTTTAAGAAGGGCAAAAACACATTTCCAGCTGTTAGCTATTTCCAATGATGGGAGTGAGGGGTTGGGGGAGGAGGAGAGAGAATGAAGGGTTTCAGGGTGATTTTGGATGCATGGCGGGGGGTTTTCCATATAACTTGGAAGAGTTGGGGAAGGGTTTTACACTGTGTATTGTGGGGTTGAGGGGGAGGGGGGGTAGATGCACGTGGGGGGCAGGACATTCCTCCTGAGGGAGAAAAATGGTCCAAACAGCAAAAGGAATAAAATTTTTTTTAATACGAATGACTTTCTATGCCTGACAATGATCTGCTTTATATATTTGTCCTTTGGGACGCGAAGCCGCCACCCCAGACAGTGGGATTTTAATCAGGGCGTGTGAGTGGGACGGATAACACAGGACGCAACCGACCAGCCCTCCCACACTGCCACGGTCATTTCCGCCAAGGTCCGTCACCATTTTGGATGCGCTTCCCATTGGAGGGCTCTTCTTGAAGACTTCGGTTAAGATCGTCGCTCTAGTCTAATCGCATCACGTCAGCCCAGCCTGTCCCCGGCTGCCGCCTCCGTCTTCTGTCGCATCGTCTCCGATTTTCCTTCCTTGCCTCTCAATTTGTTTTTACGGTATTTGTTGAGCGCTTCCTGTGTGCCGGGCACTATATAAGTGCTGGGATAGATACAAGCTAATTAAGTTGGACACAGCCCCTGTCCCACATGGGGCTCACAGTCTCAATCCCCATTTTATAAATGGGGTAACTGAGGCACAGAGAAGTGAAGTGACGATAATGATAATACTAATAATGGTATTTGTTAAGCAGTGACTATGTGCCAAGCACCGTTTTAAGCTTTCAGGAACCAAAAAAATAATAGTAACAGCAACGGCATCTGTTAAGCGCTTACTGTGTGACGGGCGCTCTACTAAGCGGTGAGGCGGATACAAGCAAATGAGGTTGGATGCAGTCCTTGTAGCACGTGGGGCCATTTTCCAGATGAGGTGACTGAGGCAGAGAGACGTGAAGCGACTTGCCCAAGGTCACTCAACAGACAGGATTAGAACCCATGACCTTCTCACTCCCAGGCCCGTGCTCTATCCACCAAACCATCCAGTTTTCAGGGAAGCATTAGGGCCTGGTGGATTGAGGATGGGTCTGAGATTCAGAAGGACCCGAGTTCTAATTCCAGCTCCCCAACTGATCTGCTGTGTGACCTTAATCATGTCACTTAACTTCTCTGTGCCTCAGTCTCCTCAACTGCAAAATGGAAATTTACTACCTGTTCTCCCTTCTACTTGGACTGTGAGTCCCACATGGGACGGGAACTGTGTCCAACCCGATTAATTTCTATCTACCCCAGCGCTTAGAACTGTGATTGACGCACGGTAAGCGCTTAACAAGTATCACTGAAAAATTAACTCGCCAATAGAAAAAGATTGTTCAAATCTCAATTTTCCAAATCTGGTCTCAGAAGAAAACGTGCATCGGGTTTGTCATGCTAATTAAAACCACAACTGAAGGAAGTTGTACATTCTGTCCTAAACAAAGAATTGAAAATGCAGCCCTTTAGATCATCCTGTCTCAAAGTCTCCAGAACAATGCATATATGGAAAAGCACAGTGTAAAACCCTTCCCAAACTCTTCCAAGTTATAGGGAAAAACCCCCGCCATGCATCCAAAATCACACTGAAGCCCTTCATTCTCTCTCCTCCTCCCCCAACCCATCACTCCCACCATTAGAAATAGCTAACAGCTGGAAATGTGTTTTTGCCCTTCTTAAAGTTGAAAGAAAATTAGCCACTAAACATTGCAGATACGGTGTACTACGTTAATACAAACAACTGCTTACGCTAATGAAACACACGAATAGATTCAATTTACTGTACTACTCCAAGGCATCGTTTGCTCTTATTACCGTGCCAACAGGAATACAGGGGCCCACGGAGTTGGTTATTTCTGTTAGGAGAGAAAAGAAAATGGACAACAGACATGGAAATAGTAAATTGCTTTAATCTACTTTAATTTAGAGTGCCCGGAGTTAGGCTTTGAACAGCCCGGGACGGCCTAGCGGATAAGACAGTGGGTGACCCAGCGAGAGGCCAGGTTCCCTTTCTGAGCTCTGGAACTGGCTCGCTGTGAAACCTTAGGCAAGTCCCCTGACCTCTCTGTGCCTCTGTTTCTCTAGGGGACGGGATAGCGGCGGACCTCCGGCCATCCTTCCGAAGATGGCCGAAGTAAGGATTTAGAGCTATAAATCTCCCCGGGTGGTTGAAAATCCTCAACGCTCCTCCCCTCAAAGAGACGGATTCACTCCCTGGAAGTAGAGTTAGGGTCCCGAAGCATCGGGCTCATTATCGTTAGCTTAACGAGGGCCTGGAGTCAAGCAACCTGCTGTGAGGGCAGCTTCTCTTTTTATTCCTGGTTCTAGTCCTTTCCCCCCCACCGCATTAAGTTCACACAGACTCAGGAATCAAGAGCAGCAAGGTGACTTGATTCGTCTTCCAACGTGAAAGAACATCAGTAGACCTGCATCTTGGTGTCCAGCGACTTCGCTCTAAGGATGTCTTCACCTCGGCTATAGAAAGCCGACCCCTTGTGAGCCTCGCGTCTCTTCCATGAATGGAAGGTCTTCATTCTTCACGGCTAGTCATTAGTCACTGGGCTAGCAGGACTTGTGGGAGGGGCAGGGGGCGAGGAGAGTGAGTGGATCCGCAATCCAGGATCCCAGGTCGAGTGGGAACCCCAGCTGGGTGAGAAGACTGTCATCCCCTTCACTCTAAGCTTTATTTTGTGGTACTTGTTAAGTACTTAGAATAATAATAATAATAATAATGTTTATGTGTTTACTATTTGTCAAGCGCCGTTCTAAGCTCTGAGGTAGATACAGGGTAATCAGGTTGGACACAGTCCCTGTCCTCCATAGGGCTCACATTTAATCCCCATTTTACAGAAGAGGTAACTGAGACCCAGAGAAGTGAAATGACTTGTCCCGCGACCCACAAAAGACGAGGGGCGGAGCCGGGATTAGAACCTCGGTCCTCTGACGCCCAGGCCCGAGCTCTTTCCACTAGGCCATGCTGCTTCTCCTTGTGGGCAGGGACTGTGACTACCAATTCTGTTATACTGGACTCTCCCAAGCGTTTAATTCAGTGCTCTGCACAAAGTACTGAGCGTTGATTAAATACGATCGAATGACTGACTGCCAGAGCTTCCCCCGGGCTCAAAGCCGTTCATCTCGGTTCCCTTCTCGGGAGCGGACTGCTCTTGGTCTGGGGGAGGCTTTGCACTCCTGGGGCTGGTCTCACCCCACTCCAAAGTGCACACCGTGTCTAGCCATCACGACATTACAACACCGTGACCCTTGTCTCCCAGTAATCTCTAGCCAACTGTGCCGATCATCCACTTCAGAAGGCCACTACTGAATTCCGCAGGAATGTATTAGCCTTAGAAAAAGCAAATACGATAACAGCGAAAGGGCGGCATCTACGACATCCTTATCACCGCGCAGCTTTTGGTTACGATATGTAGGCGTTCATTCTGCTTTTTAAATCCTAATTTGGCTAGTGCCTGTCCTTGGCTTCTCCCTAAAGTTCCAAAAGTCCGCAGGACTTGCAGAGTGGTTTCTGTTCTGCAAGAAATGATGCCAAAGTTCTTCTCTGTTGTGTAAATAGTCGGCAGCGTAGCCACCGCTACAGCGAAATTGAAATTGAAAGGAAATTACCTCCCTCCTGCTGCCAGCATTTCCACGGTGTCGTTCTGAAATTCTGAGCCTCTTCCTACGGCAAAGGCTGCCGTTAGAGCAGGTGTTGAAAGACGCAGGTGTCATTTACCCTGTATCTACCCCAGCGCTCAGAACAGTGCTCGGCACATAGTAAGCGCTTAACAGATACCGACATTATTATCGCTTCAACTGAAAAGCTAGCTTTCCTCCAATTCCCTGGAAATAAATCACGGAACTGAGGGGTGAGAAATGTGGGGGCCAGGGACAGAGGTCAGGGAGGAACTATTCCAAACTTTTCCTTGACCTCACAATACCATAGAGGCTTCCAGGCAGGCAGAAGCTGAAAACGGGGTAGAAGGGGAAAAGGGTGTTTTAAGTATTTAGTTCACTTACTTCTTCCAAATCAACAGCAACCATCTCTTTAGGGAGGCGTAATTGTGTTTTCCTGACTTAATGCCAAAATTCAGCCTGAACTTTTCCCTACAGGGATTGTTCCAGGTTAGAAGAGAAAATTGAAACTCCAAAGTATAGAGCCCAGCCTCGGGTCGAACTCTTTTTTAGTGTAATTCAGGATCGATGTTCCTGACCGGTTAGACTGGTCTCTAGCCGGCACGCACATTTCAAAGGGCTGAGCCAAAGCTAAATATGACCTACGGGATTTTATACTGCAGGGGTTTTTTTGTTTGTTTTGAAATAACTTGGGGAGGACACCACCCCCTCGGCCCAGCCAGATGATGGCTGTAGAGAGTTAGGAAACATTCCTTCCCTTCCCCTAAAGTTGGGAGGATGAGCTTTAGTCTCTGTACCTAGAGAGAAGAGAAAGTTCCACCAGACTGTGCTCGCCACGGGAAATTCTACCGGCTCAAGGGGGACGGGGAAATAGTTCAGGATGAAACTGTGCCCTCTCATGGGTAATGCGGAAACAGTTCTGTGGAGCGGAGCTGAATTGGTCCACTGAAGTTGGTCATGGGGTGAAAATACCATCCCCGCAATTGCTCGGTGAAGTATTGCTATTATCATTTAGCGTGTCCGTATCCCTTTCGCAAAAGGGCTCCGTGGTAATCAGTTGATACCGTGAGAACAAACTGTTCCCGCGTCTTTTTTTAAAGTGTAAATGCCCGAAATGCATTCCACCGAAGCAGATGGACGGAGACGCAAACTACCAGAGGGAAAAACAGAACGAGAGGAAGGAAACAGTCAGTGCTGAGGGGGAAGAAAAGAGGAGACACACAACAAAATGAAGCGAAGTATCTTCTCGGAAGGAAAGGCTGCCACTGAAGCCCCAGGAAGAGAAAATTCATTCATTCAGTCGTATTCACTGAGTGCTTACTGTGTGCAAAGCACTGTACTAAGAGCTTGGGGGAGTATGAGACACATTCCCTGCCTATGACGAGCTTACATTCTAAGAAGGAGAAAAGGAGTAAAGGAGATAATCGAACAGGTGGTATTCTCAAGCAATAGTGGGACAAATAATGACAAACTAAAGGGAGTATTAGCCCACGACCGCTACATGCCGCTCCACAGTGAAAATGGCTCCCGCTAAGCGGGAGAGGACCGAAGGGTAGGATGGTATGGGACAGCAGCAGGATGGGGGGCAAACTTAGCTCTAGGGGCTCCCAAGGTCACAGAACAGATAAGTGGCGGAATCGGAATAAGAACCCAGCTCCTTCTGACTTCCAGGCCCATGCTCTATCCACAGAGCCACACTGCTTCTCTAACTCACACTTTCCATTTTCAATCTGTGTCCATTCTATTATTTCCTCCCCTAATTCACCTACTCTTGGAGTGCAAAGTTACCCAAAGGTGCAGAAAAAGCACCGTGACTATTGTATATAACCCCCCCAAAATACCCCAACAACGTTAGTTGAAAGTAGCAAAACCTAGGCACAGACTAGCTAAAGCCAGTCTATTTAAAGGGCTTTCTTAAGAGTTTCCGAGTAATATCTCAGCGAGTCTCGCTGCAGAGGTCTTTGGGGCTTATGGAGAGAGCAGTGGGGCAATGGGGGAGGAGAAGGGAGATAAATAGTCAAGGAGCCCTCGGTAGTTGGCATGAAAATGCCTTGGCATGTCGTGATCGTGATCTGGCACACCTCCTTTTGTAAAGGAAAGCTTTATGAAATCACTCACTCAAGGCACTTGTGAGCAGGAAATTCACCCAGTGGGCCAGGCCAGCGCTGGCAGACTTCAGCTGTGAGAGGTCTTTATCCGGGCTGAAATGCTTATTTGTTTATTTTATGGTACTTGTATAGCACTTACTATGTGTCGAACACTGTTCCAAGCACTGGGGTAGGTACACGGACACTAGTTCCTGTCCCGCATGGGGCTGACCGTCTTAATTAGGAGCGAGAACAGATATTTAATCCACATTTTACAGTTGAGGAAACTGGGGCACCGAGAAGTGAAGTGACTTGTCCAAGGTCACACAGCTAGCAATTGGCAGAGCAATCGGCAGAGCCGGAATTAGAACCCAGGTCCTCTGACTCCCAGGTCCATGCTTTTTCCACTAGGCCACGCTGCTTCTCCATTCAACAGCGGTTTAAGGTCAGTCTTCAGTCATCTGCTTCTACACTCACCACGCTCACAGCACGGATACTATATCCGAGAGCACTGTGGGCCAGAGCATTTTGGGATTGTTTGCTACGGGGCCACATTTTCCATTTTTATTAAATGCCTAATTTGCGCCCTCTGCTTTCTTCCAGCCTCAGGTCAGTGCTAACTGGCGAAGCCGGTTTAGGAGCTTTATGAAGGAAGAGGAGGGAGGTGGTTTGTATTTGATCTTATCGACGGGTAGGGAATAAAATGCTCATTTAGTGGAGGTTTTTAACTCTTTCAGATCACAAGAGAGACATCTAAAAGTGTGTCTTCCGGCTCACCGCATTACCTCAAGACTCAAAAGGCCCTTTCCCAACTGAGCAGTTGACACCATTCTCAACTGTGGGGATGAAAGGGTGAAATGAACCAGATTCAACAGAAGAGGGAATAAGGAAAGAGAATTCTAAACAGGAAGTAAGCAGAGAAGCAAAAGGGACTAGTCAGCAGAAAAGATGGAAGAGAGAACTGGATTAGGGCCAGACTTCCTAGATCCACCCCTTCCTCCCAACCCAAACGTCCACGACCCCAGTTCAAGCCCTAGTCCTCTTCATCACTCAATTCCCATATCAGCCTTCTCATCGGTCTCTCTGCCTCCAACCTTTCTCGGCCTCAGTATTCAATCTATCGATCGTAATTACTGAGCACTGACTGTGAGCCCCGCTCCGTACTAAAGGCTTGAGAGAGTACGACAATAAGAGAATTGATAGACATGTTCCCTGCCCACAAGAAGCAGAGGGAGTAAGAGAGTCAAGAGAGGGAGAAAGACGTTAAGATAAATTACAGATATTCATTCATTCATTCAATAGTATTTATTGAGCGCTTACTATGTGCAGAGCACTGTACTAAGCGCTTGGGATGAACAAGTCGGCAACAGATAGAGACGGTCCCTGCCGTTTGACGGGCTTACGGTCTAATCGGGGGAGACGGGCAGACGAGAACAATGGCAATAAATAGAGACAAGGGGAAGAACATCTCGTAAAAACGATGGCAACTAAATAGAATCAAGGCGATGTACAATTCATTAACAAAGTAAATAGAGTAATGGAAATATATACAGTCGAGCGGACGAGTACAGTGCTGAGGGGATGGGAAGGGAGAGGGGGAGGAGCGGAGGGAAAGGGGGAAAAGAGGGTTTAGCTGCAGAGAGGTGAAGGGGGGGTGGTAGAGGGAGTAGAGGGAGAAGGGGAGCTCGGTCTGGGAAGGCCTCTTGGAGGAGGTGATTTTTAAGTAAGGTTTTGAAGAGGGGAAGAGAATCAGTTTGGCGGAGGCGAGGAGGGAGGGCGTTCCGGGACCGCGGGAGGATGCGGCCTGGGGGTCGACGGTGGGATGGGCGAGACCGAGGGACGGTGAGGAGGTGGGCGGCAGAGGAGCGGAGCGTGCGGGGTGGGCGGTAGAAAGAGAGAAGGGAGGAGAGGTAGGAAGGGGCGAGGTGACGTAGAGCCTCGAAGCCTAGAGTGAGGAGTTTTTGTTTGGAGCGGAGGTCGATAGGCAACCACTGGAGGTGTTTAAGAAGGGGAGTGACATGCCCAGAGCGTTTCTGCGGGAAGATGAGCCGGGCGGCGGAGTGAAGGATAGACCGGAGCGGGGCGAGAGAGGAGGAAGGGAGGTCAGAGAGAAGGCCGACACGGTAGTCTAGCCGGGATATAACGAGAGCCCGTAATAGTAAGGTAGCCGTTTGGGTGGAGAGGAAAGGGTGGATCTTGGCGATATCGTAGAGGTGAAACCGGCAGGTCTCGGTAACGGATAGGATGCGTGGGGTGAACGAGAGAGACGAGTCAAGGATGACACCGAGATCGCGGGCCTGAGGGACGGGAAGGATGGTCGTGCCATCCACGGCGATAGAGAAGTCTGGGAGAGGACCGGATTCGGGAGGGAAGATGAGGAGCTCAGTCTCGCTCACGTTGAGTTTTAGGTGGCGGGCCGACATCCAGGCGGAGACGTCCCGGAGGCGGGAGGAGATGCGAGCCCGAAGGGAGGGGGAGAGGACAGGGGTGGAGATGTAGATCTGCGTGTCATCTGCGTAGAGATGGTAGTCAAAGCCGTGAGAGCGGATGAGTTCACCGAGGGAGCGAGTGTAAATGGAGAACAGAAGAGGGCCGAGAACTGACCCTTGAGGAACTCCAACAGTTAAAGGATGGGAGGGGGAGGAGGCTCCGGCGAAGGAGACCGAGAATGATCGGCCAGAGAGGTAAGAGGAGAACCGGGAGAGGACAGAGTCCGTGAAGCCAAGGTGAGATGAGGTATGGAGGAGGAAGGGATGGTCGATAGTGTCAAAGGCAGCAGAGAGGTCAAGGAGGATCAGAATGGAGTAGGAGCCGTTGGATTTGGCAAGAAGGAGGTCACGGGTGACCTTAGAGAGAGCAGTCTCGGTAGAGCGGAGGGGACGGAAGCCAGATCGGAGGGGGTCTAGGAGAGAATGGGAGTTAAGGAATTCTAAGCATCGATTGTAGACGACTCGTTCTAGGATTTTGGAAAGGAAGGGTAGTAGGGAGATAGGGCGATAGCTGGAGGGGGAAGTGGGGTCAAGGGCGGGTTTTTTTTTAGGATGGGGGAGACGTGGGCATGTTTGAAGGTAGCGGGGAAGGAGCCCTTGGAGATTGAGTGGTTAAAAATGGAAGTTAAGGAAGGGAGGAGGGCAGGGGCGATGGTTTTAATAAGGTGAGAGGGAATGGGGTCCGAGGCGCAGATGGAGGGGGTGGCACTTGCGAGGAGGGAGGAGATCTCCTCTGAGGATACTGCAGGGAAGGATGGGAAAGTGGGGGAGAGGGTCGGTGGGGGGGAAGGGAGAGGCGGAGGGGTGACTTTGGGGAGCTCAGACCTGATCGTGTTGATTTTCGTGAGGAAATAGGTGGCCGGATCATTGGGGGTGAGAGATGGGGGAGGGGGAGGAACAGGGGGCCTAAGGAGAGAGTTAAAGGTCCGGAACAATCGGCGGGGGTGACGGGCATGGGTGTCGATGAGGGAGGAGAAGAAGCTTTGCCTGGCGGAGGAGAGGGCAGAGTTAAGGCAGGAAAGGATGAATTTGAAGTGTGTGAGGTCGGCTCGGTGCTTGGACTTTCGCCAGCAGCGATCGGCAGCTCGAGCATAGGTGCGTAGGAGGCGGACAGAAGAGGTGATCCGGGGCTGTGGGTTAGTGGAGCGAGAGCGGCGGAGGGAAAGGGGGGCGAGAGAGTCGAGATGAGTAGAGAGGGTGGAGTTGAGAGCGGAGACCCGATCGTCGAGAGTGGGAAGTGAGGACAGGGCGGCGAGGTGAGGAGAGATGCTTTTGGAAAGACGGAAGGGATCGAGAGAGCGGAGGTCTCTGTGGGGCAGTAGCGAAGATTTGCAGGGGGAGGGAGTCTGAGAGATGAGGCAGGTGAGAAGGTTATGGTCAGAGAGAGGGATTTCAGAGTCGGCGAGGGAGGAGATAGTGCAGCGGTAGGAGACGACGAGATCGAGGGTGTGACCGAGTCGGTGAGTGGGCGCGGTACGGTGGAGGAGGAGGTCGGCAGAGTCGAGGAGGGATAGCGGGCGGGCGGCAGAGGAGTCGTCGGGTACGTCCGTATGGATGTCGAAGTCTCCGAGGATCAGAGTGGGCAGAGAGAAGGAGAGAAGGAAGGTGAGAAAGGGGTCAAGGTGGTCGAAGAAGTCGGAGGTGGGACCGGGAGGGCGGTAGATGACGGCGACGAGTATCCGGAGGGGGTGGTAGAGGCGAACGATATGGGCTTCGAAGGAGGGGAAGGAGAGGGAGGGGGGAGGAGGGATAGTGCGGAAGCGGCAACGGGGCGAGAGGAGGAAGCCGACGCCTCCTCCCTTACCGGTGAGTCTGGGGGAGTGGGAGAAGGAGAGGCCTCCGCCGGAGAGAGCGGCGGCGGAGTCCGTGTCATCGGGAGAGAGCCACGTTTCCGAAAGGGCGAGGAGGAGGAGAGAGCGGGAGAGGAAAAGGTCATGGACGAAAGGTAGCTTACCTGTAATAGAGCGGGGGTTCCAGAGGCCACACTTGAAAGTAGCTGTGGGTGCAAGGGGGGGGAGGGGGGAGGGGAGGGTTTGGATGGGAAGGAGGAGGCGGGGCCCTGGATGGGGAGAGGGGGATGAGGCGTAGCGGTGGGACAGGAGGACTGGGATGGGGCGTGGGTGGGGAAGAGAGAAGGGGGGAGGGGGTGAGGAGGGGGTTTGGTGGGGGGAAGAGTAGGGAGAGGGGGAAGAGGGGTAGCGCTGGTAAAGTGGGGTTCTAGGGCGGGGGAGGGGAGGGGGGAGGAGACAGAGGAGAGAGAGGGAAAGAGCTGAGCGAGAGAGGGGAAGGGGAAGGGGAGGATAGGAAGGGGCGGGGGGGGGGGGGGGGGAGGAGGGACATGGCGAGGCCAGAGAGGTGGGTGGCAGCACTGACAACAATAAACAGTAACAAATGAAATCGGTAATATAGCAACATGATACAGTATGATACAATACAGTAGTGCTAATATAGCAACATGATACGGTATGATACAATATAGTAGTGTTAATAAGCGGGCGATGACCAGGGTCGGGGGTAGGCTCGATTAAGGGCCGACCTGATCAAACTCAAAGTCAGCCGGCTGGTGAGGCCAGAGAGGTGGGTGGCAGCACTGACGACAATAAACGATAACAAGCGAAATCGCTAATATAGCAACACGGTACAGTAAGACACGATGCAATAGTGTTAATAAGCAGGCGATGACCAGGGTCGGGGGACGAGCCGACCCTACCCGATCAGACTCAAAGTCAAGCGGCCAGCGGCCGAGAGAGTCCCAGAGCTCATGACCAAATGTCCCTGTGGCGGCGGGGGGGTCCTGAGGTTGTCCGGGATGGGTTGCGGCCATAGGCGGCGGTTAAGGTGAGGTAACACGGTGAAAACAATGACGTCGTCGCCCGGGGCGGGGGCGGGGGAGATGAATCACCTCAAGGGGGAAGAGGGAGTGAGGGCTTCCCAAAATGGCCACCTCAGGCGGGGTGGGGGCTTCCCAAAATGGACGCCTCGGGCCGAGTGGGGAGCGGTTGGGGAGCACAATGTCCCCGGGCCCGAGCAGGGGGACACGATGTCCCCGGAGGACACAGTGTCCCTAGGGCCGAGCAGGGGAGCACAATGTCCCCAGGGTCGAGAAGGGGAGCGCAATGTCCCCGGGCCCGAGCGGGGGGGAGGGTGGAATGGGAGCTGGTGGCTGGGGGTCTGTGGGGGCGAAGATATGTACATAAGTGCTGTAGGGCTGAGGGAGGGGTGAATAGAGGATCCAAATCCAAGTACGAGGGCAACCCAGAAGGGAGTGGAGAAGAGGAAATGAGGGCTTAGTCAGGGAAGGCCTCTTGGAAGTGATGTTTCAGCTGCCCGGATCATCTTCCTACAACCTCATTTGGTATAACATTTCTCTATTCCACAGAAAGCTCTGATGGTGACCTATTTCTCTCTACATCAAGCAGAACTTTCTTACCAATGGCTTTAAAGTTCTCCACCACTTTTCTCCGTCTACGCTTGTTATTCCTGATTAACATCCTTTACTCCTCCCAGGATCACCTCTTATGTGTACCCCTCTCTCGATTTTCCCCCCTCTGACTCCTTGCTAAATGTTGTTCCCCCACCCTTGAATTTCATCCCCTTTCAAATCTTCCCAACCACAGCTTTCCTCCTTTTCAAAACCCTCCTGCAATCCCACTTCCTCCAGGAAACCTTCTTCATTTAATTCCCAACACCCACCATCTCCTTAGAGCTTATTTATTTACATCCATCTTTAGCATCTGTGTAAATATTAACATAGAGTTGCATACAAATTTGTCGGTATCTATCAATCGATGTACTTATTCACCTATTTATTCATCTATTTCATGATTACACATTCTTGCTCGTAGCTTTATTCTTGTTTCTTCCTCCTGCTCCTACTATTTGTAAATAATTCGTGCCTTTCTGTCTTCCCCACTAGATAGTAAGCCTTTTGAGGTCAGGGAATTCTCCTTTGCATTTTTTGTGCTCTTCCATGTGCTTAGTACAGAACACTGCATACAGTATCTACTCAGTTAATACAATTCATCTGATCTGTTGATTGTTGGGGGTTGAGGAAATAATGGAATGGACGCAGACTGAAAATGAAGATTGGGAGTTAGAGAAGCAGTGTGGCCTTGTGGATAGAACATGGAAGGGCCTGGGTTCTAATCCCGACTCCACCACTCGTCCGCTCTGTGACCTTGGGCAAGTCGTTTAACTTCTCTGTGCCTCAGTTACCTCATCTGTAAAACGGGGATTAAGACTGTGAACTCCATGTGGGACAGAGACTGTATCCAACCCTATTAGCTTGTATCATTTCTAGAGCTTAAAACAGGGACTGGCACATTATTAATAATAAAAATAATAAATCCTGAGTTTAAATCCCATCTTTTCTTGATCCGGGTGACCTTGGGTAAAGTCATTTAACCTCTTCTGTTCCTCCATCTGTGAACCTAAGATAGCCACCTACTCTCCTGCCTTATGGATTGTAAGCCCTGTTCGGGTCAGAGACTGTGTCTGTCCTGATTATCTTGCGTGAGAAGCAGCACGGCCTAATGGAAAGAGCACAGGCCTGGGAGTCAGAGGAAGTGAGTTTTAACTGCAGCTCTGCCACTTGTCTGCTGTGTGACACTGGGCAAGTCACTTAAGTTCTCTGTGCCTCGGTTTCCTCATCTGCAAAATGAGGATTCAATACCTGTTGTCCCTCCTAGATATCTGTTAAGTGCTTATTATGTGCCAGACACTATACTAAGCAGTGGGTAGATCCCAGGTAATCAGGTTGGATATATAGTCCCCGTCCCACATGGGGATCGTAGTTTCAATCCCCATTTGACAGGTGGAGCAACTAAGGTTCAAAGAAGTTAAGACACTTGCCCGAGGTCACACAGCAGAGAAGAGGTGGAGCTAGGATTAGAACCCAGGTCCTTCTGACTCTAAGACCCGGGCTCTATCCACCAGGCCATGACGCTGCTGCTTCTTCTTATTCCTTATCGTTATTATTATCCCAGCAGAGCACAATGCGTGGCCCATCGTAAATACTGAATCACCAAATTACCCAGGTCCTTCTGACTCTAAGACCAGGGGTCTATCCACTAGGCCGTGATGATGCTTCTTCTTCTTCTTATTCCTTATCTTTATTTTTATCCCAGCAGAGTACAATGCGTGGGCCATCGTAAGTACTTAATAAATACCATCATTAAGAAATACTACTGATCAGTCTATTTATACATGCCCGAGCCTCTGTAATTCTGAGCCTTCTCCGATTAAAGAGTCCCCAACCCAGTTGGCCCAAGGAGACAATGGTAAGCCATTTCGGTATTTTTACCAAGGAAACTCTACGGATACACGACCAGAACGATTGCAGGAGGAGGTGGGGCCTTCTGGGAGAGATGTGTCCATGGCGTCGCTATGGTTCGAAGACGACTCGACGGCATAAGACAAGACACCCCAATTTAAGCCGGCTCAGGCCCAGCCTATCAAGCCCCAAGACTCTGACATCTCCTGGCCCATCACTCCTGCCTGTGAACCACTAGAAATTGCAGTGATAGTCTCCAAGGGACGCTAGAAACTCATGGCACACACAGAGCGTAGCTTTAGCTTCCCACACAGCAGGCCTGGATCCCGTCCCATACTGAAGTGCTCAGTGAGGTTCCCGGCCGGCATTCAGTGCTGTTGGGTCATATTTGCCGAGAGGGGTCGGGGGGAGAGGGTACCTGACCATCCATCGATTTGGGATCCGCCCGCCAGATCTGGGCCGGCCCGTTGGAATTTCAGTTATGGGAACGCGGGACTCCAGCTGCAGTCAGGGGCTTGTGGGATTCGAAACAATTAAGCGTCCCTTCCTGACAAAACTTTCCAGGAAAATGGAATAACCCCATCTAGACGGAACCTCTGGCAACCGAACCCTACTTCGACAGAGAGTTACTGAATCACCGAAATAGCAGCACGGGGCTCCTGCCAAGTTCTCACTTCACGGTTGCCCGCCCCTTGCATTTGGATTTTTCAGCTCTACTCCGGACACAGACAATTCCAACGCAGTCCGTTCTACTGGGCCACTCCCTCCTCTAGCACATTAAGACGCCTACTTCCCTGTGCTCTCATGCAACCCAAATGTCATTCAAAGACACTCCCAGGTTGGTGCCACTCTGTCTCCGGCTGTTTTGCTCCACAAAAGGGGCCTCTCCTATTTCACAGGTCATTCACTATGCAATTTTAACTCCTTACTACTTGAAAAGCCCCTGTGCCTTTACTGGGGGAGTTAATCTCGTCGCCGACCCCCAGCCCACATCCTGCCTCTGTCTTGGAACGCCCTCCCTCCTCAAATCCGACAGACAATTAGTCTCCCCCACCTTCAAGGCCCTATTGAAAGCACATCTCCTCCTAGATGCCTTCCCTGACTAAGCCCCGCTTTTCCTCATCTCCCACTCCCTTCTCCATCACCCTGACTTACTGCTCCCTCTGCTCTTCGCCCCTCCTAACACCACAGCACTTACGTACCTATCTGTCATTGTATTAATCTGTATTGATATCTGTCTCTCCCACTCTAGACTGTAAGCTCGTTGTGGGCAGGAATGTCACTGTTTATTGTTGTGTTGTACTTTCCCAAGCGCTCAGTACAGTGCTCTCCACACAGTAAGTGCTCAGTAAATATGACTGACTGAATGAATGAATGATTGAATGAATAGTGCCAAGGGATTATTGACTGACAATATTTCTTCTCTCTGCCTACATCAGACAGATCTCCTCAGAAAGGGAGACCCAGAGGTCAATCAATTACATTTATTTAGTACATACTTTGTGCAGAGGACTGTGCTAGGCACTTGGGAGAGAAGACTATTACAGAGTTGATAGACACATTACCCTGCTCACAACGAGCTTACAGTCTCACTTTCTTCTTTCTCAGCCAGGACTGTGTAAAGAGACATTTAGACTCAGGGTTAACAGTGTGATGTCATTTTAAAAAAACAACAAAACAACCCACAATAATGGCTCATGTCCACTTGGCAGCCCACTCTTTGTCTTTGCTAAATGAAAATGAGTCGATTCTTCTTTGACAAGTAGGTGTCCTATTGGATCTTGGACAAAAACCCCTCTCCACACTTTCTTTGGAGCATCTATTTTCCTTTAAACCTGCCAGTTGTGGAGGTGTTTAGCATTCCTTACTCAAAGAATGAAAAATATGATTCTAAATAGTGACCGCTTTACTCTGTGTGTGTTTACTTTGAGTCCTTCTGATTTGCTTTTCTTTGTTCAGGCTAGCTGGGTTTTAATGATTTGATTCTGCCGTGCCCGAGAAAGAGACCCGTCTCATTTCATTGGCTGCCTTGGAACCCATTGCCAGTTATTTTATTTGCCTGAGGAAATTTTGTGAGTTTCTTTTGTTAAAAATGTGGTGATTTTAATTTTTTCCTTGAATGTTATTATTTGTTAATATAAAGTGAGGCATAGTATGACAATGTAATTAATCAACTGGGGTCTAGTTCCTTTAATTCAATTTTCAGAAATGACTCTTTTGTACTCAGTTAGGCATGTCAAAGACAATAATATTATTATCTTAAAGGTTATTAATGCATTTATTCGAATTCAATAACGTCATGGCCGAATGCAATCTCTTCTTACTGAAAATCAAGTAATGCAGAGGTAATGCCAGGAATTTTCACCTAATGAAAGATTATCCTCTGAAAATGGAAGATATAATTACAAAATCATATATTAGCAGCCGGGGTACAGGGGTGCCACAGGGGTGAGGAAGGTTGAAATGTTTTTCACCAGTCCCTCCCACTCCCATTTAACCTATTTTCAGCCTTCAGTGAAGAGGGAAAGAGGATTTCATTTTAAACCTTTTCTTCCGGTATTTTCACTGGCCTTCTGCCCAAATACCACGCCTACATTTTCCCAAGCCAGATTTGAAACTCCATCTTTGGTATACTCTCAAACGTGGGGAGAGGCTTCCGAGCACCAGCTTCAGGGTCACTGCTGTTGATCATTGGCTGCCCCACATACAGAGCAGAGAATACATGCTAGACATTATCATCTCTCCCGCCCTCTGCTCTTCCCCCTTCCCTCAGCACCGGGCATATTTGTATATATTATTTATTACCCTATTTATTTTGTTAAGGATGTGTATATCTCTATGATTCTATTTATCTGGATGATGATGTTTTGTTTTGTTCTGTTTTGCTTTGCTGTCTCTCCCGATTAGACTGTGAGCCCGTTATTGGGCAGGGATTGTCTCTATCTGTTGCTAAATTGTACATTCCAAGGACTTAGTCCAGTGCTCTGCACATAGTAAGCGCTCAATAAAGACTACTGAATGAATGAACTCTATGTTACACTAATGCCACATACCATCTGCACTGCAGGTTGATGGAGATACGGGGGAAACTCTATAGTTAAAAAAAAAAAAGGTAGCCATCACCCATTTGCGTCCCAGCTGAAAACCGGGAGTCAGTTGTCCCATACAGAGCAGCATGGCGCACTGCAATCGGGAAAGGAGAGGGGTATGTTCAATCGACCGTATTTATTGAGCACTTACCGTGTGCAGAACGCTGGGGGAGTACACTGTAACAGAGTTGGTAGTAGACGTGTTCCCTTCAAGCAGACGCTTCGTGAGGGAGAGAAGAAAAATAAAAAACACCACCAGACACCAATAAATGGGATTGTACTACAAGGGTCAGACTTTTATGGGCATCAATTGGTTGGCACTATGGTCTCGCCTTTGTCTTCTCAGCCCCACGTGCACCCGTGTGAATATCATCATCAGTGATGTCTTCTTCAAACACACAAGACAACTATGTTAAACTGATGTCCTTATTGCCACCCCAAGTAAACCTACTGTTATCATCAGGTGTCATCGAGTCATTTCCAATCCACAGTGACTCTGGATAGGTTTTTTTCCAGAATGTCCTGTCTTCTGCCATAATCCGTAACCTTGCTATCGGTTCTTCCGTTATCGATGTTATGGTTTCTAGCCGTCTAGCTGCGGGTCTGCCTCTTCCACATTTTTCCTGGACTTTTCCCAGCAATAGGGTCTTCTACGAGAGAATTAGTCCTCCTGATTAGGTGTTCAAAATATGCTAATCTAAGTCGAGTCATCTGGACGCCCAAAGGCCATTTTGCCTTAATTTGCTCCAAAATCCATTTATTTGTTTTTCGGGTGGTCCATGGTAATCCCGAAAGCTTTCTCCAAGACCACATTCCAAAAGAATCGATGATCTTACTATCCTGTTTTTTCACCGTCCAGCTTTCGGATCCATACCTTGTCGCTGGAAAACACCACGGAATCGACTATTTGTATTTATGTGGCAATTGTTACATCAGCACATTTCATGACTTTTTCCCAGGCTCTTCATAACAAGTCCTCCTACCATTAATCTTCTGGGAAAAATAATAATGATTGTGGTATTTGTTAAGCACTTACTACATGCTAAGCACTGTACCAAACACTAGAGCGGTTACAAGTTGATCAGGTCTCTCCCACAGATCCCACAGGGGGCTCCCAGTCTAAGGGAGAGAGAAAACCGGCATTGAAACCCATTTTACAGATGCGAAAAGTGAGGCACAATTGTTCAAAGTCTCCCAGTAGACAAGGGGCAGAGCCGAGATTAGATCCCAAGTCCTCTGACTCCCAGGTCCCAAGTCTTTCTACTAGGCCACTGTTTCGCAACTGGTTAAAGGAATCTGGAAAGACACTTTAAACAAGGCTGAGAATGGAAAGGGATTTTACTAATTGTGAGACAAGATAAAAATGGGGAATCACAGTAGAAAAGAAAAGGCCTCAGGGTGCCCACTGTTGAGTATAACATAGATGGAGTTAGAAATTGGGGAAGGAATCAAGCAAAGTGGGTGACCTATTCACCCAGTGCATCAGAGAAGACGGCCCTAGACAATAGCAAAAAATAGCTGATGACTGAGGATCTTTTTGGTGAATAATGGAGGCGCAAAACCGAGCACAGTTCAGACATTAAAACAGTAACCAAAAAACTGCATTAGCATCTCAATAACCACACCAGGAAAGCACAGTGGATTTGAAGGACACCGAGAGGACACGAGACGATAAACTCTAGGAAGATCCAAAAATACTATAAGTAAACCAATAGTAGATAGACTCTTTGAAAGTAGAACCCAATCTATGAATCTGAGGTACCTTTCATCTGATAGCTCAGAGAGCTTTCCGAGTAACGAAACGTGTGTGAGGTAGATAACTGGGTGGGCATTTAAAAAAAATATCTGTGAATGAGTTTTACTAGCCAGAGGCAGAAGTCCCAGATAATGCTCCATCAGATAGTGAGACACTAAGGGGAGGAAATGTCTTCTCAGAGAAGACCTCTTCTTAAACTATCGCTGGGGTTAAGGTGAACTAGAGTCACCTCTCTGTTTGGGGAAAGGTAGGCAGTAGCCTTGGGGGAATGGGGATGAGTGGAAGTCACAGAAAGTAGAAGTACTTCATCCGGTCAAGAGATTGGAAGTCAATCAGTCACGTTTATTGAGCGCTTACTGCGTGCAGAGCACTGTACTAACTGCTTGGGAGAGTAGAATATAAGAGCCGCGCTCCCTGCCCACAACAAGCGTAATGTCTAGAGGTTGATGTAGGGTGTGGAAGCCCAAGGGTCAAGTTCCTTCATCTGCTCTCCTCTCTCCGAGCCTTCAGCTCTCGGCCTGCTTGATCACCTCTGGGTGCTCTTGGTTGCCAGAGAGATCCGGGTCACAATGTATCTTTCCCTTGTTCTCTCGGTCTTCTGAAAGGAGTAGCGGAAAACAAGATGGAGCTACTCCTTTATTGGGGTTGGGTGGAGAACAAGCTAGGGCCTGGATGGAAAACCCCATCCCAATGAGTTATTGCTGCTTATCCCGATGTATTTATCCTGTATTGTACTTCTTGATTAAATTAGATGCTGTACTATAAAAAAAGAAGCTCTGGATCACTCGGAGTGGAGCTGGTGTTGACTAGCAGGGGGAATCTCTGTCCTTTAACCGCCTTTCCCTAATATTGCTAGAAGAAGCAATGGTAGTTAATAAATTTGTCTCTGACATAGAACGCAGAGTCCGTCAAGTTTTTCTTCAACGTGGGTAACTTCTGAAACTAATGGATCTGGGCATCAATTTATGGAGCAGACAGGAAATTCAAGCCCAGTAAAGATGTGTATTGTAAGGAGAGAGCGTACGCGGGCACATATACACACACAGCTAAAGCAGGAATCCCAAAGTTGGTACATGTGGTAGGGAGATGGCACAGGGGTTGGAGTTCGCTGCTGGTCATGCTTGTTGGGGGTTCTGGGCTATTTTTCCCATACCCACTCATTCATATTTATTGAATACTTACTGTGTGCACAGCACTGTACTAAGCACTTGGGAGAGTACAGTACAACAATAAACAGACACATTCTCTGTCCGCGGCAAATTTACAGTCAATTCATCTTCCTTTAACTCCTATCTCGGCTTGAGTAGGAGGTAGTTTGGCCATTCACACCATTTTCAGCTGGCCTGTCTCCAGTCCAGTAGTAATACAGCAGTACTGGGCACATTTATGCCTAGTTTTTTAATGTTTAGACCACACCCAGGATCCCTCTGAGCAGAGTGTCAATGAAGCCAAGGTTGGATAATTCATTCAATTGTATTTATTGAGCACTTACTATGTGCAGAGAACTATACTAAGCGCTTGGAGTGTACAATTCGGCAACAGATAGAGACAATCCCTGCCCAGTAATGTTTCCAGGAGAAGGGGGAAGAGGGTCAACAGTGTCAAAGGCAGTTAAGGGATCGAGGAGGATTGGGATGGAGTTGAGGTGGTTGGATTTGGCAAGAAGGAGATCACTGGTGACCTGTGAGAGGGCGGTTTCTGTGGAGTAAAGGGGACGGAAGCCAGATTGGAGGGGGTCAAGGAGAGAGTAGGAGGAGAGGAATTTGAGACGACAGGTGAAGACGACTGGCTCGAGGACTTTGGAGAGGAATGGTAGGTGGGAGATGGACGATAACCAGAGGGAACTGTGGGGACAAGGGAGGATTTTCTTTAGGATAGGGGAAACAGAGAAATGTTTCAAAGCAGTGGGGAAGAAGCCTCTCCCACTGAGACGAGCCTAACAGAGAAAAATCCACTGACATGAAGGTGTTGAAAATAAGAATAATGGTGGTATTTGCTAGGTACTTAATATGTGTCAAGCACTGTACTAAGCTCTAGAAGAGGTTCAAGATGAGCTGATAGAATTCAAGATAAGAAGATAGAACAGAGTCCCTGTCCCACATGGGACTCACTGTCTAAGGAGGAAGGAGAACAGTCAATCCATCAACGAGTGATATTTATTAAACACTTTCTATGTGCAGAGCACTGTACTAAGCGCTTGGGAGAGTACAATACAAAAGAATTAGCAGACATGTTCCCTGCCTGTAATGAGTCTAGAGGGGGAGACAGACATTAATATAAATGATTTATAATATATAATTTAAAGACATGTACACAAGTACTGTGGAGTTGGGGGTGGGAAGAAAATCAAATGTTCACGTCACAGATCCAAGCGCATTGATGGCACGAAAGGGAGAACGATCCGGATAAAAGAGGGCTTAATCTTGGAGGAGATGTGACCTTAATCATGCTTTGAAGGTGGAGAGAGTGGTGGTCTAGCATATATGGAGGGGGAGGGAAATCTAGGCGAGGAGGAGGATGTGGGAAAGGGGTAAGCAGCAAGATAGTCAAGATTGGGACCCAGTGAGTTTGGCACTAGAGGAGTGGAGCCTGTGGGCTGGGCTGTAGGAGGAGATCCATGAAATGAAGTAGGATGGGGTATTCTAATTGAGTGCTTTAAAGCCAATGGTATGGATTTTCTTTTTGATGCAGAAGTGGAGGGACATCCACTGGAGGTTCTTGAGGAGTGGGGAGATACAGACTAAACTTTTTTTTTGATAAGTGATCCGTGCAGCAGAGTGAAGTATGAACTGGAGTGGAGAGAGGAGGCCGGGAGGTCAGAGAGGAGGCAGATGCGGTAGTCAAGGCAGAATAGGATAAGCGCTTGGATCAGCGTGAAACAGGCATTGAATCCCCATTTTACAGAAGAGGAAACGGAAGCACAGAGCAGTTAAGTGTCTTGCTCAAGGTCATACAGCAAGCAGGTGAAGGAGCTGGTCTAATTATTGTTATATTGTACTCTCCCCAGAGTTCAGTACAGTTCCCTGCCCACGGTAAGTGCTCAATAAATATGACTGAATGAATGAATGATGAGAACCAGATCCTCTAACTTCCAAGTCCGCTCCCTTTCCACTAGGTTCCTCCGACCTCTCGCCCACGTCCAGCCTCTGGCCTGAAACGCCCTCCCTCTTCATATCTGATAGACAGTTGCTCTCCTCACCTTCAAAGCCACATCTCCTCCAAGAGGCCTTCCTTGACTAAGTCCTCATTTCCTCTTCCCCCCTCCCTTCTGTTTCTCCCTTGCTCAGCACCACAGCACTTAAGTCCATATCCACAATTTATTTATACTAATGTCTGCTTCCCCCTCTAGACTGTAAGCTCGCTGTAGGCAGGAAATTCATCTCCCAACTCTGTTATAGTGTACTCTCCCAAGCACTTAGTACAGTGCTCTACACACAGTAAGCGCTCAATAAATATGATCGACTGACTGATTGATCTTGCCTTGGAGCATAAAGCCATTCTCTGGAAGCTGTCCCCCAGGCAGACACATTGGCTTTATTGATTTGATTTGCTACATCTTTCTCCTGATCATCAGACAAAGACTCTGGTAGTCACTTTAGTCCTCTGTTGCCAAGGTAAATCTTCGGAGAGTGGTAGGATTTCACTGTTTTGAAGGACACAAGACCTTAAAATTCTTCTACCTCATTATCAGCCCCAGAGCTGTCCAGGCTTTGCAAAAAAAAGTCTATGCTCTCTTTCATGTCCATGCGTGTATGTGTGTGTCATTTCAGGACAAAGGTGAAAGTCAGGAGAAAGACAATTCATTCCAGTCTTTTATCCCTTTGCCCAACAGAACCAACTTGGCAAAGTTCATTAAAGTTTTGTGACCAATTTTAGTCACCACATTTTTTAAAGAATGCAGAAAAGCTCAAAAAAACCTATAGGAAAGCAGCGAAAACCATTAGTGATGGAAAATAAATCCTAAGGAGGAAAAGTACAGGAATTGGCATGATTAAGCCTAGGGAAGCCCCGACTGAGGCTGTGGATTAGCCGTTTTCCGTATCTACTGAAGACTGACAAAATGAAATGGGTTTAAATTAAAGAAGAGATATAGGTTGGACCTAATGAAAAACTCTTTGGTGATCTGGGTCAATAAACTCAAGAATAGGCTACCAAGGAAGTTGTGGAGGCTCCATCCTTTGAGATCAATCGATCGATTGTTAAGAAACACTAGACCACCATCTGTCCTCTGGGGTTTAGAATTCATTAACTGTCTGGAGGTAGAAGACTGGAAGGATAATCTTTCCAATGTGTTCAAGCTCTATGATTGTATAATTTATCTAAGAAGTATGGTGAAGATGTCAATCAATGGCATTTACTGAGAGCTATATGCAGAGCACTGTACTAAGCGCTTGGGAGAGTACAATATAACAGAATTGGTAGTCACGTTCCCTGCTCACAACAAGCTTACAGTCTAGAGGGGGAGACATTAATATAAATGAATTATGGATAGGTACATAAGTGCTGTGGGACTGAAGGTTGTGTGAATAAAGGGTGCAAATCCAAGTGGAAGGGTGACCCCGAAGGGATTGGGGAAAACAGGAAATGAGGGCTTGATCGGGGAAGGTCTCGTGGTGGGGAGGTATTTTTGATAAGGTTTTCAAGGTGAGGAGAGTGACCGACTGTGGGATTCCAAGCTGGAGGGAGTTTCAGGCCAGAGGTAGGACGTGGACAAGGCCTCATCGGCGAGATAGACGGGATCGAGGTACAGTGGGTAGCTTGGCAGTCCTGTAGTAAATGGCTTCCTCGCTTACCCTTAGCTGGAGCCGGTATTCTCCTTTCCTTTTTTCAAACAGACGCGCTCACAATTTTTGAGGCGACCCAGAATCCACTTCGGAAATGGCGGCGGAAAATGCGGTGCCATTTAGGGTTCAGGTTGCTTCGGAAGACTCTGATAAGCAGACTTCTCCACTGAGACATCCCGTACGGTCCCACCACTTCTTTCCCTCTAAGGATTCACTTACTATGGTTCATTTGCTGAAGGCTGTGGTTTTCCAGGAAACCGTTCCCCGATGAGGGAGGTGAACTTTCTCGTATCCTACACTTGAGGGCAGTTTATACAGAAACAGACATGAGTAACAGGATATAGAACATATTAATATCCCTCTGATTATACGGAGGGCCTTCAAAACAACGGTTAATTGTTGTCAAAATAGCTTTACTTTGTGTTGGCAGACCATAAGCCATAATATATAGCTCCTTTTCTCCTGGCAATGAAGTTGGCAGTTCTGCCAGATTCTACTTTGAAGGAAGTGGCCAGAGACAATGAGTCCATTCAGATGAACTCACAATGTCTTCCAGTGAATGGAGGGCAGGGGGAGGAGGGAGTCAATTTCTGAATTGTGACAAATGTTAACCTGCCCCATCTGTAGGCGAAAATGAGTTTTCCCCAGTGATGAACTCTGAACGGAACGATTTCTATTTCCCCAAATAATATAATCCTAACACACCCCCCCGGGGCATTTTGTCACCGAGTCTTCTAAAAAGCAACGCCGAAGAGGCGTTTCACCTTTAAGCAAGAGGCCCCCCGCTCCTTAATGTCATCGATTGTATTCACTCGATCAATCGTTTCATTTATTTTCCTGAAATTGCAGCGTGCGGCATCTTATATAAACTCGCATCGCTGCCGTCCAAAGCGTCCCCCCGACGTTTTGGGTCCGTTCCGTTGGTGACACTGTGGGACTGTGTTGAGCCTGAAGATGTAGAATAACCAGATTCCGCAGAAATCCCGACCGGAGTGACCACCGGAACAACCTAAGTGGGTTTGCTAATGCAAGATTCGATATTTACCCTGTTTTGCAAAATCCTATCAAGTGGGAAGGCAGAAGATTTTCCTGGTCTCAGGGGCCATGCAATTCCAGGTGACCGGGAAGGTGCCACGCCCACTCTGGAGAGCGGGAAGAGCCCTCTCCTGGTTTAGCATCACAGGTCAGTCGTTCCCCATCAGAAACCGACGTGAGCAACGGGATATAGAAGGCATTAGGATAATATTCTCCCGCCAGGAGAGTGATTAAAGTTCACTTCAGACTGGAGACAGAGGTGGCTGGGCCTGAAAGAGAACAAATCGCAAGCTAATGAGATGGACTTTCCCACTGCTCCGTGTTTAGACCAGAAAGAGATTAAAGGAGGGCTTGAATTGGTTATTGAGTGGAAGGGTAGTTTGTTTATTGTAACAGAGGACCAGGATCCTAATAGCAATGATAACTGTGGTATTCAGAACAGTGCTTGGCACATAGTAAGCACTTAAATACCGTCATTATCATTATTAAGCGCTTACTACGTGCCGAGCACTGGTGTAGATGCAAGATAATCAGGCTGGGCACCCTCCCTGATCCACATGGGACTCAAAATCTAATGGAGGGAGAGGACGGGTATTTAATTGCCATTTGACAGACGAGGAAACTGAGGCCCAGAGAAGTTAAGTGACTTGCCCAAGGTCACGCAATAGCCAGGTGGCAGAGCCGGGATTAGGATTCAGGTCCCTGACTCCCAGCTTCTGGTCTTTCCACCGGACTATGCCGCTTCTCATGAAGCTGTATTTCACGATCTGATATGCCACTCTCTTGCTGAGATTTGGGGGAAAAGAAATCAGTGTCCTGCCTGGGCCTCAGTCCCTCTAACTGGGAAATGGGAGATGTTCCAATTGACAGTGGTGCTTAGATATCTGTGGACCAGTGATCAAATTGAAACTGCCAGTATGTGAAGGCAACATCTCAGCCCAACTAGTTCAATAGGAAACCTAAAAGAAAATGGATTAAAGAAAGAAATGAAAAGAGGAATTCTTTTTAGTGGTATTTGTTTAGCGCTTACTATGTGCCAGGTACTCTGCTAAGCGCTGGGGTAGATACAAGCTAAATCAGGGCGGACCCATTCCATGTTCCATGTGGGGCTAACAGCCTTAGTCCCCATTTTACAGATGAGGTAACTGAGAAGTTAAAGTGGCTTGCCCAAGGTCACACAGCAGACACGTGGTGGAGCCAGGATTAGCATCCGGGTCCCTCTGACTTCCAGGCTGGGTTCTATCCATTGGGCCACGATGCTCTTCCTGCTTCTGATCTGGCTTGCCAGGACTAATGAAGCCTAAGCAAAGGAATTTGGAAAAGAAATGTTGTTCCGAATTTGTCCAGCTGTGCAGGCAACGCTTTCTAAATCTCCCATCTTGACTATGGGGAGAGCCAAGAGTTTTTGGAAATAGAAGAGAAAGGCAAAGAAACAAAGGATTGGTTTGGACTGCTTGATAAAATTCAGATTAAAGCTAATGTATAAAATCTACCATTCCTGGGACAATTAATAGTATATTAATAGTATTTACAAAAGGCTTTCATTGGAAGAGCTCAGAACATCTTAGTTTTAAACAGCTTCGGTCTCCTTTCCCTTCTTCTTCCGCTTCGGGTCTCTCTCATGCAAGTCCATATAACTGAGGCAAATAACCCTTCCAGAATCCCTTCCTTCAAATATCTCCCCACGTTCCAGTTCCTCACCCAAATGTTCCTGGATCGAGCCAAGCCTTTCCCATCTATAAACTAGACAAAACCCACAGACCAGTTGGTAAAGCATCAGAGTATTTGTTGACACTCTGTCCCAGGACTTTGCGCTAAGCACTCGGGAAAGTACACTGGAATTGGTAGACATATCCTTGCACTCGAGGAGGAGACGTCCTAAGTATTCATTTTTATTTTAGTTTTTAATCAGCCACGCTGTTTGAGTGTCCAGTCCTGAGTTTTCTCTAGTGTGATGTCTTGAAGGGCCAGAAATAAGTTACACTGGGAGTTTATAGTCTAGCATCATCTGCAAATCAATCAATGGTATTTATTGAGCGCTTACTACGTGCAGAGCACCGCACTAAGTGTTTGGGAGAGTACGATACCATTATCCCGACTCTGCCCCTTGTCAGCTGTGTGACTGTGGGCAAGTCCCTTCACTTCTCTGTGCCTCAGTTCCCTCATCTGGAAAATGGGGATGAAGACTGTGAGCCTCCCGTGAGACAATCTCATTCCCCTGTATCTCCCCCAGCGCTTAGAACAGTGCTCTGCCCGTAGTGAGCGCTTAACAAATACCAACATTATTATTATTACAATACAATAGAATTAGCAGGCACATTCCCTGTCCATAACATACTTACAGTCCAGAGAGGGAGACAGACATTAATATGAATTTCAAAAGTAATTTTTATGCAATTCCAGTGACGGAATCGGAGTCTACTAATGCCTCGATTGCCCTGGGAGTGATTTTGGCACATGGCTAAGCTGATGGACTCGTGGCCATAGGGGGTTATTTTGTAAATCCCTACCGAACGTGAGTGACTACATAGTATATTTTTGGCGTGAGAGATTAGGTCCAATTTATACAAGGGCCCAGTTCACTCCCGGGAGTAACGCTTGCATCAGGAACATCTGGCCGAGAAAACGTTATCGGTCAGTAATGATGGCCGGCCTCTGGCCCCACCAAGAGTAAGGCCCCCCCCAAGGGGCCCAGCTGAACCTTCAGGCCTGTCTAGGGTTTCCACGGAAGCGACATGGCCTAGCGGATTTCCACAGAAGTAACATGGCCTCTGGACTCAAAGCCCATTATGGGCAGGGAATGTGTCTGTTTATTGTTATATTGTACTGCCCCAAGCTCTTAGTATAGCGCTCTGCACACAGGGAAGCAGGGTGGCTCAGTGGAAAGAGCCCGGGCTTGGGAGTCAGAGGTCATGGGTTCAAATCCCGGCCCTGCCACTTGTCCGCTGGGTGACTGTGGGCAGGTCACTTCACTTCTCTGTGCCTCGGTTACCTCATCTGTAAAATGGGGATCAAGACTGTGAGCCTCACGTGGGACAATCTGATTACCCTGTATCTACCCCAGCGCTTAGAATAGTGCTCTGCACATAGTAAGCGCTTAACAAACACCAGCACTATTATTATTAAGCACTCAAAAAATACAACTGAATAAATGAACAGATAGAGCCCGGGCCTGGGAATTAGAAAGATCTGGCATCTAATCCCAGCTCTGCCGCTTGTCTGCCGTGTGACCTGGGGGAAGGCACTTCACTTCTCTGGGCCTCAGTTCCCTCATCTGCAAAATGGGGATTAATAATAATAATTGTGGTATTTGTTAAGCGCTTACTATGTGCCAAGCAATGTTCTAAGCGCTGGGGTAGATACAAACTAATCAAGTTGTCCCATGTGGGGTTCACAGTCTTAATCCCCGTTTTACAGATGAGGTAACTGAGACACAGAGAAGTTAAGTGATTTTCCCAAGATTACACAGCAGACAAGTGGCAGAGCTGGGATTAGAACCCACGACCTCTGACTCCCAAGCCCGGGCTCTTTCCACTGAACCGCGCTGCTTCTCAACCGTCAGCCCTTTGTCGGACAGTGGCTGCATCCGACCTGATTAGTTTATATCTACCCCCGTGTTTAGTATAGTGCCCGGCACATCAAAAATCCTCAACAAATCCACAATTATCATCATCATTATTATTATTACTTCCACCACTGAGGTTCAGCATAAAGGCGACCACAAGGATTTCAGCCCAGGCCTCCTTATTCATGTATTTCTCACTTAATTTCTTCAGAGGGAAAGCTCTTTGAACACAATAACCTGCACATTTAAAATTCCCTTAACACAGAGAAGCAGCGTGGCTCCGTGGAAAGAGCACGGGCTTTAGAGTCAGAGGTCACGGGTTCGAATCCAGACGCCACCGCTTGTCAGCTGTGTGACTGTGGGCAAGTCACTTAACTTCTCTGTGCCTCAGTTCCCTCATCGGTAAAATGGGGATCAAGACTGTGAGCCTCACGTGGGACAATCCGATTACTCTGTATCTACCCAGCGCTTAGAACAGTGCTCTGCACCTAGTAAGCGCTTAACAAATACCAACATTATTATATAAGACCCTACAGGACACCGATTGTGTCTCTGTTTCGAATGCCCCCCGATGCCCTAACATATACTGGGCCCTCAAAAATGAAGGGTTGGGCTCATTTCCTAGTTCCGTACTCTCTGTGCGCTTGAGTGGTTCGGGAATTACTTAGGAAAATCCTAAATAGTTAGGAGGTAGGAGGAAAAAATCTAGTAAAGATTTTGTCACCATCCTACGAAGTTCTGAGCCTCCTTCGAGTATTCCAGAATTATCGGCACCTTTCTGGCAAGAAACAGGTCAGCTGCTTCTAGGAGATGTGGTTGAGCAGGCAGCAGGAGAACCAAGTGGGAGCAACTCTTGAACCAAATGAGAGCCCCATTTTTACCGCATCTGCTTCACCCAGACTGTCCGCTATTGAGAGGAATAATGACCCGATGTCTGTAGCGTGTTCGAACTCCTCAGATGAAAGGAGTCCTATAAACGCGAAGTTTTATTTTCCGGAGGTTACCGTAACCTGCCAACAAAATAGGCATCGCCTTTCTCATTTCGATCACGGTCATTACGTCTGTGGGAGAAAAGCATCCGCGTCTTTCCCCAAAAGGGGACACCTTTTCCATGTTTTCCATCAGTGAACAAAATGGCTAGAATGAAACCAAAGGTGGTTGTGGGCAGCACATTCGCGGGTACGGGTATCACTTGAAGAAGCAGTAGTGCCTTAGTAGAGAAGTAGCGTGGCTTAGTGGATAGAGCCTGGGAGTCAGAAGGATCTGGGTTCCAATTCCGACTCTGTCACACGTCGGCTGTGTGACTTTGGGCAAGTCACTTCACCTCTCTGGGCCTCAGTTACCTCATCTGTAAAATGGGGATTAAGAGAGTGAATCCCATGTGAGACAGGGACTGTGTCCAACCTGATTAACTGGTTTCTGCCCCACAGCTTAGAACAGAGCTTGGCACAGAGTAAGAGCTTAACAAGTACCATCATCATTTTTTATTACTCATTAGGGGTCAAATTTGGCTTCCCGGACTACTGAATTGGGAAACATCATTCCTATTAAAAATGCAGCTACTCATACTTAAGAAGTAGAGACAATCTTTCAGCAAAAATCGCTTCATCCACAGTGGCGTTTACAGACGGAGAAATCTGAGGCGCAGAGAATGACTTGCCCGAGTCAGAAAGACGGCTAATAAGCATCAAGGGATTGCCCATAGATTGCCTGGAACTCTAATAGATTTCTAAACCCCAGGCCGCTGGCAACCCTCGAAAAGAAATCCCCCTCCACTCCTGGATCCCAGCTTGGTAGACGGTAAACTCGTTGTGGGCGGGGAATGTGTCCGTTCATTGCTCTGTTGTCCAAGACGCAGCATGGCTCAGTGGCAAGAGCCCGGGCTTGGGAGTCAGAGGTCGTGGGTTCTAATCCCGGCTCCGCCACTTGACAGCTGTGTGACTTCGGGCGAGTCACTTAACTTCTCTGTGCCTCAGTCACCTCATCTGTAACATGGGGATGAAGACTGTGAGCCCCACGTGGGACGACCTGATTACCTTGTATTTCCCCCAGCGCTTAGAACAGTGCTCGGCACATAGTAAGCGCTTAACAAATGCCATCATCATCATTATCATTATTATTACTCTCCCAAGTGCTTAGTACAGTGCTCTGCACAGAGAAGCGCTCAATAAATGCCACTGAATGCGTGAATAGTCAGTGGAATACCCTAACGTTTGTGCAGAAACTACATTTGTCCCTTCTGCAAATGCAAGACATGCCTTTAATGGTTCAAATCGATTGTCCTCTTAGTTCATTATTCCTTCTGTCTCTGACCATAGTGACCGGGCTGGAGGAGGAGGAGGAACTGGATAATGGTTGAGGTTAGAGTCACTCCTGTAATTTTACCTCTCAAGTAAATTATAGTCCCCTCAACCATGAATTTATTCACATTTCCATTGAACTTTTTTAGGCTCCTCCCTGTCTTTTACCAACTCCCTTATACTGTACTCTCCCAAACGTTTAGTGCAATACTTTGAACACAGCGCTCAGATTTTTTTGAATGACATTTGTTAAGTGCTTACTGTGTGTAGAATTTAACTAGGTTGGACACGGTCCCTATCCCACTGAGGGATCACAGTCTGAGTAGAAGGGAGAACGGCAGAACTGGGGTACAGAGAGGGTAAGTGACTTGCCCTAGGTCACACAGCAAGCAATTGGCAGAGCCAGGACTGAAACCTAGATCCTTCTGACTCCCAGGCCTATACTCACTCCACTAGGCCATGCTGATTCTCAATAAATATTAGGAATTGATGTACCTCCTACATTCGGTGTGTCCCTAAAGTTTGCAAATTCTTCCCTTTAAATAATTTGCAGAGCTGCCCCTTCCTTTCTAAGCTTGGAACCATCACCTTCATTCACTCAGTCAGTCAATCAGTGGTATTTGAGTGCCTTCTTCAACTCCAGACTGGATTCCTCTTCCTTTTCACCGGTCTCCTAGTATCAAACATCCCTTTCCTCTTCAGTTGCCAATGATATTTTTCTAAAACGCTATTTTGAACACATCGTTCCCCTCTCCAGTGACCTCTATTGGATACCGATTCTTCTCACATGAAACGGGAACTCCGAATCGCTGGATTCAAGGCTCTCCATCTTTCTCTTACTAATTTAGCTTTCATCCTTCACTGCCTCTAAGATGTAACCTTGCATCTGTTTCTTGCTCTTGGCCAGTCCATTGTTCACACCTGTCGCTAACTGGAATATTTTCCTCCATTAGTTCCATCAGACCAGATCCTTCCCTAACTTTAAAGGGCTCCTGGAAATCGGCTCCTCCGCGAGGCATACCCCTTCGCTTTCCTTAGCACTTGATTACGTTCCTTATTAAGCACTTTCTATATGCTGAATGCTCTGCTTAGCGCTGAGGTAGACACAGTATTGCGAACGACACATTCAGACAACGTTGCATCCGGCTCTGTAAAATGAGAAATACGTTCTTTCAAAATCCAGCATTAAGAAAAGCTCGCATCGCAATACTTAATGGTTTAGATAGCACGCACGTGCACAAATTTCCAGTGACAAGATGGCAACCGTATCCGAACAGGCTGGCAATGTCAGATGAATGCTCCCTGATTCCTTAACAATGTTCTCTCCAAAAAGCATGGTGAAAACACACGCTATGGTGGAACTGAGAGTACAGCAACAATAAGTAACAGAGTCAACAAAACCATGATAAGTGTTAAGGTAAGAAAATAACCAGTTCTTAAAAGGAGTCCTCAGACTCCTCACTGGTCCAAATAACTCGTAGTTACAAACCAACTGTCGTTTTTTCAATGATCTAAATGTTCAAAAGGCGACATGTAATGTTTTTAGTGCCAGGGGACACTGAGTCCCCTGTGGGACAGGCCCTGTGTCTAATCTGATTGGGTTATATCTACCCCACTTCTTAGTGCTTGGCACAGAGTTAGCATTAAGCAAATAACACAGTTATCATCGTGCTTTAGGCTATCCTGGAGCTTCCAATCTTAAAGGGACTCCAGACCACTGGACTAATAATAATGTAATAATAATGTTGGTATTTGTTAAGCGCTTACTATGTGCCGAGCACTGTTCTAAGCGCTGGGGTAGACACAGGGCATTCAGGTTGTCCCACGTGGGGCTCACAGTCTTAATCCCCATTTTACAGATGAGGTAACTGAGGCACCGAGAAGTTAAGTGACTTGCCCAAAGTCACACAGCTGACAAGTGGCCGAGCCGGGATTCGAACCCATGACCTCTGACTCCAAAGCCCGTGCTCTTTCCACTGAGCCACGCTGCTTCTGATGGACTATAGTATCATTATTAATAGCATTATTAGTATTAACTTTAATTTATTTATAGTAATGCCTGCCTCCCCCTCTAGACTGTAAGCTCCTTTTAGGCAGGGAACGTGTCAACCAGTTCTGTTATGTTGTACTCTCCCGAGCACTTAGTACAGTGCTCTGCACACAGTAAGCGTTCAATAAATACGACTGACTGAATGACCGACATAGGGCTCATAGTCTTAATCCCCGCTGATAAGTGCTTACTCTGCGCTAAATGTCTGGAAATTAGTAAGCGCTTGAATACCATTTAAAAAAAACAAAAACAGACTGTCCATCGGAAAACTGGGTGGCTGGTCAGGGGAAAAAAAAAAAAAAGGAGACAGACGAGGAAAGAGGAAAGAGAGAGGGAAAGAAAGAGTCTGAGAAGAAAGAGGGGAGACTTGGTGTGGCCACGCATCCAGTTTTATCCTTGTTTGTCATCTGATCTGACCCCTGATTGTGCCTGCATCTGACACTTTTTTATTGGGAATGTTTATTTTAAATGCCCAGTCTTCCTCTGCCTCAACTCCTACAGCAGAGTTCCTTGGCTCAAGTGGTGCCCACGTTTACAGGAACCTACGAGAGGAACCCAAAGGCTCTGGAGCAATAAAGTGCTGGGACTCAGCTCCGGTTTAGAAAGAATCCCGCAAAAGGTGTTCCGAGATGGTAGGCGAAGGGGCAACATCCCCCAGCCCCTGTTCCCTGTTTGGTAGCCAGGAGTAGCCCCAGCCCCATCGCTCCTACTATACTCAGTCCCGAGGCCCTGTGACACGTGCCTGGCATCTTCTTCCGTGGCCACAGCGGTTAGCTGCCCACTTCTTCCCCCCGCCACTGCAAGAGGAGAGGTGTTCTAGTTAACCTTCTCACTGTGCCTCCATCTCACCGATCCCTGGCCCACATCCCGCCTCTGGGCCTGGAACGCCCTCCCTCCTCAAATCTGCAAGAAAATGACTCTTGACAATGACAAAGACCCCCACTTCAAAGCCTTACTGAAGGTACATCTTCTCCAAGAGGCCTTCCCAGATTAAGCCCCACTTTTCCTCCTCTCCCACTCCCTTCTGCATCGCCCTGACTTGCTCCCTTTGCTCCTCCCTCCAGCCAGCCCCACGGCACTTATGTACATATCTGCGTTTTATTTATAATGTTGGTATTTGTTAAGCGCTGACTATGTGCAGACCACTGTTCACAGAGCTGGGGTAGATACAGGGTAATCAGGTTGTCCCGCGTGAGGCTCACACTTAATCTCCATTTTCCAGATGAGGTAACTGAGGCACAGAGAGGTTAAGTGACTGTTTTGACGTCTGTCTCCCCGCTTCTAGACTGTAAACTCACTGGGGGCAGGGAATGAGACTGTTTATTGTTGTACTGTACTCTTCCAAGCTCTTAGTACGGAGCGCCGCACACAGTAAGTGCTCAGTAAATATCACTGATCGACTGATTACCGGTGAGTTAGGGAGCGGAATGCCCAACTATTTTCTTAGTGTTGGTCTTGGAGAAAGCTTTCGATACCTTGTAATTTCAAGGTAGGTGGGATAGCGTGGCCTAGTGGCAAGAGCCCGGGCTTGGGAGTCAGAGGTCGTGGGTTCTAATCCCCGCTCGGCCACTTGTCAGCTGTGTGACTTTGAGCAAGTCACTTAATTTCTCTGGGCCTCAGGTACCTCATCTGTAAAATGGGGATTAAGACCGTGAGCCCCACGTGGGACAACCTGATCAGCTTGTATCCCCCCCAGCGCTTAGAACAGTGCTTCGCACATAATAAGCGCTTAACAGATAGCATCATTATTATTATTAAGGGCTCTGATTTACAAAAAACAACCATGTGTTAGGCCTGGAGAAAAGAATCGGAATGGGGGGGGCTGGGGGTGGGTGTTGCTGGCTTAAAGGCATATTTGACAGAGAATCTAGTGAACTATGGCCTAATAAGGAATCTCCAAAGTTGACTGACCCTCTACTGTTGAACATTTCATAGTTCTCCTCTCCTGATCCCCGGGATGAGTGATGTCATCATTCTTATTTGTTAACTCCAAGGTACTGCCAAGCCACAATTACAAAGTGAGCTCTCACTTAGTTTCATCTCCAAATTGGAATGGCCTTATTTGCTTTATTCGAGGTTGAAGATTCAGGCCGAACGCCCTCCTGGAAAAGCATGTGCTTTTAAAATGGCAGCACCCAAGTGATTTACGCTGGGAATAACTCTTTAGTCTGTCAAGGATCTGGCACGGTCTCTCCTGGAGAGCTCATCGCAGCCGGTTCCTTCCGCATTCAGCTAAAAGATGAGCCTCCCTGGTCCATGCCAGATATCATAAGACACAATCTGCCAGGCGCCAGGATTGAAGCAAAGAGCTGCTAAGAGAGAGGGGATCCCTCATACTCTACCGACGCGGCTAATGGCGCTCCACTGTTCATCAGCCGACCCCGAGATCTAAGCCTTTTAAGTGACCTTATCGATTTGCCTTCCTCTTTTCTCACCTCGGTGAAAAACCGTGTTTGCCGCATAAGAAATCGCCCCCCCCCAGAAATGGCTGCGATGGGTCATTTTTCCAAAGCGACACTGACAGTCGTCATGGTTTCCCTGAAAACGCCAACTGTTAATGCTACGTCCGGCAGGTTTGGGTTCTCACGGAGGGGTCCAAGGAGAGAGCAGTGGTGCGGGAGAGGGGAGGGAGGGCCAGGAGAGGAGCGGGGAGAGGGGAGAAGTCATCTGCCTAGAATCCCCTCCCTTTCGCATCCAGCAAACCATCCACTCATTCATTGATTCAATCATATTTATTGAGTGCTTACAAAGCACTGTACTGAGCACTTGGGAGAGTACAATATACCAGTAAACAGACATTCCCTGCCCACAACAAGCTCACAGTCTAGAGGGGGAGACAGATGTTAATACACATACATAAATTAATTAAATATATATCCATACATAAGTGGCACGGGACTGGGAGGGGGGAATTAATGAAAGGAGCAAGTCAGGGAGACGCAGAAGGGAGAGGGAGGAGAGGAGCTCTTAATCAGGGAAGGCTTCTTGGAGGAGATGTGCCCTCAATAACGTTTTGAAGAGGGGAGAGCAATTGTCTGTCTGATAGGAGGGAAGGCAGAGCACGGGCCGGGGAGTCAGAAGGTCATGGGTTCTAATCCCGGCTCCACCACTTGTCTGCTGTGTGGCCTTTGGCAAGTCACTTCGCTGTGCCTCAGTTACCTCATCGGTAAAACGGGGATGGAGACTGTGAGCCCCACATGGGACGGGGACTGCGTCCGACTTGATTTGCTCGTTTGCATCTATCCCAGCACTTAGTACAGTGCACGATGTAGAGTAAGCACTTGACAAATACCATAATTATTATTATCATACGAGGAAGGAGGGCATTCAAGGGCAGCGGCAGGATGCCGGAGGATGACTCTCTCTTCTCCCCACCCTATCTCCCCCACCTCTACCTCTTCGGCATTTCGACCTCACCTAAGCGTCCTCCACCTGGCCCCAGGACACTTATGTGCAGATCTTTAACAAGTCTATTGCTTCCCGCCACCTGTAATTTATTCCAGTGTCTAACTCCCTGATAGATCCTAAGCTCTTGAGGGCAGTTATCGTGTCTTCTAAATCTACCATACTGTCCCAAGTGCTTAGTACGGTGCTCTGACCAGAGTAAGCCACTCAGTATACACGGATTGATTAACTAGATAGAAATCAGAGTCACTTGAGGAGGGTTGTGATATTCATTCATTCAGTCCATATTTATCGAGCGCTTACTGTGTGCAGAGCACCGTACTAAGCACTTGGGAGAGTACGACAACAAAGAGACACTGCATTTTCCTCTTAGACATGTCCAGCGTGGCTCAGTGGAAAGAGTACGGGCTTTGGAGTCAGAGGGAATGGGTTCGAATCCCGGCTCTGCCTCTTGTCAGCTGTGTGACTGTGGCAAGGCACTTCACTTCTCTGTGCCTCAGTTACCTCATCTGTAAAATGGGGATTAAGACTGTGAGCCCCACGTGGGACAACCTGATTCCCCTGTGTCTACCCCAGCGCTTAGAACAGTGCTCTGCACATAGTAAGCGCTTAACAAATACCAACATCATCATTATTATTATTATTATGTCCTCCCAGCTTGCTCTTCCTCATAGCTCCATCTCACATACCGGGGCAGACCAGTCAGTCAATCATATTTATTGAGCACTTCCTGGTCGCAGAACACTTTTACTAAGTGTTTGAGAGAGTACGATATAACAATAAACAGACATATTCCCTGCCTACAACGAGCTAATAGGCTAGAGGGAGTGTCAGACGTTAATAAAAATAAATAAACAGCAGAATAATAAATAAGTGCTGCGGGACTGGGAACGGGGGGATAAGTAAAGGAAAGGAGTTTAGGGTGCCGCAGAAGGGAGTGGCGGAAGAGGAAAAGAGGCCTTAGGTTGGGAAGGGCCCAAGCTTGGAGATTGCTAAGGTCGCGGACATCTTGCCTGCCCCAAGGGGTCCCGGCCGTCCAAATAATTCTGGGTTCTCACCTTAAGGCCTGTATAGACCTAGACAGAATCCAATTTTGCCGGTGCACATGGCTTCAATTGCAGTTTGCAAATGTAAATATTTAAGCAAGTGGTTCAATCCCTCAATTAACCTGCGGCGCGAGGAAAACCCGGGGCCTGCACATTCAGGAGTTCTGTTTAGGCTCTATGTTTGCCTGATTCAGCATAACACACTTTAATAATGAGTAATTCAATTCTTCCTCATTTTTTTAATGTTATTTGAGCCCTTTAATATAATTTGGTGAGCTATTATAGTTGTTACAGCTGCTAGTTTTGCCCTCAATACTGATTTCACTTATGACCTCAGTCAGAACAAGATTTAAAGTTTGAGATGATGTAAGTGAATAAGGATTATTAGATTTATTCATATGGCAATTTAAATAAGAAACTGCCTGGCTTAGAATAAGCGGTAAATGAAAAACGCAAGTGATTTATAGACCCGTCCATTTTAAAGATTTATACGACGTGTAGGATGATTAAGTAAGAGACAGACCTGATTATATGAAATATGTAATTTTTGTAATGCAATATTGGAAGCGCTGGCATAACAACTCTCAGCTAAGCAATTTTTATTACACTCTCCTCGGACGACCGGTATAAGAAATCGCGGACCCCATCTTCGGTGGCGCGGTAGGAAACGGGCCTAGGTGGAAGCTCCTTCGGACCGGAAGCTCATCGTGGGCAAGGAACATGTCTACCGACTCCGCTGTGTTGTAATCTGCCCTTTCCTCTCCATGCAAACTACCACGTTAACCCAAGCGCTTATCCTATCCCTTTTCCATTACCGTATCGGCCTCCTTGCTGACTTCCCCGCCTCCTGTCTCTCCCCACTCCAGTCCATACTTCACTCTGCTGCCCGGATCATTTTTCTACAAAAAAAGTCTTCAGTCCACGTTTCCCCTCTCTCCTCAAGGGCCTCCAGTGGTCGCCCACCCAGCTCCGCATCAAACGGTAACTCATCATCATCATCAGCTCGTAACTCAATCACCTCGTCCCCTCTTACCTCAGCTTGCTACTCTCCTACTACAATCCAATCTACCCACTTCACTCCTCTAACGCCAAACTATTCACCGTCCTCGATTTCGTCTCTATCACCGATGCCCACGTCCTGCCTCTGGCCAGGAATGCCTTCCCTTTTCATATCTGACAATTATTCTTCCCGCACTTCCAAGCCTTACTGAAGGTACATCCCCTCCAAGAGGTCTTCTCTGACTAAGCCCTCATGTCCTCTTTTCCCACTCCCTTCAGCGTCACTGTGATATGCTCCTTTTACTCACCCCAACTTTTGCCCCCCAGCCCCACAGCACTGATTTATTTTATATTAATATCTGTCTCCACCTCTAGACTGTAAACTCAATGTGGACAGAGATTGTGTCTGTTATAGTGTTGCGTTGTACTCTCCCAAGCACTTAGTAAAGTGCTCTGAACAGAGTAAGTGCTCAATACATATGATTGAATGAGTGAACGCACTCTAAGCGCTTAGTACAGGGCTCTGCCCATGATCAGATCTCAGTGAATACCACTGATAAATAAAAACTTCTCACTCTGGGCTTCAAGGTTGTCCATCACCTTGCCCCCTCCTACCTCTCCTCCCTTCTCTCTTTCTACTGCCCACTCCTTAGGCTCCGCTCCTCTGCCGCCCGCCTCCTCACCGTCCCCCGTTCTCTCCTATCCCGCCGTCGACCCCTGGCCCACGTCCTCCCGCCGTCCCGGAACGCCCTCCCTCCTCACCTCCTCCAAACTCATTCTCTTCCCCTCATCAAAGCCCTAGTGAGAGCTCACCTCCTCCAAGAGGCCTTCCCAGACTGAGCTTCCCCTTTTCCCTCTGCTCCCTCTCTGCTCCCCCCTTCACCTCCCCTCAGCTAAGCCCCCTTTCCCCCCATTTCCCTCTGCTCCTCCCCCTCTCCCTTCCCCTCCCCTCGGCACTGTGCTCATTTGTATATATTTTTATTACCCTATTTATTTTTGTTAACGAGTTGTACATCCCCTTGATCCTATTTATCGCGATTACGTTGTCTTGTTTTTGTCCGTCTATCTCCCCCGATTAGACTGTAAGCCCATCAATGGGCAGGGATGGTCTCGATCTGTTGCCAAATTGTCCGTTCCAAGCGCTTAGTACAGTGCTCTGCACATAGTAAGCACTCAATAAATACTACTGAATGAACGAATGATGATAAAAAGCTCAACGAACCAGTCGAGCAGCTCTCCGAGTGGTAGAGCCGGTTCCCGCATAGAGAGCTGTGTCCAACGTGGCGAGGTCTAGGACTTGATTCCGGAAGTTGGACTGACGAGGACGGAGGGACCTAATCCTGTGCTGAGCACTGGGAGTGGCTTATTCAGATTGTGCAAAGTCTCTGCCCAAAGACTACAATCTTCACTGATTTGGGCCACCTCTCTCCAGCCTCAATTTCCCCATTTTGTAAGATGTAAGCTCTACTTTCCTCCCATTTTGGTGGAGCTGCTGTTGCTGTTCTAGGCTGGGTTCACCATGGAAAAAAATGTGGAGATCCTTTTTTTTCCCAATGGTTAGCTGTTAACCACTCACGATGCGTGAGTCGCTGTTAATTCATTCGTTCAATAGTATTTATCGAGCGCTTACTATGTGCAGAGCACTGTACTAAGTGCTTGGAGTGTACAAATCCATAACAGATAGAGACAGTCCCCACCCTCTGACGGGCTTACGGTCTAATCGGGGGTGACGGACCGACAAGAACAGTAGCAATAAATAGAATCGAGGGGATGAACATCTCATTAAAACAATAGCAAATAAATAGAATCAAGGCGATGCACATCTCATTAACAAAATAAATAGGGTGATGAAAATATATACAGTCGAGCGGACAGGTACAGTGCTGAGGAGAGGAGAAGGGAGAGGGGGAGGAGCAGAGGGAAAGGGGGGAAAAGAGGGCTTAACTGAGGAGAGGTGAAGGGGGGGTAGAGGGGGAGCTGAGGGAGCAGAGGGAAAAGGGGAGCTCAGTCTGGGGAGGCCTCTTGGAGGAGGTGAGCTCTCAGTAGCGTTTTGAAGAGAGGAAGGGAATGAGTTTGGCGGAGGTGAGGAGGGAGGGCGTTCCGGGACCGCGGGAGGACGCGGCCCGGGGGGTCGACGGCGGGATAGGCGAGACCGGGGGACGGCGAGGAGGTGGGCGGCGGAGGAGCGGAGCGTGCGGGGTGGGCGGTGGAAAGAGAGAAGGGAGGAGAGGTAGGAGGGGGCAAGGTGATGGACAGCCTTGAAGCCTAGAGTGAGAAGCACTGAGGTAGAAATGAGCTGGGACAGAGTCCATGTCCCACTTGGGGCTCACAGTCTCAATCCCCATTTTACAGATGAGATACCTGAAACACAGAGAGGTTACGTGACTTGCCCAAGGTCACTCGGCAGACAAGTGACGAGTCGGGATTAGAACCCGGGTCCTTCAGGCTCCCAGGTCCGTGCTCTTCCCTTTAACACCAGTGTTCATGTTGACTCTCTCTCCTTAAGTACTGCGAAGTAGCATGGCCTAGTGGATAGAGCGTGGACTTGGGAGTCAGAAGGACCTGGTTTCTAATCCTCAAATTACCTCATGGGAGATTAAGACCGTGAACCCCATGTGGGACACGGACTGTGTCCTACCTAATTATCGTATATCTACACCAGCGTTTAGTACAGTGCTTGGCACATAGTAAACGCTAAACAAAAGCCATTTGAATAAAAAAAGGAACCTAGTGAAAATACCAGGAGTTTGGAAGTCAGGAGACCTGAGTTCTAATCCCAGCCCTGCCGTTTACCCGCTGCTGCGTGTCCAGCGGCAAGTCCCTTAACTTCTCTGGGCCTCGGTCTCTTCATCTGTAAAATGGGGATTAAATACCCGTTCATTCGTTCAATGATTCTGTCATTTATTGAGCAGTTTCTGTGTGCAGAGCACTGTACCGAACGCTCGGGAGAGTACAATACAACAGTAAACAGACACATTCCCTACCCACAGCGAGCTTACAGTCTAGAGGGGGAGCTTACAGTCTTCAGTCTGTTCCCGCCTAGACAGGCAGCCCCGTGAGGGACAGGGGTCCAATCTGATATTCTTGTATCTATCCTAGTGCTTAACACAGAGTGAGCACTTAACAAATATCATTATCATCATCGTCATCAAATAGTAGGGCACGGTAGTCTAACGGAAAGAGCGGGAGACTGGAAGTCAGGAGACCCGGGTTCTAATGCCGCCGACCGGCTGGGTGACGTTGGGTGAGACGACGAATGTCTCCATGTTCCAGTTTCTTCACCCGTAAAATAGAGATAAAAGATAACTGCTCTCCCTACCTCTTAGATCATAAGCCCGTGGGCGACAGGGACTGTGTCCAACCGGATTATACTGTAGCTACCCCGTGGCTTGGCACAGGATTAGTAAGCATTTAAAAACGGCATAATAAGTAACTAAGTAATAGAAGGGGCCGAATCACGTTGGTTTGCGAACCCGTTCGGCTGCACGCGAGCCGGATATTTTAGGTGGCCCCTTCGGCTCATCCAAGAGGGAGGTGAGCCGCGTCTGCTGTGTGACCCCGGGCAAGCCACTTCACTTCTCCGTGCCTCCGTTACCTCATCTGTAAAATGGGGATTAAGACTGTGAGCCCCACGTAGGACAACCTGATTACGTCGTATCTACCCCAGCGCTTAGAACAGTGCTTACGGCGCGTAGTAAGAGCTTAACAAATGCCATCATCATTATTATTAACAGAGATCAGAAAGGGGAGCACATGTACTCCCAATTCCCTTTCAGGTCTCCAAAGTGTTATTCGCAGTTTTCATTTTTGCCCCTCCTTCCTCTCCCCAGACAGAAGATCCTGAGAGGAGAAGGAGGAGGAGCAGCCAGGACCTTGCACCGTGGCCCTCAGTTATACTACAGAGAGCAAACAGCAGTTACACAGAAATTCCACCCTGCCACAGAAAAAGGAATGGGAATTACCAGCCCTAAAATTCAGACATTCAGATGAGCCACGCTAGAGTTCACGTACTGGGCA
The DNA here is from genome assembly GCF_004115215.2 of Ornithorhynchus anatinus. Lineage (NCBI taxonomy): Eukaryota > Metazoa > Chordata > Mammalia > Monotremata > Ornithorhynchidae > Ornithorhynchus > Ornithorhynchus anatinus. The sequence goes on along the minus strand of NC_041735.1, from coordinate 56,159,965 downwards.
CGGATAAAATAAATTAGCCCAAACATTCTGGGTCTGGAGCTTCACGAGAACACGATTTGCATGAAGTTGCCGTTGGTGACCTAGAAAATTTTAAGCTAAAAATTCGATTTGGCCTCTCTATATGGTAATGTAATTTATTCCCTAAAAATATACAGATTTTATCAATTATATAAACTAAATTGGTAGCAGATTTATTGGGCAGTCTATTTCAAACCACGCTTTCTTTGATGCGGTAAAGCTGATATCACTAACTGGTCAAATATGCTCAACTTCAAGTTTTAGTGTCACTGTATACATTTGAAAATCAATCACATTCTCAGATGGGATTTTAATCATTTCGTTTTCACTTTGGCGTTGGATTTGTTTTCACTCTGAGGCTCCTGCTCAATGACATTATTAAAAAAAAAAGGTCCATTTTGATGATCTGGACAAGTACAAAGTAAGGACAGACATTTTATCGGTGGCAAATGGGTGGTGAGAAGTCCAAGGCTACAAATATATCTGTGGGCGCTGCTCACTCTTAATGCTGGATTCCTTTTAATCTGTTCTAAGATGTTATGCACATGCTTGCCAAGACAAGAGAAGAGAAGCATGCCAGAAGGATATTCAACAGATTGTGGCTATTTGCAATCAGGAAAGATGGGGAGGGAGAGAGAGAGAGTCAGAGAGAAAGAAAAAGAGAGAGAGAGAGGGAGGGAGGGACAGAGAGAGGGGGCAGGCATTTAGTTGCTAACTGAGGACATCTGCCTTAGGGCAGAATTACCGGTCATAAAGTACAGCAACAAATTTAATAAGATGCATCATTCACTCGCTGGTCCACCAGCACTTGTTTTAAAAGGCCAGTTCTACCAAGAAGAGCGGATTTTATAGATTGATTCCCAAATTACCACACCAACAGATACTGTAACACTTCATCCTCATTGGGAATTGACGAGTAGAGCGATTGAATTTTTGGAAGCTGTTAGAGGCCACTTGATATTGATGCCATATGTAAGTACATGAGAGAATCAATTAGATAACCTGAAATCTCACAGCTGCAGTTTAGAAACTGCCATCCCAGATAGCTAATGGAAGAGCCACAACTTGAAGTACCTTGAGCCAAATAGCGACCGTCAACTCTTAACTCCCATTCTCTCCTAGACCCCCTCCAATCTGGCTTCCGTCCCCTCCACTCTACCGAGACTGCTCTCTCTAAGGTCACCCGTGACCTCCTTCTTGCCAAATCCAATGGCTCCTACTCCATTCTGATCCTCCTTGACCTCTCTGCTGCCTTTGACACTGTCGACCATCCCCTCCTCCTCCGTACCTCATCTCACCTTGGCTTCACGGACTCTGTCCTCTCCCGGTTCTCCTCTTACCTCTCTGGCCGATCATTCTCGGTCTCCTTCGCCGGAGCCTCCTCCCCCTCCCATCCTTTAACTGTTGGAGTTCCTCAAGGGTCAGTTCTTGGCCCTCTTCTGTTCTCCATTTACACTCACTCCCTCGGTGAACTCATCCGCTCTCACGGCTTTGACTACCATCTCTACGCAGATGACACGCAGATCTACATCTCCGCCCCTGTCCTCTCCCCCTCCCTTCGGGCTCGCATCTCCTCCCGCCTCCGGGACGTCTCCACCTGGATGTCGGCCCGCCACCTAAAACTCAACATGAGCGAGACTGAGCTCCTCATCTTCCCTCCCGAACCCGGTCCTCTCCCAGACTTCTCTATCGCCGTGGATGGCACGACCATCCTTCCCGTCCCGCAGGCCCACAATCTCGGTGTCATCCTTGACTCGTCCCTCTCGTTCACCCCACACATCCTATCCGTTACCGAGACCTGCCGGTTTCACCTCTACGATATCGCCAAGATCCGCCCTTTCCTCTCCATCCAGACGGTTACCTTACTATTACGGGCTCTCGTTATATCCCGGCTAGACTACTGTGTCAGCCTTCTCTCTGACCTCCCTTCCTCCTCTCTCGCCCCGCTCCGGTCTATCCTTCACTCCGCTGCCCGGCTCATCTTCCTGCAGAGACGATCCGGGCATGTCACTCCCCTTCTTAAACAACTCCAGTGGTTGCCTATCGACCTCCGCTCCAAACAAAAACTCCTCACTCTAGGCTTCGAGGCTCTCCATCACCTCGCCCCTTCCTACCTCTCCTCCCTTCTCTCTTTCTACCGCCCACCCCACACGCTCCGCTCCTCTGCCGCTCACCTCCTCGCCGTCCCTCGGTCTCGCCTATCCCGCCGTCGACCCCCGGGTCACGTCCTCCCGCGGTCCCGGAACGCCCTCCCTCCTCACCTCCGCCAAACTGATTCTCTTTCCCTCTTCAAAACCCTACTTAAAAATCACCTCCTCCAAGAGGCCTTCCCAGACTGAGCTCCTCTTCTCCCTCTACTCCCTCTGCCATCCCCCCTTTACCTCTCCGCAGCTAAAGCCTCATTTTCCCCTTTTCCCTCTGCTCCTCCACCTCTCCCTTCCCATCCCCACGGCACTGTACTCGTCCGCTCGACTGTATATATTTTCGTTACCCTATTTATTTTGTTAATGAATTGTACATCGCCTCGATTCTATTTAGTTGCCATTGTTTTTACGAGATGTTCTTCCCCTTGACGCTGTTTAGTGCCATTGTTCTCATCTGTCCGTCTCCCCCGATTAGACCGTAAGCCCGTCAAACGGCAGGGACCGTCTCTATCTGTTGCCGACTTGTTCATCCCAAGCGCTTAGTACAGTGCTCTGCACATAGTAAGCGCTCAATAAATACTATTGAATGAATGAATGAATGAACTCTTGATAGGAGAATTTGACCTCTGAGGAGAGAGGAACAAACCGAGGTGAAATAGCCACCACCTCGACTCCACCGAAGATAATCAACCGTGACAGTGGAAATCTGCTGAGTGAAGTACAGGGAGAAATGGAAAACAGTCTTGGTGGAAAGAATTATGGTTCTCAGAATTCGGTAATTCAGGCCATTAGTTGCTATTAGCTTTGTTTACTTATATTAATGTCTGTCTCCCCCTCTAGAGTGGAAGTCACTGAGAGCAGGGAATGTGTCTGTTTATTGCTGTATTGTACTCTCCCAAGCACTTAGTACAATGCTTTGCACACAGTATGCGCTCAATCAATATGACTGATGATTAGGATCATGCCTAAGCTAGCAAACTATATAATAATCCTGATATTTATCAGGTGCTTACTCAGGGCCAAGCACTGTGCTAAACTCTGGGGTAGATATGAGGTAGAAAGGTCACAGCCTCTTCCACTCAGGGCTCGTAATCTAAAAAGGTAGGGAATTCTTCCTATTTTACAGATGAGAAAACTGATGCCCACAGAGGTTAAGTGACTCGCCCAAGGTCCCAAGCCAGCTAACAGCAGAGCAGGGATTGAAAAATTAAATTAAATTAAAAATTACCATATTCGTTAAGCATTTACTATGTGCCAAGCACTGCTCTAAGTACGGGGGTAGATACGACCTGATTACGTTGGATACATTCCCTGTCCCACATGCCAGTATTGACCTTTCTCATAGTCGTATGTCGGCTTAAGTGGACAGAGAATCGCTGAAAAATCAGGGCTAAAAGCATCTCGGTGATAATGCTATGTGGGGCCAGCGGAAAGAGATTTAGTGAAGACGCTGTGGGGGAAGATAGTCTGTATACAGTAAAGTCCTTGGGTGGGTTTGAGTCGATCATTCATTCAGTAGTATTTATTGAGCGCTTACTATGTGCAGAGCACTGCACTAAGCGCTTGGAATGGACAAATCGGTAACAGATAGAGACGGTCCCTGCCCTGTGACGGGCTTACGGTCTGATCGGGGGAGACGGACAGACGAGAACGATGGCAATAAATAGAATCAAGAGTCAAAGAACGGTGGGAAAAGAACTCGGGCAGGAGATGTTTGATCAACACCCGTGCTTCCATTTTGGGTCTTCTCCTCCTAGTGAGGCGGGAGACGGTACAGTGAACATTCTCACGGTACCTCAACCTCGTCTATCTCGCCACCGACCTCCTGCACACATCCTGCCTCGGGTCCAGAACAGCCTACCTCCTCATATCTGACAGACAGTGACTCTCCATTTCTTCGAAGCCTTATCGAAGGCCCATCTCCTCCAAGAAGCCTTCCCTGACTAAGCCCTCCTTTCTTCTTCTCCTGCTCCCTTCTGTGTTCCTCCCCCTTGCTCCCTTGATTCATCCCCACCCCCCAGCCCCACAACACTTAGGTACTTACCTGTAACGTATTTATTTCATGTCTGTCTCCCCCGCTAGACTCTGAACTCGTTGTAGGCCGGGAATGTGTCTATTTATTGTTATACCGTAATAATAATAATGTCGGTATTTGTAAAGTGCTTGCTATGTGCAGAGCGCTGTTCTAAGTGCTGGGGGAGAGACAGGGTCATCAGGTTGTCCCACATGAGGCTCACAGTCTTAATCCCCATTTTACAGACGAGGTAACTGAGGCACAGAGAAGTGAAGTGACTTGCCCACAGTCACACAGCTGACAAGTGGCAGGGCCGGGATTCGAACCCATGACTTCGGACTCCCAAGCCCGGGCTCTTTCCACTGAGCCATGCTACTGTACTTGGTGCTTAGTACAGTGCTCCACATACAGTAAGAGCTCAATAAATACGATCGAATAGATGAATGACTGTGTGTGGATGGGAGAATCTCATAGGCTTTGAAATCCCTCCATGCCTTCTGGGACTACAAGTTTCAGTTTCCCACAGAGGCGTCTGCCGCTGTGTGACCTTGGGTAAGTCACGACTTCTCTGGGCCTCAGTTACCTCATCCGTAAAGTGGGGAATCGAGCGTGAGCCCCATGTGGGACAGGGACTGTGTCCAACCTGATTAATAATAATAATGATAATTATGGTATTGGTTACACGCTTGCTTTGTGCCAGGCACTGTACTGAGCACTGAGGTGGATACAAGCAAGTCGTGTTGAAAAACACAGTCCCTGTCCCGCGTGGAGCTCACAGTCTTAATCCCCATTTTACAGAAGAGAGAACTGAGGCCCAGAGAAGTGAAGCGACTTGCCCGAGGTCTCAGAGCAGACGAGCGGGGGAGCTGCGATTAGAACCCGTGACCTTCTGACTCCCAGGCCCGTGCTCTAGCCACCACACGATGCCGCTTCTCCTCAACCTGATTGACTTGTATAATAATGCCGGTATCTGTTAAGCGCTTACTATGTGCCGAGCACTGTTCTAAGCGCTGGGGTAGATACAGGGTCATCAGGTTGTCCCACGTGAGGCTCACAGTTAATGACTTGCCCACAGTCACACAGCTGACAAGTGGCAGAGCTGGGATTCGAACCCATGACCTCTGACTCCCAAGCCCGGGCTCTTTCCACTGAGCCACGCTGCTTCAGCGCTTCCAACAGTGCTTGGCACATAGTAAGCGCTTCTTTTCCCCCCATTTCCCTCTGCTCCTCCCCGTCTCCCACCCCATCCCCTCAGCGCTGTACTCGTCCGCTCAACTGTATATATTTTCATCACCCTATTTATTCTGTTAATGAGATGTGCATCGCCTTGATTCTATTTATTTGCTATTGTTTTAATGAGATGTTCATCCCCTCGATTCTACTCACCGCTGTTGTCCTCGTCTGTCCGTCTCCCCCGATTAGACCGTGAGCCCGCCAAAGGGCGGGGACCGTCTCTATCTGTTACCGATCCGTACATTCCGAGCGCTTAGTACAGTGCTCTGCACATAGTAAGCGCTCAATAAATACTATTGAAAAAAAACCAAGAATGGTAATTAGATGAAGTAACTGAGGCACAGAGAAGTTAAGTGACTTGCTCAAGGTCACTGAGACAGGTGGCAGAGCTGGGATTAGACGCCAGGTCCTCTGACTCCCAGGCCCGTGCTCTTTCCACTAGACCACGCTGCTTCTCAATTCTGTTTGAAGTCGGCCCGGACACCAACACAATCAACTTACAGCTGCATGACCCACTAAAGAGAATCCTGACACTGTACAAGGGTTGCCAGAATTAAAGAGTCTTTTCATTAATCTTGCGTGCGAGAAGAGGTGAGCTATCTATCACTCCAGGTTACACTGACAGCAAGACGATAACATTTTGTTAAACGTGTTATAGAAATGTAATTTCTCTCCATTCGTTTGGCTATCAGAGTCCCGTAAAATACACCTCCATCCTAAAGTGCCTTCTCGCATCTTTTAGCTCTCGACAGCAGGTCTCAATCCGGGAATAATTTCCAAAGCAGCTGTTGGCTCAATCTTCGAAAAGCAAAAAATCATGGGGGGGGGGGGGGTTCATCCAAAATGACATCTCTAAACCGGGAATAATGAATTCCTGCCCCTCTCCAGCGGAGGGAAACTCCTATTTCAATCCAAGTCAGGAGACCTCAAATTTTACCTCGCTCCGGCCCAATCGGTCAGTGGTTTTTACCGAGCACTGAACGCGTTCAGAAGAGCGTACTAAATGCTTGGGAGAGCACAATAGGATAAATAGAAGCGATCCCTGCCTTCGAGGAGCTTACAGTCTAGCAGGGAAGCTAGACGTTCAAATAAGTTACGGGTAGGAGAGACGACGAGAACAACTATGGCACTCAGCAAGCGCCGTACTGAGCACTGGGCTAGGCACGAGATAATCAGGTCAGACATAACCCCTTGTCCCACATGGGGTTCGCGGTCTAAGTAGGAGGGACTACCATTTAATCTCCATTTTACAGATGAGGAGACTGAGGTACAGAGAAGTCAAGCGATTTGCCCAAGGTCACAAAGTTAAGTGGCTGTGCTGGGATGAGAACTCGCATCCTCTGACTCCCAGGCCCTTGTTCTTTCCACTAGACCAAGATGCTTCCCCACGGCGACTGGTTAGTTTGTACCTAGCCCAGAGCTCAGTACAGTGCCTGGTACATAGTAAGCGCTTAACAGAAAACATTAAAAAAAAAACCAAACTCGAGTACAGGCTATGTATTTGTGTTGTGGGGCAGAGTGGACTGTAAACTCGCTGTGGGCAAGGAATGTGTCTATTGCGACACTGTAGTCTCCCGAGCGCTTAGTACGATGCTCTGCATACGGTAAGCACTCGATTGATACTTTTGACTGGCTGGCTGAGAACTCTGCTTAGGAGGTGAGGCAGTAGGGATTTGCTAAAATAGGTAAAATAGGGCTGGGGGATGAGAGCACAGTCAGGGAAGACTTCCTGGATGAGATAGGATTCCAGTAGGGATCTGAAGATGGGAAAGTGGTGGTCTGTCAGCTACGAAGGGAGAGGGAGAACGTGAGCAAGGGGTTGATGCTAATAATAATTATGGCATTTTTTAAGCACTTACTATGTGCCGGGCACTGTCCTAAGCGCTGGGGTGGATACAAGCAAATAGGGTTGAGTGCACACGAGCTGATGGCGACAGAGACAGAGTGAGGACCAGTAAGTTAGTTGGGCCCCGTCCCACGCAGTGCCCTATGCTGTTTGTCAACACAACGGCTGGGGTGTTTGTTGAGCACTTAATATGTGCCGGCACCGTTCTAAGCGCTGGGGTAACGACAAGATAATTGGGTTGGACACAGTCCCTGTCCCACATGGAGCTCACAGTCTAAGCAGGAGAGCTCACAGGAGAACTGAAGCACAGAGAGGTGAAGTGACTTGCCCACGGTCACCCAGCAAAGTGGCAGAGGCAGGATTAGAACCCGGCTCCTTCTGACTCTCAGGCCCGTGCTTTATCCACTAGGCCACGCTGCTAGAGACCTTGCAGAGAAGAGTCTCCCTTAGCCTGTTCTAACACCGTCCTCGTCATCCCAATCCGATCTGTCAGCCTTCCCCGCCCCTACCCGCTGCAGCACGGGACCGGCTTCCTTCCTGCCCAGCCCGGGGCAAATCCGCCTCCGCCCCGGAACCCGGAGGCTGCAATGACCCTCCCGTGCTCCTTCAAGGGACATCACGATGTCACTCTCCTGGGCCCGCTCAGAGCTCCAGCCCGCCCGGGGTGGCCTCAGGCAAGCCCTCAACCGCGTGAGCTTCCTGAAGGTAGGGATCGGGGCGTCTAACTCGATCATACTTCCCAAGTGCTCAGTTCAGCACTCTGGGACTCAGTAAACACTCAATAAATTCCACTGATCGATGGATTGGATGCCCACCCTTCCCACCCCCCCCCCCCGTCCTTGCCAACCCAGAAGGTAATAATAATAATATTTGTAAAGTGCTTACTACGTGCCAGACCCTGTACTGAGCACTAAGATGGATACAAGCAAAATGGTTTGGACGCAGTCCCCGTCCGACACGGGGCTCACAGTCCCGATCCCCATTTTTACAGATGAGGTAGCGGTCACAGAGAGGTGAAGTGACCTGCCCGAGGTCACACAGCAGACAGGTGGCCGAGCTGGGATTAGAACCCACAGCTGGGCTATCCGTTGAGCGCTTACTACGTACCGAGAACTGTACCAAGTGCTGGGGTAGACACGAGATGACCAGGTCCCACGGGGGGCTCGCATTCTAAGTAGGAGGGAGGACGGTTATTGAAGCTCCATTTTGCAGATGAAGGCACTGAGGCCCAGGGAAGTTAAGTGACTTGCCCAAGGTCACACAGCAGGTAAGTGACAAAGCTGAGATCAGAACCCAGGGTCTCTGACTCTCAGGCCCCTGCTCTTTCCCCTAGGCCATGCTGATTTCCCATTTCAATTACAGAGCCATACGTTCCATTACGGGTCCTGACGTCATAGGAAACCGCCTGGAGAAATCCAAAGAACCTTAGTATGTGACCTCTGGACCCCTCCCCGCACTCGGAGCTTACGTGTTCCTCCCTGGAGTCGCGGTAAACACAGGCATAATCTACCTCAGCCCACTGGGGACTGCCAGCCAAGGCGGGGGAAGGCTGGGAGCGACATCTGGTGCCTTATCAGTATTGGACAGGGAACAGTCCAGCTGAAAACTGGACAAATGGACACCCTGTCATTATTATTATGGTACTCGTTAAGTGCTTACTACGCGCCAAGTCTAATCGCCGGGGTTGTCGTCGTCTTACGCTGTCGGGCCGTGTCCGACCCACAGCGTAGATACGTCTCTCCCGGAATGCCCCCACTTCCATCTGCAATCGTTCTGGTAGCGTATCCACAGAGTTTTCTTGATAAGAATAGGGAAGCGGTATACCGTCGCCGCCTCCCGCGCAGTAAACGAGTCTCTGCCCCCGACTCTCTCCCGTGCCGCTGCTGCCCAGCACGGGGGAGTTTTGACTTGTAGCAGATGGCCTTCCACTCGCTAGCCATTGGCCAAGCTAGGAATGGAATGGGTAGGCCTCTGCTTGACTCTTCCCTCCTGTAGTCGTGACCGGTAAAGTACTGGAAACTCTCCAGGCGTGACCCTGAGAGAGGGCGATTGCTGGGGTAGATACAAATTAAGCAGGTTGGACACAGCCTCTGTCCCACACGGGGCTCACAGTCTGGGGAGAATGGGTTTTTAACCGCCATTTTCCATTCGAGGAGACCGAGTCACAGAAAAGTTAAGTGACACGCCGGAGATCACACAGCAAACGATTGGCAGATTCAGGATTAGAACCCGTGTCCTCTGACTCCCAGACCCAGACTCTGTCCATTAGGCCACGCTGCTTCTAAACCAGCACTGAAGACAAGATATCTGAATTTTCACCAGTGTGACTGTGTAGGACGGATATGAGACTCAGTATTGGTGGTTAGGTTGTGTCACTGACACAATGGGATTTTGAAAGATAATTAATGAACACATTTCTTTTCCCTCACGGGGCTCCCTTTGAAGGTATTTTCTATCATTACGGGCTTAGGTAGGAATTGAGTCAGAGTCCCCGAAGACTGTGTTAAATCATTCTTGGCAGATCTTATAACCTTTGAGCACCCCCTCTTCCCCCGACCCCAACCTCATCTCCACCTCTTCAGATGAATACTGGAGATTTGTTAGCTGTCCTGCAAAATAGCAATTTTTCCCCAATTACTATTGGAAAAAAATCACTTAAAATCATTCTTGTTTGGCCAGAAGAAAATCCTCTTGTTCCAGAAGAAGTGGTAGAGATTTTCTGACCGGAATGAAAAGTAAAAGACCAAAAGGTTAGAAAAATTGTGTATTATACAAATAGATGAAGGAGACACACGGTGTCATACCCGTAGCCACCCACTTAGTCTCTACACGTTCCTGCTCACGTAACGAATTGTTCTACAAATTATTATGCCGATGAAACCTTTCTGCATGACGCCTCTTCCCTCCCGATTCCTCCCCTGATCTCTCTCTGACCTATTACATTAACAATTCGGTCTCTCAAGACCTTGGAGTTGAGATTTCTTAAAAATTAAATTTCTCCTAACTCGAGTGATGAAACCGCACCACGGATTTCGTATCTAAGTTCGATCTAGTGCCAGCTGCCGGCTCTTACGGGTAGCTAGGTGAACAAGATATGTCAATACAGATCAGAGCACTATTTCTAGGCAGATATTATTAGCAGTGATGAGGACAAAGTACATTCGAGTTGGCAACCGTGTGGAAAAGTCGTCGCGGATTCCAACCTCCGGCGTTCACAAACCACAAGGTAATCGTTGTATATAATGATAATAAATAACAGTGTGTAATAATAATTGTGGCGCTCGTTAAGTGCTTATTATGTGCCAGGCTCTGTATTAAGCACTGGGGTGGATAGATGTAAATCAGATTGGACACAGTCCCTGTCCCATGTGGGGTTCACGGTCTCAATCCCCATTTTACAGATGAGGGAACTGAGGCCCAGAGAAGTGAAGTGACTCACCCGAGGTCACACGGAAGACGCAGGGCAGAACTGGGATTAGAACCCATGACTTCTGACTCCCGAGCCTGCGCTCTAACCCCTACGCCTTGCTGAGCGCTAGGGAAGATGCGAGATCGCTTCATTAGACAAAGCGCCGCCGTCACATGGAACACACAGTTTAGGAGGGAGGTTGAACAAGTACTGTATCCCCATTTTGCAGATGACCAGATTGAGGCAGAGAGAAGTTTAGTGACTCTCCCAAGGTCACACAGCAGCCAAGTGGCAGAGTGGGTATTCCCAGGCCTCAACTCTTTCCTCTAGGCGATCCGTCTCTACCACTTTTTTTACCATCCTACTGTCACCCCAAATAATGATAATAATGTTGGTATTTAAGCGCTTACTATGCGCAGAGCACTGTTCTAAGCGCTGGGGGAGACACAGGGTAATCAGGTCGTCCCACATGAGGCTCACAGTTAATCCCCATTTTACAGAGGAGGTAAGCGAGGCACAGAGAAGTTAAGTGACTTGCCCACGGTCACACAGCTGACAAGTGGCAGAGCCGGGATTCGAACCCATGCAACCAGGTAAGCCTATCGATTACTTCCGCCTGGGTAATTATTCAAAAATGCTGTTTCATAAATAGCACAGGAATCCTTAGATTGTTTCTGAAAACTGAGCAGAACTCTAACATAATCATATACCATGAGTCCATGTCTACGGACTCTGTTATATTGTACTCTCCCAAGCACTTATTACAGTGTTCTGCACACAGTGAGCGCTCAGTAAATACGACTGAATGGACTGACTGATCGATTAACCATCTTGCCCAAAAAGTCATTATCCTACCTAAAATATTTTATTTGGCATTCTGCCTTTCATCTCTTTCACAGTCTCAGTAACCTAAAATAACATCCAGACTAGACTTGATAAAACTCAATGTAGTTTTTTATTAATTGTCTCTAAGTTGAAAATGGTTTAACTTTCTTTTCTAGAAAACAAACTGGGTCATTAGAAAAGTACGATTGTCTTCCCCATAGGAGTTGACCTGGAAATAGAAGAAAATCCGCTGCTTGGTCGGAAATTAATAGCTGTGTAGCATGATCTCCCTCGGAGACGCTGGGGAAGCCTGGTGCTACTGGAGATTATTTATTCAAGGTTTTATTTTTATACCAAATAATTTTTTTCCGGGAGCAGTGTTGCCTAGTGGAAAGACCACAGGCCGAGGAGTCAGTGGGCCCGAGTTTTAATAAATGGCATTTATTCGTTCATTCATTCAATAGTATTTATTGAGCACTTACTATGTGCAGAGCACTGTACTAAGCGCTTGGAATGGACAAATCGGTAACAGATAGAGACGGTCCCTGCCCCTTGACGGGTTCACGGTCTGATCGGGGGAGAGGGACAGACGAGGACAATGGCGATAAATAGAATCGAGGGGAAGAACGTCTCATTAAAACAATAGCAGATAAACAGAATCGAGGCGATGTACATCTCATTAACAAAATAAATAGGGTGATGAAGATATATACAGTTGAGCAGACGAATACAGCGCTGAGGGGATGGGAAGGGAGAGGGGGAGGAGCGGAGGGAAAGGGGGGAGAAGAGGGTTTAGCTGCGGAGAGGTGAAGGCGGGGTGGGTAGAGGGAGCAGAGGGAAAAGGGGAGCTCAATCTGGGAAGGCCTCTTGGAGGAGGTGAGCTTTAAGTAGGGTTTTGAAGAGGGGAAGAGAAATATTTTGGCGGAGGTGAGGAGGGAGGGCGTTCCGGGACCGCGGGAGGACGGGGCCCAGGGGTACTATGTGCAGAGTACTGTTTTAAGTGATTGGGAGAGTACAGTATAACAGAATTAGTAGGCATGTTCTCGCCCATAATGACCTGACAGTCTAGAGGGGGAGACGGACATTAATATGCATAAATAAATAATTTAAAGATATGTCCATATCCTCTAATCCTGGCTCTGCCATTTGTCTGCTGTGTGACCTCGGCCAAATCACCTAACTTCTCTGTGCTTCGCTTTCCTCATCTGTAAAATAATAAGAGTGTTGGTATTTGTTAAGCACTTATGATGTGCAGAGCACTGTTCTAAGCGCTGGAGGAGATACAGGGTCATCAGGTTGTCCCACTTGGGGCTCACAGTCTTAATCCCCATTTTACAGATGAGGTAGCTGAGGCACAGAGAAGTGAAGTGACTTGCCCACAGTCACACAGCCGACAAGTGGCAGAGCTGGGATTCGAACCCATCACCTCTGACTTAAAATGGACATCCAGCGCCTGCTTTCCCTCTCAGATGACGAGCCCCATGTGGGACAAGGACTGTGTCCAATCTGCACATATCCCCCATCACCCAGTAAGTGCTTAACAAATGCGATAATAAAAATAATGATAATAGATTCCCTGTGCTTGTCTATAGAAGGGCTCATGCTTGAGACAAGTGCAATTATCTCAAAGGGACCAAATTTACACCAGCACGTTATTGTTATTAGTAGTAGTGATAATAATAGCAATAATAACAATTGCAGGATTTGTTAAGTGCTGATCACCTGCCGAACACTGTACTAAATTCTGGGGTAGATTGAAGATAATCCAGTCCCACAGTCTGAGTAGAAGGGAGGACAGGTATTGAATCCCCCCTCTTTTACAAATGAGGGAACTGAGGCACGGAGAAGTAGAGGGATTTGCCCAAGGTCACCCAGTGGGTAAGCGGCGCAGTTGGGATTAGAACCCAGATCCTCTGATTTCCAGGCCTGTGCTCTTTCCACTGAGCCACGCAGCTTCCTGCAGCATTTCTCTTCCAAAGACCGCATATATTTTCCACCCACTCTGTGATAAAAAAAAAAAAAATCTGTCGATTGGGGCTGTCAACTTTTCTTTTTTTGAGTGCTAAAGTGAGGGAGTTGGGGCGAGAGGGTGGGGAGGGGATTTGGTGAAGAAGACTGAGGTCCTGAGCTCCCAGCATGTGTGACTTCCTGCGGAGTGAAAGCCGGTCGGTGAGGAGGAATTTCAAAAACCTCTCCAATCAAATCCCTGGAGTCCAGAGGGGCTCCTGAGGTCCCAGAGCCCTTTGGGAGTGCTCACCCTTGGAGAAGACAGCTGGACTATTTATTGAGCTCCACCAATTTGTCTGCAAGTGGCCTTGGGCAAGTCACTTCTCAGGGCCTCCGTTCCCTCATCTGTAAAATGGGGGTTAAGGCTGGGAGCCCCACGGGGGCAACCTGATTACCTTGTATCTACCCCAGTGCTTAGAACAGTGCTTAACATAGAGTAAGCGCTTAATAGATACCATCTTCATCATCATTTAATCTCTCCCTGGGATACACACAGCGGCTTGGCTAGGCTAGGAACGAAAAGTACCTCCAACCTGGGCAGAGTACTTGGCGCATAGTCAGCACTTACATACTATGATCGTAATCATATTTATTAAGTATCCACTGGGTTCAATACATACCTTGCTCACTGAGCACGGGCCTGGGAGTCCAAGAGAAAAGTAGAGCAAGCATCTTATCCTCATTTTTCCTAAATTCGGACATAAAGGGGCTAAGTGACTTACCCAAGGTCACGCAGCAGGCCAGCGGTGGACCCGGAGCTAGAATCTGGGTCTCTCGATTCTAGGTCCCACGCACTTTTTTTGGTTCATGGCATTTATTAAATACTTTCTACGTGTCAAGCACTGTTCTAAGTGCTGGGATAGATACAAGTTAATCAGGTGGGATACAGTCCCTGTCCCACATGGGGCTCGCAGTGAAGGAGGAGGGAGAAGAGGTATCGAATCCCCATTTTACGGTGAAGGAAACAGGCACAGAGAAGTTAAGCGACTTGCCCCAAGCCCCCCAGCAGGCAAGGGGCAGAGCCGGGATTAGAACCCAGGTCCTCTGACTCTCGGGCCCGGGTTCTATCCATGAGGCCACGCTGCTTCCTCTTTCCCGTACGCCACGCTTCCTGCTGATGAGCTACCAGATTTTAACGGTCTTTGTCATCTCTCCCGAAATGATTCACCAACAATTCACCTGACCCTCTACCGGTCCTGTACAGTAAGGAAATCGTACTCCTATCATTTTCCAGAGGAGACACTTGAAGCACAGAGGAGAACTGATTCAGAAATACCCCGGCCAAAGATTTTTGCTCAGTGAATGTTAAGGCTGGAGATTAGTCACTGTGGAAGAATCTCATTTGGCCCTGACGCATTTTAATTGAGCCAAAAGTTGATCATCACCTCAGCAGGGAATTTTTAGGGTTTTGATTCAGGGATTTCCCTGTAGCTTAAATGAAAGGGGTCATCTGAGGAGCTTTGGGGGATTGGACTGGTGAATATTGGACTGGTGCATAAATACTGGAAAGGACTAGCAAGGAGGTTCCTTTCTGGGAGTCGAGCGATGTCGACTGTGCAGACGCTCACGAGGTAAAATCGCCGAAGGCGTAATAATTATTATAATAATAATCATAGCAGCGTGGCTCAGTGGAAAGAGCGCGGGCTTGGGAGTCAAAGGTCACGGGTTCTAATCCCGGCTCCGCCGCTAGTCAGCTGGGTGACCTTGGGCAAGTCACTTCACTTCTCTGTGCCTCGGTTACCTCATCCGTCCAACGGGGATTAAAAAAACTGCGAGCCCCACGTGGGGCAACCTGATCACCTTGTATCCCCAAGCGCTTGGCACATAGTAAGTGCTTAGCAAATACCACAACTTATTCATTTGACTATGTGTCAAGTGCTGTACTAAGCAGCGGGGTAAATGCATACTATCAGATCAGATTCACTGTCCCACATAGGTCTTACAAGCTAAGCAGAAGGAGAATTCTAAGCAGGTCTTGAATTCCCATTTTAAAGATGAGAAAACTAAGGGACAGAGAAGTTACGTGTCTTAACCTCGGGTCACCCAGCAAGAAAATGGCAGAGCCAGGATTAGGGCTCCTAGGACACTGCACTTTCCACTGAGCCGCACCGCTTCCCCACCGGTGAGCCCCAAGCGGGACAACCTGATGACCTTGTATCCCCCCAGCGCTTAGAACAGTGCTTGGCACATAGTAGGCGCTTAACAAATGCCGTCATCATCATCGCTGGGCACACCTCCTTAGGTGTGCAGGTCTGAGAAAAAGGAGGGGGGTCAACTGAGCTGCTGCTCAGGGACCCCCCAGATTCCAGAACCCCATTTCCTTTTATAAAACTTAGCCTGCATCATCTTTCTTTTTCAAAGCGTTTTTTTTTTCCTCTAATCAGACCGGTTCCTTAGATATTTTTAACGCGGAATACATAGTTACAGTACGTGGTCGTGAAAACAGAAGAATGCTTCGGATGGATTTTTGAAATCTGTCCCGAAAGGGCCCCAGAGGTTCCATTCGGACCTAACGGGAGGAGGGGAGAAACCATGTCCGCGGCAACGGAGCACCTGAGAGAGAAGTCTCCGGGGAGAGAAGCTCTAGGCTTCTCCCGGAGACCCTCTTCACCTGCAAAAAAACCACTTCGAGGCAGAGGAGGGGACTGGATGCTGAAGGCCGACCTGGGCCAGGAAACAGAGCTATCCAGGCTGCACCAGGAGGACAGGCTGCAGATAGGTTCTCCAGTCAGGATTTGAGTTAGGAGGGAACCCGGAAAGACTCGAGAGGCCGAGATTTCCTTCCCCTGACTAAACCGACCCGGTGTCCCCATTGCAAATGGATCGGCATCGTCCAGAAACCAACGACTGACGTTCGGCATTACTGGATCACGTACTGGTGGGAAAAAAAATCGTATTCATTCGATAGTATTTATTGAGCGCTTACTATATGCAGAGCACTGTACTAAGCGCTTGGAATGGACAATTCGGCAACTGAGACAATCCCCGCCCAATGACGGGCTCCCCCCCACCAGGGGGTTTACTTCTCAATGGGAAAAGCATGCAGTATGCGACCAAGGATCCAAAATGAAAGGGGCATCATAATAATGTTGGTATTTGTTAAGCGCTTACTATGTGCAGAGCACTGTTCTAAGCGCTGGGGTAGATACAGGGTCATCAGGTTGTCCCACGTGAGGCTCACAGTTAATCCCCGTTTTTCCTGTGGAGACCCAAGCAGCTAGCAGTGGACAATGGAAGCACACTGAACAACAGAAGAGTTTGTCATCTGAGATGCACCATGGCCTAGAGGGAGGACCCTGGGGCCGGAAGTCAGAAGACCCGGGTTCTAATCCCAGCTCTGTCACATACCCGCTGCGTGACTTTGGGCAAGTCGCTTAACTTCTGTGTGCCTCAGTTTCCTCAACTGCAAAATGGGGATTCGTTGTTCTCCCTCCTCCTTGTATGGGGAGCTAAATGTGGGACCTGATTATGTTGTATCTACCCCAACGTTTAACACTGCTAGGCACATTAGCCAGTACCACGATTATTCTTATCTATTATGAAATCCAACAAGCCAGGAATAATCATTCAGGCCTCTGGGATCCCAGCTACCATCCCAAATTGACTGGCATCTGCTGCATTCATCCAGGAAGCCTACAAAGCAGAAGGACCGAAGCCTGAGAAGGCTTTAGGCTGCTTTGAGCAGGCTTTCATAGAAGGCACTCACTTTGGGGTAAAATAGGGCTGTGCATGTGATAATACTTCAGTGATTTAGTAGATTACAAAAAAAAATCCCGTTTTCCCCACCTCTCTGACCTAATCCCACCCAGATAGCCAAAGAGAGTGTTTATCCAGCCCACCTCCTGTGAACTCCCGCAGAGCGATGGGATTACTATGGTGATGGCAGCGTTACTATGGGTTACGAGCAGCTTAAAAAAGGATAGGCAAAGAAGGGCACTGTGGGCTATCGCACCAGGGCAAGGAAGGACCTAAAGACTCTTATTTTTATGTCTGAGGCTAACCTTTCCTTTCCCAGTAGAGTGGGAAAGCTCTATTAAAGTCACGTATTTTCAATACTGGGAGAGATTCACATTTTTTAAAATGCGGGAAACGTAAACGGACCATTTCTGATTGTTGCCGAACGCTACTTAAAAACAAATTTGAAAGCTAAAAAAACTAAAGCCGTCATAATCTGACCCTAAATAAGTCACTATACAAATTCAACGAGAGCAGCCCCCGACCTTTCTTGACGTCCAGTTGGGATTGAGGGGATTAACAGGTGCTATATTTTTCACTCTTCTTCAAACTTCTTTAGTCTTTCCCATTTTTATAGGGTTGGGCTGCCTTAGTATATCAAAAGAATTAAGGGAGGAAAGCGGCTCCTAAAATCTCTGGTTGCCACTTAAAAGAAAGGAAATTCTTGGAAGCGCTAACAAATGGTTAGAGAGGACCCAGAGACCTCATGGAGGGGTGGGGCTCAATTTAAAATCCGGGTCCCTCAGAAGAGCTGCTTTAAGACTTTGGGGGAGCCTGAGGAGCGGACATTTCCCCTTCAATTTATCCTCCCGCTTCACCCAGCCTGCCCTCCGGGCACTGCTGGAACTAATTTGAGGGTAGAAGTTAAAAGCCTGGGAGTTGCTGTCTTCGTTCTACTATACTGCTATTTGTTAAGCGCTTACTATATGCCAGACACTGAGCGCTGGGGTGGATTCAAGTAAATGGGGTCGGACACGGTCCTGGTCCCACGTGGGGCTCAGAGTCTCAATCCCCGTTTTATAGATGAGGTAACTGAAGCCCAGAGAAGTGAAGTGACTTGTCCAAGGTCACACAGCCGGCAGGGGTGGAGCTGGGATTAGAACTGACTCCCGGGCCCCTGCTCTATCCGCTACGCCGCGCTGCTTCTACGCGTGGGCTCCCTCGGTGGCTGCAACAACACGAAGCCAGTGGCTCTGGGCAGATTTGTCCACCACGCACACAAAAAATGACCGTCGCTGAGCATGTTATAAGAGGATCCTCCCATGAACTGAGAAGCAGCATGGCCTAGTGGATAGAGCACAGGCCTGGGATTCAGAGGATCTGGGTTCTAATCCCAGCTCCACCGCTGTCTGCTGTGTGACCTTGGGCAAGTGGCTTCACTTCTCTGGGTCTCAGTTACCTCATCTGGAAAAATGGGGACAGTGAGCCCCATGTGGGCCTGTGTCCTACCCATCTTGCTTGTATCCCCCCCGGTGCTTAGAACAGTGCTCGGCACATAATAAGCGCTTATTACGTCCCGTAATTATTTTGATAAGCTTGCATCTACCCCAGCGCTTAGTGAAGCGCATACTAAGTGTTTCACAGATACCATTAAAAAAAAATGTCCATAGGGAAGAGAAATGAAGCAAGGCCAAGAATGAATTTTGTCAGTATACCTCTCTCCCCTTCCCTGAACATGCCGGGTTTCAGCCTCCTACGGTAAGTGCCTGAAAGAAAGACTCATGAACAAAACCAGCAAATGGGCATGGGGCAGCAGAGAAATGAAAATACTATTGCGGGGGGGGGGGGACTGTCTTCTTTGAGCCTCTTCATTCTACTCCCCACTCCGAACTAGAGCCCGGGCTTTGGAGTCCGAGGTCATGGGTTCGAATCCCACCTCCGCCCCTTGTCAGCTGTGGGACTGTGGGCAAGTCACTTCACTTCTCGGTGCCTCAGTTACCTCATCTGTAAAATGGGGATTAAGACTGTGAGCCCCACGTGGGACGACCTGATGACCCTGTGTCTCCCCCAGCGCTTAGAACAGTGCTCTGCACCTAGTAAGCGCTTAACAAATACCAACATCGTTATTAACTACATAAATGTATCAATTCATGTCTGCTGTCTCACCCATTAGATTGTAAACTCCTTGAGGGCGGGGAAAGGAGAAGCAGTGTGGCTCAGTGGACGGAGCATAGGTCTGGGAGTCAAAAGGACGTAATTCCAGCTCTGCCACAGTGTCTGCTGTTTGACCTTGGGCAAGTCACTTCACTTCTCCCAGCCTCAGTTACCTCATTTGGAAAATGGCAATTCAGAGTGTGAGCCCCATGTGGGACGGGGACTGTGTCCAACCAGATTAACTTGTATCTCCCCCAGCACTTAAAACGGTGCTTGGCACAGAGTAAGTGCTTAACAAGTACCAGAGTAGCTATTATCTACTTCTCTCATCCGCCCCCAAGCGCTTACAGCAACGCTCTAAACACTGCTGGTGCTCAATCAGTTAATGATAATAATAACAATTATGGTATTCGTTAAGTGCCTACTATGTGCCGAGCACCGTTCTAAGTGCTGTGCCAGATACCAAGTTAATCAGGTGGAACACGGTCCCTCCCCGACATGGGGCTTACAGTTTAAGCAGGAGGGACAACAGATATTGAATCCCTATTTTCAGATGAGAAAAGTAGAGGTCAAGTGACTCACACGAGGTCCCACAGAAGACAACTGGCAGAACCAAGATTGGAATCCAGGTCCTTGGACGCCCAAAGCCAGACTCTTGCCACTAGGCCCCGCTGCTTCTCATGAAAACCACCCCCTCGGAGCTAGGTAGGGTTGCTACGGTACTGGAGATCTGGGGGAGAAAAAAAAGAGCTCTGGGAGCCAAAGGCAGCCGCATCGCTCCCTAAGTGCCCTGACTCGGAGCGGGGAGGCGGAACCCGTTTTATCAGGGGTGCGACGGAAGCAACGGTTCAGACGCCTGGCTCCCAGATGGATATCCAGCATACTCTCTCAACGCGCTCTCGGCCTACAGACCTAGGACGGCTTTAGCCAGAATGAGAACCAGAGGTATATCTAGAAGATTCCTCCTAGGATACCCAGAGTTCATTTTCTAGTCTTCCGAACTCCGGAAAGTTACTCTACCAATTCACCAGCAGATGTCTCCTCGTTTCCTAAAAGGCGGCCCGGCCTTCCCAACCGAAATTTCCTCTGCCCCTTCCGAACACGGCCTCTCCCAACATCTCCCTTCCCTCGTTTCACAATGCCCCCACCCCAGCAACCACTTCATGTTGGAGGCCAGGTGATTTTTGTCTCCCGAAATCCAGAAGATCCACATTTTACACTAAATCCAGTCACCTTTTAACACAAATCAAGCCGCTCGTCTCTCTGCGGTAGGCGATTGTGGGTGCGTTGACGTGCTTAGTTGAAGAGTATCGCCGCTGCTGGGTATTTTCGCCTCTTGATCTACTTTGGCTCTTTACTTGATAATGATAATAACGTCGGTATTTGTTAAGCGCTTACTATGTGCCGAGCACTGTTCTAAGCGCTGGGGTAGACACAGGGGAATCAGGTTGTCCCAGGTGAGGCTCACGGTTAATCCCCATTTTACCGATGAGGTAACTGAGGCACCGAGAAGTGAAGTGACTTGCCCCACTGTCACTCAGCTGCCAAGTGGCAGATCCGGGATTCGAACGCATGACCTCTGACTCCCAAGCCCGGGCTCTTGCCACGGAGCCACGCTGCTTCTCTTCTGGGCAGCAGACGTGTCTACCAACTCTGTTTCACTGGATTCGGTCGATCGCATTTATTGAGCACTTACGGTGTGCAGGGCACTGTTCTAAGTGCTCAGGAAAGTGCAGTATTACAACAGACACGGTCCCCGCCCACCCCGAGCTTACAGCTTACGGTTTTCTCCCAAGCATTTAGTACAGCGCTCTGCACACGGTGAGCGCTCGAGAAATATGACCGCTCCCTTGCCAGGACTCTCCTCTTGAAGATTCAGCTAGAGTTAGGGACGAACTAGAAACCCGCCGGGTGTTGGGAAATCTCCTGGCCACCGAGGGTTGTTTCCACTTCCTCTCTTCTCTGCATCTCTGTGTCCGCCCTGATTAACTTGCATCTACCCCAGCGCTTAGAACAGCGCTTGGCACTTAGAAGCACCTAACAGATATTTTTTTATTGTCATCTCTCTCGCACAGGCCCCATGCAACTCAACCGAAAGGAGGGGTAATGAACAATGAAGAAGCCCGGAAATTCATGCCCCGTGCAGGTCTCTGAAGGTCAAGTTGGCTGGTGCTAAAGCAACAGACTTTTTCCATCCCGACCAACAAGCAAAAACTTTCTGACGTCTTTCCTGTTAAAGGAAGAATTGCTTTCCTGAATAAACTCTCTAGCCCCCGAAACAAGGGGAATGGCAATTTAAAAAATTCAAGGATCTTGATGTTCCTTTGGGGGATTTTAATTCAGCAGAATTTCATCAGCTAGATTGTAGAAAAATCAAACGTAGAAAAATCAAGAGCAGTCACCCAGTTTATCTACTGACCAGGAAGATTCTTTTTCCTTGGAAGAGGGGACTTTCATTCCTTACCTTTCCCGGGGGTGGAAAAGGGTGTCTTCCTTTGATGCTGCGCTGAGACAATTATCCCATGTTACGCGTTACTAGGCTGCACTATTCGTTGTATGTAATTTTCTTTAGTAGTCACGCAGGACGCTGCCGGTGGCGTTATTTCCCCTTGGATACTAGTGTGGCTGACAAGATTACTAAGTGACCAGCAATCTCTACCATGTTGGTGGCGAGTAGAGCGGGTGCTTGGGTAGTCAGTCCTTAACGCTGCAGAGGTGACAGGGGGAAGATATCACTCAGCTGGTATCTCGCCTCCAATGACATCTTGCGATAACCTCCCCCTTTTTTGGTATTTTTAGCTGGAGCTTGACAGGTGAATGCCATCCATCTACTTCAAGTGATGCTTCCTGTCTTAAAGCTTTTATGTGAATTTAGTTTAGCAGAAGGTGCTGGCGGTAAGGAGATCCACCCACTTAATTAACCATATATGGTAGAATTGCTAGAGAAATCGGAGGCGACGCAATGGAAAGCGAACGGCTCCTCACCTGCAGACGGGAAGCTGGGAACACGTAATCTAGTCTCTTTTTTTCCTCTCTTGAAAAAAAGGAATGGTGCTTTCTCCAGAGTCTGAAAAGGCAGAGCGAGAAAGGCCGGAAGCATCAGCTACGGCAAAGGCCATTCTGTCCTCCAGAAAACTTTAGAGGTAGACCAGAAACTCCCAGATGTTCTCTGGGATCTACTGTTCCACCCCGTAACGGAGCGATTCACCTCACTGAGATCCTAAAAGCCCCTTCCCACCTCTCCAGGACCTCCCCTTACCCCACAGCTCTTGGAGGGGTGGAAGGGGTCTGTTGTTAATCAGAATGATTGCCTTTGCTAATCATTCTTTTAGGGAAAGAAACCAGAGAGACCCTGAGAAACCAGAGAGGCTGTTTTCAAATCTGGAAGGTGGGGGGAGAGGCCGTGAATGAATTTATAGGATCACAGAGTTGGAAGGGGTGTCAGAAAGCCCTTCGGTCTAGCTAGCTGCCTACAGGTGGGTGAGCAATTGAACAATCCCAGGGTTTTCGCGGCAGGCAAGGGATGCGTCCACCGACTGTCCGTTAGAGAAGCAGCGTGGCTTAGCGGAAAGAGCACGGACTTGGGAGTCAAGGGCCGTGGGTTCTAATCCCGGCTCCTTCCCTTGTCTGCTGTGTGATCTCGGGCAAGCCGCTTAACTCCTCTGTGCCTCCGTTACCTCATCTGTAAAAATGGGGATTAAGACTGTGAGCCCCACCTGAGACAACCTGATCGCCTTGTATCTCCCCCAACGCTTAGAACAGTGCTGGGCACATAGTAAGGGCTTAACAAATACCGTCATCATTATTACCATTAAAGTGAAGTGACTGAAACTGGACAGGGGACTCAAGTAACGATGTAGAGGAGAAGCGTGGCCTCGTGGAAAGAGCACAGGCCTGGGAGTTAGAAGACCCGGGTTCTAATTCCAGCTCCACCACCTATCTGCTCTGTGACCTTGGGCAAGTCATTTAACTTCTCTGTGCCTCAGTTCCCTCATCCGCAAAATGGGGATTCAATACCTGTTCTCCTTCTTATTTAGACTGCGAGCCCCAAGTGGGATCTGATCGTCCTGCATTTACTCCAGCACTTAGTTCAGTCCTTGGCAAACAGTAAGAGCTTAAAAAGATTATTATTATTATTATCATACGCATAGTGTGGACTGAAGCAGAAGGTTTCTTTCCCCGTTATTCTAGGTCATAGTCCTGTTGAGAGACATCCCAGGACCAAAGAGTCTTTTATAATAGCAGAATTTCTTTGCTGATTCATCATCCGGTTAACTACGCACTACGGACCATTTTGTGCTTAAAAATTAGTTTTGCCTACGATGCAGGAGTTGTGTTCTTGCACACCCCTGCATTAAGGAAACTTGATTTGTAATGCTCCGTGTCTAGCGCTGATTGCGTGCACGCTATGATTTCACCTGTATCCGGACAGATCGGCATCATTCGAAGAATGTGCCTTAGTTCTGCCATCTCATTCATTCAATCATTCAGTCGTATTTATTGAGCGCTTACTGTGTGCAGAGCACCGTACTAAGAGATTGGAAAGTACAATTCGGCAACATATAGAGACAATCCCTACCCAACAATGGGTTCACAGTCTAGAAGGAGGAGACAGACAACAAAACAAAACAAGTAGGCATCAAGAGCATCAAAATAGATAAATAGAATCACAGATGTGTACAGATCATTTATAAAATAAATAGAATATGTGTGTACAACTAATCGCAAGTGCTGTGGGGCAGAGAAAGCACCTAGTGAAAGCACGCATTAGGGCATAACTCGCATGCATGTGTGCCTAGTCTTTTCCAAGTCTGCATTTATGATCCTTTTTCCATTCTCAAGCATACCAACTACACTTCTTTAGGCTACTTTTTAATCTGCCCAAGTCACTCTATTCGTGCCTTCCAAAGCGTTAGGAATTCCAACCGAGTTGGTGTCATTTGAAAACCTGACGAGCCAAGAGCCAACTTGGTAAGAGCGGAGGGAGAAAATGCAGTCCCAGCTGGGTGATGGTGGTCGTGACGATGGCAGCCACTGAGCAACTGGGAGGCAGAGGCTGCCCAATCTCTTCTTTCTCCTCTTATTCGGTGGAAGAAGGAAAAGAGCCATCAAGTAATAATAATAATAACAATAATGGTGTCATTTGTTGAAGATTTTCTCCGTACCAAGTACCGTACAAAGTTCTGGAGCAGATAAAGATAATCAGGTCAGACACAGTTCCTGTCCCGTACGGAGCTCACGGTCTAAAGGGAGTTGGGGGGGGGGGGGGGGAACAGGTACTGAATCCCCATTTTACAGATAAGGAAACTGAGGCCCAGAGAAGTTAAATGTCTTGCCCAACGTTACTCAGGCAAGGAGCAGAGCTAGATTAGAACCCAGATCTTCTGACTCCCAAGTTCAGCCCCGAGGGCCCCCAGAATAGCTTGGGAAAAGTTGTTCTGGAGGGACCACCAGACGTAGCAGCCCCCGGGAAACTGGGCTTTTCCAGACCTTGTTTTTGGAAGGATTCATTCTGCTCACAAGGGAAGGAGGGGAAGTCGAAGGAGGCAGCCTCTCCATAACTCCTGCTCTCCTGCCCCTCTTTCTCCTGTTGCCCATTAGATTGCATGCTCCTTGATGGAAGGGAACGTGTATTTTGATTTTGTTGTACCCCTCAAGGGTTTAGTACTGTGCTTGCACTCAGTCACTCAATAAATACCACTGATTGTTTCCCCTCTTTCCTCTTCTGCCTCTTCTATTTTACTCTCTCTTTCTCTCTCTCTCTGTGTGTCTCTCTCCTGCCCTTGACATCCTCCCTCTCCACCCCCTCCCACCTCCACATTTTCCTTTTGGCCTCAATCATTCCTGAAGAACACATCCTCTTTCTGTCCTAGGCCCTAGAAAAATCTGGTCACTTTCACACCAAGTCATTGACATTGAATTCTTTGGATTCAACCCTCAAGTGAGCTCTTATGCTGTCAAGTAATAATAATAATAATGTTGGTATTTGTTAAGCGCTTACTATGTGCAGAGCACTGTTCTAAGCGCTGGGGTAGATACAGGGTAATCAGGTCGTCCCACGTGAGGCTCACATTTAATCCCATTTTACAGATGAGGGAACTGAGGCACCGAGACGTGAAGTGACTTGCCCACGGTCACACAGCTGACGAGTGGTAGATCCGGGATTCGAACCCATGACCTCTGGCTCCCAAGCCCGGGCTCTTTCCACTGAGCCACGCTGCTTAGTTTCCCACCCATAGCGACACCACGGACACATCTCTCCCAGAACACTACGCTCTCCATCCGCAATCGTTCTGGTAATGTATCCGCGGAGTTTTCTTGGTAAAAATACAGAAGCGGTTGACCACCGCCTCCTTCCGTGCAGCAAACTTGAGTCTCCGCCCTCGACTCTCTCCCAGGCCTCTGCTGCCCAGTGCAGCCGAGCTTTGACTTGTAACGGATGGCCTTCCACTCGCTAGCCACTGCCCAAGCTAGGAATGGAACGGGTAGGCCTACGCTTGACTCTCCCTCCCATAGCGGACACTGGTAGAGGACTGGAAACTCTCCAGATGTGACCCTGAGAGGCAATGGAGCTCTGCAGACCCTCCAACCTCAAGATCCCGCTTGCCTGGGTGGATGCCAGGAGGAAGCTCGTCTTTTAGACTGTAAGCTCACTGTGGGCAGGGAATCTGTTTATTGTTATATTGTACTCTCCCAAGCGTTTAGTACAATGCTCTGCACCAGCTTGATAAATACGCTTCACTATCTGACTGGAGTTTAGGAGTCTGATCTCTTTCCCTTGCCTCTGTGGCCTGTCATTTTACCAGAAATGAGATTGGATTAAATTTGCCCTCATCAAGCAATCTTAATTACTTCCTGATGTTCTAGGTGCATCTTCTATGTGATGGCAAATTGTTTGATATTTTCAAATAGTATCTAATATCTTCCCAAGAACTGATGCTAACCTGATGAGTCTGTAACGACTGCAGTCTTCCTTTTTCTTTCCCTTTAAAACGGGGACACAGTGCTTTCATTTTTCCTCTTGTTTTATGGTACTCGTAAAGCACTTACTTTGTACTGAGCACTCTACTCTGAGCGCTGGGATAGATACAAGATAATCAGCCTAAATCAGAGGCAGCAGTCCAAGTCAATCGATTGTATTCCAAGCAATCAACCAATCAATTATACTTATTGAGTGCTTACTGTGTGCAGAGCACTGTACTGAGCACTTGGGAGAGTACAAGATAACAGTATAACAGAGTTGGGAGATACATTCCCTTCCCGCAACGACTTTACAGTCTAGAGATCTTAAACAAATTCTAGCCAATGGCTCTGTAATATCTGTCGCTGTGCCCTAAGGAACGTCAGATTCCTTTGATTTAAATACCTCCGGTGTTTAACAACAGCTTTTAATTGTTTCCTCCCTGATTCTACTTTAACTTTCCCAGTTTTCATCCCAAGAGCAGCTTGCGCTGATCACCTCTTCACTCATGACCTTTTGGGTAAAGACAAAAAGTGAAAAACCAAAGCCTCTTCTCTTTTCACAGGCAAAACGTTTTTCCCCGTCCTCCTCTTTGGCTTACTTTAATTGAACAATTTTTTTAGCTATCATTTTTGTCTTGTGCTAGCTGCAGCTCCTTTCTAGCTTTGATGTTTCTAACTTTGTCCCTACTGGATTGTGCTATTTCTTTAGTTATGTGACCCAATTTCCACTCTTTGGAACCTTTTTTTTTTTTCATTTGCTCCTAACGTCTCTCAAGAGCTCCTGGCTTAGCCAACTTGACGTATTGTTCTGCCTTTCCTCTGCATTGGTATAATCTGTTCTTATGCCCGTTGAACTACTTTTGTTTGAAGAACAGATAGCTTCCTTGGACTACTCTGTCTTCCAGACTTTCGCTCTATCAGCCCCTTGGTAGTGCCCCAGCCCCATTAAAATTGTGTTTCTCATTTATATATTCGTAATTTATTTTCACGTCTCTCTCCCTCTCTAGACTGTAAGTTCCTTGTGGGAAGGGAACATATGTACCCTGTAATTTGTACTCATTATAATAATGTGTACCTGTAATATTGTACTTTCCCAAGCAGTTAGTACACGGTTAGAGGATTCTGTCGGCGACAGGGATCGTGGAGGTTGGCCAACCTGAGCGCCGAAAGAGAAGCAGCTCGGCCTCGTGGAAAGAGCACGGGCCTCGTAGTCAGAGATCTGGATTCTAATCCCAGCTCTGCTGATTGCTTGGGTGGGTCACTTCACTTCTCTCTGTCTCAGTTTCTTCAACTGTAAAATGGGGATTAAATACCTGTTCTCCTTCCTACTTAGACTGTGAGCCCCATGTGGGACAGGGACTGTGTTCACACTGTTAACTTGTATCTACCCCAAAGAATAAAAGTATCTGACACATAATAAGCAACTAACAAATACCATTTTTAAGTGATAGCGATAAAAATTGAGTACTAAATTGATAGGTCGATTAAAGTCATTCCTTTATCTTCCCTCAAGACTTATCCTATAGACTCTAGATATTGATACTCTTGTAACTGCTCTCACCAAAGTACCCCTCCACCTTTATGTCCCCAACTAATTCATCCCTAAAGATTGAATCTAGACAGTGTTTGCCCTAGTAATTCCTCCACTTTCTGCATTAGGAAAACTACCCCGCACTGCACCTTTAATACCATCTTAAAATCTTTATGATCTGTGTCCTGCTTAATTGCTTCTCCCCCAGTATCCAGGGAGTTGATGTTTCCCATCCCCATCTGATTTTGAAATGAAGCCATTTGGGGATTGAACAAAGATGAAGTGTGGCTTAGTGGGAAGAGCACGAGCCTGGAAGTCAGTGGACCTGGGTTCTAATCCCCCTCCACCGCTTTTCCGTTGTGTGACCTCGGGCGAAACACTTCGCTTCGTTGCGCCTCAATTTCCTCAACTGTAAAATGGGGATTCGGTGCCCGTTCTCCCTTCTGTTTAGACTGTAAGCCCCATGTGGGATAGGGATTGGGTCTGACCTGATTAACTCGTATCTACCCCTGGGCTTGGAAGAGTTCACGAGACATAATAAGGACATGACAAATATCATAATAATGATTTGTCTTTCTTGAGCCCTTACTGTGTGCTTACTATTGTTCTAAGCGCTTGGGAGAGTACAGTATAACAGAGTTGGTAGACACATCCCCTGGTCACAATTAGCATAATAATATTAGTAATAATAATAATAAGCTGTCTTTGATATAAGGCAAACCACTTCCTATACTGCTTTACTTTATTTTCCACAACATCACTTGACAACCGTGTTAGAATTTCCAAAATCTATTCTAGATTTCGGGCCCTCACCCAGACATTTCCTTTGGTTGAGGCTTAGGATGTAAATAATACGCAGTTACAAAATAGGGAAGCCTATATTTAATATTAAGAGTGAAAACAATGTCCCTACAGGCCTACTTTTACTAACACATCAGGCTGAAGTACAGGAAGAAAATCTGTTCAAGTGCTTAGTTAGAAACTAAAATTATTTCTTAGTTTCTATTAAATTATATGTATTACCGGAAGGACCTAGGATGGTAATTTCCTCCTGTTCGGTTTTTTTTTCATTTGGCCGTCACCGTCTCATTCTAAAACTCCTTGAAATTCCAATCCAACTCTTTACCACCTTCATCGCTCGTCCTACGGAGGCCCCCAAATTCCACCAGATCCATAGGATAGTCCTCATCCTTTATATTGCCTGGATACTCAGGACGAGGAAAGGATTGTTATGATTCCCTTTGCATTATCTGAGAGGCTAAGTTTTCCTATCAGAATGAAACAAACTATATCAGAAATGCCTCACCCTCAGCTTTAAGGCACTCAATCAGCTCGTCCCCTCTTACCTAACCTTTCTCCTCTCCTACGCCACCCAGCCTGCGCACTTCATTCCTGCAACATCGATACCCTGAATGTGCTTCGATCCGGCCTTTCACCGTCACCGTCTCACTCACGTTCTCCCTCCTGGCTGGAAACCTCTCTCCCTTCATATCTAACAGACCACCGCTCTCCCCCTCTTCAAAGTCCTCGCTGAATCATATCTCCTCCAGGAAGCCTTCTCTGACTAACTTCTCATCTCCCCATCCTATTCTCCCTCCCTTCTGCATCTTCTATGCACTTGGGTCCAAAGCCCCAAGTACTCTGATACTCACCCCACCCTCCCAGACCCACATATCTTAGACATTTGGATGGTGCTATTGATGCCCCTCTACTTGTTTTGTTTTGTTTTCTGTCTCCCCGCTTCTAGACTGTGAGCCCGTTGTTGGGTAGAGATCGTCTCAATCTGTTGCCGAAATGTGCTTTCCAAGTGCTTACTTCAGTGCTCTGCACACAGTAAGTGCTCAATAAATACGACTGAATGAATGGACTATGGACATTCGTTATTCGCCACCCCCCCTGCCCCACCGCACTTATGCACCTATCTTTAATTACATCTTATAAATTATTTCTATTAATGCCCGTCTCCCCCTCTAGACCATAAGCTCATTATGGACAGGAAACATATCTGCTAATCCTGTTATATTGTACTCTCCCAAGCGCTTAGTACAGTGCTTTACACATAGTAAGCACTCGAATACCATTGATGAACACGATTGTGATGCAAATCTGCTGCTTCCTCTATCTGTATTTTATTTTAATGACTGTCTCTGCCCGGAATAATAACTATAATAATTATGGTATTTGTTAAGTTCTTACTTTGTGCCAAGCAGTAGATGATAAACTCTTGAGGGCAGGGATCCCGTCTACCAACTCTACTGTACTGAACTCTCCCAAGCCCTCTGTGTGTTCCGCACCCAGAAAGCTCTCAATAATACCATTGATTAATCGATTAAAGAATTCATTAAGCAATCGCAGTAATACAGAGGAAGAGTAAACACAAATCAAGCAGGAAGCTGGAGGGCAAAGCTCTTGGAGTCGAGTGAAAATTCTCTCCAGTCTAACTTGTTCTTCCTCCCTTTCCCCCCTCTTTCAAGTGAGGTAACGAGGATCAAAATTAGTCAGTCAATCGGTTGAATGATTGAGTGCTTACTGTGTGTACAGAAATACACTAAGTGCTTGGGGGAGGACAACATAATAGGGCTGGCGAAAACATTCCCTGCCCACAACAAGCTTACACAGAGAGGACGTTGAGAGAAATAGTTATTGTTTGTAGAAAGCACCAAGATCCGTAGCTGAACAGTTGTATGGTCATCTGGAGCACTTATTAAGGTGAATTAACATTTTGACTAGTGAACCAGCAGGAACAGGAAAATTATGGTGGTGATTTTATTTACAAGGCAGACAGAGGGTACCACGCACCGTACTGAGCTTTGGGAAGTCCAAAATAAGCATGTGATTCATTCCCTGCCCACGAGGAATTGACCTTCTAATGGGGGAAACGAAGAAGTCAAAATAAACAATGGACTGTACAGTTGAATAAACACAGACGTTAGTGTCGAGGACGGATATAAGTGGCTTAGTGGAAACAGCCCGGGCTTGGGAGTCAGAGGTCATGGGTTTGAATCCCGCCTCCGCCACTTGTCAGCTGTGTGACCTTGGGCAAGTCATTTCCCTTCTCTGGGCCTCAGTTCCCTCATCTGTAAAATGGGGATGAAGACTGTGAGCCCCACGTGGGACAACCTCATTACCTTGCAACTGCCTCAACTCTCAGTACAGTGCTCGGCACATAGTAACTGCTTAACGAATCCCATCATTATTACTATATGAGTAGGAGCATAAACGCTGGGGTCGGCCGACCGGATTATACGACTTAAGTTGCTGGGAATTGACCGTGGAAGGCACCCTGGAGGAGGTGTGCTTTCAGGCAGACTTTAAAGACAGGGAAAACTATCGTCCGTGTTTAATGTTTTAATTAATGTTTAATCTGTGTGCGCTAAGCGCTTAGTACAGTGCCCTGCACACAGTAAGGGCTCAAGAAATACGATTGAATGAATCTGTGGAATTGTGGGGGAAAGAAAGGAGAGTTCCAAGCCTGGGTAACAGCAAAAGCAAGAGGAAGAGGCAGGAGAGTCGAGAGCTAGGTACAGATAGGTTAGCTCGCAAGGAATGTAAGCGCGTTGTGGGCAGGGAATGTGTCTGTTTACTGCTATGCCGTACTCTCCCAGATACCTAGTGCAGTGCTCTGCACATGGCGAGTGCTCAATAAATACGACTGCATGAAGGAAAGAAGAGAGCAGATTGGGGAATAGTGAGTCAAGAGAGCCGACGGGTAAGGAGAGCAGCTTTGAAACCCACTGGAAGTAGTTTTTTGTTTAATGGAGAGGGACCCGGGGAGTCAGTAGAGGGTTTTGAGGAGTGGAGAGTCATGCTTCAGGAATATGGTGATCTTTGCAGCAACGCGGAGTGGAGGTAGGAGAGGGAAGAGGGTGGAGGCAGATGGTAGATGCAGTCCGTGGTTGTACAATAGATGGTTGTAACAGAGGGGAAACTTCTTGGGGTCGGGGGGGATGGGAGGGTTCTGAGAGATGGTGGGGAGCAAGCGCTTAGTACAGTGCTCTGCACATGGTAAGCGCTCAATAAATACTATTGAATGAATGAATGAGCAAGAATCAGCAGGAAGAACTTGGCATTAGATTGAATGCGAGAACTGATATAGCCAGGAGTCCAGGTTAATACCAGGGTTGAGGGCCTCTGCGACGGGGAAGTTGGTGGTGTCACTGAAAAAGACGGTGAAGTCAGGAGGAGTCAGAGATTTAGGAGGGAAAGGAGTCAGAGATTTAGGAGGGAAGGTGAGTAGACCTCAATGTAGGCAGGAAATGCGTCTGTTATATTGTCAAATAATACTCTCCCAAGAGCTCAGGACAATGCTCTGCATACGGAGGGCACTCAATAAATACGATTGACCGCAGATAGATTACGCCTGAAGTGCCGGTATCAGTGGTATTTATCGAGCACTTACTGTGTGCAGAGCACGATCCTAAGCTCTTGGGAGAGTACAGTATATCAGAGTCGGAAAACGCATTCCCTAGCCGGATATCTGGGAGTCATCCGTACAGAGGGGGTAGTCGAAGCGTTCATTCAATTCAGTTCATTCAGTCGTACCTACTGAGAGCTCACAGTGTGCAAGGCACTGTACTAAGCGTGGTCTAGTGGATAGGGCATGGGCCTGGGAGTCAGATGGACCTGGGTTCCAATCCTGGCTCCGCCATTTACCTGCTGTGTAACCTTGGGGAAGTCACTTCACTTCTCTGGGCCTCAGTTACCTCATCTGCAAAATGGGGATTAAGACTGTGAGCCCCAGGTGGGGCATGGACCGCGTCCCACCTGATGATCTCGAATCTACCCCGGGGCTTAGTACCGTGCCTGACACACGGTAAGAGCTTAACGAATACCGTAAGAAAGCCACTTGACCAGGTGAGCTCTACAGATGTGAGGGTGTAGGGAGAAGAGTAGGTGACCTAAAAACAGAGCCTCCCACGACACGGACGGAGTCTGGGGGTCACAGAGCGAGAGTGAAATTCATTCATTCGATTGTATTTAGTGAGCACTTTCTGTGTGCGGAACTCTGTATTAAGTGCTCGGAAAATACAATTCAGCAATAAAGAAAGACGATCCCTGCCCACAACGGGCTTACAGTCTATAGGAGGGTAGGAAGGGAGACTGACATCAAAACAGGTAAACGGGCATCAATATAAATAGAATTATAGCTGCATAAATATATACATAAGGGCCTTGGGGTGGGGAGGGGAAAAGAGCAAGGGGAACGAGTGTAGGTGAAGTGGAAGGGAGGGGGGAGCTGAGGAAAAGGGGGCTTAATCCGGGAAGGCTTCTTGGATGGACCTTCAGTAGGGCTTTGAAGGGAGAAGAGTGATTAGCGAATTGGAGGGGGGATGGCGTTCCAGGCCGGAGGTAGGATGTGGGCCAGGGGTCGACGCGGGACAGGTGAGACCGAGGCACGGTGAGGAGGTTTAGCACCGGAGGAGCAGAGTATGGGGGCTGGGTTGCAGAAGGAGCTAAGAAGGGACAAGGAGATGGAGAGCGTTGAAGCCAATAGTGAGGAGAAATGTGTTGCTTTCAGACTGCAGGGACCCCGTGGGAATTCTTTTCTTTTAGTGTGCAGGGGATTCAGAGCCCTTGACCGTCACTGCTGACTTCCAGGTTAAGCAAGTGTCTAAGCTGAAAGGGAAACTCGCGAGAGTTTCCCCCTCTAAATACAAAATAAATAAACTGTGGTTTTTGTTAAGCGCTTACTATGTGCAAAGCACTGTTCTAAGCGCCGGGGGATAGAAGGTGATCAGGTTGCCCCACGTGGGGCTCACAGTTTTAATCCCCATTTGACAGATGAGGTAACTGAGGCCCAGAGAAATTAAGTGACTTGCCCAAGGTCACACAGCTGACCAGCGGCAGAGCTGGGATCAGAACCCGTGACTTCTGACTCCCAAGCCCGGGCTCTTTCCACTGAGCCACGCTGCTTCTCTAGAGAGTTTCCCCCTCTAGACCGTAAACTCATTATGGGCAGGGAATGTATATCCGCTAATTCTGTTGTACTCTCCCAAGCGCTGAATACAGTGCTCTGCTCATGGTAAGTGCTCAATAAATACAACTGATCGATTGAAACCCCCAGGGACAATAGCTTTAGTTCACCTGTCTGAGCCTAAAGGCTTACCCTGGTGAGAGTTAATGAAGCAATATTATAATAATGAGCCACTTTAAGGTCCAGGTCATGTGACCAGTGATTTCAGAACATTTCAGAATAACAATGATCTTACACATCCCTGAGATGTGAGAGGGAGAGAAAGATTAGATTCATTCCCCACCCTGGAGAAGCATCATGGTCTAATGGAAAGAGCGAAGGTCTTGCATTCAGAGGACCTGAATTCTAATCTGAGTTCTAATCTAGTTGCTTGAATCCACTCCAGTGCTTAATACAGTGCCTGGCACATAGTAAACGCTTAACAAATACCATAATTGTTATTATTAGAGGCACGTAGCCTGTCCCTCAAATTATGAACCTGTGCTTACCGGTCATAACCAATGGGACATCCCCAGGGTTGGAGCGGAGTAGAAATCTCAAACCAGGCAAGATGGGCAGCCGTTTCATACTAACGAGCAGGTAGCATTCAGGCCTCCATGACGGTCATTTTGAGGACAACCTCCAGCTGTAGACTTCCAGGTCTTTTTTTTTTAACGGTGTTTGTTAAGCCAGTCGCTGTTCTAAGCACTGGGGCAGCTACAAGATCGTCAGGTCAAAAGTGGTCCCTCTCCCACCTCGGGCTCACTGTCTTAATCCCCATTGTACAGATGAGACAACTGAGGCCCAGAGAAGTGAAGTATCTTGTCCAAGGTTACATATCAGACGATGGCGGAGGCAGAATTAGAATCCAGGCCCTTCTGACTCCCAGACCCAAGCTCTACCCACTAGGCCATGCTACTTCTAGGGCTGGATTCGACTGGACCATTCATTTCCAAGTAAAAATATTGTTTCTGCTACTTCGAAAGTTGTCGTTCCCCACTTTTCTTCTCTATTCTCTATTCTTCTCAGTTTCCTCTCTCCCACAACCACTGCCCCCGATTTCCACCCCCAGAACTGTATGTCAGCTCTTTGAATCCATGGGAAACATTAAGAGGAGAGGAGTTGGGACGGTAAAACCCAACAGGGGAAGCAGGGTAGCTCAGTGGAAGGAGTCTGGGCTTCGGAGTCAGAGGTCATGGGTTCGACTCCCGGCTCTGCCACCTGTCAGCTGTGTGACTGTGGGCGAGTCACTTCACTTCTCTGTGCCCCAGTTACCTCATCTGTAAAATGGGAATTAACTGCGAGCCTCACGTGGGACGACCCGATTACCCTATATCTCCCTCAGCGCTTAGAGCAGTGCTCTGCGCATAGTAAGCGCTTAACAGAGACCAACATTATTATTATTATTATTAGAAACTGGTTGGCCACTTAGGGCTTCTGATCTACCGCTAGGAGAATGGTGGAGAAAAGAAATAATTTACAATAAATCGGGAAGCGAAAGTCTGAGGGGAGAAGAGATCTGTGCTTTGGGGTTGGTTGGAGTCAAGTAGGTGGCTCAATCCCCAGTTATTCAGAGAAAATGATACCCTGGGTCTAGATGTATATAGCATTCACTTTCTCCAAGTTGCTCGGATGTTCTGCGGAAGCCTTCGTTTAGGATGAGCTCATCCCTAGACGACGGGGCGGGCACAGGTACGAATGACTCTTCTTCTTTATAGAAAAGCAAACTGTAATGGGCAGACGGAGGGGAGAAGGGACTTGCCCAAGTGAGGTCACTCAAGGACTCGGGCGCCGAGGTGAAACGAAGGCTTCGCCCCCGCCTCGCTGCCCAGCGCGCGCAGCTGGAGACTCGTGCTTTTCAACCAGTTTTCTGAGAGTATCCTGCAGCGACCCGGGCCTGCTCTACCACTGAAACACATCCTTGCCTCCCCAGCCCGCTCCCTCTCAGCCAAGAGGCCTTCCTCAATCAAGAGCAGAAGATTTTATTCTCTCAGGGTTAGGAGGAGCCAACAGTGCCTAGGCCCAGAATAGAGAAGTGAAACAACAGCTACAAGGATATGGCAAACTTTAAAGAGACCGACAAGCAAACGGGAAGATTCCCCTCGCCCTGTCCTAGTAAATCAGTGCTCTTCCGGAGGGGAGTGGGCGGAATACCACGCGGGAAGCAGCCCGGCGTAATAATAATAACGTTGGCATCTGTTAAGCGCTTACTACGTGCCGAGCACTGTTCTAAGCGCTGGGGTAAATACAGGGTAATCAGGTTGTCCCGCGTGAGGCTCACAGTTAATCCCCATTTGCCAGATGAGGGAACTGGGGCACAGAGAAGTGAAGTGACTCGCCCACAGTCACACAGCTGACAAGCGGCGGAGCCGGGAGTCGAACTCATGACCCCTGACTCCGAAGCCCAGGCTCTTTTCCACTGAGCCCCGCAGGCGTAGTAGTGCACGGGGCTGGGAGTCAGAAGGTCGTGGGTTCTAATCCCGGCTCCGCCACTTGTCTGCGGCTCTGGGCAAGTCACTTCACTTCTCCGTGCCTCAGTTACCTCGTCTGTACAATGGGGTTGGAGACGGTGAGCCGGGCACATAGTAAGGTTGGGCTGTGAGGTGGGACAGCAATTTCTGGGACGCTATCTGCCCGCCATTATTCCTTCCCATCGACATTTTAGCAAACTGAGGAGCATCGGCCCTATCCATTTAAAGCAGGCCCCTCCCAACCAGGCACTTCTGAGGTCGGGAAAAGAGGAAAATGCAGAGGGACAAAGTAGCGCCAAGCACTGCAATCCTCACGTGGCTACTCCAAGCTCCCGCTACGACGCTCCTGGCGCTCCACCGGTCAGACCCAACGGCGGACGTCTTGATTGATGTTCCTAAGACTAATAACCGGAGCTCACTGTTTTCCAACTAGAGTAGGCAACATTTACTTTCCAAAGCCCCAGAGCAGATGAGAAATGAAAATTTAGCACTCTGCCCCGTGACCTAAATACCGGCCCGGACTTAGCCATTAACTTCCTTTAATTGGTTCCTTTCCTACGGCTCTGCTGTGGGGCTTTGAGTTTCCCCACCTTTTTTCAGTTTTATCCATGTAGCAAAAATAAACCTGTAAAAAAAATTAAAAAACTGCGGAAGGGCATCGTTCCCTGCACAGTCCAGAGCTTTAGAAGCTCGTAAGTAGCACGTTTTAAAGCTGCAGGAGAGCACATTTATCAGTTGAGAAACCATTTATGTCGGAGGTCCGTCCCCAGTCTCTCTGTGTTTCTTCCTCTTCCAAATGGGTACCATCTATCTTGTTAAGAGTCTCCCTTAATGTACTGATAAATGAACTCCGAGGGATCCAGCCGCTCATTTAGCTAATGGTGGAAGCGGATCCCAGCGTCAACTGCGGACATTTACTACCTGGGGTTTGAGAAAGAAGCTTTGATTTTCATGTCTGGGGGGTTTTCGGTCTTATAAAATGAAGGTCGATTTGGCTCTGATTGGAACAATCGGGTTCCCCTTCGGAAGCCCCGGAACAGGCCGCGTCGGACGTACGACGCCGAGCCGGGGGCCGGAGGACCGTCACCCCGAGCACGGTGTTAGGCCCCGGGAAAGTGCAGTGATCCCACCCATGACGAAGATAACCCGATCTGACCGACACACGCCCCGTTTACCCTGCTTTTTTGGACATCTAAAAATGTGGATCTGAATTAGGGGGACCCTTGGGGAGCGAGCGGAGATTGCCGCAGAACGGACAGTCATTCAGTCGGTCTTATTTACTGAGCCTTTACTGTGTGCAGAGCACTGTTCTAACCGCCTGGATGAGTGCAACAGAACAATAAAAAGATACATTCCCTACCCACGACCTAGCTTACAGTCTAGAGGGGGAGACCGACATAAATAAATTGCCGATATGTATATACGTGCTGAGGGGCTGGGGCGGGGGGGATGAATAAAGGGAGCAAGTCAGGGTGACGCAGAAGGGAGCGGGAGAAGAGGACAGGAGGGCTTAGTCGGAGAAGGGCTCTTGGAGGAGAGGGGTCCTCAGAAAGACCTTGAGGTGGGGGAGAGTGGTTGTCTGCAGGATATGACGAGGGAGTGCGTTCCAGGCCAGAGGCAGGACGTGGCAAGAGGTCGGTGGGGAGACGGATGAGATCAAGGTACGGCGAGAAGGCCAGCATTAGAGTAGTCAAGTGTACGGGCTGGGTTGAAGAAGGAGAGTAGCAAGGTGAGGTGGGAAGGGGCAAGAGGCCTTTAAAGTCAATGGTGAGGACTGTCTCCATCTGTTACCGATTTGTCCATTCCAAGCGCTTAGTACAGTGCTCTGCGCATAGTGAGCGCTCCACAAATCCTACTGAATGAATATTGAATGAATGAATGGTTGATGCGGAGGTGGCTGGACACCGTGCTGGGGCTTCAGGGGTGAAGTGCAAACCTGTGGCTCGGCCCACCCCCGCTACCATAGACTTCATCAGAGACAAATCCCACCCAAAGATGATGAATTACCATACTGCCGCTCCCAAAAGGAACAGAAGAAGTTACGCCTTTTTTCTGCCCCTCCACCTCCCCACTGTTCCTATGTCTTACATTTCCGATCGATCGATCGTATTTATTGAGTGCCGCACTAAGCGCTTGGGAGAGTACAATATGACGTTCATTCATTCAATTGTAATTATTGAGCACTTACTATGTGCAAAGCACTGCACTCCTATTTTCACTACTACTGAAAGCTCACCTCCTCCGGGAGGCCTTCCCAGACTAAGCCCCCCTTTTCCTCGCTCTCCCTCCCCTCCCCATCACTCCGACTCGCTCCCTTTGCTCTGCCCCCCCTCCCCGCCCCACAGCACTTTTGTAAATATGTACCTATTTATAATTATAATTCTATTTATTTTTATTAACGATGTGTATATATCTATAATTCTATTTCTTTATAATGATGCTACTGTTGCCTCCTTACTTGTTTTGACTTCCGTCTCCCCCCCTTCTAGGTTGTGACCAGGTTGTGGGCAGGGATCGTCTCTATCTGTTGCTAAATTGTACTTCCCAAGCACTTAGTACCATGCTCTGCACATAGTAAGTGCTCAGTAAATACTAATGAATGAAAGAATGAATACTAAGCGCTCGGGAGAGTACAAAACAGCAACAGAAAGACACATTCCCTGCTCACAACAAGCTCACGGTCTAGAGAGGGATGGAGGAAAACAGTCGGGTACAGGTAATATGTCCCTGCATTATAATGATGATAATTATGTTATTTGTTAAGCGCTTACTATGTGCCAAGCACTGTTCTGAGCACTGGATTATAGCCATCCTCCCTCGTATGGCAAGGTGTTCTACAGAATTGGACTCTAGGGGAAAAGATGAGTGGGCAAGAGCGTTTTAGTAGTGTTTTGCCCACAGTAAGCACTCAATAAATGTGATTGAATGAATGAATGAAAGAGAAACTTATTTGGAAGGGAAGGTGGCAAAGGATTGGGAGATTGAAAAGAATTGAATCTGAGAACAACGTCCTTACACTACCTTCATTTCCCCTTTTCCCAATTAAGAAAAAAATTGAGAAATCTACGATGGCTCTGTCACCAAGATTTCGTATGCTAGAACTAGATAGTAATACTGTTGGTATTTGTTAAGCGCTTACTATGTGCCGAGCACTGTTCTAAGCGCTGGGGTAGACACAGGGGAATCAGGTCGTCCCACGTGGGGCTCACGGTCTTAATCCCCATTTTACAGATGAGGGAACTGAGGCTCCGAGAAGTGAAGTGACTTGCCCAAAGTCACCCAGCTGACAAGTGGCCGAGCCAGGATTCGAACTCATCACCTCTGACTCCAAAGCCCGTGCTCTCTCCACTGAGCCACGCCGCTTAGCAAGAACCCCACAAGATACTTTCCCTTTCCCACATCGTTCTATATCTATGGAAGGGTGGTAATAGTGATAATAATAACAATGATAATATGTGCCAAACACTGTACTAAGCACTGGGGTAGATACAAGATTATCAGTTTCCACAAGGGGTCACAGTCCAAGTAGGAGGGAGGGTAGGGATTGAATGCCCGTTTTGCAGATGAGGAAAATGAGGCACAGAGACGTTAAGTGATTTGCCCAAGGTCACAGAGCAGATGAGTGGCAGAGCCAAGATTAGATCCCAGGTCTTCTGACCCCCAGGCCCGTGCTCTTTCCACTAGACCACGCAGCTTCCCCTGCGGTATGACTGAGCGTCCACTTGCCGGATCATGTTGCCGAATCACGTCCCCATAAACCAAATTTCCCCTTTTTCCAAGCCCTCTTCTCTGCTGGGACCCTTTGGTTAGGGTCCGTCTTAAATCTGAAACCACGTCAACGATGCAAACTCCTAAGACTCCATTAGCGAGCATATTTCTTCGGCCGAAACTGGCCCAAGGGCTTCCAGTTTCACTTCATGAAAGTAATTTTTCACTTCCCTCCAGACCAAAGAAAGTGTGGAGAAGGTATAATATCAGGAGGGCAGGAGAGTTGATTGCAGGTAAAACTCTCCGCACAGGCAGCGAGGCAGGAACTCAACCGAAGTCCAGCCATTTAAAAGCATAAACTGTATCACAGTATGGCATATTGGATAGAGCATGGGTCTGAGAGTCAGAAGGTCATGGGTTCTAATCCCGGTTCAGCCACGTTTCTGCTGGGTGACCTTGGGTAAGTAACTTCACTTCTCTGTGCCTCAGTTGCCTCATCTGTTAAATGGGGATGGAGAATGTGAGCCCCAAGGAGGATAGATACTGGGTTCAACCCGATTTGCTTGTATTCACCTCAGTGCTTAATACAGAGCCTGGCACATACTCAGCACTTGGCAAATGCCATAATAATGATTATCATTATTCTATAAGTAGTGAAAAATCCATTAGGATACCCGAAAGGGCTCGAGACAAAGCTTTAATGAGGCGGGGGGAGAGGTGGCAATTCAAACGTCAAACTCACGCTGATTTATATTTTTTTTGGAACTCATTTTATTTCATTCTGTTGGAGTCATGACTAAGAAGCCAGAATGTACATTTTCAGTATTAGGCTGTTTCGAATGCCTGCTTGTGTTCTAACGACACATGGCTTTTTTCCCCCTACGGCGGATTCAAGAAGGAACATCAGAACTGGCTAAAACAAAATCAAAAGGGGATTCACCATTTTTTTCCCTTTTAAATGGCATTTGTTAAGCACTTACTAAAGCGCCAGGCACTGTACTAACCACTGGGGTAGATGCAAGCTGATCAGGTTTGTTTTTACGAGATGTTCTTCCCCTCGACTCTATTTAACGCCATCGTTCTCGTCTGTGCGTCTCCCCCGATTAGACCGTGCGCCCGTCAAACGGCAGGGACGGTCTCTGTCTGTTGCCGACTTGTTCATTCCAAGCGCTTAGTCCAGTGCTCTGCACATAGTAAGCGCTCAATAAATACTATTGAATGAATGAATGAACGGTTGGACGCAGTCCCTGTCCCATATGGGGCTCACAGTTTTAATCCCCATTTTGTAGACGAGGTAATCGAGGCACAGAGAAGTTGTGACCGGCCCAAGGACACACAGCAGACGAGTGGTTTTATCCACTAGTCAGTCTATTGTATTTTTTGAGCGCTTACTGTGTGCGCAGCACTGTACGAAGCACTTGAGAGAGTATAATATAACAATATAACGGACACATTCTCTGCCCACGGTGAGCTTACAGTCTAGAGACCCCTAGGTCACGCTGCTTCCCAAAGTCCTTTGCCCAAAGTCCCACACAATTATCTTGTCTGTCTCCTGTGTCTGATGAAGTTGAAGAATGATAGTCCTCCTAAGAGAGAGTTCATTCAATAGTATTTATTGAGCGCTTACTATGTGCAGGGCACTGTACTAAGCGCTTGGAAAGTACAATTCGGCAACAGATAGAGACCATCCCTGCCCCTTGATGGGCTTACAGTCTAACTGGGGGAGGCAGACAGATAGAATCAAGGGGACGTACATCTCATTAACAAAATAAATAGGGTAAATAAAAATATTTACAAATGAGCGGACGAGGACAGTGCTGAGGGGAGGAGAAGGGAGAGGGGAAGGAGAAGAAGGAAAGTGGGGGGAGAGGGATAGGGGAGGAGAGTTGTCTGATTATGGTTGCCCATAATAAAAATGAGGGTATTAAGAGCTCTCTCTCTGTGCCAAACACTGTGCTAACTTCTGGGGTAGGTACAGCAGGGAGGAGCAGTGTGGCCTATTGGTAAGAGCACGGGCCTGGCGGTCAGCGAACCCGGGTCCTAATCCCCGCTCGGCCATTTGGCTGTGGTGTGTCCTTAGGCAAGTCACTTTATTTGTGTATTTCATTCATTCAGTAGTATTTATTGAGCGCTTACTATGTGCAGACCACTGTACTAAGCGCTTGGAACGCACAACTCGGCAACAGAGACGATCCCCGCCCAGTGATGGGCTCACGGTCTAATCTTAGCTTCCTCATCTGTAAAATGGGAATCAAATACTTGTTCTCCCTCCTTCCTAGACCGTGAGCCCTGCGTGGAGCAGGCGCCGTTTCTGACTTGGTTATCTCGTAACCCCCTCTGTGTGTAGAACAGTGTTAGGCACAGAGTAAGTGCTTAACAAATGCTATTATCATTATTACTAATAATTAGATTCAGCACAGATCCTATCCCATTTGAGGCTCACACTCTTTTAAATCCATGGTGTTAAGTAGTAATGATAATGCTAGTAATAATAATGGTACTTGTTAATGGTTTACTATGTGCCAAGCACTGTTCTAAGCAGTGGAGTAGATATAATAATAATAAAAATAATGGTATTTGTTAAGCTCTTACTATGTCCCAGGCACTCTCCTAAGCGCTGGGTGGTAACAAGCAAATGGGGTCGGACACAGTCCCTGTCCCGTGTGGGGCTCACGGTCTCAATCCTCATTTTACAGATGAGGTAACTGAGGCACAGAGAAGCAGTACGGCTCAGTGGAAAGAGCCTGGGCTTGGGAGTCAGAGGTCATGGGTTCTAATCCCGGCTCTGCCCCTTTCCAGCTGTGTGACTTTGGGCCAGTCACTTAACTTCCCTGCGCCTCAGTTACCTCATCTGCAATATGGGGATTAAAACTGTGAGCCCCACGTGGGACAACCCGATCA
This sequence comes from Ornithorhynchus anatinus, assembly GCF_004115215.2. Classification (NCBI taxonomy): domain Eukaryota; kingdom Metazoa; phylum Chordata; class Mammalia; order Monotremata; family Ornithorhynchidae; genus Ornithorhynchus; species Ornithorhynchus anatinus. The sequence goes on along the minus strand of NC_041735.1, from coordinate 56,117,113 downwards.
GCTCCTATCCCCCCAGCGCTTAGAACAGTGCTTTGCACACAGTAAGCCCTTAACAAATACCACCGTTAAGCGAAGTGACTTGCCCAGGGTCACGCAGCAGACGAGTGGCGGAGCCGAGATTGGAAGCCATGACCTTCCGACTCCTAGGCCCGGGTTCTTTTCCACTAGACTGCGCTGCTTCCTTGGTGGTCAGCGGCTGAGAAGTGTTTACACACCCATTATGAGAAACGTAGTGACCTTCTAACGTTTTTACTGATATGATTTTCCACGGCGTTTGGGCAGCAGTGGTGGCATCTGCACGATCCATAGCTAAGTGATGTCAAGTCCAGGGGGGGAAAGCTCAGCGGGGCATTCCAATCCAGGCCCAGAGGATATGGGAAGTTGGGGACAAATAGAAATTCTCTGGAAATGACAGCTTCCCCCTCCCTTCCTCCCTGTCTGCCACCTAGCTGTCCAGCATCAGTCTCTGAGCCAAACCCACCCGTGGGCGGAAACGAAAGGTACTGAGGAGAGTGGGGAGGGAAGAGGGGTGACAGGAAGGAGCGGGAAAGAGGAGTGGGGCGGGGGGGAAGGGAAAAGGATGCAGAGAGGAAGGTAAGGAGAGTGTAAAAATCTCCCTCATCTCCTCCCCTCGCTCCCCTCTCCCTTTCCCTCGTCCCCCTGGCCCTAGGCGGGTCAGGTGCACAGCCTCTGGGATAAAATCTGCCACAGCTTTTAGGGGGGTTGCAGAGGTGTGCTCTAGGCAGCATTTTGGGATGCCTGGGCCTTCCCCCCACTTGGCCCAAGGCCTTGGGCTGCAGCTTTAGAAGCCTCACCTTCCTTCCCTGACGTGACAGCCTCATTCGGTTCCAAGAAGAGGTCGAGTAGGTTGCAAACTCCTGATCTAAAGACACTCTGGAGAAAGCAAAAAGTCTTTTGACTCTGTCTCTCTCTCTCTCTCTCTCTTCTTTCTGGGCAAATTAGAAAACTCGCTGGAGTGGGCGGGAGAAGCTTGGTGGGAAGACAATATTAGCTCACTTGGAGGCCTGCTGCGGCCATGAAAATCAGAGGTGATCAGGGGGTCACCTCTCAGGCTGCTGGGTGGAAGAAGGGAACTCCCAGAGGGCACAGAGAGAGCAGAGGGGAGTCCCAAAGTGTCCTCTGTGCAAGAAAAATTGCCCCCGGGCAGCGCTTGCCGAGCTCAGAAATGCCTAGAGGAGTCAAGCACTCCTGGCTGCCACAGAATCTGATTGATTCTAGGCACTCTGCTCTAGCAAACGGATGATGGTATTGGTTAAGCCCCTACTATGTGTCAAGCGCTGTTCTAAGCGCTGGTGTAGAAACAAGGTAATCAGGTTGGACACAGTCCCAGTCCCACGTGGGGCTCGCACTCTAAATCCCCATTTTACCGATGAAGTAACTGAGGCACAGAGAAGTAACTGAGGCATAGAGAAGTAACTGAGGCACAGAGAAGTGAAGTGATTTGCCCGACGTCACCCAGCGGACAATGGCGGAGTGGGGTCCTTCTGACTCCCAGGCCCGTGCTCTATCCACTAGGCCACGCCGCTTCTAAAGCAAACGGCCAAGAGAAAAGTGGCCACAAGTGCCCGCTCTCCGACTTGGCATCCGTTCCTGTTAATGCCGTTTCCGGAGCGGACCAGAGAGGCTTCGGAATTTCTCCCCAGGGTCTGGAAGGGTCCTATCTGGACCCGCTTGGCTCCTGCCGTCTCCTCTGACCCACCTCTGAGCCAGTTCAGCCATATCCAGTGGTTGCCCTTCCACCTCCACGTCAGACAAAGACTCCTCACCACTGGCTTTAAAGCAGTCAATCACCTCGCTCCCTACGACCTCATCTCTCTACTGTCCTCCTGCAGCCCAGTCTGCACACTTCATTCGTCTAACGCCAACCTTCTCACTGTGCTTCGCTCTCATCTATCTCGCGGCCGACCCCTAATCCATGTCCCGCCTCTGCCCTGGAATGCCCTCCCTCCTCAAATCTGACGGACAGTCACTCTCCCTTCCTTCAAAGCCTAACTGAAGGCACATCTCCTCCAAGAGGCCTTCCCTGACTAAGCCCCCCCTTTCCTTTTCTCCCACTCCCTTCTGCATCTCCCTGGCTTGCTCCCTTTGTTCTTCCTCCCTCCCAGCCCCACAGTACTTAAGTACAAATCTGTAATTTATTTCTTTATATTAATGTCTAACTCCCACCCCGCCTCCCCCAAGGCTCTAAGTTCATTTTGGGCAGGGAATGTGTCAGTTTATTGTCGTATCGTACTCTCCCAAGCATTTAGTACAGTGCTCTGCATAGAGTAAGTTCTCAATAAATATGATTGAATAAAAGAACGAGTGAACGAATGAATAGTTGTTCTTTTCCTCTTCTGGGAAGGGAGGGCAGACGGCCACGGGGCCGGAGAGCGGATCTGAGACTGTCACAAGTGGGATGGAACCAGTGGGCAGATGGGAACGTTTTTATCATCGGAAAGGATCTGGAATCCAGTTTGTGTCAGTCCATCATTATTGAGAGCTTACTCTGTGCAGAGCACTGTACTGAACACTTGGGAAGGTGCAATATACCAATAAACCGTCACATTCCCTAAACTCAACGACAGTGCTCCTGGGGGGGGGGGGGGATCCGGGAAGCCACCACCAGATCGGGAGGCAACCCAATCCTGACCTCCTGGTTTCACATAGGTGGTAGCTCTACTCCATGGGTTGAGTTGCAGTTTTTCCTGTTTTTCTTGTCTTGTTGTTTTGTTTTGTCTTGATGCGTCACACAAACCAGTGGGCTGAAGATTAGGTGATCAGATTCTCCCGGTCCAAGGCAAGACTGGGGTGTGGTTTTCAGGGCAATGATAATAACTGTGGTACTTGTGAAGTGCAGACTGTGTTCCAAGCACTGTACTGAGCACTGGGCTAGATTCCAGTTAAGCAAGTTGGACACGGTCCCTGTCCCACATAAGGCTCAGAGTCTACGTAGGAGGGAGAACGGGCATTGGGACAGAACAGGATGGGGACAGAAAGAGAGAGGGAGGGGAGGGAGAGGATGGGGGTGAAGGAGAGAGGAGCGAGAGAGAGGGACAGGGAAGAGGAGACAGACTTACCAAGCCTTACTTGAAGAGTTACAAGAAGCAGCGTGACCTAGTGGATCGAGTACGGCCCTAGGAGTCAGAGCACCTGGGTTCTAATCCTGGATCTGTCACTTCTAGGCAGTGTGACCTCGGGGAAGTCACTTCACTTCCCTGTGCCTCGGTTATCTCATCTGTAAAATGAGGATTGAATCCTACTCCCTCCTACTTTGATCGTGAGCCCCATGTGGGAAAGGGACTGTGACCAAACAGATATGTTTGTATCTACCCCAGCGCTGAGTACAGGGCCTGGCACATAACAAATACCATTAAAAAATAAATAAAGGACAGATACTGAGCCCCCATTTTATCCCGGTTTTCTCCACTAAGCCACGTTGCCTCTCTAGACTGTTACCTCATGTTTAGATCATTCCTCAGATCATTCCAGAACGGCCTATTTCCTGATAGGAAACCCTACAAGTGGCCGATATTCAAGATTCCCGCAGGGAGTTTGGGAACTGAACTTTCTGATGCTCTCTGCTAGACCTTCAGCTCCTCGAGGACAGAGATTATTTCTACCATCTGTATCGTACTCTCCCAAATGCCTAGTACAGCACAGAGTAAGAGCTCAGTAAACACCGCCGGCTGACTGATTGCTCGATGGGTTCCGCAAAACAGCACCGGACAAGAGTCCGCAACAAACCACCGGCTAATTCTCCATCTCTTTAAAACCCGGGGCTGGGGGATAAAGGGCGCGGAAGGCCTGATAGACGCCTCGTCTGCCTGGAACCCCATTAGAAATCTGCTGAATGAGGTCGACGTGTTTGCCTGGGCAAGTCAGTCTTGCAATCCCTCTTGGCGAATCTCGGTAAAATCAATGAGGATGGTTCAGACGATCTGAGCTCCTTTTAAAAACATTCACGTCGCAGTGGTCTTGCAACACAATATCGTCAGTAATTTATACTTACTTACAGAATAGCTTATTTTGCTCCCCGACCCGGCAACGTCAGTTGATCTCGGACGACCACCGGAGTAGCAAGAGTTGGCCTTGTGTCTTCCCTGCAGTGACCTAAAGGGCCTCTGATCTTAAGTAGGATATATCTGGCACCAAGTTTATTACAGTGATAATAGTAAAAATGATAATAATGGTTTTGGTTAAGGCCTTACTGGGAGCCAAGCACTGCTCTAAGCACTGGCGTAGAGACTAGTCAGTCAGGTTGGACACGGTCCCTGTCCCACATGGGGCTCACACTCTCAATCCCCCTTTCACAGATGAAGTTAATGAGGCCCAGGGAAGTGAAATGATTTGCCCGAGGTCACGCAGCAGATATGTGGCGGAACCGGGATTAGAACCTGAGTCCTTCAGACTCCCAGGCCTGTACCTTGTCCTCTAAACCACGCTGGGCACTACAGAGTCAGCGAACCCCATCACGTTTTGATCCTTTCTGCTGGCGTCGGCAGCTCTGGCACCCTGTCGGGCCTCAGAGAGCCACTTGGTATGCCCTGCCACTGACGAATCCGGGGAAGCATCATGTAATGACTTCGTAGACAGCCGTTGGGCCATCTGGCCTAGGTGTGTTTCCGGCTTTCATCATTCCACCTACTTTCTCAATCGTTCGCTGGGTGGGTGCCCGGCACGTCTTTAAACGGGTTGCTTCATCGCTGATATTTATTGCCGACGAGTTACTGACAGCTTATTCAAAGTCGGCCCTCCGTCTTTACAGGATAATGTCTTTGTTGTGGAATCAATTTCCCCTCGGAACATTTCTGTGGGGACTGCATTAGCAGGTGATAGCATGCCCTGACTATAAATCTGTTTGAAGAACATTATAAAAGTGAGGCGTGTCATTCATTTTCCTTCAGTCAAAATCTCATCCCTGGTTTTTCCCACCCATTAGCCTTCATGGCCCAGACAAATAGATTCAGGGTAATACACAATAAGGAGTTGGGCTGACTGTTTCACCCTTAAAGGGCTAAAGGGAAAGTAACATCGGCAGATTTACCGAGGATTTTGATCCAAAGGGTCGCGGGGGGCAGAGAGCACAACCGATCCTCGAAAAACTGCACTGCGTCCAGGTTGCGCCAGATGAATTCTACCACACTCTCCCCCATCCCACCCCTAAAGCACTTTCAGCTTGTATTTCATTTTAAGACATTTCAAGTCACAACAACAAACGGCATTTACGATTCTTAGTTTACACCCACCCTGTTTCGGCTTCACACAACATCGGTTTTCACTTTATAGGAGTCCTTTATGGCAGTAGCTCCAGGCCCGCTGAGGGGGAAAAGAGGGTGTTGAGTGACACCCGGCAGCCATGGAGAAGGGGGAAAATAATTTCTAAAGTCATGATGGTGGGAAAGAGGGAATGAGGGAGGACGAGGGTCGGTTGGGAAAGGCCAGGGCGTGAGGGGAGAGGTTCCCCAATTCCAGGCAGAAACTCAGGGAGGATGGGCAGTCAATTTGACACCCAACAATTATGGTGTTTATTAAGTTATTTGCTAAGTGCTGTGGTAAACAAGCAGATAGACACGGTCCCGGTCCCATGCGTGGCTTAGTGGAAAGAGCCCGGGCTTGGGAGTCAGACGTCGTGGGTCCTAGTCCCGGCTCCGCCACTTGTCTGCTGTGTGACCTTGGGCAAGTCACTTCACTTCTCTGGGCCTCAGTTCCCTCATCTGGAAAATGGGGATTAAGTCTGTGAGCCCCACGTGGGATAACCTGACTACCTCGTATCTACCCCAGGGCTCAGAACGGCGCTTGGCACGTAGTAAGCGCTTAATAACTACCAACATCATTATTATTATTATTATTATTATATGCAGCTCACAATCTAAGTGGGAGGAGGACCAAGTTTCTTATCTCCATTTTACAGAGGAGGAAACTGAAGCACGGAGAGGTTAGGTGACTCGCCCACGGTCACGCAGCAGGCCAAAACCCAAACTGGGGCTGGAACTGATTGAACCGATCAGAACCGTCCTGATTCCGAGTCCCAAGCTCTTTCCGCCTTCCAGTCGGCTACCCAGTTGTGAAACCTCTCTGACACAATATAAATAGATCAATGTAGCTGTGTTGCTCCTCTGTATTTGACCGACTACCCGGTCTCGGGGAATTTGGGTTAAAACGGAGCACCCAATCATTCAGGAACCGATCCCCCATTCATTCCGTCGTTCCTGTGAGAAAATTGCATCTGGCTTCCATCACTTCGACTAGACACGGTTTCCAGGAACCGATCTGTGGTACCGTCAGCTCTGTCTGTGTCAACCAGAGCTCTTCAAGAATTTAAACCAGATTCTAATAATGGCAATAATTCATAATTACAGTATCTGATAAGTGCATACTGTGTAACGAGCACCTTTCTAAGCCCTGGGATAGAGACAAATGAATCGGGTCGGACACGGTCCCCGTCCCACATGGGGCTCGCCGTCTAAACGGTTCTGGAAGAGGAAGCTAACCGAAGTCGGACTTGCGGTTGACATCAAACAAAACGCCCTGTCAGTTCAGAAAGATCCCGTCCTCTGTCTCCTTTCTCCCATTTCTCCTGGCCGACGCCCTCCTTCTCTAGGCACCTTTGCAGTCCTGAAGAACTGAGGTGTGAGTAAAACTTCCACTGTTTCCAAATCCTGGCGTGGGACAAAAGGGCAAAGCAAGTTCGAGGTGGATCATAGGATGATTGTGGTTTGGGAGGTATCTGTGAAGCTCTTACTATGTGCCAAGACTGGGCTAAGTTCTGGGGTAGAGACAAGATAAATAGGAGGCAATCCCTGTCTCATGTGGGGTTCACAGTCTAAGTAGCAGGGAGAAAGGTAATAGAAGTAATTGTATTTATAAAGTGCCTACCGTGGGCAAAACATCATATTAGACACTGGGAAAGACTCTTCTGTTGGAGAAGCAGTGCAGCCTAGTGGATAGAGCACAGGCCTAGGAGTCAGAAGGACCTGGGTTCTAATCCTGACTCTCCCACTCGTCTGCTGTGTGACCCTGGGCAAGTCACTTTACTTCTGCGTGCCTGTTACCTCATCCGTAAAATGGGGTTCAAGACGGTAAGCCCCGGGTGTTACAGGGACAGTGTCCCACCTGATCAACTTGTCTCAACCCCAGCACTTAGTACAGTGCCTGGCACCTGGTAAGCGCTTAACAAATACCATTATTTTTTTTAAAAAAAGCTATTAGACACAGGGGCTCACAATCCGTGAACGGGTACTGAATCCCCATTTCACAGATGAGGAAACTGAAGCGCAGAGAAGTTAAGAAACTTAATAATAATAATAATGTTGGTTTTTGTTAAGCGCTTACTAGGTGCAGAGCACTGTTCTAAGCGCTGGGGCAGACACGGGGGAATCAGGTTGTCCCACGTGGGGCTCACAGGCTTAATCCCCATTTTACAGATGAGGGAACTGAGGCCCAGAGAAGTGAAGTGACTTGCCCACAGTCACACAGCTGACAAGTGGCCGAGCTGGGATAATAATGTTGGTATTTGTTAAGCGCTTACTATGTGCCGAGCACTGTTCTAAGCGCTGGGGTAGACATAGGGGAATCAGGTGGTCCCACGTGGGGCTCACAGTCTTAATCCCCATTTTACAGTTGAGGGAACTGAGGCACAGAGAAGTTAAGTGACTCGCCCACAGTCACACAGCCGACAAGTGGCGGAGCTGGGATTCGAACTCATGAGCCCTGACTCCAAAGCCCGTGCTCTTTCCACTGAGCCACGCTGCTTCAGCAGGCAAAGGCAGCAGCATGGTGCAATGGATAGGCCACGGGGCTGGGAGTCAGAAGGTCACGAGTTCTAATTCTGGTTCCTCCACTTTGCTACCTGACCTTGGGCGAGTCACTTCCCTTCTCTGTGCCTCAGTTACCTCATCTGTATAATGGGGAATAAAACTGTGAGCCCTAAGCGGGAAGGAACCGGGTCCCACCCATCCGCTCGTTTCCACCCCAGCGCTTGGTAGTGTCTGGCACGTAGTAAGCGCTTAACAAATACCATTATTTATCGTCATTATTATTAAGCGCCAGAGCCGAGGTGAGAACCTCTGGGTCCTCTGACTCCCAGGCCTGGGCTCTTTCCACTAGGCTATCACTGCTTTTCCGGAGTTCTGCTCGGGTCCTTAACGTAGCGCGCCTTTTCGCTGGCCCTCAAGTTAGGGGAGCTACTGAACTTGTCTGCCGGCATTGCGACGAGGGCTGTGTCATAGACTAGCAACGGTAAGTCAGCCGAATTGGTGCCAACCTTCCCAAAAGACACTGACATTTAGGGATGACAAACGCATCTGTGAACTTAATTTCTGAGTGACACACATCACCCACGACGGTGTTTCTCGACCCGCAGTTATCCGGTGACGGTAAGGACGCGATGAGTTTGTTCGCACAGGGTGCAGGCTGCTTGAAAACGTTCACGCTGCGAGTGAAGGACACGACAACTCCAGAGCGTTTGACGGACTGTGAGGGAACCTTATCGGTTATGTCTGGGTGACACATAACCTGACATGGAATGAAAAATCCGTCTTTTGGCTGTGCGAAGCAGTTGGGGCTTTCGGGGCGAAGGACGGATGGCACAGCAAGGAGGGGACCTAGCCTGGCTTTATTTCAACAGATACGGACCCTTTAGTAGAAAAACGTTCCACATCGTGTTACCCTGTAACTCAGCTTCGGCACCCCTGCCGGTCGAGATCGGATTTAGTAGCGCCGGAAAACCGCAAACGCCGCTGCATTTAAAAAGGAAAAGTGCGACCCTTTGCAAGCTGGAAACGGAAATATCACTGAGGGAAACGTTTAGGGCTTCCCGAGTCCTGTCAAACGAGATGTCTTGAAAGCCACTCTTCAGAAGATCTGAAGGAAGGAAATGGAAAATCCTTGTCCAAAAAGCATTTTCATGCAGCAGTTCACTCTGCCTCCTTCAGGGTAGAGTCAAGAAACCACCCATGTCATTTGAATCTTCTTACTCAGATGATCCAGAAAATATTTATATTCTCTCAAGCTCCCTAGAGCTAGTCAATAAGCAATAAACAAGCAAGCCCGCTAGCTTCGACTAGCAAAACCACCGCCCCACTCCCCCGAATCTGCTAGCCCGCAGTGCTCCACGACCTCAGAGCCCTCCTAAAATCCCGACTCCTCTGGGAAGCCCTCTCCGATCAATTCACCCAACTCGCGTCCTCTCCCGGTTCTCCTCTTAGCCTTCTGGCCGTTCATTCTCAGTCTCCTTTGCGGGCTCCTCCTCTGCCTCCCGTCCCCTATCTGGGGGAGTCCCTCAAGGTTCAGATCTGGGTCGCCTTCTATATTCTCCATCTACACCCACTCCCTTGGAGAACTCATTCGCTCGCACGGCTTCCACTAGCACCTCTCTGCGGAGGACACCCACATCTACAGCCCTAGCCCCGATCTCTCTCCCCCTCAGCAGTCTCGCATTTCCTCTTGCCTTCAAGACATCTCCACTTGGATGCCCTCCTGTCACCTCGACTTAACACGTCCAAAACGGAGCTCCCTCTCTTGCCACCCAAACTCTGTCCTCCCCCTGCCTTTCCCATCACCGTAGACGCCATCGCCACCCTTCCTGCCTCATGAGCCTGCAACCTTGGCATTATCCTTGACTCCTCTCTCTCCTTCAACCCATATTTTGAATCCGTCGCTAAATCCCGTCGGCCGCACCTTCGCAGCGTCGCTAAGATCTGCCGTTTCCTCTCCATCCCCCCCGCTTCCGCATTAATACACTCATCCTGTCTCCCCCCCCCGCCCCCCGGCCTCGGCCTCCTCGCTGACCTCCCAGCCTCCCGTCTCTCCCCACTCCGGTCCGTACTTCACTCTGCTACCCAGGTCATGTCTCTTCAAAAACGTTCAGGACACGTCACCTCACTCCTCTAAAGACTCCGGTGGTTAATAACGATGTTGGCATCTGTTAAGCGCTTACTAGGTGCAGAGCACCGTTCTAAGCGCCGGGGGAGATACAGGATAATCGGGTTGTCCCACGGGAGGCACACAGTTAAAGCCCATTTTCCAGATGAGGTGACCGAGGCAGAGAGAAGTGAAGTGACTTGCCCACAGTCGCACAGCTGACAAGTGGCAGAACTGGGGGGTCGAGCCCGTGGGCCTCTGACTCCGAAGCCCAGGCTCTTTCCACTGGGCCACGCTGCTTGCCCGTCCACCTCCGCATCAAAGAGAAAGCCCTCACCATTGGCTTTAAAGCAGTCCATCGCCTCGCCCCCTCCTACCTCACCTCACTAGTCTCCTCCTACAACCCAGTCCACACACGTGGCTCCTCTAACGCTAACCTTCTCACCGCGCCTCCATCTCGTCTATCTCGCCACCGACTCCTCGCCCGCGTCCTGCCTCTGGCCCGGAACGCCCTCCCTCCCCAAATCCGACAATTACTCTTCCCCCACTTCAAAGCCACACTGAAGGCACATCTCCTCCATGAGATCTTCCCCGACGGAACCCCCCCTTTCCTCTTCTCCCACTCCCTTCTGCGTCGCTCCGACTCGTTACTCCCCATTCCCGGCGCCACGGCCCTTACGTACAGATCCGTAATTCACTCGTTTATATCCACGTCTGTCTCGCCCTCTAGACCGTAAACTCGTTGTGGGCCAGGGAACGCGTCCGTTTATTGTCGCGTCACACTCTCCCAAGCGCCGAGTACGGTGCTCTGGACAGAATAAGCCCTCCAAAAATGCATTCGGATGAAGGAATGAAATACCGCCGCTCGATCTGAGGGAGGTAAAACAAGGCCGTTAGAGGAAAACGGCAAGGAAAAGTAGGAGTCAGACATGAGCACAGTGAACGGTGCAAAGAAGTTGAAGCAATATCGGAGTGACTGTACACAAACGGACTTAAAACTCGAAATGATTAAGCAAATGAGGGAATTTAGGGAGCGAGTTAATTGCCAGTTAAAGTAATAAAATCCATCAACTCTTTCATTAAATAGTGGTAGTTGGTTGGCAGAAAAACAGCTTTTTCTTACAGCAAAAGAGCCTAAAAGTCCACGAGAGGAATCTGACTCACCGACTATACTCCAGCTCACACGCTTCGTTTCCCTCAAGCCAAGCTACTCACTGTGCCGTACTCTCCCCTCTCTCGTCATAGAACTCTTGCTCGTGCTCTTCTCTTCCACCTGGAAATCCCTCCCCCTTCATGATAATAATAATAATAATAATAATAATAATGATAATGACGGTACTTATTCAACACTCTCTACGAGAAACCGCACGGTACAGTGGATGGAGCGCGGGTTCGGCAGTCAGAAGACGGTGGGTTCCAATCCGGCCTCCGCCGCTCGTCTGCTGTGTGACCTTGGGTCAGTCACTTCACTTCTCTGGGCCTCAGTTCCCTCATCTGTAAAACGGGGATTGAGACGGTGAGCCCCACGTGGGACAGGGACTGCGTCCAGCCTCATTTGCTTGTATCCACCACCGATACAATCCAAGCGGCGCGGCTTAGCGGAAGGCGAACGAGCTCGGGAGTCGGAGGACGTGAGTTCCAATCCGACCTCCGCCGCTCGTCCGCTGCGTGACCTCGGGCAAGCCGCCCCTCCTCTCTGGGCCTCAGTGACCTCATCTGTCAAATGGGGATTAAGACTGTGAGCCCCAAGTGGGACACCCTGCTTACCTCGTATCTACCCCAGCGCTTAGAACAGTGCTTGACACATAGTAAGCGCTTAACAAATACCCCGATGATCATGTATGCACATATGTGCCGTGGAGATGATATGAATGGTATTGCTAAGCGCTTACTATGTTGGCGCTTAATAATGCTATTATTATTATTATCGTTGTTGTTATTTTACGCGCCCCCACGTCTTCAGGCGCAGACAGTCGATTAGACTGTGAGCCCGTCATTGGGCAGGGATCGTCTCTGTCTGTGGCCGAAATGTACATTCCAAAGCGCTTAGGTAGAGGAGCAGCGTGGCTCGGTGGAAAGAGCCCGGGCTTAATAATAATAATAATAATAATGTTGGTATTTGTTAAGCGCTTACTAGGGGCAGAGCACTGTTCTAAGCGCTGGGGGAGACACAGGGGAATCAGGTGGTCCCACGTGGGGCTCACAGTCAATCCCCATTTTCCAGATGAGGTCACTGAGGCCCAGAGAAGCGAAGCGACTCGCCCACAGTCCCACAGCCGCCAAGCGGCAGAGGCGGGATTCGAACCCGTGACCTCTGACAGTCCCACAGCTGCCAAGCGGCAGAGGCGGGATTCGAACCCGTGACCTCTGACTCTGCCGCTTGGCAGCTGTGGGACTGTGGGCGAGTCGCTTCGCTTCTCTGGGCCTCAGTGACCTCATCTGCAAAATGGGGATTGAGACTGCGAGCCTCACGGGGGGGCGACCTGGTGATCCCGTGTCTCCCCCAGCGCTCAGAACAGTGCCCTGCACCTAGTAAGCGCTTGGAAAGAGCACGGGATTGGGAGTCAGAGGTCACGGGTTCGAATCCCTGCTCTGCCACTTGTCGGCTGTGTGACTGTGGGCGAGTCACTTCGCTTCTCTGGGCCTCAGTTCCCTCATCGGTCAAATGGGGATTAAAACCGTGAGCCCCACGTGGGACAACCTGATCATCCTGTATCTCCCCCAGCGCCTAGAAAAGTGCTCTGCCCATAGTAAGCGCTTAACAAATACCAACATTAATGAACAACTGCCACCATTATAATCATCACTATTATATTGCGGAGAGGGGCCCGGGGGCGTGGCCAGGTCTGGGGGCGTGGCCAGGACTGGCTGGCGGAGCCGGGTTTGAGGGCGTGGCCGCGTCTGGGCGCGGGGCCGCGATTGGCTGGCCGAGGGGGCCTGGGGGCGTGGCCGGGTCCGGGGTGTGGTCACGATTGGCTGGCAGAGGGGGTGGGGGCGGGGTCTGGGGCGGGGTCGGTGTCGGGGCGGGGGGGGTCAGGATCGACTGGCGGGGGGTCTGAGGGCGTGGCCAGAGTTGGGGGCGTGGCCGGGATCGGCTAGCGGGGCGGGGCCCGGGGGCGGGGCCAGAGTTGGCTGGTGGAGCCGGGTTGTGGGCGGGGCCGGGTGTCGGAGCAGGGCCGGGATTGGCTGGCAGAGGGCGGCCGGGGGCGCGGCCGGGCCTGGGGGAGGGGCCGGCCTTGGGCGGCGGGGCCGGGATCGGCTGGCGGAGGGGGGCCGGGGGCGGGGCCCGGGGGCGTGGTCAGTGTTGGTGGGCGTGGTCGGGCCGGTCGCGGGGCCGGGATGGGCCGGCGGGGGCCGGTCCGGGGGCGTGGCCGGGGCCCGGTGTGGGAGCCGGGCGGGGCGGGGCGGAGCGCTGTGCGGCCCCGGTGCCCAGCGCGCCTCCGGCCCGGACCCGCTTCCTCGTCGGTTGCGGCCCTTCCCTCGGTCCCTCCGTCCCTCCGTCCCGTCCGTCCCTCCCGTCCCGTCCGTCCCTCCTCTCCGTCCGCCCGTCGGTGCGTCCCGGCGGCCGCCTCGGGGGGGTCCCCGCGGTGGGCTCCCCGTGCGTTTCCCCGGAGCGGAGGATGGCGGCGGGGCGGCGGGGCGCGGCGGGGCTGCCGCGGCTCTGGGCGCTGCTGGGGCTGGCGGGGCTGGGCGCGGGGCTGCTCCCGGCCCCGGCCCCGGCCCCGGCCCCGGCCCCGCTGCTGCCCCCGGCCCCGCAGCTGCAGCCGGCGGCGCCGGAGCCCTCCCTGCCGCCGGCCGCCAAGGAGCGGGCGCGGGCGCGGGCGCGGGCGCGGGCGCGGGCGGGTGGCGCGTCGAGGCGGCCCCTGCGGGAGGTGCGGCCGCCGGGCGGCCCCTTCGTCCCCCGCCCCGCGGCGGACGCCTGGCTGCTGCTGCTGCTGTTGCTGCCCGGGGGCGCCGGGGGAGCTCGGGGGACGCCCGGCCACGGCGACCGGAGAGGCCCCGGCGGCGGCGGCGGCGGCGGCGGCGGCGGCGGGAGGAGCCTCGGGAGCAGCGGCGTCGGTGGCCCCCCCATCGGCAGCGTCGGTCGCCACCGAGGCGTCGGCGATGGCCCGGCCGGCGGATGCGGCCTCGAGGTAAGGCGGGAGGAGCCACGTGGCAGCAGGGAGGGCGACGGGGACGCCCCCCCACCTTCCATCCTCCACGTCCCCGCACCGATGATGATGATGACGATAAAGAGGATGGTGATGGTGGTATTTGTCGAGCGCTCCCTATGTGCGAAGCGCTGTTCTAAGCGCTGCGGGGATACGAGGCGATCAGGCTGTCCCACGCGGGGCCCCCGGCTTTAGCCCCCCGTTTTACAGAGGAGGTAACCGAGGCCCAGAGGAGGGGAAGCGGTTTGCCCCAAGTCGCACGGCTGGCAGGCGGCGGGGCCGGGATTAGAACCCGCGACCTCCGACTCCCGGGCCCGGGCGCCTTCCGCTTCTCCGGGAAGCGGCGTGGCTCGGTGGCGGGAGCCCCGGCTCGGGACGGCGGACGGGTGGCCGAGCCGGGATTGGAACCCACGGCCTCCGACCCCCGAGTCCGCGCGCTTTCCTCTAAACCGCTTCCCGATGAAGCCCGACGCGAGGCGACCCGGAACGGCTCTTAGGACGGTGCTTGGCGCGGAGTGAGAACACTTCCCACGTCCTCAGTGTCGTCGTTACCCACCGTTACAGCGTGCTGTCCCAAGCGCTTAGTACGGTGCGCTGCGCCCAGTTAGCGCCCGGCCGATATCACCGGGGCGGGAGCGGGGGCCGGGGCGAGGTCGGCTCGTGTGACTCGGGGTCGCCTGCCGCCGCGCCTCGAGCCGCCGACGATCGGGTTTATTGCGTGCGGATCGGTGCGACGATGATGTTCCTAATAATTGGGGTATTTAAGCGCCCACCGGGGAGGCAGCGCGGCTCGCTGGAGAGAGCCCGGGCTTGGGAGCCGGAGGTCACGGGTTCGACCCCCGCCCCTGCCGCTCGTGAGCCGGGGGCGAGTGGCTTCGCTTCTCTGGGCCTCGGTTCCCCCATCTGGAAGGTGGGGAGGAGGATGGCGAGCCTCCCGGGGGACGAGCCGATGACCCTGGATCTCCCCCAGCGCTCGGGACGGTGCCCGGCACAGAGACGGCGCTCAACGGACACCGACATTATCGTGATCGTTACCGACCGCCGGGGTGGATCCTGAGCCACTCGAGTTGGACGCCGGCCCACGCGGGGCTCGCAGTCGCGATCCCCGTTTTCCGGCTGAGCTGACCGAAGCACAGAGAAGTGAAGGGACTTACCCCAGGTCACCCGGCGGGCGCGTGGCGGGGCCGGGATTAGAACCCGGGCCCTCCCGCTCCGCGGACCCGGGCTGCGTCCACCGGGCCCCGCCGCTTCTCCGTCGATACCGCCGGTCGACCGACTTGCCCCTCCGGCAGCCCGCGCGGCCCGAAGTCGTACCCGCTGCTCCTCTTGGAGCGGTCGACGGTATTTCTTGAGCGCTTACTGGGCGCGGAGCACCGCGCTGCGTGGCTCAGTGGAAAGAGCCCGGGCTTTGGAGTCAGAGGTCATGGGTTCGAGTGCCGGCCCCCGCCACTCAATAATAATGTCGGTGTTGGTTAAGCGCTTCGCTCCGTGCCGAGCCCCGTTCTGAGCGCTGGGGTAGACACGGGGGAATCAGGTTGTCCCCCCCGTGGGGCTCGCGGTCTTCATCCCCGTTCGACGGATGAGGTAACCGAGGCGCCGAGAAACGAAGCGACTCGCCCAGAGTCACACAGCTGATGAGCGGCCGAGCGGGGATGCGAACCCGTGACCTCTGACTCCCGAGCCCGGGCTCTTTCCGCTGAGCCACGCTGACTTGTCAGCTGTGTGACTGCGGGCCGGGCACTTCGCTTCCCTGTGCCTCGGTTCCCTCATCTGTAAGACGGGGAGCCTCGCGTGGGGAGCAGCGTGGCTCAGCGGAAAGAGCCCGGGCTTGGGAGGCAGAGGTCATGGGTTCGACTGCCGGCTCTGCCACCTGTCGGCTGTGGGACTGTGGGCGAGTCACTTCACTCCTCTGGGCCTCGGTTACCTCATCTGGAAAATGGGGATGAAGACCGCGAGCCTCACGGGGGACAATCTGATGACCCTGTATCTCCCCCGGCGCTTAGAACAGCGCTCGGCACGTAGTAAGCGCTTAACGAGCACCAACATTATTATTAATTAAAATGGGGATTAAGACTGTGAGCCCCACGTGGGACAACCTGATCCCCCCCCCGTGTCTACCCCAGCGCTCTGCACATAGTAAGAGCTTAACGAATACCGACGTTATTATTACCGAGCGCTTGGGAGAGCCTTCGTTCGGTCGTATTGAGCGTTCACGGTGCGCAGAGCGCTGTACCGAGTGCTTGGGGCGGGGACTGTCTCTGTGGCCGATTTGTCCATTCCGACCGCTTAGTACAGTGCTCCTGCACGTGGTAAGCGCTCAATAAATACTGTTGGATGAACGAAAGGGTGAAGAATCCAGTCAGCCAGGGCGGTCTTTTTTACCCCACGTCCCCGGTCCCACCCTGGAGTGACAAAACGCCTGGCTTCCGCTGCGGCACTGCGAGGTCTCAGCGCGTCTCGCGGCGTCGCCGTTCGCGCCCCGCGCCGGGAGGCTCAGGTTGGCGAACGGGCCCCAGAGGCCCGGGAGCACCCGAGGGGAAAGGAGCGACGCGGGGTTCTTAAAAGCGGGCTTGGTCCGAGGGCGGTTATAGATCAGCCTTGATTTAGAAGCAGCGTGGCTCAGTGGAAAGAGCCCGGGCTTGGGAGGCAGAGATCATGGGTTCGAATCCCGGCTCCGCCACCTGGCAGCTGTGGGACTGCGCCTCAGTTCCCCCGTCTGAAAAATGGGGATTAAGACCGTGAGTCTCGCCTGGGACAACCTGATCACCCCGGACCTTAGTGCTCTGCACACGGTAAGCGCTTAATACCAACATCATCATCATTATTAGCACACTGCCTTATCTAAGACGCTAGCAAATTTGATTCCGGCCCCGCTTCCGCATCAGAAAGGCGACGGTTGAGGTCGGTGTCTGTCGGATCCGGACTGGCTGCTTGAAACCGCCTGGTGGTTCCACTGAGGTTGAAGGGCCTCAGACAGAAGCCTAGTAAAACGCTTCGGCTGCCCGGAGGTGTCGTAACTTCTCGGCGGCATAAACAAACTAAGGGCGCGTACGGCCCGAGAGAGTTAAACAGGTTTTTTTTCTGGGTTACCGGTGCGATCGTTACTGCAATTAACTCCGTTTCAAAAGAAAGCCTTTTCCAAACGCCACTTCGGATGGGTCTCTGTTGCCTATCGACCTCCGCTCCAAACAAAAACTCCTCACTCTAGGCTTCGAGGCTCTCCGTCACCTCGCCCCTTCCTACCTCTCCTCCCTTCTCTCTTTCCACCGCCCACCCCGCACGCTCCGCTCCTCCGCCGCCCGCCTCCTCGCCGTCCCCCGGTCTCGCCCGTCCCGCCGTCGACCCCCGGGTCGCGTCCTCCCGCGGTCCCGGGACGCCCTCCCTCCTCGCCTCCGCCAAACTGATTCTCTTTCCCTCTTCAAAACCCTACTTAAAACTCACCTCCTCCGAGAGGCCTTCCCAGACCGAGCTCCTCTTCTCCCTCTACTCCCTCTGCCACCCCCCCTTCACCTCTCCGCAGCTTAACCCTCTTTTTCCCCTTTTCCCTCCGCTCCTCCACCTCTCCCTTCCCCTCCCCACGGCACTGTACTCGTCCGCTCGACTGTATATATTTTCGTTACCCTATTTATTTTGTTAATGAATTGTACATCGCCTCGATTCTATTTAGTCGCCGTCGGTTTTTACGAGACGTTCTTCCCCTCGACTCTATTTATCGCCATCGTTCTCGTCCGTCCGTCTCCCCCGATCAGACCGTAAGCCCGTCAGACGGCAGGGACCGTCTCTATCTGTTGCCGACCTGTTCATCCCAGGCGCTTAGTACAGTGCTCTGCACATAGTAAGCGCTCAATAAATACCATTGAATGAATGAATGAATGATTTCCGAAACTAACTAGGTATCGCCGGAAGAGCCGGTGGAAGAACGTAAGTTCCGCCGAGCGTTTAAAACGAGAATAAACCTAGGAGGATAGTTTTCCGTCCCTAGTCTTGCAGCATCGCCTTTGCGGTCCTTGCAAAGGAAACTTGAACGTGATCACCCCGATCGGCCAACAGATATCGTCACCTTCCCGTTCGCGTTTTGCGCAAGTTCCGGGCTGGTTTACCTCTGCGCTGTATTACTCCGTTTGCGTAGGCAGTTGCGAGACAAGCTTCTCCACCCTAACCTAGAGCGTGCGCCGTGTGAAGTGGGTGATGATTCACTGCATTCGGTGATCTAGCCCCGACCCGCTCCGGAGCGATTACGGGGAAGTAGGTACGGACCGAGATGAGACCACCGAAGTACAACATTCGAAAGGCCCAACGAGCGAGTTCCGGAAGAATGGAAACGTCGGGGCCCCCCCCCCCCCGTGTTTCCTCGGAGATCCTCGACTGGGCTG
Organism: Ornithorhynchus anatinus; assembly: GCF_004115215.2. Taxonomy (NCBI): domain Eukaryota; kingdom Metazoa; phylum Chordata; class Mammalia; order Monotremata; family Ornithorhynchidae; genus Ornithorhynchus; species Ornithorhynchus anatinus. The sequence goes on along the minus strand of NC_041735.1, from coordinate 56,098,725 downwards.
CAGGTTAGGGTCAGTGCTGTCCCGCTTAGTGGGTTGGAAGGATGCGGACTGGCCTTGTTAAGAGGACGTGTTGCGGAGGACGATGATTTGCCCATCCTCGTGGCCTCCTCCTCCCTGGACCTGTTCAGCGTAGGCACAGAAGACAAGAAGCCGCCTGGGTTTTGAAGCGAAGACCCCTCCGCAGATGTAGCTTGTCGAAATACCGTCTGTCACAGGTCGTGGCCTGTGGCCGTTGGCGTCCGGCTTTCCGTAACCCACCCCCCCAGGGTCACGTGATAGGGACTGCCGAAGTAGGGTGTTGCTTCAGCCCCGAATAATAATCCGTCGGTCGATCGTATCTGTTGAAAGCTTACTGTGTGCAGAGTGCTCTTGGGGAAATAATAAAGTTGGTATTTGTTAAGCGCTTACTATGCGCAGGGCACCGTTCTGAGCGCTGGGGTAGATACGGGGGAATCGGGTCGTCCCACGGGAGGCTCACGGTTAATCCCCATTTTACAGATGAGGTAACTGAGGCACAGAGAAGTGAAGCGACTCACCCACAGTCACACAGCTGACGAGTGGCGGGGCCGGGAGTCGAACCCATGACCTCTGACTCCGAAGCCCGGGCTCTTTCCGCGCCTTCCGCACAAAAAGACACCTTCCCCGACCGCAAGGAGCTCACAGTCTAGAGGGTGATGGTATTTGTTAAGCGCTTACTGTATAGTAATTGTGGTATTTGTTAAGCGCTTACTATGTGCCAGACACCTTACTTAGCCCCGGGATAGTTGTTACAAGATAATCGGGCTGGAATTAGCCCCTGTCCCACCAAGGGCTCACAGTCTTAATCTCCATTTTGCAACTGAGGCCCAGAGAAGTGACGTGACTTGCCCCAGGTCACCCAGCAGCCACGAGGCGGAGCGGGATTAGAACCCACGGCCTTCTGACTCCCGGGTCCGTGCTCTATCCGTTAAGACTCGGCGGAAAGAGCCCGGGCTTGGGAGTCGGAGGTCACGGGTTCGAACCCCGGGTCCGCCGCTTGGCAGCTGTGGGACGGTGGGCATGTCACTTAACTTCTCTGGGGCCTCACTCACCTCATCTGTAAAATGGGGATGAAGACCGTGAGCCCCACGTGGGACAACCCGATTACCCTGTATCTCCCCCAGCGCTTAGAACGGTGCTCTGCACATAGTAAGCGCTTAACAAATACCAACATCATCATTATTATTATTATTATTATTATTATTGACATGCTGCTTCTTATAAGTGCTGGGCTCTGGAATAGATTGAAGATAATCAGTTCAGTTGCTCGCTCGGGACCCACAGATGAGGGAGAGCAGAAACGGGGCGTCCAGAGAAGTGAAGTGACTTGCCCCAGGGAGAGCTCTGGGCAGTGGCCGAACCAGACCTTAGCTTTTTCTCCCAGAGCCCGGTTTACTGTTATTTGTTTTCAGCGTTGACTATATGCTAGGCACTGTACTAAGCCCTGGGTACCTACTTGATCATCAGATCGGACCCCTTCCCTGTCCCCCGTGGGGCTCCCGGTCTTAATTCCCATTTTACAGATGAAGTGACTGAGGCTCAGAGCGGTAAAGTGATTGGCCCAGGGTCACACGGGAAGAGTCGGCATTAGGACCCGGCATTACGGGAAGCGGCGTGGCTCAGGGGAAAGAGCCCGGGCTTGGGAGTCGGAGGTCACGGGTTCGACTCCCGGCTCTGCCGCTTGGCAGCCGCGGGACTGTGGGCGAGTCACTTCACTCCTCTGGGCCTCAGTGACCTCATCTGGAAAATGGGGATTAAGACTGCGAGCCTCACGTGGGACGACCCGATGACCCTGTATCTCCCCCGGCGCTTAGAACGGTGCTCGGCGCATAGTAAGCGCTCAACGAACACCAACATTAACCCAGTTCCTTTGGACTCCTACGCCCGGGCTCTATCCACTTTTCTGCCCTGTTTGGGCGTCTCGGATTCCGTGGCAGAGTTGGAGGGGGGCTGGGAGCCCCACCCGAAAAAACCATGGTGAAAACCCTGACTTTGCCCCACCGCTAGCTAGTTGGTGGCCGTGTTCAGAGACAAGAGGATGGCCTGCAATTTGCATCTGGACAAGAGCGCTCACTTCCAGGAGACGACAGTTTTCGCTGAACCCACAGTGGCAACAATATAACGACAGTTGTGGTGTTTACGTTCTTACCGTTTTTGTCCGTCTCCCCCGATTAGACCGTGCGCCCGTCAGTGAGCAGGGACTGTCTCTGTCTGTTGCCGATCTGTCCATTCCAAGCGCTTAGTACAGTGCTCTGCACATAGTAAGCGCTCAATAAATGCCACGGAATGAACTGAATGAATGTTTGCCAAGCACTGTGGTGAGCGTCGGGGTGGATACAAGACAAGCGGGTCAGATACAGTTCCTGCCCCACATGAAACTCCCAATCTAAGGGGGAGGAGGAACAGATATTCCATCCTTAGTTTGCAGATGAAGGAACTGTGGCCCAGAGAAGTGACTTACCCAGGGTCGCATAGCAGGCACGTGGCAGAGGCGCGATTAGAACCCAGCCCCTCCGACCCCCAAGCCGGTTCACTCTCTAGTAGGCCGTACCATTGTTCCTGTGACTGGGAGCGGTTTCTCCAGAGACCGTCAATCGATAGCGTTTATTGAGCGCCGTTGACCCTGGAGAAAGTGCTCAGCGAGAGAGGCAGCGTGGCTCAGTGGAAAGAGCCCGGGCTTGGGAGTCGGAGGTCATGGGTTCGAATCCCGGCTCTGCCACTTGGCAGCTGCGTGACTGTGGGCGAGTCACTTCACTTCTCTGGGCCTCAGTTCCCTCCTCTGTAATATGGGGGTGAAGACTGTGAGCCTCATGTGGGGCAACCCGATTACCCTGTCTACCCCAGCGCTTAGAACAGTGCTCTGCACATAGTAAGCGCTTAACAAGTACCAACATCATTATTATTGTTAGACGGGATCCCCGTCGTCGGGGAGCTTCTAGTGGAGTGACCGACCACACCTCTGGCCCTGGCTTTCCTGGACAATTTCTCCCCGGGGACCCAGGGAGGCAGGAAAACTGCAGACCCGCAGCCGGCGTCTCTCCACCCCAGCAGCAGCCACAGCGACTATTCCAGGATCGTGACTTCCTCTGGCAAAGCCGCGCCATCGTCCTCCCCGACGTCCCTCGGCCCCTCTCCCCCCCCCCCGCCCCTCGTCTGCCTCTCGGCTCCCGGCAGCTCGGCGGGACAAGTAGCTCCCTAGAGTGGGGGATTTTTCCGTCTTGAAAGGAGTTGAGCTTAGTTCTGCTTTTTCATCGCTCTGTAACGTATTCGATGACCAGGGATTCCCCAGAGGGACATGCTTCCCTTCAGATCAATGACCATGAAAGCACAGCCGATGAGGCACAGAAGGGATGCTTTTAGTGGCGCCCCTTCCGAGTCCCCTCTAAGGGCCGAAAGTGAGCTGGTTAACCGTGCTACAAGTGAATGCATGAATGAAGTTACATTAAAGTCCGTCGGCAAATCTGATCTACGGCGGTACGGCTAGTCGGGCTGAGCAAATCTATGGACTTGAATGAATTTATAGATGAGAAAAGCCGCAGAAGCCACGTTAGTGGGACTCGACCTGGCGTGTCTGAGAAAGTGCTTAGGCTTCGGGTGAAAGGTGTGATAATTACTGATAATTCAGGCTTATTTTGGAAAACCGTTCTATAATCCTTTCCCGTCTGGCCTGGCCGCAAACCGCAGCTCCCAGAATCTCTCGGGAATTTGGGGCCTTCTGGGCGGGCTAGTCAAGTTCTGGGTATTGCCATTTAAATAATCAGAGAGTGGGAAAAGTTAGCTAAGGGAGGAAAAGAGAAACAGGGAGAAGGCTCTGGATGCTGAGACTTGGTCCAGCTCACGCCCCGAGACCATACTGGGTTTTGGGGGCTGGATTGCTGTCCTTTGGATAACTTTACATCCCAATCCAGGGCCCTTAATAATAAATGGAAGCAGGGAGTTTGTGCTTAACTCTTGTGCTTTGTGCTTAAGCAGCGTGGCTCAGTGAAAAGAGCACGGGCTTTGGAGTCAGAGGTCATGAGTTCAAATCCCGGCTCTGCCACTTGTCAGCTGTGGGACTGTGGGCGAGTCACTTCACTTCTCTGGGCCTCAGTGACCTCATCTGGAAAATGGGGACTAAGACTGTGAGCCCCACGTGGGACAACCTGCTTCCCCTGTGTCTACCCCAGCGCTTAGAACAGTGCTCTGCACACAGTAAGCGCTTAACAAATACCAACATTATTATTATTAACTCTTGGCTGGGGTAAAAGGCTGTTAATTGCCCAATTGAAATCAGAACCCTGGGAATATTTTTAAGTCTCTAGTTTTATTTATCCGGCGGAGTCATATAGGGTCACAGAGCGGGTTGGCGCAGAGCTGGGATTCGAGCCCAAGTTTCCGAGCTCCCAATCCCATGGTCTTTGCACGCTGCCTCTCCAGGAAACCTCCGCTGTATCGGTCTGAACTGTAAGGAGAAATTAATATTAATACAGTGCATTCAGATTTTTCGGTGAGAACACAAGTTTCACCTTACTCCTCTTCCATTGCTAATGGTTAGCTAACTCTTCCAGCAGATTTTAGACAAATGGAGTTCTCTTCCGTGACCCAGCGTCTTGCCTAAGCATGTGATCCCCCGATGGCAGTCTGCTAAGATCTGTTTGCTAAATATTAATAACAATAATAGTCATAGTGATATTTGTTAAGCACTTAGAATGTCAATCATCTTACTGAGCGCTGGGGTAGATCAGAGAGCTACAGTCCCTGTCCCATGTGGAGCTCCAAATACTAGCAGTAATAGTAGTGTGTGTTTACGGTGTAATAATAGTGATGATGGTATTTAAGACCTTACTATGTGTCAAGCACTGTTCTTAGCGCTGGGGTAGATCATAAAACTAATCAGGTTGGACAGTGTCCCCGTCCCACGAGGAGCTCCAAGTAGTAACGGTAATAATAGTGTTTGTTTACTGTGTAATAATAATAATAAGGATGATGGAATTTGTTAAGCCCTTTCTATATGTCAAGCCTTGTTCTAAGCACTGAGATCATCAGGTTGGACACAGTCCCTGTCCCCTGCGAGGCTCACAGTCTCAATCCCCATTTTACAGATGAGCTAACCGAAGCACAGAGAATTGAAGTGACTTGCCCAGGGTCGCCCGGCGGACACGTGGCGGAGCTGGGATCGGAACCCGGGTCGTTCGGATGCCCAGGCTCGTGCTCTATCCACGAGGCTATGCTGCTTCCCGCTAGGCCTTGCTGCTTTAGTACAGAGCACGGTACTAAATCCTGGGGAAGGGTCCACAAGTGAGAATTAAGTCCGGATTCTGTGTCGTTGGGGGAGGAGAGGACCGGAGACGGACAAATTGGAAGCGGATACGAGCACTGGATTACTGTAGGCTGGAGGAGAAAATTACAATGGGTTTAAACCAATCAATCGTGTCCCTTGAGCACTTACTGTGTGCAGAGCACTGTACTAAGCACTTGGGAGAGTACAATATAGCAGCGTTGGTTCCCTGCTCACACGAGCTTACGGTCGAGAGGGGGGAGACGGACATTAATATAAACAAATGACGGATCTGTACGTAAGTGCCGTGGAGCTGAGGGAGGGTTGGAAAAAGGGAGCCAAGGGTGATGCAGAAGGGATAGGAGAAGAGGAAATGGGGGCTTAGGGAAGTGTTGCTTCCTGTATAGAGACCTAATTTTAAGCAGACGTTCCCTATCTCCTTGGAGATCTCAACCTAAACCTCCTTCGACCCAGACAAATGTGAAGAACTGTGTGACAACCTGAAGCAACCCAACGGCAAGAGTCAAACCCATAAGTCAACACATCTCACATTACGACAGAGTAGAATCTCTCTCGCTTGAGCTATTCTGATTATTTTGTTAGCCTCCACCTCCATACCAAAGAGGTGTTTATCCGTGTGAAACTGATAGTCCAACACTATCCAGTTGCTCTTTCCTGCTTTTGGACATATATAGTGGGCAGCCAGGAATACATATATGCATATACACACACGCATGTATTTTTCTGGCCGCCCACTTCTTTTGCCTTTTATTAATATCAAGTGCCTTCGAGTAGTTTTCGATTCGTAGCGACACCGTGGATGTGCTTTCTCCAGAACGTCCTATCCTCTGCCTTAATCCACGACCTTTCCAGTGGTTCTTCTGTTATCGTTGTTATGGTCTCTATCCATCTAGCTGCCTCTTCCACCTTTTCCCTGGACTTTTCTGAAGATTAGCGTCATCTCCAGAGAATTAGCCCTCCTGATTATGTGCCCAAAGTGGGCTAATCTAAGTCGAGTCATTTGGCCTTCCCAAGACCACTTTGGTTTAATTTGCTCCCGGATCCATCTGTTTGCTTTTCGGGCCGTCCGTGGTATTCGCAGAAACCTGCAACGCCACACTTTAAAAGAATCGATGTTCTTTCTATCCTGTTTTTTCACTGTCCAGCTTTAGTAATGTGCCAAGTTTTAAGTGATGATGGGAGGCAGCATATCCTAACGAAAAGAGCAGCAGAACTAGGATTCAGAAGACTTGGGTTCCATTACCGGTTCTGCCACTTGTCTACTATTGTGACCTGGGGCAAACCACATAACCTTTTCGGCTCGGTTTTCTCATACGTAAAATGGAGATAGAATTCCTGCTCTCCTTTCGTCTTAGATGGTGAGCCCCGTGTAGGGCAGGGATTGTGTCCCATCCGATTATCTTGGTATCTAGCGCTTCACACAGTGCTTGGGACATCATCAGTGGTATTTACTGAGCGCTTCCTTCATGCAGAGCTCTGTACTGAGAGCTGGGGAGAGTACAGCATAACAGAATTAGTTGGTAGACGTGTTCCCCGCCTACAACGAGCTTACAGTCTAGAGGGACCATATGTGTCGTCATCATTAAGTGACCGAGTCTCTGTTTGAGCTGGGAAAGAGGCCCCTGGCTAGGTCCCTCTGACTGGTCTATTGTCTGCAGGAATTTCATCATAACTATTAAGCCGGTGACCAAAAAAGGTCACCATGAATACGCAGGTGTCTTGGCGCCTTTTTAGCTATAACAGTCCACTGGGGCAGAGGAACAGGGTTTCATCTAGTTCCTTTTATACAAGGCCCTTTATTTTCTGTTTCAATCTTCCCCAGTTTGTCCCAGTGTTTATATTTTGGTGTATGAAATGACAGTATAGAAAGAAGTTCTGATAAATGGTATTCTGTGTAGTTCTCCACACAAACCGAAATACAGTGCTACCTCTGAAAACAATCCATTTCCAATCCCCAAAGAATAATGGTATTTCTTTTTAATGATGCTATTTGTTAAGCGCTTACTACGTGCAAAGCACTGTTCTAAACGCTGGGGGGATACAAGGTGATCAGGTCGTCCCACGTGGGGCTCACAGTCTTAATCCCCATTTTACAGATGAGGGAACTGAGGCACAGAGAAGTGAAGGGACTTGTCCAGAGTCACACAGCTGACAAGCGGCGGAGCCGGGATTAGAACCCGTGACCTCTGACTCCCAAGCCCGGGCTCTTTCCACTGAGCCACACTGCTTCTCTGAAAAACTCTTTAGTTAAATTTCCAACTTTCTGCTTCAGATTGGGGCTATTAATTCAAATTCAGTATTTGCATTAAAGAAATGAAATTAGAATTTTAAAATATTCGACTCCCTTTCCAATTTAAAAGCCACCGCATTTGCCAGATATACTCTTTCACCCTCACTTTTTTTTTTAGCTTTAGATTATATCCTCGTTATCAGAAACAGTGAAATAGTAACTTTTTTTTTTTCCTTGCTGTTTAATAGTTTGATTTTTAAAGCCAGTAGCTACAGCTCCTCAAACATTTTATGATGCCATGGGTTCTACCCACAGTAAGTGCTTAATAAATATTACTATACTAATACTACTCTGTAGACTAGCCCAGGCTTCAGCATGTGAGAACAAAGCGCGGTCCGCCTCAGATTTTTCCCCTAATTTTTTTAACCTAATTAGCTCACATAGTTGAGCTATAGGCCAGGAAGAACGAGTCAGAATTGAGCTGGGCTCTGGCTGAATGCGCCTGCAGTTCTCTAGAATAGCTCAACCCGTTAGTGATCGGAGTAGTAGTATTTATTAAATGCTTACTCAGTGCAGAGCACTATACGCAACGCTGGGAGGGAAAGTGCGGACGGGAATTATTCATGGCCCCTGTCCCTCAGGAGACTCACAGTGTAAAAGTATAAGGAGAAGGACTAGAAACAGGTAAATCAGGGGTGATGAAACAATAGTAAGCCCGTCGTTGGGCAGGGACTGTCTCTATCTGTTGCCGATTTGTACATTCCAAGCGCTTAGGACAGTGCTCTGCACATAGTAAGCGCTCAATAAATACTACTGAATGAATAGAACACAACACTGATTGGTATTGGCTTTTATCATTATTATTATTATTATTAAGTGCCGTCAAGTCGCTTCCTATTCATAACGACTTCGTGGATATACTTTCTCCAGAACGTCCTACCCCAAAGCTTAGTATAGTGCCTGACGCATAGTAAGCGCTTAACAAATATCATTAAAAAAAACAAAACTCAGGAACAGTCGATATTGCTCCCTCCCAGCAGAGCCAATAAAAATGGAAGCAAGGTGGTGCCAAATGGATAATTAGGGTTCTCTGAGATCTAACCCTCTCCCTTATCATCCTGTTAAGCGAGTTGCTCTGTGGTGTATTTATAAATCGGCTTTCTCCCAAAAAACTGAAACCTCTCACTACTCCCCACCCTTATCCATCAATCAGTAGCATTTATTGAGCACTTACTATGTACAGAGCACTGCACTAAGCGCTCGGGAAAGTACCATACAACATAATCAGCAGAAACGTGTTCCCGGCCCATTACGCGTATGCTGCTTTCCCTTTATGGGTGATATTTCCCTAATTTTTCACCAGTCCTGTGTAATGTCATACCGTTAGCAAGCTACTACGCGTATTACAAGTAACGTAATATGGAGAACTGGATGTGACAGGTAATTTGAGAGCTGATGAATACTTGACCTTTCGGTGGCATACGGGCTAGTTAACAAGTCTAAAGGCAATTGATTAGGAGCTAGACTCTACAGATGAAAATGAATTGATGTAAAGGAGTTGAGGATGGGGGTAAGGAATCGTTTGAAAGAGCAATGCAAGGACTTAATGCCACACCTGGCTCTCGTCCGCATTTCAAAATATAATAATGTCGGTATTTGTTAAGCGTTTACTATGTGCAGAGCACTGTTCTAAGCGCTGGGGGAGATACAGGGTCATCAGGTTGTCCCACGTGGGGCTCACAGTCTTCATCCCCATTTTACAGATGAGGTAACTGAGGCACAGAGAAGTGAAGTGACGTGCCCACAGCCCCACAGCTGACAAGTGGCAGAGCCGGAATTCGAACCCATGACTTCTGGCTCCCAAGCCCGGGCTCTTTCCACTGACCCACGCTGCTTCTCATAGCCACGCTGCTAATGGTAATAATAATGGTATTTGTTAAGCGCTTACTATGTGCCAAGCACAAAATATCTGATTGTTGTGCCATTGAAGTCCCCTTGAAGGGAATTGTAGTTTAATCCGAATGTTGTTTAAATCCCTCTTAAATATTAGGTCTTTTGACCTGTACCAGAGTTTTGTATATTGGGTAAATGTATTTAAAAGGACTAACTATTGACACCCAACACGCTAATTCACTATTTCCTTAAGATGGATTTCCTCTGGAATGTACTCTCAATAAGCTCCAAATAGGCGAGGAACATATCTACCGTCTCTGATGTACTCTCCCCAGCACTAAATCCGGTGCTCTGCACACAGTAAGTACTCAATAAGTACCACTGATTAACTGATTGACAATGGCTACTTTTTTAAAAATTTTAAAATAGGTGGTCCTACGGAGCCGTCAGTTCTTAGACCTTTGTTGACAAGTGGTTGGGAAGGGGGTCTTCCCTGGAGCACTGAATTAAATGCTTGGGAGAGTACAACAGTTAGGCACATTCTCTGCCCCCGATGACCTTACATTCTAGAGGGGGAGATGGAAATGAATATAGTTAATTTAAAATACATAATTTAGAGATATATACCTAAGTGCTATGGGGTTGAGGGTGGGGAGAATAACAAATGCTCAAATAACAGATTCAAACGAACTCATCCGCTCTCATGGCTTCAACTGTCATCTCTATGCAGATGACACACAGATCTACGTCTCCGCCCCCGTCCTCTCCCCCTCCCTTCGGGCTCGTATCTCCTCCCGCCTCCAAGACGTCTCCACCTGGATGTCTGCCTGCCACCTAAAACTCAGCATGACCAGAACTGAGCTCCTCATCTTCCCTCCCGAGCCCGGTCCTCTCCCCGACTTCCCTATCACCGTGGATGGTACGACCATCCTTCCCGTCTCTCGGGCCCGCGACCTCGGTGTCATCTTTGACTCGGCTCTCTCGTTCACCCCACACATCCGATCCGTTACCGAGACCTGCCGGTCTCACCTCTATAATATCGCCAAGACCCGCCCTTTCGTCTCCACCCAAACGGCTACCTTACTGCTACGGGCTCTCGTAATATCCCGGCTAGATTACCGTGTCAGCCTGCTCTCTGATCTCCCTTCTTCCTCTCTCTCCCCGCTCCGGTCTATTCTTCACTCCACTGCCCGGCTCATCTTCCTGCAGAAACGCTCTGGGCCTGTCACTCCCCTTCTTAAAAACCTCCGGTGGTTGCCCATCGACCTCCGCATGAAACAAAAACTTCTCACTCTAAGCTTCGAGGCTGTCCATCACCTTGCCCCTTCCTACCTCTCCTCCCTTCTCTCTTTCTACCGCCCACCCCGCACGCTCCGCTCCTCTGCCGCCCACCTCCTCACCGTCCCCCGTTCTCGCCTATCCCGCCGTCGACCCCCGGGCCACGTCCTCCCGTGGTCCCGGAACGCCCTCCCTCCTCACCTCTGTCAAACTGATTCTCTTCCTCTCTTCAAAACCCTACTTACAGTTCACCTCCTCCAAGAGGCCTTCCCACACTGAGCTCCCCTTTTCCCTCTGCTCCCTCTACCCCCGCCTTCACCTCTCCGCAGCTAAACCCTCTTCTCCCCCCTTTCCCTCCGCTCCTCCCCCTCTCCCGTCCCATCCCCTCAGCGCTGTACTCGTCCGCTCAACTGTATATATCTTCATCACCCTATTTATTTTGTTAATGAGATGTACATCGCCTCGATTCTATTTATCTGCTATTGTTTTAATGAGACGTTCTTCCCCTCGATTCTATTTATCGCCATTGTTCTTGTCTGTCCCCCTCCCCCGATTAGACCGTAAGCCCGTCAAAGGGCAGGGACTGTCTCTATCTGTTACCGATTTGTACATTCCAAGCACTTAGTACAGTGCTCTGCACATAGTAAGCGCTACTGAATGAATGAATGGATGACAGTGCAGAAGGGAGAGAGAACCAGGGAAAAGAGAAGAGGGCTTAATCACTGCCTCTCCTTAGGGTGTTGTGAGGAGAAAATGAAATCACTTGAAGGAGACGTGGCCTTAGTAAGGCTTCATAGGTGGGGAAAGTGGTGGTCTGGCAAATATGGAGGGAGAGGGAGTTCCAGCCTAGGACGTGGGGAACGGGTTGGTGATGAGATTGGAGTCCAGTGAGGAAGCTGGCTCTAGAGGAGCAAAGTATGTGTGCTAGACTATAGTAAGAGATCAGTGAGGTGAGGTAGGAGGGGGCTAGCAGATTGAGGGCTTTAAAACGGAGGTGCGGAGATGGATTCATTCATTCAATAGTATTTATTGAGCGCTTACTATGTGCAGAGCACTGTACTAAGCGCTTGGGATGAACAAGTCGGCAACAGATAGAGACAGTCCCTGCCGTTTGACGGGCTTACAGTCTAATCGGGGGAGACGGACAGACAAGAACAATGGCAGTAAACAGCGTCAAGGAGTCATTCATTCAGTCTTGTTTATTGAGTGCTTACTGTGTGCAGAACACTATACTAAAAGCCTGGGAAAGTACAGTACAACAGTACATAGCCACGTTCCCCGCCCACAACGAGCTTACAGTGTAGAGGGGGAAGACGGACGTCAATACAAATAAATAGATTACAGATGTGTACATAAGTGCCGTGGGGATGGGAGGGAGGAAGAACAAAAGGAGCAAGTCAGGGCAACGCAGAGGAGAGTGGGAGAAGAGGAAAGGGGGGGCCTAGTTTGGGAAGGTCTCTTGGAGGAGATGTGCCTTCAATAAGGCTTTGAAAAAGGGGAGAGTAATTGCCGTATTTAAGGAGGGGAGGGCGTTCCAGGACAGAGGCAGGACATGGCAAGAGCGGGGCACGGTGAGAAGGTTAGCACTAGAGGAGCGAAATGTGCAGACTGGGTTGTAGAAGGAGAATAGCGAGGTGAGGTAGGAGGGGGCAAGGTGGTGGACTGCTTCAAAGCCAATAGTGAGGAGTTTTTGTTTGATGTGGAGATGGATGGGCAACCACTGGGGTTTTTTGAGGAGTGGGGTGACGTGGGAGGTCATTGGAGGGCAGAGGCGGCAGCTCCGCCGCAGAGTTCCAGCTGGTGCAGGAGTCAGCGGCTTCCTCCCCCGGGAGCGGGCCGCAGGTGGCGGGTAGGCAGGGGGCGACCGCCCCGACCGGTAAAAATGAGGTCACCGATCATTGGTTTGGAAATGCTCCCGAGAACAATGCTTCCAAACATCGGGAAGTCTCATAAAACAGACTTCTCTTCGCTATTTATTGGATGCTCCCACGGCCTCGGAGAGGATTTTACAAGCAGTCCTCGTCGCAGAGGTTGCCAAGACTATGGGAGCAGCGGCAGAGGGAGTCGCGCTCTCCTCTGCCACATCTGGGCGGTGAATTTGCATCAGCAAACGTTTATTCTCCTCTGAGTTTGCCTTGCAGTTCAGCACTAATGGTGTCCGAATTCAGGAATCTAGAATTCAGTGCCAGCGCTTAGTAGAGTGACTCCTTGCTTAAATAATACTGTGCTTCAGGGCTTAGTACAGTGACTGGCACATAGTAAGCACTTAAGAAATACCGTAATTATTTTTATTATTAGATTTCTTTGCCCTATTCGAAGTCTATAAGCTTTGATTAAAATGATCGCTCAGTAGGCGATCATGAGAAGAAGCATGGGCCTGGGAGTCAGAAGGATCTGGGTTCTAATCCTGGCGCTCCACCACTTGCCCGCTGGGTGGCCTTGGGCAGATCATTTATCTTTTCTGTGTCTCAGTTACCTCCTCTGTAAAATGGGGATGGAGACTGTGAGCCCCATGTGGGACAGGGACTGTGTCTAACCTGATTGGCTTGTATCTACCCTAGTTCTTAGAACAGTGCTGGATAAATTGGAGAAGATATTAACTGACTCTCCTTAGGGTGTTGTGAGGAGAAAATGAAGTCACTTTGGAAAAATGAAACCATGAATTACTTGGGGCAGACGTGGACAAGAGCTCATATGCCCTCCCCACCCCATTTGGCATTTCCAAACTGGCATGAACACCACAGTGGGTTGTCACACCCCTGCCCACTTACTCCTCGGTGGCGCAAATTGGTATGCTCGATCGCTCGGGGGATGAGGGAGGGGGAAAGGGAGGGGAGACAGGCAGCACGGTGACAATACGTAGAAAATTATTTCAGAGCATTCACAATTTTGCTCAGAGGTGAAGTGACTTGCCCAAGGTCACTCAGCAGACAAGTGGTGGAGCTGGGATTAGAACCCAGGTCCTAATGACTCCCAGGCCCATGCTCTACCCACTGATGTTGCACCCTTCATTCAAATTCATTGTAGATTTTTTGCGGTCATCGAGCAGGGTCCCTATCCACTGAAGAGGATAAGCAGACATGCTGGGAGCTGATTGATGGGTTAGATATTCACTTGCACATTTACATTTCCAATGTGCAAATTGTTGTGGGTTTTTATTTAAATGCTGATTATGGTCTTTAGTGCTTACTCTGTGCCAAGTATGGCAGGAAGTACAGGATAATTGGATCAGATACAGTCCCTCTCCTTCCCGTGTCTCACAAACTAAGAGGCTTAAGAAGAGCAGGTGTCTTATCCCCATTTTACAGACCAGCAAACTGAATCACAGGAAGGTTAAGTAACTTACCCAAGGTCACACTGCAGGCCAGTTCATAGCGGGAAGCAGCGTGGTTTAGCGGATAGAGTACGGGCCTCGGAATCAGATGGTCATGGGTTCTAATCCCGGCTCTGCCGCTTGTCTGCTATGTGATCTTGGGCACTTCATTTCTCTGAGCCTGTTACCTCATCTGTAAAATGGGGATTGAGAGTGTCAGCCCCATTTCAGACAGGAGCTGTGTCGAACCCGATTTGCTTCCACCCACCCCAGCGCTTAGTACAGTGCCTTCACGGACTCCGTCCTCTCCCGGTTCTCCTCTTATCTCTCTGGCCGGTCATTCTCGGTCTCCTTCGCCGGCGCCTCCTCCCCCTCCCATCCTTTAACTGTTGGAGTTCCTCGAGGGTCAGTTCTCGGCCCTCTTCTGTTCTCCATTTACACTCACTCCCTCGGTGAACTCATTCGCTCTCACGGCTTTGACTACCATCTCTACGCAGATGACATGCAGATCTACGTCTCCCCCCCCCCGTCCCCCCCCCCCCCCCCCCCGTCCTCTCCCCCTCCCTTCGGGCTCGCATCTCCTCCCGCCTCCGGGACGTCTCCGCCTGGATGTCGGCCCGCCACCTAAAACTCAACGTGAGCGAGACTGAGCTCCTCATCTTTCCTCCCGAACCCGGTCCTCTCCCAGACTTCCTTATCGCCGTGGATGGCACGACCGTCCTTCCCGTCTCTCGGGCCCGCGATCTCGGTGTCATCCTTGACTCGTCTCTCTCGTTCACCCCACGCGTCCTATCCGTCACCGAGACCTGCCGGTTTCACCTTTACGATATCGCCAAGATCCGCCCTTTCCTCTCCACCCAAACGGCTACCTTACCGTTACGGGCTCTCGTTATATCCCGGCTAGACTACTGTGTCGGCCTTCTCTCTGACCTCCCTTCCTCCTCTCTCGCCCCGCTCCGGTCTATTCTTCACTCCGCTGCCCGGCTCATCTTCCTGCAGAAACGCTCTGGGCATGTCACTCCCCTTCTTAAACACCTCCAGTGGTTGCCTATCGACCTCCGCTCCAAACAAGAACTCCTCACTCTAGACTTCGAGGTTCTACGTCACCTCGCCCCTTCCTACCTCTCCTCCCTTCTCTCTTTCCACCGCCCACCCCGCACGCTCCGCTCCTCCGCCGCCCACCTCCTCAGCGTCCCTCGGTCTCACCCGTCCCGCCGTCGACCCCCGGGCCGCGTCCTCCCGTGGTCCCGGAACGCCCTCCCTCCTCACCTCCGCCAAACTGATTCTCTTCCCCTCTTCAAAACCCTACTTAAAACTCACCTCCTCCGAGAGGCCTTCCCAGACCGAGCTCCCCTTCTCCCTCTACTCCCTCTGCCACCCCCCCTTCACCTCTCCGCAGCTTAACCCTCTTTTCCCCCCATTTCCCTCCGCTCCTCCCCCTCTCCCTTCCCATCCCCTCGGCACTATACTCATCCGCTCGACTGTATATATTTTCATTACCCAATTTATTTTGTTAATGAAATGTACATCGCCTCGATTCTATTTAGTCGCCATCGGTTTTTACGAGACGTTCTTCCCCTCGACTCTATCGCCATCGTTCTCGTCTGTCCGTCTCCCCCGATCAGACCGTAAGCCCGTCAGATGGCAGGGACCGTCTCTATCTGTTACCGACTTGTTCATTCCAAGCGCTTAGTCCAGTGCTCTGCACATAGTAAGCGCTCAATAAATACTATTGAATGAATGAATAGTAAGCGCTTAACAAAGACCATAATTATTATTATCATTAGTGGCAAAGTTAGGATTAGAATTCAAGTCTCCAGGCTCACGTTCTTCCCGTTAGGCCATATTTACCCCTCCTTTGTGGTCTCTCTCTGCTCCTGTTGTGGATTTTTGTACCTCTGTCATAGTTTATGAAATTGAGTGTGAAAGCAACAATAGTAATACTCACATCTTTCTTGTTGACCATGACAACTATTCTTTTAAAAAGTTATTTCAGTGGTGGGTGGGATGAGTTGAAAGGATTAGGATCTGCGCTCGCACGGTAGGTTGAGGCGATGGAGAGGTAGGAGAGGAGGCCGGAGGGGAGCTTCTCTGTCCGATGGCTTCCTGCCTTAGCTTGCCTTCACGTGACCTGGACTTTCTAATGTCCCAGCGGAGCCGAGGGAGTGGACGATATAACGAAGATTTCCTTTTTAATCGGAAGTTGTCAGCGAAGATTTCACATGGGAGGAATGTGTATAGACATTTAGAGTCTTTATAACTGTGGAAAAACCTCATATTCCTAGAGTAAACTTACCGAAAGCTGCAGCGTAATCGGAAATGTAGTCTTTTGGCCGGGATCCGCTTCCAAGAAAACAAAATCATGGGCATTTTTAGCTGGCATAACCCAATTAAGGACACCGGACAGGAAGATACAATATTGATGGTAAAATGTCAGATTATTCTGAAAGGAGTGTGCTCCAGCCTTCAGAACTATTGGTAGGTGAAATGTCAAAGTTCTTTGGAGCAAGGAGTTAAATCATGTATGTGTCAGAGCCCTTCCAAGAGATGGAGAGGCCGGGGATGGGCTTTTGATGTTCAGTGTTCTTCCCAGCCCCCAGACAGCTAAATAATTCAGCTACAGTAAATTTACTTAATTTGGACACTACTAATCCTAAATTTGTGATACTGGAACCTCCTGCTTCCTCCCTTCAGTTAGAAGGCTCAGACTGTGATCTAAAGAGGTTTGCTCATGGCCAAGTGTCAAAAGCGTGGGCTTGGGAGTCAGAGGTCGTGGGTTCTAATCCCGGCTCTGCCACTTGTCTGCTGTGTGACCTTGGGCAAGTCACTTCACATATCTGGGCCTCAGTTATCTCATCTGTAAAATGGGGATTAAAACTGTGAGCCTCACGTGGGACAGAGAATGTGTCCAACTGGATTACCTTGTATCTACTCCAGCGCAGTGCTTGGTACGTAGTAAGGGCTTAACAGATACCATAATTATTATTACCTTTAATGGTATTAACTGAGTTTATTGGATGCCGAGCACTGTACTGGGCACTTGGGGGAGTACGGTTCAACGGAGTTGGTAGACATCAGCGAGCTTATAGTCTTTGTACATAATAAGTGCTGTGGGGCCGAGGGTGGAGCGAATACCAAATGCCCAAAAGTCACAGATCCAAGTGCATAGACAATGCAGATGGGAGAGGGAGCGAGGCCCCTTGGAGGAGATGTGACCTTAATCCACAAAGCTTCGATTCAGTAACAGGAGATAATGCAGTAAAGTAGTAATAGTAATAGTAGTAATGTAGTAATGCAGTAATGCAGTGAAGAGAAGCAGCGTGGCTCAGTGGAAAGAGCCCGGGTTTAGGAGTCAGAGGTCATGGGTTCTAATCCCGGCTCCGCCACTTATCAGTGACTTCGGGCAAGTCACTTAACTTCTCTGTGCCTCAGTTACCTCATCTTTAAAATGGGGATTAACTGTGAGCCTCACGTGGGACAACCTGATTACCCTGTATCTACCCCAGCGCTTAGAACAGTGCTCGGCACACAGTAAGCGCTTAACAAATACCAACGTTATTATTATTATTAAAGTAGAAGGAGGAGGGAGAGGGAGGGAGAAAAAGAAGGAAAGAGGGACACTTTGCTACCCACATGCCTTGGGTAGATTTGAAGAGGCAAATAGGTACAGTCTTCAGGAAGGCAGACTTTATTTAGCACACACAGCGTATCCCGGATATTCCAAACATCCTGAATCAAACTGCCTTTAAAGAATCCACTACCATTCAGATTGAATCAATCCCTGCTATCTGTGTGCGGAATACTGTAATAAGTGTTTGGGGAAGAACAGTGGCGCATTAACAGACATCATCCTTGCCTTAGCAAAGGTGACAGATATTAAACTACAGGTGGGAAGAAGCAACGAAATACAAAGATATGGAAACAGGTGCTTCGGTGGAGTGGGTGTGCGGAAGTGCCGGTGGGGAGAGGGCAGGGCGGAGATGTGGAGATGGCGGAGATGTGATTTCGGAGGGGTTCTAAAAGTGGGGGAGAATAACAGTCTGTCAGATATCAAGAGGAATGGAATTCCAAGTAGAACGAGGGGCATAAGCAAGAAGTCAAGGGTGGGAGAGATGACAAGGCACAGTGAATAGGGTGGCTTCAGTGGAACGAAGCATGTGAACTGGGGTGTAATGGGAGACGAGGCAAGCTGGGTAATGGGGAGAGAACCGATTGAGTGCATTACAGCCCGTGATGAGCATCTGCTTGGTGCGGAGAGGAACGGGCAGCCGTCGGAGGTTTTGAGGAGTGGGGAGATGTGCCTAGAATGAACTGTCTTCCTCTCTTCCCCTGCTTAGTCTAAACCGAGTGTTTTACGGTGTATCTGTTTTCAGGTGAGAGGGTGTTCCCATTGTGCTTTGGAAGGCATAAAAAGGAAACCTGAATGTTTGTGTTTACCAAGTTAAATCTGGAAGGGCATTGAGACACCCGCACTCCCACCACCCCCCGCTGAGTTGCCCCAGTGGGCAAGAGTGCTTCGCTGGACTGGAACCAATAGGAAAGTCAGGAGCCGACAGAAGCAGCATGGCCTAGTGCATAGGGCACAGGCCTGGGAGTCAGAAGAACCTGGTTCCAAACCCAGCTCCACCACTTGTCTGCTAAGTGACCGTGAGCAAATCACTTCATTTCTCTGTGCCTCAGTTACCCTGTCGGTAAAATAGAGATTAAATCACTTACCCCCTTAAGGGACAAGAACTGTTTCCAACCTGATTACCCTTGTGCCTACCCCAATGCTTAGAACAGCGCCTGGCATATAGTAAGCACTTTAAAAAATGCCTTTTTTTTAAAAAAAAAAAAAGGCCTGAAATGGACAGATGTCTGCTCTTCCCCAGCTGATGGGAGTGGATTAATGGATTTTGGTTACATATGCCAAATCTGCACCCACAGCCACAGAATAACTGTAGGAATGATTGATATGGGATATTTATATTTAGTGTGTGTGTAGGTATATCACACCCATGTTTAGAGTCTGAAACATCGTGGTCTCCTGATCTCTGCTAGAAACCATGTGTTTTAAATTAATGACTAGACTCTACTCATATCTATAGGTCATAATTTGATCAGTCACCCTTCCTGAGCAATTACTATGTGCAAAGCACTACACTGAGTACTTGGAGGGTACAGTATAACAGAGTTGTTTGATACGTTCCTCGTCGCAAGGAGCTTACAGTCTTGAGATGTATATGTGCAGAAGTGCTGTGGGACTGAGGGAGGAGTGAATAAAAGGCACAAATCCAAAGGGGTGAACCAAAGGCTCCAAAGACGATGCCAAAGGGAGTGGGACAAGAGATTAATCTTCTAATGGAGAGGACAGACTGGGGGGAGGAACACAGGGTGTGACTCTTCGGGGGAATTCGGGGCTGAAAGAAATTTCTGTCCCAGGCTTGGGAAAACAGTGGGAAGAATCTGGAGAGGAATCACAAAGCAGGGATATCCCATTGATGTGTCATGTGACTCAGCTGATGGATGTTGAACGACAACCTTAACTTGGGTAGCCTAAGGCAAGCTCAGGGAGAACAGAAATCTGTGCGGCAGAATAATAATAATAGCAGTGGTATTTGTTACGGGCTTTGTGGCAAGCACTGTTCTAAGCATTGGGCTAGATACAAGATAATCAGGTCGGTCACAACCCAAGTTCCACATGGACTCACAGTGGAAGCAGGAGAGAGAGCAAGGTATTAAATCCCCATTTCACGGAAGAGGAAACTGAAGCCCAGATTTAAAGTGACTTGCTCCCAGGCCGTGCTCCTTTCCACTAGGCCACCCTGCTTCTTCAAGCAGAAGGACAAAGGCTCACTTGATCTTGATTTTTCAAACAAATACAGGTCTTGAAAACAGGACCTCCTCATCCCTCTGACCTTCAGTGGTCTAAATTTCCCCTGGGATAACTGCCTTATGGCCTTTTGATCCTTCAGCGTCATCTTTGATCGTTCACCTGCTTCCAAGGGAACCTGATTAGGGCTTAGACCCTCCGTGAAACAGGTTAGCTTTGTCCTACTGATGTGGCTGTTGCCATGGTAATCCTACTCAGCAGGAGAGGAATCCCCCTTCCAACACCGGGTGTATGTGCTTGGCTGAGAAGCCAATGGGGTGAAGTGTCCTTCTTTGGGATTCTGATCGAACACCTCTAAGTCCGGATTCTTCCCAGAGCCCAGTCGCGTGAAGCACTGAGGATCGCTCTCCATTCCCTCCTGGAAGAGTGGGAAGGATCTTGAGAGTGGGGCCCATCTGTGACCCAGAAGGGAGCCATGTGTCACCAGTCACATCCGCTGGCATGTCTGTGGAAAACCGGGGCTAAATCAATCATTTAGAGTCCACTGGCTTCTGTTCTGGGGTCTCTCTCAGGGGTCTCCCCTCTAGGCCCCTGAGAAGCAGCGAGGCGTAGTGAATAGAGCACAGGCCAGGGAGTCAGAAAGTCAGGCTCTGTGTGCTCTGTGACCTTGGGCAAGTCACTTCACTTCTCTGTTATCTATAAAATGGGATTTGAGACTGTGAGCCCCAGGTGGGACAGGGACGGCGTCCAACCTGATTTGCTTGAATCTATCCCAGCGTTTAATAGTGTTGGTATTTGTTAAGCGCTTACTATGTGCCGAGCACTGTTAATAATAATAATAATAATGTTGGTATTTGTTAAGCGCTTACTATGTGCAGAGCACTGTTCTAAGCGCTGGGGTAGATACAGGGTCATCAGGTTGTCCCACATGAGTCTCACAGTCTTTATCCCCATTTTACAGATGAAGGAACTGAGGAGAAGTTAAGTGACTCACCCACAGTCACACAGCTGACAAGTGGCAGAGCCGGGATTCGAACCCATGACCTCTGAGTCCCAAGCCCGGGCTCTTTCCACTGAGCCACGCTAGGTGCAATTCTAAGCGCTGGGGTAGATATAGGGTCATCAGGTTGTCCGACATGAGGCTCACAGTCTTAATCCCCATTTTACAGATGAGGGAACTGAGGCACCGAGAAGTGAAGTGATTTGCCCAAAGTCACACAGCTGACAAGTGGCCGAGCTGGGATTTGAACCCGTGACCTCTGACTCCAAAGCCCGTGCTCTTTCCACTGAGGCAGGTTTAGTACAGTGCCTGACATGTAAGCGCTTAACAAGTGTCATTATTATTATTAGACAGTGAGCTTCTTGTTTGCAGGAATGTGTCTCTTGCTTTATTGTACTCTTCTGAGTGCTTAGTACAATGCTTTGTACACAGTAAGTGTTCAATAAGTATGAATGAATGAATGGAGCAGAGCTGATTGCCCTTTTTTTTTTTTGCCAGGCACTGTACTAAGCTCTGGGGTGATATAATAATAATGGTATTTGTTAAGTACTTACTATATGTCGAGCACTGTTCTAAGCACAGGGGTAGATATAAGATAAACAGTTGGACACAGTCCCTGTCCCACATGGGGTTAACAATCTTAATCCCCATTTTACAGACAGGGCAACTGAGGCACAAAGAAGTTAAATGACTTGCCCAAGGTTACACAGCAGACAGATGGCGGGGCCGGGATTAGAAGCCAGATCCTTCTGAATCACAGGCCCGTGGTCTATTCATTAGGCCATGCTGCTTCCCCTGTTATCTGCTTCTCCTATTACTCGATCATCTTGTATCTATTCCAGTGCCTAGTAGAGTGCTTTGCACATAATAAACAAGGAGTCATTACACGGGTTCCCCAAACATCTTTGGGAGTCACTGACAGAGACAGAATCTTGACCCGGATTGGACATTTGTCCAGTCAGTCAGTGGTATTTCTTGTGCACTTGGAAAACCCATTCCCTGCCCCTACAGAGTTTATAATCTAGATAAAGACTAAGTCCCAGTGTTTCATCGAGAGAAGCAGCGTGGCTCAGTGGAAAGAGCACGGGCTTGGGAGTCAGAGGATGTGGGTTCTGATCCCGGCTCCGCGACTCGTCTGCTGTGTGGCCTCGGGCAAGCCGCCTAACTTCTCTGCGCCTCAGTTCCCTCGTCTGTAAAATGGGGATGAAGACTGTGAGCCCTCCATGGAACAACCTGTATCCGCTTGTAGCTTGTACCTACCTCAGAGCTTAGAAAAATGCTTGGCACGTAGTAAGCTCTTAACAAATGCCACCATTATCATTATTATTTTGAGGATGGGGCTTCAGAAATCATTTCCAAGTACAAACCCACCATAAGGACGAATACGGGTAGATCAAATTTAAAGGAACAAATCACATCATAAGAAGGTGATTAGGTGTACATAGTAATAGAAAATCCCAACAGATGGAAGATGAAGTTTAAATGAAAGAACTGATTCTCTGACAGGAGACTTTGAGCATGCCCCCAGGCCCCCAATCCCACACCCAGTATGACATTGCCCCCAGCCCCTCCGGAGCCAGAGGACTTCTGAGAGGGTGAACTTGAGGCTCTAGGAGAAGATGTGACTAGCTTGTATTTACCTCAGTACCCTCATCTGTAAAATGGGGATGAAGACTGTGAGCCCCACGTAGGACAACCTGATTAGCTTCTATCTACTTCAATGCGTAAAACAATGCTTGACACATAGTAAGTGCTTAACAAATGCCATAAAATTTTTTTTCAAAATCAAGGTCTCCGGGTATGGAGGTTCATAGGGAAACCTCCTTATTTTGACATCTGAGCCGCAGTCAAAATCACTTTTATTCCCACCAACTAGTTAGGGTTTTTCCATTAGTTGGCTTAATCTGAAGATTGGAGAAAATCAGTCTTTACTTGAAACAAAGACCTGAGAATCTCTCAGATTGCTTGCCCAGGGCAAAAGTGAGTTTGGAATCAACCCAACATTATTCTTGACCTCTTTTTTCCCTACCAATCAATTGTCACTATGCAGAATCATTAGTAGAACTTCTTTAGGAGGCTAAAGTGGTCTGGCTCCTTGTCTTAAACACTGAACAGCCTTTTCTTTGAAATGGCTTTTCTTAAACCACCCTCACACACACCCACAATTCCAAATTAAGGTGACAATTAGCAGTTAAACTAACCACTTCACAGTCACCTGTTTATCACTACAGTTGGAATTACATTTAGAAGCTACATTACAGTTAGAAGCTGCCACTGGGAAGGATGGCTATTTTATAATCACCCCACCCTCAACCCCACAGCAGTTATATACATATCTTTAAATGATTTATTATAAATTATTTATACTCATGTCTGTCTCCACCTCTAGACTGTAAGTTCTAAGGCAGAGAACAGGTCTGCTAACTCTGTTGCATTGTACTCTCCCAAGTGTTCAGAGGACGTAGAAATGCCAATAAATGAATGTCAATAAATGCCACTGATTGATTTAAGGCTTATGTCTCAGCATATTAATAGTTATAATCAACTGTGGTATTTTAAGAGCTTACTATGTGCCAAGCACTGTGCTATGCCCTGGGAGAGGTAACAGTATACGAAGATCCACATGAGGCACCCACTCTGAGGAGGAGGGTAAACAGGCACTGAATCCTCATTTTACAGATGAGGAAGGTCAGACGGGGAAATAGGTTGTGACTCGCCCGTGGTCATGTAGCTGGCTGCTGGCCGAGCTGGAATTAGAACCCAGATCTCCTAACTCCCAGTCCTGTTCTCCTCCTACTAGGGCGTGCTGATTCTTGTTGCATGTGGAAAGGGGTGACGGGGAGGTTAGTGAAGACAAGAGGCACCTGCTAGTGAGCAACAGACTTCTAAACGGCAAACTGACATTAGGAAATCAATGAAGGCCAAGGATCCAAAACCGAGTTGGCCCTAAAGACTTCCTGTTGACAGAGGAGAGCTTTTTGAAGAGTTTGGGTTTTAGATATTAATGTGTCTTTTAGTGCTTTTTTAATATATATATATATAGCAAATACCTTATCCCTTACCTCCAGGAATGATCCTACACTGGCCAACAGTATGGCTTAGCGGAAAGAGCACAGGACTGGGAGTCAGGAGACCTGAGTTCTAATCCCAGCTCCACTGCCGTGTGACCTTGGGCAAGTCTCTTCTCTGTGCCTCAGTTTCCTCCTCTGTAAAGTGGGGAGTAAAAAACACGTTCTCCCTCCCCCTTAGACCACGAGCCCCATTTGGGACAGGGACTGTGTTTGATCTGATTGTGTTTTATCTACTCCAGTGATTAGTTTAGGAGGTCGCACGTAATAATCTCTTTATTATTATTGTTATCATTATTATTACCATTATAAATAGATCAATTTATGGTATTTGGGACGCGCTTACTATGTACGAGGCACTGTATTAAGCATTGAAATTACTATGTGCCAAGCATTGTTCTAAGCACTGGGGGGGGGGATAGAAGCTAATCAGGTTGTCCCACATGGGGATCACAGTCTTCATCCCTATTTTACAGATGAGGGAACTGAAGCACAGAGAAGTGAGGTGACTTGCCCAAAGTCACCCAGCTGACAAGTTTTGCAGCCGGGATTAGGACCCATGACCTCTGACTCTCAAGCCCGTGCTCTTTCCACTGAGCCACACTGCTTCTCTACTGAAATAGATGTTCAAGTCTTCCCTGCTTTCAGGGGCAACTTCCTCTTGCTGAATAACTGTAGTTGTGCCAGCTTTTCATGGTGAAAGAAGCGGCATTCCAAGGCCAGTTCCAACTGGCTAGGTGGTGGGAAGATGAACTGAGGAGGTGTTTCCTTTCTCAGCAGGTTGGGACTGAGCAATGGAGAAAACCTGTAGCCAAACCTCATCTTGGAGGCTTGGTTTCCCTTGGGGAGAAGAATCGATCGCCCCTCTGCCGGGGGAGTAATAAGTTTCCCACCTCAGCAAAAACTGTGCCTCGACTCTCCCCGAAGGACCCTGGTCCGAGGGGATTTAAAAGCAATGGATGCAGGTGCGCGCCTAGCAGTTGTAGGATGTGTTGGTTCTGACCTCTTTGGGAAGTTGGCTTACAGCAATCCCCTGCAGAGGGTCTCTCTGTTTCTCAGCTGATAACGGCCTTGGGAAGGAAGACATCCAGCCCCTCTTTCAGGAGCTAAGGAATTCAATGCATATGGCCTAGTGGAAAGAGGATAGTAATAATAATGATAATGGCATTTGTTAAGCGCTTCCTATGTGCCAAGCACTGCTGTAAGTGCTGGGGTGCATACAAGGTAATCAGGTTGTCCCATTTGGGGCTCACAGTCTTAATCCCCATTTTACAAGTGAGGCACAGAGAAGTTAAGTGGCTTGCCCAAGGTCATACAGCAGACAAGGGACGGAGCCTAGATTCGAACTCACGTCCTCTGACTCCCATGGCTGTCCCAGAAAGCCTCTGATCAGGGAGTCACTCCCTCCCACACCAAGGCAGCTCGCCTGGAGGGTCTTCAGAGAAGAATCATTTTCAAATGAACATTTGGTGTGTTTGTTTCCAGACCAGTCGAAATGAGGCGGATGGCACTCTCTCTTTGGAAGATATGTTTCAGCTGTTCTCATCACAGACAGAAAATGCCCCAAAGGTAAGTGGGAACCCTCTTTATTCTAACCTTGATCGTAGAAAACAGAAATACATCACGTTTGATATTTAGTATTATCTCGGTGCCTCCAGAACACTAGAGATGAGAGGATCGTGTTATTGATGATAAAAATGACCAGGAGCGCAATGGGGCCTAGTGGATAGAGCACGGACCTGGGAGTTGGAAGGACCGGGGTTCTAAGCCTGGCTCCGCCACCTTTCTTCTGTGTGACCTTGGCCAAGTTAATTCATGTCTCTGTTCCTCAGTTACCTCATCTGTAAAATGAGGATTAAGACTGGAAGCCCCTTGTGAGACATGGACTGTCTCCAACCTCATTAACTAGTGTCCACCCCAGCGCTTAGTACAGTGCCTGAAACAAAGAAAGTGTTTAACAAATACTGTAAAAAAAGTAGTTGTTTATTTTCAGGTTTTCAAATTCACATTAACTGCCTGTAGGTAGTGTGCCCT
The DNA here is from genome assembly GCF_004115215.2 of Ornithorhynchus anatinus. NCBI lineage: Eukaryota > Metazoa > Chordata > Mammalia > Monotremata > Ornithorhynchidae > Ornithorhynchus > Ornithorhynchus anatinus. Next base: position 56,072,801 of record NC_041735.1, on the reverse strand, counting down.
AGTGGAAAGAGCTTAGGACTCGAAATCCCAAGTTTTAATCCTGGCTCCGTCCTTGCCTGCTCTATGGCCTTGGACAAGTCACTTAACCGCTCTCCACCTCAGTTTCCCCATTTGTAAAGTGGGGATAAAATGCCCGCTTTCCCTTCCTCCGAGACATTTAGATCCATTTGGGACCAGCTGTCCGTTCTGATTCTCTATTACCTCCCCCCCCCAGGGCTTAGCGCAATGCTTGGCACATAGGAAGCACATCATAAATACCATGATTATGATCTATTATTTTTCATTGGCTAGAGTAGAATAGTTGGTTTTCTGTAAACTCAAAAATAGTTTTATGTTTCTTGTAGTGATAATAGTAATTATGGTATTTGTTAAGCACTTACCAGGTGTCAAATACTGTTCTAAGCAACTTGGATGTCTTTACCTCATGGGTTGTGATGCTGAATTGCTGATGGCATTGAGCCATTTTGTTTCTGGCTTTTTTCAGGGCCTAAGCGGAGCCTGTGATTCTGCCCCGCAGCCTACACCAGGGCCGATACGGGGTAACGCCGCGGGAGAGATATGGCCGGACTTCCTCTCGTTGCCTGAGCTACAGGTAGCGGGATCATCTGATCATTCTCCCCCCTCCTCCCCTTTCCTATCGCACTCTCCCCCAAAGGAGCTCCTCTATAACCAAACTGATCATTAGGGCTTTCCAGCCTCCCATTGTCTTGCCTTTTTCAAACTCACGGAAGATCTCCTAAACTTTTGTCAGGGTCTCCTGCGCCTTTTGCAGCTTCGAAAGGTGCTCTCCGGCATCCCTGTGTCTTCCTCCTCTCACTTAGCGTCCGTTTCCTCTCCTCGACGGTTTTCTGTTCAGCACTTGAGGCCTAAAAAAGGATTTGTTCCCTCTCTTCCAGTGGTACACTGAGGACAAACTTTCAGTCATTCCTAGACTTCTCTCTTCATTCCGCTATGCTCTATTTGCCTTCCAAACCGTTCAGGCTTCCTCCTGAATGCCTGGATCTTTTCATATATTTCTTTAGGGTGCTTTAAAGGCCAATCCCTCTCTACCTTTCCCCACTAGAAGGTGGTGGGGCCCACCAACCAACCTCCTAAAAGGGTTCTGATTCGGAGATCCTGCCTGATTTTAGTCTTGTTTCTTCTTTTGCGTCGTCTCCTGTCGATGAATGTATTCTTGATACGCCCATTCTCGCTGTCCCAGAAGCTGGCAACCTTGGCTACCATCCTGATCTTCTCTTTGTCTCGGTCTGTATGTAAATCCGGCTGAATCTTCCTCTAATAGTTCACAGATTCTGCCTTTCCTCCCTTTCTTTTCTTTCTTACCATCGCACCTCTCTGGACTCCTGTAGCTATAGCAAGGTAATAATAATAATACTTGTGTTAAAGTGCTTACTGTGTGTCAAGCTGGAAGCTTCTCTAGACTGTAAGCTCGTTGTGGGCAGGGGACGTGCCTACCAGATCTGTTCTATCTACCCCAGCTCTTAGAACAGTGCTCTGCACACAGTGAGTGCTGCTTGGAGAAGGAGCGTGGCTTAGTGGAAATAGCCAGGGCTTGGGAGTCAGAGGTTGTGGGTTCTAATCCCGGCTCTGCCATATGTCAGCTGTGTGACTTTGGGCAAGTCACTTCACTTCTCTGTGCCTCAGTTACCTCATCTCTACAAAGGGGATTAAGACTATGAACCCCACGTGGGTCAACGTAATAACCTTGTATCTACCCCAGCGCTTAGAACAGTAAGTAACATAGTACAGTTACTTAGAACTTTGAACAGTTAAGCACATAGTAGGTGCTTAACAAATACGATTATTATTATTATTATTTCCCTCCATATTGGTCTCTTTGTCTCAAGACTCTCTCCACTTCAATCTATCCAACATACAGCAGTACAGATTATCTAAATGTTGTTCAGAACGCATCCCTTCCCCACCAATCCTCCAAAGCTCCAGAGGTTACCCACTTCATCTCGCATAAAAAAAAAATCTCCTAACCATTGGCTTCAATGGTCTCCCTTAGCTGACTCGCTTTTATCCTGTCCACTCCCTATAGCCAAGCTCGACCTGTTCGCTCCTCCTAAAACATTCTAACTCAACCTTGCTCACAGCTCTCCCATCTCTGATCTGTTGCTCACCCTCTGTCTCTCTGTGAAACTTCCTCCCATCTGAGGTCTGCCTATTCACACTCGTCCTCACGCTTAAGCTCCTTGTAAGTGTCGTACTCTCTGAAGTGCTTAATACAGTGCTCTGCACGTAGAAAGCGCTCAATAAATACCATTGATGGATCCATTTGAAAGTCCTCCTAAAAAACTCCCTCTCCAAGATTCTTTTCCTGACTAATCCCCCACTTTCCTGAAAAAGCCTTCCCAGGAAGCATGCTGAGCACTTATATGGATATCTTCATTTAATGGTTTACCTGTGTTTTCTTATATTATTTGTATCCTCTTGGAAGAATTTGGCTGCTTTTCTCCCCCATTAGACTGTAAGCATCTCAGACAGGTCCTCTCTCTTTTATTTCTATTATAAATTCTCAGCTTCTAATACAGTGACCTCTGCTTAGTAAATGCTGCCGATGATGATATTCTTGGTGCTTTTCCTTGTCCTTCAGAAGCAGAATTTTTCTTGCCCTGCTACCTCACTGCAGTAAATGATCTCCATGATGCCCCCTCCACCTCCCACCCCCTTGGCTTAGGTTGGGTGGGCAACATTCTGTGGGTTTATATTGGAATTAGCTTGGATGTGAACTTATCTCCTCCTTTTAAAAAGTACCAAGGGCACTGTTGTGCGTGAACTTGATCAGTTCTAGAACTGAGGAAGCATTAAACCAACCTGACATTTCTGTAAATCTAGTTTTTATAATCTTTGGAGAAATCCATTTGTCCATGAGGCATTCTGTAACGTAGACCATTATGAGGATAGAATAAATATCATTCCCGGGATGAGTCCAGCGATCTGTCTCTGACGGGAGATTATTTGGAAGAGCAGTGTGGTGGTTACTCTTCCTCCTGGCCTTAATATTCCAAACATAGGAATCACCCCCAAACTTGCCCTTCGGTGACCAGTTATGCCCTGCTCATCCACGAGTTCTCCAAACTCCTCTAGACCCCACTGATGACAAATTCCATGTTATCACCCACTGAATGAAGAAGTTTCCTTTTGGCTTGTTTTAAGCTTTCTACTTTCAAGCATCAAGAAGTGCTCTTTTACCTTGTCTGTGGGATTGGCTGTTTGCCTTTCATGATCTTGTAGACCTGTTTTTAACTTTTACCTTGCCAGATGGGAAAGTCCTCATCTTCTTGATCTATTCTCAGAAAGAAGTCGCACCCCACCCCCACCTTATTATTTTGTTTGCTCTTTTGTACCTTCCAAACAATTCAAAAAGAAAACTTCCATTCTGAGGAAGTCTTTCATTAAGAGATCAACATGTGCCCCGAACAAGAGACCTCTCGGTGTGCTTTTCGAGTAGAGTTGCGGATTAGAAACTGAATCGCAGCCAAGACCGTAGCCCAACGTTAGAGGAGGAGGGTGAAGGTGTGTAATATGGGCACAGAGTGATGGAAAACTGGTGCCAATATGAATCCGTCCTTGTCTGAATGGAATTTGGCTTTCTTTTCCTTTTTTAAGGGAATCTCACTGGGGGATGTCCAGCCAGCAACCAGCGAGAGTAGAGGTGGGAGTTCTTCATCCCGTCACAGTGTAAATTTCACCCAGGCTATAAGTCATGATGTGAGTCTTCATGAGGCCACGCTGCTGAGTTCAGATGCATCCAGAAGAAATTCTGGGTCAGAGAATTGCCGGTCCCAGGAAACGTTTCTGCCGTTCAATTCCAGCAGCACTAACTCCTCTCAGTCCCCCTCCGCGTCCAACCTCACAGCCCTGTTTCCTTTCGTCGACACTTCCGTTGGAAATGCGACGAGCCAGGATCTCCTCCCGGGCCTCGACGACAACATCTTCGACGAGATCAATCTGATGTCTCTTGCCCTGGAAGAGGGTTTCAATCCTCTGGCGGTTTCTCGGCTCTTTGAAGAACCCGACTCCGATTCCGGCCTGTCTTTAAATTCCAGCCGCAGTAGCGCCTCTGCGAGCAATTCGGATTCGTCTGCTCTGGCCTGCAACGGAGAAGGCGCCGTGGGCTACGGCAGTGACGTGGGATCCCCTCGGCACGATGGCTTGGAAGGAGCCGTAGGAAGTGACTGGCCGGAGTCTGGCCGGCTGCGCCGCCCTGGAGATTATCTGGGCGATCCAGAGACCCCCGGGAAACCCACGTTTCGGCACGTTCTTCACAACCACACCTACCACTTGCTGCCAGATCCAGCCCTGTCCACCCCCGAGTCACCGGACTCCTGGCCTGGGACGTCACCCCAGGTGAGGGACCGAGACCTCCGTGACTTGGAAAGAAGCCTGAGTCGGGACGAGCGCCGGGCCAAAGCTCTCCGTATCCCGTTCTCCGTGGACGAGATCGTCGGCATGCCGGTCGAGGCCTTCAACCACATGTTGGCCGGGTACTACCTGACCGATGCTCAGGTGTCCCTGATCCGGGACATCAGGCGGAGAGGAAAGAACAAGGTCGCCGCCCAAAACTGCCGCAAACGCAAACTCGACGTGATCCTGAACCTGGAAGACGACGTCTATCACCTGAGGGCCCAGAAGGAGAGCTTGAAGAAGGAGAGGGCCCAGTGCGACAGGTCCATCAGCTCCCTGAAGCAGAAACTGAACGACCTGTCTCGGACCATATTCGGTCGACTCCGAGACGAGCGGGGCCGACCCGTGAACCCAAGCCAGTTCGCTCTGCACTGCGGCCGGGACGGGACCGTGGTGATCGTCCCCAAGGAATTGGTGGCGCCGGATCAGAAAAAAGAAAACCAGAAAGAACGGAAAAAAAAGTGAGGTGGAAGCGAAGGAGACGGGTGGACGGTGAGCTCTCGGAGAGAGGCGTGGGTGGAGGGAAGCGGAGGTCAAACGACCCGCCCCCTCCCCTCATCCAGTGCTTAGAACAGTGCTTAACAAATACCATCATCGTCAACCTCCGGGCCAGTCCGGCTGGATCTGGATCGCACACCTGCCCAACCTGCCGCTGTTTAATCCCAGAGTTTTGTTCACCAGACGCGGTGTTCGTGGGCCGCTCGAAGGGCTGACGGCCAGTCCACACCAGGTTACGCCACAGTATTTAGTGCAGCCTCTCTCCCCTTCACCGAGACCAGAGTAGATTCCTGTCTCCTCACACCCCATCTCCCCACCCAAGTCGGGTTGCTTAGAATCGAATGGACCTAGGGTGGGATCATGTGGAATCACTGTACCGCCCTGCCTTTCTGAGATAGGAGCCGTCTTCTGGGGAGAAACGATCATTTTAAAGCAAAAAAAAAAATAAAGTCTCAGCAAAAGAGATTTCTTTTGACCGTTTTCACCCGAGGCTTTTAAATACAAAGTGACCTTAAACTTTTTATTTAGTCTGTTAGCACTGGAAAACCTTTTAGCGTAGAATTAAACGTCAGCCTTGAAAAAGAACTAGCTTTAGTTCAATTTTTGTGACTACTTAAATTATGTATTTCTTTTCTATGGAAGTAAATTATGCATTTGTAGAAGATGACCTTTCATCTCTTTTCTGAAGAAGTCCTGGTGGCTATTCAGACGCTCAGTTTATATATTTATAAAAACAAGTTAAGCAAACAGGGATTGCTGATTGATTTTAGAGTATGTGTTTTTTGGGACTTCCATGAAATCCTCCTTTGAAAAGATCATGTCTCTACAGATCTGCAATATGCTTTCTACAAGTGGCTTTTTTTGGACCCTGTTTCTTTCTAAAAGAAAGAATAATAACTGTCAAGATAGAGAGAGAGAGTGTGTGTGTGTGTGTCTGTGTGTGAAGGGCAGGGGGGGGAGGGCCTGCACATAGAGGCTTTCCTTTTTTTAAAAGCTTTGTTTAAGCACTTTGAACTTTAAGTTATAAAATTCAAACTCTTCACTTAAGAATTACCCAGCTGAAGAGATGACGTCGACACTTGCCTTATCCTTGAAACGGGGACTAGATTCATTCAATAGCCGACTTAGCTTTGCTGAGGTTTTATCAGCAGCAGGAATACAAGCCATCGCCACTTTGTCGCCGACATTTTGAAAAAGTGCCTGTTCTCTCAAATGGTTTTACCTGAGTCTTTTGAAGCAGTGAGTGATGAAAGAAGCATCTTTAATAGTGAAAAGGGCTTGAGTTTGGGGGAGTTGAAAGTTTTATTGTCCTTTGAGAGCGTGTCATGCAGACCTATTCATGTGCCGAGACTCACATCCAGAGCAAATTTTTCAGAACGGTTCAGCTTCGTGTGGTGGCAAGCCATCTGGGATAACAGTTGTTCTAAAACATACCAAAGCCATGTAAGTTGGATTGCATTCCGTCAACTCTAGAGAGAGTTCTGGGACTCGTATTCATCCAGGAAAAATGGGCTGGTCACAAGTAATAATGGCATTGCTCTCCAGGAGTTTCCGGCTGCCCAGATTTCCTGTCCTGCGAGAAATTGAAAGCAGTACGCTCCTCACAACGTGAAACTCAACCTGATCGTTGCCATCATCTACCAAAAGTGACTCTGGGATCCTAGCTTTTAATAATGATTGTTCTCCATGTTCTGGTGGGGTGTGTGTGTATGTGTATATGTGGTTTTGTGAGGGTTTTGTTTTTTTGTTTTTTCTTTTTTACAATAAAGCTGTTTCCACTGTAATTTGGTTGTCTAAATCTGTCAGGAACCTCAGACTTTGGAGGCAGTTGTTCCTCAAGTAGCAAGAACTGGTGTATTCCCTGGCCAGGTGACTCATACAGAGAATTCTGGGGCAGGATTCACCTTTTCTACCTCCACTTTAAAGCTGAGGTGAGTTTGCTGTGGGCTCTGTGGGCTTTTAGGTTTGAACTCTGAGGCGAGTGTGCTGTAAGGTCAGGATTATAGACAGAATTACAGTGCTGAAACCAGACTTTACCAATAGGCGAGGGTTGATAAGAGGAAAGTGTGAGTTTGGAAACTGAGTAAACAAAATTATTCTCTCAAGAATAAGGGACTCCAGATATGAGGAAAACTGAAGTCACGTGGCCTTGCTTATTGGCTGTTGAGTTAGAGGTGAACACGAAAGCTTTCCTGAGAGAAGAAGAAAGAAACCAAAGTCATTTATAGTGTGCAGAGCACTGTACTAAGTACACTGTAACAGGTCCCCTGCCCAGAAGCAGCTTATGATCTATCAGAGAAGCAGCGTGGCTCAGTGGAAAGAGCACGGGCTTTGGAGTCAGAGGTCATAGGTTCGAATCCCGGCTCGGCCACTCGTCAGCGGTGTGACTTTGGGCAAGTCACTTAACTTCTCGGTGCCTCAGTTACCTCCTCTGTAAAATGGGGATTAAGACTGTGAGCCCCAAGTGAGACAACCTGATTCCCCTGTGTCTACCCCAGTGCTTAGAATGGTGCTCGGCACATAGTAAGCGCTTAACAAATACCAACATTATTATTATCTACCCAACCCCCAAAGTTCCGAGGTTGACACATCACCAGTTCCAAGGGCTTTCTCTTGCCCGTCTTCCAGAAGCTCTCCCTCATCTTTCCCCCAAAGAAAAAGGGGCCCTTGAGTCTTGGAGAACTCGCTGTTGTTGTTTTTTAACATGCCAACTCCCGGGCTTTGAGTCCTCGCAAACTGGATCCGTTGTGAGAAAGGAAACCGTGCCGCGGTGCAGAGTGAATTCCGTTGGAATCCTGGGAGCATCCTTGGTCTCTGTGGTCAGCCCAGTAATAATAATAATAATAATAATAATGTTGGTATTTGTTAAGCGCTATGTGCAGAACACTGTTCTAAGCGCCGGGGAAGATAGAGGGTAATCAGGTTGTCCCACGTGAGGCTCACACTTAATCCCCACTTTCCAGATGAGGTAACTGAAGCACAGAGAAGTTAAGTGACTTGCCCACAGTCACACAGCTAAATGGCAGAGTGGGGATTCAAACCCTTGACCTCTGGACTGCCAAGCCCGGGCTCTTTCCACTGAGCCACAGTGAGCCCAGGAAGCTTTGGGAGCTGTAGAAGTGCTTTTTGGTTCAGAGGAAGGTGTGGTTCACTCACTTCTAATGCTAACTCATGGGTAACACTACAGAAAACTGTTCTTTATAAGAATTAGGCTTCTGATCTGAAGGATGGTAGAAGGCCAGTAACACACAGGGGATATCTATCGCAGCTCTTCATTATTAATGTGATTAGACCGGGCTATTCATTAGGGTGTTTGAACCGTGGACTAATTCCTGGGCGAAGACTGACGGTTGGATGGAGTCGAGGACTGTGAGGAGCTCACAAGATGCCTTCGGACGAGGCTTGGATGGCTGACCTTTCGGGTAATGATACTTGGTAAGGGCTACGTTATGTACATTTGTTCTGCGCTAAGCACTCTATTAAGCGCTGGACTAGATTCAAGGCAAATTAGGTCCCCCGTAAGGCTCACAGCCTAAATAGGGAGAACAGGTGTTGAACTGAGAGAACAGATGAGAGAACTGAGGTACAGAGAAGATAAGTGACTTGATCAAGGTCACAAAGCAGGCAAGTAACCTCGTCAGGATTAGAACCCACGTCCTCTGACTCCCATTAGGCCACAGTGCTCCTATGCTACGCCGCTCCTGGTTTCCACAGGAATGACTCTAGGAGTTGCCATTGTGTGCAGCCTCCCCTGAATCATCTCCATGCACCGAGAAGCACTTTCTGACCATCCCTGAAACAGACTCTAAACCTAAGCACCACCACCTAGAGAGGCAGCGTGGCTCGATGGAAAGAGCCCGGGCTTGGGACGCAGCCGGGGCTGCCAATGTTCAGTATTACTTCAAGCTTTAATCGAGGGCTGCAAATTTATTTTTATGAGCACGTATACAAGGGGAATCCATGGGGACATGGCTGCATTTCTAACATTCTGCCACTGACCGAACCCTTTTGCTTGTATATAACTTTCTATAAAATGAAAATCCCATAAACAAGAAAAGTGGGCTAGTGGAAAGAGCACGGGCCTGAGAGAGGACCTGGGTTGTCTGTGCTGTGGCCACGGGCAAATGATTAAACTTACCTGGGCCTCTGTTTCCTCATCTCTAAAATGGGGTTCAATACGTATTCTCCCTCCTACTTAGACTGAGCCCAGTACTGGACAGAGACGGTCTTGACTTTATCCTGATTCTATTCCAGTGCTTAAAACAGTGCCTGGCACATAGTAAGTGCTTAGCAAATACCCTCAATTATTACTATCATTACAAGGCAACTCTGAAGTGTGTGGGGGAGGGGGGCTTGGGGGGACAAGTGAACAATGAAAGCCTTATTTTGGCCACGCTAACACTTCCTCACCCAGCCCCCTTTCATAAAAGCTATAACTGCTATTTAATAGGAAAACTACCCACAGCAGAGGTAAAATGAGGTCATTCAAATTAGGTTCGAATGCTAGATACTTGAGAGCTAAGTACAGTCCCACTGAACAAAAAAAGTACATAAAATATTTTGAAATAGGCCAGTGTAAAATGTGTAACTAGGGGCCTATTCATCATGGTAAAAAGTTTAATGTTAGCGAACTTTGAACACATCTCTAAATGTGCCAGGAACTTGGCATTAGGCTAAGTATGTATTAAACAGAAATAATTTGGGCATTTACTTGGCAATGACTTTGTATTTCACACGGATAGTTACAAGGTTATGAGATGGTCCAGCCTCTGTCCCGATCAACCTTCTCTCCCTTTTTCAGATGAGGAATCTGAGGCCCAAAAATGTCAAATGATTGGGCCGAGATCACAAAGCAGGAAGAACTGGGATGCAAACCCAAGTCTCCTGACTTCCAGTCCCGTGCTTTTTCCATCAGGACTCCCATATCAAGTGGCGAAGTGAACTACACAAAGGTCAATGGGCATCCACCTTACAGAGGCAGGGACTTTTGCGGACAAAAATAAAACGGTCGCCGCCACGGGAATCCCACCACCGCAAGCTCATCACTGGTACCTTCGGTGCCAGCTACTATGTTCAAATGGGCTATAGCAGTCTTCTTCCAGCAACTTCCTCCCTACTCCTCTCTTCGGGAAGCTTCAGGGGAGCATCTCGGGCAGTCAGGAGAGAGATTGGAGCATTAAGATACACAGCCTTATCCCACGGTGCATTTGTATCCTCCCCTCTCCTGCCATGGACACGACAGGTAAAATCCTGCTTCTCTCTCTCCCTCTAGAATGTAAACTCATTGAGGTCAGGGAATGTGGCTACCAACTGTAATATTGTAGTCTCCCAAGCACTTAGTACAGTGCTCTGCACCCAGTAAGCGCTCAATAAATGATCTATACTTCATCATTCCAGGCTTGTGACCCACATTGCAGTAATTTTTACCACATATCCCAGAAACTGAAATTGAGCAAATTGAGTAACACTGGTGTAGACCATCAGTATGAGTCTTAGAACCACATAGCAGTGATTTCATCACCCACCCCAGAAACTGAAAAATGCTAGTGTAGACCATCCGTATTAGAACCAATGTCATCCCATGGAAGCTGATGGTAGGTTTGTAAGAGATGGTTGGGTGTAGCAAGTTGTCCCGTCTCAGCATCACTCTGCCCACAGCAGATGGGAGTGAATGCAAGGGGGACCTAAGCATCACTAAAATGGGAGTCCTAAACTCCCATTTAAAACTTAGAGGTTCCCCGCAGCCTGTCATTTCCCCACTTCACTCCTTCACTCTGCTGCCCAGGTTGCTTTCCCTAAAGCCATTTGGTTTGTTTCACTCCACTCCTCAAAAACCTTCAATTGTTGCCCATCCACCTCCCCCTCAAACTTATTAACAGCTTTTGGGCCATCCATTCAGCTCTCTTCTACTTTACCTCACTCCTTTCCTACAACCCACACGAGTTTAGTTCCTACAGTAACCTACACATTATCTATCTGGCTGTCAACCCCTCACCCACTTCCTCTTACCTGGACCACCCTCCCTCTCGATGAGACCACCTCTCCCCACCTTCAAAGCCTCAGTAAAAATTACATCCCTTCCAAGAAGCTTTTCCCGACTAAGCCTTTACATCCTCTACTCCTCCCTTTTGCATCGCTTATACGTGATGATTTGAACCCTTTAATCACATGACATTCACCCCTCCCTGGGCCCCAAAGCATGACTCTACATATCCATGATTTCATCTCCCTCTCTAGACAATGTCATTGGATTGCTTACTATATGCAGAACACTGTACTAAGGGCTTGGGAGACTACAAGCATCAGGAGACACATTCCCTGCTCATAATAAAGTCTAAAAGGGAAGACTGACATTAATGTTAATTAGATGTACACATAAGTGCTGGAAGCTGAAGATGGGATAAATAACAAATAAGATCCACACAAACCCTGCTGTTTGTGTTTATCAACTCATACTCTCCCAAGCACTTAGCACAGTGCTCTGCACATAGCTGGTGCTCAGTAAATACCATCATCAGGGAACTCAGTCACTTCTAAAAGATGCTGTGGAGACTAACCCTGTTCCCTAGAACGAGTAGAGATATAAAGTGCAAAGACTGGGGTGTTTGCAATCGTTAAGGTTTTAACGTGGAATAAACAAGGTACAAACCCAGCCCTCAGAGAGGTCCAGCCCATCTTCAAAGGATAAAGATGCAAGTTGCCAGTGCTGGATAAATGGAAGTGTTTGGGTGAACTTGGCCTTGGGAGAGCTCTGGGGTTGGCAGAGTGGCATGCTGGTGCCCAGAGGCACTGCTGTTTAACAAGAAAAGCCCATTAGTTGAGCAGTTCATTTTATTGAACCCAACCTGCCAACTGCCTGCTGCACTGGGGAGGTCTTCAGGAGCACTGCTCAGGCTCTGCTGTTTTAAGTCACCTGCAGAAAATGGATTAAGTTTTCAAAAGGCTCCGCCTCCTACCTCTCTTCCGGCTAACCCAAGTTTAGGCAAGTTTCCACTGCAGAAAAGGAACCCCAAATCCCTCCTCCCGTGACTGTCTCTCTAGGGCATTTTTTGCACACTTTTTTCAAAGGGCACTCACATTACTTTTCATTTTGTTCTCACCCTCTCTGCGAAGGGAGGAGAGGTATAGAACCACATTTTTTCAGAAGGAAACTGGTTCAGAGAGATAAAGACACTGGCACAAGCTAAGGTGATTTAAAGTTAGAGATTTCACATTTCATCCTAAGCAAAACCCACCTGGTACTAGAGAACGACACCGACTTATAGAAAACCAGAACGTTTCCCTATCTAGGTCTAAGTGCACATTTCAATTCATCATGGGTCTCCACAATTCCAGTAACTAGTATCTCTTTGCTTTGGTTACTCCAGCATTAAATAAAATGCAGCTAACCTTTCACTGGGAGGCCTAAAAGCAGTCCCGTGCATTCAGCTAGCACTGCTCACTGAAACCGCATTACCAGATGTCAAGACTGAGCAGATAGCCACCAATCCTCAAAATGATCAGGCATATTCACAATTTAACCAGCAAGGGTGACAAACCATTTGTACCAGAACTGCACATGGAAAATGGAGACCTTTTTCAGAATTAGACCAGGAATACGGCACACTTCCGTGCAAGTTAACGAAGATGTACACGTTTTGCGTAATCACCGCGAACTACTTTGGTACAAAACTTTTTTTTTTTATTAAAAAACTAGTATGTCTGCTTGAAAGCCTAATTTTAAACATAATACAACGGTCTAGCCAGTTGGAAATTAGTTTACAAAGTTACAAGCATTTATGATCATGTTATTGAAATCCACACACAATCCTTCATTGAGGTTTTTTTGTCTTTATTATCAGGATACATATTCCTTTCATCTAAATTAAACTGGTGTAGAGACCAATAAAAACCTATTTCAGATGGGACAGAATTTCTGATTTCTTGAAGGTTTCTGTGGTTGACCACTTCTTCATTAGTTACCTGCAGCAAGACACCGTCCTGCCAAGAAAAAAAAAGTGTGTCTGAAGAGGCTTTGTCATTTTTGTCTCACAGTCCCTAGGCAACTTCAGTGGTGGTCTGAGAATTATAGTAACTCCACTAAGGGCAAGCATCAAAGAAAAACCACCAGGAAAAAAAACCAAAAAAAAACCACTTGCTTCCTACAAACCCCTACTTCTGGCTGGGTGTTTTCATTTGGGCAATGAAGCCCAGGACATTCAACCCTAATACCCTTGAGTCGGTTGATGATATTAAAGGTGAATATAAACTTTTGGGAGCTCTACCTCTATTGAACAGAAACCTGTGCTACAGTAGGGCTGGAAAAGTTCGGCAGCAAGCCTCAAGGACAGCCACCTCGACGCTTTCTTAGAATTTAGCATCTCACTTCACTTCCTGGAGCCTTCAACATGTCCGGCAACCGCCTCATTTCGCCAAACCCAACGCTCTGCTCCAAGCACTATGTATTAAAAGCCAGTGGAATGTGTAGGTGGGAAGTGCATGCACTTCGTAATGTATCTATTGACTTGAGGTCTGATTTTTACCTACCATTTTACTACCAACACCACTGAAGGAACCCAAGAAAAGCTTTATTAATGATCACTTGCTTGTCTCGGCTGTTGAAATGTAGCACTTTAGTCTTTGTGGCAGCAGACTATGCTTGTCCAGGGTTCATATCAACGCTAAAATTCCAGCAGGGAAAAAAGACATGTTAAGCAGGTACGTTTCTGCTAAGGGTGGGAAAAAAAAAAAAAAGTAAACCGAACCGGAAGGTTTTTGTAATGTCACTTTAACATAATCAGAACATGATTCACAAAAATTTACGTTCTCCAGTTGGTAACGGTTAACTCAATTTATTGCTATGTTAAACTACACATAATAACCACTATACTGAAAGAGTAGACTTGGCATTAGTTTATCTCGTTTTTTTTTTTTTTTGAACATTAAGAAAGGAAAAGTAAATAAGATCTTACCTAAAGAAGTTTAACTGAAGCTTAGAACTATTTTGCTCTACACCCTCAGCTTTCGATGGCATCCTTATAAAACTACTGTGGTTAAAGCTTTGCAGAAATACAGCACAGTTTTTTAAGACTGGCTGAATTTAGTAGGCGTTTTCAAGAGTTCTCTTGTACTAGACCTGTGTCCCTGAAGAGTACCTCGCTGGGGGGTATTTCCTTTCCTTGCATTGAAGAAGCAGCATCTAAAAGATCTAAAAAGGTGTTTCTCCTTGCAGAGATATCCCTTATGTTATCTAGATACTTAATCCTGATAAATCGCAGACATAAAACACTTTTTCTGACCAGCATTAAACTTTGACATATGCAACAATTAGCTATGCAATGGACCTTAATTATACTGCCCGCTCCTTAACTTAGTTTAAAAAAAACTCTAAAATTACACAAGTTCCTTTAGAATTATTTTATTAAATCATAAATGTACAACAGCTTCTTAACTCTACACACGCACTTAAATTTTTTGTAAAGGAAAACGTTATGTCTTATTACACCATGATCCTAGCTAATAGCTTTTTCAAAACTTTGAGAAAAATCTTAAAAAAGGTTTCACATGTCACCTGAAACTTACAAATTTAACATTATCAAAGAAGGAATGCTTCTACACTCTTACAAAGACCACTAGAAAGAAACAACAATTAAAAAGCTAAGAAACTGTCTCAAAGGCATTTACAATCCTTCCTCCACAGTAAGGTAATGTTATTAAATAATCCAATCCATTCACAAAATGGCTCTCTGCATCTGCTCTGGTGTCTTCTGCCATATCACTGCATATTTATGCATGACTGAGATAAGAGTTTCCTTAACATTGTTATTTCGATAACCTGAAGCTGTTTCTGTTACCTCTGGGCTCTCATCCTCTCCTATTTATACAGTGAAGCCTGTTTCAACAGAAGTAAAGAGTAAAAAAAAAATAGGTTATGAAATTATTCATCTAACCAATTTTTAAAGGAAAGATAACATGATCCTAAAAAGCTTTAACTCCTGCAGCTATGTCTCCCAAGAAAAATAGCAGTTTTAGTACTCATATAAAGATATACTTACCCACTGCAAAATAGGAAAAGGCTTAATATCGGCTTCTCCCTCCATATCCCCCACTTCCTCCACTTCCTCCAGGACCATAATTCCCTACAGTTTTAGGAGAGTAAAAGAAAACATAGAATCACTAAAACATCTCAGTGTAAGAGTTAACCTAAAAAGTTTTACGTGTGCTTTTAACTCTACTGAGGGCATAGCACCTTGACTTAATCTTTAATGAGGATATTGTCAAGGTGTTCGCCTGTGGCCAGAGCAAGGGCATTTGGGGAATATAGGTTTATCTCTTTAGCTGGGATAGCAGGGGAATATATTCTGGCTGGCAAAATCAAGAGCGAGTTGAGCAGCATTCCCCATTGCTTCTAGGGGACACACTTCACCAGCTTTGAACTAACCACAAAAAGATGAGGACCAAGACAAAGAAATGGAACTACACGTGACACTTGGGAGATGGGTTCACTTCATTTTTTGGAGGGGGTTGATACCGGCATCTAATGATGTTCAACAGCGACATGATTTACAAACCCAAGAGTAAGCAGTTTAGGATTCAGAAAATCATTTGGTCCTTTTCCAGGTTTCTCTGCTGAAAAATTCCTCCTCTCTCAGGGGTCAGAAATGACAGGCGAGCTGCACCACGTAGGAAAAGTTAGATTCCTAGACTGCAGATTGACTCAGTTAGGCTTGCCGGGCCTCTTTTCCAAATTAAAGGGTGGCCCAAGTCTACTGCAAAAAATCACTTTAGAAGCAAAAGCTGCTTTGTAAATCAGTTTGGTTTTGCAACTAACGAGGTCTTTTTTGTATGACTGTGTAATTACGTTGATCGTTGCACATTCAGATTTCCAAAATCATAACCATGACACTGTAGTTCCTGGCAACAGTACTCGAGTCTCGGCGCTTCATGTCAAAGCAAGATGATCTACGTTATGTGCCCCAATCTTGTGGAGGCCTATTCAGTTAGCAGCAGCCATCCCTCCTCTACCCACGGCACAAATTTCTTTTAAAGATAATATACTACCGATAAGGTTTATGGCACAAAAAGCCTATCAAAATTAAATTCACATTTGCTTGGTCCCACTATTATTCATCACTTATTTAATACCTCCACCACCATATGGTCCTCCCATGTTCCTGCTACCACCAAAGTTTCCACTCTTCATTGGACCGTAATTGGAAGGTTGTTGGTTGTAGTTTCCAAAATCATTATAGTTTCCACTTCCGTAATTGCCTGAGAATTTAAGAAAAGTATAGCGTGCACAAGTCAACTGCTAATTCACCACACATTCCAATATTCAACTCTCACTACAAACTGAACATTTAAAGTAGATAAGATTCAGAAAGACAGCAAGTGTAAGATATTAGCATTCTAGATACTGATCTACACTATTAGAAAGCAAAAAAGTGCACTGATTTTGGCAGTTTATAAATTCCCCCAAATTCTCAAGTCAATATCATGAATTCCAAATACCCAGTTCAAGTTTTACACAAATGTATTACCTCCTCCATAGTTGTCATAACCACCTCCGTAGCCCCCACCCTGGTTGCCATAGCCAGGTCCTCCTCCTCCACCACCATATCCTCCTCTTCCTCCTCCATAACCAGGACTACCTCCAAAATTGCCACCTATTATAAAATAAGCCTTAAGTAATTACTTCACATCTTGAAAGACAGAGAACATCCCAATCTACACCCCCCTAGGCATTTCCTTTATAAATGGATCTAAGAATATAGCCTGCATAATCCTCCTGGAAATTTATTCACCTGCTCTGATGCTTGACTTTTAAAGAATTCTGAAAGAAATGTATCCTAAACTAAGCCATAAGGCTAGTAGGTGTGAGCCCCTATCTTAAAGGAAAGCCATTTACCCCCAATAAAAACCACCACGACTGGGATAATCCTCTAAATATTTTCTGTGCACATTAGGAGACCAAGAATAATGTCAATTCCAGGTAAAATCTAGGATGAGGGGATATATCCACCTGACCAAGTTTTCATACCACCCGAGTTTCCTCTGAGAACTAGAATGCTAAGATTACCCAGCTATTTCTGAGAACCTTCTTTAAACTTGAGTAGTTTTATATCAAGGGTGCCAAACTCAAATACGAAGATGGATGAATTGCTGCCAGGCAAGGAGATGGGCTGGACTCTTCCCTACTCACATTGCTTGCACCTTCTCTGGTTAAGTCAACACTTTTAAAAACATCAACAGTCAGGAAGAACGTCAGGGGTGCTTATGCTTGGGCCAATGAGCTGACTCTTTTATATACGCCCTATTACATCATCACAGGCATCCCTAGAGTGATGTAGCTATCCCTAGAGAAACCTCTTGTTTCTCTAAATTGAGAGTTAAACCAGTCACAATTGTGACAAAGATGTTTATCATTTACTGTTTACAGAGAAAAAAGTCTGGCAGCCAGTAACCTGCCAAAGCAATCCCTCCCAAGTTCCAATTACACTGATAGTGAACTCTATTAAATATGGAGAGAAAATTTTGGGGGGGAGGGGGGGGGAGACCTCAAACTTTTACAAACAGAAAAAGTATAACGACAAGCTTGGACTAGGTAGTTGAAAAAAGAAAGCATGGTAGGAAAGGCACGGTCCATCAGTACACAGAACAAGTTACCAAACAACCAACTGGGGAAACACCCAGATGGAACAGAAGCTACAAGACCAACACTAACCTCCAGGTCCTCCGCCATACCCATTGTAACCATCCCCAAAACCACGACCGCTTCCATATCCATCTGTGGAAGACACGAAAAGAAAAAGGAAAAAAAAAAGGGTTAAATGCTCATTGCTTTTTTCTTCTTCCCCATTTAAAAGCCTGCAGTCTGTGATCCAATACTGTCAGTTCTACTTAACAATATCCCTAGGATCCACCTCTTTCGCTCCAGCCAAACTCCTACAACGCTAATCCAAACACTCTCCTATCAGGCTCCTCACTCACTCTCTGCCTCTTCCCCCGCTCCAGTCCAAATTTCACCCTGCTCCCCAGATCGTTTTTCTAAGCAGCCGTTCGGTCCTCAAAAACCTCCAAAGGCTGCCCATGAGGATGCTCCGCTTTGAACAGAACTCCTTACCATTCACTTCAAGGGATTCAATCAGCTCTCCCACTCAGGGAAATTCCCCAGCATTGGCTTTAAAGCAGTCACTCTGCTCTCTCCTACTTCAACTCGCTGCTCTCCTACAACCCAGCCCGCACACTTTGCTCCTCTAATGTTAACCTTCCCACTGTGCCTACATCTCGTCTATCTCACTGCTGACCCCTCACCCACATCCTGCTTCTGGCCTGGAATGCCCTCCCTATCTGACAAATTACTATTCCCTCCTTCAAAGCCTCATTGAAGACATCTCCAAGAGGCCTTCCCAAAGCCCTTTCCTCCTCTCCCACTCTCTTCTGCATCACCAACTTGCTCCCTTTATTCACCCCCAGTATTTATACATACAGCTGTAATTTATTTCATGTTTCCTCCTTTAGACTGTAAGCTCATTGTGGCCAGGAAATGTGTCTGTGCTATCGACTAACTCCTACCATATCTTGATAATTTCCTACTAAAACTACAGCACCTCAATCTCACCCATCTCACATCCTCCGTGGTCTGGAAACCCTCCCCACTTCATATCCAACAGATGCCCACTCTCCGCCCTTTCAAAGTCCCACTAAAATCTCCTCCATGAGGTCTTCCCTTTATAAGCCCTCATTTCCTTTACTTGCCCATGCACTGCTGTTCGCCTGACCCCACCAGCACTTGTGTAACAGATCCTTCATCTTCTGCAATTTCCCCTGTCACTATCAAGTTTTCTCCCCACTCCAGACTAAGCTCCTTACAGCCAGACATCATGTCTACCCAACTCCCAAACAGTTCAGTGCTCCGCACACAGTAAGCACTCAATACCACTGACCGAATCTAGGTATTTAGATATAAACTAAACTGCTCCAGGAAACTACATCCCAGAGAATTCCAAAACCAAAATGAAACCCAAGTGAACGTGATTTTCTCCAGCCAGACTAACTACAACGCTTTAAGAATTTGGTAACCCAAAGCCCTAGAGTGGCAGAAGTGGTAATAGGTCAATTAAACTTGACTAATTGGGGACTGAGCAAGAGCACAACTAAAGTCTATTTGCCCTGAAGCCCACTGTCTCACCCTCTAGACTGTACATTCATTGTGAGCAGAGACTGCATCTGTTTCTTGGTGTATTGTACTCTCCCAAGCGCTGTCCTGCTCAATTAGCTGCCCACACAATAGTTCTGACGGTCTATCGAACGAGAAGTTACCTCCATGCTTTTTTGGAGTATGTTTCACAATACCAGGTTTCACAAGGCAGAAACAATAAGTGGGATGGAGAGAAAAAGTCTACAAAATTAGGTAGTTAGCTTGTATGAAATAAGGAACTTCACACAGGAATGAGGACTGGGGTTAAGAGAATCGTTGCCCAGGATGGGTTACCCACCCCGGGGCCCACGATGGTGTTCTTCCACGGGATAAAGGACAACCCAAATTTGAGTAGTAAGCCTGGGCAGGCATGGGGCCTTTACTTCTCTTGTACATCTTAATTGCCCAATACAGGGTTTTCCATTCCATAAACACTCAGTAAATACCTGAGCGCTTCTCTTCCCCTGGGAGCTCTGAGAGTTTTCTTTCCAGGGATCATGTCTACCAACTCTGCCGTGTTGAGCTTTCCCAAGCACTTAGTACCGTGCTCTGCACACAGCACGTGCTCAATAAATTCCATTGATTGATACGTTTTGCTCCTTACCGCTCAATGGATGAAATTTACAGACAGTATGGTTAATAAGTTTCCTCTTGGCAAAACTGTTTTGTTTATTAGCTCAGCTTTTAATGTAAATTACTAAACTACTTCAGTAACAGTTCTTATTCTAGAATCTTGGGGTTATATTTTTTAATAAAGCCCACCTTTAAGAAAACCCACAGTTCATTCACTTTGATCAAGGCCCACGCCTGAGTCTGTTACTTTTGACCTTGCAGGTTTTCAGAATGCCCCCAAATTCCCGGAACAGCGTTTTATTCAGAGTGTGTAAAAACACACATTATGGAGGATCTGAGTAACCTACACTGCAAGAGTAAAAGTTGACAATTTCACAGTTTGTATACTGCCTGAAGGCAAGGAGCTGGCTTCATTTGGTTGGAGAGGTACAAACTCAGATCTAATTTTCTGGGTCCACTGTTTCAGGATTGGACTTTGTAGATAAGCTGAACTCCCCCAACCCCCTCCTCAAAAATCAAAGAGCAATACATCCTCTCAAGTTGGCCTTACCAGATCCACCTCTGAAATTGCTTCCAGGTCCTGGTCCAAAATTTCCACCACCACCACGTGAATCTCCAAAACCAAAGTTACCTAAAGTTATTAACCGCCAATTAGTATTAGTTTTAATCAAGTGAATCTATAAAGAACCAAGCCACAGCACCACCTACCTCCTCTTCCACTCCTAGAACTTTGAACTTCCTGCATTTCTTGCCTAGATAAGGCTTTTCTTACTTCTGCATTATGGCCATTGATGGTATGGTATTTCTGCACTGCAATTTTCAAATAGACCGGTCAGCACGTTTTATAGTACTTGGGCATTGTAAAGAATAAGCAAGGTTTAAGGGAGGATCGGTAGGGAAAATGAGATAACCACATACATAAAACTTGTCTTCTCGATATTCCAAAATTGGCCAAAAAGCAGTGCATACTTACACACAATTTTATCCACAGGGTCATGGTCATCAAATGTAACAAAGCCAAAGCCCCGTTTTTTACCAGATTGTCTATCTGTAATTATTTCAATGGTATCAATTTTCCCATATTCCTCAAAGTAGTCCCTAAGGTGATGTTCTTCAGTATCTTCTTTAATTCCACCAACAAACAGTTTCTTCACAGTAACATGAGCCCCAGGTTTTCCAGATTCCTTGAGGACACACACATACAAAATATAGGTTGTTTGCACCTGCGCGGGTTTTGATTCACGAAATCATCATGCATGCTTATCATGAGGCAAAAAATCAGTTTAAAATTTTTAGCCCTGGCTCTGAAGTCACAGTGCAGCACTTCCCAGCAGAGAATAAAAGCCCAGAACCAACTTAAAGTAAAGGTCTGTCTGAATCAGACCACTCCACCAAAATTACTCCAAGACTCACACTGTGACCCGAGTCACAAAGATCAAGCTCCGCTCACCTCTCTGGCTACTGCTCTTTTAGGCTCAACCACTCTTCCATCAATTGAATGAGGTCTTGCAGACATTGCTGCGTCAACTTCGGCCATAGATGAAAATGTCACAAAACCAAATCCCCTGGATCGTTTGCTTGCCGGATCCCTCATTACCTAGAAATAGTCAAGAGTTTCAATGTTCCACCACAAAGCTTTTAAACTATATCAATAACAGATAAAAAACACCACACTTGAAATAAAAAAATAGAATGATTTTTTAGAAGTTTTAATAGCATGTACAAGTTTATTAATGTATACTAAGTTATACTAGTATACAACCATACGATTATGACAAATTTCATTGGATTTACACCAGAATCTATCATTTTCTGCAGGTAAGTGATCATTTCAAAATTAAAAAAAAAACCCAACAAACAGCACCACATCAAAGCCATCAATATATTAACAAATAGGTTATTCTTCTCAGAAAGTTAAATAACTTACCACACAGTCTGTAAGTTTTCCCCATTGCTCGTAGTAGTTTCTCAAACTTTCTTCTGTGGTTTCAAAGCTCAAGCCACCAATGAACAATTTACGAAATTGTTCCTTTTCTCTCTGAAGTCAAAAATGAAAGAGCATTGGTACTTAGTACTTCCCCTTAAATAAAAGCCTTCTATCTACGATTGCTTTTCCTTTACCTCCTAGAAAGCCAAGGAGAAATCCGTACATCGAAATAGCGATTACTGCGCTCTTGCTTGATTCTTGGAAGCACCTCATGTTGCCATCAGGAAACTTGGGGGACGAATTACCCAATCCAAAGATATGGGATGGACTACACGAACAACTGAAAGTTCTTTAGTGTGTGCCCTCCCCATCCCCTAAAGAGATAGGCATCCTGTCTAATCCTCACCTGTGTATAATTATTTCCCAGCACTCTGGCAACACAGCGAGCGCTAAATACTATTATTCCGTAGACTCCACATTCCCCCACACCTGAAACTGACTAATTTGAATGTCCCTTCACTTCCTTGGCCCTTCCTGCCCTCTGGTGGAAGTTCCAAATGGCAAAGAATGACCCCAAAATGGGGGTCAAGAGGAGGAAGAAAGAAGCCGGGACAATAATTGGGAGTCAAGGGTCACCTAATATCTCTCTGAAAAGAGGTGGAACCCATTAATGCACTTTTTGGTTGCCATTTCTGTGAGTCACCGGACCTTTAAAAAGCAGTTACATCCTAATTTTAGAGTACCAACGATTCAAGTTTGAGAGCCTGAGGTTACACCTATTCAAAACCTAATTGAAAGGAACAAAATGTACTTTAAGTTAACAATATTTTTGGAAAGAAGTATTCACATAGACACCTGCAAAATTTGCCACCTGTTAACTTTTCTCTTGTGTGCACGCATTTTGTACCTAACAAAAATGCAATGGAAGATATGAAGAAGCAGAGGGTTTCCTTTTAAGGGCAGGGGAGAAGCTAAAGGAGATTTATTCAATATTCTGATCGGCAAAAAACCCTTAAAGTTAAGAACAATTTGGTTCAGTACTGCCTCATGTCAATGTGGACTGCACCGAGTGCACCACTGCAACTGTAAGAATTTATTAAATTTATATAGTGAGAGAAAGTGTTTCTGATTACGCACAGAAAAGACATGGGGCACAATTGTGTTTGAGGAGTAAAAGTTCCCTGACCGGCAATTAGGTGAATTTTCTTTTTAAAAAGAACATCTCGTGTTAATGGGCTGTTCTACCCTAAGCTTCAACGATTTAAAATTGAATAGAAGGCATCCAAAAAAGAAAAAAAAAGTCCCATTCAAAAACTTTAGCCAAGGTATAGCCCCTCTTGTTTTTCTACAGCTGTGCTCATATCATCAATAGTATACTGGGCATTTACTACGTGTACATTGCTGAAAGAGGCCAAACGCATGAAATCATTCGTGGGATGATGGATGATAGGTGGTCCCTGCTTAGATACCCTATTTCTCTACACAAAATGCCTAATGTAGACCACAGACAAGTTTGGGTGTCAATAAATTCAGAATCCCTGGGGTAGATTATAGGCAAGTCGTCAATTAAGTCTTAATTCCAAGTTCTGCAATTCCAGAAAACAGCAAGGCCATCTGGCCTGGGTTGCTCTAAAAGGTCCAACTCTGGTCCCTACCTTTTAAACCAAGACGTCAAGCACAAGACATGTGGGCTTTAGTTGCATTTACAAAATGCCACTTTATTTTTAAAAAAAAAAAAAAAAAACAGGCCTCAAAAATGACCGACAGGCCTTACTGTTAAACGTTGAAGGTTTACAGGCCTTCCACACAAGCTGGGCCTTTGGGCCAAGTCATCTGTGACGAAGAAAAACGTTCAGCAACCCCGAGGCCCTCTCCCGTTTCTAGGTTCCCCGTCTTTCCTAAAGCCACGATCCCCCCAGGGCCACCCTAGATTAAAAGCAAAAAGGAACTGCTCTAAGATGGAGGGGCAGAGGGGAAAAATGCACGTCACGGGCTTATTTTTTTTTAAAAAAAACTTTATGGCCTAGTGGCCGGCTTTCCTCTCCGGGAATCCCCTCCCTCAAGTCGCCTTCCTTGACCCTGCGAGTGGGAGCCGGACAGCCTCCTCCTTCTCCTCCTGGCCTTCGGCCACCAGTAAAAGGGGGATGAGGACTGTGAGCCCCACGTGGGACAACCTCATCACCTTGTATCCGCGCAGCGCTTAGAACAGCGCGTGGCTCTGTGGAAAGAGCCCGGGCTTGGGAGTCAGGGGTCACGGTTCAAATCCCCTCTCTGCCACTTGTCAGCTGCGTCACTGTGGGCAAGCAGCGTGGCTCAGTGGAAAGAGCCCGGACTTGGGAGTCAGAGGTCGTGGGTTCGAATCCCAACTCGGCCGCTTGCCAGCTGTGTGACTTTGGGCCAGTCACTTCACTTCTCTGGGCCTCAGTGACCTCATCTGTAAAATGGGGCTGAAAACTGGGAGCCCCACGCGAGACCACCTCATCACCTTGTAACCCCCAGCTCTCAGAACAGTGCTCTGCACATAATAAGCACTTAACGAATAACCACCATTTTTATTTTCAGTCACTTCACTGGGCGTCAGTGACCTCATCTGTAAAATGGCGATGAAGACTGGGAACCTCATGTGGGAAAACCTGATGATCCTGTATCTCCCCCAGCGCTTAGAACAGTGCTCTGCATATAGTAAGCGCTTGACAAATGCCAACATTAATAATGATGGCATTAAGTGCTTACTAGGTGCTAGGCACTGCACTAAGCGCTGGGGGTGGATACACGCAAATCAGGTAGGTGGGACACAGTCCATCTCCCACCCCGGCTCTGCCACTTGTCTGCTGTGTGACTGTGGGCACGTCACTTCACTTCTCTGTGCCTCAGTTCCCTCATCTGCAAATGAGAAGCAGCGTGGCTCGGTGGAAAGAGTCCGGGTTTGGGATCCAGAGGTCATGGGTTCAAATCCCAGCTCTGCCACTTGTCGGCTGTGTGACTGGGGGCCAGTCACTTCACTTCTCTGTGCCTCAGTTCCCTCATCTGTAAAATGGGAATTATGACCGTGAGCCTCACGTGGGACAGCCTGATGACCCTGTATCTATCCCAGCGCTTAGAACAGTGCTCGGCACATAGTAAGCCCTTAACAAATACCAACATCACTATTACCGTGAGCCTTACGTGGGACAACCGGATGACCCTGTCTCTCCCCGAGCGCTTAGAGCGGTGCTCCGCGCCTCGTATGCGCTTAACAAATGCCACCCTTATTAATAATAATGATGGCATTATTTAAGTGGTTGCTACATGCTAGGCACTGTCCTAAGCGCTGGGGGTGGATCCACGCAAATCGGGCAGGTCGGACACAGCCCCCGTCCCCTCCCGGCTCTGCCTCTTGTCAGCTGTGTGACTGTGGGCAAGTCATTTCACTTCTCTGTGCCTCATCCCCTGCAGATGGGGATGGCGACTGTGACTGGGGGATGACCCTGTCTCTCCCCCGGCGCTTCGAGCGGCGCTCCGCACCTCGTAAGCGCTTAACAGATGCCACCATGACGTGGGGCTCACGGTCTCAACCCCCATTTTACGGAGGAGGGAACTGGGGCCGGGAGAAGTGACCCGCCCAAGGTGACGGAGAGGCAGCGAGGGCTGAAGCGATACCTTGCTGATTGGGGCCGGGTGGCGGCCCGGCCGCTCCGCGCCCTTTTCCCTCCCCCAAAGCGATGACGCCATTTCGGCGGCGGCGAAGGAGGCCGCCCTTTTTTTCCTTCTTTCTTTCTTTGCTTCGTCGTTCGCCGGGGCCCGGGCGGCCTGCCCGATTTGGGGAGGCTCCGAGGCGGTGCACGACAGGGAAGGCGGGTGGATGGTCTGGAGGCCGGGCCCCGTCCGGGAGGGCGATTTTGGAGCCGGGGGAAGAGGCGGGAGGAGGGAAGAGGCGAAAATGGCGGCCGACGGCAGGACCGGCCCCGGGAGGGGGGGGGAGGAGGAGCGACGACGACGAGGGTACAGGAAGGAGGAGGAGGAGGAGGAGGAGGAGGAAGGGGGGGCCAATGCGGATTTACAACCCCCGGGCCTCCTGCCCGCCCGATCCGAGGGGGAAAAAAACCCACCCCCTTCTCCCCCCCTCCTGCGACGAGTTCGCCTCTATTCACCCATCCTATTTATCGACACCCCCCCCCCCGTGCACAGCACTGCCCTAAGCGCTTGGGACGTCCATTTGGACCACACCGAGGGCCCGTAATAACAACGATAATGTCGGTATTCGTTAACCCGCGATGATAAGGTGGGTATTTAAGCGCTATGTGCACCGGCCTAAGCGCTGGGGGAGATACAGGTGGCCCCACGTGAGGCTGCCACCCCCATTTTACGCAGGAGGGGACGGAGGCCCGGGGAAGGGAAGGGTCCCACAGCTGACAAGGGGCAGGGGCGGGATTCGAACCCACGACCTCCGACGCCCAAGCCCGGGATCTTCCCGCTGAGCCAGGCCGCCCTTCCGCAACGCCGGGCTCGAATGGGGCGGCTTCCCCTCGGTGGGGTTGGTCCTCCATGATGGCGGGGAGGGGGAGACGGCGTTACCTCCATCGCGGACTCAGTCGCTTCAGCCCGATTACCCGCAGCCGAGCGAGATGAGAGAGATCTCCGCGGTCGAACTCGAACCGGACTCGTCCTGGCGCCGGGGTGGGGACTGTCTCTGCCCGAGAAATGACACCGCTGCCGGGGTGCCGCCAACGCTGCTGCTCGGTCTGCTGCTGCTGCTGCCGCGGCCGCCGCTGCTGCGCTTCTGCCGCCGCTTTTCTAGAACCTTCCTTCCGACCCGCGACGCCTCTTCCTCTTCGCTACGTCAACCCCGCCACGCAAAGGCACTAAGCCACGCCGCCGGCGTCGGCGGGCGGCGCGCGCCTAACGCCAGCAGCGCCGCGCTCCCCCTCCGGCCCCACGGGCGGCGCCCTACGCTCCTAGCGTAAAGCCTCTCGCCGAATAGCGCCGGCGCGGCGTAACTCCCTTCGAGAATCGCGTCCCGCCCTCCCCCGCCCCGCCATTGGAGCCGGGCCGCGGGGGAGAAACGGTCGCGCAGTTTGAAATTCCTGCCGTCGGGCGGGGCCCCGTCAACCCCGCCGCCCGGGGAGACACCGAGGGGGGGGGGGAACGACCGTGTGTGTCCCCCCCTCCGGGGCCCCTAAATCCGCCTCGGGACCCCCTCTCAGTCGCTTCACCGTCCACATATCCCCCCCCTCCATTTTTACACAGGGCGGCTACGGTGGACCAGGACCGGCCTTGCCCCTCCCGTCGTTGGAGGCGGCCCCGACGAGGCGCACGGTGCCGCGTGAGGAAGCGATCAGAGGGACGGGTTTTGGCGCCAGAAACGGCGGGCCCGGTGGGCCGTTGCGCAGCCTCCCCCCTGGTCGCCCGTTGTCCCTCCCCCTCCCTTCCCGCTTAAAGGGACGCCGCCCTCCCAGCGGAAAGCCCCCCACCTCTCTGCGCCGCGGCGGCTGCATGTGGGCGGCGCCCCCTCCTCTCCCCTCCCCTCCCCTCCGTTGTCCTCTCCCCTCCCCTCGACGAGGAGCCTGGCGCGCAGCCCCCCCCCCCCCCCCCCGTCGCCCGCCTCCCCTCCCCTCCCCTCCGTCCGTCCGTCCCTCCCTCCTCTTCCTCGGATGTGGCTGGTGGCGGAGGCGCGCAGGTCAGGAGCCGCAGCCGACGGGGACGCGGAGCAGCTGGCAGAGGCGGTCAAGTCGGTGTCTTTCTCCTTCTCCCGGGGCGTGAGGGGGGCGGCCCAGGCCGAAGCCTCCCGCCCTCCGTCTCCGGCGGGAGGTCCGGGTTGAGGAGGAGAGGGGGGTCCGGCCCGGCGTGGCGTGGCCCCCCTCCTTCCCCGGACAAAGCGAAGGGGTCCGGGCCGCCCCCGCGGAGGGAGAGGCGTCCCGGTTGTGGGGTGGGGGGCGGCCGCGCCCTGGGGCGGGGGGCGGCGGGGGCGGCCGTCCTGTTCGTGTCCTGTTCGTGTCCCGTCCCGTCCCGTTAGCTGTCCGGGCCGGCGCCGCTCAGGCCTCCCGGGCGGCCCGCAGGCCTCGGGTGGCGCAGTCCCCTCCTGCCCGCCATCCATCCCGCCCGCCCTACCGCCATCCGCCTGCCCGCCGCGGGCCTTTGTCTTCTTCCTCCCTGAGCGGCCGGGGGAGCTGCCATGCGGCCGCCAACGAGCCCGGGGGCTCCCGCCTCCACAGCGCTCACGGCCTCCGCAGCCCCCATACACCCCTCAAACCCTTACAGCCCCCACACACCCCTCAAACCCCCCCAGCCCTTATACCCCCTTAAGCCCCTACAGCCCCCCTATATCTCTCAAACCCCCACATGCCCCTCAGCCCTCTTAGCCCTCAACCCCCCTCAGCCCCCATAGACCCCTCAAACCCCCCCCAGCCCTTACACCCCCTTAAGCCCATACAGCCCCCCTATACCCCTCAAGCCCCCTATACCCCTCAAACCCTCACAGCCCTTATACCCCCTTAAGACCCCCTATACCCCTCAACCCCCCCTAGCCCCCCTATACCCCTCAAATCCTCACAGCCCTTATACCCCCTTAAGACCCCATATACCCCTCAAACCCCCACAGCCCCCATATACCCCTACCACCCCCTCAGCCCCCTCAGAGCCCCCCAAGGCGCCCCCATCGGCATTCCTCTCCCTCCCTGGGCCGGTGGGCCCCGTCCCCGGTTCCCCGCGAGCAGGGCCCCTGAGGGAGGCGGGCGGGCGGGCGGCCCAGCCGCCGCAGACGGGCTCGCCATCCCCGTGCCCGCCCTTGTGAAACCCAAATGGCTCCCGAGCCGCCCCCCACCCCGCTGCTGGGGTTTGCCGCTGGGGGGGAGGGTCAATGGGAAGGAGAGGGCAGAGCCCGCCATTTCTCCCGCTCCCCACCCCCGGATCCCGGACGCCTCCCACAATCGATCCTTCCACCTCCCTTCGGCGGCCGGACGGGGGAGAAAACGCTTTTTCCACCCCGCCGCCGGGGGAGGCAAGGAAAGAAAAGGGGGAGAGGGGAGGGTGCCGACCTCGGCGATGTAGCCCCAGGCGGGCCTCGGCCCGCTCCAGCCATGTTGTCGGATGACACCCTAATTAGGGGGCTGGAGGCAGGACCTTTTCTTCGGGGATGCCTTCCGTGTCACGCTAACTGTCCTGCATTTTTCCAGTAAAAGCTCTTCACGTCGGCAATAAATAAAAAAAAAAATGGCCTCCAATAAAACTACATTGGTAAGTTAACTAAGCAACCTAAAATGTCTAAGGCTCTAACCGGGATATCTTTCTGCCAGAATCGTAGCTCTGGGGCTCAAACAGGACCGTCCCCACGGCCCCTCACCACCCCAGGCCTGCTGAACGAGGGACGGCAGGCGTTCCGGGGGCTGTAAAAAAAGAGATATTACTTCATTCGTCCGTACGAATGAAATCCTACTTCGAAATGATCGATGTCGTGTGAAGCCTTTGCAGGAAGGGGAACCGAACTCCTTAAATCTACAATCGGTCATATTGAGCGCTCACCGGGTACAGAGCAGTGTCCCGGCGCTTGGGAGAGTACGGTGTAACAGACACATTCCCTGCCCCCAGTGAGCTTTCGGTCTATGGGGGAGGCCTTCATCCAGTTGTATTTAAGCGTTTACCAGGTGCGGAGCACTGTACTAAGCGCTTGGGAAGGTACAGCAATAAAGAGGGATGACCCCTGCCCGCAACGAGCTCACAGTCCAGGGGGATGTGGACCGGGGACACACACGATGTAATATTTTAGGGGAGGATTAGATTTGGGCATCGTTCAACTCATGGAAAGCCAAAGCCACTGTTGCATTCAGCTGTCTCGATCGGTTACATTGTAGTCCAGCTGAAATATCCAGAGCACGTTTTAAAGGCCTGCAATGGGCTCTTTAGCAGTGCTGGGCTGGGACAGAGTAAATCACCTAGTTCGTGTAATAAAATTAGGGTGATACTTTTGTGGATTTGGGGAAATCAAAATGAATACGTAAAATCCACCAAATTACTAATTTTTTGTGGAAAGACTATAAATGGGGTGGGGGGGAATCATCTCCCGTTATACAGTAGAATAAACAAGATGACCTTATAATCTGTTCCTAACTTCTCTTCCCTCCTTATTGTTAAGATAAAACTAAATCGGTATATAGATGTGTTCTGCAACTTCCTGCTGCTCTGAGTTCTAGGAATAGTTCTCCCTCTCTCCATTAAATTGCTATACCTCAAACAATACCTGGGCAAAGAGTTAGAGAAACCTGATACAAAATTCAAACATATGTTTCCCGCAGTACCAATTCTGCAACCTTGCATTAGTAATCTAAATGTAAAAGATGAGTGTTTCCACGTCTACATAGTCACACGTTTTCTTTTCATCTTTCTTCCTTTGAATTTCACAGTGAAGGAGAGAAATTGGGTGACACAGGATTTTGACAATGAAAATGAGCCCTGAGGTATAAACCATCCTCACATATACCTCTAACTTGGCACTGGACTGAGTCACAAGGCCAAGCTTTTTCATAGCATGAAGTTCTAGAATCCACCTGGTGCAAAACTTGAATCGGATCTGAGGCCCAACTAATAGTTTGCCAAAAAGCATGAATGGGAGAGGGATGTCCATGATGCAGGCGGTGGGGATCACGAGGACGGCAAGACGTGCAGAAAGGATTAGATGCCCTCAGTTGTTTCATACTTAAATCAGCAAGCCAGCCAGAAAAAAAGTTGGGCACCCACCCACTGGGTGCTGGTTTGAGATCATCATTTTTTAGGTCCCCAACATGGAAAGAAAACCCCATCTTGGAGCCACGTGGCTCAGTTTGAACCGTCAGAACCCATGTGATACCCAAAAACCAAAAAATCTGGAATTCTTCCTTAAAATTGGAAGTGTGCTCTCTGGTGTTTCATTGTACCTTAGGTGCCTAGCTGACTTGCCTTTTGAATGTTCAGGAATAAGTTCAAGTAATCATCCGTCCCTCACCACCAAAACATTTTCTTGGATTTGGGCATAGCGCGTAATGTTCTTACAAAGAAAGTTCGGCCCTTGAAACCAGCTTGTGAAGTGTCGTCATGGTGCCTGCAGTATTAGTGTTTTTTCCTGGACTTCATTTACTCCTTCTTGTTGCTTTTATGCATCTGTGGTGTTCATCCCTGTGCCCCCTCTTGCCCCCATCTCCCCCTTTAACTTCATGGATAGCCGCATCTAATATGCTCTCCTGTGTTCCCGGTTTCTGTCTTTGCTCTTCTCCACTCCATGTGCTTTCTGTCTCTGTTGCTCACTCTGTTGAAAATCAAGAAACAAATTTGAGTAACTTTTATCTAAACAATTTCTTTAAAAAGCATTTGTCCCCAAACGGGTACCTAGTAGAAATTTAAAGACCGGGGTATCTTCTCAGAAATTGGGTCTGGTGAAGTTAGAAAAGTAAAAAGTCATGTCATTTTTCACTTCAGAGACTGTTGGTGCATTGAATGGACCCCAGTGTTGGTCGTTATTTTGAACTTAGCCTTTTAGATTCTTGAAATACTCATCTGTCACTTTTCTCCAGCGTGGTATATAGTGACTTTTGTTGGGCGGCCTATAAATGAGTTTTGAACCACCGAGTTTGCGATGGCACCTTTAAATTCAGGCATCGGATGAGTAAATTTGAAGCTTTGTTCTCTAAGCCCATTTAAAATACTAAAATTATTTGAAAAAGAAGCTGACCAGTTATACTGCTGAAGTGCTACTTCTGGATTTTCTTTTTTAAATACACTGACCCCAAATCTGCCTCAGGAAAGACAGCAATAATAATTGAATTGGTTAAATGCCTACTACGTGCCAAGTTCTTTATTGAGTAGCGGCATAGTTGGACACGATCCCTGTCCCATATGGGGCTCACAGTCTTAAGCAGGAAGGAGAACAGGTGTTTGCATCCTTATTTTATGGGTGAGGAAACTGAGGCACGGAAGTTAAATGACTTGCCCACGGTCACATCGGAGGCAAGGGGCAGAGCTACTAAAAAGCGATGTCCATTAATAAAGTGGTGACTGCCATTTAAAATCATTTGTCCTTAAGAGAGGCAAAATGGTAATGATGTTTTGTTTCCTTCCCCGCCTTGAATCTAAAAAATGACTTAATTTTTTTTTTTTCTTAAATGGGAACATCATAGGTTTGTTTCATACTGCCAGGGATAATGAAAAATCCTTCATGCTAATTTCTCTACCTCTTGTTCGTCAGAATGCCATAGGGAGTCCTTAGTGTCATTTCTGTTTTTATGCCCAAGATGACTTTTAATGTAATGTATCGAATTTCATTTCATAGACCGTTATACCTCCTATACTGTTGTATTTTGTGTGTAATGATTTGGTCTTATATATTGGTGTTGGGGAATAATTTGAAGTGTCTGAGGGAGGTGATATCGCAGCTGCGAGAATATAAACTTATTGCTGGGCTTACTTGTCGTCACAGTCATGTGACGTCTTTCAATAACAAGAATTTCACTGCAAATGGCTCTCATCCAAAATAGAAGCGCATCTCTTATTGGAATTGTGCTCTAATATCTTTTTGTTACATAGACTCATTTTTGCACCTCCTACAGAAATAGGAATAGAAAAGGATGTGTAAGGCATTCACAGTTGCCTAGATGGCATTGGGGGTATGACTCTGAATTCAAGAGATTTTATTTAGGTTGTCAGAATTGCATGTCCACTTAGTCCCAGTCCCCTTCTTTGAATCACATAGTTACCTGCCCCAGTGTGATACAAAGAGTTTTAATTTGAATATAAGCCTGTAGTTTGTGTCAAGTGGGCAACCCAATCAGTGATATGGGTGATATATATATATATATATAGGGCACTTTCTGTGTGCAGAGCACTGTACTAAGCACCTGGGAGGGTACAGTACAACAGAATTAGCAGACACGTTCCTTGCCCGTAACGAGCTTACAGTGTAGAGGGGGGTACGAACAGGAAGGCAAATAAGTAATTTGTAGTATATGTTATTTAAAGATACACACATAAATGCTGTGGGGTTGGGGTGGGGCGAATATCAACTACCCAAGGGTCACAGATCCAAGTGCGTAGAGGACGCAGGTGGGAGAGCGAGCCGGGGGAAAGCAAGATTAATCAGGGAAGGCCTCTTGGAGGAGATGGGACCTTAATAGTGCTTTGTGCTTGTTGTGCTTGGCCATTAAAATGGGACTGTAAAGCAAAAAGAATAATTCTTAACTTCTTTTTTTAGCACAAAATGGGAAAGAAGCAGAATGGCAAGAGTAAAAAAGTTGAAGAGGCAGAGCCTGAAGAGTTTGTGGTGGAGAAAGTCTTGGACCGCCGTGTAGTCAACGGGAAAGTTGAATACTTCTTGAAGTGGAAGGGATTTACAGAGTAAGAAAATATAGCATTCTATTCAATTGACACACCAACGGGTATCTTACTTAGAATCAGCGTAGCCTGGACCTCTTGACTATTGTTGCAGGTTTTAGAAGCCTCTTTGCTTAATGCCACGGAGATTGACCTTTTTCTGTTGCCTGGAGGGGGGAACGAGGAGGGAGCATCTTGTTTATATTCTGATGTGAAAAGAAAAATCTGTAGTGATATTTATTCGTTTTCAACAATAGCCGGCTGCAGCTCTTTAAAAACTGGGGGCTACGGCTCCACCGATGGAGCCAGGCGGGCCGTAGTGCTTTAGAATAGTTTCAGGTACTTTGTGCCGGACACAGAGTAAATTCTCAAATATAGAAGGCTTTCCTAGGCATCTTACAATGTGACCCTATTGACATCTTCCAGGTCCCAGGCTTCAGCCAAGCAATGGACAAATTTTTTCATGATTAAAAAGGGCAGTAATGCATGATGACCACACAGAATTTAATCACCACTATGTCTGAGGTCGGGGAATAGAGTCTGAAAGAGAGAGTTGGGTTTTCTCCTGTTTCCCAATATCAAACTCTTCACTTTGCCCAGGGATGCTCCCCATATATATTAACGGTCTTGCTGCCCAGGAAACAGAAAATCTTCTCTTGTTCAAAATCTGGAGTCGGGATAGCTTTCACGTCTCCGTAGAGCTGCCCTTGATTGCAGTCGAGTTCCATTTGCGTACTCTCCACAGCAAGGGAAGCCCTTAGAAATTTCACCAACTTTTTCCAGTCCTAGAGACATCAAGTCCACTCAGTTCTGCCACCGTGCACATTTTTCATATCCCTATAGGCCAGAACGTGGTTAGGGAATTAGGAAACGTTCCTCCGATAACGTGGGCTCGTTCGGGTTCGGCATGCGGCATTAAATGAAGAAACTGCAGGCACGTAATATCAGAAAAGGTGAGTACTACGGTGTATTTTTCTTAATGCAAGGTTTTGTGAGCACACCACTTTTGTGTCAGGGTAGAAGCGGGCATGCCGTCCACTGAACCTGCCTTTTTTAAGGCAGTTGGCTTTGACTTCTTTAATATCCAGTGTTGTAGGTGAGTAAAGGAGTCTCCCTCAGTCTCAATTTACTTTAGGGCCCCTGAAGTCACTGGTTTGGCTGTTCTGCCAACAGAACCAAAGGTAGAAATGAGTTCCTGAGTGTGAGGTTTGTGTCATTTTCTGATGCCAGTGAACAGTTGAATGAGAGGTGTGCGTGAAAAATACCACCAAAGGGCATTCAAATCAATGAATAATTGTGGCATTTGTTAAGCGCTTACTCTGTGCCAGGCACTGTTCTCAGCACTTGGGAAGATATAAGCGAATCGGGTTGGACACAGTCCCTGCCCCACGTAGGGCTCACAGTCTCAATCCCCATTTTACAGATGAGGGAACTGAGGCCCAGAGAAGTGAAGTGACTTGCCCGAGATCACACAGCAGACAAGCGGCAGAGCCGGAATTAGAACCTGTGACCTGACTCCCAGTCCCGGGCTCTGTCGACCCGGCCTTGGAGCGATAGATATTGCGCTGAAAGATATTAAGTGAAGTAAGAAATAGTGGGCTAAAACGGGTAGAATTTTAAAACAGGTAAATCCTCAACGACCTGGATTGGAGCGAAACTCTTTGGTACTAATTCACAGGATCCTAGAGCTGGAAAGGACCTCAAAATCATCTCGTTCAGTCCCTGCTCCCTGAGTTGAGGTCTTTATTCCTTCCTAAAGATCTCCGGGGATTGAGCTGGCAAGACATTCCTTAAGAAATCTATTCTAGAGTTTTCTCTCTTTAGTAGTCAAAATTTTATCTTTATACCTAACTGAATTCTCTCCTGCGTTAATTTTAGCCCATTGCCTCGTAATCAGTCCTCGGGAAAAGGAGAAGATTTTGTTCATATCTCTTCATTAGGAGCCCTTTACCCTTAAATCAACCCGTAGCCTTCTTTTCACTAGGCCAAATTAAATGTAGTTTCCAAAACTAGGCATGGTACCCTGACAAAGGGCAGGCTAGTGCCGAGTAGAGTGCATTTAAGCGATTATTTTCAGATTCAAATTCCAATAGCGCGTTGGCTTTTTTAATTACAGCACACAACTGGATTGTAACTTCTGGTCAGCTTTGACTCCAGGTCTTTTTCTGCCGTACTCCTGACTAGCAGTATTTCTCTCTCTGTATTGTTTTTCATCCCTAGGATTGTTTCCTTGCACTGGTCCCTGTTAATCCATCCTTTTTTTTTTTCCAGGCCCGTTATTCCAATTTGCCTGTTACGTTGAATTCTGTCCCTATCTTCCAAGGGGCTAGTGAACACACCCCATTTAAAATTTTCTGCAGACTTGATGTGTGTGGTCTTGGTTCCTTTTTTCGGGTCATCAGTAGTGCTTTTGAAGAGTTCCAGTCCTTGGATGGATTCCTGTGGATTCATTCATTCAGTAGTATTTACTGAGCGCTTACTATGTGCAGAACACTGTACTAAGCACTTGGAATGTACAAATCGGTAACAGATAGAGACAGTCCCTGCCCTTTGACGGACTTACGGTCTGATCGGGGGAGACTGACAAGACAAGAACAATGGCAATAAATAGAATCAAGGGGAAGAACATTTCATTAAAACAATAGCAAATAAATAGAATCAGGGTGATGTACATCTCATTAACAAAATAAATAGGATAGCACTCTATATTGACTATCCTTGGGTTGACCCTTCAACCGGTTGTGATCCTATTTGAAAGTAGCTGGCTGAGACAGTAACTCTCTAAATTGTCAATGAGGCTCTTACATAGGGAGGATTCAAGTCCAACTGAAGACCGGATAATATCTCGTGTTCTTCCTTGTCTGAATGTTCAGTTTCACTAGAATAGAAAGAGGTTAACTATCTCAGGCACGGTTTGCCCTTCGCAAAGCCATGTTGATTCATCCCGATATCTTATGTTCTTCTAGGTGACCACACATTCTTTAGTCATTTGTTCTGGAATCTTCCCATGTATCAGTGTTAGAGCTGACTAGATCTGCATTTTCTTAAAGGATTTCTTTTCTCCCTTTTCAAAATTGGGCGCAGCATTTACCCTTAGAGAACTACTTCTGCCCTCTGTGAGTTCTTAAAAATAATAGTGGCTTTCCAATAATACCTGTCAAACTTAAACTACCCTAGGAGGAATGCATTGGGCCTTGATTATTTTTAAATACTTCCAAGTGTTTTTTTTTGTCTATTTTAGATATCTTTTCGTTGTAGCTTCCCTTAGTCTAGTGTGACTCTGAAATCTTCCTTTTCAAATTGGATTTGCCCAGTTTATCCTTTTTTGGGGGGGAGGTAAATAATAGATGGATTAAAGAAAGAAAAGCCCTCTTTTCATAACCAGTTGTCAACTTTCTCTTAGAGGGAGTAACATTCTCCCTGTCCTCTTCTTTTGCCAAGCAAAATATTCTGTCATTTACCACAAAATACTAAATGAATTATTTTTCTCTCTAGTAGTGGAGGCAAATGAGTAATTTCAGAGGTCTGAGAGTGGTTTGGCATAGAATAGATCATTGCATATTGAATTTTACTCCGCCTTCTTAAATGTAAAGAGAGAGGTGCTCCACTGTATTGTAACTTATCTCCACCCAATGGGAAGTGATTATATTTCCATTCTCCTTTCTTCCCCTTTGGTTCTCCCACTCTGTTTTCTAATGTGGGAACTTTGTTGTGCCTTCTGATTTGATTTCACATATGTTTATATGCTCCTAAAGCACATGTGCTTAGAAGCAGCATGGCCTCGTGGTTAGAGCACGCGCCTGGGAGTCAGAAGGTCATGGGCTGTAATCCCGGCTCTGTCACTTGTCTGCTGTGTGGCCTTGGGCAAGGCACTTCGCTTCTCTGTGCCTCAGTTATCTCATCTGTACAATGGGGATTGAGACTGTGAGGTCCACATGGGACAGCCACTGTGTTCAACCCAGTTTGCTTTTATCCACCCCAGTGCACTTAGTGATGGGCACATAGCACTTAACAAATACCACAATTTTTTTTTTCCTGCTTTGGGAACCTGGTTATATGTAGCCCCACGAATACTGGTCTCCACTGAATTGAATCCCCCCTTCGTACTTCATATTTCTAGGAAACGGTCAATCCAGTGGGTGGGCGGAGGGCGGATGTCTTCTTGGGATTATGGCAAGGACAGAAGTTTCTTTTAAGCATCCCAAACTCTGCCCCAACCTCCAGGAAACATTAAAGAATTTTACTTTTTGAACAAGTTTTTCAGGATGTAATTCTTGTTGAACTGACTTACAGATCTCAAAGTGGAGTCACTCTGCTGCACTAAGCGATATCTGTTAGTCCACATAGTTTATGGGTGCATAATTTGAGTGCAACAAGTGAAAATGGGAAGGGATAAAATAATATAAATTAAGGCTGTTTTTCAAACCTCTCTTTAAAAATCCTGCTTTTAAGTTCAGTGGCTGAGACATATCAGACTTTGAAAATGCCCTTGTGTTGGAAGCTCTTTAAAGATGTATGAGCATTCTTTAGGAGCTCTGTTGTTGGGGTGAAAATTTGTGGAAATTGCGATGAAAGGGGAAATGTCCGATAACCTGTGGTCTAGGTAAAAGAAGTAGAAATGAATGTACCTGAATCTAATTTGCACAAATATTTATTCTGCTAGTTTCAAAAGTTGTATAAAAGCACATTCCAGTTCTCTACATTTTAATTCTTGTGGGTTCACAAGGATTCGGTCCTTAAGAGGGGCAAATATTAGAAGATGATAGAAAGAAAGTGGGAGTCGAGGACTAATGTTTGGTGATCTGGTGTCTACCAGAAATAGTGATGGTGATTCTGTGTATAGTAGGCATTTCTTTCATATTAGTTTCGGGGAAGGCATGTTGGGTGTATTGTTTCACTATTCA
Organism: Ornithorhynchus anatinus; assembly: GCF_004115215.2. NCBI lineage: Eukaryota > Metazoa > Chordata > Mammalia > Monotremata > Ornithorhynchidae > Ornithorhynchus > Ornithorhynchus anatinus. The sequence goes on along the minus strand of NC_041735.1, from coordinate 56,034,997 downwards.
GAAAACACCATAATAATTTGTTGTTGTGATTATTAATGTTCAATTTAGTGATAGACCGGATCTCTATCATTAATTTGAAATTTTGAAGAAAAAATTGTTCTAACCCATGCGCCCCTCCCCCCCCCCCCCCCTTTTTTTTTCTTTTTCTTATAAGCAGCCCAAGGAATGTGATTTATACTTTTTGGCACTGTGGGCGTTTGTGTGTGTATGTGTGTGTGTGTGTGTTGGTTTGGGGTTTTTTTTCCCCAAACTTGACTTTATTCTTAGATTGTGATTTGAGAACCTAGTGGATAAAGTAAGTAGAGCATACTAAGATTGTTTTCAATGCACAGACCACTTTGGAGCCCTCTTGTCCTGGAGACTTTTCGTTTAGGGAACTGGAAGGATTATAACAACCATTTTCATCTTCATGAGTGGTGGCTTGGCAGACCATAGTTTGAAAAAGTCTGGTCTGGAACACCGCAGTATGCATTGGTGTGATGCTTAGCTTTCATTTTCAAATTTTGGGTTGAGCAGTATTTGGAGATTAGGAAATGTCCTAATAACCTACCAGTTAGACTTTGGTGTAGAACAAACTTGATTAGTTTGTTAATTATTTTGTTTGTTATTAACAAATTTTTTGCTTGAGAAGCAAAATTGTTTGAGAAGCAAAAATTGTTTGCTTGAGAAGCAGCGTGGCTCGGTGGAAAGAGCACGGGCTTTGGAGTCAGGGCTCATGAGTTCGAATCCCAGCTCTGCCACTTGTCGGCTGTGTGACTGTGGGTAAGTCACTTAACTTCTCCGTGCCTCAGTTCCCTCATCTGTAAAATGGGGATGAAGACTGTGAGCCCCACGTGGGACAACCTGATTCCCCTATGTCTACCCCAGCGCTTAGAACAGTGCTCGGCACATAGTAAGCGCTTAACAAATACCAACATTATTATTATTATTATTATTACAATTAAACCTACCCTAGCAATTGAGTTTGCCTCCTAAATATTGGAGCTCAGAGTTAAATGAAGGGGCTGACCAGTTGTTTTCCCCTTCCCAAATGAACTGCTTCATTGAGTCCAGGGTCTTCTTATCAGTTGTCTTAAATAAAAACCTGGCTTAGCATCTTGTAGAACCCTAAAATTGTAGATCATTTGGTCCGCGTTGGTTGTTCTCTGAGGGGGAAGGCCTTCGTGACCTCCCCACCTAATTCAAATAATTATCCTGAAAGTAAAAAAACTTTGCTTTCTGCAATTGAAATATCCCACTTTAATTTAAGCCTGTTTTCTCTTGTCCTGTGCTATGGAGAAGAACTGATCAGCATTTTCCTTGGGGGGAAAAAGACAACCTTGGTGTTACTGAAGGGTTATTAAATCACCCCTTAGTTTCTCTTCTCTAGGTTAGAACTGATCCCAGTTCTTCTAACCTTCCCATTAGGACCAATTTTCTATTGTTGCAGTCACTCTTGTGGTTCTTCCAAAGTATTTCAAAATGTGGTGACCAAAATAAGTCTAATTCATGCAGACTTACAGTTCATACAAACCAGTTTCATGCTATACTTCATTATCAACTCCTGATTGATTACGATCTATGAATCTTTTTTTGGTTCTACTTGTTTTTCTTGAATTTGATTGTTTTTCATCAATCAAGTGACCACTTTGCATTTATTCCCATTGGATTCCAACCTGATTAGGTGGCCCCATTAACCCGTTTCCCAAAGTCATCTTGAAGATATTAGCGAATTATTGTCTTCTGCATGTAGTCTAACTCTATTCTTGATTTCTGGATCACGGTTATCAATAGAGATAGCAGAATCTTCTTCGGTGCTGATTCAGGTGGGTCCTGAGTCCATTAGGTTCATCCTTAAGCTACTTTGCATCTACTTAAAGGTTATTTCATAGTTCGAAGCAGGGGGGGTTTTGATTAGATCTAGAAATAATTTCACAATTTTACAAGGTATTGGACAGCCCGAAGGCTTACTAATGTTTCAACCAGGAACTGATTTTTTTCAGTTGAAAGTTTGATTGTAGTCATGGGTCCCAACAGAAGCCCAGTGCCAAAATAATGTTTATGTTGTTCCGGTGGTATAGATCATATTCCATAAGAGAAGCAAGAGTCAGTAGTCCCCTTCTCTGGGTTTACCCTAGGAAACCTGAAGTCACAACATCAACCTCTGGCTTCCGCGTCCTAACAGCAAGCCTAAATGACCAGGATTCCATTCAGCCCTGAGGCGAGTGTATTCCTGAACCAAATAGTCCTTCATGAGCTGGGCTCAGCTCAGATTTGGGCAGAAGACTGAGTGGCAACTTGAAGTAATAACAATAATGTTAATATTTGTTAAAGCGCTTACTGTGTGCTAAGCGCGGTAAATACAAGGTAATCAGGTTGTCCCATGTGGGGCTCACAGTCTGAATCCCCATTTTACAGGTGAGGGAACTGAGGCACAGAGAAGTGATTTGCCCAAAGGCACACAGCTGACATGTGAGGGAGCTGGGATTAGAACCCATGACCTCTGACTCCCAAGCCCGGGCTCTTACCATGAAGCCAAGCTGCTTCTCTATGTCCTAATGCAGTCTGAGTATACTTTTGAACCAGCTCAGTGTTCAGAAGATGCCACTTGGAACTGGTTCTGAGCTAGACGAGGCCCCTGAATTTCATACCTGTGCAGTGATCAAACAGGAAGATGGTACATGTACTTGCTGCCTTGTCTCTCTAAGTCCATCCTAGATATAACTTAAAAAAAACCCTTCGTTTCCAATTCTCCTTTCCTAAGCTCTTTTTTTTCCCTCCCCAAAACTGCTAAGCAGTTTGCCTTTTAAAACTTAGGATACCTGGGAGGTTGTAGAATTCCTTCCTGTGGAAATCTTCGAGTAGAATAGGCGAAAGATCTAAAGTGGTGGAAAAGCGATAGCTGCAGGCGGAGGGATGCACCCAATAAGACCTAGAGCACCTTTCAGCCCTTTTATTTAATGTCTTTCCATTTCTCTACCCTGATCTCGTATTTTTCAGGTTCAGTCCCTGTTTTGAATCTTATACTTTGTCCATTTTCTCCCTGTCTTCCCTTCTCTGCCACCACTAAGGCGGAACCACTTTGAATCTGTCATAGCAGTCAAGCAAGGCATGCTCGGTAGCCAGGGCAGGTAAGAGTTGCCTGTTCTATAGGAAACTTTTAGATTGTTAAGCAGTCCACCCTAACACACAAGAACCAGAAAGTTAGTCTCCCCCCCGCCCCTGTATTCTGCATTGGTCAGGCGTTGATTAGGATATTGTGTTCAGTTTGTAACCCCGTAACTTTAGTGAGATGTCCAAATCTAAACGTTGAGTAGTAAAAACAAGGTGGAAAATTGATCAGTAAGAACAAAAGGTAATAAAAATAAACTTGAGAAGTGAAAGTTTACATATGATTTCAGAATGTAAGAAGATATGTTGTATAATTGGTAGGAAACTGTTGAACACTCAGGGGAATGGATTTAACGGCGACTTAAAGCCTAAAGTTTCTAAGGAATGTTGAGAGGTGCAAATGGTCCATAGTAGGCCTAGAAATACACTTTCTATCCATCCAGAGATCATAGGTGAGTAAATTTTTTGAGCCCGACTAAATAATTTGGGTATGGAAACAGGTACATGAGAAAATTGAAATTGGAAAATATATGAAATTCTCAACTTCATAATGAATGATCCTAAAGCGAGGACTTTCTCTGGGGTATGATTTTAGTCTTAGATGGGAGCAGGATTTTGCAAGATGACCATATCTTTTCATTCATTCATTCATGATTATTGAGGACTCTGCAGAGCAGTGTTCGAGGTGCTTGGGAGGGCACACTAAAAGTAAGAGGCATGGGTCCCTGCCCTCAATTCTTGGAAAGAGCCCTTCAAAAGTCATTCTTCCAACAGGCCATTTCTGGGTAATGGAAGATTCCCGAGGATCTCACCTTACAGGGTGATGAGTCCTGATGAGTGGGTAGAATCGGATTGCTCGTGATTCCTGATTAGTGGTGAAGGGTTACTTCGCTAAATTAAACAAATATGAACATTTTTCCTTTTTTTATTTTCATTGCGATTTCTTGGGACCAAAGAGAACATGCGAAATCTGAAAAGTGCCTGCTCCCTTCCATTGGTCTTTGTCACCCTATGTCCCTCCATTGGGGTCAGGGGAGTATGTCATTTTTGGCAATTGGAAGGAAGTAAGGGATTAAATCAACCAATGCAGTTATACTTTGAGACATGCCAAAGTTGACTTTATATGACAGTAGTTCCATGCACCTCACCCTGTTTTGGCAGATGTGATTAGGACAGGTGGACATGCCAGCCAGGTCATTTTGGGGATGGAGCAGAGAACAAAATGCTTTAATGAGATAATCAGACTTGTAGTTTTAAGTACAGGCTTGGAAATGAGGTGTTAGGCCAGTAAAATATTGTTTGGCTTCATCTCAGTTCTAGGCCTGAACTCACTGGCTCAAGTAAAGTTAGAAGTGACTCCTGTTCTTTGAACCAGCGTCGTTGCCACCCAAGTCCACCCTGGCCACTCTTCCCGACATCAGAGCTTTTGGGTCATTTTGGCTGTCTTTCTGGGAGTGGAAGAGGAACTCTTCCTCGGTTCTCAGTGTGCTACGGCTGTGTCTTTTTGAAGGAGGAGGTCCAGCAGAAATTGCAAAAGGCAGTGGTGAATAAATAAGGATTGGGGAGGCGGGATTTTGAGAGATGGAATGGTTTCAAATGAGAAAGTGATGGCAGAGACTGGAGATCTTAGCATTTGAGTCCATTTACTAATACCTAAGTTCTTGGTTCTCCTTGCGAAGGGCTCTGGATCTCAAATTGAATCGTATCGGTACCCACCCAGTCTCAAATAGGCCCCGTAATGAGACTCAGACCAGTAGTGATAATTCATATTGGGGTGCGGCTGTTCAAAACTAAACCTACCTTCCCTGGAATTGGCAAGACGGCGATGTACCTATTTCTTTGGAAAAACCAAAAATTTTGAACATTTCGTCTCCAACCTCCAGTCCCACCTTAGAGTGAACCAGATATTTGGAGGAGATGGCAAGGCAGAACTGGCTTAGGCTCCAGGGCATTTGGAGATCTGGGGGTGAGCTGGCACTGCTCAGGCATTCCTCATCAAGAAAGGGCTGGCAGGAAAGTGCACGGCAACAAACATGCACGCACACATCAACACAAACACAAATACACACAAACAGAGCCAGGCATAACCAGATCCACCTTGAGAAATGCAGTAAATCACCCAGTCATTTGACTCCCATCTTTCAGTTCTGTGTCATTATGCAATTAGTGTCCAGTAGCAGTCGTGGCTAGGTAGCTGATGCGCTTTCTGGCCAAACTGGAGTTAGGGAGAGTACCAAAGAAAACCACGGCCCTAAAAATTAAGCCAGGTTCACTGCAGTCCCAAGGCACCATATCCTCAATTCACACCATGCACATAAAGAATAGATTATTCGGTGGCACCGTGGCCTGCTTAAAGCAGAGAAAAGACCAAAAGTTAAAGTTATGAGTTGAGATCTTGAGTCTTTGAATTACTGAAGTTGAAAAGGAAACTGGCATTTACATTTTGTGACTCAACTAAATGTGTTACCGAGTGCCTCAGGCAGTTAATCAGCCATTCATTCTTCATATGCTCCTTTCCCCTTTCTAGACATAAGTTTTTCTCCTTGCCCTCAGAGTTGCTGTTGCACTATTTTCCAGACATGTTTGGAGTGTGATTGTTTCTCCTTCCCAAATATTCCTTCTTGCCACTCTGGCCTGTTTCTTACCCCGGTGACACCTTCCTTAAGCACTCGAATACTCTTTGGAGAAAATCATGAAACTTGAGAACTTGTCTTCCTGATGGCATTAAATAGCTAATTACACTCTGGCTACTCCCATTGTATTGTTAAGGTATTTTTCTTGTAGTTTTTACTCAAAATATGATGATGTATAGTAGCTAATGTTGGTCTAATGCTTTAATCTGTTAAGCAGAAAATACAGCTATTAGGTGTCTTCCCCACCTTTTTGCACCTTATTTTAGTGCTGGCTGCCTTGTGTAAACAGGTTGCCCCTGTGGATGTCTTCTCAAAAGACCTCATTTCTGGTCTAGTTGTGATTATCTGTAGGTAGTTCACTACTAGGTCACTTTCAGACCTGATCTTGTCAGTTAAGGACCTTAAACTGAGTACTTAAATTTGGGTTTGCAAGGTTTAATCGACTGCTGGACTTTCTCTGATCTCTTATGAATACAGTGCTGACAACACATGGGAGCCTGAAGAAAACTTGGATTGTCCAGAATTGATTGAAGCATTTCTTAATTCACAAAAAGCTGGTAAAGAAAAAACAGATGGTGCCAAAAGAAAGTCTTTATCTGACAGTGAGTCTGAGGACAGCAAGTCAAAGAAAAAAAGGGAATCTGTAAGTACAAGGCTTTTTTGTTTCATTGATTTGTCTTGCACAAGAAAATAGTGAATTTGGTTTTACTCCAGGATTAGATTTGTGGATATTTGAAGGTAGGGAAATAGGCTAGAGCCATTCAATGACAGTTCCCTTAGAAAAATGTAGGTTTCTCTACAGATCAATAAGAAAGTACATTTCTTTCAAGAAAGTTTGAATTCCTGTAGTATCTTATTAATTACCTGAAATTTCATATACATGTGAAAATGGCATATTTCAAGCACATAACCATAGTAAGTAATGCTTTTTATGACATCGCCGTGGGTGAAATGGACACTTCTTTATTTAATTGCATTTAGAAGACAGTGTTTTTGCTTGCTTAATTGAGCTGGGAATGGGTGTACCTTATTTTTCAGATTTACTACTCTTGATTTCATTCATTCATAGTGATGCTTTTAGTCACCAGTTCTGTGGTTAAATATAGTTGTTTTGGCGGTTTTTTCCCCATGGATTTTTATCTCCAAAGCATTCTGCACCCTATAAAATGGTCACTCAGGAGGTCACTACGAATACCAATATCGACCCTGTGTCCCTGGAACTCCAACTTCCTGGGGCCTGCCTTCCTGTGTGACGCTCTTGACCCTCTGGAGCACACTTCACTGTTAGATAGGAACTGCTTTTTCCTGGATCTGCTGCTTCCCCCCTCCAGGAGCCTGTGAACTTCCCTGTAGGCATCCCCGGGCTCACATTCCTCTCCCCCGTTAGGGGTAGAAACCTCCCACCTCCAGAGTCCTCTAGGATGGTCTGCTGTTTGGACTCATCAATACGTGCCTCCCTGCTTTCAGCCAAGCCTTCCCCTTCCAGAGCTGACCCCGTGAGTCTTCTCATCTCTTCTAGAGGCTCCCCTGCAAGGCAAGCCCTGAGGTGAGGTGCGCAAGGAATCAGAGAGATTGGCATAGGACACATTCTGTGATTGCTCCAGTGTAACCCCAGTAGTCGTCGCTGGCCCCCCTGCAGCCAGGTCCTCGCAGTCAGCTGCCTCCTAGTAGATCACGCTGTCAAGCTCCCCCCGTTTTTACTCAGCGCCCCCTCAGTCGATGGTCATCTGCTGCCGTGAAGTCCTAGAACTGTGGAAAAACTCTCAGGAATGTCCCCCCCGATAATCCTTTCTCTTTCTTCTGCCCTCCATCAATGTGGGTGAGGGCACATCTGCTGGAGTCTGGGGGAGAGGAGCCCGTCCCACCCCGTGTTCACCTCCCTGGACAGTGCCACCTCCGACTCCACGAGGTTTTATCCACTATCCAGGCAACGCTGTCTTCTCGCTGCCCCGGGTCCATCAGGCCCATCGTCTCTGGTTCCGCCTTGTAGCACGTGCGGTTCACCGAGAGGTCTGCTGTGGTCATCTGGTGCTCCACTCTCTGGCATCCGTAGGATACCTGGATTCCTACCATCTTGCAAATATCCATGTCAGTGACCCTTCCCAGGACACCTTTCATCTCCCTAGTATGACTGTGAAAGATAGACCTTGCTTTGGGCACCAACGCAACCCAAAACCTAAAGGCTTTATCCGTCATTTCCCTGAAGGAGGAAGTGCTGACATTGAGAACAAAGCTACTTGCCATAGGGTGGCTTGCCTTTGGGATCGTGAAATGTGCAGGGAAAATCTATCGGTCTCTCCGCGCCCAGGGAAATGTCTTTTAGCCCGCTCCTTGGGTCTCCAACTCGGAACAGATCCACTCTGACTGTCCAGAGGCTTCTGCTTGCAACCTCCTGAATTTCAAACACTTTTTTTCCATCTCTGAGTCTTGCGTAGACCTTGGCCAGTACCCCTGAGTTCTTCTGGCTGACCCGTCTGGCTACTCTGAGGGGTTTGCATTCCTCGGGTGCCAAAGGCTGAGTTTCCCCAGCACTCTAATCGGGGCACCTCTCTCCTCTACCTGGGAGCTCAGGGCAGGTTGGGCTGGGACAGTAGCCTTTGTAAACGCTACTTGCCCCCTTGAGATGAACGGGGAGGACCACCGTCCCCAGCCACGGCATGAAGACGGTGAGGTCTCAGCTACAACTCTGCTGCTCCTCCCTTCTCCAAACGCATCTCAGGGCCTTGGGCTCTTTTGCAGTACCTGGTAAATGCCCCCAAGCCCCCACTGGCTCCTTTGTACCGACCTGATCGTCAGAAACAAATCATTCTTCACCCAGCCACAGACTTGCGCTCGTTGGCCTCCTGTCTGGACCGCCACACGGGCTGTGCTCTTTCCAGCTGCTCGCCTGCAGCAGCTACTGTGGCCGTGCCCCTGTTCCACCTCTGAGAGTCAAAGTCTTTGACTGTCGCCAACTTATCCAGCCTCTCATAAGCCGCACACACCTTCCTCGACCGAAACGCCAGGGACAAATTCTCTGAGCCGCGTGACCACAAAGTCCAGCTGCTGCTTCTGAAGCCGCAACCGGACTCGCTCACGCTGTACAGCGGACTGCTGAGCTTCAGTGCAAACAAGAAGCTGTTTCATTTGGTCAACGTCTTTTTCCATCGTGGGGATGCCTTTGCTCAAGCAAACGTCAGTAACGTGGTCTCCTGCTGAGACCTGCCGTCTGGGCTTCTAAATTAATCTGGGGATCAGCCATCCCGGCTGGCATGTTTGTCCCTTACCAAGCCCGAAATCAGACTTCAAAAAATATGATACCCAATTAAGAAAAAATTCTTCCCTTGAAAACCTGAGGTACAGCACCAGAGACATGTTCTTTCACAAAGGTAAAAATTTTGTGACAGCAACTGTTTTTCATTCAGGTTCTCCGTTTTCCCCCCAATGACCATTTGTGATACGGCCACTAAATCGGTGCCAGATGAGTCAATCCCACCATATTAGCTATTTCAGTATTAACGGGAAAAGCCGATCGTTGGCGATGAAAAAAGGCCAGCCACAAAATGTTCCCCTGTTAAAGCTGGTTTAATATTTGACTACACCGAAGATCAAGTCCTCTTGTGATTTCCAACTGGTTGGTTTTTTGTAAGAAATACTTGGATCTTTTATGGCTTGCTTGCATCTTTTGTGATCAGCAGGCTCTTAGTGCTTAGCAGTCCCCCTTCCACCCTAAGCCTTGAGCTAAACGAGTGCCGCAGTAGCCGACTGTTAAGCAGGCAGATTTCCTCCCCATCCGCACAACTCATGCACAGTTCTTGTTGCCCTCGGTATTAGGGAGGTTTCCATCCATTGCTGGCTTATTTTTGATCAAGATCATCATTGCTGTCATTAATAGGACAATGGAGCCCTAAATTAGCCCTAGTTCAGAAGAAGGGTAAAATGCAATCCCTGCCTTCAGAGAGCTTCCAAGCTAGAATGGGAAGACCGTGAATTGTAGATTGACGATAAAGTAGAGGATTAAGGCCACTTACGTGCAGCCTGGGGATATGTCCGGCATTACTTGATGGATGACTCAATGGTATTTATTGGGTGTTTACTATGTGCAGAATATTGTACTAAGCGCTTGGGAGACTACAGTACCAGAGTTAACAAGGGCATTCCCTGCCCACCGCGAGTTTACTGGATGATTTACCCCAGCATATGTAAGCCCTCATTCCTCTGATACGGTCCAGTGACACAAATCCATCTTTCCCACCACCCCGATCTCCTGCCCCTCTCTTGGGTACCGAATTTTTTTTTTTCTTCGTTTAAACTTTACTAATAGCGACAGCTGTTGCGGTCACAGTCACGCCACCCCTCCCCTCCCAGCCTGTAGCTCCCTATCCTTGCCCCAGTAATGGGGGTGGGGACAGAACAAATGGACAGGATGGGGTCACGGTGGTGATTGGAGGTTTTTATTGTTTCGTCTTTAATGTGTCTGTCGTCCATCTACTATCCCTTCTATTATTCTTGAGCCCCTATGAACAGCTCGCTGTGGGCAGGGAATGTGTCTGTTCATAGTTTTGTTGTACTCTCCCAAACTCTTAGTACAGTGCTTTGCACACAGTGAAACTCTCAATAAATACGATTGAGTGAATGATTGAATGCTTAGTAGACACTTAATAAATACTACTGCTTCAATTACCCTGTCAAAACTGTAGAAGGAACGTTTAACTTCATGTAAAGAAACCTATAGAAAAGTGTACCCCAAAGTGTAACCGCTCATGATAGAACCATATGTCGATGAAACATATCCTAACTCTGTGTTTAAAAGAGCGGGAGAGTATGTATAAATAAGCAAAAGTTAATGGGGAATTTCAGCCCCAGTGTGAGCAAAGCACTAATAATCATAATTATGGTATTTGTTAAGCACTTACTATGTGCCAGGAACTGTACTAAGCGCTGGGGTGGATCCGAGTCCCTGTCCCACATGGAGTTCACATTTTCAATCCCCGTTTTACGGGTGAGAGAACAGGCATAGAGAAGTGAAGTGACTTACTCAAAGTCACACAGCAGACAAGTGGTGGAGCCAGGTTTAGGTCCCAGGTCCTTGCAACACCCTGGCCTGAGCTCTATCCACTAGACTATCCTGCTTCTCGCTGCCACTTGCAAAAGTTGGCAAAAGCCCTTCTCAAAGTAAATCCAAGTCCTTTAGCTATATTGGAGTGGAGCGGGGTGGGGGGTGGAGGATCCCCTCTGGAAAGATTTGGGCTCTATATAAGCCACGCTGTCAGTCACGTCTTATCTTTGGGCCATGAATATGTTCCTCAGTTAACCGATGGGATGATGAAGATGAAGTAATAATGTTGGTATTTAAGCGCTTACTATGTGCAGAGCACTGTTCTAAGCGCTGGGGGAGATACAGGGGAATCAGGTTGTCCCACCTGAGGCTCACAGTTAATCCCCATTTTACAGATGAGGTAACTGAGGCCCAGAGAAGTGAAGTGGCTCGCCCACAGTCACACAGCTGGCAAGTGGCAGAGCCGGGAGTCGAACCCGTGACCTCTGACTCCCGAGCCCAGGCTCTTTCCACTGCGCCACGCTGCTTCCACTTTTAGATTGTTTGGTTTTTCTATGTAGATCAAAGCTCCACCAAACATTGTCATTTATATTTACAATGAGAATAATAATATTTAAGCGCTTACTATGTGCCAAGCACTGTTCTAAGCACCAAGGTAGCTACCAGGTAATCAGTTTGTCGCACATGGGGCTCGCAGTCTTAGTCCCCATTTTACAGATGAGGTAACTGGAGCACAGAGAAGTTAAGTGACTTGCCCAGCGTCAGGCAGCTGGCAAGCGGTGGAGCCGGGATTAGAACCCATCTTCAGATAGCCTCTTCTCAGCCTTTTTAATGGATACGTAAAGCGTCTGGTATAAATGTAATTTGGGGCCTTAGTCCGAAGTGGGGTAGAACTTTTGAAAATAATCATTTCCCCTTTTAAATAGGTCGACAAACCCAGAGGCTTTGCCCGAGGTCTTGATCCTGAGCGAATAATTGGTGCCACAGATAGCAGCGGGGAATTAATGTTTCTTATGAAGTGGTAAGTGTGGCAACTGCCACTTTCACAACTATCCAAAGCAGTGAGAAGGTGGAACTTTTAGGAAAAAAGAGAAACTGTCAGCCGGTGTATTTTTAGACACCCGCCCACACCCAGAATAGGATTGCCTCTGGGAATACAACGAAAGGCAGAAAACTGATTTATCCAGAGGCATTTGTCATTAAATAGAAAGTTGAGTTATTCAAATTCCAAAGCACCAGGCCAGAATTTAGTTGTTAAAAATCACACTGTTAATTAATATCATGGGATTGAAAGCACTTTAACAAATCCCGATAGTCTACTTGTTAAGATTCTGTAACAAATTGAAATTTCTTCAGTAACCTTACCTGGTAAAGCTATAAACCCCGAATATTGTCAAAATATTAAGTTCATAATGAGCTTATATTTATTTTCTTCGTGTTCTGCTGTCTGTCTGATTTTTCCTGTTGGGTGCTTTATTCTGTGGTAAATCGAACCCCAGGGAAATTTGTGTCACAAGAGTAATAACCAAGAGGGAGGCCTCAAGAAACCAGTTGCAGTTTGTTCTCTGGTAACCCGGAGGATGTGTTCTTAGAGAATTCTGCATTAAAGATAAATCACATCAATACTGAAAGCCTGACCCCATACCTTACCTGTGCACAGCAGTTTCCTATGACACCGAATTGTGTTCTGTAAACTCTTTTTTAAGGGGAAAAGAATCCCTTTATATGTAGTCAGTTCTCTTACTAGGTAGCGGTGTGTTCTTTGGGAATCTCACAGCGAGGTTGTCTCGGAGGGCCCAACATCGCATACACACCTACAGTCATTTCCTTCAACACCAGTCACGTTGTATCCAGCACAGAGAAGCACTATGGAAAGAAGGTTCCCAATCTGTCGATAACGTTCTAGCCAAATCTAATAGTAAAATGTATGAGTGAAAAACATGTTTGTGAGCCTTAAAATACTTCAAAATTTTTAGTGGCGCTTGGACTTTATTATTATTCGTTATTAGTATTAATTATATAATTATTTCTCCCTATCTGAAATGTATTTATGGTGAAAATGTTTCTGCTCTTAAGATCAGGGACCTTGCCTCGCTGTTGACAGATTTTCTTATGAGATCTTTAAAGCCCTCCGCCCGTAATTCAAAGAAAAAGAAAGCTAAGTAGCTCAGAGCCAAGACCAGTTCAGAGCCACGCTTAGAATTCGAAGCTTCTGTGTTTCCAGCGCGATGGATACTGCAGAATGTAATAATTAGAATATTAGTCCTCCTCTCTAGTTTCAAGATGAAGATAACTCGGTCTGATTGCTCACCCAACTCTTTTTCTACCACAGGAAAGATTCAGATGAGGCCGACCTGGTGCTGGCAAAAGAAGCAAACATGAAGTGTCCTCAAATAGTAATCGCGTTTTATGAAGAGAGACTAACTTGGCATTCATGTCCAGAAGATGAAGCACAATAATTGTTTGCATTGCTTTTTTTTATATATATATATAAATCTGAACCTTGATATTATTCTTTGATTTATTAGCAATGTGAGAAACCTACATTCTAATGAGAGTTGAGTTTGATATGTTCGTTTTGAAGTAGTATGGGTTGTTTTTTTTTCCATTTTTATTTTTTTTTTGCATCGACAGCACAGGTAACTTTGAGCAAGTAAATAAGAGCTTCTGCAGTTGCTTCATTTATCACGGAAGAGAGCATTTGATACTATGGAATTGTTACTTCCTCCACATTAGAGAAAGGCTTTTATAAACCTTGATTTAAAAAAACTTACATAGTCATTACTGGAACCTAACGAATGTTTAAACAAACTCACAGATGTTTTGTAGTCTTCTATACTATTGATGTGCATGTTTTTTCTTCTTTACCCCATCTCCTTAAACATGTAGAATCAGTCCTTTTAGTATTTGGGTTACTTGGTTCTGCGGGGGCCAGGCAGAAGCAACAACTTTGTAGTTAATTGGAATGTTATACAACTGTATATTGTTTACTTTATTGTAAATACTGGTGAGCAGTGGTCAATAAATAGTTTTATATTCTTCCTTTATTAGGGTAGCCTTTTTTTATGAGCTCTCGTTTAATATTGGGAGAATAGTTACCTAGAATGACACGTTAGCAATTGTCGTGGTATTCGTCGAGGACTTACCGGTTGCCGAGCGTCGGGTTAAGCCTTAGGGTCAGACACGGTTCTTGTCTTCGACACCCGGACCGTACGCTCGTTGCGGGCAAGGAATGACTGTTTATTGTTGTATCGTACTCTCCCAAACGCTTGGTACAGTGCTCTGCTCACGGTAAGTGTTCAATAAATACGGTCGACTGAATGAGGGAGAGGGAAAATAGGATTTAATCCCCGTTTTACAGACGAGAACGGAGGCACACGAGTAGCCTGGGAATTTTCTGGGGGTGGAGATCGGCACTCCGGAGTTGCACGCCTACTCGTCGGTCGGTCGTGTTTATCGAGCGCTTACTGTGTGCACAGCACTGTACCGAGCGTTCGGGAGAGTACATTGTAACAGAAACATTCCCTACTTTACGACCTTACCTGTGCCTGCCGCTGCCACGGAAGCAGCGCGGCTCAGTGGAAAGAGCCCAGGCTTGGGAGTCAGAGGTCATGGCTTCGAATCCCGGCTCTGCCACTTGTCAGCTGGGTGACTGTGGGTAGGTCACAACTTCCCTGGGCCTCAGTTACCTCATCTGTAAAATGGGGATTAACTGTGAGCCTCACGTGGGACAACCTGATGACCCTGTATCTCCCCCAGCGCTTAGAACAGTGCTCTGCACATAGTAAGCGCTTAACAAATACCAACATCATTATTATTATTACCGTGTGCCTCAGTGACCTCATCTGGAAAATGGGGACGAAGACAGCCCCACGTGGGCTCACCTGATGACCTTGTAGCTACCCAGCGCTTAGAACGGCACATAATAAGCACTTAACAAATACCAAAATTATCATTATTATTAGTAAGCAGCCCAGTTCCGTTGGCGGGGGTGCGGGTTTGGGCTCAAAGGTGGCCCGGGGAGGTGCCCGGGCGCAGTCGGGAGCAGAAAAGTGGTGCCGAGACTCCCTCCGCTGGCCAGCAGGGGGTGCAAAAGGGGCACCGTTCCCTCCCGGGCCACCAAGAGATGGCGGAGGGAGGGCTGCCTGCTGTTGCCACCCTGCCCCAAAAGCTGGGGTGCCAACCCCAGATGGGTGACCCACCGCCCCCTTCACCCGTGGAAGCCCTCTTGGAAGTAGCTGGCTTTTTTTTTTTTTACCAACCAAGTTGGATTCTAGGATCTGCCTTAAAATGGCCACCAACGAACTAAGAATTCCCAATTCAGCCGACTGAAAAAGAACCCTAAAAGATTGATCGATAATAATAATGATATTGGCATTAAGCACTTGCTATGTGCGGATCGCTGTTCTAAGCGATGGGGTAGATACAGGGTAATCGGGTTGTTCCACATGAGGCTCACGGTCTTAATCCCCATTTTCCAGATGAGGTCACTGAGGCCCAGAGAAGTTAAGTGATTCTATCTGTTCGCTGTTGTTTTAATGAGAAGTTCTTCCCCTCGATTCTATTTATCGCCATTGTTCTTGTCTGTCCGCCTCCCCCGATTAGACCGTAAGCCCGTCAAAGGGCAGGGACCGTCTCGATCTGTTGCCGATTTGTATGTTCCAAGCGCTTAGTACAATGCTCTGCACATAGTAAGCGCTCAATAAATACTATTGAATGAATGAATAAGTGACTTGCCCAAGGTCACACAGCTGACAAGTGGCAGAGCTGGGACTCGAACCCATGACCTCTGACTCCCAACCCGGGCTCTTTCCGCTGAGCCACCTAAGAGCTTACTAAACCAAATACTGGGGTAGATATAATACAATCAGATATTCCTTTCATTCATTCAATTGTATTTATCACACGCCTACTGTGTGCAGAGCACTGTACTAAGCGTTAGGAATGTACAAATCAGCAACAGATAGAGACGGTCCCTGCCCAACAACAGGCTCACAGTCTAATTAGGGGTTTGCAGTCTAAATCGAGTGTGTTTTCCTTCCGAGCAAAACATATCTGACCCCATTTCGGCTGCAGAATTTCCCAGCCTTTTATTCATCTACGCCTAACTAGGAAGGTACTCAGATTTACAAAAATATCCTCTTTGAATTAGGAGATCTGGAAATATAGTCCCCTGCCCCCCTTTTTTAAGCCCTGGGGGTTCCCCGGTAGGGACTGTTATTCCCTATGGAAATCGAAAAGTCACAAAGGCAAGTTCTTTGTGTTTCAGACCAGATCAGAAGAGCCCTGACTCCCTTCTTAACGACACCTGGCAGGTGTACCAGGTCATAAGGTCAGATCCTTATGTTTTGATTACTTTTTTTTTAATTGTACCTCTTTAGAGGTGCTAAATGTTCATAATCCAAATTATAAAATCAAAACAGGGATCCAAGAGCAGCCCCTGATGTTGATAAATGGTATTTGTAAAGCATATAATAATGTATTTGTTAAGCGCTTACTATGGGCAGAGCACTGTTCTAAGCGCTGGGGTAGTTACAGGGTAATCAGGTTGTCCCACATGAGGCTCACAGTTAATTCCCATTTTACAGGTGAGGGAACTGAGGCACAGAGAAGTGACTTGCCCACAGTCACCCAGCTGCCAAGTGGCAGAGCCGGGATTCGAACCCATGACCGCTGACTCCCAAGCCCAGGCTCTTTCCACTGAGCCACGCTGCTTCTCTGCATCAAGCACTAGGGTAGAAACAAGATAATCTGGTTGGACACAGTTCATGTCCTAGGTGGGACTCACATTCTAAGGGGGAAGCCTCTAAAGCAAGTCACCGAAAAAGAGTCGGATTCTTTCTTTTAACATTTTTTAAGCAGCAAATGAACTGCTCCTGCCCATAGCTTCAGGCTCAGAAGGAAAATTAAGTTCTAAATCCCAAAAGGCCCATTTTCAGATCCACAGATATGGCACAGAGACTGCCATTGGGGCAAAGCCCTATAAGGGCATCCTTGAATTATATTGAACTTGGAATCCAAGTATCATTGGAAATGGGGCACTTATTTGTTACCTGCTTATAAAGATTTATCCCATTAGGAAGGTGACTGAATCATCAGCAAAATTATCCACTGAGTTTCCTACTTTTTGCATAGTTCCCGACTTTATGTATTGAAGTATGGGAGGAACGGGACACGGTTCCTGCCCACCAAGGGTTAGCAATTAGCCATGGAGATTACGCCCAGAAAAACACGCTGTGAGAACTACAATGATGAAAATTATTTTTAAAAACCAAAAAAACCCTAAGCCAAATCAATGTCTTTAGGACCGAACAGGAACTTCTGTTCCAGCCAGGTGTTCAAACGGTCCTCGACCACCAGGCAGTTCTCGCTGCTTCTGTGGAGTTGGGGTTTCAAATCCCCTGCCTTGACAGCTTTAGAGTGATGTAGAAAAATGAGTCAATCAGGAGAAGCAGCGTGGCTCAGTGGAAAGAGCACGGGCTTTGGAGTCCGGGCTCATGAGTTCGAATCCCAGCTCTGCCACTTGTCGGCTGTGTGACTGTGGGCAAGTCACTTAACTTCTCTGTGCCTCAGTTCCCTCATCTGTAAAATGGGGATTAAGACTGTGAGCCCCACGTGGGACAACCTGATTCCCCTATGTCTACCCCAGCGCTTCGAACAGTGCTCGGCACATAGTAAGCGCTTAACAAATACCAACATTATTATTATTATTATTACTATTTAGTGAGAATTTACTCTGTACTACGAAAGCTGCTTTGCAAACAGAAAGCGTGGAAGTGCCCGCGTGGCCTAGTGGATTGAGCCTGGGAGTCAGAAGGACCCGAGTTCTAATCCCAGCTCTACCACTTGTCTGCTGTGTGTCCGTGGGCAAGGCGCTTTACTTTTCTGGGCTTCAGTTACTTCATCTGGAAAATGGCGATAAAGACTGAGCCCCGTGTGGGCCAGGAACTGTATCCGACCTGATTGGCTTGTAACCACTCCAGTTCCTAGTACGGTGCCTGGCCCATAGTAAGCGCTTAATAAATATTATCATCGTTATCATCAAGTGCCCAGATCCTCGGAACAAGTTCCCGTTTAGAAGAAAATGGGGTTGTAGATAAGCTGGTTGAAAATTCTTGCTGGGGTTCATACAGTGCTCTGCACATAGTAAGCGCTCAATAAATGAATGAAGTCACTTGCCGACAGTCACACAGCTGACAAGGGGCAGAGCTGGGATTCGAACCCATGACCTCTGACTCCCAAGCCCTTTCCACTGAGCCACGCTGTTTATTAGTAGTAGTAGTAAAGATATGTACATAAGTGATACAAATCAGAGATCCTTTGTGTCTGAATATTAGCTATAGGTCTAAGCCCATAAGAAAATGTCCCAAATACTTAGTACAGAGATCTGCCCACAGAAAATGCAATAAATATCATTGACATGAAAGCTCCTCCAGCGATAAGGTGTTTGGAGTAGTATAAAATTATACCATGGATGTTTTAATAAAGGGAGAACAGAACTGTAAAGGAGGAGCAAACGATTACTACTAATAGAATTTCCATATTCAATATCCAGATGTCAGTTGAGATGTAATTCATTCAATAGTATTTATTGAGCGCTTACTATGTGCAGAGCACTGTACTAAGCGCTTGGAATGTACAATTCAGCAACAGAGACCATCCCTGCCCATTGACGGGCGCACAGTCTGATGTAATTGAGAAGGCAGCCAGTTAATACCACGTACAGACAGGGCAGTTGATGACTGAACTCTAAATCACATATATCCTTCAAATAATAATAATAATGTTGGTATTTGTTAAGCGCTTACTATGTGCCGAGCACTGTTCTAAGCGCTGGGGTAGACATAGGGGAATCAGGTTGTCCCACGTGGGGCTCACAGTCTTAATCCCCATTTTCAGATGAGGGAACTGAGGCACAGAGAAGTGACTTGCCCACAGTCACACAGCCGACAAGTGGCAGAGCTGGGATTCGAACTCATGAGCCCTGACTCCAAAGCCCGTGCTCTTTCCACTGAGCCACGCTGCTTCAAAGCATAGGTAGGATTATTATTCCCTTTTTTAATGGTATTTGTTAAGCACTTACTATGTGCCGGGCACCGTACTAAACACAGGCAGACACAAGCTAATCAGGTCGGACACAGCCCTTGTCCTACATGGGTCTCACAGTATCAATCCCCATTTTACAGATAAATGTTCTCTGAATCCATTTATACTCTGTGGTATTTGCTGTGTGCAGAGCACTGTACTAAGCGCTTGAGAAAGTACCGAAGAGTAAGTAGACGTGATCTCCGACCTTAGTGTTCTGGTTTGATAATAAGCAGCTACGGGACTGGCACTGTCTTGGCAGCTTAACTTCCTTTTCAGGTTCATGGACGCCATGACGAAAGCTCTGTTACCTCAAAATCGTTGAAACTATTCAGAAAACCTGTTTGTCCTTGAACCAATTCACAGTTGCGAGTCCTTTTCCTCAGTCATTCAGGAGAGGTCACCTTCAGGTTTATGAAATTGTTGGTTCCTGAAAACTGCATCTTAACTCTAAACGTTGTAAACTAGAACCGATTTTCTTATACCACACTTTTAAATGGGGGATTGATTCTTGAATCACTATCAGATTTGCTGTTTTCACCAAAATTTCCCAGACTTGATGTATTTATCAATTATAGATGAATTCTAACATACGTATATTGTGTCAGGGAAATGGGTGAGGAAGGAGCAAGGCCTAGTGGATAGAGCTCAAGCCTGGAAGTCAGTGGACGTGAGATCTAATCCCAGCTCTGCCAGTTGTCTGCTGTGTGACCCTGGGTGAGTCACTTAACTTCTCTGTGCCTCAATTCCCTTATCTGTAAAATGGGGATTAAATCCTACTCCCTCTGACTTTAGACTGTGAGCCCCTTGTGGGACAAGGACTATTTCCTGATTTTCTTGTTTTAACCCCAGTTGCTCAGTACAGTGCCTGATACAGAGTAAGGACTTATCCAAGCACCATTTTTAAAAAAACGTTTATTTTTTATTTTATTTCAGTTACTCCTTTTTAAATAATCATCTGCTCGCTAATTTTAATCCCTTAGCAGTACTTCCGGATTGCAAAGCTCTATTTTACCCTCACCAAACAGAAATCTGCTCCCCAGAGGACCATGCATTTTTAACCTTTCTTCCTGTGCGCTAACGGAACACCAACTGATCTTTTCAGCTCCACCCTCACATGTGAATAGCACCTTAACTATCAGTAGCATCATCAAAAATGAAGGACGGTGCCATTTTCACGTTTAAAAAAAATTTCACCATTAAACTTCCTCTGAAACTGCAGTCAATCGGAGGGTATGTGTTGAATGTTGACTTTGTGCAGAGATAAGTGCTCAGAAGAGTACAATGCAGTTGGTAGACAAGATCCCTGCCTTCAAGGAACATGCAGTCTAATGGGGGGAAACATATTAAAATAAATTACAGATAAGGGAAAAAAACGGATATAAGGATATGTGCAAACTTCAGTGCTTGACACCTAGTAAATACTTAACGAATATCATGATTATTATAAGTACTGTGGGGGAGGAGATGGGGGCAGGGAAGGACACACCACCCCAGCATCTCCTTGAATCTTCCATGATAGCACATAATGATAACTGTGGTATTTGTTATTAAGCGCTTACTTTGTGCCGGGCACTGTGCTAAGCAATGGGGGTGGGTACAAGCACATTGGGTTGGACACAGTCCCTGTCCCTCACGGGGCTCACGGTCTTAATCCCCATTTTACAGATAAGGTAACTGAGGCACAGAGAAGTGCAGTGACTTGCCCAAGGCCACACAGCAGACAAGCGGCAGAGCCAGGATTAGAACCATGACCGTAGCCAGGCGAGGCTATTTACTGATCAGTAGTTTCCCCCTTCTCTCCCACAGTCTAATCATGCAAACAAGGTGAACGAGAAATTGTACTAAGGTAATCACGTTCCCTCCATTGCTGCTTTGCATAGAAAAACCCATGGGTGTTGGAAAGTTATGAAAAACACATAAGGGCTAAATGGAGGGTTATTATCATTTCTGCATGACTTAGTTTAGTTCTGGTGACAGCCTTTGCACTTGAAATATACATGGGGTGAAAAATGGCTTTTCCGTTCAGGCCTCCTTCCCATCCAGGGACTCAGCAAGGCTAAATAAGTGATTTTTGTTTTCCTCCTTCTATCCCACCCCCTGGTCAGTTGGGAGGTTGACTTCCAGAAATTCCATCTATTCATAAACTCTGGCTGCATTCGACAATTCGATCTGTTTATCAGGAATTATTTTCCAGTTTACTTATACCCAATCTGTTGGCTTCCCTTCCCTCTTGTTGCCTGTTGATTTCCTTTCCTCAGAGACCCAGTAAGGGAGAGCATATAAAATCCTGCACTTCATAGCACTTGGTAAAAGCTTTGATGGTGGAGAAGGTTGACACCGTAGGCCAGATTTGTGAATTTTTTAAAAAATGGTATTCGTTAAGCACTTTCTATGTGTCAGGCACTGTTCTAAGTGCTGGGGTCGATACAAGATAATCAGGTTGGACACAGTCTCTCTCCCACCTGGGGCTCGCAATCTTAAGCCCCATTTTTACAGATGAGGTAACTGAGGCACAGAGAAGTTAGGTAACTTTCCCAAGGTCACATAGCAGACAAGCGGCAGAGCTGGGTTTAGAACCCAGGTCCTTCGGACTCCGAGGACCATGCTCTATCCACTAGGCCATGCTGCTTCTCAGTATTTCTCATACGACTCCGTTTACCCTTTGCGCCAAACCCTAATTAACAGGTGTATAAGTGGCTTTTTTCCACATGCTTATCCAATGTGCTAAAAAGACTTTATCTCTAAGAGTTAAATTGTTTCAATTAAAAAAGAGGACCGTATACCCAAGATATTACGGGAAGAGTATTGAAAGGGACTCAGAGAAGGGGAATATTTTTGGTATTTACAGTTCGTTTACTGCTATCTCTTACGTGACATCCCAGTCCAAATAAAAAACATGTGGCAGAGAACATGAGAGTATCCAAAATAACCTCTTGCAGCCATGACTCAATCAAAAACTTGGTCACCAGCTTTTCAACAGCAGAAACCCCAAAGCATTGTTTGAGACGCAGGTCACGTGGACCACACTAGAATATGCAATTCAGTCCTATAGCAAAGAAAATAAAACACAAAGGGCAAAATGGTTGATTCCTTTCCCAGGAGGCCTCAGAAACACGTTCAGGAAGATAGAGAGGCTACTTCTCTTAAAAGTTGCCCCTTTATTTTTATTTTTTTCCCTAGCAATAAATCACATGAACTCAAAGTTATTTGTGAGGTACCTCTACCCCTGATTTGGGAGAAGAAAGTCAATCATATTAATTGAGCGCTTACTGTGTGCAGAACACTGTACTAAACCCTTCAAAGAATACAACAATAAACAGGTACATTCCCTGCCCACAGCAAGCTCACAGTCTAGAGAAAAGAAGAAAGAATCATGACCTATACTGTTTGGTCACCTCAACCATGGTTCTGTTTCAACTCTTGCCTCTTGTTCCCTAACCCTAAAAGGGTTGGCAGGAGGTAGGAAATCTGGGGGTCCTCAATAGCAATAATAATAATTGTGGTATTTGCTGAGTGCGTATTAAGTTCTGGCTTAATGGAAAATAATCAATTTGGATACAGTCCCTGTCCCAGATGGGTCTTAAAGGCTAAAGTGGAGGGAGAAAGGTAGTTTAACCCCCATTTTACACATGAGGAAACTGAGGCACAGAGAAGTTACCCCAGGTTACACTCAGGTAAGTGGTAGAGTGGGATTAGAACCCAAATCCCTTTGCCCCTGCTTTTTCCACTGGACTATGCTGCTTCCACCCCTTCGATAGCAATATAATAGCGAGTGCTGGGTACAGTTGCATTTCGAGGGCGGTCAAGATGAAGTCAAGATCCAACGCACCATGGAGACAGTACTCAGATTTATGACAAAAGTGATTCCTGAAAACTTCCTCTTAATAATAATAATAATAATGGTATTAAGCGCTTACTATGTGCAGAGCACTGTTCTAAGCACTGGGGTAGACACAGGGTAATCAGGTTGTCCCACATGAGGCTCACAGTCTTCATCCCCATTTTCCAGATGAGGTAACTGAGGCCCAGAGAAGTTAAGTGACTTGCCCACAGTCACACAGCTGCCAAATGGCAGAGCCGGAATTCGAACCCATGACCTCTGACTCCCAAGCCCGGGCTCTTTCCACTGAGCCACGCTGCTTCTCTGGGTGCTTCTCTTAAGTGACAACTTAAATCAGAACCAATTTTCTCACAGGAATAATGTTCTAAGTCGACCGATCAATGGTATTTATTGAAGGCCTTCTGCGTTTAGAGCACTGAACTAATAAGCACTTGGGAGAGTACAATCAAATAGAGTTGGTAGACACATTCCCCACCCACAATCAGCTAAATGGGAGATTGGCTACTGAACAAAGATTTATCTTATTTTTACCCAAATTACAATGAATGGTGGACTTAATTAAGGATGAGTCATATAGCTACACTTATATTGAGTCTGAAAGATTCCATGATTGGGTCGCCAACTTTTACTTAAAAGAAAAATGAAGCTCTTGGCCCTCCCTGTTGATAATCATATAAGCCTCTTCTCTCTTTCCTGTCCCCTGGCCTCTCTTCTGCCTCAAATTTCTCCTTTCTCCGTTTCTCATGGCTTTTTAAATGTAGTGGGTAGAGCACAGGCCTGGGAGTCAGAAGGTCATGGGTTCTAATTCCAACTCCACCACTTGTCCGCTGGGTGACCGTGGGTAAGTCACTTCACTTCTCTGGACCTCTTTTGCCTCATCTGTAAAATGGGGTTTGAGACTGTGAGTCCCGTGTGGAACAGGGACCGTGTTCAACCTGACTTCTTATGCACCCCTGCGCTTAAAACAGGGCCTGGCACATAGTAAGTGCCTAATAAATGTTATAATTATTATTATAATTATTAAAATTGTTTCCTTAATTCTCCCAAGCCTTCTCTGTGCCCCCTCCATCTCCAGTGAAATATTATATTACCTGCAGTAAGCTCGATTCATGCCATAAAAGTGTCTCAAAGTCGAAACCTGTGTGTTACAAACAGAGTGTAACAGCGTGTGAATTTAGAAATGTTGTAAGAGCTATTTATTGCAACCTGAAACTTTGCAAGTAGACTGCCTGAACTTTATTTTAGATCCAGGATTTTGGAAAGGATTCTAGAATCCTAGAAGCAGTCTAGGCTAGCATATTGGAGAGTGAGACGCCTTTAAGGGCAGGGAATGTGTCTGCTAATTCTGTTACATGCTCCCAAGCTCTTAGTACAGGGCTGTGCATATAGTAAGTGCTCAATAAATTGATTGATTGATTGCTTGTGTGATTGATTTTAAACACAATGAGGTAAATGCAGAGGTAAAGTTCTTATTCATGTCTAAATATAGCGAGCTTAGCAAAAAGACTCATCTATTTGGTGCTCACGAATTGCCAAAGGGAAACATTATTTGATTTTAAAATATTTGAAACAATACAGGTGTTCTTTTTTCTTTTAACCTTTTCAGGTGATGATTAAAATACTAAATGAAACAACATTTGCCAAGGCCTCTGGCTATAGCCTTCCAGGCTGCTTCTAGGTCAATGAAGTGTCAGTTTAGAAGATTAGGGCAGACACCTTCATTAGGTTTATAGTAGCAGAACTTCATTTGCATCTGCCTTAAAGATACATGGTAATGAAATCTTTGTTGCAGGGAGAAATTGTTTACTTGGTAATAGTTCAAAGAAAACTTTAATAGTGCTTCTTTTCAGTGTCTTTTATCTACAGGTGAAATGAAGCTGCTTAAAGCCTGTCGCCCGTTCCCAAAGAGGTACTAACCCAGAAAGGGAGTAACGCATTTACCAATCTATAATAATTGCATTTATTGCCCCTAGATCATAATTCTCCCTTGCCAGTCCTGATCTTCAAGGAAATACTACAAATATGTATATATGCACATGTATATGTAAATATATGTGGGACATTCATTCAATCATATTTATTGAGTGCTTACTGTGTGCAGAGCACTCTACTAAGCACTTGGAAAATACAATTCAGCAATAGAGAGACAATCCCTACCCACAGTGGGCTTACAGCCTACAAGGGGAGAGACAGACATCAAAACAAGTAAAAAGGCATCAATATCACCAGTATAAATAGAATTATAGATATATACACATCAAACTAACTCTCTTCCCCTCTTTAAAGCCCTACTGAGCGCTCACCTCCTCCAGGAGGCCTTCTCAGACTGAGCCCTCCCTTTCCTTCTGCTCCTCCTCCTCCCCTCCCCATTCCCCCTTCCCCTCCGCACAGCACTTGGTGCATATTTGTATATATTATGTATTACTCTATTTTGTTAATGATGTGTATATATCTATGATTCTATTTATCTTGATGATATATACGCCAGACTACTTGTTTTGTTTTGTCCTGTTTCGTTTTGTTGTCTGTCTCCCCCGTTTAGACTGCGAGCCCGTTGTTGGACAGGGATTGTCTCTCTCTGTTGCCGAATTGTACATTCCAAGTGCTTAGTACAGTGCTCTGCACATAGTAAGCGCTCAATAATTAGGATTGAATGAATAAATGAAAACAAGTCAACAGCAGTTAATATAAATAAATAGAATTATAAATATGTACATATATACATAAGTGTTGTGGGGAGGGGAGATGAGTAATTGCCCCAGATGAGTTGTGCCCTTGGGGAGAAAATGTTTCCTCCAGTCTGAGCTTCTGCCCTACTGTCGGCTGGCAAGGTATCAATCAATCAATCAATTTTATTTATTGAGCATTTATTGGGCACAGAGCACAAGGGGGTTGGGGGAGTATATTATAACAATAGAACAGGGAAGCAGTGTGGCCTAGTGGATAGAGCACGGGCCTGGGAGTCAGGAGGACCTGGGTTCTAATCCAACTCTGCCATTTATCAGCTTGGGCAAGTCACTTCACGTCTCTGTGCCTCAGTTCCTGTAAAATGGGGATTAAGGCTGTGAGCCCTATGTGGGACAGGGACTGTGTCCAACCTGATTAACTTGTACCTACCCCAGCGCTTAGTACAGCACCTGGCACATAGTAAGGGCTAAACAAATACCCTTAAACAGAAATAACACAGTTGGTAGATACTTTCCCTGCCCACAGTGAGTTTCACGAGCTCCTCCTCCTTCCCAATAACTTGCATGTATTTCAAGAGCAGGAACTGTGTTCTTTATTCTTACTATAGGCCCCCAAGCATGTAAGACAGTGATCTCCTAGTTGTGTACTCAAAAATAATAGTGAACTTAACCTCTCCCCTAAACAGGACAGGACAGAACCTCAGTCCAATTCATTCAATAGTATTTATTGAGCGCTTACTATGTGCAGAGCACTGCACTAAGTGCTTGGAATGGACAAATCGGTAACAGATAGAGACAGTCCCTGCCCTTTGACGGGCTTACGGTCTAATCGGGGGAGACAGACAGAAACAATAGCAATAAATAGAATCAGTCCAATGTAACCCAAGCAGAGATACTGCCATGACACTAGTTAAATCCAAAGCCAGGCCCTGGACAGCCCCATGGTCTGACCTACACAAGGGGAACAGTTCAATCAGTCAGTCAGTCATATTTATTGAGCACTTACAGCGTGCAGAGTGTTACACTAAGCTCTTGGGAGAGTGTGGTCTAACAGACTGTCCCCAGTGAGCTTACAGCCTGGGGATAGGAGGGGAGGGAGGGCAGACATCAATAAAATAAATAAAATTACAGCTATGTACATAAGGGCTAGCTTTTTCCAGGACAATGCCACCCTGCAGTTAAGTGAGCAGGAAATACCCGTCTTCTCTTTACATTAGGCTCCCCAAGGGGAAGGATATTGGAAGAATCCAGGGAGGGAACCATAGAAATGAGAAGCAGCGTTGTCTAGTGGAAAGAGCATGGGCCTCGGATCGACCGAGCAGTCGATCGATTGTTCGTATTTATCGAGAGCTCACTGTGTGAGAAGCGCCGTACTAAATCCTTGGGAGAGTACAATGTAAAGGAGTTGATCGACACATTGTTCGCCCACAAGGAGATCAGTCTAGAGGACCTGGTTTCTTATCCTGTCCTGCTACTTGCCTACTGGGTGGCCTCGGGCAAGTAAGTCTAAGTGTTTCTTAATCTGTAAAATAATTACTAAATACTGGTTCTCCCTTCCCACTAGACTGTGAGCCCCATGAAGGTTAGGGACTGTGTCCGACCTGATTATTTTTGTATCTACCCCAGCACTTAGTACAGTGCTTGGTGCATAGCAGTGCTTAACAAATACCACTATTATAAAATGCTCAAGACAAAAAATCTTCACTAGCGATTTTTTTTAGCAATTACATTGTGTACATAGAGAACACTAATTTTGGAAGGATCATTTTGCATTGGGAAGACACTGAATCCGGTTAGCTTTAGATTGAAAACTCCTTGAGGGAGGGATCATGTTTTACCAACTCTATTGTAGTGTAATCTTCAAGCATTCACTCAGTAGTATTTCTTGACTGCTTACTGTGTGCAAAACATTGTACTTTACGCCTGGGAGAATACAATATAAGAAGAAACAGACACATTCCTGCCCACAACCATGTCACAGTCTCAGCTGTGTGACTTTGGGCAAGTCACTTCTCGGTGCCTCACTTCCCTCATCTGTAAAATGGGGATTAAAACTGAGCCCCCCATGTGGGATTACCTTGTATCTACCCCAGCGCTTAGAACAGTGCTTGGCATATAGTAAGCGCTTAATAAATACCAACTTGTTTTTAGAGGTGGAGATAGACATTAATATAAATAATAGATATATACAGATATATACATATGTGCTTCCAAGTACTTAGTACAGTGCCCTGAAACAGTTACTGCTCAATAAATATCAGTGATTGACTATGCCTGATCATCTGAATAGACATTAACACCCAGGCAGTGTGAAGTGAATCACAAGCACTGAATAGATCAGGAGAGCTAAACCTCCGGATTAAGACAGACAGTGATTAAGTGTGTCTCTAAGCTCCTTGTGCAATTAAACACTGTCTGTATCGATTGTAAAAGAAACTGAATGTTTTTATTGTTAATTTAATTTTCAATCACTTGAAGGTGTGCTTGAAACCAGCTTCCCAGATAGTTAAACTTTAAAACTTTCCACAATCTCATTAGTTTGATGTTAACATTAGAAGAATCAGGTGAATGATGAAGTGTGGTTAATCAAACACACCAGGGAAACAGATAATTATATTAGAGGAAGAGGTTTGGCCAAGGTTATCTTTGGGAAGGAAAAATACAGAACTCCAGTCCTTTGAACTTCTCAGACAACTATGAAACTTCAAGGTAATGCTATTTTTATGGCAATTAAGCCATTAAATAATTATTTAATCACTTACATAGCGAATGGTAGAAATTATCCAAAGAAATAGATGAGCTATTTGAGCTACTTATGAACTCTTTAGGTTGGTAGTGAAAATAAAGTAGATGTTACTTAATAAAATGGGGGAAAATGAAACTTGAGTTCCATACAAATGCTATTTTATATCTGTAGTAAGGTACTTCAAAAATCTTAGAAGTGGTGGGTTAGAGGAATGGGTGAGGATATAGGGATTTCCCCATGGATTTTATTTTTCACTTGCCCAAGAACTAAAATGGGGAACTGAACATATTTTTTACTCCTTATACCGTTTCATTGTTTCCTGTCTCTTCTGTATAAATTGAATATGCCAACCCAACTGCATCTGTGGGTTGGGTGGTGTTATAGGTCAGTCTAGTTCCTTGAATAAAAAATGTAAATAAATATAAATAGAAATGTACCTTCTGAAGGTACAGGTTTAATCACTCAATTGTGTATACTGAGAGCTTATCATGTGCAGAGCACTGTACTGGTGCTTGGGAGAGTATAACAGAGTTGGTAGACATATTCCTTGCCCACAACAAGCTTACAATCTAAAGGGGTAGACAGACCTTAATCTAAATAAATTATGGATATGTAATAAGGATCTTGGGACTGAGAGTGAATAAAAGGAGCATATCTTAGTGCAAGGGTGACACAGAAGGGAATGTGAAAAGCGATTCCAAGCAATTCATACAGTGCTCTGCACATAGAAAGCGCTCAATAAATACTACTGAATGAATGAGTGCTTAGTCAAGAAAGGCCTCTTGGAGGAGACAGCACTTAGGTACCTATTTGTAATTTATATTAATGTCTGACGTCCCTGTAAGCTTGTTGTAGGCAGGGAATGTGTCTGTTTATTGTTGTACCCTCCCAAGTGCTTAATACAGTGCTCTGCATACAGTAAACACTCAATAAATATGATTGAATGAATGAGTGTGCCTTCCACTGAGGTTTCGAAGCCAGGGACAGTGAATGTCTGTAGCATATGGAGAGGGAGGCAATTCCAGGCCAGAGGCGAGAGGTTAGCATTTAACCTCTATTTCTAGTCATGACCACGTAAAATCAAGTCATGTTGTCCTACCTAGATCCAGCTGTCAGAACCTCCCCTCAGAACGCCAGTTGTAGCATGGGGTACCACTTTAATACAATCACTCATCCTAACCTGCCTCACCCTCCTTGCTGACCTCCCAGCCTCCTGTCTCTCCCCACTCCAGACCACACTTCACTCTGGCTGCCTGGGATCATTTTTTCTATAAAAATGTTCAGGACATGTCACCCCGCTCCTCAAAAAACTCCAGTTGGTTGCCCGTCCACCTCCACATCATACAAAAACCCTTCACCATGGCTTTAAAGCAGTCCACCACCTCACCTCGCTTCTCTCCTTCTACAACCCAGCCCGCACACTTTTGCTCCTCTATTGCTAACCTCCTCACTGTGCCTTTATCTCGCTGCTGAGCCCTAGGCCAAGTCCTGCCTTCTGGCTTGGGACATCCTTCCTCCTCAAATCCCAAAGATGATTACTCTCCGCTCCTTCCAAGCCTAATTGAAGGGGGGGCACATCTCCTCCAAAGAGGCCTTCCCACACTAAACCTCTCCTTTACTCATCTCCCACTCCCTTCTGCGTCGCCCTGACCTGCTCCCGTTGCTTTTCCCCCCGATTCCCAGCCCCACAACCACTTATGTACATATCTGTATTTTATCTGTATAATGTCTGCCTCCCCCCCTCTAAACTGTAAGATCGTTGTGGACAGGTAATGTTCCTGTTTATTATTGTATCGTACTTTCCCAAGCACTTAGGACAGTGCTCTGCACACAGTAAGCATTCAATAAATACAATTGAATGAATGAATCGATTTCAAAGTGGAAACGTTTATTTGCCTTGGGGTGTTTCCTTTCTTTCAGTTTCAGTATAATGAATGAAATCCATTGTAATTGTCAAAAGTTAGGTCAGATGATTCTTGGTTGGGTAAGAGTGGGAAAAATATTTTGCAAACTTTTGCCTGGGATTTCTGAGGTAGGGTGGCACTAGGACAATCGTGAAGGTCAGGCAGGAGCGAGGACAGGGAGTATAGAACAGTGTGGCTTAGTGAAAACAACCCAGGGCTGGTAGTCAGAAGACTCAGGTTCTGGTCCTGCCTCTGCCTCATGACTGCGGCGTGTCCTAGGGTAAGTCACTTAACCCTTCTGCATCTCAGTTTTGTCATCTATACTCGTTGGCAGGGAAGACGTCTACCAAGTCTGTTATACCCTCTCAAGTGCTTAGTACAGTGCTCTGCACACAGTGTTCAATTGATGATTAATTATTAAAATCAGGATAAAATACCTGTTTTTCATCCCTCTTAAACTGTGATCCCTTTGTGAGACTGTGTCTGATGTGGCTATTTTGTATCTACCTCAGCTTTTAGAACAGTGCTTGGAATGTTATGAATGATTAATATATACCACCGTGTTTTACTAAAGTGATTAGGAGTTCTGAGTTAGGCTGAAGGATACTCTTGTAGAACAGAGCAGGAGAAAGGGTCTTACACAAAATCTAACTGGCTGGGGGGTATGAGAAGGACAAAATTGAAAAGGGTTATTAATAATTGTGGTATTTAAATGCTTACTAGGTGTCAAGCACTGGCTCAGTGGAAAGAGCCTGGGCTTGGGAGTCAGAGGGCATGGGTTCAAATCCTGGCTCTGCCACTTGCCAGCTGTGTGACTGTGGGCAAGTCACTTCACTTCTCTGTGCCTCAGTTACCTCATCTGTAAAATGGGGTTTAATTGTGAGCCTCACATGGAACAACTTGATGACCCTGTATCTACCCCAGCGCTTAGAACAGTGCTCTGCACATAGTAAGCGCTTAACAAATACCAACATCATCATTATTATTACTAGGCAATAGGATAGAGTCAGTATATGCCTGTCCCTGTCCCACACGGGGTTCATGGTCTAAGAAGGGAGGGAGAGGCAGGTATTTAATTCTTATTTTAAAGATGAGGAAATTGAGGTCCAGAGAAGTTTGCTGATTTGCCCAAGGTTACACGCGGGCATGCAAGCAGATTCTGAAAGAGACTCTTCTCAAAAGGCAAAGAAAATTATTGGAAGTCATTCTATTACATCAGGCTTTCAAATTAACAGCTGAGAATACAAAAATTGCTTGTTTTTGTGGGTTTTTTTGGAAAAAAAAATTCTGTAATGATGAAAGGCTGTGGTGACCCTCTCAGTCTCACCCACTGAAAATGCAAATACACAGTTAAATGCATGAGAGATGTGGGAGATCACAGCAGTGTTTTTTAAAATAAAAAAAAATTATGAAATGACAAAGAATTAAGTGCAAGCATTTAACAGGTAAAATTGTGAAGTATCACAATTAACAAAGCTGTGGAAGGTAGTCAGGCTCCCAGCACTGAAGCTCTTTTCATCCTCAACACAGTTATGCCCAAGGGACTGGAAGAGATGATGGACAGCATGATGCCCAAACATCCCCTGCTTGGACAGCTGAAACTGGGAAAGTGACAGCAAAAAAGACAGGGGAAATGTTTTAAGGTCACTGTAAAAGCAGTATGGCCCTAGTCGATAGAGCACGGGCCTGGGAATCAGAAGGTCATGGGTTCTGAATCTGGTTCTACCACTTGTCTACTGTCAACAAGGAGTTTACAGTCTAGAGGGGGAGACAGACATTAAAATAAATTACAGATATGTGCAGGAAACGTGTCTATCAATTATGTTAATACCGCTCTCTCCGAAGCACTTAGTTCAGTGCTCTGCCCACAATAAGGCTCTCAGGAAATACGACTGATTGATTCATGTACGTAAATGCTAATGGGTTGAAAGTGGAATGAATGAAGGGTACAAATCAAAATGCAAGGGTGAGTTGGTTAAATGAGGGCTTAGTCAGAGCTGGCTTCTTGGAGGAGATAAGATTTTAGTAAGGCTTTGAAGTTGAGGGAAAGTGATGATCTATCAAAGATGAAGTGGGAGGAAGTTCCAGGTCAGGGGGCATTAAGTGAGAGAGGGGTCGACGAGAAATAGACGAGATCGAGGTACAGCGAGTAGGTTGGTGTTAGACGAGTGAAGGGAGAGGGCTGGGGTGTGGTAGGAAATCAGTGAGGTGAGTAAAAAAGATGGGGCAAGGTGTTTGAGAGCTTTAAAGCTGAAGAGTTTCTTTAGATTTGGAGGTGAAAGGATTACCATTGGAAGTCCTTGAGGGTGTTGAGAAATGTGGTCTGAACTTCTTTTAGAAAAACAATAAGGGGCAGAAAAGTGTTTATGGACTGGAATGGGGAAGAGAGGGCAGGAGCATGAAGTCAACAAGAAGCCTGATGCGGTAGTCAAGCCAAATAGGATAAGCGTTGGTGGCTCTAACTTTGGGAGTATATTTATTTGGGGAGGATGCCAGTGAATTTAGAGTGAAAAGAGTTCAAATTAGTATGTAGGAGTGAGTGAGAGAATATGAATAGGGGAGGAGCTTAGAGCAGCCAAAAAAGCAAAAAGACTGGAATCAATGAATCACTTGTGTTTTTTAAGGTTAAACCAGAGACGGCCTGGGAGAGAAAAACCAGAGGGGCTAAAGGCAGTATAAGAACTGAAGAGAATAGGGAATTAGAAGAACAGGAAAAGTGGTAATGAAAAGCCTTGGTTCAAGATTTTCCTCTGGCTTCGTCTTGATCCATTCTCTCTCCTGATACATGGCAGGCCCAGTCTTCTCTTTCCCGAGCTAATGTTTCCCTCAGCGACTCCTCCTTCTCTTTCCCGTTGCTCATGGCTTTTCTCCTGTCATGCAACTCCCTCACTTCCCACCACGCCAAACTGTGTCCCTTTCCCACCTTCAAAACCCTCTTAGAAAGTCATTGCTTCCAAGATGTGTTTCCGGTTCCCTCACTTTCCTGGTTATGCCAAACTCATCAGGCATTTTAGTAATTATTTGCAAATGTATATTTGCTTTTAAGTATCTTAAAGATCAAAGGCATTCTAATGATCCCTTTATACTTTAAAATATATTGGGATTATTTCAAATAATCACATTTCAAAATGTGAAAGGATATTCAGAATTAATGCCAGTTTTTTGTATGAGAAACTTGAGGTTTTGATCTGAATCCTTCAGAATATTGCAAAATAGGGACACTTCCTTTCTAAAAGGTCAAAACATTTCTTTTTTGGTTAAAAAAAAATTGAATAACAATGAAGGGAGAAACCCTGTGGTTTAGTGGATAGAGCATGGGCCTGGAAGGGAGAGAACCTGAGTTTTAATCTTGAAAATGCCACCTTGCTTGCTGAGTAACCTTGGGGCAAGTCATTTCACTTCTCAGTGCCCTCAGTTACCTCACTGTAAAATGGGGATCACTGAGCCCTATGGGAACAGGGACTGTGTGGACCTGATTATCTTGTATCTACCCAATCACTTAGTAAGAGTGTCTGGCAGCATTAGTAAATGATTTAACAAACACCATAAAAAAAACAGTGGCATTTATTAAGTACTTACTGAGGGCAAAGCGCTCTATTAATGTTCACCAGAAACTAACCCTAACAAAACGGGAATTTATGCCTTCTGTTGCTGATCAGATTTACCATACTAGAAATAGGCTGTAGGCTTAATTTTAATTGGTTGGAGATAATCCAAAAAGGAAAAAATTAGTACTAAATGGGAGCGGGCATACACTAGTGGAAACAGAACAGAAGCGGGGAAGTCGAGCTAACTTGGGTACTAGTCTCTGCTCCATCACTGGCCTGCTGCGTGAATTTGAGCAGTGGCTTCATTCATTCATTGAATCGTAATTTATTGAGCGCTACTGTGTGCAGAGCACCGTACTAAGCGCTTGAAAATAGAGACAATCCCTGCCCACACTGGGCTTCTCTGGGCCTCCATTTCCTTATTTGTAAATGATACTTGTTCCTCGGGATAAGGATTGGGTCTGCCTTAATTATTTTGTATCTATCCCAGCTTTTAGCACAATGCATGCCATAGTTGTTATTGAATGTTTTTTTCATGAACAGTTTTACGTGATGGCAGAATGCACAATAGCTCCAGTTATATAAAATCATTATCTATCCCAGTAAAACAAATGAAAAGGATTTTTTGGGTGTTTTTTTTTTTAACAGAAGCATTTTCTAAAAGTGGCTGCATTAAAAACTCAGAGACCAGCAGATGGCATGTAACCATAGCAATATCTCATCAGCCTAGCTAGGCAGGAGCCACAGAATCTGATGATTTTTTTTTCTCTTGAATGGGTAAAAATAAAATGGCTACAAATTCAAACCCAATCTCTTATCTGCAACTCTCTCAAATTAGGAGACACTATTCATTTCTTCTCTTTTCACTTCCTTCCTTTTTCTATTTTTCTTTAGGATTTTATTTGCTACTCTTCCATTTTTTATAACAGTTTTAAGTTTGAAGAAATTAGGATTGCATCTGCTTTTATATTATCTCTATTTTTATTTTGTGGAGTTTTTTGGGGGGAGGGGAGCTGATATTTTCTCCTGCTCCTCCTTATCTTCCTTTTCAAGTATTGTTGCCTTAAAAATCTTGTACCTCGTGATTCCTGTAAAGAACACACCACTGTTTTCCTTCTTCCTTTCACTTTTATATCTTTCTGCTGCTTCTCGCCATCTTTCTCAGTGTCCTTTTGAAACTGCTGTAGGTGCTTAGTCTTGGTTCAGGTTCTCTCTCCTTCCATGCACTGGATATGTTCCCTTCTGTCAAGTGTAAGCAATATGGAGAGAGCGTACCTTTCTTCCATTCTGCCTGTTACCATAGAGACAGTAAGCAGAGCTGCAGGGAGGAGTTTTTCCAGTTAATGCTAGTTCAGGAAAAGGGATGGCAATTCAAATAAACCTAGAAATTGTCAATCCAACACCTTCATGTCACAGCGTGCCTTAGTGGCAAAGGCACGGGCTTGGGAGTCAGAGGACTTGGGTTCTAATCCCACCTCCGCCTCTTGTCTGCTGTGTGACCTTGGGCAAGTCACTTAACTTCTCTGTGCCTCAGTTACCTCATCTGGAAAATGGGGATTAAAAGTTTGAGCCCCACGTGGGACAACCTACCCCAGTGCTTAGAACAGTAGTTGGTACATAGTAAGCACTTAACAAATACCGTAATTATTAATAGACAAACCTCGAACCAATGAGGTCTTTAATGAAACACTGAAGTGGAAAATCATAGTAGCCCATACACATTCGTTCCTCAGGTATAAACTCATCTTCTTTCTAAGCTCCGAACAGTTGTTTGATTCTTTTCTGTCAGCTAAATGTCCTGCTCTCTGGTGAAGTTCAAAGAAAGAACTTATTATAGAAGCAGCGTGGCTTAGTAGATAGACCACAGGCCTGGAAGTCAGAAGGACCTGGGTTCTAATCCTGGTTCCACCATATGTCTGCTGTGTGAGCTTGGACAAGTCACTTAACTTTTCTGGGCCTAAATTACCTTATCTGTAAAACGGGGATTAAAAGTGTGAGCTCCATGTGGGGCAGGAACTGTGTCCAACCTGATTAACTTGTATTTACCCCAGCACTTAAAACAGTGTTTGGCACATAGTAAGTGCTTAACAAGAAACATGATTATACTACCAATAATTATCATTATTATAAGCCTTCTGAAAAACATCTTCTCCAGGAAGCCTTCTCTGATCAATCTCTCATCTCCCCATCCTAGCCATCCCCTCCCTGCGGGCTCTAATGGATAGAGCCCAGGCCTGGGAGGCAGAACGTCATGGGTTCTAATTCCCCCTTTGCTATTTGTCTGCTGTGTGACCTTGAGCAAGTCACTTCACTTCTCTGTACCTCAGTTACTTCACCTGTAAAATGGTGATTACAACTGTGATCCCCATGTGGGGAATGTACTATGTCCAACCTGATTAGCTGGTATCTACCGCAGCAACAGTGCTTGACATATAATAAGCGCTTAACAAAAACTATTATTATTATTACTCCATTCTAGCACATCCTCATTATCTAAATCCTCGGGTCCTTACTACCATCCCTAGGAGTTGGATAAATATCTTTAAACTCTGTTGCTTCCTTCTACCTGTAGTTTAAGTGTCTCTCTATATTGTAACCCCTCTCAGGGCCGCACCTGGAGAGTTTCCAGTACTCAACCAGTCTCGACTACAGGAGGGAGAGTCAAGCTTAGGCCTACCCATTCCATTCCCAGCTTGGGCAGTGGCTAGCGAGTGGAAAGCAATCAGCTACAAGTCAAAACCCACCCATGCTGGGCAGCAGCAGCTTGGGAGAGAGTCAAGGGCGGAGACTCGAGTTTACTGAGCGGTAGGTGGCAATGGTAAACCATTTATGTATTTTTACAATGAAAACTGCAGCGTGGTTCAGTGGAAAGGACACGGGCTTTGGAGTCAGAGGTCAAGGGTTTGAATCCCGGCTCTGCCACTTGTCAGCTGTGTGACTGTGGACAAGTCACTTAACTTCTCTGCGCCTCAGTTACCTCATCTGTAAAATGGGGATTAAGACTGTGAGGCCCACGTGGGACAACCTGATTCCCCTGTGTCTACCCCAGCGCTTAGAACAGTGCATGCACATAGTAAGCGCTTAACAAATACCAACATTATTATTATTATTATCCACTACCAGATCAAT
This sequence comes from Ornithorhynchus anatinus, assembly GCF_004115215.2. Classification (NCBI taxonomy): domain Eukaryota; kingdom Metazoa; phylum Chordata; class Mammalia; order Monotremata; family Ornithorhynchidae; genus Ornithorhynchus; species Ornithorhynchus anatinus. Next base: position 55,998,293 of record NC_041735.1, on the reverse strand, counting down.
TGCAGATGGAGAGCAGGGTGTTCTGGGAAAGATGTGTCCGTGGTGTCGCTACGGGTTGGAAACGACTCACCGGCATAAGTATAAGACTATATTGTAAACGCCTTGGAGGCAGGGATCATGCCTGTTAACTCTATTATACTCTCCATGAACTTAGTATAACCGATCCACAATCAATGGTGGTTTTTTTAATGGTATTTGTTAAGCACTTACTGTGTTGCAGGCACTGTGCTAAGTGCTGTTAGATACATGCTAACCAGGTTGGACACAGTCCATGGGGCCCCGGATCTTAATCCCCATTTTACAGATGAGATAAATGAGGCACAGAGACGTTAAGTGACTTATTCAAGATCACAAAGCAAACAATTGACAGAGCCTGGATTAGAACCAGGTCCTTCTGACTCCTAGGTCTGTACTCTATCCACTAGACCACATTGCTTTTTCTATTTATTGAGCACTCACTATGAGCAGCACCCTGCACTAAGTCCTTTGAAAAGTACGAAGCCCGTCACTGGGCAGGGATCGTCTCTATCTGCTGCTGAATTGTACATTCAAGCGCTTAGTACAGCGCTCTGCACATAGTAAGCGCTCAGTAAATACTAGTGAATGAATGAAAAGTACAATATAATAGAGTTGGTAGACAAATCTGTGCCCTCCAGGAGCTCACAGGCTAGAGGGAGAGTAAGCAGAGGCTAAGGTTATATATATGTTATGCTATATGTATAAGTGCTATAATATAGTGGTCCATACAGAGTAAGTGCTCAATAAATACTATGGATTGATTGAACGTCAGTAGAAAGACAGTCATGTGAAAAATGGAAGTGTGGTGAGAGCTTCCTGTTCGGGGTTTGGTTTTTTTTGTCTGCATTTTAGTGGTTACAAACCTCCTGCTATCTTTAGTATAATGCCATAAAGAGAACTGTCAGAACAGTTCTGGCATGAATAAAAGATTAAGAAGTGTAGCCTTAATGTATTCTTGTCTCCTATATACTGGGGGTAACACCACTGTCTAAGCTACTTTACAGATATTTAAAATGACATCATTATTATTGTTAATAATAATAATTGTTAAACACTTACTAAGAGTCAAGCACTGTTCTAGGCACTGGAGTGCTTAGACTCCCTCCCCCCATTTTGAATAAGCCTTAACATTCTATAAAATGTTCTCTTTATGTTCCATTTCTAAGAGCAATATTGTCCACAATCATAAGTGATTAGACACTAAATGTCGTCGTCATCTTTACCATGTTTATTAAACAGCACTGAGGAGTTGCAGTGCAGAGTTAGCATGAAAGAGACATAGAAAATTTCCCTATCTACCTGAGAGGAATTTGCTCTAACGAGGGGAGTAGAATAAATCAATACAATTTAGTGAAAACACAAATAGGTAAAGCAACATATAAGCAACTGCAATTGCGCTGAGATAAGGACAATAACTCTGACAAGTGCTGGAAGAGGAAAGCATTGGAGTGTCTCCACGGATTGTTGACAAGTCGAGGACAAGGACACACTGTCATTCTGCAATTTGACATTCAGTATGGGTAAATATCAAGTGACTCCTGCTGGCGACATTAAACCAGCCCCAAACTACAAAAATAAGGACACGTTTGGAAGCTTTAACCTGGATGAGATCCCATAGTACTCTAGATGTTAGGTTTCTTTCTTGAATCAGACTTGGTTTGCTGTTGCATGTAGAGGAAAGAGGATTTTTTGTTGTTTATTTTCTTTTTTATGGTATTTGTTAAGCATTTACTATGTGCCAGGCACTGTACTAAATGCTGAGATAGATACACGATAATCAGATTGGACACAGTCGATGTCCCACGTGGGGCTCACAGTCTTAATCCCTATTTTGCGGTTGAAGTAACTGAGGCAGAGAGAAGTAAAGTGACTTTTCCTAGGTCACACAACAGAGAAGTGGCAGAGCTAGAATTAGAATCCAGTTCCTTCTGATTCCCAGGCCTGTGCTCTAGCCACGCTGCTTAGAATTTAGATTTTAGTTTAGTTTTCACAGGGATTGTTGTTCACCTGTACAAATTAGCATTCTAGAAAACAGTTAATGGTATTTGAGTGCTTACTATGTGCAGAGCACTGTACTACACACTTGGGAGAGTACAATATAATAGAATTAGCAGACAAGATCCCTGCCCATAACGAGCTTACAGTCTAGAGGGGGAAACTGACATTAATATAATTATAGCTATGATGACTACAGGACCGAAGCTGGGTATTAATAGCATTTCAATCCCTACCTTCAAGGAAAAGCAGCTGGGAGGCTACTAGGCCCCTAGAAATATGCATTTACTAGGATTATGAAATCTAGTTCAAAGCCTTTATTTATTAACTCCTCTAAATCTAGGCCTAAGGTTATTTGGATACTAATGTGAATTGCTGCGGAGTTCTTGGCAGAAATCGGCCTTTAAAATGATGAGAATTAGTTTAATGAGTGAAGAGAGTCCTCTGTACTAGTCAGGGCCTTGCTCCCTAAAATAGTGGAAGATACCTTTTATTTATTCACTTCTTCAATCATATTTATTGAGCACTTACTGTGCGCAAGGCACTGTACTAAGCGCATGGGAGAGTACAATATAACAACGAGCAGACACATTCCTTCCCACAAGGCGCTCAGAGTCTTTTACACAGTCAGCCTGGTTTTCCCACTGGGCGTGTTTGTGCGTTTCACACTGAATGTGTTTTGGGGGACGGGGCGGGGGTCTGCCTGGCCTTAAATGGGAACAGCTCGTTGTGGGCAGGGAATGTGCCCGTTTATTGGACAAGCAGCATGGTGTAGTGGATAGAGTCTGGATCTGGGAATCAGAAGATCATGGGTTCTAATCCCGCCTCGGCCACTTGTCTGCTGTGTGACGCTGGGCAAGTCACTTCACTTCCCGGAGCCTCAGTTCCCTCACCTGTAAAATGGGGATTGAAAACGTGAGCCCCAAACCGATTTGCTTGTCTCCACCCCTGTGCTTAGTACAGTATCTGACAACATAGTAAACGCTTAACAAATACCATAATATTATTATTACAGTGCTCTGCACACAGTAAGTGCTCAATAAGTACCATCGACTGACTGAACGCAAAGCCCGGAAGAGCAAGAGCCTTGGAAATTGTGGGCAGCTTCTGGGGGTCAGGGACCCTGTTGGGATTGTTCACACATTGTCCTGCACCACTGGGGGAGACGGGCTAGTTGGGAGAGAGGGATGGGGATGGAGTCGGAGAGGAGAAGGAGGGAGCGGCTGCTGAACGCATTCATTCAAGTGTATGTATTGAGCGCTTACAGTGTGCAGATGACCGTACTAAGCGCTTGGGAGAGAGTACAGTATAATAATAAACACATTCCCTGCCCGTAACGAGCTTACAGTCTAGAGAGGGAGACGGACGATAATGTAAGTAAATGCGACAGATATGGACATAAGTGCTGTGGGTCTGGGAAGGAGGATGAATAAAGAGAGAAAGTCAGGGTGACACAGGAGGGAGTGGGAGAAGAGGAAAGGCGAGCTTAAAAAAAATGGTGGTATTTGTTAAGCGCTTACTATGTGCAAAGCACTGTTCTAAGCGCTGGGGGATACAAGGTGATCAGGTTGTCCCATGTGGGGCTCACAGTTTTAATCCCCATTTTACAGATGAGGTCCTTAAGTCAGGGAAGGCCTCCTGGAGGAGATTTTAATGAGGCTTTAATGAGGCCCTGAAGGTGGGGAGGAAATAATTTTCTGTCCGAACTGGATCTGTCCCCCAAAGCATTTCGCCCAACTAGGTTGTTGAAGCGTCATGGCCTAGAGCACAGGCCTGGGCGTCGGAAGACCTGGGTTCTAATCCAGTCTCCGCCACTTGTCTGCTGTGTGACCTTGGACAAATCACTTCTCTTTCATTCATTCATTCAATCGTATTGATTGAGCGCTTACTGCGTGCGGAGCACTGTACTAAGCGCTTGGAAGGTACCGTTCACTTCTCCGGGCCTCAGTCCCCTCCTCTGTAAAACGGGGATCAAGACTGTGACCACCACGTGAGACACGGCTCGTGTCCGATCGGATTAATAATAATAATGTTGGTATTTGTTAAGCGTTTGCTATGTGCAGAGCACTGTTCTAAGCGCTGGGGTAGACCCAGGGGAATCAGCTTGTCCCGTGGGGCTCACAGTCTTAATCCCCATTTTCGATGAGGTCACTGAGGCCCAGAGAAGTGAAGTGACTCGCCCACAGTCACACAGCCGACAAGTGGCAGATCTGGCATTCGAACTCATGACCCCTGACTCCAAAGCCCGTGCTCTTTCCACTGAGCCACGCTGCTTCTCAGCTAGTACCTACCCCGGCGTTTAGTATAGTGTCTGGACTTAGCGATTAGCAGATGCCATTTCAGGAAAAGAAAAAAAGGGCCGTCAGGTGGCGGGTTGGAGGGGCGGGGGAAGGAGGAAGGAAGGAAGGAGAGTCTCGGTTGGTGGGTCACATGTGGCCCCAGGTCCGGCCTCTGCTTGGTTGCAGTCAGAGCAACGCCGGCGGCGCAGCTCCGGCCCCCGCCTCCCTCCTCTTTCCTTCCAGACCCCTGTTTCCTGCCCTTAGACCCCCTCCTCCCCTCTCCCCGATCCCTGCTTCCAGCTCCCAGACCCCGGATCCTTGCTTCCAGCTCCTCGCTCCCAGATTCCTGCCTCCAGCTCCTTGCTCCCTGCCTCCAGCCCCCTGCTCCCAGATTCCTGCTTTCAGCTCCCAGATTCCTGCTCCCAACTCCCCTCCCCCAGATTCCTGCTCCCAGATCCCAGCTCCCAGATCCCAGCTCCTTGTTCTCCGCCCCCAGATTCCTGCTCCCAGCCCCCAGCTCCTTGCTCCCTGCTCCCAGATTCCTGCTCCCTGCTCCAGTTGAATCAGCAATTTGGCCGCCAAGCTCCGGCAGCCCCGAAGCCCCAGGCAGAGGAGGAGGAGGAGGGGGGCGAGAGGTTCTGGCAGGAGCCCCCTGCTTGTTGCGACGCCTCCCGATCGGCTGCCGGGGGGTGAGGACGCCGGGATCCTTGGATGGTTGGATGGGTGGGTGGGCGTGCCTCTCCCTCCCAACCTCTCCCTCTTCCCTTCTCTTTCCTTCCCTCTCCCTCCCGGCACCGCATCTGGACAGACGTGCCCCCCCCCCCCTTATTATTATTACTCGTATTTATTAAGCCTTTACTGTGTGCCAAGCACTGTACAAAGCCCTTGGGAGCCAGAAGAGGAAGGATGGGCTGGGGGCGAGGTGGAGGGGAGGGTCCTTCCAGCCAGGATGGGGAGAGGCTCCGGCTGGTTCGTTTTTCCAGGGATGATCATAATAATTGTGGTATTTGTTAAGCAGTTACTATGTGCCAGGCACTGTACTAAGCACTGGAGTGAATACAAGCAAATCAGATGAAATAAAGTAGAGCTGGGAGTGCCCGGGCCCGTGATAAGGCATCCGCCCCATCCCTTAGCACGGAGCGCTTAATAAATAACGCTATTGAAGGGCTGGTGGAGATGGGCATCTGGAATGAATATTCTTTCGTTCCCAAACGGGGTGGCTTTGGGGTGGGATTTTTGTTGTTGCCTTTCTTCATCAAGGCAAAGGAAACCTCTTGGGGTGGGATTTTTTGTTGTTGTTCTTCGAGGCAAAGAAAACCTCTCGGTTAGGGTTTTCCTCGAGCGTGGTCCAATATTTCCGTCAGGTGTTCTGTTGGAAACGGTCGGACCACGTTCGGAAGAAAATCTGAACTGAGATGCTAGATTCTAGGGTGACAGGATGGAAAGCCACAGCCGCATTTCTCGGCCCCGATCAGGTTTGGGCCTTTGAAAACAATGTGAGTTAGATTGGAAAGAAGATCCTACAGAGGCCTGATCGGAGGCTTTTACAGATAGGAAGACATGAGTTAATTTGGAAAATAAAGACTGGGAATACTATTAGCAGTCTTAGAAGTTTAAGGGTACCTTGTGTCATGTCTCTATATGTGTCGAGACTGTTCATTATGGGCAGGGGACGTATCTACCCACTCTGTTGTACTCTCCCAAGCTCTTAGTACAGTGCTCGGCACAGAGTAAGCGCTCAATAAATACCAATGACCAATTGAAACCCTTTTTCTGAGAAAGCCATAGGGCTTGCTATATATTAACCATTAATGCATATTACATGCAAATAAGAAGAGTACCTGGCAACCCCTCTTTATAGGACATCTGCTGCACAGGGGAATTGATTGATTTGCAGGAAATAGATGGCTAAACGCAGATGAAAACTCATCCCCTTGGTTCTGCTGTCAAACTCCAGCCACTACGGATGCAAAGAAAATTGTTAAGTGCTCAGCATGCCATATTCTCAGTGAGAGCGCAGACTAGTGGGGAAAAAAACCCCCTCAAATCTGTAAATAATCAAGTAAAAACAAAATAGTTTGAAGGCGTGGTAACAAGTAGCTGAATTACCAACTGGGAAAAATTAGTTAAGCGATCTAAAGGTCAGTAGAGACCTTGGGAAAGAGATCATGTGATGATTGTATTCAAAATTCTAAAAGTAGGGAGGTCAGCAAGATAAAATTGACTTTTGGGAAAGTAAATTTTAAAAGGATCTCCCTGAGGAGGAGCTGAAGGGAAGAAAGGTAAAGGATAAGCAGCATGGCTTAGTGGCAAGAGCCCAGGACTGGTCGTAAAAGGAATTGAGATCATGAGCCCCACATGGAGCAACTTGATTACCTTGTATCTACCCCAGCGCCTAGAACAGTGCTTGGCAAATAGTAAGTGCTTACCAAATACCGTAATCATCATCATCATCATCATCGTACTTGTATCCAGGCTCGGTCAATCAATTAATCATTGGTGTTTGTTGAGGGCTTACTGTGGGCTGAACGTCATTAACAGTGGTATTTACTGAGTGCTTACTATGTGAAGAACATTGTACCAAGCACTTGACACGGTACAATAGAGTTGGTAGACAAGATCCTTTCCCAAAAGGTGCTTACAATACAATGGTGGAAAGAGACAGTAAAATAGATTACAGATAGGGGAATAGATAAAGGGCTGAAGGTGGTCTGAGAATCAAAGTTGCCCATAAGCAACACAGAATAATAATAGCAATAATAACAATAATTGTGGTAGTTGTTAAACCCTTAACTATGTGCCAAACACTGTTCTAAGTGCTTGGATAAATACAAGGTCATCGAGTTGGACACAGTCCCTGTCCCACTTAGGGCTCACAATCTCAATCCCCATTTTACAGATGAGGTAACTGAGGCCCAGAGAAGTGAAGTGACTTGCCCAAGGTCACACAGCAGACAAGTGGCAGAGCTGGGATTAGAACCCAAAGGTGAATAGGTAGGGAAAAGAATTAGGGAAGGCTTCTTGGAGGAGCCTTAATTTTAATAGGGCTTTGGAGATGGGGGGAGTAGTGGTCTGTCAGATATGAAAGGGGAGGGAATCCAGGCCAGAGGGAGGACGTGAGCGAGAGGTTGGCGGTGAGGAAGAGGAGTTCGGGGCATGGTGAGTTGGTTGGTGACAGAGGAGCAAAGTGTGTGGGGTGGCTTATGGTAGGAGCTATACCATTTGCCTGCTGAGTAACCTTGGGCAAGTCATATAACTTTTCCGTGCCTCAATTTCCTCATCTGTGAAGCGGGGATAAAAAAACCTGTTCTCTCTCCCCTCTCAGATGGTAAGTGCCGTGTTGGACAGCGACTTTGATCAGGTTGTACGGTTACATACCCCAGGGCTTAACACAATGGTTGACACATAGTAAGTGCTTTACAAATACCAAAGTTATTATTATTGCTATTATTGTTGTTAGGTAAGGGAAAAGGAGTCCAAGAAAGTTGCCTAGTTTCAGAAAAGATAGTTCTACAGCATAAGAACAAATACTAGTATTTAAGAAAGACCCAAAGGGCAAATGGAATAGTGATCAAGGGGAGAAACTAGGCCAGGTCTCTAACAAAGAATATAAAGAAGTAGCACAAATACGTGGTGCTACTACATAAAGAAATTAACAGGCTAATATTAGAAAGGGTATGCAGTTAGCATGAGACATGAAAGGCAATAAAAATATTCTTTAATTATACCGTATTAATCACAGAGAAAATGTCATTTCCCTGAAAAGCAGGACGGGAAAGCAGATAACAGATGGCACTAGAATAGTGCCGACTTTTAATGTTTGTTTTTCCCTTCTGCCTTGACCAAGAAGATCAGATGTGAGCAGAATGGGGAAAGTATCGCAAAAAACGTAGGATATTTAAGGAATTGGCAGATGCTATTGCAGAACCACTAGTGGTTATTTTTGAGAATTTATGGAAGACTGAACAGAGTCTCTGAGGACTAAAAATGCATCTTTTCAATGGGCTGGGGTTGGGGTGGGATAACTGATAGAGAAGCAGCGTGGCTTAGTGGAAAGAGCACGGGTTTAGGAGTCAGAGGTCATAGGTTCTAATCCCAGCTCCGCCACTTGTCAGCTGTGCGACCTTGGGCAAGTCACTTAACTTCTCGGTGTCTGTTACCTCATCTGTAAAATGGGGATTAAGACTGTGAGCCCCAAGTGGGACAACCTGATTACCTTGTGTCTACCCCAGCGCTTAGAACAGTGCTCTGCACATAGTAAGCGCTTAACAAATACCAACATTATTATTATAATTACATGCCATTCGTGTTCACTGTGCTACCTGGAGAGATAACTAGAATCACCGCCTGAAACAACATGAAGACTGTAGGAAACTCCATCAAGACTTTGTGGAGAGCAAATTGTGCCAGGCCATTTCAATTCCCTAATTTGATGGTGATAGGTCACATGGACAAGAGAGGTGTAACCTTACTAAAACTTTAGTAAGGTGTTTAACCTTGCCTTCACATGGCATTACGAGTTTGCAAAAGATGACGTTATCCAAACTACTCTTAGGTATCGTCCTATCAGTCGAATAGTCAATCATATCACTGTGTGCAGAACACTGTAATAATCATAGTAATTATGGTATTATGTGCTTAATATGCGAGGCACTGTACTAAATCCTTGGGGGAATGCAATATAGTGCTTGGGAGAGTATAATGTAACAGTTGGTAGACATATTCCCTTCCCCACAAGGACCCTATTGTCTAGAGGATATGACTAATTAGGTGCTACTTTTATTTTAGAGAATGTCCTATGCTCTTGAAGCTGTACTTACTAGATCAGGTAACTGGAACTCCAGTGACATCCCTGGTCATTTGTGCCTCACTCTTAAAGTTCATTTCATTCTTTAATATATCAAGATGGATTTCAAAGTTTGACTTTTTGGGTTAAGGATAAGAAAAGTTCTCATCCGTTGTCTGTTGGGTTTGGCCTTCCCTTGGCTTGCCTGGCTTGCTTCCTCCCTGCGTGGTAGTAATGATGTCGATATTTGTTAAGTGCTTACTATGTGCCGAGCACTGTTCTAAGCACTGGGATAGATACAGATACAGATACTGGGATAGATACACGAGAAGCGGCGTGGCTCAGTGGAAAGAGCACGGGCTTTGGAGTCAGAGGTCATGGGTTTGAATCCCGGCTTGGCCACTTGTCAGCTGTGTGACTTTGGGCAAGTCACTTAACTTCTCCGTGCCTCAGTTACCTCATCTGTAAAATGGGGATTAAAACTGTGAGCCCCACGTGGGACAACCTGATTCCCCTGGGTCTACCCCAGTGCTTAGAACAGTGCTCGGCACATAGTAAGCGCTTAACAAATACCAACATTATTATTATTATTATTACAGCGTAATCAGGTTGTCCCACGTGAGGCTCACAATCTTAATCCCCACTTTCCAGATGAGGTAACTGCCCAGCTGGGGGAGGCTAGGAGGAGATGGAGTGGAGGCCTGGTTTTGTTGCTTCTTTTTTGCAGCCTCAGACCCCACCCTTCAGTAGAGATCCACTGCTGAAAAACTCCTGAGGAGCAGTGCCAGGGTAACCTTGCCCTCCTTTTAAGCTATTCGTTGAGTGCCAAACATTATAGTACACTCTGGAGTAGATACAAGATAATCAGGTCAGATGCAGTCCCTGTACTAAATGGGGCTCACGGTTTAAGTAATTAATTGTGGTATTTAAGTGTTTACAATATGCCAGGCACTGTACTAAGCGCCGGGGTGAATACAAGTAATAAATGGGGTTGGACACCGTCCCTGTCCCACACGGGGCTCGTAGTCTCAGTCCTCATTTTACAGATAAGCAAGTTGAGGCACAGAGAAGTGAAGTGATTTGCCCAAGGTCACACAGCAGGCAACAGTGCTCAGCGCTTGGAACAGTGCTTGGTGCATAGTAAGCGCTTAACAAATACCATCATTATTAAATGGTGGAGCTGGGATTTAGAATCCAGCCCTCCAACTCCCAGGCTCATGCTCTTTCCACTAGGCTATGATCCTTCTCTCTGTGGACTTGGACAAGTCCAGCTCTTAAAATAGCCCCTGATCATTTTCTTTTTCCTCTTGACTCTAGTTTTTGTCTGTCAGGATCAGTCCTCTTAATTCTGTGTACTCACTCAAACAGTATGGTGCTCTGCACCCAGCAAGGTGCTCAGTCAATACAGATGATTGATTGGGAGCAGGCAAGGCCTAATCCTTAAGGCGACCCAGCTATCCTTGCTCTGAGGCAGTTAATTTATTCTAACTTGCCCAAATAAGTAATGAATAATTGTGGTATTTAAGTGCTCACTGTGTGCCAAGCACTATGTGCTAAATTCTGCGGTAGATGCCATACAATCAGCTCAGACTGTCTTTCAGCTTTTAATACCGTGTCTAATTTCTTTTACACTCGGGATCTTTCATTCATTCAAGTGTATTTATTGAGCACTTACTGTGTGCAGAGCACTGTACTAAGCGCTTGGAAAGTACAATTCAGATTGGATCTGTATTGATTTACTTACTCTAGCTGGCTAAAGCCCAATATAGGACCTCTATTGGATCTTATTTTATTCAGAGTCTGAAGATGAGAGCCAGAACCCTGTATTGACTTCAGTTTCAAATACTGGAGGGACTCGAGTAATTTTGCAAGTCACCTCCTGCATACGATTGTGTTTAAGTCTAGATCGCACAAATGAAAAATTGGCCTCCAGTTTTATTTTTGCTTTTGTTTTTTAAATATGGGCTATCTGATCTGCTTAGAATATTTGACAAGAATGGTGGTTTTATATGGACATGAAGGGCATTCCTTTGCGAAAGATTTGGGCGTCTTCTGGTCTGCAGGAAGAGGAAGAAGGTCTCTCTAACCGCAATGGTTGTTGGAAAGTACAGAAGCATTTTGTAATGATTTGGGTATTTGTAAAGCAGTCCGCTGCAATCACTTAGGGGTGGAATCGCCAGTGAAATTTCCACTCTTGCTTGTTTCTTGCAATACTTTGTCACTTCTTGAAATGCCTTTGCTCTGCCAGTCATTTGTTAAATCAAATGTCGACTGCCAGATTGTAATTACTATAAATTCATATTTTCTTAAATCAGGAACCTCAACTCCACAATTTCATCGCATCGAGGCAACGGATCTCGATGGACCCTGCTAAATTTTCAGAGTTTTGTTAGGTGTAAAGCTGTGGTGCAGTTATTCCTCAGTTTACAGGGAATGTCATGCCATCCCATAAACCTTCCTGGTACTTCTGTACATAGCCTTTTTTGTGTGTCCTTTATTGATGTCATTTGTTTACTTTTGTTTTTATCAACTGCACCTGCTTCATTTCATATTTGGGTCATTTCTGGTCTCTTCCATTTAGTTTGGGTGGTTTTTGAGGTAGGGATCAGGTTTTCTGTGATATATACTCAAGTGGCTAATATAGTGCTCTGCATACAGTAGTTGCTGACCATAATGTTGAATTGCTTGCCTTGAGAGACAGTATTTGGTCGTTTATGAGCAAATCCAAGATATAGTTTCATCCCCCTAAGAGCTTTCATCGATCAATCAGTGGTATTTATTGAGCACTTATGCTGTGCAGAGCACTGTTCTAAGCTCTTGGGAGAGTAATAATGATGGTATTTAAGCGCTAACTACGTGTCAAGCACTGTTCTGAGGGCTGGGGTAGATACAAGCTAATCAGGTTGGACACAGTCCCTGTCCCACATGGGCTCAAGGTCTTAATCCCCATTTTCCCAATGAAGTAGCCGAGGCACAGAAAGGTGACTTGCCCAAGGTCACACAGCAGACAAGTGGTGGAGCAGGAATTAGAACCCAGGTCCTTCTCCCAGGCACTAGGCCATGCTACTTCCCCAATTCAGAAGAATTAGCAGATATGTTCCCTGTCCATAATGAGCTTAGAGTCTAGAGGGGGAGAATTCTAAGATATCTTAGCCTACTTTGGAGACAGGACATATTTGCATTTCTGTTCCCTTTCCAATCAAGTCAAGCTGGTTTGTGGAATGTCCTACTTACCTTGGTTTGGCTAGACAAGACCTGTCTCTTAAAATGGACTTTTCTCTGATTTTTAATAGAAAATATTTTTTAATGGTATTTGTAAAGTGGTCACACTGTGCCAGGCCCTAAACTAAATGCTAGGGTAGATACAAGTTAACCAGATTGGACACAGCCCCTGCCCCACATGGGGCTCAAAGTTTTACTTGGAAGGAGAACAGACATTTAATTACTTTTATATTACTAATCATATTTATTGAGAGCTTACTGTGTGCAAAACACTGTTCTAAGTGCTTGGGAGAGTGCAATAAAACATCAAACACAGTCCCGCCCCACAAGGAGGGTAGATAGTTTAAGTCACTGTTGCTTTTATATGTAGATATTTGAGGGTTTTTTCTTTATCCTTTAAGATTTTGTGACTAATGGGAGTGTTTTCAACATTGAGCTCCACTTTCCTGGGTAATGTAATCATTTTCCAATTTTGGCATTTGTCAAGTGTTTACTAGGTGCCAAACACCTTGTTAAGTGCTGTGGTAATACAAGGTATAAGATAATCAGGTCGGGATGGTCCCTGTCCCAAACAGGGCCACCCTTAAAACTATTATCTATTTACATTAAGGGACACTTATCTGTTGAGCCAAATTTCTGCTATTAGCTGCTGTGGCTTGTTGTTACTTTCACTTTAAACTATTTAGGAGTAGCTTGTGACTGCAAGTCTCTCCTGTTGGTCTCTTACAAGCTCCTTGGGAGGTGAGAACTTTGTCTTAGTTGTATTCTGGCAAGTGTTTTTTTTTAAAATATTTGTAAAGTGCTTACTATATGCCAGGATATGTACCTATCTGTAGTTTATTGATTTATATTAATGTCTGTCTCCCGCTCTAGACTGCAAGCTCTTTGTACCTATCCCAGCACCTAGAACAATGCCTGGCACATAGTAAGCGCTTAATACCATCATCATCATTAAGGCTTTAGGTGAGTTTTGACTTGTAGCAGATGGCCTTCCACTCGCTAGCCACTGGCCAAGCTAGGAATGGAATGGTTAGGCCTCCGCTTGACTCTCCTTCCCGTAGTCGAGACTGGTAGAATACTGGAAACTCTCCAGGTGCGACCCTGAGAGGGAAAGCTCTGGAGTAGATACAAGGTAATCAGGTTATCCCACGTGGGGCTCACAGTCTTAATCCCCAGATGCAATACTATTGAATAACTGAGGCACAGAGTGGTTAAGTGGCTTGCCCGAGGTCACACAGCAGACAAGTGGCAGAGCTGGGATTAACAGGAATTGTCTCAATTGCTGAATTGTACTTTCCAAGCGCTTAACACAGTGCTCTGCACACAGTAAGTGCTCAATAAAAACGATTGAATGAATGATTAGAACCCGTGCCCTCTGACTCACAAGTCCATGTTCTTTCCAGTAAGCCACACTGCTTCCCTGTTTCTTCTAATTCTCATTTCTCCACTGCCAGCCTCATGCTTCTGCCCTCCCTTCTCCTTCAGAGCCTATAAATCACTGCTCTCCCCATCTTCAAAACCCCTCTGAAATCACTTATCGTCCAGTAGGCCTTGCCTGATTAATCTAGCATCTCCCTCACCCTACTACCCCACCAAAATGCCACTTCAGCCCTTCCTTGTCACCTAAGCACTTGAGTACTAAACTTAACCACCCCCCCCCGGTTAAATGTACATATCTTTACACCCTATCCACTTCCTCCTACCAGTAATTTTAGTATCTCTTTTCCCCCCAGTCCCTACCCTAGTGTGTAAACTTCTTGAGCACAGAACTCATGTTTACCAGCTCTGTGGCACTCCCCCACGTGCTTAATATGCAGGGAGATCCGCATCATCTGTAGATGATGAAAATTCAAGCATCCAGCAACAAAAACCACATAAAATCAAACTGTCCCGATCACCTATTTTGTAAGCTCCGTGACAGCAGGGAGCAGAACAAGAAGCAGCATGGTTAGAGTCCAGGCCTGCAAGCCAGAGGTCCTGGTTCCTAATTCCAACTCCACCACTTGTCTGCTGTCTGATCTGGGGCAAGTCGCTTAACTTCTCTGTGCCTCAGTTGCCTCATCTGAAAAAGGGAGATTAAAACTGTGAGCCCTATGTGGGACATGGATAAGGTCCAACCTGATTATCTTGTATCTACCCAGTGCTTTGTACAGTGCCTGGAATGTAGTAGAAATAACTGTGGTATTTATTAAGTGCTTCCTATGTGCCAGGCACTGTATTAAGCACCAGGGTGGATACAAGCAAATCGGGTTGGACACAGGCCCTGTCCCAGGTGGGGCTCACAGTCTCAATCCTCATTCTATAGATGAGGTAACTGAGACACAGAAAAGTGAAGCGACTTGCCCAAGGTCACACAGCAGACAAGTGGCAGAACTAGGATTAGAATCTGTGACCTTCTGACTGCCAGGCCTGTGTTCTGTCCCACTAAACCATGCTGCTAAAATGCTAAGTAAGGTGCTTAACAAATAGCATTAAAAATACAAGGGGAATCATGTCTCCCACTCTATTGTTTTTAACTCTCCAAGCACTTAGTACAGGGCTTGGCACACAGTAACTCAATAATTACCATTTGCTCTCAATGACTAATAGTCAACAATGACTGGCTTTTCATCTGGACAACTGGCTTTTCATCTCAGGGATTTCAGTTTTTAAATGATTATGATTTTAGTTTTGTTTGGTGTTCAGAATTTAATGCTGAGGCCTAACTGTAGGCCATATAAGGACCAAGGTGAAGAGGTGTAGAAGGCTTAAAACCTCTGGTGTTGCTTCAGCAGAAAAAAATGATAATATGCACATTATATTTTAATTAATAACCAGAAATAGGCTGGCATAGAGGAAGAAATTTTTTTTTCAGACAGAGGCATGGAAAAGGGGGAGTAATGATATCCTTCAGCTCTCAAAGGACACTAATAATCCGCTCAGCAGAACCTTAATTAAGCTATTAGGCATGTTGAAGTTCAAGTGTAGCGTTCCAGCCTGAAGTTGCCTTAAAAGCTACTGCTTCCCAATTTTGAAGGAACTCAAGTACCCTTCAGAGAGATTGGAGATTACTGGAGACACCGCCAAATCGAGGTGCAGAAGTCGTAGTGGTGAGTGCTCTAGTTCAGTGTTCTGCACACAGTAAGTGCTCAATAAATAGCACTGATTGATTGAGTGCCTGCTGAATGCAATGTCATTGTTCCAAACTCTTGGAACCCACACGAGGAGAAATCTTACCTGCCTCCAAGGAGATTAAGTCATAGTATCCTGGGGCTATCAGAAAATCATGAGCATCTCTGAGGCTTATCTGGAAAGAAGGGGTAACTTAGAGGGAGGCTTTTGTGGGTTAATCTGGTTAGGGTGGGGGTTTGTCAGACCATCGAATCCTCTTAACAGTCAATCAAACAATCGATTGGTCCTTTTTGAGCTCTTACTGTGTGCGGAGTACTGTAGAGCTGAGAGAGATGTTCCTGTCCTCAAGGAACTTAGAGTCTAGAGGTAGAGACAGACATTAAAATAATGATAGCTATGTACATAAATGCTGTGAGATTGAGGTGGAGGGAATAAAATGTACAAATCCAAGTGCAGGGGTGACACAGAAAGGGAGAGGGAATAGGGGAAATGAGGGTTTAATCGGCTAAGGCCTCTTGGGAGGAGACATGACCCCCTGAGCCCCTTAGCTGTTTTCTCTTCTCCCACCCCCACAAACCACATACACCTCCTGAAACAGCTCCCTTGTGTTATCAAATTGCCGGCCTACCATCAGGCCAGTAATAATAATAATAGCCCCAGATTGTGGTATTAAGTGCGCGCTGTGTGCTAAGCATTTGGCGAAGTACAGGGTAGCATAGAGGATAAGCAAATTGTACCCAATTTCTTTCCCCAAGGGTTTGACAGGTTTTATAAGGGAAAGGAAGAACAGGTACTCAATCCTATTCTACAGATGAGGAAACTGACACAAAGAAGTTAAATTGAGACATGTCCAAGGTTACCTCCAGCAGGCAAGTGCAGAGCTGGGATTAGAACCAAGTCTCTAGACTAAATTTGCTGTGTGTCAGAGGACGTGTCTTGCCAACTCTGGGAAGCCAAGGCATGTCTAGTGGATAGAGCACGGGCCTGAGTGCTCTAATCCCGACTCCACCCATTTGTCCTGCTGTGGGTGACTTCGGGCAAGTCACTTTGCTTTCCCTGGGCCTTCAGTTACCTCATCTGTAAAATGGGGGATTAAGACTGGTGAGCCCATGTGGGACAGGGACTGTGTCCAACCTGTTATCTTGAATCTACTTCAGTGCTTAGGAACAGTGCTTGACACATAGTAAAGGCAACATATTATTATTATTAACTCTGGTTGAAAATTGTACCCTCCCAAGAGCTTAGTACAGTGCTCTGCACACAATAAACACTCAATAAATACCCACTGATGATGAGGTCTCCTTTCTCCCAGACCTGTGTGCTTTCTATGAGGCCACTGTCAGAGTCTGCAAGACCTAGAATTTCTGGCACGGTAACAATTATAATTTTATTTTTACTGTTACTTATAAAGGGTTTAAGAATGCAATTTACCACTGAGTGAATTCTTAAAGGACAGTTTAGCTACTGAACCTAACGTTTCTTCAGGGAAAATGAAAAAAAATTAGTCATCAATAATTTGACAGCTATATGAATTTCCAGAAAACCAGTAAGCTTTGTCCTGTGACTTGCAGGAAATAAAATCTTGGAATTGAATTAAAAACTAGAATTTCTGCTGTATTTTTGCCTGGCCGGTGCTGACTTCATTTAAAATGACTTTTCAGTTTCTTGGTTGAATAATGACACATCAAGCGTGTTAGCATGAACCTCAAGTGATTTTATTGTTAACCTATTTTAAGAAAAAGACATACGAAGAGAGAAACACTAAGCACTGAAAAAATTAGACTAGAAATGATTTAAACAAAATGGTTTGAAATAGATAAAAATCAAGCAAACCATAAGGGATATTTATTTTTCAAAAGTTATTGTGTTTCACAAAAATAAATTTAGAAAGTTAGGGTTCTTGAACACAATTAAAAAGTCAAATGTAATTTGATAGTCAGTGTACATTCTGTAAGTATATTCCAAAGAAACCTCATATTAAAGCTGGTAAGCCAAAATGGCTTTTTATGTTCATTCTTTCAAACGAATTTACTGAGGCACTTACTGTGTGCAGAGCACTGTACTAAGTGCTTGGAAAGTACAGTTCGGCAACAGATAATAGACAATCTCTACCCAACAACATGCTCACACTGTAGAAGGGGAGGGAGACAACAACAACAAATAAAAAGGCATCAATACATCAAAATAGGTAAATGAATAATAGATATATGCACATCATTAATAGAGTAATAAATATGTATAAATATACTCAAGTTCACGAGTACTTCAGTGCATAGGTGAAGTTCAACTGGCCGTTGGGGGAATATGAATGGGAAAGATTAGAAAATCAGTGGTATTTATTGAGTGCTTACTATATGCAGAGCACTGTACTAAGCAGTTGAAATAATTTGGGATAGGGCCCAAGCAAGGGAAGAGAGGTGTCTGGGTAGGGCCTTTTCCATTATTGAGCTTTGTACAGATGAAAATTTTTACATCTGTCTACAGCTTGTCTCTTCCACTAGAGCATAAGATCCTTGTGGTAATGGAACATGTTTTCCAAATGCTTAATACAGCTCATTATAATAATGTTGGTGTTTTTAGCGCTTACTCTGTGCAGAGCACTGTTCTAAGCGCTGGAGGAGATACAGGGTAATCAGGTTGTCCCACTTGGGGGTCACAGTTAATCCCCATTTTACAGATGAGGTAACTGAGGCACAGAGAAGTTAAGTGACTTGCCCACAGTCACACAGCTAAGTGGCAGAAGCCGGGAGTCGAACCCATGACCCTCTGACTCCGAAGCCCAGGCTCCTTCCACTGAGCCACACTATTATATCTGGTAGGGGCTTAATAAATGCCACGGCTATTCCTGAGCCACAGAGGTTTCTATAGGTGGCCAGTTTAGTCAACCATTCAGAGGGTCAGTGCTAATAAATACGATTGAATGAATGAGTGAAAATATTTATTGAGTCACTTACTGCTTGTAGCTTTGGAGAGTAAATGGTTGGTATTAAGCGCTTACTATGTGCAGAGCAGTGTTCTAAGCGCTAGGGAGATACAGGGTCATCAGGTTGTCCCACATGAGGCTCACAGTTAATCCCATTTTACAGGTGAGGGAACTGAGGGCCCAGAGAAGTGAAGTGACTTGCCCACAATCAGAATAAGTTGGCAGAGACATTCCCCGCCCCAAGGAGTTACAGCCTAGGGGGAAAGCATGGATTCTGTTATCCCGCTTCTGACAGTTGCCTTTGAGAAGCAGCATGGGCTAGTGGATAGAGCGTGGGCCTGGGTGTCAGAAGGACCTGGGTTCTAATCCTGACTCTGCCACTTTTTCTGCTGCTCTTTGTATCTCCTTGGCAAGTCACTTCACTTCTCTGTTTACCTCATCTGGAAAATGGGGATTAAGACTGAGCTCTATGTGGGAAGGGACTGTCCCACCTGATTATCTTTTATCTACCCCAGCACTTAATATAGTGCCTGGCACCTAGTAAGCTCTTAATGATACCTATTATTATTATGATTATTATTACTATTAAATACATCAGAACAGACAGTGGGTATCCCACCCAGGGTTAACAGTTTAAACATAGGAACAGCAGGTATCTTATTCCAACTTTCCATAGGAAACTGAGGATTACCAGGCTCAGAGAGGTTAAATGACTTTACCTGAGGTCACAGAGCAGGACATTCTCAGAGTAGAGACTAGAAAATGGACCTCCTGACTTCCCACCCCATGCTCTTTCCACTAGATCATGCTGCTTCCCTTTTAATATTAATAGTTTCCTGTTTGGACTCTCTCCATCCAATTTAAAATTGTCACCAAGAAATGCAGTCCTTATTCTTTTCTCCCCTAATGGATGTTTCCCTGTAGTATTTTGTGTTGTTAATCTTTGGACTTTGAACTTTGGACAAGATCACCAAGGATAAATGGCTTTAGAAAAGACTTCCACTGTTTCATTTAACTGGTCCGTTTCCTAGCTCCTCCCCCTAGGGGTCTCTTGCTGCCTCCTAAGTGCTTTAATAGCTTCAGTTCTTGGAACCTCTAATAGTCCTGACTTCAAAATTAGATGGACTTGAGTAGAGTTGTTTTTCAAATGCAGAAAAGTGGGTGCCACGTAGTTGTTCAGAAGTAGAGCGACTGAAAGTAGGACAACTCGTGTGGTGTGGACCTTCTGAACTCATGTAATAATAATCATCAGTAATTCTGATATTTGTTAGGTGCTTGCCTCGTG
Source organism: Ornithorhynchus anatinus (assembly GCF_004115215.2). Classification (NCBI taxonomy): domain Eukaryota; kingdom Metazoa; phylum Chordata; class Mammalia; order Monotremata; family Ornithorhynchidae; genus Ornithorhynchus; species Ornithorhynchus anatinus. The sequence continues at coordinate 55,978,674 of NC_041735.1, read as the reverse complement.
TGCCAGACACTGTACTGAGTGCTGGGGTAGATACAAGCAAATGGGGTTGGGCACAGTCCCTGTCCCATCTGGGACCTACACTCCTAATCCCCGTTTCACAAATGAGGTAACCAAAGTACAGAAAAGTCAAGTGACTTGTCCAAGGTCACACAGCGGACCATATGAAGGCAAGTTTCCTTGTTCGAACCATAATGTTTATACAGTCCAGGTACTACTACTACTACTACTACTAATGAATACTAATGCTAATACTGCTACTAATAATAATCATCACATCTCTTTCACGCTTTCCCCAATTAATTTCTCTTCTTCCCAGGTCGTAGTTCACTCAACTACCCCCATCAGGCAATCAGTTAGGGGAATTTACTGAACCCCTAGTGTATATAGAGCATTGAACTAAGCGTTTGGGAGAGTGCAGTAGAGGTGGGAGGCCAGATCCCTGCCCTCTAGGGAGATTACACTCTATCAAGGGGAGACGTTAAAATTTAGGGAGAGAAAGCAGCAGAGTATCATGATATATCCATAAGTGCGGTGGGGATGGGGTGACTATCGACTTGTTTATGGTGTCTAGACCCACCAAGTGCATTAACTAGTGGCATTTTAGCTTTTTATATCTTTATTTCTATTACTTGAGTGCTCCCTCATCTACATTTCTACTTTTCCCTCTCTCACCTATCTAAATTATTTTATCATCCATCTCCCCTCATTGATTATATCTTCTGGAGTGCAGAAATTGTGTTGGCTAGTTAGTATTGTACTCCCCCCAGTGCTAGCATTCAATAAATACAATGATTGATTGATTGGCCATTTTAGTAAATGTGCCTGGAAATGAGGAGGATGATGCCATTTGCCTGAAGATTTTCTTTTGCCTCCTTCCAAGTGATGAGCAAAGTAAGCAATGATGTAGAGAAACAGCGTGGCTTAGTGGAAAGAGCCTGGGGCTTGGGAGTCAGAGGTCATGAGTTCGAACCCCAGCTCTGCCACCTTGTCAGCTGTGTGACTGTGGGCCAAATCACTTAACTTCTCTGTGCCTCGGTTAACCTCATCTGTAAAATGGGGATCGATTGTGAGCCTCACGTGGGACAACCTGATGACCCCTGTATCTCCCCCAGCGCTTAGAACAGTGCTCTGCACATAGTAAATGCTTAACAAATACCAACATTAATATGTACTTATTTGACAGTTTCTCACTGGATAGTATTGGGAAAGAGAAAGTGTGAGCTCTTCAGTATGAGGGGACTACTTGTTTAAATTCTTATATGTCCAACACTTTTCTAAGCACTGGGTAGATGCAGGGTAATCAAGCTGACACAATCCCTGTCCCACTTGGATTTAAATCAGAGAGGGGGGAAATAATATCCATTTTGAATCTACCCCAACACTTAGTATAGTGTTTTGGCACGTAGTAATTGCTTAACAAAAAATAATCAGTCCGACCTTAAGCTCCTTCTAAGTTGTAAGCTCACTGTGGGCAGGGGATGTGTCTGCTATATTGCTATATTGTACTCTCCCAAGTGCTTAGTACAGTGCTCTGCAGGTAGTAAGCTCTCAATAACCTGATTATCTTGTATCTACCCCAGCACTTAGAACAGTGGTTGGCACATCATAAGCCCTTAACAATTGAGTTGTCTTATGCTGTCGAGTCGTCTCCGACCCATAGCGACTCCATGGACACATCTCTCCCAGAACGCCCCACCTCCAACTGCAATTGCTCTGGTAGTGGATCCATAGAATTTTCTTGGTAAAAATACGGAAATATTTTACTGTTGCCTTCTTTGGCCACAGTAAATTTGAGTCTCTGCCCTTGACTTTCTCCCGTGCCCGCTGCTGCTCAGCACAGGGTGAGTTTTGACTTGCAGCAAGTTGCCTTCCACTCACTAGCCACTGGCCAAGTTAGGAATGGAATGGGTAGGCCTCTGCTTGTCTCTCCCTCCCATAGCTGAGACTGGTAGAGTACTGGAAACACTACAGGTGTGATCCCGAGAGGGGACTTAACAAACACCATAATTATTAATAAATATGATCGACTATTTACTGGGTGCTTACCGTGTGTTGTACTAAGTACCTGGGAAAGTACTATACAACAGAGTGTGGTAGGACGCGATCCCTGCCCACAAAGAGTTTACAGTCTACACAGGGGAAACAGAAATTAGATCATGGGTAGAAGAAATTATTAGCTGCGGTGCCCTGAGAAGGGAGTGGATAAAGTTTTCCTTCCCCATTTTAGATTGAGTCCCAGATAAGAACCAATGTTCCCTTTGAGGCTGCACAAGATTCAGGTTTCCACGACCCCAGCTCTGACTTCTGCAAAGGCCGGCGATGTATTTCTGCTAGATTCCCCACAGGAGGGGAAGCTTTTGATCACTTTATTCAGTGACTTTAGGCTGACCTTTTCATGTGACTGAGATTGTGGCTATAATAAAATCAAGATAATCCTGCTTGGCTTAATTTGTTTGCTTTTCTCTGAAATAAAATGCCGTTTTTCCTGCGTCAAAAGAAAGTAGTGATAGAGTTAATCACTCAGCGGTATTTATCGAGCCCTTACTATGTGCAGAGCACTGTTCTAAGCACTTGGGAGAGTACAGTACAACAGAATTTAGCAGACATGTTCCCTGCTCATAACAAGGGTCAGTTGTCCAAATATCGCTTTTGTTTTTAGAGACTTGGAGGATCTGAATTTTCCCACTGCTTAACACAATCTTTTTGTTTCCTACCAGCCAAGCAGTTCAAAGTCCAGGTTCCAACTATGTCATGTTGGAAAGGGCTTACGGTAAAGACCCAGGTTTAGCTCCGGCTTCATTACTTGCTGACTGTTTGACCTTCAGCAAGTCACCTAATTTCTCTGTTTTTCAGTTTCTTCATTGGTAAAATGGGGATAAATGCCTGTTATAAAAAATTATAGTTATGGCATTATTAAATGCTTACTCTGTGCTAAGCCCTGGCATAGATTCAAGGTTGGGAGATTGGACAAAAGGCCACTTGGCACAATTTATATGTTTCATCTTGTACTTGACAGTGAGGAGGCAACATGAACGAGGGGAAAGAGTACAAGGTAGGGAGTCAGGAGATCAGTTTTCCAGCAGGCAGGATGGCCTTGCGGAAAGAACACGGGCCTGAGAGTCAGAGGGACCGGGGTTCAAAATCTTGGCTCAGCCACGTACGTTCGGGTGACTCTGGGCAAGTCACTTTTCTTTGCCTTACTTTCCTTGTTGTCAAAATGGGGATTCAAAACCTGTTCTCCCTTCCTACTTATCCTGTGAGCCTCATGTGGGACCTGATTATCTTATATCTACCCCATCATTAAGTACAGTGCTCGACACATAGTGAGTGTTTATAAATACCATTACTATTATTATTATAAATACTACTACTAATAAGAAGAAGAATCCAAGCTCTGTCACTGATCTGCTTTTTGGACAAGTTACGTCACCTCACACTGCCTGTTTCCTTCATCTTGTCTGTGAGCCCCATGTGGGTCAGCGTCATGTCTAAAACAGAGCTGATTTATCTATCCATCCAAATCCTCTCCTCCCTTTGACCTCACTGTAGACGGCACCACTGTCCTTCCTGTCTCACAAGCCCGTAACCTTGGCATTATCCTTGACTCCTCTCTCTTGCTCAGCCTACATATTCCATCCATTACTAAATCCCGTCGGTTCAACCTTCGCACAACACTCACCCAAATCCCCCTCTTTCCTCTCCATCCAAACTGCTCCCACCGTTAATCCAATCACTATTCTATCTTGCCTTGATTATGTATCAATCAGCCTCCTTTCTGATCTCCCTGCCTCCCATCTCTCCCCACTCAGTCATACTTCACTCTGCTGCCAGATCATTGTTCTACAAAAACATTCAGGCTGTTGGTTTCCCCATTTCTCAAGAAATTCCAATGATTTCCCATCCACCTCCACATCAAACAGAAACTCCTCACCATTGGCTTTAAAGCAGTCAATCACCTCGCCCCCTCCTACTTACCTTACTCTACCTTACTCTCCTACTACAACCCAGCTCGCACACTTCACTCCTCTACGCTAACCTTCTCATTGTGCCTAGATCGCATCTATCTCGCCAACCGACCTCTAGCCCGCGTCCTCCCTCTGGCCTGGAACATCCTTCCCTCATATTCGGAGACAATTCCCCTCCCCCTCCTTCAAAGCCATATTTGAAGGCACATCTCCTCCAAGAAGCCTTCACAGCTAAACCCTCCTTTCCTTTCTCCCACTCCTTTCTACGTCACCCTGACTTGCTCCCTTTTATTCATCCCTCCTCCATCCCCACAGTATTTATGTACATATCTGTAATTTTTATTATCATTAATGTCTCTCCCCCTCTAGACTGTTAAGCTCTCTTGTGGGCAGGGAATTATCTGTTATATCGCTAATATATACTTCTCCCAAGTATTTAGTACAGTGCCCTGCACACAGTAAGCTCTCAGTGAATACACTTGACTGACTAGCTCTGCTTAAGTCCCTTAAAAAGCAGGAAATGAAACAGAAAGTGAAACTGACTGAAATTAACCATTCTCCAAACATAGAAAGTAAACAATAGTAATTGAAAACAAGCTGGATGTTAATAAAATTAAATTTAAAAAACCCAAAATATTCAAATTAGTCCTTATGGAAGATCAAGGTTTGATAGAATTTATGCCATCAATTGTATTTTGGCTTTTTATTGTCATGACTGCCTATGTTTTTATCTGGGTGGGAAAAAGATCCAGTTCTGGACGATTGGCTGAGACCTCTATGCTTCCCTGCTCCTTTTGGATATATTTCATTTTACTATTGAAGAAGTAAAAGCAGCATGGCTCAGTGGAAAGAGCCCAGCCTTAGGAGTCAGAGGTCATGGGTTCGAATCCTGGCTCTGCCACTTGTCAGCTGTGTGACTGTGGGCAAGTCACTTCACTTCTCTGTGCCTCAGTTACCTCATCTGTAAAATGGGGATTAAGACTGTGAGCCTCACATGGAACAACCTGATGACCTTGTATCTACCCCAGCGCTTAGAACAGTGCTCTGCACATAGTAAGCGCTTAACAAATACCAACGTTATTATTATTATTATTATTATTATTAAATACCTGAAGCAGATAGTAAAAACCAAGTGGCCTATGTGACAATTTTGAAGTGGGCTTTAACTGTTTGCTTTTCTACACTGGCAATTTGAAAATTTAGTACCGTATATCTAATCAACCAGTGGTATTTTTCGAGTGCTTTACTGCGTGTGGAATCCTGTACTAAGCTCTCGGCAGGGTACGGTAGAGTAAGTAGACCCATCCTTACCATCCATACCCCCTTAAGATGTTTACAACAATCTGGCTGGAAAGACAAACATGAAAATAAATTTCAGGTAGGAGGAAACAATCAAGTATGAAGATTGTGAACATAAGTTCTGTAGGGATGGGGAGTCTAGCGAGTAGCTAAGTGCTTAGGAGGTATGGATGATACCCAAATCTCTATCTCCTCCCCTGTTCTCTCTCCCTTCCTCCAGACTCGCATCTCCTCCTGCCTTCAGGACATCTCTACTTGGATGTTCTCCCGCCACCTAAAACTCAATATGTCCAAGACAGCTCCTTTATCTTCCCTTCCAAACCTTGTCCTCCCCCTGACTTCCCCGTCACTGTGGACAGCACTACCGTCCTCCCTGTCTCACAAACCTGCAAGCTTGATGTCATCCTCGACTCCGCTCTCTGTTTCACCCCACACATCCAATTCATTCAATAGTATTTATTGAGCGCTTACTATGTGCAGAGCACTGTACTAAGTCCTTGGAATGTACAATTTGGCAACAGATAGAGACAATCCCTGTCCATTGACGGGCTTACAGTCTAATCGGAATAATAATATTGGTATTTGTTAAGCGCTTACTATGTGTCGAGCACATAGTAAGCTGGGGGAGATACAAGGTAATGAGGTTGTCCCACGTGGGGCTCACGGTCTTCATCCCCATTTTCCAGATGAGGTACCAAAGCCGGCTGGTCTCACCGTCACAATATCGCCAAGATCCACCCTTTCCTCTCCATCCAAATCACTGCCGCGTTAGTACAGTCACTCATCCTATTACTGCATCGGCATCCTTTCTGACCTCCCAACCTCCTGTCTCTCCTCACTTCAGTCTATACTTCACTCTGCTGCCCGGATTATCTTCCTACAGAAATGTTCTGGGCATGTCACCCCCGTCCTCGAAAAATCTCCAGTGGTTGCCCATCAATCTCCATATCAAGCAAAAACTCCTCATTATTGGCTTCAGAGATCTCCATCACCTTACACCCTCCTACCTCACCACGCTTCTCTCCTTCTACATCCCAGCCCGCACACCCTGCTTCTCTGGTGGTAACCTTCTCAATGTGCCTCCTTCTTGCCTGTCCTGCCGTCGACCTCTGTCCCCCGTCCTACCTCTAGCCTGGAATGCCTTCCCTCTTCAAATTTTCCAAGCAATCACTTCCCCCTTCAAAGCCCTCCGAAGGCTTCATGTCCCCAAGCGGCCTTCCCCAGATTAAGCGCCGTTTTTCCTCAGATCCCCCTCACCTCCCCATTGCCCTGACTCGCTCCCTTTGCCTCTACCCACCCTCCCCGCCCCACACACTTGTGGTTATATATGTACATATCTATAAATCTATATATTAATGGCTGTTACTTGTTTTGATGTGTATATATCTATAATTTATTTATTATAGTGATACTACTGATGCCTGTTTACTTGTTTTGATGTCTGTCTCCCCCCTTCTAGACTGTAAACCCGTTGTGGGCAGGGATTGTCCTCTCTCTATTGCTGAATTGTACTTTTTCAAGCGTTTAGTAACAGTGCTCTGCCCACAGTAAATGCTCAATAAATATGATTGAATGGAATGAATGAATTCAATTGGATAGGTCCAGAGATTACATAGATTGCATAGATTCCAGTAGGTAGGGAAAATAGGATGGGAATATTCAAGATTAAGGGACAGTTCACCAGAAATGTAACTTTTTCAGTTATGATTGCAAATGTTTTATTTTGGGGGTAAGTCTTGGCGAAAGTGCCAGGATAGATTCCAAGATAGTCATATCAAACACAACTCCTGAATCAGTTGGGGTTCACCATCTAAGAAATAGGTAGGATCTGATTTTATCCCACTTTACAGGTAAGGAAACTGAGGTATGGTGAGATTGTTGTTTGCCAAGGCCATACAACAATAAAGTGGTATCAAATATATACATGGAGTTTTGGCTGGATTTTGGCTGCATATCATAAGAGTTAAGTAAATCAGTGTGACCATTTTGTTTTTCAGGTTAAATTTTTTATGACTTTTTGAAGATGTTTCCAGAGCACAAGAAGCGGTATGTAATCTTTTTTTAATTCATAAGGAACAAGGTTTGGACTGGATTTTTGTTTCAACTTCCTTTCACTGCGTTAACTCTAACTTCCTTTAGCAACCATCTTTTGGAGCGAAGAACACATGGCCAACATTTTCTCTTAATCTTAAAGTAAAATATTGTCCATTGTGATGCTTTGACAGGATTGGGTGGATTGAGACAGAATGCCATTAAAGCAGATCACTCCCTTTTAGGGATTAAATCTGTGTCTGTGGAGTAAACATGAACTTCTTATTTCTCTATTGAAATGATTTCTCTAATTGGAATTATACACAAACTGTTCCACTTTCTGTTTTTTCCCTTACTTCCGGTGGTGGTTTACTGAGTGCTTACTATTCATTTAGTTGTATTTATTTGAGCACTTACTGTGTGCAGAGCACTGTACTAAGCACTTGGGGAGTACAGTACAACAATGAATGGACACATTCCCTGCCCACAACAAGTTTACAGTCTACAAGGGGCGAGGCGGGCATTAATATAAATAAATTGCAGATATGTACATAAGGGTGCAGAGCACTAACTGTACTAAGCACTTTTTTGGGTATTTGTTAAGCATTTAATAGATGCCAGACACTGTACTGAGCCCTGCGGTAGATACAAGCTAATCAGTTGGACACAGTCCGTGTCTCACAGGGGGCTTATGGTCTTAATCCCCATTTTTCAAATGAGGTATCTGAGGCCCAGAGAAGTTGTGACTTGCCCCAAGATGACACAGCCAGACAAGTGGCAGAGCCAGGATTAGAACCCAGTCTCCCTGACTCCCCCACTCTATCCACTAGGCCATTTGGGAGAGTACAGTACAAACAATCCGTGGTAGACGGAACCCCAATCACAAGGAGTGTACGGTCTTGTGCAGGATGATAGATATAAAATAAAAACAGGCAAATATGCACCTAACTGTTGTGGTCTTGGGGAGGGGTGAATATCAAAGTGCTTAAGGGGAACAGACCCAAGTGCTTAGGCGAAAAGAAGGAAGAGCTCAGTCGGTGACGGCTGCTATTTCTGTTATATTGTACTCTTCCCAAGTGCTTAGCAGGCTCTGCATATAGTAATGCTCCATACGTACTAATGATTGAGTGGAGGAGATGTGATTTTAGGAGGGTCTAGCCCATTGATAAGGACGTCCTTAAAAGCCTTTCTTTTTTAAAAGGGAACCCAGCATTTTCCACAGAGATACAATTTAAAAGCGCGGTGCTCATCACAGTCTGAAAAGGATTGCTGGTCTCTCGTCTCCGCAATAAACTCCAATGGTTATCGATCCATCTCTGCCTCAGTCTCCTCACCATTGGTTTTAAAAGCGCGTAATTCCATCTAACCTCGCCGATACATTACTACAACCCAACTCATACTCTAACACCAACCTTCTCTCTGTACCTCCATCTCATTTTACTCACCACCAATCCCTTGCCTGCATCCTCTCTCTGGTTTGGAATTTCCTCCACTTCATATCAGCCAGATCGGCACTCTCCCCATTCAGAATTTCTGGTCGCATAATAAAAATAATAATATTGGTATTTGAGTTCTTACTGTGTACCGAGCACTGTACTAAGCACCGGGGTAGATAAAAGATAGTCCATTCAGGTACAGTCCCTGTCCCACATGGGGCTCATTCTAACTTTTCCCTCAAGGGGTGAATAAGTGAGGAAAGTAGAGGATTGCAGTTTGCCTTGTTAAAGTAACTTTATTGCCCTAATAAATTTTGAGAAGAGAACAAAAGGGAGTGAGTTACCCTTGTTAAATGTCTTCCAATCGAGCATTGGTTTTAAGTACCCAGAAAACGGTATTCTAACTGATGCATCTCCCCCCATAAAGAGCCTTGGCAAAGGGCCATAGTAAGATTAAAATGAATTCAGAGTCATTCATGCACACAACTTTAATTTACAATTAAAATATTATGGATTCCTCTTTTAATAAAAATAATCAGTTGGGCCAAACTGAATCAACACTTCAGTTTAACGAGACAGAACCGAGAAGCCAGTGAAGAAGCAAGTGGCAGTGACTAGGAAAAAGAGAAAAAAAAAGCTTGGCAACTATGTCTTTGGTGTAATTAGCCATTTTAATTTTGTATCTCCCAGTGCCTGAGATCTGAAAAGAATGCCAACTTGATTTTTCTGTTTTACAGAGCAACTTGTTATTTTTGGTGACATATAAGCACTGTTTCTCTTTACAGAGACACTCCCCTCTTTCCCCTTCCAGGATCTTACTGCACTGCGGTAAAATTATATCTGTCCCATTGACAGATAATTTTTTTTCTTTTATTCTGCTCCAGACTCCACACTGAGGCATCTTCCGTGCTTTACAATCTGGGATTAAAAACTAAGATCTTATGTTTCTTGTGGGAAGGCTTTTGCAAAGTGGTCAGAATGGAACCAGTGATGAGCTTTCCACCTGATGCCTCATGACACTGATGTCTTTAAAGGAAAATACAAACGAACTGACCCAGTGGGAATGCGTTTGATATTTTCCCCTTTGGTTCAGTTTTCCCCTCTGGAAAATCCGGTGGTTTGTTTCCATGGCCTTCATGCTCCTTTTCCCACTCTTGAATTGATGTGATGTAGACTGAAAAAAAAAAAACTACCTTTAATAGGTCTCGTCTGGGCCTTAGAATGACAGTGGCAAACAGAGAATGAAAGCAACTCTCAGAGGAACTTAGTAGACTTGTAATCTCTAGCAGTAGATCATTCTGTGATTTTCTTTTTCTTTTAGTTTTTAATGGTATTTGTTAAGCCCTTACCATGTGCCAGGCACTGTACCATGTGCTGTTCATACAAGTTAACTGAGTTGGACACAGTCCCTGTCCTACATAGGGCACATAATCTTTATCCTCACTTTACAGATGAGGTAACTGAGGCACAGATAAGTCAAGTGACTTGCCCACAGTCACCCAGCAGACAAGTGGAGGAGGTGGGATTAGAACCCAGGTCCTCTGACTCGCAGGCCCTTGCTCTTTCCACTAGGTAAAACAACACAAACGAGTCAGAGCAGCACTTGTGTGTGAATAACACTGGCATAAAATCAATCAATCGATAGTATTTATTGACTGCATTACTCTGTGCAGACCACTGTACTACACACTTGGGAAACTACAGCAGAGTTAGTAAATGTGATCCCTGTCTTCAACGAGCTTGCAGTCTATCTATGACCTTCCTAGAATGCCAAATTATTTTTTCATATGCATTATTTTGAGGCCCTTCAGTGAAGTTTTGTGTGCCATTTCCAAAGGTCATCCTTTCCTTTCCACTCCTTTTTCCTGTCTGAAAATTTGCAACAGGCACATTTTATTATGTCGAGCTTCTGGGGACCAGAAACTCTGCTGTGTGGGTTAAGAAGATACTTTAAAAAAAAAACTTATTTATCTTACTGCTCCAAGGCAGCTTGCACAAATAGTCTGCCAAATAGGTTTAAGGTACAATCAAATAAAAGGAAAAAAAAGAGGGGAGGGAAACAATTCAGGGATTTAGTGGGAAAATGTTAAACTCTTGTTTTGGTTGTATTGACTGTGTGGGAGTTTTGTTCCCCATAAGCAAGCTTTATCTTGGCTTTTCCCACTATTATTATTGTAATATGGTATTTAAGTGCACACTGTGTGTCAAGCACTGCTCTAAGCTCCGGCCCTGTTCTGAGTGCTTTCCTTCCTTCCTAATAACCTCTTTCAACCACCTTCCTAATAACCACTCATTTTTGACAGGTGGATTTCATTGTATTCTTAGGTTAAGGTAAGATTGTTGAGTAGATCTCTATTTCTGTCTCATAGCCCTGTCACGGCTAAGGACTACAGTCTTCTTCTGTAACCTCCACTAGTAGGATAACATTTTCACCGAGGGGTGAGCTTCGTGTTTTGAGGATACATCGCCCAATGTATTATATTTAATCTATTATAGGATGAAATGACTTTTTTTTTAGCCAGTCTGGGTTCAGCATTATGGCTCAGTGGAAAGAGCCCGGGCTTAGGAGTCAGAGGTCATGGGTTCTAATTCCGGCTCCACCACCTGTCAGCTGTGTGACTTTGGGCAAGTCACTTAACATCTCGGTGCCTCAGTTCCCTCATCTGTAAAATGGGGATTAAGACTGTGAGCCTCATGTGGGACAACCTCATTACCCTGTATCGCCCCCCAGCACTTAGAACAGTGCTTGGCACATAGTAAGCATTTAACAAATATTTATTATTACCAGGGTGCGTTAGAACTGCATGTATATTTGGGAGGGAGAGGTGTCTATTTACTGGTATATTTACATGGCTCCTTACTCTGTTGTACTTTCCCAAGCACTTAACTCAGTGCGATTCAATAAATTCCACCAATTGATTGATAGGTGCCCAACTTGTCATTTTGAGCATCGGGGCAGGAATTTGAGGGGGAAGTGACAGATCTCAAAGAGCTGATTGGACACTCTCAGGGCTTGTCAGAGCCTGGGATGAGTGAATCTCAAAATCCAGCTCAAAAAAAAAAAAGGCCATGGTGGCTACCACCCCCATAGATTGGGCACCTGTGGGAAAGAGCCAATTCTGTGCATTTGGGTGTCCAGGAGAGTGATGGGAGCAGGAGGGAAGGTCCTTCCCAATTTGCTAATTGTATTCTTATAATAAATTGAGTTTGTAAATGTGCCAAGCACTGTGCCAAGTGCTAGAGTCACAGTCAGTTGTATTTATTGAGTGCTCACTGTGTGCTGACTGCTGTATTAAGCGCTTGGGAGAGTACAGTATAATAATGATGGCATTTGTTAAGCGCTTACTATGTGCAAAGCACTGTTCTTAGCGCCGGGGAGGATACAAGGTCATCAGATTGTCCCACGTGGGGCTCACAGTCTTAATCCCCATTTTACAGTTGAGGGAACTGAGGCACAAAGAAGTTAAGTGACTTGCCCAAAGTCACACATCTGACAAGCGGTGGAGCTGGGATTTGAACCCATGTCCTCTGAGTCCCCCAGCCCATGCTCTTTCCAATGAGCCAGGCTGTATAACAGTATAAACAGACATAGGAGGTAGATCCAATACATCAGACACTGCCCCTGCCCCACATGGGTTCATAGTCTAAGGGAGAAGAACAGGACTAATCCCTATTTTACAGATGAGGAAATTGAGGCACAAAGAAGTTAAGTGACTTGCTCAAGGGCACAGTAGGAGCCAGCAGAATTTGACAAATTTATTCTTTGTAATCATTTTTGTGTGGGGGAGGGATTATTCGTTATTTTTTGGATAACATTTATTAAAGCCACTATCCTAGCCCCCCTAGCCATGTCACCAAGACAAGCAAAAGTCAGTCATATTTATTGAGTGCTTACTTTGTGCAGAGCACTGTATTAAATGCTTGGGAGAGTACAATATAACAGTAAATGTACACATTCCTTGCCCACAGTGAACTTGCAGTCTAGAAGAGTAGAAAAGAGGCTGCTGGTGATTAGGTATGGCAAAGACTCCTGAGAATCCAAATTTACTTCCAGGGAAGCTTGACCCGAAAGGAGAGATCTCACGACTTTCCATGAACTCTGCGTCCCAGTGTAATCTCAACAACAGTCGTTTCACCCGAGCCCCTAACAGTATTTAGCTCTCCACAGGACTGCCACGTGTTTTTTGTTAAGCACTCGCTACGTGCCAAGCACTGTACTTGACGCTGAACTCAAAATAACGTTTCTTTAGATGGTGATGAACTGCAGGCAGGGTTTGCTAATTCTGCTAATTCTGTTGTATTCTACTCTCCTAAGCACTTAATATACTGTTCTGCACATAGTAAGCACTCGATAAATGCCATTTGATTTACTGATTGACTTGACCAATCCACAATCAGCTAGGCCAGTTTCAATGCATTAGCATTAATGCTTTGCACTGAGCGTTGGAAATACAATAATGACTTCCAAAATGAAGATGAATGAATTTCCTGCCTTTCAATAGTTATTTCATGGCCTATCTTTCAGCTGGCCTACCTTCAGTTGGTCTCCCCTTTCCCTCTGCTCCTCCCCCTCCCCTCAGCACTGTGCTCATTTGTATATATTATTTATTACCCTATTTATTTTGCTATTGAGGTGTACATCTCCTTGATTCTTTTTATCTTGATAATGTTGTCTTGTTTTTGTTCTGTTTTGCTTTGCTGTCTCCCCCGGATACACTGTGCGCCCATCACTGGGCAGGGATGGTCTCTATCTGTTGCCGAATTGTACATTCCACGCGCTTAGTCCAGTGCTCTGCACATAGTAAGCGCTCAATAAATACTATCGAATGAATGAATGACGGAGAATAACAATGCCTCAGGAATTTGCATTCAGAAACAAAATAACTAGAAACTTGAAGTTAGAAAGTAGTCATGTAATGCTGCATTTACAGAAACTTTGGGAATTTGTTACACCTTTAGAATTTGTAGAATTTACCAAAAGTACAACAGGGAAATACTTTATCCATGAGCTACACCTAACATTGATCACTTCACATTAATTTTCCAGAACAAACATTATCACTAATATTTAACTTGCCTGCTGTGTGTCCTTGGGGAAGTCACTTCATTTCTCTTTGCCTCAGTTACCTCATCTGTAAAATGGGGATTGAGGCTTTGAGCCCCACATGGGACAGGGATTTGGGGTCCAACCCCAATTTGCTTGTATCCATCCAAGCACCCAGGACAGTGCCTGGCACATAGTAAATTCTTAATCCCATAATTATTATTATTATATGAGATTTACCAGTTACTGTTGCAGCAGTTCATCACACAAAGAGAAGACTTCCAAAGTTTAGCTCATTAACAATGCTTGACACATAGTAAACGCTTACCAAATATCATCATTATTTTTTTCAATCAGTACTTGGGTGAAAAATACTTGACAGATGAGCTGTGGAAGTGGTAGGTATTTTCATACTGTTTTAGATACTTTCTCAATTAAATGTATCATCTGGTTTTTAGTTGAATATGAAAACTCCTCCCAAAACTATTGAAAAGTTTTATCTAATAATTTTCTCAAGACTTGGGTCCCCTATATGTCATTTAGTCAATTGTATTTATTGAGTGACTGTGTGTCCAGTACTGTACTAAGCACTGGGGAGAGTACAATACGAGAGGTCATGGGTTCTAATCCCGTCTCTGCCACTTGTCTGCTGTGTGACTTTAGGCAAGTCACTTAACTTCTCTGTGCCTCAGTTACTTCATCTGCAAAATGGGTACTAAGACTGTGAGCCCCATGTGGGACATCCTGATTACCTTGTATCTACCCTAGTGCTTAAAACAGTGCTTGGCACATAGAATGTGCTTAACAAATGCCATTATTATTATTATTATTAATAAACAGATGCATTTCCTGCCCACAACAAGCTTACAGTCTATATTATCCTCACTTTGAAAAAATGATTTTTTTTTAAATTGGGATTTTACTGGGTCTCTGTCCACTAGATGGTATGATCCTTGAGCCCAGGTCCTACTGACTCCCAGGTCTGTGCTCTATCCACTAGCCCACACTGCTTCTCTCTCTTATAAACACTTGGCTTCAATTCTCTTTTCCTCAGGCTAGGAACAGCCATTTGTCATTTTTAGAATCTTTTGGTCACAAACAAGGCTAGAGTTTAAATTCGTAGAGTCCCAATCTGGTCATACTAAACAATGACCTGGATGGAGCACTTGAATCCTAATCCCTCCTCCACCACTTGTCTCCCGTGTGCCCTTGGACAAGTTATCTAACATCTCTGTGTTTCAGTTCCCTCGTCTGTAAAATGGGAATTAAATCGTATTGTTGCCTACTTAGATTGTGAGCCCCATTTGGGATGGGGACTGTGAAGCAGCGTGGCTTAGTGGAAAGAGCCTAGACCTGAGAGTCAAAGGTCATGGGTTCTAATCCCGGCTCCGCTACCTATCAGCTGTGTGACTTTGGGCAAGTCACTTAAACTCTCTATGCCTCAGTTACCTCATCTGTAAAATGGGGATTAAGAATGGGAGCCCCATGTGGGTCAACCCGATTACCTTGGATCTACCCTTGCACTTAGAACAGTGCTTGGCACATAGTAAGCACTTAAAAAATACCATCATCATCATCATCCAACTTCATTATCTTGAAGCTATCCCTGTGCTTCTTATAGTGCTTGACCATAGGAAGCGCTTAAAAATACCAAAACAAAACAAGAAATTGTGGTATTTGTGGAGCTCAGAGACAGAGAACTGTTTCTGCCCTCTGCCTTTCCTCTTTGCCACAGTCCTTTCCACCCCTTCGTTGTGGGAGGGAATGTGTCTGTTGTTATATTGTATTCTCCCAAGTGCTTAGTATGGTGTTTTGCACACAGTAAGCACTCAGTAAGTACGATTGAATTACTCTCCCTGACCCGGAAGCAAGCAGGGGAGACCCAGAGGTGTAAGCACTCGTAAGCGACTGGTGGACAGGTAAACCTTTTTATTATATTTTAGATTTTCCAGATTGAGAGATTGGCTAGAACATCCTATTACCATCATGGTGATATTAAATATTCTGTCAAATTGACTTGGCATATTTAAACTTCAAATTTAAAAAAAATTGATGAGCCTAATTTAGGCTGATCAGCAGCTTTGTTATTTTCCCCTCCACCCAAAAAAATCCCCAAACTAAAATCACACTCCCTCGTCTCAGCTACCCTTCCCTCTTTCAAAGTGGCTACTTTGAAACATTGCCTTTTTTATATGGTCACTCTGAGGTCATATTTTTTTCCGGACATCTGTGTGGAAGATGATTCATTACTTTTTTTTTTGGTTCTCCATTTAAACGATTGCCACACTCTGTAGAACCCCAGTTCAATTCACATTCTAGGGCAGTGGTTTCTCTTTAGTTTTACACGTCTTTTCTATATGCTGAAACAAATCATCTGATCCATTATGCTCTTCCAGGAATTTGTGAGCGTCTGGGTCCGAGATCCCAGGATTCAGAAGGAAGATTTTTGGCACTCCTATATTGACTATGAGATATGCATTCACGTAAGTAAAAAAGAGAATTTCCCAGTTAGAAGGGGACAGAGAGTAGTCTGTTCCTCAGGATAAGAATGTCTAGTGTTTTTGAACTTCAAAAAAGTTCTTTGAACTTATTAGAAATTACAACCGATAATTCTTAAATGACTTAAAGCTATTCCTCAAGATGTTATAATTGCCAAACTATTTGGCTCCTGCAGAAATGAGTTAGTAGGTTTATGCTGTGTGTTATTGCCTCGTGTTCAGTTATACGATTAAATTAGAAATTTATCTACATCTCGCTACCCATTGTCTTATTTTTCCTGTTACTGCATACTCTGTATTGATAATATATAGCTCGGTAAATCTAAAGCCCAAGCAAGCTCCTTTTTTTTTTTTCCCTAGGACATGTAAAATGTTTGCCTGGGTAATCAGGAAGTAGAAGATGATATGTTATGAATGATTAAGTTGCCTTATGACTAGATCCTCTATAGTTTCCACTGGGGGAAAACGGGAATTGTGTTAATTTTAAAATAATGTAATCTATTGAGCTGAAAAAATGGTAGTCATTAGTTTTTCAGAGATAGACTGTTGTTGCAACTGCATTCCCTGGAGACCTTTCTGAGGAGGGATACGTCCTTTTTGCATGGTTGTGGTGGAAGACTGCCCGGAATCAGAGAGAAAAAATAAATTACCTCTGACGGGTCCCTTCCAGCTCTATGATTTCTTATATTCCTCTTTTTCCTTCCAGCTCTGTTTCAGAAAATAGCTGCTGTTTTTTTTTTTTTTTATCAAGGGGGGTGGCATTCAGAGTTTATGAAGGCTATTGCCAAATTTTAGCCAATGTAGGTAGATTGCCTGGCCAGTTGCTTTTGAGGTCGGACTCTCATTTGCAACACCGGCTTGTGGCTGTTTCAGCTAATCAATCAATGGTATCTATTGAGTGCTTACTGTGTGCAGAGCGCTGTGCTAAGGGCTTGTGAGAGTAGGATACAACAGAGTTGGTAGACACGTTCCCGGCTCCCAACGAGCTCACTGTCTAGAGTCTGTAATGAGGGTGGGGAGGCAGCGTGGCCTAGTAGCAAGAGCATGGGCTTGGGAGTCAGAGGCCGTGGGTTCTAATCCTGGCTCCGCCCTTGCTTGTAGTGTGACCTTGGGCAAGTCATTTCACTTCTCTGCGCCTCAGTTACCTCATCTGTAAAATGAGGATTAAGACTGTGAGCCCCATGTGGGACAACCTGATTATTTTGTTTTCACCCCAGCGCTGAGAACAGTGCTTGGCACATAGTGTGTAACAAGTGACATATTGATTATTATTACATGAGAAGTTTGCTGATTGGGAGCAGGAGAAAGGGCCAGTGGATAGTGAATGGGTGATGGGAGATGGTGAGAGAGGAGAGTAAGTAGGAGAGTGGAAGGAGAAGAATTGTGGGTTTTTTTAGGCGCTTACGATGTGCCAAGCACTGGGGTAGATACAAGATAATCAGCCCCCACAGTCTAAGTAAGAGGAGGAACAGGTATTGAATCCCCATTTTGCAGGTGAGGGAACTTAGGCACAGACAAGTGAAGTGACTTGCCAAGGTCACACAGCAGGAAAGTGGAAGAGCTGGGATTAGAACCCAGGTTCTCTGACTCCCAGACCCACGTTCTTTCCACTAGGTCACACTGTCTCTTTCAAGAGAGTAGCGAGTCAGTTGTGCCTTAATGTGAGTTCTCATTACCCTTTGTGGTTAGAACACTTTGAGGATCTAGAGAAAGTTCTTTCCATGATGCCGCATCTGTTCCAGATGGAATGTGATCTGGTATCAGAAGAAACGGATACGTCAGGTTTGTGTCAAGTCAGGGAGCATTATTACATGTGGTTCTTTAAGAACACAGCCCCCGTGTTATAGGAGGACCGATTCTACTCTCGTTTCAAAAATTGCAAATGTTTTAAACCGTGTGTGAGTGCCTACGTATTTTAATGAAGAGGCAAACTACCCTTGGCCATCCTGTTACTTGCTAATAATGACTCCCCTTGCATCTAGATAGCAGATTCAAGTTTGTGATATATGGGGATGTGAGATGAATTGGCGGCCTGTTAAAAACTTATTTCAGAGTGGAGGGTTATCTAAAGTCAAAACAGCTGAGCGATCAAGTCTGTTTCTACTAGATTTTCCACTTGTGGCCCAGCGTGAATATAGAATGTTTAACATGAAATCAATCCAAATCTCCAATGATGTAGGTAATCTCATTATTGAGCACCTGATGTGTACCAAACACAGTTTTAGGCCCTTGAGGAGTAAGAAAGAAATGAGAAAACACTGACCTGGGGCCTTGAGGGAGGTGGAGGGAAAAAATGAACAAGTATGCCAAGTAAACACCCAAAATAGAATAAGCACAGCTCTTGGAAGCAGCCTGGCTCAGTGGAAAGAGCCTGGGCTTCGGAGTCAGAGGTCATGGGTTCGATTCCCAGCTCTGCCACTTGTCAGCTGTGTGACTGTGGGCGAGTCACTTCACTTCTCTGGGCCTCAGTTACCTCATCTGTAAAATGGGGATTAACTGTGAGCCTCACGCGGGACAACCCGATTACCCTGTATCTACCCCAGCGCTTAGAACAGTGCTCTGCACATAGTAAGCGCTTAACAAATACCGACATTATTATTTTTATTTATAAACGGGGTAATCAGAGAATGAAAAGATGAATGACACGGGTTAGTAGGAATAAAGGTATTTGTTGAGAACTTTGATTCGTACTGAACACCGTTCTAATCACTGGGGAGTTTACCAGATAAGCAATTACAGATCCGGTGCCTGTTACATAAAGGGCTCAGAATCTTGGTAGGGGAAGAGAGACAGAAAGGAAATAGGCCACAGATGATAAGAACACTTAGAAAACAATAATCATAGAAAAGGAATGGAAAGATTTATGAATAAACAAGAGTCATTCATTCATTCATTCATTCAATAGTATTTATTGAGCGCTTACTATGTGCAGAGCACTGTACTAAGCGCTTGGGATGAACAAGTCGGCAACAGATAGAGACAGTCCCTGCCGTTTGACGGGCTTACAGTCTAATCGGGGGAGACGGACAGACAAGAACAATGGCACTAAACAGCGTCAAGGGGAAGAACATCTCATAAAAACAATGGCAACTAAATAGAATCAAGGCGATGTACAATTCATTAACAAAATAAATAGGGTAACGAAAATATATACAGTTGAGCGGACGGGTACAGTGCTGTGGGGATGGGAAGGGAGAGGTGGAGGAGCAGAGGGAAAAGGGGAAAATGAGGCTTTAGCTGCGGAGAGGTAAAGGGGGGATGGCAGAGGGAGTAGAGGGGGAAGAGGAGCTCAGTCTGGGAAGGCCTCTTGGAGGAGGTGATTTTTAAGTAAGGTTTTGAAGAGGGAAAGAGAATCAGTTTGGCGGAGGTGAGGAGGGAGGGCGTTCCAGGACCGCGGGAGGACGTGACCCAGGGGTCGACGGCGGGATAGGCGAGACCGAGGGACGGCGAGGAGGTGGGCGGCAGAGGAGCGGAGCGTGCGGGGTGGGCGGTAGAAAGAGAGAAGGGAGGAGAGGTAGGAAGGGAGTCCTTAGAGGGGCAGGCCTGATGGTCTTCTCTATTCCACTGGCGATATTCATTAAACACTTACAACGTGTCAAGCCCTGTAATAAGCACTGGGGTAGATACGAGATTGTCAGGTCGGACACAGTTCCTGTCCCACATAGTCTAAGGGAGAGGAAGAACAGGTATTGAGTCTTCTATTTTGCCGATGAGGGAACTGAGGCACGGAGAAATTAGGTGACTTGCCCAAGGTCACACAGCAAACAACTGGAGCCGGGATTAGAGCCCAGGTCCCCTGACTCCTTTCAACCACCATAGCGTCTAGAAAGCTCCAGTTTTCTAACATTCCCAAAGGCTCCGAGGTCACAGGTCTCCCCAAATTCTTAACCTCTGATTCTCATGGGGCAGTGTGGGGGAGGGGAGAGGGCAGAAGAGGTCCATGCGAAAGCAGAGCTTGTGCTGGAAAACTTTTTCGCAGCGGCTTCTACTACAACCCAGCCTCTCCAAGTCAGACCACAAACTTTGCTCCTCTAATGCCGACCTTCTCAATGTACCCCCATCTCGCCGCCAACCTCTCGCCCAAGTCCTGCCTCTGGCCTGGAACGTCCTCCCTGCTCAAATCCGATGGATTATTACTCTTTCCCCCCATTCAAAGCCTTATTGAAGGCCCATCTCCTCCAAGAGGCCTTTCCGGACTCAGCCCTCCTTTCCTCTTCTCCCACTCCTTTCTGCGTCACCCCGACTTTCTTTCTTTCATTCTTCCCCCCATCTCAGCCCCACAGCACTTATGTACGTAGCTGTAGTTTATATTATGTCTGTCTCCCCCGCTAGACTGTAAACCTGTTGTGGGCAGGGAATGTGCACGTTTATTGTTGTATAGTCTTCTCCCAGGCGCTTAGTACAGTGCTCTGCATACAGTAAGCGCTCAATAAATAATACGGTTGACTGAGCACAGATGACTTCTCAGCACTGAGAGTAAGGGAAGCCTCTGGGGCATGGAGGAGGAGGAGAGAGCAGCTGTATTTATTGAGCACTTACTGTGTGCAGAGCACTGTACTAAGCGCTTGGGAGAGTACAATATACAATAAACAGACACATTCCCTGCTCACAATGAGCTGACAGTCTAGAGGGGGCTCAGAGGACCTGGGGGATGGCGGGAAGGCATGGAAGAGGAGGAGGATGATCTGGATGGATGGAGATTTGGGCAACATTAAAAACGCCTGGGCTAGAACAGGGAGTCTTGGGCTGATCCGAGTCAGAGGCCTTATGGTATTCATTCAGTCATTCATTAAATCGAAGTTATTGAGCACTTACTGTGTGCAAAGCATGGTACTAAGCACTTGGGAGAGTACGCTATAACAACGTAGCAATAAAGAGACACATTCCCTGCCCACAGTGAGCTTAAGATAGTATGTTTTCTCTGTGTCTTGTGAGGTTTGTTGCTCGTTGATTCTCACCATGAGCTTGATATGTACATATCTGTAATGTATTTATATTAATGTCTGTCTCCTCCTCTAGACTGTAAGCTCTTTGTGGGCAGGAAATATATCTGTTATTGTTAAATTATTCATTCATTCATTCAGTAGTATTTATTGAGCGTTTACTATGTGCAGAGCACTGTACTAAGCGCTTGGAATGTACAAATCGGTAACAGATAGAGACAGTCCCTGCCCTTTGATGGGTTTACAGTCTAATCGTAAGCGCTTAACAAATACCAACATTGTTATTATTATTATTAATCGGGGGAGACAGACAAGAACAATGGCAATAAATACTCTCCCAAGCATTTAATACAGTGCTGTGCACACAGTCAGTGCTCAATAAATGCAATTGATTTGATGCTTTCCTTCTAAAAGCAGTGAAATTAATGTGACGAGACCTTGACATCTTTTAAACAGCGGTCTCTTTATAGAGTGAGATTTAATCTGGATTGTTTCTCCTTGATAATCTTCTTCAACTGGTATCGGCTCATATTTTTAAGAAAAAACTTTTGGGTGTGAATTAAATGTGAGTCTTTTGCTGCTAAAGATACAGAATCGAATTGCAGGATGTTTCGGGCTAGGAAAGAATCGTTGCGTTGGAAGGGACCGTAAAAAGTCATTTGGTCCAGCTCCCTGTCTCCGGGCGGATGAAAAGCGAACATGCGCAAGACAGTCGATTGTTCTTTATAAGGAGATCTTCAGAGGCAAAAGCTTCTATAACCACCCATGGTAACTTTATTAAATCACCTAAATTGTCAAGTTCTTTTTTGTGGCATTTTAGATTGTAAACTCCTCGAAGGGCAGGAATCATCTGTTGTATAATCACTCCAGCCCCGCAGCACTTACGTACATATACTTATGCTCTCCTATTTCCCCTATTTGTATTTTATTTTAATGTCCCTTTCCCTTTGTAAACTGTAAGCTCCTAGTGGGGGAGCATGTCTATCAACTCTATCGTATTGTAATTCCTAAAGCACTTAGTACAGTGCTCCGCACACAGTACGTGTTCAATAAATATCAGTGATTAAATGCTCACTATAAGGCCTAGTGCTCTAATAAGCGCGGGGGTAGATTTAGGATCATTATATAAGTGACAGGGTCCATCTCATCTGGAGCTCAGAGTGTAAGAAGCAGGGAGGGATGATAATCTGGTCCTATTTTACAGATGAGGATACAGGCCTAGAAAAGTTTAAGTGAGTTGCCCAAGGCCACACAGCAGTTCCATGGCCGAGCGGGAATTAGAACCCGGGTCTTTGATTCACAGCCCCGTGCTCTTTCTATTTCTACAGTAAGCGCTCAAGAAATAGGATTTAATTTCTACTAGACCACAGTACCTTCCATTTCTTCCTTTTTCAACGGAACCCTCCTTTGGTGCCATTTTATCTCGAGCAGTGCTCTGTGTTAGAGGACTCCACTGGTCTGCATTGTCCTCCTAAATACCTTGCGTACTCATTGAGGAAAACAGCATGGCCTAGTGGAAAGAGTTCAGGCCTGAGAGTCAGACCACCTGGTTCTAATCCCAGCTCTGCCACTTGCCTGCTGTGTGTACCTTTGGGCAGATCACCTAACTGATTTGTGCCTCAGTTTCCTCATTTGCAAAGTGACGATTCACTGCTTGTCTCCCTTCTTCTCAGATTGGGAGTCTCATGTGGAACAGGGACTCTGTCCGATCTTTTATCTGCCCCAGGGCTTAAAAATTGTGGGTTCTAATCCCGGCTCTGCCTTTATCAGCTGTGTGACTTTGGGCAAGTCATTTAACTTCTCTGGGCCTCCGTTACCTCACCTGTAAAATGGGGAGTAAGACTGTGAGCTCCACGTGGGACAACCTGATTTGCTTGTATCTATCCCAGTGCTTAGAACTGTGCTTGGCAGTTAGTAAGTGCTTAACAAATACCATCATTATTATTATTACAATACTTGGCACATGGTAAGCGCTTAACAAACACCGCAGTTATTGTTATTGTTTTTAATCATCTCTTCATTTTTTATCCCTCTGGGTGTCAACTCCAATTTCTTAAATCTTTCCTCAATGGACTTATTTTTCATCCCTGTAATCATTTTTATCACTTTCCCTTGAATTTTTTAATATTTATTAAGCACTTACTTGAATCACTGAATTCTCCCTAGTTTCTCTGCATTATTGTATAAGCAAATTCAGCAGTGTGGCCTAGTGGATAGCATATGGGCCAAGGAGTCAGAAGGTCATGGTTCTAATCCCAGTTCTGCCACTTGTCTGCTTGGGCAAGTCACTTTACTTCTCTGTGCCTCAGTGACTTCATCTGTAAAATGGGGATTAAGACTGTGAGCCCCATGTGGGACCGGGACTGCGTCCAACCTGATTTGCTTGTATTCCCCCCTCTCCTCCCCCGTGCTTAGCGAAGTGCCTGGCGCATAGTAAGCGCTTAAGAAATACCACAATTATTATTATTTTTCAATTCAGAAAAAATAGAATTTAACAGAAATGTTACTTACTGGGGCTTGTGTTTGACACTCCTGTTGCTCCATCAGCACCATGCTGGCATCTTTTAGGTTATGTTGCATCGTCATCGAGAAGTTAATTCCTTTACAGTAATACCTTGTGCCTAACTTTCCCCAACCTATGTTTGAGTTCTGCAAATACCACTGATTGAAAATGCAATTACCTTGTGTTTTTCCCCGTGTGAACTTCATTTTGTTGTAATCCATTAAGAGAAACTGAATCCTTCTAAAGGAGAAGCACTGCGGCAGTGGAAAGCGCATAGGATGGGGAGTCAGGAGCTGATATTAATGAATAACTGATATTTGTTAAGCACTTACTGTGGAAAGCATGTGGAAAGAGCACAGGCTTGGAAGTCAGAGGTCATGAGTTCTAATCCCTGCTCTGCCATTTATCAGCTGGGTGACTTTGGGCAAGTCACTACACTTCTCTGTGCCTCAGTTACCTCATCTGGAAAATGGGGATTAAGACTGTGAGCCCCACCTGGGACAACCTGATTACCTTGTATCAACCCCAGCGCTTAGAACAGTGCTTTGCACATAGTAAGCGCTTAACAAATACCATAATTATTATTACTAAGCAGTGGGATAGCTACAAGATCATCAGGTCCCTCATGGGGCTCACAGAGGAGGGAGAACAGGTACTGAATCCTCATTCTACAGAGGAGAGAACTGGGCACCGAGAAGTAAAACGACTTACCCAAGGTCACACAGCAGACGAGTGGCGAAGCCAGGATTAGAACTCAGGTCCTCTGACTCCCAGGCCTGTACTCTTTCCCCTTGGCCACGCTACTAACAGATTTTAGTCCTAGCTTCATCCCAGCCTGCGGTGGTTCTTGGACAGGTCACTCAACAATTCTGGGCTGTTTTTTCTGTAAAATGGAGATAAGATAAATTGTAAATTCTGTGTGGGCCAGGGCCTGTGTCTGACATGACAACCTCAATATCTATCCACAACACTTTGCATACTATAAGCATTTAATGCCATAACCATCAGTGACGATTAGCAACCTCTGAATATTTGATCTTTAACCCATATACACAAATGCTTTTACTTTCTTTTCCTTTGGGGGTGTGAGTGGTGTTGGAACTCTGTATGTACGAATCAATCAGTGGAAATTATTGAGCTCTTACTGTGTGCAGAGCACTCTACTAAGCGCTTGGAAGAGAACTACAACCGAAGTAGAGATGTTCCCTGTCCACAATGAGCTTACAGTCTACAGACTGTAATCACATACACTGGTATGTATGTGACTCGTTGTTGCCCCATAGTAAGGAATGAAATCAGCCTAATCAGAATGAAACCAGTTATTTCCTGGCAAAAATTGTCAAGTCAATTAAGGGTGTAACTATTTCCAAAACTGCCCTGGACCATCTGCTTAGGAAAGTGAAAAGTCAGTTTTGTGGTCAGAAACCTGCTCAAGTTTGTCCAAAAGTTGTGTGGTTCATTGACGGAAATGACTTTTATTCAGGTCTCTTAGACTTGGTATGAATGAGAGGCCTTATTTTACTGTAGTGGTAAAATTATAAGATTCATTTATTGTACACAGGGTGATTTTCAGTCATTCATTCATCTATGTGACTGCTAAATTAAAAAAAGACTCATTTTTATTTTAAATGACTTACAGTTGAAATTAATTTTCTTTTTCTCTTCATAGACAAATAGCATGTGTTTTACAATGAAAACATCCTGTGTTAGAAGACGTTTTAAAGAGTTTGTGTGGCTTAGAGAACGACTTCAAAGCAATGCATTGCTAATGTAAGTGATTTCAATGTAGACATTTGACAAGTCTGTAATTTGTGGAAATTTGAACAGGATACTAATCCACTGCTTTCCCTTTTTTCCTTTTCTAGTAATGCTAAAGGGAAGTAGGTTTTGCAGCAAAGCAGGAGGCATTTGATGTTTCTTAGGGGTCAGTAAAGGCTTATGTATCAGGAAGTGACCCAGAGGCGGGAGACGAAAGTTGGGGAATTTCTGCTCTTATTCCATTCTGACATGTTATTTGTCCTGTAGAGAGATTAAAGAACCAGTCAGAGAGACTGGAGCTACCAGAAAGGGAAAGACAGGGAGAGTATTTAAATAAAACTGTCCCCTTTTATTAAAAAAAAAAAGTTGGTACATTTCATCGCTATTTTTTTGTGAAGCGACATGGCCTAGTGGAAAAGGCACGGGCCTGGGAATTAGAGAGCCTGAGCTCTAATAAATCAATCCCCCTCTAGGAATGTGTCTGTTTTTATATTGTAGTCTTCCAAGCACTTAGTACAGTGTTCTGCACACAGTAAGTGCTCAATAAATAGCACTGTCTGGACTGACTGTACTCTCTTGGGAAAGTGCAGTACAATAGAGTCTACCAACTCTATTGGTAGACATGTTCCCTGTCCACAGTGAGCAATCATTAGTCGAGAGGGAGAGACTGACGTTAATATAAATAATTTACAGATATGCACATAAAGGCTGTGGGACTTAGAGTAGGGTGAATACCAAATGCCCAAAGGGCATGGTTCCAAATGCATAGACAACACAGAAGGGGTGTGAAGCAACGTGACTTAGTGGCTAGAGCTCGGGCTGGGGAGTCAGGGGACATGGGTTCTAATCCCAGCTCTTGCCACTTGTCTGCTGCGTGACCTTGGACAAGCCACTCGACTTCTCTGTGCCACAGTTATCTGTAAAATGGGACTGTGAGCCCCAAGCGGGACATACTGATTACATCGTACCTACCCCGGTCCTTAGAATAGTTCTTGGCACATAGTAAGCGCTTAAGAAATAACATTATTATTATTAGAAGGGAGAGAAAGTCTAGTATAAGAGGGCTTAACTGGGGAAGAGCTCTTAGAGGAGCTGTGACCTTTATTAAGACTTGCCTGCTATGTAAACTTGGGCAAGTCACTTAACTTGTACGAGCCTCAGTTTCCTCGTCTGGAAAATAGAATTTAATGCCTGGTCTCCCTCCTTTTTAGACTTTATGTCCTGTGTGGGACAGCGATTGGGTTCGATTTGATTATGTTATGCCCGCTTCAGTGCTCACTGTAGCGTTTGACAGATTGTAAGCACTTAACTAATGCCCTAGTAATTTATAATTATTATTATTATTTTGAATCTAAAGTGAAATCCTTTATTTCTGGTCTTAGAGGCCACTGAAAATAAAGGTTAAAAAGTCATAGGAGTAAAAGAGTATTTTCACAGGTGTTTATTTTGGTTTGGTTTTTAAAGTGAAGCTGCTTCCTGAGGAGAAGCAGCATGGCTTAGTGGAAAGAGCACAGGCTTGGGAGTCAGAGGTCGTGGGTTCTAATCCCACCTCTGCCACTTGTCAGCTACGTGACTCTGGGCAAGTCACTTCACTTCTCTGTGCCTCAATTACCTCATCTGTAAAATGGGGATTAAGACTGTGAGCCCCACCTGGGACAACCTGATTACCTTGTATCTACCCCAGCGCTTAGAACAGTGCTTGGCACATAGTAAGCGCTTAACAAATACCAACATTATTATTATTGTTGTTATTCTCTCTGTTTTCAGATAACTTGCTGGAGTAGCTAGTTTCGCTCCTAGGTCAAAAGCCATTATCTGGATCTCTTCTTTATACAACACGAGCCAAAACAGGTAGCTGAAGTTTAGCGCCTATTCCGGAGGCCACCATCTCGCTTGCTCTAACCTAGTTACGCTCCTGATATATAAATAAGAATCGGTTTGGCTTTTTTCTGTACTCGGTGTCCTGACCTTTTGGGTGAATGGATGCGGGCATGAGCCAGTTTTTGATCAACTTTATTTTATTTTTTTTTAAAAGACAATTACCGGAACTCCCATCGAAGACCCCCTTTTTCAACATTAACAATCGCCAACACGTGGACCAGCGTCGGCAAGGCTTAGAAGACTTTCTCAAGAAGTATGTATTATGGCGCAAATGATCTAGACTGATATGCTTTATGGAAAATGAGAGTTCATAGCCTGTATTGGAGAGCCATCTTGTGGCTGCTGGTTCGCAATACAAATTCAGAATCTTCCTTTGTTTCTTTTTAACCAGCAAGGCCAATTTGAGATACCTCATTCTGAAAAGATGTCGTAGTCTTAAACTGAAATGCCTAGTTCTGCTTATTTAAAGGCTGCCTGGAAATAGCCAAGCTTTAGGGAAGCAGCGTAGCTCAGTGGAAGGAGCCCGGGCTTGGGAGTCAGAGGTCATGGGTTCGAATCCCGGCTCTGCCGCTTGTCAGCCGTGGGACTGTGGGCAAGTCACTTCACTTCTCTGGGCCTCACTTACCTCAGCTGTAAAATGGGGATTAACTGTGAGCCTCACGTGGGACAACCTGATGACCCTGTATCCACCCCAGCGCTTAGAACAGTGCTCTGCATATAGTAAGCACTTAAATACCAACATTATTATTATTATTTTAAAATATTACCAGTAAGAGAATGTGTTGAAGACTCTCTTAGTAGATCGATTATCTATTGTTAATCAACCAGTGGCATTTATTGAGTTCCGACTGTAATAATTATGGTATTTGTTAAGCGCTTGCTATGTGCTAAACTCTGTACTAAGCACTGAAAGGGAAATGCCAGGGATCGAACCGGGGACTTCATCCATGCAAAGGACGTGCTCTGCCACTGAGCTATATCCGTGCGGAGGACAGTACTAGGTTCTCGGGAGAATACAACAGAATTGGTAGACTTGTTCCCTGCCCACAAGGTGCTCAATAAAGATGCTTGACTGACTGAGAAAAGGAATTTATAGCCTAGAGGAAATACTTTTAGGACTGACCAGTTAAATCTCTTCTGGAATTTTGGGGCTATGTGTTTAGTTCAGATAAATTTTTTCAGCCAGTAGAGTTTTTCATTAACATTTGTAAGACGGGCCTACCTATCTTTTTATGGTATTTGTTAAGCACTTACTATGTGCCAGGCACTGAACTAAACACCGAGGTCGTTAATAATAATAATAATGGTTTTTGTTAAGCACTTACTATGTGCCCCCACTGTAATAATAATAATGTTGGTATTTGTTAAGCGCTTACTATGTGCAGAGCACTGTTCTAAGCGCTGGGGTAGATACAGGGTCAGGTTGTCCACCGTGAGGCTCACAGTTAATCCCCATTTTACATTTGAGGTAAATGAGGCCCAGAGAAGTTAAGTGACTTGCCCACAGTCACACAGCTGACAAGTGGCAGAGCCGAGAGTCGAACCCATGACCGCTGACTCCGAAGCCCGGGCTCTTTCCACCGAGCCCCGCTGCTTCCCGTACTGTACTAGGTGCTGTACTAGGTGCCGGGGTGGACACAGTCCATCTCCCACTTGGGGCTCACAGTCTAAATTCCAATTTTCCAGATGAGGTAAATGAGGCAGAGAAATAACTTGCCCAAGGCCACAGAGCCCACAGGTGGCAGAGCCAGGATAAGACCAGATCCTTCTGACTCCCAGGCCCGTGCTCTATCCTTGAGGCTACACTCCTTCTCTCTAACAGCGGATGTTAAACCGATCTGGATTGTTGCGTGGTGGTGATGATTAATTCTACTTGTATAAACACCTCCATTATTTTGCTATTTTAGCCTTGGACGTAACAGGCTCTAATGGATGGTTCTAACTATCAATCTACATTAAGGAGCACTTGAACACTTGAGATTTGAGTGCATTTAAGGGAATTACCTTATCTCTGAGTATACTTACTGAGTGATACTCTAGTAGCCCGCAAGAGTTAACATACTTCTCTGGATAAGTGGATGGTGCATTGGATTAAAAACCAGAACACCAAAAGTTATTGTCACAGTCACTTTGTGACCTGAGGAACATTTATTTCCCAGTCTATTTACAGTAAGGAAAATAATTCCTTCCCTGTCGCATGTGGATGTTGTGGGAATCTGGCTAGTCATTCCAATAAAATAAAAGAAATAAAGAAATAAATAGAAACAGGGTGGCCTGGTGGAAGAAGCATGGGCCTGGGAATCAGAGGACCTGGGTTCTAATCCTGACTCGCCATTTGTCTGTTATGTGACCTTGGGCAAGTCGTTTAACTTTTCTATGCCTCAGTTACCTCATCTGCAAAATGGGGAATCAATACCTGTTCTCCTTCTTACTTAGGTTGGGTGCCCTTCATGGGACAGGGACTGTGTCTGACCTGATCATCTTGTATCTTTCTCAGAGTTTAGAGCAGGGCTTGACACATAGTAAGTGCTTAACACATTATTATTATTATTATTATTAATTATTATTATATCAAACTCACCATCTTTGGAATGCCTCAACTTTTCTCCACCCCCAACCCCCTCCAAGAAAGGGTGCAGAGTTTGCAACAACAGAGTACCTAAATTAGAAGTCAGAGTCCTTACCTCTGGTGCAAATATATATTTTTTGCCTTTGAGGGAGGCTCCCTATGGAAGCAGTGTGGTCTAGTGGAAAGACCAAGGGGCTAGGAGTCAGAGAATCTGGGTTCTAATCCTGGTTCTGCCCACTTTTTGCTGTGTGACTTTGGGCAAGTCACTTAACTTCTGTGCTTCAGTTTTCTCAACTGTAAAGTGGAGCTTAAATTCTACTCCCTCCTACTTAGACGGTGAATCCCATGTAGGCCAGGGATTGTGCCCAACCTGATAAACTTGTATCTATCCCAGTGCTTAGAATGGTGCACGACACATAGTAAGCGCTTAACAAATACCATAAAAAAAGAGCAAAATACCATTTCTAGGATGTTCTTGATCAGAGAAGTCACGCAAATGCATAAGGTATTTTGGGGCACCCACTACCTTTTGTATTATTTCCGTTTTGGTCTGGCTTCTAGGGCCAAAGAGGTCTGAGATTTGATTTCTGAGCCCGCCTATGCACGTTATGCCTCTTCTGCATGAAAGTAAAATGAAGAATTCAGTCACTATTTCTCGCGTTTTGCATTTACACTAAAATAATCAATGGCATTGCTTGAGCACTTACTTTGTGCACGGCACTGTACTAAGCGTTTGGGAGAGTATGATTCAACAGAGTTAGCAATTTAGATTGAATTTTGAAAAAGAATTAATAATAATAGCAATCCCTTGTATTCATAAGTAGAATAGATCATTAAGGAGAGCATTCAGTTTTAAAAAAAAAACCAAAACTGTCCAGAGGTTCTCTGGCAAGATTATCCTATTAGACACCATCACAAGCTTGGCACATTGGTGACACACTATGGCGTCAAGTGTCAGACAGTTTTCCAAGGTGAGGTGCTGTGAAATCTTCTATAGAATTGGGAACCAAGGCTACCACAGATGTTTGATGGCTATCATCTGTGTGCCACCTCAACATCCCTTGGCAAGGTCACAACTCACGAGGACCGATGGACTTGGCTTCTACACCCAGCTCTGCCACTTGTCCGCTGCGTGACCTTGGGCAAGTGACTTAACTTCTATGTGCCTCGGTTACTTCATCTCTAAAATGGAGATTAAGACCGTGAGCTTCTTGTGGGACATGGATCGTGTCCAATCTGATTAGCTTATGGACTGCGTCCAATCTGATTAGCTTGTATTTACCCCAGCGCTTAGTACAGTGAGCCGGTTATCTCTATTTGTCTGTATCTGTTGCCGAATTGTACTTCTCAGGCGCTTAGTAAAGTGCTCTGCACACAGTAAGCACTTAATAAATACCAATGAATGAATGAGTACAGTGCCTGGCACATAGTAAGCGCTTAACAAATACCATGAAAATTAAAACAGCACCGAAGCTCTGCTCATGTCCCATAGATTTGGTGAATTGGGCACGGGCATAAGTTGAATGGCAGTAGGTTACCCAGACATTTGTCAGATGGTGAGCTGAAATGGGATGTCTCACAGCAAGGAAGCTAGAGCAGCATGAAGCAGCATGTCTGGCACATAGTTAAGCGCTTAACAAATACCATGACTATTATTATTATTATTAGAGGGAATATTTTAAGGGTACAGGAAAATGAAGGCTCAGATTCATTCATTTAGTTGGTTTATTGAGCACTTACTGTGTGCAGAGCACTGTACTAAATGCTTGATCATTTAGTATTGTCGCTATATGTTGGAAAACAGCTATGCCAGACGAGCTAGATATCTCACAATCGTAAAAGAGCGGTTTCAAGAGACTCGTGAGACTGAGAGGAAACAGAAAGCAGAAACAAGCTGCAAACCTCAGACATTTGCACAGTAGAAACAGTTTGAGGGGGTCCACATGCCGGCACTGTAGGTTACCCACTGAGCCTTTCCAACTCCCCCACAGACTGGTGAGTAAAATTCCCTGTCAGAGGCAACGTTTCAAAGATGAGAGATGAATGTGAAGCAATGTCTAAATTGGGAAGCTCGAAGTTTTTTCGATCTTCCCAAATTGCTTTGCGCTTCATGCGGAGTGGTGTTTCCCAATCCTTTGAAAATAAAACTGACGTCCAGGAAGGAAGCTGAGAGCTTCCTTCTCTATCCTAATATGAGAAGACCCATCGGATTTTTAAATCTACGGTTTACTTTCTCTTTCTCTGCCCATACGCTCAAACATATAACAATGGGTGAGTCCTACCTTCCCAAGACAAAGTAATAATAATAATTATGGTATTTATTAAGCGCATAACTATGTGCCAGGCACTGTACTAAGCACTGGGGTGGATTCAAGCAGAGCAGGTCGGACACAGTCCCTGTCCCACTTGGGGCTCACAGTCTCAATCCCCATTTTACAGAAGAGGTAACTGTGGCCCAGTGAAGTGACTTGTCCAAGGTCACACAGCAGACAAGTGGCAGAGCAGGTATTAGAACCCATGACCTTCTGACTCCCGGGCCCGTCCTCTAGCCACTACGCCATGCTGCTTCTAGTTTCTGACAGTCAGCTCAGAGTGATCTCAAATGTGGTTTTGAGGTCATTTGAGGCAGAGCTCTCCACGGATAGAATTCAAGATCAGTAGCAGAGATATTTTGTGTAGGAAGACAAAGGGCTTAGGGTTTTGGCCTGGGAATAGAGGGGAGGAAGACAGCAATATGACCTCCCGGTGCCAGGGGCACCCCAAATTCCATTGCTTAGCACAGTGCCCGGTACGTACTAAGCGCTTAACAAATACCATTATTATTATTATTATTGCTAACAATTGCCCTGCCTTTGAATCTGCAGTTTTACAGCGTCAGTTCCTCCGATTGAAGCGTCTGGTGACAGACTATTAGATTTAGGGCATTAGGTTTTTTTAAGATATGTTATTATTAATAGTAATAATAGTATCTGTCAAGTGCTGACTGTGTACCAGGAACTATACTATCTCTGGGGTATGTAGAAGTTAATCAGGTTAGATACAGTCCCTGTAATAATAATGTTGGCATTTGTACAGTGCTTACTATGTGCTAAGCACTGTTCTAAGCACTGGGGGGGGATACAAGGTGATCAGGTTGTCCCACATGGGGCTCACAGTCTGAATCCCCATTTTACAGGTGAGGGAACTGAGGCCCAGAGAAGTGAAGTGATTTGCCCAAAGTCACACATGTGAGGGAGCTGGGATTAGAACCCACGACCTCTGACTCCCAAGCCCGGGCTCTTTCTACTGAGCCACGCTGCCTCCCACATAGAGCTCACAGTCTTAATCCCCATTTTACAGATGAGGTAACTGAGGTACAGAGTTTAGGGACTTGCCCAAGGTTACACAGCAGATAAGGGGTGGAGCAGAATCAGAACCCAGGTTCTTCTGACTCCCGGGCCCGTACTCTATCCGCTAGATCATGCTGCTTCTGCTTCTTTTGTTCTCCTGCAATTTTGCTACAGTGTTGATCTTTTCGAGGATATTTTGTAAGGCAGGAGGGGAGCAATTCATCCCCCCCCCACTCCCAATGCAAAGGTCACCGAATCTATTTCTGGGAGGCAGTTTCCACCAGATTCCACAAGCTGACGTGTAGAAGGTAGTGTAAAAATAGTATTGGAAACGCTGACTCACATTTGCATGTTTTTCCCCCGATGGGATGTCAGGGATGTCTGGTTTCTATTTAAATATGATAAGGGACGAATCCTAACACACACTCGATGCGGAAAGGATTGTTGGTCATTGTTAGATTTGTAGATTTTTAAGGAATTGTGGGATGCTTTCCCTACTTCCTGTTTCCCTTCGCTGTCCGGGTATTGTGGCGCAATTCTCCGGGAAAACAGCCTCTTTGCTTGTTAGGAATCTAGTCCCTTAGCTCGTACTCCAACAAGAGGTTCGAAAGGTTGCTTTAAAAGATGCTAGTCAACCGACACGCAGCCATCTCACTGGTACACTTGCATACGTGGTTGTCATCTCACTGCCACTGTCACCATCTTCTGACCCAGGACGGCAACAGTAATATTAAAAAAAAAAAAAGACTTTTATTGTACAGTTTCCCATGAAGAGCTTAAGGGAGCACATACCGCTCTTCCCATCTTCAAAGCCCTACTAAAATTGTGTCTCCTCCAAGAAGCCTTCCCTGATTTACCGCTCATCTCTGTTTCCTAATAATAAGGTTGGTATTTGTTAAGCGCTTACTATGTGCCGAGCACTGTTCTAAGCGCTGGGGGAGACACAGGGTAATCAAGTTGTCCCACGTGGGGCTCACAGTCTTAATCCCCATTTTACAGATGAGGTAACTGAGGCACCGAGAAGTCAAGTGACCTGCCCAAAGTCACACAGCTGACAAGTGGCCGAGCCGGGATTCGAACCCATGACCTCTGACTCCCAAGCCCATGCTCGTTCCACTGAGCCATGCTGCCTAGTCTCCATCCCTTCTGTTTCACCTGTCCACTTAACTCCTTACTCCCTAAGGACTTTGCTACACATTCTCGTCCCACAGTACGTATCCCGATACTCTGCTGCTTCCCGTCTCTGTAATTAATTTTAATGTCTGCCTCCCCCCACTTCACTGAAAGCTCCTTGAGGGCGGGGATTGGGCCTATCAATTTTATTTTACTCTCTCGAGCTATTGTAGAGCACCCAGCTCATAGTTAGTGTTCCTTAAATATCACTGATTGGTGGGCAGGAATGTGTCTACCAACTCTGTTATGCTCTCCCAAGCGCTTAGTACGGTGTTCTGCACAGTTAGCACTCAATAGATACCATCAATGATGATGAGGTAACTCCAGTTTTAGTACATTGAACTCATTTGAAAATGGGAAGCTGGGGAAGGAAAATAGAGGGGAGAAGAATAAGAGGAAAAGCAGTAGGAAACATTGAATACACTCAAATTCCATGCAAACAGTGGCCAATTCAAATAGATGGAGGACACCAGTGGTTGTGCTGAATTGGGTTCCACATACCGGATGGAGTAGAGAGAGTGTGTTTGTTCATCTTTGAAAATACTATTGAAATAGTGTGGCTTGATGGAATGAAAACGGGTCTCCTCAGTTAGAAGACCCGAGTTTTAATCGTGGTTCTGCCACTTGCCTGATGTGGGACCTTGGGCAAATCATTTGACTCCTCCGTGGCTCATTTTCTTCATCTGAAAAATGGGGACTCATTTCCTTTTCTCCCTCCCCTCTAAACTGTGAGCCCTGTGTGGGACTGTGTCCAACCGGATCAACTTGTATCTACCTTAGTGCTAAATATAGTGCTTGGCACATAGTTAAGTGCTTAACAAATACCATAATTCATCAGTTAATTAATTGTCCTAGGGTCAGGGAAGATCAGGAGACTGGAGGCTTTTGTCCACAGAATAATCTTTGTCATATTCACTGTTGATGTCACCTATGGCCCATCATCCCAGGAGGAGAGGGCCGAGGCTGATGAAGTTTCATCTGACCCTCCCCCGACCCAGAAAGTTACACCCACCTTCAGAGTGGAGGTGCCGCTCCTTCGTATGGAGTGTTTGTATGTTTGAAGCCAAAGGTCAACATTTGTCTCTGGGTTTATGTGATGACCTGTTATGACCTGAGGATCGTGGTTTCTGCTTGTATCTGGTCGGGGGTCACGGCACCTTTAGGAATTCTCCATTTGGTTTGACAACTTTAGCCTTGGAATTAATGACTAAGAGTCAGGAATATTGAGCATGGCCGTTCCTTATTGCCTTGCCTTCTTGTGAGCGCTCGCAATAATTTAATTCTGTTTACTGAAGCGAGTACAGTACCAGGGGATTCGGGCATTTGTATATATGGAAAAAAACAGACTTTGTATCCAAACCACAAATCAAAGAAATAGGTTCTGTGTAACCAAAAGCTCCTTGTGTATCCCTAAAGTAAAAGAGAGATAACAATTTCCAGTAAATGGAACTTTGTTTTTCCACACATTCGAGTCTTTCAATACGGGGAGCAAAGATAATCGAATAATTTAATCTAATCTAATATAATATAATCTAATGAATCTAATATAATTAGATTAGACAATTATAATAATGATTGTGGTATTTAAGTGCATACTCTCTGCCAGGCACTGTACTAAGCGCTGGGTTAGAGACCAGATAATTGGGTTGGACACAGTCCCTGTCCCCACAGGCCTCACAGGCTTCACCCCCGTTTTACGGATGAGGTAACTGAGGCCCAGAGAAGTGAAGTGACTTGCCTAAGGTCACAGCAGACAGGTGGCAGAGTAGGGATTAGAACTCAGGTCCCCCTAACTCCCAGGTGCATGCTCTATCCACTAGGCCATGTTATTTCCCTAGTCTGGTTAGAGTCACCAGTCTAGAGTTTTGCTTGGGATTGGGGCAGTCCCTGGATGGGGGGTGGGAGGCGGGGGGAGAGGGTGGAACCCTCCTAGTTACGTGAATCAGGTTGAGCTGAGTCAAAGCGGTAGAGTGATGGAGGGAGACAGAGAGAGAGAGAGAAAGAAAATGCTTGGGTCTGTGTGGGTGCATCCTTCCTGTGTATGTGGCTGGTTTGTCCAGATTGCTCTGGAACCCAGGCTAGAAAATCAAGTTCTTTGTTTTAGGCAGGGAACACGCCTACAAACTCCTGCTACATTGTACTCTCCTAAGCGCTTAGTCCAGTGCTCTGTACACAGTAAGCACTGGAGAAATACAATTGATTGATAGATGGATTTGGTGCCATTCTACCCCTCCTGTAGGCCTCAAATGACATGAGGTTTTTAAAGGACGTAAAGACAGCCAGTTGTCTCCGTTGTCGGTCATTCCTCTGCCTGGAGGGAAGGGGCGGCCTTAGGTGATGTCTCAAAGTTGTTTCCAGCAGGTTCTATCATCGGTAAACTTTAAGGCATGGCTTGGGTTGTAGTTCTCCATCCAGCTACTTTGTGTCAGTGTCTTCCGCGGAGAATGGGAGGCACTAATGAGATATTTAACCATTCACAAACATAAATAGCCTTTTGATATCAAAATTCCTCTTTCTTGATGTGCACAATATTCATGATGCTATTTTTAAAAGCATTTTTGGAATGAAGCAGATTTCTCTGGTGTTTTTGAGTAGTTGTATCAGCGGGCTGCTGGATCAACAAGCTCAATGGGAAAACCACACATCCCTCAATCAATGGTATTGAGCGCTTACTATGTGCAAAGACTTACACCAGGAATTTAGGAGAGTACAAAAGAGTCAGTAGACACAATCCTTGCCCTCAAGAAGCTCACAATATTGCAACCCATTCAAGCTCTAGAATTTCAGAGGGGAAGTATTTTCAGGAAAAAATTTCAAAAAGCTTTACCAGCTTTCAGAATGCCTGTACAATAAGGTCTGTGTTCACCTAGCAGATTTATATAAGGCCTGTGTTTTCTTTTTAACTTAGATAAATATTAATCTTACTATATTATAAAAGGCATTTGAATTGGGTTCTATTAGAAAGTATGATTAGTTTTT
This sequence comes from Ornithorhynchus anatinus, assembly GCF_004115215.2. NCBI lineage: Eukaryota > Metazoa > Chordata > Mammalia > Monotremata > Ornithorhynchidae > Ornithorhynchus > Ornithorhynchus anatinus. The sequence continues at coordinate 55,941,266 of NC_041735.1, read as the reverse complement.
TTTTAATCACATGTATTTTTCTTTTGTCTGGAATAAAACAAATGCTAGCCTTTTTGCCCAGTATCTAATAATAAATAGGTATGTTACTACTATTTATTTCAAGAGGTGGTTATGGGAATGTTTTTATTACTCATTCCACTGTCATTATTATCATTATTATTATTATATTTGTTTTAAGCACTTACTGTGGGTCAAGAACTGTTCTAAGCACTGGGATTTTATTATTATTATTAAGCGCCGTCGAGTCGTTTCCGATTCATAGCGACTCCATGAATATACTTTCTCCAGAATGTCCTGTCCTCTGTCTTAATCTGCAAATTTTCTAATGGTTCTTCCCTTATCGTTGTTATGGTGTCTTTCGATCTAGCTGCTTGTCTGCCTCTTCCACGCTTTCCCTGGACTTTCCCTAGCATTAGTGTCTTCTCCAGGGAATTAGTCCTCCTGATTGTGTCCAAAATATGCTAATCTTCATTGAGGCATTTGGCCTTCCAAAGACCACTTTGGTAGCACTGGGTAGGTACAAGTTAATCAAGTTGGACACAAGCCCAGTCCCACATAGGACTCACAGTCTAGGTATGAGGGAGAAGAGATATTGAACCCCCATTTTACAGGGAGGAAATTGAGGCACAGAGATGGTTAGGTGACTTGCCCGAGCTCACACAGTCGGTGCGTGGCACAGCTGGGATTACACCCCACGTCCTCCGACTCCCAGGCCCATGCCCTTTCCACCAAGCCACCTTGCCACACTATGTTCTCGAACCATTTTTTTGTTAAAAATGAGGATGGTAGGTGCCTTGAGTAGGCTTACGTCTTGATTTTTCTCGACTTGCTGTGCAGAACTGAATTAAGTGCGTTCCTGGGAACTTTCCATAAATGTCTTCTTTTTGATCGAATGATCCCATCAGTGGAAAAAAAAAAACCCACCATATTTGCTGATCCAGGCTTACGTGCTACGGTTTCATCAGGAAATCTAGCACAGTTAAAAAAAGGGGTAAAATTGAAATAGTCGAGCTGTGCCATGACCACATTTCTCCTATTTTTTTTTTCCAAGTCTGTGTGTTCAGTAGAGGGCACCAGAGCACAGACTATAGATGCGTTTAGTGATTCTTGCTTATAGAATGCAAACGGGCGGAGTGAATTTGTTAAAAACCTCTATCAGACTGCTAATCTTCCATACACATACAAGTGTGCATCTTGTCATTATACTGGGTTACCTTACAAGCCGGAAATCTTTAGTTAGGATTAAGTAGTTCTGAAGAGATGAAGATTGTTTGCTTTTGGAACAGGAATAGTCTGCCTAATAAAATCACGTTAAAGAAAACCCGATTTTCAAGACTGCTCAGTACAAGAAAAATACATGGTTTTTAGCTTACATTTTTGCTGGGGTAAAAAAGAATGAATTTGACTCTTGCTACGTAGATGTTTCTCAATTTTTTTGGATGTTAGATGGCTCTTTTGGGTATATAAATATCTGAACGTATACCTTTTTTCTAATTGTAATTCCTTATGAACGGAAATTCTCATGATTGTATGATAGCAAGTGTTCTCAATTTTTAATTTGAATATATTTTCTGTAATGCATGAGACATATGGCTTAGGTATAAGTGGAAGCTGAAATTGTAGAATGTAGAGAAGTAACGTGGTCTATCAATGATATTTGTCAATCAATTGTATTTATTGAGCACCTACTATGTGCAGAGCACTGAGCGCTTGGGAGAGTGCCATACAACAGATTTAGCAGACACATTCCCTGCCCATAATGAGTTTAGTGTCTAGGAGGGGAGAACACAGCCCCAGGAAGTCCAAAGGACCTGGGTTCTAAACCTGCCTCCACTTCTTGTTTGCTGTGTGACCTTGGGTAAGTTGGTTAATTTCTTTGTGCCTCGGTACCCTCATCTGCAAAATGGGGATTCGATACCTGTTCTCCTTCCTACTTAGACTGTGAATCCCATGTGGGACGCGATTATCTTGCATCTAGACTAGCGCTCGACACAGTAAAGTGCTTAACAAATACCACTACTGTTATTATGGCCTTGATGGTAGTTTTATTTTAATTTTTAAGATTTTCTTTAATAGATGAAACCAAATAGTATTTGAGCTATTGACCTATCTGATTATGCAGGAGATAAAACATGCATACTGTTTTTTGTTTTGTATTTTCCCTCCTAGTAGGAGATTGTGATGTGAACAAGAGGAGTCTGAGAGTGACCCTTGTTGGTCATTTGCATTTTAAAAATTAGGTCCTTCCATCCACTTAATCAATAATATTTGAGTCCTGACACTGTGGAGAACATTGTAATCAAGGATTTAGGAGACCACAGTAGAGTTAACACCCACGGTCCCTACATTTAAGAAGTACAATCTGGCAGGACAGACAGATGCTACAATAAATTACAGGTAGGAGGAAGCAATAGACTATAAAGATAACGTAGATTAGTGCGGTGGGCGGTTATGAGTACCCAAGTGCTTAAATGACACGGAAGTACTGAGGTGACAGTTGGAGAGGACGAGAGATTAATCAGGGAAGACCTCCTGGAAGAAATGTGATTTCAGAAGGGCCTTGAAGAAAAGGAGAGCAGAGATCCAGCTAGAAGGGAGGGTGTGAGCAGGGGGTCGGTGGAGAGACAAGAAATGAGGCTCAGTGGGTAGGCTGGCTTGAAGGGGTGAAATGTGCAAGCTAGTGTGTAGAGGGAGAGCACCGAGGATAAAGTAGTGAGGAGAGAGTGGATCGAGTGCTCCAAAGTCACGGTTGGGAGTTTCTTCTCGATGCTGCGAGGAACGGAGAGTCGATCAATCAGTTGTATTTATTGAGCCCTTACTATGTGCAGAGCACCTTACTAAGCTCTTGGACAATGGAGGTTTTTGGGGCGTGGAGAGATGGGTCCAGAACGGTTTTGAGAAAAGTGATCTGGGAAGCAGAGGGAAGAATGTACTGGAGGCAGGGAGGTCAGCGGGAGGCAGAGGTCAAAGCGGGATACGACCAGTGCCTGGATGGAGACGCGGTGACAATTTGGACGGCGAGGGAAAGGGTGGATTCTGCAGACGCTACGGAGGAAGAGCTGAGGGGATTCGGCGACACCCCGACTTGTTCATCCCAAGCGCTTAGTACAGTGCTCTGCACAGAGTAAGCGCTCAATAAATACTATTGAATGAATGAACGAGTTGAAAGAGTGAGAGAGGCCCTTCGAGGGGACACTACTGCGAACGTGGTTCTTAGGCCTTTCTGTAAGATCCCTTAAAGGGTGCGAATATCCCGGTCCTGTTCGGGTCACCACAGAGCGTTGCCGGGCTGAGGCAGGATCGAACTCAGCATCTCCTGGCATGGGTGTCCTCCAGGTGGCACTATTAGCAGAAAAGAAAATACTCTGAAATAACGAGTCCAATGTAAAGTAAAATTGGAAATTGAATTATAGCTAGAGAAAAAGGACAGTAGCCTTGAGGTCCTGATCAACCTGTACTATTATCACTTTTGTTTGCTGTTCCCATGTGTTAGGTTACTAGCAAGTTAATAACAGTGCTTCAGCAGTTCAAGGCTTAGTAGAATTGCTTTAGACATGAAATAAAGCTAAAATGAATTTGTGTCCGATATCATTGACATTAGTGCTCATTACTTTTGTGGTGTAATGCCTCAAAGCATCTAAAATCAATTTTAAAGATTACCCATTATTTTATAAAGAAAATAAAATACATTTCCAACAGCAACAAAGCAGTAGGTATAATCTCTCGGACGGTTACTTGTATTTTAGTTGGCAGGAAACCGCTGAAGGTACAGTACAGGAAATTCTCTGCTGAGAATTTAAGCGTATGCAGGTTCATTTTTTTCCCCCTCTTAACCCATATAACTTTCCGTTTGGAAGTGCGAAGGTCACTATTTCAAACCTATGAATGATAACCAGAGAACGGGCATTCAGTAATTTGCTCTCTGATACGATGCCGCCATTTGATAAGATAGGCTATCAGAGGATGTGATCGTTTTCTCTTACTTAAAATTTTCCTTTCTTCAAGCCTGGACCTATTAGTTTTATTTCACCGGCATAATGAATCATTTTTCTCAAATTGGATTAATAAAGGTGTTGCTGAAGGAGGTAGAGAGGCCTGATTTCACTTGGATCATGTGTGACTAAGCATTTGGATTCCTTGAGGAATTGAATTATTATTGTCATTATTATGGTTAAAAAATAAACGCTCATTAGTGGATTCTTTATTTCACATTAGATGACCCTGGGCTTTTAAGAAACTCTGTGGCTTTTTGTGAACTCTTCACAATTTTTTGTCTGAAAATAGAGAGAAGTATAGCATTTTAGCAAGTTTTTGTCTCCCTTTCACCAAGCCTAGAGGTAGTGTCTTCTGCATTAATGCTATTCATAATAGATTGTTTGAGGCCTAAACTAAATGTATCTCACCAAGATGTTTGTTCAAAAGGTAATAACAGTTTTGGGTTACTCTAAACTGTTTGAATAAATCTTTGAGCGCCTCTATAGATTATGGCCTTATGATTCCCCTGCTAGTCATTATTAGAGGAGACATATTGCACAAACATATTCTCAATAAAGGTTGGAGTATATCTGATAACAGGACCATAGATTTTGATGCAGTGAATTTTAATCCTCTTGGGCCATGTGGGTTAGTTTTGATACTCTAGTTGAAGATTTCTATGCTATCTCAGGGCTTTCTGTTGTCTGGGAGGCTTAATTTAGCATTTATCACAAATGCATGTTACCTGTAATCACACATTCTGTGAGACTCAGCAGAAGAGGCGAAAGTTATTTGACTGCTCATTTTAGCCACACATACCTGGCATTTGAAGTTTCGATAAACGGGACTATCATGGTCGCTTTTTCGGTGTAAAGTTGAGAGTTCATGTCAATGTTTTTACTGCATCTTCAAAATGTATGCATATGCCATGCATATCCCTAAGAATGGCTGTCCTTTTGATGTAAATATTTGGGTGTGTACTGATAATACCAGATGAATGTAAAACATACCTTAGTCTTATCTGCATCTGTGTATACTCTCTTACAGCACGGATATTTATTTCACGGAGGTCATAACTACGTATTTAATAGTGTGGAGCTGAAAAATTGGGTAGTAATTCCAAAATTTCATGAAAGTAAAGAAAGTGTATATGCGTGTGTAAGCCGGATAGGCCACTGTTTGAACCACATGGTCCTAACATGGAGAAGCAGTAAAAATGGAAAATTTTGGTCAGATAATTCTTAAGTATGTTTCATGTTCTGCCTCACCAAATCTCATAATAAAAGTTAGCGTGTGCCAACATCATCTTACAGAGGACATTCTATAATCTTAGTGAGGTCCGCATTTAGTAGTTTTCTGGATCTGAAACCAAGACACTAATGACAACTGTTGTTGTTTAATTTTTTTTTAATGTTCTCTCTCCCCCCAACACCCGGCCTCTTCACTCTTGCCCTCCGACCTTATTTCTTTTACAGGATACTACAAAATGCATTATTGCTTTCGGACAGCAGGCTTCACCTCTTCTTACAGAGTCACCTAAGTTCCGAAGATATTGAAGCATGTGTATCTGGACAGACAAGGTACTCTGTTGCTGAAGCCATTCAGAAGTTTGCCTCTTCGAACAGACGCTTCCCCGAAGAAGATGGAGAGAGAAAAAAGGAAAAGAATTATCTAGATTCTGACTCAGAAAGGTATTTCCTTGTATTCTGTTTTCATATATATATATATGTATATTTGTATGAGTGCCTGTGTATACATGTTTATATTTAAGATTTTATAAATGTTGCACACGTGTGTATAGATATATATACACACTTCACTTTTTTGTTGATGTAATACTAAGATAATGAAAAAATTAATTGACTGAGATTTTATTGAGCTGTGACAGCTCATCATAGAAGTCTTCACACACACCTCCACACTGAATTAATGAATGCAGTAGAAATTCAATTATCTGCATTCTGATTATGTGAATTTCATTTAGTCAGACTTGAATTATTCGCGTTTAAATTATCTAGCTAAAAAAATATCCAACTGCACTCCAAATGGCTAATTAAAAGTCCAAATTTCCTGTCTCTCTTTGTGACTGGAGATAATTAAAGTTCTCCTCTGTTACTCAGGCTTTGAGTGTGTTGTGAAAACCAATTTCCTCTTTTTATTTTTTTTCCCCCCTTCTCTCCTCTGCAGTTCATCCTCCGGGCTTGGACACAGTAGTGATGACAGCATTTCACATGGATGTGAAATAAGCACGGCTCCCCAAGAATCCTGAAAAATACATTTTATGTTACTATTTTAGGAATAGCAAATTATGTCCATGTTCTAAAGAAGGGGGTTTGCTAACAATAGGTACTTATCAAAGCTCCTTGTGAAATAACCTTTTTTTGTCATTAGTTTCAAAACTGTTTGATTTTTAAGATTTATCAGTGGTATTCAGATTTATTACTTTGATTTTGTATAATGTTGTTAAGGTATATTTAACTGAAAAACATAACAGGACATAGTGGTTGTTAGAGACTCTTTCAATACTCTTCCATTACATTTGTTTTTAAGATACAAAATCCCGTTGCAATTACTTAAAACAACTGGCGTATACGTGCACTTAAAAACTAAGGCAAAATATCTTCATTGCTGTAACATGGGCGTTTCATTCAGAACACATTTGAAGTCTGCGACATGATTTTGGAGGCTATAAGATAGGCACTGTTTCAAAGAGTGTTAAATGTAAACCAGATGAGAACTGTGGAAAAAAACAAATGCTGCTTATGTTTTGTGACTTCCACTTCTGCATGGGGTAAACATTTTTGTAATACACAAGGTGTTTTAGGTTGAAATGTTTTAAATTAAAGATAGCTAACCTTCCTAAAATGCTATTTATCAGAGACAGAATATACAACTTACTACTTCAGGCATGTATTAAAAAACTGGTGACTTCAAAACAAACTAAATTACATAAGATTACTAATTTTATTCCTACTTGTAGTCAAGCAGTCTCAGTAATATATCTTCTCAGAGGTTGTTTGAAAAAAGCATGTTTGAACATTAATATTCAATTTTTATTATGCAGTTTGCACGGTATGTTGTATAACTCAGGTTTCTTTACTCTAGTACATCATATTTCTTGGTAATAGAAATATTTCAATGCATGGAAGATGATCAGTTAATATTTATCTACTTAAAGACAGAGTTTCTACCAAACATCAATGGGGCCTTTTATGGAAAAGTACCATGATAAAGTTTAAAAAACATTCATTTGAATTTCAGAATTAGACTACAGTCTGATCATCATTAAAAATTGGGTGGAATTTTTTTTCTTCTTCCTTTAAAGGCTTACACCTGAGAACTAGTGTAATTTTATAAACGTGTCCTTTAATGGCCACTGGATAATATCTCTTAGGTGGCTACTTTGAGCTACCATTTTCTGTTGACGACTGCACTTTCATAAGATAATTATCTAAGTTTCTTTTACTCACTTTGTTGAATTGCACAAAATATCTTTTCCCAATCTCTGCTTGTCTGGGAGACTAGCGGGCAGATATTTCCATAGAACTGGGATAACTTGTTGCTTTAATTAAATGTTATCAGTCCTTTCTTGAAGCTTGTAGGAGTATAGCTGCAAAAAAAAAAAAAACCAACAAAAAAACCCCAGCCTTTCCGTTTCATTTCAATCCTTAGTTAGTTTTCTGGCATTAATAAACAACTCCCTGAAAGATAAACATAAACACTAGGGATAGAAATTATTTAATTTCTCCCTCTAGCTTCAGTGTTTGGCCTGCAATATCATCAGATTTCTGGCTGTAATTTGATTTAGAGTGGTTTGGGCCCTTTTCCTGGATAACCCGAAAGTAGGAAAATTAAGGAGCTTCTTTGAATTTACTAATTAATTAGGTGTTACACTGTTGTGTTTTTAATGTATGCATTGGCAGGTACTGTTTTATTTGCAGAAACATTGTTTTAGATCACTTTTACATGGACATCAAATCTGAGGTTTTAAATATTTATAATACTTTGTTGTTGTGGACCCTATTTGCTAAACAGTACATTCTGTTTTCAAGTTAAGCATTGGAGAAGAATGTGCATTTGATCATTTGGCCTATTTGTACATACTTTGTACATACTAATAAATAAATAAACACCAATGTTTTGGAATTCATTTTACCCATTTTGATTGGTTTTATCTTACCCATGTGGGTTTCTGAATTGCCATAGGATTCTTTATAAAGTACTTTGGTAAAAATCAGATAATTCCAACAACATACTAACATCCATGATTTCAATGTTTTAGTTTTGGCCCTTATAGGAAATATTGGATCAACCACTTGTAATTGATTTCCTGCCAGCCCTCTGAATCTGCATCTGAGATAGCAGTTCAGTTGAACTTTAGCCTCCAATAATGATTTTCTTGCTTTTTTCAAGTATACCCTTATATTCTTACCTGGGCAGATCTTGCAAAGTGCTTTTCCTAGGGAAAAAAAAATCTGAAACTATTCCTGAGTCCAATGAAACAGATGATCAGTCTTAACATTTATAATTTATAATATAAATTTTCAAAAAACACATTTCTAACACTTGATTTTTGTTTTCTGATTGCATATGACTACATTTAGACCCCTGTTTAAGATTACAGCATTTCTTGATACTTTGGCTAGTTCGAACAACTGAAAAAGAAATTACCAGTAATTAAAAAAACTGATTATACCTTAAGATTTTGCTCAGTGAAATTTAACAACCTGTTACATTTGCTGTTCATTTTCCCAATGGGGTAATCTTTAAAAATCCCTTTTTTAAAAAATAGTTAAAATATGCTTGTGTAGAAAAGCAAAATGAAAAAGGGCAAAGAAACCATGTTGATATATTTTAACCATCAGCCCATCAACATTATGTTCACTTTCCAAAGCTCTGTTATAGCAGTCTTTTGAGTTTTATTTATATCTCATTACATAATTAAATAGAGAAATGCAAAGCATGGAAGATAGTAAAGTAAAAGAAGCAAGATGACTAAATCTTAATCAAAAATAATTTATACTCGGCTAAAATGATGGTAGAATACGCAGCAATAATCAATTTTATTTTAAAACAGTTTTGTACTTTGTCTCTAAAGAGTCCTGTTTTCTAAGGGGCCACAGTATCAATCAGATCATCAGTCCTTCAGTCTTCAGGCTAAAAGACTTTTCTGGACAGGCCTTTAAATGTTTTAAGGAAAAAGAAGCACCAATTCTCCTTTTAGTAATTTTCTTTAGCATTTCACATGACTGGATGATATTTTTAATGCAATTAAGCTTTTCATAACATGAAACAATTTTACTAGTTTTGGTTTGGAACAGGTAGAATTTTCGTTAGACGCTTCTTTATTGAATATACTCTTCCAGAGCACACATTTTCCTCCCAAAATTCTGTCGGAAATAAAAGTTGTCAGACACGATCCGATGTTACAAGCAAAATTATGCAACTTCCATGAGAATGAATGTCAACCCGAAGCAAGAGGAATCAATACACTTTATATGGTGGAGTTCAGGATTCAAAAAAGGATGTAAATAAGTCGATTGCTTTTAAAACTGAAATATTTAGGATCAATCTTTCTGCACATGTATCTTATAAACAAGTCACATTGTCCATTTAAGCTCGACACTCCTGGCCTTCACCGCTGGAAACTTTTCTACAGCGTTGTTGTCGAGCAGTGCACTGGACACGAATTTATTTAGCACCGCGAACTCTGGTAGTTAATGACCCTTTCCTCTCTCTCAAATTCCTAAGACTTCTCCAAAGGCCATATAGGAAAAAAAAGGCATTTTAAGCTACATTTCCTCCTGAATTTAAATTCTTGTATAAAGAATCTATTCAAATGGATTGTGCTAGGAGGAACCCCACCCCCCCACCCCCTTTTCCACTGCAAGAAGTGTCTAGTCATCAAAAACCCCAAACCGCTTGACTTTGCTGCTAAAGGCATAGTATTGGCATAACTTTTTTTGTTCTTTCTTGGTTTTCTTTTTGCTAGTTTCTTACCTCAGGGCCTTCTTTATAGCTTTTTTTTTTGCCCCCCTCCCCACCCCACTTGCAAGTAGTTTTCCCGCAGCTGCAAAACCCAGACTGACTGTGTGCAGGGATCTGGCTCTGCGGTTCGCGTTGTATCCCGCACACGCGCGTTCTCCTCTCTCCCTCCTCCCTCGCCTGTTCCTGGGAGTCCCCTCCAGCAGGCTCTGGCTGCCGGGGCTTGTTTGTCAGGTAGCAAGCCAGCCGGCCTTGGTCCGGTAACCCATGGCAACCACCCTGGTAACCCATAGCAACCACAGGGAAAAAAAGGGAAAATGGGAGCAACAACAACAACATACACACACACACACACACACACACACAAAGAGCAGCGATTTACGATCCTCTCCCGAGCCCCACGTGCATCAGATCTGGGGGTGAGAAGGAGTGGAGTTTTCCTCCCACCCTCCGATATTAAATCCGGACATAAAATGCTCGGAAAAAAAAAATGCAGAGGTTTTCCGGCCTTCTCCTGCCTGGCAACGAGGCAACGTAGTGATGATGGGAGGAGGGGGTGGTGAGAGGAGAGAGGGAGTTGTGCATGCATATTACCCTAAGAAGTGGGAGTAGCCGGGTTTATTTTTATTTGAGAGGGGAGGGTGTGTGAGCAGGGGGACCCCCCCCCCTTTTAAGAAAGGCCTGGCAAGGGGCATTTGGAGGAAGAGGAACGCGTGTTGTGTGTGTTGGGGAGGGGGATCCGTGAGACGCTTGGGTCAATGTCTGTGACAGGCTGGAGCCGGTGGGGGCTGCAGCAGCAGCTCGGGGGGCTTGCAGTGTGTGTTCTCTCTCTCTCTCCCTCAATGGCTCCATGAAATTCTTTGTTCTGCAGCTGCTGCTGCTGCTGCCGCCGCCGGTCTGGCTTCGTCCAGCCCGGGCACGAGAGATGCCTCGCAATGGGCCTGTAACTCCAAGTCTCCTGTCGCCCCAAATGTCGCGGTCCCCCACTTCCACCCGGGCCCCTCGTGTTGCTTGTAGGATGGGCGTTCTACCGGAGCTGGGGACCAGCTAGGATCGGGGCAGTCGGGGTGGGCTCGTGGGTGTGCTTATGTGCGTGCGCGTGTGAGCATGGTGCCCCCTTGTAATAATCGTAATAACCCTTAGGGCACACTATTTAACCTTCGTGCCACACTATATACACCCAATTAATAATAATAATAATATCGGTATTTGTTAAGCACTTACTATTTACCAAGCAATGTTCTAAGCGCCGAAATAGATGCAAGGTCATCAAGTTGGACACGGTCCCTGTCCCACCTGGGGCTCACAGTCCCAATCCCCATTTTACAGATGAGGTAACTGAGGCAGAGAAGCTAAGTGACCTGCCCAAGGTCACACAGCAGACATGTGGCGGAGCTGGGATAAGAATCCATGACCTCTGACTCCCAAGCCCGTGCTCTTGCCAGTAGGCCATGCTGCTTTCATTTCTATGACCTGATGGGGCTAGGACATATAGGGAACACATCTAGATGTGGGCACTTTGGGTTTTTTGGCCTCCCTTTTTTATCCTTCATTCATTCAGTTGTACTTATTGAGCGCTTACTGTGTGCAGAGCGGCTGGGAAAAGACAATACAACAGTAAAGAGTGACAATCCCTGCCCACAACGAGGTTTTACCCTGTACCTTCTCGAGCTGTGGCCAAGGTCTCCTTGTGCGTGGAAAATCGTCTCCAGAAGCTTCTGGATGCTCCGTGTCTGGCTGGTCAGCTGAGCTTCAACGCCCCTGGCAAGCAGCGAGGCCTAGGGGCAAGAGCACAGGTTTGGGAGTCAGAGGTCATGGGTTCTAATCCTGCCTCCGCCACTTGTCTGTCGTGTGACCTTGGGCAGGTCACTTAACTTCTCTGAGCCTCAGTTACCTCATCTGTAAAATGGGGATTGAGGCTGTGAGCACCACAATTCATTCATTGAATTGTATTTATTAAGCATTCACTGTATCCAGAGCGCTGTACTAAGCACTTGGGAAAGTACAATACGACAATAAAGCGTGATAATCCCTGCCCACAACAAGCTAACAAATATCTCAATTATTACTATTATTGTTATTATTACTGGCATTTCAGATGTGGGGATTTAGTTTCCGGAGAAATTTTACTTCAAATACCACATCTAGAATACCGCATTCATATGCGGAGGTCACACACGTATCTCAGGTGGAAAGATTCCTCAGATTTTTCTGTATCACTTTGTACCTACCCCAGCTGCTTGGCACCTAGTAAGCACTTAACAAACACCATCATCACTCAGGCGCTTAATACAGTGCTCTGCACCCAGTGAGCGCTCAGTAAATACGACCGAACGAATGAACTCTCCAGCTCGCCTGAAACTGGGATCCATCTCTGGCGTTAAATTCCGTTCGAGTCGCATGCAGTTTGGTTTCCAGAAAGGCCTCGTTTTTACTAGGCCTGGGCCTGCGTTAGAATAAAAACCTCCAAGGATCCACGTGGGGGTCAACCAAGCGGCGATGCACGGAGCTGAGCCAACGAAATGGCCAAATCCCGGCGTCAGGGTTATGCCTACCGCCGACAGAGGGAAGGGCTGGCGGGCCAGGCCTGCACCGCGCGGCTGGGTGATGCCCAGACCTCAGCAGACCCTCCTGCTTTGGAAACGACTCCTTTCCTTTCAAAATGCTCTCTTCCTTTCGGGAATGTTGACCAAGTGCCAGAAGCAGCATGGCTCAGTGGAGAGAGCCCGGGCTTGAGAGTCAGAGGTCGTGGGTTCTGCTCCCCGATCCGCCATTTACCTGCTGTGTGACCAGGGGCAAGCTTCACTTCTCTGGGCCTCAGTTACCTCAACTGTCAAATGCGGATTAAGACCGTGAGCCCCAAGTGGGACAACCTGATTACCTTGTATCTACCCCAGTGCTTAGAACACTGCTTGACACATAGTAAGCGCTTAACAAATACCATCATTATTAGCAGCACTCAAAAAGGGGATGCCCTTTTCCATCTTCCCTCAGTCTGAAGTTCCCTATCCCAGGAAAGAAGTAGCAGATAGATATCTATCTCTACTTATTCTTGTGATCACATATGTTAGAGATTGAGGTTTAGTAATAATGATAATGATGACGATAGTCTTTGTCAAGCACTTACTATATGCCAGGTACTGTATTCATTCATTCAGTCGCATTTCTCGAGCGCTTACTGTGTGCCGAGCACTGTACTTAGTGCTTGGAAAGCACAGTTCGGCAACAAATAGAGACAATCGCTGCCCGCAACGGGCCCAGAGTCTAGAAGAGGAGAGACAGACATCAAAACAAGTAAACAGGCATCAATAGCATGAATATAAATAAATAGAATAATAAATATATATATATATACATCATTAATATAAATAAATGGAATTATAAACATGTACATATATACACAAATGCTGTGGGGCGGGGAGGGGGTGGAACAAAGGGAGCGAGCCGGGGCGATGGGGAGGGGAGGGAGAGCAGAGGAAAAGGGGGGGCTTAGTCTGGGAAGGCCTCCTGTACTAAGCGCTGGGATGGATACAAGCCAATAGTATAGTTGAGTACAGTGTCATTTATAATTATTAGTAGTAATAGTAATAATAACTGTGATATTTGTTAAGCTCTTACTAGGTGTCGGGCACTGTACTAAACCCTGGGGTAGATACAAGATAAGCAGGTTGGATCCAGTCCCTGTCCCATATGGGGCACACAGTCTTAATCCCCATTTTACAGATGAGGTAACTGAGGCACAGAGAAGTGAAGTGACTTGTCCCAGGTCAAGCAGCAGACAAGTAGAAGAGTGGGGATTAGAACCCAAGTCCTCCGGCTCCCAGGCCTGCGCTCTATCCACTAGACCACACTGCTAGTGAGAGGCCTTTATTTACGATATCCTGAAAGTATCGAGTAGTGTTCACTGAGAAGCAGTGTGGCCTAGTGAAAGAGCATGGGCCTGGGGGATGTGGGTTCTAATTCCAGCTCCGCCATATGTCTATGTGACCTTGGGCAAGTCACTTCACTTCTCTGGACCTCAGTTACCTCACCTGTAAAGTGGGGATGAAGACTGTGATCCCCACATGGGACAACCTGATCACCTTGTATCTACCCCAGTGCCTAGAACAGGACTTGGCACACAGTAAGCCCTTAAATTCATTCATCCATTCATTGGATTGTATTTATTAAGCGTTTGCTGTGCACAGAGCACTTTACTAAGCGCTTGGGAAAGTTCCACAATAAAGCGTGACCATCCCTGCCCACGACAGAGCTAACAAACACCCCAGTTATTACTATTATTATTATCAGCGGCATTTCGGATGTGGGGATCTCATCTGGGGAGGCATTTTGCTTCAGATACCGTACGTGGGGCTCACACACGTACCTCAGGTAGAAAGATCCCTCCGATTTTTCTGTAAGTAGCAAAATGGCCAGCAGTGTCGTCTTCAGAGAACAAAGATCGTGAGGTGTATGTGCCTGTGTGTGTGAGAGGGAGGATGGTAATCTGTTCCTCTCCCATTCTGCGGGGGGCCGAGTGGGAGCTTGTTTATGGAAGCCGCTGGAGGTGAAGGACAGGTGCATTCTCGCCCAGGGGGATCCTCTTCAGCACTCGTCCCTGAACCCCGCACGACAGCACGCTAGGAGTGCTGTGTGCTTTAATTTAATTTTTTTTAACAAAAGCAATTACAGAAAAGTGCAAATTTAACGGGTGACATTTAACATTTTGCCGTGGCAGGAAGCCTCCCCGTAAATGGGGCCTTTCTGCGGAACAACAAGAGCCAAAAGGCCTTGTGTCATGGAGTAATGTAAGACACAATCCGGGCTGCAAACGCACAATGAATCGGGAAGGATTTATGTAATTAATTGACCAGTCTTAACCTGTTATCGTGATGTAAGGAATTTGGAACTCATTAATTTGGGCTCTGACAGATTTCATATTAGAGCTGGCAAATATGGATTGAGCCTCTTATTCTTGTAGCAGCTGGAATTTCCATGACAGTGAGGATTAGTGAAGAAGACCTATTGCTGGAGTCAAACTGCCTCTTTGTAATCAGCAGCCCTGCTCTGCATTCAAGGAATAATGAAAAAAAAGGACGAGAGCATTGCTTTCCCGAAGGAAGAAACGGAGCCCAAGCTCACTCCGCTGCTATCTTTCCTGAGCTCAAGCGTTTACGGTCGAAGAAAACCATTAATGGCGATCCTATAGTTCCAGGTGGTCCCGCGACCTGCTTGAGAGAAAAGGAGAGGAGAGAGTGGGTCTCGGGGTCAGGTTTGGTGTTGTTGCCAAAATGAAAAGGTTCACAACGTGGAGCCTGAAATTTCCCAAATGGGCACGCAGACTAGGAGTCAGTACATGAAGAAGGAAATTGAAATTTTATGAAGGACAAAGGAGATTGCTATTGATGTCATATCCATAAACGAACAGCTCATACTATACGGAAAAGAAGACTGCCCTTTATCCGGAGACTCTGTCTTAGCTTGTGGTCAGATTTCCATAGGCCACACAAAACCCAGGATTAATATGCTGACCACTTGGCCTGTAATTTAATCCATTCCTTCCTCACATCTTACCGTATTTAATGAAATATTTCATCAGAAATGTCCAAAGTCCTCTTTGAAATACCAAGAAAATAGAATTTAAGGGTGTACCTTCCATCCCCCAGCCCCGCACAAAACCCAGGATTAATATAATGACTACTTTGCCTGTAATTTAATCCATTCCTTCCTCACATCTTACCGTATTTAATGAATCATTTCATCAGAAATGTCCAAAGTCCTCTTTGAAATACCAAGAAAATAGAATTTAAGGGTGTACCTTCCATCCCCCAGCCCCGCACAAAACCCAGGATTAATATAATGACTACTTTGCCTGTAATTTAATCCATTCCTTCCTCACATCTTACCGTATTTAATGAATCATTTCATCAGAAATGTCCAAAGTCCTCTTTGAAATACCAAGAAAATAGAATTTAAGTGTGTGCCTTCCCTCGCCCAGCCCCTACGAGTCATAAATTAGTGGGTTGAAAATAGGGATGGAAATGAAATGGAATATTTTCATTTTTTCTAAGAATAGTCTTCCCCTATTGCTGTCAGATATGATAAGGTTAATAGCAAATGTCATCAAAATCATATAATCCTGAAGGTAGGCAGAATAGCACATATGCATATTCAGAGAAATATTTGCATACTTCCACACGCGACCCAGTAACAAGTGCATCATTTTAGACGTAGCGTATTTAACAGCGGAGCAGCGTGGCCTAATGGAAAGAGCCGGAGCCTGAGAGTCAGAGGACCTGGGTTCTAATCCCAGCTCTGCCAGTTACCTGCTGTGTGACCTTGGGCAAGTCACTGAACCCCTCTGTGCTTCGTTTTCCTCAAGTGCAAAGTGGAGATTCAATTCCTCTTCTCCATCTCCCTTAGGCTGTGATCCCTGTGGGAAACAGGGACCGTGTCTGACCTGATTAACTTGTATCTACCCCAGCGCTTAGAATAGTGCTCGACACATAGTAAGCACTTAACAAATACCACTCAAGAAAAAAAACAAAAACTTGAGAAAAAGAAAATCCCCTCTTACATGTATTCATAGTTTTCACAAAATGCTTTT
Organism: Ornithorhynchus anatinus; assembly: GCF_004115215.2. Taxonomy (NCBI): domain Eukaryota; kingdom Metazoa; phylum Chordata; class Mammalia; order Monotremata; family Ornithorhynchidae; genus Ornithorhynchus; species Ornithorhynchus anatinus. The sequence continues at coordinate 55,924,720 of NC_041735.1, read as the reverse complement.
ATTCTTAAACACTTTTTAAGCTTAACTTATTCTGTAATTGGATCATTCTTGAAACAGGCTCAAGATGGGTGCAGTGATGCTACTTAAAATAGCAAACGAAGTATTTGAAATACTTTGGACAAATATTTATTTATAAGAGTTTTGTTTATAACTAATTCCTTCAATTTTAAGTTAAATAGCTACATCAACATAAACAATTTACATTGTTTTATTAATGCTACCCTTCGCTTTGAGTGAATAGATAGCTCCTCTTTGTTATTAGTATAATTCTTAACTTGTTGAATGCTCCGAAGATAAACAACGGACATCACAAGGGTCAGAAGGTTAGACTGCCCAATAGGCCTTGAGATAACCAGTGTAAACCACAGCAAGGATAGTTAATAGTGATATCTAAACATACTCCAAGTAAATACGGATTAGTTCAACTCCTGGGTTTTCCTTCGGATTTGGGGGCGGAGGTTTGGGAAAAAGGACACACCACTTCATTTAAAGTCCGGGTCAGTGACTCGGAAAAAGTCTGATCTGGACAATAAAACTGGGCTAAAAGTATGATTCTGAGAATTGTTATTTCTCTGTCACCAAATGACTGCAGTCCCTCACCTGTTTATTTGTCAGAGCTCCCACGTTTAGGAAATTTCTTCCTAAACATAGGGAAAAGGCCAGTTCATCTTGCCCCCTCTTGGTGCCAGGTTGGTCCACAGTGCTCCTCTCTAAGGCTGGATCTCTGGAGATCCTTGGAAGCAAAACTATCAGGAGCCTGGCTCGAAACGCCAACAGCCGAGGCCACGATCCGCGTGCTGGAGAATACGGAGCCTGAGAAATTCTTGGCTGGCCCGGCATAAACTGGAATGGGGTAGACAAAAAAAAAAAAAACCACACTCAAGGATGGTGGCCAGTGGATTTTATGGCCCGCACGGCAGGGACCGGAAATGTGTTTGGTCATCGCTGATATCAATCAAACGGTGCCCTTACTCGGTGGAAACCTCCAGGGGCTTAGAAGGTGCTCTGCACACAGTAAGGCGCTCACTTAATACTATTAACTGATAGTGATAATATTAATAATAATTATGGTGCCTATTAAGTGCTTACTATGTGCCAAGCGCCGTCCTAAGATACAAATTTGTCTAGATACAAATTAATCAGGTTGGACACAGTCCCTTTCCCACATGAGGCTCACGCTCTTAAATCCTCATTTTTTACAGATGAGGTAACTGAGGCCCAGAGAAGTTAAGTGACTTGCCCAGGTTCACACAACAGACAGGCGGTGGAGCCGGGATTAGAACCCATGATCTTCTGACCCCCATGCTGCTTCTCCGTTGAATTTAGCAGACCCATTCTCCATTAGGAAACCAAGGACGGCAGTGACCTACCTACAGTATTTATTGGGTGCTTACTGTGTGCCGAGCACTGTACTGAGCACTTGAGAGAGTACAATATACACCCTATTATAGATCGGGTACAACCTAGACTGTAAATCTGTTGTGGACAGGGAATGTGACTACCAACTCTGTTATACCGTACTCTTCCAAGTGCTTAGCACAGTGCTCTGCACACAGTAAGTGCTCAGTAAACATGACTGACTGAGCAAAAACTCCTCACTCTTGGCTTCTCCAGCCCAGCCCGCACACTCCGCTCTTCTGCCGTTAACCTCCTCACTGGGCCTCGTTCTCTCCTGCCCCGCCGTCGACCCCTAGTCAACGTCCTACCTCTGGCCTGGAATGCCCTTCCTCCTCACATCCGCCTAACTTGCACACTTCCCCCCTTCAAAGTCCTACTGAAAGCTCACCTCCTCCAGGAGGCCTTCCCAGACTGAGCCCCCCCATTCCCCTGCTCCTCCTCCCCTCCCCGTCGACCCTACTCCCTCCCCACCCCACAGAACCTGTGTATATATGTACGTGTTTATTATTCTATGAATTTTATTAGTGATGTCTATATCTATCTATAATTCTATTTATTTCTATTGATGCTATTGATGCCTGTCTACATGTTCTGTTGTCTGTCTCCCCGTCCCCTTCTAGACCGTGAGCTCATCGTTGGGTAGGGATTGTCTCTATTTATTGCCAAACTGTACTTTCCAAGTGCTCTGCACACACGATTGAACGAATGAATGAGTTGATAATAATAATAATAATGATGTTGGTATTTGTTAAGCGCTTCCTATGTGCCGAGCACTGTTCTAAGCACTGGGGTAGACACAGGGGAATCAGGTTGTCCCACGTGAGGCTCCCAGTCTTCATCCCCATTTTACAGATGAGGTAACTGAGGTACAGAGAAGTGAAGTGACTTGCCCACGGTCACCCAGCTGACAAGTGGGCGCGCCGGGATTCGAACCCATGACCTCTGACTCCAAAGCCCGGGCTCTTTCCACTGAGCCACGCTGCTCCTCCGATAGACCTGTTCCCTGCCCACAATGAGCTTACAGTGTAGAGAGGGAGAGTGTAGGTCAAGCGTGAAGTGTGAGCCCAGCTACTCACACTGCTGCTCCCCCAGTTCCGCCCAGAAGTTTAGAAAATAACGACGGCTTTGATTAAGCTCTTACTCTGTGCTAAGCACTGGGGTAGATACAAAGCGATCGGACTGCTGTCCCACCTGAGGCTCATAGTCTGAAAGGAAGGGTGAACAGGTATTTTATCCCCAGGGTCCATAAGAGGAAACCGAGGCACCGAGTAGTTAAGTGACTTGTCCAAGGTCACACAGTTGGCAAGTGGCAGAAGCGGGACTGGAAGCCGGGTCTCCTGATTCCCAGTTTCGTGTTCTTTCCACCAGGCCATGCTGCCTCCTGGTTTTGTGCCAGGCGGTCTGACCTGCAGCCGGTGTAAACCCTGACAAGTAGAGATGGCCTCCCTCCACCGTGACCCTGATTTCCCCTACCGGAGCACGGCACGGCGCCGGGGTTTAGAGAGATCCGGGAGGGACGCAAGGGCTCTGGAGAGAATGTGGGGGTCAGGAATTTCCCTGGATAGCCCCGTGGGACGGGGGCTGCGTCCAACCTGATCAGCTTCTACCTACCCCGGCGCTTCCCAAATACCACCGTAAATAAATCCGAATGTTCTAAGTTTGGGCTGATTTGGCGTCGTTCTGCCAAGCGACGCAGATGACAACAACCGGTTAAGGTGCGTGCCGGGCCAGACGCTTGTCATCTCAATGTGAGGTGTCCTCGATGACCTTCAGGGGCCAATGTAGAGGAGGCAGAAGCGGGAATCCGTCGGCCGTACTGTTGGAGTTGCGGATTTTGGGGTACGGGCCGATATTCGCTCCTATTTTCTTTTCTGCACTGCTCCTCCTTGTGGCTATATACGATATTAAAACTGGCTTTATTAGATACAACTTCACGTTCTTGACGGCTTGACCCCCATCAGAAAACGAAGTATTAATTGGTCTGAAATTCCTATTTAATGGCAATCCTACGTTCCAGTGAAATGACAGAAGCAGAGGTAGAGTGCAAACAGAGACGATGAAAACCTTCCTTCGAAAGGCAGGATTTGAGTAGTGACGGTAACCGCGGTGTTGGTTAAACGCCGCGGTAGATCCGAGATAATCGGGACAGACGCAGTCCCTGTTCCACGCGGGGATTGCAGTCTAAGGGGGATGGAGAAGGGCATGGAATCCCCATTTTAGAGATGGGGAAAATGAGGGACTGAGAAGTCACGTGGCTCGCCCAGGGCCACACAGCAGGCAAGCGGCAGAGCCGTGATTAGAACCTGGGTCCTCTGACTCCCGGACCTGGGCTCCTTCCGCTAGGCCATGCTGTTTCTTCTTCTGAAAACATAACCGATTAGTTGGAGATGTACAGAAAGGGCTTTAACGTGCCTACGGCCGTGAAAAAAAGAAACTTCAACTGTCGTCGGACTGTTATTTCCTGAATTTTAGAACTCCCCTCTCTGGCTCCCACCTGGAGAGTTTCCAGTCCTCTAATCATAATAATGTTGGTATTTCTTAAGCGCTTACTATGTGCAGAGCACTGTTCTAAGCACTGGGGTAGATACAGGGTGATCGGGTCGTCCCGCGTGAGGCTCACGGTTAGTCCCCATTTTCCAGATGAGGTCACTGAGGCACAGAGAAGCTAAGCGACTCGCCCACAGTCACACAGCTGACAAGTGGCAGAGCCGGGAGTCGAACCCATGACCTCTGACTCCGAAGCCCAGGCTCTTTCCGCCGAGGCACGCTCTACCAGTCTCGACGACGGGAGGGAGAGTCAAGCAGAGGCCTGTCCCTTCTGTTCCCAGCTCGGGGAGTGGCTAGCTAGTAGAAGGCAATCTGCTACAAGTCAAAACTCACCTGTGCCGGGCAGCAGCGACGTGGGAGCGAGTTGAGGGCGGAGACTCAAGTTCAGTGTGCGGAAGGAGGCGATGGTAAAGCACCTCCATATTTTTACCAAGAAAATTCCAAGGATCCACTACCGGAACGGCTGCTGATGGAAGCGGGGTCTTCCGGAGAGATGCGTCCATGGCGTCGCTGTGGGTCAGAGACGACTCGATGGCATAAGACAAGAATTTTAGAACCCTGGAGAAGACACGTGGCTCACCCCCTTCCTTCAGATCACACCTTGTTCATAAGCACCTATTCAACTTCTAAGAGTCTTGAGAGCAGAAGATTCCATGATCTTCACGGGCATCTCATTTCAACATTTCACACTGTCCTATCGTTGCACAGATCAGTGGTGTTCGATTGCCTTCACAGACCCTGTAGCGGTCCGTGAGTCGTATTTACTGAGAGCTTACTGTATGCAGATCACGGTACTAAGCGCTCACCAACTGTAAGCCCATCAAAGGGCAGGGGCCGTCTCTATCTGTTACCGATTTGTCCATTCCAAGCGCTTAGCACAGTGCTCTGCACATAGTAAGCGCTCAATAAATACTACTGAATGAATAAAACAGGCACATTCCCTGCCCGTAATGTGCAATGAATGAAACACTGAGAAATGCCACAGGGATTTCAGGTATGACAGGAAATGAGTGTTTCCTGACACCTAGACTATAAATTCACCGTGGGCAGGAAATGCGTCCGCTTATTGCTGTATCGTACTCTCCCAAACGCTCAGTACAGTGCTCTACACACAGTAAGTGCTCAATAAATACGAATGAATGAACTGGAGATCACGGTGCAATGTCTTGGCCGCAGTTTCAGGTTTGTTTTTAGAGCGTACGATTTGGTCGATTAGGGAAATTTTCTAGATTGGCAGTCAATAATGGGTCATTCTGCTCTAAGGCCATAGATTGTACCCGCACTCCAGAGATCATCTTGCCGGGTGTGATGTTGGCTCCGGAGGATCTGGAAGCGCGACTGGGGTTAGCTCAGCGCACGCCATCACCACTACTGCAAAAACAATTCAAGCCCAAATGAATGAATGAATTATGGTATTTGTGAAGCGCTTACTATGTGCAAAGCACTGTTCTAAGCGCTGGTGTTGACCCATGATAATCAGCTTGTCCCACGTGGGGCTCACAGTCTTAATCCCCATTTTACAGATGAGGTGACTGAGGAACAGAGAAGTTAAGTGACTTGCCCAAAGCCACACAGCTGATAAGCGGCGGAGCCGGGATTAGAATCCAACTGACAGTGGGATGTGGCACGGGCAATGAATGGAACGGAGTCGGTCTCCGAGAACCGAACCTCTGCTCACCTTAGCACAGTCGAGGTGGGTAGGGCTGGTGAGGAGAATGAGTGACGACAGCAGGAGACCCAGACAACTGCTGAATGGGGAGCTGACACTGGGGAACCAAAAATAAGAGGCCAGAGGAAATTATTTTAAGGACACGGTAAAACATCAGCATCGGACAGTTCTGCAACCCAGTTGACAGGTGAGTCGGTTGCCAAGGACAGGCCAGGCTGGTACTGCTATCAAGAAAGAACTGGCTCTTTCTTCGAGAAAGATTCACAAGGAATGAGAGATGAAGAGGCCAAAGAGAAAATAATTCTAAGCACTGCAAACCTCAAGCGCAAGTACACGGGGGACGGCTTTTGTGTGGGTACAAAGGTTCCGCACTGGCCTTTTCTGTCACGTATAGGTGGATTTCTCGATTAGTGGTGTTTTAATAATGTTGGTATGTGTTAAGCGCTTACTATGTGCCGAGCACTGTTCTAAGCGCTGGGGTAGGTACAGGGTAATCAGGTTGTCCCACGTGAGGCTCACAGTTAATCCCCATCTTACAGATGAGGTAACTGAGGCACAGAGAAGTTAAGTGTCTTGCCCACAGTCACACAGCTGTCAAGTGGCAGAGCTGGGATTCGAACTCATGACCTCTGACTCCCAAGCCCGTGCTCTTTCCACTGAGCCACGCTGCTTCTCTTATACATAAGGTAAATGGCCCGTGCGGGGATCGAACCCGCGACCTTGGCGTTATTTCCACCACGCTCTAACCAACTGAGCTAACCGGCCGATTAACAACAGAAATACACATACGTACGTAAGCCCGTTATGGGCAGGGAACCCGTCTGCTGATTCCGTTGCATCGTACTCTCCCGAGCACTCATTACAGTGCTCTGCAAAAAGTAAGTGCTCAATAAATAAGTTGATACCAACCCTGTTGTCCTGAACTCCCCCAAAGGTATAGTATAGTGCCCTGCACACAGAAAGCACTCAATAAATACTATTGATTTATATGCATACACATATGTATATACGCATACATACGTATAAATATCACATGAACACATATGATTTCAATAATCCCTAGTGGACTCTAGCAGGGCCTGAACATGCCGAGTGAAGAGGGAGGGAAGCTGAGAAAGCAAGTCTCCGAGCTATTTTTAGAGCACGGGAGAAGAATTCAGGAAAGATTCCCGATACAGTACCAGGTATAATTGTATGATGGTATAACTGCGGTATTTGCTAAGTGCTCAAGTACCGGGGTAGGTACAAGATAATCAGGTCCCTTACAAGGTAAGTAGAAGGGAGAAGAGGAATTGAACCCCCCCCATTTGGTAGATGAGGGAACCCAGGCACAGAGAAGTCAAGCGACTTGCCCAAGGTCTCACAGCAGGAAGGCGGCGGGGCTGGAACGAGAAGCCGGGTTCTCTGACTGCCAGGCACTAGTTCACTTTCGGACTCGTGAACCTTCGCACTAGTTCGCGCCTCTTCCCGGCAAGTCACATGGCTATTCAACTGCCCCCATGGCAAAGACTCATCCTCTTCCAGCCAACGTCTATTGAGATACAGGGGAGTTTCCTCCTCTGGTCAGTTGCAGGTAAGTCCCAGTTTCAAGGATTCTGGGAATATCACATCATTTCTTTGATCCTCTCTGGGATTCGGATTGCCCTTTGGAGGGCCTAGTTCACACTCGGATTCCAATCCACCGTGACACACAGTCACACACACTCAGGGCCCTCTCCGTTCATTCATTCAACCGTATCTATTGAGCGCTAACTGTGTGCAGAGCACTGTACTCTCCAACGATCCGGTTTCCACCGTGCCGGAGCCTTTTCAGACGGAGCCATCCTGATCCAAATCTCTAGGGTTGGACTTGAAACCGACTGAATGGGAACAGGTAATAATAATAATAATAATAACCTCAATTATGGTATTTCTTAAGCACTCACTAGGTGCCTGGAACCGTACTAAGCGCTGGGGTGGATACTAGCAAGTCGGGTTAGACGTGTGGGGCCCACAGGCTCAATCCCCATTTTACAGATGGGGGACCTGAGGGACGGAGAAGTGAAATGACTTGCCCAAGGTCCCAGAGCAGACAAGTGGTGGAGCCGGGATTAGAACGCATGGCCTCCTCACTCCCAGGCCCGAAGCAGCGTGGCTCAGTGGAATGAGCCAGGGCTTGGGAGTCAGAGGTCATGGGTCCGAATCCTGGCACTGCCACTCGTCGGCTGTGTGACCGTGGGCAAGTCACTTCACTTCTCTGTGCCTCGGTTCCCTCATCTGTAAAATGGGGATTAAGGCCGTGAGCCTCACGTGGGACAATCTGATTACCCTGTATCTACCCCAGCGCTTAGAACAGCGCTCTGCACGTAGTAAGCGCTTCACAAATACAAATACAAAATAAGCCATATTGCTTTTCTAGGTAAAGAATTGAACAGCCATTTGAATTCCTATGTTCTACTCTCTGTCAGTTGGAGGTTCAGGACTGGCTCTTGAGAGTTCACAGGAAAGCTGAGTTTATTCCTACCCTCCCCTAAATAATAATTATGTTGGTATTTGTTAAGCGCTCACTATGTGCAGAGCACTGTTCTAAGCGCTGGGGTAGACACAGGGGAATCGGGGTGCCCCACGTGGGGCTCCCGGTCTTAATCCCCATTTTCCAGATGAGGTGACTGAGGCCCAGAGAAGTGAAGTGACTTGCCCACGGTCACACAGCTGACAGGCGGCAGAGCCGGGATTCGAACCCTTGACCTCTGACTCCAAAGCCCGTGCTCTTTCCACTGAGCCACGCTGCTTCTGGATGAAAACTGCACTCCAGTGCAGTAGAATTTGCAACCTCATTGCCTACGTTTTGTAACTGTGTGTTACCTTCAGCCAGTAGAGTTAAAAAAAACACGGCAGGATGAGGTGACTAAAAATGCAAGAATATCGTCCTATTTTGTTGACAGTGTAGGTACAACCCGCATCAGAATTGCAGCTGAAAATCAGAAGTGTATTATCAGTGGTATTTATCTAGCGCTTAATGTGTGCAGAGCACTGTCCTAAGCGCTTGGGAGAGTCCAATAAAATAGAGCTGGTGGACAGAAGGAATATGAGCTTTGGGAGGTAATGGGAGGCTATTAACGGTAGGACAAGGCGGTTCTATGAATTGACGCCTTATCATGGGAGGAGAGTTTGCGTATGCCGATGAAGCTCAGAGCTACGCCACATAGGGCCACCCATGATGGAAAGGTCTAGGCCGAAGCATCTAGGTCGATTCACCCGGGCTGGGCAGCAGCGGCACGGGAAAGAGTCAAAGGCAGACGATCGAGCGATCAAAACGTCGATCGTGGACGACCGCAGAGACTCAGGTTTTTACTGCGCGGAAGGAAGCAAAGGTGAACCCCTTCTGAATCTTTACCAAGAAAACTCTACCGAGACGGATACCGGAACGACCTCATGACAGAAGAGGGGACGTTCTGAGGAAGAGGGTGCGTCCCCGGAGTCGCTTTGGGTCGGAAGCCACTCGACGGCGTTCGAGGAAGAGGTAGGATATTACTTCTAGGACTTTTAGAGCGATGAAGAGAGATTGGATTGTCATCGGATAAAATAGGAAAATGGTCTTTAATTCTGGAAAGACAAACCTCGCATTGCAAAAGATGACGCAGATTGCAATAACCTTCCTAACATTTGGCATAAGCGCGCTCTTCGGAATGAGGTAAAGGGTGTCCCGTGAGTCCAGGAAATGCAAACTGAAAAGCGGCATGGTCTAGTGGAAGAGCACAGGCCTGGGAGTCGGGAGACCTGGGTTCTAATCCCAGTTCCTCCACTTACCTGCTGTGTGACCTCGGACAAATTACTTAACTTCTCTATGCCTCGGTTCCCTCATCTGTTCTCCCTCCCGCTTAGACCGTAAGCCTGTATGGGACTCGATTTTCTCATATCTACCCCGGCGTTTAGTACAGTGCTTTACTCGTTATGGTCAGGGGAACGTTTCTACCAACGCTGCTGTATTGTACTCCCCAAAGCGCTTAGTACATTCCTCCGCACACACTAAGCACTCAATAAATAGAGAAGCAGCGTGGCTCAGTGGAAAGAGCCCGGGCTTTGGAGTCAGAGGTCATGAGTTCGAATCCAGGCTCTGTCACTCGTCAGCTGTGTGACTGTGGGCAAGTCACTTCACTTCTCTGTGCCTCAGTTCCCTCATCTGTAAAATGGGGATGAAGACCGTGAGCCCCACGTGGGACATCCTGATTCCCCTGTGTCTACCCCGGCGCTTAGAACAGTGCTCGGCACAGAGTAACAAATACCAACATTATTATTATTATCATTATTATTAAATACCATTGGTGATGAAGATGACGGCACATAGCACTTAAAAAATAGCACAGTTATTATTATCGAGTGACAATCTCATCAGGAAAAGATGGAAGGACAGAATAAAACACATTTCATTGTCCACTCTCAATTTGATTGTCCCCATTCCGGCATTATCTAAAATTGCACATTCTGCATGCCCAAACTGGTGGGAATTTTTCATTCTCTCAACTCCGTTGCCCAGATCCAGTTTTCCCAACTCTCATCTTGCTTTGGCTTTTTATCCCACACATGGCCAAAAGTACAGGTGGCAGACTATCGGTTTTATGTCAGGGAGATTGGAGAGCTGCACTCAACCATTTCCCTCATCTAAATGACATGATAATTGGACTTTTAGGAGCTGTAAATCCAGTCAGGATGGCATCCGCAACGTCCAGTGACTCATATGAAACCACTAAAATAAATTCAGAAAATTTAATGGTGAAGGCACCAATATGCAAATGTTTCCAGCATGAGAAATCTATTAATAGTTGAAATATATTCCAGCATGTCTATTCTAATTTCTGGCAAAAACTGATACTTAGAAAATTAGAACCGTGGAGGCGTAAACTAAAGATTAAGCTTCGTTCCTTCCCTTTTCCGGTCGGGGGTGTGGTGGGAGGTTGCCGGGGGAGAGTTCGGAGATGGCGGGGCAGCTAATTTTGGGAAGAAACCTGGGCTCACTGCCTGGATTTAGCAATCGCAGCTGTAAAACCGGTGGCCCAGAATTCTCCCTTCCAAGTAGGCAGGGTCCCGGCGAGGGAGGTGGTGTTATCAGGGTTGGGCGGGAGGAAGAGTGCGGAAGGGGTGGCTCGGTTCTGGACCAAGAGGGTAAAACAAGTCAGTCAAAGGGAAGGGCAAAACTGATCATGTTCATTTCTCTCTCCCTCCCCTCTCCTCATATTTGCATTAGATCCCCAGGTCAATAAGTTCAGCATTCGCGGAGCATTTTTCTCCACAGTCATCAGCGCATTCTCGACACAGGAGAATCTCTAGGGCTGAATAGCAGTGATGCTGCAGGTTGTCGATAAGGGGATGTTGGCATAAGTTTCCCAGCATTTGCATATGCCCTACGGTATACAATTTTTTTGTTTTTGCCTGGAATTTGCTACTCTTCCCTACTCCCCGTTTGCTCTGATGTGCAGTGAATTAACCTAAATGTAGACAATGAGTTTTGCGATCTCAGCCTGCAAAACAGGCGTTTGTTACGGAGACATGGTGAAGAAGGAAGAATACTGTTGATTTTAGATTGAAATGGCTTGCTGAAACCAGTTACGGAAGAGAAAGAAAGGTAACTATAATGTCTTCTATTCTCTGTACTTGCTTCTGGGGGATTTTGTAGTCATGGAATTTTCTTAAGCCATATTATGATTAAACACAGAGTCTCATTTTTAGGATGATTGTTTCATAGTAAGAATGGGAACCAAGACATTCTAGCAAGACATAAACTCTTCCCTCTCCTCCACCAGCCCCTAAGGTTCTGGTTTAATCCCTAGGATTTGGGGGGTCAGTTCGGAAGAGACCTAGGAACCCCACCCCCATCCTCCCCAGTGGTGGGGAGTTTGGTCCTTGTGTCCCTACCATTTTAGACTGGAAGTTCCCAACATCCCAGGGCTTAGTACAGTGCCTGGCACAAAGTAAGCATTTAACAAATACCATAATAGTCATTATTATCAATCACATTTACCAAGCATCTAGCTCATCCTCTAGCCTGTAAGCTCACTGTGGGCTGGGAATGTGTCTATTGTTATATTGTACTCTCCCAAACACTTAGTACAGCGCTCTGCCCGCAGTAAACAGTCAGTAAATACGACTGAATGGATGTGCAGAGCACCGTCCTAAACATTTGGGAGGAGTATTCTAGACGTAAAAGACCTGAATCCTGCCCTCAATGAGCTTACAGTCTAACAGAGGAGCCAGTCACAAAATGATTTCTAGTTCCAAGGAAAAAGAGAATGGAAAGATGGATAATAATAACTGTAGCATCGGTTAAGCGCTTACCATGTGCCAAGCCTTGGGGTCGATGTAAGATGACTGGGTTGGTCACATTCCCTGTCCCTTCCTGGGCTCATGGCCTAAGTAGTGGGGAAAGCTGAGGCACGGAGAAATTAAGTGACTTGCTCAAGGTACGTGGCGAAGCTGGGATTAGAACCAAGGTCCTCTGACTCCCAGGCCCGTGTTCTTCGTTACTTCGACCGAAGGGATAAGTGCTGAAATAGCCGAGCAGGTGCGTCGGTATGTACACACAGCTCTCGACTGAACGACGTTTGGAGTTTTGACAAATGGCACTTAAAATATTTCCAAATGTAAACCCTGTTTCAACTTTACAGCACATTAGTTTTCATTTTACAACACTAACCGCCTTTATGGCACTCGCTTCACTTGCCACCTAGAGTACAGTACTTTATCGAAGTTAAAGACGGTTGAGTAACGACAGAGTCTCTCTGGTGATTCCAACTGGAGATCAGGTAACTCTGCCCTCTTCCTGCCCCCCCCCCCGGGATCTACCACTTCAGCTTCTGACTCCACTTTAAAAATTCTCCCCCTGCAAGATTATTAAATTCTTGAGGGAAAGATCGTGTCCCGCAGTAGCACTCCGCTACCCTAGGGCCCCCTGAAGTGGGATGAGCCCTACCCTAGAATACCATGGACAGGAATGCCCACCTCTCCCGCTCCAAGCCAGACCTGCATCCTGGCAGGGAGGGGCAGAACTGGGGTCCGCTTGGGGGTGTGAAGCAAGTGGGCTTAATCGCTTTGTTGTATTTTTTTTTAAATGCTGGATTGCCATGTGATGAGGTCCACTGGAGAAAGGGTAAGAACAGGCATACATATGATTAGTAAGAGTGTTTGTTTGGCTTCAGAAATTCGGTCGCCCTGAGGTGGGGAAAAATTTACAAGATTTTCTTATATCATCATTATGGCTACCATTTTAATACTATTACTTATCATATCCCGCCTGGATTACTGTTTCAGCCTCCTTGCTGACCTCTCAGCCTCCCATCTCTCTCCACTCCAGTCCATACTTCACTCTGCTGCCCAGATCATCATTCTCCAAAAACGTTCAAGACATGTTTCCCCACTCCTTAAGAAATTCCAACAGTTGCCCATCCACCTCCGTAACAAACGAAAACTCCTCACCATTGGCTTCAAAGCATTCAATCACCTTGCCCCCTCCTACCTCACCTCGCTATTCTCCCTACCTCAACCCAATCTACAGACTTCACACACTTCAAGAGAGGTTTGAATAAACCTAAAGATGAGAAGTCTGTTTTGTATTAGAGAGAAAATTTATTTCTAGACATTATAGCTCTATCAATTTGGATGGATGTCAAGGAGGGCAACCATCACATCACACAGCGTGGCCTAATGGATAGAACCCGGGCCTGGGAGTCAGAAGGATCCGAGTTCTAAACTCAGCTCCACCTCTTGTCCGTTGTGTCTTTGGTCAAGTCACTTCACTTCTCTGGGTCTCAGTTACCTCATCTGTAAAATGGGGATTAAGACTGTGAGCTCAATGTAGGACAGGGACGCTTAATAAATACCACAATTATTATTATTAGAGTTCCTCTAAACCTTCTGTTATTGCTACTGGAGATAAAACACTGGGCTGTATAAATCACTAGTCTGATCAGTCAGATTTTTAGTGTTTTTACATTATTAAAAACAATCTAGCAATTTATATCAATAACTTGGGCATACCAGTGGGAAACAATAATAAAATCTAAGTTGTCTTTTATTAGCTTTACACGTTTTGGATCTTTGGATTTTAATATAAAATAAATTCCGCTTCTATTTTCACGAACAGGTTTTTGAAACGAGGTGCTCGTTCTGACAGCTTGCATAAAAAAGTACAAATATTTGTTTATTTCACATGAAAATGCTTTCGTGCTCTCAAAAATGACATCTCCAGAGATAGTAACATTTTGCCTTTCACAGGCTACTGGAGGTCTGCTGATCGATATTAAGGCAATGCATATTTAAATTTAGCATTAAACCATAGGTGGAAAAATTGGGTTTCTTAGATGGAGTAGTTCATATCATTTACAGGGAAAATGTTATTGAAAGTTTCACTAAACCCCTTAAGGTATCCAGTCATTACAATATAAAAAAAGTAAGGCAGAATAAAGGGCTCTCAAACAATCAGTCTTATTTTTTGAGCACTTTCTGTGTGCAGTGCACTACACTAAGCACTTGGGTGAGTAAAATATAGCGGAGTTGATAGACCCAGTCCCTGCCCTCAATGACTTTCGGACTTGAGGGGTGAGCTTACAGTCTAGAGGCTTTATTTTAGTGGCATTACGACACACTTCCCTAAAGACTGAGAAGCAGCGTGGCTCAGTGGAAAGAGCACGGGCTTTGGAGTCAGAGGTCATGGGTTCGAATCCCGGCTCGGCCACTTGTCAGCTGTGGGACTTTGGGCACGTCACTTAACTTCTCGGTGCCTCAGTTACCTCATCTGTAAAATGGGGATTAAGACTGTGAGCCCCACGTGGGACAACCTGATTCCCCTGTGTCCACCCCAGCGCTTAGAACAGTGCTCGGCACACAGTAAGCGCTTAACAAATACCAACATTATTATTATTATTATTAGACTGCCCCCCAAATATTGCTGAAGAGAGACAAAATTCGTTCATTCATTCAATAGTATTTATTGAGCGCTTACTATGTGCAGAGCACTGTACTAAGCGCTTGGAATGTACAAATCGGTAACGGAGACAGTCCCCGCCCTGTGACGGGCTTACAGTCTAATCGGGGGAGACAGATAAGAACAATAGCAATAAATAGAATCGAGGGGGATGAACATCTCATTAAAACAATAGCAGATAAATAGAATCAAGGCGATGATATTAGCGTATACAGGCTATATATATATATATAAAAATGATATTAGCGTATACAGGCAGTGGCCTGGAATCCTGCATTAGGTGGGGCGCTACTGGAACGTGGCCACTCAACCTTCACCCCAAAGATGGTCGAGGGCAACCTTCAAAGGACTCTCAGGACAGCCAACAGTGGCAGCGCCTGGCACGTGCAGAGAAGCGGGCATCGGTTCACCTCCCAGCCAGGCCCTGCCTCGGTCACTGCTACTGTGGCAGGTTTGTGGGGTGGGGAATGGAAGGGGTAACATCTGCTGCCGCCGTTACTGACTGCCACTGCTGATTTGCTCCCATGAGTTAAACGATCTCATCTACACAGATGATTCCCAAATCTACCTCTCCAGCCCTGACTTTACTCCTACTCTGCAGTCGCTCGTTTCCTCCTGCCTTCAGGACGTCTCTACTTGGATGTCCCACTGGCGCTTCATACTTAACATGTCCAAAACATAACACCTCATCCACCCATCTAAACCCTGTTCTCCCCCTGACACTCCTATCGCCGTAGACGCCACCACCGTCCCAGTCTGGCAGGCCCATAACCTTGGCATTATCCTCGACTCATCTCTTCTACTCTCTCAAGCACTTAGTACAGTTCTCTGCACACAGACAACCCTCGATATCATTGCTTGATTCATCTTTCTCAGTCAACCCACACATTCGATCCGCCGTGAAATCCTGTTACTTCTACCTTCTCAACTTCTCAGAATCTTCCCCTTTCCCTCTACATCCAAACCACCACGCTCCTCTAAGTACTTATTTCCCACCTGGATTTACCACATCGTCCTCTTTGCTGACCTCTCCCCACTCTGGTCCTTACTTCATTCTGCTGCCTGGATCGTTTCGATGAAAAGCCATTCAGTCTGCACCTCCCCACTCCTCAAAAACCTCCAATACACATTGAACGGAAACTCCTCGCCACCGGCTTTAAGGCACTCCAACAGTTCTCTCCCTCCTACTTCATCTCACCGTTCTATTACAACCCAGCCCGCGTATTTCCCTCTTTTAATGCCATCCTACTCTTTGTACCTCAGTCTTGTCTGACTGCTGATCACCTGCCCACATCCTCCCTTGGACCTGGAACTCTCTCCTCTTTCACACACAATAATCATTCAATAAATAAATTGAATGAATGAATCTGATAGACCACCAGTCTCCCCACATTCAAAAAACCCTCCTAAAATCACATCTCCTCCAAGAGGCCTTCCCTGACTAAGCTTTTCCCCTATCCACTCTCCCCTTACTGCCAACTATGCACTTGGCCGTGTACTCCTTTTAAACATTTTAATACCCCAATCCCACTTTTACAAATATCCTCATACTCTACTCTTTACCAACAATTTATTTTAATGTCTGTTTCCTTCTGTAGACTATAAGCTTCTTAAGGGAACTGTTCTAAGCGCGCACTGCAAGTGCTTAACCAATACCTAAAAAAACCACCCCATTAGCCAGAATCCTGACAGATATTGTCAGGGTGAGGGTAGGGGGGTAGGGAAGGAGAGAGGGTGACTAGCGAGGGTGAGAAGTGGGAATGAGGGACGAAGACTTGGGGGAAAAATCTGCAGCCGAGGTGAGGATAATACTACTATTGCTAATAATTGTGATATCTGTTAAATACTATACACCAAGGCGGCCGAAAGGTAATCGGGTCAGACAGAGCTCGGAGAACAGGTATTTTCTCCCCATTTTTTCAGATGTAAAAAGTGAGGCACAGAGAAATTAAGTGACTGGCCAAGGTCACACAGCACACAAGTGGCAAAGCCGAAATTAGAACTTGGGTCTGCTGACTCCTATTAATCCAAGGTGCTTATTGAGCATTACTGTGTGCAGAGCAGTGTTCTGAGCACTTAGCAGTGAAGTAAGCGCTTACTAGTAAGCTCTCTGTGGGCAAGGAATGGGTCTGTTTATTGTTATATGGTACTCTCCCAAGTGCTCAGTAGATTTGGGACTACTGAGTCACACTCTTTTTTGGATGGGGAACAGGGATTGCGTCCAACCCAATATGCCTGTGTCCACCCCAGTGCTTAGTTCAGCGTCTGGAACACTTTAAGCACTTAACAAATACCACAATTATTATTATTATTATTGTCTGCGCTCTTTAAGCACTTGATATTCACCCCACCCACAGTCTCACAGCACTCACATACATATCCCTTATGTCTCCTCTTCCAGACAGCAAAGCTCCTTGTGGTCGGGGACGCGTCTACCAACCCTGTTATATTTTACTCACCCAAGTGTTTAGTACGAGTGCTTAGAGAAGCAGCATAGCCCAGTGGCTAGAGCCCGGGCTTGGAAGTCAGAGATCGGGGTTCTGATCCCGGCTCCGCCATTTGTCTGCTGTGTGACCTTGGGCAAGCCACTTAATTTCTCTATGCCTCAGTTACCTTACCTGTAAAATGGGGATTAAGACTGTGAGCCCCACGTGGGACAACCTGATTACCTTGTATCTACCCCAGCGCTTAGTACAGTGCTTGGCACATAGTACGTGCTTAACGAGTACCATAATAATAATTATTATTATTACAGTGTTCTACCCGGAGTGAGCGCTCGGAAAGAGCACGGGCTTGGGAGGCAGAGGATGTGGGTTCGAATCCCAGCTTAGCCATTTCTCTGCCGTGAGACCTTGGGCAAGGCACATAACCTCTCTGGGCCTCAGTTCCCTCATCTGTAAAATGGGGATTAAGACCGTGAGCCCCACGTGGGACAACCCGATTACCTTGTCACTACCCCGGTGCTTAGAACAGTGCTCGGCACCTAGTAAGGGCTTCACAAATATCATAATTATTACTGATAAATATGACCGACCGATCACTCTTTCCACTAGACTAATGGTGATAGGAGAGGCAGCCGGAGGTAGCCGACATGGAGCACTTGGCTGAGGAGGAAGAGTGATCTGGCCACAGCAACTAGGAAGAGTTCACTACAGTTCTCAGTTTCCACTGGCCTCCACAGATTACTCCCCCAGTGTTGCCATCACTATTCTGTGAAACTCCCATTCTGCCGGATTTCTCCCTGGCCTTTTGGGTCCTTGGTGTTGACTGGCCAGAAACCCTGGTCACATATGCCGGGATTTTTGACACCCGATCATTATCCTTTCTGTGCAATATAGTAGATAAGGAAGATAATTCAAACCGATGCTTAAACAACTGCTGGAAAAATCCGACGCTTTCTTTTATATATTTACTGGCGTGACTTCTAGAGTCATAATAAAGTGCAGAGCGTTATGCTGTCACCTGAATATAGTTATGTTGCCGACAGTGAGTGAAAGAAATTGATTTTTTAAATTAAAAGCATTCTTACTCTAACAAGGTTTTTGTTACCAAAGATGATAAATCAATGAAAAAGAATTAAACTAATATATGAAATTTGATTGTAGATATAACGGATATCAATCTGCGGATGAAATATTTATTACACATCATATTGCTTCTGTTTGTATTCATGCTGTCTGCCATTTTAGGTGTCTGTTGGACATGGGATTATATACTGATTTTCCCTCCTGATTCATTTCCTGTACCGAGATGCCTACTGTGCAGTATTACTAGAAAATGTCAGTTGCATAGTTACTTTACTGGTATAACTGTCTTCACTGCTTTCCTTCATACTAGAAAGAATTAACTGTTAGGGCACTGTCATCTGCCTTATCCAACATATTTTATAACACAGAAGGGGAATTTTAATAAGACCTCCAAGGGGTCTCCTGCCACTTGTAGTGGAAAGGCTTCCTACGAAGGAAGTGCACCGAAACTCCCGAGAGAAAGCCGTGAAAACTCTCCCGTGGAGAGAAGCCTCTGTCATCCTCATTTTATTATCTATATGTCACGACCACACTCTCACGACTCTGACGAGCTGCTCCTTTTGGTTTTAACCCACGCTGCTGAGTGTCATTTTCTTGGTTGAACATTTTTATTTCCGACTTTTCCAAACCATTAACTAGTTTCCGGATTTCAAGGCCCTAGTTGCTCATAGCTAGTAAATCTCTTGGCAAAATCAGGTTTCCTCCCATTTCCTGTTCAAATAAATACCATTTTTCACCTGGTACTATACTGTACTATTTCACCTGTACTATTAGATACATAGTACATTTCGTCAGGTAGAGTAGCTAAGTACTGTTCGTAATGGGCTTCGAACTGAGAGGAGCCCATTTAAATGGTTTTCCAATCGTGGTTTTGAATACATTTGCTTGAAGAGTTAATACAGCGACATTGTTACCTTTCACTGGTTTGCAACCCTTTAACCATTTCTGAGCTCAAAATGTTTCAATCTATTTTTAAAAACAATTCAGAGCCTCACAAACTATCAGACCTGGAAAAGTGCATTCTTTTCCCATGGTGATTATAGCAGATATTACTAAATGGAAAATCAGCCATTTCAAACGTCGGTGTTCAAAATAACTCATGCATACCACTGTTCCTTTGTCAAAGTTGCCAAGGACTTAGAGGAGCTTTAAGTTGTATAACTTCTACTTTTGAAATAACCTCGCTGCACATGTAGTTAATGCAAATGCTAAAGATATTCCCTTTCCAGAAATATGAAAATATTTTTCATATTTTTATGCAGCAATTAAGGGTTATATCCAGGAGGTATATAAAAGTTGTAGATAAATACCGGTTTTAACTGTTACAGAAACATAACTAAATTTGCAAACTAAATGTTTGATGCTAAGAATTAGAGGAATAGAAGGATTCTTTTTTTTTTAAACAAAAAAGAAGTTGTTTCTCTAGCTTTCGTAGGCCACCACTGATTTTATAAGTCTTTCAACCCGACTCCGTCTAAAGAGGTAATGATAGAACTTCAAATATAGAAATGGCATTCTTAGTTATCGATAATGGCACGTAAGAGTATTTATATATATGGATATTTGAACATAAGGAGTTGGGGCATCCAGATTTGTCCACTTTGAAGCTATGCTATTTTAGGCAGTTCTGTTTGCTTTGAGCTTATTTCAGAGATGTATTTCAAATCAACTAATGAATTATTAATAGTGCATGTAAAGGTCAGTGAGACACTAACCCTGACAATCATATCATAATATTCTCTCTTTGGCATTAGGCATAAGATAAGGGAAGGGAATAATCAATATTCAATGTCAGAAATATATTTTACGTGGACCTGGTGTATGCCCTTAGAAAAAAAATTGATCTTTGCCAAATCTGTCAGCTTGGCATTAATTTTGCATTATGGACAATGTGCCAATTAATTCCTCTTTAATATGTCTACATAGGTGAAGTTGTGAAGTGGGCTCTCCAAAAGTAAAATTGATCAAATCTATTAATGGTATTTATTAAGCACTTCCTGTGTGCAGAGCACTGCGCTACTGATGCATCATTGTATGAAGTTATTTATTTTCCCCCAGAATAGGTAATTGCGCTTATAAGGACAGTATAGGCTGGAAAACCACGGACAAGCTTAATGAAAAATTCAAATACTTGTATTTAAGAAATCATTTCATTTGCAAAATTATCATTTTGAATTGCTTTCTCCAAAAACACCATCCTATCTATTTTGGTTTGACATTCCCTAGGATCCAGATTATTAACTCGAAATGAAAACCGTATTTAAAATTGCTTACAAAAACATGAACAAATGTTACATTTTTAAGATATAGCGATACCAAGGAAAGATTGCTAACACACTATTTGTTAAAAATATGATTATATTTTTTCGTGATGCAGTTTTTGAATGATCTGTTCCACGTTCCATTTTCTTTGAAAGTTAAAAATGTTGATCAAGAACTTTGCTTACAAAATATTTCTAATGAAGAAATTTTAATCTGGTCTGTTGAACTAAAGATTAAAAAAAGTTTGTTTCCATAGATTTCAGAGAATTAACATGTATCTGACTGTTAATATTTGATCCCTGTTTAATTATTTATGATATCAAGGAATGAATCTGTCAAGTAAATAATAAAATGCGTACATGCAGCATATGTAATTAGGTTAGGTGCATAAATCCAAAGTATTCACTTTATAGTTGTCAGTGCAAATTTATTAATAATGAGAAATGCTAAGTGAAGAAAACCCTAGCACAGTCTACTCATTAGTGTAGTTTCAGCAATTATTGGTAAAGTTAGCATTCATTTTCTTAGTTGTGTTTTAATTATTTGAAAATATTAGTCAACTAGCACACATTTTACTTTGCCTATTTAGGAAGTTATGACCAGAAAGCCTTGATGTGTTGGGAAATTGAATGTTACCTGCACTTTGAAAATAAGAAATTATCCCATTTTGAAAATGGAGGACCAGTCATTAGGAAGATCCAAATGGTATTTAAAATCAGTAGTATCTTAAGGATCAAACATTTCAACTAGTCTCAGAAGTAAATGCTATCAAAGCTTTAGTGATTTGCATTAAAGGAGAAAAGTTCCATTTGAATTAGTAAAAATTCCCAGGTGCGGAGTATTTTTTTTTTTTAACGCCACTGAATTACAACGCCGTAGGAGGACATGTGGGAATATGTGCTGCGTTTAGCTTTTTCTTTCTGGTGTCTTTGCTGGTCTGCCTCTTTTTCTGAATGTCTTTAAAGCTTCCTGAAGGGCAGCTTGATTGACAGTGCTCTGAGTTTCTTTCTCCCCCTACTGCTGCTGCATATTCTCTAGTGGGGTGGGTTGCCTGAAGCTTGGCTAACCATATTGTAGGTGAAAAACTTCCTACCTTTCCCTAAAACCTGCCTTCATTCATTCACTCATTCATTCAATCGTATTTTTTTGGTGCTCACTGGGTGCAGACACTGTACTAAGTGCTAAGGAGAATATGAAACTAAAAAGACACATTCCTGGCCCACTTTCAGTCTAGTGGGGGAGAGCCTTCCTTCGGCAGTACTAGAAAGGTAAAGGGAGAAATAGTCACAGCTTCTGCCATTACTGGAATAATAATATCAGTGTTGCTATTATTAGTAATATTAACCCTTGTTAAGCACTTCCTGGATGCCAAACACTTTCTAAGCACTGGGGTAGATAGAAAATCAAGTTGGGCACAGTCCCTGTCCCACATGGGATTCACAGCCTAAGTAGGAAGGAGTAGGATTTAATCTCCATTTTACAGATGGGGTAACTGAGGCACAGAGAAGATAAGTGACTTGCCTGTTGTCATACAGCCGACAAGTGGCAGAGCCAGAATTAGAACCCAGGGCCTCTGACTCCAAGGCCCCTGCTGTTCGGTACCTATGAGTGGTGAGCGGAGAGGCTTGAATTCCTCCAGGGTTTCTGCGGCGAATAAAACCCAAAATTCTGCCTTCTCTTCGTTCAGGGGGTTCTCATCCCAGCTCCGCCACTTGTCTGCTGTGTGATCTTGGGCAAGCCGCTCAACTTCTCTGTGTCTCAGTTACCTCATCTGTAAAATGGGGATCAAGACTGTGAGCCACATGAGGGACAACCCGATGATTACCTTGTATCTACCCCAGTGCTTAGAACAGTGCTTGGCTCATAGTAAGCGCTTAACAAATACCATAATTATTAAATAACCTAGTGATATCTTGGGAACACTACTCTGCCTACAAGCCCATGCAGTTGAACTTCACCAGTGACCTGGGGAGCAGCAGCCTTGAAATGTGTCTATGCAAACGCCGTTGTCTCTTTTCTGGAGCCTGAGCGCCCCAACAGGGACAGAGTCCAACCTGATTATCTTGAATCTACTCCAGAAGTTAGTACAGTGCTTGCCACATAGTGTTTAGCAGATATCACAATTCATTCAAAGGTATTTATTTTCATTCAATAGTAATTATTGAGCGCTTACTATGTGCAGAAGACTGTACTAAGCGCTTGGAATGGACAATTTGGCAACAGATAGAGACAATCCCTGCCCACTGACGGGCTTACAGTCTAATCGGGGGAGACAGACGGACAAAGACAATAGCAGTAAATAGAATCAAGGGGATGTACAGCTCATTAACAAAATAAATAGGGTAATAAAAATATAGACAAATGAGCAAATGAGCCCAGAGCTGAGGGGAGGGGAAAGGAGAGGGGGAGGAGTAGAGGGAAAAGGGGGGAAAGGGGGCTTCGCTGAGGGGAGGTGAAGGGGGGCAGCAGAGGGAGCAGAGGGAAAAGTATTCATTCAATAGTATTTATTGAGGGCTTACTGTGTGCAGAACACTGTACTAAGCGGTTGGACTGTATAATTCGGCAACAGATAGAGACCATCCCTGCCCAACGACGGGCTCACGGTCTAAACGGGGGAGACAGGCAGCAAAGCAAAGCAGAACAAAACAAAAACGAGACAACATCATCAAGATAAATAGAATCAAGGAGATACACACCTCATTAACTTGCCAATGGCCGAGCAGGGACCTGATTCCCTGAATCCCTTGATCTCCATCCTCTGCTCTTTCCACTAGGCCATGCTGCCTCCAACCAAACACCCCCGGCAACCCTGACCCTCCCTGGAACCCTCTGAAGGAATCGCTGACAGCTCCTTCGGGTGACCCAGATGGTGCACGACGGGGGTAAGAACCGACTAAGGTGAGTTTGATTCATTAAGGGTATGGGGTGTGTTGAGCAGCTAGTTGTCCCCCACCAAATTAAAGGAGTTGATTCACAATCCGCTCATGACCCATGCCCTCAGATTGGTTCCCGCAGATGGAATCTGATTCTTTCGGAACATCTGCCAATCACCTGACCGCAGCCTGACTCAGAC
This sequence comes from Ornithorhynchus anatinus, assembly GCF_004115215.2. Lineage (NCBI taxonomy): Eukaryota > Metazoa > Chordata > Mammalia > Monotremata > Ornithorhynchidae > Ornithorhynchus > Ornithorhynchus anatinus. The sequence continues at coordinate 55,901,288 of NC_041735.1, read as the reverse complement.
GGGAAGATGGGGACACAGGAGCAATTTCACCAAGCTCCTCATAGTCTCTCGAGCCTCACAAGGCTGCATCCTCGCTCCTGGTGTGTGGGGGGAGTGTGCTATCTGCTCCCATAATCCCTGGCCTCCTTGGCCCCACCCATCCAGAGGACAAAGACAAAATGGTGTCAGAGAGGGAGGAAACACTGAGCCGCCGTGGAAGAGGATTTCAGCGAATGCCCGTAAAGCAGCATGGCCGAATGGAAAGAGCATGGGCTGGGAATCGAAAGACCTGAGTTCCCATTCCGCTCCCCGTCTTGTCTGCTTTGTGATCTTGGGCAAGTCTCTGTACCTTGGCGTATCTTTTCTCTCTCCTACTTCAACCTTGAGCCCCACAGGAGACAGGTACTGTATTCGATTCACTTTTATCATCCCTGGAACTTAGAACGGGGCTTGTGGCTGTGCTGGTGACTAGACAGCTTAAACCACTGAGGCGGTGGATGAGGATCCGAAATAAGGCAGCCATTTATCTAGTCATTTTTTAATGGTATTTCTCAAGGGGCTTACAATGTGCCAGGCACTGTTCTAAGCGGAAGGGGTAGATGCAAGTTAATCAGGTTGGATGCAGTCCATAACTCACATGGGGCTCACGGTTGTAATGCCCATGTTACAGAGAATCGAAGTGACTTGCCCAAGGTCACACAGCAGACACGTGGCTGAGCCGGGACTAGAACCCAAGTCCTGAAGAACTTCAGCTGATACACGGATTGTAGTTCAAAATGACACTGATCCTTGTGGAACCGGAACGGAACAGAGCTCGCAATACATACATTTTGTACACAACAACTACATATTCTGTTTAAGCTCTTTCTCTCATTTGTAACTCCCACGTCCTCTACCTCTACTCGACTCTCCCAAGCACTTAGTACAGGGGCCTACTTACAGCAGGTGCTCAATAAACCCTGTTGATTGACTGATTGACAGCCAGTAACACCCCAGTTCCTTGTAGTCGTGAGCTACTCACTCTCAGTTTAACTGGGTTTAATTTGTCACACATTCTGGATGAGTAGGAGCCAGATTAATGCAGTTTTCCAGGGGCTGCGATAATTAGCGACACGGAGAGTAGCAATCTGGGCCGTGGTCCTCCAGTGGGGGCAAACTTGAAAGTCGGGATGAGGGCAGGGAGGGTGTGAAAGAAAGGCCTTTGAAATTTTTTTTGGCAAGATTATAATGCAACGGGGAAACTCTCTGTGGATTTTTCCCCAGGTGAACCATTTAAAGGAAAATCTCTTACACTAAACTTTAACATGACCAAAAAAAATACAGCCCCCTATCTTGGGGAATATAGGTCGCTATTCTGTAAGGGATTGTCAGAGATTGGTTTTCCTATATTCCTGTATTTCTATGACTCAAGGGTCAAGTGTCTAATTTCAGATTCAATCCCCATTTTACAGCTGAGGAAACTGAAGCACAGAGAAGCTAAGTGACTCACCCAAGGTCACACAGCAAACGATTGGCAGTGCCAGTCACTGAGGCAGTGAAGTAGAAAGGTGTAAAGGAGAATAACAGCAGATGGGTCTCCTGAGGGGATCATTTAATTCCCCCAACTTGGTTAGGCAACACAAAATAATAATGTTGGGTATTTGTTAAGCGCTTACTACGTGCAGAGCACTGTTCTAGGCGCTGGGGGAGATACAGGGTAATCAGGTTGCCCCTCGTGAGGCTCACAGTCGATCCCCATTTTACAGATGAGGGAACTGAGGCACAGAGAAGTGAAATGACTTGCCCACAGTCACACAGCTGACAAGTGTGGGGAGAGTTATTGTCTGTTGGATACGAAGAGGGAGCCAGGTCTGGGTCAGATGCAGGACACAGGGGGAGGGTCGACGACGAGACAGATGAGATCGAGGCACGGTTCGTAGGTTGGCGCTAGAAAAGCGAAAGGAATGTTTTCGATGGTAGGAAATCAGTGAGGTGAGATGGAAGAGGGTGAGGTGATTAAGTGCCTTTAAGTCAGTGATAAAGGAGTTTCTTTTCGATGCAGCGGTGGATAGGCAACCCCCGGAGGTTCTCGAAGAGCGGGGAAAAATGCAATGAGTGGTTCGGTAGAAAAATGCTCAAGACAGCAAAGTGAAGTACGGACTGAAATGAGGAGAGACGGGAGGAGGCGAGGAGGGCTGCGAGGTGGCTGATGCAGAAGTTAAATAGTTGAGGGCTTGGATCCGAGTGGTAGCGATTTGGATGGAGAGGAAAGGGCAGATTTTTGCAATACTGTGAAGGAAGAACCAAACTCGAGGGGTTGTGAAACTCAACCGTGAGCCCCCGTGAGAGACAGGAACTGACCTGATTATCTTGTGCCTGCCCCAGAGCTCAGTGCTTGGCACATAGTAAGCACTTAAAGTCCACTGAGGCATCACTGTCACTGAGGCAAGAGAAATGATTTATCGATTGACTGATTGAGAAGGGGAGGAGATGGGATAGTAGAAACAGAGCTTTGGCGATAGAAAAGGGATTTTTTCAAGGGCAAAAATCATCCTTTTCACATAGGAAGAGCGAATCTCTAGCAAGATCTCTTGCCTATTCTTGCTGGGCATTTTTCCACACCTTGTTCAGTCTAATTTTAACTGTATAACTCCACTGAGAGAGTAAGCTATATACACCATATGGTGTTTCATTTTTAAGTTGGAAATCAGGAATAAAGTTCCCCAGTTGCATTATGTTTAGTTCCATACTTTTATTCACGCGGCCTAGTGGAAAATACACGTCCTAGCTCTGCCCCGTGCCTGCCGTGTCACCTTGGGCAAGTCATTTAACTTCTCCGGGCCTCAGTTTCCAACTCTATAAAATGGGAACAAGATACCCGCTCTCTTGTCCTCTTCAGTCGTGAGCCTCATCTGGGACAGGGACTGTGTCCAAGCCGCTGGTCGTGTATCAATCAATCAGGGGTATTTATTGAGTGCTTACTGTGTGCGGAGCACCGTACTAAGCACTGAATCTACCCCGGCGCTTGGAATATAGTAAGTACTTAATCAATGAACTAGATGTGTTATTATTTACATTTTAGCTTCCTATTTTGCCCAAGTATTACAGAGAATGATTTTGCTGGGTGGCTAAGTAACATAATACTTTTTCTTCCCCCTGGGTCCTCTGAACCTGTAGTACGGCTTTAATGGGAAGGAGAAGCAACGTGGCTCAGTGGAAAGAGCCTGGGTGGACTCCCAGCTCTGCCACTTGTCAGCTGTGTGACTGTGGGCGAGTCACTTCACTTCTCTGTGCCTCAGTTACCTCATCTGTAAAATGGCGATTAACTGTGAGCCTCACGTGGGACAACCTGATTACCCTGTAGCTACCCCGGCGCTCAGAACAGTGCTCTGCACGTAGTAAGCGCTTAATAAATACCAACATTATTTTTGACCCCCTCCCCAGTTGCCCTAGAACTTTACATCGCCCTTCCACATCCCTCTGGGCAGCGGTGCTGCATCCAGATCAGAGAACCCAGCCTCAGGAGCTAACACAGAGGGAGACTGGGTTCTTAAAATGAAAATATCAGACTTAAGATGCCCAGTGCTGTACCTCTACTGGGTAGGGGACAAGCCAGCTGAAAAATGGAAAGAACAAGGGCCTGGTAGTCAGGGTACCTGGTCCTAATCCCGATTCGGCCAACTGCTTGCACCGTGACCTTGGCTGAGTCGCTTAACCTCTCTGTGCCTCACTTTCCTCATCTGTAAAGGGGGAATTCAATATTACTCCCTCCTATTGAGACTGTGAGCTCCATGTGGGACAGGGACTGCGTCCACCCTGATAAACTCGGATCTGCTCCAGCGCTTAGAACAGTGCTTGACAAATACCATAAAGAGAGAGAGCAAATGGCCGCCTCATTTATCGACTATCAACCATTTTGATTATCGGGCACTTGTGCTCAATGCTTGGGTGAATATAGTAGAGGTCAAAGACAAAATCCCTTCTCGTAATGACTTGGCTGAAAAGACAGACTGGTATGAAAGCGGTGTGAGAACCATAACAGGCTAGAGAAATAGTGAAAAGATCATAGGCCTGGAGGGTAAAGGGGATCTGGGTTCTTCTCCTGACTTCACCGCTTGTCTGTTGTATGACCTCGGGCAAATCATTCACTTCTCTACGCCTCAGTTTTCTCATATGTAAAATGAGGATTAAATACCTGTCCTCCCCCCTCGTTAGACCACGAGCACCCTGTGGGACTGTGTCTGACCTGATTATCTTGTACTTATACCGAGGCTTAGTACAGTGTTTGGCACATAGTAAACATTTAAGCACCGCGATTATTAAAATAATTTACAAATAAGAGGAAGAAGTGCTCAAAGAGCAGAATATGGTAAATGACATACACAAAAATGTGACGAAAGACGGGGAGTACATAAACACGAAGGTGAGGCCGAGAGGATGCTTAGTACGGCGCTCTGCACTCAGTAGAGTGCAGGAAAACATTCTTCTGTTTCTCCTCTCCCAAGCACAGCCTCTTCGGGCTTGGGAGTCCGAGGTCATGGGTTCAAATGCGGACTCTGCCGCTTGTCAGCTGTGTGACTGTGGGCAAGTCACTTCACTTCTCTGTGCCTCAGTTACCTCATCTGTAAAATGGGGATCAAGACCGTGAGCCTCACGTGGGACGACCTGATGACCCTGTATCTCCCCCAGCGCTTAGAACAGTGCTCTGCACATAGTAAGCGCTTCACAGATACCAACATTATTATTCAACATACCTAACTGCAGGCTCTCTGCAGGGCCCTGAGTGTAGAATCTGAAGTCGGGGAATATGACTTAGGGTACAGAGGGAAGAAATGGCCTCGTGGAAAGAGCACGGGCCTGGGAGTCAGAGGATGTGGGTTCTAATCCTGCCTCCATGTACCTGTTGCGTGACCTTGGGCAAGTCACTTAACGTCTCTATGTCTCAGTTACCTCATCTGTAAAATGGGGATTAAGACTGTAAACCCCATGTGGGACATAGACTGTGTCCAACCTGATTACCTTGCGTCTTCCCCAGCACTTAGAAAAATGCTTGATGCATAGTGAGCACTTAATAGATACCATTATTTTCCATAACAATACCATAACAATATCGCCCCTTGCCCCCTTTTCAAAGTCGGTGAAAGAGAGTCATAGGGAGGGTGTCTGACTTTTCTGAGACCACCAGTATAACCTTCAACTGGGACTAGAACTCAGGGTTCTTGATGTTTAACTTGGTGATCGAAATCCCAGCACCGCACTCTGCAAGAGCCAAACACTATTAAGAAATGAAGTTGGAAAAAAAATGACCATCAGGATTCACCATTTTTGTTTCAGAAAGGCTTAAGGAAAAGCCACTCAGGGCTTAGGTACAACTCTCATACCGTCAGGCTACTCCCTCCTACTTAGGCCTGATCCCCAGGTGGGACCTGATTATCTTGTATCTACCCCAGCGCTCAGTACACTGCTTGACACGTAATAATTATGATTCTTATTAAGCCCTTACTCTGTGTCAAGCACTGTTCTTAATGCTGGAGTATATACAGGTTAATCAGGTTGGAAAAAGTCCCTGAACTATACGGGGCTTATAGTCTTAAGTGCCATTTTACAGATGAGGTAACTGAGGCAGAGAGAAGTGAAGTGACTTGCCCAAGGTCACACAGCCGACATGTGGCAGAGCTGGGATTAGAGCCCATGAACATCCGACTCCCAGCCTCATGCTCTACCCACTAGGCCATGCTGCTTCCTAGCATGGTAAGTACTTGATAAAAACCACTATTCTTCTTCTTCTTCTTCTTACTATTATTTATTTTCTCCATTAAGTTTATTTTGGACTCAGGCTGTCCTCAGTCCAGAGGACGAAGGGAGGATAAACTTAGGTTCAGAAGCTGGCAGAAGCTTGGAGGAAGATGGCTTGCTGAGCATTCAAGTGTCTGAGCATTCAAGTGCTCTTTCATCCACCCTGCTCAAACTAGTGAGATGATAATAATCACCGTAATATTTAAGTGCTTCTTGTGTGCCAAACACTGCCCTAAGCACTAGGGTATTAATAATAACGGTGATGGTATTAGTTAAGCACTTACTATGTGCCAAGCACTGTTCTAAGAGCTGGGGAGGATACAAGGAAAGCAGGTTGTCTCACATAAGGCTCACAGTCTTAATCCCCATTTTACAGTTGAGGGAACTGAGGCACAGAGAAGTGAAGTGACTTGCCCAAAGTCACCCAGCTGACAAGTGGCAGAGCCGGGATTAGAACTCATGACCTGGCTCCCAAAGCCCGGTCTCTTTCCACTGAGCCACGCTGCCTCTCAAGGTGAGACAATCAGTTTGGACACAGTCCCTGTCCTATACGATGTTCACAGCTTAAATGGGAAAGATAATTTAATCCCCCTTTTTTTTTTTTTTAACAGATGAGAAAAGGGAGGCATAAAGAAGTTAAGTGACTTGCCCAAGGTTAACAGCAGACAACTGGTGGGGCTTTGATTTCCGGGCCCATTCTCTTTAATAATAATTGGGGCATTTATTAAAGCGCTCACTATGCGCCAGACACGGTACTGAGCTCTGGGGCGGACATACAAGCAAATTGAACACAGTCCCTGGCCCACATCAGGCTCACAGCCTTACAGATGAAGGAACTAAGGCACAGGGAAGTGCCGTGACTTTCCCAAGGCCACACAGCAGATAAGTGGCAGGGGAGAATTAGAACCCACGACCTCCTGACTCCCAGGTCCGTGCTCTAGCCGCTACGCCACGATGCTTCTTCCACTTGCTGCTTCTGGACCTGGAAATTCAGGTAGATTTGGGCTCGGGAAAAGTTTGGTATGTTTCAGCCAGGCAAAGTCATTCCAAGATCACCAGGTCGAACGTATTGACTTTACGAGATCCTTCAAGCCCTCATCTATAATAATAATAATAATAATAATGTTGGTATTTGTTAAGCGCTTACTATGTGCAGAGCACTGTTCTAAGCGCTGGAGTAGACACAGGGGAATCAGGTTGTCCCATGTGGGGCTCACAGTCTTCATCCCCATTTGACAGATGAGGTCACTGAGGCCCAGAGAAGTGAAGTGACTCGCCCACAGTCACACAGCTGACAAGTGGCAGAGCTGGGATTCAAACTCATGACCTCTGACTCCGAAGCCCGGGCTCTTTCCACTGAGCCACGCTGTCACCCAAAAGGCAGAACCAGGATGTCCATATTTATTGTTCCATTTATTTTATTAATGATGCGTATATATCTATAATTCTATTTATTTCTATTGATGCTCTTGATGCCTGTCTACTCGTTTCGTTTTGTTGACTTGTCTCGCACCTTCTAGACTACGAGCCCGTTGTTGGGTAGGGATTGTCTCTATCTGTTGCCAAATTGTACTTTCCAAATGCTCAGTTCAGTGCTCTGCACACAATAAGCGCTCCGGAAATACGATCGAATAAATTGAACGAAAAGTGATTTTGTGATTAACTGAAGAGGAATTGTGTGAAATTTCTGAATTTTAAGAAGTAACGTTTTGATGCTTGTGTCTAATTTAATCAGCATCGGGGTGAAGAGTTCAATTCCTTCACCCGGGGTGATAACCCAGTTGAAGGCGAAGGGGGTTCAATCGGACAACGATATTCCTCTGGATTTCCACTCCGCTGAATACGAACACCACGTCAGGTCATAGAACACTGGCTTAGTAATCATTAGAAATTCCTTAGCTAAAGAATTATGGTATTTGTTAACCGATGACTATGTGCCAGACGCCGTGCTGAGTGCCGCCGTGGATACAAACCCGAGGAGCAGCGTGGCTCAGCGGAAGGAGCCCGGGCCTGGGAGTCAGAGGTCAGGGGTTCGACTCCCGGCTCTGCCACTCGTCAGCTGTGTGACTGTGGGCGAGTCGCTTCACTTCTCTGGGCCTCAGTTCCCTCCTCTGTAAAAGGGGGATTAACCGCGAGCCCCACGTGGGACGACCCGACGACCCCGTATCTACCCCAGCGCTTAGAACGGTGCTCTGCACACAGTAAGCGCTTAACAAATACCAACATTGTCATTATTATTACAGACAAATCGGGCCGGACACAGTCCCTGTCCCGCAGAGGGCTTACAGTCTTCATCCCATTTGACGGATGAGGAAACGGGCACAGAGCAGCGAAGCGACTTTCTCCCGTCTCCCTTCTGCCCCACCTGCGATTCCTTTCAGACTCAGTTGTTTTCTTATCGACAAGATACCCTCTACCCTTTGCTCCCACTTTCCTCCCATTCCTCTTTCTCCTCTCCCCAGCCTCATCGAGGAGCTGGGTCACTGGACTCCATAATGGGTAGAGAGTGGGAGGAGGAGAGAGGGCGAATGCGAGCGCGTAGTTTATTATATCGGACGGAAGCAAGTCTGCCTGCCTCTGGGCTCTCGTGTCTCAGGGTGTCCTCTGCCTGCAGCCTGCAAGAGAATGAATGCAGGAGGGTGAGACGAGAAAGCTATTTGCATTCCCCTGCAGTCATTTTTATATGCGGAGGTAATGAAGTTGTCAACGGAGCCCAGAGTGTGGCAGAGCCTGATATTCAAATAGACCTGCCACCCCCCCGCCCTTGCCTCGCCCTCCTCCATCTCCCCTTCCTCAAATTGTGCAGCGAATCCCCCACATTACGGCACCTCATCCTCCCAGGTTCCAACTCGGGAGCCCTCCCCTCTCTGCCCCCCCGAACCCTGCCTCCTCCCCGTCCCTTCGGAGCCACCCGTAGACACGGGATCCAGCCGCTTTGTCTGCCGGTGGCGGTGGGAGGGGGTGAGGGGAAAGGGGTGCGCGTCCGAATGCGTGCGTCGCACCGAGAGACCGAATCCGCCACGGATACCGGGTGTCCTGGCCTGACTGTTAATGAGCAGAGTCCCCAGGCCCAGCGGTTCCTGCGTCTATTACGACACACCGTGGGATAAAGGGATGACACCGTGACCCCGCTCCTGTCATCGCCCCCCTCTCTCCCCACCTCCGCTTCTCTCGCCGCTCCCCGTTCCTCTCCCCGGCTCTACACTCTCACTTGGCGAAAGTGAGGAGGCTCAGCGTCGTGACGTCGTCACCGACGCTTTGGAGATATTAAATGACCTTCTGGGTGAAAGTTTGAGGCCGCTCCATCGTCTCATCCAGCGTGCTGGTGGGAAGACGGAAGGTCGGGAATAGCGAACTGGAGCTCAGGGAACGGAAGGGGACGGAAAGCCCGATAACCGGTGGAGCGAAAGCCGGGAAATATCAGTGGGATGGAAATTGGATCTATCAGTTACTCTCTCCGGGCGTGAACCCTTGGGGTCCCGCGCTCTAGTGCCCAGCCTTGAGGGTGGTGATGCAAAGCAAAAAAGCAGTATGGTCCTAGTGGTGAGACGATGGGGCCCAGGTGTCGAAGGACCTGGGTTCTAATCCCGGCTGCCAAATGCTTGCTCGGTGACCTTGGGCAGGTCACTTGACTTCTCCGTGCCTCGGTTCTCCCGTTCTCCCTTCTGCTTAGACTGTGAGCCCCGGGCGGGACAGGGACCGAATCCAACCTCATTCAACTGTATCTACCCCCTGTGCTTAGAACGGTGTTCGACACAAAGGAGGTGCTGAAGTACCATAAAAAAAAAAAGAACATATAACCTTAGTCGAGGTTTGCAGTAAAGGGCGTTTTGACAAACACAGAAGGCTGAGGGTGAATATTAATATTTATATTAATGTCTGCCTCCTCTTCTAGGCCGCAAGCCCAGCGTGGGCAAGAAATGGGTCCCATATTGACTCCCCCAAGCGTATAGTATGATGCTCCGCACGCAGTAAGCATTCAATAAGAACGCCCTCCCTCTTCAAATCTGACAGACAATCACTCTCCCCACCTTCGAAGCCTTACTGAAGACACATCTCCTCCCAGAGGCCTTCCCTGAGCCCGCTTTTCCTCTTCTCCCATTCCCTTCTGCATCAACTTGGCTTGCTTCCTTTATTCATCCCCACTTCCAGCCCTACAGCTACATATCTGTAATCTATTTTATATTAATGTCCGCCTGCCACTCTAGACCATAAGCTCGTCGTGGCCGGGGAACGTGTCTGTTTATTGTGTTGTACTCCCCGAAGCGTTCAGTACAGAGCCCTGTACTAACGATTGAATGAAAGAAGACTGATGGATTGATTGAATCTCCGGGCTTCAAGCACTTTCCAGCGCTTCTGCCGGAGGTTTGTCAAACGAACATCAGCCGCTCCACGGGCGGGCAGCAGTTCCATAGACCGGCAATCCGTGTTGGGAAGTTGGGCCTTTAGGAGGTTTTCCGGGGCCTTCGAGGAGTTGTTTGTCGTGCAGTGAATTTGCCGACACGTCATTTAGAAGAGTGAATACTGTGTATGCACTGTAACAACTATTTCATAAGTATTTTTAGGGTACAAAGTTCCCCCGCACGCAAGGCCCCGCAGATTAAGGGCTCCCGGAGTATACATTGACACGCTGCACCGTAAATGACCCAAGAACGGAGCAGTCCCCGAGCGTGTATCGACTCACCACTCCGTAACAGCTCCGACAGGGTTTTTATGACGTAGCGTGTCAACGATCCGTGGATTAAGGACTCCCCGAGTACACATTGACACGATAGACTGGAGCTGTTCGGGTCTATCGTGCCGATGAACCGAGGATAACGGCGGCATCTTCCGCGCTTCCACTGACATTAGACTTCTTAGGGTCTTAATGGCCCTACCAAAACTGTCCCAGTTAAGTTACGCTATGACTCTCCAGTGTCACGGTCAATTGATCTCTGACCTCCTACATCCTGGCACACTGGAGTTGGATCAGTGGAATGTTCCTGGGCAGCAAGGGAGTTTGTATTTTTTCCAACGCCCTTTTCCTGAGCGGGGCAAGCTGAGCGTTTGTGTCGCAGCCAGCTCACCGGGTTAATCGTAAGCTGAAGACCCAACGCAGGCTCGGAGGCTGGATTCGGAGCAAGAAGATGCCTTAAGGGGACTAGGTTTAGGGGCATACTTATGGTTCAGCGATAAGGAGAAGCAGCATTCTCAGCGCTGAGAAAAACAAGAAGGCAAATTGAAATTGGAGCCTAAGAGGAACAGGAAACAGGAGACGGAGGTTGCCATTGTTTCATTTCTGAGGCGGATTTATGGCCGGGCTTCGGCGGCCTGGGAGTCCCGAAGTGTGAGGAGAAGGGAAGCGGGAAAGTTGGTGAGGAAAGAGGAAAGGCTAATAGACAAGATAAAGCACGACAGGCATAAAAATAACGTGAGCAAAGGAGGAGGGTGAGGGGGGCTGAAATCTGGCAATATCTGGGCGTGGGGGCTCAGTTAAGATTGGGTAAGGAGGTGGGCTCAGTCAAAAAAAAAAAGTATACTAGATAATTGAGCTAAGAGCCCACAGAATAAGGGAATGCCAACATGCAGCTCACAGTTTGAATATCCATTTTACCCGTGAGGTAACTGAGGCACAGAGAAGTGAAGTGACTTGCCCAAGGTCTCACAGCAGACAAGTGGAGGAGCTAGAATTAGAACCCAGATCCTTCTGGCTCCTGGAGCCCACGGTCTACCCGCCACGTCACGCTCCTTCTTGCGCTTGCTGCTCTTGGCTCGGCCCTGAAACGGCCCATGCAGAAATAAGCTATCGAGGAGGCGGTCACGGGAGACGAATTAAGTCGAACGAAGTGATTGAGATCAGGCGTCCCCCATGATACTGTAGTACAGAAACGCTCTGGGCATGTCACTCCCCTCCTCAGAAACCTCCAGTGGCTGCCTATCAGGCTTTGCATGAAACAAAAACTCCTCACTCTTGGCTTCAGAGCTCTCCATCACCTGGCCCCCCTCCTACCTCACCTCCCTTCTCTCCTTCTCCAGCCCATCCTGTACACCCCGCTCTTCTGCCGCCGCTCACCTCCTCACTGTGCCTTGTTCTCTCCTGTCCCGCCGTCGACCCCTGGCCCACGTCCTACCACTGACCCGGAACGCCCTCCCTCCTCACATCTGCCAAACTAACTCCCTTCCCCTCTTCAAAGCCCTACTGAGAGCTCACCTCCTTCAGGAGGCCTTCCCAGACTGAGCCCTCCTTTTCCCCCTGCTCCTCCTCCCCTCCCCATTCCCCCTACTTCCTCCCTCTGCTCTACCCCCTTCCCCTCCCCACAGCACTTGTGTATATTTGTATATATTTATCTATTTTATTAACGATGTGTATATATCTATAGTTCTAATTATCTTGATGGTATCGATGCCTGACTACTCGTTTTGTTTTGTTGTCCGTCTCCCCCTTTTAGACTGTGAGCCCATTGTTGGGCAGGGATTGTCTCTGTCTGTTGCCGAATTGTACATTCCAAGTGCTTAGCACAGTGCTCTGCACACAGGGAGCGCTCAATAAATGCGACTGAATGAATATCACGTGGTTGTATCATGAATGGTATCATCACAGGAATGACTTTCCAAAGAATTGTATGCAGTTTTAAAGTTTCATTTCAGGATTATTATTATTTTAATGGTGTCTTTTCCTGCTTACTGTATGCCAAGGACTGTGTTAAGCCCTGGGGTAGATACAAACTGATCAGGTTGGACACAGTCCATGTCCCACACGGGGACCACAGTCTTAACCTCCATTTTACAGATGAGGTAACTGAGGCTTAGAGAAGTTAAATGTCTTGCCCAAGGTCACACGACAGACAAGTGATGGAACCAGGATTAGAACCCAGTTCCTCCGACTCCCAGAGAACCCATTCTCTTTCCACTAGGCCATGCTATTGCCTTCCAGAACCAGTCCCAACATGTCACTGGGCCCCTCAGGTAGATAAAAATCGCTCTATGAATCCTTCTCCACTCCCTCCCACCTTGTTTATTTCCCTCCCTTGCTGCTAGGGGCTTTCCTGTTCCTCTCTTTCCCAAACTTGCTTCCCTTCTCCCTTGCCTCCCCCGTCCCCCTCGCTCCTGTACAGTACACTGAATTCCTTGGGCACCATTAGCCACAGGATCCTCTAGACGGCAAGCTCGTGTGGGCGGGGAATCTATTACACTGTATTCTCCCAAGCGCTTAGTACAGTGGTCTCCATTCACACAGTAAGCGCTCAATAAATACGATTGAATGAATGAACCTCACTTTGTCACACTCTTGTTTTCAATTTCTACTTCATTTCTCGAAGGAATAGAAAACCGTAGTTTTTGAGGAAAGAGGAAAGGCTAATGGACAAGATGAAGCACGACAGGCATAAAGATAATGTGAGCAAAGGAGGAGGGTGAGGGGGGCTGAAATCTGGCAATATCTGGGCGCGGGGGCTCAGTTAAGATTGGGTAAGGAGGTGGGCTCGGTCAAAAAAAAAAAAGTATACTAGATAATTGAGCTAAGAGCCCACAGAATAAGGGAATCCCAACATGCAGTTTGAATATCCATTTTACAGGTGAGGTAACTGAGGCACAGAGAAGTGAAGTGACTTGCCCAAGGTCTCACAGCAGACAAGTGGAGGAGCTAGAATTAGAACCCAGATCCTCCTGGCTCCTGTTTAGCCCCAAACTAATTATTGAAGAGTGTGTGTCCCATAATCTACCACTTCAGTTCTCAGTATTTCTTTTTCCAAACCCCGGTCCGGTGAGGAGACAGTTTCGTCAGTCAGAAGAGATGCCTGGTTCTTCTGAACCCTCAGGTCCAGGCAAACATTTAACATAGTAATAATTATGGTACTCGTTAAGCGCTTACTCTATGCCAGTCACTGTACTGAGCGCTGGGATGAAAACAGTAAATCCGACTGTACAGAGTCCCCGTCCCACATGGGGCTCACAAAATCAAAGAACCTGGATCCCACAGGAGATTTACTCCATCCCTGGCCTAAGGATGGGGCTCAGGTCAGCTCACGGCGGCTCAAACTCATTAGGATTCTCCCAGTGTTCTAGGGAGTCTATCCAGCTTGGTCTCAACCATCCCTCACTCCCGTGCACCTCCCGTTACTATCTAATTGTTCGCAGGCACACGGACACTTGTGATTCTCTACAATCAGGGATGGCACTTTTAGGACTTCACCCAAAATCTGTCCAAGATTTTTAAATGAGGGCTGAGAACCCTCCACCCTCCTCGCAAATCCCCTTGAGTTATATTTTTGTTAAGCTTTCCTTAACACTTTCACTGAAAAAATATATTTTAAAATTTATGAAGTCATCCTAATTCTGCCATGAATTATTTTAGCGCACTTAGGGTTGAACGGTCGATATCTCCATTATCACCCAAAGAGTTCCACACGCTTATTGGAACGTGAAATTTGTCTTTTTTTTTTTTTTTTGTGCCGAAAGATTTTCCTTATTCCCACTCTGAAAGGTCTGGAGTTTCTTTGCATAGCCTGCGTGCACGGTCACTGAGGAGAAGCGGCATGGTCTAGTGGATAGAGCACAGGTCTGGGAGTCAGAAGGATCTGGGTTCTAATTCCAGCTCCGCCGCTCGTCTGCTGTGTGGCCTTGGGCAAGTCGCTTCATTCATTCATTCAATAGTATTTATTGAGAGCTTACTATGTGCAGAGCACTGTACTAAGCGCTTGGAATGTACAGATCGGCAACAGATAGAGACAGTCCCCGCCCAGTGACGGGCTTACCGTCTAATCGGGGGAGACGGACAGACAAAAACAACAGCAATTTCTCCGTGCCTCGGTTACCTCGCCTGTAAAGTGGGGATTCATGCCGTGAGCCTCATGTGGGACATGGACTGTGTCCAACCTGACTAGCTTGTACCTACCCCAGTGTCTGGCACAAAGTAAGCACTCAACACATACCATTTAAGAAACAAAATGAAACAAAAAACCTCCTTACCGACTTCAAGGTCCTCTCTCCACCAGCAATCTCCATCCTGCATATTGGCGGTCTTTATCCACTAATCCCGATTGCACACTCTGCTCCTCCCCAAGGCTCCCTCTAACTGTATCTTGCTCTGGATTGATTCACCTCCAACCCACCCCGTCCCCCCAGATCCCTTCCCCTCTAAATCCAGCAGGTCACAGGTCTCCCCATCCCTCCTAAAATCTCACCTCGGGGAAGTCTAATTCAGAATTTCCCCCTTCATATCAGACAAACACCCACCATTAGCCCTTGCGTACTTTAATCCCACGCTCAGGATTTGTATACATCTGTATATTTTTAATTCTATACTATTTATATATTCATAGACTAAATTATTTATCTGGCTGTTTTATGCTGATGTGTTTGCTCTGCTTCCTGCTTGTTCTTCTTCCATCTTTCACTATATGTAAATCACGTTTGTTTGTTCTTCCCGGTATATTGTAAACTCTTTAATGGCAGGAAACGGGTCCTGCTACTGTTGGGTAAAAATAATATTTGTTGAGCGCTTCCAGGTCCTGTTCTAAGCACCGGGGCAGATACAAGATAATCAGGTTGGACACGGTCTTCGTAGGGCTCAGTATTAATCTCCATTTTTCCGACGAGGTAACTGAGGCACAGAGGAGTTAAATGACTTGTCCAAGGTTACACAACAGACAAGTGGTGGAGCCGGCATTAGAACCCAGGTCCTTCTGACTCCCAGGCCCGTGCTCTATCCACTAGTTCACGCTGAATTTACGCAAGCATTTAGTACAACACCTAGACTCAGTCAGTGCTCAATAAATGCTCTTGATTAACTGGGTCATTATTCTTCCTGTACAGCACAGAACAAGACTTCTTGAATATCACTATGTTTGCCAAAATATGGCTGTGATTTTGAACGTTCACTTAGTCATCTGAATTATTTGCAAAATCTGGAAATGCATAGTGTTTCTGAAGAAACAATTGCCACGCTGATAATATTACAAATAAATCACCTACGATGTTCTACCAAGGTAGTCCGTTCCAGCAGGAATCCCCCCAAAATAGCTGGTTAATATGGGTTGCAAAGGTCACTGTGGTTACCAAGGCAACCAGTAGGCTAAAAACCCCTTACTGTATTGGGGAAAAATAGCATGGCTTAGTGTAAAAAGCACAGGACTGAGAGTTAGGAGGCCTGGGTTCCAGTCCTGGCTCAGCCACTTGCCTGGTGTGTGACCTTGGGCAAGTCACTTAGTTTCCTCATTTTAAAAATGGGGATAAAATACCACCACTTCATTTTAAGTTCCTTTAGAGTAGGGATCTTGTTTACCCACTCTATTGTACCCTTCCTGGTTCTAGAACAGGACTCTGTTCACGGTAAGCACTTAATAAATACTATTGATTAACTGATGGAGACATCAGGTGCTTAATAAATTCTGTTCAGTGGATGAGTGCCACAATGGTACTTTTTTTTGTTAAGCACTTACCATGTGCCAGGCACTGTGCTAAGCTCTGGAGTATATACAAGCGAATCAGGCTGGACACAATTCCTGTCCCACATAGGGCTCACAGTCTTAATCTCTATTTTAATAATGCTTGTGGCATTTAAGAGCTTACTATGTGCCAAGCACTGTTCTAACCACAGGGTAGATACAGGGTAATCGAGTCGGACCCAGTCCCCGTCCCACATGGGGCTCACAGTCTCAATCTCCATTTTACAGATGAGGTAACTGAGACACAGAGAAGTGAGGTGACTTGCCCAAGGTCACACAGCAGACAAGTGACAGCGCCGGAACTAGAACCCAGCTCCTTCTGACTCCCAGGCCTGTGCTCTATCCACTAGGCCATGTCGTTATGCTTATAAAATGATTCATTGAAATAATATGGCTTTAAGAGGCTAAATGGGAGGAAAAAAACGCTTACGAATCAGTGGAAAAAAGGCTATCCTATCGGAATATATAAAAAAGATAGTTTTGATTTGTTTCTCACTCGTTTCATGTTTGGTGAGGTCGTGGCCCACCAACCTCAATAACACCTGGGGATCTTTTATGATGGAGGGTTTGAATTTCTCCACAGACCAGCTTTGCATGGCTACAGCTGTAGTTACGATCGTCTGAATTCCTCAAGTGATTGAAAGAATTCTTTTTTTTTTTTTACCACAACGATCCAGATTGACTTTCGAAACTGCTAAGTTTATAACTGCCAAGACTTCAGTGAAATGTGGGCCATGTAAACCTGGGATAAGGCATTTGCAAATTGCAAATTCATTTAGTGATAAGACCTACCCTCCGATGATGAGCTATACTTAAATCCTGTTCCCAGATTCAGGAGTTGAAGTATACTTTTCAGACTTATTTCCTCATTCATTGGAAACACGGAGGTATCTACAAAGTTCTTTGTTCTAGAGTTCTCAGTCTTGAAAATATATCATCAAGGTCCTGGCCAAATAACATGGCAGCAAGGCAGATCCCCACCGACCACGCTATGCTCCCCGTCAAACCTCTCATCTCCTCAGGGAAGAGATAATCAAACCTTTGACAAATAAGTGTAAAGCCAACTTAAATGTCCTTAAAAGGGCCCGGGCCTCTCTATATGAAGAGTAGAAATAATAATGTTGGTATTTGTTAAGCGCTTACTATGTGCAGAGCACTGTTCTAAGCGCTGAGGTAGACACAGGGGAATCAGGTTGTCCCACGTGGGGCTCACAGTCTTAATCCCCCTTTTACAGATGAGGTAACTGAGGCACAGAGAAGTGAAGTGACTCGTCCACAGTCACACAGCTGACAAGTGGCCGAGCTGGGATTCGAACCCATGCCCTCTGACTCCAGAGCCCGGGCTCTTTCCACGGAGCCACGCTGCTTCTCCGAAGAAGAAATGAAGTCTACCACATACTTCTTATAAATTTTGGTTCTCAGTGTGAATCTGGAGTTTATAAATAATAATAATAATGATAATGTTGGTATTCGTTAAGCGCTTACTAGGTGCAGAGCACTGTTCTAAGCGCTGGGGGAGACACGGGGGAATCAGGTTGTCCCACATGGGGCTCACAGTCTTAATCCCCATTTTACACATGAGGTAACTGAGGCCCAGAGAAGTTAAGTGACTTGCCCACAGTCACACAGCTGACAGGTGGCCGAGCTGGGATTCGAACTCATGACCTCTGACTCCAAAGCCCATGCTCTTTCCACTGAGCCACGCTGGGTATTATATAGATGCGTACTTATATTCGCATTCATGTGTTTATATGCTTATATGTATATTTATGTTTGTACCCGTTATATATTCTGCTTTTCCCTCTCTCCTTACAAATATAGGTATATTTGTAAGGAGAGAGAGAGAGAGAAGCAGCACTGACTCGTCTTATGCTGTCGAGTCGTCTTTGACCCAGAGCGACTCCATGGACACGTCTCTCTCAGAACGCCCCACTTCCATCTGCAGTCGTTCTGGCAGGTGGATCCGTAGAGTTTTCTCGGTAAAAAAAGAAAAGCGGTTTACCATTGCCTTCTTCTGTGAGAGGCAGCAGAGGCTAGTAGAAAGAACATGGTCTTGGGAGTCAGAGGACCTGGGTTCTAATCCCTGCCACGTCTGCTGTGTGACCCCGGGCAAGTCCCTTAATATCTCTGTGCCTCACTCACCTCGTTCTTGAATATGGGAATTAAATTCTACACCCTCCTACTTGGACTGTGAGCCCATTGTGGGGCAGGGACTGGGTCCAACCTGATTAACTTGTATCCCAGGCCTAAAACAGTGCTTGGCACATGGTAAATGCTTAACGAGTGTGGTAATTATAGACACAGCGTGGCACAGTGGATAGAGCACGGGCCCGGCAGTCAAAAGGTCACGGGTTCTAATCCCGTCCCTGCCACTTGCCCGTTGCGTGACGTTGGACAAGTCACTTCACTTCTGTGGTCCTCAGTTAAAATGGCGAATAAGGCTGTGAGCCCTGTGTGTGACAGGGACTGGTCCAACCTGATTTGCTTGTATCCACCCCAGCGCTTAGTACAGTGCCTGGCACATAGTAAGCACTTAAATACCATAATTATTATTATATATACATATGTGTGTGTGTGAACACGTATGTTATCTTCCTTTTCTATCTATCCACCTATCTAGCTTCTCTGCCTCTATGCCTCCACCTCTGATGGCCAAGATTGACAGAGAGATGGCACTGCCCCTTTTTCCTGGCCCCGCCATGCCACCGTGACTATCCTGCCCTATCCTCTGTCACAGGGCAGTCAGGACCCACAACACCAGCTACACTTTCAAACACTTAGGATGGACATTGTCCCTGGCGGACTCTGGGCTGGCATCCTGGAATGAGGAAAGACCTGGCAACTGCTCCTTTAAGCTTAAGGTATTATAGCTCTCCTTATTTTTATCGTCTTTCTTTTCTAATTTATTTGGCTGTCTCTCTGATTTTCAACCTTTCCGTGGATGTTCATCACGGACCTATCTCTACCAGCGTATTCTTAAAGCGTGAGGCTCTTGCGAATCAGGGACCTCGTCAAATTATCGTCCTTTCTATCTTTCTATCGCTCCTCAACTCCACTGACCTCCTGCCCCACCCCAGCCCCCCCCGGTCATCAATCTGGACACATTTGATCTCATTATCTCTAATCACTGTACAATCTCTACCCTCATCGGCTCTGAAATCCCGCTACCCGACCACAACCTCCTCACCTGCCTTCTCTCCCACACACCCCCTCCCTGCAAGTCCAAAGACTTCTGATCTTTGGACCCCATCCAATTTTCTCAAATCATCATGCCCCATTTGGCCTCCATACCCAAACCACCTTCCCTGGATGATCAAACTGACACCTCCTCCAGAAGACCTTTTCCGATTAATCTCTCATCTCTCTACCCCAGTTCCCCTCGATTACCACTTCGGCATTTCCATGATACCCGAACCCTTGGGTACTCATTAATTCATTCATTCGTATTTTTTGAGGGTTACTCTGTGCAGAGCGCTGTACTAAGTGCTTGGGAGAGTACAATTCAACAATAGACAGGCATATTCTCTATCCACAACGAGCTTACAGTCTAGAGGGACGGAGACAGACATCAATACAAATAAATGAGAGATAGGTACATACGTGTGTGGGGCCGGGAAGGCGGAAAAGCAAAGGGAGCAAGTCTGGGTGATGCGGAAGGGAGTGGAAGATGAGGAAAGGTCGGGGGGGGGGGCTAGTCTGGGAAGGCTTCTTGGAGATGTGTTGGGAGGGAGGGGGAGGAAGAGAGTAATTATCCATAGGATTTGAGGAGGGAGGACAATTCAGGCCAGAGGCAGGACCTGGCCTAGGGGTTGGCGGTGAGACTCCATTTATGGACACGTCTTTATACTCCGTTGATCCACCTAGATTGGAAACTCCTTTAAGGCAGAGATCTTGTCTTCTCACCAGATTGTAATTGTATTCTCTCAAATGCAATTTAAGGTATTCTGCCCAGATGAGAGATTCTAATTACCTATTGTTGAGATGAACATCTCCTGGTTTTGTAAATTATCCTGGATCTGATCATTTTTTTTTACCTAGCCCAGCACTTAACACACTTAAGGAAGCACTTAATAAATACCATAATTAATTATGATCGGAATAGAAACAACGTGGCCTAGTGGAAAGAGCATGGGCCTGAGAGTCCGAGGACCTGGATTCTGATCCCTACCCGGCCACTTGTCTGCTGTGCGACCTTTTGCAAGTTACTTAACTTCTCTGTGCCGCAGTTACCTCATCTCTAAAACGGGGATTAAGACTGGGACAGGAACTGGGTCCAACCCTATTATCTTATATCTACCCCAGGACTTAGTGCGGTGCCTGGAACACAGTAAGCGCTTAACAAATACCATAAAAAAAGAAGTCAGCATGTGATGAATCTGCAGGTCATTAAGTTATCTGCACACTACTAAACACTCGAGAGACACAAAAGAAGCATAAGACGTTCCCTGGCCACAACGAGCTTACACTCTAACCAGAGAGCACACACAGATCTATCTATGTTTATGAGGGGGGACGCAGGGGAGGCTGTCAAGGGCTCACTGTGGGGACAGTTGGTGGGGAAGGGAACTAAAAAGTGGCAGGTACACCTTTCCTCTTCTGGTCCAGGATTCATTCAATAGTATTTATTGAGCGCTTACTATGTGCAGAGCACTGTACTAAGCGCTTGACACACTGCTGAAACCCCTCTTTCCCTTTGAGACTTAGGCTCAGAGCCCTACGGGGCTGCATTTCTCCCGGCTAAAAGGACATCAGACGGCTGATGCCATGTGGAATGGTGGATGGAGAGGGGACGGGAAGGTTAAGCAAGATTGTGTTGGTGGCTTGGATTTGGACTTGGGAAGACACCGTTTCTGCCCCCTCTCAGATGCCAGAGTCCCACTGACCCCCTACTGACTTTGCTCAAAAGATGGTCTAAGTATTGACGATCACCATTTTTTTAATGGTATTTGTTAAGTGCTTACTATGTGCCAGGTACTCTACTAAGCCGTGACATCCTGCGTGATTTGGACTTAGTTAACTGAGAGAGATTCCTTCTCTCAGACCTCTGTTGAACTCCTATTGAAGTTTATTTCTGGAGATATTCTCACTTATCCTGGCAGTTGGATATCTTCGGTTGAGTCTTCTCATTTTAGACACCTGGCCGCTCCTGGCAGTAGGTCAGAGTATTACGTTAGCAAATTTGAGAGAATTCTGGTCCAGATGCCCACTTTCTGGTACCCTACGCGTTACGGGAGCATCCTTTCAAATGACATCTCAGTAGGGATGAGGCCAATGGAGTCACTCCAAGATTCACTCACTGCCACTGAAATGCGCTCCCGGAAGATAAACTTCTCATTCGGTATCTCTAACTAACGTAAGAATATCTTTGATCTTTTCTGGCATATTCTCAGAGACAAGTCAGATCATTTCAGTTACACGGCAGAAAAAATGTATTTTAAAGCTAAAGAATATTGGAAGTATATGAAGACGAATAGATCCCTGCATGACTTATGTGTCTTGCCACAAATAAGCCTTTCGGTACCGTTTTCAGAGTTGTTCTAAAAGATTTACTTACTCTAATGTATAGAGATTGTTTTTGGATAGAATATAAATATTCCAGAGATTTAAGGAAGTTATCGGAAGTCAAGCAGGCATTAATTAGACTTTTGTAATTAGAATTATGGCTACAGAAGCTTCTAGCGCTTATATATATATGGCAATATTTCAAGAGCTCACATTTACTGAGCTCTTGGAATACAGCACCTGATGTATTTTCTTACATCACAGATATCATAATTCTTTCTAAATACCATTGCAATGGATACTTAATTGTTTTTAATTAATGTTGGAGTTAAACCCATTTATACTTGTTTCTCCCTTCACTACTGCTCACACATGTAAACAGTCTGTCCGTTTCCAGTGCAAAGAACAAAAACTGATGATGACACAGAATCCAATCAGAAAAGCTGCATAAAGATGAAAGGTCTTACCAATGAGAAGTGAACTTGCTAAACTACCCCTTTCAATGAATTTGGACAAAACTGAAAAATGTTGTTGATATCAGATCCTTAGGCTGATTACTGAAGCGTTCGATTTTTCATGGTGTCAATTCATCACTGTCTACCTGGTTATATTTAACACTTTCTCCTGTTTCCAGTGAGTCTGCTGAGATAGGCAATCTCTGTCACATGATATCTGCTTCACAAGAAGGTCAATAGACCATTGTGAAGACCCCGGGTTTATGCCCCTCAGCTGCCTCAATTCTCTCTCTGATATTGCTGACAGCAGATGGAGACTCAGTGTCTTGCAGTATCTAAAATATTAATAGGATTAGAGCTATTATCCTTCAAACAGTTTAGCCTTCCCTTTTAGAAAGGAGGGGGGAAGGCGGGGGTGGTCTGCGAATGTCCAATCTGTCACTTTAGAACAATGATTCTCTGGAAAGATTGGCCGCCACAGACTGATACCAAAATGCCAAACGGTGTGCTTTCCTTTCACTTATTCAAACTACTGATCCATATTTGAAATCAATGTTAGAAAGGGTTGCCGGTTAAGACGCCCCAATCGGTTCAATTCTATTTGAGTCCAGACATCTTGGGGTATGTCTTTGAACACGTACTTTATCCAAGGACAAGCCTTGGGGAGCAGATTCCTGAGAATTAGTGATCGGGGCGCTAAGGAAAATTGAACTTTGTGGAAGAAGGAGGTTGTGCAAGCGTGAGGAGCGAACCAGTGTAAACCCTCCTCTGCGTTTTTCAGAAAGCCTGATGGTTATCCTCTGTTCCATTTTTGGGAGCTGTGATTAAACGGCAAGGCGTTGCCGCATAGCACCAATTAAAGTAACTTCAGTCTTTTCGCCCGTCCTTTAACATTCACTTTTAGGCCTATATCCTGCCTACGCGTATATTGTACGGTGTACAATTTAGATCATTTTGGAAGGCAGTAACTGCATTAGTTTATATTCCCCATTCCGGTCTTGGTGATGAGCATCAATTTTGTTAATTAAGAATTTTAAGCTCCGTGAATTTATAGTACAATTACAATATACATCATATGGAGAAGATCTTAAGCCCGCTACCACTATTAAAAAATGTCCACTTCCATTATTTGCTGACCGTTTCAAAGGCAGATGAATTTTATATGAAGATTTACCATTTCCATTCTAGCCTTGCTCACTCCATGTCAATTATTTGTCAGCAAAACACAACGGAGAAGACTTTTGACTGAAATCTTTTTTTTTTTTTTTTTAAAGAAAAGCCAATTCATCAGGTAGAAAAGAGCTGCTGTTCACAGTCCCAGGCCCTGCCAGAGACAAATGGCTGTAAAAATTTAAAATCAATCATTAACAGATTAGCTGTTGGTCCAAAGTAAATAGCAATCAGCTTATTAGGCATCAGGCAGAGTGAGATAAAGGGGAAGAGTTATTGAAAATGAGGATGTTTGCTGGGGCTGTGCTTGTGCTGATGGAGCAGAACAGGAAAAGGCTGTTTCTTTCTTGCTCTAATTACAAATGGAAAATAACCCGCAATGCTAAACAAGTCAAGCTCTTTGAATTAAAAAGGATGCAGTGCTCGACTCTACCAAGTGGTTTGATTTTCCCTGATGAGCGTACAAAGTTGCTCTGTGCTGTGAGGGCCTCCTTTCAAAGTTTAATATTCATTAATTCATTCAGTTGTATTTATAGAGCGCTTACTGTGTGCAGAGCACTGTACTAAGCGCTTGGAAAGTATGAACCTGAGCATTTATGTACACTCACCGGCTGTGAGCCTCTTGTGGGACAGGGATTGTGGGTTTGGTTGGTTTTTGTTTTTTTTACTGGTATTCGTTAAGCGCTTTCTACGCGCCAAGCACTGTACTAAATAATGATGGTACTTTTTAAGCGCTTACTACGTGCATAGCACTGTTCTAAGCGCTGGGGGGGATACAGGGTGATCAGATTGTCCCACGTGGGGCTCACAGCTTTAATCCCCATTTTACAGATGAGGTAACTGAGGCCCAGAGAAGTGAAGTGACTTGCCCACAGTCACCAAGCTGACAAGTGGCAGAGCCGGGAGTCGAACCCATGACCTCCGACTCCCAAGCCCGGGCTCTTTCCACTGAGCCACGCTGCTTCTGAGCACTGAATGCTGAGTAAATTCAAGTTAATCAGGTTGGGCACAGTCCATGTCCCACATGGGGCTCACAGTCCTAATTCCCATTTTGCAGATGAGGTAACTAAGGCAAAGAGAAGTGAAGCGACTCACCAACGTCCATTCTGTATTAAGATAGCTGAAAACAGTCAAGAAAGAAGATCATCCAGTGCATCGTTTTTGGTACTTGTTGAGCTCTTACCGTGTGCCGGGCACTGTACTAAGCGCTGGGGTAGCTACACGCTGATCGGGTTGGATGCGGTCCGTGTCCCACGCGGGACTCACATTCCTAATCCCCATTTTGCAGAGGAGGCAACCGAGGCGCAGCGAAGTGAACTGACTCGCCCAAGGTCTCACAGCAGACAAGGGCAGATCGGGGGTTAGAACCCAGGTCCTTTAGACTCCCGGGTCCGTGCTCTATCCACTAGACCACACTGCTGTTCTATTACAGCTAGAGCGGTGACGATACCTAGACACAATTTCCTTGGCGAGACGAGAGTATTAAACGCGTTCAGAATAAATAAAACTCGAAAGAGGAGGGGATGGTCAATTGTTAACAGAATAGTTCCAACATCCTGCTTTTGTTAGAAGATGCATTAAAATACAAGTCATCACCACTTAGGCAGGATTAATGCCGCCGATCTCTTCCCGGATAAACACGAGGGAATGAACTCACCAGTCAAAGCGTATTCGGTTTTCGGTTTATGAAGTGGGCTGTAAAATTCTGCTTTTCAGGACTCGTAGGGGTGCAGATGAATTGAACTATTGGGGGAACACTTAGAGAGAGAATAAGAACTCAGCTGGAGCCAAGTAGATTCTGAGTGGGGTTTGATCATCTCTTGGCATATGACTGATTGCATCATTACACTCTGCAATGTGGGGCACCAATCATACCCTGTGCTTAATAGAAAGAGGATTTAAGCAGAGTAAACAGTATTTACAAGTGTGGACGGAATTATTGGGTTTCATTAATAAAAATAAGCACCGGGAAATATTACAGAGAATTAGGGAATCCACTCGGGATTTGTGTCTTCTACTCCTTTCAACACTGGCGACGAAGCCAGGAGGGTAGGAGTTTCATTCATCCATTCATTCAATCGTATTCATTAAGCATTTAGCCCGCGCAGAGCACCGTTCTAAGCGCTTGGGAAAGTATGACGTGAAACATTCCCTGATCACGACGAGCTCACAACGAACTCACGGTCTAGAGGAAAAAACCAAGAGCTCTTCCGGGGAATGTTCCTGGTTAATGCTGGACTCTCTCGCCCCCCTTTCCCTCCGCCGCTCTCGCTCCACTAACCCACAGCCCCGGATCACCTCCTCCGTCCGCCTCCTACGCTCCTATGCTCGAGCTGCTGAGCGCTGCTGGTGAAAGTCCAAGCACCGAGCCGACCTCACACACTTCAAATTTATCCTTTCCTGCCTTAACTCTGCCCTCTCCTCCGCCAGGCAAAGCTTCTTCTCCTCCCTCATCGACACCCATGTCCGTCACCCCCGCCGATGGTTC
The DNA here is from genome assembly GCF_004115215.2 of Ornithorhynchus anatinus. Classification (NCBI taxonomy): domain Eukaryota; kingdom Metazoa; phylum Chordata; class Mammalia; order Monotremata; family Ornithorhynchidae; genus Ornithorhynchus; species Ornithorhynchus anatinus. The sequence goes on along the minus strand of NC_041735.1, from coordinate 55,875,495 downwards.
CGGACCTTTAACTCTCTCCTTAGGCCCCCTGTTCCTCCCCCTCCCCCATCTCTCACCCCCAATGATCCGGCCACCTATTTCCTCACGAAAATCAACACGATCAGGTCTGAGCTCCCCAAAGTCACCCCTCCGCCTCTCCCCTCCCCCCCACCGACCCCCTCCCCCACTTTCCCATCCTTCCCTGCAGTATCCTCAGAGGAGATCTCCTCCCTCCTCGCAAGTGCCACCCCCTCCACCTGCGCCTCGGACCCCATTCCCTCTCACCTTCTTAAACCATCGCCCCTGCCCTCCTACCTTCCTTAACTTCTATTTTTAACCACTCGATCTCCAAGGGCTCCTTCCCCTCTGCCTTCAAACATGCCCACGTCTCCCCCATCCTAAAAAAACCCACTCTCGACCCCACTTCCCCCTCCAGTTATCGTCCTATCTCCCTACTACCCTTCCTTTCCAAAATCCTAGAACGAGTCGTCTACAATCGATGCCTAGAATTCCTTAACTCCCATTCTCTCCTAGACCCCCTCCGATCTGGCTTCCGTCCCCTCCGCTCTACCGAGACTGCTCTCTCTAAGGTCACCCGTGACCTCCTTCTTGCCAAATCCAATGGCTCCTACTCCATTCTGATCCTCCTTGACCTCTCTGCTGCCTTTGACACTGTCGACCATCCCCTCCTCCTCCATACCTCATCTCACCTCGGCTTCACGGACTCTGTCCTCTCCCGGTTCTCCTCTTACCTCTCTGGCCGATCATTCTCGGTCTCCTTCGCCGGAGCCTCCTCCCCCTCCCATCCTTTAACTGTCGGAGTTCCTCGAGGGTCAGTTCTTGGCCCTCTTCTGTTCTCCATTTACACTCGCTCCCTCGGTGAACTCATTCGCTCTCACGGCTTTGACTACCATCTCTACGCAGACGACACGCAGATCTACATCTCCGCCCCTGTCCTCTCCCCCTCCCTTCGGGCTCGCATCTCCTCCCGCCTCCGGGACGTCTCCACCTGGATGTCGGCCCGCCACCTAAAACTCAACGTGAGCGAGACTGAGCTCCTCATCTTCCCTCCCAAACCCGGTCCTCTCCCAGACTTCTCTATCGCCGTGGATGGCAGGACCATCCTTCCCGTCTCTCGGGCCCGCAATCTCGGTGTCATCCTTGACTCGTCCCTCTCGTTCACCCCACGCGTCCTATCCGTCACCAAGACCTGCCGGTATCACCTCTACGATATCGCCAAGATCCGCCCTTTCCTCTCCACCCAAACGGCTACCTTACCATTACGGGCTCTCGTTATATCCCGGCTAGACTACCGTGTCAGCCTTCTCTCTGACCTCCCTTCCTCCTCTCTCGCCCCACTCCGGTCTATCCTTCACTCCGCTGCCCGGCTCATCTTCCCGCAGAAACGATCCGGGCATGTCACTCCCCTTCTTAAACAACTCCAGTGGTCGCCTATCGACCTCCGCTCCAAACAAAAACTCCTCACTCTAGGCTTCAAGGCTCTCCATCACCTCGCCCCTTCCTACCTCTCCTCCCTTCTCTCTTTCTACCGCCCACCCCGCACGCTCCGCTCCTCCGCCGCCCACCTCCTCGCCGTCCCTCGGTCTCGCCCATCGCGCCGTCGACCCCCGGGCCGCGTCCTCCCGCGGTCCCGGAACCCCCTCCCTCCTCACCTCCGCCAAACTGATTCTCTTCCCCTCTTCAAAACCCTACTTAAAACTCACCTCCTCCGAGAGGCCTTCCCAGACCGAGCTCCTCTTCTCCCTCTACTCCCTCTGCCACCCCCCCTTCACCTCTCCGCAGCTAAACCCTCTTTTTCCCCTTTTCCCTCCGCTCCTCCACCTCTCCCTTCCCCTCCCCACGGCACTGTACTCGTCCACTCGACTGTATATATTTCCGTTACCCTATTTATTTTGTTAATGAATTGTACATCGCCTCGATTCTATTTAGTCGCCATCGGTTTTTACGAGATGTTCTTCCCCTCGACTCTATTTATCGGCAGGGACCGTCTCTATCTGTTGCCGACTTGTTCATTCCAAGCGCTTAGTACAGTGCTCTGCACATAGTAAGTGCTCAATAAATACTATTGAATGAATGAATGAAAGGCTCACAGTCTTCATCCCCATTTTACAGATGAGGGAACTGAGGCACAGAGGCGAAGTGACTTGCCCGCGGTCACACAGCTGACAAGCGGCAGAGCCGGGATTCGAACCCATGACCTCCGACTCCCAAGCCCGGGCTCTTTCCACTGAGCCACGCTGCTTCTCTAGCTCACCCAGTACGTCCCACTTCCATCTGCAGTCGTCCTGGTGGTGGATCCACAGAATTCCCTTGGTAAAAGGAAGGACCTGGGTTCTAATCCTCCCTTCCCCACTTATCTGCTGCGCGACATTGGGTAAGCCACTTCACTTTTTCTGTGCCTCGGTTACCTCACCTGTAAAATGGAGATTCAGACCCTGAGCCCCACGTGGGACAGCGTGATTATCTTGTATCTACCCCGGCACTTAGGATAATAATAACTATAATAGTGCCGGGTTTTTTTAATCGCTTATTACGTGCCGAGCGCTGTTCTAAGCGCTGGGGGAGATACAGGCTAATCAGGTTGTCCCACGTGAGGCTCTCAGTCTTAATCCCCATTTTCCAGATGAGGTAACTGAGGCACCGAGAAGGGAAGTGACTTGCCCAGAGTCCCACAGCTGACAGGTGATTAGAACCCACGACCTCTGACTCCTAAGCCCTCTTTCCACCGAGCCCCGCTGCTTCTCTAACAGGGCGTAAGCGCTTAAATATCATCATTACCCCGGCGCTAAGGACAGAGCCCGGTACATAGTAAGCGCCTGGCAAATGCCATGAGGAAAAAAGGAATTGATTGTAGAGTTAGTGGAGGTATTCTTTTATTCCTGCTGGTCCTGTTCCACTGGGGCAGAGAGCGCCGTGAGCAAATGTGAGGGAGGGAGGCCAATCTTTGTTAAAGGGAACCGATGGTCTCCGCACAATCGGCCGGCTACAGGCAGAGTCGGGGCAAAGACCCAGCTCGCCTGATTTCCGGAGAAGTTCTCTCTCCACTGGACCGACAGTCAATCGACAGCGGGCTTTCCAGCGGCAGATCCAATCGTTACTACCACTGTGACTAACAAGGCATTCAAGCTGTTAAGAATCCGCATGGATCTTGCAGAATTTTCTCAGACTGACGCTAGGTTTGCTCAGGGCCGACACTGTTTCGTCGTTGCTTGTGTCAGAGTGAAGGATGCTGAAGGATGATCCCTCTGCCCCAGAAAGGATGTGCACCTCCCCGGAGATCATGCAGGCAGGCCAGGTGCTTAAATTAAAACCCAAACGACGACATTAAAAAAACAGGATCCCACAAAGAGCAGAATCTGGTGGAAAAGGCACTCTGATTTTAATGCCTCAGAGAAACATACAAAGCTTCATTCCAGTGTGCAAAAATTCAAATTAGAATGAAAAATAGAAAAAAAAAAATCGGTGGAGGAACCCTTTAAATTTTGTGCCGCTTCCAGGCAGCTTTACCCGTGCATTCCAGCAAATTCCATGGGAGTTCCGCACCATAATTATCCTTCTGCTCAGGAATAATCAGTAAATGGATCGCCCATTCCCACCTTCATATGGCACACACATCACATACTAAACTAGCTCCTCCCGGAACATAATTAACACCACAACATCCAGTAGAACAACATTTCAAAAATCTTTTTTTGCTAATTACGAGAGCATTATTATTTCATTTTGCCTGAATTATTTACAATGGAATGGAAACGGCTTCGAGGGAGGGGGCGTGATGCATGGGTGCAGCTCCCCACGCATTGATCTTTCCAGGAGAAAGAAGAGGAGCCTATTAAGAGGAAAAATCTCCTCCTTTTTTCTTCCCCGACTTTCAGCCAAGCACTGGGAGATAAATAAAAGCAATACGGTTGGGCAAATGGCGGTGAGAGCTGAGAGAGCTGGCAAATGGCGAAGTTGCTACTCTCTCTCCTTAAGGTACAGGACACAAGGCTGATCTTCTAGGGACCATCTAGAGATCTTACGATTTGTCTGCTTTCCTTCGTGCCCTACCTCTTGACCAAGGATGACCGGAAGGTGTAGACCTAAATCTCTCCCAGAGGATGCGTGGGCTAAAGAAACAGCAGATGGAGGTAGGATTCAGGGAACTCGGTTGATTTCCTCCGGAGCCTTAGTTCAGCCACTTTACTCGGCCTCGGTTGCCTCGTTAGTCTTCCAGTGAGGAAAACGGGACACTTGTCTGTCACGGGTAAGAATACTTGAGGTATTTCTTAAACCTTTACTGTGTGTCAAGCACTGTACTGAGTGCTGGGTAGATACAAGATGATCGGGGCTCACAATCTAAGTAAGAGGGAAAACAGGTACTGACTGAATCCCTACTCTTGCAGATGAGGGAACTTGGGCACAGAGAAACTTAGTGACTTGCCCAAGGTCACACTGCGAGTATGTGGCAGAGCTGGGATTACAATCCAGGTCCTCTGACTCCCAGGCCCGTACACTTTCCACTAGGCCATGTTGCTTCTCTGGAACCGGCAAGATTGGTGTTTCCAAAGATCGGCAGTAATTAGCTATTTTTTTCCCTTTTCGGTTTAGAAGCGAAGTTCCTTATCGGTCACTCATGTTTGTTGAGCATTTACTGTGTGCAGAGCACTATACCAAGCACTTGGGAGAGTACAATACAATGATATAACTGCCCACAAAGAGCTTACAGTCTAGAGGGGGAGACAGATATTCATACAAATAAATTACAGATATTTATATAAGTGTTGGGGGGCCGGGAGGGAGAACGAAAAAGAGTCAGGGAGACACAGAAGGGAGTTGAAGAAAAGGAAAAGAGGGTTTAGTCAGGGAAGGCTTCTTGGAGGACATATGCCTTCAATAGAGCTCTGTGGGGGGTGGGGGGATAGGAATTGCCTGTTGGAAATGAGGAGGGAGGGCATTCCAGGCCAGAGGAAGAATGAGGGCAAGAGGGAGGAGGCGAGATAGACAAGATTGAGGTACAGTGAGAAGGTTAGCATTAAAAGAGTGAAGCGTGTGGGCTGGACCGATGGGGAGAGCCAATCTCCTACCTCCATTAGCACCAAGATAGAGTAGCAACAGCCTAGGCAGGAATCCTGCTGGGGTGGGGATGATGGTGGCTTGGGATGGAATTGATGAAGGAGGTGAGATATAGGCCAAGGACGGTGTTTGCCCCGCCCACCTCCCCTCCACCCCCGCGCCCCAGCTAGTTTTGGCAATGGAATCAGCTTGCCATGGCAGGTTGCCCATGGCTCCAATCACATTTGCCACTCTGTCAGGATGAGCTGCTAAAGAAAACAGACACCTATTTCTACGATACTTCTTTCACGATGAGGTTATTTAGATATTTTAAGTGATGGGCGTGAAAATGCAATGCAGTCAGCTTTCCATCCATAGCAGGCACATTTCAGTGATTTCCATCTTGGCCAAAAATACAAGAGCGAAAAAACAAAAACAAAAAAAACCCCTCTGCAGCCTTGGTCCGGAGAGTTTGTCGAGAGAGCCGGAGATACAGTTCCACGCCATAAAAGAAAAGAGCACTAGGGTTATAATGAGGTGTAAATCAGAGCGCACACATAGGGATTGCTAAAACATGCCAACACCTGTCTTCTCACAGTGAGTTCAGTTCGGCGCATCAGCCTGTTTGAAGACAAAGAGAGATATTGCAACTTATAGCAATAAAGTCAATATTGCGATAAGATGAATGCTGCCCTTTTAACGATCATTGAGATTCTGCAGCAGAACAATGTCAGGACTGCAGAAACAGCCTAAAACGGATTAAGTCAGAAGCACAAGATGGACAAGGAATAACCTGAAATATCTAGAGCCCCACATAGATCAGCAGCGTGGGCTAAGTGGATAAAGCGTGGGCAAGGGAGCCAGAGGCCTGGGTTGGAATCTGGGCTCTGCCACTTGTCTGCTGTGTGACCTTAGGCAAGTCATTTATCTTCTCTAAGTCTTGGTTTCCTTCACTGCGTAATGGGGATTCAGTACTTGTTCTCCCTCCTACTTAGAGAGCCAGATATGAAACAGGGACTAGATCTACCTCAGCACTCAGAGTCAAACAGAACCAGAGAGAAAGGTAACAAGGAAAGGTCCTTAACTCCAGACTGAGCCTTCTCAGGGTTTGGTCAGAGGCCGTGGAAAACCTTCTATGGAGTTTGTGCTTGATTTAATAAAGACCTGTGAGAATAGTCAATCAATTTCAATAATCAATCAGTTATCAGTCAAACATATTGAGTGCAGAGCGCTGTATTAAGGGCTTGGGAGAGTACAGAGATGGTAGACATGTTCCCCGCCCACAGCAAGCTTACGGTTTATAGAACAAAGAGGAGACCTTCCTCGCAGTTTAGCAAATGGATGGCATACCTGGTCTGATGCCTTGGTTTGGAAGCGATTTCTAAACAGCTGGACAAAGCTAGGCATTCATTAGGTTTCCATGGCACCGGAAGGGAGACCTGAAGATACTAAGTAAGACAATAGGGCAGCAGGAAAGCGGCAACAAGCTGTCAGAGTCAGAAAAGGACGTATGCCAGGCCACTGGTAACGGCACCTGTTGGAACTCTGAATATTAAAAATAAAAATCACCAGGGAAGATGAGCAGATTTAGAATGAAATTTAAATTGATTTCATTGGTTTGTAATTGAATTTAAACCAAGCCCAGACAGAAATTATGGGACAATCTCAATGAGAGTAATCTGGTAACTACACTCACCTCCCTGGTATTCCGCATTTATTATTATTAACAATAATAATAATCATGATATTCGTTAAGCACTTACTATGAGCCAGGCACTGTACTAAGCACTGGGATGGATACAAGCAAATTGGTTTGGACACAGTCCCTATCCCATTTGGGGCTCACAGTCTCAACTCCCAATGTTACCGACGAGGTAACTGAGGCCCAGAGAAGCGAAGTGACTTGCCCAAGGTCACACAGCAGACAAGTTGGCGGAGCCGGAGTTAGAACCCATGACCTTCTGAATCCCTGGCCCACGCTCTACCCACTAGGCCAGGCCCACCCAAACAAGGACCTAGGAAGTTAAAACCTAGACATCTCAGATAAAGTCCAGAGTTTGGGTCGACATCAAGGGAATTCATTCAATCGTATTTATTGAGCACCTACTGTATGCAAAGCATTGTACTGAGCACTTAGGAGAGTACAATATGTAGCAGATGAGGACTGGGGGAAGGGAGGTGGTGGGCAAGGAATGGGGAGGGGGAATGGTGGGCGAGAAATGGGGAAACCTCTTATGTTTTGAAACATTCTTTCAAAAGTGCGGTGCTTGCCAACCCCTAATCTTGCCAGCATTAGGCTTTGAAGATTGGTATCAAGATCATAAATAACGCTCGGATGGAAAATAGTTGCTCTTTCCCACCTTCTTGCTGGAGATAGGCATGCCACCACAACTTTCATCGTGTTTATAATCCCGGAGCACAGGCTATGGAACTCAACAATGTTGGATAATTGAAGCCACAAATCATTCTTTTTCTCAGCTGCAGGTCGTGGAGTCTCGGCTCTCCAGATAATTGAATTTCTCCTCTAACTCTTACACGTGCGGAGGTGTTGGTATAGAGTGTGCGTCTCCCGAGCGCATAGAACAGAGCTCTGCACACTGTAAGTGCTCAATAAATACAACTGATTGATTGGAGAACTGAAGCAGCGAACACAGGCTTGAATGACTGAGATTGACTGCCTCTACTGTCTGAATACTTTCAATCATCTATTGAGCACTTACTCCGTGCGAAGCACTGTTCTAAGTGCTTTGGAGAGTGCAGTACAGCAGACACATTCCCTGCCTTATATCTCGGCTTCTGTTTTCATCAGTTATATTTACTGAGTGCTTACTGTGTGCTGAGTACTGTACTAAGCGCTTGGGAGAGTACAATATAAAAATAATGTTTTTCAAGTCACAGTGGCTGGCCAGTGGAAAACATTCTCTGTGCCTCAGTTACCTCATCTGTAAAATGGGGATTAACTGTGAGCCTCAGGTGGAACAACCTGATTACCCTGTACCTACCCCAGCGCTTAGCACATAGTAAACGCTTAACAAATACCAACGTTATTATTATCAAATGGACGATTTTTTTTTTTACTTGCCTGTGGGCATATCTGGGTAGAAACAGTCCAGCACTAAAACTGATATTTGACTGGGTTAACTAAAGATGGGGACCAGCTAGGCCAAACCCCAAATTTATTTCCCCAGTGAGGTTCTATTGGTCACTCTCAGTTTCCAGATTACTAGATACCTCTCTCAAGTTGCTTCATCTGACATTCATTCATTCAATCCAGCGCTTACTGTGCGCAGAGCACTGTACTAAGCACTTGGGCACCTGGGCCTGTGATAGGAGGAAGGTGACTAAAGGATTATTTTGCCAATAATTGTGAGCAAAAGATGGAATTAGTGCCCAAACATGTCATTACAGAATTGGTTCAGTGCAATTCATTAATTTGTTGGAAAATAACCAATGGCTATTTAGCCCTGGTCACTTTCCTTCTTCTTTAGGGTATTTGTTAAGCAGTTAATATGTGCCAGACACTGTACTAAGCACTAGGGGAGATACAAGCTAATCAGGTGGGACACAGTCCCCGTCCCACATTGGGTTCACGGTCTTAATCCCCATTTTACAGATGAGGTAATTGAGGCACAGAGTAGTTAAGTGACTTGCCCAAGGTCACAAAGCAGATAAATGGCAGAGCAAGGATTAGAACTCAAGTCCTTCTGACTCCCAGCCCTTGCTCTAACCACTAGGCCCTGCTGCTCTTCGATGCGTGGTGGAATTGTTGCTTTTCTGGATATCCCACTACCCAAGCGCTTAGTACAGTGCTCTGCACATAGTAAGCGCTCAATAAATACTACTGAATGAACGAATGAACATTTCTGAATGTACTATCGCCCTAACCTTTCCTTTTAATAACTCACTGTAGACTTTAAGCCCCTTATGGGCAAGGTATATGTCTACCAGCTCTGTTATATTTCAGTCTCTCAAGCGCTTACTACAGTCTTCTGCACATAGTAAACACACTCAGTAAATATGATCGATTGCTTGACTTTGCAGCCATGAATTTGTCCATATCCTACTTGAAGCTACTGATATTTTCTACTGGCTCAACCTCTTATAGAACCAAATATTGTATGCTTATACCCTACTGGGTGAAGAGGTTTTTATTCTTGTTACTTTAACTACCTATCACTTTCAATCATCAATGGGTGTTCGCTTGTCCTGGTGGTTTGGTGAGCAGCAATTCCATTTTCCTCCTGTCCGTACATTTTGTGAATATGTGGACTTTAAATCCTATTCCCTCTCAACTTCCATTTTTCATTACAGAAGAATCCTTTTCACTTTTCCTCAGAATTCGCTTTTCTAAATTTTGATATTTGGGTTGAGTTTCTTTTTTGTTGTTTTCCCTCCACAACAAGAACACTCTATTTCTCTTGTGCTCATTCTTGCAGAACAGCTCTCTTTCGAAGTTTGTAAATTCTACCCACGGGGAGTCTACGGTATTCCATTTCTCTGGTAAATACGTGATATTATTTGTATTTGGGTTATCCTTCACAAATAGGGCCGCATTCCAGTCTGTCTTCCCGCTTTTATCTTTCCTTTAAAGTTTGTCCGTCAGCAACGTGTCCCACTCTACTCCATTAGAAAGGAAGTCTCCTGAAGACAGGGGACGTCTGTATCTTTTGCTTTGCAATTATGTCCAGCTCCTCACTAAAACCCAAGCATACTGACTCACCCATTTTGATTTTTAGGGTGTTGGTACTAGCTCTGAGATATTCATTCAATAGTATTTATTGAGCCCTTCCTATGTGCAGAGCACTGTACTAAGCGCTTGGAATGTAGTTATATATTTTAGCTGTGGGCTTTTTTGCTGATTTCCTCATTGGCCACTTTCTTTGTAGCGTAGGCAGTTTAATTTGTCCTTTCAATAGTATTTATTGAGCGCTTACTATGTGCAGAGCACTGTACTAAGCGCTTGGGATGAACAAGTCGGCAACAGATAGGGACGGTCCCTGCCGTTTGACGGGCTTACGGTCTAATCGGGGGAGACGGACGGACGAGAACGATGGCGATAAATAGAGTCGAGGGGAAGAACATCTCGTAAAAACAATGGCAACCTAATAGAATCGAGGCGATGTACAATTCGTTAACAAAATGAATAGGGTCCTTCTTGTTGCCCTGTTGGATAGGTGACCACTCACTTCCTCTTTTTCCCAAACACACACTGGATCTCCTCCTTGCCAGGAGGCTTAGAGGAAAAGTGGTTTTAAACCATCCTTAATTGTTTTAAACCATCTTTTAAGGTTTTAGTTAAGATCTAGCAGAATCTACCAGGATTATTCAGCGTCAATGCCTTCTCCAGAGCGGGGGGAAATAGACGCCGTCCCTCTCTCCCCCGCACCTCCCAACCAATTCCTAGCTGTGGAGAGAGCCATTATTTGTGCTATCACAGTTTTTTTGTTTTGTTTTATTTTTTGGCTGGATTCCCAGCCTTGCTCGCGTCACACTTCCAGCAAGACTTAAGTACTGAAGAGACCCCAGATGGGTGTTATCTGACTGGTTAACTCTTTGAAACTGTCCTCCTGGGATTTACAAACTCCACGCCAAGTTCCGCCGTGAAAGTCATGCCCCTATTTTGCCCCTGCCCTCAAAACGAAAAGCTGGCACCTATTTTCTCATAATAATGACAATAATTATATTTGTTAAGCACTTACTCTGTGCCAGGCCATGCACTAAGTGCTGAGGTTGATACAAGGCAATCAAGTTGGATGCAGTTCCTTTCTCGCAATGGGTTCAGAACCTAAGGGGGAGGGAGAATGGGGAAGCAGCTTGGCTCAGTAGAAAGAACCCAGGCTTGAGAGTCAGAGGTCATGGGTTCTAATCCCATCTCCGCCGCTTGTCAGCTGCGTGACTTTGGGCAAGTCACTTAACTTCTCTGTGCCTCAGTTCCCTCATCTGTAAAATGGAGATTAAGACCGTGAGCCCCGCTTGGGACAACCTGATCACCTTTTATCTCCCCAGTTCTTAGAACAGTGTTTTGCACATAGTAAGCGCTTAACAAATATCATTATTATGAATCCCTTTTTGACAGATAAGGGAACTGAGGCACAGAAAAGGTGAGAGATGTGTCCGAGGTCACGGCAGGCAAATGGGGGGCCGGGATTAGAGCCCAGCATTTCTTGTCTTTTGGATCCGTGCTGTTTCCCTTAGACCACATTGTTTCATGCAAAGAGGTAATTTAGGTCGTGAATCCCAGCTGGGACTGGGTGAGTCCTTTCCCTCAGCCTGAGGAAGGTCGGACTCAGGCAGCTTCTCCTTTCTGTGCCCCTCTGCCTTCTTTCGCCTCACTTCTGGCTGCTGCCTTTGTCTCAAACTCACTCCCGGCTTCAGTTCTTTTTTATGACGATTCCCCACCTGGCATCTAAACGGGTTTTTACTTTTCCTTCCAAAAAAAATCCTTAAAAGCTCCGAGAAAGCCATCCACCTCAAAAGACCACACTCTGGCAGTGACTCTTCAGATCTTACAAGCCATATTTAAACTTGACTCGATTATGCGGTCTTGTCCCCCATTTGGGGCTTTTAAACTGAAGTGATGTATTTCTTATTCTACAGGATATCGGGGTAGGAGTCCTTTTGGTTCGTTCTTCCGGATTGCTTTTAAATACCACCCGTGGTTACTGAAGTGTGGCGATAAAAGGATGGGGGAGACGGCAGATAGAATTTTCCTCGGAGCATCGGTCCTCCCTGTTTTGGGCAACTGCTGCTGTGGCTCTGTGGGGGATTTGTGGCTGCAATCTGAGCTGGAAACAGCAGGTCGAGGACTTGGCCACCCAATGCCTCAGGAAGAAACCACACTTAGCAGCTCATGTCTGTGGCCACTAGCCCTTCCTTGCAAGCTGGGGAGGTTCAGGAAATCTGCCTGTGCAAATGAATACTTCTCCACTCTCCCTTCCACTCAAATGGCTTTGATTCATTCATTCGTATTTATTGAGCTCTTACTGCGTGCAGAGCGCCGTACTAAGCGCTGGGAAGGTACAGTTCGGCAACAGAGAAAATCCCTGCCCAACAACAGGCTCACAGTCTAAAAGGGGGAGACAGCAAAACAAAACCAGTAGGCAGGCAGTTATTATTATTGAAAAGAATAATATATGTTAAGCCTACATTATGTGCCAAGCACTATATCAGGTGCTGGAGAGGATAATCCAGTCAGACACAGTCTCTGTCTCAAACGAGGCTCAGAGTTCCAAGGGGTGGGAAACTAAGTATTTAATCCCCATTTTACAGATGACGACACTGAGATACAGAGAAGTGAGGTGCCCAAGGTCTTCTGACTCCCGAGCCTGTCCTCTTTCCAGTAAGGCACCTGGCTTCTCTCTTTCTCTTCCTTTCAGAAGCATATTCTTACAAGAAGTTTCTCCCTCTGGCTGTTTTCTTTTAGCACATCTCTCTTTACCCTCTCCTATCCTCTCTGTTTCTCTCTCCCCTGGCACTTTACCTATCTACCCCGCTTTCTTTTCTCCTGTTATTTCTCTTCTGTTAGACCCTGTTATTGTCTGTTCCTTTGGGTCCTCTCCCTTCATTTGTTTTTCTTTACTTTCCTCTTATTGTTAATTCCTAATTGTTTTTTCCTAAGGCTGTCACTGTTCAGACAAGTAACCTCCCTGAATCTGTTCTTCAGAAGGGGCAATTTTTCCTTCTTTGACTGCCATGTGGTATCTAATCGACAAAATGGGGAGTGGGACAGTAGTTGATTTTCAGCACTAATGAAGGAATCGAAGACCAGGAGAAATTTCCCGCCAACTTGGAGGAAAAATAAGAGTAAAAACACATCACGACTTTCCCAGCTCCCTAATCTGGCTCTTTACAGTAAGTAACAGTTACCAAGCTTTTAAGGTTTTATAGCTCTCCGTGGAATCTGTAAATGTTACCAAAACTCAGCATCAATACCCCTATAATGGTCTTCAGCACACATTTACTGGTACTCAGATTGGGTCTACGTGGCCAAGGGAAATAGAAAGTTAAGGAATGCTGTACAGAAAATGATCGCTAAAGATCTCGTCTCGTCTTAGGCCGAGTCGTTTCCGACCCATAGCGACGCCTCGGACTCATCTCTCCCAGAACGCTCCGCTCTCCATCCGCAATCGTTCCGGTAGTGGATCCATAGCATTTTCTTGGTTAAAAAAAATACAAAGTGGTTTACCATTGCCCCCTTTCGTGCAGTAAACTTGAGTCTCCACCCTCGACTCTCTCCCGTGCCGCTGCGGTCCGGCATGGGTGAGTTTTCACTACTATGGTAATTCGGAACATCACAACTCTTTTCCTCCCAGCCTAACAGATTCCCCCACCCCCTCTACACACACCTTCCCTAAATTATCCAGATCATTGACTCGACTCTCTGCTTAGAGAGTACCATCGATTAGACTGTGCGCCCGCCAAACGGCAGGGACTGTCTCTATCCGTTGCCCACTTGTTCATTCCAAGCGCTTAGTACAGTGCTCTGCACATAGTAAGCGCTCAATAAATACTATTGAATGAATAACTGTGTTTTTTATGCCCACTGAAGGGATATTGCTTTATAGCAGGAGTTGGTGACCTCTTCGTGCAGAAGAGCACAAACGATGAAATCTTGGAGCAGTTGGTGTTCAAAGAACCAATCATACAATCTACATTTACGTTAGCGTAACTATATGGCGAATCTAACAGTTTTAAATAGTCCACTCCCCATCCCACCAACAAATAATGCCCATTTGGCAAAGGCTGGATTATTTAACCCTCCTCACCTTAGAGTGGGTGGAGAGGACAGGGCTACTAGGTTTTTATAGAAACTCCATGACGTGTGATATCATCACATCACACTGCACCTGATGAAATCCAAAGATGTCATCATGGCACTTGGCTGCTTCACAGCAACAGCTTTTACTCCAGGGCAGCGGGGGAGGAGAAGAGTGGGAGAGTAGCAAGGGAAGAAGAAAGGGTCGGCGTGGACAGGGAACATGTCTAGCAACTCTGTTATATTGTACTCTCCCAAACCCTTAGTACAATGCTCTGCGCACAGTAGAGGCTCAATAAATATGATTGACTGATTGAAAGAAGAAGGGGAGAGGTGGGTAGGAGGGAAAGGGAGGAAATAAATGTTCAAAATGAAAAATATTTAATGTTCATTTGTCCCCTCCATCCACCCAGCCTTTGTTGTGGAGCCCTTTGTCTCCCCCTCTATACAGTGAGCTCCTTGTGAACAGGGAATGCGCTATACTGTACTCTCCCAAGTGCTTAAGTACCGGGCTTTGCACACAGTAAGCATCTCGGTGCCTCCGTTACCTCATCTGTAAAATGGGGATTAAGACTGTGAGCCCCACGTGGGATAACCTGATTCCCCTGTGTCTACCCCAGCGCTTAGAACAGTGCTCGGCACACAGTAAGAGCTTAACAAATACCAACATTATTATTATTATTATTACCTGATAAATATTGAATGAGAGAATGGTGAAGAGTCTACAGGACGGGGAGGGTAAGCCAGCCTGCTCCATTTACGACGAGCACAACTGTCTAAAAGGGGGCAGGAGGAGAGTCAAGTCGTGGATTCGAGGGTTCTATTCTACATCTGAATTGTCTTTGGCAGAACCATTAAGGCCCCGCTTTAATGGCAGTAATGGTAGCAATAGGAATGATGACAGTGGCTTCTGCTGCAGGGATGAAGATGAGGAGGAGAAAGAGAAGATGACAAAAAATGAGGAGGAGGGTCCCGTGATATCGGTTCTACCAGAAACCCTTACTCATTCTTGGCTCCATCGCGGGTGGATATAGGCAGAGTGGCATCTGGGACCACTGCGGTTTCTGCTCAGGTTCCTAGTAGACTTAATAATAATAATGTCGGTATTTGTGAAGCGCCTACTATGTGCAGAGCACTGTTCTAAGCGCTGGGGTAGACACGGTGGAATCAGGTTGTCCCACATGGGGTTCACCGTCTTAATCCCCATTTTACAGATGAGGTAACTGAGGCACAGAGAAGTGAAGTGACTTGCCCACAGTCACACAGCTGACAAGTGGCAGAGCTGGGATACGAACCCATGACCTCTAACTCCAAAGCCCGCGCTCTTTCCACTGAGCCACGCTCCTTCAACATGGCAGAGTGGATAGAGCACTGGTTAGAGAGTCAGAGATCAACGGTTCTAATCCCAGCTCCACCACTTGTCTGTGGTATGACTTTGGGCAAGTCACTTCGCTTCGCTGTGCCTCAGCTCTCTCATCTGTAAAATGGGGATGGAGACTGTGAGCTCCCATGTAGGACAGGGACTGTGTCCAACATGATAAACCTGTATCTGTTCTTGTGCTTAGTAAAGTACCTGGCAAATAGTAAGTGAGAAGCAGCGTGGCTTAGTGAAAAGGACCCGGACGTGGGAGTCGGAGGTCGTGGGTTCTAATCTCAACTCTGCCACTTGTCAGCTGCGTGACACTAGGCCAGTCACTTAACTTCTCTGTGCCTCAGTTTCCTCACCTTTAAAATGGGGATTAAGACTGCGAGACCCACGTCAGACAAACTGATTATCTTGTATCTACACTAACACTTAGAATAGTGCTTGGCTCATCGTAAGCACTTAAATTCCATCATCATTAACAAATACCACAACTGGCCCATTCTAGGCCATGCCCCAGTCCCCATCCCAACCCCAGCAGAGTCCAGCTTTGTGAGTCTATAATTCGCTCTGCTGCCTGGATTATCTTTCTACGGAAATACTCTGGGCATGTCACCCCCCTCCTCAAAAATCTCCAGGGGTTGCCTGTCAACCTTCGTATGAAGCAAAAAACTCCTCACTATTGGCCTCAAAGCTGTCCATCGCCTTGCCCCCTCCTACCTCACCTCCCTTCTCTCTTAGAGCCCAGCCCGCACACTCCGCTCCTCTGCCGCTCACCTCCTCACTGGGCCTCGTTCTCACCTATCCCGCCGTCGACCCCCGGACCTCGTCCTACCTCTGGCCTGGAATGCCCTCCCTCCTCACATCTGCCAAACTAGCTCTCTTCCCCCCTTCAAAGCCCTACTGAGAGCTCACCTCCTCCAGGAGGCCTTCCCAGACGGACCCCCCCCCCTTTTCCCCTGCTCCTCCTCCTCTCCCCATCGCCCCTACTCCCTCCCTCGGCTCTACTCCCTCCCTGCGCCACAGCACTTGCGTATATTTGTATATATTTATTATTCTATTTATTTTATTAATGATGTGTATATGTCTATAATACTATTTATCTATTTTGATGCTATTGACATCTTTCTACTTGTTTTGTTGTCTGTCTCTCCCTTCTAGACTGTGAGCCCATTGTCGGGTAGGGATTGTCTCCATCTGTTGCCGAATTGTACTTTCCGAGCGCTTAGTAGAGTGCTCTGTAATGAAGCACTCAATAAATACGATTGAATGAATGACATATTCCCTACCCACAACAAGCTCTGTACTCATTAAGGTATTAGAATTGTCTGCAGAGCACTGAACCAGGTCAAACTCAACCCATTTATGGAGGGACAGAGAAAACACTATCCAGTATACCTTCCTCCACATCTCTACTTTGGCAAAGAAATAAGTCAGCTAAAAACTAAACCATGAGGAAAATCATTTCACGTTACCTGCTATTTCTACAATAATATCAGCAAGGTTATTTGTTATTACGATAATACAAATAGCTAAAGTCCTCGGTTTCCAACATCTCATACAGGTCGGTTGCGGGGACAGTCTGCTGCTCAAAGGCCACTCGGAAATATTCTGTTCCATGGCCACAGGCCACACCCAGTGAAGCCCCCAGTGACTGGTCCCTAGACGTGTCTCGCTCAAAACAGGGTACAAACTGGATGGGGTACATACAGCAGGGTTTGCTGCGGAGAGGAGGTCCAGAGAAACCTTATTCTCATTACATCCGTCATCTAACTGACCATCTCACAGGCCGTGCTCTCGATTTCAGGGGGACCGGGCTGGACAGCGTGGATGGCTCGGCTCAAGCATCGCCACTACTTCGAAAGACTCAAGTACACGTCCTCCAGACGGTGGGACGACCCACAGAGGACCGTGAACCCCACGAGAGACAGGGACCAGGTCTAATTCCCTCCCACGTATTCTTTTTCGGTGCTTAGTACAGTGTTTTACCCACAGTAAGCACTTAGTAAATGCTATTACTACTACGATAGTGAAGCCGTGGAACCAAGGCAGTACCCGAGCACTGAAGCTTCCCTCAAGCTTAAACTCAGCTATTCTGAGTTGGGCATGCGAGGAGAACGAACAAGAGCAGGGCACCCAAACAACTGCCAAGAAACAGAAAGGAGGACAGAGGAAACGTTCTAAGGATACGGCAGAACGAAGCCGCAGTCATGGCTGTACCCTAGCTGAAATTCGGAAGTCGGTTGCTGAAGTGTGCCAAAATCAGAAAAAAATTTGAGCGGAAACTTCGACAATGAGGCAAAACCGAGAACAGCACCAAACATGATTATACAACTCGGGAGTTTTTTGGGCACACAATTTGACCGGGACTGTGGGTAACATATTAGCCTTTTCAGTTAGTCTGTCTCTGTCCCTCTCTCATGCACATGAATTTCACTGTAGGTGGCATCTCCAAGTATGAAGGACAAGTATTATAAAAATGGCATAGTTATTATGTTGGTTGAGATATGTGGGAATAGTTGTTTTGTGTTATATACTATTTCTATGAACTAGGGTCCAGTTTCGAACAAATGACTATCAAAAATTCTGGCCACTAACAGTAGCAACTGCTCTTTTACTGAAACAACATTCTGGGTTAGTCATTATTATCTCTACCAAAAAGCCCCAACTAAAGTAAACCCATTGTCATTCTTAGCAGGTGCACGGGTGAAATCTAAAGATCTCTTCATTCCATGGCTTAACGGCAAAAATTTAATCAGGAGTGGGTAATATGAATATATGTAACATAATGAATTTCAAGTATTTTTACCCGCAGACATTGTCAGGAATTGAATTCTCGGTGTATGCCATTTGTAATTGAAAATCTTTACATTTTAGTTCCACCTGTCATTTTTCTAATTCCATTCAAAGAATATCTATTAAAATAATACCTCTCCTACATGACTATCAAATCTTAGATCCCAGAGCTTTGCTGTAGTGAAAAAAAGCACTTGGATACTGTTGGAAATTGCATTTTCCAACCTTAATAGTTGAAGGGTGTATTTTTTTTTTTTTATCAAACTTAGTCGCCGCAAAGAAATTCACTTTAATGAGTTATGAAGAGAACTGACCGACCATCAGGTCCCCTCGAGTCCTCTGTCTTTGGAATACGTTTCCCATGTCACACCGGGAATTCGGAGTGCGTGTGTGGGGGATGGTTGGAGAGGTCGGGGGGGGGGGGGGGGGGAGGGGAGGGGGATTTCGGCATGATGCCCCTGGGGAGAAGGTGTGGCACAGTCTTCCCATTTTCTCCGGGAGGATGCTTAGTCCCACCTGCGCCTACCCAGTGGGAGCTCTGCCTCTGCGCTTCAAAAACCAGGGCTTCGGGAGCAGAATAATGAAGTTTCCCCATTTCCTTTCTTTCAACAATGAAATTTCACCAGGAAACAATTAAACGGAACCACGAGATACCCTCGATATTATGGACCTGCGTAAATAGCATCGGCTGTTTCATTTTCATTCACTTATCAGATATATTTACCTCTCA
The DNA here is from genome assembly GCF_004115215.2 of Ornithorhynchus anatinus. Classification (NCBI taxonomy): domain Eukaryota; kingdom Metazoa; phylum Chordata; class Mammalia; order Monotremata; family Ornithorhynchidae; genus Ornithorhynchus; species Ornithorhynchus anatinus. The sequence goes on along the minus strand of NC_041735.1, from coordinate 55,856,817 downwards.
GATATTTCCTTAACCGGAATTGACTGTACTATAATTGCCTATTTCTTTGGTCCATTGGCTGTTAACCTTGAAGTGACTAGGGTAAAACTGGCGAGGCCTTCCCTGTCAGGCCTGACCTCTCACTATGCTGGAGAGGGTGCTGCCATGACAACCGCGACAGATGTCAGCTAAGCAATGTGCACCCTAGAAAGACTCCTGTATTGAGAAAATCGATCTTGTAATGGTGCCACCGAGCGCATTCACTGAACTGCCAAGTGTTCTAGGCTTAATCATTTATTTCATCTAGCAGAGAGAAGAAAACATAAAAGAAATGAAATGAATTTGACCTCTGTCTTTTGAGTGACTTTAGTGCTGCACTGAATTCGAGCAAGTGCCTCTTATGAATTTAAAAAAATTACATTAGGAATAACATTTTGAAGTGAAATGACTCTTGTAATGCCAACCCTCCAGAAACATGTTATTTCAAATGTCAGATACATAATAGTCATTTGCTATTTTCTGTATATGTCCAGAGGTTATCTCCATCTAGGGTGCATTTCAGGCAAATTATGATGAAGAATCAGTGAACGAATTGCCCACCAAAAATCTCTCTCTCTTTCTCTCACTCCTTCCCAACCCCTCCCTTCCTCCTTTGTGACCGTATTGTAATCAGGTTGTGCCGAGAACTGATAAACGGCGAATCCAATGGACAGCTTTGATTTCTTTTCAAAGTCTCTGTATCTTTGAATCAAAGATATTTTCCCAGCACCGGCCTAAGGTCTACCTGGGCATTTTCCTCTCCAGCACCAGAAGAATTCCCAGGGCTTTGAGAGACATGCCACTCAGGCGTTAACGTGTCTCGTTCATTTAAGTTTTGTGGGGATGTACATGTAAATCGATCACGTGATCCAGAACCCGGGTTGCCGTTCCGGGAAGACGCTATAGGTGTCTGGCAGAGGGTGAAAGCCTCCAGCCCACAGGCCCGAGTGTGCTCTCTGTAACCCCTTTGGCGAGGTCCTCGCCGAAAAAATGCAAAACCCCAAAGTCTAAAGAGCGGAGACAAATCTCTACGATAACCTTGTCCGTATAAATAAATATCGGTGAAAGTGATTATAGTGAAAAGGATCTTTTAAGATTTTCAATGCGATATGTCTGTCTCTTGTGCTGTGGGATATTTTATTGCATTTTTGCCCTCAAGTGAAGCTGACGGGAGCCAAGCTTGTAATTTAAATCAATAAGAACCCTTTACCATGGCCATAAAATACTTGGCTAAACCTTTGAAGTGGCCACAGTTGAATGCACAGTGAACACAGTATAAATGTTCCTTAAGATGTATTGTATTAGACCACTGCTAAAACAGCATTCAAAGGAACCAGTGCTTAAGCACCTTTTGTGAATGATGGGAGACTGTCCCAGCCTCTTTTGATCATCTGCATTCACTGTTCACATTGCCATGTGAAGTTGCTATAAACAAGCATTCTTAATTGGCACATCACCTCCCCCCCCAGCTGCAGTTGTCTCCTTCCTCCTAAGACATTCTCACTATCTCTTTGACAGGTTTCCTGGGATCTGGATCCGGTTCTAAACCAATAATCCACATCTGATATGTTGTTATGTCAATTGCTCCTTTACATTTCAATGATGGCTGAGGAAATATAAAGAAAATATATATAAGGAAATGTATATCTGTCCCCGTGGGGCCGAGTCACAGAGCTGGTTGGGACATTCCCCGTCCGGTTCGCCTTTAGGGGAATGGGTTGAGGGTTGATGTACAATGGAAGCTCTGTAGAAGCTTTCAAGCGATCCCCTCTCTTTTTCGTCTCAGGATGGTCTTAGGAAATCCATTCGTTGGATAGTATTTATCGAGCGCTTACTGTGTGCAGAGCACTGTGCTAAGCGCCTGGGAATGTACAATACAATAAACAGGGACATTCCCTACCCACGACGAGCTTACGGTCTAGAGCGGGGAAGACAGACACGGAGACAAATAAATAAAATTACAGATACGTACGTAAGCGCCGCAGGACCGGGATGGGGGGAGAGCAAAGGGAGCGAGTCAGGGCTTCGGAGAAGGGAGTGGGAGACGAGGAAGAGTGGGCTTAGTCTGGGAAGGCTGCCTGGAGGAGATGTGCCTTCAATAAGGCTTTGAAGGGAGGGAGGGAGAGTTCATTCAATCGGATTTATTGAGCGCTTACTGTGTGCAGAGCACGAGTTATTGTCCGGTAGATTGGAGGAGGGACTCAAAGCCCCGATTCTGTTTTGTAAGACAGATTTCACTAGCAACTGAGGAAAGGATTTTAGGGGTGATCTTTCACGGGGTCTATCCTAGTGCTCAGTCCTGTCTCTTCACCCCCAAGGCAACGCCGTCACCTAATACATACCAGATGGAGTCCCCTGGCTGCTGTCTGCCAAAGCAGACCATTTGCTGCTGTCTCTCTCTGCACTTCTGAGCTCTGCTGTCTGCTTGATGGTACTTTCAGCGGGCCTCATACTATCTCTTCTGTCACTTAGACCTCAAAAATGCAATTACCTTAAGTTTTAAAATGTTAACATAGGATCACTTGGGATTTTTATGGTTGTCATATTAGCATTTAGTGTTTGTTTCATCTCCAAGAGCCTTATTAGCATTAACTGATTCATCCTGTCTGCACGCTTCTATCACCACATTATGCAGGTATTTAACAGACCTCTAAGGAAAGTGACAGTCAGTGGACAATAAGGCCCACAGGTTAAGTGGTTTTCTTGGAGAGACCAGGAGGAGTCGGCACTAAGGTGATCGTGTTTTCTGGAGCTTCTTCGGGAGCTCCTTCCGGAGCTGTAAGAGAGATAGGGGCAGGATCCCAAAGGAAAGGAAGCAGTGTGATCTAGGGAAACTGCATGACTCTGGGAGTCAGAGAGCCTGGGTTGCAATCCCAGCTCTACTACTAATAATGATGGCATTTGTTAAGCGCTTAATGTGTGTCAAGCCCTGTTCTAAGCGCTGGGGTAGACAGGAGCTAATCAGGTTGGAAACAGTCCCTGTCCCAAGTTGTGCTCACAGTTGTAACCCCTTTTTACAGATGAGGTAACAGACACGGAGAAGTGAAGTGACTTGCCCAAGGTCACAGAGCAAAGTGGCAGAGTAAGTATTACAATCCAGGTCTGAAGGGAGTGGCTGGTAGTGTCAAAGGCAGCTGAGAGGTGGAGGAGGATTAGGATAGAGTAAAGGCCTTTGGATCTGGCAAGAAGGAGATCACCGGTGACCTGCGAGAGGGTGGTTTCTGTGGAGTGAAAGGGACAGAAGCCGGATTGGAGGGAATCGAGGAGAGAATTGAGGGAGAGGAACTTGAGGCAGCAGGTGTAGACAGCTCGCTCAAAGATTTTGGAGAAGAATGGTAGGAGAGAGATGGGGTGATAACTGGAGGGAGCCAAGGGGTCAAGGAAGAGGTGTTTTTTTTTTAAGATAGGGGAGATATGAACACGTTTAAAAGCAGTGGGGAAGAAGCCACTGGAGAGTGAACAGTTGAAGAGGGCAGTTAGGGAGGGAAGAAGGGAAGGGGCAAGTGTTTTGATGAAGTGCGAAGGAATGGGGTTGGATGCACATGTGGAAGGGGTGGATTTTGTGAGAAGGCAGGAGATTTTCTCTAAAGAAAGATGGAAGAGTTGGAGAAGGAGAGGAGAGGGACTGGGGAGGGGCAGGGGAGATTTTCGGGAGATCACAGCTGAGAGTGTCAATTTTGTGGATGAAGTAGGTGGCCAGGTCACTGGGGACAAGGGATGGGGGGGTGGCAAGGGGATGGGGGTCTGAGGAAGGAGACATATGTCTGGAACAACTGGCGAAGATGATGGCATGGATGTCAATAAGGGTGGAGAAATAGCTTTGCCGGGCAGAGGGGAAGGCAGAGTTAAAGCATGCAAGGATCAACTTGAAGTGGACAAAATCATCCTGATACCTAGATTTCCGCCAGCAACATTCTGTGGTTCGTGCGAAGAAGTGAAGGAGGCGGACTGTAGAGGTGATCCAGGGCTGAGGGTCAGTGGTAAGAGATCGACGAAGGGATAGGGGAACGAGTGAGTTGTTGAATTCAGTAGAGAGGGTGGTGTTGAGAGTATCAGTCTGGTCATCGTGGAAGGTAGTTTGGCTATGGAGGCTAAACGGGGCATGACGACTTGAGAAAATTGGATGAGGTCAAAAGATAGGAGGTCTCTATGGGGGAACGTTACAGATTTATGAGGAGGAGGTGTGAGGGAGGGAAGGCAGGTGAAAAGGTAGTAGTCAGAGGGATTTCAGAGTTGGTGAGGGTAGAGACTGTGTAGTGGCTAGAGATGATGAAATCTAGCATGTGTCCAAATTGGTGAGTGAGTGAGGTGGGGTGGAGCAGGAGGTCAGTGGAGTGGAGGAGTACTGGAAGGCAGGCAGCAGAAAGGTCATCAGGAGCATCTATACGGATACTGAAGTCTCCAAAGATCAATGTAGACAAGGAGAAAGAGAGAAGGAATGCGAGAAAGTGTTCTAAATGGTTAAAGAAGTTGGAGGTGGGACCTGGGGTGTGGCAGATGAGCATTACTAGGATCTGGAGTGGGGGGTAGAGGAGGATAATATGGGCTTCGAAGGAAGGAAAAGAAAGGGATGGGGGAGGTGGAATGGTGTGAAAGAGGCACCGGGGCAAGAGAAGGAAGCCGACACCTGCACGCGGCAAGTGCTCAATAAATATTATTCACTGAGTGGAGTGCAAGAAAAAGCACTGGGAGGGAAGGGAGCATGAGGACCCAAACAACTCTGGGCCCAGAGGAGAATGGACAAAAGTTACCTCTGAGAAGCATCATATCATAGCGTAATGGAAAGAGCAAAGGCCTAGGAGTCAGAGGCCCTGAGTTCTAATCCCGACCATCAAATACCCACCATATGACTTTGGCAAGTCACAACTTCCCTGGGCCTCAGTTCCCTCATCTACAAAATGGAGATTCTATACTTGTTCTCCTTCTAAGACTTTGAGCCCCATGAGGGACCTGATTATTATCTACTCCAGTGCTTAGTATAGCGGTTGGCAAATAGTAAGCGCTTAACAAATACCACAATTATTATTATTAGCCTTGGATTAGAATGCTAATGAGAAAGTCAGTCTCTCACATAACTGGTGGTCTACCATCCACAACAGTCTTAAACACGCGTAATCAATACTGATGCTGCAATACTCTTCCTGTATCTACATACAGAACTATACCAATATGCACTCAAGTCGCATCTTTTTGTTCCATTATTTGGTCTTCTTTTCGGTTTAATAGACCAACTTTCAATCAACCAACAGTACGTACTGAGTGCTTATTCTGTGCTGAGCATTTTATTAAGCACTTGGGAGAGCTTAATAGAGTAGGTAGGCACAATCCCTGCCCTCGAGATTATTGTCTATTGGGGGGACACAGAAAATAATGAAAATTACAGGTACAGGAAGCAACAGAGTTTAAAAAGAATGGACATAAATGCTGGGGGTGGGGAGGGGCAGTTTTTTCATTAGTGGTTCATTAAATTCAGTATGCAGGTCAGTAGCACTCTTTAGAGCCAGGAAAGCATTTGTCTCTTGCTGTTCTACCTTTATCTTGAGACTAGATTTTTTTCCCCCCATCAACCAAACAAAACCTCCAGGCTTGGAATGAAGTCTACATTAGAAGATACAGTGTGTGGACAATGATACTAACTTTATGACGGTGTCCGAGAAGCACAACAGAGAAGTTATTATTATAGAAAGCATTAATCATGTGTATTTATCTATAATTCTATTTGTTTATATTGATGCATGTTTACTTGTTTTGATATCTGTCTCCCCCCTTCTAGACTGTGAGCCTGTTGTGGGCAGGGATTGTCTGTTGCTGAATTGTACTTTTCAAGAGCTTAGTACAGTGCTCTGCACATAGTAGGAGCTCAGTAAATACGATTGAATGAATGAATGAATGAATTTGGGGCACAGTATCAGCTCTTGACCCTAAATAGCACTTTTCCAGCCGTGAGTCTGCACACTATAATCTTCATGTTCAAGCATAATTGTATTTAATAAAAAATACAAAAAACCCTTAAAAAATACCTCTCTAGAGGGTAAGCTCTTTGTGGCCAGGGAATGTAACTGTTTACTGTTATACTGTACTCTCTCAAAAGCCTAGTACAGTGCTTTGCATACAGTAAGTGCTCAATAAATACTATTGAATAAATGACTAAGAGAATGAGCATGGCACGATAGTAAATCAGATTAAAAAATTTGCTGGTGGAAATAACGGTCATAGGAAATATCATGAGCAGCTCTATCTCTGGAGAGAAAACAGGCAAAAGCATAACTTTGCAGTTTATTATTACTGAAAGAACACTCCTCCTGGAAGTGCGTGATTAGCTCAATGGAGGTGGATGTAGAAAACTAAAGCAGGTGTACATTCCTTCTTAGACTCAAGGCCACTGGCTTGAACCACACTTAGCGAGTAGTTGCTTGCAGGTATTTACCCGCAGCTAGAAAATGCAAAATGTCAACGTAAATCAGAGTTTTTCTCCAGCCAAGATCGAACCCCAGGGATTGGGGAGGCGGAGCCCTAGGAAAATACCTTTCCTTGTCCAGGGTAGAAGAATTTGTTGAAGTCGGCAATGGAAAAATTGCATTATGAAGAATGACTCCAAACTCAACTTCCCATCTGTCCTTTTGGATTTTGAAAGCATTTCACTTGTGGGCCTTTTGTAACCAAAAGCACTCTTGCAACTCGCCCCAGGCAAGTTACAAAATATGCCAGCCGAGTAATAGAGGGCCAATTTAATTTATTTTACTACCGTGTTGCCCCTTAGAGGCGGGCGGCCTTGTAAACATCTTCTCAAGCCTGGCAAATTTTTAATACTTACTTGCCAGGCAAGCAGAAAGGGATTTTTAGGATCAGGTCTATACCGAAGGTGTCTAAACCACTTCTCCTGTGGTGGCAACTGCTTTGTGCTATTAGTGTTAAGGGCTGGACAGCCAGAAATAGCCCGGGGCAGAAGCTCAGGGCCGTGTAGATGACACTGGATCAGCATTCTCAAATTCCATGTTGTTCTAGGCAAGAGGCCCCAGTGGCCTGCCCCTCGTTGAGATTGACTTTGATACACATTGACCCAATCTGCTCAGAGAAGAAATAGATCCTGAGAGGAATTTTTCCTGGAAAATTCCCTCTTTGACCCAAATCTACAAATGGCAAACCCAACCTTGGGTACCAGACTGACGCCAGCAGGGACTGGATCCTGCCAAACTGGCAAAGGAAGAGTTTTGAGAGCTCTCAATCCATGGGATTTATTGAGTACTTACTGTATGCAGAGCACTGTATTAAGCGCTTGGGAGGATTCAGTGCGACAGAGGTGGTAAACCCATTCACTTGCCCCCAATAAGCTTACAGTCTAGAGGGGGAGAACTTATTTTAGGGCCCATTTAAGAGCAGAAGAGCAAACCTAGGGAGAAGAATTCACCTTGGTCTTCTGGTATTAGTACACACTCTAATACAGGTTCCTTGGGCTTGGTTCTACAGTTCTGCTAAAATCTTAGCTTCTCCAGAAGGGCTTGTCTGACCAATCCTTAGTCCCCTCTGCACCCCTGAAGCATTTTGATTTTCACCCCACCCCCACAGCACTTCCCTACACATCCATCTTTATCTTAAATGTCTATCTCCCCTTCTAATCTGTAAACTCCTCATGGGCAGGGCTTGCCTCTACCTGTTTGACTGTATTGTATCCTCCCAAGAGGGCTCTGCAAAAGCTAAGTGCTAAACAAATACTAGCGATTGTCACCGGTGCTAGCATTTGAAGCTCTCCAGCTAGATCTTTTTGAATGGTTGATCCAACAGGTGAATCCCAAACTCCAGCAACTGCCCCTGATCATGTGTATCCCACTGTTCACACCTATTGGCCTCACCAGTGCCAGGCTGCTGAGCTGCCATCTTGCTCGCCAGATACTATGTCGCAGTGTGGGAAGTGTTTCAGTGGTTATCACCGTAGTCACTTTTAGTCCAAGTCTGTGCCACCATGATGTGCTCCAGGATAAATTCCACTTACCCACTGCTTGGGTATCCGATTACTATCTACTTTCCTTACATCTGCGTGATGCCTGAGCATTAGGGGCAGGTAACATTTACTAATTCTACTGTACTCTGCCAAGTGCTTAGTACAGTGTTCTGCACAGAGTAGATGCTCAACAAATGCTATTGATTCATAATATATTTGGTCCCATTGAGTTTCAGGACCTCCTTGTTTGTAATTTTATCTGGCCAGTTGATGGAAAGAATTGCAAATAGGTACTCCGGTGAATGACTTTATACAAAATATTAAATATATATGTCTCCAGTAGGTCCAGATTTCACCATCACAAGCATAGCTAGTCACTTCAGTTATTCTTTATGCCTTCAGTTCATCTGAATCTCGCTGTCATGACGTTGCCATACTCTGTATTTTAATCAGTTATATTTATTAAGCGGCTACTATGGGCAGGACACTGTACCAAGTGCTTGGGAGGGTACGATATAAGACTTGGTAGACACATTCCTAGTCCACAGAGAGCTGAGTCTCCCAAAGGGCTGACTAAATTTTATCTGCTTCTCTCTCCCAAGCACTTAGTACAGTGCTCTAATCACTCAAATTCAATTGACTGGTGTAGCTTTTACCACCAGATTTGAAAGCTTTGTCATTCATATGGCTCTAACCACAGTGGTGACTTGCAAGAGTTTTACAGTGAAAACCACGTCTTCTCATCTTGTCCTGTGACTAATAGTTGACCCGCCATTATCTTCCCTGGTGGAAGTGTGTTAAGATCATTGACTTATTGCTGTCTTCTCTTTAAAATCCTTTATTTGTCTATGATGAGAGTGAGCCATCACAGTTTTCAGGCGAGAGGGATGCTATACATTCTCCAGAGTTGCATAGAACTCTATGAAGAGTGTTGATTTTTCTCAGTCTTTGCATCTCAATACTTGCTAGACATGTTTCACAGCCTGTTCCATGGGCTTTGGAATGCATCCATTTTGTCTGGGTTAATCGGTGAATGGTATTTGAATGTTTACTGTGTGAAGAGCACTATACTAAGTACTTGGGAAAGTATAATACGACAGAGTTGGTAGAGGTGAAACCTGGCCTCAAGGAGCTTACCGACCAGATGACCTCAGATCATTCCTATCAAAGCCAAGCCCGGTATCTTTTGCTGGCAGCAACTGCAATCTTACAAAGGCTTTCTGAAAGAGAATATCCCAGAGTGACACACAATCACTGACCACATGGGTTGAGGCAGAGAGGGTTTCCTGGGCTCAAAGGGCTGCTCTGATGCAGTTACAAAGTTCACTGCGTATTTTTCAAATCAATCAGTGGTATTTACTGAGCACCTACTGTGTGCAGAGCATTGTACTAAGCAAAATTCAACCGACTTGGTAGACACATTCCCTGCCCATAAGGAGCTTAGTGTGATATTCAGCTGCCTAGATGGTTTAGCTGTCACTTGGTGAAAAGTGACTGTGATTTATTTTTGGCGAAAAGTTTGTAGATATCAAGCGATGATCAATGTGGAACTCAGAACCATGCACATCAGCAGCAGAATGATCATTCTTCAGGTCTTGCTGCTGGACACTGATATACTCAATCAACCCAAGAGTCGTTGCCTTATTCAGAAATGAAAAACTGGTGGTGATTAAGAGCTGATTTTTGGCACATTCACTGAGCAGGAATAGGCAATTGTTTTTAATTTACCAATCTTGTGTTGTTCATTGATTTTTCTCCACATTTCAGCATCATTGCTCATACACTCATTGACATCTCCCATGAGAAACAACTTCTCAGATATCTATGTCGGTGTGATGAGCCTGCCCAGATCCTTTTCATATCTCTCTCCTGATTGCTGATAATCACGAGAGGAGCATATGCACAGATAATTGTGGAATTGTGTTTCTCTTTTAGAGATGGCGACAGTTTGATGACCCTGTGCCTCCAAGTAGAGTGCGTGGCATGAAATGCACTAAGACTAACTTTACTTATGGTAGGCATATTTGAGTTGCTCAAACCTATACACCACCAGTCATAACTAAGTGAAATCAATTCAATTAATATTTATTGGGTGCAGTGAACTGTAATAGTGTACTAAATCAGAAGGCAGAAGGGAGACAGTAAGGGGAGTGAGCAGTATATGTCAGAGGAAAGCGAATCCCAGAATGATGATTTCAAGGACGGGTGTCCAGAAGAGGATTGAGGGGTGAGGAGGAGAACCTTTGGATAAAGGTTTAATCAGGGGAGGTTCAAATAGGTTGGTGATAATCATAATGAAAAATTAAGTGTTTACCATGTGCCAAGCACTGTACTAAGCGCTGCAGTAGATATAAGATAATCAAGTTGGGCACAGTTCCTGTTACCCATGGGGCTCACAGTGTTAGTAGGAGAGAGAGCGTATAAAAATCTAATATCTATTTTATTATCTATTTTATAGATGCAGAAATTAAAGCTTGGAGAAGTGAAATGACTTGCCCAAGGTCACAGAGCTGGCTAGCGTGTAAAGAAACAGCTCGGCCTAATAGATAGAGCACGGGTCTGAGAGTCAGAAGGATCGGGGTTCTAATCCCAGCTTGCTATTTGTCCGCTGTGTGACCTTGGGCCAGTCACTTAACTTCTCTGAGCCTCAATCACCTCATTTGTAAAATGGGGACTAAGGCCGTGAGCCCCATGTGGGACTTGGACTGTGTCCAACGTGATAAGCTTGCAGCTACCCCTGTGGTTAGTACAGTGCCTGGCACCCAGTAAGCACTTAAATACCGCAAAAAAAAGCGGCAGAGCCGGGATTAGAACTCAGGCTCTCACTCCTAGCCCCCTGTTCTTTCCGTTAGGACCCGCTGCCTCTCGCTGGCACTTTCCCGCTCCCACTCCATCAAGAATTCTGATTGGCGGTACCAGTGAAGATCATCCCTAACCGTAATTACTTCCAACCCTGATGCCTCGAGTCGGGCTATGGATCTTCGAAATGCTTCAGAGGAGGATGTGTGTGAATGTGTGGCCCCAGCCAAGGTGGTTTCCCAAGGCCACCCTTTTAGAATGATCGAACATGTCCGATTAGGTGATTAAGAGAGGTGGATTGCTTCTGGGGAGGGTCCGTTTCCTCAGTGGTATTTATGGAGCGCTTACGAAGAGCACTGTACTAAATGCTTGGGAGAGTACGGGGGCTCTGATCCCTGCTTGATGACAGCCACCCACAAAGAATAGTGAATAAAAGTTCCAGGAGGTATTTGGCAATTCATTTTTCTTCTCCCCAGCTCATAGCCTCCTTACTCTCACCTCGGCACTTAGGTCTCACCTCATTTGCTGAGAAGCAGCGTGGCTCAGTGGAAAGAGCCCGGGCTTTCGAGTCAGAGGTCATGGGTTCGAATCCCAGCTCTGCCACGTGTCAGCCGTGTGACCGTGGGCAAGTCACTTGACTTCTCTGTGCCTCAGTCCCCTCATCTGTAAAATGGGGATTAAGACTGTGAGCCCCACGTGGGACAACCTGATTCCCCCGTGTCTACCCCAGCGCTTAGAACGGTGCTCTGCACATAGTAAGCGCTTCACAGATGCCAACATTAATTTGCGCACTCACAATCACTCGAAGCACTTCTCAACGTATCACTTTAAACGCTGAACTACTGAACCACTTATTCCCGAATCCGTCTTTCTGTTCTCTCTCCCGCCTGCAATTTGTTTCGCGCATTTAGTGCTTCCTGGGTGCAGAGGACTGTATTAAGTTCTTGGAAGGGTACAGTTTAACAGTAAACGGACATTTCCCGCCCACAACGACCTTAGAGTCTAGAGGGGAAGACAGACATTAATAGAAGTGTATTACACATATGTACATAAGTGCTGCGGGGTTGGGAAGGGGGATGAATAAAGGGAGCAAACCCGGGCGACACCGAAGGGAGCGGGAGAAGAGGGAAGGAGGGCTTAGTCTTCCTTGCTAAACTGTGATTTCCTCAAGGCCAGAAATCACGTCTTCTAACTCTACCGTACTTTCCCAAGCCCTTACTTAGTTCAGTGCTCTGCACACGGTGTGTGCTCAGTGAATGCTACTGATTGATCAATGAGGTCAGTGAGGTATTTCTGGAAAGGGGGCTATGTCCCTGAAAGAATGGTCTCAGCTCAGTGGGATATAGCTCATTGATTTCATCTTGGACAGGGCAAAAATATTTCTTTTATTGAGAAGAAATCAAACCATATGTAATGATCAATATGGCCACCCCCAGGGTGAAGTCTTGGGGAACGAGATTCATTAGAAATATGTAACTCAATGGTTCCTCATAAAAGGAGAAGCAGCGTAGCTCAGTGGAAAGAGCCCGGGCTTGGGAGTCAGAGGTCATGGGTTCGAATCCCAGCTCTGCCACTTGTCAGCTGTGTGACTGGGGGCGAGTCACTTCACTTCTCTGGGCCTCAGTTACCTCATCTGGAAAATGGGGATTAACTGTGAGCCTCACGTGGGACAACCTGATGACCCGGTATCTACCCCAGTGCTTGGAACAGTGTCCTGCACGTTGTAAGCGCTTAAATACCAACATTATTATTATTTAGTTATGGACTCTGCTTTTCTGTGATATCTGCTTGTCCAAGAGCTAGTTATGGACTAACTAGCCCCGCTGCCTTGGCAGTAGTCCCAGGGCCAGTAGCTGAGGGTATAAATCCTGACAGGAAATCTGCAGCCATCATCCTCCTTCATTCACTGCAGAGAAGCAGCGTGGCTTGGTGGAAAGAGCACGGGCTTTGGAGTCAGAGGTCATGGGTTCGAATCCCGGCTCTGCCACCACTTGTCAGCTGTGTGACTGTGGGCAAGTCCCTTAACTTCCCTGTGCCTCAGTAACCTCATCTGTAAAATGGGGATTAAGCCTGTGAGCCCCACGTGGGACAACCTGAATCCCCTGTGTCCACCCCAGCGCTTAGAACAGTGCTCTGCACATAGTAAGCGCTTAACTAATATCAACATTATTATTATTCTTGTCTTATCAATGAGAATCATGCTATGATGGTTGAGAGGATGGGAAAGATACCTCATCAGTCTCTCTCTAGAGAGCGTGATGGCCTACTAGAAAGAACACTGGCCTGAGATTCCTGAGATTCAGAGGACCTGGGTTCTAATCCCAGCTCCGCCTCTCACTTGCCTGCTGGGTGACCTTACGCCCATCACTTCTCTGTGCCTCAATTTCTTTATCTGTAAAATGGGGATTCAGTACTGTTTTCTCTCCTACTTATGCCATGAGCCCTGCATGAGATAGGGATTGAATCTGACCGGATTATTTTGTGTCTACCACAGTCTTTAGCTCAGGCTTGGCGCATAGTAAGCATTTACTACAGTTATGATGTTGATGATGATTATTAGATTCTTCTCACCGATCAGTGGTTCCCAGCGTACTCTTGTGTAACCCTAAGAACTGAACCCCCCCCCCCCCCCCGTTCTTCCAACAGGGGAGTCCTTTACCAGACAGGTAGACAGAATGGACTAAAAGATTAGACTACATGCTTATGACCGATTTGAAATTTGTGGGCTAAATCAGTAGCGAAAAATAGCATCCTAATCCATCTTCCTACTCGAGTTGCGTTAACTCCCTACTAGGCGGAGCTCTTCATTGTCTCTTTGGAAACGGTAGAGTAACAGGCCTTTTCCTCCATTGCCATCCCGAGGAGTGCTCGGGAATCTCACCGTCGGGACCATCCCCGAGGTATCCAGCCTAAACTTTCCATCCCATGGTCGTCATCCACTAGCGCTTGCCATAATTCATTCCCTTTTTTTAATTTCAATTCTCTTTAAACAGAACGTAGGCCAGCAGAGCTCCACTGAACCCCATTTTCCAGGTCTCTTCGTGCCTTTGAAGAGACCTCTAGTGTCTGCTGAGCTCTTTAGGGTTTGGGGAATGAAGTCAGGACTCATATTTGCAGACTTCGAGCTTTGACAGGGCCTCTGCCTGGAACACTAAATCTTCAAGAAGTGGAAGCTTGAAAAAAAAAAATACAATCTGCCACTACCACGAAGCAAGAGCCCATATTATGTTCCACTGAACACAGTTTATGACTTACATTTGGCACTGTACTTCTGTTTCAAGTTACTGATTCTTATAGATGAGCCCTGACCCCTTCAGAGACCTTATTCCGTAGCCAGGAGTGGCTTGAGTTAAAGGCATTGCTGGCAGCAAAGGAAGCAGATCTAAAGGGTAAAGACACAAAAAGGAACGCTGGTTATACTTTTTTAATCATCACTTACGAAAGACAGGATTTTTTCCACTGGCCCTGCCATTCTTTCTTTTTTTCGCAGGGTCATGGATTGAAAAACATGACTGGGATTTGATATGTTCAATTTGTTCGGCGTGGATACCACCTCAAACTTCACATGGAGAGGAACCGGTTCTAGAGAGTTGAAAGAAAAATCTATGCCCAAAGTGTCAGACACCAACTAACTTTCACTTCTAATGGGGACAATCGCTTCCCCATCAAGAAAAAAAGCAAAGACCGAAAAATGATGGATCTAAAATTCTAGGCCACTCCCCGAGTACATTTTCATGCTGGATAGAAATATCATTTAGCAGCAGCCTTCAACCCACTTCATGACTCTTCATTTCACTGGAAGCAGCATGGCCTAGTGGAAAGAGCACAAGCCTGGCAGTCAAAGGTTCTGGGTTTTAATTTCCACTCCACTACTCATCTCCTCCGTGACCTTGGGCAAGTCACTTAATTTATGTGCTTCAGTTTCCTCACCTGCCAAATTGGGATTAAAGAAGCAGCATTGCCTAGTGGCAAGAGCTTGGGAGTCAGGGGTCACGGGTTCTAATCCCGGCTCTGCCACTTGTCTGCTGTGTGACCTCGGGTAAGCCACTTAACTTCTCTGTGCCTCAGTTACCTCATCTGTAAAAAAGGGGATTGAGACTATGAACCCCACGTGGGACAACCTGATTACCTTGTATTCCCCCCAGCACTTAGAACAGTGCTCGGCACATAGTAAGCGCTTAAATACCGTAATCATTATTATACCTGTTCTCCTTCCTACTTAGATTGTGAGTCCCACGAGGAACCTGATTATCTTGTATCTTCCCCAGAGTTTAGTAAAGTGCTTTGGCATGTAGTAATCACTTAACACAGTTATCCTTCTTACTAGGAACAAAAGTGCTAGACTTTGGGACACTTCTACAGTGATGAGTTTCATGCTAAAAGTTTAAAAATATTTTCCTGGGATCTGCTACCTTACAAAGGGATCCTCATCACACTAACAATTATTTTAGATAGACCTCTTGTCTCGGCTCAAGGGATGAGCTAGAGTTACTCACTACTGAGATTTTAAGTCCCTAGATATAATTAGTACTGCAGTAAGTGGCCTTACCCAGCAGCAGCAAGGAAGCCCGGTAATAAGGAATAGTCATTTAGTGGTGGATGTGGAAAACATAGAGAGAATACTCAGTAAACAGTCAATATCAGGAGAAGAAACACCTAAGTGAGAAGGAGTAAAGTGGAAATAGGGAATAGTCATTTAGTGGTGGATGTGGAAAACATAGAGAGAATACTCAGTAAACAGTCAATATCAGGAGAAGAAACACCTAAGTGAGAAGGAGTAAAGTGGAAATAGGGAATAGTCATTTAGTGGTGGATGTGGAAAACATAGAGAGAATACTCAGTAAACAGTCAATATCAGGAGAAGAAACACCTAAGTGAGAAGGAGTAAAGTGGAGAAGAGTTGGTTTTTTTCCCAAGTGTTTTTTTTTGGCCAACAGTTGCTGAGAATCTCCTACCTTTTGGTAACCTCATCCCCACTAGTAATTTTTTCAGTCAATTGTATCTGAGTGCTTACTTTGTGCAGAGCACTATACCAAATGCTTGGAAGAATATACTATAGCAGAGATAGTAGTCAGGTCCCTTGTCCACAGTGAGCTCACAGTTTAGGAGGAAAAAAAAAAGAAAAAGGTCACTGCCTATTAACATGAAATACAGAATACCACAAGCAACAAGAGAGAGAATCACGAGACTAAAAGAAACATTTATTTCCTGGCCTGCTGGAAGGATCACACCAAAACTCACTCTATCCTGTTTTAAATTATTTCCAGAGAAGGAATTCTTACTATCTGCCTTGGTAATCAGTGGCAACAACCATCACTGCTGTGAAGCTTTTCCTAGTGATCCTAGGAGTTCATTCAGTCATTCATTCAAAGGTATTTATTGAATGCTTCAAGCACTGTACTAAGCATTTCGAAAGTATAATTTGGCAACAAATAGAGACAATCCCTACCCAACAACAGGTTGATTTTCCAGAGGGCCATATAGTCCATAGGGCTGCAGGTGAATTTACCTATTGGCACACAATTTGCATACAACTGCAGAAATGGCACACTTTGTTCTCACGCTACTTTCAAATTTAAAAAAATAGCAGATTTTTCCAGTTTGTTCCAGGGACAACTTTAATTGTATATTGCTTTTCTATATTTGCATATTGAATTGAAGTCACCTAACTCCAAGCACTTAAAATACTTAAAAAAAAAATGCTACCTACTGCAACTGGATCCAACTGCATTCAACACTAACCATCCTCCCTGATATTTATGCCCCAGAGGATAAAGTGGGTGAGGATTAATAACAAAAGGTATTGAGTGCTTCGATGTGCAGAGCACTGTTCAAAGCACTTGGGAGAAAACAAAACAACAGAATAAGCAGAGATGCTCCCTGGTTTCCTCCCCATAATGAGTTACAGTTTAGAGAGGACTAAGGTTTAGGCTGTAGAGAGAAATAAAACTCTTCCTTTAGGATTCAATCTACCCTTATGTACTTGGGTTTCTACCCACACCATTTACACTCTACTGCTATCCCTTTCTTATTCTTTAATCTTAATATCGCTCTCCCAGACTATACTGTAAATTCTTCGAGGGCAGGGAAATGTCTACCAACTCCACTGCATTGTACTTTTAAGTGCTTAGTTCGCCGCTCTGCATTCGGTAAGCGCTAAATAAGAATGACTGGCTGGAGGAGACTCAAGGGTCAGACAGAACTCTGCTCTGTGCCCCCCTCCTCCCCACCCCCTTCATAGCAGTAGCTAATCCAGGGACAGTTTCAGAGACAAGATGAATGGAGTCAGTCAGTTGTATTAATTGAGCGCTTACTATGTGCAGAGCACCCTACCAAGCGCTTGGGAGAATACAACAATAAACAGATACATTCCCTGCCCACAAAGGCCCGGGAAGATACTGGAGCCCATTCCCTGCAACTGGAACTGTGGATGACAGTGTGAAATTCAGTTTGTTCCCAATGGATGTCGTTTCTGGAATTTTCTTCAGCCACCCATTTGCTATCAACCCTTGGTCACCAACACCAGAAGCATAGAAAGAGACGATAGAGAGGTTAAGGGCAACGATAAGGTTTCCTAGCCCTCTTCTCTGGCTCAGGAACTACCAGTGGAAGGTGCTTGTCTAACCTGAGCCTCTCACGCTGCTGTTTCGCCCTGGTTTCCCCTAAAATTCGGTATCGATAACCTCAGTTTTGCTGAAAGAACGCCACATCATTATTTTGAAACAATATTGACTCAGGTACTTGGAATATAATGAAATTCTAATGAATGTACCCATCACTATGCAGTAAGTCAGTCCCATGGCAGTATATTGAGTTTGTTTGACAAAAGCAAATGAAAGGGTCAGTCACCTAGACTTTGATGGCTCATTCGGAGGATATAACATTAGAACTTTAATATCTGACAGACTCTCTGCCTGGGGCTATGCTCTTGTCCTGCTGGGAAAACACAATGGATAATGCCAACTAGGAAAGCATCCTAGCCAGGTGGTCCCTGGGGTGGTTGTTAGGACAATTGGTACAGCATGCCTCTCTCAGACCATGATAAGTCAGAATATACTTTGAGAATTAATGGGGGCAAATGCAACTGGCCAAAGAGGGATAAAAATGGAGCAAGGGTACAGGC
This sequence comes from Ornithorhynchus anatinus, assembly GCF_004115215.2. NCBI lineage: Eukaryota > Metazoa > Chordata > Mammalia > Monotremata > Ornithorhynchidae > Ornithorhynchus > Ornithorhynchus anatinus. The sequence goes on along the minus strand of NC_041735.1, from coordinate 55,838,938 downwards.
ATTTACACCCATTCAGACGGTCAGGATAAACGGGGCCTGGAACGATCTTTTCCATCATTAAATTTCACCCCATTAGAAATCTGGACTTGACTTGATCAAGGGAAAAAAATCCAACTGGCTGGGGAAGGTGGAAGAGAAAATTCAGCCCATGATCTCTTTACTTTGTGCATTCAAATTCTCTCTCTGGTCAGGGAGAAACCAGCCACACAAACTGGCTGGGAGTAAGACCATGGGAATGGTTCAGAATTATTCAAAGGGAAAAAAAGAGGGAAAATAGCAGAAAAAATGTGCTGCCTCAAGAACATTATCATCTCTGGGAATGTGTCTATTTGTTATATTGTACTCTCCCAAATGCTTAGTACAGTGCTTTGCACAAAGTAAGCACTCATATACGATTAAATGAATAGAAGTGTGGCCTAGTGGAAAGAGCATGGACCTGGACGTTAAAGGACCTAGGTTATAATCCTGGCTCTGCTGCTTGTCTGTTGTGTGACCTCGGGCAAGTCACTTACCTTCTCTGTGCCTCAATTACCTCATCTGTAAAATGAGGATTAAGACGGTGAGCCCCATGTGTGCCGCGGACTGTGTCCAACCTTATCTCTACCCCAGCTTTTAGTTCAATGCCTGGCACGTAGTAAGTACTGAAGTACCATAAAAAATGCTAAGTAAATCCAGGGGATTATCACTGTCAAGGAGGCCGATTCTTCTGATTGGTGCATTACCTCCATTAAATGACTCCCTGGTTCCCTAGAGAAAGTGTTGTGTAGTGGAAAGAGCACAGACCTGGAAGTCAGAGGACCTGGTTTGTAAATCTGGCTCTGCCACAAGTCCGTAACCTCAGTTAACTCATCCATAAAAGGGGAATGCAGACTGTGAGCCCCGTGTGCGACAGAGACCGTGTCCAACCTGACAAGTTTGTTTCTAACCAAGCACTTAACTTGTGATAAGTGCTTAATAAATACCACAAAAAACCCCAAAAACCTGGCAGAGCAGGACTAGAACCCAGGTCTTCTCCTCTCTGAGCACCTAATAGTAGTTGCAGCATGTTAAGCGCTTACTCTGTGCCAAGCATTCTATTAAACATTGGGATTGATACAATTTTATCAGGTTGGATAACTAGCTTACTAACAGGGAGTGACACCAGAGAAGGAATATATCTATTGTTGTATTCTCCCAAGGGTTCAGTACAATGCCCTGCACACAGTAAGCACTCAATAAATACAACCGCCTGAAGAAGAAATTAGGTTTGTTGAATCACTAGAGGCTCTCAATTCACCTCCCCCCTGAAACAAGGCAGACTGATTCAGTCCCACTAAAAAACAACCCTCTCTTTGCTCCTGGGCAGCTCTTCTTTCTTTCAAATGGCCCTGCCACATTTCTGAGGACTATGCCTCCACCCAGGAGCACTGAACTGCTCCACATGGCATCCAGCTTAGTCAGACTGCTTACAAATCAGTGCAGAATAGGACCGAGCAAACGACAGTTTCCAACCGAAGTACAGAAAAGCCGGCTCCAAACTGAAATAAGGATGCAAACCTGTCAGCCAACCTGTCACACAAATCCTATTCCAGGCTTCCATTTCCAGGGATCTGTCTGATCGATAAATAGCAGCTGGACCAAAAACAAGTTTCTTGTACTCACCAAGAGCTTCAGGTCTTCCCCCAGAAGGTCTTTTGTCAGATGTAGTCGACGCATCACTGGTGGAGTTGAAGCAAACGCTCTCATCCTCTGAAACCCTCCACCCAGCACACTTTCGTTGTGGTTTGTGAGAGGGGGTGAGGAGTCCACCCCATCACCCTCTGTGTGGAGAACTCCGGTGATCCAGAGGTAGGGCAGGCTCACAGAAGGAGACCCAGTTTAATCACTACCTTCCCTTTGGTTCCCTCCCCCCATTACTTCAAGGATCCTTACAGAGCCTTTCCCGATTAGGTGTAAATTATCTAACCAATTAGTAAGCCACACCCACTGCTTTGGGAGAAATTAGAATCCCGGGCTAATCTGCATTGCCTCACTTAGATTGTAAGTACCCAGAGGGGAAAGACTTTATCTCTTAGCCAACACTTAGCACTGTGCCATGCCCCTCCTTAATCAAATCTATTTAGTCCTGATGATAATTCTGTGTAATATTCAGTCTGAGATCTAATGCTGGGGTCTTTGGAATTGGAATCTCTACCAAGAATTGGTAGAGAAAGATTAAGGCTGGGAAGAAAAACCCAAGATCCATTTGTTCGCTTTTGATTTTTATCTAGGTTCCTAAAGCACCCATGAGATCTTCTGAGACACAATTCTCTAAGCACTTAGTACATCCATGATGATTTCCTTTCCTCCTAGCTCCCTATAGCACCCAGAGTCCGCCCTTGGAGTAGTGATAATTATATTTGTAAAGTGTTTACTATGTTCCAGGCACTGTACTAAGCCCTGGGGTGGATTCAAGCAAATTGGGTTGGACGGAGTCCCTGTCCCACTTGGGGCTCACGGTCTCACTCTCCATTTTACAGATGAGGTAACGGAGGCACAGAGAAGTGAAATGACTGGCCCAACATCACACAGCAGACAGGCGTCAGAACTCAAATTAGAAGTCATGACCTTTTGACTCCCAGGCCTGTTTTTATTAGGAGCTTGCTGTGTGCAGAGCACTGTTCTAAACACAGGTGGGAACAAGATACGGACCCTGTCCCTAGAAGGGCTAATAATCTATTGGTCTCCACCATTTAGCACACGTCTCCTTTCTCCCACATATAGCTGACTCTTAAACGCTGGATGGAAGGATTGGGTGGGGACCATCCAGGCAGTGTGGCCTGATGGGTTGAGCACAGGCCTGAGAGAATGGACCTGAGTTCTAATCCCTGCTCTACCGTTTGTCTGCTGTGTGACCTCGGGCAAGTCACTTAACTTCTCTGTGCCTCAGCTACCTCATCTATAAAGTGGGGATTAAGAGTATGAGCCCCGGGTGGGACATGGACTGTGTCCTACCTGATTAAGTTGTATCTACCCTTTAGAACAGTGCCTGGCACATAGTAAGTGCTTAACAAATACCGTTAAAAACATTGGACTTAAGGAAGAACTTGATGACTATCAGGGTGATAAAATGCTGGAACAGGCTACTCTGGAGATCTTTAAAATAAAATTGGACAATCATCCTTATGGGATGTTTTATTTATTTACTTCCTTGGGGACCAGGGACTACGGACACTTCCGGATCCTGTGGTCATTTCCATGTCTAGAACTACATCAGACGATCTGGATCTTACAGCTACTCTGAGCCCTCGTTTTCATTTATTATTATCTGATGTTTCTCTATCCTATGCACTGATGACCCCTTTGCATCATCCTTAGTCTCAGGTGTTTCTAGTTCTCCAAGCCCCATAAATGATGATAACCAGTTTGGCCATCATTTGACCAACCTGTGCACACTGAATTGTTTGATTCTTCCCATAAGGCTTCCACCGGAGCTCCTTTTTTTTCTTATCATTTGTCTCGGAACTCCCTTGAAAGATGATTCGAGCTGCTCAGAATATCTTATTTTCTTTGGAGAGAGGGAGGAAGGACAGATCAGGTTTTAAATAAATATTTCTGGTTTACTGAGGCACTTGGGCCAACTCGTATCAATATTACAATGGTATTTATTAAGTGATTAGTATGTCTTAAGCACTGGGATAGATCCCATACAATCAGAGCAGAAACAGTCCCTGTCCCACATGGGCTTTCAGATTAAGTCATATCTGTAACTGGCCTAGTTTCTTCATTCTCAGAGGAAGCTGGGACACTGTTCACTAGTAAAGAGAGTGTTTTTCCCCAATGAGGAAGGATGTGATTGTGTACATGTGCCATAGATAATTTTTCTGCATCACTGAAATGGATTTTTTGGAGTTTAGGGGAAAAAACACTGAGGTCTAGGTTAGGGGTATGACTAAGAAGACTCTTTTGGGGAAACTTTCTTCAGAATATCAGGATTTTTGTTAGAGTGCAATCTCCTTGTGGGCAGAGAACACGGCTAATGCTTCTCTTGTCCTTTCCCAAATGCTTAGTACAATGCTTTGCATAAATTTGGCATTCAATAATTACCCTTACTACTGTCTTGTTCAATCCTCTAGACTGTAAGCTCCTCCGTTGTATTGTACTCTCTCAAGTGTTCAGTACAGCGCTCTGCACACAGTCATATTAATCAATGAATAACAATGATTGAACAAATAAGAATAGCAAAGTCATTTTGCATGAAATAACTTTTAGTGATGCCCCCCCCCCCCAGTCTATTGATTCTCAAACTCATGTAGCCTGCTCAGACTCCTTAATCTACCTAAATTATCTGATCATTTAAATATGTAGTTACAGTATATTGTAAGCTTTATTATCAATATTATATTTGCCATTTTAGGATTAGAGGGTTAAGATAGTTTAGGATTTCTTTATAAACTTCAACTATGTTACAATTCTCTCTACCTTCATTTCAGAACTTCTGGAACGGTTTTCACATTTGGCTGCTTCTGACTGTATAAATGAGCATTAACTCCCTTTCAGGGAATGTTTGTCTTATTTAAAGGCCCTATGTCAGCCTTTGTGTAATACACTGTGCTATGATTAGAAGAACAACTTTAAAAATCCCAATTTTATAAAAGTGTATTACACTGTAAATTCTTCCACTAGATTGTCGTTCCTTGAAGGCAGGCATCGTGTCTTCTACATTTACAGTGTGCTTCAGAATGGATAATAATGCTTTGCTCACTGTAGGTACTCAAAGAGCGATAGATATTGATGAATTTGGTAGATATTAATCAAGGCAGCAATCTAAGATAGATAAGGTCCTAAGGGTAAAACTTTACTGGGTCAAAATTCACATTCCCAGACTATTTTGGGCTGGTCACTCCTCACTAAGTGTCTGATCACTAATTTCGCTGAACTGAAACAAGTCGCTGAGTTGTTCAATCTTCCATTTTTCTTTTTAACATATCACAGCCCTCCCCTAGTTCAAATGCCTTCTAACATCCAACCTTTCAGCCTAACATCCAAGCTTTCCCTAAATAATTTCCCAACACCCTGAGTCATATCAATGCTTCAGGAAACTCTACTATTTGTTCACACCCTCCTTAGTACTCATGCATATGTATATGCATATGCAGATATACATTCTATTTATCTATTTGGACTACTCTATCCTTCTGGGCAGGGAATGTGCTACTTTTCTTTCTTTTTTCTTTTTACTTTCCAAGCATCTAGTATCATCACTCTCATCAATGGCATTTACTTAGTGCTTACTGTGTGCAGAACACTGTACTGAGTACATTACAACAGAGTTGGCAGACACATTCCCTGCCCCAAAATACGGTTACATCTGAAATAATAATAATAATAATGTTGGTATTTGTTAAGCGCTTACTATGTGCCGAGCACTGATCTAAGCGCTGGGGTAGACACAGGGGAATCAGGTTGTCCCACGTGGGGCTCACAGTCTTAATCCCCATTTTACAGATGAGGGAACTGAGGCACAGAGAAGTTAAGTGACTTGCCCACAGTCACACAGCTGACAAGTGGCAGAGCTGGGATTCGAACTCATGAGTCCTGACTCCAAAGCCCGTGCACTTTCCACTGAGCCAGGCTGCTTCTCTAAATAGTCTAGAGGGGGAGACAGACATTAATATAAATAAATAATATAAAATATATAATTTCAAGCTACGTACATAAATGCCATGGGGTTGAGGATGGGGTGACTATCACATGCCCAAAGGTCACAGATCCAATTCAGTGGACTGAACTAAACGAATGCTTAATAAATGCTACTACGACAATACTACACCTGTGCTTTACACCATTTTCTCCTTTTTCCATCTTACCTGGATTAAGTTCAATAAATTTGCCTTGTCTTATGCCGTCATTTCCGACCCATAAAGACACCAGGACCCATCTCTCCCAGAACATCCCGCTCTCCATCTATAATCGTTCTGGTAGTGGATCCATAGAGCTTTCTTTGTAAAAATCCAGATGTGATTTACCGTTGCCTCCTTCCACGCAGTAAACTTGAGTCTCCGCCCTCCACTCTCTCCCCTGCCGCTGCTGCCCGGCACAGATGAGTTTTGACTTGTAGCAGGCGGCCTTCCGCTCGGTAGCCACTGCCCAAGCTAGGCATGGAATGGGTAGGCCTCTGCTTGACTCTCCCTCCCGTAGTCGACTGAGTATTGAAAACTCTCCAGGTGTGATAAAATAGGTTTAGTAAATTACGTTCAATACCTGTTCCCCCTCCTACTTAGACTGTGAGCCCTATGTGGGACAAGCATAGTGGCCTACCTGATTAACTTGTCTCTGACCCAGTGCATAGAACAGTGCTTGACACAGAGTAAGTCCTTAACAAATACCATAAAAAAGTTTCAGCTATGAAATTAATTCAAAAAGAACAGTTACCATGGTATCTGAAAATAGACTTATTCTCATATTCTCCCCACTTCTCTCAGTGGAGGAATCCTGGCAGAGAATGCTCAGGTAGAAGAGGAGTCATTAAATAAAAAAGCTGATTATACCATAAAATAGGTTTTGTTGCACATTTTCTAGGATAACAACAGCTTTTCCACGTGACTGGATTTAATAAATGAAAAAAAAAATCCACGCCCAAATCCTCCCAGACCTCAAACTTTTCTTCTGTAGCTATGGCAAAGGCATAGAAATTTCTTCCGATTGAAATTCCCTGAGTTGGTGCGCCGGCATCACATACAGTATAATTTATAAAAGTGTGAACAACTGCAGAATTGTTCTCCTAATAGATTCTGAAGATTCCAATTTCCATTCTGCCACACAAGACTGAAAATCCACTTGTGCTCAGTTATCTGTATCTGTACCTCATCCCCACACTGCATCAAAAATCAGGTTCAGGTGCAGGTTAAGAGCATGCATTTACCTCAGGAATATGGGACTTATTAAATATCTCTACACAATTAACATCACCATATCAATAAGAATTATCATTAGGTGCTGTCAATCAGGTGCTGAATTTTGCTTCAGGGAAACAAAACAATTTAAATTATAGCAAGTGCCCCCCTTCTTTTTTACATGCTTCTCTTTAAATTGGATAATTATGTGGCTTTTCATTAGATTCCTCTAAGCGTAATAGATCACGATATTCACCCTTTGACCTTGGTGATGAATGTCTCTGGTGAAAACATGTGACAAGCAGTGTTCTAATGAGAACAAAATACTGAATAACCGGAGGACTTATAAGATGAAAGGAGAAAGCAAGAGGGAAATACAACCACCTCTGAGGAGGAGATGCAAAATCTCTGCATAGCAAGTGGAGTTGTGTCTTTATCTGGCTCCGTGAACATGGCTGGGAGCAGTGAACGTTTGTTCCGCATTGAAATGGAGGAGAGGAAAGAAAGGCAGTAGACATTGTGGAACAAATCTCGCTGAAAAGAAATCCCAGACCCAGACGCGACCGTAGTGTAAATGTTGCGGGGATCATTAGATGAAAGCGAAGCGGCCTGGCCTGGCCTAGCGGACAGACCACGGGCCTGGGAGTCAGAAGGACCTGGGTTCTAATCCCGGCTCCGCCGCTTGCCTCCTGTGTGACCTCGGGCAAGTCACTTAACTTCGTGCCTCCGCTTACCTCATCTGCAAAGAGGGGATTAAGATTGCCAGCCTCATGTGGGATGTGGGCTGTGTCCAACCTGATCATCCTGTATCTACCCCAGTGCTTAGTACAGTGCCTAGCACCTAGTAAGTGCTTAACATTAAAAGCCACCGTTCAAATAAAAAAGGGAGAGACTAATTGCTTCGCAGAGCAGCTGAAGCACTAATGAGGATCTGAGGGAACCTCTCAGCTGCTGGGATATCGCTGAGGGAGAAAACAAGACGCAAGAACAGCGGATGCCGGAACAATTTGGTTTTGGTTGTTGTCGTCTTTCGCTGCCGCCTCGTGTCCGACCCATAGCGACGCCGTGGACGTATCTCTCCCAGAGCGCCCCACCTCCATCTGCAATCGTTCCGGTAGTGGATCCATAGAGTTTTTTGGGGGGGGGGGGTCTTGATTTCCTCCAGGCCAGTTGGTGAAGAGAACGGCCCTAGGCAGTCCCCAGAGAGAGACCTCATTCAGTGCCTCAGCCAACCACGGCCTTCCTCTCCTTGCTCCTCCAGCCCAGACTTTCTGGGGGTATCGTGAACATGCGTGACTTGGGGTGGGAGCAAAAGGGAGAAGAAGGAAGAGCAGGAAGTCCTACTGGAGCACCAGAGCGAGCGTAAATACCCCACACTAGAGAACTGGAGAACTGCTGAGGACTCATCTCACTGAAGCAGCATGGCGTAGTGGAAAGAGTGAGAGTCAAAGGACCCGGGTTCTAATCACGGTTCCGCCACTTGTCTGCTGTGTGACTCTGGGCAAGTCGCTTCACTTCTCTGTGCCTCGGTTTCCTCATCTGTGAAATGGGGGTTAAGACTGGGAGCCCTATGTGGGACAGGGACTGTGTCCAACCCGGTTATCTTTTGTCTACTCAGTGCTTAATATGGTGCCTGGAACATAGGAAGTGCTTAACAAATACCAGAATTATTACTATTATTATTAATGTTCCATTCCCTCTTCCAAAACCACCTACTGGGATAGACTGTAAACTCGTTGTGGGCAGTGACCGTGTCTCCCAACTCCGTCGTACTCTCCCAAGTGTTTAGTACAGTGCTCTGCACACTGTAGGTACTCGGTGAACGGCAGCGATCGATAGTTAGCGCTCGTTAAATACGACTGAATGAATGAGAAAAGAAAGTTTCCCGTTAATCTTCCATCTAGGAGTTGATTTCCTCCAAAAAATTAGAAGTGACCGCTGGTGACTGAGTAGGGTAAGGACAAAAATCAACTTTATTTCTCTTTATTTATAAGACAGTTCTAACCAAGTCAGTGTGTCCTTTCTCCCTCAGCGTCCAGAGATTGGTGGCATCCTCTATTCCAGCAGGCCTCTGGATCTCCCGTCAGTGTCAGTGAGAGAGATGATAAAAATCCATTTAGAAATCCTGCCCGGGGTCTACCTATGATTTTTCATTGAGGGCAATCTCTTTCGCACAAAGCCTGAAGCGAAGTGAGAGAGACAGGGGAGTCTATTCCTCAAGAGTGGACTACAGCCCTGCAGTTTGCTCATTCGTGGAGAATTAGTCATTAAGCTGCTCGCCCTGGTGACTGTCCCGGTAGAGATCCCAGATCTATCCTGACTCTCTCACCATCTATAAGTGTAGTGAGGAAACCTCCTGCGTGGGGCAGGTTGGGGTGGGGGACAGGGGAGAGCCAGGAGGAGGTGAACACACTTCTTGAACACTTGAGGAGGGGCGTCTGGCCACCCTTTCTGGGCCGACGGGATCAGAGATGCAGTCTAGAACAGAGCTCCTGTTTATTCATTCAATCGTATTTATTGACACATTCCCCGCCCACAACGAACTTACCCCGGACAGTCCCAGATCTGAACGGGATGACGAGGCCCAAGAGGAAATCCTCTTTTCCCTGATGGAAGCCAGAGAGGGCAGGGGAAAACCACCGGAGGGAGGAGGCGAAAAGACAAAGAAGCGGGGGAAAAGCATCAAATTCACCACAGAGGTGGAAGGATCCCAAAGTTTTCAATATGGGAAAGAACTGAAACCGATTGAGATGATCCATTTACCCACACCCCGCTCTTCTTTTTATGGTATTGGTTAAACGCTTACTATGTGTCAGACACTGTTCTAAGCGCTGGGGTAAATACAAGATATTCAGGTTGGACACAGTCCCTGTCCCACATGGGGCTCCCAATCCTAATTCCCATTTTACAGATGAGGTAACTGAGGCAAAGAGAAGTGGCTTGCCCAAGGTCACACAGCAGATGAGTGACGGAGCCGGGATTAGAACCCAGGTCCGTCTGACTCCCAGGCCCGTACTCCGTCCACTTGGCCACACAGCTTCTCATTTCAACAAAACCATAAAAGTCACAATATTTTGTCTTTAAAGAGCCTGATTCACCAAATGATCTCCATCATCAGCCTATTAATCATCCTCCAGACCGGAAGCTCATTGTGATAATAATAATGGCATTTTGTTAAGTGCTTACTATGTGTCAAGCGCTGTTCTAAGCGCTGGGGTAGATACAAGCTAATTAGGTGGGATACAATCCCTGTCCCTCCTGGGGCTCACGGTAATAATAATAATAATGTTGGTATTTGTTAAGCGCTTACTATGTGCAGAGCACTGTTCTAAGCGCTGGGATAGACCCAGGGGAATCAGGTTGTCCCACGTGGGGCTCACAGTCTTAATCCCCATTTTACAGATGAGGGAACTGAGGCACAGAGAAGTTAAGTGACTTGCCCACAGTCACACAGCTGACAAGTGGCAGAGCTGGGATTCGAACTCATGAACCCTGACTCCAAAGCCCGCGCTCTTTCCACTGCGCCACGCTGCTTCTCATACCCCATTTTGTGGATGTGGTAACTGAAGCACAGAGAAGTTAGGTGACTTGTCCAAGGTCACACGCCAGACAAGTGGCCAAGCCGGGATAAGAACCCAGGTCCTCCTGACTCCCAGGCCCGTACCATACCCCCTAGGCCACACTGCTTCTCATTAGGCCGTGCCGCTTCTCATTATGGGCAGGGAACGTGTCGACTATATTGCATTCTCCTAAGCTTTCAGTACAGTGCTCTGCACGTGGTAAGCGCTCAAATAATGTGACCGATTGATCCACGGTGTCATTGATGTGTAGATGAATACTTAGTCGTTTAGATGGCCAGTATTATTGTATTATTATAGATTACCCAAGGGGTTGCCCCTTCCTAATGCACAAGCCACCAGCTCTATAATCAATTGCTGCGTTCGTATCTTCCGCCTCAAACGCTCTGTGACGGTGATATTGGTAACCGCAAATGACATCATCTCACTTTCCCACTCTCTTCTGCACAGAATGATGCCCGACCCCTGCACTGGACCAGCCAAGGTGATCACTATGCAATCGATCCAATCAATCACTAATTCATTCGGTCGTATTCATCGAGCGCTTACTGCGTGCAGGGCACTGTACTAAGCACTTGGAAAGTACAGCTCGGCTTCTTTATGCTAACCTTCTCGGCGTACCTCGATCGCGTCCGTCTCGCCGCTGCCCTCTCACGCACTTCCTGCCTCTGGCTCGGAGTGCCCTCCCTCCTCATATCAGACAGATAATTGCTCTCCCACGCTTCAAAGCCTTAGTGAAGGCCCATCTCCTCCAAGAAGCCTTCCCTGACTAAGCCCTCCTCTTCTCCCACTCTCTTCCGCGCTGCTCTTGCTCCTTCATTCATCCTCCCTCCCATCCCCACAGCGCCTATGCATAAATCCGTATATATCTATTTATTTATCTATTTACCATCCCCCGATTAGACCGTGCGCCCGTCAGACGGCAGGGACCGTCTCTATCTGTTGCCGACCTGTTCATTCCAAGAGCTTAGTACAGAGCTCTGCACATAGTAAGCGCTCAATAAATATTATTAAATGAATCTATTTACTAATTAATTTATATTAATATCTGTCTCCCCCTCTAGACTGCGACTGTGGGCAGGAATGTGCCTTTTGTTACACCGTACTCTCCCAAGAGCTTCGTATGGTGCTTTGCACACAGTAAGTGCTCAATAAATTCGATTGAATGAATGAATGAACGAATGAGTGCAAACCACTGAACTTAGCCCTTGGGAAGAATACAATAAATAGACATGATCCGTGCTATCAGGGAACTTACAGTCAGACTTGAGGGAGGCAGACACTAAATAGCTGGTATGTAAATGAGTTATACATCCCTTTAGAAATGACACATGATAGGTTTCTGGGGGGAAGCGGTAAAAAACAAAAATCCATCATTTCCCGACATGTCCCGGGCCCTGTCACCTTCTTAAGGCCTTTCACACGGGTCTCCAAAGTGAGAAAGTGGTTTTTCCCCTTAAAAAGAAAATCTACTAGCCACACTACCATCCATTGCCATCTATTTGCTACCATTTTGTCAGGGAGTGTAGCCTAATGGAGGGCTATGGACCTGGAAGTCAGGAGACTTGGGTTCTAATCCCAGCTCTATCACTTGCCAGCTGTGTGACCTTGGACAAATCACTTAATTTCACTGTCGCCTCAGGTTCCCATGTGTAAAAGGGGTGGATCTGACCTATCTTGATCTACTCCAGTGTTTGGCACATAGTGAGTGCTTGTCAAATAACTCAGTTATTGGCTGAAGGACCGGAAAGTCGGTAGCTTATATTTAATTTTAAAATTTATTAATATTTCCTCTGAAGGATGGGTGTGGCACATATTTGCTCACATAACTGCCCCACCCCATTTTGGTGGAGGAAATTAGATTTAAAAAAATTGAATGGTATATTTTAAGAGTTCACTACGTGCCAGGCGCTGAAGTAAGTACCGGGATAGAGACAACGTAATCGGGTTGGACGCAGACCAATTCTCAGATGGGGCTCACGGTCTTAATCTCCGCTTTGGAGATGAGGTGACTGAGGCACGGAAAAGTCAAATGACTTGTCCACACCCAGAAGACAAGTGGCAGAGCCAGAGTTAGAAGCAGATTCTCTGACTCCCAGACGTATGCTCTATCCCCTACGTCATGCTGCTTCCCCTAACTGTAGCCATGGAGGGAGGGGAGTGGAGAAGCTGAAGGATGAGAACATGATGACACAGTAAAGAGAGGCCATTTTGCTCAAAAAATATACTAGACTTCTAGATTCTGGTCACTGCCTCAACCGTCTAGTCAGAAGGTCATGATTTCTAATCCCGGCTCCGCCACTTGTCCGCTGCGTGACTTTGGGCAAGTCACTTTACTTCTCTGAACCTCAGTTCCTTCATCGATAAAATGGGGAGTGAGACTGTGAGCTCCAGGTGGGACAGGGTCTGTATCCAACCAGATTTGCTTGTATCCACCCCAGTGCCTGCCACGTTGTAAGAGCTTAACAAATCCACAATTATCAATTATTATAGTACTCATTAGGATTAAGGCAGGAGGAGAAGCGGAAGGGTCAGAACCCAAGGGAAGGGATGAGGGAGGTTAATTCCTTGAGTGACTCTTAAATGTGCTACTTAGGGACAGTTCAACAGAGAAGTAAGAGACAAATTTGCAAATCCCTCTTACCTTCTGCTTCCTTCTCCCTCCCTTTCCTCCTCTCCTTTTCGCCTTCTTCCCTTATTGCTAGAATTATTATAAGACCCGAGTAAGAGCTCCGCCACTATTTGAACGTTCTAAAAATAATGCAAAAGTGGGGCAGTTCAGTGAGTAAAAGTGGTAAACCCACAATCATCATCATCATTACGATGGCATTTGTTAAGCGCTTACTATGTGCAAAGAAACACTGTCCTAAGCACTGGAGAGGATACAAGGTGATCGGGTTGTCCCACTTGGGGCTCACAGTCTTCATCCCCATTTTACAGATGAGGTAACTGAGGCCCAGAGACGTGAAGTGACTTGCCCAAAGTCACACAGCTGACAAGCGGCTGAGTGGGGATTTGAACCCATGACCTCTGACTCCCAAGTCCGGGGTCTTTCCACCGAGCCGCAGTCAGTAGCTGGCAGTTCAGTGCAGATTAACTCACTGGGAGAAAATGATGTGAGATGATCTTACGGGACCTGATTGGTCATAATAATGACGGTGGTATTTGTTAAGTGCTTACTATGTGCCAAACACTGTTCTAAGCACCGGGAGAGATACAGAGTTATCAGGTTGTCCCACGTGGGCCTCACAGTCTTCATCCCCATTTTCCAGATGAGGGAACTGAGGCCCAGAGAAGTGAAGTGACTTGCCTAAGGTCACACAGCTGACAAGTGGCGGAGCCGGGATTAGAACCCGTGACTTCTGACTCCCAAGCCTGGGCTCTTTCCACTGAGCCACACTGCTTCCTGTCTTGGCATTTACCAAAGCACTAGTACAATGCCGGGCTTAGGATAAGGACAGTAATACCACAGTTAGCTAATTACCTACCCCAGCACTGTAGTACAGTGCTTGGCACAGAAACAGCACTGAACAAATACAAAATTATTATTTTACTGTTATTGTTGTTGGAGGGGCAGCTCTGCAACCTTAGCGACAGCTGTGGCGGACTTGAAAACGGTGTAACAAGTCCTGCCGACTGCAGTGAGTGGATTCTACGCTGGAGTCAGGTTTATGCCACCACCTACAATTTGACACTGGTCAAGCCCACGCTACGCATCCTTGAAAAAATGAGAAATCTGGAATCTGGGGCCAAAACGAGGCTTAGAATTATGGGAAGCTTTCATGGGAATCTTTCATTTTCACTTACGACTGGCTTTGAAGCACTCAGTAATCTCTGTCCATCCTACTTCACTTCAGTGATCTCCTACTACAGCCCAGCCCACACACTTCCCTCCTCTAGTAGCAGCGCAGCTCAGTGGAAAGAGCCCGGGCTTTGGAGTCAGAGGGCATGGGTTCGAATCCCGGCTCGGCCACTTGTCGGCTGTGTGACTGTGGACGAGTCACTTCACTTCTCTGGGCCTCAGTTGCCTCATCTGTAAAATGGGGATTGAGACTGTGAGCCCCATGTGGGACAACCTGATTCCCCTGTGTCTACCCTAGCGCTTAGAACAGTGCTCTGCACATACATAGTAAGCGCTCAACAAATACCGGCATTATCATTATTATTGTTATTATTAGCGCCAGCTTTCTCACTGTGCTCTGATCTTGTCTATATCCTCCCACTGGGCTAGAACCCCTCCATCCCCCCACCCCCACGCCATAGAGAAGCAGCGTGGCTCAGTGGAAAGAGCCCGGGCTTGGGAGTCAGAGGTCATGGGTTCGAATCCCGGCTCCGCCACGTGGCAGCTTTGTGACTGTGGGCAAGTCACGTCACTTCTCTGGGCCTCGGTTACCTCATCTGTAAAATGGGGATTAAGACTGTGAGCCTCACGTGGGACCACCTGATGACCCTGTATCTACCCCAGCGCTTAGAACGGTGCTCTGCACGTAGTAAGCGCTTAACAAATACCAACATTATTATCTATGCCAGACCAGCACTCTCTCTACCTTCAAAGAATCATTAAGGTCACATCTCCTCCAAGAGGCCTTCCCTGATGAAGCCCTCTTTTTCCCCAGCTCTCTCCTCCTTCTGTGTAACTGGAAACAACTTGGCATAGTGGATAGAACATGGGCCTGGGAGTCAGAAGGTCACGGGTTCTAATCCTAACTATTGTGTGACCTCGGGCAAATCGCTTCACTTCTCTGGCCCTCAGTTCCCTCATCTATAAAACGGGGATGGAGACTGTGAGCCCCACATGGGACGGGGACTGTGTCCAGCCCGGGTTGCTTATAATAATGTTGGTATTTGTTAAGCGCTTACTCTGTGCAGAGCACCGTTCTAAGCGCTGGGGGAGATACAGGGTCATCAGGTTGTCCCACGTGAGGCTCACGGTCTTCATCCCCATTTTACAGATGAGGGAACCGAGGCACAGAGAAGTGAAGCGACTTGCCCACGGTCACACAGCTGACAGGTGGCGGAGCGGGGATTCGAACCCATGACCTCTGGCTCCCAAGCCCGTGCTCTTTCCACCGAGCCACGCTGCTTCTCTGCTTCTTATACCCACCCCAGTGCTAAGTACAGTGCCCGGCACATAGTAAGTGCTGAAAAGATACCGATATTATTATTATTATGGGTCATCCTGAAGACAAGCATTCCTTCCACAACACCTTGGTCGTGCTTCTGACAATCCGTGTGTTACCATAAAGTCCGTTAGGTCCACCGTGGCCTCAGTGGTAATTAAAGGAGTAGGGAGATGATGGTTTGAAGACAATTGAAATAATACTTTAGTTCCTGTCACACTGAGTGAAATTCAAGCAGATTAGAGGAAACAACCCAAAAAAAAAAATTGCAATCTAACATTATCCCTGACACTTCTCCGGTTCATTAGCATGACACTGGGAACTTAAAAATTTACTTTCCAGTAAGTAAGCGATGGTATTCACGTACTTAAATTGTGAACCCCAAGTGGGACAGCTTCATTAATTTACATCTCCTACAGGGCTTAAGACGGTTCTTGACACATAGCGAGCACTTAACAAATATAATAATGATAATAATAGTAATAATATTTGGTTCCCCGTGCAATGATGATGAGTCACTGTTTACACTGTTGCCAAGGGACTTTTTGGTTTTGCTTGAAACCAGCTCTAAAGCCAGCATCCCTGCTAGCTGCGTCACGTTATTGCCGATACGACAGTGTGCTTGAGTCCTTTTCTTCCAACAGATTCTGTCTGAATCGTGGTCTAAAACGTGATGGCCTGACAAACACTCTGATTGAATGGAAAGAGCGTAGGTCTGGAAGTCACGGGACCCGGGTCCTGATTCCCACTCTGCCACTCGCCTGTTGTAATCTCGGACAATTCACTTAACTTCTCTGAGCCTCAGTTTCTTCATCTGTAAAAAGGGGATTCACTACCTTCTCTTCCCTCCCTCTTAGACTGTGAGCATCATGTAGGACAGGAACTAGGTATGACCTGATTTTCACCATCAATGGTATGTATTCATTCATGAAATTGTATTTATTGAGCACTTACTGGGTACAAAGCACTGCACTAAGCGCTTGGTAGAGTACAGTGTAACAACAGACACATTCCCTGCCCACAGTGAGTGCAAAGCCTAGAGGGGGAGACAGACATTAATACACATAAATAAATAAATAAATAAATAAATAAATAAATAAATAAATAAATACATACATACATACATACATACATACAACATATATACATACATAAATAAATACATGCATACATAAATACATAAATAAATAAATAACGGTGTTTACTATGAACAGAGAATTGTATTAAGTGCTTGGGAGAATACAATACACAGAGTGGGCAGAGTTTGCAAACACGTTCCCTGGCCACAATTCCCAAAGGTCATAGATCCAAGTGCATAGATGAGGCAGAAGGAAAAGGGAGCTGGGAAAAAAGAGGGCTTAATATTGGAAAGCGTCTTGGAGGAGACGTGACCTTACCTCGTATCTATCCTAGAAGTTATACAGTGCTTGGTACATAGTAAGTGTCTAACGAATACCAAAGTTAATGATAATTGTAATAGTAATAATAATGGCGTTTTTGAAGTGCTTACTATGTGCCAGGCACTGGAGTGGATACAAGCAAATCGGGTTGGACACTGACCCTGTCCCACGTGGGGCTCACGGTCTCAATCCCCATTTACAGATGAGGGAACTGAGGCCCAGAGAAGTAAAGTGACTTGCCCAGGGTCACACAGCAGACACGTGGCGGAATCCGGATTAGAACTCGTGACCCTCCGACTAGACAGATGAGGCAGTGACCAGAATCTAGAAGGCTAGTATATCCTTTGAGCAACACTCTTCGATTGTGGAGCCGATTTGGCATTAAGATTCTGACCAAGCCGTTCGCCTAGAGATCAACTGCGGGAGTCCAACTTATTATATCACAGTGGGTAAGCTCGTTGCGGGCAGGGAATGTGCTTGTTATTCTGTTATATCGTACTCTTCCAGGAGTTTAGTGCAGCTCTCTGCACACAGTAAGCGCTCAATAAATACGATTTATTTACGGATTAACTGATTGACCTAGACTTACCTTAGACATGCCATTCAACTAGTAGAGTAATTCCATTAGCTCACCTCTGTGCCATACTTAACATCCAACAGTAAGGCAGCCTTTCAAATACCAAGAGTCCTAAAAGACGGCAGTCTACTGGCTCCGAAGCGATGCCGGTTGGATTACGTCTCCCCGAGGGGGACAGATGAGGAGTGTCTATGGTTGACAGAAAGATACCGAAACAGCTGCAGAATCAAGGCATAAAATGCAGAAATCATAAAGAAGAAGGAAAGAAGACAAGTCTGGGGACAAAATGAAGGAAAATGTCAGATGACGTTGCATAGCCGCGACAGTTAAAAGGCAACAGCAGAAGACTAATCAATTTAGTCAACAGCACTTGGAAGTGAAGAGACTTTCCTAGAGCAGAGGTTGGAAAGGGAGAGCAAACAGAAAGAGGAGCAGGATCTTTAGGTGCCCCGTGATCTGGAAGGATTTATTGCTTATGTTTTAATGTAAAAGTCGCCTTGGCCCACACTGAAAATCAATCTGTCAATCCAACGTACTTATTGAGCACTTACTGGGTGCAGAGCACAGTACTAAGTCCTTGGGAGAGTACAATATAACGACACAACAGAGTCGGTTGACGTGCTCCCTGCCCACAACAAGCTTACAGTCTAACCCATCCATAATACCCTCTTCGAACCCTAAGTTCACAGATCTGAATTCACCAGAACTGTTTTGGGACAGTTTGCATAGTCAAACACTCTCCCAATCCGATGTTCAGATCATCATCCACCATCACTGACATTTATCGAGTGCTTACTGTGTGCGGAGCACTGTACTAACTCTTGGAAGAGTACAATGCAACAAAGTTTGGGTATATATGTACATATCTATCACTCTATTTATTTATATTAATGCCCGTTTACTTATTCCGATGTGCATACGTCTAGAATTCTATTTCTATCGATGCCCGTTTACTTGTTTTGACAGTACAGTGCTCCTCACACAGTAAGTGCTCAGTAAATACAACTGAATGAACGAATGAAGTTGGCAAAGCCGTTCCCCGCCCACGTTAAGCTTAGAGTCTGGAGATGAGCTTCCGGTCGAGAGCCAAGCAATTCCATTTAGTCCACAGGAAAAACAGCACAGGCCAGGAGGAAGGCATCGAGTGAGATTTGTTTGTATTGAAATCTTCCCTTCCTACCATCTTTTAAAACTGGGTTGACGAGAGGTGGAAGAACTGGGAGTCGAGGCCGAAATACAAACAGCCTGCCCGAATCGTTAGAGGCGGACCAGCTAGTGTGCCATTACCCAGGGTGGAAGGGTTGGTGACCTCCTGTGAGACCGCTGCCCCCGATCCGTGCCATCCAATTGAGCCCGGTCCAATTATCGGAAGGATAATGGGATTAGATGCAGCCTGGGATGCCCGGCTGAGACCTCGCCTAGTTCAATTTTCAATGTTAATAAACTGGTGGCTATTGCTTTTCCACCCCGATGTGTCTCACACCTCATTGCGCCCGACCATCAGGCAATTAACAGCAGCTCCCTGGCTTCGAGCACCTCTTAAACATGGAGCAATTATGCTTATTTAGTAAATAATGATGAAACTTGGAGGTCGTAAACACAGCAGCGTGTGCACCTTTCTTCCCATCTCCCCGGAGGTGTGCTCGGAACCTCCCTCAGTTAACCGAGCCTGGGATCGCCACCGATTTCTAAGGGCGAGTCATGATGAGTTTTTCCCCTTCCCTCTTCGGCATTCTGACCGAAAACCACGGAGCTCCACTCGAGTTTCTACGTGGGGACTAAAACCCCCAGCACGGTGCTTTGGAAGCAGACCGATCTGACTTGGGAATGAGCATCAGAGGCTTTTCATTTATCTTGAAATGGGAACTTTTCAATAGGTCTTAAGTGTGTATTAATGCGACGAGGGTAATGAAGCCTTTATTTACAAAGTTGTCTAATCCTCCTTTCGTTGGCGACGGGAGCCCGAATGAATTTTTCATTTAGCGAGCTGTTCCGTGATCTTCACAGTGGCTTACGCGATTCCGAGTCTTCTGCTTTTTGTTCCTCTCCGGGGCCACGCCGGAGTAAAGCCCGCTTTTCCGCTGCGTTTCAAGAGACGGATTTTGTGTGAAGACTTGTTTCATCGGTAAGGACAGTGGGGAGCCTCTTGCAGATTATAAAAGCGGATACGGGGAAATAGTTCACACAGACCGACAGTTCACCCTCACTCTGGAGGCAGTATCGCTTCTTCGCCACTCTGTGATAGTATTGTTCTTCTGCATAGCCTCTACGCTTCAGCTGACAGTGAGATGTCTGTTGCTCGGCGAGACGGCAGCTAGGTAGAATTCCCTGCTAAAATCCCTGCTTTCTTCCTCATGGAGTTTCCCCGTGGCCATTTTCTCGAATGAATGGACAGTGAATCCCTTTCACTCTTTGGAAATTCTGTTGATTTGATTACGAAGGAATGGAAGCCAACGGACGCCTTCCGATTCCCAGTCCGGTCATCTAGCCACCGGGCCACGGTGCTTAATCCAACGGCTGTAGTTGGAGCGGTGTCCCAAACTTGATTCTCCCGAGTCTTCCGGGGAAAGTAGGTCTACGATAGAACTAAAGTCCCGCTGCGTGCAGGTCGGTCCCTCTTCCTGTTGTGGAAGAGTCAGGATGTGGGCTGTTTCCATCTTGCTATCAGCCTTCCCCGGAGACTCTCGGCATGCATTTCCAACCACAAGGCTGGTACTGTCTCGTCTCACGCCGCGGAGCCGCCTCCGACCCACGGCGACGCCACGGACGCATCTCTCCCAGAACGCCCCACGTCCAATCTGCAATCGTTCTGGTAGTGGATCCATAGAGTTTTCTTGGTAAAACCACGGAAGCGGTTGACCACTGCCTCCTTCCGCGCAGTAAACGCGAGTCTCAGCCCTCCGCTCTCTCCCGTGCCGCTGCTGCCCGGCACGGGTGAGTTTTGACTGGTAGCGGGTTGCCATCCACTGGTTAGCCACTGCCCAAGCTGGGGACGGAATGGATACGCCTCTCCTTGACTCTCCCTCCCGGAGTTGGGACCGGTAGAGGCCTGGAAACTCTTCGGGTGAAACCCCAAGAGGGGAAGGCTTGTATTCCGGTCTCCTCTTCCGTACCCGGTTCCAAGCCTCCGCAATATTTAGAGGGAAGACAAAATCTTCCTAACGGCGGGAAGGTTTTCCCCGCGTTGACTGACAGCTGACTGGAAACCGATCGGCTGTGAAAACTTCTGCAGTCAGACAAGTCCCTACTTCACGGAGAGACTTGGGCGTGGGCAGCTGGGTGCCCGCCGTCACGCTGAGAATACGTACTCAGAGGTAGCGTGGGATGCACTGGGCCGGAAGACTTTCTAAGAGTGGCAACTTTAAAGACTGCGTCAGCATAACGCAGCTTCAAAGCTGTCTCTGTGTCACGGTCCGGAATTAATGTCCAAATCGGAAGCGGCGTGGCTCGGTGGGAGAGCACAGGCTCGGGAGTCAGCCGTCACAGGTTCCCTTCCCCGCTCTGCCGCTTGTCAGCTGTGGGACTGTGGGCAAGTCACTTCACTTCTCTGGGCCTCAGTCCCCTCATCTGTCAAATGGGGATTAACTGTGAGCCTCACGTGGGACAACCCGATGACCCCGTATCGACCCCAGCGCTTAGAACGGTGCCCGGCACATAGGAAGTGCTTAACAAATACCGCCATTATTATCTCTGCTAGCAGAAGCTTGGGGTTGGTAGGTGTGAGCCTGGCACACGGTCATGGGAGGTTCACGACTTTTCGAGGTATAACTCAGCCCACATCTCTCATCGGAACCTAAATGTGAACTTAGGGCCCTCCTCAGGTGACCCTTACGGTAGTTTCGTAATAATCCTGATAAGAATAATCATTTTCATAGTAATTATTGTATTCGTTTAGAGCTTACAATGCGCCAGGCACATTGCCAAGCCGCCAGGGTAGATACGATACAAACGGTCTTGACACGGTCCGACGTGCACTCAGAGAAATGATCCAAGGATGTCTGCACGTGGAGTTTATTTTTAGTAATAGTAATAATGATAATAACTGTGGTATCTGTAAATGGTACGGGTTAAGCCTTTACACCGTTCTAAGCGCTGGGGTGGATACAAGCATATCGGGTTGGACACGGTCCCTATCCCATGTGGGGCTCACAGTGTCAATCCCCATTTTACAGATGTGGGAACTGAGGCACAGAGAAGTGAAGTGACTTGCCCAGCGTCCCACAGCAGACAAGTGGCGGAGTGGGCATTAGAACCCATGACGTTCTGACTTCCGGGCCTGTGCTCTATCCACTCCACCACCCAACACAGTCTGGCACGGGCCCCGGGAAGTGATTCGGGGATGCCTGGACATGGGTTTTAATAATAATAATCATCATAATAATCCTATTTGTTCATGGTAATTGTTAAGCACTTACTATGTATCAGTGCTGGGGTAGATACAAGGTAAACAGGTGGGACTCACAGTCTTAATCCCCATTTTACAGATGAGGCGCAGCGAAGTGAGTGACTTGCCCAAGGTCACAAAGCAGACAAGTGGCAGAGGCCGGTTGGAACCCAGGTCCTTCCGACTCCCAGGCCCGTGCTCTAGCCACCAGACCCTGGTACCCCTGAGGGACTACCCTTGCTGGAAGGGAAGGGATAGTATGAGAAGCAGTGCAGCTCAGTGGAAAAGAGCCCGGGCTTGCAAGTCAGAGGTCATGGGTTCGACTCCCGGCTCTGCCGCTCGTCAGCTGTGTGACCGTGGGCGAGTCACTTCACTTCTCTGGGCCTCGGTTACCTCATCTGGAAAATGGGGATAATAACGTTGGTATTTGTTAAGCGCTTACTACGTGCCGACCACTGTTCTAAGCACTGGGGTAGATACAGGGTCATCAGGTTGTCCCATGTGAGGCTCACAGTTAATCCCCATGAAGACTGTGAGCCTCCTGTGGGACAACCTGATTCCCCTGTATCTACCCCAGCGCTTACAACAGTGCTCTGCACATAGTAAGCGCTTAACAAATACCAACGTTATTATTATTATTATTCTTTGTTAAGCACTTATTAGGTGCTGAGCACTGTTCTAAGGACTGGGGTAGATATAAGCTAATCAGGTTGGACACAGTCCCTGTTCCCCATGCGCCTCACAGCCTTAATCCCCATTTTACAGATGAGGTAACTGAGGCGCAGAGAAGTTAGGTGACTTGCCTGAGGTCACACAGCAGACAAGAGCCTGTATCTACCCCAGTGCTTAGAACAGTGCTCGGCACCTAGTAAGCGCTTAACAAATACCAACGTTATTATCCCCATTTTACAGATGAGGTAACTGAGGCACAGAGAAGTGAAGTGACTTGCCCACAGTCACCCAGCTGCCAAGCGACAGAGCTGGGATTCAAACCCGTGACCTCTGACTCCCGAGCCCGGGCTCCTTCCACTGAGCCACGCTGCTTCCCCTAATACCATTATCAGCATTATTAATATTATTATTATTACCTAGGTTCTAATCCCAGCTCTGCCACTCGTCTGCTGTGTGACCTGGGGCAGATCATTTCACTTCTCTGTGCCTCAGTTACCTCGTCGGTAACATGGGGATTAAGACCGTGAGCCCCACGTGGGACATGGGCCGTGTCCAACCTGATGAGCTTCTCTCTAACCCAGCACTCAATACAGTGCTCGTCACATAGGAAGTGCTTACTAGATACCATAAAAAAGCCAAAACCTCCCTCCCATTTCACATCTGGTAGAGCACTGCTCTCCCCATTTTAAAAGCCCTACTAAAATCACATCTCCTCCAGACGCTCCTCCTTGACTCATCTCACCTCCCCACCCCATTTCCCCTTCCACCGCATCACCTACGCATTTGAGTCCTCACCCAACACCCTCCCTCCCGGCACTTTTTTTTGGCCTCATCTTTAATCTCTCTTGTCCCCCAACCTGTAATTTACTTTAGTGACTGCTTTCCCCACTAGATTGTAAATTTCCTGAGGGCAGGGATTGCGTCTGCAACACTACCTTACTCCCCCAGTCACTTAGTACAGTGCCCTGCACAGAGTAAGCATTCAATAAATACACTTGATTGATGGATTGGAAGCAAATGTAAACATTCTCACCACTCCACCCTGACAAGGAACCAGCTAAATGGAATCATCTCCAGAAGATACACCCTGGCTTGAGTTTCTCAGGGTTCCGGAAGGATTCGAAATACGACCACCACTGAGAGACTGTACGGTTCTTTAGACTGTAAACTCATTGTGGGCGGGGGGTTTGTCTTGTACCTTCCCAAGAGCTTAGTACAGTGCTCTGCGGACAGTAAGCGCTCAATAAATATGATTGAATGAATGATTTGAGTTTGAAGGTCAGGAGACCTTGGCTTAAATGGATCCCTAAGATACCCCTTGACCACCGTTTTAGGATAACCCAAGAGCAGAGAGAAGCAGGAGGAGGAAAATCACATTTCAAATACTGTCCATTAATGGCATAAGGACTCCGGGTGGCCCCATCATGGTAAGGAAACAGGTGGATCTTAATTGTCTCTGTCATCTTCAGATGATTAACAAACAGTGCTCATTATTGTTTTGGTGCTGTTCTGTTTGTGTCACACGACAACTTCATCTCACTGAATTATGCTATCGGAAAGTCGGCGATAGCACTGGGCTCGATTTGCATCTCTTTCTACACTGTGACTAGGGAAAGCTAATTACCCAAACCAATTGGGAACGAGGCCAGTTCAGATCCTCAAAATTGGATATAGGTCCGAGTCACATGACTCATTTTTTTTTTTTCCAGTTGCCCAGATAGACCGGTCGACCAAAATTCAGATATTGGAATGTGTGAAGCTCCTCTGGAAGTCACTGGAACATCTCTGAGTTTGGCGGAAAGGAGGATCATGGCAATAAAGCCCACAGAAAATTAGATCTCATTCTTCAAGCTATATCTTCAACTCAATCAAAGGTAAACAATAGGAATGTTCTTTATTCATTTTGATTTTGAACATAAACGACATCGATCCAGTTTCAGAGCAAACCGTTCCTGTCAAAGGTTAAGAATAGAGAAGTGTGTAGTCCATTAAAACCGGAAAAAAAGATCCCCGCACATCTCCTTCTGATGTTTTTTCTTCTGATTATCATATTCATAAGTATTTACTCTAATCAGTCTTCTTAAGTAAAGTTAACAGATATATGCAGCCATTCTTTGGAAATTGTTTTGCTTAGACTAAGAAGCTGTCAGAGAGCTGAGAAAGCTGCAGCTTTAACCAGATTTCATCTTTGTGTGTCACTGCTCGTGTCAAAGTAAAAATGTGCTCAGACATAAGAGTTGTCCTGCTTTCATCAAGGGAGCCAGCCTGCCTGTGCCTAGTTCCGCTTGGTTAAGCTTGTTATTTAAATTGTTAAAATTGAGACATCGGCAGTAAATTTCAGAGAAGATATAACAATTATTAGATACAAGCAGGGCTCTTGTACTCGTGAACATATCGTGCCCTCCATCCACAGCAGAATTAGCCACAAGTAATTTACAACGGTTTCTTTAAGAAGTGTGCCCAGTAGTACTTGGATGACATTAAATCACGATCTTCCCCCAGCTGGATCATATTTCCAACTTTAAGAGAGATTTGGTTCCAGTCAGCCTAGTGGCTCAGCGCTCCAGGGGCTCCCTTTTAAAGCCTCTGACTCTTGAGGAGCTGCACTTTCATTCCGGATGCCGCCTCCTCACCGTGAGCTGGGATTTGTGCGTCTTCATAGTCTATGGGCAAGGGAGCCACAACCTGGAGCGATTGCTCCTTGGGGAATGAGGCGAAAGAAAACCGGGTGGCTATCGGGGTGACCTTGGGCCATCCGGCTAACGCAGCCAAATCCCCGAAGAGCGTTTGACGCTGGATGGACTCTTGGGTCGGGTCTGAGGTGCGGTCATAGCGCCAGGCTGCCAAAAAGGTGTCACCACCTGCGTTCAGGCGGAGAGCGGAGGGAGGACGAGGTGGGAGAAGAGGAGGAAGAGGGGAAGGAGGATGAAGGGAGGTGGCGGATGAGGAGGAGAAGGAGGATGAAAGAAGGAAGGGGAGGAGAAAGAGGAGGAGGAGGATGAAAGGAGGCAGGGAGAAGGAGGAGGAAGCAGCCAAAAAAATCCATAACCCCTTCTTTAAAAGTATCTGTGTGTGTGTGTGTATGAGCGTGTGTCTGTCCTTGGTTCTCAAAGATGTTGCTACCGAAGGGGAGATCTTAGCCAGGAGAGACTGCTGGGAGAGAGATGCTGCCTTCTGCACTCCTTGCGGGTGGAGGTGGACGCTTGCTGGATTTACTGCACTGGTGAGAGGCAGCATGACGGAAGAAAGAGCACAGGACAAGGAGTCGGGAGACCTGAGTTCTAGTCTCAGCATCTCCCCTAGCATGCTGTATTACCTTGAGCAAGCCACTTAACTTCTCTGTGCCTTATTTTCCTTATCTGTAAAATAGGAACGAAATACCGGCTCTCTCTCCCCTTAGACTATGAACTGGGACTGTGTCTGATCTGAGTGGATTGTATTTACCGCAGTAAGTGGGTCCATACTAAACAACAAACAAATACTACCGTTGTTATTATGTTGTTATATCCAAACCAACCTTCACCTCCTTTCTTTTTCCTGCTCTCGGTCAGTTTCCAAACTACCTCAGCATAAGGATATACTCATTCCCCTCTTTTCTGTTAAAACTTATTTCGGGCTGTTTACCCAGCTGCAAACTGCAGCATTTCTCAATGCCTTTGGAAAACACAGTTAGATCTTACAAACTTGCAAGCATCTTCTTGCAGAGTAAGACGATTTTAATTCTTTCCCTTGCTCTCAGGCCCATCTTAAATAGGAAACTCATCTCTGCCCTACGGGAACTCTATTCCAAAGTATTTCAGATGAGACCTTGAAAATGCAGGCAGACTGATTGGAGCGGTTTAGAGTGCTGGTGCCGATGCATCTGGATTTACGAGATGATGTCCGGAAGAGGACCGGAGAGGTATGTAGGAACTGGACGGGTTCATAGCGTAGGAATCACTCGAATGATGTTGGGACATAGCAGTGTTCTAGTAGGATTCATTTACTTTAGTCATTTTGGCAGACCTCTGTGTGATAAAGTTATTTCATCATATATTATCTGCCAGTTATGAGTACAACTTCAACCAGGCATTATGGGTTGACGCTATGTCTAAAGAAAACCGAAGTGATGTGTCTTAGATTGTGCATCCCCGACCTGATTAGCTTGTATCTATCTCAGTGCTTAAAACAGAACTTGATACAGTAAGTGCTTGACAAAGCCAAATATGCAATCAGAAATTCATATTGATGACACGGAGCTAGAAGCGGTAGCAGAATTCTGTCACCGAAGCATCACGCTGACCAATGATGCAATGATACACAAGGAGAAAACCAAATAAAAAAGTTCAGCACGTTCTAGGGGAGACCGTAAACCAGAGTGTGGAAGCAGGCTCAGGATCAAGTTAAAGATCTACAGAGTCCAGGTGATATCCAAACTTCCTTTTGGCAATGAGAACTGGGCCTCACACAAATGTCTCGTATGACACGTAGAGCAGTTACATATCGGTGACTTTTAGTCAACTCAGCACCGCATAGCAAGACAGGGTCACAAGCGATGAAATTCCGGAACAGAGTCAGTCTCTTAGCATTAAGTTGTTAGTCTCAACAGAGCTATGCCAGGTTGCTGTCACCTCACTCCTCAAGAACAGAACCTCTAGTGATTGCCCATCCTCCTCCACATCAAACAGAAACTCCTTGCCAAAGGCTCGAAAGCACTCAGTCACCTTGGACCCCTCCTACCTCAGCTTGCTACTCTCCTTCTACAACGTAGCCCACACATTTCACTCCTTTAATGTCAACCTACTCATTGTACCTCCATCTCATCTATATTACCGCCGACCTCTCGCCCATGTCCCGACTCTGGCCTGGAACTCCCTCCTTCTTCATATCTGACAATTACTCTCACCTCCTTCAAAGCCTTAAGCCTTAGAGAAGGTACATTCCTCCAAGAGGGCTTCTCTGCCTAGCCCTCGATTCTTTTCCTTCCACTGCCGCATCACCCTGACTTGCTCCCTTTATTCATCCCCTCTCCCAGGCCCACAGCACTTAGGTACATATCGGTCATTTATGTATTTAGATTGATGTCTGTATCCCCCTCTAGACTGTAAGCTCAATGTGGGCAGGGAATGTGTCTGCTACATGGTTATACTGTATTCTCCCAAGTGCTTAATACAATGCTTTGCACCCGGTAAGTGCTCAATCAGTATAATTGATTGATTGACAGCAGGACATCCGAACAGTTGCTGCATGGGGAGATGGAAGTGGGAAACAGAGAAAGGAGGATAGAGGGAACATCTTAAGTATAAAGCCTAAGTCAATGCTGGATCCCAGTTGAAACCTGGAGATTCATTTTCCTGGTTACACCAGCACGAGGAACTGCATTTCGAGAAAGGCGAGGATCTTTGTGAGGAGAAGTTTCGTGAGGATCGGGAGACAAGGGTACTCTCCCAAGCACTCTGTAAAGTCCTCAGCACACAGTAAGTGCTCAATAAATATGACCGATTGAATGACCGAAGGCAAATGCGAAATCAGTGTGAGGAGCTGCAATCATTAAAAATGGCAACACAGTGCGGCCAGGACTGTGGTTCTTTGTTTGGCTTTGTCAGTCTCACACAGGCCTATAAGGGAATTTCACCGTCAGTGGGGTCTTCTGTGAGTGTGAATCGATCAATCCTATTTATTGAGCACTGTAGTAAGTCCTTGGGAGAGTTTTTTATGGTATTTGTTAAGTGCTTACTTTATGCAGACACTGACCCAACCACTGAGGTAGATACCAGCTAATCAGGTTGGACATAGTCCCGGTCCCAAATGGGGCTCACGGTCTTATTCTCCATTTTACAGATGAGGTAACTGAGCCTCATTCCCAAGGTCACACAGCAGAGAAGAGGTGGAGCCGGGATTAGAACCCAGGTCCTTCTGAGTCCCAGGCCCACGCTCTCCCAGTTGGTAGACATGTTCCCTGTCCACAAGTCGCTTACAGTCTAGAGGACAACTTTCACTTTCTATCTCTTTCTCTCTCTCCCCTTTCTATGCAATATTTAGTTTGCATATATGTACAGATATTTTACATATATGCACGTAAAAGCAATTGTGGCATTCTCTTTATATTTACATATATATAATATATACACCCAAAGTATCAGACACTGATAAGGAATATATTATTACCCTATTTATTTTGTTAATGAGGTGTACATCCCCTTGATTCTATTTATCGCGATTATGTTGTCTTGTTTTTGTCCGTCTGTCTCCCCCGATTAGACTGTGAGCCCGTCATTGGGCAGGGATTGTCTCTATCTGTTGCCGAATTGTATATTCCAAGCCCTTAGTACAGTGCTCTGCACATAGTAAGCGCTCAATAAATACTATTGAATGAATGAATGAATATTTACAGATATGATTCCCTATAACTGTAACTGGAAATCTTAAAGTGCTAAACCCAAACCCCCAAAATGATGCCTACTGATCAAACTCCTTCCAGAGTGGTATTTGTCTTGCATTTCCCAAGTACAATTCCCATCTGTTGTTCCAAAGGAAGAATTTGTTCTTTAGTGGGAGAGGATTTGGGACTTCATAAGGATATACTCATTCCCCTCTTTTCTGTTAAAACTTATTTCGGGGCTGTTTACCCAGCTCCAAACTGCAGCATTTCTCAATGCCTTTGGAAAACACAATTAGATCTCACAAGCTTGCAAGCATCCTCTCGCAGAGTAAGACGATTTTGACTTCATATTCTTGGTTGTTTCTTGATCCTCTGGTTGGTGATGTCAAGAGAAGATCCAAATTGGCTTTGTGCCATTTCACTAGACTAAATGAAAGCAATATGTCCATCTCATCTAATGTTCTGGAAACATTCCCATAAGCTTTCATAGGATGACTACTGGCTTTCTTCAAGGCAAGAACTAAAGTCTATTCTTATTCAGTAGTTGATTATTCAATTTGTGTATTATCCCCGTCTCTTCGTCTCTTCCACCTCTTTTCTGCGGCTGCCTCCTCAGAGGATAAAGTCACATCTCCTCCAAGAGGCCTTCCCCACTTTTCCCCAGCTCCGTCTCTCTCCCTTCTGTGTCTTCTATGTTCTTGGATCTGTGACCTTTGGGTATTTGATATTTACCGCACCCTCAACTCCACAGCACTTACCTATATGCCTTTAAATGTTATATTACAAATTAGTATTTATGTTCACATCTGTCTCCCCGCTCTAAACCATAAGCTCACTGTGAGCAGGAAACATGTCTGCCATCTCTGTTGTATTTTACTCTCCTGAGCACTTAGTATAGTGCTCTGCACAGAGTAAGCACTCATTAAATATGATTGATTGGTGAAACTTTAATGTACAGTGTGTACCTCTTAGCCACTTATAAGGCTTGGGGAAACATATCGACATTTGTGTGATGACTAACATTAGGTTTAGGGGTTGTCAGTGAATTTGTTTTACTTGCATTCTCCTCTTCATCAGGATAGGTAAATCAGAGTTAAGCTGGCTCTCGCTATTTTTTATTTCTTAAGAGATGGCTATTACCTCTTCCCCCCATCTCACCTCAATCTCAGGTGTGTTTCTCAAACTTGGATATATCCAACCCTTCCTTTTCCTTATCAGAAAAAAAAAATCACATTAGAATTTGAGGAAGATGTCAATTTTAAGCTTTGGAGATGAGAATTATAAAGAACACATGAGAAATACATAGTTTCTGTTTCAGCTTAAAGAAACTTTCTGAGATAAGAGACTCACTATTATGTCACTTAAGAATCCTTATGTTAAATTATGCCTTTCAGTGATTTTCTGACCCTCATTCAGGCAAACTCCCACTGACTTTCAATTGATTTAGCTGATTTGACTTGAATAAGGTCAGCTGAATATAGACCTTTTACTATTCTACATTCAGATCATGTGATGCAATATGTCATAACATTGTAATGATGTATATTGGCAATCTTATACAAGTGATTAATTGCTAGGAAAGTAATTTCTTTATAATTGCACTTGAACGCTTTTGGTCGTCTGACTTGGAAGCCTCAGGGAGGCGAGCCCATAGAGATGCCCTAGAATAGAGATAGAAAAATTCTGAGTGTCTGGATCAAGCGGAACCCCTTAACTTTCCCTCAGGTTGACGTGAAGCCTTACGTTAGCTCTACAACTTGCTTCCCAGGAGAACTCCCCATAAGAAACAGCCTGGGAGTAGACCTGACTCCTCCAGCTGCTCAACACGGACTGGATCTTAGACTGTGAGCCCCATGTGGAATAATAATAATTGTGGTTTTTGGTAAGCACTTACTGGGTGTCAGGCACTGTTCTAAGCGCTGGGGTGGATACCACCAAATCAGGTTGGACACAGTTCCTGTCCCACATGGGGCTCACAATCTCAATCTCCATTTAACAGATGAGGGAAGAGAAACACGGAGATGTGACATGCCCAAAGTCACACAGCGGACAACTGGCAGAGCTGGGATTAGAACCCAGGTCCTTCTCTGACTGCATTGCACCTAAACCAGCACTCGGTACAGCACCTAACAAATACTGCGAGTATTATTATTCCATTATTAGAAGAATTCAGTGAGGTGACCAGCTGGGCAATCAGCTCTGTCCTTTCAGCCCCTGAGGCTAGTTTGGTTTTAGACCAGATCTGGTGGTGTTCCAGCCTAGAGGAGCAAGAGCTGGAAGATGGGGGTGGATGGTCCAAACTGGGGGGTCCCTCAGAATTGATCATTCTTGGTATGAAATGCGGGAGCTGGGGAAGGAGGAAGGGGAGGGAATTTGAGGAGCGGGAGTTTGTCTAGTTCTACTTTGCTACTCTGATTGGCTGGGAGCCACAGAACCACCCAGAACTTCTCAATGGAAACTGCCCCAAATCCTTGCAGATGCGGTGATGCTCACCCCATCCCACTGCCTCTGAAACTACGCTACATGCCCTCTTTAAACTGATACTCATTTACACGTGACTTTTTGTTTTGCAAGATAGTACCAGATTCAGGAGAGCCCGGGAAATAGAAGGAGATGGCTAACCGTGGAGAGGGAACATTATCCAAGTTGGCGTGATGCAAGGATAAATTTAACAGGAAGGCGATACTAGAATCAACTGGACACTTACCTTTAAAGGTGCCATGTCTCATTATCGGCTAAGTGGCTTGCCAATTCTTGGTGAAAAGTGACTATAAACTAATAGATGCTTCAGGGCACTCTCTCTGTGCTTAAGAGCTTTGTGCTTAGAGGTGATGCTAACTAAGTATGAAAGCAGAGACCTATTCAGATGCATTTCTGTTCGGCTAGTCTTCCCAGCCCCTGTCCTTATATGCATCCCGCCAAGCTCCGGCTTCAGACAGAGCCCCAATAAGCACATTTCATGATTGTTCTCTGGGTTCAAAACCCTCAAAACATTTCAGAGCTCCTGACAGCCTTTCGAGTTAGCTGCTATAAAACCGAATGCAAACAGAGAGAGTTTCAGAGAAGCTCTGTCAATCAACTCTCAATCTGTATGTTCTTCAGACATTCCTTATCCTGGCTGATTTATTTCATATTAAAAGGGCTGTCAATCTGTATCACCAGAACAGGTTGAAAAAAATGTGAGTGATGCTTCTGGTGGGGTTTTTTTTTTGTTGTTGACGTTATAAATGATCATCTCCATCTCCTTCTACCCTTGATCTCCTCCCATTTCCCCCAAACCACAGTTTCTTTTCTCTTCAAGTATCTATACATCAGAAGTATTAATTCTGAGTACCAGAGGCATTTAAATTAGAAATAGATCTTGCAAGGCTGTGGCAGATCCTTTTTTTTATTATCCATCAAATATATCCCTTTTACCATCTGATGGCTAGGCAATAGAGCCATTCTTCTTTCAAATGAAATAAATGTGCTAGTAAAGTGGTGGAATATTCAGCGTTGAAAAGGCTTTACACTAGTTAATGTACATTGCATTGCATGGGTTTCATTAAAACAGAATACTAATGATGCACTAGACTTCTCCCAGTGGTATTGCTTTATTGTACCAGCTGCATTATTGTTTTATGTGAATATATTGATTATTGCCGTACCCTATCTCCTATATACAGTTTGCTCACTTTTTCTGCTATTTCTTCTCTATAAAGAGAAGCGGCAGATCATTTTGCAGATCATTTTGGACTCCTTTTACCTCTTCAGGGTTGTGTGGTTTCTTGGAAGACCTGCCCGGACCCTGCAAAACTATTTCCACATGGAATCTGCAAGGACACGAAGTGGATCAGGATCGAACATAACTGGATCTGCGTGGCAGTCCATTAATCGATCGACCCGTCAATCATTGCATTTATCGAGTACTTACTGTGGTGCAGAGCACTGTACTGAGGGATCGGAAGAGTACAATATAACAGAGTGGCAGACGTATTTCCTGCCCACAGGAAGCTTACGGTCTAAAGGCTAAACTACGCACCAGGGTCAACCAGTGCTACCCACTTGGTTTTCCGGGGCTTAACTCTGAATAGCATCTTGGACTCTGAAAGTTTCAAGAGCCACTGTTTGATTAGATGATGGCTTGGGCACCATTCATTCATCCACTCAGTCATAAGTACTGAGCGTTTACTGTGTGCAGAGCACTGTACTTAGCGCTTGGAAGTACAATTCAGTAACAAACAGAGGCAATCCCTAACCAACAACGGGCTCATGGGGTGGGAGGGAGGGGAACGAGATCACCAGGGGAACGAGGTTCCCAGTTTTCAGTGGCAGGCTCCAGTAATTTCGAGAGGATGACGATGAAGCGGGAAAGCTCTTTTTTGGCACCGGATCCACCTAACTCACCTCGGCCCTTCAGATAAAAAGTGCAGGGAAGAGACAGAAAGAGTTGGGGGAGGCAAACTGTGGGTTTGAAAGAGCAACTCACCTCACTAATTGGAAAGAATCCTAGCTGTGTGTTGAAGGATTGTAGCAACCGGTTGCTTTTTTCAAGGTACTGAGGCTATAAGTTCATTTAACCGTATTTATTGAGCACCTACCGTGGGCAGAGCACTGTACTAAATGCTGGGAAAGTACAACACAGTAATGAACAGTGGCATTCCCTGTCCTTAACGAGTTTACGGTTCAGAAGGTTCTAGACAAGTCCACCAATTCTGTTGTATTGTACTCTCCCAAGCATTTAGTACAGTGTTCTGCACACAGCAAACATTCAATAAATACCACTGATTGATTGTTTGAGGCTTTTTTAGGTGGGCATAAGTGTCCACAGCATTTATGTACATAGCCTTAAATTCTGTTGCTTCCCCTTTTCCTGAAATATCTTTGAACGTCTATCCCCTCATCTAGATTCTAAGCTCGCTGAGGGCAGGAATCACTGAAGTACCCAGAAAGCACTCAATAAAAACCGCTGACTGATTAAATACGCTAGTGATTTAAGGCCATTAATTAGTAAGTGTCATGGTTGGCGTGGTAAAACCATCCTGCCTTAATTGAAATTTGTTGGAAAGGGAAGGACATGGGGAGCAAGGAAGAGTCTAGGGGAGACTAAGAAGGACCATATAAGCTTGAGAAATGAATTAAATCAGGAATGAAATGCTTCCAGCTTTGCACTTCCATGAAGTGGCTGATAATACCTAAACCTGAACAATTGAATCTGGACAACAAAGAAGGCCCGAAGTCCAAAGACTTCAAGAGCTTAGCCCTGAACTGGCAGGAAAGTGGGTAGAGTTGAACCTAGAGTTCAGATGAAAGCGGATCTCGCCCCTCTCACCCCTCATTCCCCGCCTGCTCTTCTGACCCCTGGGTTGTGATGACTAGGGATTTGGATTACGAAAGTGAAAGAAACCTGGAATTTTCAATAATGATAATGGCATTTGTTAAGTGCTTACTATGTGCAAAGCACTGTTCTTGAAACTAGAACGCCCAATCTTATTTGTTTGGAGGACTGTAAGCACTTAAAAGGGCAAAAGAGAAGCAGTGTGGTTTAGTGAATAGAGCACAGGCCTGGGAGTCAGAATGACCTGGGTTCTAATCCTGGCTCTGCCACACGTCTGCTGTATGACCTTGGGCAGGTTGCTTCACCTCTCTGGGCCTCTCTTGCCTCATCTGGAAAATGGGGATTAAAACTATGAGCCCTATGTGGGACAGGACTGTGTCCAACCCAATTACCTTGTATCTACCCCAGCGCTTAGTTCAGTGCCTGGCCCTTAGTAAGCACTTAACCAACATCATAATTATTTATATTATTGTTCTAAAGAGTCCTCCATTTCAAAATCCTTCAGCTTTCAACCTTCTTTTCACTGGTGACTAAATTCTTCATCGATGAACTTAGGTTCCATCCCTTATCACGCCGCTACCCAATTTTTCTACCTGTACATCAGCATTCTGAAAATCAGTAGGAGAATATCATTTATGGAGCAGATTGATTTAAGGTGTAGGGAGGAGGAGGAGAACTGAATAATCAGTGTGTCTTGGCTACCGTATTTCATTTAGTCTACCTAATTTTAGTCTCAGTGAAGACAATAAGGAGGTCCAGGAACCAAGTCATTCTCCTCAAAGTGGGCATCTGGGTAGGTTCCTCAGGAGGATGCTATTTTCCTTAGTAATGGGAGAGTCATGGGCTTCCTTTCGTTGGCATCTATCTGGCCTTGTTCTTGTAGGATGAGACCTACTCGGGCCCAGGCTCCTAAGAACTCTTACTAGAGTGAGTTCTCGATTAGTTAGGGGCTGGGTTTGATTTGGAATTATCTCTACTCTTAGCTTCACTTGTCGGTCAATCATAATTATTAAGTGCTTACTGTGTGCAGACCACTGTACTGAGCACTTGGGAGAGCCTCCTGACCTCTTCACTAACTGTTCACAAGGAAAGGGAACTGAGATAAAATGTCACTGGGTCAATTTTGCTGCTTGACAACAGCTCCAGGAAGGGTTTGATTGGGGGGAGGATGTTGAAACTTTGCTCTAAAAATGAGGGCCGGGGATTATCTGCGGAGCTCGTTCGTCCATTCGCGTCTGCCATTTCCATGAACCGTAAAAGCTACTTGACGACGATGATGACGATGTTAATGTTGTCTCTTCCCCTGAACTGTTACTAAATCAAAGGAGGCATCTCTGCCTAGCTTCCTCTCCAAGGAATCCCCCCAGTTTTGGCTGTCTGTCCTAAAGCTCTGCCACCATTATCTTAAAGAGGTAATAATAATAATTGTGATACATGTTAAACACTTACTGTGTGCCAAACACTATACTCAGCTCTGGGGTAGTTACATTATAGTCAGTTCATACTCAGTCCCCCAGCCCACATGGGGATCACTGTCCAAGTAGAAGGGAAAGTAAACACTAAATCCCCTTTTCATAGATGAGGAAACTGAGGGACAAGAAAAGTTAAGTGACTTGCCCAAAGTTACACAAGCTGGCAAGTGGAAGAGCTCGGATTAGAACCTAAGTCCTCTGACTCCCAGATCCATGCTCTTTCCATTAAGCCATGTATTCTCGAACCCTCTTGGGGCTTTATAAGTTATTTCCAAAACAAATAGGTGCCCCAACGGGGAGAGTGCTTGCGAAAGGGTGACCCTTATGAGAAACCGTCAGGAGCTCTAGTCTCAGAGTGTGGGGGAAATTAAGGCGGGAAATGCTTCTGGACCCGCAAACCAGATATCAGAATGGGTGACAGCTTTTTTACAACAGGAGTATAATTGCAGTGGTATTTCCTAATTCCTCACTAATTCCTGTGGTATTTGCTATAATAACATTTCTCACAATGAACTCATTTGGTATTAATGTGAATGTAATATGCCGTTCCATAGGAATTCTGCGGTAATTTAGCATTCATTAATGTCCACTTATTGTAAAGTGTTATTGAAAACACTTTATTGCCCACAAATTGCCAAAGTGATTTTCCTTTTTTTTTTTTTTGGTGCTATTTAACGAGGTCCTTGTGTACTTGAAAAGTGCTAGTAAATATAAACCTCATGTAAGGTCCCTCCTCATAAATCAAGATGGAAGTACAAATGATCTTAGCATCACAAGGTCAAATGCTTCGTGTGAGGGTCCAGCTAATTACTTTTGAACCTCTGGCAGTGTCCGAGGTGGAGCAGGGCTTTGTTTGAACACCACGAGGCTGCAGCACTAACAGGCTTCTTCCTCAGTGGATGCCGACCCAAGTCTTCACAGATTCAGAGACAACAGGTCCCGTCATCCTCTACTGTAGACGGACCACCACACAGTTGCGTTTATGGGGGTCTTCCTCGGTGTCGATTTTGAACACGAATTGAACCGAGGCCATTTGAACTCATTTCACTTTGGAACTAAATTCCTCTCACAACAGTTCCAGCTAGATTTAAGAGGCAAGGCAGAGGTAAAAGTCAGTGTAGCAACGCATTAATCTACCTGTGTCAGTTCCTCTCGGCATTGCTTTTTTATTTCTCCAGTTTGATATATCATTCATTTATATGCATTGGGAAAAATTTACTTTGCTTCCTGTAGCACATTTATAAATACATCATAAAGAAATATTTTTAAAAAGGTTATTTCTACTCTGGAAAAAAAAAAAACCCACGCCCCAGTCTTATCTTTATCCTTTGATACCGTTTTCTCTGTGATGTAACTGAGTGATTTTGCAGCAGAAAGCTCCAAAAATTAAACCTGAACTTTCCAAATAGCTTCCTAATAACCGTTGCCCAAATCAATGGGGCTCCATGAATATTTTGACACAGTTTAAATGGGTTTGTATCCTCACCACTGAGATCTGGTGATTTAGCCTGTCAGGCTGCAAATGTGGAAATATCACCTCTCGCTGAGCAAAGTCCAATATCTCATTAGAAATGAAAATAGAAGAGAAGGGAAGCACAAATGCTGTCAGTGGCAGTGAGGAAAGAAATTAAACCTCCGGAGGCCTGTATATCTTATACAAAAGATTATGCACTGCCAGGCTATATAAATCATGCCAGGGCTCTGGGGCTGCAATGGGCTAGAAAATAAAAAACCATAAAAGTGTCATATTGAAATACAGTCACTGAGAATTCTTTTATGATGAGTCTAAATTCGCCTGACATTCTCGCAAATTCAGGGGTCTGCTCGGATTGTTTATACCCAAGCTTTCTCTGTCAGTCACGAAGTCCCAGTTTCCACAGCAAATTATTCTAAACAGGGCTTATTATCAAGGCATAAAAAGTTAAAACACAGATGGCTGG
The DNA here is from genome assembly GCF_004115215.2 of Ornithorhynchus anatinus. Taxonomy (NCBI): domain Eukaryota; kingdom Metazoa; phylum Chordata; class Mammalia; order Monotremata; family Ornithorhynchidae; genus Ornithorhynchus; species Ornithorhynchus anatinus. The sequence continues at coordinate 55,801,263 of NC_041735.1, read as the reverse complement.
AGAGTTCCTGTTTAATGGAAATGCCCTGTGGCCCACATCAATGGGAGTCTGTCTTGTCCTAGATTTACTATCAATAAATTGGCTGCACTTATTAGATAGCAGAGTTCTAAGACGCTGGTGGGGAGTATTTCAAGTAGAATTAACATGAAGAGATGCATAGCAGTGTCCTATCATCTGTGAAATATGGAGAGAAACGAGATATACATAAACAGATCTGACCGTACATGCCCGTTTCTAGATGAAACCCTCACCCCAAATCCAGGAGGATGCGCCACCCGTTAGAATTAATCGGATGTCAAGGTTTAATTAGCGATACCATTTTAAGCCAGTTCCAAAGGGTTCTCCTTTTATTTTATTTCTCCCCTCTTGACTGTAAGCTCTTCATGGGTAGGGAACTTCAGTTAATTCTGTTGTACTCTCCCAAGCGCTTAGGACACTGTTCTGCTCAGAGTAAGCTCTCAGAAAATATGACTGATTGATTTGTTTCTTGCTAGTCTGCCACGACTGAAGGCTTTCAGAGGATCATGGAGATTCTGACACTGAGAGGACCCTGAGGTATACCTACCGGCTTTTAGGTCGGAAAAATTACAAAATTCAGTCTGTGAACAAATGAATTCTTTGTTCTGTGGGTTTTCCGGTTCTTCTTTCTCACTGGTCTAGGATACCCCAATTTGAAGATGAGGTTCCTCCACCTAATCTGATAGACCATGGTACTCTCCGACTTCTGTGTCCTCCTAAAATCCCACCTCCTCCAACAAGCCTTCCCCGATTAACTCCCAAAACCCGTGTCACAGCAACCGATCAGCTCCTTCTAGAACATACAGATCTACTTAGTACAGTGGCCCAGCACATAGTACAGTGCCTGGCATCCTGGCACATAGTAAACCCTTAAATACCATTATTTGTTACTGATTTGTACTTTCCAAGTACTTAGTACAGAGCTAAGTACATTCATTCATTCAATCGTATTTATTGAGCGCTTACTGGGTGCAGAGCACTGTACTAAGCGCTTGGAATGTACAGATCGGCAACAGATAGAGACAGTCCCTGCTCTCTGACGGGCTTACAGTCTGATCGGGGGAGACGGGCAGACAAGAACAACGGCGATAAATAGAGTCAAGGGGAAGAACATCTCATAAAACCAATGGCAAATAAATAGAATCAGGATGATGTACATCTCATTAAACAAAATAAATAGGGTGATGAATATATATACAGTTGAGATTATTACTTAGGATGATGATGGTATTTGTTAAGCGCTTACTATGTGCCAAGCACTGTTCTAAGTGCTGGGGTAGATACAAGGTATTCAGGTTGCCCCGTATGGGGCTCACAGTCTTAATCCCCATTTAACAGGTGAGGGAACTGAGGCACAGAGAAGTGAAGTGACTTGCCCAGTCACACAGCTGACAAGTGGCGGAGCCGGGATCAGAACCCACGACCTCTGACTCCCAAGCCCGGGCTCTTTCCGCTAAGCCACGCTGCTTATTCATATCCTCCCTCAGTAATTATGCTCCTATGTACAGTCGATTTGTTCCGGTTACTCCGTTTGTAAATATCTGAGGGTCTTTTTATGGTCTGTCTCCCTTCTTAGAGTGTAAGCGTTCTATCGACAGGGACTGGGTCTTAAGCTTCCGTTGTACTTTTCCAAGCACTTAATGAGTGCACTGTGCCCAGTGGGGGCTCACTAAATACCATTACTATTAGCGTGACTTCTACGATTACTAATACTGAGAGGGAGATTTGCCCTTTCCTTGAGACCGATAGATTGATGTAGGTCTGACAATCCCTTCCATACTGTAAACATACAGAGATTGTTCTTAACTGCAATGTTGTGTTCGTTATCAACGGGGCCCAGTGCCATTTTTGTTTCTCTCTAGATTACAATATTTTTAAAGCATCTGTTGTACAAGAGTCAACCCATTATGAATGCTGAACGCCAGCCCGATCTGTCTTGGGCGGCTATCTCCCGACTGCCACATCACTTGAGATTTTGCTTGCATTTTTCTTGTTATAGCTCACCCTGCAGCACCTGTCTAGGTATTTGTTACTGCCATTCTCCTCCCATGTACTGCTCAGCGAATAATAATAAAATAATAATAATTAGAGGATCTGTCGAGCGCTTACTGTGTGTCAAGCGCTGTTCTAAGCTCTGGGGTAGATATAAGGTAATCAGGTGGTTCCACGTGGGACTCAGTCTTAATCCCCATTTTACGGATGAGGTCACTGAGGCACAGAGAAGTGAAGTGACTTGCTCCAGGTCACACAGCAGAAAAGCAGCGGGACCGGGATTAGAACTCATGACCTTCTGACATGAGTCCCATGGAGGGAAGCAGCGTGACTCAGTGGAAAGAGCACGGGCTTTGGAGTCATACGTCTAGAGTTCGAATCCCAGCTCTGCCACTTGTCACCTGTGTGACTGTGGGCAAGTCACTTCACTTCTCTGGGCCTCAGTTACCTCATCTGTAAAATGGGGATTAAAACTGTGAGCCCCACGTGGGACAACCTGATTCCCCTGTGTCTACCCCAGCGCTTAGAACAGTGCTCTGCACATAGTAAGCGCTTAACAAATACCGACATTATTATTATTATTATTAGTCACTAGGGCAAGCACTGCTTCTTTGTTGGTAGACTGAATTTCAGGACCCCATGATCTGTGATCTTTTCACGCCATCTGATATCAAGGATGGCATCGTAGCCAGCAGAAATGCATTCTGGGGGAGTGGCAGGCCTCAAGACTTTCAAGAAGTTTGTACCCACCTGATCTATAAAGCTGTAGCTTCGTTGGGTTCTTCATGCCATATTGGTGACAAACCCAGTCTTTGAGTCTCACAAGTGACAGCCTCCCAAATCTGTTGTTTGGATATTTAAAAATTTTATTACGGTATCTGTTAAGTGCTTACGAAGTGTCGACCACTGTTCTAAGCGCTGGGGTAGATACACGCTGATCGGGTCGGACACAGTCCCTGTCCTATATAGGACTCACGGTCTAAGTTGGAGGGAGAATGAGAAGTGAATCTGCATTTTCCAGATGAGGAAATTTCCCAGAATCAACAGCAGACACCTGTCAGAGCTGGGATTAGAACCCAGGTCCTCTGGCTCCCAGGCCCTCGCTCTTTCCACTAGATCACGTGACTTTTTGATTTAGAGAAGCATTGTGGCTTCGTGGATAGAGTATGAAACTAGGATTCAGAAAGACCTGGCTTCTAATCCCAGCTCTGCCGCTTTTCAGCTATATGATGTTGAGAAGTCACTTCGCTTCTCTGTTCCTCAGTTACCTCATCTGGAAAATGGGGATTAAGACTGTGAGCTCTATGTGGAACAGGGACTGTGTCCAACCCAATTACCTTGTATTCACTCCAGTGCTTAGTGCAGTGCGAGGCATGTAGTAAACGCTTAACAAATGCCACAATTATTATTATTATTTGGCTTACCTTTGTTTATTTTTATATCGTAGAATGATATCCTGCCTAGATCTGTGTTGGAACACAAGTCTCCATGCCTTATGGAGGTATTTGTCTACAGTAGCATTTACCAGGTTCAGGCTAGTACATAACCTTGTTCTTCAGTCCAGTTATTGGCCGACATAATTTTGCTGATTTGGAGAATCAACTCACACTTATCTGCCTGTCTTATTGTGTGCCTGCTCTCCTAAGAGCATCATCGTCCATTTTTAAGCGCTCCTGAAAGACTTATTCGAGGACTCTGGATGATGGTCTCAGCTTGTGGTCTTGAAAGAATTTCCCAGAGATTCGTTATGGTTTTCTGACGGTGGCTTCCTGATTTCTAAATGTGTGCTCAAGCATGACAGTGTAGAATATCTTGAAGAAGAAATAGTATGGCCAAGCGGGTAGAGCACGGGACTAGGAATCTGGACACTTAGGTTTGAATTTTAGCTCCGCTGCTTCCCAGGTGTATGAGCTTGGGCCAAGTCACTTGACTTCTCTGTGCTTCAGTTTCCTTATTTGTAAAATGGGATAAAATTCATGTTTTTCCTCTCTTAGACTATGAATCCCATATGGTACCAGTATTTTATCTGATCTGATTAATCTGTATCTATTCCAGCTCTTAGTACAGTGCTTGGGCCATAATAAGCATTTAAAAAATACTAATAGAATTACAAGATTGGATCTACACTTCCTATTTTTCTATCCATTTATACTGGTACTTATACACACACACACATATACATATATGTATGTACATTATATACGTATATATATGTGTGTGTGAGTGTGTATGACACACACATATCATTTCGGGCATTGGTTGGTCCTTTTCGCTCCGGTTAACATTTTGTCAAAGTGCATTAAACTTCTTCAGGATAACTCTCATCAACCCAGAGTTACTCTAAGACATCCAGTGAAACCCAGATGAAACACTGACAAAAGTAGTTCAAAAAGGAGCAACCTACTCCAGCACGCACCGAAAATATGAAGCATTACGTATCTCATACAGAACTGGTGACAGAATCCTACATAGCTGCAAAGCATATATGGTTATATAGACACATCACTACGCCCATTACATGCAGCGATAGACTAGGTTTTTCTAAGCATTACAGTCATAAACAGTGACATAATAACATAACTTGGCATCATTTCAGATGTCCATGCCCCAGGAAATGCCCTGATGCACGAATGGATGTTTGAAATGATTCCTACATCCGAATTAAGGGAAACGATGTAGTCGATATTTAGAGACACTCCCTTACGGGCGGCTGTGTGGACTGGGAATCAACAACTAGAATATAAATTAGAAGCCATAGAAAATCAGGTAGAATTCAACAACTGGAAATTTTCAAAGACAGAAAACTATGCATTCATTATTCTTTTTGTGGTATAGCCAGTGAGCACCTTACTGTTCCATAATTATGATAGTATATATTAAGAACATATTGTGTGCTAATGGAGGCAAAGATTAATTTCTCTGCGCCTCAGTTTTCTCAACTGTAAAAAGAGATTCAATACTGTTCTCCCTCCTACTTAAGACTGTGAGCCTCATGTGAGACATTCATTCATTCATATATTTATTCAATCGTATTTATTGAGTGCTTACTAGGCACTGTATTAAGCGATTGGGAGAGTACACTATAACTTAAAGCAGATACATTCCCCGCCCATAACGAGCTTACAGTCTAGAGGAGGGGACAGACATTAAGATAAATAAATAAATTACAGATATGGACATAAATGCTGTGGAGCTAGGATGGGGGGTTGAATAAAGGAAGCAAGTCAAGGTGAAGCAGAAGGGAGGTGGAGAAGAGGAAAGGAGGGATTAGGGAAAGCTTCTTGGAGGAGACAGACTTTAAAGGAGGGACAGGGACTGTGTCTGACCTAATTAACCTACCCCAGCATTTAGAAAAGTGTCTGACACACAGTAAGTGCTAAACAAGTACCAACAGACAATATGAGGTTATCCGATTGGGCCCCATGTGGTTCTCTATCTTATCCCCATTTTGCAAACAAGGAAACTGAGGCTCGGGAGAGGTGAAGTGACTCACCCCAGGTCATACAGCAGGTCAGTGGCAAAGCTGGGGCTGAACCCTGGATTTTTTTCAGGCTAATTGCTAGAATCTTTGCTGATTCTGAGAACTGTTTTATGTTCATCTATTTGTCTTACCGGGTGTGTGTGCTACTAGAGTACAGTCATTAGTGTAAGAGAGCGCCCGTAAGACGGATTCAAGGACTTTTCCCACTAGACCACGGGCAGAAGAGTCCTGAGTGAAAAACTGCTTTTTAAATTCAATTCAAAGAACTGTCAACTAGGCACAGATAATCTTTTTGAGTGCCCAGTCATTCTAGGCCCCATACACATTTGGTATCAGCATCATTTTTGAACATGAAGAACTTCTATTTATCATCATCGATCAGTTGGTGGGATCATTTGAGCACCTACTGAGTGGTAAGCCCTGTCCTAAGTGTTGAGGAGAACACAATAGAAGCACGCTTTCCCGGCCTCAAGTGATCTCGCAATCTAAAGGAGGAGACAAACTGACAAAGATTATTTAGTGATACGTTACACGGGAGACGATATGTCAGGAAATAGTTTTTAATAACAATAATAATGATGACAGCATTTGTTAAGTGCTTATTGTGCGCCAAGCACTGCTCTAAGCTCTGGTTAGATACAAGTTAATCAGATTTTCCCACGTGGGGCTCACAGTCCTAATCCCCATTTTACAGGTGAGGTAACTGAGGCACAGAGGAGTGAAGTGGCTTGCCCAGAGTCACACGGCAGACTAGTAGCGGAGCTGGGATTAGAACCCACGTCCCCTGACTCCCAAGCCCGTGGTCTTACCACTAAGCTATGCTGCTTCTCAAACTTCAATAGTTCAAATATAGCAAGATGAAAAAGCAGAATGCTATTGAATGTACATATGAAAATCAAAATAAAAAGAAACCCAAGTCCTGAGGATAGGTGTAAAATAAAATTCACGATTGCTAAACGTGGCTTTTGGATCCACTCAGAGGATCTAAGTGCTCAGTAAATACAACTAAATGAATGAACCGTAACCTTAAAGCAGACAGATGGTTCAGGGCCTCTGGGCTTTGTCTGGCCCATTTTGCCTGGGGTTTTGACCTCGGGGGTGGGGAGGAGAGTTGTTTTTTTTTTCTGGAAAGTGCTTATTATGTGTCAAACACTGTTCTAAGTGCTGGAGTAGATACAAGACTATCAGGCTGGACTTAGACCCTGTCCCACATAGGGCTCACGGTCTATGCAGGGAGGAGGAGGATTTAAGCCCCATTATATAGATGAGGAAATTTAGGTACAGAGAAGTTAAGTGACTTGCCCCAGGTCTCACAGCAAGCAATTGGCAGAGCCGAAACTAGAACTCAGATCCTCAGAGCTCACCTCCTCCAAGAGGCCTTCCCAGAATGAGCTTCCCCTTTTCCCTCGGCTGCCTCTCTGCCCCCCCCTTCACCTCCCCTCAGCTAAACCCCCTTTCCCCCCTTTCCCTCTGCTCCTCCCCCTCTCCCTTCCCCTCCCCTCAGCACTGTGCTCGTCCTCTCATTTGTATAGATTTTTATTACCCTATTTATTTTGTTAATGAGATGTACATCCCCTTGATTCCATTTATTGCAATTGTTTTTGTCCGTCTGTCTCCCCCCATTAAACTGTGAGCCCGTCAATGGGCAGGGATTGTCTCTATCTGTTGCCGAACTGTCCATTCCAAGCGCTTAGTACAGTGCTCTGCACATAGTAAGCGCTCTCAATAAATACTATTGAATGAATGAATGAATGAATGGTGCTCTTTCCACTAGGACACGCTGCTTCTCTAATCGGCAACAGGAAGGCCCCAGCGTTCGCATCGGCAACAGCCCACTTGCCCGGGGGCCTCTGCTAAGCGGGGTGGGGTGAATTGACCCCCAAAAGATCACAGATCTGGACCCCCCAACTCAGGGAGTCACTGCCCATGCTGGACTGTTGCATCACCCCTCTCCTTCCCCCTGCTCCCCTTCCTCCCCTCTCTTTCCCTCTGTTCACCTCACCATCCCTCTTCTTAGTCAATCAATCAGTTAATCAAAGGACATTTATTGAGCACTTACTATGTCTAGAGTGCTGTACTAAGCACTTGCAAGAGTACCAAGGAATGAGTAGACAAAAGCCCTCAACTAGTCTACACTCTTCTCCCCCTCTTTCCCTTCGTACACTCGATCGATCGATATATTTATTGAGCCCCTATTATTTACAGAGCATGCAGAACGCTGTCCTAAGCATTTGGGAGAGGGCAATAGAGTTAGTAAATAGGATCCCTGCCCTCAGAGAGTTTATAATTGCAGGGTAGACAAGCACTAAGATAAATTAGAGATAGAGGGAAGCAAGAGCCCTTTCCCGGCCTTCCTTTCTCTACACTCTAAGTGCCCTGTAGACTGCGAATGCCTTTATAAAATCTTTTATATTTTACTCTCCCAAGCACACAGTACAGTGCTCTGCGCAGAGTAAGCACTGAATAAACACCATTGATTGATTTCCCCTTCTCCTTTCAATTATCCCCCGGGAACATCAGCGGTTGCTAAGAAACAGCAACATAGTTCGATGATGTCACTGCAATCGTGCGATTCGTGGCATGACGTCAGGTCAGGGGGCTATAAATTTTCTGGGTCTTTGCACACCAACAGCTTAATTTTTTCATCGGGTTTGTCTTTTGTGCAGAACAAGGTGGCCAGCCCCTTCAAAAGGACAACCTGCTGTTTCTGATTTTTGCCGGAGAAATTCTTTCGGAGCTGAAACTTCTTCAATCGATAGTATAATTAAGCCCCAGTGTGCAAGTCACTGAACTAAGTGCTTGTTTCTTCCTTCAAGGTGAGATGTTTTAAACAATCTGGGTGGAAAAATTCCAGTCGACTGCTTTTGACTAATGAGGCCGGGGGGAACCACACTCTCATGCAACTGACTGAAAACTCTTTTGCAGGTGGATAATTGGACTTTACAGGTTCTGATTTTGACTCACGTCACCTGTGGGTTCTACGGAGGATTGCGGGTGTTGCTAAGTTTGAAGCAAAAGTCACACAGAAGGGGTTGTAAACATTTTTTAAGGGCTGATCATGCAGTGTCATCATTTATCTTCCCGATTTTAACGTCACTCACCCCCCACAGTGGCTTTCTAGACTTCCCGGGTTGAAATAGTCCTCTTCCTCGTGTTTGTTTCCATGATTACAATACCTACTATCCAGGGGTAGAGGTGAGAATGCAGGAGCTAATTTCCACATTCATTTCAAAGCCATGTCACAGTGGCAATTTTATGGACAGTGAAAATTGAGATGATAATAATAATAATGAGGGTGTTTGTTAAGCTCTTACTCTGTGCCAAGCACTGTTCTAAGCACTGGTGCAGATACAAGGTAATCAGGTTGTCCCACATGGGGCTCACAGTCTTCATCCCCATTTAACAGATGAGGTAAGTGAGGTGCAGAGAAGTGAAGTGACTTGCCCAAAGTCACACAGCTGACAAGTGGTGAAGGTGGAATTAGAACCCAAGAACTCTGACTCCCAAGCCCGGGCTCTTTCCACTGAGCCACTGCTTTTCTTAGATGATTCCCCACACCTCAGTTTTAAAACGAAACAAACCCAGTAGAGTCTTTCTTCCCTTTAATGTCATTAATTCTGCCTTACTGTTCATGTTTATGAAGTGAGTTCATCTCTTAATAGAAGAGAAAGTGATACTTATATTATTATCATTTCTGGGGAGATCATTTCTGGGGAAGCAGTACGTCATAGTGGATAGAGAACGGGCCTGGGGGTCAGAAGGTCATGAGTTCTAATTCCGGCTCTGCCACTTGTCTGCCGTGCTCCCTTGGGCAAGTCACTTCACTTCTCGGTGCCTCAGTTACCTCATCTGTAAAATGGGGAATAAGATGCTGAACCCTAAGTGGGGCAGGGACTGGATCCAACTCAATTTGCTTGTATCCACCCAAGCGCTTAATACAGTGCCTGGCACATAGTAAGCACTTAATGCCTTAATGGTAATGATAATAATAATGCTTATTATTAAATAGTTGGCATTTTCGACCCTTAATGAAAGCGGATCTTTACACCAATTGAGTTGGATGCCAACATGGAGTGTGAGTACTAAAATCACAGGCTGAAATTGAAGGAAAAAAGCTTCCCCGCATGGTCATCGATTGAAGTCTCTGACGGTCACCATGTGCCATTATGTCAATCAATCAGTCAGTCAATCAGTGGTATTTATTGAGCACTTACTGTGTGCAGAGCACTGATCTAAGCACTTGGAAGAGTACGATATAACAGAGTTGGTAGACGTCGCCTCCCCACAACGAGCCTACAGACTAGGTACTGGACTGATGAGAGGGAGAAGGTGACTTTATTCAGTCGTATGTATTGAGCACTTAATGAATGCAGAGCACTGTATTAAGTGCTTGGGAGAGTACAATAGAACAATAAACATTCCCTGCCCACGGTGAGCTTACAGTCTAGAGATTTGGTAACATGAGCCCCCATCCTGGTGACAGGGTGAAGTGAGACCCTGAAGAAAGATCGTTCACGAACGGGAAGACACAGGGACACGGTTTCCTGAGGTGAAAACTGTGATGGAGCTGCCTTCTGGACATGGCGATCCCTTCTCTCTCTCTCTAATCCCTCGGCCCAGAAATAAGCTATGGAGGCCTTCCTTCCTTTTTGCTGACAGTTGAAAGCTGATCAGTCCTCGAAGGTTGTTGAACTGAAACTGAAAGCCCGTTTTCAACTGTATCTCATTGCAAACTGGCAGGCCTATGCACCCGCTCCACATCAGTGCCTCTCTCTCCCGGTCTCTGCTCAGATGCTGTCTTTACTTGGCAGCCCTACAAGACAGAATAAAAACATACAATCCTGCCCAAATTCCTGTCTCCTTTAATTTACACATGAGATTAAATGATTTCTTTTCCATGTTTTATACCTATCAGAGTCCCAGAGTACAGCCTCCTTTATGTAGTGATCAGTCATGTATCCTTAACCTTTGTGGGCGGGTTAATAAATATTATTTGAAGGAGGTGCCCCTAGGAAATGGGAAATACCTATGAAAAGTAAATACCTTTAGATTCCATATCAAAAATAGTGTGGATTTGGGCCATTTCACCGCTCTGAAGCCCAGAAGGGGAAACAACAGCCAGGACATCTCGACCGCATCTCTTCTCTCTCACCGCCGACCACTCGCCCACATCCTGCCTCTGGCCTGGAACGCTCTCCCTCCTCATATCCAGCTGACAATTACTCTCCCTCCCCTTCAAAGCCTTAATGAAGGCACATCTCCAAGACGCCTTCCCTGACTCAGCCCTCTTTTTCTTCAACTCCTTTCTGTGTCTTCCTGACTTTAATCCCTTTAATCATCCCCCCCCCCCCCAGCCCCTCAGCACTTATGTACGCATCCGTAATTTATTTATATTAATATCTGTCTCCCCCTCTAGACCTTAAGTTCAATGTGGGCAGGGAGTGCAATAACAAGACTGTACTATCCCAAATACTTAATGAGCTGCTCTTCTCACAGTAAGTGCTCAGTAAATATGATTGACTGACTGACAGCTGTTCCTCTGTTCTGATCTTTTGGGGTCCAGTAGACCCAAGGAATGGTTCCTTCCTAGGCAGCTCTCCACCTTGCTCCTGCTGAACTTTAAATATAGCTGCTGGGGAGGCAGGAGCCACGGAGAATAAATTCCGATACTGTGGGAAGCGGGAGTAACATTCCGCTCCTCCTCACGCATCGACGACGACTGGAGAACAGTCTCCCGCCGTGTGTGAGGCTCAAGGGTGGAGGATGCGACAGAAGGGAAGACCCGCAATGCCTTGTTGCTCTCTCACTGCCTATCTGTATAAAGAGCTTCCACGGATCACAGATGATTCCTTGCTCCCACAGACATTAAAAGGATGATTTCTGGGTGAGAGTTTTTGATTAACTTGAAGATCTTAAGAATAAAATGGCAACCACATAAGTTAGATCTATTTCATTTCAGAGCCCTCTTAAATCTGTTTCTAATCTGCTCAGTGAATACACTGTGAGTGTATATGGCTGCCCGAGAGACAGAGACAGCGCAAGGAAATGGAAAGATTGTGTGAGGAAAGTGAAGATGCCTTCAGAAGTGGTTAATGCTCTTCCAGGACAGAAGCAGGACAGCCTGGTTCTGATTTGTTTCACTGGCGGGGCAGAAGAGGACATCCAAGTGAGCCAGGAGTCCAGTCAGAGGACCTGGATTCTAATCCAGGTTCTACCATGTTGCTGCTGTGTGGCCCTGGGCAAGTCGCTTATTGTCTATGTGCTTCAGTCTCCTTAACTGTAAAATGGGGATTCGGTATCTGTTCTCCCTCCTACTTAGATTTTGAGCCCCATATGGGATAAGGACCGTGTCCAACCTGATTAACTTGTATCTACCCCTGCACTTAAAACAGTGTTTGACATATATATAGAAAGCACTTAACAAATATTACTTTTTATTACTATTATTATCATCTTCGCAGACCCTCTAGACTGTAAGCCTGTTGGGGGCAGGGAATGTGTCTACTATGTTATATATATATAAGAGAAGCAGCGGGGCTCGGTGGAAAGAGCCCGGGCTTGGGAGTCAGAGGTCATGAGTTCGAATCCCAGCTCTGCCACCTGTCAGCTGTGTGACTGTGGGCAAGTCACTTCACTTCTCTGTGCCTCAGTTACCTCATCTGTAAAATGGGGATTAACTGAGAGCCTCACGTGGGACAACCCGATTACCCTGTATCTACCCCACCGCTTAGAACAGTGCTCGGCACATAGTAAGCACTTAACAAATACCCACATTATTATATGCTACTCTCCCAAGTGCTCTGGACACAGTAAATGCTTAATAAATACAATTGATTGAGTGATCAAATGTCTATATGTCACCAACACCATATACCAAATAGAAACAACTCAATCAGGGGACCCACAAAATTCCCAAAGGAATCACCCAGAATCAGATCGATGATGAACCGAGAGACATGAAGAGAGTCTTTTCCAATGTCTTGACAGTTTCCCAGATTGCAACTGGATGCTTTGATTGAGGTAGAAAAACTGCCACTTCCCAAGAAGCTCATGAACAGACTTCAGAGCCAGTGCCATTTTAGGACAGACAAAAGAACTACTGGGTAGGACATTCTGCAAGGACATTCGGAAAATGATTGATACACTAGGATGGATTCAGAAAAAGAGTTGTATATACTACTTGCAATGTGAAATGTGGAAAATGTCCAGGTGGGAATAAACATATATCACAAAGCAGACACACACCTATTTTTAAAGCACACGCCCATTGGTTCAACGCATATACGGTGAACGAGCACACTCTGACATCAGGAGAAAGTACGAAGAGAATGTTGTTGATGAAGTAAGGTGGCTCTGAAGATCATTAAAACTATCATCCAACACCCTTCCAACATATACAAAAGGTCTTCGTCAAAGGTATAATAAACAGTATCAAGAGTGACCTTAAAAGGCCACAGAGAGAGAATACCTCCACCAGCTAACCTAAAATGGCTGGGAATATTAAATTCCAATATGCTTCACATTGTTCAGCAATCCATCACAATCAGTGACGATCAATCGGTGACAATCCATCTCTCAGTGGCATTTCCTGAGCACTTACTATGTGCAGAGCATTGTTCTAAGCACTTGAGAAAGTACGACAGAGTAGATAGGCATGATCCACGATCCCTGCTATATAAACCCTAAAAGAGTTTACAACCTAGCAGAGAATGTTACAATATAGCAGGCTAATCTGGCATAAACTGTCTATTGCAAGACTGGAATCGCCATTCAACAAGCTAGGAAGAGAGTGGGACTGTAAGAACCAGCTGTCTTTCTGGTTGACACGTCCGTGCTGTCCCTTCAGAATATAAAGAGTTAAATCAACAACCCCAGTAAAGAGAATTGGAGTTCAAAAGAAAAAAGAAAATGGATGTTGTTTGGGCAAAACCCTAATTCACTGTGGAGGGAGACAGACAGGTGGACACAGACATACTTGAGAAATATTTATGGGCAGGGAGTGTCTGATACTTCGGTTGCATTGTATTCTCCCAGAACCTTATTACGCTGCTCTGGACGTAGTAAACTCTCAATAAATGCCATTGATTGATTGATATCTGATGGGAAGAGGAATGATTTGTGTCCACCTATGGGTGGGACACCTTTCCCAAAAGGAGAGCAGAAGGGCACCATGGCCAGCAATGCAGTTCTATAATTAGTGATTCCATTTGCTCAGCGTCTAAAGATTTGCAGATTAACGTGGGGCCGGGCTGTCACTGGCCAACTTTGCATCTGTGTCCTCCCTCAGGCAGAAGCTTGAGAATGCCTGAAGAAACCTCTCCCTTCACCAGCTAGGGAAATACTTCACATACCAAGCTGACGACTCAGATCTCCCTATCTTGGCTTCATCTCCTGTCAGACACTCTGCAACCTGTGATAAATGTCACAAGAAACAGAAGTTGAACTCGGTTCTGCCTTAGGCTCGTCCAGGTGAATCTCTGGAGAAGCAGCCTGGCCTAATGGATGAATCATGGGCTTGGAAGTCGGAAGGACCTGGATTCTATTTCTGACTCTGCCACCTGTCTGTGGTGTGACCTTGGGCAAGTCATTTCACTTTTCTGTGCCTCGGTTTCCTCATCCGTAAAATGGGGATTAAGTCTGTGAATCCCATGTGGGACACGGACTGTGTTCAACCTATTAGCTTGCAGTCAGCCAAATAGCTAATCAAATGCTTGGCACAGAGTAAGCATTTAACAAATACCGTAGAAAAATGCCGCCAAAATCTGAAGAGGAGCTTGGATAAGTTGACAGTCAACTTCTCCAAAAGGGTATTGCTTTTCTCTTGGCCGTATACTTGAGTGAACATGTACTGGAGTAGAAAAAGCAGTCACTTGTCTGCTGCGTACCTTGGGCAAGTCACTTCTCTCTGCCTCAGTTACCACCTCCGTAAAATGGGGATTGAGCCTGCGAGCCCCACATGGGACTGGGACTGTGTCCAACTAGAGTTGCTTGAAGTCTAATCCACCCCAGTGCTTAGTGCAGCGTCTGGCACATATTGTTGTCATTATTATTTCTTTCCCCACCATACTTGCAAAGGTTTATACAGGCTAAGCATTTTTTCCTCTTCTTCCCTGGCTTATATACCTTCCAGGTGCCATTTTGTTTCTCAAGGGCTCCTCTCTTTCACCACTGCCTCCCCTGGTGTATGAGCAGTGGGAAGCATTGTCTTAGTCCCGCAATCTCTGAGATGTTTAATGGAAGAGGAGTTGACTTCCTTAAAATGAGGGAGGGTGGTAGGAACACAAATGATACTGAAAAGTAGCGGAAAAGTAGCGTACATTGTATTCTACGCCCGAGCATCCTTCCCTGAGAGAGGTCAGAGGGAGCAGAGGTGAACGTGGACAGAAATAAGTGCTGGAGATGGTTGATTTTTTAAAAGGTATTTGTTAATTGCGCATTATGAGCCAAGCACCGTACTAAGCCCTGGGGTACACACAAGTTTGGACACAATCCGTGTCCCACATAGGACTCACAGTCTTAATTTCCATGTTACAGATGAGGAGATGGAGTCACAGAGAAGTGAAGTGACTTGCCCAAGGTTCCTCAGCAGAAAAGTGGTGGACTGAGATTAGAACCCAGGTCCTCCTGACCCCCGGGCCCGTGGTCTATCCGTTAGACCACGTTGCTTCTCTGAGGGGTTTGTACAGCTCGGAATTCTTGGAGCAAATAGAGGAAGGCATATAGCGGGTGGGGGTTCGGATGGAGAGTGTTTCAGGGCTCTTAGCTCAGTGGCAAGGTCCAGACATAGACAATCACTGTAGGGGCAGGCTAGCGATAATTGTGAAACTCGTTAAGTGCTGTATTGCGGGTTGGGTAGATACAGGATAATCCGCTTCCACATGGGGATCGAAGTCCAAGTAGGAGGGAGAACAGATATTGAATCGCCATTTTGCAGACGAGGGAAATGAGGCATAAATAAGCTAAGACAGTCGTCCGAGGTCACACAGCAGACAGGTGGCAGAGCTGGGATTAGAACCCAGGTGCTCTGACTGGCTAGGCCATGTTGCTCCTCAGATAATTAGGGTGCTTATTAAGCACCCACTATGTATTCTTCTCAAGCCGCTCTTATTTAATGGCCTAAGAGCTGGCTTTATCGCATACCACACTCAAATTGACTTCTGATCTATTCTTGAGAACCTGCTGGATCACCTACCAATCAAGAGGCAGTTGCAAGATTTCCCCGGGCGTAGGGACGGCAGAGGGAGGAGGAGAGCTGGCGGTAAATGGGTGGAGCCTTGTTTTTGAAATGTGAACCCCTAAGTGGCGTAAATGAGCCAGATCTCGCCATTTTTAGAAGTGGGATGCTAGAACGAGATTGAAGAATCTGACAAACAGTGCCGTTGAATTTATTGGAATTTTTGCCGAGTTTTTCATTGTTCTTATTGTGGTTCAGGAAGCCAGAGACTCTTGGATACACTGCTAGACAAATGCTTTCAGAAGTTTGATAGTAAGTAAATAGGATCCAAACACACATCAGATGATGCTTTGTATTTAATTGTCAATAAAGCTGTAGGAGTATGACGCATAGAGAGCTGTCCCTGGCCATAATGAAGATGAATACCTCAAGAATCAAATTTCAATGACTGGATGAATCATTGATCCCATAACACTGGCATATTGAGCTGTGATGCTTCCAGCCTTAATATGCCACATGCAGACCTTTGAAATCTTACTAACAAGATGGAGATGTAAAGAACAGAAGTCATTGGAATGATTAAAACCACAACACCCGAAGTACAGTAATTATTTTTGCCTCGCTTCTTTAAGGACTCCCTGTATTCCCGGATTCCTCTGTTTTACCCTTTCTTATTAATAAAATGAATTCCTGGAAGGCAAAGCTTTGAAAAGGCCCAAAGACAGTTCTCAATTATCTGAGGTAATGAGGAGGGCCTGGATAATTGAAATCCACAGATAATCCACAAACTTCATTTTAATCTAGACATTTAATTTTTTCTTCTCCTCCCTTTCTCTTCTCTCACCTCTTAGTGTCCTGACCTAATGTCTATGAGGGAAAGATACATGGGTGGTGGATTCTCTAAAACAAAAAAAGAAAAGCAGCCTCCTATGAAAACGTTATTCTAAAGGTCTTTCAAAACCCAAAAAGAGGAGAACCAACTCCTCCAAACAAAAACTGATTTTATTGGTCTGTTTGCGAGTAAAAAATGCTCAAACTAGAACTATGCTTCAGCTGATATAGGCCTTACGCTTGGTAAAACCTGGTCCTGGGAGCCAGAGGATCTGGGTTCTAGTTCTGACTCTGACACTTTGATGTGTGACCTTGGGCAAGTCACTTAACTTTTCTGGCCTTCACTTTTCCCAACTGCAAAATGAGGATTCTCTATCTGTTCTCCCTTCTGCTCAGACTGTAAGCCCAATTATCTTGAATCTTCCCCTGCGCTTAGTACAGCTCTGGGCACATAGAAAGCACCTAACAAATACCACAGTTATTATTCTTTTTATTGTTACAGCAACCCCTACTTGTTCTCTCTCCTACTTAAAGACCCATGTGGAACAGGGACTTTAATGGGCCTGATTAACTTGTATCTACCCCAGGGCTCAGCCCTTGATATACAGTAAGTGCTTAACAAAATGCCATTTTAAAAAAGAAAGCACTATGTGGGAGCTTCTTGCCTCTGATATTGGTTCTTGGGGTTCACTACCTTGGTGTCAAGAAGGGAGACTGGGTCCAGAAGGAATGCCGTCGCATGATAGTGAGTGTCAGCAAAAGCACTCACTGTTTTTCCCTCTCTGAGGTTAAGGACCTCCTCTCAGGAGCTCACCTGGAGAGATACCAGTCCTCTACCAGTCTCGGCTATGGGAGGGAGAGTCAAGCGGAGGCCTATCCATTCCATTCCTAGCTTGGGCAGTGGCGAGTGAGTGGAAGGCCGTCTGCTACCAGTCAAAACTCACCCGTGCTGGACAGTTGC
This sequence comes from Ornithorhynchus anatinus, assembly GCF_004115215.2. Lineage (NCBI taxonomy): Eukaryota > Metazoa > Chordata > Mammalia > Monotremata > Ornithorhynchidae > Ornithorhynchus > Ornithorhynchus anatinus. The sequence goes on along the minus strand of NC_041735.1, from coordinate 55,783,806 downwards.
GACATGGGAGAGAGTCAAGGGAGGAGACTCAAATGCACTGCGTAGAAAAGGGCAACGGTAAACCACTTCCGTAGTTTTACCGAGAAAACTCTAAGGATACGCTACCAAAATGATTGCAGGTAGACAGTGGGGCATGCTGGGAGAGACGTGTCAGTGGAGTCGCTGCGGTCAGAGATAACTCGACAGCGTAAGACAAGCCAAGGTTAACGATAATGCGGTGTGTCAACGCTCACAGCGGAATGAACAGTCCAGGAAATAGTCAAGAAGCTCTGCTCTTGATCCAGTGGTAACATCACAGCGCTGAGAATCAGAAGACCTAGGGATCTGGGGGGAGGGTGTTTGTTAAGCACTTACTATGTGCCAGACACTGTACAGTAGTGCTCGGGTAGCTACAGGTTTAATGAGGTCGCACACAGTCCATGCCCCGCATGGGGTTCACAGTCTTAATCCCCATTTTACAGTTGAGATAGCCGAAGCACAGAAAAGTGAACTTGCCCGAGGTCACGCAGCAGATAAGTGGCAGAGCAGGGATTAGAATCCAGGTCCTTCTGACTCCAGGTCTTGCTCTATCCACTAGGCCATACTGCTTCTACCGGGTTCATGTCCTGGTTCTGCAAGTAGGGAAATGTCTGCTGGGACTATGACATCGGTGGTGAGGGATTCTGACTGATGAACCTCACAGGACATTCGGTGAAAAGGACAGGTCAAGTAATCAATCAATACATCGTATTTATTGAGTGCTTACTCTGTGCAGGGTACTATACTAAGCGCTTGGGAGAATGTAACACAAAAATATAACCAAAACATTCCCTTGCCCACGAGGACCTTAGAGTCCAGAAAGGGAGACAGACGTTAATATAACAAATAAATTACGGATAAGTACGTAAGCGCCGTGGGGCCGGGTGGTGAGGGTGAATAAAGGGAGCAAATCAGGGCAAAACAGAAGGGACTGGGAAAGGAGGAAATGAGGGCTTAGTCAGGGAAGGCCTCTTATAGATGTGCCTTCAGTGAAGCTTTGAAGTTGGCCAGAGGAATAATCCGTTGGTTATGAAAAGGGAGGGCATATCAGGCCAGAGGAAGGATGTCGCGAGCAGGAATCCTGAAAAATAGTTGGCTAAAGTGGGCAGCGAGACTGCTGTGGCTACCGAGGCAGCTCTTGACCAGGTTATGTCTCCCCCGATTAGACTGTAAGCCCATCAATGGGCAGGGACTGTCTCTATCTGTTGCCGAATTGTACATTCCAAGTGCTTAGTACAGTGCTCTGCACATAGTAAGCGCTCAATAAATACTACGGAATGAATGAACTTGGGCACAGCGTCAGCACTGTGTGGCAACCATTTCCGTCATAAATGGATCCCACAGATAAAAACCCCTTGCGTGCACTTTACGACGCGCTGGAACCCTGCTCTCTGCGCTCGGGGCCGCCAACGTGGCAGGGTCGAAGGAGTGAGAATGGTGCTGGGCCAGCCAACATAACCACCTCCTCCGGGCAAGTTCTCGGTCTGAGACTCGTCCATCTTCGCATGGGAGACGCCATCATCAAATGCTCGAGACACGATCAGCGCTACACAGATGACTCAGACCTGACAAAAATTGACAACGTAACATATGCCTCTTCAAAGTGGTGTATGATTACTCAAAGCTGACTTTAAATTGCTTTATAAAGATGGCATGTCAATTCGAGATATCCTAGAGGGAGTTACACCTGAGAGCTGTCTGTGGCAGGCAGCTGCCTAGTTAAAATAAATTTCCCTGTTCAATTGTGCATTGTTTGGGAATGGAAAACCACCGTAAGAGAAAAAACACAACCGAGAAACCGATACAGAGGTCGGGTGAGTTAAAAGCCATCATTTCAAAGATGATTGTCGGATTGATCTTCAGCTACTGTTTCTTAGAGGAGGTGGGTAAGCTAGGAGTCATAGGGAGCTTAGTTCCATCTAGGCTTGAGCCAAGAGAGGAAGGGAAGCAACAGGTGGTGGGAGGAGAAACTCTTCGCGCTATTGAAGTAGGGAGAGGATTCTTTCTATCTTCTGGGACAGAATCCATCAATTCTTTAAAAGAGAAGGAGAAGGGGAAATGGAAGAGAGACGGGAAGACGACTTTCATTCCCAGCCCTCTGGTTTTCTGAGGAATCGTGGATGGACTAAGGGGGAGGGGCTCTGGAGGAGGAGTCAAAAAGACCTGGGCTCTAATCCCAGCTTTGCCACTTGTCCAGTGTGCGACCTTCGGCAAGTCACTTCAGTTCTCTGTGCCTCAGCTACCTCATCTGTAAAATGGGGATTAAGACTGCGAGCCCCATGTGGGACAGGTACTGATAAGCTTGTATCCACCCCAGCACTTAGCACCGTGCCTGGCACAAAATAATAATGGTATTTGATAATAATAGTATTTGTTAAGCGCTTACTATGTGCCAAACACTGTTCTAAGCGCTGGGGTAGATGAGGTTATCAGGTTTCCCACGTGGGGCTCACAGTCTTAATCTCCATTTTACAGATGAGGTAACTGAGGCACAGAGAAGTTGAGTGACTTGCCCAAAGTCACACAGCTGACAAGTGGCGGAGCCAGGATTAGAACCCACAACCTCAACCTCTGACTTCCAAACCCGTGCTCTTTCCACTAAGCCACGCTGCTTCTCTAATATAATAAGTGCTTAACAAATACCACTGTTATTATTAAAACACTGAGTTAAGTGACTTAGCCGAGACCATAAGGTGGTGGAGCCGGGTTTAGAACCCAAGTCCTCTAACTCCCCGGCCCGTGCTCTTTCTAAGACACATCACTTCTAATGCCAGGGGGTACGTCCCGCTTGCCAGGCAGAAAGGGTGATGTCGAAGCTAAGAGCCGGAGGAAATCCAAGTGCGGGTGGATGAAATTCACATGATGGCGGTGCCAGTCGGATTGACTTCTCTACGACTGTTCCCAGCAGAACCCTCTGCTCCGAGGGCGGGGACCGTTCCTGCCTCCTTTACATGCCGAACCAGAGAGCAGGAGTCTGTTCATTTTCCTCTCGGAACACAGACCCTTTGAAAATCAATCCTCCCTTCATCGACAATGCACGTTAAGTGATTTAAAAGACATTAAACCTTTTTTAATGGCTCCCCTTAAATTAAACAAGTCACTAAGAGGGAGCTAAGGCTCGGTGAATCCAGTCAGAGCCAACAGTGGCGTGGACCTGCCCGAGGGACCTCTAAAATGACAGAACAAATATTAGGAAGGGCAATAACTTCTGTAAACATCCAATCACGGAATAGGGAGCAAAAAGTTACCTGAGCTCCAAAAGGACACATGGTGCCAAGCAAACCTGATCGCTGATTTTTCCGGCTGACAGGATCACAGAATGAATGAACAAAGTCAATAAAGAGGACGCAAGATCTAGATTTTTATTTAATGTTTGGCAGAAGTATTCCACAAAACTTCCTCTCACAATTCATTCAAATTGCCTGGGACGTGAGCACAGCTATGAGGTCTGAATATACTGGTTGAATATCGGTTGAAGAATCACGAACATCAGAAAAAATTCTACCGGTAACTAGAGGCAATGTGGCCTAGCGGAGGAACACGGGCCTGGGAGTCAGAAGAACCTGGATTCTAAACTCGTCTTTACTACATGTCTGCTGTGTGATCTTGGGCAAGTCATTTAACTTCCTGTGACTCAGTTTCCACACCTGTACAGTGGGGATTAGGACTGTGAGCTCCACGTGGGACACGGACTGCGTCCAATCTGATTAGCCTGTAACCACCCCAGTGCTCAGAATAGTGCCTGGCACAGAGTAAGCACTTAATGCCATCAAAAAAAAAATCCCCCAAACCAGAAATGACCTTTGCAACATGGCAAACGTATGAGGAGATGGGGGTAAACCTTGTTTGGGTTTCCTGGGGCTTTCCTATACTACTGAACCTTCCCAAGTGTTTAATGCAGTGCTCTGCACACGGTAAGTGTGCCAACTTCTCATTTTGAGTGTTGGGTTGAGGAGGAGATGGGGATCCAAGCAAGGTGGGCTTTGACAAGCTAAAAAGGTCTGCCTGGAAGTCCTCAGGTCTTTTCAGATTCTGCGACGAGTCAATCAATCAGTCAATCGTATTTAATAATGTTGGTATTCGTTAAGCGCTTCCTACGTGCCAAGCACTGTTCTGAGCACCGGGGTAGAACCAGGAGGGATCGGGTTGTGCCACGTGGGGCTCACAGTCTTAATCCCCATTTTACAGATGAGGTAACTGAGGCCCCGAGAAGTTGAGCGACTTGCCCACAGTCACGCAGCTGACAAGTGGCCGAGGCGGGATTCGAACCCATGACCTCTGACTCCAAAGCCCGTGCTCTTTCCACTGAGCCACGCTGCTTCTCTATCTGTTTAGCACTTACCGTCAATCAGTCAGTCATGTGAACTGAGCTTTGACTGCGTGAAGAGCACTGTACTAAGCGCTCGGGAGAGGACAGTAGATCAATAAGCCGACACACTCCCCGCCCGCAACGAACGGGAGACGGACATTAATATAAACAAATAAATTATGGATATGTACATAAGCGCTCTGAGGCTGAGGGAGGATAAGAGAGCCAATCCAAAGACAAAAGTGACACAGAAGGGTGTGGGAAAAGAGGAAACGAAGGCTCAGTCAGGGAAGGCCTCTTGGAGGAGATGTGCTTCCAATAAGGCTTTGAACCCCACTGGGAGTTATCTCCGATATCAGAATTTATTGGGAACCTACTGTGTCAAGAGCATCATGCTAGTTGAGGGGAGCATTCAGTAGAAGTCAAAGGGCACTGTCCTTGCCCTTGAATTTATAGTCTAATGGGGGAGACAGGTAGTTGCCACTGTTTTTACGAGACGTTCTTCCCCTCCACTCTATTTATCGCCATCGTTCTCGTCCGTCCATCTCCCCCGATTAGACCGTAAGCCCGTCAAACGGCAGGGACCGTCTCTGTCTGTTGCCGACTTGTTCATCCCAAGCGCTTAGTACAGCGCTCTGCACATAGTAAGCGCTCAATAAATACTATCGAATGAATGAATGAATAGACAGAAATCACCAACTGTGCAGTAGGTGAAAGAATGACAGTGGCGGCGCAAACGATTACTAAGTTAAACGATTTAACTGGACGATAAACAAATGATCACGCCATTGCAAAGATGGTTGACGGCAAGACCAGGAGAACACAGAGCTGGCCACCTCTGCCCACTCCGGTTGGCGACCCAGATACCTGGCGGAGAAGCCAGACAAGAGCGGGCCAGCGGTCTCCTTCTGACTCCCGTCAAAGTAGGCCCGGGATAACCCAGCCCAAAAAACCTGAGGTGACACGATACTCACTGTTGGAAACCCCTGGGGTTGGCATCTAGCCCTCCCCTAACAAGGCCATCATCTTCACCTTTTCCCCCTTCTTCTTCAGTGATTTCTAGAGGCAGTTGCAATTCATCCATGGTGCCTGCTGCCTCGCCCAGGTGACTTTTGAGTTTCTGTTTCCCTCTAGCACGTTGTCGCAGGGGATGGCAGGGGGCCATAACGATGACAGCGATGGGTCTCACTGCACGTCGTGCCCCCACGGGAACGCGACTGGAACTTCTAGACTGTGACCCCAGTGTTGGGTAGGGCTTGTCTCTATCTGTTGCTGAACTGTACTTTCCAAGTGCTGTGCACTCGGTAAGCGCTCAATAAATATGATTGAATGAAATACGACTGAATGAATGACTGGCAGGGATGAGAAAATGCTCCCCCGAGCGCTTAGTACAGTGCTCTGTACACAGTAAATGCTCAATAAATACGATCGACTGAGTGCGAGCGGTGCTGCGCGGCCCACTGGATAGAGCACGGGCCTGTGAGCCAGAAGGGAGCTGGGTTCTAATCCCGGCTCTGCCGTGTATCTGCTGAACGACCTTGGGCAAGTCACTTCCCTTCTCTGTGCCTCAGTTACCTCCTCTGTGAAATGGCGATGAAGACCGTGAGCCCCAAGTGGGCCAGGGACTGCATCCCCTCTAGACTGTAAGTCCGTCGTGGGCAGGGATTGCCTCTCTCTACTGCTGTACTGTACTTCCCGAACGCTCTGCGCGGAGTAAGCGCTCAATAAATGCGATTGAATGAATGAATCCACCCTGATAACCTATCTTCCCCAGCCCTTATACCAATATTTGGCACATATTTGTTAAATATCATTATTATTATATCATAATGAAGTGGTGTAATAGAAGCCATTATCACGCTAATTCATTCCATCACATTTATTGAGTGCTTACTGTGAGCACTGTCCTAAGCGGTTGGAAAGTAATGAATTCCATTGCTCAGGTTCTCCATCCTGAAGAACCTCTAGACTGTACGTTCGCTATAGGCAGTGGACGTGTCCGCTGTTGTACTCTCCCAAGCGCTTCCTACAGTGCTCTGATCCCAGCTCTGCCACTTGTCGGCTGTGTGACTGTGGGCAAGTCACTTCTCTGTGCCTCAGTTCCCTCATCTGTAAAATGGGGATTAAGACTGTGAGCCCCACGTGGGACAACCTGCTTCCCCTATGTCTACCCAGCGCTTAGAACAGTGCTCGGCACATAGTAAGCGCTTAACAAATACCAACATTATTATTATTATTAGTAACCGCTCCATAAATACCACTGACTGATCGATTGATGCCTCCGTCCCGAGGTTCACTTGTCGAAGGGAGACTCCGACGTCATCGTCGTCGTCACCACCACAGGTGGGACGTCTGTTACGTCCCACCGCTTGGGACCCCGAGCATCTGAGTGCTCCCCCTGACCGCTCTCAGCCAAGGATGCTCGGGTGTAGGTTACAGCGTACGCTACTTTTCCACTGTAATCGTTGTCCCCAAATGGAGAGAGAACAGATGATCAATGGCTTCTTGCTTTGGGCCTGGCAGTGGTAAAACCCAAGCTATTAATATGCTGTTGGGCCCTTTCCACAGACATTTGTTTCTGCACAGATGAGTAGCCAGTTTTCAGAGGCACATGGCTTCCTAGTCTCCCCAGTTAGAATGCCCTTGGGATAAGAAGTGATCTCTCTATTTAGGACTAGGATAATGTCTGGCAAATTGGCTTGGTAAAACTGAGCAATTGTGCACCTCTAAAGGTATTGGGAAATGTTTCTCTGTGGTCATATTGGATTATAAAGCCCAGCTGTTCTCTTGACCAATCTCCAACCGTAAGCATCGACCGCAAACCCCTCAACCTGTTTCTGGGGAGAACGTGAACTGCAAAGCTGCGGGATGCCCACACCAGTTTTTTTGATTTGTTTTTTGCCTTTGACCCCGGGAGTGAATATGTACCGTAGAGGAAAAAAGGAATCTTGCGACGGGAGCTTCTTGGAGCTTTAGGGCCGCGTCAGGAGAAGAACGGTAGGCCGAAGGAAGAGTGAAATAATGAGGTAGATCTCTTGGATAAAAGGGCCGGGTCTCTGTGGACTGAGTGGGCTAGGGCGGGTTAGGCTGGCATCTAGTAAAGCTAAGATAAAAACCGGCCGTACTGCAGATCTCTCAATGAAAGTGAAGATCTGTGGATGGGATAACTTGATTTTTCTCCCCCGAAAAGCCACCTGGAGACGTATTTCTCAAATGAACCCTCACTTTTCATGCTTCAAGAGAAAGCCCAGAAAATTTGAAAGAAGGCTTCCTTTGGGAGGATGATAGGGTATATGCTCGGGCATCTCTGGGCTGCGTCTTTAAAGGGAACGGCCCTTGCTTTTTCAAAAGCAGAGAGTTCTGAAGCGGCTATCCCGAGAGGTGCGTCAGAAATACTTCCTGAAAATGAGTATCTACATCTTTAGGCTCCAAAGTGTTCAGATAAATGGGGGACTGGGGCGAAGGAGGTTTTGGATAAAAGGAATCTAAAAGGGAAGCAAGGTGTCAGGTCTCTTGCCTAAATAAGAAAATAGACTGCAAGCCCCATGTGGAATCTGATTGTATTGACTCTTCTATGTGCCTTGAACATATTCAGTGCTTAACAAATGCTGCAATTATTACTAATATCATATCTGTCCCTTCAACCTATTTTTCATTTAACTATGAAAACACTGCGACACGATTTAACTTAATGTGAGTGAATGGGGGAGGATGAAGGTTAAATATGAATACTTTTCCGCTGACCTCTGCTTCTAGAGCCGAATCGAACATTATTTGATCGCTCCTTTCTCCTTAAAAAAAAAAATCCCTAAATTCTGACTCTAGTATTGGCTTCCCCTCTTAATTAATTCATCTCTTAGGATTAGAGATTAATTGAATTTGGAAAGACAGCAGAATTCAGTTTTCCTAGAGTTGCCTAAATTTGCCGTTTGTGGTTAAGAACTGAAACAGTCGATTCGTGTGAGATAAAACCTATCTTGCTTTTTAAAAATATACACCATGGCATCAAAGGTCCTAAAGAAACAGGGCCTGGTGGAGAGAACACAGGCCTGGGAGTCAGAGGAGCTGGGTTCTAATCTCAGCTCTGCTACTCGTATGCTGTGTGACCTTGGGGAAGTCATTTGACTTTGGGAAGCAGCGTGGCTCATTGGAAAGAGCTCGGGCTTTGGAGTCAGGGCTCATGAGTTCGAATCCCAGCTCTGCCACTTGTCGGCTGTGTGACTGTGGGCGAGTCACTTCACTTCTCTGTGCCTCAGTTCCCTCATCTGTAAAATGGGGATTAAGACTGTGAGCCCCACGTGGGACGACCTGATTCCCCTGTGTCTACCTCGGCGCTTAGAACAGTGCTTGGCACATAGTAAGCGCTTAACAAATACCAACATTATCATTATTATTACTATTTGACGTCCTCTGAGCCTCATCCGTAGAACGGGGATTAAGACTCTGAGCCCCATGTGGGGCAAGGACTTTGTCCCACTTGATTATCTTGTATTATCCTGGAACTTGGTACAGGGCCTAGCCCATAGCAAGGACTTCAGAAAAAAATATTTTTTTTTTCTTTTAAAAAAGGCACTTCTAGACCGTGCGGTCACGTAAGAAAGTTTTCTGAACTTAATGAGCGTTTTAGAATAAAGAAATGGTCCAGGCCGTTAGCACTTCTGAGGTTACAATATAGCAGAGTTGGCTGACCCGTTCCCTGGTCACAAGGAGCTTACGGTCTAGCAATAAGATTTCTATCCGTATAGGCATACATCACTTACGACTTTCAGAAGGGTTTCACCAACACCATCTACATGCCATGAGAAGCAGTGCGGCTCAGTGGAAAGAGCCTGGGCTTGGGAGTCAGAGGTCACGAGTTCGAATCCCAGCTCTGCCACTTGTCAGCTGGGTGACTGTGGGCAAGTCACTTAACTTCTCTGGGCCTCGGTTACCTCATCTGTCAAATGGGAATTAACTGGGAGCCTCACGTGGGACAACCTTATTACCCTGTATTTATCCCAGCGCTTAGAACAGTGCTCTGCACATAGTAAGCGCTTAACAAATACCAAATACCATACGTCAAGACAAGATCCCCGAAATGAAGTCCTGGAACATGGTCAGCTCTCCAGGACTGAAGAAATGCTCATCCCATCTCATAGTTGCTGGACAGATCCTATGACGGTGGGTGATAGCAGGAAGCGGCTGCGTTATTTGTGAGCTGAAATGGTTTGGGCCTGGGAGTCCGAAGGTCACGGGTTCTAGTCCCGCCTCCCCGCTTGTCTGCCGTGTGGCCTTGGGCAACTCGCATCACCCCATCTGTAAGATGGGGATTGAGACTGTGAACCCCATGTGGGACGGGGACTGGGTCCGATACATTGTCTGGCACATAGTAAGCGCTTGACAAATGCCATAATTATTTTTACTGAATGGACACAAAAGCAAGTGTGGCCTAGCGAAAAAATCATGGGCCTGGGAGAAGGCCAGTGTGCTAATCCTGACTCTGCAGCCTGCCTGTTGTGTAACTTTGGGCAAGTCACTTAAATACTCTGTGCCTCAGATTCCTCCTTTGTAAAATAGAGATTAAATACCTGTTTTCCCTCCCACCTTGTATATAGCACAGAGACTAGGGCCAATCAGATTATCTTCTATCTGCCCTACTGCTCAGTGCATTGATCGGCTCGCAGTCAGCACTTAATAAATACTACAGATCTAATTATTAGGAAACTTTCTAAAGATACAAGGAAGCGAACCCCGGATGAAGTAGCGGAGCTGTGGCCAGCTAATAGCAGAAAACAGAATCACCCAGTGTATAGCAATTGGAAATAGGGCGACTCTTTAGGGCTGAGGTTTTCAGTAGATCATCACACCAGGAGGCAGGGAAGAAACTTATGCCAAGCACTGTGGGTAGCAAAGACTACGGCAAGTAGGAGACAGTCTCTACATGCACAAGATGCGTGACTAGCGTTAGTCATTTTTAGTCACCCGCTGATAAAATCTCACCATCAGGAGCATCATCTCCTAAATGCCAGAAGTAGCAAACATGCTCACTCTCTCTCATGTATCAAAGTGTGTGTGTGTGTTTGGTGGGAAGAGGTGACATGTCCTGCTCCGAGATAAATCCACTTCATTCCGCCATTTTGTTGCCACTTGATTTTCAGGGGGCCATATCATCGACCTAAAGGACAAGGGTCTGAAAGAGGGGAGAAGCACTGTAGCCTAGTGGATAGAGCACGGGCCTGGGAGTCAGAAGGACCTGGGTTCTAATCCGCCACGGGCCTGCTGTGTGCCCTTGGGTATGTCATTTCACCGCTCTGGCCTCAGTTAACCTCGTCTGTTAAGACTGGGCGACCCATAGGACAGGGACTGTGTCCAGTCGGATTAACTTGGATCTACCCCAGCCTGACACAGACTAAGAGCTTAACAAATACCATAAAAAAAGCCCGCATCGCGCAGAGATCGAGACTACGGCAGGACAGTCGTTTTGTGTTCATAACACACCTCTCTGCCGTTTATTCCTAAATCCAGTTACAACAGACTGGAGTTGCTGTCAGTGGCTGACCCACTGGTTGGCAACCTTGATGTGCCCTTGCTCCAAGTTCACATTCTTTCACTCTCCATCTCGTCACCATCATTCCGTTTCTGCACTCGAGAGGCACGCCAAGCTCCGCTAGCTGCCAAGATTTAGGAAGTAAAATGGTTTCCCCGGTCCTTTCCCGGAGGTCTTTGTCTGCGCGGTTTTATTTTGTCCGACTCTAATCCCCAGATCTAGGATTTTCCATTTATGTTTATGATTAGTTAACTATTTCTTAATGGACTCCTTCATTCAGGATTAAAACTCAACAGCGGTTGTCGTAACCCCAGAGGAGGCCAGTACAGTCCCCATCTGCTTTGCCGCTTGTTCTCGGTTTTTGGCATTTTACAGGACTCCAGCCTCTCCAGTCATAACAGGGTAGGATCAATTTTCCAGTGGCAGCTTGGAAATAATAGTATAAAATGTATATTAATACGGAAATATATTGTGAAACTGTCCTTAAACAAACAAATGAGCCACTTTAAAATATTACAGCTATAAATGACCATGACAGTAGCACAGCGCATATAATAAAAAATAACTACTGAAGAGAAGCTGCTGAATTACTATAGTAATAAACCAGATGTGATTATTATCATTTAACACGGTCATTGAATACCATGAATCCCCGAAGCCATTAAAATATTTATGATTAAACATTTGCTATTCCTTATAACAGAACATATAGTCCGGTACTAAAAACCGTTAAAGTATTGTTTCGGCTAATGTATGCCAATCTGATAATAGAGGTCAGTTTGCATTGCCTGAATCTTTGAAAGGAAGAATCGACAGCTGCCACTTTCCAAATTGGCATATTTCAAGATACTGGAACTGTCTAGTATGTCCCGGGGCAAACGTTGAAATCTCCATCATTGAGCAAAGCTATAGTTTTAAAACTTCGTTATGGTATTTATTAAGTTCTTACTGTCTTCACCCACCCTTCCGTACATACCCACGCACCAAACATCTTCAGAGATATACAAAACTCATATCCATGGCTATTTTTGTTTTCTCTACTCCTGGGAAAGAGAGACAATTATTTTCAAAGTAAAGCCGGATATTCACCAACAATTCAAATGCTCTGGCCTGTTGTGAAAGGGAATGTATTCTGGGAGACTTCCATACGCGCTCGGGGCACTATGTGAATGATGTTGACGACAACGGTAAGGGTTTCGGAAAATCAACTCTTTGAGTACTGAGACTTGTCTTTCCAGTGTCTTTTCCCATTCCAATCCTCGTACATTTATTGATATTAATGTCTGCTTCCCCCTTTAGAGTGTGAGATCTGCAGTATTGTACTATCCCAAGCGTTTAACGATGGTGCTCCGCATACAGTAAGCACTCCATTTATTCATTCAAATTTATTGAGCGCTTACTGTGTGCAGAGCATCGTACTAAGCGCTCGGGAGAGTACGGTACAACATTAAACAGACGCGTTCACTGCCCACAAGGATCAATACGACTGAATGTGGGACCCAGGAGCATGTAATACAGGACCATACCAAACCCCAAACAGAAATATCCGAGACATCCCATAACTATTGCCCATGGTTCCGTCTACATCAGATGAATGTTTCCTGGGTGTATCATCTTCGTACCGGATATTCGTGAAACATTTAAGTTGTATTCCTCCCTTCCCCTCTCCACTAATCCGTCTCATCTTTGACTCTACCCCGTAGCCGCTTAATCTCAATCGCTCCCCCTCCCGTTAGCCCCGCTGTTTTCCTCCAAACTCCCCATCCGCGAGACACCCCTCCCCGCCTACATGCAGACCAGAAAAGACCCAAGCCAAACTGCCAATTTTCACATTTGATAATTCTCCCGGCGGCTCTGAGGAACGGAGGACATCTACCTCGTCTCTGGGCCGGGCATTGGTTTTCAATTTGCCGCTGACACATCCATCCAGCCAACACTGTTTTCTTCTACTGCGCCCGCATTTTTGACGAGGCTATCAGTACCGAACATCTCCATCGGGTAACCATCGCCCCTAGGGGTTTCGGAGGTGAGGAGGATGAGGGAGGAGGGAGGAAAACAAACAGAGGATGGGAAGGGCAGACATACTTAAGTACCTAACAGCTGTCCCAAGTTATTGCCAGGTGTAAAGGCCAGGTGTTAGTGATTAGCTAGATTGCGCTGTGACTAGAGAGCCAGGTCTCTCGCGAGCCAGAAAGGTTTCCTCTTTGCCTTTGTTCAGGGAGGCGAAGTTGGAGAAGTCCCAGAACTGTTTAGAGGCAGAGAACCTCTCTATCCCTTTAACAGGAAGCAACTCCCAAGTAGAAGTAAACCCACCTTCGGGATCCCAGTCCGTAAATACCTCGGTTGCCCAGCATGGTGCAGTGAAAAGAGTATGGGCCAGTGAATCAGAAAGACCTGGGTTCTAATCCTGCCGCTGCCGCTTGCCTGCTCTGTGACCCTGGGCAGGTCACTGAACTTCTCTGTGCCTCAGTTACCTCATCAGTAAAACGGGGATCAAGACCGTAGCCGCGTGTGGGATACGGACTGTGCCCAACCTGATGCTCTTGTATTTATCTCAGCACTTAGTAGAGTGCCTGACACGTAGTGAGCGCTTTACAGATACCATTAAGAGCAAAACCAACCGACAGACTCTTGGCGAACGATTGGTGTGGTCCAGAACACACTTTCTGGGGGAACTTTGGGGTTGATTTCTGATCTGCTGTTCGGGCTCCGATGGTGGTGTGGTGGGGTTTAAAGATATTGAAAAATATGGTCTAGTCACAGATGTTTGCCTGAGCTTTTGCCAATAGAGATCCTTCCTTCCACCCCTCCTTTCCCTCAGTGGGCTGGGTGTTGTGACGAGGAGGGAAAAGTGATTTGTCAATCTTCTTGGGACTGCTCTGGGAGCATGAAGATGGGGCAGGAAACTCTAAGGCAGTTTCCTTTGTGTTGGACTTGTTTGTTTTGGAGAGTAGACTTGGAAGCGCTAGCCTCTAAGCTCCCTGTGGGTAGAGAATGTATCTACCAACTCTGCTACACTCTAACGTTGGTATTTGTTAAGCGCTCACTATGTGCCGAGCACCGTTCTAAGCGCTGGGGTAGACACAGGGGAATCAGGTCGTCCCACGTGGGGCTCACAGTCTTAATCCCCATTTTACAGGTGAGGGAACTGAGGCACCGAGAAGTGAAGTGACTCGCCCAAAGTCACGCGGCTGACAAGGGGCGGAGCCGGGGTTCGAACCCATGACCTCTGACTCCAAAGCCCGGGCTCTTTCCCGTGAGCCACGCTGCTACTCTTCCAACCGCTTAGTAGAGTGCTCTGCACATAGTAAGTGCTCGATAAATATGACTGATTGATCGGTTGAGACTGCACAGTGTACTACTCTAAACAGCATGGTGTAGTGGATGGAGCACGGGCCTGGGAGTAAGAAAGTCATGGGTTCTAATCCCAGCTCTGCCACTTGTCTTCTATGGGACCTTAGGCAAGTCACTTCACTTCTCTGTGCCTCAGTCACCTCATCCGTCAAGTGGGGATAAAGACTGTGAGCCCCATGTGGGACAGGGACTGTGTCCAACCCAATTACCTTGTATCTACCCCAGCGTTTAGTACAGAGCCTTGCACATGGTCAGCCCTTAACAAATACCGTAATTATTATTATAAACCAGTGGAACCAAACTGGTGGCAAAACATGGTGAGCGTGGAGGGGCCTTGAAAGACATGTGGTTCTGGACTTCGAAGCCCGATTTCTCCTAACTAAAAATCATTACACACTTCAAAATCTCATTTGAAATTTCACCCTGACATCTGATCTCAGACAAGTCACTTAAATGTCTCCCCTACCTATCATTTGAGCATAATAACTCCTTCCCATCTCACAGGGTTTGTCTGCCTCAATTATCCAGGTTTAGGGAAATCAAGCTGATGAAGAAAAGCACCGTAGATTAGAATGATTATATCAAGTGATGTGGAAAAGATTCCCCCAGTGCCTGAAGGGTTTAGCAAGAAGTAAGTACACGGGAAGTTCAGAGGAGGAAAACGCAAAGACTTGGGCTTCACAGAGCATCAATTGACTGACGATTGAAGCCAGTGAATATCTTGGCTTCATGCTGCACTGTCCATCACTACAATGTAGAGTTGCTTCTTCCAAGCAAGATCTCTTTGACTTTCACCTAGCTCCAAAGTCCACTGCCTGCTAAGGGCTTCCTCTCTGGCTTTTTTTTTTTTCAGCGAATCCTTCCAAACTTCTTGGGAGGGCAACTGCCGTGGATGGTAGATGACACAGTGTGAGGGAAGAACCCTCCTAGGCCAATTAGACAATTTTAAAAGCTTCTTGAGGGCAGAGACAGAAGTCTACCACCTCTATCGCATTCTCCCTAGCGCTTAATACAATAAACGCTCGATCCACGCCGTTGACTGATGGTCCACAGAGTGGATAATCCAGACCATCGGGAGTTAACGGTGTACGTTTTCGAGTACCATATAACAGAAGCATTAAACTCAATTATCCAAGGGTATTCAGGTCTGAACACCCAGCTGAGGATCACCTTGGGCCCGGATTTCTCCTCCTCCTCCTTCTTGTCCTTTCGTCCATTTCACCGTTCATTAGCAACTCCTTCACGGGGAGTATGGGGTCAGTAGAGGAGGTGAAACTCAAAGAGAGCCCATTTTGTTCCTCGGTTGCAGATCTGGGGACAGGCTTGGTGTGTAGAAAAAGTTCAAGATTTTTGGCTAAATAAAGTTTTGAGCTATCCCTGTGGGTTTCCATTATTGACGCTATTGCCGTTGTCTGCTGCTGCGAATAATTGAATATTGTATTTACTTGAACTTTAAAACATAGGTTCACGTTATCTTATGAGTACAAAAAAGAAATCTCACCCTTGGAAACCGGATACTACCTTGGCAGCAGATCTTATCTGAGGCAGGAGTTACCTCTCTGGGTTGTGGGTTAATAATAATATATGTAACAATAATGACATTAATAAATTTGTTTTTGTTAATAATTATGGTACTTGTTAAGTGCTTACTATGTGTCAAGCATTGTTCTAAGTACTATAGTAGATACAGGCAGCTGTGTGACTGTGGGCAAATCACCTAACTTCTCTGTGCCTCAGTTCCCTCATCTGTAAAATGGGGATTAACTGTGAGCCTCACGTGGGACAACCTGATTACCCTCTACCCCAGCGCTTAGAACAGTGCTCTGCACGTAGTAAGCGCTTAACAAATACCTACATTGTTATTATTATTAAGTTAATCAGGTTGGCCACAGTCCCTGTCCCACAAGGGGTTCACACTCTTAATCCCCATTTTACAGACGAGGTAACTGAGGCACAGAGAAACGAAGAGGCTTATCCAAGGTCACACAGCAGACAAGTGGTGAAGCGGGAATTTGAACTCAGGTCCTTCTGACATCAAGGCTCTATCCACTAAGCCAGGTTGAAAGGATACTATGTCCCAAGCACTGTACTAAGCACTGGGGTAGATACGAGATAATGAGGTCAGACACAGTCCCCATCCCAAATGGGGCTCGCAGTCCAAGAGGGAATTTCCCCGGTTGTAATTTGAGAATAACACTGCCCGCTGACAGAAGTCTCTGTTTATAAGATTTGTGATCTTCAGCTGAAAGCCATAACCTATAGAAGAACATTACCACAGTGAAACTGCTTTATAAACTTCCAGATGATGCTATCCTGGAAAAAGAACATTCCCCCCCCGAGACGTCCGTGATAAATTTTGTCTCGTACTCCCCCAAACCCTTAGTACGGTGCTCCGCACACAGTATGCACTCAATAGATACCATTGATCGATGGATTTACCCCTTGTAAAAATACCGTTTTAGGATCGGAGAAGCAGCGTGGCTCAGTGGGAAGAGCACGGGCTTTGGAGGCAGAGGTCACGAGTTCGAATCCCGGCTCTGCCACTTGTCAGCTGTGTGACTGTGGGCAAGTCACTTCACTTCTCTGGGCCTCAGTTCCCTCATCTGTCAAATGGGGATGAAGACTGTGAGCCCCACGCGGGACAACCTGATTCCCCTGTGTCTACCCCGGCGCTTAGAACAGTGCTCGGCACGTAGTAAGCGCTTAACAAATACCAACATTATCATTATTGGCTTGTTGATTTCCACAATATGAAAGTGGCTGCTGTTTTCCAAGTACGTCAGTGATTTCCCGTTTTGTTTTGGAGCCCGGGAAGGAGGGGGAACCAATGGAGCCCTGCCTGGAGATGTACGAGAGCTAGTAGTAACCACCCTCCCTCGGGTAGTAAGCTAAGTTATGAGCGGGGAATAAATCAACTAATTCGGCTGTATTCTCACAAACCCTAGTACAGTGCCCTGCACATTTATCTTGATAATCTTGTCTTTTTTTTTGTTTTGTTCTGTTTTGCTTTGCTCTCTGTCTCCCCCGGTTAGACTGTGAGCCCGTCACTGGGCGGGGACGGTCTCTATCTGTTGCCGAATTGTACATTCCAAGGGCTTAGTGCAGTGCCCTGCACATAGTAAGCGCTCCATAAATACTATTGAATGAATGAACGAATAGTAAGTACTCAATAAATACCACTGATCGATTGATTAGTAGCATATCCAGGGGGAGGAAGAAGTTTCTCTTCCCCCGCAACTGAGCCGTGACTAGGCCCGTGTCTCTCCAACACTCTTCATATTCACGGCAAGTTCTTCCTGCCTCATCTCCTGGAGCCATTCAGGTGGTTAATCTATCGATGGGGAGTAATTGGAGAAGGAAGAGAGACTGCTTGGTTCAGCTGCAGCTGCCCCGGGGGATAGCTATCGAAAAAACCAAAACAGAAATAATTCTCAGTGACATTCCTGCTCCCCCAAACTGAAGAACTGATGGGAAAACTCATACCGAGTGCCCTTAGTTGGAATTCAGCTCCAGGTAGATCAGACAGGCAGTCCTGAAGAACTTGGGTGCCTGGAACCAAGAAGATTAACTCCAAGCGATAATAATAATAACGGTATTTGTTAAGTGCTTACTATGTGCCAAGCACCGTTCTAAGCGCTGGGGGGGGGGGGGGATAGAAGGTAATCAGGTTGTCCCATGTGGGGCTCACAGTCTTAATCCCCATTTGACGGATGAGGTAACGGAGGCACGGAGAAGCTAAGTGACCTGCCCAAAGTCACAGAGCTGACAAGCAGTGGAGCCAGAATTAGAACTCATACCCTCTGACTCCCAAGCCCGTGCTCTTTCCAGCGAGCCGAACTGCTTCTCTAACCAATCGATCGATCGTATTTACTAAGTGCTTACCGTGTGCAGAGCACTCGGGAGAGTATGACCCTGACCAATAAGAGCTGACAGGCCGATTAGACTGTGAGCCCGTCATTGGGCAGGGATTGTCTCTATCTGTTGCCGAATTGTCCCTTCCAAGCGCTTAGTCCAGTGCTCTGCACATAGTAAGCGTTCAATAAATACTACTGAACGAATGGAGAAAGCTGTGTAGTACCAGTAGAGTTGCAGCGTGGCTCAGTGGAAAGAGCCCGGGCTCGGGAGTCAGAGGTCATGCGTTCGATTCCCGGCTCTGCCACCTGTCTGCTGTGTGACTGTGGGCAAGTGACTTAACTTCTCTGTGCCTCAGTTACCTCATCTGTAAAATGGGGATTAAGACTGTGAGCCCCATGTGGGACAACCTGATTCCCCTGTGTCTACCCCAGCGCTTAGAACAGTGCTCTGCACATAGTCAGCGCTTAACAAATACCAACGTTATTATTATTCTTCAGTTCGATGACACTTACCAATGATGAAACTGGATCTTCAGGTGTCTTCGAGTGAGCGTCTCTTTCACGTTGGGCCATTAAAAATTTAGTAATCTACCTTTCTTCTTCCCTTGCCTTGCTCAGACACCAATGGTTAAGTATTGTAGCAATAAATATAGCATCGGTAATGAACGGAGGTTTTCATATCTTCCAATCTTATCAATCACTGAAGAGGAAACGACCTATCCTACCTCTCTACTACTCTCTCTACCCCATCACTGAAATAACTAACCCTCTTGGGTTATGAGTGGGTACCATGCTAGTTGTTGCCCTTCGGAAAAGCTTTGCTCATCTCTGTCTCTGAATGATCAAAGAATTCCTCATCAATCTTTTCTTCCTATTTAGAGGAGGCTAATTTTTGGTTTTTTCCTAAGCAAAATGGCCAGTTAATCCTGTCCAGCTCTCAAGACCATTTATGGGATTTTCCCCCCGACTCAAACTAAGCTTTTAGGGAGTCACAAAGGAAATAGAAGATATGTTTCCTGCCCTCCAAAAGCTTTCAATATACTGGCACAGTTTTATTATTTTGTTTATTATTAGCTTACCGATCAGTTAGTTTATAGAGAGATATCAGTTTTCTGCTGGAATCGCTGGAAAACTATATCTTCTTTAGGCAAGCCATCCAATGGGATGGTTTGGTTCAGTTTCAGAAAGCTGGAATCTTTGGGAAAAACATCCTTAAACAAAAACCTTATCACCAAGAGTCTCTTCATGATCAAATCAGTCAGTGGTATTTATTGAGCACTTACAGTGTGCTGTACACTGTACTGAAGAACCAGAGAGAGAATAATATAATAGAGTGGGTAGACCTGAGTTTACAATCTAGTGAGGGAAACAGATAATAAAATATATTACAGATAGGGGAAGCAGCAGAGTATAAGGATATGTACATAAGTACTGTGGGGCTGAGGGGAGTTGGGGAGGAGGTGAGAATCAAAATGCTTAAAGAGTAATAATAATAACAATAATGTTGGTATTTGTTAAGCGCTTACTATGTGCAGAGCAGCACTGTTCTAAGCGCCGGGGTAGACACAGGGGAATCAGGTTGGCCCACGTGGGGCTCACAGTCTTAATCCCCATTTTACAGATGAGGTAACTGAGGCACGGAGAAGTGAAGTGACTTGCCCGCAGCCACACAGCTGACAAGTGGCAGAGCCGAGATTCAAACCCATGACCTCCGACTCCAAAGCCCGGGCTCTTTTCACTGAGCCACGCTGCACCACATCCATAGGAAAAACAGAAAGGAGGGAGAATCGGGTGGGGAAGTGAGGGGTCAGTCAGGGAAAGCTTCCTCAATTAATCAATGGCTTTTATCGAGTGCTTACTGTATGTAGAGCACTGTACTAAGCAATAAAGGTGGCATTTGTTAATGTGGCAAGCACTGTACTAAGCACTGAGATGGAGACAAGCAAATCAGGTTGCACACAGTTCCTATCCCAGTTGGGGCTCACAGTCTTAATCCCCACAGAGAAGGAAGTGACTTGCCCAAGGTCACGCAGCAGACAAGTGGCAGAGCCAGGATTAGAACCCAGGTCCTTCTGACTCCCAGGCCTGTGCTCTATCCACTAGGCTATGCTGCTTCTCTTGGGCTATTTGCTGCTTCCCCTTCTACTGGGAAAGGACAATACAGCAGAGCCTAAAGTCTATGGGAGGAAACAGACGTTAAAATAGACTAGAGATAAGGAAAATAGTACAGTACCTTCTCAGAGAAACTAAGACTTCTGTAGGGGATTGAAGATGGGAAGAGTGGTGGTCCGCTGGATATGAAGGGGGAGGGAGTTCAGTGGATAACTCTATTCCTAAATTGTCAAAATACCCCACCTCCCCAACACCAAAATTCTAACTACATCACAGCACCATTGCTCCGTTTCTACCCAGACTCCTCCAGAGAGGAAAACAAATCGAAAAGTGCTTGAGTGAAAGGAGGGTTGCAGGAACATGAGCTGAATTAAGTGGTCGTATATTTGAAAATCTCTTTGCAGGGTCATGTAAAGGAAGCAATAGAAGAAGGCACAGTTCCCAGACTTTGAAAGGC
The DNA here is from genome assembly GCF_004115215.2 of Ornithorhynchus anatinus. NCBI lineage: Eukaryota > Metazoa > Chordata > Mammalia > Monotremata > Ornithorhynchidae > Ornithorhynchus > Ornithorhynchus anatinus. The sequence goes on along the minus strand of NC_041735.1, from coordinate 55,763,176 downwards.
AGATCCTGAACTGGAAATAAAATTACCTTCGAAAATGTTTAGCGGTAGAAACATTCACACTGAGGCAAAAAAGAACACTTTGTTTTTAAGCCTCTTAATTTCTTTTTGAATAATTAATGAAGAGGTACCGTATTCAGATGTTTTGTGTCCTTTGGAATCGGTTCCCCTTTCCATTTAAAATGTTCCAAAATCAAATTTAAAGGTTAAATACGAAGGGTTTTTCTTTTTTTGCTTTTCAACAAACCATCCAAAGAGGCTATTTCAGTTGTAATAAAAAGATAAAATTTGAAACATTGCACATTAACTTCATTCTTAATCCGAAACAAATTAAATATTGAAAATCGTCTGCAAGTTCCTCCCCGTGGAGGTCATAACTAGTTGGCACAGGCTTTTTTGCTCTTCTAAGCTATTATTCCTTTTGTAAATGAAAATAAGCTAGAGAGTAAAGATTCTTAAAAATAGATAGAAGGGTGAGCAACGAGCCTTTAAAAATGGCTATGAAAAGCCGATTGACCTAAAGGGAAAAGTTACTCAAAAAGAGCTAAATAAACTTTACCCGGGGTAAAGATCTTTTCCTCCTTTTTTGTTTTCAAGTGGCAGGTGGGTTGTAGAATCCCAGTGTAATTTCAGAAAGCCATTTTCTCAATGTAATAAACATGTCTACAATAATAGGATTCAGAAAACAGCAAAATGCATTCCAGACGCCCTTTGATTGTGCATATGGAACAGAGAATTCGGCTTTAATTGGCTATAATGCAGTTATGGACAGAAAAAGACACACTTGGCAGAGTTGGGTGATGTAGCAGCTCGGATTACGGAAAGAAACGTTAAACTGAAATATCGAAAATAAAATAACCGACGTGTAGTGATACAGCAACTCGGACACCATTTTGGTGGAAATCAATACATCATAAATCAAACACCCAAACAGCTCTTATAATTATATAACTAACCAGTTGTCGATAAGGGCACTATTCTCTTCGGTGACTAGCAGTAGCGGGGGAATGGTATGAAATAGGCAAGCCAAAGAAAGCCGCGTAGAAGGGACTCCTGGAGCCCCAGACCCAATTTGAATATAATAGGAAACAAACCATTTCATGCTAAACAAGAAAACATGAAGACAATTACTTTCCTAGTGTAATTTAGTCACCCTTGTTGTGAAAATGAAGAGCTAATACTGACCGTGGTACCTGGGCGCTTAGATTTTACAGTTTGCATTATTATATTAAACAAAGTCAAAAGCAATGTGAAAGATCTTGAATCTATTCAAGGCATGCACCTCATTACAGACTTAGCAAATTAAAACACAAATAGGATTAGAAAAGAATAATGTAACAATCTCCCACTATGGTCCCTGGAGCATTAAGTCATAAATTGGGTTTGCATTAAATTGTGCCTGCAGTATTGAATTCAGGGAAAGAGCTGTAGGCTGGAGATAAACCATGCTGGGCCTACTCGCCAACTTTGGCAAACCTATGTGTTTTCTTCGACATGTAGTAAATTCGTTAGAATAGAACAGGACACACAAAAAGGGAACATTTCATATCTTAATTAGAAAGATGTCGGCATCGTGGCTGCAATTGGGTGCAAAGAAGGAAGACGCGGACTAAACCTACGAGGGGAAACAGAGTTGTTTCGTCAAGCTAAGCTGAAGCCATTTCGCTAAATGTGGTGGTTAAAGCAAATCTTATTTTTAGAGGATCGACAGCAGGGCTGAAATGCCCCCACTTTCAGGTTCGGATTCATTCTGCTCACAACATGGGCTAATTTTGAGAAGGGAAAAACAGTCCCCTTTTCGGAAAGCAAATGTGAGTCTTCGGCGTACCTAATGGAGCCTTCTGTTGTTTTAGAGTGATGTAAATAAGAAGCTAACAAATAAAAATCAGACATTTGGCTATTACGATCAATCATTAGGAAAATGTAACTAGGTTATAAACAACAAAGTGCCTGTACTTTTTTCATGATCCAAACTTTTGGGAATCATTGTCCTTAACACAAACAGTTCCCTCAATATAGAATTCTGCTTAATTGAAATTTTTCATCTGCAATGGATAAACTATTAGAGATGATAAAAAAGCAAGAAATATGATTTACAGTTAACCATGATATATTTATATTTACCTAAATACGCAGGAAGATGTGTCGGTTCTCCCTCTCCCTGCACTGTGAGCGTCTAGTAGGACAGGGACCGTGTCCAACCTGATTATCTCGTACCTACCCAAATGCTTAGTTCAGTATTTTGCATATAGTAAGTGCTTAACGAAAACCACACTTTAATAATCACTATTAGAGAGGGTTTAGGAGAAAACAACGTTTTCCTGTTTCCAAGGTAATGATAGAGAGAGTGAGATAGTATCAATGAGTGTAAGAGTGATGTTTGACTGAAAATTCCTTCCATTTTCCTGGGCTGTCATATCAGCTTTCTAATGTATTATTCAGCTACCACCATTTTAACTTTTGCCTCCAAAGGTGCAATCTTTGAGGGTCTCTCCTCTAGTTAGTTACTGGCTCCTACTTTCCCTATGTCAGGTGGGCTTTCCTGCTTCTGTTTCAGAGCAGACCAGAGCTATGCACCATCTTCTGAAATTTTGCATTATTGTGTCTCTAAAACATTTTATCCCGTTCTTCCTGCTTATGGTTTCCTCCCAGCTCCAATTTCACCTCACCAACCAGCATCCTGTTGAGCATCCTAATGATGTTTGAGCATCCTGCCGCCAACTATTCTCCTTAGCTGGCCATCCAGAAAAGATGACATTGGAAAAGTATTGCTTCCACACGGGTGAAGTGACCGCCGGGACATTCTGCCTTGACACTCGGAATTGAAATACAGCAAATGTGGAGCTGGTTCTAGATGTTGAATTTGGACAAGTGGATACTACTGGAGGTGAAAAGAACTCCACTGAAATCACAGAAATTTGACTCCCCCAAATCCATACGCTGAACTGAACATCTGATTTTAATCACAGAATGGAGTAGAAATGAGAAGCAGCGTGGCTCAGTGGAAAGAGCCCGGGCTTCGGAGTCGGAGGTGATGAGTTCGAATCCCAGCTCTGCCACTTGTCAGCTGTGTGACTGTGGGCAAGTCACTTCACTTCTCTGGGCCTCAGTTACCTCATCTGTCAAATGGGGATTAACTGTGAGCCTCACGTGGGACAACCTGATTACCCTGTATCTACCCCAGCACTTAGAACAGTGCTCTGCACATAGTAAGCGCTTAACAAATACCAACATTATTATTACTAGAAATGATGACATCTCTAAGGGAGAACCAGAGCCAGCCAGAGAAGAAAAAGAACCCAAGAACAACAGTGTTAACTATTAATTCACAAATTACAACATTCAGAAATGAAAACAAGACTCTTCTCTCTAAAAGTTTCTCCAAAGAAAGAGTGAAGAAGGTTGACATTTAAAAAAATGCTTCATAACATCTGGGAAAATGAGCTTTTAGTGTATGATATGAAGAGAGTGCTCTAAGGTACCAGTAGATTAGGGTATCGATTGGGCGGGGGGGGGTTAAAAAAGACAATTCTACTGAACGTATTCTATTTGTAATGCATCAAAATCATGTTTTTAAACTGTAGAAGCTTTTAGTTTTTTTATCTTCTGACTCCTCGCCTGCTCCTCCCCACAACCATGAGTCTCCAGTAGAGGAATTCCCAGCAAATTTGGTATATTTTAATCCCAAAAATACCACTTACCCAAGGAGGGAGTGATGAGAGAGATGGGACAGAGGGACAGAAGTGGACAGGGTTGCTGGGGGTTCAGTGGGATTTGTCCATAGTTTGGAAACCTCTTTGAGAGTTGGAAGGAAAGGAGAAAAGGGAAAAGAATGGGGAGACTATTCATTCCCATGTCCCACAGTTCCTTTCTTTTCTTCCTATGCCTGGTCCAGCAGGCTGCTCTGATTGGGAATGGAAAGGGAAAAGAAGAGAGTAGAGGCTGCAGAGTGCGGGAGGAAAAGGCCGGAAGGAAAACCAGTAGAGCAGTAGAAACCCAGCAAAGAGCAACAGAGACTCTTTTCCTTTTTTTAGTTTTAATCTGAATTTTTAAAAAATGAATCAAGTCAGGTAGGAATTGAGAAAAAGCCCAAAACAGCCCAGCCCGAGTACCTATATGAATATACGTGGCTTTACTACCAGAACGTTTTAGAGTCCGGTTATTGTAGCCAAATAGCAGCAACCCCTTAACATTTTTCCTGATTTGTTCAACGGTGAACATTAGACATATTAAGAACAACAACAAAATCATTAAAGCCCGCTACACTCTCCTAGGAGCCAGTTTTTATGCTTTAATCAGGTTATGGAAAACTCATTCTGGTTCCACCCATTTATCTTCTTTGTTTATGTACACACCAAGTGGCATTCTTCTTAGCATCAAAAAATAATAATCGGTACCGAGAACAAAAGACCTTTCATTACTTATGGTGTTAAGTAACATTTATTTGGTTTCATTAGTATCCAAATAATAAATTACGCTTGTTCCGATTAAACCCGGTGCATGTTAATTATATCCCAATTTTAGAACTGTTTTGTTTAAAGTGAAGGATTATTTGAGGTGAATTTTAGACGGAAATGGGGCATGCCTGAGGCCCCTTAACCGTGCCCCTCCATGGCTGCTTCTTGCATCCGAATGCCTCGGAAATCGGTCTGGATGGGCACCTCTTGGGAAGTTAGTTTGTTTTGTTTTATTTTTTAAACTCGGCTTTATCACCCTTTTTATGGGCTGAATCTAATGGCAACGCAGTGCAGTTTGCTCTCTTACTGAGAGGCACTAACGGCGCTGATGAGCTATAATTAGAACTCAAATCACCACATAAATAACGTGGCAGAAAAATCACCACTATGTGAAACCAGTGTTTTGCGACAGAAACCTTCAGCTGGTCATGAGTTTCCATCATACTTAGTGGACCAGTTGCCTTTCGCTTTTATTTGTCTTACTAAAGTCCAAATGGGGACATTTTAGACTTTCAAATAAGCTTTCAAAAATAGAGAATGCGAGTGTAAAACAGGCTGTCAGCTGCTAAGTGTGATGTAGAAACCTGGGAGAAACCTACTTCTGACCTGCCACCGAAGAGAGGAGAGAGGAAGGGAGCAAAAGTAGGAAAAAACAGAAGGAACCTACTACTGTATGTACATCTATGTGTATACCCGTGTATATATAGTATATGTATATACTATCATATATGTCTATATATATAATATATAATGATGCTCTACTATAACTCCTGCTATTACTATTATTCTACGACTATTACTAGTACTTTCTTTGTTTTGTGCTTTTAATGGTCCAAGCACTGGGATAGAAAGAATTAAAATATGATGAGACACAGTCCCTGCCCCACTCGGTGCTCAAGGTCTAAGTAGGAGCCAGAAGAGGTACTTAATCCTCCATTTTACAGATGATGCAACTGAAACACAGAGAAGCCAAGGGACTCGCCTCAGGTCACACAACGGGCAGATTGCGAGGAAAAGCGGAGAAGAGGGCTGGTAACCGCTGAAGACTGTTGTTGTACTGAAGAGTTCTACTGAGAGGAGAAGGAAAAAAGGGGGAGGAGGAAAATGTAAATAGCAGGAAAAGGAAAATAGAGCTCCTAAAATGCAAAGCCTCAGGACTTGGACATTATATTGGATAAACAAAGAATTATCTCCCAAACCTCCGTCTCTCCTGCTCCTTTTGCATTTCATTTCCTAACACTTTATGCGTAATGAAGATGGGATGGTCTACAACTTTATGACAGTTCCATTTATTTCTACCATTTTCATCTAAACCAACACAATGAACAGCAATTGTTTCCACTCTCGCTTCCACTACAGCTTGATAAATGTCAGTATTAATTAAAATCGTTCTGTGGGCTCTCTCTCTCCCCCCCCATCCCTCATCATGCCCACCCCGTCTTCTTGCCTCCTTGCATCCTCTGGCCCAGAATAAGAAACTGGCAGGCTGATGCAAGCCCCTGATGGGTAGACGGTGGTCTGGGAAGCAGTCTCCTTCGCTACTAGAGGCACCAGAGAGGCTGATGAGAGGAGAGGAGAGGACAGCCTTCCTCAGAAAAGGGTTCTGCACTCCGAGGTCTTGGGGTAAGCCAAAATTTAGCCCTCCCGGGCTTGGGCTGCACACCTCTGTCTTTGCAGCATGGCTTAATGGATAGAGCACGGGCCTGGGAGTCAGAAGGATCTGACCCCGACTCTGCTGCATGCCCACTCTGTAACACTGGGCAAATCACTTAACTTTTCTGGGCCTCAGGTACCTCATCTGTAAAATGGGGATTAAAAGTGGGAACCCCACGTGGGACAGGGACTCTGCCCAACCTGACTAACTCGGATCTACCCCAGCCTGAAGAACCATGCTTGGTATATAGTAAGCACTTAAAAAGTACCATCATTAATATTATTAATTATTATTTGCTATTATTTCCTGGAGCAGCCTGGGGAAAAATGGTTTCACCTATCCATTAGAGATGGACAAGTCAAACAGAGCCAGACTCGCTGTGATTTCAGAGGGCTGGGAGATGGATAACCTCCAATCCACTCCTGGATCACCCAAGGTCCTGACAGTATTTAATGTATTTCCAACACTAAGGGCCTACGGACTCAGCTCGGTTGGATTTCAAACTCAAAAGGGATTCTAAACGTCATCACCATAATCACCAAGATTGTTATGCCTGTGCCTGCTGATCTAAGTAGTTAAAAAAGTGATATTTTAAAAATACGGAAGAATCAAGCTCAAGACAAACTCACTAGGGGACACCTGGTGCTTTACAGCACAGTAAGGGAAGCAGCGTGGCCTAGTAAAAAGAGCACAGAACTGGGAGCTGGAGGACCTGGGTTCTAATTGCTGTTCCAAATCTTGTCTGCTGTGTGACCTCGGTCAAGTTACTTGGCTTCTCTGTGCCCCAGTTGCCTCATTTGTAAAATGTGGATTGAGTCCTCCTCCCTCCGATTCAGACTGTGAGGCCCATGTGGGACAGGAACGGTTTCCAACAGAATTGCCTGTACCTACCCCAGCACTTAGTACAGTTCTTGGCATGTAGCAATCACCTAATAAATACTATTTAAAACAGTGAGTCACAGAACAAAGCTATATTCTCCATAAACCGTTATCCAAAATGGGTTCACACATCATCCCCTGTAGGATTAGCTTGTATCTTCATACTTGAAACCCCAGATCGGCAGGAGAAGGTTGGATTTAGAGGAGAGAAACACTACAGGAGACACGGAGATGCTAAGAAGAAGGGACTGTGGAAGAACAAAGATGGGTAGCTTCTGGAAGAGAATATCCAATCAACCAATCGTAATTATTGAGCACCTACTCTGTGCAGAGCACTGTTCCAAGCATTTGAGAGATTACCAGGGGGTTTACAATCTATCTGAGGAGAATAGATGCAGAAAGCTCTGTACTGAACTAGACAAAGTAATAATAATAATGTTGGTATTTGTTAAGCGCTTCCTATGTGCTGAGCACTGTTCTAAGTGCTGGGGGAGATACAGGGTAATCAGGTTGTCCCACGTGAGGCTCACAGTTAATCCCCATTTTACAGATGAGGTAACTGAGGCACAGAGAAGTTACTTATCCTCCAAGGAAGGAGATCTTTCCCCCTACCTTATTAACTGATTCCAGTGTTTATGGACACACACCAGACCTCTCTGAATGGGTACAAATGTGTTTGAGTTTTTTTTCCCAAGAAAATTTTCTTTTGCCTCAGTTTTCCCCATGGCAAGTCTCCCTAACAGGAACAGATTTTGAACCGGACAGAGAAAAAGAGACATTTTTGGAGCCCTGTACGATTTGCTAGTCCCGACTAGAACCGTGATGACACCGTGAATGCCTGTTCCAATGTTTCCAAGGTGGACAGCTGTCAGTCACGTGCATTTGTAGGCCGATCAGGAGGCACCCGTGAGGAAGCAATCTCATGCTAACTTGTCTTCACAAGCATAACCTAACATTTTTCAACCAACTAAATGGCAACAAAAAGAAGCAACTGCCAAACACCCATTCATTTGGTGGAAAAGATTATTTGTTTTCTTTTGTTTATATGGTATCTGTTAAATGCGCGCTATCTGTCGAACACTGTTCTAAGCACTGGGGTAGATACAAGGTAATTAGGCCGGGTACAGTCCTTGTTCCACATGGGGCTCACAGTCTAAATAGGAGGGAGAACAGGTAACTAAAATCCCCATTTTGCAGTTGAGGAAACAGGCCCAGAGAAGTTAAGTGACTGGCCCAAGGTCACACAACAGACAAGTGGCAGAGCTGGGATTAGAACCCAAGTCCTCTGGCTTTCAGACCTGTGCTTTATCCACTAAGTCACGCTGCTTCCCTAACATTAGTGTGACATTAAGGAACATGAAAACAAGAACCTGTCTTGCAGAGATGCAAACACACAAATGGCCCCAGTTTGTTCCATGCGGGCTTGAACTCTGGACTTAGTGTGGGAAATACTATTCCCAGCGTGGCTCAGTGGAAAGAGCACGGGCTTTGGAGTCAGGGCTCATGAGTTCGAATCCCAGCTCTGCCACTTGTCGGCTGTGTGACCGTGGGCGAGTCACTTAACTTCTCTGTGCCTCAGTTCCCTCATCTGTAAAATGGGGATTAAGACTGTGAGCCCCACGTGGGACGACCTGATTCCCCTACGTCCACCCCAGCGCTTAGAACAGTGCTCGGCACATAGTAAGCGCTTAACAAATACCAACATTATTATTATTATTATACTCACTTAATTTTTGAGTACCTAGAAAGAGAGCAAATGGAGCCTTTCACCGATCCAGGCATTCCAAAGAAATGAAGGAGATGTGAAATCTGGCCAGAATCTGCAAGGAAACCATCTTAATCCTTTGAAAAACTGTAAAACTGATTACAAGTATCTGCGACCAAATAATATTTTAAACAGAGATGCAAATGAAAATAATGAAAAGAAGATTATTTAAATGGAGACTTTAAAGGAGAAATTAACATTTAAACCAGAAAACTCCCCAAAAGATCACTTAGCCCTAGTTCTCCGGCCTCAATCAGCTCATCTAGAAATGAAGACACTTCTTACTACATGGAGCCTGCTTCTGCGACGTGGAGGAAGGCAACCTCACTTAGAGACGAGGAAGGAGATTTTTTACTCTACCCACCCCAGCTTTCTCCCTCCCAAGAGAGTTCTGGGGACTTAGTTCCATTCAGGGTCACCCCATTTAGCTGCAAAAGGTATAAATTCAACAACTTTACTTCCTGGGAAATGTATTTCCTTTCTTTAAAAAATGATATTTGTTAAAGACTTACTATGTCTTTACCAGGCACCATACTAAATGCTGGATTAGATACAAAGGAATCAGGTTGGCTACAGACCACGTCCCACATGGAGCTCACAGTCTTAATTCCCATTTTACAGATGAGGTAACTGAGGCACAGAGAAATAAAGTGACTTGCCCCAGGTCACTCAGCACACAAATGGTGGAGGCGGGATTAGAACTAAGGTCCAGTGAGTACCAGTCCCATACTCTTTTCTCTAGGCCACGCTACTTTCTTCCTTGGCCATTCTTTGGCCATCCTTCAACTGGACCGCCGATTGGATGTTTTTAAAGCACACAGCTCTCACCAAAAATTGTAATATTAACTAGTCAGTCAATCAGTGGTATTTATTGAGCGCTTAATGTGGGCAGAGCACTGAACTAAGTGTTTGGGAGAGTACAATAGAGTTGGTAAACATGTTCCCTGCCTACAAGGAGCTCACAGTCTAACCTTTCTTCTATTTCCCCTATTCCCAATCAATTTTAACATCTGTCTTCCCCTATAATAATAATAATAATAATGTTGGTATTTGTTAAGCGCCTACTATGTGCAGAGCACTGTTATAAGCTCTGGGGGAGATACAGGGTCATCACGTTGTCCCACATGAGGCTCACAGTCCTAATCCCCATTTTACAGATGAGGAAACTGAGGCACAGAGAAGTTAATGATTGCCCACAGTCACACAGCTGGCAAGCGGCGGAGTCGGGATTAGAACCCATGACCTCTGACTCCCAAGCCCAGGCTCTTTCCACTGAGCCACGCTGCAACTCCTTACGGGAAGAGAACACATCTACCAACTCTGTTGTACTGTACTTTCTCAACAATTTAGTACAGTTCTCTACACACAGTAATTGCTCAATAAATACTACTGATTGCTTGATTGAATTTCCGTAACGCAATCACAATTCTATATGGTTCAAACGTATTCATTCATTCATTGATTCAATAGTATTTATTGAGCGCTTACTATGTGCAGAGCACTGTACTAAGCGCTTGGAATGGACAAATCGGTAACAGATAGAGACGGTCCCTGCCCTTTGACGGGCTTACGGTCTAATCGGGGGAGACGGACGGACAAGGACGATGGCGATAAATAGAATCAAGGCCAATCGAACGCTGGTATCTTTGAACTACGTAGGCACAGTTTTCCTTTAAGGAGCAACACCTCTAAATCTATGCAGATCCTTGATGATACCACAGAGTCTACTTGTGGTCTTCTGTCTCTCATCCCTGTCCCTTCCCCTGTTTCCATCTGGGTTGACCTCAGGGGAGTCCAGCGCTTGCCCATCCATCTCCATATCAAACAAAACCTCCTCATCACTGGCTTTGAAGCACTCAATCATCTTGCCCCCCCCAAATCTCACCGCCCTACTCTCCAACTACAGGCCAGACTGCACACTTCGTTTCTCTAATTCTAACCTTCTCACTGTACCTCGATCTCGTTTATCTGCTGACCTCTCACTTAGGTCCAGCCTCTGGCCTGGAACGCCCTCCCTCCTCATATGCAAGAGACATTTCCTCTCCCCAACTTTCAAAGCCTTATCGAAGGCCCATCTCCTCCAAGAGGCTTTCCCTGACTAAGCCCTCCTTTCCTCTTCTCCCACTCCCGTCTGTGTCACCCTGTCTTCCTCCCTTTATTCATCTCCCCTCCCATCCCCACAGCACTTCTGTATGTATCTATTTATTTATTTATTCGTTTGAATAACCGTCTCCCCCATTGTGAGCAGGGAAAGTGTCCGTTTATTATTATATCGTACTCTCTCAAGCCCTTAGTACAGTGTTTTGCCCACGGTAAGTGCTCTATAAATACGATTGAATGAATGAATGAATGAATAATGGAGTCCGCAGAGTCTGAGAAACTGAGAACTGGGAAATGGGCTGGGAGGAGATGCCTGATTCTCCAAGTCCCCTGGAGGGGAACTGTAACATATGCAGTCAGGCGCATTCTTTTAATTCTATTGTTTATTCTGTAGTGGGTTTTATTCCCACTGAAGGCAGCGAATGTGTCTCCCAATTCTGTGATATCGTACTCCCGCAGGTGTTTAGTACAGTGCTCTGCCCACAGTAAGTGCTCAGTAAATACCAGTGATGGATCGATTCCCAAGTGGCTGGTACAGTGTTCTGCATGAGAGTAGACGTCCATAAATGCAATAGTGATGATTCAGTCTTCCATTCAATCCTCTTTACTGAGCACTTACTGCGTGCAGAGCACTGTACTAAGTAGTTGGGAGAGTACAATTTAACAATAAACAGATGTATTCCCTGCTCACAGCGAGCTTACTGTCTAGAGATGATATAAGGAAGCACACATCAAAGGCCATCCTGGAGTTATCAAGGCAAAACGTTCTGCAGTTGCGACAAAAATACGTATTACTGTCACGTATTTGTTGGGCTAGAAACGAGACTGGCGGTTTGCCCTGTAATGTGGCCCTTGCCCTCCTATAGCCATTCAGCAGGTGGTTTCCATTCAGATCCTTTTAATTTATGTTAAATTGACACATGATTTGCCTGGTGTTGACATGTTAATGAAGAACAGATACTCTTCAATTCTCTATTCACACAAACACTCCTCTCGTGGAACCTACACGCACAAAAGTAGAATTTTATCAGAATCTATGCTTAGCGATCCATGTTTTCATACTTAGGGTTATTATTTTCATATGAGTTAAATTGCATTCTAGTTTGAAACGGGCTATTTTCATAAGGCTCTGTCCTTCCAGATGAACTTTTGTTTTCTGAGACATCGCTTCAGCAACTCTATTATTCATTAGCTTGTTTCAAAAATAGATCTAAAGATACATGCTCTTTGCTGAAATAGAAATACATCAGTTTTCACGATCTAATTGTACAATTGGTTAGAGTTTCTATCTATTGGTTCAAGGGGAAACTTGGTTTCGGTAAATTTGTTTTTAATAAAAATGTGTTATCTATGATAAATATATTTCACTTTGGTCAAATGGATTTGATTGGGAAAACATATTGAGCAAAAGTATTGGTAGAGTTTAATTTCATTGCTTTGAAAAAACGTATCGAATGCTGGTTTGAATTAAATTCTATTTGTTTTAATAAAAGTGTATTGGCCTGAGTGTACATATATTTGTTTTAGTGGCAGTGCATTGGATCCAATAAAACTATATTGGCTTCACTGCTTATGTCTCCTTTTCAGTGAAAATGGATTGAATGGAAAAACGAAATAGGCACGAATCAGCCAGCCCCGAGGTCTTTACTCAGCGCTGATAACCAAGTAAACTAGAAAAAAACCCACCCCAGACTTTCGAAGAAACCATCTTTCTTGTCAAGGATGAGGATTAGTACAACCTTAGGCCAACCATCTCCTGAACCAAACCTTTCTACGGGCAAGGTATACGGAGCTGCAGTGCGATGACAGAACAGTCAATCAGTCAGTGGTGTTTATTGTGTGTAGCGCCTGGGTGAGTACGGAGCAACTGAATTGTTGGTAGACATGCTTCCTACCCACAAGGAGTTTAGAGTCTAGAGGAGGAGGAGGCGGACGATAAAATTAATTACGACTACGTACGTAAGTACCGTGGGCCCGAGGGTGGGGTGAATATCTAGTGCTTCAAGGGTACAAATCCACGTGTAAAGGGGACGCAGAAGGGAGAGGGGGTAAGGGAAATGAGGGTTCAGTCGGGGAAGGCCTCTTGGAGATGTGATTTTAATAAGGCTGGGGTAGGGGGAAGGACAGGAGGTAGTTTGCCCTCACTTCTGAGCACTCCTGGGGTGCTCCTGAACCCCTAGAAAACCAAAAAGGAGCAGATTACTCCCTGTGATTTACACTGGGCTCCAAAAGCAACAGAACAGGCTCGCCATTGAATAGACTGGGGAAGCAGCTTGGCGTAGTAGATAGAGCACAGGCCTAGGAGTCAAAAGGTTGTGGGTTCTAATCCCGGCTTCACATCCTGTCTGCTGTGTGGCCTTGGGCAAGTCACTTCACTTCCCTGTGCTTCAGTTACCTCATCTGGAAAATGGGGATTTAGACTGGGAGCCCCACACAGGACAGGAAGTCTATTCAACCCTATTTGCTTGTATCTACCCCAGCGCTTCGTACAGTGTTTGGCACATTATAAGCACTTAACGGATACCGCTATTGTTATTATTATTATTATTAAAAGGAGAATTATAAACAAATGTCCCTAGAAGATAAACGGTGTCCAGTTTCCTTTCGATTTTCCCCAGAGGGAAATCAACAACGCTATGCGTCTCACTGCTCTGTGAGTGCTGAAAATGACAAACTTTTAAAAGTGTCTCAGAAATGACTACCTGCTTGAGGCACACCTGAGGACTAGCTGGAACATAAGAATGCAGTCGCAGGCAGTGATATTATAAGCCTTCTTTCCCTAAGAAACCAACGTGACTAGATGGTAGGTACAAGATGTTATTATTGGTGGTTCTAAGTAATATCTTTTCCAAGGAGCCCAAAGTGCTTAATGGACTATGTTGTTGTTGTTTTTAATTGAATTTTTATCTCTCTGTGAGTTCAGGAGAGGAAAGATATTAAAACTGACTCATAAGATGGGAAAATTAGGGACCGGCTCGAATAAGCAAGTCACCAAAACGTTGGCAGAAGGATGGGCAGGATCCATCCAGTTTCCTCATAATGTGATTTTCATTATACATTTTGGGTAGAATGCTGTTAAAGAGCGTACGTCTTTCAGATTGAAAGCGATGTTACTTAGAAGAAACGATCGTGGGCGTATACACTGTGTCGGTCAAGGCACACCTACAATGTTAGCTTTCCTTAACGCTAGGTAACTCCAGTATTAATAGGCGAACTGAGGGCACTCCTTAATACCTTTCCATCAGTAACATTTCCAAAGTGCTTTCTCTTTCCTTAGGAGAAGTGATAGTAGATTTTAGAAATTTAGAAATTTTTAAGAAAAGGAAGATCAGGTGGGTATTGAATACTATTTGGAATTTATCTCCACATTGAGCTTGAATCACACTTTTTCTTTATTCACTTTCTCCTTTTACATTGTCTACTAAAGGGCTTGCTTTTTTGGTCTTCTGGGGAGGGCTTATCAATCAATCAGTGGTATTTATTGAGTGTTTATTGCGCTTGAGAGTACAATACAATAGAGTTAGCAGACAAGATACCTACCTTGAAAGAGCTTGCAATCTAACTTTAATATTATTTGGATGTAGAACATCTTTTAATGGTATTTTTTAAGGGCTTAGTGTCAGAAACTATACTAAGCTGAGAAGCAGCATGGCTTAGTGGATAGGGCACGGGCCTGGAAGTCGGATGGATCTGGGTTCTAATCCTGTCTCTGCCACTTGTCTGCTGTGTGGCCTTAGGCAAGTCACTTCACTTCTCTGTTCCTCAGTTACCTCATCTGTAAAATGGGGATTGAGACCGAGCCCATTTGAGACTGTTCTAACCTGTAACACGGAGAGAGTAGAAATGAATCAGGGGATCCTCATGGGGGAGATATGATTTCAGAAGGACTTTGAAGATGGGGAGAGCTGTGGTCATTCTGATTTGGGTCATTCTGATTTGAAGGGAGATGGAGCGCCGGTCAAGAGCAAGACCGTGGACTATAAGTTTCCTGTGGGCAGGGAATGAGTCTGTTTATCGTAGTATTGTTCTCTCCCAAACACTCAGTACAGAGCTCCGCCCACAGAAAGGCCTTGATAAATATAATTGACTGACTGACAAGCGGTTGGCAGCAGGAGAGATGAAAACAAGCTACGGTAAACGGGTTAGCTTGGAAAGAATGATGAATGTGAGCTGGCATTAGTGAGAGAAAAGAGTTTGTAAATAAGAGGCCTGATGGGAGGCAAGAGAGCCAACAGTCAAGAGTTTCTTCTGACTGATGTAGAGAGGAATGGACAACCACTGGAAATTCTGGAGGAGTGGGGAGACACGCGCAGAATAACGTTTTATTAAAATGATCTAAGCAGCAGAGTAAAACTCGTCTTGTCTTACGCCGTCGAGTCGTTTCCGACCCATAACGACACCTCGGAGACATCTCTTCCAGATCGCCCCACTCTCCATCTGCAATCGTTCTGGTAGTGGATCCATAGAGTTTTCTTGATAAAAATAGGGCAGCGGTTTACCACTGCCTCCTTCCATGCAGTAAACTTGAATCTCCGCCTTCGACTCTCTCCCATGCTGCTGCTGCCCAGCACGGGGGAGTTTTGACTTGTAGCAGATGGCCTGCCGCTCGCTAGCCACTGCCCAAGCTGGGAATGGAATGGCTAGGCCTCTGCTTGACCCTCCCTCCCGTAACTGAGACTGGTAGAGCACTAGAAACTCTCCATGTGTGACCCTGAGAGGGGGAAAGTAAAAGTATGGACTGGAAAAGGAGGAGACAGGAGGCAGGAAGAGAGGCGAGGCCGATGCTGTGGTGGAAAAGGCAAGATATGGCAAGAGGCTCGACCGGCATGACGAGTCATTCGAATCCAAGGGGTAATAGGTTTCTGGTAGAATTAAGATGACGAGGTTTGAAACAACAGGATTTGTTAAAATTCCCATTTCGCCATAAGCTATGGTGGCAGGGAGGATGAAGTTAGAGGGCCATCGAAACGTTTGACTGAAAACATTTAATTTTGGATGAGAAAAAGTGTCCCTCCCACTCCTCTTAGTCATATTACTTGAGCGCTTACTACGTGCAGAGCACTGTACTAAGCTCTTGGGAGAGAACAGGGTGGGTAGGCGCCTTCCCTGCCCGCAAGGAGCTCAGGGTCTATTTTATTGTCAAAGCAGCTCCCGAAGGATCACTGCGTGAAAATGCTTCCCTGCCCACCGGCATCACGGATCGTTCAATCCTTCTCTCATTTCCCTTGCCTTGCAAGAGGTGTTCCTGTTCACTCGTCATCTGGGAATGCTTGCTGCTAGCTGCTTTGTAAAGTAAGTTATGATGAGTTTGTGCTATAAAATAAAAGAGTAATCCTCCCAGCTGTTTTGATTTCATTTAATGAAATGGCGGTGACATCTGAATGCTACTACTGCAGGGGAGCAGGGGGGCTTTTTGTTGTTGTTACTGATACTAGAGAGATCGCTATTATTCCCCAGGCTGATATCTCGTATGGTAATTCCACCGTAATCATTGTTCTGTGTCACTCTGGAGTCGGCACTATATTCTACATTACCAGGGGTGGAAAAAGAATTTGGATAGGCAAACGGAACTATAACCATTTTTCTTTACCTGTGGATTTCATGGGAAGCTCGGAGGTAGAGGGTGCATATTATTACCCCAGTACATCAATGTAATGTGTAGATTAGCACAAGCAGTATGTTGGAAGAAAGTACCCGGTAAATTACTACCCCCCTGTTTTGCCTGCTCTTAAAAGAATCACAAGAAAGGCACTGCAGAAGGGGGGCAGCCTGAATGATGTGAAACGTGGCCGCTTCGGCAAGGGGGAGGGCCATCGCCGTAGCAGTTTAAGAACAATTTCCCAGTCCCAGGGGGTTTTACCCCTCGGTTTTCAAGGTTTGAAGGGCATCTACGACGAGTTTCCTTTGTCGGCACTGGTCGAAAGAGCTGAAGCGGTGGGGTGAGGCTTGCACTTAAGTCACCAGTTAAAAACCCGCATGCCATTTCATCGGAAATTTCCAGAACATTCCAGACCCCAAAACGTCCTGAGCAGCTTTGAGAACGAGAGTATATAAACGTGGAGGAAAATCAAAACAACCGGCCCCTTGATCAATTATGCGAGAGTAATATCAAATCAATGAATTCACAGTTTGACTGCTCATGGCAGATGGACGAACACTTGTCCGCTATCTCGAGCGGGGAGAGAGTCAGATTTATTTTAAAAGCCTGTTTGTCTCATTTTTTTCCTGACTGGTGCTGGAAGGCAGAGCGTGCATCTGTGATTTTTCAAATGCAAAAGATCTCCAACTATTTTATAGCACATGAGATTGGAGTCCCCAAGCTAAATTCTATGGAACTTCTGGTCTGTTTTTTCTTTCCAAGGAAGAGGAGGAAAAGGAGAAATAAGATGGCCCACCCCACATTAATACGATTTAGCGGCAGGGGCTTTTCTTGCCCGATGGTTCCAGGGAGGCCAGAGATGGATAGAACTGTCTACGCGAGCGCTAACTTTCCAGACCTCAGCCTGACTTTGGAGCTGGCGGGGGATCTTATTTCTTATTGACAAAGATTAGAAAGGAAATCCGGGGGCGGAAGAGAAGCAGTGTAGCCTAGCGTACTGAGCACGAGCCTGGGAGTCAGCAGGACCTGGGTTCTAAACCTGTGTCTGCTATTTGTCAGCTATGTGACCTTGGACAAGTCACTTAACTTCTCTGTGCCTCAGTTCTCTCATCTGAAAAATGGGGATTAAGACTCTGAGGCCCATGTGGGACAGGGACTGGTCCAACCTGATTACCTTGTATCTACTCCAGAGCTTAGACCAGTGCTTGGCACACAGTAAGCACTTAACAAATACCACAATTATTATTATTATTATTATTAAAATGGAGATTAAACTGCCTGTTCTCCCTCGTACCTAGACTGTGAGCCCCAAGTGGGACATGGACTGTGTCCGAACTGATTAACGTGTAACTACTCCAGCACTGGAACAGTGCCTGACACACACCAAGTGCTTAACAAATACCATGACAATAATAACAACGATGGTGATAATAATAATCCCCTTTTCTCAGAGCCCCTATCTCCTGGACAGAGTTTTGCCCTATTCGGTCCATCCATCAGATTTACTGGTCCCAGTTCCGTAGAAAAGAGCACTCCACTTTTCACAAAGGTCACAGAATCTTCTCCGGTTAAGAGTTCAAATTTTGCTCGTGTGAGACATTGGCCACTGCATTTTCTTGGGCTCAAAGGCCTGGATTGTGACTCTCTCCCTGCCCTCGTATACAGAGTGAGACACGCCGCCACTGTCAGAAAATGCAGAACGTGGCATTAAATCAGAATTAAGAAGTGAAAGATAGCTTCTTCCTCCCCAGTCCTCGACCAGTCACCTTTTCCAGTCAGAGCCCCTGGAATGCCTCCCTAGAATGGACCAGATTCCTCACTGCAAGCAGTGTTTCTATGTTCAGAAAAAGGGAAAAAAAATGAGTAGTGTGCTCAAATGATTACAATGGCACCTCTCCTTCGGTCTCATTCTGCTGAGCAGTGTTCCGGGCAGTATCTCTTTAGTCAAGGAAAAAGAACACAGTCATGCTTGTCTGGGTCAAAGTCTTTTAAAACACAGTCATTATAACCTCTGTGCGGAGGAGCTAGATTAGCTGTGAGTCCCTGAGCCCGAATCCCGTTTCTGCTCTGCGGAGGAAATGACCCGCATCCGTTCTTCTGACTCTCACTTATTCCGGTGAAGACGAAGACGACTTGGACTCCTTCACTTCCGCTATCCGGAGTGACCCATCAGGTTACTAAGCCGAAGGGTTCGTCCAGTTCTACTCCCCTTCTCCAATATGACGTTAAATCAAATGCCCGATCAGTTCATTCGGTATCTGCACTGATATGAGCTTGTGAATCGTGGGATGACGGCTCCAAATGGCGCCGGGCTCTGGGGTCCACCTCAGCGGTTTCTAACTGCAGAAGACTGAGATTAGCCGGGGTCCCACGGCCTTGCTCGAAGTGAAATATCGTACCTACCCCACGAGAGTCCTTTGGCCACGGTACCCATCTAGCGAATCTGGTAAGTCACCGGTTAAGCTGAGACCTCACTTGACATTGCCCTCTCCACAGGCATATCTTTGGAAAAACAACAACAAAAAACCCTCCCCGTGCCATGGATTCTTCCTATTTTCTGGCCAGGCCACCCTGAGGGCTGGTCTCGGAATGAATCATTTGCAGTTATTAAGAGAGAAATTGTAGATTCCTGCCCTCAAAAAGCCTGCAGCAGGCGGCAGGGTGGCTAGCCCCGCTTCAATCGCAGCGAGATCTGGGACCAACTGACATCCAGCCTGTTTATTTTTTCCATTCCCTCTTGCTTGCGTTTGTCGTGGAGGAAATGCGAAAACGGATGACAACTGCTGTGTCGCTGTCCTAGTAATCTCATGTTTCCAGTTGCCTGTCAGATTATGACGGTCGCAAAAAACCCCAGTGGCGCGTTTCATGCCGGATGTGTTTGACTTCCAAGGGATTTCTTCATTTCCCGTGGATTTGCCCGCTCTGTGGCTGATATGTTGACTTCCACTGTTTTTCCCTTACAATGAGTTGTATCTAGCCAGGACTCTGGGCCTTTAGCCCACCACCTTTCTCCCCTGCTCCCAAATTGGAAAACCACTAGGAGAGTCAGTAGGAATTGCCTCCTCTACAAGAGGGAAGAGAGAAGCAGCGTGGCTCAGTGGAAAGAGGCCAGGCTTGGGAGTCAGAGGTCATGGGTCCGTATCCCGGCTCTGCCACTCGTCAGCTGGGTGACTGTGGGCCAGTCACTTCACTTCTCTGGGCCTCAGTTACCTCATCTGTAAAATGGGGATGAAGACCGTGAGCCTCACGTGGGACATTCTGATTACCCTGTATCTACCCCAGCGCTTAGAACAGTGCTCTGCACATAGTAAGCGCTTAACAAAGACCAACATTAATTAGGGTTGTCGGGTGGGGTTAAATGACTGTGGGAAATAATCTATAGAATTGGTTGCCCTGATAACCTGTAAAGTCGGAGGAGTTTTCCAATTACGGATAGAAAGGCCATTTGGCAGTTAATAAGTAGAGTTACGTTAACCTTTCCCATGTTTTATAATTTGTGAAGTCAGTCCGTCAATCCTACTTAATGAGTGCTTAGTATGTGTAGAGCAATGTACTAACCACTTGGGACAGTACTATACGACAATAAACGGACACATTCCCCGCCTTCAACGAGCTTACATTCTAGGAAGGGAGACAGACATTAATCACTTAATAATAATGTCAATGATGTTGGTATTTGTCAAGCGCTTACTATGTGCCGAGCACTGTTCTAAGCGCTGGGGTAGACACAGGGGAATCAGGTCGTCCCACTTGGGGCTCACAGTCTCAATCCCCATTTTACAGATGAGGTAACTGAGGCACCGAGAAGTTAAGTGACTTGCCCAAAGTCCCACAGCTGACAAGTGGCCGAGCCGGGATTTGAACCCATGACCTCTGACTCCAAAGCCCGGGCTCTTTCCACTGAGCCACGCTGCTTCTAACTTCTCTGTGCCTCAGTGACTTCATCTTGATTCTATTTATTGCTATTATTCTTGTCCGTCCGTCTCCCCCGATTAGACCGTAAGCCCGTCAAAGGGCGGGGACTGTCTCTATCTGTTACCGATTTGTACATTCCAAGCGCTTAGTACAGTGCTCTGCACATAGTAAGCGCTCGATAAATACTACTGAATGAATGAATCGCAGTCTTGACTCTATTTACCGCCATCGTTCTCGTCCGTCCGTCTCCCCCGATCAGACCGTAAGCCCGTCAAACGGCGGGGACCGTCTCTATCTGTTGCCGACCTGTTCATTCCAAGCGCTTAGTACAGTGCTCTGCACGTAGTAAGCGCTCGATAAGTACTACTGAATGAATGAAAGATGTGTACATAAGTGCAATGGGCCTGGGCGTGGGGCTGAATAAAGGGAGTAAGTCAAGGCGATGCAGAAGGGAGTGGGAGAAGAGGGAAGGAGGGCTGAGTCAGGGAAGGCCTCTCGGAGGAGATGTGCCTTCGATAAGGCTTTGAAGGAAGACCACATGATGCTGCTTCTTTTTTCTTTCTCTCCCTCATTTCGCAAGGCAGGATGACGAAAGGGGCCTCGGAACGATGGGGAGGGATGCTGGGAAACAGACTGTAGTGAAAAGGTCATGAGTGTGTGTATGGTTGTGTGTGTGAGTGTGTGTTATTCTGCTTCCAAAACAGGAGGTAGCACGGCCTAGTAGAAAGAGCTCAGAACTGGGAAGGAGGAGACCCTGATTCTAGTCCAGCTAAACTATTTGGCTGTTGAATTACTCAGGGCAAGCTGCGTATTTTCTCTGTGCTTCGGCTTCCTCGTCTGTAAAATGGGGAGAACATACCCTATCAACGTCACTGCTTAGCACATAGTAAGCACTGAATAAACACTGTCATTACTATTAGCCCTGATTCCATCCGCCCCGTCACGCTGTCACAGGATGATGGGGTGGAAGATTTTTCACTAGAGCCATTCTGTTCTCAGGTCACTCTCAAAAGGGTAGGGAGAGGGATCTTTCTCAGGCCCTGCAGTTCCCGAGAACATCCCAGAGACTGAGACAGGGAGAAGAACTGTCTGTAATTTATTTTGAATGTCTACCTTCTTTGTTAGACTGTAATTTCCTCGATGGCAGTGTGTGAACCCTACATGGGGCAGGGACCGTATCCTGTGTGATTACCTTGTATCTACCTTGCATCCTGTATCTAGAGAAGCGTCGTGGTTTAGTGGATGGAGCCCAGGCTCGGGAGTCAGAAGGACGTGTGTTCTAATTCCGGCCCCACCACACGTCTGCCGTGTGACTTACGGCAAGTCACTTAATTTCTCTGGCCCTCAGTTCCCTCATCTGTAAAATGGGGATTAAGAGTGTGAGCCCCATGTGCAACAGAGACCGTATCCAAAATGAGAAGCAGCCTGGCTCAGTGGAAAGAGCCCGGGCTTGGGAGTCAGAGGTCATGGGTTCTAATCCTGGCCCCGCCACCTGTCAACTGTGGGCAAGTCGCTTAACCTCTCTGTGCCTCAGTGACCTCATCTATAAAATGGTGATGAAGACTGAGCCCCCTGGGACAACCTAATTGCCTTGCATCTCCCCCAGTGCTTAGAACAGTGTTTGGCACATAGTAAGCGCTTAACAAATGCCATCGTTATTATTACTATTACCTGCCGCAGCACTTAGAGTGGTGTTTGGCACACAGCGAGTACTTGGCAGGTACCATAATTATGATTATTATCCCAGAGCTTAGAACAGGACTCAACATAAAGTAAGGGTTTAACAGATCCCACACTTATTATTATTAATATTAGAAATCGTGTCTTCTCACCCTATTACATTCTCCCAAGCACTTAGTCCAGTGGTTGAATGACCGAAGACAACAAAAAAAATGGCATGGGATTTCCTTCACTCCCAAATCCTCGCTTTCTCCCCTTCAGTTTGCTTCTTGCATCTGGATCCCCGACAGGACGTGGCGGTGTCGACGCCCGGAACCGGCGGGGACTGGAGACCTTCACAAGGAGGGAGAAAAGTTGATCAGCAATCTTTCTTACCAAGCAGAAGCCCCCATACACCAGCCCCTGAAATAGGAATAAATATCTCCATCCTGTTTCCTCCCTGGGACCCTGGCTGGGCCAGCCGCAGGGGAAGCCGATCACTACATTCTGCTCTCCCACGTTGTGCTACACCGTTAACCTCCCACGGGAAGCCCCCACTTCCCACAGTGACTGAGTCAGGAAGGTCAGGGTGGACACATCTGTCTCTGTCTCTGAAGGGCAGCCGATAAGCCAAAGCCGCTGAGCCAGGTCCGGGATACATCGCATCCTGTCTGCCTCACAAACAGCCCCGGCGGAAGGAGGGTGGACCATACACTCCAGATCTTAAATACTGTCACAGTTCTGCACGAAGCTGCCCAGGAGCATCTCCTCAGCCACGTAGCTCCGTGATAGAAGGGCGGAGAAAGCTGTGCAGGGAAAAGCTTGGCCTGGTGAAGCAGCGTGGCTCAGTGGGAAGAGCACGGCTTTGGGAGTCGGAGGTCATGGGTTCCAACCCCAGCTCCGTCACTTGTCAGCTGTGTGGCTTTGGGCAAGTCGCTTCACTTCTCTGTGCCTCAGTTCCCTCATCTGTAAAATGGGGATTAAGACTGTGAGCCCCACCTGGGACAACCTGATTTCCTTGTATCCCCCCCCCCCCCGCCAGCGCTTAGTACAGAGCTTGGCACGTAGTAAGTGCTTAAAAAATACCATTATTATTATTAGTGGAAATAGCATGAGCCTGGGAGTCAGAGGACCTGAGTTCTAATCCCAGCTCTTCACTTGTCTGCTGTGTGATCTTGGGCAAGTTACTTAACTTCTCTGTGCCTCAGTTACCTCATCTGTAAAATGGGGATTGACTGGGAGCCCTAAGTGGGACATCCTAATTCTCTTGTATCTACCCCAGCTCTTAGTACAGAACATAGTTAGTGCTTAACAAATATCATTAAAAAAAAACCACGACTGCAGGCCTTGAGTTACTGCTTTCTGTTGGTCAGAGATCAAACCTCGAACCCCTGGGCGATCTAGTTTTTTTCCTCATTGCCTGTGCCAGGGTAGTTTCCGGTTAAGTCGTCCTCAGTCCAAAGCCGTGGTCCACATACAGTGGAAAGTAAAAGGAAGAAATGCATATCGTCACTCCCCTTAGCAGGTCAGTGGTCAGTGAAATGATAATCCACTCAGAGACTTGTGTTTCAGGACCGTCTAGAAAGCAAATGTTTCCTATCTTTACTTCTCTGTGGGCAAAGAGAATATCATTTTTGCTCTTTTACATCTTTCATCTCCTCTTATTTTAGAAACCATCACATAGTTAGAAAGCACCTAGCAACATATAGTGGAGAATAAATTCAGCTCTCCCTCCTACTTAGACTATAAGCCTCATATGAGATGGGGGCTGTATCCAATCTAATTATCTTGTATCTACCCCAGCATTTAGTCCAGTGCCTGGAACATAGTAAGTGCTTTAAAAATAACAGAAAAAAAGTTGTCATTTTTCTGTTGGGGAAATTGAAGCCCCGAGAGGGTAAAAACTTGTCAAAGGTCACAAAGCTAATCAAAGACAGAACCTGAGGGGATTAAAAAAAGACTGTAACTAAAAAGTGGCAGCATCCTAGGTGTCCCAGCTCAGTGGAATGTAGGAAATAGAGGTAATAATATTGGTATTTGTTAAGCTTTTTCTATGGGTCTGTGGCACTGCGCTGCCCTGAGAAACCATAAGATGATCAAATCAGACACGGTCTCTGTCCCACAATCGCCTCACTGTTTAAAGTGGGGGACAACAGATATTTAATCCCCATTTTACAGATGAGGAAATAGAGGCCCAGAGAAGTCAAATGACTTGCCCAAGATCACACAGCCGGTAAGCGTCAGAGCGGGGATTAGAACCCTGGTCCTCTGATTCCCGGCCCGTGTTCTTTCCACTAGGCCACGCCGCTTCAAAGTAAGAGAAGCAAGAGCGCAAATGGCGAAAAGTAGCCATTAAAAATTTACAGCCACTATCCAATTTTAGTGCTCTCATTTTTCAGTATAAAAATGCTACTGTTCATGTCACCAAACTATGAAACAAACATAATAGTGTAGTCTGAAAGAGGCCCTCTGTAAGTATTATGCCGTAAAAATATCCGAAGGGGAAAACCTTCTAAGTACTAAATTACTCTGCTCTCTTTCATTCCTCTCATTCTGGACCAGAAAATCTCCTTCCTCCAGACTGGAAATTGCTAAAGGGAGATGGGTGAAAAAACCACATCAGAGCAGACGTATCATCTGTTTGCAATGAAATGGCCTTAACTCTTTTTAAATATGTGTGTTTTCGGGGGTATGGGGAATAATAGCTGAGCTCAAAATGAATGCACAGGCAGTCTTCAGAGTTGCCTCCAAATGTGACTGGGGCAGATATTCAGCTACTAGCATGTACGATGCCACCGGCATGTATAGACTGGCATCCACAGTGGCCCTTGGGTCTTCTGCCTCTCCTCCGTCCTACTTTTCATCGCTAAACCGAGGAGGGAAAATTCAAGTGAATGCAAAGCAGCACGTTTTGAAGTCACTGCCTGAAAAAATGATATCAAGCTTATTCTCGAGAAGCTACAGCAGCAGAGCAGGTGGTGAGCTACTGTTGAAAGAATCACCTGTTTTTTACCCTTAGCCTTAAGGCCAAAGCCAAAGACATACGTTCTGATGTTTCACTCTGGCAATTCCTGGAGATGGAACTTCGAACGCTTCTAAAGTTAGATCAGAATATCGTCTCTGAAATACGAGTTTCTCTGGATCAGCGGTTGTGGGCGGGGAATGTGTCTACCAACTCTGTTGTATTGTACTATCCCAAGAGTTTAGTACAGTGCCGTGCACAGTGTAAGCACTCAATAGATACCACTGATGATGATGATCAATGCCCCAGTGCTGTACTGGAAATCTAACTGGTCCAGATGTTGAGGTTACTTCTGGACGACAAGAGCTTCTCTTCTGATTCGCCCAGGAAGCTTACTTAGGTAAGTCCCTTAACTGTAAACTCACTGTGGACAGGGAACGTGCCCACCAACTCTGTTATATTGTACTCTCCCGAGTGTTTAGTACAGTGCTCTGCCCTCAGTAAATGCTCAATAAAAACTATTGATTTACTTGCTTGGGACCCACCACTGACTTTGGGCTTGCGAATTTGAATCCAACTCTTTCAACTAGATATGGGCAGCATCGAATATCTGTCCCTATTTCACCAAACCATTTACAGTTCATAAGTTGCTTTCAGCTTCTTTGCTCCGAGAAGGTATGTGGAACTAGAGTGTTAGTGTCGTTATATAAAACATCATAATGCGATTTCTAACCTACAGCTGAAGCAAACATCTAGGAATAGACGAGAAAGCACTCAACCCTAGACTTGCCTTCTTAGGTACTGAGGTGATAATAATAATGATGGTATTTCTTAAGTACTTATTATAAACAACTAAGTACTAAGCAGTGGGTTAGATACAAAATACTCAGGTTGGATACAGTAATAATAATAATAATAATAAAGGAATTTGTTAAGCACTTACTATGTGCCAGGCACTGCGCTAAGCACTGGGGTGGATACAAGTAAATCGAGTTGGACACCGTCCCTGTCCCACCCAGGGCTCACAGTCTCAATCCCCATTTTACAGATGAGGTCACTGAAGCACAGAGAAATGCAGTGACTTGCCAAAGGTCACGCAGCAGACAAGTGGCAGAGCCAAGATAATAATAATCTTGGTATTTGTTAAGCGCTTACTATGTGCAGAGCGCTGTTCTAAGCGCTGGGGGATACAAGGTGATCAGGTTGTCCCACGTGGGGCTCACAATCAATCCCCATTTTACAGATGAGGTAACTGAGGCACAGAGAAGTTCAGTGACTTGCCCAAAGTCACACAGCTGGCCAGCGGCGGAGCCGGGATTCGAACCCATGACCTCTGACTCCCAAGCCCGAGCTCCTTCCACCGCGCCCCGCTGCTTAGAACCCACGACCTTCTGACCCCCAGGCCTGTGCTCTGTCCACCACACCATGCTGCGTCCCTGTCCTTCATCAGGCTCACAGTCTAACTAGGAGACGTAACAGGTATTTAATTGGCTTTTTACAGATGAGGAAACTGAGGCACAAAAAAATTGACTTGCCCAAGGTCACACAGCAAGCAAGTAGCGGAGCCAGGATCAGAAGGCAAGTCCTCGGACCCCCCCCCCCCAGACCCATGCTCTTTCCATTAGGCCATGCTGCTTCCCTATAGAAAATATTGGCTATGTTATTGGCCTTTCCAATCTAAATGATTTGGGAGAAATTGCCCTCTTCTTAAAAGGAACCGGGCAGAAGCTAGGGAGATTCTCTTTTATCACCCATCTTCCTCAAGTTACACTACGTGTCTCGGGCCCAGGGGACCACCAAACTGCAGGAGATCAACGACTGCGGATTAACAGGAAACAGTGTGGGTGTATGCGTGTAAGGGTGGTCACAGTGGAAAAACACGAATGTCATGAAGTCCTCCAAGACGAATGGATTGATATTAATGGCCAGGCCTCACCCTCCTACCGACGGTGGGACACCCGCCTTGCAGACAGATGTGGGGCGGAAGAGGCTGGGTGGGTCAAGCCGTTCCCTCTCTTCATCCGCTCAGGAGAGAAGAGTCTCCCACAGAAGGGAGAAGAGTGGTAGAAGAACTCAGATCTGTGACTTAGGGAAAACAAACACCAAAACCAACAGCAGCAACAGCAGCGTGGCTCAGTGGAAAGAGCCTGGGCTTTGGAGATCATGGGTTCGAATCCCGGCTCTGCCGCCCGTCAGCTGTGTGACTTTGGGCAAGTCACTTCACTTCTCGGTGCCTCAGTTCCCTCATCTGTAAAATGGGGATTAAGACTGTGAGCCCCACGTGGGACAACCTGATTCCCTTGTGTCTACCCCAGTGCTTAGAACAGTGCTCTGCACACAGTAAGCACTTAACAAATACCAACATTATTAACCCCCTTAAAAAGCTGGATGACACGTCTACCCCGGCATTTGGTATGTCTTCTTGGCACCAGGAGGAAGCCTTTACGATAAAAGTCTTCTTTCCATTTTAGAGTTCCTAGGGGGTAACGCATGACAAACCCTCCAATCCATATGCTTCGGAAATGGGATATTTGCAACCATGAAACACAAAGTCTACACCACTCGCCTAAATAGATCCTTCTTCTCTTAACGAGGTAATTATAGCTTTCAACCGCAGCAGAGAGGAAACGTCTTCCCTCGGAGCAAATGGCTCCCTTTCTCAAAAGAGAGCAGAACGTCTTGGGTGGAGAATCAAGTTCATTTCAATTTCATTAAAAGATATCAGAAGTGAAACGGTATTACTCTTCCCCACATGGCGTAGATGGCCCGATAATCCCCAGAAGCATTTATTTATTTTATCCCATCAGAGAAAATAGAGTGATGTTACCTTTAAGCAACGTACACATTTAATTAGTGGATACAAGGAAAATGAAGCCAACTACATTTACATCAGACTCAAGCACGTACAGTTTAAGGGATATGACCTTAAAAATGGAGAAAATATTATTCTAATTACTCCATTTGCTAAAAACAAATGGTGTGGCATTTAAAACGTAGACTTCTATCAAAAGCAGTTGACTGCCTCTAATCAGTTCACACCTTTCCATTTTAATGGAGTTGAGGGTGAGCCGGTTGCATTTACGATTATAGAGGCTGATTTCATCCTTTTGAAATGACTTAAAAAGATTAGCATTCATAGATTATTTATTAACTCCCGGTGACTGTATTTCCAAGAATGGAAACAACATATTGCATCAAAGTCTAGTTTCCAAGTTGCGCTATTTTAATTAACAACAAACCGTACACGGCAGCAGAAAAGCTCGTCCGCCCCGCCGTTGTCTCCGGCTTTGTTCTTGAATGTTGTCTTTATAGGACAAAGCCTTTGTTCCTTTCGCTCCCCCCTGCCAATAGTAGCAGCCCTGAAATCTGTTTAGGATCTATCGGAAATACTATGTGGGGGAAATCAGGCCCTTAGAAAAACGGCTAATCCAGGCATCTTGCGGAGCAGTTCGACAGAGTCCTCCCGTCTGAGCTGCCGATGGCACACAAATGTCTCGGGGCTTGGCAGAGAAATTTGTGACAGAGTGGCACTGGCAGCTTAACCTAAACACACTTGCTGCCTAGATAACAAAAATGTCTTGTATAAGTCTGTGACAGCAACTGCAGCAGGCCTACAGATTTTAGTTGTAGCTTTACAACGTCCTATCTGTCCATCTTAAATCCTTCATCTGGCTCCTGGCTCCTAAAACCCGCTCGCCTTTAAAGCGCAGACTAAAAGGGAGAAAATAACATAAACATTATGAGCCAGACCACTTCACTAGGAGACTGGTGACAGAGAAGAGTAAGTCAATATCTCTAGCTAAAGTACCACTGTCTCCTCAGCAGCCCCCGCCTGACTAGATTAGAACGCAGACTGGCCTGCTTTTAAAGGAAACATTCCCCAATAAAATGTGGAACGACGAAAGGATTTGCCCCAGGACGGGCTGTCTGAAAGGAGACAGCCGGTGCTGAAACCAGGCTGGACCGGGCCCTCGATCAAGCAACGGCGTTTATTGGAAGCCTACCGTGTGCAGGACATTGTACTAAACATCTGCCAGGGTGCCGTAGAAGACCATCCCTGTCCCTTGAGTCTTAAAAAGGAATCCACAATCTCGAAGAATGTGTGGAGAAATGAGGAATCAATAAATCGATAGCATTTACTAACCATATACTCCTTGTGGGCAGGGAACATGTCTATCAACTCTGCTATACTGCTATGTATTTTCTCTCCCAAGCACATAGTACAGTGTTCTTTACACGGTAAGCACTCGATAATTGAGATTGATTGATACTGAGAGAATACGATAGAGGAAGAAAAAACCGGCCCTTACCTCAAGGATTTTACAATCTAGAGGGGGAACGGACGTAATTCTTGATAGATAGTCCCTTTAAACTGTAAACCCGTCTCCAGAAGAGGCATGCAAAATGAAGAAAGCAGCTGTGGAATCTGGCCAGAATCTAAAGGAGATTAAGTTACCTCAGTTACCGCATCTGTAAAATGGCGATTAAGACTGTGAGTCCTCACTTCACTTCTCTGTGCCTCAGTGACCTCATCTGTTAAATGGGGATTAATTGTGAGCCTCACACGGGACAACCCGATTCCCCTGTATCTACCCCAGCGCTTAGAACAGTGCTCTGCACATAGTAAGCGCTTAACAAATACCAACATTATTATTACAAGGACTGCCTGACCTGAGTGTCTGGTATCTTCCCCAGAGCTTAGAACAGTGTATGAACCATAGTGCTTACCAAATACCACAGTTATGATTATTATTACTATTATTTGTAAAACTCGCTCCATATCCGTCATCAGATGCTACAACAATAATAATAGCAATAATAATGGCATCTGTTAATGCCAAGACCAGTATTAAGCACTGGGGTAGATACAAGATAATCAGATCCGACATGGGGCTCCGATTCTAAGTAGGAGGGAGAACGGGCATTGAATCCCCATTTTGAAGATGAGGGAACTGAGGCACAGAGAAGTTAAGTGGCTCGTCCAAGATGACTCAATAGGCAAGTGGTCTGGGATTAGAACTCTGGTCTCTGACTCCCTGGCCCGTGATCTTTTTGCTAGGTCATATTTCTTCTCAAGGTACAGCCTGCAAGAGAGTAAATTCAAACCCAGATTTAAAACCACAAACTAAGATTTACACCAGAAAAACCTCCAAAATAGATCACCTTCCCATCAGTTTAATTGAAGGGTCAGGGACTTACCCATGAAAACCCGCTCTGAAGAGGTCCTCACTCCCCCACTGTCAAGAGGAAATGAAAGCAAGAGAGGAGCCCTTTATTAAGACCAGGTAGGGGCTTGGATCCACCCGGGATCACCCCTGAAAGGGTCAAGAGTCAAATCCTTTGCTTCCTGGAAAGCTCCTTTTGCTTCCCTACAGTTTCCATGCCAACCTCCAACAGGATCTTTCGGAGGACCGAAGCCTGACCATAATGCAGCATTGCCAGGATGCTTGATCACAGATGTCTCGATTGTAACGGGAGGCGATGGAAGCTCAGGGTTGTAGGGTTTGGCTGCGTACAACACTGGAGACGTTGAAAGATATTTGAAAGGGGATGAACACAGAAATCCTTGTAAGCTGCTGCTCATGTTGCTGCAGCACAGTGGAGGAAGTCATTCAATCGTGTTTATTGAACGTTTACTGTGTGCAAAGCACTGTATTAAGTGCCTGGGAGAGTACAATATGATAGAGTTGGTAGACGTGTTTTAGACATGTTCCCTGCCCACAGCGTGCTTAAAGTTTAGAGGACGAGCTAACAGATGCATCCAGGAATGAAGGCACAGTTTTGCCCAGGTTTGGACCTGGAAAAGACTCAGGATACTAAGCAGTTAATCGTACAGTTGTTTAGAGAATTGTTTAGAGCAGCGGCGTGGCTCAGTGGAAAGAGCACGGGCTTGGGAGTCAGAGGTCATGAGTTCAAATCCCAGCTCTGTCACTTGTCAG
Source organism: Ornithorhynchus anatinus (assembly GCF_004115215.2). Lineage (NCBI taxonomy): Eukaryota > Metazoa > Chordata > Mammalia > Monotremata > Ornithorhynchidae > Ornithorhynchus > Ornithorhynchus anatinus. The sequence goes on along the minus strand of NC_041735.1, from coordinate 55,732,250 downwards.
CTGTGTGACTGTGGGCAAGTCACTTAACTTCTCCGTGCCTCAGTGACCTCATCTGTAAAATGGGGATTAAGTGTGAGCCTCACGCGGGACAACCCGATGACCCTGTATCTACCCCAGCTCTTAGAACAGTGCTGTGCACATAGTAAGTGCTTAACAAATACCAACATTATTATTATTATTATTATTATCCATCAGTGTGTCCTTGCTAACCTAGGACAAGTGTTTAATTTGTAACAGGAGAGGGACCTGGGCTCTGAACACCTTCATCCTTCCCAGACTTCATCACCAGTGAACTGTCAACTGGCTACGTGGCATGGTTGGGTGGGGAAAAAGCGTCGGGGGGAAAGAAAGGGAGGGAGCAAATGTCGGGAAGAAAATCTTCTTTAATTCTATGGCTAAATATTGCTTGCATTAGACAAGCAACGTAGCGTAGTGGATAGAGCTCGGGCCGGAGTCAGAAAGGCATGAGTTCTAATCCCGGCTCTGCCAAGGTCTCCTGTGTGGCCTTGGGCAAGTCACTTTCTGTGCTTCAGTTACCTCATCTGTAAAATGGGGATTGAGACTGTTAGCACAAGGAGACAGGGACTGTGTCCAACTCAATTTACATGTATCAAATACCACAATTATTATTATCATTGTTATTATTAGTAGTAGTAGAAGTAACGTATATTTCCATTCTAGGTGATGGAGTGAAGCTGACTTTTACAGCAGAAGATAGACTGTGATGCATGTTCCCTTGATATGCAAATTTGCACCATAAAGATCTCAGGGCTCTGTATAAAGATGCTTAAAATCCAGCCCACAGCCCAGAGTCAGCTGCCCAAGAGCTCACATGATTGGCATTTCAAATCTATACCTTCCAGTTGCCCCTTCCCCTCTTTAGATGAGAAAATACAGCAAAACAATGCCCAGAAAGTTGATGTACGCATTCCTAGTCTCAGTCTCACTCCTAGGATGGGGGCTTCACAGGGCAAAAAGCATGCAGGTGGCATTTAGAGAAGCAGCACGGACTAGCGGAAAGAGCATGGGCCTTGGAGTTGGAAGGGCCTGAGTTCGAATTCCAGCTCTGCCACTTGTCTGCTGTGTGACCTTGGGCAAGACGCTTAACTTCTCTGGGACTCAGTTACCTCACTAAAATGGGGATTAAGACCGTGAGTCCCATGTGGGACATGGATTGCGTCCAACATAATGAGCTTGTATCTCCCCCAGCACATAAATACCATTTACTGATTTACTGATGATTTGGCTAACCTCTGAAAAGTACTTTGAGTTCCTGTAAGAGTAAAGGCACTGTGAAACCCAAGTTTCTACGGGTGGAAGATCTTTGAATCGTGACAGATATAAGTGGTTTGAATGCAGCGTATGAAGATTCCAGAAAAAAAAAATTGTAATATATTAAGAACTCACTGTGCTCCACAGACGCTGGGGTAGATACAATATAATCAGCTCGAACACCATCCTTATTCCACATGGAGCTTGTGGTCTAAGAGGGAAAGAGAGAAGGTATTTAATCCCCATTTATAAAAGATGAGGAACTTGAGGCACTGAGAAATCAAGTGACTAGCCCAAGAATAAGTCGCAGAGCCAGGATAAGAAAGCAGACACCTTGATTCCCAGGCCTGTGCGCTCTCTACTAGGCCGTGCTGCAAAATTTAGAAGTCATATCAAATCAAGTGGTAGAGAAGCAAACTCCATAACCTCAGTGATGAAGATTTTTATAGGCATTCTAGCCGTCCGACTCTTCTGGCCCAAGATTCCTACCACGCACCTCAGTTTATTTCCTTTTCCAACCTCAGCCGCCCCCACCTGAACTCCTCCTTTCCCCGCCTCCCGAAGAGGACCTGCATTTAAAGGCTCAAACCGGACCGTTCTTACAGCTGCTAAGACGATAACAGATTAAATGGGATGAACTGATCGGCCATACTTCTTGTAAAGTTATCCCCAGAGATAAATGTACAATGCTGTTATGGAGGCCGTGGTGGTGTCTGCAGTGTAACTAAGGCTGACAGACTGCTCGCATGTGGGTGGCTGTCTTCTTTCCAGCTGTGACCAGCTGAATTATATCACCTGTCCCACTTGATGTATTAGGATATGCCCAAACTCAAGATGCATGTTGCTGCAATAGGGAAATTAATGTCCACCACTGGAGGCAATTAATAATGATTAGGAGCAAAACAGCAGGGTTAAATCTGTGCATTTAACAGAGTGTTCATACAGCTTTTTTATACTATATTTCAGCCATTGCTCTAAAAAAAAAATCTGATTCCTTTTGGGGGACTAGGACCATCTTATCTTAATTAATGTGTAAACTTAGCTGAAATGTCAAAGTTATTTCAATGAGACATGTTTATTCATTATTTACATAGCCCTCTTTCAGCAGCCACATGAACGCTTCCCATATAAGCAGTTTGGTAGTTGGAAAATATTAACGTTCAGTTTTAGAGGCAGTTTAATTCATAGATTTTGAGGACTGCAGCATACAACCTGGTATCGGATGAGAAGTCATCACATCTTTTATTCCAAAATTCTGCGACTAATGTACTAAAAAGTAGCAGCAAATTGGCACATCACAAATTTGCAATGCTCAGTTTAGTGCAACTCCATAAAATCTGCATGTAAAATGCTGAGTGATGGGTAATTAATTTCCTTTTGGTGACTAAAATCTAGGTGTAGAGCTGAATATTAGAAGCCTAATCAAAACCAGGAACTTTTGCCCATTTCAAACCTCAGAATTTTTTTTTTTAAAAGTCATACTTTGGATACTTATATATATATATGCATATATATATATATACGAAGATCCCTCTCAGTCACACCTGGACAGTTTCCAGTCCTCTACCAGTCTCGACTATGGGAGGGCTACCCATTCCATTCCCAGCTTGGGCAGTGGCTAGCGAATGGAAGGCAATGTGCCACAAGTCGAAACCCACCTGTGCCGGACAGCAGCGGCGTGGAAGAGAGTCAAGGGTGGATGCTTAAGTTTTCTGCACGGAAGCAGGCGGTGGTAAACCACTTCGGTATTTTTCCCAAGAAAACTCTGTGGATCCACTACCAGGACGATTGCAGTTGGAGTCGGGGCATTCTGGGAGAGATGTGCCCATGGCGTCGCTATGGGTCGGAGGCGACCCGACAGCGAAAGACAAGATGATATCCATAAAGGCAGAAGCTGCAGGATTGTAGCTTCCGTGGGTCAAGTTGCACCCAGACCCGTATGTCTGAGTATATAGTCTAAATATTCACTCATTGTGGTTTTCAGTGTGGGAAATTATCATTGAATATCTATCAGATGGTTGACTAAGATGGACTAGGCGAAACTATTACCTGGGTTTTAGTGCCCAGTGAAGAATATTTTGTCAAATTACATATTTTTTGAGGGTGATGTTTGTTAAAGAGGACAGTGAAAGTCAAACATTCATTCATTCAGTCGGTGGTACTTATTGAGCGCTTACTGGGTGCAGAGCACTGTACTAAGTGCTTGGGAAGTACAATTCGGCAACAAATACCCACACATGAGAATGCGTCTGAAAAGACCGATATGGGACACCCTCCTGATTCAGTCTGTGCCATGGTGTTTGTTCTACACTGAACCTGTCTGTGCTTTCAAATCTGCTCTAAGACAGTGACCCCTCTCCCTATTTCTGCCCGCCAGCCGGGTCTTTCTGCCAAAACACCACCGCCGGGCCACCTTGTTTAAGACTGCTTCTTCCTGTCTTTAAAACATTTCTCTGCCTTCCAGGTTTGAATGTGCTCCATCAGCAGCTGTTCGTTTGGGCTGCTGTTAGACATTCTCCTCACAAGCTCCCTCTGCGTGGGACTATGTGCAGCGTGGCTCAGTGGAAAGAGCCCGGGCTTGGGAGGCAGAGGTCACTGGTTTGAATCCTGGCTCTGCCATTTGATAATAATAATGTTGGTATTTGTTAAGCGCTTGCTACGTGCCGAGCACTGTTCTAAGCGCTGGGGGAGATACAGGGTAATCAGGTCGTCCCACGTGAGGCTCACGGTTAATCCCCATTTTACAGATGAGGTCACTGAGGCCCAGAGAAGTGAAGTGACTCGCCCACAGTCACACAGCTGACAAGTGGCAGAGCCGGGAGTCGAAACCATGACCTCTGACTCCGAAGCCCAGGCTCTTTCCACTGAGCCGCGCTGCTTCCCTGTCAGCTGTGTGACTGTGGGCAAGTCACTTCACTTCTCTATGCCTCAGTTACCTCATCCGTAAAATGGGGATTAATTGCGAGCCTCACGTGGGACAACCTGATTACCCTGTATCTATCCCAGCGCTTAGAACAGTGCTCTGCACATAGTAAGTGCTTTACAAATACGAAAAATAAAAAACTGTGTTGCCGTGAGCTCTGCTTCAGTGATGGCGAGCTGACTGAGGTCTAGGGCTTCCTTCCTGATAGGAGCGGTGATGGTCTAGTGGAACAAGCATGGGCGTGGGAGTCAGAGAACCCGGCTTCTAATTCGGCTCTGCCGTATACCTGCTGTGTGAACTTGGGAAAGTCACTTAACTTCTCTGTGGCTCAGTTCCCCCATCCGGAAAATGGAGATTCATTCTCTACTCTCCCTCCTAGTTAGAGCGTGAGTCCCATGAGGGACCCGGTGATTTTGTATCTATCTCAGTGCATCATGGTGCTTAGCAAATATTATTACTGAAATCATTTTTATTAATAATAATAAGCACATCCTGCTACCTAAAGTGGAATATGGCTGAAAGATGATGATGATAAAATTGCTTCTAGGGGTGAAATATAGTGTTTTGCACTCAGGTTGTGCTCCCTAAATATCACCGCTTGCTCCACTGCTATTACTGTTTTCTCTTAGTACCGTGCTTGTTACAGAGAACGCACTTAACAGATACCACAGTTATTAATATTATAAGAAGCAGATTCAGGTCTCAGATCCATAGAGAAGATTTGATACCACAACAGCCTCTAGACTAGCTCCTCATCTTCCCTCCCAAAGTCTGTCCTCTCCCTGACTTTCCCATCACTGTGGATGGCACAATCATCTTTCCCATCTCACAAGCCCACAACCTTTGCGTCATCCTTGACTCTGATCTCTCATTCACCCCACGTATCCAATGCGTCACCAAAGCCTGCTGGTCTCACCTTCACAACATCGCCAAGACCCGCCCTTTCCTCTCCATCCAAATGGCTACCAGTCATCCTATCCTGACTGGATTACTGCATCAGCACCCTTTCTGACCTCCCAGCCTTCTGTCTATCCCCACTTCGGTTCCTACTTCACTCTGCTGCCCGGATTATCTCTCTATAGAAACGTACTGGGCATGGCACCGCCATCCTTAAAAATCTCCAGCGGTTGCCTATCAACCTCCGTATCAAACATATCACCTTGCCCCTTCTTACCTCACCTCCCTTCTCTCCTTCCACATCCCAGCCCTCCCACTCTGCTCCTCTGACGGTAACCCTCTCACTCTGCCTCGTTCTAGCCTGTCGGGCCGTCGATACCTGGCCCACATCCTGCCTCTGGCCAGGAATGCCCTCCCTCCTCAAATCCGCCAAATGATCAAACTCCACCCCTTAAAAGCCTTACTGAGAGCTCACCTCCTCCAAGAGGCCCTCCCAGACTAAGCTCCCCTTTTCCTCACCTTCCCCTCCCCTCTGCATCACCCCGACTCCCTCCCTTTGCTCTACCTCCCTCTCCCTGCCTCACAGCACTTGCGTATATATGTACCTATCTATAATTCTATTTATTTATATTGATAACTTTTGGCTCGTTTTGATGTCTGTCTCCCCCCTTCTAGACCGTAAGCCCAGTGTGGGCAGGGATTGCCTCTCTTTATTGCTGAATTGTACTTTACAAGCGCTTAGTACAGTGCTCTGCACACAGCAAGTGCTCAATAAATACAAATGAATGAATGAATGAATGAACTTTCAGCTTGGTATGGTGCTTGCAAACCCATTGCTATCACCCTCGTGGCTCAGTGGAAAAGAGCCTGGGCTTCGGAGTCAGAGGTCATGAGTTCGACTCCCGGCTCTGCCACTTGTCAGCTGTGTGACTGTGGGCGAGTCACTTAAGTTCTATGTGCCTCAGTTCCCTCATCTGTAAAATGGGGATTAACTGTGAGCCTCACGTGGGACAACCTGATTACCCTGTATCTCCCCCGGCTCTTAGAACGGTGCTTGGCACATAGTAAGCGCTTAACAAATACCAACATTATTATTATTATTACCCTCACTTTTTCAACCTTCTGAAAACCTTGTCAAGCTTCTTTAATTCTCTTTCCTATCTATTACAAATCAACCGATCAATCAGTGATAGTTAGTGAGCACTTACTGTGTGCAGAGCACCGTACTAAGCACTCCGGAGAGTACAATGCAACAGAATTGGTAGACATGTTCCCTTCCCATGTGGAGATTACAATCTAGAAAGGAGTTTACAGTTTAGGACAAGCAGACTAGAAAGCAGAATTCAGAGACTGCTTTAAGTTTTATCTTGTCGATGGAAACTTTTGGTTGTGAGAAGGGTTCTCAAGTATAGGATGATATTCTTTTTTCTTCAGACTTTTGTCAGTCTGTAATGCTGTGCTGAATCTGAAGAAGGAATAGAAAGACCGCGAATTAAAGCGATAATTAACTGCTAGGGCCTTTAAAATATGTTCTCTGTACGTCCACTGAAAATTCAGATACTTTCTACTTTCTCCTAAATTCTGAATGAATCATGGCATTACAAATTGACCAATGGAAAAGGATTTTAAAATCTTCCCTGATTTCCCCTGTAAACTGTAAACTCTTTTTTGGGCAGGAATCATCTACAAACTGTTATGGGGTACTTTCCCAAGTACTTAGTACAGTGCTCTGCACTCAATAAAAGCTCAGTAAGTACAATCGATTGACTATTTGATTCTTCTCTGAAGTATAAGATGGCATCCATCTTGCAAACAGATATTTGAAATTGTGACTCAGCAAGTTCCAGTTCTATTTTTCCATATTTTGAAATCTCACCAGGGCAAAGGAAATACAGTTTTCAGAGATTTTACAGGTTATGGCCTGAACTATAACATTAACGTCATGTAGAGTCATGATTCATGTATTTTAGAGCAATGGGTTTTTATTACTCTGACAGTAGCTATTAAGTCAACCAGCAATTCCAAGAAAAAGTTTTGACCAACTAGCAGGAAAATCAGTCTATGTGACTGTGTTTTTGATAATCCATTAATGTAATAAATCAGTGCAGCCAAATACACAAACATACCCACACACACACACACACACACAAAGTACGCAAATGTTACAATTATTTCTAAGTTTTTCAGAATGAGAAAAGAAAAATTGCAGACTTGAAATCATTTTATAAGAGCATCAGTCTATTGATTTGTCTTTTAGCAGGCTTCATGCATAGATCTAAAATGGTTTATGCGGCACTCACCATCTTGCTTTTTCTCTACTCTAAAAACATTTTCCTCAGTGCTCTAGAGCCCATCCAGCAATGCCACAGATTATGTCCTTTACTATGATAAATACTAATTAGAAACCTATTAAAGTTGATGTCTAAAAGCAGATGTCCAAGTGGCTGAAGAAAGGAAGTTTATAGCATATAGCATTTCACTTCTCCAGATTCAAGTCAGCTCTGCTCTTAATGCTACTGTACAAATAATGCATTTAGCTGTCTTTCCAGTTGAAAGGTTTTCTCCATGTGAATGGGTGAAGTGGAAAAGACCAATTCCTGACCAATGATTCGGACTCCACTGGATTCTTTCATCTTTTATTTGCAAACCTACCTGAAGAGAAAACAGTATGGCCCATTGGAAGGGGCACAGGCCTGGGAGTCAGAGAACCTGGGTTCTAAATCTGGCTTCGTCACTGGCTTGCGGTGTCAATTTGAGCAAGAAACAATGTCTCTGTGACTCAATTTCTTCATCTGTGAAATGCAGATTAAATAAAACATATTTTTTTCTTTTACTGAGACTGTGAGCCCCACTGTGGAACAGGGACTGTGTCTGACCTCATTATCTTGTATTTAATCCAGCACTTTATTCGGTGTTCGGCACACAGTAAGCACTTAACCAACACCACAACTATTATTATTATGGTCCTCGGTGCTGGGTTTGAGCCTGCTTATTGCTTCCCCATCTTCCCAAAGCCAATGCAGTCAAAAGGCATCCCCTTGAGTCCTCCATTTTTGACTGCTACACCCCAGGCTGGTCTTTTCATCACTGCTACGTCTTTAGAAGTTCTCCATGAAGCTGTGTGGCTCCTGATTGTGACACCGTATTTTGTAATGGTTTCTGGCCCCCCTGGCTCATTCAGTTAATCACTGATCATCAAAATCATCATCCCCAGTGGTATATAATGAGCACGCATAGCGTGCAGAGCACTATACTAAGCACTTGGGAGAGTATAGTACAGCAGAGTTGGTAAACACGTTGCTTGCCCACAAGGACCTTCAGGTCTAGAGGCAGAGACAGACTTTACAATAAATTATGGATTGATTGATTCATTCATTCATTCCATTGCATTTATTGAGCACATACTGTGTGCAGTTCACTTATTAAGAGCTTGGGAAAGTAAATTCAAAAATAAACAGTGACATCTGTATCTGCACAAAAGTGCCGTAGGGCTGAGGGCGGGGTGAGTTTCAAGTGGTTAAAGGATACAAATCTAGAAGCAAGGGTGAAGCAGGAGGAGATGTGATTTTAGTAAGGCTTTAATGGTGGTCTGCCGTATCTGAAGGAGGAGAGAGGTCCAGGCCAGAGGCAGGATGCAGGAAAGGGGTTGGCAGCGAGAAAGATAAGATCGAGATACAGTGAGTGGGTTGGTGTTAGAGGAGTCAGTCGTAATAGGAAATCGGAAGGGGGAACGGTGATTGAATGCTTTATTATGTTACCCCTCCAGGCAGCTCATTCTTTCATCACTGTTCAGAGTCCTGTGGAAAACCTACACTTTTCTCAGCATGCCCCACCCAGGGAAACTGGACTGTGGCAAACAATCCTGGGGATATCGGCAGACTGACTCCATTCCACGACTAAGTTTGTGATTCTGTTGTGCCGTCTGATGGTCAATTTGGCACAGAGATGAAGTTGATGAAACTGTTCGGGAAGTTACGTGTGGTGTCTGTGCGAGTTTCGAGCCTCACAAGGCAGGCAGCAAGTCAGAACTTACTCTGACTCCACCTCTCCTTCAGTCTGGTCTAAATTTGGAACACATCTGTTAGTTTTCCAGTTTTCCTCATGCATAAATGTGTCCTCAGCTATTAATTTTGACCATTCTAGTTGTAAATATGTTTTGTCTCTCCCATTAGAGTATATCCTTGTGGGCAGGGAATGTGTCACTTCTTTATTCTGTATTTCCCAAGGATATTTCCCACCTCAGTGCATTGCACCAAAGGTCAATTACTACTGGTAATATTAGTATTTTATTTTCAGATTTTTTCCAATCCCTAACTCCAACAGATATTGTATTGTACTCTCCCAAGCTTTTAGTAAGACCGTACTAAACAGTAAGTACTCAATAAGTAGCAAAGATCGATTGGTTGATCTAATGTTCACTGACTGAACACTTCTGGATTCAAGGGCTTTGGGACCTTTTTGAACCTGAAATTTACAATCAAAGTCTAGCAAAATCAGCAAGCTTCCGTTTGCTTCAGAAACCCCAGTTCTGAGAGCAAATCCGAGGAAACTACAAGGTTTCATTTTCTCCCTCCTACCAACCTCTCCAAACTTCTTGAACGAGTCATCTACATCATTACTTTTTCTCTCTCCAATTCTTTCCTTGATCCTCTCCAATCTGGCTCCCACCCCCTTCACTCCACAGAAACTGCCCTCTCAAAGATAAATGATCTACATCTTGCCCATTCCAATGGGCTCTACCCCTGAAACTCTCAGCTGTCTTTTACACTGGACCATCTATCTGTCCTGGAAGCACTGACAACATCCTCTCTTAGTTTTTCCTATCTCTCTTCTCTATCCCTTCTTAGACTCACAGGCTCCTCCTCTACCTCCCAACCTCTAATTGTGAGAGACCCTCGAGGTTCAGTTCTGGGTCTTCTCGTCTCCATCTGCACCCACTCCTTTGGAGAGATCATTTTTGCTCCTGTGGCTTCAACTACCATCTCTATGCAGATGATTCCCAAATCTACATCTCCAGCCCTGATCTCTCTCCTTCCCTGTAATCCTGTGTTTTATCCTGCCTTAAGGCCACCTCTACTTGAATGTCCAGCTCACATCTCAAACGTAAATGTTTCAAACAGACCATCACTCTCCCTCTCTTCGAAGCTTCGTTAAAATTACACGTCCTCCAAGAGGACTTCCCTGATTAACTCCTCATTTCCCCTACTCCCTCTCCCTTCTGCAACACCCTTGCATTTTGATTTTTACTCTTTAAGCACTTGATACCCACATCCCCACAGCACTTATGTACACATCCATAATGTTTTTTACTCTACGTCTCCCCCTCTAGATTGTAAGTTCCTTGTGGGCAGGGAACATATCTACCAACTCTGTTATAATCAATATCAATATAATCAACTCTGTTATAAACAGCGTGGCGTAGTGGAAAGAGCACGGGTTTAGGAGTCAGAGGACTTGGGTTCTAATCCCGGCTCCGCCACTTGTCTGCTGTGTGACCTAGGGCAAGCCACTTTACTTCTCTGGGTCTCAGTTACCTCATTTGTAAAATGGGGATTAAAAGTGAGAACCTTACGTGGGACAACCTGATTACCCTGTATCTACCCCAGAGCAGTGCTTGGCACATAATAAGCGCTTAACAAATACCATTAATATTATTATTATAATCAATCTGTAATTGATTGATTATCTTTCTTTGTAACTTTACATATTCATGCTGCCAAGACTTACAAGAACACCATTCTCCTCTGCTGCAATCTCAACCTAGATGGGAAGGGGTCAAGGAAACGGTCACAAGGATCCTATCCAGAATATGAGTTCCTCATTTTCCCACTTGGAAGCATTCCGTGTCTTCCTTGCAAGAGTGCTCTCCCCAAAGATCTGAAATGGTTCTTTCAGGTGGGGTGGATATAGAATTGACTTGAGTCTACATAAACACTGCAGAATGCCCAAGGAGGTTGGAAAAGAAAAAAAGCCAAGGAAGAAGAGACAACTAGTAAACAAAAAGATAGGCCCGATACAGCTGAAGACTTTACTTTTGGATGGCTCAAGGAGGAGGAGCTGTCGCATAATTACTGCAGTGAAAGTCATCAATAAAGGAAGGAGCTTTCCATAGTTTGAACAAATGACAGTGAGGAAGAGTTAAAGACTATTATCATCCACAAACTGGCTATTGCCTCAAATGCTTGCTAAATTATCCTTAGCTCAGATAAATTCATTGGGTAATACTGCTACATCTGGAGAGAAAAAGCACCATTCTGTGTAAGAAAAAAAATCAAATTTTGAATCGTTACAAATATGTCATTTTAATTATCCAAGAGAAGTGATGAAAGAGGCCAGGTCTGCTTTCCAATAACCAGATCAGAGGAGCCAGCAAATGCCTCTAAACTGCCTTCCAGCATCAATCAATCAATCAATCAGCGGTATTTTTTGAGAGCTTGGGAGAGTACAGCACAGAGCACTGTATTAAGTGCTTGGCAGAGTTCAACGGAAATGGTAGACACGTTCCCTGCCCACCGGGAGTTTAGAGTCCAAAGGAAGAGCATTTCCAAATCATCTTTGATTTAGCTCAACCACATTTTCCTCAGAATCCATGGTTCTCCAAGGAGACTCAGGCTTGGTGTCCGTTCTCCCAGTGGCTCCGCACGTTCCCTGTCACTGCATCATAATTGCATTGTTCATTTGTTGTCAGAGAAGTTATTGGTATACAAACGAGATGCTAGGAAGCTGGTTTTTCTAGTCCAAAGTTAATTTGCCTTTACGATGATTACACTGACATAGCTGACTTGTGGCAATTTTTTTCTGCAGGCATTCTTTCCAGCTCATCCATTTCAACACATTATTCTCCAGCACGCATCCTTAGGTGCAGGGCATGGGGCCAGCTGATCAGGGAGGACTTGGCTAGAGTTGCTGCTGTTTGGGCGACAATAACAAACTCATTGGCACTTCTCGCTCGTCTTGCCAAGAAACCTGATACACGAACTCTCTGGGCCTGGAAAGGTATCAGCCCCTTTCTGTGACCTCTTTCCTGGAAGATGAATCAGCTCCATCCCCACTTCACAAAGTTCTTGAGCTCCTACAAATACCTGTCAGGTTTTTAAAATGAAAATCATGCTATTATCAGCAAATCCCAGAACCTAACAGGTTGGGAGAAATCTTTTACAACCATTTTGCTTATTTTTCTGAAAGGGAGTCTGGAGTTTAAAAGCATTTTAACCTTTTCCCAAGAAATAGGCTGGGATAGGTGGATTTGTTTCAACAACTTCACAACGATTTTGAAACAATTTTGACTTAGTTGCCGGACAAATTGCTGAATGGACAGATAATATCATCATTTGGATGATTTAAAAAGCAAACAAAATGGCGCCAGATGTTTATTTGAAAACCTCACGGAACACACTGAAAGCAAATTCTGTTTTTGCAACTGGAAATTGGAATTGATCATTACTGGGCATTAAATGTCTGTATGCTTTTCTGAGGTTCCTCAATCTATTTAATTTCTATGTTGACGGAGATATTAGGCAGCTGTTTGAAAATCTGTCTCTCTTTTCTGAGGGTAGGAACAAGAAAGCTTTATGCTAAGCCACAAAACATCAATGAGAGCTCTTCAGTGTTCTCATCAGTGTAAAAGTAGGATGAACGCTGCTAAAGATATAACCTTCACTTGCATTTTAAGTAGTCTTTATGGCTCTCCATGTTCCACCCAAGACATTTATGGTCGATTGATAACTAAGCCCAGCATTTCTGAAGACCGTTTCAGACACATCCTGAAGGCAATTTCAGAGGCAGTCTGAAGAGAGGTTCCGAAGACCTGCAACATGGTTTAGTGGTATCCGCTGCAGATGACGAAAGACAAGTCTAGTTCTCTATAACTAGCTCAAGAAAAGACCCGTTATCTGGTTCAAGGACAGGTCCTTCAAATTCAGCTCTTTGGGGGTGAGGAGTGTGTCGCCTGCTTAGTCTGCACTTTCCAAACGCTTAGAAAGGTGCACGGCCCCCAGTGGGTGCCCAAAAAGTGCTGTTAAAGCCACCCATCTTCTCTGACTGAGAAATGGGGGCAAGATAATGCCGCTTCTGAAATAACCGCTTATCCATTTGCTGAGGGCAAATAATGATTTCTCCCAGGCGATTAGAAGAGAACAATAATGTCGGTCAATCGAATCACTCTTGAAGCCCATGGGGGAAACAAAGACCACTAAGCATTTTTGAACAAGTCTACAAGGCCAGTGCAATACTTGCTCATCTTCTTTATCACAGGTTATGAGGTTCATGAGGTTTCTTTCTTTATAGTTTGAGATACTTGTAGAAAATATTTCTAAACGTTCACCTTCCTTACTTCCTCTAGAAGGCATTCACCATGAAGCCCCACCTACTCAGGGAGAGTCCATCCAATAGCTAATGTTTGTTCATCTACCCTTAGCCTATGCACCTGGGTTAGTGAACTCTTGTTATCTTTTTAACCTTCTCTACTTTGACTAGCAAGAGCTGTAGGGTTTCTCCTGAAACTATCTGTGAATGGCTTGGGTCAGTTTCCCCTGCTAGATAGTAAATTCCTTCAGGGCAGAGACCAGGTCTCATATAATAATAGTGGTATTTGTTAAGCGCTTGGCTATGTGTCAAACACTGTTCTAAGCACTGGAATAGGTACAAGTCAATTAGGTCAGACACAGTCCCTGTCTCGCATGGGATTCCCCGTCTCAAGTGGGAAGGAGAACAGGTATTGAACAGGTAGATATAAGCAGATAGAGATGGACGCACATCTCCCACACGAAGCTCAAAGTCTAAGTTGTAGAGAGACTACATTTAATCCCCATTTTACAGATGAAGAAACTGAGGCACAGAGAAGTTGCGACTTGCCCAAAGTCATACAGTAGGCAAGTGCAGAGCCGGGATTAGAACACAGGTCATCTGACTCCCAGGTCCATGTGTTTTCCATTAGGCCATGCTGCTTTTCATATTCAGTTGTGTTCTCCTAAAGCATACAGTACAGTCTTTTGCACACACGAGAAGCGATGCTGTATTTAGTTGGCCATTAATCCTGAAAGAAATAACCTCTGTGAACACACTGATCAATTAATCACATTAACTGAGCACTTACTACGTGCAGAGTTTTGTACTAAGCGCTTGGGGGAGTCCAATATAACAAAGTTGGTAGACTCGTTCCCGGCCCAGAGCACTCTGCCCAACTGCTCACTCACTGTCCTCTGTGCCCCGGCAGGAATGTGGTTGGCAGGGAAGAGAGAAACATAATCCATTACTCCCTGGAGCTTCCTAGCCTTGAAGCGTGAGGACTGACGCCTACTCGTTGTCCATTAAGGCCCTCATTCAGCTCTCTCTCCCTTTCTTATCCCCTCTCTTCTCTCCCACTACATTCCAGTTAGCCCGCTTCTTTCCTCTCATGCAACCTACTCACTGTGCTTCATTCTTATGTCTTCCACTGCCGACCCACCCTTTGCTCACATCCTCCTTTTTTCTTGGAACGCCCACCCTCGTCCCATTTGCCACACAACTGAAAGTCCTTCTGAAATCACATCTAGACGGTAAGTAAGTTCGTCTCGAGAAGGGAATGTGTCTGTTTATTGTTCTATTGTCCACTCCCAAGTGCTCAGTACAGTGGTTGTACACTGTAAGCACCCAACAAATATGACTGAATCAAAAACCTCCTCCAGGAGGGCCTTCCCTCCTTATAAATGTCTAAACTTTCATCTTCCCTTCCTATATCCCCTCCAAGTGACACGTCATTATTTCCTTGTCATTTACTCACACTCCCCCACCCTCACCATACCACTTATGTGCATTTCTCCGTAATATATTGCACCCTCTTACCTTTAGTTTGTTTTCGTGTCTTCTCCACAAATAGTGTAAGTTCTTTGAGGATAAGGATCATGTCTACTAATGCTATGATATTCTTCCTAGCACGAGTACATGGTAGGAGCTCAATCAATACTACTGATTAATTGACTGATTGATTGATGCAATCTCGCTTTCAGTATCCTTCATTCCAAAGAAGATGCTACTGCTAGCCATGAATACAGATAAGGCTAAAAGATCAGGTCCCAACTAATATGCTACCTACTCCTCATTTGGGACAAGGGAAGATGCTTCCTTGCTCTCTAATGCTTCTATGCCTCACAGCAGGGCTCAGTTTTTAAGACTGCGTCTTAGCATCCTGATCTTCGCAAAGACCTTCAGGCTTATTGTCAGTCAGGACTGTGTGAACTCTGTGAAGCAATTCATAATCATATTCAAGTCTTCCGTTTGCGCCTCAGTAATACAGCCATTAGTGCCCAGGGTGACCGTCCCAAAGGCATTCAATTTTGCTCTAAATTGGAAAGATGGCTGGTGGATTGGAAACTTATTCAGACTCCAGTTTCCAGATCCCTTGGCCTGATCTCAAGAATGGCACTAGAGATGGGAAGGACGGGACTGTGCTTTCTCCACAGTCCTTCTTCATTCTGGCGAAGAACAGAGGGGCAAACGGAGCACTTTCAACTCTGAATCGGCCAACTGTAGTCAGAGAGGATTATAAGGATCTTAGGGTGAACTTTTCTTGTGATAACCCAATTTATTTAGCTTTTGCAATAGTATCAAATGCCTTGATAGAATCTACAAAAACAGTAAGGAGGTTTGGCTGTCTCTCCCTGCAATTTTTCTACACCTACTATACTGATGATAATGATGGTATTTGTTAAGCACTTATTATGTGCCAAGCACTGTTCTAAGCACTGGGGGAGTTACAAGGTTATCAGGCTGTCCCAGGTGGGGCTCACAGTCTTAATCCCCATTTTACAGAGGAGGGAACTGAGGCAAAGAGAAGTTAAGTGACTCGCCCAAAGTCACCCAGCTGACAAGTGGCAGAGCCGGGATTAGAACCCACGACCTCTGACTCCCAGGCCCATGCTTTTTCCACTAAGCCACGCTGTTTCTACTGGGAAGATCATATCTGCTGTGCCTGTGTATGAGTCTGAAGTTATAGTGGGATCGAGGTAGGGCGCCCATAATGATATTCTTCGGTGGTCCCTCCACAAAGATTCACTCGATGGTATTTACTGAGCGTTTGCTGTGTGCAGAGCACTGTACCAAATGCTTGAAAAGTATAAATCAGCAGTGGATAGAGACACTCCCTACCCAACAATGGGCTCACAGTCTAGAAACGGGCTGACAGTCTAGAAAAGGGCTCGGACTCTAGA
Source organism: Ornithorhynchus anatinus (assembly GCF_004115215.2). Taxonomy (NCBI): domain Eukaryota; kingdom Metazoa; phylum Chordata; class Mammalia; order Monotremata; family Ornithorhynchidae; genus Ornithorhynchus; species Ornithorhynchus anatinus. Next base: position 55,715,972 of record NC_041735.1, on the reverse strand, counting down.
TTCTCACTAGAATTTTTTGATGGTAATGGAAAGTAATGGGCTCCCCACGACGTTTTGCAAGCAAACTTTTCTTCTTGGAGACAATGCTGATGGAGGCACCTTTGTGGTCTTCGGGCCTCGCTTCAGCATTCCTCTTCACCTCGACACAACTACACATAAATCGTAGTTCCCACAGAAAGACAGTCTTTCTAGTTGGCAGGTCCAGAGTCTTGGGAAACTTGGGAGGCCAGAGTTCAGACTTGAGGACAACCTGGGAATTCAGGACTGGGGGATTTGGCTACAGTGATAGTTCTACAGCAAATAATCTGGACAAACAAATAAACCAAACAATCAGGACATCTCTGTACAATTAGTTGTCACAGAATCGCACCCGTATTTGCAACCCCTAAGAGGGATTAGTTTAGTTTCCTTGCAAATCTCAACACAGTCTTCCAAATAAGCTAATTTGAGAAAAAAGGAAATCGTTTTCCCAAGAACTGTACAGCCCTGCTTCGAAAAGACAGAGTTTAAGCCTTGCTCTCTGATTATTTGGTACCTACCCCAGTGCTTAGCACAGTGCTTGCCACATAAGACGCATTGAATGAAAATCACAATTATATGCCTATAGTCCAACTAGAGTGAAACATTCTCAAACTTCCTAGGGCTAATTTTAGAGAGAGCAGTTGCAATATTTGGGCATTTTCCACCACCAAGGGTAATGGAAGTTGGGTTTTTTTAAATATCATCTCCATACGTGAAATCAGACAAACTCTTAATTTCACAGCAAACCAGTTCTGACAATCCCTGAATGCACAGAGACTTCACAAATGTGCTGTGCCGTGATAGTCCATTTATATCTCATTTGTAACATGCTGTCATATGAATTCATATGTGTCGGCAAAACTAGGAGCAGAATGGTCAAACTGCCTTAAAATGTAATGTCTTTTTGCCTTTGGAGCAAAGAGCTAAAGAAACGTTAAAGGAGGATGGGAGCGAATTGAATGCTCTTTTATGGTCACTGAGACTCTCCGTGCTGGTGTTTAGACTTCCCTGTGTGCGTGGTATATGTTGACTTAGGATTTTTTAATGTGACTTCTAGAGAGTGTTAAATACTTTGTTAAAACCTTATAATGGGTTGGGTAATCATTTTAGCCGTTAAGATATAATGTGAATTTAGACACACGGTTATGTAAAAAATCTTTCCCACTTGCCTAGCCTCTCCCAGATTACAGAGGGAATGTGTTGTAGACAATAAAACCTCAGGAAAAAAACTGTCATCCCGTTTCAGCCCTGCCATTAAACACAACGATGGCGGCCAGAGTCGTGTAAAGGAAAAACAACAAGTTTACTATTCCTCATTTCCCATGGTAAACAGATTGCTTATTTTAATTTTGAAAATAAAGAGATGGAGGCTATGTGGGTCTGTAAATAAGAGTGTGCATCTCAATTTTCTGCAAATGCTTAAGTGGTTTACATCTGTTTCCTCCCAGTTGTATTTCTCAAACATGAATTTCCATTTTAAAAAGAGTCGTAAAATCACTACTGTTTCTCTGTGGATCTATTAGCAATAAAATAGCCTACAGAGGTTTGCACAGCCATGGAAAATGTACAGTGATAATAGGTTGTCCTGCTGTTACATGGCTTATGCAAACTTTACATTTATCACGGCAGAACCATCTATCCGCAGGGTTGGAGCACAGCAAACAACTGAATAAAAAAGACCAAAAGAAGGAAGATGATACAGAAAGCTCTATATACACATCATTAATCAGACATGATGAATTCTCAAACCTGAAGACATGTTTTCTCAGCGCCAACCAAGAAATGGGGGGGAAAAGAAAAACCACATTAGATTGATCACAACCTGAAAGATACCATTCTACATAGAATTAATCTCCTACAAATGAAAGTGAGAGCTGCTTATTTCCATATTTTGTGAGTCCTGATACTTACTTTGTATTTTTAACAAATAAAGCCGATCCCTTTGCTCTACTCTAATGCTCCTACTCTGGCAGACAATGCATTTTCCTTTTATCACTTACACGAAGGCACTCAAAATATCCCCATTACCTTTGAACTCCCAGGAGTAGACTCACTCCTGAAACGACCGTCCTCCTCCTTCTACGTCCTTCTGGAGAGCAGATGGGGACATACACTGAGGGCGTGCATCAAGTCCTTGAAAACTCAGTAAAGTCAGATAATAGTCTTGGCCACTTCTATCCTTCCGCCGACCTCTTGTGTTTGTTGAATTCTCTCGGGCCTTGAAAATATTTAGCGATATTAAGTTTCATTAAATTCACGGCATTCTGTGCCTGATATGTGTCCCAAAAGAGTGTGTTTTCTAAACAGGGTGTGTGTCTGTGTGTGTGTGTGTGCACGTGTACATATATGCTGTGCTTCCTGCATCCATCATTTCAACTGATGGTTGTTCCGTCCACTGAGCTGCCCAGCCACCGTTCCTGAAATAGGAAGTGAGTAAAAGTAAAATGCAGCAAGTGGTGAAGAAGGGGATCTCAAAGGGTCTCCCACCGAGAACATTTTGGGGAAGACCCGGGAACAAGAGCTGGGAACTGCACCGTTGGCTGGCAAGGGGAAGTGGGTTTGAATTCCTCGTCTGGGTGCCGTAGATTTTCTCGTCACATATCGCTAACCTCGGGTCTTGGGAATTATGGTCTTCCGGAAACACCGAAGATGTGGAAGCCTGGAAAAACTCAGAATTTACCAACTCTCTTAGCTAGAGAGACTTTACCAAATCCCCTACCTGTAGCCAAGGGTTCGCTGATGTTGATGGTATCTGCTAGGTGCTTACTACGTGTCAAGAACTGTTCTAAGTGCTGGGATAGATACAATCTAATCAGGTTGGACACCATCCCTGTCCCACATGGGGCTCACAGTCTTAATCCCCATTTTACAGATGAGGGAACTGAGGCATAGAGAAGTTAAGTGACTTACCCAAGGTCACACAGCAGTTAAGTGGTGGAGCAGGCATTAGAACCCAGATCCTTCTGATTCCCAGGCCCATCCTCCTTCCACTGGGCCACACTGCATCTCTCTCCAGGATAAGAACAGCTTCTGTCTTCCAAGGACTTCCTGGCCCGAACTGCGAACAGCAATGAGTCTTTCTTGGCACACTCAACCTAAATCCCGTCAGTTTCAGGCAGCCACACCGGATCAGAAGTGCTCCTTGTGGGCAGGGAATGTGTCTGTTTATTGTTATATCGTGCTCTCCCAAGCTCTTAACAGAGTGCTCTACAAACAATAAGCGCTCAATAAATAGGATTGAATGAATCAGAAGTGCTTTCTCTTATCCACGACTCCAGTATTAAGCACGTATTCCGAAACTCCTTTCTCTCATCACTCCAAATCCTCCTGATACATCTTCTCCCCAGCAGGGCAGGAGAATTCCCTGCATGTGATGCAGTAACTACATAGTAATAATAATAACTCTTGGTACTTAGAGCTTCTCGCCAGAAGATCTCATCCCGGCTAAAAGGAATTCGCATATACCAATTCGCCTCGGAACGTTAGTGGTTTTTGACTTTGTTAATGGAACCGGTTAGAGGAACCAATAGTTTTTAGATTATGAAGAGGAAATACGTAAGTCTTCTCTTGAGGAAAACAAAAACACCGCTCCTGGGTCCCAGGGAGGTTCTGCCTCAAGAATGAGATTCCTCTATTTTCTTGAGGGCTTTTTCTAGATTTTATCTGGAGGTTTAACAGATGTATTCCCCAGAAGCTGTTGGGCTGAATGATGATAATAATAATAATGATGCTGATAATAATAGCATTTATTGAGCACTCACTGGGTGCAAAACACTATATTAAGCGCTCGGAAGAGAACGATATAACATGAGGCACATTCCCTGCCCACAGTGAGCTAACAGTCTAGAGGGGGAGACAGAAATTAATATAAATAAATGAATAAATAGCTAAATAAAGAAGTAAATTACAGATATATACACATGTGCTGTGGGGAAATGAGCTGTCCATGTTCTGAATCTGTAAACAGAACCCTCTACTCATCCTCAAAACCTATCTCCGGGACAGAGCATCGAAACAGGAGAGGTCATGGATAAAGCGGGGTGGACTGATTAGGTATTCCCCCACAGTCACGTTCCTGATGATGGCGTCTCCGATCGCCAGTGATGGATGAGCCTCAGTGTGGAGATTTCAGGACCAAAAACCTGTACAGAGGAACTGAATTTCGTGTCAGCGACTTACGTAGGGCCTCTGGCTCTTCCTTGTCCTTGCCAGAAATGTTTCCTCTGGGGCAAAGCGGATGGTTTCAAACGTATGGGTTTTTGACACGTGGTACTCATTTGTGGCCAGGGCGACCGCAGCATCATCCTGAGCACCGCACCGCAGAAGTCAGTCACCCTGCAGCTGTTGCCGTCCCCAGCTGCCCACGTTGGCCAACTGTTTTTCGGGATCCTTGCTGGACCTGTCCACTTTACAGAAGGCCCTGGATTGTCCTCTGGTTAGTAACCTGAGAAGCTGAGCTCCTCGGCTGAGAAGCAGCGTGACTCAGTGGAAACAGCCCGGGTTTGGGAGTCAGAGGTTGTGGGTTCTAATCCCGCCTCCGTCACTTGGCAGCTGTGCGACTTTGGGCAAGTCACTTCACTTCTCTGTGGCTCATCTGTAAAATGGGGGTTAACTGGGAGCCTCACGTGGGACCACCTGATTACCCTGTATCTCCCCCAGCGCGTAGAACAGTGCTCTGCACATAGTAAGCGCTTAACAAATACCGACATTATTATTAACCTCCTCTACCGACGCCTAGTCCCAACAGAGAGAACTAAGAGTCGAACCCAGGTTTCCGAATTCCCCGATCAGTGCTCTTTCCATGAACCCACAGCAAGGCTTCCCATGATTTTTAGGACAGAGGGATAGGCACTCTTTCCAACCTGATTATCGTCTAACAACCCCAGCGCTTAGAACAGTGCTTGACACATAATGAGCACTTAATAGCACAAAAAAACCCGCTCTTGACCCCACTTCCCCCTCCAGTTATCGTCCTATCTCCCTACTACCCTTCCTTTCCAAAATCTTAGAACGAGTCGTCTACAATCGATGCCTAGAATTCCTTAACTCCCATTCTCTCCTAGACCCCCTCCAATCTGGCTTCCGTCCCCTCCACTCTACCGAGACTGCTCTCTCTAAGGTCACCCATGACCTCCTTCTTGCCAAATCCAATGGCTCCTACTCCATTCTGATCCTCCTTGACCTCTCTGCTGCCTTTGACACTGTCGACCATCCCCTCCTCCTCCGTACCTTATCTCACCTTGGCTTCACGGACTCTGTCCTCTCCCGGTTCTCCTCTTACCTCTCTGGCCGATCATTCTCGGTCTCCTACGCTGGAGCCTCCTCCCCCTCCCATCCTTTAACTGTCGGAGTTCCTCGAGGGTCAGTTCTTGGCCCTCTTCTGTTCTCCATTTACACTCGCTCCCTCGGTGAACTCATTCGCTCTCACGGCTTTGACTACCATCTCTACGCAGATGACACGCAGATCTACATCTCCGCCCCTGTCCTCTCCCCCTCCCTTCGGGCTCGCATCTCCTCCCGCCTCCGGGACGTCTCCACCTGGATGTCTGCCCGCCACCTAAAACTCAACATGAGCAAGACTGAGCTCCTCATCTTCCCTCCCAAGCCCGGTCCGCTCCCAGACTTCTCCATCACCGTGGATGGCACGACCATCCTTCCCGTCCCGCAGGCCCGCAATCTCGGTGTCATCCTTGACTCGTCCCTCTCGTTCACCCCACACATCCTATCCGTTACCAAGACCTGCCGGTTTCACCTCTACAATATCGCCAAGATCCGCCCTTTCCTCTCCACCCAAACGGCTACCTTACTATTACGGGCTCTCGTTATATCCCGGCTAGACTACTGTGTCAGCCTTCTCTCTGACCTCCCTTCCTCCTCTCTCGCCCCGCTCCGGTCTATCCTTCACTCCGCTGCCCGGCTCATCTTCCCGCAGAGACGATCTGGGCATGTCACTCCCCTTCTTAAACAACTCCAGTGGTTGCCTATCGACCTCCGCTCCAAACAAAAACTCCTCACTCTAGGCTTCGAGGCTCTCCATCACCTCGCCCCTTCCTACCTCTCCTCCCTTCTCTCTTTCTACCGCCCACCCCGCACGCTCCGCTCCTCTGCCGCCCACCTCCTCGCCGTCCCTCGGTCTCGCCTATCCCGCCGTCGACCCCCGGGTCGCGTCCTCCCGCGGTCCCGGAACGCCCTCCCTCCTCACCTCCGCCAAACTGATTCTCTTTCCCTCTTCAAAACCTTACTTAAAAATCACCTCCTCCAAGAGGCCTTCCCAGACTGAGCTCCTCTTCCCCCTCTACTCCCTCTGCCATCCCCCCTTTACCTCTCCGCAGCTAAAGCCTCATTTTCCCCTTTTCCCTCTGCTCCTCCACCTCTCCCTTCCCATCCCCACAGCACTGTACCCGTCCGCTCAACTGTATATATTTTCGTTACCCTATTTATTTTGTTAATGAATTGTACATCGCCTTGATTCTATTTAGTTGCCATCGTTTTTACGAGATGTTCTTCCCCTTGACGCTGTTTAGTGCCATTGTTCTTGTCTGTCCGTCTCCCCCGATTAGACTGTAAGCCCGTCAAACGGCAGGGACTGTCTCTATCTGTTGCCGACTTGTTCATCCCAAGCGCTTAGTACAGTGCTCTGCACATAGTAAGCGCTCAATAAATACTATTGAATGAATGAATGAATGAATAATAGATAACCATAATTATTATTAGAGAAGCAGCGTGGTCTAGTGGAAAGAGCACGGGCCTGGGAGTTAGAGGACCTGGGTTCTAATCCTGCCTCTGCCATTTGTCTGCCGTGTGACCTTGGGCTGGTCACTTAACTTCTCTGTGCCTCAGTTCCCTCATCTGCAATACCTGTTCCCCCTCCTACTTAGACTGTGAGGCTCACGTGGGATCCAGTTATCTTGTATCTACTCCAGCGCTCAGTACAGTGCTTGGCACATAGTAAGCACTTAACGGGCAGGGATTGTCTCTATCTTTTGCCGAATTGTCCATTCCAAGCGCTTAGTACGGTGCTCTGCACATAGTAAGCACTCAATAAATAGGATTGAATGAATGAAATACCACGGTTTTTATTATTCTTTAGGACCCTTTTAGATAAGGTTTCCTCTCTAGGTATAGGCAAAAATGCCAAACCTGGGATGTTGATTTTCAGCCTTGAAACTCTGAGCTTTCTGGTTAACAGCATCCCGGATTCGACATTTTCTTTTATCAAAAATACTAGAGAGGTTACCTATCTGTGATCAGTTCTTGGCTCACTGGATTACCCCCAAACTTTCTCTCCACCTGCCAGGAAAGCACAGCATGACCTAGTGGAAAAGACATGAGCCTAGGAGTCAGGGGACCTGGGTTCTAATATCAGTTCTACTATTTACCTGCTGGGTGGCTTTGGGCAATCGATCAATGGTGTTTATTGAGTATTATTTATGTGCAGAGCACTCTACTAAGCGCTTGGAAGAGTACAGTATAACAGACTTAGCAGACTTGCTCCCTGCCCATAAGGAACTTCACTGGGTCTCAGTTTCCTCACTGCAAAATGGGGATTTAAGCTCTGCTCTCTCTCTCTCTTAGACAGGAATCCCCCCTTGTGCGACAGAGACTGTTTCTGGTCTGATTACCTTCAATCTACCACAGTAGTTGGCACATAGTAAGAGCTTAAAATTATTATTATTATTATTATCCTATAACACTAAACATGCTTTGAAACTGCCAGATTGAACATTTGGCTCCTACTCTGGGATAATCACTAATGTATTTTCAGAAAGGACCAAGAAATCTTTCATTCCCACACATTTTCAGCATCTTAAATTCAAGTAAATTTCAAATCTGAGACCAAAAGCTATTCCCGGCATCAAGCTCTGAGAAAAGCAGAAGGGAAAAAGAAGTCAGGTATATACTCCTTCTCACAGTAACAATCATTTGAGCTTTTTCTTTTGATTTAAAGCAAGTAGATTTGTCAAATTTCCCATAAATATACATTAATAGTATTTACTACCTGTGCCTGTACAAGAAAATTATATTAGGTGAGTGTACTGAAAATATGTCAAAAAATTGCTTGGATTCCTTTGATATGTGTGATTTTGGTGTGTATTTGCCATATTTCAATTCTCTAATATACATATATATCTCTGCAGAGACATTATAAATGCAGTTTAGCTGCCTGATCTTTGCTCTTATTTTCTTAGCATAAAAATTTCAATACAATTTGTGATTCCAAAAATATTGCCTCGGAAAATACAGTATGGATTCTTTGCTCATCTAATTCACATAATCCGATACAATAAAACATTTACTCGGAGTATATTAAAGAGACGTCCTAAAGGATTTGCTTCTCTTGTTCCAACTGTCACTTGAGGAATGTGCAGGATGCCGTCTAGTGTCTTGAATCTCACAGCATCTATATTTCCTCAGCAACTCCCTGAAGATTCTTCTCTACCCCCGAGGTGGGAAAAATAATTTTCCTTTTAGAAATCCTATAAACGATAGGGGATTGAGATTTCAGTTATTAGAGCTCGTGTTCTATTGTGAAGATGTCATGAATTTTGACGGAATGCACATTATTCGTGTTATTCTTATTTATAGGCATCTTACAGAGTCATTATATTTGCAAAATTATTGACAATCACTTTTATGGCCTAATCTTCATGACAACTTTTCAAAGCAGGTCAACGTCCCGGTGCCCATTCATAGAGGAAAGAGGAAAACAGAGGGAGGCTGAACAACTTTATTTAAGGTCATAGATTACGATATCATTCTCCAACAGTGAAGATTAGAATTTAGAAATCCCGGGTGCCCTGATTTTTGCCTATCCTCTTCTGCCTGGCTACTGTGGTGCCTGTGAGAGTGCTGGAATGTCTTTAAAATATTTAGAATGGAGTTGTCCTGAGTCATTCAACTTCTCTGGTCCTCAGTTTCCTCATCTTTAAAATGGGGATTAAGTATCCATTATCTCTCCCCGTTAAACTGTGAGCCCCGTGTGGGACAGGGACTTTGTCTGACCTGATTGTATCTACCCCAGAATTTAGCGGTGTTGGGTATATAGTAAGCATTTAACTCATGCCATGCTTATTTTTATTATTATTCATTCTTATTCTAAGTTAAGATGTCACTGAGATGGACTCTGAGTCTTCTTTCATTCTGTTAGGATCAGATCACAAGAAGGGCAAAGGCATTGAGTTTCCTCTGGGAGGGTGAGGTGGAGTGACTTTCTAAGAAAAGGGGGAACCTTTTGTCTGGGGGGTGAAAAGGGGGGCTTTCTCTATACAAGTCCCACTGCTAAGCCCATTTTTACAAGAGCTTTACGTTCTGAGAGACATTTTTCATTGTCAACTCTTTTTGGAGACCCAAATCCACACCAACCAAGCTAGCATCTGTAGGGAGATTCTGGGCAGATGGGGGACAGGACTTGTAAAAAGTCTCAGGACCCCGAACACCGACTTCTACCCTTCTCCGTGATCCGGGGGATTTTAGGTGTTTCTGGCCTTCAGCCCTGCCTCCTCATCCCACTGTCTTGTGGCAGGCCTCAGAGTTCCAAAAGGTCAGATGTGGGTAAGACCCCCTTCCAGCAGTTATCAACTGGATGAACCCCATGACAAGTTAGGGAGACAAGTGTATAGATCAAAACATTTGGTGGGAATGGCCAAAATCAGTGACTTTCCTCTTAACCCAAAACAGAAACATACCATTTCACAACCCCCTAAATAAAAATGAGGGGCCTACTGGGGCAGGGTAGGAGTAGAGAAAGGGATTTTTTGTTTGTTTTTTGCTTTTTTAACAGTCTGTGTTAAGCACTTACTATGTGTCACTTACTGTCCTAAGCACTGGGATAGATACAAGCTAATCAGCTTGGGCACGGTCCCCGTCCTACGTGGGACTCAGCGTCTTAATTCCCATTTTACAGATGAGGTAACGGAGGCATATAGAAGTTAAGTGACTTGCCCAAGGTCACACAGCAGACAAGTGGCAGAGCCGGGATTAGAACCCAGGTCCGCTGATTCCCAGGAACGGTGCTCTTTCCACTAAGCCATCCTGCTCCTCTACGGACGGCATTGGTTTGCCACATGTAGACTAACCCCATTCTAAACCACCTCATTCTAAACCAATCCAAGTTGCATAGAAGGCTGAATTGATTTGTTTGAAGGGTAGAGATAGGGTAGCCCAAGAAGCTATTCTTAGCATTTTGATTTGCAATTCTCTTAATCTCTAACTTTAGATTTTCTGGGATGAGAATTCTGTTCTACGGAATGAATCTGGTACTATTTGTATTGGATTCTCCGGTTGCTTCAGCGGGGAAAAATTTGCATTTGTCTTTTGGATGGTAATGATTTTAAAAACAAAAATTTCCCTTGAAAAGAATCGGTGTGTGCCAGAGACTGTAGGAAATGAAGCGTTAAGATGAACTGGAGGCAATGTTCTTTTTTTCAGGGAAACCGTCATCATCATAAATAATGCCACGGGAAAAAAACACCTAGCGCTTGTGCCTTTCCTCTCCACAGCACTTTCCAAATACCAATGACTGATCCTCCCGGGGGAGAGAGAAGCAACACCCAGCCCTGTTTGGCAGAGATAAAACCCAAGAACTGCAACACTATACTGTCAGGAGCCAAGCAGGAGGGGAGCAGGGTCCGAACCGGAGAGGGAAGTAATCGTGCCAAATTCACCTCGAAGCCATGAGCGGACAAGGCGTGGAAACCGTAGCAAAAAACCAGAGACATTACCGTGTCTTCCTGTTGTTTTCTTAGGCTACCAGACAGCACCCCTTATATAGTGTGGCAGATTTGCCTCACGGTATTTACCTGATTGTTTGCTTGTTTACTTACCTGTCTATCCCGCTTCTTTCCATCCACATCGCTACCCTGTTAGTACAGTCACCTATCGTATCCCTACTGGATTATTGCAACAGCATCCTTTCTGATCTCCCAACCTTCTGTCTCTCCCCACTTCAGCCTATACTTCACTTTGCTGCCCCCATTATCTTTCTACGAAAACACTCTGGGCATGTCACCCCCTTCCTCAAAAAATCTCCAGTGGGTGCCTATCAACCTCCGTATCAAGCAAAAACTCTTCAAACGCCTTGTCCCCTCCTACCTCACTTTTCTTCTCTCCTTCTACAACCCAGACTGCACACTCCGCTTCTCTGGTGCTAACCTTCTCACTGTGCCTCTTTCTTGCCTCTTCTTTCATTCATTCAATCGTATTTATTGAGTGCTTACTATGTGCAGGGCACTGTACTAAGTGTTTGCAATGTACAATTCAACAGCAGAGACAATCCCTGCCCAATAATGCCCAATAATCTAAACGGGGGAGACAGAGAGCAAAACAAAAGAGAACAAAACAAAGCAAGTAGTCTGGTGTAAATATCATCGAGATAAATAGAATCGTAGATATATATACACACCATTAACAAACTAAACAGAGTAATAAATACATACAAATATGTTCAGTGCTGTGGGGAGGGGAAGGGGAAGAGCAGAGGGTGGGAGAAAGGGGAATGGGGGGAGGAGGAGCAGAGGGAAAGGGGGGTTCAGTCTGGGAAGTCCTCCTGGAGGAGGTGAGCTCTCTGTAGGGCTTTGAAGAGGGGAAGAGAGTTAGTTTGGTGAATGTGAGGAGGGAGGGCATCCCAGGCCATGGTAGGACTTGGGCCAGGGGTTGACGGCGGGACAGGCGCGAACGAGGGACCGTGAGGAGGTGAGCGGTAGAGAAGCGGAGCGTACGGGGTGGGCAGTAGAAAGAGAGAAGGGAGGTGAGGTAGGAGGGGGCAAGGTGATGGAGAGCTCTGAAGCCAAGAGTGAGGAGGTTTTTTTTTCACGCGAAGGCCCGTTCTGCCGTGGACCCCCGGCCCACGTCCTACCTCTGGCCTGGAGTGACCTCCCTCCTCAAATCTGCCAAACTAGCACACTTCCCCTCTTCAAAGCCCTACTGAAAGCTCAACTCCTCCAGGATGCCTTCCCAGACTGAGCCCCCCTTTTCCTCTGTTCCCCCTCCCCTCCCCATTGCCCCAACTCGCTCCCTTTGCTCTAACCCATCCCTGCTCCACGGCACTTGTGTACATATGTACATACTTATAATTCTGTTTATTTTTATTAATGATGTGTATATATGTAGAATTCCATTTATTTATAATGATGCTACTGATGCCTGTTTGCTTGTTTTGATGTCTGTCTCCCCCCTTCTAGACTGTGAGTCTGTTGTGGGCAGGGATTGTCTCTATTTCTTGCTGAACTGCACTTTCCAACCGCCTAGTACAGTTCTCGGCACACAGTAAGCGCTCAGTAAATAAGACCGAATGAATGAACAACTTGGAAGATGAGGAACTGAAGGGTGAGGAATTGAGGCAGGGGCCTTTGAACTGCTTACCATCAAAGCAGGTCAGGCAAATTTTCAGATCATAGGTCACGTCCTCAAGGGAGCAGTGCTCCGACGGACAGGGTAAATGAGGGTACGGTACGTTTCGTTCTCACTACCTGGTGCCCAGTTTCAGCAGCCTGAAGCAATGTGCCCTAGTAGAAAGAGCACGGGTCTGGGAGTCAGAGGATGGAGTTCTAATCCTGGCTCTGCCACATGTCTGCTGTGTGACCTTGGGCAAGTCACTTAACTTCTCTGTACCTCAGTTACCTCGGGGATGAAGACTGGGAGCCTCACGTGGGACAACCTGATTACCCTGCATCTAGCCCAGCGCTTAGAACGGTGCTCGGCACATAGTAGGCGCTTAACAAATACCAACATCATTATTATTATCTGTAAAATGGGGATGTAGACTGTGAGCCCCAAGTGGGAGAGGGACTGTGTCCGACATGATTATTTTATGTCTACCGCAGTGCTAGGCACACGGTAAGCGCGGAACTAATAATACCCCAATTATTATTACTATTAGTTTCTCCCACCCACCACCCATCTCTCTTAACCACCCATCCTCCTCTGACCCACACTCCCTGCTGATAAAGTCCTAGCCTCGAAGCACTGACTTCACCAGCTTTGACTCCTGGGGTAGATTTGGATGAAAACGGAATGGTGGGCGATCGTTGCAGAGATGCAGGACTGGGAGACGCCGCTAGGACACCGGAGTCAGTGAGGCTGGTATTTCTGAATCCACGGCAGCTTGACGCCAGAGTAAAATTTGAATCAGAACCCTGTCCCCTAACTTCCAGTTCTGTACCGTTATTATGATTGCACTACTTACTTCAAGTCACCATCAGCGAAAATATCTCCTCAGGGTACGAGATGTGTGCAATCCCGATGGCACTACGGGCTCGTAATTTAGGGGAGGGGAGATGATAAACCCAGAAAACATTAATACTTCAATATCAAGCGGTGAGCTCCTTCTTCTTCCTCCTCCTACCCATCATCACAGACCAGGAAACAGAAAAATCCCCCGTTTCCTAAAGTTTGTAAAGGTCCCAGTATTCCTTGATCCGCTGTCAGCTGGAATAGGCAAGGCTTCGGCACGGCAGCGGAGGCAGGGGGTCGCAATGGCCTTGGACCGTCTGGACAGCTCAGCCCCCCGACTCCCTTGCTCTACCCAATAAACTCAAGGGGCAATTCACTTCAAAGCAACACTGGCCCACCAAACATGGAGGGGCCAGAACTGTAAACTCTACCTCTTCCCTCTGTTCTTTTTTCCTTCTGCCCATTTCTGCCTTAATCTCCTTCATTTGGATTTCTTTAAAATGACCCCCACACAGGTTGGAATGGCAGACCACAGGGCTGGGATAGTTTATCAGCTACATCCGGGGCCTGGCACCCCCTGACATTTTTTATGAGAAGCAGCCTGGCTCAGTGGAAAGAGCCCAGGCTTGGGAGTCAGAGGTCGTGGGTTCTAATCTCGGCTCTGTCACTTGGCAGCTGTGGGTCTGTGGGCAAGTCACTTAACTTCTCTGTGCCTTGTTACCTCATCTCTAAAATGGGGATTAAGACTGCGAACCCCATGTGGGACAACCTGATGACCTTGACCCCCCCCCAGCACTTAGAACAGTGCTTGGCACATAGTAAGCGCTTAACAAATGCCATCATTATTATTATTATTAAGTACTTACTTTGTGTCAAGCATTGTTCTAAGTGCTGGAATAGATACAAGTTAATCAGGCTAGATATAGTCCTTGTCCCGCACGAGACTTACAGTCAAGTAGGAGGGAGAATAGGTATCAAACAGGTATCTGTAAAATGGGGATTAAGACTGTGAGCCCCTTGTGGGACAGGGACTGTGTCCAACCTGATTAGCTTGTATCTATCCCAGTGCTTAGAACAGTGCTTGACACATAGTAAACGCTTAACAAATACCATTCTTATCATTATTATTATTATTATAATCTAGTGGGAAGAACGCGAGCCTTCGAGTCAGAGGACCCGGGTTCTCCTCTGGGCTGTACCACTTGACTTGTGGGTGATGCTGGGCAAGTCACTTAAATTCTCTGGGCCTCAGTGTCTTCATATTTAAAATGGATATGAAATTCCCATTCTCTCGTCCCCTTAGACTGTGAGTCCTGTGTGAGACGGAGACCGTGTCTGACCGATTACCTCGTATCTACCCCGGAGCATAGTACAAGGTCTTGGCACCTAATAAGCACTTAACAAATGCCACTATTACTTAGAGCCCCTTGTTGGGTAGGGATCATCTCTATCTGTTCCCGAATTGTACTTTCCAAGCGCTTAGTACAGTGCTCTGCACACAGTAAGCGCTCAATAAATATGATTGAATGAATGAATGATCTCTCTTCCAACCCAGTCTTCTAGAATTGTCCACTTCCCAGAAGTCCTGAACATTTACCATTTGTTGTTTTGTTTACCAAACGTAAAAACATCTGTTTATACGAGATGTTCTTCCCCTTGACTCTATTTATCGCCATCGTTCTTGTCTGTCCGTCTCCCCCGATTCGACCGTAAGCCCGTCAAACGGCAGGGACTGTCTCTGTCTGTTGCCGACTTGTTCATTCCAAGCGCTTAGTACAGTGCTCTGCACATAGTAAGCGCTCAGTAAATACTATTGAATGAATTTACCCGCATTTAGCAGAAACTGGATGGCATATTGAGAAACAGTGTGGCATAGTGGATAGAGCACGGGCCTGAGAGTCAGAAGGTCAGGGGTTCTAATCCCAGCTCTGACACTTGTCTGCTGGGTGACCTTGTGCAAGTCACTACTTCTATGTGGGATTTTATAGCGGATAGAGCACTGGCCTGGGACTCAGAAGGTCATGGGTTCGAATCACAGCTCCACCACTTGTCTGCTGTGAGACCTTGGGCAAGTCACTTAACTTCTCTGAGCCTCAGTTACCTCATCTGTAAAATGAAGATTGAGACTGTGAGCCCCACATGGGACAGGGACTGTGTCCAACCTAATTAGCTTGTATCCACCCAAGCACTCAGTCTAGTGCCTGGCGCATAGTAAGCATTTAACAAATACCATAACTATTATTATTATTATTAAAAGAGTTGAGAAGTGGGCGGTGAGGGGTGGGGTTGAAGCAGAAGGGAGTGGAAAAAAAGGAAATGAGGACTTAGAGAAGGCCTCCTGAAGGAGATATACTTCAATAAGACTTTGAAGGTGGGGAGAGTAATTTGTCTGTCAGATGTGAAGAGGAGGGCATTCCAGGACAGAGGCAGGATGTGTACAAGAAGTCAGGGGAAAGATAGATGAGATAGAGGTGCCGTGATTAGGTTGGCATTAGAGGAGTGAAGTGTGTGCGCTGCGTTGTAGGAGAAGAGTATGGAGATGAAGTAGGAGGGGGCATGGTGACTGTTTTGAAGCCGGTGGTAAGGAGTTCTGCTAGATGCAGAGGTGGATGGGCAACCACTGGAGGTTCTTGAGTGGGGGAAAAATGGACTGAATGCTTCTGTAAAAAGATGATCTGGTCAGCAAAGCCAAGTATGGACCGGAGTGGAGAGAGACAGGAGGCAGGGAGGTCAGCAAGGAGGCTGATACGGTAATCAAGGCAGGATAGGCTAAGTGCTTGGATTAATGTGTAGCAGTTTGGATGGAGAAGAAAGGACAGATTTTAGCAATGTTTTGAAGGTTGAGCCAACAGGATTTAGTGATTGCATATAAGAGTTAAATGAGAGAGCAGACTCAAGGATAATGCCAAGTTTACAGGCTTGTGAACGGGAAGGATGGTGGTGCTGTCTACAGTGATGGGACAGTCAGGGGGAGGACAGGGTTTGCAGGGAAAAATAAGGAGTTTTGTTTTTGTCACGTTAAGTTTGAGGTGACGGCAGGACAAGTAGAGATGTCTTGAAGGCGGGAGAAAATGCAAGACTGCGGAGAGGAAGAGAGATCAGGGCTTACTGCTCACAGTAAGCACTCAAGAAATATGATTGAATGAATAAACGTCCATTCCATTCCTAGCTTGGGCAGCGGCTAACGAGTGGAAGACTATTTGCCACAAGTCAAAACTCACCCGGGCCGGGCAGCAGCGGCATGGGAGAGGGTCGAGGGCGGACACTCAGGTTTACTGCGCAGAAGGAGGCAGTGGTAAACCGTTTCTGTATTTTTACCAAGAAAACTCTGTGGATACACTACCAGAACGATTGCAGATGGAGGTGGGGCGTTCTGGGAGAGATGTGTCCATGGCGTCGCTATGGGTTGGGCATGATTTGACAGCATAAGACGAAAACAGACGGGGAAAACGCCCCTATTTTCGGTAGGAAAATCCAACCCTATTGCTCAAGCAACCGGAGATGTCAAGATAGCCATGAGAACTACTGAGGTAAACAGCCGCATCTGGGCCTCAGAAGGGGTCAGTGTCAGAATTGGGATCAAGAGAGCTGGACTCTCACCACTGAGCTCTCCGGTTTTGCTTCTCAGAGCTATTAGACTTGGGGTGACACAACTGATCCTTGTGGCAGTTGGGTCAGAGTACTCTGGTTAATAATGATAACTGCGGTATTTGCTAAGCTTTGATTATGTACCAGCTACTGTCCTAAGTGTTGGGGTGGAGTCAGAGGGCGTGGGTTCTAATCTCGGCTCCGTCACTTGGCAGCTGTGTGACTTTGGGCAGGTCGCTTAACTTCTCGGTGCCTCAGTGACCTCCTTTGTAAAATGGGGATTAAGACTGTGAGACCCACGTGGGACAACCTGATAACCTTGTATTTACCCCGGTGCTTAGAACAGTGCTTGGCACATAGTAAGCACTTAACAAATGCCATCATCATTATTATTATTACAAGCAAACTGGGTTGGACACAGTGCCTGTCAGGCAAGAATGGAAATGGTCCAGGTGGAGCCATGGAAGGGAAACGTTCCAAGTGGGAGGCAGGAAGAATTCAGAAAGTTCCTTTGCTGCATACCACACTGCCAGCCTGGATACTCTCTGGGTTAAAGAAATTCTCAGAGTGAAAATGGGCCTATCTACAGCCTGAAGAGAAGGACAGGTTCTATAGCTCAATGTGTGATTTGGTCTGTTTTTGTGGGGTTTTTTGTTTATTTTTTTAATATTCATTGGAGAAAATGGGATTTTGCTGGATGAGAGTTAAAGGAAGTTGGAGAGGTCTATTTTCTCTAAATAAGCGAATCAGTGTGGCCTAATGGAAAGAACATGGACCGGGGAGCCCGGGGGACCTGAGTTCTAATTCTGCCTCTGCCACTTGCCTTCTGTGTGACCTTGAGCAGGTCACTTAACTTCTTTAGACCGTAAGCTTGATTGGGTCAGGGAATGTGTCTGTTATAGTGTCGAGTTGAAATCTCTCAGATGCTTATCACAGTGTTTTTTACACAGTAAGCACTCAGTAAATATGATAGATTGTGCATAGACTTCCCCATCTGTAAAATGGGGATTCAATACCTGCTCCCTCTCCTTTAAACTGTGAATCCCATATGGAGCAAAGACTGTGTCCAACCTGATTATCTTGTAACCGTCCCACTGCTTAATACAAACCTTGGCTCCTAATAAGGGCTTAACAAATACCACAGTTATTGTTATCGTTGATTGTATTATTATTGGTACAGATCACGAAGAAAGGGAAGGATCTTGGAAAGTGCCGGGTAGGGTTTCCATATCGTCACCCTCCTGGGCTCTTAGTGTTTAAAAAAGATCTGTAATAAGGGGGGGGGGGGTCTCTTCCTTGGCTGATCAACATTTAGCTCAGAGAACGAGCATGCTGGGAGAAATGCTTTGACCAGAACAGCTCAGCTTTTCATACAACTCCTAGGCTCAGGTCCAGAAGGGATCGGAAGCCATCTTTGGGCTACGTGACTTCCTTAAGCGAATGGCCGAAAGCTAATAGAGTACCCATTCCGCCCTCCCCCGTCATCCCTGGACGGAGGCCATTTTGTCCTCGAGATACCGCTGCAGCCAGTATTCCGTGGCTGTTAATGAGGGGGAAATCTGTGGTTTGATTTTTCCCTCAGGTTACGCTTTGCTCCTTAGGCTCTGGTAAATGGATTTCCTTCTAAGTTCAGCTTAAATGGTCGTAGAGACTTTCACTCGCCTGGAAAAAGTGTGCCCTGGGCTCTTTTGAATACGGCTCTAGGAAGTGAGAGAAAACAAGCCTCAAGCACGGTATATTCTCAAAGTGTGTTAGGATCCCCATCTATTTTTTTTTTTTTCAACCAGCTAACCATTTCCAATAGCCACTGGATGCCAGGGAAGAAAAGCACAACTTTAAAAAACAATTAGTGGGACATGTGGTGTTCATTCTTGGATGAAACTACATATCCTCATCTGCCTGAAAATTCTCAGCTGTCCTTCATGAAAAATGTTTTAGAACTAATGAGCTATATTTGCATTCCCCTTAGAACGGATTCAGAATTTTTCATCTACGCCGCCCGTGAAAAATGGATGTGTTTGGCACAGAAGGCATTTGAACATAAAGCACGGCCTCAGTGGAGAGACCTCTGGAAAAGTTTTTAAGTAACTTAGCACATTCCCATTTGTTTCCACTGGGAAGGTCAGGTTTAGGTGAAGGATGTGGAGTTAAATTTCATGCACAAACCTAGATGCTGATGAGATTTGTTTTTGTAGATAATCTGCAATGGAGAAATTTTTCATAATGTCACTGCAAAATAAATTAAAATGTTCATCTTCATATGGCTGGTTCCATTGCATTAAAATAAATGTTGCAAGCTCATTTAATTAGTATAGTTAGGAATGTCTCTTCTCTGCTTCACTGACTCTCCAAATCACAAGTTAATTTGTCAAAATCAGACCATTGTTTTTCCTTCATTCTTCATTACCGAAGACAGCCCCATTTAAATAAATGTTTATGCTACAGAGAGCAGAGCAGTGAACAACCCCAAATATTTTCATAAGCCAGAGCTAGAAAAGTTTAGAGCACGGAGAGCTGGGATCCCTTTTTTTCTTTCCCCCCTTTGTGGTTATTGGATATTTGACTGGCTGTAATGGTATGGAATTGAGCAGTCTCCTGTAACTGATGGCTCAGTACCCACCATAGCTCATGCTGGCGGCTACATCCACTTGGAAGCGGTTTTCGTCTATGTTTTCTAAGACAGATGATGACAAAAGATACCATCTCTATAAATTACCCTAATCAAATCATTCTCTTCAAGAACTCTCGGTTAATCGATTAATTCAGTGTTCGCGGTCGCTACGGCTCGGTTCCACGCGAAAGCCTCCACGGGGACATGGAGTCCTGCACAAAAGGCTGCAAATGGGCTCCCGACAAGCCACCTCTCTCCCTCTCTCCCATTTTCCCGGTACTGCCTTCTCCCGGTCCATCTCGAGGCAACGAAACGACACCTGAGTAAACCTTACACCGTGAGCTTCATGGGTGAAGGGAGCTGTTTCTGCCCGATCATCTCGTCTCAGTCTCAGCCCTGCGTAAAATGCTTAATGCGTGGTATGCACTTAACCAAACAGCTCATCCTCTAAACTGTAAGCTCAACGTGGGCAAGGGATGTGTCTGTCTATTGTTGTACCGTACTCTCCCAAGCACTTAGTACCGTGCTCTGCACTGTCAGTGCTCAATAAATACAATTGAATTAATGAATGAATGAAAGCCACTGTTGTTATTATTATTATTACTGTCAACTGCATTCCTTCCCAAAGGAAATGCCAAATGATAAAGACCAAGGAAACCGGGTGTCTTTGACCGGCTGAGGGGTTATTTATGGAGAGATCTTCAGGGAAAGCCTCTATCAGGAACAGATGGAAGAGATGATCAGATAATCATCAGGATCGCACACTAATGAGACGCGACGTTTCAGCTCGAGAGAGGTTGCACCGTTGGAAAATTCTTCTGGGCTGCCCGTGTCTGTCTTCCATTTCATCAGGAGAAACCCTCGGCTTCGCTTCTCGGAGGCATCCACGTTGGAATGAAAGCGTTCACTGCTGTATCCCGTGTCTCTGGAGGCGAAGCCAGTGAAGAGATACTCGGTATTTTTCTCCTCCCAGGAGCCACATACCCTTTACCTATTTCCCTCGGTTATTTCTTGGTACAGACTTTCTCATGGGTGGCAAATGGGAGAAGAAACGGGATTCTATTCATTAGCTTTCTTGGCATGGTGCTATGTTAAAACGCCTTTTAAAATCTATTACCAGTAAGATTCTGATGATGCTGCAGTGAGGAATCAATCTTGGAGGGCTTTTGACACAAATCCTTGAAAGTAACTTTGTCTCATTAATAAATTATATAATCACCTAGAGAATCGGATTACGGAGCCATAGCACGAAGCCACAATAAAAGCCGATCACGCAGCAACGTTTGGCCTCTTGACTTCCAGCGTCGGATCCCGACTAAGCCGCAGAGCCCCACGGGCAACCGTTGGAAAGCACTCTCAGCTCACCCCCCGCCTCAGGCCAGAGGGTTCCTGAGCCAACCGAATGAACCATCCATCCCAGCGTTTGTTACACATTAGGGGGCACTCGATCCCCGAGGAATGAAAATGGATGGCCCTTTTTTGGTGCGGACTAGGATCCTCTCCCCCTCTCAGGGTCACATCTGGAGAGTTTCCAGTACTCTATCAGTCCCGACTAGGGGAGGGAGTGTCAAGCAGAGGCTTATGCATCCCATTCCTAGCTGGGGAAGTGGCTGGCGAGCGGAAGGTAATCTGCTACGAGTCAAAACTCACCCGTGCTGGGCAGCAGCAGCAGCAGCAGGGGAGAGAGTCGAGGGTGGAGATTCAAGTTTACTGAGCGGAAGGAGGCAGTGGCAAGCCACTTCTATATTTTTACCAAGAAAACACTCCCGGAATGATTGCAGGTGGAGAGCGGGGTGTTCTGGGAGAGACGTGTCCGCGGTGTTGCTATGGGTCGGAAGTGACTCGACGGCGTAAGACAAGGACCCTCTCAGCCTTGGTAAGAATAATAATAACGATGGCATTTGTTGAGCGGTTACTGTCTGTGCTACCGGATGGGGTTGAAAGCAAGCAGATCGAGTTGGACATAGTCCCTGTCCCGCATGGGGCTCACATTCTTATTGCCCATTTTACAGACGTGGTAACTGAGGCCCAGAGAAGTGCAATGACTGGCCCGTGGTCACCCAGCAGACAAGTGGTGAAGTCAGGATCAGAACCCATGAGCTTCTGACTACCGGGTCGTGCTCTAAACGGCAAAGCCTAATTCAGACCTGCAGGAAAGATTAGATCGTAAATTCTCGAGATGGTAAGGTCATTCATTCAATAGTATTTATTGAACGCTCACTATGTGCAGAGCACTGTACTAAGCGCTTGGAATGAACAAGTCGGCAACAGATAGAGACGGTCCCTGCCGTTTGACGGGCTTACGGTCTGTGGGCAGGGAACGCATCTACCAACTTCGTTGTATTGTACTCTCCCCGGTGCTTGGTATAATACTCTGAACACAGTAAGCGCTCAATAAATACCACCGACTGATCGATTCCCTGGGAGGTCTCTGGGGACTTGGGTCCTGTCTGCCAACTGTACTGTGTTGTACTCCAAAGTCCTCAGTACAGTGCTCCGCACACGGTAAGCATTCAATAAATGTCATCTATCAGTCGATCGATAAAAGACTTCTCAGCTGAAGGGACTGCTCCATTTCTACCTCTGGTCCTGCAGTTTCCTGAGGAAAAAGTATAAGGCAGTTTGTGCCGGTGCTGTTGAAGGAGCCGGAAGAGGCTTTTCTGTCAGCAAAAGGGGAGGAGCCAAGAGTGGGACTATTAAGCGGAAGGGGGTGTGGGATTGGATGGAAGAGCCTTCCAGACTCCAGGACATTAACGCCGAACGGGAGAAGTTGGGCCGGAGGCCATCACAAGGAAGGTAAGCCTGTTCCTCGTCTGAGCCCAAGGCTACCTTCTCTGGCCCTGCCACTTGTCAGCTGTGTGACTGTGGGCAAGTCACTTCACTTCTCTGTGCCTCAGTTCCCTCGTCCGTAAAATGGGGATCGACTGTGAGTCTCACGTGGGACAACCTGATTACCCTGTATGTACCCCAGCGCTTAGAACAGTGCCCATAGCAAGCGCTTAACAAATACCAACATTATTATTCTCTGACTAGGAGAGGGAGCCAAGCTTCCTGCTCCTCTCAACTGAAATGTCCCCTTCCATTGCTCCAGAGCCATTTGTAAACATGGGCACTGTAAGCTCGTTTTGGGCAGGGAATGGATCTGTTACATTCTACTCTCCCAAGTGCTTAGTACAGTGCTCTGCACATAGAAAGCACTCAAACAGTATGATTGACTGACTCACTGACTGGTTCTGAGCCGTGGGACTCAGCGGCAAGAACCAAGGCAGAGGGAAGCTGTTTAAAAATCAAAATGGTAGATGAAAAGGGACGCTGTGTCATATCAGTAGCACACGTCGGCCGGACCAACTGAAAATGAGAAGTTTGGTATAAAATCAGATGAATGAACGGGCAAAAAGCGTAGGAAAGGACGGGAGAGATGTGCCCTTGCTTCCTCACCACCCCTCCACGTTTGGCTACGGCATCAACTACACACTGCGCCTTATCGTAGCAGCGTGACTTAATGGCTAGAGCGTGGGCCTGGGAGTCAGGGGACCTGGGTTCTAATTCCAACTCTGCCGTATGTCTGCTCTACAACCTTGGGCAAATCACCTAACTTCTCTACGCTTCGGTTACCTCATCTGTAAAAAATGGGGATTAAGAGTGTGAGCCCAATGTGGGACAGGGACTATATCCATCCTGATTAACTTGTGTCTACCCCAGTGCTTAGAAACAGTGCTTGGCACATAGTTAGTGCTTAACAAGTAATGATAATAATAACGTTGGTATTCGTTAAGTGCTTACTATGTACAGATCACTGTTCTAAGCGCTGGGGGAGACGCAGGGTCATCAGGTTGTCCCACGTGAGGCTCACCGTCTTCATCCCCATTTTACAGATGAGGTAACTGAGGCCCGGAGAAGTGAAGTGACTTGCCCACAGTCACACAGCTGCCAAGTGGCAGAGCCGGGATTCGAACCCATGACCTCGGACTCCCAAGCCCGGGATCTTTCCCCGAGCCACGCTGAATAATAATAATCATTATCATTATTAATGGGAGCGGCTTGAGCTGGGAAGGGAGCTTCCACAACAGAGCTGGGATGATTTCTCATCTGGCAGTCGCACTGCAGTCAGCTCAGCTGAAGGGGCAGGCTCGGGGCCGGTGGTCAAAGAATGATTGAAACCAATGGGTGACCTTAGCCACTCCTCTCCTGAAAGGAAGTATAGATGTTGTGTAAACGTCAAAATAAATTAGGATGGCCAATTTCCTGGGTTAATACTGGACGGTCCACTTTCACCTGGTCTATCCTCTGGCCAGTATTGATAGGGTAGCAAATGGGCATCTGATGAATATCGAACAGTCCGCCACGTTGTGAGCTCCTCGTGGGCAGGGAACACGTCTATCAACTCCGTTATATGGTGGGTTTGAATCCCAGCTATGCCGCTTGGCAGCTGTGTGACGTTGGGCAAGTAACTTAACTTCTCTGTGCCTCAGTTACCTCATCTGTAAAATGGGGACCATGACTGTGAGCTCCACATGGGACAGCCTTATAACCTTGTAATAATAATAATAATGATGATGTCGGTATTTGTTAAGCGCTTACTATGTGCAGACCACTGTTCTAAGCGCTGGGGGAGATACAGGGTAATGAGGTTGTCCCTCGTGAGGCTCACAGTTAATCCCCATTTTACAGATGAGGTAACTGAGGCACAGAGAAGTTAAGTGACTCGCCCCCAGTCACACAGCTAAGTGGCAGATCAGGGATTTGAACCCACGCCCTCTGATTCCCAAGCCTGGGCTCTTTCCACTGAGCCACGCTGCTTCTCCCCCAGCGCTCAGAACAGTGCTTGGCACATAGTAAGCGCTTAACAAATACCATCATCATTATATTGTACTCTCCCATGAGCTTAGTACAGTGTTCTACCCCCATCAGACACATTTATTCATACTTATATATTTATATATTCAGCATCAAGCTTTGCTCTGTCATAGCTCCTGCCTTTGAATCTCACTGCCTCAATACGGCGGTGTTCAGAGGGATCTGGGAGTGGAATTCCTCGGCTCTGGAGGCATTATGGGCTTAGTAAGCCCACAGAAGCGCTCGATAAATGCGATGGAATGAATGAATGGGCGTCAGGGTACCCCAGAAAGTTGCTTTAGGTTCAGGCAGAATCATCAGGACTTTCATATAATGGTATCCACAGGACATCTTCCTTTTACACGCATGTCAATATAATGCCATTGGTGTCATGTACGTCTCAGGGTCCGTTCTGGGGTTTTTTTTCCCGGGCCAACGTTGGCCACCATAATGCCATAACATAATGCTTTTTTGGATTACTGATATTTTTCAGAGCGACAAAACAAAGGGGAAGCTAGAGGCTTAGTGCCCAGTAGTGGCAAAACCTTAGGTCTACTCCTGCCCAAGTGCCCTTTTTTGTGTAGTTATCGGAACCAACCATAATTTGGAAGACACACATTCAGCTTTCCAAGATCCACGGGGGATTGGGATGAGTCATAGAGAAAATGAGAGCGATCCTTCCCCCGCCACCTCCACGAAATCAAGGGAGCCCGAGTTCAAAGCATCTCATAATGATAGGGCTGGGATGGACATCCGGCCATCGAGTTTATTAGTTTATTCCCTTTGCCCGCAGGCAGGATTCCCTTAGAGAAGCCGGCTTCGGAAAGATGCTTATCTCTCCTTTTCTTAATCATGCCCGGGAGAGGGGATCCGCAACCATCCCGAATAACCTGCTTCTAAGGCAAAATATTGAGGGGGAAAAATATTTTTCCAGTGAAAGGAAAAACATTATCTAACTGGAATGTCATGGTCACTGTCAGCAGTGAGAAGGCATTGGTTGGGGGGAGCAAAGATAATAAGACTGGCATGAGATTAGCCCTGGATGGGCTATGGGGTGGAGTCATCCCTCACAGGTCCTTGAGCTGGGTCAGAGGCTGCTTCCCGTCATGACAGGACAAGGAGAGGAGCATTCCTGCCTCTTCTAGCTCCAAAAGGCAGGATGAACTAACCATGACTGCCCTACTCACCTACTACAACCCAGCCCTCACCCTTCGCTCCTCTAATGCCAACCTTCTCACCGCACCTCGATCTCGTCTATCAGGCCGCCGACCCCTCGCCACGTCCCGCCTCCGGCCTGGAAAGCCCTCCCTCCTCCAATCTGCCAGACTATCGCTCTCCCCGCTTCCGCCGACCCCTCGCCACGTCCCGCCTCCGGCCTGGAAAGCCCTCCCTCCTCCGACCTGACAGACTATCGCTCTCCCTGCTTTCAAAGCCTTATTGAAGACACACCTCCTCCAAGAGGCCTTCCCTGACTAAGCCCTCTTTTCCACTTCTCCCACTCCCTTCTGCGTCATCCTGACTTTCTCCCTTTATTCATCCCCGTCCCACCACCACGGCACTGAGGTATCTATCTGTAATTTATTTATTTGTGCCAATGTCTGTCTCCCCCTCTAAACTACAAGCTCACTGTGGGCAGGGAACGAGTCTGTTTATCGTTATACTGTACTTTCCCAAGTGCTTAGTATAGTGCTCCGCACACAGCAAGTGCTCAATAAATACGATCGAGTGAATGAATAAGTACTTCTTCCAGATGGTCAGCCACGGAAGGTGTCGGCCCCTGCAGAAGACGTACGTGCAGGTCTGATGCTGCATCCTCTCTCTAACCTGGATGGTTAATGGGAAGGCCTGTTCCTCCTCAGTCTCTTTCCCTCTTTTCCGCCGCCTCCCACTCTCTTTCCCTAGCTTTTCCTCTGCCTCCCACTCCCTAACTGTGATTGTCCCTCAAGGCTCCGTCGTGCTTCCCCTTCTAGTCCCAATCTACACTCGCACCTTTGGGGAGTTCATGTCTGCTGTGGTGACCTCAGGCAAGTCCCTTCACTTCTCTGTGCCTCAGTTACCTCATCTGGAAAATGGGGAATAAGACAGTGAGGCCTATGCAGAACAGCGACTGTGTCCAACCCAATTTGCTTGTATACACTTCAGCGCTTAGTACGGTGCCTGGCACACAGTAAGCACTTAACAAATCCTATTCTTATTATTATTATCTGCTCTAATGGCTTCAACTACCCCTATACATCGATGACTCTAAAATCTACTTTGCCTGCTCTGACCTCTCTCCCTCTCTATAACTGCACATAGATGTTTCATCAGCAGCCCAAGCTTGACATGTCTTAAACTAAATTTCTCCTCTCTCCTTCCCAATACTCTCTTTCTCTTAACTTTCTCATCATTGCTGACAACACTGCCATCTTTTTCATCTCTCAAGCCCACACACTTTACTCCTTCTCTTTCACAGCCCTAGCAGTTTCCAAATCTTACTTGTTCTTTCTTCACAACATCTCCATAATCTACTTCTCGAGAAGCAGCGTGGCTCAGTGGAAAGAGCACGGACTTTGGAGTCGGAGGTCATGAGTTCGTATCCCGGCTCTGCCACTTGTCAGCTGTGTGACTGTGGGCAAGTCACTTCACTTCTCTGGGCCTCAGCAGCTGTAAAATGGGAATTAAGACTGTGAGCCCCACGTGGGACAACCTGATTCCCCTGTGTCTAGCCCAGCGCTTACAACAGTGCTCTGAACATAGTAAGCGCTTAACAAATACCTACATTATTATTCTCCACCACCCTGGTTCAGCCACTTGTCATATCCCAACTCAATTACTTCATCAGCCTTCTTGTGGGTCACCCCACCTCTGGCCTCTTCCCTTTTCAGTCCGTACTTCGCTCTGCCACCTGGGTCATTTGTCTAAAACATTACGCTGCACGCTTCTCCCCACTCCTCCCCAACCTCCGATAGTTGTCTATCCATCTCTGCAGCGAGCAGAAACTCCTCACCATCAGCTTCAAGATTTCCAATCAGGTCCCTCGCTCCTGCTTATTCTCGCTCCTCTCCCAGTAATAACTGTGGTATTTGTTAAGTGCTTACTATGGGCCAAGCAATAAATGCTGGGGGAAGATACAAAATCATCAGGTCCCACATAGGGCTCACAGCTTAAGTAGGAGGGAGAACAGGTTTGGAATCCCTACGTTGCAGATGAGGGAACTGAGGTACAGAGAAGTTAAGTGACTTGCCCAAGGTCACGCAGCAGATAAGTGGTGGAGCCAGGATTAGAACCCAGGTCCTCTGACTCCCAGAGCCGTGATCTTTCCACCAGGCCACGCTGCTTCCCAACAGTACAACCTGCACTCTTTGCCCCTCTCGAGCTAACCTATTCAATATAACCTTGTTCTTTTCTCTCTCACTATTGACTTCTTGCTCACATGCTTTTCCTCCTTGGATCTCCCTCCCCCTTCACATCCGGCAAACCACTGCTCTCTCCATCCTCAAAGCTCTTTTGAAATCACATCTTCTTCAGTAGGCCTTCCCTGACTTATCTCTCATCTTATCTGCACACCGAAAGTGCTCAATACATACCATTGATGAATTCATCGATTTCCCCATTCCCAGTACGGCCATTTCAGCACTTCCACAACTCACCTAAGAACTTGGGTACTTCTACCGACCCCAGCAGTATTTTGTACAGATTTTTAAATGTTGCTGCATCAACCTTCCTGTAATTTATTTGTGTCGATCTCCCCCACCAGACTGTGAGCCCCTTGAGGGCAGGGATTGTGTCTGTGAGCGCCACTGTACTCTCCCAAGTGCTTTGCACAGAGTAAGCACTCAATAAATACTAGTGATTGATCGACTGATGATTCCCAGCAGGGGATTACCAATATGTTCCCTGTAACAGCAGTCGCAGACGCCGAACGTGGGGCAGGGCGGACACAAATCCATAAATTAAAGAGAAATATAAACCCAGGAATCTAAGCATATGAAATTCAGAGATGCATATGAAAAGAAATGTCAAAAACATACACACATATCATCTTTGGAGCTATTGGGTTTCTGGAATAAATAGAAAAAAATGGTAGAAGGTATTCTAATGCCTAGTACTGATAAAGACACGGCCGAATGGAGAGAGCATGGGCCTGGGAATCAGAGGACCTGAGTTCTGATCCCAGCTCTGCCACTTGCCTGCTGGGTGACCTCGGGCAAGTCACTTAACTTCTCTGTGCCTCAGCTCATCTTTAAAATGGGGATTTAATCATCCTCCCTTTGGGCTTAGACTGTGAGCCCTCAGTAGAAGCTGTTAAACCTGAATCTATCCCAGCACTTAGAACAGTGCTTTATAGCACATAACAAATACCATAAAAAAGCACGTTAACACATAAAGACTCCAAGAGCTCAGTTGAGTGCTCTGCACACAGAAAATGCTCAGTAAATACCACCGATGGTGATGATGACAAAGTGCAGAACCTCTGAAATGCTAGCGACATCATCTGTAGAAAGCAACAGGTGACCTCACCTAACTGACCACACAACTAAGACGTACTTTGAGCAGTTTTTATATAATGATACAGTTGGTATTTGTTAAGCGCTTACTATGTGCAGAGCACTGTTCTAAGCGCTGGGGTAGATACAGGGTCATCGGGTGGTCCCACGTGAGGCTCACGGTCTTCATCCCCATTTTACGGATGAGGTAACTGAGGCCCGGAGAAGTGAAGTGACTCGCCCACAGTCACACAGCTGACAAGTGGCAGAGCTGGGATCTACACCTTGCCCTTAGTGTACCTATAATTCCGCAGTTCTTTTCTTTTCGTCATAATCTCCATCTGTAAGAAGACTCAGCACCACACTGACACCAGTACAAATAATGACTCTTGACTCTTCCTCCAGAGTAGCGGGGAACAAGGGCTTTGGACGCCAGGATGCTTCTGGGGACTTAGAATGAAGTTAATTGATTTTGCTGCATTCTCAAGGAGAAATTTCCCCAAAAGAGAAACAGAGATGACAACAGAGAAGCAGAGATGATGCTTCATGGGAAGCGGCGTGGCTCAGTGGAAAGAGCCTGGGCTTCGGAGTCAGGGGTCATGAGTTCGACACCCGGCTCTGCCACTTGTCAGCTGTGTGACTGTGGGCAAGTCGCTTCACTTCTCTGTGCCTCAGTTACCTCATCTGGAAAATGGGGATTGACTGTGAGCCTCACGTGGGACGACCTGATTACCCTGTATCTCCCCCAGCACTTAGAACAGTGCTCTGCACATAGTAAGCGCTTAACAACTACCAACATTATTATCACCCTCTTAGGGTTCTAGAGCTAATGATAACAATAAAGCCCTGCAAGACAAAAACCGTAAACTTCCATTTTAAGGACCAGTCCCCAGAAGTTTTAAATGGGCAATATGCTTCCTAAGGGAAGAGATGGAAAAACTGGGTGCGTTGCTGCAACTCAATTTTGAAGGCATCATATGAGACATTCTTATAAACGGGTATTTCTTAAGAGGATTTGACTGTAAATTGAATTACTGAGATTTTTAAAAATTAGAGGAAGGAAGGGAGAGAAGTAGGCCGGAAGGAAAGGAGGGAGAATGATTTCTACTTCGGGGTAAGTTAAATCAGAAAAATCCATAATGAAAGGAAAGCTTCAGCATAAATTGCACAAACTGGAAAATAAACAGGGATCGTCATCATCATCATCATCAACAGCATTTGTTGAACGCAGACTGTGTATAGAGACTTTTGGGAGAGTACAGTACATCAGAGTTGGCAGACACATTCCCTGCCCACAACAAACTTACAGTCTAGAAGGAAAGACAGACATTAATTTAAGTAGACAATTTATAAATACAAATATCTTATAAATATAAAGAAATAATTTATAAATGACCAACAGCAGCTCCAGTTCAATGTTTGAACCGCAAGTTATTCAGAACTGCATCACTTGAATGAGTGAAAGTACTATTCATTCAGTAGTATTTATTGAGTGCTTACTATGTGCAGAGCACTGTACTAAGCGCTTGGAATGTACAATTTGGCAACAGAGACGATCCCTGCTCATTGACGGGCTTACAGTCTAATTGGGATTAGACTGTATCGGAAGTTACCCGTCTAGACACGTAATGATTACATTATTTGTCAGTGCTTACTTTTTGTAATGGCATATGTT
This sequence comes from Ornithorhynchus anatinus, assembly GCF_004115215.2. Taxonomy (NCBI): domain Eukaryota; kingdom Metazoa; phylum Chordata; class Mammalia; order Monotremata; family Ornithorhynchidae; genus Ornithorhynchus; species Ornithorhynchus anatinus. The sequence continues at coordinate 55,685,602 of NC_041735.1, read as the reverse complement.
TACTATGTGTTCTAGTTCTAAGCGCTAGGGGAGATACAACCTAATCAGGTTGGACACCATCCACGTCCCACGAGGGGCGCACAGATGAGGTAACTGAGGCATAGAGAAGCGGGTGGAGCCAGCATTAGAACCCAGGTCCTTCTGACTCCCAGGCCCATGCTCTATCCAGTGGACCACGCTGCTTCTCAGGTTTACTACGTGCTAAATTAACTGGGACAGGTACACGATAATCAGATCAGATTTCCCCATCAAAGGGGGCCACCAGTATAAGAAGTTAGGAGAGGTGTTATTATTGTTCTCGTTTTCCAGATAGGATGCTGGGAATCACCGATTAGTTAAATAATGAGTTCAATGTCCCACGGAACTTACGTACGTATCAGTAATTTGCTTTAACGTCTGTCTCCACCCCTAGACTGTAAGGTCCTTGTGATCGGGGAACAAATTAATAATCATTCATTCATTCAATATTCATTCAATAGTATTTATTGAGCGCTTACTATGTGCAGAGCACTGTACTAAGCGCTTAGAATGGGCAGATCGGTAACAGACAGAGACAGTCCTGCTCCTTGACGGGTTTGCAGTCTAATCGGGGGAGACGGACAGACAAGAACAATGGCAATAAATAGAATCGAGGGGATGAACATCTCGTAAAAACAATAGCAAATAAATAGAATTAAGGCGATGTACATTTCATTAACAAAATAAATAGGGTAATGAAAATATATACAGTCGGGCAGACGAGTACAGCGCTGAGGGGATGGGAAGGGAGAGGGGGAGGAGCAGAGGGAAAGGGGGTTTAGCTGCGGAGAGGTGAAGGAGGGCGATAGAGGGAGTAGAGCAGCGTGGCTCAGTGGAAAGAGCACGGGCTTTGGAGTCGGGGCTCCTGAGTTCGAATCCCAGCTCCGCCACTTGTCGGCTGTGTGACTGTGGGCAAGTCACTTCACTTCTCTGGGCCTCAGTTCCCTCATCTGTAAAACGGGGATTAAGACTGCGAGCCCCACGTGGGACAACCCGATTCCCCTATGTCTACCCCAGCGCTTAGAACAGTGCTCGGCACATAGTAAGCGCTTAACAAATACCAACATTATTATTATTATTATTATTAGAGGGAGAAGGGGAGCTCAGTGTGGGGAGGCCTCTTGGAGGAGGTGAGCTGTAAGTAGGGTTTTGAAGAGAGGAAGAGAATGAGAAGAGAATAATAACAATAATGGTATTTCTTAAGTGCTTACTAATTGCCAGGCACTGTCTACCAACTCTTTTATAATGTCCTTCAAATGCTTAGTACAGTACTCTATCCACTGTACTAAATACAGTGCTTAGTAAATGTTCAACAAACACCACTGATTGATTGACGTCACACAGCAGACCATTGGTAGAATGTGATAGGCAGCTTGGCCTAGTGGAAATAGACTGGGAGTCCTGAGACCTGGGTCCTAATCCCTCTTCTGCCACTAGCCTTCTATGTGATGTTGGGCAACATTAGTAATTGGTAATCTTTCTTGGCCTCAGTTCCACATCTGTAAAATGGAGACAAACTAGACCGTGAGTCCATGAGGGAAAGAGGCTGGGTCTGGTCTAACCCCGCAGCACTTGGCACACTGCAAGTCTGGAATTATTATTACTGTTATTATGATTATTACTACAAACAATAATAAGAATAACAAACCCAGATCTCCTGACTCCCAGGGTCCATTAGGCCACCTCAACATTTCCTACTACGTTTATATCTTTTCCATCAGGACGGTCTAGTGAGAAGCAGCACGGTGTAGTGGATAGAGCACAGGCCTGGGGTTTGAGAAGGATCTGGGTTCTAATCCCAGCTCTCCCATTTGTCGTGCTGCCTGACCTTGGGCAAGTGACTTAACTTCTCTGCGTCTCCGTTACCTCATCTGCAAAATGGGGATTAAGACCGTGAGCCCTTTGTGGAACAGGAACCGTGTCCAATCTCACTAACTTGTTTCTACCGCAGAGTTCAGTACAGTGCCGGGAACAAAGTGCTTAACAAATACCATTAACAACAACAATAACCCATTACAAATTGTTCATCCATGAATTCACCTAAAACCCCTTTTTAACTCTGATTTTGCAGCCGCACATTTTTCTATGACTTCAAATTATTGCTTTCCAGCCACTGGTTTCCTTTTGCATTACTGAAGCAGCCACCTTTAAATTTCAGATGACTGACCTTCTCGCTGTTGTGGGATTTGGTGAACTACAAGTCGACCCTTGCCATATCGACAACCTTCCTGATTTTATAAACGCCAATTATCCCCCCTCTTGATCTACATGTTTCCAACCTGAGGACTCCTAACCTTTTCAATCTGCGCTCAGAGGGAAACTTCTTCATGTCCCTGATTATCTTGATAGCCCTTCCTTGTATTCTCTCTTGCTTCTGTTACATCTAGGAAGGTAAATTTTCTCTTCAATCTTTGGTGCAAATTCAGATTTTAATCAAACATAATTACTGAGCACTTATTATGGACACATATTCCCTGCGGACAGGGAGCTTACAATCTAGAGGAGGAGTTTATACTCTAGAGGAAATCCTTGCCCTTATCAAAAAATCAGTCAGTAAATCGATGGAATTTATTGAGTGCTTACTGTGTGCAAAGAACTGTATTATTTGGGAAAGTACAATATAACTGAGTTAATAGATGTACTCCCTTGCCCACAAAGAGGTTACAGTCTACAGGGGGAGGCAGACTTAGCAATTAAAGAACAGTTTGGGCAAATCAGTGTTTGCTGATGAAATCTGCCTTTGTACTAGGAAGAGATACAAGACCATTCGAAAGCAGCTAAGAAAACGGTTTGGCTGAGAAAACCGAGTTCAGTCAGTAGTAATAAATACATTTATTGGTTGGACAGTAAAAAGTGCTGAAGAGTTTAAAATAAATTCAGAGTTATTTAAACTTAATTTATGACCAGAAAAATAAACCCTCTCTTCCGCCATTAATGTTTTTTATCTGGGCCATCAAATGTCACAGGCTACTGATTTTGGATGTAAGGTCACTGGAAACAACATATCAGAGGTGTCAGTAACACAAATCAAGCGAAATTCCCTTTAAAATAAAAATGTCAGGAGTAAAATAATAGGCAATAGTTATTTCATGCCGGGAAAGACTTGTAATATATCAAGAGGTGCACCTTTTTCTACCTTTATGATATATGACTTGGAACACTAAATATACTTCTGCTTAACAGACAATGTAAAGACAATGGGCAGTGCAACAACAATGATAACAAGAATGATGACATGCAACATGACTATTTGAGGCACATGAACATTAAGAAATGGTCATTCATGAATATAAATTGCAAAACAATGACCCTGCATATATATATTTATAAAGTCCAGCGATATAGCATGTCAGGTGTTTGACGGGATCATCTTTTAAAGTCACATGCTGTCAACTTTGAAATCTGAAAGAGACTGTGTGCTTTGGGTAAAAATAAGACAAGAATGGATGCCTCTAGCTTTAGCAGGAAGTGTGGAACTGTAGGCGAGAATGCAAGTGAGGGAGAGAAGGCCTGAAGACTTCTAACACAAGGGTGGAATAAAAGCAGTGGCAGGTAGGATATGAGAATGAAGAGGCTGAAAACAGATGAGTTCGTTACGATTCTTATGTTAAACCACTGAATGTGGCATTTGTGTTATTCCTAAATGTATCAACTGCTGGCAGGCTCAATACAACTGGGCCCAGACAACAACTCCAAGGCAACTGATTGAAAGGAGCTTCAAAGCCTCAAGAAAAATGACAAAGAAAGATTTCATCCTTGAGATCTTTGAAGATGATAGTAGAGTCTAACTTTCTGAATCGAGGGGTTCTAATCCGGAGGATGAAATGGCTCAAGCGGTGGATAAGGAGATCCGGAGCCATTCACGTGTTCTTGTGAATCTTACGGGTTGTTGAGAGGAGTAAGGAAAAGTCTTAAGAATTCAGCTTGACCTTCCCCAAGTCCTTCAAAAATGCGCCATTCTCACAGGGGAAAGGATTATTTTTTCAAGCACACGGTAATAGAGTGCTTCAGAAAGCAGCCTGCGCCATTCTTTTTATTATCAACAGCTCCCTAAAAATCTAGTCCTTATTCCGAAAGGGCACAGTATTCTACCTTAGAACCGTATTTTTATCTTTCTGGATGGCTTTTACCTTGCTAAACTCAGCACAAAGAGCAGGCTACTTTAAAAGATTAAACATTACACACCAATACTGTAAACAGGATCGCGGGATGCCAGGATTCGCACGTCCTTCTGGATTTCATCCCACGTGGCTATGTGGCTTTTTTTTTTAATGGTATTTGTTAAGCCTTTACTATGCGTCAGGCATTGGACTAAGGAATGGGGTAGATATGAGATAATTATGTTGGACACGGTCCCTGAACCGCATGGGGCTCACAGTCTTAATCCCCGTTGTACAGATGAGGTAACTGAAGCACGGAGAAGTTAGGTCACTTGCCCAAGGTCACACAGAGGACAAGTGAAGGAGCCAGAATTAGAACACAGGTCCTCTGCCTCCCAGGCCCATGCTCTGTCCTCTATGTCACGCTGCTTCTCTTGCTTTAAGAAATTCACTTAACTTCTCTGTGTGTCTCATCTTCCATAGTCAGACTATCAATATCTGGGTCCATCTACCTGGCAACAAAGTGGGGAGGAAGGATGAGAAGTCTCTAAAAGTGCTCTGAGTATCCGAAAGAAGCATAATAAAACAGTAATAGTGTAAAAATAAAGGATGGTATTTGGTCTGAATTCAATGTCATTCATTTTTCATTTTTAATTATTGGAAAATTTGAAGCCATCCCTTCGAAGTGAAAGGCACAGTTCCTACTGAGAGTAAATGAAAGCTTGTCAACACTAGAGACTGAAGAGGGAGAAACAGTGTGGCCTAGTGGAAATAATAATAATAATAATGCTGGTATTTTTTAAGCACTTACTATGTGCAGAGCACTGTTCTAAGCGCTGGGGGAGATACAGGGTCATCAGGCTGTCCCACGTGAGGCTCACAGTCTTCCTCCCCATTTTACAGATGAGGGAACTGAGGCACAGAGAAGTGAAGTGACTTGCCCACGGTCACACAGCTGACAAGTGGCAGCGCCGGGATTCGAACCCATGACCTCTGACTCCCAAGCCCGGGCTCTTTCCACTGCCCTGGGAGTCAGAGGACCTGGGTTCCAATTCTGGGTCCTTCGCTTGTCTGCTGTGTGAGCCTGGACAAGTCACTCCACTTCTCTGTGCCTCAGTTACCTCATCTGTAAGATGGGGATTAAGACCGATGAGCCCCAGGTGAGTCAGGGACCACGTTAACAATGTTGGTATTTGTTAAGCGCTTACTATGTGCCAAGCACTGTTCTAAGCGCTGCGGTAGATACAGGGTCATCAGGCTGTCCCACGTGAGGCTCACAGTCTTAATCCCCATTTTACAGATGAGGTAACTGAGGCACAGAGAAGTGAAGTGACTTGCCCACCGTCACACAGCTGCCAAGTGGCAGAGCCGGGATTCGCGCTCACGACCTCTGACTCCCAAGCCCGTGCTCTTTCCACTGAGCCACGCTACTTCAATCGGATTAGCTTGTATCTACCCCAGTGTTTACCCCAGTGCCTGGGACAAAGTAAACATTTAACAAATACCATTAACAAAGTTATCAGGTGTTGTCCACCGTGCCTCGAAGAACCTCCTTTTCTAGGACTTCTTACCATCTCTTCGTCGGCCTCGACCTGCAGAAACCAATCCTGAATTTAGAACAGTGTGCTGAATGGCACGACCTGTACAACACAGACACATCAGCTGCAGGGGAGGAAGTTGATCCAGCGGCCAGCTGGCGAGGATGGTTGGCCACCGAGGTCACTGAGTGAAAGGCAGCCGTCCCTCCATCGCGCCCATCCACCTTTGGATTCCGATCATCCAAGACGAAATACTCCGAAGAGATTCCTACGGGAGGGGAATGAATACATTGGATGAAACTATTCGATACTGAGAGGTCGTCATGGGCCGGGAACGTGTCCCCTCCCCACAGCGCTTGTGTATACGTGTACATATTTATGATTATAATATGATTTATTTTTATGAATGATGTGCATATATCTATAATTCGATTTATTTATAATGCTGCCGCTGATGCCCGTTTACTAGTTTTAATGTCTGTCTCCCCCTTCTAGACTGTGATCCCGCTGTGGGCAGGGGTTGTCCCTTTTTGTTGCTGAATAGTACCTCCCGAGCGCTCAGTACAGCGTGGCTCAGTGGAAAGAGCCCGGGCTTGGAAGTCAGAGGTCATGGGTTCGAATCCTGGCTCTGCCACTTGGCGGCTGTGTGACTGTGGGCAAGTCGCTTGACCTCTCTGTGCCTCAGTGACCTCGTCTGTAAAATGGGGATTAAGACTGTGAGCCTCACGTGGGACAACCTGATTACCCTGTATCTACCCCGGCGCTTAGAGCAGTGCTCTGCCCATAGTAAGCGCTTAACAAATACCGACATTATTATTACTCTGCACACAGTAGGCGCTCAATAAATATGATTGCACGAATGAATGAATACCAACTCTGCTGTACTGTACTCTCCCAACTGCTTAGCACAGTGCTCCATGCAGAGTAAGCGCTCAACAAATACCATTGATAATAACAGAGGAATCAGTTTAGCACTCGAGTCATCAACCTGTGGCCATCTGATTTTTCTTGTGCACCCCCTTGAAAACACCCCCAGACATTAGAACGGACCCTCTTGATTCTCTTCAGAACCTCCAGCAATAGGCCTGCAATTCCCGAGGGGAAAAAAAAATCAAAAGCTAAGTCTGGTTTTGAGAAAAACTGTCAATTTCTGTGCAATGTTTATTGAAGTGTCTGTATTTCAAAATGATTAGACCTCTGCAGTTCATACTAAGGCTCAGAGTGACAGATATTTAAAATTGAATCTAATGATACAGCAATTTCCTTCATTCTCCTGAAGTTTAAGGGGAGTTTTCTATGCCTTCGGGCGCTGAATTGCACTCAGAAGTAATTTCTAATATTGCCTTATCCTATTACTTGTAAATTCAATATAATTAGAGACATATTCAGTTCATTACCAGCTTGAACTCTAGCCCAGATTTTTTTTTTCAGTCTGTTGCCTTTTCAAAACATTTTATTAAAAACTTGTTTTACTGTCACATGATTTAAGGGAAAATAATGTTTTCCAACTAAACTTTTATTGGATTAACAGAAAAAATACACGAGACACAAAGCTGAAAAATTAATAAGCTAAAATCACAGAGTCTATATCAAAAATGTGCTGTAAGCCCATGGCTGGGAGAACAAGCGAGTTTTACATTTACAGTCAAAGTCTGAGTATCATACATAATCTCACTGTAGAATTTTGCATCGGATCCTATGCGGCAGAAAACCATTTTTTTTTAAAATTTTTGAATGAAATGAAATTCATACTTAAATACTCTTTTTCATCCAAGGAATGCAGAACGATTTAACCAACATTACTTCATAAACCACAACCAAGAGTTTTCTCCCCCCGAGTAACTCCGGTCAAATTCCATAATAAAATGCCAAGGGACAGGGAGTTTCTCAGCTGAGAATTCCTAGGTATGGGAGTTTTCCATCTATAGTCTATTTTAGCTTCTGTCTCCCCTATTAAATAAATTGTATTTGTACATTCCAAGCGCTTAGTACAGTGCTCTGCACAGAGTAAGCACTCAATAAATACTATTAAATGAATGAATAAACTCCTTGAGAACAGGGATCATGTCTACTATTTCTAGTTGTACTCTCCCAAGTGTTTTCATAGAACACTGCTCTGGATACAGCAGAAGTTTAATAAATACTATTGCTTAATTGACTTATGGAAAAGGAACTTCCAAGCATGGCAGTCAGCAACAGGTTAACATCCAATTCCCTATATTGGGATTGCGTCTGCTAATTCTATTATACCGTACTCTTCCGAATGCTTAGTACAGTGCTCTGCACAAGGCGACTTAGCGGATAGAGCACGGGCCTGGGCATCAGAAGGTCCTGGGTTCTAATCCCAGCTCCGCCACATGTCTGCTGTGTTACCTTAAGCAGGTCACTTCACCTCTAAGTGCCTCGGTTTTATTCAAATGTCGTCGAGTTGTTTCCGGCCCGTAGCGATTCCATGGACACACCCGCTTCAGAACGTCCCAACTCTTGTCGTAAAGTCTTTCGGGTATGTGTATCCTTGGTAAAGATATGGAAATGTTTTACCACTGCCTACTTCTGTGCCGTAAAAACCTGATTCTCTGCCACTGTCTCTGATCACCATTTTGATCACTTGATCATCCGCCGCCTTCAACTCTTTCCCAGACCGCTGCTGCCCAGCACAGGTAAATTGACTTTGTCTGATACTTCGGCTTAGACCTCTCCTATGCTTCATCAGCGTACTCAAACTCTCCTGCCATGATAAGGCGTCGATTCATAGGGGAGCGTGTCCAACGTGATTAGCTTGTACCTAACCCGGTGTTTAGAACAGTGCTTGGAACCAAGTAAGAGCTTAATGAGTTCCACAATTATGAATTAATATTATAAATAAATACCTCTGATTGATATTCTCAAGAGAAATTCACGCCATCCCACCACTGTCCAGTCCCTCTGGGATCGGCCGACTCTTTCTCAAACTTACCGAGTTTCCCTTTTTAGGAACCGGAACGTTTCTCTGACGGAGAGTAATGCCGGGGTGAAAACCGATCATTCTTCTACTGGGCCACCAGGCAAGCCCGACTGATTCCCTCAACTCATGAAGGAGAGTGAATTTCAGAGACGAGAGCCTCCCTCTTGGGAACCAGTCCTTATAGATCAAAATCAACCCTTCAAACTGCACCCGGAAACAAATAGGCCAGCGGTATAGGCTTCACAGCACACGAGCTTCACGCCCTGTAGGGCTGAGAGTCTAAGCTCATGAGCCAGTGGGTTCTGCCTCAGCTGCAACAATACCGAGAGTTTCGAGGTAACCTCTCAGCGAGCTCTGAAGCATGAATGAGAAAGGCAAGGCCGCCTCAGCGGGCACAGAGGACTGTTTCTGCGCAGAAGGATAAGGAGATGTTCAGGGTTCTAACACTCAATCAATCCATCGTATTCACTGAGCCCTTATGTGTGCAGAGCACTGTACTGAGCGCTTGGGAGAGTACAATATAACAGACTTGGTAGACACGTTCCCTGCCCATAACGAGGTTACAGGGTAAAGGGGTGTACAGATGTTAATAGATAAAAAAAACCAACTATGGAGATGTACAAAGGTGAAAATCCAAATATAAGAGGGACATAGAAGGTCCTAGTGGGTAGAGTATGTGCCTGGGAGTTCGAAGGACCTGGGTTCTAATCCTAGCTCCTCCACTTGCCTATCACTTAACTTTTCTGTGCCTCAGTTACCTCATCTGTAAAATGGGGATTAAGACCGTGAGCACTATATGGGACATGGACTGTGTCCAACCTGCTTTTTAAAAAAAAAATGGTCTTTCTTAAGCACTTTTTTTGTGACAGAAAGTACTGTTCTAAGCGTAGATAAAATGTTATCAAGTTGGACACAGTCCATGTGCCCCACGGGGCTCAGTCTTAATCTCCATTTTACAGATGAGGTAACTGAGGCACAGAGAAGTGAAGCGACTTGCCCAAGTTCAAAGAGCAGACAAGCGGCAGAGTGGGTTTAGAACCCAGATCCTTCTGACTCCTGGGCCCATACTCAATCGACTAGGCCATTCCCTTCTGCTTAGCTTGTATGGACCCCAGAGTTTAGTACAGTGTTTGGCACATAGTAAGCACTTAACGAATATCATAAAAAGAGGAAACAAAATGATATAAAACACTTAATATATTAACACTTCCTGATGAAGATGATCCCCTCTCAGTTTCCAGTACTCTACCAGTCTCGGCAACGGGAGGGAGAGTCAAGCAGAGGCCTATCCATTCCATTCCTAGCTTGGGCAGCGGTTAGCGAGTGGAAGGCAATCTGCTACAAGTCAAAAAGTCACCCACGCTGGGCAGCAGCGACACGGGAAAGAGACAAGGGCGGAGACTCGAGTTTACGGCACGGAGGGCGGCAGTGACAAACCACTTCCGTAGTTTCACCAAGAAAACTCTCTGGATCCGCTACCAGAACGATTGCAGATGGCGAGCGGGGCGTTCCGGGAGAGAGGTGCCCGTGTTGTCGCTGTGGGTCGGAATTGACTCGAGGGCATAAGACAAGATGAAGATGAAACAGACTCCCCCTGCCTCGCGAGTCACCGTGGCACCACTGGACGAGTCCATCCCTCCCCCCCGCCATCTGCTATGATTTCCCTGATGGCTGTTTATATCTCAGAAAACTCAAAGGTGAAGTTCCAATGGGAGAGCATGCTGCCTGTTTCAATCAGTGGTGTTTATTGAGCACCTACTATGTGCAGATTACTGTACTAAGCACTTGGGAGACTACAGAGTTGGCAGACACGTTCCCTGCCCACAAAGAGTTCACAGTCTACTTTATTCTCAAAGCAGCCTCCAAAGAGTGTCAGCGCTTAGAACAGCGCTGGGCACATAGTAAGAGCTTAACGCACACCGTTAAAAAAAATAACGTCGGTACTCGTTAAGCGCTTGCTATGTGCGGAACGCTGTTCTGAGCACTGGGGCAGATGCGGGGTAATTGCGTTGTCCCACGTGAGGCTCACAGTTAATCCCCATTTTACAGATGAGGCACAGAGAAGTTAAGTGACTTGCCCACAGCCACACGGCTGACAAGTGGCAGAGCCGGGAGGCAGAGCCAGAAGAATGAGGATCGCTACCTGATATTGTTGAGAGAGAAGATGGGATGGATCCTTCAATTGTACCTTGTGCCGCTCGTGAGATAGGGGGTGACGATAACAAATACGGTTAAGCGCTTCAAGGGTGAGGAAAGGGGCGTTATTCACAGAAAATGTTTCGCTCCGGGCCCTTTGGAAATAGGTGTTGGGCAAAATGATTCCGATTTTCGGCGGGCGGGCCCTGTGCTCGTTAATTAGATCAAGCTTAAATCTTAAGGGGCTCAACCATTCATTCAGTCGTATTTAGTGAGGGCTTATCGGGTGCAGAGCACTGTACTAAACACTTGGGAGAGTGCGATATAGCAATAAATTCATTCCTTGCCCATAACAAGCTTACACTCTAGTTTACGGCTTACAGTCTACGTCCTACAACGTACGAGCTCACAGACTACAGTCTGTCCCGGGCCCAGTTGGCGCTAACAAAGCCCAAATGGTACTGCCTTCCTAGAGAAGAACAAAATAGTTTCTCCCCTCCTCTGTAAGCTCAGTGTGGGAAGGGAATGTGTCTGCTAACTCTGTTGTACCGTAATAATAATAATAACGTTGGTATTTGTTAAGCGCTTACTATGTGCAGAGCACTGTTCTACGCGCTGCGGTAGACACAGGAGAATCAGGTTGTCCCACGGGGGGCTCACAGTGAATCCCCACTTTACAGATGAGGTAACTGAGGCACGGAGAAGTGAAGCGACTCGCCCACGGTCACACAGCTGACGAGTGGCAGAGCCGGGAGTCGAACCCATGACCTCTGACTCCAAAGCCCGTGCTCTTTCCACCGCGCACACTGCTTCTCTACTCTCCTGAGCACTTAATACAGTGTTCTGTAAATAACGCCGCTCCAAAAATACCATTGATTCTAGTAGCTGGATTCCAGGTCAACTGAAAACACATTGGCAGAGCAAAATAGATGGGGTTTTAATGTCTTATTTTTCTTTCCACAAAAGTCTGGATCTCAGACCTCCCTCCTTCACTCCAGCCAAGATAGAGACACGCTATCAATCAATCAATCATATTTATTGTGTGTAGAGCACTGTACTAAGCGTATGGGAAAGCACAACACAACCATATCGCAGACACATTCCCTGCCCACAGCGAGCTTATAGTCTAGAGGGGGAGACAGCCATTAATGTAAATAAATGTAACCAACAGAGAAGCAGCGTGGCTCAGTGGAAAGAGCGCGGGCTTGGGAGTCAGAGGTCACGGGTTCTAATCCCGGCTCCGCCGCTAGTCAGCTGTGTGACCTGGGGAAAATCACTTAACTTCTCTGTGCCTCAGTTACCTCATCTGTCAAATGGGGATTTAAAAAAAACCGTGAGCCCCACGTGGGACAACCTGACCACCTCGTATCCCCCAGCGCTTAGAACAGTGCTTTGCACGTAGTAAGCGCTTAACAAACACCACAATTCATTTAAATAAATTACGGATGTGTGCATAAGTGCTGTGGGACTGGGAAGGGAGTGAATAAAGGGAGCAAGTCGGGGGGATGCGGAAGGGAGTGGGGAAAGAGGAAATAAGGGCTCAGTCATGACCTAGGCGGGAGGAGAAGTGCTTCCAATAAGGCTTTGAAGGTGGAGGGGAGAGTAACTGTCCGACACGAAAAGGTCCGACTTCTGATCCCACAGAGGTGCTAACGTCCCGAAAGCCATGAACCACAGCTGCTGCTCGGATTTGGGGGTGAAGCGGTGAAAAACGACTTTCCCCTGTTCTCCAGTGCTTTCTCCAGAGTAAAATCTACTAGTGAGAAAACCCAGTGAGTTGTTACAGTACCTGCTACCGCGACAGTGATTACTGCTTCAGTGCTGTGGTGTGGCCACATCACACCGATAAATCATTCACACGATAACCAGGCCCGACCTGAGACATTCTCTCCCGGTGAATGTAAATATTATCAGCTCTCTGTTTCTTGACTGTTTTGCTGAATCAGATCAGTGTACCGGTTGGAATTGCGGGAGACATCCAGAGAGCAAGCTTGGAAATCCCAGATGAGAGAAAGAGACGATTCACATTTTCCGAATCTCGGGTTGACAATTTTCGTCCTTCATAGCCTTCTGCTGGACTCTTAATAAAATGCCAGGGAATTTTTCGGTGTGTGGTGGGAGGAAAGAGGGGACCATGAAGGAAAATACCGCTATGCTTCCAGATAATATGTTAAAGGTGTCAAATTTAATTTGAGCCCTTAAAAAATAGGCCACGTCTATGCCCCTCTGCATTACTCTGCCAGGGAAGCGGCGTGGCCCAGTGAAAAGAGCTCAAGGCTCGTAGGCTGAGATGGGATCAATGAATTCTGTTGTGTTGTCCACTCCTAAGGGCTTAATATTGTGCTCTGTTCACAGTAGTCACTAATAAATGCGATCAATTGATTGATTGATTGGGTTCTCGTCGCAGTTTCGCCACTTGCCTGTTGTGTAATCTCAAACAAGTCACTTAACTTTCCTGTGCCTCAGTTTCCTCATTTAATAATGTTGCTATTTATTAAGCGCTTACCATGTGCAGACCACTGTTCTAAGCGCTGGGGTAGATACGGGGTAATCAGGTCGTCCCACATGAGGCTCACAGTTAATCCCCATTTTACAGATGAGGGAACTGAGGCACAGAGAAGTTAAGTGACTCGCCCACAGTCACACAGCTGACAAGTGGCAGAGCCGGGAGTCGAACCCATGACCTCTGACTCCGAAGCCCAGGCTCTTTCCACTGAGCCATGGTAAAATGGGGATTAAATATCTGTTCTCTCTCCCCCTTAGACTGTGAGCCCTATATGGGACAGGGGACTTTTTCCGATCTGATTGTGTTTTTCCTACTTATCCCTTAGCACAGTGCTTGGCACCTAGTAAATGCTTAACAGATACACGGTTTTGATGATGCCGATGATTACCCGTTGTAAACAGAGTAGCCCTCCAGATAAGTAGAAGCTGAGTGGCCTAGTGGAGAGAGCACGGCCAGGGACACGGGTTCATTCATTCATTGTATTTACTGAGCGCTTACCGTGTGCAGAGCACTGTACACCAAGTGCTCAGGAAAGCACAAGACAGCAATAAAGAAAGAGAGACAATCCCCGCCCACGACGAGCCCACAGTCTAGAGGTTCCAATCCCGGCTCTGCCCACTGCTTTGCTGTGTGACTGCGGGCAAGTCACTTAGCTTCTCTGTGCCTCTGTTCCTCATGTGTAAAATGAGGACTGAGAGAGCGAGCCCCACATGGAACAGGAACTGTGTGCAGACCGATTTGCTTGTATCCACCCCACCACCTGGCACATAGTACGCTCTTAACAAATATCACAACTATTATTAGAATTATTATTTTTCCCAGCCACAGTCAACCCTTTCTCTGCTTGTAGCTCTGGGGACTCTGGGGACCACAGCACGGGAAGAGGCCAGGGAGGGATAGAGAGGTAGCTTGGTTTAGTGGATGGAACATGAGTCTAGGAGTCAGAAGGACCTGGGTTCCAATCCCGGCTCCGCCACGTCTGCTCTGTGACCCTGGGCAAGTCCTTTCACTTCTCTGGGACTCAGTTACCTCATCTGTAAAATGGAGATTAAGAGTGTGAACCCCATGTGGGACAGGGACTGTGTCCAACCTGATTAACCTGCATCTATCCCGGTGCTCAGAACAGCGCTCGGCACAAAGTAAGCGCATAACAGGTACCATAATTATTGTTATTATCATTAGGGGAGCTGCACTGTCACCCCTTGCGCTCACCTGGCCCAACTTCCAAGGCTGTGATGCTCCCAGGAACCACAGCAGAGAAAGAACTGGCCATAAAATCAGCTGAAAGAAATAAAAGCAGGGATGGAAATGGGGGTTTAGGAGAGAGTCCTGGGGGGCAAAGCCCGTGTGTCAAGCACCGTGCTGAACCCTGGGGTAGATAGGAGATAATCGGATCAGATAGTCCTTGAAATATGGGTTCTTTCTTCTCTGCGCTCTCTGCAGCAGCTGACGGCTGGGCAGCTAACTGAAACCCGTGCGAAGCCAATTGGCAATGCGAAAGCAGCCGGGGTGATGGAGAAAAATGTCAAAATTAGCAAGGAGAGAGGTTGGAGGCAAAGTCCCGGAGCACCCACGAGAAGAAAAGAAGAGGCGAAAGAAAGCATCGGTTCAACTCTTTTGACTCTATCCTGGCTGCCTAGATCCAAGCTGGCGTATCTGTCTATTCGAAACGCAAAGGGACAGAGAGTGAGTTTGTTTTGCCTTTCTGTCTGCGGAAGGGTCTCACTGGTTACTTACCCCGACCTCAAACTCTGTTCCCGGTCAGTGTCTGCAGAGATATCCTAGTGTCTGAATAGGTTGGGGAGATGACGTCTGCCTACAGCATAATTGTCGGAGGTTAATGAGACTGCAGACTTTCCCCGCAATAAACCGATTCTCTCATAAACTCCATAAAATTGCCTCTGCAGTGCTGATTACGGTGTGTCTCTTTGCCCCTCATTCAGTGGGTAACCGTGCCAGAATGATACCACATCTTAGATGCTGGCCAGTAAACACTCATTACGATCGCCATTCTGGTCCTGAGACAGTTTAAGTAAAAGATGGAGCCACTAAAATAAAATCGTAATAGTGCTCCATTGTGGAGAGTGTCTGCCTCTGTGGGTGCAAACCTTTTTTGAGACATTACATCATTCTAGTCCCACAGCATTCCAGGGATGGGGAGGGGTGAGGAGATATTTTGACTATTATTTTCTCAGTTTGGTGATGGGGAAAATCAGGTACCCATTTGGGTTTAAGTGATTCATCCTAAGTCCCGGAGCGTTTTGGCAGTGAAGCTAGGGAGCGAAATCACACGGCTCTGAATCGGTGCCCTGTGGCATGGCCAAAAATACCACCTGCCTCCTGTGTCAAATATTGACGTGTTTGAATTGTCCCCCCAAATGCCTAATTTCAACACCCGCCAGGGACCATGTGGGTGGAAGACGATTGGAAAAACTGCGATGAGGACTTTCTTAAACATTTTCTGACGCTTGGATAAAATACAGAAGGCTGGGTTGACCTCAGTCGATCAATCGGTGGTATTTACTGAGCACTTACTAGGTGCAGAGCACTGTACTAAGCGCTTGGGAGAGTACCATACAACGGAGTTGGCAGACACATTCCCTGCCCGCAGTGCGCTTACAGTCCAGATGGGGAGAGAGACGTTAATATAAATAAATCATTTATACTATATAATTTAAAGGTACATAAATACCTTCTCTTCCCCTTTCTGTGGGACGAATCCTCTCGATGAGAGACTCGTTACCTAAATAAGGGTATAGGTGGACTCTTCTACATGGGCTAGGCATATCAACCTACCCCTCCCTGACCCTCTTCCTGAAATGAATTACGGGAAGACGAAAGAAGAAAGAGGGGGAAGGGGAAGGTGAGGAAAAAGATGGGTTGGGGAATGGGAGATGGGAACGCAGTGGTGGCACGTCTGAAAGGACAAGCGGTTCTGCCTTGAGAAACACATGTTTTTCCACATTTAATCTATAGATAATAACAATAGTAATAATAACTGTGATATTTGCTAAACGCCTACTATTTGCCACACATCGCACTAAGCACTTGGGCCGATCCAAGAAAAATCAGGTTGGACACAGTCCCTGCTGCACCACCTAAGTAGAAGGGAGAACAGGAATGGAATTCTATTTTACAGATGAGACACAGGGAAGCTAAGTGACTTGCCCAAGGTCACACAGCAGGCACATGGCAGAGCCAGGATTAGAACCCAGGTCCTCGGACTCCCAGGTTCACTTTCCTTCCACTACGCCGCACGACTTCTCTGAAAGACAACGATCTTCCAAGGCACCTTCTGGGACAGAACTGCTCTCGGCCTGACCTTATACATCTTTTGAGTTCCTGGATCCCTGAACACTGGGGGCTGACTACAAGGAGAAGCATAAATAGTCTACCCGGTCGAGTCCCAATTAGCACCAACTAAGAAAGAACCAGGAAGAAGCAGCCAGAATTTGACAGAATGTTTTCCTACTCAAAATAAAGGGCAGAGACAATAGATCAGTATGCTGACCAAGAACGGGAACAGGAATTTTCCACTGATAATTTTCCACTGTGAGCTGCTTTATCTCCGATAATGGCAAAGAGAAAACACACAGCGGGGGCTCCGGAAATGCTCTCGGCTTCGGCAGGAGCGGGCCCACTGGGGCTGCCTGGGAAGCAGTGTAGCCTAGTGGAGAGAGCGCAGGCCTGGAAGTCAGAGGACCTGGTTTCTAATCCTGCCTTTGCCACTTGACTCCCGTGTGACCTTCCTCGAGTCACTTAACTTCTCTGTGCCTCGGTTTCCGGTGATCTGTAAAATGGGGATTCAACACCTCTTCTCTCTCCTACTTACTCTGGGAGCCTTTTGTGGGACCTGATTATCCTGTATAATAATAATGGTATTTGTTAAGTGCTTACTATGTGCCTAGCACTGTTCCAAGTGCTATTTCTACCCCAGTGCTTTGTATAGTGCTTGGCCTATAGTAAGTGCTTAACAAATAACATTATTATCATTTATTAGTAGTAGTAATATTAATATTATTAAAGGAAAATGAAAGAAGGAAGGTTTACATAGAGTTTTCCGGTCCCTGTCACAACCAAATAGTAGCTCCAGGCCTACCGCAGAATCAGAAGTCCAATTTTTAATGAATTTACCCAGCTTGCCCTCCTCCCTCCCACCTGATTTCACAACTTGCCCTCTCTGTCCAACTACATTTGGGGGACTCCCAGGGTAGCAATTGTTGGAGCATTTATTATGACTATCAAGTATGAGTCGGGTGAAAGAGAAAAACACAGTTTCAGGAACCTGCAAAACCAGAACTGCAGTGAATGCAATGAAGATTTTCCCAAACTCTGACAGCGAGAGTCTCCCCGGGAAGGCCGAAGTGTCGAAGACGCCACTAGGATTTTAATCTGATGCTTCAAGTGTTCCTGCTGCCTTCACTTTCAATTCTGATCAGATTGACAAAACCTGACAGGGATAACCACCCAAGAGAAAAATGTTGCCAAAACATCATGAGAGAATTCTTTCCTCGGCCTGCTTACTGTCACACATTTCGGGAAGCTTCTCTATCACCTGGAGAACAATAAGAGCATCTGTAAAATGTCTGTAGCATCGAGCTAGCCTCACTGCACACAGCTGCCGTGGGGTGAGGCTCCAGAGGGGAATGGACAGCAGCAGGATACCCAAGCGGCTGCTGCATGCCGAATGGCTGTGGAGAAACTCAAATCGAGAAAGAGCAAACCTTTTAAGGATATAAAAACACTTCGCCTCAGACTGTGCCCGGTTGAAAGCCGAAGTCGATTGCCGCAGACAGACCAGCTAGACACCCGACGATCGGGAAAGGAGTAGCGCGGATGCAGCAGAAACTTTGTGGAGATCCGTGAAGCGAGGAGGTGAAAGGGAAAACAGAGCCAAGAACTGCAAACGACGAACATGACAACACAACGGGAGGAAGTCTCTGTGAGTGCCTCCAATGTGACTGGGGCTGTGGATCCCACATTGCCCTTTTCAGACACACAGACACACATACGCATAAGGTTGGTTTTTACCATCAGTGTACAACAGGTACTTATATAGCTGTTGATCTAGATTTTGCATGTATATGTATATATATATATATATATATATAAAATCTGGGACTTCGAGTATGCACAGCAGTTTTTAACCCTTGCCCTCCAAGTAGCTCCTTGAGAGGGTGGTCTGGTGTAATAAGCAGAAATATATCAGTCTATGGTCTCTCATGTTCTATCTCTCTCCCAATCAGTATATCTGTGTGTGTCTCTGCAGTGTCAGTGTCTCCGTCTGGGTCTCCCAACGTGTCTCTGTTTCAGTATGCCTCTTTTCCTCAGTCTTTCTGTCTCTTTTTCTCTTCCCGTCCGGTTACATCTCTCTGTTTCCCTTTCCTGCTTTTTGTAGCACCTACCTTTCGATCTTGGATCACTCGTCCTGGAAGCGGCATGGTCTACTTGTTAAAGCACAGACCCGAGAGTCAGGAGGTCATGGGTTCTAATTCCGGCTCCGCCACGTCTCTGCTGTGTGGCCTGGGGAAAGTCACTTCACTTCTCTGGGCCTCAGTTACCTCATCTGTAAAATGGAGATCGAGACTGTAAGCCCCACTTGGGACCGGGACTGTGTCGAACCGGTTTGCCTTAGCCACCCAGCACTCAATACAGTGCCTGGCACACAGAAAGTACTTAACAAATATCATAATTATTTTTATTGATTATTATTACTCTTCTCACCTGGAGGCCACCTCCTCCGTGCCACGTTCAGCACCGGAACCGGAAAATCTGGTCTCTGCCTCGGGGTAGATAGTGATGGAAGCTGCAACGGGGGAGGCAGGAGAAGCAGTAAGAGGGTACAGGTCCGAACCAGCCGAGGTTGAGCGAGAAGAGACAGAAGGATTTGTGAAGGTCCAGTGAGGGGCACATGAGGGAGGGTGGTGGGATCTTTCAGCCTCTTCGTTAAGCCTCCCTGAAACTCTCCAATGCCACCTTTCTCATCGGCCTTCTGCTACCCTTCGGGGCAGCTTCCAGATGGGTATGGAGTATAAGAAATTTCTCATGCAACCCAAGGGATTTCTGACAGCCAACTTACATCCTGCCTCCGCTAATGTGGCATTCTGGGTAATTCTTCCCAGTCAGTTCACACATGGAAAACATCTCACCGTCCTCTTTGTGGTTTTCAAAAACCAAAACCAGGGATATAGAATGCAAGTTCCTTGAGGCTAGGGATCGTGCCATCTACCTCTATTGTACTCTCCCAAGTGCTTATTTAGTACACTACTCGGCCCAGTGTAGGTATTCAATAAATACCATTGTTTGATATATGTACACATATGTATATATCACATGTAATATATAATAATGCTTATATAATATATAATGAAGTGTGTATGTATATCTGTATAGTAATAATATTTGTTAATAATAATAACTGTGGTATTTGTTAAATGATTACTACGTGCCAGGCACTGCACTAAGCACTGGGGGGGGGAGAAATACAAGAAAACAATGTTGGACACAGTCCCTGTCCCACACTGGGCTCACAGTCTTAACCCCCATTGTATAGATGAGGTAACTGAGGCATAGAGAAGCGAAGTGACTTGTCCAAGATCAAACTGCAGACAAGAGGCAGGGCCGGGATTAGAATCCATGATTAGACTGTGCGCCCGTCAAAGGGCAGGGACTGTCTCTATCAGTTGCCGACTTGTACATTCCAAGCGCTTAGTACAGTGCTCTGCACATAGTAAGCGCTCAATAAATACTATTGAATGAATGAACTGCTGACTCCGAGGCCTGTGCTGTATCCACTAGGCCATGCTGCTTCTCATAAACACTATGTGCCAGGCCCTGTTCTAAGCACTGGGATTAGATTCAAGACAATCAGGTTGGACAAAGTACCTGTCCCACGTGGGGTTCACAGTCTTAACCCCTATTTTCCTGATGAGGAAACTGAGGCACAGAGAAGTTAAGTGACTTGCCCAAGGTCACACAACAGGTGAGTGGCGGACTTTGGATTAGAACCCAGATCCTTCCGACTCTCAGGCTTGTGCTCCATCCACTAGGCCACGCCGCTTCTCTATAATTTATTGCACACTCACTGCACTGCCTCTGAGCTGGGATTGGGAAACCGTAAACAAGGAGGGCAGAGGAAACAAAAACAAATCCTTAGAGATGGTGCAACTCTGATGAAAACCGGAAGTCAGCGGCTGAGATCGGACCTGCGTGGTGCACTGCCATCAAGAAGGGAGCGGCTGTCTTGGAGTAAAATCTCCCTCCGGAAAGAGAGAATAGGAGGCAAAAAAAGAAAACACTGCCAGGAGCTACAAACGTTAACTTCAACAATTTAACAAAAGACAAACCTCTCACGTGCCCACCGTGGCTACGACTGGCGATTCCACATCGACCTTTTAAGCCATCCGTGCACTTCACCTTCGGTGGCTTTTTCATATACAAAGGACAACTATGTAATGTGCATATACGAATGTATGTATGCACGTATATATGTGCTTATATATACACACATGCTTCACTACATTTACTCTCAGGTAGAGATGGGCAAAGTGCTGAATTAGATTGAACAAGGAAAGATGCTTAGATAATTGGATCCATTTCAATCTTGGTTTATGGAGAAGAGAATAGATTCTATTAACTCAAAGTAAAAATCAAATTTGATCCCAAAGGACTAACAGACATTAATATAAAAAAAGGAATATATGGGCCACAGGCAATTGTCTACGAGGAAGATACAGAGGCCATATTCTTCTTTCTTTTGTTGGAAAATGTTGCTGAAATTCCTTCCAGCCTTTTTGGTTTTTTGTCTTCATAGTCTGCATCTGGCTCTCGGTAACACGGGTGCCCCGTGCAGCCCCACGGTGTCTCATAAAACCAGCACATCAAGGTCGCACAGACACAATAGCTGAATTTATGAAACACACGTGAGCGTGTCACAGCAGGAGACTGGAAAGACTTGGAGCAGGGGGTTAGAAAGTCCTTTCCTCTATGATACCAGCCCAAATCGGGCTTCTCCTCAGACACTTGATAATACTTGGCCGTTTCCGGAAAATGGGTTAGTGGTCTTCAGTTGGTTCTTAGGGGGTGAGGGTTCTCCAGAGAAACTGCCCCCTCCCCCACCTCTCACCACTGCTTCTTTTTAGATAATATCGGCTGAAAAAGAAGAGGAAGCCCTCCCTTCGAGCCTTAATGAAGGCGCATCGCCTCCAAGAAGCCTTCCCTGCCTAAGCCCTCGTCACCTCTTCTCCCACTGTCTTCTGCTTCGTCTTGCCTTGCTCTCTTCATTCATCCCCCCCTCCCAGCCTTCTGGCACTTATGTATACATATATATAGATATCTAATTTATGTATTTATTTCAAATACGTTAATGTCTGTCTACCCCTCTAGACTGGGAGCTCATTGTGGGCAGGGAATGAGTCTGTTACTCTCCCAAGCATTTAGTACAGTGCTTTACACACAGTAAGTGCTCAAAACAGAGAGCAGAAGCCATACAGTTATATCACTGGAAGGGAAGATACCCTGTTCAGTCGACCACTCAAGAAAATTGAGCATCTCTCGGGGAGAAACACTTTCCTACACAGTAGGGTCTCCTCTTGGGTCACACCTGGAGAGTTTCCAGTACTCTACCAGTCATGACTACAGGAGGAAGAGTAAAACAGAGGCCTACTCATTCCATTCCTAGCTTGGGCAGCGGCTAGTGAGTGGAAGGCAATCTGCTTACAAGTCAAAACTCACCTGTGCTGGGCAGCAGCGGCGTGGAAGTCGAGAGCAGAGACTCTTCTACTGTGCGGGAGGAGGGAATGGTAAATCACTTCTGTATTTTTACCAAGAAAACTCTATGGATACGCTACCAGAACGATTGCAGATGAAAGTGGGGCGTTCTGGGAGAGATGTGTCTATGGCGTCGCTTTGGGTCGGACACGACTCAACAGCAAAAGACAATAAACAGTAGGGAGGGGAAAATGGAAAGAGGAAAAAGAGTAGGGAGAGTAAAACCCGTGATCCCTGCCCTTAAGGAGTACAATCTAATAGAGAAGACAGCATGGCCTAGTGGAAAGAGCCCCAAGACTGGGAGTCTGGGTTCTAGTCCCAGCCCTGCCACTGAGTCAATGGGCAAGTCACTTAACTTCCTTAGGCCTCAGTTTCCCCATCCATAATATGAAGATAGGTCAAAAGTCCTGTTTGGGATAGGGACTGTGTCCCTCACTTAGTGGAAAGAGCACGGATGTGGGTGCCAGAGGACCTGAATCCTAATCCCGGCTATGCCACTTGCCTGTTGGGAGATCTTGGAAAAGTCACTTAACTTCTCTGTATCTCCGTTTCCTCATCTGTAAAACGGGGATTCAATGCCTGTTCTCTCTCCTATTCTGTCGTGAGCCCCATGTCGGAAAAAGACTGTGTCCAACCTAATTAACTTGTATTTAGAAGAGTGCTTGAAACACAGTAAGTGCTTAATAACAACAACAATAATTATAATAGCAACCGTAATCCTAGTATCTTGGATCCACCCCATCTCTTCATACAATGCTTGGCTCAAAGTAAGTGCTTAATAAGTAGTAGCATTATTATTTTAGTAGGCAGGCATTCATAAAATGATTTACAGTTAGGAGGAAAAACAGAATTACAACTGGTAAACACAAGGGAATGGAAAAATGAATAAGCGAATAAATAATTGAGTATATAAATCAATACATACATATCTGCTACAGGTGGTTTTGAATATATGAGTATTGAGGTGGCTTATTAGATGTTATGACCTGTGAAGGAGGAAATTAAACGAGGAATACCTCTTGGAGAACGATTTTTGGAGAACTGTGGTCTGGCAGACTTGAAGGGAGAGGGAGGGCAGGTGTGAGCGGTGTAGCCTAGCGGACAGATTCATTCATTCAAAAGTATTTTTGGAGCACTTACTATGTGCAGAGCACTGTACTAAGCGCTTGGAATGTACAAATCGGTAACAGATAGAGACGGTCCCTGCCCTCTGACGGGCTTACAGTCTAACTGACCTGGGAGTCGGAGGAACTGGATTCTAATTCTGGCTCCGACACTTATCTGTTGTGTGACCTTAGGCAAGTCTCTTAACTTGTCTGTGCCTCACTTACCTCATCTGTTAAATGGGGATTATAACT
This sequence comes from Ornithorhynchus anatinus, assembly GCF_004115215.2. Lineage (NCBI taxonomy): Eukaryota > Metazoa > Chordata > Mammalia > Monotremata > Ornithorhynchidae > Ornithorhynchus > Ornithorhynchus anatinus. The sequence goes on along the minus strand of NC_041735.1, from coordinate 55,662,233 downwards.
GTGAGCCCTTTGTGGGACAAGGACTGTGTCCAACCCGATTATCTTGTATCTACACCAGTCCTTAGTACAGTGGCTGGCACATAGCTATCGCTTAGCATATATCCTTCAAAAAACAAAAAGGTTGGAGGATTTTCAGCAGGGGAGAGATGTGTGCTTAATGATATTTTAGGAAGACGGTGTCAGCCCCAGTGTGTAATGTAGAAGGAAAAAGGAAGATGCTAGAGAAGGGGAGAACAGTGAGAAAGCCAAGGAAGTAGGTTAGGCGGGAAAAGACCAGAACTCGACCCAGGTTAGGATTCATCCAGGGCTGGCTTCAGACTTTTGACTGTCCTGAAATAAGAAAATTTGCCACCTCCTTCCATTCCACACGATACCATCACTTCTCGCTGCAAGAAAACACACCGCACGCACACCATAACATACGTGCAGCAAAATGTAGAGAAGAGAAGCAGCGTGGCTCGAGAAACGGCGTGGCTCAGTGGAAAGAGCCCGGGCTTGGGAGTCAGAGGTCATGGGTTCTAATCCCGGCTCTGCCACTTGTCAGCTGTGTGACTTTGGGCAAGTCACTTCGCTTCTCGGCGCCTCAGTTATCTCATCTGTAAAATGGGGATTAAGACCGTGAGCCCCATGGGTTCTATCTGTTACCGAATTATACATTCCAAGCGCTTAGACAGTGCTCTGCACATAGTAAGCGCTCAATAAATACTATTGAATGAATGAATGAAAATGTAATGCCATTAAACAGAGTAGACTCACACTCCTGAATCTGAAGCATTTTCCTGCAGCGACACTGGACTCCACGGCTCTTGACCAAGATCCCCATTGACTCAAGACAGCTTCCATCTTGGTCTGGCACTTTCAAAAGTTTCGCCTGGCTTTCTGTAATAACAGTAACTGTGATATTTGCGATGTACTTACTGTGTGCTCAATACTCCCCTACAAACTGGGGTAGATACAGGACAATCAGATCAGATTCGGTCCCTGTCCCACATGGACCTTCCAGTCTAAGCAGGGGAGGGAAGAAAGGAATTTAATACCCATTTTACAGATGACAAACCTGAAGCACATCAGAGTTAAGTGACTTATCAAAGGTCACGGAACAGGAAAGTGACGAAGCCAGGATTAGAATCCACGTCTCCCATTCCTAATCCCATGCTCTTTCCACAAGGCCACACTCCATTTTCTCACAGGCTTCCCTTCCCTCCTCTCCCAAACCAGATAGTGCTGTAAGGCAACTTCTTCACTTGCTCTTGCTGCTTCGCTGTCTGGCCCTGCCTTAGACAAGAAGCTGCATTCATTAATTCTTTTAATCATATTTACTGAGCACTTACTATTTGCGGAGCACTGTACTAAGTGCTTGGGAGAGTACAATACCACGATAAGCAGACACATTCCCTGCCCATAACAGTTGCAGTTTTGGTTACCGGATACCTGTGCTGGTGCTTCTCCGTGAAGAGAGGCCGGGAGCCCCGAGACGACAGAAAATATCTGTAGAAAAGCAACACGCATTCAATTTTTTTAATGGTATTTGTTAAGCGCTTACTACATGCCAAGCACTGTTCCAAGTGCCGGGGTAGATACAAGGTAATCAGGTGGATCCACATGGGGCTCACAGTCTTAATCCCCATTTTACAGATGAGGAAAGTGAGGCACAGAGAAGTTAAATGACCTGCCCAAGGTCACCCAGCAGACAAGTGGCGGGGGCCGGGATTAGAACCCAAGATTAGAACCCATGACCCCTGATTCCCAAGCCCAGGCTCTTTCCACTAAGCCACGCTGCTTCTCAATCAGTTGAGACACAGTCCGAATCCCACTTAGGGCTCACGGTCTTAATTTCCATTTCACAGATGAGGTAACTGAAGTTCAGAGAAGTGAAGTGACTAGTCCAAGGTCATAAAGTAGGCAAGAGGCAGAGCCAGAATTAGAACTCGGGTCCTTCTGACTCCCAGGCCAACGCTCTATCCGTTAGACCATCCTGCTTCTCACTTTCACACACGGTCGCATCTGGAAGAAGAACCGGGGTTTTTTCAGGCAGTTCTCTCGGGGGGACGTGACATCAGGCCAAAGGATAGCATGCTGAAGTCAACCAACAGTGAAGGAATACCGAAATAAACTCATCCTTTCCAAGGACACAGGTTACACTAGGGTTCTTTTCACTGCCATCCTCCTTTATGACTCCATCTTACTCTGTGTTATGCCTTTAGACAACAAATTTGTTTCTCCTTCCATTTCTTCCTCCACTCAGCATTTGCTTCTTTTTTTTTTTTTTCTTGTTAAGCACTTATTATATGCCAGGCGCTAAGAGGGCTGGGATAGATACAAGTTGTACACAGTCCCTGCCCCTCATGGGGCTCATAATCTAAGTTGGAGGAAGGAGGATTTAAACCCCATTTTACAAATGAGTTATTTGAGGCACAAAGAAGTTAAGTAGTTAAGAGTGGTTAAGTGAGCCCATGACGATGATCATTATTACTATTATTATAATCTTCGCGCTTGTTTAGCACTTGCTATGTATGGTACTTCGTTAAGCACTGGGGTCTTTTGTTGTCTTATGCCGTCGAGTCACCTCCAACCATGGTGACGCTGTGGACACATCTCTCCCAGCAGGCCCCACCTCCACCTGCAATCGTTCTGGCAGTGTATTCGAGTTTTCTTGGTCAAAATACAGAAGTGGTTTACCACTGCTTTCTTCCGTGCACTAAATCAGAGTCTCCACTCTCAACTCTCTCCCATGCCGCTGCTGCCCAGCACAGGTGAGTTTGTACCAAATTGCCTTCCGCTCGCTAGTCACTGCCCAAGCTAGGAATGGAATGGATATGCCTCTGCTTGACTCTCCCTCCCACAGCCGAGACTGGCAGAGCACTGGAAACTCTCCAGTTGCGACCCTGAGAGGGGAGCACTGGGGTAGACACAAGTTAATCGGGTCAGACCCAGTCCCCGGCCCACATGGGACTCACAGTCTAAGTAGGAGGAAGAACGGGTATGGAATCCCGTTGTACAGATGATGCGACTGAGGCACAGAGAAGTTAAATGACTTGCCCAAGGTCACAAAAGGCAGAGCCAGGCTTTGAACCCAGGTCCTCTGACTCCCAGAATTGTGCTTTTCCAACTAGGCCACGCTGACTACACACTAAAGAAGGTAATCCATGAAGCGGAGCTTATTCCCCCTACTCCCGCATCTTGTCTTTGTGTTTAGTGCTGTGTGAGTGGAAGAAATCATTAAGGACGGCGAAGATAACCTTGCGCTGAATTGACTCTGTGAGCACTAAAATGAGCTGTTGCTTTTGCCCTGGAACAACATTCAGATTCGTTCATTCAACAGTATTTACTGAGCGCTTACCGTGTGCGGAGCACTGTACTAAGCGCTTGGAATGAACAAGTCGGCAACAGATAGAGACCGGTCCCTGCCGTTTGACGGGCTTACAGACTCTGGAAGCTTTTACATGTTAACCATTTGGAAAAAGCCCTATTTAATATGGTGCCCGTGAGACAGCGTGGCTTAGCGGAAAGAGCACGGGCTTGGGAGTCAGAGGAGGTGGGTTCTAATCCGCTGTCCCCGCTGTGTGACCTTGGGCAAGCCACTTAACTTCTCTGTGCCTCAGTTACCTCACCTGTAAAATGGGGATTAAGACTGTGAGCCCCACGTGGGACAACCTGATCACCTTGTATCCACCCCAGCACTTAGAACAGAGCGCTTAACAAATGTCATTAGTATTATTTTTACTATTAGTATAATACAAATGATTTCTAGGATGAAAAATGAACTGGAAACAATAATGGCCAGGACAAAAGAGGGTAGAAGGGAAAAGGAAGGCTTGTGGTGCTTTTCTTCAGCTCTCAGATGTTGCTGACCGTGATTTAACATGACATATTAAGGTGTCGTTTTGGTTCATAAGGTGCTCTGTAATTCAGCTGATGCTTGTGTGCCATGTGATGCCAGGTTACCATGGCAAACAGCACTTCTTTTTATTAGATACTTGACTGAATAGATACTGTACATAAAGCCCATGCAAGTGGATGTTATTGCTCCTCTCCTTCAGGATACATTTCAGTATAGCTGCGAACATATGTGCTGGGAAAGACAAGTTATGTGACCTCACCACCTTTATCCTCCACTTCTAAAAAATAACAATGATAATGAAACACATCAGACGATTTGTTTTACATACGTCTTTAAATTTTGTTTTTACCCAGTATAATGATACAAGGCAAACAAGGGAAAGCACCATGTCGTAGTGGGTGGAGCACGGGCCCGGGAGTCAGAAGGTCATGGGTTTTAATCCTAGCTCTGCCACCTATCTGCTGTGTGACCTCGGGCAAGTCACTTCACATCTCTGTGCCTCAGTTATCTCATCTATAAAATGGAGATCGAGACTGTGAGAACCACATGGGACAGGGACTGTGGCCAATTCAATTTGCCGGATCCTTTCCAGCATTTAGTACAGTGCCTGGCACATAGTAAGTGCTTAACAAATACCATCATCATTAGCATCAGTATTACTGAAATGGAAATAGAGGGGCTTATGATTCTGGTCTCAAAAATCTACCATAGAGGAAAGCAAGGACTATGCCAAAATAGTAGCCGCCTCTCCAATTGCTCTACTTTTGAAATCAAATAAACAGGTTTGGGGTTTTTTGGTGGGTTTTTTTTTTTTTTTTACAAGCAGTAGATTGAAACTCCCTGCGGAAAGGGATCACGTTCACCAACTCTATCGTACTCTCCCAAAGGCTTAATACTGCGCTCCGCACACCGTAAGCGCTTAATGCCTTCGACTGATTGATTCTATCAAAGGCTCATGTCTCCAAAAGACCCATGATCTGGTACTCCAAGGGAGTTGACACGCAAAGTTACAATTTCCAAAAGGATCCATTTAGCATCCTATTAATAAAAGAAGTCAGCATCACCATTATTAGATGCTCCACTGCTGTCTACACTGACCCCTTTGTGTAATTTCTGCACTGGGACATTTTGGGGAAGTATTTGAATAAATTGAGTCTACTCCCGAGAAATGATGGCGGCCATACCAAACCTGGGATGTGGTTGAGAAAAATGGGAAAGAAGAAATGAAACGCCTGCTTAAAAGCCATCCCCCAAAGAGCTATCATGGATTTATAAGTCTATCACTTTCCATGGCTAGAGTAGAGGCACCTATCATGTCAACAGGAATCTGATGAGGAGAGAAAGGATTTATTTTCTTCTAAGCTTATTTTTTTGGTCTATAAAATTAAAATTTAAAAATACCCTGAAATTGGTTTCTCAATTTGGGGTCAGTAAATTGCAAGTGTGTGCTATTTTTCCGAAACAACATCCCTTTCTGATTAGAGTCTGTTGGATTTCGCTCTTCATTTGCATTAAATTCCATTGACCTCATTTCCAGAAAGACACGAGAGCATTAGGAAATGACATAGCGATGGCTGATTCTAATTATAAAAGCTGCATATGGGAATAATAACCCACCACACACCTACCTGATCAAAGGGCCGGATTAGCTAACATTCGCGTCAGACACCTATGAGATCAACCTCTTTCTCACCGTCCCCCACACTGCCCCCCACCCCCACCCCCCATCCCCACACGCGCAATCCGCAACTAATTGTTTCCATTTGACGTGGCGCTGAACAGAAGCTCATAGTGCCCAAGCCGTCCACATTTTGGTTTAATTTAATGGGGTTCAGAGAGCTGGAACCTGTAGTGTACCAAACAAAGAGTTAACGGAAGATTTATTTGAAGCCTAGAAAATCCTGAAGGGTAAAGCTGGTATGAGTCCACACACCACGCAGTAAATATCTCCAGTGCAGCACAGATGAAAGGCCAGAGGGCATACAAACCTGAAGAAAAACAAACTCATAAAATTCCTAAAGAAGCATTTTTCTGACACAAAGAGTAATAAATGCATGCATTAGCCTACTGGGTAGACACTTGAGGTGATTCAAGGTGCTTATATGTTATTGGACTACCTTTATCCAAAATCCTACTGCTGGGATGAAAAATGACCTGTATACACACAGATTGGCTAAATCCACACAACAACATTAAGACAGCCAGAACATCTTACCCTGGATAATTCTATTAGAAAAAAAAAATTCTAAAGCAACTTCTAACATTGAACTTCCTTTGATGAAACGAGACTACTTATTACTCAGTAGAAAGAAGGTGGCAAGGTTGGAACAAAATTATAATTTTTAGTCAAAGGATGCCCGAACTGTTTTAAGAAGTGGAAGGCACGGAATCGAAGTGATCTTGAGGGCTTTTTCAGTAAATGAAGATAGCCAAGTTTAAATTTTCAGTGGGCGATTCTTCTTCCACTATCGGGTAACCTTGGCGGAGAAGGTCTTCCCTCTTCGTTTTTGGATTCAAACAGAATCCTTGTCAAGCACCTAGGGCCTGCGTGGAAATGGGTTATGGAAACAGATAGGGATGTGGGAGTTGAAATTGATGCAGCGCAAGCTTTACCAAGAATTACTGGGTATCCTCTGTGCACTGACAACTCCCTCGGCCATTTGTGAGCTGGAGGGAGCAGAATTAGAGTAATTTTCGGTGGTGGGAAAAACAGGGGCCGTCACTTTGCAGGGAGCCGACGAGAGCAACGTGGCTTAGCTACTAATCTCGGCTCCGCCGCTTGTCTGCTGCGTGACCTTGGGCAAGTCACTTACCTTCCTTGGGCCTCAGTTATCGCATCTGTAAAATGGGAATTAATACTGTGAGCCCCATGTGGGACATGGACTGGGTCCAACCTGATTAGCGTGTATCTACCCCAATGCTTAGTACTGTTCCTGGCACAAAGTAAGCACTTAACAAATGCCAAAAGGAAGAGAAAGAGAGAGAGAGAGAATTCTGGTAGGCTTTTCAAAGGGACTCATTCCTTGAACTTCTTCCCCTGATGCTAGAGCAATGTTGCCAGTCAGCTTGATGTGTCCCAAGCCATAAATTCTGTAACAAACCCAAGATAGTACCTGGCTTTGAAGACCTACAGCACAATGGAGGAAGAAGTAAATGACTCTAATGAGGTACAGGAGACCAAAGGTTAGGTGTCGCTGACTTAGGTCCAAAGAGCCAAGGCGTTTCTGAATTTTTCTCATTTGCAGCATAAAACCGAATGGCACAGATCCTTAACGTTCAGAATGTCGGAGGTGGAATGAGGAGGGATGAAGAGGGTAAATGTCCTGACACAGCTTGATAGGAGACACAGTTGGTCTGAGAGACTTCACTCTGAAGCGGCCAAATCACTGAGTCGATCCTCCAGTCGCCCCGGAAGAATAATACTTGAGGCACTTCTAGGGTCTTCCTAGGCACCTGGAGTGTCAATCAGTAGGTTTGGCTGCTTCAGAGAGATTACAGGCAGGTGTTGGGGAGTGTTTCTTGAAGTGGTTCAGCGTGGCGCAGTGGAAACAGCACGGGCTTTGGAGTCAGGGCTCATGAGTTCGAATCCCAGCTCTGCCACTTGGCAGCTGTGTGACTGTGGGCAAGTCACTTAACTTCTCTGTGCCTCAGTTCCCTCATCTGTAAAATGGGGATTAAGACTGTGAGCCCCACGTGGGACAACCTGATTCCCCTGTGTTTACCCCAGCGCTTAGAACAGTGCTCTGCACATAGTAAGCGCTTAACAAATACCAACATTATTATCCCATCCCCGAAATGCCTTAGGATTGCAGAGGTGGGAGGGAGAGAGGAAGGAGAAAAAAGGAAAGGAGAAAGGCCGGAGTTAGGCACAGAACACTGGTTATTTAAAGAAGGGTTTATTTAGTGAAACATGCAGATCTGTCCAGTTTCACCTCTATACGGGGATTAATTTAACACTGAAACAGAGCAAGAGTTCGCTGACTATTCTGAAACTCAAATTCAGCACAAATCCAACCTGGAAATGCCTGAGTATTTTCATTCTTGGAAACCTGAACTTTAGAGGAGGGAGTTCAGACCGAATGAACCCTTTGAAAATGTACTTGAAAGTTTCCTTATTCACACTGTGATATTTATATGTAGGTATTAAGGCGGGGAGGAACTGCCTGAGTGTCCCGAAATAGCTCAGGATGTCAGGAATTGTTCTGGACTACACACGTTATACTCAATAGGTTTGGACTACAAGGTACCGCATATACCGGGACTCTGAGCATGCTCGGTGCCATTTTTAAAATGGTCTGGGCTATGGGACACAGGTTGTAACTCACATGGGGCTCATAGTCTAAGTTGGAGATAGAACAGACACTGAATCTGCATTTTACATATGAGGAAATTGAGATTCATAGAAGCTAAGTGATTTGCCCAAGGTCACACAGCAGACGTGTCGGAGTGGGGATTAGAACCCAGGTCCTTCTGACTCCCAGGCCCGGGCTCTATTCACTAAACCATGATGTTTCTCCCAGCTCAGATTCCTTCACAGTTACCTCTTTTAGTCTACATAAAGACATCGCCTCAGTCCCAATCTTTCTGGGCTGCACCAGAGGCTATTTTGTTACGTAAAGCTTTCAGTCTGATATAAGAGCTAATTCAGTGGCTACGGGCAAATACTTCTTCCACAAACTACTTCATTTAGATTCTCATTCTTTTTGCAGCTAAATTAAATGGGAGGAAAAATGCTATAACAAAGGCCTTTCACATCGTGTGATAAGTAGTAGAAAGAACGCAAGCCTCAATGTCAGAGGACCTGGGCTCTAATCCTGATTCTGCCGCTTGCCTGCTGTGTGTCCCTGGGCAAGTCACTTAACCTCTGTGTCTCAGTTTCCTCATCTGTAAAATGGGGATTCAGGACCTGTTCTCCCTTCTACTTAGATCGTGAGCCCCACGTGGGACAGGGACTGTCACTTGCCTGATTATCCTGCACCTATCTCAGTGCTTAAACAGAGTTTGACACATAGTAAATGCTTAACAAATACCATTACCATGATTATATCCCTTCTTAGACACTTGCATCATAAGCTTCTCTGGGGTCTTTGAAGGAATACAGCTTCCTTTCTTTGTGTGGTTTAAGTGGGACACAAGGATCAGGCACTGGCCATTTCATATCTTTGTTCAAAAGGGGAGAGGAGAGAAAATAGTCTTAGAGCAATTCAACGGCTTAACATCGAGACTGTAAGATCATCGTGGGCAGGGAATGTGTCCATTACATTGTTATACTGTACTCCAGGTGTTTAGTACAGTGCTCTGCACACAGTAAGTGCTCGATAAATATGATTGACTAACATCACACACAAAAAAGAGAAAAAAGAAAAGGAAAAAAAAGAGTGAACGAGTCGAGCCACTTATAAATGTCCCTGCTCTCAATCTGGAAGGACGTGACTCAGATTCCAGGTTTCACAGTCTCCTTGTGTCACATACATGGATTAATTTACGTGGATCACAGAGCCAATGGGCGACTTCATGTGGTGTCTGAGACCTGCTTGCTACCAACCTGCTGATGCCTTCTGGAATTCATTCTATTTGCAGAGGATGAGATTTACAGAGTGTATTTTCTATTTTCCTAATCCCAGTTTGTTATTACTAGGGGCAGGTGCATGGAAGTAGGGAATGCATTAAAAAAGAACACCAGTTCCTGCTGTTTATTCGCCATCTGAAGTCACAATCTGCGTCGCACGAAATCACAGTTGGCTGCTGGGGGAATAATGCCGCCATCCCACGCAGAGGATGGGTTGTTGATGATGGGAACTTTGGATGAGGAATAGGAAATGAGAGCAGAGCAGATGAATTTGGAGGAAAAGAAGACCCTGAGGTTTGGGAAAATGTAATGCACTGAAAAATGAAAGACAACAAATGTAGAAAATCGACTACTCCATTATGCTGAGGTTGAATTGTTTCTCAGATTATATCCTACGTTGCAGGAAGCCTTTAACCCGCTGTTAAGACTGCTGGACTGTGCTGTTCCAATCTGGGTCTCTTCTATTTGCTCTGTGGCTGTTCTGTGTTATAGTCACAGAAGAAGGGAGGATGGGGGACAGGGAGAAGAACTAGGGTGGAAAACAAGCCATAGAGGACTTGCTACAGATAGAAGCAAAACCAAAAATCAAAGCATAGTGCACTCTTTAGAATCAAAATACCTTTCAAGAAAGTTCCTCTCCAAAGAAATGACAGAGCCCTGGCCTTCTAGGGGAGAAACTGGATTAGGATGAGAGAGTTTTTGGAAATGTTTCACCTCAAAAACCAAAACTCTAAGAGATTTCTTAGTGGACAACTGTATTTGGGAAGAAATGTTTTTGGAAGGGACTAACAGGTTACACAGAGATGTTTATGGGTATGAGAGTGTGTGTGAACTTCTAGGAAGTCCTCCCTTCTTCTTGACAGGGCTCAGACTCAAAAAAAAATGAGAAGCAGTCTAGCCTAGTGGATAGAACATAGGTCTGGGAGTCCGAAGAACCTGGATTCTAATCCTGACTCCCCTACTTGTCTGCTATGTGACCTCAGGCAAGTCACTTAACTTATCTGTGCTTCACTTACCTCAGCTGTAAAGCGAGGTTAAGACTGTGGGACATGGACTGTGTCCACGGTGATTATCTTGTATCTCTCCCAGTACTCAGAACAGTGCCTGGCACATAGTAAGTGCTTAAAAAATACCATAAAAAGAGCTTCAATCTAAGGGAGGTAAGTCTCCACTGGGAGGTCACTGCTAGTGATGGCCCACAGCTCTACCCTCTCCTTCTCTCCATTCCCTTCTTCTCTCTTCTCTCTCCTTCCCTTCCTCTTTCCCAAGCCTGCTAGTAGCAAAAGCTGGGGCTATGAAACAGCTGCAGAGTGCGATGACATCACACTATGTCTTGCACAGTGTGTTATCATGACATCACCTATCACACTTGGGACCATAAATCGTACGGCTCTTTACCCACCAACCTCTCAGAGTTTTCATTTCGTGCATCTCTTCGGCAGAAAGAGGGTGCCAACCTCTACTCAAGACATTTGTTTCCAGAGAGAGATCCGGAAAGTTAGGAGGAAATGAAGCCAGGGTAGGAGAGAATGGAAAAATACAAGAAAAGTCAGCTCCAACTGGATTTCCTTTGCCTTTACAATTTAACTGGAGATAACATTTCTTGAGTTTGCTTTTCCATGTTGGGTAGGTTCACAGGAAGTGAGAGGATTGTCTTAGGGGACCTTTCTAAGGGTTTGGGGTACATGTGGAAGTTCTTTGCCGAGGCGTGACGAGCCATCGCTGGTCTTCTTGGCCATACTTTCTCCACAGACCTTTTCCTCTCTTAGACAGAGTCTGGGTTTCCAAATGTCCCTCCTCAGGCGGGATGTCTGGCAACACAGCTCTGCCCACTGGCCAATCCAGCGCGCAAAGAGCAAACTGCCTCTGCAATGAGCCCTTAGGAAATGGAAAGAGAGTCTTCAATTTTCTGGATGCAGAGGTTAAAAAAAGCTCTCTGTAACCATGGTGACCAAATTTACAAAATGGAAACTCTATCAGAAAGGATGTTGAGGGATCCCAGAAAGGAGATTAAATGACTTGAAACTCAGACCAGTGACCTCTTCCAGAAATCGGGGATCAGATGGCAAAACCTCCAGGTTTAACTCCAGTTCAGTAAGGGATCTACGAGGATCCCAACCCCACCTTTCTCCCTCCCTCCCTGGAGCCTCGGCACGGTTAATTCTTGTATACTAGTCTATGTGTTAAGCACCTATTGCTAGCTCCACTATCATGGTACCAGAGCTAGGGTGACTCCCACAGGCTCAAGTTAGATTAGGGATTCCCAGTTCCCTGCCCTCAGCCCCTTCCAAGGGGGAAAATTACCATCCGTGTCTGGACTCCGAACTCCTTTTAAGGCTCTGGGGAAAAAAACAATAGACTCCCCGGGGCAAGTTTCTTCCTGGAAGAGTTTTAGGACTTTTAGGATGGGAAAAGTTGTACACCGTCCTAGTAAAGGATCTCTATCATGCAAGAAACATTCCGGGATGAAGCACAGACTTCACATCAAAAACACTCTGGGTTGAAGCATAGGTTCCACCTCAACGGGTCACAACTCTTACAAAATACCGGGGGGCTAATCATGCAAAATATGTATCAGTAAGAGTACGTACTGAGTGCCTACTCTATGCAAAGTACAAGCACTGGTTAAAATATTTGGGTGAGAATCAGACATCATTGCTGGCCTCCAAGGAGCTCAAAGAGAACATGCTTTGCATGTATGCAGCGTGGCTCAGTGGAAAGAGCACGGGCTTTGGAGTCCGGGCTCATGAGTTCGAATCCCAGCTCTGCCACTTGTCGGCTGTGTGACTGTGGGCAAGTCACTTAACTTCTCTGTGCCTCAGTTCCCTCATCTGTAAAATGGGGATTAAGACTGTGAGCCCCACATGGGACAACCTGATTCCCCTGTGTCTACCCCAGCGCTTAGAACAGTGCTCGGCACATAGTAAGCGCTTAACAAATACCAACATTATTATTATTATGTATGAGGTCCTGGGTTCGATCCCCGGCATCTCCACAGTTTCTTAGAGAAGCAGCATGGCGTAGTGGATAGAGCACTGGTCTGGGAGTCAGAATGTCATGGGCTCTAATCCCGGCTCCGCCGCTTGTCTGCTGTGTGACCTTGGGCAAGTCACTTCAATTCTCTGGGCCTCAGTTACCTCATCTGTAAAATGGGGAATTGATACTGTGAGCCCCACGTGGAATAAAGACTGTGTCCAACCTGATTTTCTGGTAAACACCCCAGCGCTTAGTACAGCGCCTGGCACACAGCAAGTGCTTAATAAATACCATAATTATTATTATTACTATTATTAATAATAGTAATAATAAAATAATGTGGAGAGGGCACTGGGGACAGACACATAGGGAAAAACAAAGCAACGGAATCCAAAACAACATGAAGCACAAGGCTAGATATATGTACATTAAGAGCAGTAAGGTACAGTGGCTAGAGGAGCAGAGTTTCAGGCTTCTGGCACCTAAGAGAAGCACTGTGGCCTAGTGGGTAGAACACTGGCCCGGGAGTCGAAAGGACCTGGGTTCTAATCCCAGCTCTGCCACTTGTCTGTTGTGTAACCTTGGACAAATCACTTAACTTACCTGCACCTCAGCTACCTCAGCTGTGAAATGGGGATTAAAAAACCGTGCGCCCCGTGTGAGAAAGGGACTGCATCCAACCCAATTTGCTTGTGCCCACCCCAGTGCTTAATACAGTACCTGGCACAAAGTAAGTGCTTCACGAATGCCACTATTATTATTAATATTAGGTGAATTCTCTGGTGTCTAATAAGGCTGTAGCTCTGAATGCATTTCCAAAGAGCACACTGTACCCAGGACACTTAATAAATAGTACAACTACTTGGGCTTCTCTCCGGTCTGAATTCTTCGGGGTGAACCAGGTGTGAGTGCTGAAACGAGCTCTCCCAGATTCTTGATGCTTCAGGGTTTTCTTGCCAATGTGGTGTCTCCTTGCTAAAGGAAGCAGGACCTAAGATCAAAGATTTTCAGCTGCATTGATACCGTGATCTCATCTATCTCAACCTCCTGCCCACATCCTGCCTCTGGCCTGGAACGGCCTCCCTCCTCATATCCAACAGACAATTACTCTGCCCCACTTCAAAGCCTTACCGAAGGCACATCTCCTTCAAGTGACCTTCCCTGACTTAAGCCTCCTTTCCTCTTCTCCCCTTCCCATCCGCATCGCCCTGACTTGCTCCCTTTTTATCCAACCCAGCCCCGAGCACTTAGGTACATATCTGTAATTACTTTATTCTTGTCTGTCTATTCCTCTAGCTTGTAAGCTCGTTGTGGGCAGGAGATGTGTCTATTATTGTACTCTCCTAAGCACTTAGTACAGTGGTTCCCACACAGTAAGCGCTCAGTAAATACAATTGAATGAAATGAAAGTGTCTTGCTCCTGTGTATCCTTTGATGTTGAATGAGGTTTGAACTAAGGCCGAAGGCCTTCCCACATCTGTTACAATCGTAGGGTTTCCCTCTAGCATCAATCCTCTGATGTTCAAGAAGGTTAGAACACTGACCTAAGGGTCTCTCAAAGACACGTCACACACATAGGTCTTCGGTCCAGTGTGGATCTTCCGGTGTCTGTACTGCACCGCTTACCAAATAATAATAGAGGGCCTTCCCCTCCAGGGTAAGTTGGGGGTCTATAAGTTATTATTAACCATAAGAATAACAGTATTTGTTAAGCGCTTACTATATGTCAAGCACCGTGCTAAGCTCTGGGTTAGATGCAAGGTAATTGGGTCGGACCCAGTACCCGTCCCACATGGGGCTCACACTCTCAATCCCCATTTTGCAGCTGAGATGACTGAGGCCCCCAGAAGTTAAGTGCCTTGCCCAAGGTCACACGGCACACAGGTGGTGGAACCGGGATTAGAATCCAGGTCCTGTTGACTCCCAGGCCCGTGTTCTATCCACTAGGTCACACTGCTTCCCTTAGTTGAACTAGTTGAGCTAGTTCAAGATGGTAGTTCAGAGGGCCCTGCCCACAAGGCTAACCTGAGATCGCTTGCTTCAAGACTGTTCTGGTGCTTTCCCCACGCACGCGCAATGATGGACGGAGACTGGCTCAACTCAGAAAGAAAAGGACCCATCCAAAGGCTCCCCTGGCTAGTTGGTGAAAGGAGAGAGCTGAAGTCCATTCTCACCAAACCTCCTCTCCCGGTGCTAATCGCCAGTGGTCGGGGGGCAACGATAGCTTCTACTCCAGAGGACTTGGTTGTTCTCGGAATGATGGAGTGGTCTTTAATTGCATATGTTTGGAGTCCTGGGAAGCCCTGGCAACAAAGCCAGAATAAAGAGAGATGCTGCTGGCATCCAAATGACATGCTGGAAATGGAGCCTCTACCTAAACAGTTAAATGGCAGTTCTGTCAAGGCCACAGAGTGGGTAAAATGTTACCGCACCACGGGGCAGATTAAAATATGCATTTTCTCCTAATTGAGCATAGTGAAATCGGCTGGCGGCCCTGTCACCGGCGCAGGAATGAATTGTCACAGCACGAAACATACAACCCGACAGAGCATCTATTATACAGGGGAAATAAGAGTCACGCAAACCTCCCTTGCATTCAAATTTCAACTAGCTCACTAGGTAAGATTTCCTAAATCAGAAAGTTGGAGAACTCAGTAGCAAAAAGCCAAACCTGATGCTGGTTTCCTAGCATGGCCGGAGGCCATCTGATTCTTTTAATCGATCATATTCATCGAGCGCTTACCGGCTGCGGAGCACTGTACTAAGCGCTTGGGGGAGTACGATGCAAAAGTAAACAGATGCATTCCCTGCCCACAATAAACTTGCAGACTAGAGGGTCATCTGATGACACGATTGATCTGTGCATAGCGGCAGGCTACCTTCCATGCTTGACTCTCTCAGGGCCTCGTTATCCCGGAGAAATGACTTTGGACTCTGGGCCTCGGAACAAACTCACACAGTGGAAGACTCTTGATGGAGCTAAGGGAAGGCGAGAGGGATCTGTGCCATTGGGTATTCCTCTCTGTTGCCACTGACCTTTTGGCCCACCCGTGCTCGGGGTGAATTTGGGCTTCACTAGTGTCTTCTTCAAATACGAGGTGGGCCCTACTTTCCTCCTCTCCCACTCCCTTCTGCATCACCTTGATTTTCTCCCTTTATTCATCCCCCTTCCCAACCCCACTGCGCTTATGGATATAAATGTAATTTTCTTTATTTTTATTAATGTCTGTCATCCCCCTCTAGACTGTGAGCTAGTTGTGGGCAGGGAATGTGTCTGTTATATTGTACTCTCCCATCCACTTAGTACAGCACTCTTTGCACAGTAAGCTCTCTATAAAAATGCTCAGTCTGATGTGTGACCTTGGGCAAGTCACTTCACTTCTGTGGGTCTCAGCTACCTCATTTGTAAAATGGAGATTGAGACTGTGAGTCCCACCTGAGACAGAGACTGTGTCCAACTCGATTTGCTCGTATCTACCCCAGTGCTTACTGCAGTGTCTGGAGAACAGTAAGCGGTTAACCAATACCACAGTTATTCATTATTAATTATTTTTGACTGATAATCTCCTGACTCTCTGGCCCATGCTCTTTCCATTAAGCCACACTTCCAGAAAGGATTTGTTGCCTAGAAAACAAAAGAAACAATTAGTGCCATGATGGGAGACTTAGATTCTGGACAAATTGGAGCTTTTAGTTCATCCCGCCAGATAAGACATGCAAAGTCATCCTATCAGGACAGTCTCCCACCTACCCACCTCAGTGATTGAGTCTCCATGTTGAATGCAGCGATGGGTAATAAGAACAAGAGAATAGCAATGTGGCCTAAGGAATGTAAAGGAAAAGACAAATGTGGAAAGTGTAAAAATGCAATCACAGGCACTGGACTCAAGGCAGAGTTATGGAACCCAGAACAAATAGATCACCAAGTGCCGGTCGGAATTTGACCTAAAGTGATCGTGTGTGTTTTCTTAGATGGTAGCTGATTAGCAGTTTTAATTTTGTATTTCTATTTATTATAATTAATGCTTTCCTAGCATCAACAACCTACCAGGTGCTGCGTACAAACTAGATGAAGATGTATGGCCACTGTCCATTTGACTTGCAAACTAAATGAAAAAGACACAGACCATAAAACAGAGAGAAGGATGCAGATCAGAATCCTTCAGTGGTTGAACAATATGGACTTTCCTTGGGCCGTGAAATGACTCATGAATTCCAGCTTATAATAATAATAATTGTTAAGCACTGAGGTAGATACAAGATAATCAGGTCGGACACAGTCCCTGTCTCACAAGAGGCTCACAGCTAAGAAGGGAGAACGGTACTGAATATACATTTTACAGAGAAATGTAAAGCACAGAAAAGTCAAGTGACTCGCTCAAGGTCACACAGCAAGCAAATGGCAGAACTGGGATTAGAACTCACATCCCCCAACTCCCAGGCCTATGCTCTTTCCACTAGGCTACAGTGCTTCTAGCTCCTAAGATCAAAAGATCTTGTCACCCAGCATTAGACTAGGTGAATCTCTTTACTTCTTGGTAGAAGCTAAATCTAGTCATGAAGGTCCAATGACCTATTTTCTTCTTCAGTCCTACAACTCATTTCTTGGTTGCTGATATCCCTTCTACTCATAGAAGCCTGATTTGGAGGTTTGAACCACTTCAAAGCTACTATGAGCTGAATGAGGGAAAGTGACTGTGTCCAACTTGATTATCTTGTATCTCCTGCAGTACTTAGTACAGCACTAGGCATATAGTAAGTACTAAACAGATATTATTATTATATTATGAGTACTCAATAAATCAATCGTATCTACTGAGCACTTACTGAGAGCAGAGCATTGTACTAAGCACTTGGGAGAGTACACTATAACAATTTAACAGACACTTTCCCTGCCCACAGTGAGTTTACAAGACTAGAGTGGGGAACAGTCATCAATATAAATAAATAAATTATGGATATCCTCTCAGGATAGGAACTGGAGAGTTTCCAGGACTCTACCAGTCAAACAGAGGCCTACCCATTCCATTCCTAGCTTGGGCAGTGGCTAGCGAGTGAAAGGCAACCTGCCGCAAGCCAGAATTCACCTGCGCTGGGCAGCAGTGGCATAGGAGAGAGTCGAGGGTGGTAGAGACTCCAATTTATCTCGTGGAAGGAGGAATGGTAAACCACGTCTGTATTTTTACCAAGAAAACTTTTTGGATACATTACCAGATCATTTGCAGATGGAGGTGGGGCATACTGGAACAGATGCATCCGTAGAGTCACTACGGGTTGGGGACAACTAGACAGCATAAGACAAACTATGGATAGGTACATAAGTGCCGTGGGGCTGGGTTGGGAGGTGAATAAAGGGAGCAAGTCAGTGGGAAAAATGGAAATGAGGGTTTAGCCAGGAAAGGCCTCTTGGCCTTTGTGCCCTCAATAAGGCTTTGAAGGTGTGGAGAATAACTGTGAGATATGAGGAGAGGGTGAAGAGGGATGGGTGGGTGGGGGAAAAGCGGCGTTCCAGGCCAGAGACAAGATGAGGGCGAGATGATCAGCAGTGAGATAGAAGAGATCGAGGATAGGTAGGTTAGTATTAGAGGAGTGAAGTGTGTGGGCTGGGTTGTAGGAGAACAGCAAGGTAAGGTAGGAGGGGGCAAGATGATTGAGAGCTTTAAAGCCAATGGTAAGGAGTTTCTTTTTGATGCAGAGGTGGATGGGCAAACCAGTGGGGCTTCTTGAGAAGTGGGGAAAAATGGACAGAATTTTTTTAGAGAAATAATCTGGACAGCAGAGTGAAGTATGGACTGGATTGGGGAGAGACAGGAGGCAGGGAGGTCAGCAAGGAGGCTGATCCAGTCATCAAGGCAGGATAGGATAAATGTTTGGATGGAGAGGAAAGGACATATTTTAGCAATGTTGTGAAGGTTGAACTGGCAGGATTTAGTGATAGATTGATTATGTGGGTCGAATGAGAGAGAGGAGTCAAAGGGTAATGCCAAGATTATGGGCTTGTAAAACAGGAAGGTTGGTGATGCTATCTACAGTGATGGGGAAGTCAGGGAAAGGACAGGGTTCTTGGCATACTGAGTTTGAGGTGACGGCAGGACATCCAAGTAGAGATGATTTGAAGGCAGGAGGAAGCGCAAGATTGCCGAAAAGGAGAGAGATGGGGCTGGATATGTAGATTTGGGAATCATCTGCATAGAGGTAATAGTTGAAGCCACGGGAGCGAATGAGTTCTCCAAGGGAGTGGGCATAAATGGAGAATAGAAGAGGACCCAGAACTGAACCCTGAGGGACACCGAAGGTTAGGGGATGGGAGGCAGAGGAGGAGCCCACAAAAGAGACTGAGAATGGAAAGCCAGAGAGATAGGAGGAGAACCAGGAGAGGCCAGAGTCACTGAAGCCAAGGTCGGATAATGTTTCCAGGGGAAAGGAACGGTCGACCGTGTCCAAGGCAGATGAAAGGTCGAGGAGGATCAGGATGGAATAGTGGCTGTTGGATTTGGCAAGAAGGAGATCATTCATTATCATCATTATTATTATTGTTGTTATAAACTCACTACAAGTCACATCTACCAAAACGGAATACTCCTGTGAATGTCTCACAAACGGGATTTTCATCGAGGTATGGCTGGAGATGGGAGGAGATTCATTTCCTGTTGTGGCTTGGTTGTGCTAGAGTGTGAAAAATGGAGGTGTCATGTCAATTGCTCCCAGAGAAAATGAAATTTTTGGGGGAAAATGATTCCTGGGAGAACATGTGGGTTGCTGAGTTTAATTGGCCCTTAACTGATCTATACAGTGAGGGGGGAAAGAAAAGAAACTGGGGATGGTTCTAATTAGCAATCTTTCTCCTGAACTTCATTAATTTCAAAAATCAGTGAAAAGAAAATTAGACAGAGACTATTAAGAATTGTGAATCAGATTGATTGAGAATCTAAAACTTAATAGCACGTGGCTCTTGGTGTGCAAACATGGAAGGAATTTAAAGCCAAACTGCTCCCCTGGGGGGACAGGATGTCATATTGGGCAGGGGAAGGGAGAAGGAAGAGCTTCTGGAAAGGATCTCATGGAGTGGAGGGAACCCGCCTCAAGCATCAAAGAAGCAGCCTGTAACAGCTGATGAGAAATCGTGACCAAGATGTATTTTCATATGTACTGGACCATAGGTCCGAAAGATGGGCCTTGGATCTCTGAGACAGTGTAGGCCTGGGGAAAAATGCAGTCGAGCCAGATCACATATTCAGGTTCTCGGGATGAGGTGAGTATGGTCGATAGGCTGGGGGATGGATCTGGTAAGTGCGTGGCCTTGTGGAAATTAGCACAGGCCTGGGAATCCGATCGGGCTTCTATTCCCACCTCTGCAACTTGCCTGCTGTGAGCTCTGGGACAAGTCACCTTCTCTAGACCTCAGTTTCCTCATTTGTAGAATGGGGATTCAATACCTGTTCTCCATAATAATAATAATGGTATTTGTTAAGCACTTACAATAGGCCAGGCACTATACTAAGTGCTGTGAGCCCATTGTTGGGTAGGGATTGTCTCTATCCGTTGCTGAATTGTACTTTCCAAACAGTACAGTGCTCAGCACACAGTAAGTGCTCAATAAATACGATCGAATGAATGACTGAAGCGGTTACAAGCAAATCAGGATGGACTCAGTCCCTGTCCCTCATGGAGCTCACTGTCTTAATCCCCTTTTACAGATGAGGTAACTGAGGCACAGAGAAGTGAAGTGACTTGCCCAAGATCACACAACAGACAAGTGGCGGGCATGGGATTAGAACCCACGATTTTCTGGCTCCCAAGCCTGTGTCCTATCTACTATGCCATGTTTCTTCTTGGGTAGAGACTATGCCTGCTCTCATCATTTTATATCTACCCTCAGCACTTAGCACAGGGCTTGGCACATAAGGAGCACTTAACATGGTTATCACTATTATTGTTGTCATTAGTATTGTTATTATCAGGGAAATTTTGTTGGCCAAGTGGGATTTTTAAGGACACGGGATTTTTTAAGGACAGAGATGAAGAAGTGGAAACGAACAGCTTAGTTTAACCAAGAAGGATGACAAAGCAAGCAATCAGACAAGGTCCTGAGCAGGTGAATGACCAAAAGAACGCTGGAGTCAGGGAGTCCAGTAATTCTGCTCTCAACAGACAAACAAGCAGCCCTGGATGTGTTCAAGGCTTTTCGGTCTCCAGTTCCATCCCACAGCATGGAAAGAGCTTGCCTTTCTAAACCAGGTGTCCTCTCTCTGTGCTGTCTTTGGATTTTGTTGGATTTTTTGACACGTCAATTTTTAATAACTAAAGAATTAACATTTGGGTTGTTGCTGAGAAGTACCAATTTCTATGTTGAGCACTAACGTCTATATTTCAAAATGCATTTTTGAAGGTTAATTGGAGAAGCATGGCAAAAGTGTGCATTTTCCAGACAGATTTTCTGGCCTCTTTCAAGTCCAGAGTTGTAAAGAATATAAAAACACTTTATAAGACACTCTAAACTAAGCTTGGGAAGCTGCGAGAATGAAGCCATATCATCAGTCATCGCGTCAATTATAGCATCCGAGGAATGATTTTGTTGCAATAGCATATTTATCTGATGCCTCGCAAGTTACCTGGACTCACTGTTTCGAAGAGCATTCGCTCTTAATGCTCCAAGTACCTCTTTAACAAAATGGCACTCCATAAAAATTTAGTGTGCTCCTACTGTAATTAAATAGGCCCAGTCATTTTTGCATTTATGATATAAACTATAATGGCTATAAAACCCCGCAATTAACTTTCCTTGCACCAACCTTTCATACCCGAGAAATTCTCATTACAAATTTCATTACTGATTCACTTATCTGTAATTTGTCCTATGTAACCTGAAGAATATTAACAAATTTAGAGTCACTTTTGCTCTATTAAAAGCAAAATTCACCTACCAAGTCAATCATGATAATCCTCCCCAAAGCCTCAAAATGGTGAAATGTCATTTTTAGACCGGACAGACCGGGGTCTCCAGGGCTGAGTGGATCAGGTCAGTGTAATGGAAAGTCATTTGGAACGTGAGGTGATATGTCAACAGCTAATCTGTTGGATTTCTTAGCAGCAGAAAACAGATTCGAGCACATCCTAAAAGGATCTGGGGAGACCAGACGATCATCCGGATATTTGTCCGGAAATCACTGGATGGCACCAAACAGTAAGGTTGAAGGAACTGCCTGCTTGTTTCAATTGAATTCAATCATATTTATTGAGTTCTCACTCTCTGCAAAGTTAAACGCTATGTAAACTGTAGTTTACATAACTAAGCTAAATGTCATTCATTCATTCTTTCAATCATATTTACTGAGCACTTACTGTGTGCGGAGCACTGTATTAAGCGCTTGGAAAGTACAATTCAGCAACAAATAGAGACCATCCTTGCCCATAAAAGGCACACAGTCTAGATCCGTAAACTAGACTGTAAACTCGTGCGGGCAGGGGAACGTGCCTGCTTCTTGTTGTATTGTACACTCTCAAGTGTTTAGTACAGTGCTCTGCATGCAGTAAGTGCTCAATAAATACGACTGAATGATTGAAGGAGTAATTGGAGTGATAGGGAGGGAGTGGGGTGATAAGCTAAGTGCTCTTGAGGTAAGAATTCAAGTGCATGAGTGATGCAGAAGGGAGGGAAAATAGCTTGGGATGGAAAGATGAGAGACTAATAATAATAATAATAATGTTGGTATTTGTTAAGCGCTTACTATGTGCAGAGCACTGTTCTAAGCGCTGGGGTAAACACAGGGGAATCAGGTTGTCCCACGTGGGGCTCACAGTCTTAATCCCCATTTTACAGATGAGGGAACTGAGGCACAGAGAAGTTAAGTGACTTGCCCACAGTCACACAGCTACCGAAGGAAGGCTTCCCACCGGAGGTGTGACTTTCACTGGGCTTTGAAGATGGGAAGACTGCCCATCTGTCCTATATGAAGAGCACGGCCTTGCGAGTCAGAAAGTCATGGGATAATAATAATAATAATGATAATGGTATTTGTTAAGTGCTTACTATATGCCAAGCACCGTTCTAAGCACTGGGGTAGATACAAGGTAATCAAGTTGTCCCACGTGGGACTAACAGCCTTAATCTCCATTTTACAGATGAGGTAACTGAGGTACAGAGAAGTTAAGTGACTTGCCCAAAGTCACACAGCAGACAAGTGGGGGGACCGGGATTAGAATTCACGGCTTCTGACTCGCAAGCCCGTGCTCTTTCCACTAAGCCACGCTGCTTCTATCTAATCCTGGCTCTTCCACTTGTCTGCTGTGTGGCCTTCGGCAAATCACTTCACTTCTCTGTGTCTCAGTTACCTCATCTGGGAAATGGGATTAAAAATGTGAGCCCCAAGCGGGGCAGGGACAGTGCCCAACCCGATTTCCTCGTATCCACCCCAGCGCTTAGTACAGGGCCTGGCACACAGCAGGGGCTTAACAAACGCCAAAATTATTACTATTATTATTAGATGAAGGGGGAGGGAGTCCCTGCTAGGAGGAAAGATTTGAGCAAGGGGTCGTTAGCGAAAGAGATGAGAGTGAGGCTGAGAGTGCAGGTTGGCGTTAGTAGAACGTATTGTGTGGGCTGGGATGTAGCGGGAGAGGAGTGAAGATGAGTAGCGGGGAGAGAGTTGATGATATTACACCGGGCGGAACAAAACCAAAGGTCATAAAGAGACTACTTGTAATCACCCACAGATGGCACGAGTTTCACCTTCGAACACGTCGTGTCGAGCAAAGCCGATCTTGGGTTTCAGGAATGATCCTCCCATGAAGTGGCTTGTATAAATATTTGCCCCCAGTAGCCTCCTATATCACTGTTCTCCTGCCTTTTATAACTGTATTCATTTCATTCTAATTTGTAATTAACTTTTACCAAATTAAATTGGGCGATGGAAAATTACTATCCCAACATAAATAATCCTGCTGCTGTATGTGGCAGTTTTAACAGAATCAACAATACAATTCATAAATGAAAGAAATGTTGTCACATTTATTACTTTTGTGTGCTCCATCTTTTATAGAATATTACAGTGTAAATTGAAATTTTATATGATTTAATAAACCTCAAAAAGATATTATGGCCAAGTAACCACATAACTGTAACAAATTGTACTCCTCACTCATTACAGAACTCTCTGTTCATTCAGGGCTCCTTTCATTATCAGACCCTTGGGAATAATGGCTTCGTGGCAAAAGCCCAGGAATGGGGGGGGGGGGTCACAAGATCTGGGTTCTAATCCCCGCTCCACCACCTGTCTCCTGCGTGACTGTCGCTATTTCATTCCTCTTGTCTGCACCTTGATTTCCTTGCCCACATTATGAGGATTAAATATCTGTTCTCCTTTCCCTTTAGACAGTGAGCTCTCCTTGAGGGACAGTGATTGTGTCTGATCTGATTGAATAGCAACTACCCCAGTGTAGTTGTTGAATAAATACCACAATAATAATAATAATAGCTACTATTATTCCTATTATTAGAGAGGACCCCAAAACCTGGAGGAAGCTAATGCTAAGCTTTGCTGGGCTTCAAAATAGAAAATAGTGCTTATTATTATTACTACAATATATACAATAATACAATACAATGATACTGTAATAATATTATTAATAATGGTGTTTTTAAGTGCTTACTAGGTGTGAGGCACTGTACTAAGCACTGGGGTGGATACAGTAAATTGGGTTGGACACAGTCCTCATCCCACGTGGTCTCAATCCCCATTTTACAGGTCACATAATAATAATTTAATAATAATAATTTTGGCATTTGTTAAGTGCTTACTATGTGCAGAGCACTGTTCTAAGCACTGGAGTAGATACAGGGTAATTAGTTTGTCCCACGTGAGGCTCACAGTTAATCCCTATTTGACAGATGAGGTCACTGAGGCACAGAGAAGTTAAGTGACTTGCCCACAGTCACACAGCTGACAAGTGGGAGAGCTGGAATTCGAACTCATGACCTCTGACTCCCAAGCCCGGGCTCTTTCCACTGAGCCACGCTGCTTCCTCATAGCAGACAAGTGGCAGATCGGGATTAGAAGCATGACTTTCTGGCTCCCAGATGAGTGCTCCATCCGCTACGCCATACTTGATCCTCGAAACTCAGACTACAAAAGCAGGATTCAGCTTCTTTTATTTCAAAGCTCCGAATCATAGCAGTGAACGTGTTCGTAAGATGAATTCCTTAGGAGAGCTTCATCTAATTTCAGCCAGGACCCACATAGGTGGACGCACGCATTCTTCTGTCACACCATGACAGACACTAAAGGGGAATAATCGAACTTCAGCGGGAAAAAAGGTTTATTAGTCCTCCCAATCTTTAGCTCCTTTTATTGGGTTACTGGTGTAGATTTAAAGTTTCTTTGTTTTCAGAGCACCAGAGCTCACATTCGGAGCCAATTGCCATTTTTCAAAGGTTGCTAGCTCACCCAGGAATTCATTATAGTGGTGGTGGTGGAAAAGACGAAGCCTAGAATGGGACTAGTAGTGCAATTCCAAATCAGCCCTTCGCAGTAACAGTGAAGAAGCCGCATTTGTTTCTGGGGCCAGGTTTGCACCCTCGGGCATTACAATTTAAATAAGAGCTGATCAGAATACAGCTCTCTCTACAATCACACGCTTGAAATTTCTAGGAGCCAAGCCTGGTGTGATTTCTTTGGCTTCCAGCAATACGTGGGATATTCCTCTACTGAGGAATTAAATGACTTATTTTACTACTTCCTGCCATCAATATTTATCTATATTAACTGAAGAAAAGCATTAGAGGAGGTTCTGGCCTCTGAGCATGTCACTATAATTTGAAAAAGCCAGTTTTACTGATTTCCACAAGCAAACCCGGTAAATGAGTACACGGAGAAAGGACGGAACACAAATTATGGGTCGACATGAGACAGACCCGATGGCAAGCTGATAAAAGTTCACCGAATTCATTCTTCTTAATGGCACTTATAGTAACTGACTTGTAGTCCAGCTAAAGATTGGGGAAATTGCTCTTGTTGATTATTTTACAGTCGGGCTAAAAAACCACCATTTGTAGTTGTGTAGACAGGGCAATTGAGGACTCCAGGAGTGGGGAGTCCGAGGCCCGCAACCCCTCTTCTTTTACTTTTCTTTTTGATGGTAATTCTTAAGCAATTACTATGTGCCAGGCACTGTTCTGAGCACTGGGGTAGATAAAAGATGATGAGGTTGGACGCAGCCCGTACCCCACATGGGGCTCACGGCCTTCATCCCCATTTTATAGGTGAGGTAACTGAAGCACAGAGATGTTAAAGTGACTTGCCCAAGGTCACACAGCAGGCAAGTGGTGGTTAGATTAGAACCCAGCCCCTTCTGTCCCCCAGGCCCATGCTCTATCCCCTAGGCCACCATGCTGCTTCTTTATTTATCTTGACATCGCCGCCTTGGCACATTGACTCTGTGGATGGTTGCAATACTTTGCTACTTTTGACCTGATTATCTATCTCCCTCTAGCAATAATAATAACTGTGGTATTTAGTGCTTAATATGGCCAAGCAATTTGCTAAATGCTGGAGCAGATATAGTACAGTCAGATCAGACACGGTCCCTGTCCCACGGTGGAGCTCACAATAGAGGGAGAAAAGGTACTTAAACTCTATTTTACAGATGAGGAAACTGAGACAGAGAAAAGTTAATAACGATGGTATTTGTAAAGCACTTACTATGTGCTAAGCACTGTTCTAAGCACTGGGGTAGATAGAAGGGCATCACATTGTCCCACGTGGGGCTCACAGCCTTAATCCCCATTTTACAGATGAGGGACCTGAGGCACAGACAAGTGAAGTGACTTGCCCAAGGTCACACAGCTGACAGGCAACTTGCCCTGGGGGAGCCAAGATTAGAACCCAGGTTTCTTGACTCCCACCCCTCTGCTCCCTCCACTAGCCCACGCTGCCCATTTAGGACAGAGATTGTGTCTGCTCTGTTTTGTTTGCCCTTGCCCCAGTGCTTAGCACGGTGCCTTGGCAGATACTAAGTGTTTTATTTATGGTATTTGTTAAGCACTTACTGTGCACCAAGCACTGAACTAATTGCTGATGTAGAAACAAGCTAATCGGGTTGGACACAGTCCTTGTCCCACAAGAGTTCTGGTCGATCATATAAATAATACTAATAATACTGGTGTTTGTTAAGTGCTTACTATGCGCCAGGTACTGTACTAAGCCGTGGGGTGGATACCAGCCAATCAAACTGGACACAGTCCCTGTCCCACGTGGGACTCACAGTCTCAATCCCCAATTTACAGATGAGGTAACTGAGGCACCGAGAAGCAAAGCCTGAGGTCACCCAGCAGACAAATGGTGGAGCTGGGATTAGAACCCGTGACCCTGTGATGCCGAGGCCTGTATTCTATCCACTATGCCACGCTGCTTCCAATTTAAAGGGGGAAGGAGTTCCAGGCAGGACAAAAGGTGTGAGGAAGGAAACGACAGCAAGAGAAATAAAATCGAGGCACGGTAAGTAGCTTGGCATTAGAGGAGTGAAGTGTGTGGGCTGGGTCGTAATGGGGAAGGAGCGGCGCCTAATGGATAGAGTGCGGGCCTGGGAGGGAGGAGAGAAAGAGCTGTTTGAGTTTCTATAACTCCAAAGACAAAATTTCTGGATGGTGCATTCCATTCCTGCTAACATCAGGAATGTGTTTAGCAATAGACTTGATTGGTGCAGATTTGGGACAAAAAGGGATGACGGGGAAACATGCCTACCTCATTGCGATGGCATTCCGATGGTCTGCCTCCGGGCTAATACCTCCAGCAATGACGTTTGGCATTTCAAAGTAAGCGCCTATTAGAATGAATAACAATTTTCTAATTATTTAGAATGTCCACATTAAAAAGCTCAAGGGCAGCAATCAACCTATGAGTGACAAATAAGAGGCAGCTATATCTAGTGGATAGAGCATGGGCCTGGGAGGGAGGAGAGAAGGAGCTGTGTGAGTGTCTGTAACTCCAAAGATTTGGCACATTTTTTAAAGGCGCACTCCATTCCTGCTAACATTAGGAATATATTCAGCAATAGACTCGATTGGTACAGATATGGGACAAAAAAGGGATGATCGTGAAACATGCCTACCTCATTGCATTGGCCAGATTTATTTAAAAACCTACATTGCTTCCTATAGCACTGGGAATTCATTCATTTCATCTTTGAGTCTGGGAGGTGAATGCAGAAGAATCAACTGAAGCAATTTCTGTTGTACCTCGGGGTCAGAAGAAAACGCATAAATTCTTGTATTAAGTGAATGACGTTCCTTTCCTATTCTTATCCAAAAACATATGTAGAGGAGCAATGGAAGTATAACCTTGGGTTGTTAAAATCCAGAGCAAAATTTGAGTGCTCCCTAAAGTGAATTAAGGGATGCTTGTAAATAATAATAATAAATAATAAGTACAGTATTTGTTAAGCGCTTGCTATGTGCCAAGCACTGTTCTAAGCACTGAGCTAGATGCAAGGTAATCAGCTTGTCCCATGTGGGGCTCATGGTCTTAGTCCCCATTTTACAGATGAGATACAGAAGGCACAGAGAAGTTAAATGGCTTCCCCAAGGTCACACAGCAGACAAGCGGCAGAGCCGGGATTAGAACCCACGTCCTCTGACTCCCGAACTCAGGCTCCTTCCGTTAAGCCACGCTGCTTCTCTTAATAGATTCACAAGATACGCTCAGAACCTAGAATCAATCCCAGCCAATCAGTATTTATAATCAATCAGTGAACCAATGTCATTTACGGAGCGTTTACTGTGTGCAGCATACTGACCTAAACCCTAGAGTACAATATGACAGAATTGGTCAACACGTTCCCTGCCCATTAGGAGTGTATACAGGATCAAAAAATCTTAAGGACCTAGAAATTCCGGTCACGATTGCATTAACAAGATTGTACAGTCCTCAGGGATTAATGATGCACCCACAAACAGGTAGGATAAACCAACAGGATTGAATCTGGAACACCAATGAAGAGATCCAACCTAAACTACAATTTGTACCAAGAAATCTGCAAATCGATCATCTCTAGCCTAGCCTCTTCTCCAGCCCACCTTCCCATCAGCTTAACTGAGGGGATATAAATTTACCCCTGTGGACCCAGATCTGAAGCAGCGTGGCTTAGTGGACACCACGGGCCCGGGAGTCAGAAGAACCTGGGTTCTAATCCCAGCTCTGCCACTTGCCTGCTGTGTGACCTTGGGCAAATCACTTCAATTCTCTTTGCCTCAGTTACCTCTTCTGGAAAATGGGGATTAAGACTGTGAGCCCTATATGGAACAGGGACTGTGTCCGACCTATCTACCTTATATCCACCCCAGTGCTTAGTACAGTGGCTGGCACACAGCAAGCGCTTAACAGATACCACTATCATTATTACTGTTATCTGGTGAGATTCCTCACGCACCCAGGGTTATGAGGAAAAAAGGGATCGGGGCAGAAATCCTCTCTTTCATTCATTTATTCGGTCGTTCTTCGAGTTTACCGAGCACTCACTGTGTGCTAAGCGCTTGGGAGAGTACAACAAGCTGCCCACAACAACTTTACAGTGACCATCCAGGGGCTTTTTGCCACCCAGGGCCAATCTCCTTTGCTTCCTGGAAAGTTAAGCTTGTGTCCTTTTCTTCCCAGTGAGTCTCTGCCTGACTTTCTGCAGGATCTCTGGGGTGATCTTTCGGATGACCGAAGGTGGACCATAACACGGCACTGGCCGGATGGATATATAATGTTGGTATTTGTTAAGCGCTTACTATGTGCAGAGCACTGTTCTAAGCGCTGGGGGAGACACGGGGGAATCAGGTTGTCCCACATGGGGCTCACAATCTTAATCCCCATTTTACAGATGAGGTAACTGAGGCCCAGAGAAGTTAAGTGACTTGCCTACAGTCACACAGCTGACAAGTGGCAGAGCTGGGAATCGAACTCATAACCTCTGACTCCAAAGCCCATGCTCTTTCCACTGAGCCACGCTGCTTCCCCTATTCAAAGTTGATACTACGCATGTGAGATCCTCTCTATGAGTGCGGATGTGGCCACCCTGTGTGCCATGAAGATTATCCTTTGCTGCATGCTTGCGCTCGCTTCTTTCGGCAACCAGCCTCGGTTGTTATTTTCAATCTGCTGCCTCTTCGTCTCCTGATGTGCCTGGAATCAACCAAGAAATGATCCCTGAGAAAACAAGTAAACAGGGTCAGATCTCTGCTCACAAAATAAAATGGATGTGGAGGTCCTTAGCCAACTAATTTAGGCAAAACCTTGCTCCTGCTTGAATTGTTTGGATTATTGAGGCCCAAGTAGGTTTTGTTTTGTTTTTCCTGAATTACCTGGCTAATTGCCTCAATTCTCCATCTAATATTGCCTGGGGAAGTGCAGCCTCAGAGACGCCGGAAGAGCAAATATCTCCACGGTCCCCAATTCTGGGTTGAAATGAACTTTCCATAATATTTCCATTTTTCAAAATTATGTTTATGGGATGTCGAAGGGAGAAGATTAACCATCAATTCATAATAGATAAGGTTTACATTTTTAATAACAGAATTAGAACTTTACCAAAACTGTAACTACACCATTAACCACCGCCCTTGGATTTCAAATTAATCCAAAATAACTCACCACAGTGACTTCCTGCATTTTGAATTGAAGAAGCATAGACTGGAAAGGGAAGTACTGATCCAAGTGGGCCTGCTTAATTAACCAGTCAAAAGTAGCTAAAGAATTGCATTGGCTGCTACCTCCTTATCATACTGGAACGCCAGGGAAATCTCGATGTGGAATACATTAGATCCATTCCGATATCCTATCTGAGATCAGTGGACTAGTCTCACGGATCCATCCTAAGTAAATGATTATTTTAAAGACAACAACAAGATAGCTAAACTCAAATGCAGTGCCGACATTTGATAATAAACAAGGAGTCGTTTTGGCCCTTTCGATTGTGGTCTCGGGTTTTAGAGCTCCTAATAAATGTACTGGAGCCTTAAAAAAAAAGTTGTGCCAAAGATTCCATTTTCTTTCTGGCAGTTCTAAATGACCCTAGTAACTCACGAGAGAAAAAATGTTGTTTACACCGTACAGAATCATTTAAAAAAGGAAATATGTAAACCCCTCCTTCAGCTTGGCAGTTACTTTAAATCAATATCCTATTTTCTTAGTGATTAATTTCAACCAAGTACCTAGGTCAATGTCGAACAAGTAATCTCAATCTTTTGTTTACCCCGGCCAACTTCAGGAAAGGGTCACTTTAAATTTTACCTGATCATTTTATTAGCGTCTCTCCCAAACAAAATCCACTCCAAAAATCACAGTGAGCATCAAAGGATTTCAAAATCTGAAAAAGGAAACCTTTTCTTACTCCCTCCAGGTCAACTAGCCCTGATGGGTATTCAAAGGGATCTAACTGTCAAAACTGTTACTTACATTGTTGTCTGCATCATAATCTGCTTCTTAGTAACACTTGGTCTGCGTAGCAGTAATAGAATTAATTATACTTCATTTTGCTGTCTTTAACAGTATTGACCAAATTTAAGAACAAATGAGAAGTGCTTATCAAGCTTGAAGAAAATAATCCATCAGTGGCACAATTTAAATTCTCTGCAGTTCTCTTATTAATCAAAGTAACACTTACTATCCTATCTCCACTTCCCATTAACAGTCATTAAGCACTGCTGCTGATTGAAGCAATTTCTTTAGGGATCTCAACCTCATTTTTAAGAGAACCTTCTACAGTGGAAAACAATATCATAGAGGAGCGGGGCCTTAAAAGAGGAAGAAGGTTCTTCAATTACGTTCTGTCCTTGACATCTTCCTGCCTCAGAAGTTCACAGAAGAACTTGACCAACCGTGATGTTCAGAACTTTTGGCGGCAGATCCCGTGCCCCAGAGATACCACTTCAGGAAGAGTCCATTTCAACTTGCAACACAAAGATGCTTTTTAGATGCTTGTGGTGAACCGACTTGATAATTATCATTTTCAGTCTCCTGCTGGGGAAGCTCGCGATTTAGTCTTGGTGGGGTCATGCAAAGGATGTAAAATTCAAAAATGATGGTACTTAGTAAGCGCTTACTATGTGTCAAGCACCGTCCTAAGTTTTGGGGTTGATACAAGTTCACCTGGGAGGACACAGTCCCTGTCCCACATGCGGCTCACGCTCCTAATCCCCATTTTACAGGTGAGGCAACTGAGAAGTTATGTGACTTGCCCAAGGTCACATAGCAGACTAATGTAAATAGCAAACAGATAAACAATATTTGGAGGAGTTTTTGATTTCCACCTTTTCCAGTGAATTGACTTGGGATCTGGGGACAGCTTTATTGTTTCTATTTCCAAAATGGGGAGACGATTCTCCAAAGTGATGGATGTTATGATGGCAATTGAGATTATGTCTAAAGAGCAAGCATAGCCCACTGAAGGTAGGTGCTTTTTAAGTAATAAGAATTTATGAACCCGAATAAGAATGACTAATAAGTCTGGGGATCAGAAGAGTGCACTTTTGTCCTTAATACATTGAGAATGGGGGCAGAACTGTATTTAAAATTAAACAATCCATCAATTTATCAATCATCAAAGGAATTTACTGAGTGCTTATTGTGTGCAGAGCACCTTCTGAGCTCTTGGAAGAAGGTAATACAACAGAGCTGATAGCTGGCATAATCCCAGCCCTCAAGGACCTGGGGATAGGACCAATTACCTCAAGACCCTTTTCTCCTCCTCTGTCTTCCCGTTTCTAGACTCAGAAATGTGAGCTCCGTGAGGTTTTCATTTCAAATAATACTATTAGGCAAAGGACCCAAATTATTTCCCGACTTGGGTCTTTCTGTAACTCGACTTCCCCAGTAGAAAATAATGCTGACTTGCTAAGTGGTTTATATTCCTCTACTGATAACTGATAGGAGTATACTGACGTCATCATCAACTGTAAATCACAATGACTGATTAATGGCCTAACCCAAACTGATCATGTTCACGTTTCATTTGGATCAGTCAGAAGTTCCAGATTTCAAAGACCATCTCTTGAGACTTGCTGCTAAGTTTCTCCCCCATGTGACTCTAGAAAGACTGTGTTCCCATTGCCCTTAGGGGAAACGGGCTAAAACTGATGGCGATTCCTCTGAATCTCATATCGGGGCATTTTATAAAAGGTTTCAATCCCCTGGTTATTTTTGGCAGAAGAAGATCTGGCACTCGACTGATCAATCAATCAGTCATATTTATTGAGCATTTTCTGAGTGAAGCGGACCGAACTAAGTGCTTTGCCACGTACGATACAATAGAGTTGGTACACACAATCCCTGCCCATAAGAGGTTTACAGTCTGCGAGCGGAGTTTACCTTGGAGATAATTAAAGAGAGGATCAGGATTGGGTCTATTCCCAATATGCAAGAAGAGGTTCCCACTGGAGGTACCAGATCAACCAGAAAAATATTATTTTTGAAACAATGAAACGTTGAAGCCATCTCCTGTTCTGATGGCTGTCGGTATCATTGTCAGTGGTATTTATTGAGTGCTTACCGTGCGTTGAACACTGTACTAAGTGCTTAGGAGAACACAACGGAGTTGGTAAAAAACATTCCCTGCCACACTGATCTATACAAATGACATTAAAACTGGCCAAGTCCTCTGGGTTTTCAGAAACTGAATTCTCTTTAGAGGGTCCAGAACCTTCTAAATTATTTCTAACTGGCTAAATAGATGGTCCCAGACTCCAAGAAATAAAATGCTAAGCCGGTTTTTGTTCCAATGGAATACCTACTCCCGTTCAAGCACTTAAAAAGGAAAACATCTACAAAATGTCCCATTAAGCTGACAAATTTATAGCACTAGGAATAGAAAAGTGTGCCAGCAGATTCAAAAGCAGAATACGACATTGTGTTTAAAGAGTATGAATGGATTTGCGTTTGATAATATTTCATCTCTGGGAACAAGTTCAGCTAACACATATCTTCCCAATATCTCCCACATTTACTTTGAACGAGGCATATGCATGCAGTGACAGACCATGGACATTATTTTAAAAAATAAGTTGTGAAATGAGTGATATTAAGTGTACTTCCACGGCACGAAGACACAGATATATGCTCGTCTTGATGTGTGGGGATGTTCAGCTTTAAATGTCATTAACGTGAATGGCAATTATCTGCGTAAATCCTCCCCTGCTCTGCGATGAGAGTATGTCCCTTAAAGCGCCACTACCAGACCTGATTATCTTGTATCTACCCCAGAGCTTAGTACAGTGCTTGGCACATAATAAACACCTAACAAATACCACAATTATTATGACAACCTCATATTTAGAGACTAGAAACTGCTAAGAAAAATGTCTTTTAGGGAACTGTCCAGGATTGCTCAGTGCATGAAATCTAAGCATTCTCTCATTCCCTAAAACAAGTGATTTGAGCACGTTATAACTATTTTAACCCAGGAAAGCTTAAGACGTTGCAAGCAGCCTCAAACTGCAGTCCGGCTATTCGAGTAATTTATGCTGTATCATTCATAGTCTCCTGTCATTTGCTAGGGCGGTTACACTCCTGAAACTATGCATCCTAATAACTAACTCGTTTTCCTATGGTCTGATAACTATTCAGAATGATATTTTCCAGTCAACCCAGAAAGGGGTGCTTAACTACAGTGATAATTTGCAGAAAGTAAGCAAATTTAGCATCCTGCTCACCACACCAATAGATTTTAATCTTATTAAGACAGGCAGAGTGATGACAGTACATGGAAAAAGTTTCCAGGCTATTTTTTTTAAATTCCATTTTGTGCTAAGTGCCTCTAATCGAATTTCACTTTCTTTAGAAAAATCAAGACATGCTCTTGGGTATTTAAATACCTAATGTATATGTGTATATGTATATTTACATACGTATGTGTATACACACACAACAGTTATATATATATATATGTTATATAGTATATATATATATATATACTTATATAGAAACCCAAGCCCAAGACTTGCCTTATAACTTTACAAATATTTCACCCAACCAAAATGAAGCCAAAGAGATCGAGGTAATTAAAATAAAGTCAGAACAACAATAAGCCAGTGCAGCTTTCAATTTACAACGGAGCTAAGAATGCAGCAACCGTATTATTTCTACAAACTATTTTCACTTAGCACAGTTCAGATGGAATTATTGCCATGACCTTTTAAAAATGTGAACGAGTGAATCGATACCCTTTCAGAGGCAAGACTGCAGAGGCAGAACCGACCGGGCTGGAATGGTGTGAATTTCTGCATCAGAAGGCGGTTGAAACCTAATTATCGTCAATCACGTACAAGGTAGCTCCATGTACTGATGAGTCCCACACAGGCAGTGGGTGTGAGAGGATATACATGTGTGCGTGTGTGTGGGACCCTACACGTGTGCCGAGGGCGGGGAGGTAGGAGGGTGAGGAAGATATGGGTCTTTTGGTACCAGTGGGGTAAGACTTAAAGGTGAGTTATAAGAGTTGTCACTCATTTACAATAACACTGGGCTGTCAGAAACAGCAACCTGTAAATGATGCATGGACTAACTGGAAGCTTGCCACCCTCCAATAGACCTTGTAGCCAAAAATCACATTTTACTGTCGAGGTCATCTGAATGCTTACTTGGAATCATGCCATATATTATTCAAAAAATCACAATCGGCCAATCGGTTACATTTCTTGAGGCTCAAGGGCAAAGTAACTAACCTGCTCGTGATGACAAGAAACCAAATTCAGTATCCATCTTGGCTTTCTTTTTTTCCTTTCCTTTGGTTATTTATTTATTTATTTATTTGCTTCCGGTCTGCTCTGCAAGTTAGTTTCTTTTCAATTTTAAGACACAATACATGGGACCTCTGGGTAGTCATATTGTTTCCAGATAGACACATTCTCGGTGAAATCTACAGATAAGCAGTGAGGGCTAACGGAAAGAGCAAAGGCCTGGGAGTCAAAAGGACCTGGGTTCTGATTCCAACTCCACCACTTGACCGCTGTGTGACCTTGGGTGAGTTCCTTCACTTCTCTGTGCCTCAGTTACCTCATCTGTAAAATAGAGATTGAGTCTGGGAACCCCACATGGGGCATGGACTGTGTCCAACCTGATTAGCTTGTATCAACCCCAGTGCTTAGTACAGTGCCTGCCCCTAAAAAAAGCCCCAAGATGGATACTGAATTTTGTTTCCTGTCATCGAGAGCAGGTTAGTTATTTTGCCCTTGAGCCTCAGAAATGTAACTGATTGGCTGATTGTGATTTTTGAATTATGTATGGCCTGATTCCAAGTAAGCATTCAGATGACCCCGACAATAGAATGTGATTCTTGGCTTAACAAATACCATTTTTAAAAAATCCATCTTTCTCTTACTTCACACAAGATGCCAGCAAAAACTTCACCACAAAATCCCTAACGATAGACCATGTGTTTGGTGTTCAGAGCAGTTCCAACACATCCCAGGCATGGAAACAGACAGGAAAATAAATGATCTTCATTTGGATTTTTCCATCCAATTCCATCATTTTAGAACCCGAATAAGAACACAAAACTGATCATATATAGCATAACAAATGCATTTGGTGCAATCAATCTTTTCTATATATCATCAGAAGGCTAAATCATGTAAGTATTTAATTTTATTCAATAGCCTAAAGGTGGGAGCTTCAACATTATGCTAATACACCTCCACACAAGAAACACAACATTATCAAATTTCATGGATATTAAGCCACATCTGAAAAATTGTTGGGACACATCTTGCAACTTGAAAAGAAAATATGCTGCCACCAAAGAGTTTCAGTTATCACACTCTGTTTGATATTGCAAATCGCGGTGATATCAATCAGTTTTAACAGTGCTTCTGCAGTGACTTGTTGTGCACACAGAAATAAAGGATTAGGCATATTTGTTAACATTATACAGTAATTGGATAATCTTTTGTTCAGCGTCTTTAATGTTCCCAGAATAGAAACATTAAAAATGTACCGAAAAAAAAACCCCAAAACCAAACAGGAATACTCATTACCCACAAGCAATAGTTTTTAATTTAGAAAAAGGATCTAATTGAAATTACATTTGTTATGCAGAGCCTACCAATAATTATCCCGGCTCTAAACAAACAAACAAAAAAGATTTATTTTGAGTTGATGACTCTTTTCAGAGGTGGCTACCGACACTTGAACTCCAGCGAACCAGGGGCAGGCTCTAAAAAAGGAGCGGTCCTCCCACTGTAGCACCACGACGCCTGCAAACCATCCTCGGAACCCCTTCCGTCGCCCTGACTTGCTCCTCTCATTCATCGCCCCTCCAGCCCCTCAGCACTTCCGTCCATATTCGTAATTCATTTATTTACATTAATGTCCGTC
Source organism: Ornithorhynchus anatinus (assembly GCF_004115215.2). Taxonomy (NCBI): domain Eukaryota; kingdom Metazoa; phylum Chordata; class Mammalia; order Monotremata; family Ornithorhynchidae; genus Ornithorhynchus; species Ornithorhynchus anatinus. The sequence continues at coordinate 55,625,503 of NC_041735.1, read as the reverse complement.
TCCCCCTCTAGACTGTACGCTTGTTGTGGGCAGGGAATGTGTCTGTTATAGTGTACTCTTCCCAGTACTTCCTACACTTAAGCGCTCAATAATTACAACTGACCGACCTCCACGTTTCAGGATCCCCCTTTCCTCAGCTGTAAATCAAAGTATTTATCATAGACATACACACGTTCAATACAATCTTCAGATGCCTTCCCTAATAGGTCAGAGTGAATCCCAACAAAACAAGTGACAATCAATCCATCATACAATAGTATTTATTGAACACTTTTCATTCATTCAATCGTATTTATTGAGCGCTCACTGTGCACACAACACTGTACTAAGCACTTGGAATGGACAATTCGGCAACAGATAGAGACAATCCCTGCCCAACAACGAGCTCTTGCTCTGTGCAGAGAACCGTTCTGAGCATGTGGGAGAGTACAATATAACAGAGTTGGTAGATATGTTCCCTGCCCACAGCCAACCCCATTATGTCCAACTGCGAGCTTCTCGTGGGCAGGAAACATGTCTACCCACTGTATCGTACTCTCCCAAACCTCTCGTAAAATGTTCTGCTGACAGTAAGCACTTTATAAATACCACTGACTGACTTGAGTACAGCAAACACAGGCCCAAAGGACTCTCGAAGCATCCAGAAGGAGAGGTTAAATGTCACAGACTGGCCTTCAGGGCTTCCGGGAAGCAGCAGGACCTAGTGGAAAGCGCACGGGCCTGGGAGTCAGAGGACCTGGCTTCTAATCCCGGCCCCACCGGTCTGCTGCGTGACCTTGAGCAAGCCACTTAACTTCTCTGTGCCTCAGTTATCTCATCTAAAAATGAGAATTCAATCCCTGCTTTCCCTCCTACTTAAAACGCCAGCCCCAGGTGGGGCCTGATTATCTTGTATCTTCCCAGCGATCAGTACAGTCCTTGGCACAGAGTGAGGACTTGAATATCGTTATTATTATTATATTTAAAAATTCGAAAAGTACACCTCACTTGGCTAAAATCTGTGGCTTTCTGCAAAGTGGGAATATAACTCATTGCTGGCAGTCAAGTCACAGAAAGTGCCTCTTTTAAATAGTTCATGGCACGGTGCAACTTTAACATCTATTCCGGATGGCAAATCATGTGCCAGATGAATTGCTAACAGAATTTACGTTACACCAGCATCTACAGTATCGCAACCATCCCACCCCTCTTTCTTCCGATGCTTCTCAGCATACTGTATTTCTAACGTCCCACAGGTGCTATAAAGTGATCGCTGTTGACCACCGTCTTGCTGTAATGTCCCCTAAATAATAATAAACCGTAATACCAAAAAATCTTTTCTCATTCAAGGATACATTTGTTGTAAACTGCTCCTGATGTAAAAAATAAATTTCCCTCTGGCAACTTAATCTGTAGATAACTGAGGTTGTTTTGAGACGGGATTTTTACATTAAATTTGGAATCTATGCGACTGCTTAACATCATTAAGGGAATATTGTATCGACTACAAAGGCTCAGCGAAGTAACCGGTCTCCATGTGGTTCTATCAATCTATTTCCGTAACACCGTACACTAGTTTTTCCCCTAGAGTACCCCTTGTAATGCTGAGAAAGTGTCAGAAATAATGACTGTCTACCTATATCTGCAATAAAACGTAGAGCATGGATATTATAGTTGTAAGTATCAAAGATTTATTTCATGACTGCAGGTAATGATGAATCTTTTAGCACAACTAATGTCTGGAGGAAACCTCTCTTCTTCTCCGAGCTGTCACATGGAGACTATTTATAGGACCCTTAGTGCTGTGGGGTTTTAGCATAAAGAGGCAATGTGTCTAAGGTGCCACTGGATGGAAATGTTAGCAAGGGCTTCCTCTCATTGAAGATCTTTTAGTAGATGGCATTAGATTCCCTCTTTGTGTGTTTACGTCCCCCCAAAGACAGGGGACAGATGTTTAACATCAGACCATTAATCCCTTAGCCCAGGTTCCTGTGACAGCACAAACCCAACAGAATGAGCCCTTTGCCTTTGCTCAGTGTAAATGCCGCAATTTACTGCTGATTTACAGAACAGGGTCAGGCCATTAGAAACTTGGCAATCTTCTGTACAGCTGGAAAACAATATGCATGATAAGCTAAAATTCAATACCTTCTTGCACTAATTAAATGGGTTCCCACCAGGACAAAAACACAAATTACAATACAGGGCTTTTCTGCATCCCTATGCATTTTTCTACAGCTGTGACCAAGCTTTATTTGTGTACTTCTCCTCTGGATATTAGATTTTAATTCGCTTCCCCCATTTAAAGGTCGCCTTCCTCTCGGAGTCATTGTCGGTTTGGTTGTCGGGACTGCCGCCTTCACGCTTCTCGCCTTCGGCGGAAGCGGGCACGCGGATCGTCGGAAACTCCGAAGGTTTCCCCTCAGCCTGCCCGAAATTTCACCGTGCCCCACCCGTGAACGTGTAGATGACGGAAGGGTTTCTGAAAACATCCCTCGTCGGCGCAGAGAACAAAGGGATCCGTTTCGCCACCAACACCGCGAACCTTTACGCCGAACGGCGTCACGCCGTTGCTCTCGTGACGTCGCTCCCGTGACGTCACGAGCCCTTATAATTAAGCCGACAGGCCTGAAAACGTAACCATCTTTCATCAGCGCACAGGAGCACAGGAAGATATTTCAAGCCTAGACTCGAGGCAGTCTAGAGCATCCTCCTCTTTTCTGCTGCTGCCCTATTTGGAATTTACATTCCCATATCCACAAGGCTGGACTTTCGGGCACGGCACGTCTCCTCCTCCCTCCCTCTGCCAAAGACGGCGCCGTGGGTGTCGGCGGGACGCTAGCACCTTCCCCCTGACGTTCCGCGGAATACTGAACGATATTTCGATCAGATGTGGTGCGCCTCCAGACTTACTCACTGAGGAGCAGAGGCAAGGTTTTTGAACAGCTGGAGGTTTAAGTAAAAACCAGAATAGCTACAGGCTCTATCTTGGATCCAAATGGTATGAATAATAATAATAATAAAAAATACCTGGTAACTATAAATCTCATCAACCAATGTAAAAGAACATTCTAAATCTATTAATATTTTCAAAGACATTATCTTCCTGCCACCCCACTGCTTGTGACTTGTTGTCTCAGCTATATTATTTGCCTTAAAGCACCATCTAAGTGTTTTTCTTCCCCTGTGAGAAGAATCTTTCCCAACCTTCACGAGATACAGCCCACTGCCCCCCTGCAGGAGGACTAGAGTATCATTAACAACCAAAGACACTTCAGGCACAAGTTAAAGCTCCAGTGTCTCCAAACCTTCCTGTCTCCCATCAAAATTCATATCCTGTCACTGTTCTAGGAGCAGAAAGGCTTCTCATTACAGCATCATTCCCCTCTTGCAAGAAACACTGATTGCTGCACTGGTGGCTTTGGAAGGCAAAGATGTAATTTAGCAAAATAATGTACCATGCTGATTAATTTAATGTAGCCCATGACTAATTATGGTAATTCATTACATCTACAATTAGGCTAAGTAATTTATTGCACTGCAGTCTCATAAAGCAGAGGATTTATATCGAGTTTTGAATGTCACCCAAAGGACATTTCTGTACCTTGTCTTTACTGAAGCGGAATAAGGCTGCCAGCTGAGATGAGCCAAAAAAAAAAAAAAACCCCAAAAAAGCCCTTCCACCACCTACACACACACGCACACACACACACCCTCCCCTTTCTGCCATCTTTGATGTTTGTATTGTAGGGCAGAATGATGAGCTTTTCTGGTCATGTTTTCCTCTTCCAATTGTGTCTCTGCGATTATTTGGTATCCGGTTTCCACACTTAAGCCACTACCAGATTCTTCCCGGGCTAAGCTCTGGGGACCTGACACGGGGAAGAGCCCGAAACATAAAAGGCCGCTGGGCCGTTCATGAATATTATTCGTCGGATTCTGGAGGCTATTGATGAAAATGGGCATTTTGCTTCAGAACTCGGGTGCTTACCCGGCAGACAGTATCGCGGTCGACTCCAACAAAGACTTCCAGCGTCTCCGTGTCGGTTGAAAGGGAGATGTTCCCCTTCACCGAGGAAAGACGCAAGCCTAGCATTATTTTGAAATACAGCCTCGCTCGCACCCTACAGCAGGGTGTGCTCCAGCACCGGGGTACTTCTGAGACCAATTTGTTTCGCTGATCACTGTCTACTTGACGTGGCTGCAAATGTTACCTTTCTTTTTCAATCAAACACACAGCAGGGTGTGCCATCTGTTTGGCACAGGCCCGCGCTCACTTCCCCGATGCCTTTTTGTGCAGATCATTTTATGTGGCAATTTGCTGAAATCTTTCCTTCCTCGCTTTTGCTAAATATAACTTGGGAAAGAGAGTCGTTTCTGCAGTGCCCGAAAGGCGAACAAATAAATGCAGCCTTGCCCAAAGAGTCCAGGATCGGATCAAACCGGGTGTATTTTTTTTTTGAGGATTTCTAAACGAATAAATACCTTACCGTCATCACACTGTTTATTTAAAATAGACATGTTTACCAAGAATAGCAAAACCGCATCTGCCCTACTGTACATCAGCTCGCTGCCTTTGTGTGGGCATATTTTGGAGAGTCAAGCTTCAACGTTTTTAAGAGCCTGTGATAAAACAGGTAAAATTTGCAAATACGGAGCCACCGTATTAAAATGTCATTATGGAACGAAAGCTAGTAGTAAAGTGGTTAACTATTTTCCCCCCTCTCAGACGCCGCTCGAAGCAATGAAGCCCCCCTAAAGTAAGAACAGATGATCAGCACCACAAGCTGAAGCCACAGGGATGCGTTCAGATTTCTGAATGCTTTGTAGAATACAAATGAATTATCCTCATTCTTCTTCTAGCGGAGCATATAGGCCAGACCTCATTAGAATTCAATATCATTCTGCTTTTCTAATGTTAATGTACCAGTTATATAAGAAATGCAAGGGGACTGGGGTGTGTGTGGGGAGAGGGGGGTGCTTCCACAATTATGTTCAACATGATATCATAATTCCAAAAACAGGACATAATCTTTGTTAAAGCAAATTATTGCAGTTTACCATTTTATCTTTGGCTTCCAACGTAACTTAAATTCCCTCTTCTAATAGCGGATTATAAGGGGGTTTAATTCTTTCTCTATCTTAAAGCCGCAGTGAATACAATAACGGCTTTATGGCTTTTTTAAATGCCGTGACTAAAGATCAGATTGTGAAAGCTCCGAGTTCATCTTACTGTGAAAGGAAACATAGCACATTACGCTAATAAACAACTGTAGGAGTTTTCTACATCCAGGAATAACTCAGAGCATTAGGGCTTGAGGTCTTTTGTCTTGAGTGCAGCAAGAAGTGTAATGAAAACAAAAACACCAACACATAAAAATACAATTTATGCCCTTTTATCAAGCGAAGAAAAAGTTGGTTAACGTTTGAAAAGGGAGCAGTAATGTAAATTTATTGACAATTTTATTGTAATAATTAGATGTTTACACAGTCTGGACATTGTGGTTAAATCACTTCCAGCATGTTTATTTGCAGGGAACTGTTTTCTGGGCAGTGCAGCAGGTTCATTAAGAAGACATACTGTATTAGGATTCAAAGAAACTACCAGCTCCTATTCTCCCTTTCCCTGCTCTGGATTCTTTTTTAAAGGCTACAAATAATGTGGTAAAACATGGCACTCCTCTCATAAGGGAAACGGTATTTTTTTTTTATTCCAGACAGAACCCAGAAGATAAATCTTGTATTGTATATTTGAAGTAACAGATGACAATAGCAAGACCACCTTTACGTGGCTCTGACCAGCTCTTAATGCACAGAGCTTTAATGGGCAATGGCTTTTTGACCAATCATCATCTGCAGAAAAAAACATACCAAAGGTAATTCTTCTTCAGTTTTTTCTTCCAGAAAACGCTTTTTCTTAAAATGTGCTCTTTGGCTGTAGGTAGCCTCCTCCTTTTCGATGTATCTGGGATGGGCGAGCCTGCCGTTCGATTCTCTCTTCAAATCAAACCCGATTAATGGGTTAAAACTGCACACTTGGTTAGTCCTTCAAAATCTAAAATCTCTGCATGATTCTTATTCATTAATTTTTGTGCTTCCTTACTAATCTGTCCTCAAAATAATGTATTTTTCGGATCTGGTTTTCATGTTTACAAACAGAGCTGAAACAGAAATGACAGATTTTCTGTTTATGCAGAAATGCCGGGATAATGCCAGAAAAAAAACTCATCAGGAACAAAACGATCTTTCAGGAAAGAGATGCAGAGTAATTTTAATACATGTAATGGATACAATAGCACAGAATCATATTCGGTGCAATTATGTCAATTTTTAAAATTTAAAACTGTTTAAAAATTAAGGTTCTAAATGCTAAGCTATAATGCTTTTCTAGTCTTTGTAGACCGCCATTAGAATTAAATAGTAATCAATGCACGGTATTTATTGCCATAAACCTAAGCAGAAAAGGAATCATATAAAGGGATGTGTATACTTAGAACTTGAAATCCTCTTCAGCAATCGTTTAGAAAGGGAAAAAAAAAAGTTCCTTAGAAATAGACTTGTCAACTTTAATCACAATCGCCACATTTTATTGGATGACCAGTCTCCTCCCCCTGCTCCAAAATGCACCAATGAGAATGTCAGAAGTTATACTTCTCCAGAAACGGGTAAAAACCAGCCAAAGCATAACAAATGGTAAACCTTTTCTTTTCTGGAAACAGTGATTACGGATGCATTTTGGGGACTGGTGATAACTTTGAGTTAATGAAGTAATTTTATTCCTTGCATATGAATCAATCAGGTCAAGCAGCACCATCACAGGGCACTCTTTTATGGACAGAATTTCTAAAAGCTGCCTAATATAATTTTTATTATATTAATAGACAAATGATTGGAATTGTGCAAGGGACCTAACAGCCTACACCAAAGTAGCTTTACTTAAAATAGGAATTTTTAACTGGAGTCAGAATAACAAATAAATTGAAGAATGTTAAATAAATGCGAATTGACGTTGATATCTACCCTTCAAAGGAATTCCAGATATGAAAAATGAATTTTAAAAAATCCTATCATCTCGAGAGCTATTATTATTAGAAAGAATATGTTCAATTTTTGAGATAATTTAAATTATTTAAAGGATCCTTTTGCATATTTTATTAGCTTTGTCTAAAGTTATAAGATAAAAGCTTTAAGGTTACATGTAATGAGATTCTATTTTGCCCTTGATTCTAGCCTTATATTTTCCCAAAACATGAGCCTAAAGTTTGCTGCATCAGAGGGCTAATTTGTTCAAATAAAGTCAAAATAGAATTTTCTGTCTTAATACTGGATAAGCATCTGGGGAGAACTGTTAACTCTAGAGAACGCCAGAGCATTTGGATGTGTGCTTAGTTTGCGCAGATATGCACACACATGATTGTGTGTATACATCCTTCAAGAAGAGGACAGATTTTGTGGGAAAGCGATTGTTGATTTCATAAATATTTTCTTTGGGCAACCTAACACATCAGCTACGTTCAATCAACTCTATGTAAATTAACCCCGAGACCACTATTAACAGTCAAATATAAATTCAATTTATCATCAGAAAATCTTATGTAGAGATTATGTCCCAGATAAATAGGCGCGTCTCTTGTATATTTGTATTTTCTGAGACTGGCAATCATTTTATCACTTATAAGTTATGGAATCCAAAAGTAACCGATTTTGGAATGCTTCTCAAGAAGGCTCAGGCGAATGTTTTACACCTATGATTTGAGGAAGGGAATTAATCCAGTCCACTAAACCTTGAAAGAAAATTACGTACATATAAACTTTTTATATATACAAAGCAAATTTTACTTTTTTAAAGCACCATCACTTATTTTTTCTACCAGTGTGCAGTTTTAGTTGAGTACTAGTTCTGCCTTTTCTTTAATTTGACAGAAAGGGAAAAAATCATTCCTTTAAAGCAGTAAGGGTAGTGGGAGGTTTTTTGGCTTTTTTTTTAATTTGTTTTTTAATGACATTTGTTAAGCTCTTACTGTGTACCACACACTGTTCTAAGCACTGTGGTAGATAAAAACTGATCAGGTTGAACATGTTCCACGTAGGGCTTGCAGTCTTAATCCCCATTTAGCAGATGATGGAACTGAGGTACAGAGAATTTAAGTGACTTGCCCAAGGTCACACAACACACAAGTGGTGGAGTCAAGATTAGAACACAGGTCCTCTGAGGTCCAGGTCCATATTCTTTCCACTATGCTGGTTATTGGAAATTCTTTCATATGTCATGAATTTCTGACCAAACATTGGTTGTCTCTTTTCACAGAGAGTAGCCAAAGGATTAGGTCAGAAGAGTTTGGGGGAAGAGAGAGCGGCAAGGATTTAGCATTATAATCCCTGCCCCTCTATCTTCCCCCAAACTCTCCTATACACACACACATACATACATATATTACCAATGATAAATATCCACTTTTTAATGTAATTGAATATCTAGATATAAAAATATACATATATTCACAAGTATTGAGGACAGAAACAAAATTTATAACTACTAAGGGTGGGTGTTGGGTTGATGTGATTGCAGTGTTGTGAATTAACTAGGGAACACTTCTTGAAGGAAGTGGGATTTTAGAAGGCCTTTGAAGATGGAAAATGCCACAGTCTGGTGGACTTGGAAAGGGAGATCCAGCCTGAAAACAACAGTGAAGAGCAAGTTAAAAGGGCTTGCGCACATTTAGTATGCAGCGAATACCCTTAATTGACTGAATTAGAAGATGAGCTTGGGAGGAATGAAGAGTGCAAGATGGAGATTAGGAGGTGAAGGAGGTGGGAAAAGCTCGTGGATTCTTAAGGTCTAGAGTAAAGAACTGCCACTGTACGTGGAAGGAAACGGGCAGCCACTGAAAGCTTTTGAGTGGAGAGATGTATGTCGAGTGTGCTTTAAGATGATCCGTGCAACAATAGCAATATAGCCTGAAGAGGGGAGAGAGCCTGGAAGCGAAGAGAGCGGTGACAAGTCTGATAACAGCAGTCTCAACTTGAAATGACAAGAGCTTGGAGTGGTAACTGTTTGGGGAGAAAGAAAGGAGCAGATCAGGGAAACATGGAGAAAGAACCAGCAGCGGATTGAATGTTAGAGCTGAAAACAGGGAAGAGTCAACGATGACATCAGAGTTGGGGCCTTCTAAGATAAGACAAATTCCTGGTGGCCTTATCAAGAGTGAGGGGAAAGTTAGGAGATGGACTAGGTATAGGAGGGAAGATGAGATGTCTGCCTTTTTTTCAAATGGTTATCTAAGAAATGCATATGACTCGTTCTTTAAAAAGTGGCTCTTGGGATGATAGATGAGAAAATTTCCCAATCGTCAGCCTGCAAAAGTACAAAAGGCAAAAGCCATTCCAGCAAACTGTACTCTCATGCCCACTGATCCTGCCTCACTGCTGACACCTGCTTTGAAATTCCCTGCCAAAGCTTCAGGGAATTGGTTTAGTAACTTCAGTTCTGCCAGAATTATTACAAAAATGAATGTCCTCTTTGTATTCTTCCCTCTAATATCTTTATAAATGACACATCCAGGGACCTTGCTAAAAACCCAAAATGAAACTCCTGTCTTTTCTCAGAATCAACACACTTTACCTCTGCACCTTATCAGAGCACCTGCCCCCTCCCTTCTTCCCTCCCTATCTCCTTCAACTGTTCACTCTCCAAAGGCTCTGTTGCCACAACTCTCAAATACGCTCATGCCTCCCTTATCAAAAAATCCCCTCCCTTGATTCTAGAGCTCTCTTTAGTTATTGCCCCATCTCCCTCCCACTATTCCTCTCCAAACTCCATGAGCAAATTGTCTACACCCAGTATCTCCAGTTCCTCTAATTCAATTCACTCCTTGAGCCCCTTCAATATGGCTTCCACCCCTTTCACTCCACAGCAACTACACTCTCAAAAGTCACTAATAGCTTCCTTCTGGCCAAACCCAACAGCCTCTATTCCATCTTAATCCTCAACCTCTCAGGTGCCTTCGACATTGTCAACCACCCTCTTCTCCTGGAAACAATATCCAAACTTGGCTATACTGACCCTGTCATCTCCTGGTTCTCCTATCCCTCTGGATGCGCAACCTCAATCTTTCCCAGTCTTCTCTTCTGCCTCCCCTAACTGTGGGTCCCGCTCTATTTTCCATTCTCACCCACTCCCTCAGAGAACTCTCTCACTCCCATAGCTTCAACTACAATCTCTATGTGGACGATTTCCAAATCTACATCTCCAGCCCTGATCTCTCATTTCTCTGCACTCACATTTCCTCCTGCCTTCAGGACATCTCTGCTTGGATTTCCCACCAGCACCTCAAATATAATTTGTCCAAAAGAGAAATCTTCTCACCCAAACCCTGTCCACCCCAAGACTTTCCCATTACTGTAGACAGCACCACCATCCTCCGTCTCACAGGCCCATAACCTTGGCATTATCCTCGACTCATCTCTCTCATTCAACCCACATATTCAATCTGTCACCAAATCCTGTTTGTTCGACCTTGACATATCTAAAATCCACACTTTCCTCTCCATCCAAATGGTACCTTGTTAACTCAAGCACTTAACCTATCCCACCTTGATTACTACATCAGCCTCCTTGTTGACCGCCCTGCCTTCTGTCTCTCCCCACTCCAGTCCATACTTCAATCTGCTGCCCTGATGATTTCTTCTACAGAAACATTCAGCCCATGTTTCTACCCTCCTCAAGCACCTCCAATGGTTGCCCAACCACCTCTGCATCAAACGGAAACTGTTTACCATAGGCTTTTTGGCACTCAATCACCTTTATCCCTCTTCCTTTATCTCCTGGATTTCCTACTACAACCCGGCACACACACTGTACTACTCTGATGCCATCCTACTCATTTTATCTTGATCTCCTGTATTTCACCACTGACCTCTCGCAAGCTCCTGTCTCTGGCCTGGAATGGCCTCCCTCTGAATCTGTCAGATGATCACTCTCCCTGCTTCAAGCCTTTTTGAAGGCACATCTCCTCCAAGAGGTCTTCCCCAATTATCTCCTTCTCCCATTCCCTTCTTTGTCATCTTTGCACCCTCTATTCATCCTGCCTGCCCAGTCCCAGAGCACTTATGCACATATCCATTTTTTTATTAATTTATATTAATGCCTTTCTCCCCAGCTAGACTGTAAGCTTACGTTGGGCAGGGAGCCTATCCACCTACACTGTTTTACTGGGCTCTTCCAAGCACTTAGTAGAGTGCTCTGCACACTGTAAGTGGGCAGGGAAAGCGTCTCTTATATTATATTGTATGCTCCCAAGTGCACACAGTAAGTGCTCAATAAATACAATTGACTGGCTGACTCGATAAATACGATTGATTGAAACTGTGAAAAGGTTTACGAAGAGGTCCTCTCTCCGATACCTCCTAGGACCAGATGTACCAAACTCGGATTCATCCTTCATATGCAGGATCATGTCACTGGTGTGAAGAGTGAACATGGTTTCATTCTGCAAAGCCAAACTGAGACTATCCTCTTATGCTGGCTTAGTGGACAGAACATGAGTCTGGGAGTCAAGGGACCTGAGCTATAATCAACACTTGCTTTGTGTGACCTGGGGCAAGTTGCTTCTCAGTGACTCAGTTTCTTCATCTGCAAAATGGGGATTAAATACCTGTTCCCCCTTCCTACTTAGACCATGTGCCCCATGTGGGACAGAGACTGTGTCTGATCTAATTATATTGAATCTACTCCAGGACTTAACAAAACCATAATTACTATTACCGCCATCATTATTATTAGGAGTCCACTAAGGAAGGACTGTATAATAGTATTTAAGCACTAACTATGTGCCAAGCACTGTTCTAAGTGCTGGGGTAGATATAAGGTAATCAAGTGGCCATGCAGGCACCTGAGAGCACGTGGATACTGAGGACAGAGTACTGTACTAAGCACTTGGCTTAGTACAAGCAGCGTGGCTTGGTGGCTTCTCACCAAGCAGCGTGGCTTGGTGAGAAGCAGCGTGGCTTGGTGGAAAGAGCACGGGCTTTGGAGTCAGGGCTCATGAGTTCGAATCCCAACTCTGCCACTTGTCGGCTGTGTGACTGTGGGCAAGTCACTTAACTTCTCTGTGCCTCAGTTCCCTCATCTGTAAAATGGGGATTAAGATTGTGAGCCCCACGTGGGACAACCTGATTCCCCTATGTCTACCCCAGCGCTTAGAACAGTGCTCGGCACATAGTAAGCGCTTAACAAATACCAACATTATTATTATTATTATTACTTGGGAGAGTATAACGGAGTTGGTAAACATGTTCCTTGCCCACAGTGAACTTTCTGTCGATATCTCATTTAAGATGTATTATAAAACTATGGAAGTTACTTAACACGCAGAATTACATGTTATCCTGAATTTAGTATATGAGTGAAATCCTGAAAATGCGTAGTTGTGGTATTTGCTAAGTGCTTACTACGTACCAAGCACTGTACTAAGCACTGGGGTACATACAGCATTGGGGTTCACAGTCTAAGCAGGAGGGACACCACTGAATCTTCATTTTTTGCAGATGAGGGAACTGAGGCATAAAGAACTTACGTGACTTGCCCAAGGTCCCTCCAAAGTTCCAAAGGGCCGGAATTAGAACTCAGGTCCTCTGACTCCCAGGCACAAGCTCTTTCCACTAGCCACGCTGCTTCCGAAGTTAAAAGATGAGGGAGAACAGACAATGAATCTCCATTTGTGCAGACTATGGCACACAGAAGTTAAGGGATTTGTCCAAGGTCACACACAGCGAACAAGTGGAGCTGAGATTAGAACCCAGATCCTCTGATACCTAGGTCAATGTTCTTTTCACTAAGTTACACCGATGATTGTATTTGTTAAGCGCTTACTATGTGCAAAGCACTGTTCTAAGCGTTGGGGGGATACAAGATAATCAGGTTGTCCCACGTAGGGCTCACAGTTTTAATCCCCATTTTACAGATGAGGTAACTGAGGCACTGCTTCCTGACACTGCTGGGTCGTTGTTGTTTGGGATTTTTTTTGTATCTTAACAAAGGTAAGCTTTTTGGTTAAGGTTAAGAAGGAGAGCAGAGAGATGGGATAAAGTGAAGGAGCAACAGATAATCTACAGAGCATGAATGTAAGAATTGGGAATTAGAAGTGAGCAACTTGGCATCTGGCTAGGACCGCTTATTTCACACCTAAAAGGTCTACCCTTGGGCAGCTGGAGACCATGTTAGAGAAGCAGGATGGCTCAGTGGAAAGAGCGTGGGCTTGGGAGTCAGAGGTCACGGGTTCTAATCCCCGCTCCGCCGCTAGTCAGCTGCGTGACCTTGGGCAAGTCGCTTAACTTCTCTGTGCCTCAGTTACCTCATCTGTCAAATGGGGATTAAAACTGTGAGCCCCACGTGGGACAACCTGATCACGTTGTATCCCCCAGCACTTAGAACAGTGCTTTGCATATACTAAGCACTTAAATACCACAATTTATTTTTTTAACAAAGTCACTTACTTCCTGTTTCTCAGAGAGAATAATATGCTCTTTAAATTCCAGGCTTGGGGAAATACCAGGAAGCAGAAGAGGCTCCTTCCTGGAAATTGATTTGTGCATTAGAATCAATAATCCACAGGTAGGGTACAGTGTTTTGAGGGCTAACAGTTCAACTCAACAAAGAAGGTTCAATCACACCTTTCCCACTGACTAAATCCCTGTCACATTTACATGATAGTTCTTGCTATGTTTCTTAAGAGCCCACATAGAAAAATCCCCACGAAACGACACGTTCAGCATTTCACTCATATACTAAGTTCAAGATAACTTACCTAATTCTGGGTGCTATTAACTTCCATATTTTGATAATACATCTTAAAGGAGATATCAAGAAAGAAAATTCACTGTGGGCAAGGAACCTGACTTCCAACTCTGTTATACAATACTCTCTCAAGTGCTCAGTACAGTACTCTCCCTTCAGTTACCGCTCCACAAATATGATCGATTGCAGTTGAGGCCAATAATTCATTCATTCAATCAGTCATATTTATTGAGCACTTACCGTGTGCGGTGCACAACACTATACGAAGCGTTTCGGAGAGCACCTCCCCTCCGTGTCGTCTCGACTCGCTCCCTTTGCTCTACCCCCGGCTCCCTGCCCCAGCGCACTTATGTATATATGTATATATCTATAATTATATTTATTTATACTGATTCCTGTTTACTTCTTTTGATTCTTATCTATAATTCTATGTATTTCTATTGATGCCTGTTTACTTGTTTTAATGTCTATTCCCCTCTTCTAGACTGTAAGCCCATTGTGGGCAGGGATTGTCTCTCTGTTGCTGCATTGTATTTAAGAGCTTAGTACAGTGCTCTGCACACAATAAGTGCTCAATAAACACAACTGAATGAATGAATGAATACAATAATTCTTCAAAGAATCTCATTTAAGGACAGAATCCCCCTCAAATTGGAGTAACTACTGAACAACTTACTGAAAGGAGCTGAGTAGTTCATATAGTACAGTGCTACTCTTCCTACCTTTAAGTTCCAAATCAACTCAATTATGATCCAGCTCCATTGCTATAAAATAGATTCTTTGATACTTGATGTGATCCTAGCTAAGAAAGTTAGAATATTTTGTCGTTTCATGATCTCCAACTGAGACTCTGAAATGGAAAAAAATATTAAGGAAAAAAATGCACTGGCTCATTTCCCTAAGCAGAGCCATTTAGGTTTCTTAAACAGTTTCTATGCCATGATACTCAGCTGGCTCCAATTACTGAATGAGCTACCCCAGATGAATTCTTCCTTCCACACACCGCATTCTTGACCGGACAGCTTCAACATGGTATGACATACCTCCACTCCTGCAGCTGAAGAGCTCCAAACCGACTTTTGATTTAAAGGAGAAGCTGACACCTAATGCTGTATCCTAATACAGTGCTCCGAGCATTTAGTACAGTACACTGCTCCCTGTGGGCACTCCATAAATACCGCTAATATTTCTCCTGAATGATTTCCTGTTTATTTCTGATCTGCTAAAAACTCACAGGCTAAAAACACCCCAGTTCGCCCAGAATAAGAATTTACAGCCCAAGTGTACTTGGGTATAGAACAGGAAAAGCCTTTAAAAAAAATCAAACAACAAAGAACCAGCTGTTGGTGAGGAAGAGATTTAGACAGTGATGGAGTACATTCATTCAACAGTATTTATTGAGCACTTATTGTGTTGCACTGTACTGCTTGGGAGAGTACAATATAACAATAAACAGACACACTCCCTGCCCACAACAAACGTACAGTCCATAGTCGAGTTGAAGACTCAAAAAAGACCCATCGCCAGCCCTTTGGCAAGGAGGGTCTATTCCTCTCCCCCTCCCAATTGCTTCTGGACCCTTCTCGCTAAGGTTCATCTGTCATTCTCAGTGGAAGACTCCATCATTCTAACTAAACTTGGGCCTGGGGAATATGCTAAGGGCACATTATTCCCCATCCTTCCACCAAGCTCCTTGTTTATGAACCTGGATTCTAATCCCAGTCCTGTCACATGTCTGCTGTGTGACCTTGGGCAAATCTCTTCACTTATCTGTGCCTCAGTTACCTCTTCTGTACAATGGGGGTTAAGGTTGTGAGCCCCTTGTGGGGGCCAATCTGTGCCCAACCTGAAAACTTTGAAGGTGGGGAGAGTGGTGGTGTGTCATATATGAAGGGGGAGGGAGATCAAGGTCAGAGGGAGGAAATGGGAAAGGTGGATTGTAAGCTCACTGTGGGCAGGGAATGTGTTTGTTATATTGTACTCTCCCAAGCATTTAGTACAGTTCTCTGCACACCAGAAGCTTTCAATAAATGTGACTGACAGATAGATGAGATCAGGGTACGATGAGTAGTTTGGTGTAAGAGGATCCAAGTGACTGGTCTTGGTTGTAGCAAGAAATCAGTGAGGAAAGATAGGAGTGAGTGAACTGATTAAGTGCTTTAAAGCCAATAATAAGGAGTTTCTGATTGCAGAGATGAAGCAGCATGGCTCAGTGGAACGAGCACAGGCTTGGGAGTCAGAGGTCACTGGTTCAAATCCTGCCTCTGCCACTTGTCAGCGGTGTGACTGTGGGCAAGTCACTTAACTTCTCTGTACCTTAGTTCCCTCATCTGTAAAATGGGGATGAAGCCTGTGAGCCTCATGTGGGACAACCTGATTACCCTGTATCTACCCCAGTGCTTAGAACAGTGCTCTGCACATAGTAAGCGCTTAACAAATACCAACATGATTATTATTATTATTATTATTATGGCCAACCATTGTAGGTTCTTGAAGAATGGGGAGATGTGGGCAGAATTCTTACTTTTTCTTTTTTTTGGAAAAATGATCCAGACAGCAGAGTGAAGTAAGACTGCAGTGCAGAGAGATAGGAGGCAGAGAGGTCAGCAAGGAGGCTGATGCAGTAATCAAGGCAGGTTATAGGGCTTGGATGAGCATAACAGCAGTTTGGATAGAGGAAAGAATGGAGTTTTTTAGTGATACTGTGAAGGTGAATGTAACAGGATTTAGTGACATTGACTATATCCTTGAATGAGGGAGGAGTTGAGAATAATGCCAGGGTTACAGGCTTGTAAGACAGAGAGGAAACTGGTGTTGTCTACAGTGATGGGAAATGGACGGGGGAGGACAGGGTGTGTGCAGAAAGATGAGGAGAAGATAGGCTGCCTCTGGATTGAAAAAGTAATCAAATATACAACCAAAGATTTACATTTTGCTCTCCCAATAATCTCCAGATCCTATTAGATCAAAGACAGACACATCATCTTTAACTTTTACTGCCTATTCCCAACCAAGTACTTCGGTGCCTTGTTCCCAGAGGGCATTCAAACAATAATCAGGGCCCCAAGATATTTCCAAGTAAATAAACTTTTAAATATCTATTTAGTGGAATTCCTCCTTTTCTTAGAGCAGCCATCTCGAACCTGCACACATTAATATCAATGTTTTTGTTTTGTCTTTTGAAAGGAGCTAATGCATTTTTAGCCAAAGTCAGTTAACAGGATGAATTACACTTCAGGCGACAGAAGGGGGTCTGTTTGTAACCAGAATTCACAACAGCAATATTTTCCTATTAGGGATCTAATAGCATTTGGAGGAAGGAGGCTCTAATAGGGTGGAGGAGGAATATACCAGAAACTTTTTGCACTGGCATAAAATCCTTCTTCTATATTCCATTTCTAAGAACAGGCATGTTTATGACGCGAGACCCTTTATACTTTTGCAGAACAATTCATCGTCAGACCACAAGGAATGTATTTTTGAAGATTTAAAAATGCACCACCTCACCAAACAAGTGAAAAGATGGAAGAAAGCAAAAATCAAATTTTGGTTGAATGGGCTGCATTTGGATAGTTGTCCTGTGACATTCCTTGCTCTTAACAACTCCTTCCTGATCCACTGCAGACCTGAGATGACAGCTAGGATGCTTTAGGGCCAGACAATAAAAAGAAAGACTCCTTTGATTGTTATTTACCAGACAGGCTGTAGTTGAAATCTGACCAAGATACTATAAAGTGGAACTGATCCAACATACCATAAAAGAGCCAGTGGGACAATTCTCATCTCTTGTTTGGTGAAGGGAGTTAATGTTCCACATAAGAAAATGGAGAGAAGGGGAAAAAAAAAACCATGAAAAGACTATCTTGCCACTCTCGATTCAGTGACTGCTTCTGGTCCTTTCTCGTCTCACTACAATCAGGTCCTTCCACAAAATCAATCAGTAGCATTTATTGAGTGTCTCTAAAGGGCAGAGCACTGTACTAAGCACTTGAGAGAGTAGTACCAAAAAGTTACTCAAATCAAGCCCACTTGATGATGGGTTTTGATCATTAGGAGAGCTTTACCCCTTCTCAAAGAGCCAAGAGGTAATGCTCTCTGTCCTTCCAAGTAGATAAAGCCATTAATTCTGGTCAGTGTATACTCTTTTCTATCCTTTCCAATTGCATATGTGCTAGGGATTCTTTCATGTATATTCTGGAAATCCACCTCAGGCCAACACACAATTAGATAGCAAAAAAAAAAAAATCCAAAAAACTCCAATAATCAAACATCCTTTCTACAGCCATCGGAGAGAACACCATTTGTCAACTATTAGTAAAGGCAAAATGGATTTCAACATTGGCAATGCTCTGTTTTTTCTCAATATTCATCTCCTCATGCTCCTAATTGCTCCCAAGTTACCCTTCTAACTGTTCCTCAACTCTCTTGCATTCTGCATTGCTCAGATTTTTTTCCTCCATGCCTGGAATTCCACAATTCCCCAGAGCTTCACCCAAACTCATCCCTTTGCTGTTTTGTAGTCTTCTTAAAATGTCACCTTCTTCAGAAGGCAATGGTTGTAACATCCCACCAGGTATTTCAGCGCGTATATATGGTATTTACCTGTCTTTTTCAGTATGGATTCATTTACTCGTATCTACATCTTTTCTCTCCTTCTTAACTGTGATACATTTGCCAATTTGTTTACTGTGTGACTGTGGGCTCCACCAGGGCAATGATGGTTTTATGTTTCCTAAATTTTCCTAAAGAGGGGATGTGTCAACTAACTCAGTTGTACTGCACTCTTCCAAGAGGTAAGTACAGTGCTCAGCACACAGTAAGAGCTCAATAAATACCACTGATAGATTGAAAAGGCTTTAGGCTTGCAGGGGCAAGAATCTACTGCCAGTGCTTGTATTGGCTGGTACGAGTGATATCCTGAAATTACTTGGCCTCTCTCCAGCCGGCCCCAAATCAAGGGGAATGTAGTATATAGAATTTTTAAATCTTGAAGGGCATTATAAGAAAAAAAAGAATTGTTTTTTCTAACAACACTTGACATTCAAATACATTGAACTGTCACGTTTCGACTTCTGAGTATTCATTTGATTTCTCAGAACCTCTAGTGAATTTACACAATCATCTGCTACTTGATTGAGGTTACAGACCCCAAAAGTCAGCCCTGTTGCATGTATTTTTGAATTTGTTTTTATTTAACAGAGTTTCTAGGGTCCACAAACCCTGAGTAAGATGTGTAGGTGGAGCTCCGCCCAATAACTGCAATATGCGGTTGAAAGCCAGAGGCCACATAATTTTACACGATTCCTTCAGTGCTGCAGTCCACTCTCTTGGCAGAATTTAAAATTCTAATCTCCGTGGACATTTACCTTGGTGCTCCAGTAGTTGCTGAGCTTCAGTTTCAGAATGCGATGGAAAATTGAGTTTCTCTCACTTGTTCACTCTGGGCACCTAGGATCTGAATAAACCCAATACTGGGTGATCAATCCAGATATATGTCTGGGAATCTGGGAGAAATTGCTCCCAGTTAGATGAAACAGCAAAACAGAAAAGTAGGAAGACCATGGTAGCAAAGCAGCAAGTGAATATACAAGTTGAGCAATATCTGCTTTTATAAGTACATGTATGGTCTGAGTAGTCTTTGAAAAATGGCATATGCTTATGTATTGATGGAATAAGGAAAGGATCATCTAATGGATTTGGGTGAAGATCTTGAGAGTTGAAAAGTAGGTGATTGCCAGTGAGTCTCTATTACCCTCTGTGTCATTATCATAATTATAAACCCACATATTGTAATCAAAATTTTCTTCTATCTTGGAGGAAAGAAAAATCACTATCTGCTTGCGGATCAGAGCAACTAGCACCCTTTTATCAAGGGAGAAACTGTTACGTACACAAAAGAGCCAAAAACACAATAGACTGAGCTGTGGTTAAGTCTAGGTCCTGCAGCAATAAAAGACATTTGTATTATCCTTACTTCTTTGAATAAATTCAGATGACAGCCCTATTTCATTTCTTCATTCAGTTTGGCGGCCAGATGGCATTAGAATCATTTACTTCACCTTGTTGTGCTTAATTACTACAATCAACACACTATTTTCCAAATTAATCATAACAAAGTAATTTCATTAGTAACACAGCAGGCTGTTGAATTATTAGCATCATAACAGTTTGCAAACAATTAAACTTTATTTGAACCTTAAAAATTTGCAGAGTGGAACATTATTGTAAGATCTAATGGCAATAGAGTACAAATTCGGTGCCGAGCAAATAATCAAGCCAAATGCCGTGTAAAATATGACTTACAATCACCTTTGAAAAAAATTAGCTCTCAAACTGTTTGGAGAAAAACAAATAAAAGCTAAGCAAACATAATGAAAACCAAGCAAATTAGCATATTTCCTAACCCATTCTGCTTAAATTCACATTCGCCATATCGTCTCCTTCTCGAAGAGCGCGCGATATCGTCCGGGAAGCGAAGTTTCTCCGCACCGGTCTACACCGTCCCACCAGGTCCACTTGGGTGGGTTACTTTTACATCCCCAGTTACCTGCCCTTAACCTCCCACAGTTAACCTGTGACAAAGAACAAAGGCGACTGGAGCTGAAGAATAAAGTTCCACTTTATTTTGGCGATGGTGTCTCAACAGGGAGAGCCTTTCTAGCCGGACTTGATATTTCATCAGTTGGTGAAGGACTCCCTCTTCTGGATTAACTGTTGAAAAGGGGAAAGCAATATCCTCCAAAGGTTTTTAATCATAAGTGAAGGGTCTGGCCCAGGTGGGGGAAGGGGTTCAAATGTCCAATGAGCTACGAAAAGCTGCTGCCATCTACCGATAGGCGATTAGAGTGCAAAACCTCTCTGCTAGAAGGCTAAACCAGAAATGTAAAAATCCCAAACCCACTGGCATTGATTGCTACAGTTTAGCAGCTCTCAGCAAAGCCATGAGGAAATTCCCTCTCCTTTCAGCAATTTAGGATTTTAAAATCATCTCGGGGTTGATCCGTCGCACTGAAAGTTCCTCTTCGGGGATAATTTTCACATCTTCCTCCTTGGTTGCAACTAGATCTGTTTAAATTAGAAAAGTGCCAAGGACTTTGAGAAATACTGTGTTTTTGAGAAGTTTAAGATTGAAATATCCATCTCCATTACGGAGGTTTTAGAGAGGTAGGCAGTCTTCGTTTGGGCTTAGTACTTGAAATGGTCATAATTACGAATGAACAAGCATTTCGATTCAAATATCTGGAGACAAGGGGCTGGGGATGAAAATTAGGTCAGGTACAATGGGTGATGGAAATATCTGTTAACGCTTTTCATTTTATGGATTCGGTGTATGCGTATGAGACAGACACAATATACGGAAAACACTTTGGAAAGTAACAGTTTTGAAATGATTTGTGTTCATCTAACTCAATGATTCACTGACTAGGATAAGGTATCTGAAATCAAGGATGTGAAGTGAAGATTTTGAAACCCCATCTGTATCACAAGAGTAATTAAAAGTTCTATAATGTATTAGTTGCTAATGTTTATGGAAAGGGCAATAAGAACAGAATAAAAATAACACACAGATTAGAAAAGAATTTATGTCTGTGGTTTATACTGTCGTTAAACTCACCTGTTGATCCTCAATATTGTAAAAGTCTCCATATGGGCTGGAGATTCAATTAAAAAACAGAGCGGAGGTGGGCTAGGTTTTAAATCAGAAAAACCTTATTTCGAGCAGAAAGTGTGATCGGAATGGAGGCTTTAATGGTTTGAATGAACAAAATGAAAATAATGCTATTGGCACCAACATTTCAGCAGTCCCATTACAGATAACCAGATTGCTTTACTGACAGAATGCTCCGCGTCCTTATTCAGCAACACATCTTGTAAATGCTGACAGTATATTGCCATTTTCAATTCCGGTGTTTTTTTCCTCTTGTGGCCACATTTAACATGATGTAAATTTGCCATTAAAAAGCATAAATTCTTTCGTGATAAAATGTCACCACTGCGTGTAAGATAAATACTAAAATAAATCATTCACAGAGCTTCAGTGCAAACACATTCACTTAGATGTACGGTGTCTGCCTAAAAATTTGTATCATTAAGATAGATTAAATTGAAGTTTCAATGGAATTACACATTACATTCACAAAAATGAACACAGCGTGGATTAATAGGTTTTACCATCCATTGCCACTCTTTGTGAAATGGTGCAGAAGTCGACAACTAAACAAAAAAACAACTGATTCCACTTATGTAAGCCAGATAATAAATAAAAGCCACCTCTAATCCTTATTACGCAAAATAGCAACAGGTATAACTTTTCTTCTTGTGCCTTATTAATATTAATATCTATCATTTAATTTCATATCACGGGAACATAGTAATGAGCAATGGCACACAATGACAGTTAAAGATGAACGATTGAAGGAAAATATTGACGATGCACAGCAAACCAAAGAAAAGAAAGGTTAGATGCTGTCACTCATTTGGCGATGATGATCTTACTAAATCCTCAGCATCTGCTGACTGAGAGCAGACTATTCCCCTTCTGCAGGCAGAAAGAGTGAGCTGCATTTCTCTTTCCTGCTCTTCAGCTGTAACTCTAGGATTTTCCTAATTGGAAAGAAGGAAGTTACGGATTAGCGAAGGACAGATCAATGAATATATCAATATGCGCAGCAAAGATAGGAGCATGATTTTTTTTTTAACTGCCGCAGCAGCCAGGATGGGAAGCTGGCTATTATGAACAGCACT
This sequence comes from Ornithorhynchus anatinus, assembly GCF_004115215.2. Classification (NCBI taxonomy): domain Eukaryota; kingdom Metazoa; phylum Chordata; class Mammalia; order Monotremata; family Ornithorhynchidae; genus Ornithorhynchus; species Ornithorhynchus anatinus. The sequence goes on along the minus strand of NC_041735.1, from coordinate 55,602,984 downwards.
TTGCTTGAATAATCTATTCCAATTTCCCAGAGAAACCCAATAGAGCTTTTTTAATTAAACCAAGAAAAAAATTCATTTTTTGGGTCACAATCTTGTGTTAATAGAACAACTACGAAGGTTTCAAGAAAGGAAAGACTTATAAAACAGGGAAGAGAACATATGAGCCATTAAAGAAGATTGGATTAAAATGTACTTACCCAGGACTCTCAAATATCATACATCTCCATTATGTAGGCTTTAGGCACCAAGCCAATGGTTCCTTTCATTTCTCCTACCCACCAGCCAAATCTATTGTAGTCCTAATTGAAAACAATATGCAATATTAACCTTTAGTCTGGCGTAAATGTAATACAATTTTGAATGCAAGTTCTTGTGGATGTTTTCCCTTTATATAAAGTTTACAAGGGCCTAAAATGAAAATAAAAATACTATTTCTTTCCCCCTTTTTTAAAGCTCTTAAGTATTTGAGAAACACAGCCAAAGTTTAAATTAACTAAAGACTCTAAGCAAATCTGTTATGTTGTCACCTTAATGTTTTTTTCTTTCCCAGGATTTCTCACTACCTGAAAGCACTCGGAAATCAATGTCAAGAACCCAGACATGACAACATACTTCAGGATTCTTTTCCAGCCACACTCCGAATAACCACATGATTTTAAATGGTATTTTGCTCCACTAAGGCATAAGGTACATGAGATATGTATTCTCCTTTATTGACAAAGTCTACCATTGCTTTAGGCATGCTGAATGCTTTGCAAGAGTTTTCTAGATTCTAGCATGCTGTAATGTATCCTTGGCTGACATTTCTTTAGGTGTAGCGATATACAAACAAAATAAAATGAATTTCAAGTTTCAAAAAACAATATCTCCAAAACCAATACTCTGTAAGAGCACTTAGTTCAAAATATTTTTTCAATAAGTTAAATATTTAGAAATCAGTCCCAACAGCAAGTCAATAGATTATGACTGCTCCAACTTCTCCAACTCCCAGATAGATAAATGGGAGTTACAAGTTACAGAGGTGGAGGAAATATGAAAACAAAATCAAATTTGAAATGGATTGTTCATTTGGATAACTATTGAAGAATACACAATTATAAAACCCATGCAATCAGATACAAAATAAGCACCTGAAGGCTATTAACAGGGAGATTATGTGAGAAGTATTAGTAGAGCATAAACCAATAAAACCTCTATCTGTAGGTATAAAAGATGACAAGATTAGTATTTCTTCCTCAGAGGGCTGGTTGCTTAGGAGAGATGGTCAAATAAGTATGTTATCTTTGGGGTTTTTTTCCCAGTATACAGTACTGGTTTTCTATATAGAAATGCATGCAAAGTATTGGAATTTTTTTTAATTGACACATGCATTACTTACTGAGATGACACAGGCCAGCTTTTTGGCTCTGTAGATTGAGGTACTGAATTTAAGCCTAAAAGTTTAAAGATTAATCGATAAAGTGAATCTGAAGTCAGAAACTGAATCTAATTCTATCCTCTATAAAATAATCCATCAGTATCTTTTATTGAGCACTCACTGTGGGCAAATCACTGAACTAAATACTTGATAATATACAGTAGAATACACAGATATGATCCCTGCCCTCCAGGAGTTTACAATTTAATGAGATTAGAATCTCCTAGGCCAATGCTGATTTTCAAAAATCATTATTACCATACTATTAAATTCACTGCATAAGGAACATGGCATATTTTACCATTGATAACCATAATCTTTGCACCTGAAGGACACTGCATCAAGATTTTAATGTTACAAAAATAGGTTTTTGATATTAGAGTTCCCTTTGGTTTAGATTTTGGGCAAAATTAATACAAATAGATGCCACTGTGTATTGAAACTATCCTCCCCTTCCAGGACTCAATCATGTAAAAACCTGAGGATCAGCCCGCCAGAACAGAAAATGACAGGTAAGAAAAGGCACAGACTAAGAGAGATGTGTTTCACTCCATGGGATATGTATTAAATTTTATTATTTAAAGAAGGTAGCTCAACCAATCTGGGCTGAGTTACTTTCTCTCATCACTAGAAACTCCTAGAAAGTTACTGATATGCCTTCTGGCCCAAATTTAGTTCTAGAAATGCTCTCAAATCAAAAGTTCAAATCAGAATTTTAAATTATAGGTTGAACTTTCAAGTTTATGACCAATTTCATTTCAATTTACAAACTCTTGTCTTCAAAGAAGAGGCTCTTATCACACCCAAAATAACAACAACAATGAAAAAACCCAAACCTCACATTCATCACACTGTTTAAGAGATCTGGTAACTAATCACTTCCAAGAAGAGCAGGGTCTACAGAGTCTCATTCTAAAACAGCTAAATGAAACTTCTAAAGCAGAAAACTTGTATACAACAGATGCAAACAAATGCTTTAAAACTAGGCATAGAGAAAAATCAACCTAAAATGCAGATGTTTATATGTTCCTCTTTAGCCAAACATTTTTTTTCAGACTATGCAAAGACACATTTCTTTAAAAATTACATAAATTCTTTTAAAAATTGTTAAAACTGTTGATTTTGAAATGCAAAATTTCCAATTTTTGACATTTAAAAATCTCATTTAATACATCTACGTGAATTCATGAAATAAGATAAAATACAAAATCCACTAAACTAATTGATGAGAATTCACTGAATGGTATATAGACAAGACGACAAACCGAGTGACTTTTATCACTGCTATTCCTTGTATGGTCCTTAAAAGTAACCTGCTTTCCAATGAAAACATACGTAGCTCACACTTTGGAATGAAAATGTTTTCCGGGTACCTGTTCATAAGCGAACAATGATCTAAGACTTGGTCACAGACTTCCACATTAGAGCAAATTCCCCTTGACAAAGAAAAATCCACACTCCTCCTCCTAACTTCTCCCCTTTCCCAAACAAATGCAATTTCTTCAGAATTTTAAATTACTTACAGTGGAAAAATTAGGCAAATGATAAAATGCCGTCTTGAAGTCCACATGCCAATTATTGCTGGGTATTTCTTGTACAGGTATTTTTTTAAAAGGCTTATTGGCAATCAATATAAAATATAAGTGAGAGAAATCAGAGAAGTCATGCTTCTTAGAGTTCTACATAGTTTTAAAAGCAGGCAGGCACACATCATGCTCTGCATAGAGCAGGCAGGATCTCAGGTAAAAGAAAGCCTGCCATCTGGTATCCCTCACTCTATTCAGCTCTTGACATCAACCGAAATGCTAACATAGGCAAGTGACTATACTTCAGGAGGACTGATAAAATAATGAAGAGTCCTTTAATCTACGGGAAACCATTCTAGTCAATTTATAAGAAATATTGCATCCCTTTGTAGGACGTGTAATTATTTTCTATTAATCATGTGCTATAAAGCTACATTATGTGGTTATTCTGTTATCACTAGACAGAGGCCTGCAGTCAGCTTCTGACAATGTTAGGTAATTACTAACACAAAGCTTCTTTTTCCTTGTGTAGTAATGCTATCAAGATTCAGAGGTGCCGTGATGCTTGCTGTATGAAAATAATACTCCAAAGAAATTCAATAACTGCAAAATGAATGGCTTCAAGGCAAAAAATAATGTGATAGTAAAAGGGAAAAAAAAAAGAACAAACCTAACTTGCCCAGTAAACCGAGAAAGTAATCATAAGAGAGTGCTGGGTGTGTGCTACACTACTAACATGTTTTCAATTTTCATCCCGTTAAATCATTTTTACTTCTGTTTTTATTTAGTGGTTGAAATATTAGGTCCCAATTAATATTTATTAAGCTGAAAAGAAAACTGATTGTCTCCTTTTAGGACTATGCTGTACCTTAGAGAAGAAGATTATTACTTAAAAGGAGAAATACTGGTTTTATCCATTTACTAAAATATTAAGTAAATGTTTTCCTGCTGTTCCCTTATGACATAAAGTATCCGTGTGCTGGGATAGTATTATTTCACATTTAAAAAGAACAGACCAACTTCTTAGATACTTTCCAGGCCTAGGATTCCTTGGAGTATGCACCACCCAATTTCCACAAAATTTATGAAAAGAAGAGCTTCCCTATGAGAAATGTGAAATATGAATAAAATTTTAGATTGAGCTTTCATTTAATGTATTAAGGACCATACTGTATGAGAGCAACAGCTCTTCAAATGTTGAATGTATCCTTCCCTCAAGCACCCAGATGTGAGCTGAGCTCATTGTGGGCATGGAATGTGCCCATTTAATGCTGTATTGGACTCTCCCCAGCGCTCAGTATAGTGCTCTGCACACAGCAGCTGCTCTATAAATAGGACTGACTGTCTACAAGCCAGCATTTTGGTAAATTCGACACGATTTGTAAGCCCTCGTGAACATACTTAAGCACAGTTCTTAACCAGATTAATATTATTTTCCACGCTATGGTCTTACCTAAAAATTTGCATTACTATTTTAAAATTCAGATTCATTTAAAAATTATACCAAATATGAATGACAACATAATTTTGCTATGGTTAAATAACCTAGGTAATTTTATATTAAAAGTATCCCATGAGAAGCGGCATGGCCTAGTATAGAGCACGGATCTGGGAGTCGGAAGCACCTAAATAATTGTGGTATTTGTTAAGCACTTAACTAGAACCCAGGACCTTCTGACTCCCAGGCCCGTGCTCTATCCACTAGGCCATGCTGCTTCTCCCAGGTCTTTACACCTTGGTTCTAAACCCAGCTCTGCCACTTGTCTTCTGAATTACCTTGGTCAAGTCACTTCACTTCTCTGTGCTTCGATTCCCTCATCTGTAAAATGAGGGAGCCCTATGCGAGCCATGGACTGTATCCAACCTGATTAGCTTGTATCTATCCCAGCGCTTAGTATTATGTCTGTAACATAGTAAGTGCTTATCAAATACCATTTAAAAAATGAGTCATGACAATCATATACAGTCAAACCGTAACCACTTTAATACAGTCACTCATTCTATCCCGCCTAGATTACTACATCACCCCACTGCTGACCTCCCAACCCCCTGTCTCTCCCCACTCCAGTCCATAATTTGCTCTTCTGGTGCTAACCTTCTCACTGTGCCTCAATCTCACCCGTCTCGCCACAGATCCCTAGCCCACGTCCTGCCTCTGGCCTGGAACGCCCTTCCTCCTCAAATCTGACAGACAATTACTCTCCCCGCCTTCAAAGCCTCAGTGAAGGCACATCTCTTCCAAGAGGCCTTCCCAGGCTAAGCCCCACTTTTCCTTATCTCCCACTCTCTTCTGCATCACCCTTTCTCCCTTCGCTCTCCTGCCTCCCCGCACCAGGCCCACAGCACTTACGTATATATCTGTAATTTTATTTATTTGTATTGATGTCTGTCTCCTTCCAGACTGAGCTCATTATAGGCAGGGAATGTCACTGTTTATTGTTGTTTGTTCTTTCCCAAGTGCTTAGTACAATGTTCTGCACACAGTAAGCACTTAATAAATACGACTGATTGAATGAATGAATATTGTTTATACTGATTCACTAGTTTGATCTTCAGATTGACTGACAGACTGCAAAGAGGTGGAAGATTCTTTGCAAATCAAGTGAGGTACATTCCCTGTACAGGCCAAATTAGACTGTAAGTTTTTTGAAGGTAGGGCCAGTGCTCTGGTTCTGTGGTACTCTCCTGAGCACTTACTAAAGTGCTCGGCGTATAGCAGACACTCAAATACCACTGACTGATTAAATATTCCAAGAAATTACAGGCTTCCCCTATGCTATTAAAAATGTCTTTCTCAGTGCTATAAACAGCATGTGGCATTACCCTTTTGTGGTAGGTAATTTGTGTTAGTATAAATACGAACAAAATGGCAAATCACTGCAGCCTCAATTGGGATGGGTGACCATTATAACTGATCATCAAAAGTCCCATAATGTGAAACAACTGGTCAGTGGTGGACAACTAACAAATTATCAAAAGAAAGTTATGATGTTTCTGCTCAAGCTGGCCCAGACATCCCTTTGTTCGGCCTTAGTGAACACAACCTAAGCTGTGTGGCCTTGGGCAAGTCCCTTCACTTCTCTGGGCTTCAGTTACCTCATCGGTAAAATGGGGATAAAGACTGTGAGCCCTATGCAGGACAGGGTCTGTGTCCAGCCAATTTGTTTGTATCCACCCCTTGTATCCTCTGTGCAGAGCCTGGCACATAGGAAGCACTTAAATACCATAATAATTACTAATTAATAAGCTTACAATTCCTTCCCAGCTAGACATTTAACTTTTACTCAACACTCTAACAAAGCTCGAAGTCTCAAACTACATCTGCCTGGCCTGGACTAGTTGATCACACATTTCGTGATTTCTTCACTGTTGTTATCTGAGGGACAAATTGGCATGCCTCTATACATGCTGACGCACAGCTCTTCTGTCTTCTGTCTACTAAAAATAATTTATTACTTCAAAAAACATCCGGGTAAGAATATGGTCAGTAATTTACTGATGAGTTCAGATGCAGAGATAAGCCAACAGAGAGAATAAATCCAGAAAAGGAGAATATGACAACACGGCTACAGAAGTGAACAGGGCAATGGATACACATTCATCACCAAATCATTGCATTTTGCATATTACTGTTGCAACTGGATAATGTTTCAGCCTAATAAGGTTTCTGGAAAATACGACGACGACTATTTACATTCTGGGCTCTCTTCTCTTGTGCCTCAAAGCTTAGTAAGCATAAGCAAAATTGAAATGTTTGCCAATGAAACAGTTTACATTTTGTAATTTGGCATCTACTTATTAGAATAATATGAAAACGAGCTATGCAAAGACAGTATTTGTATCTTTAAAATGTTTTTACCTTACCTGGAAAATATATATATGTAAGACTACAATTTTCCATGTTAATATACACTTCATTCTAAGGCAACTTTCATGGGAAAAAACCCCAGAAATCCCCACGTTAAATGTGATTATAACTGAATCTGATCTACTAAACCAAAACATGAAGGATGAGAAGGGTAAAAATAAACAATAAACTGAGATGATCTTTAATAAAATATATTAACAAGATTTTGAACTATAAAACATTGAAAAATATAAAGTGTTTGAAGGATTGATTATCTTTTAAAACAAGATAAAAACCAAAGCTATCCATTAATATCAAGTTGTAAGCATTTTGTCAAAAATTCAGTGCGCATTATCAAAAAACCTCCAAGCAAAGTTACAGGTTCTCTTTATAAAGCCAACAGGACTTGGATTTATTATTAGTAAAGTGCAAAGGTTAAAAGTGAGAAAATGCCACAGACACTTTGAAGGAGGGAATAGCTGGGCCAGGGGTCACATGACAGCTGCTAATTGGAAAATGTTAAAAAGGAAAGGGGGGTGGGAAGGGAATCTGCTTACTCTTGAATTTTAAAATGAAATATTTGAATTTTTGCCCCATTATCAATTGCTAGTATTAGTAATTAATGGGCATAGCTCCCAAAACGAGTCCCAAACTTGTTGAGTAAAATCACAAGAAGTAATCCAGCTTTGTTCTCTTAAAATCCCTTCATTCTTCTGCCGGGAAAAATAAAATTAAAAACACTTCACTGGAAAAAGAATTGGTGTCTACTTCAAAGTTAAGTTTCATAAATCTAATAAAGGTAGTCTAATAAAAGCTAGAGTAAGGATTTTCTGCTATTATTCCAAAAGTTGAATGTGCTGAACTACAATGTATGGCCATCTTACTGCTTTATTAATTCACCAAGTAATAAATGCTCTTTTAAGTCCTAAGAATGCTTCCTTTGTTCAACTACTTTGTGCCACACTGAAAGAAAAATGAACAGTTTGACATGGAGTTCTTTAAGCAGGTAAATAAAAAGTTACATTTACTTAGTCATTAGAATAAGCTACTGACAGAAGTTCAGTATTTTAAAGCACCTTTTAAACAGCTCGTTTTATTGTGAAGTTTTGTAATTTTTCAAGAGAACAATTTTCTAAACCTCTACGAATATTTCATCCATCTGTTAAAAATCCATTTTGCTTTGAACTCCGGTTTGCGTTTAATTCAATATCAACAATTTTAAATAATTAATGCCTATAGTTGGTTGAATATCACGAGAAAGTAACCCACTGCTAGAGCCAACGGCAGTCGAATTTATGACACCATTTTGGATCTGCACATTTAGTTGTGATGCTTGCCTTAGCCACTTTCAACCACTAGATGGTGGAAAAAAGTAAAATAAAAAAGCCAAAATTTCATACCACGGTCCCCAAATCCAAATGTTAACCTAAAAAGTTAATAGATATGGAAACAAAGACTTCCAAAAATGCGTGGTACAGTTGACTGCTTTTAACCAAGCCGGTATTCTTAACAACCAAACCTTTCTCACCTCTGTAATGGCCAAGAGACCTTGCAGCCTAAATAAAGTATAAGAACAAAACTGAGCCTTATTCACCCTGTGTTGCTTCTCGAGGTGCTTCAACACATGCTTGGGAAGGGAAAGCTATTCCCCTCTAGCCCCGCTCTTAAACTCTGCTTGAAGCAGACACTTGTCGGTTTCGATCACAAGCAGCAGCGGCTTAGTGGATAGAGCACGGGCCGGGAAGTCAGAAGGACCTCCGTTCTAATCCCTGCTCCGTCACCTGTCTGCTGGGTGACCTTGGGCAAATCATTTCACTTCTCTGGACCTAAATTCCCTCATCTGGAAAATGAGGATTAAAACTGTGAGGTTCAATAAGAAAGGGCCTGGTTTCAACCTGATTTACATGTATCTACCTCCATGCTTAATACAGTATCTGCTCATAGTAAGTGCTTCACATACACCGTTAAAAAAAAAAAGCAGAAAATCACTAGCAAGGCAGCAAAGGTTTTCCACCTCCCTCCAAACTGGTGTAAAGGGAGCATAGCGACACAATCATACTGAGGGCAGAATTGCTGACGGACCATACAGCGTGCCCCACACCAAAACCCTATCTCCAAATATCAGCGAACCTCCAAGCAAGAAAGCTCTTACCATTCCCCTTACCCACTTAAGTACCAATAAACAGCCCCATGTCCACGCTGGACTTAGGACAAGCTGTTTTCTTCCCCTCCAGGTTGGGGAAGAATTGGACCCAACAATAATATCACTTTCTTGGATTGCAGAAGTGCTTTCTTTTCTAATAATTCATTTTGATTTCATTTTACTTATATTTTCATCCTTATAACTTCCCTGTAAAGTGGGGGATGGAAGTGGGAATATTTTTCCCATTTTGCATTTGGGGAGACTATGGAAAAAAGTAATAATAAAAAATAAATAATTGTGGATTTTATTAAACACTTACTATGTGTCAAGCACTGAACTAAGCATGGAAGTAGACACCAGATAATCAGATTGGATACAGTCCCTGTCCTAAATGGGACTCACAGTCTAAGGGGGAGGGAAATGAATATTTAGTCTCCAAGTCACAGATGAGGAAACTAAGGGGTAGAGAAGTTAAGTAACCTGTCCACGGTCACTCAGCAGGCAAGTGGCAGAGCCAAATTTAGAACTCAGAACATCTGATGCCAAAACCTTTGCTTTTTCTACGAGGCTACTCTGATTCTCAAATAAGCATTGGGTCCACCAGCTCACAAAGAGATGGAGGCAGAAGGAGTCTGGGAATCAGATCTCCTAAATTGTGACCCAACAATCTTTAACTAAATGTTTTGGGTTTTTTCCACTGAATAATATTTTGATCTCCAGGACTTCGATTTCATTATACTAATCAAAAATCTTTTCATTCGCATGCACCTGGCTGTTTATGGCACCAACTCAGTCTCATGTTTCTCTGTTTTGCCCAGGAATAGGGGACTAGTTAGGAGAAGGAAAATCAGGGGGAGTGACTGCTGATACGATTTATTCCTGCTTAGAGGAATAGAGGAATTCGACCCTGCTCTAGTTTTCAATGCACTAGGGTACATTCAATATGGAACCCAAATGGTCTATCCTTCAGGCCCACCCAGTGCCGGTGATTCTCTTATCTCGGGGACAACACTGGGTTGGGGCTTGGAATCCTTGGTTCTGTGTCGGATTGGGAGACAAAGAGTCGGAAAACATAGACTATAAACAGGAGCGACAGGGCTTCCCCTCCTTCAGCGCTCCCCTTAGCGTAGGGGAAAGCAAATCTTGGCCAGTTGAGGATCACGTCAGAGGAAGAAGGGAGTTCAGCTCCCGAGAACAAGGGAAGGAGCGTTGCTGTACGGCTGTCACCACCATACCGTGCTCCTGCCACATGAACTCCGAGGGCTGGGTTAAAGCGGGATCCTGCTGTTTTCCTTTCCTTTCGATTCAGCTCTGTAATGGTAAAATTATCCCATATTTGTGTCTTAAAGATGGCCTGGTGATACCAGAAAGTAATGCAGAGCAAAGGAAACATGCAGAATCCTCCCTTTCAACCACCAAAACGGGGGAGAAAGAGAACTAGAAGTTGCTCACCGTGCTCCGAATAATACTTGACTAGCCAGTTGCAAAGACGAAGAGCCTCAAATGGCTCCCTTATCCATAATTAATAATTATGGTGTTTGTTAAGCACTTATTATGTCCCAGGCACAATACTAGGGGAGGGGGGTGGATACAAGTAAATCTAGTTGGAAACAGTCCCTGTCCCACTTGGGACTCAGGGTTTTAATCCCCATTTTACAAATGAAGTAACTGAGGCACAGAGAAGTAAAATGACGTGCCAAGGCCACACAGCAGACAAGGGGTGGAGCTGGGATTAGAACTCATGATCTTCTGTCTCCCAGGCCCGTGCTCTACCAACTACACAACTGACAGCAGCACAATTGTGTTTATTATTGTAATTTTTTTATGTTGTTTTACTTTCTGAATCTTTCCTTGAACATATGCTGCCTTTCTCCTTATTCCTCTTTCCCTTAAAATCATAACCCTTTTGGACCAGAGTCTGTGTCTAATTTATCGTCAACTGTACTCTTCCCCAGCACTTGGTACAGTGCTCTCCATAAAGTAGGTGCTCAATAAATGCTAATTTAAAAAAAGAATGAATGATGAAGGTGAAATGCCAATTGTGAGACACTGGTAAGCATATCATGAAACTGGTTATTTTGTCATTTATCTGGTTTGCAAAAAGGTTAACTGCAAAATGTCATTTGAAGGTCAGTAAAATGCCTCTATGGTTAAATCTTTCGTAGGACAATAAAGACCTGGGTTTGCACCTAAAATATTTTACTGTGGTCATTGCTGTCCAGTTCCATGCATTTACTTAAAAGTAATAATGCAGAGATTTGACTAATTTCAAAAGCATGAGCGGTGGTATTTACTGAGCACTTCATGTGCGTGCAGAACATTATACTAAGCACTTGGGAGAGTAGGAAAAAAAAACCCTCTAGATTTTGAAATTCTGGCAGAGAGCCTGTGTATTCAGGCTCTGATAGAATTATAATGGCACCATAATTAGGCACTTATCCTCTGTACTTTTATGCATACCTAAATGCTATTCTTTAAAGTGACTATATTTGGATGGTACTTATAAAAGATTGAAAAAAAAGGGCAGTTAAATTGATGAAGAAAGATATATATTTCTGAAACTTCAAGATAGCTTCCTAAAGTTTACAAGCTAAATGGCAACATCTTGTGTCACTAGTTTTTACTAAAAGCAAAACTGTCAGCTTGATCTACCACTTAAATCTTGGTGTAACTTCTTGGGCTGTTCAAATAGGCCTGAACTACTCAAAGAATGGCAAAAAGGTAGAGGGAGATGAAATGGCATGCCTTTGTGTCAAGTGGGATTAATATTCAAGAGTTATTCCAAATCCCATTCATAGAGTACTACGGGACTTGCTACTTCTCCAAATTATCTTCCGGAACTTAATGCACTATAACTACGACCACTATTTGAGATTTATGATTTAGGCAGTTTTTTCTACAAAGAATTTGATGTGCTTTCACATGACCTGAGATTTCTTCTCACGCATTAGGGCAGGAGTATGAGCTCAGCTCTGTCAAAGTACATGGGGCAATTCATCACTACGTTCTAGTTGGGAAAAACCTCTGTCCCACCCAACTCGATGGAGCTGGCCTTATATACCCTTCAAAATCAGGGGGAATTGGAAAGAGCACGGGCTTTGGAGTCAGAGGTCATGGGTTTGAATCCCGGCTCTGCCACTTGTCAGCTGTGTGACTTTGGGCAAGTCACTTAACTTCTCGGTGCCTCAGTTACCTCATCTGTAAAATGGGGATAAAGACTGTGAGCCCCACGTGGGACAACTTGATTCCCCTGTGTCTACCCCAGCGCTTAGAACAGTGCTCGGCACATAGTAAGCACTTAACAAAATACCAACATTACATATATCTGCAAAACATCCCAGGAAAAAGAGATGGGAAAACGACATAGTATTCTCATTTTACAGTTGGAGAAGTTTGAGTAACTGAGACATATACCTGACCTGTACCGGGTCTAGACAGTAAGCTCATTGTGGGCAGGGAATGTGTCCATTTCTTGTTGTATTGCACTCCCTCAAGTGCTTAGTACAGTGCTCTGCGCACAGTAAGCGCTCAATAAATACAATCGAATGGTACACTGAGAGCTAGAAGCCAGATCTTCTGACACACCTCCTCCTCCTCCGCCCCCCAATCTAATCCTCTAGCCATTAAGTTACACCATGTGCCTGAGGGCAGATGTTTCTGAAGAGTATAATTAATATTTTCAGGAAGCCTGGGAAAAGTTTGACATTCAATATAAGCAGGGATGCACGACCACATCCTTAAGAGGAAATCTTACGTTGCCATTTTCTTTACAAAGGGACTGTGGTAAGATTCAAGGAAAAAAAAATCACCTGGATCTGTCAGAATAAAAAAGCATCGATTCTAAATTGTCGGAACACCCACGGTATTTACACAAAGATGAAAAACTTGTTCTATAAACAAAGTGCTTCCAGTAGTGAATGGCACACCAAATCAGAATCAACACAGAGAAGAATAAAAAGGAAGAGGAAAGAAAAACATAATAAATAACATAGTACCTTACAATGTTAACTTTCACATAAGTACATTGTTTCTGAGTAAGCCAGTGAGTGGACGTTAGCCAAGATCTGAAGTGATAGGTAAACACACTTTTAAGTCGATTCCTGTTATCTGATTGTGTTTAAAATATGATTATATTACACTTGACAAAATAATCTATTATTGTGAACTTCTGATTGTTAACTAGGATCTAAGAGAATGCTGATGGATCTTTATTTTCCATATTATATAACCAAGTAAGGAGGCCTGGATTATTTTCTTGCAGTCACCAATTCTCAGGAGCCTACCTTGCTGAGAATGTAGATAACGTCACCCCGTTTAAATGACAACTCATCAGGAACAGCTCCAGTGCAGTCCCACAAACCTTGGTAGAAATTAGCATAATCAGTGTTTTTATCTCCTGGAAAGATGAAAAGAATGGGAACATGAGTAAAACCTTCCACTGGGCAGTACCTCATTTCCATTAATCCATCAGTTACAAAAGCTCCAAAGCAAATCATTAAATATTTTAAAAATATCGTGTAGTTCTGATCTGCTCCCAAAGTCATCCGGCAACTTCCACTAAAGAATAAATCAACTTCTCACTTTACATCCTCATTAAGATTTTTTTTTTAATTGGTCCACCTTCGGACTTGTAAAATCTTTTCTTTCCTTTCTGGTGATTGGTTCTAAAACATAGTTATTAGAGATCCCTGTCCAACAGGCATCTGCCTTAATATAAAACAAGCCACGTTTGCATCTTGCCTTGAAGAAGATAAACACGCTTCACTCTTTAATGAGCCATATTGGTGAGAGGTGACTAACAATAATTTATGAACCACCCATCCCCAGAATTTAAGTCTAAAATGCTTCAGAGACAAAAATAAATCAAAATCCTACCCAATGGGAGTGAAAAATAAAATAATAAAAAAGCCAGGTTAAAAAGAGGGACAAAGGGGAAACAATGAGCAAATATTCTTATCCATTTCTCTAGGAGTCATCCATCTCCTCCCTCTCCCCTCCCACTTTCTTCTCTGAAGAATCCTGTGCACCGATTCTATGATTGCTTTTACTCAAATATTAAGGCGACTTCGAAACTACAATTGCTGAAGTTGCATCTTTCAAAATATTTTTGTCAGCTTCAGTTTAGGACATTAAGCTCTGTATAAACATGTAACATACACGAGAGTTATAAGCTCATCCTTCTAAAGGCATAAGCACAATGGATGCGATGTGTTCAAACTGCCATACAGACCATTAACTGATTGATTATTTAGCGCTCTTTGCTCGGTAATACCGCAATAACAGAGTAATAAATGCTTTGTCATAGGCTTACTCTACAATGAACATCTCTTGAAACACTGCAGAGTTAAACACACTGGATGCTTTTGTTATGCTCAAAACTGCTTCCTGTTTTTAATTTCATGATAACTGAGTGACGATGAGTTAACTCAAAAAGAATGTAAGCAAGACCAATAAGATGTCCGATCGCCATCACGTATACAATAACCAGACAGTATACAATAACCAGACAATAACCAATAACCATTCCAACCATCATAGGAATGTCATCTTTTCATTTTAATAGGATAAATATCAGAGACATATGCTGGAGCAAGGCTGTCATTTTAGTGCTGTCATATGATTCTCGAACAGCAGGCTCACAGACATTTCCAACATAGATCCGGCTTATTTGCATGTCATTAGCATGTCAGACCATTATGTGGAGTTTACCATTTAGTCGCAAGGGGTTAAGTTTGTTGTGTCATTAAAGAAAATCTGTGTTAAAAGAGCCCAAAGCTGAGGAGCAGTTAAATAGCTTGCCATTCGACTGCCTAAGATGTGGGGAAGTCATTTTTCCCTTTTCCATTATTCTTTTGGAAAATAAATGAAGGATAATGTCCCCCTTGCGCAAACGCACCTTCAAGAAAGAAGTTTGTTTACGTGGTTTGATAACAATGCAAAAATGGGCTCAATTGTATTTAATAATAATAATGTTGGTATCCGTTAAGCGCTTACTATGTGCAGAGCACTGTTCTAAGCGCTGGGGTAGATACAGGGTAATCAGGTTGTCCCACGTGAGGCTCACAGTCTTAATCCCCATTTTGCAGATGAGGGAAGTGAGGCACAGAGAAGTTAAATGACTCGCCCACAGTCAGCTGCCAAGTGGCAGAGCTGGGATTCGAACTCATGACCTCTGACTCCCAAGCCTGTGCTCTATCCACTGATCCACGCTGCTTCTCTGTCTCTGTGTTAAAGTTTGAGTCATCATCATTGAAACCTGCAGGAATGTGCATCAGCTTGGGAACCCAAGCCAGGACTAAGAAGGTATAGCAGCGTGGCTCAGTGGAAAGAGCATGGGCTTCGGAGTCAGAGGTCATGGGTTCGACTCCCGGCTCTGCCACTTGTCAGCTGTGTGACTGTGGGCAAGTCACTTAACTTCTCTGGGCCTCAGTTACCTCATCTGTAAAATGGGGATTAAGTCTGTGAGCCTCACGTGGGACAACCTGATGACCCTGTATCTACCCCAGTGCTTAGAACAGTGCTCTGCACATAGTAAGCGCTTAACAAATACCAACATTATTATTATTATTATTATTATTATTATTCACCCCTTTCTCTTTTTATTCATTCTATTCAGTAGGATTTATCCCCCCCAACTTCGATGAGCCGACACAAGAGGGCGCTCAGGCTGGCCTGACCATCACTCCAAAACATTGTCATTTTTTTAATTACTTTGTAATAAAGTGGTTGATTTCTTTTAAAACCACTTTTTTAGACAAACAGCAATTTAGGCTCTGCAACATCCTCATGGGTCAAATGTTGGGCCTTATGCAGTTTGTCAGTGTCAGTTTAAACGACAAGGAATTAGATCAAGTAAAAAGAGGATGACATCATTTTGCCACCCCTCTCTCTCTCCCAGCTCCAACCGTCTCCCAAGTGGATTGCGGAGAAGGCAAAAGGATCTGACTATCTTGTTCCTCGTGGCTGACCAGAACTAGGCTTTTCCCAAGCAAGTGAAGTTCCGGTCGGGATTTAGAAAGGAGGGATTGGCTTCGTTACGGATTCCCAGGGGTTTTTCCATCTGTACCCGCTGTTGCTTTTCTTCACACTTTGCCGTCATAATACGACTCTCCTTCTGTATGTATGTTCTTAAGTATTCGGTGATTCTATCGTGTAAGGCTTATCACTTTGGGGTCTCTTTTCCCCATGCTGCGCCTGGTGAAATGCCTATTAACGCTAATGGGTGCTGCACCCGCACATCAAGAAGAAGAAGAAACGCCCATGGGGAGCAAGATACATTTCTCCCTAGACGTGAATCAGGGGGATTTCGTTAAATCTCAGTGCCGAAGAGGCCACAGATCTAGTGGCAATACTTGGAAAGATAAATTTGAAATGAAATCTTTTACTATTCTGTTCCACAACTAACCATACCTCTGTGTTCTTATGTAATGGACTCTGAGTACAAAACTTTGCTTGTAAGATTTAGGCCAGTCACAAATGATATCATACCTATTTCAGAAAGTAGCACTAGTCAGAAAGTGATGTGAAAAATTATTATTGGGAATAAAAAATGTACGTGTGTGCATGTGTATATATACACACACATATATATATGTAGAGAGAGGGAGACATACATATCTATATGTATATAAACCTAGAGAGAGATGCATGTATACCTATATGTAGATAAACCTATATATAGTTACATATGTGTATATATATTTAGATGCATATAAATACACACAATTGCCTTAAACTCCACAGAATTGTAGTGTGTGAATTCTAGGTGTGAAATCTGTGCATGAAAAGTTAATAACTGGAATCATCTGATTACCTAGTGACCATGATCAGATCAGCAAGATCTCTGCTGTTAAGAGACGGTGCAGGTTCATAATGTTAAATGTCACTATCTCCTCAGAAGCAAGATGCCTCAAGAAAAACAGGCTCAGAAAAGAGTGATAAACTTGAAATCCGTACCTAAGACTCACCAAAAAGAAAACTGGAAAACAGGAAATAACAAACTGGATACATTCTAAAACAGAAACCAGGATTTTTCCAAACACTTAATGCTGAGCACAGTGTTTGCTATCCTGTTACATTCCACATGCTGTCCTAATTTCAAAACTATGAGAATCACTATGGGCTTTATGCCAAGGAGAGTGAGTAAAAGAAAAGTGACTGAACGCAGACACGGAATTGGGTGGAAATGAGGTGGGGATATTTCTCCAGCCTTCTTGAAAATTCATTTATAAAAAAGAAGACTATTGAAGTACTGGCACTGTCATGTGACTCATTTGAATTCAAAGATTCTGTATTGGTCTAGTTTGAACTATTATCGAACCTGCATTTTCACAAATTTAATCTCAAAAATGGAATAGGGTTTTAAATTCAATGCTACCCAAAAAATTCATAATAAAATTTAGACTATACAAGCAGCCATTTAAAAATTTAACTGGAACTCGTAATACGATTCTTATGCCGACCCTTTCACAATGCTATTGTAACAATTAAAAACCTAATTACTGTAAAGCACTTACATTTTAAAAAGGAATCACAAACACCGAACGGGAAAATAATTCTGTGATTAGCAAATGCTTGATATTTTTCTCATGCTTACATTTTTATATTTTTGGTATTCTGTATGATATTCCCTCAGTAAAATTATCCAATATAACATTCTTAAGTAAGGTTAGAAGTTCACATCATGGGATGCTCAGCAAGATAGTAATATCCTTGTCAACTCACTGCCCTACATGGCAAACAAACTTCTAGTGTTACATATTTGACTGTCTAGAGAAGATCAAAGGTCATGGCTATGCAAAAGTGTTAAAACTGTTGCTTGAAAAGAATTTCATGTCATCAAGGATTAAAAGAAAATATATTATGGTGCTTCTTGGATACTCCATTAAAAGCTAGTTCAATTTCGTAAGCTTCTTTAAAAAGTTGGTATATTTTTCCCTTTAGGAAGACAGTAATACTCTAGAAGCTCCCAGTAAGACTTCTGGAAAACAAAGGTTTTTTCTAGTTAAAAAAAAAGAAACCCTGCAACTATGGAAAGCAGGGCTACTAGTTGAACACATTTTCTACATCTGGAATTGAATTGAACAACAAGAATCATATGTTTTGGCAGAAGCTTTATGATATATTACAACAAGAATTTAAATATTTCAATGATTATGGAGCATAATCCCTAAGGCTTCGATGAGTCATGTTGTTTTATGGCTGTATTTTAGTGGATCAGAGTGCTAACATCTGATGACCGCGTCCTCACTTCCTTTCTGAGAAAAGCAAACCAAAACCCTTCACAGCAACCTGTTCCTGCTTTCCTGTGTGGGTCCGGAAACCAGGCCTCTGTTTCCTTTCCACATGTCACAGTAGGAAGAGCTCTGGAAAGCTACTTCCTGAACACACGCTCCCCATCCACCCTTTCTCTGACAGCACTGGAAGAGTGATGTATGGTCCATGTGATAGAGGGGAAGGTGACCCAGACTTCAGTTCTATACAGGACGCAGTTCCGATATGGCAAACCTTGCCACGGCTGACATTTGGCTGTAAAGAGGTGTAAAGTCCTGATAAGAAGTCGGTCTTCTCTGCTTTCTGTGTAAAATAATTGCTGGCTTATCAAAACTACAATGTCCTTAAGGCTGAGATACCGCTTGTTCTCCATTTAGCTGGAAACAGCGAAGAGCCAGGAAAAGTTGTCCCCGTCATGTGATTTCACCCTCTCTGCCTGCAGTTATTTTTCCAGGTTCAGTAATAATTAGCACTAGGGCAATATGCCAAGTGAAAGCAGATAAGGAGAATATCCTTCATAGCCTTCCAGGGCCCCGGTGTCCTTTTCCAATTTTTTTTTTGTGGCTGTCACCGGACTCTGGCATTTCCTACCCAATTCATTTGCTTTCTGTGGTAATCATATGCAATGAAGATATGCATGGCCAACATTTAAACGGGCTGCAGATCAATTAGCGGTCTTAAGTTTATCTGATTTTTATCAAAGAAGACAGAGCTGTGGGTCGATTGTCAGAGCCTGTGTCAAGTTGACCTTTTCAGAGACGTCTACATTGCCAGTCCCCTGGGCAACTTGTTGTCCCCTGTTAGTCTCTGAATGGCAGAAGTCTGTTCTGCTCAAGCACAAAGTATACACAGATGTCTATATTACATTCTTTTAGGTTTGACAGCAACTGCATGTTGTATCTATAAACTGTCCTTTAGCAGTGACACTTCCTCAATGATGATAAGCTAATTTATGCAACTAAATCTCCTTTGTGCAGAAATGAAAGCTAATTGAGTCATTACAAAGTAATTCAGGAAGGAATACCTTGTATAAATTGGCTTACTTTATAAATCCTTCTCAAGTGGTTTTCATGCATCCTAAATGGGATTAAGCAGCTTTGCCGCTAGAAGATATCCAGAGCAACAGAGATAACTTTTTAGAGAGATGGAAGCACTTTTTCCAGCATCGAGAAGGGAGAAGATTAGAAAACAGATCTAGACAAAAACGCTCTGAGTTCAAAGGGAAAGAGAATTACCTGAAGAGTGGCTCACATTTTCTTGGTTTATCTTCCTTTGTTCCTCCGCCTTTAGGGAAGCACTGTCTTCCTCCTCCTCTGCAAATACATAACATAAATTGTAAGTGGAAAGAATTCTTCAGTGACAGGAATCACAAACACGCCCCATCTTAGAAATCACTGGAAGTTTTTTAATGGAGTCCCCAAAGAGCCAAGCTAATCGGCTTTCTCAGTGCCCACCAATGATCAAAACTTACAAAGAGCCTATTCTATGAAGATCTAAATATATATATAAGTCCTCAAACCCATGTCCTGGAATGAGCTATACAGTACATTGACTCAGCAACAATGTTGACTACTGGAAACTCCTGTAACCCCTGCAATGGGAAGGAAAGGGAGTGAAGCCCAGCTCCACACAATCAGCTCTCTTGCTGCCTGCCCATCCTTCCCACAATTCTTCTATTCTCAATTCTTGACAGCAGACTCTTCCAAAGTGCTCATCGCTATCGCCACTGGCCCTCCTTCTTCTCCTGTCCCACCTATATTTTTTGGAAGTTCCTCTTGCCATGAATCTCTGCCACAACTGCCCTCTTCCCCCATTCTGGCTATTACCCTTTCCCTCTTCGCCTCTCCTGCCTCCCCCATCAATCGGGAAAGACAATTTTAGTTTTATTTTGTTTTAATAAGTTGCACACCTCCTTACGCCAGACTCTGATCCCGGGGTATTTAAAATGAGTACAGAGCAATAGCTCAATTCTAATCTGAAAATACTGGGAGTAAATGAAACCTTAAATTCAAAGTGCTCCGGGGATTACTTTATGCATTCTGCTTTACGTAATTCTGTACAAACAATACTCTTTGGGAAAAGAGAGAATAATTTTAGTATTTTATAGTCACATGAATTTGGGTGGTGACTGATTTGGAAGTAATCACATATCCTCACCTGTATGGCCACACTAAACTGTAGTGATATTATGTATTGAGTGAAATAATTAAATTCATATAACATATTTACAATACATAACACAAGATATTCTTCATCACACGTTTCTAAATTCAAGTGACTCAATAATTTCATTCTTCTCTGCTCCCTGCTACTCATTAGCATGGAGTGGCATCTTAAACAGGGAACCCGAAGCACACTCAACACGGGATCCTACCACAGGGACACCTAGTCTCTTTTCCAAGCTTACAGGGGAGCTGCAGTGCATCCTAAGAAATTGCAGAGGGTAGGCTAATCTCCAAGTTTTCTAGAACAGTGCATTACATCCAGTGGACGTTCAAAGAATACCGTTACCAGAATTACTACTAATAATGACAATTACTACCAATTGCGAGCCGTGAACCACCCTGTTCACGGGTGTTTCAGCTCAGACCCCCAATTTCCAGCACCAGGGTTCAAGTACCAACGACAGATTCCAGCCGGGATAGGGATTTTCTCTGGGCTGCAGGGTAGTGCACCTAGAGTGCACCCCCTTTCCCTCTCCTTTCTCCCCTCTTTCCCTCTCCTTCTCCCCCCTTTCCCTCTCCTGTCCCACCCCCTCAGCACTGTACTCGTCCGCTCAACTGTATATATCTTTATCACCCTATTTATTTTGTTTACTTTGTTTAATGAAATGTACATCACCCTGATTCTATTTAGTTGCCATTGTTTTTATGAGATGTTCTTCCCCTTGACTCTATTTATTGCCACTGTTCTTGTCTGCCTGTCTCCCCCGATTAGACTGTAAGCCTGTCACAGGGCAGGGACGGTCTCTATCTGTTGCTGACTTGTACATTCCAAGTGCTTAGTACAGTGCTCTGCACATAGTAAGCGCTCAATAAATACTATTGAATGAATGAATGAATGAATGAATGAATGGAGATGGCCCACTAGTTTGTTGTCACCACTCTGTGATTCTTAGATTTGTGCCCTCCAAAAGACATGGGAGGCATCCAGAGTTCGGCTAGACAGACAGGCAACCTAATGGCCGGTTGCTGAGATTTGGGGAATGCCCAATGTCTCCTCCCAAATTTCTGATACTGCAGGCTCCCCACACCATACTCAGAGGCAGTAAGGTCTAGTGGACGGAGCACAGGCCTGGGAGTCAGAAGGACCTGGGTTCTAATCCCTGCTCCACCACTTGCTTGCTGTGTGACCTTGGGCAAGTCACTTCACTTCTCTGGGCCTCAGTCACCTCATCTGTCAAATGGGGATTAAGAATGTGAGCCCCACATTGGACATGTCCAACCAGATTAGCTTGCATCTAGCCCAGTGCTTAGTACAGTGCCTGGCACATAGTAAGGGCTTAACAGTACCGATGAAAAAAAAGGTACAATCTTCGGCATAAACACATCATGTGTATTTACTTTGTTAAAGGTTTCAACTGCAACACTAGTTGTGCCACAGATCCAGGAATAACCACCTATCTCTGTTCTCTGATGCGTCTGGGTGTCCGCCCCTGTAAAATTCACTGCTTTACTTCCTTAAGCAGGTCTTTTGGGGATTCAAAGTCCACAGGTACATCTCTTGTAGATCACCCTGCTAATCTTCTGCTTTTCTGGCTTCCCAAATCTGTCCCCTTTAGACACTTAACACTGACTCATCTACTCGTCCACCTAGAATTGCTCCCCACTTTCCGACCCTCTTCTTCCCCGTGCGTGGCAGTCTCCAGCTGGTGCTGCCAGGCACATGATGGACATCCTATGCAAAATAGCTGTTCCCCTGGAGGGGTCTTGAGTAATAAGCTGATTCCCTGTTCTAGAAATCTCTGGGCATTTATCTTTTTTCCATATTTGGGGATAGCCTCTTAATTGTCATACTTCCCTACATGACTCTCCAATCAATCAGGGGTGTTTATAGAGTGCTTATCGTGTGCAAAGCACTGCTCTGAGTGCTTGGAAAAGCACCAAGAAGTAAATAGTCAATCGTAGCTACTGAGCACTTACTTTGTGCCGAGCCGTGTACTCAGCACTTGGGAGAGCACAATAGAACAATAAACAGATACATTCCTTGCCCACAAGGAGCTTAGAGTCCAGAGGGCCTCGACAGAATTCCTGCCATCAAGGAGCTCACAATCTAGCAGGGACTCCGACATTAAAATAAGTTACAGGTGGGGGTAAAGGGAGTATAAGGGTATGTACTTATGTGCGGTGGGGTGAGTATCAAAGTTCATTAGGGCTACGGATTCAATTACACAGGTGATTCATAAGGGAGGGTGAATACGGTGAAGAAATGAGAGATTAATCAAGGAAGGTTTCCTAGGGCAGATATCAATCAATGCTATTTATTGAGTACTTACTGTGTGCAGAGGATTGTAAACTGTACACTAGGAAAGAATAGTATAACAGAATTGGTAGAACATGTTCCCTGTCCACAATGTACTTACAGTCTAGAGGATGATTTTAGTAGGATTTTGAAGCTGGGCTTAGTGATGACCTCCCAGATATGACAAGGAAGGGAGTTCTAGTGGATAGAGCTTGGGTCTGGGAGTCAGAAGGACTTGGGTTCTAATCCCAGCTCCACCACTTGTCTGCCATGTGACCTTGAACAAGTCACTTCATTTTTCTGTGCCTCAGTTCCCTTATTTATAAAATGGGGATTAAGACTCTGAGCCCCATGTGAGACATGTCCAACCTGATTAGTTTATAACTTCTCTAGCACTTAGAACAGTTCTTGATGCACAGTAAGCAGTTAATAAATATTATTATTGTTATTATTAAGGAAGGACTGAGGAAGAGGTTGATTATGCTGGAGAAGGGATCAAAGCCCAGAAAGTAGGCTGGTGTCAGAGGAGCAAAGCATATGGACTGGGTTGTAGTAGGAGAGGGATGAGATTAGATAGGAAAGACAGAGCTGATGGATGGTTGAAATCATTCTATAATATTTGTTGAACGGCGACTGGTGGCAGAACACGGTATATTAGGTAACTGGGAGAATAAAATAGCTAGCAAACATGATCCCAGCCCTCAAGGAGCTTACAACTCAGCGGAAATTTGTCAGAGAAGAAAACAGAGTGGCAACCTACACTCCCCAACGAAAGAGCTCACTATCCCAATCCTGGGATGCCAGAGCTCCAAGAGATATGGCCATAAAGACGACTTTTATAGACCTCAATGCTTAAGTACAAAGCCTATGCAAACAGATTTACCTATAAATGGCAAATAACCTAGAAAAAATACTCTTTTTTCAACAGAAATTGAACTTTCAGTTCTTTCAACTGAAACTGAAGCATACTACACTTCTAAAGGATAGGAAAATATTCTGAAATTAATTCGAGCTAATTTTTTTCATGAAAAGATTCATTCTCTTAGGCTCTACATTTTACAAAAATAAGACTACATCACTGTATAAAAATGTTGGATATACTGCATTTTCAATAAGAATACTCCCACTCAAAAATAAGCCCAACTAATATTTTTCCCTTTCCACATAAACCAAATGAATACTGAATTACAGAGAATGAGTATCTGTTCCTGGATGATCTTTTCCCTGGATAATCACCAGTGTGTACTTATTTTCTAATTCCCAGCAGTTAGTATATATGATTTGTTCAGGCTATTTATTCTGATTTCCTACTTGTAAATATTTTCCAGTCTGTCTTCCCTACTGAATCTCAAGCTTCTTGTGGGCAAGGAAGGGTATCATGCTTCTGCTGTAGCTCTGAAGTACTTAGTACAGTGAATTGCATTCATTGGGCACTCTATAAATAGCTTGACTGGTACTTCTTTATACCTGTTTTATTGTTTTATGATGTTTAAATGAAAATATTATGCTAAAATATTTGTTTAAAATCAACGGCTTGTACTGAGTGCTTCTGCGTGCAGAACACCGTACTAAGTTTGACAGTAGACACTTTCTTAAACAACAGTGAACTACAGTTTCAGACAACGCTCTGTATTTACTCTTTACTTTCTTTACTTATCCTATCAGAGTGGACACACCTTATGAACTTTTTCATGTTTTTGCTGAAAATGCTTATCAGAACAATGACAACATTTCCTGTACACGATAAATTAACTCAACAATTTTGGGCATGAATGTTAGTTTTTGGAACGTTATCTATAACACATAATTAGTTGAGATTGAGGCCAACACTTGTCTGCCATGTGACCTTGGGTAAGCCTATCGTAGGATTTTAAAAGAAGCCAAAAGGGTTAAATAAAAGTTTCCATATTCAATTGGGAGGTCTCAGAAAGAACATTACACTAAATGAGGAAAATGAGGAAAAGAAAGAAAATATGGAAAAAAAATGGAAGAAAAGGAGAATAGTAATAATAAAATAGTAGTAATTATAATTACTATTATTAATGTACTTGTTAAGTAGTTACTATGCGCCAAGCACACTGGGTTAGAGAAATAAAATCAGATCAGATGAAATAATAATAATAATGATGATGGTATTTGTTAAGCGCTTACTATATGCCAAGCACTGTTCTAAGCACTGGGGTGGATACAAGGTAATCAGGCTGTCCATGTAGGGCTCACAGTTTTCATCCCCATTTTACAGATGAGGTAACAGACACAGAGAATTTAAGTGACTTGCCCAAAGTCACAGCTGACAAGTGGCAGAGGCGGAATTAGAACCCATGATCTCTGACTTCCAAACCCATGCTCTTTCCAAGTGTGTGCTTACACAGGGCTCACAGTCTAAGAAGGAAGGAGGAGAGGAATTTAATCCCCATTTTACAGGTGAGGAAACTGTGACACCGAGAAGTCAAGTGATTTGCCCAAGGTCACACAGGGGGCATGTGGCAGGGCTGGGGTTAGAACCCAGGTCTCGTGGCACCCAGTCCTGGGCTCTTTCCACTAAGACATCCTGGTTTGTAGGAATATACAAAAGAGGGTGGAAAGGGACACAAAGGTCATGGGGGAAAAGGAAGGAAGCAACGGGAATAGTAGGAGAGGGAGGAGGACAATAAGGAGTTGACAGAGGGGAAAAGGGTAGGAAGGTAAAAACGTTCTCCTTCTCCCAGCTATGCAGTTTCTTCCTCTTTGTACTACTGTTGGGGTTCGTTGATTCATTCATTCAATAGTATTTATTGAGTGCTTACTATGTGAAGAGCACTATATTAAGCTCTTGGAATATACAATTTGGGTTTCTCTCCTTCTCACCAGCCCCTGAAGCCGGACTCCAAGGCTGAGCTACACGCATCTGTTGCAAAAGCCCCAAATCCCCATGTCAGACCAGCCATCTCCCTGCCTCATCCCCCGTCCATCCCGACGGCCCTCGGGATCCTCCAGTCACGAGGTGGACGGTCAGGGGTAAACACGGCACTGGGCAGCAGCTTAAACTCTGTGCGGAGCCAGATAGTTGCTGTGCTGCTGCTTCTCTGACGGCCAGCATCCTCTTGGGTGGCCCAAGTGGTGGCCCAAGATAGGCCACTTGAGACCAGGACAGGCCGGCTGAATTAGAGAACTCCAACTGCTGCCCTCAAAGTTGCATTTGGTGGTTGGGACTCATGTCTTTCAAGAGGCCAGTGATCTTAAAAAGGAGCAGACACTGCAGATTAGTGCACAAAAGGTGCCGAGCAGAACTCCACTCGAGAGGGTTCGTGAGTCCCTTGGTGATACCAGGAAAATGCTTCAAAAAAAATCTCAGTTTCTCTTTGCCCTCAGAACAATACATAGTAATTCAGCCTTGTCGGATTCACTTTACAAATTACTGTGCAAATTAGTTTCAACAATAGCGAAAGAGAAACTATTACTTCCACCCAATCTCAGAAATTTTCAGATAGAGAGGAACCACATTCAAACTGAAGTTTTGGTTGGTTCTAGGGAAAAATAAAAATTCAAGCAGCATGAACAGAAATGCTTACATGTTCTCCAAAACAGACATTCAGGGTCTAAAAGACATCATTACCAAAATAAGGTATTTATAAAGAAAGCAGTACACAAAAAAAACGTGATTATCAGTCATCCTCCCAGCATACAGACATTATGAAAATATATATCATCATCTTGATTATCACCTTCCCAGTACCTATACATTAGTTGTTTGATTTAGCAGAATTACTGTTAACCAATATTTTCATCCCTGACTCGAGGTAAACACAATGGCATTATACAATATTAATTAATACCTCAGATAAACACTTTGTGGGTTAATATATTCTATTCAACATTTTAATAACAGTAAACAAAAACAGCTCAGCTATGCAGCAAAATCCATCAAACCACACAGATGGTTATAAGGTTTTCATTATGTGGTTTCCATAGCAATCATATTGCAAATCTGGAAGCTTCCTGCAAATAAGCAGCTTGTATTTACATGCCTCTCAGCTGCAGCATGAAACTCTTCAACGTGTGAAGTTATTATTCCAATCACATATTGTTAGAAGAATCATCAGGAGATGTTTTGATCAGTCAAGATAAAAAAACACTGCCGTGAACTAATTTTTAAAGATTATTCAAGCACACTTCAAGTTTGCAGTGCATACTAATCTATGAGCTTGTGAAATTTAAGGCTGGTGTTGGGAAGGATACTGGCAACAGAACCTTATATCCTACAAAAATATGTGGTTGTGCATGTCATTTGTTTTTAAATACATGGAATCTCCCATATTGGGCTCCATAGGGGCCAAATGGAGAGATTGGAAACTTTGTAGAAACCAAAAAGCATGGCTCTGTTTTATCAGGGTGTGTTTTTTGTTTTTTAATGTCTCAAGCCTCCTTCATGACTTAATCAAGGAACTTCACAGTAGTTTCTTTTCCTTTAAGAGAAAAGTATATGTGTGTATGTGTACATAATATATATACATGTATGTATACAGGTATACACACACACACACACACATACTTTTCTTTTGCTTAAGATGACCGTCCTATGAAGTAGTTACCCTCAAACTGAGTAAATTTTTACAAATGCTTACTGTGGAGGAAAATGTCAAGGCCTTTTTTCCTCTCAGATTTATCAATTTAATTTATAAATTGATCCAATTCAGTAGCAGATGGATTATTACCCTAATAAGGACCATGAATCTGTCCAGCTTTCAGTTTTCACAAAATGAGCTATTTCTAGTTTTACAAATGTTCTTATTTTTAGACTGAATTAAATAATCAAAAAAGAAGAGCGATACACATATGAAACTTTTTGCTGATGACTTTAAAATGACTAAAAATAAATTCTTGGCACTAATAGACTGAAAAATACTTGGACCAGGACTAACACTCATTTTTCTCATTTCTTCTACAATTTCATAATTTCCAAATGTGGTCAGGGGATTTTCATGGGAGGGAGAGAAAGGTAAAATAATAGAAAAATATCACTTAATTTCAATGCAAATCAACTTCTTTTCCCCTAAACTTTGAAAAATGACTGACCAATTATCACATTTTAAAAAGGAAGAGGAAACTAAAATAGAGAATCTGCCCTAAAAGCTATTAGTTGTGTTTTCCTTCAATTTAAATAATGACACCAGTTGAAGAGGTGGACAATCTCTGTCATCAAACAGCATTTCATATTTGCATTCTTTCTTTGTAGTAATAACTCTAAAATATTGCTACAAAGAAATATGAAATGCTGTTTGATGATATTGAGATTGCCCACCTCTAATACTTCTAGGGAATTCTAGACATCTTGGAAAGACTGGTCTTAAACCTGCATAAGTACCTTATAATAATAATAATAATAATAATAATAATAATAATAATGATGATGGTATTTGTTAAGCACTTACTATGTGCCAGGCACTCTACTAAGCATTGGGGTGGATACAAGCAGATCAGT
This sequence comes from Ornithorhynchus anatinus, assembly GCF_004115215.2. NCBI lineage: Eukaryota > Metazoa > Chordata > Mammalia > Monotremata > Ornithorhynchidae > Ornithorhynchus > Ornithorhynchus anatinus. Next base: position 55,574,856 of record NC_041735.1, on the reverse strand, counting down.
GTCGGACACAGTCCCTGTCCCACTTGAGTCTCAGATTCTCAATCCCCATTTTACAGATGAGGCAACTGAGTCACAGACTAGAATCCATGACCTTCTGACTCCCAAGTCCCTGCTCCACCCACTATGCCATGCTGCTTCTCTTCTATCCTCTGAAATCTCTATCATGAGGCTCCATTAGTGTTTGTAATATTAAAATTATTACTATGACAGAGCACCTATTAGCACCCCGATTAGACTGTAAGCCCATCAATGGGCAGGGATTGTCTCTGTTGCCTAATTGTACATTCCAAGCACTTAGTAAAGTGCTCTGCACATAATAAGTGCTCAATAAATAATATCGAAAGACACTGCAATAATTTGGGCCTTACATGTAAAAAAAAAAATTGCATGCATTTCACAGTATCCTGCACTCCTGCCCACCTATTCACTCATTATACCACTTGCCACAGCAGAAACATGACTGACGGGGATGAAAGAGAACGAGTGGCAGTCCAATTCTCATCTTTCTGCTCAAACCCTTTCCTCTCCTTGGCTTTCCCATCACTGTAGACACCACCATTATTCTCCCAATCACACAAGCCTGTTACCTTAGCGCTATCCTCGATTCTCCTTTCTCATTCAAACCACATATTGTGTCACCAAATCCTGCCCAAACCACCACTTTCACAACATCATTAAAATCTGCCTTTCCGCTCCATCCAAACTGGTACTACCTGATCCGAGCACTTATCCTGTCTTGACTACTGCATCGGCCTCCTCGCTGACGTCTGTATCTCCCTCCATTCTAGACCTTACTTCACTCTGCCTCCAAGGTCATTTTTCTAAAACACTGTTCAGTCCTCATCTTCCCACTCCTCAAAAATCTCCAGTGGTTGGCCACCCGCCTCCATATCAAATAGAATCTCCTTACCGTCGGCTTAAAAGCACTCAATTGGTTCATCCCCTCTCTTACCTCGCCTAGACCACAATCTTTGCTCCTCTAACACCAACCTACTCCCTGTACCTCGATATCATCTATCTCAACACCTACCCCTTGACAACTTCCTTCTTCTTCATCAATCAATGATACCACTGACTGCTTATTGAGCTTACTGAGTGTTTACTGTGGGTAAAGCACTGTACTAAGCACTTGGGAGAGTACAATGCAACAGATTTAGTAGAAGTGTTCCCTGTCCACCAGGAACTTACGGTCTAGAGGGAGAGACAGGCATTAACATATATTATAGATTAGTGTTTTGGGGCTGGGGGCAGGTGGTGCGGAATATCAAGTTCCAGGGTGATACAGAAGGGTGAGGGAGGGAAACTTCCCTCATTTTCCTCTACTCCCTCTCCCTCTGTGTCACCTATGCACTTGGATCTAGACCCTTTAAGCTCTTGATATTCAGTGTCCAGCGCTGAGAACTGTGCTTTGCACATAGTAAGCATTTAAATACCATAATTATTATTATTATATTCACCCCATTCTCAGCACCATAGCCCTTATGTACATATACATAATTTCTTTCAATATCTGTCTCCCCCTCTTGACTGCAAGTTTCTTGTGAGAAGGGACTGTATCATTTTAGCTGCATTGTACGCTCCCAAGTTGTTAGTTCAGCATTCTGCATACTGCAAGTGCTCAATACCATCGATTGATTGACTGCTTGATGGCCCACACCACTAGTATCAGAATTCACACTTTCTTTCAAGTCCTTGGTACTGAAATCTCAAGACCAAAGCTTATCCATCCATCTTTCTCAATGGAGATTCCATCAACATTAAGAAGCATAAATTTGCAGACAGGAAGGAAAACATACAGCAGGACATTCAGCATTTCTATAGGGACAAAATATCCTAATGTACCATTAATCAAGAGTGTTGGGCTGGGAATCAAGAGACTTGGAACCTATCTCCATTTTTGTCTCATTATACATCCTTGGACAAATAATCTCCTGATGGCTCACTTGTCCTCTAAACTAGCTTCAAGGAATGACATGAAATAAATAATGCATGTCCTTTTTTTCTACTCAGAAAATAAGCACAGTCAGTTCTGCCATTTGCCTGCAGTGTGACCTTGGTCAAGTCATTTGACTTCTCTATCTCAGTTTCCTCATCCGTAAAACAGGACATTAGAATAACGTTCTCCTCTTAGCTGTGATCCCCATGTGGGATAATGACTGTATCTGACCAGATTATCTTGTTCATCATCAACACTATCAATAGTATTTACTGAGCGCTTACTATAAGCAGAGCACTGTACTGAGTGCTGCGGGGAGTACAATACAACAGCATTGGCAGACATACTTCCTATCCACAACCAGCTTACAGTCTCGGAGAGGAGACAGAAACTAATATAAATAATTTATAATGTATAATGAAAAGCTATGTACATAATTTAAAAAAATTTAAATTTACAGATACCTACTCCAGTGCTTACACTTAATACCATAATAATATTTATTCTTATTCTCTTCTTTAATATGGGAATAGTGTTGTGGAAGGACCTTGGATTAAGAAGAAATTGTGTTGTAATTCTTACGCCTTGTCTCACCCTGTGCACATATACACAACCATTTCTTCTGACACCACTTTGTGTTTTATCCAGACGTATGTATAGTTTTTGAAGAACATTCCCTAATTCCTCAGTAGTGCTCTAGCCAATATTTGAAATGCATACATACTTTATGGCAGAGCTATCAGCACTATATAAAGTTGATCTAAAGGTGTTTTTATCCAGATACAGATATCTAGCATAAGCAAATAAAGCAATAAAGCAAAGCTGCTGTTTAATTACAATTAATTTTCACCTTGCATCATTTTTATTGTAATTTTTAATGTGAAAAGATCCTAAATACCCTTCCAAAACAAAGACTGAAACTGCATTGTGTTAAATTTAAATGAAACCTTCAGTACTATGTGAAAGTAAGAAATTACCTTATTTCCTTCGTACTCTTTCAAGTACTTAATACAGTACTCTGCTCCACATAGTCAATAAATACTACTAATTATCAATATGAACACAAATCAGAAAGCACAAAGACAATATCAGAAATGTTCTAACAATAAAGAAAAAACGTAAAGCTAAAATATAAAAAAAACTATATAATTATGTAGGAACTTCTGAAAAATGTTCACACTAAGTCCTGGGCTTTGTCAAATAGACACAAAAGATGACCAAAGACAACCATGTACACTCAGAACACTACTCTACTTTGCTTCTAATGAACTTTCTACTAACTACCCCATAGGTCAAAAGATCTACTGGAGTCAATAGCACTTGAAAAGGTATTTTTTTCCCAAGTGGCACTTGTCATATTTCTAGCATTCTAAATTTTATAGGACCATCCTTTGTTCATCCTTGCCTACTTTAACTCTGCCCTCTCCTCTGTCCAGCAACATTATTTCTTCATTCTGATTGATTCCCATGCTTTCTACCGCTGCCAGTTGTTTCAGATGTCCCCTTCCAACTCCCTCATCTTTGCCCCTAAAGACCTGGCCATGTTCTTTCTGGAGAATATTGAAACCATCAAGCCTCATCTCCTTAAAATCTCCCCTGCTTCTCTCCAGTCCCTCCCTCCTCATGCTCCTTCTTCCACCTTCCTGTCCTTCGCCGCAGTATCTCAAGAGGAGTTCTCTCACCTCTTCTCAAAAGCTACCCACTCCGCCTACACCCCATCATTTCACACCTTATCAAAACCCTTGCCCTCTCCCTTGGAGAACTCACTCACTCCCATGACTTCAACTACCATCTCCATGTGGCCGATTCCCAAATCTACATCTCCAACCCTGATCTCCCTCCTTTTCTGCAGTCTCACATTTCCTCCTGCCTTCAGGACATCTCTACTTGGATTTCCCACCGACAACCCAAATACACTGTGTCCAAAAGTGAAGTCCATGTCTTCCCACTCATACCCTGTCCTCCCCATGACCTTCCCATCACTGTAGACAGCACCACCATCCTCCCTGTCTCACAGCCCGTAACCTTGGCATTATCCTTGACTCATCTTTCTCATTTAACCCATATATTCAAACTGTCACCAAATCCTTTTGGTTCAACCTATATAACATTAATAAAATCCATCCTTTCCGCTTCATTCAAACTGCTACTTCATTAATCCAAGCACTTATTCGATCCTACCTTGAATAATGCATCAGCTCCCTTGCTAACTTCCCTGCCTCCCGTTTCTCCCCATTTTGGTCAATACTTCACTCTGCTGCCTAGATAAATTTTTCTTCAAAAATGTTCAGTCCATTTTTCCTCACTCCTCAAGAATCTCCAGGGGTTGCCCATCCACTTCCACAACAAAGAGAAACTCCTTACCATAGGCTTTAAAGCACTCAATCACCTTGCCTTCTCCTACCTTACCTCACTGCTTTCCTACTACGACCCAACCCACACACTTCATTCCTCTAATGCCAACCTACTCACTGTACTTCAATCTTGACTATCTCACTGTTGACCCCTTGCCCATGTCTAACCTTCAGCCTGGAATGACCTCCCTCTTCATATCTGACAGAAAATCCCTCTCACCATCTTATTAAAAGCACAGCTCCTCCAAGAGGTTTTCCCTTATTAAGCCCATATTTTTTCTTCTCCAACTGCCTTCTGCATCGCCCTTAAAGTTGGATTTGCATCCTTTATTCCTCAGCCCAAAGCACTTGCGTACATATCCATAATTCAAACTATTTATTTATATCAATGTCTGTCTACCCTCGAGACCGTACGCTCATTGTGGGCAGGGAATAGATCTACCAACTCTGTTATACTGTACTCTCCCAACTGCTTAGTAAAGTGTTCTGCATACAGTAAGCACTCAATAAATACAACTGAACTATTGATTGATTGAATGTTGTTGCAAAATATTAAATGCTGGAAGGTACTTTATAAAGTATACATTCCTGAAAATCAATGTTGTAGTATTGAGTCCCTATTATGAGCAAAGCTGCTGCAGGAGAGTCCAGTAGAGTCAGAAGACATGATCCCTGACCTCAGAAACAGTAACAACACTTAATTTAAAGGTGAATAAAGGAGGCAAGATTATCAGTGACTACTTCTATCTAAGAAAAAAGCACATGCATACATTTGTTTACCAAGCCACATCTCAACATCACACGTTTGGCCTGTCTCCTTTTGTTCTATTTGCATTTCTGTTCCCTTCTCAGTGCATCAGTTCTACCCTTACTGCTACACTGCAACATCATCGTAGGAAGCAGATAAAAATATGTAAAAGGCTTCATCTCCCATCAGCTACAACCACTGTTATCATCATCACTGTCAGTCATGTGCTCATAAATTTCTAGTGCCAGGCTTTGGGGAATTTTAAGGTTTAAAAATTGCTTTGTACCTCTTGGACAAAATGTACACACTATGAAGAAAATATCTCAAAGAAGAGTTTTGTAAAACTATCTTAACGTTGTCAACTTCTCTTTTCATCAATGTTTGTCATTTTAAAAAGTTAATATTCCTCATTAAACCATTTTTTTCTTAGACTGTGAACCCCAGGTGGGACAGGGACTCTGTCTGAACTGATTATTTGGTACCTACTCCAGTACTGAGTACAGTGCTTGACACAGAGTAAGCACTTAAATACCACAATCATTATTATTATTATTCTGCATCAAATTACTGTTGGTAAATTTCAGCACTAGATATTAGCTCCTTGAAGGCAGGGATCATGTCTACCAACCCTACTGTATTGTAGTCTCACAAATAGGAAGTGCTCACCGCTCAATAAAATCTCAGTAAAAACCAATGACGGATTGATTCAGCAGGGAACAGATTTCTAGTGGAGATGTACTCCAGTTCATCCTATTACCCAAGTATCCAACTTCTATTTTATGGTCATCAAATCATTTTTGAAAACTCCCAGCAGACTATACAATAGAGTTGTGCAGGGACTTTACACCAATTAATATTCAGTGCTATATGGGTATGAGAAAAGAGACAGACCAGATTGGATAATAATAAGAAGAAGAATGATGATGGTATTTGTTAAGTGCTTACTATGTGCCAGACACTGCACTAAGCGCTGGACCATCCTAGCTTGGACTCTAATGAAAGTAATTGGTAGATTTGTTTCTCAGTTTAAAATAAACAGAGTGACAAATTATAAAATTGCAAAAATTTAAAAGTATTAGCTGAATTCCAGCTGTGATGCATATCTTGAGAGGAATGTTGAAATGAAATCCTGAAAGTCACGATGAAGTCTCATTGGCAGGTGCTTATTTTAAAAATCTTGTTGATGACAGAATCTTTGGGTAACATTTTTTATGCTCTGAAAAGTGGCTCAATACACAAATGATGCACTTTGTTGAAGAAAAAAAGGATTATCACAAAGAATTAAATAACCTGTAGACACACATTTTTCTTGTAACTAGAAGGCAGTATATAAAAATGAAATGACCTGCCAATGTCACCCTCTCACAACTTGTATCTGGTGGAAAAATACAGCAAGGCCTTGCACAAAGAAAATATACCATATTGTTGTGTTTAGTTTGGTCAGAATTTGCACAAGATTTATTTTAAAGCAGTGTGGCCTAATGGATAGATCACAGGCCAGGGAGTCAGAAGGACCCGAGTTCTAACCCCAGCTCCACCACTTGTCTGTTGTGTGATCTTGGGCATGTCACTTCATTTCTCTGGGCCTCAGTCACCTGATCTGTAAAATGGGGATTAAGACTGTGAGCCCTATATAGGACAGGGACTCTGTCTAACCTGATTAACTTGGTACCTACCCCAGTGCCTGGCATGTATTAAGTGCTTAACAAATACCATTTATGAATCTTGCATAGAATGCCACTGCTTCAGCACTGTCCTCAAATACGATTGAAAATAATGCAGCAGATAAAAGACAAAGCAAAATGAAAGCATCGTGCCACTAAAATGCAAAGGGAAGGATAACTGCAATTGACCATGATGAAATCTACCTTAAAGTCCCCTTAAAGTCTTCAATTCTCTGAGGGAGGGGTCATCTTTCTTGCTGCTCAATCAGGGATGAACATATTTCCAACCTAATGCACTGTGGTCACTGAAGTGGACCACGTTCTAGCAGAAGGTTTGGCCACTTTCTAACAGAAGTCAGGTGGAAACTAGTATCGATCGATCAATGTATTTTTTGAGCACTTAGTATGTACAGATCACTGTACTATAAGCGCTTGGGAGAGTACAGTAGAAGAGTTGGAAGACATGTTCCTTGCCCACAATGAGCTTACAGTTTAGAGGGGGAGACAGACGGACAATATAAATTATGAATATGTACATAAATTCTGTGGATGAAGAAAGGGAGCAAGGTGACGCAGAAGGGAGTGGAAGAAGAGGAAATGAGAGCTTATTCGGGAAGACCTCTTGGAGGAGATGTGCCTTCAATAAGGCTTTGAAGGTGGGAGGAGTGATGATCATCTGTTGGGTGTGAAGAGGGAGGGCGTGCCCAGGCGGCGGGGGTGGTTGTGTAACTAGAGACAGAGTAGAGAATAGAGACAGTAGAGCGACAGAAAGCTTATCTTATGGGTGTCCTGCAATTTCTTGCCTCAAATTGTCTCCAGTAAATACAGGAGAAGGTGATCAAAAACTAGCTGGTTTATTTTCCTCTCATTGTTAGAATCCTAAAGGAAGAAGCTACCCTCCCTGGTGGACAACTTCTTTGTTTAGAAAATGATGTAAATCTCATTTTTAATGGAAAAACAGCCAGAATTATTTTTTAATGAACGTACAGTAGAGATCTCAGTTTCTGAGGTCTCATCTGAAAGAATGCTAGGGCAACTACTACTAATAATAATAATGTTGGTATTTGTTAAGCGCTTACTATGTGCCGAGCACTGTTCTAAGCGCTGGGGTAGACACAGGGGAATCAGGTTGTCCCACGTGGGGCTCACAGTCTTAATCCCCATTTTACAGATGAGGGAACTGAGACCCAGAGAAGTTAAGTGACTTGCCCACAGTCACACAGCCGACAAGTGGCAGAGCTGGGATTCGAACTCAGGAGCCCTGACTCCAAAGCCCATGCTCTTTCCACTGAGCCACGCTGCTTCTCCGCTTAGTAGGTACTACTACTACTACTAAGAGGAAGAGTTGGTCCAATAAGTCCAACTACTTATTTACTACTAAGACTAGTAGTAAATTCGACTAATCCATCTTAGAAAGATGAACTCTGCCAAACTTTGAGACCTGTGGTTTTTGACATCTAGACATTCCAAAACCAATGCTGAAGTCACTTTCCAGCAAGAGAAATCAATTCCTGTTCCCCGAACTGAAACCATAATAATCCAGGTACTTCACTTTTTAAAATGCTTAATGTAGCTGGTTTGTTTTAAGTTTTATGGAAACTGGGGGTTCAAAGAAATGTTCTATGGATAGACATCCAAATTATGTGCTCATTTATCAACCATTCTAAGTAAAGCTATAAAATATCCGTATTTGAAAGCCATCCGGTACCACTTAATGTACTGAAGAGTTATTTGACAGACAATAATATTATAATCTTATGGATTTAACTTATAATAATATCTCTGAAGAGAACAGAAAGTGTTTGGATGTCATGTAAACTCTCCCATACACCTTTATCAGCAGCAAAATCTTAACTATCTAAAAAGCCAATCCTGAAAATAAAAATCTCTCTAATTGCGAATGTCATTTGACATGACATTTACATACATGCTACCCACTGGAAGTTTTAAGTTGAAACCATCTTCCTTTGCATTTTGTAGCAGTGAAATATTAATCTTTATCGACTGATCCTTTCTTTGCATTACGACTAATTTCTGGACAAGAAAACACAAGGAGGCAATCATCGGAATGCAGTTCACTTTAGTGGAAAGAAACCCAAAAGAGTATTTGGCATGTTTCCACAAGAAATGTCTGGCTCCCAGATGCTTCTCTCCAACTCGTAACTGCTTCAACGATGTTTAAACAACTGACAATTTGCACTCATTGCCCTGATGTCACAGTGACAAAACACTCAGCAGTAGCCTAGATCTCTTGGGCATTTTCATGAATGGAGGAATTATAAAATAAAATTTAAAAACCACCTTAATCCCCAAGTATTCCCCCCACTTCAGCATCTTAAAGCAGATGCTACTCCAAATACATAAGAGCAAATTGCTCAGGTGAGAAAAAAAAAACAACCCAAACTATGCTCTTTCATTTGCTTCAGTCCTAGCAAATTGGTCTAGGTAAAAAGGCCATTGAAACTTCCTTAAGACAGGGATGAAAACTCCATTACTGAAAATTTCTACCTGAACTTCAATGCATTTTCCAAGTAGAGGACTGGGGATTTAATCCAGCTCAGCCATTTGCCTACTGTGTGACCTTGAGTCAGTCACTTAACTTCTCCCTGCAGTTTCCTCCTCTATGAAATGGGAATTAAATACCTTTTCTCCCTCTCCTAGACTGTAAGTTCATATGGGACTCTATCCCACCTGATTACCTTGTAACCACCCCAGCATTTAGGGCAGGGAACATGTCTACCAAATCCACTATATTGGTCTCTTCCCAGCATTTAATACAGTTGTCTGCACACAGAAAGCACTCAATAAATACAACTGATTGATTGCTTGGCACATACTGCTTAACAATTAACACAATTATGATTATTTTTATTATTAAGTTCATAATTAGAATAAATCCAAAAAAGCATATCCAGAGGTTTCACACTCAAGCTCATCAACTCTAAATTTATAGTTTTATAAAATAGGTATTCCCTTTGAGATAGTTTGATATTAAACACTAAAAGCTACAATCTTTTTTTTTATACCCTAAAAGAACTGTTAGCAAAGTTAAACTATAGAAACACGGTGCTCCTTCCTGAATTGATCCAATCAATGCTACCCAACCAAACTACTTCTTTTCGTAACAGGGAACATTCAATTCTGAGTCCTCATCCCATTGGAGATATTCATGCATAAACAAAATGCTGTACATATTTAACATGAAACCAGCTGTCAAAAATGTAGTCAACAGTGAAGAGGCTATGATACAAGTAAAATTACTTTGTGTGATTTTTGTCTCTCCAGATGACAAGCCTCTCTGTGATGGGATCCTATCTCTTAATAACAAACAACTTCTGTCACATAATGTTTGCATCATATCAGTTCTACAAATCAATAGTGTCAAAACTAGCCTAATGTTAAAAATGAAAAAGAAAAGTTAGTGATCAATCAGTTTTAATGCAATAAAATACATTATTTTAATAGATGGGAATCTGTCTACTTTTTAAACATTTTAAAGAAATCACTGTTATATTATTGGACTTGATCTCTAAAATGAATGGATATTTTGAATAATTTGAGATAATTAAAGAACGGGGACAAAAACAAAAATATTTACAAATACTGTAGTGGAATAAGAATAAATAATTGATGTTGGGGGAAAAAATTGGTCAAAACTGAGGAAACATGAGGAAAGAAAATTTCAACATGAAGAAGCATGGCCTAGTGGCCTGGGAATCAGGGGACCTGGGTTCTAATCCCGTCTTTGCCAATTCTTTGTTGTCTGATCTTGATCAGGTCACAACTTCTCTGTGACTCAGTATCCTCAGCCTTCTCTCTGATTTCCCTTCCTCCTCTCTCGCCCCGCTCCAGTCTATTCTTCACTCCGCTGCCCAGTTCATCTTCCTGCAGAAACGCTCTGGGCATGTCACTCTCCTTCTTAAAAACCTCCAGTGGTTGCCTATCGACCTCCGCTCAAAACAAAAACTCCTCCTCACTCTAGGCTTCTAGGCTCTCCATCACCTTGCCCCTTCCTACCTCTCCTCCCTTCTTTCTACTGCCCACCCCGCACGATCCGCTCCTCTGCCACCCACCTTCTCACCGTCCCTCGGTCTCGCCTATCCCACCGTCGACCCCCGGGCCACGTCCTCCCGCGGTCCTGGAATGCCCTCCCTCCTCACCTCCGACAATCTAATTCTCTTCCCCCTCTTCAAATTCCTACTTAAAGCTCACCTCCTCTAAGAGGTCTTCCCAGACTGAACTCCCCCCTTTTTTCCCTCTGCTCCCTCTACCCCGCCTTCACCTCTCCACAGCTAAACCCTCTTTTCCCCCATTTCCCTCTCCTCCTCCCCCCTCCCATCCCACCCCCTCAGCACTGAACTCGTCTGCTCAACTGTATATATCTTCATCACCCTATTTATTTTGTTTAATGAGATGTACATCACCCTGATTCTATTTATTTGCCATTGTTTTTATGAGATATTCTTCCCCTTGACTCTGTTTATTGCCATTGTTCTTGTCTGCCTGTCTCCCCCGATTAGACTGTAAGCCCGTCAAAGGGCAGGGACTGTCTCTGTTGCCGATTTGTACATTCCAAGTGCTTAGTACAGTGCTCTGCACATAGTAAGCGCTCAATAAATACTACTGAATGAATGAATGAATAAAATGGAGATTAAGTCCTCCTTCCTCTTGCTTAGACTGTGAGGATGGGGACTGTGTCCAACCTGATAAGCTTGTATCTAGCCCAGCACTTAGAATAGTACGTGACACACATTAAGTGCTTAACAAATACCATAAAAAATTGAGGTGCTTCTGGTTGGGGGAAGGAGGAGTTACATTTCCAAAGTAATCAGCTTCCCAAATAATGGCAGTTAAGCAGATTGTGTGCAAAACACTAAGGATGCTTCCCTAGACAATGCTCATACCTTACAACCCATACCCACATTTCAGTCCTCCTAAAATCAACCTACTCACTGTACGAACCTTGATATCATCCATCTCTTTGCTGACCCTTTGCCCAAGTCCTAACTCTCACCTGGAATTCCCTCCCCCTTCATTTCTGACAGTCCACCCCTCTCCCCATCTTCAAAGTCATCCTAAAATCACATCTCCTCCAAAAGGTCTTCCTGGACTAAGCGCATTTTTTCCCGACTTACTCTCCCTTCTGTGCTGCCTATGCATTTGGCTCTTACTATTCAAGCACTCGATATTCTCCCTTCCTCGATCCCACTGCACTTATGAATATATTTTTAGAACCTGTCATTTCCCCTATCTGTAATTAATTTCAAAATCTGTCTCCCTCTCTAGAATGTAAGCGCCTTTTGGACAAGAGTCATGTCTACTAACTCTATTGTACTGCTTTCTCCCTCTGTCTCTCTCCAGTCAGCAAGCCCTCAATAAAATACACTGATTGATTGACAGTTGAGAGGTAAGCTTGAGAGAGAAGGGGGAGGATGCAGGCTGAGAAGTTACTCCGCTCCTCTGCTGCTAAACTCCTCATGGTGCCTCATTCTCATGTGTCCCGCCGCCAACCCCTGTCCCAAATCCTACCACTGACCAGGAATGCTCTCACTCATCACATCAGCCAAACTAACTCTCTTCCCCTCTTCAAAGCCCTACTGAGAGCTCACCTCCTCCAGTAGGTCTTCCCAGACTGAGCCCTCCTTTTCCCTTTGTTCCTCCTCCCCTCTCCATGCCCCCTCCTCCCCTCCCTATGCCCCCTACTCCCTCACTCTGCTCTACCTCCTTCCCCTCCCCACAGCCCTTGTGTAAATTTGTATATATTATTATTCTATTTACTAATGATGTGTATATATCTATGATTCTATTTATCTTGATGATATTGATGCCTAACTACTTGTTTTGTTTTGTTGTCTGTCTCCCCCTTTTAGACTGTGAGCCCACTGTTGGGCAGGGATTGTGTCTATCTGTTGCCAAATTGTACATTCCAAGTGCTTAGTACAGTGCTTTGCACACAGTAAGTGCTCAATAAATAACAGTAAGTGCTCAATAAATATGACTGACTGACAATGAATGAATGAATGAATGAATGAATGAATGAATGAATGAATGAAAAGCTGTCGATAGTCTTGTATTTCCCACCAAAAAAGTCGGAAGCACTCAATAAATATGATCCATTGATTAATTGATATCTAACGCAATATGCTGGAAACTGTAACGCATGAGTAGTCGCCAAGGAATATTCACTCCTCTATGAGTAGACTACAGTGTTAGTATGTGGACTGTAGGGAGCAATCAGGAACTAAATAGGGAAGGTTATTCCAAATTTTCCTTCCCATTTTCAGATGAGAAATCCTGATTCCTAGTGCCAAGGAGTCAGTGAGTCAATGATTCACACATTAGTATCCAGGCCTAACAAAATAATTCATAGCATTCAGCACCAAAAAAACGCCAAAAGCAAGTACCGAGGGAGGCCTCCTGATGATTCTCAACTCAACCTCCATACAAAGTCTCCATTCTGCAGACATGACTCACCCTGGCTTGAATGTAAACAGATCACCGCCTGCATTTTAGTTTATGATTCCTCTTGAAGGAGGAATGTGAAACAGTATGTAGTAGCTTCACTAACGCTCATTTACTTTTTTTGGTCCCTCTCACGCCCAGAGGAACAGATCATGGTAGGAGGGTATCGAGCTTCACTATTTGTGTAGGAAGGTCATTTGGGAGTATCAACTTCCTAAGAGTGTTTGGTTGCTTACTTTTGGGTCAACGATGAATAAGAATGGAGAGGTTCAACTTGACTTACTCTCAAAATGTCAGTGATAGATCTGTGCACTCAACACTACCTGGTCTCGGCAAATACCACTACTGAGACAAGCGAAGTGCTCCTTGACAGAACACTAAACAAAAGCTCTCACTCATTTAAATTGACACAATTTTGGCCCGCATTTTAAGCTCTCAAATTATGTTTCCCTTAATGGACTGGTCTGTAATTTGGAATTTTGGAGGCCATAACAAACACTGAACAGATAATGTTGACCTTTCATTAAGTCTTTTTGAAAGGATATTTCCGGTTATAGCTTTTACCACAAAGTGTATTATTTTGCTAACATCGATTACAAAACATTTTGCAAGTGTTAAGCTCATTTAACTATAATTTTAAATTAAGTTCACAGCCTCACAGAAAAGTGATGGGTATCAGGTCGGGGGGGAGAAGATTAGTGATCAAATGAATCTGGGTAGCCAGTTTCACACCTCTCAGGGTCGCACCTGGAGAGTTTCCAGGTCTCTACCAGTCTCGGCTATGGGAGAGAGAATCAAGCTGAGGCATACCCATTCCATTCCTAGCTTGGCCAGTGGCTAACGAGTGGAAGGCAATCTGCTACAAGTCAAAACTCACCCGTACTGGGCAGCAGCGGCATGGGAGAGAGTCGAGGGCTGAGACTCAAGTTCACTGCATGGAAGGAGGCAATGGTAAACCACTTCTGGGTTTTTACCAAAAAAAATCTATGGATCCACTACCAGAACGATTGCAGATGGAGAGTGGGCTGTTCTGGGAGAGATGTGTCCCTGGTGTCACTATGGGCCCGAAACGACTGGACGGCATAAAACAAGTTTCAGATAAACTGATAGGAGTAGTAGCTGAGGACACCCGAATCTCCTTTTAAATCTACTATTCAGTTCTGTTTCAGGAAGGCCTAGGCCCTGGTTGCCTACGACAATGGAATTCATTCATTCATTCAATATAGAAGAAACGTCTGGGCTACCAGACTGCCATAGGGATTAACAATTCAGCCTTCAACTCTATAGAAAATTTCTCAAACTATCTGGTAGCAAATAAAAGCTATTCAGTGGTTGCTGTGCAATTTTCTAAACTGAAGGGAACGTACTGCCTAGCTCCTGAAAAGATCAGGAGAGTGAAAGGTGATCTTACATATTTACAAGTATTACTGTAACAATAATAATATATTTACAATGATGTCATTGATTAAGTGTTTACTAGGGCCAAAGTACTGGGATTAAGTAGTGAGATACAGGATAATCAGGGTCAAAAAAACCCTTAAAAATCCATACCAAACTGACATGACTAAGGAAAAATGAAGCCATGATGCACATCAACTAAACATCAAGAGGAAGTTTATCAAAAATGAAACAAAAAACATAATTTTGTTAGTATAAGGAATCCTTGTATGTTTACGGCTGACATACTGACACATTTCTGGTCTCTGTGTCAGGAAGAAAATAACTGACCTAGTGTAGGTAAAGAGAATGGGACCCAAAATGGAGCAGATTTCATATGAAGATGAACTGAACAAGACTTTGCCTTACCAAACTGATGAAATCTAAAATAAGAAAGAAAATGACTGAAGTGTAAATAAACCATGAAGAATGGGTTCGGCATTTTGATTCACTAAATCCCACAAAAACCCTGACGAGAACACAGTGCACCAAAGCCTGAAAGAACTAAGGTCAAGAAAAACAAAATGGAACACCACCACAAAGCAAACTGGAAGTGAATGGAATTCACTGTTACATGAAATCATACAGGCAATCACTGGTATTTATTGAGCACTTATTGTGTTCAGAGTACTATACCAAATGCTTAGGAGAGTAAAACAGGGTAGATATACATGATTCCAGCATTGAAGGATCTTACAATCTAGTGGAGAAGACAGACATTAGAAGAAATTACACAATGGGGAAACAGTATAAAGGTAATGTACATAAGTGTTGTAGGATTAGGGTTGCAGTGAGTAGCAAAGTACTTAGTGGGCAGGACATATATGCATAGGTGATGCAGAAGAGAGAATATGGAGGGGTGATAGAAGATTAGTTAGCAAAAGTTTCCTGGAAGAGATGAAAATTCAGTAAGGCTATGAAAATGGGAAGAACACTAGTCTGTTGGCAAAAAAACCCAATAGTTTTGAGAAGGTTTTTGATAAATTCATACCCAGTCAATATATTTATCACTAGACTGTGAGCCATCTGATCTACTTGTATTGTATCTACCCCAGCACTTAGCATTGCGCTCTGTACGTAGAAAGTGTTTAAGAGGTATAGCAATCGATGCTAGAAGGGACATGAGAGGCAAAATTAAAAATGTTCAAAAGCTCAAAACAGAGTTAAATACATTCACGGATGACAAGTTGTATGACGTCAGTAATGATTTTTCCTTAGCATGGGATTCATCGGGAACATGAGCCATGAATTATAAGAGAACTCAGGTTAAATACAAGAACATGGATTAGGTTATGGTCCCTACAGCTCAGAATCTAAAGTGGCAGGGAAGAGGTGAGATTCTTCAAATCTTCATGGGGTTTCTCAAAGACCCTGAAGTCCTGGTGGTGGGAGAGCTGGAAGGTGAAAATAGATATTATAGATGACAGCCACCATGCTATTCCTCCTCTAGTGACAATATTGATAAACTTTCCATGTTTATGTGGATCGGATTAATACGTCTTTACAAACTGTCCTTGCGTTAAATGCTCGCAAAAGTCAGGGTGAATATTATAGGAAGGTAGGGAAAAGTCCCTCATTCTTCAGGTCCTAAGCAAGTGGGTGTTTTTAAAATTACAATTCCTGAATTTCACTGTCAGAAGATTTTTTTAAAAAAAAGGGTGGGAACATTGGGATCTGAACAAAAATAAACATGGAAGAATTTCAATTTAATAACCCTGCCTAGAGTCAAAAACCAAGCCCAGAAGATGTTGTAATCCTTAAGAGAATTGACTGTGATAGGGAAATTGATAAGAGGTAAGAATTGCTGGAGAAATAATTAGCTAACTCTTAAAAGCACTTTGGGTTGGGTGATTTGGATCTTTATATGCTCTAATAACTGGGACTTGGATTCAGGATACCTGATTGTGATCTTGGCAAGTTATCATCCCAATAAAATGGGAAATTGAAATTCTTGACTACCACTTCCCAGAATGGTATGAAGAAAAATATAGTAAAAGTGGTTTGTGCTCTGCACAACATAAGAGCTCAATAAATACAACTGGTTGATTGACCACTTTAAAGGAAAGGTACAATCATTGTCTGTCCATCTAATGATAAAGGCACTACAACCCTAAGGTAATATAACATTTGGCCGTAAGGTAATTTCACTTTCTCTGATATCTTTCTCAAGGATGAAGAGTTACTGTATATGTATTTTTTTTATGCTGTCGAGTCATCTCACTCATAGCAACTCCATGGACACATCTTTTCCAGAATGCCCCACTCTCCATCTGCAATTGTTCTGGTAGTGGATCCACACAGCTTTCTTTATAAAAATACATAAGTGGTTTACCACTGCTTCCTTCCATCCACTATACTTGAGTCTCCACCCTGAACTCTCTCCCATGCCACTGCTACCCAGCATAGCTGAGTTTTGACTTGTAGCACACTGCCTTCCACTTACTAGCTACTGCCCAAGCTAGGAATGGAATGGGTAGGCCTCTGCTTGACTCTCGCTCTTGTAACCGAGACTGGTAGAGTACTGAAACTCTTCAGGTGTAATCCTGAGAGGGGCCCTGGATATACGCACACAGGATTTTTATTCCTATATATATGTGTGTGTGTGTGTATGTGTATATTCACACATGAATATATGACTATAGTATATTATGTGGATTATATATATGTAAATTGTAAGTTCCTTGAGGGCAGAACTCCTTCAGTGTAACCACAGAAAAAACACCTGCCCAAATAGCCTAGTCATCCAATTTAGACTCATGTTCTTTGTTCGGCTTTCTCTGGGCCTCTCCTTTGTGAAAAAACAAGTTTTTCTTTTTGCTCCAGGACATCAGCTCGTAGATGTTCCACTGGCTTTAATTAAAGGCTTTCCATCAGCCCTTTCTCTCTTATCAATCCATCAATTTTTTTTTTGGCATTTGTTAAGCACTTACTATGTGCTTAACTGTATAACCGCTGAGGTAGATATAAGATAATCAGGTTGGATGCAGTCCCTGTCCCACATGGGGCTCACCTTCTAATTGGGAGGGAGAACCAGTATTGAATCCCCAATTATTTATTGAGCACTAATTACGTATAGTATGGACTTGAAAGAGAAAATTAGTATTAGTAGACACAATCCCTATCCTCGAAGATCTCACAGTGTAGAAGGGGAGACAGATATTAAAATAAATTACAAGTAGGAGAAGCAACAGAACATAAGGATGTGTACCTAAATGCAAGTAGGGTGAGGAGGGATGGGAATGAAAGTGCCTAGGGGAAGTGGAATTAAGGGCAAAGATGATGCAGAAGGGATGGA
Organism: Ornithorhynchus anatinus; assembly: GCF_004115215.2. NCBI lineage: Eukaryota > Metazoa > Chordata > Mammalia > Monotremata > Ornithorhynchidae > Ornithorhynchus > Ornithorhynchus anatinus. The sequence continues at coordinate 55,556,960 of NC_041735.1, read as the reverse complement.
GAAAAGGGCGGGGAAATGAAAGCCTAATCGGGAATAGTTTCCTGGAAGAGAGGTAACTGAATTTAGTATGACTTTGAGAATTGGGAATATGGTGTTCTATCAGCTTAACTTCTCTGTGCCTCAGTTTCCTCATCTACATAATGGGGATTCAATATCTGGCCTCCCTCCTACTTAGACTGGAAGCCCCATGTGGGACAGGGATTAACAATAATGTTGGTATTTGTTAAGCGCTTACTATGTGCCGAGCACTGTTCTAAGCACTTGGGTAGATACAGGGTAATCAGGTTGTCCTACGTGAGGCTCACAGTTAATCCCCATTTTACAGATGAGGTAACTGAGGCACAGGGAAGTGAAGTGACTTGCCCACAGTCACACAGCTGACAAGTGGCAGAGCCGGGATTCAAACTCATGACCTCTGACTCCCAAGCTCGTGCTCCTTCCACTGACGATTGTGTCCTCCCTGATTATCTTGTATCTACCCCAGTGCTTAGAGCAGCGTTTGACACATAGTAAGCATGTAACAAATATTATTATTATTATGCAGATATTACTGAAGCAGCCTGAACTGCAATGTTAGAGGTGATCAAAATGTACGGGCCAAATGCCCATTTAAAAAGCTTGTGAGGGAGACAGAGATCTTTCTGTGTTTACTTCTAAGCTGCTGCATTCACCACAGCTTCTACTGCTGTCACTCCCCCTGTGGGGACGCCCTCTTGTCTTCTGCATGTTAATTTGCCCAATTTCCTGTTGTGTTCCCCCCATGGCCTAAACTCCAGTCGCTAGCTCGGATCCCTGCTGTCTCCTGACTTTCAGCCAATAGACTCTGGTCAAGAGTCAGTGGACTGGAATTAGAAGTGCATTTTCTGTGCTTACTTGGAGGTCTGGAAGATAGGACCTGCATTTTTTCCAGACAGCTCAAGATTTGGACCATCATAACCGCTGCATTTCCTGGGTACTGGCCAGGAACAGGAGAGCATATCCGAAAGGAGATCAGAGAAGGGGTATGGAGTATGGGAAAGCGGAGTAAGAGACAAGTATTAGGCTGGCTCTGGGATAATAATAATAATAGTGGCATTTGTTAAGTGCTTACTGTGTGCCAGGCACTGTACTAAGCACTGAGGTGGATACAAGCACTTCGGGTTATACACAGTCCCCGTCCCACATGGGACTCTCAGTCTCAATCCTCATTTTATAGATGATGTAACTGAGGCCAGAGAAGTGAAGTGACTAGCTCAAGGTCATGCAGCAGACAAGTGGCGGAGCAAGGATTAGAATCCATGATTCCCAGGCCCCTTACTCTATCCACTACTGCATGCAAGGTGTTCCTAACGACCTTCAAGTGTGTTTTAGAACTGAATATATTTATCAAATATGTATCTTTTATAATAACAACAATAATAATGATAACGGCATTTGTTAAGCACTTACTATATGTCAAGCACCATTTTAGATGCTGGGGGAGATGCAAGTTAATCATGTTGGACACAGTCCCTGTCCCACAAGAGGGTCATGGGCCAAGTAAGGAGAGGAAGTTAGGGATTGAATCCCCATTTTACAGATGAGGAACCTGAGGCACAGAGAAGTTAAGTGACTTGCCCAAGATCACGCAGCAGGCAAATGGAGGAGTCAGAAATAGAACTGAGGACCCCTAAAGTCTGAGCTCTTTCCACTGGCCCGCACTGCTTCCCAATTAAATTTTGATTGAAAAACCTGAGACTAAAAGAACCTAGTACCTTATTTCCCACTGACTAAATGATACACAAAACATGATTCTCTAAAACACTGATATATTTCAGAACTGCATAACCCCAATGCTCGGGGACATTTTACTTTGTTTTTGCAGTAAAGAAATCTCTAGCATTCTAGGCAAAGAATTCCACAGCTATACCCCAAATTTATGAACTAATACTACTTTGTAATCCTCCTCCATACCTCCTTATTCCCCATAATCTGTTCTCACTGGTTAGTATTATTTTTCCCCAGAATTTTTTTATAGATACTTGGGATGAAACACATTCAGTCACTTTTCATCTCTCTAAGTAAATGTCCCTCTATACATTATTATCAGAGGGTCTCAAGAATTGCTAAATATGTAACCTTTCTTTCAAAAACACACATTATGTTTCAAGACCTTCACTGTGCTATGCATTGCTCTGTCTCCATTTCTACGTATTGAGGAGCCATCTAAAGTTAGTATTCGTAAGTTTCCCTTTAGAGATAGAGAAAAACCACCCTATTTGGGTAGGAAACCTATACAGAACTTTTTCATTTAGCACTTACATATCTCATTCTTATCCCCAGCACTTAAGCAATCAACCAATCAATGGTATTTATTGAGCACCTAAAGTGCACAGAACACTTTAATAAGTGCTTGGAAGAATATAATACAAGAGAGTGGGTAGACAGAATTGCTCCTCCATGAGAAGGTTACAGTCCAGGGGTGAAACATATGTATTTTTTAAAATCTAAGATATCACTTTTTATTTTATTATGGCATTATACTATTTAGGTTTCATTTTTATTTGCTCCTTCATCCTGAAATAATTGTATTACTTCCTTTTCTCTCCTTGTTTCTTCCTCCCGCTCCATCTATCGGAAAAATATATTGTCCTGTTTAACACTCTCACTGAATTGTAAGCTCCTTGAGGTAAGAGAGCATATCTGCTAATTCTACTGCATTATATTCTCCAAGTACTTAGTAATATTCTGTACACAGTAAGCACTCAAGAAATACCAGTGAATGAATGATTTTGTTACACTCACCAACCGCTTAATATTTGCCAAACACTGCACTTTGTAGGCACAAAATATATCTATCCCAGCGCTTAGAACAGTGCTTGGCCCATAGTAAGTGCTTAACAAATACCATCATTATCATCATATCTCAGTTAATTGATTGACGAGCAAGAACAGAGTCAAAAGCTCTAGAACTATGTTATATGACATCAATAGCCCTACGATCAAACCAGCTTTGACTGTTTATTTGTATTGGGGGAGAGAAAGTCTAAGCAGGCAGCAACCAGACAGATATGCATGCAGAAATCTCACATTTTGACTATGCTGTGGTCTTCTTTGCCACAGTCTCAAGATTCTCATCTTATCAAGGAAATAATAACGATGGTATTTGTTAAGCACTTACTATGTGCCAAGCACTCTTCTAAGCCCTGGCAATGAGTTCTAAGACAAGACTTCACCAAAATGAAGTTTTGTGACCAGCATGAAATACATGAATCAATCCAAACAAAAACTGAATCTCTGGTTAACGACATACTCTAAACAAAACTGAAATGCCAACCGGTCCAACTAGATTGCAAAGGATGTTCACGGTACTGGAGTTGTAGAAGAGTGGTTTTCAAATGTACTAATTTACTATCTAGAAAAATTTAACTGGCATCTCTTCCCTGTATTTCAGCGAGAGGTACAATGATGGGAAACCTTATGAAAAAAAGGAATCAATGGTATTTAATGAACATCTACTGTGTGACCAAGGTCTTAGAAGAGTGCAATAAGGTAGAGGTGGCAGAAATGTTCTCTGCCCACAGAGGCTCATGGATCACAGTAAAGAAGGGTTATGGATTTAGCGATTCTTGACACCCTCTGAATAATAATGTATATATAGGGACATTGACAGTTCAGAGGGGGATTCTGTCATTAAAATAAATAAATTATAGATCTCTACATAAGCTCCATGAGGCTGAGGGTACAGATCCAAGGTTGTAGGCAATTCAGAAGAGAGAGGGGATAAGGGAAAAGATGGCTTAATTGGGGAAGGAGGATGAAAAATGTTTCCAGAAACTAGTTTTCCTTGTTGATATTGGGAATAATGACAAACTCAGATATTCAAATATCTCCTAAGAACTTCAGATAACCTCGGAGTGGATTTCTTCCCTTCTTTTTTTAAAAAAAAACTTTACATTTATTTCCCCATTTGGCATGAGTATGGATTGGATTTTCATTTGCGTCTACTTATCTGCTAGTGATTGATACAAATCTAGTTGCCCAGAAACTGCTTTTCTTCCCTAAATAAGAAATACTTCACTGAAAAGTATCTCCAGGATATATATTGCATTGAGATTCCATTTGAGATTCAGATGTTCATACTTTTGAAATTGAACTGAATTACCACAGTATAAGGCAGCTTTTTCTGGATCAGAATATTTCATTTTTCATTTTATTAAAAATGAATTCACACTTTAAAAAATATAGGTTAATGGAACTGGAAATTTGTCTTCCTTGTCTTCTGCCCTCTCCCTCCCCCTGTTTCATTTTCCAGAAGACATTTCAAATTGAATTCCACTGAAAGCTACAGATTTAATAGGCTAATGGGTTGTTACCATTCTTGTTACTGGGTTGAATCTATTCAGTCTATGTCTGGAAAATCCATTTTTCTGCTCAACTTCCTGCCACGAAAGGAAAAAAAATCAAGCAACACAAGGGCTTGACTAAGCAGTACAAACTGGAGCTGATGTCCACAGCAATTTTCCAAATATTGTGTTCCCATTTTAAGATTCATATCCTTGCCAGTAGGCTTCTATAGTACCCTTCCTGGAGAAGAGGTAGGATGAAAATTCTCATCTCACATTTCAAGTCTATTCAAGTGAACTGTATTATGAAAAAATTTTACACATTTTGGTCTAAATTGTGTGTCAGTCATCTAAATCTAATCTTAAAAAAAGCGGCTTAATTTGTTATGGCAGCACCATTCAAGTATAAACCTGTCGTGCTGCTAATAACAGCCTTAACAATAAGATATAAGAACCTGGACATCGAAACGACATAAAAAGAGGAGCACATTTGAGAGAAAGCCAAATATCCTTTAATACGCACCAGAACTGATGTTCTCCCAAGATCTGTGAATATGCACCCTTCAAAATTAAAAGCCATCCTGTAAATGGACTCTCGTTTTAGGAAGCTTAGTTTTCAATAAGAAATAAAAAATAGTGGATGTTGTAATAACATCAATTTTTCCCCACTGAACATTCTCTCACAATGAAATTATTCACTCATTCATACTAGCCCTAAGAAATATTTCTAGGGATATTTTGGAATAGATTTTAATGATATTTTGCCCTCTTCTTAGTCATAAACCCTGGATGTTATATAGTTTTTTGATACTTTTCAATTATCATGAAATTCAGTACTTATTAAGAGCTAAAATTTACTTCAAGTTAATTGTATTATGGTGAGCTTAAATTTTCTCTAGTCCTGCCAGCACACCTCTGTTTTCCAAATTAAAGCCACCTTCAAATAACACAACTAAGAAAATTAGTCTCCAACAATAAGCAACAAAATAAAATGTTATTTATAGTGCTTGTTAAGCACTTACCCTATGTCACTGTTCTAAGCACTGGGATAAGTACATGATAATTAAGACAGAGTCTTTGTCTCACATGAAGCTCACAGTCTAAGTTGGAGGGAGAACAGGTATTTAATACCCATTTTACAGTTGAGGAAACTGAGGCACAGAGAAATTGACTTGTCCAAGGTCACATAGACAAGTTAAGGTATTTATTATGCTATGTTGTTCTCATGTTATTGTTATTACTATTACTATATTACACTATTATTAAGGCATTATCATATAGGAGCATTATGGTCGTTACGGTATTTATTAAGCCTCCACTATGCGTAACGCACTATGCTAAGTCCTGGGTAGATACAGTACAATATAAGGAATAAACATTTTATTTGACAAGGTATGAACATTAAATCCCGGGAATTTAAACCAGTCAAAAAACTTCAGGAAAACTTTTTGCTCAGAACAAGAAGGAAGATCAACAATTTAGAAAAAATGTGGATTACTTCTACTCCGTTAGTTTTCAGTGCTGATCAATTATCCTTACGCCAAAACAAAATCAAAATTTTCACATTTCATGTGCTAGAAATATTCCCTACTCACAATACTCCCAATTCTTTCAGCAAAAATCCTATTTATTTTAATATTAATGAAACGCTCTAGTGTTCAGCATTGATAAAATAACATGCCTCAAAAAAAAAAAAGCAACCGAGGACCACCTCTGAAAAGAAATTGTCTCCACAGCTGCTGAACTGCTCAAACTCCACAAGCTTTTGCTGAACTATGCAAAAGCTGAGGCTGCTCCTAGTTTCACTAGGGAAGAAAGCAGGACGAGACATTCCACAGCTGCCTGCCACAGCTTCCTTCCCAGGGGCAGAGTTGCAGGCTCCATCAAGCCCAGTCCCTATGTGTCTAACTGTGCTCATTGGAAGGACATGAGGGAATCCCAGAACACGCTTCAATATCTCCCAGGATCCTCAAGGAGGGAGGGGTTGGATCCCCAGGAGAAAATCAGTCACGTTCATGGGTTATGTGGCCCCGGAAAAAAATATATTTTATGCCAAAAAGGAGTTCGAGCCTATGAAATTTAAAAAGCCCTCAAATTATCATTAGCTTCTCTATCTCTGCCTCCTCCCTCTCTCTCTCTCACACACACACACACAAACGCACATATATAGAAAAGCAGCTTGGCTCAGTGGAAAGAGCCCGGGCTTGGGAGTCAGAGGTCGTGAGTTCTAATCCCAGCTCCGCCGCTTGCCAGCTGTGGGACTTTGGGCAAGTCACTTAACTTCTCTGTGCCTCCGTTACCCCATCTGTAAAATGGGAATTAAAACTGTGAGCCCCACGTGGGACAACCTGATCACCTTGCATCCCCCAGCGCTTAGAACAGTGCTTTGCACATAGTAAGAGCATAACAAATGCCATCGTTCATTCATTCATTTGTGTATTTAGTTTTACTTTCCTAGGCATCCCAGCTTTCTCAAGCTGAACGACCACAGCACTAGAATCTACGTCCTTCATCAGGGCTGACTGGAGTTCTTCATCACAATGTCATAACATCATGGGGGATATGGAGGTGAAAGTCCCACTTGGACACTGCCTTCACTCTTTTCACTCCGGGTTCAGGTTTGGGGATCTTGCCAGAAGGCAGCACCATCCATAGCTTTGAGAGCCAGGAAATCAAAGCCCAAAGCAGCATGGCCTAGGGGACAAAGCATGGGCCTAGGAGTCAGAGGAATTGGGTTCTAATCCCTGCTCTGCCAGTTGTTTGCTGTGTGATCTTGGGCAAGACATTTCCTCTTAGTCTGGAAGCTCCATGTGAGACAGGGACTGGGTTCGACCTGATTATCTTGCATTTATTCATTCATTCATTCAATAGTATTCACTGAACGTTTACTATGTGCAGAGCACTGTACTAAGCGCTTGCAATGCACAATTCGCAACAGATAGAGACAATCCCTGCTCAGTGACGGGCTCATAGTCCCAGGGCTTAGTACAATTTTTGGGACATTGTAAACACTTAATACCACAATTACTATTATTATCATTATGATGATTATTGCTATTATTAGGACTTCCTCCCAATTGCTTGCCAGAGGCATTCGTGGGAACAGCAACAACACACAACTGGCAACAGTGTTCCTCTGAGGATGAGGGAAGCTCCATGTCATTAGCAGCGTGGCTCAGTGGAAAGAGCCCGGGCTTGGGAGTCAGAGGTCATGGGTTCAAATCCCCACTCTGCTTAGAGAAGCAGCGTGGCTCAGTGGAAAGAGTCTGGGCTTCAGAGTCAGAGGTCATGGGTTCGACTCCCGGCTCTGCCACTTGTCAGCTGTGTGACTGGGCAAGTCACTTAACATCTCTGTGCCTCAGTTACCTCATCTGTAAAATGGGGATTAACTGTGAGCCTCATGTGGGACAACCTGATTACCCTGTATCTACCCCAGCGCTTAGAACAGTACTCTGCACATAGTAGGTGCTTAACAAGTACCAACATTATTATTATTAGCGTACCCTTAGCCAATGAGGACTTCCGTTGGGAGAAGGCCAAGAGGTTGCCCTATCCAGCCCCACCTTCACTCTAGCTCACCTGTCTGCATGGTCTATGAACTTGGATCTGTACCCATTAGGGTCTTGAAATTCACCCCACCCCCAGCCCCACAGCCCTTATGTGCTTAGCCTTGTCATCTCCCATTTCCCCAATCTGTAATTTATTTTAATGTCAGTCTCCCCTCTGAACTGCGAGCTCCTTGCGGGCAAGGGACCTGTCTACCAAGTCCACTGCATTGTATTCTCTCACGGGCCTGGCATAAGTAAGCACTCATAAAATACCACTGATTGATTAACTGATTGATTAACAATTGGCAAAGACAGAGGTACATTTTCTAGCACCAAGGCTTGTGTAATTTATGGAGCTGGTACACGAGATATGATATTTATTTGACTTGGAAACATTCAAGAACAAGATGGGTAAATAGAAGTCACCTGAAAATTAATTTTAACACCCTAAAATGAAAAATCACATGAGATGACGGCCCAACTAATAATATAGTTGGTTTCTACTATCGAAATTAATTATTTAGACAGTCATAAAGTAGCATTTATTTATAGGGTTTCAGTAAGATCTCACATCATATGATACTAAATGCCATCCAGAAGATTACCACTCCCTCCACACTTTCAAACACCCTAAGAAAAGACTTGAAATACCTTGAATAACCACAACTCTGCCACACAAGGAAAAACTGTGTGTCTGACAAAGTCACATGACACTGACACTTCAGCAGATTGACGCTGCCGCTGAAGTCAATCCTATGGCATATTCAAAAAAATAGGATTTGGGAAAATGGGCCGAGTAAAACTAGTGTCATGTAAGCAACTTATTCTTCATTAATTATATTATCTTCTTTCCATAACATCTTTGAGGAAAATCTACAGCTAAGTTTTGCATGGTTGCAAAATAATTCCTACTTGGTGACCCTTGGGACTGTTGATATGGTTGGTTTAATAATAATAATGGTATGTAAGCGCTCACTATGTGCCAAGCACTGTTCTAAGCACTGGGGGATATAAGGTGAACAGGTTGTCCCACGTGGGGCTCACAGTCTTAATCCCCATTTTACAGATGAGGTAACTGAGGCACAGAGAAGTTAAGTGACTTGCCCAAAGTCACACAGCTGACAAGTGGCAGAGCCGGGATTAGAACCCATGACCTCTGACTCCCAAGCCTGGGCTCTTTCCACTGAGCCAGGCTGGTACGCAACCACCTCAGGATGCTGCTGTCGTGATTTCAAATTTAAAGGCTCCTGGCCTGAGTCAGAAGTAATGCCTGTTACAGAGACCTGGGAATGAAATGTCCTCTAGCTGGATGTCCTGGTAACACCTCAAACTTAACATGTCCGAGAATTCTTCATCTTCCCACCCAAACCTCGTCCTCCTTCTGACTTTCTCATCACTACAGAAAGTACCACCATCTTCCCTCTCTTGGCATTAACTTTGGCATTACTGGCTCAACTCTCTCACTCAACCCACATATTCAATCTGTCTCCAAATCCTATCAGTTCTACTTTCAAAACATCACTGAAACCCACCCTATCCTCTCCCCATCCAAACAGCTACGACCGAAGCACTTATCCTACCCTGCACCGACTACTGCATCGGCTTCCTTGCTGACCTCCCTGCCTCCTATCTCTCCAAATCCAGTTCACACTTCCCTGTGCTGCCTGGATCATCTTTCTAAAAACATTTAGACCATGTATCCCCACTCCTCAAGAACTTCAAGTAGTTGCCCATCCACCTCCCTTTCAAACAGAAACAGTGGCTTTAAACAACTCAATCACCTTGTCCCCTCCCATCTTAATTTGCTGATTTCCTACTACAACCCAGCATGCTCGCTCTGCTCCTCTAATACCTACGTACTCACTGTACCTCGATCTCGGCTCTCTCGCTGCCGATTCCCTCACCCACATTCTGCCTCAAGCCTGGAACTCCTTCTCCCTTCATATCCGACAGACCATCACTCTATCCATCTGCAAAGCCTAATTAACATCACATCTCCTCCAAAAGGCCTTCTCCACTAAGCCCTCATTTCCTCTACTCTCCATTCTTTGCCATCCTTGCACTGATTTGCCTATATCTACTGCAGCACTAGAACAGTGCCCAGCACATAGTAAGCACTTAACAAAGAAGATAATTATTATTATCATTATTACTTAGAAACATACCCTTTATTCACCTCACCCTCAGACCCAAAGCACTTATGTATATATCTGTAATTTATTTATATTAATGTTTGTCTTCCCCTCTAGACTGTAAGCTCCTTATGAGCAGGGAATTTGTCTATCGATTCTGTTGTAGTGTACTCTCTAAAGCACTTAGTACAGTGCTCTGCATGCAGTAGGCTCCATTAGAGAAGCAGTGTGGCTTAGTGGAAAGAACATGGGCTTTGGAGTCAGAGGTAGTGGGTTCTAATCCCAGCTCCTCCATTTATCAGCTGTGTGACATTGGGCAAGCCACTTAACCTCTCTGTGCCTCAGTTACCTCATCTGTAAAATGGGGATTAAGACTCTAAGCCCCACGTAGGACTACCTGATTACCTTGTATCTACCTCAGAGCTTAGAACAGTGCTTGGCATGTAGTAAGAGCTTAACAAATACCAATATTATTATTATAAGATTGATTGAGCAAGAGGAATGGGGTAAGATGTCCTCCTAGAAAACAGGGGTTCCAACAGGTTTCTGCATGATATCATATGGAACCTTACCTGTGCCCCCAAATTAGCATGATGACATCATACGGAACAAGGGTAGAACAGTGTTTGACACTTAACAAATACCTCCCTCCTGCCACAAAAAAAAAAAAGGCAGGTGTACTAGCAAATGTTCTCCCTGCTTTGGGAGGCTAAATGCCCAAATCTTGCCTTCCCTATTGGTGTTTTAACAATATCTTGCAATATACATTCAATCCCTGCAAGTGTCACTTTGCAGAAGATCTGGTGAGAATACTACCATCATCCTTTCAGATAAACAGCTGCTCACTAAACACCTTAAATGTATTGCCTATTTAATCATTTAGAAAGTTCACAATTGGCTCGCAATTGCAATAAAAATGAAGTTAATCCTATTAAACCATTTTACTAGAAAAAAGGAGGGTTTGGGGCAATAGACGGGTAAACTATAGCCCATCTAAATATTTTTTCTACAATTCATAGCATTCTTTTTCAAGGGTAAGGTGAAGCACAAACTAATAAATGCCTTACAAGCTATCATACTTTGCCTAAAATCATATACCTTGTGAATTTGAGTTAGTCTTCCAAAATCCCAGGTGTACTCACTCACACCCATACACACACACACCCTCCCCACCCCCGCATATTCCTGAGTCAACCCTCTTCCTTCAGCTTCACCGTTATTTGCAAAATTATATGGCGAATTGACAACAGATCACTTTACATTATTTATATCTAATATAAGAAATGTAAATACTGGGCAACTACTGAAAATTCAGACAAAGAAATGATCGTGTAATCAGATTGATGCTAGACAGTCCAAAAGAAAACAAAGTCAAGCCTCACAGGGCCTTTATTTACAGCCCAACAACACAGTTTCTCCAAGGCAACATACTGGGTAGTGGCGGGGATTATGAGATCATATATTAAGCAGAAGCTGATGACATATGGAGTGCATGTAGAACTTCTGGTTAATGCAAATGCCAAGATGAATAACCAAAAAAAAACAAAAGGAAAAAAAATGATGGTTGAGTGTTGGAAGGCAAAAAAAACTGAAGTCAATCTTTTAATTAAAAAATTATGTAGCAAGGGCCCCGCTAATGAGTCTAGAGTCCCAAGGGATCATTTTTACCATCTCTGCCTAATTTGATGCCCCTGCTCACCCTGAACAGAGTGTGTCCACCGGCAAGAAATGTTTTAAGCCAAGTCTCTTGAATTAAATGATTCATTAAAGAAATTTCTAAACATCCTACATCATATAAAAACTCAAAAATACCTGGAAGTTCTTCATAAATTTCATCATCTATTGGTTGGTCGCTTTTTGGTGGACTACTGATTGGTGGAGGATGATCCACATCATCATATAATTCACCTCTTTCATCATCATCTTCTGGAATGATATCGGATTCCATGTCTAAAACACACAAAGGGAGAGTAATTTTAAAAGGTGCAAAAATAACTTTAGAAAACCTCATAAGGAACTTCCTTAAATGTACACAGTATTGAAATTTAAGAGTCAAATAATATTGTCTGGAATACAAAAACGCTTCTCATTCAAATATGACAAATTATTGGAAGTCATACAATGTGTGAAAAAAAAAAGATCATATTTTTTCAGGCTGGGTTTACCGTGAAGCCATACTGATTTACAATAGGTAGAGGTATGATGTTAACATGTTTCATGTCAGCAGCTCCTTTTCGGATATGTCTATAACCTAATATAGCCAACCTCTATACAGAAACTAGAACAATTGCTTTAAGGAGTATTAAAAACCATGCAACTCGCTTATTGATTGCTCTTACCTTGTAAAACAAACTTCAACTGCTGTACCCATTCCTCAGCATCTTTGGGAGTAGCTGCCGTAAACTAATAAAATAAAACATCACAATAAATATCACACCAGAAATAGAAGGAATGTAGCATTCTTGTCACTTCTTCAAAGAACCATTAGTGATTCTTTTCATGTCTTCTGGTACTTTTCTTGCAAGGATGCTTCTTATAATGTACAGTTAATTTTGACAAATTTATGTAATTGAAGCAGAGGATGATGGATTTGAAACTCTGATCAGCAGCTGGCAGCTGTGCAGAAAAAAGCTGCTTCTCTTCATCAATGTCAAAGCCAGAACTGATGAACAAAATTTGCCCTTGACAATTAGAAGACACCCATGAATTTCTTTCGACTGCTGGGTACAGTTTTCTTAAAAATGTTCTTGTCAGATTCCAACACACTACCTGACAACTTAATTAACTGGCTTTCAACTGCAATCTCAGATATTTAAAACTTATTAAACTTACATTCCATATTGATGCCTAGCTGATAGATCTTCGAATTGCATAGCAGATATGTGCTTTTACCTTGGTTTTTCGTTCACACCCTTAAGCAGTATCATATATTTTAACACACAGATATTTTTCTTTTGATAACTGCAACCTTGTTACTATATAATTCTTCTAAGAAATCACATGGGCCTATTAAAATAGATATTAAAATGCTAACACTGGAGTGAATGATAGATAAAAGTGATGTATTTGCTGGTTCTAATACAAAAAGATACCATTTGAGCTTAATCTGAAATTTTTTTCAATGTATTTCTTATTGTATGAATGTACAATGTAAGCAAACCAGTTGTTTTTTCATTAACATGTCAGAGAAAGTTGTTGCAATGAAATGTTAATGTCCCAATAAATGAAATCGGAACATTTTTATCAATTTAATTTCAAGGCGACATAAAAAGTCCAACCTGATAGATGCGTTTATCAGGAGCACAGATTTCGAAACAGCAATCTTTCTTTCCATCCTTCCTCAGGGTATTATTCATTCTGGCGGTGTATCCATCTATAGCAAATTCACCTTTCTGTTGTTTGTCTGTTGAAGATAAAACCAAAGTTAGAACTTCATTTGCAACACTGAATATAAATGCTCAGTAGGTTATCTTTTATTTAGATTCTGTTTCCCAGTTTTATGAAGAAGGGAATTGGATTTTGTCTTTCTGCTTTTCTGTCAGGGTAATTATAAAATGTTAGAAATCTCCTTTATTTTAAAGACTGTGCAAAATGCTGTGTGCATTTGGGATTCTTTTGGTGGGGGGGGGATTTTAAAAGGATGTTCTGCTTTGTTCATTTGTCTTTAGTTTTCAAAAGGACGTTTTATGGAGCTCACAAAGTAGTGGTCTTATTTAGTAAGAAGTGTCTGATACAACACTGGTTCCTTCTGAAAGCCAAGAACTGGAATTTGGAATTTGCTCAGGAAGCTCACTATAAATCAGTGTCTACTTCATTTTGGTAAGCCGGGGGGGGGGAAACCTGTCTACTCAAAAACTTGTTAAGCACTTTCACTATATTTAACACTATTTTCTCCTCAAGAAATAGCTACCTTCAAGCTCAATTTTAAAGTGCATGAAGGCCATCCTTTATCCACCTAATTTAAAGGCTACGTCAATTTTTCATAAATATAACAATTCAATCTAAGAACTGATGTGAAACTTAAGGTGATATGCCACTGAAGAATATAGTTAAGACACATAACTATGACGTTTTGGTGTAGAAAACCGTAAAGGAATTCACAGAAGAGGAATATAAAATATGCCTCTGCTTTAGCATTACTGAATACCCAATATAGCAATAGTGGCTCGGACCACGGTTCTCCAAGATACTAGTTGCTTCTTAAGATGTCTTTTTGTGTGACCTTGGGCAAGTCACTGAACTTCTCTGTGCCTCAAGTTACTTCATCTATAAAATGGGGATTATGACTGTGAGTCCCTGGTGAGACATGGACTGTGTAAAGCTTGATTAGCTTGTATCTACTCCAGTGCTTAGTATAGTGCCCGGCACATAGTAAGCATGATTTGCTTGTATCTACCTGAGCACTTAGTACAGAGCCGGTAAGCACTTAACAAATACCATTAGAAAAAAAAAAAACCTTTCAAAAATCCCCACCCCAAAAGAAATGCACACTTTGCCCAATCTTCCAAATAAAGCTGATTTCTAAGCATTTTATAATTATCATGATGCAATAGCAGAATGACAAAATCCAAAAAAAGTACTGAACAAGATCCATATTTTTATTTTATTTAGTACACCCTCAAGAGTATCAATCACTAGATGAAAGTTAAAGGCAGGAGGTAGAGGCTTAAAAATAGGACCAGAATTCTGGTACCAGCATCTTAACTAAATTCAGCATGTGAATTTAGACAAATCACAAGTTTTCCAAGTCAACTTCCCCATCAAAAAAAAAATGATATAGTCCAAACCTATTGTATTAAAATATCACATAGAGATGATATCCTAAGTGAAGCACATGAGGTTCCTTGTAACAAAGTCTCTAAACAATTTGGGGATGTCATAACTATCATTACTATTATTAAAAAATATCAGCAGATGAAGCTGTTACCCATAAAGAATGTAAAATTGAAAAAAGAATTTATAATTTCATTTTACATGGTTCCTGAAAGTATGTTTCATGAATGAGTTATAAAACTAAAATGATTAGACATGCAATACTTTATTGCATTTGGCCAAGTACTTCTACAATGGAGAATTTTCAGTTTTAAAGGAGTGACATTATGATGATACAGGTTTCTTAGAAACTGACAAACATATTTCCACGAAAACTCATGTACCACTAAAACTGGGTCAAAGATGAAACATGCAAGATACACCAAGGGGATCCAAGTTTCTTCAAATAAGAGTTGTGTTAGCAACTTTCCAGGAGCCGGAGGGCTGCATCTACTTTGCATAAAATGAAGCAGATGCAGCCACCCTCAGAATGAGGAAGGGTTGCAGGGGAGAATGTAAGCCAAGAAATGGATGGATCATTTTGTCACGAGAAATTAACTGTTCATGGCTTCATTGGCAACCTATGATCTGTGGGCCACATTTTTGGGCAATAGATACAGCCCATCCTTCATCTTTGATGAAGCTACAACAGTGAAATTCTATCCACTGGTGCAGATGTGGGTGAAAAGAACTAAGGACCGTCTTCCACACTGTGTGCATGTTAAAATAGCTTCTTGCTGAGTTGATGATTTACCACCTACAGGGCTTCTTTCTGTTTTCAAGACTGTCTTGGTATTGTAATCTCTGTGAAGTTTTCAGCAAAGAAGAGCAGCTCTTCTAAGGGCTGCCCACTACCAATCAGTGATATTTATTAAACATTTTCTGGGTGCAGAACACTCAGAGTCCTTGTGAAAGTACAATAGAGCTGATAGATATGATCCCGGTCCACAAGGATCTTAGAGGAGAGACAGATAATAATGGTTGATGATGGAGAAGAAAGGGAAAAGACACCTTCAATCCCTGACTCATGTGACTATAAGGTGGTGGAGCAGCTTAACTGTCTGGATGAACTTCTGAGGGCAGCCATGTTTGCTTCGCAGTTGTCAGAACCCTGGTCTATCGATGGTGTGAGATGCTTTTGTACCTTCTAGGAAATCAGTATTGAGCTTGTACTCTTCCTCTCGGAACTTTTCCTGTTCTTGCCATACTCCAAATATAGAACATAAAGATATGTACATAGTACTATTTTGGGGATGGGGAGGGTAAGTATCCAAAGTGCTAATGTTTAATTTAAGTTATGAAGTGGCAGTTGGTGAGGAGATGAAAAATCGACTGGGGAAGCTCTTTTAGAAAACATGTGAGAAGAGCAATGGTCTCCCAGATGTGAAAGGAATTCCAGGCAGGAAGGAGGGTGTGAACAGGAGGTTGGTGGTGGGACAAGAAAGAGGCACAATTCAGTAGACTGGCTTGAGAAGAAGAAAGGGAACTAAGCAGATGAATGATGGTGCAGTGGGAAAAGAGGGGATAAGGAGGAGGAATAGAAGTGACTCAATGCCTAAAAGTCAATGTTCAGAGTTTTGGACCCCTTACTTTATTTCGTGTACATGTTTTCAGTGCTTGGTAGCTTACTAAAATAGCACGTGGAAGAGTTTTCAGGTTCATCTGTTTTAGGCGGTTGATTTTCTGCCTGTGAAGATATGATTAAACCCCAGTTGGACTATTTGGGCTCTCCAAGATTACAGAAGACTTATTCGGATCCCTAAGTGTCAATTAAATAATTTCCTAGCTAGGGTTGGGACTAGGTTCCACCACCGGCCCTTTTCCCCTCTTACAGCAGAGAAGATTGTTCTACATCCAGTTAGTTCAAGCCCTGCTAGTTCATGCAAACTCACAAGAGGCAGATTACTAAACTTGAAGATCTATTTATTTAATTTCCTAGAGGAGAGGCTCTACAAGGAAGCAATCCAATGCAACACCAAGGTATTCTCTTCTCGGTAGGAAACCAAATTAGATTCCAAAAGTTGCTTGGTGAGTAATGAATTAGAAAGAGGGTCATGATTGCTCCGAGAGACATTCCCACCTCAAAGGACCACTTGAGATGATATGCAAGGTTAACAACTGCCTTAGGGTGCATGAGAGCTGGTGGTAGGCCGGTGTAATATCAGAGGAAGCAGAGTGGTAGTGGTTCAATTTTTTAAAATTCCCTGTCTGAGTCAGAAACAGTCAGGAAGGGTAACAATGGCTCTGAGCAATGGGGGTGGGTGATGGGTTCTGGAGCTGGGAAAAAAGCTCTTCTTTCGGGTTTTAACTGGCTTCCATATGATGTCAATACATGATCTCGATCTCATTTATCTCGCCACTGAAGCCTCTCCCACGTCCTGCCTCTGGCCTGAAATGTCCTTCCTCCTCAAATCCGACAGACAATTATTCTACCCCTTCAAAGCCTTATTGAAGGTACATCTTCTCCAAGGGACCTTCCCCTGACTAAGGCCTCCTTTCCTCTTCTCCCACTCCTTTCTGTGTCGCCCTGACTTGCTCCCTTTATTCATCCCTTCTCCCAGCCTCACAACACTTATGTACATAACCAAAGTGATTAGTCTGTATCTACTCCACTGCTTAAGGTGTGAGGCACTTAGTCAGTGCTTAGCAAATACCATGCAAAATGTTTACATTGTTCAATCTAAGGAGATAAAATAGTCTCATTTGGACTGTTTCCCTTTTTCTTTTCCCTATTTCAAATACCCACTCAGACCTTTGAACTTTTATACTTAGTTACTATACTTTTTTTAAAAGCATAGCCTCTTGTAGACAGCCACTATGCTCAGTTACATTGCATAATGCACTTTGTTATTTATATTTTAGGAGTGCTTCTCCCTTCAGAGAACAGGTGGAGCTTACATTACTGCTAATGCTATTCACTTCAGCACAAAGAAGAAAACACACCCCTCAATGCTGAAACCTTCTCTGAACTTAACCAATCCGATTAGTAACTTGTTCCACCTTCCTGGTCAAAGGTAAATGCAGTAAAAGAGAGTTTAATGACTTTGATTATTTCAAGCAACATTATCTTTTGTTCAGCTGGTTTACAACATGATAATATCTGCTCATATATCTGAAATATACTTCTGGTGCAATGAGTTATATTGGGAAGAAGTGTCAAACCATTACCATTTTAATTAAAAACAGTTGCTGAGAAGCATTTTACTTGGAATTAGAAGTTTGACTAATACTTTCTGGTGGCATGGGATTTTAAACATGCATGGATTCTTTCTTCTCATGAGGACAATTATGCAATGTGAGGATAAAAGTCAAAAGGCTTCTTTATTCCCTGCCACACACATTTTCCACCCCAAGTGTTAAATCGATTGTAGTTCAAGGACAGTGAGGTAGTGGGGAGGGAAAAGGACTAAATGGCATATGGTTTTGGAGGAAAGGCTAATACTCCCATTAAATTCTACTTTTTGGTAAATACTCCTGTGATTCCTCCAACTGGGAAAAAACAGAAGTTAGTCATTACACATGCCATGGGACCACATCAGCATACTGTCATCATTATTATATTATGGAAGAACCACTGGGTCTCTCAGTATTCACTCCCCAGAATGGCCTATATCTTTGAGGCTACAGAGATACTGCTTTTTAATTCTCAAAAATGATGGTTCTACCTAGCTGCCGGGGTCCCCTTGAATCATTTAGGCACGACCTGCAGCTCTTCCACAGAATAATACATAGTCCATTAATAATAGTAATAATAATAATTATGGTATTTGTTAAGTGCTTACTATGTGCCAGACACTGTTCTAAGCACTGGGGTAGAAACAGGGTAATCAGGTTGCCCCACGTGGGGCTCACACTTTTAACCCCCATTTTCCAGATGAGGTAACTGAAGCACAGAGAAGTGAAGTGACTTGCCCAAGGTCACACAGCAGACAAGTGGGAGACCCGGGATTAAAACCCACGCCCTCTGTCTCCCAAGCCCATGTTCTTTCCACTAAGCCACACTGTTTCTCTAGTCTGCACTCTGCCTTATTGCTTTCTGTTTTCATTCAAACTTAATTCCTTCTTCTTCTGTGGCAAACTGACATAATCTGAGGCCACAGTCAAAATATATATTTTGATAACAACTCCTTTGGCACACACGTTAAATAAGACCTCTGTAGGACTGGCGTTATGAAGTCCTCGATTCACACCTGAGGTCTGCCTTGTCCTCAAGTAATACCCAAAAACCTCACACTACCCAATACATTTAACTTCCGAGGACTGCATTAGATATAACACATCATCAGAAATAGACTAAAGAGAACTTCCTTCTTTTACACTGGTGTGTTCATTGCTCAACTAAGTCACTCTAAGTTATAGCAAATTTGTCAACTTCTTTTACACAGGAGAAAACAAAAGCAGTTTTGAAATGATTCTTCACACACGATTCCTTTGAACACATTGGACAGATATTTAAAATGTAAGTTGGGAAATGAGAGCCTACTTTACATCCCCTCAAAGTACCGTACATGATAAAATGCTGGTGTCTTTAACCAGAACTAGAGAAAGCAGCTAGGGCAACCAGTGATGATGTGGCTTTGGGGGCAGAAGAAACACTGGATCCACATAGTCAGTGGCAGAAGAAGCTGTTCATGCCCCTAGGCTTCTGGGGATTTCTATGATTCCAAAAGAACCATGTGACATTTGAGTGCTTTCATTGCACATCTCTCCACTTGGCCTTTCCAATTTCCTGCCACTGCCTCGCTTCTCCTACAATAATAATAATGATGACATTTGTTAAGTGTTTACTATGTGTCAAGCGCTGTTCTAAGCGCTAGGATAGATACAAGCTAATCAGGTTGGACATAGTCCCTGTACAACATAGGGCTCACAGTCTTAATCCCCATTTTACAGTTGAGGTAACCGAGGCCGAGAGAAGTTCAGTGACTTGCCCAAGGTCACGTAACAGACAGGTGGTGGGGCTGGGATTAGAACCCTGGTCTTTCTGACTCCCAGGCCCATGCTCTATCCACTGGGCCATACTGCTTCCTACTCCACAAAGCCTTCTCCAATGTCTATAAAATCCCTGAGAGGCCACAGACAACTATCCCAAATGATCTCTCTGTGGCCTATTAATACTTCAGTTAGTGCCACTCCCACTATACCGATTTCTACTTGTAATTTCAGTGTCTGTTTTTCCCACTGGGCTGTAAATTCCTTGAGAGCAGGGACTGTGCCTACTAACTCTATCGTGATTTCCAAGTGCTTAGAACAGTGCTCTGCACACAATAATCACTCAAGAAACTCTACTGGTGAATTGAAGTTGTCTGGTTCTGAACTGCTTAACAGGAAATCCTGTTAAGGGAGTAGAGGGAGTTTTAATTTCTTCACTTTTCATCTGTCATGTCATTCTCAGTGGTTTTGAGTAGGCAAACTCAGAGCCAGGGGTCAATAATAATGTTGGTATTTGTTAAGCGCTTACTATGTGCAGAGCACTGTTCTAAGCGCTGGGGTAGATACAGGGGAATCAGGTTGTCCCACGTGAGGCTCACAGTTAATCCCCACTTTACAGATGAGGTAACTGAGGCAAAGAGAGGGTAAGTGACTTGCCCACAGTCACACAGCTGACAAGTGGCAGAGCTGGGCTTCGAACCCATTACCTCTGACTCCCAAGCCCAGGCTCTTTCCACTGAGCCACGCTGCTTCTCAACAAGGCCCATAATGGCCCAGACTGACTCACTAGGATTTACCCAAAATCTCAGTGGGGCAGTCTGATCCTGGAAATGGATCCTCTCAATCTACATAATAATTATAACTGCTTTATTAGTTTGCTTACAACTGAATTTCTAACTCTTTACACACTTTAGAAATGTATTTTATTACAGTTCAGATCAACCTACAATATTTTAACTATTCTTTAAATGAGGGCATTCACAAAACACATTAAAATTTTGGACCCAAACAATGAAGCGTAATTATGCTTTCTTTAACTGTGTCTGCTGAGATGCACAGGCTCTAATACACTTTTTGGTGAGCATAAACAAGACAGGGAGAAAAATAAATCTAAGGCAGAAAGTTGAAAGCATATTTCACTATCAATTTGACTAAAAAGTCCTTTCAAACACCTAAGTTTATTTTCCAATTCATATTCGAGGAAAATTTTCACTAAATCGTCTTGCCAGTGATTCATAACTTATTCACATCATTAATGCAATCATTCACTATTAACTCCTTAAATGTAAGGATTATATCTTTTGTAGGTTTCCTCATTCCTACAACAGTCTCACATCCAGTAGCCTCAGTAAGTGTGGATGACGACTCAACTCAGATTTAAAAGAAACAAAATGAACTTTCTTAGATGAGCTCTGAAAAGAGATGTGGTATGAAACTGTAGAAAGAGGAGAAATGTAGTCCATCTGACTCATTCAATTTTTTTTTAACCGCCAACTGGATCCCAAACAACCAAAGTCAAAATTAGAAATGTTTGCAAGGAAATGTAATAGGACCAAGTTCTTTGAGGAGAAGGAGATTTCAGAAGTGCATTCTGCCCCACTAGTGTCTGAGTAACTGGAAAGGCCTCGGAAAAAATAGTCATAGTTAACACAAAAGGTAGGAAAAGGAGAAATGGATGTGGGTTTCACAAAGTGATAGAATAAGTACAGTACATATATATTTTTACTTAAGGCCCCAAATGGCTATGAATAATAAATACGGACAATATTTATTGGTATGTAGGTAAGTGCATTATTTACCCTAGAGACTGAAACTACTCTTTCTAAACCATTATGATCTGATGGGTCAATAAGTAGTTTGGCAAGCACAATGGGGCTGAAAAATGTGAACTATGCATCTGTCACACAGTAACAAAGTGCAGTTTAACCTGGTACATGATATCAGCTCCTTCTGGGCCACTTTAATCCATTTGTCTAAATCCTTCTTTAGTTTGGGGATTATGACCCTTATAGATCTCAACAGCTCCTTCCAAAGCGCAAACATAGAAAAAGCTTAACAATTGGCAGCAATACGGGTCCACGACAGGTCATTTAAAATGTTCTGTTGTATTAATCTCCCAAAAGGACATTTCAGATACTAAATCAGACAGGTGTAACTCAGAGAAAAATGGGGTGGGGGGAGTAAGGGCCATACAATTCCCAGGTAGGGTAAACACAAAAAAGGAAGGTAATTGTAATCGTGCTACACAAGTGGGAGTAAAAGCTGTCTAAAACTGAGGAAAAGTTATTGAAAGGAAAGGATCTGGTGAGAATTACATAGAAGGCATAATGTAAAAAAAAAAAAATTATACCATGTCCAAAATTGTATTGGGAAGTGTGGAGACTCAAAAGAAAGAGGGAAAAGGGAATTGTGCAATTCAAGGAAATAGAAACCAAATTTTCAAGCATAAGCATGGGAAAGGGATCTTCAGCTCTATAATTGCCAGATTAGGAAATATTTCATGCATATGAAATTGGGAAACAGAGCAAATTTGATAATGGACTATAGCGAGGCTATCACGCTACAAGCCTTTTCCAACTATTGTTAGATAAAATCCACAAAAGGACACTGCTGCCCAAAACCTTTGGTGGAATTATCTCCTGAGCGTGGAAAATGGTTAATTATTCCTTAAAATTAAAGCAAAGGAATAGACTTCTCTTTGTAACAGCATCTACTATGTTATTGTAGTAAGGCTCATGATGGTATTTGGTAAGTGCTTACTATGTGCCAAGCACTATTCTAAGCACTGGGGTAGATATAAGATAATCAGGTTGTTCCATGCAGGGCTCACAGTCTTAATCCCCGTTTTATAGATGAGGAAACTGAGGCCCAGAGAAGTTAAGTGACTTGCCCAAAGTCACACAGCTGATAAGTGGAGGAGCCGGCATTAGAACCCTTGACCTCTGACTCCCAAACCCGGGTTCTTTCTGATACTGTTCGTTGGAAAACAAGGTACACGCAACAGCAACTTCTGATTAATTAATATATAGTCTGCCTCTACCACTCCAGATGTCGAGGAAAGCAGCAGGCAAACCAGGATGACACTGGAACAGCTCAATTTCCAACATTCAGGTCTCACTAGGTCTCATGCCTCTCCTCCCTCAAGCTCTTGGCTTTCTCTACAGCCCTTCTCAGCTGCTACAACCTTTCCCACAATTCCCCCATCCCACTGCTGCCATGCCCTTTCTTTCACAGATTCCTGAGATTAGTTCACTGTTTAAAAGAAAGAGAAATTGATCATTATTTTAATTGACAGGGAAGAAAAAAAGATATGGTGAGAGAAGACGTTTCCCCGAAAACCTTAGACTTAGCACTCCATGATTACTTCTCCTGATTTTTTAATATGCCTATTTGCCTCATTTCTAAATTAATTTATTACTTTTAGTAGCGAGTCCTGGCTACGATAGACATAACCCTCCCCCCACCTCCTCCACACACACTCAGATTCCATTATGACAATTAAGGAAGTCAGAGGTTGCTTTTATAACCCCTCCTTATGACGGAGGCTAAATGGAGAGAGTTTCCATGGGGATGAGTCCCTGCTACTGAAATTAATTTTTCGTTTGATATGCCGAAGTCTAGATTTGCAAGCTTTTTGGCATTCCGGAACAGCAATCTAAAATAAAGTTATTACAATACTGATATGTTTGTTGCTGACCTTCCTTCACTTAGTGAAATTTCTATTTGAAAACCAAAAACAACCGTGGAAGTAATAATTAACAAATTCAATTATTTATCCATATTCATAAGGTTATTGATCAGAAATACCTTTATCGCTTCCATAATAATAGAAAACTGTTCTACTGAGAGCACACCAGCGCTTTTGCCACTCAAATCCAAGGAAGCTGTGATCTGCAGTGAAGACAGAATAAAATATTTTATAAGTTACAATACAATCTTCATTTACTCCAAATCTAATCTCTATCTTCTAAAATGATCAGACATAAAAAGAAACTTGGGAGTAAAAAGGGACCAAAAGAGAGTGTTGTGGAAACCAAGAAGCTGGGATATATGGAGATTTTTCCACCATTTTAAAATTTTATTATAGATATAAAGAGAAAGACTAAATTTATGTGCATGAATTATAGTAATATAAAAATGACTCAATGCTAAATTGTAACTGCTGGGTGTTCTTATGGCCTGAAGTTTTCAAAAATCTACAAAAAAAAAATGGGTGTACATTTACACACAAGGGTTGGCATAGTCTGAAAATACTCTAAATGCCATTCTTTGGAGAGTGCACCTTACCTTTCCTGCGTTTTTCAAGGTAGCTAGCCTTTAGGACAAAGGGAAGGTCCTGAGCCGCAATGGGAGGGAACTGGTTTCCTGGAAGAAAAATTGAGAAGTGGGTAAGCATTTAGAGAAAAAAGGCCAATTGCACCTAAATGAATAGTCTTGGAGGATATTCAGGGATGGTGTTGCCTCTAGAAGAAATCAGTCAATCATCTGATTCCAAAGCTTTTTAATTATCAACCTTGCACAAATTCAACTCCCTTGGCTTCATTTCTTTAAAGTAGATGCTCTTGTAAACTATAATAGCAAAATATATTTTATGGAATAAACAATGCTATAAAGCAGCGTGGCTCAGTGGAAAGAGCACGGGCTTTGGAGTCAAAGGTCATGAGTTCGAATCCCAGCTCTGCCACTTGTCAGCTGTGTGACTGTGGGCAAGTCACTTAACTTCTCTGTGCCTCAGTTACCTCATCTGTAAAATGGGCATTAAGACTGTGAGCCCCATGTGGGACAACCTGATTCCCCTGTGTCAACCCCAGCTCTTAGAACAGCGCTCTGCACATAGTAAGCACTTAACAAATACCAACATTATTATTATTATTATTAAATTGCATTACTGTGAAGGAATCCTATCTGTATTAGGTAAGGAATATATTACGGTAACCCCATCTAGACTGTCAGCTCATTGTGAACATGCAACATGCCTACAAACTCTGCTGTATGGTACTCTCTCAACTTCCTAGTTCAGTGTTCTGCACACAGGCAGCGCTCAATACGTACCCCCGATAGACTCCTACCTTTGGTACTATCTCCCAACCACTTAGTACAGTGCTTCACAAACAGTAAGTGCTCAAATATGACTAAATGATGAATGAATCTAAAGTATACTTCCAATATTCATACTATGGAACAAGGGAATTTTATTTCTTCTTTTGCTCCAAAGATCTAAAATTATTTCATAAACATATATAAGTATTCATATTTAACAGGAAGACTGGCTGAAGTATAAAAAGGTTAAAGATCACTTTCCTGACATCAGATACTCTTATAGTACCACATTCTACATTGCTAATAGGCAATTCTCAAAGCAAATACACTCATAATTTCACCTAATTTCACAACTGGAAAAAAAATATTCATTTTGCCCATGGGATTTTTACTTTAAAAATTGAATTCACTCACTTGCCCCTTTGAATTTAATCAAAATTTTATCAAAATTCAAAGGGGAAAGTGCTCTCATTTTTTTTGGAAAATAATTTGTGTAAAGAACAAAAACTGAAGAAAGGTTATAGATAACTAAATAAGTGATATATACTTACTAGTACTACATATTTAGTAATAGTCTCAAGTGTTTTGTCAAATATGGAGGAACTACCAAAGAGCATCCTGTCTATCTGGCGGCATTTTTGAGGGAATTCAGTTTTAAGACATTCAATCAGAATAATAACCCTAAGGTCGGTGGAATTCAGTAGCCTATTTAAAGTCCTAGGGGCACCAGTTATCCAAAGTAATCAGTCAGTTGGTCGGTCAATCGTATTTATTGAGTGCTTACTGTGTGCAGAGCACTGTACTAAACACTTGGAAGACTACGATATAACAGACACATTTCCTGCCCACAATGAGCTTACACTCTAGAGGGGGAGATGGACATTAATATAAAGTAGTCATGATCATGGTCGTCCATATAGTTTGGGAGTCTCTCCATCCATCGTTATTTATTGAGCGCTTACTGTGCACAGAGCACTGTACTAAGCACTACTCTCCCCCTCTGGACTGTCTCCCCCTCTAGACTGCAAGCTTGTTATGGGCAGGGAATGTGTGGGCTTACTGTTAGTACAGCGTTCTGCACACAGTAAGTGCTCAGTAAATACTATTGACTATTGTACTCTCCCAAGAGCTTATTACTGTGCTCTACACACAGTAAGCGCTCAATAAATACCAATCAATGAATGAAATATATTCACTGAATGAATGAATGGAAAGGACAGTATAACAGAGTTGGTAGATACGTTACCTGTCCACAGTTGCTAGTCTCTCCATGTCTAGCCAGGGTAGCACAAGAAGTGATTGGATTTCCAAACGCAATGGGCAATACAATAGGTCTAGATGGGCATGCTTACATCTATGCAATGGGAAATACAATAGGTCTAGATGGGCATGCTTACATCCCAAACCACAAGAGCCCAGATGTCCCAGGGAGCCTTAATCCCCGAATAGGCTCCTTCCTGCTCAAATATATGGCAATGCTTCCCTTGGGGTTCCTCTCAGGCACATAGTAATTGAGCAATATTTCAGTGTTAGTATGCCTGGAAGCATGAAGACTCTTGGATAAATTGTTGGACACCTAGATTGAATAATAATAATAATGTTGGTATTGTTAAGCGCTTACTATGTGTTGAGCACTGTTCTAAACGCTGGGGTAGATACAGGGTAATCAGGTTGTCCCACGTGAGGTTCACAGTCTTAACCCCCATTTTACAGATGAGGTAACTGAGGCAGTGAGAAGTTATACTACTTGCCCAGAGTCACATAGTTGACAGGTGGCAGAGCCGGGATTAGAACCCATGACCTCTGACTCCTAAACCCGTGCTCTTTCCACTGAGACATGCGGGAAAAAACATATCAAACCCAGGTCACCTGACAGTAGCTTCTTCTGTTGTTTCTCCATTCAGAACTAGAACAATTAGTAGAAATGATCAGGTACTATTGTCAATTTAAGAGCTACTTAGTGGGCTTATGGAAAGTAAAGCGGGAAATGGTGATCAGCATGATTTGGTAGCTACGTGAAGTGGCTGTTTAAAGGTTCTCTTCCCAGTTAAACACTGTAACTACAATTATAACCACAGTTAAAAGACCATTCCTTCAAATAAGTGCCTCTTTATACCTCTTTCCAGTCAGGTAAAGAGGATCTAGATGAAAACTTCCTCTGTCTGAAGGCCAGAAAAGTTAAACAATTCAACACTAGTATGTTCCATCCCTTTAACTGATAATAACACAACAATCTAATAAAGTTCATTCCACCCAGTGGGCAATCAATGAACCCCCTTACTAGTTGTGCAAAAAGGGATTAAGGATTAGGATGGGGGAAGCAGCATGGCCTGGTGGAGAGAGCACAGGCCTGGGAGTCAGAAGGACCTGGGTTCTAATCCCAGCTCCACCACCTGTCTGCTGTGTGACCTTCGGCAAGTTACATCACTTCTCTGGGCCTCAGTTACCTCATCTGTAAAATAGGGATTAGGAGTGTGAGCCCTAAGTGGGCCAGGGACTGTGTCAATCTGATTATCTTGTGTCTACCCCAATGTTTAGAACAGTTGACTTAACAAACGCTTAACAAATACCACAGGTCTCACTGGGCAATTAAAAGGAAAACTAGGGATAACAGAAGACTCAAGAAGGGTTTACGATAAATCCAGCCCTTTTCTAGCATTTATGTACTTCTTTATACCCATCCTCAGTACTCTTTATATGTTTGTTCAATGATACATTAAGTTATTTATTATTTTGCTCATGTGTAATCCTTTTTTGTGTCTGTCTTCCTTGCTAGACTGAAGTTCCTTATAGGCAGGGAACAAGTCACTTTTCTCTTTTGTACTTCCCAAGCGTTTAGTACAGTCCATTTCATCCTGTGAGGAATCAATAAATGCAATCGTTATTACTGCTACTTCTATAACTTATTAGGAGGAAAACTTAAGGATCTGTCAATCAGTGGCACCGACTGCATACTTACTGCATGCAGAACACTGTGTGAAGTGCTTGGCAGAGTTCGGTACATTACAGTTGGAAGACACATTCCCTGCCACAGAGGGCTTACAGTCTAGACTGATACTAGAAAGTACATCCATATCTATGAAGGTGTAAGTCAAGGCAAACAATCACACAATTCCTTGAGAGGATGTGAATTTGGCAAAATTTCAACAGGTAACTCTCAAGAAATGTAGAGCGTAAGAGCAGCAACGTATCTGTAGGGGCAGGCAAGGGAATGGGAATATTTTTTGTTGTTCTAAATCACTACTAGGCAAATGATTAGTCTCCTTCAGATAAGAGCAACTCCTCATAGGTTTACAGCTGCAACAGACTACAAATTCCCGCCAAGCACATCTGGAGCATCTAAGGAGATGGTACCTTAGACTTTATGGGCCACTGGTTTGACCCAAAGAGCATTTATGATTTTCTCAATTCTATTATTATATTTTCCCTGACAAAGAAAAAAAGCCTTTCAGTGAGGCCGCTCCCATGGCGTCAACTACCATTTCTACGCAGGTCACTCTCTGATCCAATTTTTTTTTTACCTTCACCATTTGAAATTGCTTTTTTCAAGTTCAAGATCTAAGTGGCAAAACTTTTCAGATATCCACTTGCGATGTGATGTGCAAAGGAGTCTTCTACAAATGCAGGCGATTTTGCTCTATATTTAATGTTACAGTCATACTTTCCTTTGCATTTTCTTGGCTCTTTATTCAGGAATGTGCTTACATGCCAAGGGATCAGACTCAGATTTTTTTCTTTTTAAGTCATCTGTTTTTCATTATTCAGCTTTGTTTTTTGACCTGTACCCTTGGTAACCAGTTTAAATGTTACATTTTCAGAAGCTCAAATTTTTATTCCTGACTTCTTATCACTTGTCAATTATTAAATATTATGGGCTTTATTATTTCATATGTCCACACCTCTATAATAGTTATCCAATCCTTCATCCAGACCTGCAAATTTCTTTCAGCCCTTACAGATTCTTGGTCCGAATCTCTTCAGGCACATTTGAAAGGTCAGCATTCAGGTGTTGGTTGTGGGATGTGGCAATAAAAAATGACTACCTCAGCAGTCACTAAGGCAAGCTCCTCAGGATGAAGGATCTGACGGTTCTCTGGCTTGGCCAAATAGAGAGGGATGGCGGGCCAGGTTTCCATCTGGATCCCTATGGCTACACCACTCCTTGTCACTGACACCTGCTTTAGGCTTCAGATGAAAGTGGAAATGTTTTCTGGGGAGGAAAAATTTTAGGGAGAAGAGAAAGTCCATATGGGGACAAAAATTGAACCGCTGCAGTAAAAACAGTCTTTTGACAGCCCCAGGAATCCCTGATCTGTGCCAATTTTCATTCAGGTGGAAAGTAAAATGTATGCTCAGGCTAGAGGGAGCACAGATCTTTACAATAATGAAAATAAAGAAAAGAGAAAAAATTGCACAATACTTTAAATGGATAGGGCAATAAATGGAAACAAAGAGGCAAAAACAGAAAGGAGATAGCCAGGGAAAATAAGAACAAAGGAGGAGGAAGAAATGTGCTTTCTGCCTCATGATGATGATGATGGTATTTTTTAAGCGCTTTCTATGTGCCAAGCACTGTTCTAAGCACTTAGGTAGATACAAGGTAATCAGGCTGTCCCATGGGGCTCACAGTCTTAATCCCCATTTTACAGATGAGGAAACTGAGGCCCAGAGAAATGAAGTGACTTGACCAAAGTCACACAGCTGACAAGCGGAAGAGCCGGGATTGGAACCCACGACCTCTGACTTCCAAGCCCGGGCTCTTTCCACTAAGCCACACTGCTTTCCTACTTGTCTGCTGTGTGACCTTGGGCAAATCACTTCACTTCTCTGGGCCTCCGTTATCTCATCTGTAAAATGGGGATCAATATTGTGAGCCCCATAAAGGACAAGTATGTATTCAACCTGATTACCTTGTTGCTAACCATGCGCTTAGAAGAGTGCTTGGTACAAGTAAGTGCTTCACAAATACCACAATTATTATTATCATATTTTATCTGCCCCAACACACAGTGCAATTATGGTACATGTAAATGTGTAACAAATACCACTGTCATTATTATCTAATAATAAGGATGATATTAACAATTGGGAACATCCAAATGATCAGACCTCAAGTAAAAGTGAAAAACAAAGGGCCACTAAAAAGAAAACATGAGACAGTTTCAGAGGAAAAAGAAACTTAATAAAAAGAAAATTTGAGAGAGTGGGTGGGTTAGTAAATGAGAGAGGAGAAAGCGTAGATAGGAACATACAGAGACAGTGCAGATAAGTGTTTCATCACATAGATTGGTGGGAGGGAGAACGAATAAATGACCTTTTATCCATTTTAAAATAATTGTTTCAATATAAATTTTGGTATTACTCTGTGCCTATTTTAAAGCCTGTGTTCCAGATGCCCTACCTAATGGTCTAACAGTGACAACTTCCTGGCCTACTTTGAGGAATAACTGTTTAAGTAAAAGCATGGAGGAGAAGTCCAGAATGGTGTATTAGGGCAAAAGGGTGCAGTATTTGGAAGAAATACCTAACCTTGAGAATGGTTGTAAAGGAGAGCCATCAGCTCACCATTCCCACCACACATTCTTGGGATAGACTAGTCGGGTGGCTGCACCATTAACTGACCTTGAATGGAATTTCTTGTGCCTTTTAACGATCCGTAGTTTGGAACTGTCTGGCAAAAATGTTATGTTTTTCTGGCTAAGTGCCATTTCTGTTTCTTTTATCTGTATATGAGAAAGATAGGTCAATTAGGGGTCTCATTTCCACCAATCAGTTGGAGACTTAGTAAGACTGGGAATTCTGAGATGCCTGGAACAGGACAATCCACCAATTCACCACAGGTATTCATTGAGCCCTTACTATGTACTCATGTCATTTTCACTTCTCCCTACTTCTAATTCAGCCAAATGAAATTTCTTCCTCTTCAGCAGTAAACATACTCATATTTGTGTTTTTTTTTTTATTTTGACATATTTGCCTAGGTTTTGTGTAGCTTACATTTTCTTTTGTAATTTACATTTTGTTTTTTACTTGACACTTTCTTCTAGGTCTTAACAGGTACCAAGTCTGAGTATTCATATCTGAGCATAAATGGCCTGAGCTATTATATAACAATAATGATAACTGTGATATTTGTTAAACACTTACTGTCAAGCACTGTTCTAAACACTGAAGAAGAATTAGAAAATCAGGACATTATCTCAAGAAGCAGAATAAGTATTGAATCCCCATTTTACAGATGAGATAACTGAAGCACAGAGAAGTTAAGTGACTTGCTCAAGGTCATACAGTAGGCACAAGTTGGAGTCTGACTTCCAAGCCCATGCTCTTTCCATGCCCATACTGAGCCTTCACCCTCACATTTTCAGTTTACTCTTTTCTCTTAGTATTTAGTTTTTTCTAGTGGGTTGGATTCAGGGATTCTTGATGGTTCTTCCTGCTGCCCTTACATTCTGACTTCTTGATATTTTATAATACTATGAGATAAATTTGCTACTGAAATTACCAATGAAATTTTTAATATGTCAAGCATCATTTTAATGGCAGAATTTTTTTTCTTTCACCAACCAGCTATGGTTTCAGCATCCGTGGACTTCCAAAACACAAAGCAATAAATGCTTATAGGTCAATTTCATACAGGAGCATTGTTGAAATTCCCTAGTGCTTGGTGCTCTCAATGTTTCTAGGGTTCTACCATCTGTTAAACTGATGATTCTACTTTTGTACTTGCATTTCCTAAACAGAAAATAGAACATATCAAAAAAAAAATTATTGAACAATTTTCCAAATAGTTCAAAGGGCTCTAGTCCCCCTTTTTTGGCAGGAGAGATTAGACCAGAATAAATCTTGTGATGAAGAGATTACTTCCATCAGCTATATATGATGTATATATCATCTATATACAGTGGCAAGGAAATGACTCACTAGTACACCTCTTCTCCCCTCTACAGCAATTCTCAGGAGTGAGTTCAATTCTTTTGCCCTGAAATGCTGATTTGCAAGTCTTTTCTCTAAAAACATCGAAAATGCTAAGAGGCCAGGATTCTAGGTCAAGATTAGGCACCACGCTATGGTGGTGCATAGCTAAAGGAGAATATCGGACTACTCTCCCAAACGCAGCTGATCTTGAGACAGACTGAGCTAGAAAAGAGGAAAGTGATTCCCCTGCTGCAGATATGAACTAAGATGGGAAAATGGAGGGTATGTAACAAACCTAAAGGGACACAGGTTTCTCACAATATTTCCTGGCACTTCAGGTCCTTTAATTAATGATGGCATTTGTAAGCACATAAGTAAGCTATGTGCAAAGTACTGTTCTAAGCACTGGGGCAGCTACATGGTAAACAGGTTGTCCCAGGTGGGGCTCACAGTCTTAATTCCCATTTTACAGATGAGGTAACTGAGGCACAGAGAAGTGAAGTGACTTGCCCAAAGTCACACAGCTGACAAGCGGCAGCGCTGGAATTTGAACCTGACCTCTGATTCCCGACCCTGCTCTCTCCACTGAGCCACGCTGCTTCTCTTTAATTGAGTTAACTCCCTCTACATAGTTTCAATTAACAAATCTATCAATCAGTGGTATTTATTGAGTACTTACTATGTGCAAAGTACTGTACTAAGTGCTTGGGAACAATACAACTGAATTAGCAGATGTGTTCCCTGCCCATAAATTTATAGTCAAGAGGGGCAGATAGACATTAATGTGAATAAGTAATTTATAATATATAATCTAAAGATATGTACATATGTGCTGAGGGGTTGGCAGTGGGGAAATTTTCAAATGTCAAAAGGTCACAGTTTGAATCAATCAGTGGGAATGCAAACCATTACTATAGTAAGCGCTCTGGGGAGAAATATAGGACACATTTTCTGCCCTCAAAAAACATAAGCTAATGGAAAGACAATTACAAATTACTGACAAATAGTAGAGTACGGGAATAACATGGAAAAAGGGGAATGAAATATATGTGTAGCCCTTTAGTACTGTTGCACTTCCTTCAAATGATGAGGGGGAAAAAAGTAAAATATCTTGGAAATTCAGGTGCTTCAACTGCTTCCGAAAAGCTCTGACGGCTTCTGTCAACAGATCAATAGCATTTTTAAGTGTCTGCTGTATGCAGAACGCTGTTCTAACGGGTTTATTCAGGAATATTACTATTACTATCTCCAAAGTCAGAGTGAATCACCTTATATTACCCCAGTGTTAATAACAGTGTTAAACGCATGCCATAAAAAAATTAACTGTCCCTCAGCAAAAATGCCCATCTGAGAATTAGAAAACTTATCTCTGTTATTATGTATCATTCAGTCTGATATACAAAAATCAACTTTCAATCCAAGAAAGTGGGGAAATCATCCTTTAACTAGCAATCTAAACTATAGAAAAGTTATATACACCTATTTTGATGCCGCTGAGGCAGCTACTTTCCTTATATTCGGTTCTCTAGTTTGCTATCCAAACCCTCTTGGCCTTGAATGCTCTTGGAAGGAAACTTGAGTATAAATTATATAAGCATTCTAGTGTTCTAACAGTTCTTTTTCTGAAAGTGAAAGGCTTAGCACAGCTGACAAATTATTATTTTCTTATTTCACTGATGAAAAGCTTTCAGGAGCTTGATGAACATTCCAAAAACAAGAACTTATAATAATAATAATGATAGTATTTTTTTAAGCACTTACTATGTGCCAAGCACTGTTCTAAGCACTTGGGGGTAGATACAAGGTAATCAGGTTGCTCCATATGGGGCTCAGAGTCTTAATCCCCATTTTACAGATGAGGTAACTGAGGCACAGAGAAGTTAAGTGACTTGCCCAAAGTCACACAGCTGACAAGTGGCAAAGCTGGGATTGTACCCTTCGACCTCTGACTCCCAAGACCTTGTTCTTTCCACAAAGCCATACTGCTTCTCTACTAAGCCACATTTCCTCATACCAGTGTGTCAGGAGACATAAGAAGCTTTCGAAAATCTATTTTAACATGGAATGAGCTTTCATTAAAACTCTAAAACAATAAGCATGATATTTTAACAACAATTCCATCACTAAAGGGCTTGCTTTCTCACTCAGCTCTTTGTAGACCCTAACAAGAAAAAATAAGATTCAGCTACAAATCCCTTGGAGAACATATAAATTACATCTGAAAGTTAATTCCATTACCCTTTATTAAAATGAGAGGGCTTCTACAACAAAATCCTAGAAGTCTCCAATGAGTCTACTTGAACCAAGAACGATAATAGTTACCATAATTATCAGAAAGATGTGCTAGTGTAAATGTTCCAGAAATATGATCCAGAAATTCAAGATTTCATGTCAGGCTCAGAGTTGATTTCTCCTTTGAAAAACCATGTGTGAATTGGCTTATTTCATCCCTTGATACTAAATTACCAAACTACACGGAACTAAAACAAGGAGAAATAGCCAGGCCAAATCAAGCAGAGAAACTTGAGCTTGACTGAGCTCATCAATGGCTGCTAGAATGATCTATGCAGGCCTTACTCCAATGTCAAAAGGCCAAAGGTAAAATAGGTGTGTGGAATTGTCACAAGTATAATATTTTCTGCCGGTTTAACTCTCTCTTCAACAACTAATCCAACAAAAGCTGGTGGAGGAGATAAAGGACAGAAGCCCATAGGAATTCACTGGAGCTTTGGTGCTTCTATTATCCCTGGCAATCATCTAAGCAGCATAAGAGCAGAGGTTTTAAGAGGCAGGAGTGAGTGATTTGCCTAAACTGCTTTGCCATCAATCCCATTTCTCTGTCTGGTCGTTAACTATTAGTATCTGCATTTGAAGTATACACACCTGGGTTCATAGCCCTCTACAGTATTTTAGAATTCACTGTAATTTGTTTAAAAAAGTAAAGATAAATCCCTATTTGGTATGTCACGAAACCTGCCTTGGATATATTTTCCAAAAAGTAACTTGCTCAAGAAGATGCCCATTAACGGTGCCTCCTTTTTGCACCTATCCATCTCTATTCCCTTCTCCTCCCCTTCCTTCCCAAGCCAATTTTTTACCATTTGTCACAATAATAACGACAGTAACTTAGTACGTGCCTTGCACCCAGTAAGTACTCAAGAAATACGATTGAAGGGATGAGTGAATAATGGATGCTACCCTTTAGAACTGGGCTGGGATCAGACGTGATGGTCTCTTCCACCTCCACATCTTTGGGATCATTTACCTTACTCTACACCTCTTCCACACAGGTCAACCGTGCCAACCCTGTTATTTCTAAAGCACAAACTACCAGGGTAAGTTACATCCTCTCCTTTGTTAAAGCTTTACCCACAGAGTGGGCAGTCATCCCAGCATGACTGGTAGAACAGTTTGTTTCTTAACTTGTGCTCCCTCTGCTGTCTGGATTAAAGTGTCAGTAGCTGAGAAGGAGCTGCTGCAGAAGATTCTAGCATTAATCCCACCACTACTGCTTATATTCATTGCCTATTGATAATGCACTTCACTTCAACCATCTGTAAATATATACGTTATATCTCCGTGGAAATGTACTTCATTCATCGCCAGATCTCATAGCGGTAATGAAGGTTAAATTTAGATTCACAGAATATAGCCATGACCTCTTTAAGACAAGTAAATATAAAAAAACAGAAGATACACAACCTTGGCTAACACAAACATGGAACACATTAGTAATGGATAAACTGACATTTTTTCAAAAGAAAACAAGAAAGGGGTTATTTTGCTCTGCAGTTCCCTTCTTGCCAAAAGTAAGACAGGAGCATAATTAACGATGAATTCTTTCACCCTTTTACCTGCCGAATGGAAGCAGCACAGGCCTGGAAGTCCGAGATCCTGGGTTCTAATCCCAGCTCCACCACCTGCCTGCTGTGTGACCTTGAGCAAGTCACCTAACTTCTCTGTGCCTCTGTTTCATCAGCAGTACAATAAGGATTAACTCTATGTTCTCCCTTCACCTTAAACTGCGAGACCCATGTGGGTCAGAGACTGTGCCTGACCTGATTATCTAATATCTACTCCAGCACTTAGTATAGTGCTTGGCACATAGTAGGTACTTAACAAATACAATTATTATTATCATTACTATTAAACTAAAGACTTCAGTTAAATTTCCACATATAATGGACTCTCCTCCCTGTTGTTCATGATTATGACTGCATGTAATTACATTCGCTTTTCTGCAATAAGTATCATTTTGAACTGCATAACAAAACACTATATGCATTACTTAATAATATACTTTTAATCATAGACCATGAAGCATGTTTTTAAACATATCTTAACTTTCATAACTGCTCAGAACCGTTTCTAACTTGTATATTTATATTTACAAAGTGATTACTATGTGCCCAAAATACTATGTTAAGCACCGAGATAGATACAAGATAATCAGATACTTAAAGCCCACTTGAGGCATGGAGGCCTGAAAAGGCTTACTAAATATTTTATGAGTACAAAATATACATTTTAAAATCCATATTTTAAAAGGATGCATCCATAGTCGTCCCTTTGTTCTTAACTCTCTAATGAAAGCTGTTACTGAGGGGCAGTTAAAATAAAGGAAAGGCTTTAAATGCAAGAATGACTGTATATTAAATAGTTGTATGGTCATAACTTAAATCAACAAAGGCAGAAAAATTCAGAGTTAAGACTCTGACTCTACACATAATACTCCCTGCTGAGCTATTGCAAGACGGTCATTCCCAACCATCACTCACTGTACTTGCCACCTGTCCCTATTTAGTAAGGAGACTCTCATTTTTTTTAAAAAAACAAAAGTATTAAGCATTTTTCTGGCTCTAGCATACAGATCAGCAATTCTAATCCAAGTTTTCTTCCTTTTTTCTCCTTCTCAATGTCCCCAAATACAGCTTTAAAACATTAGAATACATTTCAAACATTTATTAGGCAAGAAGGATATTTAAGTTCATTTCTTTGATTTTAACCAGATGTTTAATACAAACTAAAATAAAACACACTGTAGCAAAAATGAATTATAATTGTCACTAAATCCTGCTTTCACTTTAGTAGGCATTCAGTCAAGGACAAGGTCCTCCTTTCAAATTCCTGTGGCCAGATCGGAGATAAGAAGCAGAAAGTTGATTTAGACAGTGACAAGATACGAACTTCTATTTCTTCAGATCAATTGCATTTGCATTGGAACAAATAGAATACACTGTTGCCAAAGGGTGAGACAAAATCCCACGGCATTAATGAGAAGCGCCGCCCTTGTCGATTCTTAATATCACTCATCTCTTTTATTGTTTCATAATTCCAGCTGAAATGAAGCCAGTTCGTACAGTACCGGCTTCAGTACTCCATACCTAAGGTGGAGTGTTAAAGTACGGTAATTTCCACATACTCAGAATTAGCAAGGCTGTGGATGGATTTACATATACACAGGCATATCTGCCAAAGTACAGGTTCCAGTGCCAATATTAGCACTTAACATTATGTGGATTTTTAACACTCCCTAGAGGATTAAAGTTCAATTAAAAGTATTTGGCAGCTTGGGACAGACAATCATGTTCCCTCATGTCTTATGCAATTTTCAAAGCATACTGAGTCTGCTGAACTAAATATCAAAGGATGATACACAACTGCAGAGAAGCAGCATCGCCTAGTGGAAAGGACACAGGCCTGATAGACGACGTGGGTTCTAATTCCAGCTCTGCCACTTGTCTGCTGTGTGACCTCGGGCAAGTCACTTAACTTCTCCGGGACTCAGTTCCCTCATCTGCAAAATGGGTATTTAGACTGAGAACCCCGTGTAGGACAGGTACTGTTTCTACCCTGATGATCTTGTATCTACTCCAGCATTTAGTACAATACCTGGGATATAGTAAGGGTTTAACACATACCATTTTAAAAAACTGCATTTTTATTTACTAAATGTAGGTTTAATACAAAGTTATATAAACCTGTGACCGAATAAATGAAAGCAGAACATTCTGTTTGCTCTTTCTTTCTCAAAAAGGTTCTGCAGGACATGAACAAATGCAACACTAAAAAGAGTCATGATTATCATCCTGTCTATGGAGCGCCACGCTAGGAGTGATTATTTAAAGCCGTCCTTCACTCTGAAGACGCTGCTTATGGTCAGATGCAGGCATGGTTGTTAGTGACACATTATTTGCACACTGTGCATGTGAAAATACAACCTCTACTGGTCTCTTGCCATTCAAGAGGAGCTCTGCTTGGACAATGGATAAAAGGGGAATGGGAAAAGTCCAGCTAACACACCCTGATAATACTCCTATGAAGAAAGTTTAAATCAATCACAGCAACAACAATATAACTAGAACTCAATTCCCAGGAAGATCATATGCAGAGGAAGAGAGCAAGTGCCATATTAGAAGAGTGGTAGAGCGAAGAAAGCCAGAAACCCAGGGCCAGAAGAGCAGAAGTAGGGTGGAACTTTGCTCTCTCCCCTATCAATCAATGGTATTTACTGAGTGTTTACTATGTGCACAGCACTGTACTAAGTGCTTGGGAGAGTGCAATACAACAGGATTAGCGGACATGCTCCCGGCCCATAATGAGTTTATAGTCTGGAGTGGGAGACAGATGTTAATATAAAGTAATTCATAATATATAATTTAAAGCTATATACATAAGTGCTATAGGGTAGGGGTGAATATTGAATGTTCAAAGGTCACAGATACAAGCGCATAGACAACACAGAAAGGAGAGTGAGACAGGGAAAAGAGGGCTTAATCAGGGAAGGCCTCTTACAGGAGATGTGACCTTAATAATGCTTTGAAGGTAGATAGAGTGGTGGTCTGGCATATATGAGCACGGAGGGAATTCCAGGCTAGGGAGAGGATGGGGGAAAGAGGTTGGTGGTGAGACAGAAAAGATGAAAAACTTCTCAAACTTCTCGAAAACCTCCAACGGCTATCCATTTTACTTCGCAGGAAGCAAAAACTCCATATCAGTAGGTTTAAGGGTCTTCACCAGATCTCCCCTCCCTCATCTCTCCTCTTTACCGGCTACTCCCCAGCCCACAACTCTACACTCCCTATAAATGGATTCTAATCCCGCTTCAGCCACTTGTCTGCCATTTGGCCTTGGGCAAATCACTTCACTTCTCTTTACCTCAGTTATTTCACCTGTAAAATGGGGATTGAGACTGTGAGCTCCATGTGGGACAGGGACTGTGTCCAACCCAATTTGTTTATACCTACCCCAGTGCTTAGTACAGTGTCTGGAACATAGTAAGCGCTTCAATACCACAATTATTATTATTATTATGCACCTTCCCACTGCTCTCTGTTTGTCTCACTTTCACCTCTGGCTTTTTGCTCAGGTCCTTCCCCGGGTTGAAACTCATTCCCTCTTCAAATCCAGCCCCAAATTCCCCCACTTTCAAAGCCCTCCTGAAATCTCACCTCCTCTGGGAAGCATTTCCCCATTTATCTTCCTCCTAAAGTTAATCCTCCCACTACCAACTCAGCACCTGTGCATACATCAGTGCTTAGTACAGTGCTCTGCACACAATAATCGCTCAATAAATGATTGAATGAATGGATAATGATACATGAACTCTACTCTTTGATCTTTATTTATTCACAGCCACCTTTTCACTCTCGTCACAATGAAATAATTTATATCCACATCTGTAAGTAATGTTATACCCACAGGTCTTTCCTTTCAGACTGTAAACTCCTTAATGGTAGGAATCATGTCTTTTACCTCTATACACTCTCTCAAGTGCTTGGTACATTCGGCTGCACTAGTAGGTGTTCAATAAATACTACTGATTGAGAAAAGAGGGGAATTTATGGCTGATTTGAA
The DNA here is from genome assembly GCF_004115215.2 of Ornithorhynchus anatinus. Classification (NCBI taxonomy): domain Eukaryota; kingdom Metazoa; phylum Chordata; class Mammalia; order Monotremata; family Ornithorhynchidae; genus Ornithorhynchus; species Ornithorhynchus anatinus. The sequence continues at coordinate 55,517,417 of NC_041735.1, read as the reverse complement.
CAGTGTAGAAGCAAATCTACCTTCCTTTAGTTTCCTTCTAATATCCCTGCTTTCATACTTATGACCATTTCAATGTTATTAATAAAAAAGTGTGGGAGGAGACGACATAGATTTTTGGGCCCTTCATGGCTCCTCCTCCTCCTCCTCATCATCAATGAGTTAGGAGCATCAATTGAGTGCTTCCTATGTGCAGAGCACTGTAGCAGGTGCTTGGGAGAGCATAATTCAACAAGGTTGGTAGACACAGTCCCTGCCCACAGTGAGTTTACAGTCTAGAAGAGGAGATGGACATTAATAGAAATAATTTATAATATATAATGTTTAAATATGGACATAAATGCTGTGAGGTGGGTCACAGATTCAAGTGCAAGGTTCAGTACTCAGATTTTCACCTATTGGAATCTTTTTTTTTCTAATTTTTGGAGGCAACTCCCCAAACCACCTCAGGAAACATGAAATGTCAGGGGGACAATTATCTTTAACTCAGGTCAACGATGTAGCTGACGCAAACCTTTAGGAGTTTCACTCATCCCCATTGCAATTACATACTTATCCATGATTTACTTATGTATATTAATATCTGTCTCCCCCTCTACACTGTAAGCTCCTTGTGGCGGGGAATATTTCTACAAACTCTGCAGTCTGCTGTATGGCACTCTTAAGTGTATAGTACAGTGTTCAGCACAGAGTAAGCAGTTAGTAAATATTATCAATTGACTGATTCATTCATTCTTCCCTGAGAGTGGAGAGTCTATCTGCAGTACATTAGTGGTTCAGTGACTCTCTTTTAATTGCAGGTAGACTCTAAACTATAAAGAATGCTTCTGGCATTGCTGGGAAAGCCCTTGGACTTCTAGGATCAGGGCTGGAGCATGTGGTTTAAAAGAGGTATAGGAAGTTTTCCTTCTCTGCCCTTCTGTTTCCACCTTTCCTCACCACAACATCTCCAATGAGTGAACTGGTGGAAAGAGCATGGGTCTAGGAGTTAGGAGAGCTGGTTTCTAATACCACCTTTGCCACCTGCCTGCTGTGTGACCTTGGACAAGTCACTTAACTTCTCTGTATCTTGGATTTCTCATCTGTAAAATGGAGATTAAATACTCATTTTCTCTCTCTTTCTCCTTTAGACAATGAGCCCCGTGTAGGACAGAGACTGAGTTTGACCTGATTGTCTTGTATCCACTCCATGACTTTGTAACAGTGCTTGGCATTTAATAAGTGTCTAACGAGACTGTGAACCCGTTGTTGGGCAGAGATTGTCTGCACATAGTAAGCACTCAATAAATACAATTGAATGAATGAATAAATACCACAATTATTATTGTTATTAGTCCCAAAAAGGAACCCAGCTGCTGGGCCCAAGAAAAGAGGCCAACAAGTAGGAGAGGCAGGAAGCTCAACCTCCTGTTATCAATTACTGTTTTTTAAAAATGTCTTCAGGTTCTACATGTTAAAATTTTTAAAAATCATAAAATGTTCATGAAGGACAACTCTAACACATTCAGATCATTTGAAAATGATTCAACCTTTAAACTCCAACTTAAACGACCCACATGACACATCATCTGATTAAACAAATTTGTAACGAATTGAGGGTTTACAACAGTCCCTTCTGCACTGACGATGGAGTCTCCTGTCATAAACCACAGATGACACAGTCCAATCGTAAGGATTTCAGCACCAAGAACCTTTGCAACAGAATTGGTTTTAGTGCTAGTGGTTTGCCCAGCACCACTTGTACTCCCTTGGCTTTTCCAGTCGATTTCTCACTGAGGCAACAGAAGGCAATAAGCAAGTCCTTCGCCAGCTACACAATACAACACGTGATAATTTTAAGTAGAAAAGCACTTTACCTCCAAAGGCAATAACACAATGTTGATGCTGTGCAGTAGCGCAGAAGACCAGACAGGAAACATTTTATGGCTACAGTAAAAGAAGGCTCAGAAAAATGCTCTGCCTCAGCTACTAAAACAGGGGCAGTTGCAGCAGATGGACCACATGGCTCATTGCAGTCAAGAAAAGAGTTGCTCTTTTCTGGCAGAACCTTCAAAGGAGGCAAGGCTGCACAAGTCAAAACAGTGCCAGGCACTGAAACCACAAACATGACAGCACAAAGAATGGTTTTTGTATGTGCACAATGTGGTCCAGGCTGTGGGTTCTACATTGGCCTTTTCAGCCATTTATACTCCGTTAGGTGAATTTCACTCATTGGGTGAATGACACGTCAGTATGAGGTGGTAAAAATTAAGCCAATACATTTGTTAAGGAAAGTTAAATGCATTAACCCTGAAATGAATTCCTTTTATAAAAACTATTAACTCTAAAAAAAAAAAGAAAAATGAATTATGATTATAGGACTATGCCCCTCATCAGAGAACTACACTGGTCTAAATGCCCTTATGTTCTCCCTTTGTGAGTCTGTATAGCCTCGTATCTAAAGATTTATATTAGATTTACAGTCAGTTCAATTAACTGGACCATGGGTACACATACATTGCAAACTTTCTTCAAAGATACTGACATATTTCAACATACCACAGAATTGGAACTTCAGTCTTAATTCTTCCCCCAAAATTATCCCAAATGGGAATTGGAATTCAAGTAAAAATTCCAAATGCTAGTTCTTCTGGTAAAACTACAGATGAGAACTGGTCTTCAGTAGTAAAGTTATCAGGTCTTCAACTAACTATTTGAACCTGGCATGTCTACTACTCTTTAGGAATCAGTCAGTTTATCATTGACTGAAATTTTCTGCCAGGAAATTCAGCTCTTTAGAGCAATTGTTTTTAAAATAACAGAATTTATGAACAGTGTGGTTTAGTGGAAAGAGCACAGACTTAGGAGTCAGAGGTCATGGGTCCTAATCCCAGCTCTACTTGTCAGCTGTGTGACTTTGGGCAAGTCACTTCACTTGTCTGTGCCTCAGTTACCTCATCTGTAAAATGGGGATTAAGAGTGTGAGCGCCATGTGGGACAACCTGATTACCGTGCATCTCCTCCACTGCTTAGAACAGTGCTTGGCACATAGTGAGTGCTCAATACCATTATTATTATTATTATATTTGAGTATATGTGCAATCCTACTAAACTACCCATTCTACTTTTGATCTTCGTAAAAGATATCTTTCCTTCATTCACTAATCAATAATAATAATAATGGTATTTGGGGAGTGCTTACTATGTACCACGCACTGTACTAAGCGCTGGGGTGGATACAAGCAAATTGGGTTACACAGGACCTGTCTCACATGGGGCTCAAAGTCTTAATCCCCATTTTGCTAATGAGGGAACTGAGGTCCAGAGAAGTGAAGTGACTTACCCAAGGTCACTGAGCAGAGAGGCAGTGGAGCTAGGATTAGAACTCATGACCTTCTAACTCCCAGGCCCGTGCTCTAGCCACTAGGCCTTACTGCTTAGCTCTACAGTGTGCAGAGCACTAAGCACTTGGGAGGGTACAATATAACAGAGTTAATCATCATGTTCCCTTTAAAATATAAATAAAATAATTATTTAGGGAGTGCTTTAGAAGAGCAAAACTAATCTGGGAATGAAGTTTATGGCCTCACTGTAAACTGCAAAAAAAACAAAAAAAACCCTGGAGTTTTAATAGAAATGCTGACACAACCTTAACTATAGCATTGCTAGGGGCTGCTGCTATAATAAATCTGTCAGTTTCTATCATGCCTAGGACAAATCCATTAATATGAATGATGCACACTTCACATAGCACACTACACAGCAACTGCACAACTTATGTCATCCCCATTCTCAGTAGCAAATCAGTAATCAATATTTGTAAAAGCAGCAGCTAATCCTTTGTAAAATCACTGGTTCAGTGATTGAAGAGTTTGCTTAATCTACACAGTTAATCCCTCTTCATCTGTTTGAGCCCTCTATTTATCCCAGCCTTATACATTGCCAGCTATGGCACATTAATACATCTGCACATGCTAAACATGTCTTGACAATCGATGCAGGGTATTCCTGACAGGATGAACTTTACAGACGGAGGCCTATAACCAACATTTAGAAATCAAAGTTTACCAATAGGCTTATTGCAATCCCTTTAAATCTATAAATGCAGGATGCCTTCGCATTCCTCAAGTGGAAAAAAAAATCTCACTCCGCATTTTCTAGCCTTGACAAGTCTTCTAGCTCATTTTAGGTTCATGCAATTAAAAACAAAATTATCAAGTCATTAAGAAAGAATTCACCTGATAGAAAAAAAATTCCCAGAGGTAGAACATTTTTAAACAAATCTTTTCTCGGTTTGAAAAGTGAAGACAAAGAGTGTCTTCCTTGGCAAATGTCAGTAATCAGAGTTCAATGTCAAAGCAATTAACTGAATAAATGTCAAATTAATTTAATGCTTAAAGCATAAGAAAAAGCTTTAGAAATAAATCACCACCAGAAAAATAAGGGTGAATTTTAAAAGATGAAGAAAATAACAATCACTTAACCAAAATCCATCATACTGACAAGAGTACAGATTGTACAGCAGTTGCAAAAGTCTCTGAACTGTAAACTCCTCTCTAGATTGTAAACTCCTTGTGGTCAGGGAAGGTGACTCTGTACTCTTCCAAGAGCTTAGTACAATGCTCTGCACACAGTAAGCACTCAAATATGATTGACAGACTGCGAGTCTTTTTCAAACCCTACGCAACTTCAGTAGAAATTCCTCTCATGGATATGTTATTTGGATAAACCAAGTAATTCTTTCATATTGGAATATTCTAGAACAGTCCTCAGGTGGGATTGTTGGGATAATGGGAAATATAAGTCAAATTTAAATAATTAGGCCCACATCGGGGCAATAGTTCTCAAATATTTCACTACATACAACCCCCAAAAGGACTCCTGAGCTTTGTATTCACCCAGTTCTTCCCAAAAATAAAAAATTAAAAAAGAGACAATAAAAGTGACAATTTTAAAGTGACAATAGAAAGGGGAGCAACTGTAGCCTGGAAAACTGAGTGACAAGCATGGAAATTAATTTTCCCAAGAAGTTGGGCCTACCGAAAATCTCAGTTAGGTTCAAGAAGAATTTGGATGAATTCATGGACAGAAGATTAATTATTAGTTACTAAAGGAAAACTGAGGGGTATAGAGGGAAAGTTAAGGATGTTAACTAGAATATTCATAAGCATTAGAATGGTTGCCAAGGCGGGCAACCAGCACACGGCTCCTCCCAGCATCCTATTTCCATTGCTGAAGACAGAATATTGGGCTGAACAGACGCCTTGCCCGGCATTCCATATATTATGTTCTTGGCAGGACTGATCCTGAGGAGGAAAGGATGTGTTGCTAATGAGTCACATCACCACCAGCTCCAAACAGCTGTTGCACATTCTACACCTCCCAAGATATCTCAATCTCCAAATTGAGAAACATCATCTAAAATTATCTTCTGGACTCACCTACTTAGAGCCCTGAATTCAATAAAACAAAGCCAGTAGACTGGGTACAGAACTTTCTTAATGGGATTGGAGATATTCCAAGAGACTGCAGAACAAGTATAAAATTGGGATTGTGGAAGAGAATAAATACCTCCCTTCCTAAATGCAATAGATAAGAGTTTCTTGTTCTTAGACTCTAAGTGATTTGAACTATCACCTAACTTTTGAGAGAATTTGAAGAAAAAGAAAGCTCATAATTTTCATAATGATATACTATGGAATTGTCAAACATCGGATTATTCAGTGCTTCAATATTTGTATCTATATTCATATCTCTATATCAAGATTAAAATTTAATGTAATCCCAAGAATCTCAAAAGAACTAATAGCCTATTACCTTGATGACATGTCTAATTCTTTTAATTCTTACTAGATAATTAATAATCAATCCATGTTTAAGACAAAGTCCTTTTTTGATCATTTGAGGGTGAGGTGTGAAGAGAGAATTAAATATTAGTAACACTTGAAAATTTTTATAACATCCTTCCTGATTTATGTAAATTTATGTAAGTGCTGTAGCATATTTTTGAAATTAGATTTACCACTAATGACTGTTTGGTGACTTATTTATTCAATAGTATTTATTAAGCGCTTACTATGTGCAGAGCACTGTACTAAGCACTTGGAATGTACAAATCGGTAGCAGATAGAGACAGTCCCTGCCCTTTGACGGGCTTACAGTCTAATCGGGGGAGAGACTTATGTAAAATACTCTGATAGTTTTAACCCAATTCTTAAGTTTTAAAAGAAAAGAGTTTCACATCAAAAATGCTGAAATATAATGACAGAGATTAACAACCCCTAAGTAAACTACGAAACAAGAACAAGATACAGAATACAAAGAGACACAGAAATAACTGTTCGATCTAATTAGGGGACACTTCCATGGCAAGGTTAAAGGGAACAAACCTAGTAAGAAAATTTCTGCAGTGTAGCAGCATGGTCTAATAGCAATAACTCAGGCCTGGGAGTCCGAGGACCTGGGTTCTAATCCTACTGTTCCTCCTGCCTGCTCTGTGATCTTGGGCTTGTCACAATTTCTCTGTGCCACAGTTACTTCATCTGTAAAATGAGAATTAAAGATACGAGCCCCATTTGGGTCGTGGACTGTGTCCAACCTGATTATCTTGTATATGCCCCAGCATTAAACGTAGCATTTGGCATAAAGTCAACGCTTAATAAATACCATAAAAAATCTGCACTGCCTTATAAAATGTTATCAGAACAAATAAAGCAGTTACAGACTACTGGGGGGGGGGAGGGACAGACATTAATATAAATTTACAGATATGTACATTTCTGAACGGGGGGATGAATAAAGGGAGCAAGTCGGGGCAATGCAGAAGGGAGGGGAAGAAGAGGAAAAGAGGGTTAGTCAGGAAAGGCCTCCTGGAGGAGATGTGCCATCAATAAGGCAAAGCTGCAGGAATATTAAGATATGGAAAGTGATTCTAATACCCTGTTCTCATCTTTCACACTACTTACAAATTCCTTGAGGGAGGCATGGTATCTGCCTATTATATTGTACTCTCCAAGTGCACTTCAGTGCTCTGCCCACTGTAAGCACTCAATGAATACCAACTGATTAATCAAACTACTGATAAAAGAGACAGAAGGACGGCAATGAAGAGGGAGAGATGGGAGAAAGGGCAGGAGTTAGGGATTTAGACAAAATGAGAGGAACCTTTGGAAAGAGGCGGAGGGAGCCAGCAGGAGATGGAAAGAAAACAGGAAAGACAACTTGGATAAGACCAAATGAAGTGTTTCGACAGTGTCGATTAATCTTTAATCCAAATAGTACATTAATCTGCTTTGATTTGAACTGAACTTCTGAAAGGCTTTTACAGGTATTAAATCTCCAACAATATTTTAAATAAACAAAACACTCAGTTATTAGCACTAAAACCATAGGCAAACATAATAGTTGTTTTGGTTAGATTGAACTAATAAGATTTCAAAGGAAATCATATCATAACTTCCCTCTGTAACCTTCTGGTAATGATTTATTACATTCTTGTCATTATACTCCATTGTTTATATTAATCTGTACAAGTTTCCTCAGCCAAAGGAAACAAACCATTGTTACTGTAAGATAAGCAGTGGTGTTTTAATGTGCTGAATTTTTACCACAGCCATTCCCTGCTTTTAAAAATGAATCGCCTCAGATTCTGTTCTGCCAGAGCTTTACAGAAAAAAAACAAGTATACCAGATTCGCCTTCTCCACTGACCACCCCAGACAGCTTTCTCATCATCTGCTCTAGCTCTCATCAAAGCTCATCACTTTCTCTGCCAATTTAAGTGCAACTCTAACACTAATAATTAAATGTATGAAATGGAAATAGGAGAAGCCAATAGAATTTAATTTTAAAACATGTTTACTGTTCTTCCTACTTTAATTTTACTCATATATTTCATACAATAATTATAGCAAAAACTGTGATATTGGTAAAAGACTTACTAAGTGCCAAGCACTATGCTAACTGCTGGGATAGATGCAATATAAATAAGGTTGAACACCATCTCTGCTCCACAAAGGGCTCACAAGCTAAATAGAAGAAGAGCAGGTATTTAATCCCCTTATTACAGGTGAGAAAAGTGAGGAATAGAGAGTAAGTGACTTGCATAAGGTCACCCAGCGGCCAGTCAGGATTAGAACTCAGGTCTCTTGACCCTCAGGTCCATGACCTTTCCACTAGGCCAAGCTGCTTCTCTGATACAGTTGCTCTTCAAAATGCAATGACTATTCCACTGTTGATGACATTCACCTACTTGGGCCCGTATGCCTCCTTTAATTAATATCGTGATGCAGCAAATTACACTCCACTGAACATATGCTTAAAGACCTTCATTTTTAGATTACTACCTTTTCCTTGGTAATTTATTGATGTTTAATTTTGAATTGCTGAAAGTTTGGATTAAAAGTAGTAGTGACATTAGAGTTCTTCAATGTCACACCCAGGCCAAGATCAGAACTCCTGGCTAGATAGGAGAGCCATCTCCTGAAATCCGGTTCAGATGTGGGGTTTGGGTCAAGGTAATCCCATGAGTCTTCACACTGGTTAGAAATACATGCCTTCCTAAATCCAATTCTGGCTCAGAAAAAGGATCCAGGTGTTTCCGCTGGCACCTGCACTTTAGGATTCAAACAGGGAATAATCTAAAATTACCAAGATTTCTTCGCCCAAACCTTGAACAGGAACGCTGGGAAAAGAGGAAGAACGCCTGGTCTCTATTTCTAATAAGTGACAGGGTTCCAGAAACTTCTATAAACCCCATCAAGAGCAATGGAATATGGGCAAGAGATTGGGGCCTTACCCTTTCAGAAACCAGGTATTTTACTGCATTTGATTAGCAACAGGCAAAAAACTAATTTTTTTTTCAAAACCTGAAAATCTTTGGCATAATATTTTCGTAAAAGAATATCTGATAAAAGATGGAGCTACTGATGGCATGATTTTTTTCCCATACGGTCTGGTTGAAATTGAGAATTTCTTCCATAACACACCTTTTCATAACAAGTTAACACTTCAGGATTAGACTGCAGTTTTACGGGTTATCAATGATCTCCTCCTTGCCAAATCAATGGCCTCTACTCCATCCTACTCCTGGACCTCTCAGATGCTTTTGACAGTGTTGACCACTCCCTTCTCCTGGAAACGTTCTACATCCTTGACTTCACTGACACTGTCCTCTACTGGTTCTCCTCATCTCTCTGGTGACTCATTCTCAGTCTTTTTCGCTGGCTACTCCTCTGCCACAGAGAATGGGCAGACTGGGGCAAGATGGGGAGGGATAAGGGATTCACAATAATTCACTACTCCCAGGCCTCCTCCCCACATCTGCTTATTACCAGCAACCAGCAAAGGGGCTAGCCAACGCTTTGAAATATTCAAAAACAAAGTGGCTGCCTACAGGAATGACAACAGAGGAGCAGAATGGGTGTTGGGAAGCATGGTGTAATGGATAGAGCACAGGCCTGGGAGTCGGAAGGTCATGGGTTCTAATCCCAAGCTCCACCACTTGTCTGCTGTATGATCTTGGACAAGTCACTTCACTTCTCTGGGCCTCGGTTACCTCATCTGTAAGATGTGGGGATTGAGACTGTGAGCCCCACGTGGGACAGGGACTGTGTCCAACCCAATTTGCTTGTATCCATCAAAGAGCTTAGTACAGTGTCTGACACACAGAAAGCGTTTATCAAATACCATAACTATTGATTGACTGGTGAAAGTCAAGTTTTTCTGTATCTGATTTGTACAGAAAGAAAATGGTTTACTGGGAGAAAAAACTGGCTTGGGAGTCTGGGGATCCAAGTTAGAACTTCAGCTACCCCTTTGACTGATGGGAGTGACCTAATATTTTTCTCCTCTAAGATTCAGTTTTTTCATCAATAAAATGGAAAAAACAATTTTTGCCTTAAAGAAACTGCTACAAACAACCTGAATTACCCTATGAAGACTGAACTGAAAGCAAGGACCTCTTAATCATGCAGCATAAATACAACATGTAAAAAAGATCAAGCTATGTACAACACTGTTAGTGAAAGAAGCACTTCTATACCAGTTTACAATTCTATTTCAATTTAGAAAAGAATAGAATCACAAAAGAAAACTAGTGAAAAGTCATAGTAATAGTACAGTTTTGACCACCTTTTGGGTGCAATGCATTGTACTTAGCACTTGGGAAAGTACAACACAGAAGTGGCATATTCCCTGCCCACAAGAAGCATACATTTAATCTGGTAGAGAGGCATAAAATTCAATTTGCAACTAGGATAAGTAAAATAAATGGTTGAATATATGATTGAATAAACATATGTGCACAAGTGTGAGGAAAGGTGCTGGAAATGACTGGTGGGTTTGGATAACATTGGGCGTTAGGAATTAAATGAGGAAGACAAAAAAAAATCCAGGTACCACTTTGAGTGCACCTACTGGGAAATGGTCCCTTACTATAATTCCTTCATTAGAAAATATGCCACTCCATTCAAGTTAACTGGAGTTGTGGCTATACATCAGAACAAATGAGGGCCTATTGAATTTTCTCTATACAGCATTTTTCCTGTTCAAAGCACTTGGCAAATATTCAAGCCGAGAGCCAAAGGAAATGCCAAGTGGAATTCAATTCATTTGTTTGTTTGTGGAAGCCGAATATTTTTGTGGTATGCAATTTTAATGAGTGGAACACGTTTCTTCATATTATCACTTATGATCATCCTGTCCTGCCCGGAATACTTGATGAACATTTTTGATAAACAGCTAGTAATACAAAGGAGAAATAATTTTCCTCTGAAAACACTGACCACTGGGCTTCCAAAATCCAGAATTCTGCCAGTGGTGTTACATTTAAACTATTAAGCCATTTAAGTGGTGCCAGGCACTGTACTAAGCGCTGGGGTAGATACAAGCTAATCAATTTGGATACAGTCCATGTCCCACATGGGTCGCACAGTCTTAACCCCATTTTACAGATGAGGTAACTGAGGCAGAGAGAAGTTTAGTGACTTGCCTAAACTCACACAGCAGACATGTGACAGAGCAGGGATTCGAATCCAGGTCCTCCACTAGGCCAGGCTGCTTCTCTTTGCCACTGCACCCTCCACTTTCTACCACAGCTTCAAATATTTTTCTTGTTTGCCTGTGGTTTTTGTGTGCCATCCACAGCCTCTTATATCTGTGGGTCCCACTTGCCACCTCCATCGGGTACCTCTTTTTTTTTTTTGATAACTTTTGACAGAGCCACAACTGGCCCCCTCCCCAGCCACAGTGAATGGGCAGGATGGGGAAGGAGAAGGTTCTAATCCCAGCTCTGCCATTTGTCTGCTTAGTGAACCTGGGCAAGTCACTTAACTTCTCCGTGCCTCAGTTCCCTCACCTGGAAAATAGGGATTAAGACTGTAAACCCTATGTGTGACAGGGATTGTGTCCTAACCAATTATCTTGTATCTACCCTGGCACTTGGAACAGTGCCTGGCCTACCCGCCCAGGCCTCCTCCACAACCCGTTTATGCCCAACCTGACCGTGGCTGTCCCGAAGGTGGTAGCCAGCCAAGGGGCTGGCCAGGGCATTGAAATAGCCTGTAAACAGAGGAGTAGGAAGGCTCACGGGCACAGTAATAATAGCTACCCATGGACCAGCCAAAGGTACACGGAACTTATGTCCATACCCACCTGCATTTTATTTTAATTTCTATCTCCCCATCTAGTCTGCTAGTTCCTTGTGGGCTGGGATTATGTCTGCAGACTCTACTGTAGTCTACCGATGATCTTGTATCTACCCAGTGCTTAGAACAGTGCCTGAAACATAATAAGCACTTAACAAATAACACAATTATTATTACTACAGAGCACTTTACACATTAAGTGCTCAATAAATACCACTGATTGATTGACCATCTGGAAAATTCCTTCATTCAGTTTTATTTATTGAGCACTTACTGTGCAGAGTACTGTAATAAGCACTTGGGAGAGTACAATATAATACTAAACAGACACATTCCCTGCCTACTATGAGCTTAGTCTAATAAAGATAATAATAGTGGTATTTGTTAAGTATTCACTATGCACCAAGCACTGTACTAAGCACTGGGGAGGATATGAGCAAATCAGGTTGGACCCAGTCCCTCTCCCACATGGGGCTCACAGTCTTAAGCCCTATTTTACAGACGAGGTCACTGAGGCACAGAGAAATGAAGTGACTTGCCCAAGGTCACATAGCAGACAAGCTGCAGAGTCAGGATTAGAACCCATTTACATTCTGGCTCCCAGGCCCGCGCTCTACCCACTACGCCATGCTGCTAAAACAGTGAGTCCCACGTGAGACAGGGACTGTGCCCAACCTGATTACCTTGTATCCACCCCAATGCTTAGAACAGTGCTTGACACATAGTAAGTGCTTTACAAGTACCATAATCATTATTCTTACTAGTCCATTTCTTGGTAAAATTTGGAGACTACCACCTGCCACCTGACTATTACTTACCCTGAATCTACTCTCTACAAATCATTTAATCCACCAATAGCATTTCCACAGACTCACTCTGCTGGGGAGAATTCACTGGGTTTAGAGACACTAAATAAGAGAAGCAACATGGTTTAATGGAAAGAGTACAGGCTTGGGAGTCAGAGGATGTGGGTTCTAATTCCATCTCCGCCACCTGTCCGCTGTGTGACCTTGGGCAAGCCACTTAACTTCTCTGTGCCTCTGTTACCTCATCTGTAAAATGGGGATTGAGACTGTGAGCCCCACGTGGGACAACCTGATTACCTTGCATCTACCCCAGTGCTTAGAACAGTGCTTGGCACATAGAAAATACTATCACTATCATTATTATTTATTGCAAAAAGTTGTTCACAGTGAAATTCAAACAATAAACTCAAATGTTACAAAATTCAGAACTACATCCGTACTTCCTTGAAAATATTTCCCCAGGCATTCAGAAATACATGTTGAAGTTCTCCCATTTCATTTCAGACTATCTGGATTGAAATGTATTTTGCCAATAAAAATGAAGGCAAAAATCACTTATATCATGTTAATAGTCTTCTTATGTATTTCTTGGCAAAATGAAGGGCTAGGCTTTGTGCTTTTCTCCAAAGCACTTGGTCTGCATCTCCTAGGTACTGCTAAATTTCTGACAGATAGTCCGCCACAAATAATTGGAACTCATCATGCTCCATCATCCGGCAGCTAAAGTGCAATCAATGAAGTCTCTCGGAAAGCTGCGCCCTTTCTCCATCTGCACAACCACAACTTCCAGCTGCTGGATCTACGATTTTGAGGGTCTTATAGATTATTCTGTACATAGTTCTTCTCACCCTTTTTCAAAATAGAACAAGGCACAGAGTTGTTGTAGTGATAGCAGTAACAGAGTAATGTTGGTAGTGAGAGCAGTGTAGCTTAGTGAAAAGAACACAGGTCTGGGAGCCAGAGGAACTGGGTTCTAATCCTGACTCTGCCACTAGCCTACTTGGGCAAATCACATAATTTCTCTGTGCTTCAATTTTCTCTTCAGTAAAAGAGGGATCCAGTGACCATTCTCCCTCCTACCTAGACTGAGATCCATGTGGAACAAGGGGGTATCATCTCTGATTATTCCATATCTATCCTAACACTCATACAGTACTTGGCACATACGAAACACTGAACAAATATCACTATTTGTAATTCTAGTTAAAATCATTATTTTGTGTCAATTAGGGGCAATGCACTGTATGAAGTTCTTGGGAAAGCATACCATACACTCAAGACATACTCCCTGCCCAAAGAAACTTTCAATCTAAGAGGGGAGGCAGACATAAAAATACTTATAAATAAGGCAGCAAGGGAAGTCCGGTTATGGTCTGGGAACCAGGGTAATGGGTTCTAGCCCCAGCTCTGCTACTGGCCTGCTGTGTGACTTTGACAAAGTCAACCTATCCATGTCTCTGTTTTCTCATCTGTAAAACAGGGATAAGATGGATTGTGAGCCCCATGTGGAACAAGAATTGGGTCTGATCTAATACTATTTCATCTATCCCAGTGCTTAAATTAAGTAAGCACTTAATAAATGTCACAGTTTACAAAATGCTACAAGGAAAATTTCCTTTTCTGATGAACTAAATATGCCCTCAATTAATTCCCATAAGTTTCAGTTTTAAAGAAAGCCAGGTAAGTCATTTCCCACAGAAGCTATTACAGCAATTGTACATGTTCATCAATGAAGTGAAATAATATAGTGTTGAATTTCAGTTTCTTTATAATCACCATTAGCTCTTTAAAGTCCACAAAATATTTCATAAACAGTAAACTAAACATAATTTTCATCTTGCACGGAAGTTTCTTGCAGGCCAGGAACAGACTGAATTCTTTGACAAAACTTGTTCCCTGAACCCAGTGAGAAGACATATAAATCTGGTGGACTAGCAAATGAGACAACTAATGAAATGAGAGACACTGCATTTCATTTCTGAAGGTTAATGTTCTAATTCTAATGCTAACCTTCTCACTGTACCTCAATCTTGTTTAGCTCACCACCGACCTCTTGCCCACATCCTGCCTCTGGCCTGGAACGCCCTCCCTCCTCTAATCGGACAGATAATAATAGTAATGGTATTTGTTAAGCACTTACTATGCGTCAGGCACTGGGGTAGATACAAGGTAATCAGGTTGGACATAGTCCCTGTCCCACATGGGGTTTGCAGTCTTCACCTCCATTTTCTAGATGAGGTAACTGAGGTCCATAGAAGTGAAGTAACTTGCCCAAGCAGACAAGTGGCAAGGCTGGGATTAGAACCCATGACCTTCTGACTACCAGACCCGTGCTCTATCCACTACATCTTGCTGCTTCTCCAACAGATAATTGCTTTCTCCCACTTCAAATCCTTATCAAAGGTACATCACCTCCAAGAAGCCTTACCTAGCTAAGCCCTCCTCTCCTCTTCTCCCATTCCCTCTGCACCACTCTTACTTGCTCCTTCACTCATCCTCCCTGTATATCTGTATAAATCTGCAATTCATTTATCTATTTATTTATTTATATTAATGTCTGTCCCCCCTCTAGACTGTGAGCTCAGTGTGGGCAGGAATGTGTCTGTTATCATACTGTACTCTCCCAAGAGCTTAGTACAGTGTTTTGCACACAGTAAGCGCTCAATAAATATGATTGAATGAATGAATAATATCTTAATTCTGAAGATCCTCAATGTTTTACCACCACTTTCTATAATCTTTCTCTACGCCTTAAAACAGTTAATACATTGAGCTCTCTTTATGTTACATTTCCCTATTTTTTTTCCTCTTATCCATAGAATAGCCATGGGCTTCAAAACAGGGCCACTACTGGGAGATTATAAATAAGGACACAAAATTCCTGCAGAAAGCAGCTGGTCCATCTTGTACATTATAAAGGGGCTAAATAATGAGGGCAAACAATGTCACAAAGGCACAAATTTATTCATATTAAAGTCTGTCTTCCTCCCTAGACTCTAAGCTTATTTTGGGCAGGGAACGTGTCCGCTAATTCTGTTGTATTGTACTCTCCCAAGCGCTTAGAACAGTGCTCTGCACAAAAGTGCTCAATAAATACCACTCACTGATTGATTGATTAAAAGGCCTGAAGTAGAGAAATTCAATGGACTCGATGAAGTATTTACGTGAAAGATTTGTGAACTGAGAATACAAAAACAAAGAGATATGACTGGTACCTTTAAAACAAACTCCAGCTGCAGTTCTAACACCAGGGTGCCGATAAAAAATACTGAAGCTCTCATATTGCAAAATTAAACATCTGTGAAAGAAGTGGCCTTTTTTATATACACAGCTTCAGGGATACTGAAGAAAGTCTGAGGTATTTTTCAATGTACTATCTAGATTATGAAGGTTTTAAAGTGACAGAGCCATAAACTGAATTCCACCCTGGCTCTTGCCAGAGTGAAAGGTACTGCAGGCCCCTTCTGATGACCCTGATGTGAGTTCTGACAACTGAGATCTGAGTCAGAACACTGCTATGCAGATGCTGCAAAATGAGGAGTCTTCCAGATGTTGGTTGTTTCAGAAAACTTTATTGGGGAGTGGAGGTAAAATGCTTTTAGGGATAGGGAAAGGAACATTACTGCCCTTTCATCTTTAAAGACAAAATAGACACAACTATTCAGAGCTTACCAATTAATCTTTCTTCCAATCAGCCTTTAAAGCGATTGAGACCAGGGGTGCTCTTAATGGTCCTGCTCGCAAGGAGTGAACCTCCAGCAAGTTGGAAAAATGTAATGGCTTCCATGTGTCTTCACAGCGCTAAGGATATTTGACTCATTAACCGCTAATGTTAGAGATTTGACTTTGATACTCTCCCGCAATTCAGCAAAGCAGACCTCAAAAGTATTAGGTTGGGATCAATTGGCCTGGACACTTTTTTTCCCCCCATTACAGTGAGAACTCATGCATGCCGTACTGGCGCGGAAGTCCACTTAATTGACCACTTCTTCCTGCGGGTGGTGGCATGGCTGGACTTCTTCTCCCAACTCACTCAACTCCGCATGGGCTCCAGAATTTGCCAGCTAAGAAAGCGGTTTCTTGGTTTAGATATATCATATTTATCAAGCACTTACTTTGGGTAGAGTACTGTACTAATATAACAGACACATTCCCTGCCCGCAATGAGTGAGAGCCTAGAGTCTAGAGGGAATATATATATTTAATAATTTATGATAATTATGATCATTATGATATTTGTTAAGCATTCACTATGTGCTAAGTCCTATACTAAATGCTGGGGTAGAGTCAACTTAATCACATTACCGTATTCGCTATCAGAGCTCTCAGAGACAAATGTTATAAGCACTTAGTACAGTGCTTTGCACACAGTAAGCAATCAGTAAATACAACAGAATGAATGAAATGTAGGAGAATAGGGTTCGAAAACATTAGTCCTTTCTGACTAGTACTCAAAGCTGGGTTTATGCTGTTCACATTTGAGGTCATTTCAACAAGGATGTTTGATTCATGAAGACATAACCAAAGACAAAAATAAATAATTACGGTATTTAAGCACTATGTTCTGAGCACTGAACTAAACCCTAAGGTAGAGATATTGCTCAGTGGAAAGAGCACAGGCTTTGGAGTCAGAGATCATGGGTTCAAATCCCGGCTCGGTCACTTGTCAGCTGTGTGACTTTGGGCAAGTCACTTAACTTCTCGGTGCCTCAGTTCCCTCATCTGTAAAATGAGGATTAAGACTGTGAGCCCCACGTGGGACAACCTGATTCCCCTGTGTCTACCCCAGCGCTTAGAACAGTGCTCGGCACATAGTAAGCGCTTAACAAATACCAACATTATTATTATTATTACCCAATCCTTGTCCCACAGGTCCACAGTCTAAGAGAAAACGGGCAAATAATCCCTCTTTTACAGAGGAGGACACCGAAGTGGAGATAAGTTAGGGGGCTTGGCCCTGGTCAAGCATCAAAGTGGTGGAGCAAAAATTAGAATCTAGATCTCTTCACTTCCAGTCATGTGCTCTTTCCACTGGCCATGCTGCTTCTCAATCAATCAATTGTATTATTGAGCACTTACTGTGGGCAGAGCACTGTACTAAGCACTTGGTCGAGTACAACACATTATTGTTAGTAGACAATTCTCTGCCCACGAGGAGTTTTTAATGTTCGCTATAGCAATATACCTTAGTTAAACTCAAAACTGCAGCCCCAAAGCAAGTCTTCAACTTGGGCCCAAGGAAAAGCATATCATTTTTCAACTCTATTAGCTTCTCATTTCAGGCTCATTTTTGCCATAACTGTTGCTTCTTATATTCACTCTGCAGCTGATCACCTCCTAGTTTCATCATAATTATATTTCATTCTTATAACTGTTTAGACCGTGAGCTCTCCAAGGGACAGGGACTCTCTTATTCCCCTCTGAGAATTCCTTCCCAGTTCTGAATACAGTGCTGAGCACAGTAAGTACTAATAAATACTATTACTATCAAATATATTTAGCAAATAAGGTGACCACTTTCATCTAGAACAGTATTCCTTGTTATTTCATAGTGAATACTTCCTCAACAGTAATGTATGCAGGGGACCCGAACTGTCATGAAATAGCCTGTCAACAGCAATGAGACTGCCTCACGTGTAGTGGACAGACTCCGGGCCTGGGAGTCAGAAGGTCTTGGGCTCTAATCCTGGCTCCATCACATGTCTGCTGTGTGACCTTGGGCAAATCACTTCAGTTCTCTGCACCTCAGTTACCTTATCTGGAAAATGGGGATTGAGACGGTGAGCCCCAGAAGCAGCGTGGCTCAGTGGAAAGAGCATGGGCTTTGGAGTCAGAGGTCATGAGTTCAAATCCCGGCTCGGCCATTTGTCAGCTGTGTGACTTTGGGCAAGTCACTTAACTTCTCGGTGCCTCAGTTACCTCATCTGTAAAATGGGGATTAAGACTGTGAGCCCCACGTGGGACAACCTGATTCCCCTGTGTCTACCCCAGCTCTTAGAACAGTGCTCGGCAGATAGTAAGCGCTTAACAAATACCAACATTATTACTTGGGACAGGGACTGTGTCCAACCTGATTTGCTTTTACCCACCCCAGTGCTTAGTATAGTACTCAGCACCCAGTAAGCACTTAATAAATGCCATAATTATTATTATTAGGATTCTGAATCATCCACTTTCCAGTGGGCTCACATACTTGAAATGATCCCTGATTTAAGTATGGCTTGGCTCGAATGATAATGTACTTGAAACTGCATACAGAGAGGTGCTATTAAGACTGGTTCACTGAAAATGCCTCAAATTAGGGAACTACTTGCAGCAAAACAAGAAATGCATTGTCAACATGATTTAACAACTTGATTTAACAAAAAGGTAATCCACATAAACCTGCAGTACTATATGCCGGCACCTACATGTACGCCGGCACCTACAGCTTGGCCTGGTGAAAATAGTCTGCAAAAGGGTAGGGAAAAAGGGTTAGGAGATTCTTGTCCTAACTCTGCCAGTGGCCTGTTGTTTGAACTTGGGCAAGTCAGTTAATCTCTCTGGGTATCAGTTTCCTCAACTGTTAAAATGGGGATATGGTAGACTGTGAGTCTGGGATTGTGTCCATCCAATATCATAGCCTAGCACTTAGCACATAGTAAGTATTCCAACCATACCATAGGCTTTTTTAAGTTTAGGAAGTATGTACGACCAGCGGTGGGACTGTCAAAGTGAAGATCCAGGGATACACTGATTACCAAACTAAGGACTTTTTCTTACCCTCAGAGAAACTGAATTAATTCACTCATACAGTAGTATTTATCAAGCTCTTACAGTGTGCAAAGCACACTAAGGCACAAATCCTGCCCACGACAAGTTTACAGTCTAGAGGCACCATAAACTCCATCACAGTATCGCTGACAAGAAAAGGTACAATTGCCCTCGCCTCAGACTAGTAAGGAATCTTATGGAGATGAGAGGTCCTCTTCAGTGACGTTCAGATCATTCGTCTTTCCCTCTAGACTGTGAGCTCACTGTGGGCTGCGAATGTGCCTACCAACTCTGTTATACTGTGCTCTTCCAAGTGCTGAGTTTAGTGTTGTGCACTCAGTCAGTGCTAAACAGAACTGACTGATTCAAACTCAGGAGATTAGAAACCATCCAAAATGAGAGCGGACAGGGTCTTAGCTTAACTTTTTATATAACTATACTAAAAAGCCATGAAAAATGAAAAAGCAACTGGACATAATAGAATTCCTGCAGCAATCTACAAACAGAGAGGGAATCTTAATGGTTAGAAGTCTTCATAAGCTCTTCCCAGAATATGGAATACAAAAGAGTTTTCATAAGACTTTAAAAATGCCATCATAACCACTACCTTCAAGCAGAAACATGAATTACCTGACTGTGGAATCTGCAGGGATAGCTTTCTGCTCACAAGTGTCTAGAAGTGTGGTACAATGGATAGAGCATAGGCCTGGGAGTCAGAAGGACCTGGGTTCTAATCCCAGATCTGCCACTAGTCTGCTGTGTGGTCTTGGACAAGTCACTTAACTTTTCTGTGTTTCAGCTGCCCCATCTGTAAAATGGGGTTAAGGACTGTGAGCCCCATGTGGGACAGGGACTGCTTCTCACCCAATTTGCTTGTATTCCACCTCAGCGCTTAGTACAGTGCCTGGCACATAGTAAGCACTTAATAAAAGACAATTATCATTATTATTATTTATAATCCTTCTAGTCAGGCACTGAACAAGATACACATGAACAATGACACCTCAGATATTGAGATCCTATCAATGAGAGCAATTCTAGCTGAGAAGACCAGCGTGAAAAAGACACATCCTCCTGCACAGTTCAAAAATAATATAGCTCCTTATTGTGCTGATGAGTTTTTCCCTCAACTGGCCTGTGTGTTTTCAACTCCACCTCCTATGATCCTGATCTTCTCAAAGGCTTTGCTCTATAATAGCAAACCCTAGGATGGATGGCATGTTGCCTGACACATCCATAGATCACTATGTCTTTAAATTTTTTTTTTCTGCCCTCCATATATAGACTTAATTGTACTTTTTGTGAGTTAGGTATTCTTGCATAACTTTGGTGCTTTTCTACTGTATTTGAAGCACTTCCATTTATGGAAAATTTACCCTTAACTTTTTAATTAGTAATTAACTAAAAATACACATCTTAATTTTTCTAACAGGTTTCACTTAAACTCTCATATAGTGTTCTAGCCTAGAAGTTGGTGAGCAAACATCTGGTCTGCACCTAGATAAGGAAATAGCTTCCCATCGCCCCACATAAAGTCACTACATAAAGGCTCTCCTGCTTGACCCGATCCCTGGGCATTGAACTTTGATTCCAAAGCTAGAGAGCCACTGAATCTGCTCCACTTTTGACCACAAATCTACCATGTGTCAAAGCACTTCTGAAATCCCACTTCCTCTAGAAGGCATTTCCAATTAAGTTCCTTCTACCTAGGTCATGTCATCTCATCAGCCACCTCAGCACTTTCAAATTTACAGCCACTAAGAGCACTTATGTACAAATCGATTTGCTTGCCCTTCTATTTATTCACTTATTTTCTCATGTATGCATCTTTCCAGACTCTTGTTATGAACAGTTGCATATGTCTTTCCTTCTGTTATAAATAATCTGGGTCTACTTATTTAACTGTTGACTGTATGTTCCTTAAGGGCAGGGATCATGACCTTTACCTCCTTTAGAAAAATAATAATAATATTAAGAACTGTCATTTCTTTCACTTTTGCCCCATTTTCCTGGAAAAGAAATAACAAGAAGGGATACATAACTGGCCAGTATACGAGTGGCATAAGCCTGGCCTTTCTCCAAGATCAGAGGATGGATGAATCTGAACCACACCAGTAAATAAACCCCATATTCTCCAAACCAAAACCTGGCAATCCTGTATATAGTGACAGTTCATTGAGTCACACAAACTAGTTTGCATTGATTCCATTTCCTTAGTCAGACAAATGATAACAAAATACTGAACACCCACTGATGAGCAAAGCATGGTACTAAGCAATGAGGAGAGTTATATAAAGAGAAGACATGAACCTTGCCCATAAGGGACTTCTTGCTAATGGGAGAGAAATTACAAAAACGAATATTCAACTGAATAATCCCACAGATGCACCAAATCATACAAACTAAATAACAGGAAAACTCACAGATAATTCACAGAAAAACAGGTAAATGTTAGGAGACTGTTGGAATTATCAGAGGAACTAGACTCAATAGGATTTTAACCTGGAAGTTTTCCATAGGGAAGGGGGTGTTTAGATGTGTTTTGAGGAGGAAAGGCATAGATGGGGGAAGAGGAGAAAGGAAATCATTCCAGGCAGAAGTATTGATTATAGAGATGATAATTCAAAAGTCGGAGTCATATATAACAATGACAACTGCATGGCCTAGTGGAGAGAGCTTGAGTCTGAGAGTCAGGAGGACCTGGTTTCTTATCCCGGTTCCACGACTTATCTTCTGTGTGACTGAGAGCAAGTCACTTAGCTTCTCCATGCCTCAGTTTCCTCACCGGCAAAATGAGATTCAATGCCTACTCTCCCTCCAACTTAGACTGCAAGCCCCAAATGGGACCCAGTTATCTTGTATCTACTCCAGAACTTGGTAACACAGTAATCACTTAAATTCCATATTATTGTTGTTGTTGTTACTATGCCTGAAGGGGCAAGAGGCTAGAGGTACGGTATCAATAACAAGACTTTAAAACAGGATTCTTTTGGGATAACATGCTCAAGTTCTTGGAAGAGATACAAGAACTTCAGGTCACCAACTTTTTTTTATGGTCTTTATTAAGCTCATACTATGTGTCAGGCACTGTTCTAAGCTCTGGGGTAAATAGAAGATAATCAGTTTAGACACAGTCCACATCCCATACAGGGCTCACAGGCTTACTTTTATACATTTCCTTGAAGCAGCAGTATCAACGGATAAGAGAGAGGAGAAACCATACCAAAATGTGATCCCTTTGTAATAGGTATTCTGCTTAAGGAAAATTAATGCATTTCCCTAGGTGAAAAAATAAGTTCAAAGGGAAAAATATAGCTTTTATAAATTATTTCAGCCCATCGATTAGAAAGTCCAGTATTGCCAAAGAAAAAGAGAGGGCAGATATAATTTCCTATGATGCTTACAGTCAACTGAACTACATCAAAAACAGATTAGAGCTGGTTGACAGAACACTTTCTATTACTTTTAGGACACTGGTTTAGGTTCAGCTGGTAGCACAAAACAGATTCAATAGCCTCAACTAAAGTCCCAAATCGTAACGACTCCTTATTTAACTGAGTTCTATAAATCAGATGGGATAAAGAGGTGAAGCTGTCTTAAACGTGCCCTGGGAAAATTTCAGAAAAACAATCATTCTGCTTTGTTAGTAGGCATAGCTGGCATTTTAGGGCCTGTTTGTATCCCTTCTTTTGTCATTCTCAATAACTAACACCCTATGATTGACAACTCCCATTCGATATATCCTCTAGCTTGCACGCTCCTGAAGGAAAGGAGAGATTAGCTTGTCATTGGACTTCTGAGGCAGAAACAGCACTTATCCATTATAAGAGGCCCCAGCAACTTCACGCCAAAGATATACAACAACCAAGACAGATGACTGCTTGGAAGCGCATTTGAAGTCTAAAAACTATGAGTTATCAAATTTTTGAGATCCTGGAATGCAGTTCATCATAAAAGGGAGATTTATATAAACCCATCAAATGGGCAATTCTCATTAACAGGAAGAGTCAACTTCCAAATAGAACGGTCTGCCCTGAGAAATATTAGAAGCTGGTTATGCCATTTCAGTCCAGTCAGGAGTGGCTAGATGGAAATATAATATCCTGTTCTGAAACGCTTAAACACTCATATAGATGTAAACGCCTCTCCTAGCTACAAGCACTTCAAACATCCATAGTCCACTTCCACATTTTCATTTGAATATCATCCGCAGCTCTCGAGATCTACATTTTATCAGCATGCCCAAATGCACCAGCCCATCACAGAGAATCATGGCGAAAACAGTGCAAAAGCCATTGTGCTAAATGTAATTAGGTCTGAGCAGTAGTATTTTAAGGATATGGTTTCACTGTAAGCGCTAACTCACATTACTGCAACGTAAAAGTTTCCATTATAATAATGTTAATTTTATTTACTGATACAGTATTTCATAAGATAAGTTAGCTACAGCTGTTGCCTGCATCCCATTAACTCAACAAAGGGGAAGGACATTTATCTAGTTTCACTGAAATTCCTGACATCAGACACACTTGCAATAAAAGAAGATGGAAGCTTATCCTTCAGCAATACACAATCAATATAAATGTGATACTCTTACAGCATGTAAAATAGTGCTTCTTCTATAAGATCAGCTCTAACTGAACATACACGCTTTTGAGGCCAAAGAGCAAAAAAAACCATGTTTTCAGTAAGAAAAATTAAATCTTCAGAAATCATAATACTTTACATGGAAATGCCATGGTTTTCTCACTATGTGCCAAGCTCTCATTTACATCACCAAAAATCCCATGCAACTGTCAAAAGTTGGAACAATTGCAAATGACAACATGGATGCTACCACACCTTTCGCTGATTGATATTTTGATATTTACTCTCTACTAAAAATGACTGTAAAACCATCCTTAAATGTTGCAAAACTTTAATTCTATGAAATCTTGCTTACACAGACCTTTTTGGGAGGCCTACTTGGCTTTCATTTTTACATGATCTAACATTTACACCTCCTTATCCAAAATAAATGCGTATTTTGGATCACTCATTTCAGGACCAAATCATCTGATCACTTTAAGCTCTTCAAAAAGGCTTAAATTGTCCAGGAAGGCTTACAATATTTTCTGTACAGAACTTACAATGAATATCATTTCTGTAAATTTAATGACATGAAATCCAACTACTTCATTATTTTAAAAAAATGAGTCATTGCTTTAAGTAAGGTTGTGAAGAACCCAAAGCTAATCACAGGGTCTGATTTATCTGCTCAAGTCAGGTGTAAATCACCAGATGTTGTATTTGGTTTTATTAAATATAGTCATCATTTTAAGAGTCTTTTGAGGAGATCGGTCAGGACAATTTTGCTTTCTCGTAGAGAAAAAGGTCAAGCTAAATAGTAAAAAAAAATTCATTTTGAAAATAAAGATTAATAAAAATCGTGTGCTACAAAAACCAATATCTAAATTTATCCGATCTAATTACTACTAGCTTTTTTGAAATGCAAATAATAGAGATTACCTGATTGTAGAAAAGCACATACTTTGAGGACATTAACATAATGTCTGCACTGGGTTTTTTCCCTCTCATATTAAAACTGCTTAGTGAATTTAGTGCTCATAAAAGAGAGAAAACAAATAGCACCATTTTGAGCCAAGTATAATGTGAGCAGGTGCTATGTAAGCTTCCTCCATTAGTGCTCTGTCAATGTACCCAAATTCTGATCTACAACGCCCATGTTATTTGGACTCTGGGCCTCTCGAGCCAAGATTATGCTAAACTGTTTGGTAATTCTGAGATTGGAGAAAGGAGTTGCCAGGACAACAATGAACATATTTTGATTTTTTGATTACAACCAATTTTTACTTATGATGAGAACTCATTTGTACTTATATGACTAGAAGTCAATCCTTCTAAGAGGCGAGTCAAGGTCCAAATACACTACCACACCATGGACACACATTCACTGAATCTATGAAACATACCTTTCATTTAAGACATATGTAGTGAAGACAAGGAACGGAGACCATCTTTGCTCGCTCTAAATGGCACTTTGTATCGATCAAAAACTCAAGTTTTTCCTCATAAATTTTTATCTATGAGATTCTTCCTCAAATCAAATATGTTAAGCAAACTCACAAGTCCAGTTTTGATTTTCCAGGCTATGCATTTGGTGATAATTCAGGTCCTTCACTTAGTTATTTTTTCTGCTCCTGCCTCTTTTTTGGGCTTTCACTGTTCTTAAACATTCCAACATAAAGTGGGATGAGCAAATTAAA